>NC_064630.1:607972722-617972722 GCF_023864275.1 Schistocerca cancellata | reverse complement strand
CAGCCACGACAAAACTCTACCATTTGGTGAGCGAGATGTATGAGACCGGTGAAGTACCCTGAGATTTAAAGAAGAATATATTAATTCTAATCCCAAAGAAATCAGGTGTCGACAGGTGAGAAAATTACCTAGCTATGAGTTTAATAAGTCATGGCCCCAAAATACTAACATGAATTCTTAGCAGATGAATGGAAAAACTGTTAGAAGCCCACCTCGGGGTAGATCAGTTTGAATTCTGTGGAAATGTTGGAACACGCGAGGCAATACTGACCATACATCTTATCTTAGAAGATGTTGTTGTTGTTGTTGTGGTCTTCAGTCCTGAGACTGGTTTGATGCAGCTGTATCTTAGAAGATAGATCAAGGAAAGGCAAACCTACTTTTCTAGCATTTGTATATTTAGAGAAAGCTATTGACAATGTTGACACGAATACTCTCCTTCAAATTCTGAAGGTGGCATGAGTCAAATACAGGAAGCGAAACACTATTTACAATTTGTACAGAAACCACAGAAACCAGATGACAGTTATAAGAGTCGAGGGGCATGAAAGGGAAGCAGTGTTTGAAAAGGGAGTGTGACAGGGTTGTAGCATATCCCCGATGTTATTCAATCTATATATTGAGCAAGCATAAAGGAAACAAAAGAAAAATTCGGAGTCGGAATTAACATCCACGGAGAAGAAATAAAAACTTTGAGGTTTGTCGATGACAATATAATTCTGTCAGAGACAGCAAAGGACTTGGAAAAGCAGTTGAACGGAATGGAAAGGAGGCTATAAGATTAATATGAGTAAAAGCAAAACTAGGATAATGGGATGTAGTCGGATTACGTCGAGTGATGCTGAGGGAATTAGATTGGGAAATGAGACACTTAAGGTAGTAGATTTGTTTTGCTATCTAGGGAGCAAAATAACTGACTATTTTCGAAGTAGAAAGGATGTAAAATGTAGACTGGCTCGGACAAGGAAAGCGTTTCTGAAGAAGAGAAATATTTTATCATCAAGTTTAGATTTACGTGTCAGAAAGTCTTTTCTGAAAGTATTTGTATGGAGTGTGTCATGTGTGGAAGCGAAACATGAACGATAAGTGGTATAGGCAAGAAGAAAATAGAAGCTTTCGAAGTGTGGTGGTACAGAAGAACGCTGAAGAATAGATTGGTAGATCACGTAACTAATGAGGAGATGCTGAATAGAATTGCGGAAAAGAGGAATTAATAGCGCAACCTGACTAAAAGAAGGGATCGGTTGGTAAGACAAGTTCTCAGGCATCAAGGGACCATCAATTTAGCATTGGAGGGAAGAGTGGAGGGTAAAATTCCTTGAGGGATGACAAGAGATGAATACACTAAGCAGATTCCGAAGGATGTAAGTTGCAGTAGTTACACGGAGATGAAGAAGCTTGCACAGTATAGAGTAGCATGGAGAGCTGCATCAAACCAGTCTTTGGACAGACGAACACAACTAACTAACTAACTAAAGTTTTGATTACATATATTCATCGTTCAACCTTAGAATTATGTTAAGAAATAATTCAAAACTTTGCTCATGCATCTATCACGCACATTCTGATCACGACAGTACAGTGACTTCTCGTAAAGTCAAAGTATGTTATGTTTAAAAGCATCGTTCTGAGATACGATGAGCCTGTGGCAGTATGAGAAGTGGTATATTTATCTTAATATTTTGGCCCCTTGTAACAGGCTGCGAGCTGATGTATAATTCCTGAGCTGGAGGGCATCAGCCTCCAAAAGCCCCGTAGAACCATTAACAACTGCTGTACACCTACTTGCGAGGTGTCAGGATACGAAAGCACAGCGTACTGGTAGCTGTCGATAGAATATCTCCGTAAGGTAATGTCTTATGTCACAAAAATTCAGTTAGAAGCTAAGTACGTCAAAGTTTAAACGTACACGTTTTATGAGTAGTACTCACCTGCATCACAGTTAACTTTCTGGTTCCTCGACTGCATATCGCTCCAAGTGATCATAGACCAGGTAAAAAAAAAATCATCAGCTCACTTTGAAGTTACCTAGGACTGTATTTAAGAGGACCACGCCATAAATTGCTTTCCATAAAATACATATCATTGCAGAACATTTTTTATGTGACAGTTACTTCAGTTAAATATTATTTGCATGAATTTCAGTTTTTGGATTGGTGTGCTGACTGTTATGAGGTAAAGGTAACTATTTCTGTATCTCCTTCACTTGGTGATGATTATTGTTCAATTGTGAGATGCTACCAGAGTTGCAGACCATACATGTTCTTTCTAACTGTGTGTGACATACTTGCAGATCAGGCTAGCTAAATATCTCGCATCGGGTGTAATCTACAGTGAGTGAGTGACGGAAGTGTAATGTAATGAACAGATTACTGATGAACGTAAATAATAATCCTAGATTGTTGCAGAACTTTCTCGGAGTCTTTGTTTGGCTCTTCAGAAATCTTATTAAAAAGATACAGTTGAAACATCCCCTTAGAAAAATTTATGAATTACTGTGTAAACCCCTTACATTATTTGATTTTCAAACGACTGAACAAAACTGAACGTACTCAGACATTTCTCTCTTTACTTATTCTGGTCACCACTAAACTGACACACAATATTTTTAGCGCAACGCAATCTGACTTTCAATAATCCCTACAAAAGAATGGCCGTGACTAACAATAACCTATACGTTTCATGAAACACTTACCTCACAAAAATCTTCGTCACTCGAACTACTGCAAGACAGCGAGCGCCAATACTGCTAGTTAAATAAAGGATTCTAACTACTGAAGGCACTAACTACTGATAGGCATAGTTATCAAATGAAAGATTTTGATAGAGAAAAAACAGTGTATTTACCTTAATAGTGTTCAAAAGTCATAACATATATATCAGTTCATGATATCTAGTCCTCCAAAATTTCGTTTTTCTGACGGACACACGTCCAGATCGTCCGCTCTCAAAACTCTGCCATCTCTCTTACCACATCCATCACTGCTGGCGGCTCACCTCCAACTGCGCAACGCTACGCACTGTTCACATCCAACTACCCAACACTACAATAGCGGATATTCCAACAATGCAAACCAGCCACAGACTGCACCGGGCACAGTCAGCGATTTTCATACAGAGCGCTACGTGGCGTTAGTAACATAAAAACCTAAACAGCCTACTAACATAGCCCCCATGCTCCCCACAAAAAAATTTTACACATTGTTTTGGGCATTGCCCAATACATATTTGTTAAGAAAATTTTATATTAACGCTAACAAAAATATAAAATGCACACACTTTCGATACAATGTTGGTCAAAAGCAAAACGTTTCTCACAGTCCATAAAGACAGTCCTGATCTTTCATCACAGTAGTAATTGGAGTTCTTTTTCTCAAGGACTGAGCAGTAAAAGAAAATGCACACAGAAGTTATGGATTTCCATGCAGTCTTGAAGAAGTAGTGTTGATGTTCAAATGGAAAGACAGTGCTAACTCTTGACATGGAGACAGGTAATGGGCCACAACAGAGCAAACCCACAGCAGTGTCAGTCGAAGTTTTGAACAATATTGGAAGGTAGGTCATCACAGAGCCCACTGTAGCCCTGATAGCGATTATGGTATTGGTGGTCCATCAAAGATGCAGACCCACTATAGTCCTTGTAGAGATTGTGGTATTGGAGGGCCATCAAAGGTGCAGACCCATTGTAGTCCTTGTAGAGATGGCTAGCAGCCATCCGTTGCAACTCTGTGGGTACACAATCACCATCAAACAGTCTTGCTTATGATATAAGAAGTCCATGAACAACCACTTGCGCAATCACAAACAAAATTTTTGAAATGTCCTTAATACCAGCAATGCTGTTAACTAGCCCCTTGCTGAATCATCAACACACATACAAACACTAACAGTCCCAACTTCTCACATATTGTGCATATACTATGACCAACAGAAATGTGTGAACTGAAATGAATGCTCACAAGTTACTTTATTTGATGAACTGGTGTCAATTACAATTTTATAACATGAGAATCCAATTACAAAGGCACAGAAAAAAATCATTAAAAACATAATAATACAGATGACATTTGTAGTAATACAGACATTACAAAAGAATAGAAATAAACATATACATCAGTGTTACAGGAATTATGACATAAATAAATACATAAAAGATCAGAATAGCTTTTGGAACATCAACTTCATACATGAGCGTTAAAAAAAAACAGAATAAATAATGTCTAAACATCTTTACAAAGTAAAAAACATATTATTAGAAAAATTCTACAACATAACTCATAAACACGTAAGATCTTTCCTCTGATTTCAACATTCGTTCCCGCAAAAAAAAAAAAAAACCTGTCCAAACCTGTTGTCCCTAAAGCCTACTGTTTTGTTCATATCCTCTTTCAAATTAATTATTTCTCATTGTACAATACTCATTTTGGCCCAAATATTTTTCATATAACTTCTCAATGCATTCTTTTCCATTCTTCATGATTCATTCCCTTATATAGCCTACCCGCTCTTAAGTTAACTTAAATCTACTGAGCTCAGATATTTATACTAAGGGACGACACAATGCAGCAGCAAAAAAATTTAACACAAACAGCAATGACAAGAAAATGCAAATCGGCAAAGCAAGCAGCAGTATATCTAAATTATCTAATCAAATGCAACATTACAACTAATATGAGCCAATGTGCAGCAGAAAGAAAAATAAATCTGTAGTAAAACTGGCTTAATAAAGTAATACAAAGTAAAATTTACTGGCACTGGCTGCTGCTGTTTGCCTGGCAAACAGCAGCAGCATATGCAATAACTTGTATCTAAACATAACAAAGCTCAAGGAGAAAAAATATTACAGTAAAGATAGGAAATGTGTAATACCTAAGCCAGATCATAACACAAGAGTGATGCATCACAAAAACTTACTCTGTCAAAAAATTACCAAATCGTTGAAAAATTATGTATGCAGTTCCTGTGAAGGGAAATGTCTGTTTGTGCTCCTCCCATTTTTTTAAGAAAGTAGATAATATAATTATTATTTAATGGATCTGTAGGCATAAAATAGCAATATTAGTACATCTATTACAGTTTATTTTAACCAATGCTGCAGTGCAACTAGAAACTAGTTGTTAAACAAAAGAGGCAAATATATACATAAAGCAAGGCATGAAACGTAATTCACTAGCCATATAGCATCTCCTAAGGCAGTAAAATGTCTTTCAACTAGAAAGACATTAGTCATAAATTGTTTCTCATCATTTCATTAGGCATTTCAGTAAATAACAGTAAGTCCAAGCTCCAAAATGGTTCAAATGGCTCTGAGCACTATGGGACTCAACTGCTGAGGTCATTAGTCCCCTAGAACTTAGAACTAGTTAAACCTAACTAACCTAAGGACATCACAAACATCCATGCCCCAAGCAGGATTCGAACCTGCGACCGTAGCGGTCTTGTGGTTCTAGACTGCAGCGCCTTTAACCACACGGCCACTTCGGCCGGCTCCAAAATGTAATCATATGTTTTGAAGTACCGGTGTGTCGTATTTGCAATGAATTCTAAAAAGGAATGTCAACAGCGAGGTTAATGGCCTCTTTTTTCTCCACCTAATGGCTTTTTCTCCAAGCGACTGGCACAGCTGGGCGCCCACAACACATTACGTCAAGGTCACTTAACTTCCTTACCGAAACATTTACGACAGTGGTTTGACACCAAAAAAATTTCACAGGTCGAAAAATTACAGTAGGAATGTGTAGAAACGAAATCTCATGAATAGCAGTGTTTTGATACATTCATGCATGTACACACGTTTCATAACTCTTAAAGTACGATTCTTATTTTCCAACATCCTTTATCACAAATCAGAGTCCATAACCACTACTCATTATTCCTTACCTTATTACACATATAAATATTCGTCAACACTTCTTCTATATTTCATCATAATAAATACGTAGCATAATCAGATTCCTCATATAGCTTCAGCTTATTGATCATAAACATACCTCAACAGCATAATATACATCGTCATCATAATAATAACATCATAAGACCTCAGTCAAATCTCAAAAACTTCATAGCTTTCTGCAATAATTTCAAAACCTAAAAAAATTCTTTGCTCATTTCAATAGTGTCATCTGCCTCAAATGTACTTTAATAATCATGATCCCATACCAAATACATCATTCAAAGCTCACATTGTATCAAATGTTTCCGAAAAAATATGAAGAGTTCACAAAGTATAGACAAAATACAATTTCATAAGTGTGGAGTTATCCAGCTGTGCGATTGTGTAAACATGTGTCACTGACGCAGTAAAAAAGAATGTTTATCTCTCTCAGTTAGTTGATCAGATAGCTGTGTAATTCTGTTACAGAAATATTGTACCAATGTGTGAAGTTGTATAAGCAAATACCATATTAGCTAGGGCTCCTAGTGCTTGCCACGCTTAGTACACTAAGTAGGTGTGTACCCGCAGAACATTACCCTCAGCAGCAATGGAATGAAATGTATCAGGGAAAACCTTTGTATCTTTGAAATTCAAAAATCTTTAAAAATAAATGTTTTAAGTACAAAATTAATCACTCAAATACATGTACTGTAGTGCTAAACTGTGCATCTTGTTGTAAGATAATCTCTGTCCTTATTTAAGGGTAAAAAATATGCCAAGTCTCGTAATTATCGTCCTCTGTAAGCAAAGTTTTGTAGAAGTCAATGTACTTACCTTGTAATAAACAAAAGTGAAATGCTATGCATATAGAAATCGTAGTTATTACATACATTACCATGATCAAGAAAGTACTATACTGTAACATATTGTTGTGTTACGAAAAAGGCTGTCTCATTGTAGCTATACCACAAAGGTTACTACTAAAACATGTTTTACTTTCCAGAAGAATTCAGAAAAACTGTGCAGATATAAAACAGATACAGCGCTAAAGCAATAATATAAATTCTGTCACTCATCAGTAGTGCCATGATATAACTGTGTAGTTGTCAAATAAACTAACCACTGTGTCATCTGGTAGCTCTCAGAAAGTACTTTAAATCCAGAATGTATTTTCAAGTAAACAAAAACTTTGCATTAAAATCTCATTAACAGTACCAGTATATATTCTAAGCATGTGAGCCTTATAGTCGTTACATAATCGTGCAACTAACAAGCAAGAATGTATACACACAGTAATACTGTGTCGTCTGTTCATAACAATGCATTCGTAATTACTGTCTAAATATGTTCTCTAGGTTCTAGACTGAATAGTGAACTTCAAACATTGTTACGTGTTAACAGTTTCTAAGTGTGACAAAGAGTACTAGGAACGAGAAGTGAAAAATTTTATATCAAAGACTAAGTTAAAAAGCAGATTATCTCTCATTAAACGGTTTTACATGTGAAATGTGGTGCAATCCTTTACTCTTCCTAGTTTCAACTTCAACGCAATTATCATGTGGTATACGTCGGATTCTGTAAGGTCCATTGAAAATCAGAAAGAATTTGTGACTCAAGTGTTTCTTCTTATGTGACAATGAATAAGATTTAATGAGAACTTTCTGACCAATATATAATTTATTTGCATTTCCTTTACCGTGTAGTTTTCTCCTTTTGTCTGCTGCAGAATTTATATTTTTAATAGCCAAATGGATTATGTCTTTGTGTCGAAGTTTACGTGTATTCGGAAAAGGTGCCAGCTCTCTGATTCTGTTCGGTGGTTCTTCATTCTTCAGTACAAGAGTAGGTGGTAAAGCAATGGAGACATGAGGCATTTCATTCAGCACATTTTGAAATAAGTGTAAATATCTGTCCCAATACTGATGCTTTCTGTGACAATAAAGTCTGCAAAGCTTATTGATTTCTTTCATAATCCGTTCAGACGGGATACAGTGTGGTGAGTACAATGAAATAAAAACAGGTTTTATTTTATGATTCCAAAGCATGCGTGACAAAATAGCAGATCTGAATTGCAGTCCGTTATCTGAAAGGACTTTACTAACGTGTCCAACTTCAGGTAAGAAATTTTTAACAAAGGCGTTGGATACAGACCGTCCAGTGGCTTTACGTAACGGTGTGAAAGAAACATATTTTGAAGTGAGTTCAACAGCGACTAGAACGTACGAAAATCCATTCGATGTTCTGACAAGGGGTCCCAAGAGATCAACAGCAGCAATTTTTTTTTAATTTAGAAGGAATGATAGGAAATAACGGAGCCTGGTGTGAGATGGTAGATGGTTTAGCTTTTCGACAAAGTTTACAAATGGACAAGACTCTTCGAATTCTCTTTTCCATAGTGTTAAAATAACAAGTCGCACGAAGGGTATGATAACATTTTCTTGGACGAAAATGTGCGTAGCAGGAATGAATGTACCAGATGAGCTTGTTAACAAAATCGTCTGGAATGCAAAGTACCCATAGCTTGTCGTCAACAGTGCAGCGTTTGAAGAGTATGTTGTTTCTAACCAGATAATAATACCGAATCTGTGTGTGTGTCCTTTCATTCCATTTACTTTTGATGTCTTTCCAAATGGGATCTTTATCTTGTTCATGAACAATGTCCTTTAAAGATGTGGTGATGAAGTTTTCAAAGGCGACTTTCTGAATGTAAAGAATACTGAAATTTTTCTCGAGGTTGACTTCTGTGTTACTTTTCTCAAGCCTAGCCGGTGCGCGTGACAGTGCGTCTGCAACAATGTCCTCCTTGCCGGGAATGTAGACTATTGTGAAGTGGAATTCTTGCAGAAACAGTGCCCAATGTTTTAACCTGTCATGATTTAATTTTGAAGATATAAGAAATTGTAATGCACGATGATCACTGTATACTTTTACATGCTTACCAGAAAGAAAGAAACGGAATTTGTTAAATGCCCAAACGATAGCTAAAGCTTCTAATTCAGTAAACGAATATTTTTTTTCAGATTTTGTTAGCACTCAGCTAGCAAAAGCAATGGTTTTCTGAAAAGTAGTGTCATTTTCTATGGCTTCTTGAAATAAATGGGCACCAAGACCGACTTTAGAAGAATCCGTGCTAAGGTAGAAATCTTGTGACAGATCTGGATGAGCTAGTATTGGGGCACTAGGTAGCGCTTCTTTCAAAGAATTGAATTCCAACTGTGTCTGTTCGTCCCAGTTCCAAATAATATTTTTTCCAGTGAGAGAACAAAGTTTTGGTGTAACTAGAATTTACATATTCAGAAAACGACGGTAAAAATTTACAAGACCTAGAAAACTGCGGACTTGTTTTTTTGTGGATGGTACTGGAATGGCTCTGATTGCTTCTAACTTTTCAGAATCCGGCTGAATGCCTTCAGAAGAAATAATGTGTCCCAAAAACTTCACCTTTGTCCTACCAAATTAAGACTTTTCCAAATTAACTGTAATTCCAGATTCTGCAAAAATACGTAACACACTGTTGAGGATGCGATTATGTTTTTCCCATGAGGCTTCTGCTATCAGAATATCGTCCACATACGAGTATAAGGTGATGTGACGTTTGAAGAATTCAGGTAACATGGAATTTAGCCCACGAATGAATGCTGCCGAAGAAATGTTCAAACCCAAAGCAAGTTTGCAGAATTGATAACAAACGCCGAAACGTAGAAAAGGTGTGTATTTTCTACATTCTGGATGAAGTTCGATCTGATAAAAGCTGGATCTGAGATCAATAGAAGACAACACTTTTACACCGTTAAAATTTTGAAGAAGTTCTTCCGACGTTTGCGGCCTGTCTGTTTCAAGAATGATGATAGTATTGATTTTTCTCGAATCTAAGACAAGCCTGATCGATCCATTTTTCTTCTCAGCAGCACGTAATGCATTGTTGTATGATCTTACTGCAGGCTCAATAATGCCCTCGTCAAGCATAGATTCTATTTCTGTTCTAACATGGCCCCTATAAAGTGTCGGACTTATGTATGGTCTAACACAAAATTTAGTATGCTGACGAACTCTAAATTGGTATTGAAATCCCTTGATTGTTTCTGTTTTGTGAGTAAAAACTGTGGAATGTGCTTGTAAAATCTCAAAAAGGTCCTGCGTATCAGTGACATTACAGTTCTCAATTGTTTGAATTTTATTCTGAATTAACATATTTGTATCAAATACGCCTTCGATATCATTCATGTCAGTACTTTCAGAGTGATTGATTGTTAGTGACAAGTTCCATTGAAAGTTCTGAACTATTGTCTAACAGGAGGTAAAGCCAATTAATTTCCTCCTCGTGGTTTGAGAACCAATCTTCAAATTTCAAAGCTATTGACTTACCTTCTTGCTCTAAACTTATTTCAGCATCGTGAAAATTTTAGATTGCTTTGTATTCATTCAAAAAGTCTACTCTAAATATAATTTCCGTCGACAATAATGGAACGATAAGGAAGTTCATAGAGAAACTGTGACTTCCACAAAAGAATTCTAAGTTGGTTTGGTGGCGTACAGCTACACTTTTTTCAACAATTGCACCTTGCAATTTAATCTTAAGTGTGGGGCAATCGTTCGATTTGTTGCATTTGCTAAAGGCTGTTTCACTAATTACTGAAATGAGACTACCAGAATCAAGTACTGCCGTACATTTTACGTCATTTACTGTAATGTGAATTGCAGGATATGCAATATTGTTATGTTTTACGTCGTGTTCCTGGAGTAAGATGTCCCTAATGTCTTCCATTTTTATGTAATTACTAGCCACGGAAGCTACGTCGTCAGCTTCATAAGTACGTTTTGTGACTGCCAGCGGTGTGAGTCATTGCCTACTGTCTCTTTGTTGGTGCACGTCGTTATTGGGATTTGGAGATCTAACTTCTGCAAATTCACCTTGTCGAGAGGGCCATGCCCTGTTTGAATCCTGCCAGTTCTGATGACATTCAGGTGTGTCGGTATGTCGGTAGTTTCCCTAGTTTATTTTTTGTCGGTCATGTAGTGGAGAATTTCTCCTGGAATCGTAACCACGTGGTGGACCGTTGCATCTGAAGTTATTTTGTCTACCTTGATAATAATTATTTTGGTTCCCATATTGTCTGTTTCTCTGATTGTCTCTGTCATAGTCATTACCGCATAAAGGTGATCTTTCCCTGTAATTATTGCTCCTGTGCCAATGGATGTCATACGGGTGGTGTCTGTTTTAGTCACGATTTGCGTTGTACGAATAGCCTTGTCGTGTCCAGTTATTATTTCTCTCATCGTGGAATGGTGACGGATGCGACCTGTAATTGTTGTGTTCCTGTTTTCGCGTCCCGCGATTGTCACTGTCAATTTCCAATTCTTGTAACAGTCCCTGGAAAGCTTCAATGTCGTCTTTGCAACGTCCTGCCAAAATAAAATGTCTTAAATGTTCAGACAATTTGATTAAGCAAATGTGGATGAGTTCTGAGGGGCTGTATAGGTTTGACAGGTACTGATTCTTGGGCAACATGTCTTCAAAACTTTCACAAGACTGGAAATTCAGATTGTTCGAAATGTTTCATCATTATGATGCTTTGTTTTACTCGGTCTTGTGTAGCTTGAGGCCAATATGCTGAGAGGAAGGCATGGTAAAATTCTCCTTCACTGTGACAATCGTGAATGACCGACCGCATTCTTATAGCTGATTCATTCTCTAAATAGCCACACATAAAATCTAATCTGTGATCTAATGACCAATTGGGAGGAAAACAATGAGAGAATTGATGGAGCCACGCTTGTGGATGAATGTCGTTGCCAGAATTCTGAAATGTTTTGAATTTACGTGTAATAATGAACAGCTTCTAGTCAAAGTCATCATGTCGGTGAGTCGCATATCGGTCATTGTTGCGTCGTGTCAGCGGTTTCATCTCAAAATTCGACGCACCTTGCCAATTTCTTTCATATTTTCCGAAATTCCCAGTGTTATTATTTTGTTGCTTTTCCTTATTTCTAAGTCCCTCTTCCCGTGTTGGAGCGTGAGTGTCCTCTGAAATATGCAATTCTTGTATTACTTGTGCCAACTGATCTTGTACTTCCTGGATTTCTCTTTTGTGTTGCGTATTAATTTTATTTTGATTTTGTTTAAATTTCTTATTTTGTTCATACTCTTCTGTGTCAGTGAAGGCTACGGGTCTTGCGTCATTCACATCAATATCTACATTTGTAGATAAGTTAGTGAACTGATCCGAAAGTTCGGCTACTTTCTCCGATAATGAAATGATTTCGTCAGTGTGTTTTTCTGAACCAAGTTTCAGAGAGTCCATTTGTGTTGAAAACGTATCTACTGTGTCCTTTAAGTTTTCCTGAGTTTTTGCAAGTTGCGTAACCGAATCGGTAGATGCAACTGAGTCAATATTAGCTTTCAAGGTGTCGTGATTTTCATGAACAATAGTTTGCAGTTGCTTTATGGCTGCTTCGTGATTCTGTAATGTATTTTCATGACGCGAAAAAATAGGCTGGGAATGCTCACAAATTTGTGTTTTTATGTCATTACACACTTTTTGACATTTTGATTCGATTTTAAGTAACTCAGCAGTTAAACCTTCATGTGTTTGTTCAAGCGTGGTGTCTAGCTTCTGAAGCTGTTGCTGTGTTTGTCTGTGGTATTGTTCCATTGTGACTAACTTTTGAGCCTTTTGTCCTATTTGTTGCATTGATTGCAATAACAATGCACTGTTGTCTGAAACATGTTCCTCAGTGCTATTTGACAGTGCATTTGAACCGGCAATATTCGCATTTTGAAAAGCAGAAAATGTGCCTTGCCTTATTTGAGAAAACTTGCATCTACAGTATTTGCGAGCTGTTGACGACCGATCGATCGATAATGTTTCCCTGTTCACTAATTGTTTCACTGTCTACACCATCATTTGCAGCCTGCTCCATTTCCCTATGCACAATTACCTAATTACTACTTTGAACATTAGCTAATTCATTACACGGTGGCGCTAACACACTGCTTTCGTCTTCACTGTCATTTCTCAGTTTACTTTGGAGTCTAGTATTACGTTTTTCACACGCCATTATTGTCAGAATATTTCACACGATAACACAGAAAAGCACAATTTGATGAGAAAAATAAGAATTGAAAACAATATCTCGTTAATTGCAAGCGCAGCTGCGAAATAGTTGGAGCAAATCTACGTGCATGCCACAACTGTTTTACTGTACAACAATGAAAAACTACAACTACAAGGGAAATTCTCTCTATAATTACGCCCTAGCAATAAACAATAGCTACACTAATTACAGAAACTACAAGAAAAAATCAAAAGATTCCAGTGAGGTATCCTCGGCTAAGGGTCAACATATGAAACTTCCCCTTATAGGGTGACCATATTTTCTTCGGACAAAAGTGGGACTTCATACATTTTATTGGCCAAAAAGTGGGAAAAATTTTTATTTCTCGTTAAATATCACTTTTAATGCTAACATTTCTTCTTCCTCTGCAAATATAGCCTTCACTGATATTTGTGTGTGTGTGTGTATGTACAAAACCAAACAAAGAATGGAAAGACTGGAAAGAAGTACATTTCAAGTTTTCAGAAAATTACGTATTAAGAAATGTAACATTTATAACACATAATGTAGAAAGATATACCGTAACAATCACTACAAAAAAAAGAACGTTCTTAGTGAACACAAGGAATTTATGGGTTTGTGGATTCCACACTGCAATCATATTTCTTCGAAGATGAAATTTCATTCAGCAACTCAGGTTTGCCTAATAGGTATGAATGGAAGTCAGTGCAACTGTATTTACTGAAGTTTAAACAGGTCAGTAAAATACGCTCCTCAACGTAAATCTATTCCTCTCATCTCTCCACTGTGACGATAGTAAGCTGGAGACTCTTTCAACATTTGCATTGTCGGCAGGGAGTGAAAAGAAGTACTGCGCTATATTAAGCGATTCTCTGAACTGTTCATTACACTGGCAAGATCTGAAAAACCTACACCATTTCTCATCTGCCATCAACTGATTCCATTGTTCACTGTCTGTTTCCAATTGTTGTTTTACAAATGACTGTATATGAACTATTTCATCAAATAAGAGGCTGTCATTTACTAGAATGCCTTTCCATTTAGCCACATTAAAGTATCTTCAGCTACTGACCAGTCTGGTGGTTCATTGAGCATCATCCATGAGAATACAGAAAACGCAGCTATTCCCTGTAACCATGAGGATAAATAGTCTACTGAAGCATCATAAAACGTTTATACTGCTATGTCAAATTTCTTAACAGACTGTTCATCACAATCATTCAGCAGTTTTTTTTACACTTAGTGGTACAAAATGTTCATGTGTCCTTGAATTTAGACTTGTCAAAGCTTTATTTAAGAATGCTAAAACTTCACATATGGAATTATTCTGTTTCTCAGTGCTCAGAATGGATTGTTGGAAAACATTGATTTGTGAATGTACAAAAAGTAAATAACAGTCATTTATAGGATCACTTTAAGATTGCAGGACACTTTGAGTTAGACTGTGAGAAAAAGTAAGATTTCAAAGGTTCATAAATTTTCAAGATCCTTTCTATGGCTGGCCACAATGAAAGCCAAATTGTTTTGGAAAAGGAAAGTAAAATTTTGTAAGTGACACCAACAAATTCACAGAATTCATTGAGTTCTGCATCACGAATAGAAAAAAATATGAAAATTGTTGTACAACTTCATGACAATGCAGTCAATGTCAACAGGTAAAACATCACAAGCACTTTGAAATGTGTTATGAACAACATGTGCTGGACAACGTACGCCAACAATGTTAGAGTTTTTCAATTTCTCTTTCAGATGTATGAAAACGTTATTACCCTCTTTCTTCATTAACCCCCCCCCCCCCAAATTACGGTTAGTATTGTCTCCACCAAATGCAACACCTTTGAGATGATACTGAATGACTGAATAACATGAGAAAGATAGTTGGAAATTGTTTCGGACTTTTCGTTCTGCAATTCATCAAGATCAAGCAATTTCGTCTGCAGTGTTCTTAGTGAACACAAGGAATTTATGGGTTTGTGGATTCCACACTGCAATCACTTACACTTACAGAAATATACTGAACTATCACAGGAAAAATTTGTGATGCCCATGGTTGCTAGCATCAGTAGATATTGAAAAGTATTTTGCACTGTTTACAGCAACTATTACCTGTTTATAGGAATGCGGAGCCATAACATTGTTGATGATTGCTTCACACTTTTTTCTTCCACACGAAACATTTTCTGCAATCTTAGAACCAGGAAAATTTTTTTTGTTTAGTTGAACACTGCAGTCATTAGAACGATAGCTGTGGTGGTGTTTAAGAAAATGGAATGACAGAGTTCCTTCTGCTGCAGCTAAGTTTTTCTGTTCCTGTGTATTTGAAGTTACAAAATATCTCGTCATTTTTTGCGAGGAACCTGTGTTTCTCTGATTCCATATGATGCTTGAGATCTGCAGCACCACCATGAGACACGGATACAGCACAGTTACATACGTTACATTTTGCTGAACATTCATTGTCTGTAGCAGTGAAGCAAGGAAATTTCCTCTGAAACTTTTCCGAAAACTTTGATTTTCGTTTCGGCATAGCCATGACGTGCTAGCACTTCACGAAACTGATACTGAGTGCTGACAACAATGGCATGCAAAAGCAAAGAAAGTAAGAGTACGCAACAATTATAGTGCTTAAGCTGTATATTATAAGGGGGTACCAACGTACGGAATGTCAGTTTCAATTCATAGTTTATAAAATCGACACTCAGAAAATATTTTAACCACTTTGTAAATGTCTGAAAATAGTCCTGGAAAATCGGGACAAATTGCTTGTTTTCTAAAAAAAAAGTCGGGACAAATTTATGAGCCTCAAAAAACTGGACAATCCCGATTAATCGGGTCGTATGGTCACCGTATCCCCTTAGCAAAGTTAATGAATTACTGTGCTGATAAACCTCTTACATTATTTGATTTTCAAACAGCTGAGCAGAACTGAACGTACTCAGACATTTCGCTCTTTACCTATTCTGATCATCACTAAACTGACACACAATATTTTTAGCGCAACGTAATCTGACTTTCAATAATCCCTACAAAAGAATGGCCGTGACTAACAACAATAACCTATACCTTTCATAAATCACTTACCTCACAAAAATCTTCGTTACTCGAACTACTGCAATACAGCGAGCTACAATACTGCCAGTTAAATAAAAGATTTAAACTACTGAAGGCACTAACTACTGATAGGCATAGTTATCGAATGAAAGATTTTGATAGAGGACAAACAGTGTATTTACCTTAATAGTGTTCAAAAGTCATAACATATATATCAGTTCACGACATCCAGTCCTCCAAAATTTCGTTTTTCTGACGAACACATGTCCAGATCGTCCGCTCTCAAAACTCTGCCACCTCTCTTACCACATCCATCACTGCTGGCGGCTCACCTCCAACTGCGCAACGCTACGCGCTGTTCACATCCAACTGCCCAACACTGCAATAGCGAATATTCCAACAATGCCAATCAGCCACAGATTGCAAACAGAACAGTCAGTGATTTTCATACAGAGCACTACGTGGCGTTACGAACATAAAAACCTAATCAGCCTACTTACACACTCAATCAATAATTTCTAGGCGCCGACATAACAAGCACCTCTTTCGACACCCTTTAGATTTCGCATCCGACCAGCAGGCAGTAGCTCTGTGACGTAGCGCCATTCACCTGAGGTGTGTCGAAATTGTTAACTGTCACTTCGGCGCCTAGGTATCAGTGAATGTCTGTCTCTGTAGAGGCATATTTTTAAAGCTCAGAACGAAGTTGTCTTTGATATATTATAGGTGTCTTTGATATACAGTATTATGCAGATATGTGTCAATGTCAAACCCATCTGTGGTTCCGCCACAGAAGAGGACCAATCAGAAGGCTTTAAATAATAAACACTCTTTGCTTTTCGAATCACGGTCAAATTTCGTCGAATGATTTTACAGTTACCAGCCAGAACATTGTGACCATCTACCTAAAGCCGGTATGTCCATCTTTGACACGGATAACAGTGGTGATGCGTCGTGGCATGGAAGCAATAAGCCCTGGTAGGTTACTGGAGGCAACTGGCACCACATCTACACACACAAGTCACCTAATTCCCGCAAATTTGGGAGACAGGTGCGATAAGCTATGACGCCACGTTCGATCCCATCGCAGATGTTTTCAATTGGGTTCCCATCTGTCGAGTTAGATGGGGAGAGGGGGGGGGGGGTGGCAGCACATCAATTGAAACTCACTGATGTGTTGTTCCTCGAACCACTCCATCATGCTCCTGGCCTTGTAACAAGGCGCATTATCCTGTCCCACTCCCGTCGGGAAACATGTTCGTCATGAAGGGATGTGCGTGGTATGCAAATAATGTGCGATAATCCTGGCATGGTACTTTACACGAGCTCCACAGGAGCCTTGGATGACCGTGTGAATGTTGGACACGACAATTATCACTTAAAACAAATTTGACAGTGGATTTGTCTTTTTTCTCTTCATTAAATCCATTTTTACAACAGCTGTTTAGTGTATGAAACTATAATGAAACTATAATGAAACTATACTGAAAACCTTTGATTGTTATAGGTAAAGCTAAGTATAACAACAGAAAGAGCGAACTCTTCAAAAGAGGGCTTTCTTCATAGCATTGCTATTCAGCATACGCATTTGACGTCGGGAGTGTGACATGAAAGTTCACTAAAATTCCCAACGTCTACAAATGTTAAGTAACAGCTTTTCGTATAGCGTCGTCTCCGCTCGTCATCTAGGCGGGCGGGCCCGTGACGAAAGCGTGATGTCAGAAAGCGAAGCCTGTGCGCCCGCATTGTTTTCCACACGACTGCTACCCTCGCTCTTACTTAATTCTTTCCTCAAGAGCTCCAAATATATTTGGAAGCGTAGGCCGGCAGTGTCAGACACTTCCGCTGCGGTTGGCGTACGAGTACATTACCACAGCGGTGATATGAACAGACATTTGGTGAGTATTTACTGCCAGTTATTCTCTTAACAAGAAATATTTTCAGCCAGGACTGTTTCTAACTTTTAGCACCTCGAAACAGATTCGCTATTACTGACATACATATTTTTATAGTAGGAAAGCCTGTTTTCATTCTGTTTTACATTACTGAATATTCCCGTTTCAATGACGGATACTGTGTAGCAAAGGAACAATAGTAGTCTGTATCTCAACTGAAGTAGACTTACATTAGTTTCCAAACAAATCGTCTTTTTGTGCTGAAATGTTGTCGTTTCAGTTCCTAGAGATATAAGGTCATATATGTGAAATACATCTTCAAGGGACGTCGGGTTTCTTTGGCGCCCTGACAATTTTTGTTTCCTTTCACTTACAAAGACGCAGTTGCTCTTCATTTACATACATTCGACACCACTTATTTCTGTCAAAACCATTTCTTGTTTTCCCTACCTTCCTGTGTTTGAATGTAAGATAGTATTCAATTTCATAAGCAGAAGGCAGTTTTAATAACAGAATTGTTTATTAAAATTTGGTAACACTATACGCCAAATTCTCATACTTTAATGTCAGGCCAAACAAAGGTACTTCTTATTTAGTTCTTTCTTGATATTTCTTCATAGTAACATTTATACTTAATAATAGCCGAAAAGATTATTCAGACTGCTGTTGGACCACTACATGGTTAGTACTACAACAGTCACCCTTGTGGAGTCGAAAACCAGAAATTCGATACTGATATTGGTCGTTTATTAGGATTTATATGTAATCTCCAGTTTTCGGTTGCATCTCTAAAGGTGGTATGGGCATTTTAGTTGGAGAAATTATTATTCAGATAGTGTATAAAATTTCGTGTTTCTTCAGTCATGTCATTTTAATTTTTAGACGTTACCTTCCTGCCATTTCCAATCCTACCAATTTCAATGCTTGGGGTGATTCCCTTTTGCAGTACTGTTTCTCCATTAAGAAAGTTATATAGCAACCAAAGTTGATAGTGATAGTGCGCGAGTTACATTTATGACCTATTACACTAAAATATGTTGTAACTGCCACACTAATTGACATAGCGTAGAAAGAAAATATTTAGAGTACGTTCTTGTTTTATTGTCACAATACACAGAAATATTGCATCACAGATTCCTCTACGAGAAGGAAGAAATATTAAGGTATATTTTCCTGTCTGTCGACGACTACATCATCAGAGACAGTAGTTTGAACGTGATAGGGAAGCTACAAAATCTGTAAACGGAAATGCTAAGGCTCAGTCTAGATATAGTGGGGGTCAGTGAAATGAAATGCAAGAAATATAAGGATTTCTGGTCAGACGAAAAAGATTGAATATTTTCATTTATTCGTCACAAGTGAAAATGACTCGGCAGCAGACATGTATTTCTGTTAAAATGCCCGTGATCAATACCAAATGAATCATGGACGAAAAGGAGTGCTACATTACAACCTTGAAACTGCGTTACCTTGCAGTCGGGGTGGAGTGAAGAATTATAAATGTCAACTTTTGTTGTAACTTTCGCCATGTGTATCTCCTTGGAATTATTTGATGAGAGCGGTACTATTTACAACCCAAAAACGGAGTTCATTAATAAATATAGGACTTCTCAGTGTGCTTGTTGAAGGGCTACTGCATAGTGTCTTGTACTTCACCTACGTTCTATTCATTTGCACTTTCAGATGAAATACCACTGCTCGGCAGTGCATCAGTCTCACGAAGTTTAGTGTAGAAACGAGTAAATACTCTTCCGTCGGGTACTACAGGAATAGGGAATCGTCTACCGTTTTCTCTATGATTAGCATCAGTATTTCAATCACAAATCCCGTGCGCATATCGCATATTGGAGAACCTACTTTTTGTAAATACGTTTGGATATATGTATATCATACAGGAGCGTTTGCCAACAAATCAAATTCACAATGCAAGAATTAATTTATGTAAATTCAAGAACAACTTCAAAACTAGAGCTTCAAAACAAAGATAACAACTTATAAATGAAACCATAAATAATAAAATACCAACAGCCAAAACGAAGACTTATGTCTGTAACCAATAAAAAGGTGTACATGTGCTAAGGAATTTCGTATTCGAATTAGTGTGTATTGGCATCTCATCAAACATTTGCTTCTACTCCTGAAGCAATCTGCATATTTAAAAAGTTTGGAAGTTTATATACAAGAATTTCATACCACTTATGGTACTTTCGTCAGTAACACTTCTAGTAGCAATATAGAGCTATGTAACCTTTAGCAAAATATCCGATATCACAGTGGGATTAGGTCATCTTTTTCTGACTGCATCTGGTTGTAATACAGCATTCTGCTGGTGCTTTACACAAAAACATCCAAAGCTGACAGGAACTTCTCGTTGCCCAACAGGTGGTCCTGGCTGTGCTGCTGACGCTGGCGCTGTGCTTCGGTATGCTGAAGGCGAGTCCGATAGCCGACCCGCGTCATCACCATTGGGGTGGTGGTCATGGGTATGGATACGGTCATCACCACCACCACCACTGGCACCACCCACACCACTGGCACCACCCACACCATTGGCACCACCCACACTACTACTGAGAAGGAGTTACACTGGTTTCTTGGTTCTTCCTGCATAGCAGACTTGGAAGCTTAGCAGGATTACGACCTCTGTGAGCATTTTCTTTGGCACTGTGACGAAGATGGTAATGAATTGTGAATCAGGATGTATGTTTCAGCATTTCTTCATTGTTTTAATCCAAAGGATTCTCATTAACAATGCTTTAAGTCAATTA
The DNA here is from genome assembly GCF_023864275.1 of Schistocerca cancellata. Taxonomy (NCBI): domain Eukaryota; kingdom Metazoa; phylum Arthropoda; class Insecta; order Orthoptera; family Acrididae; genus Schistocerca; species Schistocerca cancellata. The sequence continues at coordinate 617,952,056 of NC_064630.1, read as the reverse complement.
ATTTTAAAGATTGAAGTGTCTGGTTGTTTTCAAGTCCTGTTACAAGCATAGAGTTATTGTTTTGCATTCAATGTGTACCAACTCAAATGCAATACTTGTGCCACATTGGAAAAAATTTGAAAGGAAATAATGTAAAAATAGATAGATTAATCTCAACGTAATAGCAAATTTCTGTTTCACATAATGCACCTATTCGTGACCAATTGATGAATTCTTGAAAAGCTATAGTTCACATTGCTATCTATATTTGCTACAACAACACATTTTTATTTGTTTATTTAACAACTGATTGCCTTAAGATAAGTAGCTTGTTTTCGTTTGTCATTTGATGACAAATTGTAAGTCATTAAGTTTAGATTAATCTACAAGAAAAAATTGTGTGAAATAAATGATGTTCTCAAACCTGAATAGACACTAAAAACTGCTTTTTCTTCATCAAAAGCCCTTTCAAATCAATATTATTCCATTATAACAATTATTCATAATTACACCTACATTCTGTTCTGAAGAACGAACAGATGAGCATGGTACAAGAAATGCTCCTGGGTAGAGTTTCATTTGTTTAGAAGTTAACATCTTATTGTCGGAGAAATAACTGATTAATAAAGAAATTATTACTGCATAAGGAAAAGAACGATATGCATCAATACAATTTTTATCAACTCAGTTTTAATTAGTTGAATAACATATTATTGTTACATTTTTTTATTTTCCATCTTCACTAAAACGTGCGCATCATATCAGGGCCATGAAGAACATCAAACTCTGTGAGCAGTTATGATGGATTGGTTGAGAATTATAACATACAGGCAATGGTGATTTGTATTAGAGCTTTTCCTCAACCACACAATTCCAATTTGGTACATAAATTTATTTTCCACCTTTGGTAAAATGTAATCTTTAAGTCCACCTTGAAGAACATCGTGTTGACATCTAGAAAACTGAAGAAAACTAGCGAAAAAATGATTTTTAAAAAATCTTTTCGGATAGGGGCTTACAATGAGTTTCACTAAGAAAGTCGCAAGATCTGCAACGTCATAGAATACAAATTGTAACAAAACTCAAAAATTTATTCAGCATTCATCTATGATGAACTGGATAATGAGCTCAGAAAGAAGATAGTCTTTTAATATTTTTGTATTACATGTGGTAAAAGTTTGGAACCAAAGATCTTCAGAAAACAAAAATGAAAAGAAAATCATTGATATGCGAAAGTATTCTGTGAAAAGACACAGATGTATTATTATTTTTACTATTACAATTATTGTTATTACTATTACCTACATTAGAAAACATTATTATTATTATTATTATTATTATTATTATTATTGCTATTAGTATTTACTTACATTAGAAAACTCATTATTATTATTGCTGCTATTACTCTATACTTACATTAGAAAACCACTGTAATGGCTTTCTGTTAAAAGAATTGCGAGAAATAAATGTTGTGCTGTGGAAATGTGTGGTTTATTTTTCTTTCTCTCAGTCAATTATAACTACGATATCAAGGCATTCAAATCGTCAGACAAATTGTCCCCCCTATAGATATTCTTACTCCTCATCTGTAATATTAAACAAGATTTTGCATAAACTATGTGCTGTTCCATTTATCCTTGTTATCGGTTTTCATTCTTCAATTCAGGGTAGCACTTGCAACCTATGTCCTCAACCATTTGCTGGATGTACAGTATTCCAACCTCTGTCGTCTACAGATTTTAACCCCTACAGCTCTCTCAAGTACCCTGAAAGTTATTCGGTCATATCTTAACAGATATCCTACAATTCTGTCCCTTCTTCTCAGTGCTTCCAATACATTCCTTTCCTCCACGATTCTTTGGAGTCCCTCCTGATTCCTTCTCTTATCAATTTCCAACATTCTTCTATAGTACCACATCTCAAATGCTTCGATTTTCTTCTTTTCTGGTTTTGCCACCGTCCATGTATCACTACCATAGAGTGCTATGCTCCAAACGTACATTCCCATAAATTTTTTCCTCAAATTAGGGTCTATTGAAACTTATTTCTTTTGTCTATTGAAATATCTTAGTAGGTGAAACTTCTTTGTGTTTACTTAAACTGTTGAATGAAACTCAGCCTACGGTTTCGTCACTTATTTTCATCATTTCATCACTGACCTACGGTATTTTCCCTGACAAAGACAACTTTAACTTAACCTATTCATTTGTTACCCACAATATACAAGTCCTACGCAATCTGACTACTCTGTAATGACGATATGACTTCAAATAATTAACTCAAAGAATGGCCCTGAATTAGAAGAAGTCCTAACAATAACCCATACATTTCATAAGTCACTTACCTCACAGAAAATCTGCGCAACACAAACTACAGCAACTACAGCATATGGTTAGCAAGAGAAAGTTTTTGTTGAAGAGAAAACAATGTGTATAGCAAATTTTACGTTAATCATGTGACATTCAGTTCCAAAAATTATATAATCGTCAATAATTCCACTACCCAAACATTAGCACAAACATCAACCAATATTTTACAAGGCATGTCCCACCAACACAGAATCTCCATGAAGGGCACACGTCTAAACCGTCCTCTCGCTAACAGCTAACCGCTAACAGCTAACTTCAAGTCCGATCAACTTCAGTGTTTCTTACCGAAGGCGCAGAGCGCTCTCAGTGATATTAATACAGCCTATAGCGCTGCCAACATACGAACATATAAAAAGGCCACTTACGCTATGTTTGATACTAGTAGACATCTCTTGGTCAGGAGTACTCTCTTTGCCGGTTACAGTCTGGTTTTTACATCCTCCTTACTCCGTCTGCCATGGATTATTTTGCTACCTCGTAGAAAACATGAAAGTTATGTTGATGGATTTGCGGCTTATGATTAGAATATTAGTGTGGAATCTGAATCGTCCAAAAATTTGTAATTTTATCCGTTCGTAAATTAAAATCACGCGGAATGCTGTCGTTGAAGCTACTATCATCACAAATTAAGCACCAGGAAACGTCTCTTTAATAGCCAATGACCCGAACCAATTAATCGATTCATTTTAAGCGGCTGTCATTTCCAATCAAGGTTTTCTTTCCCTCGCCAGTAAACAAGGCTAAAAGTCAGAGAGATGGGGGAAGGGGGAAGAGGAGCTGGGCAGAGATAGGCAAAGGAAATCAACATAGAGAGGGAGAAGTAGGAGATGGACAGAGGGAGGGCGGGAGAAGAAGAACGACAGAGGTGGTGGTAGATAAATGGGGAAAGAGGAGGAAGAGATGGACAAAGAGAGAAACAGGAAGAGATGGACAAACAGCGAAAGGGGGGGGGGGGGGAAGAAGACGAAGATTATGACGTATGACGTACATTCAATTCCAATACGTATTTAGCAATTGCGAAAGGTTGCCTGGTTTGCTAATACATAAGAGCGCTGTAAGAGTACTGTGCACCACATGCAAATTTGCGGCTTAAGGATCAACAAGCAATGAAACAATCCTCGAGCATTTATCAAAACTTGTCCTAAAAAAGGAAGGTAGTTTAAAAGTTATTGTGAAGAAGTGTTCTACGAAGTTCTGCCGATAGGATGCAACACTAAATTTACCCAAAGATGAAGCGTCACATCCTACTAATTTCCAATTAACACTAATTCTATTGAACTATCATTCAGGTCATGCATTAATTTTAATTTTTTCTGACAGCTGTTTAGCATCTAACATACACATAAGAGCAATAAAAATTAAACGTTGCGATACAACTCTTCCGTATAATTTAATGAAATGAGAGAAAACAAAGGCAACTAAAGAACTCCAGAGGTCAATGAAAAGAGCCGATTTTCAGGGGCGAAACAAAGCTGTGAGTGAAAACAGCAGTATTTAAAAAAAAAAGGAATTTATCGTAGCTTAGGTATTATGCACTCATTGAGAACAAAGAGACATTTCTCATACCATTTTCCATTATTCGCTAAACCAAAGGTGCTTGCTGTTGAAAAAGAAAGCTAGAAGTATTTTATGAAGCAGAGATGAGATTGATAGAAGCCCGATGAGAAGTAAAGACTGAAATCTATCATCAGGTCACTGTAAAGAACACTAAGAGTATAGTGTGACTACGTTGTTGTTGTGAGTGAGAGATACTTAAAAAATATGTTCATACAAAGATTTCAGTTGTATAACGGGAAGAATTTTCAGAGAAAAGCTTTGTCGTAATAATGACACGTCAGTCAGTGTAAAGCGTATATAAGCACTTGCCTTTCGTTCTGTCCATTGGGGTGTGTAATATTGGTAATTTTCGCATCACAAACATTAATTACGAGCAGGCACCGTCAAGAAGACGTTAATCTCAGGTACTGCCTGCTATGTGCAAAGCTTTTGTTAATACGTACTAGCTATTGTAACTGTAATATAAGAACGTACGTAGCATTAAAAAAGCGTTTGTTATATATATGAACTGTGCTTATTTAGACAAATTATTCTTAAGTGCCTCCATCTCTTCATTACTTGAATGTTAATCATTTCGTATCAGTTTATCCCCAGAATTTAACGATCACGTTGACAGACCGAACTCAGCATTGAGGCAGGAGGAACATTATCGTTTTCCTATCATTTCTGAATAAATCCTTTTTAATTGTATAGTGTTGTTTTTCTTTTAAAGTCAGTAAATCTGTTAGTCCCTTAGTGACGATCCGGGTATGACTGCAAATCGGTCATGAAATTGATCTGCTGCTCCATGTCCAAAGAGTGTTAGGTATTTAGAAATATTTATCAGGTGAAATAATCATTACAATGACTACTTACGATAAGACAATACCATCAATCTCTGATTCTGTTTTCAAGTTACACACAAAATATCATTGTATCTTCAACACTGTATTTTTATAACACTACACTTGGCGCCGAACAGGAACTGCTCAAAAATCATTTCATGAATGTGTTTATTAAATTTCAGTTGTTGTTCTAATAACTGTTCCATTTTGTCATGTGGATAGAATTCATCCGAGAAAGAGAAGTGAGAAAAACCACTTAATCGATCTGGAAGAACGAACGCAGGAATTACTAAAAAACGCGAGTATCAAGCCGTACAGCTATCAAGACTGTAAAAAGTAAGTGAAATTTTCATCCGCAGTAGCCAGGCTTTCGTAGTGACGTAGCACGATCAAAACTTAACCCTGTTTTTTCCGGCCTTGAAACTGCTTTATTTCATTTTTGCCATAGTCAAGTCTTCGGTACTTAAATTAAGTGAAAGTGTGCTATTGTTGTCAGTGCAGCGCAAAAAATTTTACAATATGGCAGATAGTTACGCACAAAAGTGGTAAAATGTGTCATTTCATTTGTTTGTAACAAATAGGAACTTCGACCATAAATATAATAGACTGGCCCTGACGTCATTTTCGTGGCTCCAACATCTCTGGGCTGAAGTCACGTGAATGTTGGCAAAACACGGTTGTTTCGTGTTGCGCTTATGGCTGTACTCATCGTTTTGTCAGGGAAAATGGCATTACATTTCACGTGTAAGCGTTTCTATGATAGTGCAGATGCGTTTATTGAAATCTGCTGAAGTGACTTTTATATGTTTTTTACACTTGAAATAGAGTATCACGTAATTTAAAGTGTTGAAAGTGACGCCTGTAAAGTCAGACTCATATTACATTTTGGAAAGTATCTGTGATAATTCGGTTACAGAAGTAAGTATAATCGTTTCTCTTTCCTACTCATAGGTTCCCCAAGGCTGAAAACCGAAGGCAGCTTTGTATAGAGGCCCTGAAACGGAAAAACTTTAAGCCATTTGCACATACGCGCCTTTGCTAGAAGCACTTCGCGGAGAAGTGTTTTGATAGATTAGTTATTATTTACAATATATATCTATAATTTGTATTTACAGTGTCTGTCATTTTTAAACCTAGGCTCCAAAATTATTTTCTGAAACTTCAAAGTCTCACCTTCCATCTAAAATATCATTTTTTTTAATCTGATAGTTTAAACTTTTGTAAAAATAGTGGGAACTGAACCTTTGAAGTGCACCTAAAATTGATACTCTAAAATGGACCTGCTCCTAAAGTCAACAATTTTGACACCTATAGTTGACATAATTCTCATATCCCATTTTCTTTTATAACTGACTAGAGCTCAAAACGTGGCGAATCCAATGTTTAAAGTTTTGACACGAGCCCACTCTTACTGTTTAAAAGAATTTTAACGACATGTTACTTTAATTGATAGTTTATAGTAATTTCGTTCCGCTGCCCACCAGAGTGGCGTTCGATGTATTTGATAGATTTTATAAATGGTACTGCGAACAAATCCAGGTCAAATGTAGTTCTGGCATAATTTTCCACAAATTAAAAAGTAATTTTTGTTGGAAGCGTTTGGCAGTCAATTAAGAAATGTGGGGAAAATTCGATATTAAGATAGGATGGCAGACCGCTGATTTGAAATCCCGCCACGTTTTGCCAACAGTCACGTGGTTTATGTTGGAGCCACACTAGCCCCATAGCTCCTGCACAGCAAGACCAGTCTACTAGTATCTATGGTCGAAGAATAGGAACCATCTTATCTTCTTAACGGACGTGAACGTCAATTGTTACGCGCAATTAAAATTCCATCTCAGGTCCCAGCAAGCCATAGCACTACGTCACAGAAAAGCTACTGACGACAATGACAAATAAAATCTGTAGCATCTTGACGTTTGACAAATAATTCGCGAACATGGCTGATGGTAAACAGAAGACATAGACAAAAGCAGATGACAGCGGTGATTCGAATGGACCTCCCTATCCGTTACGTTCATGCACGATAGGTACACGTACGGAGACAGAAGCAGGCGCGACTGAAGTTTTAGAAGCCGGTCTAGTGTGCAAACTATTCCCGTTTTTGAAAAAAATGACCTGTCTACAATGATCGAATCAATAATGGAAAGCAAGATCGAAAGTCAAATACGAAAGAAACACAAAGAAGGGAACGCGAAAAGCAGGAAAAATGGATAAAAAGGCCCGCGAGAGAAATCAGAAGGCCGAAAGACGGCGTAATAAAGACCAGGTCCTTGCAAATCTTAACGAAAAGACAGAATCAGTAGAAACAGACTTACGAACTGACCTTGATAACAATCTAAAATCTATCAAACCCGACATAATTTCAGTCAAGTCAGGTATAAATTCTTTTAAACCAGACATAAATTCAGTAAAGGCAGACCTGTAAACAGAAATAAATGACATAAATACTCGGTTAAACTCGGTAAAAACCGAACTAGAAGCAGACATAACAGTTGATGTAAGTCCCCAGTTGGGTAATGTACAAAACCAAATCAGTAGTCATATCAAGGCCATGAGGTCAGAAATTGACACACAAGTAGAGTCGAAAACAGAGGACATATCCAAATGGTTAGATGCCACAATCGAAGCATCCAAGGGAGAGATAAAGTGATGGAATTCCTTAAATAAGGTGCGACATTAAAAGAAGATTATAATGCAATATCTTATGAGGTAAAGGAAGTTAAAACCGCAGTAGACACGATCGAGAATGTTGTTGATGATCTCTCCAAACAGACTGAGACTCTCAATACAGACGATCAAGTAAAGAATACTGTCAAGGCAAATGCCGAAGCATTGTCCAACCACTACCAGGAGTGGATTAAAAAGAAAGGCAGATACATAGAAAACGAGGTCAAGAACAAACTCAGGAAAACTGTCAAAAATGTACCCTTTGAAATACTGACAGCCTCTGGAGAAACAGGAGAGACGGTCATGTCAGAATTATGGCAAATAAGACGAACGTTAGCTCAGGATTTACCTGATTGGCGTCAACAGATAGTTGAAGTTCGTACAGTCAGATGTCAAGTTGAAAATTCCCCACATCACGCATCAGGAAAGTGGAATAATTCACCACCACGAGATGAACAACAGCAGATACATTACCGTTCACCACTTGATAACGCTCAAACCCACAGTTCTATAGAAAAACAATTCTGTCAGATTACGAGCCTACCAACTAGAAACTGGTTGGTTACCTCTTCAAAGAAAATATAATTTGACTAAGATCACGTATTCTACGAATTAAAACTAATGATGACAACAGTCAGCAGTGCTGCAGAAAAAAATGCATTACACATAGATCTGCCATTTAGTATTCAACAAACAATGGAACAGTCCTAAAGCATTTACCACAAAATATCTTAGAAAACATAAGACTGTTTAAAAGATATGCTGAGAAAGCGTGCCATATAGTTATACCGATTGAATGCAGGACTGAATGTATAAGAAAATTAGCAGTGGACCACGACAGGTATCACTTAAAACTAATTTGAATATGGTTCAAATGTCTCTGAGCACTATGGGACTTAACATCTGAGGTCATCAGTCCCCTAGAACTTAGAACTACTTAAACATAACTAACCTAAGGACACCACACACATCCATGCCCGGGGCATGATTAGAACCTGCGACCGTAGCAGTCGCGCGGTTCCAGACTTAAGCGCCTAGAACCGCTCGGACATTGCGGCCGGCCTATTTGACTACGGAATTCTCCTTTTTTCTATTCATTAAATCCATTTTTACAACATCTGTTAAGTGTGTGAAATACGTTATTTGATTAACCAAAAATAATCGCTGTGAAAACTCTCTTACATATGCGAGGAAATAGCATATTTGTGGAATGAAAGAGTACAAGGGAAGCAGACGTTCAACAAGTCGTCGATTCAGAGGATAATGAAAACCGTAATTCTTAGTGGTGAAGCTAAGGATAACAACAAAAAGATCCAAATCTTCAAAAGAGGGCTCTTGTCATAGCAATGATATTCAGCATACGCATTTGACGTCGGGAGTGTGACGAGAAAGTTAAGCTTACCATTAAGTTCACTAAAATTCCCAAAATCTACAACACGATAAATGAGATGTATTTTCTCCAGATTCTCAGGCAAGATGCTTGACATACAAAGTTTGGACGAGACACTAGTCCTGCTACACTTTTCCTTTAGTTTGCTTAAATAACAACTTTTCGTATGGCGTTGCCTCCGCTCGTCGCCTAGGCGGGCCAGTGACGGGAGCGTGATGTCAGAAAGCGAAGCCTGTGCGCCCGCAGTGTCTTCCAGACGACTGTTACCCTCGCTCTTACCTAATTGCTTCCTCACGAGCTCCCAGTATATTTGGAAGGGTGGGCCGGCAGTGGTCAGACACTTCCGCTGCGGTTGGCGTACGAGAACATAGTCACAGTGGCGATATGAACAGGCATCTGGTGAGCATATACCGCCAATTATTCTGTTAACAAGAGATTTTTCAGCCAGGATCGTTTGTGACATTTATCAACTCGAAACAGATTCTCAGTTATTAACTTACATAATTTTATAGTAACAGAGAGGGTTTTCATTGTTTTATATTACAGAATATTCCCCTTTCAATAACGGATACTGTGTTGCAAAGGAATTATAGTTGTCTAGATCTCATAACTGATGTAGACTTACATTAAATTCCAAACAAATCGTCTTTTTATGCAGCAATGTTGCTGTTTCAATTCCTAGAGGCCCACTCTCTTTTACATTAAATACATCTTTAGGGGACGTCAGTTTTCTTTCACGCCCCGACATTTTTCATGTTAGCTTTCGCGTAGAAAGTCGAAGTTGCACTTAATTTACTTAGATTCGACACGTAATCCTGTCAGCATTATTCATTTCGTCGTTTTCCCTGCCTTCTTATGTTTTTAATATTTCACTGCATGTATGACAGTAACCAATATCATAAGACGAAGGCAGTTTTAATAATAGAATTGTTTATTAACTTTAATGTCCGGCCAAACAAAGATACTTGTTATTTAGCTATATCTTGATATTTCTACAGATTCATAGTTATGCATAATAATAGCCAAAAGATTATGCAGAGTGGTGTTGCATTACTACACGCTTAGTACAACACAAGTTACCCTCGTGGAGTCGAAAATCAGAGATTCGACATTAATATTGGTCGTTTATGATGATTTCTACGTAATCTCTAGTTTTCGGTAGCACTTCTGGGGGGTGGTATGTGTAATTTAGCTGGAGCAATTATTATTCATATAGTGTACAAAATTTTGCATTTCTTCAGTCATGCCACTTTAATTTTTAGTCGTTATGTTCGTCCTACTTCCAATCCACCTATCTGAATGCTTGGGGTGATTTCCATTTTCAACACTGTTCCTTTATTTAGAAATTCATATTCCGAATAAAGTTGACAATAATAGTGCTCAAGTTACTTTTATGACATATTACACTAAAATATGTTGTAACTGTCACACAAATTGTCATAGCATAAAAAGTAAAAAGTAAGAGTGGGATTATAATTTATTGTCACACTATATATAAATATTGCAACATATATTATGGTATAATAATATCATCAGAGACAGTAGTCTGAACGTGACAGGAAAGCTACAAATGTCTGAAACTGGAAGTGCTAAGGCTGAGTCCAAATATAATGTTGGGCCGTGAAATGAAATGGAAGGAAGACGAAGATTTCTGCTCAGACGAAAGACAATGAAAATTTTCATTTGTTTCGTCACAAGACATATATTTTTGCTAAACGCCCAGAATTGGTATCAAAAGAATCAAGGACGAAAAAGAAACCTGAAATGCTTCATTACAACCTCGAAACTGTATTATCTCGTAGTCGGGGGTGGAGTGAAGTATTACAAATGTCAATTTTTGTTATAACGTTTGGTCCGTGTGTACCTCCTTGGCGTTGTTTAATGAGAGCTGTACTATTTAGAACCGGAACACTCAGTACGTTAATAAATATACGACTTCTGAGTTCGCTTGTTGGAGGCCTATTGCATAGCGTCTTCTACTTCAACTACGCTCTATTTATTTACGGGTTCAGATGAACTCGGCAGTGCATCAGTCTCACGAAGTTCAGTGAAAACACGAGTAAATATTCTTCAGTATGGTAATAGGGAATCGTCTACCGTTTTCTCTACAATAGAAATACTGCTGCTCATTTTTTATAAGTATGTTCGGATGCATGTAAATGATACAGGACAGTTTGCCAACAAATCACATTAACTATGGAAGAATTCATCATCATCATCATTTAAGACTGATTATGCCTTTCAGCGTTCAGTCTGGAGCATAGCCCCCCTTATAAAATTCCTCCATGATCCCCTATTCAGTGCTAACATTGGTGCCTCTTCTGATGTTAAACCTATTACTTCAAAATCATTCTTAACCGAATCCAGGTACCTTCTCCTTTGTCTGCCCCGACTCCTCCAACCCTGTACTGCTGAACCCATGAGTCTCTTGGGTAACCTTGCTTCTCCCATGCATGTAACATGACCCCACAATCTAAGCCTGTTCGCCCTGACTGCTACATCCATAGAGTTCATTCGCAGTTTTTCTTTGATTTCTTCATTGTGGAAACTCTCCTGCCATTGTTCCCATCTACTAGTACCTGCAATCATCCTAGCTACATTCATATCCGTAACCTCAACCTTGTAGATAAGGTAACCTGAATCCAACCAGCTTTCGCTCCCATACAACAAAGTTGGTCGAAAGATTGAACGGTGCACAGATAACTTAGTCTTGGTACTGACTTCCTTCTTGCAGAAGAGAGTAGATCGTAGCTGAGCGCTCACTGCATTAGCTTTGCTACACATCGCTTCCAGTTCTTTCACTATGTTGCCATCCTGTGAGAATATGCATCCTAAGTACTTGAATCCGTCCACCTGTTCTAACTTTGTTCCTCCTATTTGGCACTCAATCCGTTTATATTTCTTTTACACTGCCATTACTTTCGTTTTGGAGATGCTAATCTTCATACCATAGTCCTTACATTTCTGATCTAGCTCTGAAATGTTACTTTGCAAACTTTCAAACAAATCTGCCATCACAACTAAGTTAAATACTGCATATTTTGTGTTCACATATCTTAATCTCACCCAGCAAGTCTATTGTTTTCAACATATGATCCATAAATAATATGAACAATAGTGGAGACAGGTTGCAGCCTTGTCTTACCCCTGAAACTACTCTGAACCATGAACTCAATTTACCGTCAACTCTAACTGCTGCCTGACTATCCATGTAAAGACCTTTAATTGCTTGCAAAGGTTTGCCTCCTATTCCATAATCTCGTAGAACAGACAATAACTTCCTCCTAGGAACCTGGTCATATGCCTTTTCTAGATCTATAAAGCATAGATACAATTCCCTGTTCCACTCATAACACTTCTCCATTATTTGCTGTAAGCTAAAGATCTGGTCCTGACAACCTCTAAGAGGCCTAAACCCACAATGATTTTCATCCAATTGGTCCTCAACTAATAATCGCACTTTCCTTTCAACAATACCTGAGAAGATTTTACCCACAACGCTGATTAAAGAGATACCTCTGTAGTTGTTACAATCTTTTCTGTTTCCATGTTTAAAGATTGGTGTGATTACTGCTTTTGTCCAGCCTGATGGAACCTGTCACAACTAGAACTTGAAAAAAGATAACCATCTATAAAAGACCCACATAAAATAAGATACCAACAGCAAAAACGAAAAATTACCTCTTTAACCAATAAAAAATGTGTCCTTGTTACAAAGAAATTCTTAATCGAATTAGTGCGTAGTTTCATCTCATAAAAAATTTGTTTCTGCTCCTGAAGCATCCTGCATTTTAAAAAACGAGGAAATTTATACACTAAAATTTCATACACCTGACGGTATTTTCGTCAGAAAAACGTCGAGTAGCAATATAGAGCTATGTAACCATTGCAAAATCTCCGATATCACATTGGGATTAGGTCATCTTTTTCTGACCGCATCTGGTTGTAATACGGCATTCTGCTGGTGCTCTACACAAAAACATCCAAAGCTGACAGGAACAACTCATTTCCCAACAGGTGGTCTCGGCTGTGCTGCTGACGACGCTGGCGCTGTGCTTCGGTATGCTGAAGGCGAATCCGGTAGCTGACCCGCGTCATCACCATTGGGGTGGTGGTCACGGCTACGGATACGGACATCATCACCACCACCACTGGCACCACCCACACCACTGGCACCGCCCGCACCATTGGCACCACCCGTACTACTACTGAGAAGAAGTTACAAAGGCTTCTTGGTTCTCAGCAGCATTATGACCGTGTATACATTTTCTTTGGCACTGTTGCGAAGATTATAATGAACTGTCAATCAGGATTAATATTTGAGTATTTATTGACGTTTTTAAGCGAAAGTATTCTCATTAGCCAAGGTTTAATTCAACTTCTTCTAAAGATTCGAGTGTCTTATTGTTTCCAAGCACTGTTACACTCATAGAGTTATGGTTCTGCATTCAGTGTGTACCAACTCAAATGCAGTTTCGGTGCCACATTAAGAAAAATTTGATATAAAATAATTTAAAAATAAATGGCTTGATCTCAACGTAATGTTCACTAAATTTCCATTTCACATAACGCACCTATTGATGACAAATTAATGAATTTTTGAAAAGATATAATTCACATTGCTGCCTAAATTTGTTACAGCGACACACTTGTAATTGTTAATTTGACACCTGAATGCCTTAAGGTAATTAGTTTGTTTTCGTTTATCAGTTGACAATAAACTGTAAGTCATTCAAATTAGATTAACCTATATAAAAAAAACTTCAATAGAAGCTAAGAAATTGTTTCCTTCTACATCAAAAGTCCTTTCAAATCACTATTCTTCCATTATAACAATTATTTATGAATACACCAACATTCTATTGTGAAGAATGCACAGACGACCATGCTACACGAATTGCTCTTGTTTCAAAGATAATTCCTCCTGTAGAGAGTTTCATCTGTTTCCAAATTAACACTATCTTGTGGGAGCTATAACTGATGGCTGAGAAATTATTATTGCATATAGTAAAGAACGATATGTACACTCCTGGAAATGGAAAACAGAACACATTGACACCGGTGTGTCAGACCCACCATACTTGCTCCGGACACTGCGAGAGGGCTGTACAAGCAATGATCACACGCACGGCACAGCGGACACACCAGGAACCGCGGTGTTGGCCGTCGAATGGCACTAGCTGCGCAGCATTTGTGCACCGCCGCCGTCAGTGTCAGCCAGTTTGCCGTAGCATACGGAGCTCCATCGCAGTCTTTAACACTGGTAGCATGCCGCGACAGCGTGGACGTGAACCGTATGTGCAGTTGACGGACTTTGAGCGAGGGCGTATAGTGGGCATGCGGGAGGCCGGGTGGACGTACCGCCGAATTGCTCAACACGTGGGGCGTGAGGTCTCCACAGTACATCGATGTTGTCGCCAGTGGTCGGCGGAAGGTGCACGTGCCCGTCGACCTGGGACCGGACCGCAGCGACGCACGGATGCACGCCAAGACCGTAGGATCCTACGCAGTGCCGTAGGGGACCGCACCGCCACTTCCCAGCAAATTAGGGACACTGTTGCTCCTGGGGTATCGGCGAGGACCATTCGCAACCGTCTCCATGAAGCTGGGCTACGGTCCCGCACACCGTTAGGCCGTCTTCCGCTCACGCCCCAACATCGTGCAGCCCGCCTCCAGTGGTGTCGCGACAGGCGTGAATGGAGGGACGAATGGAGACGTGTCGTCTTCAGCGATGAGAGTCGCTTCTGCCTTGGTGCCAATGATGGTCGTATGCGTGTTTGGCGCCGTGCAGGTGAGCGCCACAATCAGGACTGCATACGACCGAGGCACACAGGGCCAACACCCGGCATCATGGTGTGGGGAGCGATCTCCTACACTGGCTGTACACCACTGGTGATCGTCGAGGGGACACTGAATAGTGCACGGTACATCCAAACCGTCATCGAACCCATCGTTCTACCATTCCTAGACCGGCAAGGGAACTTGCTGTTCCAACAGGACAATGCACGTCCGCATGTATCCCGTGCCACCCAACGTGCTCTACAAGGTGTAAGTCAACTACCCTGGCCAGCAAGATCTCAGGATCTGTCCCCCATTGAGCATGTTTGGGACTGGATGAAGCGTCGTCTCACGCGGTCCGCACGTCCAGCACGAACGCTGGTCCAACTGAGGCGCCAGGTGGAAATGGCATGGCAAGCCGTTCCACAGGACTACATCCAGCATCTCTACGATCGTCTCCATGGGAGAATAGCAGCCTGCATTGCTGCGAAAGGTGGATATACACTGTACTAGTGCCGACATTGTGCATGCTCTGTTGACTGTGTCTATGTGCCTGTGGTTCTGTCAGTGTGATCATGTGATGTATCTGACCCCAGGAATGTGTCAATAAAGTTTCCCCTTCCTGGGACAATGAATTCACTGTGTTCCTATTTCAATTTCCAGGAGTGTATTTACATTCTTTATGTGCCATCTTCACTAAAACGTGTACATCATGTCAAGGCCATGAAGTACACCATACAGTGGGAGCAAAACTGACTAACTGGTAGAGAATTATAGCACACACGCAATGATCATTTTTACTAGAGCTAGTATCAACAACTCATTTCCAGTTTGGTAAAACATTTATTTTCCACCTTCGCTAAAATCAAAACTTAAAGTCCACCTTGAGAAACATCGTGCTGACATCTAGAAAACTGCAGAATCATGAGAAAAAAATGAAAATTTTTAATATCTTATTCATAAGGGCTTAGAATCAGCTTCACTGAAAGAGACACAATACCCAGAACCTCATATAAATATGAATTATAAAAAACTCAAAAACTGAGTTAGCCTGCCTCGATGATGAATATGATGAGCTCAGAAAGAGGACAATGTCTTGATATTTTTGTGTCACATGTAGAAGAACTTTGGGACTATAGCTTTTCAGAAAACAAAAAGGAACGAAAAAATCATCGATGTGCACCAAAGTATTCCATGAAATGACAGATATATATTATTATTATTATTGCTGTTACTATTGACCTGCGTTAGAAAAATCATTATTATTATTGTTGCTACTACTATTTACTTGTGTTAGAAAATTCCAACTCAGTGTTGTCAGTACAATCAGTCGCTGTATAGAATATATTACTTAACAGATAAATTATAACTGTCTTTTTAAACAACTACGATTTAGTAATGTCTTTATCCGTTGCCTCTTGTTCGACAGCCATACACCGAGACATATTTTCAGTACTTAAAGTTTTGCAAGACATGGCTAACAAACTGGTAACTTTTTTCGGATGCTTTAGTTAAAATCTCCAATATTATGAACAGATCCCTACCATGGGCAAGATTTGTGTTCTTGGTTACTATTTTTATGGAATTATTCTAAAGTTTGGAAGCTGTGTTCACATTTTTTGCATTTCTTTCCCAGAAAAGAAGTCCGTAGCTAAGAACTGAGTTTACTCAAGACACTAGCTGTTAGAGAGCGACGAATTTGTTTTTTTTTTTAATCTCTAATGTCGGTAAGAAATCAAAATATTCCAGCCTCCCGCATTCGGCAGCTGATATCGTACAAAAAAAAAAAAAGACCACTATCTCTTTATGATTTGCAATCCCGGTAACACACTACTGGCCATTGAAATTGGAAACCGGAAAATATAGAAAGTTATGAAGTTCGATATGGATATGTTAATGCTCCTGCGTAAGTGTTCAACATCAATATTGACAGCTCATCTAGTTTTCATTTTAAGATGTATCGATCTACATTAATAGTAAATCTGTAATCACATACACGTTAACATTTTCAGCTACAGCCATCATCACAATCCGTCAGATAAGCCAAAAAACGAAAAGTACCGCTTGTAGAAATATTGCAATAATCTATATTACTATATAAAGAAAAGTCATAGTGTAAAATTTTTCCCAGAAATCTAGAATAATTCATGTCCTGTTAACTATAGATTTTAGCACGTGATTCTAATAAACGTCCAGGCAGACATACGAGTATGTAGTGCATAAATCTGTATACTCTATAGGGCGATAGGTTTTTTGTAAGAATTTCGGAAATTTTTGACGTATTACTTCAAATTTGTACACAATATTCTAAATATTTAATGATATATACAATTATCTGTATATGAAGGGGATCTGTTGTTTGTAAAAGATCTCGGAAATTTCTTCACTGATTGACTTTCAATTTTTACACAATACGCTAATAAAGATTCGGATGGACATAGAATACATTTTAAAGATCTATTATATAAAAATATGTATACATTATATAAAGAAGAAATATTATTAGCAACTCTTTCGTAAGGTTCTTCACCGATTTACTTCACATTTTTACACAGTAATCTAATAAAATTTCGATGACCGGAATCAGCTTGTTGAATATAACGTACAGGGTGCTGTCCACCATTATCCTCAGAAAATTGCAGCCATTCAAAGAGAATAACACACAGGAGTACCAAACCGATCGACAATGGATCACATTTTCACACTAAGACAATTGTTTGAAAAACGCTGGTAATATGATAAAAATATCTACAGCCCTTTCGTCAATTTTCAACGTGCATATGACAGCATCCACAGGAATAGCTTATACAAAGAAATGCGTGACTTCAGAATCCCAGAGAAGCTAGTGAGAATGGCGAAAGCTTGTATGCAAGGTTCAAAGGCAGCATTACGTTTCCGAGGAGCCACATCAGAAACATTCGAGATTGAGACATGCCTCAGACAAGGGGATGGTCTCTCATTTGTTCGGTTCAATGTCATCTTATAAAAAGTAATAAAACAGTGTGGGCAACAGGAGTGGGCTGGAGTAGATATCGACGGTAACTTCAATTGTCTCGCATATGCAGATGACGTAGTATTACTATGAGAGTCAATGTACGAGTTGAAAGAAATGTACCAGAAAATGGACAATCATGCACAGAAGATAGCGCTCAAAGTGAACCGAGACAAAACAGAGATCATTCAATTAGAAACAAGATAAGATCAGGAAGAATTCTTGAGATAGAGGTTCAAGAGAGTAGACCTGTTCAAATACTTGGGATCTTGGTTTACCACGGACATCAACATAAAAACGGACATCAAAGGAAAGAATAGCAGTGGGAATGAAATGCATGCATTCCCTGAGAGAGACGCTCGGCTCTAAATCCATCTCAGTGAACACTAAGATGAAAATCTGCAACACAGTGATACATACAGCAGTAATGTACGGTTCAGAAACATGGAGCATGTCTCAGCGAGAAAGGGAAACACTATTAATATTTGAAAGAAGAGTAATGATGAAAATATGCGGACCAATTTTAGAGAACGGGGGATGGAGGAGACGGAAAAACGAGGAAATTACGTTCTGATGGGACAACCAACTATCCTACAGAAAACAATGAGCAAAAGAATACAGGCGAAGATGGCACTAACGGGGAAACCAAACACCAAACGCCCCATTGGACGACCTAGGCAGCGCTAGGTGGACGACCTGGCGAAGGACGTAGCAGCCCTGGAAATTAAAGACACCCGGAAGAACCGGGCACAAGACAGGAAGGAATGGAGGCAGTTTGTAGAAGCAGCGCGTGGTCTGCAGGACCTTTGATCGCTGAATAGCTATCTATCTATCGTATAAAACAAACAAATTGAAATTTTAAACATTCTGATTGGCTGTGATCCAGCAACCATGCGCTATTTAATTACAGGACGCCTATACAGCCACATCAGTTGCACAAAATGTTTTGTTAGTTGACCACGGAATTGATTGCCCCAGTGCATTCGAAACCACGGTCAACTGACCTAAAACTTTGTGCAACTGATGTGGCTGTATAGAAATCCTGTAATTAAACAGACTAATGTTCTTGGCAAAAATCTCGAAAAACTTTTCGTCGATTTATTTGCGGCCGACTAGCAGTCGAGCAGCCGACCCGAGCGGAACGCTGCTCTCTGCACCTGGCGTAGCTGCCCGCGGATAGCTCCTTGGAGTGGTCTCTAATAAGCTGCAACTGGCGTAGCTGCCAGTGACGCTCTTCTGAGCGGCACGAACCCGCGCTTTCGGGCGCTAAGTGGCAAGAGCTTCGGCTCTACTTCCTGCAACTTCGGTTGCAAATCTCCCCAGCGGGACTCTCCCGTTCTTTGGTAGGGTAATCTCAGTGCCAGGGGCCCGTTCACGTCGGATAACCCCGCGCACTGTAGGCCGCTCTCTTCAACCCGCGCTCTCTTGCGCCGCGCATTGCACTCCGCGCAGATAGGTCGTAGGGACACCCCTCTTCTGTAGGAACAAGGTACACAGCGCTTTCGCTAAAAAGCAAATATTGTCGCTCCTTAAAAAGAGCAAAATTGTCGTGTTCCATCCTTCCCTATCCAAATAAATAAATACTCCTGAAACAGCAAAGATGTCCGATCTTTCCTGTGCTTCCCCACCACTCACCCGCAGCAAAGCTGCAGCACAAGAGGCGGTAATGCCGGCTACTCCCGCCATCATTTCCGTCCCACTGTCCACCTTCCAGGAGCAGGTTGCCCTGAAGGACCAGCAGATCGCGGAACAGCTGGAGCTGATCGCAGAGCTGATGGGCAGCGAAAACACACGAACAGAAACACCCACACCCCACACACAGGCACCTGCTGAACAACAGAAGGACATGCCCCCTATTTCACCTCTGGCGGCCCAGGCACCGACGGAACCGGATCCAGAGCCGACAGAGGACACAACAAACACAGATGAAGACGGGCCGTGGCAGCAGGTCGGCCCAAGGCGCAAACAGCAGCCAACTACGCAAACAAGTGAGCCCACAAACTCACGAGGCAACGGCCGAGCGCTGCTGCCAACACCATCCACGCCGCGAACAAACAATAACAACACAGGGACCAACACAAACAACCCTGCGACTGCAGCAACCACAAACATACACGCAGCTACGCAGAACACAAACAACACCGCGACTGGCTTCCCACCGGTCATCATTCATAACTATGGAGACCTAAGTCTCCTAAACAAGGAATTTAACAATAAGCACAGCCCCACAACATACTACTCTAAGCTCACCGGGGAACACACCGCACTGTACGTGGCGAACAAGGCAGACTACACGAATCTACTGGACTTTCTCAAAGAAAGGAAGGTAGAACACTTCACGTACAGGACAGTCTTGGAAAAAACACAACAGTACGTGATTAAGGGGATAGACTCACGAACCCCGACCGACACGGTACACAATGAACTCTCTGCTCTCGGGTGGGAGTGCATTCGGGTAAACCGAATGTCAGAGTTCGGCACAGCGAGACCGTCACATAACTACATGGCGGAGCTGGCTGACACGGCCAAATCCCGCGACCTGCTGAAGTTAAAGTTATTTCTTCACATGGTCGTTAATGTAGAGATGTACAACACGCCGCGCACCCCCTAACAATGCCACAACTGCCAGCGCTATGCGCACGCGGGTATCAGATGCGGTCTCGCACCCCGCTGCCGCATTTGCGCTGGCGGTCACACAACCCAACGCTGCAAACTCCCCCATACAGCACCTCGCAAGTGCGCCAACTGTGGTGCTGCCCATCCGGCAAACTACAGAGGGTGCATTGCATACAAAGCAGCTCTGAGGCGCAAAATCGCGAAACATGCGAAACCAACCGCCATCACAGTTCCAAAACCGCCCCCGCGCCCAGTAAGAAGTGGAATATCCTTCGCTGGAGCGGTCGCTGGCAGCCCCAGCAGCGCGGGACGGTCAGAGGAGCCCCAGAGCTCAGAACACTCTCAGCAAACACCCCCAGCAACAGACACACAACAGACAAGCACAACAAATGACACCACACCCGCACCGGGCACACCACACGAAACAAGCAACACCACCACCCTACCCCCTGAGATCGCGAACTGCAGTCCACCACAGGCTACAGAAAACGCACCCACACAGGGACAACCACAGCGCCAGAGGAGGAGGAGAAGGAGAAACAGCCGCAGCACGAGGAACACGACCACACCACAACAAGTACACAGGCAACAGAACACCAACACCCACGAACACATCCCGGACACCAACTCAACAACCCACATAACACACCCACTCACCACAGAAAATACACAGGCGCCCACAACTGCCACACGAACAACCGACTCGCAGGCCAGCCCTCACCAAACGCCAACACTGGAACAAGCGGCCGCTAACACGACCAATAACCCGCAGGCCGACATGACCAACATTACAACAACATTCCAGAGAATAATGGAAACATTATTCCCCGGACGCACGACCACCGAAATAGTCACGAAGATTATGGGGTGTGTCTCACAACTCTTCATGCAGTTCATGTCGGGTACGCTCAACTGGACTAGCTTCCAAGCCACTATCACACCGCTTTTTACACTACTACATGGATAATACACCACACCAGCCCCGAAACGCAGACTTAAACACAATCACACAGATCCTGTTTTGGAATGCCAACGGGATCGCAAACAAAAAAGCCGAGATGGCCGCGTTCATGGAGCGAAAGGGTATCCGAATCGCTCTTGTGAACGAAACACTGCTTACGCCTCGCAAACAACTAAACTTCCCAGGTTATTGCGTCTATCGTACCGACCGAGCGGATGGCAGGAGGGGAGGCGGCACGGCAATCATTATACAGAGAGACATAGACCACACGAACATCGAGCTCCCAGCACTTGAAAGACTAGAGGCTACGGCCGTCAGGGTCAAGTTCAACGGAGCCAACACCACACTGGTATCGCTATACAATCCTCCTAAAAACATAGTAACACGCGATATCAGCACAGTACTCAACATAGCACCGCGGGTAATAGCCGCTGGAGACCTCAACGCAAAACACCCCGATTGGAACTCACGAATACGAACCTCCAACGGCAAGAAACTGTACGAACACGCACTAGGCCGAAACTACATTATACTTGGGCCGGACGTTCCCACGTTCGTGCCTACACAGGCTCGACATAGGCCAGACGTGTTAGACATAGCCCTCATAAAGGGCATCACATGAACACTCAACCTAACGGTTGAAAACGATCTGGACTCAGACCACATGCCTGTAATACTGCACATGGAAGAGACACTGCAGGACATCGAACCACGCAGGATGCTTAACTACAAGCGTGCGAACTGGACACTGTTCAAGGAAACGCTTGATAGTCGCATTCCTGACATCCACGAAATTAACAACACACAGCAAATCGATGAGGCTGTGGAGGCTCTCACAACTGCCGTCCAGGACGCAATGACTGACGCCATTCCATTTTCAACACCAAGACAACACTCGACGGCCCTGCCCCAGGAAATCCTGGGCCTTATCTCAATGAGGAACCGCCTCAGGAGATACTGGCAGCGTACCAGGCGCCCGTTCTACAAACTGCACGTCAACAGACTCCAGGGCATAATACGGAATAAAATCCAAACATTCAGAAACGAACAATGGGGACAGAAACTCGCTCGGCTGGATACCACACGTCCTGGCGTGTGGCAGCCGGCCAGACACTTCACCAGGGAGAAACATTACATTCCCACGTTACAAGGACCAGACGGCCCAGCCTACTCCGCGACGGAAAAGGCAGAGCTTATGGCCACAACACTTGCAGCGTCCTTCATGCCGAATCTGGTTCCTTCAGACCCAGCATTCACACTTGAAACGGACCAGGAGGTTACACGACTTGTAGCCCAGCCCTCGCGCGACGAAATAAGACGTACTAGCACAAATGAAGTCACATGGGCTATCAAGCACACCAACGCTAGAAAAGCCCCTGGGCCTGATGGCATTCAAAACCGTGTCCTCCAGGAGTTCACGGATAAAGCCGTAGAATACCTCACACACCTAACGAATGCCATCCTGACACACCAACACTTCCCTGACTTTTGGAAGGCGGCCAAGGTCCTGATGTTCAGGAAGCCAGGGAAAGACCACTCCCTCCCACAAAATTACCGACCCATCAGTCTGCTGTGCTCGCTCAGCAAGATTGTTGAGAAGGTAATACTAAAACGTATCACTAGGCATTGCATCGCCAACGACACCCAAAGACCGGAGCAATTCGGCTTTAGGAATCACCATTCGACAACACAACAACTCCTCCGCGTAGTCGAACATATAACACACGGCTACAACATGAACAAAGCCGCAGGGGCCGTGTTCCTAGACATCGAAAAGGCTTTCGATCGTCTCTGGCACAACGGACTCATACGCAAACTAAGCGAAGCTGGTTTCCCAGACGGACTCGTACGTCTCATACACTCATATCTCACGAACAGATGTTTCAACACTAACGTGCAGGATAAACAATCAACACAACACGGTATCCAAGCTGGAGTACCCCAAGGAAGCATCCTGGGGCCCATCTTGTTTAACCTGTACATTAATGACTACCCAGCGACACGAAACACGACGTTAGCCGTCTACGCGGATGACACAGCCATCCTCGCGCAAGACTGGAAACCGTCGAACATCAACTCACGAATACATACAGCACTCAGAACAGCTGAGCCTTGGCTGGAGCGATGGCGTATTAAAGTAAACGTCGACAAGTGCGAAGCAGTTCTGTTCACACGCAGACCGAAACTACTGCTCAAACACCAACACTGTAAACCGATAACACTACATACACGCCCAATACGTTTCTGAGAGAAAGTCAGATACCTTGGTGTCTGGCTGGACCGGAAACTTACATGGGGGGACCACATCGAATACGTTGCCAACCGAGCGCACGCGAGGCTCAAACAGCTCTACCCAATGCTCAACAGGGAAAGCACACTGAATAGGAGGGTGTCGAGGTCCTTATACATGACACTGATTAGACCTCTGATGACGTACGCAGCTCCCGTCTGGGGATATGCAGCTCCCACACGACTGCGCCGCCTGCAGATCATACAGAACAAAGTGCTACGAATCATTAGCAATGCTCCACGCTACACACGCACCGTGGATCTTCACCATGAATACCGCCTTGATACCCTCAAGGAAGTATTCAAGAAACACGCCACACGACTATACAGGAACTCGAGACACTCGAACAATCCTTTCATCCTCACTCTGGGAAACTACGATCACAACCACAGGTGGAAACACAAGCGACCAAAGACACTGCTAGCTAGGGCATAACCACCTATGGTAAACTAACATACGCAAACAGCGACAAACGTCCGTAAGCCCCTGCATATCAGCAATACTGAATGGCAACTACCAGCTGCTATTAGAGCCGACCAACAGGCCACAGCAGGGACACCGACGAGCTCGCCCACAGACGCACGAACAATCTCCCAACACTCCCTCACACTGTGCCTCCGGTATATGACCTATCGGACACAAGACCGATAACAAACATAACTGTTGCAGGTTGCAGGACGCTGAACGAGGACTGTACCAGCACCCAGCGCCAGCCGCCGAGCAGCACAAACGCACAACGTCAAGGTATCGACATGCATGATACCCACTACTAACAAAGCCTATCCTTGCACAACCTATCGCAGGCAGCAAGACAACCGCTACTGCTCTTGCCGCCCGACCTAACTTTCGCAGAGGTTTTTTTCCCTTGGTTCTTGCCTTGGCACTTTTTTTCCTCTGCCCTTCAAACCGCTACCCTTCGTCAGATTTCGACCAATCTATCTCCAGATGAGCGCGTATTAATGGTTAATCCTAACCAGACGTACGCAAACATCGCAGTACCCACATCCTGCGACACCTCACTTTAGTGAATACTAACCCTTATGCAGAGATGGCAGTAGACCTTTTGTGTTGGCCATCATGCCGGTGTGGGCGTGGAGGGGCTCCACCTCTTGTGTTGTCGATTTATTTCAAATTTGCACACTGTAAGTACTTCAATAAAGATGCACACACAGAGGCTATCTTTGTCCATTATAATTATCCGGGCTGTTATGCCGTGGTCGGTTGATGAATGCTGTGGTGATTCCCAACGTTTCGTCTCCGACTGCGGGAGACATCTTCAAGGGGGTCCGTAGCTTGATGGAAGATCCAACACACACACTGGCTCGCTACTGACTGCCGCTACATTCCGTGTCCGCGCGCCCCCGCGCCGCGGCGTGACGTCACGTGTTTTGAAAACGCCAGTGCAATTGGCCGCTGTCCGTCGCCGTCGATCGCCGTTACCGTCACCCAGTAGTGGACGAGTGGTACACATCTTTTTTAACACCGGCATCCATATACCGTTTAATTTGACGCCCTCCTCCTTTCTGTTTCTGCGTCTGTGTTAAAAAAGATGTGTACCACTCGTCCACTACTGGGTGACGGCAACGGCGATCGACGGCGACGGACAGCGGCCAATTGCACTGGCGTTTTCAAAACACGTGACGTCACGCCGCGGCGCGGGGGCGCGCGGACACGGAATGTAGCGGCAGTCAGTAGCGAGCCAGTGTGTGTGTTGGATCTTCCATCAAGCTACGGACCCCCTTGAAGATGTCTCCCGCAGTCGGAGACGAAACGTTGGGAATCACCACAGCATTCATCAACCGACCACGGCATAACAGCCCGGATAATTATAATGGACATGATATTTCCGGCCGTGAAAGTTTACATTTTAGTATCAGAGGCTATCTTTACTTTAGTAGACAAAACTGTAGCAATTTTCGTTAAAAAGGACTGCGAAAAAAAAATGCTGTGCTGTGGAACTATGTGGTTTATTTTTCTTTCTCACAGTCAATTACAACTGTAATATCAGGGTATCCAAACTGTCAGACAAATTGTTCCTCTTATAGATACTCTTACACATCATATATAATATAAAACAAAATTTGCATAAACAATATATTGTTCTATTTTATCTTCACTGCCACTATTAATTCTTTGATGCAAAATAGCATTTGCAAACTACGTCCTCAATTATTTGCTGGATGTATTCCAGTCTCTGTCGTTCTCTACACAATTTACCCTCTGCAGATCTCTCCAGTGCCATGGAAGTTATTCAGTGATATCTTAACAGATGCCCTACCATCCTGTCCCTTCTTCTTCTCAGTGCTTCCGAAACATTGCTTCCCTCTACGATTCTCTGGAGAAACTCCTCATTCCTTAAATTATCAAGCACACCTAATTTTCAACATTCTTCTGTAGTATCGCACTTCAAACGCTTCGATTCTCTTCTTTTCCGGTTTTTCCATATTCCATGCATCACTACCATACAATACTGTGCTCCAAACGTACCTTCCCATAAATTTCTTCCTCAAATTAAGACCTATGTTTGATACTAGTACATGTCTCTTGGCAAGGAATACTTTCTTTGCCAGTGATAGTCTGCATTTTATGTCCTCCTCGTTCCGTCTGCCATGGTTTATGATACGTGAATTCCTTAATCGTACCACACTTACGCACCATATCTTACATACCATAAAAGAGGGAGCGGGATGAAATTACGTTTGATAGTCACAGTTTACAATTAAGACCGTTTATTGACATTACTCCTGAAAAAAATTGACAATTACAAATTGTGGACGAGCCACTAGATAAAACTTTGCAAATACAGTTACAAACCCTACGTACTAGTACTGTGACAAAACTAAATTCTCACGTGCTGAAACGTGTTAATAAAAAATTACTAGGTAACGCTGCACGAGGAACTCATCAGATGCTATGCAGTTTACGGTTTAACCAGTTGCCAATCCCTGATATTTAATAAAACAAGCTCATATACAAACAGGTTACATACAATATATATATCTACCATCTTAACACGCCTTCTCGGTAGGAAGACAAATATTAAACTCTTCAAGGCGATATGTGAACAACACCGGTGGTGCAAAGAAAAGGCTCTAAGCAGTATGGAACTTAACATCTGAGGTCATCAGTCCCCTAGACGAAGAACTACTTAAACCTAGCTAACCTAAGGACATCACAAACTTCCGGAGTGAAGCGCCCAGAAACTCTCAGCTATAGCGGCCGTCAATTCCGGAAGCGGCCAGGTTCTTAACCACTGCCAGGCCTAGACCTCGGATGACATTCCACTCCCAGCCAAGGCACTGGCACGATCAAAAGTTTCTGCCCGAGTCACAAAGACATTTGCAATAACCCTGAAACATAGAAACGCTCAGTAGAATCTTGAACTCACTTACACATGACCAAATGTATTAACAGAGTGCAGGCTTTACAAACGGCAACAGAAAATCATTTGACTGCAAGAGACACAAAGCACTAGTAAAACTTCTGAGAACATTTTCAAATAACTTCCACCATTTAATTAGGCAAACTGAACTCTTCCACACCGTCTTAGGGTTCGACTATGAAAGTCTCATAACAATAATAAAGTTTAAAATCTCTGAGTGCGTTGGTGAACAAATAATTTCGACGACTTTCTCCATATCATGTACTCAATACGAGGGAGCGGGTTCCACCGCTTCCCTTCAAATTTTGTTCCCAGCGAAGTCACCGAACTTGTATCTCCAAGCTTCCACGTCGGTGAAACGCCCAAACAATTTCACACCACAGTGTGTAACGATCATCTCGCAACAAAAACTAAACGATAACTTTACATTTGATCCTCCTTTATCCATTACGCGGCATCTGATGTCAGTAACGGTTGTATTATTTTTTTTTGTTTACTTATTGTTCTGTGGGACCACATTAAGGAGAAGCCTCCATAGTCATGGAACGAGTCAATACATGAAATTATAACACGATTGTAGAAACAGATAAAATGAAATATAAGAAACATATTCAGGCGACACGTCATTAGTTTAAATAAAGAAATCAAGAATATAACACTGGAATTTGCTTAATTGTTTAGCTCTTCCAGGAGCTCCTCGACAGAATAGAAGGAGTGAGCCATGAGGAAACTCTTCAGTTTAGACTTAAAAGCGTTTGGGCTACTGCTAAGATTTTTGAGTTCTTGTGGTAGCTTATTGAAAATGGATGCAGCAGAATACTGCACTCCCTTCTGCATAAGAGTCAAGGAAGTGCATTCCACATGCAGATTTGATTTCATAACGGTTATTATGGAGGTATTGTTGTTTAAGTCTTTCAATTACGGAAGCTACAATAACATCTGAAGTACTAAACGTAATTGCAAGAGATGAAACCGTGGTAGCTGTAAGCGGCCTTTAGAAGCTGACAGAACTGCACTTACATCGCCATACTACCGTTATAAATGCTGTACTCCAGACGTACATTCTCAGAAATTTCTTCCTCAAATTAAGGCCGATGCTTGATTCCTCTTGGGCTGGAATGCCCTTTTTTGCTATTGCTGGTATGCTTTTGATGGCCTCCTTCCTCCGTCCGTCGTTGGTTATTTTACTGCCTAGGCAGCAGAATTCCTTAACTTCGTCTACTTCGTGACTATCAATCCTGACGTTAAGTTGCTTGCTGTTCTCATTTCTACTACGTCTCATTACCTTCGTCTTTCTTCGATTTATTCTCAGTCCATACTGTGTACTCATTAGTCCGTTCATTCTGTTCAGCAGATCATGTAATACTCAACCACTTTCACTCAAGATAGCAATGTCATCAGCGAATCGTATCATTAATATCCTTTCACCTTGAATCTTAATTCCACTTCTGAACCTTTCTTTTATTTCCATCATTGCTTCCTCGATGTACAAATTGATCAGTAGGGGTGAAAGACTACATCCTTATCTTGCACCCTTTTTAATACGAGTACTTCGATCTTGGTCGTGCACTTTTATTACTCCCTCCTTTCTGTTGTACATATTGTATATTACCCGTCTATCCATATAGCTTAGCTTTACGCTTTTCAGAATTTCGAACATCTTGCACCATTTTACTTTCTCAAATCCTTTTTTTCTTTAGTCTTGCTTCCATTATTAATCGCAATGTCAGAATTGCCTCTCTGCTGCCTTTACCTTTCCTAAAGCCCAACTGATCATCGTCTAGCGCATCTTCAATTTCATTTTCCATTCTTCTGTATATTATTCTTGTCAGCAACTTGGATGCATGTGCTGCTACGCTGATTGTGCGATAATGTTCGCACATGTCAGCTCTTGCTGTCCTCGGAATTGTGTGGATAATGCTTTTCCGAAAGGCAGATGGTATGTCGCCAGACTCATACATTCTACAAACCAATGCGAATAACGGTTTTGTTTTCACTTCTCATAATGATTTTAGAAATTCTGATGGACTGTTGTCTATCGCTTCAGTCTTATTCTATCTTATGTCCTAAAAAGCTCTTTTAAATTCCGAATCTAACATTGGATTCCCTGTTGGATTCCCTGGCTTTCTAAATCTACACATTTTTCTTCTTCTATAACATCAGACAAATCTTCCACCTCATAGAGGCTTTCAGTGTATTCTTTCCGCCTATCTGCTCTCTCCTCTGCATTTAACAACGAAATTCCCGTTGCAGTCTTAGTGTTATAACACTTGCATTTAATGTCACCGAAGGTTGTTTTGACCTTCCTGATTGCTGAGTCTTTCCTTCCGACTATCATTCCTTTTCCGATGTAGTCACATTTTCCCTGCAGCCATTTCGTCTTAGCTAATCTGCACTTCCTATTTATTTATTTCCTGAGCGACTTGTGTTTCTGTATTCCTGAGTTTTCTGGAACTTTTTTGTACTTCCTCCTTTCGTTGATCAGTTGAAGTATTTCTTCTGTTACCCTTGAATT
Source organism: Schistocerca cancellata (assembly GCF_023864275.1). Classification (NCBI taxonomy): domain Eukaryota; kingdom Metazoa; phylum Arthropoda; class Insecta; order Orthoptera; family Acrididae; genus Schistocerca; species Schistocerca cancellata. The sequence continues at coordinate 617,922,733 of NC_064630.1, read as the reverse complement.
CTTCGCATTTATCTTCTTTATACCTATGGTTTCCTTCCCAACTTCTGTGACGGCCCTTTTTAGAGATGTCCATTCCTCTTCAACTGTTATGCCCACTGAGTTATTTCTTATTGGTGTATCTATAGCCTTAGAGAACTTTAACGGTACCTCGTCATTCATTATTACTTTCGTATGCCACTTCTTTGTGCACTGATTCTTCATGACTAATGTCTTGAACTTCAACCTACACTTCATCACTACTATATTGTGATCTTAATCTATATCTGCCCCTGGGTAAACCTTAAAACACCGTATCTTACTTCGGAACCTCTGTCTGACCATGATGTAATCTAACTGAAATCTTCCTTTTCCAAGTACACCTCCACCTCTTGTGATTCTTGAAGAGAATAAGCGCTATCACTACCAGAAACTTGTTACAGACCTCAGTTAGTTTTTCTCCTGTGTCTTTCCATGTCCCAAGCCCATATGCCCCTGTAACCTTTTCTTCTACTCCTTCCACTACAACTGCGTTCCAGTCCCCAATGACTATTAATTTTCATCCCACTTTACATACCTCATACACTTTCTCTACCTCTTTACCTACAGCTTGCGACGTCGGCAGGTATACCTGAACTATCGTTGTCGATGTTGGATTGCTGTCGATTGTGATAAGAACAACCCTGCCACTGAACTGTTCACAGTAACATATGCTCTGCCCTACCCTCCCATTCATAACGAATCCTACACTCATTAACCACTTTCTGCTGCTGTTGGTATTACTCCTATACTCGTATGACCAGAAATCTTTGTCTTCTTTCCACTTCCTTCACTGACCCCTACTATATCTAGATTGAGCCTTTGCATTTCCCATTTCAGATTTTCTTCTTTCCCTACCATGTTGAAGCTTCTGACATTTCACGCCCCGACTCGTGGAACGTTATCCTTTCGTTGATTATTCAACCTTTTTTCGTGGTAACCTCCCCATTGACAGTCCCCTCCAGGAGATCCGAATGGAGGACTATTCCGTAATATTTAACTAAAGGAGAGATCATCATGACACTTCTTCAACTATAGGTCACATTTCCTGTGGATACACTTGTTACGTGTCTTTAATGCAGTGGTTTCCATAGCTTTCTGCATACTCATGCCGTTGATCATTGCTGATTCTTCCACCTTTAGGGGCAGTTTCCCACCCCTAGGACAAGAGAGTGCCCTGAACCTTTGTCCTCCCCGAAGCCCTCTTTGACAAGACCGTTGGCAGAATGACTTCTTGTGCCGGAAGTCTTCGGCTGCCATTGCTAATTATTAAACAAAATGTAAGCATCTGCGGGATTCGAACCCGGGAGCGAATACATTTTGACTATAAATGAAATACGCTAACCCTAAACCACCGCTGACGGTACAGTACTATATGCCCGAACACGCCGCCTGGCAGTCCGCTGCAACAAATGCTGTCGCCGCACAGTCACTGGAATCTGCACACGAAATGGCTCCGCGTAGCACTGCTGCCGCGAGGTATTGAGCGAGTTAAGACACAATGTTTTACTCTGTTTGCTTAAAGCATCTTACATGTCAATAAATGACTGATAGTGGAACCACCAATGTTTCAGTCTCGTCTCACCCACTGAGCCCAGCTAAGACCTCGTTACACCGCCCACAAGTTGTCGCTTTCCCTCCTGCCATCCCTTACAAAATAATGTCCGTTTCTCCCCTCTGCCACTAACGCTCAATATCTAGTGCCACAAAACCCCGACTTGCTACAGTGGAAACAATAAATGGGAGAAACAGTTTATCTATTGGTTTAAGTGCGTTCGCATTTTCGTTAAAACAGACTGAGAGAAATAAATAGAAATCACACGTTATCAGAAAACATCATTTTTTTCTCATCCGGTTTTACCGTTAAACATGTTGTTGGTTGAAAATATATACAGATTATGTTCCTCCTATTATTTTTGGGAATATCGTATAAAAATTTGAGGAAAATTGATGAAGAATCTTTCGAGATTTTTGCTTATTACGTCTCCTTTTAGCGTGTTAGTATAGATTTATTCACGATTTTTTTGTGGTCGGTACCACTGAAACACCTTTTCTTCGATCACGTGGCTTTTCGCCCCTTAGTACCACGATTTGAAATATTTCCCGAATATCTAAGTATCACATATATCGATAAGCAATACAGTTAACAGCTATATACAATCTCCTCATCGCAGCTGGGTGATACAATAACCTTACTTGTTGGCCGTTTGTATGTAGCAGGTTTACGGCCAAGTTTTGCAGTTTAGGAGATACCAATATGTTTATTTTCCTCGTGTAGACTTGATGGTAGTAGGTTACCTTTCTGAAAATGCAGTGTCACCAAGACTAACTATTCCATTATTTAAGCCGCGCGGGATACCCGCGTTGTGTGTGCGCCTTGTCACGGTCAGCGCGGCTCCCCTCGCCGGAGATGCGAATCGTCCCTCGGGCATGGGTGGGTGTGTGTGTGTGTGTGTGTGTGTGTGTAGTCCTTAGCGTAAGTTAGTTTAAGTTACATTAAGTAGTGCGTAAGCTTAGGGACCGATGACCTCAGCAGTTTGGTCCCGTAAGACCTTACCACAAATCTGTCTATTATTTAAAAATAATCACGATAGTAGTTAGTAGCGCTGCAGACAATTAAATAAGCACCATAAATGATTCTTCCATTTAATAATCATCTAGCATGGGACAGACCTATGGCAGTTAGCATAAAATATTTTACGTAGGGAAAATAATTTGAAAGTTACGCTGAGGAAACGTGCGATGCTGTTACGCAGATCGAACGCAGGAATGAAAGTATTAGAAAATTAACGGCTGATCACAATAACTACCACATAATGCTTATTTGGCTATGGAATTCTCTTTGTTTCTATTCATTAAATAATTTTTTCCAACAGCTGTTTCGTGTGGTGTACGTTAATTCGTCAGCTAATATTAAACACTCCAATGAAACTCTTGCATATGTGAAGAAACAGCATATCTGTTGAAAGAGAGTGTACACAGGAAGCAGTACATAGTCAAAATGGTTCAAATGGCTCTGAGCACTATGTCACTTAACTTCTGAGCTCATCAGTCCCCTAGAACTTAGAACTACTTAAACCTAACTAACCTAAGAACATGAAACACATCAATGCCCAAAGCAGGATTCGAACCTGCGACCGTAGAGGTCGCGCGGTTCCAGACTGTAGCGCCTAGAAACGCTCAGCCACTCCGGCCGGCAGTACATAGTCACTTCAGACAATGATGAAGCTGTCTATCAGAGGTGAAGATAAAGTCAACAACAAAAATAGCAAAATCTTCAAAACGGGACATTTTTCATGGCATGGTTATTAAGCACGCACTTTAGACAAGGAGTCACCCCTCGCACCATTTTCCGGTACTCCTAAAAACATGGATGCTTGTCAGAGTGAAGCAGAAATAAAGACAGACTGCCGTCCGACGGAGAATGCATAAGACGGAGGTCATGACTACGAATGGTTGTCTGTAAAATACACAAGGAATTTAGTTACCTTTCTGTTGTCATTTCAACTAGAGGCGCATAAAAGAAACTCACACAGCGATTTCAGCAATGTAGCGGGGAAAGTTTCAAAGAAAAGAGGATTGGAATAATTATTCAGTATGAAGCAGGGTATGAATACCTCCGCTCACTGAACTTAGTTGTGAGTAATTTTGTACATTAGTTAAATACGCATTTGATGTCGAGAGAGGGACAAGGCAGTGAAGTTTAGCATTAAGTACCCTAAAATACCAGAAATGTTTCTACAAAACGGGTGTGTAACGACAGCGAATAAGTGGTTTCTCCATAGCCTCAAAGGAGATGTTGACATACAAAGGTTAGACGAGACAGAAGTCCAGCTATACATTTCTTTTAGTTTGCGTAAGTAACAGCTTTTCCTATCGTGTCGCCTCCGTTCGTCGTTTAGGTGGGCGTGCTGTCAGAAATCGAAGCCTGTGCAACTGGAGTGTTTTCCAAACGACTGTTACTCGCGCTCCTACCTAATTATTTCCTCAAGAGCTGCCAGTATATTTGGAAGGGTAGGCCGGCAGCGGTCAGACACGTGCGTTGTTGTTGGCGTACGAGAACATAGTCACTGCGGTGACATGGACAGGCATCTGGTGAGCACTTTACTGCCCATTGTTCTCTTAACAAGTGATATTTTCAGTCAGGATCGTTTCTGACTTTAGCACCTCAGAACATTTCCGTAAATACTTAATATATACAGTTTTGTATAGTAGTAGATATTTTCCATTCCCTTTTAGAATACAGAAATTTCTTCTTGCAGTTGAAGTATACAGTGTAGCAAAGGAAGAATCGATGTCTGTAACTAATAACTGATGTTCTTTTATCTTCATTTCCAAACACATTGTATTTTTCATACTGTAGTCTTACTGTTTAAATTGAAAGAGTATTATCGTCTTTCATACGAAATCGGTATTCTGTGGTTTCCTGACAATTTCCATGTTAACTGTGTTTCAGAAAGACGCCGTTGCATGCAACGAGTGTCGCCATCGAAATTACTTGTCTCCTTGTTTTTCCATATCTTATTGTTTTTCTAGTATGTGATCACATCGCTGAGGTTTGATAGTATTCTGTATCATAAGGAGAAGGTGGTTTTAATAGCAAGACTGTCTGTTCAGTATTTAAACCACTGTATCCCAATTGTCAGAACTTGACAGGTGAAACAGAGCTTTTATTTATTCAATCCTTTCTTAATATCGCTGCTGTCTAATATTAATGGGTAATAATAGCCGGAAAGATTATATTCTTTATTGGAAATGAAACTCCTCCAGCTGTATTTAAGATTTCATATTTATTTGGCTACTACCCAAATAAATATGAAATCAGAAATATAGTTGGATGAGTTTCATTTTCAATAGAAAATTATACCAGATGATGTCCCAGCATCATCCAATTTACATACGGATGTACGAAGGAAAGATTGTAATCCTTTTGGATAAATGTGTAGTTAGTACTACACGAGACATCCTAGTGCGTCGAAAACTAGAGATTCGACACTAATATTGTTGGTTCATTGTGATTTCTACGTATTCTACAGTGTCCGATCGCATTTCTAGGCGTGGTATGTCCATTGTAGCCGAAGCAATTGTTATTCAGGTAATGTATAAAATTTTATATTTCTTCAGGCATTCCATTTTCATTTTTTTTACATTACCTTCGTCCAATTTCCAAACCGATTAGTTTGAATGCTTGAGGTGACTCAATTCACAGTACTATTTTTGTATTTAGAAAATAGTATACTAACTAGAGTTGATAGTAGTTGCTCGAGTTACTTTAGAACACACACATACACGCTATGAACAATAGATCTACTATAGTATGATAGTTTATGTCTGTTACACAAAGTGTCGTAGCGTAAAATGTAGAAAATAAGATTTAACATTTTTCATTAACTGCAACACTGCATTTAAATGCAGGAGCGCAATCCTCTGCTATAAGAAAAACAAATTAACGTATAATTTTCCATCAGACACTATGTCATCAGAGACGAACGTTTGAAAGTCATAGAGGAATTACAAAATCTGAAAAGGGGAATACTTAGACTGAATCTGATTCAGTAGGGATAAGTGAAGTGACATAAAAAGAGTATAAGGAGCTCTGTTCAGACGAAAACGACTAAATTTTTTCATTTATGTCGTCACAAGCGAAAATGCCTCGGCTGCGGACATACGTTTCTGCATAAATCCGCGGAATCGGTATCAAAAGAATCACTGGCGAAAAACAAATCAGGAATGTTACATTAAAACCTGGAAAATATATTAGATCGCTGTCGGAGGTGGAGTAAAGTATTATAAATGGAAACTTTGCTCTTACGGTCGCCAAGTGTAGCTCTTCTCAAGTCTCTTTGGCGTTATTTTATAAACGTAGCACTATTTACAACCCGTAAAATCAGTTCGTTAAAACATGTAGCATATATGAGTGTGTTTGTTGAAGGGCTACGTTGACTCTACTTCATAGTGTACCTTACTTCATCCATGTACTGTTCTTTTGTACGTTCAGATGAAATGTGACTGAAGGGCGCTGCACCAGTTTCACCAAGTTAAATGAAAACACGATAATCTGATATAATGCGCTTATGGAATCGTCGACCCTTTTCTCTACAATCAGCAACAGTATTTCTCTTACGAAATAGGTGTACAAATCCCGTACCGGAATACTCAGTTCGTTTAAATATGTGCATAACCCATGCTACAGAGTTCGCCACAAAACACTGTCGCTTCACAACTAGAAGATGGAAACAAAAATAACAACCTAAAAAACAAACGCATAGAAACTGAAATACCAACAGCCGCAATGAAAACTTATCTCTCCATTAAGCTGTATCTCCGCAACCAATAAAAACAGGCTACATGTTTTAGGGAATTTCTTATTCGGGTTTGTGTGTACCACCATATCGTGATACATTATCTTTTCCTCCTGAAACATCTTGCATATTTAAAAGTCCATAAAACTTATATACTAGAATTTCTTACTGTTGCAGTATTTTGGTTGGCGAGGCATTGCGTAGCAGCATAGAGCTGTATAATTTTCGCAATAGCTCCAATAAGTTACTTATAATAGGTCACTTGTTTCTGATTCGTGCTAAGTTCACCGCAGTTGCGTACGTTTGTGACACTGTGTTCTGCTGATGCTCTACACAAAAACATCCCAAGATGACAGGAACCTCTGGTTGTCCAACAGGTGGTCTTGGCTGTGCTGCTGATACTGGCGCTGTGTTTCGCCATGCTGAAGGCGAATCCGGTAGATGACCCGCGTCATCAGCATTGGGGTGGTGGCCACGACTATGGGTTCGGCAATCACCACCGTGACTGGCACCACCCACATCAATGGTACCATCAGCACCACTACTAAGAAGAAATTACTCTGGCTTCTTGCTTCTCTCCGCATTATAAACATTCAGGCTTATCAAGATAACGACTGTGTGTGCATTTTCTTTGGTCTTGTAATGAAAATAGCAATAAACTGAGAATTAGAACGCATTTATTGAGTGTGTGAATCGAAAGTGTTTGGATTAACAATTTTTATTTCAGTTAACTCAGAATATTCAAATATTCTGTTGTTTATATCTCCTGTTACACATATAGATTTATTCTTCTGCATTCAACATACAACACGTTGAATGCATTGTCGATGCTATACTGGGAAAAAAATTTTAGTACAATAATGTAGGAACAACTGGATTAATACGAAAGTAATTTTCATTTTGTTGATGAATCGATTGATGAATTCTTGAGAAGCTACAGTTTACATATATGTTTCAAAATTTGTCGAAACAACAGATTTTCCCGTGTTATGTAACAGGTAACAGCTGTAACGTAATTATTTTTTACCGTTAATCCGTTGAAGAAATGGGGAACAGCCTCTCCCAGCTTCTGTATCACATTGTGTTAGACAAAGTCATCAGGGGCAAAGAAATCAAGGGTAAAGACATTGGGATCTCGGGACATATAGTATCAAAATGAAGTGACTATCTACTTATCTTCACTGAGACTAGTGAGGAAACCAAGTTCGCCACTGAGACGTTACACGACGTAGTATCAAAGGGCAGCCTTCAACTACCGTGTGAGAAGGCTCATTTGACGGAAAATTTACATAAAAGATATTCAGTTTAGATTAACCTAGGTAAACGGGATATATGGAATAAATCACGTCGACAGACTTGAAAACAACCGAAAAAACCTCCTTTTTTTGTTAAAAGAGCTTTGTAATCAATGTTGTTTCAGTAGAGTCTACGAGTGCACCTATACTCTATTGAGAAAAACAGACAGATACTAACGGTACCATAAAGTGCTCCTCACACAGAGTTCCATCTGTTTCAAAATTAACATCATACTGTGGGCGCAATAACTCACCCACAGGTTGTTACTGCATTCAGAATTGAAGAATTAGTATTAATGTTATTGCCTCATCAACTCAATCTTAGTTTTTATCCAACAGATTAATATCATATTGTTATATTCATTTATTTTCCTCCTTCACTAAAACGTATACCTCACTTCAGGCTATGAAGAACAATGCGTTGACTCTTAGAATAATTTGGAAAACGTGAGAAAAGCATGAAAACTGGTGATGCTTTGAGCAGACGTGCTTGGAATGACCTCTGCTAACTCAGTCACAATATTTCCATCATCACAGAAACATACATTACAACAACACCGTAACGTTAAGATAGCATTCCTCCACGATGAGAGAGATACTGAGCTCAGAAAGAAGGGCGGATATTAGTATTAGATATAACTGACCGTTGGAAGTACTGATTTTCAGAAAACAAAAAGTGAGAAAGAATGATTGTAGAACGAAAGAGTAATGCGAAATGACAGAGATATTTACTACTGTTTTCGTTATGTCCAGTTGAAGAATGCCTTTGAACTTGTTAACTTGGTCTGGAAGATCCTTTCTCTTCTTCCCTTCCCTAAAACTGTTCACGGATTCACTGTGTTGGTCCCTGCATTTATCTGTCCACTATTTTTCAGTGATGTATTTTTTAGCTTTGTGAATTAGGGATTTGCAACTACAATTCCAAAGACTTTGCTTTCTTTTATGGTGTTCCTGCGTCACTCTTTTTTCGTAAATTCTGCTTAACTCGTTGTTACCAATTAAGTGTTACCTTTTTTTTCAAAATTTATTACACTAATTAACTTTTCCTGTTAATTTAGTGTTGTCCATTCTGCAGACACAACCACAGCGTCGTCTTACGTATTGCATCACTGAACTTGTCTAGAGCTATGTATACGTCTATAGTTTATCTTTAAGTCCATATGCCATTTGTATTATTGACACCACAAATTTTTCTTAGAATTTTTTGCTATTCCGTTTTAATTTCATCAGCTTTTTAATGTCCTCCTAAAGATATAGTTTCTGAAGCATATAGTACTTAGCCAAGACAACTGTCTTGGGATGCCGAGGTTTCGCATTAATGGATATGAATAATTTACTGTAGTGTTTCCATATTATTCTGTTCACTGTTTGGAGTTTAGTAGCTCCTTTTAAATTGGTCCTACTTCCAGATGTTACTATGATTTTTTCCGAGATATTTAAATACCGTGCTTGTGAAATTGTCCCTCAGTTTGTTCATAGTGCAGGTCTTCTGATAGTTTTATGTAAATTTGTCATCAAATGAGCATTCGCACATCATATTTGAAGGCCTCATTTTGATGCTATGTCGTTTAACTTTATGTGTTCAGATATTTTTATGTAGATTTTCCATCAAATGAGCATTCACACATTTAACTTTTCAATGGTGATCTTGGTTTCCTCACCAGTCTTAGTGAAGGTAGCTAGAAATAGCTAGGCATTTCACTTTGAATCTCTGTCCCAAAGTTCATATCCTCGGTTTCTTTCCCCCATTATCTCATGACTCTGTGTAACAAAACAATAAACAGAATCTTATATACGATCTGATGATATTATAAATTATGCTATGAGATCAAGATGCTTCTCTGTTCGACTATATTGTTTATTACCAAAGGCCTATTTCGGCGTGATTGCCATCCTCAGGTCATATCAGGTGATCTTTGTATCCATTTGTCGTCGATGTCTTAGTTGCTGTCACACTACGTGCTCCTTTGATGTTGCGAAGATGTCGAATTGAGAAGTTTTATTTCATAACGACGCTACCTGAGAGCTGAAACGCATATGAACTTCGTCTAGTGAGGTCATTACGAAATAACTCCAAGAACATTAAAGGCACGAACGAGTCATCGACGTCATATTAATATCACAAGCACCTGGAATAATCTGAAGATGGCAATCACGCAGAAACAGCGTATAGTCATAAACAATATAACCGCACACAGCAGAGTCTTGATCTCATAGCATAATACGTAATGCCCTAGTCCATAAGTAGATGGTCTACCATTTTGATCTTCGTCCTTCTAATCAGTTTGTTCACGCTGGAAGCATCTGTGCCAGCTAACCACTGTCATAGAAGGTGTATTGTTGTCATATACATCCACCAATTCATAATGGATTCTTGCACCGTCTTCCTTCCAAATGCAGTTAAAGAACTCACGCACAATTTTTCGCCTGTGAGCAATGCTATTTTGTTTCGCTCCTCTAGCGGAGCCTGTGGTACTGCGACGCGATTCCGATATGTAGACGGACTTCAGACACCCACCTGCAAACTAAGAAAAATTAACTGTCTGGGTTTATTCTGTCAAGGTGATAATTAAAACTATAAGCCTACCCTGGGTACACCGTATTCCTAAGAGAATTCAAAATAACTATCTGTACTCATTTTGCTGTTTCAATTACAGATTCCTAAGGTAGCAGGTTCTAAGTATTCAGGCTAACCTCAGATCGTTTAATGGTTTCGGGCAAGAGTACAATATGCTTTCACCAAGAGAAAACAGAATAGCTGAAAGTGAAATTTTTGTTTGAATTACGTGATTTATTCCCAGATTGGTTTCTCTTATTGTCCTATTATTTTCAAATTTGCAGTGCAGGGCGAGATGTGTTTCAGCATGTTTTGCCAAGAAAACTACCACATACACACAGAGCTAACACATAACAAACAGCTATATAAACGGTGTAAATAATGAAAAACAGGTACAATACAATGTCACTGAACTCATCACCTGAAGGGATAATGAAAGTTGGATAGCGAACATTTCTCCCCTCTATGTTCTCTCTCTCTTTCTATCCCTCTCACATACCACCCTTCACCTTCCCGGCCCTCTCTATCTCATCACCGTCGTATTTTCGTTTCCTGAGAATTTACGTTCTCGCCCTTAAACTGCCCCCCCCCCCTCCTCTCTCCCCCACAACGACCACCATTTATATCATCCGATCAAGCATTATTCCTTCGCTACACTCACATCTTAAAACGGTTCATATGAACATAATTAAAATTACATAGTCAAAAATGGCAAACCACGGAGCAAATAAGACAATGTTAGATAAAATGAAAACATAAACAAGCAGGTAAATTCGAAACGTTACGAGCACAACATACTGACACATTTTGTTAGGGAGAGTGTGAATAAACATTAATGGAGCAAGGTTGTCGTTTTTCACATCAAGTTATGCATAGTGGATGAAAGTAAAATGTAATTAGATGTAAAACATCTGTGTGAAACCACAGAAATATCTGCAAAACGTGCATTCAGAGGATAAAATCGGATATCAGATAAATATAGAGTACGTAACATAATAAGTCAGTATCTTTTGAAACGAACTGTCCCTAGATCTGCAATCAAACCACAAGTAGAAATATGATAGATCCCAGACCCTATTTTAAATGAGAAACATGAAATGCGTCTATTAAAAAAAATACGCATGTTTTGTAGTTGAAACGACTGACTGGGTAATACCTTTGACAGTTGTCCATGAACTACAGATACTATAAGAACACAAATGTAGAATGCCGGCCGAAGTGGCCGTGCGGTTAAAGGCGCTGCAGTCTGGAACCGCAAGACCGCTACGGTCTCAGGTTCGAATCCTGCCTCGGGCATGGATGTTTGTGGTGTCCTTAGGTTTGTTAGGTTTAACTAGTTCTAAGTTCTAGCGGACTAATGACCTCAGCAGTTGAGTCCCATAGTGCTCAGAGCCATTTGAACAAATGTAGAATTTATACTGTCCTGTTAGTTTTGTCTGGCTGAACCTATAATTTTTCTTGTATATTTATACAAACATAGCGGAATACAACATTTAGGAGGATAAAACAACGTTTAGGGGGTTTCTGATGAATTTACATCATGAATTGCATCCATTAGTCAAATTCAGACTAACAAAGAGTGCAAATAGATTATATTTTGTACAGACTTTGAAACACCATATCGGATATCGTTAATGGACCTCTGTGACTTTAACGAAAGAAAATTTTGGTGCAATACAAATGTTTGTGTTTGAAGTCGGGATCCACGCTTGGTAGTGCTAACGTGGATCATCAACGAAACTATCATTACAAGAGAAATGCTTGTTTCTATCCCAGCAAGAATATATACATATTATTAAAAAAAATGTATGTATGTATGTATGTAAGTTCCACATCTCCTGCTACCTCACTGGGGCGATTTCAACCAAACGTGGACACATATCTCTTACCATCTGTGAATCATCGCTGTTAGGGTAACAACCAACTACCTACAAAATGTGCCAGGGTAAAAAGAAAAACAGCGTAGCCCAGAATGAGCGAAAACCCGTACTTAAGGCATCTAGTATTAGTGAATGAGTGCACCTGAAGACTTACAATAAACCTTACGGACAGTTTCCATCCCTTAAAAAATATTTCTCACTGACAACCCCTACAAAATGATGAAAGGAAGACAAAGTTTTTCGATTACTACATTTTCGCTATTCATGCAGTATAACTTCTACATATAACAAGCCGTATTAATTTATTACTTCTTTACTACTGATTGTATTCGCGACAAGTTTCGCAGAGAGTATTCCCATATACCACTGAAAATATCAGACAACTTATATCATTGTACGATACATAGTTCAGGAACTCTGACCTCATAAATACTGGGATGCGTGGAAACTGTCGCAACATGCGTCACATTTTAATTTATTACGTCTTTACTGCTAGCTCTATTGACAACATATTTCGCAGAACGTATCCATGTGTGTCGCTGAATTTACCTACAAAAATATATCATTATACGACACATACTTTAGGGGGTATGACGTCCATACTGAGATGCGTGGGAAACTGGAGTATCATGTATGGCGTTATAATTTCTTTACCACTAACTCTATTCGTAGCACATTTTGCAGACAATTTCCACATATGCCGCTGAATCACCCAGAAAAAAAATATGATTGTAGAGACATAGTTTTGGACCTATTACGTCATAATCCCTGAGATGCGTGAATAACTGCCAGATCGTACATGATGTCACAATTTATTATCACAACACATTCGGCAGACGGTAGCCACATATACTACTTGACGTATATGCAGAATTATATCATTGTATATCAATACACACAACATATTTTAGGAGATGCGACGTCACAAACTTGAAGCTGCGTGAGAATAAATCTGCAGGGCGAAATTTTCTACAGACAGGTGTAATATGTGTACAAATACATATTAAATAAATTAAATACATGTGACCTCTGGGACGATTTCAACCATATTTCGTGCACGTATCAGAGACAATCTAGAAAGAAATACTATAGCGGGTAGAGCCATCACTGTCTGGTTGTAGTGAGGGTGACATCGTGGAGAGAGGTGTGGATGGGGGGGGGGGGGGGGGCTTGGGAAGCAGGAGATGGACAGGCAGCAACGTGGATCGAGAAGATGGGTACAGTTAGGGGGAGTAGGAGATGGAAAGAAAAGAAAGAGGAGATGGATAGAGGAAGGGAGGTGAGAAAGAAAATCGCGGAGAAAGGGGGGAGGTGGAGATGAAAAGATCATTGTACTGAATTAGTTGTTACATTTAACTGCAGATAGGCAGAAGAAGAGGAAATGAACAGATTATTTTATTGAAAAAATTATAGTAGCTAATTGCCAAATATTTGTACGTCTTCTTTCGCATAGCTAACTGGCATTTAATTAATCTCAGTAAATATGTGCTTCCACCACTGCCATTAGCGCCAAGGTTTGAAACATTTGCCGGTAATATAAGTTTCACGTATACTGACAAGTAATTCAGTTGACAACTACACGTTCTCCGCGTCGTTGCTTTATGAGGTAATAAGATTACTTGTTTGTCGTTTGTATGTAATAGGTTTATGTTCAGGCTTCACAAATAGTGACAAATCTCAAATTTTATTTTCCCCCTTCTCGCGTCCGTCGGCCGTCGTAATTTAATATATTATTATTGTTATTATTATTATTTTTTGATTGTTGCCGACTTACGTGGTGGGCCTTAATAAAAATGATATTCAATTTAATTTTGATTTTATGGTTAAATGCTTTCCTGAAGTTCTCCTTTTTAACAATATTAATCTCAAATTATTTGTTACGTTAATGAATGTTAGACTCGCTGCATCTTAAAACATGAGCATACAAGCTGAACAATGTAATAAACTTTGCATATTAATTTCCTCGGCTAGTCAATCCACTTTAAAGCAAAAGATCTTTAGTTATTAATTACAATGGCGGCCCACACAAGCGCGAGAGTATTTTTTCTTACCTTCGTTAATCATTGTATTGTAGTCGGAATCCTGGCTCTGGGTCTCGGCTATGGTACTGAAAATAAGAATCTTAAAGCTAAGTATTTTCTGCAACGTCGGGCGGCTGTGGAGAAAAATTAATATTATGTTAATAGCGGGTGAGTTTTCCGCTTCCGCTAATTTTTCATAAGTTAATATCGCCACGTAATGGCGTCGTTGGCTGCATCGGCCGCTGCGATTGTTGAACTGTAAATTACTTGAATGCAGGTTAATTCAAGGAAGGCGGACATGAAATCGGGATCACCTCTTACAAATTAAAAGTGCACAATAATATTCAATTAATATATTATCTGCTTAACTCATACAAATATGCTTACATTTGTCAGCACTCGAAATATGTCCGTCTATATACACTCAAGACAAAAGAGGAAGTGAAGACGACTAAAAAAAATTAACAAAAGAGCGTATCTTGTCGTCTCTTTATATCATTTTGTCATAAATTATTTCTTTGCAATCTAAACCTACACAGAGAAATTATTATTTTACGGCTACATGATAAAATATATACTGTTTTTAAGTCTTTTCGTAATATGGCACTGGGGACGCTATACCCTGTACATTTAAAGTTGGTTGGATACCTTTTCACAGAAAATATTATTTGACTAACATCATGAATTCTATGAATTAAAAGTAATGAAGATAGCAGTCAGCAGTGCTGCAAAAAAATATGCACTACACGTAAATCTCCCATTTATTATTGAACAAGTAGCGGAACAGTCCTAAAGCATTTACCACGAAATATGTTACAAACATAAGATCGTTTAAGAGTTATGCTGAGAAAGCATGCCACGTAGTTGCACCCATTGAACGCAGGACTGAACGTATACGAAAAATAGAAGTGGACCACGACAGTTATCACTTGAAACTAATTTGACAGTGGAATTGTCTTTTTTCTCTTCACTAAATCCATTTTTAAAACAGCTGTTTAGTGTATGAAACACGTTATTTGATCACCCAGTAAATACATTGTGAATATTCTCTTACATATGCGAAGAAACAGCATATTTGTGAAACGAGAGAGTACAAGGGAAGCAGTTGTTCAACAAGTCGTCACTTCAGACTATAATGAAAACCGATGATTGCCAGAGGTGAAGCTAATTATAACAACAGAGAGAGCGAAATCTGCAAAAGAGGGCTTTTTCATAGCATTGGTATTCAGCATACGCATTTGACGTCGGAAGTGTGACATGAAAGTTCACTAAAATTCCGAACGTCTACAAAACGATAACTGAGATGAATTTTTTCTAGAATCTCAGATAAGATGCTGACAGACATAAGTTTGTACAAGACACTTGTCGAGCTACACTTTTCCTTCAGTTTGTGTTAAGTAACAGCTTTTCGTATGGCGTCGTCCCCGGTCGTCATCCAGGCGGGCCAGTGACGGGAGCGTGATGTCAGAAAGCGAAGCCTGTGCGCCCGCAGTGTTTTCCACACGACTGCTACCCTCGCTCTTACTTAATTCTTTCCTCAAGAGCTCCCAATATATTTGGAAGGGTAGGCCGGCAGTGTCAGACACATCCGCTGTGGTTGGCGTACGAGTACATTATAACAGCGGTGATATCAACAGACATTTGGTGAGTATTTACTGCCAATTATTCTCTTAACAATAAATATTTTCAGCCAGGATTGATTTTAACTTTTAGCACCTCGAAAAGAGATTCGCAATTACTGACGTGCATATTTTTATAGTAGTAAAGAGTGTTTTCATTCTTTTTTACAATACAAAATATTCCTCTTTCAATGACGGATACTGTGTAGCAAAGGAAGAATAGTAGTCTGTATCTCAACTGAAGGAGACTTACATTAGTTTAAAAAGAAATCGTCTTTTTGTGCTGCAATGTTGTCGATTCAGTTCCTAGAGACGTAAGGTCATATATGTGAAATACATCTTCAAGGGACGTCGGGTTTCTTTTGTGTTTCCTTTCCGGTAGAAAGACGCAGTTGCTCTTAATTTACATACATTCGACACCACTTATTTCTGTCAAAACCATTTCTTGTTTTCCCTACTTTCCTGTGTTTGTAATATGAGATCGATTCACTGAATGTAAGAAAGTAAAAAATACCATAAGGAGAAGGTAATTTTAATAACAGAATTGATTATTAAGATTTGGTACCACTATACCCCAAATTCTCATACTTCAATGTCAGGCCAAACAAAGCTACTTCTTATTTAGTTCTTTCTTGATATTTCTCCATAGTGACATTTATACTTAATAATAGCCGGAAACACTATTCAGACTTCTGTTGGACCACTACATGGTTAATACTACACCAGTCACCCTTGTGGAGTCGAAAATTAGAAATTCGATACTAATATTGGTCATTAATTAGGATTTCTATGTTATCTCCAGTTTTCGGTTGCACTTCTAGAGGTGGTATGGGCATTTTAGTCGGAGAAATTATTACTCAGATATGTATCAAATTTTGTATTTCATCATTCATGTCATTTTAATTTTTAGACGTTACATTCGTCCCATTTCCAATCCTACCAATTTCAATGCTTGGGGTGATTCCCTTTTACAGCACCGTTTCCCCATTAAGAAAGACACAGCAACCAAAGTTGATAGTAATAGTGCGCGAGTTACATTTATGATCTATTGCAATAAAATATGTTTTAACTGCAACACTAATTGTCATAGCGCAAAAAGTAAAAATTAAGAGTCTGTCCTTGTTTTATTGTCACAGTACACATAAATATTGCAACAAAGATTCCTCTCCGACAAGGAAGAAATATTACGGTATATTTTCCTGTCGACGGCTACATCATCAGAGTTTGAACGTGATAGGGAAGCTAGAAAATATGAAAACGGAAATGATAAGGCTCAGTCTAGATACAGTGGGGGTCAGTGAAATGAAATGCAAGGAAGACAAGGATAACTGGTCAGACGAAAAAGATTGATAATTGTCATTTATACGTCACAAGTGAAAATGACTCGGCAGCAGACATATATTTTTGTTAAAATGCCCGCGATCAATACCAAATGAATCATGGACGAAAGAGAATGCTACATTACAACCTCGAAACTGCGTTACCACGCCATCGGGGGTGGAGTGAAGCACAACAATTGTCCACTTTTATTGTAACTTTCGCCATGTGTATCTCCTTGGAATTCTTTGATGAGAGCGGTACTATTTGGAACCCAAAAACTCAGTTCGTTAATAAATATAGGACTTATGAGTGTGCTAGTTGGAGGGCTACAGCATAGTGTCTTCCACTTCATCTACGTTCTATTCATTAGCACTTTCAGGTGAGACACCACTGCTCGGAGGTGGATCAGTCTCACGAAGTTTAGTGAAGAAACGAGTAAATACTCTTCCGTCGGGTACTACAGGAATAGGGAATCGTCTACCGTTGTCTCTATGATTAGCAGCAGTATTTCAATCACAAAACTCGTGCACATATCGCATATTAGAGAACCCACTTTTTGTAAATACGTTTGGATACATGTATATGATACAGGAGAGTTTGCCAACAAATCAAATTCAAAATGCAAGAATTAATTTATATAAATTCAAGAACAACTTCACAACTAGAGCTTCAAAACAAAGATAACAATTTATAAATGAAACCATAAATAATAAAATACCAACAGCCAAAACGAAGACTTATGTCTGTAACCAATAAAAATGGGTACATGTGCTAAGGAATTTCGTATTCGAATTAGTGTGTATTGGCATCTCATCAAACATTTGCTTCTGCTCCTGAAGCAATCTGCATATTTAAAAAGCCTGGAAGTTTATATACAAGAATTTCATACCACTTATGGTATTTTCGTCAGTAAAACTTCTAGTAGCAATATAGAGCTATGTAACCTTTAGCAAAATATCCGATATCACAGTGGGATTAGGTCATCTTTTTCTGACCGCATCTGGTTGTAATACGGCATTCTGCTGGTGCTCTACACAAAAACATCCAAAGCTGACAGGAACAACTCATTTCCCAACAGGTTGTCTCGACTGTGCTGCTGACGACGCTGGCGCTGTGCTTCGGTATGCTGAAGGCGAATCCAATAGCTGACCCGCGTCAACACTATTGGGGTGGTGGTCACGGGTATGGATACGGACATCACCACCACCATTGGCACCACCCACATCATTGGCACCACCCACACCATTGGCACCACACACACTACTATTGAGAAGGAGTTACAGTGGTTTCTTGGTTCTTCCTGCTTAGAAGACTTGGAAGCTTACCAGGATTACGACCCCTGTGTGCATTTTTTTGGCACTGTGGTGAAAATAGTAATAAACTGCAAATCAGGATGTATATTTGAGTATTTATTGACTGTTTTAGTCCAAAGGATTCTCATTAACAGTGTTTTAAGTCAATTAATTCTAAGGATTCAAGTGTCTTAATGTTTCCAAGTCTTGTTACACTCATAGAGTTATTGTTCTGCATTCAGTGTGTACCAACTCAAATGCAATTTCCGTGCCACATTAAGAAAACTTTGATAGGAAATAATGTAAAAAGAAATGGATTGATTTCAGTGTAATGGTCACTAAATTTCCGTTTCACATAACGCATCTGTTGATGACAAATTGTTGAATTCTTGAAAAGCTATAATTCATATTGCTGCCTAAATTTGTTACAGCGACACACTTGTCTTTGTTTATTTAACAGCTGTTTGCTTTAAGGTAATTAGTTTGTTTTCGTTTATCAGTTGACAATAAACTGTAAGTCATTCAAATTAGATTAACCTTTATAAAAAAAACTGGATGCAATAAATGATGTTCTCTGACTTCAATAGAAGCTAAGAAATTGTTTCCTTCTACATCAAAAGTCCTTTCAAATCAATATTCTTCCATTATAATAATTATTTATGAATACACCAACATTCTATTGTGAAGAACGTACAGACGACGATGTTACACGAATTGCTCCTGTTTCAAAGATAATTCCTCCTGTAGAGAGTTTCATCTGTTTTGAAGTTAACACCATATTGTGGGAGCAATAACCGACTGATTGAGAAATTGTTACTGCATACAGGAAAGAACGATATGTATTAATACAGTTCCTTTACCAACTCACTCACTGTTTCTAATTAGTTGAATAACATATTATTGTTACATTCCTTATGTGAAACCTTCACTAAAATGTGCACATCATGTCAAGGCCATGAAGAACACCATACTGTGGGAGGAAAACTGACTGACTGGTAGAGAATTATAAACTGCAGGCAATGATGATTTGTATTAGAGCTAGTCCTCAATAACTCAGTTCCAGTTTGATAAAACATTTATTTTCAATCTCTGCTAAAATCAAATCTTAAAGCCCACCTAGAAAATCATCGTGGTGACATCTAGAAAACTGCAGAATACATGAGAAAAATGAAAATTTTTAATTTTTTTTTTAACACGGCTTAGAGCCAGCTTCACTAAAAGAGACACTGTACCTGGAACATCATAGAAATATCAATTATAAAAAACCCAAAAACTGAGTCAGCCTGCCTCCACAATGAATGAGATGATGAGCTCAGAAAGAGGACAATGTCTTGATATCTTTGTATCACATGTAGTAGAACTTTGGGACTAAAGCTTTTCAGAAAACAAAATAGAAGGAAAAAATCATTGATGTGCAACAAAGTATTACGTGAAGTGACATGTATGTATTATTAATATTATTGTTATTGCTATTACTATTTACCCATGTTAGAAAAATCATTATTATTGTTATTCCTACTACTACTTACTTGTGTTAGAAAACTCCAAGTCCGTGTTGTCAATACAATCCATCGGTCAATAGAATATATTACTTAACAGATAAATTATAACTGCCTTTTGAAACAACTACGTTTTAGTAATCTCCTTATCCGTTGCCTCTTGTTCGACAGTCATACACCTAGACATATTTTCAGTACTTAAAGTTATGTTAGACATGGGTAACAATCTGTAGTTCAAATCTCCAATATTATGAACAGATCCCTACCATGGGCAAGACTTGTGTTCTTGGTTACTATTCTTATGGAAGTGTTCTAAATTTTGTAAGCTGTGTTCACATTTTTGCATTTGTTTCCCAGAAAAGAAGTCCATAGCTAAGAACTAAGTTTACTTAAGCCACTAGCTGTTAGAGAGCAACGAATTTGTTTTTTTTTTTATCTCTAATGTCGGTAAGAAATCAAAATATTCCAGCCTCCCGCATTCGGCAGCTGTTAGCGTACAAAAAGAAAAAAGACCACTATCTGATTATGATTTTCAATCATGGTAACATACTGCTGGCCATTGAAATTGGAAGCCAGAAAATATAGAAAGTTATGAAGTTCATGAGTGTTCAACATCAACATTGAAAGCGCATCTAGTTTTCTTTTTAACACGTATCTATCTACATTAATAATAAATCTGTAATCACGTACACCTTAACATTTTCAGCTACAGCCATCATCAGAATCCGTCACATAAGCCAAAAAACGCAAAGTACAGATTTTAGAAATCTTGTAATAATCTACACTAATGGCCATTAAAATTGCTACACCACGAAGATGACAGACGCGAAATTTAACCGACGGGAAGAAGATTTTGTGATATGCAAATGATTAGCTTTTCAGAACATTCACACAAGGTTGACACCGGTGTGCGACACCAACAACGTGCTGACATGAGGAAAGTTTCCAACTGATTTCTCACACACAAACAGCTATAGACCGGCGTTGCCTGGTGAAACGTTCTTCTGATGCCTCGAGTAAGGAGGAGACATGCGTACCATCACGTTTCCGACTTTGATAAAGCTCGGATTGTAGCCTATCGCGATTGCGGTTTATCGTATCGCGACATTGATGCTGGCGTTGGTCGAGATCCAATGACTGTTAGCAGAATATGGAATCGGTGGGCTCAGCAGGGTAATTCAGAAGGGTAATACCGAACGCTGTGCTCGATCTCAACGTCCTCGTATTACTAGCAGTCGAGATGACATGCATCTTATCCATATGGCTGTAACGGATCGTGCAGCCACGTCTCGATCCCTGAGTCAACACATGGGGGCGCTTGCAAGACAACAACCATCTGCACGAACAGTTCGAAGACGTTTGCAGCAGCATGGACTACCAGCTCGGAGAAAATGGCTGCGGCTGCCCCTGACGTTGCGTCACAGACAGGAGCGTCTGCAATGGCGTACTCAACAACGAACCTGGGTGCACGAATGGCAAAACGTCATTTTTTCGGATGAATCCAGGTTCTGTTTACAATATCATGATGGTCGCATCCGTGTTTTGCGACGTCGCGGTGAACGCACATTGGAAGTGAGTGTTCGTCATCGCCATACTGGCGTATCACCCGGCGTGATGGTATGGGGTGCCATTGGTGACACGTCTCGGTCACCTCTTGTTCGCATTGATGGAACTTTGAACAGTGGACGTTACATTTCAGATGTGTTACGACCCGTGGTTCTACCCTTCATTCGATCCCTGCGAAACCCGACATTTCAGCAGGATAATACACGACCGCATGTTGCAGGCCACGTCCGGGCCTTTCGGGATACAGAATATGTTCGACTACTGTCCTGGCCAGCACATTCTCCAGATCTCTCACCAACTGAAAACGTCTGGTCAATGGTGGCCGAGCAACTGGCTCGTCACAATACGCCAGTCACTACTCTTGATGAACTGCGGTATCGTGTTGAAGCTGCATGGGCCGCTGTACCTGTACACGCCATCCAAGCTCTGCTTGACTCAATGCCCAGGCTTATCAAGGTCGTTATTACGGCCAGAGGTGGTTGTTCTGGGTACTGGTTTCTCAGGATCTATGCATCCAAAATGCGTGAAAATGTAATGTCAGTTCTAGTATAATATATCTGTCCAACGAATACCCGTTTATCAAATGCATTTCTTCTTGGTGTAGCAATTTTAATCTCCAGTAGTGTATATTACTATACAAGGGAAAGTAATAGTGTGAAATTGTTCCCAGAAATCTCGAATAATTCTTGTACGATTAACTTAAGATTTTTACACGTGATTCTAATAAACGTCCAGGCAGACATACGAGTATGTCGTGCATAAATCTATATACTCTATATAGGCGATAGGTTTTTTGTAAGAGATTCGGAAATTTTTTGACCTATTACTTCAAATTTGTACACAATGTTCTAAAAAATTTCTGATCTATACAATTATCTGTATATAATGGGGATACGTTGTTTGTAAAGATCACGGAAAATTCTTCACTGATCTATTTTCAGGTTTTACACAATACGCCAATAAAGATACGGACGGACGTAGAATACATTTTTAATGATCTATTGTATAAACAAATGTATACATTATATAAAGAAGAAATACACTCCTGGAAATTGAAATAAGAACACCGTGAATTCATTGTCCCAGGAAGGGGAAACTTTATTGACACATTCCTGGGGTCAGATACATCACATGATCACACTGACAGAACCACAGGCACATAGACACAGGCAACAGAGCATGCACAATGTCGGCACTAGTACAGTGTATATCCACCTTTCGCAGCAATGCAGGCTGCTATTCTCCCATGGAGACGATCGTAGAGATGCTGGATGTAGTCCTGTGGAACGGCTTGCCATGCCATTTCCACCTGGCGCCTCAGTTGGACCAGCGTTCGTGCTGGACGTGCAAACCGCGTGAGACGTCGCATCATCCAGTCCCAAACATGCTCAATGGGGGACAGATCCGGAGATCTTGCTGGCCAGGGTAGTTGACTTACACCTTCTAGAGCACGTTGGGTGGCACGGGATACATGCGGACGTGCATTGTCCTGTTGGAACAGCAAGTTCCGTTGCCGGTCTAGGAATGGTAGAACGATGGGTTCGATGACGGTTTGGATGTACCGTGCACTATTCAGTGTCCCCTCGACGATCACCAGTAGTGTACGGCCAGTGTAGGAGATCGCTCCCCACACCATGATGCCGGGTGTTGGCCCTGTGTGCCTCGGTCGTATGCAGTCCTGATTGTGGCGCTCACCTGCACGGCGCCAAACACGCATACGATCATCATTGGCACCAAGGCAGAAGCGACTCTCATCGCTGAAGACGACACGTCTCCATTCGTCCCTCCATTCACGCCTGTCGCGACACCACTGGAGGCGGGCTGCACGATGTTGGGGCGTGAGCGGAAGACGGCCTAACGGTGTGCGGGACCGTAGCCCAGCTTCATGGAGACGGTTGCGAATGGTCCTCGCCGATACCCCAGGAGCAACAGTGTCCCTAATTTGCTGGGAAGTGGCGGTGCGGTCCCCTACGGCACTGCGTAGGATCCTACGGTCTTGGCGTGCATCCGTTCGTCGCTGCGGTCCGGTCCCAGGTCGACGGGCACGTGCACCTTCCGCCGACCACTGGCGACAACATCGATGTACTGTGGAGACCTCACGCCCCACGTGTTGAGCAATTCGGCGGTACGTCCACCCGGCCTCCCGCATGCCCACTATACGCCCTCGCTCAAAGTCCGTCAACTGCACATACGGTTCACGTCCACGCTGTCGCGGCATGCTACCAGTGTTAAAGACTGCGATGGAGCTCCGTATGCCACGGCAAACTGGCAAAACTGGCGGCGGCGGTGCACAAATGCTGCGCAGCTAGCGCCATTCGACGGCCAACACCGCGGTTCCTGGTGTGTCCGCTGTGCCGTGCATGTGATCATTGCTTGTACAGCCCTCTCGCAGTGTCCGGAGCAAGTATGGTGGGTCTGACACACCGGTGTCAATGTGTTCTTTTTTCCATTTCCAGGAGTGTATTATCAGCGAATCTTTCGTAAGGTTCTTGACCGATTTACTTCAAATTTTTACACAGTAGTCTAATAAAATTTGGATGTCAGGAATTGGCTTGTTGAATATAACGTATAAGGTGCTGTCCACCATTATCCTAAGAAAATTGCAACCATTCATAGATAACAACATACAGGAGTACCAAACTGATCGACAATAGATCACATTTTCACACTAAGACAATTGTTTGAAAAACACTGGGAATATGATAAAGATATCTACAGCCTGTTCGTCGATTTTCAATATGACAGCATTCACAGCAATAGCTTACACAATGAAATGAATGACTTCAGAATCCCTGAGAAGCTAGTGAGAATGGCGAAAGCTTGTATGCAAGGGTCAAAGGCAGCAGTACGTTTCCGAGGAGCCACATCACAAACATTCGAGATTGAGACATGCCTCAGACAAGGCGATGCTCTCTCATTTGTTCGGTTCAATGTCATCTTATAGTAAGTAATAAAAGAGCGTAGGCAACAGGTGTGGGCTGGAGTAGATATCGACAGTAACTTCAATTGTCTCGCATATGCAGATGACATAGTACTATTAAGTGAGTCAATGTACGAGTTGAAAGAAATGTACCAGAAAATGGACAATTATGCACAGAAGATAGCGCTCAAAGTGAACCGAGACAATAGAAAGAAGATAAGATCAGGAAAAATTCTTGAGACAGAGGTTCAAGAGAGTACACCTGTTCAAATACTTGGGATCTTTGTTTACCACGGACATCAACATAAAAGCGGACATCAAAGGAAAGAATAACAGTGGGAATGAAATGCATGCATCCCCTGAGAGAGACGCTCGGCTCTAAATCTATCTCAGTGAACACTAAGATGAAAATCTGCAACACAGTGATACGTACAGCAGTAATGTACGGTTCAGAAACATGGAGCATGACTAAGCGAGAAAGGGAAACACTATTACTATCTGAAAGAAGAGTAATGATGAAGATATGCGGACCAATTTTGGATAACGGAGGATGGAGGAGAAGGAAAAACGAGGAAATCTACGTTCTGATGCGACAATCAACTATGCTACAGGAAACAATGAGCAAACGAATACAATGGGTAGGCCATGTAGCCTGTATGCCAGATGGAAGACAGGCGAAGATGGTACTAACGGGGAAACCAAACACCAAATGCCCCACTGGACGACCTAGGCAGCGCTGGGCGGACGACCTGGCGAAGGACGTAGCAGCCCTGGAAATTATAGACACCCAGAAGAACCGGGCACAAGACAGGAAGGAATGGAGGCAGTTTGTAGAAGCAGCGCGTGGTCTGCAGGGCCTTTGATCGCTATCTATCTATCGTATAAAACAAACAAATTGAAATTTTAAACATTCTGATTGGCTGTGATCCAGCAACCATGCGCTATTTAATTACAGGATGCCTATACAGCCACATAAGTTGCACAAAATTTTTTGTTAGTTGACCACGGCTTTGATTGTCCCAGTGCATTCGAAACCATGGTCAACTGACCTAAAACTTTGTGCAACTGATGTGGCTGTATAGACATCCTGTAATTAAACAGACTAATGTTCTTGACAAAATCTCGAAAAGCTTTCCGTCGGTTTATTTCAAATTTGCACACTGTAAGTACTTCAATAAAGTACACACACAGAGGCTATCTTTACTTTAGTAGACAAAACTGTAACAATTTTTGTTAAAAAGGACTGCGAGAAAAAAATGCTGTGCTGTGGAACTATGTGGTTTATTTTTCTTTCTTACAGTCAATTACAACTATAATATCAGGGTATCCAAACCATCAGACAAATTGTTCCTCCTATAGATACTCTTACTCATCATATATAATATAAAACAAAATGTGCATAAACAATATGTTGTTTTATTTTATCTTCATTGCCACTTTTAATTCTTTGATGCAAAATAGCATTTGCAAACTACGTCGTCAATTATTTGCTGGATGTATTCCAGTCTCTGTCGTTCTCTACACAACTTACCCTCTGCAGATCTCTCCAGTGCCATGGAAGTTATTCAGTGATATCTTAACAGATGCCCTACCATCCTGTCCCTTCTTCTTCTCAGTGCTTCCGAAACATTGCTTCCCTCTACGATTCTCTGGAGAAACTCTTCATTCCTTAAGTTATCAAGCACACCTAATTTTCAACATTCTTCTGTAGTATCGCATTTCAAACGCTTCGATTCTATTCTTTTCCGGTTTTTCCATATTCCATGCATCACTACCATACAATACTGTGCTCCAAACATACCTTCCCATAAATTTCTTCCTCAAATTAAGACCTATGTTTGATACTAGTACATGTCTCTTGGCAAGGAATACTTTCTTTGCCAGTGATAGTCTGCATTTTATGTCCTCCTAGCTCCGTCTGCCATGGTTTATGATACGTGAATTTCTTAATCGTACCACACTTACGCACCATATCTTACATACCATAAAAGCGGCTGCGGGATGAAATTACGTTTGATAGTCACAATTTACAATTAAGACAGTTTATTGACATTATTCCTTGAAAAAAAATTGACAATTACAAATTGTGGACGAGCCACTAGATAAAACTTTGCAAATACGGTTACAAACCCTACGTACTAGTACTGTAACAAAACTAAATTCTCACGTGCTGAAACGTGTTAATAAAAATTACTAGGTAACGCTGCACGAGGAACTCAGCAGATGCTACGCAGTTTACGGTTTAACCAGTTGCCAGTCCCTAATATTTAATAAAGCAAGCTCATATACAAACAGGTTACATACAATATATATATCTACCAGCTTAACACGCCTTGTCGGTAGGAAGACAAATGGCCGTCAACTTCGGAGGCGGCCAGGTTAAACCCTGCCGCGCCTAGACCTCGGATGACATTTCACTCCCAGCCAAGGCACTGGTACGATCAAAGGTTTCTACCCGACTCACAAAGACATTTGCAATGTCTCTGAAATATATAAGCGCTCGCCAGAATCTTCAACATACTTAATTCACTTACACATGAACAATTGTATTAACAGAGTGCAGGCTTTATAAACGGCAACAGAAAATCATTTGACTGCAAGAGACACAAAGCACTAGTAAAACTTCTGAGAAAATTTTCAAATAACTTCCACCATTTAACTAGGCAAGCTGAAGTCTTCCACACCGTCTTAAGGTTCGACTATGAAAGTCTCATCATAATAATAAAGTTTAAAATCTCCGAGTGCGTTGGTGAACAAACAATTACGACCGACTTACTCCATATCATGTACACAATACGAGGGAGCGGGTTCCACAGCTTCACCGCTTCCCTTCAAATTTCCCAGCGAAGTCACCGAATTTGTATCTCCAAGTTTCCACGTCGGCAAAACGCCCAAACAATTTCACACCACAGTGTGTAACGATCATCTCGCAACAAAAACTAAACGATAACTTTACATTTGATCCTGCTTTATCCATTACGCGGCATCTGATGTTAGTAACGGTTGTATTATTTTTTTTTATTTACTTATTGTTCCGTGGGACCACATTAAGGGGAAGCCTCCATAGTCATGGAACGAGTCAATACATGAAATTATAACACGATTGTAGAAACAGATAAAATGAAATATAAGAAACATATTCAGGCGACACGTCATTAGTTTAAATAAAGAAATCAAGAATATAACACTGGAATTTGCTTAATTTTTTAGCTCTTCCAGGAACTCCTCGACAGAATAGAAGGAGTGAGCCATGAGGAAACTCTTCAGTTTAGACTTAAAAGCGTTTGGGCTACTGCTAAGATTTTTGAGTTCTTGTGGTAGCTTATTGAAAATGGATGCAGCAGAATACTGCACTCCCTTCTGCATAAGAGTCAAGGAAGTGCATTCCACATGCAGATTTGATTTCTGCCTAGTATTAACTGAGTGAAAGCTTCTAACTCTTGGGAATAAGCTAATATTGCTAACAGCAAACGACATTAAAGAAAATATATACTGTGAGGGCAATGTCAGAATTCCCAGACTATTGAATAGGGGTCGACAAGAGGTTCTCGAACTTACACCACACATAGCTCGAACAGCCCGTTTTTGAGCCAAAAATACCCTTTTTGAATCAGAAGAATTACCCCAAAAAATAATACCATATGACATAAGCGTATGAAAATATGCGAAGTAGACTACTTTTCGTGTTGAAATGTCACTTATGTCAGATACTGTTCCAATGGTAAATAAAGCGGCATTTAGTTTCTGAACAAGATCCTGAACATGGGATTTCCACAACAGCTTACTATCTATCCGTACGCCTAGGAACTTGAACTGTTCCGTCTCGCTTATAACATGCCCATTCTGTCTGATTAAAATATCAGTTCTTGTTGAATTGTGAGTTACAAACTGTAAAAACTGAGTTCTACTGTGATTTTGCATCAAATTATGTTCCACAAGCCACGAACTTATTTCATGAACTACATTATTTGATAATGTTTCAATATTACACACAAGATCCTTCACTACCAAGCTGGTGTCATCAGCAAACAGAAATATTTTTGAATCACCTGTAATACTAGAAGGCAAATCATTTATATAAATAAGAAACAGCAGTGGCCTCTGCACCGATCCTTGGGGAACGCCCCACTTAACAGTGCCCCATTGGGACTGAACATCACTACCACTCTCAATATTGCGGAGAATTACCCTCTGCTTTCTGTTCTTAAAGTAAGAGACGAACCAATTGCAAGCTACTACCCTTACTCCATAATGTTCCAACTTCCGCAGTAATATTTTGTGGTCAACACAGTCAAAAGCCTTCGTTGAATCAAGGAAAACACCTAACGTTCGCAACCTTTTATTTAATCCGTCCAAAACCCCACAGAGAAAAGAGACTATAGCATTTTCAGTTGTTAAGCCATTTCTAAAACCAAACTGTACATTTGACAGCAAATTATGTGAATTTAAATGCTGCAGTAACCTTGTATATACAACCCTCTCGATAACTTTAGCAAACACCGATGGCATAGAAATAGGTCTATAATTATCAACATTATCCCTGTCTCCCTTTTTATAAAGTGGCTTCACTACCGAGTACTTTAATCGGTCAGGAAACCGACCACTCCTAAAGGAAAAGTTACAGATATGGCTAAGTACTGGGCTAACATACATGGAACAATACATCAGTATTCTGCTAGATACCTCGTCATATTCATGAGAGTTCTTGGTCTTTAATGATTTAATTATTAACTCAATCACCCTCTTGTCAGTATCATGGAGGAGCATTTCAGGTAACAGTCTTGGAACACTTTTTTCTACGAGCGCTATATGATTCTCTGTTGGGACTTGGTTTCTATTTAGTTCACCTGCTATATTCAAAAAGTGATTATTAAATACTGCACATATATGCGACTTATCAGTAACACGGACATTCCCACTACGCACTGATTCTATGTCCTCGACCTGTCTCTGCAGACCAGCCACTTCCTTTACGACTGACCATATGGTTTTAATTTTATCCTGAGACTTAGCTATTCTATCTGCATACCACATACTTTTTGCCTTCCTAATAACTTTTTTAAGCACCTTACAATACTGTTTGTAATGGGCTACTGCATTTAGATTGTGACTGTTTCTAACGTTTTGATATAATTGCCACTTTGTTCTACAAGATATTCTTATACCTTTAGTCAGCCACCCAGGCTGCCTGTTTGTGCTAGTACCCTGTTTTGAACGTTCTAACGGAAAGCAACTTCCAAAGAGCACGAGAAAAATCTTGAAGAAAGCATTATATTTATCGTCTACTGTATCAGCACTATAAACATCTTGCCACTCTTGTTCCTTGATAAGGTTTACAAAAGTCTCTACAGCAACTGGAATAGCTTTCCTAAAAAGTTGGTAACTATATTTAACCTGTGTTGCAGCACAAAAATCTTTTAGACATAAAATTTGTGCATCATGATCTGAAAGGCCATTCACCATTTTGCTAACAGAATGCCCTTCTAGTAATGACGAATGAACAAAAATATTGTCTATGGTTGTTCTACTGTTCCCTTGCACTCTCGTTGGAAAGAATATGGTTTGCATAAGATTATATGAATTAAGGAGGTCTACCAGCATCCTTTTCCTTGCACAATCACTTATACAATATATATTGAAGTCACCACATATAACTAACTTTTTGTTTTTCCTATAAAGTGAACCAAGAACCTTCTCTAGCTTTAGCATGAGGTATTTTTGTTTAAGTCTTTCAATTACGGAAGGTACAATAACATCTGAAATACTAAACGTAATTGCAAGAGATGAAACCGTGGAAGCTGTAAGCGGCCTTTAGAAGCTGACAGAACAGCACTTACATCGCCATACTACCGTTATAAATGCTGTACTCCAGACGTACATTCTCAGAAATTTCTTCCTCAAATTAAGGCCGATGCTTGATTCCTCTTGGGCAGGACTGCCCTTTTTTGCCATTGCTGGTATGCTTTTGGTGTCCTCCTTGCTCCGTCCGTCGTTGGTTATTTTACTGCCTAGGCAGCAGAATTCCTTAACTTCGTCTACTTCGTGACCATCAATCCTGACGTTAAGTTGCTTGCTGTTCTCATTTCTACTACGTCTCATTACCTTCGTCTTTCTTCGATTTATTCTCAGTCCATACTGTGTACTCATTAGTCCGTTCATTCTGTTCAGCAGATCATGTAATACTTCTCCACTTTCACTCAAGATAGCAATGTCATCAGCGAATCGTATCATTGATATCCTTTCACCTTGAATCTTAATTACACTTCTGAACCTTTCTTTTATTTCCATCATTGCTTCCTCGATGTACAAATTGAACAGTAGGGGTGAAAGACTACGTCCTTGTCTTGCACCCTTTTTAATAGGAGCACTTAGATCTTGGTCGTCCACTCTTATTATTATTCC
Source organism: Schistocerca cancellata (assembly GCF_023864275.1). Taxonomy (NCBI): domain Eukaryota; kingdom Metazoa; phylum Arthropoda; class Insecta; order Orthoptera; family Acrididae; genus Schistocerca; species Schistocerca cancellata. The sequence goes on along the minus strand of NC_064630.1, from coordinate 617,892,045 downwards.
CTCCGTTCTGTTGTACATATTGTATATTACCCGTTTCTCCATATAGCTTTGCACTGCTTTTTTCAGAATTTCGAACATCTTGCACCATTTTACTTTCTCAATTCCTTTTTCCAGGTCGACAAACCCTATGGATGTATCTTGATTTTTCTTTAGTCTTGTTTCCATTATTAACCGCAACGTCAGAATTGCCTCTCTGCTGCCTTTACCTTTCCTAAAGCCCAACTGATCATCGTCTAGCGCATCTTCAATTTCATTTTCCATTCTTCTGTATATTGTTCTTGTCAGCAACTTGAATGCATGTGCTGCTACGCTGATTGTGCGATAATGTTCGCACTTGTCAGCTCTTGCTGTCCTCGGAATTATGTGGATGATGCTTTTCCGAAAGGCAGATGGTATGTCGCCAGACTCATACATTCTACAAAGCAATGTGAATAGCCGTTTTGTTTTCACTTCTCATAATGATTTTAGAAATTCTGATGGAATGTTGTCTATCGCTTCAGTCTTATTCTATCTTATGTCCTCTAAAGCTCTTTTAAATTCTGAATCTAACACTGGATTCCCTGTTGGACCCCCTGTCTTCCTAAATCTACACATTTTTCTTCTTCTATAACATCAGACAAATCTTCCACCTCATAGAGGCTTTCAGTGTATTCTTTCCGCCTATCTGCTCTCTCCTCTGCATTTAACAATGAAATTCCCGTTGCACTCTTAGTGTTATAACTCTTGCTTTTAATGTCACCGAAGGTTGTTTTGACTTTCCTGATTGCTGAGTCTTTCCTTCCGACTATCATTCCTTTTCCGATGTAGTCACATTTTCCCTGCAGCCATTTCGTCTTAGCTAATCTGCACTTCCTGTTTATTTCTTTCCTCAGCGACTTGTGTTTCTGTATTCCTGAGTTTTCTGGAACTTTTTTGTACTTCCTCCTTTCGTTGATCAGTTGAAGTATTTCTTCTGTTACCCTTGGTTTCTTCGCATTTATCTTCTTTATACCTATGTTTTCCTTCCCAACTTCTGTGACGGCCCTTTTTAGAGATGTCCATTCCTCTTCAACTATTCTGCCCACTGAGTTATTTCTTATTGGTGTATCTATAGCCTTAGAGAACTTTAACGGTACCTCGTCATTCATTATTAGATTCGTATGCCACTTCTTTGTGCACTGATTCTTCATGAGTAATGTCTTGAACTTCAACCTACACTTCATCACTACTATATTGTGATCTTAATCTATATCTGCCCCTGGGTAAACCTTAAAACACAGTATCTGACTTCGGAACCTCTGTCTGACCATGATGTAATCTAACTGAAATCTTCCTTTTGCAAGTACACCTCCACCTCTTGTGATTCTTGAAGAGAGTATTCGCTATCACTACCATAAACTTGTTACAGAACTCAGTTAGTTTTTCTCCTGTGTCATTCCATGTCCCAAGCCCATATGCCCCTGTAACCTTTTCTTCTACTCCTTCCACTACAACTACATTCCAGTCCCCCATGACAATTAGATTTTAATCCCACTTTACATACTGTATTACCCTTTCAATATCCTCATACACTTCCTCTGCCTCTTTACCTACAGCTTGCGACGTATACCTGAACTATCGTTGTCGATGTTGGATTGCTGTCGATTCTGATAAGAACAACCCTGTCACTGAACTGTTCACAGTAACATATGATCTGCCCTACCCTCCCATTCATAACGAATCCTACACCCATTATACCACTTTCTGCTGATGTTGTTATTACCCATATACTCGTATGACCAGAAATCTTTGTCTTCTTTCCACTTCCTTCAATGACCCCTACTATATCTAGATTGAGCCTTTGCATTTCCCATTTAAGATTTTCTTCTTTCCCTACCATGTTGAAGCTTCTGACATTTCACGCCCCGACTCGTAGAACGTTATCCTTTCGTTGATTATTCAACCTTTTTCTCGTGGTAACCTCCCCATTGGCAGTCCCCTCCAGGAGATCCGAATGGAGGACTATTCCGTAATATTTAGCTAAGGGAGAGATCATCATGACACTTCTTCAACTATAGGCCACATTTCCTGTGGATACACTTGTTACGTGTCTTTAATGCAGTGGTTTCCATAGCTTTCTGCATACTCATGCCGTTGATCATTGCTGATTCTTCCACCTTTAGGGGCAGTTTCCCACCCCTAGGACAGGAGAGTGCCCTGAACATTTGTCCTCCCCGAAGCCCTCTTTGACAAGACCGTTGGCAGAATGACTTCTTATGCCGGAAGTCTTCGGCTGCCATTGCTAATTATTAAACAAAATTTAAGCAGCTGCGGATTCGAACGCGGGAGCGAATACATTTTGACTATAAATCAAATACGCTAACATTAAACCGCCGCTGACGGGTACAGCACCAAATGCCCGAACACGCCGCCTGGCAGTCCGCTGCAACAAATGCTGTCGCCGCACAGTCACTGGAATCTGCACACGAAATGGCTCCATGTAGCACTGCTGCCGCGAGGGATTGAGCGAGTTAAGACACAATGTATTACTCTGTTTGCTTAAAGCATCTTACATGTCAATAAATGACTGATAGTGGAACCACCAATGTTTCAGTCTCATCTCACCCACTGAGCCCAGCTAAGATCTCGTTACACCGGCCACAAGTTGTCGCTTTCCCTCCTGCCATCCCTTACAAAATAATGTCCGTTTCTCCCCTCTGCCACTAACGCTCAATATCTAGTGCCACAAAACCCCGACTTGCTACAGTGGAAACAATAAATGGGAAAATCAGTTTATCTCTTGGTGTAAGAGCGTTCGCAGTTTCGTTAAAACAGACTGAGAGAAATAAATAGAAATCACATGTTATCAGATAACAGCATTTTTTTTCTCATCCGGTTTTACCGTTAAACATGTTGTTGGTTGAAAATATATACAGATTATGTTCCTCCTATTATTTTTGGGAATATCGTATAAAAATTTGAGGAAAATTGATGAAGAATCTTTCGAGATTTTTGCTTATAACGTCTCCTTTTAGCGCGTTAGTATAGATTTATTCACGATTTTTTTATGGTCGGTACCATTGAAGCACCTTTTCTTCGACCACGTCGCTTTTCGCCTATTAGTGCCATGATTTGAAATATTTCCCGAATATCTAAGTATAACATATATCGATAAGCAATACAGTTAACAGCTATATACGTTCTCCGCATCGCAGCTGGGTGATACAATAACCTTACTTGTTGGCCGTTTGTATGTAGCAGGTTTACGGCCAAGTTTCGCAGTTTATGAGATACCAATATGTTTATTTTCCTCGTGTAGACTTGATGGTAGTAGGTTACCTTTCTGAAAATGCAGTGTCACCAAGACTAACTATTCCATTATTTAAGCCGCGCGGGATACCCGCGTTGTGTGTGCGCCTTGTCACGGTCAGCGCGGCTCCCCTCGCCGGAGATGCGAATCGTCCCTCGGGCATGGGTGTGTGTGTGTGTGTGTGTGTGTGTGTGTGTAGTCCTTAGCGTAAGTTAGTTTAAGTTACATTAAGTAGTGCGTAAGCTTAGGGACCGATGACCTCAGCAGTTTGGTCCCGTAAGACCTTACCACAAATCTGTCTATTATTTAAAAATAATCACGATAGTAGTTAGTAGCGCTGCAGACAATGAAATAAGCACCATAAATGACTCTTCCATTTAATAATCATCTAGCATGGGACAGACCTATGGCAGTTACCATAAAATATTTTACATAGGGAAAATAACTTGAAAGTTACGCTGAGGAAACGTGCGATGTAGTTACGCAGATCGAACGCAGGAATGAAAGTATTAGAAAATTTACGGCTGATTACAATAACTACCACATAAAGCTTATTTGGCTATGGAATTCTCTTCGTTTCTATTCATTAAATAATTGTTTTCCAACAGCTGCTTCGTGTGGTGCACGTTAATTCATCAACTAATATTAAACACTCCAATGAAACTCTTGCGTATGTGAAGAAACAGCATATCTGTTGAAAGAGAGTGTACACAGGAAGCAGTACATAGTCAAAATGGTTCAGATGGCTCTGAGCACTATGGGACTTAACTTCTGAGGTCACCAGTCTCCTAGAACCACTTAAACCTAACTAACCTAAGAACATGAAACACATCAATGCCCTAAGCAGGATTCGAACCTGCGACCGTAGAGGTCGCGCGGTTCCAGACTGTAGCGCCTAGAAACGCTCAGCCACTCCGGCCGGCAGTATATAGTTACCTCAGACAATGATGAAGCTGTCTATCAGAGGTGAAGATAAAGTCAACAACAAAAAGGGCAAAATCTTCAAACCGGGACATTTTTCATAGCATGGTTATTATGCACGCACATTAGACGAGGAGTCACCCCTCGCACCATTTTCCGGTACTCCTAAAAACATGGATCCTTGTCAGAGTGAAGAAGCAGAAATAAAGACGGACTGCCGTCCGACGGAGAATGCATAAGACGGAGGTCATGACTACGAATGGTTGTCTGTAAAATACCCAAGGAATTTAGTTACCTTTCTGTTGTCATTTCAAGTAGAGGCGTATAAAAGAAACACACACAGCGATTTGAGCAATGTAGCGGGAAAAGTTTCAAAGAAAAGAGGATTGGATTAATTATTCAGTATGAAGCAGGGTATGAATACCTTCGCTCACTGAACTTAATTGTGAGTAATTTTATACATTAGTTAAATACGCATTTGATGTCGAGAGAGGGACAAGGCAGTGAAGCTTAGCTTTAAGTACCCTAAAATACCAGAAATGTTTCTACAAAACGAGTGTGTAACGGCAGCGAATAGGAGGTTTCTCCATAGCCTCAAAGGAAATGTTGACATACAAATGATAGACGAGACAGAAGTCCAGCTATACATTTCCTTTAGTTTGCGTAAGTAACAGCTTTTCCTATCGTGTCGCCTCCGTTCGTCGTTTAGGTGGGCGTGCTGTCAGAAATCGAAGCCTGTGCAACTGGAGTGTTTTCCATACGACTGTTACTCGCGCTCCTACCTAATTATTTCCTCAAGAGCTGCCAGTATATTTGGAAGGGTAGGCCGGCAGCGGTCAGACACGTGCGTTGCTGTTGGCGTACGAGAACACAGTCGCTGCGGTGACATGAACAGGCATCTGGTGAGCACTTTACTGCCCATTGTTCTCTTAACAAGTGATATTTTCAGTCAGGATCGTTTCTGACTTTAGCACCTCAGAACATTTCCGTAAATACTTAATATATACAGTTTTGTATAGTAGTAGATATTTTCCATTCCCTTTTAGAATACAGAAATTTCTTCTTGCAGTTGATGTATACACTGTAGTAAAGGAAGAATCGATGTCTGTAACTAATAACTGATGTTCTTTTATCTTCATTTCCAAACAAATTGTATTTTGATACTGTAGTCTTACTGTTTAAATTGAAAGAGTCTTATCGTCTTTTATACGAAATCGGTATTCTGTGGTTTCCTGACAATTTCCATGTTAACTGTCTTTCAGAAAGACGCCGTTGCATGCAACAAGTGTCGCCATCGAAATTACTTGTCTCCTTGTTTTTCCATATCTTATTGTTTTTCTAGTATGTGATCACATCGCTGAGGTTTCATAGTATTCTGTATCATAAGGAGAAGGTGGCTTTAATAGCAAGACTGTCTGTTCAGTATTTAAACCACTGTACCCCAATTGTCAGAACTTGACAGGTGAAACAGAGCTTTTATTTATTCAATCCTTTCTTAATATCGCTGCTGTCTAATATTAATGGGTAATACTAGCCGGAAAGATTATATTCTTTATTGGAAATGAAACTCCTCCAGCTGTATTTAAGATTTCATATTTATTTGGCTACTACACAAATAATTATGAAATCAGAAATATAGTTCGATGAGTTTCATTTTCAATAGAAAATTATACCAGATGATGTCCCACCATCATCCAATTTACATACGGATGTACGAAGGAAAGATTGTAATCCTTTTGGATAAATGTGTAGTTAGTACTACACGGGACATCCTAGTGCGTCGAAAACTAGAAATTCGACAATAATATTGTTGGTTCATTGTGATTTGTACGTATTCTACAGTTTCCGATCGCGTTTCTAGATATGGTATGTCCATTTTAGCCGAAGCAATTGTTATTCAGGTAGTGTATAAAATTTTATATTTCTTCAGGCATTCCATTTTCATTTATTTACATTACCTTCGTCCAATTTCCAAACCGATTAGTTTGAATGATTGAGGTGACTCAATTCACAGTACTATTTTTGTATTTAGAAAATTGTATACTAACTAGAGTTGATAGTAGTTGCTCGAGTTACTTTAGAACACACACATACACGCTATGAACAGTAGATCTACTATAGTATGATAGTTTGTATCTGTTACACAAAGTGTCGTAGCGTAAAATGTAGAAAATAAGATTTAACATTTTTCATTAACTGCAACACTTCATTTAAATGCTGGAGCCCATTCCTCTGCTATAAGAAAAACAAATTAACGTATAATTTTCCATCAGACACTATGTCCTCAGAGACGAACGTTTGAAAGTCATAGAGGAATTACAAAATCTGAAAAGGGGAATACTTAGACTGAATCTGATTCAGTAGGGATAAGTGAAGTGACATAAAAAGAGTATAAGGAGTTCTGTTCAGACGAAAACGACTGAATGTTTTCATTTATGTCGTCACAAGCGAAAATGCCTCGGCTGCGTGCATACGTTTCTGCATAAATCCGCGGAATCGGTATCAAAAGAATCACTGGCGAAAAACAAATCAAGAATGTTACATTAAAACCTGGAAAATATATTAGATCGCTGTCGGAGGTGGAGTAAAGTATTATAAATGGAAACTTTGCTCTTACGGTCGCCAAGTGTAGCTCTTCTCAAGTCTCTTTGGCGTTCTTTTATAAACGTAGCACTATTTACAACCCGTAAAATCAGTTCGTTAAAACATGTAGCATATATGAGTGTGTTTGTTGAAGGGCTACGTTGACTCTACTTCATAGTGTACCTTACTTCATCCATGTACTGTTCTTTTGTACGTTCAGATGAAATGTGACTGAAGGGCGCTGCACCAGTTTCACGAAGTTAAATAAAAACACGATAATCTGATACAATGCGCTTATGGAATCGTCGACCCTTTTCTCTACAATCAGCAACAGTATTTCTATTACGAAATAGGTGTACAAATCCCGTACCGGAATACTCAGTTCGTTTAAATATGTGCATAACCGATGCAACAGAGTTCGCCAAAAAACACTGTCGCTTCACAACTAGAAGATGGAAACAAAAGTAACAACCTAAAAAACAAACGCATAGAAACTGAAATACCAACAGCCGCAATGAAAACTTATCTCTCCATTAAGCTGTATCTCCGCAACCAATAAAAACAGGCTACATGTTTTAGGGAATTTCTTATTCGGGTTTGTGTGTACCACCATATCTCGATACATTATCTTTTCGTCCTGAAACATCTTGCATATTTAAAAGTCCATAAAACTTATATACTAGAATTTCTTACTGTTGCAGTATTTTGGTTGGCGACGCATTGCGTAGCAGCATAGAGCTGTATAATTTTCGCAATAGCTCCAATAAATTACGTATAATAGGTCACTTGTTTCTGATTCGTGCTAAGTTCACCGCAGTTGCGTACGTTTGTGACACTGTTCTGCTGATGCTCTACACAAAAACATCCCAAGATGACAGGAACCTCTGGTTGTCCAACAGGTGGTCTTGGCTGTGCTGCTGATACTGGCGCTGTGTTTCGCCATGCTGAAGGCGAATCCGGTAGATGACCCGCGTCATCAGCATTGGGGTGGTGGCCACGACTATGGGTTCGGCAATCACCACCGTGACTCGCACCATCCACATCAATGGTACCATCAGCACCACTACTAAGAAGAAATTACTCTGGCTTCTTGCTTCTCTCCGCATTATAAACTTTCAGGCTTATCAAGATAACGACTATGTGTGCATTTTCTTTGGTCTTGTAATGAAAATAGCAATAAACTGAGAATTAGAACGCATTTATTGAGTGTGTGAATCGAAAGTGTTCGGATTAACAATTTTTATTTCAGTTAACTCAGAATACTCAAATATTTTTTATATCTCCTGTTACACATATGGATTTATTCTTCTGCATTCAACATACAACACGTTGAATGCACTGTCGAAGCTATACTGGGAAAAAATTTATAGTACAATAATGTACGAACAACTGGATTAATACGAAAGTAATTTTCATTTTGTAGATGAATCGGTTGATGAATTCTTGAGAAGCTACAGTTTACATATCTGTTTCTAGATTTGTCGAAACAACAGATTTTCCCGTGTTATGTAACAGTTAATTATTTTTTACCGTTAATCCGTTGAAGAAATGGAGAACAGCCTCTACCAGCCTCTGTATCACATTGTGTTAGACAAAGTCATCAGAGAAGGGGCAAAGAAATCAAGGGTAAAGACATTGGGATCTCGGGACGTATAGTATCAAAATGAAGTGACTATCTACTTATCTTCACTGAGACTAGTGAGGAAACCAGTTCGCCACTGAGACGTTACACGTCGTAGTATCAAAGGGAACCCTTCATCTACCGTGTGAGAAGGCTCATTTGATGGCGAATTTACATAGAAGATATTCAGTTTAGATTAACCTAGGCAAACGAGATATATGGAATAAATCACAACGACAGACTTGAAAACACCCGAAGAAACCGCCTTTTTTTGTTAAAAGAGCTTTGTAATCAATGTCGTTTCAGTAGAGTCTACGAGTGCACCTATACTTTATTGAGAATAACAGACAGATAATAACGGTACCATAAAGTGCTCCTCACTCAGAGGTCCATCTGTTTCAAAATTAACATCATACTGTGGGCGCAATAACTCACCCACAGGTTGTTACTGCATTCAGGATAGAAGAATTAGTATTAATGTTATTGCCTCATCAACTCAATCCTAGTTTTTATCCAACAGATTAATATCATATTGTTATATTCATTTATTTTCCTCCTTCACTAAAACGTATCCCTCACTTCAGGCTATGAAGAACAATGCGTTGACTCTTTGAATAATTTGGAAAACGTGAGAAAAGCATGAAAACTGGTGATGCTTTGAGCAGGCGTGCTTGGAATGACCTCTGCTAACTCAGTCACAACATTTCCATCATCACAGAAACATACATTACAACAACACCGAAACGTTAAGATAGCATTCCTCCACGATGAGAGAGATACTGAGCTCAGAAAGAAGGGCGGATTTTAGTATTAGATATAACTGACCGTTGGAAGTACAGATTTTCTGAAAACAAAAAGTGAGAAAGAATGATTGTAGAACGAAAGAGTAATGCGAAACGACAGATATATTTACTACTTTTTTCGTTATGTCCAGTTGAAGAATGCCTTTGAACTTGTTAACATGGTCTGGAAGATCCTTTCTCTTCTTCCCTTCCCTAAAACTGTTCACGGATTCACTGTGTTGGTCCCTGCATTTCTCTGTCCACTATTTTTCAGTGATGTATTTTTTAGCTTTGTGAATTAGGGATTTGAAACTATAATTCCAAAGACTTTGCTTTCTTTTATGGTGATCCTGCGTCACTCTTTTTTCGTAAATTCTGCTTAACTCGTTGTTACCAATTAAGTGTTACCTTTTTTTTTCAAAATTTATTACACTAAGTAACTTTTCCTGTTAATTTAGTGTTGTCCATTCTGCAGACACAACCACAGCGTCGTCTTACGTATTGCATCACTGAACTTGTCTAGAGCTATGTATACGTCTATAGTTTTTCTTTAAGTCCATATGCCATTTGTATTATTGACACCACAAATTTTTCTTAGAATTTTTTGCTATTCCGTTTTAATTTCATCAGCTTTTTAATGTCCTCCTAAAGATATAGTTTCTGAAGCATATAGTACTTAGCCAAGACAACTGTCTTGGAATGCCGAGGTTTCGCATTAATGGATATGAATAATTTACTGTAGTGTTTCCATATTATTCTGTTCACTGTTTGGAGTTTAGTAGCTCCTTTTAAATTGGTCCTACTTCCAGATGTTACTATGATTTTTTCCGAGATAATTAAATACCGTGCTTGTGAATTGTCCCTCAGTTTGTTCATAGTGCAGGTCTTCAGATAGTTTTATGTAAATTTTTCATCAAATGAGCATTCGCACATCATATTTGAAGGCCTCATTTTGGTGCTATGTCGTTTAACTTTATGTCTTCAGATATTTTTATGTAAATTTTCCATCAAATGAGCATTCACACATGATATTTGAAGGCCTCCTTTTGATGATACGTCGTTTAACTTTTCAATGGTGATCTTGGTTTCCTCATCAGTCTCAGTGAAGGTAGCTAGAAATAGCTAGGCATTTCACTTTGATTCTCTGTCCCGAAGTTCATATCCTCGGTTTCTTTCCCCCATTATCTCATGACTCTGTCTAACAAAACAATAAACAGAATCTTATATACGATCAGATGATATTATAAATTATGCTATGAGATCAAATTGCTGCTCTGTTCGACTACATTGTTTATTACCAAAGGCCTATTTCGGCGTGATTGCCATCCTCAGGTCATATCAGGTGATCTTTGTATCCATTTGTCGTCGATGTCTTAGTTGCTGTCACACTACGTGCTCCTTTGATGTTGCGAAGATGTCGAATTGAGAAGTTTTATTTCATAACGACGCTACCTGAGAGCTGAAACGCATATGAACTTCGTCTAGTGAGGTCATTACGAAATAACTCCAAGAACATTAAAGGCACGAACATACACGGTCGTGTGACAGGAACTGAGACATCGACGTCATATTAATATCACAAGCACCTGGAATAATCTGAAGATGGCAATCACGCAGAAACAGCGTATAGTCATAAACAATATAACCGCACACAGCAGAGTCTTGATCTCATAGCATAATACGTAATGCTCTAGTCCATAAGTAACGTCCACTTTTCCAATCAGTTCTTCTGTGTAATAGGCTGGTCTTCGAGCGTCTACCCCTCCACTTCTCCCACCTCGGTAATCCGCTGAGAGATGGTCTACCATTTTGATCTTCGTCCTTCTAATCAGTTTGTTCACGCTGGAAGCATCTGTGCCAGCTAACCACTGTCATAGAAGGTGTAATGTTGTCATATACATCCACCAATTCATAATGGATTGTTGCACCGTCTTCCTTCCAAATGCAGTTAAAGAACTCACGCACAATTTTTCGCCTGTGAGCAATGCTATTTTGTTTCGCTCCTCTAGCGGAGCCTGTGGTACTGCGACGCGATTCCGATATGTAGACGGACTTCAGACACCCACCTGCAAACTAAGAAAAATTAACTGTCTGGGTTTGTTCTGTCAAGGTGATAATTAAAACTATAAGCCTACCCTGGGTACACCGTATTCCTAAGAGAATTCAAAATAACTATCTGTACTCATTTTGCTGTTTCAATTACAGATTCCTAAGGTAGCAGGTTCTAAGTATTCAGGCTAACCTCAGATCGTTTAATGGTTTCAGGCAAGAGTACAATATGCTTTCACCAAGAGAAAACAGAATAGCTGAAAGTGAAATTTTTGTTTGAATTACGTGATTTATTCCCAGATTGGTTTCTCTTATTGTCCTATTATTTTCAAATTTGCAGTGCAGGGCGAGATGCGTTTCAGCATGTTTTGCCAAGAAAACTACCACATACACAGAGAGCTAACACATAACAAACAGCTATATAAACGGTGTAAATAATGAAAAACAGGTACAATACAATGTCACTGAACTCATCACCTGAAGGGATAATGAAAGTTGGATAGCGAACATTTCTCCCCTCTATGTTCTCTCTCTCTTTCTATCCCTCTCACATACCACCCTTCACCTTCCCGGTCCTCTCTATCTCATCACCGTCGTATTTTCGTTTCCTGAGAATTTACGTTCTCGCCCTTAAACTGCCCCCCCCCCCCCTCCTCTCTCCCCCACAACGACCACCATTTATATCATCCGATCAAGCATTATTCCTTCGCTACACTCACATCTTAAAACGGTTCATATGAACATAATTAAAATTACATAGTCAAAAATGGCAAACCACGGAGCAAATAAGACAATGTTAGATAAAATGAAAACATAAACAAGCAGGTAAATTCGAAACGTTACGAGCACAACATACTGACACATTTTGTTAGGGAGAGTGTGAATAAACATTAATGGAGCAAGGTTGTCGTTTTTCACATCAAGTTATGCATAGTGGATGAAAGTAAAATGTAATTAGATGTAAAACATCTGTGTGAAACCACAGAAATATCTGCAAAACGTGCATTCAGAGGATAAAATCGGATATCAGATAAAAATAGAGTACGTAACATAATAAGTCAGTATCTTTTGAAACGAACTGTCCCTAGATCTGCAATCAAACCACAAGTAGAAATATGATAGATCCCAGAACCTATTTTAAATGAGAAACATGAAATGCGTCTATTAAAAAAAATACGCATGTTTTGTAGTTGAAACGACTGACTGGGTAATACCTTTGACAGTTGTCCATGAACTACAGATACTATAAGAACACAAATGTAGAATGCCGGCCGAAGTGGCCGTGCGGTTAAAGGCGCTGCAGTCTGGAACCGCAAGACCGCTACGGTCTCAGGTTCGAATCCTGCCTCGGGCATGGATGTTTGTGGTGTCCTTAGGTTTGTTAGGTTTAACTAGTTCTAAGTTCTAGCGGACTAATGACCTCAGCAGTTGAGTCCCATAGTGCTCAGAGCCATTTGAACAAATGTAGAATTTATACTGTTCTGTTAGTTTTGTCTGGCTGAACCTATAATTTTTCTTGTATATTTATACAAACATAGCGGAATACAACATTTAGGAGGATAAAACAACGTTTAGGGGGTTTCTGATGAATTTACATCATGAATTCATTCCATTAGTCAAATTCAGACTAACAAAGAGTGCAAATAGATTATATTTTGTACAGACTTTGAAACACCATATCGGATATCGTTAATGGACCTCTGTGACTTTAATGAAAGAAAATTTTGGTGCAATACAAATGTTTGTGTTTGAAGTCGGGATCCACGCTTGGTAGTGCTAACGTGGATCATCAACGAAACTATCATTACAAGAGAAATATTTGTTTCTATCCCAGCAAGAATATATACATATTATAAAAAATAATGTATGTATGTATGTATGTAAGTTCCACATCTCCTGCTACCTCACTGGGGCGATTTCAACCAAACGTGGACACATATCTCTTGCCATCTGTGAATCATCGCTGTTAGGGTAACAACCAACTACCTACAAAATGTGCCAGGGTAAAAAGAAAAACAGCGTAGCCCAGAATGAGCGAAAACCCGTACTTAAGGCATCTAGTATTAGTGAATGAGTGCACCTGAAGACTTACAATAAACCTTACGGACAGTTTCCATCCCTTAAAAAATATTTCTCACTGACAACCCCTACAAAATGATGAAAGGAAGACAAAGTTTTTCGATTACTACATTTTCGCTATTCATGCAGTATAACTTCTACATATAACAAGCCGTATTAATTTATTACTTCTTTACTACTGATTGTATTCGCGACACGTTTCGCAGAGAGTATTCCCATATACCACTGAAAATATCAGACAACTTATATCATTGTACGATACATAGTTCAGGAACTCTGACTTCATAAATACTGGGATGCGTGGAAACTGTCGCAACATGCGTCACATTTTAATTTATTACGTCTTTACTGCTAGCTCTATTGACAACATATTTCGCAAAACGTATCCATGTATGTCGCTGAATTTACCTACAAAAACATATAATTATACGACACATACTTTAGGGGGTATGACGTCCATACTGAGATGCGTGGAAAACTGGGACATCATGTATGGCGTTATAATTTATTTCTTCTTTACCACTAACTCTATTCGTAGCACATTTTGCAGACAATTTCCACATATGCCGCTGAATCACCCAGAAAAATATATCATTGTAGAGACATAGTTTTGGACATATTACGTCATAATCCCTGAGATGCGTGAATAACTGCCAGATCGTACATGATGTCACAATATATTATCACAACACATTCTGCAGACGGTAGCCACATATACTACTTGACGTATATGCAGAATTATATCATTGTATATCAATACACACCACATATTTTAGGAGATGCGACGTCACAACCTTGAAGCTGCGTGAGAATAAATCTGCAGGGCGAAATTTTCTACAGACAGGTGTAATATGTGTACAAATACATATTAAATAAATTAAATACATGTGACCTCTAGGACGATGTCAACCATATTTCGTGCACGTATCAGATACAATCTAGAAAGAAATACTATAGCGGTTAGAGTCATCACTGTCTGATTGGAGTTAGGGTGATATCGTGGAGAGAGATGGAGGGGGGGTGGGGGGAGAGCAGGAGATGGACAGGCAGCAACGTGGATCGAGAAGATGGGTACAGTTAGGGGGAGTAGGAGATGGAAAGAAAAGAAAGAGGAGATGGATAGAGGAAGGGAGGTGAGAAAGAAAATCGCGGAGAAAGGGGGGAGGTGGAGATGAAAAGATCATTGTACTGAATTAGTTGTTACATTTAACTGCAGATAGGCAGAAGAAGAGGAAATGAACAGATTATTTTATTGAAAAAATTATAGTAGCTAATTGCCAAATATTTGTACGTCTTCTTTCGCATAGCTAACTGGCATTTAATTAATCTCAGTAAATATGTGCATCCACCACTGCCATTAGCGCCAAGGTTTGAAACATTTGCCGGTAATATAAGTTTCACGTATACTGACAAGTAATTCAGTTGACAACTACACGTTCTCCGCGTCGTTGCTTTATGAGGTAATAAGATTACTTGTTTGTCGTTTGTATGTAATAGGTTTATGTTCAGGCTTCACAAATAGTGACAAATCTCAAATTTTATTTTCCCCCTTCTCGCGTCCGTCGGCCGTCGTAATTTAATATATTATTATTGTTATTATTATTATTATTTTTTGATTGTTGCCGACTTACGTGGTGGGCCTTAATAAAAATGATATTCAATTTAATTTTGATTTTATGGTTAAATGCTTTCCTGAAGTTCTCCTTTTTAACAATATTAATCTCAAATTATTTGTTACGTTAATGAATGTTAGACTCGCTGCATCTTAAAACATGAGCATACAAGCTGAACAATGTAATAAACTTTGCATATTAATTTCCTCGGCTAGTCAATCCACTTTAAAGCAAAAGATCTTTAGTTATTAATTACAATGGCGGCCCACACAAGCGCGAGAGTATTTTTTCTTACCTTCGTTAATCATTGTATTGTAGTCGGAATCCTGGCTCTGGGTCTCGGCTATGGTACTGAAAATAAGAATCTTAAAGCTAAGTATTTTCTGCAACGTCGGGCGGCTGTGGAGAAAAATTAATATTATGTTAATAGCGGGTGAGTTTTCCGCTTCCGCTAATTTTTCATAAGTTAATATCGCCACGTAATGGCGTCGTTGGCTGCATCGGCCGCTGCGATTGTTGAACTGTAAATTACTTGAATGCAGGTTAATTCAAGGAAGGCGGACATGAAATCGGGATCACCTCTTACAAATTAAAAGTGCACAATAATATTCAATTAATATATTATCTGCTTAACTCATACAAATATGCTTACATTTGTCAGCACTCGAAATATGTCCGTCTATATACACTCAAGACAAAAGAGGAAGTGAAGACGACTAAAAAAAATTAACAAAAGAGCGTATCTTGTCGTCTCTTTATATCATTTTGTCATAAATTATTTCTTTGCAATCTAAACCTACACAGAGAAATTATTATTTTACGGCTACATGATAAAATATATACTGTTTTTAAGTCTTTTCGTAATATGGCACTGGGGACGCTATACCCTGTACATTTAAAGTTGGTTGGATACCTTTTCACAGAAAATATTATTTGACTAACATCATGAATTCTATGAATTAAAAGTAATGAAGATAGCAGTCAGCAGTGCTGCAAAAAAATATGCACTACACGTAAATCTCCCATTTATTATTGAACAAGTAGCGGAACAGTCCTAAAGCATTTACCACGAAATATGTTACAAACATAAGATCGTTTAAGAGTTATGCTGAGAAAGCATGCCACGTAGTTGCACCCATTGAACGCAGGACTGAACGTATACGAAAAATAGAAGTGGACCACGACAGTTATCACTTGAAACTAATTTGACAGTGGAATTGTCTTTTTTCTCTTCACTAAATCCATTTTTAAAACAGCTGTTTAGTGTATGAAACACGTTATTTGATCACCCAGTAAATACATTGTGAATATTCTCTTACATATGCGAAGAAACAGCATATTTGTGAAACGAGAGAGTACAAGGGAAGCAGTTGTTCAACAAGTCGTCACTTCAGACTATAATGAAAACCGATGATTGCCAGAGGTGAAGCTAATTATAACAACAGAGAGAGCGAAATCTGCAAAAGAGGGCTTTTTCATAGCATTGGTATTCAGCATACGCATTTGACGTCGGAAGTGTGACATGAAAGTTCACTAAAATTCCGAACGTCTACAAAACGATAACTGAGATGAATTTTTTCTAGAATCTCAGATAAGATGCTGACAGACATAAGTTTGTACAAGACACTTGTCGAGCTACACTTTTCCTTCAGTTTGTGTTAAGTAACAGCTTTTCGTATGGCGTCGTCCCCGGTCGTCATCCAGGCGGGCCAGTGACGGGAGCGTGATGTCAGAAAGCGAAGCCTGTGCGCCCGCAGTGTTTTCCACACGACTGCTACCCTCGCTCTTACTTAATTCTTTCCTCAAGAGCTCCCAATATATTTGGAAGGGTAGGCCGGCAGTGTCAGACACATCCGCTGTGGTTGGCGTACGAGTACATTATAACAGCGGTGATATCAACAGACATTTGGTGAGTATTTACTGCCAATTATTCTCTTAACAATAAATATTTTCAGCCAGGATTGATTTTAACTTTTAGCACCTCGAAAAGAGATTCGCAATTACTGACGTGCATATTTTTATAGTAGTAAAGAGTGTTTTCATTCTTTTTTACAATACAAAATATTCCTCTTTCAATGACGGATACTGTGTAGCAAAGGAAGAATAGTAGTCTGTATCTCAACTGAAGGAGACTTACATTAGTTTAAAAAGAAATCGTCTTTTTGTGCTGCAATGTTGTCGATTCAGTTCCTAGAGACGTAAGGTCATATATGTGAAATACATCTTCAAGGGACGTCGGGTTTCTTTTGTGTTTCCTTTCCGGTAGAAAGACGCAGTTGCTCTTAATTTACATACATTCGACACCACTTATTTCTGTCAAAACCATTTCTTGTTTTCCCTACTTTCCTGTGTTTGTAATATGAGATCGATTCACTGAATGTAAGAAAGTAAAAAATACCATAAGGAGAAGGTAATTTTAATAACAGAATTGATTATTAAGATTTGGTACCACTATACCCCAAATTCTCATACTTCAATGTCAGGCCAAACAAAGCTACTTCTTATTTAGTTCTTTCTTGATATTTCTCCATAGTGACATTTATACTTAATAATAGCCGGAAACACTATTCAGACTTCTGTTGGACCACTACATGGTTAATACTACACCAGTCACCCTTGTGGAGTCGAAAATTAGAAATTCGATACTAATATTGGTCATTAATTAGGATTTCTATGTTATCTCCAGTTTTCGGTTGCACTTCTAGAGGTGGTATGGGCATTTTAGTCGGAGAAATTATTACTCAGATATGTATCAAATTTTGTATTTCATCATTCATGTCATTTTAATTTTTAGACGTTACATTCGTCCCATTTCCAATCCTACCAATTTCAATGCTTGGGGTGATTCCCTTTTACAGCACCGTTTCCCCATTAAGAAAGACACAGCAACCAAAGTTGATAGTAATAGTGCGCGAGTTACATTTATGATCTATTGCAATAAAATATGTTTTAACTGCAACACTAATTGTCATAGCGCAAAAAGTAAAAATTAAGAGTCTGTCCTTGTTTTATTGTCACAGTACACATAAATATTGCAACAAAGATTCCTCTCCGACAAGGAAGAAATATTACGGTATATTTTCCTGTCGACGGCTACATCATCAGAGTTTGAACGTGATAGGGAAGCTAGAAAATATGAAAACGGAAATGATAAGGCTCAGTCTAGATACAGTGGGGGTCAGTGAAATGAAATGCAAGGAAGACAAGGATAACTGGTCAGACGAAAAAGATTGATAATTGTCATTTATACGTCACAAGTGAAAATGACTCGGCAGCAGACATATATTTTTGTTAAAATGCCCGCGATCAATACCAAATGAATCATGGACGAAAGAGAATGCTACATTACAACCTCGAAACTGCGTTACCACGCCATCGGGGGTGGAGTGAAGCACAACAATTGTCCACTTTTATTGTAACTTTCGCCATGTGTATCTCCTTGGAATTCTTTGATGAGAGCGGTACTATTTGGAACCCAAAAACTCAGTTCGTTAATAAATATAGGACTTATGAGTGTGCTAGTTGGAGGGCTACAGCATAGTGTCTTCCACTTCATCTACGTTCTATTCATTAGCACTTTCAGGTGAGACACCACTGCTCGGAGGTGGATCAGTCTCACGAAGTTTAGTGAAGAAACGAGTAAATACTCTTCCGTCGGGTACTACAGGAATAGGGAATCGTCTACCGTTGTCTCTATGATTAGCAGCAGTATTTCAATCACAAAACTCGTGCACATATCGCATATTAGAGAACCCACTTTTTGTAAATACGTTTGGATACATGTATATGATACAGGAGAGTTTGCCAACAAATCAAATTCAAAATGCAAGAATTAATTTATATAAATTCAAGAACAACTTCACAACTAGAGCTTCAAAACAAAGATAACAATTTATAAATGAAACCATAAATAATAAAATACCAACAGCCAAAACGAAGACTTATGTCTGTAACCAATAAAAATGGGTACATGTGCTAAGGAATTTCGTATTCGAATTAGTGTGTATTGGCATCTCATCAAACATTTGCTTCTGCTCCTGAAGCAATCTGCATATTTAAAAAGCCTGGAAGTTTATATACAAGAATTTCATACCACTTATGGTATTTTCGTCAGTAAAACTTCTAGTAGCAATATAGAGCTATGTAACCTTTAGCAAAATATCCGATATCACAGTGGGATTAGGTCATCTTTTTCTGACCGCATCTGGTTGTAATACGGCATTCTGCTGGTGCTCTACACAAAAACATCCAAAGCTGACAGGAACAACTCATTTCCCAACAGGTTGTCTCGACTGTGCTGCTGACGACGCTGGCGCTGTGCTTCGGTATGCTGAAGGCGAATCCAATAGCTGACCCGCGTCAACACTATTGGGGTGGTGGTCACGGGTATGGATACGGACATCACCACCACCATTGGCACCACCCACATCATTGGCACCACCCACACCATTGGCACCACACACACTACTATTGAGAAGGAGTTACAGTGGTTTCTTGGTTCTTCCTGCTTAGAAGACTTGGAAGCTTACCAGGATTACGACCCCTGTGTGCATTTTTTTGGCACTGTGGTGAAAATAGTAATAAACTGCAAATCAGGATGTATATTTGAGTATTTATTGACTGTTTTAGTCCAAAGGATTCTCATTAACAGTGTTTTAAGTCAATTAATTCTAAGGATTCAAGTGTCTTAATGTTTCCAAGTCTTGTTACACTCATAGAGTTATTGTTCTGCATTCAGTGTGTACCAACTCAAATGCAATTTCCGTGCCACATTAAGAAAACTTTGATAGGAAATAATGTAAAAAGAAATGGATTGATTTCAGTGTAATGGTCACTAAATTTCCGTTTCACATAACGCATCTGTTGATGACAAATTGTTGAATTCTTGAAAAGCTATAATTCATATTGCTGCCTAAATTTGTTACAGCGACACACTTGTCTTTGTTTATTTAACAGCTGTTTGCTTTAAGGTAATTAGTTTGTTTTCGTTTATCAGTTGACAATAAACTGTAAGTCATTCAAATTAGATTAACCTTTATAAAAAAAACTGGATGCAATAAATGATGTTCTCTGACTTCAATAGAAGCTAAGAAATTGTTTCCTTCTACATCAAAAGTCCTTTCAAATCAATATTCTTCCATTATAACAATTATTTATGAATACACCAGCATTCTATTGTGAAGAACGCACAGACAACCATGCTACCCGAATTGCTCCTGTTTCAAAGTTAATTCCTCCTGTAGAGAGTTTCATCTGTTTTGAAGTTAACACCATATTGTGGGAGCAATAACCGACTGACTGAGAAATTATTACTGCATACAGGAAAGCACGATATGTATTAATACAGTTCATTTACCTACTCACTTACTGTTTCTAATTAGTTGAATAACATATTATTGTTACATTCCTTATGTGACACCTTCACTAAAATGTGCACATCATGTCAAGGCCATGAAGAACACCATACTGTGGGAGGAAAACTGACTGAATGGTAGAGAATTATAAACTACAGGCAATGATGATTTGTATTAGAGCTAGTCCGCAATAACTCGGTTCCAGTTTGATAAAACATTTATTTTCAAACTTTACTAAAATCAAATCTTAAAGCCCACCTAGAAAATCATAGTGGTGACATCTAGAAAAGTGCAGAATACATGAGAAACATGAAAATTTTTAATTATTTTTTTGATCATGGCTTAGAATCAGCTTCACTAAAAGAGACACTGTACCTGGATCATCATAGAAATATCAGTTATAAAAAACCCAAAAACTGAGTCAGCCTGCCTCCACAATGAATGAGATGATGAGCTCAGAAAGAGGACAATGTCTTGATATCTTTGTATCACATGTAGCAGAACTATGGGACTAAAGCTTTTCAGAAAACAAAACGGAATGAAAAAATCATTGATGTGCAACAAAGTATTACATGAAGTGACATGTATGTATTACTAATATTATTGTTATTGCTATTACTATTTACCCATGTTAGTAAAATCATTATTATTATTATTCCTACTACTACTTACTTGTGTTAGAAAACTCCAAGTCTGTGTTGTCAATACAATCCGTCGCTCTATAGAATATATTACTTAACAGATAAATTATAACTGCCTTTTGAAACAACTACGTTTTAGTAATCTCCTTATCCGTTGCCTCTTGTTCGACAGTCATACACCTAGACATATATTCAGTACTTATAGTTATGTTAGACATGGGTAACAATCTGGTAACAGAATCTGTAGTTAAAATCTCCAATATTATGAACAGATCCCTACCATGGGCAAAACTTGTGTTCTTGGTTACTATTCTTATGAAGTGTTCTAAAATTTGGAAGCTGTATTCACATTTTTGCATTTATTTCCCAGAAAAGAAGTCCATAGCTAAGAACTAAGTTTAGTTAAGCCACTAGCTGTTAGAGAGCAACGAATTTGTTTTTTTTTATCTCTAATGTCGGTAAGAAATCAAAATATTCCAGCCACCCGCATCCAGCAGCTGTTATCGTACAAAAAGAAAAAAAGACCACTATCAGAATATGATTTTCAATCATGATAACATACTGCTGGCCATTGAAATTGGAAACCAGAAAATATAGATAGTTATGAAGTTCAAAATGAATATGTTAATGCTCCTGCATGAGTGTTCAACATCAACATTGAAAGCGCATCTAGTCTTCTTTTTAACACGTATCTATCTTCATTAATAATAAATCTGTAATCACGTACACCTTAACATTTTCAGCTACAGCCATCATCATAATCCGTCACATAAGCAAAAAACGTAAAGTACAGGTTTTAGAAATATTGCAATAATCTACACTAATGGCCATTAAAATTGCTACACCACGAAGATGACGTGTTACAGACGCGATATTTAACTGACAGGAAGAAGATGTTGTGATATGCAAATGATTAGCTTTTCAGGACATTCACACAAGGTTGGCACCGGTGTGCGGCACCAACAACGTGCTGACATGAGGAAAGTTTCCAACTGATTTCTCACACACAAACAGCTATTGACCAGCGTTTCCTGGTGAAACGTTCTTCTGATGCCTCGTGTAAAGAGGAGACATGCGTACCATCACGTTTCCGACTTTGATAAAGCTCGGATTGTAGCCTATCGCGATTGCGGTTTATCGTATCCCGACATTGCTGCTCGCGTTGATCGAAATCGAATGACTGTTAGCAGAATATGGAACCGGTGGGCTCAGCAGGGTAATTCAGGAGGGTAATACGGAACGCTGTGCTCGATCTCAACGTCCTCGTATTACTAGCAGTCGAGATGACATGCATCTTATCCGCATGGCTGTAACGGATCGTGCAGCCACGTCTCGATCTCTGAGTCAGCGCATGGGAGCGCTTGCAAGACAACAACCATCTGCAAGAACAGTTCGAAGACGTTTGCAGCAGCATGGACTATCAGCTCGGAGACAATGGCTGCGGCTGCCCCTGACGTTGCGTCACAGACAGGAGCGTCTACAATGGTGTACTCAACGACGAACCTGGGTGCACGAATGGCAAAACGTCATTTTTTCGGATGAATCCAGGTTCTGTTTACAATATCATGATGATCGCATCCGTGTTTGGCGACATCGCGGTGAACGCACATTGGAAGCGTGTGTTCGTCATCGCCATACTGGCGTATCACCCGGCGTGATGGTATGGGGTGCCATTGGTTACACGTCTCGGTCACCTCTTCTTCGCATTGATGGAACTTTGAACAGTGGACGTTACATTTCAGATGTGTTACGACCCGTGGGTCTACCCTTCATTTGATCCCTGCGAAACCCGACATTTCAGCAGGATAATGCACGACCGCATGTTGCAGGCCACGTCCGGGCCTTTCTGGATACAGAATATGTTCGACTACTGTCCTGGCCAGCACATTCTCCAGATCTCTCACCAATTGAAAACGTCTGGTCAATGGTGGCCGAGCAACTGGCTCGTCACAATACTGAACTGCGGTATCGTGTTGAAGCTGCATGGGCAGCTGTATCTGTACACGCCATCCAAGCTCTGCTTGACTCAATGCCCAGGCGTATCAAGGTCGTTATTACGGCCAGAGGTGGTTGTTCTGGGTACTGATTTCTTAGGATCTATGCATCCAAAATGCGTGAAAATGTAATGTCAGTTCTAGTATAATATATCTGTCCAACGAATACCCGTTTATCAACTGCATTTCTTCTTGGTGTAGCAATTTTAATCTCCAGTAGTGCATATTACTATAAAAGGGAAAGTAATAGTGTGAAATTGTTCCCAGAAATTTCGAATAATTCTTGTACGATTAACTTAAGGTTTTTGCACGTGATTCTAATAAACGTCCAGGCAGACATACGAGTATGTCGTGCATAAATCTATGTACTCTATATAGGGGATAAGTTTTTTGTAAGAATTTCGGAAATTATTGAATTATTACTTCAAATTTGTAAACAATATTTTGAAAATTTAATGATCTGTACAATTATCTGTATATGAAGGGGATAAGTTGTTTGCAAAGTTCTCGGATATTTCTTCACTAATTTACTTTCAGGTTTTACAAGAAAATGGTTCAAATGGCTCTGAGCACTATGGGGCTTAACATCTGTGGTCATCAGTCCCCTAGAACTTAGAACTACTTAAACCTATCTAACCTAAGGACATCACACACATCCATGTCCGAGGCAGGTTTCGAACCTGCGACCGTAACAGTTCCGCGGTTCCGGACTGAGCGCCTAGAACCGCTAGACCACCGCGGCCGGCTGGGGTTTTACACAATACGCCAATAAATATACTGACAGACATAGAATACATTTTTAATGATCTATTATATAAAGAAGAAATATTATCAGCAATTTTTTCGTAAGGTTCATGACCGATTTACTTCAAATTTTTACACAGTAATCTAATAAAATTTGGATGTCTGGAATTAGCTTGTTGAATATAACGTATAAGGTGCTGTCCACCATTATCCTCAGAAATTTGCAACCATTCATAGAGAACAACATACAGGAGTACCAAACTGATCGACAATAGATCACATTTTCACACTAAGACAATTGTTTGAAAAACACTGGGAATATGATAAAGATATCTACAGCCTGTTCGTCGATTTTCAATATGACAGCATCCACAGCATTAGCTTATACAATGAAATGAATGACTTCAGAATCCCTGAGAAGCTAGTGAGAATGGCGAAAGCTTGTATGCAAGGGTCAAAGGCAGCAGTACGTTTCCGAGGAGCCACATCACAAACATTCGAGATTGAGACATGCCTCAGACAATGCGATGCTCTCTCATTTGTTCGGTTCAATGTCATCTTATAGGAAGTAATAAAAGAGTGTAGGCAACAGGAGTGGGCTGGAGTAGATATCGACGGTAACTTCAATTGTCTCGCATATGCAGATGACATAGTACTACTAAGCGAGTCAATGTACGAGTTGAAAGAAATGTACCAGAAAATGGACAATTATGCACAGAAGATAGCGCTCAAAGTGAACCGAGACAATAGAAAGAAGATAAGATCAGGAAAAATTCTTGAGATAGAGGTTCAAGAGAGTACACCTGTTCAAATACTTGGGATCTTGGTTTACCACGGTCATCAACATGAAAACGGACATCAAAGGAAACAATAGCAGTGGGAATGAAATGCATGCATTCCCTGAGAGAGACGCTCGGCTCTAAATCTATTTCAGTGAACACTAAGATGAAAATCTGCAACACAGTGATACGTACAGCAGTAATGTACGGTTCAGAAACATGGAGCATGACTAAGTGAGAAAGGGAAACACTATTAATATCTGAAAGAAGAGTAATGATGAAGAAATGCGGACCAATTTTAGATAACGGAGGATGGAGGAGAAGGAAAAACGAGGAAATCTACGTTCTGACGCGACAATCAACTATGCTACAGGAAACAATGAGCAAAAGAATACAATGGGTAGGCCATGTAGCCTGTATGCCAGATGGCACTAACGGGGAAACCAAACACCAAACGCCCCACTGGACGACCTAGGCAGCGCTGGGCGGACGACCTGGCGAAGGACGTAGCAGCCCTGGAAATTATAGACACCCGGAAGAACCGGGCACAAGACAGGAAGGAATGGAGGCAGCTTGTAGAAGCAGCGCGTGGTCTGCAGGGCCTTTGATCGCTGAATAGCTATCTATCTATCGTATAAAACAAATAATTGAAATTTTAAACAATCTGATTGGCTGTGATCCAGCAACCATGCGCTATTTAATTACAGGATGCCTATACAGCCACATCAGTTGCACAAAATGTTTTGTCAGTTGACCACGGATTTGATTGCCCCAGTGCATTCGAAACCATGGTCAACTGACCTAAAACTTTGTGCAACTGATGTGGCTGTATATACATCCTGTAATTAAACAGACTAATGTTCTTGGCAAAAATCTCGAAAAGTTTCTCATCGATTTATTTCAAATTTGTGCACTGTAAGTACTTGAATAAAGATGCACACACAGAGGGTATCTTTACTTTTTTAGACAAAACTGTAACAACTTTTTGTTAACAAGGACTGCGAGAAGAAAATGCTGTCCTGTGGAACTAGGAGGTTTATATTTCTTTCTCACAGTCAGTTACAACTACAATATCATGGCATCCAAACCATCAGAACAATTGTTCCTCCTATAGATACCCTCACTCATCATATATAATATCAAACAAAATGTTGTTCTATTTTATCTTCATTGTCGGTTTTAATTCTACAATGCAGAATACCATTTGCAAACTACATCTTAAATTATTTGCTGGAGGTATTCAAGTCTCTATCGTCCTCTGCACATTTTACCCTCTACAGACCTCTCCAGTGTCATGGAAGTTATTCAGTGATATCTTAACAGATGCCCTACCATCCTGTCCCTTCTTCTTCTCAGTGCTTCCGATACATTCCTTTCCTCTGCGATTCTCTGGAGAGCCTCCTCATTCCTTACCTTATTAAGTCCACCTAATTTTCAACATTCTTCTGTCGTATCGCATTTCAAACGCTTCGATTCTCTTCTTTTCCGTTTTTCCCATAGGGCACGTATCACTACCATACAATAATGTGCTCCAAACGTACATTTCCATAAATTTCTTCCTCAAATTAAGACCTATGTTTGAACTAGTACATGTCTCTTGGCCAGGAATACTCTCTTTGTCAGTGATGGTCTGCATTTTATGTCCTTCTTGCTCTGTCTGACATGGTTTATGATACATGAATTCACTTACACACCACGCCTTAAATACCATAAAAGATGAAGCGGGATGGAATCACGGTTGGGAGTCACAATTTATAATTAAGACAGTTTATTGACATTACCCCTTTAAAAAAATTGACAATTACAAATTGTGGACGAGCCACTAGATAAAACTTTGCAAATACAGTTAGAAACCCTACGTCCTAGTACTCTAACAATTCCAAATTATGAAAACAGGGTTACTGACAAACTTGAGAACTTCATATTCCCCATATAGGACTTCCCTCAAAATAGACGCAATGAAAATAATTACAGGTAAAGAGTGACTTAATAACACTTGAACACTAGTGCCAAGCTAAGATACCACTACATAACATCATAGAACCATTTAAATAAAGAAAACAGACACAATGATCATTAAATAATTAATGTTCACGTGTTCAGACGTGTTAATGAAAAATTACTAGGGAAGCTGCACAAGGAACTCAGCAGATGCTATGCAGTTTACGGTTTAACTAGTTGCCAGTCCCTAATATTTAAGAAAACAAGTTCATATACAAACAGGTTACATACAATATAAACAGAGTGGGCCATTGATCGTGACCAGGCCAAATATCTAACGAAATAAGCGTCAAACGATATCACTACAACAGACTAAACTTGTCTAGCTTGAAGGGGGAAACCAGATGGCGCTATGATTGGTCCGCTAGATGGCGTTGCATAGGTGAAACGGATATCAACTGCGTTTTTTAAAATAGGAACCCTCATTTTTTATTACATTGCATGGGGGCTTAATTAAATATTTATGCAAATAATTTTAATTTTTTTGTAGCTGACTCCCGTTACGCAGTCTCGTAACCGGTTGGCCCTGAGTAGTATTAGTACGCAATCTGACTGCTTAGAATAACAACAAGGAATGAAAGAAAATTTCCGTTAACACAATTAATTAATTAAGTCCCCAGCAACTATAAAACGTACGAAACCAAAGCACAAGTGTAACTGTTCTGTGTGTGGAAGTGTGATTCAACGTACACATCTGGCACGGTTCTTCTTCAATAAGACAAGAAATTTTAAGTACCATTTATATTGAAGTAATTAAAAAAAATAGAAATACTATAATTGCGCAAGAAAACCAGAATTACACTCTAATACAAGAACACAAGCCAGATGCTTTGTTGACTGAACCTGTAATGACGCATTATTTAAGACATTGAAATAATAAAAAGAAAAGGGAATTTTTTTACTTTCATATATATTGACGAAAAGCACTCTGACCATTACAATATCTCCATTCAAACAACATCTGCTGTCTAGCCCATCAAAACTGCATAAAACATGGAACAAGCACTCCCTACTACAACAT
This sequence comes from Schistocerca cancellata, assembly GCF_023864275.1. Taxonomy (NCBI): domain Eukaryota; kingdom Metazoa; phylum Arthropoda; class Insecta; order Orthoptera; family Acrididae; genus Schistocerca; species Schistocerca cancellata. The sequence goes on along the minus strand of NC_064630.1, from coordinate 617,864,595 downwards.
CTCAACACCGTCTCACTACTACCACATCTCGATAAGCACTTTCCACTACGACTTCTCGACAAGCACTTTCCACTACATCTGAACAAGCACTCTCCACTACGACTTCTCGACAAGCACTGCCAGTGGAGGCGGCTGAATAATACTCTTTGGCGCAATCACTGGCGCTGTGGCTCAGTGTAGCCACCTTTCATATGCCCTTCCTCCACGGGCCGGAATTTGATGGTATTTTTGCCAGCATTGGTGGTGAAAATACCACCAAATTCGTCCACCAAAATACAGACAAAAATAAAACATAATATTAATACGTAAATATCACATAATTAGATAAAATTTTGGCTTTGCACTGACCTTTCAATAACCTAATATATAAAATACAGTAGGCAATACAATTCTTTCATACATGTGACTTTACATAATAGTTTACACAATACACAAAAAAATCAGTTTATACAAATGTTCACATAAAATGATTTCAATGATTCAAAAAAAAAACAAGTAGTTTATAGTTCCAGCAGTAGCACCCAGCAATGGTCAACAGGTGCAAATACCAACAAGTGACATCATTTTAGTAGAAGCAGTTCCATCAGTGGCACCCAGCAATGTTGAACAGGTGCAGACACCAACAAGTGACATTATTTTCAATAGATGCAGTCCATCAGTGGCACCCAGTAATGTTGAACAGGTGCAGACACCAACAAGTGACATTATTTGAATAGATGCAGTCCATCAGTGGCACCCAGTAATGTTGAACAGGTGCAGACACCAACAAGTGACATCATCTCAGTAGAAGCAGTCCATCAGTGGCACCCAGCAATGTTCAGCAGGTGCAGACAGCAACAAGCGACATCATCTCAGTAGAATCAGTTCCATCAGTTGCACCCAGCAATGTTGCACAGGTGCTACAGCAACATGTGACCTCATTTCAGTATAAGCAGTTCCATCAGTGGCACCCAGTAATGTTGAACAGGTGCAGACACCAACAAGTGACATCATTTTAGTAGAAGCAGTTCCATCAGTGGCACCCAGCAATGTTGAGCAAGTGCAGACACCAACAAGTGACATCATCTCAGTAGAAGCAGTCCATCAGTGGCACCCAGCAATGTTGAGCAGGTGCAGACAGCAACAAGTGACATCATCTCAGTAGAATCAGTTCCATCAGTTGCACCCAGCAATGTTGCACAGGTGCTACAGCAACATGTGACCTCATTTCAGTATAAGCAGTTCCATCAGTGGCACCCAGTAATGTTGAACAGGTGCAGACACCAACAAGTGACATCATTTTAGCAGAAGCAGTTCCATCAGTGGCACCCAGCAATGTTGAGCAAGTGCAGACATCAACAGGTGACATCTTTTCAGTAGAAGCAGTCCATCAATGGTACCTAGCAATGTTGAGCAGGTGCAGACAGCAACAAGTGACATCATCTCAGTAGAATCAGTTCCATCAGTTGCACCCAGCAATGTTGAACAGGTGCTACAGCAACAAGTGACACCATTTCAGTAGAAGTAGTTCCATCAGTGGCACCCAGCAATGTTGAACAGGCGCAGACACCAGTCCATAATATTCAGTATCACTAATCACACTGTTCATCAGAGTTTATCAGCAGAAATTAAACATGTCCTAGTGACACCAATCATGTAGAAAAAGTGCAAGTAACAGTCCATAATATTCACTATCACTAATCACACTGTTCATCAGCAGAAATTAAACATTTCTAAGTGTCCCACATCAATGTTAAACAGGTGCAGGTGTGAACAACAGTTTGAATGCACACACAATTGCTTTTACAAAATTATTCTCAATGCTCTTACACTAAACATACAAATTATAATAAACACACAAATGATATCAGATAATTGTCATATTAACTATTACAAATGCACAAATATCAGTAAACCTATAATATTTATGGGTGTCAGTGCAAGCCACAACAAGCAAGTAAAATAATATTTAGGAGATAGGTCAGTACCAATTATTTGGGATTAGGAAAGGAAAACACACAAAACACACTCACTCATTTTTCATCCACATTAAGTACTACTGTGTAATTGAATAGTGTTAACTGTGTAAATGCAATTCTGTCCAAAAATTTGATGTTCATCATGTGTATCAAGTAGTAGCGGCAGCAATGTATAACAGTCAATAATAGTTAGTCAACGACATAGTCATCATGTCAAGACCAATGTTTGCCAAGCCAAATCAACTGAACAACTGTTGGTGTGCCAAGATATGCAAATGCTTCCTCTCTCCAAAAAAAAAGTATATACTGCTTAGTGATTTAACAAAGTGTGTGTGTGTAGACAATATTCTTTCTACTTGAGTGTTCTAGTCTGCCAACTTCATCTTCCTTGTTCCATATAAACCAACAAAAAAAAATATGCTCCTCACTTACTTTACCTCTTATCCACCAAAACTCCAATAATCATCAGCATCACATAATCTTAATACTTCAATAATACCTCTTACGTCGATACATATAAAACTTGTCATCAATATCATCTACCTTACCTCTTGTCCACCAAAACTCCAATAATCATCAACTTCACACAATCTCAATACCTCAATAATACCTCTTCAATACGTCGATACATATAAACCTTATTACCAATATCATTTCACTTCCATAACAACTCTTTCCTCTAGTCAGTCTTCTCGAACAAGTACAGATAAAATCCTAATGCAAACTTCAATTCATCATCCCATGCAATCCGAAGACACAGTGTCCACACACAACATCTGTGTAATCCATCTGACCCAAATCTTCTACTCATTATGAATTATAAAATACATTTTGGTTACCTTGTCCATCATTAAATAACAGAAATGCATACATAACCTCTAACAGACTTTAGTTCGAAGAACTCTGAGTAATTAAGTACGATTACGGAGTTGTGAATGATCATAATATTTCACAGTGTGTACACCACTTCCAGAATCATGGCAGAAGCAAACATGTGGAGTATTTTTTGTGTCAAGTGTCACTTGCTATTTCAATTGCTCACGGAGAATGTAGTGTAATAACTGTCAATGGTCTAAACCTAGTGTTGCTGTGTCATGTCGTTAGCTTCCTTCCTAGTAACATAAATTTATACAGCTTCCATAAAACCTCCAGCTCATGTGACTTCTATGACGTTTCTTGTACTAAAGTCGCTCGTCGAATTACTGCAGTTCATTTTCTTATGTTAAAATATAAAGCACTGAGCGTAAGCAAAACATGCATTAGCGAGTAAATATACCAGTGGAGAACAGAATTTCAACAAGTGGATGCAGCACAATTCCTACAACGAGGCTCTGCCACGCAAACAATCTATAATTAATACCATAGTGTGACCTAAGCTCCATGTTTGTACACCATATATCAGCATTTCTATATACCAAATTAAAGAGTAGTTATGACAACAAACAGAAATGTATAAATATGCAATCCATACGCAAAGCAGCAAATATGTATCTTACATAATAAACAGGTCATTAGCATCATATCAGCATAAGCAAATAAATGTTCATATGTAATTTTAATAAGTAAACATGAAGGCGCAAGCAGATAAATCACAAAGTGTAACCTACATACATAACCACATCAGCACAATTAATCAAGTGACAATTATAATTTAAATAAATAAGCACAGCAGGCACATAATAGAAAAATATGACATCAGTGAAAAAGCAGTGCAGCCAAGCGATGCATAATATACACAAGTAACAACCCTGTTCATTAATCAATCATTGTCAAATCAGTTAATGTACGCAAGCACGTCGCTTCACAAGTAAATTCATAGAACATGAAATTTAGCACAAAGTATGAATCACGTAATCGGGAGCAGCAAATTACGTCTAAAGTACGTACCTAAGTGGAAATATGTTACCTGAAAAATAAACTCAATTAGTAGTTACCTTTTTGGTTTATTACTTTTTTTTCGAAATTACATTCTTCCTGAAATTTTCTCGATAGCAAGTCCTCTTAACGTCGGACACACACAGAATTTACCTGAAGGTCTTAAATATTTTATACAACCGTATCCTGAAAAATACTGAACGTTAATAACATAATTTATCAAGTCACTATAGTTTTATACTGAATTTATTCGGAGAAATTATACTGTGTATTTGTTTACGGCTGTCAGTGCATTCGCACTGAGCGCTCGATCAGCTGTAGGCGCGTGACGTAGGAAGTAATTGTTTGCGGTCAACGACTGCCTTGTGCGGCGCGCAGACTTCACTGTTGCTTTGAGTATCTGCCGCCGCCGGAACACGGCGCGGTATCCTTGCATTCTCCGAGTGTTTACGTACAACTGTTAGTTTCTCAAAAGTATGTCATTCCACAAAAATTTTAACGTTAGATATATGATGTATTCCCTTAGAGCGCCGAGATTTAAGAGTTTCTACTTCGACAGTGTTATCATGAATAATTTTGCGAACTCTATATGGACCGTTATAAAGCAGAAAAAATTTTCGACACAAGCCTTTTCCTTTGTGAGACAAACGATGAGACTTAATTAACACCTTTTGACCAACTGAAAAGGTTTTTAAACGACCAGGACGCTTAGCTGATTTCTCTCTTCTAGCAGCCGCAGATGCAATATTTTGCAAAGCCAGGTTCACAACTTCAGAATGCCGCAGTTTCTGTGTAGGCTGAAAAGGAACGATTTCAGAAATGCAATTTGTCGGTGCATTGTTTTTTAATATCAGTATAGGCGGTAAAGAAGTTGAGTCATTAGGAAGTTCATTCAGAACGTTTTGAAAAATATGAAGATACTGATCCCACGTTCTATGGTTCTGATGACAATAAAGACGACACAATTTATTGATTTCCTTCATATATCTCTCTGAAGCGTTAGATTGAGGGTGAAAAAGTGAAATGAAAATTGGTTTAATCTTACGACGCCGTAGAGCACGAAGCCAAATTTTAGAACGAAACTGTGATCCATTATCTAATATAACTTTATCAACATGACCCACTTCTTTAAGAAAATGTTTGATGAAGGCATTAGTTACTGAACAAGCTGTTGCTTTGCGTAAAGGTGTAAAACACACATATTTTGATGTCAATTCCACTGCTACGAAAATGTACGCAAAACCATTAGTAGAACGAACCACTGGACCGAACAAATCGACTGCAGCCATGTCCTTTAATTTTGCTGGAATGATAGGAAACAACGGTGCTCTGTGAGAAATAGTTGGCGGCTTAGCCTTTTGACATAATTTGCATTTGGCAAGAACAAATCGAATACGTTTTTCCATATTACTGAAGTAACAATTTTCTCGTAATTTATGAAAGCATTTTCTGGGACCAAAGTGTGCATAACTGAAATGTGTGTACCAAATCAATTTATTGACCCACTCATCAGGAATACAAACTAACCAAACAGAATTGTCGACCGATTTTCGTTTAAAAAGAATATCATTACGAACTAAATAATGCTGTTTAATCGCTACGCTTTCCTTTCTCCTCCACTTCTCCTTAATGTCCTTCCAGATTGGATCCTTATTTTGCTCCTTAGCGATGTCCTGGAGCGAAGAATAAATAAAATTCTCAAACGCAACACCTTGAATATACATCAAACAATAATTGTTTTCTTTGCAGTCCTCTTCGGCACTTTGTTTCAAACCCATAGGTGCACGTGATAAAGCATCAGCAATAATATTTGAAGATCCCTGTACGTAAACAATACTAAAATCAAATTCCTGTAGGTACAGCGCCCATAGTGACAATCTTCCATGAGTTAATTTTGTTGACATAAGAAATTCCAGAGCTCGATGATCGGTGTAAACCTTAGTATGTCTGCCATACAAAAATATGCGAAATTTTGTGAAAGCCCAAACAACAGCCAAGGCTTCAAGTTCCGTAATCGAATAATTCTTTTCTGATTTAGAGAGAACACGACATCCAAATGCAATAGTTTTCTGTACAACAACGCCGTTTTCTTCTATCTCTTTAAATAAATATGCACCTAGGCCTTTGTATGATGAGTCCGTCGCCAAACAAAAATCTTTAGATAAATCCGGATGTGAAAGAAGTGGAGCAGCAACTAAATCATCACGAAGTGGTTCAAATTCTGATTGAGCTTCCTCATCCCAACACCAATTAGAATTCTTACCAGATAGTTCACATAAACGAGGTGTGGCCAAATCGTCCAATCTAACAAAGCGTCTAAGAAAATTACAGACACCAAGGAAACTACGAACATTACGTTTTGTAGTAGGAACAGCATAATTACGAATAGCGTCTAGTTTCTCTGGATCAGGAAGAATACCTTCTGTAGAAATAATGTGACCGAGAAATTTCACCTGAGAACGACCAAATTCAGATTTTTCCAAGTTCACTGTAATGCCAACTCTTGCAAAAATACGTAATAATTAATCCAAAATTTTGTTGTGCTCACTCCAAGAACGCTTAGCAATAAGAATATCGTCCACATATGAAGTAATATTGTCACGAAGATAAACAGGTAAAATTTCGTTTAAACTACGAATGAATGCTGCTGAAGATACAGTAAGTCCAAACGGTAATTTCCGAAACTGGTAACAGTTACCAAAGGCTAAAAAGGCAGTGTATTTTCTACAATCAGGGTGAAGTTCTATTTGCCAAAAACTTGCCCGCATATCAATCGTGGATAAAACTTTAATTCCATGGATATGTTGAAGAAGCTCATCTAAATTTTGTGGGCGGTCAGTTTCAGGAATAATGATATTATTTATCTGTCGGGAATCCAGAACCAAACGAATTGACCCATCCTTTTTAAGAACGACGTGTAATGGGCTGGTATAAGGACTGACTGCTGGCTCAATAATGCCCTGATCTAACATGTATTGAAGTTCACTCTTAACCTTGTCTCTGTAAGCCAAAGGAATAGCGTACTTTTTCCCCCGAAATGGTGTGTGTTCCTTTACTTTAAATAAATATTGTACGCCTTGTATAGTTCCTGTGTGTTGACTAAATACTGTAGCATGTGAAGTCAAAATGTGGTGCAGCTCTTCTCTTGCAACGTCATCTGGCACTTCAGCTGTCTTAACCTTTTCATTAATTAATTCTTCGCTATTAATTATATCATCCATCGCGTCTCTGTATCTAATGTCATTGTCATGAATAAACACACTGTCGTCATAATGCTCAACGAAAACATCAGAAGTAAGAAACCTTAAACATTTTGTATCTGATTCAGATCTTGCTAAACACTCGAAAAATTTCAAGCATTTCGGCATTCCGGCAACAGTCAAATTCACACTTCCTTATGTGTGTTAAGAAACTCCATACATAATATAATTTGTGTGTTGAGTAATGGAACAATAATAAAATTAGCAGAAAATTCGTATCCTTGACAAATGAAATTTAAGTTGGTCTGTTGTTTGACTTCCACACTTTTTCCAGAAATAGCGCCTCGAATTGTAGTTTTAGAAATAGCTAACACAGGACAAGCAATAGTTCTTACACATATACGAAAAACTGATTCACTAATGACATTCAATGGACTCCCAGAATCTAAAAATGCAGTGAACCTTTTCTTACCCACACATACTTCAATAACAGGATGCAAAAATGCGTCTACATTATTTTCCTTTTCGTCTAGCAAAATGTCTCTCATGTCTTCCAGGCGTACGTAGTGTAACGTCGTAGTGTCATTACTTTCTGAACCGTCTATATTGCTGCCAGAAGCCGAAGCTACAAGTCATTGTCGATTGTCTGCGTCACGTCTTTGATTATTCCCGTCATTTCGCGGATCAATTTCTACGATTTGCACTTGTCTCTCTGAAGTTCTGTCACGTGGAGGATGCCAATTAGGTCCTTCCTGTCTGTTAGATGCAAATTCTTGGTTGTGTCTGTTATTAAAATTTCTATTTTCCTGTCTGTCTGCATAACTACTTCTTGTGTAATTTCGACTGTCACTTCTGAAATTATTGTTGTATCTACTACCCGGGTTATTTCTGTAGTGAGAATTTCTAGTATTGTATGAATAATTTCTGTCTTGATGATACCGATTACTGTTTCCGTATGATGGATAATTCCGGTAGGAATTACCGTTATTATAATTGTCTGTGTAATTTCTGTTAGAACGTCTGTTATTGTCATAAGGCTGGTATCTATTGTCCTGTCTGTTACGTCTGTCATTTTCAAAATTACCACTATAACGTCCGTTCCGATCAATATCCCTTTTCTCTGAAAATCTATTGTAATTACTGTTACTGAAAAAATTGTAAGAAGTCCCGTCGTCGTTGTCATACTCAAGTTCTTGTAGCAACGTCTTAAAAGTCTCAATGTCGTCTTTACATCTTCCAGCTAAAGCAATTTGTCTTATGGATTGTGGCAGCTTAGTTAAACAAATGCGAATTAATTCAGTCGGGCTATAAGGGTTGGAAAGGAACTGATTCTTTCGAATCATGTCTTCAAAATATTCTGCTGGTGTGCGGAACTCAGACTGTTTAAAATTACGCTGCATAATAAGACTATGTTTGACTCTGTCTAGCGTGTTTTCGGACCAATATGCCGATAGAAATGCATGATAAAAGTCATTTAGATTATTACAATCTCTAATAAGTGCGCGCATGCGCGTCGCCGGTTCATTTTCTAAATATCCACACATAAATTCCAATTTGTGACTTACTGGCCAATTTGGTGGAAGTGCGTACATAAATTGATCTAACCATGAACATGGATGTATGTCGTTCTTAGAATTACGAAAGATCTTAAATTTCCGAACAGTTAAGAAGTGTTTATAGTCAAAGTTTTCTCCTCGTGGCGACAAAGACCTACCGCGTCTGTCCCAGTCCGAATGTCGATTATTGTCAAGTTCGCGCGCCTGGCGCTCTCTTGTTGCATCTCGTAAATGAAATAAATTACTTTCTTCAAACCCTTCTGCTATTTGTGATTCTAAATTTCTTCTGCTGTCTTTTCCTACGATTTCGCCTTCAATTTGTTTGACTTGCTTTCGTAATGCCTCCACTTCCCTTTTAACGCTTTCATTAAATTTTCCCTGATTTTCAACATGTTTATTTAAGCTCTGGTACTCTTCAGTTTCTGAAAATGGCAATGGAGCTGTGTCATATGAATCTCTGTCCCCATTTAAACTAAGATTTGTCAATTTATCTGAAATCTCCTCCACTCTTTCCGATAAGTCACCAATTTGTTCTTTCTGTTTATTTACGTCTTCCGTAAGTGTCGCGACTCGGGTTTCAGTATTAACACATTTAGTAGTTAACTGTTCATTCTGTTGTGTTAGGTTATTACTTCTGTCATTTGGTACGGATTCCTCTATTCTTTCAAGTATTTCTTCCTTATCGTGTGCACGTTGTAAATTTAATTCTGAAAATTTTTGTACTATCGCGCGATCTCTTTCTTCCTGTTCTCTATCCTGTTCCTTTTGTCTAATCTCTACTGCAATTAATCTATTATTGTGAGCATTCAAAATCGGTTGTACTTCTTCTCTAATTTCTTTCTTTAATTCATCTTTCATATTTTTGAAACATGTCCCTATTCGGGAGACTAACCGTGTTTCCATTGTTTCCATCTCTGTTTTAATTGTTCCTATTTGTGAGTCTAACCGTGTTGCCACTGTTTTTAATTCAGATCCTAACTGCAATCCCAGTGAGTCTAACTGTGTTCCCATTCTTCCCATATCAGTTTTAATTGTTCCTATTTGTGTTCCCATATCTATTTTTAGTACAGATCGTAACTGTGATCCCACTGTTTCCATATCTGTTTTTAATTCAGATCGTAACTATGATCCCAGTGAGTCTAACCGTGTTTCCATTATTTCCCTTTGTGAGTCTAACCGTGTTGCCATTTGTGAGTCTAACCGAGATCCCAAATTTAATATTGCACTCATCAACTGCTCCATATTAACTGGTTCAAAATTCTTTTCGCCCCTAACATTTCCCGCAAAACCAGTTTCCCTCGTCATAGCTGTAAAGCTATCTGAGTTCGATACCATTTCAGAATCTTCTAGCGTTAATTTCGTATTCTGTAAATTTTTTGATTGAGAAAAATTTTGAACTGGTTCCGGACTATTTTCCCTGCTTATTAAATTGTTTTCAACTTCATTATTCATCATCCTGTTCTCCTGTGTTGGCGAGTTCGCGATGTCAACAATTCCGTCATTCTCACTATCCATCATTTTTGCCTTTTTCATCGATCGCGTAATCATTTACAAAACATACAAAACTCGTCACTATATGAAAATTACACACAATGAGATTTTATCTCCAACAATACCATTCACACGAAATGCTTCCCGACAAACACGCCTAACGAACAATTAGAACCTTCACATTTGCACAAATTGTCAAACGCGTATACAAGACATCAAAAATTAAATTCTGCAAAAATACCATTAGTAGAAAGACAAGACAACTACAACACATGCAATTTAGACTACAATTACTAAACTACAAATTACTACAACAATACTACTGTTTACTACTTTTACAATCAGAAGAATTCCAAGGGACGATCCGAAGCAGCGGTCGCCACGTGCATGGGGGCTTAATTAAATATTTATGCAAATAATTTTAATTTTTTTGTAGCTGACTGTCCGGTTACGCAGTCTCGTAACCGGTTGGCCCTGAGTAGTATCAGTACGCAATCTGACTGCTTAGAATAACAACAAGGAATGAAAGAAAATTTCCGTTAACACAATTAATTAATTAAGTGCGCAGCAACTATAAAACGTACGAAACCAAAGCACAAGTGTAACTGTTCTGTGTATGGAAGTGTGATTCAACGTACACATCTGGCACGGTTCTTCTTCAATAAGACAAGAAATTTTAAGTACCATTTATACTGAAGTAATTAAAAAAATAGAAATACTATAATTGCGCAAGAAAACCAGAATTACACTCTAATACAAGAACACAAGCCAGATGCTTTGTTGACTGAACCTGTAATGACGCATTATTTAAGACATTGAAATAATAAAAAGAAAAGGGAATTTTTTTACCTTCATATATATTGACGAAAAGCACTCTGATCATTACAATATCTCCATTCGAACAACATCTGCTGTCTAGCCCATCAAAACTGCATAAAACATGGAACAAGCACTCCCTACTACAACATCTCAACACCGACTCACTACTACCACATCTCGATAAGCACTTTCCACTACGACTTCTCGACAAGCACTGCCAGTGGAAGCGGCTGAATAATACTCTTTGGCGCAATCTCTGGCGCTGTGGCTCAGTGTAGCCACCTTTCAATATATTCGTGTAGTACGTAAAGAAATATAAATGTTTTAATTGGACCACTTTTTTCGCTTTGTCATAGTTGGCGTTGTAATAGTCACAAACATATGGCTCACAATTTTAGACGAACAGTTGGTAACAGCTAGGTTTTTTAAATTAAAATACAGAACGTAGGTACTTTTGAACATTTTATTTCGGTTGTTCCAATGTGATACATTTTCCCTTGTGAACTTATCACTTCTGAGAACGCATGCTGTTACAGCGTGATTACCTGTAAATACCACATTAATGCAATAAATGCTCAAAATGATGTACGTCAACCTCAATGCATTTAGCAACACGTGTAACGACATTCCTCTCAACAGCGAGTAGTTCGCCTTCCGTAATATTCGCACATGCATTGACAATGCGCTGATGCTTGTTGTCAGGCGTTGTCGGTGGATCACTATAGCAAATATCCTTCAGCTTTCCCCACGGAAAGAAATCCGGGGACGTCAGATCCGGTGAACGTGCGGGCCATGGTATGGTGCTTCGACGACCAATCCACCTGTCATGAAATATGCTATTCAATACCGCTTCAACCGCAAGCGAGCTATGTGGCGGACATCCATCATGTTGGAAGTACATCGCCATTCTGTCATGCAGTGAAACATCTTGTAGTAACATCGGTAGAACATTACGTAGGAAATCAGCATACTTTGCACCATTTAGATTGCCATCGATAAATATGTAATAAAAAATGGAAGTTCCTATTTTAAAAAACATAGTTGATATCTGTTTGATCTATGGTAGCCCTATCTAGCGGGCCAACCATCGCGCTATCTGGTTTCCCCCTTCAAGCTAGACGAGTTTCGTCCTTGTAGTTTTTCGTTTGATGCTTATTTCGTGAGATATTTGGCCCGGTCAGAGTCAATGCACCACCCTGCATATCTACCAGCTTAAGCCGCCTTGACGGAAGTAAGACAAATACTATACTTTGGAAGGCGATATGTGAACAACTCCGGTAGTTCAAATCAATGGCTCTAAGTACTATGGGACTTAACATCTGAGTCCATCAGTAGAGCTACTTAAACCTAACTAACCTAAGGACATCTGAAAATTCCAGACTGTAGCGCCTAGAACCCTCTCGGCTATAGCGGCCGGCAACTCCGGTAGTGGCCAGGCTCTTGAACACTGCCAGGCCTAGACCTCGGATGACATTTCACTCCCCGCCAAGGTACTGGCACGATCAAAGGTTTCTGCCCGAGTCACAAAGACATTGCAATGACTCTGAAATATAGAAACACTCCGCAGAACCTTTGACTCACTTACACATGGAGAATTGTATTAACAGAGTGCAGGCTTTATAAACGGTAACAGAAAATCATTTGACTGCAAGAGACACAAAGCACTAGTACAACTTACGAGAAAATTTTCAAATAACAGCCACCATTTAACTAGGCCAACTGAACTTCCAAGCCGTCTTACTGTTCGACTATGAAAGTCTCACCATAATAAGGAAGTTTAAAATCTCTGAGTGCGGCCGTGAACAAACAATTAAGACGACTTACTCCATATCAGGTACACAATACGAGGGAGCGGGTTCCACAGCTTCACCACTTCCCTTCAAACTTTCTTCCCAGGGAAGTCACAGAACTTGTATCTCTAAGCTGTCCATGCCGGCAAAACGCTCAACCACTTTCACACCACAGTGTGTAACGATCATCCCGCTCGTTCGACAGCCATTGGCACTCGTCTCTTCATGAATGTCACGAGATCTCGAGGGTTACTCGTCGAAGGATAACAACCCACTCGCTTCGCCTGCCAAGCCGCAAGATAAGACACGCGAAGAGCAAAGATAGCTTACCTCAACCATAATCTATCTCAACGTTACATGAGCAAAATGAGACTAGTGCCAGCTCGCCGCGGCTCAGTTTATTTTGCTACCTCGTAGAAAACAGTAAAGTCATGTTTATGGGTCATCGGCTTATGATTAGAGTATTACTATGGAAACTGAATCGCCGAAAATTTGTAATCATACCCGTTGGTAGATTAAAATCATGCGAAATACTGTCGTTGAAGCTATTATCATCACAGCTCGAATATTTGGAGACGCTTCACTCACAAAGAATGACTCTAACCACTTAATCCATTCATTTTGCCTCCAATTTCCAATCAAGATTTCCTTTCTAACACCAATAAACAGAGCTAAAAGTCAGTGAGATGGGGGAAGAGGAGCTGGACAGAGAGAGGGAAAGGAAATGAACATGGAGAAATATGAGGTGGGGGAGGTAGCAGGAGGACAACGACAGAGAGAAAGGGAAGGAGGAGGATAGGATGGACTAAGAAAGGGGCAGGAGGAGGTGGACAAGAAGAGAGAGGTGAGGGAGGGGGAGTAAAACGGAGATTATGACGTACATTCAATTCCAATACGTATTTAGCAAATGCGAAACATTGCTAGCTTTGCTAGTACATAATACTGTTGCAGGAGTACTGGGCACCAATGCAATTCTGCTGCTTAAGGCTCAACAAGCAATGAAGCAGTCCTCGAGCGTTAATCATAAATATTTGACTTTCGTTCCGTCCATTGAGGTGAGAGTAATTTTAAACATTAGTAACATAAGTATTTGCATCTGGGAGTTGGAGAGCAACGTTAAAGAAACCCTTAAACATAACGAAAATACCAACATACAAAAGAAAACTGTTGTGCAACGATAGCTAACATGTTTCTCCAGTACGTCAAGGAAGAATTTCATGTACAACGCATGAAAGGGAGATATATTTCAAACTATACTTTTTCTGTAGTTTGCGGAAGTAACAGCTTGCCGTAGGGCTTCGGGTCGAAACGTCATCAACGTCCGTCAGTCGGGAGAGCCGATAGAAAGTGAAGCTGCGTGCGTGTGCAGTGTTTTCCCGCTAGCTTAATGACCGTTACTCTCGCTTGTACCTGATTTATTGTTTCCTCAAGAGCTGTCAGTATATTTGGAAGGGTAGGTCGGCAGCGGTCAGACACTTCCGTTGCGGTTGGCGTACGAGAACACAGTGACTTCGGCGAGATGAACAAGCAGCTGGTGAACTTTTACTGCCCACTGTTCTCTTAACGTGAGACATTTTCAACCAGGATTGTTTCCGAATTATATAATCTCGTACAGTTTCTCAAATATTAACATACATACCGAATATGTTAAGTCTGTACCTACATTTTCGTGTCATTCTGAACGTTATCTTATAGTACGAGTAAAAGAGATTTTTCATTCAGCTTTACGTTGCAGAATGCTTCCTTTGCAATCACGGCAACTGTATAATAAAACTCAATGATTTTCTGTGACATAGTCAATGTACATTTTGATTCGTTTGTAAACAAATCGTCATTTGCGTGCTGCAGAGTTCTTGTTTAAATTACTGGAGGCGTTTCGTCTCTTACTACAGACATCTTTATTGGACGTCACTTTTCTCCTGTGTCCTGACAATATTCATGTTATCTCTCATGTGCGCTTTACTTATGAAAACTCGACGCATATTCTCGCCAAAGGTATTCGTTTTCTTGCTTTTTCACTCCGTGATGTAATCTCTTGCTTCTCTGAGTGTCTAGTAACCATATCATCACGAGAAGGCAGTTTTACTAGAACAACTTTTTTGCTGATTTTTTAATTTTTTTAATTTTTGTTTCAAAGACTGGATGTTGACCCGATCCGAAACCAAAGGAATTTATCATAACTGTTGGTTGCATCTCTTCACTGGTCATCCTACACCCCGTCTCCCACTTTGGTTAATATGTAATGATTCTCGTGGCAGACGCACAGATGTTATCCTTTTCATGTAGTCATACTTCTTTTTTAATCTTCTTCTGTCAAAGTTGTTTTCATTTCTAGTTAGTGTCTTACGTCTTCAGTTCCCTTGCTATCTGTTAATATAAATCCAAGAAGTGACCTCAGAAACCTCATATCAAGGCTTCAATTGCTCGTAGCTCTTCTTCTGTTAGGATCCAGTTTTCACTACCACACTTAAAGCAGACTTAGCCAGTAAGTTGTGCGATCTTAGTGTTATCTGTTTCCTCATAGTTCTGACAAGCTACCTACTTATACAAATATTTACAGCGTTATATTGCTGTATATTTTGAACCACATCTAAATTAATTGGTGTACTTAGATATCTGTCCTGAGGTATTTGAATGAATTTACCTGTTCTATTATGTTATTCTCTATCAATATTAGTTGGTTTTTCTTGCGTGTTTCTCTTCGATTGTCAGTCGTTTCCTTTTATTTACAGACATAACCACTCTATAAGTTCGAAAAAGATTATACAGAATAAGCACTTTGTCTTGAAAAGTGCTTTCACTCTCTATTAGGAGAACCGGGTCGTCAGCAGATAAATCAGCGTTGGTAAATTTGTTTCTTTTTAGGCCCATTGTCTTGGGGCTTCTACACCTCCATTCTTCTAAAATTTTATTGATAAATATACAAAACGAATAGGTGAGAGACGGCTCCCATATTTCAGTCTCTGGTTTAAAGCCAATTACTCTTCGTTTATAATAACTTCAGTGTTAGCATACAATGACTTAAAGAGATTTAGAAGTACATTGTAGTCAGCTAGTATTCCTCTATTCCTCATAATTTCATCCTTCGTACCTTATCGTGGGTCTTCATGTGATCTGGGAAGAGTAGCAAAAGGTTTCTTGTTGAAGTATCTTCTGTTTTCTATCAATCACTTTAAATCAACGCTGCATATGCATAGGACCTTCCTTTACGACAACCTCATTTCTCCTGTAGTAAAAATGTTTCTCCTATTCGCTGGAGGATCCTTTTAATGGTACATGATTAGTTTTCAAAAACAGCATTATTTTAAATAATAAACACACCTTACAATCTGATCATTTTTTATCTCATTTCTCTTATATACTTATAATACGTACTTGCTACCATCTATTCCTCTGGAATTTTCCCCAAGCGCCAAATCTCATTCAGCAACTGCACAAAGCTCTCTTTCTATTGAATACTGACATATTTTAGAAGTTCCAGATTTATTTCATCTCTGCCTGCAGCCTTCATATTGTAATCTCTGTCTTTTAATCTGATTTCATTGTATTTTCCAACAATACACAGTGTTTGTTTAGTAAGTCTCATATTCCTTGATTAACAATTGCTTAAAGACTATAAACCTTCTCTTCCTGGGATTTGCTTCGTCATTGATTTTTGGATGCAAGTTTTCGAATAGTTTCAATCCAAACCTTTTAGTTCCAATTAAATCATATTCTTTTGTTTTAACAGTTCTTTCCCACCTACTTCTGTTTTCTAGCCCGGTAAATTTGCGAAGTATCGATCGTTGTTGTTTTTACTGTACGATCTCTTCCCGTTAGTCCCAGTCAGAAATACTTTCCTGTTTTCCATTACAGTTTGCCTGAGTTCGTCATTCCATAATTTCAGCCGGTTTGGTTTTCGTAGTGTGTGTTTCAAGTGTTTCCTTAACAATCTTAATTAACATTTTTTATCTCATTCCAGCCGTGTTATTTATCCTTGCCCTGCGTTTGACATAATTCTCCATTCCCATCGGATTCCAGATTTTTCTGATGCCTCACATTTAAAAATTGGGCTGTTATTTCCCTGACTTTTTCTTTTTTCATAGAAAGTTCCCAGCAAGCTTAAGCATAATCCCCTGTAAAAAATGATTATTATCAGCCTCGGCTCTTCTAGATACACTAGTCTGTAATAGACCTCTTTCCCCGTTCTAATGGTACTTATATCTTTATGTCTATGATAAGCCTTAGTAATTCTTCAACAACTCTGTGTGCAGAATTCGATCAGCTAGCGTCCGTTCAATTTCAGAGTTTGCTCCACATGTGGCCCAGCGTTAGGAGGTATAGTTCTGTTATTAACTGTCGTTTTCAGGCAGATATCATCAAATTGTCATTTTTCCCTACATCCAGCAGTTGGTTACTAAACACCTCTGTTTCTTCTTTTTTCCCACTTTTGGTGCATCTGCTGCAATGATGTTGCAATGCGAACGTGCTGTTTTGATATTTAAAGTTATTATTGTATAACTGATCAAACAGTACCCTTGGTTTTAAACTCTTATGAAATACTATAGCTTCCCCAGGCGCAGTTCTCTTATTCTTTTATCCCCCAGAATATAGGAAGATGTGCTCTCCTGTCTTCTGAACCTTTAGTTTCCTTCTTCGTTTCTGAGACCACCAGTATAATTACTTCACCACACTTATTATATCTGACTGTTCATGACTGATACTCCTGACGTTCAAGGTCATTCTTTGTAGTAGGCGTGTCGTTTGTCCGTTGCCCATGTTACCAAGTACATTTATCCCGCTAGTTCCTTTCGTTTACTGAATGAGTTGCTTCTTTCCCTATAACGGGGCACAAGTCTCGTGCTAGCGTATTCAGGTAATGTGGCTGCTACTTTACGGTCTCCTGAGCCGTCTGCATTTTCTCGTTAGCCGAAAAGTCACAGTTAAGGAGCGGGGAACTTGCCTTCCACCCTCTCTCATCTGCTACCTTCCTAATGAGAGAACACATTGGCCAATGGCTACGTGGTTTTCTCCTTCGTTGACATGGGAGTAGGATTTGGTTGCTGACCGGCTAAGCGATCGCAGAGGCCTTACCAGACGTTTTAGTACCACATCCTATTCGGCACTGGCTGTGATCCTCGGGGTCACACCAGCCATTAGCCCCCTACTTGTTTACTTTCGGTGCCAAATGTAGGTCTGCCACAATTTCGCATGATTTAAAGACAGGCGAAACTGAGTTAACCTGTATTTATTTATTTCTCTATGTCTAGGTGGGGTGGAGGGGGAGCTATATTTCTTAATAACAATATTCAAAAAGTTCCCCAGAGTTCTTTTCAAATACAGGTGGATCGCTTTGACTGCCACCAGTCAGCCTAGCGGCATCGAAAATTAGGAATTCGACACGAATATTGAATTTTTATTATTGTTTCCACATAATCCCGTTCCTGTTCCCTATCGCACTTCTAGGTGAGGTGTGGGCGCGTTTGCAGTAAGAATTATTGCCAAGAAGTTAAAAAAATTCCACTGGCCACCGAACTTACCGGACATGAACATTATTGAGCTTGTCTGAGATGTCTTGCAAAGTGCTATTTAGAAGAGCTTCATGCTCTTACGGATTTATGGACAGCCCGGAGGATTTATGGTGTCAATTCCCTCCAGAACTACTACAGATATAAGTCGAGTCCATGCCACGTGGTGCTGCGGCACTTTTGCGTGCTCGCCGGGGCCCTAGACGATATTAGGCAGGTGTACCAGTTAGTTCGGCTCTTCATTGTATGATTTATCCTGATATTTAAAATTAACACGAATGATAGCTACGTGTTGGGTCCATAGAATCGCATTAATGTTAAAATTTTCGGTGCTGTATGTACCTCTAAGGAGCTGAAGATTATGTTCACAGCCTGTGGCGTAAGACTGTGTACGCTTTTGGCTATTTATCAGAAACCTTTCATCTCTTCAAATTTTGTGAGGCACCAGCAGCATCCATACATTATGTACCACTGTATATATTTATAGCACCTCTCATCCTTATGAATGCGATCTTCTTTATTAGGCTTCGCGAAACATTTCTACCCTGCGTCATAATAATTAATATTTCTTTTTTTTTTGTTGTTGTTGTATCGAATGGGCTACATTCAAATATGAAGAACGTCCTGCGGACACGAAAATACAGTTTGGTTTCTCGATGTCTTTTCGAACTGTAGTCATATCGATTTCTGCTGCGGAATTGAGAACACTGACCTCTCCCCGTCGAAGAACCGGTCTCAGGGACAACAACGCAGACCGGTTGCGCTTACATCACGTTTGCGGTTTCGAAGTGCCTGTCCCGTTGCTCACAATGATTCGCAGAACGAGAGCAGGACTAGATCACTATAACTAACGCTGTTACCACAACACACGCGTACAGGCTTCTTGAGCTACATCTTCCTACACAAATGTCAGCAATCTTCTAGCGTCAAGTCAAATATTTCCTGCACGATTTTTCTTAAGCAGTGCTTCAGATAAAATAAATGCAGTGTTAAACATTTGAAAGTTTTATTTGCCTTGGTAGATACTAAAGAACTTATCTATTGCTTTTACTACATTCCAATATTATTTTATTATTTTCAGTCACGTCCAAGCCGACTTTCTGACTAACTGAAAAACCGTTGTGTGTATAAATAGCGAGGCAGTTATTAACTAACGAATAAAGTAGATAAGTAGAAAGTTGTGGTGTCACTGCCAGACACCACACTTGCTAGGTGGTAGCTTTAAATCGGCCGCGGTCCATTAGTACATGTCGGACCCGCGTGTCGCCACTGTCAGTAATCACAGACCGAGCGCCACCACACGGCAGGTCTTGAGAGACGTACGAGCACTCGCCCCAGTTGTACGACGACTTTGCTAGCGACTACACTGACGAAGCCTTTCTCTCATTTGCCGAGAGACAGTTAGAATAGCCTTCAGCTAAGTCCATGGCTACGACCTAGCAAGGCGCCATTAATCATTTCTGGAGAGAGTCTCACTTGTATCATCAAGAATGCTGTATACAAATGATGGAGTAAAGTTAAGTATTAACGCAGCTACGTACTTTTCTTTATAGCATTCATTAAGTATCCTGTTTCAGACCTCACGCCAGCCGGCGTGTGTGTACGCGTGCATTTCGGCTACTTTCGAGTGGTGTGGCTGTCTTGCTACGCCACAACAAAAGTCATGTCTAATATACTGATTGGCAGTAACTTTCAGGTGATTTAATATTAGTGAGTCTTACAGAATCGGCCTAGACGTTTATTTTCTGAGTTGGAGCACACTGAACTAACAATCTTCCGTCTGTGGCGAAACAATAAATTTCTTGAATGTGAGAATACAATGGAGTTATATGAAATTTGCAATCATTCTTGATGATAATAAAGAGCAGTACTTTTCAAAGACAAAACTAACACTATGACAACAAAATATTCAAAACAAACATTTTTCATAGCTTAACAGTTCAGTACGAGAACAAGGATGCATTTCGTATACGGTTTTCCAGTATTCATTAAAAAAAAAAGTACTTCTCTTGGACAACGAAAGCTGGAAACAAATAAAGTCACAGAAGTTAGATGGACAGCAGTTAAGAGAAGAGTAAGACATAGGTAAATATATCTCTGAACCACAAAAAAAGTGTATTGTATCTTTCTCGTATCGTCTTAAAGGAGGATAATCATAAAAAAATAATTCACACACATATTCCATCCGTCTAACAAGCAATCTGTACAAGGAAAAATATCTCAGAATAATGAGATTACATTCAACATAATGGGGATTATGATTTGACCTTCATTCAGTGCAATGAGTTGTCAGTAACTTCAAATGTTTGTACAATAAGCGTTTGAAGCTGAGAGAGAGGAAAATATGGTACACAAGTCATCAAATTCACTAAATTTCCAAAATCTACAGAAATATTTTTGTAATACAGTAGAGTCTCGATAGTTCGAGGTGAACGGGACCGGAACCACCTCGAACTATCGAAAACTCGGACTATCGAAATTTAAATGGGAAAACGAAATATTATGATACTGTAAGTAATACAGTTCAAAATAGGAACTTTATTAAAACAAAAGTATTTACACATGCATTGCATTGGCAGAATAACAATAATTATTTATTTAGACAAGTAATAGTCAAGTGTCTTTTGTTTGGCGAAGCTGCAACGTTTCCTCGCGGCAATGTCACGCCACCGTCTCAGGAGCAGTAGGTCAGTTGGTGTCGTCTCAGGCTGTTGTTTCACGTAGCATACGGCGGCCTCGAGAGCAGCGTGGCCATCGGTGTGACTCATCATCGGTGCAGCCTCTGCCTCGTCATCCTCGTCACTCTCACACTGCGATGGAATGTTAACCATGTCAGTTATAGAAGAGTATCTCACTTCCAACTGTTCGTCCGAATTTAACCACTCGCCTACTTCCACCTCTTGTGCCTCTTCACACCCTGGCAATCTTTTGATTAAATTACACAATGGTTTGATCATCCTCATCTGCTAAATTTTCAGTTTCTATGTCTGGCATACTTTCCTGTAGAATTTTCCTCTATGACTTAGAAATTGTGTCTGACTTTATTTCGCTCCAAGATTCGCTACTCCAGTACACGAGACCCTTCAAAGTCACTTTTTTCAAAACTCTTACAATGCTTTCGTTGTCCTCGGAATGCGGGATTGACTGTAGCAATCGCTGTCGATACTTCTTTTTTTTTTTTTTTTAGACATTCCAAAACGCCCTGATCCACAGGCTGAATGAGACAGGTAACGTTTGGTGGGAAACACAAGGCGCGGATACCGTCGCACTGCAGTTCTCCTGCACATGGATGTGCAAGATTGCTTTGCATGGCAGTCCCATTTCTTTTAAAGAAGTCTTGCAGTCAGGTACAAATGACTTTTTTTTAAAAAAAAAAAGAAGAGGCTCGGATTATTGGAAATTCGAACTATCGTGCTCTACTGTAAGGCAAAGACGACAGTTATTGTTGAGTTGGTTTTTTTACGATGTACTCTGTCCAACAGTGACTGTTAGACGTAAAAGTCAAGGCATAGTAATGTTGACGTTCTGCTCTGTCAAAAGTCAATCAAAAATTGATGCTCTTGCTGATGAGAGAAGTGACTGTAGCTGTTGTAGCATTACTGACATCTCGCCCTATTTCCCTTGGAATGATTGGGAAAGGGGACAGATATACAACCAAAGTGCACACAGGTATTTTCAAATGCATTAAAAAAATTAATTTTTTCTTTAGATGTAACCACCCTCCAAATTTTTGCACATCATGTTGAGTATTTTTCAGTCTCAATTACATTAGCACAAGTGTCACATCAAAATCGGTTTTAATTCTTTCCCTAAAATTCAATAGTTACTCAGTTTAACATAAATAAAGTTTTCAGAACAAGAAAAGAAACTTCTGACAATATAGTCGATATAATCTTACAGATGCTCACCTGTGTCCCGAAAATTGATAACAGTAAAATAAGTCATCAGAATAACCCATTTAAAATGTCTCATATATCTCAGTAGAACTTAGAGAATTTCCAGCTTTTGAATACATTGACGAAACACACCGAATCATCAAATAAATTGTAGCAACTTAATGCATAAAACTTTATCAAATATGAAACAAACCTACTTCATAAATTCATTCCCAAGGAACAAGAAAACTTGGAAGGGAGAATGACAACTTTCATAAATACTAAAGATATAGTACACTGCAAGTCAAAGAGATTTGCCAAATCCACAGCGACTGTTCTTTATAAACCCTCCAAGTAAGCCTGTGAGAATATAACTGGGCAGTTTCCTGTTTCCGTTACTTATTCATAACAACATGAGCTGAGTTGATTGTCATCCCCTTTATACTTGTGAACACATTGCCATTTTCTCAAATGGGGATAGTACCCTGAAACACGAAGAACTGAAACACAGTGCACCCAACATCTATTAAAAAAAAAAACAATTAGGCAACCAGCTCTTGCTGCGGTAGATCAACGCAATTTATAGCGCACCTCAAAAGAGGGCACAGTTAGGAGTTCAGTCTTGAAACAAGCAGAGGTAACTGGTATCTATTTTTAATCTGACGAGGCGGCATCAACCTTAAGCACAGACTTGCGCTGTGCCTCACAAAATTCATTAACCCTCGAGCGAGCACGGCGGTGTTTAAGAGTGCGCCAGTCGCAAGTAACGTTGCTTTGTACTGTTCCAATGTTGTTGTACATTTGCGAACTGGTAACTATTCCTTCATTGCTTCTTCATTTAACACAGTAACAAGTTGTGTTTTGATACGTCCGAATGAGCAGAATTAATGTAAAATAAACCACAAGCAAGGTGAGAAAAAATTTACGATAACAAACTAATATTAAAGTGTGATTTTGCCCATATATGTTTACCCTTGTAACATAAAGACAGCTATTACTTGCATATGTACAAAGAGGGCTGCGCGCCTACTGATGTTACAAAAATTGGCGGCCCTCTCTAGGATTAAAAGTCAGTTATGTTCTGCAAGTACGTACCGTAGAAATGGAGAATCCACTCAGGGCCGCATCACAATAACATGCGTCAGTTAAGGAGTGACCCGACAAACATCATGCAAAAAGGGTCGCTTGCCTCTGTCCACCATAGTATTGCTCGGCGAAAGCTGCCAGGTCTTCAATTCCACGTGAACACAGTCATGCTTAGCAGCCTGCCGTAAAGTGTTCCTGTGAAACAGCTCCCGTCCGCGGACGTTAGCACTCCATTCCACAACCACAAGCAACTAGCTGCAACACAAACTACGAGTAGAATAAGTAAGACGCCCGCAGCCACAGTGCTTCGTAACCACCGTATTGTCCTACTCTCCCGAATTAACGTCGCTTTCTCCAAGAGCTACCACAGCGCTCTAGACACTACTTCAGCCATCGACGGCTACTGATTCACAACTCTGTCACCACAGTCGGAATTGTCCCGACTCTTTCGGCTGCCTGTCTTTAACTTCACGGCTGCTCTCGGCACATATCACTTGCCCCACCTATCACGTGACTCCGCGTAATCTTTGCCACAGAGGCGCTCCACCGCAATCGTGCAGACCACCAGCTCACTATGTCATGCTACTTATAGTTGTTATATTCTTTTCTTGTTTGCATTTGGAATCGGATGCACGGTGTCAAAAGTCAATTCTTGCGATTCTCCTTTTCTGTCAATTTATTTCTAGCATAGGTAGATACAGTAGGCTAATGATATTGGTAACAAAGACCAGATGAATCGTAAACTAACCAAGCAGATCATTCTGCCCTAGTCTCATCACGCTTATTTACACGAAACTGTTGCTTTAAGACAGTACGCGACAAGATGCCTGAAATACATTGGCTTCCAGCAGGTCGCGAGCCACAAGAATGAATCGTTAGATTAAACTTCTGGTTTATCTTAGGTGTTTTAGTCTATCATGCTAAAGTTTCTTCATGTTCAAGTGTAGAGAATGTAATATTTCTATGCAAAATACAAGTAGTTGCTCTAGGTGTAGGTAGCTTGCTACATATGAGGTACCTTTGAAGACTTCAAGGATGCGTTGAACAGAATTGGTAGTCACTGATTTTGGGTACCAAGACACCAACGAGGACACCGTCTAATCACCTTCTCACCACTGTTCTATAAAAACATTATCTTCACAGCCTGAGCTCGCCTCCTACTCGCGGTACAAACAGGCGCATCAAAAATGGTTGAAATGGCTATGAGCACTACGGGACCTAACATCTGAAGTCATCAGTTCCCTGGAACTTAGAACTACTTAAACCTAACAAACCTAAGGACATCACACACATACATGCCCGAGGCAGGATTCGAACCTGCGACCGTAGCGGTCGCGCGGTTTCAGACTGAAGCGCCTAGAACCGCTCGGTCACAGCGGCCGGCTAACAGACGCATCATTTCAGTACCAAGGTGGAGAACGAGGGATCATGTAATGGATACTGTCATTATATACTAGCAAGTTTTCCCTGAACCGTTTGTTAAATCTCAAAATTATTCTGCCATGTAGCGTAAAATTGATTTTCTTCGCCTCTATCTACCCACTCTCCAATCCATTCACTCGGCTCTTGGGTTCGCTCCTGCCAGGACACAAAACAGAAGTGGTCATCACAGCTACTTAATTACAGTGCTGTAAGTTAATGTAAATAAATCTCAAAGGAAAGATAGTTTCTTCAGAATGTTCCAACAGATTAGTATCAGCATTGTCGAAATGCACATTTGGCTACGGACTTCTCCAATAACCACATCTGCGAATCTAGAAACGTTTAAAATAAATACACAACAACCGACGGATTCCAATGTTAGAGCTTTAGTAAACATTGTCCAAGATGACTTATCCTCTTACTGCAGTGTTGGACATACAGCTGAAAGCGTTGTGCATCTGACCAGATAATTTGTCGTTTTTTTCACTTTAGTTATGATATTGCCGTGCTAACTGCAAACGTTCTACAACGTCATTTGCTTAACAAGTGCGTACGTACGACTGACCAGGTTATGAGACCTGCTTGCGTCTAAGTGCAGGAAAACAGGTGATCACCCCAACCGTTACACGTTTCTGTCCGTAGCGTCACAAATCGCCCGCGTTCTTTCATGAAACTTGGGCGTCCAGTACCACTTTGTATATAATTAATCTGTAAGTCAACCATTATCAGTAGATACTAATCGCAACGGCGGGTTCTACCCCATGATAATTTTTTCCAGCCGTTTGGAATCGAACGAGGTGGCGCAGATGTATAGATACTGGATTCGAACTCAAGAGAAAAGCGTTTAAAATCCCAGTCCAACCTTCCACATAGAGTAGAATGACATTTTTACTCTGCAGCGGAGCGTGTGCCGATGTGGAAGTCAGTGGCAAGTTAAAACTGCGTGGTGAGTCGAGACTCGACCCTTGTACCTTTGAATTTTATGGGCAAATGCTCTATAGGTTTAGCTAACAGTGCATTAGTCAGGACCCGCCCTCACAGCATTATTTCCGGCAGTACCGCACTCCTTGTTTCCAGTCTTTTAGAAGTTCGCCTGTATACCTAACAGGACTAGCACTCCTGGAACAAGGGATATTGCGGAGAAAATGCTTAGAAGTAACCCAGAGGATTGTTTCTGAAAGGAAATTTTACTCTGCAGTGGAGCATGCGTTGATTTGAAACATGACGGCAGTGGAAATGCAGAAAAGAACCAGTATTGGAGGTAAAGCTGTGATGGTGTGTTAGTGGTACCTACATAGTTCAGTAGGTACAGCATTTACTCGTGACAGGCACATGTGTCAGCTTCGAATTCCTGACCGGCGAACAGCTGTAGTCTACCAGGAAGATTGCTCCCGCTTTAGATGTCCCTCGCATTGCCTAAATCGCTCAAGGTCCCAACAAAATGACGCAATCGAATTCCTTCTTGGACCGCATCATCAACGGAACATCGATGTTCCTTCTTTCTAAGCGTTAAATCTCCACAGAAAATATACTGCCAAGTTACTTTAATGCTGAGTCTTCCCCATTTTCATTTTGACCCTTCAGTATGCTGCATAGCTTTCATGCGTCGTCCTCGGACTACTACACTTTATAGAGAGGTGGACGCCATGTTTCGGCAGACGAGGCTGTTCCGAAGGGGAATTACTACCTTTAATACAAAAGCAATATTTTCTCCACAGATGAAGAGAAGTATATACTCACAAAAACAGTACGGTTTAATTGTTATGTTCACCGAGTAATTTAAGTCAAACATTACTGACGCAAATTACAAAGTGAACTTCGCGTAATGCATGTCCAGCAACGCCAAGGTTTTTCCGTTTCCGTTTTCACACAGTCGCTTTTTCCTGTGAGCACAGGTGTTTGGAGGTCGACATTCAATGCACTTGGAAATCGTCGTTAGTTTACGAGATGCTGTTTTTTCACACATACATCTGCAACAGAATGAAACTACTAATCCGTCAACAGGATCTATTTGAGAGTATTTTTCCACACAAGCGACTTATAATTAGCGCCTCGCCTCCCTCCCACTTCTCCCACCCGTTTCTTTTCCTCGTAAACTTTCACCAATGCCAGTTTTTGTTGATACCTGTGATACGACACTGTATGCAGATCTTGCGCTTTGGTTCCAGTGGCACCCCTCTCATCTTGGCGCTCCAACCGCTGGCTTGTTCTGCTTGCGCTTTAAACGGGATCTGTTTGTTAACGGGAAGCATTAAGAAGAGGATGCATTTTGTTTCAGGTACCTCTTGCAGCCACACAGATTTGCTGCGACACATAGGTAACACGCGTGGAAATTAAAATTTTGGCGATATATTAGTATGTAGTCGGCTATTTGGCTAAATCAGAGAATCCCACACCTTTTTTCTTACACGTGGCGTAGACCATGAACAGCATATATTGAAGTCTTTCTTGAACTACAAATCTACGTCATTTTACAGTGACTGTTTATGAACCAAGGACGCTAAACCAGTCACCATTGACCGATAGATCTCCGAGGTTTACGAAGAAATTGCAATGAGTGTCAGTTGTAAGGCGATGAGACTTGACAGTTCAATTAATGGCATGATCAAATTCACAACTACAAACGAAGTGGACGTCCAGTTTTGGATAATGAAGTACTGATTCGGACAGTTCAAGAAAGCGTGAAGGGAAGAAGAATCGTAAGTCAAGAGAATCCAATCTTTGTAAGATCTTTCCGTGAATTCAAGATACGTTCTACATGGAATTTCCTCTGAGGAACTGAGTTTTTGAAAACTGTTGGCTTGTTTGGGGCCAAAACCTCTTATAGAGCAGCAGTAAAAACAGTCAAATGAAGCTATATGCTCTCCATTTATACATCACAAAAATAGTATCTACATCTACATCTACATTTATACTCCGCAAGCCACCCAACGGTGTGTGGCGGAGGGCACTTTACGTGCCACTGTCATTACCTCCTTTTCCTGTTCCAGTCGCGTATGGTTCGCGGGAAGAACGACTGTCTGAAAGCCTCCGTGCGCGCTCTAATCTCTCTGATTTTACATTCGTGATCTCCTCGGGAGGTATAAGTAGGGGGAAGCGATATATTCGATACCTCATCCAGAAACGCACCCTCTCGATACCTGGCGAGCAAGCTACACCGCGATGCAGAGCGCCTCTCTTGCAGAGTCTGCCACTTGAGTTTGTTAAACATCTCCGTAACGCTATCACGGTTACCAAATAACCCTGTGACGAAACGCGCTGCTCTTCTTTGGATCTTCTCTATCTCCTCCGTCAACCCGATCTGGTACGGATCCCACACTGATGAGCAATACTCAAGTATAGGTCGAACGAGTGTTTTGTAAGCCACCTCCTTTGTTGATGGACTACATTTTCTAAGGACTCTCCCAATGAATCTCAACCTGGTACCCGCCTTACCAACAATTAATTTTATATGATCATTCCACTTCAAATCGTTCCGCACGCACACTCCCAGATATTTTACAGAAGTAACTGCTACCAGTGTTTGTTCCGCTATCATATAATCATACAATAAAGGATCCTTCTTTCTAGGTATTCGCAATACATTACATTTGTCTATGTTAAGGGTCAGTTGCCACTCCCTGCACAAAGTTCCTATCCGCTGCAGATCTTCCTGCATTTCGCTACAATTTTCTAATGCTGCAACTAATCTGTATACTACAGCATCATCCGCGAAAAGCCGCATGGAACTTCCGACACTATCTACTAGGTCATTTATACATATTGTGAAAAGCAATGGTCACATAACACTCCACTGTGGCACGCCAGAGGTTACTTTAACGTCTGTAGACGTCTCTCCATTGATAACAACATGCTGTGTTCTGTTTGCTAAAAACTCTTCAATCCAGCCACACAGCTGGTCTGATATTGTGTAGGCTCTTACTTTGTTTATCAGGCGACAGTGCGGAACTGTATCGAACGCCTTCCGGAAGTCAAGAAAAATAGCATCTACCTGGGAGCCTGTATCTAATATTTTCTGGGTCTCATGAACAAATAAAGCGAGTTGGGTCTCACACGATCGCTGTTTCCGGAATCCATGTTGATTCCTACATAGTAGATTCTGGGTTTCCAAAAAAGGCATGATACTCGAGCAAAAAACATGTTCTAAAATTCTACAACAGATCGATGTCAGAGATACAGGTCTATAGTTTTGCGCATCTGCTCGACGACCCTTCTTGAAGACTGGGACTACCTGTGCTCTTTTCCAATCATTTGGAACCTTCCGTTCCTCTAGAGACTTGCGGTACACGGCTGTTAGAAGGGGGCAAGTTCTTTCGCCTACTCTGCGTAGAATCGAATTGGTATCCCGCCAGGTCCAGTGGACTTGCCTCTGTTGAGTGATTCCAGTAGCTTTTCTATTCCTCGGACACTTATTTCGATGTCAGCCATTTTTTCGTTTGTGCGAGGATTTAGAGAAGGAACTGCAGTGCGGTCTTCCTCTGTGAAACAGCTTTGGAAAAAGGTGTTTAGTATTTCAGCTTTACGCGTGTCATCCTCTGTTTCAATGCCATCATCATCCCGGAGTGTCTGGATATGCTGTTTCGAGCTACTTACTGATTTAACGTAAGACCAGAACTTCCTAGGATTTTCTGTCAAGTCGGTACATAGAATTTTACTTTCGAATTCACTGAACGCTTCACGCATAGCCCTCCTTATGCTAACTTTGACATCGTTTAGCTTCTGTTTGTCTGAGAGGTTTTGGCTGCGTTTAAACTTGGAGTGAAGCTCTCTTTGCTTTCGCAGTAGTTTCCTAACTTTGTTGTTGTACCACGGTGGGTTTTCCCGTCCCTCACAGTTTTACTCGGCACGTACCTGTCTAAAACGCATTTTACGATTGCCTTGAACTTTTTCCATAAACACTCAACATTGTCTTTGTCGGAACAGAAATTTTCGTTTTTATCTGTTAGGTAGTCTGAAATCTGTCTTCTATTACTCTTGCTAAACAGATAAACCTTCCTCCCTTTTTTTATATTCCTATTAACTTCCATATTCAGGGATGCTGCAACGGCCTTATGATCACTGATTCCCTGTTCTGCACATACAGAGTCGAAAAGTTCGGGTCTGTTCGTTATCAGTAGGTCCAAGATGTTATCTCCACGAATCGGTTCTCTGTTTAATTGCTGGAGGTAATTTTCGGATAGTGCACTCAATATAATGTCACTCGGTGCTCTGTCCCTACCACCCGTCCTAAACATCTGAGTGTCCCAGTCTATATCTGGTAAATTGAAATCTCCACCTAAGACTATAACATGCTGAGAAAATTTATGTGAAATGTATTCCAAATTTTCTCTCAGTTGTTCTGCCACTAATGCTGCTGAGTCCGGAGGTCGGTAAAAGGAGCCAATTATTAACCTAGCTCGGTTGTTGAGTGTAACCTCCACCCATAATAATTCACAGGAACTATCCACTTCTACTTCACTACAGGATAAACTACTACTAACAGCGACGAACACTCCAACACCGGTTGCATGCAACCTATCCTTTCTAAACACCGTCTGTACCTTTGTAAAAATTTCGGCAGAATTTATCTCTGGCTTCAGCCAGCTTTCTGTACCTATAACGATTTCAAAAAATGGTTCAAATGGCTCTGAGTACTATGGGACAGAACAGCTGTGGTCATCAGTCCCCTAGAACTGAGAACTACTTAAACCTAACTAACCTAAGGACATCACACACATCCATGCCCGAAGCAGGATTCGAACCTGCGACCGTAGTATAACGATTTCAGCTTCGGTGCTTTCTATCAACGCTTGAAGTTCCGGTACTTTACCAACGCAGCTTCGACAGTTTACAATTACAATACCGATTGCTGCTTGGTCCCCGCATGTCCTGACTTTGACCCCCACCCGTTGAGGCTGTTGCCCTTTCTGTACTTGCCCAAGGCCATCTAACCTAAAAAACCGCCCAGCCCACGCCACACAACCCCTGCTACCCGTGTAGCCGCTTGTTGCGTGTAGTGGACTCCTGACCTATCCAGCGGAACCCGAAATCCCACCACCCTATGGGGCAAGTCGAGGAATCTGCAGCCCACACAGTCGCAGAACCGTCTCAGACTTTGATTCAGACCCTCCACTCGGCTCTGTACCAAAGGTCCGCAGTCAGTCCTGTCTGGACAGTGCACCTGACTTTTTGGCACATGACAACGAAGACGGTAGTGAATTTCTGAGGAAGATAATGCCTTGGGATGATACTTCGTTCGCTTATCGAAACCCTTAGTCGATACAACATTCAGTGGAATGGAGGCACACTGCGTCACCAATAAATCGCAAATCCAAACAAATCTTGACATCTCGAAAAATGTACACTCTTTCGGGATAGATGAGGTATTCAACTGTTAATTTTTTTGTAACCGTGAGTTGAAACAATCTGTGTAAATATTTATCGTGGGACGCTTATGAGCTTGCCTTCCCAGTACAGAATAAGCGCGACAGGAAGCCCATAAATGGTATTGTTTTGCTTCATGAGAATGTCCGATCCCACTTCCAGACAACCCTGTCCTCGCCCATAACAACTGCCATCTCATTTTCCACCTGAAAACGTTTCTTGGTCTCAGAAATTCAACAGCGACGAACAGCACAGATATCCTCAAATAACCTGTTAACACACGGTTGGCAACAAAATCGGCAAGGAGCTGTGAGGAAGGTATACAAAATCTTGTGCCACTCTGTGACAAATGTCTACAAAATAGTGGGAAGTATGTGGAAAGTTACTTTCTGCTTTGTGTGTGCTTCATCAAATAAAGAATTATTTTGTATCTTTATTCCTTTTGCCTTTATTACTGAAAGGAACTTACTTCCTGGACACGTCTCATTAATTAAACGCAAGATGCCGCTTTATTTCCAGTACAATTTTCTTTCTGAATTAAATAACTCTAACCGTAAATTGGGTGTTGAGGCATTGTACAGGTCGCTTTTAATCCACCAGAGCGATAGAAGACAAATCAAACAAAGTTCTGTCACTTTTTCGACCTAACTTAAGTATTTGTCCTTCACTACACAGTACTCTCTGAAAATTGTAATATTATTAATTTTGGGTATTGTAACTAAGGATAGGAGAGATAGAATTACACTTGAAACCCGTTAACACATTGACTTATATTGTATCTGTGTGTAAGTGAATAAAGTTTCCATTACAATTGTTTTAGCAACGACTTTGCATTCCAATGGGAATGTGCAAAGTAATGCGGTGTTCAGCTACTTTCCACATTGCAAGTGGGCTGTAACATGTTTCAGAGATGGAACAGAAAAGTCGTACATGATGAAAAGAAAACGCACTTCCATTTTTTCAGGGCAGTAGTAGTACATATTCGATCATAGTTAAATAAAGTGTGGATTGTAGCTTTCTCATATATCACAATTTACCACGTGCCGTCAAACGAGACTGAGGCGTTTCAAATCCTTATCCCTTCAGGCGAGTAAGAGATGACTCTATGC
The DNA here is from genome assembly GCF_023864275.1 of Schistocerca cancellata. Lineage (NCBI taxonomy): Eukaryota > Metazoa > Arthropoda > Insecta > Orthoptera > Acrididae > Schistocerca > Schistocerca cancellata. The sequence goes on along the minus strand of NC_064630.1, from coordinate 617,832,544 downwards.
GTAGGTTTGTTAGCAGGAAGAAAAAAAAAACATTTGTTCAATATTTTGTGTGAGACATTGAAAGTCTGATACAGTAAAAATAGCTGTAGGTATCAAACTGAGATCTCATGATTAGGTACCCAATATTTCTTTTCAGCTTTAAATCATCTGAGCTTGAAACGAGACAGTGCTATTAAAGGTATTGCGCAAATAATGTAGGCAACATAAGTTCATTAAACTAACCGTACGTATTAAGCGAAAACAGATACAAAATGCCAGGGCACTTCTCTCGTTCGCGGGCTCGTTTCGACTGCTGCCAGCACAAGAGTGAGCATCGAAAAGTTCATTTATTTTGTGGCGAGTCAAAATTTCTCAGCAGCAGAGACATGCGCTGGCTCAAGTTCGTCCGTAAGCGATAGCAAAAGAAAAATTAAATAGAATACAGAAACGAAAGCTTACATTAAAATCAAGTAACTAAAGAGACTGTGTTAAGTTCCAGCTGAGATTAGAATGAAATATTAAAAATGGCAGTTTTTCGTAAAACAGTCATTACTTTTGTTTCGTTCCCTACCTTGGAAACGTAACTGCAACAAGGCGCATTATCTGGTTGCGATACCGGGTTCTGCTTGTGTTGTGACCTCCGAAGCTGACAGGAGCCCCTTGTTCTCCAACAGGTGGTCTCGGCTGTGCTGCTGACGCTGGCGCTGTTTCGCGACGCTGCAGGCGAGCCCGGTGGCTGACCCGCACTGAGGATGGAGTGGTGGCTACGGATACGGACACCACCACCACCACTGGCACCACCCACACCACTGGCACCACCCACACCACTGGCACCACCCACACCACTGGCACCACCCACACCACTGGCACCACCACGACTACTACTGAGAAGGAGTCAGACTGGCTCCGGAAAGGAGCATCTCAGCATAACAGACTTTCTGGCTTACGACGGTGACGACCATGCGTACATCTTCATTGACTGTATATTGGAAATACCAATAAACTGAGATTTACTCTGCATTTTTGAGTGTTTACAGTTTTAATTCATTTAACTTGATTGAGGTGTTCCTTATTTCCATGTGTTGTTAGAATCAAAGACGTCTTCACCTGCTGTCAGTGTGTAACATCTTGGTTCCAACGTGGTGTTACACTGGGAAATAATGGGTTGCACAGTAATGTAGAAAGAAATTGAATAATCTTAATGCACTGTTCAGAAAAATTCTGTTTCTGACCATCTCTTAGTAGAACACTTTTTCAATGTTTGTTTAAAGATCGATTGCTTATTTAATTATTCCACGTTTATCAACTAAAGAAGTACTGTAAAACCATGAATGTAGACAATCCATGGCAAAAATTCATTTAAGAAGTAAATCAGGTTCGCAAAATTGAAGACAATTAATTATATTTCAGTGACTCCTACGATTTCAAAGTTGAGAGCATAATGTATGCCCAGTAACGAATGATTAATTGATAGGTAGATTAATATCACATATAGGAAAGAAGAATTTGTTACAATATTACTTCTCATCAATCCATTTCAAGCCATTAAATAATTTACTTATTACTGACACATATATTCATTTTTCACTTTCGTGAAAGTGTACTTTCCATATCCAAACCACGAGGAATAATGTGTCAGGAATGCAAAGAAAAACTTGAAAAAGACATACAAATTATTAATACTTTTAACAGGGTTTTGTTTATAATGACATTTACTAAGACGTTGACAATATATGAATCACTATAGAAACAAATGTCATACCAATGACGGCGGAAGTTGCCTATCTCATTGTGGATTTCCAATGACGTATTAAACAGATTTTTTTTTATCAGTAGTTATTACCAAGGCCGTTGTACAAATTTAGCAACAGGTAACGTCATCGAATAATAAAAACAGAGAGCGTCAACTTCTGACAGTAGGTGTGGGGCACCAAAGAAGACATGGTGATTGTGTGCTAATACTCTGAATTACATCAGTGGAACGCTACTCGGCCCTAACCACACGTTTAAAAAAATTCCGGTGCTGCATCACTAATTGATTATAGAAAATGAAGTTCTATCATTTACTTTAGATAACATTTCTCATAATCTACAACTGACATATCTCTACTCACTGAAGAGACATCTAGTGAGATCAGAGCAATATGTATAATTGTCCGCTACAGAGATCTTAGTCACAGGTAATCGATAGTTCAGTATACACATAAAGTTAGAAGTCATGAAGTAACTCTTTACCTGTGTACTGAAACTGATGCAGAAACAGCGGCATACGACTGAATGCTCCTTCAGCAAGGCAATAATAGGTGTGAGACAGCAAAGATGGCATAGTGACTGTGTGTTGATACACTGGAATTACATCAATGGAATGCTACTGGGTTCTTTCACATGTCTGAAAAGATTCCGGTGCTACAGCACCAGTTGCGTATCGCTCGTACGAAATTCAGCTTGTCCTTTTCTCACATGATATACTGAGATCTACGGGTGAAGGACAACAGGCAGTTTTCATATTTCTAGATTACCGGAAAGCATTTGACACGGGGCCTCATTGCAGGCTGTTAACGAAAGTATGAACATGTAGGATAACTGCTCAGGTATCTAAGTGCCTCGAAGACTTCTTAAATAATAAAACCCAGAAAGTTGCCCACCATGGCGAGTGTTCATCAGAGACAACAGTTTCGTTAGGTGTGCCCCAGGGAAGTGTGATGGGACCGCTGTTGTTCTCTCTACAAATAAATGATTTGGTGGACAGGGTGGGCAGCACGTACGTGTTATGGAGATGCTTCTGGAACTCAAATGGGAATTCCTGTAGGGAAGGCGAAGCTCTTTTCGAGAAACACTATTCAGAAAATTTAGAGACCTGGCGTTTGAAGCTGTCTGCCGAAAGATTCTACTACCGCCTACGTCCATTGCTAGTAAGGATCATGAAGAAAAGATATTGGAGATTAGGGCTCATGCAGTGGCATATAGACAGTACCTTTTCCCTCCCTCTGTTTGCAAATCTAGCAGCAAAGGAAATCACAGATAGTGGTACAGGGTATCGTCCGCTACGCAACGTACTGTGGCTTGCGGAGTATCTATGTGAATGTAGATACAGATGTACAAATACTGGAACGATTCCTTGGAGCCGGCCGCGGTTCTAGGCGCTCAGTCCGGAGCCGCGCGACTGCTACGGTCGCAGGTTCGAATCCTGCCTCGGGCATGGATGTGTGTGATGTCCTTAGGTTAGTTAGGTTTAAGTAGTTCTAAGTTCTAGGGGACTGATGACCATAGACGTTAAGTCCCATAGTGCTCAGAGCCGTTTGAACCATTTGATTCCTTGGAAAGCGACACGCCCAACTTCCTGTCTTACTCTTCCAGGTTAGTTGTAGTAGTAGTAGTAGTATCAGTTTTATTCGTCAATGGAATACTTTTACAATTATATTCTACAAGTCATATAGTTACAATTGAAGAACAAAAAACTTAAGTCAGCTCTTCAGTCATTTACATAAGTACATGTCTAGTTTGGGATGGTTGAGGCCTATAGAGGGCTGTGGTCTTATATCAGCAACCTTCCACATATTTGCCTTAAGTAATTTAGAGAAACCAAGGGAAACGTAAGACACTATGGTAGCATCCAGATCAGAGTCCCCATCCTCCGAGAATAAGAGGATACACTGGTAAGAATAGTATAACCTTGACCTGTTTATCATTAGTGTACAATACCATTTCCCAAAGAAGTTACTTAACAGTGTAAGAAATTAGTGCTACTCTTTCCACTCAATTCCCAAGATCGATCAATGCAGAAGTTTACACGTAATGCGCACACATTATTTCATACTGTAGCACTACAGATACTACCATTTGTGATTCCGGTACTGGCGTTGCCGCCTGGTTCTCAATTCGTATACACAAGATTCCCATTTGCTTTCCTAAACAGTAAGTCTGTTGTGGACTGACAAGACAGCCAATCCACTGTGACGGGTAGCCGAAAGGCACGCGTTTAAGCTCACGCAGGCTGGCGTGAGGTCTGGAACAGTTAAAGGAACTGAGTCTAGCAAAAAAGGTACATAGCTGCTGGAATACTTAACTTTAATCCATAATTGATGAACATCGGTCTGACGGTACATGCATCACAAGATAAATAGCAAATGCTAATGGCGCCTTGCTAGGTCGTAGCAAATGACGTAGCTGAAGGCTATGCTAACTATCGTCTCGGCAAATGAGAGCGTAATTTGTCAGTGAACCATCGCTAGCAAAGCCGGCTGTACAACTGGGGCGAGTGCTAGGACGTCTCTCTAGACCTGCCGTGTGGCGGCGCTCGGGCTGCAATCACTGATAGTGGCGACACGCGGGTCCGACGTATACTACCGGACCGCGGCCGATTTAAAGGCTACCACCTAGCAAGTGTGGTGTCTGGCGGTGACACCACAAAGTCAGTAATCGTCTCTAATGAGTGAGATACTGAGCTCAGAATGAGTTGTTGGTGCCCTACAATGCAGAGTTTTGAAAGTAAGAAACGAAGAAAAAAAGACAAAAATCATAACAATCTGAATGTGTCTTGTGAAATGACAGAGGTGTTTTACTTCAACTGACTCGCGTTAGTAAACTATTTCTCTGCATTGCCTAGGTCATGCTTCACTGCCACTGTCACTACGACTTCTCGCTACTTGAGGGAGAGGCGACCGGTTTTTGAAGACGCGCCTAACCAGCCAGTGGTCGGCAAACACGTGCTTCTATTGACTCAGGTAAACACTGGAAGCACACATAGGTGACAACCAGCCAAACCAGTAACGTTCCTCGCTTCTCGAGCACGGGGTCCCGGGTTCGATTCCCGGCGGGGTCAGGGATTTTCACCTGCCTCGAGATGACTGGGTGTTTGTGTTGTCCTCATCATTTCATCATCATCCAGGAAAGTGGCGAAATTGGACTGAGCAAAGATTGGGTAATTGTACGGGCGCTGATAACCACGCAGTTGAGCGCCCCACAAACCAAACATCATCATCATCACCAGTAACGTTCAGAATTGTACGGGAGGAAAGGTGACATCTAGAGACGACTGTGTATTGCTGTCGAGAGACTAGTTGCTCGTGTACCTAAGTATATACGTCATCCTAGTAAAATTATAAGAAATCTCGATATTGTTGTCTTCTGCATTCGTCAATTGTTACAGATCAAACGGTTTCCGCTGGGAAAACAATACTGATTTCGAATTTCGTACTATATCTGACGATGTAGCGAGATTTCTGGTAACACACAATTGCACATTAAAACTGACATCATGAAGGATTCTAGCTATTAGTCCTATACCTAATAGTAGGAAGAATAAATTACTACATTTGCACGTTATTTGGGAGTATACAGGGTATGATACTCAGTACACAGAGTGCATGCGAGAGCAACAATGTTACTAACGCAGCTAGATATGCTGTTGGGCTGTGCTATTGTTCTTCAATGATGTACGTCAAGCCATGGTGCCTGTGTCGCTTGAACATGCAAATACTTAGCTTTTCAGGGCAACCGCACAGAGCAGATAAGAATGGTGGTGTGCAAGTCTTTCATGTGGGAGATCCGGATATTGTGCTCGTCAGGACTTCAGCCGAGCAACCTCCTTACAGTGGTAGATCAGGACGGCGCGGGAAACCTGTGATGTTACCTTATTTTGTTGAAAAATAACGTCATAGAGACCTCGAAGACACAATACATCCTCTTACATTAATATTATCCGAATTACGAGTCTACAAACCACAACGGTTGTGTACCTAAGGCAAAGTAAATTCGTATGAGAGTCCTTCAAAAGAGACTTTCAACTGCCTGTTTGCATTTACTGCAGTTGGACGCCACATCGACGAGTTGCGCGCACTTAACCTACCCCAGTGATGTTACCATTGAAAGGGGTACACAGCCTGATGTGGAATCTAAACAACGTGCACTTACTGGCATTATTTCACGTCACTGAGAGATGAAAGCTAGCTTACAGGTACAACGAAAAATTCCGGTGTCTGGCTAGGATTCGATCGATTCGATCTCCAGGTTTGCACTTTGCCACTTCTTTTATTTTATTTTTTTAACCCCTGTTTTCCGCACGGTAGTCATCTACACTGAATACATATTTTTCTTCACTTTACCGCTTTTTTCCCTCCTACTTCAACACAATATTCCTCAAATACCATTGGCATGGCCAAACAAAATGTAATAGCGTTTTTAGAAACAAGCTCAAAGGAACGTGGAACAGATAGGCAAGTTTCAGGGAAAACATCTTTCACCCTTCAGTTCACACACTTTATTTAAACAAAACCCAAAATATTTCAATTAGAAAGATATTCCTAGCGTTTTAAGAAATATAATTTAAACAAAAAGCACGTAGCATAACTCACAGCCTAACTCAAGTGCTTGTGAAATATTCACAATCGCCCAGAAGAAAAGTGTTAAACATCCTAACTAACACCTTTCCCTCAGTTAAAAGCGACAGGATTTTTTAAAAAAAGGTGCTGACCATTTAAGAAAGACAACCATTTAAGAGACACCCCCAACATATAATTTGAAGGCAAGCTTCGAATTATGTTTGATTGCTTTAAAATATTAAAGTCAAAATGATTTCAACGTGTTCAAAAAAATCTTACAATTTCTTTCAGTTAACGAAATTACAGAAAAATTCTTAAAGTATTAATCACTTAAGAAAAACCATTTGGGAGACACGCCCAAAATACCTCTTCAAGGCAAGCTTTCAATTACATATAATTGCTGTATGTAACTCTTGATTGGGCGACTCGTTTGCTGAGGCGTTGGCCCTCGGCTGACGCAGGTTCTGGCGTCCTTCCATTCCGTCAGACCGGTACTGTCTTCCACAAGGCGTCGCCTTCACACTAAGGCGCGTGTTCACGGTCAGTTTCATACCACTAGCGGAGAAGTGTTCAGTAAACACAAGCGGGAGGAAAACGTTATTCCGGTGCGGTAGAGCACAGTGCCTTTGTGACACAACAGGCAGTATGGAAGTACCGAGCTATTAGGAGCTCAAAAGGCAACGGGCGGAAACCAAAGCCTGCAACTCCACGCTGCTGTATCAAACCAAATCGTAAGATAGATGTTACAGAGACTCAGAAAAACTCAAGAGATTGTCGAAGGTGCAAAAATGAGAGCCAACAGCCGCCCAGGTTAGGTCAACTTGCACAATTCACGAGTATGATTAGTGATACACACGCATTTCCCCAAACACGTTAGGAAGTATCTAGAGTAGAACACTGAGTGGGCCTTAATATTAAATGAATGAATATAAAACAAATACCAGGAAGGCCACACTGTTCAGTCTCATTCTTTCAGGATTTCAGATAAGAAACTAAGCCATCAGTCATAATTCGTAACTATAACATAAGTTAAAGAAGGTCACTGAAAAGTGGAAAAGCGTCCGGGACGGACGGTGATTCAGTTGAACCGAACGCAAACACCTGTGACCCTCTCATTCTGAAGAACGATGGGGCCACCTCCTGTCATCTCTGGCGGTCGCGTCCAAACTCACGCTGTCACTTCCGTCCTGCCAGAGCCACTCCACACCACTGCTCTGCATCTATCACTCCGCCCGCCGTACTGCCCACAGCGACCACTCGCAGCCACCGTCACTGAAATCTCAGAACCAAACGAAGGACAGACAGACCCAGGGAATTCGAGGGCAGCTGAGCCGCACGGATCTGCGTTACATACGGATGTTCAGAAAAGAAAAAGAAACGTATATGCAGCGTGATTCAGCTGCCCTACCTATACTGGGATACGTTTTCATTGGAGTGCACAGTTTCTGTGTTATTCGAGAAAAAGGCGTTTGAAGGCCAATTTTGGACGTTTTCCTTTAGTAATTGGAAAACTACGATCTCAGGCGAAAACGTATCCGAATATAAAATTTCTGCACGTTAAACTTCGTAAAAAAAAGGCCCTGTTCATTTATTACATAGGACTAATAGTTTGCGCATAGTGAGTGAGACAATATGAGAACCTGGAATGAGATTTCCACTCTGCAGCGGAGTGTTCCCTGATATGAAACTTGCTGGCAGATTAAAACTGTGTGCCGGACCGAGACTCGAACTCGGGACACAGTTTTCAGCTGCCAGGCAGTTTTAATATGAAAACCTCTTACTTGGTTTTCTAGAGTGTTGTGTGTTGCATAAAACCAATAGGTAGGGGCAGATGAATTAGAGAGAGAGAAAGAGAGAGAGGGAGAGAGAGAGAGAGAAAGAGAGAGAGAGAGAAAGAGAATAAAAGAAAGAGCGGAACGCTATCCAGCGATCCACAGACCACAGAGCCTCAACGCTGACAAAATTTTTCTTTCTATTTATAAAAGAACACAGTCGAGGAAGGAGTTTTCCAAAGACAGAAACGATAAATGATAAGGATCACTTACCCCGACAGGGTGCCTGGAGACATCGATCACTTAAGGGTCACACCCGCTGACCATCTTAACCACCACGCTGTTTGGTAACCGTTAGGTTTAGCATGTTAGCAAAATTGTCCTGATATCGGGGCAATTGCGAGGTGTCCCAATATGCAGCAAGCAGGTACTGCTGAAACGTCGAAACCTCATCTCTCTTCCCCCGGCCCAAAACAAAATGTACAAAATGAGCGATTAATCACATCACTGAATTAGTTTTGGACTTGGGAAAGAAGTCCTGGTACGGAAAACCAGTTGATTCCGCAGCCAGAGCCAGTTCGCCCAGGCTCTGCAGAAAAAATGCTATCCTCTGCCGCAGTACTCTTTTACTGCAGTCGTTTAAATCGGCACCCTCTTCCTTTGAGCGCAGATAAAGCTTACCGCTATTCCATCACTGGAGCACACAAGCAAGAGCGTTAACTACTGCCAACCATTTCATCATATGAATGAAGTCAGATCGTAACCAAGTAATAAAGATCATCTTCCCTAAGAACATCAAGGAGCATGACACCGTATCAGAAGTGAGAGTGACCTGCAATCTAATACTTGCAGTTGTTCTTTTGAAATTGTAGTAGAACACAATTTTACTTTCACTGTATGAAGGAGTCTTACTTTTTAAGCTTTCATCACGTCCACATCCAGTCTTTCTCTTTGACAGTGTGAAGCAAGTAGTGGCACAAAGAAAAGGTCCGATTGCACTGGGGAGTGTGCCGGAGGGCTGGCTGAATGGAATAACGAAATATCCGATACGAAGAAGTAGTAGACTACACTAGTTGTGTTAAAAACAATTTTTAACGTAAATAGCGTGCTATTTCTTCACATTTCCAGTCTTCAAAGCTGTTGCTGAAAATGGTGATCAAAAATCTAAATGACTACACTGGTCCTTGGATGGGGGGGGGGGGGGGGGGGGACGTGTGAGAGGAAATGCTAACGTAATCGGCGTAAGGAGCTGCTGACAAAAACTGCAACGTTTAACTTCACTACACAATTTTGACACTGCGAGTGTTGGGTCGCTAACGTTTGCAGTAATGAAAAGACAAGGAAGCCTACATCAACTGTTCTGAACAAATCCGACATATGACGAAACTGAACAAGAGGCCAATCGGACATTTTTTATTGGGCCACTTACATGCAGTTACCATTTTTAACTAAGTGGTTATCCCCAGGCCTGAACTTGCATCGTTTTCCTTTCAATTCTTGCTCTAAGGAGGATAAGGAGGCTGCTAGCTCGTTGATGTACACAATGTCTAATAATAAATCCATACGTAAATATGCAGTTCTAAAACCGGCATTATATTTACAATGTAAAGCTAGTACTTTCATATACTGACGCTTTTTTCGATATATCGAAGGCCGATAACGAAATTCTTTTAAATTTCCATATATCGGATTCCCGTCATTTTTAAAAATGTCAACAGTCCTATATCTGATGTAGATACGACAGCTGCGTTCTAAGTACTGCACCTATGATGTAAATGAATAACTTGCTAGGATACAAGAGGGTCGCAAAATTGGCTTCGGAAGGGAGCCCACGGTGTCTGCCGCTGCATATAACTGCGCTTAGTATTCCCGTAAGGCTTACGTCACTTCACCTTGAGAAGTCAATTGACGGCCATCACGTGCAGTGAGAGACGCAATGAGGGAGCGACAACGACGAGAGTGATGGTGAAGCGGGTAATACAAGCATGTCAGTTCCTTGTTAACGAGACAACGTGGTGTACACTTCACCTATTGCTTCATAATCAGCAGCGACTTGGCCTTGATCCGCCGAACATCGCCGAACCTCAGAAGGGCATAATGTGCTCGTGCATATACACTACTGGCCATTAAAATTGCTACACCAACAAGAAATGCAGATGATAAACGGGTTTTCATTGGACAAATATATTATACTAGAACTGACATGTGATTACATTTTCACGCAGTTTGGGTGCATAGATCCTGAGAAATCAGTACCCAGAACAACCACCTCTGGCCATAATAAAGGCCTTGATACGCCTGGGCATTGAGTCAAACAGAGCTTGGATGGCGTGTACAGGTACAGCTGCCCATGCAGCTTCAACACGGTACCACAGTTCATCAAGAGTAGCGACTGGCGTATTGTGACGAGCCAGTTGCTCGGTCACCATTGACCAGACGTTTACAATTGGTGAGAGATATGGAGAACGTGCTGGCCAGGGCAGCAGTCGAACATTTTCAGTATCCAGAAAGGCCCGTACAGGACCTGCAAACATGCAGTCGTGCATTATCCAGCTGAAATGTAGGGTTTCGCAGGGGTCGAATGAAGGGTAGGGACATGGGTCGTAACACAACTGAAATGTAACGTCCACTGTTCAAAGTGCCGTCAATGCGAACAAGAGGTGACCGAGACGTGTAACCAATGGCACCCCATACCATCACACCGGGTGATACGCCAGTATAGCGATGACGAATACACGCTTCCAATGTGCGTTCACCGTGATGTCGCCAAACACGGATGCGACCATCATGACGCTGTAAACAGAACCTAGATTCACCCGAAAAGATGACGTTTTCCATTCGTGCACCCAGGTTCGTCGTTGAGTACACCATCCAAGGCGCTCCTGTCTGAGGTACAGCATCAAGGGTAACTGCAGCCATAGTCTCCGAGCTGATAGTCCATGCTGCTGCAAACGTCGTCGAACTGTTCGTACAGGTGGTTGTTGTCTTGCAAACGTCCCCATCTGTTGACTCAAGGATCGAGGCGTGACTGCACGATCCGTTACAGCCATGCGGATAAGATGCCTGTCATCTCGACCGCTAGTGATACGAGGCCATTGGGATCCAGCACGGCCTTCCGTATTACCCTCCTGAACGCACCGATTCCATATTCTGCTAACAGTCATTGGATCTCGACCAACGCGAGCAGCAATGTCGCGATACGATAAACCGCAATCGCGATAGGCTACAATCCGACCTTTATCAAAGTCGGAAACGTGATAATACGCATTTCTTCTCCTTACACGAGGCATCACAACAACGTTTCACCAGGCAACGCCGATCAACTGCTGTTTGTGTATGAGAAATCGGTTGGAAACTTTCCTCATGTCAGCGCGCTGTAGGTGTCGCCACCGGCGCCAACCTTGTGTGAATGCTCCGAAAAGCTAATCATTTGCATATCACAGCATCTTCTTCCTGTAGGTTAAATTTCGCGTCTGTACCACGTCATCTTCGTGGTGTAGCAATTTTAATGGCCAGTAGTGTAATTCACGAAGAACAGTATAATAAAACTATGCGTGCTCCGAAAGTCTCTCGCCCTAGCAGCACAAGAACATATCAGAGGTTTTCGGGTTCACTGCGTTGCATACTCAGACCATCATCCTAATAAGAATCGAGACGCTCTACCGAACGGAGGCAAAACTCCCACTCAGTACCAGTCACGGCATCAACGGACTCGTCAGCAAGATGGGAAACATTGAGCAAGCACCAAGCGTCACAATATTTGACGGGTTGTCGGGCGAGGTTCATAGTCGCTGCAACAGCACAGTGATCAGTGAATGGCGCAGGAATTACGTTGACTCCAAGAATCTGATGACACAAAATATCGGGAAAATAAAATCTGTCAAAGCTACTACTAGGAATCCAAGTAAAAAACGTGAATTTCACCAACGTTGTAAATTTAAGTTCCCAAATATCCCTCAAATGCCTCATACGAACCAATTCATGGAGATAACGGCTAAAATTAAAAACGACTGATCAACGGGGTGCAATCGCAGTTGAATTCGCAGCACATAGGAAGGTTCCGAGGACTGTCACTCGAAAGATAGTGGAGTTCTTCTCTGTAAAATTTCGAGAGCAGCACCGTTTTGCCGGCCGCTGTGGCCGAACAGTTCTAGGCGCTTCAGTCCGGAACCGCGCTGCTGCTACGGTTGCAGGTTCGAATCCTGCCTCGAGCATGGTTGTGTTTGATGTCCTTAGGTTAGCTAGGTTTAAGTAATTATAAGTCTACGGGACTGATGACCTCAGATTTTAAGTCCCCTAGTGCTTAGAGCCATTTGAACCATTTGAGCACCGTTTTATCCGTGCTATGTTGTGCATAAAGCAGAAACAGGCTAAGGTGAAAAATATGGCTGTTAATTCCGCAGCCAGAATCGACAACTTCAATGTCAGTGAAGCGAATACCGTCATGATAAAATAGATTAGTACCCATCGAATCTTCATGTGCTACATTAAAAAAGGTCTGAAACCAGGGGAGAGAAAAGGTGATAAACAATACTTATTGTAATAGTATAATGTCTGCTCTAGAACCATAAAAAAACTGACGGAGAGCAACGAGACTGAACTCAAATCCAACATGATTGCCACTAAAAGTATCAAGGGTGTGTCTACCAAAGTGGGAGAAAAGTCTATCAATGCCACATGCCGACCATCAATCCAATGCCGAGTCCGACGGAGAGCGACTAATCCCACGTCCTGCAGAGCCTTTACGCCATGATTCCTTGCAAGAGACAGCGCGATCCGGTTGGACACGCTGTGTTCGCCGGGCGTGAGTGAAAATCGCATCAGCAGCCAGAGGAGTAGGGGGATCAAGCACAGTATCTGTCTGTGCTGGACTAAGGACAGTAACCCGCTCCGCAGTGGGATCATCCAGCATGACAGTGACGGAACAACCGGCGCAGCAGGCGACAGTAATGAAGCAATCAGGGGGGACTCCTGCAGTACAAGATCCAGAAGGTTGCGTAACCGCAATGCCGTCGATGGCGGTCCACAAGGAGACAAGAAGGAGTCGCTCTTCGTCAGACTGCAATACCTAGATGGATGCGGCAAGGGGAGGGGGGAGGGTGGGGCAAGGGAGGGTGACGAAGGGGACGGACCAGACACACCCATTCCTGACGCGGCTCCGTAAGATCCACGCCAGACAAAGAACTAACGACCCAATCCACCACCCCCATAGACTCCAAAGAAGGACGAGAAGCCAATACGTAATACGTGTCATCAAGAGAGATATCTGACGCAGTAGAGGGTAACACGGGGGAGGTCAAATCGGGAACATTTTATTTTGCGTACGATGTCGCTTACGTTGCAGCACCTGAGGCTTTGGCGTGGGGAGCAGACAGCGTAGAATCAGTCTTCTGTTTTAACGGTGGAAAGTTGTGCACGGATAAACTTAAATCAGGCTGTAGATTTCCACTAAATTCATTACCAGTCGGAACGATATCTGATACCGTCAATTTATGTCTCTTATGAAGGAAATAGAAACTTGCTTCGTACAATTGAGACGTTGTTGACCACCCTCATCACTTACGAGGCACCTTCCCACTTGATCACTAGAAGTAACATGGACCCGATAACCACAAATCTGGAGATGTGACGCTACGTTCTGTTTATTGTACTTCTCCACGGAACATATACCACGATAGCACCAGGAGGTCTTGACTCGAACAGCGTTCCCAGCGAATGCTCATAATATCATCAAATTTAAGCAACACATCTTTAACGTATTGACATCTACTTCTAGTGGGGAGTTAAAAGTTCATACATGGATAATTCAAAATGAGCATTGGCACGGGGTACAACACACTGACGCATCTCTATGACGGAAATAAACCTTACTGACGTTTTTAAGTAAGAGCCTGGCTGCTTGGAACGAGTTCACGAATTTTACAAAGAAAACAAAAAGTTTGCGTCAAAATATGCCCTGCCAACCTGCTCTCAAGTAATACGAAACGTTTCAACTAATCAATCATGTATTGCGAGAAAACTTGGCTGCACATTGGCGGTAGACTTGTCAAAAGGAAAACTAACCGTACATTTACGATGCAACGACGAATAACCACTCACAAGTCACAACACGCCACTTAAAGAGCAAACTACTACCAAGTGGAAACGCTGAGGTTGTAAGTAGGCTGTTTAAGTTTTTATGTTGGTAACACCACGTAGCGCTCTGTATGTGCTGTGTGCAGTCTGTGGCTGGTTTTGCATTGTTGTTGGAATATCTGCCATTGTAGTGGTGGGCAGCTGGATGTTAACAGCGCGTAGCGCTGCGCAGTTGGAGGTGAGCCGCCAGCAGTGGTGGATGTGGGGAGAGAGATGGCGGAGTTTTGAAATTTGTAAGACTGGATGTCATGAACTGCTATATATATTATGACTATTAAGGTAAATACATTGTTTGTTCTCTATTAAAATCTTTCATTTGCTATCTATGCCTATCAGAAGTTAGTGCCTTCCGTAGTTTGAATCTTTTATTTAGCTGGCAGTAGTGGCGCTCGCTGTATTGAAGTAGTTCGAGTAACGAAGATTTTTGTGAGGTAAGTGATTTGTGAAAGGTATAGGTCAATGTTAGTCAGGGCCATTCTTTTGTAGGGATTATTGAGAGTCAGATTGCGTTGCGCTAAAAGTATTGTGTGTCACTTTAGTGAATGTTTGAGTACGTTCAGTTTTGCTCAGCTGTTTGAAAAGCAAATAATGTAAGAGGTTTCTCAGCACAGTAATTCATAAATTTTTCTAAGGGGACGTTTCAAGGTGGAGCGGAAGAGCAACACCTCCAGTCTACTGAACGCTCCAAGAGGAACTGCAGCTAGACCACCAACCCTGACGGTGGTGTATGTGATTGTATCCGTTAATCATTACACCTGATGCTGGTCTCGAAAGACTTTCACAAATGGAATCTGGCAAAATGCGATTTTCTAGGATCCTCTACACACGGATACGCCTAGCTTGATGGTGTACGCAAACGTGGACTCGTATGAATAGACAACCTTGTGCTGTACTGCACCTTTTTGTACTATTCCTTATTGTGTTGTGAATTTGATTACAGTTTATGAGCCGGCCGGTGTGGCCGTGCGGTTCTAGGCGCTTCAGTGTGGAACCGCGTGACCGCTACGGTCGCAGATTCGAATCCTGCCTCGGGCATGGATCTTTGTGATGTCCTTAGGTTAGTTAGGTTTAAGTAGTTCTAAGTTCTAGGGGACTGATGACCACATAAGTTAAGTCCCATAGTGCTCAGAGCCATTTGAACAGTTTATGAACGTTATACCAAAAGTCAACTGTACGCAAAGGATATTATTAATATGCACAGACCATGGCAGCGGGAGAGCTAGGCGTTTCAGGATTGCGACGGCACTATTCCACGAACTCTCTCTCGTTCTATACTTCGATGAGCATGATTGCATTTATTTTTCTGTAATAACACGCATTGACAAAGTCGCCATTCAACAAATCGATTTAATTGTAAAAGTTAGGTCTATATGTGGAAGAGATTTAAACTGCGATTAACATAAAGATATAGAGAAAACTGTAGTAATACTCGGAGAATATAATTATTTTGCCTAGGTACGTTACTAGTGAATTTTACAATATTTTTGTTTCATTGATATAATTACGTATTATTATCGGGAGTTGTGGACCGCAGGGATAGGTGTAGGATGGGTTCGTAGTACGAACCTGTTTCACCGTCATTGCCCAGCTTGGGAGACTTATTATTTCACTGAATTTCTGTTTTGATACGACAGCTACCATCTACCCCCACATAAACCGCTGCACTATTTGGCGCGCCTGGATTCCCTGCTGCCCATATATGTGAGAACGATCAATGTTCTAGTGCAGCGTAGTAACATCATCGATCTTAGTTATTCCCGTTATACTAACGAAACCAAGCTGGAAGTACTTAATATCTACGCTAATTACGGATGTGAAATGTTACTATCTTTCGTAAAGTCAGACCCCTGGTGATTCCATTTGTGCAAGTACTTTAAATTACGAATATTAAGCCTCTGCACTCAGTTTCAGTTTCAAGAACAATAATTACGATAATCTAATGATACAGGAGATCAAAAAAATACGCTACACCAACAGAAATTCAGTAAACTTATCTCATAATGAGCAACAGCAATATAGAATATGGCTTATGCTAAAACACATTCTTGCATTATTTAAAAAAAATAATAGTGCTTTAACATAGAGTTACTATATGACAGGGTTCCAAAATAATTGACAACTTGTTCCTGTTTCTGATTAGCCTTACAGGCAGGCACCAAGCAAAAGAACAGACTATTTTCTGCCTATTAATAACTTTAGAAGAGTACATTAAAATAAACCAGGGCAAGTAAGTGATTCACTATAATCTTCTACAACCTACTGCTGCTACCAGCAACTGGCCACTACAGACAAAAGAACCGCACATAATCCTAGAAAAGAAGGGTAAACGGTTTTTGTAACATCATAAAAAAACACAACTAAGCACAAGCAATTTACTATATTAACACAGTGTGTTCTTAACTTTGTTATCCATATTACAGCAAGAAATATAGTTTTAATTTAATAATACATTAACGTAATATAGCTGGATAAAATCTTTACTTTATAGATTAATATACGTGTCCAGTCAGTTAATTTTTGTAATGATGATTGTAACAAAAATGGCTCTGAGCACTATGGGACTTAACATCTGAGGTCATCAGTCCCCTAGAACTTAGAACTACTTAAACCTAACTAACCTAAGGACATTACACACATCCATGCCCGAGACAGGAGTCGAACGAACTTGCGACCGTAGTGGTCTCGCGGTTCCAGACTGAAGCGCCTAGAACCGGTCGGCCACATCGGCCGGCTGACGGTTGTGATAAGATCTGATTTAGTATCTAGGTATCAGATCAAAAATCGATGACAGAAAATAAATAAGGACTAATACAACATATTCAAGAGACGTTCTTGGATACTTCAGTCGGTAGAGCACTTGCTCGCTAAATGAAGATATCCTAGGTTCGATTCCCGCTCAGGCGCACAGTTTTAACCTGCCAGTAGGTCTCAGATCAGCGCACACTACGTTGGAAAGTGAAAATTCATTGTGAAAACAATCCTCCAGGGTTCGGCTAAGCCATATCTCCGCATTAAGCTTTCTTTCAGGACTGCTAATGCCGCAACATAAACTGGAATACGTCTGTGAAGTCTGGAAGGCAGGAGATGAGGGATTATTGGATGTAGAGCTGTGAGAGGTCACCACGAGTCTTGAATGGGTGACTTACTCAGTAGAGCATTTGTTCTCGAAGGCTAAAGTCCCAGGTTAGAGCCCTGTAGTCTGGGTTCAGACACTGTAGCGAGCGGACGTGTTCACGCTGAACCGTTCGACGCTGAAAGCAAGGCGAGTTTACTGTATTTACCGGTGTGGAGTGTTTCGGTTTTGCGTACCAGTTCATCTGGTTTATTATTGTGGAGGTTAGATCGACGTTGTGGTTGTCAATTGGATTTGTTAGTGTCTATTATTTGAAGATGTCTTTGCTTTCAAGGCGTGATACCTTGAAGTTTTTCTTTAATATAACCGCTGCGCATACTTTCCAACAGGTAACTATTGTTCATTTCAAGCTTAATGATTCAAGAATTTGCTAAAGAGAACCAAAAACAATCAAACTTTAAACCCAAATAAGAAATAACCTTTATCACACGGAAAATTCCATAACCATCCAACTTTAATAAAACACCAACAAGAATCATTGTACCAGAGAAAGGGCTTTTTTAATTATTAGTTCAAATGTAATTGGAATTTTGTTAGGCTGAGATGGTTTGGGAAAGTTGTCTGGCTACCGTGCGTTGGTTATCTATGACGGCCAGCCCAGAACGTGCGCTATATGGAACCCCACAGACCGTGTGCGTGCCCTGCTACTCGAGCTGGCGCGTGGGTCAGCTATGGCTAAAGCCGTCGGCACACGGACCGTGCATCCGAACGTTGAGCGTTGAGCGTGCCGAGTTTCTGACGTCACAGCGTGGAATAGCACGCTCGGGAGTCTTTCCGAACGTGCAGAGCAATATCTGGCAAGCCAGATATTCTGAGCGTGCGTCTCAGCGTTGACCAATGAGATGGCACAACGCCGCCTACGTCACAAGCACGCCGTCTCCCTTCAGTACAGAGTTGTGAGGCGCCATTTTGGCATTCATTTCAAGCCTATATTTATATATGCCGTTCCGAGCACCAGAAAATTGAGAATCACTAGAAAACCCGTTGTTAACTGTGTGATACGTTCCAATAAAATAATGAAGAACATCATATTCGTGGCAAAAGAATTATTGTAACTTGCGTATAATGAGAGTAGGCTATTTGAAGGGAGCTACATACTCAAGACCCACCCAAAACGCACTGTTCTTGGTACAATTTCTTATAGTTAAATTTCAGTTAGCAACATATCGACGATTAAGGTTTTTAGAAAGCGGTAAGATACTATGATTAGATACGAAATGTGTCATGTTAGTTTAGCGTAATGAATAGAGCCCCTGTCCCATTGTGAGTTCTATTGTTGGGGCGGTGGTTCGCGTCCTGGCACAACCAATTTTTTTTCCTAACATTCGCGTTTTTATTAGGTTCTGATACTTTATTATTAGTTTAATATAAGTATAGACTATAATATTTGATGTTATGTAAATACAGTTTCACCTTTTTTTGAGGGGTGACTTTGTTCGATTGGCTTAATCTAAAGGACAGCTTGCGCTACTTGTATAAAGATATTTTGCTCCTTCTTCTTTTACGCTTCGTAATTCACATGTTGCAAAGATTCTGCTACTGGGTAGGAACAGTGATCAAGTAAGACTGACATTGGGGTTTTACTAAAATGTGGTAATGATGAAATAATGTTTATCTTATGCGGAGAAGTATTCCATATTTGTAACGCACTGTTTGTAATGGAACTTTTATAAGCCTGTGTCCTTATTGTTTGGACATGGTACTTTCCTTTTCGTGGACGATGGAAGAAATGTGCGTTTTAACAGAGCTAACGTGGGAATTTTACGCTCGTCCGTTGAGTAAACAGTGTAATTTACGAACTAGAAACATCCCTCAACTGCCGCTGGAGTGCGTTGCGGTCGCGTATACCACGTTAGGGCCCACGTACCGTATGCACAAGTCGCATCGTTCCTGAGCGTTCAGCAGCACGTTGAACTTGGCACGCTCAACGTTAACGTTCGACAGCACGTTCCTTGTGCCGACGGCTTAAGGGACGCGGCCGAGGTCACGGCCGGCGCTGTAAACACGCCGCTGACGAACGCTGACGGGACCGGCGGGGATAAGCGTTCCCCACCCGTGACACCAAGCAATACCCAGGAAACGGACAGCGGGAATGCCTCAGTGACAGCGTGGTCTGGACATACCGATGCTAATCAACAGAAGACGGATGACTGCGAAGTTCTCCAACGGAAGTCAGCGGCCGATGACAAATCCAGCGTGAAATGGGCTGTAAAACATCTGAAGAACCTGTCACAAAACCTCGTAAGAATAAGGATGGAAAAATATCTCATCCAACAGCTGAAAAAGAGTCTCACAAAATGGAGGACAAATGATTTCAACTACACTTGAAGGACGAAGAGCTAGTTAACGACGTATCACATGCCAAAAAAGGCGTTGCTACTGACACAAACAGCATCATCGAGAAGAAAAAAAGCGGAGGCAACCCCTCTATCAGCCAAAGTACAAGCACAAAATGCGCAGACGGCCCAGCAACCAGCGGTCGCACTATGCGAAGGAAAACATATGAAGAAGAAATACAGATAAAAACTTAGAAATAACATCTGGTCCACAATTTATTCTCCCTTGGGCCCGCATCATGGTAGACGTCTTTCAGTGATATAATACCGGGTGATCAAAAAGTCAGTATAAACTTGAAAACTGAATAAATCACGGAATAATGTGTCTTTCTTTGTTATGCTAATTATTGCTATTCTGATCAGATGAAGTGCAATCTGTCGGACATTTTTTGAACTTTTGTATTTTTTTTTCTAATAAAACCCCATCTCATTCCAATCATGTGTGTCAATTTGTACCTCTCTATCTACATTATTCCGTGGTTTATTAAGTTTTCAGATTTATACTGACTTTTTGATCACCTGGTAAAAGAAAACACAGTAATGTTACAGCTTTTAACAAAGGATATTTGGTTGTAGATAGCCTGAAGATGGCGATAATGCTGAAAAGGATCTATTGTTAATGTGAAACGTCAAGCAGTGCGCAATTATAGCAGCATTCTGGTGCAATACTGTTTTTTTCTTTTATTATATCACAACAGATTGAGGCTAACGGCACTGCCGCTCTCGTAACACCGGTTCTCGTCTTATCGCGGTTAAGTAGTGTCGGTCTTGCCTAGTACTTGGATGGGTCACTGTCCGGGTCTGCCGAGTGCTATAGGCAGGTCGGATACACTCAGCCCTTGTGAGGCCTATTGAGGAGCTGCCTGACTGACAAGGGAACCTCCCCATCGCACCCCCCTCATATTTAGTTATAAGTTGGCACAGTGGATAGGCCTTGAAAAACGGAACACAGATCAATGGAGAAAACAGGAAGAAGTTGTGTGGAACTATTAAAAAATATAAGCAAAATATACTAACTGAGTAGTCCATGTGCAAGATATGCAACATCAAGGAGCGTGTGAGCCTAGGAGCGCCGTGGTCCCATGGTTAGCGTGAGCGGCTGCGGAACGAGAGGTCCCTGGTTCAAGTCTTCCCTCGATTGAAAAGCTTAATTTTTTATTTTCAGACAATTATTATCTGTCCATCCGTTATGTTTTCATCACTTTTTTGGGAGTGATTATCACATCCAGAAGAAAACTTAAATCGGGCAAGATAGAAGAATCTTTTTACCCATTCGCCAAGTGTACAAGTCAGGTGGGTCAACAACATATTCCTGTCATGTGACGCACATGCCGTCACCAGTGTCGTATAGAATATATCTGGCGTGTTTTCCTGTGGAGGAATCGGTTGACCTATGACCTTGGGATCAAATGTTTTCAGTTCCCATTGGAGAGGCCCGTCCTTTTGTCTACTAACCGCACGGGTTTGCGGTTCGGTCGCAAAACAGAGACACTAAACTTATTACAGTGAATAGAGACGTCAATGAACGAACGGACAGATGATAACTTTGCGAAGATAAAAAAAGTAAACTTTTCACTCGACGGAGGACATGAACCAAGGACCTCTCGTTCCGCAGCCGCGCACGTTAACCACGGGACCACGGCGCTCCTTAGCTCACCCTGTCGTTGATGTTGCATATCTTGCGCATGGACTACTCAGTTAGTATATTTTGCTTATTTTTTTCATAGTTCCACACAACTTCTTCCTGTTTTCTCGATTGTTCTGTGTTCCGTTTTTCAAGGCCTATCCACTATGCAAACTTATAACTGAATCTGAGGGGGGTGCGATGGGGAGGTTCCCTTGTGAGAAGTTGCGGCGCCGTTGACGAAAACTGATAACGGCCGGAGAGCGGTGTGCTGACCACATGCTCCGCTTCATCAGCGTTCAGTGATGCCTAAGGGCTAACAAGGACATTACACACATCCATGCCCGAGACAGGAGTCGAACGAACTTGCGACCGTAGTAGTCTCGCGGTCCCAGACTGAAGCGCCTAGAACCGGTCGGCCACACCGGCCGGCTGACGGTTATGATAAGATCTGATTTATTATCTAATTATCAGATGAAAAATCGATGACAGAAAATAAATAAGGACTAATACAACATATTCAAGAGACGTTCTTGGATACTTCAGTCGGTAGAGCACTTGCTCGCTAAATGAAGATATCCTAGGTTCGATTCCCGCTCAGGCGCACAGTTTTAACCTGCCAGTAGGTCTCAGATCAGCGCAAACTCCGTTGAAAAGTGAAAATTCATTGTGAAAACAATCCCCCAGGATTCGGCTAAGCCATATCTCCGCATTAAGCTTTCTTTCAGGACTGCTAATGCCGCAACATAAACTGGAATACGTCTGTGAAGTCTAGAAGGCAGGAGATGAGGGATTATTGGATGTAGAGCTGTGAGAGGTCACCACGAGTCTTGCATGGGTGACTTACTCAGTAGAGCATTTGTTCTCGAAGGCTAAAGTCCCAGGTTAGAGCCCTGTAGTCTGGGTTCAGACACTGTAGCGAGCGGACGTGTTCACGCTGAACCGTTCGACGCTGAAAGCAAGGCGAGTTTACTGTATTTACCGGTGTGGAGTGTTTCGGTTTTGCGTACCTGTTCATCTGGTTTATTATTGTGGAGGTTAGATCGACGTTGTGGTTGTCAATTCGATTTGTTAGTGTCTATTATTTGAAGATGTCTTTGCTTTCAAGGCGTGATACCTTGAAGTTTTTCTTTAATATAACTGCTGCGCATACTTTCCAACAGGTAACTATTGTTCATTTCAAGCTTAATGATTCAAGAATTTGCTAAAGAGAACCAACAACAATCAAACTTTAAAACCCAGATAAGAAATAACCTTTATCACACGGAAAATTCCATAACTATCCAACTTTAATAAAACACCAACAAGAATCATTGTACCAGAAAAAGGGCCTTTTTTAATTATTAGTTCAAATGTAATTGGAATTTTGTTAGGCTGAGATGGTTTGGAAAAGTTGTCTGGCTACCGTGCGTTGGTTATCTATGACGGCCAGCCCAGAACGTGCGCTATATGGGACCCCACAGACCGTGTGCCTGCCCTGCTACTCGAGCTGGCGCGTGGGCCAGCTACGGCTAAGGGACGCGGCCGAGGTCACGGCCGGCGCTGTAAACACGCCGCTGACGGACGCTGACGGGACCGGCGGGGATGCGCGTTCCCCACCCGTGACACCAAGCAATACCCAGGAAACGGACAGCGGGAATGCCTCAGTGACAGCGTGGTCTGGACATACCGATGCTAATCAACAGAAGACGGATGACTGCGAAGTTCTCCAACGGAAGTCAGCGGCCGATGACAAATCCAGCGTGAAATGGGCAGTAAAACATCTGAAGAACCTATCACAAAACCTCGTAAGAATAAGGATGGAAAAATATCTCATCCAACAGCTGAAAAAGAGTCTCACAAAATGGAGGACAAATGATTTCAACTACACTTGAAGGACGAAGAGCTAGTTAACGACGTATCACATGCCAAAAAAGGCGTTGCTACTGATACAAACAGCATCATCGAGAAGAAAAAAAGCGGAGGCAACCCCTCTATCAGCCAAAGTACAAGCACAAAATGCGCAGACGGCCCAGCAACCAGCGGTCGCTCTATGCGAAGGAAAACATATGAAGAAGAAATACAGATAAAAACTTAGAAATAACATCTGGTCCACAATTTATTCTCCCTTCGGCCCGCATCATGGTAGACGTCTTTCAGTGATATAATGCCGGGTGATCAAAAAGTCAGTATAAACTTGAAAACTGAATAAATCACGGAATAATGTGGCTTTCTTTGTTATGCTAATTATTGCTATTCTGATCAGATGAAGTGCAATCTGTCGGACATTTTTTGAACTTTTGTATCTTTTTTTTCTAATAAAACCCCATCTCATTCCAATCATGTGTGTCAATTTGTACCTCTCTATCTACATTATTCCGTGGTTTATTAAGTTTTCAAATTTATACTGACTTTTTGATCACCTGGTAAAAGAAAACACAGTAATGTTACAGCTTTTAACAAAGGATATTTGGTTGTAGATAGCCTGAAGATGGCGATAATGCTGAAAAGGATCTATTGTTAATGTGAAACGTCAGGCAGTGCGCAGTTATAGCAGCATTCTGGTGCAATACTGTTTTTTTCTTTTATTATTTCACAACAGATTGAGGCTAACGGCACTGCCGCTCTCGTAACACCGGTTCTCGTCTTATCGCGGTGAAGTAGTGTCGGTCTTGCCTAGTACTTGGATGGGTCACTGTCCAGGTCTGGCGAGTGCTATAGGCAGGTGGGATACACTCAGCCCTTGTGAGGCCTATTGAGGAGCTGCTTGACTGAGAAGTTGCGGCGCCGTTCATGAAAACTGACAACGGCCGGAGAGCGGTGTGCTGACCACATGCTCCTCTTCATCAGCGTTCAGTGATGCCTAAGGGCTAACAATGACATGGCGGCCGGTCGGTACCGTTGATCTTTTTTTTATGTAAAGGAGTTTTGCTATTTGGGGAGCAAAATAACTGATGATGGCCGAAGTAGAGAGGATATAAAATGTAGACTGGCAATGGCAAGGAAAGCGTTTCTGAAGAAGAGAAATTTGTTAACATCGAGTATAGATTTAAGTGTCAGGAAGTCATTTCTGAAAGTATTTGTATGGAGTGTAGCCATGTATGGAAGTGAAACATGGACGATAAATAGTTTGGACAAGAAGAGAATAGAAGCTTTCGAAATGTGGTGCTACAGAAGAATGCTGAAGATTAGATGGGTAGATCACATAACTAATGAGGAAGTATTGAATAGGATTGGGGAGAAGAGAAGTTTGTGGCACAACTTGACCAGAAGAAGGAATCGGTTGGCAGGACATGTTCTGAGGCATCAAGGGATCACCAATTTAATATTGGAGGGCAGCGTGGAGGGTAAAAATCGTAGGGGGAGACCAAGAGATGAATACACTAAGCAGATTCAGAAGGATGTAGGTTGCAGTAGGTACTGGGAGATGAAGAAGCTTGCACAGGATAGAGTAGCATGGAGAGCTACATCAAACCAGTCTCAGGACTGAAGACCACAACAACAACAACAACAATAGACTGGACCGCTGCAATGAAGGCTGACAACAATGACATGGCGGCCGGTCGGTACCGTTGATCTTTTTTTTTATATTACAATAGACTGGCCCGCTGCAATGAAGGCTGAGGAGAACGAGCAGGTATCGACAACCACCTAGCTGGCCGCTGTGGCCGAGCGGTTGTAGGCGCTTCAGTCCGGAACAACGCTGTTGCACATCCTGCCTCGGGCATGGATGTGTGTGATGTCCTTAGGTTAGTTAGTTTTAAGTAGTTCTAAGTCTAGGGGACTGATGACCTCATATGTTAAATCCCATAGTGCTCAGAGCCACTTGAACCATTTGAAAAACCACCTAAACACTAGAAATGTTGAAACTTCCTGGCAGATTAAAACTGTGTGCCGGACCGAGACTCGCAATCGGGACCTTTGCCTTTCGCGGGCAAGTGCTCTATCGACTGAGCTACCCAAGCACGACTCACGCCCCGTCCTCACAGCTTTAATTCCGCCAGTACCTCGTCTCCTACCCTCCAAACTTCACAGAAGCTCTCCTGCGAATCTTGCAGAACTAGCACTCCTGGAAGAAGGGATATTGCGGAAACAGAAATGTTGATTAATGCCAGTCTTCCGAGTTGGAGGTTGGGCGATAAGGCTGGTAACCTAACCACGAAAAATCTTTGTACTCACAAGCCTCATAATAAGACTGGGATAAAAATCGGAAATCATGGACGACGAACAGGAAAGGAGAAGATCACAAACTGCAGAATAAAAGACGTACTCAGTGTTTTACATGGAACATACAGAGACCGAGCTTAACAAAATACTCAAAAATTGTTCTATAATACTAATATAGCAGTGATTACAGAAACAAAAAAAGCTGAAACGTGATAAACATCTAGAGGTTAATTTATGTTATACAGCGGAGTAGCAGCTGAGTAAGGAACATGTACTGGAGTAGCAATATTGAAAGACGGGAATAAGAAGACAACATATGGCAGTACATACTAGTAAATGAAAGAATAATCACAGTGAGACTGAAAATGGTAGAAGACATCTACCAATTACAGGAATCTACGCGTCAGGGGAAGTAAAGAAGGAAGGAGCACGTCAGTTCTACAAAGACTTAAAGAAACACCTGAATAAAAGAAAAAGCACTGACCACTTCATCTTGGCAGGGGGCGTAAAGGCCAGAATAGGTAAAGAATCCATCCACCAGTTGATCGGCAACAAAAGGGAACATACCACTAATAACAATGGAATAAAATTGAGACAATCTGTCAAATATAATGAACTGAAAGTAAAAAATACTGTTTATAAAGAGACCATAGACCTCTTGTTGATTACGTAGTAGTTATTAAAAACACAGTTTCAGGGGTGATCGGCAAGTATACAGGGGGCTGTTCATCAAAGATACAGTTTGAGGAAACATGGATAAAAAGGGAAAAAAATGAAAGAAACCCAAACAAAATTTCTACGATGCATCTGCTCGTAGAAGAGAGCTTAATCGATCAGTGCAGGTCAACTAAGCTTACATGTGAACATCTGACTGAAGAGTGGACAAATATTAAAAATATCACATTCGAGTAATACAGGAAATAGCCATAAAGAATCAATAAAGATACTGCAATTATAAATGTCATTCTTTCAAAAGACTAGATAAATCGCTATGAGAAGTTGCGCTACAATCCACACGTAGAAGAGACAACTGAAGATAAAGTAAAGGAAGGCGCAGATCTGATAGATCTGACAAGATTAAAACAGCCATTCAGCAAATCAAAAAATAAAAAGGTTGCCTGGAATTTACTTGGAACTGATAATATATGGTGGGTCCTTTCTAGAATTCAGAATGCTCCGTCACTATAATATGTATTGGGGTGCAGGTGAAATGACAGAAGACGGAAGATGCCCTAAAGTTATCTCGCTGTTTAAAAAAGGAGCCGTGATTAACACAAATAATTACAGGATAACTCTAAATGGTTCTTAAAAGATACAGAAAAACTGTTAACGAAAGGGTTCGAAACACCTCTGATTCAAATTTATTGGAACAGCAAGCCGGGTACCCTAAAGGGAGGTCCTATGCTAACGATATTTTCACACTGAAACAAATTGTACAAAAAAGACTGGAATTTAATTTGGAAACACACCTAGTATTTATCGGCTATGGAACATTGTTTCACCGCATCCACAGCAAAGACCTCCGCTCACCAATGGAGAAAAGAGGTTTCCGCAGGCACTGCATAATGGCGTGCCAAGGTTTATATAAAAATCCGAAGTAGCAATAGATAATGTCAATCACTTGGCACTAGAAATAGATAAACCAGGGATAAGATTAGGCTGTAGTATGTCGATTTCTACACCGATGACCAGCTCAAGGAATGGATCATGAACATAATATATCAAGGTATAAGAAAATAATTTTCTAAATACAATGCTTTTCGCCGACGACCAGGTAATCATACAGCACAGTGAAGACACAGCACAAATAGCGGCAGGTAGATATAAGCCTAAATTACAACGTGAAGATATCAACAGCCAATACAAAAGCCATGCTCATCTTAGGAAAATACAAGAACCAAGATCACTAATATAATAATAGAACAGATGTCCCATTTCCAGCGTCTAGCATGTGACGTAACTTCCGAAGAAGAGAAAATCAATACCCATCACACATTGTGGGCAGGTAATAAGAACATTGAAGGGTAACACAAGAAGAGAAACGAAACTGAAATTTTATAGAGTCTTTGCACTGATCACGACACTACATGTAGCGGAAAGTTGGCCATATAGATTAAAAGACCTAAGACTACTTCAGACATCAGCTATGTCGTTCCTTAGATCACTGAAATGCTGCACAAAAGAAAACAGAGCATGAAATGAAAAAATAACGAAAGAACTGGGGGTGTAGCCATAAAGAATCCAACGAAAGCAGTACTGGAAAGGGCTTCTCGAAAGGGGTTATATTGCGTATGTCACAGAGTGTGGAAAGAGATGGTGAGGCTGGAACAGGCCGTAGCACCCAATCCTGCATTGGCACAAAATTAAGGCAATGTACATCCACACGCGGCACATGTCTCTATGAACTGTCTGCGCAATGTCGAGGTACCCGATTCCCAGTAAAATTCTCAAATCTGCCCCCTATAGAAGATGAGTGGCACATCAACTCCGTTCCACCGCCAATATCCTGGATATGAAGGGCAGTTACAACAGTCGTGGGGCAGCCTGCCACAGAAAAAGGTGTAACGGATATATGATACTTTTTCCAAGCGAATCAATGCTCACATCGAGGAAAAAAATGGTTCGAATGGCTCTAACACCTGAGTTCATCAATCCCCTGGACTTAGAACTACTTAAACCTAACTAACGTAAGGACAAGCACACACATCCATGCCCGCGGCAGGATTCGAACCTGCGACCGTAGCAGTAGCGCGGTTCCGGACTGAAGCGCCTAGATCCGCTCGGCCACAGAGGCCGGCTCACATCCAGGAAAGATGTGGCGCATCATATAGAGATCAGAAAACTCATATTGCTGTTCTTTGCAAATTTAGATGTTGTAATTACTGTAATAACATTAAAATAACATCTCAGTCCGAAAATTTTAATATCCTTTCCCCTTCTCCTTCTGAGTGCTTCACTTTTCTTTTCAGGCAGTGAACACTGTGCAGTCTCATTAACATTGTCACATTAGTATGACCATATTTCAAAAGCCTGAATAACCCCCTTCTTCATCACGAACTGCTGCGAGACATGCACCAACAGAGTCATCGTGATTCTGGAATATACTGACAGTGATGTGGAGCTATGCCATGGCCAACTGCCCTAGGTTTCTCGGTTTGAGTATATATGGCATGAGCAGCCCGGTCGAGGTCAACCAACAGATTCTCGATTGGGTTTAAATACGGCGTGTTTGGTGGCTAGGGGAGTACCACACACTCATCCTGGTGCTATACGATTCACGCGCATACACCAAGAACAGTGTGATACCTTACATTGTCCTGCTGGTGCACGTAATTGTAACGAGGAAAAACAAACTGGAACGTAGGCGTGGAAACGGTCCCCAAGGATAGATGCGTACTTCTGTAGATCCATTGTGCCTTTCAGTATGACGAGGTCACCCTGCTAACGCCTCGAAACAATTCCCTAAACCATAATGCATGTGCGTGTTAGATTTTAGATGTTTCACTCCATACAAGCCAATCGCCATTTGTCCAGTGGAACATAAAATGTGACATCTGAAAAGGCTCTTAGTGGGCCTCCAGTTGCGGTATTAGCGTGCGAGTTCCAGCGTTCATCGCCGACGAATAGCAGTCAGCATGACTGCATGAACCAGGCGCCTGCTGCGCCGTTCGGTGAACGGTCCTTGAGAAGACACTGTTGGTAGCCCCTTGGTTCATCTGGGCAGTGATTTGTTCAACAGTTGCTTGTCTATTCGCTAGCACACTTCTCCGCAGCCGTGGTTCACCCCTATCATCTATGGCCGGTGGTGCACCGTAGTTGTCTTAGCGCTGGTTTTAGATAGCGTTATTCTGCAGTGCGTTGTATACTTTAACCACGTCGACACGCGAACAGTTTACCATACAGTTCTTTCGGAAACACTTACACCCTTGGCCCGAAAGCCAGTGGTAATGCCCTTTGGACGTCGGATAAATCGCACCATTTCCGCATTACGGCAATACTAAACTGTTAATAATAGGCAACCAATGCTGTACAATCGCAATAAAGTCATGAGATGTTCAATTGACTCTGTTATTATAAGATGTTACGCGTTTCGGGATTAAACCCATCTTCAGACATCTGTTACAAAAAATGGTTCAAACGGCTCTGAGCACTATAGGACTTAAATGCTGTGGTCATCAGTCCCCTAGAACTTAGAACTACTTAAACCTAACTAACCTAAGGACATCACACACAGCCATGCCCGAGGCAGGATTCGAAACTGCGACCGTAGCGGTCGCACGGTTTCAGACTGAAGCGCCTAGAACCGCTCGGCCACTTCGGCCGGCCATCTGTTACAAAAAAGTACAAAACATAAGTGAACAGCACACTCAACACGTCTCAATGTCACAGAAATTGAGATCTGGTCCTATGAGTTACATACCACAAACGTCAACTCTTTCCTAACCAACCAGACGTACAGCCTTGACAACTGAAAGAAAGTGTCGAATAACACATGACTGCGACACAAACAGTCTTTACAGTCTTTAAGCAGAGGGTATACTGACGCTAAACGAGTCAACTAACAGCGAAGTGCCCTCGGTAGGGAGCGCTGCACGGTCAAGTGCTCCATGCGTTCACATATAATTTGATAGTGATATACTCAGCATATTACACCTAACAGGGTGTGATTACGACTAGCAGTCGTAATAGTACTTCCGTATACGATAACACTAAAGGATATTTTTTTTAAAAAGTTGGGACCTAAAAGCTATGGAAAATTATCTTTACTATTTTGGATTCCACATCTCTACCAGTATATTTACCCAGTGATGACGGTCCAAGTGAAACTGCCCTAATGAACGAATAGCTGCTGAAAGATTTTTACCAAGTAACTCCACCTCTGCGAAAGAGAGTGGGAAAATCGCTGTTTGTAATTAAAAGCGACACTTTTTCGCAAGTCCAACCACCCAGGAACAGCAGTGGAATTGTCAAGCATATCCCAACAAAAGAATCACAACGTCGATCAGGGAAGAAGTTTGAAGAGGAATACGACGCGCCCGAAGGATTCGGAAAATTTAATGGTCAATAACAACGGCTACGGTTGCCTGCAGACTTGCATTACACTCGTTGAACACGACACCTCTCTCTCTCTCTCTCTGTCTCTCTCTCTCTCTGTGAGTGAGTGAGCCTGTGCAAACTCTATCCCATCTCTAGCACCCCTCATCCTTTCCCGTTTCATTACCAGTCCAATCTCCCTTCAGATACTTTTGCACTGTTCACAATCTTGTACTAGTTTTTACATTCCCCTCCTATTTTTCCAATCTCGGTTTTGCTCACTGATTCCCATAGTACTGAATCACCACATACGTAGAATCAGTTCATATGAACACAAAGCTCAGGTGGTCAAGTACAGGTCAAGAGGACGTTTCTAGATAAAATGGAGACAGGAACTGTCGGATAAGATGGCAATACTGCACACAGGAAAACCGAGAGTTCCGGAACCTGTACAGAAAACTGGAATAGAGATCAACACAAACATCATTTCCGCCCTTTTTATTGTTCATGAAAACCACAAATTGCATGTTGTACTACCATACAGCGAGCCCTTCAGAGGTGGTGGCCCATATTGCTGTACACACCTGTACCTCTAATACCCGGCAGCACGTCCTCTTGCACTGATGCATGCCTGTGGCATACTATCCACAAGTTCACCAAGGCACTGTTGGTCCAGCACCATTCCTCAACGGCGATTCGGCGTAGATCCCTCAGAGCGGTTGGTGGAGCATGTCGTCCATAAACAGCCATTTTCAATCTATCCCAGGCATGTTCGATTGGCTCCATGTCTGCAAAACTTGCTGGCCACACTAGTCGAATGATGACGTCCATGAAGACGAATGTCTCGGCCATATGTTGCCGATATGGTTGTACTATCGGTTGGAGAATGACATTCCCGTCTCTTGCAGCCGTTACGGTGTCTTCTAAGACCACGGCAAAACATCAGGGAACTTCCACCTTGCTGCACTCGCTGCACAGTGTGTCTAAGGCGTTCAGCCTGACCAGGTTTCTTCTGAGCGGTCTATTCGGCATTTGTAGGGCCGATTTGTACCGCACTGCATGGTGTCGTGGTTGCAAAGATGGACGTCGCCATGGATGTCGGGATTGAAGTTGCGCATTATGCAGCCTTTGCGCACATTTTGAGTCGTAGTACGACCTTTTGTGGATGCACAAAAAGCATTATTCAACATGGTGGCGTTGCTGTCAGGGTTTTCCGAGCCATAATCCGTAGGTAGCGGTCATCAATTGCACTAGTACACCTTGGGCGGACTGAGCGAGGCATGTCATCGACAGTTCCTGTCTCTCTGTATTTCCTCCATGTCCGAACAACATCGCTTTGGTTCACTCCGAGACGCCTCGACACTTCCCTTGTCGAGAGCCCTTCCTGGCACAAAGTGACAATGCGTTCACAATCGAACCGTGGTACTGACCGTCTAGGCATGGTTGAACTACAGAGAACACGAGCCGTGTACCTTCTTCCTGGCGGAATGACTGAAACTCATCGGCCATCGGCCCCCTCTGTCCTATAGACGCTACTCGTGCATGGTTGTTTACATCCTTGGCCGGGTTTAGTGGCATCACTGAACAGTTAAAACGATTGTGTCTGTGATACAATATCCACAGTCAACGACTAGCTTCAGGAGTTCTGGGAACCGGGGTGGTGCTAAACGTTTTTGATGTGTGTATAATCAAACAAAAATCCTAAATATGATTGATTCCGTTCGATGTTAATAAAACGAATGAGTGCGGTAAAACTGATACATGCTTTTTAGTAGTCGCTAGGATACGTTGGAAATGCCTTTAATAATTGTACATCAGCTGCGGACGCTGTGACAACATAAACATGGATTCTTTTTAGTCTTTGTATTATTGTCTAGGCAAACTTAGAATTATAATGCACATTTGTTCAAACACAGAAGACAAGCGCGAGGGAGATACAAATGACTAAATACTTAAATTGTGTCCTTCATCCACATTCAGGCAAACGAGGTGCTAAAACAGGTATGTCACAACATATATACAGGGTGAATTACCTAACATTACCACTGGAAACACCTCCCAAACCACAACAAACACTGAATAGCCAATTCGGCAGACCGAAAGTTTGGAGAGGTTAATACAAACCATGGAGAAATGCACGGAAGTCTGATTTTCAATACATACTTCCTTATTTTTTAAGGGAAAAATGTTATTAGTTTTAGCAGAACTTAAAATAGAAACTAGTACTTAATCAATGACGTTCGTTACATTTTGAAATTTGAAGAACATCCAGCGTAATTTGTAACGTAGAGATGACGCTTGAAACCTCAGACGTTCAGTTGCGTGTTCTAACAAACAAGATGTGTAGGGGTATGTTTACGAAGACTTCGATGTTTACGAGTTTAGCTGTCTCAGTGTCCGCATGTAGCGCTTGCTGAATTAGTCCTTGTGCTCAGAATAACTGTAGTACACTGTGTTAACGGACTTCTTTGATAGTGTACTGTACACAAGTAAGAACAGAAGTACGCACAGTAGAAGCGTGAGAAGGTAGCAAGTACAACAGAGTGTGCACTCTGGAAAGGCAGAGATGATACTCATCTATGGGGAGTGTAGACAAAATGCAGCTGCACTCTGCAGGTTGTATGCAGAAAGTTACCTGAACAGAGATCATCCAACGCGCCGCACATTTGAAAATATCTACAAACAACTGTATACAAGAGGTATGGTCGTAACACGCAAACGGGTCCATAGCAAACCCATCACAGGAGAAGCAGGTGCAGTTAGTGTGCTAGCTGCTGTTGCCGGGAACCCTCACATGAGCTCACCTGATATCACTAGAGGCAGTGCAATGAGTCACAAAAGTGTAATGCGCATACACCTTCGTCACAAATTTCCCCCGTATCATGTGTCGCTGCATCAGCAATTACATGGAGATAACTTTCATAGTCGATTGAATTTCTGTCAGTGGGCATTAACAGAAAACGCGTTGCAGTTCTACCTGTTTACCGATGAAGCATGTTTCACAAACCACGGTGCAATAAATTTACGAAACACGCATTACTGACCCGTGAATAATACTCGCAGGCTTCTACAGTTAGAGCGACAGCGACTGTGGAATGTAAATTATGGTGCGAAGTAATTGGCGCCCATCTCATTGACCCTCACTTCATTTAAGACACCCAGACACCTGCAAAATACATCGAGTTTGTACAAAATGATCTGCCAACATTGCTAGAAAATGTCCCGCTGGAAACGGCGTAGACGTATGTGGTATCAACATGATGGTGCTCGTACACATTCTGCAATGAATACTAGGCTGATCCTTGACAGAATGTTCGACGGGTGTTTCATAGGACGTGGCGGACGCATAAATTGGCCAGCCCGTTCTCCTAATCTTACACCTTTAGAATTCTTTCTGCGGGATACGTTAAAGGTGAAGTTTATCGTGATGTGCCTACAACCCCAGAGACTATGAAACATCGTGCTGAGGCAGTCTGTGGCAACATTACACCAGATGTACTGTATCCCGTAAGACATTCGGTAGACTGCAGATGTGTACGGCACATGATGGACACCACTTTGAACATTTATTGACCTGAAATGTCAGGACACAGTCTTTTACATTCTGTAATTGAAAACAAAAAAACTAATTTTTAAGTTTATCTCAATTCTCATGTCAATGTACATTTTCTTCTAACAAATCAGCGCCGTACAGTCTTCTTCAGAGAAAAAGACTAATAAAAATGTTAGCATGTGGAAGTAACGTGCTCTTCAAGTCTCTTCTGTACCTACGGTACGTAACTTTTTTTTATTTGTATGTTTTTTATTTCTTTTTTTTTAATGTTCAAATGTGTGTGAAATCTTATGGGACTTAACTGCTAAGGTCATCACTCCCTAAGCTTACACACTACTTAACCTAAATTATCCTAAGGACAAACACACACACACACACACACACCCATGCCCGAGGGAGGACTCGAACCTCCGCCGAGACCAGCCGCACAATCCATGACTGCAGCGCCTCAGACCGCTCGGCTAATCCCGCGCGGCTACATCACTGTTCTGTTTGTATACCTAATTAATTCGGTTCTCTCTGATACAAACGACTGAACTGCTGAGGAGCTACTCTAGCGTCAACTTTACGTTACAAATTACTCTGGATGTAATTAATAATTTACAATGTACGAAACGACATTGATTACGTTTTTTTTTTGTTTTTTTATTTTCAGTTGTGCTGAAAATAATAACAGGTTTCCACTAAAACAAACATAAGTATCTGTTGAAAATCATATTTCCGCGCATTTGTCAGTGTTTTGTATTAGCCAACTACATAAGCCCCTCTCCTCACTTCGGTATGCGGAATCGGTTATTCAGTTTTTGTTGTGGTTTGGTAGGTGTTTCCAGGGGTAATGTTAGATGACTCAGCTTGTATGTTAACGGCGTTCTGTAGAATGCCTAGGTAATGTATAAAAGGCATATAATCGAATGTCATAGTATGAACATAAAGATTGGTTTTTATACATTACCTAAGCATTGTATACTTTGCTGGATTGTCTGTTGGCGAAGTATACAGGGTGGTCCATTGATAGTGACCGGGCCAAATATCGCACGTAATAAGCTTCAAACGAAGAAACTGCAAAGAACGAAACTCGTCTAGCTTGAAGGGGGACACCACACGGCGCTATGGTTGGCCCGCTAGATGGCGCTACCATAGGTCAAACGGATATCAAGTGCGTTTTTTTTTAAAATAGGAACCCCTATTTTTATTACATTTTCGTGTAGTACGTAAAGAAGTATGAATGTTTTAGTTGGACCACTTTTTTCGCTTTGTGAAACTTCCTGACAGATTTAAACTGTGTGCCGGACCGGGACTCGAACTCAGGACCTTTGCCTTTCGCGGGCAAGTGCTCTACCATCTGAGCTACCCAAGCACGACTCAAGCCCCGTCGCTTTGTGATAGATGGCGCGTATAAGTACGTGGTATCACGTAACATTCTGCCAGTGCGGAGGTATTTGCTTCGTGACACATTACCCGTATTAAAATGGACCGTTTACCAATTGCGGAAAAGGTCGATATCGTGTTGATGTATGGCTATTGTGATCAGAATGACCAACGGTCGTGGACGACATCATCCAAGTGTCTGGACTGTTTGCCGGATAGTTACGTTATTTAAGGAAACAGGAAGTGTTCAGCCACATGTGAAACGTCAACCAAGACCTGCAACAAATGATGATGCCCAAGTAGGTTGTTCTAGCTGCTGTCGCGGCAAATTCGCACATCAGTAGCAGACGAACTGCATGAGAATCGGGAATCTCAAAAACGTCGGTGTTGAGAATGTTACATCAACGTCGATTGCACCCGTACCGCATTTCTATGCACAAGGAATTGCATGGAGACGATTTTGAACGTCGTGTACATTTCTGCCATGGGCACAAGAGAAATTACGGGACGATGAGAGATTTTTTGCACGCGTTCTATTTAGTGACGAAGCGTCATTCACCAACAGCGGTAACGTAAACCGGCATAATATGCACATTTGGGCAACGGAAAGTCCACGATGGCTGCGACAAGTGGAACATCAGCGACCTTCGCGGGTTGATGTATGGTGCGGCATTATAGGACGAAGGATAGTTGGCCTCCATTTTATCGATGGCAATCTAAATGGTGCAATGTATGCTGATTTCCTACCTAATGTTCTACCGATGTTACTACAAAATGTTTCACTGCATGACAGAATGGCGATGTACTTCCAACATGATGGATGTCCGGCACACAGTTCGCGTGCGGTTGAAGCGGTGTTGAATAGCATATTTCATGACAGGTGTATTGGTCGTCGAAGCAACATACCATGACCCGCATGTTCACCGGATCTGACGTCCCCGGATTTCTTTCTGTGGGGAAAGTTGAAGGATATTTACTTTCGTGATCCATCGACAAAACCTGACAACATGCGTCAGGGGATTGTCAATGCATGTGTGAACATTACGGAAGGCGAACTACTCGCTGTTGAGGGGAATGTCGTTACACGTATTGCCAAATGCATTGAGGTTGTCGGACATCATTTTGAGCATTGATTGCATTACTGTGGTATTTACAGGTAATCACGTTGTAACAGCATGCGTTCTCAGAAATGATAAGTTCACAAAGGTACATGTATCTCATTGGAACAACCGAAATAAAATGTTCAAACGTACCTACGTTCTGTATTTTAATTTAAGAAAACCTACCTAATACCAACTGTTCGTCTATAATTGTGAGCCATCTATCACAATGCCAAAAATGTGGTCCAACTAAGATCTTCATAGTTCTTTACGTACTACGCAAATATGTAATAAAAATGGGTGTTCCTATTTTAAAAAAAGGCAGCTGATATCCGTTTGACCTATGGCAGTGCCATCTAGCTGGCCAACCATAGCGCCATCTGGTTTCCCCCTTCAAGATAGGCAAGATTCGTTCTTTATAGCTTTTTCGTTTGACGCTTATTTCGTGAGATATTTGGCCCAGTCACAATCAATGGACCACCCTATATAATACGCCTAATCCCGCCATTTTTCCCGTCACCTCTGTTAGCTCAGGCGTTAGGGTCTTTATTTAATGGTCGTGAAGACGGCTTACTGTTGTACGAGGTTCAACTATCACGCCACTGATATCACCATAATAGTAATCCACAATACAGCATCCGGCTGAAGTTAAACAGATACTCTCCCGTCATTTTTTATTGTTCTTGTATCACAAAGTTGGAAAGAGTATAGTGTCAAGACAGGAATCACGCCATGATAACATCTAATGACGGTCCTTCGATAAAGGGTCTCAAGTAAGAGCCAATGATGCTAAAAACTGTGTGTTCCTAACAGATACCAGTTACCAAATGTTAGTCAAAGATGTGAAAAAAGCTAAGACGAGCATGGAGAAGGAACCACGGAGCTATTGGCTACAAAAACACTATGATGTAATGATGGCCGAGAATAAGACCATCTATCTTGTTAAAGAAGGTACGAGTCCCATTCAGTTTTACGTCGCAGACTCCGGGTTATTTGACGTACTCTGTAGCGCCCGTTTGGCTGTTGGTCATGGAGGGCGGCCGAGGAAGTTGAAAGAACTTTCACCCAAGTACGAGAACATTACCCGTTATGACACTGAGCTCTACATTCATGCTTGTGAGCCTTGCCAAAAGATCTAAGACAGTGTTAAAAAAGATTTAGCTGTCAACCCAGTGAATTTTCTTGGAATTCAGTTCCTCTTGCCAGGTCGATCTCATCGACTTTCGTCCCATCCAAATAGAGAGTGTATACCTTTTTTCACAAGTCTTCTGACTCGTCTGACGCGGCCCTGTACGAATTCCTGTCGTGTGTGTACTTCTTCATCTCAGAATAAATCCGTAACGGAGTGTGATACGGCAATATTAAGGAATGAAATAATCGCTTGATACTCTCAAAGTCTATAAATACTGCGATAAGCAATAGGTCAGTAGGTAGTTCAGTTCCATGAGAATGGACATCTCTAAAAGACGGCAGTCCAGAAATTGGTGAGAAAAACGTAGGTACAAAGAAGGTAACTGTAATGAAACCATGGGTAACAGAATAAATATTTCAGTTAATCGATAAATGACGGAAACATAAAAATGTTCGCAGAAAGTCAGGAATACAGAAATGCAAGTCGATTAGGAACGAAATAAACAGAAAGTGCAGGAAGTTAAGGCTAAATAGCTGCACAAAAACGTGAACAAATTCGAAAGAGTAATGATTATCGCAGGACTGACTCAGCATGTAGGAAAGTCGAAACTACCTTTGGTGAAACGAAAAGCAAGGGCGGTAACATTAAGAGTGCAACGGGAATTGCATTATCAAATGCAGAGAAAAGAGCGGATAGATGGAAAGGGTACATTGAAGACATCTATGACGGGGAAGATTTGTCTCATGTGATAGAAGAACAAACATGAGTCGATATGAAGAGATAGGGAATCCACTATTAGAATCATATTTTAAGAGAGCTTTAGAGAACTTAAGAGGAAATAAGCGGAAATGAGGCAGAAGCGACAGACAACATTCCATCAGAATTTCCTAAATCATTGGGGAAGTGACAACAATACGACTATTCACATTGGTATGTAGAATGTAAGAGTCTGGCGGTATAACACCTGACTTTCGGGAAAATATCATCCACGAAATTCCGAAGACTGCAAGAGCTGCAAGTGCGAGAATCGCACAATCAGCTTAAGAGCTCCTACATCTACGTTGCTGACAACTATAATATACAGAACATAGGAAAAGAAAATTGAGGATATCTTAGATAACGATGAGATCGGCCTTAGGAAAGGTAAAGGCACCATAGAGTCAGTTGTGATGTTATAGTTGATAATGGAAGCAAAAGAAGAGAAAAATCAAGACACGTTAATAGGATTTGTCGACCTGGAGAAAGCGTTCGACAATGCTAATTGGTTCAAGATGTTCGAAATTCTGAGGAAAATAGCGGTAAACTACAGAAAGAACGGGTGATATATAACGTGTGCAACAGCCTACAGGGAATAATAAGAGTGTGAGATCAAGAAGGAGGTGCTCGGATTGAAAAGGGTGTAAGACAGCAATGCAGTCTTTCACCCTATACATCGAAGAAGCAATGATAGGAATAAAACAAAGGTTCAAGAGTGGAATTAAAATTCAACGTGAAACAATATCAATGGTAAGATCCGCTGTTGACATTGCTATCCTCAGTGAAAGTGAAGGAGAATTATATGACCTGCTGAAGAGAAAGAACTACAGAATATTGACTGAGAGTAAATCGAAAAAAGACGGAAGTAACGAGAAGCAGCAGAAACGAGAACAGCGAGAAACTTAACATCAGGAATGATGATCACGAAGTTGATGTAGTTGAGGAATTCTACTACCTAGGCAGCAAAATAACTAATGGCGAACGGAGCAAGGAGGACATCAAAACAGACTATCAATGGAATAAATGGCATTCCTATCCAGGAAAAGTTTACTTGACTTAATTTGAGGAGACTTTAATTTGAGGTTGAAATATCTGAGAATGTACGTTTGGATTACAATATTTATGGTTGTAAAACACGGTTTGTGGGAAACCGGAACAGAAAGAGAACAGAAACATTTGAGATGTGGTGCTGCAGACGAATGTTGCAAATTAGGTGGACATAAGCTAACGGATGAGGAGGATCTGCGCAGAATCGTCAGGAAACGAGTAGATGGAAAAACCAAGGAGAAGGGACAGAATGGTACGACAGCTGTTAAGACACCAGGGAACAACTTCCATGGTACTTGAGGAAGCTATAGAGGGCAAAATCTATAGAGGAAGGATTTCGGAATTTGTGCCTGACTATGATGCAATCTAACTAAAATCATCCCGGAGGTCCCTTCCTTTTCCAAGTGTACCTCCTTCTCTTGTGTTTCTTGAACAGTTATTCGCAACTACTAGCAGATATTTATTGCAGAAAATTTGTCTTTCTCCTCTCTCATCAAGCCCATATTCTTCTGTAGCGCATTTTTCTATTCCTTCCCCGACCACCGCCTTCCAGTCCCACATGACTATTAGATTTTCATTTTATTTTTCGTATTGACTTACCTGTTCAATATCTCTTATACTTTCGCTATCTGTTCATCTTTAGCTGGCGAAGTCGGCATATATACCTGAGCTACTGTTGTTGGTGGTGTTGAATTAATGTCGATTCTGATGAGATTAGTCCTATCTTTGAACTGTACACAGTAACACAGTAACACAGTCTCTGTCCTACCTTCATATTCATTACTGATCCTGCTCCACTTATACCATTCCCTGCTGCTGTTGATGTTACCTTATACTCACCTGACCAGAAAACCTTGTCTTCTCCCATTTCACTTCAGTGACCCCCACTATATCTAGATTGAGCCTTTGTATTTCCCTGTTCAGATTTTCTAACTTCCCTATCACTTTCTAACTTCTAACATTCCACGCCCCGACTCATAGAACGTTATACTTTCCTTGTCATGGTCACCTCGGCCTCGCCAGACCCCTGCCGGAGATCCGAATGGGGACTATTCCATAACCTTTTACCTATGGCGAAATCATGATGACACTTTTTCAATCACGGGCCTCATGCCATGTGGATATAAAAATGATTTGTCTTTAATACAGTGGTTTCAGTCGCCTTATGCATGCTCATGCCATTAGTCACTGCTGATTCTTCCACATTTAGCAGCAGTTTCCCATCCCAGGGGTGTACTGAACCTCTGTCCCCTCCTCCATCACCTTTGACAAGGCCGTTGGCAGAATGAAGGTGACATCTTTTACTACGCTATGAAAAGAAATAGCACACCAGAGCATCACTCATGGTTGTAGGGCCACTTGGCGGGCGATAAGCACGTCAGTATCCCAGCACTGTCCTGGGCGTCTCCAGACACTTCTTCGGCCTAGAATATCCTTGACTGGAGTAGACTTTTCTTCAGTGATGAGTCACATTTCGGACTGAGTTCGGCCGCCAATGCTGACGATTTATGTTCAGGACCTAATAGATGACGGAGTTCGAACCCGAGATTGAGGACGTCTTGTCCATTACTCAAAGACGCTACCCCTCGACCAAGTTTGTAATGGTCTAGCGATATTAGCTCACTAAGGTTGCAGTTGCCAGAGCTCTGAAATCAAAGAGGGCGAAAGAAGTAGCCAACAACCTCATCGACATATTTACATCTCTTTGTGCTCCATCAATTCTACAGTCGATAACGCAAGGGAATTTTGCAAACAATGTGATAAGCAGGCTAATGGAGTATTGGCCCACGTTGAAGACCGCCCGTGGTAAGCCACGCCACTCACAAAGTCAGGGGAGTGTCGAAAGTGCAAACACGACATTGAAATTATTCTGCTGGAGTGACGGCCTGCGATTCGTGCAAATTACGAAAAACAAAACTTTCCATTCAAAGATTATCGGTTCACCATATCAAGCTCTGTCTGGAGGCGTAGCTGGTGTAGGACTCTCGACGTCGTCCCTGCCTAATGACCTTTCACAAGACGTACAGATTGAGGAAGAGCTGGAAAAATAATAGTGAGCGTAGAAACAACACAACAGGATAAAGAAAGACGAGATGGCTCAATGCAAAAAGCACAGCTCCCTGCAGGAGACGTAGATGAGAATGCAGTCCATGATGGAGGAAACCAAAACACTGATGAAGCTATAGTTACCGAAGAGCCTTCAATTTCTGCAGTTACCGAAAATCCTTCTTTATCTGATACGTGCTGCGTCCGCTTGATAGAAACTAGCAGTGCTCACACATTTCAAAACGGTAACCGAAACGTTCATGCCATCTGTGGACATTCTCCTAAATACGTTGACAGCAATGAGGTAGAAGTTTAAGGGGTTAGCGTTTTGTATAAACTTTGCTCCAGTCTTGAGAATCATATCCAAAGTAAAACTGAATCGAAACTGAACCTTGAGATAAAGGCCAAAAAAAATGAAGAGGGTTCTGAGCAAAAATTTCCTCCCGTACCTTTAGGTGCCACTGCGTAAACTCCGATTCCAAGCGTCAACAAAGGGCGGGGTGAGTCAGGCAATTCGTTGGCAGTTGTTATGAAGGTGATGGCGGATGGCTTTTACCGGCTTGGAACTGCAGAAGGAATCTTGAAGCTTTACGCAGGATCAGTATTCATTGTGAGACGGCGTAAAGTCAAGCGACGGCACGCCAGTCGGAAACGATAGAACAGAGAGGGCTGTGACGTCAGCCAATCACACGCTGACCGACTCCTCTCCAGGACGACAACGTGACATCAGAGGCCTCTATGTGAAGAGAACGTAAGCGCCGTTCATGATCGGTCGTGGTCCACTTCTACAGCAGCGTCAAGATCAGGCACTTCAAGACCAGCGACTTAGCAATTGTATATACCGAAGAGATTTCTTATTTGCATGTCGCCCTTTGCTTATGACCCTTCTGTCTTATGGTCAAAGTTGAGTATGGTCATTGTTCACTTCGTAATATAACTCATTAATACGAGTTGTTTAAATGTTGTCTAGCGATCCGAGAAGGCAGGTTTCCCAGACCCCACATATTTAACGTCAAGGTGGGATTCAACACAACGTTTGTTCAAAGAACTTAATGAGGGATGAAGACCTTGCTGATCACGAAATCTCTCTCCGATCTGTAGCTACTTCTTAGTCCTCAGGAAGCGGCCAATTATCCGTCAGGTGTATGTGCAACACTAAATGCCAAAATATGACTTGCCTTTGTGTTAAAAAGAAAATTAAGTGCAATTCAAAACGTCATTCTAGCCTTCCCCGCTGCAATAAGTGGGCCATGCCATTTCTGCTTTTGTGTTTTACCGGTAACAATGTTCTGTTCGCATTCTTCCTTAAGTCTTGACATGTACGTACAAGATCAAATTGCCAAAACGTAAAGTGTTTGCTTTAACTCTCTTCCGGTAATAATATCCTGCATTTTACTTCATAGTTTTGTTCCTTTAGTTTCAAATGAGTATAGATTAATAAAGGCTCCTCGGCTTATGCCTTTTCACACTTTGCGGAAGTGGTACTGGTAATTCTGCGTAATAACTAAAAACTGTATAGAATGCCTAAACTTAAGTTTCATAGTTTGTCAAAAACCATCAGATATTTTGTACATACCAGGGCATTCTACAGAGTACAAGGATTTCACACTATGCCGTTAGTGGACCACTAGGAATGAAATGGAAGGAAATTGTGCTACAGTGGA
This sequence comes from Schistocerca cancellata, assembly GCF_023864275.1. Taxonomy (NCBI): domain Eukaryota; kingdom Metazoa; phylum Arthropoda; class Insecta; order Orthoptera; family Acrididae; genus Schistocerca; species Schistocerca cancellata. Next base: position 617,789,399 of record NC_064630.1, on the reverse strand, counting down.
AATTTGAGTGTTTTAATTCTGGAGTAATGCAATGAAAGGCAGACCGAAAGCCGTGACATCACTTACGAGCAATGAAACGTCATTTCTTACACAGAGTATACACAAATCTCAAAATATTGTTCGGGGACAACTAAGACTAAGAAGCAAACAGAGCAAACTTCTTATTATCTCAAAATATTGTTCAGGTGATGAAACCAGTGGTGGCCGTATGAGAAACGTGATAAGTTTTCTAAATAATTATGATTATAATTGGGGTAAGAGTTCTTTTCTTTAGAAAGAATAAGTTCTGCTACACTCAAGAACGTTGGAAGTCCATGAACATGCATTTTTCTATGGAGAATCTGTAGATTTCTTTTAAGACAGTACCGCCATTAGACTGCTTATTATTTGCAGACACATTGTCAAATACGACTGTATGACGTCTTGGGCACTGTATAACATTAAAACACTTGACAATGGCAATTTAAAGCCGAAATCATGATCGTGTAAATGTAGCACTGCAAATAAAAAACAATCTAATGGCGGTACTGACTTTAAATAAATATATTATGACTGTGGCCGCACATTATGAAAATTTATTTATATTGTTCGTGGAGTCCACTCCTCCAATCTTTTAAAGACAGCTGTAACTGACGTCTTGCTATTACTGCATCTGAGTGGAATAAAGTAAATTCGCCCACCAATAAAGAGCACCTTACTGGCTCCATTATATTGGACGTAATACTGTTAATGACGACTTATAAGAATGTGAGAATAATAAGCCTTTGTCCTGCTCAAGACTCACTGTTATGACTTCCCCATTTCGGTATCTGTAATGGTGCCGTAACGGGAAGAACTCTGACTACCAGGTGGTCGACAGAGGGAGAGTCATTAATAGAGCTTCCCAAGATGATATGCCTGCAAGTGGTACCGTATGACTTCCGACGCTCGAGAAGGATCCCGTGAGGTTTTGTTGTGTAGGAAAACAAGCTTTATAGCTGCCATCAGCAGAGTGAGATTATATCTACAGTGACACACACTGGAAGCGACTGAGGAGATATCTGCATTCGTAAAACAAGATACGAGTATGTTACAACACTCTTATAGCAATGTAACAATTTGTCAAGCTTCAACGAGCATGAGAATTTGCTAACGTAGCTTCCGCTCTGCAACTAGTCGTTATGAAATAAATAACGACGAGCTAATTAAAGCATATTTACCTGCTACCGATTCACCAAAAAGTTCTCTTTGAAAAAAAAGGAGAAGTTTACGAAATATCTATACCAACAGTTCTTGAATATATCCAGCATCTGGCATCATCCTTCATTAGGACAGTTAGAAATTCATAAATCTACCAGCGAACTCACTTTAGTACTGACACCACGGAAAAAGCAACATTTTCTGTTAAACAATTGGATCCATCTTCTATGGACAGCCAGCACCCTTTGAGGAAGATAAACATTATGTGTCGACAGAAAGCCATACAAGAATTATGAAGGGAATACTCGCATCTCGCATATCAAATTTCCTTTTCTCCTCCCCTCCTCCATCTCTCCTCCCCGCACGGCATACTACTGTCACAAAATGCTTCGAATGATTCATCGTGGAAAAAGGAATGAAAAGAAATACTTCACGTAAGTGAGCAACTGATTTCACTGCGGAATCCTGTACCACATTTACACTGAGGTTTACTAGTAGTTACTGATTTGAGTAATGTAAAAGTGCCTATGTGAAGGCCTGAGATACGGGTATTCATCTAATTATTCATCTAATAACTCATTCTGAATCTCTGAAGATCTATCCTACACGAAGTTCCTTAACCATTTTAATATGTTTCCTGCACTTACTTCTCCTTGTCTAGGATGTATTATTTTCGGGGACAACTAAGACTAAGAAGCAAACAGAGCAAACTTCTTATCAGCTGACATCGTGGTCATACATCACTAATGTACTTCGAAAACCACGTCGTAACAAATAATTTTCTTGGATGGGTGGGAAACCTTCTAGATAATAAGGTATTTGAAACACAGTATCTCTTATCGGACACGATATGGACTTGTTTACAGCTTACTTATGCAACCAGTGGAAAATTCGCCTTTGACATTGTTTCACTAGAACATCAATTGCATTCGAAATTTGCTTCCAGTTTCCGCTGCTATATAGCTACTTTCTTTCTTCGATTAAAATAGTAGGACCAAGGGCAGCCACCCCAGTTTAGGTAGTCTTTGGTGAATGTCGTATTTTTCTCCTGTCTCTAATGACTTTGGTGAAGAGACGTTGAGCACCATTCTTCCATCAGTTAAAAAAGCGTGGCTTCCGCCCGTGCTAGGAACTTCATCGTAGGCTGATGTTCGCTCTAATGTAGTTCAGTGTGACTGTCTGGAAAGTCGAGTACTGAGGGAAAGCCATTCGTAGACAGCTGGGTCACAGTGCTTGTATCTGAGCTCCAGATTTTTTTGTAAGAATAGGACATAAACGGTGCGACATACTTCCATAACCGATTGTCGAGTATTGAGGCAAAGTCGATCGCGACTTCTAATAACAAGCTTTTTGGCCATAAACAAGTTAATTCCTTTGTTTTCTTATAAGTGAAAGCATTTCTGACAACAGTACTATATTCCTGACTGCATTCTGATTTAGTTGATACCACATAATCCTTCGAAACTGTATTTTGTGACGTCCGTATTTCCAGATTTACAATTTTGTAACCAGTTTAGTTCTTTGCAGCATATTTTGCCGCCACGAATTTCTTGGGGTATCAACTTCTTTTAGCTAATTCCAAAACTGTATCACATATGAAGAAAGAAAGCTGTTACATGATATTCAATTTCATTTATAAGACAGTTTTGAAACGAAAGATATATTCAGCAACGCTGAGGACAAATGATCATGTTGTACACATACAACTGTAATTCCAACGCATGGGCATAATTTATGTTAGTAAAATATAAATCGGAATACTGAATACACCAAAACTTTCTAAACATTACACTCATCGAAATCCAAGCTTGATTTTGGAACCAGCACAAAAATTCTTTTAAGATACAAAACTTTAGACGCGAATGGTCAGTCGTTCTAGATTTCCTACAAATTTCTCTTACTTTATTTCGCAAACATACGACACACTGTTTAGCGTAAATAATACTTTACTGTATAATGGTTTCTGCCACATTCATACACATTTAAACTAATTTATTATACGTGAGAAGTCTCTTTCAACTTAATATTAATACAAATGAAAATTGAGAAAGCCTTCATGCAGCTTAAATATATTATTAAACACATGTTTATTCATAGTTTTCTGACATCACATCCCTTAAACTTACGGGGAGAGGTATGCCTTCAAATACGTTTCTGCTAGGTCCCAAGCGTTACTTGGGAGCTAGTTGGAATTGTGGTACGTTACGTAGAACGGCGATACTTTGCGTTTTCGTTAATACCTACCAAATGTAGGTTCGAAGTAGCACGTAACTGTGTGCCATGTTGGTCATGAGATTCTTTTGTGATTTGTTTGCGAAATAAATACTGAGTTACGAAGGCATTGTTCGATGTTCTAAATCCTCGCAACACCAGGCGGACAGGTGTATTGTACAGTGAATGGCTTCTCAGACATTATTTTTACAGACCGCAAGCACAAGTGCCGCTACAAAGGCAAAGTGGTTGTAGAGGAGGGAGCGAGACAGCGTTGTAGCCTATCACGGATGTTATTCACTATGTACATGAAGCAGGCAGTGAAACAAACCAAGGCGAACTTTGACGAAAGAAAGTTCAGATACAAGGAACAGAAATCTTGAGGCTTGCCAACGACTTTGGAATTCTGTCAGTGACGACAAAGAACTTCGATAAGCATTGAACGAAATGGATAGGTCCTGAAAAGAGTTACAAAGATCAATATCAACAAAAGTATAATAAGAGCGTAATCTGAGGAAATTAGATTAGGGAAAAGAGACAGTAAAGGTAAATGAGTTTTACTGTTTGAGCAGCTAAATAATGGATGATGATATGAAATGCAGACTGACAGTAATGAGTGAAGCATTTCTCAAAAAGGAAAATCTGTTATATCTAATATATATTCATGTAGTGTGGAGTCCTTTATGAAGATATTTGTCCATTATGCAACCTTGTACAGAAATGGAACATGGACGATAAGAAGTTCAGTAGGAAGAGGATAAAAGCTTTTAAGATGTGAGGCTACAGAAAAAGACTATATCGGCAGATCGAATAACGGGCGAGGAGACACTGAGTCAAACTCGAGCAAACAGAAATTTATGTCACAACTTGACTAAAAGGAGGGATATACTGAGGAGTGGTCAATTTGATGGTAGAGGGAAGTTTGGAGGCTAAAAATGCAGAGCGAGAAGAAGGCTTGAACACAGTAAGAAGGAAATGGAAGATCTGTCAAATGACTATCAGTTTGGCTTTAGGAAAGGTAAAGGTATAAGAGAGGCAGTACTGACGTTGCGATTGATAATGGAAGGAAGACTAAAGAAAAATCAGTACACAAACATAGGCTCAAACTAGTTCAAATGGCTCTCAGCACCATGGGACTTAACATCTGAGGTCATAAGTCCCCTAGACTTGGAACTACTTAAACCTAACTAACCTAAGGGCAGCACTCACATTCATGTTCGCGGCAGAATTCGAACCTGCAACCGTAGCAGCAGCTCGGTTTCGGACTGAAGCGCTTAAAACCGCTCAGCCACAACGACCGGCCACGTTCATAGGATTTGTCGACATGGAAAAACGTTCGATAATGTAAAATGGTGCAAGATGCCCGAAATTCTGGGAAAAATAGGATTAAGTTACAGGGACAGACGGGTAATATTACAATATGTACAAGAGCCAAGAGGGAATAATAAGAGTGTACGATCAGCGACGAAGTGCTCGGATTAAAAACGGTAAAACATGGATATAATCTTTCGCCCCTACCGTTCAGTCTATACATCGAAGAAGCAAAGTATCAGCAGTGGGATTAAAATTCAAGATGAAAAAATGTCAGTGATAAGATTCGCTGATGACTTTCCTCAGTGAACGTCAAGAAGAATTACGAGATCTGTTGAATGGGATGAACAGTCTATTAAATACAGAATGTGAACTGAGTGTAAAATGAAGAAATAGAGAAGTAATGACAAGTAGCAGAAATGAAAAACGTGAGAAACATAACGGCAATTTGGAGATCACGAAGTAAAAAACTTTAAGCAATTCTGCTATGTAGCAGAACATAGAAAGCAGGCAGAAAATGAGAAAAAGGGGATTTCTAGCCAATGGAAGCCCACGAGTATCAAAAGTATGCCTTAATTGCCGGCCGCGGTGGTTTAGCGGTTCTAGGCGCGCAGCCCGGAACCGCGCGACTGCTACAGTCGCAGGTTCGAATCCTGCCTCGGGCATGGATGTGTGTGATGTCCTTAGGTTAGTTAGGTTTAAGTAGTTCTAAGTTCTAGGGGACTGATGTCCACAGATGTTAAGTCCCATAGTGCTCAGAGCCATTTGAACCATTATGCCTTAATTTGAGTAAGAAGTTTCTGAGAGTATAGCACATCATTATATGGTAACCGAACACGGACCGTGGGAAACCCAGACAGAAGAGAATCGAAGCCTTTGAGATATGGTGCTACAGAAAATGTTAAAAATTTGGTGGACTGATGAGGTAAGGAATGAAGAGGTTCTCCGCAGAACCTACGAGGAGAGGAACATACGGAAAATACTGACAAGAAGTAGGGACACTGTGATAGGACTTCTGTTAAGGCATCAGGGGATAACTTCAGTGTTACTAGAGGGAGCTGTAGAGCGGAAAAACTGTAAGGGAGGCAGGACAGTGACTGGAATACAACCAGCAAATAACTGAACGTAAGTTGCACACTCACAGATGAAAAGTTTGACACAGGAGAGGAATTCAGGAATTCGTGGCAGGCCGCATCAAACTAAACAGAAGGCTCTTGATTAAAAAAAAATTTAAAAAAAGTTCCATTAGTTGTGTACAGACGAAGTGATCTGCATAGCATAGACCAGTGTAAAGAAGTACATCAAATAGGTTTCTGGGCTGGAATCCGTAACGACAACTCCTTTATAGGTAGCATGAAGTTGCTAGCACAGCAATAACTAAGACTGATTGTCGTATCCGTAGCACGTAAACATTATGAGCCCAAGAGCAAAATATTTCGTCCGTCTCTAAGCATGACGAAAACATCGCATTCGCTACCAAATGCTACTTCAGGGGACAGCAGCAACTGGTTTATAATTTTTTTGTGGCGGCAGTGGAGGGCAACAAGTGGCCACGGCCATTTTTTTGTAACTGGACGCTGGCTGGCATAACTGTCAAACTGTATCTCATGTTTCGCGGTGCGTTTTATGTATGAGCAGAAGACGATAGGCTAAACACCTAAAAAAGGCGCGGCGACCGGTTTTTGGAACACGCGCATGCGCTATTAGAGGTCAGCTTATACGCACGTTTTCGCCGTCGTCGGTGAACCCCCGAAGCCCACACTCGCCTGGAACCGGTCCTGTTTTGTTTTCGCTAACACGTGACGCTGAGACGCAGGTACACATGCGTGTCTGTAACCGTCGTGCTGCTCCCAGAAGTTCACACGTAATCAATATAGCATTCTCGCGCCTGACGTGTTTTGGTCCTGTCCGTCCCTGAATGCTTAAAGTATAAAAGCTCCGCTCTGCCGAAACGTTCACCATACTCGTTGTGAACAGTGAGCTGTCATCTTACCTCGGCGACATGAAGAGCTTCCTGGTAAGTATGCAGAACAGGTACTACTAATAATCACTCCTTTATATTGTTTGAACGTTTACCATTGTCTCGAGGACGACCAGATATTTCTGTACAACCGAAAATTGCGTGATAATGCTTATGTTACGTAGACACAAATTGGTGGAATAATGTAGTAGCATTTCAGAAAGACGGTAATACAATTTTACCAATATAGATGAAGGGATCGAGACAGAACAGCTTACGATGAGTAGGTGCGCATTCAAACCGCCGTATCTATGTCCCTTTCCGAATATAAAAGGTTGCCGAGAGTCCTATGATACGGATAAAATAACTTCCGTACGCTGCACAATGTTTAGTATAACTTACGCTCATTAGTCGTTACACCGCTTCTCTCAACTACAGAAGATGATTCTCATCTAGCTGACTCAAGTTTTCTTAGTGGAACTGATTTTCTGGTATAGGCTGATCATTATATAGCAGTTAGAGAATTTTTCCACCTTCTGCATTAAGAAGCTACATAAAAAAATTTCTTTTGCTTACAGCATGTTATATCTCTTACTTCAGTGTGGCGGAAAAGCGACATACGTTAGGGCCCTTGGTAAGAGTATCACACACGGGGTTTTTTCGCGGTGTAAGCGCACATAAAACATTAAAATATTTGTTTGGAATCACGGAAGTGAAACCCTACATGTACGGAGCTTTCGACGAGCGAACGGTTATATATGACTGTGAGGTACTGAATCAGCATACTCTAAAAGGAACCTAATTATTATCCGGTCTGGACTGGAAGATTGCCATTTTTAATTGGTTTAAGTTACTTCGTGCACCGAGGGTATCTACTTCTTAAGTTACTCGTGTTGGCAGCTGTTCTTGATTCCCATTCTGGAATATTTAATCCGTCTTCTTGTGAAGGAATTCCGCAAAACCGTGTTTAGAAACTCCGCTTTAGTGACAATGCCATCGGCAGCATTACCCCTACAATCACACATTTACGGTATTGACGTAGCATCTATAGTGTGTTCATCATAAGGATAAACCTGATGTAAACATTACATCATGTATTCTTCCGTGTTTGCGTGAGTCTGATTGGATCTCGGTTTCGCGCGGAGCCGAAGCCACGCTGTGTCCGTTACAGTCAAGTACGATCATACAATACGTTTTATGTTGTGTTACACGTACAAAGGCTGAGCGATAATGCGGGACAACAGCTTTACCTGCGCATTTAAAAAAAATGGTTCAAATGGCTCTGAGCACTATGGGACTCAACTGCTGTGGTCATAAGTCCCCTAGAACTTAGAACTACTTAAACCTAACTAACCTAAGGACAGCACACAACACCCAGCCATCACGAGGCAGAGAAAATCCCTGACCCCGCCGGGAATCGAACCCGGGAACCCGGGCGTGGGAAGCGAGAACGCTACCGCACGACCACGAGATGCGGGCTGCGCATTTAACCTGGACGTCACTGGTCCAACTACAGTGCAATGATGGCAGTACTTGCAGTTCAGACGTGAAAAGAGACGAGCAGAGAAACAATACAGGTTCGAACGGCATTTAATTGTTAAACAGAATGAAATAATTTTCGGCAAAACTCTAGCACGACCGCACGCTTCTTAGGTGAGCAGACGGAAAGCATAAAATGCTCTCTTATTCACCTAACGTGGTATTCTATTTACAAACAAGAGTGATGAAAATTCTTAACTTTAAAGTAGGGTAATATTTCCTAGCGATCCATGTGTAATGCAAAAGCATACTGCGTATTGCTGAATACTGAAGCCATTGAAGGTATCAATTACAGTCGGTCGTCTCCTAATCTCTGAGCTCCTTCCCAACACCAATCGGAGAAATATATTTCAGTTCTGGAACTGTCATCTGCCTCGTTGACAACGAGTCGATCGACAACAGAATACACGAAGCCACTCAGGCGCCGCCTTTTCTCCTCTTCTTTTATGACGTGCCGTTCTATATCCCGCCTGTCGCCCCGCCTATCGACAGAGTGACGTCAGATAGATTATTCTGATTTTGGTTGCTTCTTTTATAACAGCTCGCTGCAGGGACGCGGGAACGGCGGTTTGAGATGTCGCGCAGGCCTCCCGCGCCATCTGGCGTCACTCGGTCCCGCACCAGGTCCGCGAAAGTGGCAGGGCGTGGCGCATATGTCACAGCACGTGATGCTGCAGGTGTTACAAGTTCCGCGTGTGATTGTGAAAAAGCTGCGTGAGTTAGTTCCAGTGCGTCTTGTTATTTCTCGCGACAAATCCCTTAACTTGGCTGCAGATCAGTTCTGTTGGATCCATATCGAAAAGGTGCAGAGGCAAATGTAAAAATGTAGCATTTTCATGGTGTGTTCGATGCTGTGAAAATGATTGTTTTTCAAGTTTCTATCGAGTACCGATTCCGATATACATCCGATGTGGATTTGTATCTCAACTATATCAACTGTAACACGCAAAATTTCAACGCCAACTTTTTTCTGTAAATTTATGGAAGACACTAAGTACAACTTATTTCTCGGCATTTACCTTGTTCAAAATGGTTCAAATGGCTCTGAGCACTATGCGACTTAACTTCTGAGGTCATCAGTCGCCTAGAACTTAGAACTAATTAAACCTAACTAACCTAAGGACATCACACACATCCATGCCCGAGGCAGGATTCGAACCTGCGACTGTAGCAGTCCCGCGGTTCCAGACTGCAGCGCCTAGAACCGCACGGCCACCACGGCCGGCTTACCGTGTTCCACACGCAGCAGCACGTAGCCTCAGACATTTTCATATTGCGTATTAACAGCGCGACAATCAGGACACAACAGTACAGAGATTGTAACTGTACGCGTTTTTTTAAATAATAATTACACAGCTATAGCGTGATTAAGAAAACTTTGATTGCTGTTAAAACATCAAAAAAATCTTAAAGTTTCGTTTAACGTAAATTAATAGTGACATATCTAATACATGAGTAGGACCTACTTCCGGGGTCGTAACAACACCAGTGTACGGATTCTACTGCATGTGAACAACCATCGCCTTTGTGTTTGTTTACATCAGGTTTATTCGTATGATGAGTAGAGTGTAGTAGACATTGTTGAATTTGAGGAATACGGAATCTCGTTACAAGCCTAAAAATAATTATAGAATGGATGTGTCTTGTAGGAGACAAGGTAAGAGGTAGTGTAGCAAGTTCACATGTTCTGTGTTTCCCAAGTGTCTCGTTGCAGAAGTAGGCTCATTTCGTGACGCTTCTCCCTCCTCCTGCTGTGCGAGCGTCCCTGGAACGTTATTTGCATTTTGCTTTAAACTCTCCCCTTCACGCCGTAACGCGCTGCCCACTGTCGGACAGGTTGTCATTGCGGCGCTGCTGGTGCTGGCTGCCGTGTGTTGCGTGTCGGTGCAGGCCGCTGCGGTGGCCGAACCGGAGGCCGCGCACCACGGAGGACACCGCGGTGGCGGCGGCCACCATGGGGGACACCATGGCGGCGGCAACTATGGCGGCGGCCACCATGGGCACCACGGCTGAGGGGCCTGACTTCACCACTGTAACTGCAATTCCTATGGCGTCAACTGGATTTCTTCCAGGAGACCTGCAGTGCCAAAGCTGCTTGCTCTGCCAGATGTCATAATGAGTAAAGGCATCTGTCTGTATATATTGTAAACAATAAACACTTGTTCTAAGTATATGTGCTGTTTTTACTGGATTAAGAAATAGCAGATCCCATCCAGACCAAATTCTAAACTCTAAACAATAAACACTTGTTCTAAGTATATGTGCTGTTTTTACTGGATTAAGAAATAGCAGATCCCATCCAGACCAAATTCTAAACTCTAAATAAATAATTGGGTAAGTGAAACATCACGTACTCGTAAAGTGTTAGCACTAATATTTGCTAGTTTTAAAAACGAAAATGATTTAATATACGTAGACTCCCTCCTCAAAACGTTGAAGGAATTTGTAATAGATAGGAAAACTCTCGGAACAACTACATCAACTTCCACAAACACAGTATATAAAGTTAAAGTTTCTGGAGCCACTTCTAGTGCCTTCCAAGCTGTATCAAGGGTCAGACTATAGACAGATTGTCACCATTATTATTCAGTTGTGTGGAGGAAAAAGAATGTAAAACAGAGGAATAAAACAAAACGTTAATAATTTCGTATGGCTGAATAGATCGAAAGAGGAAATAAGTTGTTACAGACGACCTCGTTATAATAGTTGTAACCATAGAGAATGAATGAAAAAAAAACTAGAATTTCTGAAGCGAACAGTTGGAAAGGTGGATCTGCAAATGTCTTTTGAAAAGACAGATTATATTACGGATAAAATTAATGCACAAAGAAATTTAAAAACCAAATACGACAATTTCGAGGAAATAGACAACTTCAAATATCTGGATGAAAATGAAAAGTGAAAAAGCATCAGTTAAAATGAGAACTCAAAAAATGAAAACACCCTACACTAAAGTGATAAATCCGCGGAAGAAAGATTTTTTTAAATATGTTGAACTGCAGTGTTACAAAACACGGATACAAAATGGCATTACAAGATTTAGAAATGAAAGAAAGTAGAAAGTTGTGAAAAATGTTAGGTCAAATCGTGGAGGAAGATGGTAGTTGTGTTTTGAGACCAAATAAAGAAATACACACATTCTGCCCTACAATGAGCTCAAGGAAGTGCGTGTCATAACCTTTGGACCTCTAGAGAGGGTTAAGGAAGACAGATTAACAAAGAAGATCCACACATGCTTCCAAATGAGGAAAACAGACAAGGAGAATGGGTGACGAGTGAAGACAAAAGAGGATGTGCTCCATACCTAGATTCTCAAAAATATCTTTCTCAACTTAAGGCCTATGTTGGATACCAGTAGACTACTCTCGACCAGAAATACCGTCCTTGCCCTGTGCTAGTCTACTTTTTATGTCCTACTTGCTTCATATTGCTTATTTTGCTTCCAAGATAGCAGAAGTCCTTAAATTCATCTGCTTCACGAGAAATAATTTTGATGTTAAGTTTCTTGCTACTCCCATTTTTGGTAGTTCTCATTACTTCTCTCTTTCTCGGTTTACTCTCAATCCGTATTCCGTACTCATTAGACTATTCACTCCCCTCAACAGATCCTGAAATTGCTCTTTACTGTCACTGATTATAGCAATGTCAGCAGCGAATTTGATAATTGATATACGAGGGCAGTTCAATAAGTAATGCAACACTTTTTTTTTCTCGGCCAATTTTGGTTGAAAAAACCGGAAATTTCTTGCGGAGTATTTTCAAACATTCCCGCTTCGCCTCGTATAGTTTCATTGACTTCCGACAGGTGGCAGCGCTGTACGGAGCTGTTAAAATGGCGTCTGTAACGGATGTGCGATGCAAACAACAGGCAGTGATCGAGTTTCTTTTGGCGGAAAACCAGGGCATCTCAGATATTCATAGGCGCTTGCAGAATGTCTACGGTGATCTGGCAGTGGACAAAAGCACGGTGAGTCGTTGGGCAAAGCGTGTGTCATCATCGCCGCAAGGTCAAGCAAGACTGTCTGATCTCCCGCGTGCGGGCCGGCTGTGCACAGCTGTGACTCCTGCAATGGCGGAGCGTGCGAACACACTCGTTCGAGATGATCGACGGATCACCATCAAACAACTCAGTGCTCAACTTGACATCTCTGTTGGTAGTGCTGTCACAATTGTTCACCAGTTGGGATATTCAAAGGTTTGTTCCCGCTGGGTCCCTCGTTGTCTAACCGAACACCATAAAGAGCAAAGGAGAACCATCTGTGCGGAATTGCTTGCTCGTCATGTGGCTGAGGGTGACAATTTCTTGTCAAAGATTGTTACAGGCGATGAAACATGGGTTCATCACTTCGAACCTGAAACAAAACGGCAATCAATGCAGTGGCGCCACACCCACTCCCCTACCAAGAAAAAGTTTAAAGCCATACCCTCAGCCGGTAAAGTCATGGTTACAGTCTTCTGGGACGCTGAAGGGGTTATTCTGTTCGATGTCCTTCCCCATGGTCAAACGATCAACTCTGAAGTGTATTGTGCTACTCTTCAGAAATTGAAGAAACGACTTCAGCGTGTTCGTAGGCACAAAAATCAGAACGAACTTCTCCTTCTTCATGACAACGCAAGACCTCACACAAGTCTTAGCACCCGAGAGGAGCTCACAAAACTTCAGTGGACTGTTCTTCCTCATGCACCCTACAGCCCCGATCTCGCACCGTCGGATATCCATATGTTTGGCCCAATAAAGGACGCAATCCGTGGGAGGCACTACGCAGATGATGAAGAAGTTATTGATGCAGTACGACGTTGGCTCCGACATCGACCAGTGGAATGGTACCGTGCAGGCATACAGGCCCTCATTTCAAGCTGGCGTAAGGCCGTAGCATTGAAAGGAGATTACGTTGAAAAATAGTGTTGTGTAGCTAAAAGATTGGGGAATAACCTGGTGCATTTCAATGCTGAATAAAACAACCCCTGTTCAGAAAAAAAATGTGTTGCATTACTTATTGAACTGCCCTCGTACTTCACCCTGCATTTTAATTCCACTCTTCTTTTATTCTCGTCATTGATTCTTCGATGTAGAGAGTGAGCAGCAGCGGCGATAGACTCCATCCATTTCTTACACCCTTTTCAGTACGAGGACTTCGTTCTTTGTCTTCCAGTATTATTCTTCCCTCTCATTCTTGTATATACACTCCTGGAAATTGAAATAAGAACACCGTGAATTCATTGTCCCAGGAAGGGGAAACTTTATTGACACATTCCTGGGGTCAGATACATCACATGATCACACTGACAGAACCACAGGCACATAGACACAGGCAACAGAGCATGCACAATGTCGGCACTAGTACAGTGTATATCCACCTTTCGCAGCAATGCAGGCTGCTGTTCTCCCATGGAGACGATCGTAGAGATGCTGGATGTAGTCCTGTGGAACGGCTTGCCATGCCATTTCCACCTGGCGCCTCAGTTGGACCAGCGTTCGTGCTGGACGTGCAGACCGCGTGAGACGACGCTTCATCCAGTCCCAAACATGCTCAATGGGGGACAGATCCGGAGATCTTGCTGGCCAGGGTAGTTGACTTACACCTTCTAGAGCACGTTGGGTGGCACGGGATACATGCGGACGTGCATTGTCCTGTTGGAACAGCAAGTTCCCTTGCCGGTCTAGGAATGGTAGAACGATGGGTTCGATGACGGTTTGGATGTACCGTGCAGTATTCAGTGTCCCCTCGACGATCACCAGTGGTGGACGGCCAGTGTAGGAGATCGCTCCCCACACCATGATGCCGGGTGTTGGCCCTGTGTGCCTCGGTCGTATGCAGTCCTGATTGTGGCACTCACCTGCACGGCGCCAAACACGCATACGACCATCATTGGCACCAAGGCAGAAGCGACTCTCATCGCCGAAGACGACACGTCTCCATTCGTCCCTCCATTCACGCCTGTCGCGACACCACTGGAGGCGGGCTGCACGATGTTGGGGCGTGAGCGGAAGACGGCCTAACGGTGTGCGGGACCGTAGCCCAGCTTCATGGAGACGGTTGCGAATGGTCCTCGCCGATACCCCAGGAGCAACAGTGTCCCTAATTTGCTGGGAAGTGGCGGTGCGGTCCCCTACGGCACTGCGTAGGGTCCTGCGGTCTTGGCGTGCATCCGTGCGTCGCTGCGGTCCGGTCCCAGGTCGACGGGCACGTGCACCTTCCGCCGACCACTGGCGACAACATCGATGTACTGTGGAGACCTCACGCCCCACGTGTTGAGCAATTCGGCGGTACGTCCACCCGGCCTCCCGCATGCCCACTATACGCCCTCGCTCAAAGTCCGTCAACTGCACATACGGTTCACGTCCACGCTGTCGCGGCATGCTACCAGTGTTAAAGACTGCGATGGAGCTCCGTATGCCACGGCAAACTGGCTGACACTGACGGCGGCGGTGCACAAATGCTGCGCAGCTAGCGCCATTCGACGGCCAACACCGGGTTCCTGGTGTCTCATCTGTGCCGTGCGTGTGATCATTGCTTGTACAGCCCTCTCGCAGTGTCCGGAGCAAGTATGGTGGGTCTGACACACCGGTGTCAATGTGTTCTTTTTTCCATTTCCAGCAGTGTATTCTATATCACCAGTCTTTATCTTACTCCTCTTTTCCACAGAATTTCTAACGTCTTCCACCATATTACATTGCTGAACGTTTCTTACAGATCGACAAATCCTATGAACGTGTATTGATTTTTCTTCAGTCTTGCTTCAATTATCAAGTGCAACGTCAGAAATGCGTCTCTGGTGCCTTTACATTTCCGAAAGTCAAACTGATCGTCGTCTAAGAGGTCGTCAATTTTCTTTTCCTTTCTTCTGTATATTACTCTTCTCAGCAGTTTGGCAGCATGAAATGTTAAGCGGGCTGTTTTATATTTCTCGCACTTACCTGCCCTTACTATCTTCTGAATTGTGTGGATGCTTTTTTACGGAAGTCTGATAGTAGTTCGCCAGTCTGATAAATTCCACACACCAACCTGAACTTCGTTGCCACTTATCCCAAGAATTTTGGAAAGTCCTGTGAAATGTTATCTCCTCTGTTCTGCCTGATGTGGCACAGGAGTGGTAAGATACTGGCCCATAAATAGCAACAAAATAGTGTAAACAATTTCCTGCAACAGTACATATATAGCTGAAAGTGGGTTATTTCAGAGTCAAGGAGCCACTTATACGTAAAAAACCGTATAGGTGTAGAGAGTTTTATGTCGGGACAGATTGAGCGGGCAAAAAACACGAAAAGTAACTTCGCCTACGGTACCCTTAGAAATCAGCAGCAGCAGAATGTGCTCTCAAAAACAAACAACAAACTGGATTCGACGAGACATGTCTTATTAAACGGACTTACGTTTTCTGAGATAGTGTTGTAAATGGTGAAGTGAACGTAAGAATATAAATAAAGATGGTGGTTTGGAACTAAGCACAGCTTTGCACCCGGAAGGCTGAAAAGGGCGTGGTGCTCTTTCAATGAAATCATTATCTTGTAGAATAGAGACGGCTGTAGCAGGCAGAGCAGGTAAAGTGGCAACTTCGTATTACTCTCTTGGAAATTCTTGCAGTCACTGGGGAACTATTCATGCTTCTTTGGTTTTGTCAGCAAGTTTCGTGGTGATAGATCCATGCACACCTCTGCAGTGAAATATTTTGTGGTTTTTCTATGTTTGGTGGAAGGCAAGTGACAGATCCATTTGCAGATATTAAAAATACATGTTCTGACAATTAATTGCTACAAAGATGACAATACTTCTTATTTTAGACTTCTAAAACACACGTTTATGAATTGTTTAGGTTATGCAATTTCATATTCAGTCAACATTTAGTGTCATGGCGTCCATTCGGGCAGATTGACCAGTCACCTGACGGGGCAAAGTGGAAAAATTGCCACTTTGTCCGAACATATATCTTTTCATATAAGTACCTTGTTTCAAAACATCGCACTTGACAATAGGACAAACGTATTTCGTAAAATAAGTATACTAAGCTTTGGTGTATTTACAGCTTGCTAAAAAGTTATGTTTTTTTACGGTATGTGTATGTTAAGATCCCATCAAATTATTTAAGAAAATTATTAAAACAACAATTAGATTCCCAAGCTATTTAATCAGCATTGGATGCTGTTAGAAAAGAAAAGTTGACATTCGCTACACCAACTAAACCACTGAGTGTCTCAAGAAACACATTAAAAAGAAGAACTCTTAAAAGAAATAGTGGTGCTACTGAAGACGAGGAGATTCTTCGGCTCTTCAGATGTGTATTCAACTAAGAGCAAGAGGAAGAACTCCTTAACCATATTTTTAACATGGAACGATCATATTGTGACATATCAGTATCGGATTAATACCATTAGGCATCGCGGCTTTCTGAGTGGAACGATAGACCACATCCACTCAACAAAAAGAGAAATATATGGCAGACATGGATTGGGTGGCACAGTTTAGGAAGAGGCAGCCAAACATAAGCCGTTTCGCCGTTTCTGTTTTTTTTTAGTCATCAATCTTCTCACTGATCTGATGCGGCCCGTCATGAATTCCTCTCCTGTGCCAATCTCTTCATCTCAGAGTAGCAATTATTTTCTGGACGTATACCAGTCTCTGTCTTCTAGTTTTTACACTCTGCAGATCCCTCTAGTACCATGTAAGTAATTCTCTGATTTCTTATCAGGTGTCCTTCCATCCTGTCCCTTTTTTTTTGTCAGTGTTTTTAATACATTCCTTTCCTCACCGGTTCAGCGGAGAAACTTTTCATTCCTTACCTTATCAGTCCACATAAGCCTTTGAAAAACAGATTCTATTTCATCTGAGGCTTAATTTTCCTTTTCCCTGTCACTGGCCACTTTGCACTATCTACTGAGCAAAGTGGCCATTTTGCAGACTTCAACTTATGCACATTTTTCTATTAAAAAAGAAGACTTCAATAATAATACAATTATTTTATAGTTACATAGTGTACACAGTTTATACAGATGTATTTTCTGTACTTATCTACAGCATGATTTTCTTAGAGTGGCCACCTTACTCAGTTTTCCCCTACGGCGCTGGGCTGAGTACCACTAACGTGATAGGCGGTATAACGGCTGTTTAGAGACAGCAGCGGCACTAACACAAGTCACCACTTGATAAAAACCAAGGAGCACTCGGCTGGAAGCTGTCGGTTTTTTTTAACACTTGACGCTACTAGGAGCTTGAGAAAATTCCATCAGTATACTCACCACTGTGTCTCCTGCACCTTTTTTTGTTATCAATAGCCCACTTTCCATTAGCTTTTCACCTCAAGTCTTGCAGTCCAGTAAAAACATACTTGATCCATACGCCATTCACATGAAGTTTTTGTGTGACTTTTTTTTGACTGGAGGTCTTGGGGACCACGGCCGTTCTACATCTACATCTACATCTACATCCATACTCCGCAAGCCACCTGACGGTGTGTGGCGGAGGGTACCTTCAGTACCTCTATCGGTTCTCCCTTCTACTCCAGTCTCGTATTGTTCGTGGAAAGAAGGATTGTCGGTATGCCTCTGTGTGGGCTCTAATCTCTCTGATTTTATCCTCATGGTCTCTCCGCGAGATATACGTTAGAGGGAACAATATACTGCTTGACTCTTCGGTGAAGGTATGTTCTCGAAACTTTGACAAAAGCCCGTACCGAGCTACTAAGCGTCTCTCCTGCAGAGTCTTCCACTGGAGTTTATCTATCATCTCCGTAACGCTTTCGCGATTACTAAATGATCCTGTAATGAAGCGCGCTGCTCTCCGTTGGATCTTCTCTATGTCTTGTATCAACCCTATCTGGTACGGATCCCACACTGCTGAGCAGTATTCAAGCAGTGTACGAACAAGCGTACTGTAACCTACTTCCTTTGTTTTCGGATTGCATTTCCTTAGGATTCTTCCAATGAATCTCAGTCTGGCATCTGCTTCACCGACGATCAACATTATATGATCATTCCATTTTAAATCACTCCTAATGCGTACTCCCAGATAATTTATGTTATTAACTACTTCCAGTTGCTGACCTGCTATTTTGTAGCTAAATGATAAAGGATATATCTTTCTGTGTATTCGCAGCACATTACACTTGTCTACATTGAGATTCAATTGCCATTCCCTGCACCATGCGTCAATTCGCTGCAGATCCTCCTGCATTTCAGTACAATTTTCCATTGTTACAACCTCTCGGTACACCACAGCATCATCTGCAAAAAGCCTCAGTGAACTTCCGATGTCATCCACCAGGTCATTTATGTATATTGTGAATAGCAACGGTCCTATGACACTCCCCTGCGGCACACCTGAAATCACTCTTACTTCGGAAGACTTCTCTCCATTGAGAATAACATGCTGCGTCCTGTTATCTAGGAACTCCTCAATCCAATCACACAATTGGTCTGGTAGTCCATATGCTCTTACTTTGTTCATTAAACGACTGTGGGGAAGTGTATCGAACGCCTTGCGGAAGTCAAGAAACACGGCATCTACCTGTGAACCCGTGTTTATGGCCCTCTGAGTCTCGTGGACGAAGAGCGCGAGCTGGGTTTCACATGACCGTCTTTTTCGAAACCCATGCTGATTCCTACAGAGTAGATTTCTAGTCTCCAGAAAAGTCATTATACTCGAACACAATACGTGTTCCAAAATTCTACAACTGATCGACGTTAGAGATATAGGTCTATAGTTCTGCACATCTGTTCGACGTCTCTTCTTGAAAATGGGGATGACCTGTGCCCTTTTCCAATCCTTTGGAACGCTACGCTCTTCTAGAGACCTACGGTACACCGCTGCAAGAAGGGGGGCAAGTTCCTTCGCGTACTCTGTGTAAAATTGAACTGATATCCCATCAGGTCCAGAGGCCTTTCCTCTTTTGAGCGATTTTAATTGTCCAGTACTGTTAGAAACGAAACGCCTATAGGCGTCCTTACGATCTTATTTTTTGTGTAGCTACCAGTTTCATCACTACAGCACACATCACCATAACGTACTCATGCTGATATCTACACTAGTTGATGGTTGGAGTGCTGACACCACAGTTACAGATAGTCTGTGTAAACCAGTTATGTAGCCCACTTTTGCAGTGTATATATGGATCAGCATCAACTATGGCCTGAGGATAGCCCACTGAAGCTACGAAACTGGCAGCTACACAATAAATATGATCATGAAGGTGGCTGTAGGCCTTTCATTTTCTTACAATTGATCTGAGGGCCTACATGTCCAGACCATCTCCATTTTATTTTCGTCAATGTAAAAGTTGTTTGTTCACTGGGCACTTTCATTTCCTTCCATTACATTTTGGTTCCAGTAGATCGCGGTGTTTATCTTTGCAAATATCTGCTATAATAAGTTTCGATTAATCGGAATGACTCCTGTGGGTAAAACAACTTTATATCTTTCATAACCAATCGAGTAGAACGAAGGTCATGAAACTAAGGCTTCATGTCGTTACAACTTAGCAGTTGACACAGTTTAGTCAGTACCTGTGTTATAGCAGCCATCTTCACAACGCACTAATGCTCATCTCTGTAGTAGGTGCAGAGGGTGGAACCTATTACGCCGTCATAGGTTGGAGCTCCGTGTACTTCATTTCACAGCTTGCACACCTAATACCCACCTACAAATACACTATGTGATCTAAAGTATCCGAACACCTGGCCGAAAATGACTAACAAGTTCACGGAGCCCTCTATCGGTAATACTGGAATTCAGTATTGTGTTGGCCCATCTTTAGCCATGATGAAAACTTCCACTCTCACGGGCATACGTTCAGTCAGGTGCTGGAAGGTGTCTTGGAGAATGATAGCCCATTCTTCAAGGAGTGTTGCACTGAGGAGAGATATCGATCGGTCGGTGAGGCCTGGAACGAAGTCGCCGTTCCAAAACATCTCAAAGGTGTTCTACAGGATTGAGGTCAGGACTCCGCGCAGGCCAGTCCATTACAGGGATGTTATTGTCGTGTAACCACTCCGCCACAGGCTGTGCGTTATGAACAGGTGCTCGATCGTGTTGAAAGATGCAATCTCCATTCCCCAACAGTGGGAAGCCAGAAAATGCTTAAAACATCTGTGTAGGCCTGTGCTGTGACAATGGCACGCAACACAACAAAGGGTTCAAGCCCCCTCCGTGGAAAACACGATCACCACCTCCGAATTTTACTGTTCGCACTACACACCCCGGCAGATGGCATTCACCGGTCATTCGCCATACCCACACCCTGCCATCGGATCGCCACATTGTGTACCGTGATTCATCACTCCACACAACATTTTTCCACTGTTCAATCGTCCACCAATGTTTATACGCTCCTTACAGCAAGCGAGGTGTCGTTTTGCATTTACCAGGATGATGTGTGGCTTATGAGCAGCCGCTCGACCTTGAAATCCAAGTTTTCTCACCCCCCGCATAACTGTCATAGTACTTGTAGTGGATCCTGATGCAGTTTGTAATTCCTGGGTAATGGTCTGGATAGCTGTCTGCCTATTACACTTTGCGACCCTCTTCAATTGTCGCCGGTCTCTGTCAGTCAACAGACGAGGTCGGCTTGTACGCTTTTCTGCTGTACATCTCTCACGTTTTCACATAACTACCACATCGGAAACAGTGGACCTAAGGATGTTTAGGAGTGTGGAAATCTCGCGTACAGACTTATGACACAAGTGACAGCCAGTCACCTGACCACGTGAGTTCCGCGGAGCGCCCCATTCTGCTCTCTCACGATGTCTAACGACTACTGAGGTCGCTGATATAGAGTACCTGGAAGTAGGTAGCAGCACAATGCACCTATTGTAACAACAGTCTAACACAAGAAAGTGATCTTCTATTAATTTTCCGGGATAATATGTACGCCTCGGAATACGAACAATTACTCTGATAGCACTATACCCGCCATCCCGCGATGCTACGTGTCGTCCTGAACGTTCTAAACTGGGAACGTTGTTGCTTTGTTCGCTGCCTACGAAATCCTTCGATGTTCACTGATGTCAATAAAAGCGCAAATGTTTACTAACCTGCAGCACATGAGATACAATACTGCTCAAAGTAAGAGTTCCACGATCTATGTTTTCTCTTATCTGTTACATGAAGATGTTGTAGTTACGAGGCACGTTCAATAAGTAATGCAACACATTTTTCTCTAAAAACAGACTGGCTTTACTCATAATTTCGGCATACCATATTATTCCTCACTCTTTTTTTCTACAAAACTCTATTTTTCAGCATAACCCCCGTTTAATGCGGCGGCCTTTCTCTAACTTACTGTTATGGCCTGTATACCCTCATAGTACTACTCTACTGATCGACGACGGCACTAGCGCCTTGTTACTGCAACAACCTCTCCGTCATCCATACAGTGCTTTCAGCGAGGTCTGTTCTTTAATGGGGAAGCGCAATACACTTCAGAGTTTATCATTGGACCATGAGGCAGGACATAGAACAGAATAACCCCTTCAGAGTCCCAGAACGCCGTC
This sequence comes from Schistocerca cancellata, assembly GCF_023864275.1. Lineage (NCBI taxonomy): Eukaryota > Metazoa > Arthropoda > Insecta > Orthoptera > Acrididae > Schistocerca > Schistocerca cancellata. The sequence continues at coordinate 617,767,716 of NC_064630.1, read as the reverse complement.
ACCATGACTTTACCGGCTGAGGGTATGACTTTGAACTTTTTCTTCAGAAGAGGTGGTGTGCCGCCACTCCATGGACTGCAGTCTTGTTGCCGATTCGAAGTGGTGAACCTATGTTTCATACCTGTGACGATTTTCGACAAAAAAGTCACAATCAGTCTCGTAATGCGCAAGCAAACCTGCACAGATTGTCCTTCGTTGTTGTGTATGGTGTTCCGTTAGGCGGTGAGCAACCCAGTGGACACACAAATTCCAGCCCACCAACTGGTGGACGAATGTGTCAATACCAACAAAGATGTCCAGTTTTGCAGCAAGATTTTTCATTCTGATTCGTCGATTACCTCAGATCAGAGTGTCCGCACGCTCCAATATTGGAGGAGTCAGAGCTGTGTGTGGCTGGCTGGCACACAGCAGATGGACAGGTTTGCCCGACCCTTCTACGAAGGCGGCAGACTCCTCGCCCAACGACTCAACATGCTTTTGTTCACTGCCACGTCTCCTTGGAATTCTCTTCTGCAAGCGCCTATGAATATTTGCGACGCTCTGGTTTTCCGCCAAAAGGAACCCAATGACAAATTTCTGCTTGGAACGAACCTCAGATATAGACGCCAAATTGAAAGCTACGCCACCTATCGGAACTTCAGTGAACTATTGTAGCAGAAGCGGAAATATTCCAAGGTGTGCCACAACAAATATCGCATTTTTTTAACCAAAATGAGCGAAAAAGAAATGGTTCTCATTACTTATTGAACGACCTTCGAACACGTTTTCGAATAGTTCTTGTCGTCACACGAAAGAAAGATTGTTAAGTAGTCTCAAGTCATCTACCACATTAGAGATGAAATACAAGTTCATCAGTGTATAACGGCCAATGTCATATGTACACTCAGTTCTTAGCAATGGAATTAATTTCTGGGGAATAGATGTAGAAAATATGAAATAGTTCAATTGGCTCTGAGTACTATGGGATTTAACATCTGAGGTCATCAGTCCCCGAGAACGTAGAACTACTTAAACCTAACTAAACTAAGGACATCACACACATCCATGCCCAAGGCAAGATTCTAACCTGCGACCGTATCAGTCGCGCGGTTCTGGACTGAAGCGCTTAGAAAATATAAATGCAGTTTTCAGAAAGCAGAAAAAGCATTAAGATTAATAACCAGAAATAGAATTAAGGCTCATTGGATAGATTATTTCGTAACGCTGAGGATTTTAGGCACATCATATGAGAACATTTAGTAACCTGTTATGCAAATCGTAAAATAACCTTAATTATTGAATATACAGTTCTGATTGTGACAGTGAAACTAGATACAGATTAAACATACATTTAGCAAGAAAGAATACACATAATGCTCAAAATATCATTATCTATGAAACTTCCTCCCAGATTAAAACTGTGGAGAGGAGGTACGGGCCGAATTGAAGCTTTGAAGACGGGTCATGAATCGTGCTTGGCTCTCTCATATGGTAGAGCACTTGCCCGTGAAAAGCCAATGTCCCGAGTTCAAGTCTCGGTCCGGCGCTCAGTTTTAATCTGCCAGGGAGTTTCATATCAGTGCAAACTCCGCTACAGAACGAAAAATCTCTTTCTGGATCATTATCTAACTAGAAATAAAATTCTACAATCAGTTGTCCAAAGAGAATAAAGAGGTTACCAAGATTTACTTATTTAGAGAGGCATTTTTCGTTTGGTGTTGTATGCTAAGTTCTTTTCATATCACATGTATTCCTCGATGCTGGTAGTAGTGCCAATGACAGCATTTTTATTAAAAATATTTTTACATCGACAAAAATCAAAAGATGTGCTACCTCCACATAATGCTGACACTATAAACATCGTAAATATTCCAAAGAAGTGAATGAGCTTTTCAGCTTACGGTGTACTTAATAAAAAAAATAGTAATAACTATAACAGCTATTGATTTATGAAGTTCAACAAGATGTTGTTCGAAATAAGTATTGTTGGTGTCTACGCCCTAGCTCCTATTCTAGTTACAGAAATGAGAGTGAAGATCAGTGGCTTGTACTTTTGGTATTTCGGCTCTGGATCAACTCAGCGGCTACATATTTGAGATGCACACCACGTTTCGCATTTCTGAGCCTGCTCAAGAAAAACAGGGGATGCGTCAATGTATCACTCCTGTAGCTGGTATAATTAGCATCATCAAAGAATATATTTGACAACTCTGTGTCTGTTACGCCTGGAGTGGTACAGAATTATCCAGCTAAATTCACTTGATGTTTCTTGTCATTTAGATTAAATAATCTGAGTGATTTTTATGTAATATCTGACGTTTGCTAATAAAATTTTTGGTTTAGATTCCAGAAAGATTGTTCCATGCAGAAAGTATAATTAATGTCGTCTTTTACGACAAAATTGTCTATCATAGCTATTACTATGGTAATGACACAGAAGAGATCACAGTAGTGGTTCGCTAGCTTAGTGGTAATATGACTGATGTCTGAAATGATGACTGTGTTTGCTGTGTGGTAGACTAATACATTGTGTCAACATTTTTCTTCTGCTTTGAACCGCCAAATTGAAAATTGGCAAGGACATGTTAATAAAACCTCTATATCATAAGTCTTCTCGTTACGTCTATATCATAAGTATTCTCGTTACCTTGAGTCCGTACATTGTAAATATAAAGGTGAAACACTTATGACATTCCTGAATTATGCATGTTTTAATATCGCATTTTTTGCTTCACCCAATAAAAATTAAAAATTTTTGTTAACACATATTTTGAATAATTGCTGAGTAGCAAGGGCAGATAAATAGGTATGCAATGTAATTTCATCGGTAGCAGACTGGTACCTTATTTTGGAGGCGATAAAAAATATTTTCATGTGGAATCAAGTATTGTGTTACGTGAATGTTGCTCTGTAAATTAACTGAACCCGCAATGAAATAGTTAACAGTGTACAAAATCATTTGATACCAAACCCAAAAAGTTTTTGACATATACAAAACTTCATTCTGTGTCCTGATACTTTTTTTTCATAAGCCTTTACTTAAGTGATTAATTGGGTGCCACATAAATGTAAGAGAACAACAAATAGACATTGACAATAGTGATACCACAGTTGGAAGTCATTAAGAAGTAAAAAAAAAATTCAACAGTTTTAGGGAACATGACAGTGAAACTAACAATACATTTAGCAATTTCATTGTGTCTTTTGTTTTCTTACGTTTATTTGTACAAAAATGTCAAACAATATCCTAATATTAATCATTTTTAGTTATTCCCAGCTAAACAGTTAAGCCTGAATGGTATATAATCAGCCCTTACAAAGACATTCTTAAAATTTTTATACTTGTGTCTGCCACGCCCTATATATCTTAGTATCCAGTTGCTATCGCCGTATTTCGAACGTTCAGTCAGGTCTATAACTTGTCTTGTATTCAGCAGGCTTTCTGAAGTGCCCTCAACCGACCAGCCAAATACTGTAAGCAATACATAAACATGGAGCATAGGAAGTTACACAGTGAGTGCTGGATATCTCACATTTTCTAAATCAGTGACTCACCCCATCTGACGCGACGCCCTGACCCAGTTTCTTTTTTCTGCTGTTGTTAAATAATCCGAATTTTCTGCCTTTTTGTCTACAGTGACACAACTGTTTCACTATCGAGTATGCTTTGCGTTGAAGGTGAAATATAAATGTATGTAACATTAATATGTTGAAAAATTAATTAAAAACTAGAAATGAATAAATGAACAATTATATTGATACAAATCCTCCTATCTATGCTATAATAATCTATCAATCAATAATTCATCATCATTCCCACAGCTTGGTGTTAACAGATGAAATTCTCCACAGCAGTAATTGGAAAATAATCGTTACCTTTTTATACTTTAGACATCGTGTAAGTGTTAACACAGATTGTATTCAGATTTACCAACGCAATTTATTGAACAGACAATTTTTTACATAGTTTAATCCAAATTTAATGTTCTGCTATAATTCTTGAATGGGTTAACAGTAGAAAACTAACTGCCTTAAGCCAATCGATTTTGAATAAACATGCAAAAATGTTTTCCATCAACAAATTTATGGATGCCTATGAAAACTGCAGGTCAAGAATTTATCAACTGATCCATGATCTGAAACAGAAACTAACTGAACAATGGTTCCAGATAAATGTATTATTTTTAACTATTATGCTATGATTTTTTTTTCAGTACATCACAGGCATTGTGCTGGCATACACTGAAAACAGAATAATATGTCTATGAGTCTAAAACGACTTGTAAATGACGTAAAAATTTAAGCACTCCTGGTTAATTGTATTAAAACATTGTTAATACTAAACTTTTGGTTAAAATAGTAAACATTCAAATATTCATCCTAATTCTCAGTTCATTGCTACTTTCATGTTAAAGTCCAACAAAGAACAATAGCACTTTTTATAGTCTTAAGAGTGAATGTCTATTCTGCAGAATTAACCAAGGAGCCAGTAAACTTCTTCTCAGTAGTTGTAGTGCGGGTGGTGACGAAGAAGTTGGTGGTGCCAATAGTGGTTATGATGTCCATATTTGTAGTCATAGTTCCCACCACCACGACGAATGGTGTGGCTTATACCAATAGTCATGTCTCCATCCAAGGTCAGGTACACATCCATAATCTTCATCCCATCCATTGTCATCACGCAAACTCCAATAATGACCATAATGAGGATCAGCTACTGGGTATGCCTTCAGCATCACGAAACACAGTGCCAGCGTCAGTAGCACAGCCGAGACCACCTGTTGGACAACGATAACTCACTGTAATCTTCGAATGATTGTGTTTAGGGCGCCAGCAGAATCCGGTTCACAGACACATGTAGCTGTGGCAAGGTGAGCACAAACAAAAGAAAAACCTATTCCCAGGGAGGTATTGTAATTATTGCTAAATCTTGCGTCGGTGTATGTAGCTACGTAACCCAAATACCGTAAGTGGTACGAAATCTATACAAATTAAAACCTAAAATTTCGTTTGTTCAAAATCGTTTATTTCCGGAAGTTGTCGATCGATTAGTTTTAATTTTCACACAACGTTGCATTTTAATACAGGCGTGTTTTAGGTACCGATTTTCTATATATAAAGTTTTTCTATTCTTGTAACAATGTTTCCCTGTTCAATTTCTAAAAAATTACTATATTAACGAAATAAATACATAAAACGCATTTGTATTCCCATGAAATGTTGTATCAAAATTTCAAAGTATTCGGTCCAAAATTTGCGGGAATCTGCGTTTGGGAATAGCTACATTTACTATATAAAAATGAAAGAAAATGTTATCTCAGTACCTGTAATGTATAAATATATGTGTGTAACAGATAAATACTTTGTTACCAAAAATCTCAAAATATACCTTTCCAATTTACTTCAAATTTTTACATGTTACTGTAATAAACGTTTAGACACATATGGATCATATACTTTTTAATAATAAATGTATATAAAATATATGCAATAGTGAAACGTTAGCAAACAGTTAAGTTGTATTTAAGGCTTATTGCTTTATGATTAGAAAACTAATACAGAGTCGGATCGGCGTCAACAATAAACAAGGCTCAAGAACAGAGAGGGGTGGAAAGGAGGGGATGAACAGAGAGAGGGGGCTGGAGGACATGGAGAGAGAACGGGAAGGAGAAGATGAACGAAGAAGGGGGGAGAAAGTGATGGACAGAGAGAGAGAAGAAGGAGGTGATGGAAAAAGAAATCGGGAGAGAATGAAATTAGGACATACATCCCATCTTCATATATTTTAGAAATATGTTCTTTTCCTTTCCTTTGTTACCCGTTTAAGCAGACTGAGCCACAACATTGTAGTTGGGTACATCAGTATTAGCACATAAGCTTCTGTTTTTTTTTAATGTACAAAAGATTTTAGTCGCCACAGCAAGTACTTAAGGAGGAGATAGTACAGAATGTTCCCAACGAACCATTCCTTATATCATGTGCAGAATTTTTATTGAGTACAGAGATACAGATAGTTACAAGAGATAAGTTATCATTTCGCGTGTTGGTATCCCTAGTTCGTATGGGTTTATTTACAGATGTCATCTTTGGTTCGATTTGCAAGTTGTGAAGTTGTCCTTGAGCTTACTTAATTTAATTTTTCGAATTCGATTGTGATTCGTCTGCCAGTTGCACTGTATTATTCATTCATGCCTTACTAACATGTGCTAAGTATGCTGATACGGAACTTGTGTTCGGGTTTTCAAGTGGAAACGCTGCTGCTTATTGCTGCATCACACAGTGGACGATTCCATAACCTCAAAATACCAGGATAAAGAAAGTTTTCTCGTGTTTGCACCAAACTGATTCGGACTGGTGCAGTGATCATAAATCGTGTCTCATTTGAACATACGAATAAATGGTGCGTGGATGAAACAGAAGACATTATGCTGTTGGTATCATGTGGTCCTTCAGCTAGCACATGCAAAACTTCTATGCATATTGTAAAATTGATCGTTCGCATTATGACTAGTGCTCCCATCGGAACAGAATGCCAAGGCGGTCTCAGAAGAGCTACACATAGTGTTGGCAACAGAATTCGACAGAGCAATGAAGTCGATAGTGAAATTTATGTAAACTTAAATACCTCAGTAACATGTACAAAAGGTTAGCTCATAAACAGTGACTGTAAGAAACTGATAGAAAATGGCGTCTGTTCAAAGTTCCACCCTTTTCTGTGCTAGCTGTATGTCAAACTGAATCTGTATGTGTAAACAAAGTACCATAAACACAAAACTCCTGCTTTTTACTTAAATGTACTCTTATCTTCAGTTGATAATTTAGTACTGTCCGATTAATAGTTTGTTTCTGGCAAAGGAGTGTATGCAGATAAATTGCGCGTCTATAACTAAGTAGGCTTTCGCGGCCAGAGTCAGTTGACATTAGTTTTCTGAATACCGTACCGCGTCACAATGTAAAAAACTATATTGGAATAACCATACAGCGGCCTTTTGTCTTGGTGTGGATAGACCCAGACCCAGAACCACTGACTGGCGGAACGTTATGTGGTTTGACGAACCACGCTTTTGCCTATATTGAAATCACGATCGTCGCAGAGAGCACGGAAGCCCAAATGGAGCATTTCATCTTGAATGTGTGAAAGGCAAGTTCAAGCCAGAGGTAGGTCTGTGAAATTTTGGGGATGTTTTTCTTCTTCTTAATTGGGACTGCTTGTTGAGGTGACCACTAACACGAAGCTGCAGTTAAGATAGGCGTAGTGAGTATGCTATTGATAACCCAATTTTCAAGACGACAACAGTAGAGTTCGTTTGGTTGGAAGGATGAGTGACTGGTATTCTGAACACTCCTCCATTCTATTACTTCCAATTAGCATGGAAAATCACCTGACTTTAACCTATTAGAAAACCAGTAAGTAAAACGCCGACATAAACCTCCCAGGAATTTGGAGGAACGGCGCGATTAACCATTCAGCGTTTGGCTTAGTCTGGATGCGACGCACACTTCCTAGCCGAATCCAGTCGGTTATCTCGTACGGAGGCGGAATTACGCGGTACTGAGTGAAGCTCATAATGAATTCTCTATGGGTGTCTAATTTTTTGTCCTACGAGCTTATTTTTGCTTGCAAATATTTCTCGTTTTACGGTTGGAAACTCTATGTGAATTTATTTGTTATGTGTTTCCCACATGAAATGACAACAGAAAGTTATACTGCAGTCGTTATGTGTTTTACAAACATCTGTCTGTATGATCTCCTTCGAACTTCTGCCTACCTTTCTTTTTCAGTTTTCATTGCCAAAGGAAAGATTGTTTGTTTTAATGGATGCTGCAAATTGCTGTTAAGAGTGCCTTCTCATTCTAGATGCGTAATATATGTTTACGCTGAACAAAGCTTGCTTGAAGATTCTCCTGACAAGTGGTTAGCTTTGTCTTCATCTCCGAAATGCAGCTCCTTTCATTATCGTCTTTAATTGCTACCTTCTGAAGTTTTTCTGCTTCCTTTGTGTTGTCTCTTTCTACGAGCGTACTATTTCGTCACAAGCGGAAGATTGCTATAAAATATTTGTTTTAGGTTGTACAAATAATGTATTTTGAACTCTAGACAATCGTCTAATCGGGTTCAGTAAAACTCATGGGTATTAAATCTCCAGGAACTTACATCCCATTTATTAGGCATGATTTTCTACTCATCTACTTTTTTCGCTCGTTAGTTACTGCGTCGCTATTTAGACACACCGGATTTTCAGCGTATGTTGGTAAGAAGTCAGTTGAGATGCAACTGAAACCACTACATTGTTTACGGAATGGAATAAAAACGGACGGCTATGTATCGTAATGTATGTTACGGTAAACAAAACTCTCAAATGTACGACAGTTCGTTCATGTCATCGCAAGAATTTGTAAGAACAATCAAACGAGAAAACATCTTTCACACTGGGGCACTAGCAATGCTGGCGTAGGAAGATGTACTTCGTTCAGACTGTATGGGTGTGTTGTGGTAATAGAGATAACTGTAGCGACGCAGGATGTTCGTGACGTAGCGTTATGCCGTCAGTGTTTGCTCAATCACTACCAGTCGTAACTGAAATCGTACCCGATGAGCTCCCCATACCACCACCACTGTGCCTCCAAAACATTCGTAGAATCAGTCTTATGCCCAGGTCAGAGCCATACTCACAAACTATGGTCCTCCGGGGTACTGCACAACCGCGATTCATTGCAAAACACACATCGACGCAATTCACCATCAGTCCATGCTAACCCTGCCACGCCACTGCAGACAGAGCCTCAATGTTGTGGTGTTTAACGGCAGGAAGGTAATTCTCTAGTGCGGCTGCTGGTAGTCTCAGAACAACGGTGCGAGGTGACGTGGTCGATTCCACGATTCGACCAGCTGGTCAAGTGGAGACCAACAACGTATCCCGTTTCAAACTCTGTTTGGTGCTAATAACGTTGTCTTACACGAGTACGTAGCATCTGCGTCTTCATCACAGGGATCCCAGAATATCTGTCGTTCACGTGTACTATATATGCAACCAGGTCTGGTAACAACTTAAAATACCATACTGTAAGGGAACGGGTGAAGAAGGCAAGCGATCGTTCACCCTCCAGCGCGGCACACATATTTCCGTCACCGCTGATTCCGCACTGCCGGGTCGCTGCCAGCGCGTGTCAGCTGGCAACGCAGAATAAAAGTGGGTCTTTCTGTCGGCCGGGCGGCTGTTGTCATCACACACCCTGCTGTGTCGTCAGACACCGGGCTTCCGCGTCGCGTTCGGGTCGGTAGGCTGCAGCTTCTGAGTATGTATGTAGCGAGTTTTTAATAAAAGTTAAAGTAAATTATTCGACCGTGTTCAAATGCTAATCACCGGCTCGCCCTAAGACCGTCACGCCCACCCGCCATCATCCTGACCAGTCAAATACCTTATAGTACGATCAAAACTAATGCCCTCTGGCACAGAGATTTGCAACAATAATTATTTACGCCGCTGCCTGTAACGTATACGTGTATGAAGTTACGGTGACATCTGATTATATATAGTTGTTGTGGTCTTCAGTCCTGAGACTGGTTTGATGCAGCTCTCCATGCTACTCATCTTCATCTCCCAGTACGTACTGCGGCCTACATCCTTCTGGATCTGCTTAGTGTATTCATCTCTTGGTCTCCCTTTACGATTATTACCCTCCACGCTGCCCTCCAATACTAAATTGGTGATCCCTTGATGTCTCAGAATGTGTCCTACCAACCGATCCCTTCTTCTAGTCAAGTTGGGCCACAAACTTTCGAAAGCTTCCATTCTCTTCTTGTCCAAACTGTTTATCGTCCATGTTTCACTTCGATACATGGCTACACTCCATACGAATATTTCAGAAACGTCTTCCTGACACTTAAACCTATACTCGATGTTAACAAATTTCTCTTCTTCACTAACGCTTTCCTTGCCAGTGCCAGTCTACATTTTATATCCTCTCTACTTCGACCATCATCAGTTATTTTGATCCCCAAATACCAAAACTCCTTTGCTACTTTAAGTGTCTCATTTCCTAATCTGATTCCCTCAGCATCACCCGACTTAATTTGACTACATTCCATTATCCTCGTATTGCTTTTGTTGATGTTCATCTTATATCCTCCCTTCAAGTCACTGCCCATTCCGTTCAACTGCTCTTCCAAGTCGTTTGCTGTCTCTGACAGAATTACAATGTCATCGGCGAACCTTAAAGTTTTTATTTCTTCTCCATGGATTTTAATACCTACTCCGAATTGTTCTTTTGTTTCCTTCACTGCTTGCTCAATATACAGATTGAATAACATCGGGGATAGGCTACAACCCTGTCTCACTCCCTTCCCAATCACTGCTTCCCTTTCATGTCCCTCGATTCTTATAACTGCTATCTGATTCCTGTACGAATTGTAAATAGCCTTTCGCTCCCTGTATTTTACCCCTGCCACCTTCAGAATTTGAAAGAGAGTATTCCAGTCAACATAGTCAAAAGCTTTCTCTAAGTCTACAAATGCTGGAAACGTAGGTTTGCCTTTCCTTAATCTTTCTTCTAAGATAAGTCGTAGGGTGAGTATTGCCAACATTTCTACGGAATCCAAACTGATCTTCCCCGAGGTCGGCTTCTACAAGTTTTTCCATTCGTCTGTAAAGAACTCGCGTTAGTATTTTGCAGCCGTGACTTATTAAACCGATAGTTCGGTAATTTTCACATCTGTCAACACCTGCTTTCTTTGGGATTTGAATTATTATAGTCTTCTTGAAGTCTGAGGGTATTTAGATATTTAGCATATCTGGGATGCCTTGCAATGTGGCATTTCTGCGTGCTCGCGACGACCCTAGCATCTGAAGCAGTGCCGGAGGGAACTGACACCATGAATCCTGCAGGGCTGTCCATAAATCTGTAAGAGCACGACGGGCTGCAGACCTCTTCTGAACAACACGTTGCGACGCATCCCAGATAGGATCAATAAAGTTTATGTCAGGGGAGTGTGATGCCTGCCGGAAGTGTTTAAACCCAGAAGCGTGTTCCTGGAGCCACTCTGTAGCAATTCTGGAGGTTTGGGGTGTCGGATTGGTCAGCTGGAACTGCCCAAGTTCGTCGGACAGGATGCTTACATACGTGTTACCTATCGGAGTCGTATCTAGACGTATCAGGGGTCCCATTTTACCTAACTGAACACGAACCACGCCACCAGTTTGAAAGGTCTCCTGCTGACATGCAGGGTCCATGGATACATGAGGTTGTCTCCATAGCCATACACGTCCATCCATTCGATACAGTTTGAGACGAGACTCGTCTCACCAGGCAACATGTTTCCAGTCATCAACAGTCCAATGTCATTGCCGCGCAATTATCAAGTGTACACGAATAGGCCTTCGGCTCCGAAAGCCCGTACCAGTGATGTATCGTTGAATGGTTCGCACGCTGACACTTGTTGATGGCCCATCATTGAAATCTGCAGCAATTTGCGTAAGGATTGCGCTTCTGTCACGTTGAATGATTCTCTTCAGTCGTTGTTGGTCCCCTTCTTGCAGGATCTTTTTCCAGCGGCAGCGATGTCGGAGATTGATTTTTTACCGAAATCCTGATATTCACGATACACTCGTGAAATGATGGTACCGGAAAATCCCCACTTCATGGCTACCTCGGAGATGGTGTGTCCCATCGCTCGTGCGCCGACTATGACACCACGTGGAAACTCAAATTTTGATAACCTGCCGTTGTAGGAGCAGTAACCGATCTAACAATGCGCCAGACACTTGTTGTATTATATACAGTAGATGTTGACTGCTGTAGCGCCTTATTCACCTGTTTATATATTTGATTACACATGGCTGTTACCAGTTTCTTTGGCGCACAGGGTGGTGCGTTGATCGTGACCGGGCCAAAACGAAATAATCGTCAAACGAAAAAACTACAAAGAACGAAACTTGTTTAACTTGAAGGTGGAAACCAGATGGAGCTATGGTTGGCCCGCTAGGTGGCGTTGCCATAGGTCAAACAGGTATCAACTGCGTTTTTTAAATAGGAAACCCCATTTTTATTACATATTCGTGTAGTAAGTAAAGAAATATGAATGTTTTAGTTGGACCACTTTTTTCGCTTTATGATAGATGGCGCAGTAATAGTCACAAACATATGGCTCACAATTTTAGACGAACGGTAGGTTTTTTAAATTAAAATACAAAACTTAGGTACGTTTGAACATTTTATTTCGGTTCTTCCAATGTGATACATGTACCTTTGTGAACTTATCATTTCTGAGAACGCATGCTATTACAGCGTGATTACCTGTAAATACTACATTAATGCAATAAATGCTCAAAATGACGTCCATCAACCTCAATGCATTTGGCAATACGTGTAACGACATTTCTCTTAACAGCGAGTAGTTCGCCTTCCGTAATGTTCGCACATGCATTGACAATGCGCTGACGCATGTTGTCAGGCGTTGTCGGTGGATCACGATAGCAAATATACTTCAACTTTCCCCACAGAAAGAAATCCGGGGATGTCAGATCCGTTGAACATGCGGGCCATGGCATGGTACTTCGACGGCCAATCGACCTGTCATGAAATATGTTTTTCAACTGCACGCGAGGTATGTGCCGGACATCCATCATGTTGGAAGTACATCGCCATTCTGTCATACAGTGAAACATCTTGTAGTAACATCGGTAGAAAATCAGCATCAGCATATATTGCACCATTTTTATATTGCCATCGATAAAATGGGGGCCAATTATCCTTCCTTCCATAGTGCCGCACCATACATTAACCCGCCAAGGTCGCTGATGTTCCACTTATCGCAGCCATAGTGATTTTCCGTTGCCCAATAGTGCATATTATGCTGGTTGACGTTTCACATGTGGCTGAACACCTCTTGTTTCCTTAAATAACGTAACTACCCGGCGAACGGTCCGGACACTTGGATGATGTCGTCCAGGATACCGAGCAGCATACATAGCAGACGCCCGTTGAGCATTTTGATCACAATAACCATACATCAACACGATATCGACCGCTTTCGTAATTGGTAAACGGTCCATTTTAACACGGGCAATGTACACGAAGCAAATACCGTCCGCACTGGTGGAATGTTACGTGACACCTCGTACTCATACGTTTGTGACTATTACAGCGCCATCTATCACAAAAGCGAAAAAAGTGGTCCAATTAAAATTTTCATATTTCTTTACGTACTACACGAATATGTAATAAAAAATGGGGGTTCCTATTTAAAAATACGCAGTTGATATCCGTTTGACCTATGGCAGCGTCATCTAGCGGGCCAACCATAGCGCCATCTGGTTTCCCCCTTCAAGCTAGTTTCGTACTTTGTAGTTTTTTCGTTTGATGCTTATTTCATTAGATATTTGGCCTGGTTACTATCAGTGGACCACCCTGTATACACCCGCAAACGAGCGCCTCCCTAGGTGGCGGATAAGGGAATGCCTCCTAGATATAGGTGGTACCGAGGAAATGAAATACTCGGGGCGGACCAAAATTACTAATAGCGTCTGTTCACACAGTGGGCGGCTACAAAAGACGTCTGCTCCACATATCAGTGGCGGCCTCAACCAACCTCCAGATCTGGTAAGTCAGGTTGTATTCGACAGCATGTCATATATGCAACTACTAAACGTCATGATGGTGCAACGAGAAAAATCTCATTACCCCGGGCCCCAGTCAGTAGACTGGGATCGTAGTGAGCATCGCATTCCGGGGGCTGACGGACATCATGAGAAGAATCGGAGCTTCTAGAACTCCCTCAAGACCAAACTCGAGGACTACATCGGCACACTCAACATGAACACACTGATGAAGACAGGAAAGATGAAACAACTCACAGATACTCTCGAAAAATTTCAATTCAAAATATCTGCACTGCAAGAATCACGATTCAGAGACGATGACAATTTCAACACGGAGAACTTTAGAATATACAAAGAAAAACCATCGAGACAACTGAAAAACCTACGGCTTTTTTGGCACAGGATTTGCAGTACACAGGTCCATCACGGACAGCATAATCGACTTTTCGTCACCAAACGAAAGAATCTGCACCATCACAATGAAATCAGGAAACAAATCCTACACAATAATCAATGCACATTCACCGACTAATGACTACAACAGGTAAAAGTGAGACGAAATTATTGACTTCTGGACGACAATGGAAGAAACTGTCAGGAAAATTCCTGCACATATAGTAAAAATAATACGGAGAGACTTCAACGCTAAACTCGGAAAAGAAAAGATATACAGACATACCACAGGAAAACATACTCCATACAAGGACACAAACAAAAATGGAAAACACCTGATAGAGTTTGGCAAAAGCCACGACCTCGCCATTGTGTCAACAAAATTCAAGAAAGCAACACGGAAACTTACCACTTGGAAATTCCCCAACAAAATGCTAGAACCACAAATCGACCACGTAATAGTCTAGAAAGACTAAGAAAAAGAAATTTTGATCGTAGACACACGCGAAGGCTACTTCGACTCAGACGACCACCTACTACAGATCAGGATTCGTCTTTTGCCCAAGAAAAATCTCCAGAAGGACAAAATTGATAGACCAGATCCAGAATACCTTACTTTAAACTAGACACAAATATCAGACACAATGAAAATGGTGAAAACGACAGACTGGACTCAACTTTCAGGAAGAATCTGAGAGGCCATGAAACTAGCACAAGCACCACGCACAAAGAAACACCGTTGGTGGAACCACACATGTGACCAAGCTATTGACCAATGAATCAGTGCATGGAAAAAATGTAATAGTCATAAATCCCCAGAGAATTGGATGTACTTCCTGAAAACACAGAAACAATCAAGCAAAATCATTTGCAGTGAAAAACGACAGTTTGATAAACGGCGACTGACGGAGATCGAATCGGACTTCACGAAGTGTGTGTGTGTGTGTTGGGGTTTATGGGCGCTCAACAGCGAGGTAATCAGCGCCCTACTTCACGAAGGACAATACAAGAAACTTCTACAGAACGTTCAGAGAAAATATGACTGTATATCAACCACCCAATTTGTGCTTCAGAAGACCGAATCGAACCCTAGAAACCAATACCAAAAACAATTGTGACATCCTTCCAAAGTAATTTGAAAAACTCAGGCCGGCCGGGGTGGCCGAGCGGTTCTAGGGGCTACAGTCTGGAACCGCGCGACCGCAACGGTCGCAGGTTCGAATCCTGCCTCGGGCATGGGTGTGTGTGATGTCCTTAGGTTAGTTAGGTTTAAGTAGTTCTAAGTTCTAGGGGACTGATGACCTCAGAAGTTAAGTCCCATAGTGCTCAGAGCCATTTGAACCATTTTTTGAAAAACTCCTCAACACGGACCCCCCTATGGAAGATATGGTGACAGGAACGAGCACATACAATCCAGAGAGTGAACCCCCAACTCTAGAAGAAGTTAAAGAAATAATCAAATCACTCAAGAATCGTAGAGAACCTGGAGAAGACGGCATCATCGCGGAAGTCTGGAAGTTACAAGACCCGGAACGCACCAAAGACATCCACAGGATCTTGGGAGATATCTGGGAGACCATGAAAATTCCTGACGACTGGAAAACTGCCCTGATACACCCACTACACAAAAAAAAGGTGACAAGACTGACCCGAACAACTACAGAGGAATGCCCCTACTACTGGTCACATACAAGATCCTCTCTAAAGCTTTACTAAAAATACTAGAATGCCATACCGACCACTTGATTGGGGAATACCAAGCAGGCTTCCGTAAAGGGCGGTCTTGTGCGGAACGAAATTTGGAACTTGAAAATGATTTTACAACACAGACAGAACCTGGTCATCACCTTTGTCGACTTCAAAAAGGCGTACGACTCTATCGAACGGAAATCTGTCTTCAAGATTCTAGCTGAATGCACAGTAAACAACAAAACAGGGGCTATCATAGAGCAAACCTTGACCAATACGACCTCAGAAGTAAGGTTCTGAGGGGAACTATCAGAGCCCTTTGAAATTCGCACAGGTGTCCGACAAGGCGATGACCTCTCACCTCTTCTTTTCAACCTAGTGTTATATAAAGTAATAAAGGAATGGGAAGTGTCACAACAGGGGATAACCTTAGGAAACCTACAGATTTAATGCCTGGCTTTTGCAGACGATTTGGCGATTGTCACGAAAGGTATAAACGAAACATAAGACACTACTGAAAAGCTACACGAAATCGCTTCCAAAACTGGACTACAGATCTCTTACGAAAAGACACAGTTTATGAGCACAAAGAAACTCATCTCTGTACACAAAGTACGGCACGATTTACAAAACAAATACCTCGGTGAAATACTACAAATGAGCGGACATAACAGTGAATCAGACGAAGAAAGAAAAACTAAACTGGACAAGGCATACAAAGTAGTGTGGAATCATTATAACAATAAGTCTATCTTACAAAAAGCCAAATTATGCCACTACGACACGGTGGTGTTCCCAGAGGCATTATATGCAGCAGAGACCATACTAATCCTACGGCATACAAGTATCAGAGAACTAGAAAAAGTAGAGCGGAAAATACTTAGGAAAATATTTGACGCAACTAACAACAATGAATATGGATCAAGAAACCTACAGAGGAACTATACAAACATACGGAGACAATCACAGAAAAGATTAGAAAACGCAGACTACAGTTCCATTGACACCTATACAGAATGCCATCACACAGACTGACCAAACAGATCTTTGACTGGGTAACCACTAGAAACAACAAATGGGTGGCAGAGGTAAAAAAAACGACCTGAACCAACTCAACGTAACAGCAGACACAATAAACGACATAATAACATTCAGAAACATCATTAAGAAAAGCAAACTACACGAGATACACTGTGACAAACGAACAGGCGTAAAATGGACCGAAGAACGCAAGCAAGATCATAGCCGGAAGATGAAAGAAATATGGGCAACTCAAAAAGGCAGTCAAGATGAAGCCGATGACACCAATCCGACATGAAGCATGGACAGAGGACCGGAAACAGAAACACAGCGAGCGAATGAGGGAAGTTTGGGCAGTAAGGTAGGCTGCAAAAAGAATTGGCCATGTAGTTTAGCCCAACTGCGCTCTTTAAGGGCAAAACACCGAGGTCTGTTCAGAAAATTCCGGATCATTCGTAATTTTTAGCGCCAATGGTGTGATGGAACGAAATGCTGTGCAATGCGGTGGGTATCCGTGCGCACGCCTGTGTTTACTGTGTAACTGCCGGAAGTTCATTGTTGGATGTCTGTTAGTAATTGTTGAGCGCTACATTGAGTAGAACCTTGTGTCACACACTGTGCTAGAGATGGGCAAACTGAAACACGTTAATGTTTCGAAACAAATGAAACAGTACAATGTAATGTTTCGATACGGTGTTTCGAAACAGTGAAACAGTTTGTGTTTTGTAATCTAATCATTTTATCATCTTGAATGTCTACTGTATAAGTACGTCCATATAAACACAAATGAGGTGCGAGAGCTCTAATCACATCGCAAAAAGTATGAAACTATCACTTAGGCGTCTTGGCAGTTTCGTATTTCCTGCAGCAAATGCGCTGCTTTTGTGTCATGTGACTTTCATACTTTTCAATTGGCTGAGGAAAGCCTAAGCTGAAGGCAGAAGAACCACCACGAACGGAACTGGAGGTGGGAGCAAACTGCAGAAACAACAGATATGCTACTGGGATTCCCACATTCCATTAGTATGGCTAATATACCCATCCTGCTAATTTCCATGCACACAAAGGGAATCATTGTGGATAATACATACAGTGACTATAGACTCACAAATAACGCCAAATAATTCGAATAAATAATAAAATATAACAGAAAAAAATTTTGTGTTTCAAGGTGTTTCGAACCGTTACTATAAATTTACGATGCTTCCCGTTCACCATTACACTATCAGTGATATGTCAAACAGATTGCTTGCAATTGTACCTACATCAAATTTATGTACATGTCTAATAACTGTCACTCTACGCCTTTTTTTATTTAAAATGTTGTAGTCTTAATTGCGTTTCTTAATATGATTACTGCACATGAAGAGAGAAGCGTATGTTATAAAAAAAAGTGTAATTTAACTAAATGATTTTCACATATTTATTATTTTGAATGCGAATAGTATGCGTTGTTTTATTGTTTGGTTAGTGTTTATAAAGCAGATGTTAGCCATTTCGGAATAGGACAGTCAGCCAGAAACGAAGCTTTATTTTCAGATATGTTAAGCTTCATGCTATTGCTTGTCAAAAGATTTCGACATTCTTGAAAGTGTTTCATGAAGTGGTATGTTGTGTTTCAGTACCTGTGCCGAGCCCGAAACTCGTCCGACACAGAGCGGAATGAAACATCACTGTTTCGATACAATTAGTTCGTTCCAGGCGCAGGTGGACAGAAACAGTCTTATTTTGAAACAACGATACAGTTTCTGTGTCTGGCTGGAGATCCGAGACAGGGGCGGAATGAAACACCACTGTTTCGAAACAGTGAACCATAGCCGTTCCGAAACACTGAAACAGTTCCAGGTATCGATACACTGTATCGAAACATAGAAACAGTGGCCAAGTCTACACTGTGCGAATTTCGAAGTGGAAAGGGTAGAGGAGCAACGCGTCTGCATTAAATTTTTCACGAAACTCAAGAAAACCTTTACAGAAACACCACAAATTATGCAGAAATCCTACGGTGATGAGTGATGAAGCCGTCTTATGAATGGTTCACATGGTTAAAAGTGGCCGGACGGAAGTTACAGATGACCCTCGTTCATAACACCCTTAGACTTCTACCGACGACCCACATGACAAAAACGTGAACGAAATTGTGAGTGGCAATCGAGTACTGACTGTCTGAAAGACTGCAGAAGAATGTAACATTCCAGTTGGATCATGTCATGGAATTCTGAGACAGCATCTTGGAATACATCGTGTTGCCGCTAAGTTTATCCCGCGGCTCATGGGTTGACGACCAGAAACACCTTCACCTCAAAGTCTGTGAAGAGCAAGAAAAACGAAATCACTGTGCTGCCTGATCCTCTGTACTTTCCAGGTCTGGCCTCTGCAGACTATCTTTTCATTTCTAAAGTTGAAAACCTAGTTGATAGTGCCAAGTTTTGCAACGATAGGCGAGATAAAAAGAAAATTCACAGACGGCGCTTCACGCGATCAGGCAAGAGGCGTAACAATACTGCTTTCGGAAGTGAAAATGGCGTTGGGAGTGGTGTATCAATTGTGGAGGGGAGTATTTCGAAGGCGACCACACACAATAAGTAGAAGATAAGCGTAGAAATATTCTGAACAGACTTCGTATATACGTATATACAATTTCATGTGTATGAGTTTGAGTGTGTGTGTGTGTGTGTGTGTGTGTGTTTCAAAATTACTGGAGCACATAGTACTATCAGCACCTGCAGCTATGAAATTTGGTTGGTATAAGACTTTCTACCTCAAAAAAGATGTAAGCTGGGATTACCACTGGCATTCTAAGCGGCAGATTGAAGCTCGGAAGAGAATAACGTCTACAATTTAGCTTGCCTGAAGAAATATCAAAAACAGATTTGATACAGTGTATGGGCAATAACTCTTTCAGATAACTTGACCTTACCAACCCCCCCTCCCCTCTTAATGGGTGAAATGGATAACATAATAATGAATGATGTACATTGCTGTGGAGTTACTGGTTTTAGATTCCACTAGCCTGACCGGTGGCAGTCCTCAATACATATCGGTTCAAGTTTATTCCAACAGAACTCTGCAGAAACATCTGAATATTTTAATCAAGAAATAAAACTCTTCAGAGTCATCAAGAAGGAACTAAAATCTCCAATGAAATAATACTAATACAAGAAGGTAAAAATGAACGAAAATTGTTTCTACACGGAATGCAATACGAACACGGAATGCAATACGAAAATTGTCAGAACAGGAAAATGTCTTTGGTATTAAAGCCAAAATACCTCTAGGAATCTAATGATAACACTGCAGTACATAAACAATTTGTTTACAAACGAATATAGAGGTACATAAATTGTAAGTTACAAGGATTTATTTCCGTTAGACAGTACCCGTGAGTGCAAGAAATGTCCTATAAAATAAAAGAGAATGAATATCTCTGGCTCGTGCTACGCAACGATGTTATGTGGAAAAATATAGACATACTACACACAAAATATACATAAATATTAGCGAAATTGTTACGAAATAGTACAATTTTGAAATGACCGTGGTTGAAAATGTCGCACATTAACTTAACAATGGTCAGTAAGTACTCACCAATTGCGTGTCCATGTCGCTAGTATCACTATGTTCTTGAACTAGAACCACACCTTTTGTGTCTGAACGCTGCTGGCCTAGCCACACAATTACACTGGGAGCTTTGGAGGAAACCGCTAGGTAAGGGCGAAATTAACTGTCATTAGTACGGTACATCGGAAGACGCAAACGGCTTCACATTATGGCCTCGGGCTACTGCGTCTGTCCCACCTAGATGACTAACGAAAGGAATGCATAGAAAGCTGTTACTTACGCAAACTGCACACGTCTAGTTTCACAGGGATCTCTCCCAAACGACGTACGTCAAATTGTTCTGGAGAGGTGTCACCTTAGCTGTCGTTATACAGCAGTTTTCGTAGATGTAGGATTTCATTGCATTTAATTGTGTGTTCAACATTCTTCTGCCACTCCAGGTGTGAAATATGTGTTTACTAATTTTAGAAACTACTGAAAACTCAGTGCACTGGACGAAAATCGAGTCTTCATATAGCAACAACACGGAAGCGGTGCAACGAATAGGTTTGGGAAGGCCAAGCGCAAAAAAACGTGAGCAGAGGAACTTCACCTCGTACAACAATGAAAACAGCTACTTTTCAGAAGTGAAATCAAGATTAATAATAATTGGAGCAAAATCTTCAAAAAGAGCATTTTTCATGGGATATATATTAAACATGCATTGATAACGTGGAGGCATCCCTCACATTAATACAAAGATATTTGCGAGGAAAAGCAAAGCTGGAGGTAAGTCAAGAAGAAGATATAACAAAACTCCAATGGGGATTAGTTAGAGAGATGTAGCGTCCCTTACACCTGTGAAACACAGAGCGTTGCGTAACTTTCCACTGTGAGTTCAAGTGGACGAGACATAGAAAATACATACAGAGATTTCACCTGTATAACGGGAAATCTTTTCAAAGGAAATCTATCAGAATAATGAAGTGACTTTTATATAATGTAGTATACAGAGCGGGAGCAGAATGAGAGCAGCTGCTGTCATAAAACAAAAGAAGACGCATATGTATTGTGCAGAGTTTCTCAAATGCCAGCTTCAAAGACATTTAAATCAGTAGATCTCGACATATTCGCCTTTTTTTACTTGTCAGTATCAGTTAACATGTCAGGTAATATAATGCATCATGTTAAGTAAAGTAACATAATACATAGCGTCATTCTCCCCCAGGTAGCAAATCCACCCCCGGAAGTTTTATCTTCCCAGATGAACATCCTTAGCTGTTACTTCTACGCTCTTCAGCCATATGATATTAGCAAACACAGCACTTATGTATCCAACCTGTTGCAAATAACTGTTTCGTACATTGACCTAGGTTTCGACACCTACAAAGTGTATCTTCATCAGAATGAAATTTTGAGAAACAGTATTACTACATTGCGAGAAAGCAACGGTCAGAATTTAGAGCACTTACGCTCAAGGCAAAAACAAAATTATATAGGATTGCTGGGAAACAGCCACGTTTTAAACTATATGATATTAAATTTTTTTACTAGGGCTAGAGAATCTTATGGATTTTGGACACAGGAAGAGGGACTTTCGCTTATAAATTGCAAGACGCAGGTGTGCCAATACGTTGCACTAAGAGAGCTCACGGCGCTGGGGAAATGGGATTAACTCTTAAAAAGGCGCAAATATGTTAAGCTGTTTCAATTCAGACGTCTTAGAAGCTGCCAGATAAGTCGAAAAGCTACTTCCCTTCTTTGACATCCCTAACTCTCCTCGGGATATATTCGCCTTTCTGGTAAAAGCATTTTTCATTTGGTTCCTAACATTCACTCAACTATAATTTTGACGCTAGCCGACGATACCTTGACAGCCGATGTAGATTTTTGTTATCTCGGACGAAGATTGACCCAGTATGGTTTCTTTATAGTCTTTACAGCCATGTTTTTCATGTTGTGGCAATGCATAAAGCTTCCACAAAACAACAACGACCATTAATTACATGTATTTGTCTAGCTTCTTACAAAATACGAACCACAATTTTTTTTCTGAAACATGTAAGTTGCGAGCGTAAAATGACTCCAAAAAAAAGTAATTTTTCACGTAAAATCCGAATGAAGCTAGATTTTCAAAAGCCAGTTCTCAGTTTCATCGTAAGGATACATTTTCTTATTACCTGAATTACTTGAAACCGTTCCGCTCATTCATTTGAGGTAAGAATGAATTTTAAGTGCCATGTTTACCTCGACTTTAAACCATCGTATCTCGACAAAGAAAGATTATTGGATAAAAAAATTAATTTTTAATTTTTTCATTTATCTACCTTAGCAATAAGTTTGAACCGAGACGAGTAAGTTTAAAATATAGAAGTGGTGAGCTTCAAACCCTAATCAGAAAAACATGTTTTTTGCACGTATTTTCACGTAAAATCCGAACGTTGCACATGTAAGTGGTACTAGTAGCTGAGCATTAATTTCAGCCCAATTAACTTGTTCAGCAGTAGAAATTAGTCGATTCACAAAGTCTGTCTGAGCGCCACCTGTAGCTACAGTATGACATATGTTCGAATGGCTGTACAAATTGCCGCTAGTCCGGACTAAACCAAAAACCCTTTATCCCACGTTCCTAGCTCAAAACTCTCAGACCACTGACGTTCATAAATGTCCTGCGTGCAGCACATTTCATATCTCTGCTTACCAGACAGATGACGAGTGGTCTATACCTTGTCACACCTTAAGCTACAACCATTACGTTGCTCATACCAACAGTCTTGCCGCAGTGTTAACGTCGGTTCCCATCAGATCACCAAAGTAATGCACTGCCGGACTTGGATGAGCAACTGTTTGGGTCTGTCGAGCGCTGTTGGCGAAGGGAATGCACTCAGCTCTTGCGAGGCCACTTTGAGGAAGTACTTGGCTGAGAAATAACGGCTGTAGTCACGAAAACTGACAACGGCTGGGAGAGCGGTGTGCTGACTGCATGGCTCTCCATATGCGCATCCAGTGACGCCTATACGCAGAGGATGACATGGCGGTCGGTCGGTGCCGTTGGGCCTCCGAGACCTTTTTGGACGAGGTTTAGTTTTATTACATTGTTCATATACTAACTTCATCTGACATCATAAAATAAAATATTCTTTATTACAGTAACATTTACCGAACATACAAGCCTGCAGTGGTGAAGAAGTTTTAACACACCTTTAGTTATGCTGTTAATTGTCCACTGATCAGCTAGAACATTACGACCACCTACGTAATGCCGGTATGCCGGTTTGGCACGGATAACAGCGGCGACGCGTCGTCGCGTGGAAGCAGTGAGGCCTTGGCAGGCTGCTGGAGGAAGTTGGCATCACATCTGCACACACACGTCACCTGATTTCCGAAAATTCCGGGGAGGGGGCGATGAGCTCTGCCGCCACGTTCAGGCGCATCCCAAATATGTTCAGATCTGCAGAGTTGGAGGACAGCAAATTCTAACAACAATTATGCCCAAAATGTTTATTTTTCTATCTACTTTTTTACGTGTACTTCATATTTCCATGCTATTGGTTGAATATTGACTGGAGGTTTAGAAGATCAGTATCCCCATATTTGGGTATTAAAAACGTATTGTCTACTTACCACCTATAAATCTTACATAATTTCATATTATTCACAAAAATATCCACAAGCAGCACGAAAGGACAATTGCCAACAGCGAGTACACGTTTTAGTTGGACAACCTTACCATCAAAAGCGAAATAATTGTAGCTTAAAGCGAATTAAAAAGATTCAAGTAGTTCCCCTCTACACATTGAACCGTTATGTATGAGGTTCTCCATAATAATCGTCAAAGTGTTAGCTACTGATACATTTGCATATAGAATTAACACATCAAAACATGCCAAAATCTTTTCATCAGAGACTACAATGATTTTTAATTTCACTAGCGAAGACTGTGCTACTAGAGACACTTTAATTGACAGAAAATTTATATGAACTTTTTAACTTCCTGTACAAGAATGTGTTAAACTGCGCGAATGGGGCATTTTTACTGTTAACAATAATACGCAAGCTCCTAATTTTAATTTTAATTAGTGCCTTTACTGGTGGATGTGTGAGTTCATTTTTATCAGCCTATGCTTTTTATGTGGGAGAAACAAAACTGTGAATCTTCAGTTTTCTTTCTCAGAGCTGTCTGAAAAAGTTTTATTAGATCTTTCTCTGTGTGACGTATGTTATTCTCCTCAAAATAAAGTAAACACTTTGGGCTGTATACATCCTCCTGTATCAAAATTAACGTGTTTCCCTCACCCGCACTAACTGTTAGTGTTTCGTTTCCCTGTAAAAGCTATTAATGCTTTCAATAACTTTTATGTTCCTGCGTCCATTACGGATAGTCCTTTAACTATGATCCCCATTTGACAACAGGCTTTGCTCACTAACTACTGCTCTAGCCTCCTCAATATCACGTTGTATCAGCTGAGTGTGCATACAGTTTCTAACTCTGCTGCCATGTCTGCTACCCTGCTATTGGTCATCGGGACTGCTGGAATGATCTTTATGGAGAGCACCTGTGAAGCACCAATCACGCGGGTGCAAGTATTGAAGGCACTTCAAAAATTACACATGTTCCCATAAAGGACACAAGCTAAACTTGCTTGAGCAGAGAAAAATATATAGAAATAATATTGCAGAGCCTGATAAAATAATGACTGCGTATTCGGAAACATCCAATACTGAACAGTGTAAATATAGTTGATTTAAAGCTACTTCAACACTTTAGGCTGGTATGTTAGGTTATCTACGTGATACTGTAGATACTGGCTACAGGAATTAGTGAAAATTTGCTAAAGCAGGCTCGAAATGTTGTGTGTAACGACTGTGTATTTGTTGCTACTGTCTGTATGGTTGCTTTATTATAGTTGGATATGGAAGGATGTTGTTGTAGCTGTATGAAAATAAATTGTTTGTACACAATGTACATGCCAGACGACAGACATATAGATAAGCATCTCATAACCATTGGTGACAGCGCTCGTTATTTTTGTAAATAAATGTTTTATTTATGATGTGAGATGCAGACAGCATACATTCAATATAATAGTTGCAACTGAATGTGTAACAAGGTATGTTACATCATGTACTCGCCAAGTGTAATTGTGAAATACGCTTAAGCAGAATATTTCACAACGTCAGTGGTTTCATTAACTGTACGGTAAACATCAGAAATCCACCTGTTCTGGTGACGAATCCTTTTAAAAGATTTTATATTTTACGATGTGGGCTGAAAATGGCGCACGATATAGTATAAGCTCTGTTGGTCTATCATGGACAGGGGCATCGGATGGTTAAGTAATTGTCAATGTGAATGAAGTTCACCAACATCCGTGTAACTTAAGATGTTATTTTATTTTATTTTGAATACTAACAGTTTCAGCATTTAACTATGCAGCCTCAGGCCCCATATGAATCCCTCCGTATAAACGAAAATGTTTTATAGAACCCTAAATCTCTGGATGCCATAAATTCAATGGTTACACTTGTGTTTCATTCGAAAACTTGATAGCAACTGCTATTCAGTACTTACCTGGCGCTGCATGAGTGCAAATAGTACGGAGGATATGTTTTTATTGATTGAATGATGGACCACACAGCTTACATAAATGTCCTAAATAACATATATCCAGAAGTGTGAATAATATCCGTGTTTCTGGGGATTATATTTTCACACACTACAATGATCCAGAGTGTGACACTCCCCGCTGGGTACGGACACCACCGCAGTCCCCTGATCTTAATCCAATGCATAATTTGTGGAATGTACTCGACAGAAATATGAGAAATGATCAGCATCCAACAGAAATAATTTACAGAACGCACTAGTAGAGGAATGGCAGTACAAACAATAGATCATCTGATGAAATACATGCCAAGGGGAATGTAAGAGATTATAAAGAGGAAAGGAGTGTACTGAGTACAAACCATAGCATACAAAGTGTAATTTTCAGTGTTGTAGTGGAATGCTTATTTTGCATCCTAAACTGCCTATCTTTACTTTTGAATGTTTAACTATTCTTATTTTCACAGAAATATATGTTCCTTTATTGTAATCTCCATTTCACTGATCAACAAAAAATTCCTTGTTCCTGTTGTACTTCATTTTGACAATTTTCCACAATCTACACACGTTAAACATAACATAACGCAGTAGATGAATACCGTTTGGTGTAACTGTACAGGCAAAAGGTGGTGCACCGTTCGCCTACTCTCAGGAATTTCCGCTAGATTGGGCAGAATTGTTCTCTCTCTCTCTAAACTGCGTTGAAAGCTGCCTTCGACTGCGAAAAGCTTTCTTCTGAACGCCCACATGGGCCCACACACACTGAAATCCACACACACACACACACACACACACACACACACCACACACACACACACACATACACACACACACACACACACGCACACACGATGCCAGGCTAATCAAGTGGGGAATCGCTGATACTGAAAGATATTGAACAAACTCTTTTCATGGACGCTTGGTTGTTTTTTAATAAATTCGGTGATTTTCGAGACAGGGATGCCCATTTGTTTCCCAAGACCTTTTTATTTTTCATTTATTTTTAAAGTAATCAGTCTTTCTCTTGGTTTTGTGCTATCCTCCAGCTTCTTCTGTTTTAATGCTAATGTTTCAGTCTCTACGTAGCTACATGTTCTTAGCTAAACCATATCACATAGCCGCGAAACATAATGAAAGTGACGCCGGCCGCAGTGGCCGAGCGGTTCTAGGCGCTACAGTCTGGAACCGCGTGACCGCTACGGTCGCATCTTCGAATCCTGCCTCGGGCATGGATGTGTGTGATGTCCTTAGATTAGTTACGTTTAAGCACTTCTAAGTTCTAGGGGACTGATGACCTCAGAAGTTAAGTCCCATAGTGCTCAGAGCCATTTGAGCCATGATGAAAGTGAAAACGATGCACTGACTTCTCTAATGGCATGTGAACATAAAGCAATGGAGCTGCAACTGAGAGGAAAGAAAGATGAAGTACTAGAATTAGTTACCGACATAGCTCCGCGTTTTTGAATGCAGATGGAGACAAAGCAAATTCGTTACGAGCGCATCTTGGTAACGTAATAGTTAATGTTATAAAATAAAGGTTTTTAATGTGAAACATCTTAAGCCTTCCATAATTAACTACATTCACAAGGATTATCAGTAAATCTGCTATTTTAGTCTGTCTTACGCTTCAGATACGTTCTGTTCCCTCTTGCAAGATATTTGATAGCGAATGGAATCGTAAAGCAAAATATTTCAGAAACTATCATGGTGGTAAAAATGTAGCACGTCTATAGTGAAATCAGACAGTAATTTCTTGCAATTTAGATACAATGGCAAGGCGTCGAAAATAGTAAATGATATAGGCGTTATGGTGTATGGAAGTGAGGTATTAGGTTTAAAGTCTTTTACATTAAAAAAATGTTTTTGTGCTTTTCTGCCCTGTGTACGTTCTGTCAAATTATTCAACAGAACGAGTTCAAAAGAAAGTTGTCACGAAGTTTGACATGTATCGCAGCTTGTGTGTCGTGGAACAGCCTCGCTTAGAAGCGCGGTCTGCAGACGATGTTTTTAAAAAACCGCCCACCACCACTTCTCCATCCCAACGCCTCGCCAATTGTGACGGAAATTCCCGCGTTCCAGCGCGACATCAGAGTGGCAGGCAAGTTGTAGGATGGTTGTTTTGAGGGAGGGCACCAAACAGCATCCGCTAGGCAGGTAAGTTGGTTGGTTGATCTGGGAGAAGGGACCGAATAGTAAGGTCATCGGTCCCACCGCATTAGCGAAGGATGGGGAAGGAAGGCCGTCGTGCATTTTCAAAGGAAGCATCCCGACATTTGCCTGGAGCGACTTAGGGAAATCACGCAAACCGTAAATTAGGATGGCAAAACGCGGGTTTGAACTGGCGTCCTCCCGAATGCGAGTCCAGTGTGGCAGTCAAGTTGCTGTAAGTGCAGTGACGTGGCCTACACAGAATAGCATGTGCTGGTCTAAAAACATTTTCAAGAATGTCACTAAGCGAATATTGTAGCTGTTACTGATTGGAGTAAGTTCAGTTGACGTACCTAAAGTAAATGACGTCTTAAACGCACCGGTATTTCTGAAATAACGTCGCTGAAACTGTCTGCGTAATATCAATAAATGGTGCATCAATAATTTGTAAATACTGGTGTTGTGTATGCAGCTTCCATTTTTTTTTTCTTTGCTTAAGGAGGAAAGGGAGGGGCTGTTTCCCGTCTCCTTATCACCTTTTTGAGGCATTTTTTACAGATGCTGACTTTTTTTTTGGCTAAGTAAAACAGAGCGCCTAGTGTACAGAGCACAGTCGCAAGGGTTGTCGACAGAAAATCCCTAAACTACGCTATTACGATGTTTGATACTACATTTACGAAAGCATCAGAATTTTCTAACAGCTTGCGAGATTCTATGAAAAAGCGCAGGGTTAGAGTTTTGATAAGTCTGTGTACAGCTTATTTGATTGAGAACCGGTCGCCTTTGAATGCTATTTCTCTTACTCCTGGTTGATTGGTCCAACGCTACTTTCTGCTCCACGACGTAGCTACTTTCACAGATAGGAGTCTACTTACTGCCATACATGTTGTCTGTTCAGAAAACGGCTTTCTGTGTTAGTCTGCCTGGCAGTAAGGACAGCGATTCGTTCACCTGCAAAAAGTGCTCTTCTCGGCAAGCAGGAACAGACGGTAATCCTAAGGGTTAATTTTGAACGCAGGACATCCACGCAACGGATACTTTCACCCGTCCTGTCAACGGCTAATAAATTTCCCTGAGCTCTTTCTCAAGACCTAAGAATGTCGCAGTAAACTTTACAGTATACAGTATTTTAAATGTCTGTGAACCAGAAATAGTTAAACAAATAAAGATTCGAGCCAATTGATACGCCCTATAAACCCGCTGGGCAGAACAAGTAATAGGATTGTGGTAAGGATCAAAGGATGAGGTCAGTCTCTCCTTCAAATTGTCATTTATTGTAATTTAATAACCTTTACAACCAAAGCGGCACATAGCCGAACTTTTACCGACTGCAACTCTTTCACGGCTGAAGGCCTCTAAACAAGAAATCTTAACAAATCAACAAGATAAAAATCCAATTAAGACAGCAATAAAATAATTTAAAAAAAGCAAACATACGCAAAGTGCAATACAAATGGCTGAGGGCTACAATTAAATTTCAAATTTTCGGAATATGTTACCATAGACTTTTAAAGGCAGAAGGCCAGAATGTTTAACAACAAGAAATCTTAAAATCAACAAGATTAAAATGCAATTAAAGAGGCAAATCAGATAAACAAAAACTTATCACGGCTACACTGAAAGCGTTAAGGCTAAGCAGATAGAACATACATAAGCAAGGTGCAATACCAATGGTTCAAGGGCACAACTAAGTTTCAAAATTTTAAAATACACTCCTGGAAATTGAAATAAGAACAACGTGAATTCATTGTCCCAGATAGGGGAAACTTTATTGACACATTCCTGGGGTCAGATACATCACATGATCACACTGACAGAACCACATGCACATAGACACAGGCAACAGAGCATGCACAATGTCGGCACTAGTACAGTGTATATCCACCTTTCGCAGCAATGCAGGCTGCTGTTCTCCCATGGAGACGATCGTAGAGATGCTGGATGTAGTCCTGTGGAACGGCTTGCCATGCCATTTCCACCTGGCGCCTCAGTTGGACCAGCGTTCGTGCTGGACGTGCAGACCGCGTGAGACGACGCTTCATCCAGTCCCAAACATGCTCAATGGGGGACAGATCCGGAGATCTTGCTGGCCAGGGTAGTTGACTTACACCTTCTAGAGCACGTTGGGTGGCACGGGATACATGCGGACGTGCATTGTCCTGTTGGAACAGCAAGTTCCCTTGCCGGTCTAGGAATGGTAGAACGATGGGTTCGATGACGGTTTGGATGTACCGTGCACTATTCAGTGTCCCCTCGACGATCACCAGTGGTGTACGGCCAGTGTAGGAGATCGCTCCCCACACCATGATGCCGGGTGTTGGCCCTGTGTGCCTCGGTCGTATGCAGTCCTGATTGTGGCGCTCACCTGCACGGCGCCAAACACGCATACGACCATCATTGGCACCAAGGCAGAAGCGACTCTCATCGCTGAAGACGACACGTCTCCATTCGTCCCTCCATTCACGCCTGTCGCGACACCACTGGAGGCGGGCTGCACGATGTTGGGGCGTGAGCAGAAGACGGCCTATCGGTGGGCGGGACCGTAGCCCAGCTTCATGGAGACGGTTGCGAATGGTCCTCGCCGATACCCCAGGAGCAACAGTGTCCCTAATTTGCTGGGAAGTGGCGGTGCGGTCCCCTACGGCACTGCGTAGGATCCTACGGTCTTGGCGTGCATCCGTGCGTCGCTGCGGTGCGGTCCCAGGTCGACGGGCACGTGCACCTTCCGCCGACCACTGGCGACAACATCGATGTACTGTGGAGACCTCACGCCCCACGTGTTGAGCAATTCGGCGGTACGTCCACCCGGCCTCCCGCATGCCCACTATACGCCCTCGCTCAAAGTCCGTCAACTGCACATACGGTTCACGCCCACGCTGTCGCGGCATGCTACCAGTGTTAAAGACTGCGATGGAGCTCCGTATGCCACGGCAAACTGGCTGACACTGACGGCGGCGGTGCACAAATGCTGCGCAGCTAGCGCCATTCGACGGCCAACACCGCAGTTCCTGGTGTGTCCGCTGTGCCGTGCGTGTGATCATTGCTTGTACAGCCCTCTCGCAGTGTCCGGACCAAGTATGGTGGGTCTGACACACCGGTGTCAATGTGTTCTTTTTTCCATTTCCAGGAGTGTATATTACCATAATCTTTAATAAAGGCAGAGGGCCGCAATGTTTAAGCTCGAAAGATAAATTTAAAAATTAATTTCGCAAAATTTTTAAGAAATTAAACATAACCACAAGCCTTGAATTTAAAATAGCTGACAACAGATAATTAAACACCGGTGGCACTCAGAAGCTTCCAGAGAGGTCGGCCTATCCTTGTTCACTTGGGCGAGACATGTGGTGAGCCTAACTATACTTAATCCGTCAGTTACCGTGAACTGGCCAACCAAACTCAGCGTCTACGCACTCGCGTCGGCCCTCTTTGCCGAAACAATAGCAACAACTATAAGATTTCAGTAACCATAGGCGGCTGCCAACTCGCCAGCGGAAACCATGTATTACACGGTACTACAGCATTTGATGGTTAAAGTACTGACATTCCCGTTTTTATATAACTCAACAGTTCATTGCAGTCATCGACCAGTTATGTCAGTAGGTATAGAAATAACATTAGTCATTAAGACAGAGTTCTTTATCTACACGGAAGAAGCTTGTTGTGCTGTAAGCCCGTAAGAGAAGCTTGCAAGTTGCCCTCTATGTTTTGTTTCTGTCTGACATTTAACCCGACATTACAGAATCTAATATGAACTGAACTGTAACTGGTCTGAATGCAGCTTGACTTGGTATTAAATCCAGAACAGAAGTAAAACAGTTATCTGGCCCTAATTGAAATTTCCACTTACGTCGCGTCTCGGCAACAATGCTGCAGATTTCTCGAAAGCACAACAACAAACAACAAGCAGGCAGAAGATATGCCAGATTTTTGTTTGTAAATGCATATTCAAACTGATACCCGTGGTAATGTGGATAAACAGTGAGGTGGGGAGAGTAACTGTTCCTCTGAGACGATATTGCAAGACTAAAATTTTGGAGTGAAATATATATTCAAAAAAACTAATACTTCTCTTTACACATAACACTGGTCTCTACAGTACTACGCTTAATAAGGTGAACAATAATTTTAAGAGGTACAAAGTTAACAGAGAATTTCTATAAAATCAAGCAGTTAAATTGCAAATCCGTGACTCAGGGAAGTAGGCTGGTCTTTCTCTCAGCTCTGAACAAGTTAACTACCTGACAATAAACATTCCTAGCTGCGCAGTGCTCCAGTCATTATTCAAAATTTATATTACTTTCACCTTGCTGTCCTTTCTTAGAGATGCAATCACAAGTCCATGCAGTACTATTAAATGCGCCCATCATATGCCACACTTAAACTAACAATGTATAAGACTGCGGAGAGGCAAAGAGAGTGCCTCGACAAGACCAAAGATTGTTTAACAGTAACATTACTTGCTCTCTTTTTGAAGTGCACATCGATAACATAAAAAAATAAAAATGACATTACCACCTTACAAACTAAGGCTAAAATAGCGGCATATGAGTGAATGTTGCTGCAATAAGGCAAATGCGAAAGGACAAAGCCGACTTCTTCTCTCATCCTCCTCATTAGTTGTAGTAATAGTAACAGTAGCTTACGTCATAGGTGGATTACTTTTGCAGCGGTGCTAGAAATGTAATGGAACTATAGTAAAAGATCAGAAAATAAGATGAACCGTACATAGACGCTTTTATGTACGTACTTACAGGTCTCGTTCAAAAAGAATGAGGCGGGTAGTTGGTCGTAGTGTGGTAGTAGAAAACATCCTGATAAATGCACACTACGCGTCCGGCAATTTCAATAGCACTGTCAGTTCCGCAGGCCTGACCTTCCTACTTCAGCCGTAGTCATTTCCCCACCATGTGGCTTCTGCAGTCATCTTTTGATTTATCATTACTCGCGAGTCTTCACATTTTCTATCCAAACGCAGGTTTATTCAACTGTACTTTCTTGCGAGGTCTTACCTGAACTCTTTAGGTCCATACCCGCGGCTCGCAGTGCTCAAGTACACTGTCTGCGTCCGCTACCAATTAGAATTTTAGATGTTTCATTTTGTAACCGTCCAATTTAAGCCGTTCTGCCAGTTCAGACTTTGCACGACCGTGTATCTTTAATAGCTCAATGTTAAATTAGTTACGTCATTATTTCTTCCCCTTCATTTCCGGTTTCATTGTTTATAATTGCCTTAATTTTTGCCGTTACTATACCTACTAATTCTCAATATGTTGTTTATAAGTGTATACATCTGAAGACACGATTAAATCACCGCGAAACCGGTCGTGTATGATGCTGTAAGAAAGGAACTATTAACAGCCAATGCTGCTACCAGAAGCATTTTTAGAAGATTTAAATAGCTTTTAAAAAAGCTTTAAAAATATGTTTGTACGTAAGACAAGGATGCTCAAACCGTAAACTAATATATTCTAACATGCCTTGCATGGCAAAACGGGCTTTATAAGTTTTGAAGAACAATAATCTTGTTCAAATTATTGCTAATATTAAGTTACATAACATCTATATCGCCAGAAAGCTAATTCCAAACTATGCCAGACATCTATTTAACAAACGGGTGCTTTTGTCTGATTTTCAGCTGCGTAGCTTAACTGCTTTCTGTAGCCTGGAAGAAATCAGGTTCCTGTATGTAAAGAAGGACATTTAATAACTTGAGTACAATGTATTAATGTTCCACAATAATATTTATTAGTTCGTTATGAACCGGCTTTCGGCTCTTAGGCTATCTTCAGATCACTTAATGCTAAATAGATAGTCCACACAACTTCAGCGAGAATTCATAGCTGCGCCAAGAATGCTGTGCAAAGATATGTGACATTTTGTGACTATATCGATAAAAAACACATCTCCCATCGTTTGAATGACATTCATATGATATGAAATGTGATGTTCCCCATAAAGTAACTAAAGAGAGAAAACTAACATTACTGAAATTCTGGCTAATAAACACTAATCAAAGAATCCTGACCTGATCCTTAATAACCAAACACAGTTTCATTACTCACGCTCATTAAACTAGCAGCCAGTTATTATTCCTCTCACAACTGTCTAATAAGCTTGTTATAACTTTTCCACACCGATATTGCATAGCCTTCTTTCTTCTCCTCCTTTTATTCGGTCTGTTGATTACATTCACCAGTTTGTCCATATGACACAGCATCCTGTGGTATTACTCAGTTGTAAAACATTTCTGCTTTATACACTCATTTAGTTTTAATATTTGAATATACTGTAATATAAGATGTATTTGTTCTGAGTCTCTTTAGGTGTTACATCATGCTTGTGTTTTCTACATATATAGTCATAAAATGTCCCATATCTTTGTACAGCTATGAATTCTCGCAGAAGTTATGTGGACTAAGTGTTTAGCATCAAGTTAGCTGACGATGGCCTACGAGGTGGACAGCTGGTTCACAACGAACTAATTAACATTATTGTTGAATATCATTTTACAAATCACTGGTCTGTGCATTTCATCGAAATTCTAAACAGATATTTCTTCCCCCCCCCCCCCCCCCCCCCCCCCATGGAGTATAGCTGCTAGTTAAGATCTCTACGTGTTTTCCCACTTGACGATCGTTTTATGTACGTTAGAGTAACTAATGTCTTTGTGACGATATACTCGCGAGCATGATTCTCATTCCTCTATTGGAACTCTCCTAAATTAGTCCATACCGGAATACTGAGTAGTCCTTCAAGCTGGTTTCCTTGTCATCTCAGCTATGATGATAATTTTAAATTTGGAGGTAGTGTTATAAAATATTCTATGAATATATTACTCCAGATTACCTCTGTGTCTTGCGCGCATTTATCATAACATTTGTTTTGCAGATTGGAACATTTATTACTCTGTAGCCAAATTCGCCTTCTGGCCCAGCAAATACTAAAGAGTGGAAGGAATTGAAGTCAAGATATACCTGTTGCAACTTACCTGTCGTTTGAGTGAAATGTATTTGTAATATGTGACTAATAAACTTAAAACTTGTAATTGGAAGCTAGAAGTAACAAAGTGTCTTACTTACAGTGTCTCATTTTATTATTAGCAACAGGAAAGTAGGCGCTGTAAATTCCGACAACAGTGTTATGCTCTAGAATAGCTGTAGCTACACTACACTTGAATGTGAATATTAACTGTGTGCTGGCGTACGCTGGCGTCAGCACACCAGGTGGCAAGGAGATTGCGAGAAGGTCGATTGTAGGCACCGGAGCAAGCGAGTCTATCAGGAGAGAGGCCAACGACAGACCCGCAAACAATGGGCCACCAACGCCCTCTCGACCGCCAGTATTAAAGATCGCCGCCACGGACCGAGACCAAGTCAGTCCCATCAAAGTCACTCGCACCCACAATTAGCAGTTAGCTCAGCCTCTACCTAGCAACCTAGTAGTGTATATAGCGGACTTGTAGACTTGTACTTCACCCGCAGTGAGTGTAACGTGGACTATCGCGGAAGAGCTTGTACCACAACAACTAGCTTATGTTAAGTGGCTTTCTTATTCTTATGAGTAAAGAACTCTGTTAATAAATTCGTGCAGTTTGTGTTATAGAGGAGGATTCCGGCCACCAAACAACAGCCTCTCCTTGCTTCCCATGGTACAAGCGTACAGTAACAACGAGACGTGACAAAAAACTTTGTAAATTTCATTCACTTTGTGTGATCCAAATTTCTCCAAACGGAACCTGACAATCTGTAAATGAAACTGAATTAAATAAATGACTATTAATAATACATAGAATGGCTTCCTCCTCGATCAATCACAACATACTGGCTAACTGTCACGCATTGGATCAGTTATGAAAAAAAAGAAAAAAAGGAAATACACGTAAGATTGATTCTTACCTGTGCAACGGACAACTCTGCTCTGCTTTGCTTTACTGCGTAATAAATCATAGCTGCATGTTCCTGTAAGAAATCACTGCGTGGCAAATGGCCTTACAACTCATATATAGCTGCTTTGCGAAAGTAATTACTTTGTTACCAAAAAATTCAACTAACCGTCTACGCAATAGTGCAATGTGTGACAGTACAGTTGTGTCAAAATTTACCTTCAAACTGTGAGGAGAATCTTACTGAAACGTTGGCAAACAAATGAAAAGGTAACTTTAATTATAAATCATACTACTACATTTTAATAAGACAGAAATGGTACAGATTAACTTTAAAACTATGCTTTTCCTTTGGCATTGTCAAAGAAGGTGACCTGATTCAGACAAACAGTACTTAAACTTACTCTTTGCTGTTCTTATGAAATAGCTTTAACTGAAAGGGGAAGGTGAACAATGCTTATCAAACGTTTGAATAGACGACCGATAATTTGTCTATGGATCCCAAAGTATACCCATTGTTCACGGGAATCACAGCTTCGCGCTAAAATGCTACATGGAAGTTAAATTTGCAGTGTTCGCACCCTATAAGAACTTCGTCCATGTTATCTCCATTGAAATGCACAATTCCTCTGTGAAAACATCTCGAAACCATTCTCTATCCTCTTTTACACCGTGGGGCGTCTCGAAGAAAAGTCGTCCTCTGTTCGCCCAGTGCTCCTCACTCACCGGTGACTTGACACAGCAGCAGAATGACAGTGACGTCATCAGCTTTTAACACAACCTCTGGTAGCGAAAGAGGAACATATCACTCACGCGTTCAGGGCTGCAAAGACGCTCATAATGGCAAACATTGCAAACAAACCGGCATTTTTCATGATACAGAAACTTTTCGAGGTATGATATATGTCTTCTGGTAAATATCACTCTGAGCTGGACGAATTGAATGGTAATGTGGAAGTATATTTACTTCACAGATTTTCAATAATTTTGTGTCTTTTCTGTTCAGATACGACTAAAAGAACTATTCAATATATCTGACATTGAAAGAATAGGTGAAAAGAATCGTAGGCAGATAATCAAATACAAAGTTGTAATTATATGTAAATTGTAGGTGGAGCAGAGGGGGGGGGGGGGGAGGGGAGGAGAAAGGAAAGGAAAGAGAAAGGGTTCTTGATGCCAACTTCATCGGGACGTTACTCGGAATCGGCGGCGACGAGTGAAAATGTGTACAGGATAGTGATTCGAACCCAGGATCTCTTGCTTGCTATGCACGTGTGTGAACCATTGCGCCATCCAGGACACAGTGCGGTCGCAACTGCGCGGACGATCTCGACACACCTCACGGCCGAACCACATTCCCACCAAGCACCACGTGTCCGCATTCCCTGTCTATTTCCTATGAGTGTCCATGCTTGCTACTCTGAGATTCCCGCAGGAGGTCAGGCTTACTTGTGCATCCGCACTGAGGAAGGTGGATCCATTGCCCATCTAGGCGAACCATTTATAAGAGTGTGTGGTCCGAAAGAACAGACACCATGCAGTCGTACGAAATTATAAATTTTTTGCCAGTATGTAATATTTACCCTTACGTTCGTTTTAGGCTGTACATAACAGATTTTACCTGAAGATTTTAGAATAGGACAGTGTTATATACTGCTACTTGCGCTTCTAATACTATATGTGGTATGTTAATTCCGTGTTGCTTTGATAGCAAGCCAATAGCAATTTTTACATAAAATATTGCTTCAATACTGTTTTGAATAATATTATTAGTTATATACTTTGTTATGTATAAGCAAACATTTATTAGTATCTGAACAACCTTGTTACGTTTACTCTCTTTAACTAAAAGCAAACAATTGTTACATGTTTTGCCTTTTTTGTGGACAAATCTCTATTTGCAGTAACTCACTGTAATGAAAATAATTATGCAGACGTTCCACGTGGCAGATTAACACTGTTCGCCGGGCCGAGACTAAAACTCGGTACCTTCGCCTTCCTGGCGGAAATAAAGCTGTGATATCGGTCGTGAATCGTTCTTGGGTAGCCCACTCGGTGCAGCATTTGCCCGCGAAAGGCAAAGGTCGAATCTCGGCCCGGCACACAGTTTTAATCTGCCATGAAATTTGATATCAGCGCACACTCCGTTGTAGAGTTAAAATTTCATTCTGAATTATTTTCTCATTCTCATTCTTTTGTCAGTACATAATATATATTTGCCTTTGCATTATTTTTAGATTGAGTAGGCTACAACGGTTTTACCTGAAGATTTAAAATAAGAATGTTATGATGATACAATTGTGTTTGCACATTGTTATTTGCATTTATAATACCATGTGTGGTTTGTTAATTCGCTTAAAAAACATCAAAAGCAAGCCAATAGAAATTTTTACGTAACTTCTTTCTTAAAGCAATTTTTTCTTTCGGCTTCATTGTTTTCGGATCTGAAGGTGATAGTTAAGCTACCGAAACTGGTCATCACTTTGTAAAAATTTTTAATGTTGAATGCGATTTAGTTAATACATAAAATTTTTTGAAACTTTAGAACGTGTTATTGAAAGTTTTTAAATATTTATGATTTTATAGAGATAGGCCAACTATTGTACATTCGGTATCCGACATGATGATGATGACGATGTTTGGTTTGTGGGGCGCTCAACTGCGTGGTTATCAGCGCCCGTACAATTGCCCAACCTTTGCTCAGTCCAATTTCGCCACTTTCCTGGATGATGATGAAATGATGAGGACAACACAAACACCCAGTCATCTCGAGGCAGGAGAAAATCCCTGACCCCGCCGGGAATCGAACCCGGGACCACGTGCTCGGGAAGCGAGAACGCTACCGCGAGACCACGAGCGGCGGACCTGGTATCCGACAACAACAATGCTGGAGGCGACTGATATAGTTTGTAAAATCGTTTTTGAGTGCCAACATCAAATGTCAGATCACCGTGAAAACAGACCTAAAAATTTTTAACACCATGCTTTTACTTCCTTCAAACACTGTGATTTAGACGTTGGAAATTGATTTTGATTTCCGTTGAATTTTTCATCTTGTATTGTTTTCTTCGTTTTCCTTACCTTGCGATGAATATCACGACGTTTCAGTGATGAGGAAAAGTCACATTAACGCATCAGTCAATATTTTGAGATATAAGATTTCGTTTCAGGTTGACAGTATAGTTCCTTTTCTCTTTCAATCGATCGGAAAAATAGTAATAAGTAATACAAGTTTGAAAAAATAAGGATTTATTGTTGGCGACAGATACAGATGTACGGCATCTCCGAGGCCTTCATTGTAGTTGCGAGGACAAGCAGCTCTGCCACATTAGTTGCAGCAGCTGTCGTTTGGCCCGTCAGCCATGGTGCCCGTGGTGGCCGCCGCCACCATGGTGTCCGCCATTGTGACCTCCTCCCCCATAGTGGCCGCCACCGCCGCCACCACGTCCTCCGTGGTGCGCGGCTTCTGGTTCAGCCACGGCAGCGGCCTGCACCGACACGCAGCAGATGGCGACCAGCACCAGCAGCGCCGCGTAGATCACCTGCTCAGCAGAAAAACACACACCGCGTTACGAGGCGAAGGGCACAGTTTGAGGCGAAACGAAAGTAGAGCGGTTTTTATACGTTCCCAAGCCTTAAATCCGGGAAGGAAGAAGTACTAGTCGTAAGCACAGACCCATGAGCAGTGCGGCTGCAGAATCTGGTTGAATGCGCCTGCTACGACACACAAGTGAGCTACATGGCATGTAAAGAAACAATCGAGTAATGGAAGAAAGCATCAGATAGAAAGTCTCATCTTTCCCTTGTCCCATAGAAGCTCTATTTGTTTCCCTTTTAAAACTATACGCAGAAGTAAGTTCACTTTATTTGTACAGATTCTGTAATACAAGAAGAAAAATGATTGATGTCAAATTTTTTCCACCACCTAATCAAAAACATCGACAGTTACAAGAGTCAAACAGAGGTGTTTTTGGAGTTGTTCTAAATAGAAAGAACGAAAGATTTGAACTGAAATTTCTTTCTTTACAATTCGACGCACTGAACAAGAAAACGGATACTTTACACCTGTATCATGTCATACAGAATTACAAAACAGAGAACACCAGATTCAGAACATATCTTTTAGCGTATTCATCGTCTGCTTTTCAAACACTATCACAGCCCTGTACGTAGTCCATGTTCAGGGGCCAATCAAGCAGCAACAACATAATTATTATATTTTGTGAAGTTCAAAAAAACGTAGTTAGGGAGCGTATTTTTTCAAAACCATGTACTTTACGTTGTTTGTGTGATTCCACAACAAATGATCATGGATATGAGGACAAATACGACGATAATAACTTTGGCAGGGTTTCTAGGTCTACTATGTAAAGTTACATTAGAACGGAACATTCTAAAAAATGAGAATTGAACAAAATTATCCTCCGATGATGACAAAAATACAAAGAAACAATTTCAAAAATGGTTCAAATGGCTCTGAGCACTATGGGACTTAACTTCCAAGGTCATCAGTCCCCTAGAACTTAGAACTACTTAAACCTAACTAACCTAAGGACATCACACACATCCATGCCCGAGGCAGGGTTCGAACCTGCGACCGTAGCGGTCACGCGGTTCCAAACTGAAGCGCTTAGAACCGCACGGCCACACCGGCCGGCCGAAACACGTTTGGACATTAAAAAGGAATAGTTGTTTGCATTTTAGTTTCGCCATTAAAAAGGAACAGTTTTTTGCATTGTAGACGGACCTGCATTCCGATACCTCTGACTCAAGCGATGAAGCACGAACACGCGTAAATGATTTTACAACAGTGAAAACACCCACATTTACGGTTTGAAAATGTCATACATCAGATATGGAGTACCATATTAAAAACACAGGAAAGCAAGACAGCGTTCGCAGTCAGCAAAGATATTTTGTATTTCGAATTCAGCTCATTTTACACCTGATACCACCAAATTGGTGTATTCTTAAATTTGTACCGAACAAGGTATTAATCATTACGAAAGTGGTTCGACTTTCGATTGGGGCGGTGAAATGTCCCTTGGGCTTCTCCCCACCTGCACCGTAGATCCATATCTATTTATTTCAGTTTTACCATAAAATCATTTCTGGTTTCTTTCAGTGTTTGCTCTCCTGCTAAGGCAGTTCAAATTTCCGTCTCGGTATTAACCAAACACTGCTAGTCTCCCTGCTCATAGACCTCTATTGACGGAGATCCCTTAGCAATTATAGCGCAGATGTTACGAATTGCCTATCTTTAGTGTGAATAGTTGAAATGAAGCAGACGTCAAAAGAGACATTTTTGCCATAAAGTCGCCCAACACATTTAGTGTGGCGAGAAAAGTAGCAGAGTGGTCTCAAAACGTCGGAAACCTTGTATGGGAACACAAGTTATTGTATAGAAAGAAACATAATAACGTTGATTTTGTAAAGTGAACTGCAGAGAAAAGACACTCTGCTAACAGTAACACAATGATTTTACCACCACCAAACACTTTTGCTAAGAAGTATAAATATTCCTTTCATTTTCAGAGACGTTGTGATCACAATCTTCCCTTTTCAAAACATTCCCCACTGCTACCCAATTCCCAAAAAGACAGAAAAGGTCATGTTGAATAAAATAAACATAAAAAGGATTGTTTTATGATACTCCGGAAGTTCTGAGTGAGTACTACAATCCAAAAAATGAGTTCGTTTACTTAGAACACTGTAACATTAGTTAATGTTATTGAAGTATTATCAATATCGACTTGAGAACCACATAAAACTCATAATATTGGGAGAATGGTACTCGACAGACAATACAGTTTGCAACGTGCCAAATAAATCGTGCAAGCACTCAAAAATCTAGCGCTCGAGACAAAAAAATGAAACATCGAGGGTTCTTCATGCCGTAGAGCCGTCATTGTATTTCTGCTGGTGAATGTGACTGTTCATCTTTTAGTAATTAACATGCATCTTTCACGAAAAATTGTTTCCCAGCAGCATTAAAGTAACTCTAACTAACCAGAGCGTACAAAGCGGCAAGAATTCTCAGAAAATAAATTGGGACACTTTCGCACACACATCAGCATTTCACCTGTACCATTACGATACGCAGCTACATTCCCTCTAACGGCGACAGAAAAAAAATTCTGTTCATGTTTTTCAATACCTGTCAATTTCTTCACGCTCCTCTTGTATTATGTCAAATACTGCTTCCCACACTTACTGCAATAAAATATTGAGCTAATAACACAGTTTCTCTCGAACAATTCTAATTCATATGCCCTAAGTACATCCTTACAACTGTTGCATTGATTAATTCGACTGTCTGTGAACTTCGTGGGGACGCTAATACTAAATTAATACACAAAGGATTGTTAGCAGCGGTGCGTGAGCAGCCCTTACCAGAAAACTCTTCATGTCGCTGGAGTAAGATCAGTTCACGGTATTCACAGAGAATATGGTGAGTGTATGGAGCATGCAGGTCTTTTATACCACAAGACTTCGAGGACGGAGACAGCAAAAGCACGTCATTTCCAAGAATGTTACGAGAAGCACGTGTGATCCTTAAGCAGTGGTGGGAGGGAGGGCATAAATATTACAGAAACGCGTGTACACTCGTGCTGCGGTGTCACGTGTTAGCGTAAACAATAACCCGACCGGTTCTCGGCTCTGCTGGTCTCGGGTATTCACCGACGTCGACAAAACCGTGCTATTTATCTGACCTCGGATACGGCAGCTGCGTGTCTGCGTGTTCCAAAACCGGTCGACGCGCCTCTCTTGAGGTCACGTAGGCTGGATGCAGAGACCCTGTAATTTTCTGGTATTACAAAACTCGCTCAGTTTGATTCATCAACACTTCATGCGACACTGCAGTTTGTATATAAACAGCATCGCCACCAGGAGTCCTCCACTGCTGACTCCAAAGCTGAGCAGGCAAGTCGATACCGTTCTGACTCTGGCTGGCAGTCAATACATAGTTTCTGATGTGCTGCTTAGAGGCAGAAGAACGCTACATCGTCGTGGATCTATAGAGTCTGCTCTTACATAGACCTATCTAAGGATCTATCAGCAATCTTCTGACTGGTTTGATGTGCTCCGCCATAGATTACATTCCTATGACAACCTTTTCATTTCAGAGTAGCACATGCACCTAACACTGAATTATTTGCTGGATGTATTCCAACCTCCGTCTTCTCCTACAGTTGTTACCCTCTACAGTTCCCTCTAGTCTATCCCTGCTATCTTCACAAACCTCCTCTCATTCTGTCCCTTCATCTTATCAGTGTTTTCCACACGTTCCTTTCTTCGCCGATTCCGCGAAGAATCTCCTCATTTCTGGTCTTATCAGTCCATCAGATTTTCAAGATTGTTCTGTAACATTGCGTCTCAAACACTTAGATTCTCTTTTGTTCACACTGACAATGATTTAGTACCATAGAATAATGTGCTCTTAGCGTAGAGCCTCATAAAATTATTCCTCCGACTGTGGCCTAAGTTTGATACCAGTTGACTGTTAGCCACAAATGCTCTCTTTGCCTGTGCTAGCCTGCTTCTTATGTTCGCCTTGCTTCGTTTGTCATAGGTTATTTTGTTTTTAATGTAACAGAATTCCTTAACTTCGTGCAAAATGGCTCTGAGCACTATGGGACTTAACTTCTAAGGTCATCAGTCCCCTAGAACTTAGAACTACTTAAACCTAACTAACCTAAGGACATCACACACATCCATGCCCGAGGCAGGATTCGAACCTGCGACCGTAGCAGTCGCGCGGTTCCAGACTGTAACGCCTAGAACCGCTCGGCCATCCCGGCCGGCCCTTAACTTTGTCTACTTGGTGATTAAAAGTTGTGATGTTAAGCTTCTCGCTATTTCATTTGTTCTACTTCTCATTATTTTTGTCTTTTTCCGGTTTACTCCAAATCCATATTTTGTACTCCTTAGTCTCTTCATTCCTCCAACAGATTCTGTTATTTTTCTCCACTTTCATTGAGGATAGAAGAGACATCAGAATATCTTATCATTGATATCCTTTCATTCTGAATTTTAATCCAGCTCCTGACTCATTTTTATATCCGTCATTGCTTCTTCGATGTATAGATTGAACAGCTGGAGCGGAAGACTTCGTCCCTCGCTTACATTCTATTTGATCCGAGTACTTCGTTCTTGGGCTTCCAATCTTATTTTTCTCTCTTGGTTCTTGAACATACTGTGTATCACCTTAATTCCTTTTTAGTTTACACCTACTTTTCTGAGAATGTCCAAGATTTTGCACCATTCCACACTGTCAAACGCCGGCCGTGGTGGTTGAGCGCTTCTAGGCGCTACAGTCTGGAACCGCGCGACCGCTACGGTCGTAGGTTCGAATCCTGCCTTGGGCATGGATGTGTATGATGTCCTTAGGTTAGTTAGGTTTAAGTAGTTCTACGTTCTAGGGGACTGATGACCTCAGATGTTAAGTCCCATAGTGCTCGGAGCCATTTGAACCATTTGAACACTATCAAACGCATTTTATGTACCAACGACACCTATGAACGTATCTTGATTTTCCTTCAGTTTTGCTTCCATTGTCAGAAATGCCTCTCTAGTGCCTTCACCTTCCTAAAGCCAAACTGATCACCATATAACAGATCCTCAATTTTCTTTTCCTTTCTTCTGTATATTACACTTGTCAGCAGCTTGGGTGCATGAGAGGGTAGGCTGATTTTGTAATAGTTTTCCCACCAACCTTTGGAAATATGTAGATATTTTTTTGAAGTCTGACAGTGTGTCGCCAATCTCATACAGTGTACACATCAACTTCAGTAGTCGTTTGGTTGCCATTTCCCCCAATGATTT
Organism: Schistocerca cancellata; assembly: GCF_023864275.1. Taxonomy (NCBI): domain Eukaryota; kingdom Metazoa; phylum Arthropoda; class Insecta; order Orthoptera; family Acrididae; genus Schistocerca; species Schistocerca cancellata. Next base: position 617,723,036 of record NC_064630.1, on the reverse strand, counting down.
TAGAAATACCGATGGAATGTTGTCCGTCCATCCTGCGGTATTTGGTCTCAAGTTATCCAGAGCCGTTTTCAGTTCTAACTCTAATACTGAATCGCCTATGTCTTCTTTATCGACGCCAATTTCTTCTTCCATTAAGTCATCAGACAAGTCCCCCCCTCCCCCCCCCCCTTACAGAGACTTTAGCGAACTCATTCCATCTAATCTCTCTTTCCTAAATTAAGATCCGTTTCTATATCAGCCCCTAACTACGCCTTAAAATCCATTATATGATTTCGGAATCTCTGTCTGACCATGAAGCGATCCAGCTGGAATCTTACCGTGGCTACGGGTCTTTTCAAAGTGTACCTCCTCCTCTTAGGATTCTAGAATAGCGTATTCGCGATTACCATCCGAAATTTATTATTATTTTAGATTATTCCCTTTTAAGAGAGCGATTGAACTTGAGTAGTCATGATTTCTTCTTCTTTCTTCGTTCTTCCCAAATTCTCTTCATACATTTACTGTGGTCTCTCTTGCGTTCTTCCGACCATCTTTTCTCCGTTCTGTTCTCTGTGTGTTCCTGTTTAAGTGTGTGTTTCTATATGATGTTTCTAATCTGTTCTCTATTGTTTATGTTGCCTTGTGTGATTCCCAGTTCTTTAATGTCTTCTTCTGTTTCAGTGATCCACTTTGTCTTGTTTTTGTTCTTGTTTGCTATCTCAGATATTTGCCTTGTGAGCCTGCTTTCATTCATCCTGCTGATATGTCCCTAAAATTTCATCCTTCTTTTTCTAATGATGTCTGTTATTGTTTCTATGTCTTTGTAAATCTCACTAGTTGGCCTCTTCATCCAAATTCCTTCTCGAAACACTGGTCCATGTATTTTCCTCAGAATTTTTCTTTCCTGCTTTTCAATCTCAGTGATCTTCGTATAACCATGAATCACTTTAGTTTCTGCAGCATAAAGTCCTTCTGGTAGGACTACTGTGATGCAATGCTTTAGTTTCATATTGACAGAAATAGATTTCTTATTATAATGATTCCAAGTGAACTAAACGCTTTTGGTAAACTGGAGATTCTATCTTTATTGACTATTGAGTTGAGTCCTGATGGTTGGATTATCTCTCCCAGATATATGAAGTGGACAACTCGTGTCACTTTCCCGTATTGGGTAGTAATGGGGACATTATTTGCTGGTTTGTTTTCCATATACTGTGTTTTCTCTTACGAGATTTGTAGCCCAGTTTTCTGTGAGATTTCATGAAGTTTTTCCAATGCAATTTTGGCTTCCTCTCTATTGTTCGTTAGAATGGCAAGATCGTCCGCGAAAGCCAGACACTTCACCTTCATTCCCTGCTCTTTTTTAATCCCAAGCTGAATTCCTTTTATTTCCTTTTCCCATGACCTCACAACTTTTTCCAGAAGCATGTTAAATAGAAGGGAAGACATTCCATCTCCTTGACGAACACCAGTATGGATATGAAATGCTTGTGATGGTTCTCCCATGAATTTAACTTGGGGATTGTATCTGTTAATACCTGTTGAATAACTGACTTCGTTTTTCTGTCAATCCTGAACGACATGATTTTAAGATCAAAATTTTCGCGAAAGTTTATCAGTCTCTCGCCGTTTTTATTTGTTCTCTTGTTAGCTGTATGAATACCCGTTGTTTCCCTGAATGTGTTCTCTTTGCCGAGTTGTCCATTGATCTCCTAAGATAATTTTCACTTTATGACTAGGGATTTTATTTGAGGTTTCCCTCAGTAGTTACCAGAAGTCATCTATTGCCTGTGGATCGTTTCTATTACTGTTTGTCTATCCATTGAATCGTAAGCCTTTTTAAAATCGACAAAAGTTACCACTGTGGTGTCACCGCCAGACACCACACTTGCTAGGTGGTAGCCTTTAAATCGGCCGCGGTCCGTTAGTATACGTCGGACCCGCGTGTCGCCAGTATCAGTGATTGCAGACCGAGCGCCGCCACACGGCAGGTCTAGAGAGACTTCCTAGCACTCGCCCCAGTTGTACAACCGACTTTGCTAGCGATGGTTCTCTGACAAAATTACGCTCTCATTTGCTGAGACGATAGTCAGCATAGCCTTCAGCTACGTCATTTGCTACGACCTAGCAAGGCGCCATTGCCAATTACTATTGAGATTATAAATAATGTACCATCAAGAGCGATGTTCACCATTTATGGATTAAAGTTAAGTATTCCAGCAGCTACGTACGTTTTTTGCTAAAGTCTAATTTCCTTGTCCTGTTCCAGACCTCACGCCAGCCTGCGTGAGCTAAAACGCGTGCCTTTCGCCTTCCTCTCATACCGGTGTTGGCTCTCCTGCCAACCCACAACAACCACAGTATCTCTACATTTTCTAATTTGCAAAATTGTTTTTAAGTTCCATATCTATTCGATGCCATATCTATTCGATGCCAGATCGACCTTTGCGATACCCTGCCTGATACTCCCCTATTAACTGGTCCGCTTGTTCTTCTATTCTGTTTAACAGGGCTTTTGAAAGAATTTTGTACATTACAGAGAGCAGTGAAATTCCCCTGTAATTATTTGGATTGGTTTTTTGGAGAGGGTGAATTAATGCGTATTTCCACTCTTCAGGTATTTGTTCATTTTCCCAAATACGTGATATAATTCTGTGGGTTTTTGTGTGAGATTATTGTCATTTAATTTCCATACTTCTGCTGTGATTCCGTTTTTCCCTGGTGACTTGTTGATCTTCAAAGAATTGATTATTTCCTTTACCTCTTTAAGTGACGGTGGATTTGAATCAGGATTGGATGTGGGTTTTTCAAATCTATTTGTTCTGTGGGAGGCTCGAAGTTGAGAAGTGAGTGAAAATATTTAGCTAAAATTTGACAGTTATTGTTAGGTTTGTGATCCGTCGAGCCGGCGAAAGCACAGATTTGGTGGTTCATACCCTGTTAGGTTTTCTTTGAAACTTTTGTAAAAATTTCTGGTGTTGTTCTTGATAAGTTCTTGTTCAATTTCTTTAATCCGGCTTATACACATCTACGTTTTTCTCTTCGTGTTGTCTTGGATGAAATCTTCTGTATTCTTAAAAATTTCTGCCATTTTTCTGTAGTTCTGTTGCTACTGAAAGTTTTCCTAGCTTGTATACTTTCTTCTGTTGCTTGATCACATGCACTGTTCCACCATCTGTGTTTTCTCTTTCTTGGGGGTTTGCCAAATTTCATAGTGTTTTTCAGTACTTCTGCAAGTTCCTTCCAGTTCGTTGCGTTTGATTGCCCAATTTCCTGGAGAATTTCCCTCTTGTTAAGTTAAAGGCATTCTGAATCAATTCTGTTTTGTTCATTGGTTGTTTTTTTCTGTTATGTTGAAGTCTAATCTTTATTTGCACCAGATGGTGGTCTGTTTCAAAAAATCCCTGTCTTGTTCGTAACTTGAGTATTTCATTGGTATTCTTGTTAGATATGGTAACATGGTCTATCTGAAACTCACACTATGTTGAATTTGATGATTTCCATGCTGTACGTTTGTTTACTGGTTTAAGGAATTGTGTAGACATTATTTTAAGATCAAAATTTTTACAAACGTTTATCAGTCTCTCGCCGTTTTTACTTGTTCTCTTGTTAGCTGTATGAATGCCCGTTGTTTCCCTGAATTTTTTCTCTTTGCCGAGTTGTCCATTGAAATCTCCTAAGATAATTTTCACGTGATGGCTAGGGATTTTATTTGAGGTTTCCTCCAGTAGTTACCAGAAGTCATCTATTGCCTGTGGATCTTTTCTATTGTAATCATTTGTGGGGGTATGTGCATATTTATCAGTGTGTATACCTTGCTTCCATATTTTACTGAGATTATTTCTGGTCTTGAATGGAAGTTTATTATTGGGTCTATAATTGATTTGTGCACAAAAAAAAGCTGTGCCAATTGTTTGGGTACCTTGTTCAGCTGAACTGCAAGCTTTACTTTGTAGGTTTTGAAGTTTCCTGAATGAAAATGATTTTTGTCAGTAAATCGTGTTTCTTGATCGCAAAGATTTGTAGGTGGAATTTTTCCATAGTATTTGTGAGTTGTTTAATTTTGCCTACTTTGGAGAGTGTGTTTATGTTGAGAGTTTCTATGAAGTTTTTCTGTTTTGGTCTAGAGATTTTGAGAAGCTCCGACTCTTCTGCGCATGACGTTCCTGGTCCCCCTGACTCCGATGACCAGGAAAATTCCGTGTAGAGACTGATGCATGAGGTAGTGGATTTCTTTCCTTTTGTTACATCATGCTTATTCAAGGTGAAACTTGTTTTGTGGTGATCTTCTATGAAGGTCACATGTTTACGGCTTGATTGTTGAGATCAAGAAGAGCATCGAGCAGCCGCACCAACCAGGTGAACAGAGGCTGACCACTACCCGCTGGATTCCAGAACAGACGCTAGTGGATTTGGGCTGCCTCTTCCTCCAGTTCCGCCGTATCTATGATCATCATCTCCGCCTTCACTGCCGTTGAGGTCTTCACCGTATCCCTGGCAAGGGGCCCTCACAAGGTACTTCATCTGGGCCAGGCGAAAAAAGTTTTTTTTGACGAGGTGTTACTCCTCCCCTTCCTCCTTTTTCAACCGGGCTTGGGACTGGTATTGGCGGAGTTACCATCCGAAATTTATTATAGAACTCAGTTAGCTTCCCTACACTCACACTCCTACAGCACAGACTATATTCTCTCGTTGCCCTTTCTTCTGTTCCTTTTCCCTGTTACCTCGATCCAGTCTCCATTTGAGGTTCTTCTCCCTTTACATACTAAGTTACCGGTTCAGTATCCTCATATAATGTCTCTACAGTTTCATCTTCTGCATGCGACGTCGGCATATATTGGAACTACCGTTTATCAGTGATGGTTTGCTGCCGAATCAAATAAAAACAACCCTGTCAGTGAACTGTTCACCATAGCTCAATCGCCGCTCGACTTTCCTATTCATAATTAATCCTACTACCGTTATACCATTTTCTACTACTGTTGATATCACCTTATATTCATCTCACCAGTAATCGTAACCTTCTTTCCATTTCACTTCACTGACACCAACTATATCCTGACTGACCCTTTGCATTTGTATAATAATTTGTTACGTCAACGATCGCTTATGTCTCGACATGAGTCTTTTATCAGCTGACTATATGCACATTCATGGAATAGTTAAATGACTTTGTTATGGCCGCGCGGGATTAGCCGAGCTGCAGTCATGGACTGTGCGGCTGGTCCCGGTGGAGGTTCGAGTCCTCCCTCGGGCATGGGTGTGTGTGTCTGTCCTTAGGATAATTTAGGTTAAGTAGTGTGTAAGCTTATGGTAGCAGTTAAGTCCCATAAGATTTCACACACATTCGAACATTTTGAACTTTGTTATGTTCAAAGCGCCTAACTGTTTGTTTGTCTGTACGAAGCTGTTGTGGATTATGCACATCTGAAGATGGCAGCTATTTGCCGAAACCGGTTAGTCCATATTTTATTTGCGTATTATTATTATTATTATATACAATTAATTGAAGTAGTAAATTGAAGTAATAAATTAGTATAGAAACATTACAAAGGTCGCATACTTCCAGCTGTCAAAACTCTAGTTGTTTTAAAAAATCCTTTGCGTTTCGGTTTTCAGATTTTCTAGATTTGCAGGTACCTTCCAACTGCCAACAACCCAAGCTCCCACTCGTCGAATGTTATTACTTCGTTAGCTCTTCTATTTTTTCCTCTCGATCACTTCCCCTTTGGCAGTTCCCTTCCAGAGACCAGCACGGGAAACTACTCTGGAACCATGAGAGAGATCATCATATACTTTTTTATCTACAGGCCCTATGCCCTGTGAATACACATTATATGTCTTTAGTGCTGTGGTTTACATTGCCTTAGACATGTTCGTACCGTTGATCACTGCTGATCCTTCCGCCATTTTGCTTCAGTTTCCGACACCAAGGGCAAGAGCTTGCTCTTAATCTCTGACCTCTTCTCAGCCCTCTTTGACGAGGCCGTTTGCTAAACGAGTTTGACTTCTTGTGTATAAAGTCTTCGGCCGTTATTGCTGATGATCTTTATTCGAAGTTTAAGCAGTGGCTGAGTTGGAACCCGTTTTAGTAGTTAAGGACGCTACACCTAGACTAATAAGGAATTTTCTGTGTTTTACATCAACCCTGTTGCTCCTACAATTTTATCATAGTCATTGATTTTACGCCCGCTACGCTGAACTATGGCACGATTCTATCAAACCACATATATGGTGAGGACCTCAACACAGGTAATTAACTATGCTTCAGATGTATCCGAAGAAATTAAATGGTCAACTGATAGATGATCGCGCAAGAAAAATGCGAATAAAAATATTGCTCAAGTGTCTAGGTTCACAAGATATATTGTGGTAGGCAGCCTAACATTTAGAGACGTATTGTAGTCGAGCATTTTAAGATAAGTGATGGATATGACAGTGATTCCGAGCATGGCTTGTGACTAAAATCATTTTGTAGCAAATCTGACTTCAAATTTGGCTTAAAGCCCCGTTGCATCCGAAAAATGTTGTTTAATCAGGTTTTGTATTACTAATTTTTTGACCAATACGTCAAACAGCGACGAAGTTTTTCCATTTTCCTGTTAACTGTCCTCTCCCTGACGAAAACTACTCGATAAACTTCTACAGCACAGAAATCAAGCCTTTACCTTACGCCACTGCGTTCGAGTCAGACGTATAATCATTAAAAAGACCAATTTACCCAATAGTCGATTTATGTTATGTCTTATAATAATAATTTAAAAAATGATTTCAGTCTACAAACTGTACACAAATAGATTATGCTCGTGAGCAAGTACGACGACATTTAATTGCGAACTTGTAAGGATCTTATCAGGTAGATCAGTGATCCATACAATCTATTAAAGCCCTCAGAAGCAAATATTCGGCAGTCACCTGGTGATCTGTGACTTCTGTTCAGAGAACGTCTATAGAGAAATTTCCACAACGTCACGACTTCTGTTACTTGAACGGTTTTATTCCTTGATCGATAATTGCCGGCCGGAGTGGCCAAGCGGTTAAAGGCGCTACAGTCTGGAACCGCGCGACCGCTACGGTCGCAGATTCGAATCCTGCATCGGGCATGGATGTGTGTGATGTCCTTAGGTTAGTTAGGTTTAAGTAGTTCTAAGTTCTAGGGGACTGATGACCTTAGAAGTTAAGTCCCATAGTGCTCAGAGCCATTTGAACCATTTTTTTTGATCGATAATTCTTCTACACAGTGGATGGTCAAATTTGCATGTTCACCAGCCACTGGTAATGATAATTTGTTGTAGCTTTAACTCTGTTCTTAAATCGCTTCTTGTGACCTACACTAGTGGAGCTGCTATATAAAGGATCCCTTAATTAAGTCCACGAGAAATTGCTTTCCATCAACTACATTGACTGTCAGAGGACTTTCAAGATTGAGATAGCTAGAGAAGAAATAATAGTTAGTAAAAATTTGCTGTCTGTCTTCCAGTAACTTATTTTTTGTTACTGTTTTAGTATTACAAGTCCAGAAATGCCTTAAAGAAATACTAAAACATCAGTTTCAGTGAAGTCCATGATAACAAGTTCACTGATGTACCATAACATCGTGACTGCTGCCCACTGCGAGACTGAATGACGCCTAATGGTGCTGCGTGTACGTGACGCGGTGGGTAAAGAATGTAAGTATAACAGAGACAAAAGGGGAATGATTCTACGAACGATACGTGTTGCAAATGGGGAAATTCGCTGACATAAGCGACTTTGACAAAGCGCAGCCCGTTTCTGCCCAGCGCCTGGATCCTAGCATCTTGGTAACGGCGAAGATGGCCGACTGTTCGTTTGCAAATGTCATGAGAATCTATGGAGAATAGAGATCAGCAGAAAAGTGCTCCTATCGGAACACAAAAAGGCGAATATGCTCCTGTTTATTTAAAAGTCTCTGCTGGAAAGTGAGGTACAAGCTACCTTTTTCTACCTTCTTCAGCACGTTTCAAAACTTTCCCAAAAATTTGAGCATGCTAGCATACACCTGCCCTTTTTAACGTCTTGGAATCCGCAGCTCGATTTTGGCACCCAAATCCATTTCTTTTGAATTTTCTCAGGGACCGCCCATCAACTAAATCGTGCCTCCATACAGATATTAATTGACACTGTAGCCAAATATAATGCAAAAACAACAAACCGATTTCCTCCATTAGCCTAAGCTGGAGGAAGTGTTTAATATTTGAACTTTACTGTAGGATTGTGACACACTGACAAAACACTTTCTGTTACCAATAGAACCCAAGTTAGGAGCCCCGATTTAACGCCGTTTTCGTCCGCGGCGCATTGGTACGTAAGAGGTAGCGCCTGCTGTCGTGCGTCTTCCGATCAGAAACGTGGCGAAAGTAATGTTGCGGGTTGCATACCTCACAAGTCAAGGCGCAGCTGTTGCATCAGTTCTAACGGGATTCCTTCGCGTCCCGCTGTATTTTTGCGAATATGACCAGTCTGAGAACTGTGGCGGGACCTTCATTCCATACTGGTTGATTCCTTCTCAGTTACTGAAGCATGAAGGAGTGTAAGGTTAGTCGTGACTTAGCACAGAAGATGAGCACACGATCTTGCTGCTGTAAAGAAGCACTGACAAGGCTAATTGACAGATTGTCGGGATCAGATGGCCTTCAACGAGGCTGCAAGGATGTAAGAAGAAAATTAATTGATACGAAGTATGCTGTTTCAAATGTGTTCCATTATTGCAACAGCCTATCTAGAATACATTACATGCTGTAGGAGACGCTTCAGACGAGAAACAGACAAACAAAATTGTTGTATTCTGGTATATTCCACCACCAGCATGAGAATACATACGTGCTGCGTCGAATGAAAACTGGGTACAGAGCAGTGTCACTGTTATATCTATTCGATAAAAAGCGCACTATTTCAGCGTTCGTTTTGCCATGACAACGTGCATTTATGGGTAAACAGAGAGTTGTGTAGCTTATCACTCATATATGTAATTTATTCTAATAATTAATCAACATTTGCAAATTGCATTTCATCCTCATGTCACATATTCAGACATTGTCGTTACAAACTCGATAACGCCTATAGAGCTTCTCAATATATATTAAATATTAAAAGTAATTTACATCAGTATACGAAAAAGTTTTGTCCATATAAATGAAAGTGTAACCAGAACAATATTCACTGCTAGCCAATCAGTTATTATATTGGCGTATACAGGGTCACAGTTACTGAAATATATGAAGAAAAACGTAAATTAGTTTCAAATTAAGGCGTGCACACACTTTATTCAACAAGTAGACGTCAGATATTCGAATTTAGGTTATGACATATTCGATAGGCCTATCATCCTTGGCGGGGATTTGGCGCAGACGAATAACGAAATTCTGCATGACGGGCTGAAGTGTCAGAACATCGATGACTTCCTGAATGGCTGTTTTCAGCTCAGCAATGGTTTTAGGGTTATTGCCGTACACCTTGTCTTTAATATGTGGTTTTTGTTGTGGTCTTCAGACCTGAGACTGGTTTGATGCAGCTCTCCATGCTACTCTATCCTGTGCAAGCTGCATCATCTCCCAGTACCTACTGCAGCCTACATCCTTCTGAATCTGCTTAGTGTATTCATCTCTTGGTCTCCCTCTACAATTTTTACCCTCCACGCTGCACTCCAATACTAAATTGGTGATCCCTTGATGCCTCAGAACATGTCCAACCAACCGATCCCTTCTTCTAGTCAAGTTGTGCCACAAACTCCTCTTCTCCCCCATTCTATCCAGTACCTCCTCATTAGTTGTGTGATCTACCCATCTCATCTTCAGCATTCTTCTGTAGCACCACAATTCGAAAGCTTCTATTTTCTTCTTGTCCAAACTATTTATCGTCCGTGTTTTACTTCCATACATGGCTACACTCCATACAAATACTTTCAGAAACGACTTAATCACACTTAAATCCACACTCGATGTTAACAAATTTCTCTTCTTCAGAAACACATTCCTTGCCATTGCCCGCCTACGTTATATATCCTCTCTACTTCGACCAGCATCAGTTATTTTGCTCCCTAAACAGCAAAACTCCTTTCCTACCTTAAGTGTCTTATTTCCTAATCTAATTCCGGCAGCATCACCCGATTTAATTCGACTACACTCCATTATCCTTGTTTTGCTTTTGTTGATGTTCATCTTATATCCTCCTTTCAAGACACTGTCCATTGCGTTCAATTGCTCTCCCAAGTCCTTTGCTGTCTCTGACAGAATTACAATGTCATCGGCGAACCTTACAGTTTTTATTTCTTCTCCCTGGATTTTAATACCTACTCCGAATTTTTCTATTGTTTCCTTTACTGCTTGCTCAATATACAGAGTGAATAACATCGGGAATTGGCTACAACTCTGTCTCACTCCCTTCCCAACCACTGCTTCCCTTCCATGTCCCTCGACTCTTATAACTGACATCTGATTTCTGTACAAGTTGTAAATAGCCCTTCGCTCTCTGTATTTTACCCATGCCACCATTAGAATTTGAAAGAGAGTATTCCAGTCAACGTTGTCAAAATCTTTCTTTAAGTCTACAAACGCTAGAAAGGTAGGTTTGCCTTTCTTAATCTGGCTTCTAAGGTAAGTCTTGGGTCATTATTGCCTCACGTGTTCCAATATTTCTACGGAATCCAAACTGATCTTCCCCGAGGTCGGCTTCTACCGGTTTTTCCATTCGTCTGTAAAGAATCCGCGTTAGTATTTTGCAGCCATGACTTATTAAGCTGATAGTTCGGTAATTTTCACATCTGTCAACGCCTGCTTTCTTTGGGATTGGAATTATTATATTCTTCTTGAAGTCTGAGGGTATTTCGCCTGTCTCATACATTTTGCTCACCAGATGGTAGAGTTTTGTCAGGACTGGCTCTCCCAAGGCCGTCAGTTGTTCTAATGGAATGTTGTCTACTCCCGGGACTTTGTTTAGACGTAGGTCCTTCAGTGTCTGTCAAACTCTTCACGCAGTATCATATCTCCCATTTCAACTTCTTTTACATCCTCTTCCATTTCCGTAATATTGTCCTCAAGTACATCTCCCTTGTATAGACCCTCTATAAATTCCTTCCACATTTCTGCTTTCCCTTCTTTGCTTAGAACTGGGTTTCCATCCGAGCTCTTTATATTCATACAAGTGGTTCTGTTTTCTCCACAGGTCTCTTTAATTTTCCTGTAGGCAGTATCTTTCTTACCCCTAGTGAGATAAGCCTCTACATCCTTACATTTGTCCTTTAGACATGCCTGCTTAGAAATTTTGCACTTCCTGTCGATCTCATTTTTGAGACGTTTGTATTCCTTTTTGCCTGTTTCATTTACTGCATTTTATATTTTCTCCTTTCATCAATTAAATTCAATTAGTCTTCTGTTACCCAAGAATCTCTACGAGCCCTCGTCTTTTTACCTACTTGATTGTCTGCTCCCTTGACTACTTCATCCTTCAAAGCTACCCATTCTTCTTCTATTGTATTTCTTTCCCGCATTCCTGTCAATTTTTCCCCTATACTCTCCCTGAAACTCTGTACAACCTCTGGTTTAATCAGATTATCCAGGTCTCATCTCCTTAAATTCCCACCTTTTTGCAGTTTCTTCATTTTTAATCTACAGTTCATAACCAATAGATTGTGGTCAGAGTCCACATCTGCCCCTGGAAATGTCTTACAGTTTAAAAACTGGTTCCTAAATCTCTGTCTTTTATATAACACTGGGCAACAAAAAAAGATTTTTTTAAAAAAGTCTAGGGTTTTCCCGCTGAATTAGACTAATTTTGATGCCCTGAGTCCGAAAATGACCTTGGTTTTGTTCTATCAGGTCAGGATTTTTTGCTACAGAAATTTTTAAAAATCGATTTTTCGTAAAAAAAACAAATTTCTTTGTATCATCTGCTGAGAAACCCCGGAAGATTTTTTCCGTTTTCCTCAAGAAATAAAAGTCAACGTATGCAAATTCATTAAGTTTTTATTTACTCCATCAAATTAAATAAGCATATTTATCATAATGTTAGTATAACAATGAGCGTTACGTGACACAAAAGTTCAGAGTTCACGGCATGAATCGGCGTTTCTTCGATTCCCGTTTGTGAGCAGCTGTTGGGTTGTCTCTCTTCAGCATCCAGCAGTAGTCCGGCATCATGACTGCGTCCCACCTCCCCTGGTACCTATTCTCCATTTGGCGCATGTCCTGATGGAACCTTTCTCCCTGCTCGTCGCTCATCGCCCCAAGGTTTTCAGGAAACTTCTCCATGTGTGAGTACAGGAAGTGCATCTTTATACTCATCAAACACCCGAGCTTTTGAAAGGCCTCTATCATGCTGATGATGAGTCTGGCGTGGTTTGCTGTCTTCGTGTTCCCCAGGAATTTGTTCACCACCTGCACAAACGATTTCCACGCGGCGCACTCTAACGTGTTCATGGAGTTTTCGAACTCTGTGTCCTTTATGAGCTGCCGTATCTGTGCCCCATCGAAAATGCCGGCCTTCAGCTTCTCAATGGTCAGTCGTGGAAAGGCTCGGCACAGGTAGTGGAAGCACCTCCCATCCTTGTCCAGAGCACGCGTGAACTGTTTCATTAACCCAAGCTTCATGTGTAGCGGTGGGATCAATATCTTCTCCCGGTCAACAAGAGGTTCGTTTATGATGCTACTCGCACCAGGTACTAACTGCTCTCGTGGCGGCCACACTTTCTTTACATAGTGCTGGGCTCTGTCTCGACTGTCCCACATACATATAAAGCATGGGTATTTCGAGAACCCGGACTGCTGACCAAGTAGAAAGTTCACCATCTTGAAGTCGACGCAGATGATCCATTGGTGCTGCTCATATTGGATTTTGTCGAGCACGTACTTCACTGCTTCATATTTCTCTACGAGAGATGTGGAGTGAGCAAGAGGGATTGAGGCGAACTCGTTCCCGTTGTGGAGAAGCACACACTTCAAAGAGCGCTTGCAGCTGTCAATAAAGAGTCGCCAATCTCTCGGATCGTATGTAGGAGCCCCGAGTTTAACAAGAAGACCGGCGACATCTCGGCAGTACACTAGGTCTTCCTCCTGGCAGAAGTAGCCCATGTAGTCCTCATGCCTTCTACGAAAGAAAGTGATACGCGCGTCCTCGCCAAGTAGATTTTTCTCTTTGAGTCTGGAGGCCAACAGCTCGGATGAAGTCTTCGACAAGCTGAGATCCCGAACAAGATCATTAAGCTCACATTGTGAAAAGAGCTGCCGACCATCTTGTGCTTCATACTCCTCGTCTGCTATATATCCTCCCTCGTCTGCAGTGGTGGCCTCGTCGTCGATGTTAGGAAGCTCTGTGAACGCTGGTACAGGAATTTCTTCGCAGTGAGCAACTGGACGGCGGGCAGATGGAAGGTCGGGGTACTGGAGGCTGTGCCGATTCTTCCGGTTGATGCCAGTAGTATTGATGGCGCAGAAGTAACAATCCGATGCATGGTCCAAGGGCTCCCTCCAAACCATCGGAATCCCAAACTTCAGTGAAGTTTACGTGCCCTTCGTCCACCGCCGGAGGTATTCCACGCACTTCTTGCAGACCGTGTGCGGTGCCCAGGGCTTATCTTGGTCACCCAGCTTGACTTGAAAGTAAGCCTAGTAGGCGTTCTTCACAAATCCCGTGATGTTCTTCCTGTCCACTGAAAGCGTGTATTCTCCGCAGATGTAGCAGAAAACGTCTGGATTATTCATGCATGAACGTCGCGCAGAAGCCATATCAATCTGAAATAGTAATAGAAATATGCAGTTGACTGTCAGACAATAAAAATTAGAATAAATTTTATACTATAGTAAGAAAAAAAGGCATCTATTGGAATGATTAACAGTTACAATCTTAAAGGCTTCTTTTGTTTTCATATGTCCTGAATCATCCCCTTAAAACCCCTAATATTAGCATATTGAAGCCTATAAAAAGGCTTACATTTCAGGGAAAAATGGTCATGTAGGCCTATGGCTGTATCTCAAAAAGTTGACCTGATAGAGCAAAATCAATGTGATATTCGGACTCAGAACACCAAAATTAGTCTAAATCAGCTGAGAAACCCATGACGTTTTTTTGGTTGTTGCCCAGTGTAATCTATCTGAAACCTGTCAGTATCTCCAGGCTTCTTCCATGTATACAACCTTCTTTTATGATTCTTGAACCAAGTGTTAGCTATAATTAAGTTATGCACTGTGCAAATTTTTACCAGGCGGCTTCCTCTTTCATTTCTTTATCCAATCCATATTTACATACTACGTTTCCTTCTCTGACCATTAAATTTTCGTCTCCCTTTACTACCTGAATAATTTCTTTTATCTTATCATACATTTCTTCAATTTCTTCGTCATCTGCAGAGCTAGTTGGCATATAAACTTGTACTAGTGTAATAGGCGTGGGCTTCGTGTCTGTCTTGGCCACAATAAGGCGTTCACTATGCTGTTTGTAGTAGCTTAACCCGCACTCCTATTTTTTATTCATTATTAAACCTAATCCTGCATTACCCCTATTTGATTTAGTATTTATAACCCTGTATTCACCTGACCAAAACTCTTGTTCCTCCTGCCAACGAACTTCGCTAATTCCCACTATATCTAACTTTAACCTATCCATTTTCCCTTTTAAATTTTCTAACCTAAATGCCCGATTAAGGGATCTGACATTACACACTCCGATGTGTTGAACGCCAATTTTCTGTCTCCTGAGTAGTCCCCGCCCGGTGAACCGAATGGGGGACTATTTTACGTCCGGAATATTTTACCCAAGAGGACGCCATCATCATTTAACCATAAAATAGAGCTGCATGCCTTCGGGGAAAATTACGGCTGTAGTTTCCCCTTGCTTTCAGCCGTTCGCAGTACCAGCACAGCAAGGCCGTTTTGGTTAGTGTTACAAGGCCAGATTAGTCAATCATCCAGACTGTTGCCCCTGCAACTACTGAAAAGGCGTCTGCCCCTCTTCGGGAACCACACGTTTATCTGGTCTCTCAACAGATACCCCTCCGTTATGGTTGCACCTACGATACGGTTATCTGTATCGCTGAGGCACACAAGCCTCCCCACCAAGGCTTTAATATAGCCCCACAAAAACGAGTCGTGTGTGTTTAGATCCGGAGAATATGGCGGCCAATCGAGGCCCATGCCAGTGGCCTCCGGGCACGCCAGAGGTAGAGTACGATCCCTAAAGTGCTCCTCCAGGACATCAAACACTCTCCCTCTTCGATGGGGTCGAGCTCCGTCTTGCACTCCTAATTTTGTTAAAATCAGGGTCACTTCGCATAATAGGATGAAATCATCTTCTAAAACCTTCACGTACCGATCGGTAGTCACCATGCCATCAAGGATTATCGCACCGATTATTCCGTGACAGGACATAGCAGACCACGTAGTCAGCAGCTGAGGGTGAAGAGACTTCTCGATTGCGAAATGCGGATTCTCAGTCTCCCATATGCACCAGTTTTGCTTATTGACGAACCCACCCAAATGAATGTGGACTTCGCCGCTAAACCATACAGCGCATACTAATTCCCATCATGCCCCTCGGGCAGCCGTGCAGTTTTAGTGTCCTAGCACAAACCGTTCAGAAGTTACGACGATTTTATTTCATATAGTTCAATAATTGTCACCCTGTAATAATGCCCAATGGTTACTTCAGTCATTTTGTGACATCTCAACTAAAAATATAAGATCACGATTGTGTGAAACTGCTTTCAGAATAGTTGTGTATGCATCGGGAATGCAGTGAGTCCGATATCATAATTGCGAACTCGCATACTAGCTTTCCTTTGTGAGCGAGTCAAGGCCCCTGTACAGGTGACGAGTAGGCCGCGGTGGAGACTCACGAGTGGAGCGTACGGCTAGTACGGAGACGTCGTCACAGGACTCGCTGGCGAGTTTAAAGCGAGTGCACGGAGCTCATTCCTGACCTCAAATGGACGCTGATCAAAGGTGGTAAGTGGTAAAATCACTAGTAGATGACAAGGTGTTTGATGCCCAGGCCTCATCACAGAACTTGGAGCTCAGAGGATTGTCCGCTCTTACAAGACAGACGGCGATCTGTGGCAGCTCTGACGACACAATACAATGCTGGCGCAAGGGCAAGTGTTTCGGGAGCACACCGTTCAGCACCCATTGTTGAACATGAGGCTCCCTAGCAGTCGGCCCCTATGTGATCCCATTGCGACCCACCGACGTCATTAATTACAATGCCGTGGGCGCAGCATCATCCAAACTGGATCGTGGATCATGGAAACATGTTGCTGGTGAGACGAATCACTTCCTTCGTTACAGATGGCGGTGGTTGTGAGTCTATATTCCATCTTCACATGCTGTATAGTTGGTGGGTTAGAGGGTACATGTATCTCTTGAGGATCTTCAACAAGCAATCTTTCCATGGGCTCTTCACAATTAAGCAATTGCTCAAAAGAGTTTGACAAAAGTTCCACGTTCTCGCGGTTAATAGTGACAAGCCCCCCTAGCCGTATTCTTAAAGTGGAGGCATTGTGGTTTATATCCTGAGAGTTCCTCTTTGAAGGCCCGATAAAAGTTTCTGGTGTTGCACATTTTCAACTCTACATCCAACTTTTCCAGTCTTGATCGATTGTAAAATCTCTTCACACACCTAATGGTCTTGCTTGTCAGTTTCCGCACCATTGTGAAATTCTCGCAGTCGTCTGGACGTTTAGTTGAGTTCCACTTCTTCCAGGCTGTGGCACTCTCATCGACTGCAAGGTCGCATTCAGAATTCTACCATCTATGACGTAGCTTCCTTCAATGTTGTCCGAGGTTATTGGTCGCCTCGCTTACAATGGACCTCAGTTGGCTCCAGTCTTTCATTCTTTTTGCATGATGTCAGTTTCAAAGCGCTCTTTATTCTCTGTAAAGATCTGGGGATCAATCCTTGGCGGAATTGTGATAGGAGGTACCTCCGAATTAGGTAGTAGTGTGGTCTTTATTTGAGTGAAGAAATGGTCAGAGTCAACATTCCAACCTTTGCGTCCCCTGCCATTCATCATCTCTTTCCTACTCTTTACACTGATTGCAACATGATCGATTTGAAATGAAGCAACTCAAAGGTGTGCTACTAGATCAGTTGCCGGTAGATTCGATCAGCACGCAGTTGTCACGGAGATGCTTCGTGAACTCAAATGAGAATCCATGGAGGGAAAACGACGATGTTTTCTTGAGGCACTATTGCGGAAATTTAGAGAACCGACGTTTGAGGCCGACTGCAGAACGATTCTTATGCCGCCGACGCACAGTTTGCTTAAGGACGACGACGAGAAGATACGGTAAATTACGGCTTGCACGGGGGCTTTTAGACAGTCGTTTATCCCTCGCTCTGTTAGCGACTGGAACAGGAAGCGAAATGACTTGTAACGGTAAGAGGTACCCTTTGTGATGCACCGTACGATGGGTTGCGGAGAATGTATACCAGGGTGTTAAAAAAAGGTACGGCCAAACTTTCAGGAAACATTTCTCACACACAAAGTAAGAAAATATGTTATGTGGACATGTGTCCGGAAACGCTTACTTTCCATGTTAGAGCTCATTTTATTACTTCTCTTCAAATCACATTAATCATGGAATGGAAACACACAACAACAGAACGTACCAGCGTGACTTCAAACACTTTGTTACAGGAAATGTTCAAAATGTCCTCCGTTAGCGAGGATAGATGCATCCAGCCTCCGTCGCATGGAATCCCTGATGCGCTGATGCAGCCCTGGACAATGGCGTATTGTATCACAGCCGTCCACAATACGAGCACGAAGAGTCTCTACATTTGGTACCGGGGTTGCGTAGACAAGAGCTTTCAAATGCTCCCATAAATGAAAGTCAAGAGGATTGAGGTCAGGAGAGCGTGGAGGCCATGGAATTGGTCCGCCTCTACCAATCCATCGGTCACCGAATCTGTTGTTGAGAAGCGTACGAACACTTCGACTGAAATGTGCAGGAGCTCCATCGTGCATGAACCACATGTTGTGTCGTACTTGTAAAGGCACATGTTCTAGCAGCACAGGTAGAGTATCCCGTATGAAATCATGATATCGTGCTCCATTGAGCGTAGGTGGAATAACATACTGACGAAACTAAAATGAGCTCTAAAATGGAAATTAAGCGTTTCCGGACACATGTCCACATAACATCTTTTCTTTATTTGTGTGTGAGGAATGTTTCCTGAAAGTTTGGCCGTACCTTTTTGTAACACCCTGTATAGTCGCAGATGTAGACGTGGATGAGGCATATTGAGAAACCGCTATTGATCGACAAGCTCTGTAAAATATCGACAAAAACGTGGATGTAAATAACGATTATTTGCCGTTAACTGAAAAGTTTGAAGTCATGAAGAGGTTTAGTTGTCATTCCTGTCATTACATCACTGGCTCCATTACATGTAGTACTGTTTGATGCTAGAAGAACATCTTACTTATTCCAACCACTGGAATCGTTCTAATATTTGTCTTGGTAAAATACACGTCCATATCGAGGCCATTGCTTTAGGTGATCATTGCTGCTTGGAGAAATTAAACACAACACTTTCTTTTTCTTACTTGCTACATATTGTTGTGATAAATTTCTTGTTTTGAGTAGGCATACTTCTCGAGACGTGAGTAGAACCTATTTGCTTTTTCAAATCGTTAAAATGTTCGCTCTGGCTGTTGGAGAACTGGTTAATATTGCGCTCTCTCGAACTTTTCGGTTTGCCAGTTGGTTCTTTCATCGTCAATGGGGATAGAAGTAGAAATAGTATCGGTATGGAAAAGATGAAACTGAAATTATGCGATAACCGAAAGGTACAAAGGCACATGATCTACGGCCTGGATTTCCCTGATATAGCCTCTAGTTGGAATTGGGTTTGTTTCAGTGGCCGATATTATGCACACGTCTTCGGTCGTAGGCTAACCCAAGGAAAAAAATCACAAAGTTGTCGGAATGTAATTTATGTTTGAATTATTTGAACACTACATGCAAATGGGGCCTGAATACGAGGGTTGGAACTTAAATAGTGACAACTATTTATTCACAACCGATAAAACAGTTACATATTTGCACCTGTTACTGTTTTTCAAAGTTGTCACCAGCGTTGTCTAGAATCCGTTGCCAGCCATGTGGAAGGCGTAATATACCGTTAGCAGAGCCTGTTCTGGTGATGGTGCGAATGGAGCGGTCTACTGCCTGCCGAATCTCTGGAGCAGTTGTGAAGCGAATGCCACGAAGTGGTTCCTTCATCTTCGGAATCAAATCAAAGTCACAGGGACTTAAGTCCGGGGAGTATGGTGGATGGTACAGTACTTCCCCGTCCTATCGACCGAACAGAGCAGCCACAGCTTGCGCTGTATGCGTCCGCTCATAGTCGTGCAAAATGATGAGCGTGCTGCGCAGAAAGTTCTGTACGGCAATGCCGATTCCCCGCACGTCTCTTGAAGACCTCGATGACACTGTCCTGCTGTACGACCTCAATCTCGATCCAACTCCGTTGTTCCTGTTTCGAAAACATAACAGACACCGTTACGTTAGACACAAGTGACCTTGTTGCCCTCTATTGTGCGCACACCTGTGACGTGGGACGGTCGAGTCCATTTTCTCGGAAGTAAGGTAGCTATGTCAACAACATGTGCTGGTAGATTCCTTTGCATAGTGTCTCCACAGCAGTATTGCCACTATTTAAGTTCCAACCTACGTACTTTCCATTTGTTTTTATCTACACCGGAGGAATAGGAATTTATTATGGCCCTTATATGTATATACACATGTGAATAATTGGGACATGTTTTTTACAATCTTTGATTTAACTCTCTTTAGAAAAGTACCAATCAAACATATATTTAGTTGCACTTCCGTAGTAGCTCCACCAACAGAATGTTGATTAAAATAATAATGAATAAGGCTAGAAAGCGTCTAATTTCATCACTATCCGATCTCTCGTTAGTAAGAAGATGACAGGCTTCTCAGAGGCGAAATCAAAGATAGTATATATATACACTCACGTTGCCTGGTAGGCACAGGTCCACCCTGATAACTTTTTCGATGCGTGGTGGCATCGACACGTATAAGGAGCGAATGGTGTCCTATAGTATAGCCATTTATGCGGCATTCACCCGGTTACGATGTTCATCTGTGGTGGTCGGCATTGGGTCACAGCGCTGCACCCGTCACTTCACCATATTCCACACATTTCCGACTGGCGACAATTATGGTGATCTGGCGGGTAAGGGCAAAAGCTGACATCCTGTGACATCAAGAAGCGACGTGTTCGAACAGCAACATGCGGTCGTGCATTGTCTTGCTGGAAAATGGCGTCTGGGGCGTTGTGCAGAAAGAGTATGGCTATGGGTCGCTGGGTATCATTAACGTACGTGACACTGGTCACAGTACCCTCGACACGCACCAGCTGTGATTTGTACAGCATGTCAGATCAAACACCTTTCAGCCGTCTGATTTCCAAACTGTTATTTCAATGGGCTACCAGTTTCGGTGATTTAAAATGCCATCTTCAGGCTCCCTGACAGACGAGTAGGAAGATTCCAACCACGGTTCCGGTCAAAATAGGGGCCAGCATTCAAAGAGTGGTATCTACTGATTTCTGCTTGATACGGCAATCACTTCAAATAACATCTGCTGACTGTTAGATAAACATAAACTGTCTATCTAATAGTCGGAATTTTGACCGGAACCGTGTCCTACACGTCGGTCAGGGAGCCAGAAGATGGCGTAATAAATCGCCGAAACTGGTAGCCCAATAGAATAACAATTTGGAAACTAGACGGCTGAGAGGTGTTTGATTTCACGTGCTAAATACGAATCCCGCAACATTTCTGAAAAGATGGGCATACAGAGAGCTGTGATATGTGGTTGTTCCCAATAGAAACCCACATCATACAGCCTTGAGTTGGCACTGTATGTCTTGTGCTAATGTAGTCGCTGTATTGCCGCTCACCATGTCTGCAACGAACCGAAGTGCGGCCATTATTTTCAAACAAACGGAATCTGGATTCGTCCGAAAACACTATCTGGTGCCATTCCTGTCTCCGGCGATATCGTTTCACATATCGTCACAGAGTAGCATGTTTCTGAAGATTCGTCAAAAGCAGGTGGACAAGTGAACGACGCTCACGTAAACACGTCATAATAAACGGCGAAGCACTGTCACCCCTATTGGAGTACAATGTGTTACACTGTTTCACTGTTGCGCCAGAGCCGAGGACGACTCTGATGTGTTCTGCAATGACATTCCGATGAGATATCGATTTTCTCGGAAGGTGGTATGGGGTGGAGCGACCTGACTCATTTCGTCTTTTATTTTTTTAGGGCCTTCTGTGAACCAATCTGCACACACCCCTTGCACTGCCGAAACATTTCGTCCCAAACGAGCAGAAATTTCCCGGGTGGATGCATCACAGTCTCTTATGTCAATAATGCGCCCTCTTTCAGACTCGCTGATTTGGCGGTACGGTTCGCGCATACGTCTGCAAGGCATCCTACACATCTGCTCAAGTCACACTGGTCCTAACCTTCGGCTTATAGCGACAATGAGAGTCGCAGGCACATTTTACCGGTAGGTGGTGTTGCACCGCGATATCGATGTTGACTTTGAACCCTCGGGCCAACATGGTTCAAATGCTCCTCATTTTCGCAAAACATACTAGTTACATGTCCTCTGAATATGAGCCTATCTCCAGTCGTTCACAGTCGTCAGTTTTTTCTGAGCATATTGGTAAATATAGAGCAAGCACCCGAGCCAGCAACCATCTCAACATAATCCAGAACGTAGTCGCATTAGTGTGCCCATTCCATTATAACTGGACGAATTGTGCATCCTGAACAGATATTTACATCCTCTCAACAACAAGCGCAAGAAGAGCGCGTCCAACTGCTTGTGGCGCCGAGATTTCCCGCTGACCGCCTCACGCCAGAGCTAAAATGACTTGCGAGATACCTAGAGATGTAGTTCTCACGCGAGCACCTGGATGAGTACTGATTCTTTGAGACAGACACGTGAATTTCGACGCTTACACGAATACGTCCCATAGAATGACTCCTTCGCCAGACGACCTTCATTGTGTAGTTGTTAATAACAGGGAAAGATATGACATTTGCACGTCTACGACAAAGCAGAAGTTCAAATACTGGACACAAATAGTAGACACAAAACGAAAAACAACTACTGCTTAACGTGTTTTAGCACAAAGTGACTAAAAAGGCTGAAGTTTACGAGACTTGTCAGGAAGACTCAACGCTCAAAAAAAAAAAAAAAAAAAAAAAAAAAAAAAAAAAAAAAAAAAAAAATAAATAAATAAATAAATTAAAAAAATAAAATGGGATACGGAAGTGCTAAGCAGTAAACAGATAATCTTGAAGTTCTCTGGGGCTATAGATGCTCCGATAATGAATAGCCCAACAGTCAGTATAGTTGAATAGGAAACGACATCTCTAAAACAGCTAGTCACAGAAGTTAAAAAGAAAAAACGTAGATACAAGAAACGTAACTGCGAAGATACCACGTGTAACAGAAGAAATACTTCAGTTGATCGACGAAAGAAGGCCGTACAAAAGCGTGCAATGAAATAGAGAAATAGAGAAATACAAGTCACTTAGGAATGAAATAAACAGGAAGACCAGGGAGGCTAAGGCATGTGGCTAAATGAAATATGTGAAGAAATCGAAAAATAAGTGATTTTCGGAAGGACTGACTCATTATACAGAGAAGTCAAATCAATTTTCGGTTAAATTAAAAGCAACGGCTGGGACATTAAGAGTGCAACGGCAATTCCGTTTTGAAATGCGAAGGAGAGAGTGAATAGGTGGAAAGAGAACATTGAAGAACTTGTGGGATGACGTTATAGAAGAAGAAACAGGAGTCGACAGGGAAGAGATAGGGGACCCGGTATTACAATCAGAATTTAAACGAGCTTCCGCCAATTTAAGCCAAATAACGTGGAAGGGACAGATAACAGTCCATTAGAATTTCTAAAATCCTTGAGAGAAATGGCAATAAGACGACTATTCACAGTGGTGTATGAGACTTGCGATGTACCGCCAGACCATCGGAAAGATTATCCACACAATTTGAAAGATAGCAAGTGCCGACTAGCGCGACGTGATAGCAAGAGCAAGAATTGTCGCTCAATCAGCTTAGCAGCTCATGCATCCAATTTGCTGGGAAGAGTAATATATAGAAAAATGGAAAAGAAAATTGAGGAGCTGCTAGATGACAATCAATTTGGATTTAGGAAAGGTAAAGGCACCAGAGAGTTGCCTCTCTGTTACGGTTGATAATGGGAGCAACACTACAGAAAAGTCAAAACACGTCCACAGGATTTCCCGATCTCGAAAAGGCGTTCCACGACGTGAAATGGTGTAAGATGTTCGAAGTTCTGAGAAAAATAGGGGTAAGCAATAGGAAATGACGGGTAATGCATAATGTGTACAGGAACCAAGGGGAAACATTAAGACTGGAAGATCTAGAGCGAAGTGGACGGATTGAAAAGACAGCCATATAGTCTTTCGCCGTTACCATTAAACCTATGCACGGAAGAGGTAATGTCGGAAATGAAAGAAAAGATCCTGGCGAAAAAGGTAAAGCGTATAGATGCCACGGTCGGATGTCAGAGTAACTCTATACAGTTGCACACTGCCAGGAGGTATGTAAACGATTAAAGTTCCAATTCTGTGTTACTGGTAGAATGGTGACCAGAATTCATCGGGGCCTCGTTGGTGTTCATTGTCATTATCACGCTTTGTAGTGCATTTAAGGGACGTGAACAGTGCCACATGTTGTGTGATCACTGTGACGGACGGGGAGATGCTGTGTAGTCGTTTGAACCAGCGGTAAATGCGCGTTATTGAAAAAAGCCTCGCTGTGGGTCTCCATTTGGTCAGCTGGTCCTGTGCAATATCCAGATATGCGGCGCATCCGGATGTGCTGTGGCACGATGTTGGACTGCATTGATGTGAGCAGTGAGGGATACTCGTTGTCAAGGTTCCTATCTACATCTACATAGTTACTCTGCAAATCATATTTAAGTGTCCGGGAGAGGTTTCATCGAACCATATTCATAAATCTCTATTATTCCAATCTCGTAAAGCGCGCGGAAAGAAGAAACACCTATATCTTTCCGTATAACTTCTGATTTTCCTTATTTTATCGCGGTGATCGTTTCTACCTATGTAGGTCGGTGTCAAAAAAATATTTTCGCATTCGGAGGAGACAGTTGGTGATTGGAATTTCGTGAGAAGATTCCGTCGCAACGAAAAACGCCTTTCTTTTAATGATGCCCCGCCCAAATCCTGTATCATTTCTGTGACACTGTCTCCCATATTTCGTGGTAATACAAAATGTGCTGCCCTTCTTTGAACTTTTTCAATGTGCTCCGTCAGTCCTATCTGGTAAGGATCCCACATTTTGCAGCAGTATTCTAAAAGAGGATGGACAAGTGTAGTGTAGGCGGTCTCCTTAGTAGATCTGTTACATTTCCTAAGTGTCCTGCCAATACAACTCAGCCTTTCAGTTCCCCAAAACATTTTCTGTGTGTTCCTTCCAATTGTAGTAGTTCGTAACTCTAATACCTAGATATTTAATTGAATTTCCGGGTTTTAGATTAGACTGATTTATCGTGTAACCGAAGTTTAACGAATTCCTTTCAGCACTCACGTGGATGACCTCACACTTTTCGTTATTTCTGGTCAACTGCCACTTTTCGCACCATTCAGATATCTTTTCTAAATCGTTTTGCAGTTTGTTTTGATTTTATGATGACTTTATTAGTCAATAAACGGCAGCGTCATCTGCAAAACACCTGCGACGGCTGCTCAGATTGTCTAACAAATCGTTTACATAGATAAGGAACAGCAAAGGGCCTATAACACTACCTTGGGGAAAGACAAAAATCAGTTTTGTTTTACTCGATGACTTTCCGTCAATTACTACGAAGTGCACCTCTCTAACAGGAAATCAAAAATCCAGTTACATAACTGAGATGATACTCTATAAGCACGCAGTTTCACTACAAGCCGCTTATGTGGTACAGTGTCAATAGCCTTCCGGAAATCCAGAAATACGAAATCAATCTGAAATCCCTTGTCAACAGCACTCAACACTTCACGTGAATAAAGAGCTAGTTGTGTTTCACGGGAATGATGTTTCCTAAATCCGTGTTGACTGTGTGTTAATAGACAGTTTTCTTCGAGGTAATTCATAATGTTTCAACACAATATATGTTCCAAAATCCTGCTGCATATCGACGTTAACGATATGGGCCTGTAATTTTGTGGATAACTCCTACTACCTTTCTTGAATATTGGTGTGACCTATGAAACTTTCCACTCTTTGGGTATGGATCTTTCGTCGAGCGAACGGTTGTATATGATTGTTAAGTATGGACCTACTGCATCAGCTACTCTGAAAGGAACCTAATTGGTATACAGTCTGGACCAGAAGACTTGCTATTATTAAGTGATTTCAGTTGCTTCACTGCTTCGAGGATATTTGCTTCTACGATACTCATGTCGGCAGCTGTTATCGATTCGAATTCTGGAATATTTACTTCGTACTCTTTTGTGTAGGCATTTCGGAAGGATTTGTTTATTAACTCTGCATTGGCAGCCGTGTCGTCGATAGTATCTCCATTGCTATAACGCAGAGAAGGCACTGATTGTTTCTTGCCGCTAACATACTTCACATACGACCAGAATCTCTAAGGATTTTCTGCCAGGATTCGAGACAAAGTTTCGTTGTGGAAACTGTTATAGGCATCTCGCGTTGGAGTCCGCGCTAAATTTCGAGCTTCTGTAAAAGATCGCCAATCTTGGGGATTTCGTGTCTGTTTAAATTTGGCATGTTTGTTTCGTTGTTTCTGCAACAGTGTTCTAACCTGTTTTGTGTACCAAGGAGGATCAGCTCCGTCGTTTGTTAATTTACTTGGTATAAATCTCTCAATTGCTGCCGATACTATTTCTTTGAATTGAAGCCACATCTGGTCTACACTTATATTATTAATTTGGAAGGAGTGGAGATTGTCTCTCGGGAATGTGTTAAGTGAATTTTTATCTGCTTTTTTGAATAGGTATATTTGTCGCTTCTTTTTCGAGGATTTGTGGATTACATTATTCAATGTCGCTACGACAACCCTGTGTTCACTAATCCCTGGATCGGTTTTGATGCTCGTTATTAATTCAGAATTATTTGTTGCTAAGAGGTCAAGTGTGATTTCACAACCGTTTACTATTCGCGTGGGCACATGAACTAACTGCTCGAAATAATTTTCAGAGAAAGCGTTTAGCGCAATTTCGGATGATATTTTATGCGTACCTCCGGAATTAAACATCTATTTTCACCAACATATCGAGGGTAAATTAAAGTTACCACCAACTATTATCGTATGATTCGGGTACGTGTTTGAAATCAAACTCAAGTTTTCTTTGAACCTTTCAGCAGCTGTATCATCTGAATTGGGAGGTCGGTAAAAGGATCCAATT
The DNA here is from genome assembly GCF_023864275.1 of Schistocerca cancellata. Classification (NCBI taxonomy): domain Eukaryota; kingdom Metazoa; phylum Arthropoda; class Insecta; order Orthoptera; family Acrididae; genus Schistocerca; species Schistocerca cancellata. The sequence continues at coordinate 617,696,577 of NC_064630.1, read as the reverse complement.
ATTATTTTTTTCTGGTTGCCAACAACGACCTCCGCCCATACTAACTCACTCAATTTAAACTACTTCTAACAGCAGCAAACACGCCACTGCCAACCGTGTTTAGCCTATCCTTTCGGAACACTGTTAGGTTCTTTGCAAAGTCTTCGGCTGAGCTTATATCCGGCTTTAGCCAGTTTTCAGTGCCTATAACGATTTGAGCATCAGAGCTTTCTATTAGCGCTTGGAGCTCTGGTACTTTTCCAACACAGCTACGACAATCTACAACTGCATTCCAATGGTTCCTGTATCTACATTCTTCCTGTGTTCAGCCTGCACCCTTTGCGACTGTCTACCACGTGTGGACTCTACAGGGGAATATAGCCATATCGTGCGCCTTGCACATCTACGCCTGCCACTCCGAGAACAAGTAGTAGACCCCTTGAAACATTCTGTGTCGTCCTGTATCACTGGTCAGACACTAGCAGCAACTGGACTGGGGAATTACAGTCCCACGCGGAGGGTGTCACTAACACCATAATACAGGCTGCTGCGTTTGGAGTTGTGCATTGCTGATGAATGACGTCGCGTTGTGCTAAGCAACTCGTGGTTCTGCACTATCCTGGTTGACCATTGTCGACGAGAATGGTTGCGACCTGCCGAGAGATCCCATGTTTTCCAGTGTTTTGGAGAGGCTCATCGGAGTTACTCCTACCATCATGATGTGAGGACCCATCGGGTATGATTCCAGGTCACGGTTGGTAATGATTGAGGGAATTCTGACAGGACAAAGGTACGCCACCGAAATGTTACTTCTCATGTGACAGACCGCGGTGGCGCAGTGGTTAGCACACTGGACTGGCATTCCGGAGGACGACGGTTCAAACCCGATTCCGGCCATCCTGATATAGGTTTTCCGTGCTCCAGACAAATGACGGGATGGTTCCTTTGAAAGGACACGGCTGACTTTCTTCCCCATCCTTCCCTACTCCGACGAGATTGGTCACCTCGCTGTTTGGTCCCTCCCAAAATCCGCCGGCCAACCTCTCATGCGACAGTATCGTGGTGCCATTTTTCAGCAGGACAATCCTCATCCATAAATTGCACGTATCTCTATGAACTGTGTGCGTGATGCTGAGTGGCCAGCAACATCACTATATCTGTCCCCGCTTGAAGAAACGTGGGACCCGCATGGCGTCAACTCCGCCACATTGCTGGTAACTGTCAGCAACCAATTCCAACAGTGGTGAACCAACTTGTCTCAGGAGAGGATACAAAGCCTTTATGGCTCCCATCCCAGCCGAATCAGTGTATGCATCCGAGCCGAAGGATGGATTTGCAACTTCATACTCATAATTAGGTTCATACTCCCAAGTTCTCTGTAAATTTAACTCGATGTTACAGTCACTGAATAACATTACATACTCTCTCAACCTGTGAAGTTTCTGTTTCCTCCTTTCGTTCTTCGCGCTTCATTTCCTTTTTTTTAATAATCCGTCATAGTAGTTCGTACACGAAAACAACCGAATAAGTTTACTAAATAACAAATGGAAACGTTAATTACGGTTTTTAATTACCAACGCAAAAACAGTTAATATTTTGCCTTAAAGTAACGTTTATCTACACAGGCAATACTCATCAATCACTCAAATTAATGCTGCCGAATTTTCCTGTTTTAAGTAATTTGGAAATCTTTATATGATTTATGAAAGCTCAATGCCTAAATATGATGCAATAAATAAATAACGGGAACACCTTTACAGAATCAAACATGAAATTTAAATATTTGAGAAATTATACTTTTAGTTTGCTACTGTTCGTGCAGTTTCACTATGTAATGTAATTGGTTCAAATGGTTCTGAGCACTATGGGACTTAACATCTGAGGTCATCAGTCCCCTAGAACTTAGAACTACTTAAACCTAACTAACCTAAGGACATCACATACATCCATGCCCGAGGCAGGAGTCGAACCTGAGACCGTAGCGATCGCGCGGTTCTAGACTGAAGCGCCTAGAACCGCTCGGCCACACCGGCCGGCTAATGTAATTCAGCCAATAGGATTATGCCCCTTTGGTTTTCCACATACAGTATACCGCCAAAGTGTGTGATGTCACTTTTTGGCTCACAACTCAATGTAATTACGGTAATTTAGTCAACAGGACAACAACCATTTGAACTTCCCACATCCACTGTATTGTCAAAGTGTGTGACGTCATTTTGGTGCCATAAAACATGGTAATTAAGATAATTCAGCCCAACCCAACATTTATACACTGTACAGTTGACCTAGGAGTGTCGGGCAGAAGGGTGTGGAGAGGGAGGGGGTCGGTGGCAACTTCAAACGAGTCAGACATATAAACATCCGGGACTAAGCAGTAGTGTCATTGTTTAAGGAAAATCGTAAAAGGACTACTTGGAAGTGGAGGATGGGTTGGAGGAACGCGACAACTTGAAAAAGCACAAGTGTACGGTTTGTTTACGTTACACTCAAAAATTATACTTGCATAAACGTAACTTATGAGCACACATGTGTGATTTGTTCACAAAAGGGCAAAGACCAAATAACGTCAGTGTTTACATAAGAATATTAACGATCCCATTGAGCTGAAACTCCAACAAGCCCCACTCCCCTACTAATTACTTCTCACAGTAAATAGCTAAAGCCCAATGTCAATAAATGTATAAAAAATGGTATGCCGGAACAGGTCCGAACCCGGAATCCTTGCCTTTCGTGCGTGGAAGAAAGGACAAAGCGGAGAAAAGACTTAACCACAGCCTAGAGGATTGTTTTCAGAATTTATTTTCACTCAGCTGCCTGTGAGAGCGGGTCGTGAGTTGTGCACGAATAGTTCAGTTGGTAGAGTAAATGCCTGTGAAAACGAATATTCTGGGTGCGTCTTTCAATTCAGCACACAATCGTGATCCACCAGGAAATTTCTGCTCGGAGCACAATCCACTGCAGAGTGAAAATTCATTATGGAAACAGTTCCCTAGCCTGTGGTTAAGGCGTCTCTCCGCATTCGTCTTTCTAGTCACGTAAGTTTGTAACCTCCACACAAAATAAAATAAATAATATAAATATTATCCTCATTTAGTGTAACCTCAAAACAGAAAAATTCCTTAACTTCTCAACAGTAAAAAATTATAATTATGTCGTTCACATTCACTGAAATGTCCCAACAAAAAATAAATTCAGTAACCTGGTAATAATACTATATAACTAACCTCTCATTTAAATTGTCACTCACTTATAACTTTTCAATAATTGACTGTGAATTTAACCTGGTAAATTTTGGACGTCAGCAGTGCTGCGTCATGGCCCTGAAAGATCATTCTGAATAAAAAAAGAAAAAATTCTTACCTCAATGATAACGCATATATATCTGCCCTTACAACAAATTTTTCTGGCACAGCCCTGTGCAATGCTGGTCGATATATATATCATTTATGAAAGGAAACAACTGATTTTTCTTTTTCAATAATCGGGATGATCATGGATTGGAGAAATTAGTAAATTCTTTAAATTGAAATGAATGATTGTTAAAAGTTACTTTTTATGACAAAGATAATTATTAGGAGATTTTTAAAACATTTACATGGGACTTGAGATAACAATACTACATATGCGCGAGGCTGCTTTTTTACCTTATACAATAATGCTCAGGCTCCGGCATCGCTGCACCACGACCGGCCCAGCCAACACGATGCACCTAACCAGACTGCTCGCTAGCAACAACTTACTCATACAGCTACACAGTTCCTACTGCAGTCAACACTGCTCTTTGGTCTCAGATTCTCTTATAGCTTACATATCGCAGGTAGCACATAACGTGAGCAATACATCGAAATTACATCTGCTCGGACCTCTTACAAGTTTCATATGAGCACACACTTCACTGCAATACAAAAATTCATTACGTGAACTTTTCATCAGCGCAGTTAACAGTTTATTGGTGAAACAATGCATCTAATACATCTGTATCAGCTGATGAAATACAAAAGCAGCTTGAACATTCAGCTGCTCCTTTAGCAGACGATCTGGCAGCGGCCTGAAAGTCGTTCCAATTGGAAATAAATGGGACGAGATTACCAGTTCCGGCATTTGCCTTATCGACAAGGGAAACTTCCCGGAAACCTTGGTCATCGAAAGCAATATTCATGCTCCTGAATGTTCTAGTCTGAAAGGAGCGTAGCTGAGCTTCTGCCTCGTTTGGAAGGAAAGGAGAGGATCTAAAAAACGTGAGGCGTGATCTGGTTGTGGCAATAGAAGGGAACGACTGCTAGAAGCACCTTTCCGGGGCTAAGTCCTGTTCTAGCATCCAGTTTCAGCTTCATATATGCAATCAGCACAACGTTAGCTGAGCAGTGAGTAAAGATGTTCATTATAAAAGTGAGAGTGCGTAAATAATCATCAGCGAACGAATTTGCAGATGTTAGTCGAGAGCTGAAATTCAAACTGCGTCTATTTAACGTTTTTAATACTGTTAATATCAGGTGAACGTTGTCTCCTCGAAGATAGCTATTTGTGAGAATTTGACTTGCAACCTTTGAAAACTGCCAAGTTAGTACAGACAGAAACAGATACTCAAATACCATGTCGACAGCATGTGCTTTCGGAAATTCAGATCCTACAAACATTGAAACTCGCTTGGTTGTTGGCTTGTACAGGCATTCGGTGTTCATTGACGTCAGTGAACGTGCGTATGGTAGGTGACCTCCAGCGTCGCAGCTACGTCCCTCGGCGGAATTCAGGAACTTTCGCCTTCTGTTAAACACTGGACTGCTGCCTGTGGAAATACCAGCTGAGGGTAGCGAGATAAAGTTGCTAGAGATGGAAGAACTGATAACGGCAAGAATGTCTGAATTTCCAACCAGAGTTGTCACTTTAAGAAAGGTTACCTTCAACGAAGACATTTGGTTCACAAATAAAATTTGATCTAGTTTTATTAATTGAAACTGATTCATTCGCAGGAAAAATTGCCCAGAGTACAATCGATTAAAAACTTAACCCTTTCGTGGCCGAATTAATTAAAAAGTCATGTATTACTGTAAAAATGTGTTTGCTGCTTTTGGGATGGAGACTGTTTCAATATATGTTTCTAATTTTCGATTATGGGTAGCTAGTTTTATAATTATTTTAATTACGACGTATATGTTTCGCTTCACTCGAGGAGGAATAAATGGTTCCCTAATTTTGTTATTCTTCGAGTTAGCAAGACATATTGGTCTCACTTAAAATAATTTTTTTTCTTGGAATTAGGATCTTTAAAATGAAGGAATTACCATTACTGTTTTGCTTGGGATTAGGATCTTTAAAATGAAGAAACTACCATTACTATGCCAAATAATTTATTTATTAACAGATTAATATTTTTCAGAAATCTTTTCAAATGATTCAAACGGCTCTGAGCACTATGGGACTGAACATCTATGGTCATCAGTCCCCTAGAACTTAGAACTACTTAAACCTAACTAACCTAAGGACAGCACACAACACCCAGCCATCACGAGGCAGAGAAAATCCCTGACCCCACCGGGAATCGAACCCGGGAACCCGGGCGTGGGAAGCGAGAACGCTACCGCACGACCACGAGATGCGGGCGGAAATCTTTTCAAAACTTAATGAATCATACTGGTACTTTTCAGTAGTTAAATTAGTCCTTATCTCTTGTTTTTGTATGCTGCATTCTCTGCAACGTTACCCTGTGTTCCTTGCTGGAAATTGTTTTCCAATTGTAAAAAAATAGTTCAAATGTCTCTGAGCACTATGGTACTTACCTTCGGAGGTCATCAGTCCCCTAGAACTTAGAACTACTCAAACTTAGCTAACCTAAGGACATCACGCACATCCATCCCCGAGGCAGGATTTGAACCTGCGACCGTAGCAGCAGCGCGGTTCCGGACTGTAGCGCGTAGAACCACTCGGCCACCGAGGCCGGCTTCTTTGCCATTGCAGATGTGTCCACAATATAGTCCGTAGATTAGGGTTTGTATCCGCAGTAATATGGCAAGAGAATGACCCAGTTACAGTTTTATCTGCTGCTCACTATCCGAAAGATGTAAGATCCGTCATAAGAAAAAATAGATATGGTGCAACGTTAGCTACAGCCTACTCTGTAACATAGCCGGTTCGACTAGCGGAGAGAAAGGTATGCTATTGGCTGTAGGACGTTGCAATGGTAAACAACTTTATCGTGTGGACCTGTAATAATGCAGGAAAATGTCACCCACTTTCATTTTACATTGCCGTTTTACAGCACCTTCAACTGGTGGAAAAATAATCCAGGAGTTTGGAAAAACAATCCCGGAGTTTGTGGAGATTTCCGTTTCATATCAAATTAAGGGAAGTGAAATAAGATTACATTACTGAACAAAATGTAAAAATTTAGATACAAATTTGAACAAAAGGCACAAATAGAAATTCTCTCCACTGGCTGATACAGGGCAAAACCATTAAACAGTTTTAATAGTGTTTCAACATATAGACGTGCACAAGTCCGTATATTTCAAGCAAACAATGTAAAAGAGGTCTTTACTGAGCTTATCCACTGTAGAAAAAAAAAGATTCATAAAACCATGAAAACACAATGCACAACTGAAAAAGGTAAGGGATATCTCGCACATTAGGTGCCAAACAGTGAGCCTCTTGCCTCCAAACGCCTCAGCTTCAGTCTAGAAACTCGACAAAGAAATGGAACTATCATATCCCTGTGAACTCAAGGAAATACACGTCTGTGTGAGGGACACATACGTCCGCTGGACACGAATCGGTGAACGAAGACAGAGAAAGGTGGTGTCGTGGCTAGTACACTGGACTTATATTCGAGAATATGGCAGTTCAAATCCCCATCTTTTCATTTAGGTTTTCCGTGGATTCTGCTAATGACCAGTTTCAAATGGCAGGATCGTTCTTTCGGAAAGGACATGGTCGATATTCTTCCACATTGTACCAGTATTATCAGCTGTCTTCTCTATTCCATTTGCGTTAATATGCGATGGAAAAGTTACTGCCTGTAAGCATCTGTGCTCGCCCTAATCTTTCCTAAAGACCCCTGCACGATATACACGGAACAAAAATATTGAAACACCAGAAACACAACATGTTACCACGCCTAAGATGGTGTAGGATACCCGTTGGCATTCTAAACAGCTTCTTGTGTGGTTCTCAAAGGAATCTTACACCGTTCTTCCTGCAAAACAGTAGCAAATTCAGGCAATGGTAATGCAGGCACATAGCGACCACGCACCCTTCTCTCCGAAGTAGTCCAAAATACGCAATAATACTGAGATCTGGTGACTGTGGTGATCAGTGAATGCGATAGTTCATAGTCGTGGTCACAAAAGCGTTCCAAGATGATATGAGCTGAGTGAACAGGGGCTCTGCTATCTTGGAAGATAGCATCGCCATTGGTGAACAAACACTATACCATGGGGTGGATGTGATCCACTAAAATTATCACATAATCCTTGGTGACTAATGCGACCTTGCAGAATATGCATGGATCCATGGAATACCACAATATGTCTTCCCAAATCATCACCGACCCCCCGCCATGTTTTACTCTCGGTAGTAAGCAGTCAACATTAAAGGCTTGGAACGGAAACAGTGTGAAATACGAATCGTCCGGCCAAATGACGTTCTTTCATTGCTCCAGTGTCAAAGTTTTGTGGTTTCAGCACCACGTTGTCCTTTTACGGGCATTTGCATCACTGATGTGTAATTTTGGATTTCCAGCTCGTCCTTCAGTCCCCAGTATCTGGAGTTCCCTTCGTGCTGTTTTGTTGCTCACAGGGTTCGGGAGTGCGACATTGAATTCTGCAGTGGCTTTTGTAGCTGTCGTCCTCTTGATTTTCGACACAACCCTCTTCAATGACCGTCTGTCACTGTCAAATGGCTCTGAGCACTATGGGACTCAACTGCTGAGGTCATTAGTCCCCTAGAACTTAGAACTAGTTAAACCTAACTAACCTAAGGACATCACAAACATCCATGCCCGAGGCAGGATTCGAACCTGCGACCGTAGCGGTCTTGCGGTTCCAGACTGCAGCGCCTTTAACCGCACGGCCACTTCGGCCGGCTCTGTCACTGTCGCTCAGTACACACTTTCGTCTACGTTGTGACTCAGTGGCTGATGTTTTCCGCTTTCCCCCTATGCGGTACAAATCTTCGATACGTTTCCTCCTGAAACACCGAACTCTTCGGCCCCCTTGGTTACGGAAACACCCGCCGTACGAGCAGCAACAACAAATTCCCCACATTGAAATGCTCTTAACCCCCACTTAATGCATTCACAGCTACACAAAACAGTATTCTGACGACGACTGACACTAGCAACGCGCTGAAGATGTTGCAGAGCTGCCAGTCGTGGTCAAATACGACAGCTCAACCTGCAGGCTTGGCTAGCATCTATGTTTACGTTCGATCATGCATTTGTCCCGGTGTTTCCGTATTTTCTTCCAACCATTGTGCGTTGGTGGCAGCATTGTGGTCGCACAATCATCTTCGAACACAGGTTCTCGAAATTAATCCAACAGGGTTTCGTGAGAATTACGTCATGTTTCTTCCAAGGATTCTCACTTAAGTTTCCGAATAATTTCTGTTATACTTCCATAAGGACAGTATCAACCTGTAATTATGATATCAGTCCGTCCCGGACTATATCTAAATACTTGGCGTACGAGTGGACGACGGATCAAATGATCATTCAGTCATCTAAAATTAGGTACCCCTTGAGTCCCATAAATGAAATAACCCAAACGCCAGGTTGCTTCTTTTAAAAAGGATGCGGCTGCTTTTCTTCCAAGTCATTTCCCAAACTCGAACAAATCTTTCGTCTCTAATACTCTTGTCCTCGGCACCTTAAATCCAAATATCCTTTTTTTCATTCCTTCTGAACGTTTAGTTCTAATTGATGGTACCTCATGGTTCTTTACACTCCTATGTATGACCTGCTCATGCAGGACATGTCTTCTCTAACTGAATATCACATTGTCACTCTCGAGGTCCCATAATTCTCTCGTTGTCAGAGGGGTCAAACGTATTCCGTCAGTTTAGGTTCACGGCCTGTACGGTCGCACTGCGAATGCTACGAGCAAGAAATATGGACTCTTTTCACTCTGCACCAAACTTACTGTGTTCGAATACTGGAACATCCTTGAGATCTAACGATCTTCTTCATAGTAAGTGGTCTCTAAAACGCTTGCTAACTGTTATGAGCGATATCACTTCTGCTTGAGGAGGCCTGCCATTAGGCGGTGCTCCTTGACACTGATATGGTTTCCTAAGCCGAGAGAATGCGCAAATCGCTGTTGGAAAGTTTCCAGATGTGACCGACATGTCATTGGACCATAGTTTCAGTCGTCACGTGTTACTATAATTCATATGACCCCATGAGACGTGCATAACAATGAGAGTATTTTGTTGTCCAATTTACAGAGCTGAACGTTAATGCTCTTAGTCAATAGAGTATTTCTGTGTAACATTACATTAAATTCCCGCAGTTTTCTTGTTAGTGATCCTCACCAAACAACAGTGTGTTACAAAAGTTACTGTACACAAGGTTCTCGTCACCGCAAATATGGATAAGTTGTCCTTCTTCCGAGAACATGCAAATATTGAGTGTTGTTTAGCAAGCGTCAGTCTAACCTAACTTTATATAAACACCGGTTTAAAAATAGTTTATATCTATTTTTTCTTTAATCTTCTCCAGTAGGTTTACTAGAGAACAACGTCTCTTGTGTTTCCAATTTCATACTGAGTGAGGTGGTGCAGTTGATAGCACAATTGACTCTCATTCGTCAGGATCACAGTTCACATCCGCGTCCAACTATACAGATTTAGTTAAATCACATCATGCAAATGCCCGGATGGTTCCTATGAAACTTGTGTTCCGTCTCTAATTAAGGGGTTGTTGACGGGAAGTTAAACTTTAACTTTCATTCGTTCCAGCTTCGTGCTAAAAAGTATACAAATACAGTTCCAAAATAGTACGGAAATGATGTGTAGTTGTGCGTAGGCGTGATGAATATGAAAGACTTCTTCAGTGATTTAGGGATTGTAATGTCAACCTGTCAATAACTAATTCATTACATGTTTACATATTGAATTAACCCTGAAATGGATACAGATCTTCACGTGCGAAATTCTTATTTGGCGTTATCTCAAAGACTTATGCCAATTTCGCTTGCTCATGCCTCACGAATTAAGTCATTGTTCACTGTAAGGTTCTTGCGGACGAAGCTCTATCTCAGATGTGAAAAGAAATGACAGAGGAATCAGATGCATTCTTTTTGCAGATTCCTGCTTGATGTTCACATTGGTTAGGAAATCTTACCAGACATGAAACAAGATTACAGATTACTGTTCATATGGTTACATAGGATTTATACATTGATAGATTTCAGTGAGACGTGGCATGTCCCTTATACCTACAAAGTACGAAACTCTCTTTAACCCGGGTACAACGGTAACTGGTAAAACAGTTAGGATGTTTTTTTTTGTTTTTTTTCCCTAAACAGGCACTGTTACCTCGTTAGTATAACGCTTGGCCCTTCTGTGACGCAACTGGATCCAAAGCTCGCTGTTTGAGATTGTCGTGATCGGTCATCTGTAGAGATAGTTGTGATCAGAAAATAAAACGGTTTGAACAATTACCCACGTAGAACATACTGAGACCATACTACAAGTGCTCAGCGTTCCACCTGTCGCCTCACGCTGACTGAGACGGAAAAGTGATATTATTGGAAGCAAATCTTGTGATGATATCGATTGCTGTCTAAATCTGAACCAGTAATTTAGAAGCCATTAATGTTGAGATGTAAACAGATTACTAACGCGGATGGCTTGGGAAATCCATGCAGAAATGATGTCGTCCTTGAGGTAACAAAGACGTCAACATTAACATAAAAAAAATGGTTCAAATGGCTCTGAGCACTATGGGACTCAACATCTTAGGTCATAAGTCCCCTAGAACTTAGAACTACTTAAACCTAACTAACCTAAGGACAGCACACAACACCCAGCCATCACGAGGCAGAGAAAATCCCTAACCCCGCCGGGAATCGAACCCGGGAACCCGGGCGTGGGAAGAGAGAACGCTACCGCACGACCACGAGATGCGGGCCAACATTAACATCACTCGTTAGCAGTGTCACTATTAAGCATAGTGCAACATACATTAATCTGTTCAAATTTCAATTTACAGAGCGCAATATTCATCTACAATCACAAAATTATATATATTACACACAATATGTGTACGCATCTGTAAGCACTCATACTCGTACTGTGTAGTCCAAAAACTATCGTTAATCTATTTATGTACGGGAGAGTCGATTAAAGCAGGGTACTTAGTAAACGAAGTGGCATAATTATGTAATGAACTATGTGTACCAATTTGTTGACTTTTTAATGACTAATTTTCCTATCTGTCTACTAAGAATTGGGCATGAAAAACATACATTTAAAAAATGCCTGATCACAGAAAAGAATTTTTTTACATTTGAGTCAACTACCCCGTTTTATCAGACTAGTTGGATAAAACAGGGTACTACATTGTAATAAAATTAAAAAAAAAAAACACAATTTACAAACTCTGACAATCACTTCATGTACAAAAATGACATTTCTAAGTGAATAACAGAAATGATCACCAAAAACTGTTTTTGTTGGCATGTCAGCTTTCCAGATTGACGTGATGGACGTCATAATATGGTTTAATGATGGAGTAACAAGCAGATTAACAAGCAGACTAGGCGTCATCTCTGGGGACCACATGACAGTGGGCTTTAGCAAGTGGATAGGCAACATGTATCAGAAGCTAAAAAAAGCTGCTGAAAGCATCACAAAGGAGAATCAACAAAATTATGCAGCTGGAATGCTCTGACGTGTTCTCATTGAGAGGAAAAGGACATACAGATTTTTTGTTTCAATTTCTCGTAATGGATGTTTTTGTATACCTAAGTAACATTATCTCATTCAATATTAAATACACAAAAAATTGCATATTAGTAATATAAAGCTTGCCTACGGAGTGAACATTATTATTCAACAGCTTATTGCATGTTTTAAGCTGGACCATGTCATATGTTCATTAAGCTATAAGGAGAAAAAATTGACTCCTATGAAACAGTGTTTTTTAAATACACGAAACAAGAAAGCTGGTAAATATTCCTGGTTTACTGTTTCAATAAGTTAATAATTAAAAGCATAAAATTTGTTTTGAGATTTTGTTTTTAATAGTGTGTAAGTTGTGCGTATCGAAAAAAAATTACACGTAATTCAGTACGTGATGTAAAAATCGGTATTCCTCCACTGTGTAATCGACAGTTTCTAATTTCTTTCACAAAAGAGGTCACAATATCGGAATTATTTGGTTAAAGGTTTATTCCGATATCTATTAATGTTTTTGAGTTATTACATTTCAAACTGCTCATAAAAGCTACAGGGCATGGACTTGCACGTGCACTTAAGCAGGGCAAGGAATGCTAAGTTCTCAGTTCTGTTCGAAATAGTACATTTTAACTCCTACAGCCACACAAGTTCATTCAATTAGACTCTGTTCGATCAATGCGACCTTTTACGGGCAAGCGTATCTCTTTGGACTGTAGCAGTTCACCCAATAATTCTTGCCATTTATGCTCTTTGACTCAGTTGGTCGCTAAATGATAAATAATACCAGTTGGTCGCTAAATAATAAATACCAGTTGCTGTGCACCGTCCGCCTTGGTTGAGAGGTTATATAGTCTCGGGTTGGTGAGTTGTGGCTCCCTGCGTCTTTCAATTCTTTTTCTGGCTCCTTCAAGGCCCTGGTGGTTACTTACACGCGAAATATTTAGTTCTAGAAACTTCCGTGAATTAAGGGTTATAGTGGAGAACAGAATCAGCCTCAAAAAGTTTTTAAAAAAAATTTGTGCTGCCATAATCGGTTCCGGGCTATCATGCCCATCTTCACACGGCATCATCACTTATTTAATTACAGTATAATTTTGTTCTGTAGCATGGTGACCGCTTCTACACAACGTAACAACAATGATCCGGGTTTTGTATATTGTGATGATGACGTCAGCAACACACATAACTTGTTTATGTATAGGCACTTGATAACATATAACTCATTCATCTCGTATGTTATCAACTCCTACACATTAGCTTATCCTACTGTATTGTTGATGTTATCGACACAGCATATAAAGTGATGCTAGTTACACAAATATTTTTACCCTTTACAGGTGCGGACGACGCGTTACCGCCGAACGTAGCCTATACGTTTATAAATTTAAGTCCTCGCCACGATTTTCTGTCAGAATGTGAAGGTTAATTTCAGAAAGTTCTGTAGGGATTTTGTTGCAGTTCTCATTACTAGATATTCTGATTCAAGAAGAAGGTTTGTGTGTATTATTAATAATGTCGTAGTTATGGGTGTGTTTTGTTATTTGTTAGATATAGATTGGTGTTTTGGGTGACATCTCGTGGCAATGATGGGAGCTCCGAGCTGTCATTTTCTTCATCTACAGAGGCTGCGATATCTGGTGGAAAAAGAGGTGAGGTAAACAGCTGCCACCACTGCAGATAGCAGGGAAGCATGATCAAAGTCTGTATGTATATCTTCTATGAATATATGCACACATTACAAAGCCCCCCACACCGAACAACAACCCCACCTACGTTTTTCTATCTGTATATGAAGGTTAATCTCAGGAACTACTGTAGGAATTTTGATACAATTTTCACTATGAAGGTTTGTGTATGCGGTGTTTAAATATTTCGCGCAAACTGTTTAAATATGTCGATTATGCCGTGCCTCCTAAGAACTTTCCCGGCGTGTGCTGCTTAAATGGTTTAAATTAAATTAGGATTTCGAGCTAATATTCATTTCTCTGAGTTTCAATCATAGCTCTATGGAGTGCCCATAGCAAAATTTCCACAACGCCAGACAAGTCGTCCAGTTGTAGGTATAGCTTACCTGTGAAAGCCGAGGCAGATTGCCAATGCTATTATGAAACTATTTGTGGCACTCTGAAAATGGGCATGGTAGCCCGAAACCGCTCACGGCAGTACAGTGAAAGTTTTGAAAAGTATCTGTTGTTGACTGCGTTCTTAAGTTAATACCAGCCACGGATTTGAATAAGATCCTGCGTCTATAAAGTGGTTCCCATGTATGTATGAATAGCCGTATTCTATGCTGAGGCAGGGAGTACAGGTGTGAAGTTTTAGTTCTAATTGGCGCCATTGTTCTCGTAACTTACACTAGATATTGGATTCTAAATGAAATAGGTTGGTGGAGACATCAGCCTCACTATGTCTTCAGTAATGCTACGCAATAGCCGTCACCTTCAAGCATCGCGGATTCAGATGCCCATCAGCCATTCTCCGGTTGCAGTTATTACATTTTCAAAGAGCAAAACTTCTGTGTAGTGATGTTTCTTGGTTCTAGTTCTCCATCCTGAATATTTCTTTTCTGTTCCAAGTTACGTAAAAGCTGTATTTGTGAAGTGAGATCAAGCTCCAATGCCGTATATTTCACAAAAGTGTAGCGAGTAAGCCTCTTGAGTGTAAGTTACGCTTAAAGCAATAGTGCTGAAGGGGTCTACATTTCTTATTCTCCTTCTGAATGTCTCCAAAGCGTAATGTAACCTGCGTGCAGCGCACGCTATATGACGGTTTAAACGTTTGTGTCAAAAATTCACACTGGTCGCTGCACTGTAAGTTGCCAGCGCAGCCGCGCCTCTGCGTAGCGCTCAGGCTGTGTCGTCGCTGGAGGTAACAGGCCCCGCTCTGACTCATCCTCTTGAGGACAGCAACTAGAGAGCCACTTCAAGGACACGTGCAGCTCCAGTTGCGCAACACAGCATCGTCGAACGGTCCAAGCCACTGCCCCGCGCATGCCATTCTATATTCTGCTGCCCACCGCGCCTCAGGCAGAAGAATTACCAGCAGTCGACTCTCAGCCCAGCGTTTCACATTCACTGGAACCCTAAATAGTACCGGACTACTTCATCTTTGTTATATATTTGCCCATGTCCACTACCTCTTATATCCATTAAGGCTTGTGCAGTTTTTCGATTAAATCCGATTTTCCTCATCGATATTTGTACCTAATAAATAGGTCTCTTCCTTCAGTTATTAGACGATTTACTGTATGTACGCAGTTTGCGGTTCAAATATTCGGGATCATATTGTAACATACCGTTTTTATCACTTCAGCCATGTTTTTGAACTCTGTAATCGGAAAATGTTTCTTTGGTTCATTATCTACATCGTATAGTTACTATAAAATGTAAATGTAAATCGAGAAATTTTTGCATTCATTAATTTACCTGCTTCTGGGTTGCAAACTTCTCTTCTTCTTCTTCATCAACTAGTGATTCTGGAGCAACCTCTCTTTTTACCTCTTCTTTCTAACTTTCCATGTGATGGTAATTTACAGTTGTACTTCAAGAGTAGCAACTTATAAATCAGTTTTGTACACGCGTTCGTGACTCATCTGTATAGATTGCTTTGTTCTAAATGTAATGGTATCAGATATTGAAGTTTCCCTCTCTAGGTCGTCATTTGATACTAAACGGGCAAGTACAAAAACGTTTAAAGGTGACGAAAGTTTATTTATTACTGACTCACATTGACTAGGTTAGTAAATGTACCATTTTTAGACATAACCAGGTATCACGAACGTCCAGTGTAGCACTGTCAGTAAAAAAAAAAAGTTTAGGTGACAGACTGCTGCTGCTGGAAACTACCCCTCGCACGCATTGTTTCTTTTCAGTCCCCAGATGTGTGTAGAAACCAGTACGAAAAGGAGTTCGCCTGCATAACTGGGTAGTAACGTGATCGCCTCCCATGCAAGCGGGCCCGTATTCGATTCTCAACTGGGTTGGAGATTGTCTACGCTCGGGGACTGGGTGTTGTGTTGTCCTCATCATTTCATCCTCATCATCGGCTCGCAAGTCGCCCAGTGTGGCGTCGAATGAGATAAGACTTGCACTCGGCGGCGAATTTCCCCGAATAGGGGCCTCCCGGCCGACGATGCCTTACGCTCACTTCCATTCTTCCAGTACGAAAAGGAGATTCCGCCGCGCAAGTGTAGCAGAAAGGCTGTGTTCCTTCACACTGAGCTGACAAGTGCAGGACCAATGCTTCGTTCTTTTCACTGAGCACTTACCAAAGCCGAAATTGCTTCTACTTTATATTCAAATGGAGTCTCCTGCCTATCAGGAAATTCTTCATAACTCACTTTTCCATTAAATATTTAAAATTCAGCATTAAAAGGTAAAGATTGTCTTCAAGCATGAGTGTCGAAAGTAATTCATGCACCGAGGAGGGAGAGGGGGCGAGTATTCCACAATTATCTGTCGAGAACTTAATTGTCCAGCAGATTAGCAAAAGCGATCTTATTTATTTATGTATTTCATTAACAGTACAGAGTAACCCACCGCCTTGAAATGTAAGGTGGGTCGCATGCTTCTGAATCTAATAGAAAAGACTTCTCATTGTTACAGTCTTATTGGTATACAGTTGTTAATGCTTTTTTTTTAATAATGTAAAGAACATAATACATAGAGATTTCTCTGTGGTTACAGCGAAATGAATACTTAACAATTGTTAAAATGGTTCCATATAATTTGTTACTACCTAGTTGATGAGAATATAATTTATACAATGCAAATACCAAAGAGAAATAAAAAAAGAAAATGTAACACAATGAGCGTGGTTAAGAATTATTTGTAATACAGAGAGAGCATGTTGGTTAGTAATGGCCTATTTCTATCTATTTCAGATGAGAAGGTCTCACTACAACCTCCAGGTATTCTCGTCTGAAATGGTTTGCGCTAATGCGGCTATCATTTCCGCTCCCTGGCTGGCATATTTGTCAACCACTCAGAAGAAAATTTCTTGAAGGGAAAAACAAACTTGCTGAAAATTTTGTTTACTAGGAAAGAAATGTAGATGAAATTCTATTTGATGGCAGAAAAGATGAACTTCTTTCATTATTCAGTTCAGCACCGACCGGCCGGCGTGTCATCCTCAGACCACAGGCGTCGATGGATGCGGATATGGAGGGGCGTGTGGTCAGCACACCGCTCTCCCGGCCGCAAGTCAGTTTACGAGACCGGAGCCGCTACTTCTCAATCAAGTAGCTCCTGAGTTTGCCTCACAAGAGCTGAGTGCACCCCACTTGCCAACAGCGCTGGGCAGACCGGATGGTCACCCATCCAAGTGTTAGCCTAGCAGGACAGCGCTTTACATCGGTGATCTGACGGGAACTATTGTTACCACTGCGGCACGGGCGTTGGCGTTACTGGGATAACAGTTATATTAATTACACTGTTAAGTTCAACACACATCCAAGAAAATGATTAACAAATTAGACAAAGAAGGTATACCTGCTTTGATTTTACAAATATTTACAAGGATTTACAATGACTTTTTACCTATATAATGACAGACTACTATAATTAAAATTATTAAAATAATTATTGCAACTGTAATAATGTTGATTGCCATGAATAAAAATAATCACTCATAAAGTACAACTGGCCAGTACTCCACTAAAATATAGAAGCGGATATAAGCTTAGACACATTTATGCCACGTACAGGGTTTCCGTCCTGTAATATACGAATAGCATTCCACCGACGGTTTACGTAAGCATGTCATCCTCAAGATGTAGATACCTAACTAACTCACCATGAGAGAACATTTAGTAATAGCATGTTTCGCTTTGGGGATTTTTACATCTTTCATGAGCGTTGTTAACTCCAAGAATATATAACCATGCAAACTCTCGCAACTCTTAAGTAATATACTTAGGACATTTTACTATTCTGAAACCAAATATTCAACAAAAAATAAACGTCAGTTAGCAATGCTCATAAAGGCGTAAGAATCCCTTTAGAAGCTATGTTTGCCTCATTTGATATTGGCAATCTATTCACTAGTATACGTGTCAAAGAGACATTTGAAATTATCAGAAACACCCGTATGAAAAGACAAATAACTTACTGTACCAGATATCTAAGAGCTGGTTGACCTTATCTGAACTAGTACTGTACCATTACTGCCTTTCATTTAATTCCAAAATCTACTAAGAGAAAAAAGGATCAACTCTGTGGGTAACAGCATGTCCAACTCCCTGGCTGACATATTTGTCAACCACTCAGAAGAAAATTTCTTAAAGGGAAAAACAAACTTGCCGAAAATTTTGTTTACTAGGAAAGAAATGTAGACGAAATTCTATTTGATGGCAGAAAGATGAACTTCTTTCATTATTCAGTTCAGTCCACAGTAAAATAAAATTCAGAACTGAACACGAAACAAATCAATCTGTAACTTTCTTGGACATAACAACTGCTAATGAGCAGCAATATCATAAATTTTTCCTTTAAAGGAAACCATCCTACGCTGACATCCCAGTACACAAACCAACACAGCATCCAAATACACGCAAGTATGCAACATTTAGATCCAACTTGAGCAGGGCATACACATTACCTTATAAACCCAGAGCGCCAACGCAAGAAATTGAAAGTAGTTGCAATAAATTAGGAGGTATTCAAAAAAGCAACTGACAAACTATACAACGAAATACAGCCTAATACGCTATAGTCTGTAACCGCGCGACCGCTACGGTCGCAGGTTCGAATCCTGCCTCAGGCATGGATGTGTGTGATGTCAAATGGCTCTGAGCACTATGGGACTTAACATCTGTGGTCATCAGTCCCCTATAACTTAGAACTACTTAAACCTAACTAACCTAAGGACATCACACGCATCCATGCCCGAGGCAGGATTCGAACCTGCAACCGTAGCAGTCGCGCGGTTCCGGACTGCGCGCCTAGAACCGCTAGACCACCGCGGCTGGCGAGTGTGTGATGTCCTTAGTTTAGTTAAATTTAAGTAGTTCTAAGTTCTAGGGGACTGATGACCTAAGAAGTTAAGTCCCATAGTGCTCAGAGCCATTTGAACCATTTTGAACAGCCTAATATCAGTAATAGAATCATTACAGGAATAACAAATGTCACATTCCTATCTTCACAAGCTTTCCCTATTCAGGCAGAGCACCACAAAAAATTCCTCACTTATTTAGAAACACGAACATTAAAATATCCTTTTCCACAAATAACGGACTTAGACACCACTCACCTCAAACAACAAATAAAAACACCCCAGTAACAGAACACAGTTGCATATATAAATTAAAACGCAACAGTTGCCCTACATGTTACATAGACAAAACAGGAAGAAATTTCTATACTCCTTACAAAGAACACGTTGGTACTTCTAGGCTTAACCACTCTGACAATCCACAATAGCTAACCACAGCACCTTCACAGCCACAGACTAAGTGGCATTCACAACCGTCTGACTGAACTCCACAAAGAAAACCATGAAAATGAACTTAATGTACCAGAAGAATTAAAAATCATATTGGACAAATAAAAGTCTTCCGGAAACTTGTTTAGTGAACACAGGTTTTTAGTAATTTCAGAAGTTTCTTATTTCCTAAATAAACAGATATTTGATAACATACATATTTTACATATTCAAAATAATTAGTTATGTACAGCTTTATATCTTGTTCGAAATAATAACTCCTGTGTGCTTGTAGAAATGCAATGCCTTTACATTCGAAGTTTTTGAGTGTTTTGGCTTGTGATTACGAATGTGCTGTATAATGGGAAGTTTCTGTATGTACGCAAATTTGTCCACTCCTACTGAACTTCAAAACCATGTATTTAGAACAGTACCGAAAACACAGAGTTATTTTTCGACTTGTCTTAGTTTTGTAAACTTAATTCACGTTGTGCCACTTTATAATATACCAGTGTAATCTTACCAGGACCAGAATTGACCTAACTTGGAAAAAAGTGATGTAAACTGTTAAAGCACATTAGAATGAGCTCCCAGGACTTGAAATGCATCGTGCATTGAAATAAAATCACGATTGTGAGCGAAGACAGTAATTCTTTATTTTAGAAATATGGTTATATATTTCTTACAAAAATGATCATGTTTTCCGTGTAGTGTACATGCATTATTTAATCGTGGGTCTCGCAATTTCGTGGTCCATGGCTTCGTTGGGTCTGTGTCGCACTAGAACCCTACCATCGGCTGTTACCAATTAAAATGAGGACTCAGCTGATGGGTCCAGGATTTTCCAGTCGTCTAGGGCCCAACCAACATGGTCAGGAGTCCACGAAAGGCGCTGCAGGCGATGTCGTGCTGTTTACCAAAGGCCCTATCGTCGGCCGTCCGCTGCCATAGCCCAGTAACGTCAGATTTCGCCGCACTGTCCTAACGGATACGTTTGTCGTACGTCCCACATTGGTTTCTGTTTTTATTTCATGCAGTGTTGCTTGTCTGTTAGCGATCGTTGCCTTCGGTTGTTAAGTGAAGGCTGTCGGTCACTGCGTTGTCCTTGGTGAGAGGTAAAGCCTGAAAAGTGATATTCTCGGCACAATATCGACGTTGTGGATCTCGCAATACTGAATTCCCTAACAATTTTTTAAATGGAATGTCCAATGTATCTAGCTTCAGAGTCCGTTACTTGCCAACGTGTGCCATAAAAAAGTCGGAAACCTTTTCGCATGTATCACCTGAGAACAAATGACAGTTGCACCAATGCACTACCGTTTTATACCTTTTGTACACGATACTGCCGTCTTCTGGGTACGTACATCTCACTATCCTGTGGCTTTTATCATCTCAGTGTAAATTTAATGTAGGTGTAGACAGTATGCAGAGTAATGTTTCACATTTATTGCAGGATAAGCCTATGAAAATACGACGAAGCAAGTGCTTCGCTCCAAACAATCTTTTTAACATAATTATCAAACACCTGTGAGGCCTCAAACAAATACAAATTTTGCATCGCAGCGTACAAAACTAAAATGTGTTCATAATGGATGGAAGCCGCCAAAACTTGCCCCTAAGACTTTTGTTTCAGTACTGTTATGTATATTCGCATTCGAACTATAATAGACTATCGGACAACCCGTTCGTCACTCTGTATTGTTTCTCTCTTAAGGATAATACACGTAAAAATAATGTATAATAAGAAAAGCGCTTGTGTGAGCAATGGCAGCTGCTTCTTTTCATTTGAATAACAATCCCCCGGCACCGACGATGAGCGATCCAGTCTTCACGGCAGATGAAATATTGCTGGTAAATACTAGCCACGGGAAATTAAAAGTGTTGTATAGAAAACGATAATTACAGGTAGTGAGATGTGGCGAACCTTGACAGTTTATGTGAATTACTAGCTTAATTTTTCTTCTTGGTGGGAATCATTCCAATAAAAAAAATGTCTATATCCTTGCCAAGTCTGTGATGTCTGTAAGACAAACGATTATCATATTGGAACCTCATTATCACGTTGGTTATAGACAGCGGGGAGGGGGTATTCTTCACAGTAATTCACTGTCGAGAGGTTGCTGCTACGTAGTGCACGCTGTTACGTGTTGAAGAGTGTAAAAAGTATTGCCTCGTTTCTCTTTGCTTTACACTTCTATCTATTTTGTGCATTGAGCTTGAAATTAATAATGTCGAAATCGACTGATGCCGTACGTGAAAGCTATGATTAAAAATCTAATCTACGCTGTAGGAAATACTGCTCCAAGGCACAAGTTCTTTTGAAATTAGTTTTTTGTACCGTTACTTGTTTCGAGCCTGAATCCATCGTCAGACGGTAGTGCTGACTGCTTTGCAAGTTTTACATACACTGAAGCGCCAAAGAAACTGGTACACCTGCTTAATATCGTGTTGGGCCCCCAAACACGCAGAAGTGGCGCAACCCGACGTGGCGTGGAATCGACTAAAGTCTGAAGTAGTGCTGGAGGGAACTGACAGGACGAATCCTACAGGGCTCTCAATAAATCCGTAGAGTACGAGGCGGTGGAGATCTCTTCTGAACAGCAGGTTGCAAGACATCCCAGGTATGCTCATTAATATACGTGTTTCGGGAGAATGTTCCTGGAGCCACTCTGTAGCTATTATGGACATGTGGGGTGCCGCATTTTCCTGCTAGAATTGCCCAAGTCCGTCGGAAGGCTCAATGCACATGAATGGATGCAGGTGATCAGACAGGATGCTTACGTACGTGTCACCTATCAGAGTTGTATCTAGACATATCAGCGGCCGCATATCATTGCAGCTGCTCATGCCCCACACCATTAGAGAGCCTGCACCAGTTTGAGAAGTCCCCTGCTGACTTGCAGGTTCCATGAGTTCATGAGGTTGTCGCCGTACCCTTACATGCTTTGTGTCGTGCAGTCATCAAGGGTGCAGGAGTGGGCCTTCGGCTCGATGTTGTTTCATTAAATAGTTTGCACGCTGACACTTGTTGATGGCCCAGCATTGAAATGTGCAGCAATTTGCGGAAGGGCTGCACTTCTGTCTCGTTGAACGATTCTCTTCAGTCGTCATTGGTCACCCTCTTGGAGGATCTTTCTCGGGACGCAGCGATGTCGGACATTTGATGTTTTACCGGATTCCTGATATCCATGGCACACTCGTGAAATGATCGTACTGAAAATCCCAACTTCGACGTTACCTCGGAGATGCTGTGTCCCACCGCTCGTGCGCCGGCTATAATACCACGTTGAAACTCACTTAAATCTTGATAACCTGCCATTGTAGCAGCAGTAATCGATCTAACAACTGCGCCAGACACTTATTGTCTTATATAGGCGTTGCCGACCGCAGCGCCATATTCTGCCGGTTTACATACCTCTGTATTTGAATACGCGTGCCCCTACCAGGTTCTTTGGCCCTTCAGTGTAATTATGCTTGTGCTCTATACGTTGTAATTGCTTCATGAATGAAAAGCTCTACTGTACGTATTATAAGACATAGATTTCAAAAAATGGCTCTGAGCACTATGGGACTAAATATCTGAGGTCATCAGTCCCCTAGAACTTAGAACTACTTAAACCTAACTAACCTAAGGACATCACACACATCCAAGCCCAAGGCAGGATTCGAACCTGCGACTGTAGCGGTCGCGTGGTTCCAGACTGAAACGCCTAGAACCGCTCGGCCACAGCGGCCGCGACACAGGTTTGATTTTGTTTTTGCAATCCATGCTGATCAATGAACTGAACTAAATAAAGGATGGCGAATACATTTGTGCACATTGGCTGTTAATTTGACGTAACAATGAACGTGATAGGTGTACAAATACGGCACGCTTCTGGAGTCAAAGGTACTTCTTCATAACACAGATAACTTCACACGGTTAAACATTTATTTATATTTGCAAGATGCTGGTAATGGACAATGAATAACTTTCTCTCTGTCATTTAATTACTATATCTATGATTTCAAATTACTGGAGTTGCATGAAATATTTTAGGTACATTTAGTTTTTTTAATTCTAGCTGATCCTTCAGGATACAGTGTGGTTTACTGTGGATGTTGTTGTATATTTCTAATGCTTCTAACAAATTCACCTGTACTCCTTTTTCGGCAAAATGTGAGTTAATATCCTTAAATGTGATTCGATGCTTATCTCTCTGCTTGCGTGTTGTGCCAAGTGAGCAGCGAAAGTTGATTTTTTTAGATTGTTGAGCCTGAGTGTTCATGGTACCATGCGTTGAAACTCCTATATATTTTAAGACTCAAATGTAAAACCGTTTGTAAACCATGTGATCACGAAAACTTTGTTATATTTTAGGACATAAATGTAAAAGTTGCAAAGAAGTCAACACCACCATCTGAAGATGGGCTCCGGCCCGAAACAACTAACGGTACAATAAAACAATTTCAAAAAAAACTAGTGGGTGGGTGCAGTATGTCCTACAGCGTAATCCATGAAAACAGCTGCGGTGTTCTCTAAACAAAAATGGATAAAAAATCATAACTTTCCCAAATATCCAGGAACATATGATCAGGACGTTCAGCTCTGTGGAATATAAAATCACTTAGCTATCTTCACTTACTGTGATTCGTATTTTGCCTATAATGAGCCTTTTATACTGAGATGTTTCCCACACCGCCTTGTGTTGTGGCTTTATATATATGAGTGATTGTCTGTGTGTGTTTTCTGTTATAGTGAATACGTATATACCCCGTTGGTGGGACACAGGGCGATGGGTGAAACTGCTTTCACACTGTACGCTTCCGTTGTTATAGCGATCTGCTCCAGCTGCTGCAGATGCTGTATTGAAGCTGAAAGTGTTAATCAAAGTTGCGGAGAAATGTTCGACGAGAATCTGTTGCATAGCAATAAGATTAGCCCTCAGTTCTTAGAAACATTGTCTGCAAAAAATGATCCGTGAAATCACTTCTTTTCCCAAGAAAGCATCAAAATATTTAATTAGAACTGTACGTTCCTGTCGGAATAGTTCTCTGGCTGGTATTAATAGACCACATTTTAGTATACGTCGTTTGTGGAAATAACACGTACCTTTTTGAAATGAACGAAGTTTTATTGACCTTAGTGTCAATGAAATTCTTCTCGCACATGAATTAGCGATTCTCTATTATATATATAAAGATGTATATACTAATTCTGCAAATATGTCGCAATGTCTTAGATTTGCACTGTGCAGCAAAGAACAGATTACTGTCTGATGAAAGTAAATCTTGACAAGAAGTAAAGCTTATTATCTAAGAATAATTGCTTAAGCGCACTACGCCATAGAGTAATGAAGAATACTTTTGTGATTCTCTCTCTTGTATTGTCACATTAATGTATAGCAGTCTCATTACTTGCAGCATAATTTTAAAAAGGACAATTATCCACGAGATTTACATGCCCAATTATTGAAACTTAAAGAAATCGAGATCTTAAAGCAGACTACATTGCTTTCAGTCCATCTTCCCGAAGCCAGAAAAAAACTGTTGTTATTCTACCCCCAGACAATAGTTATTGCAAAGATATTGTAAACTAGCTGCTTAGCACACTATCTTCAGTAATACCTAAGAAGAAAAAACTGGAACAAAAAAGAGAAACAGAAAAAGGCCTTATCGAGGATGAAATCAGAATACTTGAGAAAGAAGTAACAAAACTCACAGTAAAAAATCAGCGTTTAACAACAGAAAACAATACGCCGAAATTTTAAAAAAAGAATTAGTGGCTTATGCTTCACTCAAACAAAGGAAGCAATGCCATACATTCAGTTTCTACACAACGCCTCAACTACACCACATTTCACAAAGAGTCTTTCCAGTACAAACAAGACCTTGCTTTTACTCTCTTTGTCCAAGAGGACTTACATTTAAGTAACGTGTTAAGTATACCAATACCAGGATTTTCAACTTTTAAAAGATAGGTACCTTATTCTTTTCGGTGTCACTGTGGTTAATGTGTGTCGATTAATCTCAAGTTTATGTATAATTATCCGCGTATGAAGTAAATGCAACGTTGTAGCTTCATATCTGCATGTAAGATATGTTAAATATTCGTGCTATTTCCGATCGCAATGCACAAAATGTGCTTAGTACACTGAAAACTCATATGATGGCTGTGTATGCAGTACTCTTGAAAATGAAAGACGGTAGGATAGAAATATGTAATATAAAACATTCAGTAATTGCATATTTATGTCAAGTTCCTTTATAAAGTATAGTTTCGTTCTTATCATTAGAGGGAAAGCAATATAGGCGAACCGCAGACGTAGGCAGTAGCCACATCCAGTCCCTGTGTATGTATGTTTTGGTCGTATCCCTAGTTCACCGGATTCTCCTCCTGTTTACGTGAGTCAATGTCAGTTTAAGCGGAATAGGGTCATACCAGAACGTGAGGGCAATTCCTACTGTTCTCGACAGACGTCATACGGAAAGGCCTGACCGCTGCCGATCGCATTCGCCCATTATGATCTTCGGTTAAAACTTAACATATCGCTTCAGCATAAATTCGATAAACCACCATAAAGAAATTAACCTAGTTCCTGCAGGTACAAAGTGACTGAAGTCGACATGGCTCAAGAACTAGATTGGAGGAAAGAGCATGACGCCGGCCGCGGTGGTCTAGCGGTTCTGGCGCTGCAGTCCGGAACCGCGGGACTGCTATGGTCGCAGGTTCGAATCCTGCCTCGGGCATGGGTGTGTGTGATGTCCTTAGGTTAGTTAGGTTTAAGTAGTTCTGAGTTCTAGGGGACTTATGACCTCAGATGTTGAGTCCCATAGTGCTCAGAGCCATTTGAACCATTTGAAAGAGCATGACAGCTACAATCAGTTTTAACTAAAATTATTTCTTGTTCACTGTCGTCATGATTATTGATAGCCATTCTTGCAGTCAATTTGTGTAAGGTAAAATTTAAAAAAAAGAAGTTTATTTCACGCCTGTTCTTCGGAAACCGAGGAAGTGAAATAAAAAATTTGAGAATAAAACCCGTCGGCTACGTTTTTATAGAGTTTACACTATTTGAATACGCATTTTGAAGTCACACCTTCGTCATCTGAACTTCAGTTGTTACCGTAGATCCTTCATTGCGATGCCCACATTGCAGCAACGCACATTTAACCGTTATTTGGAGAACTGTGGAGGAATATATACAAAATTACAGATCATACCAGATAAGATCGAAAAGTAGCGGCAATTTTTTTAATGTCGTGGGGTTTATACATCCGACTTCAAAAATCTTTTTCACTTGTTGGTGCATAAGTTACTGATGTACGTCTGCATTTTCATTTGTTTTGAATATTTAGTTTATTGTTACTTTCGAAAAGATGCATCAAAGAATATGCATTAAATATTGCTTGAAAATGGAATAAATTGCGGCATTATATTCGAAATGGCTTTTGGAGAATCTTCTGCGAAGAAGACAAGATTTTACGAGTAGTATAAATATTTCAAAAAGGGTCGAGAAGACGTTGGAGAGGACGATCGCCCTGGTCGCACATGACTTACTGACGACAGTGTGGAAGAAGTAAACAAAATGGTTCTGAAAAACCGCCGAATCGCAGAGAGGCTGCTGATAATGTTGGCATGTCCTTTGGCTCATTCCAAGCAATTGTTTCGGATGTTTTGGGCATGAAACGCGTGGCATAGAGATTTTTTACGGAACTATTGAATTTTGACCGAAAACGATGTCACGTAAGCATCGCTCAGGAACTACTGAATGAATTCGACAACGATATGGAACTTTAAAACAGAGTTATAACAGGTGACACATCATGGATATAAAAGTATCACGTAGAAACCAAACCCCAGTGTCCCCAGTGGAAACTGCCTGAAGAGCCAACAACGAAAAAAAAAAAAAAAAGAAATCAACAAGTTCGATCACTTGTAAAGGTTCTTCTCACTGTTTTCTTCGGTTACAATGGGGTAGTGCATCATGAGCTTCTGCCTTGTGGTCATACCGTCAGTGAGGAATACTACCTGGAAACTAAGTGGCGTTTGCGTGAACGAATCCGAAGAAAACGACCTGAACAGTAGGAAAACCACTCTTGAAAACTGCATCACGATAACGCTCCCACTCAATACCTGTTCGTGGTCCGCAGATCGTGGTCGTGCGGTAGCGTTCTCGCTTCCCGCGCCCGGGTTCCCGGGTTCGATTCCCGGCGGGGTCAGGGACTTTCTCTGTCTCGTGATGACTGGGTTTTGTATGATGTCCTTAGGTTAGTTAGGTTTAAGTAGTTCTAAGTTCTAGGGGACTGATGACCATAGATGTGAAGTCCCATAGTGCTCAGAGCCATTTGAACCTGTTCGAGATTATTTGGAAAAAGAAAAATTTCCTTTACTTTTTGATAACACCTCGTACGTAGATTTTCGTTAAAAAGTATAGTACATTGTATGAACTCAGATTTTTGTGAAAACTTAAATAATGTATACACTACTGGTAACCCGTCGCAGTGGCTATCGATTTCAGAGAGATCTGCGAGCAGCGATAGCGGCAACTAGGAGCCTCTCCTGCCTAGAGAAAACTTGAGCAACGCCCGCAAGAGGTAACTGTAACGGATGAGACAGCGAGAATGCAAGTGCCCGTAAAGTGGAAAGTCACCGAAGTGAGAGGAAATAAGCATCACGATGCAGCATGGCACCAAATTAGCAGCGAGTATGCCTGGCTTGCGGCACGTTGTCCAAGTTTCCCATCGCTGACTCGACGCTTGTTGATCGAGGAGGTTACGTGGCGGTCGTTGCGGTGTGCTGCCTCCCGTTATATCCGTTACCGAGTGCGAATAGAACCGAAGAGTGGAGATTACACACACGTCGGTGCCGTAGCTAGCGGACAGTGGTGAATTTTACTAGCGAAAATCGAGAAGCCGATGTGTAACAGAACTGCGGCTGTCCGGAGTCTCAAAACCGTGCACTAAGCGATGATGGGACATGTTAGACGATGTTATAGTGCGTACTGAATCTGTCTAAGCCATTGTGTTTAAGGGTGTTTTGTTGGAGCAAAGCACCGAACGATGACGAAACATGGTAGACGGCGTTGTACTGAGTTATTCCATCTGGTGAAGCAGTCGTGTATGTAGTTTTGCTCAGAGTCTGAACTGCTCCCTAACAGACACTTGTGTGGATAATTTGTTTCTCGAATGCCACAGTGTCGAATAACAGGTTCTGCCCTGTTGTTGTTTTGTAGCAGGTTTTATCCTGTTGGACGAAGCAAATTATTGTTGAACTGTTCTGTGGCTCATTAACATTAAGAGATTTATATGTTTGTTGCTGCCACGTGTAACAGGTTCTGTCCTGTTAGAAGTAGTAATTTATTCTAAGACTGTTGAGGGGCACATTTAGAGCTAAGCCTTACAGTAAGAGAGTTTAGTTATTTCTGAATTATAATGACTGTTGGGTAAATAATAGTAGTACAGAATTAATCACATATAGCAACGGTGTGAACGCTGTTATTATTAGATGTTAATGTTACCTCTCATTGCTGTCGAATTAACAAAAGTTCTTGCGGGTGGAGACAGAAAGTGTGGCTGCCGTAATTAAGGAAAACATTTTGCTGCTTTTGATTCATGTTATTGTTCTACTTGTGTAAGTATTTCTCTTATGTACTCTGAAGTCAGATTAACAAATCCAACTGTGGTTAACTGAACTGAAATTCTGTGGAGGGGCAGGTTAACTCTATGCCCGGATTAATGTACGCCTGTATTTTTTTTAAAAATCCTCCGTCAGGGGCGAAGCATAACTTTCTACTGTTGTTAACTTAGCTGATTAAGAGTTTTCTTGAGAGAGAAAAATTGATTATTCTACTATCTGATCTATATTTTGCAGTCTGTGCAGTCGTTTAATGTGTTAAGATTGTCTAACATTATCATTATCAGAAGAGAAGAATGATATTTTAATTTATGTGTTGTGAAAAATTTTGTCATCTGTAATTATTGTTCACAACTATACACCCAGCACGCACCGTATCCTCGCCTTGCGATTCGCCGTCGTAATTGCTTCGTAAAAATTGCAACCAAATGAAATTTATTCCAAAGATTAAGGACATGGCAATATACAAACGACTATAATTTCATAACTATAAGGGGACAGATGCAAATGAAATTTATTTCTCACATTGGGGTCATGACGAGACGCGAATGATCAGAACTACAGAACTGTGCATGCACTTTGACTGTGAGATTGCAGTAAAGTGTGGGACCACCAAGTACTGCAATTGTAACCTCTAGACGCCGTAGCCCAGAATCAAAGAGCTGCTGGGGACACACTGCCACTCTGTTTGCAGATGCTTGCAGAAAGCTTCGAGAGTGGTTGCCGGAGAACCAGAACGAATATGCCGCATGTTCGTTGCGCGATGTGTTAGGCTCGCTTGCAGGCCAGAGAGGCAATGGTACCTGTCGTTCTTCGAAGAAGTCTTGCAGGTAGATCGCCACATTCAGCCGTACTCTGTCCTACGGAAACATAACATACTGAGCTGCCTACAGGAGCGGCAGTTCGTGTAGCTCTAAAACCTCATAGTGGTTACTGTTCAGATTGCCTTCAATACACAAGAGGTGAGATCGCCTGTTACAGCCAAGGTGACACAGACCATCACAATCGGTGTTTGTCCTCTACATACAACGGAGTCTGGCCGGTTGCTTTCGTCACGGTAGCGTCTAAACGTATGCGGCCGTCAATGTAGGACAAGTTGAATCGGGACTCGTCCGAAAACATTAAATTTTGAAACTGAACACGCCAGTGACGACGTTCGCATGCCCATTGCAGTCTCAGAGATTGGTGGCTTCTTGTCAATGGAAGCCGACGGAATGGTATGTGTGCCACCAGTCGAGTCCTCAGAAGATGGTCTCGGAGCCTCGGTGCAATGACCACATCGCTGCTGTGCTCGATTGTCGAGCCAACGATAGGGACGAAGCTGTTCTGTCGTTAACGGACGTGCGCACGAGATGGTGGTCATGACACGAGCACTGCTCACATTGAGTGGTCCTGAGTCTGCTCGTCTTTCTGCATGGACGTTTTCATCTACGTCTACATGAATACTCTGCAAATCACACTTAAGTGCCTGGCAGATGTTTCACTGGACCACCTTCACAACAATTTTCTATTATTCCAATCTCGTATAGCGCATGGAAAAAACGAACACCTATATCTTTCCCTGCAAGCTATGATTTCCCTCATTATATTATGATAATCTTTCTCCTTAGGTAGGTC
Organism: Schistocerca cancellata; assembly: GCF_023864275.1. Classification (NCBI taxonomy): domain Eukaryota; kingdom Metazoa; phylum Arthropoda; class Insecta; order Orthoptera; family Acrididae; genus Schistocerca; species Schistocerca cancellata. The sequence goes on along the minus strand of NC_064630.1, from coordinate 617,666,054 downwards.
GGCGTCAACAAAATATTTTCGTATTCGGTGGAGAAAGCTGCTGACTGAAATTCCTTGAGAAGATTCCGCCGCAACTAAAAACTGCTTCGTTTTAATGATATCCACCCCAATTCCTGTATCACATCAGTGACACTCTCTCCCCTATTACGCGATGTTACAAAACATGCTGATATTCTTTGAACTTTTTCGATGTAATCCGTTAATCCTGTCTGATAAGGATCCCAGAACGCGTAGCAGGACTCCAAAAGAGGACGGACAAGCGTAGTGTAGGGAGTATCTTTAGTAGCAGTGTTACATTTTCTGAATGTTCTGCCAATAAAAGACAGTCTTTGGGTAGGATTCCCCATAATATTTTCTGCGTGTTCTATCCAACTGAAATTGTTCGCAGTTGTAATTCATACGTATTTAGTTGAATTCGGAATTTGCGGCCTATAGATATTATTTCTACATCGTTTTGCAGTTTGCTTTGATTTTTTGATGACTGTACAACACTATAGACGACAGCATCATCTGCAAACAACCTGCGACGGATGCTCAGATTGCCTCCTACATCTTTTATATAGGGTGAGTCACTAACCACTGCCGCCAGGAAAACTCCGAGAGTATAATAGTCGCTGAAAAATTTGTGAAACAAATATTGCATGGGACAACGGCGGCGATAATATGACGTTGGGATTTCTGTTGCTGGGTGAGGTCGCGTCAGAGGTATGAAGGTCAACTTTGTTCTTATAAATGGGATGCTATGGTTTGGTACTTATTTTCTGATAGCGGGTGTTGAGACGAATCCAAGGATGTGTAACAGTAAGGTCTCTGAAGGTCAACGAACGTCACAAAGGTGGCATGAACGTCCGTTAACAGAAGGTGTTCGAAGTGATGTCAATTGCTGTCTATCCAGTGCTGCAATCTTCTTATCATGGATTGACTGGTGTTCCTTATCACTTCGGCATTTATCGAAACATATGCTCTGACAATTCCCTCACACATATCTTCAGGCGTAGTTGGATCGTCTTTATAAACAATAACTTCTACGAATCCCCACAAGATAAAATCCAGAGTCGTCAAGTCTGGCGAACGAGTCGGCCACGACACATATCCTCCGAGTCCAATCCAATGATTTGGGAATTGTCTCTGCAACTCATTTCTAGCCGTCAGCGAAAAATGTGCCAAACACCCATCGAGTTGATACCACATTCTGTTCCTTGTTTCTAAAGGTATTTCTTCCAATAACAGACCCAATGTTTCTTGCAGGAATGTGATGTACTTCCTACCATTAAGATTTCCTTCGATGTAATAGGGGCCTATAATTCTGTCCTCTAGAATCCCACACCATACATTGCCCGACCACAGTTTTTGTTGTGGAACTTGCCGCAGCCACCATGGATTTTCAGTTGCCCAATAATGCATCTTACGCAAATTAACATTTCCATGGTTTGTGAATATAGCCTCGTCAGTAAATAAAAACAAATAAATAAATGTCTCATCCCTCTGAATCTGAAGCTGAGCTCAGAATTCAATGCGACGCATCCAGTCCGTACCAGCAATTCTTGGTGGAGACTGATATGATAAGGATGATATTTATGGCGATGCAGAACACGAACAACACTACTCTGGCTCATGCAAGATTACCTTGCTATTTGACGCGAACTAACACAAGGATCTCGAATGACTGTGGAAAGAGTATCAATTTCCATTTCCTCGCTAGTAACTTTCCTTTGCCGGATATGTTTCCTATGCGTTAAAGATCCAGTTGTTCTCAATTTATCATACACATATTTAAATGTATGTCATGTAGGGTGAGTGCGTTGAGGATATCTTTGAGCATATAAGTCTCTACTCTTACTGAATTGCGTTGGCATTCTCCGTAAATGAGAAGCATTTCTATTTGTTCTTCACAGGAATACATCATTCACGTTCGTGATTCGACGATACTAGTCTTCGTTCCTATTAGTGTTGTATTGCGAAACCATGGAATGCCGTTTACATGTCAGTGGAACGTTAGATGGATACGCCGTATTTGGCGAATATTTACTGTTAGCACCATATACGAGAGAAAATTGTCAGAGCATGTGCTTCCATAAGTGCCGAAGTGATAAGGAACACCACTCAATACATGATAAGAAGACAGCAGCACTGCATTGATACCAATGGTCATCATTTCGAAAAATTCTGAAATAGACGTTCATGCCACCTTTGTTACCTTTGTTGACCTTCGAAGACCTTACTGTTACACATCACTGAATTCGTCTCGATAGCCGCTATCAGAAAGTAAGTACCAAACTACAGCATCATATTTAAAGGAACAAAGTTGACCTTCATATCTCTGACGTGATCCCACCTAGCAATAAAAGCCAACGTCATATTACGGCCCCTGTTGTCCCACGCAACATTTGTCCCACAAACTTTTCAGCTACTATCATAGTCTCGGAGTTATTCTAGGTGGCAATGTTTAGTGCTCACCCTGTATAGACGAGGAACGGGAGAGGGCCTATACCACGACCTTGTGGAAAGCCAGAAATCACCTCTGTTTTACTCGATGACTTTTCTATCCACTGGTTCCACACACGCCTTTCTGTTGTAGCAGTATGCCCTCAATGAGTAGCAGTGTCACAGTATGTCGAACCCGTTTCCCTCAGATCAGTCATTCTGTCCCGTCCGAACTAACTCACATGCTTATAGCGTGCCGTTTGCCGTTAGTCAATGCCTGATCGGCAGTTGTTCACAAGTCTCCACTTCTGACAGCTCTACGCCGACTGAGATCTGCTTTAACACCTATCTTTCCGGTCAGACAAAACAAGGCGGTGCTGAACAAACGTGCACGCGAACTCTATTCAATATTGTTCACTTATTACGTTTCCACGTATTCTCCGAATTTTTAGTGATTTGGATCAGTGGTCGTGAAACTGCAGTCCGAATCAAGTTTTCGTACGGCCCGCGGTTCTCAGTCGTATTTTATAATAATACGAATATGGCAACTAACGGCCTAATCCGCAAACATTAACTAACTTTAAGAACTTCTTAAGAGTACAGTTTTCCTGCTCAGTAAAAAAACAGAAATGCTCAAAGAGGCAGTAATATTTTAATATTTAATGTTAATTGACGTTGTTGAATTCGGCCGTGAGCTAAGTACAGGTGGATGTTTTTCCTCAGGGACAGAGGGGCTAGTAGAGCGGGCGATGCTGGATTACAGGATTACAGGATATGGAGGGGGGGGGATGAATGGTTTATTATTTGTCTTCCAGTACTGACAATTCACGGGGTGTGTGCCTCGTACCGATCAACTGCTTTGGCATAAGTTTCAAACCGAAGTAACGTAGATTCGTGATGGCGCAATATACAGTACATATTTACAAGGAACATGAAGTGAAATTAAGGCTGCTGTATGCAACGCCACGAATAGAAGAAAAGTAACATTTAAGATACATACAGATCTAAGTACAGTTACTCTTAATTAATAAGCCATTTCCCGCCGGGGTGGCCGAGCGGTTCTAGGCGCTACAGTCTGGAACCACGTGACCGCTACGGTCGCAGGTTCGAATCCTGGCTCGGGCATGGATGTGTGTGATGTCCTTACGTTAGGTTTAAGTAGTTCTAAGTTTTAGGGGACTGATGACCTCAGAAGTTAAGTCACATAGTGCTCAGAGCCATTTGAACCATTTGAATAAGCCGTTCGCACATATACCGGAACAACACCCAGGCAATTACATTGTCACAACTTTGGAATGTCTGAGAATAGCAGCAATCTTAAACAGAAAACAGTGGTCACAAAGTGTCCGTTATGGTACAGTCTTTTAACGATCAGTAATTGGGGAGCCGGCCGCGGTGGTCTAGCGGTTCTGGCGCTGCAGTCCGGAACCGCGGGACTGCTACGGTCGCAGGTTCGAATCCTGCCTCGGGCATGGGCGTGTGTGATGTCATTAGGTTAGTTAGGTTTAAGTAGTTCTAAGTTCTAGGGGACTTATGACCTAAGATGTTGAGTCCCATAGTGCTCAGAGCCATTTGAACCATTTTGAGTAATTGGGGACCAGCGGCCAGTACCATAGGTAATCTACGGGGTCTCATAACTTACTAGTTTATGTACGTCACCAAGTGATAATAAGATCGCGATAACGAAGGTGCCACATTGAAATTCATTGGAAGAATCCTAAGGATATGTAGTCCATTAACTAAGGAAGTAACTTACAAAACACTCGTTCGACCAATACTTGGATATTGCTCGAAGTCTGGGATCCGTAACGGAATAGACTGATACAGGAAACAGAGTTCGCTACAGGTTCAGCTAGTAAGTGCATCACAGAGATGCTCAGCCAACTCCAGTGGCAGCCTCTGCAATACAGCCTTTATGAGTAGCGGTATAATCTACCGTTAAAGTTCCCAGAACGTTCCTCAGCTAATTGCGTTGGCAGACGCTGCAAGAGTGGCATTCTGCACCACGGTATAGTCTACTGTTAATGTTAGAAGAAGGTACATTCCCAGAAGAGTGAACCGATAAATTGCTTCTTGCTACGAACATCTCGCGAAAAGTCCATGAAGACAAAAACAGAGATTCGACCAACACTGAGGCTTACTCGCAATCGTTCTTCTCATAAACGATACGCGGCTGTAGCAAAAAGGTAGAAGTGATACTATTACACAAAGTACCCTCTGAAACGCACAGTAAGGTGGCTAGCGGTGTGTAAATGAAGATGTAAATGTAAAAACGGTATATATGCGACCCAAAATGCAGCCCCACAAAGTTAGTATTGGCTCTGTGGCAAGAAAGTTTGACGACCGCTGATATTGACCATTTCTTCTGAGTACTGCAGTTTTCAAAATCAGTAGTATACTTTTACTTTAATAAAACTCTACATTCATTTTTCTGTAATTCTGTATATACACCACACATTTTCGGAAATTACTGTTACCCGAAGATTTGAGTTTCTGGCGTTTTGACATAGCAGTTTAGGTGCTCCGATAACAGTTGACAGGAAAGCTGTGACTTCGAAATGTACACGGGCTTAGAAAACCTACAGTACACACAGTACATAGGTTTTATTACTAATCTTTTCAAATAGTTCTTTCGTGTCGCTGGAAACAGAGGTAATCATATCATGTTTTAGATTTATTACCAATTGCACTACAACTGGTTGTATAACAGCTTATACATGTTTTATAACTCTCAAAAAAATGGTTCAAATGGCTCCGAGCACTATGGGACTTAACTTCTGAGGTCATCAGTCCCCTAGAACTTAGAACTACTTAAACCTAACTAACCTAAGGACATCACACACATCCATGCCCGAGGCAGGATTCTAACCTGCGACCGTAGCGCTCGAGCGCTTCCAGACTGTAGCGCCTAGAAACGCTCGGCCAACCCGGCCTGCTTATAAGTCTCCTTGTGCCAATTACCCTGAGCTGAAAACTAATGATCTACCTATTCAAGGCTAGTAATTAAAGAAAATAATTTTTCAAAAGATGTCTGCTGTAGTATTCATTGCGCAATTTTCTATTCCACTGGTTTTGACTCATAGTGGAGTGTTATAGAAGTCGTAGTCGTTCGAGAGTAGTTGCTTAACCTGAAAACCAGTGTCAAATAATAACCATACGAATATAAAGTAGACACTTCCTAATATGTGACATGGCAGTTGTACAAGTTGATCAATGGCAGGTGACAAACAAGCTGTCACTCTTCTGTATATACACCACACAATTTTCCAAATAACTGTTACAAATGTAGAATATCATCTGAAGACTTGAGTTTCTGGCGTTTTGATATAGCAATGTAGGTCCTCCGATAACAACTGACGAGAAAGCTGTGGCTTCAAAATATACTCGACCTTAGAAAACCTGATCGTGAGGTTCTTGCAAAGTGTGGTCCTATCGCCGTGCTTCTATCATTGAGAGATACGTGTTGAGGCACACTTATTACCATAAAATATGCGAAGTTTTTTCAATGCTGTTACGACATGACATAATGCAGAACATAGTCCAGTTGAATTCATCATCACTAGGTAATGTATTGTCAATGCCCTTTGGGTGCCTGTGGTAGACAAGACAGGACTGGTACTTCCGGGAACCACGAGTTAAGTCCACATATAGCTTACAGCTCTCGCTGCTGCCATACAGAGGCGAAGACAGCGATCGTCAGGAAAGCGGAAAACCCAGTAGACGCTCGTGACTTCGCGTACTGACACCACACGTGAAGGACGGTGACAATGTCAAGCAAGATGAACGGAACACAAATGCTCGCCACATTTCGCATGTGCTTGCCATAGCTATGCACAGTGATTCAGTCCTTCATTGAGACTCTGGAGAAAGAGTAGTTGTGCAATAAATCGCAGATGAGGGTCACGTTTTAATAAAATAAAGAAATCGTTATAGATAGTCTTATATATAAGACCTTATATATCCCTGTCTCCCCGGCGTTAAAATTAGCGTGTCTCATTTTGGCGAACTAAGGTCATTGTGACTGAATGCGAATAAATTATATACTGCCGAAACGTTCTCCTTAAAGGAGTGAGAAGAAACGATCACAACTGCAATGATAATTATAAGAGGAATAACAAGATGACACCCCAGATCTTTTGCAGTTGTTGATAAAGGTTAATATCATCCAAAGCGCTATATTTCCAGTGTCTCTATCGGTTGATAGGTCCTACACAGTTTTTTATGTCTTTCCGTATAACTAAATTACGAATATGAGTTTTCAGCAAACTGCAAATATATGCTTACAAGAGTTTCCTGTCCTTGTTAGCATAATATCATTAACTGTAATCATCTCGATCTCCAGACAGAAAGAAACATCAGAAACATGTAACTAATTTTGCAGATAAACAGCGAGCATAGTTTACAAGTGGATTTGGAACTTTAGATGTTAGTCATGTGCAGTTTTTCATTATTCGCGATGTCATTATTTTCTGAAGTTTGCGATTTCGGAAGAGTCCCTCCATTTAAACAACAAGGAACTGTAGTAACCACACATTTATGTGAAAAACAAGCACTCTCCCAGATATTCTAAGATATAAGTCTCCTTTAGCCTTTATTTCAGCACTGATGGTATAAAAAGTCTTACTACATATTCGCGAGCAAGTAACAAACACATTGTGTATTCTGCACGGAGCTGAGAAAAATGGAGACCACCATGAAGCCCTTTGATTTAGCAGATGGCAGTTACAGAGGTGGCAGATATTTAGCTGTGATGAGGACGGAGAGTCAGGAAAATTTCTCAGAAGCACGCTATTTCATAGAAGCACAGCAGGTAAATTCACTTACGCATTGGCAAGCTAATTAGCCAGAAGAGGCAATAAATACAATACTTCAAAATTTTTATTACAAATTTCAGAATTTTTTGGGCCAGAAGAGAAACGATTGCATTTCATAAGTGGTTCGAGGTACCAGATATCGATCCACCCAGGAAAACTTGTATTAGTACGTGGGGTAGCCTCCATCGGGGGGCAACGTGTGCGCTGACTCTGGCGTCCAGTCGATCGTTGTTTGTTGTTGTGGTCTTCAGTCCTGAGACTGGTTTGATGCAGCTCTCCACGCTACTCTATGCTGTGCAAGCTTCTTCATCTCCCAGTACCTACTGCAACCCACATCCTTCTGAACCTGCTTAGTGTATTCGTCTCTTGGTCTCCCTCTACGATTTTTACCCTCCACGCTGCCCTCCAATACTAAATTGGTGATCCCTTGATGCCTCAGAACATGTCCTACCAACCGATCCCTTCTTCTGGTCAAGTTGTGCCACAAACTTCTCTTCTCCGCAATCCTATTCAATACTTCCTCATTAGTTATATGATCTACCCATCTAATCTTCAGCATTCTTCTGTAGCACCACATTTCGAAAGCTTCTATTCTCTTCTTGTCCAAACTATTTATCGTCCATGTTTCACTTCCATACATGGCTACATTCCATACAAATGCTTTCAGAAATGACTTCCTGACACTTAAATCTATACTCGATGTTAACAAATTTCTGTTCTTCAGAAACGCTTTCCTTGCCATTGCCAGTCTACATTTTATATCCTCTCTACTTCTACCATCATCAGTTATTTTGCTCCCCAAATAGCAAAACTCCTTTACTACTTTAAGTGTCTCATTTCCTGTCGATCATACAGATAGCGAATGCTATCCAGAGATACGTTATGCCACGCCTGCTCGACCTGCTCATGTAGTTCTATAAGAGTTGTTGGTTGACGAGTCGCACGTGACACTTCTCACCCATCATGTACCACAAGTGCTCGATTGGAGCCAAATCAAGAGATTGTGCTGACCAGGGAAGTTGCTACACGTCTTGCAGAGCATATTGAGTTCGCAGACAGTGTGTGGGCTCGCATTTTCATGGAACAGCACCTTCCTGTTGCACAGACGGCAAAAGAACGGGTCTGACAATATTCTGGACGTACATAGAGCCCTTTAGCGTCCCCTACCGAAACAACAAGCGTGTACGAGAGTTGTAGCACACCAGGGGTGGGGCCAGTTAGTCTTCGACCAACGTAGTCAACGAGACAGCGCTCACCAGGTCTACGTCGTATGTGCAAACGACCATCACTCGCATGCAGGCAGAATCTCTTTTCATCGCTGAAGACCACGACGGGTCATTCCCTCTTCCAAGTAAACCTCCGACGGCACTAGTCAATTCGAGGTAGTCGATGGTGTGGCGTGAGTGGAAGACACGCTGGAGGTGTGCGTGCCCCAGTCTCACTGCAAATGTATGGTCTGCGACAGTTCATGTTGACATGTCTGGGCTTACAGGCCTTCTCAACTTTCCTGTGGTACGTGTATGATCTGCCACTGCTCCCCTTACGATGAAACGGTCCTGACTGCCGTATGTGCAGCGTGGACTTCCAGAAACTCGTCCACAAGTGTGAGAATGTTGACATAACTGCTGATAACTGAGTCGTTGCACAACTGACGCAGAACGTCCAATTTTTGTGGCGGTTTTCCGAAAGGACCGTTCCGACATTTGGCATGCCACAGTTTGACCCCTTTCGAACTCGGTCGTTCGCTGCGGAAGCACGAGTGCGTCACTACGTCATGGTTGTTTGCTTGCTTGACACTTTTGCGCCACACTGAGCCTTATCTCTGAGCTTTCCCTGTTAAAGCGCTCTGCTAGCTATGCCACTACATTAGGCAGACAGTTAAAACCGTTATCAGTACAAATACTATCCCCCAGGTGGCACATTTCGTCATGAGATCAAAATCGACTTGACCTTTCCGGATGCAGTAATGTTATTTTCGGCAGTGTATACTGATACAGATAATCGAACCTTATATACCGTCATAATGAAGTTCCATCTTTTCGTGTGCAGTGCATTTCCATAGTGATCTATGCAGAAGAAAATTTTGTTGTTGGGTTTTGTAAATAATTTTATGATTTTTGATCATATTGCCGAAACAGATAGTAAATGAGAAATTAATAAGAATGTTTTGGCGATTTTTCAAACATAACCTTTTTTCAATTGCTTCCGAGTTTTTGAACATCACCGGCATAAAATTTAAAGTTCCGCGAAAAGCGTGGGCTTAGAAATTGGGCAATCGGGCACTACCACAGCGCTACACAAAGTAATAAACATGCTGCAGAGGGACTTGCCAGACTGAACTGATAGTACTCCAGTTCTCAGTTATGTCTAAATTATACATTTTTCTTTCAAAAATTCCGTCTTGATCACACCACATATGCTTCAAGAACATAGGTGACCAGTTTTGGTCATATCACATGACCATCATCAGACCTGTAATTTAATTTAGAAAGTAATAGAAACGTTACTAGATTCACAATAAAATATGACAAAATGCTTATAAGGATAAAATACAATAAGACTTATTATTCCCATGGCGCCGGCCGGAGTGGCCAAGCGGTTCTAGGCGCTACAGTCTGGAACCGCGCGACCGCTACGGTCGCAGGTTCGAATGCTGCCTCGGGCATGGATGTGTGTGATGTCCTTAGGTTAGTTAAGTTCTAAGTTCTAGGGGACTGATGACCTCAGCAGTTAAGTCCCATAGTGCTCAGAGACATTTGAACCATACCCTTATCAACCTTCGAAGATAGTAGGTTGAGCACTCTTCTCAGCTGCTGTGATGTCAACTAGTGCCAGCAAGTGATGGGCATACGCTTAAATACACCTATCGTCAACTTATCTGCATCTATTTTCTATGCTTACAGGTGAACCAACCTATTGTTTCCACTTCTAATTCCATCGCATCGCTGTTAATGGCTTCCATTTCGATAAACAAAGAGATGCACCTCGATATACACTCCTGGAAATTGAAATAAGAACACCGTGAATTCATTGTCCCACGAAGGGGAAACTTTATTGACACATTCCTGTGGTCAGATACATCACATGATCACACTGACAGAACCACAGGCACATAGACACAGGCAACACAGCATGCACAATGTCGGCACTAGTACAGTGTATATCCACCTTTCGCAGCAATGCAGGCTGCTATTCTCCCATGGAGACGATCGTAGAGATGCTGGATGTAGTCCTGTGGAACGGCTTGCCATGCCATTTCCACCTGGCGCCTCAGTTGGACCAGCGTTCGTGCTGGACGTGCAGACCGCGTGAGACGACGCTTCATCCAGTCCCAAACATGCTCAATGGGGGACAGATCCGGAGATCTTGCTGGCCAGGGTAGTTGACTTACACCTTCTAGAGCACGTTGGGTGGCACGGGATACATGCGGACGTGCATTGTCCTGTTGGAACAGCAAGCTCCCTTGCCGGTCTAGGAATGGTAGAACGATGGGTTCGATGACGGTTTGGATGTACCGTGCACTATTCAGTGTCCCCTCGACGATCACCAGTGGTGTACGGCCAGTGTAGGAGATCGCTCCCCACACCATGATGCCGGGTGTTGGCCCTGTGTGCCTCGGTCGTATGCAGTCCTGATTGTGGCGCTCACCTGCACGGCGCCAAACACGCATACGACCATCATTGGCACCAAGGCAGAAGCGACTCTCATCGCTGAAGACGACACGTCTCCATTCGTCCCTCCATTCACGCCTGTCGCGACACCACTGGAGGCGGGCTGCACGATGTTGGGGCGTGAGCGGAAGACGGCCTAACGGTGTGCGGGACCGTAGCCCAGCTTCATGGAGACGGTTGCGAATGGTCCTCGCCGATACCCCAGGAGCAACAGTGTCCCTAATTTGCTGGGAAGTGGCGGTGCGGTCCCCAACGGCACTGCGTACGATCCTACGGTCTTGGCGTGCATCCGTGCGTCGCTGCGGTCCGGTCCCAGGTCGACGGGCACGTGCACCTTCCGCCGACCACTGGCGACAACATCGATGTACTGTGGAGACCTCACGCCCCACGTGTTGAGCAATTCGGCGGTACGTCCACCCGGCCTCCCGCATGCCCACTGTACGCCCTCGCTCAAAGTCCGTCAACTGCACATACGGTTCACGTCCACGGTGTCGCGGCATGCTACCAGTGTTAAAGACTGCGATGGAGCTCCGTATGCCACGGCAAACTGGCTGACACTGACGGCGGCGGTGCACAAATGCTGCGCAGCTAGCGCCATTCGACGGCCAACACCGCGGTTCCTGGTGTGTCCGCTGTGCCGTGCGTGTGATCATTGCTTGTACAGCCCTCTCGCAGTGTCCGGAGCAAGTATGGTGGGTCTGACACACCGGTGTCAATGTGTTCTTTTTTCCATTTCCAGGAGTGTATTTCAGATATTTTTTTTTCTCTAACATTGTCTCTCTTATCGATACTGTGGCTGACCTCAACAGCCAGAGACAGGATCACGTGTATGTGAGTTAGGTTTGCTTGAGTGTGTGTGTGTGTGTGTGTGTGTGTGTGTGTGTGTGTGTGTGTGTGTGTGCGTGCGTGTATGTGTGTGTGTATATGTTGTTTAATTCCGACGAAGGCCTTTTTTGCGGAAAAGTATCTTGTTTGACAGTGTTTTTGTTGTGCCTATCAGATATTCATCATCTCCACTATAAGGTGAATAGTAACTATCCTCTTCATAATAATAACATAAAAGAGACTTTAGTCATAAAGTCCTTTACTATTTACAATAGCCTGCCAACGGTGGAGTAATTTTTCGATTCCCTGCCACGTGGTTTTGAGGTGCAGAGCTCGTCGAGCCACTTTCAAGTGCATTTTTATAGGGAAAGAAAATTTTTGAAGGTTGTTCGATAGAGAGCGGAAAAGATGAAAATCCGAGCGCGCAAGATCACGTAAACAAGGTAGGGCCGGAATGGCTTCCCATCCAGTTCCTGTAAAGTGTTTTTTGTCAGTCCAACAGAACGCGGGCAGACGTTATCGTGGGGAAGCCTCACTTCCTGCAGTTTTCCTAGTCGCTGATCTGGGACTGTTTCTAAGTTGTTGCAATACATGTCGGCAGTGATGGTTCCACCTCGCGGAAGTAGTTCGGAGTATACCACACCGTCGCTGTTCCACCACATTTACAATATTATCTTTTGTCCATGCTCGTTGGTCTTTGCCCCGGAAGTTGCCGTTTTGTTTGGGCTAAACTAATCGTTTCGCCGGCCAGTGTGGCCGTGCGGTTCTAGGCGCTTCAGTCTGGAACCACGTGGGCGCTACGGTCGCAGGTTCGAATCCTGCTTCGGGCATGGATGTGTGTGATGTCCTTAGGTTAGTTAGGTTTAAGTAGTTCTAAGTTCTAGGGGACTGATGACCACAGATGTTTAGTCCCATAGTGCTCAGAGCCATTTGAACCATTTTGAACCAATCGTTTCTTTTCCTTATGTGAACCTAAAGAAACCTTTTCTCGTCATCAGTAACGATACAGAATGGGAATAGTCGGTGTACTTCGTGAGCCAATTGATGACGAGCAAGCAGAGATGCATATATGACCACCAGCTGAGCTCTGTGATTTTGGCTTAGAGCATGCGATACCCATACACCCGATTTTTAAACATTCCCCTTTTAATTGCCGCACGATGGCAGAATTACCACAGTTCATCACGTTTATCAGTTCCCGAGTGAAATGACGTTGATCGTTATGATTTAGCTTCATCAGACCCCCAAGGTCTTCCTGAATGTGGAGACCCACTAATGCCGAAACGATCGTCTTTAAAACGAGAAAACCACTTTCTTCCCGTGCTCTGTCCAGTGGCATGATCCCCATACCAGGCGCAAATGTTTCTACCTCCTCTGTTGTCACCCATCTATTGACCTCAAACAGAACAATATGTCGGAAGTGTTACTATTCATCTGCCTGGTGCTCCATCTTTCTGCGTCCACAGCTTCACTTATTATCTCCAAATGACAGACTGAAATATGTAAACTCAAATAGCAACAATAAGATACAAATAAAAAAATGTTAATCGACAAATAGCCCCTGGTAGCTGAATGGTAGTTGGCCTTTGGCTGTGCGGCGGTGAGGACGCGCTGTTTGTGTTCCTGCCGCGGAGCGAGTGCTCGTGTTGTTTACATCGTACTCGCCCGTTTCACGCCTGCCGTTCTCAGCATATACACTCCTGGAAATGGAAAAAAGAACATATTGACACCGGTGTGTCAGACCCACCATACTTGCTCCGGACACTGCGAGAGGGCTGTACAAGCAATGATCACACGCACGGCACAGCGGACACACCAGGAACCGCGGTGTTGGCCGTCGAATGGCGCTAGCTGCGCAGCATTTGTGCACCGCCGCCGTCAGTGTCAGCCAGTTTGCCGTGGCATACGGAGCTCCATCGCAGTCTTTAACACTGGTAGCATGCCGCGACAGCGTGGACGTGAACCGTATGTGCAGTTGACGGACTTTGAGCGAGGGCGTATAGTGGACATGCGGGAGGCCGGGTGGACGTACCGCCGAATTGCTCAACACGTGGGGCGTGAGGTCTCCACAGTACATCGATGTTGTCGCCAGTGGTCGGCGGAAGGTGCACGTGCCCGTCGACCTGGGACCGGACCGCAGTGACGCACGGGTGCACGCCAAGACCGTAGGATCCTACGCAGTGCCGTAGGGGACCGCACCGCCACTTCTCAGCAAATTAGGGACACTGTTGCTCCTGGGGTATCGGCGAGGACCATTCGCAACCGTCTCCATGAAGCTGGGCTACGGTCCCGCACACCGTTAGGCCGTCTTCCGCTCACGCCCCAACATCGTGCAGCCCGCCTCCAGTGGTGTCGCGACAGGCGTGAATGGAGGGACGAATGGAGACGTGTCGTCTTCAGCGATGAGAGTCGCTTCTGCCTTGGTGCCAATGATGGTCGTATGCGTGTTTGGCGCCGTGCAGGTGAGCGCCACAATCAGGACTGCATACGACCGAGGCACACAGGGCCAACACCCGGCATCATGGTGTGGGGAGCGATCTCCTACACTGGCCGTACACCACTGGTGATCGTCGAGGGGACACTGAATAGTGCACGGTACATCCAAACCGTCATCGAACCCATCGTTCTACCATTCCTAGACCGGCAAGGGAACTTGCTGCTCCAACAGGACAATGCACGTCCGCATGTATCCCGTGCCACCCAACGTGCTCTAGAAGGTGTAAGTCAACTACCCTGGCCAGCAAGATCTCCGGATCTGTCCCCCATTGAGCATGTTTGGGACTGGATGAAGCGTCGTCTCACGCGGTCTGCACGTCCAGCACGAACGCTGGTCCAACTGAGGCGCCAGGTGGAAATGGTATGGCAAGCCGTTCCACAGGACTACATCCAGCATCTCTACGATCGTCTGCATGGGAGAATAGCAGCCTGCATTGCTGCGAAAGGTGGATATACACTGTACTAGTGCCGACATTGTGCATGCTGTGTTGCCTGTATCTATATGCCTGTGGTTCTGTCAGTGTGATCATGTGATGTATCTGACCCCAGGAATGTGTCAATAAAGTTTCCCCTTCGTGGGACAATGAATTCACGGTGTTCTTATTTCAATTTCCAGGAGTGTAGATCACTATGGCGCACCAGTACAGAAAATCGACGCTCAAATTTACGTTCCGCAACGAATTTGCACGGCCCAAAGCACTCGAAGTCGAACGATTTCTACGAGAAGAAGTTAAAATCCCGGTGACCGACATTTCGGCATTCACTTGTCCATTGTGAGCAGTATCGTCTATGTCAAGATCATCAACGACGCAACATGTGAACGGATCCTTCGGGAAACGAAACAGGGCCTCCGTTGCTGCCATGGTGATGGCAATGTGGGGACTGTGCACGTATATTATTCTGGCATGGGACTTCGCACGATCAGACTTTTCGAACTTCCTTTCGAACTACCGGTGGAGGACGTCGTGACAGCGCTGCGCCCCTACGGCACGGTGCATGATCAAATTGCGGAAAAATGGACGCAATTCCAGACATATCCTGTGCTGAATGGAGTCCGCCAGGTCCGAATAGAACTTAAGAGACATGTACCTTCATATCTGAATATCAGTGGCTGCCGTGCCATCGTCATCTACGACCGGCCACCGAAGACCTGCTCTGGTTGTGGGAAGGAGGGACACCTCTGATCCGAATGTATCCAACGTCGAATCACTCAACTGCCACCGGCTGCCGCGGACCCGCCGTCGCAGCCGACGCTGCTTCCCGTGACTTATGCAGCAGCCCTCACGACAGCTACCACTTCACCACGACAGCCGAAATCCACTGTTGGGTCGCGGCTCCATCCTCCAATACATGGCGGTGACGACACACCCGTTCCACAAGCTACGGATTAAGCTCCGATGCAGCCGCCCCCGTCGACGGATAACAAGATACATGACGACAGCATGGCCGTAGACTCGCTTATTGTGCCTACGGCTGCCTTTGTGCCGGAACGTCGTGAATCTTTGCCATCGTCTGACACAGAAGGACACACCAGGAAGCAACGCTCTCCGAAGAGACGGGAGCGGAGGCGTAGAGCAACTTCCGAACGGGATGCGACACAGCCTCCAGAGGACGACGACTCCACCTTCAATAACGACGCTACCACAGAGGCAGCCGCCATTTGCTGCAGTGTGGCACCATCGAACGGAACCGAGGACAAACCACACGTATCTACAGTGGCAAAATCGGATGCCGATACGCAGGACAGATGTTGCCCACCACCTTCTGGAGTGCAAGCACCAATGCCGTGTCCTGAGAAAGCTAGGGAAACCGATCTGGCTTTAAGTTCCCCGACGTGGGCGGATGACCACGACGACGACGGCACCATGCAAGTTACGCCAACAGGACCCACGCCATTGGCGCCGGCTCTCTAGAAAGGACTGCAGGTGAGGTTTGGGGGGATGCGGAGGTGTCAATACAGTCAGAAGCGTCATAGGTAATTCCAGTCTTAATAGATAACGTAGCACTTGCGGTTCGGCAACAAGCTTATCGTATCGCCACGATTAACCTTAACACGATACGAACGGCAGTGAAGATCCAGTTGCTGCGTGAGATGCTTCGTTCTTCGGATTTTGACATTGCCCTGTTTCAAGAAGTGTATATAGCGGCCCTCCCTGTTTTCTACGGTTATGTGACATATATGTCACCGGCGGACCGAAATGGCAGCGGTACGGCAATACTAGTGCGCGACGGAACTGCCATCGAAGAAGTGACTTACCTTCCGTCAGGAAGAGGGCTGGCGATCACAGCACTGGACACGCGCATCATTAACATTTACGCTCCATCAGGAACTGACCAACGCCGCGAACGATCGCTGTTCTACTCCGAGGATATCGCCCCTCTCTTTATCAGTCGCTTCGATCAATATATCTTCGGCGGCGACTTTAACTGTGTGCTCCACCCCAACGACCAAGTCCCTCATTTCTCGACTTGTCAAGAACTTCGGCTCCTGGTTCGTGATATGCTTCTCACCGACACGTGGGAGACAGTGCACGGTGACCGTCCCGGGCCGACATATCTTACTAGTCACTCAGCCAGTCGCCTAGACCGCATGTATGTCTCACGAGCTCTAGCGCCGGGAGTATTGGACGCTGAACTTTGGCCCCTTGCCTTCTCCGATCATAGCGCTTTCATATGCACACTCACTCTACAGCAGCAGCGGATATGGCGCAGCCGAGGACCCTGGAAGCTGAATGTGGCACATCTTCAAGACCCGGAATACCGTCAGATTATCGCCAACACATGGATGGATTGCGAACGTCGTCTTCCCCGATACCCTTCGACTCTAGCATGGTGGGTGGAATGTGCCAAACCAGCGTTTCGTCGTGTACTAACACAGTTCGGAAAATATATCGCAGCGTGGCATCGTCACACATTGGACTTTTATTACACGATGTTCCGCGAACTCGCCAGCCAACCACCATCTCCAAACTGACAAATGGAAAGCCGCCGAATTAAAGATAAAATATTGTCGCTTACGAGGAAACGTTTGGAGGGGGTCCTCGTACGATCGCCACGTCAAGACCGAGCGGAAGGAGAAAACCCGTCTATGCATCACATCGTGCTCGACAGCCGCCGACGCCGACAGCAGCTGATCACGGCCCTCATTTTTCCAGGTGGTAGGGTCGTAATGACTCAGGCGGCGGTTACAGAAGCTTTTGTAGATCACTATCGCCGGTTTTACGACGAGGTGAATACAGAGGAAGCTGATAGGCACGACATACTGCAGCACGTGTCGCACACCCTCGACGATGCAGCAGCGGCGACGCTGTTAGCTGGACTTACACGGGACGACATCGAGGACACGCTTAACAAGGGAGCACTCAACAAATCTCCCGGGCCAGACGGACTACCGCTCGAGTTTTATCGGACTTCCCGCGATCTAATGATGCCCCGATGGATCACCATGTACAAAGAACTGATGACCCCCGGTTCCCACGTGCCACCTGGATTCGTGGAAGGTCTCCTCACACCGATACACAAGCCTTCCAGAGGTCGGACGGTCGAGGACTACAGGCCAATTACAATGCTCAACGCGGACTATAAAATCTTCGCCCGACTACTCGCCAGCCGCATAAAGAAGGTTCTGCCCCTACTCCTCTCCATGGAGCAAACGACACAGGGCGGGGTGTCCAACATGCAAACGGAAACCAGCGAATGCACGGATTTAATAGCTATCGCCACATCCTGTCGCCTTCGAGCTGCTCTGATCTCCATTGATTTCGACCACGCCTTTGACAGAGATCACCACAAGTTCCTTCTGTCTGTTATGGCCCGCATGGGCTTCCCACCTGACTTTCTCGACATCTTTCAGCGCCTTTTCCGTGGAGCTGCATCCCATGTACTGGTGAATGGACGAATTGCGGGTGCCTTTCCGATCCGACGGTCAGTTCGCCAAGGATGCCCACTCTCCATGATCCTTTACGCGATTGCACTCGAACCACTTGTCGGAGGGTTGAAAAACAGGCTCTCGGGCATGTCATTGAGGGATCACACCTTTCACTGCAGGATATATGCTGATGACCTTCTGTTACTTGTCCGATCTGGTGACGAGGTACGCTCGGTGATATGGATTGGCAGCGGGCAGCCTCATGAATGTGGCCAAGTCGGCAGCGATGCCCATTGGGAGAGGTCTACAGGAGGACGCTTTAGCCCCCCTCCCACTAGTTAACAAGATCCGGTTCTTGGGCATAACATTTACACAGGATGTGCGCCGCACGGCTGCCATGAACTATGTACGATTACTCTAGGCAATACGCACAGAAGTTCGCCGGAACCTACTTCGACAGATGGACCTTCTACAGCGTTTGGAATACCTCAACCTTCACGTGGTGACTAAGATGATCCACATGGCTCAGGTCCTACCGATATCGACAGCGACGGCACACAGACTGCAAGCAGCGTTTGGGTATTACCTTACCGCCGGACACCTATTCAAAGTCCGCTACGAAACACTCACCCTCCCCCCGCGTGATGGCGGACTGGGACTTATAAATGTACTAGCGAGAGCTACAGCGTTATACTTGTGCACAATGATGAAATTGTGGACCCACAAAGATGCTTCCCTTACGGGACATCTGTTAGAGGAATTGCTGCCGGCGTCCCTTCTGCCACCTGTCACGATTGCGCACATTACTCCCTCACTCTCGCACCTCTCGGCATTTATTCTTGACAATAGTTACGTGCACCCAGACCTCCCCAAAACTCGCACTCCCAAGGCGAGAGACGTTTACAGGCTGCTGCTAAGGTCCATCCCTCGCAATATGATTGAGAGGAATAGCCCGACCACCCTATGGTCTGCAGTGTGGAGAGCGGTCCAGAAGCCGTTCCTCCCCACGCGGGTACGAGCCGCGTGGTACCAGGTGGTGAACGGGAAGGTTGTAACACGACAAAGGCTGCACGCTATTGGGATGACGGATTGCCCCCTTT
Organism: Schistocerca cancellata; assembly: GCF_023864275.1. Taxonomy (NCBI): domain Eukaryota; kingdom Metazoa; phylum Arthropoda; class Insecta; order Orthoptera; family Acrididae; genus Schistocerca; species Schistocerca cancellata. The sequence goes on along the minus strand of NC_064630.1, from coordinate 617,646,856 downwards.
GCCCACGTTGCCACCTCGTGGATGCTGACGAACACCGTTCAACATGTGGATCGGCGTTAGATGTATGGCTGCTAGTACAGAAGATCCTCGCCTGCTACCTACGCATCGCACCTCGCACAATTGAGCCACGGCTCCTCCTTTGTCCAGAGGATACTTATTTACCACCTGCGAAGACTCACGCTCTCACATGGTTTAAAGGCATGTCCATATACTACCTCTTTCGAGATGATGAGAAAATGGTACTTGATAACTGGCAATTTCTCCAGGACAGTGATAGCACACTTGAGTGTACACCCCGATACCGACAACTATTTGCGAACTATTTGCGCAGTGTCTTTGATAACCCCCCTCACAGTTGGGGAGTACCGGGCAGAGGATGACCGCCGTCATGGAGCTCCACACGCTGCGAAATGTTTTATCAATTTGGAACATGGAATCTGTACGCAGATGAGCCATGCACACGGAATGGCGTGCGGGATTTGGTTACATTTTTCTTGCTTTATTATCTATCATTATACTATTAGTTTCGAATTCTATTTCATAGTTTAGAAGGAACTCTTGACGCCTTTTTCCATATAAAAAAAAGTTGGTAGAGAAAAATTTACAATTACAACAAAAAATAAACTTATAAAAAAAAGAAAAAACACAAAAACAAAAATACAAAAAAACACAAAAACACAAAAAAGAAAGTGGTAATAAAAGAGATGGATAGAGTGTAAAAAAAGATGGTAGAGTACTTGCCCGCGAAAGGCAAAGGTCCCGAGTTCGATTCTCGGTCTGGCACATAGTTTTATATTCTACAAAAAAAAAAAAATGGTCAGCGGGACGGAATGTCATACCAAACGGCCCGGGTTCGATTCCCGGCTGGGTCGGAGATTTTCTCCGCTCAGGAACTGGGTGTTGTGCTTTACTTATCATCATCATTTCATCTCCATCGACAAGTAAGTCGCCGAAGTGACGTCAACTCGAAAGACTAGCACCAGGCGAACGGTCTACCCGACGGGAGGCCCTAGCCACATGGCATTTTCATTTCAGTTATGTCGATAAATGAACCCATAGCAACCGGAATACCAACATGCAAAACAACAACGCATCTAACTTATGTACAAATCTAATATTATTTACTGACGTGATTTATTATGTATCTGTCAACAAGTAGGAAGCGCGTTTGTAGTAATTTGTTCGTAGTTCCTACGTTATGTAAATAGATGTTTATGAGTTCCCTCAATGTATGAGTCACGGATTATATAGAATCTTGACATGTTAGCTCCATCATTCGACTGAAATGGTTTCCTGACGGTTAATATCCCTGTGAGTTTGATTCCATATTCGACTGAAATGGTTTCCTGACGGTTAATATCCCTTGACTTTTAGTGAGCTGATCGGCACTTGGTTTGGCGTGCATTTTGAGTGCACTTGAATTTATTTTGCTTCTGCTGTGATACGAGTGTTAAATACATGGGATTTTGTTTCATGGAAGGTAATATGACATCAGTTACCATGACGTAAGTATTGGCTAGGTATCTGGATTAAGTGGAGATTCTTCACTGTGCACGCAGCTACATTATCGATGCTCACTTTTGAATGTATTGCCTTCACTCCGTAAATAGTGACCTGAAAGACCTAGTCAAAGCGGATCACATTAAATGTAGTTCTTTCTGACTTTAATGTAATAATCACTAATTGCCGGAGGAGATGTACAGGGTGTCACACTTTAATCTATACAGGCCGATACCTCTGGAGTGGCACATTTTTTCAAAAAAAGGTCTGTACTAAAAGTTGTCAGTTTTGAAAGGGGTTATGGAGCGGTTACCTGGAAATGATCTTCAAACCTGTTTTCAAGGTCAGACCACGGTCAAGTTCATTTTTGCAAATGGTAATCCCTATTTTTTATTCAATATTCGTATTCTACGTGAAAAAATACGCGTTGTTTGTAGGGTACATTTTTTTCGAAAATCCAATGGTGTCATAGTGAGCTTCTCAGGTTACCAGTATCTCGAGAACGGCGCGAGATCGGGAAAAATTTTCAATGGAAATCTTGTATGATTTCTGAACTCTGTCCACTGGCGAAATTTTCGTGAACTTGAAATGGCCTTGAAATTCTTCAATAGGGATTAACCTGAAAGCAAATACCATCGACATTCGCGGAACCCACTGTGCACCGCGTGGAGGTTGCCCAGCGACATCTCACATCGTTAGCCCTGAAAAGGGCTGATTAACATGGTTCTCAGTAGAAATTTAGGATCTCAGATGCTCGATTAATTGCCTATTTTGCCTAATGCACCATTGCACTCTCTGTCTGAAACTGGAGTCGACATCATTCAATGTCTGACGGGTGACCGCCTAGAAAGCCAACCACAATCCTTTCTTTCATGTCTTCTAGCATCGTCGGGGGAGTGGAGTACACCTTCTGCTTCAAAGCTCCCCACAATAAGAAGTCCAATGATGTTAAGTCTGGCGATTTTGGCGGGAATTTATGAATTGGACTACCGATACCAATCCATCGATTCGGGTAAGTTTCATTCTGACAGGTAAGGCCTGACGTGCAGGAACGCCGTCATGTTGAAACCACATATGTGCTCGTATGTCTAGGGGGACATTTTCTAGTAAAGGAAGAACGAGATTTTGGAGAATATGAAGATAGCACAAGCCGTTCAGCGTTTTACCAGAAAAAACAGGACCTGTCACGCAATCTCCAACTGTGCCCGCCCAGGCATTGATTGACCACCGTCTCTGTAATCGGTGATGTCGTTGCCAGCGAGGATTTGCTTCCGCCCAGTACTGTGCGATATAGGGATTGACTCCTACCATGTTGTCGAAGTTTGCCTCCTCTGTAAACATGGTGCGTGCGAAGAAAAAGGGATCACGACGTAGTTGCGTATCGGCCCACCGACAAAATGTTAGGCGTCTCTCAGGATCCCCAGGCTCAATTGTTTGGGTGATATGCAAGCGATATGCATGGAATTTAAAGTATTCCCTGAATCTGACGAGTTGAAAGGCGAAAGTTGTGGATCTTCAACGACGATAGCACGAACTCCCAGCGCAGTCGCCTCTCCCGGGCCCGTCTTTGTCCTTGCCTTTTCAAAGTCTCTCGTTCAACTCGTCTTACCAGAGACCTAATTGTAACCTTCGTGGAATGACGGGCATCGGGATATCTTTCGGCATAAAATCTTTGCGCGGCTGCATAATAATCGCGACATTCGCCAACAATTTTTATCATTCTCTTTATTTGTAACGGCGTGTAATCGGCTATTTCGGACAGATTAAAGTAGAAACATAAATTACACTGATCACTTTTACTGTTATTGATTTTCTTAGATTTTTCCTTAAACGAAACATCGAGCAAGCTTGTTGCAGGACAACTGACTTATTACAGTGTATGCGACCCGTTTGTTTACACATCATCGCAGTTGTTTACGCCACAACGTGAAGCCAAAACACACAGTATTCAAGTTTGCTCTTTCAGAAACTTACTTAGGTGTCTAACGGATGTGTGTCTTTTGTTGTGGCGTTGCAAGACAGCCACGCCACTCGGAAGTAGTCGAAATGCACGCGTTACACACGCCGGCTGGCGTGAGGTCTGAAACAGGATACTTAATGAATGCTATAAAGAAAAGTACGGAGCTTCTGTTTACTTAACTTTAATTCATTCTTGTGGTACATCGCTCTTGATAATACAAGTGAGACTCTCTCCAGATATGGTTAATGGCGCCTTGATAGGTCGTAGCCATGGACTTAGCTGAAGGCTATTCTAACTATCTCTCGGCAAATGAGAAAAAGGCTTCGTCAGTGTAGTCGCTAGCAAAGCCGTCGTACAACTGGGGTCGAGTGCTAGTACGTCTCTCTAGACCTGCCGTGTGGTGGCGCTCGGTCTGCAATTACTGACAGTGGCGACACGCGGGTCCGACATGTACTAATGGACCGCGGCCGATTTAAAGCTACCACCTAGCAAGTGTGGTGTCTGGCGGTGACACCACATCTTTCAAGATGGCACCGTTATCGATATTGACGTAAATAACAAAGTAATGAAATACCCCACGATAATCCTTCCTTTTCAGAATGGAGACAAGACAGAAACGAAAGACGGGCTCGTGAAAGTCGATTGCGAGACAAGGTGACTCAGATATATTTTTCTCTTTTGGGCTCCATACACTCGTGTTGAGAATTATTTTGCTTGTACGTGTAATGCCGGAAATGCATAGCCTCCTATTTCCATCTATTGCACTATAATTTCTTTTCCTTTATTTTGTTACCTGAAGATATGACGTTTCTGTGTCTTTATATATTGTAATTATTTTACTATTTGTATACATATACATTTATGTCGATGTATAATTGGTTTGTTTTGTGAATATTATTTGTATTTATACCCTGGGTCTGGCCTAGGGAAAACTATGCTATCGAACGAATACATCGATAGGTCGTGTGGAGAACCAAAGTGTTTAGCATCTTTGGTAGGGTTAACTCTGCCGCGTGGAGCGCGGGCAGAGGGGGTCTGGCTGGGGTGGTGCAGTGGAGCAGGTGTGTTGTGTGAAGCTCCCGCGAGTTGCCACGCTTTCGGGGTTTGGCAGCATGTACTTGCGCTCGACTTGCGATGATAGTTTCTGACATGGTGTCGCGGACGGGAAGCATTAGCTGGCGCACATCAAGAGCCCCTTTCGTTTGGTGACCGTGTCGAGAAGAAGGCGCGCCAACATCCAGCTTCTGCAACAGCGACGCCCGACAATGAGTGACTGTCGCCACCTCCTCGATCGACGGCTTCAAACCTTCAATCAACCAACAAGGAAGACTGGAAGCACATAAAGTTTTAGAACTGTATGGCAGACCTCAGCTTTTCAAACTTTTAAAATTGTTGCATCACAAAATTACAGCAACTTAGCATGAACGTTTGTTGCTCATTGTCCCAATTGCATTACTAAGCAGGATCCCTTCCTTTTCCGGAATGAACCCGAGTGTCGTTGAAATTCAAACGCCAGCATCATTCGATTTCACTGCTTTAATTTCAAAGTTCAGTTAAGGTATTCATAGCTGGCTACTATATTTAGATTACGCAAGCACAAATTAAGAGTGCGAGTTTTGTTACCGTATTTTAGCTTACCTGTGACTGCAGCTCAGCTTGGTACGTACTAAATTTTACTATTGTTAATTGTTTTGAATCATTTAATTCATGTTCAAAGTTAATCCTCTTATTTCTAAATTGCGTAGATTCAAGTAGCTTTTATAATGAGTGTTGATGTTGTCCAAGACTACCTGTATTTTACTGAATTTCGATGTGCTTCAGAATGAAAGCTCACTATTAACTTCAGTCACTAAATTAACTTTCGATTTTCCGGTTTTATTAATTCTTTTGCTAAATTAAGTCAGAGTGTATCGAAATTTATTACTTCTGACAAACTTTCAGTTTTCACACTACACGTGTCAACCTTCATTTTCCACGCTTCTAGTGCTAATTATATGTGTAATAACCTTTCTTTTTCAGTTACTATAGTAATTGTCCTTAGGACTGGCGACCGTAATTTCCCCCAAATCTCAAGTATCTAATTACCGCTAGTTAATTGTTAACGTAACGACCGCACATTTACTTTCTTTATTAACTTTACCCCTTTTCAAAATTAATTTCCACCAGTTTCATTTGCATTTTTCCTTTCATTTAGATGTAACCCTTTCCTCCCTCTTTACCGACAGATTAACTTCGGTGACGATTGCTTTTCCCAAATTTCCATTAGGTACACGCGGTTTAATTTTTCACTGTCATTAAGGTCGATAAGTGAGGGGGAGGTTACATACGGATTTGGAAAAATTTTGACTTCGCAGGAACTCATTAGAGTCTCGTGAGACGAGATGGTTCTGAGTCCCACGAGGCGAAATTCATCAGAGTTCGACGAGGTGGAATTTTTCTAAACCCCTTAACACACATTTTTCTATGCCCATAAGACATAAATTTATGAGAGTAATGCCAGTCAAGAATCATTCTAAGTGAGCACAGTCTGCTCTGAAGGGAAAATTTCTCAGAACCTTCAGTCATGATTTCAAAATTTCCCGAGAATGACACTTACCAGTTAGCCTCAAAACTCCACTCTTGTCTTCTCTGATAGTGCCGGCACAATCACAATGACGGTCACTAACTCGGCACCCTCCAAGTGATGCACATTTGGTACCGCCTTTGCCGACGGTATTTACTTTTAGGTTAAACCCTACTGAAGAATTTGAAGGTCATTTCAAGTTTACGAAAATTTCGCCAGTGGACAGAGTTCAGAAAACATACAAGATTTTCATTGAAAATTTTTCCCGATCTCGCTTCGTTCTTGCAAGATATTGGTAACCTGGGAAAGTTACATTGAAGTGCCCCATGGCGACAAACCAATGGTCTTTTGAAAAAAATGTACCTTACAAGCAATGTGTATCTTTTCACGTAGAATACGAATATGGAATAAAAAATAGGGATTGCCATTTGCAAAAATGAACTTGACCCTGGTTTGACATTAAAAACTGGGTTCAAGGTCATTTCGAGGTAACCACTCCATAACCCCATTCAAACCTTATAACTTTTACCAGGTACTTTTTGGAAAATTGTGCCGCTCCAGAGATATCTACCGGTATAGATAAAAATGGGACATCATGTATATCAAAACGATGTGCGTGGTAAGCACAAGAGTGTTTCATAGTTTGTGAGAACGGGAAAAATTGTCAGAACGGTTAGTAGATCTATTTATGTTTTGTGTGTTTTGCTTTGGATTGTTACGTAGTTAACTCATCATGTCGTGTATTATTTCCTTGGATTTACATGGCCAAGTTTCAATTGTCAAAGCCGACACCAAAAGGTGAAGTTGAGAGGGAGACGGAAGGTTCGCAAAGAGGGCAGGGGCGTTAATTAAGTGACAAAGAAGTCGGTGTCTGAGGCGTATTGGTTAGGTGGATCGACAAGCATCCTTCAGTTCTGCCTACAGCGTAAAGATTATAAGAGTTGTGTTCCAGTTGGAGCTTCAATGTACTGCGTTGATAGGGGTGTACATACAAATGCTTGTATATGATTAGCCGGCCGGAGTGGCCGAGCGGTTCTAGGCGCTACAGTCTGGAACCGCGCGACCGCTATGGTCGCAGGTTCGAATCCTGCCTCGGGCATGGATGTGTGTGATGTCTTTAGGTTAGTTAGGTTTAATTCGTTCTAAGTTCTAGGGGACTGATGACCTCAGAAGTTAAGTCCCATAGTGGTCAGAGCCATTTGAACCATTTTTGTATATGATTAGTATCGTTCTATTTATTACATTAATGAAAAAACGCCTCGAAAGTACGCGAAAAACCAATACGTCCTAGGAAACTCTGCTTTTGCCAGTATTTAAAAAAGACATAAATAATGAAAGACCACTAGTATCAAAGTCGTACGTCTTCTAGTTAAAGACAGTGTGAGCTAAAGACCGGGAGGAGGGAGCATTGTTTAGGTTAGCTTACAGTGGAAGAGCACGTAATGCCCGACGATAACAAACGTGGTACTCATCGTCACTCTTGCACACAAAACGGTATACGATCCGACCTTACAACAGTAAATACGAACCGTACAAAGTGCATTTCATTCATCTGACACTAACTTAAATCTATGAAAACTGTAAAGTCAAGCTCCGCAAGCCGGTCAGGAACGTTAAAGCAGAGGTCTGTGAAGACAACTTCAGCCAATTGCCCGCGGACCGACCCTCTCTAGGACGACAATCCGACGGCAGCGGCCTCTCCCTCTATACGAAGAGGACACCAGCACCGCGCCGCCTGGACGCGGCCCAGTTGAAGGCTGGCCGTTCTGACTTCCACAGCGACATCAAGAATAGGCACTCGTATAGCAGCCCCTCAGGATCTGTATTACTTCTCTTGTATTACGAACTGTTTACACTGAAGAGACTTCTTATTTGTCTGTCGCTATTTGTTTGCGACACATCATTGTAAATTCTGAAAGTATTCTCATTTAATTTTCTGCAATAAAATTTATTAATCCGATTTGCATGAATTGTTGTCTACCGATCCGAGAAGCAGGTTTCCTAGGCACCCGATATTTGACGAGTGGACAGCATACAACAAAAACGCCCGTCATAAATGCGACAAGAGTTGTTGTAACATCAAAAAGTGCGCCAAAAGCATCATCACATTCATTACAAATAGGAGACTTACGATACTGTAGGTAACTAATACTCCTAACAACATTAATGAATTTATCGATACGAAGTTTACTGTGGAAATCCGTTTGTTCATTGAGTACATGCCTATCCTCTTTATTTAAGTGAACAAATGAAGTTCTTCAGAATTGGTTTGAGTTCCTTAAGGACGTCATCAGATTAACTCCTGTCGCGTAATGTGTAGCTGGCCATTCTTCTCAGGAATGGCGTCTCGGCGGTCATTAGTCTCCGTTCGTCATCCCTAAGGAGTGTGCAAACTTCAGTGCCATACAAAAGGGTAGGTTTCGCCAGGGTGTTATTTATTTCAAATCTGATGAGCCGTTGAACGAAAGAGAGTCTGATGATGATATTTATTATGCCTGTGAAGTTTGTGATTTTGTGTTGCATATCGTGTTCTTGAATGTCGCTGAGCTATCTGTGTGTGATTATTTGCTTGAAGGTTGTCTTGTCTATTGAAATTTTGATTATCTTGTTGCCTTTCATGATGAAGGCTATAACTTTGGTTTTATTGAGGGCGCTCCCCCCCCCCCCCCCGCCCTCCTCCGGCTCCTCTTGTACATTTCTACAATTGTTGCAACTGTGTATAGCCATACGCTCATCTCCGGTCATCATCCTCTTCTGCAAGAAGTAGCCGGCTGCCTGGGAACTAACGTCTTAGGGTAAATTTGTTTTGATTCTGCCATGGTCATTTTATCTCCATTCACTGATGATTTTATTGTGTATTGTCTATTGTGCAAACCACCTCCGGATGCCCTGTAAAAAAAGCCAAGTTTTTGCTACTGTTCACATCATAGAAGCGAACTGAATGACGGAGCTTGTTCTCATTGAGATCGTTCGTGGTAATATGATACATCTAAACACAGATTATGAATAAAATGTTTATGGGCTATCGTTTAAACAAAGTGTGTCAGATACAAATTCAGCGAAGTATAACAATTATATCAATGTTCATTATTGTATGTATTGTATTGAATGTTAACCGGAGACCTAGAAACGACGGAGAGGCTCCGGCCTCGCCGCAGCCGCAGTAGTCCTCAACCCTACGACGGCTGCCGCAGTCCACTTCACCCCTCCGCCGCCCCACACCGAACCCAGGGTTATTGTGCGGTTCGGCCCTCCGGTGGACCCCCCAGGGAACATCTCACACCAGACTAGCGTAACCTCTATGTTTTTGTGGTAAAATAATGGTGATGTACGCGTACGTGGAGAACTTGTTTGCGCAGCAATCGCCGACATAGTGTAACTGAGGCGGAATAAGGGGAACCAGCCCGCATTCGCCGAGGCAGATGGAAAACAGCCTAAAAACCATCCACAGACTGGCCGGTTCACCGGACCTCGACACAAATCCGGCGGGCGGATTCGTGCCGGGGACCAGGCGCTCCTTCCCGCCCGGAAATGTTCGTTATTACTAATAGTTAATTTTAATTCACAAATTTCTGTCTGAAGCCACATATGTTCTGTTATTTAAGAGTGAGACTGATTCAATAGAAGTCGCCATACGGGAGGAATAGATAAATAGTTACATTAGCATACCAAAAAGCCAATCGACCCTTTGCAGACCATCGGTTTATCAAAATTAACTTTACATCATCATACTGCCATTAAAAAGAAATTACCAGAAACAGTGCTTCTGTCCTGTCGTTGTTGAGTTCTCTAAGCTTAGTATCACGCAATAGACGATTTACAGACTTAACAGATCACGAAACGTTTTGTAATTTTAAAGCTGAAAAATTTTCACACGCTTTAAATGATTGGAGATTTTTTATTTACCAAGCATGCTTGAAATAAAAGTTGATTACATTGTATAGAGACAACTATCGCCAGAAGAATGTTGCAGCACTGCTGGGGAGGTAGAAGCAGAGCAGACCCAAAGTCCTATCAGCCATGGTGGCCCACACCTCCGTGGGAGTCGTGGTGGCCGGCGCCGCCTTGGTGCTGGCCTGGGCCACCGCCTTGGTGCTGCCCAGGGCCACCGTGGTGCTGGGAGCCGCCACCGTGGTGCTGGGATCCGCCACCATGGTGCTGCGAGTGCTGAGGGCCTCCATGGTGATCCGGCACAGCGCTGGCCCAAAGTGGCGAGACGCACATGGCGGCGACCAGGAGCACGGCCAGGACCACCTGTTCAACACAAACACACCTGCTAGAAAACAGTAGAGCTAGGAAAGAAGAAGGAAAGAATATTACGGTCTGACGTCCCATCGATGACAACGTCATTAGCGACAGCAAAACTCGAAGTGGGATAGCATAGGTCTGGAAATCGGCTGTACTCTTTTAAAAAGACTTTCCCAGTTTTCAACATCAGCAAAGTACCACGTTAAAGGCTTTTTATCTTTTGAAATCTTTTGAAAATAGATTAATGCCGAAACGCGTAAGGATTAATGAATAATAATAAATAATTGTGGTCAAGGCCAAAGTTTTATTATGAGGGGTGGTCAAAAGAAAAGGTACGAAACATCAGTGTGGGTATAACTGAAGTCTTTATACAAAAGTAAACACCAGAGGCGTGATCACAACTCTGCCACTCTTTCACGAGCTGGAAGAAGGCGAGTCGCCGCGCGGGATTAGCCGAGCGGTCTCAGGCGCTGCAGTAATGGACTGTGCGGCTGGTCACAGCGGAGGTTCCAGTCCTCCCTCGGGCATGGGTGCGTGTGTTTGTCCTTAGGATAATTTAAGTTAAGTAGTGTGTAAGCTTAGGGACTGATGACCTTAGCAGTTAAGACTCATAAGATTCCACACACATCTGAATATTTTTTGAAGTCGAGACTTCTACTTTGTCTTTAATTTAGACGTCCGAGTTGAAGCGCTTCTTCTGAGATTTTTTTCTGGAGGATCCAACACATGAAAGTCGCATAGTGATGTGTCCGGGCTGTAGGGCGGATGCTCTTGCTGATCCCATTGGAACGTGGCCGTTACGCTTTGTGTGACCTTGGAGACGGAAGGACGCGTGTCATCGTGGGGCAAGACCAGGCCGTTTGCTCTTCAAAATGGTTTAAATGTCTCTGAGTACTATGGGACTTAACTTCTCAGGTCATCAGTCCCCTAGAACTTAGAACTACTTAAACATAACTAACCTAAGGAAGTCACACACATCCATGCCCGAGGTAGGATTCGAACCTGAGACCGTAGCTGTCGCGCGGTTCCAGACTGTAGCGCCTAGAACCGCTCGGCCACTCCGGCCGGCGTTTGCTCTTCGTAGACATACATTGTCTCATAGTACACGTCATTGCCTACGGTTTTTGTGTGCCAGTGTTACAGTCCCCCTTTTCTGTTGAAGTCATGAATTGTAAGCGGGAAGAATAATTTCTGATAAGCCTTTGTGTGAACTCGAATCTCCATTATCTTGCCTTCATAGTCTACTCGCGAAATATACTTAGGAGGAATTAGCATAAGATTATCTGGTTGTCACCAGTTGATCCAGACCCATATCTGACGCTATTTGTGAGTTTGCCAGTAATTTTACAATACCCTAGTCGTGTTACAAGCGCTGCACTGGTTAAGTCGCGTGATGGGATGCATCCCCCGCATATAGTGACATGCCCGTTTTTCTGGAGGGGTTGTTTCCGAAGGGGAAGTGGTTTCACAGCGCCTCTAGAGCCCTGCTTGAGTCCTCCGTTAGACTACTCCTGCTTCGATGACCCTGCCAGTAGCTACGCTGCCACCAGCAAAGCCTTCCACTTTGTCGAAGCATGCAAACCCTCCCACCCAGCAATGATGGTGCCTTCAATAAGACGATGTCCCTCTTCTTCTTGTAGATGATACTGTCATTATTTAAAAAAAAATGAAGACGACCTCCAAAGACCAGTATACTGCCTGAATGAAATTTTGTGTTTTAAGAAATATTTCGGTAAGTTGACAGAAGAGAGGTTAGAAAACTCCTGGCAGAAACTAACAGCCCGTCACACACCGTAAAAGTAATTCTGGTCATATACAGCTAATATGTTATTGCAGTCAGAAATGGGCTGTCGGAAGGGAAGGAATTAGACAAGCATGCTCCCTATCACTGCTTCTACACAATACATAATAAAATCATCAGTGAATGGAAATAAAATGACCGTGGCAGAATCAAGACAAATTCACCCTAACATATTAGTTCCCAGGCAGCCGGCTACTTCTTGCAGAAGAGGATGATGTACAGAGATGACCGTATGACCTGCACACAATTGTAGAAATGTACAGAGGGGTGGGGGGAGGAAGCGCCCTCAATAAAACCAAAGTTATAGCCTTTATCATGAAAGGCAACAAGATAACCAAAATTTCGACAGACAACACAACCGTCAAGCAAATAATCACACTCAGGTAACTAAGGTAGGACCTCAGCAACATTCAAAAACACGATATGCAACACAAACTTCACGGGCCTAATAAATAGCATCAGTAGACTCTCTTTCGTTCAACGGCTCATCAGGCTTGAAACAAATAACACCCTGGCGAAACCTACCCTTCTGTATGGCACTGAAGTTTGCACACTTCTTAGGGATGAGGAACGGACACTAATAAGCGCCTAGATGCCATTCCTGAGAAGAATGGCTAGCTACAAATTACGCGACAGGAGTTAATCTGATGACGTCCTTAAGGAACTCGAACCAATTCTGATGAGGCTGCACAACTACAGGATATCTTGGAAAGATCATGTACTTCGGATGAACACCGGCTGGATCCCCCGAAAAATTCTCATATGCCAAACCAGCAACCTATAGGTAGAAGATGTGCTGGAAGGCCAGCAAAGGGATGGACTAAGAAGCCACAAGCCCCAATAGTGAATAGGAAGAAGAGAGAAGAAGATTCTTGACAATTTCAGAATTTGTGCTATTGAAAAAACACACTGTACAAAAAAAGGAATACACAGGGTACACACCGTATAACACCGTCTCTAGCATTGACAATGGTCTTAATTCCACGAGGAAGAGAGTCTCCAAGTTTCTGTATGTAAGTCATGTCGAGCTGAACCAACTGACAGATGGTTAGGCTCATACACCTACCAAATTGTGGGTATGTTGATAGCTGCGTTTAACCCTCTGTTCCAGATAGTCGCAGGTGTTTTCCATGGTATTAAGCTCGGACGATTCCGCGGGATAGTTGAAGTATGACACGCTGCCTGTTGTCATCTTGGAAGCCGCGAGTGTACACAGAATGTTCATCTTGGTTCAAATTGTTCAAATGGCTCTGAGCACTATGGGACTCAACATCTTAGGTCATAAGTCCCCTAGAACTTAGAACTACTTAAACCTAACTAACCTAAGGACATCACACACACCCATGCCCGAGGCAGGATTCGAACCTGCGACCGTAGCAGTCCTGCGTTTTCGGACTGCAGCGCCAGAACCGCACGGCCACCGCGGCCGGCTGTTCATCTTGAAGATGCTGGAGAAAACGCAAATACTTTGTCACCAAAAATGATGAAGTAAACATCCTGGCTCATTTTCATGTCATATGAATGAGTGGGCGATAGTTATGGATTGAATAATACCACTAAAACGTTACAGAACCACGCACCAAGCATTGCGGTTGAAGGCCTCATTGAGCAGTCGTTACATTCGATGGCTTACATCATTCTAAAAGAGACAAAATTACGACCTGTCACGCGGTAACCTTCTCCAGAGCAGTTCCTGTCGTATTTGAACAGATTATCGTTGACAAGGCAGGACACTTGTCTTCGAAATTTTTACGACCTCTGTTCTTGAGCCGCGTTGCACGGCTGCGACTGGTACAAAATATTCTTTCTAGGCGGTGATTAATTGTCCTGTGTGCTGTTTTCTTTGAGTCATCAGTCTTCTGACTGGATTGATGCGGACCCCACGAATTTCTTTCATGTGCCAACCGCTTCATCTCAGAGTAGCACTTACAACCTACGTTCTCAATTATTAGCTGGATGTATTCCAATCTCTACTACTGGTTTTGCCCTCTACATCTCCCTCCAGCATCATGGAGGTCATTCCCAGACGTCCTATCACCTGTCCCTTCTCTTTGTCATTGTTTTCGTCAGTGTTTCACACATATTCGTTTTCTCTCCCATACTGTGCAGTATCTCATTCCTTACCATATCATTCCACCTTATTTTCAACATTCGTCCGCAGCAGCACATCGCAAATTCTTCGATTTTCTTCTGTTCCGGTCTTCCCACAGCCCATGTTTCATTACCACAAAATACTTTGCTCCAAACGTACATTCTCAGAAATTTCTGCCTCAAATTAAGGCCTATGTTTGGTATCTGGTGACTTCTTTTGGCCAGGAATGCCTTTTTTGCCAGTGCTAATCTGCTTTTTATGTCCTCCTTGCTCAATCCGTCAGTTATTTTGCTGTCTAGGCAGTAGAATTCCTTAATTTCATCTACTTTGTGGCCATCAATCCTGACGTTAAGTTTCCCCCTGTTCTCATTTCTGCTACTTCTCATTATTTGCGTCTTTCTTCGATTTACTCATTTACTCTCAAGCCTCATTTTGTACTCATTGGACCATCTCATTCAGCGGGTCACGTTATTGTGCTTCACTTTCACTCAGGAAAGCAATATCATTAGCGAATCGTATCATTGATGTCCTTTCGCCCTCAATTTTAATTCTATTTCCCCACCTTTCTTTTATTTCCATTATTGCTTCTTCGATGTACAGATTGAACAATAGGGGCGAAAGACTACATCTCTGTCTTACACCACTTTTAATACGAGCACTTCGTTCTTGGTCGTCCACTCTTATTATTCCTTCTTGGCTCTTGTACATATTATATATTACCCATCTCTATAGCTTACCCCTACTTTTCTCAGAATTTCGAACATCTTGCACCATTTTACACTGTCGAACGCTTTTTCCAGGTCAACAAATCCTATGAATGTATCTTGATATTTCTTTAGTCTTGTTCCATTACCAAGCGCACGTCAGAATTGCCTCTCTAGTGCCTTTACCTTTCCTAAAGCCAAACTTACCGTCATCTAATACATCCTCAAACTTCTTTCCCGTTCTTCTTTATATTATTCTTAACAGCAACTTGGATGCATTAGTTGTTAAGATGATTATGTTATAATTCTCGCACTTGTCAGCTCTTGCAGTCTTCTGAATTGTGTGGATGATATTTTTCCGAAAGTTGCATGGTCTGTCGCCAGCCTCATACTTTCTACATACCAACAAGAATAGTCGTTTTGTTGTCACTTTCCCGAATGATTTTAGAAATTCTGATTAAATGTTATCTATACCCTAGAAATTCTGATGTAATTTTATCTGTACCTTCTGCCTGATTTGATTTTAAGTTCTCCTAAGCTCTTTTAAATTCTGATTCTAATATTAGATTGCCAATCACATCTAAATCGACTCCGGTCTCTTCTTCTATCATACGAGACAAATCTTCCCCACACAGAAGACCCCAAAGTACTCTTTCCACCTATCCGCTTTCTCCTCTCCATTTAACAGTGGAATTCCCGTTGCACTCTTGATGTTATCACCCTTCCTTTTTATTTCACCGAAGATTATTTTGACTTTCCTATATGCTGAGTCACTCCTTCCGAAAACCATTTCTTTTTCGATTTCTTCACATTCTTCGTGCAGCCATTTCAGCTTAGCTTCCCCCACTTCGTTTTTATTTCATTCCTCAGTGCCTTGTATTTATGTATTCCTGAATTACCCTGACCAATTTTGTACTTCCTTATTTAATCGATTTGCTGAAGTATTTCTTCTGTTACCCTTGGTTTCTTCGCAGTTACTTTCTTTGTAGCTATGATTTTCTTTCGCACTTCTGTGACTGCTCTTTCTAGAGATGTCCATTGCTCTTCAACTGTACTGACTACTGAGCTGTTCCTTATTGCTGTATCTATAGCCTTAGTAAACTTCAAGCGTACTCCGTCATTCCTTAGTTCTTCTGTATCCCACTTCTTTGCGTATTGAGTCTTCCTGACTAATCTCTTGAACTTCAGCCTACTCTTCATGACTACTACACTGAGTCTATATCTGCCCTTGGGTCCGTCTTACAATCCAGTATCTGATTTCAAAATGTCTGTCTGTCCATAATGTAATCTAACTGAAATCTTCTCGCATCACCTGGCCCTTTTCCAAGTATACCCCGTTCTCTTGCGATTCTTGAACAGAGTATTCGGCGTTACTAGTTGAAGCTTGTTACAGGAAGTTAGTTCTTCTCCTCTGTCATTCCTTGTCCCAAGACCATATTATCCTGTAACCTTTTCTTCTACTCCTTCCCCTACAACTGCATGCCAGTCTCCCATGACTATTAGATTTTCATCTCCCTTACGTTTTTTATTATTCTCATATAATTTCTCTATTTCTTGAGCTACAGCTTGCGACGTCGGCGTGTATACCTGAACTATCGTTGTGGGTGTTCCTTTGCTGTCGATTCTGATAAGAACAGCTCTATCACTGAACTGATCACAGTAACACACTCTCTGCCCTACCTTCCTATTCATAACGAATCCTACTCCCACAATACCATTTTCTGCTGTTGTTGAGATTATCCTATATTCATCTGGTCAGATATCCTTGTTTCTTTCCATTTCACTTCACTGTCCCCTACTGTATCTAGGTTGAGCCGTTTCACTTCACTTTTAAGATTTTCTAGCTTTCCTACCACGTTGAAGCTTCTGACATTCCACGCAACGGCTTGTAGAGTGTTCCCGTGGTCTCGGGGTAGCATCTGTGATTAGTAATCACAATGTCAAAAGTTCCGGGTTCTAACCTAGCTACCGCTTGAAGTTTGATTAATGGTCAGTATTGGCGGCCGAGGAGTTCAAGCATAAGAAGTCACTTTCATTCTGCCAGCGGCCTTGTCAGTGAGGGCGGAGGAGCTTACAGAGATTCAGGGCACTCTCTTGTGCTGGGGGTGGTAAACTGCATCTAAAGGCGAAAGAATCAGCAATGATGCATGAGGATGCAGAAGGAATGGAAGCCACTGCATTAAAGACACGTAACGTGTATCCACAGGACGTGGCCTGTAATTGAAAAAGTGTCATGATGATCTCTCCATTGGCATACGAATCCCGAATAGTCCCCCATTCGGATCTCTTGTGTTCTTATAATCTGCAAAAATCTTCAGTGATGTATCCGAAAACATTTTTGTGAAGAAGCGTTGGAGAATTATGTAGGGAGTATATAGTAATGAGGTTGCAATACGATATCAAACTGCATAAAACTGTGTTACAGAGTGAGACAAATAAAATCTGTGGCTTAATCTATCAGAATGCACACCTTGGAATAAAATTCTTGCTTAATGTTACAACAGCTTTCTCCTCAAGTATTTAGTGTATCTGATTAACTACGTTATGATTTGCAATTTTAATTCTCAAACATGAACTCTTTATCTCTTAGAATTCAGTAATAGTTTAGACAGGGTGCGCAGTTTTTTTTCTATTTAAATCAACAGAGAAGGATAGCAACTAAATTAGATGAAAAAGCAAAGGGACAACCATTAAAACAGTCGGGCAGCAATGGTAAGCTATAACATGTTCGCCAACCCTGTACCACGCGTGCCTCCCATAATCATGATACTTCCGTCGGTCTTCTCAAATGTATAACCTTTGGCTCCATACTATACACACTACAATGGACCTTCCGATGGTAAATAAGAGCTTAAAGGTATATTACAGTTTTTTGTGGTACAGGGCACACATTATAAACATGTGGAACTACCAGCAGAACCGTAGTATTTTTGCACCACATCTACATCTGAAATATGTCAATGTCCCGTACAAGAACTGACAAGTAGCAAAATCTAAACTTCTTGTACGACTTCGCAGTGAATGAAAATTTACAGGTGTTTGCGAAAGCGCGCAAATGCCCGAGAGACAACTTACCAGATACTTGTTCATGATGCTGATGTTGATAACAGACTGCACTTTTCTGTTGAGTTCTGTCCGCTTATATATGTTCTACAGCTCCTGCTGCGCATAACGAAGCTGTTGCTTTCTCAGAAAGCCACTTGGAATGATTAGTTTAAAATAACTTTGGGGAAAGGACCGTGATGTGAGTGAGTTTTTCCGAAGCACGTTCGGTGCGTGACGTCAATCTTTTTCGATGGAGTGCGAGAGCTGAACAAACAATGCAACAAGGTCGCTGAGGCTCCAGAGCGAACCGGGGAACCACTGAACGCCAATAAGTGCATTTTAGCAAATACGTCACTGTGAAAACAGCGCAAATTGTTTGTCCTACTGCTGAGGGATTGCGTAAGATACACCCAGTAGTTGACATCTAAGTACCCTCTTTGGTAAACGGCTTCAGGAATGACAAAAGAAAACACACTCAGCAATGATTGCATAAAATGTATTTTATGTGTAATAGTCACAGGTTTGACCTAAAATCGAGTATGAGCTTTATTAAATTAGTAGATAGGATGTAGAGTGAGAAAACATCAGGCGCTCTATTACGTTGTAATCTTTCCTCCCATTTATTTGTTGTAGTGGCTTTGTCTTACTTTTGCTGCCATGTGTCACAACGTAGAACAAGAAGACACTAATGTTATAGACTCGTCAGTGTTGTGTTCAAAATTTAACGTGTACGCTGTGTGTGTGCCTAATCGTTACGACGAAACACGGCTGCTAATCACTCCTTATTGGAAGCCGAAATTTCATCCAGGTTTTCTGGAGTGTAGGGATCAAGTAACAGCGACGAAGGCAACGAAAACTGTGGACAGACAATGTGGAAGACGGCTCGAAAACACCTAGAATGACGAATAATCACCCTGGAGGGAGTAGGATGAAGGAAAGTTGTTGAAACTGAGATCCACACAGCTTCGTAAATAAGAGAAGACGGATCAAAGAATGCCGGAAATAAGATCGGCTTTCGCACCGATATATAGGGAAGTCACAATTCATGTTACACACTCCTAGAGGTCAAGCTTTACTCAGAAATCCATATCCGAAAACGTCAGCCAACGACGCTAGAGAGTGTCAAAGTAAAAGGTGCCGGCGCCTGTAAATGTATGTATATGCAGGGTGATTCGGTGATGTTACATACTTTCTACAATGATGAAGAAGGATAAGTGTATCAATTTGATGTAGGCGCCCTTGTGCCGGAAACGAACGAGTAGAAAGTTATAAGCGAATACCGTTGTGATATCTCTGTCGGTGGAATGCACGTACTGGTATTGTTATTGCTAAGATGGTAGGATATGCAACTTTGTGTGCAACTTTAGAGGTGACAGTACGGACCAAAACAAGAGAAAAGTCCAGTAAATACGGATTCTAAAATACGTATCTTACGAGCTATGATCATTTATTCAATAGGGGAGATGTGTTTCAGGTTTACTGGATATTTTTTCCTTGTTTACTTCTATATTATCAACGCTGAAAGTGGTCTACCCTTCAGTCTTAGCAACAGTACCAGTACATGTATTTCTCTGTCAGAAGTTTTCACTTATAGTTTCGACTCGTTTGTTTTCGGTTCAGGAAACCCTACCTCAAATTCATACATTTATCCTTCTCCATCATCCTAGTAAGTTTGGACGTCATCACGAAATAATCCTGTATATTTGTACATTCACAGGCGCTGGCGCCTATGACTTTGACGCACCTGCAGCGTCGTTGGATGATGTTTTCGGACATGGGTTGCTGTGTAAAACTTGATCAACCAAGTACCCTATACAATCTCTAGTTGTGTGTAACATGAATTGTGAAACACACTGCATATTATGCAAGTAATTCCAAGTATCCTTGCACATTTAAATCTCTGATAATTTTCATCTTGTGGAAGAAATGTTGCTACGTACACTACTGACCATTAAAAATGCTACACCAAGAAGAAATGCAGATGATAAACGGGTATTCATTGGACGAATATATTATACTGGAACTGACATGTGATTACATTTTCACGCAATTTGGGTGCATACATCCTGAGAAATCAGTACCCAGAACAACCACCTCTGGCCGTAATAACGCCCTTCATAAGTCTGGGCATTGAATCAAACAGAGTTTGGATGGCGTGCACAGGTACAGCTGCCCATGCAGCTTCCACACGATACCACAGTTCATCAAGAGTAGTGACTGGCGTACTGCGACGAGCCAGTTGCTCGGACACCATTGGCCAGACGTTTTCAGTTGGTGAGAGATCTGGAGAATGTGCTGGCCAGGGCACCAGTTGAACATTTTCTGTATCCAGAAGGGCCCGTACAGGACCTGCAACTTGCGGTCGTCATTATCCTGCTGAAATGTAGGGTTTCGCAGGGAACGAATGAAGGGTAGAGGCACGGGTCGTAACACATCTGAAATGTAACGTCCACTATTCAAAGTGTCGTCAATGCGAACAAGAGGTGACCGAGACGTGTAACCAATGGCACCCCATACCATCACGCCGCGTGATACGCCAGTGCGTTCACCACGATGTCGCCAAACACGAATGCGACCGTCATGATGCTGTAAACAGAACTTGGGTTCATCCGAAAAAATGACGTTTTGCCATTCGTGCACCCAGGTTCGTCGTTGAGTACACCATCGCAGGTGCTCCTGTCTGTGATGCAGCGTCAAGGGTAGCCGCAGCCATGGTCTCCGAGCTCATATACCATGCTGCTGCAAACGTTGTCGAACTGTTCGTGCAGATGCTTGTTGTCTTGCAAACGACCCCATCTGTTGACTCAGGGATCGAGACGTGGCTGCACGATCCGTTACAGCCATGAAGATAAGATGCCTGACATCTCTACTGCTAGTGATACGAGGCGGTTGGGATCCAGCACGGCGTTCCGTATTACCCTCCTGAACCCAGCGATTCCATATTCTGCTAACATTCATTGGATCACGACCAACACGAGCTGCAATGTAGCGATACGATAAACCGCAATCGTGATAGGCTACAATCCGACCTTTATCAAAATCGGAAACGTGATGGTATGCATTTCTCCTCCTTACACGAGGCATCACAACAACGTTTCACCAGGCAACGCCGGTCAACAGCTGTTTGTGTTTGAGAAATCGGTTGTAAAGTTTCCTCATGTCAGCACATTGTAGGTGTCGCCACCGGCGCCAAACTTGTGTGAATTGTCTGAAAAGATAATCATTTGCCTATGGCAGCATCTTCTTCCTGTCGGTTAAATTTCGCGTCTGTAGCGCGTCATCTTCGTGATGTAGCAATTTTAATGGCCAGTAGTGTATATAAAGGCAACAGAGAAACCATTAATGTTTCTTAGCTCTACAGCATTCAAGCAACTGTAATGTCGCACCATTATTCACAAAAAATCTATCGACAGGGAGTTAGTTGTCATTCGTCTTCAAGCAACCTACTCCTTTCCGTAACACACAGATTATTTACGATAAACCTTGACAGAAAACTAACGTGAAATTCACACCTCTTCAGCATGGAACATAAAGGCCATCCGCCATTATTCTCACATATTCCTCATCCACCTCCTCCTAAAGTATGCTAATATTACCTTGGTCTCCACCTCTCCTTCGTTTCAAAAATCTCTTCAAATCGTAGTAAGACATGTACTTGACTTCGTCTTTCACTATGATTTACCTTCTCCAGTTCGTCTCCTATACCACCTAACCTGTCTCCTTCTCCTCTTCTTGGAGCAGTTTCGGACGCAATACATTAATCTGTCCCGGCCATTCAGTATTTATTCTGTAATAACCAATACTTGCACCCTGCTGCAACGTTACATCCATATTCCAAGTTCCATGTACCATCATACCTCATCTGTCCTCTCCCAATTGAAATGTCAACCGTCTCTACCCATGGATGAAATTCGTGCCAAGCCATTTTCAACAACACTCTACCTCAGCTCATACTGTCAACGTCCCCCCCCCCCTCCCCCATCCACCGTCCTTCTGTGTTTGCTGTTTCCTATGTTGTAGTACTGATGATTCCACCTCTGTCATTAACATGATCATTGTAATGTACCACTAGCAACACCATCATATCATAGCAGCATAATGTGTTCGAAGCCACCTGCCCAATTTATTAAGGTGATTTTAAAAGACGGGGTTTTTAATGTATGTGTAGGTCCATCTTTATGGGATTTTTTTATTCCGGAGAACAGGGTACCTCAGAACACCTCACTAAGTGAACCCATATTTCCTATTATAGTCAATCCCTTTATTGTCTCCCGTCAGTAGCCTCAGGCTCTCCCTCTTCGTCGACAACTTCGTCGCCTGTTGAGGCTTTCGGCGGACCAGTTTACTCGACAGGTTTCAGCGCTATATCGAACATTTGTACTCGTGAAGCATAGACATCAAAGAAACACCGCCTGTATGAATTTCTGACGAAGAAAGAAATTTCTCACCCTGTCCTTGCTCCTCGGTCTTCCGTTTGTCAGAATCATGATATTTTTGGGGTTAATACTCGACAGAAAACTACGTTGGCCCTGCCATATGCCTATCTCAGCAAATCGCTGCGTCCATACTCTCAACGTTTTGCGCGTTCCAAGATGCGCATCATGAGTAGTGGATGTAGAGTCCTTCTTCGTTTGTGTCCACTCGATGAAAGCTAGACTATGAATTCATCATACGTTTTACGTTACGGAATAAGCTGGCTACTGGTGCGTTCCCCGCCAGTCCAGTTATGGGCATCTAGCCGGAAGCTTCAGAAGTGCACCGTCATTCCAGCGCAATGCTCTCCTCTGCATATACATAAGCCAATTGTTATCTACAGACGACCGGTGTGGCCGTGCGGTTCTAGGCGCTTCAGCCTGGAACCGCGTGACCGCTACGGTCGCAGGTTCGAATCCTGCCTCGGGCATGGATGTGTGTGATGTCCTTAGGTTAGTTAGGTTTAAGTAGTTCTAAGTTCTAGGGGACTGATGACCTCAGATGTTAAGTCCCATAGTGCTCAGAGCTATTTGAACCATTTGTTATCTACAGAACGTTAACTAAGATCGTGGCCAGTTTAATCGATAGAAAAATGAATTTATATGTAAATTGAAGGTGGAGAGGGGGAGAAAGAAGACGAAAGGGAGGGGATTACTGATGTTTGCATCGGGACATTTTTCTGGAATCAGCGGCGACGAGTCAAAATGTGTACGGGACAGGGATTAGAACCCAGAATCTGCTGCTTACTTGGCGTATGCTTTAACCACTGCATTAACCGTGAAACAGTGTTGTCTCACTTGTGCGGACTATCTCAGCACGCCTCACGGCGGACCCACACTTTCATAGAGCGGCACCTGTCCGCAGTCACCTGCCGGTTTCCTCCATGCTCCCTATTGTGAGTTTCCCGGAGGAAGTCGGATGTACTTGTGCATCCACAATGAAGACGGTGGATCAATTGCCCATCTAGGGGATAAGTTATAAAAATGCATGGAATCTGCAGCTGTGATACGTTATATGTAATTTACAAATGGTAGAGCACAGCAATCAGTAGACCTTTCTTTGCAGGTTTTATTTGAAAAATTCAGATTTGGGCTAGTGTCTAGCCATCATCAATGCACTGTTTCGTAGTCTCAATCCATGTCAGTTCCCTGATGTTCTGGCGTCTGTCGAAGTTTTGAAAGAACTGCGACAGACGCCCGAACATCAGGGTAACATGACATTATATGTAAATTGAAGGTAGAGGGGTAAAACCTTTTGTAACTTTGTTATATTTTAGGACATAAATGGCAAAGTTGCAAATAAGTCAACACCACCATCTGACGATGGATTCAGGCCCGAAACAAGTAACGGTACAATAAAATAATCTCAAAAAACTGGTGGGTGGGTGCAGTATTTCCTACAGCGTAATTTATGAAAACAGCTGCGGTGTTCTCTGACAAAAAATGGATACAAGAATCATAATTTTCCCAAATATCCAGCAACATATGATGAGTAGGTTCAGCTGTACTATCTGTAGCATAAATGTAAAGAGGACAATTATCCACGAGATTTACATGCCGATTTATTGAAATTTAAAGACGCCAAGATCTTAAAGCAGACTGCATTGCTTTCAGTCCATCTTACAAAAGCCAGAACTGTTGCTGTTCTACCCCCGCTCAATAGCTAGTGCAAAGATATTGTAATCGCATTGCTCAGCACACTACCTTCACAAACGCCCAAGGAGAAAAAACTGGAACAAAACACAGAAACAGAAAAAGGGTTTATCGAGGATGAAATAAGTATACTTGAGAAAGAACTAACAATACTGAGGGGAAAAATCAGCGATTAATAACAGAAAACAGAACGCCAAGATTAAAAAAAGAAAATTAGTGGCTTATGCTTTACTCAGACAAAGGAAGCAATGCCACGCCTTCAGTTTCGACACAACGCCTGAACTAGACCACATTCCACAAAAAGTCTTTCCAGTACAAGTAACACCTTGCTTTTACTCTCTTTGTCCAGGAGGACTTACATTTAAGTAACATGTTAAGTATACCATTACCAAGATTTGCAACTTTTAAAACATAGGTATCTAATTCTTTTCGGTGTTATGCTGGCACTTTGATTAATGTGTGTCTATTAATTATCGGTGTATGAAGTAATTGCAATTTTGTTGCTTCCTATCAGCATGTAAAAGATGTTAAATATTCGTTCAATTGCCGATCGTGCTTAGTACACTGAAAACTCATATTATGGGTGCGTATGCAGTACTATTGAAAATAATATAAAACATTGAGTAATAGCATGTATATGACAAGTTCCGTTATGAAGTATAGTTTCATTCTTACCATCAAAAGGAAAACAATATAGGCGATCCGCGGACATAGGCAGTAGTGACATCCAGTCCCTGTGTATGCATGTTTCTGTCGTATCCCTAGCTCATTAAATTCTCCTTCTGTTTAGAGTGAGTCAATGTCACTTTAAGCGGAACAGCGTCATACCAGAACGTGAGAGTCTGACCACTGCCGTTCTCATTCGCCCGTAGTGATCTTCGGTTAAAACGTAACATATCGCTTCAGCATAAGCTCGATAAACCACCATAAAGAAATTAGCCATAGTTCCTGCAGGTGTAAAGTGATTGAAGTCGACGTGGCTTAAGAACTAGGTTGGAGAAAAGACCATGACAGCTACAATCAATTTTAACTAAAATTATTTCTTGTTCACTGTCGTCATGATTATTGACAACCATTCTTGCAGTCAATTTGGGTAAGCTAAAATTAAAAAAAGAAAGTTTATTTCACGCCTGTTCTTCGGAAACTGAGATAGTGAAATTAACGAAAGACTTGATAATAAAATTAATGTAGGTTAATTCTTACAAAGAAGAATACAGAAACCAGCCACTATTAATACTGCTGTTTATTTAGGTAAATAGCGCCGTTACCGGTTTCGAACTGGCAAGTTCATCGCCAGACAGCTGTTCACATGATTTTCGAGATACACTTTACATTATCGTCCGTTTTTGATTTTTATTATTCCGCTATGGTGAAGTATTTTTGGTGTGTTGTTGCCCTACGGTAGAAAACAGTGTTAGAAGCGCCCTAAGTGAAAATAACTAACCTCCAAACGACGAAATACAGCGTAAATAAATATGTGAGGTTAAGTGGTTTCGATGTAAGTACCATAACCACTTAACCTCATATATTTATTTACGCTGTATTTCATCGTTTGGAGGTTAGTTATTTTCACTTAGGGCGCTTCTAACACCGTTTTCTACCGTAGGGCAACAACACACCAAAAATACTTCGCCACAGCAGAATAATAAAAATCGAAAACGGACGATAATGTAAAGTGTATCTCGAAAATCATGTGAACAGCCGTCTGGTGATGAACTTGCCAGTTCGAAACCGGTAACGGCGCTATTTACCTAAATAAATAGAAGTATTCATAGTGGGTGGTAGCTGTTTTCTTCTTTGTAAGAATTAACCTACATTAATTGTACACAGCCACGGTCACACCATGTAAGTTTTAGAGAAAATAACATTGATAATAAAACCTGTCGCCTAAGTTTTTATAGCGTTTACACTGTTCCAATGCGCATTTTGAAGTCATACCTTTGTCATCTGAACTTCAGTTGTTACCGTAGACCCTTCATTGTGACGCCCGCACTCCAGCAACGCACATTTATTGGAGTTGTCTCGCATTCTTAACCGTCATTTGCAAAACTATGGAGGAATGTATACAGAATTACAGAAGATTATACCAAATAAGGTCAAAAAGTAACGGGAATTCCTTAATTTCGCGGGGCGCTTATACATCTGACTTTAAAATATTTTTTCGCTTGTCGGTCCATATGTTCCTGATGTACATCTGCATTTTCATCTGTTTTGAATATTTAGTTTATTGTTACTTTCGAAAAGATGCATCAAAGAATTTGCATTAAATTTTGCTTGAAAATGGAATAAAGTGCAGCACTGTATTCGAAACTGCTTTTGGCGAATCTACCGACAAGAAGACAAAAGTTTACGAGTGGTATAAATATTTCAAAAAGGGTCGAGAAGACGTTGGAGACGACGATGGCCCTGGTCGCACATCATTTACTGACAACAATGTAGAAGAAGTTGAAAGGGTACAGTACCGCCCGACATTGAATATAGGTACAACATACTTCATTATTTTTGTCAGAACAACACATTTTTTTGTAAAATAACTCAATTTCAATTAATACAGCGAAGCCGGATACCAGTGTAGAAATGAATGACAATTTATGTATTTAATTTATCATATGTGCACTCCCACAAAATAAATCCCTACATCCAGTTTGGTGAGATCTTTTGAAATGAATGAATATATGGTCGTCTGCTAACCACAGATAGTGAATGTGAATATATGATCATCTTTGAGTCGATCCTTTGGCCACCTTTGGTGGAACCAAAGAGATGAAATTTACCAGAGCTTTGAGCGCCTGAAATGTAGCTGGCCAATAGGGTAGTAAGGTGCTCCCCCACTTCAGCAGAGGTGGAGAGGACCTCGAGAACGGCCATGTTTTAGGCACTCTGCCGCTGGATCCTGTGCTGTTAACACATGTTTTAGTTGTGCTACGTAATGACGAAAGAATGGAGGCATGGTATGCATGTGGAATATTTAAGAGTAGTTTGAAATAATAATTTCTCTATTTCAGGATCTTTTGTGGGGAGAATTAAATGTCAGGCAGGTAATATTAATGGGAGTGTAGTAATCTTCGGAAGTGACCAACGGTCACAAAGAAACCACGTGTAGCAATAAGTTGAAATACTTCCGTGTGCTTAAGCTAAGCTGAATTACTAGCGTGTGTACAATAAGTTGAAATATTTAAGAAATAGCGTGTGTACCATAAGTTGAAATATTTAAGAAATGGCGTGTGGAGGACTTGAAATTAGGGACGAGTACTTCCACGTGGTGAGTACTGTGTGAGTCTCAATCTGTGTATGAGACAAAGGATAAAGAGAAGTACTCGTCCATGGCATCAGTTCGCGTGTGTGATGAATATCTTAATACTACATTGCGTGTGACGCTAAATTCAAACTCTGAGAGAGAAGTAAGGTGAGTCGGCCGTCTATCCAGCAACGCCACATGGCTTGCATTGCACAGGAAGACGTGCATTTATCTCCAGAGTTCACAGTAGGAAAGTAGAATTACAAAGTGGGGCAGCGTCGTGTGAAACTGGGATCAATATTAATTGAAGTGGGAAAGCGGAAAGTGATAATGTTGTAACCATTCTCTGTGTAGTATTTCATATTGTTGTGTAGTGTATGTCATGTAATTTGGGTATGTGTGGTTTCCATGGGTGTGTAGCGAAGTAGTTTCAAAAGATTAGCGGGTTATGCTTGTTCCTTCTGTACCGCTCGGTCTGGAGGAAAGTTTCGTGATGATGATTGTGAGAGTCGAAGTGTGAGGTATAATAAAAGATCCACCAACCTATCCAGAAAGTGCACTGTAGCGTTAAATAAATTACGAGACCATAATATAGAGATTCACTAATGTAAAGCCATGCCCACTGGGCGGAATTTCTCATATGTTATTGTTGTAGGTTATAGAATTTGTGTGTTTAGGTTAGGGAATTTATCAGAATAAATCAGTTAGTGAAAAGAAAGATTGGTAGACTATTCCTTCAAATTGTATGTTGTCATAATGTCCCGAATTTATAAAGTGTGCGCCATTCATATTCAGTGGGATGGCCACATGTTAATAAAAGCCGTCAAATAAAAGACAAAAAGAAAATGTGGTACTGCCAGTGCGTAGTGTACAGTCAGAGTTCTGTAAATCACTGATAGTCAGATATGCGTTTCCGTTGCGTAGTAATCATATAGGAGGATAACTTGTAACGAAGTGTGAGTACTAGAGTTCATGTTACTCGTTAAATTAAGAAAGAATCCACTCGCTTGGCAGACCACTCATCTTGCAGGCCTGACTGCTTGATGCCACAGTATGAGCAAGGCATGTGGGTGCCTCTCATAATTTCGACCCTGCCAGGATATTTTGCTGTTAGAATTTCCTGTTAAGATTTTTTTTATTTTTTGGTGGAATATATTGTGATAGCGCTAAGAAGTAAATTTTTTTTCTGTTTGCGATTTCTTTCTGGATTGGTGAGGATCTTTTATTTTTTATGTAATTAATTGCTATATCGTCTTAGGCTGGAAGATCGTGGTATAATTTTTTTGCGTAATGTCCGTAGTAACTAGGTCGCAGTCGAAAAGTGTAGCCACCATGGAGAATAGCGATTCTGGGGTGGACGTAGCAGTGCAGCAGGAAGCAGCGGTTGACCATCTGTTAATGAGCGGGGACGGCAAACGCTCGGAAGGGGCTGAATTGTTCAGTGGACCGCTGCAAGGTGATCCTTTGAGCGGCGGGCTTTGTTCACAATCGGGGGCTTTTCCCGACGACGCGGGCGAGCCGGGACTAGGTCAGGTATGCAGTGAAAGTGCAGCTACCCTTAGCGAAGCTATGGTTTCTCAGACGAACGAGGTGAGATCACCGAAAGTAGCAAATGACAGTGTGCTACTGCAGTTGTTACAGCAGATGAATAGAGACAATAAGGAGAGAGATAGGGAGAATAAGGAAAGATTTGAAGCAACTAAGGAAAGATTGGAAGCAAATAAGGAAAGATTGGAGGCAATGGATAAGGGGAATAAAGAGGCAATGAGGAAGCTACACACAGTTATCGATGAGCGTCTGTCCGCAGTTAATAATCGGTTAGATGAGGGGGAGAAGAATCTGGGTGCGTTGAGGCAAGTATGTGATGGCGTGAAAGAAAAAGCCAATAATTTGGAGGTACGAATAAGTGCAATAGAGAGCGATATTACAGAACATAGGGGCGTGTGGCCGGATGAGCGAATCAAAGAGATAGTGGAGGAATTACTTGCAGATAAACAAGGGGCATTAGACAGCGTGGAAGCTCAAGTCACACGGCAGGAAGTGGCGCTAAATAAACACAGGGATAAAGTTGCGGAGGTAGTGGTCAGAATGAATGCGATTAGCGCAGATGTGGAAAAGATCAGTATGAGAGGGGAAACAGGCTCTGACAGTACGCAGCGAGAGGTTTATGCCGACCAGGAGGAGATACAGTCACTATTACAGTTTAGAGAGGCACAATTAGAAACAAATAGGAAACATAGGGAAGAACTTGCACAGTTGCAATTAGCGTGCAGAAGTGAAGGAGAAACACCACCAGGTAGACTGCAGAGGGAGAGTGAGATAAATTCAAAAAACGAAAATAGACAGAAAGAGGAAGACGAACTCAGAGATTTAGAAGAACGGTTGTGTCGGATAAAACAGGTGGCAAACCCGACTGGGTATGGTCCAAGGTCGGAAAACATAAGTGCGGAAGAAGAATGTAGGAGGCACTTCGTGTCGGTACAAACGTACACTTGTTTTCCGGATCCTGATAATTACCAACATCCATGCCTGTGGCTGTCTCAGTTTCAAGATTCATTACCTTCATCGTGGGGACCGCTCCTCAAAATGAAGTTTGTGTGTAACCATTTGAGGGACGAGGCTAGAGCGAAAATGCAGGAAGTTATTAAAGATTGTAGTAGCTACAAGATATTTTGTGACAAGTTTTTAAATGAATTCTGGTCGAAAAGTAAGCAGGACCAGGTTAAGCAAAGCATATTGATGATGCCAAATTGTAATGAAGGTGGTATAAGAGATCCAGTGTCATGCTATCAGGAAATGCTGAGACGAAATAGGTATTTGGATGTGCCATACGAAACTGGGGAGCTCATTAGGATCTGTATAACGAAGTTGCCAGTGAGATTGCGCAGAGATATAGTGATAGCAGGCAGAGGCATAGACGATTCCGCGTCATTTCAGCACTTGTTACAGGAACTGGGTAATGAGAGCAACATTGTGAACGGCGACACGACTCATAGGTCAGACAGAGTTGAGGATAGGAACGGCAGAAACTATCATAATGACAGGAGAGCATGGAATCAGAGGAATGACGGAAATGGAAGATGGCGAGGAAATAGGAGGCAGAATTCATGGGGATATCGACCGGCAAACCGGGAAAATAGAAGATGGGACAGAGATGGAAGAAGAAGGGAAAATGAAAATGATGGGCGAAGAGAGGATAGGCAGTCATTGGGTTCACGAGAGGACAATCACTCTCACAATGACGGAGGGACAAGAAGGTGACTACATGATAGACGGGTAAAAACCAGGGCTATAAATGACGTAAATATTAGGTATATCGATTACGGAAAACTAAGGGAGAATCTGTTAGAGGAGGTAGGAGATGTGGGGAGTGAAGTCCACCCAATAATTAGCGTAGAAATAAATAATATAATCGTACCTTGTGTCATCGACACAGGCAGTGTAATGAGTGTTTTGAGGGAAGATGTGTTTAAGTGTTGTAGTCTTACAAAACCATGGCCAACGTTGCCATTGCAAAGGACAACAGTGAGAGGGGCAATTACAGGAAAGGGAATTGAGGTGAAGTTACAAGCGCAGGTAGACTTTGTGTGCCAGGCGAAGAGGTTTAGTACAGTGTTCATGATTGTGTCGTCTCTAACTGTTGAAGGGATATTAGGCGTTAATTTTTTGAACCAATATAAAGCAGTCGTTAATATGAGAAATGGTTCGATGGAGTTGAAACGAGATTCGGAGGAAATTACATTAAGATTCGACGATTGCTTATATGCTAAAGATAACGCACACTTAGCGTTATGTCTGGCGGTAAAGTCCGGTAGACAGGCACAGAATACGGGGTTCGAACAAGAGGAGAAGGAAATTCATAAATGTTTGGAGGAGGAGATCAGGGAGAAAATCTGGCATTTACGAGGGACCACGGTCTACGGGGAATTGCAGAAAATTTTATACGAGAATAGGAAGGTATTTAAACATGCTGCGGGTACAATAAGAAATTTTGTGTATAGATTCAAGGTCAAGCCACATAAACAGTTTAGGGCCCAAGTGTACCCGATACCCGTTGTGTACAAAGAAAGAGTGGAAGCTGAGATCGAAAGCATGCTACAACAAGGGATTATCGAACCAGCATCCAGTCCGTACAACAGCCCTTTAGTTTGTGTTGAAAAAAAGGATGGGTCAATTAGATTAGTTTTGGACGCAAGAAGGATTAATAAGATAATAGAGCCAGAGACGGATCGGCCGCTGACACTTGACGAATTGCTACAAAAGTTCCACGGGATCAGAGTCCTCAGCTCAGTTGATTTGAGAATGAGTTTCTGGCAGGTGGAGTTAGATAGGGGGTGTAGAAAATACACTGCTTTCTTGTGCTACGGGAAATCATATCAATTTCGGAAACTACCATTTGGGTTAAATGTATCATCCGCGGCATTTATCAGGGCGCTAAATACGGTCATTCCTAATGAAATAAAAGATAAGGTAACACAGTACGTGGATGATGTCCTGATAGCCGAAAGAAACTGGGAAGACCACAATAGAACGTTAAGCATATTGCTCGGTGCATTGGAGAAACATGGGGTAACCGTGAATTTGGGAAAGTCAGAATTTGGACGAAAAGAAATCGAGTTTTTAGGTCACATTGTGACACCAGAGGGAATAAGACCAAATCCAGACAAACTCGAAGCAATCAGAGATTTTCCGGTGCCAAGAACAAAACGTCAGCTACGGGGTTATTTAGGATTAATCAACTTTTACAGGAGGTTCATTAAGATTGGGGGTGCAGCGACACCCAGACTATGTCAGCTGACTGGAAAGAAAACGGTATGGAATTGGGACTCTGTCGCGCAGAAAGAGTATGAGGCGTTAAAGAAGGCACTGCTATCGGCACCTCTTCTCGGGCATCCAGACCTAGGGAAAGAGTTTTGTATGGCCACGGACAGTTCCCGTAGTGGACTTGGGGTAACATTGTTCCAAGAGCAAGAGCAAGGAGGAGAAGTAATACAACAACCTATTGCATTTGCGAGCCGAGTGCTTAGCAAAGCTGAGAGAAATTACACGGTAACTGAGCTTGAAGCTTTGGCAATAGTATGGGGTTTTAGTAAGTTTAGATACTATTTGTATGGGAGGCATACTAAAATCTATACTGACCACAAGTCACTACAGTTTCTGATGTCGGCCAAACTTAATCATAGACGACTCGCTAGGTGGGCACTCTATTTACAGGAGTTTCAGTTTTCGGTCATGTATATTCCTGGGCCACAGAATATAGTGGCAGATGCGTTGTCAAGGAGCCCAGTAGGTCATGGTCAATGCATTGACGAGGAGGTAAACGAGAACAGATATGATATATTGTATATGCAGGGCGTGCCGTTCGAGAAATACATAGGGGCGGTACTCACAAATATCGCGAAAGAGCAGGATAAAGACGCGTCATGGAGAATGGTGAAGGACAGAGTTAGAGCGAACTCAGATGCCAATATAGCGCGCTTTTATACAATTCAGAACGGGGTCCTTTTCTACCGTAGAAATCCGAACACACAGGACTGGGTGTTGTGTATACCAAATGAAATAGTCAACAAGTTGATCTGGTACACACACCTAAGTTACGGGCATTACGGGGCAAGGAAATGTTGTAAGAAGTTAAGGGAATCAGTTTATTTCATTAGTATGGAGAGGAGGATCAAGAACGTGCTTGGTAGTTGCAAATTGTGCCAGAAGGCAAAATCGTTAACTATCTCATGCAAAGCACCGCTTTTTCCGATAGTGCCAGGTAGATTGAGGGAATTCGGAGCAACAGATTTGTTTGGCCCGCTACCTAAGTCAGTGCAGGGATATAGATATGTTTTAGTAGCAGTAGAATTGGTGTCAAAGTATGTGACATTTACCGCATTGAAACGTGCGACGGGAAGGACAGTAGCAGCAGCGATCGTTAAAAACTTTTTGCGAGAAGTAGGAACTGTAGAAAAGTTCATAGCTGACAATGGACCACAATATAGATCCAGACAATGGCTAACCACACTGAAGAGAAGAAGGATAAAACCGGTGTTCATATCCCGATACCATGCTGCGAGTAACCCCAGTGAAAGAGTAGTAAAAGAACTGGGAAAGTTGTGTAAGATCTATTGCCATAGGCAACATAGAAGTTGGAGTATTTTTCTCAAAGATTTTCAGGACATCCTCAATGAGCTACCACATGGAGCAACTGGTTTATCACCAATTACGGTACTAAAGAATGAACCACCACCAGATCGAGTCAGGGAGCTGGTAGATTTTCCGCGATCAGGAAAGCAGAGGCACACAGAAATTGTCAAGGTTGCGATAGAGCGTATTAAGAAAGCAGCTAAGGATAGGCAGGAGAAGCAGAAAGGAAAGATCCGTAAGATCGAATTGGCAGTAGGAGACAAGGTTCTAATTAAAACTCATCGATTATCAAAGAAGCACAGATTCCTAACTAGCAAATTCTTTACGGTGTATAGTGGACCATTCAGAGTGAGGCGGATTGTCCATGAAAATGCTGTACTGATTGAGACGATCAAGGGAAAACAATCTCGTGGGCTTCATCACATTTCTAACATCAAATTATGGAAAAGTTAAGGATAGATCTAAAATAGGCAATTTATGGTAGCTAGTCAGTGTATTTATTTGTGGTGTGTAACGTTGTGCAGGGTCAAATCGAACATAAGAATTTTCAGGCGGGATGTCAGGAAGTATGACGGAATAGACTGGTCGAATGAGTCATGAACAGGAGTCGACAGAGTGGTGTATGTACGTATTTTTTTGTCATATGAATAAGGATCAAGCAGAAACGACGTGATGATTAATGAGTGGATAAAGATGGTAGATAGAGAAGCGACGTGATAAATAGTAGTAGATAAAGGTGATATTTAAGGAAAGAAGCGACGTGAAGCAGTGTGATTAATAAAAAGAGATTCGACGGGATGAAACAGTGGTAAATAAAGGTGAGTAGAATTAATAATGTCGAGATGTCTTAGATGTATGTTACAGAGAGGCCTGGGTATGCTGCAATAGAGATTGATGTCAATGGCGAAGGAAGACCAGGAAATGATGGAGTAATGGACGGACGGAGAGCCGAAATGCGAATGAAGAGATGAGGACAACTGCACAATGTGAAGGGACATGAAGGGAGTATGAGATTCAGATGGTGAACGTTGTGGAATACTGACGTAAGATGTAATATAAGTGTAGATCTAATTCTTACCATAAGATTTGCAATTTGGTGAAAATTATATTTTTTGTTGTGGTTGAAGCCTGGTACCAGTATAACTAATTAAAACGGTACCAAGAATGTGTACAGTTATTTTGCAGGATGAGTAATTTGTGTATTTTTTGTTCTTAGATGAAATGTCGCAATTCTAAGTGATATTTAGCAGGAGGAATGCAGAGGTAAGCCGATGGAGAGAGGTGCCAGAGTGAAAGGACGAATTTGGAGACTGGAAAGCTATCTCCGAAACAGCTTCATGTGTTATGTGGTTGAGTATAAGGGAGCGAAGGTATGGTATGTTGTCGTGAGTGTGGTGGTGTTAAGGTTAGCTGACTTCTAGACCTATTCTGTTAGTGTATTAATGGATTGAATGAGAAGGAAAATGTGATGTCTGGCGAGTGAGAGTCGTAGAATTTAGTGTGATCAATGCGCACACTCCTGTAAAGGGGATGCTACCGATCCATAACCAAAACATTATTGTGTTTTATTGTTTGATTGGGATGAACCTCGATGGCAGGTCAGGATCTGATATGTGGATGGTACATACGTGTCCTAGAAATGTTGTTATATATAATAAAATGTAAAATATATAAAGAGATACTAATATCAGTCTGTCACAGGCACAAAGGTGCATTGTATGTTGTAGATTTAGAGTCATCAGTTTCTGAAATGTTTATTGTGTTAGGATGTTAAAGTAGTTTACCACTTAATAACATGTGATGGGTAATTGTGAGCTGTGTAGATGATTTCTTATTTTTTTTGTTGGAACATTTTCAAGGGGTATTAATTTCAGTCTGTCACAAGCACAAAGGTGCGTTGTATATTGTAGTATTAGGAGAACAGTTTCTAATATTTTCACTATGATAGGATGTTAAAGTAGTCTACTATTTGATATTGTAATTATGAGCTGTATAGATTGTTTCTTATTCCTTTTTTTTAACACTTTCATGTTTTGTATGAAGGACGACAGGTACAATCAGTAGCACAAGTATGGGCTGTATATAGAAAAGAGATAAATGTTGATGTTGTATGTGTAGAAAACTAGGGTGTATAATTTTATGTTTTTTTAGAACAAAGATTCTTTTATTACCAATGTATCTAATAGATCATACATGTAATCAATGAGTATTTAAATAATGTAACAATATCCTTTTGTCTGTAATGTTGCGAGATGCACGGAAGGGTCTGACTGATTGGGTGTCGTAGCGCTGAGAGGCTACACAGAACACGCCCGTACCACATAAGCCAAGCAGGCGACGGGCGACAGAGCCGCGGCACTCCCCACTCCACTGCTGGTCGAGGTACCCTCCACGCGCCCGCTACAGCAGGTCAACGGCCTGGGGCGACACGCACGTACCACTGGCCATTCATAAGTTCCGCCACCCTTTCGACTAGGGAAAGTATCCCGCGGAGGCAACAGCGGGTGGTTTCTTCTGCTCAACGGGGCGCGCGCGGCGGCGCCACGGCAGAATGGACGACGCGCGGCAGAGCCCGGCGGGCATTTTTTACCAGCAACTATTAACTGGTACTGGACTGTGGAGCCGTGAAACAAGATGACTGCTCGTATGTCTCCATAAGGTGGAAAGTGAAGGACTGGTGTTTCCACGTTGTGAGTGGTGGAAAAGATTTTGTCTTTAGCAGACAGGACGATTGTTTTGTTTTGTCTTGACCACTGGACGGTGGGATCCATAAACTTTTGGCAGTGACTTGTTCAGTGTGCTTTGTGAATTGCATGTGGGACGCTTGGTATTCTTGAAGAGGACAGTTGTCGTTTGGTGACTAATTATTGTATGAACGCAAGAAACTTAGAGTGGGACATTGACATTTGCGTTTGTAGTGGGAGACATTTCCTTAATTAATGCGGGAATAAGTGCTGTTTGTTGGAACTTACGACTTTTAATTACACCATGAACTGAAAGGACAGAACCGTGGGTAATAGTAGTTGTAGGGCCATTTTTTGGACGACCAGATTCGTGTGGATGGTACGCTGAGAGTGACTATGACATTTGTGTTTAATGTGAGATACAGTTTACTGTTCAGTGCGTGTTCATAATGCCGATTTGAGTGACTTAAAGACTTTCGTCCGGGTAACCATGGGAGAGCTTTGACACCGAGACAGTGTTTCTAGGGAACCTGTCAGCAACTTTTTCGACCCCAAGAAAATCACAGAATGAAATGATTCCGTGTGACTCGCAAGATAGGGAATAATGTATTTGTACTTGTAATTGTGTAAATTTTTTTATATGTTTCATTCCTGAAGGGACAGCAAGTGTAATTGTATTTCATTAACATTTGTGTTTAGAATAGTTAGTGTTTGTTTTTGTTTGTTCTGGGTTATCAAGTTCACGTAGCATGTTTATTAAAATATTTGGTACAATGATGCTTTAATTATTAGCCAGTGGCGTAATAGTAACGTAGCGGCCCTTGTTGTATTGGTCAGTAAGGTTGTCATAGGGGACAGGAATTTGCATTGCACAACAAATATCGGGATTAACTGATGCATTTTGACGTCGTGGACAGTAATGATCTTGTTGGTGTGTTGACTGAAGCCACTTATTTGCATTATCACAGTGGTGATATTTCACATTAAAGTGTAACGAAGGCTAGTCGAAATGCAAGTTCTTGTCGTCTAAATGTGTGACAACAGAGAAAGAAGCAGTAGAGTAAGATACGAGAGCTACAGGTGGATTCAAGCACTTATTGCTAAACTATTTACTGCGTGTATTGATCAAAAGTTGATGGACTGACTGGCTGAGCAGCAGGTATTTGTACTGGTGGATAAGAATGAGGTTAAACTCACTGTCGAGTAGTTGTGGCAATTGCTTAAGTGATGATAGTTAACGAGGTATGACATGATGTCTTAGGTTGACTATATTACGTAACCAGTATGCAACTTGTGGTATATTTCATTGTTTTTCTTCTCAGCTTTATTTCTCTGTAGGTTTGATGTATATTTTAGAGTAATGGTATGGAGCCTGACATTCTACATGTAACTGGTGTACGCAACTTCTCTCTTTTGTTGATTTTGTTTTGTATTTAGACTTTGCTGTGTAAAGGTTTTTACCCCGCAATTTATGAATGTCAGATTACTTGCTCTGTGTTTGGACGGTGAGCTATTTAAAATTTCATGAGTACAATTAGTATTTTTTTTTATTTCTCATAGAATTAGTGAAGTTTGGATTACTCATAAAATAACGAAGATCCCAGTAACTAAGCAAATTTTTATCTCACCATTATTTTTTATTTGTATGATGTAATGTTTTATTTGTCATGTGGATTGTTGTAAATTTGTATGTGTACGTTACTCCGGATTGTGGAGAGTACAATAATGCAACAACTGTGTCAATAATTTGCTATTGAGGTCACCAGGGGCTAAGGTCTCCTCCTGGTTATTTTGATGACTTGCTATGTTTGTTCTAATACAGTTTTCTTAAAAAAAAAATGTTCGGAACTACCCTCGCATTGCAAGGATAGTACCGTGCCATTTTTTTCTGCATGGGTAGCCGGTGGTGAAAGGGTACAGTACCGCCCGACATTGAATATAGGTACAACATACTTCATTATTTTTGTCAGAACAACACATTTTTTTGTAAAATAACTCAATTTCAATTAATACAGCGAAGCCGGATACCAGTGTAGAAATGAATGACAATTTATGTATTTAATTTATCATATGTGCACTCCCACAAAATAAATCCCTACATCCAGTTTGGTGAGATCTTTTGAAATGAATGAATATATGGTCGTCTGCTAACCACAGATAGTGAATGTGAATATATGATCATCTTTGAGTCGATCCTTTGGCCACCTTTGGTGGAACCAAAGAGATGAAATTTACCAGAGCTTTGAGCGCCTGAAATGTAGCTGGCCAATAGGGTAGTAAGGTGCTCCCCCACTTCAGCAGAGGTGGAGAGGACCTCGAGAACGGCCATGTTTTAGGCACTCTGCCGCTGGATCCTGTGCTGTTAACACATGTTTTAGTTGTGCTACGTAATGACGAAAGAATGGAGGCATGGTATGCATGTGGAATATTTAAGAGTAGTTTGAAATAATAATTTCTCTATTTCAGGATCTTTTGTGGGGAGAATTAAATGTCAGGCAGGTAATATTAATGGGAGTGTAGTAATCTTCGGAAGTGACCAACGGTCACAAAGAAACCACGTGTAGCAATAAGTTGAAATACTTCCGTGTGCTTAAGCTAAGCTGAATTACTAGCGTGTGTACAATAAGTTGAAATATTTAAGAAATAGCGTGTGTACCATAAGTTGAAATATTTAAGAAATGGCGTGTGGAGGACTTGAAATTAGGGACGAGTACTTCCACGTGGTGAGTACTGTGTGAGTCTCAATCTGTGTATGAGACAAAGGATAAAGAGAAGTACTCGTCCATGGCATCAGTTCGCGTGTGTGATGAATATCTTAATACTACATTGCGTGTGACGCTAAATTCAAACTCTGAGAGAGAAGTAAGGTGAGTCGGCCGTCTATCCAGCAACGCCACATGGCTTGCATTGCACAGGAAGACGTGCATTTATCTCCAGAGTTCACAGTAG
Organism: Schistocerca cancellata; assembly: GCF_023864275.1. Lineage (NCBI taxonomy): Eukaryota > Metazoa > Arthropoda > Insecta > Orthoptera > Acrididae > Schistocerca > Schistocerca cancellata. Next base: position 617,607,815 of record NC_064630.1, on the reverse strand, counting down.
GAAAGTAGAATTACAAAGTGGGGCAGCGTCGTGTGAAACTGGGATCAATATTAATTGAAGTGGGAAAGCGGAAAGTGATAATGTTGTAACCATTCTCTGTGTAGTATTTCATATTGTTGTGTAGTGTATGTCATGTAATTTGGGTATGTGTGGTTTCCATGGGTGTGTAGCGAAGTAGTTTCAAAAGATTAGCGGGTTATGCTTGTTCCTTCTGTACCGCTCGGTCTGGAGGAAAGTTTCGTGATGATGATTGTGAGAGTCGAAGTGTGAGGTATAATAAAAGATCCACCAACCTATCCAGAAAGTGCACTGTAGCGTTAAATAAATTACGAGACCATAATATAGAGATTCACTAATGTAAAGCCATGCCCACTGGGCGGAATTTCTCATATGTTATTGTTGTAGGTTATAGAATTTGTGTGTTTAGGTTAGGGAATTTATCAGAATAAATCAGTTAGTGAAAAGAAAGATTGGTAGACTATTCCTTCAAATTGTATGTTGTCATAATGTCCCGAATTTATAAAGTGTGCGCCATTCATATTCAGTGGGATGGCCACATGTTAATAAAAGCCGTCAAATAAAAGACAAAAAGAAAATGTGGTACTGCCAGTGCGTAGTGTACAGTCAGAGTTCTGTAAATCACTGATAGTCAGATATGCGTTTCCGTTGCGTAGTAATCATATAGGAGGATAACTTGTAACGAAGTGTGAGTACTAGAGTTCATGTTACTCGTTAAATTAAGAAAGAATCCACTCGCTTGGCAGACCACTCATCTTGCAGGCCTGACTGCTTGATGCCACAGTATGAGCAAGGCATGTGGGTGCCTCTCAAAGTAAAGAAAATGGTTCTGAAAAACCGCCGAATCACAGTCAGAGAGGCTACTTATGATGTTGGCATGTCCTTGGGCTCATTCAAAGCAACTTTTTTGGATGTTTTGGGCATGAAACGCGTAGCACAGAGTTTGTTACAAAACTAACGGAGTTTGAGCAAAACCGATGTCGCGGAGGCATTGCTCAGGAGCTACTGAATGAAGTCGACAACGATATGGAACTTCGAAACAGTGGTATAACAAGTGACAGAACACGCTTATACGGGTATCACCTCGAAACGAAACCCCAGTCTTCCCAATGGAAACGGCCTGAAGAGCCAAGACCGAAAAAAAAAAAAAAATCAACAAGTTCGATCACTTATAAAGGTTCATCTCACTGTTTTCTTCGGTTACAATGGGACAGTGCATCATGAGCTACTCATACGGTCAGTGAGGAATACTACCTGAAGTTATGCGTCGTTTGCGTGAAGGAATCCGAAGAAAACGACCCGAACAGTGGCAAAACCACTCGTGAAAACTCCATCACGATAACGCCTCCACTCAATAGTTGTTAGTGATTATTTGCAAAAACAAAAATTCCCGTTACTTTTTGATCACACCTCGTATGTAGATTTTTCGTTAAAACGTATGGTACACTGTATGAACTCACGCAAATTTTTGTAATGGTAAGCCGTCGTGGCGGCTATCGATTCCAGAGAGATCTCCGCGGAGCGGCAACTAGGAGCCTCTCGACATGGGAAAACTTGAGCAACTACCGCTACAATTAGCTGTAGCGGGTGAGACAGCGAAAATGCAAGTGACTGTAGAGCAGAAAGGAAGAAGCCACCGAAATGAGAGGAAATAAGCATCACGATGCAGCATGGCACCAAATTAGAAGCGAGTATGACAAGTTTCCCCTCGCCGACGCGAAGCTAACGGGTCGAGGAGGTTACGCGGCGGTCGTTGCGGCGTGCTGCCTCCCGTTATACCGTTACCGAGTGCGAATAGAACCGAGGAGTGGAGATTACGCACACGTCGGTGCCGTAGCTAGCGGACAATGGTGAATTTTACTAGCGGAAATCTATGTCCGACGAAAGAGCGGCTGTCTGGAGCCTCAGACCGTGCACTGAGTGATGATGGACATGTTAGACGATACTATAGTGCGTATTGAATCTGTCTTAGCCATTGTGTTTACGGGTGTTTTGTTGGACCAAAGCACCGAACGAAGACGAGACATCTTAGACGGCGTTGCACTGAATTATTCAATCTGGTGAAGCAGTCGTGTATGTAGTGATGCTGAGAGTCTGAACTGCTCCCTAACAGAAACCTGTGTGGGTAATTTGTCTCTCTAAGACCACAGTGTCGAATTGCTTCTCTCTAGCGATTGCAGTTGAGCTTGGTATGATTTCGTTTGTCATGCGTAACAGGTTCTGCCCTGTTAAGCGTCCCCTTAGAAAAATTTATGAATGACTGTGCTGATAAACCCCTTACGTTATTTGATTTTTAAACAGCTGAGCAGAACTGAACGTACTCAGACATTTCTCTCTTTACTTATTCTGATCAACATCAAACGGACATAAAATATTATTAGCGCAGCGCAATCTGAATTTCAAAAATCCCTACAAAAGAATGGACCTGACTAACAATAACCTATACCTTTCATGAATCACTTACCTCACAAAAATCTTCATTAGTCAAACTACTGCAATACAGCGTGCACCAATACTGCCAGCTGAATAAACGATTGTAGCTACTGAAGGCACTAACTACTGATAAGCGAAGTTAGCAAATGAAAGATTTTGATAGAGAACAAACAACGTATTTACCTTAATAGTGTTCAAAAGTCATTGTTGTTGTTGTTATGGTCTTCAGTCCTGAGACTGGTTTGATGCAGCTCTCCATGCTACTCTATCCTGTGCAAGCTTCTTCATCTCCCAGTACCTACTGCAACCTACATCCTTCTGAATCTGCTTAGTGTATTCATCTCTTGGTCTCCCCCTACGATTTTTACCCTCCACACTGCCCTCCAATACTAAATTGGTGATCCCTTGATGCCTCAGAACATGTCCTACCAACCGATCTCTTCTTCTGGTCAAGTTGTGCCACAAACTTATCTTCTCCCCAATCCTATTCAATACTTCCTCATTAGTTATGTGATCTACCCATCTAATCTTCAACATTATTCTGTAGCACCACATTTCGAAAGCTTCTATTCTCTTCTTATCCAAACTACTTACCGTCCATGTTTCACTTCCATACACGGCTACACTCCATACAAATAGTTTCAGAAATAACTTCCTGACACTTAAATCTATACTCGATGTTAACAACTTTCTCTTCTTCAGAAACGCTTTCCTTGCCATTGCCAGTCTACATTTTATATCCTCTCTACTACGACCATCATCAGTTATTGTGCTCCCCAAATAGCAAAACTCCTTTACTACTTTAAGTGTCTCATTTCCTAATCTAATACCCTCAACATCACCCGACTTAATTCGACTACATTCCATTATCCTCGTTTTGCTTTTGTTGATGTTCATCTTATACCCTCCTTTCAAGATACTGTCCATTCCGTTCAACTACTCTTCCAAGTCCTTTGCTGTCTCTGACAGAATTACAATGTCATCGGCGAACCTCAACGTTTTTATTTCTTCTCCATGGATTTTAATACCTACTCCGAATTTTTCTTTTGTTTCCTTTACTGCTTGCTCAATATACAGATTGAATAACATCGGGGAGAGGCTACAGCCCTGTCTTACTCCCTTCTTAACCACTGCTTCCCTTTCATGTCCCTCGACTCTTATAACTGCCATCTGGTTTCTGTACAAATTGTAAATAGCCTTTCGCTCCCTGTATTTTACCCCTGCCACCTTTAGAATTTGAAAGAGAGTATTCCAGTCAACATTGTCAAAAGCTTTCTCTAAGTCTACAAATGCTAGAAACGTAGGTTTGCCTTTCCTTAATCTTTCTTCTAAGATAAGTCGTAAGGTGAGTATTGCCTCACGTGTTCCAGTATTTCTACGGAATCCAAACTGATCTTCCCCAAGGTCGGCTTCTACTAGTTTTTCCATTCGTCTGTAAAGAATTCGTGTTAGTATTTTGCAGCTGTGGCTTATTAAACTGATTGTTCGGTAAATCTCACATCTGTCAACACCTGCTTTCTTTGGGACTGGAATTATTGTATTCTTCTTGAAGTCTGAGGGTATTTCGCCTGTTTCATACATCTTGCTCACCAGATGGTAGAGTTTTGTCAGGACTGTCTCTCCCAAGGCCGTCAGTAGTTCCAATGGAATGTTGTCTACTCCGGGGGCCTTGTTTCGACTCAGGTCTTTCAGTGCTCTGTCAAACTCTTCACGCAGTATCGCATCTCCCATTTCATCTTCCTCTACATCCTCTTCCATTTCCATAATATTGTCCTCAAGTACATCGCCCTTGTATAGACCCTTTATATACTCCTTCCACCTTTCTGCTTTCCCTTCTTTACTTATTATATATATATATATATATATATATATATATATATATATATATATATATATATATATATATATATATATATATATATCAGTTCTGACATCCAGTCTTACAAAAGAGTACCAATTTCCGTTTCCTCGTTAGTAACTTTCCTTTGCCGAATATGCTTCCGACGGGTTAAAGATCCAGTTGTTCTAAATTTATAATACTCATATTCAAATGTATGACGTGTAGGGTGAGAGCGTTGAGGATATCTTTCAGCGTATAAGTTCCTACTGTCACTGAATTTCGTTGACATTCTCCGTAAATGAGAAGCATTTCGACTTGTTCTTCGAATTAATACATCATTCACAGTCACTTCATTCGACGATACTAGTCTTACAGTTCCTATCAGTGTTGTATTGTGAAACCGTCGAACGGCGTTTACATGTCAGTGGCACGTTAGATAAATATGCCGTATTCGGCGCATATTTACTCAAAATGTTTCAAGTGGCTCTAAGCACTATGGTACTAAACATCGGAGGTCATCAGTTCTCTAGACTTAGAACTACTTAAACCGAACTAACCTAAGGACATCACACACATCCACGCCTGAGGCAGGATTCGAACCTGCGACCGTAACAGCAGCGCGGTTCCGGACTGAAGCGCCTAAAATATTTACTATTTGCACCATATACGAGAAAGAATGGTCAGAGCATGTACTTCGATAAGTGCCGAAGTGATAAAGAATACCACTCAATCCATGATAAGTAGATTGCAGCACTGCATTGATACCAATAGTCATCACTTCGAACAACTTCTGTAAATGGACGTTCATGCCACCTTTGTGACGTTCGTTGACCTTCAAAGACTTACCGTTACGCATCATTGACCTCGTCTAGATAGCCGCTATCAGAAAATAGATACCAAACTACAGCATCCAATTTTAAAGAACAAAGTTGACCTTCATACCTCTGACGGGACCCCACCCAGAAACAATAAACCAACGTCATATAATGGCCCCTGTTGTCCCATGCAACATTTGTCCGACAAAATTTTCAGGTGCTATCATACCTTCGGATTTATTCTAGGTGCAATAATTAGTGACTCACCCTGTGTAGATATGGAACAGCAGACAGCCTGTAACACTGCCTTGGGGAACGCCAGAAATCACTCTTGTTTTACTCGATAACTTTTCTGTCCACTGGTTCCGCACACGCCTTTCTGTTGTAGTGATATGCACTCTGTGAGTAGCAGTGTCACAGTATGTCGAACCCGTTTCCCTCAGATCAGTCATTCTGTCCCGTCCGAACTAACTCACATGCTGATAGCGCGCCGTTTGACGTCAGTCTAAGCCTGACACTTGTTTACGTTGATCCTTATGGTTTAATGTGTCTAAAGGTGCTTGATCAGAACCCCAAGGTCTTCTTGAACGTGGGGAGTCACTACTGCCAAAACGATCGTCTTTAAAACGAGAAAACCATTTTCTTCCAATGCTCTGCCCAATGGCATGATCCCCATACCAGGAGCAAATGTTTCTGACTACCTCCGCTGTTGTCACCCATCTATTGACATCATACAGAACAATATGTCGGAAATGTTACGATTCGTCCGCCTGGCGTTCCATCTTTTTGCGTCCACAGCTTCACTTACTATCTCCAAATGACAAACTGACAATATGTAAACTCAAATAGGAACAGTAAGCTACAAATAAAGAATGATAATCGATAAATAACCCCTAGCCAACGCAATACCAACATGCAAAACAAAAACGCAGCTAACTTATGCACAAATCTAATATTATCTACTGACGTGATTTATTATGTATATGTTAACAGGTAGGAATCGCGTTTGTAGTGAATTGTTCGTAGTTCTTGCGTTGTGAAAATAGACCTTTATATGAGTTCCCTCAATTTATGAGTCACATATCATATAAACTCTTGACGTGTTAGCTCCATCATTCGACTGAAATTGTTTTCTGACAGTTAATGTCCCTGGGAGTTTGTTTTTTAATGTGCTGATCGGCACTTGGCGTCGCGTGCATTTTGAGTCCACTTGATTTTATTTTTCTTCTGCTGTGATACGGGTGTTAAATACATGGGACTTTGTATCGTGGAAGGTAATATGACATCAGTTATCATGCAATAAGTATTGGCTAGGTACCTCATTTAAGTGGAGATACTTAGCAGAGCTTCACTGCTCCACGCAGCTACATTATCGATTCTCACTTTTGAATCTATTGCTTTCAGTCCGCAAATAGTGAGCTGAAAGACCTAGTCAAGGCGGATCACACTAATTGTAGTTCAGTGCTGACTTTAGAGTAGTAATCACTAATTGCCGGAGGAGATATACACTCCTGGAAATGGAAAAAAGAACACATTGACACCGGTGTGTCAGACCCACCATACTTGCTCTGGACACTGCGAGAGGGCTGTACAAGCAATGATCACACGCACGGCACAGCGGACACACCAGGAACCGCGGTGTTGGCCGTCGAATGGCGCTAGCTGCGCAGCATTTGTGCACCGCCGCCGTCAGTGTCAGCCAGTTTGCCGTGGCATACGGAGCTCCATCGCAGTCTTTAACACTGGTAGCATGCCGCGACAGCGTGGACTTTAACCGTATGTGCAGTTGACGGACTTTGAGCGAGGGCGTATAGTGGGCATGCGGGAGGCCGGGTGGACGTACCGCCGAATTGCTCAACACGTGGGGCGTGAGGTCTCCACAGTACATCGATGTTGTCGCCAGTGGTCGGCGGAAGGTGCACGTGCCCGTCGACCTGGGACCGGACCGCAGCGACGCACGGATGCACGCCAAGACCGTAGGATCCTACGCAGTGCCGTAGGGGACCGCACCGCCACTTCCCAGCAAATTAGGGACACTGTTGCTCCTGGGGTATCGGCGAGGACCATTCGCAACTGTCTCCATGAAGCTGGGCTACGGTCCCGCACACCGTTAGGCCGTCTTCCGCTCACGCCCCAACATCGTGCAGCCCGCCTCCAGTGGTGTCGCGACAGGCGTGAATGGAGGGACGAATGGAGACGTGTTGTCTTCAGCGATGAGAGTCGCTTCTGCCTTGGTGCCAATGATGGTCGTATGCGTGTTTGGCGCCGTGCAGGTGAGCGCCACAATCAGGACTGCATACGACCGAGGCACACAGGGCCATCACCCGGCATCATGGTGTGGGGAGCGATCTCCTACACTGGCCGTACACCACTGGTGATCGTCGAGGGGACACTGAATAGGGCACGGTACATCCAAACCGTCATCGAACCCATCGTTCTACCATTCCTAGACCGGCAAGGGAACTTGCTGTTCCAACAGGACAATGCACGTCCGCATGTATCCCGTGCCACCCAACGTGCTCCAAAAGGTGTAAGTCAACTACCCTGGCCAGCAAGATCTCCGGATCTGTCCCCCATTGAGCATGTTTGGGACTGGAGGAAGCGTCGTCTCACCCGGTCTGCACGTCCAGCACGAATTCCACAGGACTACATCCAGCATCTCTACGATCGTCTCCATGGGAGAATAGCAGCCTGCATTGCTGCGAAAGGTGGATATACACTGTACTAGTGCCGACATTGTGCATGCTCTGTTGCCTGTGTCTATGTGCCTGTGGTTCTGTCAGTGTGATCATGTGATGTATCTGACCCCAGGAATGTGTCAATAAAGTTTCCCCTTCCTGGGACAATGAATTCACGGTGTTCTTATTTCAATTTCCAGGAGTGTATAATCTATACCGGCCGTTACCTCTGAAGCGCCACACTCTTTTCAAGAAAGGATCTCTACTAAAAGTTGTAAGTTCTGAAGGGTGTTATGGAGTTGTTACCTCGAAATGACCTTGAAACCTGTTTTCAAGGTCGAACCAAGGTCAAGTTGATTTTTGCAAATGGTTGCTCCTATTTTTATTCCATATTAGTATACTACGTGAAAAAATACGCATTGTTTGTACGGAATTTTTTTTTCAGAAAACCAATGGTTTCATTGTAACCTTCCCAGGTTTTCATTATCTCGAGAACGAAGCGAGATCGGGAAAAATTTCAATCAAAATCTTGTATGTTTTCTGAACTCTGTCCACTGGCGAAATTTTCGTGAACTTGAAATGGCCTTTAAATTCTTCAGTAGGGACTAACCTGAAAGCTAATACAATCGACATTAGCGGAACCCAGTGTGCACCACGTGGAGGTTGCCCAGCGACTTCGGACATCGTTAGCCCTGAAAAGGACTGATCAACATGGTTCTCACTGGAAATTTAGGATCTCAGACGGTCGATCAACTGCTCATTTTTCCTAATGCACATTTGCACTCTCTGTCGGAAACTGGACTCGACATCATTCAGTGTCTGATGGATGACTGCCGGGAAAGCCACCACAATCCTTACTTTCATATCTTCTAGCGTCGTCAGGGAAGTTGAGTACTCTTCTGCTTCACAGCTCCCCACAATGGTGTTAAGTCTGGCGATTTTGGAGGGAATTCACGAATTGCACTACCGATACCAATCCATCAATTCCGGTAAAAATCGAAATGCCGTGTGTCTAGGGCCTCTCGTCGGGTAGACCGTTCGCCTGGTGCAAGTCTTTCTGGGGGACGCCACTTCGGCGACTTGGGTATCGATGAGGATGAAATGATGATGATAAGGACAACACAACACCCAGTCCCTGAGAGGAGAAAATCTCGGACCCAAGTCGGGCCGTTAGGTATGACATTCCGTCGTGCTGACCATTCAGCTACCAGAGGCGGTTATCGATTCTGACAGGGAAGGCCTGACGTGCAGGGACGCCGTCATGTTGAAACCACACACGTGCTCTTATGTCTAGGGGGACATTTTCTAGTATAGGAAGCACGAGATTTCGGAGAATATGAATATAGCGCAAGCCGTTCAGTATTTTTCCATAAAAAGTAGGACCTATCACGTAATCTCCAACTGTGCACACCCAGACATTAATTGACCACCGTCTCTGTATTCGGTGATGTCGTTGCCAGCGAGGATTTTCTTCCGCCCAGTACTGTGAGTTATAGAAATTGACTCCTACCATGTTGTCGATGTTTGCCTCGTCTGTAAACATAGAGCGTGCGAATAAAAAGGGATGACGTATTTGCGCATCGGCCCATCGACAAAATGCCAGGAGTCTCTCAGGATCCCCAGGCTCAATTGCTTGGGTGATATGCAAGCGATATGGGTGGAATTTAAAGTTCCTTAAACCACGAGATACTGTTGATCGAGGCACGCCATGTATTCGCTGAATCTGACGAGTCGAAAGGTGTCGATCTTCAGCGACGATAGCACGAACTACCAGCGCAGTCGCCTCTCTCGGGCCCGTCCTTCGTCCCTTCCTTTTCAAAGTCTCTCGTTCAACTCGTCGTACCAGAGACGTAGCTGTAACCTTCGTGGAATGACGGGCATCGGGATGCCTTTCAGCATACAATCTTTGCGCTGCTGCATAATTATCGCGACACTTGCCAACAATTTTACAATTCTCACTATTTGTAATCAGCCATTTCGGATAGATTAACGTCGAAAAATAAATTACGCTGATCACTTTTACTATTATTGGCTTTCTTAGATTTTTCCTTAAACGAAACATCCGGCAAGCTTGTTGCAGGACATCTGTCTTATTACAGTGTACGCGACCCGTTTGTTTACACATGCTCGCCGTTGTTTACGCCACAACGTGAAGCCAAAACATACAGTATTCAAGTGCGCTCTTTCAGAAACTTATTTAGATGTCTAACGCATGTGTGTCGTTCAAGATGGCACCGTTACATATCTCGATATTGTAGTAAATAACAAAATAATAAAATTCCAAACTATAATCCGTCCTTTTCAAATATGGAGACAAGGCAGAAACGAAAGACGGTCCCGTGAAAGTCGATTGCGAGACAAGGTGACTCAGATAAATTTTTCTCTTGTGGGCTCCATACACTCGTCCTGGGAATAATTTTGCTTGTACGGATTTAGAAAAATTTCACTTCGCAGGAACTCATTAGAGTCTCGCGAGACGAGATTGTTCTGAGTCCCACAAGGTGAAATTCATCAGAGTTGGACGAGGGGGAATTTCTCTAAATCGCGTAACACACACTTTTTTAAGTCCACATGAGAAAAATTTATGAGAGTCACGCCAGTCAAGAATCATTCTAAGTGAGCACAGGCGAGAAATTTTCAGAGTCTCCGAAGGGAAGCTTTCTCAGAACCTTCAGTCATGTTTCCAAATTCCCCGTGATTATTAGTTAACCTCAAAGCTCCACTCTTGTCATCTCTGATAGTGCCAGCACAAGCACAATGCTGGTCTCTGACTCGGCACCCTCGGCACCCTCGGCACCCTCCTAGTGCCGACGGAATTCGCTTTCAGGTTAATCCCTACTGAAGAATTTCAAGCCCTTTTCAAGTTCACGAAAATTTCGCCAGTGGACAGAGATCAGAAATCATACAAGATTTTCACTGAAATTTTTTTCCGATCTCGCTTCGTTCTCGAGATACTGGTAACCTGGGAAAGTTACACTGAAGTGGCCCCTGGCGACAAACCACTGGTTTTCTGAAAAAAATGTACCCTACAAACAATGCGTATTTTTTCACGTAGAATACGAATATGGAATTGGTTTGAGATTGAAAACTGGGTTCAAGGTCATTTCGAGGTAATCACTCCATAATCCCATTCAAACCTTACAACTTTTACTAGGTACTTTTTTGCAGAATTGTGCCGCTCCAGAGATATCGACCGGTATAGATAAAAATGGGACACCATGTATATCAGAACGCTGTTTTTCATAGTTTGTGAGAAGGGGGAAAACTGTCAGAACAGTCAGTAGATCTAGTTATGTTTTGTGTGTTTTGCTTTGGGTTGTTACGTAGTTAACTCACCATGTCGTGTATTATTTCCTTGGATTTACATGGCCAAGTTTCAATTGTCAAAGCCGACACCAAAAGGTGAAGTTAAGATGCAGACGGAAGGTTCGCAAAGAAGGCGGGGGCGTTAAATAAGTGACAAAGAAGTTGGTGTTTGCGGCGTAGGGGTTAGGTGGATGGACAGGCGTCCTTCAGTTGTGCCTATAGCGTAAAGATTATAAGAGTTGTGTTCCGGTTGGAGCTTCAATGTACTGCGTTGATCGGCGTGTACATACAAATGTTTGTATATGATTAATATCATTTTATTTATTACATTAATGCAAAAACGCTTCGGAAGTATGCGCCAACCCAATACGTCCTAAAAATCTTTGATTTTGCCAGTATTTAAAACAGACATAACTAATGAAAGAACACAAGTATCAAAGTCGTAAGTCTTCTAGTTGAATACAGTGTGAGCTAAAGAGCGCGAGGAGGGAGCATTGTTTAGGTTAGCTTACAGTGGAAGAGCACGTAATGCCCGACGATAATAAACGTGGTACTCATCGTCACTCTTGCACACAAAACAGTATACGATCCGACCTTACAACAGTAAATACGACCCGTACAAAGTGCATTTCATTCATCTGACACTTTAACTTAAATCTATGAAAACGGTTCCGGCATAAAGTCAAGCGCCGGCACGCCGGTCGGGAACGTTATAGAAGAGAGGGCTGTGAAGAAGACGTCAAGCCAATTGCACGCGGACCGACCCCTCTCTAGGACGGCAATGCAACAGCAGCGCCCTCTGCACGAAGAGGACACAAGCGCCGCGCAGCCTGGCTGCAGCACAGTTGAAGGCTAGCCGTTCTACGACTTCCACAGCGGCATCAAGAATAGGCGTGGACTGGGCGGTTTTTTAGGTTAGAAGGCCTCGGGAAAGTACGGGGTGGGCTGCAATCTCAAAGGATGCATGTCAAATACAGGACGTGCTTGGATCAAGGAACAGTCGGAATTGTAGTTGTAAATTGTTGTAGTTGTGCTGGGAAAGTCCCTGAGCTTCAAGCGCTAATAGAAAGCACAGAAGCTGAAATCGTTATAGGTACAGAAAGCTGGCTAAAGCCTGAAATAAGTTCTGCAGACATTTTTACGAAGTCTCAGACGGTGTTCAGAAAAGACAGATTAGGCAGAATTGGTGGTGGAGTGTTTGTGTCTGTCAATAGTGGTTTATCTTGTAGTGAAGTCGAAGTAGATACTCCGTGCGAATTGGTATGGGTGGAGCTTATACTTAACAGCCGAACTAAGTTAATAATTGGCTCCTTCTACCGACCCCGAGACTCCGATGATATAGTTGCTGAACAGTTCAGAGAAAATTTGAGTCTCTTAACAAATAAATACCCCACTCATACGGTTATAGTTGGTGGGGACTTCAACCTTCCCTCGATATGTTGGCAAAAATACTTGTTCAAAACTGGTGGCAGGCAGAAAACATCTTCCGAGGTTGTCCTAAATGCTTTCTCCGAAAATTATTTCGAGCAGTTAGTCCAGGAACCCACGCGAATTGTAAATGGTTGCGAAAACACACTTCACCTCTTAGCCACAAACAATCCAGAGCTAATAGAGAGCATCATGACTGATACAGGGATTAGTGACCACAAGGTCGTTGTAGTTAGGCTCAATACCGTTTCTTCCAAATCCACCAGAAACAAACGCAAAATAATTGTATTTCAAAAAGAGGATAAAGTCTCACTAGAAGCCTTCCTAAGAGACAATCTCTATTCCTTCCGAACTATGCAAATGCAGGCGAGATGTGGCTCAAATTCAAAGATATAGTAGCAACAGCAATTGAGAGATTCATACCTCATAAATTGGTAAGAGATGGAACTGATCCCCCTTGGTACACAAAACAGGTCCGAACGCTGTTGCAGAGGCAACGGAAAAAGCATGCGAAGTTCATAAGAACGCGAAATCCTGAAGATTGGCTAAAATTTACAGACGCGCTAAATTTGGCACGGACTTCTATGCAAGATGCCTTTAATAGGTTCCACAACGAAACATTGTCTCGAAATTTGGTAGAAAATCCGAAGATATTCTGGTCGTATGTAAAGTACACAAGCGGCAAGACGCAGTCAATACCTTCGCTGCGCAGTGCCGATGGTACTGTTACCGACGACTGTGCCGCTAAAGCGGAGTTATTGAACGCAGTTTTCCGAAATTCCTTCACCAGGGAAGACGAATGGAATATTCCAGAATTTGAAACACGAACAGCTGCTAGCATGAGTTTCTTAGAAGTAGATACCTTAGGGGTTGCGAAGCAACTCAAATCGCTTGATACGGGCAATTCTTCAGGTCCAGATTGTATACCGATTAGGCTCCTTTCAGATTACGCTGATACAATAGCTCCCTACTTAGCAATCATATACAACCGCTCGCTCACCTATAGATCTGTACCTACAGATTGGAAAATTGCGCAGGTCGCACCAGTGTTTAAGAAGGGTAGTAGGAGTAATCCATCGAACTACAGACCTATATCATTGACGTCGGTTTGCAGTAGGGTTTTGGAGCATATACTGTATTCAAATATTATGAATCACCTCGAAAGGAACGATCTATTGATACGTAACCAGCATGGTTTCAGAAAACGTCGTTCTTGTGCAACGCAGCTAGCTCTTTATTCACACGAAGTAATGGCCGCTATCGAGAGGGGATCTCTAGCTGATTCCGTATTTTTAGATTGCCCGAAAGCTTTTGACACCGTTACTCACAAGCGAGACGGTTGTGATACAGGACTATATGCCTACCACAAACCAGGAGGATGAGGAAGGTGAAGCTGTATATGAAGAGTTAAATGGAGCCATGAGAGGAATCAAAGGAGAAACAAATTTAATAATTATGGGAGACTGGAACGCAATAGTAGGAGATAAAGAGGTACAGCCAGCTGTTGGACGCTACGGCCTTGGTAAAAGGAATGATAGAGGAGACCGACTTATAGAATTTTGAAACAGGAATCAACTGATAATATCGAACACGTGGTTTCAACATCACCGCCGTAGAAGATACACCTGGAAGTCACCAGGGGATAGAGAACGATACCAAATTGATTACATTCTAGTCAAAAATAGATTTAGAAATCAACTAAAAGACTCTAGAGCATACGCAAGCCCAGATATTGTGAGTGATCTCAACATGGTTGTTGCGGAATGCCGACTCAAGTTCAAATGCATAAGGAAGAAAATAGGAAATGGAAAACTGGATATAGGGAAGCTTGGAAACCGTGAGACGCAGAAGGAGTTCCAAGAAAGGGCTAAGGATCTAATTCAACAGCATCCTATAGAGAATGTAGAACAACATTGGGAAAATATGAGAGATGGCCTAATAAAAGCAGCTGAAGAGATAATTGGAAAACAAAAACCTGAAAAGAGGAAGGAGTGGATAACTGATGAAATAATACTTATGTTTGAGGAAAGAAGGAAGCTCAAAAATAATGAAACGGAAGAAGGGAAAACGGCATACCGAGTGCTTAGGAACAAAATCAACAGGAAGTTGAAGCAAGTAAAAGAAAGATTCCTAGAAGACAGATGCAAAGAAGTTGAAGACCTTCTGAAGAAAGGGAACCTTGAATTAGCATACAAAACAGTGAAACGCTTCTTCTCAGGAGGACAAAGGATTAGATGTAATGCCCTAATAAGAGAGGATAATAAGATGGTGTATAATCATGAAGATATTGCACTTACGTGGAAGGAATACCTAGAGAAATTATATGGAGGCAACGTACAAGATGACATGATTGAAAGTGAGGACGAAGTAGATAAAGATGAACTAGGAGACAGCATACTAAGGTCTGAATTTGATCAGGCACTACAGGCACTTAAGCACGGAAAAGCACCAGGAATTGACTCATTGCCTACAGAAATCATCAAAGCAGTTGGAACAGAAATAAAAGATAAATTGTATAAATTAATCTGCCAAATATATGATACTGGAGAGCTGCCTGAGGACTTCAAAAAGTGTATTATTGTTCCATTACCAAAGAAAATGCCAGCAAACTCGTGTGCACAATACAGAACCCTCAGCCTAACATCACATGCATCAAAAATTTTGACGACCATCCTCCTCAGAAGAATTGAAGGGAAAGTGGAATGCATGCTCACAGAAGACCAGTTTGGCTTTAGAAGAGAGAGAGGTACGCGAGAAGCCATTATGGCCCTAAGGCTCATAATAGAAAAAAGAATGGAAAAAGGAAAGGACACCTACATAGCATTTATTGACCTCGAAAAAGCCTTTGATAAGGTTGAATGGAAAAAGCTATTCCAGATATTGAGGGAAACTGGAGCTAAGTATAAGGACAGGAGAACGATATGGAACATATACAAAGAAGAGGTGGCAATAGTGAGATGTGGGGAACATCAACAACAAGCAAAAATTAAACAGGGTGTGAGACAGGGATGTGCACTCTCCCCTGTCCTCTTTAATATGTACATACAGAAAGCAATGGACGAGGTCAGAGAAAAGTTAGGACAAGCTAATGGAATCAGCATCCAGGGAAAAATAGTTGATATGCTGCGTTTTGCGGATGACATTGCTGTCCTAGCGGAAAATGAGGAAGAATTACAAGTAGTGTTGGAGGAAATGGAAAACACTCTTGCTACACGGTACAACATGAAAATTAATAAGTCAAAAACAAAAATCTTAGTTGCAAGCAAACAAAATAATCAAGCAATTACGAATATAAGGCTGAATGGAGAGAAGCTGAAAGAAATACAAGACTTTGTCTACTTGGGAAGCAGAATAACATCAGATGGTCGTAGTAGGAAAGATGTAATAAGTAGAATAAATCAGGCAAAGATTGCATTCTATAAAAGGAAAGGACTTCTCACATCAAATATGATAAGTCTGTCGTTAAGGAAGCGGTTAATAAAGACCTTTGTTGGGAGTGTGCTTCTCTACGGCAGCGAAACCTGGACACTTGGAGAGGACGAAAGAAGAAGGATTGAAGGATTCGAAATGTGGTGTCTGCGAAGGATGTTAAAAATTCCATGGACGGCCAGGATGACAAATGAAGAAGTCCTGCAGAGAGCGGAGGAAGTTCCAGTTCTTTGGAAGACGGTCAAGAAGAGGAGAGATATATGGATGGGACACATTCTGAGACATGAAAGTCTTCTCCACACTATAACGGAAGGCCTTGTGGAGGGCAAAAGGGCAAGAGGCAGACCTAGAAGAAAGTACATAAGCCAGATAATGCAGGACCTAGGATGCGGAAGTTTCACGGAATTGAAGAGGCTGGCCGACAATCGCGCTGAATGGAGAGCTGCTGCAAATCAATCTTAGGATTGGCAACTTAAGAAGAAGACTCACAAGCAACTTCTAATCAAGCTGCGTGCCTATGGGGTATCGTCTCAGTTGTGCGACTGGATTCGTGATTTCCTGTCAGGAACGTCGCAGTTCGTAGTAATAGCGGCAAATCATCGAGCAAAACTGAAGTGATATCAGGTGTTCCCCAGGGAAGCGTCCTGGGGCCTCTGCTGTTCCTGATCTATATAAATGACCTGGGTGACAATACGAGCAGTTCTCTTAGGTTGTTCGCAGATGATGCTGTAATTTACCGTCTAGTAAGGTCATCCGAAGACCAGTATCAGTTACAAAGCGATTTAGAAAAGATTGCTGTATGGTGTGGCAGGTGGCAGTTGACGCTAAATAACGAAAAGTGTGAGGTGATCCACATGAGTCCCAAAAGAAATCCGCTGGAATTCGATTACTCGATAAATAGTACAATTCTCAAGGCTGTCAATTCAACTAAGTACCTGGGCGTTAAAATTACGAACAACTTCAGTTGGAAAGACCACATAGATAATATTGAGGGAAAGGCGAGCCAAAGGCTGCGTTTCATTGGCAGGATACTTAGAAGATGCAACAAGTGCACTAAACAGACAGCTTACACTACACTCGTTCGTCCTCTGTTAGAATATTGCTGCGCGGTGTGGGATCCTTACCAGGTGGGATTGACAGAGGACATCGAAAGGGTGCAAAAATGGCAGCTCGTTTTGTATTATCACGTAATAGGGGAGAGAGTGTGGCAGATACACTCCTGGAAATGGAAAAAAGAACACATTGACACCGGTGTGTCAGACCCACCATACTTGCTCCGGACACAGCGAGAGGGCTGTACAAGCAATGATCACACGCACGGCACAGCGGACACACCAGGAACCGCGGTGTTGGCAGTCGAATGGCGCTAGCTGCGCAGCATTTGTGCACCGCCGCCATCAGTGTCAGCCAGTTTGCCGTGGCATACGGAGCTCCATCGCAGTCTTTAACACTGGTAGCATGCCGCGACAGCGTGGACGTGAACCGTATGTGCAGTTGACGGACTTTGAGCGAGGGCGTATAGTGGGCATGCGGGAGGCCGGGTGGACGTACCGCCGAATTGCTCAACACGTGGGGCGTGAGGTCTCCACAGTACATCGATGTTGTCGCCAGTGGTCGGCGGAAGGTGCACGTGCCCGTCGACCTGGGACCGGACCGCAGCGACGCACGGATGCACGCCAAGACCGTAGGATCCTACGCAGTGCCGTAGGGGACCGCACCGCCACTTCCCAGCAAATTAGGGACACTGTTGCTCCTGGGGTATCGGCGAGGACCATTCGCAACCGTCTCCATGAAGCTGGGCTACGGTCCCGCACACCGTTAGGCCGTCTTCCGCTCACGCCCCAACATCGTGCAGCCCGCCTCCAGTGGTGTCGCGACAGGCGTGAATGGAGGGACGAATGGAGACGTGTCGTCTTCAGCGATGAGAGTCGCTTCTGCCTTGGTGCCAATGATGGTCGTATGCGTGTTTGGCGCCGTGCAGGTGAGCGCCACAATCAGGACTGCATACGACCGAGGCACACAGGGCCAACACCCGGCATCATGGTGTGGGGAGCGATCTCCTACACTGGCCGTACACCACTGGTGATCGTCGAGGGGACACTGAATAGTGCACGGTACATCCAAACCGTCATCGAACCCATCGTTCTACCATTCCTAGACCGGCAAGGGAACTTGCTGTTCCAACGGGACAATGCACGTCCGCATGTATCCCGTGCCACCCAACGTGCTCTAGAAGGTGTAAGTCAACTACCCTGGCCAGCAAGATCTCCGGATCTGTCCCCCATTGAGCATGTTTGGGACTGGATGAAGCGTCGTCTCACGCGGTCTGCACGTCCAGCACGAACGCTGGTCCAACTGAGGCGCCAGGTGGAAATGGCATGGCAAGCCGTTCCACAGGACTACATCCAGCATCTCTACGATCGTCTCCATGGGAGAATAGCAGCCTGCATTGCTGCGAAAGGTGGATATACACTGTACTAGTGCCGACATTGTGCATGCTCTGTTGCCTGTGTCTATGTGCCTGTGGTTCTGTCAGTGTGATCATGTGATGTATCTGACCCCAGGAATGTGTCAATAAAGTTTCCCCTTCCTGGGACAATGAATTCACGGTGTTCTTATTTCAATTTCCAGGAGTGTATGATACGCGAGTTGGGATGGAAGTCATTGAAGCAAAGACGTTTTTCGTCGCGGCGAGGTCTATTTACGAAATTTCAGTCACCAACTTTCTCTCCTGAATGCGAAAATATTTTGTTCAGCCCAACCTACATAGGTAGGAATGATCATGAAAATAAAATAAGGAAATCAGAGCTCGATCAGAAAGGTTTAGGTGTTCGTTTTTCCCGCGCGCTGTTCGGGAGTGGAATGGTAGAGAGATAATAGTATGATTGTGGTTCGATGAACCCTCTGCCAAGCACTTAAATGTGAATTGCAGAGTAATCATGTGTAAGTAGGCTGTTTAGATTTTTATATTGGTAATGCCACGTAGCGCTCTGTATGAAAATCACTGGCTGTGCTGTGTGCAGTATGTGGCTAGATTGCATTGTTGTCTGCGATTGTAGTGTTGGGCAGGGGCAGCTGGATGTGAACAGCGCGTAGCGTTGCACAGTTGGAGATGAGCCGCCAGCAGTGGTGGATGTGAGGAGAGAGATGGCGGAGTTTTGTAATTTGTCATGAACTGCTATATATATTATGACTATTAAGGTAAATACATTGTTTGTTCTCTATTAATATCTTTCATTTGCTAACTATCCCTATCAGTAGTTAGTGCCTTCTGTTGTTTGAATCTTTTATTTAGCTGGCAATAATGGCGCTCGCTGTATTGCAGTAGTTCGAGTAACGAAGATTTTTGTGAGGTAAGTGATTTGTGAAAGGTATAGTTTAATGTTACTCAGGGCCATTCTTTTCCAGGGATCTTTGATAGTCAGATTGCGTTGCGCTAAAAATATTGTGTGTCACTTTAGTGAATGTTTGAGTACGTTCAGTTGTGCTCAGCTGTTTGAAAAGCAAATAGTGTAAGAGGTTTATCAGCACAGTCGTGTATAATTGTTTCTAAGGGGACGTTTCATATGTCGACCCTTAGCCTAGGATACCTCACTGGAATCTTCTGATTTTTTCTTGTAGTTTGTGTATTTAGTGTAGCTTTTGTTTATTGCTAGCGCTTAATTATAGAGAGAATTTCCTTTGTAGTTGTGGTTTTTCATTGTTGCACAGTAAAACAGTTGTGGCATGCATGAAGATTTGCACCAAGTATTTCGCAGCTGCAATTAACTAGATATTATTTTCTGTGCTATGTTAATGTGTTCTCTTATTTTTGCTCTTCAAATTGTGTTTTTCTGTGTTATCGTGTGAAATATTGTCACAATACGTAACACTAGGCTCCAAAGTAAACTGAGAAATAATAGTGACGACGAGCGTAGCTTATCAGCACCACTGCGTAGTGAATTAACAGACGTTCCAAGTAGTAATTTGGTAATTGTGCATAGGGAAATGGAGCGGGCGGCAAATAATGGTGTAGACAGTGAAACAGGTTGTGAACAGGGAAGCATTATCGATCGATCGGTCGGCAACAGCTCGCCTCAGGAATCCGAAATGACAGGACACAATCTTGCAAATACTGTAGATTCAGGTTTTGCGTCCTCACCCTTTTCTCAAATAAGTCAAGACACATTTTCTGCTATTCAAACTGCGAATATTGCCGGTTCAAATGCGTTGCTGAATAGCACTGAGGAACATGTTTCAGACACCAGTGCACTGTTATTACAGTTAATGCAACAAATGGGACAAAGGCTACAAAAGTTAGACACAACGCTTGAACAAAATCAGAAACAAATGGAACAAAATCAGAGACAAACACAGCAAAAGCTTCAAAAGTTAGACACAATGGAACAAAATCTTCAAAAGTTAGACACAATGGAACAAAATCTTCAAAAGTTAGACACCACACTTGAACAAACACGTGAAGATTTAACTACTGAGTTACATAACATCGAATCGAAATGTCAAAAAGTCTGTAATGACGTAAAAACACAAATTTGTGAGCATTTCCAACCTATTTTTTCGTATCATGAAAATGCATTACAGAATCACGAAGCAGCCATAAAAGAACTGCAAACTATTGTTCATGAAAATCATGAGACCTTGCAAGCTAAAATTGACTCAGTTGCATCTACCGATTCGGTTACGCAACTTGCAAAAACTCATGAAAACTTAAAGGACACAGTAGATACCCTGAAAATTGGTTCAGAAAGACACATGGAGGAAATAAGTACACTATCGGAGAAAGTAGCCGAACTTTCGGATCAGGTCACTAACTTATCTACGAAGGTAGATGATGATCTGAATGACACAAGACCCGTAGCCTTCACTGACACAGAAGAGTATGAACAAATAAGAAAATTCAAACAAAATCAAAATCAAATCAATACACAGTACAAAAGAGAAATCCGGGAAGTACAAGATCAGTTGACGCAGGTGATACAAGAATTACATATTTCAGAGGACACTCGCGCTCCAACACGGGAAGAGGAACTTAGAAATACGGAAAAGCCACAAAATAATAACAGGGCATTTCGGTAATTATGAAAGGAATTGGCAAGGTGGACCGAATTTTGAGATGGAACCGCCGACACGACGTAACAATGACCGATATGCTACTCGCCGACACGATGACTTTGACTATAAGCTGTTCATTACTACACGTAAATTCAAAACATTTAAGAATTCTGCCAATGACATTCATCCACAAGCGTGGCTCCATCAATTCTCTCATTGTTTTCCTCCCAACTGGTCATTAGAACACAGATTAGAATTTATGTGTGGCTACTTGGAGAATGAACCAGCTGTAAGAATGCGATCGGTCATTCACGATTGTCATAGTGAAGGAGAATTTTATCATGCCTTCCTCTCAGCATATTGGTCACAAGATACACAAGACCGAGTAAAACATAGCATCATGATGATGAAACACTTTGAACAATCTGAATTTTCCAGTCTTGTCAAATATTTTGAAGACATGTTGCACAAGAATCAGTACCTGTCAAATCCATACAGCCCCTCAGAACTCATCCGCATTTGTTTAATCAAATTGATGTTTCAATAATTATTCTGATCTTTTATGTACGTACTCATGTCATAATTCCTGTAACACTGATGTATATGTTTATTTCTATTCTGTTGTAAAGCCTGTACTACAAATGTTATCTGTATTGTTATGTTTTTAATGATGTATTTTGTACCTTTGTAATTGTATTCTCATGTTATAATATTGTAATTGACGCCAGTTAATCAAATTAAGTAACTTGTAATCATTCATTTCAATGCGCACATTTCTGTTGGTCATAGTATATGGACAATATGTGAGAAGTTGGGGCTCTTAGTGTTTACATGTGTGTTGATAATTCAGCAAGAGACTGGATAACAGCATTGCTAGTTCTAAGGACAATTCCAAAAACTTTGTGAGTGCACAAGTGGTGGTTATGGACTTGCTATATTCTCCGCAAGACTCTTCGATGGTGAATGTGCACCTGCACCGTCGCAGCAGATGGCTGCTGGCCATCTCTACCAGGACTACAGTGGGTCTACACCTTTGATGACCCACCAATAGCAATATTTCTACAAGGACTACAGTGGGTCTACACCTTTGCTGACTCACCAGTACCACAATTTCTACAAGGACTACAGTGGGTCTGCACCTCTGGTGGTCCACCAATACTCTCTACCAGGACTGCAGTGGGTCTGCTCTGTGATGACCTACCTACCAATATTCGTCAGAACTTCGAATGACTCTGCTGTGGGTTTGCTCCATTGTGGCCCATTACCTGTCAGCATGTCAAGAGTCAGCACTGTCTTTCCGTTGGAAGGACACCGCTACTTCTTCAAGACTGCATGGAAATCCACTACTTCTGTGTGCAATTTTTTTTACTAATGAGACTTTGTGAAAAAAAACTGTAATTACTATTATGATGAATGATCAGGACTGTCTTTATGGACTGTGAGAAAATTTTAGCTTTTGACCAACATTGTATCAATAAGTGTGTGCATTGGATATCTTTGTTAGTGTAATTATAAAAAAAATTTATCAAATCATTATTGGCCACTGGCCAAAAAAATTTGTAAAATTTTTTGTGGGGAGCATGGGGGCTATGTAAGTAGGCTGTTTACATTTTTATATTGGTAATGCCACGTAGCGCTCTATATGACAATCACTGGCTGTGCTGTGTGCAGTATGTGGCTAGTTTGCATTGTTGTCTGCCATTGTAGTGTTGGGCAGGGGCAGCTGGATGTGAACAGCGCGTAGCGTTGCACAGTTGGAGGTGAGCCGCCAGCAGTGGTGGATGTGAGGAGAGAGATGGCGGAGTTTTGTAATTTGTCATGAACTGCTATATATATTATGACTATTAAGGTAAATACATTGTTTGTTCTCTATTAATATCTTTCATTTGCTAACTATCCCTATCAGTAGTTAGTGCCTTCTGTTGTTTGAATCTTTTATTTATCTGGCAATAATGGCGCTCGCTGTATTGCAGTAGTTCGAGTAACGAAGATTTTTGTGAGGTAAGTGATTTGTGAAAGGTATAGTTTAATGTTACTCAGGGCCATTCTTTTCCAGGGATCTTTGATAGTCAGATTGCGTTGCGCTAAAAATATTGTGTGTCACTTTAGTGAATGTTTGAGTACGTTCAGTTTTGCTCAGCTGTTTGAAAAGCAAATAGTGTAAGAGGTTTATCAGCACAGTCGTGTATAATTGTTTCTAAGGGGACGTTTCACATGTAGATGTAGATGTAGATGTATAGCAGCGACTTAGGAACTTTATTACTTCTATTACGAATTGTGTACGCTGAAGAGACTTCTTATTTGTCTTTCGCCATTTGTTTGTGACTCATCATTATAAATTTTAAAGTTAAGTATTGTCATGTAATTTTCCGTAATAAAACTCATTAACCCGATTTGCTTGAGTTGTTGTCTAGCGATCCAAGAAGCAGGGTTCCTAGGCACCCGTTTTTGACAAGTGGGCAGCATACAACAAAAACACCCATCATAAATGTGACAAGTGTTGTTGTAACATCAAAAAGTGCGCCAAATGCATCATCATATCCATTATAAATGGAGACTTGCGTTACTGTAGGTAACTAACTACACTTTGCAACATTAATGAATTTATCGATACGAAGTTTACTGTGGAAATTTATTGAGTACATGCCTATCCTCTTTATGTAAGTGAACAAATGAAGTTCTTCAGAATTGGTTCGAGTTCCTTAAGGGCGTCAGCAGATTAACTCCTGTCGCGAAATGTGTAGCTAGCCATTCTTCTCAAGAATGGCATCTCAGCGCTCATTTGTCTCCGTTCGTCATCCCTAAGGAGTGTGCAAACTTCAGTGCCATACAAAAGGGTAGGTTTATCCAGGGTGTTATTTATTTCAAATCTGATAAGCCACTGAACGAAAGAGAGTCTGATGATTCTTTAGGCCTGTGAAGTTTGTGATTTTGTGTTGCATATCATGTTCTTGAATGTTGCTGAAGTTCTACCTTAGCTATCTGAGTGTGATTATTTGCTTGACGGTTGTCTTGTCCATTGAAATTTTGGTTATCTTGTGGCCTTTCATGACGAAGGCTATAACTTTGGTTTTATTGAGGGCGCCCCCCCTCCTCCTCCGGCTCCTCTTGTACATTTCTACAATTGTTACAACTGTGTATAGGCATACGCTCATCTCTGTACATCATCTTCTTCTGCAAGAAGTAGCCGGCTGCCTGGGAAGTAACGTCTTATGGTGAATTTGTCTTGATTCTGCCATGGTCATTTTACCTCCATTCACTGATGATTTTACTGTGTATTGTATATTGTGCAAACCACCTCCGGATGCCCTGTAAAAAAGGCCAAGTATTTGCTACTGTTCAGATCATAGAAGCGAACTGAATGGTAATATGATGAATCTAAACACAGATTATGAATAAAATGTTTATGGACTATCGTTTAAACAAAGTTTGTCAGGTACAAATTCAGCGAAGCTTGACAATTATATCAATGTTCGTTATTGTATGTATTGCATTGTATTTTAACTGGGGACCTAGAAACGACGGAGAGGCTCTCCCCCCCCCCCGCAAGCGCAGTGGTCCACAACCCCACGACGGCTACCGCAGTCCACTTCACCCCTCCGCCGCCCCACACCGAACCCGGGCTATTATGCGGCTCGGTCCCCGGTAGACCCCGCAGGGAACATCTCACACCAGACGAGTGCAACCCCTATGTTTTCGTGGTAGAGTAATGGTGGTGTACGCGTACGTGGAGAACTTGTTTCCGCAGCAATCGCCGACATAGTGTAACTGAGGCGGAAGAAGGGAACCAGCCCGCATTCGCTGAGGCAGATGGAAAACCGCCTAAAAACCATCCACCGACTGGCCGGTTCACCGGACCTCGTCACAAATCCGCCGGGCGGATTCGTGCCGGGGACCAGGCGCTCCTTCCCATCCGGAAATGTTCGTTATTACTATTGGTAATTCATAAATTCCTGTCTGAAGTTACGTATGTTCTGTTATTTAAGAGTTATACTGATTCAATAGAAGTCGCCATACGGGAGGAATAGATAAATAGTTACATTAACTTTCTCGCACCAAAAAGCCAATCAATGGTTTGCAGACCATCTGTTTATCAAAATTAACTTTACATTATCATTCTGACGTTAAAAAGAAATTACAAGATACGTTGCTTCTGTCCTGTCGTTGTTGAGTTCTCTAAGCTTAGTATCACACAAGAGACGATTTACAGACTTAACAGGTCACGAAACGTTTTGTAATTTTAAAGCTGAAAAATTTTGACACACTTTAAGTGATTGGAGACTTTTTATTTACCAAGCATGCTTGAAATAAAAGTTGATTACATTGTATAGAGAGAACTATTGCCAGAAGAATGTTGCAGCACTTCTGAGGAGGTAGAAGCAGAGCAGAACCAACGTCCTATCAGCCATGGTGGCCCACACCTCCGTGGGAGTCGTGGTGGCCGGCGCCGCCTTGGTGCTGCCCTGGGCCACCGTGGTGCTGGGAGCCGCCACCGTGGTGCTGAGATCCGCCACCATGGTGCTGCGAGTGCTGAGGGCCTCCGTGGTGATCCGGCACAGCGCTGGCCCAAAGTGACGAGACGCACATGGCGGCGACCAGGAGCACGGCCAGGACCACCTGCCCAAAACAAAGACTCATGCTACAAAACGGTAGAGCGGGAAAAGAAGGAGGAATGAACATTAGGGTCTGACGTCCCGTCGATGGCAAGGTCATTAGCCACAGTGAAAACTCGAAATGGGATAGCATAGGTCTGGAAATCGGCTGTACTCCTTTAAATAGACTTTCCCAGTTTTCAACATCAGCAAAGTAACACGTTAAAGGCTTTTTATCCTTTGAAAATGGATTAATGCCGAAACGTGTAAGGATTAATGAACAATAATACAGAAATGTGGACAAGGCAAAAGTCTTATTATGAGGGGTGGTCAAAAGAAAAGGTACGAAACATCAATGTGGGTATAATTAAAGTCTTTATACAAAACTAATCACCAGAGGCCTGATCATAACTATCCCACACTTTCATGAGCCAGAAGAAGGCCAAGGTTCCGCTTTGTCCTTCGTTTAGTCGTCGGAGTTAAAGCGCTTCTTCTGAGATTTTTTTCTGGAGGATCGAACACATGGAAGTCTCAGGGCGATGTGTTGGGGCTGTAGGGCGGATGCTCTTGCTGATCCCACTGGAACGTGGCCGTTACGCTTTGTGGGACCTTTCAGACGCGTGGACGCGGGTTATCGTGTCTCATAGTACACGTCATTGTTACATTCCCCCATTTCCGTTGAAGTCATGAATTGTAAACGGGAAGAACAATTTCTGATCAGCCTCTGTGTGAACTCGAATTTCCGTTATCCTGTTTTATAGTCTCCTCGCGAAATATACTTAGGAGGGATCGGCATAAGAATGGCTCTGAGCAATATGAGACTTAACATCTGAGGTCATCAGTCCCCTAGACTTAGAACTACTTAAACCTAACCAACCTAAGGACATCACACACATCCATGCCCGAGACAGGATTCGAACCTGCGACCATAGCAGTCACGCGGTTCCGGACTGAAGCCCCTACAACCTCTCGGCCACCACGGCCGGCTCAGTATAAAATTATCCGGTTGTCACCAGTGGATCCAGACCTATACCTGATGCTATTTGTGAATTTGTCAGTAATTTTACAATACCCTGGCCGTGTTACGAGCGCTGCGCTGGTTAAGTCGCGTGACAGGATCCCCGCATATCGTGACGTGCCCGTTTTCTGTCGGGGTTGTTTCCCAAGGAGCAGCTGATTTCACAGCGCCTCTAGAGCCCTGCCTGAACTACGCTGTGGCATACACATTGCCTGATTCCTCCGTAAGACTACTCCGGCTTCGGTGACCCTGCCAGTAGCTACACAGCCGCCAGCAAAGCCTTCGACTTTGTCGAAGCATGCAAACCTCCCACCCAGCAATGATGGTGTCTTCAATTAGACGATGTCCCTCTTCTTTTTGTAGATGATATTGTCATTACTCGAAAAAATAAAGACCACCTCCAAAGACCAGTACACTGCCTGAATGAAATTTTCTATTTTAAGAAGGGTTTCGATAAGTTACCGGAAGAGAGGTTTGAAACTGCTGGCAAAAACTAACAGCCCGTCACACATCGTAAAAGTAGTTCTGCTCGTATACAGCTAATATGTTACTGTTGACAGAAATGGACTGTCGGAATCGAAGGAATTAGACAAGCTTGTTGCCTTTCACTGCTTCTGCTCAATACACAATAAAATCTTCAGTGACTGGAGATAAAATGCCCATGGAAGGATAAGGACAAATTCACCCTAACACATTAGTTACCAAATGGCCGGCTACTTCTTGCGGAAGAGGATGATGTACAGAGATGAGCGTATGACCTGCACACAATTGTAGAAATGTAAAGAGAAGGGGGGGGGGGAGGCGCCCTCAATGAAACCAAAGTTATAACCTTTATCACGAAAGGCTAAAAGATAACCAAAATTTCAGTAGACAACACAACCGTCAAGCAAATAATCACACTCACATAGCTAAGGTAAAACCTCAGCAACATTCAAGAACACGATATCCAACACAAACTCACAAACTTCACAGGCCTAATAAATAGCATCATCAGACTCTTTCGTTCAGCGGCTCATCAGGCTTGAAATAAATAACACCCTGGCGAAACCTACCCTTCTGTATGGCACTGAAGTTTGCAAATCCTTAGGGGTGACGAACGGAGACAAATGAGCGCCGAGATGCCATTCCTGAGAAAAATGGCTAGCTACACATTACGCGACAGGAGTTAATCTGGTGACGTCGTTAAGGAACTCAAACCAATTCTGAATAAGCTGCACAACTACAGAATATCTTGGAAAGATCATATACTTCGGATGAACATCGGCCGGATCCCCCGAAAAATCCTCATATTCCAAACCAGCAACCTAGAGGTAGAAGATGTGCTGGAAGGCCAGCAGGGGGATGGACTAAGAAGCCACAAGCCCCAATACTGAATAGGAAGAAGAGAGAAGAAGATTCTTGACAATTTCAGAATTTTTGCTATTGAAAAAAGACACTGTACAAAAAAAGGGATACACAGGGTACACACCGTATAACACCGTCTCTAGCATTAACAATGGTCTTAATTCCACGAGCAAGAGAGTCTCCAAGTTTCTGCATGTAAGTCATGTCGAGCTGAACAAACTGACAGATGGTTAGGCTCATACACCTACCAAATTGTGGGTATGTTGATAGCTGCGTTTAACCCTCTGTTCCAGATAGTCGCAGGTGTTTTCCATGGTATTAAACTCGGCCGATTCAGCGGGATAGTTGAAGTATGACACGCTGCCTGTTGTCATCTTCGAAGTCGTGAGTGTACACAGAATGTTTATCTTGAAGATGCTGGAGAAAACGCAAATACTTTGTCACCAAAAATGATGAAGTAAACATCCTGGCTCAGGTTCATGTCGTATGAATGAGTGGGCGATAGTTATGGATTGAATAATACCACTAAAACATTACAGAACCCCGCACCAAGCATTGCGGTTGAAGGCTACATTCAGCAGTCGGTACATTCGATGGCTTACATCATTCTAAAAGTGACAAAATTACGACCTGTCACGCGGTAACCTTCTCCAGAGCAGTTCCTGTCGGATTTGAACAGATTATCGTTGAAGGATAGGACACTTTTCTTCGAACTTTTTACGACCTCTGTGCTTGAGCCGTGTTGCACGGCTGCGACTGGTACAGAATATATGGCATATTCTTTCTAGGTGGTAATTAATTGTCCTGTGTTCTTTTTTCTTTGAGTCATCAGTCTTCTGGTTGGATTGATGCGGCCCCCACGAATTTCTCTACTGTGCCAACCCCTTCATCTCAGGGTAGCACTTACGTCCTACGTTATCAATTATTTGATGGATATATTCCAATCTCTGTCTTATACTACAGGTTTTGCCCTCTATACTTCCCTCTAGTATCGTGGAAGTCATTCCCTGATGTCTTAACAGATGTCCTATCAGCTGTCCCTTCTCCCTGTCAATGTTTTCGTCATATTCCTTTCCTCTCCGATTTTGCGAAGAATCTCCTCATTCCTTACCTTATCATCCCACCTCATTTTCTACATTCATCTGTAGCAGAACCTCTAAAATTCTTTAATTTTCTTCTGTCTTCCCACAATCCATGTTTCAGTACCACAAAATACTGTGCTCCAAACGTACATTCTCAGAAATTTCTGCCTCCAATTAGTGCCTATGTGTGGTATTAGTAGACTTCTACGGCCAGGAATGCCCTTTTTGCCAGTGCTAATCTGCACTTATGTCCTCCTTGCTCCATCCGTCGTTGGTTATTTTGCTTTCTAGGCAGTAGAATTCCTTAGTTTCATCTACTTTGTGGCCATAAACCCCGAAGTTAAGTTTCTCGTTTCTGCTACTACTCATTAATTTCGTCTTTCTTCGATTTACTCATTTATTCTCAATCCTCATTTTCCACTCACCAGACCATCCCATTCAGCAGATCACGTTATTGTGCTTCCCTTTCACTCAGGAAAGCAATGTCATTAGCGAATCGTATCACTAATGTCCTTTAGCCCTGAATTTTAATCCCAATCCCCCACCTTTCTTTTATTTCCATCATTGATTCTTCGATGAACAGATTGAACAATAGGGGCGAAAGACTACATCTCTTTCTTACACCTTTTTTAATCCAAGCACTTCGTTCTTGGTCGTCCACTCTTATTATTCCTTCTTGGCTCTTGTACATAGTGTGTATTATCCGTCTCTCCCTGTAGCTTACCCCTACTTTTCTCACAATTTCTAACATCTTGCACCATTTTACACTGTCGAACGCTTTTTCCTGGTCAACAAATCCTATGAACGTGTCTTGATGTTTCTTTAGTCTTGTTCCATTATCAAACGCACGTCAGAATTGCCGCTCTCGTGCCTTTACCTTTCCTAAAGCCAAACTTATCGTCATCTAATACATCCTCAAACTTCTTTGCCATTCTTCTTCATATTATCCCTAACAGCAACTTGGATGCTTTAGTTGTTAAGATGATTGTTCGATAATTCTCGCACTTGTCAGCTCTTGCAGTCTTCTGAATTGTGTGGATATTTATCCAAAAGTTGGTCTGTCGCCAGCCTCATACATTCTTCACACTAACAAGAACAGTCGTTTTGTTGTCACTTCCCCGAATGATTTTAGAAATTCTAATTAAATGTTATCTATACCCTAGAAATTCTGATGGAATTTTATCTATGCCTTCTACCTCATATGATTTTAAGTCCTCCTAAGCCCTTTTAAATTCTGATTCTAATATTAGATCGCCAATTACTTTTAAATCGACTCCTATTTCTTCTTCTATCATATAAGACAAATCTTCCCCTCACAGAGGACTCCAATGTACTCATTCCACCTATCCTCTTTCTTCTCTCCATTTAACAGTGGAATTCCCGTTGCACTCTTAATGTCACCACCCTTCCTTTTTATTTCACCAAAGGTTATTTTGACTTTCCTACATGCTGAGTCAGTCCTTCCGAAAACTATTTCTTTTTCGATTTCTTCACATTTTTCATGCAGCCATTTCAGCTTAGCTTCCCGCACTTTGTTTTTATTTCATTCCTCAGTGCCTTATATTTCTGTATTCCTGAATTACCCTGACCATTTTTGTACTTCCTTATTTATTCGATCTGCTGAAGTAATTCTTCTGTTACCCTTGGTTTCTTCTCACTTACTTTCTTTGTAGCTATGTTTTTCTTTCCCACTTCTGTGACTGCACTTTTTAGAGATGTCCATTGCTCTCCAACTGTACTGCCTACTGAGCTGTTCCTTATTGCTGCATCTATATCCTTAGTGAACTTCAAGCGTACCTCGTCATTCTTTAGTACTTCTGTATCCCACATCTTTGCGTATTGAGTCTTCCTGACTAATCT
The DNA here is from genome assembly GCF_023864275.1 of Schistocerca cancellata. Classification (NCBI taxonomy): domain Eukaryota; kingdom Metazoa; phylum Arthropoda; class Insecta; order Orthoptera; family Acrididae; genus Schistocerca; species Schistocerca cancellata. Next base: position 617,576,920 of record NC_064630.1, on the reverse strand, counting down.
CCTAAACTTCAGCCTACTCTCCAGAATGAGATTTTCACTCTGCAGCGGAGTTCGAGTCTCGGTCGGGCACACAGTTTTAATCTGCCGTGAAGTTTCATATTCAGCCTACTCTTCCTGACTACGACACTGTGATCTGAGTCTATATCTGCTCCTGGGTCCGTCTTACAATCCAGTATTTGATTTCAAAATCTCTGTCTGTCTATGATGTAATCTAACTGAAATCTTCTCATATCACCTGCCCTATTTCTAAGTGTACCTCGTCCTCTTGTGATTCTTGAACAGAGTATTCAGTGTTGCTAGCTGAAGCTTGTTACAGAACTCAATTAGTCTTTCTCCTCTCTCATTCCTTGTCCCAAGCCCGCTTTATCCTGTAACCTTTTCATCTACTCCTTCCCCTACAACTGCATTCCAGTCCCCCATGACCATTAGATTTTCATCTCCCTTTACGTTTTGTATTGCCCTTCCAATATTCTCATAAACTTTCTCTACATCTTCATCTTCAGCTTGCGACGTCGGCATGTAAACCTGAACTATCGTTGTGGGTGTTCCTTTGCTGTCGATTCTGATAAGAACAGCGCTATCACTGAAATGATCACAGTAACACACTCTCTGCCCTACCTTCCTATTCATAACGAATCCTACCTCCGCTATACCATATTCCGCTGCTGAGATTATCCTAGACTCATCTGGTCAGATATCCTTGTTTTCTTTCCATTTAACTTCACTGACCCCTGCTATATCTAGGATGAGTCCTTTCACTTCCCTTTTAAGATTTTCTATCTTCTCTATCACGTCGAAGGTTCTGACATTACACGCCACGTCTTGTAGAGTGTACCCGTGGTCTCGGGGTAGCGTCTGTGATTAGTAATCACAACGTCACAAGTTCCGGGTTCTAAACTAGCTACCACTTGAAGTTTGATTAATGGTCAGCAATGACGGCCGATGAGTTCAAGCATAAGAAGTCACTTTCATTCTGCCAGCGGCCTTGTCAATGAGGGCGAAAGAGCGTACAGAGATTCAGGGCACTCTCTTGTCCTTGGGGTGGTAAACTGCATCTAAAGGCGGAATAACCAGCAATGATCTGCGGCATGTGAGTGCCGAAGGAATGGAAGCCACCGAATTAAAGACACGTAATATGTATGCACAGGGCATGTGGCCTGTAATTGAAAAAGTGTCTTGATGATCTCTCCATTGGCATAACAATATGGAATAGTCCCCCATTCGGATCTCTTGCGCTCTTATAATCTGCAAAAACTGTCAATGATGTATCCGAAAACATTTTTGTGAAGTAGCGTTGGAGAATGGTGCAGGGAGTGCTATATGGTAACGAGGCTATATATCAAGATGTTGAAAAAGAGGGTAGAGAGCCTCATAAAGTAATGAGGTTTGCAATATGATATCAGACTGCATCAAACTGTGTTACAGAGTGAGACAAAATCTGTGGCTTACTCTATCAGAATGTCAGAATGCACAGCTTGGTATAATGTTCTTGCTTAATGTTACAACAGCTCTCTCCTCAAGTATTAAGTGTAGCTGATTTATTACGTTAGGATTTGGAATTCTAATTCTCAAGCATTGACTATTTATCTCTGAGAATTCTGTAATAGTTTAAACAGGGTGCGCAGTTTTTTGCTATTTAAATCAACAGAGAAGGATACCAACTAAATTAGATGAAAAAGCAAACTGCAAAAGGGACCAACATTAAAGCAGTCGGGCAGCATTAGTAAGCTATAACATATTCGCCAACCCTGTACCACGTGTGTCTCCCATGAGCATGATACCTTCGTCGGTCTTCTCAAATATATAACCTTTGGCTCCATACTATATACAATACAATGTACCAGCCGATGATAAATAAATACTTAAAGGTATATTACAGTTTTTTGTGGTACAGGGCACACATGTGGAACTACCAGCAGAACCGTAGTTTTTTTGCACCGCATGTACGTCTGAAACATATCAAAGTACCGTACAAGAACGGACAAGCAGCAAAATCTGAACTCACTGTACGACTTCGCAGTTAATGAAAATTCACAGGTGTTAGCGAAAGCACGCAAATGCCCGAGAGACCACTTACCAGACACTTGTTCATGATGCTGATGTTGATAACAGACTGCACTTTGCTGTTGAGTCTGTCCGCTTATATATGTTCTGCAGCTCCTGGTGTACATAACGAAGCTGTTGCTTTCTCAGAAAGCCACTTGGTGTGATTAGTTTAAACCTACTTTGGGGAAAGGACCATGATGTGAGTGAGTTTTTCTGAAGCACGTACGGTGCGTGACGTCAATCCTTTTCGATGGAGTGCGGGAGCTGAACAAACAAAGCAACAAAGTCACCGAGGCTCCAGAGCGAACCGGGGAACCACTGAACGCCAATAAGTGTATTTTAGCAAATACGTCACTGTGAAAACAGCGCAAATTGTTTGTCCTACTGCTTAGGTATTGCATAAGATACACTCAGTAGTTGACATGTAAGTACCCTCTTTGGTAAACGTCTTTAGAAATGACAAACGAAAACACAATCACTGCTCACACTCAGCAATCATTGCATAAAACGTATTTTATGTGTAATAGTCACAGGTTTGACCTAAAATCGAGTATGAGCTTGATTAAATTAGTAGATAGGACGTACTGTGAGAAAACGGCAGGCGCTCTATCATGTTGTAATCTTTCCTCGCATTTATTTGTTGTAATGGCTTTGTCTTCTTTTTGCTGCCACGTGTCACAACGTATAACAAGAAGACTCTAATTTTATAGACTCGTCAGTGTTGTGTTCAAAATTTAACGTGTACGTTGTGTGTGTGTGTGCCTAATCGTTACGACGAAACACGGCTGCTAATCACTCCTTATTGGAAGCCGAAATTTCATCCAGGTTTTCTGGAGTGTGGGGATCAAGTTACAGAGACGAAGGCAACGAAAAGTGTGGACAGACAATGTGGAAGACGGCTCGAAGACTCCTAGAATGACGAATAATCGGGCTGGAGGGAGTAGGATGAAGGAAAGTTGTTGAAACTGAGATCCACGCAGCTTTGTAAAGAAGAGAAGACGGAGCAAAGAATGCCGGAAATGAGATCGGCTTTCGCACCGATATGTAGGGTCTTCACAGTTCATGTTACACACTTCCAGAGGTTGTAGACGGTAGGTTGTAGGTCAAGCTTTACACAGAAATCCATATCCGAAAAGTCAGCCAACGACGCTACAGAGTGTCAAAGTAAAAGGTGCCGGCGCCTGTAAATGTATGTATATGCAGGGTGATTCGGTGATGTTACATACTTTCTACAATGATGAAGAAGGATAAGTGTATCAAATTGATGTAGGCGCCCTTGTACCGGAAACGAACGAGTCGAAAGTACTAAGCGAAAACCGTTGTGGTATCTTTGTCGGTGGAATACATGTACTGGTATTGTTGTTGCTAAGATTGTAGGGTATGCAACTTTGTATGCAACTTTCAGAGGTGGCAGTACGGACCAAAACAAGAAAAAATTCCAGTAAATACGGATTCTAAAATGCGTATTTTACGAGCTATATCACATATTCAATAGAGGAGACGTGTTTCATGTTCACTGGATATTTTTTCCTTGTTAACTTCAATATTATCACCGCTGAAAGTGGTCCACCCTTCAGTCTCGGCAACAGTACCAGTACATGTATTTCACTGTCGGAAGTTTTCACTTACAGCTTTCGACTCGTTTGTTTTCGGTTCGGGAAACTCTACCTCAAATTGATACATTTATCCTTTGTGACGCCATCACTAAATCATTCTGTATATTTGTACATTCACAGGCGCTGGCGCCTATGACTTTGACGATCTGCAGCGTCGTTGGATGACGTTTCCGGACATGGGTTGCTATGTAAAACTTGATCTACCAAATACCCTATACAACCTCTAGTTGTGTGTAACATGAATTGTGAAACACACTGCATACTATGCAAGTCATTCCAAGTATCCTTGCACATCTAAATCTCTGATAATTTTCATCTTGTGGAAGAAATGTTGCTACGTATATAAAGGCAACAGAGAAACCATTAACGTTTCTTAGCTCTATAGCATTCAAGCAACTTTAATGTCGCACCATTATTCGCAAAAAACCTGTCGAAAGGGAGTTAGTTGTTGCTCCTCTTCAAGCAACCTACTCCATTCCATAACACATAGAGTATTTACGATAAACCTTGACAGAAAACTAACATGGAATTCACACCTCCTCATATGCCATTATTCTCACTTATTCCTCATCCGCCTCCTCCTAACGTATGCCAATATTACCTTGATCTCCACCTCTCCTTAGTTTCAAAAATCTCTTCCAATCGTAGTAAGACATCGTCTTTCGCTATGATTTACTTTCTCCAATTCGTATCCTATACCACATAACCTGGTTCCTTCTCCTCTTCTTGGAGCAGTTTCGGACGCAATATATTAATCTGCCCCAGCCATTCGGTATCCATTCTCTAATAACCAGTCCCTGCACCCTGCTGCAACGTTACATCCATATTCCAAGTTCCATGTACCATCATACCTCAACTGTCTTCTCCCAATTGAAATCTCAACCATCTCTACCCAAGGATGAAATTCGTCCCAAGCCATTTTGAACAACACTCCACCACCTCAGCTTATCCTGTCGACGTCCTCTCCCCCGTCCCTCTCTGTTTGTTGTTTCTTATGTTGTAGTACTGATGATTCCACCTGTGTCATTAACATGATCATTGTAATGCACCACTAGCAACACCATCATATCATAGCAGCATAATGTATTTGAATCCACTTGCCCCAATTTTTTGGGGTGTTTTTAAAAGACGGGGTTTTTAATGTACGTGCAGGTCCATCTTTATGGGATTTTTTTATTCCGGGGAACAGGGTACCTCAGAACACCTCACTAAGTGAACCCGTATTTGCTATTATAGTCAATCCCTTTATTGTCTCCCGGCAGTAGCCACAGGCTCTCCCCTTCGTCGACAATTTCGTCGCCTGTTGAGGCTTTTGGCGGACCAGTTTACTCGACAGGTTTCAGCGCTATATCGAACGTTTGTACTCGTGAAGCATAGACATCAAAGAAACACCGCCTGTATGAATTTCTGATGGAGAAAGAAATTTCATCCCCTATTCTCTGTTTGTCCGAACCATGAAATTTTTGGGGTTAATACTCGACAGAAAACTACGTTGGCCCTGCCATATGCCCATCTCAGAAAATCGCTGCATCCATACTCTCAACGTCTTGCGCATTGCAAGATGCACATCATAAGTAGTGGATGTAGAGTCCTTCTTCGTTTGTGTCGACTCGATGAAATATAGACTATGGATTCATCATACGTTTTACGTTACGGAATAAGCTGGCTACTGGTGCGTTCCCCGCCAGTCCAGTTACGAGCATCTAGCCGGAAGCTGCCGAAGTGCACCGTCATTCCAGCGCAACGTTCTCCTCTGCATTTACATAAACCAGTGGCCGTGGCCAGTTTAATCGATAGAAAAATGAATTTATATGTAAATTGAAGGTGGGGAGAAAGGAGACGAAAGGGAGGGGATTACTGATGCTTGCATTGGAACATTGCTCTGGAATCAGCGGCGACGAGTGAAAATGTGTACGGGACAGGGATTAGAACCCAGAATCTGCTGCCTACTTGGCGTATGCTTTAACCACTGCACTAACCGTGAAACAGTGTTGTCGCACTTACGGGGACTGTCTCAGCACGCCTCACGGCCGACCCACATTTTTATAGAGCGCCACCTGTCCACAGTCACCTGTCGGTTTCTTCCATGCTACCTGTTGTGAGTTTCCCGGTGGAAGTCGGATGTATTTGTGCATCCACAATGAAGACGGTGGATCCCCCATCTAGGGGATCAATTATACAAATGCGTGGAATCTGAAGCTGTGATACGTTATATGTAATTTACAAATGGTAGAGCACAGCAATCAGTCAACCTTTCTTTGCAGGTTTTATTTGAAAAATCCAGAATTCAGCTAGTCCCTAGCCATTATCAATGCACTATTTCGTAGTCTCAGTCCATGTCAGTTCCCTGATGTTCGGGAGTCTGTGGCAGTTCTTTCAATACTCAAAGAACTGTGACAGACGCCCGAACATCAGGGAACTGACATGGACTGAGACTACGAAATAGTGCATTGATAATGGCTAGGGACTAGCTGAATTCTGGATTTTTCAAATAAAACCTGCAAAGAATGGTCGACTGATTGCTGTGCTCTACCATTTATAAATCAGATCACAATCGCTGAATGCACCCACCTTCCTAATGGAAGGTAACATGACATTATATGTAAATTGAAGGTAGAGGGGGAGAAGGAAAAGGAAAAGGAAGGGATTACTGATATCATCGGCATCAGGACATTACACGGAATCAGCAAAAATGGTTCAAATGGCTCAGAGCTCTATGGGATGTAACATCTGAAGTCATCAGTCCCCTAGACTTAGAACTACTAAACTAAGGGCATCACACACATCAATGCTCGAGACAGGATTCGAACCTGCGACCGCAGCAGCAGCGCGGTTCCGGACTGAAGGGTCTAGAACCGCTCGGCCACAGCGACCAGCGCGGAATCAGCATTTTCAGTCGTCGCCACTGATTCTGTGTAGTGTCCCGATGCAGCTAACATCATTAATCCCTGCCCGCATCTCGTGGTCGTGCGGTAGCGTTCTCGCTTCCCACGCCCGGGTTCCCGGGTTCGATTCCCGGCGGGGTCAGGGATTTTCTCTGCCTCGTGATGGCTGGGTGTTGTGTGCTGTCCTTAGGTTAGTTAGGTTTAACTAGTTCTAAGTTCTAGGGGACTAATGACCTCAGCAGTTGAGTCCCATAGTGCTCAGAGCCATTTGAACCAATCCATCATTAATCCCTTTTCTTTCCTTTATCTCTCTTTCTCTCTCTCTCACCCCCCCCCCCCCCCCCCGCACCTCACCACCTTCAATTTACATATCACAGTTGAGAATTCTGCCTGGTGTCTGTTCTTTCGGACACCTTGCATTCATATAACTGATTCGCCCAGATTGGCAATGCATTTACCTCTCAGTGCGGATGTATAGGTACGTATGACCTCCGGCGGGAATCTCAGAGATGCGAGCTTGGAGAAAATGGACAGAGACTGCAGAGAGGTGGTGCTCGGTTGGAATGTGGGTCGTCTGTGACAACAACGTCCCGTCACCAGCAGCGTCGATAATTGCTTGGCGTCTCCGAGGAATGCTTGAAACCGTTTTCTGCGTATTCACATGGAAGAGACCTCCATATGTGTCGAATCGGCGTTGACAGGTGTATCAAAGTGAATTTTCCTTGCGCTTGACACAGTTATAAGGATGCGTTCCCCGAAAATTTTAATAATCATTTTTTCTACTTTTGGAGACTATCGACTGAGCCACGTTCCTCAAAGTCATCCCCGTTTTAGACAAATTGATAGCGCATTACCCATTTCTGTACAAATCTCTTTGATTTCCCCGCAAATTTAGAAGCCGTGACATGACTCATTTTCGGACCTCTGTGGTGGCTACAGAGAAACACAGCCTCAAAACCCAACTCATAAGCTGCACTGACGTCTCTTCCTGTGTATCTCAGTCAGGAATTTAAAGTAAATTAATACTTTGTAGACATTTCATGGTTGAAAAAGGTTTCCTCTATTGGATTGTGAAAGAACTAAGGCGATATCTTTTACCACGTGTGTTCTCTTACTTAACAAACTGTACGTCCAGCCACCCATCTTAAGCTTCCTTTCTTGTCACTCGCTTGAGCGCTGACAAGAGGTTATGTTTGCTTCCTTGTTTCCTCACGAACTTCGCTTTCGTATTGTACTTCAAGAGCTTCATCTCGCGTTACCTGCTACGTGTACGAGAAGTGGGAGTCTCCTCCACCCCCACCCAAGAGATTGCGGCTCTGTGCAGAGATCTGACGTGCCCACCTTAGGCTTACTTCACTTCCAAAGAACACAACTTCGGCATCGATCATTCGGATATTTCTGAAGTTTTGTACGACGTTTGAGGTGAACGCTTCATTTACACCAATGGCTGTCATGCACAAGAATTTAGATATCACCTTTTAGGCCAGTGCTCAGATTTATTGTAGAGCTTTTTGTCCTTTTTCCAGAGTACGGAATCTCTAAATCTGCTCTATGCTCTGAGTCCCTCAGAGCTGAGGTTCTAAGGGTGGGGCAGGATAAGGTTGCGATTGTGGACAGGGCCGTAATCAGTTACTCTCGGTTGCCGAACAAATACGTAAACTTTATTTAAAGAAATTAATATTTTAAAACAATCTCTTAAAAAAACACCACTGACTGTATGACGGCTGAAGGCCTTATCACAGCGCAAAAAAAAAAAAAAAAAAAAAAAATCCACGCTTTTGGGGACCAAAGGCCACAACGGCTGAAAGGCCTGGATTATAAGTCAGAAGAAGAATTCCAAATAGCACATATTAATACAAATACTTCGTTTTACAACAAAGTGTAACACTGCTGAGTGCTTTATTATAAAAGAAGTGAAATTATTACTCGGCTGAAGGCCAAAACAATTTCAAATAACAAACGGCTGAAGTCCTGAATAAGAAGTCAGGAAAACAATTCCAAACAGCACCTTTAAAATAAATACCTTGCCTTTAAAACAAGTTTGCTTAAAAAACTTACTGTAAAACGGCTGAAGGCCTTATCACGAAAGAAGTGAAATTATTGCTCAGCTGAAGGCCACACACTACTTCAAATAACAAATGGCTGAAGGCCTGAATTAGAAGTCAGAAGAACAATTCCAAGTAGCACACATTTCAACAAATACTTTGCTTTTAAAACAAGTTTGCTTAAAACAAACATAGTGTAACACGGATGAAGGCCTTAGTGTGGAAGAAGTGAAACTATTGCTCGGCTGAAGGCCACACACAACTTCAAATCACAAACGGCTTAAGGCCTGAATTGGAAGTGAGAAGAGCAATTCCAAATAGCATATATTAGATAAACACTTCGTTTTAAAACAAATTGTAACGCAGCTGAAGGCCTTACTATAAACGAAATGAAATTATTACTCAGCTGAAGGCAACAGCAACCACAGTTAGAAAATTACAAATATTCTTAAAACAATCTAAGAAACCAGGAAAAGCGGTTCTCAGCAAGTGTTCCAAGGGTCGGCCTGGAAAGGTAACCCAAACATAAGGTGAGGTGAGACAGGCGGCCAAGAGTTGTACTCACATAACAGGATGGCAACTCAAACTAGGAGCAGCTTACGCGCTATCCGACCGACTAACCACTGCGCCTAACGTCCGATCACTGGTACTACAGTGGAATAGTTTTAGGCAAGGACGAAGAGACAGACAACACTACGTCTTCAGTAAACACCAAGTCCGAAGGAAACACTAGAACCAAGGTAGACGTCCCGTAAAATGTGCACAGTACAATACAAGAGGCTCTCGAACTACACACTGTGTAGGACAGCATCAACACGACGAGGAAAGGTCCACTGCCGGAAAGTACGCTAACCTCCAGGGCAGGTAAATGGGGCGTTAGCGGCCACAAGGCAGAAAATACCGCTAGTTCCACTTCACTGATAAGAATAATACTAAATTCAATGATGAGTAAGACAGAGAAAGACGGCTGCAATATTTCACCGCCTTGAAACACTTCACTTGTTGCCTCCAGGCTCAGCGGCCCTGGGGGGGAAACAACCCACTGACCAAAGGCAAGATCTCAGAGGTTGCATTAATCGTCGCTCTCGCAGCTGCCCCTCCTCGATCCGGCAGTGGCAGCACGCCGCGAGCAGCCCCGGCTTGACCCCGCGCTGCGCGCACCTGCTCGCTGCTGCGCCCCAACCGAACTGATCTCCGTCTGCAACTCTCTGCTCCACAAAACGCGACCCAGAAATACTAGCGGTCGCTCCAAAGATAGTACCACGGTATTGGTATCGATAAGTGCTGCTGCTGCCACTTACGGGCAGGCAAGCCAGTAACTTAGTGACGCCAGTAAATCGAATAAGAAACGAGATGCCATAATCGCAATGACAAGATGCCAAGGAATCAATAGCATGAACACGAGCCGTGAACGGGTCATTGCTCTCCGCAGTCTATGTCCGATATACACGTACCATCTTTTGTGCAACGCATCGAGGAATGCCTTCTCTTGCGCACTGATGTGTCGTTTGTATGGCATTTTGGACATTTCAGTGTGTCGGGGAACGAGGCTGCTGATGCTGCTACAAGTCCGTATTGGATGCAGCCTTGGAGTCCATGCCGTACCTGTGACACAGGTGCCATTACTGTCGTCAGGCCACGAAATGCCGACTGTTGCTCAAAATGGCTCTGAGCACTATGGGACTTAACATCTATGGTCATCAGTCCCCTAGAACTTAGAACTACTTAAACCTAACTAACCTAAGGACATCACACAACACCCAGCCATCACGAGGCAGAGAAAATCCCTGACCCCGCCGGGAATCGAACCCGGGAACCCGGGCGTGGGAAGCGCCGACTGTTGCCTCATCGCCAGTGCCACCTGGCAGCCAACACTTTGCCGCGTCTCCACATGTCTGCTCGCCAACGTACCTGTCACCGCCTCTTGGTCTGAGACATAAACGGTCGACCACACAGCTCCGTGCTCCTGGGAAACCGCCACCGGCTAACACTGCACACAACCTACAAACGAAGGTTCATCTCCCTGGGCGGCGTTGCTCTTGTCGATTCACTAGGGCACAGCCGGGCTACAACGTAGTACGCCTTTGCTGCCCTGCCGCTGGCCACCTGCTACGAGTGATGGACCATGACAGCCACGGTCGACTCTGTCCACCAGCAAGCAGCAAAGCCAACTTAGCCTCCTGTGGAGCGTGATGGGCAGCACGCTATTTGCTACGTCTACCTCTCCTGGCGTGCCGAGAGGAAATATTCCAACATTACGCCCCGCCAGAGACTGTCACGCACCCAAATAATTGTCCAAAACAGAATAATAAAGAACTCTTTCGCTCACGCAATGTACCTTTGTAGCCCGCTACAACGCCCTGTCTCCCTCACCATCGTACGAACCCTGGACGCCCCGGTGGGAGTGGAACATCTCCTGACAAACTGGAAGTCGATTCTTACTCGGTAGCGGCCACTGCACGCTCCAAACGCTACTAATAAATTGTTCAATAAATGAAGTATTACTTTTAAGCCCACACTTGCACAACACTCAGCCAAACTCCTCCAAAAATCCTGCTTCACACTACGTAGCATTCAAACAACAGTGAATCCACATTGTTAATTGTTAAAAGTATACTCACAGGGAAGGATGATCAACCTAACATTGAATTCATGTTAGGCACAATTAAAATACGTACACTTGCTATCATTTCAAGTGCGTAAATCTTTTAAGGCCTCTACCTGTAACTCTCCAGTATTTCAAACTGCAGATCCATGTTTTCACATGAGCTTCCTTCTTGTACATCCTGCCTGGGTTTCCCTTGGGTAAGGGTAGAGGCCATCACATTCTTTTAAAGTTAATTTTGCTTACTAAATGGAGTTCTGACAGTGTATTTTTAAGGGTGACGTGTTATTAGATTTATTAGTAAGTAGACTATGTGGTGTTCAGGTAACAGAATGGCCTCATTCAGTTGATCACTACGAGAAATATTTTCACAGTAGAAGAGAACAAGAATCACCCTGTACTCACTTCTTACCAAGGCGATCATTGAAAGGCCTGTAGTACAGGAGAACATTCTTGTAAATGTTGATCGGTATCACCTTTCCTACAGCACAGCAACACAGATGATTGAGATACTGCTTTTCTTTAGTAGTCAGTCTTATTGGTTTCATGCAGTCCGACACGAATTCCTCTCCTGTGCCAACCTAGCACATGCAACTTACGTCCTCAATTATTAGCTGGATGTATTCCAATCTGTGCCCTGCCTTCCTCTACAGCTTTTGCCCTCCGCAGCTCTCTCTAGTATCGTGGAAGTTATTCCCTGATGTCTTAACAGATGTAGTAGATGGCAGACGACAGTATTTAAACAGGCAGAGGCTCTCAAGGAATGCGCTGAAAGAGTTAGCCGCGAAATACCATTCCTAGAAACAAGTACGTCTCCTCAAAACATCTTACTCAAAAACTGACCGCAAAATATGGACAAATGGAGGAAGTTCTATACTTCAGTTATTTAGGAGAGCCGCACGGAGTGGCAGCGCGGCTAGAAGAGTCATGTCACGGATTTCGCGGCCACTTCCGCCGGAGGTTCGAGCCCTCCCTTAGGCATGGGTGTGTATGTTGTTCTTAGCATAAGTTAGTTTAAGTTAGTTTGAGTAGTATGTAAGTCTAGGGACCGATAACCGCAGCAGGTTGGTCCTTTAGGAATTGACAGACATTCGAACATTTTGAATTTAGGAAAAATCGTCGCACCTACAAGGGCAGACAAAATGGAACAGAAAATTTGGATACAAAAACTTGGGGAACTTACGATAAAATCTACAACAAAAATGTATGTCCATACACATGAAATTCAGGCAATATTACACAGTCAGCAAACCTGAAGTCGACAAGGCTTACGCTCTACTCAGAGTGTTATCTGGAAGATATCCGGAAAGAAGTACACAAAATCCTAAGAAAGGTATTCGGCCCCGAAAGAACAGAATGTGTAAACATACTACAGCCCAAAAAACAACCGGAAAGTATCGAATCTCGTGGCAGACATCATAAAAAGGAGACTGAACTGTTTTGGGTACATCCACAACTCCCGACAACAACATTCAGTAGCAAGATTGCGACATACACAGATCAAAAAAAGTTTTGCATCACCTCGGTTCCGAGAGTTCCGGAACATGTAAAGAAAATTGGAGTACAGATAAACATAAACATCATTTCCGCCCTTTTTATTGCAAGTTGTACCACCATAAAGCTAGAACTTCAGAGGTGGTGGTCCAGATTGCTGTACACACTGGTACCCCTAAAACCCAGTAGCACGTCCTGTTGCATTGATGCAAGCCTGTATTCGTCGTGGCATACTATAAACAAGTTCATCAAGGCATTATTGGCCCAGATTGTCCCACTCCTCAACGGCGATTCGGCGTAGACCCCCCAAAATGGTTGGTGGGTCATGTCGTCCGTAAACAGCCCTTTTCAATCTATCCCAAGCATTGTCGATAGGGTTCGTGTACGGAGAACATGTTGGCCACTCTAGTCGAGCGATGTCGATATCCTGAAGGAAGTTCTTCACAAGATGTGCACGATGGGAGCGCAAATTGTCGTCCATGAAGAGGAAAGCCTGGCCAATATGCTGCCGATATGGTTGCACTATCGGTCGGAGGATGGCATTCACGCAACGTACAGCCATTACGCCGCCTTCCATGACCATCAGCGGCGTACGTCGGCACCACTTAATGTCACCCCAAAACAGTAGGGAACTTCCACCTTGCTGCGCTCGCTGGGCAGTGTGTCTAAGGGGTTCAGCCGGACCGAGTTGCCTCCGAACACGTCTCCAACGATTGTCTGGTTGAAGGCATATGCAACACTCATCTGTGAAGAGAACGTGATGGCAATCCTGAGCGGTCCGTTCGGCATGTTGTTGGGCCCATCTGTACTGCGCTGCATGGTGTCTTGGTTGCAAAAATGGACCTCGCCATGGAAGTGAAGTTGCGCATCATGGAGCCTATTGCGCACACTTTGACTCGTAACACGACGTCCTTTGGCTGCAGGAAAGGCATTATTCAACACGACGACATTGCTGTCACGGTTCCTCCGAGCCAAAATGCGTAGGAAGCAATCATCCACAGCAGTAGTGGCTCTTGGGCGGGCTGATCGAGACAAGTCGTCGACAGTTCCTGTCTCTCTGTATCTCACCCATGTCCGAACAACATTGCTTTCTTTCATTCCGAGACGCTGGACACTTTCCTTGTTGGGAGCCCTTGCTGGCACAAAGTAACCATGCGGACGCGATCGAACCGCGGTATTGACCGTCTAGGCATGGTTGAAGTACAGACAGCACGTACCTCCTTCCTGGTGGAATGACTGGAACTGGTCGGCTGTCGAAACCCCTCCGTCTAATAGGTGCTGCCCGCGCATGATTGCTTACATCTTTGGGCGGGTTCAGCGACATCTCTGAACAGTCAAAGGGACTGTGTCTGTGATACAATATCCACAGTCAACGTCTATCTTCAGGAGTTCTGGAAACTGGAGTGACCTAAAACATTTTTTGATGTGTGTTCATGAAACAACTCAAAACCATACCAAGTATCCGACAGGTCAAAAGCGATTTAGAAAAGAGTCACATAACTCCATTAAACATTTTCGATACAAATTTACACAAACTAAAGTAATCCGATGGGAAGAACTGCCAGAGAATGAAGTTGCTACAAGACCATGGACAAAAATGAACTCAAGAAAAATAAAGAAACCACGGAGAAAGAATGAGAGCTGCTTGGCAACTCTACTACGTAATAAAATGAAACATCTGCAGCCGTCGTTTTGATGGTATTTTATTAGATTGTAACCGGTTTCTATGACACAGTATAGAATCTTCAGGTCTAAAGTCACTGAAACCGGTGGAAATGTAATAAAATACAATCAAAACGACGGCTGCAGATGTTTGATTTTATTACGTAAGTAAACGGCTGAAGTCCAGCAGACCATCAGACACAAAGATGGACGTACAAAACTTACTAGCTCTGCTTGATCTGACAGGGTTCAAACGTACCTAATAATAACAATTACTGCCAAGTAGACCCAACTCTGGCTCGGTGGCTCAGCAGTCTCTCTTGCAGCATATGCAGCTCGATAACTACTCTGCAGTTCACACTTTAGTGCCTGCCACCGAGAACATTGAAACCCTTTCAGATTATCTCTCTACCGTTTCTCTCTCGAACAGCAAGTGGGAAAAACAAATTACTACACTTTCCCATGCGAGATGTGCTTTCTCTTCTTTTGTTGTGACAATGTGATGGAGGTATAAATAAAAAAAAAATATTTTTATGTTCGTAGGAGATAGTTATCGTCCGGAATTTCGTGAAATGATGTCAACGCAACAAATGCGCTTCATTTTAATGAATGCCGCCCTAACTCGCGTATCATATCCATGTATATCTATTTAGAAATAATAAAAAACTAACTGCCTTTCTTTGAACTATTTCGATGTCCTCCGTGTGTAGTATCTGGTAAGAATCTTATACTGTGCAGCAGTAATCCAGAAGAGGATGGGCAAAGTTAGTGTAGGCAGTCTAATAAAACCCAATCTTTGGTTCACTTACCCAGAACATTTTCTACATGATGATTCCAATTAAGTTGTTCGTAGTTGTAACCACTTGGTATTTAATTCAATCGAAAATTTTTAAATTGGTGTGATTTATCGTGTAACTGATATTTAAGGGATTCCTTGTAGTACTCATGAGGAGTACCTCAATATTTTTATTGTTTAGAGCCAATTTCCACTTTTCGAACCATATAGATATGTTTTCTAGCCAATTTCGCAATTGATGTTGATCTTTTGATAATTTTAATAGACAGTAAACGACAGCATCATCTGCAGTCTAAGACAGCTGCTCAAATTGTCACCGTCTTTTAGGAACTGCAGAAGTCCTATAACATTTTCTCGGGGAAAGCCACATATCACTTCTGTTTCACTCAATGAATATCTTATGCACATTTTCCCACCCTTGCTTGCTGTGATGTGAATGTTCCCTAGTGTCCTTGCAAGATCACGTACACAAGAAAGAATAGTACGGCGTAGAGCACCTCCAATTTATCGCAGAACAATAAATAAGTTTCTAGTCCGTTTACCGTCCAGATTTAAAGTCGGCATAACTGTATGTGGATGCTTTAGGGCACTGATGTCAGCTGATCTTGACAGAACTCTCTTGGTACCTCTGATTTCCAAGGGTCCTTTCTTATGCAATTCCTCTTCAAATCCCAGTTGGTCAAAGTTGAAAATAAATTCCTTACTGAACGATGGGATAATTTGTTTATCTCATTTACAAATTGCAGGCCGATTCCGCAGTTTGTTGTGCAGCGTCAAGTTGATCCTTTCTTTGAAATTTCTCTGTCTTACGTCTTCCAATTCTGAATCTCTGCTTCAAGTTATGCAATCCCCCACTGCTTCCCTTGAAATAACTGTAATCTATGTCACGCGCAATTTGATGTGCGTGATATACTAGGTCACTATCATGCACATTCTGTAAATTTTTTCGAGGATTCTTGAAATGCGCGAACAATAGTTTTTGTAACAAGTGGCCCTGTCCACCCTCGATTATTCGTAGTTTTTGTTATTCACTACACGGTCATATTGGTGTGGACATATTCGAAATGTGTTCATAATTGTTTTTCACTGTGTGTAAGATTTCCATGTTTTCTGCCATTGTAAATAATTGTGTCTTTACTAGGACAAAGATGAATGAGCGCGCTCCACAAATAGTGAATAAGATCCTTGACTCTGAGTTGAACGTAATCTCTGATGCCCTTGGTTGCCAGTCAGTTGTGCAGCGCTGCTTCAATCAGTCATTGCCTAATACTCCCTATGAAACTCTCCGTAACATCTGATTCTTTCAGCTTATCCAGTTCACATATCCTTAATTTCTTGTGTTTTAATCTGAAATTCATGATCAATAAATTATGATCAGAGTCCTCATATGCCTTTGGAAATGCCTTACACTTTAAAATCTGATTCCGGAATCTCCGTGTTGCCATTATACAATCAACGTGAAACCTTCAGTGTCTCCAGGTGTCTTCCTCTTGTACAACCTTCTTTCATGATTCTTGAACCAAGTGTTAGCGATGATTAAATTATGATCGACACAAAATTCTGCCTGGCGGCTTCCTCTTTCATTCCCTTCCGCCAGTCCACATTGTTCTACTACTTTTCCTTCTCTTCTTCTTTCTACTACCAAATTCCAATGACCCAGCCTCTGTCTTAACTGTCTGAATTATTTTTTTATCTCATCATACACTCTTTCTACCTCTTCATTATCTGCAGATCTAGTTGGCATACAAACTTGTATTACTATGGTTGGTATTGACTTTTTATCTGTGTTTGTTACGATAATGGATCCACTATGCTGCACATAATAGCTTGCCCGTGCTCCTGTTTTCTCATTCGTTATTAGACCTACTCCTGTATAATCTCTATTTCAGTTTTTAATTATAGCCCTGTACTCATCTGACCTGAAGTCCTGTCCTTTTTTCACCAAATTTCACTATTCCCTACAATATTTGCCTCAACCTATTTATTTCCCTTTCTAATTTTCCCATTCTACCTACCCAATTAAGGAATTAACATTCCACGCTCCAGTCCGTAGAATGTCACTTTTGTGTTTGCTGATGACGACATCCTCCTGAGTAGTCCCGAGTTGATGACCCGAACAGGTCACTATTTTACCTTTGGAATATTTTACCCGAGAGGACGCCATCATTTAACCCTTCAGTATAGCTGTATGTCAAAATGAAACGACTGTAGTTTCCTATTGCTTTCAGCCGTTTGCAGTACCAGGATGGCAAAAACTATTTTGTTGATCTTGTAAGGCCATATCAGTCAATCATCCAGACTGTTTCTGCTGCAACTACTGGAAAGGGTTCTGCTCCTCCTCAGGGACCATATGTTTGTTTGGCCTCTCCACATATACCCCTCCGTTATGGTTGCACCCATCGTACAACTGCCTGTATCGTTCAGGCATGCAAGCCACCACACTTTGGTATTGTCGGTGGTTCATGGGGCACCAAATGGTCGATTCAATGTGAGTCGCCTGTGTAGAGGATGACACCAGAATCTATAAAGTGCAAGTGCTGCATATTTTACATTTGCTTTAACTTCAATTTTAAATACTTTATGTGGCTGATTTGACTGCTGTTTATGTCAAGTCAGTCTATTAGCATATATCAACGAATTCAAAGAGAATGAAGTATTATTTACTCAAAGATTTTTCTCTGAGGGAAAAGAAAATTAATGTAGAATCAGATATATTGTGCTAAACTTATGTTCTCTTTTGTTTCCGCTGAGAAGGTTTGTTATTGTGAAAAATGCCGAGTTTCACAGTGGTTCAGAATCTTCGGATAGACGACAGCATTACTTATTTTTACTCTGTTTATTTGTCCCTGCTGATAGTGTAGCTAATCTCCTGTTTGTTGTTAATTTGGGAATATCATTCTAAATTGCAGCTGTACTATAATGTTTTTAGTATGAAAAACAGTTTAGGTTGCATTGACAGTAGAAGCTTTACTGACGCGTCTCGCCGACATGCCTAGCATACGTGCAGAGCTGTTAGGGGGGGCCTCCTGACCTGGAGAAAGTCGACACAGCAATCCGTGAGGCGGCGGCAGCAGAGAGAAGCACTCGCCACGGCTCAGCTAATGGCAAGTGGCAGCAGCGAGCGGCGTCTTCTAACCGACAGGGGCTCGGCGTCTCAGAGGTGTTACAGGCGACGGCGTTGCCCAGAGTCAAACACTGGTCCGCTGGCTGGAGAGCAGCAGCTCGCAGCTGGCAGCTGGCGGAACTTGGCAACAGGGTCAGGGGGGTCGAGCCGTGAGGTGTCGTCCGGAGTGCTGGCTGAAGATCAGGCGGCCCGATGGCGGCGACTATGCGATAAATACGGCGCCGTCCGTCACGGCATGGCTCAGCTGTACCGATTACGGCTGCATCAGTAGAACGTTGTAGATCTTGTGTTGTGAATTGGCAGGAGCCAATTCACGGGGTTTGGAGGAAGCCGAAAGGCACGCGTTTAAGCTCACGCAGTCTGGCGTGAGGTCTGGAACAGGTCAGAGAAATAAGACTAGCAAAACAGGAGGTAACTGGTAGAGTACTTAACTTTAATCCACAATTGGTGAACATCTCTCTTGACTGTACATGCTTCACAAGATAAACAGCAAAGGATATGGCGCCTTGCTAGGTCGTAGCAAATGACGTAGCTGAAGGCTATGTTAACTATCGTCTCGGCAAATGAGAGCGTAATTTGTCAGTGAACCATTGCTATGAACGTCGGCTGTACAACTGGGGCGAGTGCTAGGAAGTGTCTCTCTAGACCTGCCGTGTGGCGGCGCTCGGTCGGCAATCACTGACAGTGGCGACACGCGGGTCCGACGTATACTAAAGGACCGCGGCCGATTTAAAGGCTATCACCTAGCAAGTGTGGTGTCTGGCGGTGACACCACATCTTGCGGTGCATTACTAACATAGACCCATTGTACCGATGATCTAGTCTGCTAGGCTGGGGGTTTAAGTACACCACTGTTTGGAAACAATGAAACACCAAGACCGAGAATATGATGACAAATTTATTCCACCAGTTATGTACATGACACTACACAAATCAGTTATAGACCTGTACATCCACTGTGACAACGCAAATTCAGTTCGGAATAGCGCCACGACGTGTTGCAATCAGAGACGTGGAATCAAAGAGCTGTTGAATATGAGACTGGAAATGTTCTGCTAAGCGATTTGTAGGGGCGTCCACAATGCGTTGACTGTGGCTGCAAGGGGACCTGAACGAACAAGCTGACTACCGACTATATCCCAGACGTGTTCGATGGGTGACATTCAGGCGGACGACCAACGCAGGGAAGCAGTAGAGCCCATCGTTCTTCGAAGAAGGCTTGGATATTCCCAGACACATGCGGCCGGGTGTTGTCCTGCTGAAATATGATATGTGAAACGGCCTGCCTGTAGGAGCAGCGGTGCCGCTTTCTGTGAAACCTCCCTGAAGCAATGGTAGCAGACCAGATTGCCCTCAAGATGTTCTAACATTCTGCGTGGTATCTGTTTGTTCTAAGTCGTGTCTCTCTACCACTTTCGCGCAACGACGCTCTGAGCGTGTTTTTTAGGGACCTGTTGCTGGTAAGGAGACGCCAGACCACACATGACATGTGGAGTTCAGAAGAGTTTAGTGAGACTAGCGATGACATAACCAAATACTTAATGATTTCAGCGTCAGCTCCACTGCAATCCCTGTAACAGAATCTTAATACTAACAAAATTTAGTGGAAGGGGTTCAAGGGTTTCCTATTTTTAGTTACCTGGTAAAATAACGTCGAAAAAGGAGTTAAGTTTACCATTAGAGATTTTATTCTACACACAAATCATTGTTTATAAATTGCACTATTGATAAAAGGAAATGTTTTAATACAGGATGATAAAAACCAACTGCGTTCAACAAAAATGTGAACGAATATTCCCTGAATGGATTTCAAAGTTCTACAATGGATCGAAGGATGACCTATGCCATTTCACATCTATAATCTAGGTTTAAATTACGTTTCACAAAAGAGAAAACTATCAAAATGGTCTATAGTGACCCTCAATTATCTTTAATTACTTATCTAACATGTCGTAAATTACAGTGGCTGATGTGGCTTCTCAATAATTATATAACAGAAAAATCATCGCGTTTCAGATTTTAACTTACGTAGCAAATGTGAATACCATGAGCTTTAATTGACGATCGACACTAGTATTACGCAAAACGGGGATGTAACAGATGAGACTTCTGCAGTTCTGAGTGAAGCTTTATGCTCTGTTACGCGGCATCGCGTGCGTTCATTACCTTGTCGTTGGTTAGGCAGCTTCAGGGGGGCAGCGGGCGGCGCAGCTCCACCTTCGCCGTCTCGGAAGCAACTCCTTTCTAACTTCTCCTTACTACAATTTACCGAAGTTGGTTTAAAAAAACTATCTGACTGTGTTTTCATCTGACCAGTCAGGGTCTCAATGTTAACCTTAAGCTCCGCCTACAAAAATTCTCTCTATCCAATGAGAAACGTTATACTTTTTGTGGTGGGGCAAGGTTTTTAACGTTTGCAACGTAACAGAGACGCGAAAAAGTCTCACGCTAAAACTTGCAGCTGGTGTGGCCATTTTAGTGTTATCGTAAGATCTATACTGTTCTTCTGGAGGGCTCTAACATGGGCTGGGGGGTGGTCCTGTCGGTTACTTTTCGTGGTGGGGCAATGTTTTTAACGTTTGCAACATAACAGAGACGCGAAAAAGCCTCACGCTAAAACTTGCGGCTGGTGTGACCCTTTTAGTGTTATCGTAAGTCCTATACTTCTGGAGGGCTCTAGCTTTTAACATGGGCTGGGGGGGGGGGGGGGGTAGTCCTGTCGGTTAGCTGGCGACGTGGGTGTCCGTCCCTTATCGTAGGGCCTTCTAGCTTAACACGGTTCTGCTCTCGGCTTCTGTTCTCGTTTCTCCCCTCGGAACTGCGTCTGTCTCGCGGTGGGAAGGTATGACATGCATTTAGGTATTCTTGCGTTAGTCTGTGGTATTCCATTTGCTCACTCGTTACTCGTATTACTTTGGTTAATTTAATGTCACGATTTATTCGGAGCTATGTGACATACTGCCGGATTTGCTTGTCATGTCAGGGTTTTCATGGAAGGTGTTGGAATTGCCTGACGCCTTACAATGTAGGAGGCGAGATCGCTTCTTATAGGGAGTGGCATCCTATCATACTTGGCATTGTCCACTGTGAAACTCAGCGGTACATCTACATCCACATGGATACTCTGCAAATCACATTAAAGTGCCTGGCAGAGTTTTCATCGAACCACCTTCGCAATTCTCTATTATTACAATCTCGTATAGCGCGCGGAAAGAATGAACACCTATATCTTTCCGTACGAGATCTGATTTCCCTTATTTTATCGTGGTGATCGTTCCTCTCTATGTAGGTCGGTGTCAACAAAATATTTTCGCATTCGGAGGAGAAAGTTGGTGACTGTAATTTCGTGAGAAGTTTCCGTCGCAACGAAAAACGCCTTTCTTTTAATGATTTCCAGCCCAAATCCTGTATCATTTTTGTGACACTCTCTCCCACATTTCGCGTTGATACAAAACGTACTGCCTTTCTTTGAACTTTTTCGATGTACTCCGTCAGTCCTATTTGGTAAGGATCCCACACCGCGCAGCAGTACTCTAAAAGAGGACGGACAAGCGTAGTGTAGGCCGTCTCCTTACAAGGGAACCTCCCCATCGCACCCCCCTCAGATTTAGTTATAAGTTGGCACAGTGGATATGCCTTGAAAAACTGAACACAGATCAATCGAGAAAACAGGAAGAAGTTGTGTGGAACTATGAAAAAAATAAGCAAAATATACAAACTGAGTAGTCCATAGGGAAGATAGGCAACATATAGGACGCTATGAACTCAGGAGCTCCGTGGTCGCGTGGTAACGTGAGCAGCTGTGGAGCGAAAGGTCCTTGGTTCAAATCATCCTTCGAGTCAAAAGTTTAATTTTTTATTTTCAGTTTATGTGACAAACTTATGTTTTCATCTCTTTTTTGGGAGTGATTATCACATCCACAAGAAAACCTAAATCGGGAAAGGTAGAAGAATCTTTTTGTCCATTCGCCGAGTGTACAAGTTTGTTGGGTCGACAACATATTCCTGTCATGTGACGCACATGCCGTCACCAGTGTCGTATAGAATATATCATATGAGTTTTCCTGTGGAGGAATCGGTTGACCTATGACCTTGCGATCCAATGTTTTCGGTTCCCATTGGAGAGGCACGTCCTTTCGTCTACTAATCGCACGGTTTTGCGATGCGGTCGCAAAACACAGACACTAAACTTATGAAAGTGAACAGAGACGTCAATGAACGAACGGACAGATCATAACTTTGCAAAAATAAAGAAAGTAAACTTTTCACTCGAGGGAAGACGTGAACCAAGGACCTTTCGTTCTGTTGCTGCTCACGCTACCACGGGACCACGGCGCTCCTGAGCTGACACTATCCATGATATTGCCTATCTTGCCCATGGACTACTCAGATTGTATATGTTGCTTCTTTTTTCACAGTTCCACACAACTTCTTCCTGTTTTCTCAATTGATCTGTGTTCAGTTTTTCAAGGCCTATCCATTGTGCCAACTTATAACTAAATCTGAGGGAGGTGCGATGGGGAGGTTGCGAGGTGCCGGGGCTAGCAGTGTTTTTAACACTCAATTCTTAGAGAATTTACATATGTACATGATGCTCTAAGCCCCTCCTTTTCTAACTCCAACTTTTCCTGTTGCACAAGGATAAAAAAAAATACGCGAACTGACTCTAATCAACCCTGCCAGTGGAGTAGAAGAGAGTTTGGCACCTGCAATAATTTAATTTGTTAAATAAGTTAATTAAACGAAGGTTTCATTAACATAGTGAGGAATGATGGGGTTGCTCTATCTATTAACAGAAAGAAAGTTCTGTCCAAAATAACAATATGATTTATTAAGACTAAACACAAAATAATAAACAACAACACATGAAACATTAACAATATATCAAATTGGCTCTAATTGGATACTTAAACAAACGCTGTGAAATTGAAGTTGTTCCTAAACTAGATTGTGAGGATTATGACGAAGTGGTATGTGCAGCCAATTCCTAGCAACTCAATTCTTAGAGAAAACACATAGCCAACCCACCATTAATTGCTGCTACCCAAGACAGAACAAAGTTAGAAAAAAAAAAAGACGAACAGGCGCACTCTGCTGAGCTCTGATTGTCACCTAGGAAAATCCCTATCTGCCGGTGCTGCGGACATACATTACCAAACCGACTTCTTGACTCCCAGAACACGATCTGCCGTACCGGAGCCGTTGGCTGGTTGCTTCGACGTCCTCGACCGAAAGGCGAGAGACGACTCCCACAAGAGCACCCGTACAAAAACCGAACACAGAACATTCCCGCCCCCACGACAGTGGCCGTGGTTAAACGTTCCAATCAGCAACTCGAAAACCGGCGGAAATTCCACTCCATTGCCAGAACGCTACCATTCCACCAATGGAGATTCTTGGCGCCAATTTCTGCGCCGATCTTGCTACGTCACGGAGCTATGCCCTGAGCAAGCCAATCACAGTTACTATTTTGCAGAAAGTGCGGGAATTTTCCCGCCACAGCTGCCTGGGTACACAAGTCATTCCCACGCCTCGCTGGTAGCCCGCCAGAAAGTGTTTTCGCTAAGTTTCTGCGAAGTAACGGAACCTCTAGCCCAGCCACTACTTCAAGCTCTGCGGGCGTGCCTCTTGACAATGTCGGTGTCTGCAAAGCATTCACTCGACTTCCTCACACCCGTCGGCTTAAAGCTTTCCAGATCAGCAGAGCCCGCCTGTCACCGGACCACCCGGGTGACGAGAGACGCTGCGTGGGAAGTCCGCGCGTGAAGGAATAGCAACTTTCCACCGCATGCAATTATAGAGGAGAATCGTAAGATAGAAATATGAGAGGGGGCTCATGCCACCTCTCATAGCCCCTACGCCATTTTAGATTGTAATTGGTGAGCGGTTGGCTCACTTAGGAGCAAGGTAGTGAGTCAATCGCCCAAGAACAATCTCGCAAACTGGCTGCACATGCCGCACTCTATAAAGAAAATAACTGCAACTGAAAAATGCAGCTCATAGAGGGAGGATTACTTATGATGTAGCCAACTTCACCTTCTTAATATGGAACACTAACACTCACATCACACATCCATACCCAGGGAGCCCCTTCCAAACACCGATTCACACAGACATTCACTCTCTAAATATGGCCCGGGCATGTGAGCCAAATATGGAGCAATTTATTCTTTACAATCAGAGTTGGAGTGCTCCGCAATTAAATGCCCAAGATGTTACAACAATTTTAATCATTAAACTAACCTGAACTCACTCACACATGATACCATTTAAGTTAACAATCTCTTTGTGAGCTTTCAGAATCTAATTACGACCTCCGATTCATTCTGTCTCCCTGCAGCAAGAATAACCTTTACAAAATGTTCCCTGAACTGATGGTCCATTCACAATGACAGAGGTGGTATCTGCTTCAGTTTATGGGGACTTCAGGCACACTGTTTCCATACACTCAACAATAAATACAAGATAAAAAAAATGGTGTGGAGAACAATACAGTAATTTGTAATGAGAATTACAGTGTAAAACAAACACATACAAGGTATCACATACATTACAAAAACAACACTAGAGAAAGAAATTAAAAAAAACAAGGTTCATGGGACATTAAGTTGTGCGTGCACATTGCACACTGTTCACGACCGTGCTGAGAATGTGGCACTAAATCACATTGTTAGAAATGTTCGAAGCACTTCACAAATTCATTAGTTTCTCTGAGGGGGTTGGTATGTTGAGTCACATGCATTGATGCACGTGGTTCCATGTCTTGAGCATTGGAGGGCGGCTTTTGGGATGGGGCCACAGTACTGACATCACATAGGGCTAAACGTCGGGTGTTGTTGCTACGTTGTTGCAACAGCAATAGGGAGTGCTGGAGCGTCTGCAGTACGCTGTTGAGATTGTAGTCAGACCCACGCATATGATCACGGCAGTACGGTAGGAAGACACAGTGATAGGCCCTCCTCACGTCGATTAATTGTCTCTGATGTCTACTTGTTGGGATACATAACTAGTCTAGGTCTCTTCTCTCGCTGGGCAGTACTTTACGTTTCCCAATATTGCAGTTCGACGAGGGATGATGGCACGTGGAGTGACTCCACAAGTGTGTGAGGTCATCCATACAGGATCGAACTAGGAGCGACGATTGCTAAAAACTGCTCTCTAATAGAGAGGAGAAGTTAGAAATGAGACCATACATTTGTTAGTGTGGCACGATACTGCTTTGTGTAAGCAGATCGGCCAATGCTAGTGAGTTGTAAAAACCCAAACAGGTGAGTATATAGCGTCCCTTTCTGTCCTGAGGCACATGAGACGCCAGTTATGACACCATATGTGATCTTCTTCGTGTACTCACGACTACGTGGTCTGCCGCAGGGAATCCCTCCAAACGGCTGCCTCGTGTGGGTCGCGTGTCAGTGTCAACGGCCAGCCTCACTTTCGCTTGTGGCCCGGCGAGGATCCTCCCTAATCCCTCAGGTACACGGCCCGGTGACTGTCAGCTTGTAGGACCGGACGCCCTCGCGCCCCTCACGTCAGGTAGCGCGTCGACGCTCTCCTCCTGCAGGTAGCCGATGACCTCCGGCTGGCCTCTGCGTTGCCACTATCCCAGTCCTCTGCACAATTCTTACAAAAATCATATGCCTAACTTTTCCCCATGACCTTCTATGTTATAATAAATTTACATACCGATACATTGATGGTCTGTCATTTCAGACACTGTAATTTTAATTTTATAGTTATTTATCTGTAGCTATCATAACAAAAAATGGAAATAATTTATCTTGATATTTGTGTAGAGACCGATCTCAGTATTGTACATGGTGTGTGATAACTGATGCTATGTAATGGATGAACAACTAAATGTGCGGGCCCACACTAATATTACTATTAATTATATAGATCGACAGTAGACATGCTCAAGAATTAACTACCATTTGCCAACGATCTACATTCTATGTCTTTTAATTAAATTATGTTGTTATTCAGGTCTAAGTTTTACTGTGCTATAAAGAACATGCAACTATACTACTTTCGCTCGCCGGTCGTCCCTCCATCTCGAGTCTGTGATTTGATGACCTGAAAAATAGCATCCCAACAGGCGCGCGCCACACTTGTGGTAGAAAACCCCCACAATATTAATCTAGTTATTGTTAAATCCTACAGTTTAACTTATCCTAGTATAACTTACTTTCCCTTTTATTTATTTATTTATTTATTTATTTATTTATTTATTTATTTATTTATTTTATTTATTTTTTTTTTGTTTACCTTATACACTACTCTTACATAATTCCTGTTACGCTGAGATATCTCGCTGCTCGCCGCTATTGACGACAGTGATGTGCGCGCCGTACGACACGGCCTCCGAGTTCTCACTACGCCTCACTGAAACTCCAGAGACTGGGTTAGCCATGGCTATACAAGACAATAAATTTATAGTTGAACTTAATTTTGTATGTGATGCAGTCTTAGCAATGAAAGCGCACCTTTCCAGAGGCAATGTAATTTGACCCAGCCAAGTCTGGTTCCTGTTGAGGATTCAGTCGCCCATCACACGCCAGCTACACAGTATGTCACGAATATCCTAGTATGAGTCACTGGTTATTCATCTGTGACAGTCGCAAGCAGCATGCTAAATCCCCAACCAGCACATTGGCATGGTAGGCTTTATGCCCGCATTTCTACCGTCTAGGCCCTAGGGCACCATTGGAGTCAAACGCTCACAGGTTCACCCCGACTTGCAAGACAACGATGCTGGCGCAGCTCTGCAAAAACTATACTGCCAATATTCATCCTCGAAATCTCGCAATATACCACAATCTTGCAGTGCACTGACGCGTGCCTGCAAGCATTGGTATGAACGTCTCACGAACTGGCTGTGGCCGCTATGGAGCGTATCACGACTTCTCAGAACGCTTCTAAGAGCACGTTCTTGTATGCGCCCGTTTGTGCGACATCTCGTCACTCATCACTATCCCTTAACATGGACACCAGATTGGAAAGGACAAAAACATTGCTCATGGAAAGGTAGTGCCTCTTATCGCATTGACAGTGGAGCTTGCGAACATAAACAGAAAAAAAATTAGCAGCAGTAAATTCTTATGCGAGAAAACGCAGCGTGTTAATACTTTAACAATCTTAATCTATTAATGCAACGATTATTGTTCCCCGAAGAAAGGTTCATATCTTTCCCTATTCTACTCTGTACACCACTTACACTACTACTATAGCAAGGTTCACGTATTTGCCCATTCTACTACGTACACCACTTACACTACTCTATTCCACGAACTCCTTTATGTGAGAGATGTGGTGGAGTCCTATGGACTTCTTTCCTTTCAGCGTCTCTAATTCATAAGCATTGTGGTGAGCTGCTCTCCTTATACGGTACGGGCCGTTGTAAATAGAATAGAATTTTTGGCATTTCATTTTTTGTTTGTTCGAAAGTCGGAAAGACTTAACGAGCACCTTTTGTCCAATGTGGAAGTGACGTAGACGAGCTCCCCTGTCGGCACGTCTCTTCCTGACCTCTGCTGCAGCACGTATCCTCTTGAGAGCCAAATCCACTATGGCTTGGTGCTGCGTTCGCGCACTTGGTGGGAAGTTTACGACATCGGTTATCAAGTCCTTAGGAATCCGGTTTTTCAGTACTGTAATGGGTGCCAATTTTGTTATCCCATGGGGTGCCTCATTGATCACCTCCTGGAAGTCTTTAAGGAAAACGTCCCATGTCGTGTGCTGTTTGTTACAGTACAACCGGCACAAGTTTCCGAGTTCTTTAATAACCCGTTCTGCAGCATTCGAGCTCGGATGGTGCGAAGATATAAAAATGGGATCAATTTTACATCGACGCAACGTCTCCTTCCAAGTTTTTGACTTAAACTGTGGCCCGTTATCAGAAATAATTTTACTCACATGACCAACCTGTTGTAGGAAATCCCGGATTAGGGCTCGAGATACAGTTCGTCCTGTCGCCCTCTTCAGTGGCGTAAAGGTAACGTATTTGGACGTTAGTTCAACAAACACTAATACGTAAGTATATCCTCTTCTTGTTCTTGGCAAAGGTCCCATCAAATCTGTTGCTGCTAATTGTCTTAATTTGGTCGGTACGATTGGGTATAATGGTGCCTGCATGCTCACAGTGGTGTGCTTAGCCTTTTGGCAGTCTTTACACACCGACAGTACCCTCCGAATTCGACGCTCCATGTTTCGAAAGTAACACATGGTCCTTAGCTTGAGATTGCACTTGCGTGGTCCGAAGTGTCCATAGCTGAGGTGAGTATGCCATATAACCTTGTTTATTAGGTGTTCAGGGATGCATACCCCCCATTCAGTGTCATTGGCATAATTTCGGTGGAAAATTATGCCTTTCCGCAAGAGGTAGAACTGCCTGATGGTGGCGTGTCTTCTGTCTATCCATTTCTGTTTCAATAACACTAGGGCAGGGTCCTTGTCTTGCTCCTTCTTGATGTCATGCATACTACAGGTAATAAAATTTTCAAAGGCTACTTTCTGCATATAGAAAAGGCAGTAGTGATTTTCCTCCATATCTTCTTCCATGTTGTGCTCAAATCCGATCGGTGACCGTGATAAGGCGTCTGCAATAATGTTCTGACTGCCGGGGATATATTCTATCGAAAAGTTGTACTGCTGCAGATATGATGCCCACCTAATGAGCCGCCTGTGATTAAGCTTTGCAGTCATCAAGAACTCGAGTGCCTTGTGGTCTGTGTAGACCCTCGTCTTGCGACCAAACAGAAGGTATCTGAATTTTTCAAACGCCCATACAATAGCCAGCGCCTCTAACTCGGTTACTGAGTAATTCCTCTCACTCTTGGCTAGTACTCTGCTACCAAACGCAATTGTCTTCCACACCCTGTTTCCTTCATGTACATAGTCTTGGAACACCATGACACCCAGACCTGAGTATGAACTGTCCGTTACTATGCAAAGCTCTTCTGCTAAGTTAGGGTGTGATAGGATGGGTGCTTGTAATAATGCGAATTTTAATGCTTTCCATTCGGATTCGGCCGCCTCATCCCATTCCCAAGGAATCTTCTTTCCTGTAAGTTGATGCAACCTAGGACTGCTCTGAGTTTTGACATGTATAAAGCGGTTGTAAAAATTTATGATCCCCAAGAACCCCCTTAACTGCTTCTTTGTCGTAGGAATGGGAAACTTTTCAATCGCTTCGATCTTTTCGGGATTTGGCGCAATGCCCTCACCCGTGATGATATGTCCCAGAAATTTGACAGAGGACGTCCCAAAATTCGATTTTTCGATATTGATAGTCACTCCGTATTCCTTGAATGTCGCAAGGAGTTCACCGAGGACCGCATTGTGCTCTCCCCAAGATTTCTCCGCGATCAGCAAATCGTCCACATAGCTGGTGACATGACGTTTCAAATTATCGCTTAGTATGCCGTCCAGCCCCCGAATGAATGCGGCAGATGAAACGTTCAAACCAAATGGTAGACGACGAAACCGGTAACATCTTCCAAATGCTAAAAAGGCTGTGTACTGTCTGCAATTTGGATGGAGCTCGATCTGCCAGAAACTCGATTTTAGATCAACTGATGAGAAGATTGATATTCCATGGAAGTTTTGTAAGAGTTCCTCTAATCGTTCCGGTCTGTCTGTTTCGGGTTCTATTATGGTATTAATTTGTCGCGAGTCCAAGACTAAACGAATACTACCATCTGCCTTCTCGACTACTCTTAACGGGTTATTATAGGCTGAAGCCGTAGGTTCTATTATTCCTTCACTCAACATTCGCGTAATTTCGGCTGCTACTTTCTGTCGATATGCCAAGGGGATTGGATAGGGTGGCACACGAAACTGATTGTGCGGACGTACACGAAATTCATATTGGAAGTTCTTTATTGATCCTGTCTTGGGAATGAAGACCTCCGCATGTTCTACTAGTAATTTATGAAGTTCTTTGCGGTGGTCGCACCTTATATTCTTTATTGCTTCCACTTTTTCTCCTATTTTCTCCTTTATTTCCCCCATTATTCTGACTTCATTCTCATCTGTGTCCGCTCCCCTACCCGCAACGTCGACCTGTTCTTCCTTTCTGTCTTTCAGACACGCATAGTTTATCCGTACACAGTTAGACGGTAGTTGAGCTGGGATCAGCTGATCGTCGAATTTAATGTGGACGGGATTCCCTTTCCTCAAAACCACTTCACCTCGTCCTAGATCAACTATCGCTTCATGTTCATTTAGGAAGTCCGTTCCTATTATCATGTCGATCGCCAGATTTGGCACAATCCAGAAGTTAGACTCTATTTTGTGTCCTTGGCAGGAGAATTCCAGTCTTGTTTGTTGGGTGACCTCCGTACATTTTCCCGCTAATGCCCCTTTTATTTTGGTTTTCTTAACCGATAGGACAGGCCAGTCCATCTCCTGAGAGCACATCTTGTATGCTGCCTCAGATATTGCTGTTATGTAGCTTCCACTATCTATTATCGCATTCATACTCTTTTCAGCTATTGCTACTGTGATAAGAGGCTGCCGATCTTGTCGAGGAGTTGCTTTATGTTCCTCGAGCAGGATTTCTGATAAATCTTCGTAATGTATCATCCGTAGTTGGCCAGGTCCGAGATTACGTGCGAAATTCCGGCGGCCTGTGTTCGCACTAGTCTGGCGTCAATCCCTTGTTAAGCTCCCCCTCCTCTGACGTGCATTAGGATTTGCGGGTCTAGTTTCAATCTCCTGGTTCCACTGTTGTCCTTGGTTTCGCTCTCTCCAATTACGGTCGCTTTGCCGTTCGTTATTCCTCCTATCCCAGATTCCTTGTCTAGATTGACCCTGCTCCCTGACGTTCTGGTTTCCGTGTCTTTGGTTTCCATAACCTTGAATAGCGTAACCTTGACTTCCGTAACCCTGGTTTCCTAACTGACCAGTGCGATTATGCGATCTGTTGTCGTCTTCCCTTCCTGGCCCGTGGTATTTGTTACTTTGCCCCTTCTTCCTGTCCTTTGCGTCTTGTTTATCAAAGACTACTTCGAGTTCGCGCAATAGACTCTTGAATGCTTCTATGTCAGATCCACACTTGCCGACAAGTGTCTGTTGGTACCTAACTGGCAATTTGGAAAAGCAAAATTTAATGATTTCTCCGTTGCTATATGGACTATCTAAAAATGATTCTTCTTGAGTAACTCATCAAGAAATTTGGTTGCGCTCCTATACCCGGACACTTCCAGTTCAGGACAAAATATTATTTCATCTTTAATCCTGTCCTGCGTTTCCTTTGACCAGTAGGTCCGCAGGAATGCACCAACAAATTCCTGATAAGTCCGACACGTCACTGCTACACCCCGCATCTTTTCCGCGGCTTGGCCTTCGATGTGTCCACACATGAATTCTAATTTTGCCTGGGTTGGCCATGATGCCGGTAATGAATTTGTAAACTGCATCACCCAGCTCTTCGGATGCATCGACCCTCCATTTTCTTTGAACTTCTGGAATTTTAGTATCGACAGGAAATGATTCTGATCAAAATCCTGTCTGATCCTCGCACTGGTGTTGTCACTCGTTTCCGATACTTGCACGTCTGCTGAGTGTCCTGTTCTATCTTGGTGATAACTGTGATGTGCTACCTCTGTATCACAATGGAAGTGGCACTCAGAATTCACAAGTGGGCTACAATTATTGGAGCTATTACTCGCTGTTTCTGCGTGTGCATTGTTAGTTCCGCACTCGGTCATTGGGCTAGAGCACGGCGGGCTTTTCTTCGGAGACACAATTCTGTGTACTCCATCATTGGTATCCGAACGCGCAGTGCTCGTGTGCCCGTTTTGCTCTAGTTTTGCTATCCGACTCTCTACTTCTTCCATTCGTTTCGTGTTGTTCGCAACCGCGATATTACCCTGAATTTTTAAGAACGCTAGGGATTTTGAGTGGGATTGTGTTGTACGTCGCAAGCGCCCTGCGAGTTTAGAAGTTGCTTCCGCGACTTTCATTGCCCCTATTGCTGCCGTTTTAGCCAGGCCTGCTACTTTTTGTGCAGCCATTGACATTTGTTTTACCTCTCCACATTCTTTCTTTATTGTTAGTAATTCCCCACGAATTTCCCCTATATGCGAAATTATTGCCTCAGTGTCCTTCTTACGCTGTTCGTCAGCTTCTTCCTTCTCCTTCTTACGTTGTTTCTCCTCTTCTTCCTTCTCCTTCTTACGCTGTTCGTCAGCTTCTTCCTTCTCCCTCTTACGTTGTTCGTCAGCTTCTTCTTTCATTGATCGTAGGAAGCTCAGTATTGGGTTAATGTCATCATTTTGATCCTCGTCACCCATGGGTGATGTAACTCTGGACACCTGGGCGCTAGAGCTCTGACGTGGCCGAGCTGGCCCCTGTCTGCTCTCGTTCGTTTGATTATAAACTTCTGCTACCGTCTCGACCTGTGTGACTGTCTCTGTTTCATCCTCTACTTCACTATCATAATCACGGCCGCAACGCTGCTCTGAGATCGCGTCCAAATCACCTTCCTCATCAAAGACCCTGGCGTCCTGTCCTGCTAAAAATGTGCCCATCTCATCTCCGAACCTATTCCCGTTAAACTGCCCCTTATCCATTATGCTATCCTCTTTTGTTTTAGCTTCGCTCGATAATAGTCGTGCCTTACTTCTCGTTATCATTCATGAAAAACAAATTTATCTAAAATGCACAATAAAATTAATCTACTCCATATATTTTTACACATAGACACAAAATTTCAACAACGCTGTTCCAACGCTGTAATTACAAGCACAATTTGAAGTGGTACAGAAACCGCACACAAATCCGACAAAGTGCGATGTGGTACGGACACCACACCAACGAAACACAAAAAAAACAATGAACAAAAAAAACAAAACAAAAAAAAATATATACACTGAAAACAAAAACTGTAATCATGCACCGCTACTTAAAACTAAACGCGGAACTACCGGAAAAAAAACTTGGGTATTAATCAATAAAAAAAAGAGAGAAAAAAAAATTGAATGTTCCTACTAAGAATCCTGTTTGCTTATCAGAGATTCACAGGGAAGATCCGAGGCCAAGGGTCGCCATATTATGCGAGGTGCCGGGGCTAGCAGTGTTTTTAACACTCAATTCTTAGAGAATTTACATATGTACATGATGCTCTAAGCCCCCCCTTTTCTAACTCCAACTTTTCCTGTTGCACAAGGATAAAAAAAAAATACGCGAACTGACTCTAATCAACCCTGCCAGTGGAGTAGAAGAGAGTTTGGCACCTGCAATAATTTAATTTGTTAAATAAGTTAATTAAACGAAGGTTTCATTAACATAGTGAGGAATGATGGGGTTGCTCTATCTATTAACAGAAAGAAAGTTCTGTCCAAAATAACAATATGATTTATTAAGACTAAACACAAAATAATAAACAACAACACATGAAACATTAACAATATATCAAATTGGCTCTAATTGGATACTTAAACAAACGCTGTGAAATTGAAGTTGTCCCTAAACTAGATTGTGAGGATTATGACGAAGTGGTATGTGCAGCCAATTCCTAGCAACTCAATTCTTAGAGAAAACACATAGCCAACCCACCATTAATTGCTGCTACCCAAGACAGAACAAAGTTAGAAAAAAAAAAAAAGACGAACAGGCGCACTCTGCTGAGCTCTGATTGTCACCTAGGAAAATCCCTATCTGCCGGTGCTGCGGACATACATTACCAAACCGACTTCTTGACTCCCAGAACACGATCTGCCGTACCGGAGCCGTTGGCTGGTTGCTTCGACGTCCTCGACCGAAAGGCGAGAGACGACTCCCACAAGAGCACCCGTACAAAAACCGAACACAGAACATTCCCGCCCCCACGACAGTGGCCGTGGTTAAACGTTCCAATCAGCAACTCGAAAACCGGCGGAAATTCCACTCCATTGCCAGAACGCTACCATTCCACCAATGGAGATTCTTGGCGCCAATTTCTGCGCCGATCTTGCTACGTCACGGAGCTATGCCCTGAGCAAGCCAATCACAGTTACTATTTTGCAGAAAGTGCGGGAATTTTCCCGCCACAGCTGCCTGGGTACACAAGTCATTCCCACGCCTCGCTGGTAGCCCGCCAGAAAGTGTTTTCGCTAAGTTTCTGCGAAGTAACGGAACCTCTAGCCCAGCCACTACTTCAAGCTCTGCGGGCGTGCCTCTTGACAATGTCGGTGTCTGCAAAGCATTCACTCGACTTCCTCACACCCGTCGGCTTAAAGCTTTCCAGATCAGCAGAGCCCGCCTGTCACCGGACCACCCGGGTGACGACAGACGCTGCGTGGGAAGTCCGCGCGTGAAGGAATAGCAACTTTCCACCGCATGCAATTATAGAGGAGAATCGTAAGATAGAAATATGAGAGGGGGCTCATGCCACCTCTCAAGGTTCCCTTGTTAGTAGGTCTGTTACATTTTCTAAGTGTCCTGCCAATAAGAAGCAGTCTTTGTTTAGCCTTCCCCACAACATTTTCTACGTGTTCCTTCGAATTAAAGTTGTTCGTAACTGTAATAGCTAGGTATTTAGTTGAATTTACGGCTTTTATTTTAGACTGATTATCGTGTAACCGAAGTTTAATGAGTTTCTTTTAGCACTCATGTGGATGACCTCACACGTTTCGTTACTTAGAGTCAACTGCCACATTTCGCACCCTTCAGATATCTTTTCTAAACCGTTTTGCAGTTTCTTTTGATCTGCTGATAACTTTATTAGTCGATAAAAGACAGCGTCATCTGCAAACAACCGAAGACGCATGCTCAGATTGTCTCCAAAATCGTTTGTATAGATAAGGAACAGCAAAGTGCCTATAACACTACCGTGGGGAACGCCAGAAATCACTTCTATTTTACTCGATATACTTTCCGTCAGTTACTAAGAACTGTGACCTCTCTGACAGAAAATCGCAAATCCAGTCACATAACTGTGACGATATTCACAAGCTCGCAATTTCACTACGAGCCGCTTGTATCGTACAGTGTCAAAAGCCTTCCGGAAATCCAGAAATGCGGAATCGATCTGAAATCCCTTGTCAATAGCACTCAACACTTCATGTGAATAAAGAGCTAGTTGTGATTCACAGGAACGATGTCTTCTAAACCAGTGTTGACTGTGTGTCAATAGACCGTTTTCTTCGAGGTAACTCATAATGTTCGTACACAACATATGTTCTAAAATCCTGCTGCATATTGTCGTTAACGAAATGGGCCTGTAATTTAGTGGATTACTCCTACTAACTTTCTTGAATATTGGTGTGTCCTGTGCAACTTTGAGTCTTTGGGTACGGATCTTTCGTCGAGCGAACGTTTGATGTGATTGTTAAGTGTGGAGCTACTGCATCAGCATACTCTGAAAGGAACCTAATTGGTATACAGTGGGGACCAGAAGACTTGCTTTTATTAAGTGATTTAAGTTGCTTCACTACTCCGAGTATATTTACTTCTACGTTACTCATATTGGCAGATGTTCTCTATTCGAATTCTGGAATATTTTCTTCGTCTTCTTTTGTGAAGGCATTTCGGAAGGCAGGGTTTAGTAACTTTGCTTTGCCAGCACTGTCTTCGATAGTATCTCCATTACTATCGCGTAGAAAAGGCATTGATTGTTTCTTGCCGCTAAGGTACTTCAAACACGACCAGAATCTCTTTGGATTTTCTGCCAGGTTTCGAGACAAAGTTTCGTTGTGGAAACTGTTATAGGCATCTCGCATTGAAGTCCGCGTTAAATTTCGAGCATCTGTAAAAGATCACCAATCTTGGGGATTTTGCGTCTGTTTAAATGTGTCATGTTTGTTTCGTTGTTTCTGTAACAGTGTTCTAACCCGTTTTGTGTACCAAGGAGGATCAGCTCCGTCGTTTGTTAATTTATTTGGTATAAATCTCTCAATTGCAGCCGATACTATATCTTTGAATGTAAGCCACATCTGGTCTACACTTATTAATTTCGAAAGAGTGGAGATTGTCTCTCAGGAAGGCGTCAATTGAATTGTTATCTGCTTTTTTGAATAGGTATATTTTTCGCTTATTTTTGGAGGCTTTGGGGATTACAATATTCAGTCTCGCTTCGACAACTGTGTGTTCCTAATCCTTGAATCGATTTTGTTGCTCGTTATTAACTCAGGATTATTTGTTGCTAAGACGTCAAGTGTGTTTTCACAACCGTTTACTATTCGCGTGGGATCATGAACTAATTGCTCGAAATAAATTTTAGAGAATGCGTTTAGCACAATTTCGGACGATATTTTATGCGTACCTCCGGAATTAAACACATGTTTTCGCCGACATATCGAGGGTAAATTAAAGTCACCACGAACTATTATCGTATGAGTCAGGTACGTGTTTGCAATCAAAGTCAAGTTTTCTTTGAACCTTTCAGCAATTGTATCACCTGAATCGGGGAGTCGGTAAAAGGATCCAATTATTATTTTATTCCGGTTGCCAACAATGACCTCTAACCATACTAACTCACAGGAAGTATGTACTTCAATTTCGCGACAAGATAAACTACTTCTGACAGCAACAAACACGCCACCGCCAACCGTGTTTCGGAAGACAGTTAGGCTCTTCGCAAAAATTTCGGCCTAGCTTATATCCGGCTTTCTGTCCGAATGCGTTCAGAACACAATGGCGTCGAACGCTTATGAAGCCACCTCTGCAGGACAAATTGAAGAGGGACTTATCCGAAAATACTACATTTTGCCACTCAGAACGCCAGTGTCGGCTTTCATGTGTCGTTTGCAGTCTACAGCGTTGGTGGGTTCTGGTCAATAGAAGCCGACGCAATGGCATGCGTGCCACCAGTCCAGCCCGAAGAAGATGGCGTCGAACCGTCGACACAGGAATGTCCACACCTGTTGCAGTGGTCCAACGCAGAGTCAGTGCTGTTACGGCCAAGAGGACAA
The DNA here is from genome assembly GCF_023864275.1 of Schistocerca cancellata. Classification (NCBI taxonomy): domain Eukaryota; kingdom Metazoa; phylum Arthropoda; class Insecta; order Orthoptera; family Acrididae; genus Schistocerca; species Schistocerca cancellata. Next base: position 617,539,754 of record NC_064630.1, on the reverse strand, counting down.
GATGGCGGTCATCTTGCGATGTGGTTACATTGTGTCGTCCAGTACCCTCCCGACGCTGCGTACCGCTCTCTCCTCTCTATTGTTTCCACATACGCCTCACTGTTGAAGTAGCATTCTATGTACAAGGGGCAGCGACATGGAACGAAGGGCCGCCTTCCGAAGACCATTAATTCTGACCTGTTCGAACGCACTCACACGCCGATACTCCACCTTGTGATGTAAGCTATGAGTAGTGCCATTTGGTTACACGTTCCCACTTTGTATGGCAGCTCCACACAGACTGACCATTGCGTTACACTGACCTGTCCCGTCACACGAAAGAGGGCATTGTTCGACCTACCTGCAACCTACATCTCTACCATTAAAATCACTTATTACTGTTCTGCTGTTATACACGTCCTCTTACCGTAGCGTGTTGCAGACCATTCTTTTTAAGTGATTCACATTTTGGAAACGGAAGTGTACAGCTGACGTGAGCTGACCACGTAGATCATGTACCACATGGAATGGGGACAAATGCTCTAGGCCTAGCTGTCGTGATGCAGTGCGGAGGGAGGCATACAGCGAGGGGAGATGGTGTCGTAGATGTGGGAATCGGCGCTCCAGACACTGCACTGACACCGGCTGCGGTTAGTATTTTGTGGCACATCAGATTTCACAGTAAATCCACTTATTGAATGTTTTGCTTCATCACACATTATACTGAATCACACATTGTATTGAGTTCACTGAATATTTTGATTCTTTATTTGTCCATCATTTTCTGCTCTTTCCCTCACCACAGGTATATCTTCATTACCAATAATTATGTTTGTATTTAATGGTGACATTTGCAGTGATGAGTTTTGTTAAGTGCCACACTGTGTGCTAATTACGTAACATTGTTCTGATACACTGATTAATTATAGTACGTAAAACCCAGCACTCTATGGCCATGATGGAGCACTCTTAGTGATATATTTTCGGTAAGAAAGACAGTCTACGCTGCAATGAGAGTAGAAGCGTTATTGACGTATTTTGCCTTTTTGAGGCGTTTTCAGAATTTCTGGAGAAACGCATTAGGAATGTGGTTCTGTCTAGCGTTATCTGCGGTTCCTAAACGAAAGTCGCCCTTCACTCTATATTTTACATATTATTTAAAATTTTCTACCATCGCCTCATGCTAGATAGCACCATACCCCGTTCTGACTCCGAGAACAACATGGAACATCGCCAGGCAGCGCCAGCGACATCGGTATGTTGGCGACAGCTTGCGTGCGTAATACACTCCTAGAAATTGAAATAAGAACACCGTGAATTCATTGTCCCAGGAAGGGGAAACTTTATTGACACATTCCTGGGGTCAGATACATCACATGATCACACTGACAGAACCACAGGCACATAGACACAGGCAACAGAGCATGCACAATGTCGGCACTAGTACAGTGCATATCCACCTTTCGCAGCAATGCAGGCTGCTATTCTCCCATGGAGACGATCGTAGAGATGCTGGATGTAGTCCTGTGGAACGGCTTGCCATGCCATTTCCACCTGGCGCCTCAGTTGGACCAGCGTTCGTGCTGGACGTGCAGACCGCGTGAGACGACGCTTCATCCAGTCCCAAACATGCTCAATGGGGGACAGATCCGGAGATCTTGCTGGCCAGGGTAGTTGACTTACACCTTCTAGAGCACGTTGGGTGGCACGGGATACATGCGGACGTGCATTGTCCTGTTGGAACAGCAAGTTCCCTTGCCGGTCTAGGAATGGTAGAACGATGGGTTCGATGACGGTTTGGATGTACCGTGCACTATTCAGTGTCCCCTCGACGATCACCAGTGGTGTACGGCCAGTGTAGGAGATCGCTCCCCACACCATGATGCCGGGTGTTGGCCCTGTGTGCCTCGGTCGTATGCAGTCCTGATTGTGGCGCTCACCTGCACGGCGCCAAACACGCATACGACCATCATTGGCACCAAGGCAGAAGTGACTCTCATCGCTGAAGACGACACGTCTCCATTCGTCCCTCCATTCACGCCTGTCGCGACACCACTGGAGCCGGGCTGCACGATGTTGGGGCGTGAGCGGAAGACGGCCTAACGGTGTGCGGGACCGTAGCCCAGCTTCATGGAGACGGTTGCGAATGGTCCTCGCCGATACCCCAGGAGCAACAGTGTCCCTAATTTGCTGGGAAGTGGCGGTGCGGTCCCCTACGGCACTGCGTAGGATCCTACGGTCTTGGCGTGCATCCGCGCGTCGCTGCGGTCCGGTCCCAGGTCGACGGGCACGTGCACCTTCCGCCGACCACTGGCGACAACATCGATGTACTGTGGAGACCTCACGCCCCACGTGTTGAGCAATTCGGCGGTACGTCCACCCGGCCTCCCGCATGCCCACTATACGCCCTCGCTCAAAGTCCGTCAACTGCACATACGGTTCACGTCCACGCTGTCGCGGCATGCTACCAGTGTTAAAGACTGCGATGGAGCTCCGTAAGCCACGGCAAACTGGCCGACACTGACGGCGGCGGTGCACAAATGCTGCGCAGCTAGCGCCATTCGACGGCCAACACCGCGGTTCCTGGTGTGTCCGCTGTGCCGTGCGTGTGATCATTGCTTGTACAGCCCTCTCGCAGTGTCCGGAGCAAGTATGGTGGGTCTGACACACCGGTGTCAATGTGTTCTTTTTTCCATTTCCAGGAGTGTATGTTCGAAAACGCCGCGTATAAAAATGGGATATTCCGTTGCTCAAGCCTCGGGTTCTACTGGTGATAGGAAGGTAGGGTAAAATGTTTTGGATACCAATGTGCTAGGAACCATTAGCATACCCAAGAGAAGAATTGTCTTTGTTAAAAAATGGTTCAAATGGCTCTGAGCACTATGGGACTCAACTGCTGTGGTCATAAGTCCCCTAGAACTTAGAACGACTTAAACCTAACTAACCTAAGGACAACACACACATCCATGCCCGAGGCAGGAGTCGAACCTGCGACTGTAGCGGTCGTGCGGTTCCAGACTATAGCGCCTTTAACCGCTCGGCCACTTCGGCCGGCAATTGTCTTTGTGTCACTATCCTACAGCACAGGGCCAAAGTATGAATATTACGTACTTCCTCCTGCTTAGGCAAATGAAGCATTGATGTCGTCTAAGGTGTGGCTGATAGGAGTTATGGAGGCGCTATTAGCTAATGGGCAGTTCCTCAGAAAAGCACAAAAGTGTTTGTTTACTTTAATATCGCCGTCACCAACGGACCAAAACCCGGCGGAGGGTTCCAAGTTGGGTATGCACAGTAGTTGGCTGAAATTTTTACGATGTATTCCTGAGACCCCAATTTAAAAGTTTTCATATCCTCATGCGTCCACGACATACAGAGGTTCAAAGTTACCCTTCTAGTACACGTAAAATTCGGTGTGAAGCGAAAACGTAATTTGTTAAGTGACGTAGCACGGAGAAACATGCTGTAAAGTGTTTTCGCTATCATCGGGGAACCTCTTGTCATAGTACTGAAGCACATGCAAAATTTGTTTGCACTTAAAATCTGATCTGAGGTGTAAAATTGGTTTTGCGTTATTTCAATTTCACATAAGTGAATTATTTATTTTTACTGACCAATACGTTTCTTGTCCTATGGGTTGCATGCCTTGCTTCAGCAGGGAGAAGATGGAAAGCAGAGGGAAAATGATCCAAGGGAGCAAAAAACAAAGAAATGCGAATATGCGAATATTTTCCTGTTTATTTAAAAGACTGACTGAAAAGTGGGGTACTATCTGATTCGTTCTCCCTTCTTCAGCTCCTTCATAATTTTTCGAAAAAATTTGGCATGTTAACATATGAGCGCTTTCTTATGCTGAAAGAGAAGAAACACTGGCAGTGGCACAGGAACAGTTAAGTAATAAATACAGGAAGATGAAGAGAGCGTTTGTGTTATAGAAAGAGCGAAGGAGATAATGGTAGTGGAACGTAGATGAACATGGTTCACGCTGACACAGCAGTACACCAATGGTAGGAAAAGAGTGAAGGAGACAGTGCCGATGGGGAGTGGGAGTAAGAGAAAGTGAAAGTGGAAGTGCGACAGAGCCAGTGCGCCAGTGTTAATGAGAGACAGATTACACAAGTGGAAGTGCGACAGAGCCAGTGCGCCAGTGTTAATGAGAGACAGATTACACAGGTCTGCAAAAAAAAAAAAAAAAAAAAAAAAAAAAAAAAAAAAAAAAAAAAAACCTTTAAAGTTGTTTGAAATTTGATAATTGACTTTTATGTACTTTTCTGCTCTGATTTCAAAAATGCAATCCATTTTTTTCTATCACGTCAGGTTTTCTCACAAAAAAGGGAGTATTTTTGGGTATAATAACCAAATTTAAGCAATTTATCACATTTTTTCCAACGTTATAAAATTTTATTTTATTTATAAATCGTGTTCTAAGCTATATTTCCAGTACACTTCCATTTATCTTTAAGCTCATAATTCCTTACAATAACGCTTTCGCTTTCTGTCGAAGCTTCTTTTATTGCTTTTCCGTCTGTGTACTCGTTGAGGATCATTTCTCTTTATCATCCAGCAGTAGTCCGCTATCATGTTGACGTTCCATCTTCCTTGACATCTTCTTTCCATTTCTTTGATGTCTTGGTGGAATCTTCCGCCCTGCTCTTCACTTACATCACCAAGATTTGCAGGGAAGTAGTCAAGACGTGAGTGGAGATAATGAACTTTAATGCTCAAGTTACAGCACAGCTTCTTAAAGTTGTCGAGAATGTCTGCGACGATTGTCTTGTAGTTTGGATCTCTTGTGTTTCCTAGGAAACCGGTAACAACTAATTTAAAAGATGTCCATGCTACCTTTTCTTTTGTTTCCATTTTGTCCACAAAGTTGGGATCTGTCATTAGTTTTCTAATGTCTGGTCCGACAAAGATTCCTTTCTTTAGCTTTGCCTCGGATAAACCAGGAAACTGTCCACAAAAATATCTGAAAAACTGCCCTTCTTTTGGCATGCCTTAAGAAATTGTTTCATCAGCCCCAACTTAATGTGAAGTTGTGGAAGTAACACCTTTTTGGGATCCACAAGGCTTTTCCTCTCAACATTTTTAACCCCTACCTGTAAGGTTTTTCTTAAGGGCCAAGCTTTTTTTTTATATAGTGTTGCTTTCTCTGTCTACTGTCCCATTCACAGAGAAAGCAAGGGAACTTTGTATAACCACTTTGTTGACCAAGCAGCATTTAAATCACTTTTAAATCACCACATAGTGTCAATTTGTGGTCTGAATAGCAGAGTTTGCTTAAAACCAGTTCAAGGTTTTCGTAACATTCTTTTATGTGAACAGTGTCCAACTGGTACAGAAGCATACTTATTGCCATTGTGTAAAAGTGCTGCTTTAAGGCTTCTTTTTGAAGAATCAATAAAAAGTCTCCACTCATCAGGAGGATTTTCAAATGTGGCAGAAGTCCAGGAACATCACTGCAAAACAACAGGTCACCTTCTTGAGAGAAGAAAGATACAAACTCCGTTTTCCTCGACCAATACCAAGAAAAGGATCTAGCCAGAGCCGACATATGTTTATCTTTCAGTCTAGATCCTAAAACCTCTGCCGATTCTTTAGAAAGGCCTAGGTCTCTAACTAAATCTTTCAGTTCAGATTGTAAGAGTGGAATGAGATCGGTTGTGCCAGGATGGTAGCAATTTCTGTCTTTTTCACTATCAACTTGCTGAGCCAATGGCTCGTGATCATCCATATCATCCAAAGAATCTGGAGGAGAGGGTATTGGTACTTCAAGTCCGTGAGGAACAGGGCGAAGAACTAATTGAATGTTAGGGTAAGAAATATCCTTTTTGTTTTTAAAATTGAAACATCGTACGTTGCAAGAACAAAAATAGCAGTCATCACTATGATTTTTGGGCTACCCCCAAACCATTGGTATTCCAAAACGTAAGGACTACGTTTTACGTTGAAACCATTGCCTCAGTTCTTCAACCCACAGTGAACAAACATTGTGTGGGACCCAAGGCTTATCTTGATTGCCTAACTTTATACCAGAATAGGCGAAATATAATTTTTTAACAAAATCGGAAATGTTTCTTTGTTGTTTTTTAACGGTATAGTTACCACAAATGTAGCAGAAGCAATCTGACGAGTTTATACATCCTGTGGTAACCATTGTCCATAAAATAACTTCACAACACAAGGAAACAGCCACTACTTTAAAGCACTAGTAACAACAACACATGAACAGCACAGAACGAAGAGGTACTGTGAACTGAAGGACAATAGCAGAAGCTCACTGCTGGGTGATGGCGGGGGAAGGAGTAACGCGACAGACAGGCACTGACGAAAATACTGCTGGTTTCTCCTAATTACTCTTTATTTTACGTATGTCTAGTACAAAAACGGCTAAATAACAGTTTATGGAGATCATAAAAACCAAAATTCAAACTCACTAAATTGCTGAAATATCGAAAAAAGCGAAAACTAGACGAACTGTTTGTGAAATAACTGTACGTCATGGAATTTTTCCTGTATTTTTCCCGAAGTCAGCGCTGAAAACACTAGAAAAATCACTTAATAAATTACAAACAATTTTTATGTCGCAGCCGTGTGTTGTATGACAATGAGGAAGAGAGAGATAGTGACATTGAGAAGAGACAGCAGCAGTAGGAAGGAAGGAAAGAAATGTTATCAGTAAGAGAGAGCGAAAGGGAGACAATGACAATGAGAGGAGACTATAGTAGTAGGACACAACGAAAAAGACTATGGCTGTGACACAGGAGACAGTGACAGAGAGTGAGAAAGGTAACATGGAAGTGGATGAGTATGAGCAACACATAGCAAGACTAGTGAGTTGAGTGAGTTGTGGTAGGTTTAGCGGAGCTTGTGGGACTTTGAGGTGAGTTACATGTTGAAAAAAGCACGAATATCGTCGCATGCCTAAGTTTTTGGGCAAATCTTTAAAGTTGCTGAGGAACGTAGAATGAGGCAGGTGGTACCTTACTTTTCGGACAGTCCTGTAAATAAACAGGAACATATTCGCATTTCAGTGCTCTGATTGGTGCTCTTTTCCCCTGTATATAGTAGTTCGAGTTCTAATAGAATAAAAAACGATTGTTATGTTACCGATGGTTCTACTGCAGCCACCAACAACGTCCTACATTTTCTGTCGTCAACATCCGAACCCAGGACGACCCAAGTGAGAGCTGCAAACCTCCTGGCATATACAAAGACGCCTCGCGCCATCCTGTGGCGGTGATTGCACGCCTAACACGCTACAGCTGACATTTTGACAGTTAGTTTGCTTTAAAAATATTCTAATATGAAAGAATACAATTTGCAGAAGGTTTCGGGCATTCCCTTCGAATAAAAATGACGAATTCCATTCAGATTCTTAGTCTTTTAAATACGTTGTCATGATGGATGGTAACAAACATTCCGACTTCTAATCATGGATAAACAATTTAATTACCTTTTTTTGAGTCATCAGTCTTCTGACGGTTTTGATGCAGCCCGCCACGAATTCCTCTAATGTGCCAACCTCTTCATCTCATAGTAGCATTTGCAACCTACGTCCTCAATTATTTGTGGGATGTAGCCCTCTACATCTCCCCCTAATACCATGGAAGTCATTCCCTGACGTCTTAACAGAACTCATATCATTCTGCCCCTTCTCCTTTTCAGTGTTTTCCACATATTTATTTCCTCTCCAATTCTGCGCAGAGCCTCCTCATTTCTTACCACAGCAGACCACCTAATTTTCAACATTCGGCTGTTGCACCACATCTCAAATGCTTCGATTTGCTTCTGTTTTGATTTTCCTACAGTCCATGTTTCACCACCGTATAATGCTTTTCTCCAGAGGTACATTCCCAGAAATTTCTTCCGCAAATTAAAGTCTATGTTTGACACTAGTAGACTTCTCTTGGCCAGGAATGGCCTTTTTTACAGTGCTTTTCTGCTTTTGATGGCCTCCTTGCTCCCTCCATCACTGGTTTTTTTACTGCCTAGGTAGCAGAATTCCTTAACTTCATCTACTTTGTGACCATCAGTCGTGCTGTTAAGTTCCTTGCCGTTCTCATTTCTGCCACTTGTCATCACTTTCGTCTTTCTTCGATTTACTCTCAGTCCATATTCTGTACACATTAGATTGTTCGTTCCATTCAGTAGATCATGTAATTCTTCTTCAATTTCACTCACGATAGCAATGTCATCAGCGGATCCTATCATTGATATCCTTTCACCTTGCATTTTAATCCCACTCCTGAGCCATTCTTTTATTTCCCTCATTTCTTCTTCGATGTAGAGATTGAACAGTAGGGACGAAAGACTGCGTCACTCTCTTGTACCCTATTTAATCCGAGCACATCCTTCTTGGCTCCTGTACATATTGTATACTACCTGTCTCTCCCTATAGGTTACTCCTATTTTTCTCAGAATTCCGCACATCTTTCACCATTTTATATAGTCGAACGCTTTTTCCAGATCCTATGAAAGTATCTTCATTTTTCTTTAGTCTTGCCTCCATTATCAACCGCAACCTTTATCTTTCCGAAAGCATCATCTAACATATCTTCAATTTTCTTTCCTTCTGTGTATTATTCTTGTCAGCATCTAGGATACATGAGCTGTTAAGCTGAATGTGCGATAATCGCACTCGTCAGCTCTTGCAGTCTTTGGAATTGAGTGGATGATGTTTCTCCAACTGTTACATGGTATATCGCCAGACTCATACATTCTACACACAAAAGTGAATAGTCGTTTTGTTGCCACTTCCCCGAATGCCTGCTAAGGGTGGGCCAACACCATACTGAATTCCAGCATTACCGATAAGCCACGAGCTTATAAGTCTTTTCAGCTTTTGATCACATAGTGTATCTACCAGCGGGACAACGCAACGTGCCACCGAGCTCGCATTGTATGTCCGTGGTCCGAAGAGCACCAGGACGAGTTTAGCATACACTCCTGGCCACCGAACTCCCCGGATTTAAACCATTTCGAGAATCTGTGGGACTACCACGATCGAGCTGTTCGTGCCGTGGATATGCAACACAAAAACCTAGCGCAGCTAGTAGCGGCACTGGATTCGTCATGGTTCTGTATCACTGTTGGTACCTTCCAAAACGTTACTGACGCACTTCCTGCTTGTTCAGCACCAATCCATGATCCAAAATGTGGCTATTCAGGCTTTAGACAGGTGGTCGCATTAATGTGACTGGACAGTGTACATGAGAAAAATGCCTCTTGACGTTTTCTCAATTGTATCTTATCTTCAGCATCTCAGGTCAAAAGACAGAACTGGGAGGACACGACATCGACATTTTGTGATGTAAAAAAGACAACGTATGACAGTCGTTGAAATTATTCAGTCTCTTCCCATAAGAGCAAAGTCTGACAGTGGTAACGTAAGCTCAGAAAACCATCATGTCTTTCTTGCAGTGCGACGTTTCGGGAAGCATGGAACAACATAGCAGCAAATTATTCGAACATGGCCAGTATTCCCAATATTGCTATCCGTTGCCAACTCAAAAATCATAGATCTCTTTTATTCGTCATTTGTAATCTGGGGAAACACCCTTCTATAGCTTTGGTGGATGATGCTGGCGAGGCATTTAGGCGTGACACTTTGAGGAACCAAATTTGCGACTGTCAGCTAACTTAGCTGCCGATTTCGAGTAAGTAAAATTCACGAAAGTAGCTGTATCGAATTCAAGCTCTTCTATATAGGCGCCACACCACCGCACGAAACTATAGCTCTACATAGTGCCTGGGAAAACACTTTATCATCGGAACGAAGATCTAAATCCACATTCTTTGGCCTGACCGTTCTTTCGAATGCACACTTATATCTTCTGGTTATTCGCCACGTCGCCTTCCGCGCTCAGTATTCACAGCTGTAGATACCTGACATTCGCCTTCTTTAGAACGGTGAGAAATTTTGCTTCATACAGACATTCATTTTAGGAACACGCCTACCATTTCCAACGTTATGTATGTACTGTCAAAATGGGAACGGTAGACAGCGATGTATTCACGGCTGTCATCTCAAAATTCAAATGTTCAACAGTCTAGACAGTTCACGTTACCATATGTGAGTCGGATATTATTGTTTTAATTATTCTTTCATTTTGGCCTATTTATAGACCCTGTTGGATCTTCCTCGCTGTTACTTTTATAATATTTTTATTTCGTGGATGTCTGGCGGTCTCAGGAGGTAAATTGTTATTGACAACTGCCTTTATTAAGCTTTACTACCGTTGGTGGTTGCGTCAGTTAGTGCTACTCATCGCACCTGGGAATACGCAGTAACCCATTTAGATAGCATGGGACAATAGACCTTGTAAGTGATATTATGATTACGGTCCCTGTCTTTTGCTGTTAATTCGCGTACTACGATTTCAGTGTTTTAGTATTAGGAATTCCGATGATATTATTATGGCTCTATAACGTTTGGTATAAAAAAATTACGCTGAAGTACACCAGAGGACGTACCAGCATGGTACGAAACCTATTGCACCAGTCTCTGAGCGACTACAATAAAACAGCTATCGTGGCAATGTTTCAATCAATTTTACCAGCATATCAACATCTCAGTACATTTTAATTCGTCTGAGTGTTCCTCTTAATATTATAAGTATCTTAGCTGTGGATGCCCTGCTTATACGATAGTTTGCAATTTCCTGACACAAAATATTCCAGGCACACAGAAGCTCTTCATGCTAAAGATACTTGTTCTATACATTACGGTGTCATGAGAGTTTCATAATATTTTGACGGAGCTCCTTCAGGCGATGATGTTAACTGTTGGTAGAAGACTTCAGCGGACCGTTAACGACTGTGACGAAGCCAGGTGTGCGCACGTTGCTAATAACGGTGTCTGACAATGGCCCTGTGTTGACGCAGCAGCTTTCGCAGTCGGCATGACTATAGCTGGGACAGCCCCAGGTCCTACGCTATACAGTATCGAAGAATCATAACTTGCACAACAGATCATCCCTTGGTACAAAATGACATTCCTCAAACATGTGTCGTATCATGCAACATTTATCATGACTAGACCTATAGACCAATTGCATTTGACACATGTCAGGTAATTAATATTTTAACTTTGGGGATAGCCTATTGTTTGACCGTAAGTTGTTGTTTTTAATGACACATGTCACACACTGTGAAAATGCGGACATAATAATGGACCTTTGCCTCTTACTATGTAGGTATCACGTATGTGAATGAATTCAGGACGATATCAGACACTGCAAGCGTCAAACAACCACGCAATTCTGAAATGCTCATTGTGTCTGAGATTATAGCTGCAGTGGGTGCCCATGGCCAAAACAAATGTCCAGCTAAGGCATTGTAGCTATTGTCTCACAAAGCGTTTGGTATATTCACAAAAGTATGGAAATCCCAGTTTATAATTTATATTGAACCTGAGGAATAGTCCTAAAAGTACAAGTGTAATCAAAAACATTTGTAACTTGCAGCTCCCGTTTTAAATGAAAACTGATTTATTTTGCTGAATATCTTAGTAAAATTTTAATCTCATGTGACCAGTAGTATTCAAGAATTCATAACATGTTACTGAAATTAATTACAATATCTAGTTATCGTTCTGGAGAGTGTGATACTTATCACCAATAAAACAGGTCGCTGAGTAGCTCATTTTTCGTTTCTCAATCTGGAGCCATCACATAAATGTTCAGCCGTAAGTGGTGAATTTTATGTCTCTGTTCTCTCAATGCGAATAGCAAGTGTACATAGGGTACGTCGTTGATGTAATATTTAAAAGACTCTTGGAACTCACTACAAGGATGTCCTTGTAAATCTGAAAACGTAGTCAAACATTGTCTACCGTTTCCTGTCTTTTTTTAAGAGATTCATCTTCACAATCTCCGCAGCAGCAGCATTGAAAAATATTTCAGTGCAGTAGAATATAAGTAACTAATGCCTTACAACACATAAGAGTTATCCGAAGCTTCACAATGGGTAATATTTTTTAATCTTATGTGTGTATTGACGAAAGAGAGGTTGGCCTTTACTGAAATTTCATATACCGCGCTTTATTAGTGTACTGCTTTCAGTTTTCTATACTCTTATTATTTCCTCTTAAATTCCATCGCTTCAGTGATTTTAGTATCAGCTCTGGGTCGAAATGGGCAAAAAATTACGTCCTAGTAATATACGATTTGTCCCCACGATTATATCAGATAGCAGTAGCGAATAGAATTGGAAAGACAAACGCCGTTCATCTACTTTTCGTTTTCTGGTGCAATGACATCTCTTTTATAGACAACTTTTTGAACGACGACACTTTATTTACTGCATATTTCTATAGCTTAAAGCTGAAATATCAGTTGTACGATTTTTAATACATATGTGCAGGCAGTGGTGATAATGCTGTCGTACAAAAATTACGTGAGACTGTCAACTGGAATAAAATACAATTATTTAAAAGTTGTAATGTTTTCTTGGCAGTTTAATTGGGTACTCACTCCAGTATCCAAAAGATGATATCGAATTTCGGTGTGTACTGTTTATGATGATAGAAACGTACAGAAAGGCAACAGAACTATGTGTTGTTGTTGTTTTTGTGGTCTTGAGTCCAAAGAATGGTTTGATGCTGCTCTCCATGCTGTGCAAGCTTGTTCATCTCCGAGTAACTACTGCATCCTACATCCTTCTAAATCAGCTTTGTGTATTCGTCTCTTGGTCTCCCTCTACTATTTTTACCCTCCACGCTTCCCTCCAGTATTAAATTGGTGACCGGTTGATGCCTTAGAACTTGTCCTACCGACAAATCCCTTCTTCTAGTCAAGTTGTGCCACAAATTCCTCTTCTCCCAGTTCTATTCAGTACCTCCTCATTATTTATGTGATCTACCCATCTAATCGTCAGCATTCTTCTGCAGCACCACATTTCAAAAGCTTCTACTCTCTTCTTACCTAAACTGTTTATCGTCCACGTTACACATCTGCACATGGCTACACTCCATACAAATACTTTCAGAAAAGACTTCCTAACAATTCTATACTCAATGTTAACAAATTTCTCTTCTTCAGAAACGCTTTCCTTCTCATAGCCAGTCTACACTTTATATCCTTCCTACTTCGACCATCCTCAGTTATTTTGCTGCCCAAATAGCAAAACTCATCTGCTGCTTACAAAAATATAAACAGTCTTAAAACATTAACATTGGAAATATGGTAGTCTTTGACAAGAATGAAATTGAAACAAGATGTTACCACACGAGAAACTATATTTTATTGAGCATTTCGTACCGATGACAGTCACGTCTTAGACACACTATAATTTAGGTTTTTTCCATAAAATGTTTTAGTAGGAGCTACATGTGGATTTTATTTGTTATGTGTGGAACTGGAGCGGTGGAAGCCAGCCTCGGCGCTTCAGCCGTGGTGGCCGTGGTGCGAGTCGTGGCCGCCACCGCCGTGGTGCGAATCGTGGTGGCCGCTTCCCCCACCGTGGTGCTGGCCCTGGTGGGAGCCCCCTTGGTGGTAGCCCCCTTGGTGGTAGCCCCCTTGGTGGCCGCCACCATGGTGGTCCGCCTCAGCACTGGCCCAGAGTGGTGATACGCACAGCGCCACCACCAGCACCATGGCGAACATAACCTGTGTGTCACCAAGATATGCAGTTGATAGACAAATCATTGCAGCATATTGAATACATCAACATCAATTTATAATAATCTGATATAGAAGGCTGCCCACTGCAACGTTTCAGCCCAAATATATTTGGAAAAACTATAGCAATTGATAACCGACTTCCACAGGTATGAATGTAAGGTAGAGGCTCAAGAAAGTAAATGCTATGAGACATGCCAAAATGTAATCAAATATTATTTTCAACGCCTATTAATATTTTTAACAGACACTCCAAATCATTTCTTCCGCTATCAATAACACGAAAATTCACCAAAAGAATGACTTTGCTTGCATTACAATATGTCAACTACATCTCGCTAAATTGCGAAGTGAAGATGCTTGAAATAAACGAAACGAGCCGCTTTTGTGCACCATGAGATACAAGCGTTGCTCCTAATCTCAATGTGATTGACGTTCTATGGTGCAACAAACTCTGTACTTATTGGTGTTTGCACCGGTATTAAATGGACTGGAAACTACACAGGTGTTCAGTCACCACAACGAAAACTAAGGAAAGGGTTTACTCGTTCGTACTAGAATGGACATATCAACGGCCACAGTAAACATGATTAATGGTTGACCAAGGATCTAAAAGAGGGGTAAACGTTAGTTTTACATAGTCGTGTGCCTGGACATCCGTATTGTTTCCGGTACACTTAACAACAGTGTAAATACCAATAAGTACAACGTTTGTTGCACCTTAGTACGTCAATCACAGAACGATTATGACCAGTGCGGAGTTCATGCTTGCATCTCGAGATGTGCAATAGCGGCGCGTTTAGTTTACTTCTAGTGTCAACTTCACTTAACAATTTGTAGAGATGCAAATGAAGTATTGTCATGCAACCAATGATTTTTTTAATTTCATTTTGATGATAGCGTACGAAATAATACGGGGTGTCCACTTTATATAATTAAAAAATGGTTCAAATGACGCTGAGCACTATGGGACTTAACTTCTGAGGTCATCAGTCCCCTAGAAGTTAGAACTACTTAAACCTAACTAACCTAAGGACATCACACACATCCATGCCCCAGGCTAATTAAAGAAAAAGTTTGCTTTGAATATAATATAGGCTTACGTTTTTAGAACGTCTCAGAATATTTACTTCCATGATCCCCTGACTTATATCCATACCCGTGAAAGTCGTTTTTTAATGTCGATTGCTGTTTTAGAGATATTTGCCCTGAAACGTTCAAGAGGACCACACTGTATGACATTATAATCTGGCTTGTTCTGTTCAGTCTTTCCACGAATTGTTACCTTAAGGGCATGCAATACACTTCCGTGTGAGTGAAAGGGAAGTATGTTGCCTTCACTACACAAGTAAAATTTCTTGCAAAATAAAAGCGATGTTCTAAATGGAAAAGATACTAGTAGATAATAATTAAAATTAGTATATAATTTTATTCTTGGTGCCGTCCCCCCATGCCACAGTTGTATTCTTGTTGCTTTTTTCTCGCTTCCAAGTTTAATGCGACAGTTTTGCACGAAGCGCCAAAGCAGATGAAGAAAAGAAAAGAGGCAGAATCCGATAATATTAATGAAGAACTTACGAACCGTGGAGGATTAATGTTAGAACTGAGGATATTGGATTTATTAAATGAATGTTAGGAATGGAAGTTGATACCTGATTCCAGGGGAGCTGCGGAAGTAATATAGCTCTATAAAAAAATGAACTAGAAACGCTTGTGAAAATTACAGAGGAGTAAGTCTTTTGACTACTAGTCCCTGACTATAAATTATAAGATCAAATAATTAATACTAGACAGAAAATAATAACTAACGCCCTCTTACTGGATGAAAAAAATCGTTTTAGAAAAGACGATCACGCAGTGACAACATTAGAACGACAGAAAATCGTAAAGAGACGTGAACGTAATCACTGCATTTATAGGCTATAAAAAAACCTTCAACAGAGTGAATAGGTGAATAGGTATATGCTTCGAAATATAATGGAAAGACGAAGCTATCCTAAACATTTAATACAGGTGCTAAAAAGCTGTATTTAAATAATAAAATCGCAATCAATACGGGCAAAGAGAGAACAAGGCCTGTAGCAATTAACAGGGGAGTACGACTAGGGCGCAGTCTCTCACCTATATACATGAAACTATATATGAAACAAAATTAATTCCTAGAAAACACTTTGTGTTTTTTTGCTGGTGGCCAAATGATTTTACAAAAGAGGGAAAATGTCATGAAAGCAGAGCAGAGTCATGGCGTTTAGAGGAAAATACCCAGTTCGTTCTAAAAAGTGCTAAATGGAAAATCAGGTGAGTGAGGTATCTCACTTCGGTTATTAGGCTGTAATATAGGTTGGTTATGTAGAAGTTCAACAGATTTAGAGTGATATGTGACACTACACACAGAACATTAGCCAATAAAATTAGGCAAGACGCACAGACAAATTTCTACAAAATAATTGCAGCACTTATTCTCACATACGGAAGTGACTTGTACCATAGTTAAGAAATAACTAAGAAGGATACATTCAGGTGAAATGACATTTTTAAGGAAAGTAAACGGACGTGCTCTAAGAGATGAAATGACGCGTTCTCAAATAAAGATATAATTAAATATATTTTGCATGAAAGTGGAAGAAGCATATTGAAAGAATGAAGGCAGGAAGAGTAGTTAGACATCTAATCAACTATAGGCCTAAAGAAAAAAAGAGTCACAGGAAGCCTAAGGAAAAGGTGCCTTTGTGATGATGGATCAGACCATAAGCCTACTCCTCAAACTAAAGGAGAAGAAGAATTTTGCAACTTTTGGGAAGGCCACATTTATCGATTGCTTGAAAAATCATCTATAGTAACATGTAAGGAGTTAGAAGGTTACTGTTACTGGCTTCTAGAGGATCTGGAAGGAACTATGTAGATAAAACTTTTATAAGGGACCCACGTCCGGAAGTGTACCTTTCGGATGCAAAACAAGTTTGAAGACCGGACCATTTTCAAATCTTCCGGTACACGATACGCACAAAAGAGAGACAATCTGTATAATTATTCATAGCCCCGTGGCATCAATAAGTCAAGTTAGTTTATTACAAATTCAAAGAGTAATAACCATCAGAAATTACGCCTTATGTTAGTAACATGTACTCACTCAGAAAGTTTGCTCTATGGACTGAAATCTTCAAAAGAGATTCCTTGAAAAGTTCTAGCGTCTCTGGAAAACACATGTACTTTTGTTCCACATGCCGTCTCGAACTACTGGTGTATCATAAGAAGACTGCCAAAGGGGGAAGGTTCGGAGGTTGAATAAAACATGGAAATTGTTGAAGATGAAAAGAAAAATACACTAACAGAAAACAATTGTAACGCCAAAGAGGATTGAAATTTCGGGAATATGTTTCTCTAGGTAACATGTTTAAGTGATTTAACATTATCAGATCACGCATTAATGTAAGCAGAAAACAAGCCACTGCAAATGTGAGTGTGGCCGAGCGGTTCTAGGCGCTTCAGTCTGGAACCGCACGACCGCTACGGCCGCAGGTTCGAATCCTGCCTCGGGCATGGATGTGCGTGATGTCCTTAGGTTAGTTAGGTTTAAGTAGTTCTAAGTTCTAGGGGACTGATGACCTTAGAAGTTAAGTCCCATAGTGCTCAGAGCCGTTTTTTTTTTTTTGCAAATGTGAAGTGCTGGTACATCAACAGTATGAATGAAACCATGCAAACGTTCATGTATTCTGTCGTACAGGTTCCAGATGTCACTCTGTGGATGGAGTTCCACGCCAGCTTCACTTGGTCGGTCGTTACAGGAACAGGTAATGTTGTTTGTGGATGACGCTGGAGTCGTCATCCGACGATGTAACACATGTGCTCGACTGGAGACGGATGTGGTGATCGAGCAGGCGAAGGCAACATGTCGATACTCTGTAGAGCATCCTGGGTTACAACAGCGATATATGGTCGAGCGTTATCCTGTTGGAAAGAACCCATTGGTAAGCTGTTCATGAGTGTCAGCGTAACAGCTCTAATCACCAGACTGACGTATAAATTTGCAGTTTGTGTGCGTGGAATAGCCACGAGAGTGCTCCTGCTGACATACAAAACCGCATCCTAGACAATTAGTGTCTTTAGCATGCCAACAGTTTAATTGCAGACTTCAA
The DNA here is from genome assembly GCF_023864275.1 of Schistocerca cancellata. NCBI lineage: Eukaryota > Metazoa > Arthropoda > Insecta > Orthoptera > Acrididae > Schistocerca > Schistocerca cancellata. The sequence continues at coordinate 617,522,020 of NC_064630.1, read as the reverse complement.
ATGGCCGCCTTCTAACCAACACACGGGCACCACTAGCACCGTGGCAGGACCAGCTTTCGTCAGAAAACACAACTGAACTTCACTCCGCCCTCTAATCGGCTGTCGCTTACACAACTGAAGTCGCATATGGCGGTGGTTTGTGGTCAGTGTAATGCTTGAAGTAACCGATTTGCAACAGTTCGTTGTGTCTCTGTGGTGCCAACTGCTGTTGGGACTGCTGTTGCAGACGCAGTACGATGCGCCACATCTATACGCCGAACACGATTGCCTTCTCTCTCGGTAGTGCCACCTGGTCATATGGGAGCGCTGGTCTACCATTCCTTCCCGTGACCACCGCTGCCAGCAATCATGTACACTGGCTACATTTCTTCCAGGTTTTTCTGCAGTATCGCGAAAGTAACATCCATCTTCACGTAACCCAATCACACGTCGTCAACTGATTGATAATGGGGTCTTCATTGTTGTAAGGGCACTGCGTACAATTTCAAAGGTTTATAACGTTCACGACCGTTATATCACGTATTTGGAGCGTGCCCGATTTACATTCTCTTAGCGGCATTAGTAGACCTAATGGACCGTGTTAATGCGTAGTCTTACCCAGACGCACGGATAACATCACAGCCCAGCATCCTGTGATCCACTTACTAGATAACTAACATGTTGACGGAGGTGACAGTAGAACTTTTAGTCTGGTCACCATGTTGGTGCGGGCGTGGAGGGGCCCATCTCTCTCTAGCAGATCCATTCTTAAGCGACTAGCTCCAAATTAGAATAAACATCATCTATCTGATGTAAAAGCATGCCTACCAAATTTAGTTTATGTCTCAAAACTTCTTCTTGATGTAGTGATTTTTTCCGTCAGTGTATATGAATTAAAATAGGTTCAAATGGTTCAAATGGCTCTGAGCACTATGAGACTCAACTTCTGAGGTCATTAGTCCCCTAGAACTTGGAACTTGTTAAACCTAACTAACCTAAGGACAGCACACACATCCATGCCCGAGGCAGGATTCGAACCTGCGACCGTAGCGGTCTCGCGGTTCCAGACTGCGGCGCCTAGAACCGCACGGCCACTTCTGCCGGCGATTAAAATAGGTATTTTATGCGTTAAATAGGTGAAATAATAATAGGGAAATGATTGGTATTCAGACTTTTATAGATCCACACTATCTGAAAATGGTACAGCATTCGATAAACTCGTTATGAACACGAAACGAAGTATTGGTGCTTGAAGTCTCACCGCCGACGGCATTATTAAAGACGGTCGACGAGTTCCGATTGGACAAACGTTCAGAAGGAACCATCCCATTATTCGCCTCTCACCTGGATGACCAAACGAGAATTTCTGTCCCGCTCCACCAAATTAGTAACCAGCGTCCTCAACAGCGCGCTACCTACTCGATATAAACACAAATGAGCCGCAAACATTCGATTACGGTACGGAAAACGACAGGAATTCATTTTTCTTGAAACAACGCAGGATTGGCCATTTTTACTTGCGAGAAAAATTGTCAGACTGATGAAAAGATAGTACGATAATTGATACACGTTGGAAATTGTAACATGAAGTTTAATACATCAAGATTAAATCAGTTTCATGAAAGAAAGAGGTTAGAACGGAGACTGCAGAGAAGCATTTGTGTAACCACTATTAACCGAACAGAAAGTCGACTGAACGACCGGATGAAAAGTCGTCTGAAGGGATCATTATAACATCAAAATGCACAGCAGAGAAGCTGTACTAAGGTATGACATTCTGAAAGAAATAGCTGACGTAGAAAAAGGAACGATCTAGAGAGCCGTTCAGATCGTTGTAACAGTACATCGAAAACCAGTCAAATGCTGAAGTTCATTCTAATCTACAAAATCCTACACAAGACATTTAACATAGCGTCAGAACGGTTGTATAACAGGAGACATAACAGCACTTCAACATAATTATCTTTAAACGGCCGAGGAATATAAATGTAAGGATTAATACCACACACTTGTCAAACGTTAGTTGACATTATACACGAACCATTAAAAAAAGAAATTAAAATATACTGACCGATGATGAAATACAATAAAGTTAAGGCTATTCCTAAGGGGTTGACACAATTAATTATTAAAACAATATTGCTGTGGGATACTTGTATAACAGATCCGTTTCATCATCTAAAAAATGGTTCAAATGGCTCTGAGCACTATGCGACTTAACTGCTGAGGTCATCAGTCGCCTAGAACTTAGAACTAATTAAACCTAACTAACCTAAGGACATCGCACACATCCATGCCCGAGGCAGGATTCGAACCTGCGACCGTAGCAGACCCGCGGTTCCGGACTGCGCGCCTAGAACCAGTAGACCACCGCGGGCGGCCGTTTCATCATCTAAAACTGATTATGGGACCTGGCGTCTAGGGAAGACAAGGGATGAAATGAGTAATAATTTTTATTCTTAGAAATTAAGTACAAACTGGGGACAAGACCATTTAAAAATGTGCATGGTGTTTCAAAGTTTTTGCATTAAATGTCTGGGGGTATAGTCATGGTATGGAGAACAAGTTTTGCTAGAGGCAAATTGTTCGCAGACGGTTTCCAGTGACGTTAGGCATCCATATGCATTGGTTATGCTTCTGAGAGTCTTGTGTTGCATCTATAATACAGTCAAATGCTCCGTAAGAAAGGGGATAAGCCCGACAAGTTCCTTATTCGCTTCTAAAATATCATTTTCCGCAAAGAAAGTGGTTCAAACTAACCTAAGGACATCACACACATCCATACCCGAGACAGGATTCGAACCTGCGACCGTAGCAGCAATGCGGTTCCGGACTGAAACGCCTAGAACGGCTCGGCCACAGCGACCGGCTCATTTTCCGCTTGCAGACACACTTTCCTTGTTGAAAATCATGCAGTTCGCTGTGGCATGTAGTGTATATAGAGTGTCCGGAATGAAACACCGGCCGGCCGCGGTGGTCTAGCGGTTCTGGCGCTGCAGTCTGGAACCGCGGGACTGCTACGGTCGCAGGTTCGAATCCTGCCTCGGGCATGGGTGTGTGTGATGTCCTTAGGTTAGTTAGGTTTAAGTAGTTCTAAGTTCTAGGGGACTTATGACCTAAGATGTTGAGTCCCATAGTGCTCAGAGCCAAGAAACACCGACAAGCTTTAGGGACAGGGCCCTTCCACAAGAACAGGAAAAAACAGTAAACATGGGCTCTAAAGCGCATACCTTAAGAGCTGTGAGCACTTGTTCAGTAGGTGTGTTTCACGTAGCGAACATGAACAAGTGCTCACAGCTCTTAAGGTATGCATTTGTAGGGCCGGTGTTTAAAACTAAACTCCAAACTCCATGAAGGCCCAACGGTACCGCCCGGATGCCGTGTTATCTTTAGTCCACAGGCGTTACTGGATGCGGATGTGGAGGGGCAAGTGGTCAGCACACCGCTTTTACGGCATTATGTCAGTTTACGTGACCGATACCCCATGTTAACTGGACATTTTCTTCTTTTGGTCCACACCATCTCCTCCCAAAGTACGGTAAGCAAAGTCATAGCAGTAGAAAAGATCTGTTTCATAATATCGAAGATGAACAAGAGCTCGTGCCTCTAAAGGTATGCATCTTAGAGCCCTTGTTTGCCAGAAATTTTTTTCTTGTTTTGATGTAAGGAACATGTCCCTAAAGGTTATCGGTGCTTTTTTTGGGACACCCTGTATGCTGATCTGCCAGAGCATTGTGACCCCGACCTACTATTGACATAAGCCCATCTAGGCAATAGCAGCGTCACCTGGCGGGAATGACTACTGTCGGCCAGTGTGGCCGAGTGATTCTAGGCGCTTCAGTCTGGAACTGCGAGACCACTACGGTCGCAGGTTCGAGTCCTGCCTCGGGCGTGGATGTGTGTGACGTTCTTAGGTTAGTTAGGTTTAAGTAGTTCTAAGTTCTAGGGGACTAATGACCTCAGATGTTAAGTACCATAGTGCTCAGAGCCATTTGAACCATTTCAATGACTACTATTCAGACACACGCTCGATGCCTGTAGTGTCAGTGAGCGTGCTGTCCGTGTGTAGAATTGGAAAGGTGTGCTATCTATCTGAGATTGATCGAGGGCAGATTGGGATGGACTGGAGGCTCGGAACGAGCGTTTCGAAAACTTCATGACTTATCCTGTGTTTGAAGACTGCTGTGGTGAGTGTCTTCAACCTGTGCCGAAACGAAGCTGAAGCCACATCCAGACATGGGGGTTGGGCGTCACCCCTGATTACAAAAATGGTTCAAATGGCTCTGAGCACTATGGGACTAAACTTCTGAAGCCATCAGTTGCCTAGAACTTAGAACTAATTAAACCTAACTAACACATCCATTCCCGAGGCAGGATTCGAACCTGCGACCGTAGCGGTCGCTCGGTTCCAGACTGTAGTGCCTAGAACGGCACGGCCGCTCCGGCCGGCCCCCTAATTACAGTTGGACGTTGTAGACTGGGCAGACTAGTAAAACAGGACAGGCGGCGAATTGTGTCGGAACCAATTTCAGACTTTAATAGTGGGCACAGTACAGGCGTTCAAATGGCTCTAAACACTATGGGACTTAACATCTGAGGTCATCAGTCCCCTAGAGTTAGAAAGTACTTAAACCTAACTAACCTAAGGACATCACACACATCCATGCCTGAGGCAGAATTCGAACCTGCGACCGTAGCAGCAGCGCGGTTCAGGACTGAAGCGCCTAGAACCGCTCGTCCACAGCGGCCGGCGAGAACAGGTGTGTCTGAACACTCCTAACGCTGGGCCTCCACAGTCGGTGACTGATGCATGTGCCAATGTTAACGGCACGACATCGGCAACTGCGACTGACTTCGACAAATGACCATTCGCACTGGACGTTGATGTTGTGACCATTTTGTGGTCTGATGGATCACGATACCTTCTCCATCAAGCTGCTGGAGGGGACGAATCCGTCGTCTTCCAGGGGAAGAAATCCTTGAGACCTGTACTGTGGAACGGAGTCAAGCTGGCGGAGACTCCATTATGTTCTGTGGAACATTCGCGTGGGTATTCATGGATCCAATGGAGCTGGTGCAAGGCACCATGAAGGCCAAGGAATATCCTAACTGGTTGCAGATCACGTACACCATGACGATGATGTTTCCCAGATGCAGTGGCATTGTTCAGTAAGATAGTGAGCCATGTCATGAGGTTAGGAGTGTGATAGAGGGGTTCGAGTAACGCAGTGGCCAGTTCCAACTGATGTGCGGGTCTCCCGAATCGCCAGATCCGAACCCAATCGAACACATCTAGAATGTTACTGAACGTGGCGTCAGAACCCATCGTTCCTCCCAGGAATTTACGGCATTTAAATGACTCCTGTGTGTAAATGTAGTGCCAAGTCCCTCCAGCGACCTATCAAGGCCTCATTGTTTACGTACCACGACGCATCGCCGCTGTTATCCGGGCAAAGGTGGGCACACCAGCTATTACATAGATGGTCATAATATTCTGGCTGATTAGTGTATAGTGTGGTCAGAAGCAGTGTGAAAAGCTTGTAAGATGTTACATGTTAGGCTGTCCTGAGAAAGAATTGTTAAGAAAATGTTTGACACATTGCGTCGTTTCCTATCCTAGTTAATTTACATTGAATTTGGGTAATGTGGCCGTAGTGTGCAAATTCAAGCTGCCCGCCAGACACGATTAATGTTAGTTGTTCCCGTAGCGTAGACGATGGCGCGCAAGAGTGCTCATCCTTTCGTTCTGATTCGATGCTTACTACCGATCCATGTCCCGTATTTGTAGCGCTCTCTTGTTATGTTTCAGGAAACCAAACGAACACGTTTGGCGGCACCGTCTCTGGTGGGGCTGCTGGAACTGGCGTGCGCAACGACCTGATAGGCTAATTTCAATGTTAATTAACTCGGAAACGTCTCCAATGTATCTAATTTTTTCTTAACAGTTATTTTCAACACACCCTAGCCTGTAACACCGTTACAGGCTTCCCATACTATTTCTGACCACTCTATACATATAGTGTCTGAAAGCATCGAAATAGTCAAAGGTTTCAGAGTTCTATCCATTACTGAATGTCTTAATACGACGTTCGGAATATCTAGAAGAGAGGGAATGTAGGCACATATAAAGACGTTTTTAGTTAAAGCTGGAAATGTGACAGTGTACCACATGCTTCTAGAAGTGAAAAAAGTCTGTCTGAAAGCACACGAACTACGGAACGGTAATTAACTGAAAGACAGAGAGATTTGCAAAGTGGAGATCTGCACCATGGTAAAAAAGGGATTAGAAAAGTTAAATTCATAGAGACTCTCAGCAAAAGTCATTCACTAATGACTAAGATAATACTTCAGTAAATCAAGTATCGTATAAGAATCTGTAGAAACTACATGTCTGAAATCATAAAACATATCTTCTACATACTTTACGATAGGCACTTCTGTGACCTGATAAACATTCTGCAATAAGATTATATGTGAAGTAAAGCGTAATTTGTAGCACGATTAATTGTCCGTTGCAACCCAGAACTTCTGCAACTGAGACTGACATTCTGCTCAGATATTTAACTGTGTAGGGTCTCATCCGCTCTGTTAATGAAAACGAAGGGAGAAGCTTAAAACTTGCGGTAATCTTCCAGCTTAACGTTCCAGTCCAGCAGACGGTGACATCATCGGTCTCAGATGTTCTCACTCCATGAGATATTGCGGAGTTTACAATTTTACTCTCGAGATTGTTGCCAAATCCGATGACCTAGTTAACGACAGCACTGCCTACTTCTCCCTTGTTGCCGAAACACCGCAAGAGAAAACTTTTTGTGTCAGCATTGATCGAACTTGCTAAATATGATTCCAGCACACGGTATAATTCTCAATCACTGAAGACTGTTACGGATAGAGGTCTCAGTGGCGCTCATTTCCACAACGGTGTCATATAATTTGGCTACTGCGAGAATAACGACCGCTCCTGACAATGTGGCACAAAAACTACTAGAAACTGGTAACAAAGGCGGACATTTATGTAATCCCAAAATGGAATTTCCGCTCAGCGCAACTACTCACCAAGAACTTGTTCATTCTGTTCGATTTGGCTTCAGACCTGCAGAGCGTAGCGTGGTGCTGGTTCTTATATAGAGGTCCGGTGTAATAAATACGGGACACGGCGTCTTCCCGGAGACGCCTCCCGGCGGCCGTGACCGGTCTCACGAAGGCGTTGCCCAAACCGGCCTCTGGACACGGTCACGCCTTCCCCACCAGAGCCGGCAGCTGAGCAAACACTGTGCGAAAAACTCCCATCTGCCAGGGAGTCACTGCCGGTCACTGACTCCACCTTAACAGCTGCGTGTGAAATCGTACTTGGTAATCAAGACTTTAACAGCCAAATAGCTGGTATCACTCACTGAAACACATTCGTCTAGTGTTCGTTTTTCTAAGTTCTGAATAACGTCTTTGCTAACGTGTATCAGATAATCTCAGTGTGTTTACATTTATTATCAGAAGTCTACGATGATCTCTACTGAAGTAGAGAGTAAATTTCTAGAGAAAGAAGAATAATTTCAGGTGTCTTCTAGGTCTGCACATATTGAAGGCTCGTCTCTGCATAGTTTCAGTATTGTGTAAACGCTTAGTGTAGAAAGCAGTCTACACACTGATGACATTGTAGTAAGAAGAGTTGTGGCTTCCCATCGCTGAAAGATAAATTCGAAACACACCTAAATATTGCTTTGGATGTAATGGGGGTACCTACCTATATTCTTCACAGTTATACAGAACTGGAAAATTTCCAGTATCAGAGGTATCCCATACCTCATTTTTCTCTGATATTTTTTCAGTGAAGCTTCACTAGTGTCAATAAAATCAGCCATTGGGAACTGCATATAATTCTATTGTTTTCCCAGTTTCTGTGTGGCCAATGACAAGATTCCTCGAGCTGTGACACGCACCTTGCAATGACTACTATGGGCAAACAACGATAAGGGGCCATTTTTCCAAATATGTATGTCTTACGATAATTAGATATTTTTTACGATAATTACATATTAGATTAAACATTACAGGCCATCCTTCAAATTTACATAACAATGGATCAGTGCACTAAGTGACGTGGCTGACTTTTCTGTTAAGGTTACCCATACTTTCACGTTCAAAACTAAACTATTTTCATTTATTTAAATTTAAGAAAAATTTGAAGTGTTTTACAAAAATCAATAAATTAATCAATTCATGATAAAATTGTGAGAAAACTAGGAATTTAGTGTTTCCCTAGTGACAGTAATTATTTTAATAACAATACTGATTTCGTATAACACTCGGGATCTAATGACGATGAATTCCACACGAGAACTCAGAACGCATATTTGACGATTGGAAATTCCTTGATCTTCGGAACTAGTATTTCATAGAAATGTCTATGGTTGCCACATAATTACTTTTTCTTTTTGCAGCCTACTTTCTCCTTTCTAGCATGATAAGAACTAGGTTTACTCTACTGGACATTGTCTCCTTCTGATTTCCAGGGCAGTACACATTACACTTCCAATTAAATTTATCTTGTCTAATAGAATACTTGCATGCCATTCGCGCGTGGAAATGCTAACTATGCTCTTCTTTAACGATTCACGCCGGAGCGTTCAACCGGTAGCTCACGCTCGACTCTTCCAGTATATGGCTACCAGTAATACACTTAGGCATGATGTGTTTACCTAAAAGCCAGGGACATATATATCGGTGAATACTATTTTTTGTGGCCCTTCAGCGAGAGAGGTTCCTGAACAATTGAGATATCAGACAATAAGTGTAAAATTGAAACTTCCTGGCAGATTAAAACTGTGTGCCCGACCGAGACTCGAACTCGGGAGTTCGAGTCTCGGTCGGGCACACAGTTTTAATCTGCCAGGAAGTTTCAAATCAGCGCACACTCCGCTGCAGAGTGAAAATCTCATTCTGGAAACATCCCCCAGGCTGTGGCTAAGCCATGTCTCCGCAATATCCTTTCTTTCAGGAGTGCTAGTTCTGCAAGGTTCGCAGGAGAGCTTCTGTAAAGTTTGGAAGGTAGGAGACGAGGTACTGGCAGAAGTAAAGTTGTGAGTACCGGGCGTGAGCCGTGCTTCGGTAGCTCAGATGGTAGAGCACTTGCCCGCGATAGGCAAAGGTCCCGAGTTCGAGTCTCGGTCGGGCACACAGTTTTAATCTGCCAGGAAGTTTCAAATCAGCGCACACTCCGCTGCAGAGTGAAAATCTCATTCTGGAAGTGTAAAATTATTTTATGTGATGCCTTGTTGCTTTAAAATAATGGACACAGGCCACTTTCAAAATGAGAGGTCCGTTTATTAAAATAGTAGCCGAATACGTGCGAACACTACCATCGCCCGCAGCGGGAAGCAGGAAAAGCATCTCCGCCAGATGAGGGAGAGGTTGAACACGTGTGTCACCCTGGATCGAGAAACATAATTCTCAGCGCCGGCGTGAACGTGTTAACGTGCACTGATCATTAAATACTGTACTACCCTCCTGCCTTTCGTGAATTTGTATAGACCTTAGAGATCTTCTGTACCACATAAAAATGGAAGCGTATAGTGTTTATTTGAATGTAGTTATCACACGATCGTGTACTTTGTAGTTTACCAGACTTTATTTAGGGTGATTTGAAAACGGAAACCACCCAATGTGGGAAGCAGCAATCCTTCTCTCAGTCATTCAAAGGAATCATAATGGACGGAGTTGGGAATGCGAATGACGACAAAGCACGTGCTTGATGCGCTATGTATAAAAGTACTTGTTCAGTTTGCTATTTTTATCATGGCTATTGAGATTCGTACATATTTTAAAATAACGTCTTGCGACTTTGTATTTTGGTGGATTTCCAGATTCTTCAGTATCTAAAATAGGTCCGAGTCTACAATCGAAGTCAGTTTCGATAATTGGCCAATTTCGTAGCTGATGCACTATCGATACCTTATTCTTAAAATACATTCCATAATTTTGCCTCCTCCTGACAGTAGATGTACTTCCAAAGAAAAATGTTGGGCCACTTAAGCAGCTCAAAACGTCAAAGACTGATTTTCAGTAAGTAATTTATGGAGCCTGTCTCGAACACAGAGAAGGGTATGAGGATATATTTATGAAGTTCAGAAAGCGATGCATGACCTTCACTCGGCGGTGCAGTCACGTTAATGTGACCACCGGCTATGTTCGACTTCAGGTGTGCAATCAACAGGTAGAGCATTATCAGTGGGATATATATAAAGTATGTGAGCGGGGACGCGGAAAACAGTACAGACACTGTTGTTATGCGGAAAAGGCAGCGAGTTATTTGACGCTCAAAAGGACTTGATCAGTGGCTTTCCGGCCAAAGGTGGAAGCATTTCCGAAAAGGCTAAGTCTGTAAACTGTTCACGTGCCGGTGTGGTTAAAATATGCTTTCCATGGCAAAATGGCGATATCCAAAGCCGGCGCCAAAGCAGCTCGGACCATAGATGATCAGGGTGAACGATGGCTGCAGAGATGTAGAAGGGCTAATAGACGTGTAATAGCTGAGTAACTGACAGCCCAGATTTTAAGCAAGGGGACAGCAACATTGACTCCTCAAGGACCGTTCAGTGAACGTTGCTGCGTGTGGGTTTCCGAAGCGGGCGACCGGTTCATGCGCAGCTCTTCGTCTGCGAGAAAGGCTGAAATCTGCGTGCCAGTACTGCAACTACACGTGCACTGAGGGCAACAGATGGCCTTTCCAGATGAGTCATGTTCTATTCTGCATTGGACATATGACCTTCGGCATTTACCCGCTGCAACAACCGTCAGAAAAATCTCGGCCATGGGAATGAGCGTTATGGTCTGGGAAATGTTTTCGTGGCATTTCATGGGTGATCTCGTCATTCTGCAAGGCACAATAGTTGAACACAAGTGTACATCTATACTTGGGGACCTTGGCCGCACCAACATGCAAGGCGTGTTGGCACCTACCAACGGTACACTGCAGCATATCACACAGCTTGCAGTGTACGTACGTGGTTCGAAGAGTACCAGGCCTTCGTCTTTAAAGCCAATCGAAAATCTGTGGCACCGTCTCGATCGGGTCGTTCGCGCCGTGTACCCTCACAACCGAGAAACCTAGCGCAGCTGGCCGTGAGTTCACATCCCTGTTGGTACCTTCCAGACGCTCTTCCTGCCCGTCTCACAACGATCCGCCATGCAAAAGGTGGCTATTGAGGCTTTAGACTGGTGGTCACATTAACGTGACTAGACCGTGTAGATACTCTGCTATCTGGGGGCCACGAAGATCAAACGGGACCGAACCGGTTGAACTCTCCTTTAGGTTTCTGGTAACGGTACGATTCTGAAATAGGGGTTGCCAGCGACCGTAGAAAGTACTGACACTATTTAATGGTACAGCTTAAATACAGACATTACCACTCATAATTTGTGCCAAAATTGAAGAAGACTTTGCGTAAATGGATCCATCGTAGTCTAGTGTCCCTACATTATTGAGGCCCACACAGCCCATACCGGGGGCCATTAGAGAGATTTACGCAAAACAGTATTTTACTTCTAAATGTTCAAATGGTTCAAATGGCTCTGAGCACTATGGGACTTAACTTCTGAGGTCATCAGTGCCCTAGAACGTAGCCGGACGGAGTGGAACCGCGCGACCGCTACGGTTGCAGGTTCGAATCCTACCTCGTGCATGGATGTGTGTGATGTCCTTAGGTTAGTTGGGTTTCAGTAGTTCTAAGTTCTAGGGGACTGATGACCTCAGCAGCTAAGTCCCATAGTGCTCAGAGCCATTTGAACCATTTGAACCCTAGAACTTAGAACTACTTAAACCTAACACATCCATGCCCTAAGGCAGGGTTCGAACCTGCGACTGTAGCGGTCACGTGGTTCCAGACACTAGCTCCTAGAACCGCTCGTTCTAAATGGATTGCGTGACAAAAGTACCTTAATGTACAGGGAACTAAATTCTTCGTGACCTTCAAGAGCAAGCGAAATTGTAGGTACGTGATATTTGGTATACTAATAAAGCGGTCAGCAATACTAGTTTGAGCAGCGTCTACTTCACGAAAATCGGTGCCAACATTTGTTTTCCCGCGGTCATAAGAGAGACTCACCAGAAACTTGTTCATCGTGATACCCTGGGAGCCTGGAGAAACGGATGCGCTCGACTAGCGCGCCGAGTGCCTTCAGTCGGCTTTTATAGTGTCGGGAGTGGACGAACGCCCTCATGAAGCCCTGCCCCATCAGACTGGCGGTGTGTGTGTCTGGAGCCGCGTCGTCACGGTAGCGCGCTGAACAGCAGCTCTTCGGCGAAACGGCCCATTGTCCGGCGGCCTGCAGGAGTTATTTCCCCGTTTTGCGGCGGCCGGCCTGTGCAGCGCAAACAGGTTTCCGCCGTCCCACCCCCTCCCTGGACAGCGGCCAGGCCGACGCCGGACACTGACCTCCAGTCTGGGCTGCAGACGCTGGGGACAGTGCAGCGGCGAGAAACCACCTGCTCTGCTCACAAAGCCTAAAAACCGAGACCGACAGGAAACCTTGTTTTGTAATAGTGACTAGGTTTATTGTAGATTCACTAGCGGAAAAATCTCCTGTCGGAGCACAAACAGACTAATATGTCTGTTCTTAAAAGACTCTACCTAAAAAGTGGGGTACCGGCTGTCACATTCTGCACTACTGGCCATTAAAATTGCTACACCAAGAAGAAATGCAGATGATAAACGGGTATTCATTGGACAAATATGTTATGCTAGAACTCACATGTGATTACAAAAAATGTTCAGATGTGTGTGAAATCCTTTCGGACTTAACTGCTAAGGTATTCAGTCCCTAAGCTTACACACTACTTAACTAAAATTGTCCTGAGGACAAACACACACACCCATGCCCATGGGAGGACTCCAACCTCCAACGGGACCAGCCGCACAGTCCGTGACTGCAGCGCCCCAGACCGCTCGGCTAATCCCGCGCGTCTGTGATTACATTTTCACGCAATTTGGGTGCATAGATCCTGAGAAATCAGTACCCAGAACAACCGTGAAACGTGCCCTTAGAAAAATTAATGAATTACTGTGCTGATAAACCTCTTACATTATTTGATTTTCACAAACAGCTGAGCAAAACTGAACGTATTCAGACTTTACTCTCTTTACTTATTCTGATCAACACTAAACTAACACACAATATTTTTAGCGCAACGCAATCTGACTTTCAAAAATCCCTACGAAAGAATGGCCCTGACCAACATTAACCTATACGTTACACAAATCATTTACCTCATAAAAATCTTCGTTACTCGAACTACTGCAATACAGCGAGCGCCACTACTGCCAGCTAAATAAAACATTCAAACTACTGAAGGCACTAACTACTGATAGGATTAGTTAGCAAATGCAAGATTTTGATAGAGAACAAACAATGTATTTACCTTAATAGTGTTCAAAAGTGATAATATATATATATATATATATATATATATATCAGTCCATGATATCCAATATTACAAATTTACTCTTTCTGGTGGACACACGTCCAGATCGTCCGCTCTCAAAGTTCCGCCATCTCTCTCCCCACATCCACCACTGCTGGCGGCTCACCTCCAACTGCGCAACACTACGCGCTGTTAACAGCCATCTACCCAACACTACAATAGCGAATATTACAAAAATGCTAACCAGCCACAGACTGCGCACAGCACAGCCAGTGATTTTCATACAATGCGCTACGTGGCGTTACCAATATAAAAACCTAAACGGAGACGTTTCACCACCTCTGGCCGAAACAACGGACATGATACGCATGCGCATTGAGCCAAACAGACCATGCATGCCGTGTACAGGTAAAGCTGCCCAGGCAGCCACGATACCACAGTTCATCAAGAGTAGTGACTGGCGCATTGTGACGAGCCAGTTGTTCGGCCACCATTGACCAGACGTTTTGCATTGGTGAGAGATCTGGAAAATGTGCTGGCCAGGGCAGCAGTCGAACATTTTCTGTATCCAGAAAGGCCCGTACAGGACCTGCAACATGCGGCCCGTGCATTATCCTGCTGAAATGTAGGGTTTCGCAGGGATCGAATGAAGGGTCGTAACACATCTGAAACGCAAGGTCCACTGTTCAAAGTGCCGTCAATGCGAACAAGAGGTGACCGAGACGTGTAACCAATGGCAACCCATACCATCACGCCAGTATGGCGATGACGAATACACGCTTCCAATGTTCGTTCACCGTGATGTCGCCAAACACGGATGCGACCATCATGATGCTGTAAACAGAACCTGGATTCATCCGAAAAAATGACGTTTTGTCATTCGTGCACCCAGGTTCGTCGTTGAGTACACCATCGCAGGCGCACCGTCAAGGGTAACCGCAGCCATGGTCTCCGAGCTGATAGTCCATGCTGCTGCAAACGTCATCGAACTGTTCGTGCCGATGGTTGTTGTCTTGCAAACGTCCCCATCTGTTGACTCAGGGATAGAAACGTCGCTGCACGATCCGTTACAGCCATGCGGATAAGATGCGTGTCATCTCGACTGCTAGTGATACAAGGCCGTTGGGATCCAGCACGGTGTTCCATATTACCCTCCGGAACCCACCGATTCCATAATCTGCTAACAGTCATTAGATCTCGACCAACGCGATACGATAAACTGCAATCGCGATAGGCTACAATCCGACCTTTATCAAAGTCGGAAACGTGATGGTACGCATTTCTCCTCCTTACACGAGGCATCACAACAACGCTTCACCAGGTAACGCCGGTCAGCTGCTTTTTGTGTATGAGAAATCGGTTGGAAACTTTCCTAATGTCAGCACGTTGTAGGTGTCGCCACCTTGTGTGACTGCTCTGAAAAGCAAATCATTTGCATATCACAGCATCTTCTTCCTGTCGGTTAAATTTCGCGTCTGTAGCACGTCATCTTCGTGGTGTAGCAGTTTTAATGGCCAGTAGTGTATCTCCCTCAGCACCTTTAAAAATTTTAACAAAGATTTTGTATTGGAAACCTACCCATGCTTCTTTTTAACATTCAACTCACGTCTCACCCCGACAAACTCCTCTAACTGCAACTCACTCACACACACCAGTCAATCGCTGTGAGTCGCTCATACCCATCCCCTGCACTTGCCATTCTCGTTCATTCCAGCTCCGTCTCCTTCGTGCTGTCCTACGATTACTGTCTCTTTGCAACTGTATGCGTCTTGCTCTCTCTTTCTGCTACTACCTAATTCATTCCTTTGCATTTTTGCTGTCTCTTCTTCCTGTCACTACCTCTCTTTCTCGTCATTCTCACAGACACTGTCTCTCATGATCACTGGCTGTCACCCATTTCCATTTTCGCCCATTCCTGTCCAGCTAGCATTGTTTCCTCACTCTTTTCTAGCACTGTTCTGCCACTGTCAACCCTATCCCACTGTCACTACGTCCCTCTCTTTCTGTAACACTCTCATTGTTTCCTTCGCTCTTACTATACCACAACCACTCTCTACTATCTTTTCCTTCTCTTTCCAATTGCCACTGCTTCCTTCTCTCTCCCATGACAGAAAAGCGCGAACGTATTCCCATACCAAAATTTTTGCGAAATTTTTAAAGGTACTGAGAAAGATACAATGAGGCAGGTGGCACCCCACTTTTCAGTCGGTGTCTTTTAAAAAGCAGGGCATGTCAATCATATGAAAAGAACTTTATAGGTCAGTAAAATTTCCATGTTTTGTTTATGTGAAATTGAAATAATCCAAAAGTAATTTTACTCTGAGACCGGATTTTAAGTGCACAAAAATTTGCATGTGCTTCAGTACTAAAACGTGGGCTTTCCAGAACCCTTCAGTTCATAACGGAGACTCTTTTCAGCATATTTCTGCGTCCTAAGTTACCTCCTAAGTTACATTCTTGCCTCACACTGGATAT
This sequence comes from Schistocerca cancellata, assembly GCF_023864275.1. Taxonomy (NCBI): domain Eukaryota; kingdom Metazoa; phylum Arthropoda; class Insecta; order Orthoptera; family Acrididae; genus Schistocerca; species Schistocerca cancellata. The sequence goes on along the minus strand of NC_064630.1, from coordinate 617,506,149 downwards.
TATGTGCGTATTTTATGTGTGCAAGTAGGGTAACCTTTACCCTCTATATCTCGGAAACGGACAAAAATAATATGAAAATTTTCAAGGCTGTTCGAGATTGGGATCTTGGGAATATATCGCAAAAATTACAGCCATTTGCCTTGCATAGTCGTGCATGACCATATTTTTCGGATCTTCTCAGGAACAGCCTCCATAAGCTTAAGGCGCACCATAGACCAATGTAATGTAAAAAGAACCAACAGATTTGGTCGATTTACCTGAGCTGGATGAAGAGTGTTATTTTAAAATTTTGGCTATGTACTGTAGGATATTTATAGTAAGACGATCCTTCTGTCGGGTTCCTTGCCTAAGGGCTATTCAGAGCACCTGACCCTACCTTTCTATCACTGACACAACCCGAATTTGAGCCCCGAAAGAATCCTCTTTTAACGCGCCGTCAAAGGCAAACCTAGTTTTAAATGTTTACATAACACTATGAGGCATTAGCTGTTCAGTTTATGTTGTTAAACTGGAAAGTGTGTGTGTTTGTGTAAAGAAGATCGCCTACTCCTTTAGGTTCGTAGTGATAAGTACGTCTACATTTTTTAGTGATATACAGAATGTAGTATGTAATGCCTGAAGAATAAGTATCTAACGGTATCTGACTCGAAAACATCTGTAAGGTAACAACACAGCGCACACTTTCATAAATCCTTCGCAAAGGGACGAGAAAAATAGCCGACATATCTTAAAACAATACGTAACACAATGACGGAAAACAAAACCACATCAAGAACGACTTGGATGAGGTAAACGAAAGTTGGTACCTATGATTCTACATCTCACAAGAGTTGCAATACTAGTGCCATCACGAGGATGCAAATCACGTTTGCCTTAAATACGCGCAGCAACAGTCGCGACCGTTAGATAACTTTGAGACTTGTCATGGCGAGTTGATGTCAGTCAAGAATGCCTTTAAGGCGACAAGGACGCTTTTATCAACACCTCACTGAGCTAGAACGAGGTCATGCGATAGACCTACGACCCCAACTACACGTTCTTTCTGTGGTACTGCAGAAAAACTTGGCAGGAATCTAGCCACTGTACATGATTCCTGGCAGAGGTGGTCACGAGAACCTACGGTCGCAAGACCGGGCTCCGGACGCCCACAAGACACTACCGAGAAGGAGATCATCATGTTCGGTGTATGGCAGCAATTCGAGTAGCAGTTGGCCCTCAGTGACACAACCTATTGTTACAAATCGGTTAATTCAAGGACAGCTCCGAGACAGACGCACTGTAACGATCATTCTACTGACCCCAAACCACCGCCATTTGCTCTTCACTGCTGCCAGGCGAGATCTCATTGAAGGGCAAAGTAGAAGACTGTTCTGGTTTGGGATGAAATCCGGTTCTGCCTCGGTACCAGTGACGGCCGTGTGTTGGTTAGAAGGAGGCCAGTTGAACTCCCGCAACCAGTCTGTCTGCGGGCTAGATGCACTCGACCTACACCTGGACTCAAGGCCTGGGTGGACATTTTGTATGATAACAGGAGCATTCTCCTGTTCATTCCACGCACCCTGACTACAAATACGATAATCAGTCTGATGATTCGACATTTTGTGCCTCCATTCTTGAACAGCATTCTAGAGGGTCACATTACTCATGGGAATGCAACCGGGTAAGGTCATATCCAAGCGCCGACATTTCGGAAGGAATACACGCAGCCATTTTCAAGGCAAAACTGCTTCAAGTAAGCGCTGTGCAAAGGAATGTAATATCTCCGTTTTCAAGAAACTCTGGAAAGATAAAAAAACACACATACACACACACACACACACACACACACACACACACACACAAACACACACTGTGAACACTAGCACCATCAGGAACCGTAGATGACCGACGTCAGAAGCTATCGATATTGAAGTTAATAATCAACACGTGATGTAGCATAAACTCTGTACCGCTGTTTATTGACAAAGGAGAGAGCAGCCTTCCATGCCGAATTTAAACAAAGCCACCCTCTTTATTTTGTAAGGTTATCTGCTAATTTGATTTCAACAGATTCCTTAATAACACTATGCCCGCAGCTGGTAGCGCATGCCGGAACCTCTGTGGTGTTGTATTCCATAGGATAACCAGTGCCAAGACAATGTTCTGCAATGGCGGATTTGCTCGGCTGTTGTATGTGTGTATGACTCTTGTGCCCAGTACATCGGTCCTCCACGGTCCTGATAGTCTGACCAACAAATGATATGCCCCAGTTGCAAGGAACACGGTAGACACACGCCTTAGGCAAACCAAGAGCAGCCTTTACGGAACCTAAAAGGACCCTGATCTTAGATGGTGGTCGAAAAAAGCACATCATATTTCCGCAAAATGCTCCCTCCGGAAGGCAGAAAGGTCGTAGATTTTGGTGCCACCTCGGTATTATTGTTACTCACCCAGTGCGCAGATGGTCGACTGGGCAACGCATGTCTGACCTGTCTTTCACTCTAACCATTCTGGCGGTAGGTAACTTCGGGATGGTAACTCAGCTGGCAAGCTCTCAGGTTCAAATGGCTCTGAGCACTATGGGACTCAACTGCTGAGGTCATTAGTCCCCTAGAACTTAGAACTAGTTAAACCTAACTAACCTAAGGACATCACAAACATCCATGCCCGAGGCAGGATTCGAACCTGCGACCGTAGCGGTCTTGCGGTTCTAGACTGCAGCGCCTTTAACCGCACGGCCACTTCGGCCGGCCAAGCTCTCAGGGTCCGAGATGACATCGACCCTGTAAACGGTTGGGTTGGTTGGTTTGTGGGGTTGAAGGGACCACTCTACTAAAACCATCGGTCCCGAACCTGTAAACCAAAATATGAAGTACCCTTCCACCTTGAGCCAGATGTACTCAACTATCAGCCTGCAGATACAAGTCACTATGAGTAGGCTTCCTATAAAAGGCAACTTCCAACGTACCATCCACCTTCTATCTTATCAACACATCAAGGAAGGGAAGAATGCCATCTTTTTCCACTTCCGTCGTGAAACAAATGTTGAGCGGGATTGAATTCAGTGTTCTAAACAGTCGTTCAAGTTCTCACTGTCTTGAGGTCAGACAACAAAAGTACTGTCTACACATCCTAAAAAAACACGCAGGTTTCAAAACCGCCGACTTCAAGACACGTTGCTCGATGTCTTCCATAAGCAAACTGGCAATAACAGGTGACAACGGACTTCCCATCGCAACTCCATCCGTCTGCTCGTAGTACTGATCATTGAATAAAAGTTAAGTGGAAGTCAGCACCTGTCGCCGGCCGCTGTAGCCGAGCGGTTCTAGGCCCTACAGTCTGGAACTGCGTGACCGCTGCGGTCGCTGGTTTGAATCCTGCCTCGGGCATGGATGTGTGTGATGTCCTTAGGTTAGTTAGTTTTAAGTAGTTCTAAGTTCTAGGGCACTGATGACCATGGAAGTTAGTCCCATCGTGGTCAGAGCCATTTGAACCATTTTCAGCACCTGTCGAAATAGGCTCGTTAATTCAGTAACAAATCAAACCTGAATCAACTGTAAAGAATCAAACAGAGGAACACGAGTGAAGAGAGAGACCACATCAAAACTTATCATAATATCTGAGTAATTCCCTATAATCGAAGTAAGAAATCCGCCGATATCTTACTGTAGCCCTACTGCTGGGCTCAACAGAGTAGCAAGGTGTTTTGCTATACGTTATGTCGGAGCACCAATGTTGCAATCGGACGAAGATTAACCCTTCCTTGTAGACCTTAGGGAGGCCGTATATAACCTAGGGTGAACAGTACAATAAGAATTAAGATTCTTGACAGTCTCCTGCGATAAAGAACTTTCCATCAGGAGAATGTTACCCTTTTTCTCCAGACTTTTTGTGGGGTCAGCACCGATCCTGACATACACTGAATCAGACAGTAAAGACTGCATCTTTTGAACGTAATCTTACTTTTCCGAAACAACTGTAGCATTGCCCATGTGCGCAGGCAATATAACAATATCCGGATGACTCTAAGTGAACGTAAAGCAGCCTTCTCATCTGTTATGATATTACTCTTGGGTGGAAAAGCTTCAGTTAACGCACGACATGCCTCTTTCTCCAAGCCTCCTTCGCAAAGTCAGGAGGTAGTCTAAAAACAGCCTGTTCAAAAGAACTAATAAAATAATTCATTGGCAAAAGCTTCCGAATCGGTACACAATTGGAACCTTTCTCTAGCAGGGATAAAGTCACGTCGTCAAAACCTTTCTCTGTGAGATTTATCATAGGATTCGAAAAATACGCTACTGGCCATTAAAATTGCTACACCACGAAGACGACGTGTTACAGACGCGAAATTTAACCGACAGGAAGAAGATGCTGTGATATGCAAGTGATTAGCTTTTCAGAGCATTCACACAAAGTTGACGTCGGTGGCGACACCTACAACGTGCTGACATGAGGAAGTTTCCAACCGATTTCTCGTACACAAACAGCAGTTGCCTGGTGAAACGTTGTTGTGATGCCTCGTGTAAGGAGGATAAATGCGTACCTTCACGTTTCCGACTTTGATAAAGGTCGGATTGTTGCCTATCGAGATTGCAGTTTATCGTATCGAGATATTGCCGCTCGCGTTGGTCGAGATCCAATGACTGTTAGCAGAATATGGAATCGGTGGGTTCCGGAGGGTAATACGGAACGCCGTGCTGGATCCCAACTGCCTCGTATCACTAGCGGTCGAGATGACAGACATCTTATCCGCATGGCTGTAACGGATCGTGCAGCCACGTCTCGATTCCTGAGTCAACACATGGGGACGTTTTCAAGACAACAACCATCTGCACGAACAGCTCGACGACGTTTGCAGCAGCGTGGGCTATCACCTCGGAGACCATGGCTGCGGTTGCCCTTGACGCTGCATCACAGACAGGAGCGCCTGCGATGGTGTACTCAACGACGAACCTAGGTGCACGAATGGCAAAACGTCATTTTTTCGGATGAATCCAGGTTCTGTTTACAGCATCATGATGGTCGCATCCGTGTTTGGCGACATCGTGATGTACACACATTGGAAGCGTGTATTCGTCATCGCCATACTGGCATTTCACAGGGTGTGATGGTATGGGGTGACATTGGTTACTCGTCTCGATCACCTCTTGTTCGCATTGACGGCTCTTTGAACAGCGGACGTTACATTTCAGATGTGTTACGACCCGTGGCTCTACCCTTCATTCGATCCCCTGCGAAACCCTACATTTCAGGAGGATAACGCACGACCGCATGTTGCACGTCCTGTACGGGCCTTTCTGGATACAGAAAATGTTCGACTGCTACCCTGGCCAGCACATTCTCCAGATCTCTCACCAACTGAAAACGTCTGGTCAATTGTGGCCGAGCAACTGGCTCGTCACAATACGCCAGTCACTACTCTTGATGAACTGTGGTATTGTGTTGAAGCTGCATGGGCAGCTGTACCTGTACACGCCATCCAAGCTCTGTTTGACTCAATGCCCATGCGTATCAAGGCCGTTATTACGGCCGGATGTGGTTGTTCTGGGTACTGATTTCTCAGGATCTATACACCCAAATGTAATCACATGTCAGTTCTAGTATAATATATTTGCCCAATGAATACCCGTTTATCATCTGCATTTCTTCTTGGTGTAGCAATTTTAATGGTCAGTAGTGTATTATTAGACTCCAAATGTTAAAACTTCACCAGATAACGGGCATTTTTCTATTTTTGAGTCGTCAGTCTTGTTACTGATTTGATGCGGCCCGCCAACAATGCCTCTCCTGTGACAACCTTTTCTTCACAGAGCAGCACTTGCAATCTACATTCTCGATTATCTCCTGAATGCATTACAATCTCTGTCTTCCTCTACAGTTTTCGCTCTCTGCAGCTCCCTCACTGGTGTTTTAGCAGATGCCCTATCATCTTGTCCCTTCTTGTCAGTTTTTTGCACATGTTCCTTTCCTCTCCGATACTGCACAGAACCTCTTCATTCCTTACCTTGTGAGTCCACCTAATTTTCAACTTTCGTCTGTAGCACCACGTCTGAAATACTCAGAATCTCATCTGTTCCGATTTTCCCGCAGTCCATGTTTTACTACCATATAATGCTGTGCTCCAAACGTACATTCTCAGGCCTACGTTTAATTCTGGTAGACTTCTCTAGGGCAGGAGTGCCCGTTTTGTCAGTGTTACTCTTCTTTTTATGTCCACCTTGCTCCGTTCGTCATTGACTATTTAGCTGCCTAGATATTAGGATTTCTTAACTTCATTTACTTCGTGACGTCCAATCCTGATGTTAAGTTGCTCGCTGTTCTCAATTCCACTACTTCTCGTTACTGTCGTCTTTCTTCGATTTACTCTGAGTTCATATTCTGTACTCATCAGACTGTTCATTCCATTCAGCAGATCATGTACCGGTACGTCTTCTTCACTTTCACACAAGATAGCAATGCCATCAGTGAATCATATAATGATATCCCTTCACTTAGAATTTTAATTCCACTCCTGAACCTTTCTTTTATTTACAGCATTGCTTCTTCGATGTACAGATTGAACAGTAGGTGGGAAAGACCACATCCTAGTCTTACATCGTTTTTAATCCAAGAACTTCGTACTTGGTCGACCACTGTTCTCATTTCCTCTTGGCTCTTGTACATATTGTATATAATCCCTCTCTCCCTGTATCTTTATTTTTCTCATAATTTCGGATATCTTGCACCAGTTTATACTGTCGATCGCCGTTTCCAGACCGACAAATCTTGTGAACACATTTTGATTTTTCTTTAGTCTTGCTTCCATTATTAAGTGTAACGCCAGAATTGCCTCTCTTGCGTATTTACCTTTCCTAAAGCCAAACTGATAGTCATCTAACACATCTTCAATGTTCTTTTCTTCTATATGTTATTTTTGTCGGCAGTTACGGAATGAAATCCCAGTTAGACTACGACATTGAAGCTGCGTCCAGTGAATACCAAGACAAAAGAAATTCTTGAAGCAATCATTGATTGAAGCCGAAACAATTCCTTGGAAGTAAAATCAAACTGTCGACGAGTGTAATGGATCCATTCATAAACAAGAGCTAGATCAGGGCGTTGCTTGATGCGATTGGCGGCAGCAGAATTATTGGATGCAAAAAGTTGTCATCATCCGGCTCAACGTGAAGGGGTACTTTGTATCTTGGCTCACAGGCCCATGTCATCTCGAACCCTGAGAACTTGTCAGCTGAGTTAGCCCATTTCGAAGTCACCTATCGTCATAGTACCTATTGTGAAAGACTGATCACACATGCGTTGCGCAATCGACCAACTGCGCACCAGGTAAATGATCATAATACCGAAATGGCATAAAAATCTACGGCCTTTCTGCCTTGCGCAGGGAGAATTTCGAGCAGGATTGGTCGAATTTTGGGTAAATATGATGTGAAGTGTTTTTCCGATCACCATCTAAGACAAGTATCCGTTTAGGTTCCGTAGATGGTGATTTTGATTTGCGTAAAGCGGGTGTCTACAGTATTCCTTCCAGTTGTGATATGTCGTATAATGGTCATACAGGACTGTGGGGGACCGCAGTACTGAGCATAAGCGTCAAGCACGCTCACAACAGCCGAGCAAATCCTCCAATACAGAACATTGTCTTGACACTGGTCGTCCTATGGAATGCAACAACAAATAGATCCGTCGTGCACTTATAGCTATTGGGACAGTGTTATTGAGGAAACTGTTCAAATTAAATGAGCAAGTAACCTTATCAATATATATGGTGATTTTTGTTCAAGTTCTGCATGAAATCCTGCTCTCTGCGTTGTCAAAAAGCAGAGGGGCAGAGTTCATGCTACCTCAACAGTTGATTATTAATTTCACTGTATAACTGCTGACGTTGGTCATCTTCAGTTTGTGATGGCACTAGTAGTTTTGTGCGTGCATGCGTGCGTGCGTGTGTGTGTGTTTGTGTGCGTGTATGTATGTGAGTGTGGATGTGTGTGTGTGTGTGTGTGTGTGTGTGTGTGTGTGTGTGTGTGTGTGTCATCTTTCCGGAGTTCCTCTGAAAACTCAGGTACTAAATTCCCTTCCATAGCGCATACTTGCCACAGTTTTGCCTTGAAGATGGCAGGTCTGCTCCTGCCGAATATCACCGGTTTCCGACGATGTCACCCGGCTGTATTCCCGTAAGTTATCAGAACATATATATAGGCCGGGAGGAACTCAGTTCTCATCTTACAGGGCATGTTCTCCAACAGGATAGCGCTCGCCCACACACCGCTGTTGTAACGCACCATGCCCTGTAGAGTGTCGACATGTTGCCTTAGCATGTTGGATCACCAGATCTGTCTTCAATCGAGCACATATGGGATAGCATCAGACAACAAGTCCAGCATCGTCCAAAACGAGGTTAAGCCGTCCATGCATTTACCGGCTAAGTTCAGCCTGACACCTGCATGCTTGCATTCAATATCCTGCTGGTTACGCCGGTTATTAATGTACCAGCATTTCAGATTTTCAATGGCTTTTCTCGATTCGGTGGATGTTGGAGAATGGCTGTAGCTGTGATCTATCAATGTTAATTACTTAATTATGTTGCCTAAACAGCTGTATTCATTACTCTACATTAACTATTTCTTTTTTTCCGTCACTGTACGTTAATGAATAGTTGTGTGAAAGCTATAGGTCGCGTGATCGTATGTAACGTTCGGTAGCGTATTGTGACAGTTTTCCCTGCTGGATACGCATAAATTCAGAATGAAAATAGTAGTTAACTACCCCTAATTTTTAAGTGACAGACGCCTGAAATTCTGTCGCAGTATAAACCGGTATAGCGGCAGCAGTTCAATGAGGCCGTGCTATTAAATTTCAAGGGTGCCCATCGGTAGTATGTGTAGGGGAGGGGGGGGGAGGGCGAGAGCGGGTACAGACCTGAAGTTATTGGGTATTTTTAGTATTTTGGTTGGCGAATATCGACTTGTACGTAGCCATAAAAAGTTCCAGTTCACACGCTATTAAAACATGCATAATAACTACTTTTAAACCATTTTCTTGAAGAAAAAAAAAGAAACCTCACTAAACTACATTTTTCCGTGGCCCTGAGAACTAGCGGATGGTCGCGACCCCCTTTGCCCCCCGAGTATAGGCGCTCTTGCCGCGTCATACGTAGCCTTACCTTACACCATTGTCCAAAACTACTAAGCAAAGAGATTTCGGTGTTAGCTAATAATAATCAATGCACGCGCTGTGATTGAAGTACTATTCATAAAAGGTGGGGAACATGCTTGAGTTCCAGAACAAGATTTGCAACGTAGCAACGTGGCACACCTAAGTAAAGTTTTTAAGCAGAACGATAGGGGAAGGTGGTGTAAAGTAGCCACGCTAATGGAAATTAAATTTCCACCATACCTTAGTAACTTATAGAAGATTGCCACTTACACATTTTGAATCTATGTATTACAACGCATCATACTGAATATTTACAAATAAAAGATATGTAATGAATAGGACTTGTATGCATTTTTTTGAAGTGTTACAAAATGGCCAGTTTTTGCAACCTAACGGGGTAAAGCGGCCACCGAGGATATACATACTCCGGAAGTGGACGGCATCCCTCTTTCGACTGAGGTAATGACATTGGCTTGGCGTCTTACTTTAAGTGCAAATAGTTTTCTGCTCTTGGAATGAACTGTCAACTGTTTCATTCACATTATAAACGTGATGATTAGGATGAAATCGCTTTTCTTGTACTTTTTAAGGATATCAGAAAGCTTGTTTATATTGATATTGTTAAAAGCTTGCCCTCTAGTCATTAAGATAAGTTTCCTAACACTAATATCAGGCTGCTGTCTCCTCCTGCCATCTCCGACTGTTTGTTAAAGCGATGCGTATTCAGTTCCATTCTGCCAACTGGAATATTAATATTCACTGTAAATCCATAATATCACTTTTGCATTTCAAAAACATAACCAATGGTTTCTTTTTCTTGTTCTTCATTGAACACACTCCGTAACCTCCCTGAAGTAACATAACCTATGCTTTCTCGTTCTTGCTCTTTATTGAACACACTCCATAACCTTCCTATAATCTCATTACTACCTACTGAATCTTCCTTTTTCCCTACAACATTTGTTTCCAGCGCATTATGTGTGACGTGAAATTGCTTTACAGTTGTAGAAGTACGCATTTTATCATTCTTTATCGTCTCAGTCTTATTCTACATCGCCAAAGGTTCCCATTTTAGTTGCTCTGATTTCTGGACATATTTTCTAGGCATTTTGGTGTCCTAGTATGTGCAAATAATGAGCGGCTCGAGACGACTGTTTTTAATCGCATTTTTGTGTTAGGCCAAATATAGCAGAACAGAGGTAGCTTTAAACAACATTAATTAATTCACAGGCGTCACAAAGAGACAGAATGACGGATGGTAGATTTGTATGTAGAAGGATTTAGAATACAGCCTGCACTGTTACGTGTCATGTACGGAAGAAGCTAGCTCTCACAGATGTAAACATATAAAAAATGTGCTGTTGAGAAAAATGACCACCTGGAAGTAGAGTAACCACGTTTCCTGATCGGATGCCATGTCGGCATTAATGGTTCACAGATAAAATTACAAACCGAAAGAAACAACAAGGAACTATAGCTGTAAGGCAAAATATGTTGTTTAAACATTGATATTGTAAAAAAAAAATCTCTTTGCATAAGCGAGGTTATGACTTACCTTTATCAGGCGACTGTAAATCAGGACGTTTACATTAAAAAGAAGCACAACACGCTGAAACGGGCTAGCCTAATGTTTGGCTGATACATTTCATATTTCATTGCTGTTACCTCCGTTTACAGCAATCCGTTAGATGACTGTACTGATTGATAGGTATCTGTATGTTGATGTCCTAGCTAATATGAATGATTTGCTAAGACCGAGCTGCAAACACCCGTCTCATTTCTCTTTTTTCGTCTGTCTATTTGGCTGCACATTTCGTGAGCATCACATCTCCGCAGAGGATTGGGTGATCCACGTAGCAGGCAGTGCTGAAGGCCACTGAGGGCAGTGGCCGACTTGCTTGGTGGATGGGGAGACTTCTGGACTGACGATGGATGCCCAGTGACCTGTCCGCTATTCAGCAAGTGGAATTCGTCACCCATGCTGTATTGTCCACTGTGATGCCAGGCGGGTGCGCGTGCGACATGAAATGTTTAAAACCACAGTCCTCGCCTTACGTGTCCAGACACACTTTCAAAAAGCCCAGTTTGACGAAAAATGTATGTGCAGCTAGTGCAAGGTAAAATATTTTACAAGCCAGTACCTATGCTCAAAGCACAGCCTGGTGGTTCGTTTTGTCTGATTGACCTCCCAAGAAAGCTGGTGGAAGCCAGGATGGACTTTCTACTTTCACGTGCTAAAGCTATGCGGCATTTACTGTTAAAGTTTCTCTTTCCGCTATTGTGCGGGAGTAATGGCGTCATCCAGACGCCGGTCATTGTAGACAACAAATATTTTTCTCTTGCAACGTGGGAAGGCACCTCATTCGGTAACATAATGTCTACTAGATTCAGTTTGGAACTCCGTTTAACAAAATTTCATACTCGGGGAGCCACCACATTGATGGTAGAGTACTGGCTCCCTCTCTAAAAATTTTGTTGTGCAATATTTGACTGTGCTGTCCTATTTGTGAAGGACCTTTTGTGCAGATCTTTTGCAGGAAGTCTGCAGCAGAGAGAAAAATGTAAAAATTTTGCCAGTTCTTGATTGAGGGCCTGAGGCGAGGATACTTGTTCAGGGAACACGAAAGAGAACCACAGAGCTAAACTTCGAGAATCTGTTCATCTCCCTGCGACAGACGGGTTGTTGCTGCCATCAGGCCACAGCAGATGGACCCGTCACTCCCGAGTCAACGACTCTGCTGAAAGCGTGGGCTGTCACAAGAGGGAAACACTAGATGCTTCCGATCTTTTTTTTTTTTTTCAACTTGGATTAGCCAGTGTGACTTGATATTTCGTCTTGTAATAGAGGGTCCTTCCATGACTGCGCGGGCTTGGGCATTTGATTTGCATGTAGAATCATTTCCATGGTTTCTGGTACGACCAGATCCATCATTCCAACGGTGTTCTGACGTAAAGCCGTGTGACGGCCATTACAACTCTTACCTCATCCATTCCTTGTGGCATTGACAAGCGGATCTAAGATACAGTCGCATTGTCCCAATGTTCACTACTAGTATGGTCTGTAGTTTTGGTATTTCGTTATGCACATTAGTGTTTGGCTTACTTTTACGTGTTTGCTCGCAGAGAGTAAATGAAGCATGTGCTAATCTGAAACAAGATTTTCAATTTAATGAATAGATAACATTCCTCAATTGTTAATCCGTCAATAATTACTTGAAACCGACACCCAGAACTCATTTATGAGCGTCTTTCTTTTCGCATTATGTGATCTATGGCTTGTTAAATTCATTTCCATATCTGAACGAACGGTTTGTCTGCTCGAGTTGGCTTATCGCAAAGATTCCTCCGTAATTTCGTTGACAACAGCGATGGTGTACCATACAATCACATGCACCTTACAAAAAGGGACCCTACATCTGAGCTATTTTTGTGGTCTTTAATTTGATATTGCGCTGCACAAGTCCATCGAGTGTAAGCCTGTTCGTCTCTGAATAACTACTTGTACCTGGTTACTGCAGTTAGTTGTTGATCTCCCTCTACTACCTCTGCACCTTTTGTCCGCATTCTCCCTAATCTCTCTTCATTAAGAAACTGAGTTCTTTTACGCCTCGCGATGTCTCCTTGCAACTGATCCCTTCCATTAGCCAAGTCGTACCACACCGTCATCATTATTCTACGCAGTTTCAACTTTCTTGTACTATCACTTCGATTTTCTTCTTGTCTGTATTGCATCACCTGACTTAATTCGCCTGCAGTTTATTACCTTCCTTTCTCTTTCGATGTTTGTCTTACAACCCATTCATTCTGTTCAAACGCCGGCCGAGGTGGCCGAGCGATTCTAGGCGCTACAGTCTGGAACCGCGCGACCGCTACGGTCGCAGGTTCCGGCATGGATGTGTGTGATGTCCTTAGGTTGGTTAGGTTTAAGTAGTTCTAAGTTCTAGGGGACTGATGAACTCAGAAGTTAAGTCCCATAGTGCTCAGAGCCATTTGAAACATTTGATTCTGTTCGAGCGATCTGCCAAGCCCTTCCCCATCTTTGAAAAAAGTTTGAGTGTCGTAGCAAAATTTCAAAAATATTTTAAGTATTGTTCCTAAACTTTAATTTTCTATCAAGATTTCTGTTTTATTTCCTTTACTACTTGCTCTGTGGACAATGTGAATAATATCGGGGATAGGTTACAAAGATGTCTCACGCCTTTTTCAACTACTGCTTCCCTTTCATCAATTTCGGTAACATTCGTTCCTCTCAGCATCTATCTTCACTTTATAATGGGATTACTACAATCACCTTGAAGTCTGAGGACACTGCTTGTGTCTCGTGGATACCAGAGCGAACAATTTTATTATGATTGTGTAGGGAAGCAGCATACTCACGCCTTATAAAATGGATTTCACGTTTGTCACATTTGGCGGAAAAGCTGAAACCTGAAATGATAATGCTAGGTCTTGAAGCCAAACTGCCATGGTATTGGCAAACTAGAATTATATCTGCCCCTACAGACAATCTTGATCGTTTCATTGAGTATTTGGAACGTGTAGAGCGTGTTGCTGCCAATGAGGAGCAAGCACATAATAACAGAAATGGTAATAACACTAGTAGTAATTTTAAGAACGAGCAGAATGTCAATGTAAACATCAGAACAGTAGGTGTTCGCCATCCTAAGAGAGGTAGGAACTGGAGATATAATTATAAGAACCAACAATGGCATCCAAATTATAGTAATTTTGTTCCGAATAAAATTATGCAGGTAAATAACGTGCGGAAAGCAATGCTTGCCAGTTAACTATAATGGAAATAAAGGAAACAGTAGTAGGCCGAGGCAGGAAAACTAGTTCCGGTCTATGAGGACACTGGCGCTCACCAGGTGGTTACTTTTCCTAAGCCAATAATTACAGTAATTGGTAAGACAGATCAGAATACTCAGACTGAACATGTGGATGACGGGTCGGTAGCATCTAACGATACAGCAGAAATATTAGATCACTCACAGTATTTAATAGATACCATGTTACAGACGCTTTCTAAGTGGGAAGGGAAAGAGAAGGTGCAGCAGTGTAACGGTAGGGAAGAGCTACAAAATACTGAATTGTCAGGTGAAGAAGCAGAAGAAATTCATGCTTATATTTACGATGAAGATGATATGCTCTTATCTTAAGTGCCTGTGCAGGATGTTGATACTGTACTAATAGATTTAGGACAGGAGGTAAGTGAGAATGTAGAGGATAGCCTGTGGGGGGTTGATGAACCCAGTAGCTGTGACCCGTTGTCACTGGAGAAGGAACCCGACGATAATAGTGAAAGTGGTTTAGCTGTAACTAGTGTTATTCCCGGTCTGGAGGCGAAAAATCGCTCAGACTACAGTAATTTGGGTCATCCAGAAGGAGATTTTCACTCTGCAGCGGAGTGTGCGCTGATATGAAACTTCCTGGCAGATTAAAACTGTGTGCCCGACCGAGACTCGAACTCGGGACCTTTGCCTTTCGCGGGCAACTGCTCTATCATCTGAGATACCTAAGCACGACTAACGCCCGGTCATCACAGCTTTACTTCTGCCAGTATCTCGTCTCCTACGTTCCAAACTTTACAGAAGCTTTCCTGCGAACCTTACAGAACTAGCACTCCTGAAAGAAAGGATACTGCGGAGACATGGCTTAGCCACAGCCTGGAAGATGTTTCCAGAATGATATTTTCACTCTGCAGCGGAGTGTGCGTTGATATGAAACTTCCTGGCAGATTATAACTGTGTGACCGACCGAGACTCGAACTCGGGACCTTTGCCTTTCGCGATCAAGTGCTCTACCATCTTTTTTTTCGTTTTTTTTTATTTATTGTTTTTTTAGACGCTATCCCCTTTTTGGACCACTTTTTTCCCTTAAAAAGCCCCTTACGAAAATGGAACTAAAAAAATAAATAAATAAATAAAATAAAAAACCCAAGTGCCACCGCCACTTGTCATCCTATAACAAAAAACCATCTGAGCTACCGAAGCACGACTCACGCCTGGTCATCACAGCTTTACTTCTGCCAGTATCTCATCTCCGACTACTACTTTGAAAGAAGCCAGTTAAAATTGGTCTTGCCGATAACCGGAGTAATTACGGTACCTTTTATTGATAAACATGTAGTAACTAATGATGAAACTTGGGAGCTGCCTATCGAGTTCTGATAAATAGGAGATATTGGGACGAAGGTGTTAATCTTAGTAAAAGTAAGCTAAACACAGAAGAAGAAGCAATTATTTTGGACAAAATAGAAGCTAAATTGCAGGAAATCGATAAAATTTCAACTAATCAGAAGGAAGAACTGAGACAGGTTTTAAAAAGGCATCTTAAGGTATTTTCAAATCGACCTGGCGTGGTCAAAGGTTATGAATGTCAATTAAAGGTGAGTCCTGGACAAGTGTTTTTCAGGAAGCCATACCAAATACATGTAGCTAGGAAGGCGGCGGTTCAAAAGGAGATACAGAGAATGCTAGAGTGGGGTGCGATTGAAAAAGCGGTCAGTGAGTACAATAATCCTCTTGTTGTTGTACCAGAAAGAGACGGGAGTGTCAGATTGGTCTTGGACGCTCGTATGTTGAATGAAATAGTGGTTAGGGAAAGTGATAGACCGCAGAACATGGACGAGTTATTGCAAACGTTCCGGGAAGTAAAATTCTTAACTTCTATGGACATCACGTGTGGATATTGGAATTTGCCACTGGCGGAAAGTTCAAGGAAGTACACAGCTTTCTTGTACGAAGGAGTTTTTTACCAATACTGTGTGGTACCTGTCGGACTTAATATCTCTGTTTGTGCCTTCGTACGTATGATGTGCCATGTTTTAGGACCAGCCTTAATTAATAAAATCACAGTCTACGTAGATGATCTGTTAATAGTAACTCGTACCTGGGAAGGACACATAGTTTTATTAGAGGAAGTGTTAGAGGCTATTGAGAGAGGTGGCATGAAACTAAAGATTCAAAAGACAGAGTGCGTTAAAGAGGAAATAGGTTTCTTGGGATATATGATAAGTGGAAAAGGTATTCAACCTGACCCAGCCAAGCTAGCAGTCATTGAAAAATTTGAGGCTCCCACAAACAAGAAGCAGTCTTTTCGGCTTCTATAGGCGTTTTGTTAGTGATCAGGCTTTGAATGCGCCCTGTCTTCACCTCCTGCTGAAAAAGAATACCCCTTGGGTTTGGACAGCAGAATGCCAACAGGCGTTCGAGGTGCTTAAACAATCTTTAATTAATAGTCCTATTTTACATCATCCTGATTTTGAAAAACCATTCTGTATGTCTGTTGATGCTAGTGGCTATGGTATAGCTGTGGAGATATTCCAAGTAGAAATAGAGAACGAACAAGAAGTGCACAAGACTATAGCTTTCGCAAGTCGATCTTTACAGGCAGCAGAGAGAAATTATGGCATCTCAGAACTGGAAGCATTGGCAATTGTATTTGGGGAACAGAAATTTGAGCAGTATCTATTAGGTCACAAGATAATTGTTTACAGTGACCATAAGGCGTTGACCTTTTTAAAGACCTGTAAGTTGAGGAATGCTCGTTTGGTAAGATGGTCATTGTATCTCCAGTAGTTTGACCTTGAGGTTAGATATATTCAAGGGAAAGATAACTTGGTAGCTGATGGGTTATCTAGAAGTGCGGAGCTCTGTGATGACGCGGGAATTATAGCAACTGACCTAAGTGAAGTACGAATGTTTGCATTGCACGAAGTAAAGGAAGAAAGTGCATTAAAGAGGGTGATTAAGAACTTGAGACGTGAGCAGAATGCAGATGACCAGCTGAAATTAGTAAAGAGCTATTTGGGAGATGCGAACTATCATAAGGTTTCGCAATACTACTGTCTGCATAAAGGTATTCTGTTTAGGAGGAAAAAGGTAGGTGTTTCTGAGTGGAAGCTGTGCTTTCCCTCACAACATGTAGACTTACTAATCGACTATGTACACCTGAGGTATGGGCACTATGGTGCAAAGAAGTGCATTGCAAACTTAAAAGAGAAAGTTGTGTTTGACAATATGTACCGCCGTGTTGCCAAGCGTCTAGCATCTCGTGTAGTGTGCCAGAAAGTCCGTGCTGCTAACACCAGAATACAAGGGGATATGCATTCAGTAGAGCCAACTGAAACCCTAGAATTACTGGCTTCTGATTTGTTTGGCCCTCTTCCTGCTTCGAGAGGTGGGTGCACCCATGTTTCTGTTGTTGTGGATGGAGTTAGTAAATATGTTAAGCTATACCCAATTAAAAGAGTAAATGCAAAAACCTTGGTAGAAAAGTTGGAAAAAGATTTATTCATGAACGTTGGCGTTCCGAAGAGTTTTCTGTCGGACAATGGGCCTCAATTTACTTCTGATAGATTTAAAGAATGTCTGGATAAGGCCGGAGTGAAACATCTGAAAAATATCTGCGTTTTTCCCCCAAGGAAATATGAGTGAACGTATTATGAGAGAATTGAATAGGCTTTGCAGGGCTTACTGTGCTCGGAAACACTCAAGTTGGGCAGAGCACATGAAGTATTTTGAGAATGTAATTAACAACTTAAGGCATGATGCAACTGGTTTTGCGCCTTGCGAATTGATGTTTGGTCAAGAACCGCACAATGTGATTGCAGATATGGTAGAATTCCCTATTCTAACGCAAATATCCACAGACGAGAAGAAGTTAAAGGCTAGGGCAAATATAAGAAAAAGAGCATTGGAAAGGAAGAAGCGTCATGACGCAAAAGCTGTACTCACCAGCTTTGAAATAGGTCAGTTAGTCCTTGTCAAAACCAAGGAAAAATCAAAGAAAATAAATGCAGAAACAAAGAAATTCATGTTCATATACCAAGGACCTTTCAGGATCATAGGAAAACCACATGCCAATGCATATAGGCTAGAGTACCCTAAGAGTAAAAAGCTATTAGGTCTCAGGAACGTGATCGACCTAAAGAAGTTCATAGGTAGTGAATGAATTCTGTAGGGAGGAGGTTGTTCTGTAACCTCTACACAGTGTGGCAGCTGTGCAGTCCCAGCTGTGTGAGATCTTCTTTCCTTTTCAGGTCTCACTCATTCTTCATCTTTCCTATCCACAAAAGTTTCGACTCCTTCTTTGCAATACAAAAATTTTCCGTCATGGTTATCAAGCCATGAGTTCTTTAACCATTCTATCCACCAATTAGTGAAGAAAATACCTAATGTGACAAACCTAACAGTGACATAAACAACAGAGAAGTATGATGTAATTAAGATACAAAGGTATTTGAGTAACAAGTATGTATAGAACCCTGGTAATATTATAAGTACAAAGTTGTTGTTTTATTGGAAATGGTCCACCAACAGTAATTTAAAAAGATATACAAATTCATGTACAAGCAGGATCTGAAGTGGCAGTGAAACCTATTGTATGCTGTAGAGCTAACTAATTAATAGTAAAAGAGATTGCTTAGTGTTATGAAAAATATACAGATAAGTTGTAAGAATGAACTCACCTTGTGTAGCAAGGAATGGCAGTGTAATAGAATTGAACAGTGTTTCTGGTTGAGACGTGAAGGACACGTCCTTGAAATATTTATAAGGATGGAACTGGCCGTTATTTGGTGTAGTGTGTGACAGGACACACCTACACGTATTGAGGTTATGAGTTGGAGGCGTGAATGCGACCATAGGTACCCTTATGTTAGATGAGACAGAGCAGCTCATGGTGCCCTATAGGTTTAAGAAATTTAGCATTACGCTCGGCCATAATTACTTAATACACTTTAGTGGTAGGTCGAGAGAGACTACCTGTGGTTTCAGCATCCAATCAAGTGGAAATGGATTGCAACGTGGGCAAACTGATCAGCTGCAATACACTATAGATATGAAATAAATGTGCTATCCTATGCGTTAAATGTTAATAGAGTGAGTGTTAAGTAAGTACATACACTAGCAACATAGTTGAGTAACATAATGGCAGACGTGAAACATTATTTATAGCTCATCATAAATACACTTCAATGAAGTAAGTACATAATTGCAGATGTGGAACTGACACAGCAGCAGAGGACCAATAAGTGGATTTAGTAGTCAACTAAACGTTGTGTGTTTTGAACACTCAGAACTGTACTATTACCACAAGTTACTCACATGTACAAAGAAGCTGAGAAGACAACTACTAATCAAATATACTCATACTATCTCTAAGAATAAGGTAATCGAAGATGAGTCAGCTAAGTAAATAAAATACAAATGTATCAAGAATGCATCGAGCATTGGTTCAGTGTTCTGGCCCAGAAATAATAAACTGAGATTAAATAGGATTCATGATTGTATGCCTTGAGCATAAATTTTCTCTAGTACGTGAGTAACGGCGTTTTGATCCATTTGCTTACCGATTTCATGACAGTTAAGTAACCACGAGAGTAAAATTGAAAAAGTTCTATTAACTTTGTTGCAGTAACATATTGAAAGATAAAATGTATATATCCCCATTTCATTGTGACCCAAACTTAGATATTAAGTGAACAGATTCTGAGGCACTCTTTTTGTTTGTTCTACAGGACAAACCAGATAGTGGCAGCCTGGTAGCTGCGTGAAAGCGTGGAGTGACTTGGACACGACTCACAGTGACCCCTCCCCTTTCCCCATGTAATTTAGAGTGAACGTGAAGGACGCACACCATAGCAACTTCCCCTCCTCTACCCTTGTGAATGGAGGTGTAGAACGCCAGCCAAAACGGCTACAACCACGTGTGTAAAAATAAAATTGTCATTATTTGTGAAATTTTCTTTCAGGTTTAGAAAAGACTGCTAAGATATAATTATCTGTTTATGTATCATGAATAACTGCGTTATTTTCTTTGAATTTGTGTATGTAAAAATATTTACAGACAATTTAATGAATTTAAGATTTTCATAATTTTACATATTTTTATGTGTTTGTCTGTCTAAGGCAATATGTATGCCGAAGTGTTTCATTGATTTTGCTTAAATTTTGAGTGATAATGTTGCTTAAGAGGCAGTGAACATGCCAGCAATTTAAATAATTGAAATAGGTAATATGTTTTCTTTTAATATTTCTATATGTTTACATTTCAATTTTATTTTCATAGGGAGTTAAGCTGTACTCTTGCTTCCCTTTTTGTAATTAATTTTTTTTCATTTACATTCAAAAAAATTAAGTAGAGGGTGATGTAGGGAAGCAGCATACTCACGCCTTATAAAATTCACATCAGTCTTTCCATTGTGTGCCAGCCTATTCCGCTGTAACTAACTCTGACGTGATAAATGTTGCGCAATACTTTAAAAATCAAGTAAATAACCTGATTATCATCAAATTATGGCGAGCATTCACTTAAACATTTAATTTGAACAGTTATACCTTCCTGGAAATGGAAAAAAGAACACATTGACACCGGTGTGTCAGACCCACCATACTTGCTCCGGACACTGCGAGAGGGCTGTACAAGCAATGATCACACGCACGGCACAGCGGACACACCAGGAACCGCGGTGTTGGCCGTCGAATGGCGCTAGCTGCGCAGCATTTGTGCACCGCCGCCGTCAGTGTCAGCCAGTTTGCCGTGGCATACGGAGCTCCATCGCAGTCTTTAACTCTGGTAGCATGCCGCGACAGCGTGGACGTGAACCGTATGTGCGGTTGACGGACTTTGAGCGAGGGCGTATAGTGGGCATGCGGGAGGCCGGGTGGACGTACCACCGAATTGCTCAACACGTGGGGCGTGAGGTCTCCACAGTACATCGATGTTGTCGCCAGTGGTCGGCGGAAGGTGCACGTGCCCGTCGACCTGGGGCCGGACCGCAGCGACGCACGGATGCACGCCAAGACCGTAGGATCCTACGCAGTGCCGTAGGGGACCGCACCGCCACTTCCCAGCAAATTAGGGACACTGTTGCTCCTGGGGTATCGGCGAGGACCATTCGCAACCGTCTCCATGAAGCTGGGCTACGGTCCCGTACACCGTTAGGCCGTCTTCCGCTCACGCCCCAACATCGTGCAGCCCGCCTCCAGTGGTGTCGCGACAGGCGTGAATGGAGGGACGAATGGAGACGTGTCGTCTTCAGCGATGAGAGTCGCTTCTGCCTTGGTGCCAATGATGGTCGTATGCGTGTTTGGCGCCGTGCAGGTGAGCGCCACAATCAGGACTGCATACGACCGAGGCACACAGGGTCAACACCCGGCATCATGGTGTGGGGAGCGAACTCCTACACTGGCCGTACACCACTGGTGATCGTCGAGGGGACACTGAATAGTGCACGGTACATCCAAACCGTCATCGAACCCATCGTTCTACCATTCCTAGACCGGCAAGGGAACTTGCTGTTCCAACAGGACAACGCACGTCCGCGTGTATCCCGTGCCACCCAACGTGCTCTAGAAGGTGTAAGTCAACTACCCTGGCCAGCAAGATCTCCGGATCTGTCCCCCATTGAGCATGTTTGGGACTGGATGAAGCGTCGTCTCACGCGGTCTGCACGTCCAGCGCGAACGCTGGTTCAACTGAGGCGCCAGGTGGAAATGGCATGGCAAGCCGTTCCACAGGACTACATCCAGCATCTCTACGATCGTCTGCATGGGAGAATAGCAGCCTGCATTGCTGCGAAAGGTGGATATACACTATACTAGTGCCGACATTGTGCATGCTCTGTTGCCTGTGTCTATGTGCCTGTGGTTCTGTCAGTGTGATCATGTGATGTATCTGACCCCAGGAATGTGTCAATAAAGTTTCCCCTTCCTGGGACAATGAATTCACGGTGTTCTTATTTCAATTTCCAGGAGTGTAGTTGCATCTGCGCATTAGACTCTGAAGTGCTCTGGTAGTTGGATTGTGTGGATTATTTTTGGCCTGTGACTTTCAGAATATAGTGAACATTTTAGAGAGAATAGTTTTTGTTTATGAATCCCAGAGAATCTCCTAATTCCTCACAGCTGTAAGCTGTAGCTGTAAATATATTTCTCAGATGAAGTGGGCACTAGGAATTCTAATTACAGGCTTCATGTTTTGCTAATCACTTTCTGGCTGCCAATATTGTAGTTAGAGAGCCAGTGTTGAGAACGGCAAACAACAGCATTAAATAAATAATAGGAACATTAACAATTATTCCACCCGCCGCCCCACAATTGGTTCTCCCGCGAATCCCAATAGTTGTAACGAGATGTCGATTCCCAATAGTTGTAACGAGATGTCGCCTACTGTATGTGACTTGTTTCTCAAAGTGTCTAATCTTGCGTCTCGTTCTTATCTACTTCCCCTTCCATTTCCATAACACAGATTTAATGTTCGTATAGCCCATCTACAGGGGATAGACAAAATAATATGAACAGTGGTAGTGATGGGATGGTTGTGTTTGAGGGTCGACAACGCAGGTAAGGCACGTGTCGTGCTGGATTGTGCGTGTTCAGTACGGACTAGGCATCAGTGCAGGTTGTTTACGAGTAATCCATACTTCGTATTTGCATTCAAAGGCCGAGGTCTACGTGCAATGAAGGACCTAACAGAGTTCCAAAGAGGGCAGGTTGTTATGCCCGATTAGCTGGAGCATCAGCCAACTTGTTGTTCGTTTCGAAAGCGACCGTTTCAAAAGTCGTGACAGCCTACACAAAACATGGAAAGACATCATCATGTAAACGTACTAGTGGACTTAAATCAAAACGAAATGACAGAGATTGTCGTACGCTAAAACGAATTTTGTCAAAACAACACAAGTCTACGGCGGATAAGTGATTGCAGAGCTCAATAGCCATCTTCGAGATTCCTTATCTATGGACATAGCCCGCCGAGAACTTCATAAAGGGAATATTCATGGATAAGCGGCTGCATCAAACCCATTTGTGACGGCAACAAACGCAAAGACGTGTAAAGCATGGTGTCAGGTGCATAAATCCTGGACATCTGATCAATGGAAACTCGTCATACGGTCCGACGAGTCAACGTTTTCATTATTTCCAGTATCGGGCCTGGTTTACGTCTAGAGAACGGCAAAAGAAGCCTACAATCCTGATTGCTTGATTCCAACGGTTAAGCGTGGAGGTGGAAGTGTGATGGTTCGGGCAGCCATATCATGGTATTCTGCTGGTCATCATTATTCTCTCTCAAAGGTCGTGTTATACGATCATTTTAGGTGATAGGTACACCGCATGATTCAAATGTTGTTCCCCAACAATGATGCCATATTTGAGGATGATAATGCACCCATTCACACAGCCAGGACAGTTAATCATGGTATGAGGAGTACGCTAGTGAACTGCAGCGCCTTCTCTGGCCAGCACAGTCCCCGGACTGTGGGCGGTATAGAAGCGCAGACTCCGGAGCAGATTTCCGCCTCCCTCGTCACTACATGAATTAGAAGCTGTTCTGATCGAGCAGAAACCTAACTACCCTAAGGACATCACACACATCCATGCCCGAGGCAGGATTCGAACTTGCGACCGTAGCAGCCACGTGGTTCCGGACTGAAGCGCCTAGAACCGTTCGGCCACCGCGGCCGGCTCTGATCGAAGACTATACAATCATTATATGTCAGTATTCCAAGAAGAATCGCAGCTTTATTAGGGGAAAATGGGGGTCCAACCCTTATTAATAAACCATTCCAGAGTAAGTACAGGAGTTCACATTATTTTGCTTATATTGTAGTGTCACAAGATAATGGACTTTTCATACTGCTGCACATCCCGCATAAGAGATTGCAGTTGACAAGGCATAGCAAGGCATAGCAATAGGCAACTTTCAGAAGCTGTACAGCGTATTTTGGTGTAAGCGACGCACTGTTTCCGGCAGCTCGTTAGAGTAATAATGTAGCTATGTTGTAGTCTGTTTTTTAACGCTAACACCCCTGGTTCTGTGAAAATACCTTCACAACAGTGAAAAGCCTCTAATATTTAGTAATCAATACATACTAAAGAATATGCAGAGTAATGCTACAATATTCAGACATTTGCAAAGGAACTATGATGTGGCTGCAGTCTCTCTTCCAGTGAACACTGAGGTGGATATCAGACAACTTTCCAACAGTAAACATACTAATACTGCCGTGTATTAGTGTTCACAGCGAGTATCTCGAGTCAATGAAACATACCAAAGTACTCACTCATAAGGTATCCCTGAGCAACCCCTAAAAGTTTTTCGGTTGCGTTCTGGTTTACCCTGCATGTTAAAGTGCTTAATGTGCACCTAAATGACTTCATGTATCCATTAAAACGTTATAGGAAACATATATTTCGTAAATATCTTTCTTTCTTTGTCGAGCACACTACCAACGCAACATTCTGGCGGCTAAAGCTTCACCACAGTTTCCTTAGACACTGAACCGGCCACTGCCACAACTTACGGGGCAAGCAACGATCACAAGAAGATCCGTCATTCTGTGATACAGAATACTACTCCGATGAATGGAAAAAATACATTATAGAAATTAAAAAACTGAATGACTATTATGTATCACGCAGTGTATCATGCTGAAATTATTCACTTCTTGTTTAGTCTTAATGAAGAACTCACGCACAGAAAGTATGTGCCATTATGGGGGATGGCCTGTTTCCGTATGAAACGAAATACAAAGAATTTAAGTGTACAGAATTACTTTTTATTTCGAGCAACATACATATATGTTCACGAGCGAAAACAGATAACTCGACAGCAAAAACCGGTATAGGTGAGGCGAGTACTACTCGCAGGAAACAGCTACTAGGGTAGCGGAGTACGTGTGGAGTGCACATCCGGGTTTTTAGCTTAGAGGAGTCCCTCGACAGACCCAATAAGATGTCTTCAGAGTCCAGGCAAGTAGTATTCGTCATAACAGAGAGGAGAAAGAGAATGTTAATAATTAGTTAACTACAGGAGCAGCTATAGAAAGGTACCAGAATTAATCCCGTATTTAAACGGTAACAATGCCACATGGTACAGAAAGTTGATTGAAACCAGTGCTTAATAGCAATGGAATTCTAAATTCATATTGTAATGTTGATCGTAGAGACAGGTTGAAACGCTGGTGGTGTAGGAATGTTAACAGAATAAAAAATACAACAATATCTAATGAGATTTGTATAGATGCAGATTACGCAATAATTTGGTTGAAGATAAGAGTTAAAGATGAGTCCAACTTGGTCATCGGATGCTTTTATAGTTCCCAGAAACCGTAGTAGCTGAACAGTTGAAGGGAAACTTGAATAATATTTCACGTAAATTTGCTGGTGGTAAAACTTCCTGGCAGATTAAAACTGTGTGCCAGGAAGTTTCATATCAGCGCACACTCCGCTGCAGAGTGAAAATCTCATTCTGGAAACCTCCCCCAGGCTGTGGCTAAGCCATGTCTCCGCAGTATCCTTTCTTTCAGGAGTGCTAGTTCTGCAAGGTTCGCAGGAGAGCTTCTGTAAAGTTTGGAAGGCGGGAGACGAGATACTGGCAGAAGTAAAGCTGTGAGTACCGGGCGTGAGTCGTGCTTCGGTAGCTCAGATGGTAGAGCAGTTGCCCGCGAAAGGCAAAGGTCCCTAGTTCGAGTCTCGGTCGAGCACACAGTTTTAATCTGCCAGGAAGTTTCATATCAGCGCACACTCCGCTGCAGAGTGAAAATCTCATTCTTGCTGGTGTTGCTGTAGTTATAGGTGGACACGTTAACTTACTAGTTGTACACTGGGAGACTCAATTGATTAGAATGGGTAGTAGGGACAGAGAATCATGTGAAATTATTCTGAGTGCCATATACGAAAATTACCTTGAGAAGCGACTCGTGAAGACAACATCTTGGACCTGCCGGTGACAAACCGACACGAGCATTTAGACTTAGTGGCCGTGAAACAGGGATCAGTGATCATAAGGCAGATGCAGCATTACTGAATACGGCTGTAAACAAAAATTTAAAGAAGGGCAGGAAGATCTTTCTGTTTAGCAAGCGTGACAACAGACAGAGATTTCAGATTACATGTCATGACTAAAATTTCCTCTCCTGCGCTGACAATGTTGAGCATCAATAGAACAATTTCAAGAGCATCGTACAATACAGTTTAGACAAGTACGTCCCGAGAAAAATTATCAGGGATGGAGAAGAGCCACCGTGTTTCGACAAGCGTGTTAGGAAGCTGCTGCGAAAGCAAACAGAGCTTCACTGCAAATTTAAACGTAGCCAAAGCCTCACAGATAAGTAAAAACAAAAATGAAGGCAAAATTAGCGTAAGGAGGGCTATGCGTGAAGCGTTCGACGAATACGAAAGAAAAAAAAAACAGTAACTACCTTGATAGAAAATCCTAAGAAGTCCTGGTCTCACGTTAAATCAGTAAAAGCATCGAAGTCTTTTGTTCAGACGTTCTGCGGCCGCAATATCAGTGAAGCAGAGAATGACACTGAAAAGACTGAAATATTAAACGTCTTTTTGCAAAGCTGTTTCGTGGGTGAATCACAGTGTACTTCCTCTTTAAATTGTCGACAAAACGACAAATATCGAAGTTAGTGATCCAGGGATCGAAGAAACTGCAATCGCTCAACAGACGAAAGGCCACTGGATCCGACGGAATACCAATTCTATTCTATACAGAGTATGCAAAAGAATTTCCTTCTTTTTCTAACAGTGAACCGTAGGACTCTTGAGCAACAAAGCGTTCATAATGACTGGAAAAATTCACAGGTCATTCCTGTCTTCAAGAAGGATCGTCGAACAGTGGGACAAAACTATTGGCCTGTATCTCCGACGTCGGTCTGTTGTAGAATTTGGGAGCATGTTTTATGCTCACTGGGGACCAAAACTGTCCTCTGTAGGAACCAACATGGGTTCCGAAAACGACGATCATGTGAAACCCAGCTCGCTCTGATCGTCCACGATACACAGAATGTAGTAGATACAGACGCTTGGGTGGTTACTGTGTGTCTCAACTTTCGAAAGGCATTCGATACAGTTTTGTACTGCCGCCTAATGAATAAAGTACGACCATGTGCAATAGGATATCGATTGTGTGACTGGACTGAATAGTTTTTAGCAAATCGAATGCAGCACGTCGTTTTGAAAGGAGAGAAGTCTTCAGGCTAAAAGTAACTTCGGGGTGCCGCTGGGGTGTATTATAGGACCAGTACTTTTCACAATATTTGTAAGACGTATTAGATAAAGCTCACAGTTCCATGAGGCTTCTCGCGGATGATGCTGTCGTATACAGACAAGTCACGACGCTAGAAAACTGTAGCGAAATGCGCCGACCGCGGTGGTCTCCCGGTTCTAGGCGCGCAGTCCGGA
This sequence comes from Schistocerca cancellata, assembly GCF_023864275.1. Classification (NCBI taxonomy): domain Eukaryota; kingdom Metazoa; phylum Arthropoda; class Insecta; order Orthoptera; family Acrididae; genus Schistocerca; species Schistocerca cancellata. The sequence goes on along the minus strand of NC_064630.1, from coordinate 617,478,817 downwards.
CCCGCGCGACTGCTACGGTCGCAGGTTCGAATCCTGCCTCGGGCATGAATGTGTGTGATGTCCTTAGGTTAGTTAGGTTTAAGTAGTTCTAAGTTCTAGGGGACTGATGACCACAGCTGTTAAGTCCCATAGTGCTCAGAGCCATTTGTAGCGAAATGCAGAAAGACTAGCTGAGGATCGGTGCTTGGCGCAGGGGGCGGCCAAACAAATGTAAGGTATGCGAATACAGAGACAGAAAGGCCTTTCACTATTTAATTACAAAATTGCAGATCAATCACTGGAAGCAGTTACTTCCATAAAATATCTAGGATTATGCATACGAAGCTATCTGAAGTGCAATGGCCATATAAAATTAATTGCGAGTAAGGAAGTGCCAGACTGAGATTGAGTGGAAGAGCCCTCGTATACAGACAAGTCACGACGCTAGAAAACTGTAGCGAAACGCAGAAAGACTAGCTGAGGATTGGCGCTTGGCGCAGGGGGCGGCCAAACAAATGTAAGGTATGCGAATACACAGACAGAAAGGCCTTTCACTGTATGATTACAAAATTGCAGGTCAATCACTGGAAGCAGTTACTTCCATAAAATATCTAGGATTATGCATACGAAGCTATCTGAAGTGCAATGGCCATATAAAATTAATTGCGAGTAAGGAAGTGCCAGACTGAGATTGAGTGGAAGAACCCTCAGGAAATGTGGTCTATCAACAAAGGACTCGTCCGACCAGTACTTGAATACTGCTCGTCAGTATGGGATCCACACCAGATAGGTCTGATAAAGGGAATAGGGAAGACCGATGAAGAGATGCACGTGTCGTTACATGTTAATTTAGTAAGAGTGAAAGCGTCAGAAGATGATCGCCGCCTCCAGTGGCAATTGCTCCATTACATCTAATGCTTATATTCCGATAGCGCGCATTCCTAGAAGAGTCATCCAAAATATTGCCTCCTCCTACGTAAATCTCTATAAAAAGAAAACAAAAACAAAAAAAGCATGAAGGTAAAACTGGAGAGATTCAAGGCCGCACTGGAAATGACACTGGTACACGACGTACGCTTCACCCTTCACCACACACATCGAGGTGAATTGCGGGGTGTACATGTAGCTGTAGCGTGGGGCTACTGGAGTGTAAGCAAATTTAAACGTCATTCGCCAGCCAGCTTTTGTGCGGAGTGCTTGTGACAGTGTCGGTGTAATGACGGCATGGTGCGACGGTGTGGGTGCAAGATGATGGATGAGAGTGGTAACTACAGGTGAGGGCTGCGCAGGTGTATCCTGGCGTGGTGAGGCGTTTAGGTTTGATTCGTTCAATAGTGACCTCTGCAGCATTGCCGATTTGCATAATCTCCATGGTGTGTCCCCCCTCATCGCAACACCAGAAAGGGTCAGGCGTGCGGTGGTTGGAGTTGCGATTTGATTATATCTGTGCGGAACATGATGTGTATATACCTGTCCAAAAATGGGTGGGCGAAACCTGGTTGATCACCATGGTGGGAAATAAGCGGCGTTGGATGCTGACTTTGTGGTTTTGGATCTGTTGCCCCAACTGTAGCAGTTCGGCTGTTGCAGTGCGGTGTGAGTTGTTGGAATGCGTAACTGCTCTCGATGTACCATTTCTGGTCGCTATGCATCGGTGTCTGGCTTGTACGGTGCCTAGGGAAAGGCCTCTGTCTATTTCTCACGACTCCACATCAGAGATGTATTTACGTTCTGATGCCATCTTTCTGCCATCCCATTACTGACTGGCTGGTAGCTCGTCGTATGATGAAACAGTATGCCGAATAAACTGGACAGCTTATGGAAAAGAAAAAAAACGGGCTCGTGTTACCAGTCCTGATCTGCAGTGAAGTGGTAAGGGCAGCCGAATAGCGCTGTCCAGGTGCCGACGACGATTTCTGCTGTGAGCAGTACCAAATCCCTGGGCTACACTCACCGCACGTTGTCCTTCTTCCAGTTTCCGTCGATTCTTTCCTGTATGAAGTCGTTCAAATTCTGTCTGCTGGCCATGCTGTAATAAAGAACACCAACGTAGTGCATTGTAACCGTTCGACGATTGACTCAAACTGGCTTCACCAGATCCTTCGGCTGCCACGTGATGTGGGGCAGCCGCAATTGGCGCTGTACTCACGCTGATCTTCATCTCTCCATCTTTCTGTGGACGTCTGGGAGATCTCTGGAAACATGCTTCTCCAGTTTCATTTATTTCCACAGAATAATTAATAAGTTATGTTACTTTACCTATTGTGTCCTTAAGTTTTGCAGAGCAGTGTATAGCCGACACTGCAGTGCAGCTTGGCAGGACTGAATTTTGGGTACAGAATCATTTAGCCCGTTACTGGCACAACTTCATGACACGAACGTAATTGCTGCTCCCACATTACACTCCATAATGAAATCGTCAAAGACGGCAATTTACTTGCAAACTGATGGGCGCTTACTGATGAATCTCCTTCCCCACGATTCACAATCTCTGACTGTATGATGCGAATAATCCTTTATCGAGAACCTTGGATAACTCTGTGTGGTTTTAACCGCACTAAATTTCAGTATGTAGTGACGGTTCCTGCTGCGAAACTTTTCTCTGTACATTCCCGCTGGCTCTACATCCTCTATCAACATACATAAAGTGAATCGCCGAATGTAGATAAAACGATTAATGCTCCGATTCTGACGGACAGTCAGATACTAAAAACAGTGAGAACCTCTAGCCTGACCAAATGACCACACGATTGTGTATCATTTTTGGTCGTGCAAGTTGTCAGTGCGGCAGCCAGTCGTTTGTAATGAAACACGAACGGTACACAGGCACGCACCTCACACGCATTACACACATTTCGGGACATCATACCACATCACGTGTTTACTACGTGAAATATTCATTTTAGAACGTTGATTCGTTATTCCAAAATGCTGATTTTCGAATCCTCTGACTTTCTTTAAAAGTTGCTCTGTAGACGACAGCACGACGGAAAACTGCGAAAGTTTAGAATTAACGTTCATTTGACGATAATGTCATGAGGAATGGAAGAAAAGACTGGGCTGAACGATGATAAGATATGAAATTAGTCTAAGCTCTTTTATGAAGTTGTAACACCATAGCTCTAAAGCTCTACTGATTTGATTTTTTTGTTCTATATGAAATTACATCGTTGAGTTTCTGTAAATGTTGTTTGATTGAATCGATAACACAAAATTGTATACTCCTTTCTTTGTAAAAGCTTCGATGTCATTGTTTGATTCTATGCAGTGTAGTACATCTGCCATTTAAATTCTTTGTCTCATTGGAGGGAGACAAAACTTACTGTATATATTTGGAATTTGGATGAATAATTTTTTGTAGAAATACCAATATGTGTAAATATTCTGTTTTATTTAAAATGTTTGTTTGCTGTTATGTAAACTACTTACCTTCACTTAGGGTTCTTAGTTATTTTGTATGCAAAAGGTGTTGTGGTTTCCCTCGGGAACGGAACTGTGTAGCGCGCGCAAATTGTGGTTGGCCTAGGTAGAAAAGGTGGAACCAAGAGTCAGTCGGGGACAAGTTACCAGACTATCAACTACTCATGTAAAAGTTGTGTATTTTGTTGGTTCCGAGAGAGGCTTTTCCTGACGCTTTCCAGTGCCTCGGATGGGTGGATAAAGAGCTGGAACTATTCTGAAATCGGTATCTATCATCGCCACCAAGAAATGACAGAGTCCAGCAATTCTACCTGCAAATCCACCTACCAACATGCAATCGCCACCACATTTCGCAATCACTGTAATATACAGTGAAGGATCAGCTCATGGGATGTTATAGTGTACCCAAATATAGGGTAAAATTTGAATGAATTCTTGTACCCACTGTGATTTATCCTCAGTCACATATCCACTCAGGGTCCCTCCCACGCTAAAGTGAATACCGAGTATCCTTTATTGAAGGCACATTAAAATTAATATTGTTTGTTGAGAGAATCATACAAATATCTCAGCTTTGTACTTCACTGCAGTAAAAGTTGAGAACTGCAACTGTTGGGAGTTATATGTTCATGCTTGCTAAGTACTTGTTTCTCTAGTGTATATTGAAAGTGTGTTTAGTTTTCTCTGCTACAGTGGTCAAGATTAAGGGCCACCCTCCATTGAAAGTAGTTCAAATGCACAAAGTTACTTAATTATAGAGAGTTTTAATTACTCTTGCTATTCAAGTGAAATTCTGTACAATATTGGGTTAGTATTGTGTATTGACAGTGGATATTAATAGTGTAATAGGATCCACAGTTTATCCTTTATGCTCATGGTAAATAACAATTAATAGAAAGACCACTATCTATGAAAATAGTAACTTCTTTATTCGAAAGACAGTGAGATGTAATTTGTTAGTGAACTCCACTTAATTTCCATTCTGTGTACAAAGGTGTTTACTAGTGAGAGACTTAATCTATGCAGAGTAACTACATTTTCTGTGAACCATATCCATATTTCATGTCAGGTAGGAATTTGTTTGAAAAGTAATACTAAACCTATGTTCAATTTACGATTCTACAGTGAATATTAAGAGTAACGTTATTGGGATCATTCAGTTTGACTAAGTCCTCAAGATAATAGTGTGTTTTGTTATGTGTTATATTTGTACAAATAGTTTGTTCTGATCTGTTAGCTCCAACCTTAACGTGAACATCTGTATTCAGGTGCCAGAGTTCATTGCGCTCGCGTGTGGCAAAGTATAGGTTGTGTTTGTCCGTTAAAGTTACTCATACCTATTTTCTTGAACAAGAATGTCAATCATTCTCTTGCATAATTTGGCTGGCGACCGTTTTCTTTATTCTTTTAACAGTGTAGATAGGTAAAATATTATTTGCTACTGTTTAAATATTTACATAATTCTGACTTTCACTTCCGATAAGCCACCTCCGTTAGGTACAAGACGGTCAACATAACAAAATTCCTCTCAGAGGGTGACATTGCTCTGTTGCTTTGCACCATAATTACTTTAACAGAATAGTCCCATTTTACGATCTGCTTACCACTTTAATGTTATGGTATAGCAGTAGCAGACGGTAGTGTTATAAGTGCCGCGTTGTGTGACCCAAAAACATCATGTAAGGCTGTACGTTACGTGAGTTGCCGTCCTCGTCCGCTCACTAAATAAGTGCCGAACAAGAGAAATAATGCATGTTGTAATTCTTCCAGACTGGTGTTGTGACCCGCTCAACTAAAAGTGTGGACCGATGGAATTACTGAAAATGTAAATTGCATATCACGATCTGATACTCACTCTATACGGTGTAATTAGTTAGAATTCTCGGACTTCTTCTTTTTCGAATTACTGCATTTTCAGGTTGTACGATAAGAGAAAAAAGACACTGAAAATAAGTAGAAAGCCATTCTAATGGCGGTTTGGTGCTACGTCGATACGTTGCGCCTCTCCCACAAAAGGGTCAAAAAAATAGAACTGGTATTATTAACATAAATATATGAAATGGTATTGTAATACAATGTTGGAACACATTTTGAATGAGAGTTCCCTTAATAAATTTGAAAGTATTCAGAGCCACAGAAAACGATGCTTACATGACAAGATAAGCATGGCAAAAGACAAAAGCGAACAGCCAGGCATCTCCTAGCTGCCCTCGAAAAATTGAAGGTTGCGCCCAAGTTTATTTCGACAGATAGCATAAACGTTGGTATATGGATTCTTTTGTCCTGAATCGTTACCCGAAATTTTACATACACAAATAATTTTTATTAAAGGGGGTATTACACTTGCGAAGTCGAAACCATTGTCAACAGAATGCATACGATTCAGTAACGTACAGTAAATCATCAACATGAATTTCTTTACACTCTACTTTTGGAAGACAACATAGTGAAGGATACAATTTCCTTTAAGACAGCTATGGATACTTAGAAGCGAACCCATTATGTGTTAGGCCTTCAAGTACAATTCAGCACCGAGAAGATCCTAATTTTCTTAAGTCTGAAGTGCAATACATGTTGTGGCATCTTATCGAAAATGATGCATTGTAACACAGTAAGCATTTTATGGGAGAGCCTAATGTAGCACATCGATCGCTGAAGATTTTCAAATGTTCAGATGTGTGTGAATTCCTAAGGGACCAAACTGCTTAGGTCATCGGTCCCTAGACTCACACACTAATTAAACTAACTTAAAGTAACTTACGCTAAGAACAACACACACACCCATGCCCGAGGGAGGACTCGAACCTCCGGCGGGAGGGGACGCGCAGTCCGTGACAGGACGCCTAAAACCACGCGGCCACTCCACGCAGCGATCGCTGAAGAAACAGGAAAAATAATACCTACAATATTATAAAATTTGGCTTCAGAAGTTCACAAGACATAAGCAGATGTTGGTTAAGATTAATTTTTGAGTGGGACAGGCGAGAAAGAATTTTCTATAGAATAGTGGACATCCCGGTGAGACATAAGAGAGCAAAAGCAGTCGAAAGGCTAAGAGAGGCATAAGCATACAGGAGACGAGAGAAACAGAAATATAGCACATTTTATTGAAGGAAGATAACTGATACAGATATCTACTGGACTGAAAGAAAAATCGGACAGTAGCCTATAACCCAAAAAATCTAAGCCGAAACGTGTCACCTTCGTTGCACATCGAGATAGTCACTGAATATGTCTCTTGGAAAAAGATTTAGTATTTGTCTACAAGTCATTTCCTTGTGATGAATTTCTTGTTTTACTTGCAGCTTTCCAGTAAGAATTAAGTGTTTTCCTACTGTGTGTGAGTGTAATAGGTATTGTTGCTACACGAAAAGGACCTGACCTTCCCCGTTTTAAGGAGTGTTCGAGAATGTCTGTGTGCAACTGAAGTTGGGCATCGTGAACTGTGGTTGTTTATCACGAATGAAACTTCCTCTTAACATGTTAACTTGTTGACTACATAAAGGTTATCACTTCTACATCTCCAGTTCACGTTTCCCACTCTTCTTGGAATCCATAATCCGTGTCGTCATCCTGAGGAGACTTGGCGAAGGTTGGCACAGACATTGCTGCCAAGTATCCGCCGCTGTGTTATGTCAGGTGATTTACAGTGGACGGCGTAATTGCAAAAGCTGGAATTCCTCTGCCAGAGACGTACTTTAAGTATTTTATAGGCTTATTGACATGTCGGAGGAAGGTGGAGGCAGTGATTGCAAAATAAATTACAGAAAAGCTGTGCACGGAAAATGTAGCTCTGGAAACGACCTTCACGGCAATATACCTCCATGTGAAGAGGTCGGAAAACGGTAGAAATCATACTGTTGGTGTCGGAAATTTGTGGTAAGGTCTTACGGGACCATTGGTGTTGGAAGTCATGCCTCTTTACAGTACATGCCAGTATCGTACACAACATTTGATTAAGAGTACGTTCTTTACTTTTCACAAAAAAAAAATCTAATTTCAGAACTTGCTTCCTAAAATGATGAACAGTGAGGAAACTGCAGGCTTTCACATATCATCCTTAGGTGAATGAATTCTTCGGATCCCAATAGGACCTTTGTCTCGAAGACTCCAGTTTCAGAAATCTGAAACATTCGCACTCGCAAGTGCGCACTAGTTACATTTAGGCATTTTCGGCTAGGTGACTAGGAAGCGTGCAGGGGGCAGCCGTACAAAGTGTGTTACGAGGAGGACCGGTGTTCTAGGGCAGCGAGGATCGTTAACCATAAATAATCAAAGCGGTAAATGATTAGCACCATTAGTAGCCAGTATCTTGAGAAACCGTGCGAACGCAGAAAAATCTTCGGGGGGCGATGGTCAGTATACAAGCACGCAACTGATATGAAAGCAAAGCTATTTTTGGGATTTGTACTGATAAGAAATAATTCCGGTTACTCTTTCAGGGATGCAGAACGATATTTTGGGTCAAAGTATTCAAAGAGCAACCAGTTACAAACTGTGCAGAGCCAGACGAGTGATTTCTATAAATTGATAAACTGTTATTTGGCGTTTGTTTCGAAATTTGGATGTTCATTTAGCATTGTAATCTACAGAGCATTGCAAAGTGGACGTAAACTTACGCGCAGGCCAAGGCCAACTTTATTAGGGAAAGGACATCAGCACTAACTTCTGTTCTTTTCTTATCGTTAATGTAACTCGATATTCTGACAGGTTATACTTTTCACAAATATTGACTGAATATTTCCATCTGTGTTTTCCTGATGCACACAACTTTATCCGTATGAGGGCAATTACTAGCGTTCTTCTGAAATAGGAAGATTTGTTTGCAGAAACACGCTTCCTGAATATGCATCAACCTTTCAATAATGTCCTTCTCCCTTCAACAACTTTTCTGAATCATCCTAACTAGAATGTATCTCTCTTCTACTTGTACCACTTATATACTACTTTCGATATTTTGGATGTCGATGTTTTCCTTTCAGGCCCCTTTTAAAGCTCGTAATAATTATGGACATGCAACGAATGCCAAGTGCATTTATTATGGATTTCAGTGTTCACTGTCCGTTAGCATTTTCATGACAAATACAAATTTCAACTGTCACACACTACACAGTGGTTTGCTGGATGTAACACTTTCCACCAAAAAAGATCTGCCAGGTGAGATGCACACAGTGGATTTCTGAATGCAGCATCCGCACCCACTTTTCTTAGCTAAATTTTAGCCAACTAGCTTACCTCTTGTCTTATAAAGATGACTCGCGATCGTCGTCCAAATCGGTTTCTTCTCCGCCGCCCACATGTTCCTGCAATAAGAAGTGCGTTGTAGAGAGTCAAATTTGAAGGTTCCGGTATACGAGGTGGAATCCAAAATTTTCGGGACTTGTGCTGCCATCTGGAAAGCAGGAGTAGTAGATCCTTGCACCACTAGGTGGCGAGAGCTGCATATCTCATGACTCAGTGTGCGGAGTGGCATTCAGCTGGGAGGACGTGTTGCGTGTCAACAGTGTGTGGCGACTTTACAATGGATTCCCGAACAGAACAGCACATGTGTATCAAATTCTGTGCGAATCCTGGGAAAAGTGCTACGCAGACCCTTTCAATGATGTGTTTGGGAGACAGAGCCGTACGCGTGTGTTTGAGTGGCATGCTGGGTTCACGGCCCGCCGTACAGACGTCGAAGATAATGCTCACACTGGAAGGCCCATTAGGTGCACAACGAAAGACATTGTTGCCAAAATTCAACAATTGGTTTCTTGCGGATCGACGTAGAACCATTCCAGACTTTGTAGATAAAGTGGGTATTGGTTATGGGCAAAAAAAACATTGTAGTAACCAGCTCCAAGTACTGCAAAGCAGGAAAGGAGAACTTGTAAACACTAGTATTAAGATTGGTCTAAGCTAGAATATATCATCCAAAACACCACTGCCCCGCGACATATTCCATCATGTAGGAGTACTACAGAGGAAAAAATAAATGTAAGCACTATAAAAAATCCCCCATTAGGTTAACGTGTCACTTCCAGTTATAAACTAGATCCAATTATGTAAACAATTAGTTTTATTAAGTTAGTTATATTGTTAAACATGTTCAGTTAATGCATAACTAAATCAATCAATATTCTCCCACACTGTATACACCAAAAGTAATGTAAAATTAAAGATACCCAACATAAAATAATAGCATGTAATCAGATATATAAGAAAAATGGAAATAAATAAAATAAAAATTGTACCCTATGACTGATAAAGGGCAAACAGACAAGCCCTAAAACAGCCCGCCTTCGCCCCTCAGGAGAAGGAATGAAAAGTGCTAAAAAAATAAATAAATAAAAATAAAAAAAAATATGGGACACGTCAACGAATGTTGACTGATGAATTGGGCATGCATCATGTCACAGCAAAATTTGTACCAAGGATCTTGACTGCCGATCAGAAGGCACAGCGTGTTGAACTGTGCATGGACCTTCGTCAGACCGCATCTGATGATCCAACCTTCTTGTCACGTGTTATCACCAGTGACGAGAGCTGGACTTACGGTTATGGCCCAGTGACAAAGCAACAATCGTCCTAGTGGAAGAGCCCGGGCTCTCTAAGACCCAAAAAAGCGAGACACGTGAAGAGCAAAGTGAAGAGCTTGATCATCGTTTTATTTGATACCAAGATAATTGTGCACCAAGAATTCGTCCCACCCAACCAAACAGTGAATTCCGCATACTACTGTGACGTTTCGAGACGGCTCCGCGAAACCGTACGGCGTCGACGGCCCGAACTTTGGCGTCAAGGGAACCGGCTGCCACATCACGACAATGCGCCCAGTCACACGTCCTTGTTCAACAGCACTTTTTTGGCAAAAAACGACATGGCGGTTTAATCCACTCACTGTACTCGCGAGATTTGGCACCTTGCAAATTCGCGCTATTCCCAAAACTGAAACTCAAGTTGATAAGCCGTCGGTTCGACACTCTAGAGAGAATTCAAGAAGCATCGCTGGCAGTGATAAACACCCTCAAAGAACAGGACTTTGAAAACGTTTGACCAGTGGCAGAAGCGCTGGGACCGGTGTGTACGTGCGGATGGGAACTACTTCGAGGGTGATAGTGACCATTAGTTCAAAGGTAAGGTTTTCATCAACAGATGGCAGCACCAGTCCCGAAAATTTTGGATAGAACCTCGTACTATAATGAGAACTACCACATGTTAGGATGCCAACATTTTTTTCTTCATCCAATCGGAAAATTATGAACATTATTCCTACAGCCAGTCTCCTGTCAATGTTCGTAGCAAGGTTCCCGTTCCCAGACACTAATCAGTATATACCGAGCACCGTAAAATGTCACATAAAATGCTTAACACGATCTTAGAATCCACACCGGATTGCCCGTAACGTTTTCCGGGGCAATTTTTTACACACTGTTTCGTCTTTACATGAAAGCACACTTCACACACTAGTCACGTGTTGCCTGTCTAGAAGTTTTGGCACTGGAGAGTTCATCATGACACTTTTTCAGCTACGGGCTACATATCCTGTGGATACACATTGTTTCTTCAATGCAGTGGTTTCCATTGCCTTCTTCATCCTCACGCCGTTGCTCACTGCTGAGTTTTCCGCCATTTGGGGGCATTTTTTCATCAAAATGACAAGAGAGTGTGCCCTGAAACTCTGTCCGCTCCCCACCCTCTTTTACAAGGCCGTTGGCAGAACGAGGGTGGCTTCCTATGCCGAAAGTCTTCGTCTGACATTGCTGACGATTGTTATTCAGAATTTAAGCAGTGATGAAGTTTGAACCCGAGACCGAGAATATTTTGATTACTAGTCAAAGACATTACTCCTAGACCACGGGTGTACTACCTACTGATTACAGAATACTATTGCACAACGCTATCTCGAAAAGTATTGTCTGCTAACTATTCTTGCCACTGTCCGGAGAAGGAGTAACACAGGTCGACTTCTAGCTGTTTATTCTACCTCAGTGTCCCCTACTAGGAGTGCAAACAACAGTGGGTGCAATAGGCTATGCCAAAATGGTAAAGAAAGAAATAACAAGAAAAAAAACTGCAGTACAAACCGACACAGATAATAAGGTATTCGTGTGACGTGCGGAGTGTCTCAAATAAGGTGTTTTCCTTCCGAAAAAATAAGTGAAAATAACTTTAGTTAACGGGACACTAAGTTTCGGTAGTAAGCAGTTGGCACTTCCAAATTAGCACATCAACTATGTTACTGCTACTTTGTACACATCAGGTACTTGATTTGCTCACCAGAGTCCCATACAACCCACTAGAGGAAGCCTAAGAGCTTCATCCATCTTCACCTTGCCCGGGAAGAACCTACGTTTTCCTTCTTTATCAATCCTTTAGGGATCGATTTCCTTTGCTGTGGAATGTTTGTTTCTGCATGTTACTACAGATTATCTGTTTGGACAGCTTTTTCAGAGGTATGAAAATCGTTTTAATTCTTTTCCGGATAGCAGAGGTACCGAGTTAAATTTTCAAAACATTTTTTTTTCTATCATATAGTGGACGTTTTTAATCTGTTTGGAGGTCTAACTTCTGTCAATTGTAGGTGTCGATCTAGTTAAGTTTGTAAATTTTTTCAAAACTATACTTCGTTGCTGTAAGTCTCTGACGAATAACTAAATAAACTCTCTTGCTAACTTATATATATATATAAGCATTGCTGAAGATAGACACTGGTAGTTGCTTCTCAGATTAAGCGTAACAAGCATACCCTCACAAATAGGAAAATCCTTTTTATAAGATTGCAAGAATGATGACGAATCATGGAACTCAATCACAACCGTCATAGTTCTAGAAGTTTTCTCTGTTGTATTCGGTATGGTTTGAGTGATAAACGACGCATATACGGCCGAGATCTCAACTTGCTTCCAGTAATCTGTTCATGAAGGATCGTGATAACGCCGCCGGTAACCTCTGGACGGATTTCGTTGTTGCTGTCCCTCTATTCGTCAGAGCCAGTCGCACAATCCTACCGTGTTCTCGTGCTGTACACCTTCTGGAGGAACCCCTGCGCTATCTTCTTGCCAACCTGTCGACCTGTCATGTCGTGACCACTCGTACACCTGTCATTGCAGCACATCCAGCTTTCAGTGTTCCTGTCGAAATGTTGCTCCCATGTCTCTCACGGCCGTAATTTGATCATTATCAGCGTCTAAAACATAGCGACAAGCTAAACTTTCACATTCTCCGGGCCTGCTGTGTTGCGATCAAAACCTGAAAAGCTCCTGATATGTTGGACCCACCGAACATGTACTCTCCTCATTCTTCTGTTTAAGAATGGCTTTTTGCTGTACCTAAAATAAGGATTAAATTTCAACCTACGTACCCCACAAAGATGTAAATACTGAATTATCATTTCGGCAGCGTTTTGTTGAAGTGTCCGGATGCATATTACTGGACATTAATGTGAGGCGTGCCCACCCTCCGCCTATATGACGGCTTGAATTCTGTCGGAGACACTTTCTGTGACGTATCTGGAAGTCTATGGAGGGATGGCAGCCCATTCTCCCTCAAGAGCCGAGACCAGGGAAGGTAGTGATGTTGAATGTTGGGGTCTGGAGGGAAGCTGACCTCGTAACTCATCCCATAGGTGTGCCAGTGGTTTCCGGTCAAGATTCTGGTCGTGACAGTCCATTACAAGAATGATATTGTTCACAAACCAGTGCCTCCTAAATTCTGCTCTATGACTGGGTGCGTTGTCATGCTGATGCAAATAATTGTCGTTTCTTCCGCATTTAGCCAAGTAAGTGGACCACACGGTAGTCACGAAAAGCATCGCCTTCCTATAACACCACCTCCTCCGTAATCCATTTTTGCAGCTACACACGATGCAAGTTGATGGCAGGTAATATTCGTCAGACATTTGTAAAACCTAAACACTTCCGTCGAACTGCCACAGGGTGTAGGTTCATTCACGCATCCAAATAACCTGTTTCGAGTCATCCACTGTCCAGTGCCGTCGCTCTCTACATCACCTCAAGCATAGCTTAGCAATGACTGCAAAAATATGAGGCTTATGAGGAGCTGGTCGATCATTGTACCCCATGCGTTTTAACTGCCTAAGCACATTGTGCTAACTGGGCGTAGCACTTTGAAACTTTGGATTTCATTCGATTTTTCACAACCTCCCTGTGCAATGTTAGACGGTCACGATCCATAACGGTCCCTTTTCGATCCTCCACGGTCCCTTTTCGCTAGTGTTTCAGCTATGCCAGGTCTTGATTTAGCTGTACTTTTTTCCTTCGCGTTTCCACTTCAAAATCACACCACCAATAGTCGACGAGGGCAGCTTTAGAAGGGGTGAAATGTCCTTGGTGCTCAGCTAACATCCAGTGACTAGTCCACGTTCCACGTCACTAAGCCCTCCTGATCGAGCCATCCTGTAATTGGTAACTTCTCTACTGACAACACAGCACTCTCTGGCGACTTTTAAGCGTCTACCTCTTGTGGCATCTAGTGGTCAGTTCCGCACTACATCTGTTGGACTGTCCGGATACTTTTTCTAGGAAAGTGAATACACCGTCGCACTACTTGAGTCTGTAAAATGTCGACTACAAGGTGATGAAATATCTTAATCTCTAAAACGTTGACGGTAATATGGTAACGTAGTAAACTAAATCAGTTACGACTTCTGTTGAGTAATGTACTGCAAGACAATGTTAATGAAGTTAATTTGTTTGACTGAAAGTACATAAATCCCTTAAAAGCACAAATCTGATGAAGTGAAGAAAGGTGAACGGTCCGTAAAACCAAACATTCGCTGTGAAGAAACTGTTTACTAGCGGGATATACTCAGCGGTATTTCTTGAGAAGTCCTTGCTGTTAACGGAGAGCTATATTCGTTTGTGAAAGTGGCTTATAACCTAAAAACCTTTGTGGTCTTTTGAGTACAGACATAAAAAATTGTTTCCCAACGTTTCATGCCATACGCGGAAATGCGATTTCTTTGTAGCGCATCTTACGTAACTCACTTCAGAACACCTACTTAAAACATCCTTTCACGACGCCGGAGAGCTTCGTAAATACCTAAGGGAGTTAAAAAATATTTTACTGTCACAGAAAATATAAATACAGCGTAACCGACGAGGATAAAGTACGTATTTCTAAGAAAGTCTGTATTGCTGTAATCAACAATGACGCAATGCACCGGCATGCTACGAACGTATCAACAAAGTACTTTAAAGTGCGCCAGCTGAGGTAGTTAACCAAGGATGCCCTCTGCGCGGTAAGAATTAAGCTGTTACTGCAAATCCAATGGAAATTTAAAAGCGCGTTCAGGTTTAACGGTCTGACATCACTCTGTCGAAAATTGTGATCCTTCGCTCTTGTAAGAAAGGACATGCAATTCAGACAAAACGTGTTCGTATACCACGAATGTGAATTTTCAGCTTTTCGCGGCGCAATGAACAGTCCATTGAATTTCGGGATGCAGACGCGCAAATAAAATTTCTTCCACTGATATTTCGGCCACGTATCGTCCGACCATTCTCAGAGTAAGTTACAAGACTGTCTTGCGACTTACTCTGAGTATGGGCGGACGATACGTGGCCGAAATACCAGTGGAAGAAATTTTGTTTGCGCGTCTGCATGCCCGAAATTTAATGAACAAAGAATGTTATCCATGCAGACCTTTAAAGACGCCATGTCAGTTAGATTGCGACTTATAAGCACAGTTCCCAAAAGTGTAGGGTATCGATCTGTTCAGCCAGTAGTGAAATACTGTTTCTATTGTAAGTGTAAAATGCAAAAAAGAGAAAAATCACAGTATATACAAATAAATATGTGTTTCGACAGATGTTCAGGGCACTCTCTTGCCCTTGGGGTAGGAAACGGTCGCTAAAAGGCGCGGCGGTCAATAATGATCAGCGGCGCTGCATTAAAGGCACATAGGACATGTGGCCTGTACTTGAAAAAGCGTCACGACCTCTGCACTGGCACAAAATTTCGGGCTACTCCCCCTTTCATTCTGGTAGGGGACTGCCAAGTGGGAGGTGACCATGAAAAGACAGAAAAACGAACAAAAGGATAACATTCCACGAGTCAGATTGTGGAATGTCAGAACTCTCAATGTTTTAGTGAAGATTGAAAATCCGGAAAGAAAAATGCAAAGGCTCAGTGAAGTGAAAAGAAAGAAGATAAGGATTTCTCGTCAGGCGAATACAGGGTAATATCAGCAGATATGTAGTATTAACTAAACGAAACACTATTAGATTGCTTTGTTATTCTTTTCGACTTAACGTTTCTTGTTATAAGCCCATTTTATAGTACATAACTAATCCCAAACATGAGAACCAAGCAAAGATAAACATGTCAATTTTTAATCTATCGATTCTTTACAGTGTTTCACAGGGACCCACAGTTTGATCAGTTAAAATTATGAATAGAAATACTTCAACTGACCTAGGAGAGAATGAAGTACAGGGAAGTCCAGGGAAGAAAGGAATACAGAAGTGCAAGTCACTGAGGAATGAAATAAATAGGAAGTGCAGGCAAGCTAAGGCTTAGTGGCTACATCAAAAACGTGAAGATGTGCGTCTTCATCGTATATTCAAATTTCACGGTCAATGCCCAATAACCTGATATCGAAGCAAGTAAGTGTTTTTTTTTTTTTTCATAAGTGCTTTTACGTGAATTAAGAATAACAACTTGGATGCCACAGACAAAGAAAGCATTAAAATGGAAACACAATTATCATGGTGATCAGATTTAGTGAATACCAAAAGCAGATTATCAACAAGCAGAAAATCACTGCATACGATACGAATCGAAAAAGACGACAAGGAAGCTGGTGATAGAAATAGCAACTGTCAGAGAAAACGGGAAACATATATAGCATCAGAACCTCATCATAGACCACAGTGCAAATACACTAAAAGCGGACAACACTTCACTGATATGCTTTAGCATGAAAGAGAAATCCAAATTTTAAATGAGACCCGCAGAATGGTACACAGAGGCGAAAATGGATAAATCATAGAAGCAGCAGGTGGGTACAATATTTGCACTAAATGACAGCACAATTTCCGTAAAAGAATAAGATATCTGAAGATTTACTTCAAGTGGCATAGCTGTCAGGTCTAAAATCCTTTCTTGGTTTCCGAATGAGACCAGTATAGTCCAAAGCAAGCATCTGAAACTTATTGTAAGAAATACAATATAATCAACACTAACATGTTATGTAGCAGTTTTCAACGTGTGATGGTAGTATGCAAGCTAAGAAAACTGCTTTTCACACATTTGTCCTAACTTATCACGTTTATTGTGCATATCTCGCCACTAGAACAGAAAGATGAACATAGTGAGCCCGTTGTAATGTTTTGTAGCGTAATGGTAAAGCACGTTCCTGGAAACCGAAAGAACCTGGGAGCGAATCCCGGTAGGACCACGGATTTTTTAGTCTGCGTTTAAACTCAAGTATACCTCTTAACGATGTGCAGAGTCACCAGGGACGACCTGTACTTGGGATATCACTGTGGGCCCCCTTTCACCGGTTGGATAACTGGTCCCCAATTTTCCCACAGTCCATGAATCACTACAATAAATGCTGAGAGCCAAAGGACATCCTAGGATTATTTGATTCCAATGTAACAAAATATCTTCACTTCGACGGCTTCGTTGGTGGTTCCCAGGTCTGAAGGTCATCTTACTTCTGATGTTCTTCGTTAGTTTCTGTCTTTCTACTGTTTGCTCTCAAGCCATATTCTGTGCTCAGTAGACCGTTCATTCTATTCAACACGTATGAAATTATTCCTTCCTTTCACTGAGGATAGCAATCTCGTCAGTGAATTTTATCATTGATATCCGTTCAACTTGAATTTTAATCCCACTCTTTAACTACTCTTATATTGCGTTATTGCTTCTTCGACATGTAGATTGAACAATAGGAGCACATTCCTGTCTTACATCATTTCTAATCCGAGCACTTCGTTCTTCGTCTTCTTATTTTCCACACATATTGTGTATTACCCCCTAGAGCTGAAGCCTATTCCTCTGATAAGCGTGTACGTTTTCCTTAGACGATCGGGCACCATTCTATCTGTGAGGAAAACATTTGAAGCCGTAATATTTGTGTCTTACTGGTACCTTTACTTGTTGCATACCGCAGCGTTAACCGTCATGGGTTCCTTAGAAGTCAACGGCTTGTGTTGATGTTTATTGTTTTCATTAATGAAACCAAGATGAAGTATAGTTTAATTTCGTTTTTAGTTGAAACTGGTGATATAAATATGTATCTGTACTGTGTTGACTTTTGGGAATTTCATTTTTGTACTGCTTCCATTTAATTACATCGTTAAATATTTTATTTAAAATATTTTATTTAAAATATTTAACGGAAAAAGCGGAAAAATATTGCAAATCAGTTACTAGATTCGATTCTTCTTGCATCAAAATTCCCCCTGAAGAATCTCGTGTAGGCTCTTGAATATCCATTGCTTTCTTTGCGAGGATTATCTTTACCAAAAAAAAAGCAGACTTATTTGTCACATTTATTACCAATTTTTGGAAATACAACAGGGCAGAATCACAATGTTCTCAATACGTTTCAAGAAGACCACCTGAATTCTTTGACGAACATACCGAAATTATCACATGCAGTTCCTCGGTTAGTTACAAAAATGACTAACTGGCGTGTAACATATTATGGTGATCTTGACGATGTTTAAAACGTCTCTTTAATCAAGGTCTCACCCACTTTATACCAGTTTTCTTTCTATTAATCTGCCACAATTTTATAAAAAAATTCTTTGATTCATAGACTTTAACTTCAACATAATTTTTCCATCTAGTACCTAATTTCATTGTTATATTCTGTAAATTATACATTTATATGAGAAATTTTATCTTACTTTGATTACTATCCCCTTTAATATTCCAAAAACCAGGATATTTCTCCCATTTGAATGCTTCATTTTTATTAAAACTATATTACATTTTGGTACGCTCCATCTGATGATAAAATAGCTTGATGATTTGTACCACGTACATTACACAGAAATATTGCACATCTGTTCGTTTATGGACTCTTCGTCCACAGACAGAAAAAGTTCAGCCGAGATAGTAGTAGTCAACTTAGCCCCACTACTTTACTAATTCGATATGAAATAGCTCCTACAGTGTGTAACAAAAGGTATGGCTGAACTTTGAGGATACATTTCTCACACGTAGAAGAAGAAAATTAGTTTGGAAACGATTTATTTCCATGTTAGAGCTCATTTTTTTTACTTCTCTTCATAAATGCATTAATCATGAGAAACACACAGAGTACGACGCACCAGCATTACATGAAATGTTTTCTTAGATGAGGTGTTCAGCACACCTTCTTCGATGCCGTATAGAATAGTTTCTCCGTCATCATGGATACAAGCAACGACTCGCCGTCGCTTTGCATCCCTGATATATTCCTCGAAAATTGCCTATTGTTTCAGAGCTTTCCATAGTACGAGCACGAAGACTTTGTAAATCTTATACTGTACACAAGAGATGTCAACTCCCCCCGCCGTGGGTTTAGGTCCGGTGAGCGTGCAGTCCAAGGACCAAGGAACTGGTCCACCTCTACCCAAAGGCGTCTCCGCCCGGCATGGTGGTTGGGGGGGGGGGGGGGGGGCATGCCCACTCAGTATTTTTCGTATTTTTCGAAAATTAATTTAAATTGTTTTCGTCTTAGCTGATAAGAAATGACAGCGTTGAATGAATATATCCAAGCTTAGTTAATTGCTCATACTAAAAGCTCTTGTGCGGGAAGAATTAATGACTTGCGCGATTTACTGACGTGCCAGTGAATCAAATCCACTCACAATATTCACTAAAAAGACAATATTCCAACTCTTAATGAATTGTGTCCGTGTGACTACGAGTGATCAACAAACAGGGTACACAAGCCCGAGTCTGCTTGGTTTTGTGTATGTTCGTAGGAGGAGTGGCCAGGAGGTAGAAGGCTAACAGTCGAACGCCACGCGAGAATCACTTACAGTGCCTTGTTGGTACAATAATAAAGTTACATTCAGTTCATGTGTCAAGAGGAATTGCTGTGAATTGCTCAAGACAATACATTAGTGCCG
Organism: Schistocerca cancellata; assembly: GCF_023864275.1. NCBI lineage: Eukaryota > Metazoa > Arthropoda > Insecta > Orthoptera > Acrididae > Schistocerca > Schistocerca cancellata. Next base: position 617,459,342 of record NC_064630.1, on the reverse strand, counting down.
CGTTTTCAAGAGAGAAGTGGTTAGTAAATCATTATTACTAAATGTATACCACTACAACGAAGTAGAACATCTAATTGATAGGAAGTTAGCAACTGTTTTTTAAACTGATCTAAGTACGGCAAATAGGCTGTTATGTTCTGTACATATTACGTTTTCTTGATTCTTCTCTAGAAAAAGCGATGAAGAAACAGGTTTCCTTGGAAAAAGTGTAGCTGGGGAACAAAGGACAGAATATGGTAGCTCCATACCCGGAAATCAATATTAAGTGGTTGAAAAAAGAAAGAAAACTTAAATTCTTTCATCTATGATACGACATAAAATGCCTGGCTGACACAAAAGATGTTTTGTTTTCTACTAAAAAAGTATTTCGAGAATTCATTGCTAATGTCGAAGCACTAGTAAGACTCAAACCTGTGTGCACAGCCCCAAGCTGCGAAGCTGAACACAATTTTAGTGCTCTGCGAAAACTGGAGAACTATTAGATAGCAGTCGGCAGTGTGTACAAGTTGATGTTCGTTCAATTGGACTTCAGAAATGTTGCTAGGATATTTATATTCAATTTAGACCACAGGATAAATGTATTTGGATCGCTATAAGATGAACTTCGTAACATTATTTTCCCTTATTCTCTTGACACCATGTCTGTCTTTTTAACTACTTGTATTTTTATTTCTACCTTTCATAGAATTTTTATTGTGTGTTTTAAACCATTTTTAATGTTGGAATGTAAATTAAATATTTGAAAAAATAAACTAATTAAAATCATATATGCAATAGGCTATTTACATTTCCAATAAAATCCAAGCGGATTTTAGTTTGAAAACTATTCAATTTGAAATACTTTCTATGGTTCTATAGTACATAATATATAATAATTATGCGTACAATCTCGACAAATTTAGAAGAATATATTATATAAATTTTCTGTACTAGGTAAAATACATTTCAATCTGTGCTTCAATATGCACTCTTTAGGAATTTTAAGTGCCGTTGATTTGTCGTATCCAGTATGCTAAAAAAAGTGGTTTTAGGTCCTAATTTTTTCCACTTTTTTTCAGGGGTAAATCCCGTTTAGACCACGTTGTGATCTATACCCTATCTATTGAGTGGTAACCTCCCCCCAACCCCCCCTCCAAATATTTTAGTGCTGGTGACGCCTGTGCCTCTTCCTACACATCTGTCACGGAATCTGTTATTTAGAAGCCTACGAATATGAACACTGAAATGAGAAATTAAGGTATCTGAGGGTGTTCGGCCAGCTTAACCTTTATGGAATTTTAAAAACATCATTTTGGGTAGATTTCTTAAAAATCTTTACTCTATTGCTCTCCGGGAAGTTGCTTATCAGTAAAAATATAATTATAATTGTAAATCTGACTTTTAAATTTACTGAAATTGAAGTTTTACAGAAGTCTCACGTGTGTGTAGTATGTGTCCAGTTATTTTGTATTTTAGTAACTGAATATATTTACTCAGTAATTCAAAATGCATCGAAAAAATTGTTTTTACCAACAACTGGAATTAAGCCACTTTAAAAATACAACATTGTTAATTTCAGATTATGGCAAAAAAATTAAATTGTAATTTTCTTTCGACAAACCCATGCATTCCTGGTGAATATACTTAGCACACATTATGCACAGCTTCATGTCCTTGATCTCATCTTTCAAACTGAGCAGTATCAACCAGTCTGGGTTGGTAGTTCTATTTTGCTGGACCATGTCACCAGAAAGGGATTTGTTTGTGAACAATGTATCATAACCATGTCAACATTTAAGTTACACAAAGAATGACACAATTAGTAGATTCCGTAGTGGAGTGGTAAACTAACAACAATCAAAACAACGAAGTACGGTTATCAGCTAAGAAAATAGATGCTACGTGCCTGGAGCAAAAATTACAACGAACAGTCCGGCTTCGTCTTCCTCTACTAAACGGTAGCTTCCAGTGAAAGCTACAGAGTCTCCCACCTCTTCAGCCGAGCCATTCAACTGTTGCGAACCTCCTGCAGTGCATTTCACTTCCATATAGTGGAATCTACATTTACTAAGCTCACAATAAAAAATGGGCCATAACACCAACTGGGCCATAACACCTCCAGGTACATTACATGTTTTATCACACTCGTTAAGGAACATTTTCCAGCAGTGGGAAGTTTCTTCGCTGAGCCTGGATTAACAGTCAACAACAATGCTAGTCTTAACGTTGACATAAATCTTTATTGATGACGTGATTATACAGGGTTACATGAGCGCATCAGGGATTCAAGGCGACAGCGGCTTGATGGATACATTCTAACTAAGGGAGGGCATTTTGAACATTTTATTTAGGAAAATGTTTCATACTGTAACCGAGAGGGTACGCTGAAAATTGCACTTAAGGAAACGTTTCGTGTATTGATGGTACGACCTGTTACTGTGTCTTTGCCGTGATTAATCTGATTGTGAGGAGGAGAAGAAAATGAACTCTAACAATGGAATCAAGCGTTTTCCAATCCATGTTCATATAACACATTTTCTTCCTCTACGTTTGAGATATATTTCTAGGAAGTTTGTTCATAAATTTTTCTTATCCCCTGTGTACCTGAACAGTCTGAAAAATATAACAAAATCCTGAGACAGCTGATGTAAAATAAGAAACGGCAAACTGAAATACTGTTCTAGTGAGAATGAGTTTAATTACATGAAGTGCACTGAAGAGCCAAAGAAACTGGTACACCTACCTAATATTGTGTAAGGCTCCCGTGAGCACGCAGAAGTACCGCAACACGACGTTGTGTGTACTCGATTAATGTCTGAAGTAGTGCTTGAAGGAACTGACACCACAAATCTTGGACTGTCCATAAAACTGTAAGAGTACTAAGGGGTGGAGATCTCTTCTAAACAGCACGCTGCAAGGCATCCCAGATATGCTCAATAATGTGCATGTCCGGGGAGTTTGGTCGCCAGCAGAAATGTTCAAACTCAGAAGAGTAACTCTGGAGCCACTCTGTAGCAATCCCGGACGTGTTGTGTTTCGCAATGTCCAGCTGGAATTGCCTACGTCCGTCGGAATGCACAACGGATGTGAATGGGTGCAGGTGATCAGACAGTTCGTGTCACGTGTCACAGACGTATCTGGACGTGGCAGGAGTCCCATATCATTCCGGCTGCACACGACCCACACTATTACAAAGCCTCCACCAGCTTGAACAGTCCCCTGCAACGTGCAAGGTCCATGGATTCATGACGTTGTCTCCACTCGATACAATTTGAAACGAGACTCGTACGACCAGACACCATGTTTCCAGTCATCAACAGTCCAATGCCCGTGTTAACGGGCACAGGCGAGGCGTAAAGCCTTGTGTCGTGCAGTCGTCAAGGGTACCTCCGTCTCCGAAAGCCCATATCGATGATGTTTCGTTGAATAGTTTGCACGTTGATACTTGTTGATGGCCCAGCATTTAAATCTGCCCCAATTTGTGGAAGGTTTGCACTTCTGTCACGTTGAACGATTCTCTTCAGTCGTCGTTGGTCCCGTTCTTACAGGATCTTTTTCCGGCCGCAGCGATAGTGGAGATCTGATGTTTTAGCTGGTTCCTTATATTCACGGTACACTCGTGAAATGTTTCTACTGAAAAGTCCCCACTTCATCTCTACCTCAGAGATGCTGTGTCCCATCGCACTACAAGTGTCTGGCACAATTGTAAAAACATGTGTCTTATATAGGCGTTGCCGATCGCAGCGTCGTATTCTACCCGTTTACATACTTTCGTATTTGAATAAGCACGCCTATACCAGTTTCTTTGGCGCTTCAGTGTACACGTCAGGTAACACTCGTAATACAAATGATGGTCACTATGTATGTGAGTGCCACATATACAGGGTGTTTCCGTAAGAGCATGCAAAAATTTAACAGGAGGTAGGAATAAAATCACATTACTGTGTACTTTTTTGTTTAGATTAGTTGCAGTTAACTGGAAATACGTTCCATTTGTATTGTTTTTTTATAAAATGTGCTGAAACTGACGACCATAAACCTCAGTGCAAGCATAAATTCGGTGAACAAGATTCTGAGGCACATTGACAAATATTTCTGGTGTGTTTCGGTTCACATCACTGACAGCTACAATTCTGGCAACTAATTTCATATCCGTATCCACTGGGGTCTCATACCAAGTGACGCCGCATATCTCCATTGGAAATAATAAGGGGATTCAGGTCAAGTGACCTTGCAGGCCATGGAATAGGACCTTCCTTGCCAATCCAGCGACCAGGAAATATATCATTGAGACGGTTGCGGTTATCCACACTGAAGTGAGGCGGTGCACCGTCATTCTGTGTCCACATCCTCTGACTAACAGCACGTTCTGTCATGGGCCAATGTAAATACGATACAATGGAGCCACCTCGTGGGCAAATAAAGTAAACAAAACCTGCATCGTGACTTCGTAGTAATCAGGCTCGTCCTGCTTATTCCTTGCAGGAAATGAGGAACGTTCTTGTAAATAAACAGCAAACTACGTATAAACTTGTACGCATGTTAGTTGTAAATAAGCTGGAAAACAAAAATGCTAGACAAAGCGGCAGACAAGTTTATTTCCATATCTCCCTAAGCTGGCTTCTCTGACCTAATGTTCCATACCTCAAATTGTTCAGTGGGTCACCTTCTATGTCCTGTTACATTTTTGCACTCTCTTACGGAAACATCCTGTGTAGTAATGAGGGAACTGTGGTGTATGGACAGAAAAAAAAAACGATGGATGCAATACGTCGCAAATATGTCGGAGCTACAAAGAGGTATTGAAAATGTATAATTTCAAACTTCATATAAGCCTGTACCGGTAACAAAAATACATTTTCTGTAACTGAAAAAATTCATTCTTTTCGTGAAGATGATTAACTTCTACGAAGTTGATATGAAATTCTGTTGGTGTATTACAATCAAATTTCCTCAGTAACGCTGCTTTAACGTGTTTAGGATTACTTTTTTAATAAAAACACTATTTCGTTGACTGATTCTCTTCTGAAGATTTACATAGAGACTTGCTTTTTACCCACTGAGCTTGCGGCTACGGCAAAATAGTAAGAATAGTACATTACTGATAATTGACAAATAGAGCGATGCAATTAGTGCACCTCACACCATTCACTGGAATTGCTACACATTTCATTCATTAAACACTGTAAATATTTTTTCAAAACTCTTTATCCAGTTTACCTATGGCCACACCTGACATAATGGTCTTCAGAATATTTATGGTATTTGTCGCATTGGCAGAAATGCCGACTGTGGTCAGAAAAAAAAACGTTTGAAATTTGGTTTTGCTAAGAAAATAACTAGCCTAAGTACATTTTAGTAGACGTAATTGCCAATTAATAAAGTAGGGAGGGTTTAGAGGCATAGTGAAGCCTGAAAAAATATCCGGTAGGCCCAGCAGCAGTAAAGTGGCAGCCCCACAACTGAGCCCATGTGCAGAGCTCGTAACGTAGCCAGAGGAAAATTAATATTATAGGTAAACTTTAGATTAGCGCCGCATACGGGACGGACTGAATAGAATTGGGGAGAAGAGGAGTTTGTGGCACAACTTGACAAGAAGAAGGGACCGGTTGGTAGGACATGTTCTGAGGCATCAAGGGATCACTAATTTAGCATTGGAGGGCAGCGTGGAGGGTAAAAATCGTAGAGGGAGACCAAGAGATGAATACACTAAGCAGATTCAGAAGGATGTAGGTTGCAGTAAGTACTGGGAGATGAAGAAGCTTGCACAGGATAGAGTAGCATGGAGAGCTGCATCAAACCATTTTCAGGACTGAAGACCGCAACAACAACAACAACTGGACCGATAAAATGGTAATGACATCCGCAGGTCATACTACATGGTATATCAGAACACGTGAATTTACGAACCTAGATCGCAAGTGAACTTGTTCATGAAGAACAGAATTACCAAGAGAAGCTAAGAATGCTAAGCTCGACTTTGTTATTTTGTCGTACACTAAGAAGAAGCAGAAGAGCACAAGAAGCTGAAGGGGACATGTTATTGGGCAATTATACGGGCTAAGCTCATGTCGGTTACCGTCCATTGCCTAATCCATGTGTTTCAGACACTTTACTTGGTTTCAGTTACTCATTAGTTGCCTTTGCAAATAACTGTTTGTGCTTGTTTATTTTCTAATGCTTCTATTTTTATTTTAAAGGACGTTACATATTCTACTATCTTTAAGCCATTCTTAATGTTTAAAGTGTTAAGCAAATTGTGGTTGTGGTGCAATTGATTTTTATGTAGCTTAGTGAATAGTTAAAACCATTTAGTGCCTCAGGAGGTGGTTTTTCGAATTTTTATCATGTTAAAAGATTTACTTTGTCACAAATTAAAGAAAAAGACTTCTCTGAAATATTTAAAGGACGCAGAATTAAACATTTGTCACCTCAATGTGATGTTTCCTGGTGCTTAATTGCTCATCACTGTTCGTGATAAATTTGCCTCCATAGCAAATAATACGGTTTCATATTGCTTATGCTGGATGTGGCCTCTGGGGTACATAAGTATGGTGAAAATTACTGTCCCTCGTATGAAAGAGCGGCCCAGTAAATCACTCAGTTACATTTTCATGCCAGTGTCCTGAGTTGACAACATAATTTGTAACGATACAACGTAAATTTGTTAACTACTTGTAAAACACTCTCAAAATCGATTCATCAGGTACCAGCTGCATCGAGATTTTAAAAGTACGTACCCAAGAGTTATAAGATGCGCAATGGAATATTTGTTTATCAAACTAAGAGTGAGATAGTGAATGTTTGTTATATTACAACCTCTGTGCAGGATAAACAAGATGATTCTCTTCCCGGTAAAATTGGTTCTGGAACCTCGGGTAGGAACCGTGAGGGAAGATATTAAATGAAATTTCTAGGAGATCAAACTGTCTGCCTGACGGACACTCAAATTCAGGATCTTTGCTTCACAAGTGCAAATCCTCTACCAGCTGAGCTATCTGCCCACGACTAACGAACCGCCCTCACAGCTCTACTTCTCCCCAGTAACCTCATCTCTTACATTTCGTACTTTACCTAAGTTCTCCTGCGAAACTTGCGGGACTAACAATTCTGGAAAAAAGGAAATGCAGCGAAATGTCTTGAATACAACGTGGAGGGTGTTTCCACACTTAATTTTTCACTCTGTTGCGGAGTGTGCGCTTATCCGAAATTTCCTGGAAAATTAAAACAATGTGCCGGAGTGAGACTCGAATTCCTGATTTTAGCCTTTCACAAGCAAGTGCTCCACCAACAGAGCTACCCAAGGACAGCTCATGACCCCCGCCTACGATACGAGTCTCTCACGCTCCCGAGGCGAAGAGAAAACGTAGGTCTTCTCATGTTGAGAACAAAGCGAAGGCCCTGTCTGTAAACTCTCACATGGAAAATGAGGCGGAATTGTCCGCTGTGCATTACAAGCCTGCTGCTGTAGGCCATAGTGCCCATCTCTGTCTCTCTCTCCCGGTGCTGTTATCGGTCATCCCAACGTATTTCATCTACATTGGCCAGTTCTTCCTTGAACTATGTTACATCCGCATCGCACGACTGCCCACACGCTTGACGTCACCAAGGGTGATGTACATAAAACTGCAATTGAGTAGGGCGCCGAACGTGATTGAAAGGAAGTACCCTCAATATAGAGTGGCGTGTTGTGTGACAGGCGGTAGCGCTGACACTGCTGACACGGACGTCTAGTCCACTTCTTACGGGAAGCAGACGTGCCAGTCTCGCGTGCGTCAAATACACCTCACGGACACCCCATTTTGCGTCACCCGTGGAGTGACGGATACGGATGACCATCGCCTTGTCTGCGGATCGGCATATGATGTCTGGTATTTGGTGCTCTAGATGATACATTTCCTCTTACGCGTGACCAGGCCGCATAACCGCATCATCGCTCCTCTTCCCAGATAAAGCGTATTTTCTGAGAGCTGAAACGAAATCTTTGACATGGATAAACGGTCACGCCGTCTACCATATGTTTGGTAACGGCGAGAAGACAGTCCTCGATTTATCGAATTACTTAAACTGACGACACTGCGCTGTCGTGCGGAACCCGAAATACCAGCGCTATTTCTCAAATTTTCTCTGCAGTGCGTTCCTCTCAGGTAGATTATCCATTATGGGAGAACTTAAACCGTGAGCTAATTTTGTTACGATTGAACTGCCAACGGCGAACACATTAATGCAAAAATACATGCTTCTATAATTCAACAGCAAGTAGCACCATGGAGCGTTCTCACATCGTAACCAGACAACATCTTTTGCTTTCATCTTCTTTGGTAGCAGATGAGGACTGATTTTCATTTACTTTCCCCACGGTGTTATGATGCATTCAATAAAAAAATTCTTTTCTCATCTTTGTATTGAAGCATTTTGGCTCTATGGGTCCTATGCCCTCCACAGTTCTTAGTTGTGAGGGGGAAAATGGGACAACATGGTCAGGCCTGTTGTGTCAACTACTGTGAGAGGTAGCACCGACACAAACAAGGAAAGAGAGACGATGAGATGGCTGATAGCAGGAGTTCAAAATCATCTGTACAAGTCACTTGAATATTAACTGAACTCTTTATGTGTAAAAAAAAATGGCTCTGAGCACTATGGGACTTAACATCTGTGGTCATCAGTCCCGTAGAACTTAGAACTACTTAAACCTAACCTAAGGACATCACACAACACCCAGTCACCACGAGGCAGAGAAAATCCCTGACCCCGCCGGGAATCGAACCCGGGAACCCGGGCGCGGGAAGCGAGAACGCTACCGCACGACCACGAGCTGCGGACAATGTCTAAAAAAGATTGTAAGGTTAACTTAACGTCTCTTGATCCCTGTGCTTCCTTCCCTCCTACATACAACTACTTTAGCTCATGTTACTACTCGAAGAACGCAGGCCTTGTAACGTATTTCTATTACACAGTACTAATGTTCTCGAAGACAGCGATTTAACTGGTCCGACCAGCGAAGGGCAGCTGGTTAAGTCACCGTTGACGGTAGGCACTGAAGTCTTGTCTTCCTGGAGGTGTGACGCTTTCTTTCCACTGGTGCGCGGGTCAGCGCCATCTTGATTCCGTTTCGCGGCTCTGCGCTGGTCGGTATGCATTTGGTACTTTAGGACTGCACATACCTACCCCCCCCCCCCCACTCCCTCCCCAAAAACTGCAGCGTTGTCGTGTAGGAAGCCATCTCACGACAATGGGAGGAGAGGAGGGGGGGGGGAGGCAAGAAGCTGGATGGCATGAGGATCTGGGAGCCACAGCTGGGGCCGACGCCGAATCCCCGGCGGCGCCCCGACATACGTCCTGCGCCCTAGGGGAACGTCGGCCGGAAAACCCTCGGAAATGGGCCCATGCTCTTCTTGGGCCGGTCCAACGATGACGATGGCGACGGCGATGACGACGACGACGACGACGACGACGAGATGACGTCAGCGGGGGCGCCGAGTTCTCGTGGAGAGTTTTGGGAAGTTGAGCTATTGCGGCGGCCAAGGCTTTTGTCACCTCTGTTGGTTTTTGTCACCTCTGTTGGCTTTTGTCACCTCAGTTCCGCAGCCGGCGCGGCAGAGTACCCGGGGGCACCCACTCCTGCTACAAGATCCCGCTATGATGCGAATCTGGGGACAGAAAATCTGGGGAAGAATCTCGCAGTCGACAAGCACGAGTCTCTTTTATTGGCGACGCAGCAACTCAGCAGGACCTTGAATTAAATACAGAAAAGCGCACAAATTTCGAAGAATCGTTCCTCTTTCTCAGTGCCTGGTGCGACCAAAAACTCTGAAAAGAATACACTCATTAGGCGCAAAGCGATACTTGCGAGCATGGGAGGCGCCGTGGGTCCAACTTTAAGATGTAAATTTATATTAGTAAACAAAAATATTGAATAAATTCAAACTATCAGAATCTTGAGCTGTGACCTATGATATCTTGGTGAAACTGATTTTGGAAAAAAGACGTAGGGATTCAGTATGATCTGTGGCACCAACATAAGAACGCGTAGCGGTAAAATACGAAAGGACACAATGCAAAACTTTTATAAAGTTATGGCAGTTCCTTGTGGACTGTAAGGAAATGAAACCTGATGAACTCTAGAGTGCATAGTCCAAAAAGCCGAAACAAGATTTCTGAGAACAGACAGAAGAGTAACAAGAAGAGACCGATTAGAAAATAAAACTATTCGGAATAATGCAGGAATTTACAAATTAAAAACAAAACTTAAGACATACAAAGGAGAACGGATATAATGTATAAAAAGACCGGACGATGAACGTCTCAGAAAATAGCTGCTACAGTATATTCCTAAAGGAAGAAAAAACATTGGCAAACCTAAGGGAAGATGGGTAGACCAATAAGTCACAACGGACCAACTGATATAACTCTTTTTGGAGAAGAAGAAGACATTTTCTAGCCCCTTTTCCCGTTGTTACCTTCAGTAATCACATTGGTTTCACTACAACAGTTATCATTGTTGATAATATAAACAAAACGATAGGTACCTAACAACGAATAAATTTATCGTGTCCACCGATCAGCTTTGATCAGGCGATTATTTGGTAAAGTTTATAACCGGATCCCCGAAGGTCATAAAATTGCTGTAGGACGATTAGTAAAACACGTGAATGGTTCAGTATTTGTCGTGGTGTTCCACTCCACCTATCTAGTGCGAGATTTACCTTCGACATTAAACTGCTGAGAGAAAATAAATAGCTGGAGTTTATCTCGCCGCAATATTCCACCATTTAAATGTCAAGGCAGGGCTCCAGATAGAATATCAAATGGACTAAAGAAACTGGGAGCTTCTTAACAGGTTAGGCTGTCGAGGACATATTTTCTGATTTATTTTTAGAAAAGAGGAAAAATAATCGTACAAAACTGCTATGACTATAGAATCAAGTTAAAACTGTATTCAGTGAATTTCGTGCTCACAGAAGTAGAAAAAATATGTTTTAAACAGCTGAAGAAACAAATAACACCTAAAATAATTAACGTTAAAGGTAGTTTGCTACTGTTAAGATTGCCAGAAGAGCAAAATTTTGGAAGTATATTACAGGTGCCACGTACTAAGTGCAGGTGTAGTGGACGACTACTTTAACGTTAGTGGGTAAATTTGTGTTTCTCAGTGTTTCCACTAAGCTATGCTAATGGGAACAATACTCCTCGTAGGGTCACCCATGCCAGTCTGGTCAGCGAGATTCCAGACAAAGTGTAGTCCCCCAATGGGACTCCCTTCTAGGGAAAAGCAACAAATGCGATTTCTTCACAGAAAATACCAGACAGGTTATCAGGCAAACGACCTTGGCGAGAAATTTGGAACAAACGAATTATAGATCAGGCAAGATATAAACTTGGAATGTAAGAGGTCTGGAAGTTAAAAGAATGTAACCTAATAAGTTACTAAGAGAGTCCCAAATTCATGTAGTGCTCATAATAGAAACTAAAAAGAAATTAAAGGAAATACTAGAATATTAGGATTATGTAATGATATGTAGCGGAGGCCCTCGAAACAGAAGAGCGTGTAGTGATGTAGCAACTGTAGCTAATAATAAATGGAAGATTGTGATATTAAGTTACAGCTACGTAAATGAGACAACTTTCGTGCGAATGTAGGATAGGCAGAGGTATTTTACTGTAATTATTGCTTATCCACCAGAAGAGGGGAGGAAAGGAGAGACGGAGAAAGTCTATGACAACATCCATGAGGAATTAAATAACGTACAGAAGACAGACCACCTTGTATTATGCGGTGACCTAAATGCGAGACTAGTATGTCAACTAGTACCATAAGTAGGTGGCATTTCCGGAGGACAGATTATTAACGGTAACGGCCGGAAGCTAAGACAATTCGCTAAATACAGTCAATTGAAAATAAATAAATAATTCCTTTTTTTTTAGGAAAAAGACATTCATAAATACACTTCACTTATAGGTACTTTCTTGCATAATAGGGCAAGAAGAGGAGGTGGAGAAATCAGCGGAATGGCCTACCTCAGGGAAGCGTCCTCGCCCCAGCTCTGTATAATATATACACAAATGACCAACCACTGCCAAACATCACACGCCAGTTTAAGTATGCCGATGACACTGCAGTTGCCGCCCAAGGTAACAATTTTATGGATGTGGAGGAGAAATTAACCAGTACCTTGGAAGCTCTCTCCCAGCATTATGAGGCAAACCACCTAAGGCCGAACCCTTCCAAGACGGAGGTATGTGCATTCCATTTAAAGAACAGGGAGGCAAATCGTGAATTAAATGTAATATGGAGAAGTGAACGTCTCGAGCACTATAAAACGCCAAATATCTTGGTGTCACGTTGGATCGCACACTGACCTATAAACATCATTGTAATGCCACAAGGGAAAAAGTCTCAACTAGAAACAACATCATCAGGAAACTAACCAGTGGATCCTGGGGTGCAAACCCAAAACTCCTGAGAACTTCAGCCCTTGCACTCAGTGTGTCAGCCGCAGAATACACCGCTCCAGTATGGTCTACATCAACACACGCGAGGGAAGTTGATGTTGCGGTGAATGAAATGGCACGGATTGTTACCGGATGCTTGAGGCCAACCCCAGTGCACAAGATGTACTTAATCATGGGGATCGCACCGCCCAACATACGACGTGACATCGCTTCCGAAGCCGAAAAAACCAAGCAAGAAAAGGACATGCGTCATTCTTTATATGGACACCAGTCTGCTGACCGACGGCTTTGTTGGAGGAAGAGTTTCCTGTCACGTACCGAACCCTGGAAGGGTCGACTGCAGAGAATCGTTTGAAAAGGTGGGAAATCGACCTGAGAAACCCCCATAAAGATGTAAAAGAAGAACTGGCGCCTGGTGGAGACCTACCATACACAGTCTGGAGAACCCTAAACCGTATGAGGGTAGAAGTGCCAAAGTGCAAGACAAACCTGCAGCAATGGTGTTTCCTAAAAGAGAATGAGAACACTCTCTGTCTGTGTGGTTCTGTCCAGGATCCTCAACACCTGCTGATCTGTCCGTATTTAGACCAGCTCTGCACAATGAATGACTTATGGGAGGCAAATGACAAGGCCATATTGGCTGTTGATTTTTGAAAGTCTGAAGTCTAGTTCCGGACACGGAAAGTAAGTAAGTAAGTAAATATAAATGCACTTGAAGTGTACGGGTTTTCAGTTAGTAATAGACCTATGTTGCTTTATCGTGGATATAAAAATGAGAAGCCAAGTACAAAATGTAAGTGTGTAAACAGTAAAAGATATACTTTCAGACCACTTTCTCTTAGTTGGTACAATAACCTTAACAACAAGGTGGAAGAAACTGGCTCAAAGGAAAACAGCTTCTAAAGAAGAGATATTCAAGGTATATTTACTACAGGAGGGGAGTATTAAAAAACTGTACCAACACAGACTACATGGCTCAGAAACCTTAGATGACGTTCAACAGCTTCTGAAAAGTTTGAAAATCGCAAGATTTTAGGTCTATATGGAATAAATGCTGAACTTATTAAGTATTGAGAGAAGCTGTGCAACTTTTACATTTATTTATTGACTGCTGGTGAAGTTAAAAAAAACCTGATTAGTGGAAAACCGCCGAAGTAATTTCTATTTCTAACTAGAGCTAAGGCCATCCATGTGATAATTACAGGGGTATAAGTCTCATGACTGCAGGTTATAAAGTTTACTAAAACTAGCAAGCAATCACTTGAAACAAATAGCCGATGCAGGTTTGGGAGAAGATCAAGTTGGATTTAGGAAAGAACCACGTGCAGCGATAATACTTTTAGCATCAAGAGAATTTAAAAACTCATGAAGTTTTCATTGACTTTGAAAAAACCTTTCACTCCGTCATAAGAAGTAGGCTACGAACAATAATGAAGAAGCAAGGGTGCCCCATACATCTTGCACAGGTTGCTGGGTCATGGCTGAGCCATCGATATACCCCGTTAATGTCAGAAAGATCTTTATCAAGTACACCTTACCGATAAACAGATCACGCCCCTTAGGAATAAGGGATTTTAATTACAGCTGTTACACAATGGATAACTTAATTAACTGAATTTATTGTACAGGGCTCGCTCCAGCGTACTTGAAACATGGGCGCAGTAGCTCAGAAGATGGTAAAAATAGGATATTCGTCAAATTACTGTATGAAACAGAGGTCACTATAAAACTGTATTTATCGTAAGTCCTCCTGGACTTCAAACTCAACAGAAGTTCACAAAGCCAGAAAACCGTTATATTCGTTAAGTATCAACACAGGCTACAATGGAGTTAAAATATAATAAAATATAATAAATAATAATAAGTCCGAGATGAATGTGCTGAAGTCAGTACAACATCTAGCGGAACAACTAAATTCGCGGAAGTCGCACAGTGATTGCTGAACGTCAGTCCGAGAGGCAAGAATGAACTACAGACAGATTCATGCATGCAAACCCTATCTTAATTGAGCACATCTTGACTACTCCGTTTTTAATAAAGGTACTTGAGTTAAAGATGTGAAAGCCCTAAAGCCAATCTGAATTCTTCGTATTGATGTGGTTTCTTCCGTGGTATTCGTCCAATTTCCGGCTAACGACAGATTGCTGTGGACGCTCGATACTTGCGTCATGAAAGTAATCGCCTCTAACTTAATTAAAATATACAAAAAGTAATTTCCATGAATCAGTTAAATAACAGGAGTAATAGGTTAATCATTTTACTGAAATAAAATTATTTTGAATTAAATACAAGATTATAAATCGTAAAAGTTATACTTTCGTCTATACTATCCAACGTCCAGAAAGGGAAGAAACAATAATTGAAAAAAATCTAACACTTTTTTTTCTTACACAGATTATTCGTATTTAAAAAGACAATTGACATAATAGCTCTGTATTTCGCATACTTTGCAACAGTGTTCATCCTATAAATCGGTTTGCGATCGCTGTTGTTGCTCACCATACTTGACATTACCGGTGCCTGCAAGTGGCTGCTGTGATGTCTGCATCTTTCTAGGCCACGTGGCGTACAGCGAAGGCTACTCTCCCTGAGAAACCAAAATCTAAGTCTCCCTCTCGGCTGCAGAATCCTCTGGTGACTCACGGATGGAAGTCCGTTCTACAGAGTACTCCACTTATCTTTGTGACGTTTAAAATCTTATGTCTCGGAATCATTCAAAATATCTAGATGTGTCTCTGGCAAACAAGAGAATGCTTGAATCTTAATTTTTTTCACACACCTGTAATGCCAGTCCATTACCAAGCAAATACTTGTGACCCACATGCCGTCAAAGATACTGCGTCAAAATTTAAAAAAACTTAGCAAATATTATCCTTCAAGTCTGCGCTGCTATCTCGTGATTGCAATACTGTCTTGTTGCAAAAATGACGGCGTCCCGAATTCATGTACAGTTATAAACAAAAAATAATTAATTAAACATCTTTGAAGGTAATATACATATTTTGAAAGATTCAGGTTCCATATTGTACTACCCAACATGATATTATGGCACTCGTCTCTCGTGGCAGTTACGGAAACACTAAGTGACGTTATGGCAGATAAGTACAGCAGTGATTAAGGAAGACGCAAGGTAGTGTGAATGATTTCAAGTCAGTTGTGTGTATACTGTCAAGTGTTTCAGCGTGTCCTCGGCAAATATCACGATAAAAACTCGCGATAAGCCGGCCGAAACGCCGTCACTCCGAGGTGCATTAATATCGTGTCGACTAACAAGAAGCGCAACAAATGTTGTTGATGTATTATGAAAGATGAACGAGGTCGTTTCTGTTTCAATATTCTCACCAAGTTTATAAATACATCGCTGTCTCCTTGAGCTTTCATTTTGTTATGTTTTCCACCGTGTACAAATTTTAGGAGGGATCGATGAGAGGTCTAATGAACTTAGTTTGGAAATGCATGGTTTCCACGCTGTAGGCCATTTATTCAACCACATTTTGTTACAAAGACTGCGGTCTAACATGCGCTGTGCCATACAATCAAGTTACAGTATGCATGGTTTCCTCCTAGAGGGTGGTACTGTTCGTGATACGTCATGCCATAGCGCCCTTTCCAGCGATAATAATTGATAATGTTCTGTCCATTTCACTTCTCATGCTGACACATCTTGCAATGGATGTGATACAGCATTGTACATCATAGTTTAATATTCGAATCGAGAGCGTGCCGACATGGTGTTTACTTACGGAAAGGCAAGTGGCTACGGGCGGCAAGCAGCAAGGTTGTATCAGCAGACTTATCTCTGCCGACAACAACCACAGGATGCAATGTTTGCAGCAGGATAGTTTCAGTAACCAGTAAATCATGGCGGAATCACTCAAAATGTTCGGACAGCAGATATGGAGGAAAATGTGATTAACATGATGAAAGGCGACCGCCGTGTCAGTACCAGGAAGTTTGCCCGCCAGTACATGGTAAGCCAGACGACCGTGAGGCACATTCTCCATGACAACTATGTTACTAGTGACAGGCTTTCCACATCGGGAGCAGTTTTGTCACTGGTTCCTTCGCCTGGTTCGTGTCATCCTTCCTATTCACAGGTGAAGCCACTTTTATGTGTAGTGGTATCTTCAATTTTCATAAGTCATCTCTGAGATATTATCCAGAACTCGAATGGGATCATCATTAGTGTGGCAAGATTGTTTGGGTCGGAATATTTGGCGACCGTACTTTGGGACCTTACGCGTCACCGGAATTATCGGAGCTCTTGCGGGTGCCTTTGACTCCCATGATGGAAGAAGTGGCATTAATGATTAGAAGGGTTACGTGGCTGCTACTTCACCGTTAAAGTCGGGACACATCTCAATCGTGTCTTCTCTGGTTGATGAATCGGACGAGGAGTCCAGTTGCATGACGTACTCGTTCACCGGTTCTTAACCCGTGCGATTTCTGGTTATGGGGTCATCTGAAAAGTATCGCGTATGTAGAGCCCATTCGCAATGTGGAGCCATTGAAGGAGCGTATTCACGCTGCCTTTGACATTGTTCGGATGCAGCCTGGCATATGAGAACGTGTGAGACAGAACGTGCTACGGCGCGTACACGTATGCGTTGAGGCACATGGAAACCATACTCAGCACGTACTGCCTGCATGGTAAATCCCGTATAAGACCACAGTTCCAGTAACAATATATGGCTGAATAAACGGTCTCGTGCATGGAAACCATGCATTTCCGGACAAAACGTCCGTAGACCTATTTTTTGTCCTGCATCCTTTTATCGATCAATCCCTAGAGTTTGTACGAGGGTTGCCCAGAAAGTAATGCGCCGCATTTTTTTTTTCAGCCAAAAACAATGCTACGAATGCGAAGCATTACGTACGTAATATTTGAAGTCTGCTGAATGAGGGCACTAAGTTTACGTCACTTCCGACAGATAGCGAAGCTGCAGGACAGTTTCAAAATGGCGTCTGTAGATGATGTACGTTACAAGTAACGTACCATCATTTAATTTCTCATTGCAGAGAAAGAAACTGTGGGGAACACTCACAAACGCTTGTGCAAAGTCTATGGAGCATATGTTGTCGACAGAAGTACAGTAAGTCGCTGGGCACGGACGTGAGGTCATCAGAAGGCGGTTCGGCGGAGCTCCATGATTTCCGGCCGTCGGGGAAATCATCCACAGCTGCCACATCTGACATGTTGCAGAGAGCTGATGTTGCCATTCGCGAGGACAGACGCATTACGACTCGGCGGTTGGCACAGCATCTGTCAATCAAGAAAGGAAGTGTGAATACAGTTATCCGCACTCTTGGATACTGAAAAGTGTGTGCAAGATGGGTCCAGCGGTGTCCAACGATGGATAACAATTCGCACAGATAAAACATTTGTCTTGATTTGTTGCAGCGTTTTGAAGCTTAGAGGGGAGGTATTCTTCTCCCGGACTGTGACAGATGATGAAACCTGGGTTCACCACTTTGAGTCCAAAACGAACGACAGTCTGTGGAATGGCGCCATTCCCACTCCCTACAGAATAAAAAATTCAAAGCATCAGCGTGGTTTGAGACTGTGAAGGTGTGATTCTCATTTATGTGATGCCAAGAGGTGGTACCATTACTTCAGAAGCATATGTCAACACATTAACAAAAACCAAGACGCGCTTCCGGTGACTTCGGTGCCACAGCAACCCAGGAGACGTTCTGCTGCAACACGATAACGCTCGGCCCTACACAAGTCTGAGGACTGCTGAACACATCGCAAAACAGGGTTGGGCAGTGTTACCCCATCAACCCTGCAGCCCTGACCCAGCCCCCACGGACTTCCACTTGTTTGGACCATTAAAGGATGCCATTCGTGGAAGACAATTTGAGGACATATTCCTTGACTGCCGGAAAGCGTTTGACTCGGTGCCCTACTGCAGAATCCTAACTTCGGTACGAGCATATGGGATTGGTTCCCAAATATGTGAGTGGCTCGTAGACTTCTTAAGTAATAGAACCCAGTACGTTGTCCACGATGGTGAGTGTTCATCGGAGGTGGGGGTATCATCTGGTGTGCCCCAGGGAAGTGTGGTAGGTCCACTGTTGTTTTCTATCTACATAAATGATCTTTTGGATAGGGTAGATAGCAATGTGCGGCTGTTTGCTGATGATGCTGTGATGTACGGGAAGGTGTCGTCGTCGATTGACTGTAGGAGGATACAAGATGACTTGGACAGGATTTGTGATTGGTGTAAAGAATGGCAGCTAACTCTAAATATAGGTAAATGTAAATTAATGCAGATGAATAAGAAAACGAGTCCCGTAATATTTGAATACTCCATTAGTAGTGTAGCCCTCGACACAGTCACGTCAATTAAATATTTGGGCGTAACATTGCAGAGTGATGTGAAGTGGGACAAGCATGTAATGGCCGGCCGCGGTGGTCTAGCGGTTCTGGCGCTGCAGTCCGGAACCGCGGGACTGCTACGGTCGCAGGTTCGAATCCTGCCTCGGGCATGGGTGTGTGTGATGTCCTTAGGTTAGTTAGGTTTAAGTAGTTCTAAGTTCTAGGGGACTTATGACCTAAGATGTTGAGTCCCATAGTGCTCAGAGCCAAGCATGTAATGGCAGTTGTGGGGAAGGCGGATAGTCGTCTTCGGTTCATTGGTAGAATTTTAGGAAGATGTGGTTCCTGTAAAGGAGACCGCTTATAAAACACTAATACGACCTATTCTTGAGTACTGTTCGAGCGTTTGGGATCCCTATCAGGTCGGATTGAGGGAGGACATAGAAGTAATTCAGAGGCGGGCTGCTAGATTTGTTATTGGTAGGTTTGATCATCACACAAGTGTTACGGAAATGCTTCAGGAACTCGGGTGGGGATCTCTGGAGAAAAGGAGGCGTTCTTTTCGTGAATCGCTACTGAGGAAATTTAGATAACCAGCATTTGAGGCTGGCTGCAGTACAATTTTACTTCCGCCAACTTATATTTCGCGGAAAGACCGCTAAGATAAGAGAGATTAGGGCCCATACAGAGGCAAATAGGCAGTCATTATTCCCTCGTTCTGTTTGGGAGTGGAACAGGGAGAGAAGATACTAGTTGTGGTACGAGGTACCCTTCGCCACGCACCGTATGGTGGATTGCGGAGTATGTGTGTAGATGTAGATGTAGAGATGGTTCACATACTGAAACACTGGTTCTGCCACCAAGATAAAGATAAGTACCGACAGGGCATACACTCCCGTGTTTCGTGCTGGGGGATGGCCATAGAACGGGATGGAGATTACGTGGAAAAATAGGGTGTGTATATAAAACATCATTCTTTCGTTTGTGTAATTCTCATTATGTTCAATAAAGAACTGTTGAGGGAAAAAAATGCGGTGCATTGCTTTCTATGCAACGCTCGTACACAGTGGAAAAAAAAATCACCGTGTATATGTTGTGATATCACGTAGGACAGGAAGCGTAGTTAGTGATGCGACAGTCTTCGCCGGAGTGCGAAACGCGAGACGCGTAGAACGGTGTCGCCCTTCCCCTTCCACTGCAGGACTGTCGCAGGAGTCACGGCCGTGTACTGACCTCCTCTCCAGCAGCGGTTCTCGTGCGTCACGCGCCGAAAGCTGCTCCAGTGAACCGGTTCCGTTTTCTGCACAGCCCGCGAGCTCTGGCGACAACCTGACGCCACAGGGGCTATTCGTTGGTCGCCAAGTGTAGGGGAACACCCGGGGAACGTTTGGACGGGCAACCCCACAAGTGCCACTTGTTGACCTCCCCTGTACAGCCCGCATCTCGTGGTCGTGCGGTAGCGTTCTCGCTTCCCACGCCTGGGTTCCCGGGTTCGATTCCCGGCGGGGTCAGGGATTTTCTCTGCCTCGTGATGGCTGGGTGTTGTGTGCTGTCCTTAGGTTAGTTAGGTTTAAGTAGTTCTAAGTTCTAGGGGACTGATGACCATAGATGTTAAGTCCCATAGTGTTGAGAGCCATTTTTCCCCTGTACAATCTTGTGCGCAATAAGCGATGTGAGAAAAGTGATTTGTCTTTGCGGCGGAATTGGATTCATATCCTTCACTAACGATACCGGTATAGGTTTCCCGTGATTGTCATTTATGCAAGTGGATTCTTCGAAAGGGTCATGGCGGTTTTTTATGCGGTTGTTTTCCAACATGGATTGAAGCTCTATTGCAATTTAAAGTATTTGTTTAATTTTTATTCAGTAGTTCATCTGTCAGTAAACAGAGCTATAAAATGTAGCAAACGAACACAGAAGTTACTGAATGCAGACTAAACGCAGTCTAGAACGATTTAGAAAAACGGTAGAAACAATCATTATGACAAACTGCCTATTGGCTACTGTCTCGGGTTCTTCGGCCGACGTTCATATAATGATTTTTCTGACGTTTCGCCAGCACGAGTGGCTGGCATTGTCAAAGCTTCACCTTCCATTGCCGGTGGTGAACTTGGGCCGAGCTCGCGGCCGTAGACTATATGTATCTGGCGTGCCAACGTCCGAGGGCTTCTCCGCGGTCATTTCCGGGGCGGTTCTCCTCTTGCTACCTGCGACTGTCGTTCGCTGCAGTACGGGAAGCCAGGATCCGTTTACCTTAAGGCTTTCCTCTTTCTTGTTCAAACTGTTCGCGTGTTTTTGTATTTCTACAGCTTCTCCGAACAAGCGCGTGTGATAGTGCTTCTCTACAGCCAGAACTTCCCTGTCGGCGAATTTTATTACGTGGTCGGTCTCATTCAGTGCGTGCTCTGCCACGGCCAATTTCTCCACCTGCCCCAACCTGCAATGTCGCTTATGCTCTTTGATCCTGGTGTTAATGGATCGTCCAGTCATTCCGACATAAACTTTTCCGCATGTGCATGGTATACGGTATATTCCCGACATTGCAAGTGGGTCTCTTTTCTCCCTCGCCGATCTAAGACATTCTTTGATCTTCCTTGTCGGTTTGAAAATCGTCTTTACGCCATGTTTGCGCAATATACGGCCGATTCTGTCCGTCACTCTGGGAATGTATGGCAGAAAGGCCGTACCCGACATTTCTTTCTCTGGTTCCTTACTTCGCCGAGTGTTTGGCTCTGTTACACTTCTAATATAATTTGTGGAATACCCATTGCTCCCCAGGACAGTTTCCAGGTGTTGCATTTCTCGTTTGAGGTGTTGCGGCTCACATATTAGTCCTGCTCTCGTTACGAGCGTACTAATCATGCCTCTTTTCTGTTGTTTCGTTATTTACGAAAGTGCTACTCAGTGACGCTCTGGAGCACATCGGTTCCATTTTCCCGCAAGACATAAGAAAGCTCTTCCATGCATGTCTCACCACGAGCTATTTCACGTGGAATGGCGATTTCTACGAACAGCTGGAAGGCGTCGCCATGGGTAGTCCTCTCAGTCCAGTGGTGGCCAACTTCTTCATGGAACAATTCGAAGCACAGGCACTGGACTCGGCGACTTGCAAACCTAAGGTGTGGTACAGGTACGTCGATGATACTTTCGTGGTGGGGAGCCATGGTGAAGAACAGCTCGGTGACTTCCTAAGACACTTGAACAGCCTCCATGCCAATATAACATTTACCATGGAAGTAGAAAAGGACAAGAAACTGCCATTTATAGATGTGCTGGTCACAAGGGACGGCGAAAACCTGGTACACAGCGTGTATCGAAAACCGACACACACGGACCGATACCTGCACAAACTGTCAAACCACCACCCGAGCCAGAAAAGAGGCATGATTAGTACGCTCGTAACGAGAGCAGGACGAATATGTGAGCCGCAACACCTCAAACGAGAAATGCAACACCTGGAAACTGTCCTGAGGAGCAATGGGTACTCCACAAATTATATTAGAAATGTAACAGAGCCAAATACTCGGCGAAGTAAGGAACCAGAGAAAGAAATGTCGGGTACGGCCTTTCTGCCATACCTACAATAATTTATTGGGTACGAGCTCCAGTTGTAGACAGTAAACGGTAGCAAATTAAGGAAATGGAACTTGAATAAGTCAAGACCCACAGTTTTTCGATAATCTTAAAGTTACCGTAGTGCAATGACTGACTGAAAAGAGGAAGGAATCCGCTAGAATACGAATGGATATCTTTAAGAGAAGAAGTGGTGAATGGAACAGAGTATGTGAACGGGAAGAAGGTACAGTAGAAATCGTTAGATAAAACATGATATATTAAATTTGACAAAAGTGGAAAAATATAAAAATGCAACAAATAAAGTAGGCCATGGTAAGTAGAAATGTCTAAACATGACGTTGACAGAATGTCCAAAATTGCAACGCGAATTTGCACTTGGAAAAATAGGGGAATGAAAATGAGAAAGAACAAAGAAAACTTTGCTCAGAGGAGAAGCAACTGTCAAGAACTAATTTGGCAAGCCAGAACTAAGCAAATAAGAGAAGGCTAGAAAGTGGAAGGAATATGTAGAGAGGGGAGGGGGAGGGGTTGTACACACTAATATAAGCACAATGTTAGATTCGTGTGAGATGTCTGAACACGTCAGGCAATACTGATCCTACCACTTGGCTAAGTAGACATACCGAAGAACTGCGAAACTGTGTTTATAGCATTTGCATGTTTAGAGAAAGGTTTTGACAATCTTAATTAAAATATTTTTTGAAGCTCTGGAGATATCGATAAAACACAGGGCCACAACATTATCTACAACTTGTACAGAAACCAAACTGCATTTCTAAGACTTCAGTGACTTGAAAGGGAAGCAGTAATTGAGAAGGCAGAAGTAGAGAGGATATACAATGAAGACTGTGAATAGCAAGAAAAGCGTTCTGAAAAATAAAATTTGTTCACATCGAATATAAATTCTAATGATTGGGTACTATTTCACAAAGGTATTTGTGTGGAGTGCAGCCTTGTATGTAAGTGAAACGTGGGCGATGAACAGTTCTGTCAAGAAGACAATGGACGCTTTCAAAACGTGGTGATCAATAAGAATGCTGAAAATTAGATATGAGGATCGTGTAGCTAAAGAAGAGGTACGGAATTAAATAGAGGAGGAAGAGGAAATTATGGCACAACTTTGACTACAAGAGGGATAAGCTGACAGGACATATTATGAGGCGTCAAAGAGCGAGGACAAAGGGGTTGGGTGATAGTATTCTGATAATAATCATCTGTTGAAATGCTATTCTACTATTTTATCTACTAATGTAAGCAGTCCTTCACAAAAAAATTTAAACCAAAACTGAAATCAGCTGAACACCAAATCTTTCAACCACTGTCTGACAACTACTGCATTCACTTTCAACTTTCTATTACTATCACTGGCTACCCACACACACATATAGATATAAGGAGAACAGAAATAAACAAACATTAGTTTTCAGCATATAATTCTTTAGGTTGGTAACATGTACATAAACAAACCAAACAGGTAGGGACATGAGGTGAACACACTGTAGTTACGACTTCAAATCAGTGTTTTCGGCAAAATGTCTACAGCTAGTGATAGAAGAAAAAAGAGCGAACATGAAAATGTGCTTATGTTCCATAATCTAAGTTTTAGTTGCCGCATGACGCGCTGCCGCGCTCTAGTGGGAACCGGCCTTAAGTCCCGCACCTGCCCTCTGGAGCGCGTCTGGCTGGTCCCCCAAGTGCTTCTTGTGGTCACCACCTAGAGCAGCTGTAGTTGTGGTAGTGCCACAGTAGCTCCAGTCGCCCACCCACTGCTGCTCGTTCGGTGATGAAGCACAGTCTCTGACTGGGAGGCCACAAAATCGTGTCCGGGCTCCACCCTTGTAGACGCAGCTTGCAGTCCATCGGACGACGATGCCCAGAGAGTGGAGGCCTGTCGCCCTCCTGCTCCACGCACCCGTGCAGTGACAAATTTCGGACCCGCCTCGCCGGCCGGTGTGGCCGAGCGGCTCTAGGCGCTACAGTCTGCAACCGAGCGACTGCTACGGTCGCAGGTTCGAATCCTGCCTCGGGCATGGACGTATGTGATGTCCATAGGTTAATTAGGTTTAAATACACTACAAGCCATTAAAATTGCTACATCACGAAGATGACGTGCTACAGACGCGAAATTTAACCTACAGGAAGAAGATACTGTGATATGCAAATGATTAGCTTTTCAGAGCATTCACACAAGTTTGGCATCGGTAGCGACACCCACAACGTGCTGACATGAGGAAAGTTTCCAGCCGATTTCTCATACGCAAACAGCCGTTGACCGGCGTTGCCTGGTGAAACATTTCTGTGATGCCTCGCGTAAGGAGGAGAAATGCGTTCCACCATGTTTCCGACTTTGAAAAAGGTCGGATTGTAGCCTAACGCGATTGTGGTTTATCGTAGCGCAACATTGCTGCTCGTGGTCGTCGAGATCCAATGACTGTTAGCAAAATATGGAATCGGTGGGTTCAGGAGGGTAATACGGAACGCCGCGCTGGTTCCCAAAGGCCTCGTATCACTAGCAGTCGAGATAACAGGCATCTTATCCGCATGACTATAACAGATCGTTCAGCCACGTCTCGATCCCTGAGTCAACAGATGGGGACGTTTCAAAGGCAACAACCTTCTGCTCGAACAGTTCGACGACGTTTCGCAGCAGCATGGACTATCTGCTCGGAGACCTTGGCTGCGGTTACCCTTGACGCTGCATCACAGACAGGAACACCCGTGGTGATGTACTCAACGACGAACCTGGGTGCACGAATGGCAAAACGTCATTTTTTTGGATGAATCCAGGTTTTGTTTACGGCATCATGATGCTCGCATACTCGTTTGGCGACATCGCGGTGAACGCACATTGGAAGAGTATATTCGTCATCGGCATACTGGCGTATTAGCCGGCATGATGGTATGCGATGCCATTGGCTACACGTCTCTGTCACCTCTTGTTCGCATTGACGGCACTTTCAACAGTGGACGTTACATTTCAGATGTATTACGACCCGTGGCTCTACCCTTCATTCGATCCCTGCAAATCCCTACATTTCAGCAGGATTATGCACGACCGCATGTTGCAGGTCCTGTACGGGCCTTTCTGGATACAGAAAATGTTCGACTGCTGCCCTGGCCACGACATTCTCCATATCTCTCACCAACTGAAAACGTCTGGTCAATGGTGGCCGAGCAACTGGCTCGTCACAATACGCCAGTCACTACTCATAATGAATTGTTGTATCGTGTTGAAGCCGCGTGGGCAGGTGTACCTGTACACGCCATTCATGCTCTGTTTGACTCAATGCTCAGCCGTATCAAGGCCGTTATTACGGCCAGAGGTAGTTTTTCTGGGTACTGATTTCTCAGGTTTTATGCACCCTAATTGCGTGAAAATGTAATCACATGTCAGTTCGAGTATCATATATTTGTCCAATGAATACCTGTTTATCATTTGCATTTCTTCTTGGTGTAGCAGTTTTAATGGTTAGTAGTGTAGTTGTAAGTTATAGGGGACTGTTAACCTCTGAAGTCAAGTCCCATAGTGCTCAGAGCCATTTGAACCAATTTTTTGGACCCGGCTCGCCACTGCTGTGCTGCGTCTATGAAGCAGAGCTTAACAGTTGATTCAGTATCAATAACAAGTTTGCATAACACTTCGATAGTGCCGTTCAAGTGACCCACTTTCCGTCGTAACATTTCTGTGTCGGTGGTTTGCTTGCGCCTTTCCTCTAGATTCAACCTATCAAAGTCTTCCAAGAATTCTAGAGTGGGTATTACTTCACCCTTTGATAGAGTCACCTGCCCTCTGCCAGAGTTATATACACGAACCCAAATCATCCATTCCCAATTAATTTCAACAAATCTATCCTTGTTAAATAGAAGGAAAGGGCAACGGCCGACAGTAACATTATAATTTTAACGCTATCGTCGGCTGTAATTTCATTATCAATCTATTGGCAAACACTTTCGGTTATAAATGTCATTATCAGGCAATGAAAGTTATATGACAACAGCTACATTAGCAACAACATGACGTCAAAAACAAAATTGTACCTAGAATTAAAAAATGTAATATTATTCTCATGTTTAAACCGATCTATCTACGATCTTAATAAGTGTATTCTAAAATATTGTTATGTAAATTGAAGGTGGCTGGGGGGAAAGAAAATGGAACAATTGTTGTCACTTGCATCGGACTTGATGTGGAATCAGCAGCGATGCGTCAGCATGTGTGCCGGACCGGGATCTGAACCCAGGATCTTCTCTTTACTAGGTAGTTGAGTCAATCACTGCGCCACTCGAACAGAGCGTTTACCCCAATTGCGCGGCCTATCACACTATGCCCCTCGGCTGACCCACACTCCGACCTAGTACATTTACCCAGTCCATGTCCTCCGTACTCGCTCCTTTGAGACTGCCGCAAGAGGTCGAACATAACTGTACATCTGCACTGAAGATGGTGGCTTCGTATCCCATCGAGGCTAATTAGTTCTATGAATGCGTAGTGTCTGTCTTTTCGGACATGTCCGGAAGAACAAACACCATGCATTCATAGAAATAATATATTGTAATGAGAGTCCTATGGAATCGGCCAAGGCTAGTTCTTGTTTGTAGTATTAGGTGGTAGCACATACAAGGGGTGAGCGGAAAGACGCCATCATTCCCCTCATGATACGTCGTGTTATTTTGTCCTGCTTTCAGTTGTTTGTCAGTTGTGAGCGTTTATTGTTGATTGTGGGAGAGGAGGGCGCAAAGGTTACTTTCAAGGCTGTGGTACACGTTTATGAGGTAAGTGATTGAATTTATCTTTACACATATTTTAACCGTATTGCTTAAGGATACTGGATCGTTGTACAGCACCAGCCAGCCAGATGTCTTCCAGTACCGACCAGTCTGAAAATTACGGGTAAATTAATAGTAACTCCATCTCTTACTTTTCAGGGAGAAATGGCTGAGAATAAGGGGAAAATGAAAGGAAAATGGCCTGAAGAGACTATGAGGGTCGCAATAAGTGAAGTAATATACGGGAAAATGACAGTAAGGCAGGTAGCTGAGTGTTTTCATGTTCCTAGGAGCACTTTAAGTGATCAAATGAAAGACAAAGAGCAGAGAAGTCACAAAGAGACTTGAAGTCAAGTCAAGCGCTCAATACAGAAACGTCAGATGCATCTAACAGAAGTAAATAAGTAAATAGTTCAAATAGGAATCCGACAAATAGGAAGCATCAAAAGAATCTGGAATTTGGTGGGGACACGATGTCAGCGAATCGTTTGAAGAAGAATGAGTAAAATGTACAAAATGTAAAGAGGGGGCACATGTTGGTTGAGAAAACCCAAAAAGTAAATTGTTTTTTATTTGTGATCATTGCATTAAGTGAAGAGCGGTTTTTGATATTTTTTGGGGCGTTGTTCCAGGAAACGGTGATGTAGCAATATCATAATTTGTTTGGTAAACACAGTCGCCGTCGCATGTAAGTTGTTACGTTTTATTTGTGAACGACCGGTTTCGATCTACTACAGAGATCATCATCAGATCTACATTCCTTGGTGATATTAGGAATGTAGATCTGATGATGATCTCTGTAGTAGATCTAAACCGGTCGTTCACAAATAAAACGTAACAACTTACATGCGACGGCGACTGTGTTAACTAAATAAATAATAACAATTTTTGAAATTAGTGTATTTTGTTCATCTAGTAATGTATTTAATGGTTTTCTTTTCTTGTGTGATGTTATTTATCAACGAAGCCTGAAAATCTTTCTACAGGGACACGGGCCGGTAGTGGAACAGAATTTTTGTACTGACTAAAAAACCACCTGTTTTTCCTTTTACTTGATCTGTCACTTTTACAAAATTTTAGGGAAGTTATACATGTACAGCCACAAGGCATTAGTTTAAGTAAGAGATTACTGTATTAAATTCCCAAATTTTTAAACATTTAACATTTTACAAGTGAAAAGGTTAAGGACAATATATATCTGGTGTAATCGTCACGCTGTACTGTGTCAGTAATAATATGCACACGGTCAGTAAAACTTAATCACACTAAGCTTTAGACGACTTGGTTCCATGGCTTCCTCGGACCTGCACCACAGTCGAACCATACCAGCATCCCTTATCAACTGAAATTAGGGCTTATCCGACCAGGCCACGGTTTTACACTCGTCTACGGTCCAATCGATATAGTCACGAGCCCAGTAGAGGCGCACAGGCGATGTGCTTTTACCGAAGGCACTTGAGTCGGTCGACTGCTGCCGTAGCCCAGTAACGCCAAATTTCGCCACGCTGCCATAACATTTAAGTTTCCACATTGATTTCTGCGGTTATTTCACGCAGTGTTGCTTGCCTGTTAGCACTGACAACTCTAGCAAACGCAGCTGCTCTCGGTAGTTGTGTGAAGGCTGTCACACATTGCGTTGCCTGTGTTGGGACGTAATGCCTGTAATTTGGTACTCTCGGCGTACTTGTGCGCTGTAGACCCCGGGATACTGAATTCCCTATCGATTTCCAAAATGGAATATCCCATGCGTCTAGCTCTAACTGCGACTCCGCGTTGAAAATCTGTTAATTCCCGTCGTACGGCCATAATCACGCCCAAAATAATTTCACGTGAATCACGTGAGTACAAATGTGCATGGGCTGCCTATTTGTACGTCGCGTGCTTTATACTTCCGCCATTTGTATATGTGTGTATCACTACCCTATGACATTTTTCACCACTGTACACAATACACAAACTAAAATAAAACATCTACAGGCATAAATCAACATAAAGGACGAACCGATCATAGGCCTAGCGAAGCTTCTATGAAGACAAGACAGGGAGAAGAGAATCCTGTCCCACTTTGTGTCTTACATGTTTCGTATGGACATACGTGTATTTTATTGTACACTCCTGGAAATGGAAAAAAGAACACATTGACACCGGTGTGTCAGACCCACCATACTTGCTCCGGACACTGCGAGAGGGCTGTACAAGCAATGATCACACGCACGGCACAGCGGACACACCAGGAACCGCGGTGTTGGCCGTCGAATGGCGCTAGCTGCGCAGCATTTGTGCACCGCCGCCGTCAGTGTCAGCCAGTTTGCCGTGGCATACGGAGCTCCATCGCAGTCTTTAACACTGGTAGCATGCCGCGACAGCGTGGACGTGAACCGTATGTGCAGTTGACGGACTTTGAGCGAGGGCGTATAGTGGGCATGCGGGAGGCCGGGTGGACGTACCGCCGAATTGCTCAACACGTGGGGCGTGAGGTCTCCACAGTACATCGATGTTGTCGCCAGTGGTCGGCGGAAGGTGCACGTGCCCGTCGACCTGGGACCGGACCGCAGCGACGCACGGATGCACGCCAAGACCGTAGGATCCTACGCAGTGCCGTAGGGAACCGCACCGCCACTTCCCAGCAAATTAGGGACACTGTTGCTCCTGGGGTATCGGCGAGGACCATTCGCAACCGTCTCCATGAAGCTGGGCTACGGTTCCGCACACCGTTAGGCCGTCTTCCGCTCACGCCCCAACATCGTGCAGCCCGCCTCCAGTGGTGTCGCGACAGGCGTGAATGGAGGGACGAATGGAGACGTGTCGTCTTCAGCGATGAGAGTCGCTTCTGCCTTGGTGCCAATGATGGTCGTATGCGTGTTTGGCGCCGTGCAGGTGAGCGCCACAATCAGGACTGCATACGACCGAGGCACACAGGGCCAACACCCGGCATCATGGTGTGGGGAGCGATCTCCTACACTGGCCGTACACCACTGGTGATCGCCAACAGGACAATGCACGTCCGCATGTATCCCGTGCCACCCAACGTGCTCTAGAAGGTGTAAGTCAACTACCCTGGCCAGCAAGATCTCCGGATCTGTCCCCCATTGAGCATGTTTGGGACTGGATGAAGCGTCGTCTCACGCGGTCTGCACGTCCAGCACGAACGCTGGTCCAACTGAGGCGCCAGGTGGAAATGGCATGGCAAGCCGTTCCACAGGACTACATCCAGCATCTCTACGATCGTCTCCATGGGAGAATAGCAGCCTGCATTGCTGCGAAAGGTGGATATACACTGTACTAGTGCCGACATTGTGCATGCTCTGTTGCCTGTGTCTATGTGCCTGTGGTTCTGTCAGTGTGATCATGTGATGTATTTGACCCCAGGAATGTGTCAATAAAGTTTCCCCTTCCTGGGACAATGAATTCACGGTGTTCTTATTTCAATTTCCAGGAGTGTATTTCCTGATCAGCCCCATCCCACTTTAAGACTTCTGTATTTCGTATACCCATACGTGTTTTCATTAATGCATATTAATGTAGATTTTCACCTTGTAGTATTCATTCTTAGAGAGGCTGAACGTTATCTTAGTGTTATTGACATGCAGAAGGCTTTCGATAAGATTCAGTTAAGCGATGTTCTAAACCTGCTCTACCATTGGGGGATTCCTTCCAACTGAATAAAAACAGCTAAAGCCATTTACTCCAACAACAACATCCAGACGAAAATTGGTTCCAGGTTAACTAGCTGCGTAGTAGTTAATAGTAATATTAGACAATACAGTCATGGACGAGGTGATAAAGAAAGTATTGGCTCGTAGTGGTTATAGATTGGGGGACGAAGAAATAAAATTAAGTTTTTAAGTTGACGATGCAGTTTTGCTGGAAAACAGTGAAGATAGTCTGCAGAAACTTTTACATATATTTACCGTGGCAGCCAAAACCTAAGTATGGTCATATCAAATCAAAAAACCAAATATATGACGACATCTGTGGAAACAGTTATAAGCAAACAGGAAGTGGATGGAAAAATTATTCAACAGGTAAGAACATTTAAATATCTAGGTATTCAACGGTCCGTCAGTGGGAATGCAAACAAAGTGGAAAGGTGTTTAAATAATACTGTTTGGAAAAACAAGCATATAGGAAAGGACGCAACGGCAAGAATATACAAAAAAACAGAGACGCCATTTATGACATACCTAGCTGAGACAAGACCAGAAGCATCAAAAACAGACTCTTGGAAACCACGGAAATGCAAATTATGCGAAGGATTACAGGGGAGACACCGTGAGAGAGAGAGAGAGAGAAGGAGGGAGAGAGAGAGAAGTGAAAGAATTAGAAAAGATCCTAAAGTGGACTCCATTAATTAGTCAGTACATAAGGGAAAGCAAGAACCGGATTAACACATAGACACGACGATAAAAGGAAGAGTGTGAAAATTGTAAGAAGTAAATCACCAGCTGGTAAACGAAATACTGGCCGTCCAAGGGAAAGATGGAGCGACAACCTCAGGTTAGACTGAGAGATTCTGAAGGAAATTGGATTTATCCTAGGAAGAAGAAGTGTTCATACGATACTGTGATCTAATAGCGTAATTTGGTCATGCTTACTCGATCCACTTATATCTCACGACCCAATACAGTGACAGTTTTTATGAATGGTCTTTTTCCATTGATTGGTCCTGTTCTCCTTACCTTGTCATCTTTTGTTTAGTCTCTCGACAGCTTTGATACGGCTCCTCTCCTGTGCCAACCCCTTCATCTCAGAGTAACATATGGAACCTCTGACCTCAATTATTTGCTGGATATATTCCAATCTCTGTCTTCCTCTATACTTTTTATCCCCTGCAGCTCCCTCTAGTACCATGGAAGCAATTCCGTGATGTATTTAAAGTGTCATTGCTGTGGCTGTGCCCTCTTGTGATGTTTTGTAGTTCCTGGCTGGATGAGAAGAGAGTGGTGTGACAGTTGGGTGACCAGTTTCCTGTCAGCACAAAATGCACACGTGGTTAAGACACACTTTATTACAGGAACCAATTGAGTACTTAACTTCAACGATGCCCATTCTGAAGTTCTGTGGTTAACAGCAATCAAATATCATGTTCTACTTCTTGAATCTTGTCGGTCTTCACATTACAACTATACACAATGATTAACGTTCCTTCACAGCTAGCTAAGGTGCGAGTCGACGACTATCACTGTGGAAGACTAAGAGCACAGTGTGGCGCATTGAAGTGTGGCAGCGACCACCCATACGTACCTCCCCGATTCTGAGAGAACCTCCTCATTCCTTACGTTACCAGTCCACCTAATTTTCAACACCACGTTTCAAAAGCTTCGATTCTCTTCTCTAAGGTTATGTTTGATACCAGAAGACTTCTCTTCATCAGGAATGCCCTATTTGCGGCGTTATCTTTTGCGTCCTCCTTGCTCAGTCCGTCATGCGTTAGTCTGCTGCCTCGGTAGCAGAATCTGTCAACTTCATATCTCCGCGATCACCGATTCTGATGTTAGGTTTCTCGCTGTTTTCATTTCTGCTATATCTCATTACTTTCGTCTTTCTTCGAATTACTCTCAATCCATGTTCTGTACTTATTAGACTGCTCATTCCATTTAGCAGATCCGCTAATTCTTTTTAACTTTCACTGAGGATAGCAGTGCTATCAGTGAATCCTATCTTTGATATCCTTTTAATTACACTCTTGAACTTTCCTTTCACTTCCGTCATTGCTTCTTCGATGTATAGATTGAACAGTAGGAGCGAAATGCTACATCCCTATCTTACACCCTTTTTAACTCGAGTAATTCGTTCTTTGTCTTCCATTCTTATTGTTCCCTCATGGTTCTTGTACGTAATATGTATTACCCGCCTATCCCCAGAGCTTACGCCAATTTTTCTCAGAAATTCAATCATCTTGCACCATTTGACATTATCGAACGCGTTTTCCAGGTCGACTAATCCAATGAATGTATCTAGCTTTTTCTTTAGTATTGCGTCCATCATCAAACGCAACGTCAGAACTGCTTCTCTGGTACCCTTACCTCTCCTGAAGCCAAACTGATGGTCGTCTAACACAATTTCAATTTTCTTTCCCGTTCTTCTGTATATTAATCTTTGTGAGCAACTTGGATGCATGAACTGTTAAGCTGATTGTGTTATAGCTCTCGCACTTGTCGATTCTTGCTATCTTCGTAATTATGTGGGTGAGTTTTATCCGAATGTCAGGTGGTATACCGCCTGACTCATATACTCTACACACCTACGTAAATAGTCGTTTCAATGCCACTTCCCCCTATGATTTTATAGATTCTGATGTTATCTATCCCTTCTGATGGAATGTTATCTATCGTTCCTGGATTATTCGATATTAAGTCTTCCAAAGTTAATTTAAATTCTTATCTCCTATCTCTTCTAGATCGACTCCTGTTTCTTCCTCTCCTGTTTCTTTCCCCTCATAGAGGCCTTTAATGAATGCTTTTCACCTATCCGCTCTCTCCTCTGCATTTAACAATGAAATTCCTACTGGAGTTTCAGTCTTATCACCCTTGCTTTTAATTTCTCCGAAGGTTGTTTTGATGTTTCTATATGTTAAGTCACTCATTCCGACAATCGCTTTTTTCGATTTCTGCACGCTGCTATTTCACCTTAGCTTCGCTGCAATTGCTATTTATATCGAAGTAACATTTATTTCCGTATTCCTGAATTTCCCTTAACGTTTTTGCACTTAAAGTGAAGTATTTCTTCTGTTACCCTTGGTTTCTCCTCAGTTACCTTCGTTGTACCTAGTTTTGTCTTTCGAACTTCTGTGACTGCCCTTTTAGAGGTGTCAATCCGTCTTCAGCCTACTGAGGCATCCCTTACCGCAGTATCTGCAGTCTCAGAGAACTCCAAACTTACGTATTCATTTCTTAGTACTTCCGTATCCCATTTCTTTGTACTTTGATTTTTCCTGACTACTCTCAGCGTTATAGCAATACTAAATTGAGATTTGAGTTTATATAATCCTTATCTGACTTTGGAACCTCAGCCTGACAATGATGTAATCTAACTGAAATCTTCACGTATCGCGGTGCATTTTCCAAGTAAACCTATCCCTCTTGCCATTCCTGAACAGCATATTTGCTATTACTTGCCGAAATTTATTGCAGAATTCAATTATCAATTAATCTTTCCCCTTTCTCACTGCTAGTCCCAAGCCCACAGTTACTCCTAACCCTTTATTCTACTCCTGTTCCTACATCCACATTCCAATCCAATCCAATCCCCCCCTATTGTCAGAGTTGTTAGATGTCCTCCTGTGTGATATCGTGCCAAATTCTGTCCAATTGGCGCACTGGATCGTCAAAACTTCGACATAGCAGGAGCACCCTGCCTATAATGCTCCAAACGTTCTCAATTGTGGAGAGATCAGGCGGCCTCGCTGGCCAAGGTTGGGTTTGGCAAGCACGAAGACAAGCAGTAGAAACTCTTGACGTAGGCGGGCGGACATCGTTTGCTGAAATGTAACCCCTGATTGCTTACCATGAAGGACAACGAAACGGAGAATAGAATATCGTCGACGTACCGTTGTGATGTAAGGGTGTCGCGAATGACAACCAAAGGGGTCCTGCTGTGAAATGAAGTGCCACCCCAGACCATCACCTATGGTTGTCGGAACGTATGGCGGGCGACAGTTAGGTCGGTGTCCCACTACTGTCCGGAGCATCTCCATTCACCTCTCTGCTGGTCTTCGGTGCTCACATCGAAGCGGGACTGAGCACTGAAGATAATTCTACTCCATTCATTGAGATTCCAGGACGGAGTCGTATTTAGAGATTCCCTGGGCAGCGCTGGAATACAGAAATGGTATCCATTTCAATCAATACCAATGCCTAAGGGCCAAAAGTGGACTGACGAGTTATTGACTTGCTCCATTCGTGAAGCTCATTCTTAGGAATAAATCATCCAGTTTCCTGAAACTGAAATGATTTATTTGTCTGTACTTGTTCATCACGTCTACCAATTTCTGTACCATTCGGATAGTTTGTCGTTTCCTTCTCTTAGAGTGTATGTTTACTATGGATGTGGTATGTATCTGCTGGTACGAATATGCAGTCTTAAATGGATTTTATTCCAACATTCCTCAGCATCCTGTTCGGGAATGTCGTTGTAGCAGTAAGCTATGTTTAACAAACGCGATAATAATTATTGTTGTTCTATGATATACATCTTGGGCAACGGCCTTGCCGCACTGGGTACACCGGTTCCCGTGAAATCACCGAAGTTAAGCGCTGTCGGGAGTGGTCGGCACTTGGATGGGTGACCATCCAGGCCGCCATGCGCTGTTGCCATTTCTCGGGGTGCACTCAGCCTCGTGATGCCAATTGAGGAGCTACTCGACCGAACAGTAGCGGCTTCGGTCAAGAATACCATCATAGCGACCGGGAGAGTGGAGTGCTGACCCCACGCCCCTCCTATCCGCATCCTCCACTGAGGATGACACGGCGGTCGGATGGTCCCGGTAGCCACTCGTGGCCTGAAGACGGAGTGCTTTTTTCATGATATACATCTTACTTTAAAACTTGCCTTTCTTAGAAAGATATGGTAGAATATTTGGTGATTTCTTTAGATTGTGAACTTAGATTCAATAAACGTCTTCTGGGTTCTTCTTTTTCTGTGCTGTAGAATGAATCTGGATGAATTATCGCAGTTGTGTACAATTCTATGTCATTTAGAAACTAAAATTTAGATACTATAAGCATAATAAATCTTACTGGTAGAATTTTATAAGATGCCTTACCTATAATTTATGTCGTGCATCTTGCAGATTAAAAACTACAGTGCAAATTTCAGTTGGATGAAGACGCTTTTGCGACATGTAATTGAGACTCCAATCTTATTACAAAAATAACGCCGCAAATGGAACACAAACTCTGAAAATGAGAGTGGCAGAAGTACAGTGTCAGAACAGGAAAGGCCACAGAAGAAACGCAGAGCAACAGAAACGTATATGACTATTAGAAAGATATATACTGCTAATAGGGAAATCAATAAAACCTATGGAGAAAACAGAACGAGCTGTATAACCATTAAGAACACTTGTAGGAAAGCCGTACGAAGGAAAGGAAGAATAAATACACAGAAAGGGTGCAAAGGGAAAAGTAAATGTTACGGACAGGGAAGAGGAAGTAGGTAAATATGAGAATGGCGATGCGATACTGTGAGAAAAAATTTAGGGATGATTGTTTGAAATAAATAGAAACACTTTAGACTAAATTCTCTGAGAATTAATAACGTTCTTGGGAGAAGACACCCATTAAAATTGTTCCGTGTGTGGAAGCATGTTACGTGAGACAGGCGAAATACTCAGAGACTTCAAAGAGTAAGTAATTCCAGCAGCAAAAAATGCATGTGTGAATATTACCAAACTCTCTGACTGCAAAATATTAAGATGAACTGTGTACTGAAGAATGGAATGAGTCTTGGGAAAGGTGAATCCACATTTATAGCACTTATAGATATGTAAAAAAATGCGAGTGAATTTATCACGTATCATGTAAAACTATTCGTCTGGAAAACAACCTTATACGTAATTTAAACATTGACGATAAATAGCACCAACAACAAGAACATAACTTTTGAAACTATTTTCTCATTCGTATATGGTTCACTGACTGTGTACATGAACACTGCTCAAGTTATTGTCATCACCGTCGCCATGTAAAAGTTCCAGTTTCTTGAACGTTTCACGAATAAGAGATCATGAAACAGCATAAATAGAACGTTTCGTGACAACATTGTGCATCTGAAGCCATTTGTAAGGGATATATTTAGAAGAATCGTAAAATGGGTTTCTAAAACTAGTTATTCATTACTACTGCTTAGACGGTATACAGTAAGCGCCTGTTAGTTTAAAGTAAGCAACTGTGGAGTCACTGCTGTTAAGTGTGTTGCCAGGATTTAGGCGTCAAGTGCAATGTAGCACTGTGAATATAAATAGTACAAGTTGTTAGCAACAATCTATTTAAAACTGATGAGAAGCAGAAGCGTTACTGAATAGACACACATTAGTAGATACCATTTTGCGACGAACGAATAAATGTGCAATAACGTAGAATTTCATTGAGAACCTAGAAGATGTTGCCTGACCATTTCGTTCGCAATCTGTTGAATATATTTGCAGTCGTTATTAGCATATCTTGGATAACAAATTTAAAAAATAATTTTCATGGAACTAATGGCTTCCATGTAAACAGATGTTACATTTTAGTGGCCTTTACACTTCTAAAGCTAGTTTCAGCCACCTAAACATACTCTCACTATTTAGTTGAACTGAATGTTCCTTTGAAATATGCTTAGAGATACAGCATAATGTAAACAAGACAATGGTAGTGAGACAGTAATCGCGAACTTGTTAAAGAAATTCTCTAATTCCTTCAACTTGTCTTACCAGAACAACCAGCTGATGTTGATGTGGGTTCAGAACCTTATTGCTAGGTCAGATTCGCTGAATTTTCAATTAAGGTTCCTCTTAACGATTGAGCACAATTGATATTTTACCGGTCTAAAGGTTCATAAAATGCCCAAGAAAAAATACCTAGTAAACACGGCCACAATTATTCAGGGATTCTTCAATTATCACCAATCTAGCAACATTCCAATAGAATCGGGAAAGTTTCGTCAAGCGCAGTTAAGTATGCTGCACCATGAAACGAACCTGAGAAATACAGTGAGGGAGTAACTAGCAGAAATGTGTATCTGACCATATCACTGTCGGAGCTAATGGCAGGTTTTCCACGACGAGGGTTTGGGTCTGCTCCCGTCTGCGGTCTTAACTTGTCGCAGCCCAGCGATCAGACAACTAATAAATGATTAAACAATCTGTGGTTCTTTCTGATGGTTGTAACGCGCCAAATTTGAATGGTTGGTGTCAAGAGTAAAATGCCTGTAATAACACTAACTCAGACCTGTGTCAATAGTTAAGTGGCTAACGGTGCGTATATATATTCAGGTTTGTTTCCGTTAGAAACAGCGTGCTCCACGAACATATTAATGAGATCCAAGATGGTAGAAAGGGCAGCACCGTTCGTAAATTTTTAATCGGTTTGTTGTATCTCGATTTCAGTTACTTTTTCTTCTTTTTAATAATAGGAAAGAATCATGTTATTTGAAAGTAGCGATGATTCTTCAGTTTAGAAGCACAAGTATTAGTTAATTATTTGATAACTTTTGGAGCAGCTACTTAATAACAAATGATGGGCAACGGTTTTCCCCATCTCTTCCTCTATGACATGGGTACACGCCCTTGTAGCCTGTGTAAGTAGGCTGTTTATGTTTTCTTATTGGCAACGTTACGTAGCACTCTGTATGTAAATCACTGTTTGTGCTGTGTGCAGTCTGGGCTAGTTTGCATTGTTGTCTGCCATTGTAGTGTTGGGCAGCTGGATGTGAACAGCGCGTAGCGTTGGGCAGTTGGAGGTGAGCCGCCAGCAGTGGTGGATGTGGGGAGAGAGATGGCGGAGTTTTGAAATTTGTAATACTGGATATCATGAACTGCTATATACATTATGACTTTTGAACACTATTGAGGTAAATACATTGTTTGTTCTCTATCAAAATCTTTCATTTGCTAACTATGCCTATCAGTAGTTAGTGCCTTCTGTAGTTTGAATCTTTTATTTAGCTGGCAGTAGTGGCGCTCGCTGTATTGCAGTAGTTCGAGTAACGAAGATATTTGTGAGGTAAGTGATTTGTGAAACGTATAGGTTAATGTTAGTCAGGGCCATTCTTTTGTAGGGATTTTTGAAAGTCAGATTGCTCAGATTGCGTTGCGCTAAAAAATATTGTGTGTCAGTTTAAGCACAGTCATATATAATTTTTCTAAGGGGACGTTTCATATGTCGACCCTTAGTCGAGGATACCTCACTGGAATCTTCTGATTTTTTCTTGTAGTTTGTGCAATTAGTGCAGCCTTTGTTTATTGCTAGGGCGTAATTGTAGAGAGAATTTCCTTTGTAGTTGTAGTTCTTCATTGTTGTACAGTAAAACACTTGTGGCATGCATGTAGATTTGCACCAAGTACTTCGCAGCTGCGCTTGCAATTAACTAGATATTATTTTCAGTGCTATGTTAATGTGTTTTCTTATTTTGCTCTTCAAATTGTGCTTTTCTGTGTTGTAGTGTGAATTATTGTGACAATAATGGCGTGTGAAAATCGTAATACTAGGCTCCAAAGTAAACTGAGAAATGACAGTGAAGACGAAAGCAGTGTGTTAGCGCCACCGTATAATGAATTAACTAATTTTCAAACTAGTAATTTGGCAATTGTGCATAGGGAAATGGAGCGGGCTGCAAATACTGGTGTAGGCAGTGAAACAATTAGTGAACAGGGAAGCATTATCGATCGATCGGTCGGCAACAGCTTGCCTCAGGAATCTGAAATGACCGGACACAATCTTGCAAATACTGTAGATTCAGGTTTTGGGGCCTCACCGTTTTCTCAAATAAGTCAAAACACATTTTCTGCTTGTCAAAATGTGAATGCTGCCGGTGCAAATGCACTGCCAAAAAGCATAGAGGAACAGATTCCAGACACTAATACATTATTACTGCAATTAATGCAGGAAATGAAACAACACCAGAGACAAACACAGCAACAGTTAGACGCAATGGAACAAAATCTTCAAAAGTTAGACACAATGGAACAAAATCTTCAAAAGTTAGACACAATGGAAGAAAATCTTCAAAAGTTAGACACAATGGAACGACACCAGAGGCAAACACAGCAACAGTTAGACGCAATGGAACAAAAGCTTCAAAAGTTAGACTCAGTGGAACATAAGCTTGAACAAACACGTGAAGATTTAACTACTGAGTTACATAACATTGAATCGAAATGTCAAAAAGTCTGTAATGACGTAAAAACACAAATCTGAGAGCATTTTCAACCTATTTTTTTCACGGCATGAAAATGCATTACAGAATCGCGAAGCAGCCATAAAAGAACTGCAAACTATTGTTCATGAAAATCATGAGACCTTGCAAGCTAAAATTGACTCAGTTGCATCTACCGATTCGGTTACGCAACTTGCAAAAACTCAGGAAAACTTAAAGAACACAATAGATACTCTGAAAATTGGTTCAGAAAGACACATGGAGGAAATTAGTTCATTATCAGAGAAAGTAGTTGAACTTTCGGATCAGCTAAATAATCTATCTACGAAGGTAGATGATAATCTGAATGACACAAAACCGGTAGTCTCTAATGACACAGAAGAGTGCGAACAAATTAGGAAATTCAAACAAAATCAGAATCAAATTAATACGCAACACCAAAGAGAAATCCGGGAAGTACAAGACCAGCTGACACAGGTAATACAAGAATTACGTATTTCAGAGGGCACTCGCGCCCCAATACGGGAAGAGGGACATAGAAATACGGAACAGCCACAAAACAATAACACAACGCATTTCGGAAATTATGAAAGAAATTGGCAAGGTGCACCGAATTTTGAAATGGTGCCGCCGAAACGACGTAACAATGACCGATATGCGACTCGCCGACATGATGATTTTGACTATAAGCTGTTCATTACTATACGTAAATTCAAAACATTTAAGAATTCCGGCAACGACGTTCATCCACAAGCGTGGCTTCATCAATTCTCTCATTGTTTTCCTCCCAACTGGTCATTAGAGCACAGATTAGAATTTATGTGTGGCTATTTAGAGAATGAACTAGCTGTAAGAATGCGATCTGTCATTCACGATTGTCACAGTGAAGGAGAATTTTACCATGCCTTCCTCTCAGCATATTGGTCTCAAACTACACAAGACCGAGTAAAACATAGCATCATAATGATGAAACATTTCGAACAATCTGAATTTTTCAGTCTTGTGAAATATTTTGAAGACATGTTGCACAAGAATCAGTACCTGTCAAACCCATACAGCCCCTCAGAACTCATCCGCATTTGCTTAATCAAATTACCTGAACATTTACGACATATTATTTTGGCAGGACGTTGCAAAGACGACATTGAAGCTTTTCAGGGACTGTTACAAGAATTAGAAATTGACACTGACAATCGCGGAACGCGAAAACAGGAACACAACAATTACAGGTCACATCCGTCGCAATTCCGCGATGAACGAAATAATAACTGGACACAACAAGACTATTCTCACAACACAAATCGTGACCAAAACTGACACCACCCGTATGACAACCGTTGGCAGAGTAGTAATAATTACAGGGAAAGATCACCTCTCCGCAGTAGAGACTATCACAGAGACAATCAGAGAAACAGACAATATGGGAACCAAAATAATTATTATCAAGGGAGACTGAATAACTTTAGACGCAACGGTCCAGCGCGCAGTTACGATTCAGGGAGAAATTCTCCACCACATAACCGACAAGAAAGAAACTACAGGAACTATCGACATGATGACAGACGATATAATCGTAACGACAGACCTGAATTGCATCAGAACTGGCGGGATTCAAACAAAGCAGGGCCCTCTCGGCAAGGCGAATTTGTAGAAGTTAGGTCTCCTAATCCCAGTAACGACGCGCGCCAACAAAGAAACAGACAATGACTCGTACCGCAGGCAGCCATGTGCGCCCGCTGGTTCAGGGAAAAATAACATAGACGCTAAACTTGAGAAAAATTCCAGTTTTCTTTACCGACGTAATGTAAAACCATTTATTGAGAGATAATCTGCTTTTTAACTTAGTCTTTGCTATAAAAATTTTCACTTCACGTTACTAGTACTGTTTTTCACTCTTAGAAACTGTTAACATGCAACTATGTTTTAAAGTTAGCTATCCAGTCAAGAACCAAGAGAACTTATTTAAACAGTAATTACAAATGCAT
Organism: Schistocerca cancellata; assembly: GCF_023864275.1. Classification (NCBI taxonomy): domain Eukaryota; kingdom Metazoa; phylum Arthropoda; class Insecta; order Orthoptera; family Acrididae; genus Schistocerca; species Schistocerca cancellata. The sequence continues at coordinate 617,417,402 of NC_064630.1, read as the reverse complement.
TGTTATAGTGAACAGACAACACAGTGTTATTGTGTGTGTACATTCTTGCTTGTTAGTTGCACGATTATGTAACAACTATAAGGCTCACATACTTAGAACATATACTGGTACTGCTAATGAGATTTTAATGCAACATTTTGGTTTACTTGAAAATACATTCTGGATTTAAAGTACTTTCTGTCAGATACCAGATGAGACAGTGGTTAGTTTATGTGACAGCTACACGATTTTATCACGACGCTACTAATGAGTGAAAATTTACAATGTTGCTTTTGCAGTGTTTCTGTTTTATATCTGCACAGTTTTTCTGTATTATTCTGGAAAGTAAAACATGTTTTAGTAGTAACTTTTGTGGTATAGCTACAGTGAGACTGCCTTTTCTGTAGCACAACAATACGTTACAGCACAGTACTTTCTTGATCATGGTAATGTACGTAATAACTACGATATCTATACACAAAGCAGTTCACTTTCGTTTATGATGAGGTAAGTACATTGACTTCAGCAGAACTTTGCTTACAGAGGACGATAATTACGACACTTCCACAGAATTGTCTTACAGCAAGACGCACATTTAGCGCTACAGGACACGCATTTAAGTGTTTAATTTTGTACTTAAACCATTTATTTTTCAAGATTTTTGAATTACAAAGAAAGTTTTCTGTGATACATTTCATTCCATTGCTGTAATCTGTAACACCTGAGGGTATAATTACATTAATCCTCAGGGGGGTACACGCTTGCTTTGTGTATCATGTGTTTGGCAAGCACAAGGAGCCCTAGCTAATATGGTATTTGCTTACACAACTTTACACATTGGTACCATATTTCTCTAACATATAATTACACAGCTATATGATCATTTAACTGAGAGAGACAAATTTTTTATTACGGCAGTGACAGATGTTTACGTAATTACACCGTTGTATAACTTCACACTTACGAAATTGTATTTTGTCTGTACTTTGTGAACTGTTCATATTTTTTCGGACCCATTGTGATATTATGAGAGCTTTGAATGATATATTTGGTATGGGATCACGATTTTTAAAGTACGTTTGAGGCAGATGACACTTTTGACATGAGCAGAGAATTTTTTTTAGGTTTTGACATAATTGCAGAAAGCTGCGAAGTTTTTGAGATTTGACTGAGGTGTTATGATGTTATTATTACGAAGACGATGTATATTATGCTGCTGAGGGATGTTTATGATTAATAAGCTGATGCTATATGAGTTATTTGATTATGCTACGTATCTGTTATGATGAAATATTGAAGAAGTGTTGACGAATAAGATAAGGAATAATGAGTAGTGGATAGGGACTCTGCTTCGTGAAAAAGGTTGTTGGAAACCAAGAATCGTACTTTAAGAGTTATTAAATGTATGTAAATGCGTGAATGTATCACAATGCTGACGAAAATTTTTTGGACACTGTTATATCAATAGGATTTTGTTTCTACAGCTTTGTAACGCAAATTCTTGACCTGTGAAATATTTTTATATGAGACTGTCACTGTAGCAGAAACTGCTGTCGTAAATATTTCCATAAGAAAGTTAAGTGACCACCTGCACGTAATGCATCGTGGGCACCCAGCTGTGTCAGACGCCTGGTGAACAAGACATTAGTGTGTGCCTTTTCAGAGGCACAGGTAGAAAAAAAAGGGAGGCCATTATCTTCGCTATTGACATTCCTTTGTAGAAAGCATCGCAAATATGACACGCTCAAACTTGAAAACATGTGATTATACTGTGGAGCTCTTAATTTATGATATTTACTAAAATGCCTAATGAAACGATGAGAAACATTTCACGGCTATTGCCTTGCTAGTTGAAATGCCATATGGCTTGCTTTATGTATTTATTTACTCATTTTGTTTAATATCAAGTTTCTAGCTGCAGCAGCATTGGTTAAAATAATATTTAATAGATGTACTAATGTAAATATTTTATGCCCACAGATCCAGTAAATAATTTTATGATCTATTCAAAAAACGAAGGAGCATAAAAAGACATTTCCCTTCACAGGAATTGCATACGGAATTTTCTTTTCAACTACTTGGTAATTTTTTGGTAGAATAACTTCTTGTGGTGCACCACTTTAATTACATAGACATTAAGATGTGAATATACATTTCCCTTGTCTGCATTGTTGTCTTTAATGTAATATTTTTTCTGCTTGAGCTTTGTCATGTTTAGGTATAAGTTATTGCATTTGCTGCTGCTGTTTGCCAGGCATAATGCTACTAAATTTCACTTTTTATTACTCTGTTAAGCCAGTTTTACTACTGATTTATTTTTATTGATTGCTGCACATTGCCTTATATTTGTTGTAATATTGCAATTGCTCTGCTAATTTTTTTCACTGCTGCTTGGTTTGCCAATTTGAATTTTTGTCATTGCTGTTTGTGTTAATTTGTTATGCGCTGCTGTATTGCCTCGTCCCTTGGCATATATATCTGAGCTCAGTAGATTTAAGTTAGCTTAAGAGGGGGTAGACTATATAAGAAACTGACTATGGACAATAGGGAAAGAATGCATTGAGAGGTTATATGAAAAAGATTTTGGCCACAAAGAGTATTGTACACTGAGAAATAATTATTTTGAAAGAAATATGAATAGAATACAGAAAGTAGGTATAGATAGGATTTTTAGGGAATAATGATGAATGAAGGGAGATCTCCAAGAAGTAAAGGAAGTTTTGTTTGCAAAATACTGCAGTAAAACAAACCCTGTCCTTTCCTTTTGTATTATTCCGCTATATGTTTGTGTACCCTTGTGTATTTGTGTTCATCCTGTCTTTATGTGTTTATCTGATACGATTTATGTTGTAGAATTTTTCTAATACTCAGCTACATTCACTATGATGAGGAATACTGTTATCCTCAAATATAATTTGCATTAATATTGTGTTATTTACTTTGTAAAGATGTTTAGACATTATTTATCTGTTCTGTTTTGTTGCTCATGTGTGAAGTTGATATTTTGAAAGTTATTCTGATCTTTTATGTATGTACTCGTGTCATAATTCCTGTAACACTGATGTATATGTTATTTCGATTCTTTTGTAAAGCCTGTACTACAAATGTTATCTGTATTATTATGTTTTTAATGATGTATTTTGTACCTTTGTAATTGTATTCTTATGTTATAAAATTGTAATTGTAATTGACATCATATTATTAACTTGTAAGTTCCATTTCACTGCACGCATTTCTGTTGGTCATAGTATATGGAAAATATGTGAGAAGTAGGGACTGTTAGTGTTTGCACGTGTGTTAATAATTCAGCAAGGGACTGGATAACAGCATTGCTGGTTCTAAGGACAATTCCAAAAACTTTGTGAGTGCACAAGTGGTGGTTTATGGACTTGCCACATTCTCCGCAAGACTCTTCGATGGTGATTGTGCACCTGCACAGTCGCAACAGATGGCTGTTGGCCATCTCTACAAGGACTACAGTGGGTCTACACCTTTGATGATCCATCAATACCATTATTTCTTCAAGGACTGCAGTGGATCTGCACCTTTGGTGGCCCACCAATACCATACTCTCTACCAGGACTACAGTGGGTCTACTCTGTGATGACCTACCTACCAATATTCTTCAAAACTTCGTATGACTCTGCTGTGGGTTTACTCTGTTGTGGCCCATTACCTGTCTGCATGTCGAGAGTCAGCACTGTCTTTCTGTTGGAAGGACAACACTACTTCTTTAAGACTGCATGAAATCCACTACTTCCATGTCCATTTTCTTTTATTGTTCAGACTTTGAGAAAAACACTGCAATTTTACTGTGATGAATGATCAGGACTGTCTTTATGGACTGTGAGAAAATTTTAGCTTTTGACCAACATTGTATCAATAAGTGTGTGCATTTTATATCTTTGATATTGTAATTATGAAAAATTTTATCAAATCACTATTGGCCACTGCCCAAAACAATTTGTAAAATTTTTTGTGGGGAGCATGGGGGCTGTGTAAGTAGGCTGTTTATGTTTTCTTATTGGCAACGTTACGTAGCGCTCTGTATGTAAATCACTGGTTGTGCTGTGTGCAGTCTGTGGCTAGTTTGCATTGTTGTCTGCCATTGTAGTGTTGGGCAGCTGGATGTGAACAGCGCGTAGCGTTGGGCAGTTGGAGGTGAACCGCCAGCAGTGGTGGATGTGGGGAGAGAGATGGCGGAGTTTTGAAATTTGTAATACTGGATATCATGAACTGCTATATACATTATGACTTTTGAACACTATTGAGGTAAATACATTGTTTGTTCTCTATCAAAATCTTTCATTTGCTAACTATGCCTATCAGTAGTTAGTGCCTTCTGTAGTTTGAATCTTTTATTTAGCTGGCAGTAGTGGCGCTCGCTGTATTGCAGTAGTTCGAGTAACGAAGATTTTTGTGAGGTAAGTGATTTGTGAAACGTATAGGTTGATGTTAGTCAGGGCCATTCTTTTGTAGGGATTTTTGAAAGTCAGATTGCGTTGCGCTAAAAAATATTGTCTGTCAGTTTAAGCACAGTCATGTATAATTTTTCTAAGGGGACGTTTCATACCTGTTCCTCGTTATTTATGGACTTTCGATATTTTTATATAAATATTTTGTGCAAAATGTGTTGCAGGTGTATGAAAAGGAGGTAAAAGCTGTAAGAAACGTATGCTGATAGGAGCCAGCAGTGTGGAAGCTCCTGGAAGCTCCTAGGCGATAAAAGAACAACTGCAAAAAAGCGAATCTCCGACAGCCATCGATTACATTTCAATTAATGTTAAAATGTGCTACTGATTCTCTTTGTTTGTCGATCTTTAATGGTTCCAAAGGTTTTCGTGTCGTCGTTATAGTAGTTGTGTATAGACTTTGGTTTAGAGCTAAACGGATAGTTGACTACCACATGGGTGAGTCGACTTCATAGTGTTGCTTAAAGTTGTACTAGATCAGTCACCAGATCAGGTCAACGCAGTACCTCAGACTACAGATTTAACGTTGTCTGATAAACGGTATATTCGCTTAATTTACACAGCTATCAGGGAATCGAAATCGACTGCTACGGCAGTTTGTGAGGTCTGTACAAGTAAGGCACATTTAGGATGAGAAAACCCTTAGAGGCCATGTACTGAGTATTTAGCTGAGACTAACTGAGATTTGGATCAGTTGTGGTGAACAGAAGAGAGAAGTTGGTCGGAAGGATCTCCAGTTGATTACAGGTGCTAAGCAGTTTCGCCTGTGCAGAGCCCAATTTATTGAGAGTAAACTGTTAACATACACACTGTCAACAGACCATGGTGGGTCCATTAGCACCGACAATAGCTCAGAGAGTGGTATCTGCTAATCAAGTATGAAGGAATTTGACAAATCCCCTTGGATGCTGGTGACATTCAAGCGCTTATCTAAGACTGTAACAGGGACTACTTTTGACTCACCTGATAGTTTAAATTGCTGATGGACTCAACTAAAATTTTATGGAACTGAATTCTCCACCTTTGTATGTGGCGTTACAGAAGCGTTAATACCCAAGTGCAGAGTTATTAGTCACTTGTTTCATAAGCTGGATAGAGTTTGCACCTATTCTTGTAACCTATGATTGGGTGAAGTAATTTACCTAGAAGCCAACACCTGAAGAGAATGAGAGCTGCTCCACATTTATAAAACGGCAGGGACCAAATGACGGCAGCATTAACATTTCTTTACAGGCAGGGCCAAGTTAGGATTGGTGCTGCACTGGAATTCGATTACAGAGGGTGTAGTGAATTAAAATGAAATAAAGTTACAACCTGCCTAGTTGTATAAACATTTTGTACTTTGGTAGGAGGAGGTGCCACGAACAACATTCTAGAAACCCCGAATGGTGAGGGATGAGTGTGGGGGTGAAGGCGCGTTGGAAGATCACTTTTGTACGTTTTTTAACAAAAGTAAATTTCCTCCAAAAAGGTCCTCTTAATTATTCTGTGGGACTAACACTCTGCTCTTAGCGAGAGAGAAAATATGAAAATCTCGTGCATGGTTTTAGAAGACCAGATACTACAGGGGTTATCTTGTTACGCGTGATAACAAAGTGAATTACAAAAATCTTTACGTAAAGTTGCTACTTCAAATGTTTAAAAGGAACAGTTCATTACAAGTAAAAAGCCATACGATATTTTAAATACTTTAAAATGGGGTAAAGCCAAGCTGCAAACCTATAAGTATATACATACAGCAGCAACACATCAGAGATTATTAACAGCTTCTTTTAACTGCGAGCGCGCTGATTTCATTTTTTTAGAGAATAAGGTGAATGTTATTCCTGTTTTTTTTTCATACGGATACTTATTACATCGATAACCAGGCAAGTTCGAAGTGGACCAATTTAACCTACAACAGCGTAATCAGCCTGTCTAAAATGTAGCTGAATCGTTGTTTGTTACGATCGAACGACTACTACGTACAGAGTGCTTACACCAAAAGAGCAATTGTGTATTGTCACAAACGTAGAACTAAACGAGAAAGCTACAGGGCATTCTTTGAGGCAGTAGACTCTCACTTGGTAAAACTGATTCATCAAAGAAAAAACTTTAGCTGCTATGTGGTGGGCAGAGACTCGACGTTGTTATAGAAGACATGGTCTCGTGATTCGCTGATGGAACACCATACTGTGAAAATTGGACTCAGACCTTTTTATCTATTGTATCAAGTAGCATTACTAATTTGATTTCAATAACTATCTAGATCGACGTAAACTTTATTTAATTTTGTAAATTTATATACCTATTCCGTCACTGTTTATTCTGTCTTAACTTTTTGTCACATTCTTACGTGTAAACACACTTGCATTCGTAAATGGAGAAGTAAAGAGGCAATGGACAAAGAGAAATATAGAAACACTTCGCTCACATACACCTGTGTACAGAAATCGTAAAACAGACAAGAAAAAGATTAAAAAATACTTACGGAGTAGACACAGATAAAGAACTGAAGAACTTTTAGCACCGGGATACACTCTTGCTGTTTGCTCACCAAATAAGAATTCTGAAATGTTAAACACAGCGTTCCTTTCTCCGTCACCCTTGAAAACGTTCTCTGTAAAATATCTCTACTAGTAATGTCACCTAAAAGAATTACGAAACGCTGTGATTGGTTGCTATTTCCTCTTTGAATTTATCCCGATCATGTTCTACATACGAAGTCAAATATTTTGATGTGACTGACACAGTGTACAACATCGTCACACAATTCCGAATTACGTAATGTAAAGGTCTTTAGAATGCAAAAATGAGTGAATTTCGCATAAGGAAAATACTTCGTTCCACAAAACTTTTTTCTGAATTTCTACACTTCCGTTCCTATCTTTGCAATAATACTTCTCTACCAGTTCCCTATACACTAAAATTATGATGAAGGAATGCTGATGTACATGATATCCATCCCAGATACCGAGTGAAGTGGCATAATATTCGGGAGGACGTTAGTTCGATACCCCTTCCGACCATCCAGGTATGTTTCCTGAGAGTTTTCTATCTCGCTTAGAGGAATCCATGAATGTTTCCTTCCACATCCTGCGCCAGTCAGAGCTTTTGTTCTCTCCAGAGTGAAATTGTCATCAACGGAAATTTAAACCCTAATCATTCTTTTCTTCCGCCCAAGCAATTATGCATCAGTGACGTTATCAACAACTTTCTAAATTTTACCTCACTATCATGAGTAATCCATTACTTCATGTACTTCGTGACGCACACGGACTGTGGCAACGAAATCTACATCTAGATGGATACTCTGCAAATCACATTTAAGTGCGTGGCAGAGGGTTCACAGAACCACCTTCACAATTCTCTATTATTCCAACCGCGCGGAATTTACGAACACCTGTATCTTACGACCTCTGATTTCCATTATTTTATCATTATGATCGTTTCTACCTATGTGGGTCATTGTCAACAAAATATTTTTGCATTCGGAGGAGAAAGTTGGTGATTGGAATTTCATGAGAAGATTTCGCTGCAACGAAAAACGCTTTTGTTTTAATGATGTGCGCCCCAAATCCTGTATCGTTTCGGTGACTTTCTCTCCCCTACTTCGCGATAATACAAAGCGTGCTGCCCTTCTTTGAACTTTTTCGATGTACTCCGTCAGTTCTATCTGGTAAGGATCCCACACCGGGCAGCTGCATTCTAAAAGAGGACGGATAAGGGTAGTGTAGCAAGGCCCGTTAGTACATCTATTGCACTTTCTAAGTGAATGTTTGGTTAGCCTTCCCCACAACATTTTTATGTGTTCCTGCCAATTTAAGCTGTTCATACTTGTTATTCCTAGGCATTTAGTTGAATTTACAGCCTTTAGATTCGCCTGTTTTCTCGTATAACTGAAGTTTAACGGGTTCCTTTTAGCACTCATGTGGATGACTTCACACTTTTCGTTATTTAGGGTCAATTTCCAATTTTCGCACCATATAGATATCTTTTTGAAATCGTTTTTCAGTTTGTTTTGGTCTTTTGGTGACTTTAATAGTCGATAAACGAACGACAGCCTCATCTGCAAACAACCTAAGACGGCTGGTCAGATTGTCTCGCAAATCGTTTATAGATAAGGAACAGCAAAGGGCCTGTAACATTACCTTGGGGAGCCCCAGAAATCACTTCTGTTTTACTCGATGACTTGCAGTCAATTACAACGAACTGTGACTTCTCTGACTCAGACGATATTCCATAAGCATGCAATTTCTCTACAAGCCGCTAGTGTGGTACAGTGTCAAAAGCCTTCCGGAAATCTATAAATACGGAATCAATATGAAATCCCTTGTCAATAGCATTCAACACTTCATGAGAATAAAGAGCTAGTTGTGTTCCACAAGAACGATGTTTTCTAAATCCATGTTGACCGTGTGTCAAGAGACCGTTTCCTTCAAGGTAATTCATAATGTTCGAACACAATATATGTTCAATAATCCTGGTGCATATCGACGTTAATGATATGATCCCGTAATTTAGTGGATTACTCCTACTACCTATCTTGGATATTGTCCGGATATTGTAGGCTGAGAGGTTTGCACTGAAACAGAACGGGCGACGGCATCTGGCTCAGCGACTGCCAGCCATACCCACATAAATATGCTAACATGTATCATGCTTATTGTAGTTTCAGCACCCAATGAAGTTTTACACTAATTTCTACGCCGAGTTACTTGCAGTAATTACGAAAATTCGACATGGCGGAGATTGTGTGCAAGAATCAAAAGAAATGATTTTTCACAACACTGCAATTCATATATCGTTATTGGTCAAATGTTTTACGGTCTAGTGCAATCGATTATGTCTCCTCTCATCAGCAACTTGTTCACCAAACCAGCTAACGCCCCAAAAATTCCAGGTCCTGAAATAAGATTCTCGACACTGAAGCCAATGAAAGATCGGACTTAGTCTCTCAACGTTCCTGTCCCTATTGTCTTGCGTATCGTCCTGATTTCTCAACCAGAAACATTGTACAACGTCTCACGACGTGCAGGCACATGGCAGCAAACGACTTCTCATTACATGTAGTTGCTGTGCTCCACCATCATTGTCATGTTTAAGTCAATAACTTACGCTTCACGAAAACATGTTAATACATCCTTTGGGAAGACACCAACTTCTACTTACGAATGATAGTTTAGGTATTCATACACTAAAATAGCATAGGCCCTACCAACGTTTTGATCAGCAGAGGACGAATTTTAGAAACATAATGTATAAAAAAGTTTGGTGGTGAAAGTGATTAAATATAGTTCACACGTTCCACACGTGAATACGTGATAAATATGAAACTTCCATGCTTAAATTTGGCAAATTTTGTGCCAAAAGCTCTCACTAGCAGTTTGAGAGCAAGTGCTTTAAATTCCTATTTCAGTGCCGCCATTGTATTCTGATCTAGAACCCCCTTATCTACCCTACTTTTGAATACGAACTTTAGGTATGAAAATTACTTTCAGTGTATGTGATCACAGTTAATCCAAACTGATTTTATTTGTAAATGAAATTAAACACTAAGGATCGTTATCAATAAGACGTACACACAATGGCAAAATGTTAGAAAAAGCATCTACTGTAGTAATATGGAAACTTCGCAAATGAAAACAGTTGCTAATTTCATCTCAACGGTTCATTTAGGCCCTACAATTGTTTATTACCTGTGCAACGGGTAATGTAGCTGTGCTCTGTCTGTCCTGAAATAAATCATTGTGGGGTTGTTTGCCTTATCACTTGCTTTATGCTGCTTGGCCAAACAAAATTTTGTTTCCTTTCCACAATGCAGCTAGCTCCTCGTAATAGTGCAAGACGTGCCAGTGCAGTAAAGTTACCCATTTCATTCAAACAGCTAGGATAAGTTTCAATGAAATATTAGCAAATGAGCAAAAGGGTATTTTATAATTCTATTACAGTCCTTTTCATAAGACAGAAGTGACCCGTACTGACAAGAACTATGATTTTTTCCTATCACTGTCATTCACTGTAATAACTAATCCATACAAACAATATTAAATCACGCAAAATTAATCTTTCCTTTTTCAAGTAAGTACGTTTAGCTGAAAGTGGAGAATGAAGAATAATAATTAAGATTCTGAACACATGCCTGATAATTCGCCCTGGATACTAAAATGAAAATATTGTTAAACACAATGTAATCTTTACAATAATTACTCGATAAAAGAGTACAGGAAATAAAAACTCGATTCATACTAACTTTCTCAAAAGTGTTGTCTGTCTATAAAACCATCTCAAAAATTCATCCTCTATATTCACTCCGCCATGGAGCATTTCAAATAAAATTCCTTCGTTGTATGGCACGTCCGCCATCAAAGGTTTTCACTCAGTGAAGAAACGAGAGTATCTGTCTCTAGTCGACTCACTCACTCACTCGAGCTTGCTAGTAATGCAGTCTCTGGTAGCCGAAGAGTTCGTATCACATGCGTGTTCACGCATAAACAGACACTCATAGTGGCAAACATTTGAAACGAACTACCATTTCTCATGGTATATACACCTTTCAAATAATATACAAAATATAATTCTAGATAGAAAAAATACTTCCAGATATGAATTTATTACAGACGTAAAAACTGGTGTATTACTTATGTTTCTCGCAAATAAACTCGTAACACAGTGCAGTTACCCCACCAGATTTGGAATTCCTTGTCATCACCTAGCATATGCTCAGTCAAGGCCCTTACTCATAATGCATACTTATTCGCAACGAACTGGATGAAAACTCCACACAAACATTATACCAGCTTCGATAACACTTTATTAACCACTGTACAGGGAGCTTTGAATTATGTAACAGATACCTTGCTTAACAGATCTCCAGCGAAAAGAAAATTGTGTGTGATATTTCTAGCAAATAATTCAACAAATCTCATATTTTCGTATTCCATTATCAGTTCATTTTGTAAACTGTTAAAACTTTTAATCTTTCTGAAATCATTGCAGAGTTCATTTTATAAACTGTTAAAGCGTTTTTTTATCATTCTGTAATCATTGCAGAACTCCTTATTCTGTTTGTTCTGTAGTAGCATTTCGAATATCTCTTACACAGCTGACATTTGTTATCTTGGATATACATCTGGAATTAAGTCTCTGATGTATCTTATCTCTACAGACATCTCAGAATAAAAATTAGTCTTATGTTCACCACACTTTACGTAGGTAGGATTTCTGTATGTGCAGGACTAAAATAGCAACAGTTACACGTTTCACCGATGTTCCTGAACATATTTCTGAAGCTAAGAGAACAATGTGAAAAGTTCTTTGTCGGCGCAGTGACATCTTTGATATGGATGAAATTTTGTTTTTGTTGAGTTGGTATATTTTGGGAAATAATCTAAGTAAAGTTTTAAGCATACCGTAGTATCGCTTCCCGCCTCAGAACCGATTGTTGCTTCTCCCGAGATTCTAGAGAGAGTGGGCGAGGGGGGGGGGGGATAAGTTATTTTCAGTGTATCTTGCGTGGAGCCAGGAATGTTGCTGGATGCGTGGTACCCGAGAACACCAACTTTTGCGTCCATAAAATGGTTAAAAATTCACCAAATAAGTTTTTATGTTTTATACCAATGTTCATTAGCAAAAATATTTGTAAATTATTTTGAAAACTGTACTTTACACATTCTTGTGTCGTGTAATCATGGTAATAATCAGCCGCGTCGTGATGGTTACGAGATGAACAGTCGTGGATTTGATAGTAATTCAGCGAATATTCTATTGAGAGACACTTACAAACAGTATATAACTAAAATTCACGAGTGGTGATAGCTTCGTTCGAGACCGATTGTTGATCTCGCGGCACGGAACGGTCACGTGTTCGCTCGCGAAAGTGATCAGTAGCATCTTTAGCAATATTAGCTGTAAGAAACTGTGCCAGCTATCAAAAGCAAACTTAAATATCCGATTAATGACTTCTTAAGGCTGCCATCAGTCCATCTTCCGTGTCATCTTTTAGCTTTTTGGAGTTCTCTATAGTCTTTCTCTGCCTGTTTCTTCTTCTGTTTTTATCACACCATGGGGGAAGATCAAGCCGGGAACCGAACTCATTAATTTTTGTTTTCATTTTTTATTACATTTGATATTGAGCAAACATGGATGATTGCTAGACTGTCTGAATGTGAGTGTAATTGCAAACGCAGTCGGCATTACCGTACAGCCTCGTGATTGGCCTCTTGTTTCTCCAATGTTTTGGTTGGAGGAGACACATGGTACCACTGAAAAATGCGAAGGTTTCCCGCATGCTTTTTCCCAGACGAAAACAATGTTAGAAATTCGATTACGTATGAATTATTTGAAGTCCCCTGAGTGAGCGAGCCAAGATTCCGTCACATCCGACAGATAGCGTAGCTGTAGGACAGTTTCAAAGTCTGTAGATTATATACGTTACAAGCAACGTGCCGTCATTGAATGTGTCACTGCAGAGGAGGAAAACTGTTGAGAATATTCACAAACGCTTGTACAAAGTCTATGGAGCATCTGCTGTGACGGATGTACAGTTAGTCGCTGGGCACGGAGGGTGAGGTCATCAGAGGGCTGCTCGGAGAAAGTTCCACGATTTGCAGCCGCCGGAGAAACCACCCACAGCCGTCACACCTGACATGTTGCAGTGAGCTTCCACTTGTATGGGCCATTAAAGGATTCCATTTGTGGAAGACACATTGAGGATGATGAGGAGGTGATTCACACAATGAAGCCCTGGCTCCGTCACCATAACAAGTATTGGTACTGAAAGGGCATGCACGTCCTTGTTTCGCGCTGGAGGAAGGCTATAGAACGGGATGGAGATTTAGAAGAAAAGTAGGGTGTGTAGATAAACACCGTTCTTTCGTGTCTGCAATACTTATTATGTTCAGTAAAGAATTGTTAAGTCGACTGGTCAAGTTTCTTTCAATACCTTTACACGGAAGCGAGGCAGGTTGGAATTTGCACAAAGTTAGGCAGTCACTGTGCTGGGGTCTGGTGAGTATGACTTGCCGCTTCTGTGAGCTCTTGGAAGGTGATTTTCATAGGGGGCTATTTCAGATTTTCGTGTTAGGAAGTTTCTATAATTTTTAGTGATTTATCAGAAGCGTTATGAGATTGTCGCTGGAGTTAGTGTTGCTGTCGTTTAACTAGGTTCAGATAGGACCGATTTTGTTTTCTATACGGTCACGATAGTGACCCTGGTTAAGTTCCATGTTTCTTTTCGCAGCTTCACAAGCCAATTTTGACTACCGAACGTTTACAAGAAGTTTCTGAGTTTTGACTCAGGTTAATTTATTTGTGTTCGAATTTTTGTGTTGAAAGGAGTCTACTGGGGTACACATACATATGGAGCCTGAATATTATAATGATAGTAACGTAAAATAAGATGTAGGTACTGAATATGTCTCCGATGGTCTCTATAAAGCGGATCTCTGTGCACCAACGCAGAGCCAAAGTTACTGCTTCTGGTCTAAGGTTGAAGTGTTAGAGTGAGAGAGCGCTTGGTCCACTGCAGTTGGTAGCTGTCTGTGAGGCAAAGAGAATGCAGCAGGCGGTCTTGTGGTGTGCTCTGTGAAGTCGCCAAGTGTTAGATTATAACGTAGGAATTACGAGTACTTGTATTATTGGAAATACAGATGTGGAAGCAGAAGTCTTCTCGCACGCCAGGTAAAGATGATAAATATTTATAGCTTTCGTTTAGCCAGCGAGTTGGTGTAGATGAGTTGGCTGATAATCGGCAATCGTCGAGTAACCCCAGAATGTACGTAAACAAATTTGATGTAAAGGCTAATTAGACATTTCCCATTTGTAATGTTTCTAAGATATACGTAATTTGATGATTTTCCTTCCTGCTAATTTAGTGTGGTTAGATAATACTTGTTGTATAAATGTCATTGTTTGTGACTCAATTAGTAGAAATGCTGTAATTTTCCTGAATAATGTAATTTCAATTGTAAGATGTTTTGGAAAGCCAAACGTAACTTCAAATACAATTTTACTATTGAAAGAATCACTGTTAGTAATTCATCCAAATCCGTGCGGCCTCCATGTCCAGGTAATATGTTTTTTTTTAAAGACACTGAATTTTTCTTAAATGTTTCCATTTATCAGCCATAGGAATTTCATGTACATTTCAAAGTAATACGGCCTGAATTGCACACTGCTGAGCCTGTAGCTAGTGTATTTTGTTTTTCTTCATGACAGAGCAGAATATATTGCGATCCACAGTTGCTGCTTTAGACGTAAGAGTTATTTATTTGTGATGTGCACGGGGGCTAAAGTTACCAGTTTTGAACAGGGCCAGAGGATTCAGTGCCTAAGGGGCTGAAGGTATTTTGCTGTAACTGTATTTCTTTATTGGTATTAGAACTTGCACTGCCCAATCTGTTCGTATAAAGTTTTCTGCTAACAACAACACAGAGAGAGTACACCACTTCCAGTTTCAACACGCTACACGATTACTCCAGTTTTGTGTTCATTCCGATTTCAGGCACTCATTCAATGTATTCCAAAATTTTTAAAGATAGTTATACTTTCATTCAATGTATTACAAAGAGTTTATATTATGAAAGAGCGTTACACTTGGCGACAGCTCTGCTGTCGTTCGCTTTGTGAAATTTTTGATATTAAAATAGTCGAATATATACACTCCTGGAAATGGAAAAAAGAACACATTGACACCGGTGTGTCAGACCCACCATACTTGCTCCGGACACTGCGAGAGGGCTGTACAAGCAATGATCACACGCACGGCACAGCGGACACACCAGGAACCGCGGTGTTGGCCGTCGAATGGTGCTAGCTGCGCAGCATTTGTGCACCGCCGCCGTCAGTGTCAGCCAGTTTGCCGTGGCATACGGAGCTCCATCGCAGTCTTTAACACTGGTAGCATGCCGCGACAGCGTGGACGTGAACCGTATGTGCAGTTGACGGACTTTGAGCGAGGGCGTATAGTGGGCATGCGGGAGGCCGGGTGGACGTACCGCCGAATTGCTCAACACGTGGGGCGTGAGGTCTCCACAGTACATCGATGCTGTCGCCAGTGGTCGGCGGAAGGTGCACGTGCCCGTCGACCTGGGACTGGACCGCAGCGACGCACGGATGCACGCCAAGACCGTAGGATCCTACGCAGTGCCGTAGGGGACCGCACCGCCACTTCCCAGCAAATTAGGGACACTGTTGCTCCTGGGGTATCGGCGAGGACCATTCGCAACCGTCTCCATGAAGCTGGGCTACGGTCCCGCACACCGTTAGGCCGTCTTCCGCTCACGCCCCAACATCGTGCAGCCCGCCTCCAGTGGTGTCGCGACAGGCGTGAATGGAGGGACGAATGGAGACGTGTCGTCTTCAGCGATGAGAGTCGCTTCTGCCTTGGTGCCAATGATGGTCGTATGCGTGTTTGGAGCCGTGCAGGTGAGCGCCACAATCAGGACTGCATACGACCGAGGCACACAGGGCCAACACCCGGCATCATGGTGTGGGGAGCGATCTCCTACACTGGCCGTACACCACTGGTGATCGTCGAGGGGACACTGAATAGTGCACGGTACATCCAAACCGTCATCGAACCCATCGTTCTACCATTCCTAGACCGGCAAGGGAACTTGCTGTTCCAACAGGACAATGCACGTCCGCATGTATCCCGTGCCACCCAACGTGCTCTAGAAGGTGTAAGTCAACTACCCTGGCCAGCAAGATCTCCGGATCTGTCCCCCATTGAGCATGTTTGGGACTGGATGAAGCGTCGTCTCACGCGGTCTGCACGTCCAGCACGAACGCTGGTCCAACTGAGGCGCCAGGTGGAAATGGCATGGCAAGCCGTTCCATGGGGCTACATCCAGCATCTCTACGATCGTCTCCATGGGAGAATAGCAGCCTGCATTGCTGCGAAAGGTGGATATACACTGTACTAGTGCCGGCATTGTGCATGCTCTGTTGCCTGTGTCTATGTGCCTGTGGTTCTGTCAGTGTGATCATGTGATGCATCTGACCCCAGGAATGTGTCAATAAAGTTTCCCCTTCCTGGGACAATGAATTCACGGTGTTCTTATTTCAATTTCCAGGAGTGTATATTCTCTTCTCTCAATCACTCAGTAGCGATAATAGTAGTTAAAATTTTTTTGGCGCTTCGCAGTTTACTAACTTGTACAAAATTCTTTCACAGTTCATCGTTTGTCTTATGCTCCGGCTTGTTTTCCATTGATTCGATTGTTGAATATTTTTTTGTCTTTGGTTTGTACTCTGTATTTGATTTACGATGGCGTGCAGTGTTATTCAGTGGCGGATTTATGTACAGGCTCACTAGGCACGGGCCTAGGGGCGGCACCTTAAGGGGGGCGGTAGTTTTTGCTCTGTACTCATTATAACCTTTTAGATTTTAAAAGAACTGCACTTAGAAATGACAAAAATTTTTAATACTGTTAAACAACTTGCTAATTTAAATAAGCCTTAAGAACGAAATTCGGCAATATAAGATTTGAAATATACATAGTTTACTTGGTGTCTGAATGGAAATTTAACATTGGGTTTCTGTTTGGTATCATCTTCATGATTGTCGAAAATATTTTGAACTAAGCTGTCAAAATGTCAATCTGCAATACAATGTTTTAAACGTTATTATTCAGAGAATGTTGTCGGCTTCTATGTAACCTCGCCATATTTTCCCCGTCAAAATACCATGCCCCTGAAAAGCTGTGATAAACTAAGCAGCAGATTCTTAAATACTGTAACATGTGTGGGCCTCAATATGTAAAACCTGACTCTACTTAAATTTCTTGTAGAAGTTACGTGGAAGTATCCAGTCAACCCCCCATTATTATAATTAGTGTGAAAGCTCTGTGGTCTTCAATACCTGAGCTTTGATTTAATGTCACCCATTTAACAAAACATGTTGATACTGGGAATATTTTACAATTTTAAACACATGTTTATAGGAAAAGAGCATAAGTGGAATATCTAACAATGTGTGAAACACTTCACAGCAGTTTAAGAATTTTATTTAATTATTTTCTTAGTTTTTTGGCCATAAAAGAACAAGAAACCACCTTTGGTTTGTCTCATTTATTGTGCTACAGTCTGCACGATATCAATGTTCCTACTCTGTGCAATCGAACAGTACGTGGCATTGCAAATTTTATATTAAACTTCTTAACTAAGTTTTTTTTTCTTCGAGGAAAGGCTATTTTTATTTTATGTTGGAACAAAAGTTGTATTTGCATATAGACATAACAGCAGTGTTCGCACAAACGACAACATACTACATCAACTGCCAACAAGACTACTTAAACTTTGTAGTCTGTCTTCTCTGCCCACAGAAACCGCTTAAATGTTACAAGAATAAATGGGACAAGAGTAGATCCAACACACCTCACCGCAAGAAATTGCAAAAATTATTTGTTTTTTAAAATAGAAAGAGAGCGTCAAGGATATTCAGAACATATTTGCGTCGCAGATAAAATTCAGGCGAAGCGGGAAACAGAAGCCAAAAAAGGGACTGTCTCGTTTTCATTACGAGACGAATTCCAGCCGGCAGGTGTGCTTCTACTGTTCAGTGACAACAGAGAAACAGGCGACAACGAAATTAAATTATTCTCAGTTGTCGTTCTTTCATAGCACAGTTACGTCGAGTAATCCGAGTTGGTCAGTTCATCGCTCTGTGTTTAAACGAAAAATTTTTGTGTTCATGTACCGTGTTTAAAGTAAAAAGCTTTGTGCTCATGTGCGGTGTAGTACGATAGGAACTGGATACAGTCTTTGTTACTTTCCTTTTACATTTTTTTCGTTTGGTTTCACTGTTCGTTGACGATTTTGTAAGTGCCTTAACATGAATAATAGTGAAAAGAGCAAACGTGCAAAATTAAGTGGGGCGGCATTTCGGAAATTATCGAAGGAAAGGCGAGAACGAGAAGGCGATGTTCTAAAAGCGCTTGGCAGAGTAGACAAATTTTTCGCAAAAAGTGTTGCTGGTTCGACTTCGAGTTCAAGTAGTACGGATGATATTTCTGGGAGTGCAGCTGTTGTAAAAGAAGTAAATACAGACGAAACAAAAGATGAAAATGAAGAAAACCAATTGTTCCTGATTTCTAGTTTCACGAAAAACTAAGTGTCGAGTCAGACATTACAAAAAGAAATAACCTCGTTAGTGATGAACCTGCAAAATGGTGTGTCAGTGAAGCAACAATCGACATTCTCTTACAACGCAGCATTAATCAAAATTGTAACGGTGAGTTTTCTAGTTCAAGGAGTTCAATAGGCGGTAAAACCAGGTATTTGTGCTAAAATGTATTTTACCATAAACTTTTAAATGGTGAATCAACTTTGCATGATTTTCTAGTATGCTCCTATAACACTAGTGCTGTTTTTTGTGCACCATGTAAAATGCTCGGAGGTAAGGCCGCGATTTCTACTAATGGTATTGCAGATCGGAAATTTTTTTATAATACTTTATCTCATCGTGAGAATTCACTTGCACACAGGAATTCTATCACTCTTAACAAGAAAAAGATCACTTGGAACAATAGAGAACCATTACGAGTGATATGTTGAGACAGAAAAAATGTACTGGCGCCGTGTGTTGACAAGGGTGTTTGCGTTAGTGAAGAAGCTAACAAGTCGTGGACTTACCCCCACGTGGACACGTTGAAAGATTCCATTCATTACATAATGGTCAGTTTATGATGTCTCTTGAACTTATAGCCTAGTTTGATCCTTTCCTCCCAGAGCACATTGAACGATATGGAAATCCAGGGCAGGGAGATACAACTTATCTTCCTTCAACAATCTGTGATGAAATAATAGAGCTTCTTTCTGAACGAGAAAAGGAGTTGTCATAAGTGAAATAAAACAGACCAAATATTTCTCTATAATAGTATATTCTACTGCAGACACTTCACATATTGATCAATCATCTTTCATATTGAGATACATGAAAGAGAATGGTGAACTTGTTCAACGTTTCCTTCTGTTCTTACCAAACCCAGGACACAAGTCCAAAAAGTTAGCTGAAGCCATGGGTATTACTGACTGTAGAGGCTAGTTATACGACAACACAAGCAATATGTCAGGAACCTACACTGGTTTGCAGGCATGCATTAAAGAACGAAATATGAAAGCGCATTAAGTGCTTTGTGCAGCACATTCTTTGAATTTAGTCGGCAGTAGTGCTGCAAGCTGTTGTTGGGAAGCGTGTTCATTTTTCAGTGTAGCGCAAAACCTTTATAATTTTTTCTCTGTTTCTACACAGCGCTGGGATAAACTTCTTTCTTTCATGAAACCAGGAAGCAAAACGCCACCTGACAAGCGCAACCTTATGGCAGACTTGCATGAACTACTAATTTCTGAAGTGTTTAAGCAAACGCCAATTTGGGATCAAAGGGATAAGTGGCATCACAATCGATACGTTCTTTACTAATGCTGGGAAATCGTCACAACAACCTGTGGAGATTTCAAGTAAGCAGACACGGAAAAACAATAAGTACATGTGAAAAATACATGTTGTAAGAAGTTTGTATTTATTTCGTTACAGACGTTTCCACTTGTATTATCAACAAAGGTATTTCGTGCTACGTACGTATTACAACAACTTTCCTGAAATTTATGGAAAATGAGTTTCTGATTTGCTTTATTGAACAAAGTGAAATTTATTGCAAGAGGCTCGTATTATAGTTTAGCCTCGTGCCAGATGTTAAGAAACGATACCGCTGAAAGTTTATACTTGCATCACAGATCGGCAACTAGTGTTTCCGTTAATTTTCAAGTGCAAAGTTATCATAAATGGAAGAAACGTTGACTACATGTGATGCAAAATTACATACACATATCTTTTAATTGTATCCGAGCAATGTTCTATAACTTACCTGCCACATATTAAATTAATATAAAATAAAAATAAAGGTTAAACGAGTATTTTATTTTATTTAATCAGCGCAAAATCTTGGAAGATTTGCGTTATAACAAATGAAAGATTTTATGCGTCCATTTTCGTGTGCATGTTTATATGTATGTTATAATAAAGTGAAAACGATTAATGTTGATGGATATACGTATATAAAACTGCAACAATACGTAATCAAACGCATTAAACAACAATGTTACATAAACATTCATTTTAGAAAGCCGCATGTCAAATAGTAGCATCAGAAAATGTCTATGCAAAACAGTTGCGTCTGGGATGCAATCTGATCTCCCTGATCGATATTACTGTCGGAGTGTCTGGGTTGTTAATTCTGCCTCTCAGCACACTTGAGCATCCGTGTTTCGTCAGCATCTCGAATGTTGCTAAATCTGGACAACATTCCCTATCCATAACTGTAATGTGAAGCATACATACCGATTTCACTATCATATCGGGTGCACTTGCTTCAGTTTTAATCGCTGTTCCAAGTGTCCTCCACTTTGAAGAAGCATTGCCAGAGCTGTATTCCACAGTTTTTCGTGCTCTTGATAATCTTCTATTGAATGTTTCCTTGTTCTCATCAAGCCCTCTTCGTAAATAAATTAGGTAAGAGAGGATATGCCTCAGCAGCAACAAAAACAAATGATGTCACAATTTCACAGTCTGAAATTTCACTGTTTTCTGGATCAGGAGCTCCTATATCAACTGATGTAAATCTGTAATTTGCCTCTGTGGGGGCTTGAAGTACAACACAAAGGGAATTCTTGTAGTTTGGGAACATAGTGCCCGATTTACATGGACACTTCACCCTTACGTGCTTGCCGTGCAGGCTACCTACACAGTTTGGAATATCCCACTTTTCATAATATTTCTTTGAAATCTCAATAAAGTCTTCAGCTGTAGGTATTGACATATGCAGAGACTGAAAACCCAGTCATAAACATGCCGCAACTTCTTTGACTATGCATCCAACAGTTGAATGTCCCATCCGAAAAGAAAAAAGACATACTTCTAAATGGATTTCCAGCTGCAAGATAAAAAAATAAGAAAATAAATTAATTTCAAGCTTCATCTCCTGTGTTGATAGTTCTGAAATATTATATTACTTGTTGTAAATAAAGATGCTACAAACAAATGGAAGAATCTTCTTACAGAATCCAAGAAAAGGTACATAGAGCTGATGTCAAAAATAAGTGGTTCTGCAACAGCAGATGACACGGAACATGACTGGCCTTACTCAACAATCTTATTTCTCTAGCGGTCATTGAACACCAAGAAATATGGAAACAATTTTAGCAACTGATAAAACAAATTCGCAGAACTGTCATGCAGGTGAGCAAGATTATTCAGGTATTACAGGTGAGTCTGCTCGAACTTCACTCAGTAGTCAAAAAATTCTTCGACACGAGATTCCAATGCTTCATCCACTGCTTACAAAAGAATGCGAGCTGGTAGGGCTTCTGATGCAATTGCTAACGAGTTAGTAGCGATCGAACACGAAAATCTAGACCTACTGAGAACGAGACAAGAAACAAAGGTACAACATTTCGAAAGAGATGAATATGTGTCCTTTTTTAATTCATTAATTCCACACGTGAAAACACTAAACCCACAAAAAAAGATGCAGTTCAAGACGCAAGTACATAAATTGTTATTGGAATATTGTTTCAACAAATGAAAACAGATTTACGTGCAACTGGTGGACTTGGCTTCAAATATCTCGAATATATCATCCAAGTATTTCGTTGGTAACAATGGAAGTATCGTTGCACTTTTAGATCTGAGTGATAATAATAATCAAAAATTTTTATATGATCATGAAGTATCCTAAAATTCTTAACTAGCTATTTTGTATGTTACTATCAGCTTTGTTCAATAAATAAAATTGACAAATCAAAGGTTTGTGTCTTGTACCTAGTAATTTGTGTATTCAGTCTTACCTCAAAGTGATCACTAGCCTTTCCTTTGGAAAGATTGATTGTGGAAACTGCATTAACATCTTTCTGGTAAACTAGGTGTTATCAACTCCAATATGTACTCAAATGCTGATTGTGACATTCTCGGATACAAATGAAACTTTTCGGGGTAAGGCTGCAATTTCGGAAACAGTTTGTGGTATTTACTGTTTTGTTTCCTTCTTCGATTAGTAGTATGGACACATTCACGCCTGTAGTGTGGGTTTGGAACCCACCACTTGACTGTTTTACTGACCAGATATTGTGTATCAGTGTCCGAGGACGACATATTAAATAGCGTAAAGAGCACAATGATTGTGTGTCCCCAACATTAACTTCACAGTGATGGTGTTTCCTCAGCACTGCTTTAATCGCACCACTTCCATACGCTCTACGCCTCTGTTGTTGTCTGTGCTCTCATCACAGCTAACGTCGTAGCTTTCACTATACGTATATCCTTATCATGACCAAGATGTCTGGTCTCAAACACAGTCTTACCAAGAGTATGACTATATCGATACTACAGAGGTTGAGTACACTTACCAAATTCGAAACATCATTCTTTTTACGGCCAAAGCCCTGAAAATCGTCATGGTAAATAGGACAGCCCCATTTAAAGAAGAAGTACCATCATATCCACAAGTATCCGAACGAACGTAAAAGACGAGATTAATTTTTATTTACACGTCGAATGACTGTCCTAGACTTAAACCTCTGATTGGAGAACTTTATTTCAAACTTTATTTGAAAATCACTCATCTTATTTAATCTAAATGATACGAATATACCAAGTGCATATTGTAGGCTAATTCTGTCATCCATGAAGTAACGTGTCGGTCACAGGGTAGCCTAACATATGCTGATTTGTTGTCAAGATTCAGTTACACCTCTAGCACGAATATTACTAACCTTCGGCGGTCGAGGGAATGACTACAGTTCGTTATTCAAAGATGTGGCAGTTGACAGTCGAAATACTCAAAGCACATGCCAGTGAGTCTTATTTGCGATTCTGTAACTGAGTTTCGGGTCTGGAACGTGGTCACTAATAATTCTCAGACAGTAATGTAAATAATATTCATCATCAACTGTCTCAAGTATTTATGTTGAAATTGAAAAGCTCATCACACATGTTTCACATTTTTAGAACATATCCGCTATCTACACTGTGCACGTCATGAGTACGCAACACACCTCTTGTATAATAATTGACTTTAAAAATATTTTTATTGAGATCGATGTTAATGGCACTATCCACGAAAGACAGGCACACAAATGAAGAGACAACAACACAGTGCCGACAGCAAAATGTAACATCTTGAGGAGACCTCATAAGCTAAGAATAACACCAAGTTCCGAATCAAGAAAGGCTGCTATGCAGGAAACCATTAGAAAAAAATGGTTCAAATGGCTCTGAGCACTATGCGACTTAACTGCTGAGGTCATCAGTCGCCTAGAACTTAGAACTAATTGAACCTAACTAACCTAAGGACATCACACACATCCATGCCCGAGGCAGGATTCGAACCTGCGACCGTAGCGGTCACGCGGTTCCAAACTGAAGCGCTAGAACCGCAAGGCCACACCGGCCGGCGAGAAACCATAAGAAACGAGAGACAATGCAGACTCAGTTGAAAATTACATTAGCCAATGTATGCAGCACAAATTCGATTCTAGCTTCTGCTAACGCGAAAGGACCAACAACTGTTAAGAGAAAGTGGAACCACGAACAAAAAACGCTGACAGTATTGTTTAGAATAAGACATCCTTGAGTAAAACTGTCATTCAGTCCATAAATACAAAATCAATGATTTATTGTGATTAAAATGAAAGATTCGCTGTGATTAAAATCTATCGGTTGCTGATGTTTTGTCGGTAAAACAGTTTTTAAAGAGCAGTATGGTTAAGACAGAGAGAATCCGAAATAACAACAGGTTCACCAAACTGGACGAGGTGCTGAGACTCTGTGCATCGCTTGCGCAAAGTTTGATTAATATATCCGCTAACGTTTTAGTATTAACGACGCCTCTAATCTATCACAACAGTCATACGAGAATTGTCGAGTTTTTAGCAGCATCAGAGATGGGCAGACGGTTATACGTAGAATATGCCGCTAAATCGTAACGCCAAACCACCTGTACAGCAGATTATAGTTCATACTTAATTTCTACCTGAGACAGAGCTACTCAACAATGGGTGGATAGCATAAGCACTACTAAACCCCTGACCCTACACACAACATAGTCTCAGCTGCAAAATGCTCTACGCTCACATCTTACTCCCAATGACTTAACTTTTATCACAGGGCCGTCACCCCTTAACCGGGGTGATAAACATATTTTATGGCATGCCGCAATGCCGCGCGCATTCCCACCCCGCCCCTCCCACTGTGGATATCTCATAACCTATGACACCGAACACAGATTTGTACCTAAATTACCCAGCTTCTTGTCAGCTTTTCTGACAGGATATTTTGCCTTTGCTCTGAAGAGACAGACGTAGGGCACAATGCATTCTTGTTTTTAAACGTATATATCTCCAAATATATAACAGCTAAAATCGAAAAACTTGAGACCATTATGTGCACAATAATACTTGATATTATGTGCAATTTTTGTTTGAAAGTGCGCAGCTACAAACATTTTATAATAATTTGAATTTTTAATTACCATTGCCGGCCGCGGTGGCCGTGCGGCTCTAGGCGCTTTAGTCCGGAGCCGCGAGACTGCTACGGTCGCAGGTTCGAATCCTGCCTCGGGCATGGATGTGTGTGATGTCCTTAGGTTAGTTAGGTTTAAGTAGTTCTAAGTTCTGGGGGACCGATGACCTCAGATATTAAGTCCCAGTGCTCAGAGCAATTTGAACCATTTTTTTATTACCATTGTTTCTATAAAGTACCTTTTGTCGTAAACTACTCAAGCAATAAAACAGGAATTTTGCATTTTAAACCTCCACAAGAGGCTAATGAAACGTGTGGAATATACTTTTCTTTAAGGTCATAGTTGCGTTGAAATTAATTTATCAGCTTTGTGTTACCCAGGACTGCTCTATTTTTCTCAAATTTTAAAGGAGAACTTTTCTCAGAGAAATGATAACGAAAAAGTGCTGCACAGGATTATTCAGTAAGCAATTCTTAAGAACTAAGCCAAATTTCAGGATGTTACGTTGTATAGTTCCTGAGTGTAGGTACACTAGAGCTCAAGAAAGTCATTTTACGCGAATTCGCACTTAAAGTTTTTATTTCAGTTTTTGACGATGTATTTTTGACAGTATTGCTATACCTCTAGTGACTAATGCTGCGCATATCCATAATCCTTATTCTTCTCCTCGTCTTCTTGGAATAATCTCTTCCCGTGCCTCCTTTGCCAGGCCAACTTTTGCATTTTTTCTTCTGCTTCATGAGCTTTGTCCAGTCGCTCTTCATCGATGCTTGGCTGAGTACCTTCAGTGTGAATGCACCTGGATGGAGGCCTCGTCTCTGCAGGCACTTAATCCTACCTATATGTCCTCTACTGAACACTAGACAAGCATCTCATGCAACTGCCTTCACAACAACTGAGGACATAAATACTGTTTTCGGACGACGCATCCATATAACGTAATTGTATTCTGTGTTTTCCTATGTACACAGTTTTTCAGCAGTTCAGGATTGGCTAGGTACCTGAAAGCTGGTTTTCAAACATCTAAAACAGCATGTGGCAAACCACGTTTGTGGGTGTATAGTTTTCCTCTGACTTCTGCCTGTAGATGTTTGCATCAAGATGTGTTATGAAGGGAATGCTAACGATTATCATGTGTACAAAGTTAAAACCCAAACGGCTTGGTGCATTGTTTCCACACTATGTAAGTTATCCCTGGTAGATTTTCGTTAATATATTTGGGAAGTGATGTCCTTGTCAGTCAGTCTGTTAACACCTCTCAGTGGCTTTCCATCTTGTAAAAACAACGTTATAAACAAAGTAATAAGCAAACATAATCTTTCTCACAGCCTTCAGATTCATCTGCAGTTCGTTTCTATTGTGTGAACGAGAAATTAACGCACAAAAATTCCCAGCTTAGAAAAGGTGTGGATCACAGCATAGAACGAAGCAGTCGTGTCAGGAGCAGACGCCCAAACAAAATTTTTAGAACATATTTCTGGGCAGAATTCGATTATCAAGCTTTGCGATGTTGTTATTAAACAATCAGTCTAATAAATAGGCAATAAAAAATAAAAAAAATTTCGAAGTTTTGCCCTACATCTGCCCTTAAGGCTAATACGAATATTCTGTACGGTGATCATCCATTGTTTCCATTCTTTCACGTCCTTTATTCGAAAAATTCTGAAAATAAGCTACAGAGAATCACCTATGAATTAATAAATAATAATCAATGAAATTTGGCGTAATTCATCAGTCATTTGACGATTATGGAAACCTACTTTTCGACCTACATAACGCTGTAGTACAAACTTAAGAGTTTTGTGGGAATCTGTAACCTAAATTCGCTGTGGTCATTACAAAGATAGAGGAGCAGGAAAAAGTTTTGCTTCAAATGTAATATTCCAACCGGATTTGAGGCTATGGCTACAGTTTTAGTAGCACTCAGCTACTGAGGAATCAAGAATGTGAACATTCTCTGGCGTAGTACAGACTAAGGCAAAGAGATGCCATTTAGTTATTTATTTTATGTTTAGTTTAACATATAGCAACACATTTCAGGCTTGATTTTCTCGTAATCAGTCTCCTATAAAAATAAATGATCTTAATCTAATTTAACGTAGAACTGTGTAGTTCGCTGCTGGAAAACCTACTGGAGTAACTGGGGGAGGGTGCGTCAGTGGGTGACCAGAAATCAGTGTGTACTGGCTACCTTTTGCTGGCGTCGACCTACGTCTCCTTGTGATTGACACCACTGCCTGTGTGGGAAACGGGTAGTTTTGCAGCTGTTATTGTGGTACAGTATCCTCCGACATGTTTATAATAACATAAACAGCTCAGCACTGATTTATAGCAGCTCTTCGGCATAAAAGTCCATTATCTTCCAGCCTCCTTCTCACAGTTAATGTGTTGTGAGGATATTGAGAACTCTCTACCAGCTGACGGCAGCAGAGGATTGGATTGCCTCATATGTTGTGGAACACACAGTAGTCGTCTCTGTCATTGAACATTTGGCTGTGTGTGTTTTTGTGTCTATGTGTGTTCTGTGTTTACATGACTAGCAACAATACAAATTGCATTAAGTATCAGTGTGCAATATTTTAATGTGACAGCAAGTTCTAAAATTTTGTTTTTACTGAGCTTGTTTCCTGTTAATTAAATTCTGGGAGGATATATTTCGTCTGTAACATATTTAGGATTCACATTGCGCTCTTGAGGTCGTGACGCTCAACAAGTGCAGCGATAAGCACTGCCCAACGTGTTTACGTTGTCTGACCGACGTACGTACATTGCGGTAGACGCTAAGACTTAAACAGAATCCAGTGTGCCGACTTCACTACCTGTACATAGCCAATAACAACACAATAACTCAGTACCCTGTCCAGCTTCCGTCATCCTCTCAAACTGCCTTTAGCCGCCGAGGAATAGAGGTAACAACGAATCTTTTATTCTGTCACACCTCTTCTCATGCGTCATGAACTGCTTCGGACAGCGCTGGCTTCGTTGTCGATGCTGCTCCTCTACACCTAATAATTTTCTCCATCTCTGCCCATGTGTGCTGTAAGGAACTTAGGTGAGCACCTTCGGGAGGCTTGTCCAACAGTTCATCCTCTCCATTTTTCTGAACCCGGTGTTTTACACATTTCACCGTATGAACAGGAAAACGATCATGTTGGAAGATTATTGTGCCGCCCGAAAGTCTCTGACGAACAGAACGAAGCATTACGTTCTCCAGTATTTCGCAGTAGTAATGACTAGAAAACGGACGGTCCATTTGCCACAGAACTCCTCAACCACTTGCTGATATGCATCGCCCAAACTGTGACAGCAGTTCGGTCTCACCCTTGCCTCTGACGGACATATTTGCTGCCAAATCTCGCTCCACTCGGTCGATATACATGAACTGTAGTATTTGGTTCGCTACAAACACTTTCTCGTTTGTAAATATGACCTGCTTTCAGTGCGAAAACAGTTTCGTCCTCTATGCCAGTGCGAAGCTTGATCTGGAAGTCCTACGTTGTTACTTCAACATTTCCTTAACCTATTTTCGTCCATAACTTGCTTACTCGTTGAGACGAAAACGTGTGGTTGACTTGCTCACACTTAGCTGGAGGATATTCCTAATTTCTGTGCTGGTCCTGAAAACGTCTTCATGACTGCAGTGGAGTACGCTATCGTCTTGGTCGTTCGCGGCAGTCCGTGGACGTCCAGGGCGACGACAACGGTTGACGTGGCCTTCCTCCGCCATCTTTTTCACCCAGAGATGTATCGCAGATTTGCTGTATTCTAGGGCACGAGAAATGGCGCTGGTACAGTAACCATCCTTATAAAGCGCAATAATGCGATCTTTATCAAATTCCTTGAACTGTGACAGTTTGCAAGTAAGAACCTACTGACAAGGCAGCAGGAAACGAAGTGCAATACGAGATGAAGAGCACTTCCTCCGCCTCAGAAGTCAAATTCATTACTGATTACATGCATTGAAAAAAACTATAAATTATTTCCTTGTGAATGTTATTTAGAGTATCGTGTAAGCGTTGTCTCCATCATCATATGTAGCATCACTACGAGTACGTTACAACTGAAATTATCTTCCTAAACTTACAAATCTTTGTTTACGACGAAATAAGATTTGTAGAAACGACGAGATTCGAATCGATAACAATAGAGTTCAAACTCACCGCTTTAATGACACTGTTTTCAGAGATTAAAGGTAAAATATAAAGGGTGACAGTTACTGAAATATATGAAAAAAATAGTCATAACTCCTGAACGGATAACGGTAGGACGTTCAAATTTCACGGTTGGCCGCGAGGCATAATGAGAATTCGTATGCGCATGCGTGGTTTGATCAAGTGATGAAGCCCATTTTCATTTGGATGGGTTCGTCAATAAGCAACAATTGCGCATTTGGGGACATATGGGAGACTGAGAATCCTCATTTCCCAAACGAGAATTCTCTTCATCCTCGATGAGTGACTATGTGATGAGCAATGTCCGGTAACGGAATAATCGGTGCGATATTCCTTGATGGTACTGTGACTACCGAAGAGTATGTGAAGGTTTTGGAAGATGATTTCATCCCCAATATCCAAAGTGACCCTGATTTCGACAAGATGTGGTTCATGCAAGACGGATCATGGCACCATCGAAGCAGGAGAGTGTTTAATATCCTGGAGGAGCACTTCGGGGACAGCATTCTGGCTGTGGGGTACCCAGAGGCCTCTGGCATGGGTCTCGATTGGCCACCATACTCTCCGGATATGAACATATGCGACTCCTTTCTGTGGGGCTATATTAAAGACAAGGTGTATAGAAATAACATGAAAACCATTGCTGAGCTAAAAACTGCCATTCAGGAGATCATCGACAGCATCGCTTTTCCGACACTTCAGCGGGTCATGCAGAATTTCGCTATTCGTCTGCGCCACATCACCGCCAATGATAGCAGGCATAACGAACATGTCGCAACCTAAATCCGAATATCTGTGGTGACGTTTAAACGCTGAATAAAGTATGTGCACGCCGTAGTTTGTAACCGATTTACGTTTTTTTCCATATCGTTCACTAATTGTCCCCCTGTAGATTCACGTTGTGATGCAGTTCATGTTGTTTCGGCCATCGTACCGTTATCACCTTTGTTACCCCATATAACACACCACAGAAGTCTGTAACAGCGCTTCATACAAGCGGTAGGATACTGGAGTAGGTAAAGCGGTGAGTTTGAACTCTATTGTTATCGATTCGAATCTTGTCGTTTCTACAAATCTTATTTCGTCGTAAACAAAGATTTGTAAGTTTAGGAGGATAATTTCAGTTGTAACGTACTCGTAGTATTGTAAGCATTTGTGTATATGACTTCCAGTGCTCACTGGAGGAAGGCACAAATACACCTCAGTTTGAAGGTGAGGTCAGCCTTTGGTTGTTAATCATTTTATATTTTTAGCAGTACCATACCTTTAAATATTAAACTCAGTTACTCCCCATGATTTCCACAGCTACAGGAACACAATGTGTGATACCTCTTGTGGTATCACCGCCAGACACCACACTTGCTAGGTGGTAGCCTTTAAATCGGCCGCGGTCCGTTAGTATACGTCGGACCCGCGTGTCGCCACTATCAGTGATTGCAGACCGAGCGCCGCCACACGGCAGGTCTAGAGACACTTCCTAGCACTCGCCCCAGTTGTACAGCCGACTTTGCTAGCGATGGTTCACTGACAAAATACGCTCTCATTTGCCGAGACGATAGTTAGCATAGCCATCAGCTACGTCATTTGCTACGACCTAGCAAGGCGCCATTACCAGTTACTATTGATGCTGTAAAACATGTACCGTCAAGAGCGATGTTCACCATGTATGGATGAAAGTTAAGTATTCCACAGCTACGTCCTTTTTTGCTACTCTAATTTCCTTGACCTGTTCCAGACCTCACGCCAGCCTGCGTGAGCTAAAACGCGTGCCTTTCGGCTTCCTCTCAAAAACGGGTTGGCTCTCTTGCCACAACACCTCTTAGGTAAACTATAATGCAGTGCTGTCAGACGAAAAGATCGACCCGTCCCAGATTGTGCAGACTTTGTTTTTAAAACTTTTCCTGTCTGGAAAATCATCTTTTCTTATTCTGTAAATCTGAGAACGTTGCCGCTTGAGATGTTTTAAGATTAATTTAAATTCCTTCTCCTATGACAACGTTGAAAGAAATCTTCTTAGTAACACTAAATAGCTGTTTTCTAAGCGATTAATGGCCGCGTTTTGCGCATTTCACTGCTTAGAACGGAAACAGCTAACAGACCAGGTAACTGATCTCCCAGAACGGATGGAAAAAAGAAATGAAAACTTTCATGTTGGGAGGTCATGTGACTTTTATGTCAGTGATTACAGAATCAAGTGCAGCGAACAATGGGTTGGCAGTACAAGCACACCGTTGCTGTCAGTATGACACTGCAGCACCCGTGGCCTGAAATGGTGCAGAGCCAGTTTACATCAGGACTGGAAGCCACGGCACTATTAAATTCTGCAGTTCGTATGCATTGCCTACTCACGAAATTACTGTAGCTGTATAATTATAGAGACCAATAAGTCAAATGCGTATATACCGGTGAGAAAGAGCAATGTTAAACAGCCTTCTCTACATCAGTTGGCTGAAACTGGTGTTCTGCAGAGCCAGAATTACTCGTTACCGTGTAAATGTAAGGTCTCTAAGTCGGATGTGAGTTTTGCAACGTTGCAATACTTTTCTACATTGTAGAAGTGTATACTACAGTCGGAGTAATTGCGCGAAAATGTGAGCTTTGACCCCGTAGAATGAGTTTATTGCAACGGAAAACAGTTGATCTTCTGCAATATTTTCTTCCTTGTTATACTTGAAATAGGTGACATCGACCAAGTCATGTAGAGAGAATGGTCGTGATATTTAACAGAAGACTGGCTTTGAAAGTGGCGTCTACCGCCAGTTTTAACAGTTTACAACCATCGTTTCTAAGCGCTAGTAAATGAAGTAGTACAACGAAATTTCTGTGATGAAGTAACGTCATCAGTAATTTACTTTTAATGTAACCTACGAATAATAGTATTTCCGATATTAACTTAAAAAGTATTCACTAGACATGGAAAGAATTAAGTAACTACTTGTTACGGCCCAGTTGCCAAAGAACGCCACAACCATTTGCTACGAACTAAATACTTAATTGGCCAACTGCTTCTAAAAATGACTAAAAAGTATTAAATGTTTCCGTCAAGCATGCGTGTAGCAACAGAGAATAGAGAAGTTAACAGCGATAATCGAAGTATTTGGTACCTTCATAGTCTGGAATGGTATTTCTCGATCTAAGAAATTTGTTGAAAGAGTGAAAATTTGAAAATGCTTCGAATAGAACGTACAATGGCTAAAAGCGTCTATACATCCGTGGTAGAAGCCTACTGATAATTAATCAGTTAAGGAGAACTGAATTCCTCTCATCGTGTCTAACTGAAACGTCCCCTTTGGACAATTGTACACGACTGTGCCTAAACTGACACATAATATTTTTAGCGCAACGCAATCTGACTTTCAGAAATCCCTGCAAAAGAATGACCCTGACTAACATTAACCTATACCTTTCACAAATCACTTACCTCACAAAAATCTTCGTTACTCGAACTACTGCAATACAGCGAGCGCCACTACTGCCAGCTAAATAAAAGATTCAAACTACTGAAGGCACTAACTACTGATAGGGATAGTTAGCAAATGAAAGATTTTAATAGAGAACAAACACTGTATTTACCTTAATATCATCATATATATAGCAGTTCATGACAAATTACAAAACTCCGCCATCTCTCTCCCCACATCCACCACTGCTGGCGGCTCACCTCCAACTGCCCAACGCTATGCGCTGTTAACATCCAGCTGCCCAACAATACAATGGCAGACAACAATGCAAACTAGCCACAGACTGCACACAGCACAGCCAGTGATTTTCATACAGAGCGCTACGTAGCGTTGCCAATAAGAAAACATAAACAGCCTACTTACATAGCCCCCATGCTCCCCACAAAAAATTTTACAAAATATTTTTGGGCAGTTGCCAATAATGATTTGAAAAATTTTTTCATAATTACAATAACAAAGATATCAAATGCACACGCTTATTTATACAATGTTGGTCAAAAGCTAAAATTTTCTCACAGTCCATAAAGACAGTCCTGATCATTCATCATAATAGTAATTACAGTTTTTTTTCACAAAGTCTCATTAGTAAAAAAAATTGCACACAGATGTAATGGATTTCCATGCAGTCTTGAAGAAGTAGTGGTGTCCTTCCAACGGAAAGACAGTGCTGACTCTTGACATGCTGACAGGTAATGGGCCACAATGGAGCACACCCACCGCAGAGTCAGTCGAAGTTGATGAATATTGGTAGGTAGGTCATCACAGAGCAGACCCACTGTAGTCCTGGTAGAGATTGTGTTATTGGTGGGCCACCAGAGGTGCAGACCCACTGCAGTCCTTGTAGAAATAATGGTATTGGTGCGTCATCAAAGGTGCAGACCCACTGTAGTCCTTGTAGAGATTACGGTATTGATGGGCCACCAGAGGTGCAGACCCACTGTAGTCCATGTAGAGATGGCCAGCAGCCATCTGCTGCGACTGTGCAGGTGCACAATCACCATCGAAGATTCTTGCGGATAATAGAGCAAGTCCATAACCACCACTTGTGCACTCACAAAGTTTTTTGGAATTGTCCTTAGAACCAGCAATGCTGTTATCCAGTCCCTTGCTGAATTATTAACACACATGTAAACACTAAGAGCCCCAGCTTCTCACATATTGTCCATATACTATGACCAACAGAAACGTGTGCAGTGAAATGTAACTTACAAGTTACTTAATTTGATGAACTGGTGTCAATTACAATTTTATAACATGAGAATACAATTACAAAGGTACAAAATACATCATTAAAAACATAACAATACAGATAACATTTGTAGTAATACAGGCTTTACAAAAGAATAGAAATAGACATATACATCAGTGTTACAGGAATTATGACATGAGTACATACATAAAAGGATCAGAATAATTTTCGAAACATCACCTTCACATGTGAGCAACAAAACAGAATAAATTATGTCTAAACATATTTACAAGGTAAATAACATATTATTAATGCCAATTATATTTGAGGAGTACAGTATTCCTCGTTATAGTGAATGTAGCTTAATATTAAAAGAAAAAATTCTATGAAACTATACAGAGACAGGACGAAAACAAATACACAAGGGTACACAAACACATAGTGGGATAAAACAAAAGGAAAGGACAGGGTTCGTTTTCAGTGTAACATTTGGTTTATTGCAGTATTTTGCAAACAAAACTTTCTTTGCTTCTTGGAGATCTCCCTTCATTCATCATTATTCCCAAAAAGTCCTATCTATAACCTCCTTCCTGTATTCTATTCATATTTCTTTCAAAATAATTATTTCTGATTGTACAATACTCATTTGGGCCCAAATCTTTGTCATATAACTTCGCAATGCATTCTTTACCTATTCTCCATAGTCATTTTCTTATATAGTCTACCCCCTCTTAAGCTAACTTAAATCTACTGAGCTCAGATGCTAAACTAAGGGACGAGGCAATGCAGCAGCACATAACAAATTAACACAAACAGCAATGCAACAAAAAAAAAAATGGAAAATTGCAAAGCAAGCTACAGTAAATCTAAATTACCAAGCAATGCAACATTACAACTAATATGAGCCAATGTGCTGTAACAAGAAAAATAAGTCAGTAGTAAAACTAGCTTAACAGAGTAACACAATTTAAAATTCAGTAGCACTATGCCCGGCAAACAGCAGCAGCAAATATAAAAAAATATAAAAAATATAAAACTTATATCTATAGATGACAAAGCTCAAGCAGAAAAAATATTACAGTAAAAATGGCCATGTTTAATACCTATGTCACATCTTAACACTAAAGTGATGCATCATGAGAACTTACACTAGCAGATAAGTAAAGAAATTATTTATGCAGTTCCTGTGAAGGGAAATGTCTATTTATGTGCCCTCGTTTTCTTGGATGTAGATCATAAATTTCTTATTGACTGGATCTGTAGGCATAAAATAACTATATTAGTACATATATTAAATTTTATTTTAACCAATGCTGCAGTGCAGCTAGAAACTAGATATTATAGAAAATGAGCAAATATGTACAAAGGATGGCATGAAACATCATTCATTAGCCATATGGCATTTCATAACGCAGTAAAAATTCCCTCAATTCTAGAGAAAGACACTTGTCATAATCAGGTGTGCAGATGTAAGCGTGTCATGTTTGCGGTGCCTTCTACAAAGGTATGTCAAAAGCGAGGATAATGGCCTCCCTTTTTTTTCTTTTCTACCTGAGCGTCTGAAAAGGCTTGTTCTCCAGGTGTCTGACACAGCTGTGTGCCCACGACGCACGTGCAGGTGGTCACTTAACTTTCTTACGGAAATATTTACGACAGCAGTTTCCGCTACAGTGACAGTCTCATATAAAAATTTCACAGGTCGAGAATTTACGTTGCAAATGTGTAGAAACAAAATCCTATGAATATAACACTGTCCAAAAATTTTCGCCGGCATTGTGATACATTCACGCATCTACACACACATTTCATAACTCTTAAAGTACAATTCTTGGTTTTCAACATCCTTTTTCACAAATCAGCGTCCCTAACCACTACTCATTATTCCTTACCTTATTCGTCGACACTTCTGCAATGTTTCATTATAACAGATACGTAGCATAATCAAATAACTCATATAGCATCAGCCTATTAATCATAAACATACCTCAGCAGCATAATACACATCGTCGTCGTAATAATAACATCAT
Source organism: Schistocerca cancellata (assembly GCF_023864275.1). Classification (NCBI taxonomy): domain Eukaryota; kingdom Metazoa; phylum Arthropoda; class Insecta; order Orthoptera; family Acrididae; genus Schistocerca; species Schistocerca cancellata. Next base: position 617,381,604 of record NC_064630.1, on the reverse strand, counting down.
AACACCTCAGTCAAATCTCAAAATCGTCGTAGCTTCCTCCAATAATTTCAAAACCTAAAAAGAATTCTCTGCTCATTTAAATAGTGTCATCTACCTCAAACGTACTTTAAAATCATGCTCCCTTGCCAAATACATCATTCAAAGCTCTCATAGTATCACAATGTTTCCGAAAAAATATGTACAGTTTTCAAAGTACAGACAAAATACAATTTCGTAAGTGTGAAGTTATCCAACGGTGTACTTGCGTAAACATCTGTCACTGACGTAGTAAAAAGATGTTTGTTTCTCTGTTAAATGATCAGATAGCTGTGTAATTTATGTATTAGAGAAATATGGTACCGATGTGTAAAGTTGTATAAGCAAATACCATATTAGCTAGGGCTCCTTGTGCTCGCCAAACACATGATACACAAAGTAAGCATGTACCCCCCTGAGAATTAATGTAATTATACCCTCAGGTGTTACAGATTACAGCAATGGAATGAAATGTATCACGGAAAACTTTCTTTGTAATTCAAAAATCTTTAAAAATAAATGTTTTAAGTACAAAATTAATCACTCAAATACATGTCCTGTAGCGCTAAATGTGCGTCTTGCTGTAAGATAATCTCTGTGGAAGTGTCGTAGTTACCGTCCTCCGAAAGCTAAGTTCAGCAGAAGCCAAATGTAAGTAGGCTGTTTAGGTTCTTATACTGGTAACGCCGCCGCCACGTAGCGCTCTCTGTACGAAAATCACTGGCTGTGATGTGTGCAGTCTGTGGCTAGTTTGCATTGTTGTCTGCCATTGTAGTGTTGGGCAGCTGGACGTGAACAGCACGTAGCGTTGCGCAGTTGGAGGTGAGCCGCCAGAGCTGTTGCCGACCGATCGATCGATAATGCTTCCCTGTTCACTACCTGTTTGACTGTCTACACCATTATTTGCCGCCCGCTCCATATCCCTATGCACAGTTACCAAATTACTACTTCGAATGTCTGTTAATTCACTACCCAGTGGTGCTGATAAGCTATGCTCGTCGTCACTATTATTTCTCAGTTTACTTTGGAGCCGAGTGTTACGTTTTTCACACGCCATTATTGTCACAATATTTCACACGATAACACAGAAAAGCACAATTTGAATAGCAAAAATAAGAGAACACATTAATATAGCACTGAAAATAATATGTAGTTAATTACAAGCGCAGCTGCGAAATACTTGGTGCAAAGCTACATGCATGCCACAACTGTTTTACAGTACAACAATGAAAAACCACAACTACCAAGGAAATTCTCTCTATAATTACGCGCTAGCAATAAACAAAAGCTACACTAAATACACAAACTACAAGAAAAAATCAGAAGATTCCAGTGAGGTATCCTAGGCTAAGGGTCGACATATGAAACGTCCCCTTTGAACAATTGTACACGACTGTGCCTAAACTGACACACAATATTTTTAGCGCAACGCAATCTGACTTTCAGAAATCCCTGCAACAGAATGGCCCTGACTAACATTAACCTATACCTTTCACAAATCACTTACCTCACAAAAATCTTCGTTACTCGAACTACTGCAATACAGCGAGTGCCACTACTGCCAGCTAAATAAAAGATTCAAACTACGGAAGTCACTAACTACTGATAGGGATAGTTAGCAAATGAAAGATTTTAATAGAGAACAAACACTGTATTTACCTTAATATCATCATATATATAGCAGTTCATGACAAATTACAAAACTCCGCCATCTCTCTCCCCACATCCACCACTGCTGGCGGCTCACCTCCAACTGCCCAACGCTATGCGCTGTTCACATCCAGCTGCCCAACAATACAATGGCAGACAACAATGCAAACTAGCCACAGACTGCACACAGCACAGCCAGTGATTTTCATACAGAGCGCTACGTAGCGTTGCCAATAAGAAAACATAAACAGCCTACTTACATAACCTGTAAGCTAAGTGCATCGTACATTACGACACAATCATGAAAGCAACATAACTGGGCTTCGGTGGTACGCTAGATCGATCGTAGCTTCTTGTTTGTGAGTTATTGGTTCGGTCCCCACTTCCGGTGATTATTTGAAACGCACTCGAACGAATCTTGTTACATCTATTAACGGCAAGTAAGGAACGTGAGGTTGAACCGTACTTCAGAATTCGCAATATGAAAATCATGTCCCTTCGCTACCAACTGGGGTAGAGCTGTTTTGCTTTAGACCATAGCAGAGGTGGAAGTCTCGACAAACAGAAGCTCTGTCGTCAGTTAGCTTCCTTACACTAGAAATATCTTTTTATTTAATGAGTCATAGGTCATTTAAGGTTGTCTCTTACTTTATTTGAAATTGAGACGTTCAAAAATTTGTTGCTGGACTAGGATTCGAATTCGGATCTCCTCTTTGGTGGTATCTGACCCACACAGAACGATATAGTTCGATCATATCATTGTTTTACCCAAGACTGCAATCTCCTCTGAATCCCGGTCCAGCATGAAAATATTCATGGTTACATTTCAAGCCCTAGCATACGCACACCGTACTGATAGCAATAAATAACATTCGTTTTTAATACCTCTTCAAGTGTTGTCAACAATAACGATAGGTGCCGTTATTTCTAGTCATACATACTCACATCTCGCTACTGGTGAGCAAACAATTCGCCAATAGAAACCAAGGGCGATAAGTGCCGGTTTCGATTCCCAGTGAGACAAAAAAAAATTGTATCCTCATTTCAGATTCAGGCATCTCGCTGCTACTGAAAAAAGATTAGATATCTAACTTCTAATTTTACCTAGTTAACACTGATTACACACAGGGTTCAAAAATGGCTCTGAGCACTACGGGACGTAACTTCTGAGGTCATCAGACCCCTAGAACTTAGAACTACTTAAACCTAACTAACGTAAGGACATCACACACATCCATGCCCGAGGCAGGATCCGAACCTGCGACCGTACCGGTCGCTCGTTTCCAGACTGTAGCTCCTAGAACCGCTCGGCCACTTCGGCCTGCTACACGCTGGGTTCGAGTCCGCAACACATAATTTTAGGCTCTGGCTAGTTAAAATGACAGGTGCTTAATTTCAATCCAGATTCAGAACAAAAATGTTCGTCATATCGTTTAAAGTTCAAAATGTGCACAAATAATTGCTCACTCATGAGCACAGACAAATTACCGGTAATACGATGTTAATTTTGTAATTTCGAGCTAACGGTCTTGCCTCAATGGTAACATCTGTTATCGTCAGCTCACCGAAGTTACAGCGCTCCCGCGCTGGGTCAGCACTTGGATGAGTGACCATCCGGTCTGTCGAGCGCTGTTGGCAAGCGGGCTGCACTCAGCCCTTGTGAGGCAAATTGAGGAGCTACTTGACTGAGAAGTAGCCGCTCCGTTCTCGTAAACCGATATACGGCAGAGAGAGCTGTGCGCTCACCAAATGCCCCTCCGTATCCGCATACAGTTGCGTTTGTGGGCTGAGGGAGACATGGCGGCCGGTCGGTACCGCTGGGGTTTCATAGCGTGTTCGGGCGGAGTTGAGCTTTTTTGAGGTTTCCATAAAGCCTTTCTTGTTGTTAATCACTTTGCCTTTAGCTGATTAGTTGAACCACCAGTACATGGACAAACATTTGTACCCGGAACGACTTTTCAGAGGTATGGAAAATCTTTTTAAAGAACAGAAATACTTAGAATTGTCACAGAGCTTTAGGAGTCCAGTTCTTGTTTCAAAATCTCTTCTTCAAAAAATTTTTAATTCGGCCTAAAGATTGCTGGAATGACTTTTGAAGGAATTAATTAACTCAAATTCAAATGAGTGTGGTAGTGTATTTGAAATGTCAGTTACTGTAACACAGTTGAGCTTGCAAGCGTTAAGGACGGTCTCACCTCTAATGACGCGTTTCCTAGTGTTGTGTTGTTGATTTAGATCTGCACGGATTACTTGTGCTCTCTGGTGATCTCTTGTATCTACACTCCTGGAAATTGAAATAAGAACACCGTGAATTCATTGTCCCAGGAAGGGGAAACTTTATTGACACATTCCTGGGGTCAGATACATCACATTATCACACTGACAGAACCACAGGCACATAGACACAGGCAACAGAGCATGCACAATGTCGGCACTAGTACAGTGTATATCCACCTTTCGCAGCAATGCAGGCTGCTATTCTCCCATGGAGACGATCGTAGAGATGCTGGATGTAGTCCTGTGGAACGGCTTGCCATGCCATTTCCACCTGGCGCCTCAGTTGGACCAGCGTTCGTGCTGGACGTGCAGACCGCGTGAGACGACGCTTCATCCAGTCCCAAACATGCTCAATGGGGGACAGATCCGGAGATCTTGCTGGCCAGGGTAGTTGACTTACACCTTCTAGAGCACGTTGGGTGGCACGGGATACATGCGGACGTGCATTGTCCTGTTGGAACAGCAAGTCCCCTTGCCGGTCTAGGAATGGTAGAACGATGGGTTCGATGACGGTTTGGATGTACCGTGCACTATTCAGTGTCCCCTCGACGATCACCAGTGGTGTACGGCCAGTGTAGGAGATCGCTCCCCACACCATGATGCCGGGTGTTGGCCCTGTGTGCCTCGGTCGTATGCAGTCCTGATTGTGGCGCTCACCTGCACGGCGCCAAACACGCATACGACCATCATTGGCACCAAGGCAGAAGCGACTCTCATCGCTGAAGACGACACGTCTCCATTCGTCCCTCCATTCACGCCTGTCGCGACACCACTGGAGGCGGGCTGCACGATGTTGGGGCGTGAGCGGAAGACGGCCTAACGGTGTGCGGGACCGTAGCCCAGCTTCATGGAGACGGTTGCGAATGGTCCTCGCCGATACCCCAGGAGCAACAGTGTCCCTAATTTGCTGGGAAGTGGCGGTGCGGTCCCCTACGGCACTGCGTAGGATCCTACGGTCTTGGCGTGCATCCGTGCGTCGCTGCGGTCCGGTCCCAGGTCGACGGGCACGTGCACCTTCCGCCGACCACTGGCGACAACATCGATGTACTGTGGAGACCTCACGCCCCACGTGTTGAGCAATTCGCCGGTACGTCCACCCGGCCTCCCGCATGCCCACTATACGCCCTCGCTCAAAGTCCGTCAACTGCACATACGGTTCACGTCCACGCTGTCGCGGCATGCTACCAGTGTTAAAGACTGCGATGGAGCTCCGTGTGCCACGGCAAACTGGCTGACACTGACGGCGGCGGTGCACAAATGCTGCGCAGCTAGCGTCATTCGACGGCCAACACCGCGGTTCCTGGTGTGTCCGCTGTGCCGTACAGCCGTACAGCCGTGTGCTTGTACAGCCCTCTCGCAGTGTCCGGAGCAAGTATGGTGGGTCTGACACACCGGTGTCAATGTGTTCCTTTTTCCATTTCCAGGAGTGTATTTTCTATAGTCAAACGACTGTACTGAAGAGAGATTTAGGGGACCTACAAGACAGCTACGTTATGTGGGGTGTATGCACATCAGGTGAAACGCAATTCAGGTCGTTCGGATACTTTTGGGTATGATAGTACACGGAAAAGGATTTCCATCTTGTGCAGTGCTGACAACGCACGCACCGTTTCCATTTCGTAGGCCCATTGATCGTAGGTTTAGTTTTTTATGTCTCATCGGCAGATAAGATCACTGGACACAGAGCATTGCTCCCATTTTCAGATACTGGGGTGGAAGGAAGCGGCTTGGCCATTTCAAAGTACTATCCCAGTAATCGCCTAGAGTGAACTACGAACACGGAAATCCTAAATCTGGATGGCGGCTCTGGCACTGAACTCTGGTCTTCCGAATGTATGTCCAGTGCATTAGGCACTACGCCTTCCAGCTTAGTGCCATGTTGTAAATGGTAGACGAAAACCGTAAGGTTTTGTGGAAGGGCAGAATAGGAGCGTTTACGTTCATATGTGGTATATACAAAATGTGATCAAAAGTATCCAGGACACTCCCAACAACATACGTTTTCATATTATGGGCATTGTGCTGCCATCTACTGCCAGGTAAGCCATATCAACGACCTCAGTAGTCATCAGACATAGTGAGAGAGCAGAATGGGGCGCTCAGCGGAACTCTCGGACTTCGAATGTGGTCAGGTGATTGGGTGTCATTTGTGTCATACGTCTGTATGTGAGATTTCCACACTCCTAAAAATCCCTGGGTCCATTGTTTCCGATGTGATAGTGAAGTGGAAACGTGAAGGGACAAGTACAGATAAAAAGTGTACAGGCCGACCTCGTGTGTTGACTGACGGACAACCCCGACGGTTGAAAAGGATCGTAATGTGTGATAGGCAGACATCTATCCAGACCATCACAAAGGAATTCCAAATCGCATCAGGATCCACTGCAAGTGCTCATTCATCCTCTCACACAAAAGGGAAGGGGGATGACAGTAGCTTATCATATACAGTATATAAAAGAAAGCGGATGTAGGTTCCGTATGAGACTGTGTGACATGAATTACATATAAGAATTACATATAAACTGTGCTTTAAAGTGAAGTAGTGTGACAGATCGTTCTTGTTTATGTGTAAAAGTAACACGTTCCACTGCTCACTCTCCTCCCAGATAGTCAGAAACGCCACAGTACATTTAGAAGAGGAATTTATTCCATAAATGGCAACAGATTTAAGAAATTAAACATGAAAGGAATCCCACAGAGACCTTTCATGTTGACCTAACGACATCGTCAATTACAAATGCAGTGGGCTAGGGACCATCGGGATTCGACCGTCGGTCAATGAAAATGTGTCGGCTCTTCGGGTGAATCACATTTTTGCTACAATAGGCGAGATGAACGCCGGCTCGAAAAGTGTAGTGCGCCACGGTCGCGGGCTGGTGGGAGCAGTATTATGCTGCGGAAGACATTCCCTTGCTCTTGCGTGGGACCTGTGACAGTAATCGAAGATACGCTGACAGCTGCGAACCACCTGCATGTCTTCATGCTTGATATCTTCTTCTACGGCGATGTCATCTTTCTGCTGTTAAACTGTCCGTGTTTCGGAATGAGGACCGTGCTACGAGGTGCATTCAAGTTCTAAGGCCTCTGATTTTTTTCTCCGGGCTGGAAAGAGATAGAAACATGCGCATTGTTTTAAAATGAGGCCGCGTTCATTGTCAATACGTCCCAGAGATGGCAGCACCGTACGGCAGATGGAATTTTACCGCCAGCGGCGAGAATGAGAACTGTTTTAAATACTTAAAATGGCGACGTTTTCCTTACTTGAACAGCGTGCAATCATTCGTTTTCTGAATTTGCGTGGTGTGAAACCAATTGAAATTCATCGTCAGTTGAAGGAGACATGTGGTGATGGAGTTATGGATGTGTCGAAAGTGCGTTCGTGGGTGCGACAGTTTAATGAAGGCAGAACATCGTGTGACAACAAACCGAAACAACCTGGGGCTCGCACAAGCTGGTCTGACGACATGATCGAGAAAGTGGAGAGAATTGTTTTGGGGGATCGCCGAATGACTGTTGAACAGATCGCCTCCAGAGTTGGCATTTCTGTGGGTTCTGTGCACACAATCCTGCATGACGACCTGAAAATGCGAAAAGTATCATCCAGGTGGGTGCCACGAATTGCTGATGGAGGACCACACAGCTGCCCGTGCGGCATGTTGCCAAGCAATGTTGACGTGCAACGACAGCATGAATGGGACTTTCTTTTCGTTGGTTGTGACAATGGATGAGACGTGGATGCCATTTTTCAATCCAGAAACAAAGCGCCAGTCAGCTCAATGGAAGCACACAGATTCACCGCCACCAAAAGAATTTCAGGTAACCGCCAGTGCTGAAAAAATGATGGTGTCCATGTTCTGGGACAGCGAGGGCGTAATCCTTACCCATTGCGTTCCAAAGGGCACTACGGTAACAGGTGCATCCTACGAAAATGTTTTGAAGAACAAATTCCTTCCTGCACTGCAACAAAAACGTCCGTGAAGGGCTGCGCGTGTGATGTTTCACGAAGACAACGCACCCGCACATCGAGCTAACGTTACGCAACAGTTTCTTCGTGATAACAACTTTGAAGTGATTCCTCATGCTCCCTACTCACCTGACCTGGCTCATAGTGACTTTTGGCTTTTTCCAACAATGAAAGACACTCTCCGTGGCCGCACATTCACCAGCCGTGCTGCTATTGCCTCAGCGATTTTCCAGTGGTCAAAACAGACTCCTAAAGGAGCCTTCGCCGCAGCCATGGAATAATGGCGTCAGGGTTGTGAAAAATGAGTACGTCTGCAGGGCGATTACGTCGAGAAGTAACCCCAGTTTCATCGATCTCGGGTGAGTAGTTAATTATAAAAAAAAATCGGAGACCTTAGAACTTGAATGCACCTCGTACTACGACAGTTAGGCGGAAGGTGGGAAAACTTGGATTGCATGGTCGAGCGGCTGCTCATAAGCCACACATCACGGCGGTATATGCCAAACGACGCCTCGCTTGGTGTAAGGAGCGTAAACATTGGACGATTGGACAGGGGAAGAACGTTATGTGTAGTGACGAATCACGGTACACAATGTGGCGATCCGATGGCAGGGTGTGGGTATGGCGAATGCCCGGTGAACGTCATCTGCCAGCCAACAGTAAAATTCGGGTGCCGTAGTGCTATGGTGTGGTCGTGTTTTTCATGGAGGAGGCTTGCACCCCTTGTCTTGCGTGGCACTACCACAGCACAGGCCTACACTGATGTTTTAAGCACCTTCTTGCTTCCCGCTGTTGAAGAGCAATTCGTGGATGGCGATCGCATCTTTCAACACGATCGATCACCTGTTCATAATGCACGGCCTATGGCGGAGTGGTTACACGACAGTAACATCCCTATAATTCACTGGCCTGCACAGAGTCCTGACCTGAACTCTACAGAACACCTTTGGGATGTTTTGGAACGCCGACTTCGTGCCAGGCCTCACCGACGGACATCGGTACCTCTCCTCAGTGCAGCATTCCGTGAATAATAGACTGCCATTACGCAACAAACCTTCCAGCACATGATTGAACGTATGATAGCGAGTGTGGAAGCAGTCATCAAGGCTAAGGATGGGCCAACAGCATACTGAATTTTAGCATTACCGATGGAAGGCGCCACAAACTTGTAAGTGATTTTCACCCAGGTGTCCGGATACTTTTGATCACATAGTGTGATAATAGTAATGAATATGAAATTAAATTAAGCATACTGTAAAAATGTTTGAAAAGTAAACATTCCCGACCGGAATTGTCACAATTGATAAAATATACCGGGCTATTTTGCAGTGTTCTAAGGGACTTCACTTCGTTTTTGCTTCGGGTTTTGAAGCGAAATCTCTTAGACCACGGCATAATAGCCCGGAATATTTTATTAATTGTGAAAAATGTTTAGTTACGAAAGTCGACTGTGGCCGGCTACTGCACGTTTTCGAATTTTGTCGACACATAGGCCTACTGATATCAGCTATAAGTTGTAAAAATTTTATTGGTGGTCTTGTCCACTTTTTCTCATCGGTAGTTGTAGGTGACGAGGGAAATTGTCGTGCCATCAGTGTTCTCTTTGAGGTCCATGCCAACCTTAGCAGTCAGTGAATAATTGTGTTAGAACACGATTAATTTACTTTCATATTCATTACTTCAAATAAGCAACACATTTTAATGTTTACGTATTTATAATACGCCTTCAAGAAGCATTAGAGGGTTGGTTCGTCGGTTGATTTCTGGGAGGGGTCAAACAGCGATGTCATCGGTCCCATCAGATTAGGAAAGGATGGGGAAGGAGGTCTGCCGTGTCCTTACAAAGAAACCATCCTGGCATTTACCTGACGCTATTTGGGAAACTCACGGGAAACCTAAATCAAGAAGACTGGGCACAAATTTGAACAGTCGTCGTGCCGAATGCGAAACCAGTGTGCTAACCACTGCGCCACCTCGATCGGTCATGAAACATTGTAACTTCCAGTCTTTGTTCGCTGTAGAAATAGAAAAGATCAGCTCTTCACCTTTCGATAAACGCATGTTTCGTCGCCACAGAACTTGCAGTATATGAGAATTAGCCAATTTGACGAAAACATTTCTAGAAGAAATGTTGTACTGCATTAAAATGTGTCTTCTAAAGTTAATGGAAGTCTCGAAAAACCTAGTTGGTTAGTAAATATCGCCATTTAGCAGTTTTCTGAGACTCGGGTGGTTAATGACCGTAGACTTTTTACTTGCCATGCTGTTCCAACTCTTGGTATTTCATTTATTTATCAGTACAATCATTCTCTGTACTTTTCTGCTCCGCTGTCGAAACCGTGTGCTTTCTCCTGGTTCTTTTATTGACAACCGATAATTTGGCTGTGGAGGAGGCATCAGTCGCCAACTGGCCATTGTTTGGTTATGTTCGTCAGTCGAAGTCAGCGGAAGTCTGAATGTTTTATTTGTATTGAAAGTGTTATGGAAGAAATATATCTGACAGGGAGAGAAGGAAAATCACATACAAACGGGTATTGAGGAAGTAAGACGAGAAAGGAAGGTAAACATTTATTTTGGTGAACTGTACGGTTGTTGTTCATGAAAAGTGCAGGAATTCGTATTAGAAAAATCATGATGCTAGAACGGGTACTGTGTAAAATAAATCCCACATTCATGAACCGTCACTTCCAAAAGTTTTGTCTTAAAAGAAACTTTTTATTTTGTGGATGAGACACATGACAGGATTAGATGTAAAACAAAGAGGAGAAATAGATTTTAAGTTGGTCGTGACGTTACAAACATATTTTTAAAATGCTAATGTAAACGGTGACAAATTGGAATAATGACTCTGGACGTAAATAAAACTTCGAGTAGGGCACACCGAATACCATGTTGTTATTGAATGCAGATACCACAGCAAATGAGGAAAAAGATTTTTCAAATCTGACGTTACAACTCACAATAGCGCTGACCTGGGTGAATTTCATTGGTGACCATCTGAAATAAAATGAAGATGAATGTCAGTTCGCACTCCAAGACACCTTGAAGAATTATAATGGCTAGCCGCGCAGGAACGCACCATGGACGTGAATGGACGCAGGTGATTAGACGGGATGCTTACGTACATGTTACCTGTCAGAACCGTATCCAGACGTATCAGGAGTCCCACATCACCCCAACTGCACACGTCCACACCATTACAGAGCCTCCATCAGCTTCAACAGTCCCCTGCTGACATGCAGGATCCATGGATTCATGAAGTAGTCTCCATAACCGTAGACGTGTATCCGCTCGACACAATCTGAAACAAGACTCGCCAGACCAAGGAACATGTTTCAAGTCATCAACAGTCCAATGCCGGTGTTGATGGGCCCAGGCGAGGCGTAGGGCTTTGTGTCGTGCAGTCATCAAGGGTAACAGGTGAGCCTGATGTTTCGTTGAATGGTTCGCACGCTGACACTTGCTGATGGCCCAGCATTGAAATCTGCAGCAATTTGGGGAAGGGTTGCACTTGTCACGTAGAACGATTCTCGTTCTTGCAGGATCTCTTTCCGGACGAAGCGTTGTCGGAGATTTGATGTTTTACGGGATTCCTGATATTCGCGGTACACTCGGGAAATGGTCGTACGGGAAAATCCCCATTTCTGCTCTACCTCGCAAATGCTGTGTCCCATCGCTCGTGCGCCCACTATAACACCACGTTCAAACTCACTGAAATCTTGATAACCTACCATTGTAGCAGCACTAACCGACTGTTGATGGTGACATCTTCCTACGTAATTCGGAGATCTGAATAGAGGACTATTTTACCCACGTGGTAGAGCTGCAAGCCCTCGGAAAAAAATATCTGTTGCAGTTTCTTCATCGCACTATCCACACAGCAAGGCCACGTTGGCTAATGTCACAGGGTCAGCTCAGTCCATCATCCGGACTGTTGACTGTGCAACTGCTGAAAAGGTTGTTGGCCCTCTTAAGGAACCACACGTTTGTCTGACCTATCCGCAGATAGCACTCCACTGTGGTTTCATGTACGGTACAGCCTTTTGTACCGTTAAGGCACACAAGCTAACCCAGTCGGCGGGATCCATGGTTCATGGTGTTTGGTGGGTGTGGGGAGAGATGTACGAGGCATTTTCACAAAGTAAGTTTACTCTGGTCATAACGGGCTGTTCCTTTTTTTAGGGCTGGCAATAATGAGTAGTAGAGGGACATCCCATGACCAGAGCGAGCATCTTAGGAACACGGTAGTACATAAACTGGCGTTGTAGTGTCAAGTCGCACCCCCTACCAATCCTGGGGACGCTACTGAACTTTGGGCTGACGTACTCAACTAGTTTGAATCTATATTTTAACGTAGGTCCCCAGCCACGATACAGCATCACAACTTTTGACGCGCATAAATCAATGCTAGAGCTGAAAGAAGTGGTACGTGGGACAAGTACCAAAATCGTCAGAGGACATAACTCCGGATTGATGTTCGGATATCCTCTGAGACATGAAGTGTATCAGAGGAATTACGGACCTTATATGACAACATGAATAATGAATTTAGTTATTTCTCGCTGTCGATTTCTGCAAAGGAACTTATATTAATCGTTACCAGTTATTTTTTTCGCTTGAGTAGTTGCACGAGAAGCAAACCTATTTCTGACGTTCTGCGTATGACGTCAATGAGGAACAGCCGTTGGTGCTCACCAAGTGTACGTCTGAGCTTTTGTGTTGTGGTTCGTCCGTGCTGTGTTCCGTGCGTGTTGTCTTTTCCGTTTGGTTATCTTTGTGCAGTGAGTGTTTCTTTGAAGTATTTGAGTATGTGGAAGCAATGCCAGGTTGTGCTTTTGTTGGCTGTAACTCTCACAATCGCAATACAAAAGGGACTGAAATAGTGTTGCATTGTTTCCCACGTAATGAAAGTCTGCAAAAGGTTTGGCTTTCAAAATGCTTTAGGAAAGATCCTGTGAACGTAGGGAACGCTAGAATATGCTCTCGTCATTTCAAGGAAACGGATTATATCCGGGACTTACGTTCAGAACTGTTAAATTTACCGCGGAAACTAATCCTTAAGAGTGATGTGTATCCGTCTTGCAATTTGCCTTGTGGCAGTAGCGCCAGTGATAACACACCAGTTGCGGTAGAAGAAAGGAAAGAACGTTTTAACAAACGTGAAATTCGTAGAAGCAGCCTAGAGACTTTAAAGAAGCTCTTACCATTGAAGAGGAATGTTGACAAGTATACATTTACAGATGAAGTTGTTCTTTGTAGTGATCCACATAAAGTCACTTTACAGAATTCTGTAGCGTCACTACAGAGGAGAAATGCTCATCTAAGGAACATGTGCATGAAATTGCGAGCACGTAATTAAGATCTTAGAGGTCAGCTGTCCTCAATGAAACGACGTCTGCACGAAGAAGAATTTAATAAAAAGGAACTTGTGTCTCGTGAAACTAATCGAATACTGGGCAAAATATTTTCACCCAATCAAATTAGAAGTTAGTTGCATGGTTCAAAACGGGTTCGATGGGGCAGAGGACATTTATAAGTCTATTAATTTACGTGCTCTTTCGCAGAAGAGTTACAATTTCCTCAGAGAAAAACTCGGATATCCTCTACCTGCAGTGTCAACTTTGCGTTATTGGATTAATCGCAGTTTCAGTTGCCAAATAGGAATTTTGAAGGATGTTTTAGTGATGATGAAAATGCAGACTGCAACACTGACTGACAGGGAACGTATTTGTGTTTTGCGATTTGATGAAATGAACATTGACAGTAGAATTTGTTACGAGCAGCAAGATGACAGGATTCTTGGACCTCACAGTATTGTCCTTGTTGTCATGGTCCGAGGCTTGTTTGCAACGTGGAAGCAGCCTATCTATTTCAATTTTGACGTTCAGATGACAGCAGCACTCTTGAACGAAGTAATTGTTTCCCTGGCCAGCATTTGGTACAATGTTGTGGCTGCAGTAGCAGACATGGGTGCAATGAATAGTTCTGTCTGGAAGAAGCTTGGCATTTTTCATGAAAATACTTGTTTTCCACACCCGTGTGATACTCTGAGACGTGTGTGGGTGTTGCTGACGTTCCCCATTTGCTCAAACTCTTAAGGAACCACTTGCTGGATCAAGGAATAATGTTGGAAAACAAGGCTGTGACAAAAACTGTGTTCGAGAAACTGTTAGTTTTGGACAGTGGCGAGATGAAAATATGTCCTAAGTTATCTCAGCAACACATTACAGTGAAGGGCAGAGAGCGACAGCGAGTACGCTCAGTAGCTCAGCTGCTATCAAATACAACTGCACAGGCGATTCGGTAATTGATGCCTGAAGAAGGGCACGCCAGTGATTTCATACAGATGGTGGATGAGACTTTCGATGTACTTAATTCAAGGACAAAAGAAAGTAATAAATCACTAGCTTGTGGGTTTGGTATCAATTTTCAAGCCCAAGAACAGTGCCTACGTAAATTTTCTAAGTATTGTGAGAAGATGCGTGTTGGCAACTCAAAGCATCTCCTACCCTTCCAGAAAGGATTTTTGAAAACTGTTCGGTCACTTTTGGGTCTGTTCGGTGACTTAGCTGTTTATAATATTGAATATATTCTTACAGCAAGATTAAATCAAGACTGCTTGGAGAACTTTTTTTCTCTTATAAGAGGCCATGGACGTTTTTATGATCATCCATCGCCAGTCGAGGTAAAGAGCCATAAGACTTGTTGTTGGGAGCAAACGCTCATCATATTCCACTTTCAAATACATCGTCTGTTGAGCCAGATGAAGAAGGAAGATTCGTGACTGCAACTGTTTTTGGCAATATCCTGCCTGATATGTCTGAGGCGTTGGCAGTGGTTGAAGGAGAGAAGGAGATAGAAGATTTAGATTTTGGAGTAGGAGAATCCGATGTGCCTCCAGTGTCACTGGCTTCTGATTGTAGCACTGAAGGACTGAAATATCTTGCTGGATATGTAGCTTATCGATGCAGACTGTACGACAGATCACTGGCCACACCCACTGGAGAGTTGCTGACACTGCCTGAAGAGACATCGACAGGATGGCTGGGCATGGTTTCTCGTGGGGGTTTGCTTGTACCTTCAGAAACGTGGCTCGAAACAATTAGCAAATTTGAATTAATTTTTGCCCAGATCCATGGACACGACAGTTTGTCCAGGTAAACTGGTGTCATCAAGAACCTGTGCGCTATACTTACCGAGCGATTCCCCACTATTCACCCAGAAATCATTAAGATTTACGCTAGGACGAGAACATTTATCCGACTGCGTTGGCTGTCTGCAAAGGACAAGTCGAAGAAAGCAGTTGCCGCTCAGCAACGGAAAGCAAGGAACTGGTATTTGTCATCGCTTTAGAATGTAAATAAACAAAATTTGTGAAAGTTAAATAATATATAAACTTAGTGATAGAAGTGAAGGTCCTCTGACTGTGTTTGTTTCACAACTAGCAAGACTCTACACTGACAGTGTCAAGGATTGGCTTGTTGTTTCCCACACTACATACGAACTTTGCTGAACGGCGGACTCGGTATAATTTACCACTATTTCCTGTAGATCGTATTTTGCAGCACTTTTTTTGATTCAATGCTCTTTTATATAAGTGAATTTTAACAACTAGGGCAAACATTATACATCCACCTTGATAAAAATATAAGCCAAAGGTTTGAGGTGTGAGAAAATTAAGAATGTGTGTGTGTGTGTTGTGTGTGTGTGTGTGTGTGTGTGTGTGTGTGTGTGTGTGTGTGTGCGTTTGTGGCAGTTCAGGTAGGTAATTCAAATGCTTCCTACAAATAAGGCAATTCCATAATTTCTTGAGTGAAAACGACAGTGTTTTTGTAGACATGATGTAAATAGAATATAAATGAGCGTTACATAGAGCTTGTCTACAAGTTAACACTTTTCCCAGAGCCAAAGTTAGAAAGCTGAATGCTCATTTCGAACGTTTACTTCGTAGAGAACTGCAAAACAGACTGTACTTCGCACTTATTTTTGTATAGTTTGATCTGTAGACGCTTGATTTTATTAAAGTCAGCACTCAGCAGTGTCTGTTTAAAAGCTGGACAAGTTACAGAATATAGCAGTAACTTTCTAGAAATAGCAGAAGAACAATTTGCCTTTTACTATTTCTATAGAAACTGAAACATTTCACAAATACATCGCTTAAATGCGCGGGCTGCGTCTTGTAGCGCTGTTCCAGAGGCAGCGGCTGTTCCTTCGTGACGTCACAGCCTCAGCCAATGGCAGGACAGAACGCTTACTGCTCAACCTTATTTTTTTTACGGACCTTGAGTAGTTGTAGACTGAATTCAGTTGTATAATATTATTATTTTTACGTGGCGGCATTAGTGAAACGTTTTATTCATTTTTCAGGACGTATTCAACTTTCAGCGTTAATTAAACGTTTTCTTCAGTTACACATTATCTTTACATTCAGCTTTCAGTATTTACATATTTCGCACCTCTACTGATATTCTTGGAGCTTTCTTACAGCCCTGTTCTTCCTTTCGTAAAATGTTGTGATCCGTGTACGAACTGAAAACAGCTACACTGTGTACTTGTTCTTCAAAATCCCGTAATTGAGTCCACCTGCGACGCTTAAGTCCGAAATTTGGGTCAAATGCGTGGCGTTGTAAGACTTCTGCTCTTGAGGTGTGATTACTGTGAGGTGCGACGTTGACACATGCGTCATAAGATAACAAATGGTCCCTCTAAGACCCCCAGTTGGGCAACACTCTCTGTGGCACCTGCCTACCTTTGCTGACATATTTAAAGAACTGTTCCTTTACAGAGACGCAAAGTAGTCCTAGGGGCCTCCAGGCAGTCACCTAAATTCGGAACAGTGTCAAGGGATTGCTAGCCTGCAGCTGCCTAGGTCAACTTTGGAGGTTGTCCCTGTATAGGTACATTTTTAAACTTCTCAGTAAAATCTGCGGGTAAATAACCACTTAGAGTAAAATGTAATTTTGTGAGAGGCAAAAGCCAAAAGGGTTCGATTGTGTTTTGGCCACGAAACTTAATTATTTTTGAAAGGCCATCGATATGATCATTATTTCTTAAGAATGAAATACTGATTGCGTAAGTTATCAACAATTGTTTTTTTTTTCAAACACTAGTATTAACACGTGACACAATGCGGTCTTGGCTACAGCTTGTGAAACGAATATCTGAACAGCACCTTCTTCTCACAGACCACCACCTACATACATACTTTGTACCACACATCTGTGACAGCAGAATTGAGATAGGCATCACATAGATTTAAATATCTCACTTTGCGCGTAGTTCCTGCAATACGACATAAAGTGCTACATTATCCACTTCACAAACTAACTACTTTTCTGTATTCATTAGTAAATAATGTGTGTGTTTTGTAATGTCTTGCTATAGATGCCGAACATGTGGAACAACGATACAGGACAAACCAGCTTTCATGTAAGTTGTATCTGTTGCCAATCATCGACGCTCTGGGACTGTTTGGTACGTCTTCTCTTTCTGCAGGGCAATAGAACAGATGAAGTAGAATGCAGTCTGTCGTTATCTAAAATAAAAACAACTTTTATTTCAGTCTTGATCATTCATACAAAATGGCGTATGAAATCATAATTTTCTACAGTTCATACTGAGTTGGAGAAGGTACGTTTGATGACGCAACGATTAGGTGGCTTCTACGCTTATATTCTTTAAACTTAACCTGCATTTTCTCACACAAAGTCTGATAGCCTTGTTTTTTGTGAGTATATTAGTTGTCTTCACACTTAAACATCAAAAAGCCGACTAACACTGCACTTTAGCCTGTACTGTATATGGAACTTCACCACAGGAGAATAATTTAACAGAAAGCATCAAAAATAAAATCGTAGATTTAAATGACTGCACCAGCCCGTTAGGCGAAGAACGTCAGTTCCATATAATTCTTGGCCTCCTTCCTTTCGAAAATTATTTTAAATTGTGTAAGTACTACCATACCACGAAAGGAACCCTTCACCATGTTTATACTTACATTGTGAGTGACTGGAACCCACTTGATTTTGCTCTTTACGTCTCAATACACATTCATTCCAAATTGTTGTTACTTATATTAAACAACCTCTGCATAATCATCCGTAATCCTCTATCTTCCTTGTGCTGACAATATCGCGTTTTTGTACCCAATTGAGCTGTTTACATTACATAAACAGGTACAGAAATGTGTTTTCTATTAGTGTATGAGGTAAGTTTATCGCAGTATCAATCTGCGAGATGCAGAACATGCAAGAAAATTGTTATTGACTAATCGTGTTGATTAATTTCAGGTTTATGGTTTTTAAAAGTGGTCCGGCCGATGTGGCCGTGCGGTTCTAGGCGCTTCAGTCTGGAACCGCGTGACCGCTACGGTCGCAGGTTCGAATCCTGCCTCGGGCATGGATGTGTGTGATGTCCTTAGGTTAGTTAGGTTTAAGTAGTTCTAAGTTCTAGGGGACTGATGACCTTAGAAGTTAAGTCCCATAGTGCTCAGAGCCATTTTTTAAAAGTGAGTGCTTATGCACATTAGTTATGGGCTTAGCCTCTGGTGGGGGTAGTGTCTCTTTTCAATAAGATGGACTGGTAATAGTCAGCAAGAAAACCAGCACACACAGCGAACAACAGATTTCATTCATAGTAAGTTATCTGCGTGTCAGGTCATTATCTGCAGTGAACTTACTGAGCATTATAAAAAACTAAACTCCGTCCGAGCAGGTCTTGGAAGGTCCAACGGTACCGACCGGCCGCCGTGTCACCCTCAGCCCCCAGGCGTCACTGGATTCGGAGGTGGAGGGGCATGCGGTCAGCACGCCGCTCTCCCGGCCGTAGAGCATTATAAACTGTGTGGCAAAATTCATTCAAATGCTTCAAATGGCTCTAGGCACTATGGGACTTATCATCAGAGGTCATGAGTCCCCTCGACTTGGAACTACTTAAACCTGAGTAACCGATGGACATCACACACATCCATGCCCGAGGCAGGATTCGAACCTGCGACCGCAGCAGCAGCGCTGTTCCGGACTGAAGTGCCTAGAACCGCTCGGCCACAGCGGCTGGCCCAAATTCATTATTATAAGCGAAGAATAGTAGGAAAACTGTTACTATATTTCGTATACATAACTAAATTTTTAATAAAAATCCTCATTAGACTGACTAAATTGTCAGAAATAAAATTGCAGTTCTACTTAAATATGCAGCTTTATTTGTTTTAATAGTATAGAATAGTCCACAATAATGAAATAATGTGAAATTGTATGGTCAGAATCCTTGGACTCAGATGCTCAGTGGCTGGCAGTGTGTTCAGCGGCCAAAACCCCTGCCACCGAATCCATTGTATCCACCGCCGTATCCATATCCAGGCCGGAAGCCGCCGCCGGGACCGAAGTCCGGCCTGTAGCCGCCGCCGTAGTAGTTGCCCGGGTAACGCCCGTAGTTGCCTGGGTAGCCGCCGTAGCCGGGCCCTCCGAAGCCACCGCCGCCGAAGCCGGGCCTGCCGTAGCCGCCGCCGAACTGCGCGGTTGCCCAGGCGGCCAGACACAGCAGCAGCGGCAAGATTACCTGCGGACAGAACAAGGGAGCGCCCTTCCCTCAAAACGTGCTGCTCACTTCGGTTTTATAGTCTCCTCTCACAGCGTGAGGTTCCCAGCGGTGGCAATGACTTTTTGAAAGCAAATATTCTTGTGATGTTGGTTAAGATCCCCAGGTGGCACACCCTGCAGCCATTCACACTTGGTGGGCCCTCGTCTACGAGTGGTTGACGAAAAAAAATTTCGGAAGGTTGCATGATCCTCAGTAACGTTAAGGAAAGTTATATTACATACACGGGTTGTGTGGGGTAGTGAACAACATATAAAATATCCTCGGTTCAAATCTCGTTAAGTGCATAAATTTTTTTATTTTTAAATCTTTATCGAAATTACTTTGATCATTATGTTTATAAATTAAATAGTTTAAATGTCATTTTTATGTCTTTTCTCCTTTCACATCATTTTAATCAACAAATAAAACTTTTTCATTTGTTTCGTTTTTCTTTATATCATTCTTTTCCCATTGGGAATTTCATTATATTTACATACTGTAATATTCAAGTATTTCAAAATTCTGGTCTATCAATTTAAAATGGTTCAAATGGCTCTGAGCACTATGGGACTTAACATCTGAGGTCATCAGTCCCCTCGACTTAGAACTACTTAAACCTAACTAACCTAAGCACATCACACACATCCATGCCTGAGGCACGATTCGAACCTGCGACCGTAGCGGTCACGCGGTTCCAGACTGAAGCACCTAGAACCGCACGGCCACACTGGCCGGCATCGATTTAAAAATATAGACAAAATAATCTTTTTATATTGACTGTGGAACGATATGAAAAATGTATTTTTCTTTATCAGATGTGAAAATTTTTGCATGGTAGTCGCGACATAAACATTTAAATCATAACTTAAATACCCACTGCACGACGTACAAAACAACGCAGATGAAGATTTAAATCAAACCACGGTTTGTAAATAAAACGAAATTTAAGCAAAATGAGAAATAGATACAATGAAAGCAATAATGTGGACGAAAAAATAGGGTGAAAAAAAAATCAAATTGGTATTCATAAGAAGAAGAACATCGAAACTGCAACAGGAGCGTAATATGTAGAAATTCGTCCACGCAACCTGCCACTGATGATTCCTTGCAGAAAATAAAGGCGAAACGCGTTTGCACTAATATTGTGTTTCATTCAGTTGCTGTCAGACGGTCCATAAGTAAAAATTATCAATATACCGTAACTGAGCAATTCTTACGAAAATCACATATTTTCCCCATATATTCGTCTAGTGACATGGGAAGAGTCCAGTATGATTAAATCGTAGTCCTATAGATATTTCGATATCAGATTTTGTATTGTAAAGGCGCGTCCATATGAACGTACCGCGCCACTCACAAATGCGCTGTACACAGCAGCGACGAACAACGAAGACCAATGCGGAACTGCGCGGAATGGAGCTCAGTGTTCGTAGGCGCCGACCAGTGTTCTAGTGAGCGCTCACGCTCGTCAATAAAAACGGAATAAGGGAAACGCAATCCAGAAAATCGTGGACGAACGAACCATTTCCTTTAATGCACCGGCACAGCACGAAATTAGTTCGTTGTAGCGTTTGACGCCCACGCCAACCTCACCCCGGTGCACCGAACACGTTCCCCTGTCTTTCCGCGGCGCAGCGGTGTCAGTGTGCGTTTGGTTTTAGACGTACTCAGCAATAGATACAGACTCGGACCACAATTAAGTAATGATGAACAGTAGACGTTTGAGAGAGAAGAAGGGAGTAATCATTGTGGAAAAAGTGGGATTCTGATGTAGGTACTGAGGAATGACGAAATATGTTAGAAGTTTTGTAAGGCTCTAGATAATGCGGTAATGAAAATCACACTACGCAGTTCGGTGGAAGAGGATTGGACATTCCTAAAACGGAAAAATATATAAGTTCGACTTACAGATATAGGTATGATTAAGAGAAGAAAACAGACAGCAGAAGAAAGACGTGAAATGGTCCACGAAGGGTAAAAGTACAAAAATGTTCAGTCTAAGACAGGAATACAGCAATATAAGTCCCTCGCGAATGAAATAAATAGGAAGAACAGGAGAGGCCAAAGTGAAATTGCTGCAGGAAAACGTGAAAAGAACCTTCGATGAAATTAAAAGCAAATGCGTGCGTGACTACTCTTCGGAAAATTCCACTGGTAAACGCAGTGGGGAGAGCGTTAGGCCTCTTCGAGCTAGGCGAGGGAAGTGGTGGAGGGGGGATTGGGGGGAGAAGAAATGGACTCATTGTGGAAGATGTAGGGCATCCGGTATCATTTCAGTGGAGCATTGGTAGACTTGCGATCAAGTAAGGCAGTAAGTACAGGTTACAGTTCTTCCGAATTTGTAGAATCCTTGGTGCAAGTGGCAACAAAATGGCTATGCAAATTGGATTGTAGAATCCGTGAAACTGGGGCTGGGTTGATTGGGGGAAGAGACCAAACTGCGAGGTCATCGGTCTCATCGGATTAGGGAAGGACGGAGAAGGAAGTCGGCCGTGCCCTTTCAAAGGAACTATTCCGGCAACTGCCTGGAGCGGTTTAGGGAAATCAAGGAAAACCTAAATCAGGATGCCGGACACGGGGTTGAACCGTCGTCCTCCCGAATGCAAGTCCAGTGCGCTAACCACTGCGCCACCTCGCTTGGTGTGGAACTGGAGACAGATCATGAAGCTTTCAGAAAAGAATCATTCACACAGTCCCAAAGATAACAATGTGATAACTATCGTACAACCGGCTTAACAACTCATGCATCCAAGACGCTGACAAAAATTGCATACAGAAAAATGGAAAAGAAAACTGAAGATGTGTTGGTCGACGATCAATCTGGCTTTAGAAAAGGTAACGACACCAGAGATATAGTTCTGACGTTGCACTTGGTAATGGAGGTAAGACTTAATGAAAATCAAGACATTTTCATAGCATTCATCGACGTTGATACAGCATTCAGTAATGTAGCTTGACGAAAAATGTTCGAAGTGAGCAGGTAAACAGGTGTAAGCTGTAGGGAAAATCGCGAACTACACAATATGCCTAAGAAACTGTCGGCCGGTGTGGCTGTGCGGTTAAAGGCGCTTCAGTCTGGAACCGCGTGACCGCTCCGGTCGCAGGTTCGAACCCTGCCTCGGGCATGGGTGTGTGTGATGTCCTTAGGTTAGTTAGGTTTAAGTAGTTCTAAGTTCTAGGGGACTGATGACCTCAGCTGTTAAGTCCCATAGTGCTCAGAGCCTAAGAAACTAGAGAAAAGACAAGAACTGAAGTTCACATGTTTAGAGAGACCATAAGACAGGCTTGTAGGCTTGTTGGGTTGTTTATCTATACACCGAAGAATCAAATAAATGTTCAAGAGTGGAATAAAATTTTGTGTGAAGTGGTATGAGTAACAACATTTATTAAAAATGGCTCCAAGCACTGTGGGACTTAAAATCTCAGGTCATCAGTCCCCTAGACTTAGAGCTACTTAAACCTAACTAACCTAAGGACATCACACACATCCATGCCCGAGGCAGGATTCGAATCTGCGACCGTAGCAGCAGCGCGGTTCCGGACTGAAGCACCCAGAACCGCTAGGCCACAGCGGCAGCATTTGTTGATCACACTGTTATCCTCAGTGAAACTGAGCAATATTTATAGGTCCTGTTGAATGGAATGAACAATTGGTCAGCTCACAATCTAAGTTGAGAGTAAACCGAAGAAAGAGAAATGTAATGGGGTATAGCAGAAATGAGATTAGCAATAATTTTAACATCAAAATTAGGTAGTAACAAGGAGACAAAATAAAGAAATTATGCTGCAGAAATTGACGCCTGAAAGAAGGGGGCATAAAAGCAGCCCGGTAAGGCAAAGGAGGTATGCTTGGTCAAAAGAAGTCTACTGGTAGCCGACATATGCCTTAATTTCAGCAAGAGACTTCTGAGAATATACGTTTGCAACACAGCATTGTATGGAAGTGAATCATGAACTGTGGGAAAAGCAGAAAAGAAGTAAATAGTATGAAAGGATGTTGAAAATTAGGTGGACTGGTAAGAAACGAGGTTCTGCACAGAATCCGCGAAAAGAAGAACATATGGAAAACACTGGGAAGAGAAAGGATTATAGGACATGTGTTAAATCGTCAAGGAATAACTTCCATGTTGCGTAAGGGAGCTGTAGATCATAAAGCAGTAGTGAAAGACAGTGATATGAATGTGTCTAATAAATAATTGAGTACGTTAGTTATAAATGCATCTATCAAATGAAGGGCTTGTTACAGGAGACGAAGTCGTGGTGAGAGGAGACTGAGGACAAATATAAAAACGAAATGAAATTGACTAGAGCCACTCAGTTATTCGTAGTCTCCGTAGTATAGTGAAAACCCATACATGCTGCAATCAGGGTATTTAACTATCACTGTACAGAATAAGTAGACTCTGGATCAGTACCCGAGTGAATTTGTTCGACGCAGCTTGCTTGCTGCCAGCAATCCATACACGGTTTAATCCGCACATCCCGATCTGTCTAATCACAATTACCGTTGGATCGCAAGCCTAACAATTCGGACGTAAGGTATTCGATTCAGAATTACAGTCCATACGAGACTGTAAAATGTACCTTAACTGTTAAAGATGACTTTAAGAACACAACACGTGCCGATTATGATGATATATAGTGCAAATCACCATGAGGTCGAAGCAATAGACGTGTTCGTTATTTGCCAAAAATAGCAAAAATCAGAATATTTAGTACAGAACATTAGGATCGCTATCCAGGAACGACAATCTGAGTGTAGCTAATTAGTTATCCTAATAGTGGATCACGTAATTCACAGATATGCCTCTCACGAATAAGAAAATCCGTCAAGTACACGAGGTCAAAATTTCCAATCCCATTCAAACATACGTCAGTTTGATCAAAAGAAACAGACAGTGCAAACGCGTCGCTAACATTAATGTTTACCTGTAAATGTTTGTACTGCCTATCCTGGCCAAAATTGGATGTTAGAATTACTTTTTCCGAATAACACCTGAAATAATATTACACCCAGATTCAACATCAGAATACTGTAAGTCAAGCCACAACAAGATCGTTCCTATAACACCTCACGTTTGCATACATCGTTAAACAATAATTTTAAAAAATTGTGCCAGAATAATTGTTAGCAGTAGAAAATACTTCATATTACTTTGAGGATGTGTTTTCCAATATCAGTAGCTCTACATCAAGTCCGTTTAAAGTTATACTCAGCAAATTCGTAATCAACCTTTTGAACTAAATGTGGGTCTTTAACTGAATAAATTAGTTACACCTACTGGAGAAGTCCATGACTGTATTCGAGATTTATCCTACACCTAAGTCACTCCTAGAATACAGAATCACAATTCTCTTGCGGTTTTTTTGCATAAACTGCTACACAGCTGTTACACACTACACGAAAAATATATTCGTGACTTACACAGCTGTTACTAATTGTATTCTTTTTCTTGCGCCACTAACTGCGATCTTTCATTTTCATCATGTGGAACGCAAACATCAGCTCTGTCGACATTATTAAAAATGTGTCGAAACAGGATCAACGTACTGTTACTGTTTTCTTGGCTGCCGACAAACAAACACCGGTAGACATTCACCGGAGAATGAAGAACGTGTACAGGGCTGCGCGTCTGTCTAAAACCAAGTCCGCGTCTCTGCAACAAGAGGCGCTGCTGCCGCATGATAACAGACGCCCCCGTATCACAAATGTCGTAACGCAGACGTTTTCCCAGCTCAAGTTGGAGATTCTCGAACACCCACCCTATAGTCTGATGTGTCCCCATGCAATTATCACGCCTTCGGTCTCTCATGGTAGACTGTGAAGGGTCGACGATTCCTGTCGGACGAGGATGTACAAGTACAGCTGGTAGTTACAGGCTTTTTCAACCAGCAGGCCACGGTGTTTTACCAAACAGGGATCTTCAAACTGATGCGTCAGTAGGATTACTGCCTCAGTGCTCACGGCGCATTTGCTTGCTTGACATACCGATTCTGGAATGTGCGGCCTTCGAAAGGAAACTTTTTGATCGTCCTTTATGTTTTTTTCGATATTTTCTTTATACTAATTTAATTGGTGTAAATTTCATAAATGACCGTTGCTGACACAACAAAACGTATGTGCGTGTGATAGCCAAATGCATTAGGCATTTCTTTCAGTTTCATCCTTGATAAAAATGGTTTATATTGTGATGCATCCATTAACTTAGTCCCTGCTTCTTATTAATAACAGTCGGTGGAAGTATGAAGTCGTCGTTATTGCAACAACTGCCAAACTATGCGACCTAATATTGTAATCACACTGGTTTACGCTCCCTACCTGCGTGCCTGTATGTTGACTATACATTCAAAATATATTCTCTTCTATCCACTGAGTTATTCAGTTACAACAGCCTCAGTATTACTCACTTAATAATCATTACCACAAATAAGCACCATCTTTCAACAAAGTGATGCACGTTCATGACACCCAGCTGATCTGTATGGCGCAATTGTGTTGTCGGCACAGGATGAATACTG
The DNA here is from genome assembly GCF_023864275.1 of Schistocerca cancellata. Lineage (NCBI taxonomy): Eukaryota > Metazoa > Arthropoda > Insecta > Orthoptera > Acrididae > Schistocerca > Schistocerca cancellata. The sequence goes on along the minus strand of NC_064630.1, from coordinate 617,355,602 downwards.
GGGAAAGTCATTTCACGGCACCTCCAATCCGCTCTACAATTCATTCCGATCGCTTTGGTTTCCGTTCCTCTGTAGCTAGCAGTGCACACAGAAAAAAGCTAACTAGCGCGGCACGTGCCAACACAATGATGTTGACGGTATTGCTGAAATATTCTTCATAAATTTGATTAAAATTCATCAGTGTTCAGCATGCATGCATTTAAATTCTGGAGGAAACTAATCTGCGGAAGTAATAGGGCCTACCTCATTCACAAGTATGTGTTGTTTCATCGATTAAAATGAATCACATCCCTGTACTCGTATTGCTAAGTTGAGCTTCGAGGGAGCTTTGATGGAAGGCAGATGTAATTCAATTGTTACATCTACTACTGAAGAAGAAAAGGTACATAAACCGGGATTTCTTCAAAACAAAATATTAAAGAACACGTGTCATAAACAAATAGACGTAAATGGCAGTACGACGACAACTATTTAAAATTATGATTTATGTTGACTGGTGCAGTGCGTCTTATGTCAAACAAAGCTCGCAAGCACTTTTTTCACCCCAGTCACTTAGGAACAATGCTTACTGACCACGAAGGAAAAGATACTTTTTTTAAAACACAGCAGGACTAAATGTAAAAATCTGAACATCAAATAATTACTTTTACAAAAATTCAAAATGAAAATGTACCCGAAATATCTCGAAGTGTAAGTTACTTAAGTTACTGTATTTGCAGTTACTGGTGAAGCTCATTCAAATGGATAAAAACTTATTAAGCCATGTGTAAAAGGTGTAGGGTCATGTGTTATTAATAAGCAGATTGTCAAAAAATAGATGTGGTAAAATTATCTGACAATGCCGTTTCGTGACCCATCAGAGATATTTCTGCTGTCATAGGGAGAGGGCTAATTCATCGACTTGGGCTTTTGCAGTGAGTATGTATGCACTATAAATGTATGGATCCAGAGATGTTGCAGTGCAGGCTGTACTACTAATATTAGTTCATTACACTTTTGATAACAGTATTGAAGATCTACTCATGAGCTCATATTTACGTGAAAAAAAAAATAGCGGGTACATTCAGTCGTATTAATGACTACATTATAAAATATCAGTTGGGAGAAGTGTATTGATATTTGCACAAATGATTCTACAGCCGTTCTACGAAAAACCAAAGCAGCTGTATCGTCTACACTGTAGGTACTTATATGAACCACCAGTAGTCATTGTATTTTGCAGAAGCAAGCTCTAGTAACAAAAAAGTGCCTACTGGTTTAAAATATCTTATGAATGAAGCCATCAAAATGATAAAGTACGTAAAATCTTGACCACTGCAGTCCAGATTGTTTAAAATATTGTGTGACAAACTGGGTGGTGAAACATAACGCTCTTTTATTACTTGTATTAGTTGCAAAAGTTAGACCGCAGTCCAGAGCAAAAACGCTATTGGGGCTTCATGAACTTCGTAACGAGTTAATGGCCTTATTTAATCTGCAAAATAATTCAGTACAAAATTTTATTGAATTTTTAAAAATTCCTCTAAGCTTGGATTGGTAAGACAGAGATTTAGGAACCAGGTTTTAAATTGTAAGACATTTGCAGGGGCAGATGTGGACTCTGACCACAATCTATTGGTTATGAACTGTAGATTAAAACTGAAGAAACTGCAAAAAGGTAGGAATTTAAGGAGATGGGACCTGGATAAACTGACTAAACCAGAGGTTGTAGAGAGTTTCAGGGAGAGCATAAGGGAACAATTACCAGGAATGGGGGAAAGAAATACAGTAGAAGAAGAATGGGTAGCTTTGAGGAATGAAATAGTGAAGGCAGCAGACGATCAAGTAGGTAAAAAGACGAGGGCTAGTAGAAATCATTGGGTAACAGAAGAAATATTGAATTTAATTGATGAAAAGAGAAAATATAAAAATGCAGTAAATGAAGCAGGCAAAAAGGAATTCAAACATCTCAAAAATGAGATCGACAGGAAGTGCAAAACTGCTAAGCAGGGATAGCTAGAGGACAAATGTAAGGATGTAGAGGCTTATCTCACTAGGGGTAGGATAGATACTGCCTCCAGGAAAATTAAAGAGACCTTTGAAGAAAAGAGAACCACTTGTATGAATATCAAGAGCTCAGATGGCAACCCAGTTCTAAGCAAAGAAGGGAAAGCAGAAAGGTGGAAGGAGTATATAGAGGGTCTATACAAGGGCAATTTACTTGAGGACAATATTATGGAAATGGAAGAAGCTGTAGATGGAGATGAAATGGGAGATACGGTACTGCGTGAAGAGTTTGACAGAGCACTGAAAGACCTGAGTCGAAACAAGGCCCCGGGAGCAGACAACATTCCATTAGAACTACTGACGGCCTTGGGAGAGCCAGTCATGACAAAACTCTACCATCTGGTGAGCAAGATGTATGAGACAGGCGAAGTACCCTCAGACTTCAAGAAGAATATAATAATTCCAATCCCAAAGAAAGCATGTGTTGACAGATGTGAAAATTACCGAACTATCAGTTTAATAAGTCACAGCTGCAAAATACTAACGCGAATTCCGTACAGACGAATGGAAAATCTGGTAGAAGTCGACCTCGGGGAAGATCAGTCTGGATTCCGTAGAAATGTTGGAACACGTGAGGCAATACTAACCTTACGCCTTATTTTAGAAGAAAGATTAAGGAAAAGCAAACCTACGTTTCTAGCATTTGTAGACTTAGAGAAAGCTTTTGACAATGTTGGCTGGAATACTCTCTTTCAAATTCTAAAGGAGGCAAAGGTAAAACACAGGAAGCGAAAGGCTAGTTACAATTTGAAACAGAAACCAGATGGCAGTTATAAGAGTCGAGGGTTACGAAAGGGGAGCAGTTGTTGGGAAGGGAGTGAGACAGGGTTGTAGCCTCTCTCCGATGTTATTCAATCTGTATACTGAGCAAGCATTAATGGAAACGAAAGAAAAATTCGGAGTAGGTATTAAAATCCATGGAGAAGAAATAAGAACTGTGAGGTTCGCTGATGACATTGTAATTCTGTCAGAGACAGCAAAGGACTTGGAAGTGTCTTGAAAGGAGGATATAAGATGAACATCAACAAAAGCAAATCGAGGATCATGGAATGTAGTGGAATTAAGTCGGGTGATGCTGAGGGAATTAGATTAGGAAATGAGACACTTAAAGTAGTAAAGGAGTTTTGATATTTGGGGAGCAAAATAACTGATGATGGTATAAGTAGAGAGGATAGGATATAAAATGTAGACTGGCAATGGGAAGGAAAGCATTTCTGAAGCAGACAAATTTTTTAACATCTAGTATAGATTTAAGTGTCAGGAAGTCGTTTCTGAAAGTATTTGTATGGAGTGTAGCCATGAATGGAAGTGAAACATGGAAGATAAATAGTTTGGACAAGAAAAGAATAGAAGCTTTCGAAATGTGGTGCTATAGAAGAATGTTGAAGATTAGAAGGGTAGATTACGTAACTAATGAGGAGGTATTGAATAGAATTGGGGAGAAGAGGAGTTTGAGGAACAACTTGACGAGAAGAAGGGACCGGTTGGTAGGGCATGTTCTGAGGCAGGAAGGGATCTCAAATTTAGCACTGGAGGGCAGCGTGGAGGGTAACAATCGTAGAGGGAGACCAAGAGATGAATACACTAAGCAGATTCAGAAGGATGTAGGTTGCAGTAAGTACTGGGAGATGAGGAAGCTTGCACAGGATAGAGTAGCATGGAGAGCTGCATCAAACCAGTATCAGGACTGAAGACTACAACAATAACAACAAGCTTGGATATGAAGAGCATACATCGGACGTCGCGATCACAGTGCAGAAACTTTTATTGTTCCAAGATGAGAGGTTTCAACAATCTTATGCTGCCATAATTTCATCTCTTGGAACTTGTAAAATTGTGATATCACATTACATTTATCGTTGATAAACTCGTCTATCTGGAAGACTTTTTACAAAGCGCCACGGAATGAACTTATCATTGTAAGGCAAGAACATTACAGTTTTTAATAAACGAGATAAAATTGCGTTTTTTTTAGAGAAAACTAAAATTTCTTATTTCTTCAGTTCAAGAAAACAGTTTCTACTGCTTTCCCACGTTCCACGAATGTTCCACTGAAAGTAATTTTAAAATAGATGAAGAAGTTTACAAAGTATTTACGACTTAAAGAAAATTCTTATACCATATTATCCAAAGATTGGTGAGCATAATTTCCGTTTTGGCAATCAGTTTTCTATAACAACTAAGTCAACAGCCTTAAATGCAAGATAGTATGAACAACTATTTGACATAGTAAATGACTCTCATTTAAAGCAAAAGCACAAAGATCAGCCATTATGTAATTTCTGGACGAATTTGTCAGACGAATATTGAAATTTATTAATACATGTTGCAACTTTTTACTTCCGTTTTCCACTACATATTTGTGTGAAGCAAGATTTTTTATTGTGCTTATACCAAGTCTGAATTCACTGACAGGCTTGACACCGCACCAAATATTGGAATTCATCTTCCTATATTTGGGTGTCGAGAAGATGTGTAGTTTAAGGACCCAAAATCATTGAAGGCACTGCAAACTTTAATTTGTAATTTAAGCACCCAGAATCACATTAGCCACTGGAAACCTTACTCAAATTTGTTGTTTAGTGTCAAGGAAAAGATATAAAACAATTACTAAATACGTTTGAAATAAATAATTAATTTAAGTTTTATTGTGATTTGTATGTTGTTAGTAATGATTTAACTTGAAGAAATTCCTAAATAAAATAAGTTTTCTCAGTTTTTCAAAATTTTGTGATTTTTATTAACCTCCAAAATAAACAAGGTTTTCCATCACAGTACCAGGATTCTCGTAGTGTTCCGTCAGATGAAAAGTTAGGGAACCATTTTTCTAGAGGTAGGAAAGTTGTATCTCGGCTTTTGAAGAACGAATGCCTAACGTAGCCGTAAAGCCAGTTTCGCTTATCTAATGTAAATAAAGACATACATGCCAGATATCTATGTGATAAGCTAATGGGTGCTAGGACCGTCTTTCTAATTTCGATTTAAGACACATCGCACTTAGTCAAAAATTATCAATAAATATCCACACGCTTGTTGTGGAGCACTCTAAGTGTTTTATGTTTTTCATGATAAACTTGTGTCTCCAGCTGCATTTGTTGTTATTTCTAAACACACATGAACAGCAAAAGGAAGGAATATTTTCATACACTGCACTGCATGTCTAAAGGGTAAGCAATTTTCATCTGTTGAGAAATATGTGAGGCAGTAAAATTTAAGTCTTTGTAGTGCAAGAAATTATATTTAGAAGAATTTTATCATTCCTTCGCTGCGATTTTTGGGATGTAAGTGAAATATCTACTTTTTATTTATAATTTTTTAAATTAAAAGATTTACTTTGGTTTTTCACACTCCAGGCTGAAAAATTTTACTTGTAAGACAATGGGCGAGTAGTTGATATGAAACCTTCTAAAGCAATTCTTTACTTTGTTATTACAGTATAATCAACTTCCAACTCGACACACAACATTAGTTCTAGTTGCACCCCACACTGGCCAATGACAAAGTAGTCTGTAGCGTACAAGGATCGGTGGAACAGGCTGTACTGCAACTTATAGGTTTTTTTCTCTTCAGTGTAACGTTTATTTTCTGTTTCTATATGCTGCGTCAGCTATACTACAAAACGGTTCGAAAATGATGTATTTATTATGATTCTAGATGAAAATATTAGGATTTCGGAATGCACGTCCTTCGGAAAACTCCCATAAAAGTGCCAGAACCTAGCCTACCAATATTGTGCGTTGCTGTGAATATTGCTAGTAAATTTACCACAGATTTTTCAGCAAGTTATAATAGACGAACAGTTAGCCACACGGTAATGATTTCGCTGTGTCCACTAAATAAGTGTGATAGTACTACTGTTGTTCATTACCTGTTTAACGAACTACGTCTGAGACTTCCCGCAGAAGCACTATCATTTATGAGAAAATGAAACCTATTAAATATTAATTCACAAGCAGCCTAATTTTCCCTTTGTATCACCTGGTGTAATGGCTGCCAACTTGTACGGTAAGAAAAGAAGGAACCATGATGAACGATAGTCCAAAAAGACCTGATGCATAGATAAATGTAACACTAGTGCGGTAAGAAACGAAGGAAACATGACTAACGTTACGCCAAAAACGAGCTGAGACACAGATAAATGTAATAAGTTCGTTATATACACAGTTTTCGACTTTGAGCAGGAGTCTTTCACGCCATGTAAAACATATGGAAACAGGAGTAAGAAGGCATAAGTACATGGATATCCATTCATGTCTGAGATTGGGAAACGGCAGATTATCTAAGAAAGTGTTAACTAAGCACCACTTTCGCTGAAAAATTTGCTAAAATGTGTGATTCGTTAATCCCAAAATTAGAATCACCAACCGGAAGGGAAGTTCGTTTGACTGGCTTGAGTCTGAGTGTCACAGAAACGGTGAAACAATTTTAACAACAAAAACGGCATCTAATATCAACCGATAAGCACGTATACTCGTAGAGTTCCAGGAACTAGTTTGTAGCGTGTAACGAACAACATTTTATACCTCGTATGTATCGCTTTCACAACGATTGTGAAAGTAATTTAGAATTTCGCATCCTCTTCTGTAAATCAGAGGGAAAAGATCATTTATAAATGTCAACATAAAGTTTATCTCTTTCACACACATTACAGTGATTTTCACAGTACAGGCTTAGATTTAGAATACGTGCTACGCATTAAGATTCAGGAAAACTCTTGTGAACAATTATTTTCACCGTTACCTCAGTCGAAAGCCATTTCTGTTTCACCTGCATGATCACAATTAACTACTCAACACTGAAACCGTTTTCGAACTCCTCTTCACTAATGTCGGCTAAATCTACATCTCTCCCGTCATTGACGACCGAATGTATGAATCAAATACTAGTAAGGTTTCCTTTTCTTTCAGTTATGAGTCTTTGTAAATATGGCACCCGTCCGGAAAATAGAGATTTAAAACAGATTCTATTGCGCGAAACTGTGCAACAGACACTGGGAAGTAGAAAACAGGTGTGCTAAATCTACTAGAATCACTACACACAACATAGCTTTTGTAAGAGCGTTTCGGCCAGGTTTTTTACATAAAATGCTAAGATACAGAGACACTCACCAGCAGTCTGGTCATGACTATGTCCCGGGAAGCAACGCTTCTGCGTGGTAGTCTTACCTCGTTTATATACTGTTTCGTAACCTTGGAAATTATTTCTAAATACTCCTTATTCAGATAGTGAGGCGTAATGATTGTTTCCGTAACATCGACGGGAATTTCCGGCAAGTATCATTTTCGGAAGAGAACGAAGAGGTTTCGTAGTCATGTGGAAATTTTGTGGTGAAGCTGTCGTGCTGGGGAACGCGAGGAAGCGGAATTGGGAATTAATTTTTTATCTGTGCAACAGTAAAACAGGATGCAGGAAATTACCGGCTGAAAGACGAAGGCCAAGAGGGAGAAATCCCCAGGCGTGAATTGTTTTTTCGAAAAAAATGTTGATTACGTGTAGCTATAAAAGTGTATTATTCAAGCATTAGAGTAACATTTATTATATTGTAATACAGAGGGAGAGTGGTGGGTGAATTGGCCGCGGTGGAAAACTGAATTTCCACCAAACCGAGGCTACTGATAGACGGTTTCCGCTTACAGATTTCAAATTTACCTATTATAAACGGTCATACTGAAGATTTACTGGTACAAAATGTGTAACGTATGGGAGCTCTCTGAGTTTTTCTGAAGACTTAGGTAGTGGCTTACTCTCATTCAGTTGCAGTAACTGCCAAGACTTGGCATCTTCTTTTAATTGCAAACACTTTGTTTTGCTTCTCCTTCAGGTTTTTGTTCTTTATTAAACACACATCATACGCTTCCCATAATAGTTTTACCACATCTTTATTTTTTCTTAGAGATCTTTTCAGCGTATTACATGGATCCTGGGATTGCTTTGCTGCTATAGAAGAAGACGTCGTACCATTGTTTACTGCCTCAGTTGGATTTTCCACAGCAACAGGGCCCATGTTTGTTGCTCTGATTTCTGGACGTATTTTCCAGGCATATTGATGCCTGGGGCAGACCACGTTCAGTCGAAACTTCACCTTAGGTGAAATAGAACAGAACAGGTTGGTCTCATACAGTATTGATTAATTAATTAAAAATCGTCCCAAAGTGATAAAATTACGGATTTTAGCTTTGTATGTAAAAGAATTTAGTAGCCAATCTGTAGTATTCGGAGTGATATGCAGAAGTAACTAATTTTTAATAGGGTAAATCATCTGTTGGAAAAGAGTGGCCAGGTTGTTCACTTTTCCCAACAAGTAGTGTGGCCATTTTTCGGATCAGACGCCTGTTCGCCATTATTGGATCACAGAGGAAACTACCGAAGTGTAAGAAACAACAAGCAATTACATCTGTAAGACATAAAAGCTGTTAGTATACTTTTAAGTGAGGTAAAAAGAATAATAAAGTAGTTTTCACTCACATCAGATGACTTACAATTAGAAAGTTCCAAATAAAAGACTCTATGTTGCAGTGTCTATTGATTAATAATGCGTTTCGTACTCTTAGTTTTCCATCAGGCAGTGGAGGCTGTGTCAGAATTAAAGCCGAGATTACAATCACGTTAGTCAATATTAAAACCGTGGAAAAACAATATTCACTAAGGTGATTGTGATTTCGGCTTTTAATTCTAACGCCGCCTCCGCTCCCTTTTTAAGTTAATCTGATGATGCCCTAAGAGTGTGAAACGCGTCATAAATTAAAAAAACGTTTCAACAGAGTCTCTATTTTATTCGGAACATGGAACCGCTGTTGCAGCACCGCGCCAGAGCAGAACGTAGCAATTATTATGAAAATCAGAAAAATGTTTACTAAAAATAATGGAGCTCGCTTCCTCTGTCAAACTCACTGACAGCACTGATGTGAATATTGGAACTAGTTTGACACTTCTCAACAAGCGGGAGCACCGTTAACGTACAAAGAATATGCAGTGGCCACTTTTCGTGTCCTGGCCACTTTACCATACCTTCTCCTACATTGCTAACCCAGGAAGGATCCTTTCGAAGAATAGGTCCTAATGCTGATTAGGGCCTACAGATCCACTTATTTTAGAATTCATTTATATTACAAATGACTAACTCGGTTCATAACACAGGCTCCAATTGCAAACTACGTACCTAATGGCTTCTAGGGGCAACAAAAATTTGATTTTCAGTATTTCATAGTTGACCTAATTTAAAAATATAAATGCTGTCACAAACTACCCATTAAGAGGTATGATCTTAAGTTAAACGTTTAACGCAGTAAGGGAAGCATTACTGTTGCAAATTGTGATTATATCTATTATACCTAACGGCAGCGTAACTCACAGTCCGCTAAATATCCAAAATACATCCAGCCAGTATTTGAGAGTGAGGGCACTTGCAACAAACTTGACACACCAAACTTCACCCTGCTGACCCCTCACCCCCAATATGCCCCCCCCCCCTCTCAAAGTGATGTAAGGAAAAATCGCTCACTACATTTTCTCCGTTCACGCAGTCAAATTGCCGCTTCAGGCAAGGCCTTCCTACTAACTCTATTTCCAACACATTTTGCTGACGGTAGCCACATTTACTACTGAATGAACTTACAAAATTATTTCACTGTACGACATATAGTTATACATACATATAGTTAAACATTGTGACCCGTGAAAAAAAATTGTTTGCGTAGAAGAGACCTCAAATTACCCAAACTATACTTATCCTGTGTTCGATATTGTGAGCACCTTATGACTTCCAACAACCTTCAAGCATACTTTCAAACTTTTATCTACACTTTTTTCTCTCTAACATGCTTAAATCAAGTATTTAGCAACGTATCTCATTTATAAAGTAATCACGCTTTTTCAAGTATTTAATAGACACGAGCCCGATTCTTTAAAGAATAAATTGTTTACTGGTATACTCGAAAAAAATAATTGAGAACTATATATATCAGGAAAGTCAACGATCGTCTGTAAAGAAGTACTACTTAGTCTGAAACACGCTTCGTATAAAATCGCTGATTCGGAAATAGATCAAATCTGCGATACAAACTAACAAAATTATCGTATATATCATATGTTAGCTGCAGTTAACATTCTAGAATATTTGAATAAAAATGAATTACCTTAACTCAAGGCAGCTAAATCGAACTTTGAAAAATATATACCTATTAATTTGTCAGAAACACTTAATGTTATAAAGCTACAATTAATTTTCCTAATATAAAATTGTGGTAAGCCATTTTAGATTAAGCACTTTGTTTGAAGCACTTCTCGTAACGTTAGAAATGGAACTAAATTCCAAGCAGCGGTGGTCTATTTACGTCTTCTAAGAACTGGCATTTACAAATTTAATTCTAAACGAGAAACGATCATTATCGATTGGGTTATTCACATGCTTAAACACTGATGCAGAAAGTATCTGAGGTATATCTTGGGATAGTACTTCTCTGACAATATCTCCTCACAATAACATCACTCTAACAGCGGCTCTGAACACCTCCAGCTATTGAGATACCTGTCTGATGGTATGTTTAAACTTATGAACTTCCACTATTAAACGCTTTTAGAATTCACTTAGTTCTCTACGTTCGTTCGTTAAGACGAAAACACGTTGATGCACAGTGTCTGTGCTCATATACCGTAGCATGCATAGTGTGATGTAATACGGAGCCTGTTTGTCAGGTATAGGCTCACTTCTGATCACCTAGTATCTATCCAACGAAACTGCACTCATGTTTATATGGGTTTCCGAATTCCAGCATATCGTTTGACTGGCTGTCATACGAGATGAAATAACTGGGGAATAAACGAGGTACGCTTTAGTAATCGAAAATAGACAGAAACCACAAGCTTCTAGAGTAAATGAGGACTGAAATAACTGTTACTTTGCTCCATGGATACGTACAGGACTTACGTTTTCGTACCCAAACTCTTCACGATGTCTGCCTTGGTGTAGCGGAGCAACTAATCACTGTGGAAACATGCCCAGTTACGTAACGTATAGCCGTGGATACGTTTCTGCCAAATCATTTGTGCATGATGATGATGACTCCTAGCTCGCGTAAGTGTTATCCGTACAACTACTTCATCGTTTGTCCGCTATTCATCACACGGCATTCTAATGTTATCCACGTCTGCAGAGAGATGAAATAACTACAGAAAACGTTTAAGTAGTTTTATTTCTTAACCTAAATATATTATAAGGACGTTTCTAACATTAATTGTCACTCTCGATTCCGTCTCACGGAACGGAGACGGCAAAGCAGTATACAAATGGCTGAAAAGAACCTCTTCTGAACAGCGAATTTCCTTATAGACAAAAATAGATACTTAAATGTACTTTTATTTGTTAATTTGATACGTTGTATGTGTTGAAGAAGAGAATGTATAGCTTGGGAAGGTTTGCAGCCCATTACCGCTTTCAGATACGGGTGGACATTCGCTGTCTTGCCTTAATTCAAATCTCTCTTTACTTATGAAACACAGAACTAAATCGCGTATTTTTAGCATCAGTTATATTTGTGAATACCACATTTTCTCTCTTTTACACACACAATGTATGCAAGCTTTTTATGCACTGATTCTGTCTGCTATTTCCACCGCACTTTCCGACAACATATATGAGAAGACATTTCCGACTTTTCCTTAAAATAGTTTACGATCTTCTTGTACGCAACAACCTCAAAAATTTCTTTTCTGCTTCATCCTCTTCATCTTTTTCTTTTAGCCTTTTTCCTATTCCTTGCTATTTAATGTGGTTTCTATTTTCCATATTTTCCTCTGCTGATATCACATCCTACATATTCATGTATCTCTTTCAAATATAAACACTAGATCTAAGCTGACCACTACACTTGGATGTCTGCCTTACTCCTACCTGCAATTCAGTCTAAATTATCTGATTCCTTCTTACCTTCCCCTCATCTGCCGCTGTGGCCGAGTGGTTCTAGGCGGTTCAATCCCGAACTGCGCTGCTGCTACGGTCGCAGGTTCAAATCCTGCCTCGGGCATGGATGTGTGTGATGTCCTTAGGTTAAGTAGGCTTAAGTAGTTCGAAGCCTAGAGGACTGATGACCTCAGATGTCAAGTCCCATAGTGCTTAGAGCCATTTGAACCATTTGAACAATGAATTTTTTACCTATGTACTTACGATTGCAACTTATGATTTCTTATGAAGTTTTGTGGGGTGATGCCTCCTCTTAGTTCTTTGAATTTCGTATTATACTTGATTACTATTATGACCATAGTCAATACATGAGTTTATATGCGCTTCATTATCTCGTATCAAACATGTAATTATGCTATGCGGCAACGTATCTTCCTGAGTTTCATACTTGTTTAAGCGTAAGTTCCGCTCCGATTTTTATTTTTGTTTTGTTTTTAGCTGAAAGTAATTATGTCTTTGAACCTAGAGTATATGCTACAAATTGTTCAGTCTGCTACAAAAACCTAGAAACATTTCTACCCATCTAGCAATTTTCTGCAGTATTGCTTCAACTCTTTGAGAAGTACATTGCACTTTGCCATAATTTTCCTCTTCCCACTTTCATCTCATGCAACATACATTTTAATTTCCTCAATAGCTACTTGTATTTTTCCTATTTTCTTTTGAATATACCTCGTTATGATCCAGACCAATACTTTGTGCCCTGCTTTTTTCCTTGTTTTATTTCGTAATTTTAAAATCATTTCTCAATGTTTTGCAGATAGAAGATAAGTGAAAACTATGTTAAACTCATAGAATATTTCTTATTAAATTTTAATTAATTCAAAACTTCAGTTTCACTTAAGTAATCATTATGACATAATCGTTATTTTTTTCGGTTTGCCCCTATTGCTGTGCAGCGTCCATCTCGAATTGTGGCGTGGAACTAATGCACTAATAGTTATCCTGTTACAAGGAAAACAGATGTTAAGATGATTGCGTGTCCCAGACGTCAATTTTCTCTTTTACCTGTGTGATAATTTTATACGTCACTGTACACTTTCACAGAGACACGCAGATAATGAACGAGTACTGCTCTCTAGCTTACCACTTGATCCTAACCAATTCGAACAGCTGAGTATGCGGATAAATTTTTCTGCGTCAACAAAGGGTACTGAGACACCGTCATAATTATCTGATCCTAAAATTACAATCGCGAGTTTAAAAGTTTATAGCGTTGAGTAAATAGGTGGATCAGCTTGAATATGTTATGTAGCATTTGGATCGACGTAGATTTTAAACAGAGTTTATTCCACTACACATGAATCCACATTAGCGTGATTCATCGAAACTAGGGAGCATCGACTAGCTATAAGCAGGAGCACAATAAAACACCAACGATCAGTTCCACTGAACACTAAGGTTCCTACTTAAGTCTACCTATCAAAATTGCACTGTTTGTTTAAAGAAATACTGACAAAGTTCCAGCAAACTAATTTTATCCTTCATAGATTCCGTTTACTGCTCAAATTAACCTTCGATTTTTACTGTCGCACGCAACAGATGCCGAAGAGTGTTAAGTCTCGGACACGACACTAGCTTTTCCGCCCGAATCACCATACGGCAATGACTCGGTGGTACTGTATCCGCGAAACCAACTGAGCCGAGCCCTCGTTGCTTCTCGCTTATGTGCTGTCCCATCTGCCTGGATTCTGACGTAACAAACCTGCGTCAGAACGCGCATTACAAGTGGAGTACAGACCACTTGAATAAAGCACCCTTCACAGGAGACAGACGTGACGTTCCATACTTCCTGGCGGTACGAGAAAAAGGAGACGAATTGATTGATTTTCCGTTATTGGTACCTGGCGAGAATACGTCCGACTCTTCAAAGAGGTAAAGTTACACATGATCTATTAATTCATTGTCAACGTCAGTGTGACCTCCACGAAAATAGTCATCCATTAAGACTTTCAAAATTGTTCACAAGCTGTGTATATACGAGGGCGTGCTGAAAAGCAATGCCTCCTGATTGGTAATGTGAAAACTATTAAAGCTTTTTAAATAAGACAAACCTTATTAACATTCTACATCTTTGTTTTTCGTGTCTTCATAGTTATTTCTCTACATAGTCACTCTGAGGTCAAACACGTTTCTCGCGACGAGAGACCAATTTGTTGACACTGTCGCTGTTTAATGTTTCACATTGTTGACGGAGGCACAACCTTTCATCTGCTTACACCTCTTCATCACTGCCAAACTGAAGTTATCGAAGGCGTTCTTTAACTTTTGGTAACAGATGAAAAGCGGATGGGCCCAACTCGGGACTGTATGGGGAATAATTGATGACAGTGGATCCAAGACTTCGGATTATTGCAAATGTCGCAGTGGTCGTGTATGACATTATCACATTATCGTATATGACATTATCACAGTATCGTATATGATATTATCACGTTATCATATTGAAGATGAGGATGCTCTGTGTGCGGACGATTTCCTCAAAGAAACTCGATTACAGCACTCTGTACTTACGCACCGACATTGTTAGGTTTCACGCCATCATGTTGCACATTCCAATTCCAATCCCTCTAGCGACAGAGGCCTGCAAATACGCAGGCATGAATAGTAAAGATGCAGAATGTTAATAACGTCTGTTTTATTCAAAAAAGTCAGAGTATAATTCTCTTAAAATTGTGAATAAAAGATGGGGTACACTGCTGATAGAATTTGCTTCCATATTTCTTTTCATAGGAATACAGTGAATGTCAGACTGATTCCTCTACACCGACAGATGTGGTGGTCTGCTAGAATTTAAACGATTTTTATTTTATAGACAAGGGGTACATGGAGCTTGAACAACAGCTCTCTCATTGTCAAACTGTATACGTTGCTTCATTAGATCAGCTTGCCATAGGGCTTTGGGACCTGAAACATCTACTTGCGCTCAGATTGTCCAGAAACGTCCAGAGCGGATAAGGGTAACTTCGAAAGCTTATCTGCCGAAAGATGAGAAACTTTATAGTAATTTAAGAACTACTGAACGAAGCAAGGTGAAAATGTTATTACAAAAGCGTTAATTTCTTTATTGAGACAAGGAATTAATTACAAGGTAACATCCTTTTAACGGAAAGAATTGTACTCGTAGCTTACATATGTATCATTATGTATACCAATGACATTTTCAAATTTTTCACCTCTGCCGTTTCCCAGTTTATTATACCTCCCATGATCGGTCAATTTCGGCCTTAAATGCCATTTTCAAATGCGCTCTACGAAGAAACAGATCACACATGCACCAGTTTTAAGTATAACTAACTCACATACAAAAATAATATTTTACAGTGAACAGCCAATAATTACACTTACAGATATTAATATGTAGTACAATCATCCTGTTAATAAACATCGAATTGCCAATCTGAAAAACAGCACATAACGTGCGATTGTCAGAATTTAAACCAGAATATTTAGTGCATGCATTAATAGTCATTTTTTCTAACACCACGTTATGTAAGTAGGCTGTTTATGTTTTCTTATTGGCAACGTTACGTAGCGCTCTGTATGAAAATCACTGAATGTGCTGTGTGCAGTCTGTGGCTAGTTAGCATTGTTGTCTGCCATTGTAGTGTTGGGCAGCGGCAGATGGATGTGAACAGCGCGTAGCGTTGTGCAGTTGGAGGTGAGCCGCCAGCAGTGGTGGATGTGGGGAGACAGATGGCGGAGTTTTGAAGTTTGTAATACTGGATATCATATATTATGACTATTAAGGTAAATATATTGTTTGTTCTCTATTAAAATCTTTCATTTGCTAACTATCCCTATCAGTAGTTAGTGCCTTCCGTAGTTTGAATCTTTTATTTTGCTGGCAGTAGTGGCGCTCGCTGTATTGCAGTAGTTCGAGTAATGAAGATTTTTGTGAGGTAAGTGATTTGTTAAAGGTATAGATTAATGTTAGTCAGGGCCATTCTTTTGTAGGGATTTTTGAAAGTCAGATTGCGTTGCGCTAAAAATATTGTGTGTCAGTTTAAACACAGTCTTGTATAATTTTTCAAAGGGGACGTTTCATATGTGGACCCTTAGCCAAGGATACCTCACTGGAATCTTCTGATTTTTTCTTGTAGTTTGTGTAATTAGTGTAGCTTTTGTTTATTGCTAGCACGTAATTATAGAGAGAATTTCCTTTGTAGTTGTGGTTTTTCATTGTTGCACAGTAAAACAGTTGTGGCATGCATGTAGATTTGCACCAAGTATTTCGCAGCTGCAATTAACTAGATATTATTTTCAGTGCTATGTTAATGTGTTCTCTTATTTTTGCTCTTCAAATTGTGTTTTTCTGTGTTGTCGTGTGAAATATTGTGACAATAATGGCGTGTGAAAAACGTAATACTAGGCTCCAAAGTAAACTGAGAAATGACAGTGAAGACGAAAGCAGTGTGTTAGCGCCACCGAGTGATGAATTAACTAATGTTCAAAGTAGTAATTTGGTAATTGTACATAGGGAAATGGAGCGGGCTGCAAACAATGGTGTAGACAGTGGAACAATTAGTGAACAGGTAAGCATTATCGATCGATCGGTCGGCAACAGCTTGCCTCAGGAATCCGAAATGACAGGACACAATCTTGCAAATACTGTAGATTCAGGTTTTGCGTCCTCACCCTTTTCTCAAATAAGTCAAGACACATTTTCTGCTTTTCAAACTGCGAATATTGCCGGTTCAAATGCATTGCCGAATAGCACTGAGGAACATGTTTCAGACACCAGTGCATTGTTATTACAATTAATGCAACAAATGGGACAAAAGCCTCAAAAGTTAGATACAATGGAACAAAATCAGAGACAAACACAGCAAAAGCTTCAAAAGTTAGACACAATGGAACAAAATCTTCTAAAGTTAGACACAATGGAACAACACCAGAGACAAACACAGCAAGAGTTACACACAATGGAACAAAATCAGAGACAAACACAGCAAAAGCTTCAAAAGTTAGACTCATTGGAACAAACTCTCGAACAAACACGTGAAGATTTAACTGCTGAGTTACATAACATTGAATCGAAATGTCAAAAAGTCTGTAATGACGTAAAAACACAAATTTGTGAGCATTTCCAACCTATTTTTTCGCGTCATGAAAATGCATTACAGAATCACGAAGCAGCCATAAAAGAACTGCAAACTATTGTTCATAAAAATCATGAGACCTTGCAAGCTAAAATTGACTCAGTTGCATCTACCGATCCGGTTACGCAACTTGCAAAAACTCAGGAAAACTTAAAGGACACAGTAGAAAGACACATGGAGGAAATTAGTTCATTATCAGAGAAAGTAGTTGAACTTTTGGATCAGCTAAATAATTTATCTACGAAGGTAGATGATAATCTGAATGACACAAAACCGGTAGTCTTTCATGACACAGAAGAGTGCGAACAAATTAGGAAACTGAAACAAAATCTGAATCAAATCAATACACAGTACAAAAGAGAAATCCGGGAAGTACAAGATCAGCTGACACAGGTAATACAAGAATTACGTATTTCAGAGGACACTCGCGGCCCAATGCGGGAAGAGGGACATAGAAATACGGAACAGCCACAAAATAATAACACAGGGCATTTCGGAAGTTATGAAAGAAATTGGAAACGTGCACCGAATTTTGAGATGGAACCGCCGACACGACGTAACAATGACCGACATGCTACTCGCCGACACGATGATTTTGACTATAAGCTGTTCATTACTACACGTAAATTCAAAATGTTTAAGAATTCTGCCAACGACATTCATCCATAAGCGTGGCTCCATCAATTCTCTCATTGTTTTCCTCCCAACTGGTCATTGGAGCACAGGTTAGAATTTATGTGTGGCTACTTGGAGAATGAACCAGCTGTAAGAATGCGATCGGTCATTCACGATTGTCACAGTGAAGGAGAATTTTACCATGCGTTCTTCTCAGCATATTGGTCACAAGCTACACAAGACTGAGTAAAACATAGCATCATGATGATGAAACACTTTGAACAATCTGAATTTTCCAGTCTTGTCAAATATTTTGAAGACATGTTGCACAAGAATCAGTACCTGTCAAACCCATACAGCCCCTCAGAACTCATCCGCATTTGCTTAATCAAATTACCTGAACATTTATGGCATATTATTTTGGCAGGACGTTGCAAAGACGACATTGAAGCTTTTCAGGGACTCTTACAAGAATTAGAAATTGACACAGCCAGTTGCGGGATGCGAAAACAGGAAAACAATCACTACAGGTCACATCCGTCACAATTCCGTGACGACAGAAACAATAAATCTCCACAACAAGCCTATTCTTACAACGTAAATCGTGACCAAAACAGATACCACCCGTATGACAACCACTGGCAGAGTAATAGTTACAGAGAAAGATCGAATTTCCGTAGTAATGAATATGACAGAGACAATCATAGAAACAGACAATTTGGCAACCAGAACTATTATTATCACGGGAGACAGAATAACTTCAGACGCAACGGTCCAGCGCGCAGTTACGATTCAGGGAGAAATTCTCCACCACGTGAACGACAAGAAAGAAACTATGGAATCTACCGACATGACGACAGACAATATGATCGTAACGACAGACCTGAATTGCATCAGAACTGGCGGGATTCAAACAAAGCAGGGCCCTCTCGGCAAGGCGAATTTGTGGAAGTTAGGTCTCCTAATCCCAATAACGATGCGCGCCAACAAAGAGACAATAGTCAATGACTCACACCGCTGGCAGCCACAAAACGTACTTATGAAACTGACGACGCAGCTGCCGTAGCTAGTAATTACGTAAAAATGGAAGACATTAGGGACATCTTACTCCAGGAACTCGACGTAAAACATAACAACAATTTGTAAAATTTTTTGTGGGAAGCATGGGGGCTATGTAAGTAGGCTCTTTATGTCTTCTTATTGGCAACGTTACGTAGCGCTCTGTATGAAAATCACTGGCTGTGTTGTGTGCAGTCTGTGGCTAGTTAGCATTGTTGTCTGCCATTGTAGTGTTGGGCAGCGGCAGTTGGATGTGAACAGCGCGTAGCGTTGTGCAGTTGGAGGTGAGCCGCCAGCAATGGTGGATGTGGGGAGAGAGATGGCGGAGTTTTGAAGTTTGTAATACTGGATATCATATATTATGACTATTAAGGTAAATACATTGTTTGTTCTCTATTAAAATCTTTCATTTGCTAACTATCCCTATCAGTAGTTAGTGCCTTCCGTAGTTTGAATCTTTTATTTAGCTGGCAGTAGTGGTGCTCGCTGTATTGCAGTAGTTCGAGTAATGAAGATTTTTGTGAGGTAAGTGATTTGTGAAAGGTATAGATTAATGTTAGTCAGGGCCATTCTTTTGTAGGGAATTTTTGAAAGTCAGATTGCGTTGCGCTAAAAATATTGTGTGTCAGTTTAAGCACAGTCTTGTATAATTTTTCAAAGGGAACGTTTCAGTTATAGGACACTATATGTTCGCCTTCGTCGTCGAACACCATCAGTCACCTCCATCTACACAGTAAACAGTTACAGCGAAGATAGAGCAATTTGAATCATTGTTACCACGCGTCAATACATGAGTCAGAGACGTAACGTATTGTGCGCTACTATAAGCATATATTAAAAGGCTGAAATTGTAAAAAACCATATCTAGAAGCAACAGTGTGCCAAAGCATCAACTGATCCTGGGGAGTGTGGTGACATCCAGTAAAAAGGGGACGGAAGAAAGTCTTCATTAAATTTTGTAAGTAAAAAACTTAGAAATGTTCTCTGCCAGGCGGTATATCATTAGAAATATAACCTGTGATAACATTACCATTTACACGTAACAAATGTTTATGATTTCCTCAACCACACTGATTGTACAATTTCACCTATATTACTGCGTCTGACCTCTACATTCCCTGCAGAACTCTGGTGGCGCCGTCGGTTTACAGACTCTCTCCAAGGTTACTTTGTCCCTATCCCACAGCACACTTGTCCTGAAAATAACACTACCCCAGATGTCATCATAGCATTTCCAAACCTCTTCGGATGCCACAGTGCAAAAGTCTTCGATACTATTCCAAGTGAACACCTATCTGTCCTCTTCACCATCTCCTACACACAACCTCATCCTCCCAGTCTCCACCCAAAGGCTATGTACAACTACCTCTGTGCTAACTGGAGTATCTACTGGGAATCCATAGACACTCAGACTGGAAGACAAGCTCTAACCTTTGCCCAGTCTCCACCACAAGCCCTACTCCTCTGAGTAGCCTCTCATTTGTAATGCTCCTCCCTAAGAACTCATGACTAGGATACACACATTCACCACTTACAAATATAGAGAAATATCAGGACTTCACTAAATGCTAATAAACGCCAGGACTGGCGCCAAACATGCACCAGGCTCAACTCTACACTCTCCATTAATTCTTCCTAGTACTGGAAAGCATTCCACCATCTCGTTGTCCGTCTTCTACCCCCCGGTACCTGCTGTTCCATGACAATCTGCCCTTACCTGACAACCTGAGCAAAGCTGACTACTTTGTATTCTATCTCTCTGACTTCTTCTCCATCCCTGATGACCTCATTTTGATTTCTCCCTGTTCCCTTCCATCCATTAATGGAGAAACATCTCTGTCCCACCCTTGGCTTCCAGCTTCCAGTACTTGGACAGTATATTAGAAACAGAATTAAACCACCTAATCACAGCACATGACATAAAACAAGTACTTCACTGAAAATGCGACACATACCCAAGTCACAACTGTGTTACATATTGACATCTTTAAGTATGTACTGTCTCCTTTCTAGTCACCCTTGCAACCATTTATACCAACGTCCTTCACAAACCTTCAAAATGGTTACTACCCTGAACTGTTAAAAGCGACCAAAATCCAACTTCAACTACACAAATCATCTACCAATAACTCTTCCTACCATCCCAATGCCTCTCCTCAGCGTTTAACAAGCTCTTTAAATCCATCCTCTTCTGATGCCTCCATCAAAAACTAAACTCACAGCACTTACCTCTCATTAGCCAGTGTGGCTTCCACCCGTTTTTTCTCTTCTGATGACCAGCTCCTGCACCTCACTCACATCCTATCTCGCCACCTCAACAACCGTAAATACGCTATTTTTGTCTCCCTCGACCTATAGAAAGCTTATGATCGTTTGTGACATTCCGATCTCCTTTTCAAACTCCAGACATGCACACATCCAATTAATTATGTCCACCTTATTGCGACCTTCCTCTCTAATCACCCATCCTTTGTCACCACTAACAACACCAATTCCCCATATTCCCTTACTTCCTTTTTCCCCAACTGCCTTTCTTACCCTCCTGATCTTTCCCTATCAACTTTCAACCTCACCAATACCCCCTCTGCTCCACCCCATCTTCTATCCCAATGGCCACTCCTGCCCCATTGATACTATCCACCAATCCTCCCTCCTTATACCACCACATTCCGACTGTCCTCACCGACCAACATTTTCCTCTTCAACAACAGACACCCGCTCCCCTTCCCCAGGGCAGGCACTTCAGTTTTGAGAGCCAGGAAAATACTTCTTTTAATTCTCAGTGTTTTTGAATGTGCTCTTATTGTGTTTCGTTTTACCTTTTATTATTACTGTTCTTAACTACGAGTGTAAGAAGTCAGATTTATTGTATATATGAAAACTTCCATTTTTATTTTCAGCTTTAAATTACTTATAAATACCTCGCCTTCCGGTTTTCTTCATCTAATTTTTTTGCCATTTGGTTCGAGAGTGGGTTGGTTGTACCACGAACAATCTCCCTCCACCCCCCCCCCCCATATATGAAATGTGGGGGTATGAAATAACACACAAAAAAAGACACGTTGACACATGTAAGTACAATTTTACGCTGCCTCTTCTAAAGTATTATTTCTGTTTGTCAGTAATCCCAACTTACAGTTGTTTCTTTCCAGAGAGCAATCGAAAACGGTCTATAAATCCGAAATTTGCCAATAGTGCCAGGTATCATCCACTGAATGGTGTGTCTAGGAGCTCAGCCGAAATCGATTCGTTACCTTATATCCCTATCTTGTATTCGTCAGGCCTTTCGATTGCCTGAGATTTCGTTGCTCATAAAAGGACGTGGCAAACCCCTCAGTCTGGTTCACAGATGCGTACATGTTACATTTTTCTCTTTGTATGATTATGTATATTAGTGAAACTGGTTGCTTCACAGATCTGTGCGAAAAAGTGAAAAGGCAAAAGTCTCCTTCGCAGAGGTATACATTAGTTAAAATTCTCTGATTGCTTTGATTATGCATATTAGTGAAACCGACGTTTCCCTTATGTCGTTTCGTTGCTGTGAATGTAATGTTATATGCTTTGTGTGTGTGTGTGAACTTTTTTGAAATTCTGTTTGGTGGTGTTAAAGTATGCTTCACAGACAAGTACCTTATTTTAGTGCATATCAACGAAATAGTAATTGCTTTTGCTGATTCCCATCCGAGTAAGTAAAGTTTTAAAATTTTAATGCTAATTTTCCTATCTGAGGACTGATTTTACTTGGTGTAAGAGATTGCTTCATTAACGTATCACTTAATTTTGGTTTCTCTTATTCAAAGGTTTATTCAAACTTAGCTTCTCTGACGAAGTGATATCATTTGTTTTGTAATTAAAAAATCGCCCTCTACGATAAACAATAAAGAATTTCACTTTTAATATTGTTCTGTTTTTGCTCAGCACCTTACTACTCCCTACCAGTTCACTTTGTTTGAGGACTTTGGGCTGACGTCTTATTTGGTGACGAATTTCTTGTTTTGAAAACCTAATTTCAGTTAATCTAAAGTAGTGCACTTAAGTGTAACACAGCGCAATCACCGATACCAATCAGAGTTATGTTTAATTTGTAATTGGTAATATTAAAAGGTTACGTCTACCAGCTGCTGGAGTGTTATTACTATCTACCGTCATTGCTTTTGCTACTACAACATGAATTATTCAGTTATAACATCGACTATAATGACTGCAGTTAGCCTTTTCAAATTACCTGATCCCTCACTCTGAAGCGCTTAAAACAACAACAAACAAAAACTTTCCAACTAAAGCCAGAATTTAAAAACAGTAAGATGGCCATTCTGTTAGTGATAATGTCAAGGTCACTTTCTTGAACGTTACTTGACTGTGAGGTGGATTTTTACAGGCGTTCCATAGTGTGTGCCGCTACCACCTAATGATGAGTGCGTTATACCATTTAGGGATGTCTGACATTCAGCAGTCGAGACAGTAGTATCTGCTGTTGCTTGCGTGTGGGTTACTGTCGTGGCAGACTGGATTCATTACCTGCAGTAACATTGTACAGAAATCTCCTTTCTCGTCTGACATACAGCAAAAATTTATGTTGTATGTCTGTGTGTACGTTCTTACTTTTCATTGGATAGCCCAGGTTTTTAGTTCTGCCAATCAAATTATTTATTAACAACTTCCTTTACTATTAACGTCCTTCGCTGCATGCTTCAAAACACAGTCGTCCCAAAAGTTTTCTTGTAAAAATTTGTGAGTTATAGTTGCCCCATGTCTCCCCCAGGACTTGAAAAATCCATGTCGAGCATTGCTGCAATATTGTGTGGCTCCTGGACACACCTGTTACAAGTCTATGGAGAGCTGCATCAAACCAGTCTCAGGACTGAAGACAACAACAACAACAACAGTGCAGTATCGTTCGTGACTGTCATTTAACACTCATTTTCAAATTTCTGCTATAAGACTGGATGTTTCATGAAATGTTTGCTAGTTCCATCCGCAGTTCTTTCTTTCTACTAGCTATGATGGAAAGGATTTCGAATATCTGAGTAATTTATCATTCACTGTTTGACGACAGCATTTTTCTTAGAGTGGTGCAAAGCTGGCAAGGACTCAACCGGCATTGGCAGAGACACAGATTCGGAGGTAGAGAAAATAATGCCTATGGGACAGGGATTTGAGGTTGAAATCCTGGTTCTAACCTCAGTAAAAAAAAAAAAAAAAAAGAATACATTTATCATCACATAACCCGATGGACTCTAAAGGACATTGACTTTCTCCTTGAAGAGGTACTAACTGTAACAATTACCTGCAGTAAATGCAACAGCAGCAGCAGTGAATAAATTATGATAAGTTATAATGGCCATTCCCTGCCCGTAACAGGTACAGACATATATTAAAACTGCCTCCTTTTCTCTGTGACTTGCTCTTGAACATTGTCAGGAATGCATAAGCCCAGAACACATGTGGAATCATAGTACAATGATTAATTGAAGGACTATATGACGTCTCACTTCATCTGGTGTTAGGATTCATTACACATACCATATAACTGCTAGAGTACACATTGTTCAGCAGAACGCATGCCAGGTGTTTCGTTTTGCATCTGAGGTGCTGCAGCTCACATATTCGCATTTCGTGCATTGCGAACGTACCAATCATATCTCTTGTCTTACTCAGGTGGGAGATGAAAGCCTATTAGCTCTCCTCTCCTGCATTTCATAGAAGTGTGGTGGTGAAGAGATCACTCCTTTGGGCGTTGGCTAGGCTGATACATATAATCTCTTTTCAAATCAATAAATTTTACCAACAGCCACACACTTTAAGATATTTTATTTTATTCTCAAAGCAACCAGTTTCGTCAATTCATAATAAAACAAAATATCTTTAAGTCCATGCGTGCTGATGTCCCCTGGCCATAATGGACCAACAGAGACATATAATTTCTGGTCGTGGACTGACTACAATACGTCGCCACAAATGGCTTATCATTCCCACCTCGCAAACTCGTCAATTAGCTACAATCAGTCCTCACTTATACA
Organism: Schistocerca cancellata; assembly: GCF_023864275.1. Classification (NCBI taxonomy): domain Eukaryota; kingdom Metazoa; phylum Arthropoda; class Insecta; order Orthoptera; family Acrididae; genus Schistocerca; species Schistocerca cancellata. The sequence goes on along the minus strand of NC_064630.1, from coordinate 617,330,802 downwards.
CTGATTTTAATGAAATTTGGACAAAGTAATTAACACAATGATGATTATTATGCTTTATTCACAGTTAAATTGCGCACAAGTCAACTGAAATGAAGAAGTGAAGTAGTTTGTGGAGAGCTGTAGCTGGTGCAGGTGCATCGTTCAGCCGCCAAAACCGCGACCGCGTCCGGGTCCGAAGCCACCACCGCCGAAACCAGGACGGCCTCCTCCAGGGCCGAAGCCGCCGCCTCCTCCAGGGCCGAAGCCGCCACCTCCTCCAGGGCCAAAGCCGCCGCCTCCTCCAGGGCCGAAGCCACCACCTCCTCCAGGGCCGAAGCCGCCACCTCCTCCAGGGCCGAAGCCGCCACCACCACCGGGCCTTCCGAAACCTCCGCCAGGACGGCCGAAACCGCCCTGGCCAAACTGCGCATGAGCCAAGGCGGCAACACACAGGAGAAGCGTGAACAGTGTCTGCCAACAGAGGAATAGTGACTACATCAATGTATGAAGTACATGAGATCCACTTGCGTGTCACAATGAGTAAGAAACATTGTCTTCATTACTGTTTTATTAATGATTACTGATTTTGATCTGACTAGCTGATCATCTTTACTAGGGTCCACTTATGTGTGATTTGACACTTTAAGACAAAAGAAAAATACACACCATGAAGGAGTCATCTGAATGGGACGGAAATTGGCAGATGTTATTGACTTGTACAGACGAACAATGATTAACTTTCAGAAAAACTGGATGATCTATTCAAGAGGAAGTGCTTCACAAACTGAAGAAGTCAATAACACGGTGCTCCAACACTGGGTCTTATGCAGGCATTTATTCTGATTGGTATTGATTGATATATTTGTTCCATGTGGTCCTGGGGGATTTCTTTTTCTTCTTTCTTCAGATTGGCTTGATGTGCCTCACCACGAATTCCTCTCCTGTGCTAACCTCTTCGTCTCAGAGTAGCACTTGCAACCTATGTCCTCAATTAGTTGCTGGATGTATTCCAATCTCCTCTACGTTTTTTGCCCGCTACAGCTCTCTCTAGACCATGGAAGTCTTAAGAGATGTCCTATCATCCTGTCCCTTCTCCTTATCAGTGTTTTCCACATATTCCTTTCCTCTCCGATTCTGCGCAGAACCTCCTCATTCCTTACCTTATCAGTCCACCTAGTTTTCAACATTCGTCTGTAGCACCACATCTAAAGTGCTTCGATTCTCTTCCATTCCAGTTTTCCAACAGTCCATGTTTCACTACCGTAGAATGCTGTACTCTAGATGTACAGTCACATGGGGTGGCCGCGCGGTCTAGAGCGTCTTGTCACGCTCCGCGCGGCTTCCCCTGTCGGAGTTTCGTGTCCTCCCTCGGGCATGGGCGTGTGTGTGTCGTCCTTAGCATAAGTTTGTTTAAGTTAGATTAAGTAGTGTGTAAGCTTAGGGACCGATGACATCAGCAGTATGGTCGCTTAAGACCTTATCACAAATTTTCAAATTGCAGACGTACATTGTCAGAAATAGCTATCTCAAATTAAGGCCGATATTTGATATTAGTTGATTTCTCTTGACCAGGATTGCTCTTTTTGCCATTGATAGTCTCCTTTTGATGTCCTCCTTGCTCTGTCCGTCATTGGTTATTTTGCAGCCTATGTATCAGAATTCCTTAACTCCATCTGATTTGTGATCATCAATCCTGATGTAAAGTTTCTCGCTGTTCTCATTTCTACTATTCTCACTACCTTCGTCTTTCTTCGGTTTCCTCTCAACCCATACTATGTACTCATTAGACAGTTCAATCCGTTCAGCAGATCATGTAATTCTTCTTCACTTTTACTCACGATACCAATGTCATCATCGAATCGTCTCATTGATATCCTTTCACCTTTATTCCACTTCTGAACCTTTCTTTTATTTTCATAATTGCTTCCTCAGTGTGCAGATTGAACAGTAGGGGTAAAAGACTACGTCGCTGTCTAATGCCCTTTTCAATCTGTTCTTGGATTTCCACTCTTTAATGTTCCCGCTTGGTAGTTGGGCATATTATGCATTAACCGTTTTTCCCCATAACTTAACCCTATTTTTCTTAGAATTTCAATCATATCGCACGATTTTACATTCTCAGAGGCTTTTAACTGGTCAATAAATCCTACGAAAAGTCATGATTTTTCTTTAGTCGTCCTTCCATCATCAACGGCAATGTCAGATTTGCTGGGGGATATCATGCCAAATTCCTTGACCATCGATCCTGGTTGCTGGTCCATATGGTAGGCGACAGTCAGGTTGGTATCCCACTGCCGTCCAGAGTGTCTCCAGACACGTTCTCGGCCTGGAGTCTCATTGATTGGAGTACACTTGTCTTCAGTGGTGAATCTCCTCTGAACTGAGCCCGATGACCAGCCAAGACGCGGGGTGTGGGGGTGTGGAGGGGGCTCCTATGATAGACATCCGCTGCAGCCTAACAGTACGATATTATATGTCCCGTACAGGGTACTGCAAGAGCGGATTATTAATGAATAAGAAAATAGGAATGTGAGTAAACAGCATATTTAATGGATTACCGCAGCCAAAATAAGGAAAAAGGCAACACCCTTCCTTGTAAAAAAATGGCTCGGAGCACTATGGGACTTAACAGCTGAGGTCATCAGTCCCCTAGAACTTAGACCTACTTAAACCTAACTAACCTAAGGACATCACACACATCCATGCCCATGATTCGAACCTGCGACCGTAGCGGTTGCGCGGTTCCAGACTGAAGCGCCAAGAACCGCTCGGCCACACCGGCCGGCCCTTCCTTATAGTACAGGTTTATTTCTCTACCAGGTCCGCAGATCATGAAGAAGCTGAAATAATAGATGAGGTAGAATAAATTATTTAGATTGTTAAGGGAGATGAAATTATAATAGTGATGGAGGAGTGTAAATTAATTGTAGGAAAAGGAAGACAAGATGAAATAGTAGGAATACATGGGCTGGTAATGAAAGGGGAAGCAGTCTAGTAGAACTCTGCACGGACAACAGTTAAATCACTACTGATCATTTTAGAATCACCAAATGAGCCATATACAAGTTTAACACCTGGGGACACCGGAAGCTTTTAATAAATTGCATAGTATGATTCCGTGATGACGGGGATAAGGGACCAAGTCCAAATACGACCGAATCTAAAGTTACAAGCAACAGTCGTCCTAATGCATTTGATAGTACATCTTCTCTACTGCAAGCTCTTTACTTTTCCAATTTTGGGAGGAGGAATTATGGATCAAAACAAAAAAGTCCAGTAAACATGGCCTCTAAAGTGCATAAGTCAAGATCTAAGAGCACTAGTTCATCTTCACTAATGTGAAACTTATCTCTACTACTGAAGAAGTGTTCACAGCTCTTAGGGTTCGCAGCTCGTGGTCTAGTGGCTAGCATTGCTGCCCCTGGGTCACGGGGCCCCTGGGTTCGATTCCCGGCCGGGTTAGGGATTCTCTCTGCCCGCGGACTGGGTGTTTGTGTTGTCCTCATCATTTTATCCTCATCATCATCATTTGTGACAGTGGCTAGATTGGGCTGTGGAAAAAAACTGGACAGTGTAAAAATTTGGATTTTGTACGGCCGCTGATGACCGCACACTTCAGCGCCCCATAAACCAAACATCATCATCATCAACAGCTCCTAGGGAATTCATTTAGATCCCATGTTCAATAGATAATTCTTCCTTGTTTTGTTCCATAATACCTCTTCCCAAAACATGAAAAGCAAAGAAGTTGCTCCGAGCAAGGTGGCACAGTGATTACCATATTGGATTCGCATTCGGTAGGACGAAAATTCAAACCCCCGTCTGGTCATCCTGATTTAGGTTTTCCGTGACCTCCCTAAATCGCTTCAGGCAAATGCCGGGATAGTTCCTTCGAAAGGGCACGGCAGACTCCCTTCCCCATGCTTCTCTAATCCGAAAGGGTCGATAGCCACCCTGTTTGGTCCTCCTCCCCCCCATCCCCCCCCCCCCAGATCAACCAATTAACCAAAGAATTTGCAGTAGAAGAGGTCCACTATCAGATTTATCATTACGATTATCGATTGTAACTTTCGACAAGGTCGTTTCCGGACCAGGGCTCCTTACCACAAACTGGTACATTTACCTCTTACTATCATCCCTGAAAGTTTGTAACATCTTCACGGAATCACACGGCATAACGGTAAGGCAGAGATTTCGAAACAATATTTTAAACTGCGAAACATATGACAATCCTTTATTGGTTGTGAAATTCACTTTAAATCGGAAGAAATTTCTGAGCAGAAAATTAGAGACACTTGACGTGTAAGTCACAACAGCCGGGTGTAGCTGAGATTTCCAAAGAAAGCATTAGAATGAACGGACTGCGTCTTTGAAAAGGCTTATAGCAAACGACGAATGAGTAACTTTGAGCGACGGATTGTGAAGAGAGCATAGAAGCACCTTTATAGAGAGGCAAGAGAGGCAAGAACGAAGTACAAATCCTGCCGCGGTGGCCGAGCGGTTCTAGGCGCTTCAGTCCGGAACCGCGCGACTGCTACGGTCGCAGGTTTGAATCCTGCCTCGGGCATGAATAAGTGTGATGTCCTTAGGTCAGTTAAAGTTGTTCTAAGTTCTAGGGGACTCATGACCTCAGATGTTAAGTTCCATAGTGCTCAGAGCCAGATTTTGAAATCCTGTGATAACACCAAAGACATATATTTTAATTGGCGAAAGGAGAAAATGTAAAAACCTATCCAGTAAGTCATGCAAAACGAAATACAGACGTTTAAATATGAGACTGGCAATGCAAAGGTGCACAGCGGGAATAGACATAAGAAAATGCATGTCTTCGGGAACGATAGATGAAGTCTATAGGGAAATAAAAGAAATCTTTAGAGAAAGGAGAAGCAGCTGTACCAACACCGGTACTAAAGAGTTCAGATGGTAACGCAGTATCAATCAGATAATGTAAGTCTGAAAGGTGGAAAGAATATATAGAAGGGTTATACAAATGAAGCAAACATAAAGACAATATTATGGAAAGGGGAGAGGAAATATCAATTTGAGGCTGAAGATATCGTATTTGAAAGGATGCCGAGAGGCCAAAGTCACAAAACGGCTCGTGGAGTGGACGACATTCTCATAGAATTATCGAGAAAGATTTCAGTGAAGAAAAACAGTAAGTGTCTTACATCATGTAATAACCCCGTGAATGCTCGATAAGAGCGTCACCAGTCTCCGACAGTAATTCTTGTTGTGTGCGGTACGTATCTCCAAGATGTTTCAGATAAGATGTTTACCTCTGCAACTTACTAAATAATAAGCTCGATGAGCTGTTGGAAGTCGGTTAGATTGTAGAACATATCCTTACACTACTGTACATAAGGCACGTCGCCCAATGGCATGCATGGAAAAACAAGGTTCTGTCTGCGACGTGGAATAATTAATCCTAGATTACTTTGAAAAATGCATCGAGGAAGATTCTCGTTCTTGATATCATCAATTTTGCTTCTCGTCTGTAGGTCATTTAGAAAGAGTAGCGACTTATGACGCAAGGAAAATGGGCACTCGTTTTGACATCTCACTTAAATGAACATTTCGATATCAAAGCATCCTTCTGAAAACAGTCCATAAAGTGCAACATGTTGCATCTCCTCTTAAAACTATGAACGTTTCTACCTCGATAACGTAGATTGATGTAAATTTGAATTAAGTTAATCTGTATGCGTTTTCAATACAGCAACTGCATTTTTCGAAACAATAATGTTTTATGTAACAAAAATTAAAGTTTCTTGCTGCAACTCCCTGGAAAATAACGAAATAAACTATTTCGTCACTTTGCAGATAGAGCAACATTTCTTATGTTACCTGTCTAAATAAATATTCCTTTCATTTATTAACTAGTAAGTTACAGAGAAAAATCCCTTATCCGAAACACTTTTTAATGAGTATGAAAACCTTGTCAGCTTTACTTTTGGACAGGTATTGTGGTATGACTGAAGGAAAGAAAAAAGATAGGGTTTAACGCCCCGTCGAGATTGAGGTCATTTGAGACGGAGCACAATCTCGGATTGGGTTAATAAGAGGAGAGAAACTGGCCGTATTCTTTCAAATGAACCATCGGGCCATTTGCCTGGAGCGATTTAGAAAAATCACGGAAATCCTGAATGTGGATGACTGCACTCAGGTTTGAACAGTCGTCCTCCAGAATGCGAGTCCAGCGTGCTAACCACTGCGCCGCCTCGCTCGGTACGTGTTACGACCGGTTTCGTTTCTTTGAACGTCTTCAGGTTTGCCGAGTTATGTTGAAGTTTAGATACAGGTGGTGTGTAATATTATAGACAACATCCAAGAGCAGTGATCGTAAAACTAGTGCTACAAAATATATAGATTCAATGTGAATTTTTTTCACTCGCAATATGCAACTTCCACTTTCTCTCTTTATCCCTGCCCCCCCCCCTCTCTCTCTCTCACACACACACACACACACACACACACACACACACACATATACACTGTGTATTACAAACAGACACACACACACACATACACACACTTGTACTTTTCATCAAAACCTTAGTAGTACACTGACAAACTACTGAGACAGCAATTCGAAAAGTGCTTCTCATTGATAGGTCAATGTATGGGAACGTGGTCTTAAAATGTATTCCCTACCTGTCCCAAACAGACACACGGAATAAATTCTAGGCTGTTAACTGTCGGTCTTATTCACCTCTGCAACAGCATTCTTTTTCCCATACTACTCCAAATGCTTTCCTTCCTAAGCACTGACAAAATGTCCCTCTTATACTCCGCAAATGATGGTTTGTGTCATTACTAAAACTTGTACTGACACGGAGGTATGTTTTAGTGCACTTACATTTTTCAGTATCAGCTGATACTTAATCCCTTAACGACGTTCCTTGAGAATCCGCATCATACCGAAGCGACTCTTAACGGATGGAAGGTTAAATGGTTTTGTGTGCCAGTGAGTGTGGTTGCAGTTTCTACGCGATGTTACCAGCGCTTATGATACATTTTACTGTCTCCTGAGTGTTTTGGGTGCTCATAGAGCGACTTGCCGTTCGCGCAGTTGCTCGCTACGAACACACACACACACACACACACACACACTCACACACATACACACAAACACAAACACAAACACACACATGCAAACGAGGAGTTATCGTAATTGTTTGAACGATTATGGCTAGATACAGAGCTAAGTTCAGTTCTAAAAAATATTTATTTACTTATAATACCTATGACAAGAAGTAAATCACATATTGATGTAATAAACTAATTGCACGTGCAAGTTAACTCCAAAAAAATTATTTGTTTAAAGTAATCACAAGTGAGTATTTATGTGTCTTCATAGGCACATGAAAGAGATGAAATTATGTGAAATGAAATAAAATGTTTCTGTTTGTTCAAAGCACCATATACTTCAATTTATTACAAGTTTCCAATAATTCAAATGAACAGTCGATCTCAGCATTTAGGGCTGATTACTTTTCACTGCTAATACTTTGAGGGTTTTATTTTATTAGCGATGCATCATCCAAAATATATGCTCCACGAAATGAAAATGACAATTTGAAAATTAAGTACATCTTGCGGAGAAGGAGAGTGACAGTTCCAAAATCAACCATAATAAAAATAGTTGTCTACCATAATTCAAGTTTAGAACAGCAGTGCCGCTTTGTAAGTCGGAAAATGGCATGAGAAATAAGGAGAAGTAGGCATTCGGCCAGTGCAGAGACAGAAAATCTATGCAAGAAGCATTAGGGCCCAACTAGACTGGTTCCGCTTGAACTGATGCAGTACATCATTATCCTGACATTACAGCCGCAAGACCAAATTTTAGGGAAGAGAGAATATTCTTGTGCAGTAACTGTAACTAACGATCTTCTGTGTGTATAAAAAGAGAATAAATTCATCCCAAGAATTTCGCGAATACGGCTATATTTTGTAATATACAGTTATTTGAATTGTATCACATCACTTTTTTTATTTTTAACAATGTAAATCCTATCAATGCATCACCGATATGTTAAATAATTTTTTTTCAAATTGAATGTTGTCAGCTTTATATTTCTCAAATGCCTCTGGTTGCAAACGTGAGGCATACCCAATTACACCTGAGAGGTATAACACATGTTAGAATTGACCTTACGTACCCTTAAACACTTCGTTACTAGTTACCCAATATGATTTTTCCATTCTTTCTTCCAAACAGAAATTTGTTCAGATATTAAGAGGATAAAGCTTTCTTTTTGTAAGTTAAGGTGTGGTTTAGACCAATAATTATTGTAAGCTGATGATCAGTAGCTATGCATCAGTGGCAGAAGACGCTCATAAGTAGCCTCTGACAGCTACAAAGTAAATCTAAAAATAAGTTCATCAGAATGAAACGATAATTTTAACGCTCTTGAAACGATAAGATGACGACGATATCATCTCCTGACGCCACTCGAGATTCGTCTCCATTACAGCCTGTACTCAGTGCCCAGTAAGTAAATCCACGCTAAGTGTTGACAATGATGGCAATGAAATCTTATTCTTATATGAGTGGCAAAGACGCGGAGGCACTCACCAGCAGTTTAGCCATGGCGTGGTCTGCAACTAGCAACACCGTGTGGCGTTTGGCGGCCGAACGTGGCTTATATATACAATCGTAACCTTGTAGGCTGTTTAGTAAATATTACCTGTCCAAACAGTGTACCGGGCGGGTTGTTTACGCGACTTCAGCGGGAATTTCATGGCCGTGGTGGTTTCGGCAGCAGCTATCAAACAAGAGTTTCATTGCCCTGTCGAAAAGCAGCCTTTACTACTGACACATTCAGTATGCGCTATTGTGAGCTAATTCCTTGATGGTAGCGGACACTGAAATTTATCATCTATGAGGTAAAACATTGTCTCTAACACATTACGTATGGAGAAATTATAATGAAACATTTCATTTGGCTCTAACAACAAGAGCAGATAATAATAAAATTCTAGTTGTACAAGCTTTGTATGACGTTTGTGACAGGATTCACCCAGTTTGGGAAAGTGAATGGTGCTCCACATTCAAGACATCACCTCGAATACGGAGAACATAAAAAATAACGTCTGGATATTTTGACTGAGATATCGCAAGAGATTAATCCACCGCGAATGCAGACAGAATTTCATTCCACTTTTACGGTCTGTTAGGTCTAGCCGTGGCCGGCATTACACTCAGATGGTACAAGACATGGCCCTAGTTCTTTCACAGCCCAATAGAGTGAACTTTTGTCCTTCATGCAGTGACTATGACAGCATTAATTTACTTTCAATTGTTGGCTGAGATACACAGTACAGCTTACGCATCGCGTTTTGGGGCTACATTACTCTGCAGCCACCTCAAAGATCGGAAAATGAGTCATTCCGCGGCGTCTAAATGTATCGGGAAATCAAAGTCATTTGTATTAAAAAGGGTAACGAGCTATAAATTGCTTAAAAACGTGGAGAATTTTGAAGAACTTGGCTCAGTCTGTTAAGTGAATCGAAAAACGGGAAAAAGAATTTTAACCTTTTTTCGGGAAACCCGTTCGTAACACTACGTCAAGTGCAACCAAAATTCGATTTGAAAAAGCTGTCAACGCAAATTAGACGGTTTGGAAGTCTCTTGCAGAAATACTTGATTACAAGCATGCCTTGGAGATGCCAAGCAATTATGGACGCTAAGGGTGGCTGGACGTATTATTAATTGTAACTGCATTTTCCTATCGTTCATATGTCTAGTGTACGATATGTTTCAGTTTTTTGTCAAATACATTTTTCTACTGATTAACCCGACCACGATCTTACTTAACAGACTGTATATTAGCATCCTTCTCTATCTTTGCTTGAGTGTTGTGTTTTTATGTGTAACCGTTTATTGTGTCTCTGTAAGTACAAGGCGGTGTCGTTTTGATGTACAGGGATGAATCTGGTGCTGAAAAAACTCACGATTAGTGACAAGAAGGCTACCGAGTCTCTGATCATTGTCAACTGCGACACATGGTTGCAATCGACACGGCCGTGCAGCGAAATTTAGATATTAATCCAGAAAACTGGTACACGGAAAAGGCACATTGATACCTGCTGCGTTTCGGACAGTGTTATCTACACCTTTCTTGGGAAATGCGCTCCTATACATGTGACTCAGCATTTTTGTGTATGCCGTATATCATAAGAGTTTAGTGGGGTACCAGATAGTGTTCCGTACTTGGTCTCCACTTTTGACACAGCATTAACTACGGGCAGCCGGATATAACGGTATCACTCTGTCCTAGTACTGCTGCTGGTACGTTGATTTGGGCAATATTTAACACATTTTACGTAGAATTATTTTTATTAAATTTGGATTAGATACAAAAGTATGGTTTTGTACATTTATTTTCATTTTAGTTTTCTTACCATTCACGATTTTTTGTTTACTGTTTATTGATAAGATGGAGCACGTGAAACCTGAGATTTCAACATTCACTATTATTTAGGGTCTTTTACATTGATCAAGGCCTTCAAATCAGCTCGCTACTTTTGTTCCTTGGAGGCCGTTTGTCTAAAATATCGTATTTATGTATGTTGTTACGGATTTCTACTTTGCTTGCTGGTGACCTGCACCACGTGAGTTCGTTGTTACCTTTTTACGTCTCTTACACCGTTTCTACAATTTTTTTACCTATCACTTTTGTTGTACATGCCAGTTACACTCCTGGAAATGGAAAAAAGAACACATTGACACCGGTGTGTCAGACCCACCATACTTGCTCCGGACACTGCGAGAGGGCTGTACAAGCAATGATCACACGCACGGCACAGCGGACACACCAGGAACCGCGGTGTTGGCCGTCGAATGGCGCTAGCTGCGCAGCATTTGTGCGCCGCCGCCGTCAGTGTCAGCCAGTTTGCCGTGGCATACGGAGCTCCATCGCAAACACTGGTAGCATGCCGCGACAGCGTGGACGTGAACCGTATGTGCAGTTGACGGACTTTGAGCAAGGGCGTATAGTGGGCATGCGGGAGGCCGGGTGAACGTACCGCCGAATTGCTCAACACGTGGGGCGTGAGGTCTCCACAGTACATCGATGTTGTCGCCAGTGGTCGGCGGAAGGTGCACGTGCCCGTCGAACTGGGACCGGACCGCAGCGACGTACGGATGCACGCCAAGACCGTAGGATCCTACGCAGTGCCGTAGGGGACCGCACCGCCACTTCCCAGCAAATTAGGGACACTGTTGCTCATGGGGTATCGGCGAGGACCATTCGCAACCGTCTCCATGAAGCTGGGCTACGGTCCCGCACACCGTTAGGCCGTCTTCCGCTCACGCCCCAACATCGTGCAGCCCGCCTCCAGTGGTGTCGCGACAGGCGTGAATGGAGAGACGAATGGAGACGTGTCGTCTTCAGCGATGAGAGTCGCTTCTGCCTTGGTGCCAGTGATGGTCGTATGCGTGTTTGGCGCCGTGCAGGTGAGCGCCACAATCAGGACTGCATACGACCGAGGCACACAGGGCCAACACCCGGCATCATGGTGTGGGGAGCGATCTCCTACACTGGCCGTACACCACTGGTGATCGTCGAGGGGACACTGAGTAGTGCACGGTACATCCAAACCGTCTTCGAACCCATCGTTCTACCATTCCTAGACCGGCAAGGGAACTTGCTGTTCCAACAGGACAATGCACGTCCGCATGTATCCCGTGCCACCCAACGTGCTCTAGAAGGTGTAAGTCAACTACCCTGGCCAGCAAGATCTCCGGATCTGTCCCCCATTGAGCATGTTTGGGACTGGATGAAGCGTCGTGTCACGCGGTCTGCACGTCCAGCACGAACGCTGGTCCAACTGAGGCGCCAGGTGGAAATGGCATGGCAAGCCGTTCCACAGGACTACATCCAGCATCTCTACGATCGTCTCCATGGGAGAATAGCAGCCTGCATTGCTGCGAAAGGTGGATATACACTGTACTAGTGCCGACATTGTGCATGCTCTGTTGCCTGTGTCTATGTGCCTGTGGTTCTGTCAGTGTGATCATGTGATGTATCTGACCCCAGGAATGTGTCAATAAAGTTTCCCCTTCCTGGGACAATGAATTCACGGTGTTCTTATTTCAATTTCCAGGAGTGTATTTTAAGTTGGGCACTGTTTCATATTTTCCTCTTTTCCAGAATTTACATTTGTTTGAGATTGTGTTGTTTTATGCTGTCATAGGTTAAAAAGTATATCAGTGGTTACTGTAGAAGATTCCAGGTTTCTCACATATACTAATAATCACACATATGATTGCTGTGAAACATTTTCCTACTATTTGTTTTTATTTTCATGTACTTTTATCCATTTTATGATTTAAGGTTGTGTAATATATATATATATATATATATATATATATATATATATATATATATATATATATATATATAGACGTGTACATCGATAAATAATGTTGACGTACTGTAGTGTCGTATATTTTACATCAATTAAGTTATTAGACAGAGGTATGCCGATAAACAGGACCTAAAGATAACGCAAATTCAGCGTTGAAACTAGTCATCTGAATAATAAATACTCTGAAAATACGGCTCTGGTGTTCAACTTCCATTACTTATATGGTCAGCCGCTGTCCCACATCCACAACATGGATGGACTAACGCAAGTACTTGAGTATAGCACCACAATGCCAGAGTCTCTCAGAAACATTAGGTTTTGGAAACAGATACCGAAACAGCACATTTAACATTGTCGGTAATGTTCAAAGAAAGGTTGTTCCCCGAATTTTGAATTAAAATAAAGTTTCCAAAACAAATGCTTCCCTTTACAGGGTGGTGTACGCATTCTGGAGCTTCCAGATAGATTACAAATTGAGATGATCTTGGTGTCTATGAGAACTCCCACGCCAACTTACGTATCCAACAAGGTTTCATCTAAAGCGTTTGGGTAAGTGATAAATACTGTCAGACTGTAGGTTGATTCCAGCTGTGAGACATGCTCAAATGCCTCACCTTACCTCTACTCGATGTTGCCGACCAAAAAAGGAAGGTCCAAACTTCTGCCTCAGCCCAGAACTTACAATGTTTTGGAGGTGACTTTTAGCACATTCCAGTAGAACTTACAGCTACGAAACTGTACATAACACTTCACTTTTCAGTAGCGCGCACACACTGACACACACGCACACACTGACACACACACACACACACACACACACACACACACACGCACACACATATACACACACACATCTTGGCTGCCGAAGATTTTTTACAACTAAACAGATCACCCTTGAGCTCTCTCAAAATGAGAAAATTCAAGTACTAATTACCATTCCACATGAAAACACTAGGATATCGGATGTATGTCTTTCGGCAAACTCCAACATGAGTGTCAGACCGAATCTTACCAGTATTATTTGCTCCTATGGATATTGTTAGCAAATTTACCACTGATCTGCTGGAATTCAAAAAGCCGTATTGCGGCAAGTTATCATGGATGATTGCGGCTTGTTCCATAAATAAGTATGATAGGACTACTAATTTTCACTACCTATTTAAAGAACTATGCCTGAGACTTCCCGTAGAAACACCATTATTCATGAGAAAGTGATACTTATTAATTAACACGCAGCAAGAACCTCCCTTTGCATCACCTGGTGTAACGGCTGGCAACTTCTTCGATGGAAAAAGAAGAATATATGATTTGGGATTAACGTTACACCAAAGACGTGCTCAAACACAGAGAAATGTAACAACTTTGTTACTTAACGACTCTGTAACGTAAGTTTGTTAAATACAGGGTTTCCAACTTTTAACTGGAGTCCTCTACGCCGAGCAAACATATGGAAACAGGAGTAAGAAGGCCTGAGTACATGTACTCAACAGGGATCTTAATTCATAGGTGAGATCTTGCGAAATCGCAAATTATCTCAGAAATTGGTAATTAAGCACCATTTTTACGGAAAAATTTGCTAAAATGTGTGACATGTTAATCCTAAAATACAATCGGAATGGATATTGGTTGGACTGGCTTCGCCTCTCACAGAAAATACATGAAAAACGGCATCTAATATCAGTCGAAAAGTACCTAGGCAATTGCAGGAACTTGTTTGTTGCGTGTAACGAATAATATTCAATAGCTCGTATTAATCGCTTTCATAATGACTAATGACTATCAAAGTAGTTTACAGTTTCGCAAGCTCTTCTGTGACTCGGAGGGAAAAGACCATAAATAAATTTCGCCATAAAATTTACCCTTTCCTATATATTACAGTGATTTTCACAGTACAGACTTAGATTCAGTTTGCGTGCTACACATAGGGCTTAAGCAAAACTCTTGCGAACAACTATTTTCACTGTTACTTCAATTGAAAGTCAATTCTGTTTCACAAGCATGATCACAAAAGTCTATTCAACATTAAACACTAAAAATCACTTTAGAAACATCCTTCACTAATGTCATTGTACTCTACACCTCTCCCGTCACTGACGACCGAATGTATGAATCAAATACTAGTAAGGTTTCCTTTTTTCAGTTTTGAGTCCTTTGTAAATACGGTACCAATCCGGACTATAGAGATTTTACACAGACTCTATTGCGCCAAATTGTGCAACAGAAACAGGGAAGTTAAAATAGGTGCACTAAATCTACTAGAATCACTGCACACAACACAGCTTTTCTGAGAGCGTACCGGCAAGGACTTAAACATAAAATGTTAAGATACAGAGACACTCACCAGCAGTCTGGTCATGACTATGTCCCGGGAAGCAACGCTTCTGCGTGGTAGTCTTACCTCGTTTATATACTGTTTCGTAACCTTGGAAATTATTTATAAATACTCCTTACTCAGATAGTGAGGCGTAATGATTATTTCCGTAACATCGACGGCAATTTTCGACAAGTAGCATTTTCAGAAGAGGAACGAAGAGGCATGTTGAAATTTGTTGGTGAAGTAGCCTTGCTGGGGAACGCGAGGAAGCGGAATTTGGAATTAATTTTTTTTCTTTACAACAGTAAAATAGGACGCAGGAATTAGTGGCTGAAAGGCGAAGGCCAAGATGAAGCAATCACCAGACGCGAATTGCTTTTCTCCGAAAAAAAAAATCTTGAAAACGCATAGCTATAAACGTGTACAGGATAGAGTAGCATGGAGAGCAGCATCAAACCAGTCTCGGGACTGAAGACCACAACAACATAAACGTGCACTGTTCACGCAGTAGAGTAATATTTATTATCCTTGGAACGTCCCCTTAGAACAATTTATACATGACTGTGATTAAACTGACACACAATATTATTTGGCGCAACGCAATCTGACTTTCAAAACTCCCTACAAAAGGATGGCCCTGAGTAACATTAAATTATACCTTTCACAAATAACTTACCTCACAAAAATCTTCATTACTCGAACTACTGCAATACAGTGAGCGCCACTACTGCCAGCTAAATAAAAGATTCAAACTACGGAAGTCACTAACTACTGATAGGGATAGTTAGCAAATGAAAGATATTAATAGAGAACAAACAATGTATTTACCTTAATAGTCATAATATATATAGCAGTTCATGACAAATTACAAAACTCCGCCATCTCTCTCCTCACATCCACCACTGCTGGCGGCTCACCTCCAACTGCCCAACGCTATGCGCTGTTAACATCCAGCTGCCCAACAATACAGTGGCAGACAACAATGCAAACTAGCCACAGGCTGCACACAGCACAGCCAGTGATTTTCATACAGAGCGCTACGTGGCATTACCAATCAATAAGAAAACATAAACAGCCTACTTACATCCTGTAATATAGGGGGTAAGTAAATTTGCCAATATGGGAAACTAAATTTTCATCAAACCGTGGCTGCTAATAGAAGCTCTCCGTCTACACATATAAGTGCTGTGCTAAAGATTTACCAGAACAAAATGTCTCATGAATGGGAGCTGTATGATTTTTTCTGAAGACTTACATAGTGGCTTACTCTCATTCAGTTGAAGTAACTTCAGCGACTTGACGTCTTCCTTCAATTGCAACAATTTGCTGTGCTTGGCCTTCTACACTGAAGCGCCAAAGAAACTCGTATAGGCATGCGTATTCAAATACAGATATACGTAAACAGGCAGAATACGGCTATGCAGTTGATAAGGCCCATATAAGACAACAAGTGTCTGGTGCAGTTGCTATACCGGTTACTGCTGCTACAATAGCAGGTTATCAAGATTTAAGTGAGTTTGAACGTTGTGTTACAGTCGGTGCACGAGCGGTGGGACACAGCATTGCCGAGGTAGCGAGGAAGTGGGGATTTTCGCGTATGGCCATTTCAAGAGTGTACCATCAATATCACGAGTCCGGTAAAACATGAAATGTCCAACATCACTGACGCAGGAAAAAGATACTGCCAGAACCGGACGAACGATGACTGAAGAGAATCGTTCAACGTGATAGATGTGAACCCTTCCGCAAACTGCTGCAGATTTCAACGCTGGGTCACCAACAAACGTCAGCGTGATAACCATTCAACGCAACATCATCAGTATGGGCATTCGGAGCCGAAGGCCCATCTCGTGTACCCTTGATGCTGCACGACACAAATCTTTACACCTCGCCTGGGCCTGTCAACACCGACATAGGGTTGTCGATGGCTGGAAAAATGGTGCCTATTGTGTGAATCGGATGGATGTGTACAGGTATGGAGACAACGTCATGAATTCATGGGCCCTGCATGTCAGCAGAGGACTGTTCAAGGTGGTGAAGTCTCTGTAATGGTGTGGGGCGTGTGCAGTTGCTGTGATTTGGGACCCTTGATACGTCTAGATTCTGACAGGTGACACCTACGTAAGTATCCTGCCTGATCACCTGCATCCATTCATGTCCATTGTGCATTCCGACGTGCTTGGACAATTACAGCTGGACAGTGCTACCCCGTATGTCCAGAATTGCTACAGAGAGGCTCTAGGAGCACTCTCCAGAGTTTAAAGACTTCCGCTGGCCACCACACTCCTCAGACGTAAACATTATTGAGAGTATCTGAGATGCCTTGCACGTGCTGTTAAGAAGGCATCTCCGCCCTCTCGAATTCTTATGGATTTGTGGAAAGCCCTGCGGGATTCATGGTGTCAGTTCCCTCCAGCACTACCTCAGAGATTAGTCAAGTCCATGCTACCTCGTGTTGCGGCACTTCTGCGAGTCGCGGAGGACCCAACGATATTAGGCAGGTCAGTCGGCGTCTTTGGCTATTTATATGCGTTTTTCTGAAGACTTACATAGTGCCTTACCCTCATTTAGTTGAAGCAACTCCAACGATTTGACGTCTTCCTTTAATTGGAAATCGACTGAAAAAGTGGAATTGCACTGTTTAGCATGTGCCCAGCATATGTAAACAGGTATGCTATTGGGCACCGTATTTGTATCATGTAAAAAGCGTCTGTGTGCAACATTTATGCGGACATGACATTTTGGGCTAGGTGCTGCGCGTTTTTAAATTAGTTTAGTGCTAACAAACGATAATAGTGTGCTGAGTTTTATCCCCTTGACATCATGTGAATGAGGTTCAGCGTAAGATGAACGCGTTTTACCACAGCAAGAGTTAACGACTGGAAGATGACAGCTCAGACCGTTGAAACCGCTTGTCTTGAGTAAAAAAAAATTGTGCGATATTGGGTTTTGAGTCCATTTTATAACTTTTTTATCTAAAATTGTGGTAAGTCATTTTATATTTAGCAGTAGTTCATTTCAGAAGATAACAAAATGTTATTTACAGTTCTTCAAGAGACTAAAATATCATCTAGTAATAGAAAACCAGGTAAAGAAACACGTGTTTCAAGTGCAGCACACTCAGTGGCAAATCACACACTGTCCACTGACATCCACAGCGAAGTGTTAATATATTCATTTGAGGACGCACAAGTTTGAGATGAAAGAAAATTCAGGGACTAGCAACATACATTTTGTTTACTGACAACTGCACCAAAATATTAGTATATTCATTTGAGAACAAATAGTTTAAGGTGTAAGCAGACTCAGGGATTCGTTATAAAGTGTCTCCCTCCTTTTCATGTTGAGACAAACAGACTCTGCAGAATCCATACTGACTGTATAATGCACAAGTATACCGTGTTGCGTATCAAAAATTCATGATAAAATCATAAAAGCATTGAAGTTAAATTCCTTTGAGAAAACAAGTTCTTGTAATTGACCTAGGGGATCAAAAGTCTCATATATGACTCTTAAACAGAAACAAATTTAGTGAATAAATGAATAACAGTAAGTTAAATACACCTGAATATAAAATCTACATCATGTGAATAGGCACATCAGTTCAGCGCTTGTTGAAAACTCAAAATATGTACAGCCACAGATAATTGCATAAGTGTGACAAGTTTCTTGAAGTACAGTGCTAAATATTAAGTCCAGGCCCACCACCACAAGGTTGTACACTTGTTATATACAAATTCACTTTCTGATGGTACAGTACACAGTGTACCATGAAGTACATGTTTTGATCCAGAACATGCAAAATGTGCGATGTTCCACTGAATGCCATACAGATTTGCCTAAAGACATTAATGGTGCCATATTTCAAAAAATGTTACAATCAAACATAGATTCCAGAGTTGATATAAACGTAGTAATTACAAGTGATTTAAATTGTCATACAACAGAAAATTTGCATTGATCGAAGATGCATTCAAGTATATGATAAGATTACAGGTAAATAATGAAAATATGAAGCTCGTACAATCCAATTTCTGTGGTGGATATTTAACAAAAAATATATGTGAGTATACGAGCAGTTCGTTCTTACAGATTAGGAGGGACATGAGCTCAAGTTCACGTAGTTAGTTCAGTTTTATAAACATATCACACATTCAGTCATTGAGTATTAGCCGGCAGGGGTGACCGAGCGGTTCTAGGCGCTACAGTCCGGAACCGCGCGACCGCTACGGCCGCAGGTTCGAATCCTGCCTCGGGTATGGGTGTTTGTGATGTCCTTAGGTTAGTTAGGTTTAAGTAGTTCTAAGTTTTAGGGGACTGATGACCTCAGAATTTAAGTCCCATAGTGCTCAGAGCCATTTGAACCATTTTGATCCATGGAGTATTGTGTCACTGACTATCACAAGTACTCCATTTTTATTACAGTACAAATAACAAATAGCAGGTAGCATCACAAGGTCAGTATCGTCACATGCCAAATGTCAACTTGTCTGTGTGTGGAGTCAGAACTGTAGAGCTATATGTAATCGATCACAACAGTAAAAAAGATACAAAATTCAAAATACATATCTTATAAAGCAGCTAGTAATGGCATAACTTAGTCTAAGATGTAACACAAAAAAGATTTATCCTCAAAGTTTTCAGTATTAGCTGAAAGAAATTATTTTATAATCGAAAATGAAATAAATTGCTTCTTCTGAGCGTCTGTATTGCTTAATGATAAGAGTAGAAACCATCAGCTTACAGTCATTAACATGCTATAATCAGCATTGCGTCACTGCTGTAGCAGAATCGACATCTTTATTCATCACCATAAGAGAAATTCTGAAATAACATTGTTTAAACAGAAAAATACTAAGGTACAGAAGGAACTTATTTTACACAATTATTAACAACATCCATAAAAATGTAACAGATCAATTTGTGTCAAGGCATACAAATACTACAAGCTGAAAAGAAAAAGTGGCCAAATTGCATAACATGTTAACAGAATCTTCCGTCGGTTCTTGGTAGAACAACATTATAATAAATGAATAGCACCAATTTGCTTTTGTTCTACAATATTTAGAATATATATGTTGTAGAAGAAAAGCAAACTGGTGCTTCTCTTTTATTGCATAACATATTTATCAAGCTGAAAAGAAAAGTTGTGAAATTGCATAAGATATTTATATAAAAGTAATGGATCAACGTTTTTAACATGAGCAGGTAGTTCTGGAATGTGTAGTTTTCCCAGACCACTGCAGCTTGTTATAATGTAACTTGATCGCTATCTACGTTACATCCCGATCGGAAAATATTATTTACTACACACAAACGCATACAGTTCTGTGCTTTTTACCACCTCTGCAATAGAGAAAAATTCAATTATTATCACATCACCCACAAAAAGTAAAGTAGAACAAGTGTAAACGATAATAAGTAGAGAAACAAAATTTTTCACTGAGACAACGTCATCCCAAACTTCGCAGAGCTATAAACTGCATCTCACACTTACATCACATAATTCAGCAGTAAAGAAAAAAAATCTTTGAAAACTCTTCACGTTCATTTCTCGACAAATATCGACATTCCTTATCTTGTCCTGTTCCATAAATAGCTGCAAATAAAATGTTTCCTAATTAAAGCATATACAATGCCTCCTGTGTCTTGCTTAGAAAACATATTTCATTAACCTTCAGCATGATGTCCTACAAATCAGAATCCACTTCACATACTATACCACAATTGCGCCATAATATACCATAGTAGCACCATAATAAACCATAATGACATCATAAGCCTCAAATGGCAATTCTTAAACAAAATTCATCATCATGTTCCATATCCATATAGCACAGTATTCTAATAAGTTGATTGTGTGTATGAAAACAACTTTGAAATTATCACTCTTCAAGATCCTTCATAAACACCACAACAAGCATCAGTCAGATATGTTGCTAGCTAAACTACTGCCCATCAGAAATACCTTTCTCAATTCAGAACCATTCATACATAACCTCTTATCCAAAATAGAGCCAGTAGATATCTCTGCCTCTAAAATCCATGACCCTCTTCGCAAAATATATACCACCAAGAAATGTCATCTCATGCACTTTCCTCAAAAATAACACAGTATGTCTGGTAAAGGTAAAGTAAAATGCACATCATAAGTTATCACAAGTCACAAGAAACTTCATTATGTGTGCAAACTACCTACCCCAGGAAAATTGGTAACAAATGGGAGAAAAAATGGGAGAAAAAATTTATTAAGTTTTGAAACGTCGGGGAAATACTCATATGGGGTATAGTAATAAGAAAGAGAAAAGTTCCCGTTCGTAGAGAGGGAGCGTCCCCCTTTTATCCACTTCAAAAGTCAATTTGTACGATATTTTAAATTTATACCGAAAAGGGCTCATTTTTCGATCAGAGCTCTTATTAGTAAATATATTCCTCGCAAAATTGTACACGAAAAAGATCTTGCGCATCTTTCCATTTATACGAAACGTGTTTGAGGTATAAGAATTGGAAGAGATAGTTTACAGTTTTTGTTGCTTAGCAAAACATTTAAATGAAAAGCGTAATTAAGTGTGTGAAAATATTTCGTGGACTATATAGACCTGACGATATTTCTTCTATATTCTATATAGACTTGACGATATTTCTATTGCGATCAATATTGTTGAAATCAGGAGTTCGTGCCAACAATGAAAACGTCAAGTGCCCCTTCCCATTCACTCAGCTCTCCCCTACCACTATTGTCGCTATCGTTTCTTCCTACCCAGTGTCCATTTCAGCTGGGTTAATATTGTGAACTGTCAAACTAGTGGCAGAGAGTTCTGATTTGTGACAGTATTCATCAGTTTGTGGTGTTATGAAGTGCTTCTCCTTAGTTTCATTTCTTTTGTCTGGACTGAGGAAACAATAACGCTGGACCCTACTACCTGTTTTTTTCTTTATTTTGTGGTAAATCTGCTTCTGAAGGAGAGATATCAATAGTGATGAAGAGCTTGCGAACTCTGATACACGTCAGCAAGGAACGGAAGGATGGGGCTCATAATCTTTTACAGAACGCTGGATTGGTTGAAGTGCATCAGGTATGTCGACGTGAACATATTAAGAAAGGTAATATAAGGACACTAATTAATCAGAATGTTGCATGAGCAGATGATAAAAGTTTGAGATCCTCTTCCTCTTAGCCATTCAGTTTCAAAAGAGACTGTTTCATGTCTGCTGAAAAGTGTGACACAGAGGTGAAAATGAAACACTCGCTCCACAAACTCCGTGGAGTGTTTGAAGTTCGCTCTTTAAGTGTGAAACATACGCTGCTTGAGAAAGCAGAGAAACGCGATGATGATTTCGGTAGAAAGGGTGCCGAAAGCATCAACAGTGTTTTGTGTTTAGTAGCTGCAGAAGTCCGTTATCATCAAGAGTGCTTTGCTAAATTAGTGTCAAACCCCTCCTCTATTCGAAAAAGATGCCGCCCTCAAGATACCAACTTCGACGCCGCTTTTCAAGAGTTATAAAAATTTATAGATAGTTCAGAGGAATGTCAATTTTCACTGCTCGATTTGTTGCATAAGGTTAATGAATGTCTCTCACAAGGAAAGACAATGACTATAAAAACACTGAAAAATAAACTGACTGAACGCTTTGGTGATGGGGTCTTGTTTCCACAATGCCAAAAAATCTTCCAGTTGTATGTTTTCGTGGCAGTTTCCTCAAACCTTTGAATCAATGGTACAATGAACGAGCTGTTAATGAAAAAGATGAGAGAAAGAGAATACTAGAAGCAGCAGCAGCTATCATCTGTGAAGATGTAAGAATGGCTCCTTGGAGTATTGCCGATTATCCAGATATCAATGACTTGACAGAGAATGCTGAAGTTATGGTTCCTGTCAATTTACACGAATTTGCGAAGGACGTGGTTTTCTCAAAAAAGAAAAGTAGTGAACTGTCCCCTTTAAAAAATGTACAGCAGTATCCCATTAGACTGTGTTAGCTACCAGGCCTCGTTCATGTATCTCCCGACTGCAACTTGGTCTTGCAGTGTTGTTGTTTCGTGAAGTGGGATCAAAAATCATTCTTGAAATTGTCTCGAATATGGGTTTCTGCTCTTCACATAGAACTGTGGCTTTACTTGAGGCTTCTGCCGTTCAGTTCTTTTTTTTTGTCATCAGTCTACTGACTGGTTTGATGCGGCCCGCCACGAATTCCTTTCCTGTGCTAACCTCTTCATCTCAGAGTAGCACTTGCAACCTACGTCCTCAATTATTTGCTTGACGTATTCCAATCTCTGTCTTCCTCTACAGTTTTTGCCCTCTACAGCTCCCTCTAGTACCATGGAAGTCATTCCCTCATGTCTTAGCAGATGTCCTATCATCCTGTCCCTTCTCCTTATCAGTGTTTTCCACATATTCCTTTTCCTCTCCGATTCTGCGTAGAACCTCCTCATTCCTTACCTTATCAGTCCACCTAATTTTCAACATTCGTCTATAGCACCACATCTCAAATGCGAAAGCGTTGCGGAGATTCTCTTCTGTTCCGGTTTTCCCACAGTCCATAATTCACTACCATACAATGCTGTACTCCAGACGTACATCCTCAGAAATTTCTTCCTCAAATTAATGCCGGTATTTGATATTAGTAGACTACTCTTGGCCAGAAATGCCTTTTTTGCCATAGCGAGTCTGTTTTGATGTCCTCCTTGCTCCGTCCGTCATTGGTTATTTTACTGCCTAGGTAGCAGAATTCCTTAACTTCATTGACTTCGTGACCATCAATCCTGATGTTAAGTTTCTCGCTGTTCTCATTTCTACTACTTCTCATTACCTTCGTCTTTCTCCGATTTACTCTCAAACCATACTGTGTACTCATTAGACTGTTCATTCCGTTCAGCAGATCATTTAATTCTTCTTCACTTTCACTCAGGATAGCAATGTCATCAGCGAATCGTATCACTGATATCCTTTCACCTTGTATTTTAATTCCACTCCTGAACCTTTCTTTTATTTCCATCATTGCTTCCTCGATGTACAGATTGAAGGCTACAGCCTTGTCTTACACCCTTCTTAATACGAGCACTTCGTTCTTGATCGTCCACTCTTATTATTCCCTTCTTGGTTGTTGTACATATTGTATATGACCCGTCTCTCCCTATAGCCGTTCAGTAGCGGAAACCAAATATTTCAAATCATTTGTTCTCACAGTTCGTTTCCGATAAGGCTGACTGCAATATTGCAATATTGCAACAATGAGAGGCAAAGGTACATTCCGCGCTATGGGTGGAATCAGGTGTGTGACTCCAGGGAGAGTGATAGAACATCAGAAAATAATGAAACTCTCTGTTATGCCGAGCTCTACTGAAAAAGCAAGTGTCCAAAAAATTAGTCTGCTAACATTTCAGAGGCAGAAGAGAGTTGAAACTGAAAAAAACAGAAAAAAACAGTCATTCATTAAAGCAACAGTGCCTAGCAATCACGATTTTACTTGGATGATGGGAAAGTTCTTACAGCTTTCTATTCCTGCATGGCAGGTTTTATGCAGAAAATCACAACTGGAAAATTTTATACACAATCAAATGTATTGGTGCTTCCATTCACCAACAACCCGGCCACAGATTACAGCACTATTATAACTGCTTTAACTTGTGCCATCACGGAGAGTAAGAAGATCACACAGTAAACACGTATCGTGACGTACTATAAATCACTCTACATAAAAGCTGAAGATATAGTTGCAGTGGAGGTTAATGGAGGTAATGAACTATTCACTAACATAGTTATTTGATTAGGAGGCTTTCACTTGATAATGTCTTTTTTAGGAGGTATAGGATTCTTAATGAGAGACAGAGGACTGTCTCAACTTTTGGAGGCTGTATATGCTGCAGCTTCTATTCCCCATATACTGTCTGGTCGTGCATACACGAGGGCAATTCAGGCTCACTCTGCAGTCATGTGTGCTCTTTCCGCCACGATACTGATGGAAATGGCAGGCATGGAGACGGAGAAACAACATGTTAAAGACCGTATGTCTGATATGAATGGAAATGGTGAATCTTTCGGCGATTTGTAAAAAGATTAAGTGATTGGAAAGCTGAAAAATAAATTTGTCAACACAATTGGTGATATTAAACAAAGAGGGAAAACTTCCCAGTTATGGATACAATACATTCAGCTTGTCATCTTGACACTGCATTTCATCCAAGCAGAATGTGTGGGGAATTGGGAGCTCCATATAGAATGCAACTTGACACTTTCCTTATGCTAAGGTATGTCATTTGTGCCTCCAAGACATGGAAAAACTGAAAGAAACCATGAAACTCGTGGAGTTAGATAAATTCACCAAGGACAGCTTCTTATTGGTACGTAGTATGGACAGACATGACGATAGAACAAACGCTTATGAAGAACCTGAAGGGTGTTGGAGGTGCTTCACACGGAAGAGGTTTCACCGATTGTGTGTTGAACTGATGGACTTGCGGTACACCAATAGCCCATCACATATATGAAGCTATGGAACAGTTCTGCAATTTACATTCGGTTTCGAGTGATCAACATGTTGAACTGTGGAGTGAGAGGATAGAAATTGACGAGAAAATTCGCAGAAGATTTCAGCTATGGTTGCAACAACACACTCCGTTTGCTTATAAGGAGCAATTGTATTCATTACGATCTGGTTTAGCAACTTCTCAGGAAGTAAACTGCTACAAAGCTGTGTCTGTTGGTGAAGAAGCTCTTCGAACAACAGCTACTGTCTTGCCAAAATTTGGTTCTCTGAAGCTTCAGCGATCCAGCATGGTAAGGAGAATGTGAATTTCAAAAGTTATGCTTAAAAAAATATAACTGAAGTAGATACAACTCAGTTATTTCAGAGAATACTGTATACATGTCATTCACATAATGATTTAAAGGATTGCTTCGCGTACGAATTATCGAGTGTACCAATGTCTGTTTGACAGCAGTGGATTGATAAGGAAAACAAAAAAGTCGTCGTTGTACAATCTTTTCAATCAAGTACCTGAAAGGAATATTGCCAATGAATCGACGTTCTTTGTTATAGATGGAGGCTTTCTTATCCACCACGTTGTGTGGCCCGAGAATGGAACTTTTGGTGACATTTATAAACCTTAATAGACTATATTCTGAGAAATTGTAAAGATGATGTTGCTGTTGTATTTGACGGATATTCAGAAAGCTCCCTGAACATAAGAACTATTAAACGCCAAAGGTGAACGGTGTAGCGGACCTCACGAGAAATTTTCCTTAATGACGTTATGAGTTGAATCACAGTCTGCCTTTCTTAGTAACATCCACAATAAGGAAATGTTTATTACACAGCTTGTGCAAAAACTGGACAGTTTTGGTACTGAAACCAGGATTGCGGATGATGATATGTTGACATTATTGAAAAAGCAATAAATGCCTCAAAATTTTACCAGCAAGTAATTATAGTGGTTCGAGATGTAGATCTCCTTCTGCTACTTATCACTCTTGCTCCAGACGACAAAGACATAATCCTGATGAAGGAAGGTAAATGTAGCATCAGGTCAAGATGTTACAATTCTAAAGATATGCGTAACTCCCCACTCGTTCATGGATGCAAGAATTCAGTACTGTTTCTTCATGCAGTAAGTGGCTGCGAAAGCACTTCAGCCTTGTTTGGGAGGGCAAAGCTGCAAGATTTACAACTATTCAATCGGTATCCCCAACTTCATAATATTCCACAGATATTCAGCGAACCTGCTTTTTCTCCTGATACCACTGCAAAAGCAGAAGAGAAATTTATGCTCTCTCTCTCTCTACACAGAAACAGTAGAGGGTACTGATAATAACTTAAATGCCATTCGATTCAAATGTTTTAACGTACATGTGGGTCAGGCAAACAATGCTATCATACTCCCTAATAACGCAGGACGCCTCCACTCTTACCGAGTTTACCTAAAAATCCAGCTATGGCTGGGGAACAAGTTGGATCCCAGAAACTTGGGCTGGAGGGAATCAAAATCATCCCTCTCCATGATTCACACGAAACGCCCACCTGCTCCAAAGAAAATACTGCTGCTGCACTCAAGGCAGCAGATGAAAGTATGTACGTGTGAGGGCTGACATACCTTGCACAACAAAGATCAAATACTGTCGTGGACAAAGCTGCACTATTGTGCCTCGCAGTGATTTCACAGATTTGGATTATGGTTTTATGTAAAAAAAATTACAGGAATTTATTTGTTCGATAGATATTATGGTATTTTCATTGTCCACATGTTGTAAACATATTTCAAGAAAAGTAATTGTTGATTACTTTTACACTGATTCTTAATTTTCATGAAAAATGATTTTCATTCCAATAATTTAAGTTGCATAAATATAAAGTGAAAAACTATAAAGCAAAATTGTTCTATATAAAGAAAAGACTGTTTTAAAATAAATTTCACTTTTTTTACCTACAAATTTTGTCACTCATAAACTAATTACCTTGCTTAAACATGTATTTGACCTTCTCGGAGTTGAATTTCACCAGAAATATTTTCTATCAAAAGATAACATTATTAAATGAACCGTATTCCGTAAAGTTTGCATAAAGAAAAGTAAATTACGTTAAGGGGGAAGCTCCCCTCATACGGCAGGGAAATTTTCTGTTTTCACTCCTTCATCACCTAAGAGTGTTTTCCTAGTTTCAAAACTTTTTAAATTTTTCCCCCATTTTTCCTAATTTTCCTAGACTATTAAGCAACTCTTTCTGATCTACTGGTAAGCTCTTGGTGTTCACTCGTGGGTTCTGTAGCTTCTTCCTTTTCTCTGCGGCTTTGTTGACGTTTTCCAGTGCTAAATTGATTACCTCACGGAGTCTTAAGCATCGTTGTGTAGGGAAGGCTGTTATTGCTTTATATTATCTGATGTTGATTTATACCTTATTAAATGGAGTGGAGGCGAAGTTGTAGAATCATTCGGTAGTTCGTTAATGATACTCTGAAAACCCGACAAGTGTAAATCCCATTTTCTGCGCTAACGACAGCAACACAGTCTGCAAAGTTTACCTAATTCTTGCATAATACGTTCCGAAAGGTTAAAAGATGGCATAAAAATTCATGTAAATACTGTTTTAATTGTACTACGCCTCAAAATTTGTTCTCATGTATTGGAACGAATTGTGGGCCATTACCAGAAATTACTTTGCCAACATGCAAATTTGCCAGAAAATTCTTTACGAATGCTACAGAAACAGGTTTTGCAATTGCTTTCTGTAAAATGTGAATGACACAAATTTAGAGGTAAGCTCAACAGCTACAAAAACAGATGAATAACGACGTTTAAATATCGTTACTGGACCGAAAATATCTTAGTTTCACAGGAATTATTGTCGCAGAGATGATCGAAAATAGTATCGTTCTGATCGTAGCGGCAGGTGATTGGTTTTCTTTTCTGTTTTTTTGCAGAGTTTGCGTTATGCCAAGACAGTACGAATTCGCTTTTTCATATTGTTGAAATAACATATTGTAGATCACGTAATTTCTGTAAACATTTCTTAGCACCTAAGTGAGCATAACTGAGATATGTATACCAGTCATATTATTGCAAGAAGAGCTTGTGAAGTCATCTTTACGACGGCCTGTCAAGACTACGTTGCGTAATCTGATAGATAATTTAGTCAAACAAACGCGGAATAATTCAGATAGACTGTGCGGATTAGTTAAATATCTTGCTCGAACAGTCCACGGGTGTACTGCCGGTCCATAGTGTCCAACAGTCACAATATTTCGGCGATCAGACATGTCGCCATCGTCAGGTGCGCTGACGAACTGAACTCCTGAGAGACGGCGACCGTCTTAAATCCCCTCCCCCTGCGTTCTCTCCACGGTTCGCGCCCGCGGCCGCGCGTCGGCGGTCGCTGAGACGCTGTCATAGTACTTAGATGTCTGGTATGTTGTTAGCCCATTTTGTGATTTCCGGACAAACAGTGCTCTGCGATCGCCGACTTGTTGGGGTATGTAAGTCGAGTGTGCCTCTGATGTTTTTGGCAATGATCTTCGATGGTGCGCACTGTCTGTCTAATATAAGTCTTCCCACACTGACACGGAATCTGGTATAGGGCGGCCTTCTAGACCCGAGATCGTCTTTGACACTTGCCAATAATATGGAAATGCCATGTGGCAAGGCCCTCCATCGGGTAGACGGTTAGCCTGGTGCAAGTCTTTCAAGCTGACGCCACTTCGGCGATATGCGTGTCGATGGGGATGAAATCACGATGATAAGGACAACACAACACCCAGTCCCTGAGTGGAGAAAAACTCCGACCCAGCCAGGAATCGAACTCGGGCCGTTGGGTATGACACCCCATTGCGCTGACCACTCAGCTACCAGGGGCGGACTTCCCAATAATGCTCGTGTTTCATTGGATGGGCAAAGACAGTTCCTACTCGGTGTTTCCTCAATATTCGTCCTATTTTCCTCGGTAGTGTCCGAGTATACGGTATATAGGCAGAGGTTGTCTCTTCCTCCATGACTTCTTCCCCCGTCCGCTGTGGCCGAGCGCTTCTATTCGCTTCAGTCCGAAACCGCGCTGTTGCTACGGTCGCAGGTTCGAATCCTGCCTCGGGCGTGGATATCTGTGATGTCCACAGGTTAGTTAGGTTTAAGTATTTGTAAGTGTAGGGGACTGTTGACCTCAGATGTAAAGTCCCATAGTGCTTAGAGCCATTTGAACCATTTCGACTTCTTCTGTCTCCATACGCTGTACTGTAGAGGTGGGGTGCAGAGCACGTCTGATCTGTCATTCCGAGTACCCGTTTCTCCA
This sequence comes from Schistocerca cancellata, assembly GCF_023864275.1. NCBI lineage: Eukaryota > Metazoa > Arthropoda > Insecta > Orthoptera > Acrididae > Schistocerca > Schistocerca cancellata. The sequence goes on along the minus strand of NC_064630.1, from coordinate 617,301,362 downwards.
GAATACAGTTTTGAGGTGTTCCAACCCCACAGAATTCTGTTGATGGCATAAGTTTGCAGACTCCCTCTAAAGTGACACTGTCCCCATCCCACAGAACATAAGTTCTGAAGGCTACACCACCCTAGATGTCGTCTTAGTATCTCCTAAAGGCCTCACTGAAGCAGTCCTCGATATAATTCGAAGTGAACACCTATCCATTCTCCTCACCATCCCCTACACTCAACCTCATACCCATGCAATCCATCCCATTCTCCATCCAAAAGCTACGCACAACTATTCTTTCCCAGACTGGAAGCCACCGCTAACCTTCCAGTACACTGACAATATCTCCCATGCTGCGACCTTTATGCAGAAGACCTCGTCAGGCGCAATATCCGCCCAAATCCCTACCAAGGCCATATAGCCCCATCACCCATTCTCCAACCACACGCCCTACTCCTTCCCCGAAAATCCCATTGCTTGTATACCTACTTCTTAAGGACTAGTGACAATGACGCACTCATTTTCCACCAACAGATACAGCGAGACATCGGGAATTTACCAAATGCCAAAAAATTATCTAGGAGTAGGCATTAGGAGTGGAATGATCATATAATGTTGATCGTCGGTAAAGCAGATGCCAGACTGAGATTCATTGGAAGAATCCTAAGGAAATGCAATCCGAAAACAAAGGAAGTAGGTTACAGTACGCTTATTCGCCCACTGCTTGAATACTGCTCAGCAGTGTGGGATCCGTACCAGATAGGGTTGATAGAAGAGATAGAGAAGATCCAACGGAGAGCAGCGCGCTTCGTTACAGAATCATTTAGTAATCGCGAAAGCGTTACGGAGATGATAGACGAACTCCAGTGGAAGACTCTGCAGGAGAGACGCTCAGTAGCTCGGTACGGGCTTTTGTTGAAGTTTCGTGAACATACCTTCACCGAGGAGTCAAGAAGTGTATTGCTCCCTCCAACGTATATCTCGCGAAGAGACCATGAGGATCAGAGAGATTAGAGGTCACACAGAGGCATATCGACAATCCTTCTTTCCACGAACAATACGAAACTGGAACAGAAGGGAGAACCGACAGAGGTACTCAAGGTATCCTCCGCCACACACCGTCAGGTGGCTTGCGGGGTATGGATGTAGAAGTAGAAACGATGGAGCTGGTACCAAACAAACTCTGTGCTCCCCATCAACTCTTCCAAGTACTGGAGTGCATTCCACCTTCCCACTAGCCATCATTCCGACCCTCTCAACCTGCTCTGCCATAACAGTCAGCCCTTACCTGACAACGTGAGCAACGCTAACTATTTTGCATCCTATCTCTCCGACATCTCTTCCAATCCGATGAACCTCGTTTTGATTACTCCCTGTTTCATACCGACCATGATGCACAAACACCACTGTCCCATCCCTGCCACCCAGCTTTCAGTACTCGGACAATATACTACAAATAAATTTAGACACACCAATCTCAGCACATGATATAAAACAAGTACTTCACAGAAAACAAATCACATCCGCTAGTCTTGACCGTGTTACATACAGACACCTTAATGTACAATCTGCATTGTTTCTAGCCGCCCTTGCAACCATTTATACTACCGCCTCGTAACACTGGTTACTTCAGTAAATTGTGGAAAACATCCAAAATCCTACTTTTCCTCAAATCACACAAACCCTCTGCCAGTACATCCACCTATCATCCCATATGTTTCACCTCAGCGTTTATGAAGGTATTTGAATCCATCCTCTCCTAATGCATCCATCAAAACTTGAACCAACACACCTCCTTCCACTAACCAGTGTGCTTTCTGCCCCTCCTCTTCCAATGGCCAGCTCGTGCATCTTCCTCATCTCCTATACCACCAGCTCAACACCCACAAATCCGCTATTTTTATCTCCCTCGATCTAGAGAAGTACTATGTCCGTGTATGACATTCCGATATCCTTTTCAGACTCCAGACTAACCCACTTCCAAATAATTATGTCCACCTTACTGCATTCTTTCTCTCTAATCGCCAATCCTTTGTCACCATTAACAAACGCTATTTACATTCTATTTCAGGTCTGTCCCAAGGCTCTGTTGTCTCTCCTCTCCTCTACAAGGGTGACATGCCCAAACCACCTCCACATTCCACTTCTTTCAGTATGCTGATGACACCACTTTCCTCACTCTCTATCCTACAATCCCGAAATCTAAACGATCGCTCCATAACCACCACAATTAGATTACTTTATCGTATAGACAAAAGCTCCACGAAATCAACCTCCCCAAAATCCAGGCAATAATTACAGGACACATCAAAAACACCTTCCATCTCCATGACTTTTGCCTTACCATTTACAACTGCCCTTTCAGCTAACTAATGGACTAAAATATCTTGTACTATTCATCGACCAGTAACAAATCTGCAAACCTTCCCTTGTAACCATCGGCCGGCCGCGGTGGTCTAGCGGTTCTAGGCGCTCAGTCCGGAACCGCGGGACTGCTACGGTCGCAGGTTCGAATCCTGCCTCGGGCATGGATGTGTGTGATGTCCTTAGTTTAGTTAGGTTTAATTAGTTCTAAGTTCTAGGCGACTGATGACGTCAGAAGTTAAGTCGCATAGTGCTCAGAGCCATTTGTAACCATCCAAATAAAAGCCCTCAATAGAACGAAACTACTAAGTCTACTAAATGGCCAAACCTGGAGACAGCACCCCTCTCACGTCCTCCACACCCACAAAACGTTGATCCAACCTATCCTTTGTTACATGAGCATTGCATGCATCTCTACCCCATGCAATTTCTATAACTCCCTCCAGATCCTGGAAGACCACACAATACACCTCACTTCCCACTTCTGTTTAATTCCCAAAACTTATCAAATTCTCGCCTCTCCTCACTCTCACTGAACACCCCTGAACGACCTACAACATCTGCAGATTTGTCTCCAATATTTCTGTGTTTCCACTCTATTTTCAAATCTACATCTATTACTACAACATTACCAACACATCCAACCAATGATAAACCTACATTCTCCATACACTCTCTCAAAGAAACTTCCTGACCCTCCCAGATCCTGAATTTTGCCCAACATAACCGATCTATCAGCTTTATGTCCACCCCACTCCTTCTGCCACATTATGGCTTCCTCTCCCTCCATTCCCCATATTCCTTTGCCTCCTTTTATTCCCATCTGCCTTTTTCCCTTCCCAACTTTCCCCATCAACTCTCAGCCTCACCAATACTCCGCTCTACTCCACCCCCTTTTTTTTTTCAGTCCTCAGTCTTCTCACTGGTTTGATACAGCCTGCCACGAATCCCTCTTCTGTGCCAACCTCTTCATCTCAGAGTAGCACTTGCAACCTACATCCTCAATTATTCGCTGGATGTATTCCAATTTCTATTTACCTCTACAGTTTTTGCCCTCTACAACTCCCTCTAATAGTCACTCCCTGATGTCTTAACTGATATCCTATCATCCTGTCCCTTCTCCTTGTCAGTGTTTTCCATGTATTCCTTTCCTAACCGATTCTCCGTAGAACCTCCTTATTCTTTATCTTATCAGTCCACCAGATTTTTAACATACATCTGTAGCACCACAGCTCAAATGCTTCGATTTTGTTCCAGTTTTCCCACAGCGCATGTTTAACTGCCGTACATTGTTGTGCTAGAAACTTACATTCTGAGAAATCTCTTCCTCAAATTAAGGACTATGTTGCATATTAGTAGTCTCCTCTTTGCCAGGAATGCACTTTTTGCCAGTGCTAATCTGCTTTTGATGTCCTCCTTGCCCCATCCGTCATTGGTTATTTTGCTGCCTAGGTAGTAGAATTCCTTAACTTCATCTACTTTGTGACCATCAATCCTGATGTTAAGATTCTCGCTGTTCTCATTTCTGCTACTTCTCATTGGTTTCGTCTTTCATTGACTCACTCTCGGTCCATATTCTACACTCGTTAGAGTGTTCATTCTACTGAACAGATCCTGTAATTCTTCTTCACTTTTACTCAGGATACCAATGTCATCAGCGAATCGTCTCATTGATATCCTTTCACACTGAACTTAAATCCCACTTCTGAATCTTTTTTTTATTTTCATAATTGCTTTTCAGTGTGCAGACTGAGCAGTAGGGGTGAAAGACTACATCGCTGTCTAATGCCCTTTTCATTCTGAGGACTTTCTTCTCTGATTTCCACTCTTTAATGTTCCCAATTATTAGTTGTGCATATCATGCATTAACCGTTTTGTCCCTTAACTTAACACTATTTTTCTTAGAATTTCAATCATATCGCACCGTTTTACATCCTCAAAGGCTTCTACCAGGTCGATAAATCCTACGAACATGTATTGATTTTTCTTTAGTCTTGCTTCCATCATCAACGGCAATGTCAGATTTGCCTCTCTGGTGCCTTTATCTTTCCTGAAGCTAAACTGATCTTCATCTAACACATCCTTAATTTTCTTTTCATTCTTCTGTGTATTATTCTTGTTATAAACTAGGATGCAGGAGTTGTTAAGATGATTGTGCTCTTGCAGTCTTCAGAATTGTGTGGATGATATTGTTCCGAAAGTCAGTTGCTATATCGCCAGTCTCATACATTCTACACGCCAACGTGAAAAGTCGTTTTGTTGCCTCTTCACCTAATAATTTTAGAAATTATGACGGAATGTTATCTATCCCTTTTGCCTTTTTTGATCTTAAGTCCTCCAAAGTTCTCTTAAATTTCGATTCTATTGCTAAATCGACTCCTGTTTCTTCTTCTATCACATCATACAAATTTTACCCCTTCAATGTTCTCTTTCCATCTATCTGCTCTCTCCTCTACATTTAACAATGGGACTCCCTTTGCACTCTTAATATTACCACCCTTGCTTTTAATTTCACCGAAGGTTATTTCGACTTTCTTATACCCTGAGTCAGTCCTTCCGACAAACATTTGTTTTTCGATTTCTTCAAATTTTGCGAGCAGCAATTTCGCCTTAGCTTCCGTGCACTAACTACTTATTTCATTCCTCAATGACTTCTATATTTGCTCTCGTAAATCTCCCTGAACATTATTGTACTTCCTTTTGTCATCAACCAACTGAAGTATTTCTTCTGTTATCCATGGTTTCTTCGAGTTACCTCCTTTGTACCCGTGTTTTCCTTTCCAACCTCTATGATTGCCCTTTTAAGACGTGTCCATTCTTCTTCAACTGTATCCCTTATTGCTATATCTATAGTTTCAGAGAATTTCTTCCTGACAAATCTCTTAAACTTCTGCGTACTCTTCACCACTACTACATTGTGATCTGAGTCTATATCTGCTCCTGGGTACGCCTTCCAATCCAGTATCTGATTTCGGAATCTCTGTCTGACCATGATATAATCCAACTGAAATTTTCCCGTTTCTCCCAGCCTTTTCCAAGTATGTGTGCTCCTTTTGTAATTATAGAACAGTGTATTCGCTATTACTGGCTGAAATTTGTTACACAACTAAGTTAGTCTTTCTCCTCTCTCATTCTTTGTCACAAGCCCAAACTTTTTGGCAACCCTGTCTTCTACTGCTTTCTCTACAACTGTATCCAGTCCCTCATGACTATTAGATTTTCGTCTCCGTTATGTACTGTATAACTCTTTCAATATTCCTATGTCCTTTTCCTATCTCTGCTGCCAATTCCGATAAAAACAACGCTATCAGCGAACTGTTCACAGTAACATACAGTCCGCCCTACCTTCCTATTCATAGCGAATCCCGTTGTACCATTTACTGCTGCTCTTGATATTACACTATAGTCATCTGACCAGAAATCCTCTTCTTCTTTCCATTTCACTTCACTGACCTGTAGTATCTAGATTGAGCCTTCGCGTTTTCCTTTTCAGATTTTCTAGCTTCTCTACCACGTTCAAACTTTTGACTCTCCACACTCCGACTCGTAGAACGTTATCGTTTCATTGGTTATTCAGTGTTTCTCTCATGATCACCTCCCACTTGACAGCTACTCCCGGAGATCCGAATGGGGGATTATTCCGGAATCTTCCGGCAACGGAGAGATCATCATGACACTTTTTCAATTACAGGCCACACGTCCTGTGGTTACACATTATGTGTCTTTAACGCAGTGGTTTCCATTGCCTTCTGCAACCTCATGCCGCTGGTCATAGCTGATTATTCCGCTTTTAGGTGCAGTTTCCCACCTCAAGTAGAAGAGAGTGAACTGAACCTCTGCCCACTCCTCCACCCTATATGACAAGATGGTTGGGAGAATGAGGATGACTTCTTATGCCGGAAGTCTTTGGTCGTCAATGCTCATCATTAAGCTAAATGTATGTGGGGGTAGGTTTCGAACCCAGGACGAAAAACATTTTAGTTACTAATCAAAGAGTGCTACTTCTAGGCCATGGGTGCTGTCGTAGCCCATATATCGTATGTGTCAGTCCTCGATCGTTATACCACCACATTCCTACCCTCCTCACAGACTAAACTTCGCGTCTTCAACAACAGATCCCCTACTTCAGGGCAAGTCCGTCCAGTTTTTAGTGCCATGAAAGTACTTCTTTTAATTTTCAGTGTTTCAGAATCATATTTTAAATGCTTTTAAATGTGCTGTAGGTACGTTTCGTTTTACCTCATATTATTACTGTTTTTAGTTACAATTGCAAGAAGTCATATCTCTTGTACATATAAAAAGTGCCATTATATTTTCAACTTTAAAAAGTTTTAAGTTAATAATAAATACCTTACCTTTGTGGTTTTTCTTCTCAATTTGTTGCCATTTGGTTGGAGAGTGGGCTGACTGTACTGCTGGCAGTCTCCTCCCCCACCCCCCCTCCCCACTCATATATGGCGAGTTGGTATGAAGTAACATCACATGTAACTACAGTTTTATGCTGTCTGTTGTAAAGTATTATTTTTGTTTGTCAGTAAGCCAAGCTTATATTTGTATCTTTGATCTCTTTCTTTGCAGAGTGCACCTGAAAATGACCTGTAAGTCCGCAATTGGCCAATGGTGGTAGGTATCACAGACTGAATGCTTGTGAAACACAGCAGACATGGAAATCTTCAAATATCCTCCAACAAATATATGTCTGTGGTTCCCCACATGAAGAAAATGATTATGTAGAGTGAAGACTAATTCTCAAGGCTGTTACGAATATTTGTTAGCCCCACGTTGATTACCATATTATATTGTTCTTTGCGAGCCGTGCGAGAGGCGATATCGATTCCTTATTCCAGTACACTCTTGGCCTATCATTGCTCAGCTATGGCTTTCTTTACGTTCCTAATCGGGCAGCTCTACAAGGGATTTGAGCAAGCATGCAGCTCTGTCAAGATCGGGGGATGGGGATTTGGCCGTTTCGATGGAATCTCGCTCAGTATACTGTCTGGTTTCTTGGAGATGTGGCGGTCCACACGGTTGATATTTACTACGCGGCCCGAGCTGTCGCTTACTGGGAAGTTGTAGCTTTACGCTGCCTGTGTGGTGATGGGTCATATTCTGCAGTCAGATTCTGGGCGGTTTCCTGCTGCCTTAACTGAGGTTGTGGCCTCGTACATGTCCACACATTTGCTTCGGTCTGATCCAAAAACGACGGTGTACAACTTTGGTTTCTTTTCTTTTTTTAACGTTCGTCGGGATTTATAAGGCATCACCCCCGCGCTGAACTGTCACTTCTGACTGTCCTGTGTTTATTTTGACGTTAAACTGATTCTTCTTATTCTCCTGGCCGTGTTTGGCCGATGCTATTATGTTGATCAACATCCTGGCGATAAAAGTCAAAGACAAATACTCGTATAATTGTATGAGAGTATCACTTTCAGGAAGCGTATCTCTCTCTTAAAATTAAAGTTTTAATCTGTTTTCTGCTTTTTTTAAGTGCCTCTTAATATTTTTCTTCTTTTGATACTATCAGACCAAATGGACACAGTTGCATGCCTTAATGTCTACATCGTGTTCAATTGCTGGGTCAGTTTCATTTGCACTCTGTGTGTTTGTTTTAGAATTTGTCGAGCAAGTGTCTAGAAGGTCAGCCGAAATCGATTCCTTACTTTGCCTAGTTTGTATGTCTTTCGGCTGCCCGAGATTTCGTTGCTCATAAAAGGACTTAGTAAACCTCTCAGTCTGCTTCACAGACGTGTACAGGTTAAATTTTTCACTTTCTGTGATTACATATGTTAGTGAAATAGGTTGCTTCACAGCTCTGCGTGAAAAGCCAAAAGGCAAAAGTCTTCTTCGCAAAGTTAAACATTAGTAAAAATTATCTGATTGGTATGATTATGCGTATTAGTGAAACAGACGTTTGCCTTTGGTTGTTTACCTACTGTGAATGTAAAGTTGTAAGTTTTGTGTGTGTGTAAACTTTTTTAATGTTCTATTTGGTGATATTAAAATATGCTTCACAGATATGTACATTTTTTATATGCATTTCAACCAATCAGTAATCCCTTTTGCTGCTTCCAATCCGCATAAGTAAAGTTTTACAATTTTAATACTAACTTTCTTATTCGAGGACTGATTTTACTCGGTGTAAGAGTTGCTTCACTAACATGCCACCTAATTTCGATTTCTCGTGACCTAACAGTTTGTTTCCAAACTTAACCTCTGTGGCGTTCTGATACCACCTGCTATGTAATTTAAAAAATCGGCCTCTGGGATAATAATAAAGAATTTTACACCTAATATTAATTTAGTTTTACTAAACACCTTACCACTCTTAGATCCCAGTTCCCTACCAGTTGACGTTGCTTGAGAACTTTCGGCTAACTTCATATGTGGTGACGAATTTCTTATTTTTTAGTAGCTAACTTCAGTTAATCATATTATAATACGAGGGTAACGCTATTGAATGTAACACACTGCAGTCAGCGAGACTAATTAAACTAATGGACTACAATGATTAATTTGTAGTAAATTATATTAAAAGGTTACAGCTACGAACATCAAGAATGTTATCAAAACGACTAGATATTGCTTTTGTTACTACATGAATTATTCAGTTTTGACATAGACTGTAATTATGGCAGTTAGCTTTTCCAAATTGCTTTTTCCTTGAATCGCTAAAGTACTTAAAACACAACAACCAAAGGTTTTCCAATTAAATCCAGGATTTAAAAACAGTAAGATGGCCAGTCTGCTAATGATAATCTCAAGGCCACTGTCTTGAACGTTACTTGCCTGTGAAGTGGATTTTTACAAGCGTTCATTAGTGTGTACCACAACCAGTAAATGATGAGTGCGAGATTCCATTTAGGGATGTGTGGCCTTTAGCCCAGCAGACAGTGGAATCTGCTCTTGCTTGCATGTGGATTACACTGGTGGCAGACTGGATCAAGTGTCCAACAGCACTGATTCTGATTGCCATCTTGAGCGACCTTCGAGCAAACAGACGAGAAGATGGCCTGTAGTAGCATTCTACAGAAATCTACTGTCTCATCTGGCATACAGTAAAAAATCATACTGTGTATATGTGTGTTCTTACTTTTCATTGGAGAGCTCAGGTTTCCAGTTATGCCAATAACAACTTGCGTTACTATTAACGTCCTTTATCCGCATGCTTCAAAACACAGTCGCCCCAAAAATTTTCTTGTCATAAAATTTGCGAGTAATAGTCATTCCATGTCAGGACTCGAAAAATGCATGTCAACCGTTGCTGCAATGTTGTGTGGCTCCTGGACACACCTCCAGTAGTATCGTAGTTGGATGCCATTTTCGAATTGTCTCTGTAAGACTGGGTGATTCATTAAATGTTTGCTAGTTTCATCCGTACTTCTCTACTAGCTATAATGGAAATGATTTTGAATATCTGAGTAATTTATCATTCACTGTTTTGCGACAGTATTTTCTTAGAGTCGATATCTTAGTTCCAATCTCAGTAAAAAAATTAGACCACATTTATCATCATATAAACTGAGGGACTCTAAAGGACAACGACTTGCTACTTGACGAGGTACGAACTGCAACAATTACCTGTAGTTAATGGAACAGCAGCAGCAGCGAATAAATTACAGTCAGTTATAATGGCCCTTTCCAGCCTGCGACATGTACAGAATTTATTAAAACTACCTTCTTTTCTCTGCGACTTGCTCTTGAACCTAATAAGAAATGCATCAGCCCAGAAAGCGTGTGGAATCATAGTACACAGATTAAGTAAAAGAATATATGACGTCTCACTTCATCTGGTGTTAGGATTCATGTGGCACATATTATATAACTGCTAGAGTGCAAATTGTTCCCCAGAATGCATGCCAGGTGTTTCGTTTTGCCACATATTCGCCTATCGAGCGTTACGAATGTACTAGTCATATCTCTTTCCTTATTCAGGTGACGTTTCGCAAATTTCTACAGATGTCGATCCCCCACTGAAAGCCGAATGCCAATATATAAAAAAAGTGGCCACGGAAGCCTCAACAGTATTTCTGCTACAGCTCTGCAGAGTGGATATTTCAAGTGTCTAACGACACCTTGACCAACTAACGGAGTAGAAACCCCCATTTGCTGTCCTCTCTTACATTATCATAGAAGTGCGGGGCATTGGGCTAGGCAGATTCACATAACCTCTGGTCATGGACCGACAACAATAAGTTTCCAGCAATGGCTTACCATCCTCACCTTCCAAACCTGTCAGTTAGCTTTGATCAATCCTCACTGAAATACCGTTTTAATGAAATTTGGAAAAAGTAATTAACACAGCGATGATTATTATGCTTTATTCATAGTTAAAGTGTGCACAAGTCAACTGAAACCAAGAAGTGAAGTAGTTTGGGGACAGCTGTCGCTGGTGCAGGTGATTCGTTATAGAATCTTCGTTCAGTCGCCAATGCCTCGACCGCCTCCAGCGCCAAAGCCGCCGCTGCCAAAGCCAGGACCGCCTCCTCCAGAGCCGAAGCCGCCACCTCCTCCAGGGCCGAAGCCGCCAGCTACTCCAGGGCTGAAGCCGCCAGCTACTCCAGGGCCGAAGTCGCTAGCTACTCCAGGGCTGAAGCCGCCACTTCCTCCAGGGCTGAAGCCGCCGCCTCCGCCGGGCCTCCCGGAACCAGGGCCGCCGAAACCTCCGCCGGGACGGCTGGAACCGCTCTGGCTGCTGAACTGCGCATGCGCCAAGGCGGCAACGCACAGCAGCAGCGTGAACAGTGCCTGCCGACAGAGGAATAGTGAATGCGTCATCGTATCAAGTACATTAGATCCACTTGTGTGTCACAATGAATGAAAAACATTGTCTCGATTACTCTTTTACCAATGATTACTGATTTCGACCTGACTAGCTGATAATCTTGGTATCTGCTGCTGCAAGGCGCGGTTTATCACTACTCGTAAGAACAACATAAATACTAACATCCATTTATGTGTGATTTGACACTCTACGATAAAAGAAAAATATGCACAATGAATGAATCATCTGACTGTGACGGAAATCAGGAGATGTTAACTTGCACATTTATTCAAGACGAAGAGCTCTACAAACTGAGAAAGCCAACCTCTGGGGATTATGCAAGCAGTTATTCAGCTTGATATTGATTGGTAGAGTTGTTGCATGTCGTCCTGAGGGATATCGTGCCAGATTCTGAGCAGAGTCCTGCTATGAAAAGAAATGGCGCCCCAGGCCATCGATCCTGATTGCTGGGCAGGTGACAGTTGGCAGGTGACAGTTGGTATCTCACAGCTGTGCAGAGTGTCTCCAGACACTTCCTCGGCCTGGAGTCACATTGATTGGAGTGGAGCTGCCTTCAGAGATGAATCTCCTTCTAACACAGCCGATAACAAGCCAAGACGGGGGGTGAGGGCCCTTTGGTAATCATCTGCTGCAGCCTAACAGCACAGCAGTATGTCAGCAATGTTCTACGTCCCATTTTGTTGCCCTTGAAGGAAAGCCATCCTGGGACTACATTTCAGCAAGATAACGCACACGGAGTGTGTATTTACTGCCAGCCTTCGTGTTTGCCAAACGTCATCTCTCCCCAAGTGAGAAAGTTTACACGATTATGGGCAGGGCTCTCCAATGGCACCGCGATTTTGACGAAGTAATGTTTCAGCTGTTGAGAATTTGGCACGATTTCCCTCAGAACGACAGGCACAACTCCATCAATCAATACCAAGCCGATTATCTGCTTGCATAAGGGCCAGAGGTGGACGATCGTGATATTGACTTGATCAATTTGTGAAGCTATTTCTCTTGCATAAATCATCCAGTTTTTCTGAACCTGTATCGTTTGTTTGTCTCTACATATACACTCCTGGAAATTGAAATAAGAACACCGTGAATTCATTGTCCCAGGAAGGGGAAACTTTATTGACACATTCCTGGGGTCAGATACATCACATGATCACACTGACAGAACCACAGGCACATAGACACAGGCAACAGAGCATGCACAATGTCGGCACTAGTACAGTATATATTCACCTTTCGCAGCAATGCAGGCTGCTATTCTCCCATGGAGACGATCGTAGAGATGCTGGATGTAGTCCTGTGGAACGGCTTGCCATGCCATTTCCACCTGGCGCCTCAGTTGGACCAGCGTTCGTGCTGGACGTACAGACCGCGTGAGACGGCGTTTCATCCAGTCCCAAACATGCTCAGGGGGGGACAGATCCGGAGATCTTGCTGGCCAGGGTAGTTGACTTACACCTTCTAGAGCACGTTGGGTGGCACGGGATACATGCGGACGTGCATTGTCCTGTTGGAACAGCAAGTTCCCTTGCCGGTCTAGGAATGGTAGAACGGTTTGGATGTACCGTGCACTATTCAGTGTCCCCTCGACGATCACCAGTGGTGTACGGCCAGTGTAGGAGATCGCTCCCCACACCATGATGCCGGGTGTTGGCCCTGTGTGCCTCGGTCGTATGCAGTCCTGATTGTGGCGCTCACCTGCACGGTGCCAAACACGCATACGACCATCATTGGCACCAAGGCAGAAGCGACTCTCATCGCTGAAGACGACACGTCTCCATTCGTCCCTCCATTCACGCCTGTCGCGACACCACTGGAGGCGGGCTGCACGATGTTGGGGCGTGAGCGGAAGACGGCCTAACGGTGTGCGGGACCGTAGCCCAGCTTCATGGAGACGGTTGCGAATGGTCCTCGCCGATACCCCAGGAGCAACAGTGTCCCTAATTTGTTGGGAAGTGGCGGTGCGGTCCCCTACGGCACTGCGTAGGATCCTACGGTCTTGGCGTGCATCCGTGCGTCGCTGCGGTCCGGTCCCAGGTCGACGGGCACGTGCACCTTCCGCCGACCACTGGCGACAACATCGATGTACTGTGGAGACCTCACGCCCCACGTGTTGAGCAATTCGGCGGTACGTCCACCCGGCCTCCCGCATGCCCACTATACGCCCTCGCTCAAAGTCCGTCAACTGCACATACGGTTCACGTCCACGCTGTCGCGGCATGCTACCAGTGTTAAAGACTGCGATGGAGCTCCGTATGCCACGGCAAACTGGCTGACACTGACGGCGGCGGCGCACAAATGCTACGCAGCTAGCGCCATTCGACGGCCAACACCGCGGTTCCTGGTGTGTCCGCTGTGCCGTGCGTGTGATCATTGCTTGTACAGCCCTCTCGCAGTGTCCGGAGCAAGTATGGTGGGTCTGACACACCGGTGTCAATGTGTTCTTTTTTCCATTTCCAGGAGTGTATATCAAATCTACCTATTCCGTCCCAATCGTATAATTTTTTCGTGGTGCGTCTTTTTTTGTGTTAGTGCGTATTATTTGCTTCTTAATAGGGTTTCCCACTACTTCTGGTCATAGCGAAAACAATAAACGTTATAGAGAATTCTTTATTGTGTGTAGTTTGGATACAGTACATAAAGAATGGTGGAAATATTCGAAAACGTCATCAGATGATTCGTGGTAAGTGGATGCTCCTTGAATTTCGATTCACTACATAGAGTTACAGTTTAGTGCCTCTCATATAACTTCACAGGTAACAAAAATGGTTTCCTCAAACAATGGAATACAAGAACTAGAAAATATATTTTCCTGCAGTATAGTCTTGTACAGAAGTGAAACGTAGGCTATAAAAAGTTTATACAGGAAGACAAACCAAGCATTTGTATTGTGGTTCTGCACAAGAATTCTGAATACTACATAGGTTGATCGAGCATATAAAGGAGAGCTACCGAATCAAGCTGGGGAGAAATTGAGATTAAGGTACAATTTTACTAAGAGAGGAGATTGATTTTTTAGGCCACACCCTGAAGCATCAGGGAATATTGGTATTACAAGAAGGTTTGGGGGCAAAAACTTTGGGGAACACAAGGCTTGATTAAAATGAGCAGAGTCAAACGTATGTAGGTTCAGGTAGTTACACAGAGAGAAACAGGATTGAAATGGATAGACTAGCGTGAAGAGCTGCATCAAACAAGTCTTTCGACAGGATACCACAACTACAGTAATCAATGTTGCACAGAAATGCTCCTCGTTGAATAATGTGCGTCAGAGATTGGAATTTTTATCTCAACTTCTTCTAGGTTCACCTGCCTATTTTAACAACTCCGCAGAAAAAGTCTTCAGAAGTTTCACATCATAACATAACTGTGATCCTGAGCTCACCTTCCGCTGACAAAATACTGATGCACGTTCCCACACTGGTTAATAACTTGGATGTGCGCCTTCAACAATTGGCCAGTTCCATGACATTACACGAATGCCACTACTAAGTTGAATAGTTCGTACACAAATGAGTAAAACCACCAATAGTTTGGAGGTAAACGTGACATAGTTCCGTTCCATGGTTACAGTACCATTGCAACAAAGTGACTAGACAATTCATTATTTAGCATTGTGACCGAAACTCTTACATTTAATTGGCACATGTCTTTCGTGTCGGATGTACTTCGTCCAGAGTGGGGCGCTGTATTCCACTGCTATACCATTCACATATAAGTGGTAATAATCGGAAAACTATCTCTTTTGCAGCAGAATCTCTTACTCCTTTGTGCAATTTGCAAACTGTAGTCTCAGTTACATATCTCTCACCAAATTCTAATGGGCTCCAGTTAGTACTAAATGAAACGAATGAAAGTCGTAATAAATAATGCATTGGCGTTCTAAAGAGCTATGCAACATCCAATTTCATCAGTGGCTCATATTCTTGACTTTCTGAAGACATCGCACCAAAACTCTCCGCACGGCTCTAACGTTTCCCGCTTGTGCCAGCACTAGGAGGTTGCAGGTGTTCCTCTCCAGGCCAACAGGTAGGTCCCCCAACTTATAAACGAGGATCCGCACGTAAGTGAGACTGGCAACAGGACTGGTCTATTTTCGGTTACAAAGACACACACAGTTAAACATTGTTTATCAACTTACCACTCCTCAGTTGTGATGCAATGACACCATGTGGTATGACATAAAGCAAATCACAGTGAATTGCTGGAAGTGTTTATTCCGACACAGGAAATTCACCCTTGATGACGGTGTGCCGCATTCGAAGTCTGTAACCGTAACGCAAACAGATACGTGGTATAATACCTACTTTAAGTTACTACCTACTTTAAGTTGCTTAACAGGCTGCAGACAAATGTGTCCTAATTAATTCGATATGTTCCTTGCGGACAAACTACAAAGAGGAAATAAAAGAATGAAGCAGGTTATCAAATTGTGCCAGCTGCAGATGGAGTATATAAGCCAATACTTCGCTGTTACATGTGAGTATACACGCGTGTTTGGGGTCTTCGTAGCTACCTACGTTGGTGAATTTTCTTGGTATTGCAATATATCGAAAAAATTGTTCTAATGGCTCTGAGCACTATGGGACTTAACTTCTAATGTCATCAGTCCCCTAGAACTTGGAACTACTTAAACCTGACTAACCTAAGGACATCACACAGATCGATGCCCGAGGCAGGATTCGAACCTGCGACCGTAGCGGTCGCGCGGTTCCAGACTGACGCGCCTAGAACCGCTCGGCCACACCGGCCGGCTGCATAATTTTAAGAGCTAAGGACACTAGTTCAACTTTAATATTGTGAAACTTATTTCATGTACTTAACATGTGTTCACCGCTCTTAGGATTTTCATTTTAGAGCTCGTATTCAATAGATAATTTTTCCTTGTTTTGATCCATAGAAAGCAAAGAACGTGCACCGAGCGAGGTGGCGCAGTGTTTACCATACTGGATTCGCATTCGGGAGAACGACGGTTCAAACCCACGGCCGACCATCCTGATTTAGATTTTCCGTGATTTCCCTAAATCGCTTCTACATCTACATCCATACTCCGCAAGCCACCTGACGGTGTGTGGCGGAGGGTACCTTCAGTACCTCTATCGGTTCTCCCTTCTATTCCAGTCTCGTATTGTTCGTGGAAAGAAGGATTGTCGGTATGCCTCTGTGTGGGCTCTAATCTCTCTGATTTTATCCTCATGGTCTCCCCGCGAGATATACGTAGGAGGGAGCAATATACTGCTTGACTCTTCGGTGAAGGTATGTTCTCGAAACTTTGACAAAAGCCCGTACCGAGCTACTGAGCGTCTCTCCTGCAGAGTCTTCCACTGGAGTTTATCTATCATCTCCGTAATGCTTTCGCGATTACTAAATGATCCTGTAACGAAGCGCGCTGCTCTCCGTTGGATCTTCTCTATGTCTTGTATCAACCCTATCTGGTACGGATCCCACACTGCTGAGCAGTATTCAAGCAGTGGGCGAACAAGCGTACTGTAACCTACTTCCTTTGTTTTCGGATTGCATTTCCTTAGGATTCTTCCAATGAATCTCAGTCTGGCATCTGCTTTACCGACAATCAACATTATATGATCATTCCATTTTAAATCACTCCTAATGCGTACTCCCAGATAATTTATGGTATTAACTGCTTCCAGTTGCTGACCTGCTATTTTGTAGCTAAATGATAAAGGATCTATCTTTCTGTGTATTCGCAGCACATTACACTTGTCTACATTGAGATTCAGTTGCCATTCCCTGCACCATGCGTCAATTCGCTGCAGATCCTCCTGCATTTCAGTACAATTTTCCATTGTTACAACCTCTCGATACACCACAGCATCATCTGCAAAAAGCCTCAGTGAACTTCCGATGTCATCCACCAGGTCATTTATGTATATTGTGAATAGCAACGGTCCTATGACACTCCCCTGCGGCACACCTGAAATTACTCTTACTTCGGAAGACTTCTCTCCATTGAGAATAACATGCTGCGTCCTGTTATCTAGGAACTCCTCAATCCAATCACACAATTGGTCTGATAGTCCATATGCTCTTACTTTGTTCAATAAACGACTGTGGGGAACTGTATCGAACGCCTTGCGGAAGTCAAGAAACACGGCATCTACCTGTGAACCCGTGTCTATGGCCCTCTGAGTCTCGTGGACGAATAGCGCGGGCTGGGTTTCACATGACCGTCTTTTTCGAAACCCATGCTGATTCCTACAGAGTAGATTTCTAGTCTCCAGAAAAGTCATTATCCTCGAACCTGCGACCGTAGCGGTTGCGCGGTTCCAGACTGACGCGCCTAGAACCGCTCGGCCACACCGGCCGGCTGCATTCAGGCAAATGCCGGAATGTTTCCTCTGGAACGCAACGGCCGACTTCCTTCGCCATCCTTCCCTAATCCGATGGGACCGATGACCTCGTTGTTTGGTTTCCTCCCTCCAAACAATGAGCCAAAGAATTTGCAGTAGAAGAAATCCACTATTAGAGTAACCAGTGCGATTATCGCTTGTAACTTCCAACAAGGTCGTTTCCAGACGAGGGTCCCTTACCTCAAATTGATAGATTTACACTTTTCTATCATCCCTGAACGTTTGTACCATCATTAAAAAATCACCTTGTTTATCGTTAACACAGAGATTTCGGAACCATATTTAACCTGCAAAACATCTGGATGTGATATGAACTTTAAAACTAAATAAATTCCTGAGTAGAAAATTAACAAGATGAGCCGTGTATGTCAGAACAAGCAGGTGTTCCAAAGAGACCATCAGAAAACAACTGACTGCAACTTTGGAAAGGCTCACAGCTGACGATGAATGAGTAACTTTGAGCGATGGATAGTGAAGAGAGCACAGAAACACCTTTGTAGGGAGACAAGACCCAGTAGAAATCCTGTGACAACTCAAGAGACACATATTTTAATTGGTGAAAGGAGAAAATATAAAAACCGATCACCTAAAGCAGGCAAAAGGGAACGATTGGCAACTCAAAGTGGCACAGCAGGAATAGGTATAAGAAAATGTATATATTTGGGAAAGATACATGAAGCCAATAGGGAAATTCAAGAAACCTTTAGCGTAAGGAGTATTCAGATGGCAACACAGTATCAAGCACATAATATAAGAGTGAATGGTGGAAACAATATACAGAAGGGTTATACAAATGAAACGATAAGAAGACAATACGAGGTAAGCTGAAAAAATTCCGGAACATTCGTAATTTTGCGCCAATGGTGTGTTGGAGCGAAATTCGGATGGCAGCCCAGCATATGGCTCTGTTGAATGTGTAACTTTCGGAAGTTTCATTGTTGTATGTCTGTTAGTCATTGTTCAGTGCTGTATGGAGTGGAACGTTGTGTCGCACAGTTTGCGAATTTCAATATGGCAGATTTTGCATAAGACTCAAGAAAACCTTTACAGAGACACACCAAATGACGGAGGAAGCCTACGGTGATGGGTGCTTAAGCCGTACTCGGTGTTATGAATGCTTCACACTGTTTAAAAATGGCCTGGTGTAAGTTAAAAGTGACCCTCGTTCAGATCGCCCTTAGATGGCTGCCTACGACGCTCACGCCACGGAAGTCGACGAAATTGTGCGTGCCAATCGAAGACTGTGCAAGAGATTTCAGAAGAGTGTAACATCTCAGGTGGATCATGTCATGAAATCATGACACAGCTTCTTGGAACGCATCGTGTTGCCGCCAAGTATGTCTTATAGCTCATGAGTCGAGACCAGAAAGGCCTTTTCCGCGCTTTCTGTGAAGAGCTTTTCGGTCACGCAAATGAAAAGGAGATGTTCCTTAAGAGAGTCATAACTGGTGATGAGACCTGGGTCTACAGTTATCATGTTGAGACCAAGGTGCAATCTTCATAATGCGTCGGGAAAGGTTCTCTATGGCCATAAAAAGGTCGTCAGATCAGATCAACTGTCAAAGCCATGCTGATGGTTATCTTCGACTGTGAAAGTCGTGGTACAGAGACAAACTGTGAATCGGCACGAGTTGCGAAGCCTGCGAGAAAATGTGAGAAGGAAACGGCCTGAAATGTGGTGGAATAATTCATGGTTCTTTCATCACGATAAAGCACTTGCAAATTCATCGCCGTTGGTGCGTAACTATCGCACAAATACGAAATCACTGTGCTGCCCCATCCTCCGTACTCTAAAGACCTCGCCCCTGCGGACTTTTCTTTTTATATTCAAAGTCGAGGGGGGGGGGGGGGTTGGGTTGTTTGGGGAAGGAGACCAGACAGCGAGGTCATCGGTCTTATCGGATTAGGGAAGGATGGGGAAGGAAGTCGGCCGTGCCCATTCAAAGGAACCATCCTGGCATTTGCCTGGAGCGATTTAGGGAAATCACGGAAAACCTAAATCAGGATGGCCGGACGCGGGATTGAACCGTCGTCCTCCCGAATGCGAGTCCAGTGTCTAACCACTGCGCCACCTCGCTCGGTATTCAAAGTCGAGAACCCTGTTGTAGGGACGAATGTATGCAACGGCAGACGCCATAAAACAAACTTCGCAGACGGCGCTTAGTGCCATCCAGTAAACAGGCGCACCAAGAGTACTCCCGAAAGTGGAAGCTGCGTTGGAAGAGGAGTAACAATTGTGGAGGAGAGTGTTTCGCAGGGGACCACGCACAGTAAGTAAAAGGTAAGTAAACAAAACGCTCATAGGCAGCACACCGCGCCTGGTACACGCGGCGCTCGGGGACCACAGCACAGCTACGACACCTAAAGATGGGCTTATAACAGTCTGAAACCGATAGTGTGAAAATAGAGAAATTTACAGCTGAAGCGGTATATTCAACATCTGCTAAAAAGTAAGCGTAGAAAAATTTGCGGACAAAGTTCCGGAATACACTCCTGGAAATGGAAAAAGAACACATTGACACCGGTGTGTCAGAACCACCATACTTGCTCCGGACACTGCGAGAGGGCTGTACAAGCAATGATCACACGCACGGCACAGCGGACACACCAGGAACCGCGGTGTTGGCCGTCGAATGGCGCTAGCTGCGCAGCATTTGTGCGCCGCCGCCGTCAGTGTCAGCCAGTTTGCCGTGGCATACGGAGCTCCATCGCAAACACTGGTAGCATGCCGCGACAGCGTGGACGTGAACCGTATGTGCAGTTGACGGACTTTGAGCGAGGGCGTATAGTGGGCATGCGGGAGGCTGGGTGGGGGTACCGCCGAATTGCTCAACACGTGGGGCGTGAGGTCTCCACAGTACATCGATGTTGTCGCCAGTGGTCGGCGGAAGGTGCACGTGCCCGTCGACCAGGGACCGGACCGCAGCGACGCACGGATGCACGCCAAGACCGTGGGATCCTACGCAGTGCCGTAGAGGACCGCACCGCCACTTTCCAGCAAATTAGGGACACTGTTGCTCCTCGGGTATCGGCGAGGACCATTCGCAACCGTCTCCATGAAGCTGGGCTACGGTCCCGCACACCGTTAGGCCGTCTTCCGCTCACGCCCCAACATCGTGCAGCCCACCTCCAGTGGTGTCGCGACAGGCGTGAATGGAGGGACGAATGGAGACGTGTCGTCTTCAGCGATGAGAGTCGCTTCTGCCTTGGTGCCAATGATGGTCGTATGCGTGTTTGGCGCCGTGCAGGTGAGCGCCACAATCAGGACTGCATACGACCGAGGCACACAGGGCCAACACCCGGCATCATGGTGTGGGGAGCGATCTCCTACACTGGCCGTACACCACTGGTGATCGTCGAGGGGACACTGAATAGTGCACGGTACATCCAAACCGTCATCGAACCCATCGTTCTACCATTCCTAGACCGGCAAGGGAACTTGCTGTTCCAACAGGACAATGCACGTCCGCATGTATCCCGTGTCACCCAACGTGCTCTAGAAGGTGTAAGTCAACTACCCTGGCCAGCAAGATCTCCGGATCTGTCCCCCATTGAGCATGTTTGGGACTGGATGAAGCGTCGTTTCACGCGGTCTGCACGTCCAGCACGAACGCTGGTCCAACTGAGGCGCCAGGTGGAAATGGCATGGCAAGCCGTTCCACAGGACTACACCCAGCATCTCTACGATCGTCTCCATGGGAGAATAGCAGCCTGCATTGCTGCGAAAGGTGGATATATACTGTACTAGTGCCGACATTGTGCATGCTCTGTTGCCTGTGTCTATGTGCCTGTGGTTCTGTCAGTGTGATCATGTGATGTATCTGACCCCAGGAATGTGTCAATAAAGTTTCCCCTTCCTGGGACAATGAATTCACGGTGTTCTTATTTCAATTTCCAGGAGTGTATTTTGAACAGACCTCGTGTTAGGGAACGGGAAGAGGAAGTAGTGAATTTGAGGTGGAAGATATGGTACTACGAGAAGGATTTGAAAGAGCGCTGTGAGACCAGAGTCGTAACAATGCTAGTCGAATGGACGACATTCTCTTAGAGTCACTGAGAAAGATTTCAGTGAAGAAAAACGTGAAGTGTGTTACATCATGTAGTAATCCTATGACTGTTCGCTAAGTGTGCCACCTGTCTCTGGCTGTAATTCTTGCTGTGTGCGGTGCGTGTCTCCAAGATGTTTCAGAAGAGGTGTTTACCTCTGTAATAACGAAATAGTAAGCTCGATGAGCTGTTTGAAGTCGGTTAGACTCTAGAAAGCATCCTTACACTACTGTACATGAGGCACGCGGCGCAATGCATGAGCAAACAAGGTCCTGTCTGTCACGTGGAATAATCAGCCCCAGATTACTTCGAAAAGTGCATCGAGGAAGATTGTCACTCGTGACACCAGCAATTTCTCGTCTCGGCTGTACGTCGTTTAGAAGGAGTAGTGAGTTAAGCATTAAGGAAAATGGGCGTCGTTTTGGACATCTTCCTTAAATGAACACTTCGACTCGCATCTTCCTTCTGGAAACAGCCAATTATGTACAGCATGTTGCATCCATTCTTAAAACTTCGAACGTTTCTATCTCGATAACTTACATTGATAGAAATTTGAATTATGTTAATCTGTATGCGTTTTCAATATAGCAACTGCAATTAGGGAAACAATACTGTTCTATCTTTAAAAAAAATTCATTGCTGTAACTCCCTATAAAATAACTACATAAGCTATGTTCCTGACTCTGCAGATATACTAACGTTTCTTACGCTTTCATATCTAAATATTTTTATTATTTTGTAAATAATTTTATTATTTTGTAAATTATAGAGAAAACCCCTTAGTCGAAACATTTTACTAACGATCAATGAAAACCACCTCAGCTGTATTTTTACACATTTATTGTGTTACGACCGAAGGAAAGAAGGAAGGAAGATTGGCTTTAACGTTCCGTCGACGTCAAGGTCATTAGAGACGGAGTAGAAGCTCTGATTCTGTCAAGGAGAGGAAGGGATTCGGCTGTGCCCTTTCAAGGGAACCATCCTGGCATTCCGTGAAATCACGGAAAGCTAAGTCTGGAAGGCTGGACGCAGGTTTGAACCGTCGTCCTCCAGAGTGAGAGTCTAGCGTGCTAACCACTGCGCCACCTTGCTAGGTAAATGTTGTGACGAGCTTTGTTTCTTTGAACATCTTCAGGTTGGCGTATGGTGCTGAAGTCAAGATACAGATGGTCTGTACTATTAAAGACAACATCTAAGAGCACTGATCGTAAACACTATCAAGGTTATGCGAAACACTGAACTTTTGTGGTTCCACACAGGTTACATTCAGCATGGTCGTAATGAGGCATTAAGGTGGTACAAAATATATACATTCAATGTGATTTTTGTTCACTCACTATATGCAACTCCCTCTTTCTTTATCTCTCTCTCTCTCTCTCTCTCACTCACTCACTGCCTATTACATGCACATATACGCTTGTAATTTTCAACAAAGTATTAGCAGTACACTATCAGACAGCCTTTCGAATAATGCTTTCCATTTATGGGTCAATGTGTAAGAATGCATTCTCGAAATGTATTCCCTCCTGTTTCAAACAAACACACAAAAAAAATTCTAGACTGTTAGATTTTAGTACTATTATATTTTTCAGTCGCATATGATACTTAATCTCTTAATGACTTGCGTCGTGGATCCGCATTGTACCGAAGCTAGTTTATCGAACTGAAGCCCAGTTGTTCGCCACTCACACACACACACACACACACACACACACACACACACATACACACGCGCTCAAAGGAGAGGTTATCGTCATTGTTTGGGTGATTAAAGCTAGATACAGAGCTAAGTTCAGTTCTGAAAACTATTAGTTTATTTATAGTATCCGTAACAAGACGTATATCATATTTTGATGTAATAAACTAACTGGAAGTGCAAGTGAATTCGAAAAAAAATGTTTGTTTAAAATAAGCACAACTGGGCGTTTATGTGTCATCGACGGCGCATGAAAGAGTTCGGCGCATGAAATAGATGAAATTATTCGAGGTGAAATCAAATGCTTTGGTTTATTCATAGCACCATCTTCCTCACTTTATTCCAAGTTTTCAATAATCTGTATGAACGTACGAACTCAATAGTTTTGACTGATTACTTTTCAGTTTCATTGTGATGCAGAAATTGTAATGAACTGCTAATTTTCTGAGGCTTCTATTTTACTAGCGATGGATCCCCCGAATTTTATGCTCAACGAAATGCAAATGAAAGAGTCGGAGTTAACTACCACATGCGGAAAGGGATGCTGACACTTCCAAAATTCAAATTAAGGAAAACAATTGCCTACTATAATTCAAATTCAGAATATCAGAGCCACCTTGAAAGAAGGGAAAAGATATGAGTAATAAGAAGAGACAGGCGTTCAGCCAGTACAAAAGCAGAACTTCTACGCAAGAATTATCAGGATTCAACAAATCCGATTCCACTCAAACTGATGCAGTATGTCATTGGCCTCATATCACAGCCACAAGAGCAAATTGTAAAGGACAGATAATATTCGTGTGCAGTAAGCTTAACTAACGTTGGTCTATGTCTAAACAAGAGAATAAACTATTTCCAAGAATTTCACGAATAGGGCTATATTTTTCTGTAAATAATGATTTAAAAGGTAGGTCACCACATTTTTTTTATTTTTGAGACATAGTTTGTGTCCACAAAACTCGTCTCCACCAACGCCTGTATACAACGACCAGAAATTAACGCCTTGTGAAGTGTTGACAATCATGGCATCGAGAGCTTATTCGTATATGCGTGGCGAAGACGCGGAGGCACTTACCAGCAGGCACTTAGCCATAGCGTGATCCGCAGCTAGCAACACCGTGTGGCGTAATTATATGTGAAGTGCGTATATGTGTGTGTGTGTGTGTGTGTGTGTGTGTTTTACTTAGAAGTGAAGTGATGTGTCGGGTTTCGTTTCGTTGGATGTAATTTATACAGGAACACACTAAAATTCAAGACGATGTAAGTTCTTGGCTGACACACAAGTTTGGACCTTCCTTTTCGGTCAGAAACACCGAATAGAGCTAAGGTAAGGCATTTGAGCACCTCTCACAGCTGGAATCAATTTATAGTCTGACAATACTTGTCTCCTAACCAGGCGCTTTCGACGAATGCTTCTTCGATACGTAAGCTAGCTTTGAAATTCTCGTAGATGCCAAGAGTAGCTCAATTTATAATCGACCTGGAAGCTCCAGAATGTGTACAACACCCTGTCGAGGGAAATATTTTTTCTGGAAATTTTAATTTAGTTTGAAAATAGGGCAAAACTTTTCCTTTAAACATTATAGTCAGTGCTGAATTTGCTCTTTCACTCTCTGCTTCCGAAACAGAATGTCTCTAGCACTCAGGTGGTAGACTCAACTATTTGTATTAGTCCTTCCTTATTGTGGACGTGGGGCAGCGGCTGATAATGTAAGTAATGGAAGTTCGGTTCCATAGCCGTATTTTCAACACTGCATTTGTGTTATCTTCAGGTCCTGTTTATCAAATTACTACTTATAAAGTTATAATGCCGTTCTCTAACAACTTAATTGATGTAAAATGTACGATACCATACTACTTCAACATCATAAAAGGAACAAAAAAAATATAAAGAACACTACGAATGTATACATCAGTACATGGAAAGGCTCCAGTATATATATATACAGGGTGCGTTACTAACTATACCCACCAAGAATATCTCCGAAAGTACGATAGGAGCCGAAAAGTCTGTGGGACGAAAGTCGCATAGGACAACGGGGGCCACGATATGACGTTGGTTTTTTGTCGCTAGGTGGGGTCGCGTCAGAGATATGAAGGCCAGCTATAGGGTGCTATAGTTTGGTACTTATTTTCTGACAGCTCCTATCGAGACGAATCCAATGATGTGTAACAGTAAGGTCATTGAAGGTCAACGAAGGTCACAACGGTGGCATAAACATCTATTTACAGAGGGTGTTGGAAGTGATGACTATTGGTATCAATGCAGTGCTGCAATCTCCTTCTCATGGATTGAGTGGTATTCCATATCACATCGGCACTCATCGAAGCACATGCTCTGACAATTCTCTCCCGCATATCTTCAGGTGCAGTTGGAACGTCTTTATAAACAATGTCTTTTACGAATCATCACAAGAAAAAATGCAAAGGCTTCAAGTCTGGGGAACAAGTCGGCCACGACACATCTCCTCCGCGTCCAGTCCTACGATTTAGGAATTGTTTCTGTAACTCATTTCTAGCCATCAGCAAAAAATGTGCGGGACACCCATCATGTTGATACCATATTCATTTCCTTGTTTCTAAAGGTATTTCATCCAATAACAGACCTAATGTTCCTTGCAGGAATGTGGTGTACTTCCTATCATTAAGATTTCCTTAGCTGAAATGGGGGTCTATAATTCAGCTATCCAGAATCCCACGCCATACATTCACCGAGCACCGTTTTTGGTGTGCAACTTGCCGCAGCCAACACGGATTTTCAGTTGCCTAATAATGCAAGTTATGCAAATTAAAATTTCCATGGTTCGTGATTATAGCCTCGTTAGTAAATAAAGTCAAATTTGCAAATGTGTCATCCCTCTGAATCTGATGGTGGGCCCATCGGCAGAATTCAATGCGATGCATACAATCCGTACCTGTTATTTCTTGGTGGAGACTGATATAGTAAGGATGATATTTATGGCGATGCACAACACGAACAACACTATTCTGTCTCGTTCCAGATTCCTTTGCGATTTGACACGAACTAACACAAGGATCTCGAACCGCAGAGGCAAGAGTACCTATTTCCGTTTCCTCATTAGTAACTTTCATTTGCCGGATATGTTTCCGATGCGTTAAAGATCCGGTTGTTCTCAATTTAACATACACGTATTTAAATGTACGACGTGTAGGGTGAGTACGTTGAGGATAGCTTTCAGCGTATAAGTCTCTACCTCTCACTGAATTTCGTTGGCATTCTCCGTAAATGAGAAGCATATCGACTTTTTATTCGAAGGAATACATCATTCCCATTCGCTTGGTTCGACGATACTAGCCTTACTGTTCCTATTAGTGTTTTATTGTGAAACTGTCGAATGGTGCTTACATTCCAATGGCACGGTAGATGGACGCGACGTATTCGGTGAATATTTACTATTTGCACGATATACGAGAGAGACTTGTCAGAGCATGTGCTTCAATAAGTGCGGAAGTGATAGGAATACCACTCAATGCATGATAAGAAGACTGCAGCACTGCATTTATATCAATGGTCAGCCGAGCCGAGTGGCCGTGTGGTTTGAGGCGTCATGTCACGGATTGCGCGGCCCCTCCGACCGTCGGTTCGAGTCCTCCCTCGGGCGTGGTTGTGTGTGTTGTTCTCAGCATAAGTTAGTTTAACTTCGTTTAAGTAGTGTCTCATTCTAGAGACCGATGACCCCAGCAGTTTGGTCCCTTAGGAACTCACACACATTTGAACCAATAGTCATTACTTCGAACACCTTCTGTAAATGGACGTTCATGCCACCTTTTTGACCTTGGTTGACCTTCAAAGCCCTTACCATTACACATTATTGGATTCGGCTCTAGCAGCCATCAGAAAATAAGAACCAAACTGTAGCATCCCCAAAAAAAAAAAAACCAAGTTGACCTTCATATCTCTGACGCGACCCCACCTGGCAACGAAAAACCAACGTCGTGTTATGCCCCCGTTGTCCCATGCAACATTTGTTCCGCAATCGTTTCAGCTACTGCCATACTTTCGGTGTTATTCCAGGTGGCAATAATTAGTGACTCAACCTATATACACTCCTGGAAATTGAAATAAGAACACCGTGAATTCATTGTCCCAGGAAGGGGAAACTTTATTGACACATTCCTGGGGTCAGATACATCACATGATCACACTGACAGAACCACAGGCACATAGACACAGGCAACAGAGCATGCACAATGTCGGCACTAGTACAGTGTATATCCACCTTTCGCAGCAATGCAGGCTGCTATTCTCCCATGGAGACGATCGTAGAGATGCTGGACGTAGTCCTGTGGAACGGCTTGCCATGCCATTTCCACCTGGCGCCTCAGTTGGACCAGCGTTCGTGCTGGACGTGCAGACCGCGTGAGACGGCGTTTCATCCAGTCCCAAACATGCTCAATGGGGGACAGATCCGGAGATCTTGCTGGCCAGGGTAGTTGACTTACACCTTCTAGAGCACGTTGGGTGGCACGGGATACATGCGGACGTGCATTGTCCTGTTGGAACAGCAAGTTCCCTTGCCGGTCTAGGAATGGTAGAACGATGGGTTCGATGACGGTTTGGATGTACCGTGCACTATTCAGTGTCCCCTCGACGATCACCAGTGGTGCACGGCCAGTGTAGGAGATCGCTCCCCACATCATGATGCCGGGCGTTGGCCCTGTGTGCCTCGGTCGTATGCAGTCCTGATTGTGGCGCTCACCTGCACGGCGCCAAACACGCATACGACCATCATTGGCACCAAGGCAGAAGCGACTCTCATCGCTGAAGACGACACGTCTCCATTCGTCCCTCCATTCACGCCTGTCGCGACACCACTGGAGGCGGGCTGCACGATGTTGGGGCTTGAGCGGAAGACGGCCTAACGGTGTGCGGGACCGTAGCCCAGCTTCATGGAGACGGTTGCGAATGGTCCTCGCCGATACCCCAGGAGCAACAGTGTCCCTAATTTGCTGGGAAGTGGCGGTGCGGTCCCCTACGGCACTGCGTAGGATCCTACGGTCTTGGCGTGCATCCGTGCGTCGCTGCGGTCCGGTCCCTGGTCGACGGGCACGTGCACCTTCCGCCGACCACTGGCGACAACATCGATGTACTGTGGAGACCTCACGCCCCACGTGTTGAGCAATTCGGCGGTACGTCCACCCGGCCTCCCGCATGCCCACTATACGCCCTCGCTCAAAGTCCGTCAACTGCACATACGGTTCACGTCCACGCTGTCGCGGCATGCTGCCAGTGTTAAAGACTGCGATGGAGCTCCGTATGCCACGGCAAACTGGCTGGCACTGACGGCGGCGGTGCACAAATGCTGCGCAGCTAGCGCCATTCGACGGCCAACACCGCGGTTCCTGGTGTGTCCGCTGTGCCGTGCGTGTGATCATTGCTTGTACAGCCCTCTTGCAGTGTCCGGAGCAAGTATGGTGGGTCTGACACACCGGTGTCAATGTGTTCTTTTTTCCATTTCCAGGAGTGTACATAGCGATCAGAGTCTACATCTGCTCCTGGGTACGCCTTAAAATCCAGAATCTGATTTCGGGTACTCTGTCTGAAATAATCCCATATCTCCTGGCCTTTACCAAGTAAACCTCCTGCTGTTGAGTTTCTTGAACAGATTATTTCCAATTAGTAGCTGAAATTTGTTACAGAACGCAATTAGTCTTTCTCCTCTCTTGTTCCTTGACCGAAGCCCACATTCTCTTGTAACCTTATCTTGTTCTCCTTCCTATACAACTGCATTCCAGTCTCCCACGACTATTACATTTTTATAATCTTCCTTTATGTACTGTGCATTGTTTCAGTATCCTCCTATACTTTCATTGTCTCTTCACCTTCAGCATGCTACATCAGGATATATACTTGAAGCATCGTTGTCAGTGGTGGTCTTCAGTCAATTCTGATAAGAACAACCCTATCACTAAACTGTTCATAGTAACGTGCTCTCCACTCTACTGTTCATAACAAATATTATTCCCGTTATACGATTTTCTTCTGCTGTTGATATTACACTATATTACCAGAAATGCTTATCTTCTGCCCGTTTCACTTCGCTGACCTATGCTCTATGTATATTGAATCTTTGAATTTCTCTTTTCAGGTTTTCTAGCTTCCCCACCACATTCAAACTTCTGACATTCCACACTCCGACTCGTAGAACGTTATCCTCTAGTTTATTATTCAGTCTTTTTCTCATGCTCACCTCCCAGTTCACAGACACTCTGGGAGACCCGAATGGGGGTCTATTCCTAATTCTTTTGACAATGGAGAGATCATCATGATACTTTTTCAATTACAGGCCACATGTTCTGTGATACACGTCATGTGTCTTTAATGCAGTGGTTTCCATTGCCTTCTGCATTCTCATGCCATTGATCATTGCTGATTCTTCCACCATTAGGGCAGTTTCCCACCCCAAGGACAAGAGAGTGCCCTGAACCTCCGCCTGCTCCTGTGCGATCTTTGACAATACGGTTGCCATAATGAGGGTGATTTCCTATGCCAGAAATTTTTGGCTGCCATTGCTGATTATTAAGCAAACTTTAAACGCTGGCAGAGTTCGAATCCAGGACCAAGAACGTTTTGATTGTGAATCAAACACGCTATACCTAAACCACGGATGCAGTTAGCACGTCTGTCCCACATGTCGGTCCTCCACCGTTATACGACCACATTCCTGCTCATAAAAGGACTTCGTCAACCCCTCAGTCTGCTTCACAGATGAGTACATGTAAAATTTTTCACTTGCTTTGATTTCGTATATTAGTGAAATAGTTGCTCCACACGACTGTACAATAACACGAGACACTTGCGCAACCCGTTTATCCTTTCTCTGGGTAACTACGACCACAACCACAGATGGAAGCATAACAGACCAAAGACACTACTGGCTAGGAACTTAACATCTATGGTCCATAGCACGCTAACACGACAGTACTGGCGAGCCCCTGCAACACAGCTACTATTGGTAACCCCAGATGTTCGACCAGCCGAAAAACAGGCAACCGCAGGGAAACCGTACTGTACACAGCACGCAAACTTACCACACACACCCCCTACACTGTGAGCCGTTCTATGACCGATCGCCCACTAATGTACTACGACCTTGAACTGTTGCAGGGACGCAGCAACTGCAGCAAGCCCCGCAACGAGCTCCAGCAACGACAAAGGTAACGATGCACGATACCTCGCACTAACGTAACCACACTTGCATGCACTGTCGCAGATAGCAAGCCGCTACTGCCCTTACTACCCGTCCTACTGTCGCAGAGGTTTTTTTTCCCTTGGCGCTTGCCTTGGCACTTTTTTTCCTCTGCACTTACAACCGCTACCCTTCGATCGCTTTCGTCCACTTTCTATCTCCTGATGGACCATGTTAATGAGTAATCTTACCCAGACGCATGGATAACATCACAGCCCGCATCCTGTGACTCCTGATTCAAAAAAACTAACATTTTATACGGAGGTGACAGTAAAACTTTTGGTTTGGTCACCACGTTGGTGCGGGCGTGGAGGGTCCCCATCCTTTTTTCTTTTTCGCAGCCCTGTGTGTGAAGTCGGAAGGAAAAAGCCTTCTTCGCAGAGATATACATTAGTTAAAATTCTCTGGCTGCTATGATTATGCTTATTGGTGAAACAGATGTTTCCCTATGGTTGTTTCGCTGCTGTGAATATAGCATTATAAGTTTTGTTTGAATTACTCATTTTACCCAAGATTTGAAGCGTCTCTTGGTGTTCTTCCGTGTTTGCGATTTAAAAATTGGGTTCTTTGGAAAATCCGATTATGCAGACACAATTAGTTTATTTTTTATACATAAAAAATGAAGTAATTGTGTTTGCATAATGCGGATTTTCAAAACAGACGAATTTTTGTGTGAATGTTTTAAACATTCTGTTTAGTGGTGTTAAAGTCTGCTTCACAGAAATGTACATTATTTTATATGCTTATCAACGAAATAGGATTCCTTTTGCAGCTTCCCTGTCGAGTAAATAAAGTTTTAAAATTTTAATACTGTTTTTCCTATCTGAGGACTGATTTTACTTGGTGTACGAGACTTCTTTACTAACGTGTGCATTAACCGAAATTCCTGCTTTCCCTGACTGTCCAAACTAGTTACATAATACTTTCTTTCTCTTTGTCTCATCAACTATATGTGAAAATTTTTAAATCTTTTGGCATTTAATCATGCTAGTCTATTATGTATCTTGTTTGCTTTACAGATGTATATATATTATTTCCTTTGTCACTTCACTTTGGTTTCTCCTAACATAAATATTTGTTTTCAGACTTAGTCTCTTTGGCGAACTGGTATCATTCGTTTTATAATTAAAAAATCCTCCTCTGGGATAAATAATAATTTTACTTCTAATATTATTTTATTATAGTTCAGAACCCTACTACTCGCAGATCCCAGTTCTCTAACAGTTGACATTGTTTGAGGACTATGGGCTAACTTCTTATGTGGTGACGAATTTCTTATTTTTTAGTAACTAAAATAATTGAAAAGTAGCGCACTTAAAGTGTAGCACACTGCTGCTATCGAGACTAATTAAAGTAATGCACTAAAGTGATTAATTACTAAAATGGGTCATATTGCTTTTGTTACTACATGAATTATTCAGTTTTGACATCGACTGTAATGATGGCAGTTAGCCTTTTCAGAGTTACATGACCCCTCATTCTGAAGTGCTTAAACCACAACAACCAAAAATTTTCCGCCTAAAGTCACGATTTAAAAACAGTAAGACGGCCTTTCTGTTGATGATAATCACAATGTCACTTTCTTGAACGTTACTTGACTGTCAAGTGGATTCTTACAGGCGTTCCTTATTGTTTACCACTACCAGGGCGTACTTTGTGATACCATTTAGGGATGTGTGGCATTCTGGAGTCGAGGCAGCAGTATCTGCTGTTGCTTACATGTGGCTTACAGTCGTGGCAGACTGGCTCAAGCGTCCAACAGCAGTGATTCTGGTACTCATCGTTTACACACATATCCAATATGTTGAGCGACCGTACAGTAAAGAGACGAGTCTCATCTCAGGCATTACACCAAGGTACAGACGTCTGCTGTCACAACTGACGTACATCAAAAGTTCACACTCTGTGTGTCCTTGCTTTTCACTGGATAGCTTAGGTTTCTAGTTCTGCCAATCAAATTATATATTAACAACTTCCGTTACTATTCACGTCCTCATTCCACATGCTTCAAAACACAGTCGCCTAAAACATTTTCTTCTAACAAGATTTGCAAGTAATAGTCGTCCCACGTCTCCCCCAGGACTTGAAAAATGCATGTCGTCGAGCATTGCTGCATGCTGCAATGTTGTATGACTCTTGGACACAGCTGTGACTTTCCTATAGAGCACTACCGTTCTTGGATGCTATTCAACCCACATTTTCGAATTGTCGTTGTACCACTGGTTGATTCATTAACTGACTGCTAGTTCCATCCGCAGAATTTCGAATATATCAGTAATTTATCATTCACTGTTTTGCTGCAGCATTTTCTTAGAGTGCAGCAAAGCTAGCACGGATTGAATCTGCATCGGCAGAAACACAGATTCGAAGGCAGAGCCATGTGGGGTTAGCCGAGTAGTCTAAGGCGCTGCAGTTATGGACTGTGTGGCTGGTTCCGGTGGAGTTCGAGTCCTCCCTCGGGCATCGGTGTGTGTGTTTGTCCTAGGATAATTTAGGTTAAGTAGTGTGTAAGCTTACGGACTGATAACCTAAGCAGTTAAGTCTCATACGATTACACACATATTATCATTTATCGAAGGCAGAGAAAAAAAATGTTTATGTGACAGAAATTTTAGGCTGCAATCCTGGTTCTAATATCAGTAAAAAAATTAGACCACATTTATCCTCACATAACCCGAGGGGCTCTAAAGGACCACGACTTGATCCTTGAAGAGGTACCAACTGTAACACTTATCTGCAGTAGATGGAACAGCAGCAGAAATGATTAAATTATAATAAGCTCTAATGGCCCATTCCTGACCGTAACAGCTATTGAATATACACTCCTGGAAATGGAAAAAAGAACACATTGACACCAGTGTGTCAGACCCACCATACTTGCTCCGGACACTGCGAGAGGGCTGTACAAGCAATGATCACACGCACGGCACAGCGGACACACCAGGAACCGCGGTGTTGGCCGTCGAATGGCGCTAGCTGCGCAGCATTTGTGCACCGCCGCCGTCAGTGTCAGCCAGTTTGCCGTGGCATACGGAGCTCCATCGCAGTCTTTAACACTGGTAGCACGCCGCGACAGCGTGGACGTGAACCGTATGTGCAGTTGACGGACTTTGAGCGAGGGCGTATAGTGGGCATGCGGGAGGCCGGGTGGACGTACCGCAGAATTGCTCAACACGTGGGACGTGAGGTCTCCACAGTACATCGATGTTGTCGCCAGTGGTCGGCGGAAGGTGCACGTGCCCGTCGACCTGGAACCGGACCGCAGCGACGCACGGATGCACGCCAAGACCGTAGGATCCTACGCAGTGCCGTAGGGGACCGCACCGCCACTTCCCAGCAAATTAGGGACACGGTTGCTCCTGGGGTATCGGCGAGGACCATTCGCAACCGTCTCCATGAAGCTGGGCTACGGTCCCGCACACCGTTAGGCCGTCTTCCGCTCACGCCCCAACATCGTGCAGCCCGCCTCCAGTGGTGTCGCGACAGGCGTGAATGGAGGGACGAATGGAGACGTGTCGTCTTCAGCGATGAGAGTCGCTTCTGCCTTGGTGCCAATGATGGTCGTATGCGTGTTTGGCGCCGTGCAGGTGAGCGCCACAATCAGGACTGCATACGATCGAGGCACACAGGGCCAACACCCGGCATCATGGTGTGGGGAGCGATCTCCTACACTGGCCGTACACCACTGGTGATCGTCGAGGGGACACTGAACAGTGCACGGTACATCCAAACCGTCATCGAACCCATCGTTCTACCATTCCTAGACCGGCAAGGGAACTTGCTGTTCCAACAGGACAATGCACGTCCGCATGTATCCCGTGCCACCCAACGTGCTCTAGAAGGTGTAAGTCAACTACCCTGGCCAACAAGATCTCCGGATCTGTCCCCCATTGAGCATATTTGGGACTATATGAAGCGTCGTCTCACGCGGTCTGCACGTCCAGCACGAACGCTAGTCCAACTGAGGCGCCAGGCGGAAATGGCATGGCAAGCCGTTCCACAGGACTACATCCAGCATCTCTACGATCGTCTCCATGGGAGAATAGCAGCCTGCATTGTTGCGAAAGGTGGATATACACTGTACTAGTGCCGACATTGTGCTTGCTCTGTTGCCTGTGTCTATGTGCCTGTGGTTCTGTCAGTGTGATCATGTGATGTATCTGACCCCAGGAATGTGTCAATAAAGTTTCCCCTTCCTGGGACAATGAATTCATGGTGTTCTTATTTCAATTTCCAGGAGTGTACTTAAAACTGACATTTTTTATTTGTGGCTTGCTTTTGAATATGGACAAAAATACGTAAGGTCAGAATTCGTGTGGAATCACAGCATGGCAATTAAGTGAAACACTGTATGACGTCTCACTTCGTCTGGTGTTAGATTGCATGACACATTTCATATAACTGCTGGAGTACACATTGTTCCCTAGAACGCATTCTAGGTGTTTTGTTTTGCACGTAAGGCATTGCAGCTGACATATTCGCCGTCTGCACGTTACGAGCGTACCGCTCATATCTCTTTCCTTAGTCAGGTGATGTTCTGAAAGTTTCTACAGATATCGATCCCGCACCGAAAGCCAAATCTCAATACATCGACAAGTGGGGACTGAAACCTCAACACTTTCGTACTACTGCTATGCAGGGAGGATATTTGAAGTTTGTAACGACGCCTTGACAAACTATGGGAGAAGAAAGCCCTTTTGCTGTACTCTCTCGCGTTTCTGTGGCGGTGCTGGAGTGAAGAGACCACTCCAAAGTTCTTGAAATGCCGTTGGGCGTTGGCTCGACAGATACATAGAATCTCTGGTCACAGACTCGGCTACAATAAGTCACGTGTAATGGCTTACCATTCTCATCTTGCAGATCCGTCAATTAGGTTCGATCAGTCCTCAGTTAACAATTGCTTTTAATGAAATTTGGAAAAGTCATTAATACAATGACGATTATTATGCTTTATTCACAGTTAAAGTGCACACAAGTCAATTAAAACCAAGAAGTGAAGTAGTTTGTGGACAGTTGTCGATGGTGCAGCAGCTCTGTGATGGAAACTTCGTTCAGCCGCCAAAGCCGCGGCCACCTCCGGCTCCGAAGCCGCCACCGCCAAATCCAGGACGACCTCCTCCAGGGCCAAAGCCGCCGCCTCCTCCAGGGCCGAAGCCGCCGCCTGCGCCGGGCCTCCTGGAACCAGGGCCGCCGAAACCGCCCCCAGGACGGCCGAAACCGCCCTGACCAAACTGCGCATGCGCCAAGGCGGCAACGCACAGCAGCAGCGTGAACAGTGCCTGCCGACAGACAAATAGTAACGTAATCGTATCAAGTACTACTGTGTCAAAATGAATCAAAAACATCGTCTGGATTACTCTTTTTATTAATGAATACTGATTTCGATCGTCTTCAGATCTGGTGCTGCGAGATCCGGTTTTCAGTAGTGGTAATAATGACATAATACTAACGTGCACTTATGTGTGACTTGACGCTCAAAGGCAAAAAAAGATTACATACCATGAAGGAAATATCCCAATGGGACGGAAATCAGCAGAGGTTATCTAGGTGTACAGACAAACAAGTGATTAACTTTCAGAAAAACTTCATCATTTATTCCAGAGGAAAAGCTCCACAAATGGTGCAAGTCAACAACACAGTGGTTACTGTGGTCCATCTCTGGCCCTTGTGGAAACAGTTATTCAGTGTGGTATTGATTGATAGAGTTCTTGGAAGTCGTCCCAAGGGATATCGTACAAGATTGCAGTTAGCGAGTTAAATCGTCAAAATCCTGATACGATTGGAGAGCCCTGCCCATAATGCTCTAAATTTTCTCAGTTGGGGGAGATCTTACGAACCTGATGGCTAAGTTAGGGTTTCACAAACGTGAAGACTCGCAGTAGAAACTCTCGTCCTGTGCGAACCACCATTAACTTGCTGAAATGTAAGCCTAATAAGGTTTGCCATGAAGGGCAAAAAACTCGGCGTAGAATATCGCCGACGTATCGCTGTGCTTTAAGGATGCCTTGGATAAGAACCAAAACGGTCCTGTTATGAAAAAAATGGCTCCTCAGGACATCTCTCCTAGCTGTTGGGCTGTATGGCAAGCGACGGTCAGGTTGGTATCTTACCATTGTCCCGAGCGTCTCCAGACACGTCCTCGGCTAGCAGTCTTCAGGAGACGCCACAGACAGGGGTGGAATCCTTTTGGTAATCACCACTGCACCCTAACATCACCACTGCACTCTAACATCACCACTGAACCCTAACATCACAGAGGTATGTCAGTGACATTCTACATCCAGTTTTCTTACCCTTCATGGCAATCCATCCTGGGCTTACGTTTCAGCATGCTAATGTCCTCCTGCACGACGTGAGAGTTTCTACTGCTTGTTTTTGTGCTTAGAAAACCCCAACTTGGTCAGCGAGGTCGCCGCGGATCTATCCCCGACTGAAAACTTTTGGAGCATTATGGGCAGGTTCCTCCAACCAGCTCGGAATTCTGAAGTCCCATTGAGCCAAGTGGACAGAATTTGGCACGACATCTGTCAGGATGACATCCTAGGACTCCATCAACAATTCCAAGCAAATATCTATTTGCAAGATTTTGTAATGAGGCCCTAACAAGAATGATGAAGATCGGGTAGGTAGATCGAACATGTAAAGGTGAGGTACCGAATCAAAATAGGGGAAAATTAAGATTATGCAACAATTTTATTAACACGAGAGGTTCAGATCCTGAAGCGTCAGGGAATACTCATGTTGGTAATATGAGGAGGTTTTGGGGGCGTAGGCTTTGGAGGACCACAAGGCTCGAATAAAATTAACAGATTAGATTGTACAGACTGTAGTTACACAGAGATAACTAGCATTGAATAGATAGACTAGCGTGGAGAGCTGCATCAAACAAGTCTTCGGACTCAAGACCACAGCTACAGAAATCACTCCAACAAAGAAATATTTTTGATTTTTGTCTTAACTTCTTCTAGGAGCACCTGTCAATTTTTGACGATTCCGCAGAAACAGTCTTCAGTAGTTTCACATCATAACACAACTGTGATCCTGAGATGTAC
Organism: Schistocerca cancellata; assembly: GCF_023864275.1. Classification (NCBI taxonomy): domain Eukaryota; kingdom Metazoa; phylum Arthropoda; class Insecta; order Orthoptera; family Acrididae; genus Schistocerca; species Schistocerca cancellata. The sequence continues at coordinate 617,263,860 of NC_064630.1, read as the reverse complement.
ACCCCACCTTACTTGGACGAAACCCCATTGTAAATTCTCACATTGGTAAATAGCTTAGATGTGGCCAGTTTCATGACATTAAACCAAGATCACGACTAAGTGCAACAGCTCGTGCACAAATGAGTAAAACCATTACTGGTTTGCAGATATATATGGTAAAGCTCTGTATTGTGGTTACAGTTGCGTTGCAGAAAAGTGACCAGACAATCCATTATGTAACATCGCGACCTAAATTCTTACGTTAGGTTGGCTCATCTCTTTCGTGTCGGATGTACTCCGTGCAGAATGGGGCGCGGTATTTCATTGCTATACCATTAACATAAAAATAGTCATCGGAAAATTATCTCTTTTGTAATACAGTCTCTTGCTCGTTCATGCAATTTGCAAACTGTAGTCGCAGTTACATATCCCTCACCAAATTCTTATTGGCTGCTATTAGTGTTGAATGAAACGAATGAAGGCCGTAATAAATAATTCGTTGGCGTAAACATCCCAGTTCACCATTGGCTTTTATTCTTGACTTTCTGAAGACATCGAACCAAAACCATCTGCCGGCTTCAACGTTCCTTGCTTGTGTGAGCACTGGCAGCGTGCAGGGTGTTCTCCTGCAGACACACTACATTCGGATATGTATATGGAACTGACTCCATATTGTAAACAGGTAAGGGCCCCAACCTAAACGATGCTATGCAAGTAACTGAAACTGGCTTCAGGACTGACTGATTTTCAGTTACATACTCTTTTCAAAACGCACGTAGTTAAACACTGTTTACCAACTATGAACATGTCAGTTGTAATGTAGTTTTCCTAGTGACACCACGTGGAGCGACACAGAGCATATCAATCGTGAATTTCTGGAAGTGTTTATTCCAACACAGGAAATTCAGCCCTTATGACGGTGCACTGAATATGAAGTCTATAATTTCGAAGCAAACAGATACATGGTGTATTACCAAACCTAAACAAAAGCTACTCAGCAGACGGCAGACACACTTGTCGTTCACAGAATGAAATTTTCGCTCTGTAACGGAGTGTGTGCTGATATGGAACTAACTAGCAGATTAAAGCTGTGGGCCAGACCGAGAGTCGAACGCGATACCTTTACCTTTAACAGGCAAGGGCTCTACCAACTGAGCTACCCAAGCACGACTCAGGACCCGTCCTCACAGCTCCAATTCCGTCAATACGTCTCCTACCTTCTTAACTTCACAGAAGCTCTCCGGCGAACCTTACGGAACTAGCACCCATGGAAGAAGGCATACTGCGGAGACATGGCTTAGTCACAGCATGGGGATGATTTCAGAATGGAAATAGCTGGAAGTTCGTAGCATGTTCAATGTATCTCCCTGTATAACGGTAAGACAGAGATTTCGAAACCACATTTCAAACTGCAAAACATCTGACCATGCTTTACAGGTTGCGAAATGAACTTTGAAACTGAAGAAATTGTTGAATAGGAAGCTAAGGAGAGGGGCCCTGTACGTCAAAGCAACCGGGTGCTAATGACATTTCCAAAGAAAGTATTAGGAAACAACTGACTGCAACTTTGGAAAGGAATACAGGGGACGACGAATGAGTAGCTTTGAGCTACGGGTAGTGAAGAGAGTAGAGAAGCAACTTTATAGAGAGACAAGATCCAGCAGAAATCGTGTGATAACACACAAGACAATTAATTTAATTGACGAAAGAAGGAAATGTAAAAACCTATCAAGTAAAGCTGGCAAAAGGGAATACAAACGTTTAAATGTGAGACTCGAATTGCAAAGCTGTACAGCAGGAATAGGTAGAAGAAAGTGAATGTCTTTGGGAAAGGTGGATGGAGCCTATAGGAAAATACAAGATATCTTTAGAGGAAGGGCCGACCGGTGTGGCCGTGCGTTTCTAGGCGCTTCAGTCTGGAACCGCGTGACCGCTACGGTCGCAGGTTCGCATCCTGCCTCGGGCATGGATGTGTGTGATGTCCTTAGGTTAGTTAGGTTTAAGTAGTTCTAAGTTCTAGGGGACTGATGACCACAGATGTTAAGTCCCATAGTGCTCAGAGCCATTTAGAGGAAGGAGAAGCAGCTGTACCATCGCCGGTATTAAGGAGTTCAGATGGCACCCCAGTATCAAGTAGATAACATACGACTGAAAGGTGGAAAGAATATGTAGAAGGATTATACATATGAAATGAAGATGAAGGCACTATTATGGATAGGGTAGAGGAAATAGTGAAAAGGAGGCGGGAGATGTGGTAGTGGGAGAAGGATTTGAAAGAGCGCTGAGAGGCCAAAGTCATAAAACGTCTCATGGAGTGGACGACATTCTGTTAGAATTATCGGGAAAGATTTCAGTGAACAAAAACAGGAAGTATCTTACATCATGAATAATCCAGTGACAGATCGCTAAGTGCGCCACTGGTCTCCGGCTGAAATTCTTGTTGTGCGCGATGTCTCCAACAAGTTTCAGATAAGGTGTTTTCCTGTGTAACTTACAAAATAATAATCTCGATTAGTTGTTTGAAGTTGGTTAGATTGTAGAATGTATCCTTACACTAATGTACGTAGGACAAGTCGGAAGGCATGCATAGACAAGGTCCTGTCAGCCACGTGGAATAATCAACCCCAGGTTTCTTCGGAAAGCACATCGAGGAAACTTGTCGCTCCTGACACAAGCAGTTTTGCATCTCGTCCGTCGGTTATTTAGAAGGAGTAGTGAGTTATACATTAAGGAAAATAGGCAATCGTGTGGCCATCTCAGTTAAATGAAAATTTCAACATCAGAGCATACTTCTGAACAGCAATTATGTACAGCATATTGCGTCCAATCTTAAAACTTTGAACTTTTCCTGCTCGATAACTTACATTGATAGAAATTGGAATTAAGTTGGTCGTGCGGTTCTAGGCGCTACAGTCTGGAGCCGGGCGACCTCTCCGGTCGCAGGTTCGAATCCTGCCTCGGGCATGGATGTGTGTGATGTCCTTAGGTTAGTTAGGTTTAATTAGTTATAAGTTCTAGGCGACTGATGACCTCAGCAGTTAAGTCGCATAGTGCTCAGAGCCATTTGGAATTAAGTTAATGTGTATGCGTTCTCAAAACACCAACTGCATTTTGGAATATAGTAATGTTCTATTTTTAAAAAAATTAGAGTTCATTGCTGTAGCTCCCTAGAAAATAACTATATAAACTACGTTTTAACTCTGCAGACTGAGTAATCACTTAACCTTTATCTATCTAAATAAATATTCCTTTCATTTAGTATTTTGTAAGTTACAGAGGAAAACGCCTTATCCGAAACATTTTGTTAATGATCAAGGAAAACCATATCAGCTGTATTTTAACACACTTATTGTGTCATGACCAAAGGAAATAAAGCAGGAAGATTGTATTTAACGTCCCGTCGACATCGAGGTCATTAGAGACGGAGCACAAGCATGGTTGGATTGAATCAAGGAGCAGAAAGAAATTGGCTGTGCCCTTTCAAAAGATCCATCTCGGCATTTGCCTGGAGCGAATAAGAGAAATCACGGAAAACCTAAATCTGGATGGCTGGACACAAGCTTGAACGTACTCTTTCCACACGCGAGTGCAATGTGCTAATCATTCCGCAACCTCGCTCGAAACGTCTTGTGACTCGTTTCGTTTCTCCGAACATCTTCAGGTTGCCGGGTGGTGCTGAAGTCAAGATATAGGTTGCCTGCAATATTAAAGACAACATCCAAGACCACTGACCGTAAACATAATCAAACATATTCTACGCACTCTGCATTTGTGGTTCCAGACTTTTATTCACCAAGGCAATAATGAGGTATGAAGATGCTACAAAATATCATGCGCTCTATCCACTCCCACCCTCTCTCTCTCTCTCTCTCTCTCTCTCTCTCTCTCTCTCTCTCCCTGTCTACTACACATTCAGACACACACACACATTGGACTTCATAGCAAAGCTGTAGTAGTCCATTATCAGACTACTGAGACAATCGAAGTTCTTCCCATTGATACACCAATGCGTAAAAGTCATATCTAAAAATGTATTCACTATCTGTTCCAAACAAACATCCAGAAAAAGCTAACAAAACTCTAAGCTGTTAACTGTCTTTCTCAGCTCTGCAACAGCATTTTTTCCCGTAATGACACAAAAGATTTCGATCCTAAGCATTGACAAAATGTCTTTCTTATTCTCCGCAAATTGTGGTTTGTGTCATTAGTAATACTTTCACTGATGTGGAGATACGTTTTAGTGCACTTACATTTTTCGGTAGCTGATGATACTTTACTCCCAAATGACATGCGTCGCGAATCAGCGTCATACCAAAGCTATTCTAACGATAATGATGATATTTGGTTTGTGGGGCGCTCAACTGCGTGGTCATTAGCTCCCGTAAAAACTTCCAATTTTGACACAGTTCTATTTTTACACAGTCCAATATTACCACTGCATGAATGATGATGATGATGATAATGAAATGATGTGGACAACACAAAGACCCTGTCCCCGTGCAGGGAAAATCACCAACTAGGCCGGGAATCGAACCCGGGACTCCGTGATCCAGAGGCTGCAACGCTAGCCACTAGACCACGAGCTGCGGACCAAGCTACTCTAATGAATGGAAGGTTAATTGTATTTGAGTGCCAGTGGCGGTAGGTACGGATTCTACACGATGCTACTAACGCCTGTGATACATGTTACCCTCTCCCGCTTGTTTTGGGTACTCGTAGAGCGACTTGCTGTTCGCACCATTGTTCGCTACACACTCACACACACATACACACACACACACACACACACAGACACACACACACACACACACACACACACACACACACCACACACACAAACACACACAGACACAAATATGTTATCGCCATTATTTGGGCAATTACAGCTAGATAAAAAGGTAAGTTCATTTCTGAAAAGTGTTTGTGACAAGACGTAAATCACATTTTGATGTAACAAACTAGTTGCACGTGCAAGTACAGGGTGTTTCAAAAATGACCGGTATATTTGAAACGGCAATAAAAACTAAACGAGCAGCGATAGAAATACACCGTTTGTTGCAATATGCTTGGGACAACAGTACATTTTCAGGCGGACAAACTTTCGAAATTACAGTAGTTACAATTTTCAACAACAGATGGCGCTGCGGTCTGGGAAACTCTATAGTACGATATTTTCCACATATCCACCATGCGTAGCAATAATATGGCGTAGTCTCTGAATGAAATTACCCGAAACCTTTGACAATCTGGACATTCTTCATGAATTTGTGGCGGTACAAACTGCCTTAGACGACACTGCGAACACCTCGTGGTTTATGCAAGATTGTGCCCGGCCACATCGCACGGCCGACGTCTTTAATTTCCTGAATGAATATTTCGATGATCGTGTGATTGCTTTGGGCTATCCGAAACATACAGGAGGCGGCGTGGATTGGCCTCCCTATTCGCCAGACATGAACCCCTGTGACTTCTTTCTGTGGGGACACTTGAAAGACCGGGTGTACGCCAGAATCCAGAAAAAATTGAACAGCTGAAGCAGTACATCTCATCTGCATGTGAAGCCATTCCGCCAGACACGTTGTCAAAGGTTTCGGGTAATTTCATTCAGAGACTACGCCATATTATTGCTACGCATGGTGGATATGTGGAAAATATCGTACTATAGAGTTTCCCAGACCGCAGCGCCATCTGTTGTTGAAAATTGTAACTACTGTAATTTCGAAAGTTTGTCTGCCTGAAAATGTACTGTTGTCCCAAGCATATTGCAACAAACGGTGTATTTCTATCGCTGCTCGTTTAGTTTTTATTGCCATTTCAAATATACCGGTCAGTTTTGAAACACCCTGTAGATAGGAAAAACTGTTTGTTTAAAACATGCACCACTGGGTGTTTATGTGCCTCCGTCGGCGCGTGAAAGAGATGAAATCATGAGAAGTGTAATCAAATATCTTGGTTTATTCGTAGCACCACATACTTCAATTTATTACAAGTTTCCAATAACTGGTATGAACATGCAACCTCACCATTCTTTTGACTGATTACTTTTCATTTTTTATGCGAGTTGCAAATTCTAATGAACGGCTATTACTCAGAAAATTTTATTTTTGTAGCGACGGATCCCCGAATTTTATGCTCCACGTAATGGAAATGGAAATTTTAAAGCTAAGTGCCACATACGGAGAGGGACTGTAAGAATTCCAATATTAACCGTAATAAAAACAGTTGTCTGCTATAATTAAAATTCGGAATAGCAGTGCCACTGCGCAAGTAGAGATAAGACATGACACATAAGGAGAGATAGGCATTCAGCAGTACAGAAGCAGAACTACTACGCGAGAAGCATCAGCGCCCAACAAGACTGGTTCCGTACAAACTAGTGCAGTACGTCATTGGCCTCACATTACCACCACAAGACCAAATTGTAAAAGACAGACAATATTCGTATGCAGGAAGTATAACTAAGGTTCGTCTGTGTCTAAACAAGAGAATAAACTGATTCCAAGAATTCGACGAATACGGTTATGTTTTTTTAATATACAGTAATTTGAAATGCCAGCTTGTATCATAATTTTTAATCGTGTAAATCGTATCACTGTATCTTAAAAATGTTAAATAATTTCTTTTTACCAATGGAATGCTGTTAGCGTTTAATTTCTCAAATTCCTCCGGTTGCAAATATACGAAATACCCAATTACTCGCGACAGGTATAACGTATGTCAGATTTGGCTTTATGTACCCTATAACAATGACCTACTGGTTACAGAATATGATTTGTCTTCTTGCAAGTAGAAATTTTGTCAGTGTATTAAGAGGATAAATCTTTCTTGTTGTAAGATATGACGTGGTTTAGAACTAACTATTTTGAGTTGATGATCAATAGCTATGTAGCAACAGACGCTCCAAACTATACTTAAAAATAGGTTCATCATAATGAAACGATAGTTTTAACGCTCTTGAAATGGTCAGATGGTGACAATTTCATCTCTCGAGGAGGAAAGCCATATTAGATTCGTCTCCACTAGCGCCTGTACACAACGATCAGTAAGGAACTCCAGATGAAGTGTTGACAATCACGGCAACGGAAGCTTATTCGAATATGATTGGCGAAGACATGGAGGCACTCACCAGCAGTTTAGCCATGGCGTGGTCTGCAGCTGGCAGCACCGTGTGGCGACTGGCAGCCGAACGTGGCTTATATACAGTATCGTAACCTTGTTGGCTGTTTAGTAAATATTAGTTTTCCAAACACTGTACGGGGAAGACTGTTTTCGCGTCTTCAACGGGAATTTCCTGGCCATCGTGGTTTCGGGAGACAGCAGGTGTCAAAGAAGAGTTTCATTGTCTCCTGGAAAAGCAGCCATTGACACTGACGCGTCCGGTATGCGCTATTGTGAGCCAATTCCTTCAGGCTAGCGGACACTGAAATTTGTGATCTGGAAGATAAAACATCGTCTCTAACACATTACGTGTGGATAAATTATAAATGAAATATTTAATTTGGCTACATCAACTAGAGCAGATGGTATTAAAATTCCAGTTGTACAAGTATTGTGTGAAGTTTGTGACGGGGCTCAATCAGTTAGGGAAAGTGAATGGTGTTACACATTCAAAACATCATCTCCATTATGAACAAGGCAAAAAATAACATATGGATTTATTGAATGGAGATCGCAAGAGATTAAATCCGCCGCGTATGCAGACAGATTTTCGTTCTTCTTTTACAGTCTGTTAAGTATGAGCGTGGTCCCCATTACACACAGATGGTAAAAGATATGGCCTTAGTTCTTTCCCAGCCAAACTGAGGGAACTATTGTCTTTGATATCCATAGAAACATTAGGTTACTTTTAATTCTTGGCTGAGGCACACGAATAGATACGAGTACAGCATACGCGTAGCTTTTTGGGGTTGTCACACCAAACATCCGATAATAAGTAACGCCGCGACGTCTAAATGTACCGGGAAATCAAATTCATTTTTAAAAAAGAGGGTAACGCGCTATAAATTGGTTTAAAACGTGGCTCAGTCAGTGAAGTGAATCCAAATACGGAAAAAAGATTTTAATTTTTTTTTGGGCAACCCATTCGTAACATTGCGTCATGTGAAAGCAAAACTCACTTTGAAAACGCTGTCAACACAGATTTGACGCTTTGGAGGTCTCTTCCAGGTGAATAAGCGAAAAACTTGGTTTCAAGCATGTCTCGGAGATTCCAAACAATTATTGACGCTGCACTTGACTGGACATATTATTAATTGTAATTGTATCTTTCTTTCGTTCATATATAATGTATGTAAAAGATTTATAAAATTTATTTTGTTGTCAAATATACACATCAAAAAAAGTTATGCATCCCTCGGTTCCAAGAGTTCTGGAACCTGTACAGAAAATTTCAACACAGACCAACATAAACATCATTTTTATTGCTCATGAAAACCACACATGGCATGTTGTACCACCAAACAGCGAGACCTTCAGAGGTGGCTGTCCAGACTGCTGTACACACCGGTACCTCTAGTACCCAGCAGCACGTCCTCTTGCATTGATGCATGGCTGTATTCGTCGTTGCATACTATCCACAAGTTCATCAAGGCACTGTTGGTCCACATTGTCCCACTCCTCAAAAGCGATTCGGCATAGATCCCTCAGAGTGATTGGTGGGTCACGTCGTACATAAACAGCCCTCTTCAGTCTATCCTAGGCATGTCCGATAGGATTCATGTCTGGAGAACATGCTGGCCACTCTAGTCGAGCGATGTCGTTATCCTGAAGGAACTCATTCAAAAGATGTGCACAATGGGGCCGCGAATTGTAGTCCATGAAGACGAATGCCTTGCCAATTGCTGCCGATATTGTTGCACTATAGGTCGGAGGATGGCATTCACTCATCGTACAGCCGTTACGGCGCCTTCCATGACCATCAGGGGCGCACGTCGTCCCCACATAATGCCACCCCAAAGCAGCAGGGAGCCCCCACCTTGCTGCATTCGCTGGTCAGTATGTCTAAGGCGATCATCCTGACCGGGTTGCCTGAAAACACGTTTCTGACGATTGTCTGGTTGAAGATATATGCGACACTCATCGGTGAAGAGAATGTGATGCCAATCCTGAGCGGTCCATTCGGCATGTTGTTGGGCCCATTTGTACCGCGCTACATGGTGTCGTGGTTGCAAAGATGGACCTCGCCATGGACGTCGGGAATGAAGTAGCGCATGGTACAGCCTATTGTGCACACTTTGAGTCGTAACACGACATTCTGTGGCTGCACGAAATGCATTATTCAACATGGTGGCGTTGCTGTCTGGGTTCATCCGAGCCATTATTCGTAGTAGCCCTTGGGTGGCCTGAGCGAGGCATGTGATCCACAGTTCCTGTATCTCGTCCATGTCCGAACAACATCCCTTTGGTTCACTCCCAGACGCCTGGACATTTCCCTTATTGAGAGCCCTTCCTGGTACAAAGTAACAATGCGGACTCGATCGAACCGGTATTGACCGTCTAGACATGGTTGAACTACAGACAACACGAGTTGTGTACCTCCTTCCTGGTGGAATGACTGGAACTAATAGGCTGACTGACGCCCTCCGTCTACTGGGCGCTGCTCATGCACGATTGTTTACATCTTTGGGCGGATTTAGTGACATCTCTGAACAGTCAAAGGGACTGTGCCTGTCGTCAGGATTTCTGGGAACCGGGGTGATGCTAAACTTTTGTTGATGTGTGTATAATTTTTTACTGTTTAACCCGGCCACGATTTTACTTGACAAACTGTACATTAACATCAATCTCTATCTTTGCATGAGTGTTGTATTTTTATGTGTAACCGTTTATTGTATCTCTGATAATATAAGGCGGTGTCGTTTTGATGGATAGGGACAAAATTTGGTGCCCAAACAATTAGCGATTAGGTGACAAGAAGGCTACCGAACTAGCATCTCCATCCAAACTCCGATCATTGTCAACAGCGACACATGACTCCAATAGAAACGCCCCTGCAGCGAAATTTAGATGCGAATCCAGAAAAATGGTTGACAGGAGCGGCACATTTACTCGTATATCTGCCGCATTTCGGAAAAGACGACAGTCTGTTCCATCATCAGTACTTCCTAAATTCTTATAAGTTTTATTGTCATTTACACCTTTCTTGGAGAACATGCTGTTATACATATGACATCATATGTATACCTTATACGATAGGAGTATAGTGTGCTACCAGACAAATGTTCCACACTTGATATCTACTTTTGATGCGGCGTTGACTATGGGCAACCGGATATAATGGTAATACTCTGTTCTAGTATTACTGCAAGTAAATTGACAATGGCATTATTTAACCCATTTTACTTAGGATGATTTTCATTAAATTTGGATTAGATAAAAATGGATGCTTTTTCTACGTTTATTTTTATTTTAGTTGTCTTTTATTTATTATTTTTATTTATTATTATGTTTCATTTATTATGTATAGATAAGATAGCACGCATGACACCTGAGATTTCAGCATTCACAGTTATTTACAGGTCTTTTACAGTAGTCAAGGGCCTCAGATCAGTTAGCTACTTCTGATCCTTGGAGGTATCCGCGTATTTACAGATGTTATTACTTTTTATTTAACTTGCGGGCGACCTACACCATGTGGGTTCCTTGCTGCCTTTTTACTTATATTACACCGTTTAGATATGTTTTTATATATCATGTTTGTTGTACAGCACTGCATATGTTCAGTTGCATCCTGTCTGATATTTCCCCCTTTTCAAAATTTACATATGTTTGAGACTATGTTGTTTTACACTGTCACGGGTTTAAAATAAGCCAGTAATTGCCTTATAAGATTCTAGCTTTTTCACACAAGGTAATTACCATACGTATGATTATTGTGAAACATTTTCCTACTGCGTGTTTTTATGTTTGTGCACTTTTATCCATTTTATGATTCAAGGTTCTGTAAATAATTATATGTTTTGAAACCTTTCCATGTATTGATGTGTACATGCATAGGGTGATTTTGAAGTAGTGTGGTATCGTACATTTTACATCAATTAAATTGTTATAGCAGGTGTTGTACCCATATAAGTACAAGTTTGATAAACAAGACCTGAAGACAACGCAAATGCAGCGTCGAAAATAGTCGTCCGAATAATAAATACATTGAAAATACGTCTTTGGTGTTCAGCTTCCATTACTTACATTGTCAGCCTCAGTTCGACGTCCACAATACGCAGTACACAAGTACTTGGGTCTACCACTGCAGTACTAGGATCTATTAGAGACATTCAGTTTCGGAAACGGATAGTGGAAGAGGAACTTTAATACTGACTATAATGTTTAAAGGAAAAGTGTTCCTTATTTTCGAATTGAATTAAGGTGCACAAAAGAAATGTTTCCCTCGATAGGGTTGAGTACACAATCTGGAGCTTCCAGACAGATTATAAAATGAACTGATCTCTATGAGAACCCCCCATGCTAGCTTAGGTATCCAAGAAGGCCTCGCCTAAAGCGTTTGGATAGCAGAAAAGTACTGTCAAAGTATAGGTACGTAGGTACGTTAATTCTAGTTGTGAGAGGTGCCCAAATGCGATACCGTAGCTTACTCAGGGCTGCCGACCAAAAAGGAAGGTCCAAACTTGTATCTCAGCCCCGAACTTACATTGTCTTAGAGTTGACTTTTAGTACATTCATGTATAAATTACATCTAACGACACGGGGCACGAAACTTCAGTTTTCAGTTGAAAAAAGAAAAAAAACGCATTGTTTGTAGGGAACATTTTTTTCTGAAAAACCACTGGTTTTTCGCCAGGGGGCACTTCATTGTAACTTTCGCAGCTTACCATTATCTCGAGAGTGAAGTGAGATCGGGAAAAACCTCCAGTGAAAGTCTCGTACGGTTTATGAAATCCGTCGACTGGTGAAATTCTCGTGGACTAGGAATGGCCTTGAAATTCTTCAGTAGGAGTTAACCTAAAGCAAATACCATAGGCATTAACAGAACCCAATGTGCACCACTTGGAGGGCGCAGAATTAGGACCAGCATTGTGCTTTTGCCGACACAATCAGAGAAGAGACGGGTGGAGCTTTGAGGATAATTAATAAGTGTCACCGTCGGGGAATTTGGCATCATGACTGCGGTTCAGAGAAATTTTACCTTTGGAGACACTGAAAATTTCTCGGCTGTGCTCACTTAGAACGATTCTTGACTGGCTTGGCTCATAAATTTTTCTCTTATGAACTTTGTGCTAAGGGATTTAGAAAAATTCCACCTCTACAAACTCTGATGAATTTCGTCTCGTGGGACTCACAACAATCTCGTCTCTCGAGACACTAATGAGTTCCTGCGAAGTGAAATTTTTCCAAATTCGTACAAGCAAAATTATTCTCAACGAACATTTGGACCCTACAAGAGAAAAATTTATCTGAGTCACCTTGTCTCGCAATCAACTTTTCGGACCCGTCTTCCGTTTCTGCTTCTCTCCATATTTGAAAAGGACGGATTAAAGTGGGGTATTTCTTTATTTTATTTTTAAAGTCTGTATCGAGATATGTAAATTTGCCCTCTTGAAAGACACATTTTCTGAAAGAGTGGACTTGAATACCGTATGTTTTGGCTTCACGTTGTGACGTAAACAACAGCGAGCATGTGTAAACAAATGGGTCACGTCCACTGTAATAAGTCAGTTGTCCTGCAACAAGCTTGCTGGATGTTTCGTTAAGGAAAAACCTAAGAAAACCAATAATAGTAAAAGTGAACAGTGTAATTCATTTTCCGACTATAATCTGCCCGAAATGGCTGATTACACGCCGTTACGAATAGTGAGCCGACAGGGGTGGCCGAGCGGTTCTGGGCGCTACAGTCTGGAACCGCGCGACCGCTACGGTCGCAGGTTCGAATCCTGCCTCGGGCATGGCTGTGTGTGATGTCCTTAGGTTAGTTAGGTTTAAGTAGTTCTGAGTCCTAGGGAACTGATGATCTCAGACGTTTAGTCCCATAGGGTTCAGAGCCATTTGAACCTTTTGAACAGATAGTGAGAATTATAAAAATTGTTGGCGAGTGTCGCGATTATTATGCAACCACGCAAAGATTATATGCCGAAAGGTATCCCGATGCCCGTCATTCCACGAAGGTTACAATTAGGTAAGACGAGTTGAACGACAGACTTTGAAAAGGGACGGACGAAAGACGGGCCCAAGAGAGTCGATTGCGCTGGGAGTTCGTGCTATCGTCACTGAAGATCGACAGCTTTCGACTCGTCAGATTCAGAGAATGCATGGCGTGCCTCGATCAACGGTATCTCGTGTTTCAAGTTATTTTAAATTCCACCCACATATCACGCAAGCAATTGAGCATGGGGATCCTGAGGGACACCTGGCATTTTGTAGATGGGTCGATAAGCAAATACTTTGTGATCCCTTTCTCTTCGCACCCATTCTCTTTACAGACGAGGCGAACTTCGACAATATGAGAGGAGACAATCTCCATAACGCACAGTACTGGGCGGAAGCAATTCCGCGCTGGCTACGAGATCACCTTACACAGAGACTGTGATCAATCACTGTCTGGGCGGTCATTGTTGGAGACTACGTGATACGTCCTGTTTTTTATGGTGTAACGTCGAACGGCTTGCGCCATTTTCATATGCTCCGGAATCTGGTGCTTTCTTTACTAATTTCTTCCTAGTCATACGAGCACGTATGTGGTTTCAATGTGACTGCGCCCCTGCACATCAGCCCTTACCTATCAGAAGGTACTTTACTACAACTTACCCGAATCGATGGTTGGTATCGGTAGCGCAGTTCGTGAATTCCCGCCAAGATCGCCAGACTTAATACCATTCGACTTCTTGTTATGGGGAGCTTTGGAACAGAAGGTATACTCCACTCCCCCGACGACGCCAGAAGAAGAAGATACGAGAGAAATGATTGTGGTGGTTTTCCAGGCAATCACCCATCAAACATTGAATGATGTCGAGACCAGTTTCCGACAGAGAGTGCAAATGTGCATTAGGCAAAATGGGCAGATGATCGAGCATCTGAGATCCTAAATTTCCAGTGAAAACCATGTTAATCAGCCCTTTCCAGGCCTAACAGTGTACGAAGTCTGCTGGGCAACCTCCACATGGTGCTCACTGTGTTCCGCTAATTCCGACGATATTTGCTTCCTGGTCAGTCACTATTGAAGAATTTCAAGGCCATTTCAAAGTAACGAAAATTTCACCAGTGGAAGAAGTTCAGAAACCATACAAGTTTTCACTGAAAATTTATCCCGCTCTCGCTTCGTTCTCGAGATACTGGTAACCTGGGAAAGTTACAATGAAGCGCCCCTGGAGATAAACAATTGGTTTTTCGAAAAAAATGTTCTACTACGAACAGTGCGTATTTTTTGACGTAGAATATGGTTATGGAATAAAGAATAGAGGTCATCATTTGCAAAAATGGACTTGACCTTGGTTTGAACTTCATGACCCACTTCAAACCTTACATCTTTTACTAGACAAATTTTTGGTGTATATATATATATATATATATATATATATATATATATATATATATATATATATATATACTGCGGATGTAAATTTCATAATTGAGCGCTGCTGACACATCATATTCTTGTAATTACCAATAACATTAGATATTTCTTTAAGTTTAATCCTTCATGAAAGTAGCTTATATTGCGCAACCACCATTAACATGGTCCTTGCTTCTTACTAATAATGCTCAGTAGAAGCTGCAAGACGTCGTTATTGGAATAACTGCCAAACTATGCATTCTAATATTGTAACCATAGTCGTTTGCTCTGCCTACCTGTCTGCCTGCATGTTGAATAGATGTTCAAAATGTATTCCTCTTTCACTTGTTGGATCATTCAGTTACAACAGCCTCCATATAATTAATTTTATAATAATTACCACAAATATGCACCATATTTCAACAAGAACGTACTTGTGATGCACTTTCACGGGATCCAGGTGATCTGTACGGCGCGATTGTGTTGGCATAGGATGAAGATCGGGGAAAGTCGATTCACCGCACGTCCAATCCACTCTACAATTTATTACAACCACTTTGGTTTTCTCTCTTCTGTTGTCAGCGTTACACATGGCAAAGAGCTCATTAGTATGGCACGTGGCAGCATAAGTAGGTCCTACTGTTGACAGTATTTCCGAAATATTATTCCATTAAAATAAATCAGTAAATTTCTTGCTCAGTGTTTAGCACACATACGTCCACATTCTGGAGGAAAATTATCTGTGAGAGTAATAACTGATTCACAAGTAAATTCTTGTTGTTTCTGCGATTAAAATTAATTACATCCCTGTATTCATATTTATAAAGGTAACTTTGATGGATAGAGGTTGTAATTCAGCTGTTACATCTACTATTGAAGAAGAGAAGATACGGCAAGAGCGACTTGTTCAAAATGAAGCGTTAACGAAGACGTGCCACATATAAATAGACGTAAAAGAGAGTACGATTTAAAATTTCGGTTTATGTGCACTGCCGAATCAGATGCTCCTGCTGCAGTGTGTTTTGTGTCAAACAAACCTCGCAGTTCGTCTACCCCAGCCACTTAGAAACAATGCATGCTGATCACAAATGAAACGATACTATTTGAAAAGATAGCAGGACTCAATAGGAAAATCTGAACATCAGATAACTGAAACTTCCTGGAAGATTAAAACTGTGTGCCCGACCGAGACTCGAACTCGAGACCTTTGCCTTTCGCGGGCAAGTGCTCTACCATCTGAGCTACCGAAGCACGACTCACGCCCAGTCCTCACAGCTTTACTTCTGCCAATATCTCGTCTCCTACCTTCCAAACTTTACAGAAGCTCTCCTGCGAACCTTGCAGAACTAGCACTCCTGAAAAAAAGGATACTACGGAGACATGGCTTAGCCACAACCTGGGGGATGTTTCCAGAATGAGACTTTCACTCTGCAGCGGAGTGTGCGCTGATCAGATAACTACTTCTACAAAACTCAAAACGAACATGTAACTGAAGCATTTTAACATGTAAGTTACCATATTGCGCTTAATAGTGAAGCTAACTCAAATGTATAAAAACTTATTAAGCCATGTGTAATAGATATAATGGCATGGGCTATTGATGAGCAGGTTGTCAAAAAATAGAAGTGTAACTAATATCTAACTATACTGTTTCACGATGCATCAGAGATATTTTTGCTTCAATAGAGTGGGGGTTAATTTATCGACTTGGAGTTAGCAGTTTGAAATAAATAATTATTTTTTAAAAATATTATGATGATTTCTATGATGTTAGTTATGATTTAAAATTGAAATAATGGCTATGAAAAACAAGTTTTCTGATGTTTTAAAATTTTGTTGATTTTTATTAACTTTCAAAATAAACTAGCTTTTCCATCGTACTACCAGGATTCTCATAGTGTTCTGTCAGGGGAAAAGTTAGTGTACCTCTGCTCTAGTGGTAGGAAAGCTGTCTTTCTGCTTCTCAAGAATAAAGGCTTAGCGTATAGTGAAATTACGTTAGTGCATTTAATCTAAGGCCGGTGTCGCTTATCTAATGTAAGCAAAGTATACATACTCGATATTTATATGATGCACTAAAGTATGGTTGGACCTTCTTCCTAATCTTGATATAGGACTCAACGTCGTTAGTCGAAAATTATCTTCCATCCACTGTAACCCTCGTCAAAGAAGAGAAAGCAACAGTCATTATTAACACGCTTGTTGTGGATCACTCAAAACGTTTCTATGTTTTTCTTGTTGAAACTGTCTCCAGTGATACTAATTGTCATTTCCCAACACACGTAAACAGCATACGGAAGAAACATTTTCAGGTTTTTTATCTTCAATGTTACCTTTATTTTCTGTTTCTGTATCCTTCATGAATTATACTAGCTAACCGTTCGAACATGATGTATTTATTACGTGAAAACCATTCAACAGCCAAGATTGCATAAAATATTTTCTTTTATTGAAAACAATGAATTTCAGCAGACTATGCTGTCATCTTGAGATCTTAAAATCACAACTGCTTACATATGCTAGACATATTCTAAACAGTGCAAACCCACTTAAAATTGTGTATAAGTTACCTTATCACACTGTCTACATAAGCTGGACATATTCTAAACAGAGCAGCCCACTTTAAATGGTCTGTAAGGTACCTTATACACCATTTAAAGTGGATCTGCACTGTTTAGAATATGTCCAGCAGCAGTAACAGTTGTGTTTTAGTGTTCTGCGTTTTTGTGATGCAGCTAGCAACTGTGAGAAATTTGTATATGGATATAGCCTGTTACACAAGGTGCTTTATGTTTTTAAGTATTTTAGCCGTGCCAATTTTTTATAATGTGCTGTTTTAATACAATTTTTGTGTGTGATGTCAGTGTAAAATGTAAAAGTCTTACAACAAAAAGATTTTAAGACCTGAAGATGACAGCGTAGTCTGTTGAAACCGGCTGTCTTAAATAAAAGAATATTTTATGCGATCTTGGGTATCGAATAACCAGAGTGCCCTTCAGCACTCTCAAAAAGAAAAAAATTCAAGTACTTATTGTCGTTGTAGATGAAAACACTAGGCTTTCGAATTTATGTATTTCAGAAAACTCCCACATGAGTGTCAGACCCAATCTTACCAGTATTATACGCTGCTATGGACATTGTTAGCAAATTTACCACTGATTTGCAGGAATTCGAAAAGACATATTGCATTAAGTTATCATTTATTCCTTTTTTTTATGTATCAATTCCGTAGTACTAAATTGAGGACCAAATCTCCAAGGTCATGGAACACGTCAATACATGAAATTACAACATAAAAGAAATAACAGATGAAAATAAAATGTTTATGAAACCAAAAAAGTCAAGCCATAAGTGTAAGTACATGCAGTCAACAACATAACATAAGAATTAGCTTAATTTTTCAAGGAACACAGTAGGAGGAGTGACCCATGAGAAAACTTTTCAGTTTCGATTTGAAAACTCGTGGATTACTTTTAAGGTTTTTTAATTCTTGTGGTAGCTTACTGAAAGCGGATGCAGCAGTATACTGCACATGTTTCTACACAAGAGTTAACGAAGCCCGATACAAATGCAGGTTGGATTTCAGACTGGGAATATGCTGATCCTTGGGAATATGCTGATATTGTTAGCAAGAAACGACAATGAAGAATATATGAATTGGGAGGCCAATGTCAAAATAGACTAGTGAACAGGGGTCGACAAGAGGTTCGCAAATTAACACCACTTATTGCCCAAACCTCCTGTTTGTGAGCCAAAAATATCTGTTTAGAATGGGAAGACGACCCTAAAATATAATACCATACGACATAAGTTAATGAAAATAAGCAAAGTTGACTAATTTTCATGTCGAACAATCACTTACTTTAGATACCGTACGAATAATAAAAGTGGCAGCATTAAGTCTTTGAACATGATCCTGAACATGGGATTTCCACGACAATTAACTATCTATTTGAACTATTCAGTTTCACTAGTCATATGCCCATTCTGTGAAATTGAAATGTAGGGTTTTGTTGAATTGTGTATTAGAAAATATAAAACCTGAGTCTTACTGTGATTTAACGTTAGTTCATTTTCTACACGCCATGAACTTACGTCATGAACTGCACTATTTGAAACAAAGACAATGTTACACACAACATCCCTTACTACCAAGTTAGTGTCATCAGCAAACAGAAATATTTTAGGGTTATCTGTAATACTAAAGGGCGTATCATTTATATAAATAAGGAACAGGCGTGGCCCTGGAACACCCCCCTCCCCCATTTGATCATACCCCACTCAGACCCCACCTCACAGCCATTCTCAACACTGTGAATAATGACCTTTTGCTGTGTGTTGTTAAAGTATGAGGTGAACCAGTTGTGAGCTACTCTCTGTATTCTGTAGTTAAATCAAAAAATATGCCTTGCGTTCGAAAGCTTTTGTTTAACCCATGCAGTACCTCAAAGAGAAAAGAGAATATAACAACTTTGAAAGCCGAACTGTACATTTGATAGCAAATTATGTGATACAAAATGATCAATTATCCTCATGTACACAGACTTTTGAATAACTTTAGCAAAATCTGATGGCATAGAAATAGGTCTAAAATTGTCTATATTATCCCTTTCTCCTTTTTTGAAAAGTGGCTTTATTACTGAGAACTTTAATCGTACAAGAAACTGATCTTTTTAAAGAAGAAATTGAAAATATGGTTAAGTACATGGCTAACATATGCAGCACAGTACTTTAGTACTCTACTAGGCACTCAATCATATCGATGAGAATCCTTAGTCTTCAGTTATTTAATTATTGACTCAATCTCCCCATTGTCTGTATCATAGAAGAGTATTTCAGACATCAATCACAGAAACATTCAAAATCGTTCAAATGGCGCTGAGCACTATGGGACTTAACATCTGAGGTCATCAGTCCCGTAGAACTTAGAACTACTTAAACCTAACTAATCTAAGGACATCACACACATCTGGGGCACGATTCGAACCTACAACCATAGCAGTTGTACGGTTCCAGACTGAAGTGCCTAGAACTGCTTGGCCACTCTGGCCGGCTCACAGAAAGGCATTTTCAAAAAAGTTATATAATTCCCTGTAGAAACTAAATTTGTAATTAATTCACCAGCAATGCTCAGAAAACTATTCTTAAATAATGTACATAAACCTGATTTATCAGTAACAGAAATTTTTTACTACAAACTAACTTCATATCATAGACCTTGAGCTGCTAACCGGAAACTTATTTCCCAACTGACCATATGGTTTTTATTTTATCCTGTGAATTAGCTGTTCTATTTGCATACCACATACTCTTTGCCTTCCTAATAATACTTTTAAGCACCTTACAATACCTTACAATACTGTAGCTTGATCGTGATTACTAACATTTTGGTATAATTCCCAGTTTGTTCAACACGATACACTTGTTCCACTAGTCATCCACCCAGGCTGCCTTTCAGTGATAATACCCCGTTTAGAGCATTCTAATGGAAAGCAACTCTCAAAGAGCATCAGAAATGTGTTATGGAAAGCATTATATTTGTCATCTATGTTATTGGTACTATAACATGCTCCCACACTTGTTCCTTGACGAGTTTTAAAAACTCTCTATTGCTGTTGGATTAACTTTGCTACATAGTTTGTAATTATATGTGAGATTTGTTTGAACACATAACCTTTTTAGTATAAAAATTGTGCATCATGGTGTGAAAGGCCATTCACACCTTTACTAACAGAATGATCTTCTAGTAATGAAGAATGAATAAAAATTTTGTCTATGGCTGTGCACCCTAGTTGGAAAAAACAAAGTCTGCATCAGATCATATGAATTTAGGAGATCTACCAACATCCTTTTTCTTGCGCAATGAAATACAAAATTAATATTGAAGTCACCACATGTAATTAATTTCTGGTACATCCCATAAAGTGAACCTCTCTACCTTGAGCAGAAGTGCTCTGAAGTCAGAGTTAGGGGACCTATAAACGACCAAAATTAGAAGTTTAGTTTCACTGACTTCAACTTCCCCTGCACAACATTCTAATATCTTTTGAATGCAGTGTTGTGATACGTTTATGGACTCAAATGTAATACTATCTTTTACGTTCATGGCCACTCCCCCAACCCACAGGGAACTCCCTGGAAAACAGCCAGCTGATCTGTATCCTGGTAAAGGAAGCGTCTGAATTGTCGAATTATTTAAGTGGTGCTCCGATATACCAATAATCTCACAGTCATTATCTATAAGCAGTTCACTAATTTTACCTCTAACATCTCTTATAGTTTGATGAAATATGCTACTTCGTTCTCTAATTTGAAACAATGCGTCCTCTGTAGGTCATTCATTAGCTAGAGGGACCTCCTTCAAGCAGGTATACCTAACAGTTGACCTCAATCAAAAAAAAAAAAAAAGGTGCAGCACAGCCGCCAACTACTACAGGAATGAACGAACAGTTACGCACATGGTAATGATTTCGCGGTGTTCCATACATAAGTATGATAAAACTACTATTTTTCATTACCTGTTTAACGAACTACACCTGAGACTTCCCACAGAAGCACCATTATTTATGAGAAATTAATACTTATTAAAAATTAATTAACATGCAGCTATGTTTCCTTTGTATCACATGGTGTAATGGCTGGTAACTTCTTTGATAGAAAAAAAAAGAAAATATTATTAGGCATTAATGTTACACTAAAGACGAGTTCAAACACAAAGAATGTAATAACTCATTAATGTAAGTTGGTTGAAAACAGGGTTCACGACTTTGAACTGGAGTCCTCGATGCCAAGCAAACATATGGAAACAGGAGTAGGAATATTATTAACATTAAACAATTAAATAAACAAAAAACCAATATAATATACTTAATAATCAAGACATCCTGATTTGCACAGAAAAATTTCACTGTAAGTGAAATACTTTACTAGTAAGTTATATCTTGAACTTCTTCCTAGACACACCTTACAGTACATCTACTATGTTAAAACTTCTGATCTAAAGTGAAGCTACCTTAAAATAATTTCTCTAGAATAATCAATAATGAGAGTGACAGGTGATGTGTATGCACCTCAGACACAATGTCAGTTAAATTAAATAAATTAAATTACTGTAAAATCCACCTTAATCAACAATATTTCACCATCAAAGCCATTGTAAACAAAAATCTATTGTAACCCACCTCCTCTTAATTATAAGCTATACCTTGACCTGAAATATATTATAATTATTAATCCTGGGAATTATAACTCTAAAAAGATTCTCTGACAATGGAGATACACAAACAAGTAATATACATAAAGTAAATCATGTATTATCAATCATGGGGTAGGTTCCTCTGAATGGAGTGAGATACTGCCAAATTCATATGGTTTATAGACCTTAACTAACACTACCCTAGGGGAAGTATAATTAATATTTAAAATAATAGTGTATCTAATCCTAGTTTATTATTTAAATTACACAGATTCATAAAAGGTCTATAAATCAAATTTTAAAAATCATGTTACAAGTTTATATCTTATTCCAAATAATATAAATAATTGTTTTAACCAATAATATTCACTTGCATCAATCGTATAACCATGGCTGCTGGCACGAGTTATGGTGATACTAAATCAATTGCTAAGTCCAAGATAACTTGATAATGAAATAAAATTACTGCAAAAAGAACATTTAGTTTAACAAGACTTGCATATAATACAAAGAAAAAGTGAATAAATAAGAAGGAATAAAGCTTCTGGGAAAAAATAATAAACTTTAAACAACTAAATATCTCAAAAGATAGGAAGAAATACGAATATTTAAAGAAAATAAAATCAAAACAAACAGATAATAATAAAAACGGAAGTGTTCACAAGCACAATTGCTTTTAGCAAACTCTAACAAAAAATTATTTGACTTAGACAAACAACCAGCAATTATTACAGTATAGACACCTAACCTAATACAACATAAAAAAAAACAGAAAACCATAAGAAAAGGAACACTTGTGAGTTAAATAAGAAAAGATCAATCAAACAGCCAAAGAAATTATTAAATTAAAAACAGTAGAAAAATGATAAAGTAAATAATTAGACTTAATAGAAGTAGACTCATCCTTACAAATCGATCTAATAGCATTACTAAAAGGTTGAGAAAACCCAACAAACCCTACCTTACTTGGACCTTTAAGAATTTGAATATAATGTAAAACCTTTTCCTCCAATAATGTTAAAAAAGCCACACAAAATAAAACACAAATAACCAATAAAAGAAAATGCAAAACAAACATAAATAATCTGCCAGGAAGTTTTAAACATAAATAAATCATAAAGTATCAATACTATTTGTAAAAAAATCTACATAAATGAATTCTAAATTCAACAGATTAGTCTGTCGACACAGTAACTAAGTAATATAAATTATAATATAAAAATATTTTAACCACATGGTCCTTTCATACTAGTATAGGTAAATAATCTTAGGATGGAAACCGACCTGCCTCACGCTGCTCTGATCTCAGATCATGTAAGAATTTAATGGTCAAACAGACCTAATCATTAGGCTCCTGCACATAATACTTTTCTTAATCCAACATCGAGGTCGCAATCTGTTTTGTCGATATGAGCTCTTGAAAACAAATACTCTGTTATCCCTAAGGTAACTTAATCCTGTGATCATAAATTATGGATCAAAACAACAAAAAATATCAATGATATAATAATGAATCGTTTATTTATTCTTCATATCAAACCAACAAAATATCATTAAATACAGAAAGATCAACAATAAACTATATGAAAGTAAACTGTTAAGCTCTATAAGGTCATCTAGTGCTAAAGATAAATTTAAGCCTTTTGACTTAAAAGCAAAATGCAAAACTTTATTAAGAGACGGTTGATTTCTCATCAAGCCATTCATTTCAGGCAGACCTTAAAACATTTTCAATTCTCATTTTATAAAAAGGCGCAAATCAGTTTGCCTAGTTCCTTATAATAAGTTAACAAGGTAAAATTTTTATACAAATAAATACACTAATTCTATCATTATTACAAAGATTATTAAATTAAATCAAGACTCTTAAAACAAAAACTAAAATACCTACAAAATCAAAATATAAAATACGAAACAAAATGTAATTGTAGAGATAGCTCGTTTAAAGTATACTATTATATTCCAAAACAAGCAAATTTTAGGTTAATAACTTTAAAGCTTATCCTTTAAAGAATAAATAAGTTAATATTTATGTTTAAAAAATTAAGTAAAAACAATCAACTTTAATTGTGAAATGCAGATTATCTAAAAACGTGATAATTAATCACCACTTTTACTGAAAAAACTGCTAAAATGTGTGATATATTAATCCTAAAATTAGAATCATAAACCGGAATGGATGTTGGTTTGACTGGCTTGCGTCTGTTACATAAAAACCAAAACACTTTTAACAACATACAAAAAACGGCATCTAATTTCATTTGAAAAGTACCTACACAATTTCAGGAACTAGTTTGTATAGTACAACGAATAACATCGTAAAGTTCGTATGAATCGCTTTCATACTGCCTATGTAAGAACCATTTCGCAGACTCTTCTGTGAATTGGAGGGAAAAGATCATCAATAAGTGTCACCACAAAATTTATCCATTTCCCACATATTACAGTGATTTTCACAGTACAGACCTAGTATGCTTGATACACATAGAGCTTCCAAAAAACTCTTGCGAACAACTACTGTCACTGTTACTTCAATTGAAAGTCGATTCTGTTTCACATGCATGATCACAGAAGTCTATTCAACATTAAACACTAAAAATTCGTTTTCGAACCCTCCTTCACTATTGTCAGTGTACTCTGCACCTCTCCCGTCACTGACAACCGAATATATGAATCAAATACTGGTAAGGGTTCCTGTTTTTCAGTTATGAGTCCTTTGTAAATATGGTACCAATCCGGACTATAGGGATTACATACAGATTCTATAACGCCAAACTGTGCAACAGACACAGGGAAGTAGAAAACAGGTTTACTAAACGTAGTAGAATCGTTACACACAACATAACTGTTCTAAGAGCGTCCTGCAAGGACTTAAACATAAAATGCTAACATACAGAGACACTCACCAGCAGTCAAGCCATGAAGTTGTCCCGGGAAGTAACGCTTCTGGGTGGTTGCCTTTCCTCTGTTATATACTGTTTCATAACCTTGGAAGTTCATTACTAAATACTCCTTATTCAGATAGTGAGGTTTACTGATTATCCCCTTAACATAGACGGCAATTTTCGGCAAATAACATTTTTGGAATAGAACGAAGATGATTCTTGGCATGTGGAAACTTTTTGGTGAAGCAGTCTTCCAGGGACCGCGAGGAAGCGGAATTGGGAATTAATTTTTTTTTGTCTGCAACAGTAAAACAGGATGCAGGAAATTACCGGCTGAAAGAGGAAGGCCAAGATGGAGGAATTCCCAGACGCAAACATCTTTTCTCCAAAAGAAAAAAAAATGTTGAAAACGTATACCTATAAACGAGTATCATTCAAGCATTAGGGTGATATTTATTATCTTGTAATGTAGGGGGTGAGTAAATATGCCACTATGTGTAAGTGAATTTTCATCAAACCATGGCTGCTAATAGAAGCTTTCCGTCTACACAATTAAACGCCACGCTAAAGATTTACTAGAACAAAATGTCTAATGAATGGGAACTGTATGAGTTTTTCTGAAGACTTACATAGTGCCTTTTCTCATACAGTTGAAGTAAATCCACCGACTTGGCGTCTTCCATTAATTGCAAACACTTCGTTGTCCTTCACCTTCTACACTGAAGCGCCAAAGAAACTGGTATAGGCATGAGCATTCAAATACAGAGATATGTAAACAGGCAAAATACGGCGCTGCAGTCGGCAACCCCTATATAGACAACAAGTGTCTGGCGCATTTGTTATATCGGTTACTACTGCTACAGTGCCAGGTGTTCTGGTCGGCGCACGTGCGATAGGACACAGTACCTCCCAGGTAGCGATGAAGTGGGGATTTTCCCGTACGACAATTTCACTAGTGTACCGTCAATATCAAGAATCCGGTAATACATCACACATCAAACACCGCTGCGGCAGGAAAAAGATCTTGCAAGAACAGGTCGAACGATGACTGAAGAGAAATGTTCAACGTAACAGATGTGAATCCTTTCGCAAACTGCTGCATATTGCAATGCTGTGCCACCAACAAGTGTCTGCGTGCGAATCATTCAACGAAACATCATCGATTTGGGCTTCCGGATCCGAAGGCCCACTCGTGTACCGTAGATAACTGCCCGACAAAAAGCTTTACGCTTCGCCTGGGCCCATCACCAGCGTTATTGAACTGTCCATGACTCGAAAAATGTTGCCTTGTCGGACGAATATCGTTTCAAATTGTATCAATCGGATGGATGTGTACGGTTATGGAGACACCCTCACGAATCCTTCGGCCCTACATGTCAACAGGGCACTGTTCAAGCTGTTGGAGGTTCTGTTAAAGTGTGGGGCGTGTGCAGTTGGAGTGATATGGGACCACTGTTACATCTAGATACGGCTCTGACAGGTGACAGGTACGTAAGGATACAGTCTGATCACCTGCATCCACTCATGTACATTGTGCATTCCGACGGACTTGGGCAATTCCAGCAGGACAATGCGACACCCCACACGGCCAGAATTGCTACAGAGCAGCTCCAGAAACATTTTGTCTCTGGTTAAACCCTTCCTCTGGCCACCAAATTCCTCAGACATGAACATTATTGAGTATATCTGGTTGCCTTGCAACGTGCTGTACACAAGAGATTTCCGTCATCTCGTATTCTTACTGATTTGTGGACAACCCCGTAGAATTCATGGCGTCAATTCCCTCCAGCACTACCTCAGGCATTAGCAAAGTCCACGCCACATCGTATTGCGGCACTTCTGCGTTCTCGCGGAGGCTCTAACGATATTAGGCGGGTGTGCTAGCGTCTTTGGCTATTTATATGCTTTATTCTGAAGATTTATATAGTGCCTTTCCGTCATTCAGTTGAAGGAACTCCTTTAATTGCAAATCCATCCACTGAAATAGTGGAATGCACTGTTTAGTATGTGTCCAGCATATGTAAACAGATGTGCTGTTACATACCATAGTTAAATCATGTAACAAGTATGTGTGTGCAATATTTATTATGGACATAACATTTTGGGCAAGGTTTTGCGTGTTTTTAAATTTTTTAAATATTTTAGCGACGACAGACGTTTTTAGTGTGCCAAATTTTATCTGCTTGGCATCTTGTGCATGAGGTTCGGTGTAAAATGAACGTCTTTTACCACAAAAAGTGTTTACGACCACAAGATAACAGCTCAGACTTTTGAAACCGCTTGTCTTGAATAAAAAAATATTTTGTGCAATCTTGGTTTTTGAATAATTTTTATAATTTTTGTTATGTACAATTGTGGTAAGCCATTTTATATTAAGCATTTTGTTTGAAGCGATTCTCTTAATATAAGAAATGGAACTAAATTCCAACTGGCTGTAGTCTCTTTATGTATTCTAAGAACTGGCATTTACGAATGTACTAAATGCAAAACGATAATTGTTGATTGGGTTATTCACGTACTTAAAGACTGATACAAAAGTATCTCGGACATAGCTTGGGATAGTGCTTCTCTGAGAATATCTCTTCACAATAACGTGACTACAACAGCTACTCTGAAAACTTGCAGTTACAGAGATGTCTGACTGACGGGAAGTTCAAACTTATGAGCTTCAGCCATCAAACCCTTTCAGAATTCATTTAACTCTCTACGTTCGTTCGATAAGATGAAAACATGTTGATGAACTGTGTCTATGCTCATTACTGTCACATGCATAGCGTGATGTAATATGGAGCCTGTTTGTTAGGTACAGATTAAATTCTGGTGACTTAGTAGATATCCAACGAAATGCACTAATGTATTAACGGGTTTCCAAATCCCAGTATATCGGTCGACTATCTGTCGTTACACATAACCATGTAAGTGTTACAAATAATTTTCACTTTAGCAGCACCAATAATCTCTATCATATGCACCACTTTTCTATACATTTGTTTAACATACATCGATTCTAAGACAGTAATGCAGTATATTACAACAAAAGGAACTCAGAGCTAAAATCGCCAGAATGGTTCCTGAGCAGATTAAACGCGATACTGCAGCTGTTAGAGACTAAATGAATGATGGTTGTATTCTATGTAACATTAACTATAAACTGAAAACCAACCCAGCCATAGGATCGTAAGGGAATATGGCCAACGCCCTAGTTATTATTCCAATTGGTAACTATGAACAGAACATTCATGTGTTTTAGCAGTAGGAACATTACTAAACTAAATTACGATCCAACTAACAAATTTAACACCCAAATCAACAAAAGACTTATGAAGTGTACCTTCATTTTCGCTGAGAAAGAGACTATAGAGTGTATGGTTTTGAAGCCTAGGACCCATACACTTAGATTACAACCAAAATGTCACATGAACGATATTCTTGTTCATCCTATTGTTAACGGTATGGATAGTTCAGCATCTGTATTAAAGAAAAAGTTGAATATGTGAAAAGTGAGTGTTACACTTATGAAGGAAAATTCACAGTTCATAACTCAGGAAAACTAGTAGATCAAAGCAGAAACATCCATATCCAAGAGGAAGGTAAATTTGGTTACCTTGATATTACTGATCTATATACCAGTAACCAACACCAGTGAAATTATAAAAGAAAATGTAATTAGACATAAAAAGGCCTGCTTTGGTGAAATAAGCGAATTTGTCGAGTTTCTGCAGGTAACTTTGTCATACAACTCTTGCCGTTTTCATGGTGAGATATACAAACAGCATTAGAATTTGGCGATCCTTCAGGGAACCACGAGACAAATTCATAAGTCATTTGGAAGGGAAATTTTTCAAGCAGTGTAAAAAAATTCAGTCAAGGTTACCATCTACAAGCAGAATGTTGATGACAGATTGGTCCTACTAAATGGCTTCCTGCAGTCATAGTTTAATTCTCTGCAGCCAAACACAAATTTCTTTAGTGAATTAGAGGTTGAAAGCAGTTTAGTATGTTTAGATATTACAAAAAAGTGGCTCTGAGTACTGTGGGTTATCAGTCCCCTAGAACTTAGAACTACTTAAACCTAACCAACCTAAGGACCTCACACACATCCATGCTCGAGGCAGGAGTTGAACCTGCAACCGTAGCGGTTGCGTGGTTCCAGACTGTAGCGCCTAGAACCGCTTGGCCACCCCGGCTGGCTTAGATATTACATTCATGAACAATAATTACAAGCGCAAATATGGCATCTACTGGAAGCCAACTACTACAGACTCATTAATATACAATGAATCTTGCCAGCTTAATCCCCTTAAACAATCATTTTCATGATTTCCTAGTTTATTAAAGTTGACAAAGGTGAAATTTATAAATAACTCGCGACTTTACACCATTTATCCCCAGTGGACGGTTAGAATCCTGACACTGTAATCCACATACATAACCATATTCTGAAAGACCAACGAAACATTACCAAAAATGAAATTAATTAAAGAAAAACCTAGATACACTAACAAAATAGTGTGCCTGTTCAAAAATACCAAAGTGAGGATAGGATTTCAGACTGGTAAACTTTTAAGAATACCAACAGGACAGACCCACTAACAAGATCAAGGGTATATAAATCATGACCATTATGAAGATGTGTATACAGGGTAGACAGGGAGGAACTTTCGGACTTGGTTCAACGAACATGCAAAATTTCATGAAAACAATTAATGTAGTTTCGTTTCTCACCTCAGGAATAATAAACATACCGTTTCCCCAGCTACACACAACTCTTTAAAAATTCTAAACTGTGGAAAGAAAGTGAAGAAATAGAATATAATAGAAGAAATTGAAATATGAAATCACTTTTAAACACAACAAGAACACATAATTAATGAACAGACTGATCTATGAAACAACAACAAAAAAATGGGTAACTTCAGCCATATCTGACAAAGATTAATTTAAATTGAAATGTAATTTACAGTCTCATTAATATAAGGTTAAGCGAACCCCCAGGTACTCATGCACCAATCATTACACTTTGGCAAGACCTCAGCTTATTTTCACACATATACTTGTTTCTTAGTCTCTGCTCCCTCCCCTTGTTACCTCTTTTGGTTATTACATTCACTTACATCTTATATTTAACATCAACTTTATAGACCTATGCTCTTTATAAATCGAAGCTTGTCTTACTATCTTAATTAGCCCACTTTCAAGGATGTTGACGATAGTCTAATTTTCAGTGATCCGTTATGCTATGTGTGGCTTTTAACGTTTATGAGTTTGTCCATTAAGATATTATTATGTTTATAAGTTAAATAATATATCTTTATACTTTTAGTATTTTACAACATCACTTGTATATTACCCTTCATATTGCCATTATAACATCACTTAGTCCCCCATTCTCTTTCTTCATTGCCACTGGCGCACAGTTTGTGTATTCTAAAGCTATGTGACTCACACCTAATTGCTTATCTTTGCTGCAGCATACAATTATTGTTCACATTTCTTAAACACTTCAAACATTTTACTTTATTCCAATCTTATGTCTTAGCCTGTTACACCTTTTAACCAGTGTCTCAGTGCTCTCTTTTTACTCACATCAAGCAATTTATGTAACATTTTCTCAAATCATAGTACGAGAATAAGTGTCATGTTATATATGTCATATATTCAGGAATGTTATATATTGTATATTTTACCATCACTTGAGCATCACACCTAGTGACACATTTTTGCTGTTCCAACCTACCACAGTTCACATTTTATATAATTATATTTTAGGCTGTTATATTTATTTTAGTTGATGGACCATTTGCCATATTTTTTTTTCTGCCAGCAATACCTTCTATTTAAGCTGCCCTTAGGTCTATGGTGCTAAATTATAAACTGATCACGACCTTATGCTATATTATATTCTTCAGCATGTCGTTCGTTTGCTACAGCGAACTTCTCTTTTCACTTTTCATACTACAGTTTTATGTTTGTTCTTCGTTACTCGGCTGCCGTCTGGCAAAGCCATTTATTGCAGTGACAGTTCAGAGACTGGGCGTTGGATGTCTCCTGTCATGATCTGCCGTTTTGTAACTGATGAAAATCGTATTTGTGACTTACATATAGATTTCCAGAGATCTCTTAGGCTGTGTTTGCTTTTTACTGCTCCTTAGCTCTATACATCATAAATTGTTCGATGTCGATGTGCTAAATAAGGTATCGTTATACTATTTTCGTATATTTAATAATGTCACCAGTATGTTACATTTTGACTTGCACTATAAGATGACTGAGTATCTGTCCTCTTTTTGGTTTGACACTGATAGAAGAGTTCACATTAGACAATGATTATAAATCAAGTATTAGTCGTTTCACTGTGTATTGTATCACTGTGCTTTCATGTCAGATCTTCTGCTGCATCAAACATATTTTATTTACTATTGAAATGTCTATAACCTTATGATTTTGCTTGCTATGCTTTTTAATAGGTTTACCACTAACCTCTATCACTCCCTCTCGCTGTTTTTACCGCTAGTAACACTTTATATAAGATGTTCCTAAAGCACAATACGAGATTAAAATACTATTCTCACAGGTTACGCGTTTTACTGTCACGTGTCTTGCCCTGGAATTAATTTTTGCTGCCCCTTTTACGTAAGATGACCTTAGATCATGATGCTAAATTTTAAACTCGTTATTTTTTCTTTTTTCTTTTCAACTTCTCATTGTTATGCTACAGCCAACACTCTTGTCACTTTTTTAAACATTTCTTTACGTTTGTATTTTCTTCTTTAAAAAAATATTTTGTACGTCATCCAGTGTGCCATGTATCACATAACTGTTCTGACTCCGAATGTAAGCTATCGCCAGTCATGAATGTCACTTTCTAGCTACAGTAAACGTTATACATGTGTAGTTATGTTATCACAGGTTATATTTCCAACGATGTACCGTCTGACAGAGGGTATTCATAAGTTCTTTGCATTCCAAATTTAATAAAGACTTCATTCTCCCTGCTTTCCTAGATTTCAGCACACCCTGCAGACGCATTTGATGCCTTGGCACAATGTCGACCTTCTCATATACTGAAAATGGTTTATTTGAGTATTTGTAATTATTATTGTTCTGGGGAAAGACGTACAGAAAAGTGTAAAGCTCCATCTCTGACAATATGAGTATTCTGACTGAGAACAAAAGAAATTCATACACTTATTATTTTTTTATTAGTTATGAAAAATAAAATTCTCTTGTATCTTACTACGATTATAAAAATATTTTCTAACATATTCTAAAAACTGACAGAATAATTCTCCACTGAGCGAGGTGGCGCAGTCATTGGCACGCAGGACTCCTTTCGACAGGACGACGGTTCAAACCTGCATCCAGCTATCCTTATTTAGGTTTTCCATGATTTCCCTAAATCGCTTCAGGCAAATGCAGAGATGGTTCCTTTTAAAGGGCACGGCTAACTTCCTTTCGAATCGTTCTCTAACCTGATGGGACCGATGTCCTAGCGGTTTGGTCCTTCGCCCTCAAATAAACCAAGCAACCAACCAACAATGCTCTTGCATGCAACAGACAACTTACCTCGTATTGCCGCTTCAACTGCGTGAATACTCTGCATCCAACAACATGCTAAACTAATTCAAAAGAAATACTGCGGTCCATGCAGAGTGCAATGCATGGTCACAACTACAACTACTGTGCTTTTTTATACAGAAATTGAATGGGTCGTAAGGGTTTGGCGAACTAGGCTTAAGCGGAGTAAAAAAATGAAAACAAAAACAATAATAGCTTATAATTTACTGTTTCAGAAAATTGAAGAGTTAAACATTGACAAACTTTACACAGCTCTTTCCTTCTCTTTGAAAAATTGATTGGCAAAAACTTTATTTATTCCACAGTGTTTACAACCAGTTATCACATACCTGCTCACAACAGAGGTACAAATATTACTCTCAGTGTTTGCATACACAGATGTGACAAAATCCCTCCAGTGTACAAGCAAGCAACAACTACATGCACCAAAAAGGCAAATTACCAAAAATCCTCAGTTAACACCAGTCTCCTCCGGCGCTATTAGCACGGTCTCAGTGACATCTGTCGCGCGGCTTCTCTCCACGGCAGACTGCGTCCGACTACTACCAACTACGATTACTTGCAGTACCTGTTCGCTACTCGCGATACTAATATGTCAGATTCAGAGTTCGCTTGTGCACACCAAACAGAATCAGTGGCCAAGTTTCCTATGAAATATTAACGTCCAACTTTCTATATGCTTATAATAGCACACAATACGCGAAATCTCTGACTTCTGTATCGATCTATGGACATACTGATTGATATTGCTGTATCTGTGCGGTAATTGTTTCCCCCATGGGCAGATATGACATTTGGTGTTCAGTAACGATGCGAACACATGCAGTATCCTATGACGTAGAATTAATAATAAGATGACTGTTAATGCATGCATTGAGCTTTCTGATTTTAATTCTGAAGCTCGTACGTTATATGCTCACTTTTATATCTGCTGTGTCGCCGTTTTTAATGGTATAGTTGTATAACAGATTCGGCCAGTTTAGTGTTCGTTCTTTACTGCTATCGTCATCGCAAAGATTGGCAGGTGCCTCTCCCTTATGCTTTGCGTTGTTATCTGTTCGTCTGTGTAAGTTGCTTAGGTCGCCGAGACTTTCTTCTGCGTCTGTAGGCATGTCAGTTCGACATCATCATTTTGCTTATCATGGTTCATTGTCGCTGCCTCACCCTTGTAGCACAACCGCCGCCACCACCCCCGCTGCTACCGCCATTTCCGTCATCTTCCCGCTGCCACAGCCTCCGCCTCCCTTACATCGTCGCTTTGGCTTTCGCCGCCTTTGCCACTGCCGCAGCCGCTGTCTACTCGTCGCCTCCGTCTTCATCGCCGCCGTCGCCATCCTCACCTGCCACCTCATCACACCAGAAGTCGCTGCCGTCATCCTCTACCATCTCGGCAACACTTCGCCGTTGAGAATCATCAACTCAGTTCCCTTGCGTCTTACGCCAGAACAAATTTTCCCGCCATCTCCATCACTTATACCGTCATGTTAAAATTCATGGTGAAACCCTCAGCTGTCATTTATTTCGGCCTATTCGCTATTAGTTTCGGTCAATGACCATTATCAGGCATAGCTGGCATAGGCGGCAGGAAAATTATACCGGGCAGCTAAGTTTGATAATGGTCATTGATCGAAACTAGTAGTAAATTGTGCGAAATAAATTACAGGTGAAGGTTTTAAAATGAATTATAAAAATTATTTGGCGGCTGAATATCCTCTCGTGAAAACATATATAAATTTGTACCACCATTTTCCCTGCTGCAGCTCTCACTATACAGAGCACATCCGCTGGTCCACCACCTTACGTCCATCCTCCCCTTCAAAAGTCTCATCCCATCTGCAGTCGCTTCCTTTGTCTACTCTACTCTTCCCACAAACTTTTCCACGTCTTCTACCACATCCTTTACCTACCCGCCACTCCCAATTGTTCTGACGCCAACAATCTCCCGTGAAAGTCCAGCCAAAATAGCAACTCACCGAGCTGCCATCGCAATGCCTGAAACTGTATTACCATCAACAGGTAACTGCACCTACTCAAGCCTATTGGAAAGACCTGCCCCAAGTGATAACCCACCTTCTCCAGTTCCTCAACCTTCCCTCCATACTACTGTCTTCTTAAAAACCTCCAAAGCGCTCTAGTACATATCCCATTCCCAGCACTGTAACCAAACAATCACAATCAATTCCCCATCCTACTTAACATGCGGGCACTGTTCACCCCTCTGCACTTTCTCTGCCAATTGTTCACACCTCTGTCCTATCCCTCTCTGACCCCAAATTTCTATATGTCAACTCCCTCCCAACTGAAATACAAAGTATGTGCCTCACATGCCCTTCACCCAGATCATACCCCACAAAGATTCCATCCTCCTTAAATCTTCAGATCTCAAATTCCACTCAGGTCTTCTACGAATCCTCACATAAACTTTGATCCTAATCCTTCCCTCACTCTCTTCAACACTACCTACCCCATAGAAACAACAGGTTTCCTGCCATCATAGTGAAGGCTGGTCCTGAGATCATGGCGAGTACGTGGACCTGCACAGCCCACTATATCTACAATGACTGAGGTCCCACGTACCTCATTTGAGTCTTCACAGAGTCTGCTCCCTCCTCCAATCACATATTTACAGAAGGAGTCCTGATTTACAGCTGCTGTCAGAAAGACAAACTCCTAAATCTCTCCACCAGTCCTAATGTCCTCCTGTTTTCCGACTTCTCCAAGGTGACACTGTCCATAATCTACAGCACACTGTCCTGAAAGCTACACCACCCCAGATGTCATCCTAGCTTCTCCCAAAATCAATGGATGCCTCACAGCAGTAGTCCTCAATATTTCTCGAAGTGACCACCTGCCTATTCTACTCACCATCTGCTACACACAACTTTATACCCATGTAACACATCCCAATCTCCATCCGGAAAACTATACGTAACTACTCTGTTACCAACTTAAATGTGTACCAGGAATCCATAGGAACCCAAACTGGAAGCCACCCCTAACCTTCCAACAAACTGACAATATCTCCCATCCCACTACCTTACTGCAGCAGACATCAGGTGCAATATCCTCCCAAATCCCTACCAAGGCCATGTAGCCCCATCGCTCACTCTCCATCCACAAGTCCTACTCATTCTCTAAGAATCCCATTCCTTAAATGGCTCCTTCATAAGGACTCATAGCGAGGATACACTCATTTGCCACTGACAAATACAGAGAGACATCTAAAAAAGTCACTGAAACTGGTACCATACAAAGTATGTGCTCCAAATTAACTTTTCCAAGCACTGCAAAGCATTCCACTGTCCCACTGGCCGTCAGTCCACCTCTCACTACCTGCTCTTCCATAACAGTCAGTCCTTACCTGACAAACTGTGCAGAGCTGGCAATTTTACATCCTATTTCTCCAACATCTTCTCCAACCACAACGACCTTAATTTTGATTACTCCCTGTTCTCTATCGTCAATGAATGAACAAACTCCACCATTTCATCCCTGGCACCCAGCTTTCAGAACTTGGACAAGATACCAAAAACAGAATTAAACACTCCAATCACAGCACATGATGTGAAACATGTAATTCACAGAAAAGGAATCATATCTCCTAGGCATGACCACATTACATACTGATACCACAAAGTATGCCCTTTTCCTCCTAGTGACACCTGCAGCCATTAAACCAATGTCCTTTCCAATGGCTACTGCTGCGAAGTGTGGAAAATCTTCCTCAAATAGCACAAACCCTCTACCAATACCTCCACCTACCATCCCATACGTTTCACCTCAGCATTTATCAAGGTCTTTGAATCCATCCTCTCCCACCACATCCATCAAAACCTGAACCAACACCAACTCCTTCCGATTAACCAGTGCGGCTTCCACCTCTCCTTCTAATGACGAGCTCCTGCATCTCACTCATCTCCTATCCCATCAGCTCAATACCTGTAAATCCACTATGATAGTCTCCCCTAATTATGTCCCCCCATCCTTTGTCACCATGAACAAAACCAATTCCCACACCTTCTATTCTATTGCAGGCTTGTCCAAAGGCTCTGTTAAGCTCTGTTCCTCTGCTCTCCTCTGTCTCCTCTAAAGAGTGACATGCTCAAACAACCTTCACCATTTCACATTCCTTATTCTGCTGAAGACACCACTTCCCTCACTCTCTGTCCTACACTCCAGAAATCTCAATGATCTCTCCAGATCCACCACAATTAGTTTACCTCCTGGTGTAACCAAAAGTACCTCAAAATCAACCCTTTCAAAATCCAGACTAATTATTGGACACATCACCAGCACCTTCTGTCACCACGACTTCTGCTTTACCATTTATAATTGTCCTATCCAGCTAACTAATAGAGTAAAATATCTTGGACTAACCAATTTCCAGCAACTAACATGGAAACCTTACCTACTAGCCATCCAACAGGAAGGCTTCAATAGACCGAATCTACTAAATCTACTAAATGGCCAAACCTGGGACTGCATCCCTCCACTGTCCTCCACACCCACAAAACGTTGATCCAAGCCATCTTTTGTTATGTGACCGTTGCCTCCATCTCTACCTCAACCAATTTCTGTAACTCCTTCCAAATCCTGGAACACCAGACACTCTGCCTCACTTTATGCATCTGTTTACTTCCCCCAAAAGGATCCTTTATCAGCTCATCAAATTCTTCCCTCTCCTTACTCAGAATGAACACACCTCAACAATCTATACCATCTGAAACCTCGGCTCGAATAATCCTATAGTTTTTCTTCTAATCTTCATATGCTGCTGCACCTTTACCAAGACACTCACCATTTCTAAACCTACACACCGTCCATGTGATCCCCCAAAGCAACTTCAACCATCTCCCCCTCCCAGATCAGGAACCCAGACCCAAATTTACCATCCTACCAGCTCTAAGTCCACCCCACCCCTAACTCCTTAGGGCTCCCCCTACCTTCCCTTCCCCATATTCCCTTACATATTTTTCCCCTTTTGCCTTTCTTAATATCCCTGCCTTTCCCTGTCAACTTTCAGCCTCACCACTACCACCTCTAGTCCATCCTGTCTTTTGTCCCAATAACCACTCCTATTCCATTGATACTATGCACCAGTCCTCCATCCTTATACCACCACATTCCTACCCTTTCCACCGACCAACCTTTTCCCCTTTAACAACATACCACCTACTGCAGGACAGGTACTTCCAGTTTTGAGTGCTAGGAAAATACTTTATTTTAATTCTCAGTGTTTCAGCATGATGTGCTCTATTGTGTATCGTTTTACCTTATATTATTAGTGTTTTTAACTGTGAGTGCAAGAAGTCACATCTCTTGTACATATCAAAACTTCCATTTTAATTTCACCTTTATAAGTTTTAAATTAATTGTAAATACCTAACCTTCCTGTTTCTTTCAACTAGTTCTTTTGCCATTTGGTTGAGGAGTGGATTGGCTGTACCACTTACAGCCTCCCCACTCATATGGGGTGTGGGGGTATGAAATAACAACAAAGATAGAAAAACACTTCGACATTTATAAGCAAAGTTTTATGTTGTTTCTTGTAAATTATTATTTCTGATCGTCAGTAAGCCGAACATATACTTGTTGCATCTTTGATCTATTTCTTTGCCTATAAACGCGAAATTTGCCAATGGTGCGAGGTATCACACATTAAATGCGTGTGAAAATAAGCTGATGTGGAAAACCTCAAAATGTCCATCAACAAATATGTGACTGTGGTGACCACATGAAGAAAATGATTACGTAGTGTGAACACAATTTCTCAAGGCTGTTGCGAATATTTTTTAGTGCCACGTTGGGTTCCATTTTATATTGCCCTCTGCAAGCCGTGTGAACGGCGATATCGATTCCTTGCTTGAATAAACTCGCCTAGCGTTGCTTAGCTATGGCTTTCTTCAGCATCGAATGGTGGTGAATGAGGCAGCTGTACAAGAAATTTGAGCAAGTAGGCAGCTTAGACAAGATCGCTGGGGTTTGGCTGTTTCGATGTTACCTCGCTCAGTATACCATCTGTTACCTCGGATCTGTTGGCATCTGCACGCCTGATGTTTCTTTCGTGGCTCGAGCAACTTTACGCTGCCTGTGTCGTGATGGTCCATATATTGCAGTTAGACTTTGGGAGTGCTCCAGAAGCCATGCCGGCCGCGGTGGTCTAGCGGTTCTGGCGCTGCAGTCCGGAACCGTGGGACTGCTACGGTCGCAGGTTCGAATCCTGCCTCGGGCATGGGTGTGTGTGATGTCCTTAGGTTAGTTAGGTTTAAGTAGTTCTAAGTTCTAGGGGACTTATGACCTAAGATGTTGAGTCCCATAGTGCTCAGAGCCATTTGAACCAGAAGCCATAGCTGGAGATATGGCCTCATACATTGTCCATAATTCGCTTCGGCCTGATGCAAAAACGTCGATGAACAGCTTTGGTTTCCTTTTTAGGTGTTGATTGGAATTTGCGAGACAGCACCCTCTCCGTATGGAGTCACCTGTGAGTGTCCTGTGTTATTCTGATGTTAAACTGTTTCGACATTTTCTACGGACCGTGTTTGGCCGATGCTTTTGTGTGGATCATTGTTCTGGCGATAGGAATCTGTCTAATACTCGTTTAATTGTAAGAGGGTATCAGTTTCAGGAGGCGTATCTGTTTCTTAAAATTGAAGTTTTTTTGTATCTTTTTCCCTATAATCTAAATGCCTCTTAATTTTTATCTTCTTTTGAAAAATCTGACCAAATGGACTTAGTTGTAGACTCTCATGTTTCCATAGTATTCAGTTGCTTTGTCAGTTTAATTTGTTTTCTGTGTGTTTGTTTTATAATTTGTCGAGTAACTGTCTGGGAAGTCAACCGAAATGGATCTCTTACTGTATTTGCCTATTTCGTATGCTTCAGGCCTTTTAATTGCCTGACATTTCGTTGCTCATGAAAGGACTTGGTTAACCCCTTAGTCTGCTTCACAGATGAGTACATGCTAAATTTTTCACTTTCTGTGATTACCCATATTAGTGAAATAGGGTGCTACACAGCTGTGTGTGTAAAGTCAAAAAGTGAAAATCTGCCTCAGAGATGTATAAAATCTCTGCTTGCTATGAGTATGTGTATTGGTGAAACAGAAGTTTTCTTTTGGTTGTTTCGCAGCTGTAAATACAACGTTATAAGTTTTGATTGAATTTATAAACATTATGGTTGATGGTGTTAAAATCTGCTTCAAGGACGTGTCCATTATTTTACATGCATATCAAGGAATTGTAATTCCTTTTGCTGCTTCCCCGCCAAGTAAGTAAAGTTTCAAAAATCTTAATGCTAATTTTCCGATCTGAGGACTGATTTTACTTGTTGTAAGAGACTGCTTAACGAACATGTACATTAATTAAAATTATTGCTTTCCCTGATTGTCCAAACAAGTTAGGTAACATTTTCTTTCTATTTTTCTTTCAGCTGTGTGTGAAAGTTTTTAAATTTTTGGCACTTTTCATGCAAGTCTATTCTGTATCCTGCCTGATTCACAGACATATGTATAAGTGTTATTTCCTGTGTCACTTAATTTTGGTTTCTCAGAACCTAAAAATTTGTTTTCAAACTTAGTCTCTATGGCGAGCTGGTACCACTTGTTTTGTAATTAAAAAATCACCCTCTGGGATAATAATAAAGAATTTTGCTTCTAATATTATGTTATTTTTGTTCAGCGAATTTCTATTCCTAGATCCCATTTCATTACCAGTTCAGTTTGTTTGAGGACTTTGGGCAACGTGGTGTGAGTAGCTAATTTAAGTTAACCATATAAAAATCCAGAAGCAGTACACTTAAGTGTAACAAACTGCAGTCAGCGAGACCAATTAAAGTAACGCACTAAAGTGATTCGTTGAATAAACAAGATTAAAAGACTGTGGCTACCAGCTGCGGAATGTTATTAAAATACTTCGTCTTTGCTGTCGTTGCTACGTGAATTAATCAGTTTTGACATCAGCTGTAGTGATGACAGTTAGCATTTTCAAAATTACCTGATAGTAGCTGCATGTCATCCTGAGGGATTTCATGCCAAATTCTGAGCAGCTGGAGCGTTAGATCGTCAAGATCTGAACATTCTCGGTTGTGGAGAGATCCTGCTGGCCAAACTAGGGTTTGGAAAACACGAAGACTGGCAGTAGAAACTCTCGACATGTGCGGATGAACGTTATCTTGCTGAACTGTAAGCCCAGGATGGCTTGTCATGAAGTGCAACAAAACTCAGAGTAGAACATCGTCGTCATGTCTCTGTGCTATAAGGATGCTTGAACCACAACAAACAAAAATTTTTCACCTATAGCTAGGATTTAAGCCTTAACAGTTTTGTACTGCAGCTCTGTGGGGAGGATACTTCAAGTGCAGAATGAAGTCTTGACCCACTATGGGAGAAGAAAGCACTTTTGCTGTTGTCTCTCGTGTTTCCACAGCAGTTCTGTGGTGAAGGGACCACTCCAACGTTCTTGAAAAACCCTCAGGCTTTGGCTTCGCACATACATGTAAGCTTTGGTCATGGACTCGACTACAACACGTCACCAGCAGTGGCTTACCATTCTCACCTTGCAGATACATCAGTTAGGTTATTTCAGTCCTCAGTTAAATATTCTTTGTAATGAAATTTCGACAAAGTGATTAATACATTGACGATTGTTATGTTTTATTAACTGTTAAAGTGCGCACAAATTAACAAAAATCAAGAAGCGATGTAGTTTGTGGACAGTTTTTGGTGGTGAAGGAGCTTCGTGAAGGAAACTTCGTTCACCCGCCAAAGCCACGACCACCTCCAGGTCCGAAGCCACCACCGCCGAATCCAGGACGGCCTCTTCCAGGGCCGAAGCCGCCACCTCCTCCAGGGCCGAAGCCGCCACCTCCTCCAGGGCCAAATCCACCACCACCACCGGGCCTCCCGAAACCTCCGCCAGGACGGCCGAAACCGCCCTGGCCAAACTGCGCATGCGCCAAGGCGGCAACGCACAGCAGCAGCGTGAACAGTGCCTGCCGACAGAGGAATAGTGAATGCATCATCGAATCAAGTACATTCAATCCAGTTGTGTTTCAACATGATTGAAAAACAAGTATTTATATGCTTGCTGCGGAGGATGGCCACACAAACAAACTTGTCTTGATTACTGTTTTATAAATGATTACTGATTTCGACGTGAGAGGTCGGTTACCTACAGAGTGGTTTCTCAGGTGTGGTAAAAACAACATAACACTAACGTGTAATACTAACGTCCACTTACGTGCGATTTGACACTCTAAGAAAAAAGAAAACAACATACCATGAAGGAATCATCTGAGTCGGACGGAAATCGGCAGAGAAACAAATGATTAACTTTCCGAAAAATTGGATGATTTATCCCAGAGAAAGAGCTTCACAAATTGGGCAAATCAATAACATGGTGGTCCACATTTATTCGGCTCTGTATTGATTGAGTTTTTGCATGTCGTCCTGAGGGATATTGTACCAGTTTCTGAGCAGTTGGAGCATTAGATCGTCAAAATCCGAACATTCTCAGTTGTAGAGAGACCCTGTTGGCCAAACTAGGGTTTGGCAAACACGAAGACTGGCAGTAGAAACTCTCGACCTGTGCGGACGAGCGTTATCTTGCTGAAATGTAAGCCCAGGATGGCTTGCCATGAAGCGCCACAAAACTCGGCGTAGAACATCGTTGTCATATCGCTGTGCTATAAGGATGCCGTGCATGACAACCAAAAGTGTCCTGCCATGAAAAGAAATGACATGCTATCACTCCTGGCTGTTGGGCCATATGCCAGCCACCAGAAAGACTGGTATCTCAGCGCTGACCGCAGTGTCTCCCGACACGTCGTCGGCCTCCAGTCTTATTGATTGAAGTACAGTTGTCTTCAGTGATTAATTCCCTTCCCACTGAGCCTGATGACCATCCGAGAAGTGTATGAAGACGCCTCAGACAGGGGTGGGACGCCTTTGGTAATCATCTTCTGCATCCTAACAGCACAGCCGTATGTCAACAACATTCTACGTCCTGTTTTGTTGCCCTTACATTTCAGCAAGGTAATGTCCTCCCGCACAGGGCAAAAGACTGATTGTCTTTGTGCTTGGCAAGCGCCACCTTGGTCAGTGATGTCGCCGGAACTCTCCCCAACTGAGAACTTTCAGAGGATTATGGGCAGGGTCATCCAACCAGCTCGGAATTTTGAAGTCCCATTAAGTCAAGTGGACAGAATTTGGCACAACATCTCTCAGAATGGCGTCCGAGAACTGTATCAATAAATGCCAAGCCGAACAGCTGGTTGCATAACGAACGCGTAATTGACTTGCTCAATTTGTAAAGCTGTTTCTCTTGAATAAATCATCCAGTTTTTTTCTGAAACTGTAATCATTTGTTTGTCTATATAGGTACATCACACCTACTGATTTTCGTCCCAATCGTATAATTTCTTCTTGGTGCGTCCTTTCTTTTGTCTTAGTGCGTATTATTTGCTTCTTAACAGGATTTACCTCTACTGCTACTCATCGCAAAAGCAATAAAAATATAGTAAATTCTTTCCTATGTGTACTTTGGGTACAGTACATGAATAATGGTGGAAATATTCGAAAAAATCAGCAGATGGTTGGCTGAAAATGAATGATTTCAAAAAGATTCAGTACATAGAGTTACAGTTCAGTGCCTCTCATATAAGTTCTCAAGTAAAGAACGATAGGTTTCTCAAGCAACGAACTACAAGAAGTAGAAAATATATTTTTGTGGTGTATAGCTTTGTAGAGAAGTAAAATGTGGGCTATAAACGGTTCAGACAGTAGGAGAAAGCATGCTTCTGTAATGCTCTACACAAGAATGCTGTATATTAGATAGGTAGGCCGAACATGTAAAGCAGAGGTACCGAATCAAACTGAGGATAAATTAAGATTATGGCACAATTTTACTAACAGGAGAGGTCTTATGGGATCAAACTGCTGAGGTCATCGGTCCCTAAGCTTATACAGTACGTAATCTAACTTAAACTAACTTATGCTATGGACAACACACACACCCATGCCCGAGGGACAACTCGAACATCCGACTGGGGGAGCCGCGCGAACCGTGACAGGACGCTTCAAACCGCACAGCTACCCCGCGCGGCTATATTGGCAATACAAGGAGGTTTTGGAGGCATAGCTTTTGGAGGAAAAAAAGGCTCGACTTAAATGAACAGATTCAAATGTACAAATGGTAGCTACGTATAGATAAATAGGATTGAGTAGATAGATCAGCGTGGAGAGCTGCATCAAATAAGTCTTTGGTCTCAAGACCATAACTACGGTAATCACTCCAGCATGGAATTGCTCCCTATCGAATAACGTGTCTCAAATATTGCGTTTATTCTCTCAACTTCTTCTAGGTGCAGCTGCCAATTTTCGACGATTCAGCAGAAAAAGTCTTAAGTAGTTTCACATCGTAACACAACTGTGCTCCTGAGATGCACAGTTCACCTTCCTTCGACAAAACGCCAATGTGGGTTCACACGTTGGTTAATAACTTAGATGTGAGCCTTCTATAATTGGTCAGTTTTATGACATTACACGAACATCACGACTAAGTGCAATAGCTCCTCCACAAATGAGTAAAACCATCAGTGGTTTGGAGATAGACATGGAGAAGTTCTGTTTTGTGGTTACAGTGCCATTGCAAGAAAGTAACCAGACATTTCATTATTTAACATCGCGACCTAAACTGTTACGTTTCGTTGGCTCATCTCTTTCGTGTCGGATGTACTTCGTCCAGAATGGAGCGCTATATTCCCTTGCTAAACCACTCACATAAAAGTAGTCATCATCGGAAAACTCTCATGTTGTAACATAGCCACCTCCTCGTTTGTGCAGTGTGCAAACTGTAATCTCCGTTACATTTCTCTCACCAAAAACTTGTGAGTTGTAGTTCGTATTGAACGAAACGAATGAAAGTCGCTATAAACAATGCGTTCGCGTAAACATCCCAGTTCATCAGTGGCTTTTATTCTTATCTTTCTGTACGGCTTCAACGCTTCCCGCTTGTGCGGACACTGGCAGCAAGCCGGCTGTTCCTCTCCAGAACACACTACATTCAGATACTGACTATATATTGCTAACAGTTAGGGACCCTCACCTATGAACGAGGCTATGCAAGTAACTGAAACTGGCTTCAGGAATGACGGACTTTCAGTTACATACTCTTCCCAAGACGCGCATAGTTAAACATAATATTTCAACTATGTACACGTCAGTTGTGATGCAGTTTCCTTACTGACACTACATATAGCGACATAAAGTATATCAGTATTGAATTGCTGGAAGTGTTTGTTCCAACACAGGAAACTCAGCCCTGATAATGGTACCCCCCACATAGGAAGTCTATAACGTCAAAGCAAACAGATACGTGGTATAATACCTACTTCAAACAACAGTTACTCAACATGGTGCAGACAAATATGTCGTTATTAATACGATACGTTTCCTGCAGACTAACTACAAAGAGACGATAAAAGAATCAAGAAGTTTATCAAATTGTGGCAGCTACAGATGAG
The DNA here is from genome assembly GCF_023864275.1 of Schistocerca cancellata. Classification (NCBI taxonomy): domain Eukaryota; kingdom Metazoa; phylum Arthropoda; class Insecta; order Orthoptera; family Acrididae; genus Schistocerca; species Schistocerca cancellata. Next base: position 617,219,201 of record NC_064630.1, on the reverse strand, counting down.
CTATATAAACCAATACATCGGTATTACGTTTGTAACACGAGTGTTTGCAGTCTCCTTAACTACCTATGTTAATGAGATTTCCAGACGGCCGGTGTGGCCGTGCGGTTAAAGGCGCTTCAGTCTGGAACCACGTGACCGCTACGGTCGCAGGTTCGAATCCTGCCTCGGGCATGGATGTGTGTGATGTCCTTAGGTTAGTTAGGTTTAATTAGTTCTAAATTCTAGGCGACTGATGACCTCAGAAGTTAAGTCACATAGTGCTCAGAGCCATTTGAACCATTTTAATGAGATTTCCCAGTATTGCAATACGTCTTTCACCTGGTATTATAGTTTGACTGGTGAAAGAATTGGGCTTCTTAGGCGAATCACAGATATTTCAAATACGTTTCTCAATTACGGCAACTATGAGTATCTATTTTCTTCTTACTATGTTTATGTCGGCACTTCCGTATGCCACACATCCAGTTTCGTTCTTTATGGTACAACAGCAATAACACCAGTCTCAACTAATACACCGTCGTCATCCGACCTCTACATATTCCTAGCACAAATAAGCGCTTTTCTACCCGTGTTTGGAATCTATACGGATAACAATGAATATGTACATATTTGCATAAAGCGCTTGATCACGAATGCTTGCCATGCTTGAAGACGCTTATCACTGAAACATTTTCTTTGTATGAGAACAGTAGCAAACATATCGTCTTCTGTACAGTAGACAACCATTATTCGTCGTTCATTATTAAAAATAATCATTTAATGTTCGTAGCAAAACAGTTGTGATTTTATGAACTTATGCTTGGCGCGCAGTTTGACATATCAGTAGCACTGTTTTAAGAATAAATGAAGCCGGATAGAACTTCGGGAATAGCTACATACTACCAGGAAACAAAATGTGTAATAGCTCACTGGAATGTGTTGTAGGTGTTGTGTTGGCAGAAGAGCCAACACCGTGTTACTAGGGGAGGCCGAAATGCACGCGTTTTAGCTCGCGCAGGCTGGCGTGAGGAGGGAAGGACTATACTGACGTAAGGTCTGGAACATGAGAAGGAATTACAATTCAGAAAACGGACGTAATTAGTTTGATACTTAACTTTTATCCATTAATGATGAACGTCGCTCTTGACGGTACATGATTCACAATATTATCTGTTCAGAATATGGCGCCTTGCTAGGTCGTAGCAAATGTAACTGAAGGCTATGCTAAACTGTCGTCTCTGCAAATGAGAGCGTATGTTGACAGTGAACCATCGCTAGTAAAGTCGGCTGTACAACTGGTGCGAGTGCTAGGGAGTCTCTCTTAGACCTGCCGTGTGGCGGCGCTCGGTCTGCAATAACTGATAGTGGCGACACGCGGCTCCGACGTATACTAACGGACCGCGGCCGATTTAAAGGCTACCACCTAGCAAGTGTGGTGTCTGGCGGTGACACCACAGTAGGAATTAGTGTGTGTTGTTGACACGACGAAGTGGGCATCTGAACAGGTGAGTACGGGATTATGTTTACAAAATCAAATAAGGGTAATGCAGGAGTGGATTAATAATGAATAAGGAAATAATCAGCATTGTGAATGGATTACTGTAGCGAAGTTAGGTACAAAGGCAGCACCATTCCTTATAGCACAAGTTTATATCCCTACTAGGTCCACAGATCATGAAGAAATTGAAATAATATATGAGGTAATTTATTGTGTAGATTTTTGAGGGAGACGACATTTTAATACTGATGGAGGACTATCATTCAATAGCAGAAAAAGGAAGCAACATAGTAGGAACAAATGGACTGGGAGAAGGGAGTGAAAGGGGAAACAGTGTAGTAGAATTATGCATGGAGAAAAGTTAAATCATCATCGTTTGCTGGGGCCTTTGTCCCACTGCAACACGGGGTCGACCTTGTTACTATGGATTTGGCGACGCTAGTGTCGCAGGGTGGCTGGATGCCTATTCTGTCGCCAACCCATACCCCCCCCCCCCCCCCGGGACGGAATTAGCGTACCCCAGTACCCCAACTGTCTGCGTCTAGTGCAAGCCATGAAATACTGCCAACGTTTTTTCAAATGTCTGCGAGTCGTGGAACTGTGGCGGGACGTGGGGACTAGCCAACTATTCACCTATTCGGATGTGTAACACCGCCTAAAAACCACATCCACGCTGGCAGGCAGACTGGCCCTCGTCGTTAACCCGTTGGGTGGATTCGATCTGGGGCTGGCGCGCCTACCCGAGTCCAGGAAGCTGCGCATTACCGCTCTCGGCTAACCTGGCGGGTACGGAGAAGAGTTAAATGACAATTGATAGTTTAAGAATCATCAAATGAGGGCAATTATGGAGAAAACACCTGGGGACACCGGAAGCTTTTAATAGATTGTACAGGATGATTCAGTTATGATATAACAAAATGTCAGCGATGTCGAAAGTTGCAGGAATAGTTGTTCTAATGACTCTGACAGTGCATCTCTTCTAATACAAGCTCTTTGCTTACCACATTTGGGGAGGAGGGAGTATGGACCAAAACAAGAAATGTCCTGTAAACATGGCCTCTAAAGTGCATAAGTTAAGAGCTCAGAGCACTCATCCAACTTTATTACTGCGAAACTTATCTCTTCTACAGAACAAGTGCTCACAGCTCTTAGGGCATTCATTTTCGAACTCATGTGTGATAGATAATTCTTCCTTGTTTTGACCCGTAATACCTCTTCCCAAAACATGGAAAGCAAAGAACTTCGAGCAGAATAGGTCCACTATCAGAGTTATCAGCACGAGTATCGCTTGTAACTTCCTGTTCGGTCGTTTCCGAACCAGGATCCCTTACCTCAAATTGATACATTTGCCCTTTTCTATCATCCCTGAAAGTTTTTAACATAGTCACGGAATCACTCGGTAAAAGGATTAGAAAGAGATTTCGAAACCACATTTTAAACTACAAAACATCTGACCACGCTTTATTGGTTGTGAAGTGAACTTTGAAACTGAAGAAATTGCTGAATAGGAAATTAAAGATATGGGCTGTGTAAGTCAAACCAACAGAGTGTAGCTGAGATTTCTGGAGAGAGCATTAGAAAACAACTCACTGCAACTTTGAAAAGGCATACAGAAGACGACGAACGAGTAGCTTTGAGATATGGATAGTGAAGAGAGTAGAGAAACACCTTTATAAAGAGACAAGACTCAATAGAAATCCTATGAAAACGCACAAGACAGTTAATTTAATTTATGAAAGGAGAAAATGTAAAATCCTGTCAAGTAAAGCAGGCAAAAGGGAATACATACGTTTCAAAATTAGGCTGGCAATGCAAAGCCGCACAGCAGAAATAGGTAGATGAAAATGCTTGTCTTTGGGAAACACAGATGAAGCCTACAGGGAAATAAAACAAATCTTTAGAAAAAGGAGAAGCAGCTGTACCAATATCGGTATTAAAGAATTCAGGTGGCAACCCTGTATCAAGCAGATAATGTAAGATTGAGAGGTGGAAAGAATAAATAGAATGGTTATACAAATGAAGCGAACATTTATTATGGAAAGGGAAGAGAAAGTAGTGAAGTTGGCGCGGGAGATATGGTACTGCAGAAGGATTTGAAACAGCACTGAGAGGCCAAAGTCCTAAAAAAGGCTATTGGAGTGGACGACATCCTGAGAATTATTCAGAAAAATTTTAGTGAACAAAAAATAGGAAGTAATAATCCCACGACTGTTCGCTAAGAGCGCCACTGTTCTCCGGCTGCAATTCTTGTTGTGTGTGATACGTGTCTCCAAGATGTTTCAGGTAAGGTGTTTTCCTCTGTAACGTACAATACAAAATAATAAGCTCGATGAGCTGCTTGAAATCAGTTAGATTGCAGAATGTATCCTTACACTACTGTACATAACGCACGTCGGAATGCATGGACAAACAAGGTTCTGTCTGCCACGTGGAATAATCAACCCTAGATTACTTCGAAAAGCTCATCGACGGAGCTTGTCGCTCCTGGCACCAGCAATGTCGCATCTCGCCCGTAGGTCGTTTAGAAGGAGTAGTGAGTACTGCATTAAGGAAAATGGGCACTCGTGTTTACATCTCACTTTAATGAAAATTTCAACATCGGAGCATCCTTCTGGAAACAGCAGTTATGTACAGCATGTTGCAACCACTCTTACAACTTCGAATGTTTCTATCTCCACACATTGACAGTAATTTGGATTAAATTGATGTGTATGCGTTTCCAATACGCCAAATGCATTTTGGGAAACAGTAATGCTCTATTTTTTTAAAAATCTAAGCTCGTTGGTGTAATGCCGTGGAAAATAACATTTTAAGCTATGTTCGCAACTCTGCAGATAAAGTAACTTTGCTTACTTTTACCTATCTAAATAAATATTCCTTTTACTTATTATTTTGTAAGTTAGTGACAAAAATGCCGCATCCGAAACATTTTGTTAATGATTAATGAAAACAAAATTTGCTGTATTTTTACACATTTATTGTGTTACGACCGAAGAGAAGATGGAAGGAACATTGGATTTATCGTCCCGTCGACATCGAGGTCATCAGAGACGGAGCACATGCTCGGATTGTGTCGAAGAGAGGAAGGAAATCAACTGTTCCCTTGAAAAGGAACCATCTTGGCATTTTCCTGGATCGATTTAGGGAAATCACGGAAAACTTAAATCAGGATGGCCGGACGCAGCTTTGAACCTTATTCCTTCCGAATGCGAGGCCAGTGTGCTAACCATTGCACCACCTCGCTCCGTCGTTTTGTGAACGGTTTCGTTTCTTTGAACATCTTCAGGTTGCCGAGTGGCGCTGAAGTCAATATACATTATAGATCGTCTGTGATATTGAAGACAACATTCAAGAACACTGACCATAAACATAATCAAGAATATCCGAAACGCTCTGCATTTGTGGTTTCACGCGTGTTCATTCACAAAATGAGACTGTCTCTTCGTACCTACTACATTCACAAAAACACACACACGCACACACACACACACACACACACACACACACACACACACACACCTGCACTTTATAACGCGATGTGACTACTGAGACAGTCATTCGAAAAGTGCTTCCCATTGATGGGCCAACGTGTAAAAATGTAGTCTCAAAATGTATTCACTATCTGTTCCAAATAAACATCAAGAAAAATCTAAGAAAATTCTAGGCTGTTAACTCTTGGTCTTATTCACCTATGCAACAGTATTTTCTCTTTCCGCACTGCCACAAAAGATTTCCTTCCTAAGCACCGACAAAATGTCCCTCATATTCTCCGCAAATGATGGTTGGTGCCCTTACTAATAATTGTACTGACGCGGAGGTACGTTGTAGTACAGTTACATTTTGCAGTATCAGCTGATGCTTAATCCCTTAATGACGTGCGTCGCGAATCCGCATCATACCGAAGCGACGCTAATGAATGGAAGGTAAATTGTTTTTGAGTGCCAATGAGTGTATCTGCAGTTTCTACGCGATGTTACCAACGGATCTGTGTTATGGTCTCCTGAGTGTTTTGGGAACTCCTTGAGCGACTTGCCGTTCGCGCCATTGTTCGCTACACGCACACAAACACACACACACACACACACACACACACACACAAAGTGAATCAAATTTTGATATAACAAACTAGTTGCACGTGTAAATAAACACGAGAAAAACTTTATGTTTAAAATACGCACCAGTGGGTGCTTATGTGCCTTCGTCAGCGCGTGAAAGAGATGAAATGATGTGAAGTGAAATCAAATATCTTGGTTTATTTGTACCACCATATACTTCAATTTATTAAAAGTTTCTAATAATCCGTTTCAATATTCGATCTCAACACTCTTTTGAGTGATTACTTTCAGGTCGAAACTGACTGCAATATTTCGCTTCTTATTCTATTTAAGGTTAATTGATTATATCAATACATTTTGAATGCAACCCAAAAGTTATAGTTGACTACAACCCTCTATTCTTCTCATTGTAAAGCTCCTTGGTTTCATTCATGATATTGTCACCTTTATTGTGATGTGTAAATTCTAATCAACTACTAATACTCTGAAGCTTTTATTTTAATAGCGATGGATCCCCAGATTTTGTGCTCCACGAAATTGAGATGGAAATTTCAAAGGTAGGTACCACATGCGGAGAGAGATGTGGCAGTTCCAAAATTCACCTTAATGAAAACAATAGTCTGTTATAATTAAGATTCTGAATAGCAGTACCAGTTAGTAAATAGGGAAAAGAAATCAAAAATGAAGAGAGATAGGCCTTCAGCCAGTACAGAGCCATAACTACTACGCAAGAAGCATCAGGTCCCAGAAGATCCGTTCCGCACAAATTGGTGCAGTACGTCATTGGCCTCACATTACAGCCAAATTGTAAAGGACGCACAATATTCGTACGCAATAAGTGTAACTGACGTTCGTCTACGTCAAAACATGAGAATAAACCGATTCCAAGTATTTCACGAATACTGCTATTTTTGTTATACATAATGATTTAATATGTATGATACCATGTGTTATTATTTTTAATAATGTGAGTCCTATCAATGTATTATCAAAATGTTAAATACGTTTCCTTTTAACAATTGAAGTGTTGTCAGTGTTTAATTTCTCAAATGCCAATGGTTTCAAATATGCGAAATACATAATTACACCTGACAGGTATAACATATCTTAGATCTGACTATATGTACCCTGTAACTATCTGTTACTAGTTACGGAAAATGATTTTTCTATTTCTTCTTGCAATCCGAAATTTGTTCAGGTATTAAGAGGATAAAGTTTTCTTGTTGTACGATATAATGTGGTTCAGGACAGTAACTATTGTGAGCAGATGATCAGCAACTAAGCAGCAGCAGCAGCAGACACTCAACAGTAGCGTCAGACAGCTACAAAGCAAATCTAAAAATAAGTTCATCATAATGAAACGATAATTTTAACGCTCTTGAAACGGTCAGATGGTGACATGTCATCTGCCGACGCGAAAAGCCACACTAGATTCGTCTCCACTAAAGCCTGTAGCAACGGTCAGTAAGTATCTCCAAGTGAAGTGTTGACAATCACGGCAACGAAAATTTATTCGTATATGCGTGGCGAAGACGGAGAGGCACTCACCAGCAGTTTAGCCATGGCGTGGTTCGCAGCTAGCAACACCGTGTGGCGTTTAGCGGCCGAACGTGGCTTATATACAGTATCGTAACCTTGTAGGCTGTTTAGTAAATATTAACTGTCCAAACAGTGTACCGGGTGGATTGTTTTCGCGACTTCAGCGGGGATTTCCTAGCCGTGGTGCTTTCGGGAGGCTACAGGTGTCAAAGAAGAGTCTCATTGTCTTGTGGAAAAGCAGACATTTCCACTGGCATGTTTGATATGCGTTCTTGTGAGCTAATTCCTTGAGGCTAGCGGACCCCGAAATTTATGATCTTCGAGATAAAACATCTTCTGTAACAAATTAAATATATAGATATTATAATGAAATATTTAATTGGCCTACAACAGCTAGAGCAGACGCGTTTAAAATTCTAGTTCTTCGAGTGTTGCGCAAAGTTTGTGACGGGGTTCACTCAGTTTAGGAAAGTGAATGGTGCTCCACATTCTAAAGTTCATCTCCAGTTTGGAGAACGCAAAAATTATAGTATGCGGCCGCGTATGCAGGCTGATTTTCTTTCTTCTTTTACACTCTGTTAAGTAAGAGCGTGATTGGAATTACACACCGATGGTAAAAGATATCGCCTTAGTTCTTCCCAGCCCAGTAGGGGGAACTTTTGTCCTTCATGAATTGTCCATAAAAGCATTAGTTTACTTTGAATTTTTTGCTGAGATACACAAGAAGAGACATGAGTACAGATTACGCGTAGCGTTTTGGGGCTGCAATGCTCTGCAGCCACCCCAAAGGTCCGAAAATGAGTCACGCCGGAGAGTCAGAATATATGGGGAAGTCGAAGTCATTTGTACAAAAGAGGGTAGTACGCCATAACTTGATTTAAAACGTGTACGTCTTTGAAGAACGTGTCTCAATCGATAAATTGACTTGAATAGCGGAAACATGATTGTTAACCTTTTTGGAGAAAACGCAAGCGCAAGCAAAATTCAGTTTGAAAGAGTTGTCAACGCAAATTCGAGGCATTTGAAGGTCTCTTTCATGTAAATACGCGGAAAACTTGTTTTAGGGCATGCCTGGGATTGCTGATGACTGGACGTATTATTAATTGTAATTGCATCATTCTTGCGTTCTTATATTACGTATGGATATGATTTAGTTTGTTGTCAAATACATTTCCCTTCTGATTGACCCGACCACGATGATACTTGACAGACTGTATATTAGCATCCTTCTCTATATTTGCATAAGTGTTGTGTTTTATGTGTAATCGTTAATTCTGTCTATGAGAGTACAAGGCGGAGTTGTTTTGATAGAAAGGGAGAAATTTGGTACTGAAACAACTAGCATTTAGTGACACGGAGGCAACCGAACTATCATCTCCATCCTAGACTCTGATCATTATCAGCAGTGACGCATGGCTCCAAACGACACGGTCATGCAGATAAATTTAGATTTTAATTCTGAATATTAGTACACAGTCTGGCGAACAGGAACGGCACATTGACACCTGCCGTATTTCGGAAAATGACGACAGTCTATTCCACCATGAGTATTTCCCAATTATTTTTCATTTTATTGTCATCTACACCTTACTTCGAGAGTATGCTGTACATATGACTGATAATTTTTGTGTCTGCCGTGTATGATAAGAGTTTATTGGGGTACCCGATAGTGTTCCATACTTGGTCCTCACTTATAACATTAGCTGTGGGCAGCCGGATATAATAATAAAACTTTCTCTTAGCACTGCTGCAGGTACGTTGACTGTGGCAATATTTAAAACACTTTACTTTGAATGATTTCTATTAAATTTGGGTTGGATACCCCAGGGATGGTTTTTGAACATTTATTATTATTTTCGTTTTCTTACCATAACGACTTTTTGTTTATTGTGTATAGATCATATTCTGCACATGACACCTGAGATTTCCATATTCACAATTATTTCCTAGTCTTTTACGCTAATCAAAGGCTTCAGATCAGCTTGTTATTTTTGTTCCTTGGAGGTCGTCTATCCCAAATACGGTGTTTACGTATGTTGCTATGAATTTTTACTTTGCTTGCGGGTGAGCTACACCATGTAGGTTCCTTGCTGTCTTTTTACATATCTTACACCGTTTCTGTAACTTTTTACACATCATGTTTGTTGTACATCACTGCATACTCGTATTTTCAGTTGCATCACATCTGATATTTTCCCATTTTCTAAATTTACAGTTGTTTGAGACTGTGTTCTTTTTTCTATTGTTGAATTATATTTCTCCATCAGTATTAAAATTTCGTCTCCCTTAAAAATCTAAACAATTTATTTTACCTCATATATTATTTCAGATTCTTCATGATTTGCGGACCTAGTAGTGATATAAAAACTTGTACTATAAGTAATGGTGTTGCCTTTGTACCTATCTTGGCTACAGTAATCCATTCACATTTCTGATTATTTATTTTCTTATTCATTATTAATCCGCTCCTCCATTACCCTTATTTGATTTTGTGCACATAGTCCTGTACTCGCCTGCTCAGATGCCGAGTTCGTAGTGTCAATAACACACACTAATTTCTGCAACACATTCCGGTGAGCTAATACACATGTTTCTATTCCGGTAGTATGGAGCTATTCCCGAAGTTCTATCAGACTTCATTTTTTCTTAAAACAGTGCTACTGATCTTTCATATTGCGTCCCAAATATAAGTTCATACAAATCACAACTGTTTTTGCAACGAACATTAAGTGTTTATTTTTTATCATAAATAATACTGTACGGAAGCCGAAATTTTTGCTGCTGTTCTCTTCAATAAGAAAATGTTTCAGCGACAGTTCAGTAGTTACTTTAGAAGATTCCGTCTCTCTCAAATATGGTAATAACCACACTATGATTACTGTGAAACATTTTCCCACTGTGTGTTTTTATGTTCTTTTACTTTTATCTATTTTATGATTCAAGGTTCTGTAACCAATTTGATATATATATTTTTGGTGCATACATTCGTAGGGTGCTTTATATGTGTTTTGTTCCTTTTATGATGTTGAAGTTGTGTGGTATCGTACATTTTACATCAGTTAATATTTTATGCAGCGGCTTTATAACTGTGTAAGCAGTATTTTGAAACTGGGCCTGAAGATAACGCAGGTGCAGCGTTTAAAATACGGCTGTGGTGTTCAACTTCCATTATTTGCATTATCAGCCGCTTTCCCACGTCCACCATAAGGAAGGACTAATACAAGTAGTTGAGTCAACCACTACAGCACTAGAGTCTCTTAGAGACATTCTGTTTCGGAAGTAGACAATGAAAGAGCAAATTTAACACTGACTATAATGTTCAAAGAAAAAGTGTTTCCCTATTTTGGAATTAAAGTTTCCAAAACAAATGTTTCCCTCGAGAGGGTAGTGTACGCATTCTAGAGCTTCCAGATAGATTAAAAATTCATCTGATCTTGGTATCTATGAGAACTTCCAACTTAGGTTTCCAAGAAGTCTTCGCCTAAAGCGTTTAGGTAGGAGACAAGTAAAGCCATATTAAAGCTTAATTCCAGCTGTGAGAGGTGCTCAAATGCCTTAGCTCTAATCGATGTTGCCGGACAAAATGCATGGTGCAAATCTGTATCTCAGTCCAGAAGTTACTTTGTCTTCGAGTTGAATTTTAGTTTATTCCCGTATAAATAACGTCTAAGGAAACGGGACACGACACTTCACTTTTCAGTAAAACACACACACTTTCATACCTCACATGTACATATCATTTTAATTTTCAGCTGGAGCAGCATCCTCAACAAAGAATGATAAATGATTAAGTAAATTAATATGGTTCCAATCGCCAGGTCCCGACCAAGGCATTTTTTTTTTTTTGGGGGGTGGGGTTCCCATTGTTGTAAGCCGGAACTGCTAAAGTCCTCCAGTTTATTACCAGTTGGGACCCCCATTTGTCCCACAATCAGCTTGTCTGATAATTGACTGAGTACAACCACGACTCTTAACAGATTGGATCTCAAACAGCCCGCTCAGTTCCAGGAGGGGAGAAGAAAAAGAACAAAAGGGACAGAGTAATAGAGATTCGTACATCAGTTTTGAGAACATTGTGCATGTCGTCCGAGAAATCAAGTGTATTTTTTATACACAGAAACAAATACACTTTCACATAAACGACTTACATTTTTTATATGGAAGTGTAGTAACAGAATTATGTTGAAAATGGTTCCTGTTCCTCATTTCTGAGCAAGGTTTACTTCAGGTTTCCCTTGGTTGTAAGACATATGCAAGGACTGAAAAGCACCTCCAAAATATTCTCAACTGCAACTCACTCCGCCTCACTACCCGCTCTTCGCTTATTTGACAGAAACGTCCCTGTTTCTCCAATGGGTCTTCACTCGAACAAACCACTCTGTCTTCATGGGAATGAAACTGGGAAAAATTTAGAAAATTAACTGCCAGACGTCAAACCTAGACGCCTGTAGCTGAAACTAGGCCGTGTTTTGGAATCACTTTCCTATTTGCGGCCATCATTCAGACAAACTAAGCCAACTGAGCACCTCTCATGGTTGGACAAAACATTCAGTATGTCAGTATCTTTCTCCTATATCAGCAACAGATTTTAAGTGAAACTTGTTGGCAGACTGAAACCTTGTACCGAATGGGGATATGAAACTGGGATCTTTGCCTTTCGCTGGCAAGTGTTCTACCGACTGAGCTATCCAAGCGTGATTAACGACACCCCTTCACACCTTTACTTCCGCCAGTAGCTCAACTCCAAAATTCTGGGTCCCTGGTTCGAATGGTTCAAATGGCTCTGAGCACTATGGGACTTAACATCTGAGGTCATCAGTCCCTAAGAACCTAGAACTACTTAAACATAACTAACCTAAAGACATCACATACATCCATGCCCGAGGCACTATTCGAACCTGTAACCGTTGCTGTCGCGCGGTTCCAGACTAAAGCGCCTAGAACCGCTCGTCCACATGGGCCGGCCCTGGTTCGAGTTCCATGAATCCGTGCAGAGTGAGGATTGATTCCGGAGATTTTAAGCTATCATGAAGTTCATGGTTGGTGTCCTTCAGCCTCTGCTTTATTGATCTCTCAAATAGACGTGCCTTGTTGGTCTCACTAGGTCACTGATGATAAACCGAGACCTTTGGAAACACTGTACTAGCTGATGCAGCGACTCTTTATAGCAACGAATTCGAAATAGGAAAGGAAAGTTAAGTATGCCATGCTGATCTGTTATCGCCTAACAGTCTCTAAAGTTTCACGGACATAAACCCACACAATCCAAGGCACCTAACTTCCCATCGATAATAATCTATGTACGACCAACATAACAGACCTCGAGTACTAGGCAGACATCTTTGTCGAACCACTCTGAGGCATTTCAAGAGCAACAGAGCGTTCTTTTTTCATGTTGCACAGCTCTTCAATTACAGGTACAGTATTTGGGTAAATGGGGCTACGTTTGGTGAACGTCCGCAGACATACCACGATTTTCATTTCATATATACGAGGGGCGTTCAATAAGTATCGTGACACATTTTTGGGGAAAGCAAATTGGTTTAATTCAGGATTCCAATACATTATTTCCCACTCTTCTTGTAACAAAACCTTGCTTTCAGCATAATCTACGCTCAACGAGACAGCCTTACGCCACCTTACTAGCATGGCCTGCTGATCCACGTCAGAGCAGATGTCTTCCCCATCATCTATGGATTGCATCTTCCATTGGGCCAAAAGGTGCGAGATCCGGGCTGTAGGAAGGACGAGGAAGAACAGTCCAGTGAGATTTTGTGAGCTCCTCTCGGATGTGCAGACTTGTTTGTGTGAGGCCTGAGAAGAAGCTCGTTTTCATTTTTATGAGGACGAACACGCTGTAGTTGTTTCTTCAGTATCACGAGGGTAGCACAATACACCTCAGAGTTGATCGTTGCACCACGAGGAAGGAATAACTCCTTGAGAGTCCCAGAAGACCGTCGCCCTGAGTTTACCGGCCGCGGGTATGCTCTGAACTTATTTTTCGGTGGATGTATGATGTTGCAGCACTCGATGAATTGCCGTTTTGTTTCCGGTTCGAAGTGATGAACCCAAGTCTCATCGCCTGTGACGATGTTCGACAAAAAAATTTCACGATCAGCCTCGTAACGCGTAGGTAACTCTGCACAGGTGATCCTTCGTTGTCCTTAGTAATCTTTCTTTAGGCGCCGATGAACCCAGTGGACACATACCTTTGAGTACCCCAACTGCTGAACAAGTCTGTCAGCGCTACCAACAGAGACGTCCAGTTCAGCACAGAGATATTTGACATCATATGTCTATCATCACAAATGAAACTGTCCGCACGTTCCAACACTGCAGGAGTCACAACTGTGTGCGGCCGACCGGCACGCGGGGAACTGGACAGTTTTGCGCGTTCTTGTTGAGATAAAGACAGACGCCTCGCTCAACGACTCGCCGTGCTTTTGTTCACTGCCAGGCCTCCGTAGGCATTCTGTAAGAGCCTATGAATATATGTTGCTCTGGTTTTCCGTCACCTATCGGCACTTCATGCAGCAAAAATATTCCGCATTTCTTCAACCGAAATTGGCTGAGAAAAAAAGAAGTGTTGTATTAGTTACTGAACGTCCCTCGTATATGCAAAGATATCACGAATCTTAAGAGCGACTAGCATTTAGACGCACTAACATTATTACACCACCTTATACTAATATGGATACCAATGATCATTTAATACTACCCGTTATTACACGAGTCGAGTGAGGTGGCGCAGTGGTTAGCACAATGAGCTCACATTGTGTAGAACGACGGTTCAAATCCCCGTCCGGCCATCTAGCTTCAGGATTTTCGTGATGTCCCTAAATCGCTTTAGATAATACAAGAATATTTCCACTGAAAAGCGCACCACCCTTTTCCTTCCCCATCGTTGAAACAATTCAGGTTTGCATTCCGTCTCTATTGACATCTTCGTCGACACGAGCTAAACTCCAATCCTCCTGCTTTTATGTTCCTGTGCTTTGCACTCTCGGTCGTAATGTTTCGTGAGAGAAACAGTACTTCCGGTACAGCGTAGAGAGGAGTCATCAGCATTAAAGCTCCTGTCATATGTTTTCTGTCCAGTACTGAACAGGAGATGAGGTGATGCGTTATTACAGGTTTTCCGGTGCAGGGTCTTTCGTGCACCTGCTGTTAACCATAGCAGAAGACCATTGTGGCGGCGGCACTACCCCAGCTGAGTATCTGACCTCTGTCAAATGTGCAAACATCTCGGTTAATGCCGCTATTCTGCACCATTCCACCGCTACACAAAACAGTCGCGAGCCATACTGAGCCACGGCATACAACTGGGATGAAATGATCTCCAACATGACAATGTCTCTAGTTTAATTTCTCCCGGTTTACAAACGAATAATATCATGTGGACCCCGTGAGTGTTGCTTTTGCCAGGAACTGAGGTGGTACTTTAACAAGGAATCTGCTGTACTTATGACGATAATTTCGTAGCAAAAACAAAGACAAAAAAGGGAAGATAATTGCCATGGTGCATGATTAGTTAAAAAAGTTTGCGTGAAGTTGTCAGATAAGAGAACAATACAACTATGAAAACCACCCACAGAAGGGTTTGCTAAAGTGATGAACAGCTCCATTCGACAAGGAACCGATGTAGGGGTACGAGGCCGAAGTAAGAGCCATTTATCTGAACAGTCAATGTTAAATACCATTCTGGGCGTTAAAGTGTGGGCTAAAATATTGGTCTGCTGGCAGTGCGTTTAACTAGTATACAAACACGTCCTGTGTAACGGACTCGAATCCAGCCCCTGCTTACATTTTGAATAAAAGTCATCAGCTACGGAGGCTTAAGATTTCCGGTATAGGGAATCATACTGGCTCTGTCAACGGCCTTGACGAGGAGTGCAAAGGAGCGAATAGAGGTTCAGGGCACTCTCTTGCCCTTGCGGTGGGAAACTGTCTCTAAAAGCGGAAGAATCAGCAGTATCAACGGCATGAGTATGCAGAAGGCGATGGAAACCGCTGCATTAAAAATACATAGATTGTATCCACAGGATACATGGCTTGCAAGTGCAAAAGTTTCTTGATAATCTCTCCACTGGTAAAAAATCCCGGATTAGCTCCCCATTCGGATATCAAGGAGAGGATTGGCAACATAAAAAGACTGAATAACTAACTAATTAGTAACGTTCTACGCGTCGAAGTGTAGATCGTCAGAATGTGGTTATGAACTGAAATGCAAAGTAGATAACGAATTCTGGTCAGACTCGTCAGATGAATATATGATAATATCAACAACAGCAGAAAATGCTATACCTGGAGTAAGGTTTGTTATGTGTAGGAAGGTATCGCAAGAGAGAGTGAGTTACTGTGAGCAGTCCAGTGATAGGGTAGTTCTCTTCGGAATCGACAGCAAAACCAAAGCCAACAACAAGGTTTGAGGCATGCATATCAACATCACAAGCATAAGTATTTTATGAATGGCATAGTCTTCAGCGCATGGGACTACTACGATATTTAGCAAATATATTGCTGCGTAGCAAGTCAAAAATTATACTTACGTTCACTATACATGTGCGTTTTTTGATGTGTGGTATGATATCTAGTTCTCAGATATTTGCTTGTTGGATCGTACTTCTTATTGCTGCGACGAGCAATTATAGCACGAGCAGCTTTTGTAGTTTGTGGTATCTATATGTCGTGCCATGAGATGTTTTTTGAGCTTGTAGGCGTACTACTTTCACAGATATGTAAAGGTTGACAGGGATGTGGGTGACCACATCATGGTTATCTCCTACGACAACTTTTAATATTTGTAATTAAAGCCTCATTCTTCCACTTTTTAATTTTCTAAGATGTTCCGCATTCAGTGATATTATAAGACCCCTTTTCAAATATTCCATAGGTATTTAACATTTTGAAAGTTATACTTTATTTCATATTAAATCTCTCTCTAGAGGACTTGGAATATACAACAATAACATGCTTTTGTACAGTATTTTACTATGACTACATGTGACATCGTCTTTGACTCTGTGGTGTCTTTTATGAATACTACGGAAATATTTGTGTTTTATTTTACTCTATATTGTAATTTTAAATTTTTGTTCGCCTAGTGGCAGATTTCACTGTATCCTGGTTATCTAACTAGCAAATTTCGCCTCGTGTGGGACCACAAAATAGTTCGTTATTATTTCAAATGGAGTTTGAGCCAATTAAGACTAAAAAGTGGTTTCCTTTCATTCTTTTATTCATTCCAAAATGTGTAATGTTATTACTGCATTAGAAGAATATTTGTTTGGATAATAAACGATTTGGTCCTTCGCGCATACCACAGCTAGTGGCCTTTGGCGCTTTGAACTGGCATAAGGCCGTAGCCACAGGGGGGGGGGGGGGTCCAGAAGATCGGACCCCCTCCTCCCTCTCATCTAAAAAAGTTACACATGACCTAGTTGTGTAGTGAAACTGAAGGATTTTTTATTTTCAATCATACGACGAAAAAACGAGACGCCCTATCGATAGTCAGTAAGGCCAACGATAGATGTGAACTATTTGTACATCCATTGCTGTATAGGCTATCGCCCATCGCTCGTTTAGCCGAGACCAATTGTCGTTCTTGTTTCAGCTTAGTTGTTGTTCTGTTAATCAATTCAGTTCTTACTTGAAGCTGAATTTAATGTAAGTGCTATCGTTTGTTGTTTTCGTGCTGTGTGCAGTTCTGATAGTTTCTAATTTTGAATAAATATGTAACAAGAAAGAAGAAAAAATCGATTTTGATTCATCCTCTAGCGTTATGGTAAATTAAAAAATGCATGCACCACTACAATTGCCTAATGACCTATCTATAGAAGGTTTCCGTTAGCAATGGGTTCGTTATTTGGAGGCCGATAGGACTTTAGGGTTGAAATATTACAGTATTTCACAAGGCAACGTAGCGGTAAATATTATTAGACATTAAATTAAAATCAGTGAATAAAAATGCTCTTGGATTTGTCTGCGTCGCCCAAAAAGCGCCTTAAAAAAAAAATAATCGTCCAAACGACGATGGTTGCATTTGTTCAGTATTCTATCATTAGGAGCCCAAATGGCAAAATATCGAATCTGGTTACCTGGGCGTTACTCAGTTACGAAAACCAGTTTCGATGTGGAACGACGGGGAGGAGTTTGTGGAGAGCGGAAGGGTTACGGGATGATAACGTATTCGTTATTTCTATCGTTTCTAAAAGATTTTTTTCAATAAGCTGTTCGAATTTATCCGAGCCGACTGCTCTTTGTGCCCTTGCTTCTCCCTTACGTCCAAAATCTTTTTACGCTCTTATATTACTGTAATAATTGAAGGCAGCAATTTCATGCACTGTTCAGTCTTAAAAGTTGTATGCATCTCGCACTTTCAAATGACTAAAATGCAAAATTAAAGGAAAAAATGAGATATCAAAATCCAATTTTTTGTTTATTTTATTTTAAAACAATGTACAACAACCAGTTTTCCAAATTTTCCAACGTGTTGGGGTAGGTCTTCGTTCGCCAGCAATCCCTGGATTCGGGAGGAGAGATGGTTTGAATCCATCCGCCAGCAACCTTGAAAATGGTTTTCTATAGTTTTCCATTTTCAGTTTAGGCAAATTCCGTGTTTAGCCCTTACTATAGGCGACAGCCAATTCCTCTTGAATACCTTTATTTCGTGAAATATTCGAGTCACCTTAAAGACGCCGCCTTTCTGCTTCATTAAAAGAGCTGCATCGAAGGCGAGCCGAGGATCTCTTTGGAGACTCCTCGCACAAAAGTCATATGATAAGTAAATAATAATCCAAATACTCATCATTTAGGTTCATGCATTTGCGTGTTGGGACATTCTTTAATGCAGAAAATGATCTTTTTTATATCGCAAGAAGTGATAGATGTATAGTTAAATGAAGAAATTTCGGAAAGTGTAAGCTTAAATAATTCCGTATTACTTGCGTTTTCGTCACCAATAACTGTTCTAGCTTCTCTATCTGAGATTACTTTATTCCAAAAGTCCTGTCCGTAATTCCTGATCACTTCTTCAGCTAAAATCCTGACTAAAAGAAGAAGAGTGTAAACTGAGCTTTCTAGGGAGAAGAGAGACTGGAGTATGACTGCATCTTAGTGATTTTGCCAAAATACAGCACTCCTCTTTCCGCTTGGTGAATACACTGAGATCATTTTTTTAAATGAACACACAGCCACTTGACTGCATTGTTCTTCATTTAATTACTACCCAGGTTTAGGTATTTTACGCCATTTTCAAATGATTGAGTTTATGTCATTAACATATATTGCAGGACACCAAGCTCAAAATTCGCCATAACTTAAGAAAAATATTGGCTCCCCACGGAATGCTAGATATAAAATCACCATCTTGTAAAACGATCAGTATATAATAGTGGGAGCATGTCATATTTAGTAAAAACAGGTTTACTTTGGTATATAAAGAAAACTCATGTCCTTCCATAAACTCAGTCACTTCAAAATGGCATAAAAAGACGAGAACTGGATCGTAACTAAATAAACAGCAATACAGCCAAATGGCGGCGTGTTTATTTAAACATTATTATTATCACTGTTGCTCAGAAACATCCAAAACGGCGATCATTGTCGGGAAAAATGGTTATCTTTCTTTATGGAAACTTTAAGAACAAATGAACAATGTGAGTCTTTCTAAGGTCCTGTGTAACAAATCGGAACCCTCATCCCTCCCCCCCCCCTTTTCGGCAAAATCCTGGCTATGTCCTTGCCCGGTAACGTCTGGTGCCTTCGAGCATCAGTTCTGGCTTTAACAATCAGTATACCAGGGTAATCCCAAAAGTAAGGTCTCATATTTTTTTAGAAATACATAGACCTGTTTATTTCTACAGTGGTTTACATTAGCTGAATCGCTTTCCGGCCTAATGTTCTTTTAACCTAGGGAACAGGTGATAGTCACTGGGCGCCAAGTCGGGACTATGGGGTGGGTGGGTGATTATGTTCCACTGAAACTGTTGAGAGCAACGGTTTGCCGAGCGATGCGTGGGCGAGCGTTGTCATTGAGAATGTGTTTGCTCTTGCTCAACATTTCTCTTCTCCGGATCTGAATTGCCCGTTTGAGTTTTTTCAAAGTCTCACAGTACCTGTCAGCGTTAATTGTGGTCCCAGCGATTCAGCTCCGACGACGAGGTGAAAGAACAGGTTCATAACTTTCTGAACAGCATGGGGGAGAGCCGATATGACATGGGCATACAAAAATTGCCACAGCGTCTACAAAAATGCATCGACAGAAATGGTGATTACGTCGAAAAATAGCTAAATGTTCAAGCTGTAAACTGATGTAAACCATTGTAGAAACAAACAGGTCTATGTACGTATAAAAAAATAGGAGACTTTAGTTTTGGGATTACCCTCGTGTTGAATAGTCTGTATTACCGTTATGGATTGTCTGTGTTGTGGGTTGGCAGGAGAGCCAACACCGGTTTTGAGAGGAAGCCGAAAGGCACGCGTTTTAGCTCACGCAGGCTGGCGTGAGGTCTGGAACAGGTCAAGGAAATTAGACTTTAGCAAAAAACGTACGTAGCTGCTGGAATACTTAACTTTAATCCATAAATGATGAGCGTCGCTCTTGACGGTACATGATTTACAGTATCAATAGTAACTGGTAATGGCGCCTTGCTAGGTCGTAGCAATTGACGTAGCTGAAGGCTATGCTAACTATCGTCTCGGCAAATGAGAGCGTATTTTGTCAATGAACCATCGCTAGCAAAGTCGGTTGTACAACTGGGGCGAGTGCTAGGAAGTCTCTCTAGACCTGCCGTGTGGCGGCGCTCGGTCTGCAATCACTGATAGTGGCGACACGCGGGTCTGACGTATACTAACGGACAGCGGCCGATTTAAAGGCTACCACCTACCAAGTGTGGTATCTGGCGGTGACACCACAGTCTGCTGTGGCTATTTCCAAGCACGCGTATTTGAGTGTATGTGTTTACTTACGAACACGCTATGTGTCCTTTCATGTAACATTTCGTATAGCAGTAATGCCTGTACTCATGCCTAATTTGTATAATTATTGTAACATCTACTTCAACCTCCTTTTTTATAGGATGGTTTTTAAATGGACCTAATGTCCGAAACTAGTCACCACCACTAAAAGGAGGATGCTTCTTAACGCGATTTTCAACGGAATTCCATTCATTTATTTCAGAAGACCAAGAGATGGAGAGAGTGTATGAGGACTCTGAACGGATAATGGAATATGGAAAGGAAGATGATCATAGGGGAATGGAACATTGTAGACGGGGAAGGAGGTGGTACACAGCAGAAATAGTTACGGGAAAACATGGGTTTGCTAGAAGGAATGAGAGAGAACAAACACTAATGAATTCTGCAATAAATTTTAGCTATTAATAGCGCATAAACTCTTTAACAAATCGCAAGAGAGCGAGATAAACTTGGAAAAGTTCCGGTGATACGGTGAGGTTACAGGTGGATAATACCACAGTCAGAAAGAGATTCCGGAAAAAAAATATTGTATTGCAGGGCGGACGCAGAATCAATCGCAATTTAGTAACGATGAAGAGTACGGAGGTTTAAGAGAATCATTCGGAAGAATCATTGTGGAAGGAAATGGGATACTAAATTCTTGAGGTATGATGATATGCGATTGACGTTCTGTAAGGAGGGTACATATGGCGACTTGGACAGGATTTGTGATTGGTGTAAAGAATGGCAGCTAACTCTAAATATAGATAAATGTAAATTAATGCAGATGAATAGGAAAAAGAATCCTGTAATGTTTGAATACTCCATTAGTAGTGCAACGCTTGTCACAGTCACGTCGATTAAATATTTAGGGGTAACATTACAGAGTGATATGAAGTGTGACAAGCATGTAATGGCAGTTGTGGGGAAGGCGGATAGTCGTCTTCGGTTCATTGGTAGAATTTTGGGAAGATGTGGTTCATCTGCAAAGGAGACCGCTTATAAAACACTAATACGACCTATTCTTGAGTACTGCTCGAGCGTTTGGGATCCCTATGACATCGGATTGAGGGAGGACATAGAAGCAGTTCAGAGACGTCCTGCTAGATTTGTTACTGGTAGGATGACCATCACGCGAGTGTTACGGAAATGCTTCAGGAACTCGGGCGGGAGTCTCTAGAGGAAAGGAGGCGTTCTTTTCGTGAATCGCTACTGGGGAAATTTAGAGAACCAGCATTTGAGGCTGACTGCAGTACAATTTTACTGCCGCCAACTTACATTTAGCGGAAAGACCACAAAGATAAGATAAGAGAGATTAGGGCTCGCACAGAGGCATATAGGCAGTCATTTTTCCCTCGTTCTGTTTGGGAGTGGAACAGGGAGAGAAGATGCTAGTTGTGGTACGAGGTACCCTCCACGACGCACGGTATGGTGGATTGCGGAGTATGTATGTAGATGTAGATGTAGATGTAGATCCCAATATTCAGATCAGTTGATGAGAAGTGGCCATCTCTGAAAAGCACAAACACTAATGGTAAACAGATAAACATAGGCGCAGGGAAGGTAACTGCGAATAAATCTTGGTTAACAGAAGAAATACTACAACTAATCGGCAAAAGTAAGTACAAAAATGCTCAGCAAAAGATATGAATACGGAAAAATAATGACTTATGAATAAAAAATTCGAAATGAATGGAAGTCAAAGAGGAATGGCTGCAGGAAAAATACATAGAAATGGAATAAGAATTGGTCTCTGGAAAGAGTGATTCTGCATACAGAAAAGTCAGAACAACGTTTGGTGAAATCAAAAGAAAAGGCGTCAACTTTATGAGTTCAATGGGAACTCCATCGTTAAATGCAGAAGGGGGAGGAGATATAAGGAATGAGTGTACTGAAGGCCCTTGCGAGGAGTAGAGACTGTCTAATGTGGTAGAAGAAAAGATGGCATCTTCAGACCAGCGGATAGAGTATTAGAGTTTAATAGAGCTATGGAAGAACTGCAGCCTAATAAGGCAGAAGGGATAGATAACATCCTTTAGAAATTTATAAAACTACTAGGAAAGTGGCAACTAAGTATGAGTGTAATCATTAATGACGGTCCTTGTTTGTATTTTTCATCGTTTGCACATAAAATGTTGTTTTAAATATGGCGCGTATATACACTAACGAAAAAAATCGCAGATCCAAAAAGTGCGACATAAACGAAAGTTGGTAGGCGTGTTTCCACATATGAAAGATGATGTCTGCTTAAATTTCTCGCCAGTCGCATAAGAAAAGCGCTAATTGCGCAACTATTAAGATGTTAATCAAGTTTGCTTTAAATACATCCTGTGACGATCGTTAGTTACCTTTGAGATTGAACGTGGAGAGTTGAAATTAGTTAAAAATGCCTTTAAGGCAACAAAATCGCCATTACCAACGCCTCACTGTGTTTGAACGAGATCGTGTAATATGGCTACGAGAATCGGCATGTTCCACCTGCGGTACTGCAGCAAGACTTGGCAGGAATGTAGACACTGTACATGATTGCTCGCAGCGGTCGTCACGGAAATGTACGGCCGCAAGAAGACCGGCCTGCGGGCGCTCACGTGGCACTGCCGAAGACTATCGTGTTCGGCATATACCTCTGGCGCATCTTACTGCATCTGCAGCAGCAATCTGAGCAGCAGTTGACACCACACTGACACAGCGTGCAGCGCGCATTCCACTGAACCAAAAACCACCGCCATTTGCCACTTCTGTGGTGTCAAGCGAGAGCACACTGAAAGTCAGGGTGGAGATCTGTTGTGTTTTCTGATGAAAGCTTGTTCTACCTCTGTGCCAGTGAGGCTCGTGTGTTGGTTACAAGGAGGCCAGTCGAGTGCCTGCAATCAGCCTGTCTTGTACCACCACTGGACCCACACCTGGAGTTATGGCGAGGAGTGCGATTTCGTATGACAGCAGCAGCACTCTCGCTGGCATTCCTCGCACCCCCACTGCAGCTTTGTACGCCAGTCTGGTGATCCGACCTATTGCGCTGCCATTCCTTAACAGCATTCCATCTGGTGTTTTCCAGCAGGATAACGCTCGCCCATATACCGCTGTCTTATCCCAAAATGTTCTCCAGAGTGTCGACATGTTGCCTTGGCCTGCCCGATAGCCAGATCTTGAATCGAACACTGTCCAGTGGGACATCATCAGACGGCAGCACAAGAGCCGGCCGCGATGGCCGAGCGGTTCTAGGCGCTTCAGTCCGGACCCACACGGCTGCTACGGTTGCAGGTTCGAATCCAGCCTCGGGCATGGATGTGTGTGATGTCTTTGGGTTAGTTAAGTTTAAGTAGTTCTAAGTTTAGGGGACTGATGACCTAAGCTGTTAAGTCCCATAGTACTTAGAGCCATTTTTGACAACACAAGCGTCATCCTCAACCAGCATTAACCGTCCCTGTGTTGACCGACGAAGTGAAACAGACATGAAACTCCGTACCACAAGCTGACATCCGGGACCTGTGCACCACAATGTATCCACATTTATATGCTTGCAGTCAACATTCCGGCGGTTACACCAATTTTGACAGTACCAACATTTCACATCTCCGATGGCTTATATCGCGCGTACATTAATCTGTAATCTTGCAATTGTTAATCTCTTAAATATGTTACCTAGACAAATATTTTCTCTAAGTTTCATTACTCTACGTTAATTATTCTTTTGGTGTTGCGACTTTATTCCCCATCAGTGCATATTTCGTTTAGTAGTGGCCACTAGTTCTACGTGTATTCATCTTCTTCATAAGTTATTGTCCGAAAGAACAATGGATTTTCCAGTTATGTCGTCACGGGTACTGTCATCTTCTAAAATAATTAATGTAACTGTAATCATCCTCGTCGAAATATTATCTTCAATACGCTGTATATGGTTATAATGTAACGTGTTTCGTTTTCTCTAAAATACTAACGACTTATACTTACGTAATCATGTAGTACTCCATCTATGGACGGCAATTACGGCATCTATTGAAACTCCGTTAGTCTACCATTTGACGTGGAATTTGGTAAGTACCTGGTGCTCCCAGTACTTCCGGCTATCTTCTCATGGTTCTGAAATTTTGACAAATTCTATCCCTTTCTTTTCTGAGTATTTAAAACATTTTACACCGTTTTACGTTGTCGGGCGCTTCTTATGGTGTATTGATTTCGCTAAAGTCTTGCTTCCACTATTAAAGACAACTCCATAACTGCCTCCCTGGTGTTTTCACGTTTCATAAAGCTAAACATTGTCATCTCATGGATCTGTCTTCTTTTCCACTGAGTACTACAGCTGTTATACATGGCTGCATCATCTTTCGGATGTTCCTGTAAAGTACCCTAGAATTTATAAAACACCTGACAACTGTAATTAATGTGTTGCATGACATAATTAACTGTACATATGCAAATTGATTCGCAAGCAAATGGAGATATTTCCAGATAATATGACTTATCAATCTGGAGAATGACATAGTACATAACGCGCAAAGTACGTTGTTCTCACTTTTCCCTTGTTGGAGTGAATGAAACAATGTCTGATTAGAAAGGCAGCAGCTCTGTCAAAATAGATCTTTCGGATTCCTTAAATCAATTTCTGCAGCACTTGTACCGCTTGTCTCGAAGATCCTAGGAGGCTAACACGCCGCGATTCATTCTTGAACAGTCCCCAAGGCAATGGATTTTTCAAACGCTTAAAAGAGCGTAAAGGAATAAGTGCAATGAATGTGAGAAGAGTAAAACAGAGCGATATATCTGTGTATAGTTTTCATTCTGGCTCACACGATACGAGAGCCTTTCCCTGTACGTGAAACAGTGAAATTTATCATATGTGAGTCTGACTGAATCCTTCCACCCACCTTTCCATTTCTCAACAATTTTTGTTCAACAAATTTTCGCCATTATACAACGAGTCAGAGTTGTTTCCCTATTTTGAAGATTCGCCGGTTCTTGTTGATAGGAGGATGTATAAACGCTGATCAGCCAAAACTTTATGACCACTGCCCACCACGAAGTTGGACGCCGTCATTTTGCCGATGGGGGCACGTGATGCTGTAACAAAAGCATGTAATCAGAACAGACACGGACGAGGGATCACCTCAGCGAAGATATGGGCTGTCACTGGGGAAATCCATTGAGATAAGCGACAAGGGCGGATTATTTTTACGCAGAGCCTGTGACCGAGTATCTCAGAAACGGCGAAGCTGGTCGAATGTTCACGTGCTACTGTCACGAGCATCTACGGAAATAGGTAGAAGGACATTGAAACTACCACTAGGCGCTAAATGGTGGGACGTCCACGACTCTTCACGGAACGTGGGGATGGGAAACCTGTGTGCTCTGTAAAGTAGGATAGACGGTGTTCTGTGGGAAACCTGGTGTACGCACAAGTGTTTCGGATCAGACGGTTCATCGTACATTGTTGAACACTGAAGACTGCAGCAGACCACCCCTACGTGTTCAAATGTTGACCTAACGACATCGTCAATTACGAATGCAGTGGGCTAGGGACCATCGGGATTCGACCGTCGGTCAATGAAAATGTGTCGGCTCTTCGGGTGAATCACATT
Source organism: Schistocerca cancellata (assembly GCF_023864275.1). NCBI lineage: Eukaryota > Metazoa > Arthropoda > Insecta > Orthoptera > Acrididae > Schistocerca > Schistocerca cancellata. The sequence goes on along the minus strand of NC_064630.1, from coordinate 617,193,597 downwards.
TTTGCTACAATAGGCGAGATGAACGCCGGCTCGAAAAGTGTAGCGCGCCACGGTCGCGGGCTGGTGGGAACAGTATTATGCTGTGGGAGACATTCCCTTGCTCTTGCGTGGGACCTGTGACAGTAATCGAAGATACGCTGACAGCTGCGAACCATCTGCATGTCTTCATGCTTGATATCTTCTTCTACGGCGATGTCATCTTTCTGCTGTTAGACTGTCCGTGTTTCGGAGTGAGGACCGTGCTACGAGGTGCATTCAAATTCTAAGGCCTCCGATTTTTTTTCTCCGGACTGGAAAGAGATAGAAACATGCGCATTGTTTTAAAATGAGGCCGCGTTCATTGTCAATACGTCCCAGAGATGGCAGCACCGTACGGCAGATGGAATTTTACCGCCAGCGGCGAGAATGAGAAGTGTTTTAAATACTTAAAATGGCGACGTTTTCCTTACTTGAACAGCGTGCAATCATTCGTTTTCTGAATTTGCGTGGTGTGAAACCAATTGAAATTCATCGACAGTTGAAGGAGACATGTGGTGATGGAGTTATGGATGTGTTGAAAGTGTGTTCGTGGGTGCGACAGTTTAATGAAGGCAGAACATCGTGTGACAACAAACCGAAACAACCTTGGGCTCGCACCAGCCGGTCTGACGACATGATCGATAAAGTGGAGAGAATTGTTTTGGGGGATCGCCGAATGACTGTTGAACAGATCGCCTCCAGAGTTGGCATTTCTGTGGGTTTTGTGCACACAATCCTGCATGACGACCTGAAAATGCGAAAAGTGTCATCCAGGTGGGTGTCACGAATGCTGACGGACGACCACATGGCTGCCCGTGTGGCATGTTGCCGAGCAATGTTGACGCGCAACGACAGCGTGAATGGGACTTTCTTTTCGTCGGTTGTGACAATGGATGAGACGTGGAGGCCATTTTTCAACCCAGAAACAAAGCGCCAGTCAGCTCAATGGAAGCACACAGATTCACCACCACCAAAAAAATTTCGGGTAGGGGACAGCGAGGGCGTAATCCTTACCCATTGCGTCCCAAAGGGCACTATGGTAACAGGTGCATCCTACGAAAATGTTTTGAAGAACAAATTCCTTCCTGCACTGCAACAAAAACGTCCGGGAAGGGCTGCGCGTGTGCTGTTTCATCAAGACAACGCACCCGCACATCGAGCTAACGTTACGCAACAGTTTCTTCGTGATAACAACTTTGAAGTGATTCCTCATGCTCCCTACTCACCTGACCTGGCTCCTAGTGACTTTTGGCTTTTTCCAACAATGAAAGACACTCTCCGTGGCCGCACATTCACCAGCTGTGCTGCTATTGCCTCAGCGATTTTCCAGTGGTCAAAACAGACTCCTAAAGAAGCCTTCGCCGCTGCCATGGAATCATGGCGTCAGCGTTGTGGAAAATGTGTACGTCTGCAGGGCGATTACGTCGAGAAGTAACGCCAGTTTCATCGATTTCGGGTGAGTAGTTAATTAGAAAAAAAAATCTGAGGCCTTAGAACTTGAATGCACCTCGTACGGTGGTTTGATAACCATTATAATGAACTCAAGTTGATGTCTCGATGTCCAAATTCCCCTGATTTAAATACTATGGAATCCATCCAGGTCGCAATGGAGCGACTTCACCGCGTACGCAAATCGGTGGCCCGTTATTTACTCGAGTTACATGCCCTGTGCGTAGTCATCTAATGCCACGTACCTTCACAAACCTACCAACAAATTGTCGGATTCCTGATACACAGTGTCAGTGATGCATTTCGTTCTAAAGACGGACAAAAAATATCTATTTTAGGCACATGATGCTACTCTAAGCAAGAGTGAAACATTTCGGTTTGGGGTAAGCATTTTACACCCTCTCTTTTTCTGAGACAATTTCTGCCGAATCGCAGAGATCTTTCCTGAGCCTTGTAACTACGTCTAGTGTCTCGTCATACTCCAGTAGAAATCGCGAAACCTCGTAGTCGATGACGATTGCTAGTTAGATCTTTCTGACCAAGCTGTATATTCATGTGACTGATTCAAGCGACTTGCTAGTTTTCTACTTTATAATCAACTTTCACCATTTAATCAAATGTGTGTATCTCTATCGTATGTGCAAATTATACATATCTTATCACGAGTTAAGTTCAACAGCCTCGTTACTCAAGTACACCATTATTTGTCAGCTCTAAATAAAGATCACCATGTGGTACTTCTCAAGTTTTGACTTTCTAATGTCAGTTCGAAACGCGACTTTGTATCTCAGGCAACGCGATAAAATCGATTTTTTTGTGATATGTTGTGAGACATTATATCTTACTTCAGTATTCCATCAGATGCCAAAGATAATACAATATACACCAAACATCAAAAAAGAAGCAAGACTACAAATAGCTAGCACAGCTGCTGCACAGATAACAAATGTCAGTTCTAGTAGTCAGACAAAACCCTGGGAACATCTAATTTGCCACAAGACAAAGTAATATCTTACCACTTATTCATCTTTGAAATGATTGTTTGGAACAGGGAAAAGTAATGTGCTTAATCAGTCTTATCCCTCATACTACACATTTCCCCACTGTGGACGAATCTCTTGGTGCTGATCGTAAACGATTACGTATTAAACAAAATGTAAGAGGGCATACATAGCTGATTTACGGAATCAGTTATTGTTGGCATGTACACAATTGTTTAGGAAATTGTGCAATCACAAGACTGTTTAGTAAAATTTTCGATGCTTCTAACACATTCCAAGGAACACTCCTCTGAATCACATGCAACCATTGTTAAGGATCTGTTAACCAAAACTGAGACGATCAATTATCATTAAAACTAGTACACAACCTTTTTCCCAAACTCATTTGCCCTAATCGATGTCCACTGTATGACAGTTTATTGTATAATATACTCGAATAGCCTATCGTTGATAACCAGGAGCTGTATTATAATCAAGCACGTCTCATTTCGAGGACTATATTTGAAGTTTTTGCACATTTTTTAAACAAATAATTCAAGTGATATTATTATTACTAAACAGAAATAACTAAATTTTCTGCGTCCGTGTCTGTCAGTACCAGGTTTGTGGTTGAGAGGTGGTTCTGAAGTATAAAGAATATACTACCTTTAATAAATAGTAAGGCAAGGCTCCACACTGGTTTGTATTATGCCAGAATAAAGCTCATGGTAAACGAAAAAAAATTATGAATAGTTCTAGTAGGCAGTATGCTATGCATTTCTTCTTGGCTCGATAGCTTTGGAGAGGTTTTCGAGAAACGGTGAACAGAGGTTCTTCAGAAGTTTCACACCTGGGCGAGGGCTAAAATCAGCTCTGAGAAGCCGACTGTTTTCCTAGGTGACGATCAGGAGCCTGTTTTGGACTTCCCGTCTGTTTACATCGCGGCTAGAGTGCTAATGAAGTGGCGCGTTAACACCACTCCTCCTCACAGCAGCTAGCGTAGCGAGCGCCGGTGTTGTGCAAATTGTGCTAGCGTAAAAACTTCCTGTTACAAGTCACATCTTTTCTTTATGTTCCATCCCCCCAACCCCCAGCCTAGGCTTGAATTTTTTTAACTTTATTCCTAATCTTTCACAATTCAAGCCATCTCTCCTTCAAAGTTTTTTTATCATTTACTTCCCTCAAATTCTTTTCTAACGTCTTCATTTGTTATTCCTATTTGGCCTTTTATATCACCTGGTTGCTCTTAATTTTTTTTCGTTTATGCGCTTAAAACAATAGAAACTGTTGCTATATCAATAAAGCGGCAAAAGACTGCATTACTTGCATAAAGTCTTATTTCGATATCTTGAAAGCCTTATGAAATACGAGGGATGACCAAGTTAAGCGGAACTGCTAGTGTGTGAATACAAAGGTTCGCATTAGGTTGAAGACCATCTGTGATTGGTTGGGTCCTGACGGTTTCCAGTTTTTACTTCTATGGAGCACAGTTTCATGTAAGGCTGAGACACAGTGCAAACTACAGTTCCGTGAATTTGGTGTGCTCTAAGTCCTGACTGTTAAAGTGTGATAGATTTGTTATTAGTTGACTTCGCCACTTTCGCGTCATTACGTGGTTGCCTCAGCAAGTACTATTTTCTTTTTATTTTTATATTACAGATTTATAACTGAAGTTATTATTGAACATTACGTACTTTCGTTAAGGCCGCAATATGGCAAGAGTTCTGACTGCCACATCATTCATATTTACTTAAGACTATTGTTCGTTACCGAAGAGGCAGGTACTTGCTGGTTGCCTTAGTGTTGTGTGGTGCTGTAAGGTCACGCCTCTACTGGTGCCATTGTTGGTGATACTGTCTACTCAGACAACATATCATGGTGGACGTGTACCGTAGGGGTAGATTTACTTGACACCACGACAATGGCGTGTGGCATCGATATGTACGAGTATTTATACATTGCGAGTTACATAAGAAGTATCACTCCTTGTATTTTGTGAATGATTCGAGACATCAATTTGAATTTTTACACAGATTATATAACAGTGTGATGCACGTAATGTTGTTGTATGTTCAATATTCTTAACTGTTGCTTGAACTGAGACATTAAAGGAAGTTTGTTCTTTTAAATGAAACGATGCACTTCTTAACTTCATTCGAAAGCTCGCGAAATACGAGTGCAGTGTTATAATGCTTTCTAATGTTGACCTTAAATCTGTTCTGAGAAGTATGCGAGTAATGTTCCAAAACTGAACGGCAAGATGGCTGGAACCGGCTATTGCGATTTGAACATTGCTATAAGCTAACGTCTGTCATTTCAGAAAATGTGTGTACGTGCATACTCACATTTAAGCTTACAGCTATCGTAAAAAAAGTATCAAAAAACTCGATATGTCAGAACCTGCATCAGAACTACACCCAAATAGCCAATTCCTGCTGCGTTACTTTTCAATTTTAACATATTTCTTGGATTTGTTGCGAAAAATTTCAACGCTAACATTAACAAGAGCTGCATCATTGAGCTTATCTTTCCAAGACTTTTTGAATGCTTTTAAAAATTTCTATTGCTCCATTTAAAAAAAAAATCTTGCTTCATGACCTCTGTTGATACAAACATTAAGAGCATTCAATATACAACAAAACTACGTGCCCTCCTCCTATTATCATTTGGATGAAACCGAGTTTCGATCCTACTGTAATGTCGTTGAAGCTAGTCCAGGAGAAGAGAAAACAGTTTAAAGTCCTTAAACCTCTCATAGTAACAATGACTCAAAATCTCAGAGATAGAAAAGTTTGATTGATATATAACACTTAAGGTTATTGAGAAATGAAACGAAATATGAAACAAAGAAATACACAAAAAATAGTAAAACAATTACAATGCAGGAAAATTTGGTGCAGCATTCAAAAATATTAACAATTGCTTCTTCTGCTTAAAAGGAAAAATGTATTAATTCAAAAAACGGTAGTCAGCTGGTGAAGCAAAATATGTAATGAAGTGGGAAATGTGAAGAGAGTTCGAAGTAAAATATTTGTCCCATAGAGTGACGGTGGTCATATGAAAGAAATATTTAACGTAGCAATACAGTCAGACTTTCAAAGGGCACTGAATAATTCCGTGTCAGACAAGTAACTAACTTCGATAAAAACCTTTACACATAAACATTGACTTGTCAGAAGGCGTTATTTTTCGTATATTTTGTATATGATAAAATGATTCACCTTCTCGCCAAAAATATACATCAACTGTTCCTTTAACATCTTATCTGTGGTTCACAAAGAGAAGATTTTTCCGTTGACAATCACTGCACTGTTCATACAGTCATGTTCGCTGTAAACCCCGACTCGTGTGGTAGGAAGCATTCATGCGACTGGTCGTTCCTCAGTTCAGTAAAGTTATTAGGAAACCTGTCAGATTACAAGCTACGGGTATAGCATAAACGCTAGCGCTTTTTTAAGCAGACAATGTCAAGAAGTTGTAGAACATACTTGAAAAGTTATCGTGCGTTTCGTCGGATGGTGTCGTGGAACCGTACAAGCAACAAACCATTATTACGTCGGAAAAGCGTTAAACAGGGTACTTGTAGAAGTTATCTACGAGGAGATATCATTGATACACTGAAACACTAATAAACGATAATAAGGTATTGTAGCGTGTGTTATACATGATCCTCTGCAGATTTTGAACTAATTCATTAAAGAAGGCGCAATTAGGAACAGTTTCATCCTTTTCACATCTATAATTGCATGAAGTACTAAGTCAACATTGAACATTGTTTGATAGAGTTTTATATCAGTTTTTAACAGACAACAAAGGTTTCTTAAAAACAGATATTACTGAATGTTTGACTCGCATTTATAAATCATTGGGTAGTCACATCAGGAAGAAATATTTCTGGGTCGTACAGAAACATCGCGAGCTCCAATAATTCCAATACCACTGAAAGTGTGGTGGAATGTTTAGTGTTAATCATCAGAACTTCGTAATTTCACAAAACCTTGTTGAAATTCTTTGGCCAGGCTTATTTATGTCAAGTTCTGCACAAAAACAATACATATATCGACAACACTAAAAGAAATACCTTCAGTCACTTGAAGAAACTAATGGTTGGACCAAGGTTATTCTGTGGAATTTGTACTGCGCTACGAATTCTAAAAATCTGTTTAAGCTGTTGGGGATTCTAACATCATCATCTGAATGCATCTATCAATCTATTACGTTCATTAAAAGAACGTTAGTAATTGTCACTCTAAAAACTCTATTCTTGGCCACTGACCGAGAGCAAGGCTTACTTTAACAGTACTGAAAAATTGAACAAGAGATAAAAACACAGTATTTTTACTACAGAATCAAATTGTAGAGCACATTGCCATGCAGGGAAATGAAAGAGATAAATATAACCATCATGTTAAAAGGTCTGTTAAAGCGTAACTCTTTAATAATATGTACTATACTCTAACAGATTACTGAAGTTATACTGCTTAGTAGTTGTTAAAAAAATTGAGTTGGTAAAACTTAAGAAATATTTACAAAATATTTATATAATCTTACGATGTAGTTTCAGAGTGTAATGCCTGTCGCAAGATCTTTGGTGGAAAACGCTAACTTCCTTTCGTATTTCTGAGCTTGGCGTCTCCTACGTTAAGCAGATATGCTCATTCAGTTTTTCAGACAGACCAATGTGAACACACAAGAAATGTAATGAAAAGGATTGCTGTAACTATGGCGACTCCGGCCACTTTTGATCTTGAACTATACCTACCATGGCATCAAGAGCCTCGCTCACTTTCCATGACTTCCTCATGTCCCTCTCCTTTCCTAACCCACGACCCCTTTCTATCAGAGAGGTTTGAAACCGACACACACGTATTTAGATTCCCAGTGACAGCCAACAATTTTAGCGATCAATGACATTTTTGCAACTTTTCCGTAAGATACGTCCACTTGTTCAATCAGAGGGAATTTAAAATGGCTCTGAGCACTATGGGACTTACTTCTGAGGTCATCAGTCCCCTAGAACTTAGAAGTACTTAAACCTAACTAACCTAAGGACATCACACACATACATGCCCGAGGCAGGATTCGAATCTGCGAGCGCAGCGGTCGTGCGGTTCCAGACTGTAGCGCCTAGAACCGCTCGGCCACACCGGCCGGCAGGGAATTTAAGAAAACACACACATATTTATAACTCCCAATCACAACCCAGTATTTTGGCGGTCAATCATATTGCTTCAACTTCATTTTAAGCCCCGTGGCCAATCAGAGAGCTTCTTAGCCAACATACACATATTTTGCTTCCCCAATCACAACACCTTGTTCTCTGTATCCGAACTAGGCCAATTAGAGAGTTTCTAAGCCAACACACGCATACACACACACACACACACACACACACACACACACACACACACACACACACACAGACACACACACACATAGTCTTGATCACGCACACACACACACGCACACACACAGCCACAAATATTTCGATCTCCCAATTACAGTCAAGCATGGTATCCAAGTCAGATTCCTATGTCAAGGATGTCAATATTCTCATCGGCAGTTGTCTGCAGCATCTCTGAAAGATATCTGCGCCAGGTGGAAGTGAATAGAACTGCGGGATGCTTTGTCAGCAGAACATACTCACCTCTGTCAAGTCAGCACTAGTCTCACTTCATGGATACACACATACACAAACATACACACAGACACGTACACACACACGTGCGCGCACGTACACACATACACACACATTTCATCAGTAAATTTCATCTTTAAATGAAACACCTAATCAGTATATAGCCCCCAAAGCTGCCATCTTCGCCATGTTCAAAGCTATCCGAAAGATCTGAATTGTGATACTTGACACCATGCTCTGATGTATGTAGACAACCTCAAATTCCTAAAAAGGCGCCAGTCTGCAAGGTATCTGAACCTTAAATATGTAAGCAAAAGAGTCATTCAGTATGTATCTCCAGAGCCCCCTTCTTAGCCACATTAAAAGCATCTGAATGAAAGTACCTCAGCAATCTGAATTGTGTAAATTCATCCCATGAACAGAAGTACCCAATTAAGCTGAATTATTTATAAAAAATACTCAATATATTGACATACTATTATAACTTGCAGTATTTCCATGTCTAAACCCTATGCATCATTCATCAAAAATACGTAGCTTCGTCAGCAAAACATACACACCGTTATTTCCACATATAAAGAGTCTCTCAAAAGTATATAAAGATATTGACAACACTAGAGTAATTTACAGCATTTACACATCTAAAATATCTCTATTACTTATCAAAAATACATGAACTCTTGCGTAATGTTATTTCCATGTCTAGAATGTGCTCCACAAATGCGTTAAGGGGTGTAACTTCCATTATTTCGCCTCTAAAATGTCAGTATTTTTTATCAGAAACGCATAAGCTTCGTCAGCAACACACACACACACACACACACACACAATGTTATTAATATCAGTCAAAAATACGTATTGATATTCACAATTGTGGTGTAACTTACAGTATGTCCACGTCTGAAATATATGGGACAGTAATGATCTAATTATTCTCGGCCTTAATGGCTATATTTGTGAATCGTTACTGTGTGGGATAATTATTTATTTCTAATTTCTGCTACCAGGCTTAACGCCTGAAAATGAACAGAACATGTTCGAAAATCGATGTATTATGTTTAATTAAACATAAAAAAGTGACAGGTAGCAGAAATTAGAAACAAATAAGTACTGATCTAACTAATAGGTTAACCTGCTATCTTCGATTTTTCTACCACAAAGGCACAATGAAGCCCAAATTAAATATTTCCACACCTAAATCGTTTCTATTTCTGTTTTATAGCTGTATAAAATGCATGTTAGCAAAAATAATATGTCACCTGTCGGAAGAATGCAATTATTATGTAACTTACATATTAAGATACACTCGACGCCTAGAACATGACTGTGGACTCTCAAATTAAGTACCAAAATGTTACTTTCACACCTAAATAGTCTGTATTATTGCTCTACAATAGTAAAAAACTTGAGGGGCGCAAATAACATCCTAAGCAAGCAAGGTAGTAATAGTTGATACATACTCTGGGGCCTTAAATGAGGCTGTGTTACTTACTGGTAGTACGAAAACGTTTTATCGTCACTTGACCAACCACCATTTTAAGGGAAAGAATTTAAAACAACAAGAAAAATATAATTAACGTTAATGACTGGCTAATGCATAATTTTTATTGCTTTTGATATTGTATCTACATGTCGTTATGTTATACTGGTGTATAAAAGCGAACTTTCGAAAAAAGGTTGGGCCATTCGCTGACCAGAACTGTGGCGCCAAGGGTTTGTAAAAAGTATCTCTATAATCAGCTATTAAAAAATATCAGTATGTACAACACATTTATCTACTCATGTCACAATTTCCGATGCTTTACGACAACAAACCAAACTAAAAATAGGATGTTTTGCCGACGTCTTCAAAATGCATATTTTCGTAGTGCACAAATATAACTTCAAAATGCATCAAATACATATGTTAGCTTTATAAACACTGCGCCGTCAAAAACAATGATGCGAAAGGTTCCTCACAGATCTCTGATAGTGAACGAAAATTCGATATTTGGCTAAAAATAAAACTGTTTGATTATTTATCGAAATATGTTAAGCTTTATTCTATAACTCCACAAAACAAAAGTGGCACTACTGTTGCAGGATAATTGTTCTGCAACAGTGAAAATTACATGCGGCTCACAGATTGACACCACTGATGTAACTAACATGTCTTCTGAAGAAGAAGATCTTATAAACGATGAAACAATGGTAAAGATGTTTGAATAAACCTTCCAGTTTGTATCTGATTGGATGTTTACTATTTCTACGAGAAGATTTCATTCTATGTTTGCTGCTCCAGCCATGTAAAAATTTATAAAATTATCCACTTATCATGTATTTGGGGGGAGGGGGTAATAATCCTCACTGTGATTGGGGTGATGGCAGTCACCATGACAGCTGACCCAAATAACCCCAATACAAACATGAAACAAAGTTTTAACATATTGCCCATTTTAAATTTGGTTACAGATAAGGATCAAATAAATTGTAAAAAATTGTCCAATTTCATTTTCTATTACCGAAAAGCATAAAAGTTGTAACAAATTGTCCTAGTTTATATTCAGTTACAGACAAGCATCAAAGAAAATAATAGCAAATTAGGCCATGCGTCACCAGTTACAAGCATCAAACAATTTTGTAAAAAGTTGCCCCATACGTCGTCTGAGACTTCGTTGATTGAGCATATGTACACATCTTAGCACAGTCTTCTCTTACAAAATCATGGTATCACTACCATGTCCTTTTTTTTTTTTTTTGGGTCATCAGTCTTCTGACTGCTTTGCTGCAGCTCACATGAATTCCTCTCCTGTGCCAGCGTTTCATATCAGAGTAGCACTAGCAACTTAGGTCCTCGGCTATTTTCTGAATGTATTCCAGTCTCTGCCTTCCTCTACAGTTTTTGCCTCTACAGCTCCCTCTAGTAGCATGGAAGTTGTTCCCAGATGTCTTAATAGATGTCCTATCATCCTGTCCCTTCTTCTTGTCTGCGTTTTCCCTATGTTTCTTTCCTCGCCGATTCTCTGAAGAAACTCCTCATTCCTTACGTTACCAGTCCACCTAATTTCCAACATTCTTCTTTAGCCCTACAGACAGTAAACTGCGAAAAGTCTTGCTCTATGGAACAAACAGAGAGGAATACTTCTCACAGTTCTCTACCTGATGCTATGGATAGCGATGCAAGGAATGCTAGATAGAAAACGCAAGCAAAATCTATGGACGCAGAGGACGCTTCCTCTGTACGCGCCATCATGACGTAAACCAGCCAATAGGATACCTTCCTGTAGGTAAAAGGCGAGGACCTCTCCCGCTCTCGACAGTCAGTTTTAGTCCCTCACGACGGTGATGGAAACCTTGGAGTTTTATCCGAATTTGAAGTAGCAAGTAAACCGAGAATTTTTTATGCAAGGTCTCCGCCGCGCAAATCTTCGTTTCCCTCTTACTGTCATCGCAAACGTGACCAATGGTTAGTTTCTTCTGTAATAGAGATACCGTTAGTCCATTTCTATGCTCTTTCTGGGTACTGATCTGTATTCTGAACTTGTGTATTTTCAACTTGTTCTACAGTACGTTTGTTGGTCGCCCAGCGGCTACATTCTATGAGTGATAATTTATGGAGATTTGGGACAGGTCACGTCTCATTTAAGTGTTCATTTTCTTATATGTGGTTATCCAGACTACCCCGACTTCCATTGTCTCTAACTTCCCCACTGGCCCTTTGTAAATCATTTCGTTATAAAGCAATGAAACACCTACCGTCAGGAACGAAATCCGACGCCTGGGACAGAAGATCCACAGGTGAGTGATCTGCTAGAGAACGATGTTAGTCGGTGCTCATTGCTATTCTTTTGCGGTTGTATCTACCAAAACCTAAAAGCTACAAAATTTCGAATTATTCTAGTCGACAAGCGTACTTTAACTTGAAAGCTAGATTGATAGTACCACGTGTGTTTTATAATTTTATATAACCAATATGTAGGTATTTTGATAAATAACACACAGTTTTGGTTTCTATAAACTTTGGTTTCTATAAACTTTGATAGTTGCCAAGTCCAACTAAACTTGTAAGATATATCCGTAGGGTCAACATGCAAGGAATGCGTATTTTTTACAGTTATGGAACAGTTATATAACAGTGGTGCCGCATATGTTTTATACTGTTATAGAGGATATCCTTATATATTTTGATAAATAATACAGAAAAATTCATTATGGTGCAGAAAGCATGAATTTAGAACAAAACCCAGTCAACAGAGGAACCCCCAGTTACCCATAGAATTTTATTACCACAATGTATAACAAACCAAGTGCACAATAATGAAAGGAAAACACAAGGTAGCACCATATATATACTAGTTAAAAAATGTGCAAAAATTTAAACTCTAAGAATAGTTAATTGTCAAAATCAGAATTAAAAGAATTAGATATGAGAGCGTAGGTTTATAAGATAGTCTACATTCCTTTCAAAACAATATCAATACATAAAAACCGTCACATATGGTTTCAATTTAGGCTGTCTGTTACATAAAACCAACTTCAAATCGCAACCTCCAGAGGTGTGAAGAAACACTTTAGTTTGTACGAGGCGTGGTGGAGGAGCACAAAATACATAACAGTCAGAATAACAGCCACAAAACATTAACCAGTAATTACAAAGGTTCCTGAAAGAACCCATAGCAATGGACATTCAGCAGGCCACGTATGTTAATACAGAATGTCTCACTATTAATTAGTAAGTAATAGCAAGCCCTTTTACCAAACTCAATCACCTTTCGACTTGTTAAAAGCAAAATTCACCAAACGTTCGTGACCCATTGCACCTTAGCATGGAGCAAGTATCTAGCGCGACAAAGAAACAATATATTTGAAAGCCAAGTAGACCAGACTGTTACAGAGTAGTAAATACTTCAACCAGCCTCAGGTTTTGAAATGATTTTATCGTACCATTACTAGTTTCTGGGCTGAGGCCATCGTCAGATGCCAGCGTTTACTTCTTTGCAAGTTTCACATTTGTGTCCTAAAATTTAGTAAAGTTCTTATGTTATGAAATTTTTACTTCCGTGGGCAGCCACAGCCTCTAAATGTTCAATAAAGCTTTATATTGCCCGTTGTAGCCTGTATTGTGTTCTATTAAGATCATGCTATTAGCTAATTTTGGCGGTGAGACATTATCTGTCACGAAAAATAAACCAATGTGGAAGAGCGTCACAAGTCTGCAAAGATTGTCAGGCATAAGTAAAGCATTCCATAGCTTCCATTAAGGTAACAAGATTCGTTACTTACATTTTTAAGTCATGTATTACATTTCGTGCTCGTCACATTCCTTTTTTTTTTTTTTTTTGTCACATTCATAAAACCGGAAGTCGTAATCCATCGCAACATACTCTAAGGGCTGCAGCCTGACAACTAAAACAGCTGTTACGGTGTTATCAAAGATGATTTACTTCCAAACAATGTAAACCCATCGACAGCTATGTGCAATTACATTACATCTGCTGCTGGCGTGCCATACTTAGTTGAAGTAATGTGTACTCGGTAATCGATGACCAATGGTCACTTAAGTGCTTATATATTCTTTACAGTACATTTAAGTCATTTATGAAAGTATAAAACTCATGAAATATTGACGGGAAATGAATCTTTTTATTACTGGCGTGCCAGACATAATGAAAATATTGTAACGTAGGTCATTAGTGACTTAAGGTAGCATACAGATATGTGGAGACCAGATTATTGACGTATTGTATAGATGAAAGATTAATAAAAATACAAATTTCAAAAATATTTGTGTTTATATTATTCGTGACAGATCAGTGTGACCAGATGACAGTTTATGACAAGCAAATCTGTGACTGTAAGTCTGCCTTTTATTGTATTGTGGTGTTTAGGAAGTGATAATAGTAACCAATAAAGATAAGGTCTATGAGTGCACTTAAAATTTATTGCAGCAATATTCCGCACAGAAAAATGAGTAAACATCCTTCTCCAAACCGTGTATATATATCTTAAATTAAGCAAAGTACATAGCACAAACTACATTATGCAAAGAAAATCGTATGGAACCACAGAAACGTCTGGAAAATACAGCACAATTACTTTTATTCGATGCGTGTCTTGGAATTACTTTTACCTGTATTTGCCAGACATTGTTGCTTGGCTCCATACATTTTTCTCTGCATGATACGCTTTGTGCTATGTGCTTTGCTTAATGTAAGATACTTATACATGGTTTTGAGACGATGTTTTCTCATTTTTCTGTGTGGAATATTGTTGGAATGAAATTTAAATGTATTCAGAAACCTATATCTTTATTGGTACCTATTATCACTCCCTACTCACCTTAGTCTAATAAAAAGCAGACTTATAGTCACAGATTTGCTTGTTATAAATTGTCATCTGGTCCGAATCATTCGTCTGTACACTATATCAGTAAGCTGGCCTCTGTACATCTGTATGTAACCTTAGTCCACTCATTACCTACGTTACAATATTTTAGTTAAGTCTGTCGCGCGAGTAATAGATAGATCCCTTCTCTTTCAATATTTCATGATCATTATACTTTTATATAGGATTTTAATGTAGTGTAAAGAATATACAGGGTGTTTCAAAAATGACCGGTATATTTGAAACGGTAATAAAAACTAAACGAGCAGCGATAGAAATACACCGTTTGTTGCAATATGCTTGGGACAACAGTACATTTTCAGGCAGACAAACTTTCGAAATTACAGTAGTTACAATTTTCAACAACAGATGGCGCTGCGGTCTGGGAAACTCTATAGTACGATATTTTCCACATATCCACCATGCGTAGCAATAATATGGTGTAGTCTCTGAATGAAATTACCCGAAACCTTTTTTCAACGTGTCTGGCGGAATGGCTTCACATGCAGATGAGATGTACTGCTTCAGCTGTTCAATTGTTTCTGGATTCTGGCGGTACACCTGGTCTTTCAAGTGTCCCCACAGAAAGAAATCAGAGGGGTTCACGTCTGGCGAATAGGGAGGCCAATCCACGCCGCCTCCTGTATGTTTCGGATAGCCCAAAGCAATCACACGATCATCGAAATATTCATTCAGGAAATTAAAGACGTCGGCCGTGCGATGTGGCCGGGCACCAACTTGCATAAACCACGAGGTGTTCGCACTGTCGTCTAAGGCAGTTTGTACCGCCATAAATTCACGAAGAATGTCCAGATAGCGTGATGCAGTAATCGTTTCGGATCTGAAAAATGGGCCAATGATTCCTTTGGAAGAAATGGCGGCCCAGACCAGTACTTTTTGAGGATGCAGGAACGATGGGACTGCAACATGGGGCTTTTCGGTTCCCCATATGCACCAGTTCTGTTTATTGACGAAGCCTTCCAGGTAAAAATAAGCTTCGTCAGTAAACCAAATGCTGCCCACATGCATATCGCCGTCATCAATCCTGTGCACTATATCGTTAGCGAATGTCTCTCGTACAGCAATGGTAGCGGCGCTGAGGGGTTGCCGCGTTTGAATTTTGTATGGATAGAGGTGTAAACTCTGGCGCATGAGACGATACGTGGACGTTGGCGTCATTTGGACCGCAGCTGCGGAACGGAAACCCGAGGCCGCTGTTGGATCACCTGCTGCACTAGCTGCGCGTTGCCCTCTGTGGTTGCCGTACGCTGTCGCCCTACCTTTCCAGCACGTTCATCCGTCACGTTCCCAGTCCGTTGAAATTTTTCAAACAGATCCTTTATTGTATCGCTTTTCGGTCCTTTGGTTACATTAAACCTCCGTTGAAAACTTCGTCTTGTTGCAACAACACTGTGTTCTAGGCGGTGGAATTGGTTCAAATGGCTCTGAGCACTATGGGACTTAACAGCTATGGTCATCAGTCCCCTAGAACTTAGAACTACTTAAACCTAACTAACCTAAGGACAGCACACAACACCCAGCCATCACGAGGCAGAGAAAATCCCTGACCCCGCCGGGAATCGAACCCGGGAACCCGGGCGTGGGAAGCGAGAATGCTACCGCACGACCACGAGATGCGGGCACGGTGGAATTCCAACACCAGAAAAATCCTCTGTTCTAAGGAATAAACCATGTTGTCTACAGCACACTTGCACGTTGTGAACAGCGCACGCTTACAGCAGAAAGACGACGTACAGAATGGCGCACCCACAAACTGCGTTGTCTTCTATATCTTTCACATCACTTGCAGCGCCATCTGTTGTCGAAAATTGTAACTACTGTAATTTCGAAAGTTTGTCCGCCTGAAAATGTACTGTTGTCCCAAACATATTGCAACAAACGGTGTATTTCTATCGCTGCTCGTTTAGTTTTTATTGCCGTTTCAAATATACCGGTCATTTTTGAAACACTCTGTATATGCCCTTAAGTGACCTTTTGTCACCGATTACCAAGTATACAATACTTCAACTAAGTATGGCACGCTAGCAGCAAATGTAATGTGACTGCACACGGCTACCAACAGGTTTACAATGTTTGGAAGTAAGTGCATATTTGACAACATCGTAACAGTTGTTTTAGTTGTCAGGCTGCATCACTTAGAGTACATTACGAACGAGTACGTCTCCTGCTTTTATGTATATGACACAAAAAAGTGATGAGCACGATATGTAATACAGAACATAGCAATTGTAAGTAACGTTTTTGCATTGTAAATTTGGCTCCGTTAATGAGGTTATGGGATGCTTTTCTTATACATGATGATCTATGCAGACATGTGACACTCTGCCACATTGGTTTATTTTTCGTCCTTGACAATAGCTCAAGGCCGAAATAAGCTAACAGCACGATTTTTTTAATAAAGCGCAATATAGCCTACAACGGACAAAGTGTTCTTTTTTATGTTATATTTTAGAACGCAGGTATAAAACTTGGAAAGAAGACAACGCTACCATCAGATGGGCTCAGGCCCGAAGCTAATGATGGTACAGTAAAATCATTTCAAAAACTCTTGCAGTATTTCCTACAGCGTAATTTACAAAAATAGTTGCGATGTTCTCTAACCAAAATGAGTCAAATACGATCAAATGCTTCAGTATCATATGACGAGTCCCACTAGTTCCCCGATCGAGACATATAGCACATTGTTTGTGCACGGCGCAGGTTCTCCACCAGATCTTTGCTTGTTGGCCACTCGACAGCGGTAACGCTCAAGCGTGCCACGGAGCGCCCTCTCTGCAGTTGTGCGATGTCATAATTTTTCCATCGCCTCGCACGGGCTGCGTCGGAGTCGTTGGGAGGGTATTCAAAGAGGCTTACAGATGTGATAGAATTGAACCGTCACAGTTTACAAAGCTAAAATATCGAATTTGGTGCATTTTAAAGTAATACTTAACATATTACGATCTTATGCAGTTTACGTGATACAACATATCATACATCTTGTCAAAACGTAGCATATTAGTATCGTCTTTTTGTGTTAAAGTGCAGGAAAATGTGACGTCTGTGGATGTAAATGTTATAGTTGTTAGTATTATTTAACTGTTGATTCTGAATCTATAAGCTCTTCTGGATTGCTCTGGCATCAAAGTTCAGATGAGTAAATGTGTGAAAGCTGTTTTCTGCTCACCAGTGGGATATAGCTACAGGTAGTAGCAAGACCTATGGCAGCGGAAAACGCTATACTAGGCAATCAGTAATGTTAAACATATTTGTCTTCATTTTAGTTATAGTCAAGGAGCGCCGCTTTCTCTGCTCACTGTACGCTGCTCTTAGCACGCACAACTCTGGCTTTGACCAGCTGACCAAGAATCACAACAGGCCAGTAAAGCACACTCCTAGTGCACCTTTCTCTAATAGCAGTGAAACCCTTTGTCTACGTATCTTCCTGGAGTCACCGTCCTCTCTCACCACCCTCATGGTCTGTTGTGTCCATACCACTCGGCACACCCATTGTCGACCATTAGTGATTCCAGTATCCCAACTCCATGGATCAGCATTTCACAGATGTCTACTTTGGCTGTTACCTCCAACTGTTACTCACCACTACAAATTTGGCCAGCTAAGACCATGCGAACGACACAGGCCCCTGTCTCATTCCAGGTCTGGTGCCCCCCCCCCCCCCAGCCTCGATCGCCGCACCAGTTTCGGCCACCTGTGATGCGTCACGGATTTCCCTGCAGCTTCACCACTGCCACGGTGCTGTCATCGAGACATGTTGCTTCTTCAAGACGGAGCAGATGTTTGCCTCGCCGGCTCAGCTCGGGGCGGCACTAGCTGCGTCACAAAACTGCCGAACGCACCCTCTATCCAAACACTAGCAAGAGAGCATTGCTGCCGTGGTTGGCTGGGGGGGTCGGGAAGAACGACGCGCCACGAGTTTGGAATTCACAGCACATTATGATGACACAAAACTGAATAATTTTATAACATACAGAAGCAATATTATAGAGGCGGACCAAGATGAGATGTGAGTTGTGGTACTGCGAGAAGAATTTAACAGAACCCTGAAAGACATAAGTGGTAATAACGTACCTGGAGTACACCCACTCCCTCAGAGTGTTTGAGTTCCGTGGTAGATGTTGTGTCTAGACAAGACAGTCTAGACACAAGGCGAGGTAACCAAAAGGGCACGCGTCAACTCACGCCGACTGGCGTGAAGTCTGGAACAGGATACGTAATGAATGCTATAAAGAAAAGTACGTAGCTGAGGTTATACTTAACTTTAATCCATCATTTGTATACAGCATTCTTGATGATACAAGTGAGACTCTCTCCAGATATGGTTAATGGCGCCTTGCTAGGTCGTAGCCATGGACTTAGCTGAAGGCTATTCTAACTATCTCTCGGCAATTGAGAGAAAGGCTTCGTCAGTGTAGTCGCTAGCAAAGACGTCGTACAACTGGGGACGAGTGCTAGTACGTCTCTCTAGACCTGCCGTGTGGTGGCGCTCGGTCTGCAATTACTGACAGTGGCGACACGCGGGTCCGACATGTACTAATGGACCGCGGCCGTTTTAAAGCTATCACCTAGCAAGTGTGGTGTCTGGCGGTGACACCACAGTAGAACACGCCATCATAAATCTATTCCCTCTCGAATGCAATATCTATACTACAGGCGAAACAACATCAGGTTTCAAGAACGATATAATAGTTCCATTTCCAAAAAAGACAGATATTAATATTACAGAACAATCAGTTTCGTAAGTCATGGTTGCAAAATAATGACACAGATTAGAAGAATACAAAAACTGATAGTACCTCACTTCAGGGAACATCGGTTTCCGTTCCCACGAAATGCAGCACTAGCCCTACGACACCTCTTACAAAATATGCTGAGGAAAGGCTAACCTACATCTCTAACTATTTTGAATTAAGAGAAAAGGTTTTACAATGTTGACTTCAAAAATTCTCGAGATAGCAGTGATAGAACACAATTGGTTGAAAATACAATTCGTAGAGAATAAAACTTTTACGGAATATAATTTGTACACAATATACACTCCTGGAAATGGAAAAAAGAACACATTGACACCGGTGTGTCAGACCCACCATACTTGCTCCGGACACTGCGAGAGGGCTGTACAAGCAATGATCACACGCACGGCACAGCGGACACACCAGGAACCGCGGTGTTGGCCGTCGAATGGCGATAGCTGCGCAGCATTTGTGCACCGCCGCCGTCAGTGTCAGCCAGTTTGCCGTGGCATACGGAGCTCCATCGCAGTCTTTAACACTGGTAGCATGCCGCGACAGCGTGGACGTGAACCGTATGTGCAGTTGACGGACTTTGAGCGAGGGCGTATAGTGGGCATGCGGGAGGCCGGGTGGACGTACCGCCGAATTGCTCAACACATGGGGCGTGAGGTCTCCACAGTACATCGATGTTGTCGCCAGTGGTCGGCGGAAGGTGCACGTGCCCGTCGACCTGGGACCGGACCGCAGCGACGCACGGATGCACGCCAATACCGTAGGATCCTACGCAGTGCCGTAGGGGACCGCACCGCCACTTCCCAGCAAATTAGGGACACTGTTGCTCCTGGGGTATTGGCGAGGACCATTCGCAACCGTCTCCATGAAGCTGGGCTACGGTCCCGCACACCGTTAGGCCGTCTTCCGCTCACGCCCCAACATCGTGCAGCCCGCCTCCAGTGGTGTCGCGACAGGCGTGAATGGAGGGACGAATGGAGACGTGTGGTCTTCAGCGATGAGAGTCGCTTCTGCCTTGGTGCCAATGATGGTCGTATGCGTGTTTGGCGCCGTGCAGGTGAGCGCCACAATCAGGACTGCATACAAACGTGGCACACAGGGCCAACACCCGGCATCATGGTGTGGGGAGCGATCTCCTACACTGGCCGTACACCACTGGTGATCGTCGAGGGGACACTGAATAGTGCACGGTACATCCAAACCGTCATCGAACCCATCGTTCTACCATTCCTAGACCGGCAAGGGAACTTGCTGTTCCAACAGGACAATGCACGTCCGCATGTATCCCGTGCCACCCAACGTGCTCTAGAAGGTGTAAGTCAACTACCCTGGCCAGCAAGATCTCCGGATCTGTCCCCCATTGAGCATGTTTGGGACTGGATGAAGCGTCGTCTCACGCGGTCTGCACGTCCAGCACGAACGCTGGTCCAACTGAGGCGCCAGGTGGAAATGGCATGGCAAGCCGTTCCACAGGACTACATCCAGCATCTCTACGATCGTCTCCATGGGAGAATAGCAGCCTGCATTGCTGCGAAAGGTGGATATACACTGTACTAGTGCCGACATTGTGCATGCTCTGTTGCCTGTGTCTATGTGCCTGTGGTTCTGTCAGTGTGATCATGTGATGTATCTGACCCCAGGAATGTGTCAATAAAGATTCCCCTTCCTGGGACAATGAATTCACGGTGTTCTTATTTCAATTTCCAGGAGTGTAGTTGGGAAAGAAACCAGACAGTAGTTGTTAGAGTCAAAGAACTCGAAAGCGAAGCAGTAGTTGAGGACTGACAGCAGAGTTATAGCCTATTTTCGCTGTTACATAAACTGTACAATAATTAAGCAGTAAAAGAAACCAAGGAAAATGTGGAAACGGAATTAAAGTTCAGGTAGACTTCAGGTTTGCCGATTACATCGTAATTTCGTTAGGGATAGCAAAGGAGTTTGAGGGTCAGTTGAACAAAATTGATAGTGTAACAGAGATAACATACAGGGAGCCGAAGAATTACCTACTGCTTACATAGAAACCAGATTTTAATGTTTAATTACGGACATGAAAACGGAATGTTAGTCGAGATACAATTGAGACAAGGTTATATCATGGTTATAGCAAGAATAACATACAAAGAGGGAAACATTTTCTAATGCTTGCACAGAAACCCGACTGCAGTTGAAGAACACCAAAAGGGGGAAGTGGTTTAAATATAAGTGAGGTAGGATTAAAGCCTTTCCCTCATGTTATTCAGTCTGTATATTTGATATCTGAATCTGCCCCTGTGGATGAACAGTGGAGTGCATACGCTAGCAGACTGCGTGGCTGTGCTTCAGAAGTCTTGGGAAAGCCTCAGAAGAAGCACCAGGACTGGTTTGACGACTCAGATCCAGAGATCAGAAAGCTAATTAATGATTTCAGAACCTCTCTTCGCACCCCTGATGATAACAAGCGTAGAGCAGCGCATTACAACCTGGAAGTGAAGGTACGTGCTCTCAAAGACAGTTGGTGGGCAAATAAAGCAAATGAAATACAGTTATATGCCGACACACACCAAACGGGCAGATTCTTTGAGTCCCTGAAAACTATCTTTGGTCCAAGAGTTGGGAAGATAGCACCAGTCTATAACAAAGATAAAAGTTGTCGGCTGACGCAACAGAGTGACATCCTATCTCGGTGGGCGGAAAATTTTAATGACGTTCTTAATCCCGACCATCAGACAACCGATATTCCGTACATAGAAGCACTTGAAGACCTGCCAGTTGAGGAACAACTTGCGGATGCCCCTTCCTACGATGAATTCATTTCAGCACTGGCTAAGCTGAAAAATGACAAAACAGCAGGATTAGATAACTTGCCATCAGAGCTATATAAATATGGGGGGCCAAACATCAAGAAACCATTGTTTGCTCTGATCTTAAGGATTTGAGAGTATGAAATGATTCCACAAGACTGGAAAGATGCTTGTATTTTCAAGATCTATAAAGGCAAGGGTGACATATCAGACTGCAGCTCCCACAGGGGCATTTCTCTTCTCTCAGCAGCGGGAAAAGTCCTTGCCCACATAATTAACACGCGGTTAACACACTTTGCAGAAAAACTGCTACCAGAGACCCAGTGTGGCTTTCGCCCAAACAGAGGCACAGTGGATGCCATATTTGTTGTCAAACAAATGCAAGAGAAAAGCTTAGAACAACATCGGCCTTTGTTCATGTGCTTTGTAGACCTGGAAGAAGCTTTTGATCGTGTCCCACGGGAAGCTCTCTGGATCATACTAAAGAAAACTGGGTGCCCTGACAAAATTGTCAGTTTGATTCGGCAGTTTCATGAAAACATGATGGCAAAAATCCGCCATGAGGACAAGCTCTCAGAACAGTTTCCCGTGACATGTGGTGTAAAACAAGGCTGTGTTCTGGCTCCCACACTCTTCTCACTTTACTTCGCGGTTGTTATGAGAGACGCGACCAAAGCCTGTAGTAATCAAATTAGTCTCGACACAAGGACAGACAAAAGTGTCTTCAACATCTCTCGCCTCAGAACAAAAAGTCGCGTAACCAAACTATCCATCTTAGAGAATCTCTACGCGGATGATGTATGCATGATGGCTAATTCTTGCGAAACTCTTCAGACTTACATAAATCTGCTAAATGCCTCCTGCAGAAGATTTGGCTTAGCCATTAGCATCACTAAGACGCAAGTTCTCAAACAGCCACTTAGAGGTCTTAATGCAGATGACTCCAGTATTGAGATAAATAACAAACCCTTGCAAAATGTGTCAAATTTCAAATACCTGGGAAGCCAAATTAGAAGTGACAACAGCCTGACAACGGAAATCGCAGCGCGTATAGCCAGCGCAGCCTCAGCCTTCGGTAAGCTTAATGACCGAGTACGGAAATCACATGATCTACAAACAAAAATTGCAGTCTACAAAGCAGTAGTATTATCCACCTTACTCTATGCCTCGGAAACCTGGTGCTGTTACAAAGCTGACATTAAGAAGCTAGATAAATTTCATCTTCGATGTCTGAGATCAATTCTGCGCATCAAATGGGAAGACCGTGTCCCAAACACGGAGATTTTGCGCCGCGTGAAACTGGCTGGTATTGAAGCTTTAATAATGAAACATCAACTGAGATGGAGTGGTCACATAGTACGCATGGATGACAGTAGGCTACCTAAAGCGGTGTTCTACTCGCAGCTCTCGTGCGGGAAGAGGAGGAAAGGTGGTCAACACCTGCGATATAAAGACACCATTAAACGCCACCTTGTAGCCTGTGGCATTCCAAGCAACCGTTGGGAGGAGCTAGCATTGCGCCGATCGGAGTGGCGATTAACTGTACATAAGAGCATCGAACAATTCGAGCAAAAGCGTCTAATGAACCTGGATGCTAAAAGAGAGCTCCGAAAATCTCAGCTCAAGCCTGCTGGTCAACTTCACTGTGCTTCATGCAACAGGATATTCAAAGCGAAATTCGGATTCGCGAGCCACATCCGAGCCTACCACAACAAGGACAGAGAAGACTGACGGACACGTCGAGGAGGACATCATCATCATCATATTGAGCAAGCAGTAAATGAAACCAAGGTGGAATCTGGAGAGAGAATTAAAGTCGAAAGAGAAGAAATAAAAACTTTGAGGTCTGTGGATGACGTAATTCTGCCACGGATGGCAAAGGATTAGGAAGAGCAGTTGAACGGTATGAATAATGTCTTCGAAAGAAGTTACAGGATCAATACCAACAAATGTAAAACAAGGGTAATGGAATATACTCCAATTAAATCAGTAGGTGCTGTGGGAACTAGATCAGGAAAGCTGACATTAAAATCAATACATGCATTTTGCCATGTTGGCAAGTGATGATGGTCGAACTAGAGAGGATGTAAAATGCAGAGAGTAGTGAATATAAAGTCTTTTTCTGAATCTATTTATCTGGCGTATCACTGTACGGAAACGAAACGTGTGTGATAAACATTTCAGCCAAGAAAAGAATAGAAGCTTAGGAAATATGGCGATACACAAGAACGCTGAAGGTTAGATGGGTGGGTGGGATGGCCAATAAGGTGGTACAAAATAAAACTGGGGAGTTAAGAACTTTATGACATCACTAGACTGAAAGTAGGGATCGATTGGTAAAGAACGTCCTGAGTCATCAACGAACTGTCAGTTTGGTAATGGACCAAATCGTAGGATGGAGGGGGGGGGGGGGAGGGCGGCAAATCTATAAGGGAGATAAAGTGGACTACACCCGTCAGTATAGACTTATCGTTTTGCGTCCATGTGTCCTCACGTGAAAACCTGACTTGATGCCCAGGGAAAAGTAAGAATTAATGGTTTGATCTTGCCACATGTATTTGAAGGTACTAAACAAACTAAAAATGCAGGGTGAATCACCTAAAATTTGCACCGAAAATATTACGGAAACGGAAAGTGCTATTGATGTGCCGTTTTCACAGAATCGGTTGGTAGTCGGGGGCTCGTATTGTTAGGCAATCAACGTATTGTAATAATACTATAAAGTGTAATTTTGTGCAAATGTATACTTATTTAAAAAGAAAAATGCCTATTGACATTAACAAACTACAATTGGGGTAAGTTAGAGTGTCAGTGATGTTCCTTGCAGAATTCTAGTGCGAATCGTTTGCGAGATATTGTAGTTTGGAAACTTCCCACACCGACACTTGTACAATACAAGTGGTAGCACACGCTACAGAACAACATAAGTATATATTTTAGTTATGTGAATTCTGACCAGTAACGAGACAGCTGAAAATCACAGGTTGTCTTCAAAAAGACTACTGGCAGCGGCAGTACACGCTGCCAGTCTGGCATGGAACGACTGCTGCACACGTGCTTAGCATTTCAGAGATGTCTGTGAGGGTGCAGTACTATGTCGTTGCTTATCATAGGGTGTAGTTGGGGTATGTCCTAGCAGACAGCGTCTTGCAGCTTTCACCACAGAAAAAGTTCTACAGGCATCAAATCCGGCAAACGGGCCGGCGAAGGTACATCTCCTCTGCGTCCAGTCCAACGATATGGAAACAATTCATGAAGACATGCACAATGGGCGTCATGTCGGTACCACAGGTTCCTCCTAGTCTGCAGAGGAACGTCTTCTAGCATACGTAGAAAATGGTCTGTTTGGAGGCTGCGACACTTGTGCGCGTTCAGTGTTCTGTCTATGAAAAACGGGCCTATGACCTGATGGTTCACTATCCCACACAACACGTTTACAGTCCGCGGACGTTCCACCTGATCAAGCCAACTGGGATTGTCAACAAGCAAATAGCTCATGTTTTGGTGGTTTACCTGGCCATGATTGGTAAATGTAACTTCATCACTAAACTAGATGCATGATACATTTGGGGTATCCTGTCGTAATTCCCATATGCAGAGGTTAACACGGTTCTCGTAATCGTTTCCACGCAGCTCTTGATGGGAAGAGGTGTGATAAGGATGGAACCTACGTCGCTGGAGAACGTGTAGAGCTCTTGCCTGGCTCATGCCACTTCCTCGTGCGATTGCATGGCAGCTAACGTGCTTTGAGAACACCAATTTCCCCCTCTTCTGTCGTCACATGATTTCTTCTGTCAAGTTGTCTAGTTATTATTCTACTGGTTGAAGAGGCTGGTAACTAATTGCCGAGACGGTTGTCGTGTATTGTAATATCTTGCTGCATACACTCTCTATATATCATGGGCATGTCGGCTTTTTCTGCATTGGGGAATCCCACCGTCCACACAAGATTTACAGGGCTATTACAAATGATTGAAGCGATTTCATAAATTCAATGTAGCTCCATTCATTGACATATGGTCACGACACACTACAGATACGTAGAAAAACTCATAAAGTTTTGTTCGGCTGAAGCCACACTTCAGGTTTCTGCCGCTAGAGCGCTCGAGAGCGCAGTGAGACAAAATGGCGACAGGAGCCGAGAAAGCGTATGTCGCGCTTGAAATGCACTCACATCAGTCAGTCATAACAGTGCAACGACACTTCGGACGAAGTTCCACAAAGATCCACCAACTGCTAACTCCATTCGGCGATGGTATGCGCAGTTTAAAGCTTCTGGATGCCTCTGTAAGGGGAAATCAACGGGTCGGCCTGCAGTGAGCGAAGAAACGGTTGAACGCGTGCGGGCAAGTTCCACGCGTAGCCCGCGGAAGTCGACGAATAAAGCAAGCAGGGAGCTAAACGTACCACAGCCGAAGGTTTGGAGAATCTTACGGAAAAGGCTAAAGCAGAAGCCTTACCGTTTACAATTGCTACAAGCCCTGACACCCGATGACAAAGTCAAACGCTTTGAATTTTCGGCGCGGTTGCAACAGCTCATGGAAGAGGATGCGTTCAGTGCGAAACTTGTTTTCAGTGATGAAGCAACATTTTTTCTTAACGGTGAAGTGAACAGACACAATGTGCGAATCTGGGCGGTAGAGAATCCTCACGCATTCGTGCAGCAAATTCGCAATTCACCAAAAGTTAACGTGTTTTGTGCAATCTCACGGTTTAAAGTTTACGGTCCCTTTTTCTTCTGCGAAAAAAACGTTACAGGGCACGTGTATCTGGACATGCTGGAAAATTGGCTCATGCCACAACTGGAGACCGACAGCGCCGACTTCATCTTTCAACAGGATGGTGCTCCACCGCACTTCCATCATGATGTTCGGCATTTCTTAAACAAGAGATTGGAAAACCGATGGATCGGTCGTGGTGGAGATCACGATCAGCAATTCATGTCATGGCCTCCACGCTCTCCCGACTTAACCCCATGCGATTTCTTTCTGTGGGGTTATGTGAAAGATTCAGTGTTTAAACCTCCTCTACCAAGAAACGTGCCAGAACTGCGAGCTCGCATCAACGATGCTTTCGAACTCATTGATGGGGACATGCTGCGCCGAGTGTGGGAGGAAGTTGATTATCGGCTTGATGTCTGCCGAATCACTAAAGGGGCACATATCGAACATTTGTGAATGCCTAAAAAAACTTTTTGAGTTTTTGTATGTGTGTGCAAAGCATTGCGAAAATATCTCAAATAATAAAGTTATTGTAGAGCTGTGAAATCGCTTCAATCATTTGTAATAACCCTGTACTTGGCCTGTAACTCACAAACTAACTGGCAGGTCTCAGTGCACTCAAGGAACACACAAGCACACTGTATGCAAACACAACACCTCGTACCTAACAAAGACGCAGGATAATGGCGTAAACAAGTGTCGATTCGGAAACTTTTCAAAATACGATCTCTCGTAAATGATTCGCGCTAGAATCCTGCAACGCGCATCGCTGAAGTTCAAATTTACCCTACTTTCAGCGTGTTAGAGTCAATAGGTATTGTTTCAAGTAAAAATGTACGTTTGTAGAGAAATACAATTTCTAAGTATTATTTCAGTCCATTGATTCGCTAACAATACGAGCCCCTGACTATCATTCCGTTCTGTGAAAACCTTACGTCAGCTGCACTTCCCATTTCCGCAATATTTGCGGCACAAGTTTTAGGTGATTCATCCTTAATGCTACTACTAATAGCTATAATTATTAGTCTGCAAATGAAGTAAATACTCATGAGATGTTGTTCGGTACACTGGCCTTAGTCACCATCGCAAATATCTGCACTTACACCGTAACACTGTCTCGCAAGAGTTGTCAGGTGCACCTTCAGTGGTATTTCGCAGATAATTCCAAATTTGTTCTTCCGTGTGTAGCTGGCGTCAGCTCAAACAAATACTGCTCATCAATTCATTAACTGACGCCAGGTGCCAACGGAAAGCATCAGTTTGTTTCCCATTACAAACAAAATCATTTTTAAGCGGAATTTTACTCGCCCATTCGATCGAGTGGTCCCAAGTTATTTTAGCACGATATTCGTTTTATCGATAGGTATTAATAGGTAAAATAATGCGTGAAGAAAGCGCTTGCCCTTGCTGACTGCTACCGTCATGCAGTAGCGCTGCTCAGTCACTGCTAGATTACTGATTATTCTTGGTGATTTACTTTCTCTGTCAGTAGATCAACAAAACAGCAAATAACTGCCGTATCACCAGATAATCTGCGCCTGACGTGTCTTGTGTGTGTGTGTGTGTGTTTGTGTGTGTGTGTGTGTGTGTGTGTGTGTGTGTGTGTGCGAGCTGAGATTCGTGTGTTGTATGTGTGCATTATTATTTTAGGTTTGGTAGAATTCAAGCGAGCAGTTAGTGCAGTTGGTCGACGGGCTGCTTAGCAGCGGCTGAGGCAGGTGTTAATGCATGCGAAAAAGTAGCCTATTGTAAAGTCTGGTAGCCGAAAGTTGATTTTACTCTTTGTATTATTTTCCGCTGCTCAAGCAGCTACTATGATTCTGTGCGTAACTGTTCTTCTGTGGACCACGAAGCCGAGTATTGTGATTTTTAAATTGTTCTTGCTATTTCTCCCTTTTTATGTCACTTGGAGCAATATTTAATAATGGTTATACTTATCGGGATTTTTTCTTTTTTGTTAATTTTCAGATCTTGTAATTTGTCGAAGAAATCACAGTGTTTAATAAATTTTGCTTTTCCCTAAAGTAAACGCAATCTTGCACAACTTATAAACAAATCGCACTACACCCAAATAGTACGCTACAAGAAACACATAACGAAGATGGTAATTTAAAACATAGGTTTGCTTTGGAAAACGAGGATCCAGTTACGTCCATGACGTGGTTATCACAGGTGGTGCACAAGCTTGGACTTTGCAAGAAACACGAAGAAAACGGAACGTGTAGTAATCAAGGTATTTGCCATAACTCACCTGTGAAAGCTAGGATGGCGTTGAGGGCGAGAGAGCTATTTCTCTTCCTGAATGCGACTACACTGTCTTAAACGCAGTGCCATCTTATTCCAAATTAATGGGTAGTGAGTACATGAGACAAGGGAAATTCACAAAGTCTCTGTAAGTGAGTCACAGTACACAATATTAAAGCTTTATTTTACAAGAATGGTGTTAATACAGTAATCGGGGCACAGAGTTCATGTACGTAACATATTCATTTGTTCGCCGAAGTTCATCAGAGTCCAATAGGTCGTCTGGTGCCGCTGTTGTACCCGGGAGTTGAGCGACTGTCACCAGGCCTGTTGTTACCGGGGCCCACGGGCTTGACGGGATTAGAGCCAGGTCGGTCGAAGCGAGAATCTCCCGGTCTGTTTCCGGGCCTGTTGAAATCGTTTCCGGGATTGTTACCCGGTCGGTTGGATCCGCTGTTGAAACCAGGGGATGTAGGGTTGTTGCCGGGTCTATTGAAGCCAGAATCCTGAGGATTGCTGCCTGGTCTGTTGAATCCGGAGTCTGGAGGTCGCTCAGAGCCCCTCTGCGCAAGTGCCACGCAGGCGGAGAACAGAAGCACTGCAGCAATTACCTGAAACAGCAGTGCACTCCGCGTTACGTCCATAAACTGTATTTGCATTGCGATCATAGTTTTGTTTACTGTATCGACTGCTGGTAACAATCACCATACAGTAAAATATCAGGTGTTGTTGTCAACAGGGTATAAAGAGTTGTTTTAGTCTATTAAATGGTCTATCGTACAACTAATGTTCCAATTAATTTTTCACTGTTGTTTAAGGTTTACGCCTTCATGTCTTGACACTGTATAGTCATGTTTACCTTCGGTTGTGGTAATGCAACAGATTCATGACATCAATGTTGCTTTGCTACTACCTCGATGATTACGCGTTGCTTCACAAATTTCAATTAAATAGTTTTACGAGCAAATAAAATTGGGTAAGTACAAAGTAATTTTGTAAGATAAAAGTCTTTGGTACATGTAGCAAGTTAGAGA
The DNA here is from genome assembly GCF_023864275.1 of Schistocerca cancellata. NCBI lineage: Eukaryota > Metazoa > Arthropoda > Insecta > Orthoptera > Acrididae > Schistocerca > Schistocerca cancellata. The sequence continues at coordinate 617,163,604 of NC_064630.1, read as the reverse complement.
AGAAAATTTTTGCAAGAATAATTTATTTCTCTAATTACAGTGGCTGCATGGCAGTCCACTTATCTGCGACAACTTTAAAATATTTTCTCATCATTGATAATTATCAGTAACGCCGTGACAGTATGGATTACTGTGCGATCCTAAACCGTAAGTCCAGTGCAATGTACAGAGAAATAAATATAATTTTAAATTCATAACGTGCACTTGTATTAACGATGCTTCCAAGAGATCGAGGGGATTGAAATCGATGGAAAGAGATTGGCATACGTAGCTTATGCAGACGACATCTGTTTACTCTCTGGGTCTGAAGAGGAGTTGGAGCAAATGACCAAAGCATTAAGGAGGCTGCCAGAAAATTTGGGCTAAACATAAACGAAGCCAAGACAGAGTACCTCGTTATGACGCGTGCTCAAAGTCAGACTGCTGGTCATCTACAATCACTGCCGGTGGGAGACCAGTCCTACAAGAGAGTGCATGAATTCAAATACCTAGGGGAACTTTTCGCTGAGAACTCGTCATGTGAAGCAGAGATCAATGCCAGAATACAAGCAGGAAACCGATATTACTACAGCCTAGCACAACTACTTCGGTCCAGATATCTCTCCAGACAGTTCAAGATTCGACTGTAGAAAACCCGGACCCAGCCTGTGGCTCTATATGACTGTGAGACATAGAGTATCCGGAAACAGGACTTCCACAAGCTCCTCTTTATTTAGAGAAAAGTGCTTCGGAAGATCTTCATTCCGGTTCTGGATGGAGACACGGGGGAATGGAGGATCAGATACAGCCAAGAGCTTGAGCAACTATACCAGCAGCCCAACATAGCAGGAACTGTCAAAGCCAAAAGAATGTAATGGGCCGGCCATGTGGCCCGGATGGAAGATCACAGGTGACCTCGGAAGCTCTTGGATTTAACACCTGCAGGAAAGAGACCCCCAGGGAGACCCAAGAGGCGTTGGAGGGATGGCCTCCAAAAAGATTTAAACCTAGCATCAATAGATGCGGAGGGATGGCGAATAGCAGCAATGCACAGAATACAGTAGAGGAGGAAACTTTTAGAAGCGTGCGGTCCACTGGGCCTGATCACGTAGTAGTAGCAGTAGTAGTAGTAATAGTAATACCGGTTTTACGATAACGATAACATTTACACTTATAAGCATAATGAGAGTAGACGCTATACAAATATAACGTGTGCGGAGACTAGTTTGGCAAAATATTCCGTCGCTAAAACTGTGCGCTGTAAGTTCTTATCACTGTGTTTAGTTTTTGATCAAGTGTTAATTCACTCAATTCCTGTTGCTTCCATATCTGAACTCTTCTCTAAGACTGAAACTGGAGAAAAGTTCTCAAATAAAGAAAAAAATGGCGAATGCAGGCGACTGCAAATCATTCAGACTGTCATTAATATCAGCACCCAGTTGTTGTTTAGGAAGAACGATTCAGAAGCATGACATCACTGAAAGTTAGTGCCAGGAGAGGAACATCAGTGAAGGGAGAACGGACACGTGGCGTCCCCGAATATAACTCATATCCCTCTATCGAAAATTTTTCAGACGAGTGTTTATTCTCGCTTGAGGTGTTGTAAGAGTCCTGGCCGTTTCCACGTTTAGCGAAGAATGGCCAAAGAGTAATGTGATTCTTATCATTAGAACTATCACTGAGAATACAGAACACGACTGTGTTCAATAAATGTTGTGTAAAGGTCTGAAATTGGTATAATACAACATATTCCACTTTATTACGATGAAAAAGTGTTGTAGCAATGATTCGGTTTCAGTAGCTAACAAAATACACAGATGGTCCAAAACATTATGACCCCCTACTTAAAAGTTGTTGGTCCCCTTCTCTAAGGCAATCCAACAATTATTCTGCGTCCTATGGATTCGACCACTACTTGATAAGTTTGCAGACGTTTGTGGCTCCAGATGTCTACGCACAGGCCACACCCTTCCCGTAATGTATGTGCGGTTGGTTTGTGGGCGCGGAGCTAGCGGCCTAAAGCGTCCCAGCTGGGTTTTATCGGATTCAGATAATCAGAATTGGCGAAGACATCAACTTTGCGTCCACTAGCATGCTTCTGAAACCACTGCTGCACGATTCTGGCTGTGTGACACGGACAGTTGTCCTGCTGGACGATGCCATCGTTTTTGAGGAAGACGTCAAGTACAGGGTGTTTATAAATGAATATCGGGGTTTTAACGCTTTATAATATTTATTACTTTAAGGTTACAGTTATAAATGATTTGTCAAATGAAAGAGCAACTCAAACAGTTGTGTTAGGCACCAGTGAGCATGCGCAGCGCGCAATGTTTCCGCCGCAATCCGCTAGACAGCGGTAGTAGGGCAGATGGCGACCAGTGAACAGAAAGCGTTTTGTATTTTCCAGTTTACGAAGAGCGAATCTGTAGCTACTGTGCAACGTGGGTTCCGGCTGAAGTTCGGTTGTGATCCTCCAAGTGATAATAACATTGGTAGGTGGTATCGTCAATTTGAAGATACCGGCTGCCTCTGTAAAAGCAAGAGCACAGGACGATTAAGAATTAGTGAAGAGACTGTTCAGCGAGTGAGAGAGTCGTTCACTCGTAGCCCAAAGAAATCAGTCCGGAAGGCTAGTCATGAATTACACGTTCCCGTGTCGACTGTTTGGAAAGTTTTTTAAGAAAACGCTAGAACTACGTCCTTACTGTTTACAGTTATTACAAGCTCTAAAGCCGGCGGACCATGGGTTACGTGCCAACTTCGCAAACGAAATGTTGTTTCATGACGATGAAGATTTTCTGGATTATGTTGTCTTCAGTGATGACCTTTCACCTTAGTGTACATGTTAACACTCACAATGTGCGCATCTGGGGATCAGAAAATCCTCACGAGGTGGTGTACAAATGCAACGAGATTCCCCTGAAGTGACTGTTTTTTGTGCCGTATCCTGGCGGAAAGCTTATGAGCCTTTCTTTTTTGGTGAACCTATTGTATCTGGCACTTCTTGCCTTGATACACTAGAGCAATGGCTCTCCCCTCAGTTGGAAGATGAGCCAGAGAACTCAATTTTCCAGCAAGATGGTGCGCCACCTCACCGGTATAGCGAAGTACGCGATTGGTTGAACTTCACTGTACCCAAGCGCTGGATAGTCCGCAAGGGGCGCAGTGACAGGACTTGCTTTGCATGGCCTCCACGTTCACCCGACCTAACACCATGCGATTTTTTCCTTTGGGCATTCATCAAGGATCGAATTAAGAAACCGAATTGAACCAGCTGTTGCTACAATCACTGAAGACACTCTTATCATCATTTGGGACATTTGGGAAGAACTTGGCTATAGACTTGATGTGTTCCATGTCACAAATGGTGCTCACACTGAACATTTATAAGGTTCTTGGCAAAGCTATTTGAGTTGCTCTTTCATTTGACATATCATTTATAACTGCAAGTTTAATATAATAAATATTATAAAGCCGGCCGTGCGGTTCTAGGCACTTCACTCCCGAACCGCTTGACTGCTACGGTCGAAGGTTCGAATCCTGCCTCGGGCATGGATGTGTGTGATGTCCTTAGGTTAGTTAGGTTTAAGTAGTTCTACGTTCTCGGGGACTGATGACCGCAGATGTTGAGTCCCATAGTGCTCAGAGCCATTTGAACCATTTTTTGAAATATTATAAAGCGTTACAATCCCGATTTTCATTTATAAACACCCTATATAAGGACTGAGGGGTGGCCCCTAATAGTGTTCACTTAGTCCAAAGCTGTCATGGTACCTCCGATTACTACTGAAGTCCCACGGAAGCCCAGGTGAATGTCCCCATAGCATAATACTGCTCCTACCGGCCTGCGTCCCTGGCGCGCTGCATGTTTAGAGCTGGCGTTTGCCTGGATCAAGCTGTGCCTGGCCACGACCATCGACCTGATTGAACAGTAAACGGGATTCATCTGACCAGGCGACACTATTACATTCATCCGCAGTCCAATCTCGATGACCATGTGCCCACTGTAATCATAATTGACGATGTTGTCGGTCAGCATGCGAACACGTGGGGGTCATCTGCTGCGGAACGCGACTTTCAAATCTGTGTTGAACGGTGTGCTCCAAAACAGTTGTGCCTGCGCTAGCACTGTACTGTCTCCTCAGAACTGCCACAGATCGCCGCCTCTCCTGCTTTATAGAGCGGGAAATTCTCCGATCCCCATGTTCTGTAATAAGGTATGGACGTCCAACTTCTTGTCCCCTACATTTAAGAATTATCAGGAACATATTAAACAGAACTACATAAATACTGGATTACATTAAATTCATCTTGTACTGAACGTGGACTGCAATTCCATGTTTGACAAGGAAATGCATTACGGATCGTGGCGCTTCGTCAAACCAAAGTCTCTAGAAATATCTATCACAGTTGTAGGTTCTACAGTTCTTAAGATTGATATATATATACTTAAACAATGCATGTAGTTTATCCATATGAACGTGCAAGCATGAGAGACGTTACAGTTATTGAAATTTTACAAGATGTGTATTTTATTTAATTATTACATTGGTTTGAGCTTTGAAAAAAAAATGTCTAATACACGTCAGAAATTTTACCCTCTCTAGCTAGCAACAACACTGTCCTTATTATTCCTTCAATCAGTGATTAGTTTGTGTCAAAAGTGTCAATTTAGAAACTTTTCCTCTTGTACTCAAAGCCTACGTTTAGTTAGTGTTGGCAGTCCCCATTTAGATCAATGATTTGGTTAGATCGATGTCATCATAATGTCCAGTTTTCTGCCATAACGTTATGATTGGGCTGATTATAAGCTTATAAGGTGTAAGGAACAATAACAGAGTGGGTGTTTGTTCCAGAAATTCATACTTAAAGTCACCAATTCCTAAAACATTCTTGTCGGCAGCTGTGTTGCCCTGAACAAAGAGGCCGTTTTTATTGCATCCCATTCCTGTTTTCATGTATTTTTCATCGTGATGCTGCAGAAGACTTATCTAGTGTTTTACCCTTTAGAAAATGGTTCGAATAGTTCTAAGCAGTATGGGACTTAACGCCTGAGGTCATCAGTCCTTTAGACTTAGAACAACTTAAACCTAACCAAAGGACATCATACACATCCATGACCGAGGCAGGATTCGAACCTGTGACCGTAGCAGCAGCGCGGTTCCGGACTGAAGCGCCTAGAACCGCTTGTCCACAGCGGCCGGCTATCCTTTAGAAATAATGAGAAGTGTCCAGTCTTGTGTTAACCAAACAAATCCTGGCCACTTACACGACAGACGCAATCGACTTCTCCTTGTATGAAGAAGGACCACTGAATGTCATTGATATCTGTTTTATTTCTGACGAGTGGTAAAATCCCTGTCTCACACAAAGAATCCAATGGCAGCACATAACGCGGCACACATTTCTCCTGATATTTGATTTCGAACACTGTTCAACCAATGCGTCATTTACGTTGCAAAGCCTTTATCAGAGTACGTGAAACATACGGCGCACTTTTTCTTTTAACATGCCTGTTGCGTCAAGTATTTGCTACACTTCTAACCGCCGGACTTCCAGTACACTGCAGTGCATTTGCTCCACGTTTCTGTCAATGGTCGATGTTTCGGAATGCCCTTGACATGGATTAACTTCAAAACAAAAATCGGCCACGTCTGAATTCATCTACCTATTTCTAAACGGGTATAAAAATTTTCACTGGCAATAAACCGTTGAAAGTAAACATTTTATGAGAGCGTGTCTCATTAAACCCATTTAAAAGTGGCACACACAATACGATCACTTTAAAAGGCTACTTAAACAAAACTAGTAGACAGCCCGAGCTAGTTTTGATTAACTTTTCAATTTTGTATCGATCACCATAAAAAACTTTACTAGTATCAACCAAATCTCTGAAAAACGCCGAGAACTTTTCATCTTTTCCTCGCATTTACAAGGAGTGACTTATTCTGACCACCCTCACAGCCCGCATTTCGTGGTCGTGCGGTAGCGTTCTCGCTTCCCACGCCCGGGTTCCCGGGTTCGATTCCCGGCGGGGTCAGGGATTTTCTCTGCCTCGTGATGGCTGTGTGTTGTGTGATGTCCTTAGGTTAGTTAGGTTTAAGTATTTTTAAGTTCTAGGGGACTGATGACCATAGATGTTAAGTCCCATAGTGCTCAGAGGCATTTGAACCACCCTCACATTTATAACGAAATTTCACTATAAAGTTAAAAAGTACTAACGAATGATATGAACTGAAATATAATGAAGCACCAAATTATGTATGAGAAGACACGGTTTACATGTGCAAAAGTTTCTGCAAGCGATAGACAGGAAAAAACCTTGCCCAGAAGTTTGTTATAGTTTCAGATGCTATAAATGTGTTACTTTCCTCAAAGCGTTTTACAGAACTATATGAAATGCGATATCGTGACGCAAGAACAAAAATACATAGAAAACAAACTGCATCTACATCATACTCGTAACCCACCTAGCGGTGCGTAGTAGAGGGTACTTCTGATACCACTAACTGATCTCCCCCCCCCCCCCCCCCCCCCTCCAACCTGTTTCACTCGCTGACGGGGCGTGAGAAGGGTTGTCGATAACCCTCTGTATTAACTGTAATTTCTCGAATGTTTGGACATGAAATGAACGTAACGTATCTACGTTCAAAAGAAAATGAAAAACGTAGACGTAGAGGCAAAGCGCTTAACTGAAGGCAGCGATACTCACCGCTATCTTAGCCATGGTGTGGTCTGTCGTGGAACAACTGTCACACCCCTCTAGCACCTAACTTATATGCATTTAGCTCTCACCTTGAACGTCTTTTGGAGGAAATTAACATCCTAATGTAAAGAACACTCTGTATAGGCTTCCTCATCGCACTGTCTAACAACTGCAAATTTCTGACTCACCGGTCGTCGTGTTTGCTAGCGGAGGACGTACTCAGGACGACACACAGTGCGTCTTTGTGATTTAAAGAAATCCAACGACGCAGAAAGTGAAGTAGCAGTGTGCATTATTCACGGCTGGCCGCTGTGGCCGAGCAGTTCTAGGTGCTTCAGTCTGGAACCGCACGACCGCTAAGGTCGCAGGTTCGAATCCTGCCTCGGGCATGGCTGTGTGCAGTGTCCTTAGGTTAGTTAGGTTTAAGTAGTTCTAAGTTCTAGGGGACTGATGATTTCAGATGTTAAGTACCATAGTGCTGAGAGCCATTTGAACCATTTGGACCTTATTCAGGTTCTGTCTCGTATGAGATCCTTCAAGAAATCAGTTACTAATCGAAGGGGATCTGCAAGCGAAGATAATTATAAGGAACGCCGGATAAAACAATTCAGGGAACAAATAATTAGCACGCAATCGAGGAAAAAAAGGGAGAGAGGAATATTGTAATCATTTCGACACGATGAACGCCACAATAAAATGGTAACTAGATTCAGTGTGAGTAGCTCATTTTTCATAACGCCTACGTTGAGTCTACTGGAAAACCAGCGATCGAGTTCCGGATTGTATATATTCCTATAGAGTTTATTGAATAGCGAATAGTCTTACTTTCGGTGATTGTTTCATTAAGAGAACAATTGTTTATGAGCCGTCGTCATAACTGTGTAATAAAACGAATTTCAGCAACAAGAAACGTAAACAAGAAATGTAAGGCAGGTGTCGTACATCCAATAGCTTTATTTCATTTCACTTCTCAGTTACACACCTCGTTACATAAAGTTGTAGAAGTCCCTCACTTATGAACGACCTTCAGATTATTGTATAACAAGCACAGATAGTCATTTTTGCAGTTTTTGTAGCTATTATAAGGACTCGTAATACATTTTCAACTGGGAAGAGAATGAGATTTTTTTTTGAGATCTATTAACGGAAGTCTGCAAACTGTCAATCTATTAATTCATAAAGAAAACATGGAACATTTAGTTATGCACAAAACTACGGTTTTCATCAGGAATACGTGCCTTATAATTTAGTTGCCGTAGGATACTTTCATACCCTGATTTACTGTGTGGAAACAGAATCTCAGAGAAAGAGGGACCTAAAGTCGCTTTTCAAGAATTAGAAGAAATCTTTCGGTGGTGGTGAAGGTGGTGGTGCTTGTGGTGGAGGTCATCAGCCACCTTACTCAACTAACTAGATACGACTCTATTATTGTTTCGTGAAAAGGATTCGCAAAATGGTAGCACATAAAATGTAATGCTCAGCCCCCCTGGGGCGCTCTCACTCACTCGGACTCACACTTTCACACAGAGCACCTAACGATATCTGCCTCAAGGTAGTTTGAGATTAAAATACACAGATTGTAACAACACGACATATAAAATAGTGTAACAGGGAACTGTGCCTGGCTGATCAATGGAAAATTATACATGACCCCTGGAAACACATTAAACACTTCTATCTCAGGCACTATTGAGAAGATTAGACATAGCACAAACTCTTAAAACGCATACCATATTTGATTCGTTGTCTTCTAAAATGGAGAACAGGTCAGCTGGTACGTTCGTTGCAAGCCCTTATGGCTTGGTATAAAACGCATTCTAATAAAATCTTATGTACAGTTACCTGTACACCACAAACACTGTTTAGTTGTGGATCCGTCTGCCGAAGGAGGACTTGACGCGTCAGTAACATACCCAGAGACGGGTTACGAGTGCTTACTCCCGTCGCAGCGGCCGGAAGGAGGAACGACACAGCCATATCGTTGGTTTCGCCGACTGCATCGTGTTATTTCTCAACCCTGACCACTCCTCCTCAGACAGACACGTAATCATTTGCCACAATAGCGACGTAACTCCATGTATGGGGGTAGCACATTCAGAAATTGTATTTTCCGATCAGCCACTCTTAGCTCCTTCATCCGCTGATTCATTACCCTGAATGATCACGTTTCCTGGTACCCAGCAGAATGACACTTTCTTGGTTCAAATGGTCCAAATGACTCTGAGCACTATGGGACTTAACATCTTAGGTCATCAGTACCCTAGGACTTAGAACTACTTAAACCTAACTAACCTAAGGACATCACACACATCCATGTTCGAGGCAGGATTCGAACCTGCGACCGTAGCAGTCCCGCGGTTCCGGACTGCAGCGCCTAGAACCGCACGGCCACCGCGGCCGGCCACTTTCTTGCCTCGTGTCTGTAAATGGAGCATGGCGCTCACAATATTGCATATAATTTAGCGTCATACACAGTGAACGTACTAGGCAAGCGAATTCTGAAGACTTATTCCGGGAATAACACAAAGCAGCCGACAGAATTATCCTTCTTACACCCATCAGTGTATATGACCACACAGTCACAGGGTTCGAATAAAATTCTGTAAAAGATCGATTTAGTAATATAGCCTGGAGTATAATCCTTTTTGTACACACCTAAATCTAAACTAACTCTGCGTCACCTTTTTAACGAGGGTGGTGAACGACTCCAAGTTCGTTGAAGCACCGAAAGACGGACCCCATTAAGAGTCCTGGCGCACGCGAATTCCGAATGGTCTCGTTGCTCGTGGCCTCTTTCTGAACAGTCGTTCCACTGGAAGGCGAGCAACGGCACGGAACGTTAGGGACAGTGGGCCGGAGAGTATGCTGGGTAAATAACTAATCATGAAGATATGTCACCGGATGGCAAGCGATAGTTCGCCAGCCTCAACACGAATTTGTTCTATATGCTCCTGTTGCCAGCCGAGTCCACTCACGGTGATCGATGCTCTTAAGATGGCCTAGCTATCCCATAAATCGTGCATGTGAAGTCAAGGTGGTCTTGCACAAATGCATTGTAAAACTAGAGCAGACGTCTTCGGTCCGCTGAACTGGAGCAGACATTTTCGGTCCGATGCCAGTAATCAGCGGCTCAGGCATTTCAAAATACTGAATGCCAGGAAACCTTTGACCTTAATACTCTTCAGACTCGGTAACCACGTCAGCCGCTCGTCAAATTGGGGACCTAAAACCTCCGTGGACCTACATAAGGAGCAACAGTATTCCTCATTTTAAGAGTAGGTACGTTAAAAGGGCGGTAAAGTCTATTATAATTAACACATACACATTTTCCTGAGGAAAACTTAAAACCTGTGCTATCTATCTACTACATCCAGTTGTCGTCTGCGACGAAAGGACAGTTGTATTTACAGCTTGATGAGGTTGTCGAGTATTCAACAATACCATAGAAACCCGCACTGGGAACGACTTAATAGGTCCCGCTCTTCTAGGACACAAGGCAGACGTCCGTTGACCAAGCGTTCTAGTGTGTTTCATATGCAGCTAGTGAGACCCACGCTACGGTAACCACTGGTCAACTTGCAGTCCTTTCCTGGTTTCAAAAGGGGCATTAAAATGGCGTCTGCCGGCTAGTTAGAAAGTCTCCAGTTAACCAGACTACATTAAAAAGGGATAGGAGGATTTCCTTTGAAGTCTCTTTGAGGTATTGTAACATGCTGTACGTGTACGGGATTCGATCTTTACCTGGTGCAGCCACCGTGACCCAAAATAATGCACACTCAAGCTCCCACATAGAAGAGGAACAATTTTAGCCCTATGTGTTGTTGGGACGATGGTGGCGGTTTTCAGTGGTAATGATGGGACTGAATCATTCCGCCATTGGCTGCGCGATGTTCCCAGGTGCAGATTGGAGACACCCCTATCTCGGTACATGGGTTGTAGGTTCTCTGACACATTTGCCATATACCCACTTTATGGCTTCCCAAACTTCTGAAGATCTAGTGGAACGATTTATGGAGCCCATAAACCCTCGCCCGGCTCTCTTCTTGCTCTCTGATTGACCTTTGCGTCTTTGTCCTCGCCATATGAAAGTCTACGAGGTTCGTAACAGATGATATTTCAACTGTCCCAAGAATACACCTCATCGTTCTATCATGGGACACACATGCCTCTGAAATCGTCCTGAGGGCTTTGAGACAGGTACATCAACGGCACGATGGATCACGTATGTAGTGTGATCCATCCATATCGGGAAACTATCTCGTGTTCAAAAATAGCTGACTGGTGTATAGTGTCTAGTTTGCTCTACTAAGCATCCAGAGTGACAGCTTCCTCTGATGGACAGCCCTGAGACGTGGATCCACAGAGGTAATTGCTCATCTGAATACAAGTCATGGACCAGGCTCTGCTCCCCCAAGATTAGGGAAATTGTGGGCTAGGAGACGGAAGCCAGTCGTAGAACCAACAAAAAGGCTCCCGCTGCTGCCGTCCCGACCTCCGCATCCACTTGCGTATTAGGGCCAGCAATGCTACTGGGCAACCTAACGATGCCAACGAAGGTTGTAACTGTCATGCCCCTGGCAGCAGCCCCCATTTCCGTTCCGAACATTTTTGTTAACCTAAGGACAGCACACAGATCCATGCCCGAGGCAGGATTCGAACCTGCGATCGTAGCAGCAGCGCGGTTCCGGACTGAAGCTCCTAGAACCGCTCGGCCACAACGGCCGGCGATAAGGTAAGGAATGAGGACGTTCAGAGCAGAATCGGAGAATGAAGGAATATGTGGAAACACTGATGAGGAAAAGGGACAGGATAATAAGACATCTGGTAAGACATCAGGGAATGACTTCCATAGTACTAGAGGGAGCAGTAGAGGGTAAAAACTGTAGTGAAAGACAGAGATTGGAACACATCCAGCAAATAATTGAGGGCGTAGATTGTGCTACTCTGAGATGAAGAGGTTAGCACAGGAGAGAAATTCGTGGCGGAGCGCATCAAACCGGTCAGATGACTGATGACCCAAAAAAATGACAAAAAAGACAACACGTACCATACATCTGATGTGTTTATTTCTCAATATACAACTGATATCTGTGACCTCAGTGATGGCCAACTGCTATGTAGGTCATAGTGGATTCTGCTATCATCAGTGGCAGACTCAGGCTGCCAGAGGTTGCTGCGTCAGCTGAAGCATCAGCTGGCGAGCCGTGGTCTGACGGGTTTCCCACACACTAATCCATAGGTGCTTCCCACGTGGCACATCGCTGTGATGAAGACATGATCGTGGTGCATGTGTCACTGATTCGCATGCCACCGTGAAGGCACTCAGTTCCCCTCTGGCCACTGCCCACGTTGTCCTATGAGATGGACCACAGTGTGAGATGCCATGAAGTCTGATGTTGCGATGTACGCTGATCCAGACCTGCCAGTGCAGCACGCCCTCTGATCTTTAGAAAGCTGAAGTGTCAGAGCAGCTGGTGCCCTGGAATGGAACGGTGGTAGTGGACCCATTGGCGACCTGTCAATGGCAGCTGTAGTCCTGGACACTGGCGTCGGTTATCTGTAGTTGTGCAGCGACAATATGAGCAACACAGTGTGTTCCAATACAAGAATCTGCCAACTGAGTGTGAATACCTGTGGCGCCATCGATCCTACGACTGCGTTTAAGCTAGCTGGTCTGGGTATTTATATTGAACTGAAGAGAGGCTTTACTGTGACCGAATCTGTCCAGTTCATTACGAGTGGTTACGGTAGGTTCAAATGGTTCAAATGGCTCTGAGCACTATAGGACTCAACTGCTGTGGTCATAAGTCCCCTAGAACTTAGAACTACTTAAACCTAACTAACCTAAGGACATCACACACATCCATGCCCGAGGCAGGATTCGAACCTGCGACCGCAGCGGTCGTGCGGTTCCAGACTGTAGCGCCTTTAACCGCTCGGCCACTCCGGCCGGCCAGGTTACGGTAGGCATTTTGCGTCCAATCTCTTACTCTTAATTAATGTTACAAGGGCAACGAAGGCGGTTCAGTGTTCGTTTGTCTTACACTTTTCGCTGACCTCGCTCGGACTCACGTTCGAAGTGTCGATGTCGCACGATTGGTGAAGGACTAACTGTGTCAGAATGTTTACGCCTTCCGGCTGGCTTGTGTTGACACTGTACTGAAACAATGCTGAAGACTGTGCGTAACGGATCCTTTGAAAATGGTGTAACATCGGAATGCGTAAGATGTAACAAAGACAATAAAAACTGTGCTCAAGGCAAAAGTGTTACTATTTCTTTGGCAACTTTGTATCATAGAATCACTAGATTTCGGCAGGTGTCGTTATTTAACCTCCGAGAGTAAAATCAGTAGTGCAAGAGGGCAATAATGTATAGAACGTTAAAAAAATAGCGAAAGAAATTTAAGACACAACTTGACAGGGGTCGGTTGACAGGATGCTTTCTCAAACGTCAAAGAATTGTCAGCATGGTATAGGAAGGGAGTTAACAACAGTTAAATAATGAAGCGGAATATATATACATTTAACAGAAGGTCATCGCTAGTGGTTCGTGTTACTTGGAAAGGTTACAGATAACAGCAAAAGTATTACTTATTTAAACTAGGAAGATGAGACACTCTGACATCTCACGGGTTAAGCTCATCATATGAGCGGGGTAGCATAAGGAAATAACTTTGGATTTCAAACGGTGTTACCTCAAGCTACTGTATTACTGCATTACGTAAGAACATATTTACCAAACCTAGAGGAGGCACAAATTTACCCTAATGGAGAGCTGGGCTGCGTGAGAGTAACAACTTTCATCGCCTACTTTAGATTTTACCATACGGGCTTAAGCAAAAGATCGCAAACCTCAATAAACCCCCTGAAGATCGTGATATTGTGGCTGATATTGACTTGGAAGAAACACAATTAGTCAACACTAACGAAGCAAAAGAAATATCGAAGAAGAAGTAGCCTTTGAAGTTGGGGTTCGTAGAAAATGACATAGCAGACACAGATGGTGTGCAATACGTATTGTGAAAACTTATGCGTGTAAATGATAACTAGGAAATCGGTCTCTTATAGGTAATGGCCAGTTTTATTTACTGGTAGAAAAGAACAGAGAACACACTTACGAAAATAAGATCTGATACACGAACTGCTAAAAATTCTGAACAGCGCTAACCCCAAAGCGGCATTCAGAATGTGTGGGCTCATGACGCCAGAGGAAATATCATGACTGTAGCTGTCAAGAATATGGTTCAAAATATGATGTAACTGAATATCATAAAAGAAAACCTGTGCGAACCAAAAAGTAAAATTAACATTGCTTGCTTTACTTAGCTACTGGAATGGTGTATATTGTTTGTGCTCTGAAAAATTATCAGTTTTAATAATAAATAGGTAATTATTTTATTCTTGCTCTTGTTGTTGTTTTCTTTGTTACATTGGTATTAACTACGCTGATTACCTCATTTCTGTTACTAATTTCCCCTCTGTAACTATTTTCTCACGTTTTCTAATGGTAATATTGTGATTATTACTATTTTCGTTTCTTTACTTACTTCTCTTCTTGGTTGTCTCTGTTCTTAATAATGGAAGATTGTGTAGCCACTGATTCTGACGAACTTCCACTATTGCATTGTAATCCAAGATGCCTTCAACAGTGAAAATTGATGAAGTTTAGACATTAGTATGAACCGTTTTGTGTGTTATGTCTGCAACATCAATCTCTTTGACCATCTCAGTGCTTAACAACAACCACTTAGGATGGCCCAACCCAAACAAGTTACGTAACTACTACACGCTGAGTCCATTTCATAAGCTTCTCAGCGTGCTTGCCACACAGTACATTGCATCATAGATCTGATACCTGTCATTTCGTCATAAACACCACACAAGGCCTCACGTATCCAGTATCATAGCGGTACCGATCACCATTATCAACTACTTAAAATTCCTCCTCCTATGCTCCTGCCCGTCACTGGAACATGCTACCTTTTAAGCTATATACAGTTCACCCCCCCCCCCCCCCCGCATGTAAGAAAGGGCTGAAGCACCTTCTTTTACAATCTTCATCATTTTTCCGTAGTAAATTAATGTGTATGGCCACTTCACTTCACAAAACAGTGGGGCAAATGCGCGTTTCTCCTTCCATGCAGGTTTATTTCTCTCTTGGTTTTCAGTTACTCGAGTGGCACCATAATTTTTTGCTCCACGCTTCTTTATTTGGGTTCTACCACCTACGTACGTCCATCTTTCGCTTTCTTTCTCTCTCACTTCCTTTGCTATCATGGCCTACTAGCACTATCTGTATACACATTATTGCTGTTCTTCTAGTCTTCACAAAAGGTACGTATTAGTGTTGATCCTATATTTGTCGTATCTACATCGGTATTAAATTCCGTAACCGCAACACATCTGTCACAATGAATTTAATGATGAAAAGTGAATATTATCTGATTAGTGTAAGAGAATTTCTAAAATCATTGGGGGAAGTGCCAACAAAACGACTATTCACGTTGGTGTGTAGAATATATGAGTCTGGCGACATACCATCTGACTTTCGGAAAAGCATCATCCACACAATTCCGAATACGGCAAGAGCTGACAAGTGCGAGAATTATCGCACAATCAGCTTAACAGCTCATGCATCGAAACTGCTTTCAAGAATAATATACAGAAGAATGGAAAAGAAAATCGAGAATGCGCTAGGTGACGATCAGTTTGGCATTAGAAAAAGTAAAGGGACGAGAGAGGCAATTCTGACGTTACGGCTAATAATGGAAGCAAGGCTAAAGAAAAATCAAGACACTTTCATAGGATTTGTCGACCTGGAAAAAGCGTTGACAATATAAAATGGTGCAAGCTGTTCGAGATTCTGAAAATACTAGGGGTAAGCTATAGGGAGAGACGGGTCACATACAATATGTACAACAACCAAGAGGGAATAATAAGAGTGGACGATCAAGAACGAAGTGCTCGTATTAAGAAGGGTATAAGACAAGGCTGTAGCCTTTCGCCCCTACTCTTCAATCTGTACATCGAGGAAGCAATGATGGAAATAAAAGAAAGGTTCAGGAGTGGAATTAAAATACAAGGTGAAAGGATATCAATGATACGATTCGATGATGATTTTGCTATCCTGAGTGAAAGTGAAGAAGAATTAAATGATCTGCTGAACGGAATGAACAGTCTAATGAGTACACAGTATGGTTTGAGAGTAAATCGGAGAAAGACGAAGGTAATGAGAAGTAGTAGAATTGAGAACAGCGAGAAACTTAACATCAGGATTGATGGTCACGAAGTCAATGAAGTTAAGGAATTCTGCTACCTAGGCAGTAAAATAACCAATGACGGACGGAGCAAGGAAGACATCAAAAGCAGACTCGCTATGGCAAAAAAGGCATTTCTGGCCAAGAGAAGTCTACTAATATCAAATACCGGCTTTAATTTGAGGAAAAAAATTCTGAGGATGTACGTCTGGAGTACAGCATTGTATGGTAGTGAAACATGGACTGTGGGGAAACCGGAACAGAAGAGAATCGAAGCATTTGAGATGTGGTGCTATAGACGAATGTCGAAAATTAGGTGGACTGATAAGGTAAGGAATGAGGAGGTTCTACGCAGAATCGGAGAGGAAAGGAATATGTGGAAAACATTGGTAAGGAGAAGGGACAGGATGATAGGACATCTGCTAAGACATGAGGGAATGACTTCCATGGTACTAGAGGGAGCTGTAGAGGGCAAAAACTGTAGAGGAAGACAGAGATTGGAATACGTCAAGCAAATAATTGAGGACGTAGGTTGCAAGTGCTACTCTGAGATGAAGAGGTTAGCACAAGAAAGGAATTCGTGGCGGGCCGCATCAAACCAGTCAGTAGACTGATGACCAAAAAAAAAAAAAAAGTGTACGAGAGGACTTCATGGCTCCAGTTTTCTTAGTACAAGTAAATAATTGTCAAATTTATTCCTACGAACTGATGAAAATGGGAAATTATGTACGTACTTAGTATAAAAAAGTTATGATTTCTCGTTGTAAATCAGCGGTTTAACTGCTTAGGTATCGAATGTTATTGCTGCATTCCAAACGATGTCAACCATGTAACTAAAAGGAGTTGTATCTCCTCTACCATTTTTGAGACTGCGTTTCTATTAATTTTTGTGATGCTAAAATAGAATTATATTTCATTTTGCATATACGAAGGTGAACTGTTGTTTTCAGGTCTGTGGATGAAAGATCCAGCACACTACAGCCGACGTACCTCATCCCAAGATTATCGTTGGAGTCTGAGTTACGGGGCTTATAATATAACAACAAGCGATTCTGTTCATTACGTTTTACTCTGGGTACAATCGTAAATACTTTTTAGACAGGAGCTGTATTGTCATAAAGAAGAGAAGGCTGCACTCTGCGAAAGATGATACTGTAACAAATGTTTTTGTTAATCGCTACGCTCGTTTCGTAATCGAGTTAAACTGTTTGCTCAAGTCCAAAACAAAAGGACAATCATCCGAGGCTGCCTGACTGTCCAAATAACTACGGTGTAGCCACACAGATTTGCTAGGTAACATCCAGATGCAGACAAACATACACAGAAGCACACGCACACACACACACGCACACACACACTCTCACTCATACCTTTAAATACTCCATTGCATGCCGTAACACATCATACCACATATATATCCACGATGGTGTTATTTGAAATTAAGAGATGTTGTACCGGCAGATCCGTCGTTGTGAACATGGTTTCTGGGCACCAGCATTACCATAAATCGAGTCTTATGAGCTCTCCACGAATCCACACAGGAGCTACTACAGAAATCTTGTGCTACAATGAAGAAG
The DNA here is from genome assembly GCF_023864275.1 of Schistocerca cancellata. Classification (NCBI taxonomy): domain Eukaryota; kingdom Metazoa; phylum Arthropoda; class Insecta; order Orthoptera; family Acrididae; genus Schistocerca; species Schistocerca cancellata. Next base: position 617,146,085 of record NC_064630.1, on the reverse strand, counting down.
GATGTCTAAATTGTGAATGTTAACTTTCCCAGCACATACCGCTAATGAACGTGTTCTGATTTTCCCGCCGGAAGCAGTGACGAAATATCACGACGTTTTGACGAGAGTCATTACTTATATGGTTACAAGGAATAATTACAGATTTTAAAAAAGATTATCTGTATTCAGAATTCTAATACAAGACATTTATAGTTCTTACAATACATGGAATATTTTGTTATATGCCTCCCTGCAGAACAAATTTGAAGCGACATTTTCCACTGCAAAAGTGTTTTCAGAATTTCCGTGCTTAACTAGCTTCAGAAAGATACGGAATTCTGCAATAGGTAGTGTCTCTTTTCGAAGACATGTTGAAATTTACAAACTTTTGGAACAATATAAATAGCCTAGTATGTAAAACAACCATGTTCCACCTTCTAACGAAAACAAAAAGTAGAAGGTCGAAGACTTCACTCCCATCTTTACTGCTTACATATTAGAAATCATTATTGTAGTATATACGTATGATATCCATCATACATGTTAAAATCATTATCAAATAAGGATATTAAACAGATTATGTACTAAACAAAAATACTGAATCCACTGTTTTGCCTGAAAAGGTCACTCACATGCAATGAAACAAATTCATAAATGTTTTAAGCTATTGAGTACATATCATAAAGTCTGTTAATAATATGCAACGTTTATTTAAGAGATTCTTTTGTTTTAAGGAACAGATGAAACTTTTACTTAGAAATATCCAATTAATTTATCGAAATGGGAGCAGAGAAATTTTTAGAAACTCTCTGAGAAGCCTTTCTTTTTATCCCCTACCCCCGCCACCACCGCCACGTCCTCCAGCAAATCCACCTCCAAATCCTCCACCTCTTCCTCCTCCGAAACCTCCAATTCCTCCGCCTCTGCCGCCCCCAAAGCCTCCTCTTCCACCACCGAACCCACCCCTCCCACCACCAAAACCACCTCTTCCACCGCCAAAGCCGCCCCTCCCACCACCAAAGCCTCCTCTACCACCACCAAAACCACCTCTCCCCCGACCAAATCCCCTACCAAATCCACCCCTGCCCCTACCCAAACCTAAGCCACTCCAAAATCCACCACCGCCACCAAAGACTGGCACAGGGCGGAAGCAGCCCCGCGGCGAGAAGCGGCAGTCCCACCACTGTGCGTCGACGACTGCGGCGACGGAAACCAGCAACACGAGCGCCACCTGGAACATCCAGTTTAACAAACAGGTACCATAAGACGGTTTATTTCTATATGGTGTGCTTTCCGTGCATGATTTATGAACTGCAGAAGGATTGATGTAGCGTACAATTCATTATTAACGGCATCAAGACATCTGAAAGCTTTCTTTCTTTGGTAAAATGGTATTCCATCTATGGAGAAAATTGGTTGGGAAGTATGACTCACTTACTTTGTTTCCTGTAGACACAATCACAGGATATACATTTATGTGCGTCGGTGTTTGTGCATATACACTACTGGCCGTTAAAATTGCTACACCACGAAGATGACGTGCTACAGAGGCGAAATTTAAGCGACAGGAAGAAGATGCTGTGATATGCAAATGATTAGCTTTTCAGAGCATTCAGAGAAGGTTGGCGCCGGTGGCGACACCTACAACGTGCTGACATGAGGAAAGTTTCCAACCGATTTCTCACACACAAATAGCAGTTGACCGGTGAACAGCAGTTGCCTGGTGAAACGTTGTTGTGGTGCCTCGTGTAAGGAGGAGAAATGCGTACCATCACGTTTCTGACTTTGATAAAGATCGGATTGTAGCCTATCGCGATTGCGGTTTATCGTATCGCGATTTATCGTATCGCGACATTGCTGCTCACGTTGGTCGAGATCCAATGACTGTTAGCAGCATATGGTATAGGTGGGATAGAGAGGGTATCACGGAACGCCGTGCTGGATCCGAAAGGCCTCGCATCAATAGCAGTCGATATGACAGGCAACTTATCCGCATTGCTGTAACGGATCGTGCAGCCTAAGTCAACAAATGGGGACGTTTGCAAGACAACAACCATCTGTACGAACAGTTCGACGACGTTTGCAGCAGCATGGACTATCAGCTCGGAGACCATGGCTGCGGTTTCCCTTGACGCTGCATCACAGACAGGAGCGCTGGCGATGGTGTACTCATCGACGAACCTGGGTGCACGAATGACAAAACGTCATTTTTTCGGATGAATCCAGGTTCTGTTTACAGCATCATGATGGTCGCATCCGTGTTTGGCGACATCGCGGTGAATGCACATTGGAAGCGTGTATTCGTCATCGCCATACAGGCGTATCACCCGGCGTGATGGTATGCGGTGCCATTGGTTACACGTCTCGGTCACCCCTTGTTCGCATTGACGGCACTTTGAACAGTGGACGTTACATTTCAGATGTGTTACGACCCGTGTCTCTACCCTTCATTCGATCCCTGCGAAACCCTACATTTCAGCAGGATAATGCACGACCGCATGTTGCAGGTATGTACGGGCCTTTCTCCAGATCTCTCACCAACTGAAAACGTCTGGTCAATGGTGACCGAGCAACTGGCTCGTCACAATACGTCAGTCACTAGTCTCGATGAACTGTGGTATCGTGTTTAAGCTACATGGGCAGCTGTACCTGTACACGCCACCCAAGCTCTGTTTGACTTAATGTCCAGGCGTATCAAGGCCGTTATTACGGCCAGAGGTGGTTGTTCTGGGTACTGATTTCTCAGGATCTATGCACCCAAATTGTGTGAAAATGTAATCACATGTCAGTTCTAGTATAATATATTTGTCCAATGAATACCTGTTTATCATCTGCATTTCTTCTTGGTGTAGCAATTTTAATGTCCAGTAGTGTATTAACACTCTCCAGAATCCATATCACAGCAAATGCTTACATTTAATGTATTCGCAGTTGTGAATATCGACAACAATTAGCTGTAGAACGGAAAGACGACAGTGAAAATTTGTGCCGGACTGAGGTTCGAACCCTGATTTTCGGCATATCCCGCGAGTGGCCGCCTTACCACTTGTCTATCCGCGCACGATTCACAGTTACCCTCAAAGTTCCATATATTGTCAACCATGCAACCACAACCTGTACTCGTACATCTATTATGTATATTCCTGTACAGGTGAGACATTTTACTTTAAAGTCGCTTGCCCGGTGTCGGCGGATAAATACGATACTGTTGTGCCTGCGTTATTACGAACTACAATCAAAAGTCCCTTTGGACATGCACGCATGTCTAAAGGAACTTTGCATCATAATTCATGCGTGCATGTCCAAAGGAAGCTTGCATCGTAATTCAACATAACACAGGCACTGCAGTATCGTACAAGTACTTAACGTTCTCTATAGACGAACACCACAATGCTGATACCAGTAACGACAAATGTGTGTTCTATGACTGCTTCTGAAAGAAATATGAAACTGCCTCACTTCGTTTTCTCTACTATAAAACAGTACTGGTGGTAAAGGATGACACTTTTTCGCGTACATACACTGAAGCGTCAAAGAAGCAGGTATAGGCATGCGTATTCGAATACAGAGATATGTAAACAGGCGGAGTACGGCGCTGCGCTCGGCAACGTCTACATAAGACTAGTGTCTGGCGCAGTTGTTAGATCGGTTACTGCTGCTACAATGGCAGGTTATAAAGACTTAAGTGAGTTTGAACGTGGTGCTACAGTCAGTGCACGAGCGATGGGTTACAGCATCTCCGAGATAGCGATGAAGTGGTGATTTTCCTGCGCGACCATTTCACGCGCGTACAGTGAATAGGCAGGAATCGTGCAAAACATCAAATCTCAAACATCGGTGCGGCCGGAAAAAGGTCCTGCAAGAACGGGACCCAGGATGACAGAGCAGAATCGTTCAATGTGATGGAAGTGGGACCCTTCCGCACATTGCAGCAGATTTCAATACTGGGCCATCAACAAGTGTCCCAGTCCGAACCATTCAACGAAACATCATCGATATTGGCTTTCCCTTGAGTATCCTTGATCACTGCACGACACGAAGCTTTACGCCTCACCTTGGCCCGTCAACATCGGCATTGGACTGTTGATGACTGGAAACATGTTGCCTGGTCGGACGAGTCTCGTTTCGAATTGTGTCGAGCGGATGGACGTGTACGGGTATGGAGACAACCTCGTGAATCCATGGACCCTGCATGTCAACGGAGGACTGTTCAAGTTGGTGGAGGCTTTGTAATGGTGTGAGGCGTGTGCAGTTGGAGTGACATGGGACCCTGATACGTCTAGATACGATTGTGGCAGGTGACACGTACGTAAGCGTACTGTCTGATCACGTGCATCCATTTATGTCCGTTGTATATTCCGACAGACTTGGGCAATTGCAGCAGGACAATGCGACACCCCACACGCCCAGAATTGCTATAGAGTGTCTCCAGGAACACTCTTCTGAGTTTAAACACTTCCGCTGGCCACCAAACTCTCCCGACATGAACATCATTGAGCATATCTGGGATGCCTTGCAACGTGCTGTACTCTTATGGATTTATGGATAGCCTTGCAGAATTCCTGGTGTCAACTGCTTCAGATATTAGTCGAGTCGGTGCCACGACGTGTTGCGGCACTTCTGGGTGGTCGCGGGGGCCCTATACGATATGAGGCAGGTGTACCAGTATCTTTGGCTCTTCAGTATACTTTCACGCGAGTTTCATTCACAAGTAGTGTATTTTCACACCCCTTAAATAATTTATCGCAGCACAAAAACGGAATGTAATTTAAGTAAAATGTTTTAAACTAGACAGCTAAAGAGAAAGCAGTAGTTAAAACGGATTTTATTTCAGTTTTAATGCTGCAAACGATGGAGATAGCAAGAGAGACAATCTGAGACAGACGATAGTATAGCCATGTGTTGGCAGTGTAAAGAGGGCAGGAAATGTCGACTACAGTGATGTCTGTGCTAGAATGAAAAACTAAACAGCGGCAGTGAGTTTTTTTAAAATGAGCCATAAAGATGGAACTGTAAAAAAAATGGTTATTTTTTTATGTGTGGATGTTTTACATTCTTATTCTTAAGCATGTTGTCGTTTTCTTGGATGCCGAAACGAAATTTTGGTGTATCCTGTGTGATTATGGACACAGAGAGAGAGTTTTGTTGTAAAGTTATAAGAAAGAAGGAGCAGTAAGCATTGAAGAGAGAATGTAAATAACGATTCTATGCTAACCAATCGGATGTTAAAATACAGTGTAAGTAAGTATTGCTTTCCTTTCATTAATCAGATTGCAGACGGTTTCTTTTCTTGTAAAAACTGACTTACAGCCTCTTAGCTTAAAGAATAAAAATCAGTACAGGAGTGTTTTGCTGGTGACATACGTAAGCTGTTGTGAACCGGATCCCATTGCACTCACAAAACTCTGCCTAAACTCCGCCCAAACAGGCGACCGGCCGCCGTGCCATCCTCAACCCACAGGCATCACTGGATACGGATATGAAGGGGTATGTGGTCAGCACACCGCACCCCTAGCTGTTGTCTGTCCTCAGCACAGTAGCTCCTCAGTTCGCCGTGTGAGAGGTGCATCCATCCCTCGTGCCTATAGCGCCCGGCAGAGCGGACGGTCACTCATCCTAGTCCTAGCCGTGCCTGGCAACGCTTAACTTCGGTGATCGGACAGGAACCGGTGTTACCACTGCAGCACGGCCGTTGGCTTTGCACTCCTGAGGGGCCGATTACACACTAATTTTCAGAAAGAAGGTCAGCACGACATCTGTTCACCGAGTAGGTGAACTGAAAAGCCGTTACCCAAGAGTAGTTCACATTGTAGCAATTGGCGTAATATTTCCCTATATGGTTACAACAGCGAGAGGGTTTATTGGCTGGATAAGTTTGATTAGAAATAGTCACTCACTTTTTCGTATATAGCTAGTAATTTTAGTCTTCCAGCCGATAACTCGGTAAGTGCAACGACATATATTTAAAGAACTGGGATACATATTTTGATTTGCAATACAAAACCAACGCAAATGTGAAACTGAAATACCATATCCGAGTCTCACCTATCTTATATTATACTACTGCAGCAAACCCTCTTTATTTGCTTTGGATGCAGGTTTTGGCACAGTGTCTTAGCGATGGAATTTAAATACCGGGTGATCAAACAGTCAGTATAAATTTGAAAACTGAATAAATCACGGAATAATGTAGATAGAGAGATAAAAATTGACACACATGTTTGGAATGACATGGGGTTTTATTAGAACCAAAAAAATACAAAACTTCAAAAAATGTCCGACACATGGCGCTTCATCTGATCAGAATAGCAATAATTACCATAACAAACTGAGACAAAGCAAAGATGCTCAATATGTCCACCATCATTCCTCAACAATAGCCGTAGTCGAGGAATAATGTTGTGAACAGCACTGTAAAGCATGTCTGGAGTTATGGTGAGGCATTGGCGTCGGATGTTGTCTTTCAGCATCCCTAGAGATCTCGGTCGATCACGATACACTTGCGACTTCAAGTAACCCCAAAGCCAATAATCGCACGGACTGAGTTCTGGGGACCTGGGAGGCCAAGCATGACGAAAGTGGTGGTTGAGCACACGATCATCACCAAACGACGCGCGCAAGAGATCTTTCACTCGTCTAGCAATATGTTTGGTTCTAATAAAACCTCATGTCATTCGAAGCATACGTGTCAATTTCTACCTCTCTATCTACATTATTCCGTGGTTTATTAAGTTTTCAAATGTATGCAGACTTTTTGATCACCCGGTATATAGCACTCTAAATACTGTGTTCGATTTACGAATGAAGACCGATGCTCGCGGACATTCTGTGCATTGGCATTATTTGGTGCAAGTTTTCCTCCTTAATGGTATTAGCGTCTGGCATGTTCGTGTCAGTAATATGTCAGACAAGTAGCCAATAAAGACAGGGTCCTCCACCACAAGTTGCTGGGTTTTACGTTAGCAATGAAAGTGGATAGGGAAAAACCACTTGGCAGGTTGTCTTTCTCAGAATTAATATTGGTTGAGTGGGTTAAATCCGAAGGCCATACTAAAAGATGGAAAAAAAGTAATACAGAGACGAATTGCAATTAACACCCCTCACTATTCTGCTATCACATTTGCGACTTGACAGTATGGTCCAAGTTATTTGATTAACAGCGTCACTCAGGTAGCAGTTCTGTAGCTGCTACCAACATGCTCTAACGGATCATGCATGCCAAAAGCCGCCGTGTCATCGTCTACTATTGGCGTTATTAGGATGTGGGACATGTAGTGGGCACATCGTTCTCCCGGCCGTTGGCACCTCCCAGAACCTGGAGCCGAAATTTCTCCTTCAAGTGTCTCCCCATTTGGCATCCCAATCCTCCCACCAAGGAAAAAATACCAGGCAGTACCGGGAATAGAATCGGCACCCTGATAGGTACAGAAGCAGACAGTAAAAACATATAAATTTAAGTTCGTTTAATTCCGGCGATACGAAGCTGAGTGTGTGCAGGACACACATTTTGCTCACGTGCACTTACAAGTGGTTTACCGTTTCACAATAATCACTAAAAGTCATTTAGTGGCTACAGGGTACTCATCCGTCCTATTTCAGTGTGTATATGGTCAGCTGAGATACGTTCAACAAAACACAGTGCACAATATCTGTAAAGCGATGTTTCTAACGTAATTGGATACGAATGTTTCTAAATTTGCTGAGGGAGAACAAGTAATGGTAGTGCGTGTGGCCCTATGCAGGTCTTTTTAGTTGACGCCACTTCGGCGACTTGCTTGTGAATGAAGGTGATACGATAAAGGAGACAACACAACACGCAGTCCCCAAGCGGAGAAAAATCTCCGACGCGGCCAGGAATCGAACTCAGGCTCTTCGCATGGCATTCTGTCACGATGACCATTTTATTTATTTATATAGTAAGCGAGTGGCTGATGGGTGCTCTGAGGGTAGAGACGGCAGGGTTCCAACCCAGCTCTTAATTACGGAAGCGTATAAGCAGAACACGGAAACTGTGTATTAGAGCTAACATACTCCAATCGACAGGGACACATATAAATCGTGTCGATACTTGCTGGATTCATGCTGGCAAAGAACAGACACAACGAAATGAAACAACTCATTACGTGTCAGTCATGAGGCTAATCACTTACTCTGGAATCACAATAACACTCTCTTCCATGTATACTTCTGAAATCGTCTGCGCCTGCATCTCATGAAAAAAAGCGTACAATACTGCTGATTTATCTGTTAACGGCTACAATATACAGTGAGGTGAGAACAGTCATGCGATACCTCCTAATGTCGTGTCGGATCTCCTTTTGAGCGGCCTAGAGCAACAATTCGACGTGCGATCTACTCAGCATGTCGTTGTAAATCCCCTGCAGAAATACCGATTCATGCTGCCCCCACAGCTGACATCTCAATTATATACCACATAAGTTCGTTCAGATTGACGTCAGGCGATCTGGTTGACAATATCATTCGGTTGAATTGTCCAGAATGTTGTTCAAACCTTTCGCGAACATCTATGGCCCGTTGAAATGGCGGTTTGTGATCTTTAAAATTCCATGTTGTTTCTGTACGCGAAGTCCATGAATGGCCAGACATAAACATTTCCAATCGATGATCGATTTAATTAGAGCAGAGGACTCAGACAATTTCATGTAAACAGATCACACCATTATAGAGCCACTACCAGTTTGCATAGTGCCTTATGGACAACTTGGGTCCATGGCTTCGTGGGATCTTCACCACGCTCGAATACTATCATCAGTTCTTATCAACTGAAATCGTTCCCCATCTCACCAAGAAACGGCTTTCCGGTAGACTAGCGTCCGACTAATATGGTCACGTGCCCAGGAGAGGCGCTGCAGGCTGTGTCATGCTGTTAGCAAAGTCACTTGCGTCAGTCGCCTACTGACGTAGGCCATTAACGCCAAATTTCGCTGCACTGTCCTACGTTCATCGAACGTCCCACATGGATTTCTGCTGTTATTTCATGCAGTGTTACTTGTCTGTTAGCACTGATAACTCTACTCAAACGCCGCCGATCTCGGTCGTTAAGTGCTTGCCGCCTGCCACTGCGTTGGCCTTGGTGAAATTTTGTATTCTCGACACTCTTGACACTGTGGGTCTCGGGATAGTGAGTTCTCTAACGATTTCATAAACGGAATGTACCATGCGTCTAGCTCCAACTACCTTTCCACGTTCAAAGTCTGTTAATTGCCGTCGTGCGGCATTAAACACGTCGGAAATCTTTTCACATGAATTACCTAAGTTCAAATGACAGCTCCGCAAATGCAATGCTCTTTTATACTTTGTGTGTATGATAGTACCGCCATCTGAATACGTTCATATCGCTATCCCATGGATTTTGCCACTTCAGTGTATTGAAACAATTATACGCAAACTTAATCCATTTTTGCGCCAGTGATTGGTAATAGATAGCTCACGATACTGTAAATCTAGTTAATATTACAAAACAGGCAAAAAATCTGGTGCACCACATACTGACGCTCAGTTTACGTAATGCTATAAATCTACATAAGATTAGAAAGCAGGCACAGAATCAGGTTTGTTACAGTTTTACTTTCAGCTCAGGAGAGTTTGCATTATTGGATAACGTCGTACAGTTGCTAATATTTGGTGTCAGTGTTAGTTTTATACTGAAATAATAGCAGAATGACAATGGTTTCTAGCTACAGCATGTACACGGAAAAAATATTTTAGAAATTTCTTACAGTTTAAAAACATTTGGAAGAATAGAGTGAGATCTTGCTGGTTAATAGAACGGAGGGAATTTCACACTTAACCCTAAAAACTGAGATAAAACGATATTAATTGTTCCTTAATGCTGTTACTCTCCTGGCAGTTATATGAGTGACAAAAGTGAAGGCTGATTCTGTACAATATTGATCAGTTGCGCTCACCACGTATCTGACCATGACGATGTTGTAGACGTTATAAGCAGGATCGACGTCGAATGACATTGCTCGCTTTATATACGACGTCCTCGTCCTTGTCAGCGTTTAGCAGCTGTTACCTGCGCTAAATGTGTACTCATTGATCTGCTCCAGCACAAACATGTATGACGAACAAGTTTCGATGTGGATGATTTGAAAATGCCTGAAATCATTCACAACATCCGCAACTACGTATTTTTTTACAACGTGCTCACTTTCAGATAGATTCTCTTCAACGAATGTAAGACTAAGACATACATCACTGCTAAATGCGCGAATAGCTTTTGCAAAATTGTCAATCCCAGAAAATTTCAGTGGGGATGTAGCTTAAGCTGTTGTCTTTCACAATCAAAGTCACTGATTATCACAAAATTCCATACAGGTAGAAACTTTTAGCAACTACGCTCAAGAATAAAGGACACAACTGAACGAAGTCAGTACCATGCTGAACGTGTAGGATGTGGTCCTCTTTCATGTTGGATTAGAATATTCCATCGACAGAGCAATGCTGTATCAATTGTAGATATACTGTCAATGGTGACTGAGCATCAATGTCGGCGCAAATGCAGAAAGTAAAGGTTTCGGCGCACCCGTCTGTAACATATTGCTTTGCTCGAGGGCCAAAGCCAAATGGCAGCGAAGTAATAGTTGCCCACTGCATAAGAAATAACGGTACAGAGTAATAATATTCACTCTAAGAAAAAGAAGGATACCTCTACCGTGTAGATGTGATGTACACGTACAGAAAAATAAACACTACAATTTCAGAAAAATAGGATGATTTATTCAAGAGAAAAAACTTCAAATGTGGGGTATGTCAGTAACGCGTTGGTCCACCTCTGCACTTTACATAAGCCGTTATTCGGCTTGGCGTTTACTGGCAGAGTTGTCGGATGTCCAATTGGCTCGTTGGGTCGTCAAAATTCCCAGGTGGTTGATGAGCCCTTATGCACCAAACTTCAAATGGGGTTTGTTGGCCAAGATAGTGTTTGGCAAGTACAAAGACTAGCAGTAGAAAGTCTAACACTCTTTGGGTGGGCGTTATCTTGCTGAAACCTAACCCCAGGATGGCATGTCATGAATGGCACAAAACGGGGCGTAGAATATCGTCGACGTATCGCTGTGCTGTAAGGGTGGTAAGTTGACTACAAAAGGAGTCCGCTTATGAAGAGCAGTCACTCTCCAGACCATCACTGCTGTTTGTCGGGTCGTATGGCGCGTGACAGTCAGGTTTCTGTTCCACCGACGATATTCTATGCCCCGTCATTCTGCCCTTCACGACAAGCCATCCTGGGGTTACATTTCAACAAGATAATGTCCCCCTGCGCACGCGAATGTTTCTACTGCTTGTCGTCGTGTTTGACAAACCCTATCGTGGCCAGCTAGGTTGTCGTATATCTCCCTAACTGCGGAAGCTTGGACCATTGTGGCGAGATGCCTCCAACCGTACCGAGATTTTACTTTCCGACACGCTAGTTGGGGATAACCCTCAGGATAACAACTGTTCCAATCAATGTCCAGCCGAATAACAGCTTATACACTCCTGGAAATGGAAAAAAGAACACATTGACACCGGTGTGTCAGACCCACCATACTTGCTCCGGACACTGCGAGAGGGCTGTACAAACAATGATCACACGCACGGCACAGCGGACACACCAGGAACCGCGGTGTTGGCCGTCGAATGGCGCTAGCTGCGCAGCATTTGTGCACCGCCGCCGTCAGTGTCAGCCAGTTTGCCGTGGCATACGGAGCTCCATCGCAGTCTTTAACACTGGTAGCATGCCGCGACAGCGTGGACGTGAACCGTATGTGCAGTTGACGGACTTTGAGCGAGGGCGTATAGTGGGCATGCGGGAGGCCGGGTGGACGTACCGCCGAATTGCTCAACACGTGGGGCGTGAGGTCTCCACAGTACATCGATGTTGTCGCCAGTGGTCGGCGGAAGGTGCACGTGCCCGTCGACCTGGGACCGGACCGCAGCGACGCACGGATGCACGCCAAGACCGTAGGATCCTACGCAGTGCCGTAGGGGACCGCACCGCCACTTCCCAGCAAATTAGGGACACTGTTGCTCCTGGGGTATCGGCGAGGACCATTCGCAACCGTCTCCATGAAGCTGGGCTACGGTCCCGCACACCGTTAGGCCGTCTTCCGCTCACGCCCCAACATCGTGCAGCCCGCCTCCAGTGGTGTCGCGACAGGCGTGAATGGAGGGACGAATGGAGACGTGTCGTCTTCAGCGATGAGAGTCGCTTCTGCCTTGGTGCCAATGATGGTCGTATGCGTGTTTGGCGCCGTGCGGGTGAGCGCCAAAATCAGGACTGCATACGACCGATGCACACAGGGCCAACACCCGGCATCATGGTGTGGGGAGCGATCTCCTACACTGGCCGTACACCACTGGTGATCGTCAAGGGGACACTGAATAGTGCACGGTACATCCAAACCGTCATCGAACCCATCGTTCTACCATTCCTAGACCGGCAAGGGAACTTGCTGTTCCAACAGGACATTGCACGTCCGCATGTTTTCCCGTGCCACCCAACGTGCTCTAGAAGGTGTAAGTCAACTACCCTGGCCAGCAAGATCTCCGGATCTGTCCCCCATTGAGCATGTTTGGGACTGGATGAAGCGTCGTCTCACGCGGTCTGCACGTCCAGCACGAACGCTGGTCCAACTGAGGCGCCAGGTGGAAATGGCATGGCAAGCCGTTCCACAGGACTACATCCAGCATCTCTACGATCGTCTCCATGGGAGAATAGCAGCCTGCATTGCTGCGAAAGGTGGATAGTGCCGACATTGTGCATGCTCTGTTGCCTGTGTCTATGTGCCTGTGGTTCTGTCAGTGTGATCATGTGATGTATCTGACCCCAGGAATGTGTCAATAAAGTTTCCCTTTCCTGGGACAATGAATTCACGGTGTTCTTATTTCAATTTCCAGGAGTATATAATGGCCAGAGGTGGATCAATGCTTTCGTGGTGTACCTTCTTTTTGTTATTACTTAGAGTGTATTAGTGTGAGGAAAACATAATCTGTAACTTTTTAAAAAGTCTGGCGCACTTATTGCTTAAAAAACAGTTGTTAGATAGTATTCACTAAACGTTTTATGTACGAGACAAAATTTGTTAAAATCCAATAGGAAGCATCTCTTAAGTGCAAGACAAAACTTGTCTTGTAGTTAAGAGATGCTTCCTATTTGATTTTAAGACGTTGCCCACGTCATGTCTGCCTTCACTAATAAGTTCAGTTAACAATCGTTCACAGACAATTGTTCCATCAATAATGTAGGTAATATTTTTCCATCTACACACTTAAGGCTAATATCTTGTCGGTGCAACCACACTCTTGTGTCATTGACTGTTCGTTTCATTTCTCGTGTAATTGTCATACCCACTCCTTTTCTCAATGTCTTCCAAATACATCTTTATAGACCATCCTCTTTCTTTCTTCCGCGGCACTTTCCCTTCAAGAATATTTAAGTGTTTTGTTTAATGACATGCGCCACAAACTTTTCTTTTCTTTTAATTTTTTCCATTTTCTTTCACAATTTTCTCTCTTCTTTATTTCCCTTAAGACTTTCAGGTCGGCTTTTCTTTCTGTCCAGCTTGTTTTACTCATTTTTTGTGATGTCTATATTTCAGCATTTTCAGGTCATTTCCAATTTCCAACATTCACGTCCATGGAGCAGTGTACTCCACACAATTGATTTTGCAAAGGAATTTCTTGTACCTGAGCTCGTATGTTTGTTGGTTACAATGTTTTTCTTAGTCTTAAGTGTGTGAAAACAACTGTATGTTTGAAACTAAGATGTTATTAGTATAGTAAAATGGTTCAAATGGCTCTGAGCACTATGGGACTCAACATCTTAGGTCATAAGTCCCCTAGAACTTAGAACTACTTAAACCTAACTAACCTAAGGACATCACACACTCCCATGCCCGAGGCAGGATTCGAACCTGCGACCGTAGCAGTCCCACGGTTCCGGACTGCAGCGCCAGAACCGCACGGCCACCGCGGCCGGAATTAGTATACACTCCTGGAAATGGAAAAAAGAACACATTGACACCGGTGTGTCAGACCCACCATACTTGCTCCGGACACTACGAGAGGGCTGTACAAGCAATGATCACACGCACGGCACAGCGGACACACCAGGAACCGCGGTGTTGGCCGTCGAATGGCGCTAGCTGCGCAGCATTTGTGCACCGTCGCCGTCAGTGTCAGCCAGTTTGCCGTGGCATACGGAGCTCCATCGCAAACACTGGTAAAATGCCGCGACAGCGTGGACGTGAACCGTATGTGCAGTTGACGGACTTTGAGCGAGGGCGTATAGTGGGCATGCGGGAGGCCGGGTGGACGTACCGCCGAATTGCTTAACACGTGGGGCGTGAGGTCTCCACAGTACATCGATGTTGTCGCCAGTGGTCGGCGGAAGGTGCACGTGCCCGTCGACCTGGGACCGGACCGCAGCGACGCACGGATGCACGCCAAGACCGTAGGATCCTACGCAGTGCCGTAGGGGACCGCACCGCCACTTCCCAGCAAATTAGGGACACTGTTGCTCCTGGGGTATCGGCGAGGACCATTCGCAACCGTCTCCATGAAGCTGGGCTACGGTCCCGCACACCGTTAGGCCGTCTTCCGCTCACGCCCCAACATCGTGCAGCCCGCCTCCAGTGGTGTCGCGACAGGCGTGAATGGAGGGACGAATGGAGACGTGTCGTCTTCAGCGATGAGAGTCGCTTCTGCCTTGGTGCCAATGATGGTCGTATGCGTGTTTGGCGCCGTGCAGGTGAGCGCCACAATCAGGACTGCATACGACCGAGGCACACAGCGCCAACACCCGGCATCATGGTGTGGGGAGCGATCTCCTACACTGGCCGTACACCACTGGTGATCGTCGAGGGGACACTGAATAGTGCACGGTACATCCAAACCGTCATCGAACCCATCGTTCTACCATTCCTAGACCGGCAAGGGAACTTGCTGTTCCAACAGGACAATGCACGTACGCATGTATCCCGTGCCACCCAACGTGCTCTAGAAGGTGTAAGTCAACTACCCTGGCCAGCAAGATCTCCGGATCTGTCCCCCATTGAGCATGTTTGGGACTGGATGAAGAGTCGTCTCACGCGGTCTGCACGTCCAGCACGAACGCTGGTCCAACTGAGGCGCCAGGTGGATATGGCATGGCAAGCCGTTCCACAAGACTACATCCAGCATCTCTACGATCGTCTCCATGGGAGAATAGCAGCCTGCATTGCTGCGAAAGGTGGATTTACACTGTACTAGTGCCGACATTGTGCATGCTCTGTTGCCTGTGTCTATGTGCCTGTGGTTCTGTCAGTGTGATCATGTGATGTATCTGACCCCAGGAATGTGTCAATAAAGTTTCCCCTTCCTGGGACAATGAATTCACGGTGTTCTTATTTCAGTTTCCAGGAGTGTAGTATGTAAAGAGACATATGATTCACATGATCTCGCTTTTTAACTTGTTAGTTATTATCGTTATTAACAAACTCATTAACTGACTGCAAATACAATAACTGTCAGTCACTGAAGCTTTCGTGTTACCTTCTGATTTACACATTTGTTCCTGTAAGTACTAACAGTGTTACACCTGTCTGATAATATTATATACAATTCCCCAATTACTCGATTTTGATGCGTTAGCTTGGCAACCGAAGATTTGGCTGATAATATGTGTTTCTAGTGCACAATGTATACTTCATCTCTAGCAGTACTTTACTCTCAGGTCTGAAGAAAACGGCGACCTATCACTTCTGAAAGGAGTCTGAGTAGCAAAGAATTATGGTTTTCAAAACATTTGAATTTGGAGTGATAATATTCATAGCAATGCTAATTACATTAAAAGCAAATACTTTTTACTGCGAGCCTTTACGAGAAAACTTGTGAATGCTATAGAAGCAGTTGTACCACAGGGTGTTCAGGTTACTGCTGAATTCTACTCTGTTTCCCACAAGACATTTAATGTGAGGTGATTTGTTGATGAATACAAATTTATCCATTTATCTGATTCCTTCATTTGCTAATGTTTGATCCTTTTTGGTCTTTTTTCTAGGTGTTGATTTCAGTCCTAGAATTACATTTATGTTTGCACGATTCTGGAGACATGAGAAATATTTGTAGCATCGAAGTTCAGTAACGTATAAATTGCGACGCCGAAACCGCAATCAAAGCCAAAACAGAAGCCAGGGTTGTCAGTGAAACACAATAGTCAGCACTAGTAGCACGTTTATTACTTACGCAAACGAACAGCCGGGAACAGAACTGACCTGGACGGGAGATGCAGCTATATATCCAGACATCGAAGCGGTAACAAAAGCATACAAGCGGTGCAGACACGGACGGGGGATCACCCTAGCGAAGAAATGGACTGCAAACAAGGAAAGCTGTTGAGATAAGCGGCTTTGACAAAGGGCAGATTATTATGACGCAGAGCTTGTGAACGCATATCTCGTAAATCACGAAGCTGGTCGAATGTTCACGTGCTACTATCTTGAGCATCTACGGAAAGAAGTAGAATAATAGTGAAACTACCACTAGTCGCTAAATGGTAGGACGTCCACGGCACGCAGAACGTGGGTTTCGAGGGGTTTTCTGCTCTGCCGTAAGAGGACAATGCTGATAATCGCAAAAGTGTTTCAACGAACACTGTTCATCGTACATTGTTGAACATAGACCTCCGCGGCCGACTACCACAACGTGTTCACATTTTACCCAACAGCATTGTCTTACGATTGCAGTGGGCACGGAATCATCGAGATTCGGCCGTAGATCTATGGAAATTTGTTGGCTCTTCTAATTAATCACCTCTTTGCTACAACAGGTCGATGGTCGTCCCCACTAACGGGATCATCGAGGTGAACGACGGATCGAAACGTGCAACTCCTCATGAACGAAGGCTGGTGGGAGCAGTACTATGCTACGGGAGACATTCGCTTGCGATTGCGTGAGACCTGTGGTAGTAATGGAAGACAGGCTGACAACTGGAAACCACCTGCATCCCTTCATGCTTGACGTCTTCCCCGACGGCGATGCCATCTTTCCGCAGTATAACTGTCCGTGTCTCAGAACCAGAACTGTGCCACAGTGGTTTGAGGACCATTATAGTGAACTCACTTTTATGTCTCGGGGACCAAATTCTCCTGATGAAAATCCTATGGAACCAATCTGGGTCGCTATCGGGTGCCATCACCGCGTACGCAAATCAGCGGCCAATTATTTACGCGAATTTCATGCGCTTTTAGTAGGCAACCAACGCCGCATGCCTCCACAAATCTACCAACAAACTGTCGGATACCTGATATGCAGAATCAGTGATGCGTTTCGTTCCAGAGTCGGACAAACAAGCTATTAAGCAGGTGGTCGTAATGTTTTGGCTCATCAGTGTATATTTTTAATACCTATTTTAGACACATGATGTTTCTCTAAGCACAGGTGAAACATTTCGACTTGGAGTAAACATTTTTCACCCTCTGTTTTTTCTGAGACCGTTTCTGTAGACTCTCGGTGACCAATGTAAACACAGTCCACATCATCATGGAACCACCACCAGGTAGCACCAGGTCAATGGAAACGTGTCGGCGCTTCGAGTGAACCACGTTTTTGCTACAATAGGCCGATGATCGTCTCCACAAACGCCGTCATCGAGGTTCAGCCGTTCCGATGTGGTCACGAGCATCTAGCTCCCAACTACCATTCCGCGTTCAAAGTCTGTTATACTTGCCGTCTTTCGGCCATAATAACATCGGAAATCTTTTCACATGAATCAAATGAGGGCAAATGACAGCTCTGCCCTTTTATATTGTGTGTATGCTATACTGCCGCCATGTATATACGTGCACGTAGCTATGACTTTTGTCCACTCATCGAATGTAATGAAATGTAACAAGGAAGGAGACATCGTTAAAAATGATACTGACAGCGCTACAAAATCACACAGTATCATTGTACAACTCAGCAGATCATTAACACGAAGTGTGCAGCTCGTTCGTGCAACAACAAAAAATCTTTCTTTCAAGGATATACACCGCGCCGGCGCTGTCTATCTATCAAACATTATCTCTCTGTCTTGCTAGCTCCTACGTTTCATCAGTTGTTAAAGCAAACACTACGTGGACTGTCGCAAAGCATTAAATATAGCTTAACATTGGTTTTTCTCCCCCAGTTCTGAGTACAGTGTTAATGTTTTTTCCCCGTTTGCTCCTTTTATATTTGTATATCGGTAATTTTTTTACTTTTTAAGATACACCACACTATCAATGATGGTATTTACTGTATGTTCCCTCACACTTCTCCATTTCCCTACATTTATTCCTTTCTGTTTACGTTACTGATATTGCTTAATTTCCTCATAGATTCTGTAGTTACATGATAATTCTTTCTTTTAATCGGTTTGTGTATCACTCTCCATTTTCTTATACCTCCTGAAGTAGCCCTTTCAAGTACTGATTTTATTTCATTTTGTTGGTTTTATTTATTAATATAAACTGTTACGTAGGTTTGCTTTTCCAGTTTTGTGTTGAAGTATTTTCCTCGTTACTCGCTTTATATTTATTTATTGTTCAACTGTTTACTTTTTACATTGTATTACCACCACACTATCGAAGATGTTGTTTACTGTGCATTTGTGCTTCAATCTAGATTATAACTTCTTTTCCAGTTTCGTTTAAAAACATTGTAACTCCTTTGGCGACAATGGCCAGTAAGCGTCTGAAGATGGCTTTGTAAGCCAGAAAGTGGCTAGCACAATAAAAGAAATCCTGTAGAATAAAGGAAAACTAGAGCTTTCCATTTATTATAATGTTGTTCTACCAAGAGCCGACAGATGATTCGTTATCAAAACATATAATATTTAGCAATCTTGGCTTCAGAAGAAATTTCGTTCAAGTAAACCGACAGAGTACTCTCATGACACAAACATATGTAAGCCATCTGTCCATAGTCTTCGCGAATCCTGGGTTACTACTTGCCAGAGTGTCGTGGAATCATGATAGCCAACTTGAATGGCGAGCAACCATTTCCTCCTCACTTTATCACAGTTGCTCTTACACATATGTAGATGCCGATGGTGTGACCTCTACTGTGACAGAGGAAACAGCTATACACAGATCAGGAAGTAACACCGTCTCCTTCGAAAAATGTGGGACGAGATTGGTAAGGGTACTGACTGGAAGCGAGTGGTCAATCGCTAGTATGGCAGCTCTGACATAATTAAACTTTTATTGATGTTAGTCACAGAAGAGTGTTCGCCACTGGAGCAGAGGCTGTCGATACCGCGATGACATAGTGAGCTGCAGAGAGGTGTCGTCATCAGGTGCTCCTGGGCAGGAGCCAACAGGACAGCCATAGCTGGCACAGCCCACGAGCCATTCAGACTGCTGGTCCATCTCAGGCCATGAAATACAGCTCTGGGTAAGATGGTGCTCAAATCATCGACATCGAAGGTATGTGGCCACACTGGTCAGTGATCAACGTCAATGAAAGCCTTCAGAATTCCGTGCACAGTGACAGAAGGACTGGACTGCCCCCAGTCCGCGCTTGAAGCGATGTCTCATTACAAAAGATGCCACCAGTACGAAGCAGTCACTCAGAGAGAGACCCAGCAGTGCTAAGGTGTTAAGTCATCTGCATGTGTTCCCCAGCGTAGGTGGTTGCCTGCTGCTGCAAGACGACAAAGGTTTTGATAGACGACTTAGTACTTCATCTGGCTCTGCAGTAGTCTCTGTCTTGAAGTCAGTGACCAGTAGTTCTCCAACTGCAGCATCCCCACCCCAGAAGAGACAATAAGCTGTGTAGATGAATTAATTTGTTCTGCTCTTGTCGCTACCCAGGTCTTGGAAGAGTTTAGCTGGAGCTGTAGTATTAGTATTTCCCAGCTTCACTTTTCTGAGGTGATGGCTAGCTTTTGTTGTTTCAACAGCTTCCTGGTCTTGCACTCTGAATACTTCTTATGTCATAGTGCATGGTCACCACAATGACATCACCCCTCTCCCTATGAGGTCGTTTTGCTGAATTGGTGCAACACAGTTCAATGCTCCACTAGGACATTCCGTTTTGCCAGCTGCATTCTTCTTCGACGCTACTATAATTTTCAGCAGCAATGTCATTAACGCAGTGCTGACCGAAATTTCATACGTGCTGCTGTATTCCACCAAAGAATTTCTTGTAAGGCAGTCAGCGTTATTTTGTTTGCAAAGCACTCTTTCTCTGTTGCAGAGCAGTTTATCTCGGACTTCGGGAGACTTTTCAATGCCTTTCTGCACCTATCCCATAACTGCTAGTGTCAGAGTAGAGCTCTGTCCCTCCGTTCCCACCATACTGTCCTAGGGCTGGACAGGATGTTGGCGAATTCTTAAGGACAAGGACAGATCTTTTGCTCTCCTCGACCCAGGAAAAACTGTCGTCACACTGTAGTGAGGAACGTGCTTCGGTACAGAAGTCCTTTATGAATATCCAGTAATATAGTACATTATGAGAAAGCTTATCACATCAAGAGTGCGCCAGGAAGTCAGAAAATCTGTAATTGTTCTTATTTTATCTGGAACCTCTGCACTTGGATGGCCCCTGTTATAGCCGCGAGCGACCGACGAGCGGTGCACGGCGGGCAGTGGAATCTTGAAGCCGCCAGGCGGGGAAGCCACTGGAGGTATCGCTAACAACGAACAGACAAGACAGACGAACAAATAGCGGATGGTAGACACTACGACCGACCAGGACACCACACGAGGCACGAAAGC
This sequence comes from Schistocerca cancellata, assembly GCF_023864275.1. Classification (NCBI taxonomy): domain Eukaryota; kingdom Metazoa; phylum Arthropoda; class Insecta; order Orthoptera; family Acrididae; genus Schistocerca; species Schistocerca cancellata. The sequence goes on along the minus strand of NC_064630.1, from coordinate 617,125,377 downwards.
AAGAACTGGGGACAAACACGGCGTGACAATAACAACGCAGCAACACTCCAAACAACGACAGTATGTACACGGAACTGGAACGCAGTACGGCCGAGATGCGCAAGCGAACTACGGCGAGTACCAGACTGTCCGGGTAGCGCCGCGCGTCCGCCCAAATACATGACCGCGGGGAACACGATTGTCCGCGGACTTCACGAGGCACGGAGAGTGGCGAACTCGCACGGCGAGGCTCGCAGCACAGTCGCACCGGCTGACAGAAACCCCTAGTGTGTATCCAGGTCCATACCGTCTGCCGCGCATTCAACTTCCGAGGCTTGCGACACCAGAGACTTCACTGTCATTCACTAGATTCGCCAAAAATTTTAGTTCTTCGATGGCAAAGAGGCACTTTTTCGAATTCAGGCAGAGGCTTTCTTCCTGAACGCACTACAGCACGATTGTTAGGCCACATATGTCCTGCAAAAAACGACATTTGTCATCCAGATAACCAGGACACACTGTTCATTTACGATCTCGAAGCAGGTTGTCCACTGTACATTTCAAGGTGGCTGAAGCATTATACTATCCAAACAACGTAATCTTAAACCAATAGAGGCCATCAGGAGTTATGAAGGCAGTCGGTTCCTGGTCAGCCTCATTAACCTGCAGGTCTATAGCTGAAAAATATTCACCTTTCAAGCATCAGTGCTCATAAATGGATTGATATTTTTCTTCATGATTTTGTCCAGTTATCGGTAGTCGATGCAGACATGAGCTGTCTTTCTTCTTCTCAAGGACCACAGCAGAGGACAAAGGACTCTCTGAAGGTTCTTACAGCATCTTCTGCACTTCTTCCTGGTTTATCCGTCATTCAGTCAGCAGCACTGTTTATGAGCAATGGAGAATTTGTGGGTGATCCAGTGCTGATACAGTGTTTTATCATGAACCACTTGACCTGCCTTTCCCCGATTACAGATTTCAAACCATCCAAAAATTGACTTAAAATGGATACTTCTCACTGAAATTGTTCCTCCGTATGACCAGATTCTATTGAGATTCTGATAGTAGTTTCTTCCCCTGCAATGGCTTCTGTGTCAGTGGAGCTCGGCTCTTCATTGATAACGCTAATATGCCCTTCGCAGCCTAGTTCGGTCGTCCCTAACACTTACCTTTTGGGATGAGTTGTGGCTGCTCTGACAGTTCGTGATCCAAAGTGGTCTTTGACCACCTAAATTTCCTATGATCTTCGCTGGCATCTAGATTTATTTTGTGAGCCTGAGTTGGTTTTTGCAGTCGACAGTACCTTCCCAGTTTAACTGAGCATGTCAAATGGGACCTGGAAATTGTTTCACTGATAATGGCGTGATAACATTCAATGGCAAAGAGTCACCCAGACCATCTTTGTTACGTGTGCTTGTTGGAATAGCTTCGTCAGTCTGGAGCTCTGATCTCCAACATTTATGAGTGCTTGTGGTGTGCAAGAAGTCCAATCCAAGAATAGCATGAAGACAACATTCCGTTAAAACAAGATACTTGTATCATTTCGCCGTTAATAGTTATTTTTGGAGTGCATGTTCCTCTTAGTAGGACATATTTTCCATTTGCGATCTTCTGCACACCGCTTTCGTATCATGAATCATCCTCTTTCAATGACTATGATAAGCATTCTACATCCCAGGAAAGGAAGTCCCTGAGTCGAATTGCACCCAGACAGGTTTGCTATTGATGATGACGTCAATGAGATTTCCTGACATTTTGGTGAATGTCGTGCATGTAGGACTTTCGTCTGTGCCGGCCTCATCTCGATAAATGGTTGCCTATCTTAGTTTTCCTGAATTCAGCAGCTAGGAGACAGCTGATACCTCTGTACAGCGACAGGGAATGGCAACGGCATGTTGGGGGGGGGGGGGGTGATATTATCCAGGATATGGCGGCTATAATAGTTTGCAGTAGACTGGTGTGATGGTTGACATCTGTCATGAACAATACTGTTGTGCTGGTAGACAAGCTGGAGCATAATGGTCACCGAACAATCGCCTACTCATTATGCAGTAGCATGGAAGGTGTGCAGGGCACTCACATGGAAAACGTACCAGTGTGCTATTCTCTGTCCTCCGAATGTCTGTTTTTATGTAGGGCATTGTACTTGGCAGAGTAGTTGGTTGTACTTGCATTGGTCGGATGCTGAACGTCGTTCAACGGTTGCATTATACCTCCGCAGTGGCTAAGCTAATTCTTCACGGCATGTTCGACTAGCGGCGGAGATTGGTGTCAAAAATCGGTACACGTTCTATTCATAGAAACATCTAATATTCCAGAATGTCGTTATTTATACAAAAATCGAATGTTCCAGAATATGCAAGCATAAAATATTTCAAGAACCTTGCAGAACTGATAATTAGTAGGCAACAAATGTTTTGCTGATGATGAGGTGTGAAATGGCGGCCGGCAGCACGTGAATCAGGGACGCTAACCGCTATACCACACTGGATGTAACCCAGCCCATGGCAATGTATTTTGTGAAACTGATCAACAAACTTCTGCACAAACATGGTTCTCATCATTTTTTGTTGTTTGGTCGTCCTTACGTCAGTCAGTATCAGAACTGGAAGTTTCTACTGTTATGTAGGGGATTGTATTGTATTGTATGTTAACCGTTTCTAAAACAACGGAGAGGCTCCGTCCCCGCTGCAGCCGCAGTGATCCACAACCTCACGACGACTACAGCAGTCCACTTCACTCCTCCGCCACCCCACATCGACCCACTCTTTCAGGGTTATTGTGCGGTTCTGCCCCCGGTGGACCCCGCCATGGAACGTCTCACACCAGACGAGTGTAACTTCTATGTTTGCATGGTAGAGTAATGGTGGTGTACGCGTACGTGGAGAACTTGTTTGCGAACCAATCGCTGACGTAGTGTAACTGAGGCGGAATAAGGGGAACCAGCCCGCATTTGCCGAGGCGGATGGAAAACCCCCTAAAAACCCATCCACAGACTGGCCGGTTCACCGGACCTCGACACAAATCCGCCGGGCGGATTCGTGCCGGGGACCAGGCGCTCCTTCCCGCCCGGAAAGCCGTGCGTTAGACCGCACGGCCAACCGGGCGGGCCTATGTATGGCATACTTACACGTAATATTCTGTATTTAGGACTACGAGCGAGGTGCCACAGTCATAATACACTGGGTTCGGCACACATTCAGGTGGATGGCGCTTGAAATCCCGGTCTGGTATTTCTATTTTAGGATTTTTAAATCGCTGAAGGAAAATATCCGTACTGTTCTTCGAAAACAAAACAGCCAATTTCCTTTCCCATGCTACCCCAGTACAATCTCCTGTTCCATCTGTAATAGCCTTGACTGATGGGACGTTATATCTTAATCTCCCGCCCTTCCTCGTTCTCAGTGTATAGTGAGATGATTTGTTCTTTGTCCGTCCAGTTTTTCTGAACCACTTGGTGGTTATCAGCTATTATTAAAATCACGTACCAGTGGCTTACTTCTTGCTGTTCAGCGACTATTATTTGTTAAGATGTGTGATATTTGGAGTACGGAAGCTTTAAAGTAATGTATGTATTTACGAGCGATAAAAACGATATACTGCTGTTGGTTATTAGACGTAATATCATCAGGTCATCACTTACCACGGTTAGTACCTGGTGAATGTCTCTTATTGCGAATCGGAATGTTTTACACATAAATCAGATATTCAGACAATATTAAGTTAACAAAACTTCGTGTTCATTCGTCACTCTCTGTTTCACAGAGGAGAGGTAACGAACAAGATGAAGATGACATACTGTACATTTATACTCGATAGTGCGTGATAATTTCTTAATAATTAGATGAGTTGGTCGTTTAAAATAAGCAGTACACTGAAAGATAACAATAGCTTTTTGTACAAAAGATTTATTTTATAAATGAAGGTGATGTAAGTGTTTATTTGAAGCAAGTGTAAAAATCTTCCCAAATTGGTGCTGTTGTATTTGTGACACACAGAAACGATTCATGAAATACCAGTTGCACAGTAATGATTTTAATATAGTTTACACTACAGATGTTTATGACATTTTGCCTCTGTCGTCTTCCAACAAGCATAATACCCAGTGCAATGCCAGACACAGCGCCGTCGCTATGGCGACGAGATGAGATATAAGTTTCTCACTTTAGGCCTGCCTTGTTCGTTGAAAGAAGCAATACAGGTCTTAGACAGACTACTCAGTTCTATTAATATTGCTGTTCTCTGCTCTTGGATCTTAGTTAAGCTGCTCTGTATAATGTTCATTAACGTAGCTAGAGACATGTAAGACGTTAATAACTGTGCAAATATATACGGTATTAGAGATGATATCTTAGAGTAATTGTGCTTTCAAAGAGTGCTTTCAAAGAGTTTCATTGTTTCGTATTTTTTGAAATGAGAGACACTTACTGAGGCACTGGCACTGGCAAATAGACATTGTGTGCAGGTCTTGAATCGCGCAGAGTTTCTATTTTAACTTGGCGCACAGTTGTAGTGTCTCATGAAATGTCTTTGCAGAAATTGTTCGCCACATACATGGCAGCTGCTTATGTTCATAAGGCAACCCTCCAGAAGACATCAGTCATGTGACGCAGTAGACGACGAGGGTATTCTGGCCTATGTTACTTTTACTGTAATCTGATTGCAAATACTTTTTGAGATGATCTGAGGCAATTAGTCCTTTTGGGTACGTGTTCTGCTCTGCTTTCGTGGGACATCTCGAGAGCTGCTACCATTATTTAGCGTCTGTACTGGCATGTTCTCCGGTATGCATTTCCACGCAGGAGTAGTGTGTCACTGTGCTGAGTACTGTCGGCTGTGGTGAGAGGCGGTGATGAAGGCGGCAGCGGCGCTGTGCAGAGTGAGCGGGGGTGCTCCCGGCTACTGCTTGCCGTGCGTCTCGTGGCCGAAGGCGTCGCCGTAGCCGGCTTCCCGGCCGTGCCCGCCCTCGGAGGACACGCTGCCCGCGCCTGCGCCGTAGCGGACGCCGCCAGAGGCGCCACCGCCGCTCTCCGTGTGGCCCGGCTCGTGGGTCGCCAGCACGCACGCTGCCAGCGCCACCAGAACCAGCAGTACCTGCCGGGCAAAAACGTTCTCTGTAATAGTGCACTGCCAAGTGCTTGTGATACGCATAAGATCTGGTTAGAAAGGCATGTGCAACTGAGCTTCACATCAGAGTCAGATAATCAACTGTAAATAGTATTAATCATTTTGTGGTACAACCTCTTTCCTTAAAAGTGTTTCCCTCTCAATACCACCCCCCCCCACCCCCCCCCCCCCCCACCGTCCGAGGGTCGAGTCCTCCCTTGGGCATGGGTGTCTGTGTTGTCCTTAGTGTAAGTTATATTCAGTTCGATTAAGTAGAGTGTAAGCCTAGGGACCGATGACCTCAGCAGTTCGGTCCCATAGAACTTACCACAAAAACCTCCCAATACTTCGTAACGAAATGTGGCTCTGCCCTGAGCAAACACAAAAGAGCAATAATTGTAGCTGTGTTGCGAATACGAAACAGGTTTGTGACTGTTGTTGTGGTCTTCAGCCCTGAGACTGGTTTTATGCAGCTCTCCATGCTATTCTATCCTGTGCAAGCTTCTTCATCTCCCAGTACCTACTGCAGCCTACATCCTTCTGAATCTGCTTAGTGTATTCATTTCTTGGTCTCCCTCTACGATTTTTACCCTCTACGCTGCCCTCAAATACTAAATTGGTGATCCCTCGATGTCTCAGAACATGTCCTACCAACCGATCCCTCCTTCTAGTCAAGTTGTGCCACAAGCTCCTCTTCTCCCCAATTCTATTCAATACTTCCTCATTAGTTATTTGATCTACCCATATAATCTTCAGCATTCTTCTGTAGCTTCACATTTCGAAAGCTTCTATTCTCTTCTTGTCTAAGCTATTTATCGTCCACGTTTCACTTCCATACATGGCTACACTCCATACAAATGCTTTCAGAAATCACTTCCTGACATTTAAATCTATACTCGATGTTAACAAATTTCGCTTCATCAGAAACGCTTTCCTTGCCATTGCTAGTCTACATTTTATATCCTCTCTACTTCGACCATCATCAGTTATTTTGCTCCCCAAATAGCAAAACCCCTTTACTACTTTAAGTGTCTCATTTCCTAATCTAATTCCCTCAGCATCACCCGACTTAATTCGACTACATTCCATTATCCTCGTTTTGCTTTTGTTGATGTTCATCTTATACCCTCCTTTCAAGACACTGTCCATTCCGTTCAACTGCTCTTCCAAGTCCTTTGCTGTCTCTGACAGAATTACAATGTCATCGGCGAACCTCAAAGTTTTTATTTCTTCTCCATGGATTTTAATACCTACTCCGAACTTTTCTTTTGTTTCCTTTATTGCTTGCTCAATATACAGATTGAATAACATCGGGGATAGGCTACAACCGTGTCTCACTCCCTTCCCAACTACTGCTTCTCTTTCATACCCCATTTGCTTTCTGTACAAGTTGTAAATAGCCTTTCGCTCTCTGTATTTTACCCCTGCCACATTCAGAATTTGAAAGAGACTATTCCAATCAACATTGGCAAAAGCTTTCTCTAAGTCTACAAATGTTAGAAACATAGGTTTGCCTTTCCTTAATCTTTCTTCTAAGATAAGTCGTAGGGTCAGTATTGCCTCACGTGTTCCAACATTTCTACGGCATCCAAACTGATCTTCCCCGAGGTCGGTTTCTATCAGTTTTTCCATTCGTCTGTAAAGAATTAGCGTTACTACCAATATCAAATACACTGAAGAGCGAAAACAACTGGTACACGTACCTAATATCGTGCAGGGCCAATTTTTTTGGAAATTTGTGGTAACGTCTTATGAGATCCAACTGGTCTTATGGACCAAACTGCTATGGTCATCGGTCCCTAAGCTTAGGCACTACTTACTCTAACATAGACTAACTTACACTAAGGAGAACACACACACCCATGCCCGAGGGAGGACTCGAACCTCCGATGGGGGGAGCCGTCCGGACCGTGACACAAGACCCCTCAGACCGTGCGTCTACCCCGCGCGGCTCTAATTAATATAGCTAAGAAAAGACACAACATGTTGTTTAGTGAGGTTTAGTGAGGATTATCTCGCAATTCGTTTAGTGAAAACAGTTTTGCAACATCTTAAGCGCGTCTCGAAGTCTTTGAGGTGAACAATGTAGCTGCAGAATGCAGGGAAGAAACTGATTTTGATAGACCATGGGCAAAATAAGCCTAAAAATAGTGGCGGAGAGGTGAACTCTGAAGAGGACTACCACCTCTAACATGAATATCACTGCTGTGAAAGTGCTGAGTGTAGTGCTAACATAATACATCTACATCCATACCCTGCAAAACCGCTGTGAAGCGCATGGCTGAGGGTACGTATGGATCGCTGGAAGAATGACTGCTGTAATGCCTCTGTGCACGCTGTAATTAGTTTAATCAGGTCTTAGCGCTCGCTAAAGGATCGATACGTAAGGAGACGAAGAATTTCTGTAGATTTTTATCTCCCTCTTAAAATTTTGTTGTTAGGTTTTGGCGGATAAAATTTGCGCCTGTCTTCAATTGTCTGTCAATTTAGTTTTTTCAGCATTTACGTGACCTCCCGTTAGTCGAAATAAACCAGTTATCGTTTGTGGTGCCCTTCTTTGTGTACGTTCAATATTCCCTTTTGGTCCTATGCGGTATGGATCCCATACACTTGACGATTATACTAATGTGCAGCGCACAATTTGTTTTTCAGGAATCTGCTTTGTACACTGATTCCATTTCTGACTCACAAAAGCTGTAGTCATAGAATACTCCTTTCCTGAGTTTTGTGATCTGCACTGTTCTACATTTCTGAACATTTAAAACAAGTTCCTAATATTTACTCTGTACTGAAATTTTACTGAATGTAATTGATTATAAATAACTGCAGCACCTGAAAATATTATATTATTTGAGATATGTGCATGAACAACGTACAGATGTAAATAGCAAACTCCCCAGTTTTACATGGTTCCGGCTAGGTAGCAGTAGTGTGCGCCCACTTCAGTTCTAGTAAAAATGGTGTTTTGTGTTCTACGTTTTCCGCAGTGTATGTCAATAACAACCGTTCAGTGCGACTTTCGTACTAGGAAAGGTGCGGATCCTCCTGATGCACAAAGCATTAGACAATGGCATGCATTGTTCCGAGAAACAGGCTGTTTGTGTGAAGGCAAATCGCCGGACCATCCCGATTGTCTGACACAGACGTCAAACGCATCCGTCATAGTTTCACAAGGAGTCACAGAAATCCGTTCGCGGTGCAGCTCGAAAGCTCAACGTGCCCCAGTCCGTCTGGCGTGCGTTGCGTCGACGTTTACACGTGCAACCACACAAATTCCAGCTACTTCATGTTCTTCGTGAAGGCGACAAACAACAACGTGTGTAGTTCCGTAATTTCGTTCTTGGCAGGACGGAAGATGACAGTTTTCTTCCACGCTTAGTGTTTAGTGAGGAGGCAACATTCCATTGAAATAGAAAGGTGAACTTTCATAATGCTAGAATATGGGGTACGGAACAACAACATAAAGTTGTCTCTTCAACATTTAATGTGTTTTGTGCAGTTTCACGGGAAAAAGTGTATAGTCTATTTCTCTTTGCCGAGAACACTGTTACAGGAAGTACATATCTCGATATGCTTGAGAACTTTCGTTTTCCACAGTTGGAGACTGATTCGAATGACTTTATTTACTAACAGGATGGGGCACCACAACACTGGAATGTGAAAGTGCGGGAATTTTTAAATCAAAGGATCGGTCATAATGGACCAAATGATTCAGCCTTACGTTACTGGCCTCCAATGTCAACGAACCTGCCTGTATGTGATTATATCTTGTGGGGGTTTTTATAAAAGAGTCTGTTTGTGTGCCTCCATTACCAACAACAATGAATGAATTGAAATTTCGCATAAGCTGTAACTCAAGACATGCTCGCAGCAGTGTGGGAACAATTTGAATACCCCATTGACACATGCCGTGCATCTCAAGGGGTCATATTGAAGACTTGTGAAAAGGTATGAAAAAAACTTTTTGAGTTTCCCATTCACCAAAAACAAAATTCACTGTATGTGTTTATCAATTTCAGAAATACAGACATGCCAAACTGGATGATTCTTTTTGATACGCCATGTAATTAGCTGTTAACCACTACCTTCCTCAGAAATCCTTTTTTACTGCTGTAGCCAGCCTGCATTCTCTCTACATCGCCTGTCATTAATTATTTTGCTGTTCAAATAACAAAACTCATCTACAACTTTTAGTGCTTCATTTTCAAATCTAATTCCCTCAACAGTGCCTGATTCGTCTACATCACATTACCGCTGTTTTGCCTGTGTTGATGTTCACCCCACTACCTATTTCCAAGATGCTATCCATTCAGTTCTGCTCTTCCAAGTGCTTTGCCATCCTCTTTGCCATCTTGACATAATCACAACGCCATCGTCAAACCTCACAGTTCTTATTTCTTCTCCTTGAGCTTTAATTGGCCTTCGAAATTTTTCCCTGGTGAATATGCAAATTTAATAATATCAGGAATAGACTTCAATCACTCTCAACTAGTGCATCTCTCGACACCTTTAACTGCAGATACCTTTCTGTACAAGTTGCAGTTAACCTGATTTTATACCCGCTACCGTTTAATTTCAAAGAGTGTCTTTCAGTCTACATCGACAGAAGATTTATCTAAAACTATAAACGTTATACCGTAGATTTGCCTTTCTTAACCTGCCCTGAAAGTCATAGGATCATTGTTGTCTGGCGTGTACCAGAAACGATCCTCCTCGATGTCGGCTTCTAACAATTTTTCCCTTCGTCTGTAAATAATGCGTGTCAGTATTTTGAAACCTTTATCGCTTTATTCATTTTGCATTGTCCTACATTTTACGAAAATGGATAAATACCTTGAGTTGAATAAAATATGGAGTTTCAGTCTTCGATCGCTATTTTCAATTACCGGTTTCGGGATAGCTGCCCATCTTCAGATCTGTTAGACAATTTTAAAAATGTAATTAATAAGAGAGATACAGTTAGTGAAAAAATATCTTAGTTTACAAAAAGAAATTTTGGAACGTATTAAATGCCAACATACCATATGTTGTAGTTACAGAGTAACTTGTCCGTACAGAACACACAGTTACTCTGTAACTACAACATATGGTATGCATTTAATACGTTCCAAAATTTCTTTTTGTAAACTAAGATATTTTTTCACTAACTGTATCTCTCTTATTAATTACATTTTTAAAATTGTCTAACAGATCTGAAGATGGGCAGCTAGCCCGAAACCGGTAACTGAAAATAAAGAATAGCGATCGGAGACTGAAACTCCATATTTTACTTAATGAACGATCGCGGAATTCCCAGTGAGACAACTATGTCTAGTTTTGATACCTTGAGTTGCTTGTGGTAATTAGTGCGGAATCAACAGTCATCCAGACGGAGATAAGGCCGGTATTACACTATCAAATTTCTTTGTCAAAGATTTGATCAAAGATGTGATCAAATATTCCGTCAAATATATTTGACAAAGATCTTTGACGTAGTGCTTGAAGGGGTATTACACTGTCATCATATTTTTCGTCAAAGTTCAAGATGGCTGAGAACAATAACTTGTTATTAACCGCAGCAGTTGCATGTACCACAATTGCACTGTGTGAACATGCGGAAGAGAAGTGGGGGAAAAAAGGAAACATACCTGGGTGAAGCCGTGGGTTCTTCGACGACACGATAAAAGCATTCAACAAAACTTTTTACGTGAACTTATAGAGGAGGACGTCAAGCCGTACATAAATTACTTAAGAATGGATGAGCATACATTTCTGCATGTGCTCAGTGAAGTGTAACTTCATATCATAAAGCACAGTATTCACTTAAGAACTGCTACATCTGCAGAAGACAGGCTCGCTGTAACACTGCGATTCCTTGCTACAGGAGAGGGTTAGGTTAGGTTAGGTTAGGTCAGGTAATGTCAGGTCAGGTGTCCAATCTTCATAATCTATTTTTGTATTCAGGGTGCCTCACGTTGTAAGCTTCAGCTTCAGACATCTCTACTAATTTTGTAGTTGTCGGCACACACCTATTGTATTTACTGGCAATGTTTATAAAAACACTACAGACGACAGGACGCTGCAGCGATGCTAGCGCTCCATGTGGTAACATGTCACATTGCAGTGAATAGAAGACAAGCGACTTCTTTGATCAAATCTAGAGCGAGGCCCTAGATTTGATCAATTATTGGATGACATTTGACAAAGTTCCCTATTACACCATCAAATATCTTTGACAAAGATTTTTGACAAAGATATTTGACAAAGAAATTTGATAGTGTAATACCGGCCTAACATTGAGTGAACGCATCGGCGGCGGACGCCTTGACTCCGGCGAGGCGAGCAGTGGTGCGCGCACGTGAGCAGCAGTCACGTGCGGCTGTCCTCCCCCACCCTGCTGCGCCGGCAGCCGCGGCCCGGGCCGCCGCTTTCTCCCGGCTGCGCTGCGCCCGCGCCTGCGCCCGGCAGTTCTCTCGCCCCGCCCACTGACTCTACAGGCCGCCCGGCGGGTCCGCTGACGCAACCTTCCTTAAAGGGCACACGATCCCTATCGCCGCAAAAGGCAAATGCCTCCCCTTGTAACAGCTGCGATGCCTGCCGGTACTCCTGTGACATTCCGTGCCCTGCGTTTCGACTTCCACCAACTTGAGCAAAGAACTCCACCGACAAACTTTAAGAGACTATTCAGGAAAATCTTCTGACTATTCTGCTCCAGGCGAACAGTTATCTCCTGTGATATATAGGGTAATGATGTAATATAATTAATTCGCTTTGTCATTTCAATTACTATTTTTCCTGTGAAAATACCTTTATCAACAAATAAAATGGCTGTTATATCCAATCATCCTATCACGAAAGGATACGAAAACCTGCCAGGACCGCGTGACCGCTACGGTCGCAGGTTCGAATCCTGCCTCTGGCATGGATGTGTGTGATGTCCTTAGGTTAGTTAGGTTTAAGTAGTTCTAAGTTCTCGGGGACTGATGACGTCAGATATTAAGTCCCATAGTGCTCAGAGCCATTTGAACCATTTTTTGAACCTGCCAGGAAGTTTCATATCAGCACACACTCCGCTACAGAGTGAAAATCACGAAAGGATCCGGCTTCTCGTAGGCGCATATGTAGAGAGGCAAAACTGCTATGATGTGGTTGTGGGAACAATTCAGCATAGCGTCATTGTGCTGCCCTTCCATCGTTTTCGGGAAGACGACGGTTCAAACCCTCGTCCATCCATCCTGATTTAGGTTTTCCGTGATTTCCCTAAATCGCTTGAGGCTTTTCTTCGAAATGGCACGGCCGACTTCCTTCCCCATCCTTCCCCAAATGCGATGCAAGAGATAATTTCGCTGTTTGGTCCCCGCCTCCAAATCAACCAACCAATCCAGTCTATTCAGTGAGCCGATACACGAAGTTCACATCAGACAAATCTTCATCTCCACTCAGTGACTGGGTGTTGTGTTGTCTTTATCATCATCATTTGATCCCAATCGACGCGCAAGTTGCCGAAGTGGCGTCAAATTGAAAGACTTCCATCCGGCGAACGGTCTACCCGACGCGAGGCCCTAGTCACACGACATCTACATTTATTTACAGTAAACCTATCCATATTTCTGTGTTTCCTCGTTAGCGTACAACTGGCATTGCCCGAAAAACAGCTCGAGGACGAAGAGAAAATTGGGTATTACTGTTGTCAACATCAGTTACACTGAATGATGCGAACAAGATTGTTTCCATCAATACACACAGCGAACGCCGTCGATATTTGCGCTGTCTTCCAGATATTTTCATTGCAGTTCGTATATAAAGATGTGGTGTAAGAAATCAAAGCAAATGCAACCATTATTTAATGAATTACTGGGGGCCACGCGTTCGTCATATCAAAATAGGCAGAAAATATAACAGAACATCATGCGAAGTTTCGTCGGAGGGTTCCTGGTTCACGTTGTACATTTTTACTCTCTGTAACCCATCATACGGCGCCTGTCGAGGATACAAACTTTTTTGTTGTTGCTTCTTTTTATGAATCTTTGACTGCTTTCTTGAGCAGTGTTCAAACGGCTCTGAACAGTATGGGACTTAACATCTGAGGTCATCAGTCCCCTAGACTTAGAACTACTTAAACCTAACTAACCTAAGTACATCACAAACATCCATGCCCGAGGCAGGATTCGAACCTGCTACTGTTGTAGCAGCGCGGTTCCAGACTAAAGCGCCTAGAACCGCTCGACCACGACGGCCTGCGATTTTCTTTACAGAGTAGCACACTGCGTGTTCATTTTTTTGTTGTAACTATTTCAGTCTTTGTCTTCGTCTATAATTATTTTAAGCCCCATCAAAATTCTTTCTTGATGTCTTAACACATGTCTCATCGTCCTTGTTTTATGTATATGTATTTTCCTGCCAATTTTACTTAGAACGTCCCCACTTCTTATCTTATCAGCCCGTTTAATTTTGAGCAGCTTTCTGTAACGTGACATCTAAAACGCTTCTAATGTCTTCGTATCAGATTTTCCTACAGTCCATAATGCATTTTCATACGGTGCTACAATCCAGACGTATTTTCTCAGATATTTCTTTCTTTCTCTAAGGCGCGTGTTTCCTATCAGTAGATAGAGACATAGTGTATTAGCGTTAATTGCCTTCTACTTGCTTCTTTCGCGGATTTTGCTAGGAAAGAAAAAGTATACAGGCGTATATTCTCAGACATCTCTTTACCGAGTGAGGTGGCTCAGTGGATAGCACGTTTCACTCGCATTCGGGAGTATGACGATTAAAACCCGCCTGCGGCCGCCCTGATTTAATTTTCCATGATTTCCCTATTTCAGGCAAATCCCGGGATGATTCTTTTTAAAGGGCGTGACCGACTTCCTTCCCCGTCCTTCCGGTGGGACTGGTGACCTCGATGCTTGGTCCCCTCCCCCCGAATCACCTCCCCCCCCCCCACCCCTTAGATGTGTCTTTCTCTAAGCCGCATGTTTGATGTTTGTGGACTGAGACGTAGTGTGCCAGCGTTATCTGCCTCCTTCTGGCTTCCTTCGCCGAGTATACAGGAAAAGAAGAACTGTAACCTCTCTAACTCTACCGTCATAGCCATCCCATGCGACACTTATGGACCGGAGTAACATTGTGTTTTGTGCGGATGACTATCAACAGTATCTTAAGCCCGACGCCTTGAGATTATTGCAGAGTGTGATGCATCTCAGGAGATTGAGACAATTTGTGGGACAGACTGTTGTTAACAGAATAAAATTTCGGGAATTCCAAGAAAGTGTGATCGGAGCCTAACTATTTATAAATTCCATTAATGATTTGGTGGATAACGTTGGACGCTCTGTGAGGCCATTCCGCAGGTTGTGTGTGAGAAGACTGCTGCACAAGAAGGCTGGAGTGAAATGTAGGAAGACCTGCAGGGAATCGACGGTTGATACAGGGGCTGGGAATTGAACCTGAACGTAAGCAAATGTAATATGTTTCTCACAAATATGGAAAGTGGTCCATTACCACAGGCGATAAAATACTGGAAACGATAACTACCGTAAGTTACCTTTGGGTGTCCAACCGAAGCAGCATAAAGTGGAACGGCCACATTAAACGAATTGTAGGGAAAGAGACAGCAAGCTGAGATTCATTGGGAGAATCTTAAGTAAAAGTCACACATCCACGAAAGAAGTGCCTTACAAAAGGAATCCTTAATATGCTGGATTAACAGAAGTTTCAACGAAGAGCGGTGCGTTTCTTCCCAGGATCATCCAGTCGGCACGAAATCGTTGGGCAAGTGCTCCACAAAATCCAGTGGCAGACAGTACAAGAAAGCCGTTGTACATCACGGAGACGTTTACGACTGAAACTCCGAGAACGCACGTAGCAACCACTGTCGGGCAGCGTATCACTGCTTCCCACATATGTCTCTTGAAATGACCACGACGAGAAAGTAAGACATTAACGCTCACAAGGCGAGCTGTACACAGCAGTTGCTTCCCCTCTAGTTCTACCAGCTCTCGTATCGTGAACGGAACACCGAGTAGAGGGCGGGGGAGGAGGAGGAAGAACAAAATAGTGGAATGAGAAGAGTACCCTCCGCCACACACCGAAGATTGGTTGCGTGGCATAAATGTAGCTGTAGATATGGATGAGATATCTGGAAACTTGTCTTAAAACTGAATTATCCAAAACAATTTTTGATCTGACGATATTTTTCTCGGGATGTCATTATTTTCGTTTTAATCTACAAATTTTGAAGTAGTATTTCTTGATTATTTCATTCAACTGGTATACTGATCTGTGCTCTAAGCTTTGATTTTGGCTCTGATACTGAAAATAAAATACACAAATTCCAAGCTGTCTGCGGTACCACTGGCAGAACATTCGGCCATGAAGTACAAAAAGAGACCATCCTTAAATTCTACAAAGTGGTGGCGGTTCCTGTGTTATCCTATGGAATTGAAAGCTGCGTTACAAAAATAAATAAATATGTACCGGGTGATCAAAAAGTCAGTATAAATTTGAAAACTTAATAAACCACGGAATAATGTAGATAGAGAGGTAAAAATTGACACACATGCTTGGAATGACATGGGGTTTTATTAGAACCAAAAAAAAAGTATTGCTAGACGCGTGAAAGATCTCTTGCGCGCGTCGTTTGGTGATGATCGTGTGCTCAGCCGCCACTTTCATCATGCTTGGCCTCCCAGGTCCCCAGACCTCAGTCCGTGCGATTATTGGCTTTGGGGTTACCTGAAGACGCAAGTGTATCGTGATTGACCGACATCTCTAGGGATGCTGAAAGACAACATCCGACGCCAATGCCTGACCGTAACTCCGAACTTGCTTTACAGTGCTGTTCACAACATTATTCCTCGACTACAGCTATTGTTTGAGGAATGATGGTGGACATACTGAGCATTTCCTGTAAAGAACATCGTCTTTGCTTTGTTTTACATTGTTATGCTAATTATTGCTATTCTGATCAGATGAAGTTTTTTGGAATGTTTGTATTTTTTTGGTTCTAATAATACCCCATGTCATTCCAATCATGTGTGTCAATTTGTACCTCTCTATCTACAGTATTCCGTGATTTATTCAGTTTTCAAATTTATACGGACTTTTTGATCACCCCGTATGTAAAATAAAATTAAAACAGCAGGGACCAGGTTCCTAAGGAAGAAGAAGGGATGCATAAGAAGTGGTATGATTAGAAATAAAGATATTAGAACAGAATTAAATATTTTCAACATGAGTGAAAAAATTCGAAAATCTAGAGATTGGAGACAACACCTCATGAGAATGAGAATGTCAGTTCACATATTTCTCCAGAAGATCCTGAGCTACGTGGCCAAGCGGTTAAAGGCGCTACAGTCTGGAACCGCGCGGCCGCTACCGTCGCAGGTTCGACTCCTGCCTCGGGCATGGATGTGTGTGATGTCCTTAGGTTAGTTAGGTTTAAGTAGTTCTAAGTTCTAGGGGACTGATGACCTTAGAAGTTAAGTCCCATAGTGCTCAGAGCCATTTGAACCATTTGATCCTGAGCTACAAGCCGAATGGAAGACCTCGAAAGCGATGGGCAACAAAATGATGATAATACTAGGAAAGTAGAACCGAGCGAGGTTGCGCAGTAATTAGCACACTGGACTCGAATTCGGGTGGAAGGCGGTTCAAACCCACGTCCGGTCATCCAGATTTATGTTTCCCGTGGTTTTCCTAAATTGCTAAAGGCAAATCCTGGGACGGTTCCTTTGAAAGGGCACGGCCGATTTCCTTCTCCGTCCTTCCCTAATCCGAGCTTGTGTTCCGTCTCTAATGACTTCGTTGTCGACGCAACGTTAAACCCTAATCTCCTCCTCCCCTCTTACTGGGAACTATAAGTAGCTAGATGTCGTTTCCATCTGTGGAAAGAAAGAGCTTTGATGGTTTTAATGAGAAGCACTAAGTGGGGACTCGCGCAAGGAAAGTTTATTTGCGAAGAATGTGATACCGCGGGGTCAGGTTCTCGGGGATCGTTAGTGGAGTGGCTGTAGCGTAGTTGTTGGCAAACACTGATATACGAGGAGTCAAGTGCAGACAACCTGGGACGTGGACGGCCGTGAACTTGGCGGTTGCCCGGCGGTCCACGAAGCTGGTAGCCTTGGCGAGATCCGCGACGCCTGGCTGCTCCGACAAGGTCACAGCGCGCCGCAGACACCGTGGGATCGCAGGCGAGGGCGGCGACCAATCACTCACACCTGCCGGCTCTGCGTGTTCTTGCATAACCAAGGCTTACGTTCTATTGCTATACCAACCACGCGGCTCAGTGCCTATCGCAGATTCATTGTGCTACGTCACTCGGTAGCTGGAGACTTCAATGTCACTTAAGAAGCCATGTAGTTGATCTTACGAGGCTGAATGAACATCATTTCGTCCTGCCAGAGTCGCCAGTAGGTGCTCCGCCACAACCAGGCACTCCTCCTTCCACTGACGCACGGCTCTCTGCCTTAACAGTGAGTCGAGGGGAATGGGACACTGCGTCATGCACTGTTACCTGTTTAGCTGCTGCGCCATCTTACTTTCTGCATCTGAATTACGACGGATATCCGGAAAGTAAAATGGTTGAGATGGCTCTGAGCACTATGGGACTTAACATCTATGGTCATCTCTAGGCGCGCAGTCCGGAACCGCGCGGCTGCTACGGTCGCAGGTTCGAATCCTGCCTCGGGCATGGATGTGTGTGATGTTCTTAGGTTAGTTAGGTTTCAGTAGTTCTAAGTTCTAGGGGACTGATGACCACAGATGTTAAGTCCCATAGTGCTCAGAGCCATTTGAACCATCTATGGTCATCAGTCCCCTAGAACTTAGAACTACTTAAACCTAACTAACCTAAGGACAGCACACAACACCCAGCCATCACGAGGCAGAGAAAATCCCTGACCCCGCCGGGAATCGAACCCGGGAACCCGAGCGTGGGAAGCGAGAACGCTACCGCACGACCACGAGATACGGACTATCCGGAAAGTAAGTTCCGGTTGATCGCGAAAAGGAAACCATTTCGAAAATTCGTCCGCAACAGTTAGCTACAGCTTCCAGCCACTGCTCTACATAGCCGTCACTCCGACTTAGACATTTATCGTAGCGTTGTATTAACTTTCCAATACGCTTGTCATAGAAGGCAGCCGCCTTTGCTTCCCGCCAATTCTCTACGCTCATCTTCAGCTCTTTGTCTGTGCGAAAATGTTGTCTTCATACCCAGTAGTTAATGTGAGCAGAGATGAAATACAGAGGGGGCCAATTACGGGCTGTAGTGCGGGTGATCACACACTTCCCATCGAAAACGCTGCAGGAGCATTTTCATTGCCCCTGCAAATTGCAACCGAGAATTGTCACAAAGTAGGAACTGTATGACAGTTCTGTAACCTGGGCTGCATAACATCAGGCGAAATTTCTCAACAGGACCTCATACTTGGCGGGAGACACTATTTTATACGCATCTTTTGTGCTCACCATGCGCTCAGAACTGAAAAGAACGAAGTGATGTAACCGACTGCCATACTAGAGACACTGTCGTACAGATATGTGCAAAGCTTTACAAGATTTTCACAGTGGTTTCCATTTCTTGACCGATCGAAACTTAGTTTCCGGATATCCTTCGTACCTTCCCCGCTATCCAGCAGAATAATTCACGCTTCCTCTCCTATTGCAAGAGAACTAGATTGTTTTCAATACATTTCTTTGTAAGATATATACAACGCTCGCCCAAAAAGTTCGGAGAGTGATTTTATTTCTGGCGTATAAAAGTCGTCAGCGCAGTAACTACGGCGACAGCTTCAACAAACAACAGATGTGCTTTCGATCAGTCAGTAGTGAGCAGCGAGTGTTAAGTATGTCAGCATCGTTGTTTAACAAATCGCAACAGAGCAACATCTCCAAATCAAATGTTCAACACATTCTATAGAATGTTTTGAAGAAGAGAACGCCGGCCGGGTGCCCGAGCGGTTCTAGGCGCTACAGTCTGGAACCGCGCGACCGTTACCGTCGCAGGTTCGAATCCTGCATCGGGCATGGATGTGTGTGATGTCCTTATGTTAGTTAGATTTAAGTAGTTCTAAGTTCTAGGGGACTGATGACCTTAGAAGTTAAGTCCCATAGTGCTCAGAGCCATTTGAACCATTTAATGAAGAGAAAAGTTTCTGCAAAATTCATCCCGCACACTTTGACTCCCGAGAAAATAAATTACGAAATTGAAATTCCGACCTTAGTCGCAATCAGGCACCGAAAATTTGTGTTGGACCGGAACACGTACCCGGATTTATCGATTTACGAGAGCGGTTGCCTTAATCGCTTCGCCTATCCTATCATGTTTCACATCCATCCACCCCGAATTCCAGACTAATCGCACACTACTGACATAGCGTCCCCTGTCCACTAACCTCACTGCTGGTATCCACCGCAAGATGTCGAACGAAGAGTGAATCTGCACTGAATGATCATTGATTGCCGTCAGTGCGCATATATTTACAGTGTGGTGTCTTTGTTTCTTCTGACATGTCCGAAAGAACAGATATCACACTCACACAATTCGTGAATAGTCAACGCTTTGACGTCATAACCCACATTGAAAGCAATGGAATGCGGTAGTTGGAAATCATCACACATGTTCGTATGAATTTTTTGTGTGTTGCACTCTAATGTGGCGTGGAAGGGGTAGAGCGGCAGGCGGGAGCAGACGGACTACGTAGAACACCTCAAGATTAAAACCACCATCTTCATTTATTCGTATTTTTTATTAATCCAGTCAAGAAACTTTTTGGACTGCAGGGTTGCACGCCGAAGAAACATCATCTGATAACGTGTGACACCATCTCTACTCTTGATAATACCTTCAGTTCGGCGAGAAGGAGAATCCATAACACTCCTCAGGTATGTCATATGCAAGTGAAGCCACTCACTGATGATTACAGGTCCCGTAGAGCTTCCAAACTACCTAACTTTCACCCGCTACCCCAAATAGTCCCAGACATTTTCTGTGGGAAAAGATGTCTTGCTTGAGCGTGTGTCAAACCAGAAACGTTTGGAGCCTGTGGAGCGGGCTGTACTCATGTAGGAAGACGATCGTACTTTCCACCAAGATGTAGAAGACAGTACAACTCTCAGACAATGAGAATATTAAAATAAACGTATGATTCATGTTCACGGTAACCTGAATGAGAGGGCCCTAGTCATTCTACGTAAAACACCCCAAAATTTCACTGAACCAGCTCCAGAGTGAGCTATACCCTCAACACACTGCATCTACTTGCTGAATTGAGCCATCGGTGGAATCGACTCCTTGACATCGTTTGAAAAAAGCCTAAATCGCGACCCGTCGAACCACAATACGTTTCTCCAGTCATCTGCTGTCCAGTCTGTTTGGCCCATTCCAGATCTACAGCTTTATTTGCTGCTGTGACAAATGACCTTTTGTGAGGTACCAGACTTAATATTTCCATTGGATGCAGTTTTCTTCCCGGGGTTCGCTCTTCGTCTGGATGAAATGGAAGTGCACTCACTGAAAGCAACAAATTCCAATCGGGTCTGAAACCTATTTCCACTTACACGGCGGAAAAATTCGTTTCCGTTCCCTGCATTTTTGTGTCGTGTTACATAGCTGCGAGTAACAGCACTTCTCGTAGACACAATGGACAGTCCACGCTGGTGTGCCATCTTTACTCAGGGTGTAGTCATGGATACTTTGGAACACTTTATGCCATTCTGTCACTTCCTCTCACCAGTCCATCACGATCCACTGAATCCATAGAACCGACAGTCACATAAACACCACTACACTACCATGACTTACGCCAGGGGTGAAAAGTCACATGACCACCTAGTGCACCAATCGTGCACCATAGAGAGCGCTCCAAAGAGACCAGTGTTCTCTTTTATGGCGATGACTGACATTTCGTCTGGTGGAGCGAAGAGGAGTTCTTGGTAAGTTGGAGAGCAGCCGCTATTAAGTTGAAGCTTTGACCCGGTCTCTGGAAGGCACTTGAATGGTTCAATCAGCAGAGCATATGTCAGTGTTCGAAAAGATTTGGACTGTGAAATTTTAGCTGCAGTCAAAAGATCAACTAAACATACACCCCACCAAGGGTAAAACAGCTCCTATCACAATAAAACAATGGACTGAAACATTAGCGTAAATGAAGTGCCAACGTGACATATTTCTATAAATAGTACCAAAGGGTGGAAGAAACAAGTTGAAAGTGTGCTAATTGTTAAGGATGTGATCGACAGAGTTCTCGGATATAAATTTTCGTTAAGTGGGTTCGTCAAAGATTAACATAATGCAATAAAATCATTAATACACTAAATAAAAGTTTTGTTTCGCTCAGCAGTCTGGTGCAACTCTTTCAATTGGAAGCCTTTTCGGTGACTTGCGTATCCCTAACTTGAAACATTTTACCAACGGGCGAACTGAGGCCTACAGTTTATCGTGAAATGCGAAACAGCTGTCATTTCTGGCGATTCTTCATATAACTTAGAGATGAATGCTAGTTTAATGGCGCAGTGAAGAAATCCGTGGTCCGGCCGATTTTGATGCCGCGACCTTTCGGTTCCTAGACACGAGCTTCACAGTTGCACCACCGGGTCTGACTCAGTATTACGAAAGAAATCAATCTAATCGCCAAAAGTGGAAATTTCATTAACCATCCAGAGCAACCGAAAGTGAAATTTTAGTTACATTGGCAAAATCTTAAGGGAATGTAAAAACTGACCTACAAAACGCCGGTTCTGTTGTTTCTAGACTATTTTTAATCAACAGACGTCACAGGACAAACGGAGAAAATCCAAAGAAGAGCAACGAGTTTCCTCACGAGATCTTTCGTTCGGTGCGAGAGCGTCAAGGGAATACACAGTTCCAATAGCAGACGCTCCAAGAGAGATGTTGTACATCACGGAAAGAGTTTACTCTCGAAATTTGAAGAGCGTACATTCCAAGATCCGTGGGGTAACATATTACTTCCTGAAACTTCCTGGCAGATTAAAACTGTGTGCCAGACCGAGACTCGAACTCGGACCATTGCCTTTCGCGGGCAAGTGCTCTACCATCTGAGCTACCCAAGCACGACTCAGGCCCCGTCCTCACAGCTTTACTTCTGCCAGTACCTCGTCTCCTACCTTCCCAACTTCACAGAAGTTCTCCTGCGAACCTTGCAGAACTAGCACTCCTGGAAGAAATGATATTGTGGAGACATGGCATAGCCACAGCCTGGGGGATGTTTCCAGAATGGAAATTACTTCCTACCACATAAGTCTCGCGAAATGATCGCGACGAGAAAGAGAAATTAGATGTGATACGGGGCTTTACATGTATACAATGCAGCAGATGTAAAAAATGTGTGTACGGTCTCCTTTTTACCGCAACTACAGATACGCTTTCTAACATGAAAGTTTAGCAGTAGGGCAGCTATAGACCTACAGCTGCATCCGATTGCGCACGTCTGTAGACAACAAATGCAAATTATTAGACTCTTTACAAATAGTAAAATTTTTGTTAACAGTTCTGGGAACGTAGTTCTCCTACCAAGTGTGTTTGCTTACGATAAGCGGTGTGTTTGTTAAAACAAGTCATCTCGTTTTTTAAACTTATGTTTTTGTTCGTATTTATATTGCCGCATCACTTCTATACAAACCAAATGAGTAGATATCCCTGTATAACAATGGGATCGTTCAGGTATCTGAATTTACATGTGCCTCATAATTTAGATTCAAACCGTTGTGAGATTCAGATTACATTCTTCTGTCATGAGAATAAAATGATGCAGTTGTCCTTACTTCGTGCATGCGCTTTACCGTTAGATTTTTTTAAAAAAAGTATCGCAATATGGAATCTGGGAACAATTGAAACAATGTTGTGCCTTCTGTGTTTACGAGTCCAATATAGTAAACATCATAAGATCAGCAGAAGATCCTCATTGTGTATGTTTTGAGTTTTGCTGTTTTTTAGAAAAAAAATGATAAATGGTCTTCAAGAGCTCCAAAAATTTGAAAACAACTTAGGAGAGTAACGTGATGGTGGCGTTCGCATTTCTTACCGCTGCGTCGGTGAATGGCACAATTTTCTAAGTTAGACGCTATGTGCTAAGATATGATCTGTTGCCATTTTATAGTGCCAGAAAGTCACACGGACATTTTTGCCCTTAGAATGGTCCTGAAATACTTGTTCTCGGCAGTTGTATTTGACGCACACATTGCGAAAACCTTCAAAACGCACCTCGAGAAACAATAACAAGCATGCGACTGAAGTACTTTATCAGTCAAGGAACTTGTTAGCAACTGAAAGAAACGACAAACGACTCACAAGCGTATTTCACAGAGTAGTACGTGAAACTCACGCTAGGTAATATCATGTCACCGTATTAAAGTCACTCACGCGAAACATTTGCACACTTAACATGCTTAGCCCGCATCTCGTGGTCGTGCGGTAGCGTTCTCGCTTCCCACGCCCGGGTTCCCGGGTTCGATTCCCGGCGGGGTTAGGGATTTTCTCTGCCTCGTGATGGCTGGGTGTTGTGTGCTGTCCTTAGGTTAGTTAGGTTTAAGTAGTTCTAAGTTCTAGGGGACTGATGACCATAGATGTTAAGTCCCATAGTGCTCAGAGCCATTTGAACCATTTTTGAACTTAACATGCTTTTATCACAGCAGATGTAATTGCCATACCAGAAACAGAAATGTAGCTTCAGTAATAAACATCGAGTCATGATGCATCAAAACTTGTTAGAGAGGTACAGAGATCCAGGTTTCAAGAGTGGAAATTAAGCCACTTGTTTATTCCTTCTAGCCAACACTCTCGCCGCTGTGGTACTAACGGTTCCCGTCAGATCACCGAAGTTAGGCGCTTTCGGGCTTGGCTGGCTATCGAATGGGTGCCCGTACCGGTCTGGCGAGCGCTGTTGGTAAGCGTGGTGCACTCATCCCTTGTGAGGCCAGTCGAAGAGGTATTTGACCGAGAAGTAGCGGCTCCCGTCGTGAAAAGTGACAAGTGCCCGGAGAGCGGTGTGCTCACCACATACCCCTCCTTATTTGTAGCCAGTGACGCCTATCGACTTAGGGTGACATGGTAGTCGGGTTGTCCTGTTGCTCTTGTCGAAGCCTGTTCGGATAGAGTTTGGTTTATGACCGTTACCCATAAGCAGCAAAATGGTTCAAATGGCTCTGAGCACTATGGGACTTAACATCTGAGGTCATCAGTCCCCTAGAACTTAGAACTACTTAAACCTAACTAACCTAAGGACATCACACACATCCATGCCGGAGGCAGGATTCGAACCTGCGACCGTAGCGGTCGCGCGGTTCCAGACTGAGGCGCCTAGGACCGCTCGGCCACACCGGCCGACTATAAGCAGCACACCGGTTAATAATGCGGTATTTGGCATGACTGCCTTAGAGTCAGCTATTTGAGCCTTGTAGAAGCCCAGAATAGCTGTACTCGATACAAGCCACATCCTCAAATCTCTGCTAGATGGAACAGAATATCACATCAAGGTGCAGGCATAAGAATACCTACTAAGTATTTGAAAAATATCAGTCGGTATCAACAGTTCTAAACAAGTTTTCTATCATTGTTAAATTAAACAGTTTCGAAGTGCTTTTGAATAATTTAAATTATGGAATACGTTACTGAAAAATATATTTTCATATATCATTTGAAGGAGGTCTGCCTTACAGCCTTTAACTGCGAGCTGCGCTTGCCCCAAAGACATACACAGTTTTCATGTAAGCCATTCCACTCGTGGGTGCTGTATTTCAAGGTTGTACATACGACCATTCGTACATCTTATCCCCAGTTTCACAACTAAAAGGCTGTTTTTTGAATTATAAACAACGTCTGAGCACATTTTAGGCGACTGTTGTTTTTTTTAGAAAATGTTAACTACGGTTTTGCTCGTGGGCGCCTTTCTACCATCTCCTGACCGCGGTGCATACTTACCAGAAACCTGAACATGGTGCAGAGCTGTGATCCAGGAAACAACTGGAGGTACGGGAGAATGCAGTGCGGCAGTTTATATAGCGGTGAAAGTGCGGCTGCGTCGGCGTAGTGGGGCGGCAGGGTGGGGCGCCGGAGCTCAACCTAAATAAGCGGCGAGGCGGGGTTCAAGGATGGGGACCAGACCAGTCGTGCGGCGCTCCGGTCCAGCCGCCAGGGACCAGCTGGCCGGCTCCAGGCCGGCCGCACACAGACACAAGATACCGGCCGACGTGTGGGCACACGGGTCCACAGCCCGCCCGGCTGTCGATCGGAGTCACCGAACCAATCGGACAGCTTTCTCTCTTTCCACAGCCCGCCCGCCGTCCCGTCGTCTTCAGAACCAAGAAAACGCTTGCAACCCATCAGTCAATTCCCTTGGTTGCAGTTCGCTGTAAATGTGACAACCACCAATTCAGACCAGTTCAGTCCCACCCATTGTTCTGCCCTCACCTATAAGATTTATTTCTCTTTTTTCAGCAGCCTTCTCAATGGTTTGATACAGCTCACTACGAATTCGTCTCCTGTGCCAACCCTTCTACATCTACATCTACATACATACTCCGCAATCCACCATACGGTGCGTGGCCGAGTGTACCACGTACCACAAATAGCATCTTCTCTCCCTGTTACACTCCCAAACAGAACGAGGGAAAAATGACTGCTTATACGCATCTGTACGAGCCCTAATCTCTCTTATCTTATCTTCGTGGTCTTTCCGCGAAATGTAAGTTGGCGGCAGTAAAATTGTACTGCAGTCAGCCTCAAATGCTGGTTCTCTAAATTTCCTCAGTAGCGATTCACGAAAAGAACGCCTCCTTTCCTCCAGAGACTCCCACCCGACTTCCTGAAGCATTTCTGTAACACTCGCGCGATGTTCAAACCTACCAGTAACAAATCTAGCAGCCCGCCTCTGAATTGCTTCTATGTCCTCCCTCAATCTGACCTGATAGGGATCCCAAACGCTCGAGCAGTACTCAAGAATAGGTTGTATTAGTGCTTTATAAGTGTCCTCCTTTACAGATGAACCACATCTTCCCAAAATTCTACCAATGAACCGAAGACGACTATCCGCCTTCCCCACAACTGCCATTACTTGCTTGTCCCACTTCATATCGCTCTGCAATGTTACACCCAAATATTTAATCTACGTGACTGTGTCAAGCGCTACAAGCGCTACACCACTAATGGAGTATTCAAACATTACGGATTTCTTTTTCCTATTCATCTGCATTAATTTACATTTATCTATATTTAGTGTCAACTGCCATTCTTTACACCAATCACAAATCCTGTGCAAGTCATCTTGTATCCTCCTACAGTCACTCAACGACGACACGTTCCCGTACACCACAGCATCATCAGCAAACAGCCGCACATTGCTATCCACCCTATCCAAAAGATCATTTATGTAGATAGAAAACAACAGCGGATCTATCACACTTCCCTGGGACACTCCAGTGGAGAGAACGCCATGACATTTCTGCAGTTACAGGTCATATGTCCTATGGATACACGCTATGTGTCTTTAATGCAGTGGTTTCCATGGCCTTCTGCGTCGTCATGCCGTTGATCATTACTGTTTCTTCCGCGTTATAAGGACAGTTTCCTAGCCCAACGGCAGGGGAATGCCATGAACCTCAGTCTGCTCCTCCGCCCTCTTCGACAAGCCCGTTGGCAGTATGCAGGTGACTTCGACCTCCTATGCCGGAAGTCTTTGGTTGCCATTGCTGATGATCTTTATTCAAAATCCAAACAGCAACGTGATTCAAACTCGGTACATTGGACTTTTTATTGCCAGTTAGAGCCGCTGTTTGTTGTTATTTCTGTTCGTAATTTTTCTCGGTATTTTGTCTGGGCGAATGTCACGTGACATACCTTCAAGTTCATCGTTGAATAGTACATACTCGTTTTTCTTTCGGAGGGCAGGTAGTCCTTTGACCATATACGCTGAGCTACCGTGCCGGCGCCCCTGGAGCACGGGTGCATGTGCTCTAAGCTATTAGGCCATATAAACGACTGCCTGCATGGTTCCATTCAGAGTTCCGAATATTTTAATTTGTCCACACAATATTTGAAAGGGACTCATCTTTCCGCAATATTTTGGAAATTTTTGGTAAGGACTGTGGGACCAACTGCTGAGGTCATCGGTCCCTAGGCTTCTACACTCATTAAACTAACTGAAGCTAAGGACAACACACGCACCCATGCCAGAGGGAGGACTCGAACCTCCGACGGGGGCAGCAGCACGAACCGTGACAAGACGCCCTAGACCGCACGGCCACCCCGCGCGGCTCCCGCAATATTCGTTGAATACAGGCATTCAGGTAAATGTCACCGAAAGAAAAACATTCATTTCTTTGGTACCTAATAGCTCCTGTAAAGATGTTGACGAGTCTCCGTATTGCAATCACCCTGCAGAATCAAGACGAGATGTCATTTGCAGTGTACACATGAGCTAGAAAAGCTGCCAGTGAGTCAGGCGGGTGCTGCAGGTCTCCATGACTATCTGGAAACGCAGTTTATGACGAATTCTGTGAGAGAGAACTGGACGTATATCTACCAACAGTAAAGATTGTATGAGTAGCTATTTATCAGTTTTTACAATGATCCACCTACTGTACATCAGCAATTAAGGCTAACTTGTGATCAGCACATCTAAGAATCGTATATAATGAATGGACAGCAACACAACGTTTGCAGTAATAGCAACATCAAAATTGGTGTAAGTGACTGAAATGAATTTTTTTATTACAGTTTAGGTACACTGACAAAACACAAATAATTACGTTTACACAACTGTACGATATCTCTTTTGCCGATAATTTAGTCTGGTGTGAATTTCATCATGTGGTTTCATCAGAACCTCCAAAAGAAGTCGTAACATGAAATTATAGATGGCCTCAATATATTTTTGGTGAAGTTTTCTCCAGGAAGTTGTTATTTGAATCCACTAATCAGTTGTGGCTGCTGGAGAACCGTGGCGATCAAGTTGGAAACCAGCAACAGGTACAGTATGTTCAGTGTGTGTCAATGGGACTAACGTGCAGGGTAGGTCACGAAAGCAGTGGATACTGATGTTTTTCGAAGAAGACGTCCACATTCCTCATCCTGCTGCAGTGTGAAGAGGCACCGCTTAGGAATCGAAGACCGCCACCGATGTAGCAGTTGCTAGAGAGGTGTCCCTCAACGTCCGGGGTTCAAGCTGTGTCCTGTAACGGCCTCAGACATCGTACACGGCATCTGTCCAATATGCTGCTCGAAAACAAAGGCTGCCAGTTCGCAGTCCTTAGCGTAAAGACTAAAACGTAGGCGTGTACAGGGTGTTACAAAAAGGTACGGCCAAACTTTCAGGAAACATTCCTCACACACAAAGAAAGAAAATATGTTATGTGGACATTTGTCCAGAAACGCTTACTTTCCATGTTAGAGCTCATTTTATTACTCCTCTTCAAATCACATTAATCATGGAATGGAAACACACAGCAACAGAACGTACCAGCGTGACTTCAAACACTGTGTTACCGGAAATGTTCAAAATGTCCTCCGTTAGCGAGGATACATGCATCCACCCTCCGTCGCATGCAATCCCTGATGTGCTGATGCAGCCCTGGAGAGTGGCGTATTGTATCACAGCCGTCCACAATACGAGCACGAAGAGTCTCTACATTTGGTACCGGGGTTGTATAGGCAAGAGCTTTCAAATGCCCCCATAAATGAAAGTCAGGAGAGCGTGGAGGCCATGGAATTGGTCCGCCTCTACCAATCCATCGGTCACCGAATCTGTTGTTGAGAAGCGTACGAACACTTCGACTGAAATGTGCAGGAGCTCCATCGTGCATGAACCACATGTTGTGTCGTGCTTGTAAAGGCACATGTTCTAGCAGCACAGGTAGAGTATCCCGTATGAAATCATGATAACGTGCTCCATTGAGCGTAGGTGGACGAAACTAAAATGAGCTCTAACATGGAAATTAAGCGTTTCCGGACACATGTTCACACAAGATCTTTTCTTTGTTTGTGTGTGAGGAATGTTTCCTAAAAGTTTGGCCGTACCTTTTTGTAACACCCTGTATAACTGGAAAACAGCTTAGCAAAAAGAAAGCGAAAAGTAGAACATCGTAATTCATCAACAGCAGAAGGAGGTATTTCTCTGATTTGGGGGAATGTCATTAATGGAGTTGCACACGGTTGGGCCCACTGTTGCTTCTAATGTGTGTTATTTAACTTTAATTTTCGAGTCGCGTTCAGTAAGGAACGCGACACATTATTTTTATTGGCCAGTTTCGGTGAGTCATTGGGCGAGGCGTCTCTAATCATGGCAACAAAGTTACGCAAAACTGTCAGACCTCCCATGTGGCGGCCAGCCGCCAATACGTCAGTCTATGGAGTAGCGCCCGCGTTGACCAGTAGAGTGGTACTCTGTGGGCATATTGGCCCTCCCAGTACAGTGGCGTAAGGCCTTCACAGTGAACAGATATTAAGTTGAAAAATAGGATTCTGTTGCCAAAAGACTGGGGAATAATACGGTTTATTGGAAATCATGAATAAATCTCCTTTGAGAAAAAAAAGTGTTGCATTACTTACTGAGCTCCCCTAGTAACACAAGTCATTTAGAATTAGTAGTTTTTGGAGATGAAACATGTATTGAAATCAGTCTCAACATACATACAGAATCTGAGAAAATTGCAGTTAACATTTAAAGTAGTATTATTGACAACTTTCCTGTATTGGTGTCTTAATTTGAAAACGACACAGCGTATCAAATACTGCACATCAGTGATAAATTTGAAGTCTGAACAGAAGTTAGAAACCAATGCAGAATCTTCACCATTATGAAATGTATAATTAACCACAATTTAGATTAAAAAAAACACATTTTATTCTTAAACAACTCAGTACAGCTACTTCTGCAGTTCTTATTGTAGACCTTGGAAAGAGCAGTTCGTAATTAAACATACTTCGATTATTTTCATTCAGTAATGTCGTACGGAATTATAAAATGGAGTAACTCTGTGTGAAGGGACAAATTCTTCATCGCGAAAAAGTGTGTCATAGGAATAATACGTGTTGCTCAGTCTCTATCATCTTGTAGACAAATGTTTGAGGAGTTAATCACTTCACCTGCCCCAACTCAGCTTAGATTTCCTTTTATGAAATTTCTTGAAAATAATCTTGGTTCAGAAGAAATTACATTTATAATTACAATACTAGAAGAAGGAATTACCTACATTATTCTTCCTTAATTGACTTCAGGCCAAAAAAGGAAAAGCAACCCCTCTACTAAAATTTTTGATGACTTATCCAATGCAGTAAACGCTTGATAGACAATAAGTTTCGAAGTAAGCAGGAAACGTTCCTTCGGGACAACTCTTATTCTACAGAAGAATTTTTATTTACAAACTTGCAGCTGATTTGGTGCAAAGGCGATACACACTTCCTTTTGTTACTTAATACTGTTCTCTGTTATGCAAACATTTCTCCAAATGCTTAATATGCAGCCATATTTAACTACAATTTGAGTTATTGCTTCGCAAAGTGTCTTGTTTTCACGTCATTACAACTTACAATGCAAAGTGACTCAAGGTACATCTAACAAACTATTTAATCAGTGATGACATTCACGTGCTCACTGTCATCTGATGTATTTGTAGGTCCCGGACAATGCAAGCTTATGCAATGAAATGCTTGCCATCAAACCAGTCATAGACAACACAGACAGGTTTAGACTCGGTAAAGCACTCAGCACTCCAACTCAAGAAGGCTGTCACCCTGTGCTACGGTAATATTTCACTTTTATCACACTGGCTAAAATGCAACCTTCCAACAGAGTCTGGGTTGAGAACATACAACTTAGAGTTATTGTCATTCGCTTCCTGGCTGTTGTTCCGCGCTTAGTGAGCAGTTTGAAGACGTAAGTGCGGCTTTTGCTAATAGCATGAGGCATTAGTTTCCTGTTACAGAGTGCTTACTGCAAGCAGCTCGCATTGAGGTAGTTCTTTGTGCATTTCGGATGTGGAGCACGTATTTTTATTTTCTCTTGTTAATTTGGAAACACGAGTTGCGCAAATGACGAACTCTGATTTTATTCCCTCGTCAGCCTTCCTAAAGGTGTTACCCCAATGATTGACTTCAGTATTTCATGCTAATTTTCTTTCTGTTTGTTTAGCAAAAGTCACATTCTAATAATTTCCCATGTTAGTTTTCTTTATAATTTGAAAAAACAAAAATGTTTGGCAACTGTAAAGTCGACTTCCATCTATGAACCCCACTTCCTACAACATTTCCCTTGATTAGGTGGGCCTTCTTTAACAAATATCATCAGGAATGCACTATGGCATTCTTTCCATGGTGCGTACTGGCCAAACTATGAGCGGAACGTTGTACATACGCAAAGCTGTCAATTTTGGGGACGAGTGGGTAGCGTTCACAGATTTTTAATTCAGAGGAAAAACCAGGTACTAACACAGATCATTTTCATATTTTTATTAGTCGAATTAGAAATAACAGAAGGAAAGATCGTACAACTTACTGGATTCAAATTAGAAAATGGGACCTACATATAAAAAGTCGAACCAAAAATTATACTCTGAAATAGATAAAAAGATACGGGCTCAGTGTATCGTCAGTGTTGTTGCATCTCACCTGCCCAGCGCTTTCGCTAATAAATGGAATCCAATGTAGGTGATGTCATATGTGTGCCGTTGGTAACATATGACACGATCCTAGGTCGAGGTGTGAATTAAGTGGTCACTTTGAACATTGATTAATTGAAGGTAATCACGGGGATGTACGTTAACAGGAATGGCAGCACCACACTCATAACTAAGAGAAGAGCCTAAATTCGACTCCTTGATTATGCTGTATTCTGCAGTTTAAGATTTACAGAGCAAAAAAAAAAAAAAAAAAAAAAAAATACTAAGCACCGAAATAAGGAGGGAAGAGTGCCACAGTGTTCAAACGGGGACCGGCCCGGGTTCGCACGGGTAGTATTAAGTAGCTACGGCCAGACATCTTGCGTGACGAGCGTATTTTTTTGCGGGACACTTAGATGGGTGATGATTGAATTTCAGAGAACAACTGTAACCTATGCGATGTAAGCAGCGCAGGAATGTTGTCTGGAGCCATAAATGTTGTGTGTACCACACTGAATTAGCATTTTGAGTGCCACGTCATAGCAATAATGGGATTACATCGTGCTGTAAGTGATATGTTTACAGGAGGCCGGCTGAGGGGCTCAAACAGTTGAGCCTCATTGCCGCAACTCTTTGTAGTGGACTGTTTATGTCAGGTTTCCCAGCTGTGCTACGGGAAGAATCGTGTTCACATCTAGGATTGATTCAAGGAAGGCAGAAACCTGAAAGATGAATTAACTGCTGCGCTTTTGAGAGAACGTAGTGCATGTAAAAGATACAAAGTTATTAAAGCAGCTTTTCAAAAAAGATTTTCTTGTAGCATAAAAAATAAACTAAAAAAAATGGTTCAAATGGCTCTGAGCACTATGGGACTTAACTTCTAAGGTCATCAGTCCCCTAGAACTTAGAACTAATTAAACCTAACTAACCTAAGGACATCACACACTTCCATGCCAGGATCAGGATTCGAACCTGCGACCGTAGCGGTCGCGCGGTTCCAGACTGTAGCGCCTAGAACCGCTCGGCCACCACGGCCGGCAATAAACTACCACATGTTTTCCATTCGCATGTTTTTTCACTATATCACTCTTCTGAAACGACTTCAGGGAAATCGTTTGTTAAAAATATTTGATTATTTCAAAATGTTTCACATCACTGCCTGTGGTTGTCTTTGCACTATTGGTCATACATTATGTGATGAAAAGTATCCGGACACCCCCCAAAACATACGTTTTCTATATTAAGTGCATTTTGGTGCCACCTACTGTTAGGAACTCCATACCAGCGACATCAGTAGTCATTAGACATCTTGAGATGGCAGAATGGGGCACTCCGTGAAACTCACGAACTTCGAACGTGGTCAGGTGATTCGGTGTCACTTGTGTCATATGTCTGTATGCGAGATTTCCACACTCCTAAACATCCCTAGGTCCACTGTTTCCGATGTGATAGTGAAGTGGAAACGTGAAGGGACACGTACAGCACAAAAGAGTACAGACCGACCTCGTCTGTTGACTGACAGAGACCGCCGACAGTCGAAGAGGGCAGTAATGTATAATTGGCAGACCATCACAGGAATTCCAAACTGCATCAGGATCCACTGCAAGTAATGTCACAGTAAGCGGAAGGTGAGAAAACGTGGATTTCATGGTCGAGCGGCTGCTCATAAGCCACACATCACGCCGGTAAATGCCAAACGACGCCCCGCTTGGTGTAAGGAGAGTAAACATTGGACGATTGAACAGTTTGCACCCCTTGTTGTTTTGCGTGGCACTATCACACCACAGGCCTACATTGATGTTTTAGGCACCTTCTTGCTTCCCACTGTTGAAGAGCAATTCGAGGATGGCGATTGCATCTTTAAACACTATCGAACACCTGTTCTTAATGCACGGCCTGTGGCGGAGTGGTTACACGACAGTAACATCCCTGTAATGGACTGGCTTGCACAGAGTCCTGACTTGTATCTTACAGAACACCTTTGGGATATTTTGGAACGCCGACTTCGTGCCAGGCGTCACCAACCGACATCGGAACCTCTCCTCAATGCAGCACTTCGTGAAGAATGGGCTGCCATTCCCCAAGATTTCTTCCAGCTCCTGACTGAACGTACGCCTGCAAGAGTGGAAACTGTCATCAAGGGTAAGGGAGGGCCAACACCATATTGAATTCCAGCGTTACCGATACAGGGCGCCACGAACTTGTAAGTCATTTTCAGACAAATGTCCGGAAACTTATGATGACATAGTGTATGTACTACGTTATTTCTAAGTTGGAGTAACTCTCCGACAGTTATTTGAAGAATTTACAATGAATTAAGATTGTGTGTTGCGACTGCTATTCTGAAGAAAGCAGAAACTTGCAGTCAAAGTGGTGTCACATTACGAAATGCGTATTCCATGTCACTGAGACTCGAAAGCTTTGTTAAAAGGCAGAGTGAAAAAAGTGACCCATCCAGGATTCGCTAACACAACCTTTCAGTTTCCAGGCATACACTTTGCAACTAGACCACCACACCAGATGCAAATTAGATCCCCCTTGCTGCATTCTCAAGACACTTTTGACAGCTGTTTGCTACGTGTCAGTGACATCGTTTACGCAACTTGACTTTAATTCTTCACAATTCGAACAGTGTGTACGAAATCAATGATATACAGAAACCTTCTTTGTGAATCAGTGCATGTATTTGTCAAAACAGGGTCAAGCCGGCCGTGGTGGCCGAGCGGTTCTACGCTCTTCAGTCTCGAACCGCGTGACCGCTACGGTCGCAGATTCGAATCCTGCCTCGGGCATGGATGTGTGTGTTGTCCTTAGTTTGGTTAGGTTTAAGTAGTTCTAAGTTCTAGTGGACTGATGACCTCGGATGTTAAGTCCCATATTGCTCAGAGCCATTTGACCCATTTTTCATTTGAACAGGGTCAAAATTCAAAAAAACCTTCCTGTACTTGAGATGTCCTGAGTATACAGACAGACATTAGCAATCGACTTCAACATTATATATGTAGGTATAGAGAGAGAGGGAGAGAGAGAGAGAGAGAGAGAGAGAGGGAGGGAGAGAGAGAGAAAGAGAAGAAGAAGAAGAAGAAGAAGAAGATATATATATTAACTTCACTTGTTATCAACCGTCGGTTAAAACAAAAATTAAAAAAAAAAATGTCGTCAGTGAAACCCTATAAGCTTGAAACGAGCCATTATTATCAATAGATCTTAAGTGATCTACATTTCTGACTTCCACCGCTAGTCTTATTGCGTTACTGGCCTGATTTATTTTGTCCTGTGTCAAGCTTTGTGTATCCTAATTCCATGTGATTCAACGAACGTTTTACCATTATCTCATCTTGATTAGTTGTGTTTGTAGTAGTTTTTCCCATTTAGTGTTTCGACTCTAGTTTGTATAGTCATTAATGGTATGGTTGTCTATTGTTTTGCACCCTCCTTGTTACTTTAAAGCTTAAGTTGTTTTGAAGGGTGAAAATTATACCACTTGCATATTATACCTGATGTTAAGTTAATGCATATTTAAGGTTTGGTCATTTTCCTTGTATTTTACTTTCACTCCTGTGCTCTGATCTTTTGCATTCTGTTGTTAATGAAAGTGTTTAAAACCTGGTAAGGACATACGCCTACACAACCCCCGTTCCACTCCCACTGTTTCCTATGCCACATGCAACATACGAATGTGACGAATAAATTTATGGCCATTGTCAACAGACTTGAACTCAGGTCAGGATAGAAAGCTTCTATGAAGCGACACGACATCCGAAAGCATGTGGTGTGTATAGAAAAGAAAATTATTGAACAGGTAATATTATCGCTTTGTCTAGCATTATGTGTGTAAAAATATAACAGTCGTGAAACGCAATAGCAGATCTTGCATTTCCACTTTTTAGTCTATTCCTTAGTTTCGCCACAGAGCGAATCACATCACTCTATATCCAACATTCGTACCACAAAACGGTAAGAACAGAAATCCGCCTGTACCTACAGAAGGCTTAAATTTTTAAACTGTGCAAAGTAGATTGTTCACAAAACTATCATTTGGCGTACGTTACTCTTCAGAAGCGACGCTTCTCAGAGTCTCCAGGACAGCAAGCTTTCGGGTGAATTTCTCCACATGTCGCCCCTTTTCCATCAAAATATAATACTCGCCCATTAAGAGAAAAATGGATTTCCATAAAACCTTAGAGATGCAATACATCAATCCACGTCAAGAGATAGGATCTCAAGAAGAGTTCGAAGCCATGGATCAGTTATTATCAAATCTTATGTAGCGTCGCCTATAATCGGACACTGTACTGTTATTTCTATCGCCTGGAGGGTGGCTATTCACCTTATTTTATCGTCATATGTGTGTTTTAGCGGTGATATTGCTTCGAAGTATTAGGTTGCAATCGGGCGGCAGGAGAAAGCTCGTGTTCGTCATGTTTCGAGGTTAATGTTCGACAGCTCAACTCCTAAAGCGAAACCCGTCACTGCTCACAAATAATATCGGCTTCAAAGTTTCCACTGTGCTTGTTATTAATCATTGACATCACGTGACTTAACGTAAGCTATTGCCTGTATTTAATGTATTGGCGTGTACACCGGTTGTTAATCTGTTCACTGTAGTACTTGCTTATCCTACAACTCGACGTCTCTGTATGAAACGTATTGGGACAGTGACAAAGGGGAGCATGTAATTCAAAAAGGAATTTGCCGAATTCAGGAAATATGTTTTTCAAAGTCGGACCAAGTGTCGTGCCTTGCAGAAACAATTCAGGCATATCAGCGTTTGATTAAAATATCCGGAGCTTCTGCAAGAGTACAAAAGTACGTACGAGTATGTTCACGTATGCACGTTTGCTACCACTATGCATGATAGACTTGTACCTTTCTTTCTTACACTGTTTATAGCTGTCATTTTCTTAGGAACTGTAGTATAGTCGTATATTTTTACAAAATAAAATCAGTCATCAGCTGCACTGCTGAAATAGTTTATCGCGCTTAACTGTTTTCGGTAGATTAGTCTGTCATCTTCTGAAGTTCAATACTGACTTATATAACATGGTTAAACAGACTTCATATTCGGATCCGACAATTAAGAAACCCTTCTTTAATGAGCTACAATAACATGACATATCGGAAAATGAACGTAGTGCATTCGATAATTGCAATCACAAACTATCAGGCTCATACTGCGATATGTCATATTTATTACGATTTATGAACGAAGGATCTGCTAATTGCCAGTCACATAAGCTGAAACATCTTGAGGAAAAGATTTCGTAAAAGACCCTGCTCGTTAAAGGAAATATGTTGACTAGCTTTCAGGATTTTGAACTTAATGTTCCTATAGGTGGTGACAGCTTTTTTTACTTGTCTAGGCAGTAGACTGCAGATTCATTAATCTGCAATAAGATATTTCGAAAAATATATTTTACTTTTTTATTTACACCAAAAAACTTTTACAAGGCGTTCAAATAAATTTTTATGACGAAGTTTTAAAACGGACGAAGGAACAAAACCACCACAATAAAAGAAATTATTAAAAGGATAACCTCTGTATGGAGATAAGACACATCACGATCGTAAGCCACGCCATACATCACCGAAAGATAGACTACGTAAATATTACAGCAATCCCACAATCCCTAATTTCCAGCCACGATGTAATATGATAATGCAGAAGTATGGGGACAGATGTTGAGAGTGTGATTTCTCTACAACACTGTAACAGAAATAATAATACAGGAATTCGTGTTACGGAAAAGAAATCATAAATTATGCACATTAAATAATACGGTGAGCGCATTCCATGTCTCCTTTTTCCATTTATCTAAAACACAAAACAGAGGAACTGTTTGGCAGTTGGACAAAATATAATTAACAACTCTCCATTGCTTTTAATTGCCTTTTGACATGTTTATAACCGAAAGAATGTCGCTACTGATACTGCCATTCCATATCCCGTCAATCCTGGAAGACGGTAAGCTGATATTGATGACGTGTTGAAAAACCTGCACACAGGTTTGAAGGAGCCAATCAGCTTTTGCGCAAAACTATCACATAAATAATAATAAAGCATATGAATAATGTGAAATCAAATTAAGCAAAAGGTAGGTTTCATTTTTGCTCCCCATCGACATTGAAGTCATTAGAAACAAACTGTAATTTACCTGTACCAAGTTGGAGAAGGAACTAGGACACTACTTTTTCAACAACAACAAAAAATCATTCGAGCGATTGCCCGAAGTGATTGATCAAAACCGAAGTAATGAAATGAAGAGAGCCAGATTATCTTAACCAGATCATGAATCAAATCTTGCGCTCTGGCTGTTAAAATACTTTTGTTAAAAATTCGCTAACAGTGTCGTATTTTCAGGTGATACGTTTTATAAGCTAAGCAATCTGCTTGTGTGAAACAACTATCACCTGAAAATACAAACAGCCAGTACGGAAGATTTTATTCACAATGAACAATTTTGGCTGCGGTTCCCCGACGTTTAAAATAATATAGTCCCAACAGTAACTTAACTTTTCTCGATTACCTACTTCGATTTCTAATACACATCGAGCGTTTTACGTTAAAGTGATGACTGTATTCCGTATCAACTACCTACTGGTACGATCTTTGGAAATCATTCATATCTAACCTAAGTATAAATGGTTGTGACAACATACTTGACATCTTAGCAATAAATACTCCTGACCACAAGCACGGGGATTAGTGACCACAAGATGGTTGTAGCTAGACTGAGTACCATAAAATCCAAACCCACCAAAAATAAACGCAAAATACGTCTATTTAGAAAAGCAAATAAAAATCTGCTTGAACCTTTCCTAAGAGACAGTCTCCACTCCTTCCACTATGGCTTCTTAAGTGTAGACCGGATGTGGTTTAATTTCGAAGAAACTGTATCGACGGCAGTTGAGAGACATAGACCAAATATATTAAGAGATGGTACCGATCCCATGGCATACAACAAAGGTCTAAACGCTCTTGCAGAAGCAGCGAAACAAGCACGCCAAATTTAAAAGAAAGCAAAATCCCCAAGATAAATGAAGTTATTCAGAAGCTCACAATTTAGCGAGTAATTCAACGCGAGATGCTTTTAATAGTTTCCGGAACAAAACTCTGCCTCAAAATCTGACAGAAATCCCAAAGATATTCTGGTCATATGTAAAGTACACTAGTAGCAAGATGCGAATCAGTGACTTGACATAATCGATAACAATGGTGATGTGCTGATGACAGTGCCACTAAAGCAGAGATACTAAACACGGTTTTCCGAAATTCCCTCATAATAGAAAGTGAAGTAAATATTCCAGAGATCGAATCAAGAGCAATTACCAACATGAGAAGTAGGCATCCTCGGTCTAGCGAAACAGCTGAAAACATTTAAGAAAGGCAAAGCCTCCGTGCCAAATTCTATATCAGTCAGTTTCCTGATACAAAAGCTCCATACTTAGAAATCATACACAACCGCTCGCTGGTAGTAAGATCAATACCCAAAGACT
The DNA here is from genome assembly GCF_023864275.1 of Schistocerca cancellata. NCBI lineage: Eukaryota > Metazoa > Arthropoda > Insecta > Orthoptera > Acrididae > Schistocerca > Schistocerca cancellata. The sequence goes on along the minus strand of NC_064630.1, from coordinate 617,086,206 downwards.
AGGAAGTTGCACAAGTCACAACAGTACTCAGAAAGGAAATAGGAGTAATCCGCTGAATTACAGACCCATATCATTAACGTCGATTTGAAGTAGGATTTTAGAATATAAACTGTGCTCGAACTTTGTGAATGATCTCGAAGACTACGATTTATTGACAAAGAGCCAACAAGGATTCAGAAAATATCGTTCTTGCGAGACAAAAATAGCTCTTTATTCTCACGAAATAATGACTGTCGTCGACAGGAGACGTCAAACTGATTCCATGTTTTTAGATTTTCAGAAGGCTTTTGACACCATTTCTTACAAGCACGTGCCTATGGAGTATCGTCTCAGTTGTGTGACTGTAATCGTGATTTCCTGCCAGAAAGTGACGGAAAGCCGTCGAGTAAAACAGAAGAAATATCTGGCGTTTATCAAGGAAGTTTTATGGGCCCTCTGTTGTTTCTGATCCACGTAAACGATTTAGGAGACAACCTAAGATTGCTTGCAGATGATGCTGTCATTTCCCGTCTTGTAAAGTCTTCAGATGATCGAAACGAATTGCAAAATGATTTAGACAAAATATCCGTGTGGTGCAAAAAGTGGCAACTGACACTAAATAATGAAAAGTGTGAAGTCATATATATGTTACTAAAATGAATCCACTAAATATCATTTACAAGATAAATCACGGAAATCTAAAGGCTGTAAACTCAACTAAACACATAGGAATTACAATCGCGAATAACTTAAATTGGAACGATCACATAGATAGTGTTATGGGTAAAGCAAAACCAAAGACTGTGATTTATTGGCAGCAAACTTAGAAAATGTGACAGCTCTATTAAGGAGACTGCTTACACTACCCTTGTTCGCCCTCTTCTAGAGTACTGCTGTGTGGCGTGAGATCCGCATCAGATAGGATTTGATGAAGGACACCGAAAAACTTCAAAGAAGGGCAGCTGGTTTTGTATTATCGCGAAATAGGCAAGGTACCACGAAATGAAACACGAACTGGGCTGGCAGTCATTGAAACAAAGGCCTCTTCACTGCTGCAGAACTTTGTTTTGAAATTTCAACCACCAACTGTCTCCACAGAGTGTGAAAATATTTTGTTTGACTCCCACCTACATAGGGATAAATGAGCGCCATAATAAAGTAAGAGAAATCAGAGCTCACACGGAAAGATTTAAGTGTTCGTTTTCCAGCGCGCTGTTCGAGAGTAGAACGGCAGAGAAGTAGGTTAAAGGTGGTTCTATGAACCCTCAGCCAGGCACTGTATTGTGAACTGCAGACTAATCATGGAGATTTTCATGTAGGTATGTGCCAAAATACTCACGTCCTGACAGAAAATTCTTGGAAGAATTCCATAACCCGGTAAATAATTGCAAATCCTACTACATGGAGATTTTAACATAAATGTTAGACCAAAACTTTAAAAATATTCAGCTGGGAATTTAGATACGCAATCAGAAATGATAGAGGCTGTACCTTAAAAGAACGAGGCGAAGGAAAAACAAACAACACATTATTTCAGAAGCGAATATAGAGAAAACGGACTTGGCAAGTGCTGTGTGGCTTTGAAGTTAGATACACTACACTTTGTCAAAGAAAGAAGATACTGCACGGAATTTTGCGACCCTAAACCACGTTGGAGATTATTATAGCTTCCTAAAATGCGGAGTAGACAATGATACAATGCCAGAGAAATAGGCTTTGGAAAATTATGAAAGATTTGATCGACGAAAATATAAAGTTAAGCAACAATCTCTGCATCTTACGGAATGAAGAATATGCGGACATCGACGAAAGCCACACACATTTCATCGATGAAGACGACAGACGACTCTGTAGCTACCAGCAGGCAGAAAACTAATAACTTGAGACCCATCAGCCTCCTCATGTTTCCTACAAATTATTTGCCAAATTATGAACAGCGAAGAAAAAATAATGGATTTTACTCAAGGAAAGGGATTATTTGGTATTACAGGTGGATGTAGTTCAACGGTCAACTTGTAAGACATGATCGAAGTTACTGAATCAATATTTCAATATGTATTATCTTCTACGCGAGAGTTACTCATCTCTTGATTAATTTTCTACACAAACTATACGAATAGCCCTAGAGATACAAGACATTATCGTTAGTAAGAGAGTCACTCGGAAATTAATGCCTCCAATTTCTTTTCATGGAAACTAGCAGAACTAAAAACATATTAGCAATTTAAATGAAGCAAGATTTCAGCTACCTACTGTCATTTAATGAGATTGTCCCCACCATTCATTACGCACTTTTACCAACGATGAACAAGGGGCTGCATGTCACGCTCGTAATAATCTGAACCAGCTAAGACCTGTCTCTCTGTAACATCTTTGATAAAAGAATACGATTATGAAAATGTTGGCTACATCTAAATCTGCAATGGAGTGAGGGCAATACGATTGTCTACATGCTTCTGTGCGAGCCTTGATTTCTCCTACCTTGCCTTCGCGGTCCGTACGTGAGATATATTTTCGTGTCAGTAGAATAGTTCTGCAGTCCGTCACAGATGTCGGTTCTCAAAACTTTCTAAATAGGGGTTCACGAACGGAACGTTCATCTTCCCTCCAGGGATTCCATTTGAACTCACGGAGTAGTTCCGTTATACTCGTAAGCTGATGGAACCCACCGGTAATTAATCTAGCAGCAACCCTCTGAGTTGTTTCGATGCCTTCCTTCAATGCGGCCTGATGGGGATCCTAAATTATAGAGCGGTACTCAAGAATAAGTTGCACATGTGTTCAGTCCACGGTCTCATTTATACATGATATTTATTCGACGTGACGGGTCAAGCAGCATACTACAGTAATGCATTCAAACTTTACGAGATTTCTTCCTTATTCATTTGCTTTACGCTGCATTTTTCTACACTTAGAGCAAGTTGTCATTCGTCACACAAAATAGAATTTCTGATTCCCATACACTACACTACCATCAGCAAACAGCCGCAGGTTGCTGCTCACCCTATTCGCCACTTCGTTTGTATGTTTGAGGAACAATAATGGTAGTATAACACTTTCCTGCGGCACTTAGTTTGTTACTACTTCTACTCAACATTTACATGATATCTGTCAGCTCAGGTAAGTGCAGAATATGAAGTCAATGATGCAGTTTCATTTAAACTTCATCACGATAGTAGAAAATTAAGAATTCCAAAACAAACCAGACGATGAATTTCCGTTCCACCAAAACATTACTGAGCAGGAAATGAGGAATTTCTCAGATCTTTAAACTGGGAAAACTAAAACCCCATACAGTTAACGAAACATTTCTGAACCTCTTCGGTTTTGCTGACGGTGTTGAATTTTTTACCACTAGCGGACATTGACTTCAACAAACAATGGAAGAAATTAATGGATCTAGTTTGAAAGCAGACCTTTGTACAAAATGTTATAAGTATAAAGGTACAATTAACACATCTAAAGGAAAATAATACAAATTAAAAACAAGTCATAGAACATGTGGATGAATTTTTGCGTTTAGAGCATTTGAAGACAATGACTGAACTGACAACAAAAGAAATCGACAGAAGAACAAATTGCTTGCTTTTGGTAAACTACGTGCGAAAGAAGATCGCTAGGAAGATCAAAGAAGAGGTGGAGAGATGGAATCCATGAGGACTTGTTCAGACCGACAAATAGGTTGATTGACGGCAGAAGGCACGAAACAGAATCCACTGGTAGAGGAGCCTTGTTGCTATGTGTGGCGCTCTGGGCGTACCTTGTAACGCAAAGGAAATACCAAAACATTTTGCAAAATTAACTTTGTGATGTGTCTGAAAAGTAAATTCACAGTCGGTGTGTATTACCAGTTTTGATTTAAAGCTGTGAGATGCAATTTAAATGCGAATATCAAAGCTGAAGTTTTTTTCAATTGGAAATGGAGAGGTGCATGTTGGAATTTAATGGGAGGGACAGGAAAACGAACGGAATAAACTGGAGTGTAAGACTGTAACGAAAATGAAATGGAGGTGCACAGGACATTAAATCAGGTTCCCTACAAGCATTTCTCTATAATCTTGATTTGTATATACTAAACTTTATGTACGTTGAGTGTCAGTTTTCTAGTACTCTTTGGCAGTCTCTTTCATTGAACTGTTTGTGACACTATGAAGCGCTCCCACTTGTCAATAATTTTCCAAAACTACTACGTCAGGCCAGGCTGACCAATGACATTTCCCACGTTTTCGCGCCAGAGGCGTACAGCTAAAGAAAGGAATTTATTTTGGCTCTGTCCTGTCGGTGTCTCAAAGGAGGGTGCTATTTTGTTACAGCATGTTGTTTCCTATAACCCTCCTAAGATTCCTATCTGCTTTATACATGTGAAGTTCCAGCTACAGGTATTCTTGGGAGAAAGTTGCACTTTCACACTTTAAGAATCCTAACACCTCGCCTGCCGTGTTCCGCTGAGAGCATAGCCTCCTTACCGTCCGCTGGTATATTATGCTCTCCTATCGACAGACTGGCACCGTCTTCTCTGCATTCTCCGCCCAAGGCTCATTGTTTGTCCGCCTACCGGGAACTCTACTGTAGTTTACAATGTCCTCGCCACAAGAAAATACTTTAGGAAAGGGGGGGGGGGGTGGCGGTTATCTTGTGCAGAATTCCGCGAAAACTTCTCTGCGGCTGCCCCGACGACTGTGGCGTTCGTTACCTGCTGTCCGTATTGTGTCTGTTCGCGACGTGCGCCCCCTCTCCTGTCTAGCACACACAATAGCCTTCCTACTTGACATCGACCTCGCCTTTTACAACCTGCGCTAAGTTGAGGGTGTCCTTCGGCCCGCTTTGATCTGCTGTCTGTCTGTGAAATTACCAGCCCAGTCAAACCAATTCTCAAGAAATAAAACGCCTACAAGTACTTCATGTATTGGCAATCACTATCGGATAACCTTTAATAAAAATAAAGGAATACGCTACTTCCAGATCAAATTAATTCGATCTACATATCATTCCGTAAAATTGCATATCAAATATCGATAGTCTGAAAGTCGACGAAACAGACAGTTTTACCGTTTTCCAGGGGGTAACAATAGTTGCGTTTGACCAGTAAGGGAAAACCCAGCTAGCGTCTCTATCGGAGATCCATGAGCTTGGCAGTGGTCGTTGCAATCCCTATGTCGTTAATTAACAAGAGTTTTACCATTTAAAAAAGAAAAAAATTCGCAAATCTAAATATGCCTGTGGAGATCTAGGGGGAACCTTGTTTAATACGTACTCAGCTTTAAGTGTGCAGAGAAGAGATGAATGTTCAGTACATGACAGTACTCAAAGCCTGAACATCCCCGTCTGCATGCAGTGCATAGCTGTCATTATTAATTTAACTGTAGTACAGCCGAAGAAAAAGTGGATAATGTACCCTATCACTAAGGAGAAAAATATGTCAGCGTGATATAATATTAATAACATCTTATTTTTGGAAATATTACAGTTTTAAAATTCTTATAGTTGCCTTTATACAATTTCTAGTGTGTACGTCTTCATCTCTGCTAAGTGCTCGCTAGCGCATAGGCAAGTAGCGACAGGTCATTCGGTGGATTCTCTTCAATACTTCCGCTACTGCCACGGATGTGTAGCGATGGGAGCTTTGACCCTTGCGTGTATGAGCGGCTGGACTATGAAAACTGCAAGATTGGGGTCTGTAAAGACAACTACCTTAAAACAACTCCTAAACGTTACTTTTAAAAGAAAATATAAACTTTTGAATAGGTTGGTGACACAGAACGAATAAGACAGTATTTATGAGGGTAGTGTGATTTTTATTTTATTACAGTATGAAATACAATATTATAAATTATATTATAACGTTTCAGAGTTGAGTAACTAACTGTCAGTTTTACTGACTCACACCATAATATTTGCTCATTAAAAGTAATACTCTTCACGAATAATTTCACTGTGTTTTTTGTACTTATATTTTGTGCCTTTGCAAAATGATCTTACAGCTGTGGGCACAAGAAGCATCTTCGTTTCGGCGATCTTCCGGTTGCCGCAATCTTGTTCCCTTGGCTACTGATTTCACCTCTCCATATAAGAAAAGTCCTGTTTTCATCAGGTCTGCCTTCGATGTAGCCAAGATGTTACTGTGAAAATAAACACAAGATATTTATTGCTACTAATCCCAATATGCCGGCCGGTGTGGCCGTGCGGATCTAGGCGCTTCAGTCTGGAACCGCGTGACCGCTACGGTCGCAGGTTCGAATCCTGCCTCGGGCATGGATGTGTGTGATGTCTTTAGGTTAGTTAGGTTTAAGTAGTTCTAAGTTCTAGGGGACTGATGACCACAGATGTTAAGTCCCATAATGCTCAGAGCCATTTTTAGACCCAATACGGTTGTCCATAAGATAAAATAGCATCTTCTTCACTGTTTCTTCCAAGTGTATGTACTTGCATTCTGCCCAAGATAATCAACTCCTCATGTTAACTGATTCCAAAATAATGTTGTTTCCATGTCTTTCGTTACAGTGGTGCTGTTTTCGAGAAACTTAGTAACATCACACGTTTGTTATTTCTGCCCACACAACGTAAACTGTCAAATTGTCTTCGAGACGAAAATAACGATTATAAGGTCATGGAAGGCTTCATTTCTAGTGGATTTTCCTTTTTATTTAATTACTCTACCTCTTAAAATTCCTGTTACAAGACAGGACGTAATTTTCGTGATACTGTGTACTCGTATTATGGTCCTGTCTTCTTGATCAAGGAGAGCTTCACGTTACAACCATTCAGTAATAATATATTTAAAGTTTTGGTCACTTGTCTTGACTTCACATGTTCTTCCATCTTTACAGGTAGTATGGTATATAATCATGTTCTAAATAAGAAATAATACTACCTTAAATACTTATTCTGTCTATGATACAAAATATATGTTCATCAGAAAGTGTTTTGGCATTGAGAAATAAATTTACCTTCAGTTGAATACTAGAATGTCACTTTTACAGTGCTTCTGACCTCTCAATAAAGAGTGTTATTGTGCGAAACTGACAACTGTTATCAGTACTCTAGCTGCTTTAACGGGCCGTTCTGGTAAAATATAAATAGAGTACAGGAAAGACAGTTGGTTCACTACGGGGTCTAACAGACCCCTGTCATGCATTGTACGAGTAGGACTACAAAATTCATCAAATAAAATAATTAATTTGCCTTGCAACAAACAATATTCCTTCTGAAGAAAGTTAATTGTATTCGCAAGGATTGCACAGGACATCAAGTAACATAAATAAACTTTAAGACAATTTCTTGAGAGAACAGAAGCCTGTTGGGTCTAAAAGGACCCCTGCTATGCGTCAAAGGGTTAATTTTGTTATTTCAGGCGCCGTTAATGCTAGCAGAGGTGGTGCGTATTTGGCTGACTAAGTAATGAATAGCCGTCAGAATTACGATTTCTAAAGACTGACTAGACCAGGAACATTTCAAAGCCGTAACAGTTTCTAAGAGAAACAGTTACCATATTACGCAGCTGCACACTTCTGCAGCTGCCATGCATGCACGGCGGTGGGGGCTTTAATTTTGTTACTTCAGGCGTGGTTGGTTACTGCCGGCAGCCGTTGTGCGTACTTGGCTGCGTCAGTCAGCACTTCGCTCATAATTTCTCTCACCACAGGCAAACGGTCCACTGCCCTTTGTGGTTGCGCATGTCATCTTGTTGCACTGTAAATCTGGCGAAGTAATTACATTGCAAACCGCCTCACGTTGAGCTCCGTTGCGCAGCTAAGGACGAAAACCTCACTACTGCGCAAGAGACCGAGAGAATGGCCTCGGGCTTTTAACAGATGCGCGCAGCGGGAGGAGCTTAATGGGCGGAGGAGCTTCCGGTGCATCAAAGATATCTGATTTCGCAGCAGGTGTTCGCATTTTCTGTGAAGTCCTAACACGATGAATTTAGGGAAATTGTTAGCCGTAGTTAGGAATACGTGTATCGTCCTCGAATTCAAAAAAGTTCATAGAAAGTCGGATTTACGTTAGTCATATCGTGCAAGTGACACAGAAAAATCATTTATTCGATTCGTGGGGAGAGAACAAGGACAAAAAGAAATTCAAGCGAATTCTGTGAAAGGGTAGTTGTGAAAGCAGACCTTAATCTCTGATGAACTTTCAAGTGAAAACCTGTTTGACAGTGTGCTTCAAATAGTACCCAACTATTCTACATATAGGCATATTAGCAAACCCAAATTATATACTTCGACAGTGTAATATTAGTATCTGTTTCGTTAGCTAACATAAACTTACATTCGATAATCTGACCACGCAGGCTCATAAAACAACATACAGTTTGTGTAAAAATTTCTTAGATCGTCGCTGAGTAGCGACCACCTGATATTTCAAAGAATACCTTACGCGCCACGGCGCAGAATACGAATTGTTCATAAATTGTATCGATAGCGATATTTTGTGTTTCTTATTTTGTGACAGATGAAGAATTGTAATCCTCTTCTGTTACCACAGTCCTGATATATTTTTTTAAAGACGGCGGACGTGTATGTGGCGCGGATCGCAATCACTAATTAATTATTATAAAATATTACTATTCAGTGCTATGTAAGAATTTATGAGTGCATCTAAGATGTAATAACATTGAAACTGTACGGAGCCTATTGTTAGCAATACTGACTAAGGTATAAATGGAAATGTCGTGTGGCTAGGGCCTCCCGTCGGGTAGACCGTTCGCCTGGTGCAGGTCTTTCGATTTGACGCCACTTCGGCGACCTGCGCGTCGATGGGGATGAAATGATGATGATTAGGACAACACAACACCCAGTCCCTGAGCGGAGAAAATCTCCGACCCAGCCTAAGGTAATTAAACTGGTTATTGTGCTCTCAAATGTTGTAGTGCCTGCTTATTACTTAAAGTATTGCTGTGCTATCCACCTCCTATTAATGACAACAGAAATATCTGTGTTTTTATTGTTTTCAAAATGGTTCAAATGGCTCTGAGCACTATGGGACTCAACTTCTGAGGTCATTAGTCCCCTAGAACTTAGAACTAGTTAAACCTAACTAACCTAAGGACATCACAAACATCCATGCCCGAGGCAGGATTCGAACCTGCGACCGTAGCGGTCTTGCGGTTCTAGACTGCAGCGCCTTTAACCGCACGGCCACTTCGGCCGGCTGTTGTTTTCATACAGCTACCAGGTACCGACTGCACGTCGGCAAACGTCATTGTTAAGGCCGAAAGCACATTGCCATTCATTTTGTTTGTGATTTAAATTTAATTTCTTTTAACGTGTGGTGTAGTATAGCAAAGAAAATTTCCAGCTCTGTCTGCTTCCTTAGGTTTCTCTGTTCGTAGCTGCTGTGTCTCATATCCAGTCGTGGTCGTACATGATCACGACACAAATAAATTAAGTAGCAATGCGAACTTCCTTCTTAATCTTGAGAACACTACGCCTTCTGCAAACGCTTTCAGGTGACATATAAACTATCATATACAGTGCTTAAGTTTTGGAAAAGTCTTTGCTCTTGCCGCCAAGAAGTGGTGCAAAGCTCACAACAGATTTCTGAATATTCACAAGAGAATAGTAATTTTATCAAAATGTAAATACATACAAAGGAAACGTGGGGAGGGATCAAGGACACAAAGAAATTCAAGAGAATTCTGTAAAAGGGTAGACTGTGAAAGTAGACCTTAATCTCTGATGAAATTTCATGTGAAAACCTGTTTGACAGTCTGCTTTAAATAGTACCCAACTATTCTACACATAGGCATATTAGTAAACCAAAATTATATGCTTCGACAGCCATTATAAGATTCTGCACACAGAGGCGAAACGTTGCTGCGCATTGATGAAAATCGGTGCCTGACTGTAGAGACGGTATGGGCTTCTCTCTGTGTTCTCGTGGCGATACATTTCTTTAACACAATAATGCTACGCTGTTTCAAACCTAATTCTAATATCAGCTGACACAAAGAAATTGGAAATTTGTGGTAAGTTCTATGAGACTAAACTTCTGAGGTCATCAGTTCCTAGGCTTACTCACTACTTAAACTAACTTAAACTAAATTACGCTAAGGACCACACACATACATCCATGCCCAAGGGAGGACTCGAACCTCCGACAAGGGGAGCCGCACGAACCGCGGCAAGACATCTAAGACCGCACGGCTACCCCGCGCGGCTTACACAAAAAACATTGAACTATCATCTTCGGTGGCGAGTACGATGTACAGGGTGTACATAAAGTCTGGGAACACGTTCAGTTGTTTATTGCACAAGAACCAAACATTGTACGGATATCATACATATGTCATTTTGAAGAGAAAACCTGAAAGATCCTTTTTTTCATGTATACCGCCACATTGTAGTTTGGTCGCAAACATGGCGAATTCAGGTGCGGAGCGAGCTTTCTGTGTGTTGCAGTGCTCAAAAATGGTTCAAATGGTTCTGAGCACTATGGGACTTAACATCTGTGGTCATCAGTCCCCTAGAACTTAGAACTACTTAAATCTAACTAACCTAAGGACATCACAAGCCCGAGGCAGGATTCGAACCTGCGACCGTAGCGGTCACGCGGTTCCAGACTGAAGCGCCTAGAACCGCACTGCCACACCGGTCGTCCAAGTAAGTGTGCTACAGCTGTTCAACGGATGTTTAGAACCAAAGCCACCAACAAGGAAGGCCATTTACCACTGGCACAACAAATTCGTTTCGGCGTGCTGCTTGTGCCTGGCAAAAAATAGCGGACGTCCCAGTGTGAGTGAAGTGAATGTGGAGCGCGTTCGAGACACATTCATAAGGAGTGCAAAGAAATCTGTGTGTCGAGCATCCCGTGAACTCGAAATGGCTCCAATGACAGTGTCGAAAGTCCTACGACAGAAGCTGCCTATGAAACCATTCAAATTGGAGCTAGTGGAGAAGCTCAGTGACGAAGACAAATACAAGCGTTTTGTTCACAGTTGCAACAATTGAATGAGGATTTGGATGGCGTTGTTCATCGCTTGAAGTGAACAGGCACAATTGTCGAATCTGAGATACAAAGCATCCACACTAATGCATTGAATTTGAGCGTGATGTCCCAAAGGTAAATTTTTTTGTGCCTTATCACGTCGAAAATTGTACGGGCCATTCTTCTTCGCCGATAGCACTGTCACTGGATATTCCTACTTGGATATGTCGCAGCAATGGCTGATGCCTCAAATGCAATCAGAATCTCCATTCCTCTTTCAGCAGGATGGGGCACCACCCCATTTTCATCGTGAAGTTCGTGGGTACGTGAACACGGAGCTGCCGTGCTACAGAAGGTGACAGCAGTTTCATGAAATGGCCTCCCTGATCAGCAGATCTCACTTCGTGTGACTTTTTTCTGTGGGTACACACTAAACATCTGGTGTATGTACCGCCTCTACCACGTAGTGTAGCAGAGCTCCGGGAGAGAATACGGGACGCAAATGCCACAGTCGACGATGCCATGCTGGGATGGCTATGGCAAGAATTCGATTGGCGGGTCACTCACGGTTCGCATATCGACTGTTTGTAAAAAAAAATTCTGAGTTTTTTTTTTTTTTTCAAAATGTAATATGTATGACATATGTACAATGTTTAGTTCTTGTGCAGTAAATAATTGAAAGTGTTCCCAGATTTTGTGTACACCCTATATACTCCTCATAAAAGACACAGCTTTCACAGAAGGAACTCCTATATACTTGTATGTCCGTGACCAACGGGTCTTGAAGATGCGAGGAAGATGGCGTGCCCCAGCAATGCAAACAGCCGTAACTTAGGTGCAACCACAATGGGTATCTGAACAGAGGCCAGACTAACACGTGGTTCCTGATAAGGAGCGGAAGTCTTTTCAGTAGTTGCGAGGGAAACAGTGTCGTGAGGGGTTGATCTGGCCTTGTAACGAAAGCTAACATGGCCTTACTGGGCTGCAAGGGCGTCCATAATGCCAAGAGGGGGGTTTGAAAGTCGGTACAATGCCAGTTTTAATAGGATCGGAAGTGGAACCTTTTATAGCAACTTGGAAGTCGCCATTTGTCTTCAAAAATATTAAAAATACCCCATTTCCCTAAGTCTAGGCTGAATGCAAGAGCCAAGTAATACCGGTATTTTTTCCCCGAGGACATACAGTTCTTCTGTATGTCTCAATGAAGATGGCATCCTCTAAGCTAAAACATTCTGGCGTTAAAAATAGTGCCCCATTCGGATACCTAAGGTGGACTGTTCAAGAGCATTTAAAAAGGGATGGAAATTTTGAGTTAAATTTAGAGGAAATTATTGAGGCGCAGTGTCCGCCCCGATAGCTGAGTAGCCGGCACGGCAACTCAGCGTTTTCTGTCAGGGGGTTAGCTGCCCTCTGTAATAAAAAAACTGAGTTAATGGAACAACGACGAACTGAAACGGGTGTCTTGCGACATCCGCCCCGAGCAGATGCAACGAACGAAAACGAACAAAATGAAATTACACAAAAAAAACGGAGGTAGTGAGCGCGACGGATTGCCGTCCTACTGGCCCGGGTTCGATTCCCGGCTAGGTCGGAGATTTTCTCCACTCAGGGACTGGGTGTTGTGTTGTCTTCATCATCGTTTCATCCCATCCAGTGCGCAGGTCGCCCAATGTGGTGTCGAATGTAACAAGACCTGCACCAAGGTGGACGGACCTGCCCCGCAAGGGGTCTCCCAGCCAATGACGCAAAACGCTCATTTCATTTCCATTGAGGCGAAGTAGTTGGAAAAGCAGGACTTAAAAATGGGTACCTCAGCACATGATTATCGACAAAAGATTGACCAGGTGCGAGAAAGATTCGCACACTGAGAGTTCAGTTAAAACTTTAATTATTGAGAATCTCGACCATTTTTCTCTGTTATCGACACTGATACTGTCAAGATATCGGTCTCACTGATTCTCTGATTTTCGAGAATACTTTAATTTCAATAATATAAATGTGACATAAAGGCACGAAAGAGGCAGGCGACCATTATTATTATTAACGTTAATTCCCCCTTAAGGACAGCGCCAAAACAAAATCAATTTTCATGGAATATTTTCGTATCTCTTTCTTTTTTCTTCCCGGAAACTTCTTATATATCCACTGTATTTTTTCCCTAACTTCTGTCCACTTGTTTCCTGTTTCCTTCTCTTTGGGCGCTTGCTGTAATTTCTGCTTTTTTTATTTTTCCCTTTCTCTCATGTCTCTTGTGGAAATGTTCAGTTTCTTGAGGTCTTGCATGGTTTCCTACTCATAGTTGGTTTTCACTGTATTAGTTGTCACTATCTTAAAAATTTTCTTGGTTAATCTATTTTCATTCATCCTACGTATGTGTCCGTAGAACTTAGCCTTCTTTTCCTGCTGTTCTTTGTAATCTTCTCTGTTTGTCTGTAAAGTTCTTTTTTTTTTTCGGCGCCTTATCCAGATTCCCTCTTTCTGACGTGGCCCGTACATCTTCCTGAGTATTTTCCTCTCTTGTTTTACCACATCCTTGATTTTCGTTCTTCCGTCGACTACTGTTGTTTCTGAAGCATACAAGGCCTCTGGTAAGACTATTGTACTGCAGCGTCTTCTGTTTTCTGTATAATCTCTCCCAGGTATTTGAAACTTTCTAGTTGCGTTATCCCTCCATACTTTGTTACCAGTGGGTGTCTCTTTGTGGATTTTGTGGCCATATATTGTAGTCCTGTTTTGGCTGAGATTTCGTGTAGTGTCTCTAGAGCTTCCTTGGTTTCTTCTCTTTTATTTCTTATGATGGCTATATCATCGGCAAAAGTCAGACGTCTTATATTGATGGTTCTACGCTTTACCCCATTGATTCCTTTCTCCCGTGTCCTGATTATTTTCTCCAAAACTAAGTTAAATAGAATGGGTGACGGTCCATTTCCCTGCCTCACTTCTGTCTTTATTTCGAATATGTTGAAGAGTGTTTCTCGTCGACGGAGGCGTAGGCCTTCTTGAAGTCGACGAATGTTATTGTGGTGTTCCTGCACTTTCTTGTAGTTAATATTGTTCTCAGGAAGCAGATCTGTTCCCTTACTGATCTTCTCTTCCTGACCCTTCTCGGTATTCTCCTATCTGCGGATCTATTTAAGACTCTACCCGATTTAACAGGGCTTTCGGTAGAATTTTGTATGTCACAGGCAGTAATGAAATTCCTCTGTAGTTTATTGGGGTCTGTTTCGTCTCCTTCCACATGGAGGTGGTGTATTATCACTGACTTCCATTCTTCTGGAACATTTTCTGTTTCCAAAATGTTTTCGAAGAACTGTGTATTTTGGGTGTTATGTGTTCATGTTCTAATTTCCAGATTTCCACAATCAGTCCATCATCTCCAGATGCTCTGTTGTTTTTCAGTGATTTGATTATTTTCACAAGCTCCATGAGAGCTAGCGGTCTGGAACCTATGTTTGGTTCTGGACTCGCGAACTTTAGAATCTGCATTGGTTTATCACAGTTAAGTAGTGCGTCGAAGTATTGCGCTAATATTTCACGGTTTCAGTCGAGTTTGTCTCCAGTGTTCCGTCTTGTCTTTTCAAGGCGACCATTATTGTAATAATCAGTAGTTCTCCATTCAGGTTGAGTGGGTCGCAATGGCAAAAGTCAAACATCAGGTAAGGAATGACTTTATTGCTCATATGACTAGTTTTGGAATTTGTCCATCATCAGATTTCCAGGAGCGATTACTGCTCATAGATACGGCACTTCAAATCTGCGAATGTTTGTTTCACTTGAAGCGCTCTATCTATTGCAGTAATCGCGCCTGTATATCCGATGATGGATAAATTCCGAAAATCGTCATATGAGCAATAAAGTCATTCATTCCTGAAATCCAGCTTTGCCATTGCGACCCAGTTAGCCTGAGTGTAGAACTACTGATTGTTTTAATTTCAAGGTTGATGTCGGATAACAAGTGACAAAAGAAACATTTTTCCGTGTGATATAATTGAAGATTTTGGATTTTTTCCTTTAATTGGACTGTGAAACCTTACCTCCTGCCAAATTTCATGATTCTAGCTCAATGCGAAGAACTCTTTAGACTTTGATCAGTACGAGTATTAAAACATATGACATAAATGGCCGTATCTTTTGATTACACCGACTTAAAACCTTCGTTTTACACCACCAAGGGACCATACAGCTCAGTATGTTATACAGGGTGTTACAAAAAGGTACAGCCAAACTTTCAGGAAACATTCTTCACACACAAAGAAAGAAAATATGTCATGTGGACATGTGTCCGGAAACGCTTACTTTCCATGTTAGAGCTCATTTTATTCAAAATGGTTCAAATGGCTCTGAGCACTATGGGACTTAACATCTGAGGTCATCAGTCCCCTAGAACTTAGAACTACTTAAACCTAACTAACCTAAGGACATCACACACATCCATGCCCGATGCAGGATTCGAACCTGCGACCGTAGCGGTCGCGCGGTTCCAGACTGAAGCGCCTTTAACCGCGCTAATTTTGTTACTTCTCTTCAAATCACATTATTCATGGAATGGAAACACACAGCAACAGAACGTACCAGCGTGATTTCAAACACTTTGTTACAGGAAATGTTCAAAATGTCCTCCGTTAGCGAGGATACATGCATCCACCCTCCATCGCATGGAATCCCTGATGCGCTGATGCAGCTCTGGAGAATGGTGTATTCTATCACAGCCGTCCATACGAGCACAAAGAGTCTCTACATTTGGTACCGGGGTTGCGTAGACAAGAGCTTTCAAATTCCCCCATAAATGAAAGTCAAGAGGGTTGAAGTCAGGAGAGCGTGGAGGCCATGGAATTGGTCCGCCTCTACCAATCCATCGGTCACCGAATCTCTAGTTGAGAAGCGTGCGAACACTTCGACTGAAATGTGCAGGAGCTCCATCGTGCATGAATCACATGTTGTGTCGTACTTGTAAAGGCACGTGTTCTAGCAGCACAGGTAGAGTATCCCTATGAAATCATGATAACGTGCTCCATTGGGCGTAGGTGGCAGGCAACAATGCCTGCCCTAACGTTCACATAAAATCTGTGTTGATGACGTGATTGCACAATTGCAGGCGGATTCTCGTCAGCCACAAATGTTGATAGCGAAAATTTACAATTCGATCACGTTGGAATGAAGTCTCATCCGTAAAGAGAACATTTGCACTGAAATGAGGATTGACACATTGTTGGATGAACCATTCGCAGAAGTGTACCCGTGGAGGCCAATCAGCTGCTGATAGTGCCTGCACACGCTGTACATGGTACGGAAACAACTGGTTCTCCCGTAGCACTCTCAATACAGTGACATGATCAACGTTACCTTGTACAGCAGCAACTTCTCTGACGCTGACATTAGGGTTATCGTCAACTGCACGAAGAATTGCCTCGTTCATTGCAGGTGTCCTCGTCGTTCTAGGTCTTCCCCAGTCGCGAGTCATAGGCTGGAATGTTCCGTGCTCCCTAAGACGCCGATCAATTGCCTCGTTCATTGCAGGTGTCCTCGTCGTTCTAGGTCTTCCCCAGTCGCGAGTCATAGGCTGGAATGTTCCGTGCTCCCTAAGACGCCGATCAATTGCTTCAAACGTCTTCCTGTCGGGACACCTTCGTTCTGAAAATCTGTCTCGATACAAACGTACCGCGCCACGGCTAATCCATACATACATCAAATGGGCATCTGCCAACTCCGCATTTGTAAACATTGCACTGACTGCAAAACCACGTTCGTGATGAACACTAACTTGTTGATGCTACGTACTGATGTGCTTGATGCTAGTACTGTAGAGCAATGAGTCGCATGTCAACACAAGCACCGAAGTCAACATTACCTTCCTTCAATTGGGCCAACTGGCGGTGAATCGAGGAAGTACAGTACATACTGACGAAACTAAAATGAGCTGTAACATGGAAATTAAGCGTTTCTGGACACATGTCCACATAACATCTTTTCTTTATTTGTGTGTGAGGAATGTTTCCTGAAAGTTTGGCCGTACCTTTTTGTAACACCCTGTATAAAATTCGGCATGATACGTTTACTCGTTTTGAGAAAAAGGGTTTTTAACAGTCGAACATACCGATAGACTGAGAGACAGAAAAGTAATCCTGTAAGGATTCCATTTTTACCGACCCTAAAAAAATGGTGGTAATGCCGGAGTAGGGTAATAATGAGTAAAAAAATAGCACTGCAAGTAAGCTACTATTAATAGCATAGTGAACGCACTGTTGTAGCCAAAATAGGTACGAATGCAACACCCACAACAGCAGTACAGGTTTATATGGAAAGTAGCTCAGAAAATAAAGAGATTGAAAGAGTGTATGATAAGATAAAGAAAATTATTCAGATAAGGGAAATGAAAATGTTACTGTGATGGGTGACTGGAATTTGGTAGTGAGAAAAGGAGGAGAAGGAGAAACAGAAGGCGAACGTGGACTGCGGGAAAGAAATTATAGAGGAAGCCACCTGCTACAATTTTGCACAAAGCGTAATTTAATGATCGCCAATACTTTAGAGAAGATTATATACGTGGCGGAGATCTGTATACACTCCGATGTTTCAGATTGGTTATACAATAGTAAGGCAGAGATTTTGGATCTATATTTTAAATTGTAAGGCATTCACAGTGCCAGATGTGGAGTCCCTCCATAATTTATTGGTTATGAACAGTAAATTAAAACTTAAGGCATCACAAATGAGTTCTAAATTAAGTAGTTGGGACGCGTATAAATAGAAGGAACAAAAGGTTGTTGAAAGTCTCAGAGGGAACATTACGCAACACTGGACTGAAACAGGGGAAAGGAATATAGTGGTAGAAGAAAGGACGGTTTTGAGAGATGACATAGTGAAGGCAGCACAGGACCACAATGGTAAAAAAAAAGTCCTAGTATAAATCCCTGGATAACACAGCAGGTTTTTAATTTAACTGGTCAAAATAAAATAGGAATGCAAGAAATAATGCGGACCAAATGGAATACAGGCTTCTAAAAAACGAGGTGGACAGGAAGTCCGAAATAGATAATCAAGAGTGGCTAGAGGAGAAATACAAGGATGGAGAAGCAGACACCGTTGAGAAAGATAGGTATCGACTGTAGCAAAATTAAGTAGACTTTTGTAGACAAGACAAGCAGCTGTATGAATATCAACAGCTCAGATGACATGCAACTGCTGATCGAAGAAGGGAAAGCTGAAAGGCGTGAGGAATATACACCACCTGATCAAAACTGTCTGGAAACATGTTAGTGTACATTAACATGGGTTCAAATGGCTCTAAGCACTATGGGACTTCACATCTGAGGTCATCAGTCCCCTAGCCCTAGACTTATAACTATGTAAACCTAACTAACCTAAGGACATCACACACCATTAGCATGGGGTGTGACCACCCTTCGCCTTTTTTTACGGCTTGAACTCTGCTGGGGACATTTTTAAGTGAGGTGCCCGAATGTCTGTGGAGGAATGGCAGCCCATTCTTCGTCAATAAGTAAACCCCAGGAAAGTTAGTGATTATTATTATTCATTGCTATTTTCGGAATGTTCTCATATTGGAGGCTGCGGTCTGGAGCGGAGTCGACGTTCTAACTCATCTCAAAGATTTTCCATTAGGTTCAGGTCGGGAGTAGGAGCAGAACTGCCCGTTTCAGGAATTTTATTGCCCATAAATCATAGCCCCACGCAGGCTGCTTTATGGCTGTCATGCTGATACAAACAGTCATTATCTCCGAAATGTTCTTCCAGAGTACGTAGTACACAATGCTGTAGAATGTGTTCATATCCTTCCACATTCAGTGTTTTCTTAAGCTTAATAAGGGGACCACACTTGACTTCAAAAAGGAAACACCCATGCCATAACACAACGTTCATCGTACGCCACTGCTGGCAGTACACACGTTTCTCCAGACACAAGCCAACCGCAAACCGTTCCATCAGATTGCCACAGGGTGAAGCTCGATTCCTCACTCCAAATCACTCGCTTCCAGTCAACCACTGTTCAGTAGCGTCGCTCTTCTGACTACAGAAATATGTGGCTTATGAGGAGCTGCTCGACCATTCCATCCCATTCTTTTTAACTCGCCTGGCACCGTTACTGCGCTAGCTGGACCTCTGGTAGCACTTCTGAACTCACGAGTGATCGCTTCCCTTGATTTCATGCGATATTTTATGTGGTGTCACCGCCAGACACCACACTTGCTAGGTGGTAGCCTTTAAATCGGCCGCGGTCCGTTAGTATACGTCGGACCCGCGTGTCGCCACTATCAGTGATCGCAGACCGAGCGCCGCCACACGGCAGGTCTAGAGAGACTTACTAGCACTCGCCCCAGTTGTATAGCCGACTTTGCTAGCGACGGTTCACTGACAAAATACGCTCTCATTTGCCGAGACGATAGTTAGCATAGCCTTCAGCTACGTCATTTGCTACGACCTAGCAAGGTGCCATTACCAGCTTCTATTGATACTGTAAAACATGTACCGTCAAGAGCGATGTTCACCATTTATGGATTAAAGTTAAGTATTCCACAGCTACGTCCTTTTTTGCTAGTCTAATTTCCTTGACCTGTTTCCGACCTTACGCTAGCCTGCGTGAGCTAAAACGCGTGCCTTTCGGCTTCCTCTCAAAACCGGGTTGTCTCTCTTGCCAATCCAGAACATTTTACAATCACCCTCCGCAAAGTTCGACGGTACATATTCATCAGTACATGACGTCTGCCTGGTCACGATTTAGCTGTAGTTGTTCCTTCAGGTTTCCGCACCACAGTCACATCACCAACAGTCGACCGGACAACTCTACAACGTATCAAATGTCTCTAATGGATTTGTTACTCGGATGACAATGACGAGTCAACGTTCAATGCCAATGATCTCTCTTGACCGACCCATTCTGTTGTTACTGCTTCTCTGCTGACAACATAATACTCCCCTCCGCCATTTTTACTGGTGGGTCTGCCTCCCGATGAAGTCTGATTACGTACGCAACTCCTGTCTGGGGATATGTAACTCCTACACGCCTGCGCCGCCTGCAGATCGTACGGAACAAAATGCTACGCATCGTTAGAAACGCTCCACGCTACACACGCACCGTGGATCTTCACAATGAATACCGCCTTAAAACCTTCAAGGAAATACTATGGCAAACTAACGTACACCCACACGTCGCCAAGCCTCGGCATATAAGCAATGTTGACTGCCTATGCCAGCTGCTATTAAAGCCGACCAACAGGCTACAGCAGGGAGACCGACGAGCTCGCACACTGACGTACAAACAAATCGCCACCATTACCCTACACTGTGAATCTGATATATGACCTAACTGTTACCGACAAATCAACACCGGCACCCAGCGACATCCACAGACCAACAGCACCGCACAACGTCAAAGGTATCGACCTGCATGATACTCACTACTAATAAAACATACCCTTGCATGTACTGCAAGAAAACCGCTACTGCTGTTACAACTCGACCCAATATCGCAGAGGTCTTTTTTCCCTTGGCTCTTGCCTCGGCATTTTCTTCCCTCTGCCCTTCAAACCGCTACCCTTCGTTCAACTTTTGATTCAATCTCCACATGAGCGCATATTAATGGTTAAACCTAACCAGACGTATGGAAACATCACAGTACCAACATCCTGTGAGACCTCACTCTAGTGAAAACTAACCCTTATGCAGAGATGGCAGTAGACTTCTTGTGTTGGCCATCATGCCGATGTGGGCGTGGAGGGGGCTCCACTTCTTATTAAAAAAAAAAAAATGTCCCGAGACATCTAGTGGTCAACTCTGCATTGCGTAGGAGAGGGGGGGGGTGTCTGCACACTTTTGCTCAGATAGTGTATATACTCTTCATATATGGGAAACAAACATGATGAAATATAATAGAAAGAGAAGAAGAAGTAGATTAAGATGACATTGAACACACGATACTGTGAGGAGAATTTGTCGGAGCACTACTAAGCCTAAGTTAAAACAGTAATAACTGTTTTACACGAGTGGTATAGTAACATTTTCATATTTATCTCTGCGCATGTTTGATGAAACAATCCAAATACTTCGGTTTCCGTAGTCATCGGAACGACTACGAATCCTGAATTACTAAACATGGTGTTGTTCCAATTATTTATTACGGCTACAGCAAATTAATTCAATTACTGCAATAAGAGAAGGGGGAATCAAAGAAGTCAAGTAGCGAGGTGTCAACATTAAATCGGAAGGGAATGAGTTGTTTAGGATTTTTATAGTTGCGTCACAACATTGGTCACTGCAGAATCGAGCTTATCAAGATGTATTAGCTTCCTGGCAAGAGCGAACGAATAGGTTTGACACGCAGTGATGCACGCGAACGACACTCTGTTTGAAAATGTAAGCAGTAGCAAACTTCGTTGTGTAAAAAGCTAGAGCAGTACAAAAATGTAGAAGTTACAATACTAACGCCGGCCGAAGTGGCCGCGCGGTTCTGGCGCAGCACTCTGGAACCGCGAGACCGCTACGGTCGCAGGTTCGAATCCTGCCTCGGGCATGGATGTGTGTGATGTCCTTAGGTTAGTTAGGTTTAACTAGTTCTAAGTTCTAGGGGACTAATGACCTCAGCAGTTGAGTCCCATAGTGCTCAGAGCCATTTACAATACTAACGCTGTTTGTTTTGTACATTAGCGGGTACAACAGCTGCAGTAACGCTCAGGAGCTAGCAATCAGGACCAAATCTTCTTACAAATATATTTGCCAAAATGCTATAAATTAGTATTGTGTAATTATTCGCTGTAATAATTTAAGCAACAGTTAAATTATCAAACAGATATCGAAGTTATTGACACAGTAAAGTTAACTTCATTACGTAACCGTAAATATTACTACTTTACAGCTAACACTATTCATTTAGAAACTACAAGCATTTGTCTCGTGATTGAGAATGTTGGCGTGATACAATAATGTATCTGTGGAACAATTCTATATGATTGACATAACACTGCCTTTGAAAATAATGAGAATTCCAAACGCGTAAGGTTTTTGGAAATAATAAAAGTGTGATCAAGACATAAGAAAAGTTATTAAAGTGCATTTTCATGACCGCTTCATCTCACAGCATTTTCATACAAAATGCAGAAGTATATAAAGTGTGGAAGAAGCTTTATAGGTAAATTGTATACCGTTTCTATAACATCTGGTTCTACAAAACACAGGAACAGAGATTTAGAACTGATCCATGTCAAATTGAAGTGAAAATAATCTATACTGATCGTTCAAACGACAAAGAGGCAATAGAATGTGCTAACAATGACTTTTGAAGCTAGTATTCCAGTCCGTGTCACTTGAATTCTTTATTGGCACTTTAGGAGATGTAAAACTACTCACGTTACATGACACTTCCACAAGGTATCTACTACTGCACTGTTTGTTTTTAGGAATCAGTAATGACAGCAAAATTACATCTTATATTAGAATATCTTAAATATGCAGTATGGAAACCTGAGATAGGGTCCGCAGCTCGTAGTCGTGTGGTAGCGTTTTCGCATCCCGCGCCCAGGTTCCCAGGTTCGATTCCCAGCGGGGTCAGGTATTTTCTCTGCCTTGTGATGACTCGGTGTTGTGTGATGTCCTTAGGTTAGTTAGGTTTAAGTAGTTCTAAGTTCTAGGGGACTGATGACCATAGATGTTAAGTCCAATAGTGCTTAGAGCCATTTGAACCATTGAACCTGAGATAGGTTTGTCCTACAATTGGACTCTTAAATCTGTTTCCTACTTCCGACGTGACAATGTAACCTACTTCAATAAAAAAAACCTTGCTGCCGCCCTAATAAAAATGAAGGATAGAGTTTTGACAAGCTTAGGGACATCACAGAAGTGAATTTCAGAATTTTTAAGTGATTTTTGTAGGAACTAGAGTCTCTAAACTTCAACTTTGTTCCTCGTTGCTTATTGACAAAACTTTAAAAAAAAAGTCTTTTTTCGAAGTTTATAGGCAAAAAAAAGCAATCAACATGAAACTTCAGAAACTTTCCTTGACGAGCGAGGCATTTTAGTAATCAACGAAAAAAAGGATTTCAATGAGTTCAGTACTTTTAGAGGTATGAAGTGATACTTCCGCCTCTAATTAAAATTAAGAACAGATTTGTGAGACGCTTAGAGACAGAGGTTTGTATCCAATGTGAATTTGAGATTTTTGCATGGGTTTTAGAGGACTACAAAGCGATGTTCTATTACTGCAATGAGTGGAGCGCTGTGGTTACTGCCTTCAGACAATCGACTTTAGAGTCATTAAATAACAGGTCCACTTAATAATAAGTAACAACTGCACTGCATCATTAAGTGTAACACAGAGATAGTATGGTTATTTAATAGTTCATTCGCTAAAGCCGCAACAATATACTGAAGTGTCATGAAATAATGACGACAACTGATATTCTGATGTAAAATATAGGCGCTCTTACGCGGCAGAATCGTTAAATTGTCGAACAACTGCTAGAGAAGATGCACCTGCTGCGCTTCGATGAGTAGAAAGTACTCGTGTGAGGTGAGACTAAGTTGATTTCACTGAGAGAGACGTGCTTGTGATAAGTGAAAGCATGGTAATTGGCAAGCAGAAGTGAGAGGCTGCAGAAATGGTGATCATAAACGACGCCAACTGTCTCCGGTGTGACTCAGAAAACAGTCTGAGACAGTACATAAGATTTCTGTGCAAGAAACAAGCACGTGTCATTAGAGAGAAGCGCAGTACCCTTGTATAGTGTAGCCAACTTAAAGTGCAGAGGGGTAGGATGGAAATTGGACAGATTAAAACTGTACACCGGTGAAAGTACAGTTACGGTGTCAGAGGCTTTTACATGATGAGTGGTGTTGATAAGAGCACGATGTATCATCAGAACCGAAGACAGCCGGTCATGAGTCAGATACAGATAGCCAATGATATTGTGCTTCTTCATTTGTTTCGTTTCGTGGACAAATCTCAGCAATTTAAGCTGTGCTATTGGGTTCCTGCATAACCACATCCTCATCCTCGAGCATAAAAAAAGAAAGACTTTAAGCGATTATCATTAGCTACTGTATACTAACACGACATCCAAATAAATTACCGAGCTAGGTGGCGCAGTGGTTAGCATACTGAACTCGCATTCTGAAGGACGACGGTTCAATCCCGCGTCTGGACATCCTGATTTAGGTTTTCCGCGATTTCCCTAAATCGCTCCCGGCAAATGCTGGGATGGTTCCTTTAAAAGGGCGCGGCCGACTTCCTTCCTCGTCCTTCCCTAAGCCGATAAGACCGATGACCTCGCTGTCTCGTCTCCTCCCCCACAACAACCCAACTCAACTCCAAATAAATCACGGAAGTATAAGAATGTAAAAAGTTTTCACTACTCTGAAATCTAGCAGCACAGCGCTAATTACATATAATATAAATTTTAAATTCCTACAAGGCAAAGAAACAAAAGAATTGAGAAAATACATTCTCGTTCAGTACCAAAAACAGTGTCATCACGACCCTAACGAAGTATAAGCTGACCAAAGAGGTATAGTACCACAGAGTGACAAAACTGTGACCAGGGTGAAGCAAATTAAAAAGCCTCGGCTATATTTTCAGAAGTGAAAAGAAAGTGGCCTGGCATATGACAGTGGTTAAGGAAATTACGAAATTGCAGCTGCTAGAGTTTATTAACCATATTTCCTCTGAATATAGCGCACTAACACTTTATATACACCGTCTCTTGCAGTATCAGTAGCGTTTATTTAAATACTGTGTCCTAAGACGGTCGCTAGCAGAGCGCTTGCAATTAAAAGATTGGGTCTGTAAAATTTAGTTTAGGATCCAGTTGCTTTAGAACAGAAAACTTTGAACAAAAATAGTCATTGCAGAGACAAACGTTCTACGGAAAGATTATGTTTATTTCGATTGTACGTTTCAGTCATTTCACATTCAAAGAAAACCTGTGTTCCACAGAGCAGGGAGACACTGCCCCACACAGCAGGTATATTAGATCTAAACCAACCAGGTCGAATATGCGATGAAGCTTTTAGTTGATTGTAAGTTTATTGAAATAGTAACCAATATACTTACTACCTTCTCTACGTCACCAATCAGATTATTCTTCTTACATATAGTTATATACAGAGCCAAATTTTGTGAAGTTACGTGGTAGACTTCGAGGCGTGGCGGGTTTGCCGGCGTCGCCTTTCGAATTCCTGGCGCCAATAGCTCGATCTGCCGAGTGATGTGCCTGGGAACGGGGTGTGTTGTGGCTTGGCGAGTTGGGGTGTGGTAACGGAGCGAGGAGGACGGTGTGAGGGTTCTGCCCGGCGAGTAAAGCGAGCACTTGGGGCAACCGCCTTGGGCACGGAGTCCAGCGAGTGGTTGCCGGGCATCTTTTTGGTCGGATTTGAATCCGTGGCTGACTTCGATTGCCGTCTTCATGCTAGCCAGCCAGCTCTGAGAGAGTTGAGGCCAGTTTCGCTGTGCTGAATTCTTTTAAATTAATAGAACCCTTTATTTCTAAAGAGGAAAGAATCATATCTTAACTTCCCGTTACGAGGTGGCTTTCTGTGCTTCCTGTGTCTCCAACATGCAATTACTTTTCACTATTACTACCCGTAGAATGCAGGCTAAGTATCGTCTTCTTATTACTTAATACTGAAGTCTGCGACCGAACTGGGACCGACCAGCGATGGGTGGTTGGTTAAGTCAGCATTGACAGGGGGCGCTGAACTCCGTCTTCCTGCAAGTGTGCCGCTGCCTACTCTTTCCATTGGCGCACGGGTTAGCACCTTCTTGGTGCAGTTTCACGGCGCTGCGCTGGTCGGAGAGCATCGATGCTTTTGGACTCACATTTTTCGTTGTTTGTTTATGACACACATACGTAATTGCATCGAAACACACGGTCACTTGTCCATTACTTTTTAAGTGTTTTCTTAATTTACTTTGCATTTTTAGAATTTATAACTAAAAGTGCGTTAAATATGGAAAAGTGCGGTTAAATAAGGGGCGGAGTAAACATTAGGCTTTTTTATATGTCAGTCTCACCACAAGCAAGATTTCAAGGGGGGAGGGGGCGTGCAATATCGCACTTGGTACCATAACTACTCTTCTACATTTCGATTTCGAAGATGTACTATCTAATTAATTTACACTTTGCACGTTATATCTTAAAAAAATGGTTCAAATGGCTCTGAGCACTATGGGACTTAACATCTATGGTCATCAGTCCCCTAGAACTTAGAACTACTTAAACCTAACTAACCTAAGGACAGCACACAACACCCAGCCATCACGAGGCACAGAAAATACCTGACCCCGCCGGGAATCGAACCCGGGCGTTATATCTTATCTACGTGATTATATGAAGCTATAATTTAAAATATCTAACTACCCAACGTAGATCAAAACCTTAGAAAATGACTATCCACGTATAAAATCATGCCAAGATTGATTCACAGAGTAATTTGTATTTGGTACTTTGCAAATAGTTGGCTCCTATTATAATTTGAAACTATAATTTAAAACAAATAACTATCTGTTCACAGGGAATTACAGACCTTCCCGCCTGTGATCCATACTTGTTGGAATGATGCCTATTACAAAACTGAATCATACAAAAAGGCGTAATCGACTATACCCTTCAGTCACAAAAAACTAACGCTCTTCTGCTCCTGAGTTTTCGGAAATGTTACAAAGTATGATACAGGCTTTTTAGTTAGCTTCTCCATCGTCACAAAAATCTCAGAATACCACAAGCTTAGAGCAACTTAGATGAAACAAACTTTATTACACAAGTAAACAAATATATCACTGTACACAAAAAGCACAGTTACAGATTACAACGTGTAAGAATACTTACATCAATCTTCACTCTTTTTTTCTAGATCTGTGCGTACGTTTATACTCTGAGTGCAGGGCAAGCACGATTCCGAAAACAAATTCATCAGATGTGTAGCTTACAAAACCATACACAAACACGGTAACTTTTAAAACGCCCGCAGAATGCTGACTTTCAAAACGACCGTACAATGACTTCTCGGAACATGGCAACTGCTAGCACGGCGAGGCACCGCAGGTAGCGCTAAATAACGTGCCACGGTTTCTCACATCTGTGTCATCATGACCCAAACAAAATGTGAGTTAAGCTTAATAGAAAGAAATGACGCGCAACATTCTCACTCGCTGTCAGCATCTGACTCATGATTAGCCGTCTTCATTTCCTAGTTAACAACACCTACACGTCACCTGAAAACTGCCGATACCAAAAGTGCAATTCAACCACAGAAATGTTTTCAAATGTATATTGAAGTATTTCTCCGTAACAATTGCTTCTATACGACGGAGGAATTCTTGATCAGAAACAGTGAGTCGTCCATATAGAAAAAAAATAATTTTCCAACATGTAGTTATATAAATATTTTTTCATATTTCGCTAGGCCACTTGCCTTCTATATTTACTGGTCGTCGAACACAGAAACACACGATAAAGGTTAAAAATTTTATATATCTTAACAACCTACGTATAAACCATTATGGCTCACAGTTGCAGAGCTTCCTCTACTACAATGATAGTAGCAAGAATATTTTTTTCCTGATTTACGTCTGTTTAAGGTGGTTTAACATGATCCATATTTTACGGCAATGTGTGGCCGCAATACTGTTGCCGTCAAACACTGCTGCAAAGAGACTATAACACATGAGAGTATGCTGGACAATATTTCTCATACCCCAAAATGTTGTAGGTGTTGCCAAGGTGGCCGATTTATTTACGGTGTACTCCACCAGGGATGGAGATTACTTCATATGGGCGGGTCATATTTACCTCGCTGCTTTCCAGTAAATTCTTCACGCTCTCCCTCAGCCTTTCTTCGTCTTCTCGCGACGATAGCAGTACTATACCAAGACACACAGTTTGAGCGGCGAAACAGTATTATTTTGATTCAATCTGAAAAGAGATACGCATAGGTAGAAGCATTTTATTAGCTTTTGTTCGTTACCAACAGCAATATAGAAGTGGGGAAACGGGAGAATTATGTATTTTGTAAACGTAATACGTGCATCTTCGACCAGAACTTTGGAACACAGAAAGTAATACACAGGATGCTAGAGAAAAACCGTTCTGCTACCTTCTTAGTACAAAATCTGCATTAGTGAGATATACTTGTATTCTACAGAGATTCTAAACGCTTCTATATTTTTGGAAGCTTCACCACGTATGTATCAGTGTTCATCGGCAGCAAGTCCTCAACTGTCTTTTTCTATCATTATATTTGTACACATCTTTCACGTCCAATAACGCTGGCTGTAGATGTATCGCATTCATGGAATTCATAATTCTATCACTGTCTATCACTGTACTACCGAATGGAGTGCGTCTTCAAAGGAGGCTGCATGAATAACATCAGCAAAAGCCAAACAATGGTAATGATGGTTCAAATGGCTCTGAGCACTATGGGACTTAACTTCTGAGGTCATCAGTCCCCTAGAGCTTACAACTACTTAAACCTAACTAACCTAAGGACATCACACACATCCATGCCCGAGGCAGGATGCGAATCTGCGTCCGTAGCGGTCGCGCGGTTCCAGACTGTAGCGCCTAGAACCGCTCGGCCACCCCGGCCGGCAATGGTAATAAAATGTAATTGAATTAAATCAGCTGTTCCTGAGGAGATTACGAAAACAGACACATAAAATAGACCACTTTTGTCATCAGTGCAATAAAATAAAGCGATGATGGCCGAAGTATAAAGTATATAGGATGCAGGATGGCTATGCCGTAAAACAGTTTCTGAAGAAGAGATATTTTTAATACGGAATACAAATTTAAGTGTTAGGAAGTCTTCTCTGACCTCGTGTGGTAGGGAAACGTAGGCGATAAGCGTTTCAGAAAAAAAGAAAATTGAAGCTTTGCAATGTGGCGCTACAGAAGAAAGCACAAGATTAGACGGGTAGATAGCGTAGCGAATGAGGAGTTACTGATAGAACTGGGGAGAAAAGAAATTTCTGGCGCCATTTGACTAAAACAACGGATCGGTTGATAAGGCACATTATGAGACATAAAAGGCTCATCAATTTAGTGCTGGAGGAAAATATGGAGGGTAAAAATTGTAGAGGGAGACGAGGAGATGAGTGCAATAGGCGGCTTCAAATGGATGTACGTTGCAATAGTTATTCGAATATGAAGAGGCTGGTACGGTATAAAATAGTTTGGAGACTTGCAGAAGATATATTCGCGTGGAAACAGCTGCACCAAACCAGTCTTCAGACTGCAGACCACAACAACAACACTGTACTGGTGAACCAAAATAAAATACACTCCTGGAAATGGAAAAAAGAACACATTGACACCGGTGTGTCAGACCCACCATACTTGCTCCGGACACTGCGAGAGGGCTGTACAAGCAATGATCACACGCACGGCACAGCGGACACACCAGGAACCGCGGTGTTGGCCGTCGAATGGCGCTAGCTGCGCAGCATTTGTGCACCGCCACCGTCAGTGTCAGCCAGTTTGCCGTGGCATACGGAGCTCCATCGCAGTCTTTAACACTGGTAGCATGCCCCGACAGCGTGGACGTGAACCGTATGTGCAGTTGACGGACTTTGAGCGAGGGCGTATAGTGGGCATGCGGGAGGCCGGGTGGACGTACCGCCGAATTGCTCAACACGTGGGGCGTGAGGTCTCCACAGTACATCGATGTTGTCGCCAGTGGTCGGCGGAAGGTGCACGTGCCCGTCGACCTGGGACCGGACCGCAGCGACGCACGGATGCACGCCCAGACCGTAGGATCCTACGCAGTGCCGTAGGGGACCGCACCGCCACTTCCCAGCAAATTAGGGACACTGTTGCTCCTGGGGTATCGGCGAGGACCATTCGCAACCGTCTCCATGAAGCTGGGCTACGGTCCCGCACACCGTTAGGCCGTCTTCCGCTCACGCCCCAACATCGTGCAGCCCGCCTCCAGTGGTGTCGCGACAGGCGTGAATGGAGGGACGAATGGAGACGTGTCGTCTTCAGCGATGAGAGTCGCTTCTGCCTTGGTGCCAATGATGGTCGTATGCGTGTTTGGCGCCGTGCAGGTGAGCGCCACAATCAGGACTGCATACGACCGAGGCACACAGGGCCAACATCCGGCATCATGGTGTGGGGAGCGATCTCCTACACTGGCCGTACACCACTGGTGATCGTCGAGGGGACACTGAATAGTGCACGGTACATCCAAACCGTCATCGAACCCATCGTTCTACCATTCCTAGACCGGCAAGGGAACTTGCTGTTCCAACAGGACAATGCACGTCAGCATGTATCCCGTGCCACCCAACGTGCTCTAGAAGGTGTAAGTCAAGTACCCTGGCCAGCAAGATCTCCGGATCTGTCCCCCATTGAGCATGTTTGGGACTGGATGAAGCGTCGTCTCACGCGGTCTGCACTTCCAGCACGAACGCTGGTCTAACTGAGGCGCCAGGTGGAAATGGCATGGCAAGCCGTTCCACAGGACTACATCCAGCATCTCTACGATCGTCTCCATGGGAGAATAGCAGCCTGCATTGCTGCGAAAGGTGGATATACACTGTACTAGTGCCGACATTGTGCATGCTCTGTTGCATGTGTCTATGTGCCTGTGGTTCTGTCAGTGTGATCATGTGATGTATCTGACCCCAGGAATATGTCAATAAAGTTTCCCCCTGCTGGGACAATGAATTCACGGTGTTCTTATTTCAATTTCCTGGAGTGTATTAACATTAGCATTTGACAGTTGTTTGAAACTATTTTAATGACTTCCTTGAGTTCTTACACCAAAGCGATGTGAATAACTGCTATCAGGAGACGTTCCGATGAGAAGTGCTCATTAACAAGGTACGTCAAACTCCTATCTGAACCAACAGGAGCCAAAAACTGAAATGTGATCGCCAGTCTCGTTGTAACTGGTATACTGTCTTTCAAACTGATATTGGTTTCAACAGTTCTCTACGAATATGATTTACTTAAAATTGTGTTTCAACTTTCTGGAGAAGGAATTTGTTCAGCATCAGTTCACGTGTTTCAGAAACAGTTCGCTCAGTTAAAAAAAGAATACATCAATAAAGCCTGATTTCTTGCTAAGGTTTTTACCTTGTTGCGTTAAAATACTAGACGGCCTCATTCACATCCCACAACTCACTTTCGTCGATTTCGCGGGCATAGTATAACACATATAAACGTTCTCTGACAAACGTACTGCAGCATACTCGAGGTGACAGAAAAGCATGAGACAACGATATACATATATACAAACGGCGATAGTACTGCGTACTCAAGGTATAAAAGGCCAGTGCATTGGCGGAACTGTCATTTGTGCTAAGGAAATCCTTGTGAAGAAGGGTCCGACGTGATTATGGCCGCAAGAAGGTAATTAACAGACTCTGAACACGAAATGGTAGTTGGAGATAGACGCATGAGGCATTCCATTCCGTAAATAGTTAAGGCATTCAATATTTCGAGATCCACAGTGTAAAGAGTGTGCCCAGACCCATCGAATATTTACAGGACATATTCTTGAGGACAGTCTATGCACAAAATCGTGCACCGGCAGCACTTTCGCAATTACAGACAGCTATAGAGTCTGGGTAGTCCAATATTACTGCAGGGGACTTCCAACGATTTCTTGGTCCATACCACGTCGATTTGCTGCACTGTGCAGTACAAGGAGGTCCGACAAAATATTAGCAGTCGGCCGCTGTGGCCGATCTATTCTAGGCGCTTCAGTCCAGAACCACGCTGCTGCTGTGGTCGCAGGTTCGAATCCTGCCTTGGGCATGGATGTGTGTGATGTCCTTAGGTTAGTTAGGTTTAAGTAGTTCTAAGTTCCAGGGGACTGATGACCTCAGATGTTATGTCCGATAGCGCTTAGAGCCATTTGAACCATTTGAACGATATTAGGAAGTATCACATGACTTTCGTCACCTGAGTGTACATTGCCGAGCAACAGTGGCCGGAAATGTCCCCATACACGTGGCTGCAATTCGAGTGGCCAGCAATGCAATAGGGCATCTTTGGCAGGCTACCGTAGCGCTGAAAAGTATTTTGTAGAAAGCATTAGTTACAGTTATATAAAGATAAATCGGTAACAAAAACTGCCAGTGGATAATTGAAAAAGTACGTAATTATAATCCGTTTACTTCAAAACTACATTTAGTATAAACAAATTTATCTTACATCAAAACGGAAAAAACAATTCTTCTGGCTCAAAATTAGAGCTAAGTAAGTAGGAATGAAACAAAACTATTTTGGAATCTGAATAAAAAATCAATATTTAATTGTTTACCCACGGGCCTTGATCGCAGCTGCACATCTATTTGACGACGAATCCTCTAGCTTTCGTAATAATTCAAGTAAAAGTTTTGACCTTTCATGCAATAAGACAGCTGCAAATTGGTCCTTGTTTGAGTAGTTTCTATGATAAACACGTCGATCCAGTGCAACTCAGTGATGTTGAAATGGATTTAGGTCCAGGCTCTGGCTTGTGCACCAGAAAGTTTGATTTTTTCGTCAAAAAATATTTCTTTAAATGGCCGGAGGTGTGTTTTCAATAATTTTCCTACTGAAATATCAAATTAACGTGAGATATTCTTTCTCCCATGTAGAACCATATTCTTTTCTAAAATGGCATTGTACGGGAAACGGTATTTTTTGCCTTCTATTTGGACTAGAGGATCAACCCCACGTGTACAAAAGCATCCCTACAGCGTGACGCTGCCACTAACGCGTTTATTGGTCGATACCAGGTAATTTTGGTGTCCCTTTAGTTTTATGGTAGGCGTATATACTGTACACCACCAGAAAAAAAGCTATTTAATTTACTTTCATCGCCCATGAAGCCTTAGCTCTAACTGTAACATTCCTAGATTGATGATTGTTTGCAAGCTCTAACCTGGCTTTCCTATTGTTTGAAATTATGACTGGTTTACGCGATGGTCGTCAACCACTATCATCTGCTTCTAGGGGACTTCCTACAGTAGAGACAAGTTGGTGAGTCTGTGACGTTGCTCCAGATCATCTCTAACTTGACGAGTCTACTTTCTTTTATCGGCAGCCGACTGCTTACAAATCATTATGTTCTCCATTCTCGTTGTTTTTTGAGGACGAGCTGACCTTGGCTTGTTGCCTACTGTTCCTTTCTGTTTTTGCCGTCGAGTCCAAGCACATTTTAGTTGTTATGATATGCTATAGTCTCTAGCAATGCTAGACTGTGACTTTCCCTTCTTCAAAGCAATCAAAACAGCTTGTCTCACGTCAACCGAGCTTTCTTTGTGTTTTGGCGTGCTTCTAGTTGTCGCTCCTAATTAACACACAGTCTGAATGCATTAGTAACAATATTTAACGAATACCATACCATCTTAGCAAATTACAAAGTACTTTTGAGCTAAAGTAATATATAGTTATATTGTTACTCTATGACGTTACTTGTTTAGCAGATATGCAACCGAAGCGGCGTGAAGCTCTTGTTAGAGTGACAAAATGTATGTGTTGCTCTGTTGTGAATGTACGCAAACAGTACTGACAACATAACACCCCAACCGCGAAACACTTTTGTCGGCAATATGCGATTTCTGTGGCCTCTGCAAATGTACCTTTGTACTGTTTTGTATGTTCCATAGTTCTGGTCGTATATGTTCATATTATATCGATAAATTTCGTGGACATTTCGTTTTCCCATTTCCACATCCCTGAAGACAACAAACAAATCGAGTTCCTCTGCGTATGAGCGCAAACAATCGAACTTAAGCGAATAAATATTGTTTCACTGGTCACATTACATGACTTGATGGACCAACGCTCTCTGCGTGACAACAGGAAGAAATCCTGAGAGAGACCGAGGACAGATTTAGATATGCCCCGACCATACGAAATTATCTCCGCCCTTGGCAGACAACTCCGGTAATAACTCAAACCTCGGCAGCTACCCTAAATTGCCAGCTCCATTAACAATAATGCTAGCCTATACGATAATACTGCCGTGTGCTGTAGCCGCATTGCATTGCTGTTGACAGGAACACTATCGTGGCCACACATAACCATAAAATACGTCTCGTGTACGTGCACCTTTAGAGTGGAGATTAACCACGATATACCGACAAAGTGTAGTCCTTATCTACGTAGACGGACTTCGTGTGGTGTAGTCAAAAGCAAAAATTGAAGGAGGAGGAACAGGTTTAACACAGCGTCGAGGAAACAGTCGTTAGAAATGAACTGAGAGATGGCTTAGGGCAAGGATGTGGAATGGAACTGGGCCTATCTTGTAGTGCCAATAGTGAAGTACGGAGAGGTGGTTTACAACATCGGAGTATTTGAAACTTCCTGGCAGATTAAAACTGTGTGCCCGACCGAGACTCGAACTCGGGACCTTTGCCTTTCGCGGGCAAGTGCTCTACCATCTGAGCTACCGAAGCACGACTCACGCCCGGTACTCATATCATATCAGCGCACACTCCGCTGCAGAGTGAAAATCTCATTCTGGAAACATCCCCCAGGCTGTGGCTAAGCCATGTCTCCACAATATCCTTTCTTTCAGGAGTGCTAGTTCTGCAAGGTTCGCAGGAGAGCTTCTGTAAAGTTTGGACGGTAGGAGACGAGGTACTGGCGGAAGTAAAGCTGTGAGTACCGGGCGTGAGTCGTGCTTCGGTAGCTCAGATGGTAGAGCACTTGCCCGCGAAAGGCAAAGGTCCTGAGTTCGAGTCTCGGTCGGGCACACAGTTTTAATCTGCCAGGAAGTTTCATATCAGCGCACACTCCGCAGCAGAGTGAAAATCTCATTTTGGATCGGAGTGTTTGTCGTAGTTGGGGTGTGGTCCCTTTATTACGCTCAAGAAAACGCCAAATGTGCAAGAATGCGAATACATTTCACAAAGAAACTATCTCGTTAATCGCCTGGATCGATTTAACCATAGGAACAACGAATCAGAGTGGCTGAACGGGGTCTCGCTGGGTGGGAAGGGGATGGGTTGGGTTGTTTGGGGGAAGAGGTCTCATCGGATTAGGGAAGACGGGGAAGGAAGTAGGCCGTGCCCTTTCAACGAAACCATCCCGGCATTGGCCTGGAGCGATTTAGAGAAATCACGGAAAACCTAAATCAGGACGTTCGGACGCGGGTTTGAACGGTCGTCCTTCCGAATGCGAGTTCAGTGTGCTAACCACTGCGCCATCTCGCTCGGTAAAATGAAGGGGAGCCAACAGCACCCAATGGATGGGAATCAGGCCGCAAGTATCCAGCAGACACCGTACAGCATCCCTTCCATTCAGTGAGTTGTGAGGAAATTTCATCTCCGATGACAAGCTCTGTTCTGATTGAGACAACCAAGTCCACATACTTCACTTAACCTTTTAAGAATACAGACCTTCACGACGAGGCCAAATACACTATATGATCAAAAGCATCTGGACACCTATTAGTGGACGGTAATATGATGTGAGTCAGTCTTTGCTTTTTTATGAGGGCTTGAACTCTGATGAGGACACTTACAGTGAGGTGTCTGAACGGATGTGGGGAGATGTCAACCCATTCATCCTCAAGAACCGAAACCAGAGAAAGTAATGAAGTTGAATGCTGGGGCTTAGAGCGAAATCGACGCTCTACCTCATCTCCAGTGTGTCCACTGGTTTCATATCGGGACTCTGAATATGTCAGTCCTTTCTGTAGTGTTATACCCCCCGCAGATGCTGCTGTATGGCAGGGCGCCTTGTCATCCTGATGCAAAAAATCATCGTATCCAAACAGTTCCCCTGCAGTATGTAGTACACAACGCTGTAAAATGTATTCATATTCTTTCACATTTAGCATTTTCTTGAGTGTAATAAGGGGACCACCCTCCAACCACAAAAACACTCCCACGTTATAACATCACCTCTCTGTACTTCACTGCTGGCACTACACATTACGGCAGGCCACGTTCTCGAGGCATTCGTCCACAGCCCATGGTCTAGTGGTTAGCGTTGCTGCCTCTGGATCACGGGGTCCTGGGTTCGATTCCCACACGGTTGGGGATTTTCTCTGCCCAGGTACTGGGTGTTTGTGTTGACTTCATCATTTCATCATCATCAGTGAAAGTGAGTAGATTGAACTGTGTAAAGATTGGGACTTTGTATGGGCGCTGATGACCGCGCAGTTGAGTGCCCCACAAACCAAACATCACAAACCAAACATCACTGAGGCATACGCCAAACCCATATCATTCCATCTGATTGTCACGGAGTATATCGTGATTCATAACTCCACATCACTCGCATCCCGTCATACACTGTCCACTGCCGTCGCCCTTCACACTACCTCAAGTATTCCTTAGCATTGACTAGGAAAATGTGTGGATTTTGAGGAGCTGCTCTTTTTAGCTCCCCACACAGAGTCGATGGGCTAGGGGGATTCCTGGTGGCACTCTGGAACTGTTTTCTTTCGCTGATTGTTAACGATTTTTTACTACAACCCTTTGCCACGCTCAGTTGTCCCTGTCCGACAGCCTCTGAAGCCTTCTGATCTTGGTTTAGCTACGGTTGTAACTTCGCGTTATACTTCACAGTCACATCACCAACAATCGACTTTAGCGTCTTTAGAAGGACTGAAATGTCCCTGGTTCACGGTCCATGGTCCACGGTCCACGGCTGTAGTCACTGAACTATCCTGAACGACCAGTTCTATTTGTACTGATTCTCCAGCTTTGACACAATACTCCACACCTCCTTGTACACCGGTTGGGCCACCAGAACGTGGAATATAAAGGGTGTCAGAGGATTTGCCTTCCCTGAGGGGGTAGAGCAGCAGTGGAGCAGTACTCAGCTGCGTGGGTGTTGAAGCCTCTGTAGAGGTGCATTTCTAAAGTGCGCAACGAAAGTGTGTTGGTGGGGGATCCTGTTTTACTCACGCACGTGCCAGTGTTGCAGCCCCTATCACCACGCACAGGAGAACACTAAACAAAAGGACTGAAGAAACATGAACACCCTTCGCTGCTTCAAGTCACAATCAAATTTTGTCGAATGGCTTCCACCCTGTATACCAGTTCTAAAATTGCCGTCTTACTACACTCCTAAGGGGTCAGATCACGGACAAGGTTGCAGCACCACAATGTCCCTAGAGAACTGTTGACTCTTACAGGAGGTACCAGCAGTGTCGAATGATGTGCAGAAAGGCCTCTGCTGCTCGTCATACAGCGAACTGTAGTTTTCGACGCTCGCAGGGTGGTTGAAGGGGTGGTTTCATTGATGCGCTTCATGCCACCTCTTAAGGCCTGTCCGTATCGATTCTGAGCGGCTGTGAGTGAAATGTCTTCCTCAATCACCTACAGGAAAGCCACGTGATTTCAACGCTGGGCGTCACAGAATCTGATCTCCATAGCAGGGGCGCCAAAAGAAGGGATGAAATGAGGGTAAGACGACTTAACCAAAGCGTGATACGTTCACGATGGCGTGGGGCAGAACTGTGGTAAAATATGGTGCCAATGTGACACTATTAATCCACCTTACATCTCACATCAGCTTCTGAAGTGTGGCCTTTTTTAGCATGTCCCGATGTCTTCAAGTTTGAAGACTGACGCCGTGGGGCGCCACCCTCTTGTACCAATACAGAGGAAAGTTGTAGGTATCTCAGAGACAAATTTAAAACTTCTACGTCGCAATGGGAGACAATTAAGGGTTTCAAAGAAGCGTCTCTCTAATTATGTTGCGCAGCTTAGGTGCGAGTGGAGGAAATGTACTTTTAAGAACATATTACAATCCAAATTTTTATAACATGTTATAAATTCGTTACAGTATCACGATAATATTCCGCCTTTCGATTTCTCATAAAATTCTAAATAGCTCTTTTGAATGCTTGCCAAGCTGCTTTCTCCAGTGGATTCATTAGTTCATCAAACCTGTCATCATGCATTAGTGATCGTATCTGTGGACTCCTTGAACTTTCGTTCACTAATTTTAGGAAAGTTCTGTTTTAAAGTTCCTGAGACTGGGAGTATTGTCATGTCTTCGATGAAACTCTTCATTAATGCGAATGTGGTACGTAATGGATATAGATACATATTTCTAGAATTACACAATACGTCATGGTTCACGTTATCCTGTCCAGGAATGAATGACTCGTGTTTAGGGAATTCTTCTCTAATGTAATGGTTTTTTTTCTGTCCCTACTATTCCTGTGACATGAAAAACAGTACTTTAAGCAATCAGCCGGCCGTTGTGGCCGAGCAGTTCTACGCTCTTGAGTCTGGAACCGAGCGACCACTACGGTCGCAGGTTCAAATCCTGCCTCGGGCATGGATGTGTGTGATTTCCTTAGGTTAGTTAGGTTTAAGTAGTTCTAAATTCTAGGGGACAGATGACCTCAGATGTTAAGTCCCATAGTGCTCAGACCCATTTGAACCATTTTTTGCAATCAAGCAGCAGACGAGGAATAAGGTGCAGTTTCCTTCACATCACAACAAATCTCTCATTCATACAATGCGTATTTAAGCTTTGTCGATCCAATTTAAAGTTTTCAAGTGTTTCTTTCATATTAGTAGAATGAGCCACAGGCACTGATGGGATTTATTCCCATTATACACAAGCACTGATTTAAACTAATATTAGAGGAATCCATTAACGAGCGTCATTTTGTTTGGTTATGGTCGGTACCAAATGTCTCCATAAGCGAAATGTGATCTTTACAAAACATTAAGCCACTTCCTTCAGAAGATATTCTTTAAACTGAGAATGATTATGGTAAGTACATACTTTCACATTCCTTTGAAGAATACTTACTTCTAGTCGCGAACCAAGCACTTCAGATCGGTTTTTGGATAAATTTAAATCTCTAATCAGATCGTTAAGATCTTCTTGAGTCAATAAATGAGGTCCAGGTGACCAGCTCAGTTCAAAAGTTGCATCGTAAAAAAATCTATTTATTTTTCTTCCATATTCCATCAGAATCTGAGTGCACTTCAACTAATTTCACATGTGTTGCTATGGGCCATTCCTCCAAGAGTACAACTGGTCTCGATGCATATTGCTAGTAAATGTACACCACTGTATGTTTTGATTTTTACGTTATCCCTCTAGTGCTTGCTAAACAGAATTAACAGTCAGAGAAGCGATCTTTGGCTTCCCTATTATCTCATGCAGTGAGAACCCTAGAACACGATAAATAACAAATATGTGGGGTCCAGGCCCTTGTCTGGATCTACACTTTACACTCACAATAAAGTTCATAACACTTTTCCACTAACATAGCAAGGGTTCTCCTGTGGGACTTGAGCGTCACTTCATCCGTTGTTAAGGCGATTTAAACTAACCATAGGATTTTTGTAACCAAGAAATAATTAAAAGAAATAAATCTGTGAATAGGTAATACACAATAATTGCGATACACAATGTACTCACTCAAGGACAAGTTTAATGGTTCACAGCTGTCTCACAACTGGCAATATTCTGGTGAATAAGTGCTGCAGTAGGCTACATTTGTGAGTGTCTTTATGTGTGATTACAACAGTACATTTGAGTTTGCACAATTGATTACATCATATTTAGAATGTTCTAGGAGCCCTTATTCGGCAATGGAAAAATGAACAAGAAAACGTTCATTTTTAAAAACATTATGTAAAACTGCATTAATTACAACTAATAATACTTACGAGGCAAAAATCACGTGACTAGTGTATCCTAACGCCGCTCATGATGTTTTTTTTTCTTACGAACCTGTTCAGTATTCGACCATCACGGAATCATGATGAGTGAGGGGAACCACCTTAATAGAAATTTGCGCAATAAGCCTTCAAACTCACATTGCAAACGACTTAACGGCAGAGCAGTTGAAAGAAACTAACTACTCTAAGTCCGAATGGAGGAATGACCATAAAAATTTAGTGCTCTAAAAATTAGGTTTTTCGATCCTCTTATAAATGCACCTATATTATTAGTTATTCTGAAAGGAAAGATTTTTCTAATGGACTAAAATAATTTCATTCAGAATTCCCCAATTGAGTTAAATACTCCGTCTCTATCAGGCTAATAAACATTGATTAACATTCTTCCGTATGTTTCAAATAAGTTTATTTTGTATCTCTGTACTAGAAAACTGTGAATCCTACTGCATCTACTTTTGTTATTTACGATGCACGTGACAGAAGAGAGTATGATAACGCTTAAAACGTATTATTCCTTTCTGTTGCATCTCC
Source organism: Schistocerca cancellata (assembly GCF_023864275.1). Taxonomy (NCBI): domain Eukaryota; kingdom Metazoa; phylum Arthropoda; class Insecta; order Orthoptera; family Acrididae; genus Schistocerca; species Schistocerca cancellata. Next base: position 617,046,158 of record NC_064630.1, on the reverse strand, counting down.
TTTCTTGCAAGAGCCCTTAGTTGCTAATGAAGCATTTTGCACAATACATTCCAAGTAGAAAAATAAAAATAACCTGTAGCTAACTCACTATCAAGTGAGGCCATCGCGAACATAACTCTCGAAGATCGTGCACTCGGGACAGCCTCGTAGTAGCTTCAAAACAACTGCTTGCTTACACGGTGATATATTCCTTCTTTGATCGTTTGAAGGTTATTTGTTCGTTCTTTTTCTAATGCACTCACATCCAAACTTAAGTTACGAAATAATTACAGAAACTATCTTCCTTTTATGCTGACAAGTCCACGGCTGAAAATAATAAAGGAAAAAAAACGTTCGTTGATCTGTTATGCTGTGAATGAAGGAGCAGAGTGTAAAGTTTGTAATATTTGGTTCATATTTTACTGTAGTCTCTTGGTAACAAGTTGGTATCTCACATGGATGTACGGTGTAATGTCAGTGAGAAATTGGAAATACTCCTAAATCACTCAAAAATTTAATATCACAACTACTTCCAGTAGGTACCTAATACAGATTTTTATAGGATAATTTGCTTTTCAATATGACATTACCACATTATTACATTTTCAGGAATGTTTATGTTTACGCTTTCATGTAGTGATCGTACTGAGAAATACCGTGATACTATTTTGGCCACTGTAAAATTAATTCTATGTAAACAATAAGAATCCAGTTTTTTCGGCTGTCTTACTATTTTCTCACATGTCTTGTAATTTAAAAATTCACAAGTTCCAATAGTGTCCCCCCCCCCCCACCCCCCGTCTTTTCCATAACTTCCTCAGTCTGGGAGTACCCTAGAATCTATTTTCTGCCTACTATTCATTTACACCAAGGAGACCTGTTTAAGCAGGCATGAAGCATCTTTGGATCTTTCAGAATGAATAGGTAAGTGCAGGGAGATACATATTGCATAGAGACCGAGTTTTTTTTATTTATGTAAGTACTTGTGAAGTACATGTAGTGAAAAGTCGTGTTAGTTTCACGTCATTGTGCAGAGCATTAGGAGTCAATTTTCCAGAATTGTGTACTTTTCCCATAAACAAGTGAATAGTAACCCTTGTGTATCGTTCAGTGAGTTTAAATTTCGACACCTGTAAGATGTTCCACAAGATATAGTATGCAAATGGATTGGAGGTTTTCTGGAATTTCTCTGTTTTCATTAATCAAGATTGGTTTACACAACAAATGAACACGTGAACGATAAATTAAGAGCCAGCGAATGCGATATAGACCTATATAAGAGTGAAAGTTGGCCATAAGGGATACAATTAAACCAAGTTGTAGCAATGTGTAATAATATTCTTTAAGGCAGTACTTATGAAAACTTTTCCTCTATTACTGGGCCTTTGTAATTAGTATTTTTCGTGAACTATCCCGTGTTATCGCTATAAATAACAGGGCACAATTCCAGTGCCATTAAAATCCGGCATGAAAGTCAAGCCGGACAGAACTTGAACGGCAGGAGACTCGTTAGTGGCCGGCCGGAGTGGCCGAGCGGTTCTAGGCGCTACAGTCTGGAACCGCGCGACCGCTACGGTCGCAGGTTCGAATCCTGCCTCGGGCATTCATGTGTGTGATGTCCTTAGGTTAGTTAGGTTTAAGTAGTTCTAAGTTGTATGGGACTGATGACCTGAGAAGTTAAGTCCCATAGTGCTCAGAGCCACATGAACCATTTTGAACTCGTTAGTGAAGAAACAAGATAGCAACACGACTCATTGCAATTAAGTGGTTCATGGGTCTCAAGCAAAAGGACACTATATAAAAAGAAATACCATCCATAGGATTAAGTGATCCGTTGTCGCGTTTTTATTTTTTGGGACACACTCACAAAAATATTTCACAACTCAGTAATCGGTTCCAACTAGCCAGTGATCATCATCAATCTGTATAATTTTAATAATCTTAATCGGTATGATTTTATTCCTTTTGCAAATATTTTGTTCATAAAATGCATGGAAACACATTGCTTTACATCATGTTGAGACACTGGATTATAAGGCATGCTCTGGTTGGAGTATGGATTTAGATGACAATTTAGTACTGATGAAGAGTAAAAACCATTCAAAAGCCAAGATCGCACAAAATATTTTATATTCAAGACAACCGGTTTCCACAGTCAGCTGTCATCTTGAAGCCGGTTGCCTTGAATAAAAAATATTTTGTGCCATTTTGGCTTTTGAATGGTTTTTACAATTAAAACAGATCGCCCTTCAATACTCTCATAATGAGAAAATTAAGTTGAAGAGCCTGTAGATACTGTGATTATAATACCACAGTATGCAAATCACGTGAAAACGAATGAACACCCGTAAAAATGACAGTAACTTTGGGTAACGGGAGAAATACTTCAATTGATCGACAAAAGAAGAGGAAACGAAAACGTTCAGGAACAGACATAAATACAGCAATATGAGTTGTTTAGAAAGGAAACTAATAACAGGTGCAGGGAAGCTAAGGCCAGAGGAAAAGTGTGGAGAAATCTAAAACGAAAATATCATTGGAATGACAGATTCATCATGTAGGAAAAGTCAAATGATCTGAAGCAAAGGCTTCGACATTAAGAGTACAATAATAATTGGACTATTAAACGCAAAGAAGAGAGCGGATAGGTGAAATGAATACAATGAAATCCTCTACGAGGGTGATCCACTGCTGTCCTGGTAGGAGTAGAAATGAGAGTCGATCTAAAAGACAAAGGGGATCCACTACTGAAGCCAAAGTTTTGGAAGACTTGTGTCAGATAAGACAGAAGGTATAGATAATATTCCCTTGTAATTTCTAGGATCAAAGCTGCAAGTGGCAATGAAACGTCTGCTCGAGTTGGTGTATAGAATCTATAAGATTGGAGACACAGCATCGGGCTTTTGGCAGAATATCACTTACACATTTCCGAAGATAGCACGAGTAGAAGGATACGCGAAGAATCGCACACTCAGATGAACGGCTCAAGCATCGAATTTGCGCACAAGAATAGTATGAAGAAGAATGGAAAAGGACGAATAGAATGAAGAAGAATGGAAAAGGAAATTAAGGATCCGCTAGATGTTGATGATCTTGGCTTTAGGAAAGCCAAAGGCACCAGAGAAGCAAGCCTGACGTTGCACTTAATGGATGCAAGACGAAAGATAAATCAAGACACTTTCGTAGCATTTGAAGGCCTAGAAGGAGCTTCTGACAATGTAAACTGGTGAAAGATGTTCGAATTCTGAGAAAAATATGCGTCGGGTGTAGGGAAAGACGAATAATATACAACATGTACAAGAACGAAGAATTAACAGTAAAATTGGAACGTCAAGAAAGAAGCACTCGAGTTATAAAGGACGTGTAACGAATGTGTAATCTGTAGCCGCTACTGTCCAATCAACACAGCGAAGAAACAATTACAGAAATTAAAGAAAAGTTCAAGAGTGAAAATTTATGAATGAAAGGATTCTTTGATGATATTGATATCGTCAGAGGAAATGTAGAATTACAGGACCTACTGAATTGTAACAGCCGTCTAACGGGCACAGAATGTGGATTGACGGTAAAAGAAACAAAGACTGGGAGATCAACGACACATGTAAATAACTAGAAGTAGCTAAAATGAGGTTAACGATAAGCTTACCGTAAAAACGGCACCACGAAGTGGACGAATAAACGATTCCGCTACCTTGAACGAAAAATTGCTCACGACGGACCAAACAAGGAAGCTACCAGAAGCAGATTATGAAATGCGAATAGGGCATTTCTCGCTAAGAGTAGTTTACTAGTACCCGGTATCGGTTTGAAACTGAGGAAGGAGTTTGACGACGTACGTTTGGAGCACGCTGTTGTACGAAACTTAATCTTGGACTTTGGGGAAACCAGAAAAGAAGATAATGAATGAGTTTGAGACGTAGTTTTATACACTGACATTGGAAATTATGAGGGTTATAAAAGAAGAAATGAGAAGAGTCTCGGCAGAATCAGCGACGAAAGGAATAAGAGTGATACAGCAGCACGAAGAAGCGTCAGAATGATAGGACATGTGTTAAGACATCAGGATATAAGATCCACTGTTCCAGAGTGAACGTTATTGGGCAAAAACTGTAGGAGAAGACAGAGATTGTAATGTGCTGAACAAATAATTGAAGACGTTAAGAGTAAATGTTAATCTGATGTGAGGAGGTTGGCACGTGAGACGAACGAAGACGAATGACTCAAAAAAATTTGTTTCATCACAACTTAGATAGTAAGATGGCAGCTTTTATACATTCTCATTCTATAAAGATTCCTTATCTACTTTTATCTATTGGCAGTCTGATCGTAACTAGTGGCTCGTCGAAACTGGTTACGGCAATGTGGTAAGGTCGTGAAAAATAAATGTGCACACAAATGCTGTTTGTACTTGTTTTGAGGGCGGCGCCTCGAGATAAAGATACTTTTGTTTGTCTGAAAGTACTTAAACTGCGTATCTGTGATGGAGACATTCGTCATAAATTAACGAATTGTGACCTTAAACCACTCATTTACATTTATATCTACATTGAAAGTCATCGTACAATGCTTGGCGAAGGGTATTTTGTACCAGAATTAGTCATACCTTTCCTGTTCCACTGACAAATGAAGAGAGGGAAAAACGGCGACTTGGCGAAGTACATCGAAGTAACGCTGGCCAGTCGCACTGTACGTTTTTGGTCCTTGAGCGCCTACCTGTCAAAAAATGATGGGCTAATGATGAACGTAGCCGTGAAGCCACGCCATACGGTGACACTTTCAGCACACAAAGGAACTTAATGCACAGTGACTGGAGGTGAAGATTCACACACTCGGCACTTCTGTGTGTTCACCTCATCCGTCAGAGAAAATTGAACTTCGTCTGTCCATAGGATGGTACAGGGCCAGCCCTCGCCAACTTCAGTCCCTGTGAGAAAGTGGAGAGCGACGTCAACGCGTATCTTGTACAGATACCTTTTGAGAATGGTTCGAAGCACCTTCCGTACAGGGCCCACGGGATGTTCAACTGTCGTGACGCAGCAAGCACATTGCCTGACGATTGGGAACTGCGCGCAGCATCCAAGTACCTGTCGTGCAACCGGTCATCGGCATCTTCTCGGAGCGACGCGCCGCGACGCCCAGGTCTCCATTTGATTCGAACTTTTTCATCATGCTCCGCACAGCAGGTGGAGGAGGAGGACCCTTCCGTAATCCTTTCAGCCGGCGATATTCTTGAAGTGCAGCTGCAGCATTACTGTTGTTTTGATAATAGAGCTTTACCAATAATGGCCTGCTCCTTTTGTCCAACAAGTGCAGTGCCTTTGGTAAGATGTATGAGACTGTGAGTCACGATCTCGGTGCCTGATGGCCATAGATGGAACTGAACGGTGGCGTTGTGACACATGGAAATCGTGCACCCCATACTCTAGGCATTAATGCTACCAAGTTTGATAATCGTACAGTAATTAGTTTCCATGTTACAACGTGTCAAAAAGGGAGTGTTTAATTTTAACCACCCGGTAGTTCTTGAAATGCTTTATTTCACCGCCATAGTTACCACGTCCATCTTCAGTTGGCTGGAATTTACAGTTACATATATGTTAGGGTTAGTGGCATATCGTCTGCTCCTGCACTGCACAAGGATTGTTTAACGCTTAGAACCACTTTACTCGTTGTTTCACTGATAAAACATGCTACTGTGCCTCATTTATTTGATGTAAGGTGAAACAGCTGTATAGCTTACAGATGTGTCAGTACACAACTATTTGTTTTGTCGCGGTTCTTCTGGTTTTCCAGGACGATATATAAGCTTTTGTAGTGCTGTTTACAAGCATATTGCAAATAAATCACTATGGCACAGTTCGTAACATTCTTCACGTCAGTTTGAGCGTCACACATCTGTTTTTCATTCGATGTTTTTTTTTTTTTTTTACAATGCAAACAATATCCATTAAGCAAATAAGTAAAAATATCATTCAGTTCCTATTGAACACAGCTGCAATCTAAGCAAGGAGGATGTATGGGATGTGTAACATGTTAATAAAAGAAAAATGCTTGTACTCTAAGAGTGAACATTATCTAGGGCAAGCCGCTTTCGGCAACAGTTTCCTCTTTTCTTTTTCAACAACTAGCAGTGGTAATTTTAATGAAATATATGAGCTGTCAACACTATTAGGAAACACCGAAGAGAAAGTGGATATGAGGGAGAGAAAGAAAATATAAGTACTTGGATTAAGTGATGAAAAGTAGGAAATTCAAAAAAGCTCAGGGGAGACTACAATTTGTACTGGCATAAAAGTCGAAACAACGAAAGGCATAGTGGGTCTGGTGCTTCATAGGAACACTGATGCTATTTCATATGTCATCTGTTTCAACGAGAAACCATTAAAGCCAGAATAAATACTTGGGAGACTGATTTTACAGTTGTACAAGCGAATGCCACACGACAAGGATGTAGCAGTGAGGACAAAGGCGTCTTCCTCCAGGAATTAGAAGATCAAATCCAGAAAAATAACATCATGGTAACGAATGCTATGAATGCCCAAACTGGAGTAGACATATATGGATATGAAAAAGTGCTGGGTATTTTTGGGTACGGAGCAAGAAATAAAGAAGGAGGATACCTCTTAGACTTGCTTTTAAGAAATAATATTTCGACTACGAACGTTTCCTTCAAGGAAATAGACAGCCATAAAATCACCAGATATGGAAGAAGTAATTCACTTATTGATTTAGTGGTAACCGATAAACACATTGTAGGAAGAGTATGAGGTCTAAAAGTCATCATTGGACAGTGACTGGAAGGATAAAATTACTATTGCAACCTGTCCAACAAAGATGCCTAAGATCAAAGAACGAATACTAAAGGAAGCAGAAAAGAAAACACCTGTCAACGTTTGATAACTGCAAAGTTGCCAACAAATGAATCAGGTAGTACTAATGAAGATCGGGAAACATTTAAGACAGCGTTAGTAAACTGCACTGTAGAAGTCTGTGGTAAAACAAATGGTAAAATAAATAGAAGGAAAGCAATTGGTTAAATGACAGAGTAAAGGAAGCTATTAAGGAACGAAATCTATCAAAGAAAGACAAAGATGTGGGGACACAAAACGAACCCCACGAGATAAAATCAGCAGATGCTGAAAAATTATCTATATTGGAACAGGCATATAGGGACAAGAAACTTAGTGTTTAAAGCGTTATTAAAGAAGAAAGAGACACGGATTGGGAAATATTCTCCCAAAGACTAGAGAGGGACAGCAATGGATACAAGATAATGCTATACGGATTGGTAGAAAGCGAAAGATCAGATAGCGAAAGCATAAGATCGATAGAAAGAGAAAATTGGAGTAGCTATAGTCCGAGATGCGGAAGATATCAGAGAAGAAATGAAAAAATACTTCAAAATACTTCTGAATGGCAAGGAGATAATAGAAGAGGAACAGGAAATAAAGAATTTACCAAAATCTAAAATGTAACAACCGTCTATTACCTGGCCAGAGACTGAGAATGGCTTGAAGCAGATGAAAGGAGGAAAGAGCCGGGCCAGATGAATTGACAGCAGACAATGTCGAGATAGCAAGCATCGAAGGCATACTTTGCTACAACGAACGTTGAGAGTCATTTGGAAGGGAAATAAAGTACCAGATAACTGGAAGAGGGGATTATAAAACCACTGTTCAGGAAAGGCAGTAGGAGAAATCATAGACGAATCACCCTATTGTCACGCTGTCTTAAGATAGTGGTAAAGATTGAGGAAAGATTAAGATCGTTGTTAGAAAACCAGTTGGAAGAGGGAAAGCATGGCTTCAGAAGTAGCCGAGGATCAACAGACATCATATTTGCACTATGACACTTTAGGAAAAGCTGTTGGGAAAAGATCTCGTAGTCCTGTCCATGGATTCAGAAAAAGCGTATGACCGTGTGTCAAGGTGTAAGACTTGAGAGTATTTAGAAAAACTAACTGTTTCAAACTTCCTAATAAGAAAGGTGAAAATAGTATCTGAAGCTTTCAAAAGTTGTGCGGAGGTCAATAATGGCAGGCCAGACTGGTTCAGGGCACAGAGAGGGGTGCTTCAGGGTAGTTCACTTTCCCCATTATTTTTATTGCAATTACGGAAGTGATTATAAAGGAAATCAAGGAAATATCAAATGGTGATCTCAATGTTTATGTCTGCTGATGATATAGCTGTTAGGGGAGAAACAGAACCAGAAGTACAGGGTAGATCAGATGAATGGAACGTCAAGGTTAAAAAGTATCAACTGAAAGTAAGAGAGAGCAACACTGTAGAAATGATTATGAACAGGGCAATCTGTTGCCAGATAGAAAATTGAATGTGTGAAAGCTTTCAATTACCCATTAAGTGCAATGTCAAGGAAAGGAACTGCCAAACTAGAAGTACAGAACAGAGTAACATAGAGATCTAAATGCTTTCATCAAGTGAAGAACCTTGTGTGGGACAAGAGAGTTCCTGTGAAAGCAAAACAATTCATGTTAAAACGCAGCTCCTGCCGATTATTACACACAGCTTGGTGTGCTGTGTAATTGATAAGACAGATCTGAACAAGTCACAAAGATGCGAAATGAAGTTTCTGCGATCAGCCTTGCAAAAGACTAAAAGAGATAAAATTAGAAATGAAGACACCAGAGGAAAGTTGCAAGCTGATCTGTCAGTGATTGAGAGACTGATTACTGTACGGCTCAAGTGATTTGGGCACAGGAGGACGATGAAGGCTAATCGTCAGCCAAAACAATACATGGATAGAAATAAGCATGGGTAGGACGACCCAGAAAAAGATGGGTGGATCAGATTTTGGAAGATCCGAAGACTAGAGGAGGAAATTGAGAAACAGTATCAAGATAAGAAATCTATCAAGATAGAGAAATGGCAAATTGTTCATAAATAGTGCACCCGGCTCGCTGGAAGCATATGAAGAGGATGTTGCTTATGAAGTCATTAGACTCCATATCAAAATCAGACACACACGTACACACATTTATATATGCAGAACTTTCGATGATCATTATAGTTTAATTCTGGTTGAGGGCAAGACAAAATGAAAAATGTGGAGGGTGGGATGAGTGTAACACATACGCTCGACATCAGAATTTAAAAAGACGAAATTTTATAGTGATATAAACAGGTTATTTAAAGTACAAGTATATGCAAGTTATTTTTAGCTTGTTTTTGGAAGCGTGAAAAATGAAAAGCTTTGTTATTAGACTGTCCTATTTTGGTGTCTGTTCCTTTCCTTGTATAACAGTTGTCGGAATGAGTGTTTTATTGCAGTAAGGATATTCTTGTACTGATTTCTGACTGTTGGAGTTTCGCAATACGTTTACTTTGTGTGAACAGAAAAATAAAATTACGTAGAAACTGTTTGTTACCAAGTTCCAGTTCCTCATTTAGAATGTAATGGGGTGAACTGTGGGCGTGAATGTTTCTACTTCCTGTAGTAGGTCCTTTTTCTTGCCTTTGTTAGTAATTTCTGTAAGTCATTTTGAATGTTAGAGTGTTCATGTTGATCCATGGAAGTCTCTCATACAGGTTCATTTGCAGTTTTCAATCTAAAAGTATCCATGTGTTCATAATGTCTTATATTAAAGCTTCTGCCAGTCTAGGAAATATAAAAACGGGGGGCAATCGTAGTTAATAATCTTGTGAATTCCAGATTTTTAAAGGCCTAGGTCGGTGGTTCTGGCGCTACGGATTGTGTTACGTTGCGCAGTATTATTCTTGCGGAAACTAATTTTAATTCCAGTCCGTCGGAAAAGATTTGCAACTTAGTATGAGGTGGCAGCTATGAAGGAAACCATGCAAGTATTTACTTTTATGCAGGTAATTTTTTATCTTTATTATTATGTAGGCAGTCTATTATTTGTGGCTCTTACTCATTTTTTTCACTGAAGTTTTGAGTATCTTTATTATTATGTAGGCAGTCTACTATTTGTGGCTCTTACTCATTTTTTTCACTGAAGTTTTGAGATGAAATAGTTTACTGTATACGGTTTTACAAGGATCTGAAATCAGAATATTTTTAGCATGGTGTGGCACAGTCAGCAACTGTAAAATGTAATTATATTAAATTTCAGCCTACAGTTGCATAAGCAAAAGAACTTTACCTATGTTTCGGCTGTAATAATGTAGCCCTCTTCAGAAATGTCCCAATATAAAGTTAAAATAACACGTGCCTCGTCAAACTTAAAATGTTAGTACTACAGTACATAGTCATAAGACTGCGTCACTTCAACCAATGTTTTGCCGTTAGGTCACACCAACGGCAAAACATTAGTAGAAGTGACGCAGTCTTATGACTACGTACTGTAGTACTAACATTTTAAGTTTGGCAAGGATAATATCTGGCATGTGTTAATTTAATTTTATATTGTGACATTTCTGAATAAGGCTACATTATTATAGCCGAAACCTGGATAAAGTTTCTTTGCTTATCTAACTGAAGGCTGAAATTTAATATAACCTGAAATCATCCATTCTCTGCTTTGTAGGGTGGTACGAAGAATTATTTGTAATTATATCTGTGGTGGAGGGCTTTCTATGAATTTAAAAAACATGCTTTTGATTCAGATTTTCTATTTTAAAATCGAGAAAGGTAATACTCTCATATGTCTGATATTCAACGGTGAATTTGATAGGGGGGGGGGGGAGGGAAGAGGGGGCAAGTTCCTCATAGTATTTACAAATAACTTTATTTCATCTACGGTATCATTTTTAGTTAATAGGAAATGACTGACGTCATTGTATCTTAGATTAAGGGATGCACTTTGCACGTTAAACAAAAACGTAGTGTATAAAGCACATCCGTGATGCTCAAACTTACATTAAGCAATTATTTGCATTATGTCTTCAAACGGCAATATATAGTTTACATAACGTCCTGGAAAACCAGAAGGACCACAACAAAACAAATCGCCATCCACTGAAATAGCTGTAAGTATACACTACCGCTCTGTCCGTCCCTGATCATTTCAATGGGATTACAATCGGGGCTTTGGGACGGTAATACCATATCATTCAGTACTTACTGTTTTTTTTATGCAATGTAGTTCGTATAGTATGCCGACTGATATTTTGATCATTATACCGTTGTAAAGTGAACCCTTTCCCTATTAAGCGCAATCCACTTCGTACTGCATGATATTGAAGTACGCGGTGGTATTTCATCTGATCGCTACATCCTTCTATTTTCACAACGTCGCCAACTCTATCTCCGTCAAAACATCCCCAAACCACCGTGTTTAAATGTAGGTAGAACACACTGCTGAATTACCTTTTCCCCTACAAATTGGCGAACAGATATTCTCCTTCTGTTTCCAAAAATCTCGAACTTAGATTCATCGGTGAATAACAGCTTCGTCCACTATTCCAATGTCCAATTACGATGTTTTGTAACCCGTTCATGTCTCTTCTGTTTATGTATGGGCCTTAGAAGGGGTTTTCTTGCTGTGACACATCCTTTCAAGCCGACTTCAGTCTCCTTTCTACTGTTGCAACAGATGTTGTTGTCGTGTTCATTCCTACCAATTCTGCACGAAATTGGGGCGCTGTTATGAATATATTCCTCTTACTGATAATTGTGATATATTTATGATCACTTTTAGTTCTTTTACGAGGTCGTCCTGGTCGTGGTATGTCCTTATTACTACCTCTTGTCTTCTGGTGGTGAAGGGTGTGTTGCACTCCCCCTATTTATTTATTTATTTATTTAGCGTATGGCTCATAACATCACAGTAAAAATTACAGATACAACACGATTTTTAAAAAAATCACATATGTATAAACAGAGCAATAAATAACAGTTTGTATATAAGGACACCGCCAATTGTAAATTTACTCTCACAGAAGAGCAATCACAAGCAGACGTCCAGCTTAGATAATAAATAGTCGATTGCCTCTTGGGTCGCCATTAGGAAATCCTGTGGGTCACCCTCGTATGCCCTTAGTGGGCATTGCTGCACGATGTGTTTGACCATCTGTCTCTCAGCGCCACAGTCGCAAGCGGCCGAAAGAAGTTTACCACATCTGTGTAAGGAGTCGGCGCATCTCCCACAGTTAGTTCTGATGCGATTAAGAGTTGACCAAACTTTGCGAGGGCAATCAAATCCTTTTGGTTTACTAAAGATGCATGGCATACTGTGGCAGTTTACTGCTGTTATGCTCTCCCATTCCTCTTTCCAGCGGTCATTTATTTTAAAGTTGGTTTGGTGCAGAGCATGTGCGGTCTTTAGTGGAGGATGCATAGACCGGAGTCGGTTTCCTTGGATGTCGTGAGTATCTTCATGGATTTTTAATTGAGGGTTGGTCATGATTTTTTGAAATTCTCTAACCAGAGCGTGTTCACGGCGCGGGTTAGGAGGGGCTATGTTACTGAGAACGGGCAGCCACACTGTAGGAGTTGGCCTGATTGTGCCTGATATAATACGCATTGTTGCATTAAGTTGGCTATCTACCACGTGTGTGTGTTTGCTGTTGAGCCACACTGGGGCACAGTATTCTGCCACTGGATACACCAAGCCAAGTGCGGATGTTCTTAAGGTAGATGCTGTGGAGCCCCAACTGGTGCCACAGAGCTTCTGCAATATGTTGTTGGACGAATAGATAAACCTGCTTGGCTAAGTGCTACAATTGCAGTACGTTTTTCTATGGATATCTCCACTCGTGGAGCCATACTAACGATGTGCACACATCAATGTCACGAAGGAACTGAGGTGCAGGAACCACATGTTATGTATCGTAGTGTAAGTAGACTGTATAGGTTTTTTTATTGGTAACGCCACATATATGTAAGTAGACTGTATAGGTTTTTTTATTGGTAACGCCACATAGCGCTCTGTATGAAAATCACTGGCTGTGCTGTGTGCAGCCTGTGGCTAGTTTGCATTGTGGTCTGCCATTGTAGTGTTTGGCAGCTGGATGTTAACAGTGCGTAGCGTTGCGCAGTTGGAGGTGAGCCGCCAGCAGTGGTGGATGTGAGGAGAGAGATGGCGGAGTTTTGAAATTTGCAATACTGTATATCATGAACTGCTATATACATTATGACTTTTGAACACTATTGAGGTAAATACATTGTTTGTTCTCTATTAAAGTCTTTCATTTGCTAACTATGCCTATCAGTAGTTAGTGCCTTCCGTAGTTTGAATCTTTTATTTAGCTGGCAGTAGTGGCGCTCGCTGTATTGCAGTAGTTCGAATAACGAAGATTTTTGGTGAGGTAAGTGATTTGTGAAACGTAAAGGTTAATGTTAGTCAGGGCCATTCTATTGTAGGGATTTTTGAAAGTCAGATTGTGTTGCGCTAAAAATATTGTGTGCACTTTAGTGAATGTTTAAGTACGTTCAGTTTTGCTCAGCTGTTTGAAAAGCAAATAGTGTAAGAGGTTTATCAGCACAGTAATTCAGAAATTGTTCTAAGGGGACGTTTCATATGGCGACCCTGACCGGTACCTTTCCTGAATACATGTAAACTTCACCACAAAGACATAATTGATTTGGCTCTTAAAAATATAAAATCTGCAGCAAACAAAAGGAGAAAACTACACGGTAAAGCAAATGCAAAGAAATTATATATTGGTCAGAAAGTTCTCATTAAAGCTCATTCATTGTCACATAAGAAGAAACACTTGAGTCACAAATTCTTTCTAGTTTACAATGGACCTTACAGAATCCGACGTATACCACATGATAATTGCGTTGAAGTTGAAACTCTGCGTACTAGGAAGAGTAAAGGTTTACACCTCATTTCACATGTAAAACCGTTTATTGAAAGATAATCTGCTTTTTAACTTTGTCTTTGCCATAAAACGTTTCACTTCACATTTCTAGTATGCATTGTCAGACTTAGAAACTGTTACCATGCAACAATGTTTGAAGTTAAATATCCAGTCAAGAACCAAGATAACTTATTTAAACAGAAATTACGAATGCACTGTTATTGTGAACAGACGACACAGTGTTATTGTGTGTGTGCATTCTTGCTTGTTAGTTGCACGATTACGTAACGACTATAAGGCTCACATACTTAGAACATTTACCAGCACTGCTAATGAGATTTTAATGCAACATTTTGGTTAACTTGAAAATACATTCTGGATTTAAAGTACTTTCTGTGAGATACCAGATGACACAGTGGTTAGTTTATGTGACAGCTACACGATTTTATCACGACACTACTAATGAGTGACAATGTACAATGTTGCTTTTGCGGTGTTTCTGTTTTATATCTGCACAGTTTTTCTGAATTATTCTGGAAAGTAAAACATGTTTTAGTAGTAACTTTTGTGGTATAGCTACAATGAGACAGCCTCTTTCGTAGCAAAACAATGCGTTACAGCACAGTACTTTCTTCATCACAACAATAAGCGTAATAACTAAGATATCTATACGCAAAGCATTTCACTTTTGTTTATCATGAGGTAAGTACATTGACTTCTGCAGAACTTTGCTTACAGAGGACGATAATTACGACACTTCCATAGAATTGTCTTACAGCAAGACGCACATTTAGCGCTACAGGACACGCATTTGAGTGATTAATTTTGTACTTAAACCATTTATTTTTCAAGATTTTTGAATTACAAAGAAAGTTTTCCATGATACATTTCATTCCATTGCTGTAATCTGTAACACCTGAGGGTATAATTACATTAATCCTCAGGGGGATACACACCTACTTTGTGTGCCATGTGTTTGGCAAGCACAAGGAGCCCTAGCTAATATGGTATTTGCTTATACAACTTTACACATCGGTACCATATTTCTCTAACACACAAATTACACAGCTATATGATCATTTAACTGAGAGATAAACATTTTTTTTACTACATCAGTGACACATGTTTTCGCAATTACACAGTTGGATAACTTCACACTTATGAAACTGTATTTTGTCTGTACTTTGTGAACTCTTCATATTTTTTCAGAACCATTGTGATATTATGAGAGCTTTGAATGATATATTTGGTATGGGATCACGATTTTTAAAGTACATTTGAGGCAGATGACACTTTTGACATGAGCAGATAATTTTTTTTAGGTTTTGAAATTATTGGAGAAAGCTACGACGATTTTGAGAATTGACTGAGGTGTTATGATGTTATTATTACGACGATGATGTGTATTATGCTGTTGCGGTATGTTTATGATCAATAAGCTGATGCTATATGAGTTATTTGATTATGCTACGTAGCTGTTATGATGAAATATTGAAGGAGTGTCGACCAATAAGGTAAGGAATAATGATTAGTGTTTAGGGACTCTGGTTTGTGAAAAAGGTTGTTGGAAACCAAGAATCGTACTTTAAGAGTTGTGAAATGTATGTAAATGCATGAATGTATCACAATGCCGACGAAAATTTTTTGGACACTGTTATATCAATAGGATTTTGTTTCTACAGCTTTGTAACGCAAACTCTTGACCTGTGAAATATTTTTATATGAGACTGTCACTGTAGCAGAAACTGCTGTCGTAAATATTTCCGTAAGAAAGTTAAGTGACCACCTGCACGTAATGCGTCGTGGGCACCCAGCTGTGTCAGACGCCTGGAGAAAAACCAATTAGTGTGTGCATTTTCAGAGGCACATGTAGAAAAAAAAAAGGGAGGCCCTTATCCTCGCTATTCACATTCCTTTGTAGAAAGCATCCCAAATACGACACACTCAAACTTGAAAACATATGATTACACTGTAGAGCTCTTAATTTATGATTTACTGAAATGCCTAATGAAATGACGAGAAATATTTTATGTCTATACACCTGATTATGACTACTGTCTTTATAGTTGAGAGATTTTTTACTACCTTATGAAATGCCATATGGCTAATGAATGATGTTTCATGCCTTCCTTTGTACATATTTTAATTTTTTTAATATCTAGTTTCTAATTGCACTGCACCATTGGTTAAAATAAAATTTTATAGATGTACTAATATAAATATTTTATGCCTACAGATCCAGTAAAAAAATAACTGTATGATGTACTTAAAAAACAAACTAAGGAGCACAAAAAAACATTTCACAGGAATTGCATACAGAATTTTCTTTTCGAGTACTTGGTAATTTTTTGTAGAATTAGTTCTTGTGGTGCACCATTTTAATTACATAGACATTAAGATGTGACTATACATTTCCCTTATCTATACTGTTGTCTTTAGTGTAATATATTTCTGCTTGAGCTTTGTTGTGTTTAGATATAAGTTATTTCATTTTCTGCTGCTGTTTGCCAGGCATAGTGCCACTAAATTTCACTTTATATTACTCTGTTAAGCCAGTTTTACTACTGATTTATTTTTCATGTTTGCTGCTCATTGCCTTATATTAGTTGTAATATTGCAATTGCTTTGACAATTTCCATTTTTTTTTCATTGCTGTTTGTATTAATTTTTTGTGCTGCTGCATTGCCTCGTCCCTTAGTTTAGCATCTAAGCTCAGTAGATATAAGTTAGCTTAAGAGGGGGTAGACTATATAAGAGAATGAGTTATGATGAATTGGAAGAAATGCATTGAGAAGCTATTAGAAAATGTTTTGGCCAAAAAAGTAGTGTACAGTGGAGAAAAACTATTTTTGAAGAGGATATGAACAAAAAGTAGGGTTTAGTGACAACAGGTTTAGATAGGATTTTCTTGGAAATAAATAATGAGGTAAGATAATGGAAAATAAACAATGAGGTAAGAAATATGTGAACATATAAATACAGAAAGCATGCTTGGATAGGATTTTTTTGGGGGAAACAAATGTTGAAATAAGATGAAAGATCTATGGAATGAAGAATGAAGGGAGATCTCCGAGAAGTAAAGAAAGTTTTGTTTGCAAAATACTGCAGTAAAACAAACCCTGTCCTTTCCTTGTGTTATCCCACTACGTGTTTGTGTACCCTTGTATATTTATGTTCCTCCTGTCTTTATATGTTTATCTGATAAGACTTATGTTGTAGAATTTTTCTAATACTCAGCTACATTCACTATGATGAGGAATACTGTTATCCTCAAATATAATTTGCATTGATAATATGTTATTTACTTTGTAAAGATGTTTAGACATTATTTATTCTGTTCTGTTTTAATGCTCATGTGTGAAGTTGATGTTTCGAAAGTTATTCTGATCTGTTATGTATGTACTCATTATTTTATATATTTACTTATGTCATAATTTTTGTAACACTGATCTGCATGTTTATTTCTATTTGTAAAGTCTGTGTTACTACAAATGTTATCTGTACTGTTATGTTCTTTAATGATGTATTTTGTACCTTTGTTATTATATTTTTATGTTATAAAATTGTAATTGACGTCAGTTCATCAAATTAAGTAACTTGTAAGTTACATTTCACTGCACATGTTTCTGTTGGTCATAGTATATGCACAGTATGTGAGAAGTTGGGACTGTTAGTGCTTGCACGTGTGTTGATAATTCAGCAAGGGACTGGATAACAGCATTGCTGGTTCTAAGGACATTTAAAAAAAAATTGTGAGTGCACAAGTGGTGGTTTATGGACTTGCTATATTGTCCCCAAGACTTCGATGGTGATTGTGCACCTGCACAGTCGCAACAGATGGTTGCTGGCCGTCTCTACATGGACTGCAGTGGATGGCCCACCAATACCATTATTTCTACAAGAACTACAGTGGGTCTTCACCTTTGCTGACTCACCAATACCATTATTCCTACAAGGACTACAGTGGGCCTGCATCTTTGATGACCCACCAATACCATTATTTCTACAAGGACTACAGTGGGTCTACACCTTTGCTGACTCACCAGTACCATTACTTCTACAAGTACTGCAGTGGGTCTGCGCCTCTGGTGGCCCACCAATACCATATTCTCTACCAGGACTACAGTGGGTCTGCTCTGTGATGACCTACCTACCAATATTTTTCAAAACGTCGAATGACTCTGCTGTGGGTTTGCTCTGTTGTGGCCCATTAACTGTCAGCATGTCAAGAGTCAGCACTGTCTTTCCGTTGGAAGGACAACACTACTTCTTCAAGACTGCATGGAAATCCACTACTTCCGTGTGCGTTGTCTTTTACTGCTCAGACTTTGAGAAAAGAAACGGCAGTTTAATGTGATGAATGATCAGGACTGTCTTTATGGACTGTGAGAAAATTTTAGCTTTTGACCAACATTGTATTAATAAGTGTGTGCATTTGATATCTTTGTTATTGTAATTATGAAAAATTTTATCAAATCATTATTGGCCACTGCCCAAAACAATTTGTAAAATTTTTTGTGGGGAGCATGGGGGCTATGTAAGTAGGCTGTTTATATTTTCTTATTGGCAACGTTACGTAGCGCTCTGTATGAAAATCACTGGCTGTGCTGTGTGCAGTCTGTGGCTAGTTAGCATTGTTGTCTGCCATTGTAGTGTTGGGCAGCTGGATGTTAACAGCGCGTAGCGTTGGCAGTTGGAGGTGAGCCGCCAGCAGTGGTGGATGTGGGGAGAGAGATGGCGGAGTTTTGAAATTTGTAATACTGAATATTATGAACTGCTATGTATATTATGATTTTTCAACACTATAAAGGTAAATACATTGTTTGTTCTCTATCAAAATCTTTCATTTGCTAACTATGCCTATCAGTAGTTAGTGCCTTCCGTAGTTTGAATATTTTATTTAGCTGGAAGTAGTGGCGCTCACTGTATTGCAGTAGTTCGAGTAACCAAGATTTTTGTGAGGTAAGTGATTTGTGAAA
The DNA here is from genome assembly GCF_023864275.1 of Schistocerca cancellata. Taxonomy (NCBI): domain Eukaryota; kingdom Metazoa; phylum Arthropoda; class Insecta; order Orthoptera; family Acrididae; genus Schistocerca; species Schistocerca cancellata. The sequence continues at coordinate 617,027,476 of NC_064630.1, read as the reverse complement.
CGTATAGGTTAATGTTAGTCAGGGCCATTCTTTTGTAGGGATTTTTGAAAGTCAGACTGCGTTGCGCTAAAAATATTGTGTGTCAGTTTAAGCACAGTCATGTACAATTTTTCTAAAGGGACGTTTCAGATGTATGGATTAGCACGGGCAATAGCCGTGGCGCGGTACTTTTGTATCGAGACAGATTTCCAGAACGAAGGTGTCCCGACAGGAAGACGTTCGAATCAATTGATCGGCGTCTTAGGGAGCACAGAACATTCCAGCCTATGACTCGCGACTGGGGAAGACCTAGAACGACGAGGACACCTGCAATGAACGAGGCAATTCTTCGTGCAGTTGACGATAACCCTAATGTCAGCGCCAGAGAAGTTGCTGCTGTACAAGGTAACGTTGATCACGTCACTGTGTGGAGAGTGCTACGGGAGAACCAGTTGATTCCGTACCATGTACAGCGTGTGCAGGCACTATCAGCAGCTGATTAGCCTCCACGGGTACACTTCTGCGAATGGTTCATCCAACAATGTGTCAATCCTCATTTGAGCACGGAACATTCCAGCGTATGACTCGCGACTGGGGAAGACCTAGAACGACGAGGACACCTGCAATGGATGAGGCAATTCTTCGTGCAGTTGACGATAACCCTAATGTCAGCGTCAGAGAAGGTGCTGCTGTACAAGGTAACGTTGACCACGTCACTATATGGAGAGTGCTACGGGAGAACCAGTTGATTCCGTACCATGTACAGCGTGTGCAGGCACTATCAGCAGCTGATTGACCTCCACGGGTACACTTCTGCGAATGGTTCATCCAACAATGTGTCAATCCTCATTACAGTGCAAATATTCTCTTTACGGATGAGGCTTCATTCCAACGTGATCAAATTGTAAATTTTCATAATCAACATGTGTGGGCTGACGAGAATCCGCACGAAATTGTGCAATCACGTCATCAACACAGATTTTCTGTGAACGTTTGGGCAGGCATTGTTGTCTTGATTGGTCCCCATGTTCTCCCACCTACGCTCAATGGAGCACGTTATCATGATTTCATACGGGATACTCTACCTGTGCTGCTAGAGCATGTGCCTTTACAAGTACGACACAACTGTGGTTCATGCACGATGGAGCTCCTGCACATTTCAGCCGAAGTGTTCGTACGCTTCTCAACAACAGATTCGGTGACCGATGGATTGGTAGGGGCGGACCAATTCCATGGCCTCCACGCTCTCCTGATCTCAACCCTCTTGACTTTCATTTATGGGGGTATTTGAAAGCTCTTGTCTACGCAACCCCGGTATCAAATGTAGAGACTCTTCGTGCTTGTATTGTGGACGGCTATGATACAATACGCCATTCTCCAGGGCTGCATCAGCGCATCAGGGATTCCATGCGACGGAGGGTGGATGCATGTATCCTCGCTAACGGAGGACATTTTGAACATTTCCTGTAACAAAGTGTTTGAAGTCACGCTGGTACGTTCTGTTGCTGTGTGTTTCCATTCCATGATTAATGTGATTTGAAGAGAAGTAATAAAATGAGCTCTAACATGGAAAGTAAGCGTTTCCGGAAACATGTCCACATAACAAATTTTCTTTCTTTGTGTCTGAGGAGTGTTTCCTGAAAGTTTGGCCGTACCTTTTTGTAACACCCTGTATAAACACTTCGCGTGCCGCCTCGGTTAAAGTAATCCGTGCGTGGCAAAACGGCGCTATCCAAAACCGGCGCCGATGCAGTTATGGTGCCCCACTGGCGAGATATAACAGGGGTGAAATGACGGCTGCGGATATGTGTACAGGCGAAAGTATGTGGTGAGCAGCTGACCTCCAATATGAATCAAGAGGCTACCAACAGTGTCTCCTCGATGACCGTTTAGCGGACGTTGCTGCGTATAGGCCTTCGCAGCAGGCGCCTGGTCCATGCACCCATACTGACTGTTGTTCATAGGCGACGAAGGCCGGAATATGCATGTCTGTACCGCAACTGGACGTACATTGAGTCGCGACAGGTTTTCTTTCCAGATGAATCAGGTTTAATGCTCCATCGGACAGATGAACATTGGCGTGGACGGCGTGAAACGTTTAAAAGCAAACAACTTGCAACAATCGTCGGAAACGTCCAGGCCGGAGGGCATAACCTGGGTGATGTCGTAATGCTGGAAAGCATAATGGAGTAACACAAGTGTGCATTTGTCTTCTCCACCCCTGCATGCAGTTTGCTTTTCCTCGGCACGATGGCATCTACCACCACGACAATGCAACGTGTTACATATCGCAGCGTACGAGCGTGGTTCGAAGAGCATCAGGATGAGATTTCCCCTGGCCACCGAAATTAGAACTTAAATCCAGTCGAGAATCTGTGGGACCACCTCAATCGGCCTTTTCGTGCTATGGAGCCTCAACCGAGAAACGTAGCGGAGCTAGGAACTGTACTGGAGTCAGCATGGTTCCACATTCCTGTCGGTACTATTCAGAATAACAATGACTCTCTTCCAGTAGGTCTCGCAGCAGTTTGCGCTGCAAAATGTGGTTATTCACGCTTTTGACAGATGGTTAGTGCCCGCATCTCGTGGTCGTGCGGTAGCGTCCTCGCTTCCCACGCCCGGGTTCCCGGGTTCAATTCCCGGCGGGGTCGGGGATTTTCTCTGCCTCGTGATGGCTGGGTGTTGTGTGCTGTCCTTAGGTTAGTTAGGTTTAAGTAGTTCTAAGTTCTAGGGGACTTATGACCACAGCAGTTGAGTCCCATAGTGCTCAGAGCCATTTGAACCATTTGACAGATGGTTAATGGTTCAAATGGCTCTGAGCACTATGGGACTTAACATCTCAGGTCATCAGTCCCCTAGAACTTAGAACTACTTAAACCTAACTAAGGACATCACACACATCCATGCCCGAGGCAGGATGTGAACCTGCGACTGTAGCGGTCGCGCGGTTGCAGACTGAAGCGTCTAGAACCGCTCGGCCACCAGAGGCCGGCTGACAGGTGGTTACAGTACTCGTAATGTGAAGGGGCAGTGTATGTCTGAACCTCGCAATAGAGCTTTAAACTGGTTGAATCTCCATTCATTCTCCGTAACATTTGCTCTTATTCTGAAACATCGCAGGAGGCATACATGTCATAAAATGTAGCAGTCGATGAGCTTTGCAATCGTGAGTGAGAGAAATATATGTTGTTGTTTTCTTTCTTATTAATAGTAGAGCAAAATTAGACAGTCTTTGACCGTCCTGTAGATCTGTAGAAGAGATCCTTCTTGGTGGTTCAACCAAAGTAATGCTGTCCAGTATGATTGGGTCCAGAACCTCAATACATGCCCTTGTGAGATTTCGCTAACTTTGGGTTGTAAATGAGAAACACATTTAACTGAGAGCAATTTGTGTGTATTGATGTGTTTTAAAGTGTACAGATATTGGGTTATTATGTACACTACTGGCCATTAAAATTGCTACATCACGAAGATGACGTGCTACAAACGCGAAATTTAACCGACAGGAAGAAGATGCTGTGATATGCAAGTGATTAGCTTTTAAGAGCATTCACACAAGGTTGACGCCGGTGGCAACACCTACAACGTGCTGACATGAGGAAAGTTTCCAACCGATTTCTCATACACAAACAGCAATTGACCGGCGTTGCCTGGTGAAACGTTGCTGTGATGCCTCGTGTAAGGAGGAGAAATGCGTACCATCACGTTTCCGACTTTGATAAAGGTCAGATTGTAACCTATCGCGATTGCGGTTTATCGTATCGCGACATTGCTGTTCGCGTTGGTCGAGATCCAATGACTGTTAGCAGAATATGGAATCGGTGGGTTCAGGAGGGTAATACGAAACGCCGTGCTGGATCCCAACGGCCTCGTATCACTAGCAGTCGAGATGACAGGCATCTTATCCGCATGGCTGTAACGGATCGTGCAGCCACGTCTCGATGCCTGAGTCAACAGATGGGGACGTTTGCAAGACAACAACCATCTGCACGAACAGTTCGACGACCTTTGCATCAGCATGGACTATCAGCTCGGAGACCATGGCTGTGGTTACCCTTCACACCGCATCACAGACAGGACCGCCTGCGATTGTGCACTCAACGACGAACCTGGGTGCACGAATGGCAAAACGTCATTTTTTCGGACGAATCCAGGTTCTGTTTACAGCATCATGATGGTCGCATCCGTGTTTGGCGACATCGCGGTGAACGCACACTGGAAACGTGTATTCCTCATCGCCATGCTGGCGTATCACACGGTGTGATGGTATGGGGTGCCTTTGGTTACACGTCTCGGTCATCTCTTGTTCGCATTCACGGCACTTTGAACAGTGGACGTTACATTTAAGATGTGTTACGACCCGTGGCTCTACCCTTCATTCGATCCCTGCGGAACCCAACATTTCAGCACGATAATGCACGACTGCATGTTGCAGGTCCTGTACGGGCCTTTCTGGATACAGAAAATGTTTGACTGTTGTCCTGGCCAGCACATTCTCCAGATCTCTCACCAATTGAAAACGTCTGGTCAGTGGTGGCCGAGCAACTTGCTCGTCACAATACGCCAGTCACTACTCTTGATGAACTGTGGTATCGTGTTGAAGCTGCATGGGCAGCTGTACCTGTACACGCCATCCAAGCTCTGTTTAACTCAATGCCCAGGCGTATCAAGGCCGTTATTAGGCCAGAGGTCGTTGTTCTGGGTACTGATTTCTCAGAATCTATGCACCCAAATTGCTTGAAAATGTAACCACATGTCAGTTCCAGTATAATATATTTGTCCAATGGAACCGGTTTATCATCTGCATTTCTTCTTGGTGTAGCAATGTTATTGGCCAGTAGTGTAAAACCATTATATACTCATTAATTCTGTAGGTTCCATGCTGCACCACACACTAACCAGTAAAATGAAAACATAGTTGTTTCAAGCATTGCGAATAATATACTTCCTCATCACCCTACTCACGTCAAACATTTTTCGCACAAAGGAATCGTCTGTGTATGTTGAAAACTCTCCAGCAAGAGCGAGCGCTTTATGCAACTCGGTTTCAGGCTGAGTTGTGTAATCCATCGATGTAATCCGAAAGTTGGGAGTGTCATGTGACGGAGTATCAGGTAACACTAGAGCGCGCCGATGTTTGCTGTGCAGATTTGTTTGCCAGTAGCGACGCACATTCGCTCAGCATCATTTCCAGATCTCGTCGGAATACCCACGATGTTACTAAATTAATCTTCTGGAGTGAGAGATAGTTTGATTATTTCCATCAAACTTTATTGTTTCTGTAAATGTTTTAGTACAAACTGCCGTAACCAGGATGAATACTAATTGGAGGGTTCAGAGCTGAAGCGTTGCAAATCGATTTGTTTTCGTTGTTTCCTTTTTCGTAATAAGTCAAACCACTGTACTGCAAAACATATTCTCTTTCAGAACAATAGTCATCAAGTCTGTGGTTAAGTCAAATGTTCATCCACCAGATGGCGTTAGTCCTCCTCACCATAAAAGTGCAGTCAGTTATTTTCGAGAGTTATGGTGAAACATGCCCACAGCAGTCTTGTTTTATGATACTTGCAGATCGTGACATATGTTTTGATTTAAATGTTTTCTAAAACACAGCAACAACTTGAAGTTGAATTTTAATAAATAGATATAGCAGAACAAGACAAACAAAATGCTTATATCATCTTATATCGGCAAGTATTTAATAGACAATGAACTAAACTTCAAGCACATAGTTCCGTTTTCAGACTAGTGCGCTAGCAAAATATAAAGATCTAAATATCTCTAATCTCTTGTAAAACCACCTCTAGCTCCTGAGCTGAAAATATAAAATATAGACGAGAGTGCGGGCAGAAACACTCTGAAAATCTTCTAAATATGTTGTAGGGTAGGTTGTGCTGAGAAATAATTTTCAAGAAAAAAATTCGGTATTTGCTCCATTTTCGAGTTAATTAGCATTGAAGTGAGACAGTCAGGCCGTTGCATGCGCAAACTCAAGAGACCCGCCACAGACGGTGTCGCCAAACGTGTTCCTTTGGTTACCTAAAACCTAAGAAGAGAGCTACACAAAAACTGAACATGGGGCGGTAGTAAGAATCGAACTGGAGCCAGATGCTGACCACTCTCTGCGCCATTGTCTACGCTGAAACACCAACCGACGCTAATTTTATCCAGCGGGGTGTTTAAATTTGTTCGTGTAACGGTCTGACTAGTCAACGTCAATTCTATTACCCCGAAAATGGCGCAAAGTAACGAATTCTTTTCTTAACAATTATTTCACAGCACAACCTACCACGCAACACCCGTGCAAGCTTTTAAGATTGTTTCGGATCAAACTACAGTTTTAAAATTCCTGGCTTCTGGGAATTTACTCTCACCTAAAACGGCGGGCCGTTGTGGCCGAGCGGTTCTAGGCTCTTCAGTCTGGAACCGCGCTGCTGCTACGGTCGCAGGTTCGACTACTGCCTCGGGCATAGATGTGTGTGCTGTCCTTAAGTTAGTTAGGTTTAAGTAGTTCTAAGTTTAGGGGATGATGTTAAGTCGCATAGTGCTTAGAGCCATTTGAACCATTGGAACCTAACAACGTTGACTTCGATATAATCGAAAAAGTTAGTAAAACGAAACAATACTTTTACAAGCCAGAGCATTCGATTAAAATGATAAAATGAGCAAAGAGAATTGAGTCTAGTTTCATAATTTTTTAATGTTAAAAAATGAAGTACCTACCAAAACTTCGGATACGTAGCAGGAAACACACAAATACAGCCTGTCAATTGGAAATTGGGGTAAATCTGAAAGAAAAAGATATTCCTTGACGATTAAATTCAAAGAATCTTTCGAAGAACTCTGTGCTTCCTTTCAGTATATTAATCTTGCTAAAAAGAAAAGGAAGACCTCTGCAGACTCTAGCAAAAAATGGTTCAAATGGCTCTGAGCACTATGGGACTTAACATCTGAGGTCATCAGTCCCCTAGAACTTAGAACTACTTAAACCTAACTAACCTAAGGACATCACACGTCCATGCCCGAGGCAGGATTCGAACCTGCGACCGTAGCGGTTGCTCGGCTCCAGACTGTAGCGCCTAGAACCGCACGGCCACTCCGGCCGGCAGACTCCAGCAAACGTGATCGAGATTTACCATATCAGTCCAGAACTCCAGTGAGTTCATAGAAGAAAACCAATAGAAATAGTGAAATAAGGTAAAAAAATATGATTGCTACAATGAACTTCATAGTGATCCGCGGAGTTTGGATGTGGATAGAATTCGTTGCGGATATTTAGCTTTTTAGCTGCACGGCAGTGACTCACCACCTGCCTGCAGAGCGGAACGTACCCTGTGCAACAAACTCGTAAGCTGGTGTTGAAGATCAAGGCCAGCAGGGAGGAGTCACGTATTGGCCGCGACTGGCGATGCGTGTCGGCTGGAGAAGGCGGTTGGCCGACAGCAAAGAGGATCTGCAGATGGCGCAGCGCGGCGCGGCGCGGCGCGACACCGGGAATTCTCGGAAGACTCGCTTGGCAACGGCGTGCAGAACTCGTAAAGGTCAAGGGGAGGCGGCAACGTGCTATATAAGGCCCCACACTGCTGGCACACCTGCTCTTCTGCAGACGACAGCTCTATGTGCGCTCGCTCTGTGACAGGTCAGGCTGCAAAAAGTATGACAGCCGCATGCAGACGCCACAGTCGTCGCTCACTAAAGAGTCAATACGCGGAAGCGACTGAGGGAACACGGGTACCAACACACTGCACTACACTCCGTCCATCCGAGTTAACACTGCGCTGTACAGGGTGGTCCACTGATCGCGACCGGGCCAAATATCTCACGCAATAAGCGTCAAACGAAAAAACTACAAAGAACGAGACTTGTCTAGCTTGAAGCGGGAAACCAGATGGCGCTATGGTTGGCACGCTAGATGGCGCTGCCATAGGTCAAACGGATATCAAATGCGTTTTTTTAAATGGGAACCCACATTTTTACTACATACTCGTGTAGTACGTAAAGAAATATAGATGTTTTAGTTGGACCACTTTTTTCGCTTTGTGATAGATGGCGCTGTAATAGTGACAAACATATGGCTCACAATTTTAGACGAACAGTTGGTAACAGCTAGGTTTTTTAAACTAAAATACAGAACGTTCGTACGTTTCAACATTTTATTTCGGTTGTTCCAATGTGATACACGTACCTTTGTGAACTTAACATTCTCTGAGAATGCATGCTGTTACAGTGTGATTACTTGTACATCCCACATTAATGTAATCAATTCTCAAAATGATGTCCGTCAACCTCAATGCCATTGGCAATACGTGTAACGACATTCCTCTCAACAGCGAGTATTTCGCCTTCCGTAATGTTCGCAGATGCATTGACAATGCGCTGACGCATGTTGTCAGGCGTTGTCGGTGGATCACGATAGCAAACATCCTTCAACTTTCCCCACATAAAGAGATCCGTTGAACGTGCGGGCCATGGTATGCTGCTTCGACGACCGATCCACCTGTCATGCAATATGCTACTCGATACCGCTTCGACCGCACGCGAGCTATGTGCCGGACATCCATCATGTTGGAAGTACATCGCCATTCTGTCATGCAGTGAAACATCTTGTAGTAGCATCGGTAGAACATTACGTAGGAAATCACCATACATTGCATCAATTAGATTGCCACCGATAAAATGGGAGCCAATTATCCTTCCTCCAGCCGGCTGGGGTGGCCAAGCGGTTAAAGGCGCTACAGTCTGGAACCGCGTGACCGCTACGGCCGCAGGTTCGAATCCTGCTTCGGGCATGGATGTGGGTGATGTCCTTAGGTTAGTTAGGTTTAAGTAGTTCTAAGTTCTAGGGGACTGATGACCTTAGAAGTTAAGTCCCATAGTGCTCAGAGCCATTTGAACCATTTTTTATCCTTCCTCCCATAATGCCGCACCATACATTAACCCGCCACGGTTTCACTTGTCACAGCCATCGTGGATTTTCCGTTGCCCAATAGTGCATATTAAGCCGGTTTACGTTACCGCTGTTGATGAATGACGCTTCGTCGCTAAATAGAACGCGTGCAGAAAATACGTCATCGTCCCGTAATTTCTCTTGTGCCCAGTGGCAGAACTGTACACGACGTTCAAAGTCGTCACCATGCAATTCCTGGTGGATTGAAATATGGTACGGGTGCAATCGATGTTGATGTAGCATTCTCAACACCGACTTTTTTGAGATTCCTGATTCTCATGCAGTTTGTCTGCTACTGATCAGCGGATTAGCCGCGACAGCAGCTAAAACACCTACTTGGGCATCATAATTTGTGGCAGGTCGTGGTTGACGTTTCACATGTGGCTGAACACTTCCTGTTTCCTTAAATAACGTAACTACCCGGCGAACGGTCCGGACACTTGGATCATGTCGTCCAGGATACCGAGCGGCATACACAGCACACGCCCGTTCGGCATTTTGATCACAACAGCCATACATCAACACGATATCGACCTTTTCCACAATTGGTAAACTGCCCATTTTAACACGGGAAATGTATCACGAAGCAAATACCGTCCGCACTGGTGGAATGTTACGTGATACCACGTACTTATACGTTTATGACTATTACAGCGCCATCTATCATAAAGCGAAAAAAGTGGTGGTCCAACTAAAACATTCATATTTCTTTACGTACTACACGAATATGTAATAAAAAATGGGGGTTTCTATTTTAAAAAACGCAGCTGATATCCGTTTGACCTATGGCAGAGCCATCTAGCGGGCCAACCATAGCGCCATCTGGTTTCCCCCTTCGAGCTAGACAAGTTTCGTTCTTTGTAGTTTTTCGCTTGACGCTTGTTTCGTGAGATATTTGGCCCGGTCACGATCAATGGACCATCCTGAACAGTCACGTTCGTTGTTGTCACGTTAGAGCTTGCTTCTCGCGGAACATAAATAACGCCTGTCGAGTACAGTCGCATTCTTACGATTATTAGGCTTCTTTCACAGGGGCACCGACAACTATCGCCAGAGGTCGCCCAATAGTATCGGCCTACAGTATCGTCACAGTGCCTCCGATTTCCATCAGTTTTTGGCGAGATCAAGCAGGTTATGTTAGGTTAGGATCTATGTATGAAGGAGGTTAGTTTTTAGCCTCCTTGGGCGGGATGGATGTCATGATGTTCTTTGAGATGAGTGCTGCATTTCTGGCTTTTAGTATTAAAGTGATACAGAATCCATGTGAATGAGCTGTGGCCGAGCGGTTCTAGGCGCTTCAGTCTGAACCGCGCGACCGCTACGGTCGCAGGTTCGAATCCTGCCTCGGTCATGGATGTGTGTGATGTCCTTAGGTTAGTTAGGTTTAAGTAGATCTAAGTTCTAGGGGACTGGTGACCTCAGATGTTAAGTCCCATAGTGCTCAGAGCCATTTGAACCATTTGGATGAGCTGTACATGTCTTGAAAAGAACGTGGCGAGTACTGTTAACTTTTTCCTCAGTTACGGGAAGAAACAGTTTTAGGCTATGAATACATGGAGAGAGGAAGTTGTATTACACACTTGAGATGATTTGTTATGACATGAATAGCAAGATTACAAACACTCTGCACAACTTCAGATTCAGCGAAACATATATGTACGTCAATTAAAATTTTCAATGATTGTCATTCGGCATATGTTTCAAAGACAAACATAAATTCTACAATAAGTGACTCTGAACACTTGAAAAGTAGAAACACATACACCACACTTAGCAAACCAACTCGTAGAACCGTCACGCTACTGGCGCAAAAACGCAAGTAAGCAGTCATAATAATTTGTAGACAGCTAATGCCCACTTTTCATAAGGCAACAAGATGCCTTACAGTAACCTTAAGCATAAGATACGCTACCTTTCTCACGTGAAGTAATAAAAAATGGAAGGAGCGTATGGCATTGTCGGCCGGGAGGCCCCAAACGGGAAGTCCGGCCGCCAAGTGCGAGTCTTATTTCAGCAGACGCCACACTGGGTGACTTGCTCGCCGATGATGAGGATGAAATGATGATGAGGACAACACCCTGTCCGCGAGGTGAGAAAATCTCCAACCCGGCCTGGAATCGAACCCGGGTATGCTGCAAGGTATGCAAGCACGTTACCACCCAGCTACGCAGGCGGACACCTGAAGCAACTATTTTTTGAAATTTTAATTTACATATAAAACTTACAGTAAATATTTCGTCCACCTGTGTTTTCTAGTACAGCAGCCTGTAGATATCGAGCTATAATCCAAATATAATATATCATGGTGTTTTCCGTCCTTAGAATCCAAAAAATTCCTTTCTTGGATTTTCTGGCAGTTCACATTTCGTATGTGTGAAAGTCGGCCTAATCGACCGAAGAAACCAAAGTGATTTGAATTCCGTCGATTGTCGTCCGAAGTCTGCACGCTCGGGCGATGAGATCGGTCGGCTGTATGGCGACCGCGCACGTAGTGACGTACAGATTTGAAAAGATCGGCCGTCTTCGGCCGATGTAAGTCGTCGTCGGAATCAACAAGTGTCGATACCACTGTGACTACAACCTTCAGATAATTATATGCTACAGCCTCGCAGCCCGCACATTCTCCATGTGCCACATTCAGCCTGCAAACTCGCTGCCTACACACCGCTGGGATTAGTGCCAGGTGATGGTTAGATTACAGCTATAAGACAAACGTATCGTAACAGCGGACGAAATAAAAGTCAAATTCTCTTTGCATGTGATTTTTAAAAACGATGAAAAGCAGACAAACAGTGTAACTTCAGTTCGCTTTAGCACCATTTACAGAACAATGAAACAATTTACGGTAAAACTCAGTAACGGAATATGCGGAAAGTGAGACTTAAGAGAGAGAATGAGCAACTGAAAATCCCGTCACAAAACGTAGGATATTTTATCATCGTGATGTATGTAAAAATGTATTGTCGAGATTTCACAGTACAACCAAATACTGAACGCGCGAAAGACGTCAGTCGTCTGGTAATCTTTGAACTACGTCCATACCAAAATTTGAGGTTTCCAATACAGAGCTGGAGTTATCACATGATACGCTGGCGAGAAACCGATTGAGAATAACATCCATGAAACCATGACGCATGCACCTCCGACCACACTCTAATTTTCGCAAAATTCTGATGTTTTCCTAAGACGTATGATTGTCGACTTTTCGTCTTGCCCAGAGTGGTCATTTATCTATGTTCAGCTATCTTTCCGGGCACTTAATACACTCGATACGCGAAGTCTTGTAAAATCAGATGTTATTCCTGAAATATACAGGGTGTTACAAAAAGGTACGGCCAAACTTTCAGGAAACATTCGTCACACACAAATAAAGAAAAGATGTGTCCGGAAACGCTTAATTTCCATGCTAGAGCTCATTTTAGTTTCGTCAGTATGTACTGTACTTCCTCGATTCACCGCCATGATTTCATACGGGATACTCTACCTGTGCTGCTAGAACATGTGCCTTTACAAGTACGACACAACATGTGGTTCATGCACGATGGCCGGCAGCGGTGGTCTAGCGGTTCTAGGCGCTCAGTCCGGAACCGCGCGACTGCTACGGTCGCAGGTTCGAATCCTGCCTCGGGCATGGATGTGTGTGATGTACTTAGGTTAGTTAGGTTTAAGTAGTTCTAAGTTCTAGGGGACTGATGACCATAGATGTTAAGTCCCATAGTGCTCAGAGCCATTTGAACCATTTGAACCATGCACGATGGAGCTCCTGCACATTTCAGTCGAAGTGTTCGCACGCTTCTCAACAACAGATTCGGTGACCGATGGATTGGTAGAGGCGGACCAATTCCATGGCCTCCACGCTCTCCTGACATCAACCCTCTTGACTTTCATTTATGGGGGTATTTGAAATCTCTTGTCTACGCAACCCCGGTACCAAATGTAGAGACTCTTCGTGCTCGTATTGTGGACGGCTGTGATACAATACGCCATTCTCCAGGGCTGCATCAGCGCATCAGGGATTCCATGCGACGGAGGGTGGATTCATGTATCCTCGCTAACGGAGGACGTTTTGAACATTTCCTGTAACAAAGTGTTTGAAGTCACGCTGGTACGTTCTGTTGCTGTGTGTTTCCATTCCATGATTAATGTGATTTGAAGAGAAGTAATGAAATGAGCTCTAACATGGAAAGTAAGCGTTTCCGGACACATGTCCACATAACATATTTTCTTTCTTTGTGTGTGAAGAATGTTTCCTGAAAGTTTGGCTTCACCTTTTTGTAACACCCTGTATTGTATCGGTAACGATAGTTTTTTCTAAAAACTTCTCGAAGTAATTAAGCACAGTCTGTTTCTCGCCGCTTTTATTGGTTTTCCGTGCCCATGTTTCACTACAGAGCACGAAGCATCTTTACATCTTTTCACATCGTATACCAACGACTGACTACACGAACACGACTGGAAGGACTGAAAACGCGACTGCCCAGTGAGATATGGAACAAGAACTACATGAGTTGAGCATTTGACTCAGTGATTCGTAAAACCAGTGATATAACAACGAGTAAAAGACATAAAAGTACGGCCTATTCTCAATGGCGTCACATCAGGAGCAACTGCAGTCCTCCCGACACCAGTCACTGAGCATACTGAGCGAGCGTTTGTTTACATAGTATTAAACGTATGGTGAGCAAGGCATATTTTAAAACAGAACGCGGTTCCGAATTGTGGTCTCGCAATGCGTAATTGCAACGAAACAATTTCAGATGCATGTCTAGACAGATCCTTCAGCGAAGTCGTTGATCTAGGTTGCAGCTCACAGAGAACGGATCCCAGCTCTGTATGTAATATAACTAGATTTTAATTTTAGGGTTTATGTGTACTGGTTTTGATCAGGAACAGGAGACAACACTAACAGACTGTACGATTATACCAGGTTCAAAAAATGGTTCAAATGGCTCTGAGCACTACGGGACTTAATTTCTAAGGTCATCAGTCCCCTAGAACTTAGAACTACTTAAACCTAACTAACCTAAGGACATCACACACATCCATGCCCGAGGCAGGATTCGAACCTGCGACCGTAGCGGCCGCGCGGTTCCAGACTGTAGCGCCTTTAACCGCTTGGCCACCACGGCCGGCGATGATACCAGGGATAGCCATAGGCTACCTAACTGAGATGGCTACAAGAGATTTGTTATTAGTTTTTCTCCATCATGTGTCTTCCCTCTCTGTCATCATGCTGCATTTGTCCGGTACTGTCCTGATACCTCATCTCTTTGGCGCTCTTACGCGTATTTACGGCAAAAAATTAATGTCCCGACACAAATAAATGCTCCATAATCACTCTACCTAAACTGCTATACTTCGCGTCTGAGTCTGCAATAATTATGAACGTTGCTTTCTATGATTTATATTTGCTATTCTTCTACTCCAAGCGTTGGCAATAAGAATTAAAACTATTTTCACCTTCAAATTTGTCACGAATTCCACTGGTCACTCAATACTGTTTTCTTATACGTCGTGCCGCACTAGCTTTGTTTTTTATTTTGATAGTAGCATACTTCGGAGTGATATTCCTCCGTATTACGCCGTCTGTTAAACTTGGCTTACGCGGCGTACGGTGTCTTCACTCTGATGCGTTGATACTGTAGTACTGTACTTTATCCGTTGTCTGGCGGGGCAGTGATTCTACAGCTCTAAGCAACAGGGTCTGCAGCTGCGATGAAATTTTTGAATGATTTCGTAATGCCTTCAGCTTCTCTTTATTTGATATACGATTGTAAAATATCGGCCTTAAATCATTTTCAAGTGTCTAAACGGAAACATCATACAATGGATGAATTAGTATCATCTGTGGATTTGATATAGGAACACGTCATATCCAAAGATATATAAGGCGGATTAAAATTTACTTTACGGACGATTCTTTGATGGTGGATTACGTCATGTATGTCCTTGCTACTACGACTGCATGTAGTTGTCATAAAATGATTACAATCAGTTTTTCGCTATTTTACGAACATTTCACTTTTGAGCAGTTGTTGCAAAACTGTTGTAAATAAGCCCGATGTTTCTAACGTACTTTCGCTATGAAGATTATAATTATTTATATAAATTTGTTAATTAAGCTATATAAGTCTTTGTTCTCATTTACATTTAGCTATCGTTCATCATTGGTGTAAATATGACTGTATGTAATCCCTTTAAAATAATGGGTATAGAGGAATGTTCGATATGAGTCGTCGGCTTTGACCAGTGACATACGAAACATGCGAGAAGTGCAGGAGTCAACATGGCGACTGTGAAGTCTGTCACCACAGCCAGGGTTACAAAAAAAAAAAAAAAAAAAAAAAAAATCTGGTTCATTGCTTTCGCCAACTCACAACCAAACTGTCGCCTTCCAAAATAACCTAGACCTCGGGTAAAGCTACCGTTTCGTCTGTCACTAAAAGCAAGCATTTTAGTGTTACATTCGTTGGCTTCCCCAGCTCACAACGAAACTATTACTTTCAAACCTAACCTATTCCTACAGCTACAGATCAGCATGTCACCACAACCAGTTCTTTCTTCAGATTCATTGGTTCCACCAACTAACAACACAACAGTCATTAACATTACGTCACTGTCCTAAGCCGACGACTCGTAACGAACACTTCTCTTGATCCAAAATAACATCTAAATATTTGTTAGATTATTGTAGGACCACGTCATCTTTGAAATGTGGTTAAAAGATCTTATATTAAAGTCGATCACAGTACTCTTGTGAACAGTACTGAAAACCATGAGAATGGAGTAAATCCATTCATGACCCGCTTTATGGTTGGGTGGTCTTTCGCGTTACAGTCATATTTGTTAATGAGTATAGCGATAATTATACATTCTACGGTTCTGTAAGGTTCCATTCATAACCGACAAACACGAAGGAAAGTTAGCAGACAAAAAGCGACAATACCCCATTCACATTTGCTGCACACTTCAAAGACACCAACCACAGAATACCAAATATAGATGAATCAGTACAGATATTACATAAGCTATATAAAGGTAAAATCATGGATGCGATGGAATAAATTAAAATTTTCGTCCATCTAAAACACCAGTCACCAGAGTTTTAAGTGAACTAAATACCTGCGAAATGGAAAATTCATAAGCAGCCTTCTACCACTTCTAAGATGAAGCACTTCGGAACCACAGAATGGATAATTTTCGCTATACTCATTAATAAATATCTCTGTAAGGCGAAAGATCACGCAACATAAACCAGCTCATGAAAGATTTTACCCGAGTCTCATTGTTTTCAGTACTGTTTCATTAGAGGATGTGACCTTTGTAACAACTATTCGAAAATGCCGCGCTCCCACAATAACAAGACAAATATTTACAAGTTATTTTAAAGAAATTACACATAGTCGTATTTACATAAGTGATAAACGATAATTAAATATATCTGAGAACAAAGACATATATAGCTTAATTAACAAATTTCTGTGAAATAATTATAATCTTCCTAGTGCAAGTATGCTAAAAACATCGAACTTAAGAGCTTTGCAACAGTTGCACAATAGTAACGTGCTCGTAACATGGCGAAAAACTATTTTTAATTTATTTTGTGACAACTATATGCAGTTATAGGAGCAAGGACGTACATGGCGTAATACACCGTTAAAGAATCATCCATAAAATAATTTCTGGTCTATCAAGTATACCTTGTTATATGATTTGCTCCTATATTAAACCCATAAGTGATGCTAAAGCATCCATTGTATAAGGCCTCCGTTTTAATCACTTACAAAATGGTCTAAGGTCGAAACTGTACAATCGTACATCAAATAAAGAGAATGGCAGATGGAGGCATCAGGAAATCATTCAAAAAATAAAACAAATAACTGAATTAATGTTTTTCTCCTAAGCCTGTATCAAACGCTTTCTTTTTCTTAATATACATATAATTTTATATGAAATTAATACTTTCTATTTAAGCTTTGTATTGAAAGCAACTGAAATGCTCTCTTATTAGGCTTATCATTAAAGACTGTAGGTTCGATTTTTTTGGGAAGTTTTTCTGTTTCAGAGTTTCATTCCTTTTCTCAAGCCTCCAGGCCTTTACCTCGTCTTATTGAATAAATCATGTTTTTGTAAATATTATGTGTAACATAATTCTACAGGTTTCCCTGTGGCGGTGTATCTTGAAGTTTTCATGTGCTCGATATTCCTCATACTGGCGTCGAAAATTCCACTGTTCCGTTATCACAGGTTTAGATTCCCCTTACCAGATGTCAAATTCTGCCTTCTTCTGGTCGGTCGCCATATTTATGCGCTCCAAGTAAGAAGCAACGTAGGAGAAAAAGGAAAAAATAGAGAACTGCTAAACTTTTTACGACAAACGACGATTCTCTATCTCTAACAGTTCCCAAACTACGATCTTTTTACATGGTTGAGGACTTTATGCACACAATGTATTTTAAGTACCTTTTTAATATGCACACAGCTGTCATTTCCAGTCTGACGTTGACTAAACCCAATACCGTATTTTTATGTCATTTTCCTATTGTTTCAGCTTGTGTCCAAACATTTCACGTTGCCATATGTATTTCCTGATTACAGACATAAAATTTTTCGCCGCTATTTTGAACGAAGGAAACATTTCGGGAACGTATTAGGCCTATACCTTGGACAGAATTCATGTATTTATTAACCTAGCTCTCTGGATTATATCAATTCTTCTCAACTTACTGTCTAACTGCTGCTGCGGCATTCCTCCAATTCACAGCTACAGTTATTAACGGGCAGGCAGTACAGGCAGCTCGCAGTGTTGTGTGTCGATTCTCGGAGTTCCCAAAGCTATATCCGTTCCTTTCAGCGCCCTAAGATCAAACTGACGCTTTTATTCATATTTATTTAGGTCCCCGCAGCAAATTTTTGTTTTTCTTTCGTTTTATTGAAGTTTCATACCCACTTCCCTTCTTACTACAATCGCCACGTCATTTGCACTTTGCACGGTCACTTTCTTCTTCCCTTGTAGTTCTATCCTCGTCAACTTTGCACTCGCTTGTCTTAGAGAAGGCTCTACAGAAATGACGTACAGCTTCGTTTACAATGGGCTTCCTTGTGAAACTGTTTATTTCTTTTTTAAGCTATTGATTTTTCATGATCCTTGCTGCCATTCCCCTTCTCCGAATCTTATTCTTTTTATAATCTATTATAGGTAGCTGTAACTCACACAATCAAGTGCTTTGCAAGAGTCTGAATACACCAGTTCATACATTCCTGCTTTGTAAGCCATGGGTCTTTTGAATTTTGCAGTTTATTTATGAATGTTCCTCTCCAGTTTTTCATGTGCTTAATGAGGTTATACGTTGATGCAGTTTTTTATGTAAATGGTTCTTCAATTTTATCTTCAGTCTTTCTGGTTATTTTTATACAGATATTAGTTCAGCTTCAACTTACTTGATTTCTTGTACTTTGAAATTTTTCGTCATCATCAGTGTTACATAGTTCCTGAGGATTCTATACTATAGCTGTATAGTGCTTCAGATTTCATCATCATTTGCCTGCCGTAGAAAATTACTGTTTTGCGCAACATGAGTTTCGCAATAGTTGTCCACCATTGTGTTCTAGGAAAATTTTGTGACAACCTCATAAATTTATTCCATTCTTGTCGCACATTTTTGTTCACTTTACCGTCTGCGAGTAACGAGGCATTCGCTCCATCACTGATTCCTGAACATTCTGATTGGCTATCTTTTCATTTTCATACAAATGTCTAGGAGAGAGTGATCAGAAAATTACATTGGAATTACCACTACCCATATTATATTATTACTTTTCTGAAACGTAAAACCTGTTGAAGCGACCACACAATCAGTTCCACAAGAAACTGTACGTCATAATTTTAAATGTAACGTCCGCAGTAACATCTCTGGTAGTGGTCTAGAATCTGTAATCAAATAGCTATTGCACAGTGTATAGGTAAACAGTGTGAGAGTTGGATGTTTTGTTTAGTCGGTTGTGGTTTAAAATGAGTGCAAAATATGTGGAGCGTCACGAGGCAGTGTTCCTTGTAAATCATCCAAAGGGACCAAAGCTTTCATATAGAGCTGCTGCTAAAATTCTTAGAAAGTCACAGACATTCGTTGCGAAGTGGCTCAAACGATATTTAGAGAAAGAAAACGTGGATGATTTACTGGAGAGAGAGTTAAGGTGTCAAGCTATAATCAATAATGGCGCGGACTGGGTTTATTAATAGATAATTGCCCAATTAGTAATAACTTGTATTTTCATGTGAACATATATTTATAATAGCGTCTTTTATTTCATGCAGATGACGGCGTACACTTCCTTTTGAAACTGATTGTACGTACACGGTGATAAAGCGAGGTTACATATCGCAAACACATCTTTCAGTTTTAATTATTTTGTCATATCATGCAATATTTGCAGTAGCTGAAAATCATTATTTGATCTTTTTCGTTGAGGACACATTTGAAATATCCGCTAATAACACCTATTCAGAGATATTCCTCAGTAGCTATATTAAGTAACATTTGAAAAAAAAGGTGTTTTGGGCTCTGTTAGCAGTTCTTGTCGTGTCATACTGATACACTGACTACTGTGAAGTACTTTGTCTTGCAACATGCACCTCGACCATATTCTCGTTGTCCTGTCTCGCATACCTGTTTACCTTCCCTCGCTTAAATTGCAATATCAGCACTTCCTGGAGTCACTAGGTATATTATTGTGTTATATTTAGGGTTTTTTCTGAAGAAAGTCACCTCCTGAGTCATAGTTTTATCTGGTTACAATAATTCCTTTAGAGACGTAAATTTGGATTCATCTTTAATCTTATTAATGTTGACAGTAATAGTAGCATATACTTGCAGTATGAATTCTACACTTCCTGTTCACCTCCTTGATCGCGCTTCAGTCCTTATTTTATGCATTTTACAAGAACCTGCAACTTTAAAATAGGAGAAATATTATTGTTCATCAGCATCACTGACTTACAGGACATACTGTGGGGACCCTTATATGAAGTATTCAGTACCATACTTTTACATATTACAAGATATGCATTTAACAATATAGTAAATGTTAAAATAATTTTTGCTGCTCTGTATTGCATCAGGTAGCATTGTACGCGAGATATATACAATGTAACACACTCATTTAGTCAACTACAGATCATTTAAACACAATCAGCAGGAATCTTTGATTAGTGGAAAAGTATCTTACCGTAATCATCAATTTTACAAAATTTACGGAAAAACTAATTATATCATTTGTGTCACTATCACACAATAATTACGTAGAAATGTTAGTGTTAAAATCACTTCAGTCACTAAATGGGAAATTAATAGTCAAAACTCGATTGTTTCATAAAACGGGAAAATTAAAGTTTTGGGTAGAATTCTGTTTAACTGATATGCTGAAAGTTACAATCAGTCTCAAGACATTATGTTTCTATAAAATCTCAAATCAGATTCATCTTAATTAATTCAGTAATTACGAGTTCTAGAACTTTCTATCTTGAACAAATTATTATTTCGAGCTTTTGGTCAAAACTAGATTTTTATCTAAAATTTGAACCTCAAAATCTATTTCCATATTATGTACAGTATTCCTAGATATGTTAGCATCAAAATTCCTTTTGTAACTAACGAGATATTAATTATTTTGTATCAAGTATTGTTAGCCACATTTCTGAAGCAGAATTTCGATACTAAATTTAAAAAACTATTTTAAAAATCACATTTCTTATAATCAGTCATTTATTGTCGTCAAAACTGTAACAATAATTTCTTATGAAACAACTAATTTTAATTGTAACTCAATTAATGTGACTTTTTTGAACAGTACTTTCAAAGAACTCATATTGTTAAAAAAACTACATAAACTATATAAACAGCGAGCCTAAGTGGCAGTAGAGAGGCAGTAGAATGGCAGTTGTTTTCAGTTAGTTCGAGTCTATGATCTGTAAAGTCAGTTCCTTTGAGGTGTGCATTGTACGGATGTTCTCGATCAATATAAACATTAACACAAAATGCAAACTGTGTGTTGGTATGAATTATTTAACATCATGAGCTTCTGAGATTGTCTCCAGTGATTTCTGCAGTGAAGCAGTTCATATTATGCACCCCAATTAGAATTGAATTGGTGGAGAAAAGTCGTCCAAACCAACAAGATAAATACACAGGCCAAGCATTTCATTGAACCTAACACAGACTCATAATATACAAGTATGTTAAGCGAACATTTTTGATTAGAACCCGGTAAAACGAATGTGTCAGATGTGACACTGCCCCTTGGGTCTTTTGACCCTAGATTTTTGTGGCACTAGCAAACAATGCTCCTGGTTTCTCTTCTTCACCGGGAAGTGAGTTATTTGTTACATCTTCATCTGGTTGTTCCACAGTCTAATATTCCAGTGTAGCCGCATGTTCTAGGCGCCTTGCCGCGGTTCGCACGGCTCCGCCCATCGGAGGTTCGAGTCCTCCCTCGGGCATGGGTGTGTGTGTTGTCCTCAGCGTAAGTTACTTTAAGTTAGATTACGTAGTGTGCAAGCCTAGGAACCGATGACCTCAGCAGTTTGGTCCCATAGAAACTTACCACAAATTTAAACTTCAAAATTCCATTGTATCTGCCTGTTCGTCATTAACACTTTCTTTTGTGTCCTGTGTTGTGTCCTCCGTCCCCGTGGATGCTATAAGAGTTTTCTTGTGCTCTTTTTTGTATTTCTTCTGTCCTCCTCAGTATAGGTATTGGTTTTACTGTAGGATTTCAGTCAGTTTCCTGGACCAAACTCTTTACTTTGATTTCGTCTTCTACTGGAGATTCTGTTGGAGGTTCTTCAAGGACTTCCGTAAGTACCTTTACTGCGACAGTTTTGATTTCGAAACCACTTATTCACGTCTGCATCGTGATTGTTGGCGGCCAATGGCACTGCGTCATTGGCGCGCCTCAGGTGGCGGCTGACCGGCCCTGCCTAACGTTTGTTTTCCATCACATGATACGTGCGGCCGTTTGCTCGGTGTCTTCTGGAACGTGCGATGAAACTATTTCGGAGTAAGGTCTGACGGAACGTCATTTTGGCCTTCCGTTTTATTTACCATACCTATTAATCTAGTTATACGTTGAAAGTTCACTTTGGTTACAATAACGCGCCTTTCGCATTTTTTGCTTACAAGCAAGCGGACTGATCTTGACAGTGATTGGGGCAGATGCGTCATAGCGTCAGCTGACGCCCTGGGCCAGGAGCAAAGTTATGGTGCTCGATGCGCTGCTGGCTGGTTTTATTATGTTTACTGCTACACACGGATCAGCTCCTGCAGCAACTTCTATAGTCCGTGGACAGGGTCTAAACGTTTATCAAAAAGTTCCATGCAGTCGCACTCACATCAAAAGGTTCAAATGGCTCTGAGCACTATGCGAATTAACTTCTGAGGTCATCAATCGCCTAGAACTTAGAACTAATAAAACCTAACTAACCAAAGGACATCACACACATCCATGACGGAGGCAGGATTCGAACCTGCGACCGTAGCGGTCGCTCGGCTCCAGACCACTCACATCAGAGGAAACACGTGATTGTTCAGAGTTTCATGGTATTGAACAAAATAGACGTTGTGATCAGCTACGAAGCATTGACATTTAAATCACCCCACGCACTGTGACAATGTTAGCAACTTGCATAATATTCCAGGTGCAATTCCGTAAATGCCACAATAACGAATATTTTTCAATTAATTCTTAACAGCAGAATATCGGCGAAGTCTTCGATGAATTTCTGTATATTCTCATAACGTGTGAAATTTGATGGACCGAAGAACCAATGTTTTGTTTCCAAGAAAACTGTGAAAAAGGTCTGTATGTACTCTGTACCAGGAAAATATCATTCGTTAGCATGCTAGCAGCTTCTGTGAGAAAATTAGTTCTATCTACGACCGCATACACTTCATCTTATTAAAGTAAAATGTGGCGAAAATTCATCTACACTGTTGTACAGGCAACAAAAAAAAAAAAAAAAAAGAACCGTCCATCAGCCGCTGAACCAAGAGACATACAGTACGTAGTGCCTGAGGAGCAGAAACGTAGGCTTTCGTTCGCCTTGTTCGTACGGCTGGTAAAAGCGCAAGCAGCAGCGCGGCTTTCTCTCCCTGCGGGCATCTGGGTGTTCCACTAACGACGAGCAAACGGGACGTTCGCACTTGCACAGCGCTGTCAGCTGAGTTTCGCCGAATGCAAACTGCAGCTGAGAAGTGGCGTTAGTAGCCAACTCCACCTGCTTATGTAGTTTAGGTTGGTACAGAGCTGTTTTTCTTAGGTACTTTCCACTGCAGCTGAAAGGAAGGTAACCTAATGGCTGACTCACTGTTTCTTCCGAAGTAAGAGTGATTTCGGGTGTGCAGCAGGGGAGTGTCGTAGGACCATTGCTATTCACAATATACGTAAATGACCTTGTGGATGACATCGGAAGTTCACTGAGGCTTTTTGCGGATGATGGTGTGGTATATCGAGAGGTTGTAACAATGGAAAATTATACTGAAATGCTGGAGGATCTGGAGCGAATTCACGCATGGTGCAGGGAATGGACATTGAATCTCAATGTAGACAAGTGTAATGTGCTGCGAATACATAGAAAGAAAGATCCCTTATCATTTAGCTACAATATAGCAGGTCAGCAACTGGAAGCAGTTAATTCCATAAATTATCTGGGAGTACGCATTAGGAGTGATTTAAAATGGAATGATCATATAAAGTTGATCGTCGGTAAAGCAGATGCCAGACTGAGATTCACTGGAAGAATCCTAAGGAAAAGTAATCCGAAAACAAAGGAAGTAGGTTACAGTACGCTTGTTCGACCACTGCTTGAATACTGCTCGCCGGTGTGGGATCCGTAACAGATTGGGTTGATAAAAGACATAGAGAAGATCCAAAGGAGAGCATCGCGCTTTGTTACAGGATCATTTAGTAATCGCGAAAGCGTTACTGAGATGATAGATAAACTGCAGTGGAAGACTCTGCAGGCGAGACGCTCAGTAGCTCGGTACGTGCTTTTGTTGAAGTTTCGAGAACATAACTTCACCGAGGAGTCAAGCAGTATATTGCTCCCTCCCACATATATCTCGCGAAGAGACCATGAGGATAAAATCAGCCCACACAGAGGCATACCAACAATTCTTCTTTCCACGAACAATACGAGACTGGAATAGAAGGGAGAACCGATAGAGATACTCAAGGTACCCTCAGCCACACACCTTCAGGTGGCTTTCGGAGTATGGATGTAGATGTATATTAAATATGTCACACTCGTTTGTTTCAGTGAGTCCTTTTTAGTTGCTTTCACTGAACATATACACTGACGGAAAATAATCGCAAAGCAAAAAATAATTAATAAATCAAAAGCACCAGTTTGGTTAGAACAAAAGCAAACTGGTGCTTTTCATTTATTATTATAATGTTGTTCTACCAAGAACCGACGGAAGATTCTGTTAATATGACAAAAAATAATTAATGTAGAGTAATGAAATTTCTGGAATAAATTTGTCTAGGTAACATATTTAAGTCATAAATATTGCAAGATCACAGGTTAATGTACGTGCCAGATAAGCACTGAAAATGTGAAATGCTGGTACATTAATAACCGGTGTAAGCACCAGAATGATGAATGCAAGTATGCAAACGCACGTGTATTGTGTTCTACAGGAACCAAATGTCGGTTTGTAGGATGGAGTTTCATGCCTGTTGCACTTGGTTGGTGAATACAGGGACAGTTAATGCTGGTTGTCGTCCGATGATGTCTCATACATTCTCGACTGGATCAAGTGATCGACCATGCCAAGGGAACATGTCGACACTCTATAGAGCAAGTTGGGTAACAACAGCAGTATGTGGGCGAGCGTTATCCTG
The DNA here is from genome assembly GCF_023864275.1 of Schistocerca cancellata. NCBI lineage: Eukaryota > Metazoa > Arthropoda > Insecta > Orthoptera > Acrididae > Schistocerca > Schistocerca cancellata. The sequence goes on along the minus strand of NC_064630.1, from coordinate 617,002,650 downwards.
CTCGAAAATACCCCCTGGTATGCTGCTCCATATTGGCAGCACAACAGATCCAGTCACCAGACTGACGTACACATTTGCAATCAATGGCTCTGAGCACTATGGGACTTAACATCTGAGGTCATCAGTCCCCTAGAACTTAGAACTACTTAAACCTAACTAACCTAAGGGCATCACACACATCCATGCTCCAGGCAGGATTCGAACCTGTGACCGTAGCGGTCACGCGGTTCCAAACTGAAGCGCCTAGAACCGCACGGCCACACCGGCCGGCAAATTTGCAGTCAGGGTGCGTGGGATAACTACGAAATTGCTCCTGCTGTCATATGAAATCGCACCCCAGGTCTTAACTCTAGATGTAGGTCCAGAGTGTCTAGCACGCTGACAGTCTACTTCCAAGCGCTCAACTGGTCTCCTTCTAATCAACACATGACCATCACTGGCACCGGGGCAGAACCAGCTTTCGTCAGGCATCGCAACAGATCTCCACTCTGCCCTCCAATGAGCTCTTGCTTGTACCACTTAAGTCGCAAATGGCGGTGTTTCGAGAATATACGGCGTCTGGCTCGGAGCTGTCCTTGAAGTAATCGATTCGTAACAGTTCGTTGTGTCACTGCGGTGTCAACTATTGCTCAGATTGCTGCTGCAGTTTCAATACGCTTGCGCTAGACCCGTACACCGAGCACTATAGTCTTCTCTCGCGGTAGTGCCACGTGGCCATCCAGAGTCCAGTCTTCTTGTGACCGTACATTCTCGAGACAGCCGCTGACAGCCATCATGTGCAGGGCTATATTCCTGCCAAGTCTTTATGCAATATGGCAGAAGGAACATGCAGCTTCTCGTAGCCCTATTACACGACTTCGTTCAAACTCAGTGTGTAATGGTTCTTTATTTACGTGACCATTACGGCACTCCAACCCCAGTTCTCGATACCAGTAATATCGTACTACTTTTCTGCGAAGTAACAGACATATTTTTGTGATAATATTCACATTTGGTTTTATTAATGTATAGGTATTCCGATTTATCGATATATTACGGTGATATGGTTCTTGTGTGTGTTCATTTCTGTGAGACTGTCATAATCTTTAACTTAGTTGTAACCGTTTTGGTGCGAATGCGCACAGAGCAATCTTTGTTTCACTTTGCAGAAGTTAAGTTGTTATTTCGCTTTGTAAAAGAACACTTAAGTCTTGTTTTTGGTTAAAGTGGAAATTAAATATATGAAGATTGATACAAAACTGTTTTCTTCATGATGTGACAATTAAGAAGAAGTATATTTGAATTTACAAGAAGTTAAAAAAAAATGTGGATCGTGAACAGCAAGTCAAAAATTATTTCTACCATACCACTGTTCTGATCTGGGACTGTTTGATCATTAAGAATTTCCCGAAAAACGCATTTGTTAGGTCTTCAAATATCGCTAAAATACAGATCTGGACCTTGTAGCAGTCAAAGTGGAATCACCCTAGAATCAACAAGATGAGTCATAACAACTTCGACGAAATCTACGTGGGAATCCATTCAAGATAAGTGCCAAAATTAATGACCTTTTTACAGTCACTTCATTATTTCCATTCTGACGATACCATCCACAGTCAATAACTTCGTTGTTGCCCGATAAAGCGAACATTTGCTGCGTGAGCAACATTATTCATCTGATTTCTAACCTACTTTGCAAGTGGTGGTATTGTTAGAAGTGGGATGTTGGTAATTGCGTCTTTGTCCCCCTCAGGGCATTCCTTACTAACATTAACTCACCACGTCTAATCTAGCGCCGACGACCGTTACAGTGTGTATTTAAAGCAAACCTGATTTGCATCCTCACAGTGGCGCTACTAGCGCCACTCTTAAGCCACTTTCGCGAAACTTGAAGAGACATCATCTCAGATGTAGAAACACGCCTACCAGCTTTCCTTAATTCGCACCACTTCTTCCTGGTTTTGCGGTTTTCTTCTATCAGTGTAAGTGTGCTAAGCTTCATATACAAGTTTCCTGCAGTCTTATATCGATTTCATTCACGTACAGAAAGGCGCGTCAACCATGTCCGTGTAAGATATAGAAATGTGCTCTATGCCACCAGGAAATCTATTTATAACCAGGGTTTTAGTTGGTTTGAACGGGTGGGTAAGGCGTTCCCAGAAATATTTATCCCAAACGACGTCTGTATAAATTTTATTGCAACTGACCACAGTTCTTCAGAAATCTTTCAAAAAGTCTGAACAATAAGTTTATTCAAAACATGAGCAAATTATCTTATGAAACAACAAATGGCTCTAAGCACTATGGGACTTAACTTCTGAAGTCATCAGTCACCTAGAACTTAGAACTACTTAAACCTAACTAACCTAAGGACATCACACATATCCATGCCCCAGGCAGGATTCGAACCTGCGACCATGGCGGTCGCGCGGTTCCAGGCTGTAGCGCCTAGAACCGCTCGGCCACCCCGGCCGGCATGAAACAACAAAGATATCAAACACGACAAAAAGTGATCGCATGCAGTATGTTAAAACGTTATTTAAAAATAATTGCTTAACAGATGTACACTTTCGGTATGGTGAAGAACACTTCATAAACCTGAGTTAGTGGTTTCAATTTCCAGAATAAAGAAGTTACATAAATGTCTTTGAAGAGTATGTTGGTATTGACAAAGTGCGTGGAGAGTTGACTTCTTTTCTACAAGCTGTTAAGATTATACCCATTTCAACTTCTGAATGTGAAAGAACTTTTAGCACAGTGAATTTTATCATGACCGACGGAAGAAATTCTCCGAGTATCGAACGGGCTAGTACTTTTACATTTCTGAGCCGCGTGGGCCCACCCCTAAATGAATTTAACCCTGAGACGTACGTCAAATCTTTGCTGCGGGTTGGAAGGAGATTAGCAGATGGAACGGCTTTTAGCATGCACGAGGCTAAAGCAGAGGTTCCTGAATATCGTACCGTATGGAAACTATAACGTTATAGGTGAATTCCCTTAAATACCTGATTCCAGCTAATGCACTGTTTTTGACTAGAAAACTATGAAATTAATTTTTGTTAATCATGGTAACTGCGTTTGACAGGTGACGAAGATTATTTTTTGTTATTGGAATTTCCAATATTCCTCATTTTCAAACAATATACCGTAATCGTAACAAAGAAAAATCTTCGGCAGTCATCCAATTCAGATGTCTGCCAATTACAAGGAGCTGTCGATCCATCACACATCAGGAAATCAATTTCTATTATTAACGTTAAGTGCATGTCATGCTACGATCTGTAAAGCAGAATAATGGTGTGCTTTGTCAAGGTAAAAAGTGTACAGTACGGACTCTCATTCTTCGTAGAGCCGACGATCGATGAAATTTGTCATCAGAACGGTTCACCACCACTTTTCCACAACGCAGCGATATTCGTGAGTTCTCGGATACTGAGCAACCACAATTATGACTCGGTCGCACATCAGCTGGAAATCTGCAGTTGCTGTTATGGCCCCCACTTTCACCGGACCTGACGCCGTGTAATTTTGACCTATGGGGTTATATCAAAGACACTTTTTTCAGACCTCCGTTTCCCCACAACATCGCTGACTTACTACGGTGTACCAGGTTAGCGATGCGCACAGTTCGAGGCGAATAGACTACAGTCTGGACTTGAGCCGTGTGACTAACAATTCACACATCGAACGTTTCTGAATATGTTACATAAAACTTCATGAGTTGCTGTCTCTATGCCTACATAGCTCTTTAGTCAGACGAAGTGCTGAGTGCTAATGACAAGGAATTTCAAATTGATTCCGTATTTATAGATTCCTAGGTTTTCGATACTGTACCTTACAAGCGGCTTTTAGGGAAATTACTTGCTTATGGACTATCGTCTCAGTTATGTGACTGGACTCGTGATTTCCTGTCAGAGAGGTCACAGTTCGTATTTATTGATCAAGTCATAGAGTAAAACAGAAGTAATTTCTGCCGTTCCCCAAGGTAGTGTTATAAGCCCTTTGATGCTCCTCATCTACATATACTATTTAGGAGACAATCTGAACAGCCGTCTTAGGTTATTTGCAGATGACGCTGTCGTTTATTGACTAGTAAAGTCATCAGAAGATTTAAAAAAATTGCAAAACGATTTAAAAAAGTATCTGTATGGGGCGAAAATTGGCAATTGACCCTAAATAACGAAAAGTGTGAGATCATCCACATGAGTGCTAAAAGGAACCAGTTAAACGTCGGTTACACGATAAATGAGTCAAATCTAAACACCGCAGATTCAACTAAATGCCTAGGAATTACAATTATGAACTACTGAAATTGAAAAAAAAAAAACATAGAAAATGTTGTGATGGAGGCTAACAACCAAAGACTGCGTCTCATTGGCAGGACACTTAGAAAGTATAATAGATCTACTACGTAGATTGCCTACACTACGCTTGTCGGTCCTTTTTAAGAATACTGCTGCGCGGTGTGGGATCCTTACCAGATAAGATTGACGCAGTACATCGAGAAAGCTCAGAGAAGCGCAGCACGTTTTGTATTATCGCGAAATAGGGGACCGAATGTCACTGAAATGATACAGGATTTGCGCTGGACATAATTAAAAGAAAGGCGTTTCTCGTTGCGCCGGACTCTTCTCACGAAATTTCAATCATCAACTTTCTCCTCCGAATTGCGAAAATACTTTGTTGACATCGAGGTCTCGTGGTCGTGCGGTAGCGTTCTCGCTTCCCGCACCCGGGTTCCCGGGTTAGATTCCCGGGGAGGGGGGAGGGGGGGTCAGGGATTTTCTCTGCCTCGTGATGACTGGGTGTTGTGTGATGTCCTTAGGTTAATTAGGTTTAAGTAGTTCTAAGTTCTATGGGACTGATGACCATAGATGTTAAGTCCCATAGTGCTCAGAGCCATTTGAACCATTTGTTGACGTCGACCTTCATAGGGAGAAACGATCACCATAATAAAATAATGGAAATCAAAGCTCGCACCGAAAGATCTAGGTGTTCGTTTTCTCGGCGCGCTATACGAGATTGGAATAACAGAGAATTACTGTGAAGGTGGTTCGATGAACCGTCTGCCAGGCACTTAAATGTGATTTGCTGAGTATCCATGTAGATGTAGATGCAGACGATCACGTAGTACCTAGCCACATTACAGACATGTTTTACCACACTTTGGAAGTGTGTAGATCATTTTGAATGACCCAGCTTATTTGTCAACAAATACTGAATCATAATTCTTTAAATAAAAGTAGGGGAGAGCGTCGTACCTAGAGGATAGTGCACCTAAGGAGCACATGGTCATTGTTGGTCGGTACTTGAGTCTAGTGACTGGTTTTCGAATCGTATGAATAAATACGCGCTAGAGATCCCCATAAATACTTACCACCATTTTCTATACTTTTTATTGTTGATAGATATGGTGTTATGTTTTGTGCAGCGTTAGTAAATATTTTGCGTTCTACGCAGTTAAGTGCAGTATAATGATTAAAGTTATTTGGTATATATATTGTCAGTTCTTCAAATATAAAATTTTATGGTGAATAAAATGCTATATATTTTTCGAACTAGTTATACGAGTGGATGGTTAAGTCATACTTTCTTTGTACTTGTTACCACGCAACATGTGATACTTCCAAATAAATTTATTTAATGTCTTAACAGTTGTACCTGTTTTCAGAAATAGAAATTTGAGTTACGATCCAACAGCTTGTATTTCAAAATATTTTTATTGGTAACTGGTTTTTGATAATACTTCCGCTCCATTTTGTTTTACTTACGAGCACTGGCATGTGTAGAGTAATTATTTAGCGGGTAAACTATTAACTTCTGAAACTCCCTAGCATACTAAAAATGCGTGCCGGGCCGAGACTCCAACTCGGGACCTTTACCTTTCGCAGGCAAGTTCTCTACCATTTTTTTCTCTCTATCTCATTTTTTTAGTGCTCTAACGACTCTTTTAAGGTATAGATCAGGGGGCAGAGTGGGCAGGGGTCATGCTTGGAGACCTGGCCTGTCTCCTGACAGAATAATGGAGAGGCAGCGGGAAGGAAACATTGTACATTTATTCAATCCTTTTTTTGTTATTTTTAATTTTTTTAATTTTAATAGCGCAAGAAAAAATAACTACATATGAAAAGGAAAGGAAATAAATATATGGACGGAGTGACATCCTCGTCACTTCACTTGGAGGAATATCCTAGCCCGCAAAACTACGTAAACCTGGGACTTCTCACCGATGCGAGGGTTCATGAAACATGCTACCCAGGAAGTTCGCAAAGTGCGTTTTGTATTTAGAATGGCATCGGAAGGTTTCATGTTGTTCTTTTAGGTAGAGCCAATAGTCCACGCTTGATATCACGGTCCGCGAGAACACGTAGTGCGATACGTGTCCTCCAATTCAAAGGATTGCCGACGTTTTCTGTGAGGGGAGAAAGACAGCGCCCGGGAAAAATGAAGCGCCCATCGTGATCGTGGAGTCGTCGGTGCGTCGGAGGAGTGCCATGATGCGTTGCGTCAGCTGCCAAACATCCTTTGCCTCACCGCACTGCAGAGAATGTTCGTCGGTGTCCTGCATGCCACGTACAAGGCAGAGAGGAGAATCTACCATGTGAATGTCGTACAATCGTCGGTGGGTGACTGCCTTGCGGATGATTAATGTATACCTAGACGATCTCGCTGCCGTGGCGAGGAGAGGCGTTGGACGGCTCGCCAGATCTGTCGCCAATCCCTCGTTGGGTATTTAAGCTCTACAACATTGCTGCCATAATGACGCCTCAGGTATCGATATATCTCACTGCTAGTGGGGATCCTTGTACATGGTATTTGTAACTGAACATTACTCAAATCAACAAATAATCTCGCGAATTGAGAAAAAAGGCCATATTTTGCCTACCACCACCGGCGGTACAAAGGACGGGGGAAAAAGCAGGTCCAGGATCGCCGACGTGATGGCGTGTTGCTGCTGGTTCCAGCTCCGTAGCGTCGCTAGCAGGTATAGAGGCTCGAGCTTTGTTCCACACATTCGTGAAGTTAAGTCATCCAGAATGGTGTGGGAGAGTTAAAGTATCATACTTGACCTTAAACAACACCTATGCCAGGTGTGACAGTCGTGAGGCAAGATGGATATTATTGTATTCCATCCTTTGGAGCAGATCGTGGGTTCGGAGTGAATTTTTTCTCATGTGCAGTAGGGCGTGATGAAGCAGACGTCGGTAGCTCGCCGTCGTTGATTGCCGTAGCAATCGGCTGAACAAAACTCCTAAGCACCACAAAATTTCCGGCGTCGTAAACGGACTGTGCAGAGCGTCCAGCCTTTGTCCGATGTGCATAGTCTTGGTTTTATTCATGTCGACCCTGCTTCCCGCCGCTGCTCACTATATAATAACAAGGGCAACCATTTTACGTACTTTGTTCTCCGACCGGAGGAGTATCATTAGGTCGTCGGCACATGCACGGCACATGAAGGAACTCGCACGGAGTGGGACGTCTGTAAGAAGGATTCTAAGAGTCTGCATCAATGGTTCGAGCGCTATTGCAAACAGCATCATCGACATGGGGCTACCTTGCCTAACTGAGCTGTAAACAGGAATCGTTCCTACCTCCCATCCATTGACTCTCACCGTCGAAGGAGCGCCGCGGAGGAGCATGACGACGGTAATAAAATCCTTAGCTATACGTCAGATGGTCGAGTCAAGGGAGACATGGTTGATCCTGCCAAAGGTACGATCAAAATCCACTGATACGAACCCCGCTCGCATGTGACACGCTTCCATCAGGGAAATGTCACGGTATTCGCCTACGATAGAATGGACGTTGCTCCGAACTGCTAGACAAGCCTAGTCTGGTGGTAATGTCTCGGATATTACAGTCGTGAGCCTTGCCGCCATCATTCGCGCCAAGATCTTGTAATCAGTATTGAGCATTGTGAGCGGTCGAAAGTGATGGGTGCTGACACTCCTTGCCCATTTCGATATTGCTATAAGCATTCCCGCTATGAATTTCCACGGGATGGCCGTGTCAGGGCTCAATAAGTCATTACACATCAACACCCATTAGATCTGCAACTTAGCGACAAAACTGGAGTGTCAACCCATCTGTCCCAGGGAATTTATACACCGCACCCTTCGTGAGTGACCTTGGTACGTCATCTTCCGTTAGAGGTTCCAATAACGCCTCTGCATCAGGAACATCCATCCCCGTTTGCATCTGTCGCAAAATCTCCTATCCGATTAACCCGTCGGCATCCCGGTGAAAAGAATGCGGTAAAGTTCCAGAAACCCAGCAGCAATGTCTACATCTACATCCATCTACATCCATACTCCGCAAGCCACCTGACGGTGTGTGGCGGAGGGTACCGTGAGTACCTCTATCGGTTCTCGCTTCTATTCCAGTCTCGTATTGTTCGTGGAAAGAAGGATTGTCGGTATGCTTCTGTGTGGGCTCTAATCTCTCTGATTTTATTCTCATGGTCTCTTCGCGAGATATACGTAGGAGGGAGCAATATACTGCTTGACTCTTCGGTGAAGGTATGTTCTCGAAACTTTGACAAAAGCCCGTACCGAGCTACTGAGCGTCTCTCCTGCAAGGTCTTCCACTGGAGTTTACCTATCATCTCAGTAACGCTTTCGCGATTACTAAATGATCCTGTAACGAAGCGCGCTGCTCTCCGTTGGATCTTCTCTATCTCTTCTATCAAACCTATCTGGTACGGATCCCACACCGGCGAGCCGTATTCAAGCAGTGGGCGAACAAGCGTACTGTAACCTACTTCCTTTGTTTTCGGATTGCATTTCCTTAGGATTCTTCCAATGAATCTCAGTCTGGCATCTGCTTTACCGACGATCAACTTTATATGAGCATTCCATTTTAAATCACTCCTAATACATACTCCCAGATAATTTGTGGAATTAACTTCTTCCAGTTGCTGACCTGCTATATTGTAGCTAAATGATAAGGGATCTTTCTTTCTATGTATTCGCAGCACATTGCACTCGTCTACATTGAGATTCAATTGCCATTCCCTGCACCATGCGTCAATTCGCTGCAGATCCTCCTTCATTTCAGTACAATTTTCCATTGTTACAACCTCTCGATACACCACAGCATCATCTGCAAAAAGCCTCAGTGAACTTCCGATGTCATCCACAAGGTCATTTATGTATATTGTGAATAGCAACGGTCCTATGACACTCCAATGTCCTGTTGTTAAGTGAATGGCTGATCATCACCTTCGTGAAGCACTGTGATCGAGGATAGGCGATACGCGTAAGGTTCCTGGACACATGATACATGCAAATACGAGGGTTGGAACTTTAATAGTGGCAACTATTTATTTACAGCTCGTACAAAATAGATACGTGTTTCAAAGTTTTACTGACCTTCAAAATAGTCACCAGCATTTTTATAACCCGATGCCAGCGATGTGGAAGTCGTAGGATACTCATAGCAGTGCCAGTTGTGTTGACAGCTTGAGCGGTGCGATCTATTGCCTGACGAATTTGTAGCAGTTCTGAAGCGAATGCCGTGCTTGAGCATTGTCCTGCAAAATGATAGTCAGGTCCTGCAGAAAGTGTGAGCACTTCTGTCTCCAAGCTGGTCGTAGGTTGTGTTCCAAAAATGAACAGCATAGAGACAGAAGTGATGACACTTTCTGCAGGACAATGCTCAAGCACGTACTGTGCAAGCTGTTACTGATTTGTTTGCCTGATGGGGCTGCTATGTGCTATACCACCTACTCCACTCCCATGACTTAAGCCATCGTGATTTCAAATCGATTTCTAAACTGAAACCGAGCGAGGTGGCGCAGTGGTTAGCACACTGGACTCGCATTCGGGAGGACGACGGTTCAATCCCGTCTCCAGCCATCCTGGTTTAGGTTTTCCGTGATTTCCCTAAATCGTTTCAGGCAAATGCCGGGATGGTTCCTTTGAAAGGGCACGGCCGATTTCCTTCCCAATCCTTCCCTAACCCGAGCTTGCGCTCCGTCTCTAATGACCTCGTTGTCGACGGGACGTTAAACACTAACCACCACCACCACCATCTAAACTGAAGGAAACACTTCACGGCATTCGCTTCAGAACTACTACAAATTCATCGGGCAATAGACCGCACCGCTCGAACTGTCAACACAACGGGCACTGCTAAAAATATTCTACGACTTTCACATCGCTGGCAACGGGTTATACAAAATGCTGGTGAGTACTTTGAAGGTCAGTAAAACTTTGAAACACGTATCTATTTTGTACGAGCTGTAAATAAGTAGTTGCCACTATTAAAGTTCCGACCCTCGTAATTTCCCCATTGACGTCGTCCAAGCATCGAACATGGATCGAAAGTTCCTCCAATCGACGTCTCGTGATCGATAAAATCCACGCCTGAATGTGACGGACTTCCGCTTGACGCTCGGGCGATGGAGCCCTGGAGAACAGGTCTCGGAGCACCATGTAGTAATAGTCAAATATATCTCGGAGCCATCTCGCTTTTTCTTTACCATAAGTAAAGAGAGCCCTTCGTATCACCAGTTTCTCACATTGCAGCCACCATGAAAGAACCGTACGCTGCGTCGGCAGATGGCGAATGCATGTTTGCCATGTTTCCTCGATCTGCTGGCGACATTCGGCATCCACCAACAATGATGAATTAAGTTTCGACGAACTAAGGCTCCGCCAGACCCGCTGCCGTGGGATGGTTAACGTGCATGGTGATCCGTAAAAGCTGTGGGCCATCAGCAGCTAACATGTGATCTTTTAATCCGTCATAAACATAAATCCGATCCAGCTTGCTCACCGAGTGGCTAGTAAAAAACGCATAGCCTTCACGTTGCCCGTGGATCTTGTACCATGTGTCCATTAGTGCCATGTCTCGGCAGATCGTGTGCAATGCGCAGCAAGAGCTGAAATCAGGGGTTTGATCCTTCGGTGTGAGAACACAGTTAAATCCCCTCCTACAAAGATGTGATCATATCTCCCATGGAATAGCAACGCAATCTCCTCTGAGTATAATTGCGCACGAGCCCGTCGATTGTCAGATCCGGAGGGTGCATAGATGTTGACAATACGAATGCCGTTCTGGGTCATCGCCAAACCCCTGGCCGAAGGGAGTTCACACACCAGAACCCCTTCCCGGACTAATGTCGCTGTGCCACGTCCTACGTCTGGAATCGCAGCTAGGTACGTGTTGTAATCAAGTACGTCGTGAAAGACAGCATTGCAGGTTTCCTGCACCAGCAGAATATCCAAGTCCGTAGCGTAAATCGTGTCCCGGAAAAGTTGCAAGCGATCGTGCGGTGTTAATGTTCACTGTTCCCACCTTATACGCTTGGTCCGTTGTCGTTGTCATGCTCGTGTCATGTCATTGTGAACTCCAAAGGTTGAAGTACACTATTCGTACTCAACTCCAACGGGCTGCTCTCCGTTGTTTTCGTTCTGTGATGTGCATCATGTAAGTGCGTCTTCAACAAGTGGGGATGTTAATTCTTCTATTCCATCTACTGGTTCTGCCCAGTCACATTTGTTGTCAATCCGAGAAATGCCCTCTGCTCCATTTCGATGTGGCTAACTCCCCCATCTGCAGTAGCAGGTCAATCGGTGTCAATGGCGAGGGACCGTCTGAAGGGTCGAACATTCATTCACCATCTGAAGAAATCCTTTCAACGTCCTTTAAAAGCACGTGTTTCACGTCAGACGTTTCTGCCGCTCGAATAACTTACGTGTCCCGTAGGCTAGGAAAGGACATGTCACTCGAACTATGGCGACGATTTTTGCGATGTTTCGGCGATCGTTGTTTGCGCGCCCTGCCCTCTGTTTACGTAGGCGGAACCTCAAGAGTTCATCGAGCGTTCGTTGGCCCGTTGCTGCCGCCACAATGTCGACATCCACTTCCACGCCGCGTGCTACATGTGAGGGTACGGAATATTCCTCCCTCATCTGCCGTGAGGTGGGTGTGGGAGCATCCTCCGTGTCACCTTTATGCTTCCTTAACTGGGTCTGCTCTTGCATCAACACCACGGCCCGTACTCGGCAACACCTCCCGTCAGGCCACTGACACGTATGTCATCAGCAGTTGCGTGGGAACTTTCCGCTCTGACGCTTCTCAATGTGGCAGTTGCATGACATGGCATTGTATGCACTCCGAGCCGATATGTCCGTGTCCACCACAGCCGGAACATGTCCGTGGCTGGCCGTCGTAAATCACAATAGCTCGACAACCTCCGTTTGTCAAGGACGATTCGCACCTTTCGGACTCCGTTTAGCACGAGATAGGTGCTAAAACTCGCCCAGCGTTAAGGCGTATGACTGAGTACTGTTGCGTATGGTCGCAGCGATTCAATAACCATTGATTCTGATACCTCAAACGGCAATTCAAAGATCCGAGTGACCCTCACTCCCATGCCTGAAGGAGCTACTGTTACGTCGCTGAGATGGCCATCAGAGTGTAGAAATTTAAATCCGCTTTGAGCAGGGGCAATATTTCTTTTACAAGCAGCTTCATCGGACATCTTAAGACGCACATTGTATAAGTGACAATGGATAGGTGTATCCAAATTAGCTCTGTACCAGGTAAAGGAACTTCTTTCCTCAAAAAACGCTCTATTTCGAAAGCATAGTCATTGTCATTGTCATTCGAGGTACTGGCCGAGGTACAGCGGTGAGGACGGGTCCGGCAGTCGCGCTTGGGTAGCCTGGCTGGTAGAGGGCTTGCCCGCGCAGGGCAGAAGTCCCGAGTTCGAGTCTAGATCCTGGACTGAGTTTTAATCTGTCTGGTAGTTTAGTAACAGGTCACACACCGTTGCAAAGTGAACATTCTGGAATTAAATTCAATATTGGCAAGATTTTCTCCATTGCAACGCCTTCAAGTATGATATTGTTCCTAGGTGGTGGTGGTGGTGGTGGTGGTTAGTGTTTAACGTCCCGTCGACAACGAGGTCATTAGAGACGGAGAGCAAGCTCGGGTTAGGGAACGCTTGGGAAGGAAATCGGCCGTGCCCTTTCAAAGGAACCATCCCGGCATTTGCCTGAAACGATTTAGGGAAATCACGGAAAACCTAAATCAGGATGGCCGGAGACGGGATTGAACCGTCGTCCTCCCGAATGCGAGTCCAGTGTGCTAACCACTGCGCCACCTCGCTCGGTTGTTCCTAGGTACATGACCATATTGTACTTTGGAATATCCTTTCCCAATTAAAAAACATTAATTTTCCGGAGTAGTTTTTGCTATTTCAAAGAAAGGCTACAGCACATAAAAAGTGAATGCCATCAATTAAATGTGTTCTCTTATTCCATGTTTAACTTCTATTGCAGGACTGGCTAGAGACGACAGTCTGAAAAGTGTACTAAGTTACAAGACTTTCCCCAAACAACTTTTCATTTTTATTACTAGTTCTATGATCATCAATCATTTACATATAATAAATTACACACATAAATAATACAGATCCATAACACTTTTCAGTATGTATGTGATGTTTAGTATTTTGGCACTGCGTACGCCAGTTACACTATTCAACAGACATTTTGCATCTGGGATGTGATATATATGAATTAGCACGTATTTTGGGGTGTGGAGTCCGAATCTACCTTCCAAATGTGAATACTGCAATTTTCATACGATTAGTAATTAAAAATGAATATATTATTTTAATTTTAAATATTAAGATCCAATATTTGATAATAAATATGTAATTTATATTCAGGCGTCAGAAGTTGAGATTTTTGCACTAAAATGCTAAACAATATTTCCGAAGGTGGTCTCGAGCAGTTACTAACAAATACAAAAATTAAATCTGAAAGCATGAAACCTGATTTGAGTATCATTGTATATGAGGATACTGAAACGTAATCCTTACTTTCGATCGGTGTGTAGACGAAAAAGTGATAGATATTTGGGGAAAACAAAAGTAATTAGAAACTTTCGATAGTTGCAAGACACCGTTATATAACATAATTGGCTCGTCTTACGACATCTGTTTATCGAAAGACGTGCAGTGTGGTTGTAAAAGGGCGCAGGTCAATTCAGTTTCTAAGAAAAGTCAGCGAAGACATAAGGGAAACTACGAACTTACTCCTATCGACATTAGGTTTCGAAATTCACTTTATGCAAGACAAAGTAGTTTATTTTGCATTCACCCACTCGTACTGCAGCTACTCACTTACGATCTCAGTGACTTGTTAAATTATTTTGCTGCTCGAAAAGTTGTCATAGGATATCAGTTTTTGGAAATGTTCATATAGCGATTTCTTCGAGACTGTCAATAACATACGTAGTTTGTTGTAAACACACAGCTAATCTCTGTAACGCACCATTGGCGTGCAGTGCGTACGCCAGTTACACTATTCGACAGACATTTTGCATCTGGGATGTGATATATATGAATTAGCACGTATTTTGGGGTGTGGAGTCCGAATCTACCTTCCAAATGTTCTGTTACGTAATATTATGGGTTTTAAGTGCTTTTGGTGTTTATTTGTTATCTTCCATATTTCGCTGATTACGTTCATATTGAGTTTTTTTTTCTTTCTTTTTTTTTACAGTTGTGCTTAAAGGTACTGTATACAGATCGCCAGAAACTTTACTTATCTGATGGCAAGATAATCCATAGTGCGAAAAAGAGACTTTATGATCTTGTGCGTGTTGAAACACGTACAGTGTAATTGTGATCATACGGAGTTCAGCCCAACAGTATACTGTTTATTTTTTGAGAGGTGTGTTGTTTAAAGCTTACTGTTAGTAACAATGGCAAATGGCAAATGTCATTGTCTAAAAACCATGACATCTGTTGTTATGTATGTGGAAAATTAACGCCAAAACCTCAAAGAAAACCAATCACTGATTTAGTTAAGAGGGTATATTAAACTGTGCCTTTATTGTTCTGTCGGTAATCAAGATAAAAAAGGAAATCATCGAGCCATGCCATTCGCCGCTCCACTAGTGAGGTATGAGCCTAAAGGACATTTTTCAGGTTGCCTCAGAAATATTGAAGGGGATTCAAATAAAGCTTTACTTAAAATAAGGGACCAGTATCCTAATGTATCTTCAGTGGGTTTGCCTGTGCCCCGATATGAGACACTGTTTGTTGCTGTCTGTACCTAGCAAGTCATAGGTTTACCGGATGAGTTCGCGTAATACTGCTGTTTCTGTGCCTCTGGGACAGCCGTGACACCAAGAACCAATAGTCAAGGAATGGCCTAAAAGGCAATCACACGTGTCTGGAAAGGAAAATGTGGAAAACATTACATTTGTTGAGCCTAATAAAACCATTTCGCCTCTTCTTCGTCTCAAGCTGGCGCTTTGCGAAGAACTTTGTAAAAGCTATGGTAATGTAGGTCAGGCTATCAGTTATTTCACAGAAAAGTTTCCTAAACTGAGTGAAGCAAAGATGTAAGAAGGTATAACTGTTAGATTGCAAACAAGAAAATTGATGAAAGATCCAACCTTTGACACTAAACTCACAGATACCGAATTAGCTGCTTAGTCCTCTTTCAAAGCAATTGTGAAGAGCTTTTGGGCAACAGAAGAGGTGATTTACTATGTTTCCATTGTGAATGATCTGTTGAACAGCTCTAAGAACATGGGATGTAGAATGTCGCTGAAAATTCACTTTTCACCTTTCCACCTTGATTTCTTTTCGGAGAATTTGAAAGCTGTAAGCAATAAGCAGGATGAACGCTCTCACCATCACAATCCTCATTATTGAGCACCATTATCATAGTCACTGGAACCCTTCGATGATGCAGTCTTGTTAGGGAAAATGACAAAATGGCAAACAAAAGAAGAACATTGTTCTCTCATTTTTCGAATCATAAAGGACATTAACGTTGAAAAAATCTTGTCAGCTAATTTTGATTTTCTATTTGCTTCATATCCGTATATACATATTAAATACAGCGTGATTCAAAAGGAAAGAACAGATTTCAGTTGTTTATTACAGGCAGACTATAAAAGAAAGAACGCATTGCGCATGTCACTGGATACAGCAAGGTTTAAAGACATGTGTTTGGACAGACACTACACCGTACACTGAACATGAGTACCATGCGTTGCTCGAAAAACATCGATTTCATTCCACACTCGAAGCAATAAGTTCCTGTTTCTTGAATCGACTGCTTCAAGAATTCGATTTCTCAGCTCTTGAGGAGTACTATAGATGGAACACTCTGTCCGTTACGTACCCCGCTCCCCCCCCCCCTCCCCCCCCCCACACACACATACAGAAAAAAATTGCAGGTTTTGTGATCGGGTGACCTGGGAGGCTAGAAGCCATGAACACCTCTTCCAGCCCATCGTTGTGGGATTGTGAAGTTACAATAACGCCTTAGCTCAAGGTGAAAGTGAGTCGGTTCGTTGTTATGCATAAAAATGAAATCATTGGAACCTTCATAAAGTTAAGGAAACAACCAATTTTACAGAATGTCCAAATATGACATTCCTGTTACAGTTTTCTCAGAAAGAAAGAAATCTCTTTAAGCTTTGCGAACAGAAACCGCTCAAAACACATTTAATTTCAGTGAGTCTCTTTTATGTTCGACGATGGCGACATTATTTTAAGACCTCCAAATTCTTACATTATAGCGGTTTATTTTACCCGATAGATGAAACGTCGATTCGTCCAGAAAGATGAGTCGTTTGAAAAAAGTATCCCCTACCATATCCTGGTGAACTGAAATGCAAAATTCGTACCTTGTGTTATGGTCGCCACGACGCAGTTTCTGCAATAACTGCAATTTGTAAGGCACAAATTTGTTTGAGGAAGCTGAAGTTCCTGGTATGTCCCTCTTGCGGACTTCCAAGGGCTCCGTGTGGCCACATCTTGGAAACTCTCGACATTTTCCTCAGAACTGCATAGCCGACCAGTGCCCTTTCCCTTGTATATACAACCAACTTCCTAGAAGTTTGCATGCCAGTCATAAATGTGGTTGTACATAGGCTGTTTCTAGCTAGATCGACGACGAAATGCACATTCCACTCGAACAGTGGATTGACTTAACGTAAATACCAACACGCAAAATGAATTTTCTTGTGTAGTCGCCATGTAAAACCAAATAAACAACAGCTCAATTTTGAAGCTTCCTGTATCATGCACAAAGTATTTCTATCTTTCCGCCGATCTTTCCATTCGTCAAGAGGTTTAAAACCCGTGGCATTCATGTCAGCAGCATCACGCGCAGTAGGGTGGCGTGATTTTAGTCTGTTAAGAATGGAGAGTGGCAGGTCACTTCTCACTGGTAGACTAGAATTCTTTGAAATCTTGTGGAATTCCCTCACTGGGGCAGTAGAACTGTGCACATCAGGAGGCATTCACTAGATAGCAGTGGAAGCCAATGAACTAGATTAGATCTGAGTGCGCCAGATATTATGTGTATTGTAGTATTCAGTTGGGTAGCAATACGTGATCATCCAAACAGTTGTACAATACTCAGCAATTGAGTACACCAAACCCAAAGCTGAAGATCGGTTTCTGAAGATCGCTATATAGTTCCCTATAGCTTATAAAGTTTTTAGTAATGACGAAGAATTCTGCCGCTGAAAGTTACATTCAGATTCACGCTCGCCAAGAGATTATGTAAATGAAAGCAAGGCACTTCTATCTTAATCACACTGGTTTGAAGTCACCAGATTTTGAAGTAATTATCCAGCATAGACAAGTCTTTCGTCAGGTTCTCTTTTGTTGTCTCAGTTTCCTGGTGTTGTACTTCTAGAGCCAATTCGTCAGCATTGCGGAACTTTCTGGACGAATTGACAGGTAGGTCATATAGATACAAGAACTGGCGAGAGAAATGATCTTTGGGGAAATCCGTTGTTTAGCTTCCTCTCCTTGCTTATCTTATTTTCAGTGATTACCTGGAACTTTCGATTATTTAACATTTTGTTAACGAGTTGGACCTTCCTTCTGCACGGTATGATCCGAAGAAATTTGTAGATAGGACCTTCTTTCCACACAGCGTCGAAGACAGCAATAAGATACAGATGTTTCCAGCTTCATTTGGTATCCTATACCTTTATGAAGGATATAAGAGACAATACTTAGTCGCAGCAGCTACGCCCTGGTGTGAAGCCTGCCAGACCAACTGGAATACGCTTTAAGATGAAGCTACTTGTTCTGTTATATATCAACCTTTCATGAAGCTCATAGCAGCAGCTAAGGAGAGCGATAGGGCGGTAGCTCTCTACCTTGTTTCTGTGTTTGCCAGGCTTCAAAACATTGATTACCTTCGACTTCTTGAACTGCAGTGAAAGGTGACCGGTCAAAAGGATGTCAGTGAATAACTCTGTCATCCACTTATTAGCACATCCTCCCCTCTGAACTAGGAATTCTGAATGGATGCCATGGAATCCGGAAGTCTTAAAAGGTTTGAGGTCCTCCAGTCCTGAGGCAATGTTTGAAACTGTGAAGCAACACACATACTGAAACAATGGAGATGCTATCTTTTGCATTTCACGAAGCTGCCGTCTAATATGTCGGGTACGTTTCTGGCCGGAAGACACTCTTGACGTAGTAATGATGTGGGAAGTAATTTGGTCAGGTGTTCCTTTGTGTACTGGTCCTCTTCCTCACAATTCTCTCAAGTGGTTCCATACGTCTCTGCTCGAGTAGATAAAGTCCATATTTTCGACGGTTACTGTCCATTTCTGCCTCCGAGACAATTCCAAGTCGGACAAAAGTACCGTGGCCATCTTTGGCTCTCCACTTTGATGGATCTGTCGGTACAGAGTTTCACTTTTATCACTCCATCCCAAGATGTATTCTTTCCTATATCCTCTTGGCATAAACATTTTACTGCACCAATGAAGCGTTGGTACTTAATATGTGACGGAGGGGTCCAGCGAATGTTCTTATCCAGTCCAGTCAGCTTTATGTGAATTCCATCGAGCGTGTGGAGCTGATCGTTTTGTGGAGTTTCTGCCACATCCCTGCCCACGTGTATTACATTTTTGTTGCTATGCACAATCTACAACACCAACCACGATGACAACGATACTTGCACCGAGAGCCTGTTAATAATACATACATCAAAAAAGTTTTGCATCGTCCCCGTTCCCAAAATTCCTGGAGAAAGACGTTGACTGTGGATGTTGTATCACATTTACAGTCCCTTTGACTGTTCAGAGATGTCAGTAAACCCGCCCAAAGATGTAAACAACCATGCATGAGCACCGTCTATTAGACGGAGGGTGTCCGACAGCCGATCACTTCCAGTAATTCCACCAGGAAGGAGATACACGGCTCATGTTGTTTGTAGTGCAACCATGCCAGACGGTCAATATTGCGATTCTATCGTATCTGCAGGAACTGTCGGTGACGTGCCTCGCTCAGGCCGCCCAAGGGCTGCTACTGCAGTGGATAACCGCTACTTTTGGATTATGACTCGGAGGAACCCTGACAGCAAAACCATCATGTTGAATAATGCTTTTCGTGCAGCCAGAGGACGTCGTGTTACGACTCAAACTGTGCACAGTAGGCTGCATGATGCGGAACTTCACTCCCGACGTCTTTGCAACCACGACACTATGCAGCGCGGTTCAGATGGGCCCTACTACGTGCTGAATGGACCGCTCAGGATTGGCATCACGTTCTCTTCACCGTTGATTGTCACACATGCCTTCAACCAGAGAATCGTCGGAGACGTGTTTGGAGGCAACCCGGTCGGCTGAACGCCTATTGATGGAGACGATGGACCAATCACAAATTCTCCCCGAGATAGTAGGCGCCAAACTGCTAAGATATATCACTATTAGTCTACCACCGGTTTTCGAGGAGGTAATACACGAATCTCTGTATAAAATCTGATCTCAAGTAAAGACGGAACAGTCTGTTGTAAAATAGTCTGGGATGACGTAGTTGTGCGAGGTTCTGTTAATCCAAAGCAGTCTATGATCGGCTCTCCAGGTGGCAACACACAAACTAATGTGCAGTGCAACTCCGCTTAAAGACGAAACTAACTGTTAAAATTGCCTCGGAAAACATATTTGTACGATCTCGTTTGGAGTCTAAGATCGTGTGATGCATTTTGTGATTTTTGTGGTGCTCTGGAACTAATGGTTAATTACTGGGACTCTTTTTATGAATATTAATGATAGACTGTCTCTAGAAATAGTTTCACTAATTTTGCCTCGTTATTAAGCACTGTTTACTGCAGAAGCGTTAGAGCTCGCGACCGATCGACGGAGATGAAAACAACTAGGGCAACTTCCATGAGACCGTCACGTGAGCAAATTGGGAAGAATTCAGTTACGAGAAGCGCGAGGGGGTGGGGGGGGGGTTGCTGAAGGGGAGGGGGACCACCGCACTGGACTTGGACTTTCGTATGTAAATCGCACGTAGAATCACTGTGCGTCCCCGTATGCATATTGTGGCAGACGATACTTTCAATATTCGTTTCCCTGTCTACTTTGGCACTCCTGTGCCTGGATGTTTGATTACAGTGGCAGACTACACCCTGAGTAAGTACTTTTGTAGCCCTCATGTGATAGTGTTACACTTGGCATACCTTGAGTGGGGAAAAGGTCCGCCCCCGGTAGCTGTGTGGTCAGCGCGACAGAATGTCAATCCTAAGGGCCCGGGTTCGATTCCCGGCTGGGTCGGAGATTTTCTCCGCTCAGGGACTGGGTGTTGTGTTGTCCTCATCATCATCATTTCATCCCCATCGACGCGCAGGTCGCCTAAGTGGCGTCAAATCGAAAGCCTTGCACCAGGCGAACGGTCTACCCGACGGGAGGCCTTAGTCAAAGGTTTTTTTACTGGAGAAAAGTACCTTTAAACAGCGGTATTAGGATGCATTAAACCCTCGTTATAGTGTTACAGTATGACAGGGACCGTCCAACCAGTTCGTATTATCACAGGTCCGTGAGGAAAGGCATGTATCACTATTCTTGTGGCTCTGATAGGAAAGCCACTTTGGTTGTAGCTAACAAAATATAAGTCAGGAGCTGTCGTGAAAGTAGCTTGATCTATGGCGTCAAACACTAGGTGAAGACTGTTCTCTTCAATTCATCCTCCTGTAACATGGTTGCTATTTCATTTTCTTCTCCAGATGACCCATTCTCCATTTTTTATCTTTCAAATATTATTAAACTCGTGACTAATACTCTCAGGACGTTGTACATCAACTGCATGTCAATACGTAGCAACTTAGAATTTGAAGTGGTTTACTGATTAACTGGAATTATATTTTTATAGTCGTAATTTGATCTCCTCACTGTGTAGTTCAGTCACTTTACTGCTGTAACGTCACTGAAATGATTCACATAGACTGCTGGGCACCAGAAGTGAATATCTGATGTCAATCAGTTGAGCACCTCCTGAAATAGACACGCACACGTACAGAAAAAGAGATTGTAGGGATTTGTTTAAACCAGTTGACCAGTGAAATTTTTATGCGTTTATACGTATCATGCAATTAAATTCAAACAGTAACAGACCTCGACATTATAGGCTGCTTCACAGACCACTCGACAGGCTATTATGGCCAAATACATGTAAAATGGATGAACCGGTATGAGATTGCAAGTTAATTTCAGCTATAGGCATCCCTAGTACTGAATGCTTTATGCCTAACACAAGTTACCTATGAAAAAGTTTCATTCTGTAATGACGTGTGTGCTGATTTGAAACTTCATGCCATATTAAAACCTAGCTCCGTACTGTGATTCGTAATCTGTTCTACCGCCAGTAGCTCTCTCATAACTTCCAAACTTCGCGGAAATTCTCCTGCATATGTTGCGGGAGATCCATATAATCGGCTTATGGAACCACTATGCAGTCGGCTTCCGGCTGTCGGTCTATGATCTCTCGCAACACACATACCGGTATCTGATGGGCAGTACGCTATATTTAGTTGTTTAGTCTGCATCCTGCCGCTTCCCATCTGAACTGTTTCAAAGCCAGTTCAAAGGGACAAACCTGGATCCTTTCGAAAGTGCTTTACATCAGCATCTACATCTACATGGATACTCTGCAAAACACATTTAAGCGCCTGGCAGAGGTCCATTGAACCACCTTCAGAGTAATTATTATTCCGCTCTCGAACAGCGCGCGGAAATAACGAACACGCATACCTTTCCGTGTGAACTCTGATTTCCCTTATTTTATTATGACGATCGTTTCTCCCTACGTAGGTCGACATAGGTGGTTATTAAATTTCGTGAAAATATCCCACCGCAACGAAAAACGCCTTTGTTTTAATGATGTCCACCCCAAATGTCAATGACACCGTCTCCCTACATCGCAATAACACAAAACGTGCTGCTATACTTTGAACTTTCCATATATACTTCGTTAATCCTATCTGGTAAGGATCCCACACTACGCAGCAGTGCTCTAAAAGAGGACGACGAGCATAGTGTAGGTAGTCTCTTTAGTAGATCTGTTGCACGTCTTGAGTGTTTTGCCAATACATTGGACTCTCGTCCGCCGCTCGTGGTCTCGCGGTAGCGTTCTCGCTTACCGAGCACGGGGTCCCGGGTTCGATTCCCGGCGGGGTCAGGGATTTTCACCTGCCTCGAGATGACTGGGTGTTTGTGTTATCCTCATCATTTCATCATCATCCAGGAAAGTGGCGAAATTGGACTGAGCAAAAGATTGGGTAATTGTATGGGCGCTGATAACCACGCAGTTGAGCGCCCCACAAACCAAACATCATCATCATCACATTGGAGTCTGGGTCGGCTTCCCCACAACTTTTTCTATGTGTTCTTTCCAATTTAAGTTGTTCGTAACTAAAATTCCTAGGTATTTTGGTGAATTTACATTTTCGGCTAATGTGGATGACTTCACACTTTTCAGTCTTTAGGGTCAATTGTCAATTTACGCACCATTCACATAGCTTTTCTAAATCGATTTGCAATTTCTTTTGATCTTCTGATGAGTTTACTATACCACGAACGACAGCATCATCTGCCCTTGGGGAACGCCAGAACCCACTTCTGCAATTTTTCCAGAGCAAAAATATTACTGAAATAAAGTCAGATCCTAAAATTAAATTCTAAACTAAATTCCGAAAGCTACTACGAAATTGTAACATTTTACTGAACAAATATGAAATAAGTAACTGCATAGCAATGAATCCCTCAGCACCAAAACTGCGTGCACACTCAAAGGTTCATAAAGAAAATTGTCCCATTCGCCCGATTGGTAACTCAAGACGCAGCCCTGCATACTTCATAAGCCGTAAACTAAAAGACCTCATTACCAAATACTATACATTTGAAAATAACTACACCATACATAACACACATGAACTCATAAGCTTAATCAAAGACGTCCACATCCCATCATCAGCTAAATTAGCATCATTAGACATAGTCAACCTGTACACGAACATCCCTGTCAGAGAGACTATTAAAATTATAAGAAACAACCTGCTTAAATATAAGAAAATTAGTATTGCAGGGACCTGTGAACTCACAGAAATACATTCACTTATTCTAGAGCATAATTACTTTAGTTTCAACAACAAACTATACCAACAACATGATGGTTGTCAATGGGAAGTAACTTAGTTGGGATATTGGCTGATATTTACATCAACCATATGGAACAAAAATTCTTCTCAACCAACCAGCACATCTCAGATAAAATAATCTACTACAGAAGATATGTTGATGATACAATCTTGCTTTTTGATGGTACAAACAATGAAATTGATACATTAGCAGCAGATAAGAACGATGTCATCTAAAGTTACGTTCACTGTGTATCAATAGGCATTCTCTTCGAAGTAATTCATAATGTTCGAACACAACATGTGTTCCAAAAATCTGTTGCATATCGACGTTAATGACAGGTCCTGTAATTTAATGGCCAACTCCTACTACCTTTCTTGAATATTGGTGTGACCTGTGCAACGTTCCAGTCTATGGGTACAGATGTTTCGTCGAGCGAGCGGTTGTACAAAGTAAATGATTGTTAAGTAGGGGATACTGCATCAGAATTCTCTGAAAGGAACCTAAATCGTATACAGTCTGGACCGGAAGACTTGCTTTTATTAAGTGATGTAACTTGCTCCACTACTCCGAGGCTATCTGTTTTTAAGTTACTCACGTTGGCAGCTGTTCTTGAATTCTGGAATATTTACTTCGTCTTCTTTGGTGAAGGAATTTAGGAAGGCTGTGTTTAGTAACTCTGTTTTTAGCAGTACTGTCATCGATAGTATTTTCATTGCTATCGTTCAGAGAAGGCATTGATTGTGTCTTGTCACTAGCATACTTTACATACGGCAAGAATCTGTTTGGATTTTCTGCCAGGTTTCGAGACGAAGTACCATTGTAGAAACTGTTATAAGCATCTCGCATTCAAGTCCACGCTAAATTTCGAGCTTCTAAAATTACAGCAAGCTGGGAAACTGGACATAAATACCAGTCCTACTTCGTCTGAATATAGGTCGCATATGAAACTTTGCGTTACCTCAGTATTCTTACGTTCACGGCTATAGTATCACAATAATATTGCTGAAAAATGCAGTACTTGTAGCTCAGCTTGCGGTTGCAAAGGGTGATTGCTGAATTAACGTAAGAGGCTTTAATGTCCATGTCAGTGGTTCCACAATATTTTGCTGTCTCTTGCATCAATGTACTATAGTCTCCCTCTGACCAGTATGCATGTAGCAAGGGGCTCTTCTGACGCTCGTATTCACCGTAGACTGATGTTATCAGAATATTCAAATGCTCTGTTCTCATTGTTCCAATTCCGTCTTGCTGCAAACACATTTCTGACAAATCCAGACCGTAAGTGTCTTTCGTTTTGTTAAGGCATTTCATATATAATCCGCTCGTCATCGATAATCAACGACAGCAAAACGCCAACTATACGGTTATCTCGGCTGAGAGACTGTACTGATATCAACGAAATTTTATAAACACTTTTGGACAATATTGCAAACATATTCCTTCTCCACGTTCCCCTTCTTCTCTCCGCTGAATTCTGAAGAGAACCATTTAATCAAAAAATGAGTTCTTTAATAAAAGTAACTAGCTGCTGAAGATATTCAGTTATTTACGAAAGAAGCATTCTTATCATAACGTCAGCATGAACATGATCTACGCAGGTATTCTTTTGTTCGCTTACCGCTCGGAAAAACTAAGTAAGAATACCGCACATTTACAATAGTTTCTGATCAACATCAGAGAACATCTCTTCATTTACTGTTCAGCAGTTTTTATTATTATTATTATTAGCAGATGCGGGCCTTGAGGTGCCGAGGAAATAAGGTCTGTACAGTTTTCTTAGCACTGAGTACGAATAATAAGTGTCAATTGTCAAGAAGTGGGCCAGTGTGTGGGGCACGCAGTTTACACACACACACCGTCAGCATCTTCCTATTATCTTCAGCTACTGCACGGTCATTTTCGCTTGATTGCAACACCAGTGGTATATGAACCGAGGGAATCCTTTCGTTTGTGTAGTGTTTCAGAAGCGAGCGACCTCATCAGTTCACCGCTATACGCCACGTCAGCTCCCAAATATCCGTGCTATTGCTGCTCGTCGTGAGACGCTAACGTGTGAGATCTGCGCGTCATTAGGTTTCACATTCACATTACCAGCGACTCTAATAACTCTGATGAACCGCTAAGCAGTTCGTGCTGGCAAACACTGACTTCGGTGGCGTCATAAAGTAAATACTACTTACAGGATTACCCCACATCGTTCACAAGTCTCATTAGTCGATTGCAATTCATCTGTAGCACGTGTCGTTGTTTAACTTCTCGGATTAGTATTTTTTCGTTTCTTCTCACTCCAAATGACACGCTGTATGCTCCTAAATTTGCAGCTAAACTCTTCCCATAAAAATGACATGGACCTTATTGTTGAAATCGATCAACGTACACTCTTTGACATAAAACTCGACCGGCGGCCTACCGCTTCAGAGGCTAAGTCCGCGCCGATCGCGACATGAGACAAAGAAACTGGCCAACTCGCTAATTCTCTAAGTCCGGTTATCTGCACAATCTGGCAACACTGTAGACTGCGGCACTTCCTGGAGGAAAACTTGTCCCAAGATAGAGAGACTCTAGGCCGATTACGCCTCTGGTCTAGCGGTAGCGTGCGTTGTTTCTGTTCATAATGTCAGTGGATCGAGAGCAGCTGGCATAACATATTTTTATAGCCTCTTCTGTCTGAATGCTGAAGACGTGAATGTTATGGTAGCGCAGACTCAATCTATTTCGCTTTGTGACACACCGGTATCAAAATTTTATCTAGTAACGATTTTGCGGCAGATTTCCTGCAGACTGTCCTCCTCTGGACGCCGTATGCGGCAAAGCTCCGGGATCCATTTGCTGGCTACTGGCAGCGGCCGTGGCGACAGCAGCGGCGCTGCACTCCCCCCGTTCTTTATCGAAAGCGCCTGCTACCACTCATCGCTTTTGATGATTTAAAACGCTTTATCATTAAATGTTGCTCCACAAAAAATTTCTACAATTTCCATTCACGCTCAAAAGCAACGGAGACAGACGCCCTGATTAGTAGGCGGGTAATCGGCAAGAGCTGAGTATGGCCCGAAATTAATTTTATAGACTGGGACGAAATTAAACCACCTCACTACATTCGATGAATTTATAAATGCTACATACCTCGTTTCTTTTCCTTTCAAACTTAATTATTTGTGCAACTTTTGGTCAATGTTTGGATGTTTTCGTCAAGCCAGAGTGAGCGTCTGTGGTGTAAAGTGTATTACAGTTCTTGTTTCATTTCTTATGGTAAGTCTATGCGATAAACTGTGTGAATACCTTGCAATGCATGCTCTGTAGCAGTGCAGGCACACTGCACATTTGGAGTTCCATGTATGGGTTCATGAAGTATTTATTGTTGATCGGAAGTGATAGTTAAGGTCATCAGATTTAAACCAGAAAAATTTGTCATTTTGAAGGTTTCAGAGAACGGAAAGGAATTGCTAACGCCGGTGTTAGAAAACGTCTACAGTTAAATGCTATTGCAAAAATTTAGAAGATGGGAACTATATTAATGAACATGTGCACTTCATAAACAACCTGCCGACATGTTAGACCTATGTGACGGACAAAGCTCAAATTTATATCGTTGACAGTCGGTTTGAATCTTTTCAGGACCTATTTTACAGTGAAGCACCTTGGAATTTGCAAAGCAGAAATCCATGATATTAACTTAATTTACTAATTCGAAATCGGACGAAGATTGATGTTTAAAGGCATTCTTCAGATTTCGCATAAGAAATTTTTACTAGCAGTTTGCAACTCCATTAATTAAAATGGAAAATAAAAGGTTGTAGTCAGCGGCTCCTACCGTGATTCGAACTTATAGTACAAGCACTGCAACGCACAAGGGAACCTCTGAGCTAACGACACACTGGCGGCCAGAGGCGGGCTATAGTCACTGCGATGTTGCCTGAGCCTCAAAACGCAACCTTAAACACACAAACAGAGGAGGTGGAGATTACTGTTTTAACGTCCCGTCGACAACGATGTCATTAGAGACGGAGCACAAGCTCGGATTAGGGAAGGATGGGGAAGGAAATCGGCCGTGCCCTTCCTAAGGAACCATCCCGGCATTTGCCTGAAGCGATTTAGGGAAATCATTGAAAACCTAAATCAGGATGGCCGGGCGCGGGATTGCACCGTCGTCCTCCCGAATGCACACACAAACAGGTGTTACTTATGTGAAGAACGCCGTTCTTGGAGTCCAGAAATTAAATATACTTTCTAATTATGTCATCTTGCAGTGGATTATATCGTACGAGTCTTCGATGTGGAAAACGAATGTCAAGTGAATTTAGCGAGGTAACGCCGACCTACACCCGGAAGTAAATGCACTATCAGAGTGTTGACAAATACTTGCTACGACGCTGCCATTTCTCGGCTCTCTGACGAGGCAGCTCTTCAGCGAAATGCTTGCCGTGATTCTCCGATACGGTTCTTCAGAGTGGAGACGCGCGTGCACGTTTGGTTTTTATGCGGCGTTCTCCCCTGATGGTTTCTGACGTCGCCTTGTGGGCTACGTATACATATGAGACATTCAATTATCATTAATCCAGAATGATACAAGTTTCAGCTTCCGGCGTGGAAGAAGGCTGTTGACGCCGACATTATATCATTTCAACGTAGGGAAAGCAAAACGGATCATTCAATGTTTCTCATTCAACATAAAGCATGTGAGATAAATTTCCGTAACGTTCATAATCATCTAAAAATACAAACGAAGTAAAAATACACCG
Organism: Schistocerca cancellata; assembly: GCF_023864275.1. Lineage (NCBI taxonomy): Eukaryota > Metazoa > Arthropoda > Insecta > Orthoptera > Acrididae > Schistocerca > Schistocerca cancellata. The sequence continues at coordinate 616,974,499 of NC_064630.1, read as the reverse complement.
GAAGCTTATTCGAATTGAATATAATGTAAGATACCAAACGCTTTGCACCTCGATGTCGAATTTGTCCATTTGCAATCGTTTGCAGCATGCACATAGAATGTCATGATTACCACGAGAATGAAGAAATATGTTGGTAAGGATGGAAGCAAGAAGAGACGCAGTCAACAAATATTATATTCCTCATGGCATTCATTTCATTTGACACGTAAGAAGAGGTAAAGCGGGAATTTACTTTCGTTAACACGAAAGATATGCCGCACATATTGATAACGAGGAAGTCTGCGTCTTCATACGTTTCCTCCTTGAAATCTGTATGCTCTATTATATACTAAGTAGCCCGATCATTGTTTCAGTAATGTTACCCTCTTGTTTGACCCCGTAACGATGAACAGATTCCAAATGCATGTCTCTGCGTGAAAGTAGCTGTTCGAACCCTTCCTGGGTTGTTTTTTGTGTTTTATTGCTTGGAATTCCTGAAGCAGACCACTGTGCCTTCCCCCCTCGTGGGTTAGGTCTCAAAACTAAACCGCTTTGTATCCAATGGCATAATTTATTCATACAGCATCAGCATAAGACTCTTGCGAATGAGAGAATGATAATAACAATCGTAACAAGAACAAGCAAATAATGAATGATGTTTATTCCAACGCAGAACGAGAATGGCTTTAAATATAAAAATCTATATCTATATCCATATCTATTGATCTTTGAGATGGCACAATGCAAATATATTCTTAGCATTTAGTTACTGAATTTAGTTCTGGATGTTTGCAGAGAAAAGGAAAAGTCGGTACTTCTCGCTAGTGGAATATAATGTGAACCAGCAACTACCCTTTCCTTAGAACACGACTCAAGCAGGTCCTCAAGTAGGCACTGCTGCATTCTGTTCCCTGACATTGCTCTGATGACGGTTAATGCAGATAGTTCCGATTATGAAATACAAAACGTATTGCAGGTTAGTTCCTAGGATAGTAACATTAAATTTGCGTTGTAGACGGCACATGAACGTGACGACTATCCATATTACTCATCAATATAAAAAGACAATATTTTGGGAATTTAGCAGGATTACTCAAAATGAATTCTGAAATTGGGTGACTGACCGCACAGGTGCTAAACGTCGTCAAGAGTATACGATGTCCTAATCGCATTAGGAATATGAAGATCGTCTTCGACAGCTCGCAACTTTCACATTGCTATCTCCACCCTACTCCAGACAGCTCTCGGTGGAGTTGCACTACGTTGCCGATGTTATGGAAGGCCTTCAAACCGACAACAGACCACATATTGAAAAATACAAGCGAATTCTCTTGCAGCGTAAGCTTATTGTAACTAATCTAAAAATTATTGGAGAGGAATATTGTCCTATTCAAAAAAAGTAAAACGTTACACACCGTTGACGTCAAACGGACATTATCTATGTCCTGTCTTGTGTCCTACTCATCTTTAATATCAAGTGTACTATGAAAATGATTATATATAATGGATTATAAGGTAATGCATTGATACCAGATGGTGGGGGCCGGCCGATGTGGCCGTGCGGTTCTAGGCGCTTCAGTCTGGAACCGCGTGACCGCTACGGTCGCAGGTTCGAATCCTGCATCGGGCATGGATGTGTGTGATGTCCTTAGGTTAGTTAGGTTTAAGTAGTTCTAAGTTCTAGGGGACTGATGACCTTAGAAGTTAAGTCCCATAGTGCTCAGAGCCATTTGAACCATTTGAACTATTTAACACAAAATGACATTAAAAATTTAAGTTATTCACGAGCAGCTAGTTGAGAATATGTATGAACATTAAATGACACGACGAACCGTCTTGTTCTGCATATGGATTCAAACCCAGCTCATGCAGACTAAGCAAAGATTTCGTGACTGACGGAAACTAACAGTCATTCCTGATTAGGCATACAGAGAGTGATATACCTCGATTTTAGACAGTATCAGTTAGCAAATATCAACTTTAAATTGCATGACGCAAACATTTTTAACAGACGCGAATTCCTACCCAGCATCTATTGTCCCTGTTAACGAACTACGAGAGATGTTAAATATTGCTTCTTCACAAGTAACTTACTTGAAATGCCGTGAGGTAAAGCTGTGTGTTGGACACGGATTCGAACCCGGAACCTAATCGGATTGCTATCGAAAAACAGTCATATGTGACATATCGGAATTTCGCGGCAGTAACTAGATGTTTTAACTGAAATGACGAGACGAAACATTAATTTTTTCCTTCCCAGGACTCCAACCCGGCACCTATCGCTGTTATATTCTAGAGAAAACTAACGTTAAATATGGGTTTGTTGCACCAGCAGTGACATGTGAGCATGTTTGAACTGAAATAATATGACGAAGAGTTCAGCGCTCACTGGGAATAGAGCCCCACACATATCGTTGTTGACTACACACAAAGAGACGTCAGCTACCGAAGTTTTCTCCACCAGCTGCTCAGAATAGCATCTTGAACTTACAGTCATCTCGCAAATAGTTCTGTGTCTCACTGGGAGTTAAAAACGTCGGGTATCGTTAGTGTTGACAGCGAATGAAAATACATTAAAAATCAAAATTATTATCCACCAGCAGATATGTGTTCTCATGCTAGAGCTTGATAATACATAATTAAATCTTTAGTGCCGGGCCAGGATTCGATCCCATTCACGCATAATATGTGAAGGTGTTGAGGAATCTGCAGTTTTGAACAAACAACAAATTGTAGCCGAGCTGTATTGCCACGAAGGGATCAAATTCCACGTTAAGGGCGGTCTGAGTTGCATTCCCAGTTCAGAACCAATTTTATCGACATACAGAAGCTCAAATAAAAGATGGAATAAGTGTCCTGTGACCATACATAGCGTTTGTGTCGTCACTTGAAATAAATAACTAGTATAAGAAAGGTTACTGGTGATAGAGTTTCTACATGTCGCCACTCCAGACTTTATTGTGGTTCAACCTACCGTCTACTTGGTAAAGAAGGAATATCATCTTTAATGTGAATTTTCAGACCACGCAGCCATTATATCTCCTTCACTTGGTGTAGCCAGGAGAGAATGGAATCTGTCTCTCCCTATCTAAAATCATTGACAGAAGTGGGAATCGAACCCAGACCATAGGTATAACAACCTACCATCCGTCCAACAGACCACGAAATCCTCTTCTCTGCGAGTTATTTTTCTATCGTAACGCAGTTGCGCCACACTGGATGAGAATTCTGACACACAGGCTCCCTGTAGTAATTTGCAGCATGTTCAGTAAATTCATTTACTTGGTTGACCGAATCACCATGAACTAGCTGCCTCGGCTACCCAGTGCATACATTCGACTATTTTGTAATCACAGAAATAAAATCACGTTACTGCCACCTACACACAACTGCCAACATTGTAGGATGCAGAAGTTTAAATAGGAAGTGTTCCTTTCCACTTGAGCTATTCTATTGCGCTATCTATTACTAGAAAACGTCGTTCAGTCCAAAAGAAAAGCTGTAACTGTTTGTCTCTCAGAAGTCAAGACCTGGCCATATGCATAATCTCACAGTGCTGTGGAATCCAAAAGTTCTGGAGGAATAGTTGCCGAGCTCTGGAGCTGTTGTAGCTACGTGTCAGCTTGTAGCATAGATAAGATGTCGCGAGTTCGAATACATTCAGTGCTACATTTTTTAAAACGCAATTCTGCTCTCTGCTGAAGTTATCAATCTAATGGAACTTTGAACATAATTCCCTTCACTTCTCAACCCAAAGTAGTCGCATGTGGAAAAAGGACTAACTACTGTGACATTTTGTTCTATTCAGGTTTAATAGACAGCAGGCAGCAGATGCATCTCGAAGATGTGCAGGGAGAGCGCATCGTGCCATAATATGTCGGAAAAGTATTTTCTACATTAGCCGTCGTGTGGTAGTGATATTTTATTCTTCTTCAAACTTTGATTGACAGCTTTAACTCAGAACAAATTTTCTACATGCATGTAATCAATAAACTGCATGTGCATTGTCAGACTGTCATAGGTAACATCAGAGAATTCGCATATATCGTTGATGATTAATTTCTCTCTCATGTTTACTATTGTTTTAACAACACTAAAGGAAACCTTACGAAAATTGTGCACTGTATTATAAGAAATGAAATAAAACTAACCATGATAACCTTACGACGAAAGTATCTGTACACAAGCATGCCTCTATCGACACGAATTAGTAAAATACTACTCACTTAGATTTTGATTGGGTCTGTGTTTAATTGGTATGCTGTGTCATACTCAAGAGGTATGCAAATGTGGCATTTCATAAATATAGTTACGTATTCCTAGAAACCCAAAATTCGCTTGTCAGCAGCGGAAAGAGGCGTTACCTGTTGTGCAGCATTCTAAGTTTTTCAACATTGCACTATGAGCTGAAAGCATTTTCTTGCGATTTCCTTATTGATGTTTGATCTGACTGCTTGTAGCTCTTTCACAGAAGGGATAAAAACGTTTCAGTCAGTGAGACTGGAAATGCGAACCGTAACAGACGCTGTTTCATAGGTCAGCACATTACCACAGAGCTGGCGAGGAGGTATGAGTCTTAGCTTCCTATTACAACGGCAATAGTAACTAGAACTCGTAAACCGCTATTTAAAGGTCGAGATTAGTTGCGATTTCCACCTGCAACGACTTTCCTGGGCTGAAAACCGTAAATTTTCAATCTTTTGTTACCCTTCAAGCTATAATAACTCAGATTATTCAATGGAAATGACAGGTAAAATCAAGTGAACTTTGAGGCTTAATTCCGTGCACACCAGGAAGTAACTCGTCGATCACAGGGTTGCCAAACATACGTTGCCTTGTTGCCAAATCTCAGTTACAGTACCAGCAGGAAGAAGACGAACCGATGTGATCCTACAGCGGTGTGGGAAGTGACCATAGCTGGTGTCTCCAAGTCGCGGCTGCTACGGCCTGGAATACGTAATGCGTCTGATTCGCTTTCTGTAACTAGGTTTAGGGACTGGAGCGTAGTTACTAATAATACTCAGAACTGACTGCATACTGAGCATCATAAGTCATTAACTCTCATTGTTGTTTTTATAGTTCTTTCGTAAGTGCACTCAAAACTAAGAAAGTCATTCACAGGCGTTTTCGTGCCTCGCCGATAGTCGAGCACAACATACAAATAAAAATAAAAAAGAATGTGTGTGTGTGTGTGTGTGTGTGTGTGTGAGAGAGAGAGAGAGAGAGAGAGAGAGAGAAATAAAAAGCAATGAGAGAGAGTGTAAAAAATTGTTGTAAAGAAATTGAATCATGGTATTTAAAGAAATCTTTCATTAAAATGACACGTTCCACATCATTACGAAATGTTGTATTCATGATCTATGGAACAAGAGTTAATCTAATGTAATCTAATCTAATCTAATCACATCATATTGATGATTAGCCATGAAGAGTCATGAATTACCGAAAGTTTTGCCAATACCAGTAACCAAATCTAAACTTGAAAATAAAAGACGACAATTTTTGTAATAAACCGTGACTCCTATCAAGACCCTTTCATCCCTGTTATCTAACCACGAAAGATGTCTGATATACCTCCATTCTGAAGTAACAAAGTGTGCATGCATTTAAAGATGAAGTGCATGATGTGAAGTTCTGTGACGGAGATACGAACCCAACACGTAATCCGATTGTTAACTAAGAAAAATCAAATGTTACGTATCGGTTTTTCTTACGAGCCGCTAGGTGTCTGAATCTAAAATAAGGATACAAACTTTTGTGCCTAAGCGACAATCGAACTGCACACCTACCGTGCATCCACGAATATAGCTTAAGTATCATTTGCTTACTCATGAACAGTAAGATGTGTGCGTGTCTGACCAGAAATAACGACACCTGTTGCGATTGTTGGCAACACATGAACAGACATTGAAATTGCGCGTTAATTTTCACTAGCAGGTGGGTGTGCACTTGATAAAGCTAGAAATGAAATTATGAATATTTTTGTACTGGATCATGTTTCAGACCCACATACTTACCTTTGGAGGAGACCTAGAGAAGATTGCAGTCTTGGAAAAAGGAACGAAGTGACTGAACTATACTGTTCCGAGAGATTCAGATCCTCGAAAGAGGAGATACGAATTCGAATCACAGTCCAGCACCAAATTTTTAAACGTCTCTAGTTCAATCAAGTACAAGTAAAATAAGAGCCCTGTCCCTTTAAATGGCTATCGGTTCATCAAATAAAATAAAATTTTCTAATGTAAGTAAGCTTACTGGCGACTGTATATCTTTTTACCATGACTTCCGCTGTGTCATTTCCCAACGTAAACCGGCTCTGCCCAGTTGGTAATGAAGGAACGTGATGTTTAATGCGGATTCTGGATTATAACGTCTTTCTCTTGAGGTTACCAGAGGTAAAATAAATCTGTTTGTGCCTCTTAAAAGTAAATGCCTGAACCCACGCATTGCACCTGTGATAGCTCGTTCCACCAGACCATTGTGGCCACATTACCCCGCCCCAGGAGTGTGCTGTAACGGATGATGTGCTTCGCTTACAAAATTAGTCACGGTGGAAAAAATGCGAGTCTATTAAATGGTCAAGTAGAAGCAAGCTTCTGACGCAGAGATTATGCTATTCTCATGTCAGCAGGATGTAAAGACTCTTCTAGGCATCATAGGCTGGATGTGAAGCCATTTTGATTTTTCACAAATTCAGCAAATTTCTTAGTTCGAGAAAATCCACTGTGAAGTGTGAAGTTGCCGGATAATTCGATTATTACTGTTATTATTAATATCATTTTATTCATACCGCTGATGGAACACGACCGTAGTCTTGAGGTAAAACGCGAGACCAGCTAATATGACGTCTGGCGACCGAAAGCACATATCGACAACATTTTTATCGCCCCTTTCCTCTCGGTGCTGAAGCTATGAGTGTAATTCAAGCGAATCTACAATATCATATTAGCTGGTCTCGCGTTTAACCTCAAGACTATGGTCGTAGTCAAGAGTAATGCACTAAGACTGGAGTCAAGACTTCCTCTGGGAAGTGTCGCAGTCTACATGTTGCTAGATCGAGCATATTGCCAGACATAGAATTCTGAGAGGAGCATGACTGTATTGTCCAACTTACGTGAACGAGTCGGCGGTCAATTTTTTGGTCTGAGACTGTATCTACAACACATATTGCACGCTTAAGACCCAGAAGAATTAAAAAAAAAGTAGTTTATGAGAGCAACGTTAACCATAGCATTCGAAGTATTCATAGTATTGTATACATGTGTGTAAACGCCTTCCAATGACCACTCAAGAAAGACAAGGATACACAGTCTAGCTTCAATATTATAAATACGCCTCAGTTTGTGGATGAACTCAGACTTAGGTTGATAATAATTTTGAAAATATAGCAGCACTGTACCCATTGGTGTTAAACTCGTCTTCAACCAATGATTCCCACAGCTACAGGGATACTACTTGTGATACCTCTTAGACAAAATACTTAAGCAGTGTTATCAGACGAAAAGATCAACCTGACACAAACTGATGGAAGTTTGTTTTACAACCTTCGTACCTGGATATTCAGCTTTTTCCTATTTGAGATATCTGTGAACGTTGCTGCTTAAGACGATTTAAGCAGAAACTAAATTCCCTCAGCTTCGACAATGTTTAAAGAAATCGTCTTATCGGCACTAAATCTTGGTTTGTCAATTGTTTACCGGCCGTACTCTTCCGTATTTTGCCGGTTGGAAGGCGAAAGCTTACTGACAAATTTCACACAGAAATTACTGTTACAGTGTACTTATGGAGCCAAATGCGTCAATTGCGTATTTTCCGGTGAGAAAGAGCACTGGCAAACAGTCTTCGCTACATTAGGTTATTTAAACTGGTGTCACTATGAGCTAGAATTTATGGTCAGCGACTAAGTGTAAGGTCAACGTTTCGGATGCGAGTTTTGCGACTGTGAAATACTTTTATACATTATAGAAGCGAATATTAAATTTGCACTAATATTGCGAAAATTTTGTACTTGGACAGCTTAGAATGAAAATACTTTTGTTTATTGCAAAGGGAAACAATAGATTTTCTAAAACACTGTCTGTCATACACTACTGTAAACAGGTCATGTCGACCAAATCATGTGGAAGAACTAACAGCAACGTATATCGGAAGGCAGTAAGATCTCTTGCATTTTGGTTTGTCAGTACTCGATAGCCATTTCTAGGCGAAAGTAAATGAAGAAAGGCAGTGCGTTTTTGTTACCAAGTAACGTCTTCGTCAATTAGTTTAGTTTTAATGTAATCTACGAGTAATTGCTGGTGTTTGATATTAACATGAAAAGGATTCCGTAGACAGGGAAAGAACCTGTTCTTGGGAAACTACTTCAATAGTGACCAAAAGGCATTAAATGATGTTCAAGCACTTGTGTTACAGCAGCAGTATGAATAAAATGATATTAATAATAACAGTAATAATCGAATTATCCGGCAACTTCACACTTCACAGTGGATTTTCTCGAACTAAGAAATTTGCTGAATTTGTGAAAAATCAAAATGGCTTCACATCCAGCCTATGATGCCTAGAAGAGTCTTTACATCCTGCTGACATGAGAATAGCATAATCTCTGCGTCAGAAGCTTGCTTCTACTTGACCATTTAATAGACTCGCATTTTTTCCACCGTGACTAATTTTGTAAGCGAAGCACATCATCCGTTACAGCACACTCCTGGGGCGGGGTAATGTGGCCACAATGGTCTGGTGGAACGAGCTATCACAGGTGCAATGCGTGGGTTCAGGCATTTACTTTTAAGAGGCACAAACAGATTTATTTTACCTCTGGTAACCTCAAGAGAAAGACGTTATAATCCAGAATCCGCATTAAACATCACGTTCCTTCATTACCAACTGGGCAGAGCCGGTTTACGTTGGGAAATGACACAGCGGAAGTCATGGTAAAAAGATATACAGTCGCCAGTAAGCTTACTTACATTAGAAAATTTTATTTTATTTGATGAACTGATAGCCATTTAAAGGGACAGGGCTCTTATTTTACTTGTACTTGATTGAACTAGAGACGTTTAAAAATTTGGTGCTGGACTGTGATTCGAATTCGTATCTCCTCTTTCGAGGATCTGAATCTCTCGGAACAGTATAGTTCAGTCATTTCGTTCCTTTTCCCACGACTGCAATCTTCTCTAGGTCTCCTTCAAAGGTAAGTATGTGGGTCTGAAACCTGATCCAGTACAAAAATATTCATAATTTCATTTCTAGCTTTATCAAGTGCACACCCACCTGCTAGTGAAAATTAACGCGCAATTTCAATGTCTGTTCATGTGTTGCCAACAATCGTAACAGGTGTCGTTATTTCTGGTCAAACACGCACACATCTTACTGTTCATGAGTAAGCAACTGATACTTAAGCTATATTCGTGGATGCACGGTAGGTGTGCAGTTCGATTGTCGCTTAGGCACAAAAGTTTGTATCCTTATTTTAGATTCAGACACCTAGCGGCTCGTAAGAAAAACCGATACGTAACATTTGATTTTTCTTAGTTAACAATCGGATTACGTGTTGGGTTCGTATCTCCGTCACAGAACTTCACATCATGCACTTCATCTTTAAATGCATGCACACTTTGTTACTTCAGAATGGAGGTATATCAGACATCTTTCGTGGTTTGATAACAGGGATGAAAGGGTCTTGATAGGAGTCACGGTTTATTACAAAAATTGTCGTCTTTTATTTTCAAGTTTAGATTTGGTTACTGGTATTGGCAAAACTTTCGGTAATTCATGACTCTTCATGGCTAATCATCAATATGATATGATTAGATTAGATTAGATTAGATTAGATTAACTCTTGTTCCATAGATCATGAATACGACATTTCGTAATGATGTGGAACGTGTCATTTTAATGAAAGATTTCTTTAAATACCATGATTCAATTTCTTTACAACAATTTTTTACACTCTCTCTCATTGCTTTTTATTTCTCTCTCTCTCTCTCTCTCTCTCTCTCTCACACACACACACACACACACACACACACATTCTTTTTTATTTTTATTTGTATGTTGTGCTCGACTATCGGCGAGGCACGAAAACGCCTGTGAATGACTTTCTTAGTTTTGAGTGCACTTACGAAAGAACTATAAAAACAACAATGAGAGTTAATGACTTATGATGCTCAGTATGCAGTCAGTTCTGAGTATTATTAGTAACTACGCTCCAGTCCCTAAACCTAGTTACAGAAAGCGAATCAGACGCATTACGTATTCCAGGCCGTAGCAGCCGCGACTTGGAGACACCAGCTATGGTCACTTCCCACACCGCTGTAGGATCACATCGGTTCGTCTTCTTCCTGCTGGTACTGTAACTGAGATTTGGCAACAAGGCAACGTATGTTTGGCAACCCTGTGATCGACGAGTTACTTCCTGGTGTGCACGGAATTAAGCCTCAAAGTTCACTTGATTTTACCTGTCATTTCCATTGAATAATCTGAGTTATTATAGCTTGAAGGGTAACAAAAGATTGAAAATTTACGGTTTTCAGCCCAGGAAAGTCGTTGCAGGTGGAAATCGCAACTAATCTCGACCTTTAAATAGCGGTTTACGAGTTCTAGTTACTATTGCCGTCGTAATAGGAAGCTGAGACTCATACCTCCTCGCCAGCTCTGTGGTAACGTGCTGACCTATGAAACAGCGTCTGTTACGGTTCGCAGTTCCAGTCTCACTGACTGAAACGTTTTTATCCCTTCTGTGAAAGAGCTACAAGCAGTCAGATCAAACATCAATAAGGAAATCGCAAGAAAATGCTTTCAGCTCATAGTGCAATGTTGAAAAACTTAGAATGCTGCACAACAGGTAACGCCTCTTTCCGCTGCTGACAAGCGAATTTTGGGTTTCTAGGATACGTAACTATATTTATGAAATGCCACATTTGCATACCTCTTGAGTATGACACAGCATACCAATTAAACACAGACCCAATCAAAATCTAAGTGAGTAGTATTTTACTAATTCGTGTCGATAGAGGCATGCTTGTGTGCAGATACTTTCGTCGTAAGGTTATCATGATTAGTTTTATTTCATTTCTTATAATACAGTGCACAATTTTCGTAAGGTTTCCTTTAGTGTTGTTAAAACAATAGTAAACATGAGAGAGAAATTAATCATCAACGATATATGCGAATTCTCTGATGTTACCTATGACAGTCTGACAATGCACATGCAGTTTATTGATTACATGCATGTAGAAAATTTGTTCTGAGTTAAAGCTGTCAATCAAAGTTTGAAGAAGAATAAAATATCACTACCACACGACGGCTAATGTAGAAAATACTTTTCCGACATATTATGGCACGATGCCCTCTCCCTGCACATCTTCGAGATGCATCTGCTGCCTGCTGTCTATTAAACCTGAATAGAACAAAATGTCACAGTAGTTAGTCCTTTTTCCACATGCGACTACTTTGGGTTGAGAAGTGAAGGGAATTATGTTCAAAGTTCCATTAGATTGATAACTTCAGCAGAGAGCAGAATTGCGTTTTAAAAAATGTAGCACTGAATGTATTCGAACTCGCGACATCTTATCTATGCTACAAGCTGACACGTAGCTACAACAGCTCCAGAGCTCGGCAACTATTCCTCCAGAACTTTTGGATTCCACAGCACTGTGAGATTATGCATATGGCCAGGTCTTGACTTCTGAGAGACAAACAGTTACAGCTTTTCTTTTGGACTGAACGACGTTTTCTAGTAATAGATAGCGCAATAGAATAGCTCAAGTGGAAAGGAACACTTCCTATTTAAACTTCTGCATCCTACAATGTTGACAGTTGTGTGTAGGTGGCAGTAACGTGATTTTATTTCTGTGATTACAAAATAGTCGAATGTATGCACTGGGTAGCCGAGGCAGCTAGTTCATGGTGATTCGGTCAACCAAGTAAATGAATTTACTGAACATGCTGCAAATTACTACAGGGAGCCTGTGTGTCAGAATTCTCATCCAGTGTGGCGCAACTGCGTTACGATAGAAAAATAACTCGCAGAGAAGAGGATTTCGTGGTCTGTTGGACGGATGGTAGGTTGTTATACCTATGGTCTGGGTTCGATTCCCACTTCTGTCAATGATTTTAGATAGGGAGAGACAGATTCCATTCTCTCCTGGCTACACCAAGTGAAGGAGATATAATGGCTGCGTGGTCTGAAAATTCACATTAAAGATGATATTCCTTCTTTACCAAGTAGACGGTAGGTTGAACCACAATAAAGTCTGGAGTGGCGACATGTAGAAACTCTATCACCAGTAACCTTTCTTATACTAGTTATTTATTTCAAGTGACGACACAAACGCTATGTATGGTCACAGGACACTTATTCCATCTTTTATTTGAGCTTCTGTATGTCGATAAAATTGGTTCTGAACTGGGAATGCAACTCAGACCGCCCTTAACGTGGAATTTGATCCCTTCGTGGCAATACAGCTCGGCTACAATTTGTTGTTTGTTCAAAACTGCAGATTCCTCAACACCTTCACATATTATGCGTGAATGGGATCGAATCCTGGCCCAGTACTAAAGATTTAATTATGTATTATCAAGCTCTAGCATGAGAACACATATCTGCTGGTGGATAATAATTTTGATTTTTAATGTATTTTCATTCGCTGTCAACACTAACGATACCCGACGTTTTTAACTCCCAGTGAGACACAGAACTATTTGCGAGATGACTGTAAGTTCAAGATGCTATTCTGAGCAGCTGGTGGAGAAAACTTCGGTAGCTGACGTCTCTTTGTGTGTAGTCAACAACGATATGTGTGAGGCTCTATTCCCAGTGAGCGCTGAACTCTTCGTCATATTATTTCAGTTCAAACATGCTCACATGTCACTGCTGGTGCAACAAACCCATATTTAACGTTAGTTTTCTCTAGAATATAACAGCGATAGGTGCCGGGTTGGAGTCCTGGGAAGGAAAAAATTAATGTTTCGTCTCGTCATTTCAGTTAAAACATCTAGTTACTGCCGCGAAATTCCGATATGTCACATATGACTGTGCTTCGATAGCAATCCGATTAGGTTCCGGGTTCGAATCCGTGTCCAACACACAGCTTTACCTCACGGCATTTCAAGTAGGTTACTTGTGAAGAAGCAATATTTAACATCTCTCGTAGTTCGTTAACAGGGACAATAGATGCTGGGTAGGAATTCGCGTCTGTTAAAAATGTTTGCGTCATGCAATTTAAAGTTGATATTTGCTAACTGATACTGTCTAAAATCGAGGTATATCACTCTCTGTATGCCTAATCAGGAATGACTGTTAGTTTCCGTCAGTCACGAAATCTTTGCTTAGTCTGCATGAGCTGGGTTTGAATCCATATGCAGAACAAGACGGTTCGTCGTGTCATTTAATGTTCATACATATTCTCAACTAGCTGCTCGTGAATAACTTAAATTTTTAATGTCATTTTGTGTTAAATAGTTCAAATGGTTCAAATGGCTCTGAGCACTATGGGACTTAACTTCTAAGGTCATCAGTCCCCTAGAACTTAGAACTACTTAAACCTAACTAACCTAAGGACATCACACACATCCATGCCCGATGCAGGATTCGAACCTGCGACCGTAGCGGTCACGCGGTTCCAGACTGAAGCGCCTAGAACCGCACGGCCACATCGGCCGGCCCCCACCATCTGGTATCAATGCATTACCTTATAATCCATTATATATAATCATTTTCATAGTACACTTGATATTAAAGATGAGTAGGACACAAGACAGGACATAGATAATGTCCGTTTGACGTCAACGGTGTGTAACGTTTTACTTTTTTTGAATAGGACAATATTCCTCTCCAATAATTTTTAGATTAGTTACAATAAGCTTACGCTGCAAGAGAATTCGCTTGTATTTTTCAATATGTGGTCTGTTGTCGGTTTGAAGGCCTTCCATAACATCGGCAACGTAGTGCAACTCCACCGAGAGCTGTCTGGAGTAGGGTGGAGATAGCAATGTGAAAGTTGCGAGCTGTCGAAGACGATCTTCATATTCCTAATGCGATTAGGACATCGTATACTCTTGACGACGTTTAGCACCTGTGCGGTCAGTCACCCAATTTCAGAATTCATTTTGAGTAATCCTGCTAAATTCCCAAAATATTGTCTTTTTATATTGATGAGTAATATGGATAGTCGTCACGTTCATGTGCCGTCTACAACGCAAATTTAATGTTACTATCCTAGGAACTAACCTGCAATACGTTTTGTATTTCATAATCGGAACTATCTGCATTAACCGTCATCAGAGCAATGTCAGGGAACAGAATGCAGCAGTGCCTACTTGAGGACCTGCTTGAGTCGTGTTCTAAGGAAAGGGTAGTTGCTGGTTCACATTATATTCCACTAGCGAGAAGTACCGACTTTTCCTTTTCTCTGCAAACATCCAGAACTAAATTCAGTAACTAAATGCTAAGAATATATTTGCATTGTGCCATCTCAAAGATCAATAGATATGGATATAGATATAGATTTTTATATTTAAAGCCATTCTCGTTCTGCGTTGGAATAAACATCATTCATTATTTGCTTGTTCTTGTTACGATTGTTATTATCATTCTCTCATTCGCAAGAGTCTTATGCTGATGCTGTATGAATAAATTATGCCATTGGATACAAAGCGGTTTAGTTTTGAGACCTAACCCACGAGGGGGGAAGGCACAGTGGTCTGCTTCAGGAATTCCAAGCAATAAAACACAAAAAACAACCCAGGAAGGGTTCGAACAGCTACTTTCACGCAGAGACATGCATTTGGAATCTGTTCATCGTTACGGGGTCAAACAAGAGGGTAACATTACTGAAACAATGATCGGGCTACTTAGTATATAATAGAGCATACAGATTTCAAGGAGGAAACGTATGAAGACGCAGACTTCCTCGTTATCAATATGTGCGGCATATCTTTCGTGTTAACGAAAGTAAATTCCCGCTTTACCTCTTCTTACGTGTCAAATGAAATGAATGCCATGAGGAATATAATATTTGTTGACTGCGTCTCTTCTTGCTTCCATCCTTACCAACATATTTCTTCATTCTCGTGGTAATCATGACATTCTATGTGCATGCTGCAAACGATTGCAAATGGACAAATTCGACATCGAGGTGCAAAGCGTTTGGTATCTTACATTATATTCAATTCGAATAAGCTTCCGGTGTATTTTTACTTCGTTTGTATTTTTAGATGATTATGAACGTTACGGAAATTTATCTCACATGCTTTATGTTGAATGAGAAACATTGAATGATCCGTTTTGCTTTCCCTACGTTGAAATGATATAATGTCGGCGTCAACAGCCTTCTTCCACGCCGGAAGCTGAAACTTGTATCATTCTGGATTAATGATAATTGAATGTCTCATATGTATACGTAGCCCACAAGGCGACGTCAGAAACCATCAGGGGAGAACGCCGCATAAAAACCAAACGTGCACGCGCGTCTCCACTCTGAAGAACCGTATCGGAGAATCACGGCAAGCATTTCGCTGAAGAGCTGCCTCGTCAGAGAGCCGAGAAATGGCAGCGTCGTAGCAAGTATTTGTCAACACTCTGATAGTGCATTTACTTCCGGGTGTAGGTCGGCGTTACCTCGCTAAATTCACTTGACATTCGTTTTCCACATCGAAGACTCGTACGATATAATCCACTGCAAGATGACATAATTAGAAAGTATATTTAATTTCTGGACTCCAAGAACGGCGTTCTTCACATAAGTAACACCTGTTTGTGTGTGCATTCGGGAGGACGACGGTGCAATCCCGCGCCCGGCCATCCTGATTTAGGTTTTCAATGATTTCCCTAAATCGTTTCAGGCAAATGCCGGGATGGTTCCTTAGGAAGGGCACGGCCGATTTCCTTCCCCATCCTTCCCTAATCCGAGCTTGTGCTCCGTCTCTAATGACATCGTTGTCGACGGGACGTTAAAACAGTAATCTCCACCTCCTCTGTTTGTGTGTTTAAGGTTGCGTTTTGAGGCTCAGGCAACATCGCAGTGACTATAGCCCGCCTCTGGCCGCCAGTGTGTCGTTAGCTCAGAGGTTCCCTTGTGCGTTGCAGTGCTTGTACTATAAGTTCGAATCACGGTAGGAGCCGCTGACTACAACCTTTTATTTTTCATTTTAATTAATGGAGTTGCAAACTGCTAGTAAAAATTTCTTATGCGAAATCTGAAGAATGCCTTTAAACATCAATCTTCGTCCGATTTCGAATTAGTAAATTAAGTTAATATCATGGATTTCTGCTTTGCAAATTCCAAGGTGCTTCACTGTAAAATAGGTCCTGAAAAGATTCAAACCGACTGTCAACGATATAAATTTGAGCTTTGTCCGTCACATAGGTCTAACATGTCGGCAGGTTGTTTATGAAGTGCACATGTTCATTAATATAGTTCCCATCTTCTAAATTTTTGCAATAGCATTTAACTGTAGACGTTTTCTAACACCGGCGTTAGCAATTCCTTTCCGTTCTCTGAAACCTTCAAAATGACAAATTTTTCTGGTTTAAATCTGATGACCTTAACTATCACTTCCGATCAACAATAAATACTTCATGAACCCATACATGGAACTCCAAATGTGCAGTGTGCCTGCACTGCTACAGAGCATGCATTGCAAGGTATTCACACAGTTTATCGCATAGACTTACCATAAGAAATGAAACAAGAACTGTAATACACTTTACACCACAGACGCTCACTCTGGCTTGACGAAAACATCCAAACATTGACCAAAAGTTGCACAAATAATTAAGTTTGAAAGGAAAAGAAACGAGGTATGTAGCATTTATAAATTCATCGAATGTAGTGAGGTGGTTTAATTTCGTCCCAGTCTATAAAATTAATTTCGGGCCATACTCAGCTCTTGCCGATTACCCGCCTACTAATCAGGGCGTCTGTCTCCGTTGCTTTTGAGCGTGAATGGAAATTGTAGAAATTTTTTGTGGAGCAACATTTAATGATAAAGCGTTTTAAATCATCAAAAGCGATGAGTGGTAGCAGGCGCTTTCGATAAAGAACGGGGGGAGTGCAGCGCCGCTGCTGTCGCCACGGCCGCTGCCAGTAGCCAGCAAATGGATCCCGGAGCTTTGCCGCATACGGCGTCCAGAGGAGGACAGTCTGCAGGAAATCTGCCGCAAAATCGTTACTAGATAAAATTTTGATACCGGTGTGTCACAAAGCGAAATAGATTGAGTCTGCGCTACCATAACATTCACGTCTTCAGCATTCAGACAGAAGAGGCTATAAAAATATGTTATGCCAGCTGCTCTCGATCCACTGACATTATGAACAGAAACAACGCACGCTACCGCTAGACCAGAGGCGTAATCAGCCTAGAGTCTCTCTATCTTGGGACAAGTTTTCCTCCAGGAAGTGCCGCAGTCTACAGTGTTGCCAGATTGTGCAGATAACCGGACTTAGAGAATTAGCGAGTTGGCCAGTTTCTTTGTCCCATGTCGCGATCGGCGCGGATTTAGCCTCTGAAGCGGTCGGCCGCCGGTCGAGTTTTATGTCAAAGAGTGTACATCCCTCTTTTGAAGCATTCATTACCCGTGCTGTAGTGCACAATTACGTGATGGACAACCAAATATTTCGCTTCTGTAATTATCGTCTCAGAATATGACTCATAGATAATAAAACAGTTCAAGAGTCTTCGTAAAACGTTATCGTTCCATTTTCTTTGAACTTCGTGACTCTGAGTTTTAATTTTATGCTCCGAATGACACGGATAATTACGAGTGCTGTGAGGATGGGTTGTGATTCGTTCTTGGGTAGCTAGCTCAGATGGTGCCGGCACGGTAGCTCAGCGTGTTCGGTCAGAGGGTTAGTCGCCCTCTCTAAGAATAAAATTTAAAAAAAGTAAATGGATCAATGACGAAATGAAATAAAAAAGATAGTAGAACTTTGGCCCGCGAAAGGCAAAGGTCCCGAGTTCGAGACTCCGTCCGGCACATAGTTTTAATCTGCCAGTAAGCTTAATATCAGCGCACACTCCGATGCAGAGTGAAAATTTCATTCTGTAATTACTAGTTTGCTGGTAAAGGGATTGAATTAATGTTTACAGACCATGATCATGCGCCTTTCCCCTCGTCCCTCCTTATTTACAGTTGCAGTCGTTCTTCACGTTAGTAAATTTTAGATCCGCCTGTGAAGCTAAACTATCACTTCTGATGGCCATGTGGGGGTCCCGGGTTCAATTGCAGGAACTGCCAGGCATTTTCCCTTGGTGGGAGGACTGGAAAAGGGTCTAGTCAGCTTCGTGATGCCAACTGAGAAGCAACTGGAATGAGAAGTAGCGGTTCCGAGGTCTGGAAAGCCGATAACGGCTGGGAGATCGGTGTGCTCGCCCTTTGCTTCTCAGTACCGCACCAGAATGATGCCATGTGGCATAGGATGCACAACGGCCGGTCGTCATCGCATAGTTCTCTGAGCCCGACCGTCGAGTTCGGATTTTTTTAGTAGCAATGTTTAGACTTAAACACTAGATACCTAAAGCTTCCTTTCATGGAAATAAATATTTCAGCTTCCTTTTAAGGAATTTAAATAAATATTTCAGAGAAAGTAATCATTCACCCATTCCCCTCTCACATTAACTGAATAAGTAACCACACCGGAACCATAGAAACAAATAACTTAAAAATGCAGGCACTAATTGTTGAGATGTCTACAGTTAACGGGTACTGTAAAGCATCATTTCTTTTCTTTTCGTACAGGGTGAGTTATTTTTTCTTTCTTCCTCGCATATATTTTAGTGTTTCGTGCAGAGATTTTCAGTACACGAGATGGATAATAACGAAGGTTATAAAGATTGTAATTACAGTTTTGAATTAAGAGTTCAGAGAGAGGGTACTAAAGCTTGCTTGTGTATTTCATGCCGGCCGGAGTGGCCGGGCGGTTCTAGGCGCTTCAGTCTGGTCGCAGGTTCGAATCCTGCCTCGGACATGGATGTGTGTGATGTCCTTAGGCTAGTTAGGTTTAAGTAGTTCTAAGTTCTAGGGGACTGATGACCTCAGCAGTTAGGTCCCATAGTGCTCAGAGCCATTTGAACCTCCTTTTTTTAATTTTTTTTTATGCGAGACGCAGCGCCAACGCCATTTGTCTGCTGTTAAGCATATCCTGTGTTATGTTCGTGATGCTGAGACAGAGATGGCAGTTGGGAAATGGCATATCGGTAACTTATGATTTTACGGTTTGGAGATCCAAATCTTAGATAAATGACAGAAATATTTTAAACTTTTTAAAAAGCTATTAAAATCTTCTAGAAAACTTTTTAGCAGCCGGATTAGCTGTAAGTAGTTCCTTTATAATATGAACATACGCAACCTGTTTCGCGATTATTTAATTGCATCCTAGGTGTACGCTTCTAGGAAATGGATTTACTTACAGTTGTAACCATTTTTATAGCACACACTGTAATGTTTATATCACTAATGTTTTATCATAGAAAGTTTTTGCATTGTACTTTAATTTTATCTTAGTCTCTCTGTGTGTTTGTTATCTTACTCACTGTATTTTTTCTTAATTTATTTTGTAACAGTTCTCAGCTTTCGGTTGGTACGTAAACGTGTTTCTCCCGTCTCTATGTTCGCACCCTCTAGCGGCCTATTTCCATACTTCTTGTTGGCCGCTTCCCTCGGGCACACAGCGCGATGCCAGTTTCAGTTACTTCAACTGGGGTGTCACGTGGCCTAGCCGTCCTGCTTCAGGCATAGTCACTCGTCCAGCATGGGTCTTCTGCGGGAATTTTTTGATTTTTTATCGATGGTAAGTCTTAATATTTTTCTGTCGAAACACGGGTGTATTCCGAACAGTTTTCCTCCGTGATTTTATTTCAGCTCCATCTTTAGGTCCATACCCGAGAATCGCAGTCCTCATGTACACTGCCTGCCATCCTACCCACTGGAATTTGTGATATTTCATCTCGTAACCATCCAATTTAGGCGGTTCTGGGAATTCTAACACCACACGAAACCATGTTAAATTAGTTATGAATTTTTCCCCTGTCTTTCTGGTCAATTGCCCTATATTTATCATTGTTATACCTTCTGCTTCATTTTTCATAGATGTACACAACTGAGGGTGCGATTAAAACATTGCGCAACCGGTTGTGTACGATCCTGTAATAAAGGAATTACTAACAGCTAATGCAGCTATCAAATGTTTTTTAGAAGGTTTTAATAGATTTTTTAAAAAAAATTACAATATTTCTATCATGTCTGTAACGAGCCACGCATTATGGAGCAATTTTTCTTTTACTTTAGTCAGAACGAGATATACTGTTTTTTTTTCTACAACAGATAATTTCATTTATAAAATAGATCTTTAAAAATTGAATTTTATTGCAGAATATTATTTCAAACAACAACACAGAAAAGAGTTTCTGCACGATTAATTCATTTGTTACTGTTTAATGACCATGTGATAACAGATTAGTAATCTGATACATAAGTATTGTTGATGTAGAGTTAAAAAATTAGTTACATACAGCGAGCTGAAAAACTGTCATTGACTCTTATTTATTTATTCACTTATTTATTTTTTTCAATTCAAATAGTACTGCTAATTTGTACGGCCGACTTCGAAGTTGCAAATCGATTCAGTTAATTTTGAATTTAGTCTTGCGAGTCAGTTTCTTTAAGAACTTTATATTTTCACTTAAGGTAGTAGCTCGTAAAGAAACTGGGTTCTGAACTCTTTCATTACGCTCTTAAGTCACATTTCACACACGTAGATAAGAGTTACATTAAGATTTTGGCAAAGGACTGTGTTATCGTACGGAAAATGATTACAGTGATCATTTTTTATAGTTTTGGAGAAGAAATCATAATGTTTGGGCGTGTCCAGCTGTTGGAAGAGTCTCATACGCTTTTCTAACCCCTTAACAAATGCTGCTTTTTGTGCACTATTGCTTCCGAGTGTGTCTCTCTCGAAGTTAACTTAAATGAAAGCAAAGTAAAGAAACTGAATCTGTAAAGAAAAAAAGAGTTTTCAGTCTAATAGATGTAGTCATTTTCCAGGAAATTCCAATTTTTATTTCAGAGTCGCTATCGTGAATTAGCACAGCTAATACTATTATGCCATTTCGTAATCTGCTAGATCAACTACTACGGAAAAATAACTACACCACTGGCCATTAAAATCGCTTCAGTCCTGAGACTGGTTTGATGCAGCCCTCCATGCTACTCTATCCTGTGCAAGCTTCTTCATCTCCCAGTACCTACTGCAACCTACATCCTTCTGAATCTGCTTAGTGTATTCATCTCTTGGTCTCCCCCTACGATTTTTACCCTCCACGCTGCCTTCCAATACTAAATTGGTGATCCCTTGATGCCTCAGAACATGTCCTACCAACCGATCCCTTCTTCTGGTCAAGTTGTGCCACAAACTTCTCTTCTCCCCAATCCTATTCAATACTTCCTCATTAGTTATGTGATCTACCCATCTAATCTTCAGCATTCTTGTGTAGCACCACATTTCAAAAGCTTCTATTCTCTTCTTGTCCAAACTATTTACCGTCCATGTTTCACTTCCATACATGGCTGCACTCCATACAAATACTTTCAGAAATGACTTCCTGACACTTAAATCTATACTCGATGTTAACAAATTTCTCTTCTTCAGAAACGCTTTCCTTGCCATTGCCAGTCTACATTTTATATCCTCTCTACTTCGACCATCATCAGTTATTTTGCTCCCCAAATAGCAAAACTCCTTTACTACTTTAAGTGTCTCATTTCCTAATCTAATACCCTCAGCATCACCCGACTTAATTCGACTACATTCCATTATCCTCGTTTTGCTTTGGTTGATGTTCATCTTATATCCTCCTTTCAAGACACCATCCATTCCGTTCAACTGCTCTTCCAAGTCCTTTGCTGTCTCTGACAGAATTACAATGTCATCGGCGAACCTCAAAGTTTTTATTTCTTCTCCATGGATTTTAATACCTACTCCAAATTTTTCTTTTGTTTCCTTTACTGCTTGCTCAATATACAGATTGAATAACATTGGGGAGAGGCTACAACCCTGTCTCACTCCCTTCCCAACCGCTGCTTCCCTCTCATGCCCCTAGACTCTTATAACTGCCATCTGGTTTCTGTACAAATTGTAAATAGCCTTTCGCTCCCTGTATTTTACCCCTGCCACCTTTAGAATTTGAAAGAGAGTATTGCAGTCAACATTGTCAAAAGCTTTCTCTAAGTCTACAAATGCTAGAAACATAGGTTTACCTTTCCTTAATCTTTCTTCTAAGATAAGTCGTAAGGTCAGTATTGCCTCACGTGTTCCAGTATTTCTACGGAATCCAAACTGATCTTCCCCGAGGTCGGCTTCTACTAGTTTTTCCATTCGTCTGTAAAGAATTCGTGTTAGTATTTTGCAGCTGTGGCTTATTAAACTGATAGTTCGGTAATTTTCACATCTGTCAACACCTGCTTTCTTTGGGATTGGAATTATTATATTCTTCTTGAAGTCTGAGGGTATTTCGCCTGTTTCATACATCTTGCTCACCAGGTGGTAGAGTTTTGTCAGGACTGGCTCTCCCAAGGCCGTCAGTAGTTCTACTGGAATGTTGTCTACTCCGGGGGCCTTGTTTCGACCCAGGGCTTTCAGTGCTCTGTCAAACTCTTCACGCAGTATCGTATCTCCCATTTCGTCTTCATCTACATCCTCTTCCATTTCCATAATATTGTCCTCAAGTTCATCGCCCTTCTATAGACCCTCTATATACTCCTTCCACCTTTCTGCTTTCCCTTCTTTGCTTAGAACTGGGTTTCCATCTGAGCTCTTGATGTTCGTACAAGTGGTTCTCTTATCTCCAAAGGTCTCTTTAATTTTCCTGTAGGCAGTATCTATCTTACCCCTAGTGAGATAAGCCTCTACATCCTTACATTTGTCCTCTAGCCATCCCTGCTTAGCCATTTTGCACTTCCTGTTGATCTCATTTTTGAGACGTTTGTATTCCTTTTTGCCTGCTTCACTTACTGCATTTTTATATTTTCTCCTTTCATCAATTAAATTCAATATTTCTTCTGTTACCCAAGGATTTCTACTAGCCCTCGTCTTTTTACCTACTTGATCCTCTGCTGCCTTCACTACTTCATCCCTCAAAGCTACCCATTCTTCTTCTACTGTATTTCTTTCCCCCATTCCTGTCAATTGTTCCCTTATGCTCTCCCTGAAACTCTGTACAACCTCTGGTTCTTTCAGTTTATCCAGGTCCCATCTCCTTAAATTCCCACCTTTTTGCAGTTTCTTCAGTTTTGATCTACAGGTCATAACCAATAGATTGTGGTCAGAGTCCACATCTGCCCCTGGAAATGTCTTACAATTTAAAACCTGGTTCCTAAATCTCTGTCTTACCATTATATAATCTATCTGATACCTTTTAGTATCTCCAGGCTTCTTCCATGTATACAACCTCCTATCATGATTCTTAAACCAAGTGTTAGCTATGATTAAGTTGTGCTCTGTGCAAAATTCTACCAGGCGGCTTCCTCTTTCATTTCTTAGCCCCAATCCATATTCACCTACTACGTTTCCTTCTCTCGCTTTTCCTACACTCGAATTCCAGTCACCCATGACTATTAAATTTTCGTCTCCCTTCACTATCTGAATAATTTCTTTTATTTCATCATACATTTCTTCAATTTCTTCGTCATCTGCAGAGCTAGTTGGCATATAAACTTCTACTACTGTAGTAGATGTGGGCTTCGTATCTATCTTGGTCACAATAATGCGTTCACTATGCTGTTTGTAGTAGCTTACCCGCATTCCTATTTTCCTATTCATTATTAAACCTACTCCTGCATTACCCCTATTTGACTTTGTGTTTATAACCCTGTAGTCACCTGACCAGAAGTCTTGTTCCTCCTGCCACCGAACTTCACTAATTCCCACTATATCTAACTTTAACCTATCCATTTCCCTTTTTAAATTTTCTAACCTACCTGCCCGATTAAGGGATCTGACATTCCACGCTCCGATCCGTAGAACGCCAGTTTTCTTTCTCCTGATAACGACATCCTCTTGAGTAGTCCCCGCCCGGAGATCCGAATGGGGGACTATTTTACCTCCGGAATATTTTACCCAAGAAGACGCCATCATCATTTAATCATACAGTAAAGCTGCATGCCCTCGGGAAAAATTACGGCCGTAGTTTCCCCTTGCTTTCAGCCGTTCGCAGTACCAGCACAGCAAGGCCGTTTTGGTTATTGTTACAAGGCCAGATCAGTCAATCAACCAGACTTTTGCCCCTGCAACTACTGAAAAGGCTGCTGCCCCTCTTCAGAAACCACACGTTTGTCTGGCCTCTCAACAGATACCCCTCCGTTGTGGTTGTACCCACGGTACGGCTATCTGTATCGCTGAGGCACGCAAGCCTCCCCACAAACGGCAAGATCCATGGTTCATGGGGGGGGGGGGGGGGGGGGGTTATCCATTAGACAAATATATTATACTAGAACTGACATGTGATTACATTTTCACGCAATTTGGGTGCATAGATCCTGAGAAATCAGTACCCAGAATAACCACCTCTACCCGTAATAACGGCCTTGATATGCCTGGGCATTGATTCAAACAGAGCTTGGATGGCACGTACAGGTACCGCTGCCCATGCAGCTTCAACACGATACCACAGTTCATCAAGAGTAGTGACTGGAGTATTGTGACGAGCCAGTTGCTCGGCCACCATTGATCTGACGTTGTCAATTGGTGAGAGATCTGGATAATGTGCTGGCCAGGGCAACAGTGGAACATTTTCAGTACCCAGAAAGACCCGTACAGGACCTGAAACATGCGGTCGTGCATTATCCTGCGACCATCATGATGCTGTAAACAGAACCTGGATTCATCCGAAAAAATGACGTTTTGCCATTCGTGCACCCAGGGTCGTCGTTGAGTACAACTGCGCAGGCGTTCCTGTCAGTCATGAGCGTCAAGGGTAACCACAGCCATGGTCTCCGAGCTGATAGTCCATACTGCTGCAAACGTCGTCAGACTGTTCGTGCAGATGGTTGTCTTACAAACGTCCCCATCTGTTGACTCAGGGATCCAAATGCGGATAAGATGCCTGTCATCTCGACTGCTAGTGATACGAGGCCGTTGGGATCCAGCACGGCGTTCCGTATTACCCTCCTGAAACCACCGATTCCATATTCTGCTAGCAGTCATTGGATCTCGACCAACGTGAGCAGCTATGTCCCGATACGATAAACCGCAATCGAGATAGGCTACAATCC
Organism: Schistocerca cancellata; assembly: GCF_023864275.1. NCBI lineage: Eukaryota > Metazoa > Arthropoda > Insecta > Orthoptera > Acrididae > Schistocerca > Schistocerca cancellata. The sequence goes on along the minus strand of NC_064630.1, from coordinate 616,949,253 downwards.
GACCATTTATCAAAGTCGGCAACGTGATAGTACGCATTTCTCCTCCTTACACGAGGCATCACAACAACGTTTCACCAGGCAGCGCCGGTCAACTGCTGTTTGTGTATGAGAAATCGTTTGGAAACTTTCCTCATGTCAGCAGGTTGTAGGTGTCGCCACCGGCGCCAACCTTGTGTGAATGCTCTGAAAAGTTGATCATTTGCATATCACAGCATCTTCTTCCTGTCGGTTAAATTTTGCGTCTGTAGTACGTAATCTTCGTGGTGTAGTAATTTTAATGGTCAGTAGTGCACTATATATGAAATTACATGTTTTTAAGTTAGGTTTAATACCTCGTGACGGCCAGATTCTTCTATGATCTTTATTGTTTTGGCATTGCACAGTTTACACAGGTTACGATATTCCGGTTACATGAAAAGCACCTCGTAGTATTCTGGCCAAATGTCTTTTCCAGAAACATTATCATGTCGAAACCACAAGCAATTCCATACCTCAAGGCAAAGTCATCAATGAAGTACAACACCACTGAAAGTATATATATAGCCGGCCGCGGTGGTCTAGCGGTTCTGGCGCTGCAGTCCGGAACCGCGGGACTGCTGCGGTCGCAGGTTCGAATCCTGCCTCGGGCATGGGTGTGTGTGATGTCCTTAGGTTAGTTAGGTTTATATAGTTCTAAGTTCTAGGGGACTTTTGACCTAAGATGTTGAGTCCCATAGTGCTCAGAGCCATTTGAACCATTTTTAGTATACATATTATTGACACCAATGTACAGCCAGAACAAAATGGACCAGAGGGAGCAGCAATTTATATGAACATAGAAAATTCTAGATTTTTGGTGTTAACAAAAACATAGAACATTCCATAATACACAAATATTACAAACATAAGCTATTTCAAAAACATTCCAGAAACTATAAATATTAAATAGCAAATAACGGACGGGGGGCGTGTTTGAACTTGCAACAGCGATGCTACACACAACACCACACTGCGTACACGCTAACTCGGCAGCATTGCTTCTTCCTCTGCAAAAAAGCAACACGCGGTTTCAGAATTCCTCATTAGAGCCAACTGCTGCATCCTACATCTAGATCTTGTCAAAAGTTCTGTTTATGGGGGCACGGGCAGAATGTCGCGTCCTGGACGCGTTGTTATATCCTCTTCGCTATGACGAGCATCGAAGATAGCTCCTCTCGTCGAATCTTTGCGACTGTCGAACGGATCTTTCGTTACCTTGAACTTTCCAACGTCAATTTGCTCCTCTGGATAGCAACAGGCCTTCATACGGTGGACGTGGACGATGTCTCTGCGCTTTTGTCTTTTTGATAAAGGGCAATAACATTCGATTTCACATGTGACGTCCGACAAGCGACAGTGGATAAGAAATGCCCCAAAGTAGGGTTTTGGAGACTTTTCACGCCGTCAGTGCATGACGCTACAGCATTCGCGGTCTTTCTCCCGGGCGTTCAGAGTCCATACGTGAGTCAGCTACGTCTCGCTTCTTCGGTCTTGGAGATGAAGTGTATCATGTAGACATTGTGAATATCATCCGGTTGAAACGAAAACAGTGCATCTATTGTCATTTTGGTCTCGTGGCTGTGGAACGGGAAGAATGGTGTCAAGCTTGTGCATTGCTTCGCCGTAATGGATGCGAATGTCATGACGGGCAGTATTCTACCCAAGTCTCTCTGTCTGACATCAAAAATCGACGTACGTCAAAAGCAAAATGGTTCAAATGGCTCTGAGCACTATGTGGCTTAACTTCTAAGGTCATCAGTCCCCTAGAACTGAGAACTACTTAAACCTAACTAACCTAAGGACATCACACACATCCATGCCCGAGGCAGGATTCTAACCTGCGACTGTAGCGGTCGTGCGGTTCCAGACTGTAGCGCCTTTAGCCGCTTGGCCACCCCGGCCGGCCGTCAAAAGCAAATCTACCAATGTCTCACTGCAGAGCTTCGTGACCCCTTTCCTATGTGAAGAGCTGGCAGTTGTCATCATGTGGGTGACATGAAATTATCTCTGATACTGATCTAAACTGGAAACTATTGCCACTGTCCGAGATCATCAGACGAAGTGCATCGAGCTTCAAATTGACTCTCCTGTAAGGAATTTTGGTATTAGCGAAACTATGGCAGTTGGAAAAGCTTTGGTACCAGCATAGTGGGTGAGGTAGTCAGTGCAGGTTTCAACGATTCTAGTTTGTCGACTTCGGGAATCTTCCCAAGAGGTCGATTCCAATTCGGTTAAATATCGGTGCTACAAGGGAATTGGTACCAAACGCTCCGGAAGCAACTGCGGCATGTGCTTACGTCACCGACATTCAAACATGGTTCAAATGGTTCTGAACACTGTGGGACTTACCATCTGAGGTCATCAGTCCCCTAGAACTTAGAACCCCTTAATCCCAACTAACCTAAGGACATCACACACATCCATGCCCGAGGCAGGATTCGAACCTGTGACCGTAGCAGCCACGCGGTTCCGGACTGAAGCGCCGAGAATCGCTCGGTCGCCACGGCCGGCCCCACTGACATTCCTTGCAGTGGTTCACATACTGTTTAACGAATCGGTAGAGATCTGGCCAGTGATGCCTGCATCTGATTCCGTTTAGTCTTCACGAATTCCATACGAGCGGGTAATGGAGCGTCGTGGAATACTTCAATATAGCTGGCCACAGATGAGCTTTGATGGCGAGTAACGATTTCCACCCCACTGCGTCATAGTTTCTCTTACATAACGCTCCGTCTACTAACCGGAATTCACCTCCTGTCGGTCCTCCTTCTTCAAAGATTCTATGATTTTCAGCAGTGATGGATCTTCCCTCTGTGCACAGGCTGTATCATCTAATGTAGCGATGACTGATATTTCATTCACGCTGCTGTGTTTTGTCAACGGATTCTACGTCTACATCTACACGACTCATCCTCAATTCACATTTGCGAGCCTCTCAGAGGATTCATTGAACCACTTTCCCTCTGTTTCTATACCGTTCTACTTTAGAAGAGCGCTCGGGAAAACACGAACTCTTAAGTCTTTCCATACGAGCTATGATTTCTCTAATTTCGTTACAGTGATCATTTCCCACTATGTAGGAGTAAAAAAATATTTTCACATTCGGAAGAGAAAGTGGTGGATCGAAAATCTGTAGAAGTATCTTGCCACAACAAAAAAACGCCTTTGTTTTACGACTGCCAGTCCATCACGCATGTCTTAACCGTTACGCTCTCTCCCCTATTTCGCTATAATATAAGACGAGCTGAGCTTCTTTGAACTTGTTCGGTGTCCTCTGTAGTCTTAAATGGTAAGTATCCCATACGGCTCAGCAGTACTCCAGCACAGGAAGGACAAGCGTAGTGGAGGCAGTCTCTTTAATAGACCTTTTACATCTTAAAGTGTTCTGGCAATAATACGCAGTCTTCGGTTTGCCTTCTCCATAATATTATCTATGTAATCGTACCAATTTAAGTTGTTTGTGTCTGTAATTTCCAAGTATTTAGTTGAATTAACAGTCTTTAGATTTGTGTGATTTATAATGTAACCGAAATTTGAGGGATTATTTTTAATACCCATGTCGATGATCTAACATTTTCAATTATTTATGGACAATTGCCACGTTTCACACCATACAGATATCTTGTATAAATCATTTTGCGATTGGTTTTCGTCATCGACAGTTATACTAGACGGTAAATGGTAGAATCATCTGCAAACAATCCAAACAATCTAAGATGGCTGATCAGATTATCTCCTAAATCATTTATATGGATTAGAAATTGCCGACGGCCTCTAACACTTCTCATAGAACGCAAGATATCACTTTTGTTTTACTCGATGACTTTCTGCCAGTTACTGCGAACTGTGACATTTCTGACTGGAAATGATGAATCCAGTCGAACAACTCGAGGCCGTATTTCACAGGCACGAAATTTGAAGCTGCTTATGAGGAAATACAGAAATATGGCGTCCCCTGTCCTCAGCACTCATTACTTCGTGAGAATAAAAGAGCTATTTGTGTTTCACGAAAACGATATTTTCTGAGTCCGTGCTGTATATCAACAGATCGGTTTCGTCGCAGTAACTCATAATGTTCGTAAACAGTATATGTTTTAAAATTCTACTGCAAGTTGACGTCCATGATATGGGTCTCTTTTCCATCGGATTACCTCTACTTCCTTTCTTGAGTATTGGTTTGACTTATGCAACTTTACAGTCTTTCGGTACGGATCTTACTTAGAGTGAGCAGTTGTGTATGAATGCTAACTACGTTGCTATTACACCAAAGCGCCAGAGAAACTGGTCTAGGCATGCGTATTCAAAAATATGTAAACAGGCAGAATATGGTGCTGCAGTCGGCAACGCCTATATAAGACAACAAGTGTGTGGCGCAGTTATTAGATCGGTTGCTGCTGCTACAATGGCAAGTTATCAAGATTTAGGTGAGTTTGAACGTGGTGTTATAGTCGGCGCACGAAGGATGGGACGCAGCAACCCCGATGTAGCGATGAAGTAAACACTTTCGCGTACGACGATTTCACGAGTGTACTGTGAATATCAGGAATCCGGCAAAACATCAATCTCCGACATCGCTGTAGCCGAAAATACACTCCTGGAAATTGAAATAAGAACACCGTGAATTCATTGTCCCAGGAAGGGGAAACTTTATTGACACATTCCTGGGGTCAGATACATCACATGATCACACTGACAGAACCACAGGCACATAGACACAGGCAACAGAGCATGCACAATGTCGGCACTAGTACAGTGTATATCCACCTTTCGCAGCAATGCAGGCTGCTATTCTCCCATGGAGACGATCGTAGAGATGCTGGATGTAGTCCTGTGGAACGGCTTGCCATGCCATTTCCACCTGGCGCCTCAGTTGGACCAGCGTTCGTGCTGGACGTGCAGACCGCGTGAGACGACGCTTCATCCAGTCCCAAACATGCCCAATGGGGGACAGATCCGGAGATCTTGCTGGCCAGGGTAGTTGACTTACACCTTCTAGAGCACGTTGGGTGGCACGGGATACATGCGGACGTGCATTGTCCTGTTGGAACAGCAAGTTCCCTTTCCGGTCTAGGAATGGTAGAACGATGGGTTCGATGACGGTTTGGATGTACCGTGCACTATTCAGTGCCCCCTCGACGATCACCAGTGGTGTACGGCCAGTGTAGGAGATCGCTCCCCACACCATGATGCCGGGTGTTGGCCCTGTGTGCCTCGGTCGTATGCAGTCCTGATTGTGGCGCTCACCTGCACGGCGCCAAACACGCATACGACCATCATTGGCACCAAGGCAGAAGCGACTCTCATCGCTGAAGACGATACGTCTCCATTCGTCCCTCCATTCACGCCTGTCGCGACACCACTGGAGGCGGGCTGCACGATGTTGGGGCGTGAGCGGAAGACGGCCTAACGGTGTGCGGGACCGTAGCCCAGCTTCATGGAGACGGTTGCGAATGGTCCTCGCCGATACCCCAGGAGCAACAGTGTCCCTAATTTGCTGGGAAGTGGCGGCGCGGTCCCCTACGGCACTGCGTAGGATCCTACGGTCTTGGCGTGCATCCGTGCGTCGCTGCGGTCCGGTCCCAGGTCGACGGGCACGTGCACCTTCCGCCGACCACTGGCGACAACATCGATGTACTGTGGAGACCTCACGCCCCACGTGTTGAGCAATTCGGCGGTACGTCCACCCGGCCTCCCGCATGCCCACTATACGCCCTCGCTCAAAGTCCGTCAACTGCACATACGGTTCACGTCCACGCTGTCGCGGCATGCTATCAGTGTTAAAGACTGCGATGGAGCTCCGTATGCCACGGCAAACTGGCTGACACTGACGGCGGCGGTGCACAAATGCTGCGCAGCTAGCGCCATTCGACGGCCAACACCGCGGTTCCTGGTGTGTCCGCTGTGCCGTGCGTGTGATCTTTGCTTGTACAGCCCTCTCGCAGTGTCCGGAGCAAGTATGGTGGGTCTGACACACCGGTGTCAATGTGTTCTTTTTTCCGTTTCCAGGAGTGTAGATCCTGTAAGAATGGGACCAACGATGATTGAACAGAATCGTTCAACGCGAGAGAAGTGCAACCGTACCGCGAATTGCTGCAGATTACAACGCTGGGCCATCAACAAGTGACAGCGTGCGAACCATTCAACGAAACATCATAGACATGGGCTTGCGGAGCCGAAGGTCCACTCATGTGCCCTTGATCATTGCACGACACAATGCTTTACGCGTCGCCTGGGCTCGTCAACACCGACATTGGACTGTTGACTGGAAATGTGTTGCCCGGTCGGACGAGTCTCGTTTCAAATTGTATCGAGCGGATCCATGGACCCTGCATCTTAGCAGCGGACTGTTCAAGCTGGTGGAAGATCTTTAATGGTGTGGAGCGGGTGCAGTTTGAGTTATATGGGACCCCTGATACGTCTAGATGCGACTCTGACAGGTGACACGTACGTAAGCATCCTGTCTGATCACCTGAATCCATTTATGTCCATTGCGCATTCTGACGGACTTGGGCAATTACGGGAGGAGGATTCGATACCCCACACGTTCAGAATTGCTGCAGAGTGGCTTGAGGAATACTCTTCTCAGTGTAAACACTTCCACTGGCCACCAATGTCCCCGGACATGAATATTATTGAGCTTATCTGGGATGCCTTGCAACGTGCTTTCATAAGAGATCTCCAAACTCCCTCCCCCCCCTCCCCCACAGCGTACTCTTACGGATTTATGGACAGCCCTGCAGGATTCATGGTGTCAATTCCCTCCAGCACTACTTCAAACGTTAGTCGAGTTCATGCGACATCGTGTTGCGGCACATCTGCGCTCTCGCTGGGGCCTTACGCGATATTAGGCTGGTGTACCAGTCGAATTAAATTGGGCGATGCTGAGGGAATTAGATTGGGAAATGAGAAACTTAAAGTAGTAGATGAGTTTTGCAATTTGGGGAACAAAATAACTGATAATGGTCGAAATAGAGAGGATATAATACGTAGACCGGCAATGGCAAGGAAAGCGTTTCTAAAGAAGAGAAATTCGTGAGCTTCGAGTATAGGTTTAAATGTCAGCAATTCTTTTCTGAAAGTATTTGTGTGGAGTGTAGCTATGCATGGGTAGCGAGATATGGACGATAAATAGTTTAGACAAGAAGAGCTTTCGAAATGTGGTGCTACAGAAGAATGCTGGAAATTAGATGGGTAGATCATGTAAGTAATGAGGTAGTACTGAATAGAATTGGGAAGAAGAGGAATTTGTGGCACAGCTTGACTAGAAGAAGGGATCGGTTGGTAGGACACGTTCTGAGGCATCGAGGGATCATCAGTTTGATGGCCGTGCATGTCAGCAGAGGACTGTACAAGCTGGTGAAGCCTCTGTCATGGTGTGGGACGTGTGCAGTTGGAGTAATATGGGACTCCTGATACGCCTAGATACAAATCTGACAGTGACACGTACGTAAGCACCCTGTCTGATCACCTGCATCCATTCAGGTCCATTGTGCATTCCGACGGATTTGGGCAAATCCCGCAGCACAATGCGACACCACACACATCCAGAATTGCGCATATCTGGGATGCCTTGCAACGTGCTGTTCAGAAGAGATCTCCACCCCCTCGTACTCTTAGACGGATTTATGGACAGCCATGCAGGGTTCATGGTGTCAATTCCCTCCAGCACTGCTTCAGACATTAGTCGAGTCCATGCCACGTTGTGTAGCGACACTTCTGCCTGCTCGCTGAGGCTCTACACGACATTAGGCAGGTGTTCCGGTTTCTTTGACTCTTCAGTGTAGATAATAGACAGGAACCAGTATGGGATTTGATAAGATGTTTAATGAGGTACAAATATTACAGTAGCAAACAGCACACGCTTGATCTGATATATTTGTTTGAAAACATGCGCATCTGTTAGCAGAGTCACTCCGCGTATTAACTTCGTACTATGCCCTCACAATTTAGCTGATAATTCTAATTAAGTTCTTAGTTCCAGTGTTCACGCAATATAATCATTAACCATGTAAATACGATAGACGCAGTTCGGTACACATAAGCTTCCTTTCCCATAAGTCTATTAATGCTTGAAGTTAACTATTTATTCGCACTTCTGTAATTAGTATGTATTGCAACAATGACCATCAGAAACCAAAATTCTCGATGCTTCACATACATGACGTCAGTCATTAACATTCCTTCAGGTCCTCAGTTCTTCTTTTCTGCACTGTGAATCTCCACTATGCAAATGCTACTGTCCGTTCCTAAACCTTGCGGTCTAGCTTCCTATAGTGCATCCAGAGTACTCATGTGCAATGTTTAACCGACGGCTCTATGGAGCGGGAGCGTTCGTCAAACAGTTCTACAACCCCGCCACTATGTCCCGCACTCCGACAATTAAAAACACTTGACAGTTTCTCTCAAAGCCAACTTCATGTTGCGCGACAACGAACGCACCTTGTTTAACCTTCATTTCACCAATACATTCCAAGTTAGCGTTTCTCCACGTTTTCATAGTACCGACTTTTCCCAACTCACAGTTCCACACTCAACTCTCAGCTATCTTTGTCTTTCTCTTTCGCTTAAACACAAATTATGTTTAAGCCTAACTTGAAAATTAATTTATAATAGTTTATTACATTGAAAAATTTCCATAGAAACATTTTTAAAACCATCACTGTTACGTAACAAAATACACGGATAAATTGATCACATCTTTACAGACAGAAATACCTCAGTACATGAGAAAAGAATTTATGCTTGAAACAGAAAAAATAAGTTAATCAATACACATCGCCTGATCATACTGGTTAATAAAATTTACGTCTCACAGAAAAGTTTGTGAAATGAGCAAGAAGTTTCAAATCACACAAAACCGTTGAAATTTCTTCTACTCATCGAAACATAAATTCTTGAGATTGATGAAAAATCGGTAAATTTTCTATAATCGGTGAAAACTGTAAAACAGTTGGTTCACATAAACTCTAAACATCCGTACATAGTTCTTACATTTCTAATAAATTTAGCAATAGCTCCTCGACAAAAGATCAGAATTATTCATGCTCCGTTGCCTATGCTGTTGCTTCTCCAATACAGGCCAACACCTAGATGCTTTCAGCCGTCACTTAAAGAACCCATTAACAGCATATGCTTGAACAATAGGGCAATATTCATATTTCCTATACACAAAGAAAGCAGTGAACAACAATGAAGACTCAGTTACTGCATTATGAAAAGAGGTAACCTTGTGAGACTTCTAGAAGAGACAGAAATATAAACATTGAGCTAATAAATTCAGGGTGTCTACAGTACTATGTACAGGAAGGTACACTGCAACACTGGACACAGTGTTTATTATTTCATATGTTATCACCTTTGGTCAGCGTACATTGGAAGCAATTAATAAATGTGTTTTGTGTGTGTGAAGTAAATTTTTGTCATAATATAATTTTCTGTCTATTGTTTATAGGCTACACAATTGACTTATATCTGAGTGTTATGGCGAAAGTAATATTCCAATGTATCACGCTGCACTGCAAAAAATTGGTAAAATTTTTCACATTTTTCAAAATGTAAGAAATTATATAGACCTGCCATATTGACACAACGTAACGGTTTAATGTTGGGCACTACGTAACAGTGTTAACAACGATGTGACCAGCACAAGTTCTATTCTAGGAGCCAACGTTAATGATGAAGGTTAATGTGAGTCACAGGAAGTTCTTCTTTGATATAGTAATAACTGAGGAACATGCTTCATACCAGAATTTAGTTAGTCTTGGTAGTTTTAGACGTTTCCTTAAAGCAGACAAAAGAACGAGCAGCCAAAGAAAAAAAAAAGGAGAATACATTGCACTGTAGCAGATAACGCAGTGTTAGAAGTTCTTTAAAGATATCAGAAGAGCAAGCGCGAAAATGAAACCAAAACCACTGTAAGGGTTACGACGATTTCAGGTGCCACTCCAAGGGATGAGCAGTGGAGTGATTGGCCAGTGAGACAGTATTACAAACGGGTAGTCGAGAGAAATATTTAGTTGGACTGCAGTTACACACGTCTTGGCAAAGCGAGGGAGATACACCAAATTCCGGTGCGCAGGCCGTAAAGGCCAGTGACAGTTGACGTCTGCTCTGGTGTAGAGGTACATGCGTCAGCATCAGCACTCTCTGACGCTGACGTCAGGCCGGCAGCAATCCAAATGATCGACGACAGTGTCACTCTCCTTCCTGGGCTGCGACTGCTTTCCACTGCAGACGCTCACACCCAAGCGACTCAGGTCCAGCTCGCGAACACTACGGTGAAGAGGGAAGCTGCATTGCACGGGACACAACCCGCTGCCACATAGCAGGAGTCTGGCAGCAGCGATACATGGGGCAGTTCATTGGCATTGTAGCACTAAATTCGGCAAGGTGGATTTAGTGCAGCAGGCGGCTGCCTCGGCTCAGTCTGGAACCAGTAGTTAAAGCTGCCGTAGTGCCATTCGTCTTATCATCTAGTGCAGTCCTCGTGTCTGGTTCTTCTGAACTATGGATGCATTTGCCTGAAAAATCACAACTATTTGTATGGCTCCAGAGTGCATTTGTTGCCCTTTCACCAGCCGCTGGTCACACAGCTCATGAAATGGTACTTGCCCTGGTGTGCAGACAGCGTTATGTCTTCTCTGACTATTACTATTGCGTGGCGCAAGTTTTGTTGAGCGTGGCTAGATCATCTTGTGACTAGTTCCAGTGTCGATTTACAACAAAAGTGACTAACTCCCAAGATTATACTAGACTGATCACACATTTCCTATACTACATTAAACTTTATGGCTACTGTCTAGTAGTTCCTTCAACACATATTGTGTACTGTGTCTATGCGGTGGGCACATCCTTGCCACTAGAAGACTTCTTTCATGCTTCCTTTCCACAGAGCTTGCTCAGGGAATCCAGTCTACTGCTACCTGGAATACCCATGAACAAGACTTGGTTCCCAGACAGCACTCAAGAAGGTAAGTTTTCGTGTAGGGTACATCTCCAAGGGTTCATGTGGCCGACATAACTGCAACTGTGTTGTATTTAAAGGAGTCATTCCCATAATTGTAGCTGGTAAATAAAACGCTGCTCCTGGAATTTAATACATGGTTCCGTTAACTAAAAATATAGTGCGTCTTTAACCCGAAGTTTTTTTTTATCCCAAGAGCTTCCCTTGGTGATAGCAACTTTTCACAATTTATCTCATGGTACACTGAGTATATCCAATGCATACCCGCTCGTTGGAAGTGCAGCTTTGAATCCATCACCTCCTTTCAGCACTGTCGAGCCTCTTTCTTGAGCCTCAACAATTGCTTGGTGCTTGTGTTGCCTTGTGTCCGGATCTCGTGAGTAGGAGATATGATGACAACGCAACTTTGACATTGCTGTTGTTGGTCATTATCTCATGCCAATCCTCATTTTCTGCTCTCAATAACACACCATTTTCTTTTCTGTATACAAATTTCCTGTTTCCAGCTTCAGTTAATAGGTGTGCCCCACGTAACATGTAAACAACGTATGCTGGTCTGCCACCAGTACCTCCACTAATACATACGACGGAGATCATCTGTTTTTAATTTTGTAGTTCTTCTGTGGTAGTGCAAAAAAAGGTTCTGATTGATAGGCTCTGCTACTAACTGCGTTTCTGGCGGAAATTTCTCCTGCATATTTCTCCATCCCTTCAGATATTGCTCGCGTGACAGTAGGCCCGCACTTAATTGCCCATATACTGCTTGATGAATGTGTACTTGAAAGTTCGTTAACTCCATTCTTGCGTTCCAGATAATGCCTCTTAGTGACTGCAGTAGTGTTGTTAGCGTTATTCTCGCATACAGTATTTTTATCTGCGCTTGAACAGCTTCTAAACCCCGATTTAGAGTGCTATCTGATGCTCTGGCATAATCCATTTCCTCTCTAATTAGTTGCCGAAGCATGCAAGTGTTGTTCAACACGCCACTCTCCAAACTCATAATCCTCGTGGAATTCCACTCAACAGGCGCCCTATTCCCTTATACCAATTCTCTTGAGGCTTCTGTTCTGCTATTCAGTTCACTTACGTCGTTTACATCTGGTGTCCCAAATACTGTACTGAGTATCCTTATCGCTGCACCTATCCATCCCCTTATCTTCCTCCGCAATTCACTGGCACCACTCCTACTATTTCTCGCAACTGCTACTTCAACCATGCATACGTTACAAGCAACTTCTTGCGTTTCTCTGCCACCTCCCTGAGTACTCGAGTTTTGCTTGCTAACTGCTGCAAATCCTAAAGTACTTCTTCCAACTTCCTTATTTCGTTTCGCAGTTCCCGTACGTTAAATATCCAACTTAATGTCCACTTTCACCTAGACAATACCACATTCTGCTACCTGGGAAACAAAACCCCTCCATCCCGATGATGACCTCGCATTACTCCTACTCCACCCCAGGCAAAGGACACCACGAAAACCATCATACTTCCTTCCTCCTCCTGGCCAGAGGCTGGGACCATTATCATCTCCCCTTCCCCCAGAAGCCTGCTGTTTCCCATCACAATAATTAAAGAAAATACTGACCCTACATATACATATGATCATACCTCCAGTTACATTAATAACTTACAAAGAACAACGTGTGAAAAATCTTAAAAACATAAAACACATGGACTGTCTCCCTGGCCTTAATGAAAATGGTATAGAAGGCACAAGGTCCTCTTCCTGTTGTTCACTCTTCCAATCCTTATTTTTTTTTTTTTTTTTTTTGTTTCTACTAATATTACCCCTGAGATTGACTCTGATGGACTCTTGAATAGTCACTTGGTAAGGGCCCTGCTACTGTGTTACAAACTTCATTGTCTTTCCTTTTGGTGTATATAGACTCTAAAAGATCACCCATTGGCCCACCTTCTATAGATAGAGTTCCTATACTCTTTGCAGCCTCCTCTTGCCTTTCCAGTGCCTTGGTGTTCACTTGTTGGATCCTCTTCCAAACTTCTCTCACAGTCTCGCAAGCTCTCGGACTGATTCTCCATTCCTGCTCCATATTTGCTTACTCATGTCTAATGACGATGGTATCTTCTTATTATACACCACCTTGAACTGTGACAACCTTTTGCTGGTGTGTGCTTTGAAATTATATCCAATCACCACAAAAGATAAACACATATCCCAGTTCACATTGTGGAAGTTAACATAATAACAAGCATAGTCCCGATCATCCAATGAACCCGCTCCATCCCACCATCTGACTGAGCATGAAGTGGTCTAGTTCTTAACTTTTTCAGTCTCAGCAACTGGCACAACACCTTCATCAAGTCTGACATGATGTTTGTCCCTTGACATCATTTTTCCTTCTTTTCTGACAGTGTTTGTTCTCCCCTCTGCACACTCCATGACCAGACTAAACGTGATCATGAATTTCTCTCAGCTTTTCTTCCCTTAGCTTCGCTTATACAACCACCCATGGTCCTAATCCTGTCTCCTCACATAAAAATCCATTACACATGCAGTTCTGCCTACTGTACTGCTTATATTCTCCGTCAGCGCTGAGCGCTGCTTGTTTCTCAGCAAGGTCCTAAAAAAATGGTTCAAATGGCTCTGAGCGCTATGGGACTTAACTTCTAAGGTCATCAGTACCCTAGAACTTAGAACTACTTAAACCTAACTAACCTAAGGACATCACACACATCCATGCCCGAGACAGGATTCGAACCTGCGACCGTAGCGGTCACACGGTTCCAGACTGTAACGCCTAGAACCGCTCGGCCACCCCGGCCGGCAGCAAGGTCCTCGCCTAATGCTTTTCACCGCTGCTATACCGCTTAGTGCATCCGCATTTGCGTATTTCTTCCCTGTTTTGTTGATTACTTGATACTCACATTCACTGAGTGTTAATGGCCACTTTGCCACTCTACTGGATGGGCTCTTCAAATCTAGTAACCATCCCAAAGCAGCATGGTCCGTCAATACTTTAAACTTCCTATCATACAGTTAACACCGGGCGTATTACCCTGTACACCAGGCTAAGCATATCTCTCTACGTGGTAGAATAATTCTTCTCAAACCCATTAAACTGTCTCAACGCAGAGGTATGAGGGCGTTTTTCTTCATTAATCTTTTGGCTCACAATACAATTGCGAATGCTGTTCACTGCATTGTGTGACAATATTATTCTTTCTGAAAATCTGGGAATACCGACACTGCACTCGACGCCAATCCCTCCTTTCTGCTGTCACTTCTCACACCACACTGTTAGTAATTGTGTAAGTGGTCGTGCTGTATCCGCCTTCCTCTCACAAACATTATAAAACAATTTGTGAGGCCCTAAATTCTGTAACCCTTTTCTGGTCCTTAGGAGCTGAGAGTGATAAAAGTTGTGTGAGATTTTTCATTATTAGTATTGGAAAATCTCACACAACTTGTATCACTCTCATATCATTCCTCACACCATCCTTACGAATTACATGACCCAAGTAATTTTCTTCTTCCGATGCAAAATACTCAGTGGTAAATTAGCAGCTCTAAACCTCTTGAAGACTTCCTGCAGTCGCTTTTCTTGCATGTATATTGGAAAAAAAATATGTCATCAAAATACACTAAACATTGTTGAGATTTCAATCCCTTGAACATTCTATCCCACAAACGCTAGAATGTTTCTGGTGCATTTTTCAAGCCAAATGGCGATCTTCTACACTGGTAATAACCCCAAGGTACCGAAAACGCAGTCTTTGATCTGTCCTCTGGAACCACCTCCAGCTGATGATACCCCTCCGCAAGTCCATCTTTGGGAAATACCAGCACTGGCTAAAATTATCAGTGGTTTCTGTGACGTTTGGAATGGGATAAGCATCTGTCGTTGCCTTCATGTTCAGATGTAGGTAGTCACAGCACAGTTAATGCTTTCTTGAACAATCCGTCGACATTTTTGGTTTGATTACAATTCTTTCCTCCCGTAGGATACTGAACTCAGGGCTACTGTCAGCTAACTGCTGATTGATAATCTCTTCTAAAAATCAGCTACAGATACCATGGTGTTCTGTACAGCCTCCAGTACACTGGCACTTTGTTCCCCATAGAGATCCTGCATTGGACCACAGGTGTTGCACGCAATGGCCCCTATGGAAATAAACAAGTCTTGAAACTCTAACAATAGTTCTTCAGTCTGCGCCCTCTATGTTCACCTCAAACGTTTAACCTTCACATGCAAAGCAGTCTTAGTGGCATCTTGTGCCTTTTCACAGCTTGCGCGTTTTGTACAGCAATCTTCCTCTGCTGGAATTTCTAACATTCCCACTGACATTTCCTTTACAAGGTAGCCTCCTTGGTGCCAAAATTATCCACGTTGATTGGTATTACCTTCCCTCTGTCCTTTCCCTGTATGCATTCGTCTTACTAAATAACACTTTACATTTAGTACTTCACTGTCCTCCAGTGGTTCCGCAATACACACCATGCCTACACCGAACTTCCCAGTGCCACTCAACACATTATCATGTGAATTAAACCTTAATGTCATTGCTCGCAGTTGAACTGGACTGCTCCGATACAACAGATGCTCCTCGCTACAGATCAACATTGACGACAGCTTCCCATAGCCAGAATGTCTTCCCACTAAGTCAATTATGGCAAGATGCTGGGGCGGAAAGTCCAACACTAGGATCTTGCTGTGCCCTCGCTTACATGAGATACAACTTTTACACACTGTCTAAACGTGTTGTCTCCAACAACTGAAAATTCACTGCACACAAATTATAAAGTCATGGGTCCAATTACCTCCTACCCACTAAATCTAGGCCACCGACACACATGTCCCTGTGTCCAACAAAAGCATATATTTCTTACCATCTACTACACCCATTACAGCAAGTTCCACGCTTCTTCATTCGTATTTAAAACATTTGCTTTTACTAGGAACGATTTTTGGCGGTTCTGTGGTTCCTTACGGAGTTTAATGAGTGCTTATTACAGCCCTGATCACCTCTAACATTATTCCCATAATACTGCCACGGACCGAGTGAGGTGGCGCAGTGGCTAGCACACTGGACCCGCATTCGGGAGGACGACGGTTTAAACCCGCGTGGAATCCTGATTTAGGTTTACCGTGATTTTCCTAAATCGCTCCTGGCAAATGCCGGGATGGTTCCTTTGAAAGGGCACGGCCGGCTGCCTTCCCTAATCCGATGAGACCGATGACCTCGCTGTCTGGTCTCCTCCCGCAAACAACCCAACCCAATCCAACTGCCACGGCTTCATACCAACCCTGTTATTTCCATAAAAGCATTGGTAATACATATCCACCCTGTTATTCTGTGACTGGCTGTACTGCCTATATACAGGGTGAGTCATGTAACATTACCGCTGGATATATTTCGTAAACCACATCAAATACTGACGAACCGATTCCACAGACCGAACGTGAGGAGAGGGGCTAGTGTAACCGTTTAATACAAACCATAAAAAAATGCACAGAAGTATGTTTTTTAACACAAACCTACGTTTTTTTAAATGGAACCCCGTTAGTTTTGTTCGCACATCTGAACATATAAACAAATACGTAATCAGTGCCGTTCGTTGCATTGTAAAATGTTAATTACATCTGGAGATATTGTAACCTAAAATTGACGCTTGAGTACCACTCCTCCGCTGTTCGATCGTGTGTATCGGAGAGCACCGAATTACGTAGGGATCCAAAGGGAACGGTGATGGACCTTAGGTACAGAAGAGACTGGAACAGCACATTACGTCCACATGCTAACACCTTTTTATTGGTCTTTTTCACTGACGCACATGTACATTACCATGAGGGGTGAGGTACACGTACACACGTGGTTTCCGTTTTCAATTACGGAGTGGAATAGAGTGTGTCCCAACATGTCAGGCCAATAGATGTTCAATGTGGTGGCCTTCATCTGCTGCACACAATTGCAATCTCTGGCGTAATGAATGTCGTACACGCCGCAGTACATCTGGTGTAATGTCGCCGCAGGCTGCCACAATACGTTGTTTCATATCCTCTGGGGTTGTAGGCACCTCACGGCACACATTCTCCTTTAACGTACCCCACAAAAAGAAGTCCAGAGGTATAAGATCAGGAGAACGGGCTGGCCAATTTATGCGTCCTCCACGTCCTATGAAACGCCCGTCCTATGAAACGCCTGTCAAGGGTCAGCCTAGTGTTAATTGCGGAATGTGCAGGTGCACCATCATGCTGATACCACATACGTCGACGCGCTTCCAGTGGGACACAATTCCACTTCGTAATTGAAAACGGAAACCACGTGTATACGTTTACCTCACCCCTCATGGTAATGTACATGTGCGTCAGTGAAAAAGACCAATAAAAAAGTGTTAGCATGTGGACGTGATGTGCTGTTCCAGTCTCTTCTGTACCTAAGGTCCATCACCGCTCCCTTTGGATCCCTACGTAATTCGGTGCTCTCTGATACACACGATCGAACAGCGGAGGAGTGGTACTCAAGCGTCAACTTTAGGTTACAATATCTCCAGATGTAATTAACATTTTACAATGCAACAAACGGCACTGATTACGTATTTGTTTATATGTTCAGATGTGCTAACAAAACTAACGGGGTTCCATTTAAAAAAAACGTAGGTTTGTGTTAAAAAACATACTTCCGTGCATTTTTTTATGGTTTGTATTAACCGGTTACACTAGCCCTCTCCTCACGTTCGGTCTGTGGAATCGATTCGTCAGTATTTAATGTTGTTTACGAAATATATCCAGCGGTAACGTTAGGTGACTCACCCTGTATATGCCCTGCACACCCAGAGTTAAAGCACCCTACATTCGTTGCAGACACTTTTCGTCGATCTTTTATCCCTGTTGCAACATCAGTTTCCTCAAATTCCATTGATAGCCTAACTGTTGCATGGAAACCTCTAGGCGCATCAGTGCACACCCTACTGGACTTTTCTGTGCTAAATCCCTTTCGAAAGCGTCGAGTGCCCTCTACTGGGCTCCCTGTAACAGTACCTTATTTGCCACATCGGTCTGCATCAGTTCATACGTATACACATTAATTTTTCTAATCTTGTTCACAAAGTCCTCTATGGGTCATTAGGCCTCTCAGAAATTACTCTTAACTGCTCGTGGAATAACTGCTCGCTATTCTGCTTCTTACATCCACCAACCTTTGCCTGAGCTACTCAAAATTTTCTGCCTTGTCGAGTGTCTCTGTGCAACATACAAAGGTGCAGTCATACTATTCGCTGCAACCGCTTGACTGTCCATCTCTAGCCGTGAGACCATTGTCTCCGCAAATGATAACACATTCTTGGCCAACTTACCAGCTAAATCCACCCCTAGACTCTCTCATTTAGCAACCCCAACCCCTCATCCCTTTTTGCAAGCTTACAATTCACAGATGTATTCTCTGTTCTTAACCGCAATACTTGATCAACTATCATTCCATTGCTTGCTGACCAGTGACACTTTGTGTGTCTGATTTTGCCATTGCCTCACCTTCCTCATATTTACGAATTCCACAATAATAATGCAACAATAAAAAGAACAGAGTATGTGTTAGTTAATAACACTAGAACACTTATTTCTGATTATGATTCACCTGGACATCCTTCATTGCCTCTCCATTTGGCCAAAAGACGACTTGTAAAACAAACAACCGTCATATATTCGGCACAAGGGGCAGAACACCAAAGGAAATTACACTGTGCTCGTGGTATGGGCTCTAACCAAAGATCCTTAAAATTACCCTTAAACTGGGAAACACCCACTGATTCCTCCAGCCACACAAAAATAAGTTTGTGATTGTGTTCTCATTCACCCGACAATGAAGACACCACAGATCGCGGCTCAGACATTGTGCTGTGGGTGGACTGGTACACGCTCCGCTGTCCACTGGTAGCAACATCAGCTCTGTTCACACCACTCTATAGGACTGTTGACGACTTCAAGTGCCACGCCGTGGGGTGAGTGGTGGAATGATGAGTTGGTGGCGTCCAGTGACAGACTGCTTGTCTATAGAGATATTTTATTAGATTTCACTTACAATCTTGTCACTGATAATGTGAGGAAAACATGCCCCCCACACAGCAGAAGACTGGCTTCTGCCCCAGAACAGAGGTACACTTATCAGTGCCTTGCGATGCTGACGTCAGGCTTGCAGCAATCCAGTGGTGCATCAGTCAGCCAAGGCCCCGACGTCAGCAGTGCACTCTTCCTTGTGCTGTGATTGCATCCTGTGGCAGACGCCCACAGACCAGGCGATTCAGTCTAGGCTTTCTTCCACCACAGTGATAAGGGAAGACTGCGAGACATGGGCACAACGTGCAGCTCCCTGGCAGGAGTCTGTGGTGACAGGTGCAGCTAGGTCAGTAGGGCTGTGATAGTGTAGACCTGGTGAGATAGGAAGCTATCCTGACCCAGTCTCGAAACCATAGCTGCAGGTGGTCATGTCCAGTCGTTTCATCATCTAGCATAGCGTTGGCACGGGGGTGGAGGGGGGGCGGTAGGGGGTGAAACCGTACTCTAAATGCACCTGTCTCAAAATTCAAAGCTATTTATATGGCTATGGGGCACATTTGTTGCATTATTACCCAGCCCCCCAGTCACATAGCTCATGACACATTGTTGCCATGGCGTGGTGCCACTGTCCTGCCTACTCTGGCTGATACCACTATGTAGTGTAGGTTTTGCTGAGAACAGCTACCCCTCTAATGATCCTTTTGTGTACATGTTGCTATAAGATATATTTTGCCACACTGCACTTATTGGCCAGCGGTAGTTGATACAACTTGTACTGCGGCTCTCTTACAAATTCCCACAAGTTTCCCTTAAAACAAGGTAACAACAATACACCACCAAACTTAATCGGTTTCCAAAAGTACCTGAATTGCCCGGACAAGTGGAAAACAAAGTGTGGTCCTTTAGATTACCAGACAGTGAAGAAATTAAGGGTGAAAATGAGGGCAAAGAGGAAAACAGTAGAAAGGCTGTTCAACACGATTATATTTTAGTAGAGTTCTCTCACAACAACACAGTTCAGCAAATTTGTAAAGTAAACAGTAAAAAAATTTAAACTTTTTTCGGAAAAAATAAATATTTACGGTGTTAAGTATTTAATTGTAGATTGTATTCCGAAGCAGTTTAAGAATACAAAAATGGTTCAAATGGCTCTGAGCACTATGGGACTTAACATCTGTGGTCATCAGTCCCCTAGAACTTAGAACTACTTAAACCTAACTAACCTAAGGACATCACACATATCCATGCCCGAGGCAGGAATCGAACCTGCGACCGTAGCAGTCGCGCGGTTCCGGACTGAGCGCCTAGAACCGCTAGACCACCGCGGCCGGCTAAAAATACAAGTTACACTAACACGAGTGTAATTTTTCATGCTTACTACACTGTACCACAGTGTGTGTAACATTCTGCCATCCACTGGGGCTCATTGTAACAGTTTACATTCATATGTAATATTAAATACCCTAGTTTCGAAGCCACACAGTCTATGAGCTTGAAGTGATTGTTAAGGGATCATTAAGGAAAAACATATAAAAAGAACAATATCTTCACAAACATATTTTTTAAAATGTAAGAAAATAATTTTATCCGTTGCAGTGTACCCAACATTCCTCTATTCTTCCTTCTTGTCTTAAATCATAAATACACATTAACCTTCTTGACACTTAAAACATACGTAATAATCGAATATCATGTACAAAACTAAAGACTAATAGCGTGTGCGTGCATATAACTCTTTTGTTATAAGTTAATTCAATATAGAACTATCAAATTAACATGATATCATAATAAGCTTTAAGAACGTGTAATGTAATATCCACAACTACAACATTGTATATGCAGTACTGCCTCACTATTTTTATTACAATATACAGAATAATTAATTCGTTGTAGAATACCAAGTAGCTGTCGCAATATTTAAAATGGTATTCACTGACATAACATTTCTCTGTGCAGCACAGTCTGACATCAGTTGTTTCAAATAATGCTCATCCAGCAGTCATTGCATGTAAATAATTTGTCAAATTTCTCCTATAAATAACTATCCGATGTGTTATTTGAATTTATTTCACAATAGAATGTCTAAAATAGCACTTGTATAATTATGAAAATGTTTTCAAAAAATGTTGTTGCATAAATCCATTAAATAGTAAAGACAATGTAATTGCCATTGCGCAGAGCTCACAGAAACTGTATTATTCACGCCTCATGAACTTGTTGTGTAATATTTATATCAAGGTGATAACAACTCTGGCATACATTACCTTTAGCTTAGCTTTTTTTTCTTTTTATCAGCCGTTACATTAGTGCACAAGTGTCCTTGTGATCGAGGTACCGAGGTGAGTATGTGCCACTGTTAACTCCAAAGCCAGAAGAGTGTCTGTTGTACCTTATTATTCTGAGAAATGTGAAATCCAACAGCAGACATCAGTCACGAAAAAATGGCGTAAGATTTTCGAGGTAAATATCACAAGTTGATTATTTTGTTCTCATGCAAAGATGTTCATCTTATTTTGGTTCGTTATTACGTGTGTTACAAATGCGGTACAAATCCATTCTTCTTCTAATACTGGGCCTTCCTATAGGCCGCCACCACCCTAGAATGCCTCACAAAACCACTAACGTCTCGTAGTTGGTATTTGTAATTAACATACAAGAAATGTGAAAACAAACAGTTGAATTTGAATCCCATGGTTCAAAGTAAAAGTGCCACATTTTAATACGTAAAATATTTAACAGTGGCTTGTTGCTGATTTTACTTTCAGTATAAGCCCACCTTTAATACGAGTGAAATTCTACAGTTACATAGCCACACAAGAGGAGTTGTAAAATATTTTTGAAATATATAGCATATTTCTCAAACTGTACCACAGTGGAGATAAGCAATGTGTCGTTCACGTGCATATATGGGAATAGTACGTAAAGCTGTGGCAAACATGTGGATTTTATTTGCATTGTTTGTTCCTTGTGATTCATGTAATTCATTGTCAGTGTAACCTAGAGATGACTTATACTTGACGCAGATACACAGGTAAGCATTTATGTGGAAGATGTGAACTTCTTAAGGTGGTGCCTTTGAAATGGAAGGAATTTATTCATTCAACAACCAAGACCATTGCTTCGCCGAATGAAACTCGGCTAGCTTACTCTTCTAAAACCACCTACACAAGGTAATGGATGGAAGAGGGTGTTCTAGCCCAGGTACCACCCGATGAAAATCCTGCAGTTAGTTGTTCAAAAATGGTTCAAATGGCTCTGAGCACTATGGGACTCAACATCTGAGGTCATCACTCCCCTAGAACTTAGAACTACTTAAACCTAAGTAACCTAACGACATCACACACATCCATGCGAACCTGCGATCGTAGCGGTCGCGCGGTTCCAGACTGAAGCGCCTAGAACCGCTCGGCCACCACGGCCGGCACAGTTAGTTGCAATGATACGCTTGGGTAATACTTGCAAAGCATAAGAGCAAAGAAATTTCCGCAAACTGCTCTCATGAATCAAAACCAGAAGCATTCAAGAGATACCTCATGTGTGAAGACGTGTGGGAATCGCTATTTTAAAATTATAAAAGTGTGAATAGGAGACAGTAGTTGAGGTGGTTGCTTGAAAAGTCATACACGTTCCAAGAGGGTGTGGGACTACATCTACATCTAGATCTATGTGGATACTTTGCAAATCACATTTAAGTGCCTGGCAGAGGGTTCATCGAATCACCTTCACAATTCTCTAGTATTCCAATCTTGAATCATTGTCACAAATATTCTCAGGTGGAAGCAGTAGATGCCATTTTAAGTAACGTAATTGAGCTGTGTAGACGGGAAAAACATATGCTGATGTGTCCCCATATGGAGGGTTGGAAATGATAGTCGAGAGACCTCTCATTTTTCGTGTTACCTGACGCTCCGTTATTAACGGATTCTCTCGTTTTTTCACCCAAATTTTCTTTCTTTGTTTATTCTATTATTTTTTTTTTTTTTTGGCCCAGAGGGAATAATTCTCCGTTTCTGTTTTTAAGTCTATTACGAATTATATTTTATGGAATAAATACGCTCTTGAAGCTCATCTTCTTGAAAACTATCTTTGTTATAGTTTCTTTGGTTATGTCAAATTTCTTTAGCGTTGACAACGCTTCAGTTTCCAAACCGTAGCAACAACCAACGACAATAATTCATTCCGCTTTCTCCAGCGGCTACAGTCTGATTCAAGCGTGGTTCAGAATGTGTTCTTAATCCGTTGGTCTTCTGTAGAAAATTAGTTTCAACTTAAAAATGCTCGAAGTTGAAGAATATCCATCAAAAACTCCTCTGCGAAAAAAGTTTATATCTCAAGGCCAACTCCACCAAATATATCTCAAATAATGGGAAGATACGTTTCGGTTGGTTAAGCCAGCACCAGACGAGAGTTGAGCACTTTTTCCTTTGTGTATGAAGCATTTTAGTAAGTCTCGCGGTAGACGCACTGACACGGAACAACAGACGTATACAATACAAGGGATATCGCATTAACGAAAAGTGGTATTCTGTTAATTCAAATAAACTATCGAGCTATTTAGTTGCTTAAGCAATAAAGAAGTGCCGCTTGTGAACTTGGTTTAGTGTGTCGTATCTGAACTGGAAACATAAATCTGTGTTTAATGAGTCTCTAATTGCCTCCAAACTTTCATTTGGACGCACTAAAGCGGAAATGGTTGTGTAGAACGTTCTTGATATTGAAAATGTTAATGACTTTCTGTCTGTTTTAAGGTATCCCAAAAGGACTAACTTTTTCTCGTCTGCAAGCGCTGCATCAAACAAAATCAATCGAAAAATGTTCCCAGTTTCCATCCTGTACTTCGTCTCTTTAAATAGAGTGCAGAATACTCTTCAGATTTTGTTGGAAGTACTGAAGAAACATCTATTCTCATAACCGATATGGTGCTGCTGTGCTTAAAAAAACACAATTTTGATGTTAATTTGTTTCTTCTCACGGTGCAGACAATGCCAATGTGAACTTTGGAAAAAAAAAAATAAATCCATATGTCATTTGCTGAGAAAAAAGATTTCCAACTTCCTGAAAGGTAATTGTTATAATCATGACATGCATCACACAATTAAATCTGCAACTGACAAATTAGGTACTGTTGTTGAAAACGTAGTGTTTAAGAGATATAATCACTTCTCACTCTCAGCCAAAAGAAGAGGAGGATTAATATATCATTTTAATTTGTGATGTGGAGTGGACTTGAGACATGGTCCCACAAGGTAGCTCTTCAGGAAGGGCTTGAGTTATAATATTTTGAAAAAGTTGCAGAGCTTTTTCGCTTAGCGAAAATATTTGCGTAGATCACTTACATGAGAAGTTCAGCAGTCATCGAGATTATCTTAGCGGCAGTGTCAACAAAGATGGTGATTATGTTGCTAAGTGGCTTAAAAATCTTTCCTTTTTTTTCGTACCTGAGCCAGGTGTATCAAATATTTCCAGAGTCGTAGAATTTTTGCTCAGGAACCCTGGCCCCAATGCCTTTGTGGAGCGAATCTTTTTATTCGTGAAGAATAAGATTTGTGACACAAGAAACAAGTGCTCAACAGGTTTAGTGAAGGCAGAACTTCAGCTGACAGACAACTATGGAAGCATGTCTTTTTCAGAATTTTTGGAATTCGAAAAGAGTAACATTCAGCTATTAAAAAGCGCCAAAATTTCAGTGAAATACAATAAGAACCGATCTGAATCTGATTGACTAGTCCTTGAAAATGATAAATGAGTACTTTTTGTGTTTTTTAGATGCGCGGTTCTGCACTGTTAATATTTCATGCACTCTATTAAATATATGACAGGGCTATGTAATTTTTTGTGTGATATAATATTGTATATTTGTGTATTTCAGTTCTAAAAATATTGTTATGAACAAGTAATAAGCCATCATCTCGTTTTTTAATTTTTCAAAATCTGGCAACCACATCGTATTTGCATAATAATAACCACTGGTCGAGGGAGCACCTTTGTTGGGTTAAAATCACACGAGGTAGTTACTTATTATCTATGAAACATGCAATGCCTGTAACTAAGTAAATAACTTGATTTATGCAGGAATTTGTTTATTATTCGTAATGGACTATTTTATGCGTAATATTTCGAACTACGTCTTGTAACAGTTATTGCGGTTATGTTCATTACATAAGGTTCTCGTTTCAAGAAATAAATCTCTAGCCTTATCATGAAACTCGAATAAAAATAGACAATGTAAATCCCTTACGTTGATCAGCTGATTGCATAAAGCATTTCAAGTGAAATATGGCGTTTTGGTAAATGTTTATCTAATGCATTATTTTTGTAAGGATTGATACTCGCAGCAAGAGCTCATATGTCCTGTAATTGCGCTACACATGTGCCCCACCCCCCCCCCCCTCCTATCCATATACATTCTGCTTATCACCATTGTTACAGCTTTGCTCTGCACTTGATTCTAACCTAATGGTAGAAAGTGACGCACAAATAAATTAAACTGTCGCAACTGAAGCTGACGTTCTTCTACTTATGCAAATATTTTCTCACTAGAGAGTCCATACTCTATTCTGTCTCAAAATTAGTGCATAACAAACAGAAATAGCGTATATTTCCTCATCAATTAATCTTCTACTGGAAAGAATCTCAGAAGTATTCGTTTCGATATCGTAGTGATAAGGGGGTGAACATATTCTTTAGCTCGTTACTCCTTCTGACATTTTATTCCACTCCATAAAACCATAAGTTCTTAGAAAGAGAAAAGGGGATTCATTTTGGAACTTGGCATATAATGCACACATCTAGTTTATTTGCTTCGCATCTGCTGTGTTTTCATTCACTAATTTATATTACAATCTACTTGATGCATACGCTGAAATTATTCGAAATTGGTAGAAACATTCCAGCAAATTCCAGCAACAAGACTTTACATACGTGCGTCTCTTCACCTTTGTTAATCCTTTATGGGTCAGAAAGATCAGCAGTGGGACAACTTTCTCCCCTGAGGCCTACGACGATGATTCGCCAAACTCATTGTTTGCGCAGCTAACACAAGCTAAGAACGGTTCAAGGTAAGGGCCCAGCGGTTAAAAGCGAAAGAACGCCTCACTGCGGTTCTCAGTCCAGCTCACGCAGCCACATGGCCAAGCTACTGGTGAGCGTCCATTTTGTTACCTATTTCATGTGATGTTACTTCTTTCCCAAGTGTGTTTTTCTAATTTAGTCGAAAATTTGAGGATTCGGTTTATATGAACGTTTTTTTATTTTAACTTTTCCTTGCAGTTTTTTGAAGTAGCATAGGGAACACGAACTTCTTTCCTTTAAATTCGTGTGTCGACCCGCCACCCGAACCTTCCTTGCCCCCCTCCCCCTCCCGCCCTCCTATGGCGTGCACTAGTCCTCTCGCTCGACGTTTATTACAACTTTACGTCAACTAGTGTCCCACAATTGACTTCAATTTACTTACTACTCGTCTATCTGTTTTGATATGAGTTCATAAAAGAGTACACCAGTAAACAGGATCTAATATTAATTTAATGGAAGATAATAGCCTTGTTTGTGTTCATAGAAGGCTATTACAACTTTACGTCAACTAGTGTCACACAATTGACTTCAATTTACTTACTATTCGTCTATCTGTTTTGATATGAGTTGATAAACGAGTACGCCAGAGAACAGGATCTAATATTAATTTAATGGAAGATAACAGCCTTGTTTGTGTTCATAGAAGGCCTCTCCTCTTGGCCACTTTTTTTATTTGGCTTTAAGGCAACATCTGCTATTTAGTCAGTAATAATTATAGCCGCACAGGTTTAACATAAATATTGAATTTAAGTAGATTGATAGAACAAGCTTACATTATCAATAGTACAATATACTAGGGAGATAAATTATACGGCCGGCCGAGGTGGCCTAGCGATTCTAGGCGCAACAGTCGGGAACCACGCGACCACTACGGTCGCAGGTTAGAATACTAACTCGGGCATGGATGTGTATGATGTCCTTAGGTTAGTTAGGTTTAAGTAGTTCTAAGTTCTAGGGGACTGATTACCTTAGAAGTTAAGTCCCATAGTGCTCAGAGCCAATTGAACCATTAATTATACTCTGGATTACACTACGAATAAGTTTATTTTTAGAATGGTTTCACAAGGAGTATGTTACACAATTTAGCATCAAATAAGAGTTTACAAGCTTACAGTAGTTCGAGTTGTCATATATAAATAAAAGTTCTTAATGTTTTAAAATATATACAAAGATGCACCGCATTATTCCAGATGCTGAGCTGTTTCCGCAAGATTACTATCAAATCCTTCGGGTAAAGAGTCAACACTGATAGGTAGAAGAAAACCTCTTGTTACCATTTTGATACGAGGAACATGGGCTTATGTGAACTTTGTGCATGCGGTACTACACGATTCAGCTCGGCTTCATCGGCCTATCCTGATTACAGCTTCCAGAGATTAGAATTTTTATTCTTTGTAAATGTACTTGGTGAAATGTGAGTCCCAGCTTTGTATGAATGATGGACGGTCACGTGATGCTTACTTAGCTTCACATAATCGAACTAAAGTCGCAGGAGACAGCAATTCGTTTGTTTGGCTCACCCGATACTGTTACTGAAATAATGAAATATTAGAACGGTAAGGGGAAAACAAAACGTCGATCAGTTTCATAAACAAAAAAAGATCCGTGGGATTTATAGTTCTCTTAAAGTTGAAATACCAAATTTCCCTGAAGCAATTTTTGTTGTATGTGATGGTAAACTTTATTAGTCTTCAAGAACCAAGTTTCCCAGGATCGCTAGTAACTCTTTTTATCACTCTTCCCAGTTTCGATAGATCTACACTGCCATCATCGGATGTTGGCAGCGTGGATCTGTCGAAACCTGTAATAGTAATATTAAGAGTTACTTGGGATCTTGGCAAACTTGATTTTTTAGATCGCCACCAAGGACTGACGCAATGTTAAACACTTTTTTCAGCTGCCACATGACTTTTTGTTGTTGAAGAAATACTGATCAAATGGTTCAAATAGCTCTGAGCACTATGGGACTTAACTGCTGAGGTCATCAGTCCCCTAGAACTTAGAACTAGTTAAACCTAACTAACCTAAGGACATCATAAACATCCATGCCCGAGGCAGGATTCTAACCTGCTACCGTAGCAGTCGCGTGGTTCCAGACTGTAGCGCCTAGAACCGCTCGGCCACCCCGGCCGGCAAATACTGATCAGTCATGATATTTCTTAATACGTTTATTGCTGATTAATTTAAAATATATTATTGTAAACTTCATTTACACTGAGAAAACAAGTGCTCCATACACATTTTACATTAGTTTACGATTCTTGATAAATTTAGTCTGAAGTCAGTTCAGAGTTACATGTACAGTGTTAAAGCACTCAAAACACTGTAAATCACGAATAGGAATTACTGCAGTGAGGTATCCACCACTCTTTATTTATGCTCAATGATCATAACACTCTGTACCTATGTAACTGAAAAAAGAGCTAGTATCCAAGTACTCAGACTTTAACACGACAAATCAAATTTTTAAGGCAAATAAAATTCCTGTAGTGTCAAAACTGCGAGCAGATGCGAAACACATTACACTGTTTCTTCCGTACTGAGTGGTCATTGACTAAAAGTACTAAAAGAAATAGTAAATGCGTTACAATAGACTCATCGTAGTAATTATAATAGTAATATAATTTCACTTGTTAGTTCCTCTAAGATATTTATAGTCTCTTCTGTGTCTCATTATGTGCTGATCCTAATTTTTCCGTTGCTTCCAACTTGATTTTTTTCTTGGATTTTCTTCTGTCTTTTAGGATACTTGCTAAAACTGTGTTGCCTTCAAATCTTTTACTTACAGTAGTATGACTGCCTTTTTCGACTCTTCCTGTGTCACAGTAGCCTGTTTTTAATGACGACGCTCCGTATTCACGTCGACATCAGACGTGTCTTTGCTTAAGAACAAAGGCAAATAGAATACCTTACGAAATACATTTTACTGCAGAAATACGTCGGAAGAGTGGCAAAAAAAAGTATTAGCAGCAGCTGACTCCACTTTAGTGCTTCAGTCTGATTATGAAACTTACGCCATTAGAGAAACAGAGTAGAAAAAGATCATTAAGTAGATTTTTTGAGTTACGCAGTTAGAGAGGTTTGTGGCGAAATTATTAGCTGGAGACCAGAAAGGTGAAGAAGAAACGATAGCTTATTTACAGTTTCATCTACAGTTCTTTAAGTTATACGATCTTGTGTCATTGTGAAACCACTTCAATTGCGCGAGAAATCTTTGCAGGATTACGCTTCAAACAATGTTGTCACTGGAACGTAAAAGTAACAAACTTTGATAGCAGTTATGCTTCATGTTTCAAATGGAACCGTTTTTCCTCTACGGACATTGCTAACATGAAACATGACACTACAGGAAATTGTCGTAACACTACTTTGCACTGAAAATAGTTAACAAGAACCGAAAACTGAATAGTCAAAGTCGATCTAGAAAACATAAATGTTTAAACATGGATTCGTATTTGTATATTTTCTTGTCCAGTTTGTTTTTTTGCGAATGACTAATTCACACCTACATCACAAATTCTCACGTCCGAGTTACACTCCTTTGTACTCACAACCATGCAATGCCAGGAGCACCAGAACCCACGGGCGATAAAGAATATTATCGAGGTTGGCGAGCGACTCCACAAGCGACTGTCCCTAAGCAAAATCGCAGGGGTATTTGTAACAAAATGACTTGCAACGTTTCTGTCCGTCAACGAACAGATCGGTTCCAGCCAGAATCTGAGAATACCTCAAGCTTTTCGGTTTTCTCTGACATTTCCCTGATTTATCAATTAAATTCTGTTTCTCTTGAATTTCCAATTTTCTAAGTTTTGGAAACTGTCTTAGTAAAAGCTCAGGTAAACATTTTAGCTGCCGCGTATGCGTTGTTCAACACTTGACGACGGGGATAGAACAACCATAGGACTCAGCTTGGATATAAGGAATCTTCCTTCCGGTGGTGCTTTTCAGAGTGAATTATATACAGCTTTTGGTAGAGCTAACACAGTCACGCAAATTTACGCAGAGTGTAGATGTACAACCGGCGTAGAAGTCGAATCAAAATGAGTCTACAAATTACCATTGAGTGAACAAGAAACGCTACAGAATAAGTAGTGTCACTTGCAAGTTTCTGCAGCAAAGAAAGTTCTTATACCTTTCCTCATTGCCAGATTTATGTTGCACTACTTAACAACTGGTCGAATTATCTCATACGACAAGTGAACAGAGTAGGTCAGAGATTGCGGTGCCATTTTCTTCATCCCATTACAGTACGATGCGTCCAAACCCTGAGATTTAGCCTAAAAGATCGTAGTGTATCAACGGTCCTGTTGTCTTCTGGCATATTTCACATGTGCAGCTGCAGGCAGTACGAATTTCAGCAGTCCAGGCTCTATGCAGGGTGGTCCATTGATCATGACCGGGCCAAATATCTCACGAAATAAGCGTCAAACGAACAAACTACGAAGAACGAAACTTGTCTAGTTTGAAGGGGGAAACCAGATGGTGCTATGGTTGGCCCGCGAGATGGCGCTGCCATAGGTCAAACGGATATCAACTGCGTTTTTTAAAAATAGGAACCCACATTTTTTATTACATGTTCGTGTAGTACGTAAAAAAATATGAATGTTTTAGTTGGACCACTTTTTTCACTTTGTGATAGATGGCGCTGTAATAGTCACAAACACAATTTCAGACGAACAGTTGGTAACAGGAAGGTTTTTTAAATTAAAATACAGAACGTAGGTACGTTTGAATATTTTATTTCGGTTGTTCCAATGTGATACATGTACCTTTGTGAACTTATCATTTCTGAGAACGCATGCTGTTACAGCGTGATTACCTGTAAATACCACATTAATGCAATAAATGTTCAAAATGATGTCTGTCAACCTCAGTGCATTTGGCAATACGTGTAACGACATTCCTCTCAACAGCGAGTAGTTCGCCCTCCGTAATGTTCGTACATCTGACAATGCGCTGACTCATGTTGTCAGGCGTTGTCGATGTATCACGATAGCAAATATCCTTCAACTTTCCCCACAGAAAGAAAATCGGGGACGTCAGCTCCGGTGAACGTGCGGGCCATGGTGCTTCGACGACCAATCCACCTGTCATGAAATATGCTATTCAATACCGCGTCAACCGCATGCGAGCTATGTGCCGGACATCCATCGTGTTGGAAGTACATTGCCATTCTGTCATGCAGTGAAACAGCTTGTAGTAACATCGATAGACCATTACGTAGGAAATCAGCATTTAGATTGCCATCGGTAAAATGGGGGCCAATTATTCTTCCTCCCATAATGCCGCACCAAACAATAACCCGCCAAGGTTGCTGACGTTCCACTTGTCGCAGCCATCGTGGATTTTCCGATGCCCAGTAGTGCATATTATGCCGGTTTACGTTACCGCAGTTGGTGAATGACGCTTCGTCGCTAAATAGACTGCGTGTGCAAGAAATCTGTCAGCGCCTCGTAATTTCTCTTGTGCCCAGTGGCAGAACTATACACGACGTTCAAAGTCGTCGCCATGCAATTCCTGGTGCATAGAAATATGGTACGTGTCTTATCGATGTTGGCCGGCTTGGGTGGCCGAGCGGTTCTAGGCGCTACAGTTTGGAACCGCGCGACCGCTCCGGTCGCAGGTTCGAATCCTGCCTCGGGCATGGATGTATGTGATGCCTTTAGGTTGGTAAGGTTTAAGTAGTTCTAAGTTCTGGGGGACTGATGACCTCAGAAGTTAAGTCCCATAGTGCTCAGAGCCATTTGTACAATTTTTTGCAATCGATGTTGATGTAGCATTCTCAACACCGACGTTTTTGAGATTACCGATTCTCGCACAATTTGTCTGCTACTGATGTACGGATTAGCCACGACAGCAGCTAAAACACCTACTTGGGCATCATCATTTGGTGCTGGTCGTGGTTGATGTTTCACATGTGGCTGAACACGTCCTGTTTCATTAAATAACGTAACTATCCGGCAAACGGTCCAGACACTTGGATGATGTCGTCCAGGATACCGAGCAGCATACATAGCACACGCTCGTTGGGCATTTTGATCACAACAGCCATACATCAACACGATATCGACCTTTTCCGCAATTGGTAAACGGTCCATTTTATCACGAAGCAAATACCGTCCTCACTGGCGGAATATTACGTGATACCACGTATTCATACCTTTGTGACTATCACAGCGCCATCTATCACAAAGCGAAAAAAGTGGTCCAACTAAAACATCCATATTTCTTTACGTACTACACGAATATGTAATAAAAATGGGGGTTCCTATTTTAAAAAAACGCATTTGATATCCGTTTGACCTATGGCAGCGCCATCTAGGGGGCCAACCATAACGCCATCTGGTTTCCCCCTTTAAGCTAGACGAGTTTCGTTCTTTGTAGTTTTTTCGTTTGGTGCTTATTTCGTGAGATATTTGGCCCGGTCACTATCAATGGATCACCCTGTATAAGGTTGCAGTCCCCATGTAGAGAACAGTCGCATTCGCTGCAACAATTCACTGATGTCCTTGTTAACAGTACAAGGCACATAGTAGAGGTAAACATTTTTTATATGTATGTCTACTCTTGAGGCATGCGTCATTTTCACTTTTGTTTATACAGCAAACTGAGGTCAGTAGTTCAGTAATTCTGAAGTTTATAATAGTCGTTCTGTTTATATACTTTTTAAACTTCATTTGTTTTCCAACGGCTTTGTGTAAAAATAGACACTGCTTGACAAAAAAAGCATCCTGAAGCAGAGGAGAGAAAGAAATGAAACTCCTCGGGTTGATAGAATCTATCCTCTTATTTCGATGATTACAAACTCGAGTCAGTTTACAAAGAAAGAGGCACTGTAAACCCGCTTATCAGTATAACGTTGCACATCTCTGGCTTGGATGCATGATCCGGCTGGTAAGGGCGTTATAAAGCCGTTGTGTTCTCTCCCGAGGCAAGCTTGTCCATTAGTGTTGGAAGTGGTTCTTGACATGCGGCATGATACGGTTCGCATGTAAACGTTTCCGACACGGTGCCGTGATTTCTGCGTCACTCAGATTCTGAAGGCCTAGTGACTCACCACCAGTTACGTGTCTGGTGTCTGCGATTACACAATGAGTTCATACCTCCAGCCGCTCACGTTCTCACAAAGTCAGCGTTGTCTAAAGGCAAGTTCTCAGGTCTGCCATCCAGTCGGCTAGGCAGACGTAATTTGTCAAGTCTAATCATTACAACGAATACTCTGCACTGATTCCAAGATTCTAGTCTCACATAAGGACGGTCAACTATGTCCAAGCACCCAACGTGCAAGCGATCTTGACGGGTTAAAAAGAAAACCTGAAGGGATATTTCTTGATTCCTCTGCAATACTCTCAGACCTATCACGCATTAAATACACTTTTCCCTCTCTGATCGCAAAAACATGAATCAGGGCTACAACAGTCAGCATCATAATCAGCAACAGCTAGCAAAACGGCTACTCGATTATACGTGTATAGGATTAACATGACTGCGAAAAAATCGTAATCACACGGTATTAAGGTACCATGGATTCCAATATTAAAGTCAGTACGATTAAAGGCCACTATGACGTAATATGACGCGGTTGGTCGTAGTCCTCGAGCTTTAAGACCCTTCAAAATGTCAGTTTCAGATTTTGGTTTGTACACTTAGTTTCTCATCCTTGAAGCTGTTATCGATTGAAGCATCTTGTTAGATTACATTAGTAATAAAATTAACAGTAATAAATGTTTCCTTTTTACAGTAAAGTGTACACGAACATAATTGCAAACTAAACGAACAACCATCCTTTTGAAAACGGCAACTTCCAATTAGCAGACAAATATTACGGATAACAAAATTATTTGCTCTTACATGTGCCAGTTACGTACGATCCTCACCTCTTCACAAACGACTTTCTTATGCGAGTCGCGATAGCAGAAAGGTCAACACAAACAAAGCACCCTTGGATATACAGCCCGTTTCCATCAAGTTCTATTCGTATTTTGGAACCCACATTTCTTTATAGCCACTAAATGGTTAGGTATTACGACACACAGATTAACGAGAAGAGAAATCTGAGTGTGTGAATGCATTCACAGGAACCAAAGATCCAAACTGTGATAAGCGACAGTCGTACATGTTCACAGAAATTAAACTCATCTATGTGATGTACAAACCTTTTAAAGTACGAGGGTTAATTCGATTTGAAACTACATTGTGAAATTTGGAACCAAAATAAGGATGCGTTTTTATAGTTGCGTTTATAAACATAAACCTCGGTGACAACTCATGTCCGAACCTAACCTTGAATTGCTAATCCGATATTCCATCCACTTGAACCAACATACAACACATCAAAAAGAAACGCTTTTACATAAAGAAAAAGCAATTCATCAGGCGTCCTCCGATTTTGGTAACTGTTGAAAGTTTTATCTTTATGCAGTGAAGAGTGCAGCTGTGCCTACAATGCGTTCCATTACATTGTGAGAAAGCCTCAATACGTATTAATTCATTTGCTGCAAAAGCCCAGTAACAGATGACACGCAACGTTAGTCATCTTATAAATTTGAGGGAGGTTGCAAGTTAATGTCCCAAAAATCAAAACCAAGATGGAATTTCACGCAGTCTCTTTAGGACAGTGCGATATCATAATCTCAAGTATATAGGTTTTAGTACTTCAATCGATCTTAAACAGAGAGTTTTCTCGCCAAATAGATACGCAGCTTAGAAAAATGAAAGTCTTTGCACGTTGCAGATATGTGCATTTGTATTAAGGAATTGGACGACTATATAAGTAATCCATGAAGTGTATGGTTCAAATGGCTCTAAGCACTATGGGACTTAACGTCTGACGTCATCATTCCCCTAGGCTTAGAACTACTTAAACCTAACTAACCTAAGGACATCACACACGTCCATGCCCGTGACAGGATTCGAACCTGCGACCGTAGCAGCAGCGTGGTTCCAGACCGAACCACGAAGTGTAATGAACTTATATATAAGGAATGATACAATTTTTGCTGTCAATACAAACGAAAATACTGCTGAAAAGTTTTATTTAGACATGTCGAAAGGTCACTAATCCAGAACCAATATATAGTGATAGATATTATTTATGCAGTACTGCTCGCTGTGATGGATATTCTGAGTCGTTCCTGGAAGACACATACTTTCCCATGTACGAGTGTCGTTCAATAAACGATGCAACTAACTTCTTTCTGAAAGCAGATTGGCTTTATTGACAGTACCAACACGCCACATTATGACCCACTCTTTTGGCTACAAATCGCTATTTTTAACATAATCTCTGTTCAATGCGAGGGACTTGCACCACATTACTGGGAGGGCATGTACCACTCTAATAGTCGACGTTGGAGCTAAGGTCGTGCTGCATCAATAAACTCCCCTTCACCAACCTACCTCTTCCCGTGGAATGCATCCTTCATTGGGCCAATGGAAATCGGAAGATACGAGATCCGGGCTGCAGGGTGAAAGAGGAGCAATAGTCCGATAAAGTTTTGTGAGCTCTTCTCAGGCTCGTAGACTTGAGGCCTTGCGTTACCATGGAGAAGGAGAAGTTCGTTTGCATTTCTGTGTTGACGAAAACGCTGAAGTCATTTGTTCAGTTTCCTGAGAGTAACACAGTACATTTTAGAGTTGAATGTTGCACCATGTGGGAGGACATCAAACAGAATAGTCCGTTCAGAGTCGAAGAAAACCGTTGCCAGGATTAGCCGAGCGGTCTAAGGCTCTGCAGTCATGGACTGTGCGGTTGGTCCTGGCGGGGGTTCGAGTCCTCCCTCGGGCATGGGTGTGTGTGTGTTTGTCCTTAGGATAATTTAGGTTAAGTAGTGTGTAAGCTTAGGGACTGATGACCTCAGCAGTTTGGTCCCATAAGATTTCGTACACAACTGAACAATTTTTGAAAACCGTTGCCATGACTTTACCGGTTGATGGTGCAGTTTTGAACCTTTTCTTCCGGGGAGAGGTAGCATGGCGCCACTTTATGGATTTCAATTTTGTTTCTGGTTCGAAGTGATGAACCCTCGTTTCAATGATTGTGATGATGATTAACAAAAAATTGTCACACTCAGCACCGTAATGCGCCAGCAACTCCGCTCAGATGGTCCTTCGTTGCTCTCTTTGGTCTTTTGTGTAAGGGATGAGCCAGACAGTAGGGGATTTTACTTTATTATATGAACTTTCAAACGGTAACTTCATTTTTCCATTACGGCCGAGCCACGGCCGGCAGTGTTAGATGTCCCACGATTTAGCAACAGGAAGTCAGCATCGAGGAAGGGCACCTTGGCCACACGCCTCCCCCACGTGCTGACGAGGTAACGCAGACCCAGGCGTCGTTTAGCAGGCGGCGCTCTGGAAAATTCCATGCCGCCCGCACGGTTTTCTCGATCGCGACCAATCAGGGCGGAGAAAGCCGCGTAGTGCGTCGAATATACGCTGCCACCGGGCCCACTCTGGTATTCTTGCTCGCCCACGAGTCCGATGCGCACCCTGTGGCATTGAACATCTCCTGCTTCTCCCGGTGGTGCGGCGCTGTGGACTTAGTTTTGGCAGACAACAACTTTCGGTAGCTTCAGGAACTATGTTTTGCCAAACTCTACGCTCTGCCTCACCCTCACCTCCCTTGGCCCATGTGACCCCTTTTTAACATGCTTCCGCCAATAAATGGCCTTTGTCTAAATTTTGTCCTATTCATTTCATAACGCCCACCGCCTGCCCATACGAGCATCCTGTACAGTTGTTAGGCAGTGAGGAACCCAGCGGACAAACGTCTTTGAGTGCGAAAACTGGTTGTCGAGTATGTCAACACTACCAACAGAGACATACAGTTGAACCCTGAGGTGTCTGATGTGATCCGTCGATCACCTCGAACGATAGTGTCCACATTTACCAATACTGCAGGAGTCAGCTGCATGCGGCCGGCCAGCACGTTGGAGATAGGATACATTTGCGCAACCTTGTTGTGATGACAGACGCCTCGCCCCAGGTCTCCGCAGACATTCTGCAAGCGCCAATGAACATCTGCGATTCTCTGGTTTTCCACCAAAAGAAACCCAATGACAGCTGTCTGCTTGGAACACACCTTCGTTACAGACAACAGTCTGAAGGCTATGTATGGCTCCGCCACGTATCGAAACTTTACGAAACTGTAGGCGCTGAAGCGGAAATTTTCCACTATGTCCAACAAAAACTTCCTCATTTTTTCAACCGGTACTGGCCGACGAGAACGTGACGTTGCCTTTCATTACTTATTCAAAACCACCGTACTTTTTAAGCATTCTACACAACTGGCCATTAAAATTGCTACACCACAAAGATGAACGTGCTACAGACAGGAAATTTAACCGACAGGAAGAAGATGCTGTGATATGCAAATGATTAGCTTTTCAGAGCATTCACACAAGGTTGGCGCCAGTGCCGTCACATACAACGTGCTAACAGGAAAGTTTCCAACCGATTTTTCATACACAAACAGCAGTTCACAGGTGTTGCCTGGTGAAACGTTGTCGTGATGCCTCATATAAGCAGGAGAAACGCGTACCATCACGTATCCGACTTTGATAAAGGTCGGATTGTAGCCTAACACGATTGCGGTTTATCGTATCGTGACATTGCTGCTCGTGTTGGTCGAGATCCAATGACTGTTGGCAGAATATGGAATCGATGGGTTCAGGAGAGTAAGACGGAACGCCGCGCTAGATCCCAACGGCCTCGTATCACTAGCAGCCGAGATAGCAGGCATCTTATCCGCATGGCTGTAACGGATCGCGCAGCCACGTCTCGATCCCTGAGTCAACAGATGGGGATGTTTGCAAGACAACAACCATCTTCACTAGCAATTCGACGACGTTTGCAGCAGCATGTACTATCAGCTCAGAGACCATGGCTGTGGTTAACCTTTACGCTGCATCACAGACAGAAGCGCCTGCGATGGTGTTCTCAACGACGAACCTGGGTGCACGAATGGCAAAACGTCATTTTTTCGGACGAATCCAGGTTCTGTTTACAGCATCATGATGGTCGCATCCGTGTTTGGCAACATCGTGGTGAACGCACATTGGAAGCGTGTATTCGTCATCGCTATAATGGCGTATCACCCGGCGTGATGGTATGGGGTGCCATTGGTTACACGTCTCGGTCACCTCTTGTTCGCATTGACGGCACTTTCAACAGTGGACGTTACGTTTCAGATGTGTTACGACCCGTTGCTCTACCCTTCATTCGATCCCTGCGAAACCCTACATTTCATTAGAATAATGCACGACCGCATGTTGCAGGTCCTGTACGGGCCTTCCTGGATACAGAAAATGTTCGACTGCTGCCCTGGCCAGCACATTCTCCAGATCTCTCACCAATTGAAAACGTCTGGTCAATGGTGGCCGAGCAACTGGCTCCTCACAATACGCCAGTCACTACTCTCGATGAACTGTGGTATCGTGTTGAAGCTGCATGGGCAGCCTGTACACGCCATCCAAGTTCAGTTTGAATCAATGCCCAGGCGTATCAAGGCCGTTATTACTGCCAGAAGTGGTAGTTCTGGGTACTGATGTCTCAGGATCTATGCACCCAAATTGCGTGAAAATGTAATCACATGTCAGTTCAAATATAATATATTTGTCCAATGATTACCCGTTTATCATATGCATTTCTTTTTGGTGTAGCAGTTTTAAGGGCCAGTAGTGTACTATAACACAGCTGTCTCGTAGGCTTTTCAGAGCAATGTTTCATTTTCCAGCGTTGTCGAACATAGAGGAATACATATTTCACAGCGAGCTGACATGATACTGATTGACAAATGAGGTATTTCACAGTCATGTATCAAGCTGTCGGGCCACCATAGTGTCATAACTGCATTTGTCAATGTCTCCGACAGCGTTAAACTGGCTGAAGATAGACTACGTCGATTCTTCTTGATACGCTGACTGAAAAACTGGAAATTTAAGGTGTCTTTATCACAGATGACAAGTAATTTGAATCATTTTACACTGTGCTTTCCAGTATAACGGAGGGGACGCGAAAGGCTCTATAGAGAAACATGACGTCATTTGCACCTCAAGGTTCAGTGTAGGAGTATTACTCATAATAATGGAATATGTTTATGTTTCCACTTTGTGCATGTAGATGAACGATCTTAAATTACACCTTAGCGCTACGCTACACCAGGAAATCGAACCGCTTCTTTTGATTCGATTAACGAAGATGTTCAATTTGTGTATGAAGACCAACAAAACAATGCTTAAGATAAAGTCTGCTGACTCAAAGGCATACCCAAAGTCCCTCGATAAAACGCTAATTAACAACTGATGGAGTCATTTCCTTACGTTGTTCTAACTAGTGCAATAAGCCCTTCCAGTGGCTCGTTTCAAGATTTTCTTTTATAGAGTGAACTGATGAGTAGGTGTAAGCATGTATATCTATTATTTTACTAAAAAGTAGAAGAAATATAGGGAGGGATGTGGAACAAATTATACTCTGAAGTGGCAAAGAAACTCGTATTGTCATGCGTATTCAAATATAGAGGTATGTAAACAGGCAGAATAAGGCGCTGCGGTCGGCAACGCCTATGTAAGACAAGTGTCTGGCTTAGTTGTTATATCGGTTACTGCTGCTACAATGGCAGGTTAGCAAGATTTAAGTGACTTTTAACGTGGTGTCATAGTCGGCGCACGAGCGATGGGACACAGAATTTACGAGGAAACGAGAAATAGAGATTTTCCGGTACGACCATATCACGAGTGTAGCGTGAATATGAGGAATCCGGTATAACATCAAATCTCCGACATCGCTGCGGCCGGAAAAAGATCCTACAACAACGGAACAACTAAAGAGAATCGTTTAACATGACAGAAGAGCAACTCTTCCACAAATTTCTGCAGATTTCAATGCTGGGTCATCGACAAGTGTCAACGAAACATCACCGATGTGGGCTTTCGGAGCCGAAGGCCCACTCGTGTACCCTTGATGATTGCACGACACAAAGCTTTACACCTCGCCTGAGCCCGTCAACACCACCGACATTGGACTGTTGATGACTGGAAACATATTGCCTGGTCGGACGAGTCTCGCTTCAAATTGTATCGAGAGTATGGGAGTGTACTGGTATGGAGACCACCTCATGAATCCATGGACACAGCACGTCTGCAGGTGATTGTTCAAGCTGATGGAGGCTCTGTTATGGTGTGAGATGTGTGCAGTTGAAGTGATATTGGACCCCTCATACGTCTAGATACGACCCTGACAGATGACACGTACGTAAGCATTCTGTCTAGTCACCTGATCCATTCATGTCCATTGTGCATTCCGGCGGACTTGGGAAATTCCAGCAGGACAATGCGACGTCCCACACGTCCAGAATTGCTGCAGAGTGGCTCCAGAAACACTCTTCTGAGTTTAAAC
This sequence comes from Schistocerca cancellata, assembly GCF_023864275.1. Classification (NCBI taxonomy): domain Eukaryota; kingdom Metazoa; phylum Arthropoda; class Insecta; order Orthoptera; family Acrididae; genus Schistocerca; species Schistocerca cancellata. The sequence goes on along the minus strand of NC_064630.1, from coordinate 616,908,789 downwards.
ACTTCCTTTGGCCACCAAACTCCCCAGACATTAACATTATTGAGCATAACTGTGATGCTTTGTAACGTGCTGTTCAGAAGAGATCTTCGCCCCCTCGTACTGCTACGGATTTAAGGACAGCTCTGCAGGATTCATGGTGTCAGTTCCTTCCAGCACAACTTTAGACATTAGTCGGGTCCATGCCGCGTCGTGTTGCGGCACTTTTGCATGCTCTCTGGGGCTCTACACGATATTAGGCAGGTGCACCAGTTTCTTCGGTTCTTCAATGTATTTGTATGATGGTATTGCTGCAATGACAATGTTGTCGTAGATTGGCAAATTTCAGTTTCACGATTGGAACAACATTTCATTTTAAAGAGAAAACAGGTACTGTATTACTTTTGAATCTGAGGGTGTGATCTGATTTAGCAGTCTTTCAAGAATCTCTGCATTGTTTACACATCTTTTTGTTGCAGAATTTCGATATGTGTTATGTATTTGCAGCAGGCAAAAATAAAGATCCTGTGCAGTTGTAGCTGTCGTCGTAACCTTGATGTAGAGAAATTGCAGTTCAAGAATGTGCTGGATTTTGAAATACGCAGCACTGACGTGTTTATGGAATATATTCTTATGTACTACGTATTACTCCGTGGCACTTGTGACACAGCTCCAGATCAGTAATTGGCTGATACGAAACATTTCAAGGCTTATTCACATGAAAGCAAATGATCAAACCTAATACCGTGCTCACGCATTTTTTCACCAGTGACCCATCGGTTTGTTTCTATCACACGGGGGAAAACTGTGTTAGTTCATCGACGCATAAAAGCAGAGTCCACAGTTTACAGCTTATTCTTTTCTTTCTGCAGTTCAAACGATACAGTGCACAGATTGTTTATTTTTATTAGCGAGTAAGCCCATTATGACTACGCAGAGTACTTAGAGTTAGTCAATGCCTTCTTTGGTGACATATTTCTTTCGTTCTCTTCCTGTGTGCTCCCTTTCTCTCTTCAGACCAAGTCTTTTACTTTGGATTTTCCTCTCGGTAACTTGTCACGTGTGAATTCTGGGCCTGAAGATTTCACCGTTTGGCCGTCTTCTGGAGCAATTCTTCGCAATTGTAGATCAGTTTTGATCTCGCCAACCTACTTCATCCAGTTGTGGCTTTGCTTCTACTGTAAAAACAAAATAGACCATTGCCGGCCGATGTGGCCCAGCGGTTCTAGGCGCTTCGGTCCGGAACCGCGCTGCTGCTACGGTCGCAGGTTCGAGTCCTTCCTCGGGCATGTCCTTAGGTTAGTTAGGTTTAAGTAGTTCCAAGTCTATAGGATGTCGACCTCAGATGCTAAGTCTCATAGTGCTTAGGGCCATTTGAACCATTTGAAAATAGGCCATTTGTAAGTTAGTCTGGGTTCATTTTTGTGATCTTAGCCTGCGTTTCAAATGTCTCTATGGATATTTGTGTATTTTTTTTATTTTCTAACGGCTTCTCAGTGGGTATGTTTCGTCTATAAGTTTTGGACCTAGAATTTTTCTTACGATTTTTCGTTCTTTTTCCTCACTGTTTTCAATTTCTGTTTCCCTTTTTAGAGTAAGTATTTCTAATCCATAGAGGCATTCTGAATTAATTTCTGTTTTGTAATGTGTTAATTTTGTGCCTGAAGATACAGCTCTTGTTGTAGATATTTTAGCTGAATCGATATGCAGATTTCATCTTTTCGCAGTTTACTATTGTTTCAGTTTCATTTTCTTAATGGCTGCATTGAGATATTTAAACTGTGGAAGCTTCAACACCTGCCTAAAGCATCATTCGACGGCAGCAAGGAGCCATTTGCTCTCCCTGCTATTCATGTCAACCTGCAATACGGGGAAGCGCTAATAATCTTTCCTCGCATGTCATAACTTGGCGAATTAATTACTCCCTTCTCCCCGTTCTCCTCTTTCCTTGTCGATTCTCTCTCGAAGCAAAATTCTCTAATACTAGCCGTAATCGAAATAGGATTTGCTGTGTACCAAAAACGCACGCTCTAATGCGCGCTAGCGACGTAACCCCAGAGGTTCACTAGTCATAAAAGAGTGCAGGTATTCCAGCCAAATTATGTAGAACATTTCAGTTTTCAGGCTATTTAAACATGGTTGGCTTGTGTGTGGCTGGCCTTTTACTGATTATTAAACCGCACAGCAGCTGAAATTTAATTAAAACTAACATAATAGTCTTCGCAATTTCCCAAGTTACTACTGAAGCGTACTTAAATTTAGCTTGAAAGTTAACATGTCGGTCTACTACACTACGTTTTTTACTGTTTCTTAACGAAACATTCATTTATAGTGGAAGGAATATCCAGAAGTAAAGTGATCATACGATCTACTACCAGATTCGTTCAGTGAAGGTCGTTACCTTCATTGTATATAGAGAGACACAGAAATTTCTGTATGTTGCTAAAAATTTCATTTTTTGCTATATTTTCTCTTCAAATTTGAATCACGTCGATAGCTAAAATTTTGGCTCTGACTGTGGTATCATTGAAAGAATTTATTCGTAAATTCAGTTTTTTCCCCAATCTCTTCAAAAATTATGTTACTGAATCCATAGTCTCCAAATGAATATAATATATCAAGACAGTAGAAAGGTAATATCTGCGTTGTTTGTTTCTTAGTTTAGAACCTGCATACTAAATGGAAAATTAGTTTAATATAGCACCTACAGTATTTCATCTGTTGTTTCAGATGGTTATAGCGACGGTGGCATGGTTTGCCACCACCTCAAACGCACAGTTTGGAGGAGGTAAACGACCTCTAGACCCCGGATTTAGCAAGCCTGTCAAAGATCCAAACTATGACAGACCAGCCAGTGTAGGAGATCCAGGTTTCACCAGGCCTGTCAAGGACCCAGAATACAACAGACCAGCCAGTATTGGGGACCCAGGTTTCACCAGGCCTGTCAAAGATCCAAACTATGACAGACCAGCCAGTGTAGGAGATCCAGGCTTCACCAGGCCTGTCAAGGACCCAGAATACAACAGACCAGCCAGTATTGGGGACCCAGGTTTCACCAGGCCTGTCAAGGATCCAGAATACAACAGACCAGCCAGTGTAGGGGACCCAGGCTTCACCAGGCCAATCAAGGACCCAGAATACAACAGACCAGCCAGTGTAGGAGACCCAGGTTTCACCAGACCTGGAAATGTAAACTCTGGACTCTTGCGACCAATTGGTCAATGATCTGGCAGGCAGCAGTTAGCTCATCATTGACTTTCTTCGCCTGCCTGCGACTAAACAATGCATATTATGTCAATTAACTGTAACTTTCATTATGTACAATAACATAATAAATATTTTGCAAAATCACTTAGTCTGAATGTTTGTTTCACTGTGGTTACTTTAATCAAACTAGAAGCTCAAAAGGGTAAATTATACTCTAATCTCAGAGCAGCCATACTATATTTTATAATTAAATGAAACAATACTACAAAACCTGCTTATCAAATTATTATAGTTTCTCCCTTTTCCTTTCCTCACTCTATACACGCATTCTACTTCAGAGCTAATATAAACTATTTGAAAGGCATCCTGATGGAACGAATATGGAACCTCTCCATAAAATATGCTTGAAAGCTACCAGTCACGCAATAGTAGTAATGAAAACACACTGAAACTCAGGACAGATCGATCCCATGATATGTTGTACCTCACTATAAACAGCTCTGAACATAATTTGTTCATACATAATGTAAAATACTGTTTACTGTCAGGCTGGATAGCACTTTTACTTTTCTTCGTGGACAGTTTTAGTAAAGGATAGTAATCATCAGATATATGTTACATCAGTTACACTGTAAGTCGTCAATTTTTCATGTTATATGCATTTAATCGCTGAACTCATCGTCTCGTGTGTTATACAAAAGTCTTAATACAAGTCTCATTACTAAACACAATGAAATTTCTAGTTTCCTGTTTAATTTCTTGTTGACAAGTTACAGTATCTGCAAAAGTTTTCCAGGACGGTTTCTGTTACCTGAAAAGTTACTTGATTAGTATGCTGTAATAAAGTAATGTCTCCTTGTTTGCTGAAACAAGCTTTTTATTTTTTATATACAATTGCTGATTATTTGTCACAGAATTTTGTTAGCATTTGTTAAGTATGGACACCTATGTAGTGACCCATTAACTAAGCAGATACGAGAACAAAGAAAATGTGAATATAAAATCCTGGATCCCCAGAAACGTAGTTTAGGTAAGCCGTAGGCTACACATTTAATATTCGCACTAACTTAATAGTTTTTGCTCGGAGTTTGTTGTAATTCTGGGGTTAATAAATGATCCCACAAGAAAATGGCTTTTTATTAAAAAAGTGAAGCACAGTAATAAAGTATTGTAGCAATTAACAAAATACTGACGAAATAGTAGATAAAGTGACTTCTTTTTGCGACTACAATTACTTAGGTCCCCCGAACTGTTCCATAGTTGATTACTTGCAACCTCTGAAACTACCTGATGGATAGAGGTCGTTTTCGAGTAATTGGCTGTCTTCTCATGCTCTCTCTTCCTCTCTCTTTCTCTTCCTCACACACACACACACACACACACACACACACACACACACACACACACACGTAGTCTATAACTGGGGCCTACATCTGTATCATGAACAATTACCAACTATTCAGCTTCATAAGGGTACTAAAGTAATTTTTTGGCGCTCTGCTGGCCAAGTGTCACGAGTTGCTGCAAAGCTGTTTCGTTCAACAGGGGACCACTCTATACAGCGATAATCGAAAATACGATATAGCAATAACGAACACACATCTCTTTCTCAGTTTTATCCGCCCAAGGACTGGGTGTTGTGCTGTCCTCATCATCATCTTATCATCCTCATCGACTGCAGGTCGACGACGTGGCGTCAAATTGAAAGACCGGCACCTGGCGAACGATCTGCCCAACGGGGGACCCTAGCCATACGATTAAATAAATTAATCTATTTCTCACATTGAAACGGTGATTGCGTTCATCTCCGACTCATATGGGTCCAACACCGAAAACGACTCAGCTGGTGTAACCAGTGTTTCAACTGGTCAGTGAGAACTGGTTAAAGTGCTGTTCATGCGATGGATCAAGGTTTTTATTCCACCACAGGGGCAGACGTTTATAACCCTCAGCTTGCAACAGAGTCGTACTGTCGTGATCCTGTGACCTTTGCAGAACTGCCAAGGCTGCACCTCCTTCTCCCCCTCCACCCTCAGAAAAACAACGTCTATTGGAATTTTTCTGCATACCTTTAGGAAATTTTGTGATTTGTAGGGCAGGTTTAATAAAAATGAAACATTATTTGAAAATACACTCCTGGAAATTGAAATAAGAACACCGTGAATTCATTGTCCCAGGAAGGGGAAACTTTATTGACACATTCCTGGGGTCAGATACATCACATGATCACACTGACAGAACCACAGGCACATAGACACAGGCAACAGAGCATGCACAATGTCGGCACTAGTACAGTGTATATCCACCTTTCGCAGCAATGCAGGCTGCTATTCTCCCATGGAGACGATCGTAGAGATGCTGGATGTAGTCCTGTGGAACGGCTTGCCATGCCATTTCCACCTGGCGCCTCAGTTGGACCAGCGTTCGTGCTGGACGTGCAGACCGCGTGAGACGACGCTTCATCCAGTTCCAAACATGCTCAATGGGGGACAGATCCGGAGATCTTGCTGGCCAGGGTAGTTGACTTACACCTTCTAGAGCACGTTGAGTGGCACGGGATACATGCGGACGTGCATTGTCCTGTTGGAACAGCAAGTTACCTTGCCGGTCTAGGAATGGTAGAACGATGGGTTCGATGACGGTTTGGATGTACCGTGCACTATTCAGTGTCCCCTCGACGATCACCAGTGGTGTACGGCCAATGTAGGAGATCGCTCCCCACACCATGATGCCGGGTGTTGGCCCTGTGTGCCTCGGTCGTATGCAGTCCTGATTGTGGCGCTCACCTGCACGGCGCCAAACACGCATACGACCATCATTGGCACCAAGGCAGAAGCGACTCTCATCGCTGAAGACGACACGTCTCCATTCATCCCTCCATTCACGCCTGTCGCGACACCACTGGAGGCGGGCTGCACGATGTTGGGGCGTGAGCGGAAGACGGCGTAACGGTGTGCGGGACCATAGCCCAGCTTCATGGAGACGGTTGCGAATGGTCCTCGCCGATACCCCAGGAGCAACAGTGTCCCTAATTTGCTGGGAAGTGGCGGTGCGGTCCCCTACGGCACTGCGTAGGATCCTACGGTCTTGGCGTGCATCCGTGCGTCGCTGCGGTCCGGTCCCAGGTCGACGGGCACGTGCACCTTCCGCCGACCACTGGCGACAACATCGATGTACTGTGGAGACCTCACGCCCCACGTGTTGAGCAATTCGGCGGTACGTCCACCCGGCCTCCCGCATGCCCACTATACGCCCTCGCTCAAAGTCCGTCAACTGCACATACGGTTCACGTCCACGCTGTCGCGGCATGCTACCAGTGTTAAAGACTGCGATGGAGCTCCGTATGCCACGGCAAACTGGCTGACACTGACGGCGGCGGTGCACAAATGCTGCGCAGCTAGCGCCATTCGACGGCCAACACCGCGGTTCCTGGTGTGTCCGCTGTGCCGTGCGTGTGATCATTGCTTGTACAGCCCTCTCGCAGTGTCCGGAGCAAGTATGGTGGGTCTGACACACCGGTGTCAATGTGTTCTTTTTTCCATTTCCAGGAGTGTATTACCTAAATGAGCTATGCTGATTAAAAGATACAGATAGCCACGTCATTCGTGCAACCACAGCGAAGGAGTGTCTGTGAAGAGGCAGCACTAATTCGTGGTTCCCGAAGAGGGGCAGCAGCCTTTTCAGTAGTTGCCGGAGCAAAAGTCAAAATGATTGATCTGACCTTGCAACATCAGCCAACATTGTCTTGCTGTAATGCGAAAGGCTGAAAGCAAGGCGAAACTATGGGCCTGACTTTATTCTCCCAAGGACAGGCTGCTGCACTTACGGTTAAATGATGATGGCATCCTCTTGCGCAAAGTATTCTAGAGGTAGTGATTTCTCATTTGGATCTCTGGACTGGGACTATTCAGAAGGATGTCTTCCTCAGGAAAAGCCAAGGTCCACGTGGGGTTAGCCGAGCGGTCTAGGCGCTGCAGTCATGAACAGTGCGGTTAGTCCCGGCGGAGGTTCGAGTCCTCCCTCGGGCATGGGTGTGTGTATGTTTGTCCTTAGGATAATTTAGGTTAAGTAGCGTGTAAGCTTAGGGACTGATGACCTTAGCAGTTAGGTCCCATAAGATTTCAGACACATTTGACCATTTTTTGAAAAGCCAAGGAATTCGATGGGTCGGAACGTAGGATATTAGCTCTCTTAATAAGGCAGGATTTAAAAACAAGAACGGGAGGTTGAAGCTAGATATAGTAAGAGTAAAGTGCAGCAGCTGGAAGATCAGGACTTCTGGTCATTTTAGTACAAAGATATCAACACAAAATCGGACAGGAGTACCTAAGTCTCAAGTAGGCGTAAAAATAAATAAGAAAACAGAAGTGCCGATTAGCTAGTATGAACAGCATACTGAATGCATTATTGTAGCCAAGACAGTCATCAAGCCAACAGCCACCACAGAAGTACAAGTTTATATGGGTGCCAATTCTGCAGATGATTAAGAAAGTTACACATCGTACGATGAGACAAAGGAAATTGCTCAGCTAGCTGTGATAAGTGGCTGGAATTCGGTAGGGAAAAGGAATAGATGGAAGAATGGTAGGAGAACATGGACCAAGGACTGGGGAGGGGGAAGGGATGAAAGACGTAGTTGCCTTGAGAATTCGGCACAGAGCATAAATGGATCAACGCTAAGGTTTAAGAATTATGTAAAAGGTCGGGTAAGTGGAAGACACTTGAGGACATCGAATCGTTTCAGGAATATATAATGGAATGACGGAGATTTCAGAAACAGATTTTAAACTGTAAAACACTTTCAGGGGCAGAACTGGACTCCAATCATTTTATTGTATGTATTGTACGATAACCGGGTGCCTAGAAACGACGGAGAGGCTCCGTCCCCGCCGCAGCCACAGTGGTCCACAGCCCCACGACGACTGTTGCAGTCCACTTCACCCCTCCGCTACCCCACACTGAACCACTCTTCCAGCGGACTCCAACCATAATTTATTGGTTATGAACTGCAGTGTAAAATTGAGGAATTTGCAGAAAGGTGGGAAATTAAAGAGAAGGAACCTGGCTAAGTTGAAAGAACCACAGGTTGTTAAGGGTATCAGAGGGAGCATTAGGCAACGTTTGACAGAAACAGGGGAAAGGAAGACAACAGAAAACGACTGGGTAGCTTTGAGAGATGAAATAGGGATGGCATCAAGGAATTACATAGGTGAAAAGACAAGACAGTAGAAAACTTTGGATAACACGTGAGATACTGAATTTAACTGACGAAAGGGGAAAATATAAAATGGTAGCAAATGAAGCAAAAAGGAATAAAGAGAGTGTAAAAAATGAGATTGAAAGACAATGCGAAAAGATTAAGCGGGAAGGTCTAGGGGATAAATGAAAGGCTGTAGAATCACACATAACTAGACGAGAGATAGACGCTGCCTGTAGGAAAATTGGAGAAAACAGAAGCAACATTATGAATCTCATAAGCTCAGATAGTAAGCCAGTGCTATGCAAAGGGAAAGCTAGAAGGTGGGAGGAAGATATATAGGGCCTCTACAAGGGATATTAAGTTTAAGACTATATCATACAAGGGGCGAACAAAAAGTTTCCGTTTGAGGGCGTTACTGCAGTATGTGTGCAACGTAGAGCGACTCCGATGGGGGTTTATATGCACCGACACGTATGCAAGGGATAGGTGTGGTATTCGGATCTTTACAAGATGCGTGCGATAAACGCGAAAACGTGAACTACGGTGACATTATTACCAAATAGGTCCCAACAGGACCAATGTTATGTTATTCTTTTCTTGGCTGGCGAAGGACAAACACTGATAGACATCTATCGGATAATGAAGAATGTGTATGGGAGACGGGGTGGGGCAGCATGTCTGCCGAAAACCGCCATTGTGGGATGGTGAGTGACAAGGGGTGCTGCTGCTCCATGCCAACTCACTGCCCCACGTCGCAAATGTCGTAACGCGTAAGTTAGGCCGACTTAAGTGTGAGACACTCGAAAACCAGCGCTGCAGTCCTGATCTGTTCAAATGGTTCAAATGGCTCTGAGCACTATGGGACTCAACTTCTGAGGTCATTAGTCCCCTAGAACTTAGAAGTAGTTAAACCTAACTAACCTAAGGACATCACAAACATCCATGCCCGAGGCAGGATTCGAACCTGCGACCGTAGCGGTCTTGCGGTTCCAGACTGCAGCGCCTTTAACCGTACGGCCATTTCGGCCGGCTCCTGATCTGTCCCCATTCGATAATCACGCCTTTGGCTTCTTAGAAAAGGCCTTGAAAGGTCGACGATTCCTGTTTGACGAGGATGTGCAGAACACCCTGTTTTACCTGACGGGTATTCTTGGGAAAGCCACCCATGACAAAATTATTCTACCTGGGACTCAGACTTCAGACATGTGTGTTTGTAGTTATCAGTTTTCAAATTTTCACTTGAGGTTTTGTCTTATGAAGTTGCAGGCCATTTATCTAATGGTTTCTGTAAGTTTTATGGTTTGAAGAGGTGAAATGGAAGGTGAATATGTTTTTAAAGTTTTTCAAAGGTCTGAATTATTATTTTTGCTTTGATGGCAGAGACACAAAAGGTTTCGCAGAGGTGAGGGGAGCGAAAATGTACGCAGAGAAAGAAATTTCGAATTTAAATGTTGTGAAAACGCGCCAAAATAGTTGGGATTAAGGTAAAAGATAAACGAATGGATAAAAATTTTTTGATGCTAATTTATTAACCGGTCGTGGAAAACTACAGATAATGAGAGTCATTTGTTCCAGTGTTACTTGAGATTTGGCAATACAGATAAGAGCAATATAAGCAGTATTTTTTAACTTTCAACAAACACCAATCCACGGCGTACATTTTGCCCGAAATGTTCCGAGAAAGGATATGGTTCTCACAAGGCATTTTTGAATAGAGGAACTAGCATCCAAAAGCAGTGAAGACGACCAACAAACATGAATGAAATTTTCACTCTGCAGCGGAGTGTGCGCTGATATGAAACTTCCTGGCAGATTAAAACTGTGTGTCCGACCGAGACTCGAACTCGGGACCTTTGCCTTTCGCGGGCAAGTGCTCTACCACACAGTTTTAATCGACCAACAAACATGTTTTTCAAAATCTAAGTGATGTAAGACGTTTCGGCGACGCAGCAACAAACGGGGGGCGGGGGGGGGGGGGGGGGGGGTTAAGAGTTATGGATCGGGAATGGTGTTGACGATAACACTGTTTATAAGAAGATCAGCAGAGATTTTCTCTACAAATAATAAGTAAAGCTCCCGAATGCAGGAGCGAGAAGATGGAAGGAAAAAAGGAAGAGAACGTGGGTTAGGATGAAGTAACTGAAATTGCTGGACTGTTCTGATGCTATTTGAATAGTTTGAACTCTTGTACATAGCCTCTTGAGTTTCCCATAACTTTGATTTGCATTACTTCAAGCACACTTTAATCCGGAACAACTAGTAACAGGGAGCTAGCAATCTGAGTGCTACTTACTTTATAATGGACAGAACAATTTTCTTTAAATATTTCAAAAGTGGAAAATACTGAAAAATTCCAAACCTTTGGAGAATTTTTACATGTGATACGTACTTCATTCTTTTGGCATTACGGACATAAATGAATAGTAAATATTGCCCTCATTTCATTGGTGATTATGTTTTTATTACATTACATGGAAGTATCCCTTGTAAAGTGCAGCGAAATCGACTCTTGCAGTAGAAAAAAATTAATAATTCCAGTTAAAGTTATACAAATAGTGCGTGAGGACAATTTGAAATACACCATTTTTCATTGTTTCTGCACCATCTAAACACAGTACAACGTTTCACAAACAGAAAGCTACAATAATCAGTCTCTTAAGGCAGCTGCCCGGATATTTCCTTTCGAAAGGAAATGGCTAATTTTCTTCCCCATTCTTCTTCAATACCTTTGTGCTAAGTCTCCAACAATCCCCTCAACGATGGGACGTTAAACTCTAATTTCCTTTTAGTACCCTGAATAGCTATTGCTAGATCAGGAAGTGACGTAGTCAGGTGCTTATAGATGGGCACAAATACGAGTATCAAAATCCACGCTGTCTGGAACGTGTTCCGTAGCCGTTAAATAATGCATCACGGAAAATTCTTACAGGTATCATGATCTTCTTTAAGGTTACACTCCGAGGCATTCTACATCCACGAAATCAGTTTGAATTCTTGAACTTGTTCAACCAATCACACGAAGCCAATTCTATGGATGTTGCAAATTGTAATATCTTCCTAAGATTGCCTATCCTTTCCAAGACAGATAATTATTATTTGGTACCGAACGTGAACTCCGAGAACGGCTTCGTAAACAAAAGAGACGTGTAGTCATAAAATGAACGAATAATCCTAGTGGAGGCCACTAGAGCATGCGCTAGACCTCTCTCCATCAGATATTTTCGCGTAATAATTTAAAATAGTAATGTTTCTTTACTGTCGTGAGCATGGGTCCATAGCGCATACTTCGAAGACCCCTTCTGCTTACTTGTTATCCTGGATCCAAGTGAGGTTGTTCCATGTGTTACTTGGGCTGTGGTATGTTCCAATGTAGGAAGACAGTTAGCCTTCATGTCCTATAGTAGCCGACGTTCAATTCGAACGTCAGAAGTACGTTTAGCTCTACAGCGCCACAGTACTGTCATTGTGCGACGGGCGTTCATTAACTAATGCAACACAATTTTTCTGAAAGTAGGTTGGTTTTATTGGGGATTCCATTACACTATGTTATTCCCAACTCTACTGGCTACAAAACTCCATTTTTCAACATAATCAGCGCTCAATACGTTGACGTTACGTCATCTTTCCTGGAGGGCTGTATTTACCACCTGCTGGTCGATCTCGGTGCCAACATCTTGCTGAATCAATACCCTACCCATCATCCATGTACTGCTTCACGCGAAGTGCATACTCCATTGGGTCAAACAGATACAAGTCGGAAGGTGCAAAATCCGGGTTGTAAGGGAGATGACGAGGACCGGTCCATTGTTGAGATAATGACATACGCCTTGCACGCCGAATCACCGTGCTTTTGTTCACTGCCAGGTCTCCGTAGACATCCTGCAAGCGCCTATGAATATCTGTGATTCTGTGGTTTACCACCAAAAGAAACTCAATGACAGCTCTTTGCTTGGAAGGCACCTCCGTTAGAAAAGCATTTAGAAGGCTACGTATAGCGCCGTCACCCATCGAAACCTTACGAAACTATAGGGGTTGAAGCGGAAATAATCCACAAAGTCCCAAAATAAGTTCTGCATTTTTTCAACGGGAATTGGCCGAGTAAAAGAAAAATGTGTTGGGTTACGTACTGAACGCCCCTTTTACATCCACGACACTCTTTTATGGTACAGTGAATGCTTTCACACTTCGTTATTTAGAAATATACTGCTCCATTAGCCCCCAGGCCCACGATTTCTGTTACAAACTCAGACACATCACTTAGTTAATTCAGCAGTGGACAAGATGTGCACAGGCAGTCCCATTGTACATCACGTAACGTTACCCTGGAATGTGAGTAAGCGGTGTACATTTTGTGAGCCTCCATTATATGCTCATAAATTTGGTTGAAGGCCATGGAGGCACTTCGCACTTTGTAACTATTTTGCTACGTATACATGTGCCTCGATATTGACTGAATATGCAAACAATTGATGTGAATCGGACCTTTATGTTATAAATATGTTTAGTTGTTAAACTCCTCCTAACTGTTATAGAGTGAAAGATTGAATTAAATTTTCTCTGCTCCTGTCTGTAGTTTTCACAGGTGAGTTCAGTGGTTGACGCAAAACTCCAGATACGAGCTTGAAGTTGCTTTTGATTTTTCCTCGAAATTGTTAAGCCATTGTAACAATAATAATTGAACGTCCCGCATATCTGATGACTACATAACGTTAGTAAATATCTTCACAGTTTCTCATTTGGATTAGAAAACAGTAGTATCACGGTGATGTAATGCCTGTTTCGAGCCATGTTTAAGAGCAGAATATAATCGTTGCGCAAGTGTTTGTTCATGCGTTTCTAATAACGTTGCATTATTTTTTTTCACAATTAGTGACAATGTAACCCTTATACTAGCAGAGCATACAGCTACAACTTTGCCACAGAGTCATATTCACTCATGGAACTATTGTGGTTGTCAGCTAGAAAACGTGTAATTTGTTCCTAGTATTTTGTTTAAAGCTAAACAGAAACTTTCTTAACATACTTGTGTGCATTAATAAAGACTAACAAATTTTTCTGTCATTCCAGATAATCGCAGAGGTGTTCGCACTTTATGTCATTATAGTGCGTGCACAACATAATGAAGGTGATCGCCACGGAGTTTCAGAGCCAAGCGACTTTGCCACTGGAAGTGATTCGGGGTTTAGACGACACAGTGAAAAAATACATGAAGACTATTACATTTCTAAGCACATCAATCAACAAGATCTCCAGGGAGCAAGTGATGATATAGCTCCCCATTTCATCAACCATATTTTCAAAACTTCGCGCTCCAGTTCATATGGCCCATCTGTAATCTTAGACAGGAGTGCTAGATCGGTTCCTATAGCACCAAACGTACGGCCCCTACCTGACAATCCCAGTCTGAGACCTGTACCCTCTAACCCTAACCTTCATCCCATACCCTCAAGTCCCATTGGTAGTGTGATCCCTTCAGACCCAAACTTAAAACCGATACCTTCAGATCCAAATCTTAGGCCTATACCCTCTGACCCTAGCTTGCATCCCATACCCTCAGATCCCAATGTCCAGCGAATCCCATCAGATCCAAATTTAAAACCTATTCCTTCAGATGACAATCTTAGACCTATACCTACTGACCCTAATCTCCGCCCCATACCGTCAGATCCGAATTTAAAACCCATACCTTCAGATCCCAACCTTAGACCTATACCCTCTGACCCTAACCTCTATCCCTTACCATCAAATCCCAATGTCCGTCCGATCCCTTCAGATCCGAACCTAAAACCGATACTTTCAGATCCCAATCTTAGACCTATACCATCTGACCCTAATCTTCGTCCAATACCCTCAGATCTCAATGCCCAGCCTCTACCTTCAGATCCAAACTTAAGGCCCATCAATTGAGGTCGTGATGTATGACTAGTTTTTTCAGATTCAAATGTAAGATCAGTCGTCCCCTATCCCAGTGACTTATTAATCTCTAAATATCCAAATTCAAAGTTAATGTCCTTCCACTGTAATATTATAAATATACCTTTGCCCTCATCGCTCCACATCCCATATTGAGGCCTGTAGCCACAATTCTTACGAAGGACCAAGTTCATTAGCTCCCTGAGTCCATTCTACACTCTCAAGCCAGTATACCTGACCATTACACTGTATTGCCCATGTTCGTCCATGATTTAGTGACTTCAAAAATTACTGCGTTCTATGTAGAATATTTTGAACTGTGTGACACTTTGAATATTTTCAGAAATGTTGTGTAATGTACCACATAAATAATTTTAACTTTATGCCGTTTAAACAATGCTTGTATAAATATTTTATTACACACCTCACCTTTTCCTTGAATACAGTTTAAGGTATTAGTGCAGGCCCGCCAAGCAGCGCTCTACGAACGTGAGTGCTCTTAATGTGCTCCCGGGCACAGCAGTGAGGATGAAGAGCAAAACATTCGCCTTCTCAGACGCCAATCAGTTTTCTGACAATACTTCTTACGTTAGATTTCATTTACGTTCTACTTCAGGAATACTGCGGCATCTATGCGCTTGTCTAAAAATGAAATGTGGAGAAGCCACATCGTTCAGTGCCGAATGGGAATTGCCTTACTTTTTGTATCGTTTAAAGACCATGAAAAGTGCTTTAATATTCCATCGCACTGCTATAGGCTGAAAAAACACTTACTAGAACATTATGACACCAACCAGAAAGTCGATACGATGCACTTGTCTTCTGACTGAAACCTCGCCTTAGAAAAATTTATGAATGGCGCTGCTGGAAAAACTCTTACGTTATTTGATTTTCAAACAGCTGAGCAAAACTGAACGTACTCAGACATTTCTCTCTTTACTTTTTCTGATCATCACTAACCTGATACACAATATTTTTGGCGCAACGCAATCTGACTTTCAATAATCCCTAACAAATGAATGGCCCCGACTAACAACAATAACCTATACCTTTCATGAATCACTTACCTCACAAAAATCTTCGTTACTCGAACTACTGCAACACAGCGAGTGCCAATACTGCCAGCTAAATAAAGGATTCTAACAACTGAAGGTTCTAACTACTGATAGGCATAGCTAGCAAATGAAAGATTTTGATAGAGAACAAACAATGTATTTACCTTAATAGCGTTCAAAAGTCATCATATATATATATATATATATATATATATATATATATATCAGTTCACGACATCCAGTCTTACGTGGCTCACCTCCAACTTGACAACGCTATGCGTTGTTCACATACAACTGCCCAACACTACAATAGCAAAAATTCCAACATTGCAAACCAGCCATAGACTGCACACAGCACGGTCAGTGATTTTCATCCACAGCGCTACGTGGCGTTACCAACATAAAAACCTAAACTGCCTACTAACCTGACGAACGGCAGTGAATGGTGACTGAACTGAAGGGAGCCATTAGGAGAAAAACTGAGGCTAAGGTAAGTAAAGTAGTGACAAAATGTTTTGTGGTCATCACGTATTATTTGAATTCATGAAATGCCTTAATGCAGGGGAAGAATCATTTATTAACGTGTGATGAACAGACTGATACCATCAAACAAAAAGAAGTTCTTGGGAAAACAACAGATTTCGGTTCATGGCCTGGAACATTTTCCATAAGCCGAGGTAGTCATTTACGGACCTGACATAAATGTCTACGTTTTAATAATTCAAACTTTTCATCACAATTTCGCAAAGAAATTTCGCAACTGAAGACTGATTTAGATTTATCTGTCAGATCGTGTAGCACACAGTTCAACAACCTGTTTGTCTATTCCAGGTGTTATGAAACGTCCCCTTCGAAAAATTAGTGAATTACTGTGCTGGTAAACCCCTTACGTTATTTGATTTTCCAGCAGCTGAGCAAAACTGAACGTACTCAGACATTTCTCTCTTTACTTATTCTGATCATCACTAAACTGACACAAGGTATTTTTAGCGCAACGCAATCTAACTTTCAATAATCCCTACTAGAGAATGGCCCTGACTAAATTAACCTATACGTTTCACAAATCACCTACCTCACAAAAATCTTCGTTACTCGAACTACTCAATACAGCGAGCGCCACTACTGCCAGCTAAATAAAAGATTCAAACTACTGAAGGCACTAACTACTGATAGGCATAGTTAGCAAATGAAAGATTTTGATAGAGAGCAAACAATGTATTTACCTTAATAGTGTTCAAAAGTCATAATATATATATCAGTCCATGATATCCAATATTACAAATTTACTCTTTCTGATGGACACACGTCCAGATCGTCCGCTCTCAAAATTCCGCCATCTCTCTTCCCACATCCACCACTGCTGGCGGCTCACCTCCAACTGCGCAACGCTACGCGCTGTTAACAGCCAACTGCCCAACACTACAATAGCCAACAACAATGCAAACCAACCACAGACTGCACACAGCACAGCCAGTGATTTTCAAACAGAGCGCTACGTGGCGTTACCATTCAGAAAAACCTATACAGCCTACTTACAGTGTTTAAAAGACAGTGATAAAATGTCACCTTAAGACCAATATCTTCGACTGCGCAAAGACAAGTCTCTAAAGTTATTTCAATTTTTGGTTCAATACAGGTGTTTTTCCCCCATGAAATTGACAACGTCTCACCAGCGTTCAGGTTTGGCAGATTTTAATCTGCGTAACTCCATGTGTTTGACCACATCACGAACCATAGTCCACGACATATTACATATTATAAACGAAAATTTATAAACGTAATAACTTGATATTAAATGCCTATAGGTAAAGCTATTTGTAGTTCCTCTCACCGTATTAGCACTACCTAAGGTATACTTCTTTAATCAAGTAATATAACTTATTATTTTGGCAGAAAAGAAAAAGTTGAAATTAGATATTAAATGCCTGTAGGAAAAGCTTTTTGTAGTTCCGCTCACCGTATTACCACTACCTAATGTATACTTCTTTAATCAAGTAATAAAAGTTTTTGTTTTGGCAGAAAAGAGAAAGTTGAAATTAAATACGTGTGATAAAATCTGCTTGTGAAAGTATGATGCAGATTTCGCTCTTAGAAACTGTTGTACTATGTTGAAATCGCGTCTTCCTAAGTTTCCTGCGTGTGCAGCCTTCAGCATATAGGCGTCTCAACGCACAACCTCTAGGAATAGCACAGTGGCAAGGAAAGCCGGAGTGTTGACCAGACTTGGCTGCGTTCGTGGAGCGCAAATCTTGGCCTGTCTTAGTGTATTTCCCTGAACACTCGCACCACATTTGAATCAGAATCAGTAACATTCCTGTGCTCTTTCTCGTGTCTTGAAGTGTAACCCTCCTATGGTTGTAAGAATCGTCAAACACTATGATTATATTTTTTCGCTCTATATTATATCATTCCATCCTTTTCAGTCACCACGTTGTTATTGGGGCAGGGTGCTTTCTTCCTAAGATAATGATCTCATCTCAACGTCACGGTGCAAGCTGGCACCCCACCCACGTCTCTGAGGCAATTGCGTGTGGTACATTCAAGGTCAGGATGCAACCCAAAACACGTCAACTGTCCCCTCCTTGGTCACCCATCCACTGTGCAGGTTCTAAGACCAAAACGAAGGTCACCTTTCCCCCACTGGCCTAGGTCAATAGGAAGATTTACAAGAGGCAAGAAATCATATCTTCCTTGCCTTTTTACGCCAATAATATTAGTTACAACAAATTTCCCATCTTCCCCTTTCATTTATATTCCAGTCGAGTGAATTTTTGTCATTCTTTGTCTGTTCACTATAGTGGATGGATCATTGCAGAGATTTGCCACTGTCCCCTAGGCGCAATAAAAATAATCCTCACAGTTAAATGCAAACATTATTAAAGCCTTCCTCTCACTACTACAATTTTCTGCTACTTACAGTTTTGTGAGTGTTTGCTCTAATTTGTTACAGTAGAGCCGATTTGCTCCCAATATTCAAAAAATCCTTTTTTTAACGTCTTTTCAAGAATAATATTACGTAATTTACACAGATGTACCCTGTTTAAGAAATATCACAGTGTAACATTTAAACAAATACACTCTTGCCACTTTCGGCCACCCCCATGAAACCACTCATGGTCCTAAGCTATATTTAGATAAGTCTGTTGTTGCAGTTTGTTGTAATTTACCCCATTTTCCCCAGAATTCCACAAATACCCACTTTTCAAGAAGGCACCCATAGACATAAGGCTTTTAATGTTTAACAATTACCACCACTGTGCATTATATAAACAAATAATCAATTTCTGCATGCCAAGTCCATGAGGGACTTATCCATGCATCTTTAATGTGTTAAAAAACAATAACATCACTATAAGGTTGCCTTACACAGATATGACACCAAAGGATAAAGTAGACTCATTAAAAACAGGAGAGAAATTACTAGTAGTATTATTTCTACATGCACAACACATTGATAAATTGCACAGTAAACCATTTTCCCATCACTGAATGGAAATGGTAGATAAATCCTCTTTACTTAAAATACCTCATTAAAAAATAGTATGCTCCAAATAGCAAGGGTGAAGTTAGGGTCAAATGGGCTTCATAGGTCCACAACACGTCAGACAACCAATAGTCATTTTCCCCCATTTTTTGAAGTGCTCACACAGCATACGTTCTCTGCATCACAGAACTGATGGATAACAGTTTATGAGGAAATGGGACTTTGAGGGTACACCTTAGTGATCTCTAAACAGTAGTGCAAAAGTGGTGGTGTGATATGTGACTTCAGGAGCACTACCTTACCATGTGGGCATGAGCCTGCTAAAGTCTCCATTCCTTCCAGAACTGTCCAAGTAGCAGTAGCACTTCTGTCTCATTGTCCACTATAGGGCTGCTCTTCTGAACATTCCATAGCTTCAGAATTTGCGATAATTTTTTTCACAGTGATCCTTATTGCATGAGCTTTACACATTGGAATACCCTTCTTTTGCTAATATTAAGCTTAAGTGATTGATTCTCGTCTGATGATAAAGCTTTGGTAATCATGCCTTTTCTGGCAAAGTCTACATGACATGATTGCTGGTGCATGTGACTCCCTCTGTCACTATAGCTCATAAAAAACAATTCTCATTCAGTGTCACTGATCTGTTGCTGTCCAGTACCATATTTTGGTCAGTTTTGTCACTTGTTTTTAGTTTCAGTAAAACCTTACGTCATTTCAGGCATTGTATCAAGTATCACCTCTCTACTTACATTATTCAGTGAATTAGTGCATTTTCATACGTTAACATGACTTTTTGGTCATCCTGTATATTAATGTATGGGTGAAATCAGCAATAACATCCTAAGCCTTCTGAGCACTTTTGGTGTGTCACAAATGGTAAGCACTGCTACTAGGATATCAAAAGTTCAGTGTCAGTTTGAGACCAGATAGCACAGGGAAAACTGTAAAGTATTTATAAGAGACCTTGGCCGTTCTGATCATTACTGTCAAATAATAAAGATGAAGGCACCCTTGATAAAACGTGCAAAACAGCAGGCCTACAAAAAGATTATCTTTGAATGTAAAATACATACTTTTCATAGGGCACTAGCAACTAAAACCTAGAATGAAGTATATATGGAAAACATTGTAGGTGTTAAGTTCTTTAATTTTGCACACTGTCTAAATTAATTTATGAGGAGGCTTTTTGAAAAGTAGCCACTTCTGCAGCAGAAGCTAAAGAAAACAGACTTACAGCTGCAGGTTTTAGAAAGTCCTCCCAGACACTTAAATTTCTCAGTTCTCTACAAAGTCACTACATTAATCCACAGTTCCTTGGTTATTATCAAAGGTACAGAAAAATATGTAGGAGATTACTGCTTGCTGCCAAACAATAATACGAAATCAAAGCAAAGTAGTGTGGGATGACATAAAACAAGAATCTGGGAAATTCACACACAACTATAACAACATACAAATCGAAGATGGTGGTAGAGTAATGGAAAACATTCATGGATTGGCAAATTTTGTAAATGATTATTTCTCTGGTGTTGTAGTGAAGCTGCAACAAAATCTTTTTAAAACACGTGTAGCATCCACAATGGCTTACATGGTACAATGATGCTGCTTCCTACAACAGAGTTTGGAAGTCAGGAACACTAAACAGAAATTAAAAAATAAGAAGTTGGCAGATATATGTGAAGTTAAAGTCTCTGTTCTAAAGGCATGCATAGAGAGCAAACAGCTCTCATTAACAACTGAAGCAAATGAGCCCTGTAGTTCAGATATTTCACCAGAGTATCTAGAGCATGCACAAGTTGAGCTCTTACTAAAGGAAGGTAAGGCAAAGAGTATTGAAATCAACAGGCAGATTCATTACTGTCTGCATTCTCAAAAATAACTGAATCAATCATGAAAGATAGGCTAATAAATGACATGAATAGATACAACCTTATAATGAAGCACAGTTAAATTTCCAAAGAGGAGAAGTATAATATCAATCACTACAGGTTTCACAAAAATGTTACGTGAAACTCTTGGCAAGGATGACTGTTTTACAGACACATCTGTAGCATTGTCCAAGGCTTTTGACACCACTGTTTATGATAATATACTGTTAAACATGCTAGAAACACTATGTGTAATGGGAATAGCAAATGAGTATTTCCAGTCTTACATAGAGTGACTTCAAACATCTGATGAAAATTTTTTAGTAAAGCATTTTCCAGGTTACAAGCATATAGGTGTCCCTCAGTGTAGTGCATTGGCTCCAATTCTATTCATAATATATATAAATAATTTTACAGACAATATCAGATACAGATAAAAATTTCTCCTTGCTGATGACAGCATCATCACAGTCACTGTTAAAACACCAAAGCTCCTATTAGAGAAAGTTAATGAAATTCACAGGGATAGCTACAATTGCACAGGATGTAGTAAATTAATATTGGACACACTTCAGTGCAAAGAGTGAACACAATTCTGTCACATTACACACAGATGAAAAATTTATAGACTGTGTAACAAGTACCAAATTTTTGGGGCGTTATTGATTGTCAATTAACATGGACTGAACACACAAAGTTGCAGGTAAGAAGTAAGTCATCATAATCTTTTGCTCTTACAGTTCTAGCATTAGTTTGCAACAGATGATGTCCTAATACTACATACACTCATTTACTAGTTATAGTATTCTTTTCTGGAGATCTGAGGCACAAAACATGGGTAAAATTTATAAAGTGCAGAATAGGGGAAATAAGAGTAATAACCAGAAGCAGTAGTCAGCCCTACCTTAAGGAACTGTTACAAAAAATTGTTATCCTTACTCAACAGGTGAGTACTACTAACTGTATTATATGTCACAGAAAATATTACTAAGCATTTTACTAATACTTCTATGCATAAATATATAATCATGGAACAAGAGCCAATCAGGATTTAAATTTACAGAAAGGAAAAAAAAAGAAAAAAAACCAATACGCTCAAAATGATATTTTCTATCAGGGAATAAAACTATATAATAAATTTCCTGATGAGTTGAAAAAGTTAGTGACATACACCTTGTATAAATGAAGCACTTTTATTCGCTTGTGCACAAACCTCATTACTATTATATGACCTAGGTTTCTGGTTATACATCCATTTTCTAGAAAACGGTGCTCCAAAAGAGGGAGATAAACACATCAACTACCATATTTAATCTGTTGCTTCTTCCTCAAACTGTAAAAGTTACTTCTGTTGACAACTGAGATACAGCTATGTTTGTGTTCTAGAACATTCATTAGGACTCCATTTACAACAAGTATGAATAAATGTAAATGGGTGTAGACATACTTGCACAGGAGTGGGAACTTTTGTCATTATCTATTTATGAATGATGGCACCAAGGTTCTTGTCCTATGTTGAGGTTGTAAGATTGTCTGAAAGGGGTGAATAATTGAACAGTTTCCTCAATCAGTAGTAAATGTGAGGACTGCACACTTGTTATTTAATTTCTAATGTTTCTAATTGAGTGAGCTTTGCACCCTTTCATTCCATGTGTAGGACTTGTGCATATTCTGGTATTACATACTAGCTATACCCAGCCATGCTTTGCTGTGGCCCAATCTGCTTAAATGGAAAAGAAAGAAAAGAAAAGGCACACATTGCTAAAATGTGTGGAAATGGAATATATGTCCTAACCTCCTTTTCTCCCTTGTTACCATCCATCTCTGATTTTCCCTTTCTTTGTCCATCTCCTCCTCCTTCTCCCTTTTCTGTCCACCACCTCCTCCCCCTCTCTCTGTCCACCTTCTCCTCCCCCCCCCCCCTCTCTCTCTCATTCCACCATCACCTCCACCACCATCTGTCCTCTACTGCCCCCCTCTTCATCTTCTCCTGCCCCCTCCCTCTGTCCATCTCATCCTTCCCATTTTCTTTGTCCATTTCTTCCCACCCCTCTGTCCATACCCTCTTCCCCCTCTCCCTGACCTTGAGCCTTGTTTATTGTTTTTGGGAATTCAGATTCTGTAGTGGTAGTCTAATCGTAAAACAGTAAGCCATGACTGCAACTATCGTGCATGTAATTTTTTATCACAGTAACATACAAAAATTTGAAGTAAATCACAAAGGTATAGTTGGGATCTTTTGTAACCATATTTCCCTATTATATATTACATGTATATATTTAGCAACGAAAACAATCAATTTTTGACAAAATAATTTAATTGGATGGATAAAAAATCTACTCACAAAGTGGCAGCAGAACATCCACATAGAAGGTGGTTGTAATTAGGCAAGCTTTTAGAGCCAGTCACTCCTTCTTCAGGCAGAAGGTTTGAAGGGAAGGAAGAGGGGTGAAGGAAAAGGACTGGAGAGGCCTGGGGAAAGAGGTAGATTTTGGGAAAGTCAACCAGAAATTTTTTTTAAGAAATAGGTACCACATTTTGTCACAGTTTCAAAGCAATCCATGGAAAACTTTTGGAGATTTGAGAGTTTTTCCTTCAAAGCAATCCCTGCGATAAGTCTCCCCTGACCCCCAGTTCTGAGTGACTTTCCTGAAATCTATCCCTTTTCCTAGATCTCTCCAGTCCTTTTCCTTCACCCCTCTTCCTTTCCCTTCAATTCTTCTGGCTGAAGAAGGAGCCACTGACTCCGAAAGCTTGCCTGCTTATGAGCAGATATATATACAGGGTCTACATAAAGTCCAGGAACACATTAAATTATTTATTGCAAAAGAAATAAACATTGTAGAGATGGCATAAATATTGCATTTTGAAGAGGAACTATGAAAGTTGTTTTTGCAAACATTCGATATGCAAACCATGAGTGACTTAGCAGACCTCAATACGGTAACTGAATTCTTGCCGTACCTGTCCCAGCATAGCGTCATCAACTGTGGCAGTCACTTCCCGTATTTTTTCCCAGAGCTCTGCTACATTACATGGTAGAGGCAGTACATACACTATATCTTTAATGTGTCCCCATAGAAAAAAGTCACATGTAGTGAGATCTGGTGACCGGGGAGGCCATTTCATGAAACAGCTGTCCCCTTCTGTAGCACGGCCCATCCATTGTTGTGGCAGCTCCGTGTTCAGGTACACACGAACTTCATGATGAAAATGGGTGGAGCTCCATCTTGCTGAAAGATGAACAGAGAGTCCAAATGCATTTGAGGCATCAGCCATTACTGCAACATGTCCAAGTAGGAATATCCGGTGACAGTGCTCTCGCCAAGGTGCTCTCGCACCTGAACTCACCATGCTAGCAACTAGTGCTGACTATCGGCAAATTAACAAACTATGCTGACGTGGTACACATAAAAAAAAAAAAAAATTAAAAATTAAAAAAAAACTTTCAAGGTTTCTCTTCAAAATTGCATATGTACGGTATCCGTACAATGTTTGGTTCTTGTGCAATAAATAATTGAAAGTGTTCTCGGACTTCATGTACACCCTGTATTTTAATATTATACATATAAAAGTATACATCCCACATGGGAAAAATACATCTAAAAACAAAGATGATGCAACTTACCAAATGAAAGCGTTGGTATGTTGATAGAGACACTAACAAACACAAACACACACACAAAATTAAAGCTTTCGCAACCCACGGTTGCTTCATCAGGAAAGAGGGAAGGAGAGGGAAAGACGAAAGGATGTGGGTTTTAAGGGAGAGGGTAAGGAGTCATTCCATTCCAATCCCAGGAGTGGAAAGACTTACCTTAGGGGGAAAAAGGGACAGGTATACACACGCACACACACACATATCCATCCACACATATACAGACACAAACAGACGTGTATGATATATGTCTGCTTGTGTCTGTATATGTGCGGATGGATATGTGTGTGTGTGTGTGTGTGTGCAAGTGTATACCTGTCCCTTTTTCTCCCTAAGGTAAGTCTTTCCGCTCCCGGGATTGGAATAACTCCTTAGCCTCTCCCTTAAAACCCACATCCTTTTGTCTTTCCCTCTCCTTCCCTCTTTCCTCATGAAGCAACCATGGGTTGTGAAAGCTTGAATTTTGTGTGAGTGTTTTGTGTTTGTTAGTGTCTCTATCAACATACCAACTCTTTCGTTTTGTAAGTTACATCATCTTTGTTTATAAATGTATAAAAGTATACATATATTGAAGAAATAGGTAGCACACTGTGTCACATTTTCAATGCAATACATGAAAACTTTTGGAGATTTGAGATTTGAAGAAATGAACATCTACATTTGTACTTATACAGAAACTGTGAATGCCACTAACCATAAATCTCTAAAAGTTTTGGACTGAATGTTTTGAAATTTTGACACAATATTGTTGTATTGGAACACATGTGATTTTATATACCAGTTTCTTACCATATGAAATATATAATTTCATATAAATTTAATAATACAGGACAGTATTACATAAGAAATAGGTACTCAAACACGTGCCTCTATTAGAACCCAACATGTGTCAAAGTTCCAAAGCAATTGGTCAACACCTTTCAGATATTAATGATTTTGAACAAACTGACATCTACATTCTTATGTATATGGATTTGTGATTTTATTATAAGCAATGTTTGCCCAATACAGCATGCCTGACATTCTTGGAAAATAATCTAAGAAAGTCCACTTTTCATGATTGGTTGTTTATCTTTTGAAGTGAAGAAACATCTACCTGATGTTTGCAGGACACAAAAGCACAAAGAAACCTTTTGTCTTTGAAATTTTGCTTATCCTATTAGAAATTTTACCTGCAAATGGTAAACTGCACCATTTCCTTTCTGGTCTATCTACATGGCTTACTTGATACAGTAGGGATATGGCTTGCTTTTTTGGTTTTTTTATTGAGACTGTTGTCAATCATGTTGGATTTAAATTCATTATTTGTAGCTATTGCTTTTGTTGTTTTAGGTTCCTGGTCATAGTCTTCTTGCAGTATAGGCATAGAAAAGAGATGGTAGCTCCTGAGGTGGAGTGCTGAATGTATGTAGGCTATTAAATGTTGAGAGGAAGCTGGGATGCATGTGTCAGTAAAGGAGTCTTTCTGGTAAAGTTTAAATTTGTGGCTACTGTTTTCTATATGTAAGTTGGTGTCTAGGAAATTAATGGAGGAATCCCATAACTCCATACTGATCCTTGAGTTTCCTAGTGGAACCTTTCCAAATACAGAGAATATCACGATATCTGTGCACAAATACACAACCTGTTTTGCCAGTGTTTCACCCTTAAGAATATTAGTCTCCAACTTGTCCCTTAATATTTCTCCTAATAAGGGGTATAAAGGTGAACCAATTTTGAGACCACCTGCTTGCTTATAATAGTTCCCTAGAAAGCAGAAACAGTTTTGATTTGAATCACATTTTACTGTATGATATACAGCTGTTCTTCTAGATTAATGTTGAGTAAACAGAATGATTGTGACACAATATGTATACAGTCTTTCACATGAATGCTTGACAAAAAGCTGTGTACATTAAGAGAGACTAATTTGCTTTTGTTGAGATGTTAACAACTGGTAACTTGTTTACAAAATCTAATCTGTTCTTAATGCTGTATTTCTCTTTGAAGTATTCTTCAAAGGAATCTTAGGGTCCCATAGCTGTATGGCGTACCCAAACTTGTCATGATACTAAGTACAGGAACTTAAAAGACACCCTCCTGAATATTAGCTCAGGAGCACAGTCAAATATAAGTTGCAGTGTGAACTATTAGAGTAGGTTTCAAATCTGTTACAGTATACTCATTTTTAGTATGTTTTGTGAGTGCTGCAATAATTGTATGAAACTGAAGTTAACATATGGCATAACTGAAAACATTGATCACTCAGATTGTTTTGTTGATGGAGATCGGTTAGGTGATTGCATAGATCATAAGTATACATCAGACCATATGATTAAGTAATTTGTAAATGCAGTGTTTTGGAAATCTAAGAAACAAGGAAATGTTACAAAATAATCTACTTTTACTTAGTATGTAACATTGTCAGAAGTTGTCACTCAGATTAAGAGAATTCTAGACACTTTTGAGTATTTTTTATGCAAAATCAGATGAACCACTTAAAGTACGTGAAGAAAATTCAGGAGCAGTCAGTATTGCTAGATATGTTAACTTTGTTCGCAGCTCGTGGTCGTGCGGTAGCGTTCTCGCTTCCCGCGCCCGGGTTCTCGGGTTTGATTTCCAGCGGGGTTAGGGATTTTCTCTGCCTCGTGATGACTGGATGTTGTGTGATGTCCTTAGGTTAGTTAGGTTTAAGTAGTTCTAAGTTCTAGGGGACTGATGACCATAGCTGTTAAGTCCCATAGTGCTCAGAGCCATTTTTTATGTTAACTTAACTAAAATTTCAAAGTATATTGAAGTATATCACCATTTTGTGAATGAAATTACAGACATTTATAAAGTACATTCAGAAAACAATGTAGCAGCCATTTTAAAAATATTTGAGCAAGGATAAATTTATAAAATTTCAAGAAATACTTAATGTAATTTGACTGCAACATAAATGTTGGAATGTGGCACAATTATATCAGTAGCATCCACAGGGTTGAGAGGACTCTCAACAGTGAGTACATGTGTGTGTACAACAGTCGGGCAGTTCTGTTCTGTGTGTATGTTCACTATGTAAAGATAAATGTACATTTTGTTTGCCTAGTCACTAATAAATAGTTTAAACAATAACGTCCTGTTACTCTCCTGAGTACAACATCTCACTCACAATAGGGGGTGGGGGGGGGGGGGAGGGGGGAGGATGCTACCTCAGGCAGACTGAAGGGAGGATCTGAAGTTGCGTATGACACATGGTACACATGGTGTGGTCCTGGAATCAGTTTTCTATATGTACTAAAGGGAGCACAAAGGGCGTAGCAGCATGTTCATCATCCTGCAGTCAGAAGCACATGTTCATAGTGTGAGCAGTGACAGTGCAGAGAGGTGTGACAAAACTATTTTTCATATTACAAATTATCTAGTGGAAACTGTGTATGAACTAAAGAATATTGTACAATAGGGGTAGGGTAAATGGATGAGACAGTACAGTTGTTACGACACAGTTTCTTGTAATTGGGAGAATGGTGTTTTTTCTCTGTCTGGCCATCCTGACTGTGGATCTCCAAAGTTTTCCTAAGCAACTTCAGGAAAATGTTGAGATGGTTCCTTCATCAAGGACATGGCTGACCACCTGTTTTCTACTCATAAAGTTCACTTATGTATTCTGTGTGTATGTGAATTTTCTTGAGTTATTTATTTTTATGGTATTATGGTGGCAAATCCAGTAACATTTGTAACATGATCCCTAGATGAAACTGAATGACATAACCTGTAATGATAATAAAATACGAGATGTAGATGCAGACCAGACACAGAAAACTTCATGAAATACTTATTTATAAATATTTATTTTTATTTGTACTGCGTTACAGGGACCATATGAACAACAAACATGGACGGAGATTTTTTTATTAGCTCTCATGCAATCAATGTAATAAACTTCATTTGGTAATTTCAGTAAGTACTAATCGAATATTTCCTTTGTATGTCTTATGTTGAAGTAAATGCTTGTTAGCCTCTAAATGTAACTATCAAATCTGAAATGAAAAATTTAAAAATGTTACTCAAATGACAAACTTTGGTTCTAGTCTTTATCATTCAAGTTGATTGGAATGTAAAATGGTTTTTGCACCTGTCTTTCTTCTAAATGGAAACTTTATCATATTTTGTACAAACAACTGCAAGTATTGTTAACATGAGTGTAATCCTTAATTTTTAAAACAATTTGTATGCATCTGAAGATAAATCTGATATTTTTCTGACATGTTTTGTGCATTTTTTTTCTAATTCAATTTATGAACATGCATTTTTGTCATTTTGAGTATGTTTTGTGAATATTTATATGGTAATATTACTTCTTTTCCTGTGTAATAAGATCTAGGAAAAACTTATACTGCTTTAAAACAAAATTGTTGTTGTTGTTGTTGTTGTTTTGGTCTTCAGTAGAGAGAGACTGGTTTGATGCAGCTCTCCATGGTACACTATCCTGTGCAAGCTTCATCATCTCCCAGTACCTACTGCAACCTACATCCTAATCAATCTGTTTAATGTATTCATGTCTTGGCCTCCCTCTATGATTTTTACCCTCCATGCTGCCTCCCAATACTAAATTGGTGATCCCTTGATGCTTCAGAATATGTCCTACCATGTGGTCCCTCCTTCTGGGTCAAGTTGTGCCACAAATTTCTCTTCTCCACAATTCTATTCAATACCTCCTCATTAGTTATGTGATCTACCCATCTAATCTTCAGCATTCTTCTATAGCACCACATTTCAAATGCTTCTGTTCTCTTCTTGACTAAGCCATTTATCTTACACGTTTCACTTCCATACATGGCTACACTCCATACAAATACTCTCAGAAATGACTTCCTGACACTTAAATCTATACTCGATGTTAACAAATTTCTCTTCTTCTGAAATGCTTTCCTTGCCATTGCCAGTCTACATTTTATATCCTCCGTACTTCGACCATCATCAGTTAGTTTGCTCCCCAAATAGCAAAACTCCTTTACTACTTTAAGCGTCTCATTTCCTAATCTAATTACCTCACAATCACCCGATTTAATTTGACTGCATTCCATTATCCTTGTTTTGCGTTTGTTGATGTTCATCTTTATATCCTCCACTCAAGACACTGTCCATTCCATTCAGCTGCTCTTCCAGCTCCTTTGCTGTCTCTGACACAATTTCAATGTCATTGGCGAACCTCAAAGTTTTTACTTCTTCTCCATGGATTTTAATTTCTACTCTGAATTTTTCTTTTGTTTCCTTTACTGCTTGCTCAGTATACAAATTGAATAACATTGGGGATAGGCAACAACCCTGTCTCACTCCCTTCCCAACCACTGCTTCCCTTTCATGTCCTTTGACTCTTGTAACTGCCATCTGGTTTCTGTACAAATTGTAAATAGTCTTTCACTCTCTGTATTTTACCCCCATCACCTTCAGAATTTGAATGAGTATTCCAGTCAACATTGTCAAAAGCTTTCTCTAAGTCTACAAGTGCTAGAAATTATAACATCCACGGTATATATATTTTTTTATTACGAGTGGAATATGAACGCGTGGATAATATTCATTCAATTATGTAATTATTTCTTAAAAGATGATAATTATGTAAAACAGAGACAATATTTGTCTCACATTCTTTGTTAATCTATGTCATTCTTTTCTTTTGTTTTGTACCCTTTCGTCATCTTCTTCTGATGTAGATCACCGACGCAAGACGCGAATCGATTTGAGGTCTGTTAAATGAAAAACATTTAATGTAAAATTATTGTACTTTTATGTTCATTTGCTGGTAAAAACAAATAGAGCCAAATGCATTAAAACTATTTATGATTAATTATTGAAAATTCACTTCCTCCTTTAATTATAATTTTGTATTAATTGTTTTATCATAGCTGCAAGAAGTGCAGTCATTGTTAGTTGAGATTATATAGCAAATTTGTCTGTACTTCTAGTCGAAAATAGCATGGGTTTGTGTTAAACTAATTTACAAAACAATTTAATACTTTTTTTATTGGTGGCATCAATTTAAATGATTTAAATGATTTATTGGGAGAAAGAAAATCTTAATTAAAAAGGAAATCCTCTATCTTTTGTTGGCCGCCATATAACTCCTATCACAGCGGCAAATTTAAATTACTTGAAACTTCAAACTTTCAATATTCCGATGTGTAAGAAATAAATGTGCACCGGTGGTACTGAACTCTATTTATAAAAGAAAAAATTAATCGAATCAGACTGCATTTTCTAAGAACAGTGCTGATGGTATTTATTGTTGAACAAGATTTCATTGCTGAGGTATGTGGCCAAAATTAAACTATGCATGAATCACAGAGAAAAATATTCCTGGTAGCGTATGTCAGTGTTGTTTGCGGGTGGTATTCTGTGGTTCCCTTTCATGATTAATTTGCTAAGAATAATTAAATCCATCGAAGACAAAAATTATAAAAGCTCTGATATTCGATTTGTAATTTTAGTGGTATGAACACAGCTTACAGTCAACATACACTCCTGGAAATGGAAAACAAAACACATTGACACCGGTGTGTCAGACCCACCATACTTGCTCCGGACACTGCGAGAGGGCTGTACAAGCAATGATCACACGCATGGCACAGCGGACACACCAGGAACCGCGGTGTTGGCCGTCGAATGGCGCTAGCTGCGCAGCATTTGTGCACCGCCGCCGTCAGTGTCAGCCAGTTTGCCGTGGCATACGGAGCTCCATCGCAGTCTTTAACACTGGTAGCATGCCGCGACAGCATGGACGTGAACCGTATGTGCAGTTAACGGACTTTGAGCGAGGGCGTATAGTGGGCATGCGGGAGGCCGGGTGGACGTACCGCCGAATTGCTCAACACGTGGGGCGTGAGGTCTCCACAGTACATCGATGTTGTCGCCAGTGGTCGGCGGAAGGTGCACGTGCCCGTCGACCTGGGACCGGACCGCAGCGATGCACGGATGCACGCCAAGACCGTAGGATCCTACGCAGTGCCATAGGGGACCGCACCACCACTTCCCAGCAAATTAGGGACACTGTTGCTCCTGGGGTATCGGCGAGGACCATTCGCAACCGTCTCCATGAAGCTGTGCTACGGTCCCGCACACCGTTAGGCCGTCTTCCGCTCACGCCCCAACATCATGCAGCCCACCTCCAGTGGTGTCACGACAGGCGTGAATGGAGGGACGAATGGAGACGTGTCGTCTTCAGCGATGAGAGTCGCTTCTGCCTTGGTGCCAATGATGGTCGTATGCGTGTTTGGCGCCGTGCAGGTGAGCGCCACAATCAGGACTGCATACGACCGAGGCACACAGGGCCAACACCCGGCATCATGGTGTGGGGAGCGATCTCCTACACTGGCCGTACACCACTGGTGATCGTCGAGGGGACACTGAATAGTGCACAGTACATCCAAACCGTCATCGAACCCATCGTTCTACCATTCCTAGACCGGCAAGGGAACTTGCTGTTCCAACAGGACAATGCACGTCCGCATGTATCCCGTGCCACCCAACGTGCTCTAGAAGGTGTAAGTCAACTACCCTGGCCAGCAAGATCTCCGGATCTGTCCCCCATTGAGCATGTTTGGGACTGGATGAAGCGTCGTCTCACGCGGTCTGCACGTCCAGCACGAACGCTGGTCCAACTAAGGCGCCAGGTGGAAATGGCATGGCAAGCCGTTCCACAGGACTACATCCAGCATCTCTGCGATCATCTCCATGGGAGAATAGCAGCCTGCATTGCTGCGAAAGGTGGATATACACTGTACTAGTGCCAACATTGTGCATGCTCTGTTGCCTGTGTCTATGTGCCTGTGGTTCTGTCAGTGTGATCATGTGATGTATCTGACCCCAGGAATGTGTCAATAAAGTTTCCCCTTCCTGGGACAATGAATTCACGGTGTTCTTATTTCAATTTCCAGGAGTGTATTTACACTATGTCAGGTGGAATTCTTGTGCAATTTGAAGAAAATAATTATCTGGGAGAAGTTGTAGTATGAATAATGCATCATACATGTGTATAATATTTTCAGTATCATTTACAAAAACAAATCAATGCAACTGCTAAAAAAAATTGAGTGAATTCAAACTGCAGACTACAATAGAGTATCTTATCATCCATATTCATTGGACTTGTCCATGTTGATGATACACAAAAACCAAAATGTAGGTTTGCCTTTCCTTAATCTATTTTCTAAGATATGTCATAGGGTCAGTATTGCTTCACATGTTCCAACATTTCTACAGAATCCAAACTGATCTTCCCCAAGGTCGGCTTCAACCAGTTTTTCCAGTCATCTGTAAAGAATTCGTGTTAGTATTTTGCAGCCGTGACTTATTAAACTGATAGTTCAGTAATTTTCAAATCTGCTTTCTTTGGGATTGGAATTATTATATTCTTCTTGAAGTCTGAGGGTATTTCACCTGTCTCATACATCTTGCTCACCAGATGGTAGAGTTTTGTCAGGACTGGCTCTCCTAAGGCTGTCAGTAGTTCTAATGAGATGTTGTCTACTCCCAGGCCTTGTTTCGACTTAGGTTTTTCAGTACTCTGTCAAACTCTTCATGCAGTATCGTATCTCCCATTTCAGCTTCATCTACATCCTCATCCATTTCCATAATAGTGTCCTCAAGAACATTGCCTTGTATAGACCCTCTACATACGCCTTCCACCTTTCTGCTTTTCCTTCTTTGTTTAGAATTGGGTTTCCATCTGAGCTCTTGATATTCATGCAAGTAGTTCTCTTTTCTCCAAAGGTCTCTTTAATTTTCCTGTAGGCAGTATCTATCTTACACCTAGTGAGGTAAGCCTCTACATCCTTACATTTGCCCTCTAGCTATGCCTGCTTAGCCATTTTGCACTTCCTATGGATCTCATTTTTGAGACGTTTGTATCCCTTTTTGCCTGATTCATTTACTGCATTGTTGTATTTTCTCCTTTCATCAATTAAATTCAATATCTCTTATGTTACCCAAGGATTTCTATTAGCCCTCGTCTTTTTACCTATTTGATCCTCTGCTGCCTTCACTATTTTATCTCTCAAAGCTACTCATTCTTCTTCTACTGTATTTGTTTCCCCCATTCTTGTCAATCATCCCCTTATGCTCTCCCTGAAAATCTCTACAAACCTCTGGTTCTGTCAGTTTGTCCAGGTCCCATCTCCTTAAATTCCCACATTTTTGTAGTGTCTTCCATTTTAATCTACAGTTTATGGATGTTAAATTCCCAACTTAGTAATCATTGTAATAGTCTTGAAAGAACACTCACATACACTGTATTAATAAAACGTTTTTGTCATCTTCTTATGAACATCACAGGTTTTCATATTTAAGTAGTTATGTTTGGCTTATAGTTTTGTAAGTGAGCTTGCACACAATTACATTCATATTCAATGAAAACTTTAAGTAAAATTTTTATATAAATGTTTATTTCTGTCTTGCTTCTTAATGGTTCTGCTAGCTTTTTTTACAGATGTTTCTTAATGCATTCTTAGTCACCTTTTCGTTTTTGTAAAATTATTTCACTATAACATAGAGAACTGCTTGCTTAAAAGAACCAGATAGGTGCAAATTTTGTGTTATGATTTTTTTCTCTTATGAAATATGGGACAATTAAATGTTTAGAGATAATACATTCCATAGGGTCACATAATTTCATATGCATGCTAAGCATGACATTTTGTGAGAGGGCACTCCAAATAACTAAGATTTAACCCAGTTTGCACAATTAACTGCTTGACACAACTTTTGAATTTGAAGTTATAGATAGCATTTTAGTTTTGATAGGTATAATACTTAGCTTTGATTGAGGACATTATACAATGGAGCTTTTTCAGCAATAATAATTGTATTTAGTTTGCTTTTGCTTTTGCTTATGCCTTTGTCCCGCAGTTTTCACAGGGTTGTCATGGTTACAATTGGATTTGGCAAGGTTAATTTGAAGGGGTGGCCAGTGCCCTTACTGCCACCGCCCCGTACCCCCAGGATGGAATCAGTGTACCCCAGATGTCTGTATCTAGTGTAAATCATGAAATAATGCGAACATGGTTCAAATGGCTGCGAGTCATGTAACTGTGGCGGAATGTGGGGACCAGCTCATTAGTCACCTAGTGTGATATGGAAAACCGCCCAAAAACCACATCCAGGCTGGCCTGCACACAGGCCCTCATTGTGCCGGATTCGATCTGGGGCCGGCACGCCTACTCATGTCAAGGAAGCAGCACATTAGTGCTCTCGGCTGACCTGTCAGGTCAATAATTTAGTGTTTATGATTAATATCAACATTCCTGTTGGTCCCAGTACATAAACATACCATTCCACTTAATCATAGCTGGGGACATAATTTTTAAGATAAATGTATCTCAAGAACACCATAACTTCCCAGAATTTAATTTATTCAAGTAATAGCAAATGCCATTAAAAATGACAAAAACGTGAAATTTTATTTGAGGTGTTCCAGGCTACAATTTGTAATTATTTAAATGGTCACCTTTTGGTTAGGAAACTGTAATTACCAATTTTATTTAACTATTTTATTTAACATCAAATCACAAAATGGCAAAATATAAACACTGTCTCATAAGCATCCCATTGTGGAACAGTCCATCTTTAAGTTATAGTTGTTTTGCATATATATTATTACTATTTTAGTTCTTTAAATTTTCCAGTATGAAAATAAATAATTTTATTTATATTTGTACAAATGTGAAAACCTGACATAAGTAAAATAATTAAAATCACTTGAGAGTTATCCAGGAAGTTATGGTGGGCATCTGTATGTTACATATACCAGTCAAATGCATGCTGGGACACAGTGTACTTTCTTACTTCTTTGCAAGCACCTCAGTTCAGTTTAATTTGGTCCTAGATGTTAAACATGCAAAATGTGTGTCACTTGTCTTTTAAATGTGTGCTAGAACTGTGTTCTTTGTGTTTCCACTTTATTTCATTCAGGTTGTATGCTGAAGTGAGTATTCAGTAATGTTTGGTGTACAATTGTGAAATATTTTATAATTTTATCTGCTGTTATTATGAAAAATGTGACTTTGTTTAAGATGATCATTATTTTGAGGAAATATGCAACTGAAAATCAGCCAAGGTATGAGGGACAATAAATTCATGATCAATGTTATTGCAGGAGTCTACTTCTGTTCAGTAAATGTTATTGGTCCTAAAGTGAGGAGCCCAGCAATGCTACCGAATAGAAGCAGTTCAATTTTTCAATTCAATTTATTAGCATCCTTGTAGTACATCATCAAAATGACATAGGACTTGTCAATAAACATTACAATTTAAAATACATGTACATGAAAATTTATAATTGAATTTACTTGTCACTTAGACATTACAATTTTAATAGAACTATAAGAACATTAACATAAAAATATACAAGTAGGATAACTATGTACAAAAAAAAGCTAGTGATTCTCACATCAAAGATTATTTCCATTCTTACATTAACACTGTTTCACACTTTCATATAAAGAGCAAGTATTTAAATGTGAGCAATTACACATATTTATTATGTCAGGGAAATATTAACTGCACTTTTATTGTCAACGGTTCATAAACTCTTCAATACTGTAAAAACTATTGCTCAATAACATGTTTTTAAATTCTCTTTTAAATATGTGCAGTTTTGGTATTATTTTTAGTTCTTTGGGGAGAGAACTGTAGAGGATTTTGGGTTGGTATAGTACACTTTTGTGATACATAGCTGTTTTATGAATTTCTCTGTGGAAATCATTCCTATTCCTTGTTTCGTAGTTGTGAAATTCTCTGCTTAATGTAGAAAATTCCTCGTGTTCTTTTAAGAAACATATGCTTTCATATATGTATAAGGATGGTAGTGTCATGATTTTTAATTCTTTGAAAGCATGCCTACAAGAGTCTCTACATCCTATACCTTTTATTATTCAGACTGCCTTCTTTTGTAGTCTAAATGAACGTTTTGTTAGACTGATGTTCCCCCAAAACTGTACACCATATCTTAATGAACTGTGCATGAATGAGAAATAAACACATAACACTGTTTTAATATTACATGAGCTTTTAAGCATTCTAAGTATATAACATGTTTGACTTAATTTTTTGTTTAATGATATTACATGCTTTTCCCATCTTAAGTGTTCATCAAACCATACTCCCAATAATTTAGTGTATGATGCTTGTTCAATCTTACACTTGCCCAGTTCTACGGTAAGGTTAGTTTTTATTTTATTTGTAATGTGTCTGAAGTTGATCCACGTTGTTTTTTTGGCATTCACAATGAGTCTGTTTTCATTAAACCATCTATCTACTTCTTCTGTTGCTAATGTGACTTTTTCCTGTAAGTCAGCTTCACTATTTGCTTTAACAAACAAACTTGTATCATCAGCAAACAGTACTGCCTCTGCTTCAGATAGTTGACTTGGTAGGTCATTGATAAATATTAAAAACTGTAATGGCCTTAATACAGATCCCTGGGGTACTCCATACAAAACTCTCTTGAATCTTGATGAATATGTCCTATCTGCATGGCTTATCTCCACCTTCTGACACCTGTCTGACAGATATGATTCAAACCATTTGTGGGCAACTCCACATATCCCATAGGCATATAACTTCCTAAGCAGTAACTTATGGTCGATGACATCAAAGGCCTTTGATAAGTCTAAAAACGATCCACAATTTAATTCTTTTATATTTATGGAATTTAGAATAAGTTGCAAAAAATTGAAGATAGCTGTTTCAGTTGATTTATTTTTACAGAAACCATTTTGCACATTAACCAATATTCTATTCTTAATAAGAAATTTGTATAGTCTCTGATACATTATCCTTTCTATTATTTTTTAGAAACCTGACAACATTGATAAACGCCTAAAGTTACTAACAGTATATTTATCACTGTTCTTGTGAAGTGGCTTTATAGTTGACATTTTAAGTTTTGATGGAAACACCCCTGTCTTAAAAGATTCATTTATAATTTCAGTGAGATGTCAGGCTATGTTTCTTGCACTTTGCTTAATGACTTTGTCAGGAATCCCATCACACCCATATGACATTTAATTTTTTAACTTATTTATGGCATTTAGTGCCTCTGATTCAGTTACTGGATAAAGGAACGTTGTCATGTCATTCATGGGGATGTTTATCTTGCTATTGGAATTGCATTTAGTTTTAATTAAATTTATGGCTATATTTGTGAAATGTTCGTTAAATATGTTGGCAATCTGAAGTGGGTCCTTAACAGTTTTACCCCCACTTTTAATGACAAAGCTGTTATCTTTTCTTTTGTGTCTACCTATATTTTTATTTATCACCTCCCAAGTTGACTTCATTTTGTTGTTACCTTTCTCAATATATGAATCATTATCAAGCTTCTTAGCTGCAATTATTACTTTCTTGTACAGGCTTCTATAACATTTCACATGTGCTTTCAGTGCTACATTCTTCCTGGCTGATTTATTTAACTTTCTGAGAGTGTCTGATGACTTTCTAATCCCCTGTGTAACCCATGTTTTGGTTTTGTGTTTAGTTTTGACCCTTTTTATAGGAAAGGCAACATCGAAGCAGTGTTTGTAGCTTTCAAGGAATGAGTCAAACTTAGTGTTGACATCACCACTTGATTCACTACCCCAGTTGTTATTTTTCAGAATGTAATTAAAAATTCTTATGCTGTCATCATTTATAAATCTCCTTTCTCTGCAATTGTTATCGATAACAGGGTCCTTGTAAGATGTGACATTTAAACTCAATTTGATACCCTTGTGATCCGAGAAACCAGTGTCAATTACTTCAGTGTTATATTCACATGTGTCCTTGTTTATAAATACTTGATCTATTATAGTTTCAGACATATTTCCACATCTGGTAATTTCATTTGCATATTATGACACAAAAACAGATTGCACAGTTGCTATTGTTTACTACAATCATTCTTAAAGTTAACATTAAAATCACCAAGAACAATTACATTATGTTTAAGTTCATTCAGTAGTCCCTCAAGGTTTTCCATCAAAATGGCAAAGTTGCCCAATGGTGATCGGTACAAACACACAACAGTAATTTTAATTTCGTTAGCTCACATATACTGTATTGAAAATCTTTTTCTATGCATTTTAGTTTACATTTAATTTCTTTTGATTCTACGCCTGTCCTAACATAAATACTGTCCCACCCCCTTTATGGTTGATTCTACAAAATTTGCTAATCATTTCAAAATTAGGAATAATTATGCTAGACACTTGCATTTCTGTAACCCAGTTATCTGATAAAGTTAATCTTAGGATCTTATTTGACAGTGAGAATGATAGAACAGCTTTTATTTTATGTGGGATACTATTGTATGTCTATATTGCACCACTTTTAGTGGACCTTTTAAAAGCTGATGTCTTCATCAGTTGAATGTGGAATTTTTACTTTTACTTTGTATTGTGAGTTATAAAGTTTTTTTTTATATGCCTTTAAATTCTTTCACACATATTTACAAGTTTTTAGTATACAGATACAGAATAGTGGGGCTGGGGAGAGGGGCTAAATTTATTTGAAAGAGGAGCTTGCAATAATCTATTTGTCAAGCATGTTTCATTGCCATTAAAGGTATTTTCTTACCAAAGAAAATGAACTAGATGTCATGTTACTCCAGAACACAGTTCTGTACTGAAAAATGCTCTGTAACTGGGCATAGTAAGTAACTCAATCAATATGAAAAATGTTTTTATTAGAGGGTAAACATAGGGTGAAATTTTATTGTTCGGTATTGCATTTGTTTTGCTTATTTGTGTATCCCATTTGAGTGTTAGACTGTTTATGCCTGAGCCAACAAAGGGGAAGTGGGACACAATAAAAAATAATGAAGACAACTTCTGTACATGTCAGTCTCCAACTACAGCAAAGCTTCAACAACTCAGCAATCATCAAAGGAAAATAACATTGCCTAGGCAACAAAGAACAAGAAACTGCACAACAGAATTGAAGGGTCACTTTTTTGAAAACCCATAATTCTGCCCTATTGGGATGCAGAAGTTTGAAATTTGGCTCAAAAGTGCCTGCTACCTTCCTCTATAATGGCACAAAGGTGTGGCACCCTGTGACATCACCCTCTTCAAACTGCAATGTGTAGACTCTTGTGAAATTAGGTCAGGTGGAAGGTGGGTTCTTGATAGCACAGTGACACCAAACTTCACCACAGTACTGTCCTATACCACTGTAGACATTTCACACAATTGGCAGGCCACCAAAGGCCCCCTTACCCCCAGCTCACTCAACTGAAGGGTGTTGAAGGGATTGCCTGCCTGCAGGCACATAGGAAATGGTGATGTGTTGTCTCTGTACAGGTAAATTCTTAAAGTGCTCAACAAAGGTGTGCAGGTGCCACTGAATGTGTTGCCAAACTGGAGGGGGGGGGGGGGGGGCGTGTCTTAGAGGGATCCTCTGACCTCTGCCATTTCATTCACATATGTCTCAATGTCACACCACCCCACAATCATGCCACAGGAGGATGTGAAACAGGAGGACTTAAAAAATATAAACACACTTAGCTGCCCATATCATGTTCCAGTTTCAGCAAATGGTGTTGAACAGGCCCTAGTGATCCCACCCTGAATACCAGAGAAAAAATTGCAGTCACACTACACCTCATCATGTTCAATGGGGTTGCAGCTCCACAATGTCCTTAGAGAAGAGTTAAATTGTCCAGGCATTACAGTAGTGTAAAAGTTTCTCAAGAACCTTCAGCCTTCCTTTGCAATGATACAGAAACATGGCATCCTGTCACATCATCCTCAGGCTTGATGATGATTCAAACAGTGAGATGCATACACAAGTGAAAAAAGAACAGAGACCTCAAGTTCATGTGAGACAGAAGGTGGGTTAATGATGTCACATTGGCACCAAATTTCACCACAATTCTGCTCAACACCACAGTGCAAATTTCACACAATTGGAAAGTTGCCATAAGCCCCCATACCCATATATCTCTCCTTCTCTTGGCAGCTCTGTTATGGAGGTCAGCCTTAAAATCATATGGTTTTGTTGTGGGTGGTTTAGGAAAAGATTTCATAAATTTACAAGCATTTGGTGGTGAAAAATGACAGTTTGCAGTCATAAAGCAATAACAAATGCACCTACAAGAGAGACCAACCAAAGCCATATAACTACTGATAACATTTACACCAACACTGATATACTGATTGTGAAGCAAAAGTTCTGCAGACAGCAATGTCTGATCATTATAGGTTAATGTGCTATATCCACAAATAAAACAGGATCTGCACAGCAGAAATGATGCAAGACAAGAAGGAAGTCAGAATTATCAATTAATAAGACATGAATATTTTTAAAATCACAGTGAGGAAAGGAAGTCAGAATGAATAAGCACAGGGCACAAATAAGTATGATGCATTTCTTACTGCACTGGTGCACCATTTTTGTGAAGTGTTCCTCATAGTGATCTGTTAAAACAACATGGTCATCATAGGCAATGGGTTGTCAAGACATATTCTAAGTCTGTACTAGACTAAAATCTTTTGTCCAGCCTCGTCATCAACCATGTTGTGCCTAGGAAGCCCGCATACTCGGTTCACTAACAAACAATCAAACAACTTGTAATTGCCAAAATGATTGTTATTATTGTAATAAAACTCATTAACAAGATGTGTCACAAGCAAAGGGTGACATACAAAATAATCAGTCTTTGCAGTGACTGCTGATCTCTAACTGACAAAAGTCTGTCCTGAACTGCTATTGAAGTGGCTAATCTTGAAGCTGCTATCCAGGTCACTACTCTTGACACTGCTATCAAACAGGACTGCACCAGTCAGGTGTGGCGCTTATGTCTTCTTCACATAGGGACCTCTGCTGTCGCATTGTCATCCTGTAAGGAAGGTCGGTCAGCCTGTGATTGGCTGACTTCTCACAGCCATTTCTTTCCTGTTGTTCCCAACTAGCATGCCGGCACTTGACTCTACACTGTAACATTCCTCTCCCCCCCCCCCCCCCCCTCAAAATTATCATAAATGGAGTATGACAATGGGGGTGGGGTGAGTGGGAGGCAGGAGCATGGATGCTCTGATGGAGGGGTAGCTGTGGCTGCAGGGGATGTCAGACTTCCGGTCGTACCCTGCCATCCATCATTCGCTCTGGTGGAAACTTCCCCCAGGAAATGCACAGAGGGTACATGTCCATCTCCTAAGGCCCATACAATGATGTAAAAGGTGTTGGCCACGGTAGTGTTGGTGGGTGCAGCTCCATAAGTAGGATGAGAGCAGGCAGAGGAGGCAAAGGTTCTGTCTCCATGGGGCTGTCCCATGGCATCTGTTGTGGCTGCACTGTCCTCAGGATCTGGGAATCTGGGGGAGGAGATACAGAAGGACCACCGTGCACATGACTGGTGAAATTAATTGTGATGTTGCCACAGCAGTCTGTCTGGGCCTGAAATGAGATACTTGCATGTACCGAGTTGATGTAGGATCTCACCTCATGCCCACCATCTGCTGCTGCTAGAAACCCTGAAAAACACAACATCATGCAGCACGAAGCAATACTTGCCACCTTCATTTGGTGCTGGATGCTGAGGAGGGTAAAGCAGGTGGAGCAGTGTCCGATGGAATTGGCCATGAAGCAACTCTGCTGGTGATGGTCCATCTTGTGGATGCGGACGATAGGTGGCAAGAAACAGTTGCAGTGCTTCATCCTTGGTGTTTGTGGTATGAAGTTTGGCCATCTGCTGCTTGAAGGTTCTGACAAAATGTTCTGCTTCACCATTGGTCTGTGGATGGAATGGTGTACTAGTTAGATGCTGTATGCCATTTTGTTCACGGAATGTTTCAAATTCATCTGACTTTAACTGAGGGCCATTGTCTAACACTATGACTTCATGCTAACTTTTGAGGCAAAAAATAGAGGACAACACCTGAAAGGTGCTGCATGACACTGTCGAGTTCACTGGCTCAGCAGAAGGAAACTTGCTATAAGGGTCTAGCCCAATCAACCAACGAATGTTCCAAAAAGGACCTGCAAAGTCTATGTGCACACATTGCCATTGTGATTGCAACTTAAGCCAAGCAGAGGATTTTTGTGGCAAAGCAGACTGATATTCCACACATGTGTGACATCATTTGTTCTTTTTGGGTGTCCATAACCTGACAAGTACACTGTCTACGTGCTAACTGTTTCATATGAACAGTTCCCCAGTGTCCTTGGTGAAGTAACTGTAACACTTCATTTTGCAAAGCTTTGGGGATCAACAAACGTGATGGTCCACTGCCATTCTGAACAAGAATCACACCTTGCTATATATTCAGGCTATGCTGATGTGCACAGTATCGATGCACAACAGAGTTCTTTATGCTATGCAATAAGTGAGGCCAAGCTGTGTGAATGTATTTTAATAAAATGTTCAAATCTGAATCATCTTCTGTGGCCTGTGCAATTTTCCTATAGTTTCAAGAAAACTATTGAAGCGATTCAGAATCATGAGCATCGATGTGACAACAAGATGATGTGGAAGCATGAGAGCCTGTATTGGGGACAATCGGAAGACATGAAAGTGTGTCCGCATTACTGTATTGAGCTGTCAGATGATACATGATCTTGTACTGGTACTGAGACAACAACAAAGCCCAACTTTGCAATTTTTGGGAAGTTTGTACAGGAACTGGCTTCATTTCATGAAACAAGGACTGCAATGGCCTGAGATCTGTTATTAAGTAGAATTTTCTGTCAGACAAGTAGCAGTAGAATTTGGTGACACCATACACAATAGCTAATGCCTCTTTCTCTATTTGCACATAGTTACACAGAGTTTTGGACAACACTTTTGATGTCAAACCAATAGGCCTGTCTATCACCTATTCCATAT
Source organism: Schistocerca cancellata (assembly GCF_023864275.1). Classification (NCBI taxonomy): domain Eukaryota; kingdom Metazoa; phylum Arthropoda; class Insecta; order Orthoptera; family Acrididae; genus Schistocerca; species Schistocerca cancellata. The sequence continues at coordinate 616,865,605 of NC_064630.1, read as the reverse complement.
GAAAGCACTGCACCAATTCCATAAGAAGAAACGTCAACTTGCAACACAGTGGTTTGTCAGGATCAAAGTGAATGAAACATTGATCACTGTGCTCAGTGATCGATACTTCGTTCACTTTGATCTTGAAGTTTTTGAAAAGCTTCTTGGCACTCATCCGTCCAAACAAAGGGGACATTCTTGTGATGAAATGGAGCTGCAATTTGTGCAGCATTCAGTATGAACTGAATATAATAGTTCATTTTCCCTAAAACAAACTGCAATTCTGTGACATTGTGAGGAACTGGCAGGTCATGTATGGCTAACAAACATGACTGAAGAGGATGTACACCTTGACTGTTTATGACACGACCAAGATACTGCAACTCAGATTTTAAAAGGTCACACTTGTCCAGTCTACACTTTAGTCCTGCATCAGCAAATTTGTATTGTGTTCTTCAGGTGTATGACCTGATATGACAATATTGTCCAAATAGTTAGAACAGTTTGGTACTTGAGCAGTCAGCTGTTCCAAATATCATTGGAAAATGGCAGGTGCAGAAACACTACCAAAAGGCAAACACAAATATTCAAACAAGCTCAAATGAGTGTTCACAACACACATGGTTTTAGATCCTTTATCTAGTGGTATTTGAAGATATGCCTTGTGCAAATCATTGCCTAATCTGTCCATGAAATCCTCTATCTGTGGCAATGGGTAAACATCAATCACAGTTGGTGGGTTGACTGTAGACAAAGTCAGCAAAGAGGTGAATGCAACCTGATGTTCTGGAGAGCAAAACCAGTGGACTTGTCCACTGACTAGCTTGTATGGGTGCAATAGTTCTGCTGTCTTGCAGTTCTTTGAGTTCAGGAGTGAATTTGTCCCGTATTGCAATGGAAACAGTTCTGGTGCTGCAAAATTTCGGCTGAGCGTTGTCTTTCATAACAATATGTGCAACAACATTGTTAGTCTTGCCTAAGCCTTCAGAGAAGAGATGAGGAAATCTTTCAGTAAGCTAGTTACAATGTTGTTGGCATTGAATGTAGTCACTGACAATACATTGTCCTGAATTTGAGTGCCAATTAAATCAAACAAATTAAGGCCAAATATGTTTTCACAATCAAGTGATTGTAGCACAGTGAAAGCTGCAGCTCATGTATACGAGTGACACATGGCAGACAAAGTACATTTTCTGAGAATGGGAATGTCTTGCCCATTATAAGCCATCAAGGGCATGCTAGTTTTACACAGGCATGGGGAGTCTAAGAGTTTATATGTGTTATGTAACAGAGGCACCCATGTCCAACTGAAATTTCACACATTTTCCATTAAGATGCAAATGAACAAAAAGTTTGTAGGACTGGCATACCACTGAAGACATTGTTTGCTTTTGAATTTTGATAATGCCTGCAGAAGACTTTGAATACATGGCATTGATTACATGGGCCTTGTGACTAGATTTTTGTGAGTGGGCAGAATTTGTATGTTTGTTCCTTTGCAAGCATATGGGTTGTATGTGATCTTTATTGTCACAAGCATATCACTGTGCTTGTCTGGATGGGCAATATTGGCATTTGTGCTGTGAATGGCACCAAGGGCATGACTTAATTCTATTCGCCTGTTTATAGAACAGTTTATGCGACTTGGTGCACATGTGCTGTTGCTGCCTACTGGGCCAATCATGAGCAAAGGATGACTCCACCTGACAAATTGGTGGCCGCTCAAATTTATCGGCCACTGTGGCACCTGAATCACACCGATCTAGAATTTACCCAATGTGATAGAATGATGGATCTGACTGTTTCAAAATCTTTTCTCTAAGTTTGACATCAGTTACATTGTACACTATTGCATCACACAAAGTAACTTCTGAATATAAAGCACCACAAGCTCATTTGAATTAACATTTCCTCATCATACCCTGCAAATCTATTACCCACTCCTGATAAGTTTGTTGTGACATTTTCTTTTAACAAACTGATTGGTACCTAGCGGCCACCACATTCACTTGTTGGTCATAATAGTTAGTTTGATAATGTATAACACAACCACAGGAAAGTTCACTCGGAGTGGTGTTAAGGAACAATTTCTGAATGAGGCAAAAGACTGCACTTCCTACCATTGACAAAACGTAATGTAATTTCATTGTCCCTTATACTTCGTGAGCAGTGATGTGGACTTCATATTGTCGCAACCACTCGAGCCATTCCTCTTCTTTTTCATTATACTGGTGAAAAGGTGGTATGACCCATGGAGCTACAGTTATTGCATATTGGATTGCATTTGTGGTTCGGTTTGTGAGTAACTGCTGTACCATATTGAGAAGGATTGCAATCTGCTGCATCTGAAACTGAAACATCTGTGTTAGCTGTGCTCCATCTATTGCTTGTGGCTCAAGTGCCTGAAAAGAAGGTGGGAGAGGTGGGTTGCTCATTTTGGAATAGGCAAATGCAATAAACAGACAAGCAAAGAAAATCTCTGCAACGCCCACCTGAAAACACTGAATAGAAAAAATACTATAAGAGAAACTATTAAAACATGTAAACACACCCATGAAAAGAAAAGACTAGGCAGAATTAAGGTGCCAGCAAAACACAAAAGCCCACGACAAAACAAAATCTGTGACAGCCAGTTTGCTCTGGTAACAGGTTGTCGTGATGGTATTTGTTCACCTCATCACCAATCTTTCATCCAGCCTCGTTGTCAATCTCGTGACTAGGAAGCCTGCACACTTGGTTTGCTACACAAACAATCAAACAGCTCATATTCATGAGTTTCATTACAATAAGAACAATTACAATACTTAGCTTTGGCAACCACACAGATGTGTTGCAAGCAATGGGTGACATACGAAATAATCAGTCTTTGCAGTTCCCACTGATCTTTAACTGATGAAAGTCTGTCCTGAACTGCTATTGAAATGGCTAATCTTGAAGCTCCTATCCAAGTCACTAATCTTGAAGCTGCTATCGAAGTGGGCTGCACCAGACGGGTACGGTGCTTATGTCCACTTCACATACTGGCCAGTGCTGTTGTATTGTCATCCCATCCCAGAAGGAAGGTCAGTCAGCATGTGACTGGCTTACTTCTTCTCACAACCTTCTCTTCCATGTTGCTCCTGACTGGAATGCCGGCATTTGACTTTACACTGTAACTTAAAAGGATCTCACACTAACAGAGAAATTGCAGACTTATCAGAGACAGTATCATAAGAAGTACTGTCAGTTACCCAAATAACAAGGCTTAACAAATTCAAAACCTAGAACATTTGAGCAACCATTCCATTCTTTGTTCCTGGAACCAGTGACGAAGCAGGAACTTATAAAAACTGTTCAGAGGCTAAAATACAAGGAATCTACAAGATATGATGAAATATCTAATCAGATAATAAAGCATGTGAGTGAGGAAATAACAGAAGGTCTTTTGAATGTAGCAAACTGCTCAGTCCAAAAAAATTAAAAATAAGCAAAGTGGTGCCAATATACAAGAATGGCACCTACATCCCATTGTCTTTAATACTTGGTTTCTCAAAAAATATTAGAAAAACTAATACATTTGGTAAATCAAATTCCTTGAGAAACACAATATTCTTATTCTGACACAACACATTTTTCAAAAGGTAGAATTAGACATTTGAGACAAAAGAAACTCTGAATCTACTATATTTCTGGATTTGTCTACAGCTTTTGACACAATCGCCCACATGGCTCTAACTGAAAAACTTACAAGCTGTGGCATACATCATATTATTATGATTATTTAGTGCAAAAAGGTTTTTGTAGTTACAGGCAGTAATACATAAATAATGAGTAATGTTTTATTATCAATATATATTTAATTGCAATTATCTGTATGTAATGTGCATGAAAATAATGTTTTTGTACTACTGTGCTTTAGTCACCTGATTTAAACAGCATTTAAATACACTGCCTGATAAAAAGATGAAACATCCTTAAGTAAAGGAGGGAAAAATGAAATTTCACCTTTTGAGAGAGTGTATGATGTTATTTTAGTGATTACAATATCAAGTGAATCTTACAAAGAATATGGCAGTACACCACTTAATAGTACATGTTACACTGCTCTCAGCCCTGGATGCATGCACTGATTCAATTGGAAAGGGTGTCATAAAACAGTTTTATCCTTTTCTGAGACAAGCTGGCCCACACCTATTGTAAATGGTCCTTCATTCCCTACATAGCATTGGGATGGAGTTGACATCTGAGCTGGTAACACACATGTGCTATCAGGTACAGATCTGGGAATCTTGCTGGCCATGGGAGTACCTCAATATGCTGCAGACAGTTCATACACACACATGCCCTATATGGGTGAGCATTGCATTAATCAAAAATTGCACTATATAACTGTCACTTGAAGGTAACACATAAGGATGCAGGATGTTTGTGATGTACCATTCCGGCATCACAGTCCCATCAATCATTACCAGCCATGACCTGAAGTCACATCTGATTGCTCCACACACCACAAAACCACATATTGTGATGCCATTTATCAAAAGTCCATGCTTCTAGGTCATGCCACCATGTCAGATGCAGCTGCTTATTTTGCAATGTTAATGGCAGCCTATCTATGCGATGGTAATCCCCTAGTCCATTTACTGCTAATCATTGACCAATGGTGTGGGATGATACAGAATGTTGCGGGTATTCTATTATTTATTCTCAGATGGCAGGCACAGAGGTGAAGGTGTTACAGTGTACTTGGTGCAGAATAAGACATTCCTCCCGTATAGTGGTCAGACTACAAACTTGAACCTTCAACCTTGACGATGAGTAGGCCTACTTTCAAATACCCCATCACACCACTGCTGCATCTGAAAGCCCCACTATTTTGGATATGCATGATTAGATCAGGTGATGAAATGGAGGCTCTCATTAAGGCCAATTTCAAACTCTGTCTGGTGATAACAACACTGCCTCACATGAATATGTTTCATTTCCATTTGCTTTACAGTACTCTCTCAACATCTGATGTGTTCATATCCTTTATATACCCTACCAGGCTTGTTAGCAACACTAAATATGAATGACACTAATGTACTCTGGTGGCCATTCTCTGTGTCATGGAGAACTGCAACTGTCATCATTGGCATACCAAGCAATTCTGTGTATGTGTACAATGTCACATTGACATCTGAGCATGTCTCAGGGGTGCTTCACTTTTTTGTGAAACAGTGTAATTTTAAGAATTGATACAAACATTGTCAGGTCATAACTAGAATCATGTCCAAATCTGAAAGCAGAGTCATCAGTGAAAACAGAACAACTGTCACTGAAAGTACATTTATTACAAACACCAGTATTTGGCCAGAACAGAATTGAGCCATCAGTGAAGAGTGCAGCTATTTATAAAAACTTTGAATATTCCAGACTGCTGGTATTTAGGCACACATTAAATATTCTAGAATATACAAACATTGCAGACATAATATATTTCAAGAACCTTCCAAAACTTACAAATACTTAGTGACAAATAATTTTTTGTGGTAGGGTTTGAACTGGTGCCCTGCAGCATGTCAGCCAGCAATACTAACCACTACATCACTAGTGTGTGCATCACAGTACATGGCAATATGGAGGCAAATGTATGTACAAAGTTATTGTCATATTTACCAAATTTTTGTTTTAAGCTCTAACATGTAGGTCAAATATTTTAAAACATTAGATTAAGCTGATATGTTATCTATTACAAGTACACACTGTACATGATGTATTCAAATTGCACCAAATAAAAATCAGTCAATTAAGCCAAATGTCACTTGCCTTATACAGGTAACATTTCCAAAAAGATTAATCTTATTCTACAGAAAGATGGTGTGAAGTGTGGTTCTTGACCACTGTCAAAGATTAGGGCACTTTTAGTGACTGTAAAGGATGATCTTTGTATGTGTAATGCAGATGTCTGCATATCCTATGCAACTGTGGCCTGTCATATTTTGATCAGACATTTGGGATCTTGGAGGACCGCTGTATAGAGCACATGAATTTCACATGCTTATAACAGCCAAGTAAGTCTGCTATTGCAAAACGTTGTCTCCCTATTGGTCATACACAGATTCTGATATGAACTTCCATCTGTTGGGACAGTGTTATTAAGGAATCATTCCAGATGAAAGTAGAAAAAGATCTTGTAAACAGAGACAGAAGTTTTTGCTTCAGTTCTGCTTGGACTCTTGTTCTCTCCCTCTCAGCTGTTGGTAATTAATATTCTCTCAGCTGTTGGTAATTAATATTCACTAACAATAACTTCTGACATTGGTCATATTTGGTTGTGTGGTGGCACAGGTGTTTATGAATCAGAAACTGTGCTTTAGAAGAAGATGAAGACTTTCAAGGAGCCTGATTAATAGGTCAAACTTAAATGCTAACTACTGGATTTACAGTTAAATCATTGCAGGTTTTTGAGATCTAAATAAATTGTCAGTGGCTGCAGCACTATGGTACATCTTTCAATCTTCAAAGGGAATTTTCCAGTGCCAAACAATTCAGGGTTGGACGTCAACAACTCTAGATGTACTTAATCAAGACTATTTGACAGAAACTCAACATTAAAGACTTCACAAAGAACAATGCAGTAGTTAGTCTGAATAACCTTATTAAAACTGTTTTAAGTTACTTTATGAAGTTCAAAATACTTGCTGCTGGCAGCTTGTAAACTCAGCACTACAGCTTAAGTATTTCCAGATCTTCATTTGGGCTTACAGATAGAATTTTCAGCAGATTATTATATTCTTCTGCAGTAATAGGCCTATATTATGAATACAGTATATCACTTCACTATGGAGGGTATTAACCCTGAAACATGTTCCACAGAATCTCATGAAATGTGTAAGGGCATACACAAGAAAAACCATAAGGAAATGTGGATAGTCTGAGAAATTTGTTGATAGGAATATACACACACATTACCTTCTCATTTAACAGTGCAAGTGAGAAACTTCAGAAACTAATGAAGACTCATGCAATTGTCATAAGAAAATAATGAATTATATTAAAGGTGTTGCAGACTGTGGGTTTTATTTTCCACAAAATAAATTCAGGCAAAGGTGCTGATTATGACAGTGACACAGAAACTAGGCAATCCACAACCAATCAGATGTTAAAGTAAGTGAACCAACTGTTACATGGAGTTCAACAAAATAAAGACTAGCAGCACTATCCACAACTCAAGTCTTCTGTATGGCAGTTAAAGAGATTGTCTGACTAACAAGTCTGCTTACAGATTTCATTTTATTCCACTATCTTAAGGCAATTTTGACTACTGACAACTTGATCACTATGAAAATTACTGAAAACCAGAGTACCACCAGAGAAGTAAGTGCACTGATATGAATTACCATTACATCTGTCAAAGATTCAAAGAACATGATCTTAGATTTAAATATCTTCCATGCAGTGATCCAACATTCTGATTAAGCAACATTTCCAAAGACTGAAAGAGTGTCAGTGACATTAATTTAAAGCTACTTATTTACTAGTCACAAAAACATTACAGGTTCTCAGATACGGCATGGGTTAGTTGCTGTTCATAAGTAGATGAAAAATGCTCTGACTACTGCCAAGCAATGTGTAACTGTAACAAATGTGTGTTCATTGAACTACCCATGGAAACTGCCTTCTCATAAGTATATACACTAAAGAGCCAAACAAACTGGTACACCTGTCTAATACCATGTAGGGCCCCCTTGAGCATGTAGAAGTGCTGCAATATGATGGCATGGACTTGACAAATGTCTGAATTAGTGCTGGAAGGAACTGAAATCATGAATCCTGCAGGGCTGTCCATAAATCTGTAAAAGTATGAGAGGTGGAGATCTCTACTGAAGAGCACATTGCAAGGTATCCCAGATAATGAATAATGTTCATGTCTGGGGAGTTTGGTGGCCAGTGGAAGCATTTAAACTCTGAAGAGTGTTCCTGGCGCCACTCTGTAGCAATTCTGGACATGTGGGGTGTCGCACTATCCTGCTGGAATTTCAGAAGTCCGTCAGAATGCACAGTGGACATGAATGGATGCAGGTGATCAGTCAGGATGCTTATGTATGTATCACACTGATATTTAGACATCTCAGGGGTCCCATATCACACCAACTGCACATGCCACAAACCATTACAGAGCCTCCACCATCTTGAACAGTCCCCTGATAACATGCAGGGTCCATGGATTAATGAGGTTTGTCCATACCTGTACATGTCCATCTGCTCTATACAATTTGAAACAAGATTCAGCTAACCAGGCTCGTTTCCAGTCATCACCAGTCCAATGTCGGTGCTGATGGGCCCAGACGAGGCATAAAGCATTGTGTCATGCAGTCATCAAGGGTACACAAGTGGCCCTTCAGCTTCAAAAGCCCATATCAATGATGTTTTGTTGAGAGGTTTGCAGACTGACACTTGCTGCTGGCTCAGCATTGAAATCTGCAGCAATCTGTGAAAGCATTGCACTTCTGTCATGTTGAATGATTCTCTTCAGTCGTCATTGGTGCTGTTCTTGCAGGTTCTTCTTCTGGCTGCAGCAATGTTGGTGATTTGATGTTTTACTGGATTCCTGATATTCATGGTACACTTGTGAAAAGGTTGTATGAAGAAGTCCCCACTTCATCGCTAACTTGGAGATGTGTCGCATCGGTCATGTGCTGACTGTAACACCATGTTCAAACTCACTTAAATCTTGATAATCTGCCATTGTAGCAGCAGCAACCAATCTAACAACTGTGGCAGACACTTGTTGTCTTATACAGGCGTTGCCAATCACAGTGCTGTATTCTGCTTGTTTACATATCTCTGTATGTGAATACACATGCCTACATCAATTTCTTTGGTGCTTCAGTGTATATTTCCCATCAGTACTTGTCAACATGACTGTGAGTGGTGAGCCAGTGGAAGGTCTGAGGCCCATTTGCAGGGGAAACAGAGACCAGGGAGAATGAGATCAAGATGCTCTTTCCAACTGACACTGCAACTCAGACACTGAAACCCACTTCACCTGTTGAGAAGCCTGCTGTGCACTGAGGAAGGAAGTGCAACACTATAGGGGTCTGCTGATGGTTGGCAGTTAGAACATCCAGTGAAAAGTAGGACCCCTTCAGGAAACAATCATCTTGAGCACTCTTTGCGTATGCCTGGGGATTTCAATCAACATGTTAAGAAACTGATCAGGCATCTCTTGACAGAATCAGGTGCAAGCACCTGCAGACTGTGGTGTATATTGGAACAATTGATGCCTGCTGCCTGGGATTCAATACCATATTTGAGGTATTCCATTGACTGACATAGCAGATTGGTAAGACCAGCACCACATATTGGATTTCAATGAAACTCACAATCTGTAGCATTGTCACAAGAACCAATATAGGTCCCGTGGTTTGAAGCTGAGTAGATGGCTTGAACCATAGAATTTGAAGATTCTATGACATGCTAGGCTGTGACTTTCTATATGTGTATCATCTGACTGAGATCTCTAGGGTTTCTTTAAGAGCCTCAAGGATGCAGTATGCATTAGAGGCTGGTACGCTGGTGGCTGGCTGTGTGTGGGGCACACACAAAAGTTTTTCAGGTAGGTGGCTCTACGTAGTACCCATAATGATAGAGGTACAAGATCCTGAATTAATAGTCTAAGAACAACAAAAAGCCCCTCCACCCTCACTTTCAGTCAGATTCAGGTACACTATTAGATTCATAGTTACCAAAAGCCAATGCATTCAGAATGAAGTTTCTATAAAGAAGCACTCCAAAAAGGTAATGGAGCGCACATAATAGTAGGTACAGAAATCTGGCTGAAGGTTAGGCCAGAATTTGCAGTTGGGTTCTCTCATTGACCACTACACTCATTAATCAACACCTTTTTAGCTTGGTTGAGTGTATAGGGCACCCAGAGCATAAAGGAATCAAGTCAATTTTTTGTCATTTTAAACTTATTCCACTTTTAACACTCCATCACTCAGACAGATGACACTCGTCATCCACATGACTTTCCCACTCAATTTTGTCTGACAGGGCAGGATTGAGATCACGCAATTTTTGGTACCTTTTTGTTAATTCTCCAGCAGTTAGCTCCAATCATTGTTGGCTTTCAGTTACAAAAGATACATTGTTTATGAAATGTTATTATAGTCTGGAGGACACCAGTCATCTGTGTGAGGTCTGCTGCCACAATCTGAAACAAAGTAAGTCTGTATTACTTTATTGCTTTCCTAGATTCAATCAATCTTTCATGTGCGTAAATTTGGGTGTATTGAAACTGACTGCAGTTACCTTCCATGTTACCTAGAATTCCCTTTATTTTTAGATTGAGGAAGAAATGTCAAAGGAAAAAAAAACCTCTGATAGAGTTTAATAGAGATTCTAATGTGTGGTTGGAATGGTTCAATGAGCTGAGTGATGAAGATGCTCACAGTGATAGCGCTGACTCAGAGACTGAGGACTGTGTTCATGAAAGCGGATATGATTCAGGAACAGAACAAGAAGTGCCAGAGAATGATGAATATGAGTCACAAGAGGAAGTAACTCAAGAGGTGGCATTTCTTTTAGGGAAAGATGGAATAACTAAATGGAGAAAAAATAAATATCCTATCATTGTTAGAAGCAAATCTTGTAATATTATTATGCATTTGCCTGGACCAAAAAATCAAGCTTGTATAAAAAGAGACAGAAAAAGAAATTCTGAATTTGTTCTCGAATGAAAACATAATAAGCATTATTGCAAGATGCAGTAATATATCCGTTACTGAAGTTCATGGTAACTTCTCTAGGGAAAGGGATGCTAAAGAAACAGATGCAATAGAGATAAGAAATTTCGTTGGTTTGTGGCATCTGTGTGGATCTTTGAAATGTTCTAGGAAGAGTATATCGAAATTGTGGGATAACTCAAAGGAAAACGGATTTTAATCATGTTATTTATGCACAAGTGAAAACCGATTCAGGTTTCTGTTGAAATGTCCTAGGTTTGATAATATCCATGATAGAGGTGTTCGCAGAGAGGTACTTGAACTATTCACGAACAATTGCCAAAAATATTTTTCACCTAGTGAATATCTTACTGTTGACAAACAGCTTTTGGCATTTAGTGGAAACTGCCCATTCCATTCAGGCAATAGATACCTAGCAAAGTATGGGTTAGAAGTGTTTGCTTTGGCTGATGTATAAACAGCTTATACTTTGAATTTAGAACTGTACGTCAGTAGGCAACAAGAGGGACCATGTAATGCCAGTAATTCAGGTGAAGATATTGTTCTTCGAGTGGTCGAACTGTTTTAAATGTTAGAATATATTATACTGTGCGTGAATATTAAGTGTATTATATTTAGATTTAATAAAAAACCATAAAATCAGTCATAAAGGCCGTTCAAAGTATACAAATAGACTGCTTGCTTTGTGGATGACACCTGTCATCCATGAAAGTGACCATGTCACAAATTTTTGCGCAAGTAACGGAGGGTTAAGTACTATTTATGAAGCTGCTTTCAAAACATGAAATACTCATGTCCAGATATTGCAGATTGCCCTCGGATTGGCAAAACTATTGAGCATAAAGGTAAGTGGTCTTTTGTTTGGAGGACAATGAGAATATGTCCATTGTCACAGTTTGCGTGGTTTGTTTTGTCAGTATATGAGCTCCGATTAAAGTGGAATGATGATTGTGAGTAATTTGTCTGAAGATACTGAAGTTAACACATCATAACATCAGCATTCTATCGCAGGTAAGCCAATAATTACTTTGTAGTGCTGGCAAATGAGAATTAACAAAAGAGCTAATCAACAGATTGGGGCATTGAGCTTAAATGTGTGATAACAACACTTTACGATACTTACACAGTTATTGCATGTTATGTTAGTACATTTTTCATTTAATGCAGGAGAGTACACGCTGCTGAGGAAGGCAGGACTTTTTCAGCAGCTGAAACTAATGTCTGCAATGAAGGTGGAACAGAGAACATAGGAAGAAGATGTTCTAGACATCCTGAGAAGTGGAAGAGGAGTATTATGCTATGGTAGTGGAACTGTGGGCATGAGTACACTACAAGAAAGTGCATAAGATTCCAACTAAAGGCCTTGTTGCTAACAGCCCTGCTCCAAGTTGCCATGCCACAATCAAATCAAAGAAGATGAGAGAAAGAAAACATATTTCATTCCATCTGATTGATTACTTGAAATATTTATTCATCTGTAGAACAATATAAATTGTATGGATGTCATCAGTTGTTGGTAATATTTGAAATATTGGGACTTAGTAATTACATTCGCAAAATGTGAACCTTCGGGAATTTTTTTAGTACAGTCCAATTATGAGGTCTAAGAAGAGAACTGGTTCCAGAAATCCTAATGCTTCTTTATAGCACATTCACTAATAATGAAGGGTGAAACTGTATAAACCAGATGTACTCCACACTCAACTAAACATGTACTAAAATATTAATGGCAATTTTTTTCTTACTTCCTGTTGATTGAACATAATTGAGCAACAAATTCTGACTTACTGTTTGCTATTATGATCAGATTATATGATATTCCTTTAATTAATTCAAGTGGTGGATGGGCATCTGAATATTTTACTTAATGTGAGATTTGTGAACCTAAGAGTGGAACATATTTTTATATTAAGTCACTACAATTAGTTCACAGAAGGCTTTTGAGATGACTTTTGTGAAGTATCAGGGACATTATGTGAGTTACTCTTTAGATAAAAATAAAATTAGATTGAGGATATCCTTGCTAAATTTAAAGATTATGCATTGATACTTCTTTCAATATGAATTTGACAAAGAAACTATAGCAGAACTCATTCAATCAAAAGAGCAGATTCTACCATTAATATGTCTGTTCATATTGCCATTGTGTTTTTGGAAACTTAATTTGAAGGTGAGGAGACTGGAAGGCAGAAAACAGAGTTACAAAGAAAAAGAATGTCTACATGTAACTGACAAACGTCCACTGAGAAATAAATTCAGGTTTCCAAAATACAACTTTTTTTTCAGAAGTGACATCGTTGGATGAAATTACCTTTCATTATTTATATACCTTTATTATGTTGTTATATTACTGTTCCAAAATTGCTAAAAAGACTGTTAAATGAAATTTTAAATCAAGCACACTTATAAAACAATTAGACCACAGCTATAAAAACCTCATGTTTGAAATGAATTGTCCTCTATGATTCACTGCTGCTCCAGGTACTGAGCATCAGCCAGACAGTACAGTCCTACATCTAAATCTACATCTGTAACCTGCAAACCACTGTGAAGTGCACATCAAGTGATACTTCCCATTCAAGTGCACCCAGACTCTCAGCAAAAGGAAAAAGGTAGTGTATTCAGATGTTTTTCTTTCAACAAAATAATGGTCAGTATTACATTGGTTTTTAACATGGTCAGATCTGAAAAATTTTTAGGGCTACTTACAAGTCATCATTTATCTTGAAAAATATTAAACACGTAGAAGGCCCCAAGCTATAGACCCTCTCCTCCCCTACAAACTATTATATGGGTGCCCTTGTTCCCATTGTACCACACAATACAGTTTGTTTCCATTCCACTTGCATATGGAGTGCAGGAAGAATGTTAAAGTACCTCTGCCTATGCCAGAATTAGTCTTGTCAAAGTATTCATAACAAAGTTCCTGAATTTACTACCTTCCAGGAAATTTATCATGGCCAGTCTTGGGACTGAGAGCTCACTCAAATTGGAAGTAGAAAGCTCTGAAATAGTTAGTAATTCATGGAATGTATATCAGAGAGACAGATTAGACACCATAGGAAGAGAAGTTTCATTGCAACTGACAGAAATATTGTCTCTGTTGTGTTCAAATTGGAGCGTGACAATGAAGTTATCTGGATGTGTGTAGCAGGCCTAAGGGAAATCATCTTAATTGTTGAATGTTTTTACCAGCCACCAAATTTCACTGTGAGTTTTAGAGTCATTCAAGGAAAGTCTATTGTCAGTATTACAGAAATATCCAGATCATGCAACATTAGGTGGAGGTGACTTTAACGTGCTGTGTATAGACTGCAACATCTATAGATTCACCACAGGTTGTACTGCCAGACAGTCTTCCAAAGTACTTCCAAATACATTTTCCAAAATCTGCCTTGAACAGTTAGACAATCCACACGCAATGGAAATATTTTAGACCTTGTAGCTACAAGAGGCCTGACCTTATTGACAATGTCAGTATAGAAACAGGGATCAGTGACAATGGTGTCATCATAGTGACAATTGTTACTAAAGCTGATAAATCCATCAAGAGGACCAGGAGAGTGTTCACACTAGAAAAAGTAGGTACATGATCACTAGCTTCTACTTAGACAATAAACATACATCATTTTGCTTCAGTATGATGGACATAGAGCAATTATGCTCACAGTTTAAACTGATTGTAAATCACACTCTGGAGACATACATGCCAAGTAAGTCGACTAAGGTTGGAAGGGATCCTCTGAGGATTAACAATCAAATTTTGAACATGCAGTTATGCTGAGCAAACAAAGACTTGCACTCTCAGTTCAAAAAAGAGTGCACAAATGTTTACAGGCAAATGTAATTAGAAAAAGTAAGTAAAAATTTGTGCATCCTTAAGAATATCAATGTGCAAAGCATACAACTTCCACTGTCATAGATTAGTAAAATATCTGGCTGAGAATCCAAGAAAATTCTGATCATATGTGAAATCACTAAGTGGCTCCAACACCTCTATCCAATCACTTGCCAACCAGCCTGGGGTGGCAACAGAAGACAGCAAAAGGAAAGCTTAATTTTTAAATTCCATGTTGAAGTAACCACTCACACCAGAGAACCGTACAAACATACCTACATTTGACTGTTGTACAGACCCCTACATGAAGGACATAGAAATTGACATCCACAGCATACAGAGGAAACTGAAAGAGTTGAAAACGAGTGAGTCAGCAAGTCCAAATTAAATCCCACTCTGGTTTTGCAGAGAGTACTCTGCAACACTGGCCCATTACTCAGCCTGCATTTATTGCAAATCTTTCACCCAGTGAAAAGTCCCAAGTCAATAGAAAAAAGTGCAAGTGACTCCTGTATTTAAGAAAGGTAAAAGTACTGGTCTGCTTGATTACAGATCAATATGCTTAACACTGATTTGAAAAATTCTGAGTTCATAGATAAAATATTTCCTTGAGATAGAAATGCTTCTGTCCAAAAATCAGCAAGGACTTACAAAACATCACTTGCCTGAAACTCAGATAGCCCTTTCCTTGCATGATATCATAGCTATGGATACAGAGCAACAAGAAGAGTCCATATTCCTAGATTTCTGGAAAGCACGTGCCCCACTGCTGACTGTTAATGAAGGTATGAGCATACTGTTTAGGTCAACAGATAAGTGAGTGGCTGGAAGACTTTTTAAATAATAGAACCCAATACATGGTCCTCAATAACAAGTACTCATCAGAGGCAAGTGTATCATCAGGAGTGCCTCATGGAAGAGTAATATGACTACTTTTATTCTCTATATACATGAATGACCTTATAGTGTACGAAAAGCTGTCAACATTGAGTGACTGTAGGAATACACAAGATGACTTTGACAAAATTTCTAGTTGGTATGATGCTGGCAGCTTGTTCTAAATGTAAAAAAATTAAATTAATGCAGATGAGAGGAAAAGCAGTCAAGTAATATTCAAATACAGCATTAGTAGGGTGCACACTGACACAGTCACTTCAATTGAATATCTAGACATAACATTGCAGAGTGATATGAAATGAAATGGGCACACTAAGTTGGTAGTACAGAAGGGAAACACTCAACCTCATTTTAATGAGAGAATTTTGGGAAGTGTAGCTCACCTATAAAAGAGAAGATATATAGAACATTAGTGCAATGCATTTTTTAGTATTGGTCTAGTGTATGGGATCCCCACCAGATCAGATAAAAGGGAGATATCAAAACAATTCAGAGGTGTGTTCCTACTTTTGTTACAAGTAGGTTTATCAGCAAGCAAGTATTATGGACATGCTTCATAAGCTCAAATGGAAATCCCAGGAGGAAAGACAACGCTCTTTCTCCAAGGCACTATTCCACAATTTGGAAAACCTTCTTCTGAGGCCAACTATGAAATCATTCTACTGCTGCCAATGTACATTTTACATAATGACCATGAAGATAAGATGTGAGAAATTTTGGCCTCTATGGAGACTTTTAGACTGTTGTTTAATCCCTTGCTCTGTTGGTGAGTGGAACGTGAAAGAAAATGACTAGAACTCTATTGTGCACTGTGCAGTAGTTTGCAGAGTATGTATGTAAAGGTAGTTGTAGATGTAAAACTTTTAATGAACATATTATTTTTTAGTGCTACTCATGCAACTACACTCAAAAAATTACTTTAATTTTTATTTTTTACTTTATTAATTACTTTTTTCAGGCTACCAGCCAATAAATAAAAATCCATCCACAGACTAGAAGGAGCTGTCCAGTAGGAATGATTTCAGGTTACATTTAAAACTTACTTTGATGCCTGTCAAACATTTAATGTTACTGGAAAAAAGATAAAAAATTTTGCTTGTTGCATATTGAACTCCTTTCTGAGCCACTGGCATATTTGATAATTTATAATGACGGTCATTTTTTCCCCTCTAGTGTTGTAAGAATGGATATCACTGTTCTTCTCAAATTGTGATGGATTATTTATGATGATTTTCATTAGTGAATACATGTACTGTGATGACACAGTTAAAAAGCCTAGTTCCTTAAAAAGTACCTACATGACACCTGTGGGTGAACACCACATATTATTCTTACTGCTCATTTTTGTGCAATCAATACTTTGTTTCTAATTGATGAGTTACCTAATAATCTATCCCATAACACCCAATTTTGTGGTAATATGCAAAATATGTCAGGAGATTGATTATTCATTTGCATGACTAGCAATTATATGAAGAACAAAACTTATGAAAACTGAAGGCGGAGGGGTGAGAAGGAAAAGGGTAGGGAAGGGTTTACTGACATCAGCTGCATCAGAACTTTGTGCGGTGTCAGCAGTGATGTGTGAAAATATGTACCAGACTGGTATTCGAAACTGGGATTTCCTACTTGCTAGGAAGTTGCATTAAACACTCACCACCTGACACAGTGTCTACCGCAACTGCATGGACTATCTCGGCATGCCTCTCAGCTGACCCATATTCCCACCTAGTGCCACCTAGCTGTAGGCCCTGTCAGTGTCCTCCACACTTGCTACTTACAGATTCTGGCAGGAGGTTGGACATTTGTGCATGCAGACTGGATATGTTGGACCCATTGCCCATTGGAACAGACACAACACACTCAAATAAAGAACAGAAGTAGCTGAACTTAATGTGTTGAAGGTGCTCAGTAATATCTTCTTCCAATTCAAATTTTGATCAATATGTGCAGCCAAAAATTCAGATGACTTTATCCTGTTTACTGACTCCTGGTCATGTGCTTCATTTACTGTTGAAATGGCTGTATTATTTAAATTAAAGGAATAGAGAGAAGAAATGAAATGAAATTGAATAGATTATTGATATCAGCTGCATCAGGACTTTGAGTGGCATCAGAGGCAACAACTGTGCCAGCTGTACGCAGTGTGTATTGCAACTGTGGAGACTATCTTGGCATGCCTCCTGGCCAATGCAAATTCCATCTAGTGTCACCTATCTGCAACCCCTGTCCATGTCCTCCATGCTCAATACTGAAAACTTCCTAGAGGAGGTTGGACATAATTGTGCATCCACACTGAATGTGGTGGATCTATTGCCCATCAAGGCAGATCAATTAGTTATATGAATGTGCGGTGTTTATTCTTTCAGACATATTTCAAAATTATTTTTAGAAACCACTTAATAACTGTTTGAAAAACATCCTTTATAATCTTTTCTGGTGTTTCTTCTCTAATGGAGTTTATTATAGAACTAGTATTATCTGAAAAAAGTACAAATTCCACTTGGAAGGTCATTCACAAATGTAAGGAATTGAACCCTATTGGCCTCCATTTGTAATTCCTTGCCAGTCACAAAAAGTTTCTACTCAACTGATATTGTTTGGATTATTCAGCCTAGCTTTTGGCATTATGTATATTAAGTATGAGTCAGCATAGATATGTGTCAAGCTATCAGTTCCATTACACAAACTTTTCTAAGAGAGTAACATGCTCTATATAAAGAAATGCCCTTGAGAGATAGCAAAAATACCAACTGGCAATTGTTGTTTCCCCCATTTTACAATATCTAACACAGTTATCTTATTATCTGCATTACTAATATCTGAGGATAGTCACACTTCTGTGTATTTTAATAACTTTCCTTAAAATATGACACTATTTTTTGTGGAATGTAAACAATGCCAGGTCTTGCTCTACTCTATCTCTTAAATATATTTCACTCTTCCTCTACAATGAGATTTTTATTGTTTTAGTTATCAATGGATTACATGTTCTTTTAATGTACTCTCTGGATAACTTTTCAGGAAAGCTAATGTTAGCACAATCTTTCTATGGAATAAAATGAATTTCATTTTAGCATCTCTCTATGTATTCACCTTAACCCATACCACCTCTTAATTTATTCTTAATACATTCTACCCTATTCTCATTAACAAGCCATGGAACTGACACATATTTAGTAGTCTTGGTCTTGGTAGCATCTGTCTTGATCAACTCAATCCAGCTGAAAGTGTGGGATAGTGTTTGCTCAAAAATATACAAGTCAGCCTATGCCAAATGGCATTAACATACTTATTTACATTCAATGCAGACTGTGGTTATTAATTACAGTGACAAGATTTTACACTAAAAACAGTAACTGCTGCAAGTCTTTAGACCAGTAATCAAAATCAATATGTCAAACAAGCAATAAACATTTAACATTTACACAAAATCAGTGACCTACAGCAGTTTGTTA
Source organism: Schistocerca cancellata (assembly GCF_023864275.1). Taxonomy (NCBI): domain Eukaryota; kingdom Metazoa; phylum Arthropoda; class Insecta; order Orthoptera; family Acrididae; genus Schistocerca; species Schistocerca cancellata. The sequence goes on along the minus strand of NC_064630.1, from coordinate 616,846,721 downwards.
AGGAGATCACACTGTGGTAGTTCAGTGAAATTCTTCTCTTAACAGTCCATCATGTCTAGTGATCACTGATATGGGTAACAATAATACTTGACAGTCTTGCTAACTGCAACACAAATCAATCAAAATGTTATTTCCTTTGGATAAGAGAAAACACACAGAATTCTTTATGCATTAAAATTCTTGAGTTTTGCAGTTGTCAGTAAGCCAATTCTCATATAGAATATGCATAACTGTTGCGTGAGTCGACAATGACAGTGCATCTGACAGATGTTTCTTGTTTACTTTCAGCTGCAAACAGGCAATTTTGGGTGATATCTGCCTACTTATAGATGGGTGTGAGAATTTGCACTGTTATTTTGAAAATTACATTATATGTTGAAATTTGGCTAGATTAAATATTATTGTTTTTGATTAACTGCAAGACCCAATGTGATTCTTACTTGTAAGAAATATTACTAGTCAGATATCTAGAATAATACATGGCCACTATGTTTCTTCTGCAATGTGAATCCCCTTGTATAAACAAATGAGTGCAATATTGCAAATCATACTAAATTATATGAAATTATTAAACAGAAAGTTAATCAATCAATGGTGTATGTCATTTTGCACATAAAAAATAAGGTAATAAAAGTATGTGATGAAAGTCCATAATTTAATAGTAGTTATCACAAAATCTGTGATGGAAAATGGTATCAGCTATGAACTTTGATGTTCTGGAAAGTGGGGATGTTGAACTTTCAAATGGAATTTTATGGAATATAGATTTATGGATGTAGAGAATTATTGTGCTTACTTGTTAATTAACAATGTCCTAATGAAAATTAATTACACAAATGGAATCAGAACACTTGAAATAACAACCTGAATAATAGATTCCAGAGAAATCCATTCTAAATAAGAACTTGAGGTTTTTTGGTATAAGTGTTGCATATCACTACATAAAAATATTGAAGATAAGATGAAATTTAGCCAAAAAAGAAAAAGTTGGTTATTTTTTGAGTAAGAAATATAACAGATGGAAGAATCCACCTACTTTGTCACATAACTCCCACATTGGGTTATATGGACAGATACTGCCAATTAATTGACTATATAATAGAATGTCTAGGCAGTTACTTTCAAAATTGTCACATAGATCATGAACAAAATGAAATGTACAAGTTCCATACTCCATGAATCTACAATAGAATATAAGCAAATGGAATATATTCTAAACCTGGTTACCACGAGAAACTAAAACATCATGCAAGCCATACATATACATTCAAAATATATTGAACTACGGACTCATATCATATAGTAAAACTATATTTCTTTGTTAAACATTTCTTTAAAATGACTCAGTCTTTGCTGCTTCTGAAAATGAGAAGAAAAACATAGAAAACAACAGCTTTACAATATTTTCACTAACTCACTGTTTACTTGCACAAACATCTCCTGTTGAAAGACAGCTGTAAACAGATCCAATTGGCTTTCATAAGTCCACCCAGCTCATCATGTCCTATCACTTATGCCAATGTCCTTGGAGATTCTCACCCTCATTGTACATGAAAAGAAAAATATACAACACACACTACTTCAGCATACTAATAATTATCACAACTCAACTTACAAGGAATCATCTCATACGACCTAAAAATTAATATCGACATTATATATAGAATTTTTCAAAATTGCTAACATACCCATGTTAAATCATGTCAGAATATTCATAACACATTTCAGTTACTGATAACTAATAAATAAAATATTTTTGTGTAGCACATTATTATTTGAGATCATCAGCATCAAAATTATAAACAAGAAACTTGTACAGCACAAAAAACTGAATATGCAGCTGTTTATGATTGGTACATCACAAAAATATTGCATTTTCATTTACTTCTCACATGCAAGTGCCATGAATTACACATGTAAATAGTACCAAACATTGCCTAATTCAGACAGATGTTTCACTACATTGAAACCACATCTGACTGTATACAGTTGCATTACATTATTCATTCATGTCTGTGAGTTCCATCATATCCTTTCAGTTCCAATCTCATTATATGCAGGAGTGCATTCTCAACAAAACAAAATTCCTCTAACGCCAACTCAGGCTTCCTAACCATTGGTACCATACCAAACACATTTTTCGTTGCTTCATTTGTTCTAACCCAAGAACAATGTAATTTATTGCATGAACATACACACATACATGAAATACAAATACAACACAATTAGCAGTGCACAATTGACCAGGGAACCTGGCACTCTGGCCTACATATTCATTAGATCCAACAGAGAGTGCAGCCGGATGGCTGAGCATGCAACTGCAGGCTGGGCGGCCTCTAATGGCCGAATCAGCTCAAACTTCAATCATGAACTAAGACACAGTGCACACACAAAATTTGTAGATACAGCACTCCTCTTCCTTTGCAAAGAAGCGAGCACTGTGCTCACATCCATTTCTTCTGTGGTTAACATAGGTTGTTGAGTCATGTGACATGCTACCACTGATCGTTAGGGTCAGAAGTGGTGTGAGTATGGACTGGTGCAGAGCCCGTCCCCTTCTGGATCTGGACCAATCGGCAAAAACTGTCAGCATTTGCATGTTGCGCCAAAGGTCAAAAATGTATGTCATAATTGTATTGTGACAGGAAATGAGATCACCACAGGAAGGAATGTGCAGCTTTGTTTGGCAAGGACACCGAAGTGTTACAAGGAGACACCAGTGGTTTGTAACCTGTGATTAAAAACTTAAACCTGTATAGGAAGACATGAAATTTTCTTATAACATACATGATTGCCAAAGCCTCTTCCTTTATCTGAGAATAATGATGCTGCATGAAGTTCAGAATTTAGAGGCATACGCAGCATGGCATACAGATCCAAGGTCATATGGAGATACATCTGTCACTAACATTAGGTGCTGGCCTGGCTGAAAAGTGACCAAACAAGGGGTCTGGCTGCAGGTCAGATTTCATTGATCTGAATGCCCAGTCACAAGCTGGGGGCAATCGGAAAGAACATCTTTATGTAATAATGCACGGAGTGATTGTGTCAAAGTAGCAGTGTCCTCTATGGATTTGTAGTAGTAAGCAATTTTGTCTAAAAATGCCTGTAATTCCATGTATGTGGGGTGTGGCAACATGACAAGCTCATCAGTATGCTGGCACAATGGTTTCATGCCAGCAGGTGACACTTCAAAATCCAAATAAATAATAGATGGTTGAAAAAACTGTTCTTGTCCAAATTGTACTTTTACCTTGCAGATTGTAAACTACTATGTTATCTTAATAGTTGATACAGCCTGGAACTAATGCAACAAGTTGCTCTAAAATGCACAAAAATTAGCTGCTGGGCTTGCCATACCATCATAGGTAAAAAATGGGACTGAAGCTGTAAACATGCCTCTACCAAGTCAATCTTCGAAAAATAATGTCCCTCCTGATAATTTTGCTAACAGCTTGTTCGGATGCAGCAAAGAATATGTATCAACAATGGACTGAGCAATAACTGATTTTTTTAAAATCACGATAGAGGCATAATTTATCTGCAGGTTTTTTTACTATCACCAGAGGTTTGATAATAACAAGGGATTGATGATGACCTAACTCTGATTTTACTTGAGTCCATAAGTTACCAATACCAACCAGGCCGAGAAACAAAGGGGATGGGCAGGCTGTTTCATCCGAATGTGAGCCCGAAATTCTGTTGCACAACCCAGTCCTGGGTGAAACAGATAGGAAAACTCAGCACAGAGAGCACCTAACTGTTGATATGGAACTTGATCAGAAACCAGACCCACTTAATAATTGATGGAGAATCCAAACAGTTTAAAAGCATTCAAATCAAACTGATTTTTGGTGTAAGCAGTGTCCACAACTAGGAATATTAATGAATGAACCACAGCCTTGTAAGTCACAGGAGCAGCAAACTGTCCAGGAATGGGAAAATGTTACAACTCATCAGTCTCCGTGACACTGGAGTCAGATGAGAAGAACCCAAATGCACTAAGTCTGAGAATTCACCAACATTACTGCTGCACTTGTGTCAACTTGAATTCTCAATCATTTGTTCAACGCAGGCCATTGAGGTGCATAACTTGCTTTGAGAAACTGTCCCTGCTGACACACCGTTCACATCCATATTTGTTTCATCTTCACTCAAGTTTGGAAAGGAGTTACATACAGAAGCACTGTGTCCTTTCTAATGGCAGATATTACGCGTTGCCCAGTGCTTGACACACACAGTCCATTCATGATGAATGAAGCAGTATGGGTATAAAGGCAGTGGAGCACAGGGCCGTTTCTGTTGTGTCGCAGACTATTTTTGTGAATGCTGATTATCTATACAATGCTTATACATCTCCTAAACTGCTTCAATTGTGCCTAAATTCCCTTGCAAACTGACTGAAGCCTGGGAGGGGGTAGAGGAACTGATTTTTGAAACTTTGGATGAGACTTCTATCTATCTGCAGCCCATGAAACTTCAAATGGCTGAGCTAAGTTCAATACTTGCATAAGTGTAGGATTTTCACACTGTAAAGCTGTGAGCCTGGGTGATCATTCCATTTCATATCCATACAAAGTGTTACACCCATATCTTTGTATGAGTTGGCTGATTCCAACTGTGACTCATTGATATTACAGTCATAGGATATTAGGTATTTTTGTTTTTGTGAAGTGCACAATTTTACATTTTACGAACATTTGAAGCATGCTGCCAGTCTTTGCGCCACTTTAAAATGTTATTAACATGTGACTGAATATTTATGAGCTCTTTTCAGACAGTACTTCATTATACACAACTGCATCATCTGCAAAACGTCATAGGTTACAATTAATATTGTCTGCAAGGTCATAAATATACAACATGATTGGAAAGGGTCCCACCACTCATCCCTTGGGCACACTTGAAGCTACTTCTACATCTGACACTGACTTTCCATCCAAGATAACATGCTGTGTCCTCTCTACCAAATTTTCCTCAATCCAGTCAAAAATTTCACTTGATACCCAATATGACTGTACATTTGACAATACATGTAGGTGTGGTACTGAGTCAGATGCTTTCCAGAAATAATGAAATACTGCATCTACCTGACTGCCTTGATCCAAAGCTTTCTGTGTGTCATGTGAGAACAGTGTGAGTTCAGGTTTCATGTGATCAATGTTTTCAGAATCCATGCTGGTTGGCACTGAGCAGGTCATTTTGTTCAAGCTAGATACCTCATTATGTCTGCGCTCAGAACACATTCCAGTATTCTACAACAAACTGATGTCAAGGTTATTGGATGGTTGTTTTGTGGATCACTCCCACACCCTTCTTGTAGGATGGTGTGACCTGTGCTTTTTTACAATAACTGGGCATGGTTTTTTGTTCAAGATATCTACAACAGATTATAGTTAGAAAAGGGGCTAACTCAGCCACAAATTCAGTATAGAATCTGACAGGGATTCTATTGGGCTTTGGAGCTTTTTTTCAGTTTTGAAGATCAGAATAATAATTCCAGTTTATTTTTCCTGTCAGAATGTTTTATGAAATATGTATTGCTATTTCCACAAACTATTGTTTGTTCTTGTTTGACAGGTATCTCAACAATGCAGCTAGATACCTCATAAACAGCTGAAAGTTTCCTAGATGGGTCTGCAGACTGTTACAATTACAAGAGAAGTATTCTGTAGTAACACCTCATGAAAACATGCTTCAAGGTTCTGATCTAGTACCAAAAAATGCTTGTTTCACTATTTTTGGTTCTGTGTCCTGATTTTATGTATGTTGTAACTCCTTCCTCTTCCGTGTTAGCTCTACGAAATAAAAATACAGTCTTCAATACCTCATATTTAACTTCTCCATCCCTGTGGTTACATGATATTTACAGATTCACAGAACATATATCACTTCAGAAATTCCCACATCTTCTAAACTTACAAGGAGGAAAAGATACATTTCTACTTACTGTAAAGATGGCACGTAAAGTTGCACACAGCCATAACAAAAAGACACTTACACATCAGCTTTTGGCCAAAGCCTTGATCAGAAAATTAAACACACAAATTCCCTCACACAAGCATGCACACGCCATGCACATGACTGCCTGTTCTGGCAGCTAAGAGTGGAATGCAGCTGTCACACAGAGCAGAAGCTGCAATCTGGAAGGGGTACGAAAGGGGAAGGGGTAGCAGGGTGTGGGTGGGAGGAGAGAAGAGGACTGTCTGGTGGAGTGTGTGGAGTTTGCAGGGACTAGACAGCCAACAGGCAAAGGATCAGGAGGCTGTGTGGCAGGGAAGTGAGGAAGGGGAAGGGATGGATAGCATAAAAGGGAAGGAGTGGGGAAGAAGAAAGGCAGGCAGATGCATCGGCAGTGGGTGCACACAAAGAGGGTGGAAGACAAGAACAGGGAGGATGAGACAGGGCTATGGGGGATGGAAAATGTTGGGTGGAGGGGTAGGAACAGTAGGTCACCATAGGTTGAGGCTGGGATCATTTCAGGCACAGAGAATTTATTGTAAGGATGACTCTTATCTGTGTAGTTCAGAAAAGCTAGTGGTGGAGTGGAAGATCCAGATGGCTTGGGTAGTGAAGTAGCTACTCAAAAAAAAGCATGTTATGTTCAGCTGCATATTATGCCACAGGGTTGTCTACTTCGCTTTTGGCTACAGTTTGTCACTGGCCATTTGTACTATAAAAAGCTGTGATATGATTCCAGCAAAGCTGGTATATGACATGGCTACTTTCACTGTTGATCAGGCCTCTGATGGGACAGGACATGCCTTTGACGGGACTGGAATAGGAAATACTGGGTGGGTGGATTGAGCAGGTCTTGCAATTGGGTCTTCTGCAGGGATATTTTCCCTATGGCAAGGGGCTGGAGCTGGGAGTGACACAGGGACTGACTAGGATGTTGTGGAGGTTGAGTAGGCGATGGATCACCAATTTGGGAGGAGTGGGAAGGATCTTGGGTAGGATGTCCCTCATTTCAGGGCATAACGATAGGTAATCAAAATCCTGGGGAAAGAAGTGGTTCAGTTGTCCAGTCCAGGGTGGTACTGAGTAATGGAGGGGGCACTCCTTTGCACCTGGTTCTTGGGAGTGATGGGAGGATTGGGAATGAGGGGAAATGGCACAGGAGATCTGTTTGTGGATTATGTCCTGGGGGGGGGGTTAATGCCTGCCTGTGAAGGCCTTGGTGAAACCTTCAGCATATTGGGCAAGGGAGTTCTAACTACAGATACACCATCCATGGGTGGCCAGGTTGTATAGGAGGGATCGTCTGATGTGGAAGGAGTAACAGGTGTCAAAATGCAGGTACTATAGGTGGCTGATGGGTTTAATGTGGGCAGAGGTGTGTGGATGGAGCCATCAGAGAGGAGGTTGTCAAGGTTCAGGAAGGTGACACAACTGGGTTGAGCAGGGCCAAGTGAAACAGATGAGAGAGAAGGTGGTAAGGTTGTGAAGGAATGAAGATATGGCGTGCTGGTCCTGAGTCCAGATCATGAGAATATCATCAGTGAACTTCAACCAGACTAGGGGTTTGGTGTTTTGGGGGCTAGGAAGGTGTCCTCTAGATGACCCATAAACAGTTTAGCATAGGAGTGTGCCATGCTTGTGCCTGTGATTGTACTATGGATTTGTTTACATATTTTCCCTTTTTTCCTTCAAATGAAAACTAGTTGCTAGTTACAATAAAGTATGTAAGGTGTGTGAGGAATGATGTAGTGGGTTTACAGTCGGCAGGATGTTGGGGAAGGTAGTGCTCAATAGCTGTAAAACCGTGGTCATCAGGGATGTTGGTGTATATGGAGGTGCCATCGACAGTGATGAGTAGGGATCCAGGAGGTATAGGGGTGGGGATGGTGGAGAGTCAATGAAGGATCTGGTTGGTATCTTTGATGTGGGAGCCTATATTATGAGCAACTGGTTGGAGGTGAGGCATCAGAGGATACATTACAGGCAACTGGTTGAAGGTAGCAGTCTATCTTCTCCTTATATTGTTGATATTGCAACTTGGTGTTTCCACTGTTAGTCTTATAAGAAGCTCATCTATCTTATTTTTTGGCCCCCTTCTGTTCTGATGAAAGAAACAAATTTGGTTTTTCTGATAGTTATTATGTACATTTTGGTCCTGTTCTCTTCTAATTTCTTTTAGGACTATCTGTCGATGCCCTGACTCTAACCTAAGAAATGTGCCCCTCTGATTCCCATAATCACAGAGATTTTGCCTTGTGTGCTTGTGGCCCCCTTTACTCTTTTAGGCAAGATACTCAGCATATCTGTCCTTCCTTCCCCCTCCCCCCCCCCCCCCAAAAAAAAAAAAAATAAAATCAGGTAACTCTGATGTATGCCATTACTTATGTATCTCCATCTCTCAATTGCAGCAACAGGTACACCACAGATATGACACATTGTTTCAGTCATAAATAGTCCAATAAGCTCTTATTTTAGATGTCTGACATATGTTAACCAGGGGCTGGTCATATCACTGCAAAACCTCCACAAACACAAAATAAGTGTGTGTTGTAGCTGCTCCAATTTCCTCTAGCTCACCTTGAATATTATACACTGAGGTGACAAAATTCATGGGATACATAACATTGTGTTGGACCTCCTTTTGCCTAGCGTAGTTCAACAACTCAAGATGGCATGGACTCAACACGTCATTGGAAGTTGTCTGCAGAAATATCTAGCAATGCTGCCTCTACAGCCATCTAGGATTGTGAAATTGTTGCAAAGGCAGGATTTTGTGCATGAACTGACGTCTCCATTACATTCCAAAATTTTTGCCGGATTTCATGTTGCACAATCTGTGTGGCCAAATCATTCACTCAAATTGCCCAGAATGTTCTTCAAAACCAATCACAAACAATTATGGCTAGTGACATGGCACACTGTCATCCACAACAATTCCATCATTGTTTGGGTGCATCAAGTCCATGAATAGCTGCCAAAAGTCTCCAATTTGCTTAACGTAACCATTTACAGTGAATGACCACTTAAGTTGTACCAGAGGACCCAGTCTACTCTATGTAAGCACAACCCACACCATTATGGAGTCACCATCAGCTTGCACAGTGTCTTCTTGACAAGATGGGTCCATGGCTTTGTGGGGTCTGTGTCATTCTAGAACCCTACCATCAGCTGTTACCAGCTGAAATCAGGACTGAACTGACTAGGCCATGGTTTTCCAATCATCTAGGGTCCAACTGATATAGTCACAAGCCCATGAGAGGCACTGCAGTAAATGTTATGCCGATAGTAAAATTACTTACATCAGTCATCTACTGCCATAGCTAATTAATCCCAAACTTTGCCACACTGTCCTAACAGATATGATAGTCATACATTCCAAGTTGATTTCTATGGTTATTTCATGCAATGTTCCTTGTCTGTTAGCACTGACAACTTTACACAAACACTGTTGCTCTTGGTTGTTAAGTGAAAGCCGTCAGCCACTGTGTCATCCATGGTGAGAGATAATGCCTGAAAATTTGGTATTCTTGGCACACTCTTGACACTGTGGACCTCAGTTCTTCTTCGCTGGTGGGCCATACTAAAAAAGTATCATCCATATATCACCAAAAGACTTTTAGTTTAAGTTCTGCCTCTCCTTGCAGTCTTCCATAAAAAAAGTTTGCTACCAGAGGGGAGAGAGTGCTACTGATGGCAACACAGTAAATTATCTCAAAATATTCACTATTGAACAAAAGTTAGATTGATGAAAGTCTTCTGATGGTATGTGGATGATACTTTTGCAGTGCGGCCTCATAGTAAAAAGAACTGTGGCACTTTTTGCAGCATCTGAATTCTATCCATGAGAATAGAAAATATACAATGGTAAGTGGGGAAGGGTGGCTGGTTGCCATCTTGGTGAGACAGGAAGTGCATAGATCATTGGGGCGTTCCATCTACTATAAGACCACACTGATAGACTTGTATTTGCAGGAATGTAACTGCCACCATCCATCGCAAACTATGGGCATCCTTTGAATTTTGGTGCATCAGGCACATGTTGTGTCTGATGGAAACAGCCACGTATAGGAGCTGGAACACCCAGAATCAGAGTTCAAAAGTAATGGATATTCTTGACATCTGATCAGCACAGCTTTAAGGGAAAAAATGTCACCAGCTGCAAGAGTAAGAGGTGGAGGAGCAGTTTAAGACCAGGATATTTCTCCCATACATCAGAAATATTTCATCAAAATCAGGCAGGATCTTAACAAACACATCATTTCAATGTTATCTTCCACACATCTGCACAGCCTTGTGCTCTTCTTGGTTTGACTAAAGATGGTCTGGGTTTGAAGAAGGCTGGACTCTACACAATACATTGGTCAGACAAAACATATAGTACATGAATGATGCACTAAAAATGATTGTCACATTGACTTTCACAGCCCAGTGAGTCAGCCATAGACAAGCTTTTTATCTCCATAGGATATTTCATGGATTACTCTGCCATGGTAATCTTGGCCTTGATGAGGTCCTTCTGGGATTCAGTTTTAAGGAAACGGTGGAAATACATTTAAAATGAGATCTTAAAAAATGATTGTCACATTGACTTTCACAGCCCAGTGAGTCAGCCATAGACAAGCTTTTTATCTCCATAGGATATTTCATGGATTACTCTGCCATGGTAATCTTGGCCTTGATGAGGTCCTTCTGGGATTCAGTTTTAAGGAAATGGTGGAAATACATTTAAAATGAGATCTTATTAATTGTGGTGGTGGCTTTCAACCAGGGTAGCCATGGCACCTGGTGACTTCTTTAATTTATTCAAAAGGAAAAAAAATTTGACCAATGACATACCGAGCAACATTTAATTTAATTAATTTTGGCATCTACATTTTAACTCCACAAGTGTGCATTCCGAGAGACAGCACACACATAGTATCATATTATGCAAGTGCCTGTGTACCATAGAGGGAGCAATATATTAAGGGTGTGTAACTTGAAAGAGGTTGGTCATGTAGCAGACACCTTTGTGCATGCATCTTCCCTCCTATTTTTGGTATAAAAGTAGTGATGTGAACCAGCAATCTCCAGTGCAAAACACTCATCTGAAGATGACTGGTTGGTTGTCAACCCAAAAGGTCATGGCTGGAAGTCAAAGTTATCTGGCTGCAATCCTAAAACTTCTTTACACCAGGAAAATTTCAAGAACCACATTAAACATGATTTAACATTGCCAGCTAGTCTAGCCATCCTGGGCAAGGTAGACGGGGACCAAGGAGGACTCAGGGTGATATACAATCTCTCTAACAAACAAGTTGAATGTGCTGTCTTTCGCTGAAGCTGAAACTTCATTTGTTTTGGGGAAACCTGCTTTGCCCGTACCAGGAGAAGGCAAACACAAAATTGCTTTGTCCCATACCAGGAGGAGGCAATCACAAAAGGGTAGGGGGTCTATTGGCTTGAGAAAGGTGTTGCACAGGTGACTACCTAGGATGTACACAAAGACTTCCATTGTATGGTAAAGCATAACAGCATTTTCTGACTTCATCTTTCAATTTCCCAAAGAAAATCACAATACTGGTAAGCCAGACAGCAGATAGGTAGTCAGCAACAGTGATATGACTTTAAAGTACCACATGAATCTTGCTACCACATTGCACTGGTATCTTCCAGGCATCATATGGTAATCTTCCTAGTGCTGCCACTTTGTTACTCTTCATTCTACTGAGTGCCATTTCAAGGATGATACATAGAATGGTTGAGCAACTAGATGTGATATAAATCCTAGCTGCCTATTGTCATAAAGTAATCTCTCCCCCCCAGTGAAAAAGTTTGATTGATCTCAGAAGCATTGACCATTTGGTAGATTTCTCTGTTATCATTCTAACACAAGTAATACTTTTTTCTCATTTTCTAAATTTAATCCATATACAGTTTTTACATGAAACATCAAAATTGTTTACCATTTTGGCCATTAATGACCACAGTATGAAATACTCTGGTAAGTGATAACAGCATTTTACTTTTGGAAATACCAAATAATTAAGGTCCATAAGAACATGTGCTTTTAAAATTTTGACACTATTAATAAGCATTTCCTTCACAGTTTAGAAATTTTCTTTGAAAAACCTATTTTTCTTATATCTAAATAACACTTTTTGTTATTTATATTTCATAATTTTGAGGAATTCTGTCATTCACAGATGTTATTTTTGTAAGTAGAACTTCATAGAAATACAGAAATACTAAAAGAATTTATATGATTACTAGGAAAATATGTTAATGAACTATTTCAAATGTACAATGTACTTTCTGAAATAGTCTTGGTGGGTTTTATTAGAAAATGTGACAAAAACAGGTGAATCACTAAAACTCAAAAAGCCCCAGGTAACCAATGAATCCCTGTTAGGTTCTGTATAGAATTTACAGCGGATTTAATCCATCTGTTAAGCATAACACGTACAGATATTTGTTCCTAATGGCTGGAAGAAAGCACAGATCCCCTCTTCCTCTTTCACCCCATCCCCCTCCCATCTGAAAGAAGGGTTGCAGCAGTGAGCCAAGCAACTACTGTTCTGTATCATTGACATCCATCTGTTCTAGAGTCTTGGAATATACAGGGTGATTCAAAAAGAATACCACAACTTTAGGAATTTAAAACTCTGCAACGACAAAGGGCAGAGCTAAGCACTATCTGTCGGCGAATTAAGGGAGCTATAAAGTTTCATTTAGTTGTACATTTGTTCGCTTGAGGCGCTGTTGACTAGGCGTCAGCGTCAGTTGATGCTAAGATGGCGACCGCTCAACAGAAAGCTTTTTGTGTTATTGAGTACGGCAGAAGTGAATCGATGACAGTTGTTCAGCGTGCATTTCGAACGAAGTATGGTGTTAAACCTCCTGATAGGTGGTGTATTAAACGTTGGTATAAACAGTTTACAGAGAATGGGTGTTTGTGCAAAGGGAAAAGTTCTGGACGGCCGAGAATGAGTGATGAAAATGTAGCACGCATCCAGCAAGCATTTGTTCGCAGCCCAGGAAAATCGACTCGCAGAGCTAGCAGAGAGCTGCAAATTCCACAATCAACTGTATGGAGAGTCCTACGAAAAAGGTTAGTTATGAAACCTTATCATCTGAAATTGGTTCAAGCACTGTCTGCAGCTGATAAGATTAAAAGAATCAATTTCTGTGATTTTATCCTTGCTCAAATGGAAACAGATGAATCTTTCATTTCAAAGATTGTGTTTAGTGATGAAGCAACTTTCCACACTAACGGGAAAGTCAACCGTCACAATGTCTGTATATGGGGCACTGAGAATCCGCGGGAAACAACTCAGTATGAACGTGACTCACCTAAGGTGAACGTTTTCTGTGCCATATCAGCCAATAAAATTTTTGGTCCCTTTTTCTTCGAAGGTGCTACTGTAACTGGACTACAGTATCTGGAGATGTTAGAGAATTGGCTGTTCCCTCAGCTCGAACAAGAAGCACAACAATTCATATTTCAGCAGGATGGAGCACCACCACATTGGCATTTATCTGTCCGTAACTACCTGAACGTCAACTACCTGAGGCAATGGATCGGCCACCAGGCAGCCCGTGACAGAGCACTTCATCACTGGCCTCCAAGAAGCCCTGATCTTACCCCCTGCGATTTTTTCTTATGGGGGTATGTTAAGGATATGGTGTTTCAGCCACCTCTCCCAGCCACCATTGATGATTTGAAATGAGAAATAACAGCAGCTATCCAAACTGTTATGCCTGATATGCTACAGAGAGTGTGGAACGAGTTGGAGTATCGGGTTGATATTGCTCGACTGTCTGGAGGGGGCCATATTGAACATCTCTGAACTTGTTTTTGAGTGAAAAAAAAACCATTTTAAATACTCTTTGTAATGACATATAACAGAAGGGTATATTATGTTTCTTTCATTAAATACACATTTTTAAAGTTGTGGTATTCTTTTTGAATCACACTGTATTATGAGCTCAAACATAATGAGGTATCTTGAAGGCATTACTTCCTTCACATCAACTCTTGTAATCTAACTGGATGCATCAGTGGAAAACACAGAACCATCAAGCAGTGTTACAGCTGTGTCTGGTGAGGACACTACCAACTAAAAAACACAATTTCTGACAGATCAATCACATAAAACCAGCTAGTTGGCAGAGTGATCACAAGCTTGCTCTCATTCTCTGCAAGTCAGCAATGCCTTGTTCTGATCTAATCGACAATTCCTAGATGTCATTTCCTTGATATTTACAGATACTGAAATGGACTGTTGTTACTGTTGTGCCAAATGACTATACCTGTATGTGAGACTGCTAGGGTGACGTTATGTTTTAGCACCTACGGACTGGTATACTTAATCTACCAGGTGAACTTACTATTATGGTGGCTTCCATCACAGATTATGAATATTACCTTTCCTGTGTTGTTGTACCACAAGTGGCCTGTATTCAGTTTTACCTGCAAGCACAGTGAATTAGTTGTGTGAATTCTTTAATTTTCTTGTGGCTCAGGGCAATTATTTTATTTTATAGTGAACTTGCTGGCTTTTGTGTCATGTTTCAGTGTACTTACACAGGAGTAGTAAATAAATGTTTCCATAGAGAAGTGATGCACAAAACCAATGATTAGGGATTCAGAAAACAATAGTCATATGAAACTAACTTGTAAATTCCTCACATGACACCCTGAAAGTAAAAAATCATTGTAATCAGGTCAAAACAGCACTTATTAATTTCTGAAGAGCATTGAACTCAGAATCATACTAACACTTAGTAATGAAAGAACAATCATATGTGGTATTAAAAATTATTTGTGATTAAATTAATGATTTTGTGGTAAGGAGGACACAGCATGTTGCATTGGATGGAGAGCCGTTACAGATGTAGAAGTAATTTCAGGCATCTTCCAGGAAAATGTGCTGGGACCCTTGCTGTTCAAGTTGTATATTAATGACCTGGCAAACAATGTTAACAATAACTTCAGACTTTTGCAGATGATGCAGTTATCTATAATGAAGCACCATCAGAAATTTCTACACAAATATCCAGTCAGATATTGGTAAGATTTAAATATGATGCAAAGACTGGCAATCTGCTGTAACTGTTCAGAAATGTAAAATTGTCTGCTCTTAACAAAACACAAACTATATTATCCTCAACTATAATATCAATGAGACACAACTTGACTAATTCAACTCAAACAAAGACCTGGATTTAAAAACTTGTGGGGGTATGTAATGGATTGATTACATAGGATGTAATGTAGCTAAATCAGGTCATAGGCTTCAGTTCATCAGTAAACAACTGGTAAAATGTAATCAGTCTACAAAGACGTTGCATACAACTGTGTGGAACAGTACCAGGCATGTTAGTAGGGGATATTGAACGTGTACAAAGAAGGGCAACACAAACTGTCACTGGTTAATTTAACTTGTAGGAGAGTGTCACACAACTGCTGAAAAACCTAAGTTAACAGCCACTTGAAGATGAATATAAACTATCCTGTGAAAGCTTTATGAAGTTTTTAGGACCAGTATTAAATGTGGAGTTTAGGAATTTACTGAAACCTCTGTGTGTTTCTCCTGCTGAAATTGCAAAGAGCAGACTAGATACAGCATGCACAGAGGCATTCAAGCTCCATACCCAGATGGAATGGTATGAAACCCTAACTCTATTATGCACTTAACAGTGGTTTGTGGAATTTGGATGTAGATGAAGAAATATGTAAGGCTGTAGATCTCACCTTACAAGCAGAATCCAGTATGAAATATATTTAAAGAATACACAGCCAGTAATTAGGAAAAAACCTTCATACAATTATGGCCCATAATTTATGACTTTTATATTGTCATTAAAGATGTATATTTTAACTTTTTGTTATCAATTAATGCAAAATTTCCAGTCGAATTATTTAAATTCAGTAGGCATTTTGGACAGTGCCAGAGTCAGTCCAGCGGCCCTAGTAAACAGAATGTAAGACCAAACACAAGTAAATACAATAATTCAGAAATCCATAAATAAATAACAGCAACGCCAGAACAGCTTCCATAAATGAGTTTAGCACTAAACGCAAAATAGTAAACACTGTAAATTAACTCTCGTAAAATATGGTTGTTGCTGTCTCCATTCTGAAGACTGGTTTGATGCAGCTGTCCATGCCTCTCTATCCTGTGGAAAACTCTTCATCTCCAAATAACTACTGCAGCCTATGTTCTTCCTAAATTGCTTACTGTATTCATATCTTTGTCTCTCTCTATGATTTTTACCCTCCACACTTCCCTCTGATACTAAACTAGTAATGCCTTGATTTCTCCAAATGTGTCCTATCAACTGTTCCCATCTTTTAGTCAGGTTGTGCCACAAATGTCTTTTCTCCACAATTCAATTCAGTACCTCCATATTAGTTACAAGGGGCATTTGAGAAGCCCGTGCCAAAATAAAAACTATTTAAGTGTTTCAGGTAAACCATTTTTATTTTTCAACATAGTCTCCTTTTAGACTTATACACTTCATCCAGCACTGTTCTAATTTGTTGATCCCTTTCAAATAATAAGAATTGTCCAAGTCAGCAAAATAGCCATTAGTAGCTGCATTCACCTCCTCATTTGAATAAAATTTTTGTCCCGCCAGCCATTTCTTCAAATTTGGGGACAAACAGTAGTCTGAGGGAGCCAAGTATGGAGAATAGGGGGGGATGTGAAACAAGTTGGAATCCTATTTCCATTAATTTTGCGACCACAACTGCTGAGGTGCATACTGGTGCATTGTCGTGATGGAAAAGGACTTTTTTGCAGTCGAATCACTGGCGTTTTTCTTGCAGCTTGGTTTTCAAATGGTCCAGTAATGATGAATAACATACACCTGTAATAGTTTTACCCTTTTCCAGATAGTCGATGAGAATGATCCCTTGCAAATCCCAAAAGACTGTCGTCATAACCTTTCCAGCTGAAGGAATGTTCTTCGCCATTTTCAGTGCTGAGTCTCTCTTGGTAACCGATTGTTTAGATTGTTGTTTGGTCTTAGGAGTATAGTAATGCATCCATGTTTCATCCACATGCTTAAAGTCCTGCAGATGCTCACTGAACGGCTGCAAATCATCCTTGCCACACTTCACATGATTCCATTTCTGGTAAAGCATGAGCACGGAACCCACCTTGTGGATAGCTTTCTCATGCCTAAATGTTTAAGCAAAATATTATGTACCCATTCATTCAAGATGCCCACAGCACTAGCAATCTCATGCACTTTAGCTCTTCTGTCATCCATCACCATATCATGGATTTTATCAATGATTTCTGGAGTCATAATCTCCACAGGGTGTCCAGAATGTTCAGCATTACTTGTGCCCATATCGCCACTCCAGAAATTTTGAAACCACTTATAAACTGTTGTAATCAAAGGTGCAGAGTCACCGTAATGTTTATTAAACTTCTCTTTAGTCTCCTGGGGTGTTTTGCCTTTCATAAAGTAATGTTTAATCACCACACGAAATCCTTTTTTATCCATTTTTTGACAATCACTCGACTTCCTTGATTCACACGAATGCTAAACACAAACAAATAGACCAATATGGCTGAAACTTTGTATGCATTCTTTCCAAAGATGTTACTAACTAAACATTACCTCGATACATGCCAATGGTGCCATCTCTCGGGCTTTGCACAGAATTTTCAAACGCCTTTCGTACATGATCTACCCATCTAATCATCAGCATTCTTCTGCAGCACCACATTTCAAAAGCTTCTATTCTCTTACTGCCTAAACTGTTTATCATCTGTGTTTCACTGTCATACATGGCTACACTCCAAACAAATACTTTCAGAAAAGACTGCCTCACACTTAAATCTGTGTTTGATGTTAACAAATTTCTCTTCTTCAGAAACATTTTTCTTTCATTGCCAGTCAACATTTTGTAGCCTCACTACTCCAGCCATTATCAGTTATTTAGCAACCTAAATCATAAAACTCATCTATTACTCATTTCCTCACCTAACTCCCTCAGCATCACCTACACTCCTGGAAATGGAAAAAAGAACACATTGACACCGGTGTGTCAGACCCACCATACTTGCTCCGGACACTGCGAGAGGGCTGTACTTGGCAGTCGAATGGCGCTAGCTGCGCAGCATTTGTGCACCGCCGCCGTCAGTGTCAGCCAGTTTGCCGTGGCATACGGAGCTCCATCACAGTCTTTAACACTGGTAGCATGCTGTGAAGCGTGGACGTGAACCGTATGTGCAGTTGACGGACTTTCAGCGAGGGCGTATAGTGGGCATGTGGGAGGCCGGGTGGACGTACCGCCGAATTGCTCAACACGTGGGGCGTGAGGTCTCCACAGTACATCGATGTTGTCGCCAGTGGTCGGCGGAAGGTGCACGTGCCCGTCGACCTGGGACTGGACCGCAGCGACGCACGGATGCACGCCAAGACTGTAGGATCCTACGCAGTGCCGTAGGGGACCGCACCGCCACTTCCCAGCAAATTAGGGACACTGTTGCTCCTGGGGTATCGGCGAGGACCATTCGCAACCGTCTCCATGAAGCTGGGCTACGGTCCCGCACACCGTTAGGCCGTCTTCCGCTCACGCCCCAACATCGTGCAGCCCGCCTCCAGTGGTGTCGCGACAGGCGTGAATGGAGGGACGAATGGAGACGTGTCGTCTTCAGCGATGAGAGTCGCTTCTGCCTTGGTGCCAATGATGGTCGTATGCGTGTTTGGCGCCGTGCAGGTGAGCGCCACAATCAGGACTGCATACGACCGAGGCACACAGGGCCAACACCCGGCATCATGGTGTGGGGAGCGATCTCCTACACTGGCCGTACACCACTGGTGATCGTCGAGGGGACACTGAATAGTGCACGGTACATCCAAACCGTCATCAAACCCATCGTTCTACCATTCCTAGACCGGCAAGGGAACTTGCTGTTCCAACAGGACAATGCACGTCCGCATGTATCCCGTGCCACCCAACGTGCTCTAGAAGGTGTAAGTCAACTACCCTGGCCAGCAAGATCTCCGGATCTGTCCCCCATTGAGCATGTTTGGGACTGGATGAAGCGTCGTCTCACGCGGTCTGCACGTCCAGCACGAACGCTGGTCCAACTGAGGCGCCAGGTGGAAATGGCATGGCAAGCCGTTCCACAGGACTACATCCAGCATCTCTACGATCGTCTCCATGGGAGAATAGCAGCCTGCATTGCTGCAAAAGGTGGACATACACTGTACTAGTGCCGACATTGTGCGTGCTCTGTTGCCTGTGTCTATGTGCCTGTGGTTCTGTCAGTGTGATCATGTGATGTATCTGACCCCAGGAATGTGTCAATAAAGTTTCCCCTTCCTGGGACAATGAATTCACGGTGTTCTTATTTCAATTTCCAGGAGTGTAATTTAATTCAACTACATTCCTACCACCATGAACCATGGACCTTGCTGTAGGAGGGGAGGCTTGCGTGCCTCAGCGATACAGATGGCCGTACTGTAGGTGCAACCACAATGGAGGGATATCTGTTGAGAGGCCAGACAAACGTGTGGTTTCTGAAGAGGGGCAGCAGCCTTTTCAGTACTTGCAGGGACAACAGTCTGGATGATTGACTGACCTGGCCTTGGAACATTAAGCAAAACGGCCTTGCTGTGCTGGTACTGCGAACGACTGAAAGCAAGGGGAAACTATGGCCGTAATTTTTCCCGAGGGCATGCAGCTTTACTGTATGGATAAATGATGATGGCGTCCTCTTGGGTAAAATATTCCGGAGGTAAAATAGTCCCCCATTCGGATCTCCGGGCGGGGACTACTCAAGAGGGCATCGTTATCAGGGAAAACAAAACTGGCGTTCTATGGATAAGAGCATGGAATGTCAGATCCATTAATCGGGCAGGTAGGTCAGAAAATTTAAAAAGGGAAATGGATAGGTTAAAGATGGACATAGTGGGAATTAGTGAAGTTCGGTGGCAGTACGAACAAGACTTTCGGTCAAGTGAATACAGGGATATAAATACAAAATCAAATGGGGTAATGCAGAAGTAGGTTTAATAATGAATAAAAAAAATAGGAATGCGGGTAAGCTACAAACAGCATAGTGAACGCATTATTGTGGCCAAGATAGACACGAATCCCATGCCTACTACAGTAGTACAAGTTGATATGCCAACTAGCTCTGCTGATGATGAAGAAATTGAAGAAATGTATGATGAGATAAAAGAAATTATTCAGGTAGTGAAGGGAGATGAAAATTTAATAGTCATAGGTGACTGTAATTCGAGAGTAGGAAAAGGGAGAGAAGGAAACATAGTAGGTGAATATGGATAGGGGCTAAGAAATAAAAGAGGAAGCCGCCTGGTAGAGTTTTGCACAGAGCACAACTTAATCATAGCTAACACTTGGTTCAAGAATCATGCAAGAAGGTTGTATACATGGAAGAATCCTGGAGATACTAGAAGATATCAGATAGATTATATAATGGTAAGACAGAGATTTAGGAACCAGGTTTTAAATTGTAAGACATTTCCAGGGGCAGATGTGGACTCTGACCACAATCTATTGGTTAGTAACTGTAGATCAAAACTGAAGAAACTGCAAAAAGGTGGGAATTTGAGGAGATGGGAGCTGGATAACCTGACTAAACCATAGTATGTACAGAGTTTCAGGGAAAGCATAAGGGAACAATTGACAGGAATGGGGGAAAGAAATACAGTAGAAGAAGAATGGGTAGCTCTGAAGGATGAAGTAGTGAAGGCAGCAGAGGTTCAAGTAGGTAAAAAGACGAGGGCTAGTAGAACTCCTTGGGAAACAGAATAAATATTGAACTTAATTGACAAAAGGAGAAAATATAAAAATGCAGTAAATTAAGTAGGCAAGAAGGAATATAGATGTCTCAAAAATGAGATCAACAGGAAGTGCAAAATGGCTAAGCAGGGATGGCTAGAGGATAAATGTAAGGATGTAGTGGCTTATCTCAGTGGGGGTAAGATAGATATTGCCTACAGGAAAATTAAAGTGTCCTTTGGAGAAAAGAGAACCACTTGTATGAATATCAAGAGCTCAGATGGAAACCCAGTTCTAAGCAAAGAAGGGAATGCAGGAAGGTGGAAGGAGTATATAGAGGGTCTATACAAGGGCGATGTACTTGAGGACAATATTCTGGAAATGGAAGAGGATGTAGATGAAGATGAAATGGGAGATATGATACTGCGTGAAGAATTTGACAGAGCACTGAAAGACCTGAGTCAAAAAAAGGCCCCTGGAGTAGACAACATTCCATTAGAACTACTGATGGCCTTGGGAGGGCCAGTTCTGACAAAACTCTACCATCTGGTGAGCAAGATGTATGAAACAGGCGAAATACCCTCAGACTTCAAGAATAATATAATAACTCCAATCCCAAAGAAAGCAGGTGTTGACAGATGTGAAAATTACTGAACTATCAGTTTACTAAGTCACAGCTGCAAGATACTAACGCAAATTCTTTACAGACGAATGAAAAAACTAGTAGAAGCCGACCTCAGGGAAGATCAGTTTTGATTCCGTAGAAATATTGGAACACGTGAGGCAATACCGGCCTTACGACTTATCTTAGAAGAAAGATTAAGGAAAGGCAAACCTACGTTTCTAGCATTTGTAGACTTAGAGAAAGCTTTTGACAATGTTGACTGGAATACTCTCTTTCAAACTCTAAATGTGGCAGGGGTAAAATACAAGGAGCGAAAGGCTATTTACAATTTGTACAGAAACCAGATGGAAGTAATAAGAGTCGAGGGGCATGAAAGGGAAGCAGTCGTTGGGAAGGGAGTGAGACAGGGTTGTAGCCTCTCCCTGATGTTATTCAATCTGTATATTGAGCAAGCAGTAAAGGAAACTGTTGTGACAGTGCCACGAGATTTAAAAGTGCCGCTACGTCAGTACACAAACACGGCGATAGAGGTGCTCCGCAGCTCGGCTGAGCTATTTTTTCTACGTTCGTATATCCACGCAATTTATTAGTGAATTAAAGGATATAACACTTTTTGGCGACGAGGTCGGATATTTTTTTTCCAGCGTTGGAGTATTGTGCGTTCGTGTCTGGGCAGACATGGAACAGCTTCTGCAAGCGCTCGTTGAACACCAAACACAGCTGACGGCTGCTATTCAGGCGTTGTCGACATCGCTTACTCATTGTCTGTCGTCCTCTTCTCCGCCTCCGTTCCCTCCTTACGACGAGGCCGCTGAAGACTGGGAGGATTATGAGAAGCGTTTGCGGCAACAGTTCTTGGCGTTCGGCGTTGTCGACGCTCTGATGTGTAAGTCATTATTTCTATCTTGGATTTCCCCACGGATCTATCTCAGTTAGCCCCTCTGCGGGAACCTGCCTCTCTGTCCTTCCAAGAAATGTGTGACTTATCGTCTAGCTATTACCGAAAAAACACCCATGTCGTTGCCGCCCGCGTGGCGTTCTACTGGTGTCGTAAACAGCCCCATCAATCTTACCGGGCTTGGGCGGCGGAACTACACGGTCTGAGTAAGAAATGTCAGTTTGTCACGGACACTCATCATGAGTCTTATGCTGATTCAATGGTTAGGGATGCTATTATACGGCTTGCTCCTGATAAAGAAGTTCGGCAACGTGCCCTAAGACTGCCAAACCCGTCGTTGTCGGAAGTTCTAAGCATCGCTCAATCCTTTGAAGTGTCTCACGCTGCTGGCGCGCTAATAGACGCGTGGTGTGATGTAGGCCCTGTACAGTCAACTTTCGACATGGACAATTTGCCTGTTTCCCAGGAGAACGAAGATGTGGCGTCGGTTCACTTGCGTAAACAACGTCGCGTTGGGCCGCAACGCTCGCAGCGAAAACAGCAACCACAGAAACAGGTTCGTTCCGCCCTTCCTTCTTGTCCACGTTGTTTCGTACAGCATGACAGGGCCGCGTGTCCAAAACGTTGGGCCACGTGTAATTCATGTAGGAAAAAAGGCCACATTGCTTCTGTGTGTCAGTCCCCTAAAGTTCCTGTCGACGAGGACGAGGCATCGGACATGGATGTCAACTGTGTGCTTTCTCAAACAAATAAGTTGTTTGTTACTGTTCGTGTTCTGGATAAAGATATTCGCATGCAAGTGGACAATGGCTCTGCAGTAACTCTCATTAATCCTCGCACATATTTGGAGTTGGGCTCTCCTCCCTTGTCTTCAGTTACGCGAAATCTGAGAACTTATAATAAACAGAAAATTCCTATCATTGGCCAATTTGATGCTTCCACTGCCTACAAGTCTGTTGTTCGGCCCCTCACGTTTTATGTGGTGGATCATGCGGGCACTGAAAATCTGTTTGGTTATGATGCTTTCCAGCTGTTTGGGTTCTCCATTGATGATGATGTGCACCTCATATCTGAGGATATTCCGTATCAACAGCTGGATGGATTGTGTTCTGAATTCTCGTCCATGTTCTCTGCTGATCTGGGTCGTGCCAAGGATTTTGAAGCCCACATTACTCTTAAACCTACAGCTCGCCCTAAATTTTTCCGGGCACGCCCTATTCCGATGGCGTTGTATGCACCTGTCAAGGCTGAGATAGACAGGTTAACGGCTTCAGGGATTCTCCTTCCTGTTACCTCCAGCGAATGGGCATCGCCAATCGTGGTGGTTTCTAAACCAAATGGGAGTCTGTGATTGTGTGGCGATTTTAAAGCCACTGTCAACGCTCAGAGCCTCATTGACACTTATCCTCTTCCCCGTCCTGAGGAGTTATTTACCAAGCTCGCTGGGGGCCAGATCTTTTCCAAACTTGACTTATCGGAGGCGTACCATCAGTTGCCGTTGGATGCGTCTTCCAAGGAATTTCTCGTCATCAACACTCCTTGTGGGTTGTATCAGTACCAGCGGTTACCATTTGGTGTCGCTAGCACGCCGGCCATTTTTCAGCGGTTTTTGGAACAGCTCACGGCTTCCGTTCCTGGCTGCATCAACTACCTGGATGACATTGTTGTCACGGGGGCCTCTACTGAGGAGCACCTTCGCAATTTGCGTTCATTATTTCGGGTTCTGCATTCGGCTGGGTTGAAGTGCAATCTGGACAAGTCACAGTTCTTCCAACCCTCCAGTGTGTATCTTGGTTTCCACTTGTCCCGTGAACGTATATGTCCTTTACGTCAGCACGTTGCGGCCATTACCGCTCTCCCCCGGCCGTCTACGGTCAAAGAACTTCAGGCGTTTCTAGGCAAGATTGCTTATTATCACAAATTCATTCCATCCGTGGCGGCGGTGGCTCATCCTCTGCATCAGCTGTTACGCAAAAACGTTCCTTTCTGTTGGTCCGACGAGTGTGAGCAGGCTTTTGTCCGCCTGACGGCTAATTTGCAGTCGTCGCCTTGTCTTGCCACATTTCGTCCGGGTCAGCACTTGGTTCTGGCGACTGACGCGTCACAGTATGGCCTAGGGGCTGTTCTCGCCCATCGGTATGAGGATGGGTCGGAACGACCCATCGCCTACGCTTCCAAGACCCTCAACGATGCCCAACGGCGTTACTCTCAAATCGAAAAGGAGGCGCTCGCTATCGTTTATGCTCTAAAAAGTTCAGCGTTTTTTGTATGGTTCTAAGTTTCACCTCATCACCGACCACAAGCCGCTGGTCTCTCTGTTCAGCCCCTCGGCGTCGCTTCCGGATAAGGCAGCTCACCGCCTGCAACGTTGGGCCTTATACTTGTCTCGTTTTCACTATGAGATTCACTATCGCCCCACGGCCCAGCACGCCAACGCTGACGCGTTGTCGCGTTTGCCGATGGGCCCCCACCCGGTTTTCGATCGAGATGAACTACTCTGTTTCCAATTGATGAGGAAGAACGTCGTGCGGTCGAGGGTTTTCCGCTTACAGGTTCGCAGGTCGCGTCGGCTACTGCGCGGGACCCGGTCCTGCGTCAGGTGATCGGTTTTGTTCAACGGGGTTGGCCGGACAGGACCAGGGGCCGGGCATCGGATCCCCTTCGCAACTACCATGCCTTGCGCCTTCGTCTGTCTGTTCGTGAGGGTGTTGTTCTTCTGGCCATGGATGGCGCACCTCCACAGGTCGTGGTGCCAGCTTCTCTTTGCAAAGATGTTCTCAAACTATTGCATGAAGGCCATTGGGGGATTTCTTGGACTAAGTCCCTGGCCCGCAGGCATGTTTATTGGCCCCGTATCGATTCGGACATCTCCCACATGGTCGCTGCGTGTGGTCAGTGTGCTCAACAACTGGCTGCACCCCGTACAATGCCCTCTCCGTGGCCTGATCCGGCGCAGCCATGGGAACGGGTGCACGCTGACTTTGCCGGCCACTTCCTCGGTACTTATTGGCTACTGTTGATTGACGCCTTCTCGAAGTTTCCATTTGTGGTTCGATGTCCGTCACCAATCACTGCAGCGACGACGCTGGCTTTGTCCAAAATCTTTGCGCTAGAAGGTCTTCCATCCACGATTGTCACGGACAACGGCCCTCAGTTCTCTTCGCAGGCCTTCCGTGATTTTTGTACTGGACAAGGGATTCATCATGTTACAGCACCGCCTTTCCATCCCCAATCGAATGGAGAGGTTGAGCACCTTGTCCGCACTTTCAAAAGCCAGATGAAAAAATTCCTTACTGATTTTTCTACCGATGACGCTCTGTTGCAATTTCTGAGTTCTTATCGCTTCACGCCTCTGGGTGATCGCACCTTTGCTGAACTCTTGCATGGCCGCCAACCGCCCACTCTACTGCACCTGCTTCACCCTGCCAGGCCTAGTACTGTGTCCCCTAGTGCGGGAAAATATTCGGTGGGCGCCGACGTGAAGGCACGAGGGTATGGATCTCGCCCTAAATGGATTCCAGGGGTGGTCAAGGCTCTTCGCGGCCGCAGTCTTTGTGAAATACGTACGGACGATGGCATGGTTGTTCGCCATTACGACCAGATGCGCCCATGAGTGGTGGCCACGCCGGTGCCACCGCCCCTTCTTTCGCCCCAACCAGCCCGAGAAGCCAGTCCTGTCGCTGCTGCTGATCTCCCGTGCGTGTCGCTGCAGCCAACGTCGCTGCCGCTTCCGAGTACGCCGGAACCGGCACCAGTCCCGACGCCGCCTTCTCCGGGACCCATCTCGCTGGAGCACACCCCCAGGTCCACGACACCTATGGATGCTGCTCCGGAGTTTTCACCCATCATATCGTCCAGGAGGCACGTTCCACGCACAAGCTTCCGTCCTGGACATTTTCGACCATATTCTCGTGTTTCTCCACGGGATCTTCTCGGGGTCTCCCAAGAGGCCATGGATGTCTCCGCACTGTCCGTGTCTCCAAAGTGCCTCTACGTCAGTACGCAAACAGAAACAAAAGAAAAATTCGGAGTAGGTATTAAAATCCATGGAGAAGAAATAAAAACTTTGAGGTTCGCCGATGACATTGTAATTCTATCAGAGACAGCAAAGGACTTGGGAGAGCAGTTGAACGGAATGGACAGTGTCTTGAAAAGAGGATATAAGATGAACATCAACAAAAGCAAAACGAGGATAATGGAATGTAGTCGAATTAAGTCAGGTGATGCTGAGGGAATTAGATTAGGAAATGAGGCACTTAGAGTAGTAGAGGAGTTTTGCTATTTGGGGAGCAAAATATCTTATGATGGTCGAAGTAGAGAAGATATAAAATGTAGATTGGCAATGGCAATGAAAGTGTTTCTGTAGAAGAGAACTTTGTTAACATCGAGTATAGATTTAAGTGTCAGGAAGTCGTTTGTGAAAGTATTTGTATGGAGTGTAGCCATGTATGGAAGTGAAACATGGACGATAAATAGTTTGGACAAGAAGAGAATAGAAGCTTTAGAAATGTGGTGGTACAGAAGAATGCTGAAGATTAGATGGGTAGATCACATAACTAATGAGAAGGTATTGAATAGAATTGGGGAGAAGAGGAGTATGTGGCACAACTTGACAAAAAGAAGGGACCGGTTAGTAGGACATGTTCTGAGGCATCAAGGGATCACAAATTTAGCATTGGAGGGCAGTGTGGAGGGAAAAAATCGTAGAGGGAGACCAAGAGATGAATACACTAAGCAGATTCAGAAGGATGTGGGTTGCAGTAAGTACTGGGAGATGAAGAAGCTTGCACAGGATAGAGTAGCATGGAGAGCTGCATCAAACCAGTCTCAGGACTGAAGACCACAACAACAACACATTCTATTATCTCTGTTTTGTTTTTGTTGATGTTCATCTTATATCCTCCTTTCAAGGTACCATCCATTCCATTCAATAGTTCTTCCAAGTTCTTTGCTGTCTGACAGAATTACAGTGCCATTGGCAAACCTTGCAGTTTCTATTTCTTTTCCCTGCACTTTAATTCCTACTCCAAATTTTTCTTAGGTTTCCTCCACAGCTTGCTCACTGTACAGATTGAATAACATCATTGATAGGCTACACCACTGTTTCACTCCCTTCTCAATCACTGCTTCCCTTTCGTGCCCCTTGACTCTTATAACTGCTGTCTGGTTTTTGTACAAGTCGTGAATAGTCTTTTGCTCCCTGTATTTTATTTCTGCATCCTTCAGAATTTCAAAGAGAGTATTGCAGTCAACATTGTCAAAAGCTTTCTCTAAGTCTACAAATGCAGGTTTGCTTTTCCTTAACCTGCCTTGTAAGAGAACTCAGACATTCAATATTGCCTCATGTGTTCCTATACTTCTCTGGAATCCGAACTGATCTTTCCCAAGGTTGACTTCAATCAGCTTTTCCATTCTTTTTAAAGAATTCGTGTCAATATTTTGCAGCCATGACTTATTAAACTGACAGTTCAGTAATATTCACAACTGTCAGTATCTGCTTTCTTTGTAATTCAAATTATTATCTGTGTCTGAAAGTCTGAGAGTATTTTGCCTGTCTCATACATCTTGCACAACAGATGGAAGAGTTCTGTCATGGCTGGCTCTCCCAAGGTTGTCAGTAGTTCTGACAAAATGTCATCTATTCCCTGGGCCTTGTTTTGACTTAGATTTTTCAGTGCTCTACCAAATTCTTCTCCCAGTATCATATCTCCCATCTCATCTTCATCCTCATCCTCTTGCATTTCTGTAATACTGCCCTCAAGTACATCTCCCTTGTATAGTTCCTCTACATATTCCTTCTGCTTTTCACCTTCCTCTTCTCTGCTTGTCCTTGACATTCATACAGCTGCTTCTCTTTACTCCAAAGGCCTCCGTAATTTTCCTGTAGGCAGTTTCTATATTTCCTCCAGTGATATTTGAATCTAAGTCCTTAAATATGTCTTCTAGTAAATGATGAAAAAGCAAACAGTAGCAAGAGTCAGTAGTTGCCCAGCAGTCATCAAGTCTTGTTCTGACAGCAATAGATAACTAGCTGTGGATAACAAGCCTTTTTAAGGATTGTGGGATTCATATATTTATTTTCCCATGGGTTTTTGTTGCTGATAATAAAAATTAGTTTCAACAGAACAGTAATATACACTGTCACAATACAAGATATAAAAATAATTTTAATGCAGACCACTCCTCCTTGCCCATAGTTCAGAATGGAGTTATGTATTCTGGTGGTAAGATATTTAACATCTCTCCTCTAACATAAAGCAAGAAAATTGGGATCTCTACTAATGTTGTTGTTCTTGTTGTCGTTTTCAGTCCTCAGACTGCTTTTATGGAGCTCTCCATGCTACTCTATCCTGTGCAAGCTTCTTCAGCTCCCAGTACTTACTTCAAACTACATCCTTCTGAATCTGCTTAGTGTATTCACCTCTTGGTCTCCCTCTATGATTTTTACCCTCCATGCTGCCCTCCAATGGTAAATTTTTGATCCCTTGATGCCTCAGAACATGTTCTACCAACCGGTCCTTTCTTCTTGTCAAGTTGTGCCACATACTCCTCTTCTCCCCAATTCTATTCAATACCTTCTCATTAGTTATGTGCTCTACCCATCTAATCTTCAGCATTCTTCTGTACCACCACATTTTGAAATTTCGAAAGCTTCTATTATCTTCTTGTCCAAACTATTTATCATCCATGTTTTATTTCAATACATGGCTACACTCCATACAAATACTTTCACAAACGACTTCCTGACACTTACATCTATACTTAATGTTAACAAATTTCTCATCTTCAGAAACGTTTTCCTTGCCATTGCCAGTCTAAATTTTATATCCTCTCTACTTAGACCATCATCAGCTATTTTGTCCCCAAATAGCAAAACTCCTTTACTACTTTAAGTGTCTCATTTCCTAATCTAATTCCCTCAGTATCATCCGACTTAATTCCACTACATTCCATTATCCTCATTTTGCTTTTGTTGATCTTCATCTTATATCCTCCTTTCAAGACACTATCCATTCCGTTCAACTGCTCTTCCAAGTCCTTTGCTGTCTCTGACAGAATTACAACGTCATCGGCGAACCTCAAAGTTTTTATTTCTTCTCCATGGATTTTAATACCTACTCCGAATTTTTCTTTTGTTTCCTTTACTGCTTGCTCAATATACAGATTGAATAACATTGGGGATAGGCTATAACCCTGTGTCACTCCCTTTCCAACCACTGCTTCCCTTTCATGCCCCTCGACCCTTATAACTGCCATCTGGTTTCTGTACAAATTGTAAATAGCCTTTCACTCCCTGTATTTTACCCCTTCCACCTTCAGAATTTGAAAGAGATTAATCCAGTCAACATTGTCAAACGCCATCTCTAAGTCTACAAATGCTAGAAATGTAGGTTTGCCATTCGTTAATCTTTCTTCTAAGATAAGTTGTAAGGTCAGTATTGCCTCACATGTTCCAACATTTCTACGGAATGCAAACAGTTCTTCCTCATGGGTAGCTTCTACCAGTTTTTCCATTCATCTGTAAAGAACTCGCTTTAGTATTTTGCAGCTGCAACTTATTAAACTGAGAGTTCAGAACTTTTCACATCTGTCAACACCTGCTTTCTTTGGGATTGGAATTATTATATTCTTCTTGAAGTCTGAGGGTATTTCGCCTGTCTCATACATCTTGCTCACCAGATGGTAGAGTTTTATCAGGACTGGATCTCCCAAGGCTGTCAGTAGTTCTAATGGAATGTTGTCTACTCCGGGGGCCTTGTTTCCACTCAGGTCTTTCAGTGCTCTGTCAAACTCTTCATGCAGTATTGTATCTCCCATTCATCTTCATCTACATCCTCTTCCATTTCCATAATATTGCCCTCAAGTACCTCACCCTTGTATAAACCCTCTATATACTCCTTCCACCTTTCTGCTTTCCCTTCTTTGCTTAGAACTGGGTTTCCATCTGAGCTCTTGATATTCAAGTGATTCTCTTTACTCCAAAGGTTTCTTTAATTTTCCTGTAGGCAGTATCTATCTTACCCCTCGTGAGATAAGCTTCTACGTCCTTACATCTGTCCTCTAGCCATCCCTGCTTAGCCATTTTGCACTTCCTGTTGATCTCATTTTTGAGATGTTTGTATTCCTTTTTTCCTGCTTCATTTACTGCATTTTTATATTTTCACCTTTCATCAATTAAATTCAATATTTCTTCTGTTACCCAATGATTTCTATTAGCTCTCATCCTTTTACCTACCTGATCCTCTGCTGCCTTCATTACTTCATCCCTCAGGGCTACCCATTCTTCTTCTTCTGTATTTCTTTCCCCCATTCCTGTCAATTGTTCCCTTATGCTTTCCCTGAAACTCTGTACAAGCTATGGTTTAGTCAGGTTAATCAGGTCCCATCTCCTCAAATTCCCACCTTTTTGCAGTTTATTCCGTTTTGATCTACAGTTACTAACCAATAGATTGTGGTCAGAGTCCACATCTGCCCCTAGAAACGTCTTACAATTTAAAACCTGGTTCCTAAATCTTTGTCTTACCATTATATAATCTATATCATACCTTTTAGTATCTTCAGGATTCTGCCATGTACACAACCTTCTTTTATGCTTCTTGAACCAAGTGTTGACTATGATTATGTTATGCTCTGTGCAAAATTCTACCAGACGGCTTCCTCTTTCATTTCTTACCCCCAATCCATATTCACATACTATATTTCCTTCTCTTCCTTTTCCTACTCTCGAATTCCAGTCACTAATGACTATTAAATTTTCATCTCCCTTCACTATCTGAATAATTTCTTTTATCTCATCATACATTCGATCAATTTCTTCATCATCTGCAGAACTAGTTGGATATAAACTTGTACTACTGTAGTAGGCATGGGCTTCATGTCTATCTTGGCCACAATAATGCGTTCACTATGCTGTTTGTAGCTTACCCGCACTCCTATTTTTTTATTCATTATTAAACTTACTCCTGCATGACCCCTATTTGATTTTGTATTTATATCCCTGTATTCACCTGGCCAAAAGTCTTGTTCCTCCTGCCACCAAACTTCACTAATTCTCGCTATGTCTAACTATCCATTTCCCTTTTTAAATTTTCTAACCTACCTACCCGATTAAGGGATCTGACATTCCATGCTCCGATACATAGAATGCCAGTTTTCTTTCTCCTGATAATGACGTCCTCTTGAGTAGTCCCCGCCTGGCGATCCAAATGGGGGACTATTTTACCTCCGGAATATTTTACCCAAGAGGACGCCATCATCATTGAACCATACAGTAAAGCTGAATGCCCTCGGGAAAACTTACGGCTGTAGTTTCCCCTTGCTTTCAGTCATTCACAGTTCCAGCACAGCAAGGCCATTTTGGTTAGTGTTACAAGGCCAGATTGGTCAATCATCCAGACTGTTGCCCTTGCAACTACTGAAAAGGCTGCTGCCCCTCTTCAGGAACCTCACATTTGTCTGGCCTCTCAACAGATACCCCTCCATTGTGGTTGCACCTACAGTATGGCCATCTATATCGCTGAGGCACGCAAGTCTCCCCACCAATGGCAAGGTCCATGGTTCTACTAATACAAAAGCAAATTGAAAACATATCTCATTAGTCAGTATTTCTACAAATTACCTGAGTATCAAGATACAAGGATTCCAAAGTTATGTTTTATACTTGTCAATTACCAGTGTTTGTATTAAAGCTGTACAGCATACTACAGTCTATTAGAAATATGACTCAGTATTTATAGATGTAAAAATATTTTCTTTGATAAACACCCCTCAGAACAAAGTAAATATTGATCTACTATAATCTCTTAAACAGGAACTATATAGGATGCTGTAACTTTTTTCAAAGTAGCAGCTTTCTTACTAATTTACCCAATTAAATTAAGGTGGGGTAAGTATGAATAGCTTCAAGCAGTACTGATACAGTAATTGTTTGTTGTTAACAGTGTACACACATTAAGTTTCTATAATGTCTTTGCCTCATGTTTATGTATACTGTGACTCATGCCATTTCACTAAGGGTCCTTCTTGATGAGATCTACATAACATGATGAATGAATGAAGGAATGAGTTATGTATGTGCTGTGACACTGACCTCAGGTCAGGATGATTACTGGGCATGAACAGCTCCTGTAAGAACAATGCGAATTTTCAGTTAGTCCAGGAAACAAACAGCAATAATTCTTGGTGAAGTATTAATTTAAGTTACAAATAGAAATTATCATGATATTCTTCAAGAGTAGTAGAATGTGTCCAAGCATGACTCAACTGGATAACATGTAATGCTATGAGGCATTACACATATTGATCTGTGAATCCGACAGGGCTAATAGAGTCCTCATAGCTGGAACAGTCACTATTGATTGCCACCCTTAAGAATAGGTTAGGTGCTTGTGGGATATGCATCCAGTTTTGTGAAAAGTAAGGAACAATGTGAGCCACAAACTGATGACAAACTTAAAATTTCTGATGTGAACCTCAGTTACTAAAAATTCTTATCAACACCTATTTTCTATTAATAACTCTAAATAGGAGACTTACAACAAGGCAAGCAGGTCAGTAACTTTATGTAGTGCCATACTTCCATGAGTTAGATAAGATGTTTCGCACAGTATGATGTCTCCAGGTGATCATGTAGTTCCAAGTTTAGTGTAGTATTGTTGTGTTTTGTGGCCAAAGTGACCACTCAAAATCTTCACTTCATTGTGTTTGCAGTCAGATCTTAAAGACTTTACTTTTCCACTGAACTTAACCATTTCACTGCTAATTCTGTTTGTCAATAAATGGTGTTCCCAATTATAGTCTCTCAAGCTCATCAACCACTGTGGCCTGCATCTGCTTGGTTATTTCACCCTTCTTAGGTTCTGCTGGTTGCAGTACTTAATCTGATCATGATTTCTTTTTCTGTTTTACCCGTTAGAGGATTGATAGAGAGCCCAGAAAAGATAATACAATACTCTTTTCTGTGTCTGTAAATTTTAATTGTAGAATTTAAAGGTTGTTTTCTTTTATTTTGTTATCTTCTGCTTTGTAACCATGCCTTTCCCACAGATACACAAGCTGCAGTAAATTTATGTCTGTTATCAAACCTGCATTAGCTTTCTAATGTAGACTGTAACAACAATGGAATGGATTAACACTACTCACATAATGGAGAATGCATTTACAGATGGAAACACACAGAAAGGACAATAAGTTTTTGATTTGGGTCACCAGTGGCCTATGTTGGGCTCATAGGATGCAGTAAGGAAACGCAGAAATTTAGGTATTGGCTGGGAAGGTGGCTCTTTAGTCAGCTAATTATTTTCACAATTATAGTACTTCTTCTCGGTGGAAAATATGGCAACTTGCTGATTGTTTACATGATTTGTTAATGTTTCTTTTGATGCATACAGTGATTTATACTTAACTTGATAGAGAGTCAAGCATTTTTTATGGTTAAATACCTCCCTCCCTTCTGTGTCACACTAAGGTTGACGTGAGTGACAAACAGAGTACACCATTTATCCTTCTAGTAATATATTTATGAATGTTACTGTTGTTTTCAGACTGTGATTAAATGTTTACAACAAACTTCATATGAGAGACTTACTGTGAGGCTGTTGTCAGTAAGCCCAGCTTTTTAAAGAGTAGTCTACAAATGGTTCTACAGTGGACACCACAAAACATAACCAGGTTATATGTCGATGTTATATGATGATCTCTCTTTGTTGCATTAATCACCACTTTTAGTATAAACTTGGATTCTTCACATGTGAAGAGCTACTCATCTTGATAATCAAATCAAATGATAAAGCAAAAACAGTAAAATACTTTAAAAATCTTGTTTATTGCCCCCTAACAATCAGGATGTGAGAATGTATATTGTTTTGAACAGGCGTTTCAAAGCTTACAACTAAAATCCCCCCATGAACCATGGACCTTGCCGTTGGTGGGGAGGCTTGCATGCCTCAGCGATACAGATAGCCGTACCGTAGGTACAACCACAACGGAGGGGTATCTGTTGAGAGGCCAGACAAATGTGTGGTTCCTGAAGAGGGGCAGCAGCCTTTTCAGTAGTTGCAAGGGCAACAGTCTGGATGACTGACTGATCTGGCCTTGTAACAATAACCAAAACGGCCTTGCTGTGCTGGTACTGCGAACAGCTGAAAGCCAGGGGAAACTACGGCCGTAATTTTTTCCGAGGACATGCAGTTTTACTGTCTGATTAAATGATGATGGCGTCCTCATGGGTTAAATATTCCAGAGGTAAAATAGTCCCCCATTCGGATCTCCAGGCGGGGACTACTCAACAGGATGTCGTTATCAGGAGAAAGAAAACTGGCGTTCTACGGATCGGCATGTCAGATCCCTTAATCGGGCAGGTAGGTTAGAAAATTTAAAAAGGGAAATGGATAGTTTAAATTTAGATATAGTGGGAATTAGTGAAGTTTGGTGGAAGGAGGAACAAGACTTCTGGTCAGGTGACTACAGTGTTATAAACACAAAGTCAAATAGGGGTAATGCAAGAGTAGGTTTAATAATGAATAGGAAAATAGGAATGCGGGTAAGCTACTACAAACAGCATAGTGAACACATTATTGTGGCCAACATAGATACGAAGCCCACACCTACTACTGTAGTACAAGTTGATATGCCAACTAGCTCTGCAGATGACGAAGAAATTGAAGAAATGTATGATGAAATAAAAGAAATTATTCAGATAGTGAAGGGAGATGAAAATTTAATAGTCATGGGTGACTGGAATTCGAGTGTAGGAAAAGGAAGAGAAGGAAACATAGTAGGTGAATATGGATTGGGGCTAAGAAATGAAAGAGGAAGCCGCCTGGTAGAATTTTGCACAGACCACAACTTAATCATAGCTAACACTTGGTTTAAGAATCATGATAGAAGTTTGTATACATGGAAGATCCCTGGAGATACTAAAAGGTATCAGATAGATTATATAATGGTAAGACAGAGATTTAGGAATCAAGTATTAAATTGTAAGACATTTCCAGGGGCAGATGTGGACTCTGACCACAATCTATTGGTTAGTAACTGTAGATTAAAACTGAAGAAACTGCAAAAAGGTGGGAATTTAAGGAGATGGGACCTGGATAAACTGAAAGAACCAGAGGTTGTACAGAGTTTCAGCGAGAGCATAAGTGAACAATTGACAGGAATGGGGGAAAGAAATACAGTAGAAGAAGAATGGGTAGCTTTGAGGGATGAAGTAGTGAAGACAGCAGAGGATCAAGTAGGTAAAAAGATGAGGGCTAGTAGCAATCCTTGGGTAACAGAAGAGATATTGAATTTAATTGATGAAAGGAGAAAATAAAAGAAAAAAATGCAGTAAATGAAGCAGGCAAAAAGGAATACAAACATCTCAAAAATGAGATCGAGAGGAAGTGCAAAATGGCTAAGCAGGGATGGCTAGAGGACAAATGTAAGGATGTAGAGGCTTATCTCACTAGGGGTAAGATAGATACTGCCTACAGGAATATTAAAGAGACCTTTGGAGATAAGAGAACCATTTGTATGAACATCAAGAGCTCAGATGGAAACCCAGTTCTAAGCAAAGAAGGGAAAGCAGAAAGGTGGAAGGAGTATATAGAGGGTCTATACAAGGCCGATGTACTTGAGGACAATATTATGGAACTGGAAGAGGATGTAGATGAAGATGAAATGGGAGATACGATACTGCGTGAAGAATTTGACAGAGCACTGAAAGACCCAAGTCGAAACAAGGCCCCTGGAGTAGACAACATTCCATTGGAACTACTGACGGCCTTGGGAGAGCCAGTCCTGACAAAACTCTACCATCTGGTGAGCAAGATGTATGAAACTGGCGAAATACCCTCAGACTTCAAGAAGAATATAATAATTCCAATCCCAAAGAAAGCAGGTGTTGACAGATATGAAAATTACTGAACAATCAGTTTAATAAGCCACAACTGCAAAATACTGACACGAATTCTTTACAGACGAATGGAAAAACTAGTAGAAGCTGACCTCGGGGAAGATCAGTTTGGATTCCGTAGAAATACTGGAACACGTGAGGCAATACTGACCTTACGACTTATCTTAGAAGAAAGATTAAGGACAGGCAAACCTACGTTTCTAGCAGTTGTAGACTTAGAGAAAGCTTTTGACAATGTTGACTGGAATACTCTCTTTCAAATTCTAAAGGTGGCAGGGTGAAATACAGGGAGCGAAAGACTATTTACAATTTGTACAGAAACCAGATGGCAGTTATAAGAGTCAAGGGACGTGAAAGGGAAGCAGTTGTTATTCAATCTGTATATTGAGCAAGCAGTAAAGGAAACAAAAGAAAAATTCGGAGTAGGTATTAAAATCCATGGAGAAGAAATAATAACTTTGAAGTTCGCTGATGACATTGTAATTCTGTCAGAGACAGCAAAGGACTTGGAAGAGCAGTTGAACGGAATGGATGGTGTCTTGAATGGAGGATATAAGATGAACATCAACAAAAGCAAAACGAGGATAATGGAATGTAGTGGAATTATGTCAGGTGATGCTGAGGGAATTAGATTAGGAAATGAGGCACTTAAAGTAGTAAAGGAGTTTTGCTATTTGGGGAGCAAAATATCTTATGATGGTCGAAGTAGAGAAGATATAAAATGTAGACTGGCAATGGCAATGAAAGTGTTTCTGTAGAAGAGAACTTTGTTAACATCGAGTATAGATTTAAGTGTCAGGAAGTCGTTTCTGAAAGTATTTGTGTGGAGTGTAGCCATGTATGGAAGTGAAACATGAACGATAAATAGTTTGGAGAAGAAGAGAATAGAAGCTTTCAAAATGTGGTGGTACAGAAGAATGCTGAAGATTAGATGGGTAGATCACATAACTAATGAGGAAGTATTGAATAGGATTGGGGAGAAGAGAAGTTTGTGGCACAACTTGACCAGAAGAAGGGACCGGTTGGTAGGACATGTTCTGAGGCATCAAGGGATCACCAATTTAGTATTGGCGGGCAGCGTGGAAGGTAAAAATCATAGGGGGAAACCAAGAGATGAATACACTAAGCAGATTCAGAAGGATGTAGGTTGCATTAGGTACTGGGAGATGAAGAAGCTTGCACAGGACAGAGTAGCATGGAGAGATGCATCAAACCCGTGTCAGGACTGAAGACCACAACAACAACAACTACTAAAATTTTATTGGTTTCACAAAATAGGATACAGAATTTGGTTCTATTGTACAGCAAAATTTATAGGTCAGTTAACATGCTAAAGTATCATGATCATTATGGCCAGATTACATTAAAGCTTCAATCATACGCGAATGAAGTTGTTTGGGTGGAACATATTGTCATAACAAGCACTTCAAATGGATCATGTTTCTCAAGAAATCTGAAAGGATCTTAAATGATGCACCACATGAAAGTATTAGTGCAGCTCTGAGAGAGACTGTGGCAGAGTCTGCAGCTTGTGGTCGTGCGGTAGTGTTCTCGCTTCTCATGCCCGGGTTCCCGGGTTTGATTCCCGGCGGGGTCAGGGATTTTCTCTGCCTCGTGATGACTGAGTGCTCTGTGGTGTCCTTAGGTTAGTTAGGTATAAGTAGTTCTAAGTTCT
The DNA here is from genome assembly GCF_023864275.1 of Schistocerca cancellata. Classification (NCBI taxonomy): domain Eukaryota; kingdom Metazoa; phylum Arthropoda; class Insecta; order Orthoptera; family Acrididae; genus Schistocerca; species Schistocerca cancellata. Next base: position 616,808,910 of record NC_064630.1, on the reverse strand, counting down.
AGGGGACTGATGACCATGGATATTAAGTCCCATAGTGCTCAGAGCCATTTGAACCATTTTTGAACTGTGGCAGAGAAAATTAGGAGACAGGACACAAGATAAAACTGAATAATACCCTCCTCGTGAAGGATGGAAGAGAGAGATACCTATGTTGGTAGTATGAATCTGAAGAGAAGGATGTTAGAAAGGGAATTTCAGCTAAATGAGGGTATTGTTCAGAGTCATTGTAGAGTAGGTGTTCAGAGGACATCTAAAAAGTGAAAAGGGTGATAAGCATATACAAAAATTCTTTCACCTTTATGAGGAACCTTCTGAAATAAGAGTGTTATCACAACCTTTTTGGTGATACTAAAAGAAGTGTATACTGACAGAGCAGTGGGAAAATATCATTTAAATGATATAAGGAAATATAGAAAAGTTATATGGAAATTATAGGTAAAAACAACCATTTGAAGAAACTGCACCATTTGGTGTTGTGTTTTCTAATTGTTCTAATGCAAGGATGTCTAGGGATGTAACAGACCACAATGAGGATGCTATGAATATAGAAGGTTTGAAGATAAGACTATACCATTTATTATCAAAGAATTAGGCACCAAACAGTTGTTGAAATCATTATGGCCAAGCACAAAGATGATAAGGCAGAAAACAGGTTATCTGGAGAAAGTATAGCATAGGAAGTATTTTATAAAAATGAAAACATAGTTGCTAATTTGAAATGGAGTATGGTTAAAATGTAGGAGGAATATAAGAAAAATAAGTTTGAGGTATTAGAAAGATGATCAAGAGCATAACAAAAGTATTATAACTAATTGTGTTTCAGTGAAGAAGCAGTGTACATTGCTAGAGGTATTCATCAAAGCTACATGGCATGAGGGAAGAGTATTATATCAAATCTTAGTTACTGTAAGTAAGTTTATGGTTATTTTATTACAATGTTATAATTTTGTGTAGTGTAAACTTGTTATGTGACCTTGCTACACTTATTGTAGTACTGGAATTTAGTGCAAGGAGGTTTAAAGGTTTTAGATACTGCAATACTTTTCTTTATGTGCCTTTAATTTAGATTGCGTGTTGTTCTGAAATGGGTAGTCCTCTTGAAGTTGGCTCGATATGGAAACATTCAGGGGAAGATTTAGGTAATCTCAATAGCCTATTTCATACAACAAATTTACTACCCATGGGAGTCTGAAGCTGAATAGTTTATGTCACTACAATCATTTAAGTTCTTGGTTAATTCAAAGGAAGAAGTAATGGAACTGAAAGGAAGTAGTACCTGATTAATAATAGTGGGTTCTGATATGGAGATAATTAATTACTGCCTGGGACAGCGTTATATCAGAGTGTATCAATTGTCCAGGAGGCATTTGTATGATGGCAGCATGCCCTGGAAAACTGTTTAATGTTACCGACCATTTTGAGGAGACTAAGTTACCAGTCTGCCTACATGCCTATCATCTTAATCAATTCAATAGGTTTAATCGAAGGAGGCAGAGAGAGGTGTGCTTCATCTACAGTGGATGTTAGTGAGGGAGACTTTTAGGAGAACATGGAGGTATGAAGGTAGATAATGTTTCATTTAGTGTGAGTATTTAAGTATTTCAAAAAACATCAAGCTTATTTTCTTTTACTACTGAGTTTAAGGAGAAACAGTAGTAAATATGACTAATGCTATTTAAAATCAGTTTGTCAGACATTTAAATTATTTACTAGAAATGTTCAAGAGCCCACTGAGCAACTTTCATCTTACCATTCATGATAATAATTTCAGACAGTATTGCATTATATGGGTTCTTTGAATATTATTTAAAATGACCAGTACTTGTATGTTATGAATGAGGTAATTCTTTGCAAAGCCCTCATCAAAGACTAAGTTGTTACTACACTCTCTTTTCAGTTTATTTGTTCCTTGATGATTCATGTTATTACTAGCAAAAATTAGTTTTATGTTAACTGTTATTAATCCTGTGCAGCAAAATCTATAATGTGTGGTGTGCAGTTAGTTGTTATTGTTAACCTGAACTGGGCAGTATCTTTTATAGTGGGCAGTCAATTGTTGATCTTATATTGTGAATGTGCAGTGACGCTTTCTGTTGCATTCATTTTTGCAGTTAATTAGTGTGCTGATTGAGTTCTAATATTGCTTCTCAACACAATGTAAGTTACACTGATGACATTAATTAATCAAAAACAAATGCATTAGAATGGCGCACTTTCCATTAATAATGAATAAAAGGATTAGGTACACCAGCTACAGGAATGTAATTACAGTATATTATAATAGCTTTTATTTCCACAAAATATGTAAGTTTTGGACCAAGGCTAAACTGATTTTAGCTTCCTCCAACAAATCAAATTTTGAAACAGTTAAAACATTTCCATCTCACACTAGGATTAAATGGATAATTACAATACTCCCAGTGTATTAACAACTATGTCGCAGTTGCTTTCTTGGAATTTGTCACTTTGAGACTAATGTAACAGTAACAAGCAGACTTTTACTTGGGGTGCATTAGTGACTTTTGTTACCAGACAATATGTGGATGGTGAGTTGACATTGAGAGTCATTTAGTGCTTCATTAATTTCCAGGAGTTGGGTGTTTTGTGTAAGCTCCAGTGGCTGTTGTATCCATTGCTGCATCCAGACAGGACCTCTAGCATTACCAGTGATGACACCAACTGATGGTCATTGCTTACATAATATAACAGCAGACACTGAAGTGTCTCTTGTTAGGCCTAGCAGTGAAGCATCCCCAGTAAGAGACTAACACTCCCCTGGCACTGTACAGTGCTTTCTTCGATTGTGTGCTTCCATCTGATTGGTCAACAGATTCCTCATCTCACTTATTTCCATTCTGGTAGTCTGAATCTATTGACACTCCCTGAATTTTCCGCCTGAATGAATGACAGAATGTAAGAGTTCCCAACTTTTCTGGAAATACACAAAATGGGAAACTTATAGAGGTGGAAACCTCTTGGCCACTACAGTACTCTGGCAGTTTGTTGAAAAACTCACACATTAGTACAAGAAAACACTGTAAATTCGACTGGGAAGCACTCAAATACAGATTATGTTCTCAGGGTACCCATATGCCATTAGCTATTCACTGAAAAAAGTTGAGCAATGGCAGTCCTGAATTAGGCAGACAGGCAGGTCCATGTGCAAGAAAAGCAGTAGGTAGGAACAAAGTCCAAATCACACACTAAGAGAAAACTGAGCAGTGCAGAGAGCTCAGTGTAAACATCAGCCAGTAGCGCCAAGTGAGACAGCGAGAGTCTGTGGTAGCCCTTAAATCTGCCACAAGTCTTATGATCTGTGACCACATGATTGTGGCTGTATCCTTCAGGGCTCGGAAATGTAGCTTAACATATGCATAATTATAGGGTTTGTTCTATTAATATTTCCTGCATGATTACAAGGGTAACTATATTTGTAATGTTGCAGTACCACAACTATTATAAAATCCACCCGTCTCACGTCATACAATGTAAGCTTTCACGGCCGGTATTGTCTTCACTTAAAACTTCCGGGCTGAAAGGCCGTGGTCGAAGTATAAAACTCTCCCCTGAAGTTTCCACTCCGACTGCAGGAAACATCCTCGGAGGTACAGCGGCGAACTGCGAAAAGAATGCTTTATATAGAGGTGGAGCCCCTCCACGCCCACACCGGCATGATGGCCAACACAAAAGGTCTACTGCCATCTCTGCATAAGGGTTAGTATTCACTACAGTGAGGTGTCGCAGGATGTGGGTACTGCGATGTTTGCGTACGTCTGGTTAGGATTAACCATTAATACGCGCTCATCTGGAGATAGATTGGTCGAAATCTGACTAAGGGTAGCGGTTTGAAGGGCAGAGGAAAAACGCGAGGAAGCGCTGATTATATAGGCAGTACAATGGGCGCCACTGTCAATCACGTGGCGTCGGCTATGAGATTGTCTCTGGTAATGCCAACATTCTCGATTTAAAGTAATCGATCGTCACATTTGCGGTGCAATGCTGACATCCAAATTTTATCCAGTTTAACACCTTCGTCTTTCCTGTTAAAATTATTATGGTGTTTATCAATCTCGATAGCCTCTCTATACATGGGTGCATAATAATGCTCGTCTCGCTGAATTTTATTTCATCATCACCTTCCTGGTAAACATGTTCCGCTACGGCCGATTTATCTGAGTAACCCAGACGGCAATTCCTCTTATGTTCAACAAGACGGGTGTTCCGACTTCTCTTTGTTGTACCGATGTAAACCTGTCCACAATCACAAGGAATTTTATATACCCCCAGTGTAGCCAGAGGGTGTCGTGCATCCTTTGCCGATCTTGAATATTCTTTTATTTTCCTGGTGGGTCTGAAAATAGTTTCCACCCCATACTTGCTTAAAACTTTCCCGATGCGATCTGTGACCTTACTAATGAACGGAAGAAAAACTTTGCCCTTGGGCGACTGTTGTTCATCGTTGCTCCTGATTCTCTGCCTAGAGTGAAGTGCTCGATCTACATGCTTCCTGCATGAAAGTTGACCATAGATGTTCAATCTCATCTTTTAAATAAATAGGTTCACAAATTTTGTACGCCCTGTCTTCACGGTTCTCATTAACTTCTTTTTTGTCTAGGGTGGTTGTTTGAATCTTTATGTAGATAACAATCAGTATGTGTGGCCTTTCTATACACCTTAAGGCCCAACGTGCCGTCCCGTCGTTTAAACACAGACACATCCAGGAAATTCAATTTCCCATTCCTTTCCGTCTCCATAGTAAATTGGATTTTCGGATTAATGCTGTTTAAATGTGTCAGGAAGGCATCCAACTCCTCTGCTCCATGTATTCATACTACAAACGTGTCATCGACATAACGATACCATCTGTCTCCAACTGACGACTGGACACACGACGACCTGGAAATACACTCCTGGAAATGGAAAAAAGAACACATTGACACCGGTGTGTCAGACCCACCATACTTGCTCCGGACACTGCGAGAGGGCTGTACAAGCAATGATCACACGCACGGCACAGCGGACACACCAGGAACCGCGGTGTTGGCCGTCGAATGGCGCTAGTTGCGCAGCATTTGTGCACCGCCGCCGTCAGTGTCAGCCAGTTTGCCGTGGCATACGGAGCTCCATCGCAGTCTTTAACACTGGTAGCATGCCGCGACAGCGTGGACGTGAACCGTATGTGCAGTTGACGGACTTTGAGCGAGGGCGTATAGTGGGCATGCGGGAGGCCGGGTGGACGTACCGCCGAATTGCTCAACACGTGGGGCGTGAGGTCTCCACAGTACATCGATGTTGTCGCCAGTGGTCGGCGGAAGGTGCACGTGCCCGTCGACCTGGGACCGGACCGCAGCGACGCACGGATGCACGCCAAGACCGTAGGATCCTACGCAGTGCCGTAGGGGACCGCACCGCCACTTCCCAGCAAATTAGGGACACTGTTGCTCCTGGGGTATCGGCGAGGACCATTCGCAACCGTCTCCATGAAGCTGGGCTACGGTCCCGCACACCGTTAGGCCGTCTTCCGCTCACGCCCCAACATCGTGCAGCCCGCCTCCAGTGGTGTCGCGGCAGGCGTGAATGGAGGGACGAATGGAGACGTGTCGTCTTCAGCGATGAGAGTCGCTTCTGCCTTGGTGCCAATGATGGTCGTATGCGTGTTTGGCGCCGTGCAGGTGAGCGCCACAATCAGGACTGCATACGACCGAGGCACACAGGGCCAACACCCGGCATCATGGTGTGGGGAGCGATCTCCTACACTGGCCGTACACCACTGGTGATCGTCGAGGGGACACTGAATAGTGCACGGTACATCCAAACCGTCATCGAACCCATCGTTCTACCATTCCTAGACCGGCAAGGGAACTTGCTGTTCCAACAGGACAATGCACGTCCGCATGTATCCCGTGCCACCCAACGTGCTCTAGAAGGTGTAAGTCAACTACCCTGGCCAGCAAGATCTCCGGATCTGTTCCCCATTGAGCATGTTTGGGACTGGATGAAGCGTCGTCTCACGCGGTCTGCACGTCCAGCACGAACGCTGGTCCAACTGAGGCGCCAGGTGGAAATGGCATGGCAAGCCGTTCCACAGGACTACATCCAGCATCTCTACGATCGTCTCCATGGGAGAATAGCAGCCTGCATTGCTGCGAAAGGTGAATATACACTGTACTAGTGCCGACATTGTGCATGCTCTGTTGCCTGTGTCTATGTGCCTGTGGTTCTGTCAGTGTGATCATGTGATGTATCTGACCCCAGGAATGTGTCAATAAAGTTTCCCCTTCCTGGGACAATGAATTCACGGTGTTCTTATTTCAATTTCCAGGAGTGTACTACCGGTCGCTCCAGAGATGGTACGATGGTGCACTTATCGATTCGCGCTGTTGCTGCTGCTCACGGACAAGTAAGGCAGGAGGATAGTGACGTAGTGATGGGCTAAACTGCGATTTTCCGATATCAGTGATTTCTGTGAATGCTACTTTTCAGTATCTGTGATTTGTCGCAGTTAAGAGTCGCAGTTAAGGAACATATGTCGTGTATCCCTCCGCCACTGCTATTTCTGCGATTTCTGCTACTTCTGCGATTTCTGTGACTTCTGCGATTTCTGCTACTTCTGTGATTTCTGTGACGCCTGCGATTTCTGCGACTTACCACCGTAAGAAAAAGATACATCTGTCCACACAGAAAATTGCATCTCAACAAACCTGTCATTGGTAAGTATGTTTTACGTTTTTTTCTTCCGTTGGCTTTAATTTTGTATTAAAGAAACAACTGTGAAAATATTAATAGTGTAATTAATATGTAAGTAGCCGTACAGTACCGTAATAGTTCGTGTTTAGGAAATGAATTCTAACATATTGTTATGTTCACAGGTACCTGAACTACATTTCAGTCACTCAGTAAAGTGATGACTCAAAATATCATTGTCAACAGATCTGAAGAAATTGCCACTGCGTCTTTAGACCGTTTTCGTCAGACGAGAGGTTGGTTTCTAAGCGTTTCGATGGACTTAATTACTTCAGTGAGATCGTTCTTGCAAATGTGATATTCATTATAGCAAATATTAGCAATCTACTCTGTCAATTATATTGCTAGTAATTAGTGACAGCAAAAGTTGTTTAATAATCCTTGTGTTTTTGCAGACGCAGTTCTGACTCTGATTACTGGTTGCTGTACGTATCTATCCACATCAAGGCTGTTGAGAGAGACTCGTGAAGATTCAAGACAGCTCTTAGAGGATCTGCAGTTTAAAAGTGAAATAATTGTGAAATAAGTGTGTGAGTGATTAAACTGTGTTTTATTGACGTTGTGCGATTTTAAAGGAATAATAAATGTTAAATACAGTGAGTGAATAATAAAAATCTCATTTTCCACATGTTAAGCCGTCCAATACCAGTAATTTTCCGCCACTTACTTATTGGTAAAGACTTGTTGGATAGCGACGTGCCCCCCCCCCCCCTTTCTCCCCAATCTTGGTGTGACACTGACCTGTAACATATCCCGATGAATACAATATGCATTTTGAGGCTGTTGATATGAAGGTGGGAAGTACAGATCTTCCAGTTAAATCAGGAATAGCTTAAGTGCATTACTTGAAAGTAACTCAGGAAAAGCTTACTTATGTAGGTGGTAGTAGTGTCGGCAAAAAGTTCTTGCGTGTGAAGTTGCCATGTAGAACACCAGGTGTAAAACTTTTCTCCCGAGTCTTAAACTGTGTTGGAACAAAAGTGTGGCATTCAAATGACTCAATAATAGTGTTTTCATTTCACTACACTTATACAGATGTCTGAGTTCTGCTGTGTTAACATTGCAAAGTCCTGTAGGCATGTGGAGTATTAACCAAAACTGTCATATTGGAAGCAGTATCAAACACATTTGTTACGTTACTTGATATTTTCAGGAGAAAAAGGCAATGTTGCTTCTAATTAATATAATACATTCAGAGTCACAGCAGTATTTGACCAACCATAACTGATGCTGAATGTGTATGTCGTCATATAATATGAAGGGCTTATTTCAATAGTGGTACAAGTCCATTACCTCCACTTTTCTGTCCTATAATGCTTCTGAAATTAATGATCCAAACAAACATAAATAAAGGTTCATCTCTAGCAAGAAGCCATATGCTTTAATATTTCTGGTATCTCAACTGCAGATTTTTCAGCGCTCATTTAACTTTACGACTCTGTATCTCAAAATGAACAAAAATGGACTTGTACCACTATTGAAACAAGCCCTTCATATGCACACACGGCACATCGATCTCGTGAGGCACAAGGCTCTCATAACGAAGTACGTACGTCGGTCAACAGATGGCACTAGGAAGTATGTTAACTGCGCTTTTTAGTTGCTACTTGCGACTCTTAGTTGCGATTTGTCTCAGAAATCGCAGTTTGACTCGGTAGCAAATAGCGTAGTATGAACTTTGCTCAACAGATGGCAGTGCTAACCGCGCTTTTTAGTTGCTACTTGCGACTCTTAGTTGCGACTTGTCACAGACTGCGCAGTTGGACTCGCTAGCGTGTCGCAGAGATGAGCGTAGTACGAACTTTGGCCAACAGATGGCACTGTTAACTGCGCTCTTTAGTTGCTACTTGCGACTTCTAGCCGCGACTTGTCACTGAAATCGCAGAAAGGAGTATGGAATTCGGCCAACAGATGGCTCACGGCGTTGAATGTGAAATGTTACTTGCGACTGCTAACTGTGACTGAAATCGCAGTTAGATTTTGTAAAGTTGTTATTGTGATATCTGTGACTTCTCAATCACTGTGATTTCTAACAGATACGCGATTTCCTGCCCACCACTATAGTGACGCCAAGTAAATGGAATAAGAAAATGAGGCGGCAATACCGTAAGAAAAGATGACAAGCAATAAACGGGATAAACGCGAGCCGTGCACGGCTCAACCTCCCCCCACAAACATCAACCCCGGGGGTGACATAGCAAAATGAAATTGACCGGCAGCTCCTTAACGAAAGCAAGACAATAGGCATGAGAAAGCCGCAAGCGAGACGTTCGCTTGGACCCGTCCATGCAGAGGGAACTCGCCCATTGGCTGATGACATCCCTGCACCAGGAACGAACCGTCCTAAGTCCCTCAAGATAACTAGTTCACGTCTCTTTGCTAGGTCAAAAGCGAAAGCGAGACACCCGCTCGAAACCAAAACACATGCCGACAGGCAACCCGATATCCCTGCACTGATGAAGGTACCGAGCTAAGTCTAGGAAGATGACAAGCAAAAGTACTATTCACAGTTGGGAACGAAAAGAGCTATCGGAAGTAATGCATTAACTATGCCCGCACCCTATCTAGCTGGCTGTCACTAGGTTGGGTTCCCCCCAACACACATAGTGTGCTCAAGGTCTCTAATGGCCGCAAACAACATTCAATTGCTGCTTCTGTCTCACCCACCACAGCCGACATGACGTCAACAGGATGAAGAACGATAGTGCTCAAAAGGGATACTAATTCCGGAACACTGCCCTCAGTCGGCTAGTGCCTTATTGCCAACTCGTAAACAAGGTGGTCGTTTCTGAGCAGGCCAATCACTGGACACTGACTGCCAATACGATAAGCACCTGAAACAAGTAACAGACAAAACAATTTGGTGCCACAGAACACAAACGAAACAAGAGTGAAACTGACAGCAACTACACTACTGGCCATTAAAATTGCTACACCACGAAGATGACGTGGTACAGACACGAAATTTAACCGACAGGAAGAAGACGCTGTGATATGCAAACGATTAGCTTTTCAGAGCATTCACACAAGATTGGCGCCGGTGGCGACACCTACAACGTGCTGACACGAGGAAAGTTTCCAGCCGATTCCTCATTCACAAACAGCAGTTGACCAGCGTTGCCTGGTAAACGTTGTTGTAATGCCTCATGTAAGGAGGAGAAATGCCTATCATCACATTTCCGACTTTGATAAAGGTCGGATTGTAGCTTATCGCGATTGCGGTTTATCGTATCGTGACATTGCTGCTCGCGTTGGTCGAGATCCAATGGCTGTTAGCAGAATATGGAATCGGTGGGTTCAGGAGGGTAATACGGAACGCTGTGCTGGATCCCAACGGCCTCGTGTCACTGGCAGTCGAGATGACAGGTATCTTATCCGCATGGCTGTAGCGGATCGTGCAGCCACGTCTCGATCCCTGAGTCAACAGACGGGGACGTCTGCAAGACAACAACCATCTGCACGAACAGTTCGACGACGTTTGCAGCAGCATGGACTATCAGCTCGGAGACCATGGCTGCGGTTACCCTTGACGCTGCTCACAGACAGGAGCACCTGCGATGGTGTTCTCAACGACGAACCTGGGCGCACGAATGGCAAAACGTCATTTTTTCGGATGAATACAGGTTTTGTTTACAGCATCATGATGGACGCATCCGTGTTTCGCGACATCGCGGTGAAAGCACATCGGAAGCGTGTATTCAATATGCTTAGGGCTTTAAGTTCTATAGTTTAAGCTAGGCCTCGGGATTAGATTCTTCAAGTGATGGCCAAGTGATTGGCTAAACGCCAGAAGTTAGGCAAATGCCCATAAATTGAAAATCCGCAAACCAAATAAAAATTCCACACGTATAGACGTCAACATCCATATACATACTCCTCAAGCCACCGTACGGTGCGTGGCGGAGGGTACCATACACGACTATTCGTCATTTTCTTTCCTGTTGCAATCACAGAAATAGCGTGGATAAATGGCTGTTTGTATACCTCCTTTGTTGCTGTTGTGGTCTTCAATCCAAAGATTGGTTTGATGCAGCTCTCCACACTACTCTACACTGTGCAAGCCTGTTCATCTCCGAGCAACTACTGCAACATACCCTTCTGAATCTGCTTACCGTATTCATCTCTTAACCTCCCTCTACGTTTTTTACCCCCCCCCCCCCACTCTTCCCTTCAGTAGTAAATTGGTGATCCCTTGAGGCCTCAGAATGTGCCCTACCAACCAATCTCTCCTACTAGTCAGGTAGTACTACAAACTTCTTCTCTCCCTAATTCGCCGGCCGCGGTGGTCTCGCGGTTCTAGGCGCGCAGTCCGGAACCGCGCGACTGCTACGGTCGCAGGTCCGAATCCTGCCTCGGGCATGGATGTGTGTGATGTCCTTAGGTTAGTTAGGTTTAATTAGTTCTAAGTTCTAGGCGACTGATGACCTCAGCAGTTAAGTCGCATAGTGCTCAGAGCCATTTGAACCATTTTTTTCTCCCTAATTCTATTCAGTACCTCCTGTTTAGTTACGTGTTCTATACATCTAATCTTGAGCATACATTTCAACTTAGCACCACATTTCAACTTCCATTCTCATCCTGTCTAAACTGTTTATCGCCCATGTTTCACTTTCATACATGGATACATTCCATAAAAATACTTTCAGAAGGGACTTCCTGACTTTTCAATCTGTACTCGATGTTAGCAAATATCACTTCTTCATGAGCGCTTTTCTTGCCAATTATCATTTTACATTTTATATCCTCCCTACTTCGATCATCATCAGTTATTATGCATCCCAAATAGCAAAACTCATCTACTACTTCAACTGTGTCGTTTCCTAATCTAATTCCCTCAGCGTCACCTGGTTTAATTCGAACACACTGCATTATCCTCGTTTTGCTTTTGTTGATGATGATCTTATAACCTCTTTTCAAGGCCTTGTTCATTCCGTTTGACTGCTCTTCCAAGTCCTTTACTGTCTTTGAAAGAATTACAATGTCGTCGGAAAACCTGAAAGTTTTTATTTCTTCTTTCTGGACTTTAATTCCTTGTTACTTAAAATCCGACTTGATTGCAATTTTTTTTTATTATTCATATGACCGGTTTCGGTTCATTCAGAACCATCTTCAGATATGATGTTTCAGTTACAGGAGTAACCCGTCCAAATCCAGCAACTTTCACATGCTATGTCACATAGCATGCTATGTGACATAGCATGTGAAAGAAAGTTTCAGCAGAGAGGCAAACCTTATGTTATGCTAGGTGATGTAAAAAATAAAAATAAAAATTAAAAAAATCACTAAAATAAATTTAGTTTGATAGGATTTATCGACCTAACGAACATTTTCGACGGCGTAAAATACTGAGAAATGCTTCATAATCTCAGCAACATAGGGATAAGCAATAGTGAAAGTCTGATAATATGTATTATTTACGGGAAGCTAGAGGAAACAATAAGAAATCACTTGCAGAAAACAGTTATTGAACAACCGTAAATTTATGAAATAATTTTATTATGCTACAATTTTCGATGCCTCATTGGCACTTTGCTCAGGCTCTTATACATGATTATAGATAAACCGTCCTCACGTTTGTATTTGCTAAAGGCTCTTCACAAAAGGCGTGAAAGCTTCTCACATCTAACGACAAATAAGCGCAGAACATGAACAGAAAATAGGGACTAAATTAGAAGCCGTAGCGGATGTTTAGGTTCTTTAAATGACCTACACAAATCAATAAATATTCAAGCCGTTTCCGTACGGCAAAGATATCGCAGAGACGTATGATTATGTTTACCCTGACAGAAAATTGAAGACCAAAAGTAGCACTTGTTCTATGTACCTCATTTGACATTTTTCACCGATCTCGGTGTCCGTCGGTCTTCTGAGCTGGTGTGAGAAAGACGCATGTAATTGAGTCTCTGTATTTTGTTAAGTAAAAGTTCTAACATGGGGAAGTCGCAAGTTTTCATTGTACTACCGAGTTACGTCCTAATTCCCTTCCCCCGAAGCGACGAGAACTGCATTTTTACATGGACACATTTGGAGACGAAATTATTTACGGAGGGAGAATAACAACCGCAGCCACGCCGGTGTTGTTGTACATCGTTGGGGAGAAAAAGTAAATTAGCAAGCCGCACACCAAAACTACAAGATTAACATCTATCTAATGTTTTAGAACGCATCTATGCCTGCGCGCGTTTCTAGGCAGACAACTTCAGGTGTGGTTGCCGGTAATTACTGCATATCGTATATCTCTCCGAACCAATATACAGAAAAAAGATCGAAATCTTAACACCAAAATTGAGGGCCACGTGGTAAACGGAGTGAAGGCTTTATAATAGTACTCGTATTTTTAAAAAAATGTTATATTATATTTATCACTTTTGCTGGTGGCAAAGCTTCTGAAATGATAAAATAGTGCACGAAAAATGTTTACTTGTGGATAATGAAATTATACACTGCGCCAAGCGGCATCAGATTCCCATCTGACCGACGAGAACATTGACCGATGGCATTTTTTAGAGACCAGTGACCGATCTAAAAATTACGCAGTTTGCGTAATTACATTGCCGGATATTTATAGAAAAGACCGGTATAAGACATCTCAGGGAAGGTGAAATAAAAGTTTTATAAAGTAATAGCCGATTGAACACTAGTAGCGTTCGCCAATGGCCACCAAACAATTCGTCGGCAACTCTCCTCCGCTGCAACCTGAAAAAGTTCTAAACTGCCGCATAGTAACTTGATATGTGGAATTAATGAAAAACGGAAGTAGGTACTTAAATAAAGCACGGCTTTTGTAATTCAATTAGCGTAATTATTTGACCAAACGTTACAAATACGATAGTGACAATTACATTCTGTGGAACAGCCATCGAAAACAAACGATTGAGAGAGAGAGAGAGAGCTCACAGCTTTTATATAACAGAAAAACAAATTACGACGACTGCCTTCAACTTGCTTTAGAGTTTCGATAAATAAACATTTCTATGGAACATTCTTTATCGGAACAGCAAAAAAATACACTCCTTACATTAAATCGTGACCTTTTCTCCTTACTTTACAGATTTATTTACAAAGAGAAAATTTACTCTCAATGTATTTTAGCCTTAATTAAAAGATTGGGGCATATTCTATTAATTATTCAAAAAGCAACATCTCAGCTTTCTGCTACGTTGGAAGCAATATGTCCTTGACAAACTAAGGAAAACGTAAGAAGCGGAAAGAGCATTTCTCACTAAAATCAGTCCACAAGTATAAAACAGAAGCAGTAATTTGAAGAACAAAATTCAAGGAATGCACTATCAGAAGTCATTACAGAGAATGTGTGAAAGAAAGAGAGGTGTTATAAAGGATGTTGAAAATTAGGTGGTCTGATAAGAAATGAGGAATATTTTAGCTCAAGCATCAAGAACGGAAATATGTGGAAAAAACTGGCTAGAACAAGCGTCAGTATGTGTGTTATGAGACTGAGGAATAATTTCCGTAGAAGAAAAAAACTGTAGGACAGAACAGAGTAGGTTGGAATACCGCCAACAAATAAGTGAGGACGTTGGGGTATGCACCACTCTGAGGTAAGGAAACTCCCACAGCTAAGGCGTCACACCGAGAGAATCGCATGAAGGATTATTTCACACAAGTACATAGTAGAGATTATTGGAGAAAGATCCATCAAGAAATCTTGTGCCGGGTGTGGAACCAATAGAGTTTGTTTAAAATGTATGCAGATATGGTTTCGATCGATTCTTCGCCTGTATTTGTACAATATATCTCAATCTTCTGCGTTTCGATATTTGACGTTCGCCTTCGCATTATTCTTCTGTAGAAAGAAACTTTATGTTTTACAGAATTCACTGTAGTGGCAGTCATAATTTTTAGTGTAGTTTTGTGATTTCTTTTTTTTTCTTTAAATGTGTTAATAGATGATTGTGAGGTTAGTGCTTAAAGATAATGTTACATCGCTGATGTGAGTACGTCGCCTGGTACTTGTTTTACGATGTGATATTCTTTTCACGCATTTGTAGTAATTTGCTCTTCTGGCCTGAGGCTTCATACGAGCAGAACACAAATTTTGACCACACCTATTGTTCACATTTATAAGGGTAGAGAGTGTAAGTAATTTGTATTTGTGCGACGCATTTCCAACTTTGCAGAATAACTTTCATTGTGGCGTGTTAAATAGAAAATGCTACATACGGGCAGAGAGAGATACAAGTCTTTGACGCTACTACGATCAGCATTAGTAGTAATTATTTATTACCATTATATGCAACAGGCTATTGTCTTGCAATGGAACTCCACCTCGTCTAATATTTGTAACAGAGCGTGTTTTATCAGCCGTCTTCGTCAAGTCATCAGCTGTTTCAGAATGTTTAGTGAACACGTGTCCCTTTATCCACGGAATGTTTTCTTCTTCCAGGTAACTTTATTTTACATTGTGGTTTTCGTAATGTCGATTACAAGTGAATTTGTCTAAGGTTTGCATATCTTGGGGCAAAATGTGGAATTTATTATAATCATCTATTTTGTGCTGCATGTTTCTGTATGCACTGTAAAACTACGAGTACAGCTGTGCAGCTTGTAAAATAAGAAATAAAAAAATAAAACAGTGTAATCGAAGCTTGACACAGGAATATTCGACCCATTCTGCCATTACCCACAGTTTTGCAGGAATCAGTGTGGAACTCTAACTACTATGTGAAGTGATTAGGAATGGGGTTTCCCATGAATTGTTGAGATTGTGCGAATGTTTTTGTAGGAAAGCAGGGTAGTGTAATTCTTTCGTTATATTTTGAGTCCTAGCTACGATATATTCACGTTCATTGTTAATAAGGAACAATTTCCTTATACCTGTGAAGCTCCCACATAATTTCTGTTTTTCAGCTCTGTGCGAGCAGTGTTCGTTGATTTACCTGCAAGACAACCTGTCGAGTACCAATAATATTAGGTGATCATTAGAGAATATCTCTCTAGGAGAATTACAGAATATTACGATCCCCTCTCCACCATAATTCTGTAATAAAGCACATTGCTTGGAAAAGCCGATCGTGTAAAATTGTACGTATTAGAAGACACTCTCCTAGTGAATATGAAACAAACAAACTTTTGCCCTGCAGCTTCTCTCACATATGTGTTTGATTCATATGTTGCATATAACTAGCACTCTCCCCACGCGCTATGAACTTTTACCTTTCCCCTATCTCTGTCCATCACCTTCTCCCACTCCACCCCCTCAGCACAGCTCCTAAACCCTCGCATTCTCTCTCTGATCATCTTCTGTACACATATTTCTCTGTCCAAATCCATTCTTCTCTCTCTGTTTCCTTCTCACCTTCCCCTTGTCTATTTCCACCTTCCTTCTGTCTGGCTATCTCTTACCTCCCCACCGCTCTGCCCATCTACTCCTGCCCCTCCCCCCTCTGTCTCTCTGTCCATCTCCTCCACTCTCAGTCTCTTTGCACATGTCTTCCTCCACCTCTCATTTTCCATCTTTTGCAGTCTCCTCCTTTGTCGATCTCTTCCTGGTTCCTCTTTTTCAGTCCATATCCTCCTGCTCATCTCCCTATCTACCTCCACCTGACCCCTCTCCCTATCCACCTCCTACATACCACATCTCTCTATTTGTCCCTTCCTCCCCACCTCTCCCTATTCACTGCCTCTTGCCTCTTCTTCCTATCCATCGTCCCCACCCCCACCCCCTCTCCCCACCTGCCTCCTCATCATTGTCTCTCAGTGCCTCCCTTCCTTTGCCTCTCTCTCTCCTTCTCCTTCATGCCCCTTCTGTATGTCCAACCCCTACTGCCACTTCCCCCTTCCTGCCCATCCCCATCCACACACATAATCTCTGCAAAACAGATCGATAAAACAAACAAGTGTTACCTTCACAGTGCACCAATCGTGAAGGGCAACCTTAACATTGCCCTAGAAAACCGTTTGTTGTTCCTAACATGTAGGCTGCCTTGCAGAGTTGGTTGAGAAGACAGGCTGAAGCTATTCCCACACAATATACTTCTCATGCAAGGCATCTAATACGGCAGGAGCTGGAAAATGGTTTTTGGTGGTGTTCCTGCGTCTAACGGTGTTTGATGGTTATGAACCCCTCAGTGCTGATACTCGTGAAGTATGCTGTTTGTATACCACATTTGGTTGAAACATGAGAAGGCCATATCTTGGACATACACACACACACAAACATACATACACACACACAAAAATGGTTCAAATGGCTCTGAGCCCTATGGGGCTTAACTTCTAAGGTCATCAGTCCCCTATAACTTGGAACTACTTAAACCTAACTAACCTAAGAAAATCACGCACATCCATGCCCGAGGCAGGATTCGAACCTGCGACCGTAGCGGTCGTGCGGGTTCCAGACTGTAGCCCCTAGAATCGTTCGGCCACCCAGGCCGGCTACACACACACACACACACACACACAAATATATATATACACTCCTGGAAATAGAAAAAAGAACACATTGACACCGGTGTGTCAGACCCACCATACTTGCTCCGGACACTGCGAGAGGGCTGTACAAGCAATGATCACACGCACGGCACAGCGGACACACCAGGAACCGCGGTGTTGGCCGTCGAATGGCGCTAGCTGTGCAGCATTTGTGCACCGCCGCCGTCAGTGTCAGCCAGTTTGCCGTGGCATACGGAGCTCCATCGCAGTCTTTAACACTGGTAGCATGCCGCGACAGCGTGGACGTGAACCGTATGTGCAGTTGACGGACTTTGAGCGAGGGCGTATAGTGGGCATGCGGGAGGCCAGGTGGACGTACCGCCGAATTGCTCAACACGTGGGGCGTGAGGTCTCCACAGTACATCGATGTTGTCGCCAGTGGTCGGCGGAAGGTGCACGTGCCCGTCGACCTAGGACCGGACCGCAGCGACGCACGGATGCACGCCAAGACCGTAGGATCCTACGCAGTGCCGTAGGGGACCGCACCGCCACTTCCCAGCAAATTAGGGACACTGTTGCTCCTGGGGTATCGGCGAGGACCATTCGCAACCGTCTCCATGAAGCTGGGCTACGGTCCCGCACACCGTTAGGCCGTCTTCCGCTCACGCCCCAACATCGTGCAGCCCGCCTCCAGTGGTGTCGCGACAGGCGTGAATGGAGGGACGAATGGAGACGTGTCGTCTTCAGCGATGAGAGTCGCTTCTGCCTTGGTGCCAATGATGGTCGTATGCGTGTTTGGCGCCGTGCAGGTGAGCGCCACAATCAGGACTGCATACGACCGAGGCACACAGGGCCAACACCCGGCATCAAGGTGTGGGGAGCGATCTCCTACACTGGCCGTACACCACTGGTGATCGTCGAGGGGACACTGAATAGTGCACGGTACATCCAAACCGTCATCGAACCCATCGTTCTACCATTCCTAGACCGGCAAGGGAACTTGCTGTTCCAACAGGACAATGCACGTCCGCATGTATCCCGAGCCACCCAACGTGCTCTAGAAGGTGTAAGTCAACTACCCTGGCCAGCAAGATCTCCGGATCTGTCCCCCATTGAGCATGTTTGGGACTGGATGAAGAGTCGTCTCATGCGGTCTGCACGTCCAGCACGAACTTTGGTCCAACTGAGGCGCCAGGTGGAAATGGCATGGCAAGCCGTTCCACAGGACTACATCCAGCATCTCTACGATCGTCTCCATGGGAGAATAGCAGCCTGCATTGCTGCGAAAGGTGGATATACAATGTACTAGTGCCGACATTGTGCATGCTCTGTTGCCTGTGCCTATGTGCCTGTGGTTCTGTCAGTGTGATCATGTGATGTATCTGACCCCAGGAATGTGTCAATAAAGTTTCCCCTTCCTGGGACAATGAATTCACGGTGTTCTTATTTCAATTTCCAGGAGTGTATATATATATTCCTTCTGATCACCATAATTAGGGGTTGTTCCGCAACCTCTTGTGTCATTCGAGGCCATACTTTATTTGCTGATTCTCTGCTCCGTGGTTGCATGCTATGAACACTTCCCCTTATTTTAATTACCGCTGATAACTCATCATACTACTAACCTTAACCTACCCATCCATAGCTCGTTTTGGAATCTCAACGCTTCCCATCCCTTTCCATTTCGAGAAAGCTCTGGAAATCCATTTTACATCGATAGTACTTACTAAGAAAGTGTAATTAAGATATAACGCTTTTATATGGAGCAGTCAATGGAATTATTTCTCCGCTGACCCTTAAATTTTAAGTGAGAAATAGTACCCACCTCGACAGTAATAATACGAGAAAAGAACCAGCCGTTCTCCAGTCTTCACTTTCTGGAGCCTAAGCTCTTTAGACCAAATCTGCACAAAATATTCTTGCACTGAATACAGAAAGCAGAATCGTATGGTATTGTTAGCTAGGGACTCCAAGGGTTTGTTAAACTGAATATCCAAAGAAAGGTTTCTTCCTCCACAAACAATCGCACCCCTCAATGCAGTGTGTGACAGTCGTGTCTTAAGTTTATCTGTTGCGTGTAGGAGACTATGACGGGCGTATGCAAAGTGTGGAGTCATGCTGTGTAGTATGATGATGAGATATGGAGAATATGTAACCTGGTGCTAGTATATAGCGCACTTCTCGCCGGTAGTATCTAGGTGACCTCCAGGCGCAATCGTCCACTTCGATGGGTAGTAGTGATGCATGTCCTCTTTTCATGAGAGAGAGTGCGAAAAGGAACGTTGAATCACATCATCTCCACCTCTTCCTGATGAAATACTGGAGTTGAAAATTTGTCCAACACTAGGGTTCAAACTGGCTGCCTTTGAGCAGAGCACAGGCGTGCGCCAGAATTCTCGGCTGCGGTCGATATTCCTTAAAGTCGAGTACTTAACTAGTGGGCCATACTGGCATAGAAACACAGAATATTAATCTCAAAGATTTATTTACTGGAGATGTAAGGCACTGAATACATTCAACACCTTTTGCTTAGGAATTCTAAACGTTGTTACAGCAACCAGCTTTAAGCGAACAACCACGAATTCTTCAGCAGCAGAAACACCGTCGTATAACTGCACAGCACAAAGTCCTTCATTCTCCAGCAGTTCTTCAAATTCTATGACATCGGGCAAATAATCTTCGTACAGGCAGCCATCTAGTGTCATTTCGTCTCGATCCCAGGCATCAAGAGGTAAGAACTCGAGCATCAGTTCTATTTCCTCCTCGAGATCAGTTTCGAGTTCCTCAGCGTAAAAGTCCCATCCGCAATCCAAGTCCGTGTACATAGCCAGTCTAAAAAGAAAAAAAAAACTTTATATTGCGATGGATTCTATTAATAATAATCCGATTATATTCACATATTAATCTATGTCATTCGTGTTTGTAGTATTGTGAAACTAAAGTACTATAGAAACTGCGGAAATGATAACATTCGCCTAGTGCAAACTTCGCACAACGAAAATACGTAATATTCTTTGACTATAATATGAATGAGTCAACTCATACAAATACATGGATGTAACAGTTTTAGGGAAATGAAATGGAACTATTACGCAGTCTTATTGTTTGTCGTAGGCACAGCAGGTGGCTGACTTTAATTCATAGGTAAGGTGGCAGGAAAATGCAATGAGTCTCACAGGAAACGGGTTAAATACACTCTCACGACCTATCCTACATATTGCTCAACTATGCAGTGCTCGCACCAAACAGAGCACGTTGAGCATATGTGTGGAAGGACAGCAGAAATCATCACAGGTCTGTTTGGCACATGGAAGAGAATCACAGATATGCTAGAGGACTTGAACTGCCAAATGCTAGAAGGTAGACGCAAATATCCTGTAGACGCCTGCTTAGGGAGTTTCAAGAACCAATCTTAAGCGAGCATGTAGGAATATATCGGGTGTTTCAAAATGGATGTCTGTGTTTTAAGGCTTTTTAGCACTTATTAAATTGAATTTAAAATTCTAAATAATTATCTAGACGTATCAGGGTGTCCTATATCACTCTAGCTGCACACGCCCCACACCATTACATAGCCTCCACCAGCTCGAACAGTCCGCTGCTGACATGCAGGGTGCATGGATTCATGAGGTTGTCTCCATACCCGTACACGTTCATCCGCTCGATACAGTTTGAAACGACTCTCGTTCGACCATACAACATGTTTCCAGACATCAGGAGTCCAATGTTGGTGTTGACGGGCCCAGGCGAGGCTTAAAGAATGTGCCGCGCAGTCATCAAGGATACACGAGTGCGCCTTCGGCTCCGAAAGGACATATCGATTATGTTTCGTTGAATGGTTCGCACGCTGACACTTGTTGATGTCCCAGCATTGAAATCTGCGGAATGGTTGCACTTTTGTCACATTGAACGATTCTCTTCAGTTGTCATTGGTCCCTTTCTTGCAGGATCTTTTTCCACCTGCAGAGATTTTGGAGATTTGATGTTTTACCGGATTCTTGATTTTCACGGTACACTTGTGAGGTGGACGTACGGGAAATTTCCACTTCATCGCTACCTCAGAGGTGCTATGTGTCATCGCTCCTGCACTGACTATAACACAACGTTCAAACTTGGGTAAATCTTGATAACCTGCCACTGTAGCAGCAGTAACCGAAGTAACAACTGTGCCAAACACTTTGTGTCTTATATAGGTGTTGCCGATCGCCCTTTTAAATATCTATATTTTAGCAGTCATGCCTATACTAGTTTGTTTGGCACACTTCAGTGTAAAAATCACATTACGTCAAGTAGGTAAACGAAGGGCCCAAGCTAAACAAGATATCATTTGGTCGCTTGTGCCCGATTCAGTAGTCGGGTATAACGTCGCTGAATGAACTAAATATATGTATATGGAATATCAGACCTGTGAGACTGGACTACAGAGCTTCTATCAGAGAGAACTAAGCATGACGTTCTGATTGGACAGAAGTTTACAGACGTAAAAGCAATATCGGGCGTGCCCCAAGGGACTGCCATAAAACCATTACTTTTCACAATATTGTAAATGACCAAGTGGATAACGTCGTATGTTTCATGAGACTTTTCAGTGATGATTCTGTCGCTTATAGTGAAGTCACAACGCTAGAAAGTTGTAGTGAAGTGCGGGAACGCTTGCTAGGGATCGACACTTGGTTCAGGGAGGGCGGCCGGCCGAAGTGGTCGTGCGGTTCTAGGCACTGCAGTCTGGAACCGCGAGGCCACTACGGTCGCAGGTTCGAATCCTGCCTCGGCCATGGATGTGTGTGATGTCCTTAGGTTAGTTAGGTTTAACTGGTTCTAAGTTATAGGCGACTAACGACCTCAGAAGTTGAGTCCCATAGTGCTCAGAGCCATTTGAACCATTTTCTTTCAGGGAGGGTAATGAAGCCTCATTATAAACAAAGGTTATAAATTTCGAATACATAAACTGAAAGGCTTCTTATTGTGTCATTACAAAATCGCAGAACAATGATTGTTACCCCCTTAAAATATCTAGGAATATAACTACAGAGTGATCTGAAGTGGAACAGCCACTTAAAATTCTCGAGTAAGGCAGATACCTGACGGACATTCATCGGAAGAATTCTCAGAAAATGCACACCATTGATGGAAATAGCTTACAAAACACTCGTTCGACTACTAATTGTATACTGCTAGTCAATATTGAATCCGTATCAGATAGGACTGATAGTGGAAACAGAGAAGATCAAAAGAACAGCTGCACAGTCCGTTACAGGTTCATTTACACTACTGGCCATTAAAATTGCTACACCAAAAAGAAATGCAGATGATAAACGGGTATTCATTGGACAAATATATTATACTAGAACTGACATGTGATTACATTTTCACGCAATTTGGGTGCATAGATCCTGAGAAATCAGTACCCAGAACAACCATCTCTAGCCGTTATAACGGCCTTGATACGCCAGGGCATTGAGTCAAACAGAGCTTGGATGGCGTGTACAGGTACAGCTGCCCATGCAGCTTCAACACGATACCACCGTTCATCAAGAGTAGTGTCTGGCGTATTGTGACGAGCCAGTTGCTCGGCCACCATTGACCTGATGTTGTCAGTTGGTGAGAGATCTGGAGGATATGCTGGCCAAAGCAGCAGTCGAACATTTTCTGTATCCAGAAAGGCCCGTACAGAATGTGCAATATGCGGTCGTGCATTATCCTCCTGAAATGTAGGGTTTCGCAGGGATCGAATGAACGGTAGAGCCAAGGGTCGTAACACATCTGAAATGCAACGTCCACTGTTCAAAGTGCCGTCAACGCGAAAAAGGTGTGACTGAGACGTGTAACCAGTGGCATCCCATACCATCACGCCGGGTGATTCACCAGTACGGCGATGACGAATACACGCTTCCAACGTGCGTTCACCGCGATGTCGCCAAACACGGATGCGACCATCATGGTGCTGTACACAGAACCTGGTTTCATCCGAAAAAATGACGTTTTGCCATTCGTGAACCCAGGTTCGTCATTGAATACACCATCGCAGGCGCTCCTGTCTGTGATGTAACGTCAAGGGTAAGCGCAGCCTTGGTCTCCGAGCTGATAGTCCAGGCTGCTGCGAAATCGTCGAACTGTTCGTGCAAATGGTTATTGTCTTGCAAACGTCCCCATCTGTTGACTCAGGGATCGCAACGCGGCTACACTATCCGTTACAGCCATGCGGATAAGATGCCTGTCATCTCGACTGTTAGTGATACTAGGCCGTTGGGATCCAGCACGGCGTTCCGTATTACCTTCCTGAACCCACCGATTCCATATTCTGCTAACAGTCATTGGATCTCGACCAAAGCGAGCAGCAGTGTCGCGATATGATAATCCGCAATCGCGATAGGCTACAATCCGATCTTTATCAAAGTCGGAAACGTGATGGTACGCATTTCTCCTCCTTACACGAGGCATCACAACAACGTTTCGCCAGGCAACGCCGGTCAACTGCTGTTTGTGTATGAGAAATCGTCGGAAACTTTCCTCATGTCAGCAGGTTGTAGGTGCCTCCAACCTTGTGTGACTGGTCTGAAAATCTAATCATTTGCATATCACAGCATCTTCTTCCTGTCGGTTAAATTTCGAGTCTGTAGCACGTCATCTTTGTTGTATAGCAATTTTAATGGTCAGTAGTGTAGTAAGCACGAAAGGATCATGGAGATTCTCAGCTAAATTCTGTAGTAGACGCTGTAAGATAGGCGCTTTGCATCACGTTGTGGTCTACTGGTAATGTTCCAAGAATGAATATTGATAGAAGTGCCAACCAGCATAATGTTTCATCCCTATGTACACCTCGCTAAAACCATTAAGATAAAATGAGAGAGATTCGAGGCCACCCCAGGTATAACAGTTTCGTGAACCATGTGTGACTGGAAAAGAAAAGGAGGATGTGACAATGATAAATAAAGTACCCTTCACCACAAACCCTAAGGCTAATTGCGGAGTATAAGTGTGGATATAAATACAGTAGAACCAAATACGTAGTCAGTTATGCCAGTGAGACGGCGCACCATCTTGCTGCCAAACAAAGTTCTTTGGTTAAGCTTTTGACAATTCATGAAGTAGCCATAGTTCCAGCGCATCAAGAAGAGAAACATCAGTTACAATTGACTCGCCGAAAAAGAGAGGCTCATGAAGGTTATGCCAGCACATGCCACAAAAAATATTCAATTTAGGTGACCCTCGGTGCAGCTGTATTATATCTTGGAGATGTGCTGACCCCCGGATGTGCACATTGTGTGTGCTCCCATTTCTGCTTTGGTGAACTGTCGATTCATCACTGATGACGACTGGATTCAGAAAATTTTCGTTATGCAGCACCATTCGTTTGCAATGTTGGTACGTAAACCGTAGTCTGTAGGCTTTAGAGCTTGCAATAACAACAAAGAATAAAGACGCAGTGGTAAGCATCTCCTTAAAAGTCTCCATACAGACGTCACTGGAATTCCTAATTCCAACCTGGCCTTCCGAAGGGTTTACGCGTAGGAGACTGTCTCACTTACCAACACGTTCTTCTGTCTCTCCTGATCGCCCCCTGTTCTTCAGTTTCCGAAAACAGCCGCTGTCTTTATATTGGCGATGGATGATCACAATGCTAGGTAATGCGGAATGCACATCGCACTGTAACAATACATTCAGCCGTTGCAAACTGTAAAACACGAAATACTTTCTGTTCACGAGTCACCATCTTTGCTACTAGCGCTTTCTAACGGAAGATACAGGAAAACGGTCCATGCGCATGCAAATAGGTACATGAACAAAACGGATTGACTTGGTCTTTCATTCGACATATTATTGATAGTTCAAAGTTGAAAGTAGTAAATGCAACAAGGCCTTAAAACCTCGATATTCACATTGAAACATTCAGTACTACATATATGGGCAGAAAAGGACAAACAATCGGAAAGACATGATCTTGATGTTATTATTAACCGCCACTCACACAACTTGTTCAATAAGAGGACTGGAGACGTCGACGAGATGCTGTATCCGCAAACAAGCGTGATCAACAGTTTCTCACAGCAGTTCTGGTGGAATATGAGCAATGTGTTTCTATGCAAGTATACTGGCCTTCAGATCAGGTAGAGGTCGACATATTCCTGGAAATGCATTCTTTTAGATAGTCTCAGACCTAAAAGTCACATGGATAGAGATCAGGTGATCTTGAAGACCATGCATGTGGAAAAGGTCCGGAGATAACAGATTCGTGGAAGGCTGCATTAAGCACATCTTTCACTGGGCGAGCGATATGTGGTTGTTGCCCCAACCTGCATGAAAACAATGGTTTCCACACTATTGCGCTCTTCGAAACAGGAATCGGTTGCTATATAAGGAGGTCTTGATAAAGTACATACATCACGATACACCTGACAGACCCACTGGGTGTAGTATCTACAAATAAAGGACCGCAGTTGTGAATCCACATCACACAGCCTTATGCGTCAAGTACAGTGGTTCTTCCTGTACAACACGCAGATTAACATTACTCCGAATTCGGCTGTTATGTGTATTCAGTGCAGTCTGTAGTACAAAACGGTTGGTTGGTTGGTTTGCGGTCATCGGTCCCTTTTTCCTAAAAAATAAAACCGCCCAAAGAGAATAAAAAGGAACAGCAGGAAAGACGTCAGACTGCACGGGACAAGAAAGACTCCGACAGAGATCAGACAAAACAAATTAAAACACACAGAGAGTGACGGTGGTTGGCCGACCATAGAGAAAAAAAAAGAGGAAAAGCCAACCACCAAGAACACATTAAAAACTCAGGTTAAAATCAGAGGCTAAAAGCCAGAATCAACACTAAAAATAAAAATAAAAATATTCACAATGTTGTTGCCGATCGTAAGTTTGCAGCTGCTGCACCAGCTGGATCTTGTACGGGTATCAGTGGGAAACAACCCACAAAATGTTCCGTACTTTTGACCACGGGTTGGACAATTCTTGACACTTCACGAGCACTAACCCAGCAATGCACGAGGCCAGTTACTGCAGCGGAGACCTCGTCAACAATTTCCATCTGGATAGGACGCTTTCCTCTTCATGATGCCACACCAAACTCACCCATGTTTTCGAATTTCATTTGATCATCTTTAAAACATTTAATGACACTAGGCGTCTCGTCTATCCTTTCAGTCGGCACACTAACTGCTGCCGTTCACATAAAAACTTTTACTAACACTGCACGGTTTCTCCTCTAGACAGCCATACTATTCACTCACGTTATGGCTTGTCAACCGGCAGCGTTGATATCACACCGGCATACAGACAGTGTACAGCGCCAGATTTTCGCCTGGTGGACGCAACAGTAGATAATTTGTTTTTCCTCACCAACGAATCACCATGTCTACTAAATTTCGCTGCCACATGATAATTACAGTCCACATAGGACCTCCTTGAGTGGCTGCACTTTAATTATAGTCGCCCAGTACCCTCTCTCATGCACTACACAGTGGTCTGCAGAATATGGTTCAAATGGCTCTGAGCACTATGGGATTTAACATCTATGGTCATCAGTCCCCTAGAACTTAGAACTACTTAAACCTAACTAACCTAAGGACAGCACACAACACCCAGTCATCACGCTGCAGAATATGGATGTGGCACTACAGAAAATATCGAATTTCACTTTTCCTCGTTCTTGGATAAAGCAAATTCTCACAGAATATTATTTCGAGCAAATACCTTTAACAGATTTTGAGTTACGAGTTTTTGAGACTTGATGTTGGAGTATACGTGTCTGAAAGAGAAAGTCTATGCCCTTTTCTGCATTTGAGACGTGACTGTCGGTCGTTTTGAAGATTGAATATAATGTTTTTGACCATTGGATGACATTAATCCTTACCGAATACAATCAATTTCCTCATTGCAGGAGGTGCCCAAAAACAAAATCCTTTTTTATTCATTGTCTTTATATATAAATCTCTCCTTGTAATGAATTAATCCTGGAGGGCAAAGCTGTGGTAGAACAGTGTTGGTGGACTGTAACTGTGCAAAACGTCGATGTTATAGGACGCCCTAGCTCTGTGAATAAACCGACTGAGGAATGGAAGGGGACCTACAGTTAAACGTGTAATCCAAACCATGACTCGTTACTGAGAAGTGATCACATCATTGGGAGGTGAAGTCTAAGTTAAAAACGAACAGAAACTTTGTGTGGCTCGACCTGGGGGATTCGATCTCGCGACCTATCGATTTTTAGGCACGCTTATCACAACTACACCACCAGGACAGACTTGACGTTTGCCAAACCACTGTTGCAGGACGCACTATGAAATAAGTGCACTTCTGCCTGTGAGGCACCTATGGGCTCTACACAGAGAGGTGGTATGTCATGGGATAGCGGTGTGCGCCTATACAGATGGCAGTAGTATCGCGTACACAAGGTGTACAAGGCAATACATAGGCGGAGCTGCCATTTGTTCTGAGGTGATTCATATGAAAAAGTTTCCAATGCGATTGTGGCCTCCCCGCAGGAGTTAACAGACACTGAACGTGGACTGGTAGTTGGAGGTTGACATACGAGAAAATCCATTTCGGATATCGTTATATTTCAAGATATACAGTGTTAAGAGTGTGACGACAATACTAAATTTGAGTAATTACCTCTCACTATGCACAAAGAAGTGTCCAGCGGCCTCCACTTAACGACCGACTACAATGGCCTTTGCGTAGAGTTGTCAGAGCTAACAGACAAGCTACATTGCGTGAAATGACAGGAGAAGTTAATGTTGGATGTACGATGTATCCGTTAGGACAGTACGGCGACATTTGGAGTTAATGGGCTATGGCAGCAGATGACCAACGCGACCGTTTTCAGCCATTCATGGATTTCACGTTACCATACGACGATGGGCGACAATCGTGCGCGATTGGTTTGGTGAACGTTCTGGAGAAATTGGGCGAATGATTTGACCAGCCAGATCGCCCGACATGCAACCCATGGAACATTATGGGATATAATCAAGAGGTCAGTTCGTGCACAAATATCCTCCATTGGCATCACTTCTGCAATTATGGACGGCTGTAGAGCTTGCATGGCTCAATATTTCTGCATGGGACTTCTAACGATTTGCTGAGTGCATGCAACGTCGACCTAGTGCACTACGCAGGGCAAATGTGGGTCCAACACGATATTATGAGGTATTCCACAACTACTGTCACCTCGGAGTACATAAGTAGCATAATCTGAAAAAGCAGCTTGACTGTACTATCTAGCATACAACCAAGTGCAAATGGGCATGGCTCATGTAAGTAACTGGGAGCAGTAATTAGATACTGAAATCATTTATAGTAGTGCAGTATGATGGTAAATAAATTTAAAATCTGTTCTTGTAGATATTATTAGAGACGTTAATATCCGCCTGTTACAGAGATGAGGAACGAATGTTTGCACTCCACGTGGCCTCGCAATGGACGTGAGCCTCCAGAGGAAAGTCGTATGAAGTTAACAATACTGAACTCTAAGAAAACAACAAAGTTCTTTCCTTCTGTGACGATCTCGCAGGCTTCTGCGCGTATATCCTGAGCTTCTGAAGGAGAAAAGCCTGATCTGGGTGTTTCTGATAGAAATGCCATGAAGACTTCTGTTACCATGGTGCCCGACAAGGACATTTTAATAGGGAGAGACTTCAGTTTGCCAGCTATAGAATGCGACAGTCATGCAATCACAGCTGGTGCTAGAGAGATCGACTAGTGTGAGATGTTTCTGAAGGTCTTGTCCGAAAATTACTTCGACCAGACATGAAGACAACCGCGTCATGTGCGTAACGTCATACACCTGCTTGCAATCGCTTCGTGATCATAATGGCACTGAAACAGAGGATGACAGAGGAAAGGGGCGAAATACTGAATTTAGTTTCCCGAAATTGTTTCACAGCGTAAAATCGTAAAACAAGTCTTCCTTTCAATAACTGTACGAAAGCATAAATGGCATTATTCAGATATTTGATTGCGGAGTAGAAGAACAACTATAGTGACGTAACACTTGAACGGTATTTGAGCCATAAGTGATACCTGTGACCGTCTACAGAGATTATGCGAAATGAACGAAAATTTTCCACCTTCATAGCTGGGCAGTCACTCTGTCTGATTGCCATGCGGCGATCCCTGCCTCTATTATCAGTTTTTCTATGGCATTTTCCGTCTTTGTAGGATTGGAACGGGTGACACCTAATCTATGTATGTGAACTATGGAACTACTAGACGGAGAAGTGGGGACTTCAAGTTCGAGAAAGCTGGCAGAGGCAGGGAGAGCAATGTGTTGACCCCATGCCCCTCCATGAAACATCTAAAGGACACTGTCGGCAGAGGATGACATTGCGGCCGGTTTTGTTTATTTGAATGTAAGTGGATGAGCAATGAAAATTCTCCATTAAAAGTATGTTGTTTCTCCGAATGATTGTTGTGTAATAAAAATGGTTGTTTTGATCTGAAGACTTTAACAGTTAGGTTGTGAAGAAGTTTCAGCAGTTTGTCGAAAGTCATTGGATATTGAATATTCTGCCAGGATTCATTTGCGTCATTCTCAGGCAATAGTGATGAGTCATATGTATTTCTTATGCTTGCTGCTTACAACTTTCAAAGTGTTATGCGTTCCGGAAATAGTTCGAGTGTTTGTACATTCTGTAGCTCTGTCGTCCATGAGTATGTATACTTCAGAATTTTCAAGCAACATATTGAAATCTGGGACAAATAGCTATTGGCACTCCACTAGCCAGTTACTAATTTTTTTGTTTTGTAACTATAAACAAGTGTATAGTGCTGAACAATTCTCCTCGTAGTCTTCTCGTGTTGCCTTTGTGGATCATAAGTATGAGCTGGTCCCCTGATAACCACTGAAAGTTCTGTTAGTTGCAACAGCATGGTATTAGAGGTTGGAGTCGCTAATCGGCTTCCATTGTTTAGGCTGTATATACGTACATCTCCTTGCCACACAAACAACCGTGAGATGCTGTCCAGGTAGGAATGTTACCCTCAGCGTCATTTGGATGTGTTACAGAGGGGCAAGTAGTCTGTATACTGCTGTGTCAGCCGTTGCCAATTTTCCAGACGTCAGAGCCACTACATCACTATGCAGTGTAGCGGCACCATCGTTTAGGATAGGGGCAAGTAAGTTTTGTGCGATATTCAGAGCACGAGTTACAGCCAGGTGTGGGCTGGATTGCAACAAGTTACACATACAAGCAGTTGCGAAGACAAATAGAGGACACAGGTGTGTAGAACTGCCGGAGAGGGTACACACAGCAGTTTCCATGGGGCAAGTCACAGGCAGAAGAGGGCCACTGGCCAACCTAAGGGTTATGCATACGTGATGCGAAGCGGCACGCTTGATAAAACAGAGATGCACAGCCGAGCACAGAGATTTATTTCAAGTGTGGTAGCTCTCTTGGATGGTGCGGCGTGTCACACTGCCAGGCTACATGCAGCAACAGTTGGGGCGCCACCATCCCAGTCCACGGCAGGTAACTGGTTCGACCTTCTAGGGCTAACGTGGGTCCGTAGCCATCCATCCAGCGTTGGACCAATCTATGGCTCACTGCCACCAGCCTTGCCAGTGAGGAATATTCTGCGGGTTGCTCAGCAGCTCCAAGCGGAGCAGTGCTGAGTCAACGGGGAAGAAGACCACTGAGCCGGCTGTCAGTGCAGCCCGGATGATGCGATCCTACAAGGCTGACACACAGCAACGTGTTGCACTGGGTCGCTAGGGTGGTGGCCTCAGCATTGTGGGACCCTACGATGCAGACCGAGGTGAACGGGGTACTGTAGTGGAAACAAATAAATCATATGGAAAGTTCTCACCAAGTTTTAATATGGCACCTCCTGGCATCCACCAACTACATTTGGTGTCTTCCCACTACATTTGGTCATCCTGATGCATTTGGTGGCAGAATTCGCCACAACAGCGGTATTCTTCAGTTGGCATCATGAGGCCAAGTGCCTCCAATTCCAGTCCTGCCATGGAGAATATCCAAAACAGTACCCAGAACTGAATTCAAGTCCTCCTCATAGCAGTCAAGCATTTTGATCTCTCAGCTAAGTTGGTGCTTCGTTAAAATTTCACATGGTTTCCATTTATCACTTCTGGGGTATAATGTGATAATTAATTTGCGTAAGTTATGACCTTTTTCTCCTGAGTCCAACATTGCCATACTGCACAAGCTCTTTGTATCTAATAAACACACCAGAGATACCACACATCAGTCTTTTTTTCCTGTTAATTTTAGATATGGAGTTCTTCGAGAAGTCTTACTAGGGATCATGGCCACTCTCCCAAATTTCAATACGACAAGGAAACAGCGAACAAGTTAGGCCCCATCATATGTGAAATTTATGCAACTAAAAAAATCTGCTACTTCACATTATTTACTACAGAAAAAAGGCACTCTTGTTACTTACTTCATCATCCATGGAAGCAGTAATTGCCACACGAGCCTGAAAAAGGAGAGGAAAGAACATACACTTTTGTAATGATTGACAAAAGAAATAATATTTAAGCGGTTATTGTGACTAAAAATAAATACTATGTGGCAGTGATTACAAAATGTATTCCGTTATGGCTTCAATAAAGCAAATCCTTAGCACAACTGATTTATAATAACAATTACTAACTAAATCATTTTCAGACTTCAGATGGACAAGTCTAGAATAAAATACAGTAAAAAACATAAATTAACGAGATTTCAGATCTTTCATTTGTTCCAATTTATATCGAGTCAGTTGGACAAGTCTAGAATAAAATACAGTAAAAACATAAATTAACGAGATTTGAGATCTTTCATTTGTTCCAATTTATATCGAGTATTTAGTTTCGTATGATGATTCCGAAGCATAGTTACACAATCACTGACGTAAATAATGTGACAAGGTCATGGTAACAAGACATCATGTAGTGAAATTATAGAGAATTCCAATGGACTTATGGTGGTATTTCTATAAGCAAACTTGAAACATACTTGACTTACAGACTGAAGACCCTTACATAAAAAGTTGTTTTTTCTAAAGCATATTGCAGATGATACACTTTACGTCTTTGTGGCATTGAAGGAATAGGGGATAATACAGGGTGCGGCAAATAAAAAAAGCCCCGACGAGTAGATAAGCTTGGACGTGAATATAAGCATATAACCACACCCAGTGTCGTTATATGCATTGGATGGAGCAACTCCCCTTACAGGCTGCCGAATCTTGGAGCACATTTGCACCATCTTCACTCCTGATGGAGTTGTTAGCAGAGGTCAGTCTGGTCACAGTCCTAGCTGGTCACCCAGATCACCTGATATGTCAGTGTGCGATTAATTTGGGTGGAAAGCCCTTAAGTCTAAGGAATATCGCAAAAACCCTCATAGCTTAGCATTTTTTCCATCTTCATCAACTGTAGTCGTATATAATGAAATAATAAGCCATCAGTTGCATAAAATAAATGAAATGTAATTTCTTTCATGCAACTGGGTGTTTATTATTTCATTATACAGGGTGTTACAAAAAGTTACTGCTAAAATTTCAGGAAAAATTCCTCACACACAAAGAAAGAAAGTATGTTATGTGGACATGTGTCCAGAAACGCTTACTTTCCATGTTAGAGCTCATTTTATTACTTCTCTTCAAATCACATTAATCATGGAATGGAAACACACAGCAACAGAACGTACCAGCGTGACTTCAAACACTTTGTTACAGGAAATGTTCAAAATGTCCTCCGTTAGCAAGGATACATGCATCCATCTTCCGTCGCATGGAATCCCTGATGCGCTGATGCAGCCCTGGAGAATGGCGTATTGTATCACAGCCGTCCACAATACGAGCACGAATAGTCTCTACATTTGGTACCGGGGTTGCGTAGACAAGAGCTTTCAAATGCCCCCATAAATGAAAGTCAAGAGGGTTGAGGTCACCGAATCTGTTGTTGAGAAGCGTACGAACACTTCGACTGAAATGTGCAGGAGCTCCATCGTGCATGAACCACCTGTTGTGTCGTACTTGTAAAGGCACATGCTCTAGCAGCACAGGTGGAGTATCCCGTATGAAATCATGGCGGTGAATCGAGGAAGTACACTACATACTGACGAAACTAAAATGAGCTCTAACATGGAAATTAAGCGTTTCAGGACACATGTCCACATAACATCTTTTCTTTATTTGTGTGTGAGGAATGTTTCCTGAAAGTTAGGCCGTACCTTTTTGTAACACCCTGTATAACCCTCGTAGTCTTAAAGAACTGCAGCAGACCATTTCGCATGAGATTGCAGCAATTCCAGCAGCTCAGCTTCGATCCGCCTTCTGCAACTTTCTGACCAGCACGCAAAAGTGCCAAGATATGAATAATGGTCACTTTGAACTTAGTCAGGTTAGTACTATATTCCCTTTCCTCTGCTGTGTATCTTTGTACTCTTGAACTCTGTTTTCTATGCCAATTTTATTTCCCCCAGCCCCCTTTATTACGCCGTATGGTGCTATTACACGGGATGCACGTCAACGAACTGAGAAACTGGTGCTACAAATGCTGCCACATACTTGGTGAATATTGTGATGGACAGGTTTTTTGTTGGTGTGTAATCAGTCTTTTGAATGGTTTGATACGAGTCGGTACAATTTCCTGTCCTGATCATTCATATCAGAGTTGCACTTGCACCTAAAGTACTCATATTATTTGTTGGACGTATTATAATCTCTTTCTTTCCTTAAAGTTTTTACCCTCTCTTGTTCCTTCGAGCAGCATGGAAGTTAATCCTTGATGTCTTAACACTAATTCCACCATCGTATTCCTTCTTGTTGTCAGTGTTACGCATATGTTCTTTTCTTCACCGATTCTCCGGAGAATCTTCTCATTCCTTATCCTATCAATCCGCCTGGTTTTCAACAGTCTGCACCACATCTCAGATGTTTCATTCTCTTCTTTTTTGGTTTCGCCACAGTCCATACAATTTAGTGCTATAAACGAATATTTGCAAAAATTCCTCCTGCAAATTAAGGCTTGTATTTGAGCAAGTTTTGGTCTCTTTTGCCCAAGAATGTTTATTCAGCCTGCGATAGTATGATCTTTACGTCCTTCTTGCTTCATACGTCATGTGTGTTTCTGCTTCCAAGACAGCAGATTTCGTTCACGTCGGCTGCTTTGTGGTCCCCAGTTTTCATTTTTAGTTTACGGCTAATCTCTATTACGTGTGGTCATTAGACTGTTAACTCATTTCAGCAAATCCTGAAATACTTTTGCACATTCATTGAGGACTGCAGCGTCGTCAGCGAATCTTATCATTGATATCCTTGCACCATGAATTTTAATCCCACTTTTGAACCTTTCTTTTGTTTCCGTCATTGCTTCTTCCATGTAATGACTGAACAGTAGTGGCGAAAAACTTCATCCCTGTCTTCCACCCTTTTTAATCAGAGAACTTCGTTCTCAGTCTTCCATACTTATCGTTCCCGCTTGATTTTTGCACAAGTCGTATATTACCCGTCTTTCCCACAGGCTTACTCCTCTTTTTCTTAGAATGTCGAACATCTTGCACCATTTTACATTGTCGAACTCTTTTTCTAGGTCAACAAAGGCTGTGAACGTGAGTTGATTTTTCTTTAGTATTCCTTCAATTATCAATCACAACGTCAAAACTGCGTCCGTAGTACCTTCAACTTTCAGAAAGCCAAGCTCATCATCATATAACAGTCCCTCGAATCTTTTTTCCGTTCTTCTGTGTATTATTCGTGTCTTCAACTTGGATGCATGACCTGTTAAGTTGATTGTGCGATGGTTCTAGCTCTATTCTTGCCCTTGCTACCACATGATTCAGCGGATGATATTTTTTTCTAGTCTCAAATATTCTACACACAAACTGGTGAGACAACCGTTATTATATATACACAACTGGCCATTAAAATTGCTGCACTACGAAGATGACGTGCTACAGACGGGAAATTTAACTGACAGCAAGAAGATGCTGTGATATGCAAATGATTAGCATTTCAGGGCATTAACACAAGGTTGGCGCCGGTGGCGACACCTACAACGTGCTGACATGAGGAAAGTCTCCAACCGATTTCTCATACACAAACAGTATTTGACCGGCGTTGCCTGGTGAAACGTTGTTGTGATGCCTCGTGTAAGGAGGAGAAATGCCTACCATCACGATTCCGACTTTGGTAAAGTTCGGATTGTAGCCTATCGCTATTGCTGTTTATCGTATCGCGACATTGCTGCTCGCGTTGGTCCAGGTCCAATGACAGTTAGCAGAATATGGAATCGGCGGGTTCAGGAGGGTAATACGGAACGCCGTGCTGGATCTCAACTACCTCGTATCAGTAGCAGTCGAAATGACAGGTATCTAATATTCATGGATGTAGCGGATCGTGCAGCCACGTCTCGATCCCTGAGTCAACAGATGGGGACATTTGCAAGACAACAACCATCTGCACGAACAGTTCAACGACGTCTGCAGCAGCGTGGACTATCAGCTCGGAGACCATGGCTGCGGTTACCCTTGGCGCTGCATCACAGACAGGAGCGCCTGCGATGGTGTACTCAATGACGAACCTGGGTGCACGAATGGCAAATCTTAATTTTTTCGGATGAATCCTGGTTCTCTTTAAAGTATCATGACGGTCGCATCGATGTTTGGTGACATCGCCGTGAACGCACATTGGAAGCGTGTATTCGTCATT
Organism: Schistocerca cancellata; assembly: GCF_023864275.1. Lineage (NCBI taxonomy): Eukaryota > Metazoa > Arthropoda > Insecta > Orthoptera > Acrididae > Schistocerca > Schistocerca cancellata. Next base: position 616,773,099 of record NC_064630.1, on the reverse strand, counting down.
GTCAAACTGGCGTATCATTCGGCGTGATGGTATGGGGTGCCATTGGTTACACGTCTCGGTCACCTCTTGTTCGGATTGACTGCTCTTTGAACAGTGGACGTTACATTACAGATGTGTTACGATCTGTGGTCATACCCTTCATTCGATCCCTGCGGAAACCTACATTTCAGCAGGATAATGCACGACCGCATGTTGCAGGTCCTGTACGAGCCTTTCTGGATACAGAAAATGTTCGACTGCTGCCCTAGCCAGCACATTCTCCACATCTCTCATCAATTGAAAACGTCTGGTCAATGGTGGCCGAGCAACTGTCTCGTCACAATACGCCTGTCACTACTCTTGATGAACTGTGGTATCGTGTTGAAGCTGCATGGGCAGCTGTATCTGTACATGCCATCTAAGCTCTGTTTGACTCTAAGCCCAGGCGTATCAAGGCCGTTATTACTGCCAGAGGTGGTTGTTCTGCATAGTGATTTCTCAGGATCTATGCACCCAAATTGCGTGAAAATGTAATAATCACATGTCAGTTGCAGTATAATATATTTGTGCAATGAATACCCGTTTATCATCTGCATTTCTTCTTGGTGTAACAATTTTAATGGCCGGTAGTGTGTTTACGTCGCCAGTGACGTCGGTACAAGGAATACCGTACGGAGGACGGGAACACGATAAGAAGTGCGTCAATCTGCCGTCACCATTGCCGTCTGGCATGTTGCGGCACAGTCGTCAAAGGCAGGTGGAGAAGTGGACAACGCGCACGTAACCGGCCGCAATAAATGGCAACCGACTGTCAGACCTGATAGGGCGCGATGTGTTACGCTATCCCACCGCTGCGCCAGTTTCGAGCAGGGCGCAGATCTGCCCCGCAGTGCCATTCGGGTGAGGTGTCGATCTCCTCAGCGGGTGCTCTGGATGGTGCGACCTGGCCCATCAAGGCGTGTTCTGCGGCCTACCGTGAACCATTCTGCACACTCCCGTTGCACTGCCCAAACACTTCGTCCCACACGGTCAGCAATTTCCCGGATGGATGTATCACACTCTCTCATGCTAATAATGGGCCCTCTTTCAAACTCACTGATCTGACAGTGTGGTCGGCGCATACGTCTGTGAGGAATCCTGCACCTCTGCCCTAGTCACACTGATCCATTGCCTTCGGTTTATAGCGACAACGGGAGCCGCAGACATATTTTACAAGTAGGTGATTTTGCGCCGCGATATCGCTGTCGAACTTGAACCAGAGGGCCAACATGGTTCAAATGCTAACCATTTCTGCAGAACGTACTAATGTACGTGTCCTGTGAATATGAACGTCCAATCTAACCTCGTTTAAGGTGTTCTGTTTTTTTTTGAACGTGATCCATTGTTCCATTGAATGTCACCGGGCCAAATATATCACGAAATAAGCATCATACGAAAAAACTACATAGAACGAAACTCGTCTAGCTTGAAGGGGCAAACCAGATGGCGCTATAATTGCCCCGCTAGATGGCGCTGCCATAGGTCAATCGGATATCGAGTACGTTTTTTTAAAGTAGGAACCCTCATTTTTTATTACATATTCGTGTAGTTCGTAAAGACATATGAATGTTTTAGTTGGAACACTTGTTTCTCATGTGATAGATAGCGTTGTAATAGTCACAAACGTATAAGTACGTGGTATCACGTAACATTCCACCAGTGCGGACGGTATTTGCTTCGTGATACATTACCCGTGCTAAAATGGACCGTTTACCAATTGCGGAAAAAGTCGATTTCGTGTTGATGTATGGCTATTGTGATCAAAATGCCCAACGAGCGTGTGCTATGTATGCCGCTAGGTATCCTGGACGACATTATACACGAGTCCGGACCGTTCGCCGGATAGTTACGTTATTTAAGGAAACAGGAAGTGTTCAGCCACATGTGAAACGTCAACCACGACCTGCAACAAATGATTATGCACAAGTAGGCGTTTTAGCTGCTGGCGCGGCTAATCCGCATATCAGTAGCAGACAAACTGCGCCAGAATCGGAAATCTCAGAAACGTCGGTGTTGAGAATGCTACATCAACGTCGATTGCACCCGTACCATATTTCTATGCACCAGAAATTGCATGGCGACGACTTTGAACGTCGTGTACAGTTCTGCCACTGGGCATAAGAGAAATTGCGGGACTATGACAGACTTTTTGCACGCGTTCTATTTAGCGACCAAGCGTCATTCACCGACAGGGGTAACGTAAACCGGCATAATATGCACTATTAGTCAACGGAAAATCCGCGATGGCTGCAACAAATGGAACATCAGCGAATTTGGAGGGTTAATGTATGTTGCGGCATTATGGGAGGAAGTATAATTGGCCCCCATTTTGACGATGGCAATCTAAATGGTACAATGTATGCTGATTTCCTACGTAATGTTCTACCGATGTTACTACAAGATGCTTCACTGCATGACAGAATGGCGATGTACACTCCTGGAAATGGAAAAAAGAACACATTGACACCGGTGTGTCAGACCCACCATACTTGCTCCGGACACTGCGAGAGGGCTGTACAAGCAATGATCACACGCACGGCACAGCGGACACACCAGGAACAGCGTTGTTGGCCGTCGAATGGCGCTAGCTGCGCAGCATTTGTGCACCGCCGCCGTCAGTGTCAGCCAGTTTGCCGTGGCATACGGAGCTCCATCGCAGTCTTTAACACTGGTAGCATGCCGCGACAGCGTGGACGTGAACCGTATGTGCAGTTGACGGACTTTGAGCGAGGGCGTATAGTGGGCATGCGGGAGGCCGGGTGGACGTACCGCCGAATTGCTCAACACGTGGGGCGTGAGGTCTCCACAGTACATCGATGTTGTCGCCAGTGGTCGGTGGAAGGTGCACGTGCCCGTCGACCTGGGACCGGACCGCAGCGACGCACGGATGCACGCCAAGACCATAGGATCCTACGCAGTGCCGTAGGGGACCGCACCGCCACTTCCCAGCAAATTAGGGACACTGTTGCTCCTGGGGTATCGGCGAGGACCATTCGCAACCGTCTCGATGAAGCTGGGCTACGGTCCCGCACACCGTTAGGCCGGCTTCCGCTCACGCCCCAACATCGTGCAGCCCGCCTCCAGTGGTGTCGCGACAGGCGTGAATGGAGGGACGAATGGAGACGTGTCATCTTCAGCGATGAGAGTCGCTTCTGCCTTGGTGCCAATGATGGTCGTATGCGTGTTTGGCGCCGTGCAGGTGAGCGCCACAATCAGGACTGCATACGACCGAGGCACACAGGGCCAACACCCGGCATCATGGTGTGGGGAGCGATCTCCTACACTGGCCGTACATCACTGGTGATCGTCGAGGGGACACTGAATAGTGCACGGTACATCCAAACCGTCATCGAACCCATCGTTCTACCATTCCTAGACCGGCAAGGGAACTTGCTGTTCCAACAGGACAATGCACGTCCGCATGTATCCCGTGCCACCCAACGTGCTCTAGAAGGTGTAAGTCAACTACCCTGGCCAGCAAGATCTCCGGATCTGTCCCCCATTGAGCATGTTTGGGACTGGATGAAGTGTCGTCTCACGCTGTGTGCACGTCCAGCAGGAACGCTGGTCCAACTGAGGCGCCAGGTGGAAATGGCATGGCAAGCCGTTCCACAGGATTACATCCAGCATCTCTACGATCGTCTCCATGGGAGAATAGCAGCCTGCATTGCTGCGAAAGGTGGATATACACTGTACTAGTGCCGACATTGTGCATGCTCTGTTGCCTGTGTCTATGTGCCTGTGGTTCTGTCAGTGTGATCATGTGATGTATCTGACCCCAGGAATGTGTCAATAAAGTTTCCCCTTCCTGGGACAATGAATTCACGGTGTTCTTATTTCAATTTCCAGGAGTGTATTTCCAAGATGATGGATGTCCGCACGTTCACCGGATCTGACGTCCCCGGATTTCTTTCTGTGGGTGAAGTTGAAGGATATTTGCTATCGTGATGCACCGACAACGCCTGACAACATGCGTCAGCGCATTGTCAATGCATGTGCGAATATTACGGAAGATGAACTACTCACTGTTGAGAGGAAGGTCATTACGCGTATTGACAAATGTATTGAGGTTAACGGACGTCATTTTCAGCATTTAATGCATTAATGTGTTATTTACAGGTAATCACACTATAACAGCATGCGTTCTCAGAAATGATGTATTCACAAAGGTACATGTATCGCATTGGAACAACCGAAATAAAATGTTGAAACGTACCTACGTTCTGTATTTTAATTTAAAAAACCTACCTGTTACCATTTGTTCGTCTATGCCATATGTGATTATTACAGCGCCATCTACCACAAAGCGAAAAAAGTGGTCCACCTAAAACATTCATATTTCTTTACGTACTACAGAAATATGCAATAAAAATTGGGGTTCCTATTTTAAAACACGCAGTTGATATCCGTTTGACATATGGCAGCGCCATCTAGTGGCTCAACCATAGCGCCATCTGGTTTTCCCCTTCAAGCTAGACAAGGTTCGTTCTTTGCAGCTGTTTCGTTTGATGCTTATTGCGTGAGATATTTGGCCCTGTCACCATCAATGGACCTCACTGTATATACAGGAACCGGCAGAAGAAGTTTTTAGTCGTCTTAGGCACAGACGATATATTTGTGTAAAGAAAACTCACGCCGTGACAAGAAAGTTATGAAATAAATTTTGACTTGATGGTGGTGACACCTGCGGAAAATACTGTTCCCTAACTGTTTAGTTAAAAGATAGAAAAGTAAAACGTAAAGGCTGCAAATTGTAGAAAGGCCTGTATCTTTGACTCCAAGATGACGTTCCGTCGTAGTAGTCACTCGCAACCATCAAGTAGCGAGCAACATTGCTCTAGAACAGGATTCCTCAAACTGTGCTCCGCGATGCCCTGGCGTTCCGCTGCAAGTGAACATGCGCTCCTCGAAATGTATTAATAACATGCCATTGTTGTTCTTCGACTCTTTGATGATACTAATTACTTTTTAAAATGTATTTTGATTTCTGTATCATTATTTAAGATTTAAAATTGACATAATCGAAGATAAAACAAGCTTTTCTCATTTTAAAATTTTTTATTAACCTTCCAAATAAACAAGGTCTTACATTCACAAGCACAAACTAAATCTACGCAATTATCAATGCACATGCCCCTATAAATGAGAATAACAGGAAAAACAAAGAAAAAGTGTAGGCCTTTTGGAATCATCCCGATTACATTATTCAGAAAATTCCAGATAAAAACATCAACATTCTTCTTGGAGACTTTAATTCACAGATTGGTAAAGAAAAAAGATGTAAGAAAGTATCTGGAGACTATCCTGCATGCAACAGAACAAACAGAACTGGAGTAAGGCTAATAGAACTTTGTCAAGCACACAATTTAATTCTTAAATCCACAGCTTTCAAGAAATTACTACGAAGACAAAAGACGTGGATATCCTCAAATCCTAGAGTTGGGGAATTTCAACTTGATCATCTGGCAATCAAGAAGATTCTAGCAAAGAAATCGTGAATGTTAGGGTACTCAGGGGTGCAAAATTGAATTCAGACCACTACCTTTCTAAAATTAAGTTCAAAGTCATCCCAAACAAGAAAAGCAGCATGAAACAAATTAAGGATCGGAAGTACAACACGTAAAGGATATTAAAATCAGATGAATTCATAAAAGCAACAGAAACCATTCAGACACAAAGCTGGAAATATATCAAAGAAAACCTCATTACTACAGCCGAACGGATAGCACCTAACATAAAAAGTAAAAAACGTGCCTGGTGGTCGCTGGAATGTGATGCCCTCATTGAAACAAGAAAACAGGCGTGCAAAACTGGCAATCACAGAAAACAGAAGAAAGGAGATTGAATTTTATTACAGTTAGAAAACTGGTAGATAAAAATATAAAAAAGATTAAGAAGACATATTAAAACAAAACTCTCCTCCAAATTGATTAAGAATTTGCTAAAAACAACACAAGAAGCTTTTAGAGAACTTTCAAACAAAGGTTATCAAGATGCAAAGCACCCACCTTCCAATTTCGATATGTAAATGGGACCATCACTCACAATAACACGGAAAATTGCAAAATACTAGCAGGCTACTTTGAGAAACTCTTGAATTGTGAACCCATCCTCGAAAAATTTGAATAGATCCCAAATAACAGTGAGAAGTCTGATTGAGAACCACCGACGACTGAAGAACTACAGAAGGTTATTTCAGAACTTAAAAGCAACAAAGCGTCCGGAGAAAACCAAATAGTGGCCGAGCTATGGAATAAGGATACCAAAAATGCAATTAAATCCCTTCAGTGTGTTTTCGATAAAATCTGGAAAGAAGAAGAGATCCCCACAGAATGGAGAAAAGCTCCCATCCACCGTATCCACTAGAAAGGTTTGAAGACAGACCCCAACAATTATAGAGGAATATCACTGCTCGATATAACATACAAGATTCTTTATAAAGTCCTTTTGAACAGGGCAGAGTCACAATTGGACCCACAAATCGAGGAATACCAGGGAGGTTTTAGAAAGGGTAGATCATGTTCGGAACAAATACTAAACCTCAAAAACATCATGGAATATCAAAAATCAAGGGCAAAAACGTACGTGATCTCCTTCATTGATTTCAAAAAAAGCATATCATTCGATTGGTAGAGAATCTTTATTATCAGTCCTGGAAGAAATGGGTTTGGATAAGAAAACCACTAATATTGTAAAAGCGTCCTTATAAATAAATTTTCGAAAGTTAAATTTATGGGCGAATTATCGGAACCCTTTGAAATAAAAACGGTAGTGCGACAGGAGGATGGGCTCTCACCGTTGCTGTTCAATTGCACGCTTGAGAAAGTAGTCAGAGAATGGAACACTAATATTAAGAGTGGTATAAGACTGGGTTGCAAAAAGAAGAACCTTAAAGTAAATTGCATTGTTTTTGCAGATTATATGGCCCTGTTTGCTGAAACAATGGAAGAAGCACGTGAGCAAATACTTGAACTAAAGGAACTAAACAGCTAAAATAGGTCTTCACATCTCCTTTGAAAAAACTAAGATATTGACAAACATCAAGCATTCATGTAAATACCTAAAAGTGCAAGAGCAAAAGATTGAAATAGTAAAGGAATTCAAATATCTCGGAGAATGGATTAGTTGGAATGTTGGGGAAAGCAAAGCAATGGAATCCATAAAAAATGAACTTGAATTGACCTGCCAACTAACACAAAATACCTTTAATGGGGGACCAAAATTACACATTATAAGACAGTGGTTAAGCCAGAAGCACTGTATGCAGCAGAAACATTAAATGAATTTCAAAGGCCAAATGGAGAAACTTGACTTAAGGAAAGAAAATTTTAAGAAAAATCATAGGACCAAAATTTCAAGACAATAAGATTATATACATCAAAAATGAAACTCTCAACAAGAAACTGAAGAACTTTCAGATACTATGCGAAAAAGGAAGATAAATTTTTATGGTCATCTTCTCAGAATGAATTCCAACAGATTACCTAAAGAAATCTTTGACTTTTTCCGTAACCGCAAAACGAAACCCATCTGGTTTGAAGAAACTGAGAAAGAAGTAGTAGAATTAAAGATTTCAAAAAATTCACTTATCGAACAGCTAAATTAATTACTAAAGATGGAAACATAAGGTTCCAAGACAAATCTACACAAAACTCCAAACCCTGGGTCTCGGAAGAAGAGAGGAAAAGAAGATCAGAAAGATTGAAGAAATACTGGGCCCTAAGAAAAGAACAACGCGCAAAGAAACGATCACTCCAGTGTACCCCAAAGAGGGTGAAACGAAAGAAGAAGAAGAAACAAGGTTTTGAATCAAAGGACCAGGATTTTGAAAGGGTTACGTCAGACGAAATGTTTGGGAACCCTTGCTCTAGACAGATGCAAAATTTTAAAAACACATAAATCAAATCGTGGCAAAGGCTTATTCTGAAGAGCTCTAAGACTGTGAAATGTACTTACGGAGGAAGTCGCTTACAAAATTCCAGTTACAACAATAGTTGGGTTCTTCATTTGATTTGGTTGAATTACCAGAAGATACAGAAGAGGTTCAAAGAAGAGTATCTGATTTCGTCACAGATTTGTTAAGTCCGAGCAAGAGCGTCGCAGAAATGCTCAATACTGCGCTGTGCATCTAGGAGGCCCTTGTTCTGAACATTACGAGATCCAACTCGAGCTAAGGAATCTTCTGAATGCTTCAACGTTGCACAGTGACGATGAAAGTAATACGAGACGGAATTGGGCACATACACATTGGTACGGACGATCTTTTATTTCTCTTCACCGCTTGCCATTTTATCACAAGAGGAAGAACATAACTATCATACAGCGTGTGTCCACCTTCAAACACCGCACATTGGCTAAGTGCTGATGTAGATGTTGATGCAGTTACAGATGTAGAACCAAACTCACCTCTTTCGTGTGAGCCTCCACCTGCCTTGGTCTAATCTTCAATCACTACACGGTCGAATCATTAATGGGACACACACTTAACAAGGATGATATTCAGCAAGCCTACTTTCGCGGAGCAGACTGAGGTCAGTCATGCATTGTCTCCTGCGTCGTATTGCTATTGACGGGAGTCTCTGCGGCAGAGGTCTGTTCTTCTGTCTGCTTCTGCTGTCTGCTTCAGCTGTCTAAAAGTAAGAAGAAATTCTGCGTGACTATCCAAGTAGAAACCTGAAAAGGTCCCGGAGTTACGTAAAATCAAAAAATGGATGTATTCAACCGTTCAGGGACAGATTAGCACCGAAACGAAAGATGATAGAGAGAAGTCAGAGATGCAGAATTCAGTTTTTTAGAAACTGTTTTACTGTAGAAAATCAAAATATAGTTCCTCCTTTCAATCATCCCATAGAGCGATTATAAATAAGAACTTACTTCGCTCTTAGCGTCAAGGCATCGTATGTCGCAACGACGGCGAAGGCTATCAAGCGACCAGGAGAAAGTGCAGGTCATATCGCGTTTTCAAGAAGGTTGCCGGATAAGGGAGTAAAATTATAGGATTCTATGGCTGACGTCATTCTGTTGTAGAATTGTGAATCATATTTTATTTGGACTAATTATGACCATCTTGGACAACGAAATTCTCCTCTGTGGTAATTAACATGGATTCAGAAAAAGAACTCTCAGAAACTAACCTTAGGTTGTTCGTCTATGAGATTTACAATAGAGTACACAACGGCTCCCAAGCTTATGCTGAATTCCTTGGTTTTCGTAACGCATTGGATATAGTTCCGTACTTACGATTAGTGAACAAAATAAGAGCTTATCCAGTTTCGAATTCGATTTGTAACTGGTATCATGACTTCCTTTCAGATAGAATATTCAATATGTCGTTTTTAAAGGGACGAAATTAATAGATGGAGAAGTAATTTCGGAAGTAATTAGTGAATAAAGTGTGAGCTCACCGAATACCGAATATCATTTATTATCGGATACAAGACTTCTTTGCAGTCAGAATCCGATACGTTGTTCTTAAAAGAGATAAAGGAAATGCCGAAAGTAACCCAAGAGAGTGTATGGGCAATTACCATTTCGATACATACGAATGATCCAGTACGATTTTAGCGGATGATGCGGTTTCCCAACAGGAGAAGACTACATAAATGCAGGAAGAACTCCAGAGGATCGACGAGTGGTGCTTGGACTGGCTGTTGAGCCTCAGTTTAAGTAACTGTAACGCACTGCTTAAAAATAAACAAAGAGATACATTAATATACTGGAAATAAATCACAGGAAACAGTAACAGGCGAAAGTACCCATGGTTACCCGTCTGAAGCGGCCTAAATTACAACAATGACTTACAGCAAAACGTAGGAAAAGCGGGTAACAGACAGAGATTAATTGAAAGAAACTTAAGAAACTGTAATTCATCTACGAAAGAAGTGGCATAAGAAACAAGCTCTCGGATTGGGGAAGAATGCGGAAGGAAGTCGGCCGTGCCCTTTCAAAGGAACCACCCCGGCATTCGCCAGGAGCGATTTTAGGAAAATCATGGAAAACCTAAATCAGGATGGCCTGATGCTGGATTGAACCATCGTCCTCCCGAATGCGAGTCCAGTGTGCTAACCACTGCGCCACCTCGATCGGTTGATTATTGGTCTGGGAACGTTATCAGAATGGATCTAGAGAAAGGTGATACAGAAGCTCCAACGAGAGCGGCTAATGTCATTAGGACAGAGTGAAGTGGCGCAGTGGTTAGTACACTGGACTCACATATGGGAGGTCTACGGTTCAAATCCCATTCCACCCATTCAGATTTAGATTTTAGGAGATTTCTCTAAATCGCTCCAGGCAAATACCGGGACGGTTCCGTCGAAAAGGACGCTACCGATTTCCTTCCCCATCCTTTCGCAATCCGTCTGCATTGTTGACAGGACGTTAAACACTAATCTTCCTACTTTCGTTGCGTTAGGATTCTTTGACCAATCCGCAAGCGTTACGGACAAGCGTAACAAACACCAACAGAGATGTCTTGCAAAATGGATAATTTTATCGTTGAAATTCCGAGAGCTTACGTTCCAAGAAGAAGACATCTCGCAAAATGACTACTAAGAAAGCTCAAAGGGAGGTTTGCAGACAATTTCCCCACACTCAACATGGGAAGAGAACTCGTTAGGGCTGGGAGAGAGGGTGAAGGGTGAGGTTTGATAGTGTTACCAGAAGCACCCTCCTCCACTGTCTGCTAAGTAGGTTTGCGGCTTCGGTTTAGATGTAGAAGCGGAAACAACTGCCTCTGGTTGGTACCGTTGCGTATCATTTTATTTCGAATCATTTTCACTCGGTTTCTGTATCTTCGATAATCGATCGAATTAGATTCAGGAGACACTTCAGCGCGTAGTTTAAACATCGCTGTAGTCATTTTTGTTCCACTCGCTGGCTATAAGAAATTGTAAAACGAGCGACGGCTATTGTAGAACCCCACTGCAGCGATGATCCACTTCTCCGATAGACCACGCTTAGGCTAAACTTCAGCATTCGCGCTCATTGAGTCCATTACTTAGAATAAAGCTTGAGAATTATTTCATGCCATAGTTGCTGGTAAGTTTTCAGGGTTGTATGGCCGTGATCCAAGAAACTTTTCCGTTCCTGACGTTTCGTCGAGGTCTGCGTTCAACATCTTCGGAGGTTTTCCTGACGATACACAGCCTTGTCGACTGTGGGCGTAGTTGTGCGGAATGCATTCCAAAATCATCAAAAGAACGTATAGTGTGAGCTTATTTATAAGTATGAATCATTCACCATTTCACCACTATTCTCTTACTAACCGTAATTTTATAACAGTGGATTCCAAGTGCTATTACATCATTATTCGTGAACGACGACGTCTCGCAGAACTTTCCACAATGATTCTCCCTTAAATCGAAGCTAAAGACGCCAAACATTTTGGGGGCTTTGAAACGATATTTCCAACTCCATACAGTGTATGAAAAACACTTTCATCAAGTAGAATACGCTAAACACATCGCTGAAATGTAGCATCAGATTTGACGTGGAGCGCACATAATGAAGCATCCGAAGTTGTCAGTAACGTGTCCATGTCTGCAAAACGGCGTTTTGCGCCTAAACTACATTTTAACTCCACGCGGAGGCGACGTTGGCACCGTTTACCGTGAAACTGTTACGTTGTCCTTGAGTTGCGACTACATTTTCTAAGGACTCTCCCAATGAATCTCAACCTGGCACTCGCCTTACCAACAGTTAATTTTATATGATCATTCCACTTCAAATCGTTCCGTACGCATACTCCCAGATATTTTACAGAAGTAACTGCTACCAGTGTTTGTTCTGCTATCATATAATCATACAATACAGAATCCTTAATTCTATGTATTAACAATACATTACATTTGTCTATGTTAAGGGTCAGTTGCCACTCCCTGCAACAGGTGCCTATCCGCTGCAGATCTTCCTGCATTTCGCTGCAGTTTTCTAATGCTGCAACTTCTCTGTATACTACAGCATCATCCGCGAAAAGCCGCATGGAACTTCCGACACTATCTACTAGGTCATTTACATATATTGTGAAAAGCAATGGTCCCATAACACTCCCCTGTGGCACGCCAGACGTTACTTTAACGCCTGTAGACGTCTCTCGCGGGAATTAGAGGTTTTTGGGCTGGGACAAAGTAGAAATACTACAATAAGACGAACAGCTTTTTGAGACAACCACATAATCGAAAAATAACGCGGAGGAATTCCTGTAGAATAAACCGAACAAAAAAATCCGATAAAGAGACAAGTGGAATCGATAATTTCACACGACCTATATAGTTGAAACAAAGATAGCAATACCTGACAACCCTCCTCCCTCCCCCCCATCTCCAAGAGGAATCATGATAATTAGTATCACTTTGCCCTCTTGGTCTCTCTAAGAGGGTTACTCCAAAAGAAATGCACACTATTTTTAAAAAATGTTTGAAAGTATTACAGTGTGTAGATACATCCTTTAGGAACAATGTTTTCATTTCTCCACATAATTTCCATCCCTCTCAACTGCCTTACGCCATCTTGGAACCAGCGACTGTATACCCGCACGGTAAAATTCTGGACCAACCTGTTGGAGCCACTGTTTGGCAGAGTGCACAAGGTAGTCATCATCTTCAAACCTTGTTCCACGAAGAGAGTCTTTCAGATACCCAAAGAGATGATAGTCACATGGAGCCAGGTCAGGACTGCAAGGTGGGTGTTTGAGTGTTGTCCATCCGAGTTTTGTGATCGCTTCCATGGTTTTTTGACTGACATGTGGCAGTGCATTGTCGCGCAACAGCAAAACATCCTGCTTTTGTCGATGTGGTCGAACACGACTCAGTCGAGCTTGAAGTTTCTTCAGTGTCGTCACATATGCATCAGAATTTATGGTGTTTCCAATTGGCGGAATCGAAAAACACCGTAGCCATAACTTTTCCAGCAGAAGGTGTGGTTTTGAATTTTTTTTTTCTTGGGTGAATTTGCATGATGCCAAACCACTGATTGCCTCTTCGTCTCTGGTGAAAAATGACGGAACCGTATTTCACCATCTGTCACAATTTTTCCAAGAAATTCATCTCCACTATTCTCCTACTGTTCCAAAAGTTCGCTGCATTCCGTTTTTCTTGTTTCTTTGCGAGCCACTGTCAACATCCTGGGAACCCACCTGGCACAAACCTTTTTTAACGCCAGCACTTTCAGTATTCTGCAAACACTTCCTACCCCTGTCCCAACGTACCGCGTGACAACTCGTTCACTGTGATGCGTCTGTCAGCAGTCGGCAGTTCGTTAACTCTCTGCACATTGTCTGGAGTGTGTGCAGTACGAGGCCTGCCGCTGCGAGGACAATCCTCAATTTTGCTGTTCCCGCTTTCATCACGTAATCTGCTTGCCCACCGACTAACTGTACTGTAATCGACAGCAGCATCTCCATACACCTTTTTCAACCTCTTGTGGATATTTCCCACTGTCTCGTTTTCACAGCACAGGAATTCTATGATGCACGTTGCTTCTGACGAACGTCAAGTGTAGCAGCCATTTTGAAGACATGCTGTGGCCAGTGCCACTGACGGGAACAGGTTGAACTAAGTTTGAAAACAAGCAGGAAGGATGTATCTAAACACTGTAAAACTTTCACACATGCAGAATGAAAACTGTGTTTTTACAAAAATAATGTGCATTTCTTTTGGAGTGACCTTCGTATAGACGTATATAGCGCAGACTCAGACATCGATACCAATTTTCCCAATATCTGGTCTAAAATTAACCAAATACAAATTTCAAAACTCAATTCAGAGATAGTTCCCTTCCACTTACCAACTACAATCTCTCAATGAATAAAGAAAAGTCATAAAACGTACTTACCAACCATATTAATCAAGGCCTCACAAACACAACACACACACACACACACACACACAAACCGTACTACAAACAACAAAATATTCAGATACAACTCCGAGGCAAAACTCCATGCAAAGCAACGACAAACATCGTCCAATCTAAAAAAAAAAAATTGGGCAGGTGCTTGTGGGACTAGCGCACTGAGGGTTCGGTACAAAATTACGTATATAGACAGTTAGTCAAATCCGAGAATCGAGGACCTTGATGATATTTGCCCGTTGCCGACATTGACAGTGACAAGACTTTGAGTCGTGTTTAAATTTCAAGATTAGAGTTGGATAGGAAATGACAAAAGAAATTTTTTTTTTCGTGTGATATAGTTATAAACTCGCAATTTTCGGATTTTTCCCTTTGGTTGTACTGCGAAACTTTGTTTCTTACCAAATTTCGTGATTCTAGGTCGACGCGAAATGCCTTGTAGGTTTTGATGAGAGACTGCGAGAATCAGAATACACTGAGGTGACCAAAAGTCATATGATTCCTCCTAATACCGGGTTGGAGGTCCTTTTGCCTGGGGTAGTGCAGCAGCCTAAATGGCATGGACTCAACAAGCAGTTGGAAGACCCTGCAGAAATACCGAGCCATGCTGCCTCTAGAACCGCCCATAATTGCGAAGCTGTTGTCGGAAAAGGGATTCTGTGCTCAAGATTATGTCCTGCAAATATTTGATAGGTTTCACGACGGGCGATCTGGCTGGTCAAATCATTCGCTCTATAATTGTCCAGAAAGTCCTTCAAACCTATCGCGAACAATGTGTAGGTTAAGCTATAAAAATTCCATTGTCGTTAGGGAACGTGAAGTCCATGAATGGCTGCAGATGGTCTCCAAGTAGCCGATCATAACCACTTATAGTCAATAATTTGGGTCTAGTGAAGTAGGGCATACAACCCGTCGGCTTTGACCAATGATGTCATACATTAGTCATAGATAGTAATGTCTTCACTTCGAGGCATAGATAATAAAACAGTTCTGTGTTCCGGATAAGCGATATCATTGTACATTAAAATAACTGAATGTGATTCTAAAAGCTATCGCTTCGTATTGCTTAAAATATTCTTCGTGTGATTTAATTAAATTAATTGGTTGTTTCTTATTCATTCGGTAGTGATACTGAAGTAATTTGGACTATTAGTTTCTTATTTCAGAATCATTTTTAGTGTCTTATTTTCGTTTGTAGGAATGAATTTGTCTGTTGCAATGAACCTTGATGATTTACGACAAGCTATGGGCGAAGACATGTTGACCACAATTTGTATGTTGTATATGTGTGGTCTTACTGCTGAATACGTTCGATGTCGTGAGTGCGGCGAACATATGCGCCTCACCAGTGTATCTCGGCACTGTACTCACGACTTACACTCCTGGAAATTGAAATAAGAACACCATGAATTCATTGTCCCAGGAAGGGGAAACTTTATTGACACATTCCTGAGGTCAGATACATCACATGATCACACTGACAGAACCACAGGCACATAGACACAAGCAACAGAGCATGCACAATGTCGGCACTAGTACAGTGTATATCCACCATTGCCAGCAATGCAGGCTGCTATTCTCCCATGGAGACGATCGTAGAGATGCTGGATGTAGTCCTGTGGAACGGCTTGCCATGCCATTTCCACCTGGCGCCTCAGTTGGACCAGCGTTCGTGCTGGACGTGCAGACCGCGTGAGACGACGCTTCATCCAGTCCCAAACATGCTCAATGGGGGACAGATCCGGAGATCTTGCTGGCCAGGGTAGTTGACTTACACCTTCTAGAGCACGTTGGGTGGCACGGGATACATGCGGACGTGCATTGTCCTGTTGGAACAGCAAGTTCCCTTGCCGGTCTAGGAATGGTAGAACGATGGGTTCGATGACGGTTTGGATGTACCGTGCACTATTCAGTGTCCCCTCGACGATCACCAGTGGTGTACGGCCAGTGTAGGAGATCGCTCCCCACACCATGATGCCGGGTGTTGGCCCTGTGTGCCTCGGTCGTATGCAGTCCTGATTGTGGCGCTCACCTGCACGGCGCCAAAAAAGGAAACGACCATCATTGGCACCAAGGCAGAAGCGACTCTCATCGCTGAAGACGACACGTCTCCATTCGTCCCTCCATTCACGCCTGTCGCGACACCACTGGAGGCGGGCTGCACGATGTTGGGGCGTGAGCGGAAGACGGCCTAACGGTGTGCGGGACCGTAGCCCAGCTTCATGGAGACGGTTGCGAATGGTCCTCGCCGATACCCCAGGAGCAACAGTGTCCCTAATTTTCTGGGAAGTGGCGGTGCGGTCCCCTACGGCACTGCGTAGGATCCTATGGTCTTGGCGTGCATCCGTGCGTCGCTGCGGTCCGGTCCCAGGTCGACGGGCACGTGCACCTTCCGCCGACCACTGGCGACAACATCGATGTACTGTGGAGAACTCACGCCCCACGTGTTGAGCAATTCGGCGGTACGTCCACCAGGCCTCCCGCATGCCCACTATACGCCCTCGCTCAAAGTCCGTCAACTGCACATACGTCCAAGCTGTCGCGGCATGCTACCAGACTGCGATGGAGCTCCGTATGCCACGGCAAACTGGCTGACACTGACGGCGGCGGTGCACAAATGCTGCGCAGCTAGCGCCATTCGACGGCCAACACCGCGGTTCCTGGTGTGTCCGCTGTGCCGTGCGTGTGATCATTGCTTGTACAGCCCTCTCGCAGTGTCCGGAGCAAGTATGGTGGGTCTGACACACCGGTGTCAATGTGTTCTTTTTTCCATTTCCAGGAGTGTATTTGTATGGAGGTGCAGCAGAGACGGGTTGTGGCGATCCATTAGGAGGGGAACGTGGTACGAGAGATCTAAGCTCGCCCCGAGAGACATTATGAAAATCACTTACTGTTGGCGTTTAAGATATCCTGTGTGGCTCTGTGTGCATGAATGTCATGTGAGTAAGCGTACGGTAGTGGCCTGGTACTCTATTTGTAGGGAAGTTTGTGGGGAATACATGAAATATAGGCGGCCGTTGTGGGGGGGGGGGGGTGTTATGGTTGAAATTCACGAATCACAGAATCACATTTTGGCAAAAGGAAGTACAACAGGGGGGAACCTCCAGTGGGATTATGGGTTTGGGGGGCAGTAGTTTCAGGTCAGCATTGTGACGATGTTGTGTTCAAAGTAGTACCGAATAGAAGTAGCGAAGTTTTGGTTAGCTTGATGGAAGATCTCGTTGTAGACGTTTCTACTGTTATTTCAGACGGGTTTTCTTCAAATAGGGATTTAGGGGAAAGGGGTTATCAACATCTTGTAGTAAACCACAACATTGAATTTGGATCATTATCCACAGGGGCTTGCACAAATAGTAAGAGGGTTATTGGTCAGCGGTGAAATCTCTTGCAGGGAAAGGGAAACGTCAGATTTCGACACTTCAAAGCCACCTAGACGAGTATTCGTGGGGACACGGTATTCCGCGGACATATTGCCCGTTTAAATTTTTATTAAACATGTTGGCAAAATGTACCGTCCCAAATTTCTCAACTAATTTCACATTGTCTGTGTGTGTGTGTGTGTGTGTGTGTGTGTGTGTGTGTGTGTGTGTGTGTGTGTGCGTATTTGTGTGTGTGTGTGTGTAAGTGTGTGGTGTGTGTATGTGTGTGTGTGTGTGTGTGTGTGTGTGTGTGTGTGTGTGTGTTTGTAAAGTTGTGTTTGTTGTGAATGTGGGTATAGAAATTTCTCAGCTGTCGATCTTCTTTCGTTTCCCAGCACTAGTATCAGTACAATATTTTCGAATCTGTACTTGCTATATTAAAGGCGAAACCCCCGACACAACTAAAATTTGTATCCCGTCCTTCACCTTTACACTGACACTATATATGTCAATTGGAGAGCAAGATACAAATGTTGCGTATAGCTATATAGCTCAAGTAAAGAATGGGATACTATTAGCGTCGAAGGTGACAAAAGAAAATTACCCCATAGCGAAGTACGGGATACAAATTGTATATGTGTCGTCTTATTGCCTCTTCGCGTAGTTCAACAGAGGTACAGGTTGCAAATGTAACGTATGTCTATTTCCACCTTTTCGTTAGCAGTGTACATATATAGAGGTAAACGGAAGTATGGTATACAAATACACTCCTGGAAATGGAAAAAAGAACACATTGACACCGGTGTGTCAGATCCACCATACTTGCTCCGGACACTGCGAGAGGGCTGTACAAGCAATGATCACACGCACGGCACAGCGGACACACCAGGAACCGCGGTGTTGGCCGTCGAATGGCGCTAGCTGCGCAGCATTTGTGCACCGCCGCCGTCAGTGTCAGCCAGTTTGCCGTGGCATACGGAGCTCCATCGCAGTCTTTAACACTGGTAGCATGCCGCGACAGCGTGGACGTGAACCGTATGTGCAGTTGACGGACTTTGAGCGAGGGCGTATAGTGGGCATGCGGGAGGCCGGGTGGACGTACCGCCGAATTGCTCAACACGTGGGGCGTGAGGTCTCCACAGTACATCGATGTTGTCGCCAGTGGTCGGCGGAAAGTGCACGTGCCCATCGACCTGGGACCGGACCGCAGCGACGCACGGATGCACGCCAAGACCGTAGGATCCTACGCAGTGCCGTAGGGGACCGCACCGCCACTTCCCAGAAAATTAGGGACACTGTTGCTCCTGGGGTATCGGAGAGGACCATTCGCAACCGTCTCGATGAAGCTGGGCTACGGTCCCGCACACCGTTAGGCCGTCTTCCGCTCACGCCCCAACATCGTGCAGCCCGCCTCCAGTGGTGTCGCGACAGGCGTGAATGGAGGGACGAATGGAGACGTGTCGTCTTCAGCGATGAGAGTCGCTTCTGCCTTGGTGCCAATGATGGTCGTATGCGTGTTTGGTGCCGTGCAGGTGAGCGCCACAATCAGGACTGCATACGACCGAGGCACACAGGGCCAACACCCGGCATCATGGTGTGGGGAGCGATCTCCTACACTGGCCGTACACCACTGGTGATCGTCGAGGGGACACTGAATAGTGCACGGTACATCCAAACCGTCATCGAACCCATCGTTCTACCATTCCTAGACCGGCAAGGGAACTTGCTGTTCCAACAGGACAATGCACGTCCGCATGTATCCCGTGCCACCCAACGTGCTCTAGAAGGTGTAAGTCAACTACCCTGGCCAGCAAGATCTCCGGATCTGTCCCCCATTGAGCATGTTTGGGACTGGATGAAGCGTCGTCTCACGCGGTCTGCACGTCCAGCACGAACGCTGGTCCAACTGAGGCGCCAGGTGGAAATGGCATGGCAAGCCGTTCCACAGGACTACATCCAGCATCTCTACGATCGTCTCCATGGGAGAATAGCAGCCTGCATTGCTGCGAAAGGTGGATATAACTGTACTAGTGCCGACATTGTGCATGCTCTGTTGCCTGTGTCTATGTGCCTGTGGTTCTGTCAGTGTGATCATGTGATGTATCTGACCCCAGGAATGTGTCAATAAAGTTTCCCCTTCCTGGGACAATGAATTCACGGTGTTCTTATTTCAATTTCCAGGAGTGTATTACGTACGAAGCTCCTTCTGTCATGAGTAGTACTGATATGTAGATAAGACTAGACTGTTAGTAATAGCGGAGACGAAATGAACAACACAATTACAATTTGTATCCCGTATTCCATTTAGGGTTTACTTAATCAGAGGAGACATCGTTCAAGTGAACAACAGGACAGTAATGCTAGTCGAAACGAAGAAATCGACGTACGCCAAACTTGTATTCCGTACTGTACTTCAGCAATACAGTTCGAATGAGCTTCGATATACAACTCATATACATGTTACGTGATGTATTCTTTGATACCAATATATTTCATTCATTTTTTCCATTTTATTATCAGGAGAAATAATAAGATACAAACACGAGATATCGTTTACATGAAAATACTACTGGCCCTTATACATGTCAACTATAGTTTTCGTCTCTCGCATTCCTTTGCTTCTGAACATTCTTCTCAGCTCTTTCATATTTGTCGTAAATGCTCTCTGGCCAATTCTGACGTCATTTGTCAAAGCCAACGGGTTTTATCCCCTGCTTCATTAGACCCAATAATTGACAACTAGGGTCCATGTTTTCGTGGGGTCTGCGCTACACTCTAATCCTACCGTCAGGTCTTACCAACAGAAATCGGGACAGATATGACCGTGCCACGGTATTCCGTTCGTCTAGGGTCCAAACGCTACGGTCACGAGCGAAGGAAATGAGCTGCAGGCGACGTCGTGCTTTGACAAAGGCACTCGCGTCGGTCGTTTGCTGCCATAGACCATTACCGCCAAAATTCGCCGCACTGTGCTGAAGGGTACCCTCGTCGTACGTCCTACATTGATTTCTGCGGTTCTTTTACACAGTGATAAAACAATGACAACTCTACGCAAAAGCTGCTGATCTCGGTAGTTAAGTGAGGGCCGTTGGCCACTGTGTTGTCCATGGTGAGAGGTAATGCCTCAAATTTAATATTCTCGGCACGTTCTTGACAATGCGGGATGCTGAATTCCCTAACTATTTCCGAAACGAAATTTCCAACACGTCTCGCTCCCACTGACATTCCACTTTCAAAGTCTGTTAATTCCCGTCGTGCAGTCATAATCACGTCGGAAATCTTTTCACATGAATCACCTGAGTACAAATGAGAGCTCCATGGATGCACGGCCCTTTTAAAACTTGTGTACGCGATACTACTGCCATCTTTGTTTGTGCGTATCGCTATTCCATGACTTTTGTCGCCTCAGTGTTGGTGTCATAATAGGACGTATCTTCTGTCTGTACTGACTAAGAAGCTTCACTTTTTTACGGCCCCAAGGGGCCGTATACGTCAATAAATTGCAACTTCATACGTCCGCCCGCTCCCGAGAAGAAAGGTTTTGATAGTCGGATGGACAGACAGACAGCATGACGAACGGACGACACAGTGATCCTATAAGGGTTCCGTTTGTACGGACTTTGTTTGTACCTAACAAATGGCAAATGAAAATTAACAGGAAAAAGAAAAACCACAACTACCCAAGACGCCCGGGTTCCCGGGTTCGATTCCCGGCGGCGTCAGGGATTTTCTTTGCTCGTGATGACTGGGTGTTGTGTGATGTCCTTGGGTTAGTTAGGTTTAAGTAGTTGTAAGTTCTAGGGGACTGATGACCATAGACGTTAAGTCCCATAGTGCTCAGAACCATTTGAACCATTTTTTGAACTGCCAAAGACTTGATCCCATTCAACTAAACCTTTACTGTAAACCAAATCATAAACACGAACATCCACCGCAAGAGTCCGCCACCGCTAACAATAAAAGGCCCGCTACAAATCAGTCCACTTCAAATACGCTTTGATCCCATTCAACTGAACCGTTACTATAAACCAAATTCCGCCATAAGAGTTCGCCACCGCTAACAATAAATCGCCCCCTAGAAATCAATCCATTACAAACATGCAGCGCCTTCATCACGTCACATTCCGAAAAAAGCTACAAAATTTGTAAATGCCAATATTACTACTTTAATCACTACTCGTTTCACTCGCAATAATTTGAGCTGTGTTCTGAGGTTCCTACCTAACCTCACCCTCGAAAAACCTACCACATTCGAAAAAACAACCAAATATGTGTGAGAAACATGATTGTTCCTAGATTCACTAATCGTTTCATTCACAATTATTTTAGCTGTGGTCTTGGGTTCCTGATTAACTTTACCCTCGGAAATCGTGCATTATACTGGAAGGAACAGCCAAATATTTGTGGAACAAAGATAATAAGTACCATTGCTACTTGTTTCTGTAGGAACAGTTCAATTGCTGCTTTCATTTTCCTGCCTAAGTACGCCGTTCCATCTGACTACATGTTTGGAATAAACAGTACAGTTCGCACCAGTTACTAAGGCAACTACAGATAAGATTTAATAGCAGGCTGCTCGCGTCCTTCAGAACGTAAATTCATGACCTCACACAGAATGTCACTGGTCGAAGCCGACGAGTGGAATAAAAAAAAAAAAAAGGTTCATATGGCTCTGAGCACTATGGGACATGAATTCTGATGTCATCAGTCCCCTAGAACTTAGAAATACTTAAACCTAACTAACCTAAGGACATCACACACATCCATGCCCGAGGCAGGATTCGAACCTGCGACCGTAGTGGTCACGCGGTTGCAGACTGTAGCGCCTAGAACCGCTCGGCCACCCCGGCCGGCGAGTGGAATCGGACCCTGCCCTTGACCCATCAGTTACACTATCGAAGATCTGCACCCAAATCGCGCGACTGCGACAGCGCACCGTGCTGAGTGTCAATGTCGTGTGACTAGGGCCTCCCATCGTGTACACCATTCCGCAGGGTGCAAGTCTTTCTATTTGACGCCACTTCGGCGACTTGCGCGTCGATGGGGATGAAATGATGGCGATTAGGACAATACAGTACGCAGTCCCTGAGCGGAGAAAAATCTCCGGCCCAGCCGGGAATCGAACCCGGATCCTTAGGCTTGACAATATGTCGCGCTGACCACTCGACTACCGGGGGGCGGACGGCGCATTGTGCTGACGATGTCAGACTGCGAATCGTGCGGCTCTGCAGGCGCTCGCGGCGACTTACCAGAAGAGAAGGCCGGCGGCTATATCACGAAGCGCAGCGCTCAGCAGGGCGAACATAGCGGTTCACAGGCTTAGCACCAAGTGTTTCCGTAGTTACCGCGGCTGCATCTCCATTGTTGAAACAGAAGACGGCAGCGATGACCGCGAGTGTTTGGAGCCAGCTCGTTTCCTGGCAATCATGTACGCTGCACGGAGCTACTGTACGGTGTTCCAATACGTATTACAGAAGAATGATGTCTGTCAATTCGTGAGTCATAGGTATCCCCTTTTCTCGTGATTGCGTAACATGGCTGTAACGAAGCCAAAACCAAGTAGCTTCGTGCATCTTGAACCAAGTCAGGACGAGGTCCCAAAGCAGCAAGTGCCGTACCGAGGTGAAAAAGTGCAGAAGATTTCAATAGTGGAAGCAATGAAACAGAGAATGCGAAATGACTGAGAAGTATCTACCATCCCCAATGATCGAGATTACTACAGAACTTGTTATAAATAAATACATTAAGTGTTGAACAGTTATACATTAACAAAAGTATAACACACAGTAACTCACCGTTACAGCTCTTTATCAGTTAGTTTTGTCGTCCTGTCCCTTTTTTTGGCCGTAAACATAGATAACACGAAATATAAACTCCTGACATTTGGTTGAAACTTTCACAGTTTTCTCCTGTGCAACCAAAATCCCCAAGTTTGACAGTCCATCATTTGTCATTATGTTGCGAAAATAGGTTTTAACGCGTTTTAATGTATTCATGCTTCTTTTGCAAGACGTAGTGGTCGCAGGAATTGCAAGAACCAACGACAGTAATTTCACATATTCAGAGAACACGTTTTTTAATCAATTGTTTGTAATGGATTAAGGAGGGTAGGACGTCAAACGGGACGACTTGGAGCAGGAGAGACACCACAGGAATTTTCGATTTCCGCCGACCGTGCGGTTCTAGGAGCTGCAGTCTGCAACCGCGTGACCGCTACGGTCGCAGGTTCACATCCTGCCTCGGGCATGGATGTGTGTGATGTCCTTAGGTTAGTTAGGTTTAAGTAGTTCTAAGTTCTAGGGGCTGATGACCTTAGAGGTTAAGTGCCATAGTGCTCAGAGCCATTTGAACCATTTTTTTTTCAATTTCCACTGTCTACACTTTTAAAAATAAATTCATAAAACTTTGTCAGAATGATCAGAAAGGATTCAGGATTTACCCTTATAGTGGTGGAAGTTCAAAAATATAAGAAAATAATTTATTTTTTTATATTTCTATTTCACCTTTTGTTCACTTGCGATTGGCTGCATTTGTTGCTATAGGTACACTTTTCTTCATAAGCAAGGGAGATTCTTCGATGAATTTTGCACAGCATACAAACCATACTTACAGGTGTATGAAACTCTAGAATTTTCCAAATCTATTCAAAACTGTGGTAAAAATTGAGCTAATTAACTACAAAGTTTTTTTTCTAAGCATGAAGTTTAAAGTGTAACAGCACATTCATTTTTTCGTAAATTAAATAATTTCTAGAGTGTCATCCACCTGTAAGTATGGTTTGTATGCTGTGCAAAATTCATCGAAGACTCTCTCTTACTTATGAAGAAACGTGTACCTATGGCAACAAACGCAGCCAATATAGGTGAAAAAATAATGAACTTTCACATATAAAAGAATGTATTTTGTAGTTATTTTGAACTTACACTGCTATGATTGTGAATCCTGAATCCTTCCTGGTCATGCTGACAAAGTTTTATGAATTTATTCGTAAAAGTAAAGACAGTGGACATTAAAATGTCCTGTGGCGTCTCTCCTGCTCCAAGACTGCCCGTTTGACGTCCTACCCCCCTTAAGGAGGTCCTGAGGCTGTAGACATTTATCACGTAAACAAACGAAAGTTCTCCTTTCAATTTTTCACAGTCATAGAAACGATATATTTTAAGTAGTTTTTAAACTTCTCATATCGGGCGATTGTTTGGCCTACTATAACCAGAGAACTTTATCTCATTTACAAGTTCTGTAACATATGTTTCATGAAAGTCCTGGAATCTATTTTACATATTTATTACTACTTTGCAAAGTTTTACTTTGCAATATGTCAAACAATGTACTTGTATGTGGGAAAATCGAATTGTACAGCTGCAGTGGAAAAAGAAAAGTTTGATCATCCACCATACTACTTAGCCCAATTGCTAGTGTAAGGAATTATCATCCAACACTTCACTGTTTATCACATCATTAAGTGCAGCTCCCAGGCATGTGTAATGAAGAATAATGCTTTGTACAGCTCATGAAGGAGAGAAATTTGTTAACATCGAGTATAAATTTATGTGTCAGGAAGTCGTTTCTGAAAGTATTTGTATGGAGCGTAGCCATGTATGGAAGTGAAATATGGGCGATAAATAGTTTAGACAAGAAGAGAATAGAAGCTTTTGAAATGTGGTGAGTACAGAAGAAAGCTGAAGATTAGACGGGTAGATCACATACACTCCTGGAAATTGAAATAAGAACACCATGAATTCATTGTCCCAGGAAGGGGAAACTTTATTGACACATTCCTGGGGTCAGATACATCAAATGATCACACTGAGAGAACCACAGGCACATAGACACAGGCAACAGAGCATGCACAATGTCGGCACTAGTACAGTGTATATCCACCTTTCGCAGCAATGCAGGCTGCTATTCTCCCATGGAGACGATCGTAGAGATGCTGGATGTAGTCCTGTGGAACGGCTTGCCATGCCATTTCCACCTGGCGCCTCAGTTGGACCAGCGTTCGTGCTGGACGTGCAGACCGCGTGAGACGACGCTTCATCCAGTCCCAAACATGCTCAATGGGGGACAGATCCGGAGATCTTGCTGGCCAGGGTAGTTGACTTACACCTTCTAGAGCACGTTGGGTGGCACGGGATACATGCGGACGTGCATTGTCCTGTTGGAACAGCAAGTTCCCTTGCCGGTCTAGGAATGGTAGAACGATGGGTTCGATGACGGTTTGGATGTACCGTGCACTATTCAGTGTCCCCTCGACGATCACCAGTGGTGTACGGCCAGTGTAGGAGATCGCTCCCCACACCATGATGCCGGGTGTTGGCCCTGTGTGCCTCGGTCGTATGCAGTCCTGATTGTGGCGCTCACCTGCACGGCGCCAAACACGCATACGACCATCATTGGCACCAAGGCAGAAGCGACTCTCATCGCTGAAGACGACACGTCTCCATTCGTCCCTCCATTCACGCCTGTCGCGACACCACTGGAGGCGGGCTGCACGATGTTGGGGCGTGAGCGGAAGACGGCCTAACGGTGTGCGGGACCGTAGCCCAGCTTCATGGAGACGGTTGCGAATGGTCCTCGCCGATACCCCAGGAGCAACAGTGTCCCTAATTTTCTGGGAAGTGGCGGTGCGGTCCCCTACGGCACTGCGTAGGATTCTACGGTCTTGGCGTGCATCCGTGCGTCGCTGCGGTCCGGTCCCAGGGCGACGGGCACGTGCACCTTCCGCCGACTACTGGCGACAACATCGATGTACTGTGGAGACCTCACGCCCCACGTGTTGAGCAATTCGGCGGTACGTCCACCCGGCCTCCCGCATGCCCACTATACGCCCTCGCTCAAAGTCCGTCAACTGCACATACGGTTCACGTCCACGCTGTCGCGGCATGCTACCAGTGTTAAAGACTGCGATGGAGCTCCGTATGCCACGGCAAACTGGCTGACACTGACGGCGGCGGTGCACAAATGCTGCGCAGCTAGCGCCATTCGACGGCCAACACCGCGGTTCCTGGTGTGTCCGCTGTGCCGTGCGTGTGATCATTGCTTGTACAGCCCTCTCGCAGTGTCCGGAGCAAGTATGGTAGGTCTGACACACCGGTGTCAATGTGTTCTTTTTTCCATTTCCAGGAGTGTAACTAATGAGGAGGTATTGAATAGAATTCAGAGAAGAGGAGTTTGTAGGACAACTTGACTAGAAGAAGGGATCGGCTGGTAGGACATGTTCTGAGGCATCAAGGGATCACCAATTTAGTATTGGAGGGCAGTGTGGAGGGTAAAAATCGTAGAGGGAGACCAAGAGATGAATACACTAAGCAGATTCAGAAGGATGTAGCTTGCAGTAGGTACTGGGATATGAAGAAGCTTGCACAGTATAGAGTAGCATGGAGAGCTGCATCAAACCAGTCTCAGTACTGAAGACCACAACAACAACAACAGGGCATGAATGAAAATTCCATCTAGTTTCACAAAGGCTTGGTAATTTACATCCCCTTTCTTGCAGAAGTTCGTTTCTTTTACTAGAACGACTAAAATGCGTAAAATTGTGACAGATTTGCAACCAAAATTTTTACTTGCGTTATTTTTGCAAGTATAGAGGAGGACTAGGTTCAGTTGATGTGCATAGCAATAAGTAAAGAGAGCATGAGGATATGCTTGTTTCCCAGTAGAATACACGGTAATTTTTCGCTGTCATTGCACTGCAGCCTCTACATGTTGGGACACTAATCTGTTTTAATCAATATTTCAACTGCTTAGCACTTGAAATAAAACAGTGGCTATGCCTTGTGCACTCTGGTATTTCGATAGGTCATAAAAACCTATGAATTTCCCTTGTATTCCTACACTCATTTGACTTTTAGGTGAGACTACCGTTGTTTCGTGGGATGGTATCGATATAAAGGTACTCTTTTAACTTCACTTGAAATTTGTTCTTTAATAACATCCGTAATACAAGCTATTACTTCATTCTGTGTGTACCTTACTCCATCGGATGCTAAATGATATTTCGTGTATGGATCTCCTTCTGCCAAGAAACCCCAAAGTTATAAATAATTTTCTTTATTTACTGATACTTCAGATCCGTCATGACCTCGAAGAGCTAACACTAGCCGTGCTAAAAGGCATATAGCCGAAATAAGCCTCTTCATTATACGTCTGTTTCGATCAACCTTCTCGCAGTGTTTCAAAGCTTCCAGTCCCGTTGCATCTAAGAGAGCATTATCAGTTCTTACTGCACGTAGCTGACAGTATTTAACAGCCGCTGTAATAAGTAAAATGCAACATTCATACTTTACAGCTTTCGAAACGAAAGTTTGAATACTCTCTTCACCTACTCCTCAGTTACGCTATTCAAAAAGGTTTTTCCTTACAACGCTGTCACTTAGTCACTTTTTTGAATTGTACCATTGTGCTTGGGAGCGTCTTACAAATTTTCCGTTTTCAGTGCTTACAGTTAAAAAATTCAGTGGATCTAGATGGATGAAATAAATGCGAACATGACAGCTAGAGGTAGTCAGAAATAGCATGCGTTACAATGCAATAATTTAAATAAACTACTGTGTAATGTTGTTGCTTTATTTTTCTATGTAAGCGGTGCTGATTGACAAAAAAAGCGGTTTAAAAGCTGTGAGATGTCTGGGGAAGTTAACCTTGCATTACTGCGCAACTGTTTCACCAGGTATCCAGTCTAGCTTACCAAATTCCCGACCAAACTAACATTAATTATAATCTTTTAATAGTTATACGACATCCAGTGATATATATATATATATAAGAGAATTTAAATAAAAAGAAATAAATCAGTTTATATTTGGAAATTTATTTTAACGTTGATCATTGAAATTTCAGCATATTAAACGTGAGTCATATCTAAGCTGGTGCCTTATTTAGGATTGTGAAAATGTGAGTTTGTACTCTTACGGAAGACATCAAATAGGGAGTCAAGATTGGGGGACTGCGTACAACACTGCATTCATAAAATAACACACGAAGAACGTTGAAACATATGCAAGAGAAAATTAACCACAACCAAGCGATTCAATTTTCACCCAAAGAAGTTACATTCGTAGCACAATCCTGTCCGTCGTGTAATTACCACACACTGGTATACTAAATTCATACTAACTCTCTGTGAAATCTTCCCAAAAATAATAGCTGAGGGCTACTTAGATGATTACACCACATGCTTCACGTGGTCAACTTGGTTTACACAAAGCGGGTAACTCCACAATAATTTTGATAATTAAAATAAATTAGGTCGAAAAGCAATTTAAAAAAGAAAAACCTTGAACTGGTTACTAACGTCTTACTATTAACCCGATGCATCAAACAATTATATAAGCATGTGGTAGTGGACTCACGAAGTACACCCCACGTGGGTTGAACATAAAGAAAAGTTGCTATATTGAAAAATATTGTCAAGACGAGATGTTATAATCTCACGCACACTCGCATTTAAGATTGATGATCTTAGTTAGAGTTACTGATCAACACGTGGTTCCACTTTACTCACAAAGTAGTGACAAAGCAACTACCGGAATATATTCTGAACTTCACACGAGAATTACACTGCGCTGCAATTTAAGATAACATTAGATATTTTAGAGCTAAACCTGAAATAAAGGTGATTAAATTTTCAGTTAGGCTGAACTTAAAAATCCATTGTCCTACGGACTTAGCAGACACGCGCTTAGCCGGAGATCTTACCACTTCAGACGCTCGCCATGGACAGACTGACCTGGTCCCTTTCTGAGGGTGGCTCACAAATACAAACGGAAGTGGCCAGAGGGGCAGCTTCCTATACCAACATGACAAGAGACAGACAGGACCATACTAAGGATAGAAACCTCTTTGCTTTTAGAAAGCGTAGCTACCTGTTCTGACGTTGGTCCTCCTGTTCTCTAGCAGACAGGCTTGTCTGCTACCCTCAAGCATGCAACTAGAAATACATTTGCTCATTCATCCTCTCACACAGAAGGGAAGGGGGATGATAGTATCTTATCATATACAGTATATAAAAGAAAGCGGATGTAGGTTCCGTATGAGACTGTGTGACATGAATTACATATAAACTCTGTTTTAAAGTGTAGTAGTGTGACAGATCGTTCTTGTTTATGTGTAAAAGTAACATGTTCCACTACTCAGTCTCCTCCCAGATAGTCAGAAACACCACAGTAAATTTAGAAGAGGAATTTATGCCGTAAGTGACAACATATTTTAGAAATTAACGTGAAAGGAATCCAACAGAGACCTTTCATAACCCCAACGCTCCGGGAAAAGACTGTGCAGGGAATTTTCTGGCCATGCTAGGACATTCCCAAGCAGGCTTCTCACACCCTACTTAAACCAAAAGTGTAAAGAAAAGGCAAAAGGTCACCAGCTACTTGCTAAAACACATTAAAGTCAAAAAATCTTTAAAATCTACCAATTTCAAACAGAAAAAGAACACAATCTGTGACACCTATTTAAAAGATAGTGTAGACCTAATTCGGTCAGCAAGTAAAAACAATGGTTCCTGTGTCATTAATATGAAAACAATTACCCTTATGGAGTTCACCAGTATTTGCTCACTGCAAGAGCCAACTGATCACAGGAAAATTTATGACTGTTTATTAACAAGCAAAATTTATGAAAATAGCAAAGGTGCCACGGCAATTAAAAAAGAACATGGAAATAACATCAGTATTATAAAGTAGAACATTACAATGCACAATCCGCAAAAGCAAAAAAAGTGATAAGAGAAAAAAACATGTTTTACGAAGTGGTTATCACAAAAAACTTCTATATCTTATAAAACTAATAATTTGTAGAATTAAAATAACTTTGTGGCACTAATTTAATCACTCTACTACATTTCAGTTAATTAGCAAACAATGATCACTGTGCCGTTATACTGAAACTACAATTAATTATGTGATTGTTACCCTTAAGGGGTTCCTCACTATAAATATGCCCCATGCAAAGACTAATCGATCACAGACCAATGAGAATGAAAAGCTATCTGATTGATAAACGAAGCAATGCCACAGCAATGAATTTACGAAACAAAATATCACAAATCTAATACATCACACATAAACAAACATTGATAAATAAAACAGCTCTGAAAGTACAATAGTCAACGTCTAAAAAACACCGATAAATAAAACACCTGCAAAATACAAGAGTCAAAGTCTAAAAAAAAAAAAACAATAAATAGAACACCTGCAAAATACAAGAGTCAGTCTAATAAACACCAATAAATCGAACCCCTGCAAAACACCCGAGTCAAAGTTTCTGTGACAGAAACACACGTATATGCACTGGACTAAGAACCGTATAATCACTGTTCACTGACACACTCAGTACTTCCACTGTTCCGAGGCACAATATAAGGGTCAGGGGAGGGGGGAGGTTCGTCGCCGCAGCTGTCAGGGATTTTTGTCCATCTGTTGCGTGCAATCCCGCCGCCTCTGCCCTCTCATGAAGTTTCTCTTGGTGGCCCGTGTCATGTACATCTCCATTTGGTTCCATGTTTGTGTTGTCAAATTCGTGCGGTATCCTCGTTTGACACGCCAGGTTGATATTCCTGGGCAAGGATGACACTTAATGGCTCTTCTTTGTGCCACCCTTAGCTACCAGAGAACATCGAACTATGATTTACTGTCGCTTGACAGTGGACATCCGCCAGGAAATGTTGACAGGCGTCGTTGAAGTCTGCCAGTTTCTCTGGACAGTGCGTGTCAAAAGGCTCCACGCTCCTTGTGTCGTTACATTCTTGAGTTATCCTCAAATGGCTCACCGGTTTGATATTCCTTGGCAATTATGACACTTAATGGATCTTCTTTGTGCCACCCTTAGCGACCAGAGAACATCGAACCATGATTTACTGTCGCTTGACAGTGGGCATCCGTCAGGAAATGTTGATAGGCGTCGTTGAAGTCTGCCAGTTTCTCTCGACAGTATGTGTCAAAAGGCTCCACGCCCCTTGTGTTGTTACATTCTTGAGTTATCCTCAATTGGCTCGCCGGTTTGATATTCCTGGGCAAGGATGACACTTAATGGCTCTTCTTTGTGCCACCCTTAGCGACCAGAGAACATCGAACCATGATTTACTGTCACTTGACAGTGGGCATCCGTCAGGAAATGTTGATAGGCGTCGTTGAAGTCTGCCAATTTCTCTGGACATTACGTGTCAAAAGGCTCCACGCCCCTTTCTCCCCTGTCTTCTGTCGTTTCACCGCGGCCGTCCCGTCACGGTCGCGTGCGTGTGGTGCGTTGCCAGCAGATGGATTTCCGCGCGGTGGACCGCTCGCCCATCTCAGGTCATCGCCTCCACGACTGGGGCGGCCGCCCATTAGCTCCAGGTGCAAGGGAAAGTGTTTGTCAGTGCCCTTCTTTTGTTGTCGACCGCGCTCCCGAAGTGGCCCGGTTGACAGCGTGTCCTGCTGGGAAACCCGCCAGTTTACAACTAGCCCTCCTCCTCGCTGCTCCCGCTGTCTCGTAAGAGTTTAGCCGGTTCGCTTTCACGTTCTCAACTGCATTCACAGAAATTGTTCATCATAGTTATGTGATTACAAAATGTCATACATAATACCGCTTAGTATTGTCTTTCACAATTTTTTAAGAACAAAAGTGAGACTTATTCTTTTTTTTTAAATAAAAAATTACATGAATCGACAATATAAAAAATAAAAGTTAAATGACTTGACAATATAAAAAAAATAAAAGTGAAATGGCTTGACAGTATAAAAATTAAATTTAAATGAACTGACAATACAATATCTAAATCCACATCACTAATGTGGTTCACTTATGTTTTAATAAATCAAATGCTACTTATTAATTCACTAAAATGAATAGGATTATGTCTTGTGCAAGTATAGGTCAGGACAGCATAGGGTTCACATGTTATTTACACACACACACACACACACACACACACACATGCACACCTGTTGTCTATTCTACAAACTAACTACCCATAAACATGCATTACTCAAAATTCTACTTCTATCCACTACTAGTTAATCCAACAAGCTACTTCAATGCTACTCCAACACAGTGTTTATGCGACTACAACATTGTTCTAATTCGTCGTCTTCCTGACGCTCGCGGCATATGTCTTGTCACATGATAAATATGGAGAAACTTTCCTTAAACACACACAGTAAAAAGAACAATGGTTATTTACACGCCAAAACATTTATACCAGTTGACATACTTGATAAGAGATTCGCAATTATACATTTATTATACTCATATATTCACACATAAAACAGTAAGAAAATTTCATCTAAAATTACGTTATCACAAGAATTAATCACACAAATGACTCTGAGAACGGTAAAAATATCTGCATCTTACAGGTTATACTACATTTTCTTACCCATTTTGCTGCGATTTCGTTCCTTCTTTAAGTTACCTTTCGCTTCCAAATCAGTTATTTCGCCTGTGGTGGTTATTCTGGATTCATTGCTCATGAATGGCAAAATTGTGGTCTCCTCTATTCTGTAAAACAGTTTCATCTTAACATATTGAACTTACAACAGACACAAAAGATCCGAATCCTCCTGTAGTTTAAATGACAAATGTTTTGCTTCATCCTTATTATCTTAAACCAAGCTTTCCTTCGGTCCCATAATCAAAATTATTTAATCTTCCTCTACCTTCAAGAGGGAAATTTCCTCAGTACAAATCATATAGGCTGCAGTGCATCCCGCACCAGCGAAAACAGTAAGCCGTAATGCTCACAGCGTCAGCAAAACACATAAACGTCTCTTTTCTAGGACAAGTATTAACGCAGAATAATTTTTCAGGCTTTGGCTCAACATCAATCAAGACTACAGAAAGGATCCATATTTCTGTTCCATTCTCCATTTGCTGAAAAACTGCTCGTATTTGACTACCACAATAATATTTCAGGGCCACGTAAATTACACAAACCACAATTCTTCTTTCACCTTGAAGGGAATCAATATACTGACGAAATCCACAGACAGCACTTTACATACTCAGCTATAAAGAACAAGAAAAAAGATATATCATCAATATTAACATATCATCGCATATTGGGAAGCCAATGGTTAAACAATCGTATTATCGCATCCTGTTTTCAAGATTCTAAACTTACTCATTCCTTTCTCAGAGTTCTCCTATCTTAAAATATTCATACAGCACGCATACTATAGTAAGAGATCCTCATTTATACTGACAGATATAGAATAGTAATAGATAGATAGTAGCACTGAAAGCAGAAAATCGGAAACAAGGCTACTAACAGCTGGGGACCTGGGTTTGCCAGACCCATAATACCCACAGATCGGATATTCCCCTGAGTTTTGCATTAATTCAACACAGATCTTGCTTCCCTCAGGAGCGACTCGTTTCAATTTACACAAAAAAAAACAACATAAACAGCATTTCACTCGTTCACAAAGAAACCTTTTATCTTCACGTTTGAACCAAACTAAATCCTAATTGCACAAGTAAAGAAAAAAAATTTAAAAACATCACTTCAATCAATCACATAGAAACATCTTTAGCATTATTTTTCACCAACATATTATTCAAAATGCATACGTCACAAATTTAAACTAATCAATTCTTTCTCCTCACCGTCCTCTCTACTTCTCACTGTCCTTTCTACTCATTTGCCATGTCGCTCATTTGTTCCGATTGGGCGCCTTCTGGGCTGATCATTTGTCATTGCCGGTTTTGTTCATTTCCATTTGCTGGATTATGTCTAGGATTGGCCGGCCGAATTTCAACATCATGAGGTACTCCGCCTACCATCCTATTCCCACCGTGTTCACCGTAGTATCGATTCTGGTTGTCGTACCTGTAGCGTTCACGATCTTGCCCACGTCCTCGATCATTTCCGTTGTTCCACCTGTGTTCGCGACTGTTACCCCAGTTTCTATACGGTCGGTCCCGATTATTGTTCCGTTCGCGTCGCGACGACCAGTCACGCCGTTGATTAGTACTACGGCCACGACTGCGATCGCCCTGCTGTGCCCCGTAATAACTTTGTGCCTGATTAGGCGGACATTCTCCTGTATTGTATTCCAACTCTTGGAGAAGTGTCTTAAACGTTTCCACGTCCTCTTTGCATCGTCCCGCGAGAATGACGGGGCGCAAGTGCATCGGCAATTTGGTGATGCATATCCTAATTAGTTCCGCAGGCCCATATGGGTCGTATAAAAATTGATTTGCCTGCAGCATGTGGTCGAATAGGCGTGCTGGGCTGCCGAAACCAGACTGGTTCAAATTTGGCAGCATAATTATGCCATGCTTGACCCTATCTTGTGCCGCTTCCGACCAATAGGCGGAGAGAAAGGCTTGTCGATACTCCCGAGTGGAGTTGCAGTGACGCGTTGCCGACCTCATGCGAATCGCCGGTTCGCCTTCCAAATAGCCACACATATATTTTATCTTATGTGAACTTGCCCAGTCTGGGGTAAGACAAAATTCAAATTGCTTGAGCCATGCTCGTGGATGTATTCCTTTTTGCGAATTTCGAAATATCTCAAACTTTCTCACCGTAAGGAAATGTTTGAAATCAAATCCCCGCATTTCCTCCCGGTGAGGCCCTTGAATGTTTCTATTTTTCTCATGTCTGCCCCTCAAAATACATTCTTCCCTGTCGTCAAAATCTCCCTTGTGGCCGAAGTCCCTCTCTGCACTGTTCGTACGGCTATTTTTAGTGCTATTGGCGAGTTCGTAATCAGACGCCATGAGGTTTTCCAGATGCGCCACGCGTTCTTGTAATTCGCCTGTTACAGCTTTGTGCCGCCTGTTCACTTCGAACTGTCCCTTCTGAAATCTAAGAAGCGAACGCACTTTTTCGGTCTCTGCGCCCACTACCGGTGTAGTATTGTTCTCGCTTTCCGTCTTTGGCATTCTTCTCTCAGCGCTTGGAAATTCCTAAGTAGCTGTTCTTCCCTCTCTTTAGATTCCGCATCGCGACTCCGCTTGCAGACGGTCATCGATTTGATCAAATGTACGGCCTAATTCTTTCATAATATCACTTTTTATTTCACTTGCCAGATTGTTTATTCTTTGTGAGATATCATCGGACACTCTCTGCATTGACTTGTCGACTTTATTTGTCTGCTGGATTAGTTTTTCGTCTATTTGTTGGCCTAGCTCGCGGATCGATTTTTAGATTTCTGCGTCATTTGTTCGCCTAGCTCACGGATCAATTTTTCAGATTTCTGCGTCATTTGTTCGCCTAGCTCACGGATCAATTTTTCAGATGATTCTTTTTGTTCTCGGAACGATTTTTCAGATTTTTGCGTCATTTGATCGCCTAGCTCTCGGATCGATTTTTCAGATTTCTCTGCGTTTTCTTTATTTTGTTGCAATAAGGCTTTCATGAGTTCTGCCAAATCAATTTGGTTAGTTGGAGGCAAATTAATTTCTGGCTCTGGTCTGAGCCCGTTCGTCCTGTTTTGCATTTCCTCTGAAGTATTCCCCAATGCATTTTCGGAACCGTCTGACGTGTTAATATTCGAAATCAAATTACCCCCTTGGTCCATGTTGCTTAAGTTTTTGGACCGCCTACTTTTAGCTTGGTTACGTGTCTGCATTCGTTCAATTTATACCCAGTACGCAACACACTAATCACAATAAATGTATCCCACAAAAATTATGACAGTCACACGAAACATACCCAACCTAGTACGCACTTTTTCACACGCAAAACAAATTTTTATCTTTGATCGAAACAGTGGAATTTACAAGCGAAAAAAAAACACACACACACACATATAAAACACACAAATATAGAAAACAAAACAACAAGACAAACAACACAATGCCGCTCAACAACGCCGTGAATCATTTGAAAGTCTACTCAGAAACAACGCAGAAGTTGTTTGAGCGCTGCAGGGGAACTGGCCATTAAAATTGCTACACCAAGAAGAAATGCAGATGATAAACGGGTATTCATTGGACAAATATATTATACTAGAACTGACATGTGAGTACATTTTCACGCAATTTGGGTGCATAGATCCTGAGAAATCAGTACCCAGAACAACCACCACTGGCCGTAACAACGGCCTTGATACACCTGGGCATTGAGTCAAACAAGCTTGGTTGGCCTGTACGGGTACAGCTGCCCATGCAGCTTCAACACGATACTACAGTTCATCAAGAGTAGTGATTGGCGTATTGTGACGAGCCAGTTGCTCGGCCACCACTGAGCAGACGTTTTCAGTTGGTGAGAGATCTGGAGAATGTGCTGGGCAAGACAGCAGTCGAACCATTTTCTGTATCTAGAAAGTCCCGTACAGGACCTGCAACATGCGGTCGTGCATTATCCTGCTGAAATGTAGGGTTTCGCAGGGATCAAATGAAGGGTAGAGCCACGACTCTGAGATGTAACGTTCACTGTTAAAAGTGCCGTCAATGCGAACAAGAGGTGACCGAGACTTGTAACCAATGGCAAATCCATACCATCACGCCAGGTGATACGCCAGTATGGCGATGACGAAATCACGCTTACAATTTGCGTTCACCGTGATCTCGCCAAACACGAATGCGACCATCATGATGCTGTAAACAGAACCTGGATTCATCCGAAAAAATGACGTTTTGCCATTCGTGCACCCACGCTCGACGTTGAGTACACCATCGCAGGCGCTCCTGTCTGTGATGCAGCGTCAAGGGTAACCGCAGCCATTGTGTCCCAAGTTATATTCCATGCTGCTGGAAACGTCGTCGAACTGTTCGTGCAGATGGTTGTTGTCTTGCAAACGTCCCCATCTGTTGACTCAGAGATCGAGACGTGGCTGCACGATCCGTTACAGTCATGCGGATAAGATGCCTGTCATCTCGACTGCTAGTGATACGAGGCCATTGGGATCCAGCACGGCGTTCCGTATTACCCTGCTGAACCCACCGATTCCGTATTCTGCTAACAGTCATAGGATCTCGACCAATGCGAGCAGCAGTGTTTCGATACGATAAACCGCAATCGCGACAGACTACAATCCGACCTTTATCAAAGTAGGAAACGTGATTTACGCATTTCTCGTCCTTACACGATGTATCACAACAACGTTTCACCACGCAACGCTAGTCAACTGCTGTATGTATGTGAGAAATTGGTTGGAAACTTTCCTCATGTCAGCACGTTGTAGGTGTCGCCGCCAGCGCCAACCTTGTGTGAATGCTCTGTAAAGCTAATCATTTGCATATCACAGCATCTTCTTCCTATTGGTAAAATTTCGCGTCTGTAGGACGTGAAACGTCCCCTTAGAAAAATTATACAAGACTGTGCTTAAACTGACACACAATATTTTTAGCGCAACGCAATCTGACTTTCAATAATCCCTACAAAACAATGGCCCTGACTAACATTAACCTATACCTTTCACAAATCACTTACCTCACAAAAATCTTCGTTACTCGATCTACTGCAATACAGCGAGCGCCACTACTGCCAGCTAAACAAAAGATTCAAACTACAGAAGGCACTAACTACTGATAGGCATAGTTAGCAAATGAAAGATTTTAATAGAGAACAAACAATGTATTTACCTTAATAATCATAATATATATAGCAGTTCATGACATCCATTTTTACAAATTTCAAAACTGCGCCATTTCTCTCCCCACATCCACCACTGCTAGCGGCTGACCTCCAACTGCGCAACGCTACGCGCTGTTAACGTCCAGCTGTCCAACACTACAATGGCAGACAACAATGCAAACTAGCCACAGACTGCACACAGCACAGCCAATGATTTTCATACAGAGCGCTACGTGGCATTACCAATATAAAAATCTAAACAGCCTACTTACAGACGTTATCTTCGTGGTGTAGCAATTTTAATGGCCAGTAGTGTATTAGTCGGTCATTGTCCATCTTCATGAATGTCTGAAAAGTGACAATCGTCTCTTCCTAATGGTTGAGGCTGACGAGGTAGGCCTCGTTGGCCTCCTGCAGGGCCATGACGGCGGAGCTCTGGAAGAGTAGGTCAGTCTTGGAAGTCCTGGGCGATCTCGCGCGTAGGCGCTGGAAGGGCAGCTTGCGGATGAGCAGCTCTGTGCTCTTTCGGTAGCGGCGGTTTTCCCGCAGGGCGACGGTGCCCGGCCTGTAGCAGTGGGGCTGCTTGACGCCGCCGGTGGCGGGCGCGCTGTTCCTCGCCGCCTTGGTGGCAAGCTGTGTGAGCGGCGCCTCTCCGCCGGTGGACTTGTGGGCGGCTTGCTTTGTGCGGGACATGAGGACGGAGAGGAGTGGCGTGGAGGTGCGTGCGCGACGTCGTCTGTTTCTTACTGCTTCTTAACTACAAAATTCCATTCCAGATTTCACCAGGAGCGTGTATACTACTGTTGATTCGAAAACCTACAGACACGCTACGGAACTACCAATGTTTGAAATACCTAAACGCAACTAAATTTTAATCTGAGGAACAATGAAACTACATAGGGCATTCCCTATCATCATGAAACCACATCCAACGATGTGTTCACATTTATTTGCTATGAACTGTGAATGTCTTCTTGTTATTTGTGTTTTAAATAAATACTTAAATTAAAAGTTGATGCTTCCTCATTCTGCCCGGCTTGCTGCTATCGTGCTAGATGATGCGAAGCAGACCTATATGTTAGGGAACTGCTGAACGACTTGTCATTGCACTTGGATGTGTATCCCCTTACTGGCGAGAAGTTGAAACAAATCAGACGTCAGCTTTTAAGAACCATATCCATGCTGTAGAAACCCCATATCGCCCCGTGAAAGAAACAGTCTTACTACGCATGCTTGTAGCAAGCACGGAATGCCGAGCTGCTATTGGTTGCAAAGCTAGAGGAGTGATGCATTATAATGGTGAGTGCATATGCCAAATTCAAACATTAAATGTTTGAAAACATTTACGAGGGTATGTGATCAAACCGTATTAAATTTC
The DNA here is from genome assembly GCF_023864275.1 of Schistocerca cancellata. NCBI lineage: Eukaryota > Metazoa > Arthropoda > Insecta > Orthoptera > Acrididae > Schistocerca > Schistocerca cancellata. The sequence goes on along the minus strand of NC_064630.1, from coordinate 616,733,984 downwards.
GTGTGGACGAATTATATTGGAATTTTTTGTGTAGGCTTAGCCTTAGAGCCTTAATGGACGCTCTGCCATTGGTGTTAATAAACTTGTAACGTGTTATATTTTTATAGGCGTCTGATTGTCTTAATTAACCACCTACACTACCGACACATCACAAGTTTCTGTCGTTTGTATCTGGCGCTCACCAAACACAACCGCCGTCTTGTAAGATCTTAAATAACACAGGCCAATGATGCTGATGTTTCTTTAATGGAAATAGCTTGTTTTTGTCCTCTCTGGTGAGTCGAATAATATTACGTTACGAAATAAACCATATCACCCTTCGCCAGGCACTGAATCACGCATTGCACAGTAATCTTGTAAATGCAGACGTAATTTTTTCCACTTGACACTCAATATTTACAGGGTGGTCCATTGATCGTGACCGGGCCAAATATCTCACGAAATAAGCGTCAAACGAAAAAAACTACAAAGAACGAAACTTGTCTAGCTTGAAGGGAGAACCAGATGCCGCTATGGTAGTCCCGCTAGATGGTGCTGCCATAGGACAAATGGATATCAACTGCGTTTTTTTTAAATTTTTTATTACATATTCATGTAGAACATAAAGAAATATGAATGTTTTAGTTGGACCACTTTTTTCGCTTTGCGATAGATGGCGCTGTAATAGTCACAAATACATGGCTCACAATTTTAGACGAACTGTCGCTAACAGGTAGGTTCTTTAAAATACAGAACGTAGGTACGTTTGAACATTTATTTCGGTTGTTCCAATGTGATGCATGTACCTTTGTGAACTTATCATTTCTGAGAACGCATGCTGTTACAGCGTGATTACCTGTAAATACCACATTAATGCAATAAATGCTCAAAATGATGTCCGTCAACCTCAATGCATTTGGTAATACGTGTAACGACATTCCTCTCAACAGCGAGTAGTTCGCCTACCGTAATGTTCACACATGCATTGACAATGCGCTGACGCAATTTGTCATGCGTTGTCGGTGGATCACGATAGCAAATATCCTTCAACTTTCTCCACAGAAAGAAATCCGGCGACGTCAGAACCGGTGAACGTGCGGGCCATAGTAAGGTGCTTCGACGACCAATCCACCTGTCATTAAATATGCTGTTCAATACCGCTTCAACCGCGTGCGAACTATGCGCCGGACACCCATCATGTTGGAAGTACATCGCCATTCTGTCATGCAGTAAAATTTCTTGTAGTAACATCGGTAGAACATTACGTATGAAATCAGCGTACATTGCACCGTTTAGATTGTCATCGATAAAATGGGGGCCAATTATCCTTCCTCCCATAATGCCTCACCATACATTAATCCGCCAAGGTCGCTGATGTTCCACTTGTCGCAGCCATCGTGGATTTTCCGTTGCCCAATAGTGCATATTATGCAGGTTTACGTTACCGCTGTTTGTGAATGACGCTTCATCGCTAAATAGAACGCGTGCAAAAAGCTGTCATCGTCCCGTAATTTCCCTTGTACCCAGTGGCAGAACTGTACACGACGTTCAAAGCCGTCGCCATGCAATACCTGGTGTGTAGAAATATGGTACGGGTGCAATCGATGTTGATGTAGCATTCTCAACACCAACGTTTTTGAGATTACCGATTCTCGCGCAATTTGAGTGCTACTGATGTGCGGATTAGCCGCGACAGCAGCTAAAACACCTACTTGGGCATAATCATTTTTTGCAGGTCGTGGTTGACGTTTCGCGTGTGACTGAACACTTCCTGTTTCCTTAAATAACGTCACTATCTGGTGGAAGGTCCGGACACTTGGATAATGTCGTCCAGGATACCGAGCAGCATAGATAGCACACGCCCGTTGGGCATTTTGATCACAATAGCCATATATCAACACGATATCGACCATTTCCGCAACTGGTAAACGGTCCATTTCAACACGGGTAATGTATCATGAAGCAAATACCGTCCGCACTGGCGGAATGTTACGTGATACCACGTACTTATACGTTTGTGACTATTAGAGCGCCATCTATCACATGAGAAACAAGTGGTCCAACTAAAACACTCATATTTCTTTACGTACTACACGAATATGTAATAAAAAATTGGGGTTCCTATTTAAAAAATCGCTGTTGATATCCGTTTGACCTCTGGCAGCGCCTTCTAGCGGGCCAACCATAGCGCCATCTGGTTTCTCCCTTCAAGCTAGACGAGTTTCGTTCTTTGTAGTCTTTTCGTTTGACGCTTATTTCGTGAGATATTTGGCCCGGTCACTAGCAAGGGACCACCCTGTATATATATATATATATATATATATATATATATATATATATATATATATATATATATATATATATATATATATATATATATGACTTCAAGTACTGAGAGCTTGAAAAAACTGCGGCTTCATGTATGATTTTTAATTTATTACATTTTTACTACTAGTTACATTCGCACCACATTTGGGAGACAGTAGCCATACATATATATCGTAACTATCATAGCAAACTCTATGGCTCTTCCTTTTTTTATGCCTAAGAAAGTCTTCTTGGATGGACCTGACATTAGAAAATGATTTTCGATTCCAAATTTGAATAAGAAATTACTTTGAGTGAGAGGGATATCATTCTAGGACGTTGTTACTCAGTTCTTAGGCAACGCAAAAAAGTAGCATTATATTTCTGTTGTAAAAGAAAAAGAATTTTTGTCGTCTGAGGATCTCAATATTTACTTTTGCTATCTTCTTGTCAGAGAATCTGTACCAAGCGACACGATACGAGAAATAAATACGTGATATCTGCATGTACCATCTGAAGATTAGCCTAAAATTGCTAGAAGACTAGTTTATGGATATAAACAACCGGTTCAAAAGTGAGTGGTCACAGTTATCTGCTCTTACATTCAACTATCTCAATACTTTGCGTTTCTCAGGTATATATTTATTCCAATTTTCTATTAATTCTTCACCTTCTCCCCCCTCTCTCTGAGCATCTCTTGCTTCACCCCGTCTCTGTCCATTTCTTCTTCCCCTCTCTCTGTCGATCCCCTGCCCCCTCCTCTCCTCGTTCGCCTCCTCCGCTTTCCTTTCTCCATTCATCTCCTCCTCTCCCCCTCTCTGTCCACCCATCGCTCTTCCTTTCTCTGTCCATTTTCTCCTCCCTCTGCCTGTTCTCCTCCTCCACCACTCTCTCTGCGTATCTCTTCCTCCCCCTGTCTTTGTCAATCTCCTGCTCTTTCCTCCCTCTGTCCATCCCCCCTCTTCTTTCTGTCTATCTGTTCTTTCCCCCCCCCCCCAACCTGATTTCATCTCCTCCTTCCCCCCTCATGTCCCCAATTTTTCCTCCCTCCATCTCTCTGCAAGCTATCTCTCTTACCCCAACAAGAGGCTGGAGGTTCATACTCCCATGGTTTTTCTTTTAACATCGCAACTAATATGTGTACCAGTTTTGGTTGAAATACCTCCAAGGATTTAGAATGAGCTTTGTACCCAAGGCTTTGTGTGCATACGCAAATGTCAAATATATTTCACGTATATTTTACAAATTTCACACGTAATTGTACACATAGTTCACTCGTATCTCTAGCGTATTTCATCCGAATTTTCATTTTCATACAGCTTAAAGTTTATAACGTCGTACCTCAGGAAGTATGTGCTGTACAGTGACATAGTTCTACAGGTGCTATGTATGGCTACTGTCTCCCAAATGTGTTGCGAATGTAATTAGTAGTAAAAATGTAATAAATTAAAAATCATACATGAAGCCGCAGTTTTTTTAACCTCTCAATACTTGAAGTCATATCTCTTGAACTACGTGTCGTAAATAATAGATTTTTCTAGCTACGATTCAGCGGCGTATGTGGATGCTGTCTGCGAAATCTGTTGTGGATAAAGTTAATAGTAAAGAAGTTATGCCGCGCGGTGTAGCCGCCTTGTCTGAGGCGACTTGTCACGCTCCATGCGGCTCCCCCTGCAGAAGGTTCGAGTTCTCCCTCGGGTATGCGTGTGTGTGTGTTGTCCATAGCGTAAGATAGTTCAAGTTAGATTGAGTAGTGTGTAGGCTTAGGTACCGATGACCTCAGCACTTTGGTCCCATAAGACCTTACCATAAATTTAAAAAGAAGTTATAAATTAAAACATCATTGGTGATGCTGCAGTTTTTCATGAATCTCGCTATTTGACGTAATGTGTCCTAAGCTAAGTGTCACATAGTGGTATAATTTTGCTAGGACATTCAGTGGCATGTGTGAATACTGTCTGCAGAAAGTGTCGCAAATACAGTTAGTAGTAAAGAAGTAATAAATTAAAATGTCATGATCGATGCGGCAGTTTTACTACATGAACATCGAAAATGTAGTAAGCAATAAACATTTACAGCTTCCTGGCGGTTGTAAATGGGAAAAAGTTTTGTAAAGGTTCCTAAGTTTGTTGCAGTTACTAAGTGCTCTCATTCTCATATACTGGATGACTAAATTATTGCTATTCGCACATTGTGGGGCTCCACCGCTTTTCATCCTCACCCCCACATTACACCTTTTATAGGTAGGTGGTTCTTAGGCCCACAGCGATGGTTCCCAGTAAGTAATATATGTACCAAGTTTTGGTGTAAATCGGTCCATTGGTTTAGGGGGAGATGTGGAATATATATATATAGGGTGGTCCATCCTAAGTTTCAGATGAGAGTATCTAGAAAACTATACATCCGGTAAAAATGATGGGTAAGACAAGTTCGTAAGCTCAAAGGGGTATATCAAATGATACTACACGTGACCTCCAGCCCCCGCCCCCTTGGGTGTAACGGGGGGCAACTTTTAAATCTTAAATGGAAACATCCATTTTTTGTTGCAGATTCGGATTCTCCATTAAAAAATACTCAAGTTTTGTCTGAAACATTTTTTTAACCATTGACAGATGGCGCTGAAATCGAGAAAAAAGTAAAATTTGGGAAGAACTCTGATTTATTTAGAATTATCCGATAAAGATGCATCACATCGATAAAAATGTGCACTAGTTCTTTCGTTACGCCAAATTAAGCTATTTTTGTACAAAATCAACTGTATCCTACTTTTAGCGTTACCCAGGAACAACGACATGGATGTAGTAGAATAATGTTCCCATGAGGTGCTACATTAGTGTGAGTCCCTTGTCTCTGACATGTTCGGGTGCTTCATCAGTGTGAGTCCCCATGCCTCTCACATTTGGGGTGCTTCATTAATGAAATTAGACACGAAGAAATTGATCTATATTATCCCCATTTGCTTCAATGCATAAAGTAAATCGTATGCGAAATTTGTCCACAGTTTTGAACATCACATCCCGTGGTATGGCTGTACATGCCCTGCTAATGCGTTGCTCCATATCGTTTCTGGTTGTGGGCTGTCTTTCATAAGCTCAATAACATTGCGGTCAAAAAAAAATAAAATAAAGAAATTACGGTCCTAACAGGTCCAATAAAATTTCATTTTTTATTTCATGCTCTCGTGTTTGTCGTGGCAATCAATAGTGTTCATATGTTAAAATACTCGCTGCAGTTTTTATGTATAGCGAAAATAGCATACTGTAGCTTCGGTACGCGTAAATAAGAGTAATTGTAAGTGCATTTCAGAGATGAAAATAGAGAAGGACATATTTAATTTCATAATTAGTTACAGTAATGATACCGTGTTCCATTTCTAACAGGCCAGATCAGGGTTACATGAAAATAGTTTGCAAATTAAATATCACACGTTCACAGCAGGAAAACTTTTAGTATTGTGCGTATCCACACATAATAGGTCGAGGTGCACAAAGTTAAAGTTTTTCAACTACAGAAACTAATGGTGAGAATCGCATGTTATCTTTTGCGCTCGCAACAGTAAGCTATATACAGTTAATTAAAATGTTATGCATTGTAAACTGCATATAAAATCAAAAAGTGCTCTGTGGAGAGACGCGACACACAGCTACCTTAAATGGAATGACCACACAAAATACGGTTCAATCCCGCGTCCGGCCATCCTGATTTAGGTTTTACGTCATTTCCCTAAATCGCTCCGGGCAAATGCCGGGATGGTTCCTTTGAAAGGGCACGGCCGACTTCCTTCCCCGTCCTTCCCTAATCCGATGAGACCGATGACCTCGCTGTCTGGTCTCCTCCCCCACAACAACCCAATCCCACACAAAATACACTCCTGGAAATGGAAAAAAGAACACATTGACACCGGTGTGTCAGACCCACCATACTTGCTCCGGACACTGCGAGAGGGCTGTACAAGCAATGATCACACGCACGGCACAGCGGACACACCAGGAACCGCGGTGTTGGCCGTCGAATGGCGCTAGCTGCGCAGCATTTGTGCACCGCCGCCGTCAGTGTCAGCCAGTTTGCCGTGGCATACGGAGCTCCATCGCAGTCTTTAACACTGGTAGCATGCCACGACAGCGTGGACGTGAACCGTATGTGCAGTTGACGGACTTTGAGCGAGGGCGTATAGTGGGCATGCGGGAGGCCGGGTGGACGTACCGCCGAATTGCTCAACACGTGGGGCGTGAGGTCTCCATAGTACACCGATGTTGTCGCCAGTGGTCGGCGGAAGGTGCACGAGCCCATCGACCTGGGACCGGACCGCAGCGACGCACGGATGCACGCCAAGACCGTAGGATCCTACGCAGTGCCGTAGGGGACCGCACCGCCACTTCCCAGCAAATTAGGGACACTGTTGCTCCTGGGGTATCGGCGAGGACCATTCGCAACCGTCTCCATGAAGCTGGGCTACGGTCCCGCACACCGTTAGGCCGTCTTCCGCTCACGCCCCAACATCGTGCAGCCCGCCTCCAGTGGTGTCGCGACAGGCGTGAATGGAGGGACGAATGGAGACGTGTCGTCTTCAGCGATGAGAGTCGCTTCTGCCTTGTTGCCAATGATGGTCGTATGCGTGTTTGGCGCCGTGCAGGTGAGCGCCACAATCAGGACTGCATACGACCGAGGCACACAGGGCCAACACCCGGCATCATGGTGTGGGGAGCGATCTCCTACACTGGCCGTACACCACTGGTGATCGTCGAGGGTACACTGAATAGTGCACGGTACATCCAAACCGTCATCGAACCCATCGTTCTACCATTCCTAGACCGGCAAGGGAACTTGCTGTTCCAACAGGACAATGCACGTCCGCATGTATCCCGTGCCACCCAACGTGCTCTAGAAGGTGTAAGTCAACTACCCTGGCCAGCAAGATCTCCGGATCTGTCCCCCATTGAGCATGTTTGGGACTGGATGAAGCGTCGTCTCACGCGGTCTGCACGTCCAGCACGAACGCTGGTCCAACTGAGGCGCCAGGTGGAAATGGCATGGCAAGCCGTTCCACAGGACTACATCCAGCATCTCTACGATCGTCTCCATGGGAGAATAGCAGCCTGCATTGCTGCGAAAGGTGGATATACACTGTAGTAGTGCCGACATTGTGCATGCTCTGTTGCCTGTGTCTATGTGCCTGTGGTTCTGTCAGTGTGATCATGTGATGTATCGGACCCCAGGAATGTGTCAATAAAGTTTCCCCTTCCTGGGACAATGAATTCACGGTGTTCTTATTTCAATTTCCAGGAGTGTAGCAGGAAAAGCAGATGCCAAACTGAGATTCAGAGGAAGAATCGTACGGGAATCTAACTCAGGCACGAAGGAAGTTCCGTACATGACTCTTCCTAGGCCGATTCTTGAGTGCTGTTCATCTGTATGGGAGCCTTAGCAGGTAGGACTGATAGAGAAGACCCAACGAAGGGCGGAGCGTTTCGGCATAGGATTGTTTGGTTGGCGCTAGAGCGCTCAACGAACTCTGCAGCAGACGTTACAAGAGAGGCGCCGTGTATCAAGGAGACGTTGACCATTTAAATTTCCAAAGAACACTTTCCGATAAGAGTCGGACATCATATTAGTTTCTCACACACATCTACAAAAAGAACACGACGAAAAAATTCGAGAAATTAGAGCTAATATAGAGAATTACCGACAGTCATTCTTCCCACGAGTGTAACTGGGAATGAGGGATCATTTACTAGTATCAGAAGTACCGCCGCGCCATACACAATCAGGTGGCTTGCGGAACATTATGTAGATGTAGATGCCTATAACAGAGCGCTGTAGTGTTTCCAGCAATCTTCTTGTTGATACAAAATTTTGAAAAACACAGCCCTCAGTCGCCAACACCATTAGTTTGTAACGTAGGTTTCGGTGTCACAAGGGACACCCTCTTCGGACAAAGTTAAAACTAAATGCTACAGCATAACGTACCAAAAAATACGAAAGCTGCGGTCATACCTGACAGCGTCAGATAGTCAGAATTAAAATAAAATGCAACAGAGGTACAAGCCACTAGGGGCTGCCATGCGTCCTCTGCTACAGTCAACACAAAACTCAAACATCATGTGACTTGTGCGCCACGGCAACTTTAAGGCAATGCCGCCATCTGGTGGCTAATTGGTAAAACAAGCTATTTTGAAACATCTCTCGTAACTGCAGAGAGGGAAATAAACAAACACCTGAACGGTGTACATGAAGCAATTACAATAGCGGGATACTGCATGATATAAAATACAACTAATGAATGATTGGCTGTAGCACAAAAATTCCAGAATAAATGCATAAAGAAGACATGTACGAAATAATCCATTAAAAGACATTACTGCTTGCTATAATAGATACGCTATAAAAACCAAAAAAGTTTTTTTAAAATTTACGTATGTGAACCTTAAAAAGTAGAAAGAAAAGGTATCTCTGAATCTGCAAGAAGTAGTTGGTACATCAAAGTGTTAGATCTCGTCAAGCAGTGGTTTTATACCATTGAAATAGCTTCTTCCACGCAACTGCACCTGCTCGTTAATAAAAAGTCCGTCATTCGAAAGTAAATGCTTCAAAATTCCCAGCTCCTCCAAAATATCAAGTTTACGCCCTTTTTTTCAATACGCAAAATTTCCAACTTCTCAACCCCTTTAGGAGAGTGCCCTGTGATTAACAGGTGATCTACAAAAGAAGAATTAGGGGCACACGGACCGTTTTTCCTCAGGAAATGTTCTTTACAGCGAATTGAAAAGGCACGTCCTGTTTGACCAATATAATGGGCACCGCAAGTGTCACATGAAATCTTGTAGCCACCAGAATTCTGCAGAGGGCTAGTAGTTGACTTTAAATTCCGGATGACATTTTTTTCTCAAGTTGTTATTTGCAGGAAAGGCAATATTACGTTTGTATTTAATCCGAAGCAACCTTTGAATCTGGTGTGACACTGGATCTAAAAATGGAATAGAGAAGAATTTTTTCTCCGATTCTTCTGGGACGCTGATGAAAGAACCAAATGTAGTACCCTTCTTGCCAATCTTCTTTCTGAGGATATCATCTACCAACCGAGCTTCGTAACCATTATTTTTCACCGCCACAGTTTTAATAAGATTAATCTCATTATTAAAGATTTCTTTAGAGAGGGGATTGGAAAGTGCTCTGTGAATAGCTGAGAAAAAGAAAGCATTTTTGTGAGAGGCTGGATGCGTAGAAGAAGCTGGAACGATCTGATTAGTTTGAGTCTCTTTACGGAAAATGTTGAAGGAAATTCTGTTTTCAATTGGCTGGAATTTATGGCATGTTCTAAATATGAGACGTGGCCGTAATTTAAATAATGACAGATGTCACGTTGTGGCCTAAACTGTTTTAACCCTAACCCGTGAAGCTGGTCTGTAACTGAAACTGTTCGATATTTGGGTTTTAAACAAAAAAAACAGATAATGGTCAGAAACGCATTTTATACATTACTTGACGGCTGTTAGCATTCACCTTCCAAAAATGTTAAAAATATTATTTATCTGTTTGTAATACTTTCTTTCATAGCTTATTGCCAAACCGCAAAAACGCGTGTCTGAGTCTCTTGTTTGGAAAGAGGTACTTGCAACATCGCGCTGATTTCTCTTTGTTACGCACTCGTTCGAAATTCTTGGCGCAGAAATCGCCTCCCGCGTTATCTTGTCTGTGATGAAAATTCCGGTGCGGTGCGTGTGTCGTTCGAGCCGTTCCCAGACGGTGGCACGCATCTGCGCGCGTCGCTGATTGGCTCCTGGGAAGCCAGCTCGGTACGCGAAGCCCCTGCTGGCTGCACCTTCGTCATTTCCTCTTCCTCGGTCTCCCGATTCCGAAGGCAGGGCGAGGCGACACCCGCTGCGATCCGCCGCCCTCGAGGGAACGCCAGCCCTCGCCTCCAGCCACGTGCAAATACTACCGCGCCCTCACGTCGCGCCATCTCGCCACCTTCTCCTCTGGTGCTACGTTTACATGTAACACGACTTCCGAAAGATGGGAATCGAATTCGTGAAACCTGTTCTCGCTGTCGTGTTTGCACGTAGGTTCCGAAAATCTTTTCCTTGGACGATCACATAAAACCGTTGTCACACGGGGCGGTTTCACATTGTGAATTCCTGACTTTCAGCGTTGTTGGTGCGTGCTCAGAATCGAAGTGCTAATCCAAAGGTTAGGAATATCTGTGAGTGAGCATAGCGTACTGCGCATATGCCCAATGTCGAATCGAAGTAGTCACTGTAACGTCTCTTTCTGCTGTAAGTTATATGAGGATTCTATTAAGTTCATGAAGTTAAATTTCGTAAAGCTATCTTTCATAAAACCTCTAAGAAACAATTACAAATAAGCAATATTATATTTGCAGTTTGCCAAATTAAACTTTAAATTCTGATTGAAAACGAGCGCCAGGCTCCCTACAAATAATATCAGATGCGTTAGCGTAATAAAATTTATGCAAGGAAGCACCTGACCTATTGTTGTGTACATAGTTCCACGTAGTCAGCACGTACACGACTTTCCCACAAGAGCGCGCCCCACTAAGCACAACAGCGCAGGCGCAGCGCACGTCCGTCTCCGCACTACGAGATCGCGCTGCCAAAGAGACGGACCAAATTCTGCCTACCCCACTCCCTGTCGTGTCTGCTCAGCGCCCCCCACCCCTCTTATGGGTCCACATCCTCCATCAGCTCCTTTCCCGGCTCCCCTCCCCCCCCTTCGCTTTTACTCTCCTTTCCCCCGTTTTTTATTTTCCCATCATCTGTCCAGTTTCCCCCCACCTGCTCTCGGCTGTGGTATGTCACATTTGCCAACTTTTTAGTGCAGTGTTCCAGTGACTATTCAGTGTTGTTCGTCTTTCTCGTGTTGCGAACAGAAACCATGCTGTCGCTAGGTGTGAATTTTATGTCTTCTGCGAACAGAAACCAGACTGTCGCCGGGGTTTTTTAATTGTCTGTCTATTGTTTTACCTGTCTGCTTCGTATGTATTTTATTAGCATCATCATCCCTCTGTTCTTTGTTTTAAGTTCCACGATTTCTTTTCGCCATGTTACTCTTTAAGTCTCCGATTTTATCGCCTGTTTTTATTATTTATTCTCTTCATCTTTCTAACAAAGTCTGTAGGCTGAAGAGCGGCATACTAAGCTGCTGCCAGCCCGCCCCCTTCGGGGGGAATTGAAATTCAATAAAGAAAAAAAAAATGAGATTACTGCTAACGTAGAACCTTTTCTCCTCGCGGATCACACTCGCGTAGTGATACATGAACGCGCGAGGTATTATAACGAGTGTACAGACCTCCGATTAGTCCGTCTGCATTTGTCTGCACCAATCTGTACCACTCTGCATTTGTCTGCACCAGTCTGTACCAGTCTGCATTTGTCTGAACCAGTCTGTACGAGTTCTACATTTGTCTGTACCCGTCTATAGTCAAGTTTCAGTCTGCGCCTAATAAGATTACCATATTCCTGTACATAGCCATGAAGATAAATGTATAGACACTTTGGTCAAGTATCAGACATATATGTGAGAATAAGATTAACGTACCAATACCAAAGGGACTTCAGATTGTCAATTGTAAATAGCATCCAGAACCAAGTTAAGCAATTTTTATGCTTGTTATTATTTTATTAAATGTGTGTGAAAATTAATCAAGTTCTGTTCAAAGTTGGTCACCGTCAATCTGCTACTCTAAGAATGCAAATGGCATTTCTATCGTCTGACCTAACGGCAGAAGATAAACATGCCACGATAAGACTACGAGACATAACGCTGACACTCGCCTACTTCGTTAGAGCGACAAGTCAAATTGTCTGATGGTGTGTGTACTGAAGGTCTTACAGTACGCACACCACACCTATAATAAATTGTATCATTGAAAATAGTCACTTTATGATAAAATAAATCTTGTGATTTGATGCTAATTAATTTTGATAGTATTTTTAAATAAGTTCTTCTGCTCCGTCTTCGTCGTATTTCCTGTGGAAATAAAAAGTTTAAATGCGCCGCGTAATGGCGGCCAACTTTCTCAGTCAAAGATGATCACAGCTAGCTCCGCAGCAGCTGCAAAAAATGCTACACAAACTCTTGCGTTATAACAAATGTGGCGTGGGTTCCTTAAATGATTACTCTGCACACCAGATTAGCTTATTATATTTTCGTAACTCTTTTACACATCAATTATATTATAGCAATTAAACGAGTGCAAGACAAAAGCTATAGCAATACAATCGTACCTTCTGCACTCAAACAATAGCTAAGACACAAGAAAACATCCGAAGACGACTAAGTTCATTGTCTTCCAGTCCTTTTATAATATAACAAAGATTATAGTGTTCAGTTCTTTAGTTTACACATATGATGTTATATCACGGATAGTAATGTCTTTTTTCTATTATCAGAATCGATAAATTGTCTTTAAAGCTATTTCGTCACTTTGTCCGTATCACAATCAGGCATTAAAGTTCACACAACATTACGCATGTATAGTTCTTTGGTCGTTATTTATAGTGTTCGTGTCAAATATATGGAAAGGGACACTTCATCACCTGATATGTGACATTTACACTCTAGCAACGGTCACCATCCGCCTGTCGCAGAAACTTCCTCTTCTGAGCACCTTGCTGTACTGGAGGAACCCGTCTCAAATGCAGACATCCTGGCGAAGGAACTGATCCACTTACGGAAAGCATTCAAGGAACTCAGCTACAACAGCCGCCAGATTTCGCAGGCCATCTTTCCGAAAACACGGTAGCAGAGGGAAGCTTGCTTTTTCGCTGTTCTGTGATTCAGTAACAAGAAAGATTAGCCAGCTCCTAGAGAGGCATAAAATCGATTCGGTCGTCAGGGCTTCCGCAAAAATTCGACAACTCACAAGGGCTGCGAAAGGTGATGTAAGCCTCAGAACTCCAGCAGTACATAAAATAATTTGTGGGTTTAGACAGTTTTATATCGGACAGAATGTTCGTATAGTTGAACCTTGCTGTGTAGAACACGAGAGACGTTTTCACTTTCGGTACCCTGAGAAATCAGTAGTTGTAGAACTGGTTCCAGAAAACGGACATGGTATTGCGTTCGGAGACATCTGATATCACTCGGACGAATAGTTTCTGGAATAGCGTCACTGCGGATGCGATAGAGATAAAAAATTGTGACAACACTCTCAATAAAGACGGCGGCCTGCATGTAAGCACTATTCGGGACCCGTCCATCGGAAGGTTCAAGCGGACGCGGCTGGCGCGCAACGAAAACTTTACCATATATAGGATATTGCAGTTCCTGTGTTCTTCCGAATTCGGACATGCATGCATGGCCGTTGGAACATTCCATCGTAATTCGAAAGAACACAGGCACTGCTATATCGAATTTAGCCGTCGACACCGAGTTAGCGACATTCAAATAAAATGTCTCCCCTGAACGGAAATATACTTAATGGATGTACGAGTACAGGCTGTAGACGCAGGTTGACGACATACACTACTGGCCATTAAAGTTGCTACACTAAGAAGAAATACAGATGATAAACGGGTATTCATTGGACAAATATACTATACTAGAACTGACATGTGATAACATTTTCACGCAATTTGAATGCATAGATCCTGAGAAATCAGTATCCACAACAACCACCTCTGGCCGTAATAACGGCCTTCATACGCCTGGGCATTGAGTCAAACAGAGCTCGGATGGCGCGTACAGGTACAGCTGCCCACACAGCTTCAACACGATACCACAGTTCATCAGCAGTAGTGACTGGCGTATTGTGACGAGCCAGTTACTCGGTCCCATTGACCAGACGTTTTGAATTGGTGAGAGATCTGGAGAGTGTGCTGGCCAGGGCAGCAGTCGAACATTTTCTGTATCCAGAAAGGCCCGTACAGGACATGCAACATGCGGTCCTGCATTATCCTGTTGAAATGTAGGGTTTCGCAGGGATCGAATGAAGGGAAAAGCCACGGGTTGTAACACATCTGAAATGTAATGTCTACTGTTAAAAGTGCCGTCAATGCGAACAAGAGGTGACCGAGACGGGTAAACAATGCCACCCCGAGCCATCACGCCAAGTGATACACCAGTATGACGATGACAAATAGACGCTTCCAATGTGTGTTCACCGCGATGTCGCCAAACACGGATGCGACCATCATGATGCTGTAAATAGAACCTGGATTCATCCCACAAAATGACGTTTTGCCATTCGAGCACCCAGGTTCGACGTTGAGTGCACCATCGAAGGCGCTCCTGTCTGTGATGCAGCGTCAAGGGTAACCACAGCCATTGTCTCCGAGCTGATAGTCCATGCTGCTACCAACATCGTCGAACTGTTCGTGCAGATGGTTGTTGTCTTGCAAACGTCCCCATCTGTTGACTCTGAGATCGAGACGTGGCTGCACTATCCGTTACAGCCATTCGGATAAGATGCCTGTCATCTCGACTGCTAGTGACACGAGGCCATTGGGATGCAGCACGGTGTTCCGTATTACCCTCCTGAACCCACCGGTTCCATATTCTGCTAACAGTCATTGGATCTCGACCAACGCGAGGAGCAATTTCGCTATACGATAAACCGCAAACGCGATAGGCTACAATCCGACCTTTATCAAAGCCGGAAACGTGGTGGTACGCATTTCTCATCCTTACACGAGGCATCACAACAACGTTTCACCAGGCAACGCCGGTCAACTGTTGTTTGTGTATGAGAAATCGGTTGGAAACTTTCCTCACGTCAGCACGTTGTAGGTGTCGACACCGACGCCAACCTTGTGTGAATGCTCTGAAAAGCTAATCATTTGCATATCACAGACACTTCTTCCTGTCGGTTAAATTTCGCGTCTGTAGCACGTCATCTTCGTGGTGTAGCAATTTTAATGGTCAGTAGCGTATGAAAGCCTGGGTCTGGTCATGAGTCTCGCCGAAATGTAGCCGGCACGGTAGCTCAGCGTGTTCGGTCAGAGGGTTCGCTACACTCTGTAACAAAAAACTCAGTGAACGGATCGAAACTGCACTTGAACGGGTGTCATGGGACAAACCAACGATATCGAACAAAATGATATTAAAAAAAATGTAAGAAGACCGCTGCGAAAAGCGGGAAATCCCGGATCGAGTCCTGGTCCGGCACAAATTTTCATTGTCGTCATTCCATAATACAGCTGATGGTTGTCCACATTCGCATCTGCGAATACATTTAATGTATTATCTTATGTGGTGCTGGAGCGAGCACCAATCATGTCACAGAAGGCAGCACGGTTGTATAAAGACGGTAAGATCGAGCAAAGGCAACCACTTGATAGTGTCCGAGGAGTACTCGGCCAAAAACTCGATGGTCTTCAAACACTTGACGCGGCAGGAAGCTCGAGAGAATTTTATCAATATGTATATGTAAATTTCGGGCTAAAATGCAGACTTCAGTATTACATGTATCTGCTCTGTTTTCACACGTTTATTTATTTATTAGTAATATCAATGGTGTCCGCCCTCGTGGTCTTGCGGTAGCGTTCTTGCTTCCCGAGCACGGGGTCCCGGGTTCGATTCCCGGCGTGGTCAGGGATTTTTCCTGCCTCGAGATGACTGGGTGTTGTTGTGTCGTCTTCATCGTTATCATTCATCCCCATTACGGTTGGAGGAAGGCAACGGCAAACCACCTCCATTAGGACCCTGCCTAGTAAGGCGGTGCGGGTCTCCCGCTTCGTTCCCCTACGCTCTGTAAAGAAGCATGGGACTTCATTTCATTTCAATATCAATGGTGCCAAGTTATTGCTGCTACAGATAGAAATCGGAGTTCATTAAAGAAGAAAAAGTTACTTCTCGTAGATAAGTACCACGAAAATGTAATACCGTTATCATGCTAATATGAGACTCTTTGCATGGCTGTTAACAGTGAGCTACAGTGTCGTGAAGGCACATAAGCGTAGGGATAATTCATGTGACTGTATCTCCATGTATTTAGGACTCAAGTGCTAGATAATGTCATTAGTGTTATATTGTGCTATACGCTGAATTCCATAGCGTCCCCATACCTACATGTAATAATAATATTTTTGTAAGTGAATTAAGACCTACGAAAATTACAGAAAGAGGTCGTGTGATTAGTGTTCTACTGTGCTATACGCTGAATTCCATAGCGTCCCCATACCAACATGTAATAATAATATTTTTGTAAGTGAATTAAGACCTACGAAAACTACAGAAAGAGGTCGTGTGACTGTGAAATGTGTAAAGACGAAAACTAATAGTTAAAAAACATAGACAATAATGATGTATTTGAAAAAAAAGATGTCATTGTTCTGATAAGTGTTCATCTGTGGTCTTCAAGCGATTTATATATGCAAAGATTCTCTCTCTCTCTCCTCTCTCTCTCTCTATCGCTTTCTCTCTCTCTCCTCTCGCTCTCTCTCTCTCTCTCGCTCGCTCTCTCTCTCTCTCCAGTTGTCTTCCGAAGCGTTATTATGTATACCTCTTATCCAGAACTGTAATGTAAGTAATGCAATTTACTGGGCTGATGTCAAATAGATATTAAAGTCAGCGTGAGTTTAGTTTATTTATGGATGTGTTAAACCCACGTCGAATAACCCCAGTTTTCACAATTGTGAAAACACATCCATGCCCGAGGCAGGATTCGAACCTGCGACCGTAGTAATCGCGCGGTTCCGGACTGAAGCGCCTAGAACCACTCGGCCACACCGGCCGGCGAATTATCAGGATGCATTTGGTTGTGTTTTAATGTGTTCATAAGATATCGATTGTACATGGCTTAGAGTTTGTATAGCGTTGCTAGATTGTTATCGCTGTTTTATCACTTGTAACAGTTTTATGCCACATACAGACAATTTCACTAAAATAATGATACCAGTATTTAATTAACATAGTAATAACATTTTCAAAGAATATATAAAACATAATTCTGTCAAGGTACGGAAACATTAAAATGCATACATATTTCAAGGGACTAATTACATGTAGATATCTTTTGTGCAAGATATTTCGCGATTCCTGTTACAGGGTTTTAGGTGTTGTAGAGGGAACGTCTGTACCGTTTGGATGTAAAATAAGTTAGAAGGTCGCATCACTTTCAAATCTCCCTCTTCACGGTAGACATGCAGCAGAGACAAAAAGCTTGATCTGTGTGCATTTGCCATCTTCCACCACTAGCACTGCCAAATCTAGGTTAACACGCTACTCTGTGAAGACACGGGACGAGGACAGGAAAAGAAGAAGTTTCCTTGGAAGTCTTTGGCTCTGGTATACTGCGTTGTATCTTTTCGAGTACGTGGGAAAGCGCTTCAGCTCGGCAGTGTTTACTGTGATAATTATTACTTTTAGCTTTATACGAACACTAACCCTCTCGCGCTGCTTATATAGGGTGTTCGGAAACTCCCGTTACAAACTTGTTGGGTCCCCAGCTCGTGGTCTTGCGGTAGCGTTCACGATTCCCGCGCACGGGGTCCCGGGTTCGATTCCCGGGGGGTTCAGGGATTTTCTCCGCCTCGAGATGACTGGGTGTTGTGTGTCTTTCATCATCATTGACTAGCAAGTCGCCGAAGCGGCGTCAGCTAACAAGGATTTGCAATTCGGCGGCCGAACACCCCGCATCTGGTCTCCCGGCCAACAATGCCGTACGATCATTTCATTTCAGCACTTGACAGTGAGAACATAGGAGCCCATGTCCGGAAACTTACTAATTCCACGCTACAGCTGTTTCAAAGATATTTGCTAGGTAGATTTTCATAAGAGTAGTCATGGCGGAGGGTGCTTACGTCCGAGGGGCTGCTGTTATTTGAGGTCGATACTACCTCTCTCACCTCGCTCGAGCCTCATTCACGTGTCTGTGTTAGAGGTGATATGGAGAGTTGAAGATGGTATGGATGTAGTTGATGGTCATCCACAACACACCAGAGGGTGCTGGGAGCATTATCCATTGTTCATGAAATTGCTCGTGTACACGTTGACGGTTTATCTTCAATGTGATGCAATGTGTCCTCTTCCAATTGGGGCGTCCGGCGTCTTCTTGGAGCACCGCAGTCACCGCTGCTGATGGTGCAGGTACCCCTTTTACCCGTTTTCTCGAAGCCTTTGCGTAAATGGGGCGAAAATGGTAAGCGGTGGAGTCGGACATTGTGCATAACGATCCTGATAAAGACGAGGAGCAGCGCTTCCTTTACCATGAGCGTCGCAATACATAAGGGTCATGTCGGTGTATTCTGCAAACGTGTACTCAACCGTGTTACTGTAACACTCGCAGACACGTGAATGCGGCACGAACCAGGTCAGAGAGGTAGAACGGACGTGAAATGACGTCAGCCTATCCGACGTAAGCCTGCTCCCCCCCTCCCCCCACCACCATGAATCATCTGTTGCAAACATACCTAGCAAAGAAGTTTTCAACCTGCTGTAGCACGGAAACGGTACGCTTCCAAACGTGGGTCCCTATTCAAAATATTACGCACTCATACCCCTCTACAAGTCCTAGACATCTGTAACTGGAATTTCCAAACACCCTGTAAAAACACACATTTGGTTCTTTGTCCACATGCTAGACATGTTGTTCTGCTTGTAGGCTAGGGTATACTCTACTGAACAGCGAGGAATCAGCCTCCTGAACGGAGGGTTCTCTAGAATATTCCAGAATTAATAAGAAAGTCTCAGACTCTTTTAGAAAACATGAAGGTGAATAAAGAAACGTTCTGGGAAAGAAGGTCAGAAACCAACAATCTTGCAGTTCAGAGTCGACGTCTCTGTCCACTACACTAAAGTTTACATATCACAGTATTATGAGAAGGTAAGTTTCCATTCACCATATAGCAGAGATGCTGAGTCGCAGTTAAGGCCGTTGAGGCCTTCGTCAGCAATAGACACACACACACACACACACACACACACACACACATACATACATTCACGCAAACTTGACTCACACACATGACTCTTTTGCGTGTGTGTGTGCGTATGTCTGTCTAATGTTGACGAAGGCCTTGACGGTCGAAAGCTATAAAAAGTCTTTTTGTTGTGCCTATCTGCGACTCAGCATCTGCTCTATATGGTGAGTGGCAACTTTCCTTCTCATAATATTGTTACATTACATCCTAGATTTTCCATTGTTTAAAGTTTACATATGTTACATAAGGGCTTGTCTTTGATCTTACGCTGTTCTGAACGCTAAATAAATGTCGTGTGACTTGGGCCTCCCCTCAGGTAGACCGTTCGCCGGGTGCAAGGCTTTCGATTTGACGCCACTTCGGCGACTTGCGCGTCGATAGGGATGAAATGATGGAGATTAGAACAACACAACACCCAGTCCCTGAGAGGAGAAAAATCTCCGACCCAGCTGGAAGTCTAACCCAGGCCCTTAGGACTGACATTGTGTCGCACTGACTATTTTTTTTAATCTCATTTTGTTCCTTTTAGTTCGTTCCATCTGCTCGGAGCGGACGTCGCAAGACACCCGTTTCAGTTCGTCGTTCATCCATTAACCGAGTTTTTTTATCATAAAGGGCAGCTAACCCTCTGACCGAACACGTTGAACTACCGTGCCGTCTACCACTCAGCTAGCGGGGAGGGACGGGGGAGGGGGGGAAAGGGACTGGGGTGTGTATGAAATCTTATGGGACTTAACTGCTAAGGTCAGCAGTCCCTAAGCTTACACAGTACTTAACATAAATTATGATAAGGACAAACACACACACCCATGCCCGATGGAGGACTCGAACCTCCGCCTGGATCAGCCGCACAGTCCATGACTGCAGCGCCTCAAACCGCTCGGCTAATCCCGCGCTGCGGAGAGGGACTTCTGACCGCTTGAAACGCCAATATTTCATTAACCAACTCTTAATTCTAGCAAATCGCAGCAAAAATGATGCTTTTTTTTTATAAATCTTCTATCTGCAGGGGACCTGAAATGGCATTCTTTTTTAACACCTCAATTACAACACGAAAAGCACCTGTTGCGAAGTCGAGATTGGTAGAGCAGGAGGCCGGGAATGTCCGGTGTTAGTATTAGGCGTTTCCCGTGATTAAGTTATAACAAGTAGTAGAAAAAACTATTTGCTTATGAGAGATCCTATCGGTGCTTTGAAAAAGCATATATTTGTAGTGCGTAAGTTCTACATCTACATCTACATCCATACTCCGCAAGCCACCTGACGGTGTGTGGCGGAGGGTACCTTCAGTACCTCTATCGGTTCTCCCTTCTATTCCAGTCTCGTATTGTTCGTGGAAAGGAGGATTGTCGGTAAGCCTCTGTGTGGGCTCTAATCTCTCTGATTTTATCCTCATGGTCTCTTCGCGAGATATACGTAGGAGGGAGCAATATACTGCTTGACTCTTCGGTGAAGGTATGTTCTCGAAACTTCAATAAAAGCCCGTACCGAGCTACTGAGCGTCTCTCCTGCAGAGCCTTCCACTGGAGTTTATCTATCATCTCCGTAACGATTTTGCGATTACTAAATGATCCTGTAACGAAGCGCGCTGCTCTCCGTTGGATCTTCTCTATCTCTTCTATCAACCCTATCTGGTACGGATCCCACACTGCTGAGCAGTATTCAAGCAGTGGGCGAACAAGCGTACTGTAACCTACTTCCTTTGTTTTCGGATTGCATTTCCTTAGGATTCTTCCAATGAATCTCAGTCTGGCATCTGCTTTACCGACGATCAACATTATATGATCATTCCATTTTAAATCACTCCTAATGCGTACTCCCAGATAATTTATGGTATTAACTGCTTCCAGTTGCTGACCCGCTATTTTGTAGCTAAATGATAAAGGATCTATCTTTCTGTATATTCGCAGCACATTACACTTGTCTACATTGAGATTCAATTGCCATTCCCTGCACCATGCGTCAATTCGCTGCAGATCCTCCTGCATTTCAGTACAATTTTCCATTGTTACAACCTCTCGGTACACCACAGCATCATCTGCAAAAAGCCTCAGTGAACTTCCGATGTCATCCACCAGGTCATTTATGTATATTGTGAATAGCAACGGTCCTATGACACTCCCCTGCGGCACACCTGAAATCACTCTTACTTCGGAAGACTTCTCTCCATTGAGAATAACATCCTGCGTCCTGTTATCTAGGAACTCCTCTAGTCCATATGCTCTTACTTTGTTCATTAAACGACTATGGGGAACTGTATCGAACGCCTTGCGGAAGTCAAGAAACACGGCATCTACCTGTGAACCCGTGTCTATGGCCCTCTGAGTCTCGTGGACGAATAGCGCGAGCTGGGTTTCACATGACCGTCTTTTTCGAAACCCATGCTGATTCCTACAGAGTAGATTTCTAGTCTCCAGAAAAGTCATTATACTCGAACACAATACGTGTTCCAAAATTCTGCAACTGATCGACGTTAGAGATATAGGTCTATAGTTCTGCACATCTGTTCGACGTCCCTTCTTGAAAACGGGGATGACCTGTGCCCTTTTCCAATCCTTTGGAACGCTACGCTCTTCTAGAGACCTACGGTACACCGCTGCAAGAAGGGGGGCAAGTTCCTTCGCGTACTCTGTGTAAAATTCAACTGGTATCCCATCAGGTCCAGAGGCCTTTCCTCTTTTGAGCGATTTTAATTGTTTCTCTATCCCTCTGTCGTCTATTTCGATATCTACCATTTTGTCATCTGTGCGACAATCTAGAGAAGGAACTACAGTGCAATCTTCCTCTGTGAAACAACTTTGGAAAAAGACATTTAGTATTTCGGCCTTTAGTCTGTCATCCTCTGTTTCAGTACCATTTTGGTCACAGAGTGTCTGGACATTTTGTTTTGATCCACCTACCGCTTTGACATAAGACCAAAATTTCTTAGGATTTTCTGCCAAGTCAGTACATAGAACTTTACTTTCGAATTCATTGAACGCCTCTCGCATAGCCCTCCTCACACTACATTTCGCTTCGCGTAATTTTTGTTTGTCTGCAAGGCTTTGGATATGTTTATGTTTGCTGTGAAGTTCCCTTTGCTTCCGCAGCAGTTTTCTAACTCGGTTGTTGTACCACGGTGGCTCTTTTCCATCTCTTACGATCTTGCTTGGCACATACTCATCTAACGCATAATGTACGATGGTTCTGAACTTTGTCCACTGATCCTCAACACTATCTGTACTTGAGACAAAACTTTTGTGTTGAGCCAACAGGTACTCTGAAATCTGCTTTTTGTCACTTTTTCTAAACAGAAAAATCTTCCTACCCTTTTTAATATTTCTATTTACGGCTGAAATCATCGATGCCGTAACCGCTTTATGATCGCTGATTCCCTGTTCTGCGTTAACTTCTTCAAATAGTTCGGGTCTGTTTGTCACCAGAAGGTCTAATATGTTATCCCCACGAGTCGGTTCTCTGTTTAACTGCTCAAGGTAGTTTTCAGATAAAGCACTTAAAAAAATTTCACAGGATTCTTTGTCCCTGCCACCCGTTATGAACGTTTGAGTCTCCCAGTCTATATCTGGCAAATTAAAATCTCCACCAAGAACTATAACATGGTGGGGAAATCTACTCGAAATATTTTCCAAATTATCCTTCAGGTGCTCAGCCACAACAGCTGTTGAGCCAGGGGGCCTATAGAGACATCCAATTACCATGTCTGAGCCTGCTTTAACCGTGACCTTCACCCAAATCATTTCACATTTCGGATCTCCGTCAATTTCCTTCGATACTATTGCACTTCTTATCGCTATAAACACGCCTCCCCCTTCACTGTTCAGCCTGTCTCTACGGTAATCATTCCAATCTGAGTTTAGGATTTCATTACTGTTTACGTCTGGTTTCAGCCAACTTTCTGTCCCTAGTACTATATGGGCATTGTGACCGTTTATTAATGAGAGCAGTTCTGGGACCTTTCTATAGACGCTCCTGCAGTTTACTATTAGCACATTAACATTGTTATTCCCTGTTGCATTTTGCCTACTCCTACCTTGCCGCGTCTCAGGAGGCGTCTTGTCGGGCCTAGGGAGGGGATTCTCTGACC
Source organism: Schistocerca cancellata (assembly GCF_023864275.1). Taxonomy (NCBI): domain Eukaryota; kingdom Metazoa; phylum Arthropoda; class Insecta; order Orthoptera; family Acrididae; genus Schistocerca; species Schistocerca cancellata. The sequence goes on along the minus strand of NC_064630.1, from coordinate 616,710,734 downwards.
TAAAAAACCCCCATGTGCACTCCACACGTACTCCGCTACCCTTGTAGCCGCTTCCGGCGTGTAGTGCACGCCTGACCTATTCAGGGGGACCCTACATTTCTCCACCCGATAGCGGAGGTCGAGAAATTTGCACCCCAGATCTCCGCAGAATCGTCTGAGTCTCTGGTTTAAGCCTTCCACTCGGCTCCAAACCAGAGGACCGCGATCGGTTCTGGGAACGATACTACAAATTGTTAGCTCTGATTCCACCCCGCGAGCGAGGCTTTCCGCCTTCACCAATTCCGCCAACCGCCTGTACGAACTGAGGATGATCTCTGAACCCAGACGGCAGGAGTCATTGGTGCCGACATGAGCAACAATTTGCAGTCGGGTGCACCCAGTGCTCTCTATCGCCGCCGGTAGGGCCTCCTCCACATCTCGGATGAGGCCCCCCGGCAAGCAGACAGAGTGAACACTGGCCTTCTTCCCCGACCTTCCCGCTATTTCCCTAAGGGGCTCCATCACCCGCCTAACGTTGGAGCTCCCAATAACTAATAAACCCCTCCCCCCGTGTGCCTGCTCGGACCTTGCTGAAGGAGCAGCCACATGTCCACTCACAGGCAGAGCGGGCGATGCCACACGGCCAGTCTCCACATTGACCCTCCGCCTCGTGCGCCGCGAACGCCGCTGAACCCGCCACTCCCCTTGGGGAGAGGGTGGCCCAACCGCGCCCGGTACCCGCGAAGATGTCTCGACAGCAGGGACAGTGTGTGAAGCATGTAACACCCGGGGTGTACCCTGCGACGCACCAGACTCCCCACTGCCGCTACACTCCGAGGCAGCAGCCTGAAGACGGCTGACCGCGGCCATCAACACGCTCAGCTGTTCGCGAACAGTGGCCAGCTCCTCCTGCGTCCGTACACAGCAGTCACACATCCTATCCATCCTAAGGAATCAATTTACTGAAGAGAGTTGTTCAACCTTTAACTAGACTGCTAATTCACTAAAGGCGGCCGTTTATTCACTAAACTGGGGTTGCTAGCCACTTCTTGTAGAAAACAATGAAAATTGCACTACCTGTCTCTGGACTGTATTGAAAACAAACACTAGCACTACTGGCACTATGGTTGACTAAAGGGACTCTGACTATATTCAAAACAAACACGAAATCTATTGAACACTATTAATAGCACCAGACAATTAAAGCTTCCTAAAAGCAAATACACACGGAAGAAGAAGTGACAAGTAAGAAAAATACAGTTAATACTTAAATTAAGGTAGCTCGCTGCACAGCAGACGTGAAGCAGGCGGCAGTTACGACGACACTGACACTACTGGCACTATGGCTGACTAAAGAGACTCTCTCTGACTGTATTCAAAACAAACACGAAATCTATGGAACACTATTAATAGCACCAGACAATTAAAGCTTCCTAAAAGCAAATACACACGGAAGAAGAAGTGACAAGTAAGAAAAATACAGTTAATACTTAAATTAAGGTAGCTCGCTGCACAGCAGACGTGAAGCAGGCGGCAGTTTATAATATAAAGCTCGCCAAATATGGACATCAGCTTCCAATGACCGAATCCAGTTTGGCGTCTCGTAAGTTCTGCTTGTGACACAGAAAACGTTCTTCCATTTTATTTACCACGTTACTGTCCACGAAGCAAAACTCTAGTTTGTTCGGTTCTGCCTATCATACACTGGAATGACTGGCACCGATAGTGTTGCGATACTGGGGGGTCTTAGAGGGACCGTTCGCAATTTTATTCACGCATATGTCAATGTTGCACCAGTCTGTGATCACGTCACAGGAGATAGCCGTAAAAGAGAGATGAAAAAGGATGATAAACACAATTTTCTGCTTTGCATCACGTTCAGATTTCTTCTAATGGTTTTGAATGGTCCATAGTGGTTCTAGCCTGCATAACAGAGCAAAAACTGCAGCCGCACTAGCCTCCAAAAGGATCAGATCACATTCAATGGCGTTCCATCACCGCAATGTCCTTATACTAGGCCTGAAAGTCCGGGGCGTGTCAGAATGTCGAACGTTGTCAAGAACGTCGACCTGTTGCTAATTACACTGCGAACTGTCGTTTCAGACCGCGAAATACGAGGGTCACTCCAAAAGAAATGCACACTATTTTTGTAAAAATACAGTTTTCATTCTGCATGTGTGAATGTCTTACAGTGTGTGGATACATCCTTCCCGCTTGTTTTCAAACTTAGTTCAATCTTTTCCCGTGAGTGGCGCAGTCACAGCATGTCTTCAAGATGGCTGCTACACTTGACGTTCGTCAGAAGCAACGTGCTGTCATAAAATTCCTGTGCTGTGAAAACGAGACAGTGGGAAACATCCACAAGAGGTTGAAAAAGGTGTGTGAAGATGCTGCTGTCGATCGCAGTACAGTTAGTCGGTGGGCAAGCTGGCTATGTGATGAAAGCAGTCACGGCAATATTGAGGACTTCCCTCGCAGCGGCAGACCTCGCACTGCACACACTCCAGACAATGTGCAGAGAGTTAACGAATTGGTGACTGCTGAAAGAAGCATCGCAGTGAACGAATTGTCACGCTACCTTATGATAGGGGAAGGAAGTGTTGGCAGAATACTGGAAGCGTTGGCGTTAAAAAGGTATGTGCCAGGTGGGTTCCCAGGATGTTGACAGTGGCTCACAAAGAAACAAGAAAAACGGTATGCAGCGAACTTTTGGAACAGTACGAGAGTGGTGGAGATGAATTTCTTGGAAGAATTGTGACAGGTGATGAAACATAGCTCCATCATTTTTTACGAGACGAAGAGGCAATCAATGGAGTGGCATCATGCAAATTCACCCAAGGAAAAAAAAAATGCTGGAAAAGTTATGGCTACAATGTTTTTCGGTTCCGAAGGACTCTTGCTTGTGGACATCATGCCAAATGGAACCACCATAAATTCTGATGCATATGTCACGACACTGAAGAAACTTAAAGCTCGACTGAGTCGTGTTCGACCACATCGGCAAAAGTAGGATGTTTTGCTGTTGCACGACAATGCACGGCCACATGTCAGTCAAAAAACCATGGAAGCGATCACAAAACTCGGATGGACAACACTGAAACACCCACCTTACAGTCCTGACCTGGCTCCATGTGACTATCATCTCTTTGGGAAACTGAAAGACTCTCTTCGTGGAACAAGATTTGGAGATGATGACTCCCTTGTGGATGCTGCCAAACAGTGGCTCCAACAGGTTGGTCCTGAATTTTACCGTGCGGGTATACAGGCGCTGGTTCCAAGATGGTGTAAGGCAGTTGAGAGGGATGGAAATTATGTGGAGAAATGAAATTATTGTTCGTAAGGGATGTATCTACACACTGTAAAACTTTCAAACATGTAGAATAAAAGATGGATTTAAAAAAGAAGTAGGGTGCATTTCTTTTGGGGTGGCCCTTGTATGTGGGAATCAACGGCTCAAGGGAGGGGTGGTTTCGTTGACGCCCTCTGTGCCACCTCCTGAGGGCTTCAAGCGTCCAGTCTGCGCGACGGTGTGTACGAAACGTTCTCGTCGTCCACTCATAAAAATAGCCACGTGATTGCAACGGTGGGTGTGGCGGTTCTGACCTCTGTCGCAGACACGTCAAAACGAGGAGTGAAATGCGGGCGACGCTCCACATCGTGTGACACGTCCACGATAGTGTTGCACGGAACTTTGGCGCCAATGCGACATTATTAACCCACCATACAGAGGGGCCCAAAAAAATTGTATCCACAGTTTAAAAGTCCGTAACTGCCAAACTAACTGACGGAGTTGTCTCATCTTTGGTAGTGTAATAGTTTGTAGTTCCGGCAATCGTCTTACAGCCGTTGTATTGCGTTGTTTTGTTTTGTCAGATGACAGTCGCCAGATAGCCAGTGTTTAGTTCTTAGCTGCAACTAGTTACTCGAATAAACATGGCTGGCGCAAGGCCTACATTCGATGAAAGGAAGTCAGCTTTGAGGTGGTATTTTAAGTACGAAAACATTAATGAGGTTCTAAAAACTTTCAGCATTGCAGCGCGTCAGCAATCGTAATAATTATGAAAAATCCGCCTCGATTGCACAAACTACCTGGTGTTTACCTAGGTTTCAGCGTGGGTAACCACGCCTTCTTGAGAAGGCCTTGTTCTGAAGAAGGCGTGGTTACCCACGCTGAAACCTAGGTAAACACCAGGTAGTTTGTGAAATCGAGGTGGATTTTTCATAATTCTTTTAATGAGGTTCAACGGCAGTGGCGAAATGAGTAAGAAACAGAGCTACCGACACGTTTAACGATTCGTCGCATTCGAGACAAATTTGAAGCCGGATGCTGTGTTAAAGATGTACACAAACAGCGATCTGGACGACCTGTAACAGTAACAAGTCCAGCTAACTCCCGTCGTGTGTTACAACAATTCACTCGCTCACCACAGAAGTCTGTGAGACAGTGTGCCTGTGAAACTGGAGTGAGTCGCTCAAATGTTCGGCGAATTTTGAAGACAGCAAAGTTATGCCTTGCAACGGTAGGCCATTACGGTGTTTCGAAAGAGTTAGGCTTTTTGTCGCGCAGTACAGTGTATTCATGGTAGCAAGCCCCCGTCGACTTCGTGTTGGTAATTGAACTAAATGGTTTTGCTGTCTGGATAAACTGCCGCAGTGGTGAGTACTTTTGCCTGAAAATTCACTAGCTGACTAAAATACATCGTTATATCCCTCAACATGACAGGCAGTTGGTACTGCGTGAAGAAGGAAGCGATACAACGTAGACCTAAAACTTAATGCAATAAGTGAGACTGCAGTGACTGTTTGGTTAAAACGGCTTAAAATGCCAGATGCATATGTAATTTCTGATGCTAACAAAAATGGTTTCTTACCTGAATACCGCAGAGAATAGAGGAACAGTGGCAGGCGTCTGGTCTTCATGACACTACGCACTGCTAGACCGATTAGTCAACAGAACCAACAGAGGAAAACGTTAAGTACATACTCTTAGACGATTAACGACAAATGACATTGGAAGCTATGCACTGAAAATGTCGTGAGGTAGGCGAACCAAAGACCGTTTTACTGACTGAGTAGATGAAACAGACCTTTTAAAGGAATTTGACCGAGCGAGGTGGCGCAGTGGTTAGCACACTGGACTCGCATTCGGGAGGACGACGGTTCAATCCCGTCTCCGGCCATCCTGATTTAGGTTTTCCGTGATTTCCCTAAATCGCTTCAGGCAAATGCCGGGATGGTTCCTTTGAAAGGGGCACGGCCGATTTCCTTCCCCATCCTTCCCGCACCGGAGCTTGCGCTCCGTCTCTAACGACCTCATTGTCGACGGGACGTTAACACTAATCTCCTCTTCCTCCTCCTTTAAAGGAATTGTCTGAATTATGTTTGTTCGCTCTCTTCTAGAGGAGTGATATGCGGTATGGGATCCATAACGCATAAGACTGAAGGAGGACATCTAGAGAGTTTAAATAAGGGCAGCTCGTTTTGTATTATCGCGAAATCGGGCGATACTGTCACGGGTATGATAAACGAGTTGACGTGGCAGACATTTAAAGACAGATATTTTTCATTCTGGCCAGATTTTTTAACAAAATTGCAATCATTAATGTACGTGAAAAATTCGCCTGTTAGAGACTTTCACACTCTGAGTGGTACCTCGCAGCTGGTCTGTCGCTTAAGGGCAGGCAACTCCATCTGGAAGGGGGTTAGGAAGATGGAAGTAAACCACAAAAAAACTAGAAGATGGTATGGATGATTGGAGCATTTCACCGGACATGTTGCACAATTTGTCTCCGACCAGTATAATAATGACCCTGGAAAATCACGAACTGCTTCTATGTGCTGCTCGTTGTATTAACACAGCACTTAGCCACCCTCTCAATGAAGATGCTTCTTATTAAACAATGCTTTGAACATCGCAGCAACGATAACTACTGCAAAATGCATTGTACAGTACACGAGGAAAAGTGGTCTTGGCTCATCTTTGAAAAGAATTCCTATTACAGAGCTGTGATAATGTGCTTGCAGGAAGAATTGTGTATTTTCCGAACAGCGGACATATGAATTACAAGGCGAATGTAGTTACAACGTACACTGATCAACCAAGACATTATGATCACCGACCTACTGTCCATATAAACCCATCCAGGCGGTAGCAGTGTCACCAGGCGACTAATGACTGCTAGCCAGACACACGCAAGGCGCATGTAGCGTGCTATCAGTGTGTAGAATTGAGAAGGCCCTCGATCTATCTGAGGGCAGATTGTGATGACCCGGAGACTCGGCACGAGGATTTCGGAAACTGCAAAATGGTTCAGATGGCTCTGAACACCATGGGACTTAACATCTGAGGTCATCAGTCCCGTAGACTTAGAACTACTTAAACCTAACTAACCTAAGGACATCACACACATTCATGCCCTAGGCAGGATTCGAACCTGCGACCGTAGCAGCCGCGTGGTTCCGGACTGAAGCGCTTAGAACAGCTCGGCCACCGCGGCCGGCTCGGAAACTGCAGTACTTTTCGGGTGTTCGAGGAGTGCTGTGGTGAGTATCTTCAACAAGTGGCGCAATCAAGGCTAAACCACGTCGGAAAGTCATCGTTTGGGCGGTTACACCTCTTTATAGATGTCGGACGTCGTAAGCTGGGCAAACTGGTAAAACAGGACAGGCGGCGCACCGCGGTGGAACCAAATCAGATTTCAATTCTGGACAGAGTATAAGAATGTCTGAAAACACACTGCCTGAACACTCCTAACGATCGGCTTCCGCAGCCGAGGACCCAGGCATGTGCCAATGTTAACGCCACGACACCGGCAACTATGACTCAAATGGGAACGTGACCATCGGCACCGGACGTTGGCGCAGTGGCAGAGCGTTGCATGGTCTGATGAATCCCGATACCTTCTTCATCATGCCGATGTGAGGACGCGAATCCGTCGTCTTCCAGAGGAACAGTTCCTTGACACCTCTATGGTGGGATGGAGAGAATCTGACGGCGACTCCATAATGCTCTGGGAAACATTCATGTGGTCATCCATGGGTCCAGCGGAGCTCATGCATAGTACCATGACAGCCAGCGAGTATCGTACATTGGTAGCAGACAACGTATTCCCGTTAATGACTATCATGTTTCCCGACGAGAGTGGCATTTTTCAACAAGATAATGCGCCAAGTCACAAAACCAGGAGTGTGATGGAATGGTTCGAGGAACACAGTGGCGAGTTCCAAGTCGAAGTGCTGGCCCCCCAACTCGCCAGATCTGAACCCGATCGGACACACGTGGGATGTTATTGGACGTGGCGTCAGAGTTCACCGCACGCCTCCTTGGAATTTATGGAAGTTAGATGACTTGAAACTTCCTGGCAGATTGAAACTGTGTGAGGGACCGAGACTCGAACTCAGGTCCGGAGTTCGAGTCTGGTCCGGCACACAGTTTTAATCTGCCAGGAAGTTTCATATCAGCGCACACCCCGCTGCAGAGTGAAAATTTCATTCTGGGATTAGGTGACTTGTGTGTGCAAATGTGGTGCCAACTCCGTCCAGCGACCTATCAACACCGCATTGCTTCCATTCCACTACGCATCCCCGCTGTTATCCGTGCCAAAGGTTGACTTACCAGCTGTTAGACATGTGGTTATAATTTTCTGGTTGATCAGTTTGAAAAAAAATCTAATGTCAATGAAAATGACTGAGGTGAGTTAACTTACTGCAGTGGCAAGTTGGTTGGTTGGTTGGTTGTTTCGGGGAAGAAGACCAGACAGCGAGGTCATCGGTCTCATCGGATTAGGGAAGGACGGGGAAGGAAGTCGGCCGTGCCCTTTGAAAGGAACCATCCCGGCATTTGCCTGGAGCGATTTAGGGAAATCACGGAAAACCTAAATCAGGATGGCCGGACGCGGGATTGAACCGTCGTCCTCCCGAATGCGAGTCCAGTGTCTAACCACTGCGCCACCTCACTCGGTCCAGTGGCAAGTACTTTATCGTTACGATACGAGGAAAGAATAGATTTGTAATTAACTAGCGTAACTGACTTATACCGACAGGCATGTAAAATGTTTATTTGACACCTCAGACGGTCTTCAAGCCACAGTAACTAAAACAATGAAATTTTTAAGAGGTTGCATAACTATTTTCGGCGCACTGAGTCGTCATATTAAAATACAATCAGCAAACTTGGAAAACAGCATCAATAATTGCAACGACACTTCTTTCAAACATTACGGAAAATACACTAAACCAGTAAACTGAAGGAAAGGTAGCAGAAACGACTTACAAAACATCATCACAATTTTTGGTAAATCAATCATTTCACACCTTAAAACAGATATATATTGTATAACAAGAGGTGCAAGGAATTAAAAATCGAGCCCTAACTTCCCTACGTCAGTTCCAAGCATGAAATAGTAACGTTCCTTTGATCATTTTTCAGTGAGCATGATATGCTTGACATATTAAGAAGGAGGACATTCTTACCGGTTTACAACAAAAGTGCGCTACATTAATGTAATCGTTTTTGTATAGTTAGTGGATAGTGTGATATAGCCAGAAGGAAATATAATCTGTACAATGTTTCATCAATGAAAAATAATTTTTTTCTGGTGTACATTCATGCATTTCTGTATTACTTCTTCCTCCGTTGTTTATCAATATAGAGCCGTCAAGTAAAGCGTCATCCTCACCTAGAATGAGAGCTCAATTCAAGAACTGGAAGAACAATTAACTGTCCACTGCAGGTGAAGTACATATCTATATTTTAATGCAGTTTGGATATAATGATGATATGTAAAAGTGATGGAGCTGAAATGGAAAGGATCTACGACCGATGGCTGCAGTGACGTAATGTGGTTTATGTTTCTTAGCAAGGACAGCACCTAGTGAGCGGCGCTTTAGTAAAGTTGGCGTGTTACTGGCGTTAACAAATCGGTACGGCATCTTAAATCCAGATTGCGTCAGTGATCTGCTGCTGATCCTGTGTATAAATTTTCTCCAAATAAAAATTGTGAAAAGTTTAGCTGTGAAGCTATAACGTTGTTCAAATATTTTCTTTATACAGACGGTTGTTTCATAACTTTCAGGGCAACTATTTATTTAATGTGTTCGTATTTTACTTTTATTGACAAACAGAATAAATCTTCTGTTTGGAAGTGAATTTTTTTCTGTGCCTTTTACTGAATATTATATTAACTGTGTCATGCGAGCGTTCTTGGAAACTTTACTTCTGGGTTACAAAACAGGGAGAGAAAATGAAAAAAAAAACAAAGGGAGAGAATGTAGAGAGAAGAGTTGGCTTTGTGCAGCGAGGCGAGACGATATGCCAGCGGTGTCAGGTAACAGTAATGAAGGGTCGGACATGAGAACCTCATTTCCCGCTTCCCCCGCCCCCCCCTTCCCCCCCCCCCTCCCCCGTCCTTTTCAGCAGGCAATTGGTAAAACCTGGAGCGTTGCAGCACTCTAATTGGTTCAAATGGCTCTGAGCACTATGGGACTTAACATCTATGGTCATCAGTCCCCTAGAACTTAGAACCACTTAAACCTAACTAACCTAAGGACAGCACACAACACCCAGTCATCAAGAGGCAGAGAAAATCCCTGACCCCGCCGGGAATCGAACCCGGGAACCCGGGCGTGGGAAGCGAGAACGTTACCACACGACCACGAGCTGCGGACAGCAGTCTAATTGCTACCAACAGAGTCACATGATCTTATTCCATGACATCCTACACAGAGGATTGGAATTTTATTCAGGAAAATAGCACAGTGTCTGGTGATCAGGAACTTCACGCCGCCCCTTCCCCTCCACTTACCTACAAAATACTGGCGGGTGGAAATTTCTTCAACCAGCAGGATTCTAAGCTGCTACCGCTGAGTTGAGCCCCACCGCAAAAGTGTGTATTCGCGATCCACGCTACAAAAACTGGTAAGGTGATTAATATTTTCAGTACAGATAAACTACAATTTCTTGATGAACATCGGGCAACTCGTATCGGTGAGAAGGAGATTATTCAAAAAGAGATGTTTAAAAATCCAAACCACGCCGATTAACGTGCGCGAAACTGCTTTATTACATCTCCAGATATCAACATCTACATCTACAAGCAGGTTGTGGCAGGGGGCACAATTCGCGCCAAAGTCATATTTCCACCCCCTGTTCCACTCGCGGATCGAGCGAGGGAAAAACGACTGTCTGAACACCTCAGTACGAGCTCTTATTTCCCTTATCTTTGATGATCATTGCGCGATTTGAAAGTTGGTGGTAATAATATATGCTCTACATCCTCGGTGAAGATTAGATTTCGGAATTTAGTAAGCAGCCTCTTCTGTTTAGCGCGTCGTCTATCTGCAAGTGCGTCCCACTTCAAACTTTCTATGAGATTTGTAACGCTCTCGCGATGGCTAAATGTACCAGTCACGTATCTTGCCGCTCTTCTTTGGACTTTCTCAATCTCTTGAATCAGAACCAACTGGTAAGGGTCCCATACAGACAAACAATACTCCCAAGACTGGACGAACTAACGTATTGTAAGCTATTTCTTTTGTTGAAGGACTGCATCGCTTCAGGATTCTATCAATAAACCGAAATCTAGAGTTCGCCGTACCCATTACTTGTGTAATCTGATCATTTCATTAGAAATCATTTCGAATAGTTACACCCAGATACTTGGCTGATGTTACCGCTTCCAAAGACTGGTCATTTATTTTGTATTCATACATTAATGGGGATATTCGCCTTGTTATACGCAGTAGGTTACACTTACTAATATTGAGAGGTAACTGCCAGTCATTACACCACGCATTTATTTTCTGCAAACCCTCATTGATTTATTCACAACTTTCGTGTGATACTACTTTCCTGTAGACTACAGCATCATCGGCAAACAGTCTAAGGCCGCTGTCAATACCATCAGCCAGATCGTTTATGTAAATCGTAAAAAGAAGAGGACCTAGTACGCTGCCCAGGGGCACACCTGAAGCTACTCTTGTTTCTGTTGAAGTTGCCCCGTTCAGGACGACATACTGCTCCCTGCCTGTTCGAAAACTTTCTATCCAACCGCATATGTCATTGGATAGACCGTAAGCGCGCTCTTTTTTTAGCAAGCGACTGTGTGGAACTGAGTCGAACGCCTTCCGAAAGTCGAGAACTATGGCATCAACCTGGGAGCCGGTATCTAGAGCCTGTTGTATATCATGCACAAAGAGGGCCAGCTGTATCGCGCATAACCGCTGTAACCTAAAACCGTGCTGGTTTTTGCAGATCAGCTTCTCAGAGTCTAGAAAGGTCATTATGTCTGAACACAAAATATGTTCTATGGTTCTAAAACAAATCGGTGTCAGTGAAATTGACGGCAATTATGTGCATCCGATTTTCTACCCTTTTATAGATTGCTATAACCTGGGCCTTCTTCCAGTCCCGTGGAACTTTTCGCCGTTCCAATGATCTCTGATAGGTGACGGATAAGAATGGTGCTATATTTGAAGCATAGTCAACATAAAATCTTACGGGGATACCGTCTGGGCCAGATGCCTTTCTGGCGTCTAATGATCTTAACTGTTTTACAATCCCAGATACACTGAACACTATGTCAGCCATCCTTTAGTTTGTTCGATAATTGAAAGGGGGAATGGTGCTGCAGTGCTCCATCGTAAACGAGTTTTTGAAAGCTAGGTTTAGAATTTCGGCCTTCTGTTTATCATCATCAGTTACATTACCCGTACTGTCAGCAAAAGAAGGTATTGAATTATTTGTAGCGTTCATAGATTTTACGTACGACCAAAATTTTTTGGGGTTATTTTTAGAATCTGCAGATAAAATATTGCTTTCAAATTCGTTAAAAGAGTCTCTTATTGTCCTTCTGACAGCTGCTTTCATTTCGCATAATTTCTGTTTGTCAGCGGGGCAGTGCCTACGTTTAAAATGACTGTGCAAAATTCTCTGCTTTCTCAGCAACTTCCTAATATGTTTATTGTACTATGGTGGATCATTTCCCTCCCTTTGCTAGGCACATACTTCTCTAGCAAATGGTGGACAATACCTTTAAATTCCGACCAAAGATGCTCAATATCTTTGTGTCTCGTGGTGAATGTTTTCAGCTGACTATGAAGATATTCATTAATTACACTTTTATTTGCTTTCCCAAACAAGAAAACTCTACGCTGTTTTTTTTTTTTTTTTCTTTTCAACTTCCACTGGCATAGAAGCCACAACGACACTATGGTCGCTAATACCTTCTTCTAGATAAGATTTCTCAAAAAGATCAGGTCTGTTTGTCGCCAATATGTCTAATATGTTCCCATCTCGAGTTGGTTTTCTAACCAATTGCTCTAGGTTGCTAGGTTGTACGTTGAGAGCGCTCCTAGATTAACTTCACACGAATCTTTGCTTCTGCCCCCTGTGATAAACATGTAATTTTCCCAGGCAATGTATGCTAGATTAAAGTCTCCACCTATAACTAATGGATAATTTGGATATTTACTTCCTATGTACTCAAAACTTGCCCTGAAACGTTCTGCGACGTTTGTTGCGGATGCTGGTGGTCTATAAAAACATCCTAATACAATGGTCAATTCTTGTCTGATTGACATCTTTATCCAGACCATTTCACAATCCGACGCAGTATCGATCTCAACTGCGTTTAAATAGCTTCTAACTGCAATGAACACACAACCTCCCATAGCATTAGTCCTATCGTTCCTAAACATTGTCCAATCAGAGTTCAAAATTTCACTGCTTTTTATGTCTGGTTTCATCCAGCTTTCGGCACCTATTGGCCTTGCTACTGTTTATTTTGGAGATTAACTCGGGGATCTTGCTACAGACACTTCGACAATTTACTAATATGAAATTAAGCATATTTAAATCCTTTGGAATGACAAGTTTAGGCGAACTAACAATTTTTACAGTTGACACACCCACATCAGTGTCATGAACTGGTAATTTTTCAGGCCAGCGGTTTGTTTCCCATGGGGAGGAACCTAATCTAAAAAAAAAAAAAAAAACCATGTGCGCGCCACAAGTACTGTGCTACCCATGTAGCTGCTTCCTGTGTGTAGTGCACCCCTGATCTATCGAGGGGCGTCCTACAACCTTCCACCCCATAGCGAGGTCGAGGAATCTACTACCATTTTCGTCACAGAGTCGACGTAGCCTCTGGTTTAGATTCTCCACTCGACTAGAGGACCACGGTCCACCCTGGGTACGATGCTGCAAATCGTCAGCTTGGCTTTCACTCCTCGAGAAATGGAGGCTGCCTTCGCCAATTTAGCCAGCCGTCGAAAGGACCCAAGGATTTCCTCGGAACCCAGACGACGGGCATCGTTGGTGCCGACATGCGCAACAATCTGCAGCTGGCTGCACCACGCACGCTCGATAGCCGCCGGAAGAGCCTCTTCCACATCCTGGACATGGCCCCCCGGCAGGCACAGAGAGTGAACGTTGGACTTCTTTCCCGCCCTAGCCGCTATGTTCCAGAGGGGCTCCATGACCCACCTAACATTGGAGCTCCCAATAACTAACAAACCCCTACCACCAGGTGCCTGTCCGGACCTTGCTGAAGGAGCAGCCACTATCCTGGCAGAAGGTACAGTCTGATCCGGTTCAGCCTCCCCCCCCCCCCCCCCCCCCCCCGGGGTCAGATAGCACACTGAATCTACTAGCAAAGTGCATGGGATTTGGCAGGAGCCTGCATCCCCCATGCAGCCTTCGCCTTGAGGCTCGAGACCTCGGCACAGTCTGCCACCAACAGTGAGGTGAGAGTGGGCCAGCCGGCTCAGTCGCACCTGAGGTCGGCTCAGTGACTGAGAGCTCTGACATCCCCCCCCCCCCTTTCACATATAGTACAGCAGAGGCTGCCCCAGGCACCCAAATCCCCACCGCAACTCAAGGTGGCACTCTGGAACTTGTTGACTGTGGCCAACAAAGTTAACAGCTGCGTTTGGACTGTGGCCAACTCCTCATGCCTCCGCATACACAGGCGCAGTCCCTATCCAACTAGCTAATAACTGATTTACTATAAAAAACTTAGGAAAATCTACTGTCCCACAAGGTTAACAGCTACACTCTAGTTAGCAGAAAGGACACTCGATAATGAAAATAAAAATTTATAGTAGAAGCGAGATCTGGCTTATATTCCTGCTAGGGGCTATTAAGTGAATGCTAAAGAATAAGACAGTGACCTACAGTAAACTGCTAGGGGCTATCTAGTGAATATTATAAACGAATTAAACAGTGACCTACGGTAAGCTGCACCTACTGATCATCCCTCGTATTTGTAATTTAAACAAGCGTTTACATACACGCGTAAGTGACCTAATAAAACTATAAAAACTGCTACCTTAAATGTACCGAATCTAAATGATACTAATAAACGTAAACACTGTGCATTGCACACTGACCGTTGCAGGTACAAAACAATACCTTTAGCTAACAATAAGAGTTCAGAATGTAACGCACAAATACAAATTCTACTTTATAGCAACCGATGGGCTTACAGTACACTATCACTAAAGCCCACAACAAGCACGGGAATTTAAGCTGACGGCGAGGTGAGTTTTAGCTTTCTGATAAATAAATCGTATGTAATAAGGGCTCAGAAGTGGTATTGTAACACTGATTTACTCAGATATTGTAGTGTAATACTAATTTACTACGTATTATACGTTTGCTTAACTGTTAACGGTCGCAGGTTGCGCTAGTCAAACGTATACAAGTGAGGTTAGAAATCACTGTCAGTATCACTATTGAAAGGTGGCTACACTGAGCCACAGCGCCAAAAATCGCGCCAGAGAGTATTGTTCCGCCGCCTCCACTGGCAGAGAAGTTGTGGTGGACACTGCTTGTAGCTGAAGTCAGAGTGAGATGCGGTAGTGGAGAGTGTTGTTCCATGTTTATGCAGTTATTTGATGGGAGAGATAGCAGATGTTGTTCCAATGGAGATATTGTAATGATCTGAGTGCTTTTCGTCAATATAAATTAAGGTAACTAACTACTGTTCTTTATTTTCTTATTATTTGTGTGTCCTGAATAATGCTTCATTACAGGTTCAGTCAACAAAGCATCTGGCGTGTGTTCTTGTATTAGAGTGTAATTCTGGGTTTCTTGCACAATTATAGTATTTCTAATTTTCTTTTATCACGTCAGTATAAATGATATTTAAAAATTCTTGTCTTGTTGAAGAAGAACCGTGCCAGATGTGCGTTGAGTCATACTACCACACACAGAACAGCTACACTTGTGCTTGTTGTTTCGTAGGTTTTATAGTTGCTGGGGACTTAATTAATTAATTGTATTAACTGAAATTTTCATTTCATTCTTTGTTGTTGTTTCATGCAGTCAGATTGCGTAATAATACTAGTCAGGGCCAGCCGTTTACGAGACTTGCGTAATCGGACTTACAGCTACAGCTAAAAAAAAATATTTGCATAATAGTTATTTAAATTAAGCCCCCATGCACGTGGCGACCGCTGCTTCGGATCGTCCCTTGGAATCTTCTGATTGTAAAAATAGTAGACAGTAGTATTGTAGTAGTAATTTGTAGTTTAGTAATTGTAGTCTATTTTGCATGTGTAGATTGGTAATTGTCATTCTTCTATTGTTCGTTAATCGTGTTTGAAGGAAGCATTTCTTGTGATTGATATTGTTGGTGATAAAGTGTCATTGTGTGTAATTTTCATATAGTGACGAGTTTTGTATGTTTTGTAAATGATTACGCGATCGATGAAAAAGGCAAAAATGATGAATAGTGAGAATGACGAAATTGTTAACATGGCGAACTCGCCAACAGAGGAAAACAGTATGATGGTTAATGAAGTGGAAAACAATGTAATAAGTCGGGAAGATAGTCCGGAACCATTTCAAAATTTTTCTCAATCAGAAAATTCACAGAACCCGAGATTAACGACAGAAGATTCTGGAATAGTATCGAATACAGATAGCTTTATGGCTATGCAGAAGGAAGTTAGTTTTGTGGGAAATGTTAGGGGCGAAAAGAATTTCGAACAACTTAACACGGAGCAGTTGATGAGTGCAATATTAAATTTGGGATCTGAATTAAAAACAGTGGCAACACGGATAGACTCACTGGGATCACAAATGGGAACAATGGAAACACGGATAGATTCACGAATAGGGACATGTTTCAAAAATATGAAAGATGAATTAAAGAAAGAAATCAGAGAAGAAGTACAACCGATTTTGAATGCTCACAATAATAGATTAGTTGCAGTAGAGATTAGACAAAGGGAACAGGATAGAGAACAGGAGGAAAGAGATCGCGTGACAGTACAGCAATTTTCAGAGTTAAATTTACAACGTGCACACGATAAGAAAGAAATATTTGAGAGAATCGAGGAATCCGTACCAAATGACAGATTAAATAACTTAACACAACAATATGAACTGTTAACTACCAAATGTGACCATACCGAAACGCGAGTCGCGACACTTACGGAAGACGTAAATAAACAGAAAGAACAAATTGGTGACTTATCGGAAAGAGTTGAGGAGATTTCAGATAAATTGACAAGTCTTAGCTTAAATGGGGACAGAGATTCAGATGATACAGCTCCATTGCCATTTTCAGAAACCGAAGAGTACCAGAACATAAATAAGCATGTTGAAAATCAGGGAAAATTTAATGAACGCGTTAAAAGGGAAGTTGAGGCATTACGAAAGCAAGTCAAGCAAATTGAAGGCGAAATCGTAGGAAAATATAGCAGAAGAAATTTAGAATCACAGGTAGCAGAGGGCTTTGAAGAAAGTAATTTATTTCATTTACGGGATGCAACAAGAGAGCGCCAGGCGCGCGAACTTGACAATAATCGACATTCGGACTGTAACAGACGCGGTAGGTCTTTGTCGCCACGAGGCGAAAACTTTGACTATAAACACTTTTTGACTGTTCGGAAATTTAAGATCTTCCACAATTCTAAGAATGACATACATCCATGTTCATGGTTAGATCAATTTATGTACGCACTCCCACCAAATTGGCCACTAAGTCACAAACTGGAATTTATGTGTGGATATTTAGAAAACGAACCGGCGACGCGGATGCGCGCACTCATTAGAGATTGTAATAGCCTAAATGATTTTTATCATGCATTTCTATCGGCATATTGGTCCGAAAACACGCAAGACAGAGTCAAACACAGTCTTATTATGCAGCGTAATTTCAAACAGTCTGAGTTCCGCACGCCAGCGGAATATTTTGAAGACATGATTCGAAAGAATCAGTTCCTTTCCAATCCTTATAGCCCGACTGAATTAATTCGCATTTGTTTAACTAAGCTGCCACAATCCATAAGACAAATTGCTTTAGCCGGAAGATGTAAAGACGACATTGAGACCTTTAAGACTTTGTTGCAAGAACTTGAGTATGACAACGATGACGGCACTTCTTGTAACTTTTTCAGTAACAGTAATTACAATAGATTTTCAGAGAAAAGGGATAGTGATCGGAACGGGCGTTATATGGGGAACTTTGAGAATGACAGACGTAACAGACAGGACAATAGATACCAGCCTTATGACAATAACAGACGTTCTAACAGAAATTACACAGACAATTATAATAACGGTAATTCCTTCCGGAATGATCAGTCATACGGAAACAGTAATCGGTATCATCAAGACAGAAATTATTCATACAGTAATAGAAATTCTTACTACAGAAATAACCAGGGTAGTAGATACAACAATAATTTCAGAAGTGACAGTCGAAATTACACAAGAAGTAGTTATGCAGACAGACAGGAAAACAGAAATTTTAATAACAGACACAACCAAGAATTTGTATCTAACAGACAGGAGGTACCTAATTGGCATCCTCCACGTGACAGAACTTCAGAGAGACAAGTGCAAATCGTAGAAATGGATCCGCAGAATGACGCGAATACTCAGAGACGTGACGCAAACAATCGACAATGACTTGCAGCTTCGGTTTCTGGCAGCAATATAGACGGTTCAGAAAGTAATGACACTACGACTTTACACTACGTACGCCTGGAAGACATGAGAGACATTTTGTTAGACGAAAAGGAAAATAATGTAGACGCATTTTTACATCCTGTTATTGAAGTATGTGTGGGTAAGAATAAGTTCACTGCAGTTTTAGATTCTGGGAGCCCATTGAATGTCATTAGTGAATCAGTTTTTCGTATATGTGAAAGAACTATTGCCTATCCTGTGTTACCTATTTCTAAAACTACAATTCGAGGAGCGATTTCTGGAAAGGGTGTAGAAGTTAAACAACAGACCAACCTAAATTTCAATTGTCAAGGATACGAATTTTCTGCTAATTTTATTATTGTTCCATTACTCAGTACACAAATTATATTAGGTATGGAGTTTCTTAACGCACATAAGGCAATTTTGAACTTTAAAGAAGGAAGTGTGAATTTGAGTGTTGCCGGAATGCCGAAATGTTTGAAATTTTTCGAGTGTTTAACAAGATCTGAGTCAGATACAAAATGTTTAAGGTTTCTTACTTCTGATGTTTTCGTTGAGCATTATGACGACAATGTGTTTATTCATGACAATGACAATAGATACAGCGACGCGATTGATGATATAATTAATAGCGAAGAATTAATTAATGAAAAGGTTAAGAAAGCTGAAGTGCCAGATGACGTTGCAAGAGAAGAGCTGCACCACATTTTGACTTCACATGCTACAGTATTTAGTCATCACACAGGAACTATACAAGGCTTACAATATTTATTTAAAGTAAAAGAACACACACCATTTCGCGGGAAAACGTACGCTATTCCTTTGGCTTACAGAGACAAGGTTAAGAATGAACTTCAGTACATGTTAGATCAGGGCATTATTGAGCCTGCAGTCAGTCCTTATACTAGAAGAATTAATTAATGAAAAGGTTAAGAAAGCTGAAGTGCCAGATGACGTTGCAAGAGAAGAGCTGCACCACATTTTGACTTCACATGCTACAGTATTTAGTCATCACACAGGAACTATACAAGGCTTACAATATTTATTTAAAGTAAAAGAACACACACCATTTCGCGGGAAAACGTACGCTATTCCTTTGGCTTACAGAGACAAGGTTAAGAATGAACTTCAGTACATGTTAGATCAGGGCATTATTGAGCCTGCAGTCAGTCCTTATACTAGCCCATTACACGTTGTTCTTAAAAAGGATGGGTCAATTCGTTTGGTTCTGTATTCCAGACAGATAAATAATATCATCATTCCTGAAACTGACCGTCCACAAAATTTAGATGAACTTCTTCAACATTTTCATGGAATTAAAGTTTTATCCACGATTGATATGCGCGCAAGTTTTTGGCAAATAGAACTCCACCCTGATTGTAGAAAATATACTACCTTTTTAGCCTTTGGTAACTGTTACCAGTTTCGGAAATTACCGTTTGGACTTACTGTATCTTCAGCAGCATTCATTCGCAGCTTAAATGAAATTTTACCTGTTTATCTTCGTGACAATATTACTTCATATGTCGACGACATTCTTATTGTTAAACATTCTTGGAGTGAGCACAACAAAATTTTGGATTCATTATTACGTATTTTTGCAAGAGTTGGCATTACAGTGAACTTAGAAAAATCTGAATTTGGTCGTTCTCAGGTGAAATTTCTCGGTCACATTATTTCTACAGAAGGTATTCTTCCTGATCCAGAAAAATTAGACGCTATTCGTAATTATGCTGTTCCTACCACAAAACGTGATGTTCGTAGTTTCCTTGGCGTCTGTAATTTTCTTAGACGCTTTGTTAGATTGGATAATTTTGCCACACCTCGTTTATGTGAACTATCCGGAAATAAATCTAATTGGTGTTGGGATGAGGAAGCTCAGTCAGAATTCGAACAACTTCGTGATGCTTTAGTTGCTGCTCCACTTCTTTCATACCCGGATTTATCTAAAGATTTTTGTTTGGCGACGGACTCATCATACAAAGGCCTAGGTGCACATTTATTTCAAGAGATAGAAGAAAACGGCGTTGTAGTACAAAAGACTATTGCATTTGGAAGTCGTGTTCTCTCGAAATCAGAAAAGAATTATTCGATTACGGAACTTGAAGCTTTGGCTGTTGTTTGGGCTTTTACAAAATTTCGCACATTTTTGTTTGGCAGACATACTAAGGTTTACACCGATCATCGAGCTCTGGAGTTTCTTATGTCGACAAAATTAACTCATGGCAGATTGTCACGATGGGCGTTGTACCTACAGGAGTTTGATTTTAGTATTGTTTACATACAGGGTTCTTCAAATATTGTTGCCGATGCTTTATCACGTGCACCTATGGGTTTGAAACAAAGTGCTGAAGAGGACTGCAAGGAAAACAATTATTGTTTGATGTATATTCGAGGTGTTGCGTTTGAGAACTTTATTTCGTCTTCGCTCCAGGACATCGCTAAGGAGCAAAATAAGGATCCAATCTGGAAGGACATTAAGGAGAAGTGGAGGAGAAAGGAAAGCGTAGCGATTAGACAGCATTATTTAGTTCGCAATGACATTCTTTTCAAACGAAAATCGGTCGACAACTCTGTTTGGTTAGTTTGTATTCCTGATGAGTGGGTTAATAAGCTGATTTGGTATACGCATTTCAGTTATGCACACTTTGGTCCCAGAAAATGCTTTCATAAATTACGAGAAAATTGCTACTTCAATAATATGGAAAAACGTATTCGATTTGTTCTTGCCAAATGCAAATTATGTCAAAAGGCTAAGCTGCCGACAGTTTCTCACAGAGCACCGTTGTTTCCTATCATTCCAGCAAAATTAAAGGACATGGCTGCAGTTGATTTTTCGGTCCAGTGGTTCGATCTACTAATGGTTTTGCGTACATTTTCGTAGCAGTGGAACTGACATCAAAATATGTGTGTTTTACACCTTTACGCAAAGCAACAGCTCGTTCAGTATCTAATGCTTTCATTAACCATTTTCTTAAAGAAGTTGGTCATGTTGATAAGGTTATATCAGATAATGGATCACAGTTTCGTTCTAAAATTTGGGTTCGTACTCTACGGCGTCGTAAAATTAAACCAATCTTCATTTCACTTTTTCACCCTCAATCTAACGCTTCAGAGAGATGGATGAAGGAAATCAATAAATTGTGTCGTCTTTATTGTCATCAGAATCACAGAACGTGGGATCAGTATCTTCATATTTTTCAAAACATTCTGAATGAACTTCCTAATGACTCAACTTCTTTACCGCCTATACTGATATTAAAAAACAAAGCACCGACAAATCGCATATCTGAAATCGTTCCTTTTCCGCCTACACGGAAACTGCGGCATTCTGAAGTTGTGAACCTGGCTTTGCAAAATATTGCATCTGCGGCTGCTAGAAGAGAGAAATCAGCTAAGCGTCCTGGTCGTTTAAAAATTTTGTCAGTTGGTCAGAAAGTGTTAATTAAGTCTCATCGTTTGTCTCACAAAGGAAAAGGCTTGTGTCGCAAATTTTTTCTGCTTTATAACGGTCCATATAGAATTCGCAAAATTATTCATGATAACACTGTCGAAGTAGAAACTCTGAAATCACGACGCTCTAAGGGAATACATCATATATCTAACGTTAAAATTTTTGTGGAATGATATACTTTTGAAAAATTTTTGTAGAATGACGTACTTGTGAGAAACTAACAGCTACATGTAAACACACGGAGAGTACAAGGATACCGCGCTGTGTTTTGGCGGCGGCATATACTCAAAGCAACAGTCAAGTCTGCGCGCCGCACAAGGCAGTCGTTGACCACAAACAATTGCTTTCTACTCACGCGCCTACAGCTGATCGAGCGCTCAGTGCGAATGCACTGACAGCCGCAAATAAATACACAGTCTAATTTCTCCGACTAAATTCAGTATAAAGCTATAGTGACTTGATGAATTCTGTTATTAACATTCAGTATTTTTCAGGATACGGTTCTATAAAATATTTAAGAACTTCAGGTAAATTCTGTGCGTGTCCGACGTTAAGACGACTTGCTATCGAGAAAATTTCAGGAAAAATGTCATTTCGAAGAAGAAAGTAATAAACTAAAAAGGTAATTATTAATTGAGTTTATTTTTCAGGTAACATATTTCCACTTAGGTACGTACTTTAGACGTAATTTGCTGCTCGCGATTACGTGATTCATACTTTGTGCTAATTACATGTTCAATGAAATTACTTGTGAAGCGACGTGCTTGTGTACGTTAACTGATTTTGACAATGATTATTAATGAACTGGATTGTTACTTGTGTATATTATGCATCGCTTGGCTGCACTGCTTTTTCACTGATGTCATATTTTTAATTATGTGCCTGCTGTGCTTATTTATTTAAATTATAATTGTCACCTGATTAATTGTGCTGATGTGGTTAGGTATGTAAGTTATACTTTGTGATTTATCTGCTTGCGCCTTCATGTTTACTTATTAAGATACGATGCTAATGACCTGTTTAGTACGTAAGATATATGTTTACTGCTATGCGTATGGATTGCACATTTACACATTTCTGCTTGTTGTCATAACTATACTTTAATTTGGTATATAGAAATGCTGATATACTGTGTATGAACATAGAGTTTAGGTCACACTATTGTATTAATTACAGATTGTTTGCTTGGCAGAGCCTCGTTGTAAGAATTGTGCTGCATCCACTTGTTGACATTCTGTTCTCTACCGGTATATTTACTCGCTATTGCTTGTTTTGCTTACGCTCAGTGCCTTATATTTTTAAGATAAGAAAATGAACTGCTATAATTCGACGAACGACATTAGTACAAGAAACTTCATAGAAGTCACATGAGCTGGAGGTTTTATGAAAGCTGTATAAATGTATGCCAATAGGAAGGAAGCTAACGACATGACATACCAACACAGTTATTACACTGCATTTTTCGTGAGCAATTGAAATAGGAAGTGACACTTGACACAAGAAATACTCCACATGGTTGCTTCTGTTTGCCATAATTCTTGAAGTGGTGTACACACTGTGAAATATTAGGATCATTCACACTCCGTAATCGTACTTAATTACTGAGAGTTATTCGAACTAAGTCTGTTATAGGTCATGTATGCATTCTTTGTTTATAATTCATAATGAGTAGAAGATTTTGGTCAGATGGATTACACAGAGGTTGTGTGTTGACAGTGTGTCTTCGGATTGTATGGGATGAGGAGGTTTGCATTAGGATTTTATCTGTACTCGATCGATGAGACTCACTAGAGGAAAGAGTTGTTATGAAAGTGAAATGATACTGGCAATAAGGTTTATATGTATCGACGTATTGAAGAGGTATGATTGAGGTATTGAGATTATATGAAGTTGATTGGAATTTTGGTGTATAAGAGGTAAAGTAAGTGAGGTGCATATTTTTTTTTTTTTTTGTTGGTCTATATGGAACAAGGAGGATGAAGATAGCAGACTAGAACACTAAAATGGATGGAAGATTGTCTACACACACTTTGTTAAATCACTAAGCAGTATGTACTTTTTTTTTGGAGGGAGGAAGGTGCATATCTAGGCACACTGACAGTTGTTCAGCAACCGTACATTTTGATCTGGCTTGGCAAACATTGGTCTTGACATGATGACTATGACGTTGACTTAACTATTATTGACTGTTATACATGCTGTCACTACTACTTGATACACATGATGAACATGAAATTTTGACAGAAGTGGATTCATACAGTTAACACTATCCAATTACACAGTAGTACTTAATGTGGATGAAAGATGAGTGAGTGTGTTTTGTGTGTTTTCCTTTCCTAATCCTACCCACCTATCTCCTAAATATTATTTTATTTGTTTGTAGTGGCTTGCACTGACACCCATAAATATTATAGGTTTACTGATGTTTGTGTATTTGTAATAGTAATATGACAATTATCTGATATCATTTGTGTGTTTGTTATGATTTGTATGTTTCGTGTAAGAGCATTGTAAAAGCATTTGTATGTGCATTCAAACTATTGTTCATGCTTGAACTGTCTGATTAGTGATGGTGAAATTATGGACTGTTACTTGTACTTTTTCTACATGATTGGTGCCACTAGGACATGTTTAATTTCTGCTGATGAACTGTGTGATCAGTGATAGTGAACATTGCTGGGTGCCACTGATGGACTGCTTCTACTGAAATGATGTGACATGTTGGAGTCTGCACCTGTTCCACAATGCTGGGTGCCACTGATGGACTGCTTCTACTGAAATGATGTCACCTGTTGGAGTCTGCACCTACTCCACAATGCTGGGTGCCACAGATGGAGCTACTTCTATGGAAATGATGTTATCTGTCGGTGTCTGCACCTACTCCACAATGCTGGGTGCCACAGATGGAGCTACTTCTATGGAAATGATGTCATCTGTCGGTGTCTGCACCTACTCAACAATGCTGGGTGCCATTGATGAACTGCTTCTACTGAGAAATGTGACTTGTTGCTGTGTGTACCTCTTCAACATTTCTGGGTACCACAAATGGAACTGCTTCTACTGAAATGATGTTACTTCTTGCTGTCTGTACCTCTTCAACATTGCTGGGTACCACAGATGGAACTGCTTCTACTGAAATGATGTTACTTCTTGCTGTCTGTACCTCTTCAACATTGCTGGGTACCACAGATGGAACTGCATCTACTGAAATGATGTTACTTCTTGCTGTCTGCACCTACTCAACATTGCTGGGTGCCACTGATGGACTGCTTCTACTGAGATGATGTCACCTGTTGCTGTTTGCACCTACTCAACATTGCTGGGTGCCATTGATGAACTGCTTCTACTGAGAAATGTGACTAGTTGCTGTGTGTACCTCTTCAACATTGCTGGGTACCACAAATGGAACTGCTTCTACTGAAATGATGTTACTTCTTGCTGTCTGCACCTACTCAACATTGCTGGGTGCCACTAATGAACTGCTTCTACTGAAATGATATCACCTGTTGGAGTATGTACCTACTCAACATTGCTGGGTGCCACTGATGGACTGCTTCTACTGAAATGATGTCACCTGTTGGAGTCTGCACCTGTTCCACAATGCTGGGTGCCACTGATGGACTGCTTCTACTGAAATGATGTCACCTGATGGTGTCTGCACCTACTCAACATTGCTGGGTGCTACTGCTGGAACTGTCAACCACTGTTATGAAAACATTTTATGTGAATATTTGTATAAACTGATTTTTTGTGTATTACTGTTTGTGAAAAGTTATGAGACTCTTACCTGTACATATTCGTCATTGCTGACGCTATCGATTGAATTGTTTAACCACATGATATTTCTGTAAACTATTATGTAAAGTCATATGTATGAAAGAATTTGTATTCCTTACTGTATTTTATATATTAGGCTATTGTAAGGTCAGTGCAAAGCCAAAATTTTATCTAGTTATATGATATTTACGTATTAATATTATCTTTTATTTGTGTCTGTATTTTTTTTTTGACGAATTTGGTGGTATTTTCACCACCAATGCTGGCAAAAATACCATCAAATTCTAGCCCGTGGAGGAAGGGCATATGAAAGATGGCTACACTGAGCCACAGCGCCAAAAATCGCGCCTGAGAGTATTGTTCCGCCGCCTCCACTGGCAGAGAAGTTGTGGTGGACACTGCTTGTAGCTGAAGTCAGAGTGAGATGCGGTAGTGGAGAGTGTTGTTCCATGTTTATGCAGTTATTTGATGGGAGAGATAGCAGATGTTGTTCCAATGGAGATATTGTAATGATCTGAGTGCTTTTCGTCAATATAAATTAAGGTAACTAACTACTGTTCTTTATTTTCTTATTATTTGTGTGTCCTGAATAATGCTTCATTACAGGTTCAGTCAACAAAGCATCTGGCGTGTGTTCTTGTATTAGAGTGTAATTCTGGGTTTCTTGCACAATTATAGTATTTCTAATTTTCTTTTATCACGTCAGTATAAATGATATTTAAAAATTCTTGTCTTGTTGAAGAAGAACCGTGCCAGATGTGCGTTGAGTCATACTACCACATACAGAACAGCTACACTTGTGCTTGTTGTTTCGTAGGTTTTATAGTTGCTGGGGACTTAATTAATTAATTGTATTAACTGAAATTTTCATTTCATTCTTTGTTGTTGTTTCATGCAGTCAGATTGCGTAATAATACTAGTCAGGGCCAGCCGTTTACGAGACTTGCGTAATCGGACTTGCAGCTACAGCTAAAAAAAAATATTTGCATAATAGTTATTTAAATTAAGCCCCCATGCACTATTCCTAATAAAAAGTATCAAAACTGCTACGTTCAATGTATGACACTAATAATCGTGAATACTTAGTATTGTACACTAACTTAAACAGATTAACCCTCGTATTGATAATGCGTGTCGTGGAAATTAAATGTGAATTGATCACCAGAGCAATAAAACAGTAATAAAATTTGCTGGTGGCCCTATATGGTTAGAAAATTTCCGAGGAAGTAAAGACACGCTCTTACTCCCGAGCACAGAACTATCAACTGTTTTGTCCCCGGCCTTGATTGTCCTTTAGTGCAAGACCTCGGTCCGCGGGGGCAATGCTCGGGCACGGAGACAAAGCGTCGCTTCACATTTCCCCGACTGCCACACGACTCTGTCTGATCGCCAGGTGAGGGAAGAGGGGAAAACTGCGAACGAGTTGTATTTAAATGGCAGTGCAGTCGCACAGCATATTACTTCGTTTTGTATTTCACATTCCTCAGCAACCATGGATCACAAACAAAATAAATTTTTCAGTATTATTTAATTATTTTTGGTGCGCTGAAGATATAATTTTTACTGGCACGAACTGTCGGCACTCGGACAGACGCAGACAATTTCTCAGTTTCGCACTGTAGTCGCTACGTAATCGTGTCTTATTTCGTTTCATAATCAAAAAAACTTCTTTTACACAAATAAAAACTAAAAAAAACTCCTCCCGCACAGGCCATGAAGGCCCAACGGTACTGACTGGCCGCCTTGTCGTCCTCAGCCCACAGGCGTCACCGGATGCGGATATGGAGAGGCATGTGGTCAGCACACCGCTCTCCCGGCCGTATGTCAGTTTCCGAGACCGGAGCCGCTACTTCTCAATCAAGTAGCTCCTCAGTTTGCCTCACAAGGGCTGAGTGCACGCCACTTGCCAACAGCTCTCGGCAGACCGGATGGTTACCCATCCTTATGCTAGCGCAGCCCGACAGTGCGTAACTTGGGTGATCTGACGGGAACCGGTGTGACCACTGCGGTAAGGCCGTTGGCTTTTACCCAAATATGTCGATCGAAATATTGTAGCACTTTTCCAACCTCATTATGAAGACTTGGAAAATACAGGGTGATTCAAAAAGAATACCACAACTTTAAAAACGTGTATTTAATGAAAGAAACATAATATAACCTTCTGTTATACATCATTACAAAGAGTATTTAAGAAAGTTTTTTTTTCACTCAAGAACAAGTTCAGAGATGTTCAATATGGCCCCCTCCAGACACTCGAGCAATATAAACCCGATACTCCAACTCGTTCCACACTCTCTGTAGCATATCAGGCGTAACAGTTTGGACAGCTGCTGTTATTTCTCGTTTCAAATCATCAATGGTGGCTGGGAGAGGTGGCCGAAACACCATATCCTTAACATACCCCCATAAGAAAAAATCGCAGGGGGTAAGATCAGGGCTTCTTGGAGGCCAGTGATGAAGTGCTCTGTCACGGGCTGCCTGGCGGCCGATCCATCGCCTCGGGTAGTTGACGATCAGGTAGTTACGGACAGATAAGTGGCAATGTGGTGGCGCTCCATCCTGCTGAAATATGAATTGTTGTGCTTCTTGTTCGAGCTGAGGGAACAGCCAATTCTCTAACATCTCCGGATACTGTAGTCCAGTTACAGTAGCACCTTCGAAGAAAAAGGGACCAAAAACTTTATTGGCTGAAATGGCACAGAAAACGTTCACCTTAGGCGAGTCACGTTCATACTGAGTTGTTTCCCGCGGATTCTCGTCGATTCACTTCTGCCGTACTCAATAACACGAAAAGCTTTCTGTTGAGCGGTCGCCATCTTAGCATCAACTGACGCTGACGCCTAGTCAACAGCGCCTCAAGCGAACAAATGTACAACTAAATGAAACTTTATAGCTCCCTTAATTCGCCGACAAATAGTGCTTAGCTCTGCCTTTTGTCGTTGCAGAGTTTTAAATTCCTAAAGTTGTGGTATTCTTTTTGAATCACCCTGTATACCTGACGAAAGCAATGTAGACTCCTGGACAGTTTTAATGTAAAACGATTTATCATTAAAAAGAGAATTACCTTGCATGTAACTCAGTTGCATCTGCGCATGCACAGAGACGCTTTCAACTGGAACGGCGAACGCTCTGGAAAACAGCTCGGAAACAGACCTAAGATTGGCAGTGTCCTCAACATTATTATGAATCTATCCTTGTAATTCTTGCAATGCAACAACGAAATCTTCAGCCTACGTGCTTTCTTTAATGCCAGTGAACTTAGCCAACTGGACTGTCTTTGCCAGAATTTGTCCCTTCCACAATGCGATTTTCTTTTTAAATACATCCCCATCAAATCAGAAAAAAGTTACCTTGCAATGTCCAGCTATGGGCAGTGCGCAGTCGAATCCACTGCACTCCATTCCGGATCTTCTAATTTTCGATTCTGCATCCTTTTGCCTTCATAAATCGAACAATAAGGAAACGTAAAACTTTGAACATAGCTGCTAAGGTTCAGTGACCGTGTCAGAATTATATTAGAACAAATAAGCCCTCAGTCACAAATATTAAGTCAAAATTGACCAGATGTCGACGCTACTATGAGCGTCGTCTTCAGAATTAAACTAACTGTTCTAAAACATATTAGGTATCTAATACATTAATAAAATTAAAGTTTGTACTGACTGGAAAGAGATGCAGGACTTACAAGTCACATTTAAAAAAAATCTAAGCCTGAAATGCGACGTCAATAATAAGATGGCAAGCCGCTAAGGGCTGCTCGTACTTGAGTGGACAAGGGTTGCAACAAGACTGAGGAGCCGACGTTAGAAAGTGTGGGCAAGCAAAATGTATCTCTGTTTAAAGCAGATAAATATGTAACTTCATCCTATTATTATTAGTGCTTACGTTATGTCTGAATCAGCTTCATCACAACTTCATGTGTCCAATTGTGAATGTACAGTAGTCTAGTTGTTTCTGCGGCCACTAGATGGCGCTCGTAGCAACACCATGTTTACTTCCCCACACTTTCTAACGTGGGCACCTCAGTCTTGTTGCAACCCTTGTTCACTCATGTACAAGCAGCCCTTAGCGGCTCGCCGTCTTATTTACAATTATTCATGACGTCGTCTTTCCGGCTTAGATTTTTTAAAATGTGACTTGTAAGTACTGCACCTCTTTTCAGTCAGTACAAACTTTAATTTTATTAATGTGTTATATACCTAATATGTTTTAGAACAGTTACTTTAGTTCTGAAGACGACGCTCATAGTAGCGTCGAAACCTGGTCAATTTTGATTTAATATTTGTGACCGAGGGCTTACTTGTTCTAATATGAACAATAAGGAGTTTTAAAATAGAAAGCCGGCCGGGGTGGCCGTGCGGTTATAGGCGCTACAGTCTGGAACCGCGTGACCGCTACGGTCGCAGGTTCGAATCCAGCCTCGGGCATGGATGTGTGTGAAGTCCTTAGGTTAGTTAGGTTTAAGTAGTTCTAAGTTCTAGGAGACTGATGACCTCAGAAGTTCAGTCCCACAGTGCTCAGAGCCATTTTAAAATAGAAAAATTGTTTCGGATATGCCGCTTAACTTAACCAACGTACTTTTCAATAATATATGAAGTCTCCGTACTCCTTGTTTGGCTCCATTAAAAACTGTTGTTGTCCCCGGAATAGTGTCACGACTTCAGAAATTTTTCTATTCGTACCACCAATTTCTTCACCTACTTTAGGGCAGCAAATTTGCAAAGTGGTTTTCGGTATACGGAAAATGAATGCCGTCTGTTTGCTCTTTCTTTGCCAACTAAATCTGTAAATTGTTTCTGCTTGATATTGTAACATCGTTCCATAGTAAGTTTTCAGTACATGTCTGCTTTACGAATTGAGAATTCTCATCCCTCTCTTCTATCATCCCCATTCACTTTAGAGGATTGCGACGATGGATCGCTACACTGCCTCTTTTCGTGCAATCAGCCACTGGACCTGTGAACGTCCATCGTAACATGAACAAATAGAGAAGGAATAAAAGCGTTAACAGCACGATTGTGTCGAAGTCACATAGTTGTGCCGATCGAAAAATGCCGAGTCGCTACACTAAATGAAATGTTGCGCTGTTCGGCTACTACCGAGAAGGACCGACCGAAGACGAATGACAGTCCGGGTGTTGGTCCGCCCGTGGCCAGTAGACGTTGCACCCATGAAATTTGTCACGCCATGGTCCGCCCTGTTCTAGAGGCTTTCCTACTGCACACGAGAACCAGTTACATTCAGAATAAGATGTTCACTCTGCAGCGGAGTGTGCGCTGATATGAAACTTCCTGGCAGATTAAAACTGTGTGCCCGACCGAGACTCGAACTCGGGACCTTTGCCCTTCGCGGGCAAGTGCTCTACCAACTGAGCTACCCAAGCACGACTCACACCCCGTCCTCATAGCTCTACTTCTGCCAGTATCTCGTCTCCTACCTTCCAAAATTTACAGAAGCTCTCCTGCGAACCAAACAGAGCACTTGCTCGCGAAAGGCAAAGGTCCCGAGTTCGAGTCTTGGTCCGACACACAGTTTTAATCGGCCAGGAAGTTTCAACCAGTTACATTTTTCTAAAGCAGCGAATGTAGCAGCATTCACTTATAGCTTTCCGTCTAATAAAGCTTAATGTGTCCCTCTTCAATTAAACGAAGTAAATCTATAACTTCCTCGACAGCTTCCTTCACTCCACACAATATCACTTCGTTGACGTCAACCAACAATTTAAAAACCAAATAACATACTGAAGATGTAATCAACACGTAGAGTGCTTACATGGGGCGAATACTGACTGTGGTTGCTGAAATCTGGCAGCTGATGATTCAAATGGCTCTGAGCATTATGAGACTTAACATCCGAGGTCATCAGTCCCCTAGAACTACTTAAACCTAACTAACCTAAGGACATCACACACATCCATGCCCGAGGCAGGATTAGAACCTGTGACCGTAGCGGTTGCGCGGTTCCAGGCTGAAGCGCCTAGAACCGATCGGCCACACCGGTCGGCTCTGACAGCTGAACCGTCGTGCCCAGAAAGGATAACGGATTGTTTACATGACCAACTAGAAGCGCTGTTGGGAATTGGGTTTATGGAAAAAGGAACTTGGGTAGTGTATGTTTCCTTGGTTCTTGGATAGTGTTCGTCTCAGGTTAGCTTGGTACTTCAAGCTACTCGAGATTTGTTCTGTTGCTTTCTGCGTCTGACGTAGTATCCACAGACCAATATAGGGAGGATGACAGAGGATACCTTGCACCGTTGTTGTGCCGTCGTTTCTCTGTTTCATTCGTGAAAGGAACTGGCGAAAAATAACTATTTGCACGCCCTGCACTCATCTTAATCCAATCGCTATTGTGAAGCATTAGCAATGTTTTCCTACCGATCTAAAATTGTAGTTTCCTAAATTTGCTTAACAGAGTTTCCCTTAAGTGGGAAATTGCTTCGTCACTGAAAATCAAGTTCCAGCAAAATACAAGGCATACTAAATCCAGTTATTATTTATTTACTTATTTTTGTCTATAGTGTCTTTTTTAATATTAAAGATTCTTAGACCTTGTTACACGATTCAATTAACAACACAATAACGTTTCAGCATTTGGTTACTAGCAATAATAATAATAATAACAATAATAATAAAATGGTAACGCTATTGGTTATGATTAACCAGTAGTCAAAGGATTATGTAAAGGATTTGTAGCAGGCGTTATGGCAGTTGATTGAAGTATACACTGACGTATCCAGAAAAAAAAATTTCACTCTGCAGGGGAGTGTGCACTGATACGAAACATCCTAGCAGATTAAAACAGTGAGCCGCACCGAGACTCGAACTCGGGACCTTTACCTTACACGGGCAAGAGCTGTACCGACATTTTTTTAACGAAGACGCTACACTTTTTTCACACAGTTTGTCAGTGCTTGAAATAAGGGAAACCTCTTACTTTTAATTAATTTTTCTGTTTTTTAAATTGTTATTTATTTATTTATTTTTGTATTTTCGGTTTGTTAGGGCCACAGTCAGCTGCAGGTTGGAGGAGACGAGGTCGGCACGGCTCGAATGTCGAGGCCTAGCAACGATATCTTCTCCTGCCCGCCGCCGTGCTGAACCCTCACACTGCTCATATTAATTTACTTATTTATTTATTTCAATTTTTTGTGCCATATATACAGAGAAAAAAAATTGAAGCTAGTCCACCCATCCGGAACCATGGAAGTCCCGCAAAATGGTACGGTGATTAACGTATCGGACATCCTGCCTCCTCTTGCGTTACATATATTGCGAGTGTGTCACGGTGCCATCTTTCAACAGGACGGTGTCGTCCCCGCATGCCACGTACCTTTATGACCACCTGCGGGATTCTGAGATATTCCCGTGCCCAACAAGACCCCACAGATGTGTTCCCGATAGAATATGTGCGCGCCAGCTCAGATGTCAACACCACCACAGTGCTAGTCCCTTGGACATCAAGGATTACTTACAACTGTTGTGGCCGTTTGCTCAGAAGACGATACAACGCTTTATGACATCTTTCCCAATTGAATTAGTTTATGAATCCAGGCCAGAAGGGGGTGGAACACCGTACCGATTAGTGGGCACATAATTCCGAGTTCTTTGTAATTTTGACTCGATCTTGCGATCACCGAATTAACATCAAATGTTGTGTTAACCAGTGAGCTTTCATTTCCTCCTTCCTTTCTGTGTGCTTCATTTCTCTCTCAGACAGTATACATCAAATTTTATTTGATTTTTCTTTCGACCGTTTTGTCGAGATTTTAATTTTTTTGTGTTTCTGGACTTCCATTCCCATATCATCCAAGTCCAACCAATATATTACAAACACGATTTGCGGGTGTAGAGAAGCTGTAATTTGTGAGGGTTCCCCAAAATTGACCTTGAGTCTCATTCAAAGTTATACAGATGATCGTTTGGATGGTTAGACTTTTCGTAATTCTGACGTAGGATTTGATTGACATCATAAGAAGGACGTCACAATTCAGCCTAATATAAGAAGCTGCCTCAATTGAAAGTGGGCAGTGGTGTAGAGTTCTAGAGAGTTTCTAGTCAATTAGACCACCTTTTAGCGGAACGACTGGAGCAGTTGCAGATAATTCGATTTTATAAAATAGTGTAGTGGCAACGTCCCCATACTGAAGTGGAGCAATATTTAATTTTTTTACTGGATAACGAGAAATATAATGCAAAGTATTGTTTCTTATTTATAAGTTTAAAACAATTTGAAACATATAAGTTGTGGTTATAAAATAACGTGGCTAATGCTGTCACAGAGTAAGTCGCATGCGCCAAATAAGAAGGACCTATAGCTGTGAAGCGGCATCTCTGGTGTCTGTAGACCGTGGCCTTTGTATAAGAGCTGTCATTTTGTTTTGCGGGGAAAATGTACAGTGCAATAACAGAGCAATGAATTGTAAAGTTTCACATGAAACATGGAAAAACTGCTACTGAAACCCGTTTGCTACTAAAGGAAGTGTATGGTTAAAGATTGTTAGACTGTTTATCACGTACGCTCGTTTTTGAACGGTTCATGCGTTTCCAAGATGTCTGAGAAGACGATGACGTTGACTCACGCCAGGAACGCTCTTCAACATCGATAACGGATGAAAATTTCGAAAAAGTAGATAATCTGATTCTGCTTGACCGTCGTTTGAGTACTCGATACGCCTTTCAACATCAAAAACGGATGAAAATATCGAAAAAGTAGCTAGTCTGTTTCTATTTGACGATCTACATCTACATCTAAATTTATACTCCACAAGCCACCCAACGGTGTGTGACGAAGGGCACCTTATGTGCCACTGTCATTACCTCCCTTTCCTGTTCCAGTCGCGTATGGTTCGCGGGAAGAACGACTGCAGGAAAGCCTCCGGGCCGCTCTAATCTCTCTAATTTTACATTCGTGATCTCCTCGGGAGGTATAAGTAGGGGGAAGCAATATATTCGATACCTCATCCAGAAACGCACCCTCTCGAAACCTGGCGAGCAAGCTACACCGCGATGCAGAGCGCCTCTCTTGCAGAGTCTGCCACTTGAGTTTGTTAAACATCTCCGTAACGCTATCACGGTTACCAAATAACCCTGTGACGAAACGCGCCGCTCTTCTTTGGATCTTCTCTATCTCCTCCGTCAACCCGATCTGGTACGGATCCCACACTGATGCGCAATACTCAAGTATAGGTCGAACGAGTGTTTTGTAAACCACCTCCTTTGTTGATGGACTACATTTTCTAAGGACTCTCCCAATGAATCTCAACCTGGTACCCGCCTTACCAACAATTAATTTTATATGATCATTCCACTTCAAATCGTTCCGCACGCATACTCCCAGATATTTTACAGAAGTAACTGCTACCAGTGTTTGTTCTGCTATCATATAATCATACAATAAAGAATCCTTCTTTCTATGTATTCGCAATACATTACATTTGTCTGTGTTAAGGGTCAGTTGCCACTCCCTGCACCAAGTGCCTATCCACTGCAGATCTTCCTGCATTTCGCTACAATTTTCTAATGCTGCAACTTCTCTGTATATTACAGCATCGTCCGCGAAAAGCCGCATGGAACTTCCGACACTATCTACTAGGTCATTTATACATATTGTGAAAGCAATGGTCTCATAACACTCCCGCCGGCCCGTGTGGCGGAGTGGTTCTAGGCGCTTCTGTCTGGCACCGCGCGACCGCTACGGTCACAGGTTCGAATCCTGCCTCGGGCATGGATGTGTGTGATATCCTTATATTTACGTAGTTCTAAGTTCTAGAGGACTGATGACCTCAGATGTTAAGTCCTATAGTGCTCAGAGCCATTTGAACCATCTGAACCATAACACTCCCCTGTGGCACGCCAAAGGTTACTTTAATGTCTGTAGACGTCTCTCCATTGAGAACAACATGCTATGTTCTGTTTGCTAAAAACTCTTCAATCCAGCCAGCTGGTCTGATACTCCGTAGGCTCTTACTTTGTTTATCAGGCGACAGTGCGGAACTGTATTGAACGCCTTCCGGAAGTCAAGGAAAATGGCATCTACCTGTGAGCCTGTATCTAATATTTTCTGGGTCTCATGAACAAATAAAGCGAGATCGGTCTCACACGATCGATGTTTCCGGAATCCATGTTGATTCCTGCAGAGTAGATACTGGGTTTCCAGAAATGACATGATGCGCGAGCAAAAAACATGTTCTAAAATTTTACAACAGATCGATGTCTGAGATATAGGCCCATAGTTTTGCGCATCTGCTCGACGACCCTTCTTGAACACTGGAACTACGTGTGCTCTTTTCCAATCATTTGGAATCTTCCGTTCCTCTAGAGACTTGCGGTACACGGCTGTTAGAAGGGGGGCATGTTCTTTCGCGTACTCTGTGTAGAATTGAATTGGTATCCCGTGAGGTGCAGTGGACTTCCTCTGTTGAGTGATTTCAGTTGCTTTTCTATCCCTTGGACACTTATTTTGATGTCAGCTATTTTTTCGTTCATGTAAGGATTTAGAAAAGGACGATTAGTTGCGTAGTCCATCGATTGCTGAAATTGTAGGGGCAAGGAATGGGTAAGGCAAATTTTACACACCTGATTTCATACCTGTTTTTACTTGAGAAAAGTGTATGCGAAACTTATGCCGAAAATTGTCACGTTCGAACAAAAGGAAGCTTGTGAAAATGTTCTTACTGACACTTTGTATATTGTTGAACGTGATCCTAATTTCTTGGAAAGTGTGCCAAACATGTAATCTTTGTTTTTCACTTATGATCAGAAACTTAACGCCAATTCATGCACTGGAAGGACAATTTCACCGAGAGCGAAAGAAAATAAAAACCTCGAATGAATACATCAAGATTCAAAGCGATGATGCTCGTTTTCTTTTCGATATTCATGGAATTGTCTATCTTAGCTGGGTTCCTAAAGGTCAGACTATAATGAGCATTACTACCTTGAGGTACTTGTCCAACTCTGTGAGAAAATAAGAAAAAAATGAACCGGTTGTGGATAGTTAAGTCGGTTTCATCACGAAAACTCACCGACTTGTACCGTATTGTCGGTTAAGAGCTTTCGAGTGAAGTACAGCATTCCAGAGAATTCGACCACCCACCTTTTTCACCTGACCTGGCAACATGCGACTTATCTGTTCCGCAAGGTCCAATCTGCATTAAAATGAACAAGATTTCAGTCCGTCGAAGCAGAAAAAAAAGCGGCACGAATCGTTAAGGACCTCACAGAGAAAGACTTCCAGTACACTTCTCATCAACAGAAAATTCACATTGGGATGGAGGAGGTTAGTATACTGAGAGTGACAATAACGGAGTGTGTTTTTTGGAAACAAGATGTTCTACAGCTATAGTCACGTTATTTTGTAACCACACATCGTACGAAGCCTTGTACCTGCAAAATCAAGTACCAAAAAGAAAGTACGTAGACGGAAGTTGCTAGACACTGTTAGTGGGGCCACAGGATAATAAATACAGAAAGACCTCACCTCAGTGAAGCATAGCTCAATCATAGCAGTGATAGTGATAGCGCGGATGCAAAACTGAATGTAAATACAGACTTGCTAGCGGGTGCAAGGAGTATTGAGAATGAGCGTGTGCAACCATCAGCACAGCGCCAACTGCTCGGATCTCGCGCTGTCACACCAGCCCCACGTGGACGCAAAACCAGTTCGTTAAGCCGTCGGCACACGGACCGTGCCGTCGAACGATAACGTTGAGCGTGCCACGTTCAACGTGCTGCTGAACGCTCAGGAACGATGCGGCTTGTGCATACGGTACGTGGGCTCCAAAGTTGTATACGCGATCGCAACGCACTCCAGCGGCAATTGAGGGATGTTTCTAGTTCGTAAATCACACTGTTCACTCAACGGGCGCGCGTAAAATTCGCACGCTAGCTCTATTAAAACGCACATTTCCTCCATCGTCCACGAAAAGGAAAGTACCATGTCCAATCAATAAGGACACAGGCTTATAAAAGTTCCATTACGAAAAGTGCGTTACAAATTTAGAATACTTCTCCGCATAAGATAAACATTATTTCATCATTCCCACATTTTAGTAAAACCCCAAGTTCAGTCTTACTTGATCACTGTTTCTACCCAGTAACAGAATCCGTTACAACATGTGAATTACGAAGCGTAAAAGAAAAAGGAGCAAAAAATACAAGTAGCGCAAGCTGTCCCGTAGATTAAGCAACTCGAACCCAGTCACCCCTCAAAAAAAGATGAACTTATATTTACATAACATCAAATATTAAAGTATATATTTATATTAAATTAATAATATCACACAGTTAACAACGGGTTTTCCAGTGATTCTCAATTTGCTGGTGCTCAGAAACGACATATATACACATAGGCTTGAAATGAATGCCAATATGGCGAATCACAACTCTGTACTGAAGGGAGACGGCGTGCTTGTGACGTAGGTGGCGTTGTGCCATCTCATTGGTCAACGCTCAGACGCACGCTCAGCATATCTGACATGCCAGATATTGCTTTGCACCTTCGGAAAGACTCCCGTGCGTGCTATTCCACGCTATGACGTCAGAAACTCGGCACGCTCAGTGCTCAACGTTCGGATGCACGGTCCGCGTGCCGACGGCTTTAGGCTCCTTAGCGGCGGTGAGGGTCAGCAGTGCATCGGAGAGAGGAGCAGAATGCATGTGCAATATGTAGGCTGTCGCAAACAGTCCCACTGTCTGTGAAGACCTATTTACACATTGTACATCGACTGTAATACTTCCATTTCAAAGAAACTCCATTATGTGACAGGAAATGAGATGTTGTTCTGACGTCTCACAAACTTTAGTAATGCAGAGTATAATTTCTAACAGTAATACAAAATACAAAAACTTGAATGACGTGGAAAAAACTGAAGTAAATAAAATGAAAAATAGAGATATGAAAAGAGACGCATAATTTCAAACAATTTCATTTAGTAGCAGAATGCGTCCGCTATGCTACGTCACAACCGACTTTTACTACGCGAAAATTTAGATTATGATAAACAAAGGGCTTCATTCCCAGAGGAGTCGATTAGGTAAATAGGTAGTCATCGACTACTCGCAATCGGTCTTTGACTTACAATAAGAGCAGAGCATTCAATAGAATTATATCGCAGCAGGGCGGGGGTAGAGGGGGGGGGGTAATGCTAGCGACATTGTATGTTACCGTTCACCATTCGTATTGAAGATTCGTATAGGTGTTGGTTTATCTCCATAACGTTTCTAATCGCGTTGTGAGGGTCACAGTTAAAGCTTGGTCGGGTGTTCCTGTATGACCACATTGACAGATGCCATTCTCCTTCCTGTTGAATCTGTGTAGGTAAACTGATTATTGACCGTGTCCCGTTCAGTAATGTACCGTCTCCTGGCTGGAATTTTCATGGCAATGAGCTATATGCTCGCGAATATTAGGGCAGTTCGTGTACTCTTCGGCCCGATAAGTCCGATATATAATACAAGGCTCAAGCTTAATCATGAGATTCCAGTTTGACTTGTCGAGAAATGGGCTCATTAAGGTCGGAAACTGTGCCCCACCCCCTCTCACTACAAAACATTCCACTTGGTGTGATGTGGAAATGTGAGTCCGCTGTTGGTGGCGACTCTTTGCTTTTTGTGCACTGCACTAGGGACTTCTCCGCTCTGACCATAGTTTCGTTAGATGCGACTGGTCACACCGTATCTCTTTTGTTCTGCTGCTAAAAGAGCTCCTTAAAGTAGCACGATTACAGGCTAATTCTCTGGGGAGAATGTCTGTGCTTTCTTTTGAACTATCGTCCGGACTGCAGTGCAGAATCCAACATACAATACTCGTAATTCTGTAGTGGTTCTGGGCTTGTGATACCCCTTAGTTTGTGCCACATATAAACACAGCAAATTTCCGATTCAAGTCTGTGGCTTGCTATTTGTGCAGTGCTTCAGAAAATATATCTGTTGATATATTTATTGTATCCGTGTAGAGAGCAGTGGTTTCATGTTATTATAAATAATTTCTACCCTTTCTAGACCACTTTCTTGTCTTTTAAACCTTAGTAATAAATAAGACCTCCCCCATGAACCATGGAACTTGCCGTTGGTGGGGAGGCTTGCGTGCCTCAACGATACAGATAGCCGTACCGTAGGTGCAACCACAACGGAGGGGTATCTATCTGTTGAGAGGCCAGACAAACGTGTGGTTCCTGAAGAGGGGCAGCAGCCATTTCAGTAGTTGCAGGGGCAACAGTCTAGATGATTGACCGATCTGGCCTTGTAACACCAACCAAAACGGCCTTGCTGTTGTGGTACTGCGAACGGCTGAAAGCAAGGGGAAACTACAGCCGTAATTTTTCCCGAGGGCATGCAGCTTTACTGTATGGTTAAATGATGATGGCGTCCTCTTGGGTAAAATATTCCGGAGGTAAAATAGTCCCCCATTCGGATCTCCGGGCTGGGACTACTCAGGAGGACGTTGTTATCAGGAGAAAGAAAACTGGCGTTCTACGGATCGGAGCGTGGAATGTCAGATCCCTTAATCGGGCAGGTAGGTTAGAAAATTTATAAACGGAAATGGATAGGTTAAAGTTAGATATAGTGGGAATTAGTGAAGTTCGGTGTCAGGAGGAAGAAGACTTCTGGTCAGGTGAATACAGGGTTATAAATACAAAATCAAATAGGGGTAATGCAGGAGTAGGCTTAATAATGAATAAAAAAATAGGAGTGCGGGTAAGCTACTACAAACAGCATAGTGAACGTATAAAAGTGGCCACGATAGACACGAAGCCCATGCATACTACAGTAGTACAAGTTTATATGCCAACTAGCTCTGCAGATGACGAAGAAATTGAAGAAATGTATGATGAGATAAAAGAAATTATTCAGGTAGTGAAGGGAGATGAAAATTTAATAGTCATGGGTGACTGGAATTCGACAGTAGGAAAAGGGAGAGATGGTGAATATGGATTGGGGGCTAAGAAATGAAAGAGGAAGCCGTCTGGTAGAATTTTGCACGGAGCGTAACTTAATCATAGCTAACACTTGGTTCAAGAATCATAAAAGAAGGTTGTATACATGGAAGAATCCTGGAGATACTAAAAGGTATCGGATAGATTATATAATGGTAAGACAGAGATTTAGGAACCAGGTTTTAAATTGTAGGACATTTCCAGGGGCAGATGTGGACTCTGACCACAATCTATAGTTTATGAACTGTAGATTAAAACTGAAGAAATTGCAAAAAGTTGGGAATTTAAGGAGATGGGACCTGGATAAACTGACTAAACCAGAGGTTGTACAGAGTTTCAGTGAAGCATAAGTGAACAATTGACAGGAATGGGGGAAAGAAATACAGTAGAAGAAGAGTGGGTAGCTTTGAGGAATGAAATAGTGAAGGCGGCAGAGGATCAAGTAGGTAAAAAGACGAGGGCTAGTAGAAATCCTTGGGTAACAGAAGAGATACTGAATTTAATTGATGAAAGGAGAAAATACAAAAATGCAGTAAATGAAGCAGGCAAAAAGGAATACAAACGTCTCAAAAGTGAGATCGACAGGAAGTGCAAAATGGCTAAGCAGGGATGGCTAGAGGACAAATGTAAGGATGTAGAGGCGCATATCACTAGGGGTAAGATAGATACAGCCTACAGGAAAATTAAAGAGACCTTTGGAGAAAAGAGAGCCACTTGTATGAATATCAAGAGCTCAGATGGAAACCCAGTTCTAAGCAAAGAGGGGAAAGAAGAAAGGTGGAAGGAGTATATAGAGGGTCTATACAAGGGCGATGTACTTGAGGACAATATTATGGAAATGGAAGAGAATGTAGATGAAGATGAAATGGGAGATACGATACTACGTGAAGAGTTTGACAGAGCACTGAAAGACCTGAGTCGAAACAAGGCCCCGGGAGTAGACAACATTCCATTAGAACTACTGACGGCCTTGGGAGAGCCAGTCCTGACAAAACTCTACCATCTGGTGAGCAAGATGTAGGAGACAGGCGAAATACCCTCAGACTTCAAGAAGAATATAATAATTCCAATCCCAAAGAAAGCATGTGTTGACAGATGTGAAAATTACCGAACTATCAGTTTAATAACCCACAGCTGCAAAATACTAACGCGAATGATTTACAGACGAATGGAAATACTGGTGGAAGCCGACCTCGGCGAAGATCAGTTTGGTTTCCGCAGAAATGTTGGAACACGTGAGGCAATACGGATTCTACGACTTGTCTTATAAAATAGATTAAGGAAAGGCAAACCTACATTTCTAGCATTTGTAGACTTAGAGAAAGCTTTTGACAATGTTGACTGGAATACTCTCTTTCAAATTCTGAAGGTGGCAGGGGTAAAATACAGGGAGCGAAAGGCTATTTACAATTTGTACAGAAACCAGATGGCAGCTATAAGGGTCGAGGGGCATGAAAGGGAAGCAGTGGTTGGGAAGGGAGTGAGATAGGGTTGTAGCCTGTCCCCGATGTTATTCAATCTGTATATTGAGCAAGCAGTAAAGGAAACAAAAGAAAAATTTGGAGTAGGTATTAAAATCCAGGGAGAAGAAATAAAATCTTTGAGGTTCGCCGATGACATTGTAATTCTGTCAGAGACAGCAAAGGACTTGGAAGAGCAGTGGAAGGGAATGGATAGTGTCTTGAAAGGATGATATAAGATGAACATCAACAAAAGTAAAACGAGGATAATGGAATGTAGTCGAATTAAGTCGGATGATGCTGAGGGAATGCACGATGCACAATGCTTTTCGAATTCTAAGCTGATCTTCAGTGTTTAAGATGAGTATTTCGACATTATCCGTAAGCCATAGTTTGAGACACTTAAAGTACTACAGGAGTTTTTCTATTTGAGGAGCAAAATAACTGATGATGGTCGAAGTAGAGAGGATATAAAATGTAGACTGGCAGTGGCAAGGAAAGCGTTTCTGAAGAAGAGAAATTTGTTAACATTGAGTATAGATTTAAGTGTCAGGAAGTCGTTTCTGAAATTATTTGTATGGAGTGTAGCCATGTATGGAAGTGAAACATGGACGATAAATAGTTTGGACAAGAAGAGAATAGAAGCTTTCGAAATGTGGTGCAACAGAAGAATGTTGAAGATTAGATGGGTAGATCACATAACTAATGAGGAGGTATTGAATAGGATTGGGGAGAAGAGAAGTTTGTGGAACAACTTGACTAGAAGAAGGGATCGGTTGGTAGGACATGTCCTGAGGCATCAAGGAATCACAGATTTAGCATTGGAGGGCAGTGTGGGGGGTAAAAATCGTAGAGGGAGACCAAGAGATAAATAGACTAAGCAGATTCAGAAGGATGTAGGTTGCAGTAGGTACTGGGAGATGAAGGGGCTTGTACAGGATAGATTAGCATGGAGAGCTGCATCAAACCAGTCTCAAGACTGAAAACCACAACAACAACAACAATAAATAAGAAGTTTAATGATTCGCTGGGTGTCTTGGGTGTGCAGTAAATATTTTGTGATGTGTTAAGTATTTAGGTAAAATTAAGTGAACGTTTTTCTTTACTGTACACAATAATAATAACAATAGCTTATACAGTGCACGCCATACCCAAAAACAGAAAATTATTAATGAAGTTCGCGAATCCTCTCAAGACGAATATTGGAATGTATTCTTTTCCAAGATCATTTCTGTGACAGCAGTAGTACTCGGTCTGTAGCCGACTCGTTGTCCGTGCCCAACCCAGGAGGAGAGAGATGGCGTGCAGTATATCGAAAAAAAGCATAAATTATATAGTACACAATTTAGACATTGTGAGAAGTTGAGATTATTGAAAAAACGCCGTAGCAACAACTTGTAATACCTTCATTCATAGAGCCGTGATAGGACGAAGAACTGTAAGAAAAAAATAACCAGGAGATCTCCAACTTAAGCTGAACACGGAGCTAGAGTTCTTTCACAGCTGAGAACACGCGCCAAATTTTCTCTTCGCACAGCAGAACTTAATTGCTTGTGCCAGAACGAACGTATCGTTTTTAGCAACGATCGCAAGAAGAGGTTGCACCAAACATATTATTCAAGACTAGGTGATGCCTAGCTCATATAGCCGATGGACGTAATGCAGAATGAGTCATATATTACGGTTTGTACACATTGTTTGAGATTTCACATTTGACTACGTGCTGAGAACTTACGCAAGAGCTGAAATATTATAAAGTTAAGTTTCGAATAAACTGAATAAATTAAAATAAATGTTTTATGGTCTGTTGAACAAATTAGTTTTCAGTCACAAATCACTATCTTTTTCAAGATGCACGATGCTTTTCGAATTCTAAGCTGATCTTCAGTGTTTAAGATCAGTATTTCGACATTATCCGTAAGCAATAGTTTTCATAGGGCCTAATATATGTACGTAGGTTAGTTATAAGACGATATAATTATGACGAAAGTAACTGATTTTAGAGAAAGAATTTACTGTTTTTATAAGTGGTAGTACATCGCATCTGCGGTTCATTTCTGCATAACCGGTACTAGAATTATGTCATTATTTTAGGGCTCTAAACTGCAAGGTGATCAGTGCTCTTACGTAAAATGGATAGTGACGACTGGTGAAAAACGATGAAACGACAATAGACTCAAAAATAATACAGGAGCAACACATGAACCCAACGAATAGTATGGAAAATACATTATTGACCCATAAGGGTCATAAACGGGGCGGTGTGGGGTGGATGAGGACGCCTCCTCAGGTGTGATGAAGTCGGCCCTCCTAGGAGAGGAAACCTGGTCTTACAAGTTGGGGGTATGCGTTAAGCCCTGTAACCTAAAGATGTAAAATGTGTCATACACGCAAGCCTCGATAAAAACCAGAAATCCAGGACGACGAATGTAAGGAAAAGGGTAAGAAATAAGGAATAAAAGACATGGCAAGTGTAACACCCCAAGAAGCCCGAAAACCCAAATAAGAATGTCATGATAATTTAAAGTAGGGAACAGTGTTTTCCTGACAGGTACGACAACTTTGACAATAATATAACACCTTAAAGATCTGATGAACAGCAATTTGAATAATTGCTGAGTATGTCATGCTATAAAGCCAGACAGAAAGGAAGGTTATTTTAATTAGCTATCAAACATTTTAGTAATAACTGCAAATCAGTACGACGAAAGTTACGTCAAAAGTAATATGTCGGTCAGAGGTGGTGGTGGTGATGGTGGTTAGTGTTTAACGTCCCGTCGACAACGAGGTCATTAGAGACGAAGCGCAAGCTCGGGTTAGGGAAGGATTGGGAAGGAAATCGGCCGTGCCCTTTCAAAGGAACCATCCCGGCATTTGCCTGAAACGATTTAGGGAAATCACGGAAAACTTAAATCAGGATGGCCGGAGA
The DNA here is from genome assembly GCF_023864275.1 of Schistocerca cancellata. Taxonomy (NCBI): domain Eukaryota; kingdom Metazoa; phylum Arthropoda; class Insecta; order Orthoptera; family Acrididae; genus Schistocerca; species Schistocerca cancellata. The sequence continues at coordinate 616,666,259 of NC_064630.1, read as the reverse complement.
CGGGATTGAACCGTCGTCTTCCCGAATGCGAGTCCAGTGTGCTAACCACTGCGCCACCTCGCTCGGTTGTCGGTCAGAGATAACATTTATTGTGATAGAGAGTTGTAAATGCGGCGAAAAGGAAATTCAATGCGTCTGCAATGCGTAATCATGGAAAAGTTAGTCACAAGCTAGCTTGCTTGCTATCAAGTCGAGAGAGAGCACCATTTGTTATAGTACTACAAACGGAACGCTACGAGATTTATTTTTTTTAAAAAAAGTGATATTGTGTGATAAGAGATGCGCGGACTTTGTTCTCAGTTATTCTGACTTGAGAACTTGAACTGAAATGATATTCTGATAGTGTACGACGAATTAATAAACTTCAATTATTGGAGATATTATTGTTGGACTCAACCTTCATCAAAGTGAACAGTTACAACGAAGAATGGAGATAGTATCGAAGACTGCAATACCCGATTAGCCTGGAGTAGGAAACATTAATACGACCACACGAAGATAATACAAATACGCCGATTGTAAAAGTTGTAATTGTTACGATCACCGATCTGAAAAGAATCGTAATTGATCTGATCCATCGGTGTGCGTGTGGTGTGATGATTATAAACTAAATGCTAAGGAGGAACAATAAAACTGTCCATCATTAATGGAAATCTCAAGTGTTTGCTCCATCATTAACTGAACTGTGTGATAGTTGATGATAAAAATTAATTAACTGTGAACATTTTAATTGAAAGAGTGACTTTATGAACACTGAGCATTGAAGGGAGTGTTTTGCCGAAATAATATCACGACGCACGAAAGCAAGATAGCATTATAGATTATCTCTGGATATGCGTCGTGCCGTAGTAACAATTCTGCCTAGCAACGTAACAACAACTACTGATACTGAACCGCAAATGAATTTTTCCTCGCTTCGGTGGTGTGAAACGACGCCGGTGATGAATGATTCACTCAATACTGCAATATCTAGCTAACCAAGCATAGCAAATCATCATAAAACCATAACAGACAATAAAAATCAGCAGTTCGCATCGCTGAGAAGACTGTGCGGACTCGCAAACGGACTTTCATACTTTACGCGAGGAACAATTTTCTTTAGAGATTTTCAGGTGCTGTTCCACATTATCCGACGGGGACAACCATCACTGTGCGTAGCATCTCCATTCCACCGACCGAGCTGTAGCAGTAGCGGCTCAACATCAACAGTGACAACAAAAAGGGGAGAGGGGACGTCACACAAGCGTTGCCAAATGGAACGGACAGTGTTTCGGGACAAATGAGACAGAGCCTATTAAAATACTCAAACATTATACACGGTGCAGTCACATTAATGTGACCGCGTCCCATGTTCGAAGTCAACGTACAACAAGCACTCACAGGCGGCAGGTGGCAGAACTAGCAGTGGGAGGTATGAAAAGCGTGTCGGAGGGATGTGGAAAATAGTGCAAACATTCTCGTAATGTGGAAACGGAGCGATTTTCTGACTTCCAAAAGGGCCTGATTATTGGTTTTAGGGCCAGGGGTGGCAGCATTTACAAGAGCGCTAAGTTTGTAAACTGATCGTGTGCCACTGTGATCATAGTATACCGGGCATGACAAAATGGAGCTATCCCAAACGTGCACCGAGGCAACAGCAGTCCACAATAGGCCGTTGGTGAACGACGGCTGCGGAGATGTGTATGGGAGAACAGACGTACAACTGTTGACCAACTGACCGCCCATATGAACCAAGGGGCTACCAACAGCGTCTCCTCAGCGACCATCTTGCGAACGTCGGTGCATAAAAAAGAAGGAAAGAAGACGACGTTTAACGTCCCGCCGACGTCGAGGTCTTTACAGATGGAGCACAAGCTCCGATTGTGTCAAGGATAAATCGGCCGTGCCATTTCGAAGGCACCAGCCGGGCATTTGGTTACGACGATCTAGGGACATCACGGAAAACCTAAATCTGGATGGATGGAAGCGGGTTTTAACCGTCGTCCTTCAGAATGATAGTCCAGTGTGCTAACCAGTTCTCCATCTCTCTTGGTCGTTGCTGCGTATGGTCCTCTGCAGCAGGCACCTGATTCATGCCCTCCTGCTTACTGCTATTCATCAGCGACGAAGTCTGGAATTTGCACGCCAGCACAGCAACTGGGCGGTCGCCGAGAGTGCTAACAGCTGGCCTTTAAAACGAATCACAACTGCGCTCCATCGAACAGATGACCGTTGGCGGGTTCGGCGTGAATCATCTGAAAGAAAACACACGGCAACAGTTGTCAGCCGGCTGGTGTGGCCGAGCCGTTTTAAGCACTTCAATCTGGAACCGCGCGACCGTTACGGTCGCAGGTTCGAATCCTGCCTCGAGCATAGATGTGTGTGATGTCCTTAGGTTATAATTGCGTAGGCTTCTGCGGCCAGAGTCAGTCGACATAAAAGTTTTCTGGGTTTGGTAACGCGTCATAATGTAAAAACTACTGCTGCTATAGAAAAGCCAACGTTTCGGCCACGATTGCAGCGGCCTTCTTCTGGGTCATTGCTTCTGGGTTGGCTTTTCTATAGCAGCAGTAGTTTTTACATTATGACGCGTTACCAAACCCAGAAAACTTTTATGTCGTCCTTAAGTTAGTTACGTTTAAGTAGTTCTAGGTTCTAGGGGATTGATGACCTCGGATGTTAAGTCCCATATTGCTCAGAGCCATTTGAAAAATTTGAACGATCGTCAGGAGGATCCAGGATGCAAGGCATTCTCTCTGTGATCTCGTCACTCTGGAAGGCATAACAAATGAACACAAGTATGCATTTATCCCACACCTACATGCAATTCGTTTTCCCACTGCACGATGACATTTACACTACTGGCCATTAAAAGTTCTACACCAAGAAGAAATGCAGATGATAAACGAGTATTCAGTGGACAAATATATTATACTACAACTGACATGTGCTTGCATTACCACGCAATTTGGCTGCATAGACCATGAGAAATCAGTACCCAGAACAACCACCTCTGCCGGTAATAACGGCCTTGATACGCACGGGCATTGAGTCAAACACAGCTTGGATGGCGTGTACAGGTAAAGCTGCCCATGCAGCTTCAACACGATACCACCGTTCATCAAGAGTAATGATTGGCGTATTGTGACGAGCCAGTTGCTCGCCCACCATTGACCAGACCTTCTCAATTGGAGAGAGATCTGGAGAATGTGCTGATCAGGACAGCAGTCGAACATTTTCTGTATCCAGAAAGGCCCGTACAGGACATGCAACATGCGGTCGTGCATTATCCTGCTGAAATGTAGGGTTTCGCAGGGGTCGAATGAAGAGTAGAGCCACAGGTCGTAACACATCTGAAATGCAACGTCCACAGTTCAAAGTGCCGTCAATGCAAACATGAGGTGACCGAGACGTGTAACCAATAGCACCCCATACCACACGCCGGGTGATACGCCAGTATGGCGATGACGAATACACGCTCCCGATCTGCGATCACCGCATTGTCACCAAACGCGGATGCGACCATCATGATGCTGTAAACAGAAGCTGGATTCATCCCAAAAATGACGTTTTACCATTCGCGCAGGCAGGTTCGTCATTGAGTACACCATCGCAGGCGATCCTGTCTGTGATGCAGCGTCAAGGGTAACCGCAGCCATGGTCTCCGAGCTGATAGTCCATGCTGCTACAAACGTCGTCGAAGTGTTCGTGCAGATGGTTGTTGTCTTGTAAACGTCCCCATCCGTTTACTCAGGGATCGAGACGTGGTTGCACGATCTGTTACAGCCATGCGGATAACATGCCTGTCATCTCAACTGCTAGTGATACGAAGCCGTGGGGATCCAGCACGGCTTTCCGTATTACCCTCCTGAACCCACCGATTCCAATTCTGCTAACATTCATTGGATTTTGACCAACGCGAGCAGCAATTTCGCGATACGATAAACCGCAATCGCGATAGGCTACAACCCGACCTTTATCGAAGTCGGAAACTTGATGGTACGCATTTCTCCTCCTTACATGAGGCATCACAACAACGTTTCACCAGGCAACGCCGGTCAACTGCTGTTTGTGTATGACAAATCTGTTGCAAGCTGTCCTCTTGTCAGCACGTTGTAGGTGTCGCCACCGGCGCCAACATTATGTCAATGCTCTGAAAAGCTAATCATTTGCATATCACAGCATCTTCTTCCTGTCGGTTAAATTTCGCCTCTGCAGCTTGTCATCTTCGTGGTGTAGCAATTTTAATGGCCAGTAGTGTATCAGCGGGGCAGAGCATCGTGTCACCCCTTGCTGTGTACGTGCCTGATTAGAAGGGCACCGTGATGAGGTTACCAGACTCTGATTGCTACCAAACTCCCGTCATTAAACCCTCGACAATCTTCGGATCACCTCGATCGAGTTGTTCACGCCATGGATCCTCAATCGAGAAACCTAATGCAGCTGGCTACGGCACTGAGTTCGGCTTTATGACTCTCTTCCCGCACGTCCTGCAGCGGTCTGCGTTGGGGAGGTAGTTTATTCATGCTTCTGAAAGTGGTCACGTTAACTGACTGGACAGTGTGGTATCAGTATAAGAGTAATTACAGAAAGCATAAAAAGTTGAAAGGTGCAAACATCTAGAATACTACTTTATGTTATACAGGGAGTAGAACCAGCACAAAGAACGGGTAGCAGAGTGGGAGTATGGACAGAAAGTGGGAAGATAACATACAGCAGCATCCTACTAGTAAACCAAAGAATTACCACAGTGAGATGGAAATTTGTAACAGTTATAGAAACCTACTACCTAGAAAAAGGAAAGAAGAAAGAAACATGTCTGTGTTTCGAAGAATTACATAAACAGATGAAAACCATAAAAAAGTCTCATCGACTTACTTGGCAGGAGACCTAAGTCCAAGAAAACTTGAGGAACATATTCACCAATTGATCGACAGCAATTGGAAATATACCATTAATAACAATGGAATAAAGCTGAGAGAGTTTGTCCCCTTTAGTGAATCGAAAATAACCAATATATTTCAGATAAAGGAAGATATGCACACACTGATGAGCCAAATCATTATCACCACCTACTTAATAGCATGTTCGTATGTCTTTGGAACGAAATACATCAGTGACTCCGCATATCAGGGATATCATAATTTGTTGGTAGATTCATGAAGGCATGTGGCATTAGATTTCTACGCGCAGGCTATGTAATTCATGTAAATGATGGACCGCTGATTTGCGTACGTGGTGATGGCGCCCGATAGCGATCCACATGGGTTCCATAGGGTTACGTTAGGCGAATTTGGTCACTGAGACATCAACATGAGTGCACTGTAATGCTCCTCAAACCTCTGTAGCACGGTTCTGGCTCCGAGACGCGGATAATTGTACTAATGAAAGATGACATCTCCGTCGTGAAGACATCAAGCATGAAGGTATGCTTGTGGTTCGCAGCTGTCAGTGTGCCTTAGATTTCTACCACAGGTCGCCTGCAAGCACAGAAGAATGTCTCTCATAGCATAACGCTGCTCCCACCAGCCTGCGTTCTTTGGGGCGCTGCACTTTTCGAGCCACCGTTCACCTCAATGACGGCGTTTGTGGAGATGACCATCAACATAATGTAGCAATAATATGATTTACGCGAAGAGCCGACACTTCTTGACGTTATTCATAATGAAGGTCGACAAGGTAACCAGATGGTCAACAGCAGAGCGGCGCCTACGAAATCCACATTGTACATTGGTAAGTAGGCGTCGAGACTCGAGCAGCCAAACCAATCGAGAGTTAACCATTCGCTCCATCACTTTACAGACACAGCTGGTAAGCGAGATAGGTCGATAACCGGAAGGCAAGTGCTTGTCCTTCCCCGGCTTAGGAATCGGGACAACAATAGACTCGCGCCAGCATGCGGGAACATGTCCCTCAATCCAGATGCGATTGTATGTACGAAGAAGAAAACCTTTACCCGCAGGAGAAAGGTTCTTCAGCATCTGAATATGAATAGAATCAGGCCCTGGAGCGGAGGACCGTGATCGGCCAAGTGCGTTTTCGAGTTCCCGCATGGTGAATGGGGCATTATAACTTTCACGATTCGAGGAGCGGAAGTTAGGTGGCCTAGCCTCCTCTGCCTGTTTGCGGGGGAGGAAGGCAGGGTGGTAATGAGCGGAGCTCGAAACCTCTGCGAAAAAGCGGCCGAAGGCATTGGAGACATCCTCAGGGGCCACAAGGACGTCATTCGCGACCGTCAAGCCAGAAACTGGTGAGTGGACCTTAGTGCCAGATAGCCGGCGCAGGCTACCCCAGACAACAGAAGAAGGAGTAAAACTGTTGAAGGTGCTTGTGAAAGCAGCCCAGCTGGCTTTCTTGCTTTCTTTAATAATACGACGACACTGAGCACGTAATCGTTTATAATTGATACAATTCGCCACTGTAGGGTGGCGTTTAAAGGTGCGTAAAGCACGTCGACGAGCACGTAAAGCGTCTCTACATGCTGCGGTCCACCAGGGGACCGGTACGCGACGTGGAGAAGAAATAGGGTGAGGGATGGAATATTCAGCAGCAGCGAGAATGACGTCCGTGAGGTGTGCGACCTGACGATCGCAGCTTGTGAAGGTTTGATCCTGAAAGGTCGCCCTGGAAGAGAAGAGCCCCCAGTCTGCCTTGGAGATGGTCCAACTAGAGGAGCACGGAGAGGGGGTATGCTGCAGGAGATGGATAACACACGGGAAGTGGTCGCTCGAATATGTATCAGAAAGTGCATACCACTCAAACCGGCGTACAAGTTGGGGAGTACATATAGAGAGGTCTAAATGGGAATAGGTGTGAGATGTGTCCGAAAGAAAAGTAGGGGCGCCAGTATTGAGGCAGACAAGAGTGAGCTGGTTGAAAAGGTCTGCTAACAGGGAGCCCCTCGGGCAGGATGCTGGAGAGCCCCAAAGGGGATGGTGGGCATTGAAGTCTCTAGTTAACAAAAATGGTGCAGGTAGCTGAGCAATAAGTTGCATCATGTCTGCCCTGGTAACGGCAGATGACGATGGAGTGTAAACGGTACAAATGGAAAATGTAAAAGTGGGGAGAGTAATGCGGATGGCAACTGCCTGCAGGCCGGTGTGCAACGTGATGGGATCGTAGTAAATATCATCCCGGACCAGCAACATAACCCCTCCATGAGCTGGTATACCTACCACAGGGGGTAGGTCAAAACGCACAGAGGTGTAGTGTGCCAAGGCAATGTGATCGCATGGGCGTAGCTTCGTTTCCTGGAGGGCTACGACGAGCGGACGGTGCAAGCGGAGCAGCAACTTCAGGTCCTCTCGGTTGAAGCGAATGCTGCGAATATTCCAGTGAATAAGTGCCATCGTAAGAAGAAAGGAAAATGAAAGAAGGGGTCACCTCGAAGGCCGCGGAGGGCCTGGCTTCGAGCGAGCACCGCCGCCGCTATCAGTAGGCGGACAGTCATCGTCCATTGGGTCTATAGGTTCATCGGCCATCTTGGGAGGATGGCCGGGAGGGGGAGCTTCCTCCGCCGGTGAACGGCCAGATGTTCGGCTACCAGCGGTGCGGCCAGGCGAGACGGATGACGGCCTGGGGCGGCAACCGCTGGGTGGCGCAGGAGAAGAAATGCGCCGTGGCGGAGAAGGAGAACTGTGCTTCCTATGAGCCTTCTTGGAAGGACGTTTGGTGGAAGTACCGGTCGAAGGCTGGGAGGTCGAGGTACGTAGGATGTCTGCACGGGATGGTTCCTTCTTGAAGGCCCGTGCATCTGACTTCTGGGTCTTCGTCTTAGCAGAAGCTGATGAAGGGGCTGGTGTCTGTGGGGTGATGGGAGGAAGAGGAGATGTCGACCTCGCGATCTTAGCACTGGCCGAACGGACGACCGTGGTGCTGAAGGTCAGATCGCATGTCTGGGTTGCCACCTCCCTGGTAGTCCGAGGGGAGGCGAGGACAGTACTGTATTTCCCCTCTGGGAGCAGCGTGGGCTTCCTACTAGCCAATAGCTTGCGAGCAGCCGAGGTGGACACTTTCTCTTTGACCCGAATTTCTTGGATACAGCGTTCTTCCTTATAGACAGAACAGTCGCGGGAGGATGCGGCATGGTCACCCTGACAGTTCACACAACGAGGAGACGGAGGTGGACAGTCACCCTCATGGGCATCCCTGCCACAAGTGACACATTTAGCCGCATTGGAACAAGACTGTCGAGTGTGATTGAAACGCTGACACTGGTAGCAGCGCGTAGGTGTCGGGACATAGGGGCGAACAGAAATAACCTCGTAGCCCGCCTTGATGCGCGATGGCAGCTTAACACTATCGAAGGTCAAGAAAAGTGTCCGGGTCGGTACAAGGTCATTGTTGACCTTTTTCATGACCCTATGGACAGCCGTCACGCCCTGCTCAGCGAGGAAAGATTGAATCTCCTCGTCAGTCAATCCGTCGAGGGAGCTAGTATAGACTACACCACGAGACGAATTCAAAGTTCGGTGGGCCTCCACCCGGACAGGGAACGTGTACAGGAGTGTGGCCCGAAGCAGTTTTTGTGCCTGAAAGGCGCTCTCAGTTTCTAGTAATAAGGTACCGTTACGCAACCTGGTACAAGATTTGACAGATCCGGCTATGGCATCTACGCCCTTCTGGATAACGAAAGGGTTGACAGAGGAAAAATCCTTTCCGTCCTCAGATCGAGAAACCGTCCGTCTCCGGACGCAGGCGCTAACTACCCCGGTGAGGGGGATGGACTCCTTTTAGTCGCCTCTTACGACAGGCAGGAATACCTCGGGCCTATTCTAATCCCCGGACCCGCAAGGGGGAGGGTTACTGTGTGGCTCAGCCCTCCAGAGGACGCCGCCCCCCCCCCCCCCCACCCGGGAACTTCTCATACCTAACGAGTGTAGCCCCAAATATTTGCATGGTAGAGCAATTATGGTGGACGTGTACATGGAGACAGAGTTTGCACAGAATCTCCGACGTAGTATAAGTGAGATGGAATAAGGGGAACCAGCCCGCATTCGCCAAGGAAGATGGGAAGCCACTTTAAAACCCTGCACAGACTGGCCGGCACACCGGACCTCGACACTAATCCGCCGGGCGGATTCGTGCCGGGGATTGGCACGCCTTCCCGCCCGGGAAGCAGCGCGTTAGACCGCGCGGCTTGCCGAGCGAGCATTGTATACAGAGTGGTCCATTGATGGTGACCGGGCCCAATATCTCACGAAATAAGCGTCAAAGAACAAAACTTGTCTAGCTTCAAGGGGGGAAACCAAATGGCGCTATGGTTGGCTCGATAGATGGCGCTGCCATAGGTCAAACGGATTATCAGCTGCGTTTATTTAAATAGAAACCCCCATTTTTTATTACATATTCGTGTAGTACGTAAAGAAATATGAATGTTTTAGTTGGACCTTGTGACAGATGGCGCTGTAATAGTCACAAGCATATGACTCACAATTCAGACGAACAGTTGGTAGCAGGTAGGTTTTTTAAATTAAATTACAGAACGTAGGTACGTTTGTACCTGTAAATAACACATTAATGCAATAAATGCTCAAAATGATGTCCGTCAACCTCAATGCATTTGGCAGTACGTGTAACGACATTCCTCTCAACACCGAGTAGTTCGACTTCCGTAATGATCGCACATGCACTGACAATGCGCTGACGCATGTTGTCAGGCGTTGTCGGTGGATCACGATAGTAAATATCCTTCAACTATCCCCACAGAAAGAAATCCGGTGACGTCAGATCCGGTGAACGTGCAGGCCATGGTATTGTGCTTCACGACCAATCCGCCTGTCCTGAAACGTGCTATTCAATACAGCTTCAACTGCACGCGAGCTATGTGCCGGACATCCATCATGTTGGAAGTACATCGCCATTCTGTCATGCAGTGAAACATCTTGTAGTAACATCGGTAGAACATCACGTAGTAAATCAGCATAGATTGCACCATTTAGATTGCCATCGATAAAATGGGGGCCAATTATCCTTCCTCCCATAATGCCGCACCATACAAAAACCCGCCAAGGTCGTTGATGTTCCACTAGTCGCGGCCATCGTGGATTTTCCGTGGCCCAATAGAGCATATTATGCCGGTTTACGTTACCGCTCTTGGTGAATGACGGTTCGTCGATAAATAGAACGCGTGCAAAAAATCTGTCATCGTCCCGCAATTTCTCTTGTGCCCAGTGGCAGAACTGTACACGATGTTAGGTGATACCACGTACTTATACGTTTGTAAATATTCCAGCGCCATTGTCACAAAGCGAAAAACGTAGTCCAACTAAAACATTCATATTTCTTTACGTACTACACGAATATATAAAAAAAAGGGGGGGTCCTATTTAAAAAAAGAAAAAACGCAGTTGATATCCGTTTGACCTATGGCAGCACCATCTAGCGGGCCAACCATAGCGCCATGTGGTTTCCCCCTTCAAGCTAGACAGTTTTCGTTCTTTGTAGGTTTTTCGTTCGATGCTTATTTCGTGAGATTTTAGGCCCGGTCACTATCAATGAGCCACCCTCTATTTACTTAAGCGTCGTTATCAATGTTTCTGCTGGTGTGTATCATTTGGGGGTCACACCTAATTGTACGTCTTCCCAGCTCTTCTCGTCTTTTGGATGATTGTGTATTTGTTTATGGGTCATTATTGATGTTTCTGTTGGTGTGTAACAGCCGGAAGTCACGTTTAAATTGTATGCTTTCCCAGTTTGAGGAATTGTGTATTTCATTGCTTAAGCTATTTTATTAAGGTTTATAAACTGTTAAGGGCTTTCCAACAGCCACAATCAGTGGCGTAACTTGTTATCCTTTCTGTATTTTGGGTGGGCGTTTTCTGTTTGTTTAAATTTTTATCCATGCATGGAAATTGTTAGTACTTTAGTGACAGTCATTTGTAATTCATTTTACGGGTAAAACTCAGTTTGTTGAACCAGCTTGCTGTCACACCTAGTTGGTGTGACATCTTACTTGTATTTGGGGACTTACGTATATTCCTGGTTTTAAGCCCGCTTCTTAATGGTATAAACTGTTTAAGTATTTTATTAATGAGCTGATCCTGTTCAAGCTCTTTAAATTATGGTAAGCATTGTTATACATTCTTGACAAGCCGCCCGACCGCGGCTGTGTTCTTTGATTTGGAGAAGGCTTACGACACCTGTTGGAGGGCGGGCATTCTCCGCTCCATGCATACATGGGGCCTTCGCGGTCGCCTCCCTCTTTTTATTCGTTCCTTTTTAATGGATCGACAGTTCAGGGTACGTGTGGGTTCTGTCCTGTCAGACACCTTTCGCCAGGAGAATGGGGTGCCACAGGGCTCAGTTTTGAGCGTCGCTCTCTTCGCCATCGCGATCAATCCAATAATGGAGTGCCTCCCAGCTGATGTATCAGGCTCCCTTTTCGTGGACGATTTTACCATCTATTGCAGCGCGCAGTGTACACGTGTCCTGGAGCGCTATCTTCAGCGTTCTCTTGACCGTCTTTACTCCTGGAGTGTCGCCAACGGCTTCCGTTTTTTTGCCGAGAAGACGGTCTGTATTACCTTCTGGCGCTACAAAGAGTTTCTCCCACCGTCCTTACGACTCGGTCCCGTTGCTCTCCCAATCGTGGAGACAACCAAATTTTTAGGTCTTACATTTGACAAGAAACTTAGTTGGTCTCCACATGTGTCATATTTGGCTGCCCGTTGTACCCGTTCTTTAAATGTCCTCCGTGTTCTCAGTGGTATGTCGTGGGGAGCGGATCGAACCGTCCGTCTATATCGGTCGATCGTCCGTCTGGATTATGGGAGCTTCGTATACACCTCTGCACGGTCATCCATCTTACGCCGCCTCAACTCCATACAACATCGGGGTTTACGACTTGCGATCGGAGCGTTTTATACTAGTCCCGTAGAGTGTCTTCATGCTGACGCTGGCGAATTGCCACTCACCTACCGGCGCGATATACTGCTTTGTCGGTATGCCTGTCGGCTACTGTCAATGCCCGACCACCCGTCTTATCGTTCCTTTTTTGACGACGCTCTCGACCGTCAATACGGGTTGTATGTCTCTGCCCTGCTACCCCCTGGAGTTCGCTTTCGTCGCCTCCTTCAACACCTTAATTTTTCACTCCCTGCAACCTTTCGAGTGGACGAGAGCCACACGCCACCTTGGCTCCAGGCTCAGGTCCGCGTTCACCTTGACCTCAGCTCGCTCCCAAAAGAGGTTACCCCCGGTTCGGTCTACCACTCCCGTTTTGTGGAACTTCGTTCGAAGTTCATCAATATGACCTTCATTTATACAGATGGCTCTAAGACCAATGACGGGGTCGGGTGTTCTTTTATTGTCGGGGCACAAAGTTTCACATACCGGCTCCATGGCCATTGTTCGGTCTTCACAGCTGAGCTCTTTGCCCTCTACCAGGCTGTTCTTTACATCTGCCGCCACCGACATTTTGCTTATGTCATCTGCTCCGATTCCCTGAGCGCCATCCAGAGCCTCAGTGATCCGTATCCGGTTCACCCTTTTGTGCACCGGATCCAACGCTCTCTTCGGCAGCTGGTGGACGTCGGTTCTCCGGTTTAACTTTATGTGGGTCCCTGGCCATGTCGGTATCCCTGGGAACGAAGCTGCAGATGCCGCGGCCAAGGCTGCGGTCCTCCAGCCTCGGACAGCTTCTTGTTGTGTCCCTTCATCCGACTGTAGCAGGGTTATTTGTCGGCGCATTTTATCGCTGTGGCATGCCGATTGGGCTGCACTTACAGACAACAAGCTTCGGGCCTTAAACCTCTTCCCGTGGCTTGGACGTCCTCCTCACGCCCTTCTCGGCGGGAGGAGGTAGTTTTGGCCCGGTTAAGAATTGGACACTGCCGGTTTAGCCATCGCCATCTGCTGACGGCTGCGCCGGCGCCGTTCTGCCCATGTGGGCAATTGCTGACGGTCCGCCACATTTTAATGTCCTGTTCGGATTTTAACACACTGCGTCTAGATCTTAACCTGCCATGTACTTTAGATGCCATTTTAGCGGATGACCCACGAGCAGCTGCTCGTGTTCTTCGTTTTATCAATTTGACAAACCTCTCTCAGGACATTTGATGATGCTGTTTTTTAATCCTATGACTGTCAGTCTGCCTTTTATCGTGTTTTCCCTTTTAGTTGTTGTTTTAAACTTGTGCCTCGCGGTGCATTCTTAACGTAGTCAGGGCGCTAATGACCATTGAAGTTGTGCGCCCTAAAACCACAAAAAAAAAAAACAGTAACCCTGAGTTCGGTGTGAGGCGGTGGTGGGTTGAGTTGACTGCTGTGAAATTATAGTAACTAGTTATCACAGCAAATTGGCAGCAACCCTGCAGGTTTGACAATGAATAGAATTAGCTTATGACTGCGGATAAAAATCTCAACAGTTCATACTCATAAGTAAAAGTCTTTAAACCTTAACACGCACCAGTACTAGCAAAATAGGACCTGCGAGATTTAAACTAGTTGTTGAAGGGCAAAAATAGTCACAAGGAACTTCACACTTCTAGAATACCTGAGCGAAGTGATGCAGTGGTTAGCACACTGGACTCACATTCTGGAGGACTATGCTTCAAACTCATGTCCAGCCATCTCAATTGGCAAATGCTGGGAGGTTTCCTTTGAAAGGATACAGCTGCCTTCCTCCCCCAACCTTCCTTAATCCAGTGGGAGCGATGACCTTGCTGTTCGGTCCCCTCCCCTAAATCAACCAGCCAAATTCCAGAGCACACCTTAAGTCTTGTGTGCTCTCTCAACTCTCAATATTCTAATAGATCAGTGGGTCCGGAATTAATTAGTTGGCACTCCGCCGTGACACATTCAAAAAAGGATCAAATTTACTTAACTTGAGGTAACACAAGGCAGCTGAAAGAGGCGCCTGGCAGCGGACAGATGTCCTATGAAGGTGTCGCGGCAGCAGGAAGAACATGTCTCTGCGCTGGACTCTGGAGACAGGAACGCGTCGTCCACCGCCAGAACTACCCTGCCAACATGCACCAGAAAGGAAACAGTAATCCACCCAAACAACGCTACAAACGACACTAACTAAGATGTAGGAAATGCTAACTTATTATGGTGGAGGCTACACAAACAAGTCACGAGCTTGACACTCCTTAATATTGCATAAGAATGGGCAATATGAACTACAACCAGCTGCCAATCCAAATTCTGGGGCACACCCTCTTTTAACAGTGCAATGTCTTCGACACGGACTATATTGCACTTCCAAGTACAGCAACTCAATTTACAACACAGAGTAACTTGCAATGAATCTGATCTCGAACAAACAGATTAAAATCAGTTACACTGACTGGTGACCGTCCTCACAAATCACTTGGAGGCGTAATAAACATGAAGAGTCTAATTCAACATTAACACAGACGTGGGCTTACGATAACAAGTAGTAATAAAACATCAACATGTAACTCCGCTCAGGTGCAAAGGCACTATGAACTCCACGATTCCAAGCAGGGGTGTTATTGCCTCCAATTCGTGCACGTGATCTACAGGTGCTGTAATGTTAAGCCTCCTGAGTCGATGCGGTTCTTGTTGACCATGTTGCACGCGGCTTCAGCTGCCCTTCCCGCAACTCGCTGCTATTAATACATAATCCAGCAGGAAAACTTTGGCTGCTACCAACTTAACAACTCGCGGTTCCATGAGCTCCAAGCCCGGGCAGCAAGAGGGCTGCAAAAACAAACTCAGTAGCCACGTGTCCTCCCGTTAACTCCCGTACCACGGCCCGCTAAACCCAACAACTCGCTCCTCGATCACAGACCCTAGCCCTTACATATGACTAGGATAGATGTCAGTTGTACAAATATTTAGTGGTGCCAGCGGAGAGGCATGCCCGCCGAAATTAAAGCCGACATGGCTCAATAACAGTAAATAAAAATCTAGGTATGATTTTATATTGGAACTCTTCCATTTGGTACCTGTTTGCATAGAAAAACAGTAATATCAGCAAATTGAGTCCGCCTTGATGCAAAACACCTTGTTATGCGTTTTATTACTTTATTATATATATTGCTGACATACGAAGTTCACCTTTTAGTATTTGTTTACTAACAGCTGCTCACATGGTTGCAGATGACATGATGTTCGCTAAGTAAAAGAATGGCAACAGAAAAAAGAAAAAAAAAGAGCACAGAAAATATGCCGCAAACTGCCCCAATAATTGCTTAAAACATGCTGCAACATGCAATAAATAAGGTAGTATGAAAGTATTCCACAGAAAACTATATTTCAAAAGACGAATAGTAAAAATGTAATAATGTTTGTACAGACGTGCTATTTTCTGCATGTTTTAGATTAATAAACCTCACGATGATGGTGATATTTGTCGCCGAAACTAGTTCGGGATAATAAAAAAATAAAAATCATAACAAGGTGTTTTGCATCAAGGCGGACTCAATTTGCTGATATTATTGTTTTTCAAAAATCTAGCTTTAAGATTATGTAGAAAGAGGTACGTGAGTATAGACTACAATATTGTTAAATCAAAGACCGAACTATTGGAAAAAACGCAAGACGAGAAATGAAATAAATGCAAACAAATGTTTTAAGGTATAGCTGCTCCAAGAAGAGAGTTTAATGAATCTATATCGCTGCAGGTCAACTAAGCTACTCCAGTAAATGACATCGAGTGAAGATCTGCCTGAAGAATGGACAATATTACAGCTCACTAAAGAAGTGCAAAACGAACAGCCCAAAACGAATCAGATAAGGGGAACTAAAATTTGGAACGAAGAGGAAAGAGTGGTCGCAAGAAAGAGCTAGACTGAGGAAGTGCTTGCAGAGCTAGACTGAGAAAGCTGAAGACAAATATGATAATAATAACAAAATGAAACAAAAATAGTAAGGCGGTGAGATAGACCTTCATGGGTACATTTATAAGCAATGTACCCAGGAAACAGCACATAAAATGGTCAGTTAAAGAGAACAGACGAATGTTCTGCAAATGTTAAAATCATTGCTTGAGAAGAGTAGGTAAATCACTATCAAAAATTACGGCATAATCCAGATGCAGAAGGACCAATGGAAGAAGAGAGGGAGAGACAGATGTAATAGATGTGACAGAATTAAAAAGACATTCAAGAAAACAAAAAATAGAGAAGCTCCTGGATTAAATAGAATCTCAGATCTGATAACTTATGGTGGAAGATTTCTAGAACTCAGAGGGTTCCGTCTCCGTAATATATGTTGGCGTACAAGTGAAATACCAGAAGAAGGTAGATGCGCTAAAATTATCTTTCACTGTTTAAAAAAGCAAGGCAAAGTAAAACAACTCGCTACAGGAAAATCTATCTTCTGAATGCTTCTCATAATTTCTACAGCAAAATAATTGATGAAAGGGTTCGGAAAATCGGTTATTCCAAGCGTGCTTCTGTAAAGGAACATAATAATACTCGTAGAACAGGTGTTCCATTTCCAGTAACTACGATGTGACATAACTTTTCAAGCAGAGAAAGACATACATAAGAAAATTAACACCTGTTAACATATGTATGGCACGACAAAACGAAATTAAAGGGTACAAAGAGAAGAGAAGAACAGATGAAGTTCTATAATGTCAGGGCACTAGCCACAGTAGTGTGTGGGACAGGTACCTGGACATTACGATCAAAATATGTAATACGAAATTGAGATCAAAATACCGAACACCGTTTTAAATATCAGAAATGAAGTTCCTTAGTTCGCTGAAAGGCTGCACGAGAGAAGACAAAACCAGAAAAGGAGAAATAAGGAAACAATTAAGGATACAGTCATTAGCTAAAAAGTAATCCAACGAAGGCAGGAATGGAAGGAGTATGTGTTGCGTATGTCACCTCAGAGAATCGCTTGATAAGCAGTGGAACATAAAGAAGGGTGGGAAGGCGGAGGAAGAGAGGTGAGGTCGGAACAAGCCATTAGGCCTAATCTGAATGGCGAAAATGAAGAAGAACAGGAAGGTGAAGGTCATAAAAACAGTAATATGAAACAAATAAAAACAACGCAACAAACTATTGATAAAGTACATTACAAGACAGCAGGAGAAATACATTTTAAAAGCGACAGCGTTATTGAATCTATCCTACTATTTAGTAACAAAGGATGACCGATCACCGAGTAAATCACCCTCTCAGCATATTGAGAAGGTTGCTAGAGAACACAAGAAACCTTAATACCTGTATCTCACTCGTCTCATTTAAAACCATACACTGCCAATCCAATTGTAAAGTCATCGGATGTAGCGCGATATCTTCTGACCACACTGCAACCGACATAGCGGTGACAGGATTTCGCGAACCCGCACTAGACAGCGATTTACCATGAACTCCAGCATGTTTCCTAGCAATTAGTGAGACTGACGCTAGGATAAGTACCAGGGAAAGTACAGTACTTTCGTGATTTCAAAGTTGGAATTTTTCCACGAATCGAGAAATATTACTTTCAGCAAAATTTCAATAAAAAGTTGAAGGAGAATTCGATTGCCGATTCGGCTGTTTTCGTACGCCCCGCGATTAGCACGAGCAACGGAGGGGTGGACTAACGTTTATAGAAACATTCTAAAACAAAGATACATATGACTTAAATGAGCATATACCACAGATTAGTTATATAATAGTCAATGATTAGAATTTGAGATCTCTCTTTCAGATATCAGTATGATTTGGAAGTTTCAGATGCTGAAACTTTTGATACTGAATCAAAGAGAGCCTATAAATATTTCAGGGGAATCCTCCTCATGTTATTTTGTGTTCGGATCGACAAAGCATCAACAGTAGTATCTGGAGTTGAGTGGCGAACGGGCTGCCGATCAAATATATCTGAAGAAAGGACCGCAGGAGTGGATTTCACGCCCTCTTCACAGCAAGCTCATTAGAGACGGAGCACAAACTCTGATCGTACTTGGGTGGGGAACGAAATTACCAGTCGTTTTTTGAAAGGAACCATCACAAAAATCACGTTATTAGATATAAGTATACCATACAACTAAATTTGGGATGGATGGGGATGCCCACAGCTGATGTTAATCTAGCGTGCTATTCTTTCCGTCACCTCACTCGTTATTCATGTTCTATGCATGATCGGTGGGTGGCAACACAAGTGAATGTGCAGGCCAGAGGAGGAATGGCACCTGACATTTTTAGAAGAAAGTGTAACTAAGAGTACCCTTGTGAGCTGTGTCATGTGGATATCCCTAAAGGAGAGGTAGTACCTCAAGTTGCAGCCAACCTCCGAAGCAGAGGATCTTGATCAGATGGTCTTGAATACGTGGAGGAGGGACACATGTTAAATTCACTTGTTCGGCAAACCATCATTCAAGGCATCTGTCTGTACCGGCGCTCGATAATGTAGGCTGCCAGCATACAGTCGCCGCGATATGCGACCATCAGTGTTCGACAGGACGTATTGATAAACTACGCAAGCCGTTGTACAGTGTGTGGCGAAAGATTTTTCAGCGATTTTCTTTTTTATTCCGTAGGCGTACTGAGCAAAGGAGAAAGACTTTCTGCCTCTATGCACGCCCCAGCAAAGATGGGAAAGCTGAAAGGTGAAAGGAGTATGTAGAGGGTGTATACAAGGGAGATAAATTTCAAGGCAATGTTATAGAAAGGAAAAAGTATGAGATGAAGATGAGATGTGAGACGTATTACTGCGAGAAGAATTTGATTTTGCACTGAAAGATCTAAGTCGAAACAAGGTCTGACCTACAGATAGCCTAGCGAGAGCCAGCCATGACAAAACCGTCAAGGTGTGTGAGAGAGGCGAAACGCTCTCAGACTTCAGGAAAATGTAATAATTTCAGTCCCACTGAAAGCAAGCGCTTACAGTTGTGAATAATATCGAACTACTAGTTCAATGACTCACGCTTGCAATATACTGACAAAAATTCTTTACAGGAGAATGGAAAAACAGGCAGAAGCCATCCCGGGGGAATATCAGTTTGGATTCCGGAGAAATGTGGGTAAACGCGAGGCAATACTGACCATACGATTTCTCTTAGAAGATAGGTTAGGGAAAGAAAACCTACGTTGTGTTTGTAGACTCAGAAAAAGCTTTTGACAATGTTGATTGAAATACACTCTTTAAAATTCGTTGTAGGGGTAAAATACAAGGAGCGAAACTCTATTTACAACTTCAACCGAAACCACATGGCAGTTATAAGAGTCGAGGGGCATGAAAGGGAAGCAGTGGTTGAGATAGGACTGATACAGGCTTGTAGCCATCCCCGATTAGTCAATCAATACACTGAACAAGCAGTAAAGGGAACCAACAAAAATATGGAGTAAGAATTAAAGTTCATGGAGAAGGAATGAAGCTTTGAGGTTTGCAGATGTCATTGACAGAGACTGCAAAGGACCTGGAATATCAGCTGAATGGAATGGAGAAAGTATTGAAAATAGGATATAAGATGAACATCGAAAAAAAGTAAAACAAAGATAATGGAATTTAGTCGCGTTAAACCAGGCGATTTTGAGGGAATTAGATTACAGAACTTAAAGTAGTAGATGATTTTTGCTATTTGGTCAGCAAAGTAAAGAAGATATAATATGCACACTGTCAATAGCATGAAAAGCGCTTCTGACAAAGACGAATTAGTTAACATGGAATATGGATTTAGGTGTTGGGAAGTCTTTTCTGAAGGTATTTGTCTGGAGTGTAGCCATGTGTGGAAGAGAAACGTGGACAATAAACAGTTAAGACCAGGAGAAAATACAGGCCATCGAAATGTGATGCTACAGCAGAATGTTGAAGATTTGATGGGTAGATCGTGTGACTAATGAAGATCTTGGGAGGCCAGAAATTTGTGTCACAACTGTCTAAAAAAAGGGACCGATTGACAGGACACATAATGAGAGATCAATGGATCATCAATTTTATATGAGGGGATTGTGGGGGGTCATAGAGATAGACGAAGAAGTGACTGCACTAAGCAGATTCAGAAGACTGTAGGCTGCAGTTGTTATTCAGAGATGAAGAGGCTTGCACAGAATAGAGTATCATGGAAAGCTGCATCAAACCAGTCTTCGGACTGGAAACCACCATAGTAATAACAACAAAAACAACACGCCCTAGGCTCTCTTACCTTACTCTCATGGTCACTAAGAGAAAGTCGCATGGTGTCAGCAAAATGTTGACATCATGAGGGTCAACCCATCCAGTGGTCACACTGCGTGATTCATTGCCCTTCTTCACTGTTTGACGTCCCAGTCTTGGAGACCGGTCTTTCTGCTCCGTACAACTGACTAGCACGCGTCATATTGAGCAATCTGATGTCGACCAGAAGTAGGGGTATTTGATTTCATAAGAACATAGGCTACCACGGCTGTTGTCGACGGTCTTAAATGCTCTTGGGTATTTGTAGAACCTTCTAATCAAATGTTTCAGACGGTTTGCTGATTTCTTCTACTACGAACTGATTCTGCTCTGTGACGCACTAACAAACTTGCACTAATTCAAGGACTGCATTTCCTGCATATATCGTCATATGTTCCACTGAAACAAGTTTATTGTTACAAGTCGTTATTCATTTCCAAATCGCATTTCGGAAATTCAAGCCTCCATCATCAATGGGATTTATGTGGAATAGGATGACATGTACGTATTGTGTTACGACTGTGGAGTAACGAAAGGAAACAATTGTTTTCTCTGCTGGACACTACAACAAGTTAGTCTGAAGTGGAAAAACAACACATAGACGCCATGTTAATTCCCATACTAATCCATACAAATCCATCTGATGATGGAGGTTTATACCTCCGAAACGTGTTGTGGAAATAAATAGTGACAGGTAGCAGCAAAACTGATGTTTTATTCAATATTAATAACAGTTGCGGTAAAGCCTAAGTAGAAATGTTCGCATTTCAAGCCTTTCTTTTTTTCCACATTTCTTTCGTCATTTCTCGATGTTTTCCCTTTTTTCTTCTGTCCACATGGCTCCAGTCTTCTTGTTTGGCACTTCATGGAAACATTTGGTGCCCTATATTTGCGTTTTGACTGGCAGTCTTTCTCTGTTATCTTGTGGAGTAATTTGGAATACGTCCGGGGCCTTCCAGCTTCTCTGCACCACGTGTTATCCATTTTTAATTTACACACGTAAGTAAACAGTCTGTTTGTCAGTGTGTTAGGTTCATCCTATGGATGTGACCGTAGAAAGCTGGTCTCCTTTTCTTAATCATGTTGTAATTTTTACAATACGTGGCTGAAGTTCACAATTTTGACGTCTTCTGTACTGTGTTTGCTCTTTAACTGGTCCCAAACATTGCTTAGTATTTTCTTTTTGCGATTTCTAGTGCTTCCATCATCGTATTTTTGTCCAGAATTAGACTTTTGCTTCATAATATTAATTTGTAATTATATATATATATATATATATATATATATATATATATATATATATATATATAATTACAAATTAACATACTGGCGACCAGACAATCGGTAAACGATCTCCTGGTCATAATCAAATCACGATACTGTGTAAAATTAACATTGATGATTATTGATTTCATATTATACATATCGTTAGTGAGATGTATGCTATTGTCGCCTTATTAACTATTAGTTTAATGGCTTTTCTTTGCGAAATATTATGTTCAGTTACCTCTCCTAGATACCTGAAATTGGTAATTGTCTCAATATTCCCATATTAGGTTCTCATTACGTGTGGGACTGTCCTAATATTCGTCATAAATTTTATTTTCTCAAAGGTGTTTGTAAGCGTTTTTCAGTTTGTTCTTTTAGCAGTTTGGTTTGTCTAGTGGCTGGTTCCATAAAGCATGTAAAACTGTTTGTGTTGGAATCCATAAGAACCCATTTCGCTGCGACCGTTGGATTTTCATGAAGGAAGAACAGCGATCACTCACGAACAATCTGAATTTTATTGCAGATGGATTTCAACTACACAATAGTCATGATCAGAGTTAAAAACAGTACAAAGGACAAAAAATGAATGTAACAGTGCTTACAATCAGTACCACACAGGAATACAAGGTATATGTAACAGATAATGCACTACAAAACACCTGGAGTAGTGACATTGACATGAAGTTCAGGTACATGTAGACCACAATGTGAATACAGAAATACACACAGTAATCATTACAAAAGATACAGACAGAGTATTGGAACCAGGGGGACACCAGTCCAAAGTACTGTTATCCAAGATGGCGGCAATGACGTCATCCAATATGGCGGCGATGACGACAATCAAGATGGTGGATTTTGGTGGGAAGTTTAAATTTTGCTGGGAAAGGGTCATGCCCCCCTTCCCCAGAAAAATGGCGCCAAGATCAAATTCAAAGCCGGCCGCGGTGGTCTAGCGGTTCTGGCGCTGCAGTCCGGAATCGCGGGACTGCTACGGTCACAGGTTCGAATCCTGCCTCTGGCATGGGTGTGTGTGATGTCCTTAGGTTAGTTAGGTTTAAGTAGTTCTAAGTTCTAGGGGACTTATGACCTAAGATGTTGAGTCCCATAGTGCTCAGAGCCATTTGAACCATTTTTTTTTCAAATTCAAACAGAATAAAGCACCACACCACACTTATCTTTACTAAGCAAAGAAAATCACAGGGAGATTGGACACTTGGCCTACCTCCACTAACCTAAGGATTCGTGGGAACAAAGGACTTGCCTTTATTATTTAACCATTTTCAAGCAGATGTGTTCGCCACTGAGCCTGGACTCCAATTGACTTAGTTCACATCGGTGCCACCAGAGAGTGCTCTCCTGATCTCAGATCATAACGCAAGAACCGTTATTCAAGATCGTGGCACCCAGTGTGTTCAACACAATCTCCAGAGCCCAACTGACTTAGTTCATATCATGGCCACCAAAGGGCGCTACCGTGACGTCGGGTGATGACACAAGATTGTCAGCTCTCTCTCGCGCATTATTACCGGACATGCGCCATGTCAGTGGCCCACAAGTGCGTGACTGTTGACTTCACAGCCTTCACACTGCACGTTAATACCCATACCACAGAGAGTCTTTTGCAAATATCCTAACGAATGTAAGTGAACACATGTAACACCCACACCACACATCTAACTTATCTATTACCTAATTACTTAATTCCATTTCAATTTTAATCATATTTCATAAATGATTGTACAATTTGCATATTCAATTATGAAATGACAATTTTCCCATTTTCCCATTAGGAGCGCAATATTCATTCATTCATGACATACCATCCCCCACCCCTAGAATGCTGCATTCCTATTTGCTACTGCATTAGTCACGTGGTTCTACATCTCAGAACACCAGATGGTGGTCTGTAGAGCGATAATGGTGCGACAATGACTCAGACTGCGCTGGGCTGCTGGGGAGAGTAAGCAAGGAGTGCACTATATTTATTTTGGAACATTTTATTTATAACGCTTATAGAAAAGACATACTTTGGGCCGTCTCAAACAGCTCACAGACCTTTAAACTATTTCCAAATAATGCTCTCCAGACATGCAGACAACTCATAATTTACCGAAATAATTTCATTACACACTTGCAGACTCCTCCTAAATAATGCAGCACAGGCATGTGTAGACACACTTAGTACTCATAAACTGCGCAAATAGTTCATAGCATAATTCAATCAATGCTCGCAAGCACCCTCCACCAAACCCTGTCCAGTATAGTTTACCGGCCTCCCCAACATCGTGGCGCGCTCGTCAGCTGTCAAACCACGCACGGGCCCCCACCCGGATCCCGCAAGCACGAGGCGGCGACATCTCATTCATACTTCATCTCTGAGAAATACCTATCCAAATACATGTTCACCTAGACACATGTGCCGACGTGATCAGGACGGAGCGCAGCTGCGAGCTGCAGCTGAACGCAGGCGAAAGTTGTATGTAGGCACCGTTGACGATGTGATTGGACAGGGGTGAAGGCTTATTTACAGAGCGCGCACTTGAAGCAGGGCAGCGCGCAAGGGGGTTTCCTTGCTACCCTCACTCTAAGTGTGGTCTAGCGAAGACGCTGCAGAAATCCATTCCAGAATAGCAAAACCTACTTTCTCCTTAGCGATTCTAAAGGACCACACGTGACGTTTGTCTGACGATTCGCCACCCGTAGCTACTTACCATCACGAGCACGTCTAGTAACACTCTCAATCTTATATTCAAGCCACATTGCTATCTAAAATAATATCCAAGTCGAACTGTAGTAAATTCCATAGTCCCCCAGAAATACTTTACGTGCGCTTTTGTAGTAGTTTTCGTCTTCTCTCTGCTTGTATGCACGGAAATTCTTGCTCTAACAGAACCTCTTTACGAAAATAACGCACAATAACGTCCAATGCAGTCTTCCTCGTGTGATATCCACTTCATCACGCGATACCCACCCAGCTCTCAACATACACAAATGTTAGCACAGCTGTGTACAATCTCCCAAATCCCAGAACAAAGCATGAGAATGAAACCAACATTATCATTTGGTCTTATCGAATTTACTCCCCAAATTACTGATGCCGCCGGTATCCAAGTCCCATCCACCTCTTCTTTCTGGGACTTTCACCGGTAAAATTATTTTCACAGATCGCTAAAGTGCATTAAAATTAAACCCTTAAACTTGTCTGTAGATCATCAAATACATACCATACTCATGACGATGATAGAAGCCTGGAACATATATACCAATGTAACTACAATTAAATATTACTATTGCTGCTACAGTCTGACTCCCATCGTTGTCCAGTTAATGTCTCCTCTTGATGGGTGATTGAGCCGTGCATGGCTCATCATGTTTCCGCCATCACGTATTTTACACCCTATTTTTAACGTACTTCCACCTCACTACATTAATTTAAATTACTGGTGTCAGTGAGTTGCTGCTTTGCATGACCGTGAGTGGCACTAGCAGCGCGTATCAATGTATTTTCTTTGCTTAGTAGAGACAGGTCTGGTGTATTGAATTATCCTGTTGGAATTTGATCTTGGCGCCCTTTTTTCTAGGGAAGGGGGGCGTGGCACTTCGCGCCAAAATTCAAACTTCCTGCGAAAATTCGTCATCTTGATTGTCGTCATCGCCGCCATCTTGGATGACGTCATTGCTTCATTCATGGATAACGGTACTTAGGGCTGGTGGCCCCCTTGTTCCAATACTACCTAGTAGAGCCAAAGTGATTGAAGTCTAACAAGAAATTGAGAGCTGTTGCTTACAAAAGACTGCAACTGCCTCTCGTTGTATTGTGGCCGATCATTCACGCCTTTTTACAGGCTTACTATTAATTAAATCGGACCAAGGCATTTTATAGTAAGCAAATTACAGAAATCAGTGGGCATTTCTTATGTCAAAGAGTAGGCCTGTAGCATTGCATTTGTTAAAAAAATTTGATCCATGAAGTCAGTAAACAAATCCAACTGAAGATATCTAACTCAAGCGGGATCTCTTCGTAGCAAATTGATGTGAACATAAGGAACTGAAAGATCATATACGTAAGAAAAAACATTAACAGCTAGAGTATACAGGAGTAAAATTTATAGATCGAACCTAGGTGAAAAATGTAGTGCATGCACGCATCCGTAAAAATTGCTATGTAATACGCTAATACTAAGCAGTCTATTTATAGGCTGTCCTCTTGTAACCTAATTTCACTCCCTCATTGATTTGGCTTTCTCGTAATGACTTTTTCTAGAATACAATTAAAGAGATGAGAGGAGAGCACATCTCAGGTGTCACTCCAGGTTTGATCTCAAAACTTAGCGAACTGTCACCTTTAAATTTCGCTTTAGAACTGGTGTTTGTTGGTGTTTCCTAAATTAGAGATATTGCTTTAGTATTTAAGCCCAGTACAGAATCAGTATTAATAGTGGGTCTTAAAGTGAAATGTCGCGTCCCGTTTCAAACGCGAGACCGTGCCGGCTGCGTGTTCCACACGTCGGATCGTCCGAGCCTGAAATTTCTACCCCCGTACAAAGGGACGGCAGCGGACGCCCTGCTCACAGAACGCGACGCTCTCACTTTAAGCCGCAAAGCCGCGCCGAGTCGCCGTGTCCAGCCACGGGAAATGCTCTTTTTGCGTTTCACGCTGCCGCCAATTCCCGCTCACCTGCACATATTGCGAACTGGCGGCTGGCAGTCTGGGAACGCCATGTTCTCCGGAGAGCTATCACCGGCGCCTGCGTTTCGCAGGACAATTGCTTGAATTATACATGGCGGAGAGCTGCCGGACGCGGCGACACTGAGCACCGGAACAGAAGAGCGGATTCTGCGTTGATCGACTGCCCAGTTACCGATGTCCCTCCCTGGAGGCAGAGCGTCCACCAGCCCCACGAATGCGTCGTTGCCACTTCTGCGCGTAAGTAATAATCGGAAAATTAAGCTGACAGGGAATAAAACTCCTCCGGTGGCTGAAAGTCGAACCTGACAGTTTCACAAGCGAGCTCCTCTCATAAAAACGTTTTTGTGTGATCCGTATATATGCATATGCAATGTATTTATTAAATAAATAAGTACAAATAAGTAGTAGTTTAGTAGTGTTACGGGTTGTAATGGTACTTGAATTACGTAACCATTACGGCATCTCACCTCAACCTCTCGATACCAGCAATATTCTACTGTGTTTCTGTAAAATAGTTAACATATTTCTGTGACAACATTCAGATTTGATTTCATTAATGTAGAGGTACTTCGATTCATCGATATGTATATATTGCCATGATATTGTTCTTATGTGTATTCTTTCTTTTGTCACTATGATCTTTGATGTACTTGTAACTCTGAATTTTGGGCGCGTAAGAAGTTATTAGAGAGTCAAGCTTTGGTCGTCATGCTAAAAAGACGCAAATTGTAGTCAGTTTATGAAATGTGAACTTTAACAGTGAGGAAGATATTTTCAAGTATGTTTTATATTGTGAAGTGATGTTTTGGAACGAGTTACGTGATATTGCAACAAAAGTCATAAAAAAGAAGTGTAACTTAAATTTGGAGTGCTGATTACTTTTTCACATCACCATTGTCCTAACTTGCAAAAATTTAATCTTCAAGAATGGTTTATGAAACATATGTATAAAACTTTTGAATATCGCAGAATAACACCTAGGCCTTTTTGCATCCGAGCTTGGAATCATCACTACCTAGATTTTCGACGATTGAGCCATGAGTTCACAACAAGACCAGCGTGGGAAACACGAAAAGATGAGTGCCTAGTTTATCCATTATTTCAAGAAATGACTTTATTAACTGTGCTCTAATGACACCTGCCACATAATATAACTTTGTTGATGCCCGAATATGCAATATTTAGCAGCGTGTGCAACACTACAATCATAATTAATTTTTTACCTTTGTTGTGGTAGGGTTGCTAGAGGGTGCAATTTTGATAACAAATTGATAAGTAAATTAATTAAATTGATCAATTAATCTTTAGATTACTATATAATTGTATTAGAATGGTAGATCCGAGCAAACAGCAATTTAATGTAGGCGATTTAGAAAGTATTTCAAAACACAAGACAACATTTGAGAAGTTATACATGGCACTCTGGTCAACCGAGATATTCACAGTTTCCAAAGTGCAGAGAACGAATACTAGAACCTACCTCTTAAAGGACAGCAGTGCTACTGGAACTGCAGGATGCTTTTACATACAAGAGTTACAGAAGAGCTTGGAACCAGATGTATATCTTGTAGAGAGGGTCATACGGCGTCGAGGGAACAGAGAGGTGATTAAATGGCTTTGTTTTCCCGCATCACAAAACAGCTGGATCGACGCTGACGATCTGTTATATAACAGGGAGCGCAGACCACAAGCACCTCAGTAGCATAACATGAGTGGTAGGAGATGCATTAGAGGAGGAGGCGGTATTCTCGACAAACTACCAGTCGAATTACACAATCCTGGATATAACTAATGTGGACCTGGAACAAAACTTGAAGCGCGATTAGTACGCGGTGATAAGGAAGGCGCTACAGTCTGGAACCGCGCGACAGCTACGGACGCAGGTTCGAATCCTGCCTCGGGCATGGATGTGTGTGATGTCCTTAGGTTAGTTGGGCTTAAGTAGTTCTAAGTTCTAGTGGACTGATGACCTCTGATGTTAAGCCCCATGGTGCTCAGAGCCACTGGAACTATTTTTAAACCAGGTGCTAAGGAAGAAGATGAAAACCAAAGGGTGCCTGAAAAATTGTATCTTGACAGTGTTGTATGCAGATAAAGGCGCCCTGAAGCAGAGAGGAGTCAGAAAAAAAGATCGATTAAACCATCTAGGGTTCTACCAATACCCAAGATGTCGGGTGGAATTATTCTGTTTGTTATTCCTGCCTTATCCGGTCTCTCAGCGGTGGGTTCACTGGCTGGAGGTGGTGCGGCTATTACCAGGACAGTCAAGAATGCACAAGGCTCTCTCAAGAGCAACTGCAGGAGGCACGAAGACATAACCGCATGATGGAGGCAGCAACCATCGGAAAAGGGCTATACTTGAAACCATACAAGAAACGACTAGGTCTCTTCATAACAAAAAAAAAGCCCCCTAGCAGTCCTGTCAGACAGGTCGCTTACAAATACAGATCTGCATAATTTTGTTACGAAGAAATTCAACATTCCGAGGTGTGTTTCTGCGGAATACGTTAACGAAGACTATGTGGATATCAGGAGAATGCGGAATTGTGAATTTGGATGTAGCAGGAGGACCTGGAACTCACTGGGTGGCATATGTTAAAAAAAGAAATACAAATTACGTCTACTATTTCGACTCACTCGGCGACATGCAACCTCCAGAAGAATTACAACGATACTTCACAGGCAGAAATGTGTTCTACAATTTTCTACGCTACCAAGACTGTGCTAGCGTGGTGTGTGGTCATTTATGCATCATGTTCCTGTCTATGCATCGTTCACCAGTCGACGCTTAGATGCAGTGTCGTACACTCTGACATTAAAAGAACGATCGTCTGTACTACGTGCGAATTACTTCCCACCAATTGATTTAAGCGTTGGAGATTGGAGCATCGCGCTGATTGGACTGGAGACATACAACACCATCCCACATATCACAACAGAGGCTAACAATAAACTAAAAATATGGCATTTCAGTCTCTGATCGCTATTTTTATTTTCAATTACATCATGATCTGAAGATGGGCAGCTAGCCTGAAACCGGCAATTGAAAATAAAAATAGCGATCAAAGACTGAAATGCCACATTTTTATTTAAGGAACGATCGCAGAAATCCCATTAAGACAATCATGTCTAGTTTTGATAACAATAAATTGCCTCTGGAAATTAATGGTAAAGAAGAAATCGTAGAAATTGAACCCGGTGCATACGACATTGATGATTTAAACAAAATTTTAAAACAGTCTGGAAAAGGGATTGAGCTCCGTGCAAACATGAGTACATCTGAAATAAGGACGGTGAATGCTTCGATTGACTTTAAGCAGAAAGGTTCAATAGGCCCACTACTGGGTTTCACAAAGAGACAGGTTTTGAAGACAGATCCCAATAAATTTTACAAATCTGATCAGACAGTGGTTATTCCCCCTGTCAGTACAATCCGTGTTGAGTGTAACATTGCAACGAACTCATACCTCAACAGTAGATTGCTTCATTCAATTTGCGGATTCTTTCCATCAGTTGGAACAGGGTATAAGATTTTTGAGACTCCTACCACCGCTGTATACCTTCCAGTGACAGTTCAGACATTGAACTACCTGGAACTGCATGTTGTGGCTCAGAATAACCAACTTTTTAATTTTCGTGATGAGGAAATCATTGTAGGACTACATCTACGACACGATGGGCGTAACCAGCGCACGCAGCACACAGCATAGCACTTCGCAGCAGAACCGCAAGGTGATAACACATGCGAACTATACGTTTCTTAAATCAATAGGCTTGAAACCAAGCAATGACGTCGTCGCTCAATGTGTCTCACCCAGTGGAATATGATGAGCGAATCATACGCCAGGAATACTTCTCGCATAAACCTTATACTTCAACGATATTTAACAAGAACGATGAAATTAGGATTGTCATCCAGCATCAAGCCGCTTTAACTATTCCACGCAAGAGTTTCATATATTTGGATGGATACTTTAAGAAAAAGTATGGTAAAAAAAGGATGGTAGTCATACAGTGGGATCAGGACTTACATGTAATGCTTTGGCATTCCTGTTCCAGGAAACACATTATGAACTTAATAGGGTAGAGATTGATTGTACAGGTAATGTCGGCATAGCATCAACCCATAAAATATATGTGTCATCACCACCCTCGGATTTGAATGACTTAGATAATGCAGGATGGTTCATAGACGAGCCTGTGGGCAGAACAGTAGAGAGGTACCGCCGATTTACTGCATGCATACCTCTAAAAATTGTTATGGGGTACTTTGAAGACATGCACCGAATTATTATGAATGCTAAACAGGAACTTATTCTGGTATGGAGGGCAACACGTAGAAACTCATACATTTAAGGAGCTCAAGAGGAGAATCAGATCTTCATCAATAAAATAATATGGAATTTGCCACACATCACTGTAGCAGACGAGGAGCGTTTGAAGCTTTTAAAAGTTCTGAATACCGGTACATATCTGCCATTAACTTTCCGCTCATGCGAGGTTTCTGAGTACCCGGGGCTACCGACAGCGAGCAGACAAACATGGGCTATTAAAACCTCAGTGCAGATGGAGACACCAAGATTCATCATACTTGCATTCCAGACCAACAGAAGGGGGAATTTAGCAAGTGATTGCACCGCATTTGACAACTGTAATTTAACTAATGTCAGAGTCTACTTGAATTCTGAATTCTGTCCGTATGATAATTTACTACTACAGTGGAATTGGAATGTATACAGTCCAGCATTTGACATGTATCCAAGGTTCCGTGCTTCTTACTATAAAGGTGTTGAAGAGGAAGGATTCCTACGGAATTACAGGTAGCCGGCATCAATCATCGTGATAGACTGTTCTAAGCAGAATGAGATAGTTAACTCAGGACCAATAGATGTACGAATCGAATTTGAATCTTCATCATATTTCCCAGAACACACTGCAGCGTATGCTCTAGTTGTACATGACCGTGTCATTAACTGTTGCCCACTTACTCGTGTTGTGCAGCGTGCTGTATAAATGACCAAGTGCTGTGGCATGCCCACAGCGTTTCACAATGACAACTTGCAGTTGGAAAGTCTTTGTCGACATTTAAGGTTTCTATGATAATTAGTGTAGACAATTCGTATTTAAAGATGTTGCACTCACAGCGTACACAGAAGATGCTGGTATAATAGAGACGTTGTTAGCAAGAACTGCGTCATCGAGGCCTTTCAAGGATGTGAACTGCGCTAAAACACGAAGGAGTGCAAAGTGGCTAACACGTTTCTTTCATGGTTTCCACAGGAACGATCTTGGTATAACTTACAAAGAAATGAATATTCGAATATTCGATCATCCCGAGACCATCATCTACGTCAAAGGCAAGGAGAAGATCGCATGGATGCAGTGAATACACATGTTTGCATCTATTCAAGACCTAGAACTGTACGGGTGCCCTGCTATCCATAAGCTTAGGAAGAAGAAAATGTGTGAAAATAGTGTTGTGTCTGCTTATGAAAATGTAAAATTAATTTTAAATTGGATTAATGAAAATAAATGAATTTTTTACCTCACTTTCTGTGTTTTTCTTTCTTTCTACCTTGCTCCTACTTAGATAGCACGTAGCTTTGCCCAGATTCTATGTCTGTGGCTTTGTTTAAGCATAGGAGATAAAATTTCATCCATATTTGCTATATGTCTTTGGAAGCGGACACGATGAAGCGCTGCCTGTTCCCAAAAACCTATACTGCAGCACGATAGGGGAAATCCTATTCAATCATTACATATATTTTGTTTCCCTCCATCTGAAGCCTCACCTCCATCATGCTTTAAATTAAAATCATGTGCATCTTGCATAGCCTTTATATTCATTTGAAAGGGCAGGGATTTGTGAAATAACAACAAAGACATACAGTAACGAATAACAAGTTTTTATTCAGACATAATTACTCACAGTAGTAATCCAGCTTTACATACCCAAATCATGTTGTTTGTATAATACAGGAAATAATACTGCTTTTAAATTCACAGTGCATGTAACTGTTTGAAATTTTTTTGTTTACCGTTCATAGATTTTTTGTACTTAACGTTGCAGTATTGTTTACAGCTATTGCAGAGGTATAGTTTCTCCAACACTAACACTATTACTAGTGAAATTCCACCCAAACGGAAGACTTAACTTATACTTTGAACTGGGTGGCTCTAAACGTTTTCCACCTCAAGCAGCTGAAATAATTTAATAATACATTGAAGAGGATGGCCCTAAAATGTTCATTCCAAACAGCTGCACTAAAATGAACTGGGTGGAACTCAAAAGTAGTATGACTTGGATAGCTAGCGGTAGGTGAAACTTAAAAACTAATCTACTTACACATGCATTCGTACACCCACACACGCACATGAAGTTCAAAAGCGAGAAATACGGTAAAATATTTTTTTCCATCATTTACAATTTTTTTTAATTTTTTGATGATTTTGGTTCAATTTCTTAAATCTTTTATATACATTGCACATTTTTAATTTTTTAAATAGTTTTTTATAATGTTTTTCCTAGCAGATATTGCTTATACTCGTGCTGAGATATTATGGGACTTATTTAGAAAAAAAAACAGAAAAATTTACATATTTAGACAGACATCCACATTCAAACGCACCCACAAGCATACACACAGATGCACATAAGCACTCACACATTCAGGCATGCCATGCTGTGGATATAATGGCAAGTCGCTTGTCATTTCATGCAAACTAACAGGGTATATGAGGTCTGCCTCCAACACATACTCTACATCAGAATCAGCCGCCAGACCCAATATTTTTCCACCTAATCCCTCTAATTCGTTTTCGGGCACCCACTGGAACCCATAAACCGGCAGTGGCTGCATCGTGGCGTGCCCGTATAAGTTATTCACATCCAAATATAGAATGTAAGTTGACTCGAGAGATGCCTTAAACCCCGCACCCATAAGTGGATTATTTGCCTTGGTGTTTCTATGGGCACATCGGCAAAGTTTTCATGGATCCAGCGCTCAGAGAAAAGAAGCATATTGGCATCAGTCAAAAGTTCTATGCTGCGCCTCGTTTTCTTGAGGATTGCATCCCAGGACAACCCAGCTGTTGTCCAGAGAATACGTGGCCATACATACACGCAGGAACTTTTCAGAAACTTCTGCAAGCAAGCGCACGTTGGTGTCCATGTATAGTCTTGCATTTTGGAATGTTGAATTCCCGTCAGACATTCACAGCATGCTCATAATTTGCACTAGATATGGCATCGCCTGTGAGAGTACTGGTATAAATACATAAATGTCGGGTAGCCTTACTACCTAGATACTCATAAGGGAAAACTCCTTTCCTAGTCACAAGCTGAAACTGTTCCGCATCAGGGTACGCAGATCGGGTGATATGCATACACTTCCAAGGTAGAGTTTCAAAGAGTCTCTGGCTGCATCAAACGTAGCGTGCCAAGGAAGTGGAGCGTAATTTTTGGCGTAATTCGTTTGGAGCATGAAATACACTTCTCAAAACTGTCAGGCAGGACACTAACCTGACTTTTCTCCCAACCGAAACTATCCAACTGGTTAACTAGAAAGTGAGTGTCATAACCACTTACATTATGGAAGGAAACAGGTATGTGTCGGGATAACTGATACATCTAATTACATGCATTGTGAGCTGGACGTGGAACTTTCCCGTAAGATGACAATGATCTCTACATGGAGTTCCAGCTCTTCTGTCTAACGGCAGCCCACAAATATGGCAGTTAACAGCATCATTGTATAATTATTTATCCTCCTCTGATTCGGTCATGGGGATGTTGGTGTTGTAAAGCTTTCAACAACCGATGAGAGTTTTTCAAGCCCAGTGAGCAACCAAACCGCAGGATTATCCCCGACATAAGATTCAAAGCGGTTAAGACTTGAATCATAAGAACATGCAATTTGGTACGCTGCCGCATACGGTATGTGTTTTTGCGTGAAGGTGGTACGTGAGGCTAAGGGGTTCCCTTCACAGCGGGTAATAGGGGCAAGGAGAGATTGGAAGTCTGCGTTTACAACAAACGGACATCGTTCCTGGTGGTGAGCATTCTTGAATTTAATGAACCAGTTTCCTTCTGTAGCCATAACAACACGTACCTGTTCCTTGGATTCATAGTCGTCCAGATGCCTTTTTAAACACTTTTCTTCTGAAAAGTTATTTAGACACCTGAAGCAAAAGTGTTTCTTCTCTTTACGGTTCGACAATTGACTGCAAAGGAGGCGGGACATGTCTTCAATCCATACATAATGCTGATTGTCACCTACAGAGAAGAGCAGCATGTTTTCATGAAGATCACGCTCACCTGCATTTTTCGAAAAATGGAGTGTCCTGATCATCTGGCTTGCTTTCCTGCTTCTTCTTCAGGCCATAAACGTATCGCAGACTCTCGGAATTACCGCTGCGTCAGCAAATCTTTTGAAAGATATTTCCACCATTAGACTGTAGCTAAATATTCATTTATTTCAGACAAGAATAATTTCGGCTTTATGGCCAATCTCAAGTGCAAATTGAAATGTCATAAAATGTCCGACCTGCTAAATGAGAGAAGCAAGTTATTTACCAATATGAGTGATCGGTTAGCAGTGAATATTGCTCTGTTTAGACATACATTTATATAAATAAAACTGCTGTAAATTTATTTTAAGATTTATTATCTATTCAGAGAATGTCTAAGAATTACGTAGACATATACACATTTTCGAGGCAGCACCGAGTTTGTAACGACAGCACCAGATAACATGACCTCTAAATGGTGATTAATTATTAAAGTAAACTACAGAAATGAATGACACAACAAGTTGCTGTTAGCTCATAAATGCAAGATGTCATGACCAAATTAATACAGAAATCGCGCCCTTTACTGTCATAGGTATATGACAGAGATACTGTTCTGAGTAGTTTTCGTTTGATGCAATACACGTTTTCTCGTAGTAGAGGTGGAATAAAGAAGAATACAAACATTTTTTTACAGTGGAACAAATTTGTATCTTTTTCTTCTGAAGTGTGGACTATAGCGTGAATAAATTTCAATTGTGTAATTTGCATCAATTAATTTTCATCTCGCTCCCTCCTAAGTCTCATGAAACACAGCTTCGTTAAAGGCCATCTGATCACGACAATGAGTCATTTCCCCTTGCCAGTGCTGTTTCACAACATTAAGATCCTATGCTCATCTTTTGTACTAACATTAAATCACGATGAGCCTTACATTCCTGCGTGCTTCACGAAGAGATAAAGAGTGGACGAGTACGAAGCGACTGTGGAGCCACAGTTTGTCAGACTCGTCATACTCACAGAACTACAGTGGCAACAAAGGAAGCCCATTAGGCCTGATGTAATAGCGGCACCTTAATTTGTGAATTATGCAACCCGCAGCATCATTCTCGTACTCGCTCTGTTTCTGATCTCTACCAAGCGGATGTGGGATTGACGGGCATCGTGTCAGCACATCACATTTCTGGTTGTGGTTGACTATTTTGACGCTGGAGCAGCTGCTCCTCAATCAAGTAACTTCTCAGTTGACATTATGAGGCTGAGTGCACCATAGTCCATTTTTCCCACCAAGAAAAAATCCCTGACAGTATTGGGTTCAAATGGCTCTGAGCACTACGGGACTTAACTTCTAAGGTCATCAGTCCCCTAGAACTTAGAACTACTTAAACCTAACGAACCTAAGGACATCACACACATCCATGCCCGAGGTAGGATTCGAACCTGCGACCGTAGCGGGCGCGCGGTTCCAGACTGTAGCGCCCAGAACCGTTCGCCCACTCAGGCCGGCGACAGTATTGGAGATTGGACTTGGGTCCTCTGCATTCTCACCAGGGTTCACTGAGTTACGGAGGTGAACATATGAAGATTACGTGATTACACTTAGGGTATACAAAGTGAGAAATTAATACACAGAGCTACCACCTCTGAGCTTCAATGAAAGGTACAGGTAAGCCAATCTATGTTGTTTGAACTCTATCCCAGTGTTGATTAATCACAGTGACTTGCATGTGGTGGTATGACAGTCTTTTGGCAACCCATGTCCTGACAGATGCGCTAGCCAGGGTATTAAACACCAACTGTATCAAGGAAGATCAGAGCAGCTGGGGTAACATGCTCCCTGGCACTGTCTTGTTGAAATATAACGTCACGGGGATTTAGTATGCAGTGCACTGTCTCCCGCCATAACATGTAGAACATTAATGGTTAATGTCCACACTATTAGTTGGGTGAACCAGAGGTGGTCATATTGTGTACCAAATGCCACCTCATGCTACTCCATATCACCACAACAGATGCTAGGCCAATATGACAGTGCCAAATTTCATTCTCCTCGGACCTCCTTCACAAGCGGATATTTCCATTTATGCTCTACACAGACTGGGGATGCGCCTGAAATGGTAACATTGCACCACTCCCGTATTCTGTGTCCTCGTTGGGCGCTCCCCAGCCAGTCCGCTGGTCTCTACTGCCACATCAGAGGAAGCTGCTCAATGATCGCCTTGCTGACAGTCTATGGTGGTCCAGACGTAGTCGTTCTGTCTTTGTGGATATCTGTCTCGTTGAAAACAAGCCATTTTCCTCACGAAAGTATGTGTTGTGGCTGTATGATCTGACATGGCCTTGCAAAGAATATTGCTGTATGCTCGGGCCCTAGTCGCGTGGAGCCATTGAGATCCTACACTTGAGATCCTACATGCCCCTCCCCCCTCCTGCCCCATCAAACCCATCGATATAAACCCATCCGTGTAACCGAGCGGGGTGGCGCAGTGGTTAGACACTGGACTCGTATTCGGGAGGACGACGGTTCAATCCCGCGTCCGGCCATCCTGTTTTAGGTTCTCCGTGATTTCCCTAAATCACTCCAGGTAAATGCCGGGATGGTTCCTCTGAAAGGGCACGGCCGACTTCCTTCCCAATCCTTCCCTAATCCGATGAGACCGATGACCACGCTGTCTGCTCTCCTTCCTCAAAACCAACCAACCATCCGTGTAATGTTCTCCTGAAGGTCGTGGTATTCCGAACAACGCGAGCAGCAGAATCACAGAATGATGACACACAGTCTCCACAGGCCTCGCCCTGCCGCAGTCGAATTCCAAGGCATGCTAGTACACATTTCTCTCTCTTAGACGAGGCGTATCACTATCTTCTAAAAAAAACCAACACTCATATGCGATATCTGAGTGATAAACCCTCTGCTTAATCATTCTTTCTGTACACAATGTGGATGGCGTTTCTTCATACTTGCTTCTGCTGAAATTTTAATCATACGCTTATACAAGCACGTAGTACACCTAATGACGGTTTGACGTATGCTGTCTTCATGAAGATGAAATTTTAATGGCCAGCAGTGTATGTACAGGGTGGTCCATTGGTCGTGACCGGGACCAAATATCTCACGAAATAAGCGTCAAACGAAAAAACTACAAAGAGCGAAACTTGTGTAGCTTGAAGAGGGAAACCAGATGGCGCTATGGTTGGCTCGCTAGATGGCGCTGCCACAGGTCAAACGGATATCAACTGCGTTTTTTTTAAATAGGAACCCCCATTTTTATTACATATTCGTGTAGTACGTAAAGAAATATGAATGTTTTAGTTGGACAACTTTCTTCGCTTTGTGATAGATGGCGCTGTAATAGTCACAAACGTATAAGTACGTGGTATCACGTAACATTACGCCAGTGCCGACGGTATTTGCTTTGTGATACATTACTAGTGTTAAAATAGACCGTTTACCAACTGCGGAAAAGGTCGATATCGTGTTGATGTATGGCTATTGTGATCAAAATGCTCAACGAGCGTGTGCTATGTATGCTGCTCGGTATCCTGGACGACATCATCCAAGTATCCGGACCGTTCGCCGGATAGTTACGTTATTTAAGGAAACAGGAAGCGTTCAGTCACATGTGAAACGTCAACCACGACCTGCAACAAATGATGATGCCGAAGTAGGTGTTTTAGCTCCTGTCGCTGCTAATCCGCATATCAGTAGCCGAACAATTGCGCGAGAATCGGGAATCTCGAAAACGTCGGTGTTCAGAATGCTACATCAACATCGATTCCTCCCGTACCATATTTCTATGCGCCAGGAATTGTATGGCGACGACTTTGAACGTCGTGTACAGTTCTGCCACTGGGCACAAGAGAAATTACGGGACGATGTCAGATTTTTTGCACGCGTTCTATTCAGCGACGAAGCGTCATTCACCAACAGCGGTAACGTAAACAGGCATAATATGCACTGTTAGGCAACGGAAAATCCACGATGACTGCGACAACTGGAACATCAGCGGTCTTGGCGGGTTAATGTATGGTGCGTATTATAGGAGGCAGGATAATTCGCCCCCATTTTATAATGTCAATGCATTGTGGAATTTTTGAACTTTTACGAGCTCCGAAGAAGAGAAGTGCTGAGGCCTGCCTTCACATGAACGATCGTGTCGGGGAAATCATTGGTTTCCAGGCCTATTTATATTAGGATTATTTACTTGTTTCAATGTCGTCTACTATCCCATTTTGTTTGTGCCTATAATCTTTAAATAGCCAACGGCCTTACTGCAGTGGTAACAACAGTTGCCGTCAGATCACTGAACTTTTAAGCACTGTCGACCTTGGAAAGTACTTGGGTGGGTGACCGTCTTGGTCCGCCGAGAGCTGTTGGCGAGCAGGGCACACTCGGCCCATGTGAGGCCTATTGAGGAGCTATGTGACTGAGCAGTAGAGGCTCCAGCCCTGGAAACTGACGACAGCCGGGAAAGTGGTGTGCTGACCACATGCCTCTCCGTATCCACATCCAGTGACGCCTATCGGCTGACGAGGGAGAGAATATAATCTTAAAATAATCTATAGTGCGCAGTTTTGTCGAGGTTTCAGATTGAGACTTAATGTTAAAGACGAGTATGTTTATTAATTGTAAGTTATTGCACCTGAGTCCTGAGTGGAGCGTTTGCCATTAACAATAAATAAAAGGATACGATGTGCCAGCAGCAGGAATGTTAGTAAAGGACATTATAATTGTTTTTAACCTCATAAAAATTCTGTTCTGTGTCCACATCTACTTGGTTTCAGCTGCCATGAAGAAATAATATCGCTCTGTCGTATTCTGCTACGAAAAGATAGAACAATAATATGCCAGTTGTATCATAACTCTCTCGGAGTAACTTTTAGTTAATCTTTTAAGACATATATAATGTAGGAAGGAACACCAGCAACTTAGATCACTAAATTTTGTTTTTTCAGTTTCTCTCACAGCGGCGTTAATTTTTTTTTATTTTAATTGTACTGAATATTTTTAGACTACGTTGTCCGTTGTCATACAATAGCTTACAAACAATAGCTGTTAATGTAATCTTTAAAAAATCAGACAACTCCCATTAGTGTAATTAACACTGCTTAGCTTTGTTGTAAATGTTAACATACATTTCCACCAGTGCACACATATAAAATTGCCACAACTGGTATTTTTACATCTATACCATAGTAATGCTTATTTAGAATCCAGTAACCTCATAAAAACAAATAGTGATGGCTCCCTCCAAAAGTAAGTGGTATGCTGAAGGGCCATGTTGTGACCAAGTCCAAGTAAAATCGATGGAGGTCGCTAGTAGCTACGTGTGATATTCTTACCCTCTGCAGAGGTGTTCATGCTTCATGTTTCTACAGTGTTGATAACCATGTTCATTAAATAGTACTAATCCAAGTACGAATTTGACGACTCCTATTACGATATGCTAAGGAATTGTAATGTACTAATTAAAACTGTGAAAAGTCAAGAAGTATTAAAAATGCAACACCATAATGATGTGTAGTCAAACATTTGAAGCGGCTGTAAACCGTGATCAATGTGTACTGCTAAAATATGGAAAGGGAACATAATCGGTAATGAGTATACTGAAGCATTACAATATGCCTTGCTAATGACAGATTACTTTTGTGCCTCGGATAAGAGATTTACATTTACTATTAACTTTTTTTTAACTTTCAAAATAACTGCGATATGAAAAATTATAATATAAAAGTGCAAAGCCTGTTTCTCGTATTCACCGCTAGTGAGTCATATGCGTCCACAAAAGTGTACTTTAGAATTAAATTTCTGTTTCGGGAAGGGCAAAGTAACTATTATATTCAAAATCAATTGCTCATTTAATATTTTATCAGGTTCCTTAACTTTACCGTTATAAATTTATATCCTCAAGAATTTCAAGCTACAATCCTTCTGGAGCTACGTGTATTATTTTCATAGACCTTTCGATGTTGCCGGCAACATGATTTGTGTTGCGTAGGTGCTGACCAATTTCTGTTCTGTTGTTAGGGTCAGTATGCTCCTTGAATGTAATTACTAATTTACGCCCTGTTTGGTCAACGAAGAACTGATCACACGAATCACATGCCAATTTATAAACACATGACCCATCCTATACGTCCTACATTGGGCAAACCGAAAAGAGCTTTGTTGCTAGATTTAAGGAACATATTGTCCTTAACAACAGGACAGCTTGCTTAATGGTAAGGAAGTAATAAATATAAACGTCATGCATGATGCGGCAGTTTTTCACCCATCCCTGTGTTTATGACATCATATCTCCTGAACGATGGGTCGTACAATGATATAACTTAGTAGGTACATTCAGTGCTATATGTGAATCCTGTCTGCAGATTATGTAGTCAGCGTTGGTAGTAAAGCAGTAATAAATTTTTTTCTTACCAACATTTTACATTATATGGTTTTTTATGACCGTCTGTATAGGGTCCTGCACTGATAACTTGTCTCTGCAATCAAAACGATGTAAATGTGAATTTCATAGGAGAGCTCACACATTTTTGGAAAACGTGATTTGTGTGGCATTTTTTTTTGCGTGTGTATTTGTTATTACTCATGTTTTGTTGTGACTCATCCGTCTTTGCTTGCGTTCTGGGGGCACTGCACGCACATATTAATGTACATTGTGTAGTTTCGTTTTCACAAACTCCTTTTCACTTCGCAAAATGCGGTGAACATTACGTTGCAGTGTTTCCTAACCCCATCGGCGTTAATTTGTTGCCGAGCGAATTTGAATTTTGTTTACATTCTTTCTCTCTCTCTCTCTCTCTCTGTGTGTGTGTGTGTGTGTGTTTGTTGCGTTGTGTTGTGTGTGTGTGTGTGTGTGTGTGTATGAGCTCTTTTAGCTGTTTGTGTTGCCTTTCCTGTGAAGTACCTTTAATGTGTTAAATAATGTGCCTTTACAGAGTGTAGTGTTTTCATTTAAAACTTGTTTGCCTTTGCTATTGCTTTCTGTACGTGGAAGACCTCTGATGTCATTTTGTGGTATAGGCTGTGGCTGTATTTCAGTATTTTTAAATCTGTTGCTATTGTTGTTGGGTGATGGTTATGGAGTCTTAGGTGGTTGGCAAATGTGCTATAATTGCTCTTACTTTTTAGGGCCGTTAGGTGTTCTGAGTATTTCGCCGCACCGAAATCACGTTTTTTTAAAGATCAAGGGATGTGTCAGTTCCCGATAAAATTCAAATTTACATCATTTGGATTGCAGATGACAAGCTATCAGTGCATACTTACAGATTGTCCTGAAAGCAATACAATGTTAAAATCATGGTAAGAACTAAAACGAACAAAATCTTTCTTTAGGCTTCATTTAGTTAGATCAGTTACAACCCAATATATGTTCATTTTTTACAGTTATCAATAAACAAAACCAACTGATGATGGCACAGAGGTACGTAAACATGCTTAGGAAACAAGAAAAACAGTATTTTTGCATAAAAGGCAATACCTATATCCAATAAATTAAAATGTCATCTCTGATGCGGTAGTTTTACTGCACGAAGAGCGAAAATGTAGTTAACGATAATGTTTTTTACCGTTCATCATTTTGTAGGGTTGTTAAGGAGGAAAAGTTTTGTTTAGGTCTGAAACTACACTACTGGCCATTAAAATTGCTGCACCAAGAAGAAATGCAGATGATAAACGCGTATTCATTGGATAAATATATTATACAAGAACTGAGATATGGTTACATTTTCACGCAATTTGGGTGCATAGATCCTGAGAAATCAGTACCCAGGACAACCACCTCTGGCCGTAATAACGACCTTGATACGCGTGGGCATTGAGTCAAAGAGATTTTGGATAGCGTGTACATGTACAGCTGCCCATGCAGCTACAACACGATTCCACAGTTCATCAAGAGCAGTGACTGGCGTATTGGGACGAGCCAGTTGCTCGGCCACCATTGACCAGACGTTTTCAGTTGGTGAGAGATCTGGAGAATGTGCTGGCCAGGGCAACAGTCGAACATTTTCTGTATCCAGAAAGGCTCGTAGAGGACCTGCAACATGCGGTAGTGCATTATCCTGCTGAAATGTAGGGTTTTGCAGGGATCGAATGAAGGGTAGAGCCACGGGTCGTAACACATCTGAAATGTAACGTCCAGTGTTCAAAGTGCCGTCAATGCGAAGAAGAGGTGTCCGAGACGTGTAACCAATGGCACCGCATACCATCACTGAGGGTGATACGCCAGTATGGCGATGACGAATACACGCTTCCAATGTGCGTTCACCGCGATTTCGCCAAACACGGATGTGACCATCATGATGCTGTAAACAGAACCTGGATTCATCGAAAAAATGACGTTTTGCCCGGTTCGTCGTTGCGTACACCATCGCAAGCGCTCCTGTCTGTGATGCAGCATCAAGGGTAACCGCAGCCTTGGTCTCCGAGCTGATAGTCCATGCTGCTGCGTCGTCGAACTGTTCGTGCAGATGGTTGTTGTCTTGCAAATGTCCCCATCTGTTGAGTCACGGATCGAGACGTGGCTGCACGATCCGTTACAGACATGCGGATAATGTGCCTGTCATGTCGACTGCTAGTGACACGAGGCCGTTGGGATCCAGCACGGCGTTCCGTATTACCCACCTGAAGCCACCGATTCCATATTCTGATAACAGTCATTGGATCTCCACCAACGGCAGCAATGTCGCGATACGATAAACCGCAATCGCGATAGGCTACAATCCGACCTTTATCAAAGTCGGAAACGTGATGGTACGCATTTCTCCTCCTTATACGAGGCATCACAA
The DNA here is from genome assembly GCF_023864275.1 of Schistocerca cancellata. NCBI lineage: Eukaryota > Metazoa > Arthropoda > Insecta > Orthoptera > Acrididae > Schistocerca > Schistocerca cancellata. Next base: position 616,623,175 of record NC_064630.1, on the reverse strand, counting down.
CAACGTTTCACCAGGCAACGCCGGTCACCTGTTGTTTGTGTATGAGAAATAGGTTGGAAACTTTCCTCTTGTCAGCACGTTGTACGTGTCGCCACCGGCGCCAACCTTGTGTGAATGCTCTGAAAAGCTAAATATTTGCATATCACAGCATATTTTTCCGTGCGGTTAAATTTTGCGTCTGTAGGACGTCATCTTCGTGGTGTAGCATTTTTAATGGCCAGGAGTGTATGTGGGTAGTTCGCTGCAAATCTCATTGTCAAATATACATCGCTTTTTCACTCCAACCTCCACCCGTTTGATGGATATATGGTTCTTACATACACAGTGATTCCTTCCAGACAATAAGTATGGTATATGTATCAAGTTTGCTTGAAAGCAGTCCAGTGGTTTAGGAGGAGATATCAACGTATATACAGACACATATTTTATAATTTGTGTTGATAATACGTTGCACGCTGGAGCATGTTAAAGTTTTCACAGGGTGGGATTCACCCGCAGAAAAGAGAAATTTCACCATTTACCTTAGTTCTGGATATTAATGACAGAACTATTCATTTTTTAAATTGTTTTCTTCTTGCTGTTAAAATTTCAGTTATTTTAACAAATTAACACCATTCTGCTTTGTCACCATATGGGCAGCGTCACAGTTCCACTTCCCGACTCGTTATGAGGTGACAGCTCTGTGCAGACAGGGTGTCATTTTCGCGCCTGCAAAGTCTCCATTCCTTCGGGTCGTCCTATCACAACCGCTCCGGTGTAACCGTCACCTCATTAATAGCTCCGAACGTGCAAGGTGTTACTCAGGTGTAGGGACGTTTTCGTTCCGCAGTGGCGGAGTGCCGAGTACAAAATCAATTGGCTCTGAGGTAATCAGTCCCCTAGAACTTAGAACTACTTAAACCTAACTAACCTAAGGATATCACACACGTCCATGCCCGAGGCAGGAATCGAACCTGCGACCGTAGCGGTCACGCATTTCCAGACTGTAGCGCCTAGAACCGCTCGGCCACCCTTCCGGCTGCCGAGTACAGCGTCGTTTCACTGCGCAAGCAGGACCACTGCTCCAGCGCGGAAGCTGTGACTCGTTTACACCTGCAGGTGTGCTGTATTTTCCAAGCCGCAGTCCTGTTGTACTCGCGTGTCATGTGAATGTGATACAGTGAAGGGAAACTGAAGTTTACATCTGTAGTTAGAAAACACTTCTCTAGTAATGGAAACTCTTTCGTTAGTTACAGTGTACTTCATCTACGTCTTAATACATACTCCGCAAATCATTTTGAAGCGCATCCCAAGGGTATTTAGCGTGGTATCAAATGTTACCATATGAATTTTTTTTTCGTTTTGTGATCATCAGTAAGTTTACAAAAAAATGGCATTGAGCACCATGGTACTTAACTTCTGAGATCATCAGTCCCATAGAACTTAGAACTACTTTAACCTAACTAACCTAAGGACATCACACACATCCATGCCGCGGCAGGATTCGAACCTGCGATCGCAGCGGTCGCGCGGTGCCAGACTGCAGCACCTAGATCGTTCGGACACTCCGGCCGGCAATAATTTTACATTTTTGTGTGTTTAATGGAAGTTACCAATCTTTGCGCCGTTTTGCAATCTTTTTAATGTGTGTGAAATCTTATGGGACCTAACTGCTAAGGTCATCAGTCCCTAAGCTTACACACTACTTAACTTAAATTATCGTAAGGTCAAACACATACACCCATGCCCGAGGGAGGACTCGAACCTCCGCCGGGACCAGCCGCGCAGTTAATGACGGCAGCGCCACAGACCGCTCGGCTAATCCCGCGCGGCAATCTTTTTACTATCTGACTGATTATTTCTGTCGTTTTCTTCAGGCAGTAGTTCAAAGAAACTTTCTGAAAAATGTGAAGCGTACGGGAGACATGGTTGCATGTCCGCATAACTTCGTACACTTACAGATCATTTCCAGGCATGTAAATGATTAGAGTTGCAACACTCTGTGGTTAATAGAACGACCGCTACAGACCATTAGTGTCGTTTGTATTTAGTGTTGTTACCTGGCTTGGTGGAGCATTTAAAGGGAGTGAACAGTGTGAGGTGTAGAATGATCACTATCAAGGGTACGGAGATGCCATATACTTGCACGAGACAGCGTTATCAGCACCCGACAGCGTGTGAAAGGGGCCTGATTGTAGGTCTCCATTTGCCTTACTAGTCGACTCGTGCAATATCGAGATTTGTGTGACATTCGGATGTGCAGTGGCTCGATGTTGGACTGCACGCCAACGTGAGAGTGAGCACATTCGTCTTCAGTGTTCCGGTGGACGACGTATGATTACCAAGAAGGAAGATCGCCGTATTGTGCACGAAGCAAATCGAAACCAAGCAAATAGAAACCTCTTCGCATGGTCACCTGGCAGCCGAGAACCAAGTGCAACATTATGTCATACAGCACCGCTAGTCGGAGACTAGCAGCAATCGGGTTAGAGAATTACAATCATATGCTTAGGCTTCCGTAAACATCACAGCATAAGCAGATGCATTTGGAGTGGTATTGTGACTGGAAAACGTAGACTGATCATGAATAGCGTGCACAGATTTCAGCGATGAATTGCTGTTCTGCACTATCCTGCATGACCATTGTCGGCGAGCATGGCGACCACACGGGGATAGATCAAATTCTTCAGATGTTTAGGACAAGCACACCAGCATTACTCGTGGCATCATGGTGTGGGGACTAGTAGACTACTTGGAAATTCATTCTCGGTCTGAGACTGGTATGAGGTAGGATTTGTAGAAGAAATGGAGAAGATCGAAAGAAGAGCAGTGCGTTTCGTTACATGTTTATTTAAATAGGTGCGAAACTGACACGGATATTTTGAGCCAACTCCAGTGGCAGATGCTGTAAAAGATGCGTTGTGCATCAGGATGTGCTTTACTGGTAAAGTTCCGAGAGCGTGCATACCTCGAAGAGTCAGCCAGAATATTGCCTCTTGGTCATTACACCTCGCGAAAAGACAATGAAGGTAAGACTACGGAGGTTCACACGGAGGCTTACTAGCAGTCATTCTTTCCGCGAACCATTCGAGACGGAATACAAGAAGTCAGAAGTGAGAGATGTAGGCAAAGTACCCTCCGCCACACACCGTACGGTGGGTTGTGGAGTGTACATGCTTGTCGCTAACATCATCTCAGGTCGCAACTGGCAGTGATTGAGGTAACTCTGATGGCACAACAGTACGTCACGGACAACTTGCGTCTTTTTGTGTTACCTCTCTTGCGACAGTATCGTGGCATCCTTTTTCAATAGGGCAATGCTCGCCTATATAAGGCACGTGTCTCTATGAACTGTCTGTGTGATGCTGGAGTCTGCCGCATTCCCAGACCTTGCCCTGATGGAACATGTGTGCAATCAGCTCGGATGTCAACTGTGTCCCTGTGCCAGTATTCAGCGTATTGACGACCAGTAACAGCAGTTTCGGGCCAGCTTGCCTTAGGAGAGTATACATCATCCAATACTCATATTCAATGAACTGTGGATGAAACCCGACCAACAGGCATTACATGAATTGATCAAAAATGATAGTGCATTGAGAATGGCTAATTTATAGCTCAAGTCTAGATCTGCCAATAAAAATTCCAAAGGACGACTGATAGCTGAAATCTATTATTTACAAGTCAATATAACAGTCACTGCGTGCAACAGCCTCTGAATGGAGGGTAACCTAATTGTTTTATTCGTAACGGGAAACAAACCGATGCTTCACAGTGACACTGGGCGTCGCATCAAAGACGTTATGAGCAGTATTTGTTTCGGCTGACTGCAGCTACACATAGCAAGAACGAAATTGGAAGTATCTGTCGAAAGACCAGAGAAATTAAGCCTGACGACTCTTAAGAGAGATATTTAAATGAACTAGTGGGTAATGTAGGAAGTGCTAAGAGGCTTTTACCGGATGATGCTGTTGTATGCAGATAAGTCGCAACGCTAGAAAATTGTAGCAAAATGCAGGAATGCCTGCAGAGGTCGACAATTTGTGCAGGGATTGTCCATTTACCCTCAACATAGAAAAATGTGACGTACTGCACATAAATAGGAAGAAAGACGCGGCGCATTTTGCATGATAACAGATTGCACGACAGTCACAGGAAGCAGCTACAGACATAAAATATCTAGGGGTATGCGTACGGAGCGATTTAAGTGGAATGCTCACATGAAACTGATCGCAGGTACGGCAGATGCAAGACTGACATCAATGGGAAGAATCCTCGGAAAATGTAGTTCATCGGGAAAGGAAATAGCTCGTCTGACTAGAACTTGAAAATTGTTCGTCAGTCTGAGACTCGTATCAGATCGGATTCGTAGAGGAAATTGAGACCATCGAAAGAAGAGCTCTGAGTTTCGCTACAGGTTTATTTAAACAAGTGCGAAACTGGTGCGGAGATGTTGAGACAACTATAGCGGCAGACGCTGCAAAAGGTGCGTTGAGTGTCAAGCTGCGCTTTACTGTTAAAGTTCCCAGAGCGGGCGTTCCTAGAAGAGTCAGCCAACATATTGCTTCCTCCTCCTTACACCTCATGAAAAGACGATGAAGGTAAGACTACAGATGATAGAGGTCACATGGAGACTTACCAGCATGATTGTTTCCGCGCAGCATTCGTGACTGGGTAATATTTGTGGCTTTACAGCCGTCATATTCAGCTCGAAGAAGCTCTTCTTGGAACAGTTGAGAAGGCAACAGCGGTAAGATGACACAGTGTGGTGCGAGGTACCGGTGACAGATGGTTTGTTCGGTACTAGTATCGTAAGAAAGACCGCCTATATGGTGGCCCTCTTCTGCGATTAGCCGCTGCGTTCAGTAATTGCGCGCCAAAATGACTAACTTCTGTTATTAATATTAGAAAACCAAACCCTGAATTTATCTGCATTACACATTAAAGTATCTCTCAGTAACAGGCTATCCACATCTACATCTACATGGATACTCTACAAATCACATTTAAGTGCCTGGCAGAGGGTTCATCGAACCACCTCAACAATTCTTTATTATTCCAATCTCGCTTAGCGCGCGGAAAAAAGGAACACCTATATCTTTACGTAAGAGCTCTGATTTCCCTTATTTTATCTTGGTGATCGTTCCTCTCAATGTAAGTCAGTGTCAATAAAATATTTTCGCATTCGGAGGAGGAAGTTGGTGAATGGAATTTCGTGAGAAGATTCCGTTGCAACGAAAAACGCCTTTCTTTTAATGATGTCCGTCCCAAATCCTGTATCATTTCTGTGACACTGTCTCCAATATTTCGCGATAATACAAAACGTGCTTCTTTTCTTTGAACTTTTTCGATCTACTCCGTCAGTCCTAACTGGTAAGGATCCCACACCGAGCACCAGTATTCTAAAAGAGGGCGGACAAGCGCAGTGTAGGCAATCTCCTTAGTAGGTCTGTTACATTTTCTAAGTGTCCTGCCAATAAAACGCAGTCTTAGGTTAGCCTTCCCCATAATATTTTCTATGTGTTCCTTCCAATTTAAGTTGTTCGTAATTGTAATACCTAGGTATTTAGTTGAATTTACGGCTTTTAGATTAGACTGACTTATCGTGTAAGCGAAGTTTAACGAGTTCTTTTGAGCACTCATGTGAATGGCCTTACACGTTTCCATATGCAAGGTCAACTGCCACTTTTCGCACCATTCAGATATCTTTTCTAAATTGCTTGGCAGTTTTTTTTTGTCTTCTGATGACTTTATTAGTCGATAAACGACAGCGTCATCTGCAAACAACCGAAGACGGCTGCTCAGATTATCTCCCAAATCTTTTATATGGATAAGGAATAGCAAAGGGCCTATAACACTACCTTGGGGAACGCCAGAAATCACTTTTTTTTACTCGATGACTTTCCGTCAATTACTACGAACTGTGACCTCTCTGACAGGAAATCACAGATCCAGTTACATAACTGAGACGATATTCCATAAGCACACAATTTCAGAGAAGCCGCTTGTGTGGTACAGTGTAAAAAGCCTTCCGGAAATCCAGAAATACAGAGTCGATCTCTGAAATCCCGTCTCAATAGCACTCAGCACTTCATGTGAATAAAGAGCTAATTTCACGGGAAGGATGTTTTATAAGACCCATGTTGACTGTGTGTCAATAGACCGTTTTCGTCGTGGTAATTCATTATGTTCGAACCCAATATACACTCCTGGAAATGGAAAAAAGAACACATTGACACCGGTGTGTCAGACCCACCATACTTGCTCCGGACACTGCGAGAGGGCTGTACAAGCAATGATCACACGCACGGCACAGCGGACACACCAGGAACCGCGGTGTTGGCCGTCGAATGGCACTAGCTGCGCAGCATTTATGCACCGCCGCCGTCAGTGTCAGCCAGTTTGCCGTGGCATACGGAGCTCCATCGCAGTCTTTAACACTGGTAGCATGCCGCGACAGCGTGGACGTGAACCGTACGTGCAGTTGACGGACTTTGAGCGAGGGCGTATAGTGAGCATGCGGGAGGCCGGGTGGACGTACCGCCGAATTGCTCAACACGTGGGGCGTGAGGTCTCCACAGTACATCGATGTTGTCGCCAGTGGTCGGCGGAAGGTGCACGTGCCCGTCGACCTGGGACCGGACCGCAGCGACGCACGGATGCACGCCAAGACCGTAGGATCCTACGCAGTGCCGTAGGGGACCGCACCGCCACTTCCCAGTAAATTAGGGACACTGTTGCTCCTGGGGTATCGGCGAGGACCATTCGCAACCGTCTCCATGAAGCTGGGCTACGGTCCCGCACACCGTTAGGCCGTCTTCCGCTCACGCCCCAACATCGTGCAGCCCGCCTCCAGTGGTGTCGCGACAGGCGTGAATGGAGGGACGAATGGAGACGTGTCGTCTTCAGCGATGAGAGTCGCTTCTGCCTTGGTGCCAATGATGGTCGTATGCGTGTTTGGCGCCGTGCAGGTGAGCGCCACAATCAGGACTGCATACGACCGAGGCACACAGGGCCAACACCCGGCATCATGGTGTGGGGAGCGATCTCCTACACTGGCCGTACACCACTGGTGATCGTCGAGGGGACACTGAATAGTGCACGGTACATCCAAACCGTCATCGAACCCATCGTTCTACCATTCCTAGACCGACAAGGGAACTTGCTGTTCCAACAGGACAATGCACGTCCGCATGTATCCCGTGCCACCCAACGTGCTCTAGAAGGTGTAAGTCAACTACCCTGGCCAGCAAGATCTCCGGATCTGTCCCCCATTGAGCATGTTTGGGACTGGATGAAGCGTCGTCTCACGCGGTCTGCACGTCCAGCACGAACGCTGGTCCAACTGAGGCGCCAGGTGGAAATGGCATGGCAAGCCGTTCCACAGGACTACATCCAGCATCTCTACGATCGTCTCCATGGGAGAATAGCAGCCTGCATTGCTGCGAAAGGTGGATATACACTGTACTAGAGCCGAAATTGTGCATGCTCTGTTGCCTGTGTCTATGTGCCTGTGGTTCTGTCAGTGTGATCATGTGATGTATCTGACCCCAGGAATGTGTCAATAAAGTTTTCCCTTCCTGGGACAATGAATTCACGGTGTTCTTATTTCAATTTCCAGGAGTGTATGTTCTAAAATCCTGCTGCATATTGACGTTAACGCTATTGGCCTGTAATTTAGTGGATTACTCCTACTACCTTCCTTGAATATTGGTGTAACCTGTGCAACTTTCCATTATTTCAAAAATGTAGGTAACCAGCAGAATAACGAGCAACTGCTGAACGAAAAGGCAGACGAAGAACTTCAGAGGTCTTAGCTTGGATGGCGGGTGAAGTGGTTCGGCCTTAAGATCAGAGCTAGTTTGGCAGCCTCGGAAGATAGACAAATTGTCTGTCTGCAACGGTATCGGTTGAGGGCTTAATTAGCAATATCTGGTTATTTGAATATGTAACTGATGATGATGACGATGATGTTGGAAGCTTTGGGCGCTCAACAGGGATGTCATGAGCACCCCTACACTTATTAAAACAAACGAATGTGGTTAAAGCCGAAAATTGTTACACATTCATCCGCTCGATTCGAGAGCACAATTACTGTGCCCCACATGGTCTAAAACGACAGAGAAAAAGTAGAAGTAGCTATGCATAAGATTAAAACAAAAGTAAAAAAGACAAAGGAGCTAAAAGAAAGGCACAGGCAAATGCGACTGGCTGACCACCTACAAAAATATAGGTGAGCCAGTCACCCTGTGAACACATTTAAACCAGCGCCTTGAAATCTATGGAAAAATGTTGAATAATCCACAAAAAATTTAAAACACGAACCACATTCGTCTCACATTACTTAAAAGAGAAGCGGATCCAATATGTAACTGAGAAAAATTTGATAGTAAATACGCAAATAGGCAGTTCATTCCTTTGTTTATTTTCTATGAAAGTGTTGAAAGGTTCCTTCTGTTTAGTTATGCATCGTTACCTTTTTGTGTCTCTCTTCCTCTGTTTCCTTCTATCTATGGTAGAGCGTGCCATATGTGTGTGTGGCTATGTCGCCTCATTGACACGTGCTTGCCCGCTTGAGACATTGCTCTGAAGGATTGAATTTAAGGGGCCAGCCAGGCGTTTAGTTAAATGATCTGATGATTATTATGTTAATATTGCGGCAACGGATAACGCGGGGGAGGGCTCAAACAACCAAGTGGGCAAGTTAGTAAAGGCCACGCTCTATCATGATCTATAAGGACACCACTTCGTTGGTAACCTTGCTCTCTACACAGGACTGGGGTTTGTAATGATCATTAAAGTCATGACATTGCTCTCGACACAGGACTGGGGTTTGTAATGACCACTAGATCCATGACATCAAGTTTATAGGACAGTTATTGTCTAGTTTCCCAGAAACTTTACAAACTTAATATGACATTTATTATCTATATCCCGCAAAACTTTACAAATTTAATAATGGCAGCACACAAAGCCATGTCAAATAACTTCTAGTTTTTTCTCGCACTGAAGGTGCTTAAACTAACAGGCATCTCGTTTCTGCTTAAACACTGGGAAAGAGGATGGGACTATGTTGCTGCCCTTGTGGTCCGTCTGCTGGGATAGTGATCGAAATTCGCACCCAAGATTACTATTAGGACCGAGTAACAAAAATTCTCTTTGACCGAAAAATGGGGGAACAAAGCAGTCAAAAACATCTCCCATATTCAGAAAAGGAAGCAAAATCTTAAAAAAATAAAACATCGTGTGAAATACGGCACATGCAAATAATGAATTAACAGCCAGCTAATTTCTTTGTGCCGCAGCTCGTGGTCGTGCGGTAGAGTTCTCGCTTCCCGCGCCCGGGTTCCCGGGATCGATTCCCGGCGGGGTCAGGGATTTTCTCTGCCTCGTGATGACTGGGTGTTGTGTGATGTCCCTAGGTTAGTTAGGTTTAAGTAGTTCTAAGTTCTAGGGGACTGATGACCATAGATGTTAAGTCCCATAGTGCTCAGAGCCATTTTTTTTTTAATTTCTTTGTTCTGCCCCTCTGTTCGTTCTTGCTTTCCATACTATACAATCATTCACACGCTCAACCTATTCTTTATCAAAATAGTTAGGACGTGCTGCTTGCAAATGGGGGTTAAAAAGGAACCGTGAACAAAATATATCAGATAGCCTAGAAAAATTTTACGTCACACTCTTAGAACCTTAAGTATGTCACACACGCATCTCCTGCCAGGTTTCACACGGAATCGTCATCCAAATTACTGATCAGCCGTTGCTACCACGTGTTAACTAGGCGGGGTGAGGCCCCAGATTACAACATTGCAAAAAACGCTGCTTCTAAAAGCGAAATTATGCGATTTTTTTTAGAACTATTGCTGCTCTCGTGTGCTGAAGGCACCAAGTGATTGCAGCACTATAAATGGATAACACGAGCCCACATGGTAGTCTCTGAAAAAGAAACCCTAACTGAAAACTTTAATTGTAAAGGCAAAATGTCCCAAAAAATGAATGAATGGCCGTAACGACACGATAACTACAGGGTGGTCCAAAAGTTCGGAAACACCCTGATAAAATCCAAATGGAGTAGGAAACAAGGAAACAGAGTCCCTACACACGAGGAACGGGAAGGGGGAAACTTTATAGGCTATGCCACCAACATGGCGGCCATCTTGAAAGCCGCCATCTTGGATTCAACTCCAAAATTTCAAATGGGAATGTGGTCATGTGACATATCAAATAGATAGAGAATTTCACCAGAAAAACAATGCCGTTGTTATTTTAAACATAGCTTTATTCATTCTCGGGTTATAGCCAATTACTTGCGGCAGCAGTGGGACGCTCGACAGCGTAAGTATTACGTACTGATAAGTCCTAAAATGAAGTCTGAAGCGGTGCAAAGTGACTATCCCATGCCTGATATATTACATATGTTTAACTGTTAGGTATCATTTACTAATGCTAACGTTTTAATCATTGTTTCCTTATTTACAGTTTACAAAACGTCCTTAACACATGAAGAATGCATTGAAATCATCTTGATATCAGGAGAAAGAAGCACACGGGTCATTTCTGAGGATTTCAACAGTCGTCACCCACCCAAACAGCCCATCACTCACAGCACAGTTGCCAAGTTTTTGGCCAAATTCCGAGCAACAGGTTCTGTCGCAGATAAGCCAAAGGCTGGAAGACCAAAATCCGCCACCGATGAAGCAACAACAATGAGCGTGTTGGCATCATTTAGCAAGAGCCCGCAACGGAGTACTCGTCGCCTGTCACAAGAATGTGGGGTTAGCCGTACCTCCATACTGCGAATTTTATCGCAGCACAAATGACACCCGTACAAAAGTCAGCCGCTCCAACACCTGGGCGAGGATGACACAGACCGTCGGGTACAGTACGCAGAATGGGTGACACAGCAGCTGCAGATAAACGCACGTTTCCCCTATCAGGTGCTGTTCATTGATGAAGCCAATTTCTTTATCAATGGCGAACAAGAAAAATCACAGATACTGGTCCGACAGAAATCCACACTGGGTTGATGCTTGCAAAACGGTCAACTCACAAAAAGTGATGCTCTGGTGTGGTGTACGGGGTACCAAAGTCGTTGGACCTTTTTTTTTTATTGATGGTACGTTAACAGCCAACGGTTATCTGAGGTTATTGGATGAAGATGTGTTTCCCTCGTTGTTAACAGAGGACGGGACATTTCCGGAATTCTTCCAGCATTATGGAGCCCCACCACATTATGGGCACAATGTGCGAGCATACCTGGATGTGCAGTTCCCTGAAAAGTGCATTGGTCGTAGGGGTGATGTGGAGTGGCCACAACGTTCACCAGATTTGACTCCTTTGGATTTTTATCTTTGGGGTCATGTCAAAGCACTGGTTCATTCTGTGAAAATACGGGATTTGCATCATCTATAGCAGCGCATTGTTGATGCGTATGGTCAAATTCAGCCAGATGTGTTGGTCAAATTTCATCAGGACTGGGTTCGGAGGGTAGCATTAACAATCCAACATAATTGACAACATATCGAGGCATTCCTATGACTGTTGGTGGTCTCTTGGGACTGTGTAACATTGGCGTAATGTCTCTTCGGCACATAACACACATGCTGCCAAGCGTCCCACCGCTGCCACATGTAAGTGGCTATAACCCGAGAATGAATAAAGCTATGTTTAAAATAACAACGGCATTGTTTTTCTGGTGAAATTCTCCATCTGTTTGATATGTCACATGACCACATTCCCATTTGAAATTTTGGAGTTGAATCCAAGATGGCGGCTTTCAAGATGGCCGCCATTTTGGTGGCATAGCCTATAAAGTTTCCCCCTTCCCGTTCCTCGTGTGTAGGGGCTCTGTTTCCTTGTTTCCTACTCCATTTGGATTTTATCAGGGTGTTTCTGGACTTTTGGACCACCCTGTATTTCAGTCCTGAGAAAGAGCGGATTAGTAACAGTGTAAAACATAATACCTCTTCCCACGGTGAAATTGGCGGCAGAGACAGAGATCGCCCTCGATATCGTCCGCCCAGTTCAGCCGCTATCCCAAGAGTGACTATCATGACGGTCGTTCCCTTACATGGAGGGGAGGGGGACCTGTTACGAACCCCGGACTACCCCCGGGCAAACAGGTGCATCATCTTTGTCTTTACACCAGGCTTAGGTTGGCACTAACCGACCTACAGGGCGACCACATCTCTGTCTTGGCACTATCAGCAGACGAACTCTTAATACAAACCCCAAACTTAATCAACCCAAGGCAACGTAGTTTGATTGGGGAAAGTAAGTTCATTTATGTAATTATGAATTGAATTAAATAAACAGGTAGTCCACTTCTCCACTCGAGATATCACACTATTTAAACTAAAAAAAATGTTGAAAGTATATTCAATATAATGCAACAAAAAAGCTAATTGTAATGAGATGGAACGAACCGTTTCCTCTCAGTGTGAAGAACGGAAATTATCTGTGATTCATAAAAGAGACTATAATTGTGCAGTTTCTCGTATTCTGCTAATAAAAATCGAGTGGCATCCCGCATAAACAAACTAATTGAAAATCAGTTTCTCGCTAACAGTTTATTACAGCCTCAAGTTAACGGATTCACGACCTACTTGCTGTTTTCTGAGCAGGGGACAAAAACTATAGAAGACTGCGGGATGGTGAACATTTATCAGAACTTACGCATTCTTCTCAGGGCGGAGGAAGCGAACAGGGACCTTGCGTGTACTGCAATCTTGGCACAAATGAGATCAGTGACACATCATCTGTGGTAACACAGAGGAGTTATGAAGGAGTGAAATTTTCGAGGGATGGGGTTTATCATACTCACGTAAATACCTCTCACTGACTATATTTCTGTCATTGTCTTTCCACTTGTCGCAACTGGAACATGAAAAGTGAGATGAGAGAGAGGTAAGCGAAGTACTCTCCGCCATACACCGTGCGGTGGCTTATGGGGTATCAGTGCCACTCGCTGTTATGGCGGCTCCACCAGAGACGGTCAAGATTTTGTAGGCAAACACGGTCCCGAGCAGTCTCCCCACTTCAGCACAGAACTCCGTGACAGGTGTGACACTGGTGGCTATCCAGAGGACAGCTGCGCTGCAGCCAGACAAGGCTTCGGGCCTCGGAGGGCCAGTGAGGCGACACGTGACTCATTAGCTGGCCGCACGATTCCCTGCGGTCGCCACGCACGTTTCAGCCGCTCGATACGGCGCTCCAGCCGGCCACACGTCCTCTCTGCCAGCCAGTCTACTGACTGCTCTTCACGACCGAAACTACTGTTCTAAGCTTCGTCTAGATGTTGATTTACGCGTCTTGGCTACCATTCACCACTACTCCAAACTCCTCAATGTGTGTCAGGGAAAGCGACAAGTGTAACAGGAAACGATTGCTAATGCTAATACTGCTACACTGACGGATGGTGTTACACCACAAACACCTTGACCGAACGCAACCAGTCTGATTACAGATCTCCACGCCAGTACAATATGTTGGTTATAATTTCTCTCTCAGTACACTACTGTCCATTAATGTTGCTACACCACGAAGATGACGTGCTACAGATGCGAATTTTAACCGACAGGAAGAAGGTGCTGTGATATGCAAATGATTAGCTTTTCAGAGCATTCACACAAGGTTGGCGCCGGTGGCGACACTTACAACGTGCTGACATGAGGAAAGTTTCCAACTGATTTCTCATACACAAACAGCAGTTGACCGGCGTTGCCTGGTGAAACGTTGTTGTGATACATCTTGTAAGGAGGAGAAATGCGTACCATCACGATTCCGACTTTGATAAAGGTCGGATTGTTGCCTATTGCGTTTGCGGTTCATCGTATCGCGACATTGCTGCTCGCGTTGCTCGAGATTCAATGACTGTTAAGAGAATATGGAATCGGTGGGTTTAGCAGGGTAATACGGAACGCCGTGCTGGATCCCAACGGCCTCGTATCACTATCAGTCGAGATGACAGGCATCTTATCAGCATGGCTGTAACGGATCGTGCAGCCACATCTCGATCTCTGAGTCAACAGATGGGGACGTTTGCAAGACAACAACCATCTGCACGAACAGTTCGACGACGTTTGCAGCAGCATGGACTATCAGCTCGGAGACAGTGAATGCGGTTACCCTTGAAGCTGTATTACAAACAGGAGCGCCTGCGATGGTGTACTCAGCGACGAACCTCGGTGCACGAATGGCAAAACGTCATTTTTTCGGATGAATTCAGGTTCTGTTTACAGCATCGTGATGGTAGCATCCGTGTTTGGTAATGTAAGTAGGCTGTTTATGTTTTCTTATTGGCAACGTTACGTAGCGCTCTGTGTGCTAGTTTGCATTGTTGTCTGCCATTGTAGTGTTGCGCAGCGGCAGCTGGATGTTAACAGCGCATAGCGTTGGGCAGTTGGAGGTGAGCCACCAGCAGTGGTGGATGTGGGGAGAGAGATGGCGGAGTTTTGAAATTTGTAAGACTGGATGTCAATTATGAATATTAAGGTAAATACATTGTTTGTTCTCTATTAAAACCTTTCATTTGCCAACTATGCCTACTAGTAGTTAGTGCCTTCAGTTGTTTGAATCTGTTATTTAGCTGGCAGTAGTGGCGCTCGCTGTATTGCTGTAGCTTGAGTAACGAAGATTTTTGGTGAGGTAAGTGATTTGTGAAAGGTACAGGTTAATGTTAGTCAGGGCCATTCCTTTGTAGGGATTTCTGAAAGTCAGATTGCGTTGCGCTAAAAATATTGTGTGTCAGTTTAGTGTTGATCAGAATAAGTAAAGAGAGTAATGTCTGAGTACGTTCAGTTTTGCTCCGCTGTTTGAAAATCAAATAATGTAAGAAGTTTATCAGCACAGTAATTCATAACTTATTCTAAGGGGACGTTTCATATGTCGACCCTTAGCCGAGGATACCTCACTGGAATCTTCTGATCTTTTTCTTGTAGTTTGTGTAATTAGTGTAGATTTTGTTTATTGCTATTGCGTAATTGTAGAGAGAATCTCCTTTGTAGTTGCAGTCTTTCATTTTTGTACAGTAAAACAGTTGTGGCATGCATGTAGATTTGCACAAAATCAGAGACAAACACAGCAAAAGCTTCAAAAGTTAGACACAATGGAACAAAATCTTCAAAAGTTGGAGACAATGGAACAACACCAGAGACAAACACAGCAACAGTTAGACACAATGGAACAAAATCTTCAAAAGTTAGACACAATGGAACAAAAGCTTCAAAAGGTAGACTCAGTGGAACATAAGCTTGAACAAACACGTGAAGATTTAACTACTGAGTTACATAACATTGAATCGAAATGTCAAAAAGTCTGTAATGATGTAAAAACACAAATTTGTGAGCATTTTCAACCTATTTTTTCGCTGCATGAAAATGCATTACAGAATCACGAAGCAGCCTTAAAAGAACTCCAAACTATTGCTCATGAAAATCACGACACCTTGCAAGCTAAAATTGACTCAGTTGCATCTGCCGATTCGGTTACGCAACTTGCAAAAACTCAAGAAAACTTAAAGGACACAGTAGATACGATTTCAACACGAATGGACACTCTGAAACTTGGTTCAGAAAAACACACTGAGGAAATAAATACACTATCGGAGAAAGTAGCCGAACTTTCGGATAAGTTCACTAACTTATCTGCAAAGGTAGATGATGATCTGAATGACACAAGACCTGTAGCCATCACTGACACAGAAGAGTGCGAACAAATTAGGAAATTCAAACAAAATCAGAATCAAATTAATACGCAACACCAAAGAGAAATCCGGGAAGTACAAGATCAGCTGACACAGGTAATACAAGAATTACGTATTTCAGAGGCCACTCGCGCTCCAATACGGGAAGAGGGACATAGAAATACGGAACAGCCACAAAAAAATAACTCAGGGCACTTCGGAAATTATGAAAGAAATTGGCAAGGTACACCGAATTTTGAGATGTAACCGCCGACACGACGTAACAATGACCGATATGGTACTCGCCGACATGATGATTTTGACTATAAGCTGTTCATTACTACACGTAAATTTAAAACATTTAAGAATTCTGGCAACGACATTCATCCACAAGCATGGCTCCATCAATTCTCTCATTGTTTTCCTCCCAACTGGTCGTTAGAATGAACCAGCTGTAAGAATGCGATCGGTCATTCACAATTGTCACAGTGAAGGGGATTTTTACCATGCCTTCCTCTCAGCATATTGGTCTCAAACTTTACAAGACCGAGTAAAACATAGCATCATAATGATGAAACATTTCGAACAATCTGAATTTTCCAGTCTTGTCAAATATTTTGAAGACATGTTGCATAAGAATCAATATCTTTCAAACCCATACAGCCCTTCAGAACTCATCCGCATTTGCTTAATGAAATTGCCTGAACATTTAAGAAATATTATTTTGGTAGGACGTTGCAAAGACGACATTGAAGCTTTTCAGGGACTCTTACAAGAATTAGAAATTGACACAGACAGTCGCGGGATGCGAAAACAGGAAAACAATCACTACAGATCACATCCGTCACAATTCCGTGACGACAGAAACAATAACTGGACACGACAAGTCTATTCTTACAACGCAAATCGTGACCAAAACAGACACCACCCATATGACAACCACTGGCAGAGTAATAGTAGTTACAGAGAAAGATCGCATATCCGTAGTAATGAATATGACAGAGATTACCTTAGAAACAGACAATATGGGAACCAAAACAATTATTATCAAGGGAGACAGAATAACTTTAGACGCAACGGTCCAGCACGCAATTACGATTCAGGGAGAAATTCTACACCACGTGACCGACAAGAAAGAAACTATGGAATCTACCAACATGACGACAGACGATATGATCGTAAAGACAGACCTGAACTGTATCAGAACTGGCGGGATTCAAATAGAGCAGGGCACTTTCGACAACGTGAATTTGTAGAAGCTAGGTCTCCTAATCCCAGTAACGATGCGCGCCAACAAAGGAACAGACAATGACTCACACCGCAGGCTGCCGCGTGCGCCGGCTGGCTCAGAGAAAAATAACATAGACGCTAACCTTGAGAAAAATTCCAGTATTCTTTACCGACGTATACCACATGATAATTGCGGTAAAGTTGAAACTTTGCGTACTAGGAAGAGCAAAGCATTTCACTTTTGTGTTTCATGAGGTAAGTACATTGGCTTCTGCAGAACTTAGCTTTCGGAGGACGATAACTACGACACTTCCACAGAGATTATCTTACAGCAAGACGCACATTTAGCGCTACAGGTCACGTATTTGAGTGATTAATTTTGTACTTAAATCATTTATTTTTAAAGATATTTGAATTACAATGATACAAGGGTTTTCCATAACATTTCATTCCATTGTTGTACTCTGTAACACCTGAGGGTATAATTACATTAATCCTCAGGGGGGTACACGCTTACTTTGTGTACTATGTGTTTGGCAAGCACAAGGAGCCCTAGCTAATATGGTATCTGCTTATACAACTTTACACATCGGTACCACATTTCTCCAACACAGAATTACACAGCCACCTGATTATTTAACAGAGAAACAAACATTTTTTTTACTACATCAGTGACACATGTTTACGCAATTACACAGTTGGGTAACTTCATATTTACGAAATTGTATTTTGTCTGTACTTTGTGAACTGTTCATATTTTTTCGGACCCATTGTGATATTATGAGAGCTTTGAATGATATATTTGGTATGGGATCACGATTTTTAAAGTACGTTTGAGGTAGATGACGCTATTTAAATGAGCAGAGAATTTTTTTAGGTTTTGAAATTATTGCAGGAAGCTACGACGTTTTTGAGATTTGACTGAGGTGTTATGATGTTATTTTTACGCTGACGACGTGTATTATGCTGTTGAGGTATGTTTATGATCAATAAGCCGATGTTATATGAGGAATTTGATTATGCTACATATTTATTAAGATGAAATATTGAAGAAGTGTCGACGAATAAGGTAAGGAATAATGAGTAGTGGTTAGGGACTCTGGTTTGTGAAAAACGTTGTTGGAAACCAAGAATCGTACTTTAAGAGTTATGAAATGTGTGTAAAGGCGTGAATGTATTACAATGCCGACGAAAATTTGTTGGACACTGTTATATTTATAGGATTTTGTTTCTACAGATTTGTAACGCAAATTCTTGACCTGTGAAATATTTTTATGAGACTGTCACTGTAGCGGAAACTGCTGTCGTAAATATTTCCATAAGAAAGTTAAGTGACCACCTGCACGTAATGCGTCGTGGGCACCCAGCTGTGTCAGACACCTGAAAAAAAAAGCCATTAGTGAAAGCCTTTGCAGAGACACAGGTAGAAAAAAAAGGGGGGGCCCTTATCCTCGCTATTGACATTCCTTTGTAGAAAGCATCACAAATACAACATGCTCATTACTTGGAAACATTCTTACATCTGCACACCTGATTATGACAAGTATTCTTCTACGAGAGTTGAGGGATTTATTTACTCCCTTATGAAATGCCATATGGCTAATGAATGATGTTTCATGCCTTCCTTTGTACATAGTTGCTTATTTCATTTAATATCTAGTTTCTAGCTGCCCTGCAGCATTGGTTAAAATAAAATTTTATAGATGTACTAATATAAATATTTTATGCCTACAGACCCAGTAAAGAATAACTTCGATGTACTTAAAAAAAAACGAAGGAGCACAAAAAGACATTTCCCTTCACAGGACTTGCATACATAATTTTCTTTTCAAGTACTTGGTAATAGAATAATTTGTGGTCCACCACTTTAATTACATAGATATTAAGATGTGAATAGACATTTCCCTTATCTGCATTGTTGTCTTTACTGTAATATTTTTTTGCTTGAGCTATGTCATGTTTAGATATAAGTTGCTGCTGCTGTTTGCCAGGCATAGTGCTACTAAATTTCACTTTGTATTGCTAGTTTTACTACTGATTTATTTTTCTTGTTGCTGCACATTGGCTCATATTAGTTGTAATGTTGCATTTTCTCTGTTAATTTAGATTTACTGCTCCTGCCAATTTGCATTTTTTTGTCATTGCTGTTTGCGTTAATTGTTTTGTGCTGCTGCATTGTCTCGTCCCTTAGTTTAGCATCTGAGCTCAGAGGGGGTAGACTATAAGAGAATGAGTTGCGATTAATTGGAAGAAATGCATTGAGAAGTTATACAAAAAAAGTACAGAAAGCAGCTATAGGTAGGATTTTCTTGGAAATAAATAATGAAGTAAGAAATATGTGAACATATAAATACAGAAAGCATGCTTGGATAGGATTTTTTGGTGGAAACAAATGTTGAAATAAGACGAAAAATCTATGGAATGAAGTTTTGGGTTGGACTGCAGTATCAAATGTTACACTGAAAACAAACCCTGTCCTTTCCTTTTGTGTAGCCCACTATGTGTTTGTGTACCCTTGTGTATTTGTTTTCTTCCTGTCTCTGTGTAGTTTCATAGAATTTTTTCTTCTTTTAATATTAAGCTACATTCACTATGATGGGGAATACTGTTCTCCTCAAATATAATTGGCATTAATAATATGTTATTTACCTTGTAAATATGCTTAGACATTATTTATTCTGTTTTGTTTTAATGCTCATTTATGAAGTTGATGTTTCAAAAGTTATTCTGATCATTTATGTATGTACTTATGTCATAATTCCTACACTCCTGGAAATGGAAAAAAGAACACATTGACACCGGTGTGTCAGACCCATCATACTTGCTCTGGACACTGAGAGAGGGCTGTACAAGCAATGATCACACGCACGGCACAGCAGACACACCAGGAACCGCGGTGTTGGCCGTCGAATGGCGCTAGCTGCGCAGCATTTGTGCACCGCCGCCGTCAGTGTCAGCCAGTTTGCCGTGGCATACGGAGCTCCATCGCAGTCTTTAACACTGGTAGCATGCCGCGACAGCGTGGACGTGAACCGTATGTGCAGTTGACGGACTTTGAGTGAGGGCGTATAGTGGGCATGCGGGAGGCCGGGTGGACGTACCGCCGAATTGCTCAACACGTGGGGCGTGAGGTCTCCACAGTACATCGATGTTGTCGCCAGTGGTCGGCGGAAGGTGCACGTGCCCGTCGACCTGGGACCGGACCGCAGCGACGCACGGATGCACGCCAAGACCGTAGGATCCTACGCAGTGCCGTAGGGGACCGCACCGCCACTTCCCAGCCAATTAGGGACACTGTTGCTCCTGGGGTACCGGCGAGGACCATTCGCAACCGTCTCCATGAAGCTGGGCTACGGTCCCGCACACCGTTAGGCCGTCTTCCGCTCACGCCCCAACATCGTGCAGCCCGCCTCCAGTGGTGTCGCGACAGGCGTGAATGGAGGGACGAATGGAGACGTGTCGTTTCAGCGATGAGAGTCGCTTCTGCCTTGGTGCCAATGATGGTCGTATGCGTGTTTGGCGCCGTGCAGGTGAGCGCCACAATGAGGACTGCATACGACCGAGGCACACAGGGCCAACACCCGGCATCATGGTGTGGGGAGCGATCTCCTACACTGGCCGTACACCACTGGTGATCGTCGAGGGGACACTGAATAGTGCACGGTACATCCAAACCGTCATCGAACCCATCGTTCTACCATTCCTAGACCGGCAAGGGAACTTGCTGTTCCAACAGGACAATGCACGTCCGCATGTATCCCGTGCCACCCAACGTGCTCTAGAAGGTGTAAGTCAACTACCCTGGCCAGCAAGATCTCCGGATCTGTCCCCCATTGAGCATGTTTGGGACTGGATGAAGCGTCGTCTCACGCGGTCTGCACGTCCAGCACGAACGCTGGTCCAACTGAGGCGCCAGGTGGAAATGGCATGGCAAGCCGTTCCACAGGACTACATCCAGCATCTCTACGATCGTCTCCATGGGAGAATAGCAGCCTGCATTGCTGCGAAAGGTGGATATACACTGTACTAGTGCCGACATTGTGCATGCTCTGTTGCCTGTGTCTATGTGCCTGTGGTTCTGTCAGTGTGATCATGTGATGTATCTGACCCCAGGAATGTGTCAATAAAGTTTCCCCTTCCTGGGACAATGAATTCACGGTGTTCTTATTTCAATTTCCAGGAGTGTATATATGGATAACCTCTAACGAACTAGGAGACTGTCATGAAAGCTAATTATTTGTTCGCTATTTTTTTCCTAACTGTCTGTTTCCTAGATCCAATGAGTGCTGTGAAATCCCATGCAATAATTACGCGAACTGTTACCAACTCTGCGAAATGCAATTTTTCGACAATGACCTGCAACCGATGGAATGTTCTCATATGCAACTACAGTTGAGTCTTTTACTTTACTGTCGTTTGAATTACTGTCTGTAATTTTTGTCTGGTTCACGTTGAACCAAACCGGTAGCACAGAACATTAATACAGAATATGTGTCCACCTTTTTGTCACTTGAACTCTGCTGGGAAGCTTATCCACAACTTTCATTTAACGGAGACTTCAAGATTTGTATATATTTATAACCTCTGTTTGAATATACTTGTTTGTAGGTGAAATAGCTTTGCTTTCGTTCATTGGTTGCCATGGGAATTCTACCACAATTTTCAGGTCTCGTTCTAAGTAATTCCTTTTACAAGGCCTAATTTCAAACAATTTTAGTATAATCGTCTCATTCTTGAGTATCTTGCATTGTGAATTATTAAATCATTTCATTTGACCGTCACTTGCAAATTACCAATCATCTATACTTTTGCTAGAGGATCAAACCTGATGCTGTATAGAGTATAACGTGTTTACCAGTTGCTTTACTAAAAATAATATCGCCAGTATAAATCCTGTCTCTGCTATGATACTCTCTCATGACTGTTCTTCTCTGCGTCCTGCTTTCCTAAATACCTATTGTTTTCTTTAGATACGTCTCCTTCTTCTTGTTACGTCTTCTTTTCCTTTCGGAATAGCATCCTCACGTTCTGTAGCGGCTGAAAAATCGGTCCGACGGAAAGCCTAAATACATGCTTCTTGAATCGCATCTTCTCCTGTGACAAACCATGGTGGGATTTTTTTATTTCCAACGTTATACACAGCTGGATTACTGTCGGTAATTGAGAATAATATTATATCTCCGTTAAGTGATGGTAATTGCATTTAATATGTTGATTTACTGTGGTTATGTGGATGACAGCAATAGAATTGAAAATTAATTCATATTAAAATATTCACTCAATGACTTTATGTAAAAATAATTCTTTCATAGCTGTAGAATTATGTGTAATTATAATTACTATTGCCAGCGGAACGAGTTTTCATTTTTCCAGAGAACAGCTGATCGAGTAGTGGAGAATTTCAAAACTGATGCACGACTGAATAGTAGAGAATCTGTAAGCAGTAATGGAGAATCTTTAGCTGTTGAAGTCTTTTGGTAACTAATGTACCAAAACAATAAAGTAGTAATATTATGGTATTAGCAAAAATGGGTGAACAGGGAGTAAAATACTTTAAAACAGACTATCTTGCTGAGTTGCTATTGAGTCCGAATTTAGAGAATGAATATTTACTTGTGTGACAGATAATAGGGTTGGGTTGAGGGAACCTTGACATATTTTGCATGCCTATTTTCATGTTTTCTGGAAAAGAATTTGTTTGACAAACCTCTTAAAATTAATTTTTCGCTACTCTGCTAGTTTCTCTCTTGCCCAAGTCAGATATGGAAAACCAGGTACATCTCAATACAAAGAATGTGAATTTAATGCTATCCGAAGTTAGTGATGACTGGTACATGACTAATGTCATTGACAAACTGCTAAGGAAACTTGAGACTTTTCAAGAGAGACATTCTGTCTGGGCTTTGAAGGAAATAGTTCAACCGTGTTTTAATGTCAATGAAAATAACGGATTTTACGCAGGAGTATACACAAAACCGTCCAAAGTGATAGCAGATAAATGTGCAGTAATAAACGTAAAATCAAAGGAGAGTGTTTGTTTCAAGTGGTCAGTTCTAGCAGAATTATATCATGTAAATCCTAATGCACATTGTGAATCTAAATATTGGTCAAATATAAAGAACAATGACAACATACCATTCCTAGCAAAGCTGAAATGTTTTCACAGTTTTGGTAAACAGAGTGAAGGCATGTCTGTAAACTTCTATGACTTTCAAAAGTATGATTCTGAATGGACAACTGAGACACTGAAGGAATTCTGCGTAGTGTGACTACAGGTCACTTCACGACTAGTATGTAGATCTACTAACATTGCAGGTTGCTAATACATACAGGGTGAACCATCTAAAACTTGCACCACAAATAATGCTGAAATGGAAAGTGCTATTGATGTGCGGTTTTCACATAATGGATTGGTAGTCTGGGGCTCGTATTGTTAGCCAGTCACCAGATTTTAATAATCCATAGAAAGTGTATTTTTGTGCAAACATTCGCTTTTTTGTTGTAACATTGCCTATTGACATTAACAAACTAAACGTTGGATAAATCAGAATGTCGGTAACGTTTGTTGAAGGATTCTAGTGCGAGTCGTTTACGAGATATTCATCTACACCTACATCTACGTGGATACTCTGTAAACCACATTTAAGTGCCTGGCAGAGGGTTCATCGAACGACCTTCACGATTCTCTATTATTCCGATCTCGTATAGCGCGCTGAAAGAATGAACACCTATATCTTTCCGTACGAGCTGTGATTTCTCTTATTTTATCGTGGTGATTGTTCCACCCTATGTAGGTAAGTGTCAACAAAATATTTTCGCATTCGGAGGAGAAAGTTGATGATTGGAATTTCATGAGAAGATTCCGTCGCAACGAAAAACGCCTTTCTTTTAAAGATTTCCTGCCCAAAACCTGTATCATTTCTGTGACTCTCTCTCCCATATTTCGCGATAATACAAAACGTGCTGCCTTTCTTTGAACTTTTTCGATGTAGTCATTCAGTCCTATCTGGTAAGGATGCCACACCGCGCAGCAGTATTCTAAAAGACGACGGATAAGAGTAGTGTAGGCAATCTACTTAATAGGTCTGTTACAGTTTCTAAGTGGCCTGCCAATAAAACGCAGACTTTGGTTAGCCTTCCCCACAACATTTTCTCTGTGTTCTTTCCAATTTAAGTCGTTCGTAATTGTAATACCTAGGTATTTAGTTGAATTTGCGGCTTTTAAATTAGACTGATTTATCGTGTAAACGAAGTTCCTTTTGCCACTCAAGTGGATGACCTCACACTTTTCGTTATTTAGGGTCAACTGCCACATTTCGCACCAATCAGATATTTTTTCTAAATCGTTTTGCAGTTTGTTTTGATCTTCTGATGACTTTATTTGTCGATAAACGACAGCGTCATCTGCAAACAACCGAAGACGGGTGCTCAGTTGTCACCCAAATCGTTTATATAGATAAGGAACAGCAAAGGGCCTGTAACACTACGTTGTATTTTGAAAAGTTGTCACACCGACACTTGTACAACACCTGTTGTAGGACACACTAAAGAAAAACACAAGTGCATGCACTAGTTATGTGGATTGTGATCAGTAACGAGGCTATTGACGATCACAGTTTGTGTTCAAAATGACCATCGAGAGTGGCAGTACAGGCTTCCAGTCTGGTATGGAACGACTGCTGCACACGTGCTATCGTTTCAGCGATGCCCGAGAAGGCTGCAGTAACACCTCGTTGTACATCATCGAGTGTGTGCAGTTGCTATGTCCTTGTAGACAGCGTCTCTCGGCTTTCCCCACAGAAAAAAGTCTACTTGCATTAAAATCTGGGGAACGGGAGTGCCTTGGTATGGGTCCTCTGCATCCAATCCAACGACTTGGAAACAATTCGTGAAGACATGCTGCAGTATTTCGTGCAATATGTGCTAGAGAGCCAACACGTTGGTAGCACTGGTTCCTCCTAGTCTACACAGGAACGTCTTCTAGCATCCGTAGAAGGTAGTCTGTTAGGAGGCTGTTATACTTGTGTGCGTTCACTTTTCCGTCTATTACATACCACACGTTTACATTCCACGGACGCTAACGCTTCACCTGACGAAACCAACGGGGAATGTCAACAGACCAATAGTGCATGTTTCGGTGTTTTACTTGGCTGTTATTGGTAAACATGGCTTCATCAATAAACAAGACACATGATTCATCTTGATGTCCTGTCTTAATTCTCATATACAGAAGTTAAAACGATTCTCATAATTGTTTCAATGCAGTTCTTTACGGAGAGAGGTGTGATTGGGATGGAACCTGTGTCAATGGAGAATGGATAGGACACCCACCTGTCTCATGCCACTTCCTCACGCGATTGCGCAGGAGCTAACGTGGAAGTCAGCTGTAACAGAAGCAAGAACATTAATTTCCCTCTCTGCTGCCATCACGAGTTTCCTTTGTTACATTGTCTTGGGTTTACAGCACAACTTTCACGTAACTGGCTGAAGAGGTTTTAGGATATATTGCCGCATACATCGTGCAGAACGAACTGTTTTCTTCCTACACTCTCCGTACACCAGGAACATGTCGGCTCTTCCTGCATTGGTAAGCCCCATCATCGATTCATGACCTACTGTTTCGACTGTCACACACCAACTGACTATCAAATCGCAGTGCAGTCAAGGAACACACGAGCACACTGCATGTGCGGGGTTGCCGCGTGGTCTAGGGCGCCTTGTTACGGTCCGTACGGCTTCCTGCTAAAAATTACTTATAGGAATCGCAGCTTGTTACCGTTATCGAACAACTTCAGTTTGTTGAATGAGATATTGATCTTGCAGACACGCAGTTGTTAAAGACAGATTAATGGCGAATCTTACATCGTTTATCTTAATGTGAACAGCCCATACAGCCCGGGAGCGCAGTATCTTCTGGTGTATAATTTTGAATGGCTTTCTTCAGAGAATGACGAACTTTTTTCGGTGGAAAACGCACCAGACGACTATGACGTACATTGTATGATACATTTTGGAAATGGATGTCGAATATCCCGAGAGTATTCAAGATTTTCATTTGAATTTGCAATTATGTGCGGAAGAAATGCATGAGTGCAAGCAATGACTTCGAGATGAACATTTTCTAAAAAAAAAACTGTGATGAATAAGTGAAAGTTGCGGTACATAAGACTAGCGACATCCTGGGTAGTCAGATATAGGACGTCTTCGTTAGTGCCTACCAAATTTTCAACGGTGTGGTATTTTGTACGAAAATTTAGTCGTTATTGAAATGAGGCGGCTTCATTGCAGTAGGAATGGCCATTTGAATACTTCCAAAAAACCATGTTATCAACTTTCATTTAAGATGCATATTAAACAAATTTCCAGCAGATAATGTAAGACTGTCTATACAGATGCACAGATACAGACAGCATAATCTATCGTTTTAAACCCTTACATACCTATGAGAAAATAAAGAATAACATCCGCAGAAGGTTAGATGCTTAGGGTATTTCTGGAAATAACGATAATTCACTAATTAATAAGGAATAGGCTGGGTAAATGATAGATGAACATAATGATAGTAGTACACTGATGAGAGTTCTGGTCCAAAGAGCATATAGGATTAAAAATCCTAGGATATAAAACAAGATTAGAATTTCGCAGTATTCCCCAACCAAATCCCATTTGCCTATACCAAAGAAACCAAATTCTCATTTAATTAAAAATAAAAATATGCAAAAAATTTTTAATTCATTCAAATTCAGTAACATGAATCGGACGATCTGTATTTTGATTTTTTATCTTGATAAACAAAATGTAATCCAAAAGTTTCATCTAATTTATCATCATCACTTGTAAAGATTTTAATATGACATTCTGGAAGAGTAATTTTATATTTATCATTTCAAAGTAATAAAACTTTATCCTCAAATTTAGTTGCTAAGATTTCAGCTTTTGAAATGACACAAGATTTATATTTTTTAAAGTTCTGATAATTTAGTGAACACTCTTGCACAACAATTCCAATAATTGTTAAGTTATGTTAATAGTTTTTCAGTACTACCATTCATGTTCATTATGTTTTGGTTTTATTAATGTAGAAAAAATGTAAGTTAATACACACTTGGAAAATGTTTGAAAAAGTTTTAATTTTTGAAAATCTGAAGTTTTCAGTTTTTATCTGCTCTATTTTTCAGAAAATATTTCAAAAGAAAACGAAGACATGAAGTAAAAATGTCTTTAATTTTTTCTACTTTATATTCATTTATATAATTAAAACTTTTCAGCAAGCATTCTGTATTATGAATCATAAGTCAAATTCCTTTTTTTAACATACATAATAATATATGCAATTGTATCACTAGGTATATTTTCATTAAAGAATGCACATAATTTCATTGCTGTTTTTCGAGTAATTTCAACATTCGTTCTTCTAGATACATTAATTTCATAGATAGGATAATATTGAACAAAATCAAAGGGCTTACATTTACACCATTAGTTAATTGTGCTTTTCTTGTAAAATCTCTAAAAGCATCCTGAGGAAAAATCTTCATTTCTTCCATTTTTAACATAGATATTTTGTAATTTAATGTGATCAAATAAAGAAGAATCATTTAACTGATTAAGTTCTCAATTAGTTTGGAAAACAACGAAAATAAAGTAAGGCATATCAAATTCGATTGAATTATAAAAACTAGTAATATCAAGTTCAAAATGTCTGTTTTACTGCTATCCAGCAAAATTGTTTGTTTGGAGTTTAAAGAAAAAAATGGAATTTTTGGATTTTTCAGTCTTTCTTGTTCTAGTTCAAGTGAATATTCTGGTTCAAATTTAACAATAGGAACACGAATTTCAATATTTTTAATAACAATTTTACCTTCCTTAGAAAGTGTAGAATTATCATTACTAGTTCCTACAAAGAATGGAATCTTCTTGATCTTTCCTAGAGCTCTAAATAAAATTTACAATAAAATCTCCTGCCCACATAATTTCTTTACAATCTTTAAAAAATCCACCAAAAAATATTTAAAGATAAAGTACTTCATTTTGATTGGATTTACTTTTATCATTGTTAAGAATATGTCCTTCGATATTTAATTCATTTGATAGGAATAAAGTTAATCGAATAACAATTGAGGAAGAAATAAAAGGATGTTTGGTTCTAGATAAAATACTATTTCCTTTTTTCATTGTAATAAAATCAGACAATTTTGAAACATAATTATCAAATAATTTTATATTTCATTTACCATCATCAGTTGAAAAATCAGTTCCATCTATGTGAATAACATCAAATGTCATATAAAGTTGCAAACTATTAGGATGAATCCAACCAGCACCATTATTAATATTAATATTTGTTTCCTTGTTAGGAAGATTTAAATTATTTATGTTTTCTCATTATTGGGAAATGTGTAAAATTTGTAACTCTCAGTACTGTTCATGATTTATTAAGGGAAAAATTTATTAATTCATTCCTAAAACTACTGTTACATAAGTACCATTAAAGTCAATCAAATTGCCATTTTCATCAGTTATAGTTGCTTCTAAATTCTGAACACTGTCAAGAATTGGAATATTTGTAGGTCAATTTGGTGCACAAATTATTGGACCAGCAAATTAAGGATTAGGTTTATATGAAGCAATAATATTTGTTTCTTGATGGAATGATCATTACATTTAACTATCATTTCATCGGCCAAATTCTAATTTACACTGATTAATTCAAATGTATTAATTTTAGGAACACTATTAGCAACAGTGTTCTCATTAACTTCAATAATTTGAGTAGTAAATCCTACGACTGATCGACACAATCCTCTGTGTCCATAAACAATTCAATAAAAACTCTGTTTAAAATTTTATGTTGCTTAATGTGAAAATTAGGGTTTTGTAGTTGAATAAATTTTTCTATTTTTAAAGTTTATAGACTAACAGGAATTTTGATTATTTTTCAGTGTAATATTTGGAGTTCAAAAGCTGAATAAAAACCAACTACTGAAACACTTTTATAAGTTTCTCTTTTTGGGACAGCTAATCTCTTTTTTGGAACAGATGAATTATCACTCAATTGAAAGAATGTACTCATTTATAATAGTAAAAATTATATAACTAAATGGCAGATTGGGACCAAAACTAAGAATTTCAGAAAGAAATTAAAAAATAAACAAGGTAAACTTATACCATAATCTGTTGAATATGCAATCATAGGACCAAGTGGTTGTGGGAAACAACATTAATGACTGTTAATTAAATTCTACCTCCAGGATGGTTAAACTGGGAAAAAATTAATCATTTGTATGTTTCTTCTAAAAGTTTAGATCAATCAAAATATCAAGACTTTCTAAAGATGTGAAACAATTGAAGACAAAATTTATGAAAAACATGCAACTTTTATTGAAACAATGTTACAATTATTCCAGTAGATGAATGTGAAGGTAATTCAGATGTAGTGTTTGATGATTTCATTCTTGAAAATCAAGATGTAGTTAGAGAACATTTTACCAGATGTAGACCAAAGGCAATAGGTTGTTTTTATTTCTGTCTATAATATTCAAAGCCTGTGGTATTCTGAAATACCAAAACGGTTTTTTATAAATTATTGTAGGTTTCTAAATATTTTTAGATAAGATGGTAACAAGATGATAGAAATTGAAATCACATTTATCACGAATTTGTTGGTGGAGATTAAAGTTCATGGATTTAAGTAAATATGCAGTAAATGTTGCAATAAAGATAAATTTGTTTTTATTATGATAGATATGGTAAAATACAGAGAATGTAGAGAAAAGAGTAATAATTTTTTAAACAATGAACATAAAAATATAAAGAACTGAACCACATTTTTTTGAGTGTTAAACATAAAAATGTTTAATGTAAACATTGAACATAAAAATGTTGAACATAGAAATGCTGAACAGAAATGATGAATGTAAAATCAAAATAATTATCATATTTTTTATCCTTAACAAATGTTAGCAAAATACGATCCAGAAGTTGTTAAAAAAGTGATACAAAATAGAAGAGCAGAGGAACAATTAAAAGTAGAGTTTAAAAATGAAAAGAGTAGCCAGAATAGAATAAAAAAATTCAAAAACGATCAACCAGTTATCGATAGAATTGAAAAAGTTAACCAAGGAATTGAAGGATTAGGAGAAAAAGTTTTAAAAGCAATTGAAGAAAATATAGACAGTGAAAAACAATTATTTCCTTGTTGTTGTTGTTGTTGTTGTATTCTTCAGTCCAGAGACTGGTTTGCTGTAACTCTCCATGCTACTCTATCCTGTGCAAGCTTCTTCATCTCCCAGTACCTACTGCAACCTACATCCTTCTGAATCTACTTAGTGTATTCATCTCTTGGCCTCCTCCTACAATTTTTACCCTCCACACTGCCCTTCAATACTAAACTGGTGATCCCTTGATGCCACAGAACATGTCCTACCAACCGATCCCTTCTTCTAGTCACATTGTGGCACAAATTTGTCTTCTCCCCAACTCTATTCAATACTTGCTCATTAGTTATGTGATCTACCCTTCCAATCTTCAGCATTCTTTTGTAGCACCACATTTCGAAAGCTTCTATTCTCTGCTTGTCTAAACTATTTATTGTCCATGTTTCACTTCCATACATGGCTATACACCACACAAATACATTCAAAAACGACTTATTGACACTTAAATCTGTAGTCGATGTTAACAAATTTCTCTTCATCAGAAACACTGTCCTTGCCATTGCCAGTCTTCATTTTATATCTTCTCTACTTCGACCACCATCAATTATTTTGCTCCCCACAAAACCTGCAAAACGCAGCTACTACTTTAACAGTCTCACATCCTAATCTAGTTCCCTCAACATCACCCATTTTAATTCGACTACATTCCGTTATCCTCATTTTGCTTTTGTTGATGTTCATCTGATAACCTCCCTTCAAGACACTGTCCATTCCTTTCAATTGCTCTTGTAGGTCATTTGCTGTCTCTGACAGAATTACAATGCCTCAGCAAACCTCAAATTTTTTATTTCTCCTCCATGGATTTTTAATCCTAATGGGAATTTTTCTTTTGTTTTCTTTACTGCTTGCTCAATTTACAATTTGAATAATGTTGGGGATAGGCTACAACCCTGTCTCCCTCCCTTCCCAACCACTGCTTCTCTTTGATGCCCCTCGACTCTTACAACTGCCATCTAGTTTCTATACAAATTGTAAATTGCTTTTCGCTCTCTGTATTTGACCCCTGAAAACTTCAGAATTTGAAACAGAGTATTCCTGTCAGCATTGTCAAAAACTTTCTCTAAGTCTACAAATGTTAGAAACGTAGGTTTGCCTTTCCTTAATCTATCTTCTAAGATAAGTCGTAGGGTCAGTACTGCCTATGTGTTCCAGCATTTCTACAGAATCCAAACTAATCTTCCCTGACGTCGGCTTCTACCAGTTTTTACATTTGTCTGCAAAGAATTCATGTTAGTATATTGCAGCCATGACTTATGGAACTGATATTTCAGTAATTTTCACATCTGTCAACACTTCCTTTCTTTGAAATTGGAATTATTGTATTCTTCTTGAGGTCTGAGGTTATTTCACCCGTCTGATACATGTTGCTCACCAGATGGTAGAGTTTTGTCAGGGCTGGCTCTCCCAAGGCTATCAGTATTTCTAATGCAATGTTTTCTACTGCCAGGGCCTTGTTTTGACTTAGGTCTTTCAGTGCTCTGTCAAACTCTTTACGCAGTATCATATCTAATATTTCCTGATAGTTGACATAATATAGAAGAATTTAATGATTTTCCATCAATCAAACAGTGTGGTAGTTATAAAAGAGACTATATATTAAGTAAACCGGTTTGTTAGAGAATTATGAAAACGAAAACACAAAATTAATAGAAAAAGATGTTAAAACATAAATATAAATGAAAGGAAGTTAGAATTTGTCAGTCATAGCGAAGGTAGAACTTTTGGATGAAGACCTATTGATCAACTGAAATATGTTGGTAATTTAGCAGTAGAATTCAATGGCGTTAGCTTAGTAATTGGCGAAAAAGAATATGAAGGAACAGATG
Source organism: Schistocerca cancellata (assembly GCF_023864275.1). NCBI lineage: Eukaryota > Metazoa > Arthropoda > Insecta > Orthoptera > Acrididae > Schistocerca > Schistocerca cancellata. Next base: position 616,591,244 of record NC_064630.1, on the reverse strand, counting down.
GATTAATGAATCTTGTAAGTAAAAATCGAATAACTCTGAATGATTTAGGTACAGAATTCATTCTTTTGATTTTAAAAAAATTATGCTAAAATTTTCTCAACTGAAATGCTGTATCTTGTGAAAGTAATCGCAATAAAATAAAATCTAGGAAAGACAATAAATATAATAATTCGATTAAAAGTAATTCTTGAAGAATATTTTCCTAGTTTTTCAGACGAAATCTCAGTGATTCGTTTGAAAAAGATGGTTTTGATGTAGTAAAAGAAATATTCATAAAAACCAATCTAATATGTTTGGATGGATGATGTTTGTCTATTAATTGATAGATTATCTGTAATCCATGGAGAAAAAATAAAAACTATCAAAATGAAAAATTAGGAATGACTCAAAAGTTAACAAACGAATTTAGTGATTTTATTTTTAATGATCCAAAAGGAATTCTTTAATTAATCGGAATTTTGAATAATTTACTGTACAAATTTTGTAAAAATAAAACATCTGGAAAAGAATTAGTTAATCCTTTTAATTATAAAACTTACCATTCGAAATGCATCTTCCAGGTTACAAACTTTGTGTTCCAGGAACAAAATTAGAAGAAAGCTTAGCTAGAGGAGATAAATTAATTAATTCATTATTGTATTTCTTATAGAGTTAATAAAGGTTTAGAAAAAAGATATGAAGCAGACAAAAAATTTCAATTATTTGCAAAAGAAAGAATACATGACAAGTGATTCAACATTAATAGAAAAAATAGCTGCAGCTGCAGTTAGAGGAATAATGTATGGAAAACGAATATTAGGAATGGTTTTTGATATTGATATAAATGGATGGAAATTATAAAAATTCTGTATTAATTTTTAATGTATATAAATGAATAACTTTTCAGCTGGTTATTCTCTGCTATCTTGTGGCAAAATTAAACCAAAATCACTTGTACTTAAACTCAATAAAGAACAAGTAAATAGTATTTCACCATTTCTAACTGATGTTAAAAAACGAAACGTAGAGAGAAAATAATCAGTTAAACTCTTTTTCTTTCTTCGGTCATATTAAATTACAAAGTATCTACGTTAAAAATGGAAGAAATGTAATCTTTTCTCAAGAATTATGGAATCCTGAATCACAAAATAACTTCACAAAAACTCATATGGATATGGCGTCTGTTCTTTCGGACATGTCCGAAACGGCCATTACCTTTTTCTTCCGTGCAGGTGCTCACACATTCCAAGAACTCTTATGGGAATTGGTGAGAATATCTTCCACTAGTAATGAGTGTGTTGGGGTGGGACACTTCGACTGTAGTGTGTGGACATACAAGTTGAGAATGTGGGTCTCCCAGGAAGCTTGCATGAGATAGTCCCTGCAGTCGTACTATCCTCTGTGCCCTCGGTGGCTAAGAAGGATAGAGCGTCTGCCATGTAAGCACGAGATCCCAGTCGGGGCACACATTTTAACCTGTCCCCGTTGGTACATATCAACGACCGTCAGCAGCTGAAGGTATTAATATATTTCTAATTTCGTCCCTGAGGTGTGTCGGCGACAGTTACGCTGGATGACGTGTCCACGTATATACACGATTGCCTTATCACTAAACAACACGTGTGATGTTAAATCATTAGTCGCCACACACTCCAACAAACCGGCTAAGTCTGCATCATGGATTTGGTGTAACACTAGCAAATACGAGCGCTTCTTCAAGGTGAATTTTAGCACTGTGAACGCTGTTTATTTCAGAATTTGTAATTGACGTGAAGGACACTCTACAGATTTAGCACTCCATTCACTTGATTCCTGTATGATGTCAGTGTCAACTGCGCCTCTGGAAGACCGAGATAGTCGAGACCGTGTTAGCAACAGTACCTGTTCGTTGAACCTTATTCAACTGATGACATATGCTTTTATTCGTTTGTCCATCCTTCCTAAATTTCCGTCGAAATCGTCGTCGCAGTTCATCGTTCAAAATGGTTCAAATGTCTCTAAACATTATGGGACTTAACATCTGAGGTCATCAGTCCCCTAGACTTAGAACTGCTTAAACCTAACTAACCTAAGGACAGCACACACATCCATGCCCGAGGCAGGATTCGAACCTGCGACTGTAGCAACAGCGCGGCTCCAGGCTGAAGCGCCTAGAAACGCTCGGCCACAGCGGCTGGCCGCAGCTCATCGTACGGAACACCTACAGACGCCTTGTGACAAGAGCAAAACGTTCAGGAATCGTCAATATACTGCTCTGTGATCAACCAGTAACAAAAAGAGATACATATATTACCGCAAACGCGAAATAATTGTTTTATAACCTGTATATAATGTATAAATACTTACGTAATACATAGAAAGGGGAAGGGTTGGTAGTAAAAACTTCGAAGAATTCTTGACCAATTTACTTCCACTTTTTACGCGATATTGTAATAAACGTTCAGACGGAGATACACTGCAATTTTTAAACAAATATCTGCAGGTTCTCTGTTATAACCGACTGCAAAAAAGATAATTATGTGCTATGCTGTGAAAATGTGGGCTATAATTCTTTTTCTAACAGTCAGTTTCAACTTTAATGTAAGGGCATTTAAACTATTACACAATATTTTGTATCTCCCAAATATATTCTCTCTCTTATATACAATTTTAAACAAAATTTTTACACACAATACTGTGCTATTTTGTTTTCTTCCTCGCAGTCGCTTTTAACACAAAGCTGGGAAGTTGTATTAATGGGTTATCGACGTCTGATTAGAATACTACTACGGAATCTAAATCGTATCAAACAAGGTAATCAAAAAGTACGTAGTCCTATACTAAATACTGTCATTGAAGCTGTTAGCCTCACAGATCCAGCAGATGGAGAGGTCTCTCTCATACTGCGTATACCAATAATCCCAAAGAATTTATCCACTTATTTTACGCGATTTCAGTTGCTGAAAGGAGCAGAAATTTTGAGGCCCATAAACCTGAAATACGTGGGAATTCATCACACTCAAATTTCGGTTCCCTTGATGAGGTATGTTGTTGTTGTGATTTTCAATCCAAAGACTGGTTTGACGCAGCTCTCCACGCTACTCTATCCTGTGCAGGCCCCTTCATCTCTGTGTAACTAATGCAACCTAAATCCTTCTGAATCTGCTTGCAGCATTCATCTCTTGGTCCTCCTCTACGATTTTTACCACTCACACTACCCTCCAATACTAAATTGGAGGTCCCTTGATGTCTCAGAATATGCCCTATCAACCGATGCCTCCTTTTAGTCAAGCTGGGCCACAGTTTTCTTTTCTCCATAATTCTGTTCAGTACCTTCTCAATAATTACGTGATGCTCCCATCTAATCTTCAGCGTTCTTCTGTAGCACCACATTCCGAAAGCTTCTGTTCTCTTCTTTTATAAACGCTTATAGTCCATGTTTCACTTCTATACATGGCTACACTCAACACAAATACTTTCGGAAAAGTCTTCCTGACGCTTACATCTATACTCGATGTTAACAACTTTCTCTTCTCCAGAAACACCTTTCTTGTCATTGCGAGTCTACATTTTATACCCTCTGTACTTCGACCATCGTCGGTTATTTTGCTACCCAAATAGCGAAATTAATCTACTACTTTAAATGTCTCATTTCCTAATCTAATTCCCTCAGCATCACCTGATTTAATTCGACTACATTCCATTCACTTCATTTAGCAAGTGTTGACATTCATCTTATATCCTCCTTTCAAGACACTGTCTATTTCGTTCAACGGTTTATTTGTTCTCCCAGGACTTTAATTCCTACTCTAAAGTTTTCTTTTGCTTCCTTTACTGCTTGCTCAATGTAGAGATTGAATTACGTCAGGGATAAGCTACTACCCTGTCTCATTCTCTTCTCAACCACAACTTCCCTTTCATGCCCCTAGACTCTTATTACTTTCATCTTGTTTACGTAAAAATTGCAAATAGCCTTAATACCCTGTGTTTTACCGCTGCCACCTTCAGAATTTGAAAGAGAGTACTCGGGTCAACAATGTCATAATCTTTCCCTGAGTCTACAAATGCTATAGACCTAGTTTGCACCTTTCCTTAACCTATCTTCTATCAGAAGTCGTAGGGTCAGCATTGCCTCGTGTGTTATCACATTTATCTGAAATCCAAACTGATCTTCCTCGAAGTCAGCTTCTATCAGTATTTCCATTCTTCTGTGAAGCATTCGTGTTAGTATTTTGCAGCCGTAACTTTTGAAACTCATATTTCGGTAATTTTCACACATGTCAAAATTTGATTTCTTTGAAATTGGCATTATTATTTTCTTCTTGAAGCTTGAGGGTATTTCTCCAGTCTCATACATTTTGCTCACCAGGTGGGAGAGTTTTATCATGGCTGGCTCTCTCAATGCTATCCGTAGTTCTGACAGAATGCTGTCTACTCCCGAGGCCTTGTTTCGACTTAGGTTTTTCAGTGCTCTGTCAAGTTATTCACGCGGTATCATACCTCCCATCTCATCTTCATATAGGTCCTCTTCCATTTCCATAATATTGTCCTCAAGTACATCATCCTTGTATTGACCCTCTATATACTCCTTCAATCTTTCTGCTTTCTCTTCTTTGCTTAAGACTGGTTTTCCATCTGAGCTCTTAATATTTTTATAGGTTGTTGTCTTTTTTCCAAAGGCTACTTTAATTTTTCTCTGAGCAACATATATCTTTCCTCTAGTGAGATGTCCTGCAGCCATTCCTGCTTAGCCACTTTGCACTTCCTGTTAGTCTCATTTTTTAGACGTTTTCATTCCCTTTCGCCTGCTTCATTCACTGCACTTTTATGTTTCCTCCTTTCATCAATTAAATTCAGTATATCTTGTGCTACCGAAGGGCAACGTATATGTATGTGTAAATGTGTAGAGTTCGTTATTCTTGTACTGATTCTTATTATATAACGTTATTCTGCAAACTCTAATTTCACTGATGTATTGTAGACATTTGTTTCGTTTTTGCTTTATGCACCTTCTGTTTGAGGTACTCCTTGGGCTACGCGCGGCGTTGGGACACAGCAGCCGATGTTGTGATGTCAGACCAAGTGGAGGAATATCTGCTCTTCAACCTCAGCTCCAAGGAATACGTCAGGCAGGAGACTCCATGCTCTGAAAATGAACGATGCGGAAGAACAGAATAACAACCTTGGATTTACGTTTTTAGGCAGTCTCTTGGCTGAAGTCTCTTGATAGGCGTCTCTTATGTTAGCATTTCACACGTTCTGCTTTAGAATCTGAAAATGAAATAAATTGTCAACAAGAACTCCAGTCTACTGATTGAAGTAGAATGGGTAAATAACTGTTTTGTGTGGTGTACTGCGGTTCGAAAACCGTACGGGAGTACTGCACGATCTACGCAGTATCACTAACACAAATTCATGCGGCGCCCCTGCACCACAGGGTATAGCGTTATTCATCTCTCTTTTCCAGTCAATATCCAACTCTTTACACCATCTCAAGCATTGGTTAGCATTGACTACACAAATGAGTGACTTATGAGGAGTTCCTCAACCGCTGTACTCCTCTCTACGCACAGTCGTTGTGCTAGCTGGACTGTTGGTAGCGCTTTTCGCGAGATTTCATGCAATTTTTTAAGACCACCACTCCAGTGTTGGACTGTCTCTTGAGGCGTAGCGCCGTATACCGATCCTGCCTTGGAGCCAGTTAAGTGGGAGATGTGTCTCAGAGCTTGACAGTGACAGATGGTGAAGCGAGACAGGACGCTCATGTGGTTTATGTATCAGCCGATAGAGGACAGTATTGGATAGGGGACTGTGATTTAGTTTCGGTTGTGCCCACTAGAGTGCACTAAAGTAATAGAATGTTTTTCGTAAACAGTTTTAGTATTTTCATAATGTGTTATTATGTCTTTTTGTGTATGTAAAATGTTATAAATGTGTTTTAGCAGTATGAATGATGCGTGAGTGTGGTTTAAGATTAACATGAAGGTAACTCTTTAACGAGTTATGTAGTGGGCTTTAGTGTGGGAACATTTCGAAGAAGTATGGATGTGGACAAAGGGGATTTTTGTAGAATAGATTTGTAAAGTAAGTTTATGGGAAAGGGAAAGTTAATTCAAATATAAATAGCAATAGTAAGTAACTTTATGCATAAACCAAACTTCAGCATATTAGATAATTACGTCGGTAAAAAGTGCAGTCGTTAGGTTCACTATTTTGGGATTGGTTATTGATGAAAAGCGCTGACTGACGCGGGAGAATGTTGTTTTGCTATTGGCTGTTGAGTAGACTGACCAATGGTAAAGCAATATTCTTCGCGCGCCTTTCCCTGCTGGTAGAAAAAACTTAAGAGTATTCTAGAGAGGAGTGGGAGCCTAGCCATGAAACAGTTCGGACGTGTGTAATAGTAGTTCCGATGGAAATGATAAGCTGCCGGATCTAGCAGTGTTTCATACATTGATAGTGTTGTAAAGTGACGGCATAATTATTCCGATTGGTGTGTAAAAATTTCGGAATTTTTAAGTGAATTTTGTGACGAGGAAAGATATTAATTCCGCGTGGCGTATTGAGCAGGTCGGTGGCTAAAAACTGTGACTGCATTAGGTACCGACAGACTTAATATTTGGCGAGCATTCTCAACCAAACACAATACGTGTTTTTGTAGCTATTACGTTTTCGGGAATGAAACACCATAAACTTACTAACGTGAGTGAAAGGGATAGTGAGTGACTGCGTGACGGGCTTGGCAATGATACCTGTTCACCTAAGTTTCAGAATATATTAATTAAGGAAACAATTTCCAACCTTTCATTCCGCGTGAAAACTTTCTCCCGAAACGTAGATTTAGTGACTTTAACTGCAGCCTGGTTCCCTACTGATGATCTGCTGAGACAATGTTCACAGGTAGGTGAAGGTTCGTCATAAAGGGACGGAAAGAACCTCGCCGCCGCACTGTGAACGTCAGTACATAAGGTCTGCCTGGTTCCCTTTGAGCTGCTGTTGGCGATTCCATTCCACCATTACGTCACCAACGGTCGACTTGGGCAGTTTTAGAATGGGTGAAGAGTCCCAGACACTTTTGCTGCCCAAGTTACACCCAGGACTAGTCAGCGTTCGATTCGCCAAGCTCTCCTGACGATGTACTCTGTTGTTAATGCTTTTCTACTGACAACACAATAACTCCCCACCATTTTTATACAGGCAGATTCAACTCTCGTGACATTGAAAGGAGTCTATTGGGGCACATTTGCATGTGGCGCCAGAATATGATAAGAATATTAATATAAATTAAAATGGAACTACTGTACTGCAAACGATGTATGTCTCTGATGGGCTTGATAACGCGGGTCGCTGACTGTGCACAACCGCAGAGCCAAAGATTGTGGTCTGAGATTGTAAGAGAGCGCTGGGCGAGCAGTTGTAGGCAGCTGTCTTTGAGTGAAAGATGATGGAGTAGGCAGTTCTTGTGGTGTGCTCTGTGAAGCCAGAAAGTGTTAGATTAATGTTGGTATCTCAATATTGTTGAACATGGAAGCAGAAGTCTTCATGCAAGCAAGGTAAAGATGTTAAATAATTACGATTTTTTTTTTTTTTTTTTTTTTTTTTGCCAGCACGTTAGTATAGATTAATTGGCTGATAATTTGTAACTATTGAGTTACCCCAGAATGTACGTAAACTGATTTGGTAAAAAGGCTAGCTAGACATTTCACTTTTGTAATGCTTCTAAGATTTGTTAACAGAGACATATGTAATTTGATGATTTGGGTCTATGTTGGATTAGAGAGGCAAGATAATACTTGCTGTATTGTACTTTGTTGTGGATCAATTGGTAAAATGTCAAAAGTTTTTGAAAAGACAAACTTGCAATAAAATTTTTCCAAGAAAACTTTCTTTCACTTACACCATAGTCCCACAGTGATCGTAGGGTCGGCGTGGTTACAACGGATTTGGCAATGTCAGTGTGAGGGATGGCCGGATGCCCTTCCTGCCGCCACCCCGCACCTCCCAGGACGGAATCAGTGTACCCCAACTGTCTGCGTCTAGTGTTAAGTCGTGAAATAGTGCGGGAGAGTGTCAGATGTCTGCGACGCGTGTAACTGAGGCGGAATGTGGGGACCAGCCCGGTATTCACCTAGCGGGATGCGGTAAACTGCCTAAAAACCACATCCAGGCTGGCCAGCACGTGGGCCCTCGTCGTTAATCCGCCGGCCGGCTTCGATCCAGCGACGGCGCGCCTACCCGAGTCCAGGAAGCAGCGCATTAGCGCTCTCGGCTACCCTGGCGGGTAATTTTTCTAAGAAAACTCGGTGTCAGTAATTCACCACAATCACTACCGCCTCCCACTCCAGATAATATGTTTTTCAAAGAAGTCGGATTTTTCATAAATGTTTTCATTTATCATCCAAAACAATTTCATGTGCATTTCCAAGTATTACAGCCAGCATTGCACACTGCTGAGCCTGTAGCTAGCATATTTATGTTTTTTGTGAGAGACCAGAATATATCGTGCTCCACCGTTGCCGCTTTAGAGGTAAGACAATTCAGTCTATTTGTTATGTGCACAGAGACCAAAGTTATCAGTACTGAATAGGGCCAGAGGATTCAGTGCCCAAGGAGCTGAATGTATTTCGCAGTGACTCTATTTGTTTAATGGTATTGGGAGTTGCATTGGCCAATCAGCTCGAGTGAAGTTTTACTAACAATAACTCAGAGTAAGCACGCCACTTGCAGTTACAAAATGCTACACGATAATTCGATTCCACAGTTCAGACATTCATACAATGTAATCGTAAAGTTTTTCTTCTTTGTAAAACAACGCTACAACATCTAGCGATCATTACCGCATTATAAACGGGTGTTCGGATACTTTTGATCAGTTAGTGTAGCCACTGTTATTGTTATTTATTTTTGGTCCTTTTCGAAGAAACATGATTCGTTGTACTGATGTAAGATTTTGTTGGCACATCAGAAAAAGGATTACAAGAATTATTGAATGTTGTACAGGCTACCCTTGTACCCTGACGGTTTATCCGACTCCGCTAATGCCGTCATTCGATGGGCGGCGCTCTAGTGCAGACTATTAAAACTTTGAACCTTGATTTCTCGGAAACGCTTGAATAGTGCGTCGCATGAGAGTAGCTTTTCTTGCATATAAGTGTGTCTTATAACCGCTTGCAAGACGAGCGAAGGCAGTTATCTGATGAAAGTCTAGTTTCTTCTTGGGGCAGATGGTGGTGGTAAGTTCCCATGGGACCAAACTGCTGAGGTCATCGCTCCCTAGGCTTATGCACTACTTAATCAAACTAACTTACACTGAGGACAACACACACACACATAAGCGAGGGAGGACTCGAACCTCCGACTGTGGGAGGGGTGGGGGGGGGGAGCCACGTGAACCGTGGCAAGGCGCCACAGACCAAACGGCTACCAGGCGCGGGCGGCCTTGGAGCAGAATATTGGACGACAAGCGACACTGTTCTAAGAATTTATCTTACTGTAGCTAGTTGAGTGGCTGCCTTGGGCCGTCGGCAACCGCGACAGCTTGTGATGAGATGTCGCGGGATGTCAAGCCGAGCAGCTGCGCCTGACAGCTGACGTCTGAGGAAGGGGTGGCTGCCTGCTTGCGGTTCGCTGTTTGGTGTCGACGAGCAACCCAGAGGCGCCCGTGGAGCTCTGAATTAATTCCTACCCGATATTAAAGCAAAATTACTTCTCCGTGATGTGAAATGAGTTATTCTTTAGGTTAAAATCAACAGTCGAGATCGCAATAATATTTGTTTATTTGCCGGTTTCGGCTTATGTTAAGGCCATCTTCAGAATTTTTGGCCCTGTATGGGTAGGAACAGCGAAGTTACGAACAGTACTGTTACGTATGGTTTTAAAATAAGGTAGAGAAAAGCTCTAGCAAAAGCTACAAACAGTACTACTACATATGGCGTTAAAAGAAAATAGAAAAAGGCTGTAGCGTTTACCCCTATGGCTGGTGCCGGCGGCTCGTCGGCTTTCTCGTGATACCACGGTCGTACACTGTGGCTGATAGCTGTGTAGCCACGGATTAAATAGAGTGCAGTTCGCGCGCCGACTACAGATTACGTAATCACCAGCAAATGGCAAACGCTTCACGAGAACTGTCATCACTGTATGAAGTAAATTCTCGTAGACCATGCATAACTACATAAGAAGTTAAAAAAATTATAAAGCATCAGGCAAGTAGTCATTTATGTGAAAATAAAAATAAACAAACTTACAAAACGACAGAAGCAGCAGTATAATCCATTGACACTGGTGTGAAGGACAAACACATCGTTCTCATCAATGTTTTGTCGATAAACGAATGAACTAGAGAGTGGTAATTGTATTCACATTCATATATTACATAAAGAAATAATAACAGGTAACATTACATTAAAATTTACAACCAAAATGTACACATCTTTTTATATTTACCAGGCAGCACCCTCTGGTAAGAATTCAAAACGACGCCGTTAGCAGTAGGGTAGTTTCGGCGTCACTCCACTTTTGATATCAAATTGATATGCAAATTAATTAAATTGATCATTTAATTTCCCCCGCGCATCCCTGCCCATCCCCGCCCTGACCACGCCCACCCCTACCCCCAGATGACAACACGTGTTTTTCTCAGCTACACATGTGCCCCAGCTCCCCCCCTCCACCTCCCGAAACCTACCTTATTGGCCTAAATTTTGAATTCTGGAGGGAATTCCGAATTTTGGTGGAAACTTCGAATTTTGGAAGGAATTTCTTTGTCCCAGGGCTGTGCTAAGATCCCACCCCACCCCCACTCCACTCGGGAATTAACAGTAAATTAAAATTGGCACTACAATTTCTGGGGCTCGAATTCTGGTCCTCCTGAGCGGAAAGCCCAAGTGTACCCTCCTAACACAATTAAACCACCAGAGGCGATTGAAATTGACAGGAAATTAAAAATGGCTGTGCTGTTTCCAGGACTCGAACTCTGATTCTACTGGATGGAAAGCCCAAGTGCACCCCCAACACATGGAAACTGTCCAGATGCGGGAGTGGAAGTTTAGGTAGCGTACTTTATTTATTTTGGTCAGGAAACTGATGCAAAGATCGATCCTAATTATGTAATTGATCGCAAAGATTGGACCTATTTACATAACCATATGCATAGTGCTACACAAGGGTGGCACAAAATCGCAATATAACCCAAAAACTGATTATGCCATACAACTGGTATTATCCTGCTGGGAAAAAATTTTTCTTTTTCTCTCTCTCTTTTTCTTTCTATTTTTTTTTTCTTTAGCGGTCGGATTACACTCGCCAAGTAGGACAACTGGGAATCCATGCAAGGAACACGATGCTCTTTTTGAGGAACACTATTGAGAAATGGCATCAGAAGCTGACGACAGAGGGATTCTACAGCTCGTAAGACCCGCGCTATAAAAAACACAATGATAACGCATATATTACCATCGTCCTGTGTAAAAAGCGGCCTTCAGTCTACAGCACACACGGGTCACTGACAGTGCTACGCTTTCAAGCAGAAATTTTGTCCCAACTGCTATCCACAATTTGGAATCCAGTGTATCCATACAACCACACATTTGATTTGGAGCCTTTAGAGAGGTCTTTTAACGATTACAGCCTCTGGGAATCATATTCGTGCCACTCTCGTATCTCGAAACAAGTTACCTTTTTTCGAACCTATCCGCTAAGGATCCCATACACCAAGAACTCCAGCACTGTTTTTAGACCGTCTCTCTGCATCTTGTAACTGCTCCTAAGCCTCTGCCCTGCCATCCCTGCAGCTTAGCCTGTGTAATCGTCCCAATTTAAGTCTGACCTGTACGAAAGTCGGAGAGTGCTATATCTAAGACCCTCTGCATCATGTGGGGAAACAGGACGAGCTGAGTTAACGCGATAGAAACGCGTTTTGAAGTCTCGGTGGAAATGGGAACATGCTGTCATAGCTCTGCCAAACGAAGCTTCCCCCTGCAACTCGAGGTACTAGAAGAGATAGGAGCTACGGTGGTGTTTCTTGTTGGCAAAGTTAGGAAGACCACACATCATACATGGTGTGGAGGAAGAACGAAGATTTTGCTACTGCATTGCGACACATCTCCAAACTACATACAGGTACTGCAGTCCGAAGGAGATCTGCGTCTCTCAGGTTCCATTCATGTCGATACCCCAAACATATGTGGCGATCCTATTAAATATACAGGTATTGGTTCATTGGAGCAGGTGGTTCGTGATCGAAGTCGCTTCCACATACCTGTGTAAAGTTTCATCACCTGTAGTGTAGGATGACCATATCCAATGACTATCAATCACACAAGACGGTTCGTGTAATGTTGCTTCATAAACAGTTTAATACATTGTCTTTTTCTCGGTTGTAACACACCCAGTCAGAGTACACCACCATGCACTTTGTTTTTTTCTACCGTGACCTAGAGACCCATGTCAGCTGCTGCAAAACCGACATTAACACATTTCGATACTCTGGCTCTCACAGAAAACTAAACATCACAAGGCATAAACTATATAGCTACCACAATAAAACACAGAGGCGATGTTTCTCACTGACAAAAATGTGGAAGACATCGTAACATGTGGAAACTGAAAGAGGTTGCGGTATTGTAGGGCGCTTCCAACAGCTTGAAACGTCCCCTTAGAACAAGTATACACGACTGTGCTGATAAACCTCTTACACTATTTGCTTTTCAAACAGCTGAGCAAAACTGAACGTACTCAAACATTCACTAAAGTGACACACAATATTTTTAGCGCAACGCAATCTGACTATCAAAGATCCCTGCAAAAGAATGGCCCTGAGTAACATTAAACTATACCTTTCAGAAATCACTTACCTCACAAAAATCTTCATTACTCGAACTACTGCAATACAGCGAGCGCCACTATTGCCAGCTAAATAAAAGATTCAAACTACGGAAGTCACTAACTACTGATAGGGATAGTTAGCTAATGAAAGATTTTAATAGAGAACAAACAATATATTTACCTTAATATCATCAAAAGTTATAATATATGTATTTTCAAAACTCCGCCATTTCCTTCCACACATCCACCACTGCTGGCGGCTCACCTCTAACTGCCCAACGCTATGCGCTGTTCACATCCAGCTGCCGCTGCCCAACACTACAATGGCAGACAACAATGCAAACTAGCCACAGACTGCACACAGCCCAGCCAGTGATTTTCATATAGAGCGCTACGTAACATTGCCAATAAGAAAACATAAACAGCCTACTTACATAGCCCCCATGCCCACCACAAAAAATTTTACAAATTTTTTTGGGCAGTGGCCAATACAGATTTGAAAAATTTTTTCATAATTACAATAACAAAGAAATCAAATACACACACCTATTAATACAATGTTGGTCAAAGGCTAAAATTTTCTCACTGTCCATAAAGATAGTCCCGATCATTCATCATAATAGTAATTACAGTTTTTGTTTTTCACAAAGTCTCATTAGTAAAAGAAATTGCACACAGAAGTAGTGGATTTCCGTGCAGTCTTGAAGAAGTAGTGTTGTCATTCCAACGGAAAGACAGTGCTGACTCTTGACATGCAGACAGGTAATGGGCCACAACAGAGCAAACCCACAGCAGAGTCAGTCGAAGTTTTGTAGAATATTGGTAGGTAGGTCATCACAGAGCAGACCCACTGCAGTCCTGGTAGAGAGTATTGGTGGGCCACCAGAGGTGCAGACCCACTGCAGTCCTTGTAGAAATTGAGGACAGGCCCACTGTAGTCCTGGTAGAGATTGTGGTATGGGTGGGCCACCAGAGGTGCAGACCCACTGCAGTCCTTGTAGAAATTGTGGACAGGCCCAATGTAGTCTGGATCTGTAGGCATAAAATATCTATATTAGTACATCTATAAAATTTTATTTTAACCAATGCTGCAGTGCAGCTAGAAACTAGATATTAAACAAAATGAGTAAATAAATACATAAAGCAAGCCATATGGCATTTCTCTCAACTAGCAAGACAATAGCCATGAAATGTTTCTCATCGTTTCATTAGGCATTTTAGTAAATATCATAAATTAAGAGCTCCACAGTATAATCATATGTTATCAAGTTTGAGCGAGTCGTATTTGCGATGCTTTCTACAAAGGAATGTCAATAGCGAGGATAATGGCCTCCCTTCTTTTTCTGCCTGTGCCTCTGAAAAGGCACACACTAATGGCTTTTTCTCCAGGCGTCTGACACAGCTGGGTGCCCACGACACATTACGTGCAGGTGGTCACTTAACTTTCTTACGGAAATATTTACGACAGCAGTTTCCACTACAGTGACAGTCTCATATAAAAAAAATTTCATAGGTTGAGAATTTGCGTTACAAATGTGTAGAAACAAAATCCTGTAAATATAACAGTGTCCAAAAAATTTTCACCGGCATTGTGATACATTCACGCATATACACACACATTTCATAACTCTTAAAGTACGTTTCTTGGTTTCGAACACCCTTTTCATAAATCAGAGTCCCTAACCACTACTCATTATTCCTTACCTTATTACAAATATACATATTTATATTCATCAACACATCTTCAATATTTCATCATAATAACTACATAGCATAATCAGATTCCTCATATAGCATCAGCTTATTGATCATAAACATACCTCAACAGCATAATACACATCGTCATCGTAAAAATAACATCATAACACCTCAGTCAAATCTCAAAAACGTCGTAGCTTTCTGCAATAATTTCAAAACCTAAAGAAAACTCTCTGCTCATTTCAATAGTGTCATCTACCTCAAACATACTTTAAAGATCATGATCTCATACCAAATACATCTTTCAAAGCTCTCATAGTATCACAATGGTTCCGAAAAAATATGAAAAGTTCACACACTACAGACAAAATACAATTTCGTAAGTGTGAAGTAATCCAACTCTGTAATTGCGTAAACATGTGTCACTAACGTAATAAAAAAGTTTGTCTCTCTCAGTTAAATGATCAGATAGCTGTGTAATTTATGTATTAGAGAAATATGGTACCGATGTGTAAAGTTGTATAAGCAAATACCATATTAGCTAGGGCTCCTTGTGCTTGCCAAACACATGGTACACAAAGTAGGCGTGTACCCCCCTGAGGATTATTGTAATTATACCCTCAGGTGTTACAGATTACAGCAATGGAATGAAATGTATCACGGAAAACTTTCTTTGTAATTCAAAAATCTTTAAAAATAAATGTTTTAAGTACAAAATTAATCACTCAAATACGTGTCCTGTAGCGCTAGATGTGCGTCTTGCTGTAAGATCATCTCTGTGGAAGTGTCGTAGTTATCGTCCTCCAAAAGCTAAGTTCTGCAGAAGTCAATGTACTTACCTCATGATAAACAAAAGTGAAATGCTTTGCGTATAGATATCTTACTTATTACGCTTATTGCCGTGATGAAGAAAGTACTGTGCTGTAACGTATTGTTGTGCTACAGAAAAGGCTGTCTCCTTGTAGCTATACCACAAAAGTTACTACTAAAACATGTTTTGCTTTCCAGAAGAATTCAGAAAAACCGTGCAGATATAAAACAGATACTCCGCAAAAGCAACAATGTAAATTGTGTCACACATTAGTAACGTCGTGATATAATCGTGTAGCTGTCACATAAACTATCCACTGTGTCATCTGGTATCTCTCAGAAAGTACTTTAAATCCGGAATGTATTTTCAAGTAAACCAAAATGTTGCAATAGAATCCCATTAGCAGTACTGGTAAATGTTCTAAGTATGTGAGCCTTATAGTCGTTACGTAATCGTGCAACTAACAAGCAAGAATGTACACGCACAATAACACTGTGTCGTCTGTTCGCAATAACAATGCAGTCGTAATTTCTGTTTAAATAAGTTCTCTTGGTTCTTGACTGGATATTGAACTTCAAAACATTGTTGCATGTTAACAGTTTCTCAGTGTGACAAATTGTACAAGTAGCGTGAAGTGAAAATTGCAAAGACTAAGTTAAAAAGCAGATTATCTGTCAATAAATGGTTTTACATGTGAAATGTGGTGTAATCCTTTGCTCTTCTCAGTACGCAGAGTTTCAACTTTAACGCAATTATCATGTGGTATACGTCGGATTCTGTAAGGTCCATTGTAAACTAGAAAGAATTTGTGACTCAAGTGTTTCTTCTTATGTGACAATGAATGAGCTTTAATGAGAACTTTCTGACCAATACATAATTTCTTTGCATTTGCTTTACCGTGTAGTTTTCTCCTTTTGTCTGCTGCAGATTTTATATTTTTAAGAGCCAAATCAATTATGTCTTAGTGTCGAAGTTTACGTGTATTCGGGAAAGGTACAAGCTCTCTGATTCTGTTCGGACGTTCTACATTCTTCAGTACAAGAGTAGGTGGTAAAGCAGTGGAATCATGAGGCATTTCATTCAGCACATTTTGAAATAAGTGTAAATATCTGTCCCAATGCTGATGCTTTCTGTGACAATAAAGTCTGCAAAGCTTATTGATTTCTTTCATAATCCGTTCAGACGGGTTACAATGTGGTGAATACAATGAAATAAAAACAGGTTTGATTTTATGATTCCGAAGCATGCGTGACCCAACAGCAGATCTGCATTGCGGTCCGTTATCTGAAATGACTTTACTAACGTGTCCAACTTCACGTAAGAAATTTTTAACAAAGGCGTTGGATACAGACCGTCCAGTGGCTTTACGTAACGGAGTGAAAGAAACAAATTTTGAAGTAAGTTCAACAGCGACTAGAACGTACGAAAATCCATTCGATGTTCTGACAAGGGGTCCCAAGAGATCAACAGCAGCAAATTCTTTTAATTTAGAAGGAATAATAGGAAACAACGGAGCACGATGTGAGATAGTAGATGGTTTCGCCTTTTGACAAAGTTTACAAATAGACAAGACTCTTCGAATTCGCTTTTCCATATTGTTAAAATAGCAAGTCGTTCGAAGAATATGATAACATTTTCGTGGGCCAAAATGTGCGTAGCTGAAATGAATGTACCAAATGAGCTTATTAACAAAATCGTCTGGAATACAAAGTACCCATAGCTTGTCATCAACAGTGCAGCGTTTGAACAGTATGTTGTTTCTAACCAGTAAGGTTCCGGGACTTACAGAGCCGTTGCTGCTAATCTGTAAACAGCCATTTTGTAAATCTAGATGCCGTTGTTATTATAATCATATTTATGGAGCAGAAGATCATTAAATATATGATTGTTATATATCTCTCTCTTCCTAAAAAGTGGCCGAATCTGAGTGTGTGTCTTTTCATGCCATTTACTTTTGATGTCTTTCCAAATCGGATCTTTATCTTGTTCATGAGCAATGTCCGTTAAAGATGTGGTGATGAAGTTTTCAAAGGCGACTTTCTGCATGTAAAGAATACTGAAATTTTTCTCGAGGGTGCCTTCTGTGTTACTTTTCTGAAGCCCAGCCGGTGCGCGTGACAGTGCGTCCGCAACAATGTTCTCCTTGCCGGGAATGTAGACTATTGTGAAGCGGAATTCTTGCAGAAACAATGCCCAACGTTTTAACCTGTCATGATTTAATTTTGAAGACATAAGAAATTGTAATGCACGATGATCACTGTATACTTTTACGTGCTTACCAGAAAGAAAGAAACGGAATTTGTTAAATGCCCAAACGATAGCTAAAGCTTCTAATTCAGTGACGAAATAATTTTTTTCAGATTTTGTTAGCACTCGGCTAGCAAAAGAAATGGTTTTCTGAACAGTAATGTCATCTTCTATGGCTTCTTGAAATAAATGGGCACCAAGACCGACTTTGGAAGAATCCGTGCTAAGGCAGAAATCTTGTGACAGATCTGGATGAGCTAGTATTGGCGCGTGAAGTAACGCTTCTTTCAAAGAATTGAATTCCAACTGTGCTTGTTCGTCCCAGTTCCAAATAGTATTTTTTCCAGTGAGAGAACAAAGTTTTGGTGTAACTAGAATTTGCATATTCAGAAAACGACGGTAAAAATTTACGAGACCTAGAAAACTGCGGACTTGTCTTTTTGTGGATGGAACTGGAATGGCTCTGATTGCTTCTAACTTTTCAGGAACCGGCTGAATGCCTTCAGAAGAAATAATATGTCCCAAAAACCTCACCTTTGACCTACCGAATTCAGACTTTTCCAAGTTGATGATGATGATGATGATGTTTGGTTTGTAAGGCGCTCAACAGCGTGGTTATCAGCGCCCGTACAATTACCCAATCTTTGCTCAGTCCAATTGCGCCACTTTCCTGGATGATGATGAAATGATGAGGACAACACAAACACCCAGTCATCTCGAGGCAGGTGAAAATCCCTGACCCCGCCGGGAATCGAACCCGGGACCCCGTGCTCGGGAAGCGAGAACGCTACCGCGAGACCACGAGCGGCGGACACTTTTCCAAGTTAACTGTAATTCCAGATTATGCAAAAATACGTAACAAACTGTTGAGGATGCGATTGTGTTGTTCCCATGAAGCTTCTGCTATCAGAATATCGTCCACATATAAGGTGATGTGACGTTTTAAGAACTCAGGTAATATGGAATTTAACCCACGAATGAATGCTGCCGAAGAAATGTTCAAACCAAAATGAAGTTTCCGAAACTGATAACAAACGCCGAAACAAAGGAAAGCTGTGTATTTTCTACATTCTGGATGAAGTTCGATCTGATAAAAGCTGGATCTGAGATCAATGGAAGACAACACTTTTACACCATTAAAATTTTGAAGAAGTTCTTCCATCGTCTGCGGCCTGTCTGTTTCAGGAATGATGATAGTATTGATTTGTCTCGAATCTGAAACAAGCCTGATCGATCCATTTTTCTTCTCAACAACATGTAATGGGTTGTTGTATGAGCTTACTGCAGGCTCAGTAATGCCCTCATTAAGCATAGACTGTATTTCTGTTCTAACATGGTCCCTATAATGCGCCGGAATTACGTATGGTCTAACACAAAATTTAGTATGCTCACGAACACGAAATTGGTATTGAAATCCCTTGATTGTTCCTGTTTTGTGAGTAAAAACTGTGGAATGTGCTTGCAAAATCTCAAAAAGGTCCTGCCTATCAGTGTCATTACAATTCTCAATTGTTTGAATTTTATTCTGAATTAACTCATTAATTTCAAATATGCCGTCGATGTCATCCCTGTCAGTACTTGCAGAGTGATTGTTAGTGTCTAGTTCCGTAGAAAATTCCGAACTGTTGTCTAACAGAACGTAAAGCCGATTAATTTCCTCATGATGGTTTGAGAGCCAATCTTCAAATTTCAAAGCTATTGACTTACCGTCTTTCTCTAAACTTATTTCAGCATCGTGAAAGCTTAAGATTGCTTTGTATTCATTCAAAAAGTCTACTCCCAATATAATTTCCGTCGACAGTAATGGAACAATAAGAAAGTTCATAGAGCAGCTGTGGCTTTGACAAAAGAATTCTAAGTTGGTTTGTTGGCGGACATCTACAGTTTTTCCAAAGATTGCACCTTGTAATTTAATCTTACGTAACGGAAGTGTGGGGCAATCGTTCGATTTGTTGCATTTGCTAAAAGCTGTTTCACTAAGTACTGAAATGGGACTGCCAGAGTCAAGTACTGCCGTAAATTTTATGTCATTTACTGTAATGTGAATCACAGTATATGCAATGTTGTTATGTTTTACATTGTGTTCCTGGAGTAAGATGTCTCTAATGTCTTCCATTCTTACGTAATTACTAGCTACGGCACCTGCGTCGTCAGTTTCATAAGTACGTTTTGTGGCTGCCAGCGGTGTGAGTCATTGCCTATTGTCTCTTTGTTGGCGCACATCGTTATTGGGATTTGGAGACCCAACTTCTACAAATTCACTGTGACGAGAATCCCGCCAGTTCTGATGCAGTTCAGGTCTGTCCTTACGATCATATCGTCTGTCGCCATGTCGGTAGATTCCATAGTTTCTTTCTTGTCGGTCACGTGGTGGAGAATTTCTCCCTGAGTCATAACTGCGCGCTGGACCGTTGCGTCTAAAATTATTCTGTCTCCCTTGATAATAATTGTTTTGGTTCCCATATTGTCTGTTTCTCTGATTGTCTCTGTGATAGTCATTACCGCGGAAAGGTGATCTTTCCCTGTAACTATTACTCTGCCAGTGGTTGTCATACGGGTGGTGTCTGTTTTGGTCACGATTTACGTTGTAAGAATAGGCTTGTCGTGGCCATTTATTGTTTCTGTCGTCACGGAATTGTGACGGATGTGACCTGTAGTGATTGTTTTCCTGTTTTCGCATCCCGCGACTGTCTGTGTCAATTTCTAATTCTTGTAAGAGTCCCTGAAAAGCTTCAATGTCGTCTTTGCAACGTCCTGCCAAAATAATATGCCGTAAATGTTCAGGTAATTTGATTAAGCAAATGCGGATTAGTTCTGAGGGGCTGTATGGGTTTGACAGGTACTGATTCTTGTGCAACATGTCTTCAAAATATTTGACAAGACT
This sequence comes from Schistocerca cancellata, assembly GCF_023864275.1. Classification (NCBI taxonomy): domain Eukaryota; kingdom Metazoa; phylum Arthropoda; class Insecta; order Orthoptera; family Acrididae; genus Schistocerca; species Schistocerca cancellata. Next base: position 616,570,824 of record NC_064630.1, on the reverse strand, counting down.
GGAAAATTCAGATTGTTCAAAGTGTTTCATCATCATAATGCTATGTTTTACTCGGTCTTGTGTAGCTTGTGACCAATATGCTGAGAGGAACGCATGGTAAAATTCTCCTTCACTGTGACAATCGTGAATGACCGATCGCATTCTTACAGCTGGTTCATTCTCCAAGTAGCCACACATAAATTCTAACCTGTGCTCCAATGACCAGTTGGGAGGAAAACAATGAGAGAATTGATGGAGCCACGCTTGTGGATGAATGTCGTTGGCAAAATTCTTAAACGTTTTGAATTTACGTGTAGTAATGAACAGCTTATAGTCAAAATCATCGTGTCGGCGAGTAGCATGTCGGTCATTGTTACGTCGTGTCGGCGGTTCCATCTCAAAATTCGGTGCACATTGCCAATTTCTTTCATAACTTCCGAAATGCCCTGTGTTATTATTTTGTGGCTGTTCCGTATTTCTATGTACCTCTTCCCGTATTGGAATGCGAGTGTCTTCTGAAATACGTAATTCTTGTATTACCTGTGTCAGCTGATCTTGTACTTCCCGGATTTCTCTTTGGTGTTGCAATACGCAATTGCAATTTGACTCAGAATTTGTTTCAGTTTCCTAATTTGTTCACACTCTTCTGTGTCATTAAAGACTCCCGGTTTTATGTCATTCAGATTATCATCTACCTTCGTAGATAAGTTAGTGACCTGATCCGAAAGTTCGGCTACTTTCTCTGATAATGAACTAATTTCCTCCATGTGTCTTTCTGAACGAATTTTCAGAGTATCTACTGTGTCCTTTAAGTTTTCCTGAGTTTTTGCAAGTTGCGTAACCGAATCGGTAGATGCAACTAAGTCCATTTTAGCTTGCAAGGTCTCATGATTTTCATGAACATTAGTTTGCAGTTCTTTTATGGCTGCTTTGTGATTCTGTAATGCATTTTCATGACGCGAAAAAATAGGTTGGAAATGCTCACAAATTTGTGTTTTTACGTCATTACAGACTTTTTGACACTTCGATTCAATGTTATGTAACTCAGTAGTTAAATCTTCACGTGTTTGTTCAAGCGTGGTGTCTAACTTTTGAAGATTTTGTTCCATTGCGTCTAACTTTTGAAGATTTTGTTCCATTGTGTCTAACTTTTGAAGCTTTTGCTGTGTTTGTCTCTGATTTTGTTCCATTTGTTGCATTAGTTGTAATAACAATGCATTAGTGTCTGGAATCTGTTCCTCTACGTTTTTAGGCAGTGCATTTGCACCGGCAACATTCACATTCTGACAAGCTGAAAATGTGTCTTGACTTATTTTAGAAAACGGTGAGGACGCAAAACCTGAATCTACAGTGTTTGTAAAATTGTGTCCTGTCATTTCGGATTCCTGAGGCGAGCTGTTGCCGACCGATCGATCGATAATGCTTACCTGTTCACAACCTGTTTCACTGTCTACACCATTATTTGCCGCCCGCTCCATTTCCCTATGCACAATTACCAAATTACTACTTGGAATGTCTGTTAATTCACTACACAGTGGTGCTGATAAGCTTCGCTCGTCGTCATTATTATTTCTCAGTTTACTTTGGAGCCTAGTGTTACGTTTTTCACACGCCATTATTGTGACAATATTTCACACAACAACACAGAAAAACACAATTTGAAGAGCAAAAATAGGGGAATACATTAACATAGCACTGAAAATAATATCTAGTTAATTGCAAGCGCAGCTGCGAAATACTTGGTGCAAATCTACATGCAAGCCACAACTGTTTTACTGTACAACAATGAAAAACCACAACTACCAAGGAAATTCTCTCTATAATTACACGCTAGCAATAAACAAAAGCTACACTAAATACATAAACTAGAAGAAAATATCAGAAGATTCCAGTGAGGTATCCTAGGCTAAGGGTCGACATATGAAACGTCCCCTTAGAACAATTATACACGACTGTGCTGATAAACCTCTTACACTATTTGCTTTTCAAACAGCTGAGACAAACTGAACGTACTCAAACATTCACTAAAGTGACACACAATATTTTTAGCGCAACGCAATCTGACTATCAAAGATCCCTGCAAAAGAATGGCCCTGAGTAACATTAAACTATACCTTTCAGAAATCACTTACAAAAATCTTCATTACTCGAACTACTGCAATACAGCGAGCGCCACTATTGCCAGCTAAATAAAAGATTCAAACTACGGAAGTCACTAACTACTGATAGGGATAGTTAGCTAATGAAAGATTTTAATAGAGAACAAACAATATCTTTACCTTAATATCATCAAAAGTCATAATATATGTATTTTCAAAACTCCGCCATTTCCTTCCACACATCCACCACTGCTGGCGGCTCACCTCTAACTGCCCAACGCTACGCGCTGTTCACATCCAGCTGCCGCTGCCCAACACTACAATGGCAGACAACAATGCAAACTTGCCACAGACTGCACACAGCCCAGCCAGTGATTTTCATATAGAGCGCTACGTAACGTTGCCAATAAGAAAACATAAACAGCCTACTTACAAGCTATTTGCAGTTGATGTCCTGTACAGTTAATCTCATCTTCCCATCGACAGGGTAGCGGATGTCTCGGTGCTTCATTTCGAAAAGCATTGTTCCTTCATTTTACAGTCATGTACATGAGTACTGTTCCGGTGTTGCCCGCCGCCGGAAGGTGGTGTTCGTAACACGCGTGAGGTAGCACAAATAAAAAAAATAAAAAAAAAAAACCTGTAGCGGATCGCAGCATATGGAAATAGGATGAGCCTTTAGCAATTTAGTCCCATGTTCCACAGCGACAAGTAGCATATATCCAGACTTCCGCTCAGTCTCCCCCCACCTCAATGGACTAGTGTCAGTCAATCATTGTACATACCCAGTGAGCCATCGCGATGGGAAAGATACCACTGATGTGAGGTGATGTGCTGTAATACACACTGCAGTTGATATAGAAAACGAATACCGTCTATGTGTTGGCCTCGAGAATATGCAGCGATCCTATTAAATATACAGGTATTTATCCATTGGAGCAGGTGGACAGGGATTGTCGTCGCTTGCACAGACTGGTGTAAAGTTTCATCGCCTCCTACAATTTAACAGTCGCTGGAGAGGGTCCCTCTTTCGTTATTTAATACAGCACTTTTTCTGTTGTAACACGCTTTGTACACTGCCACACTTTTTTTTGTTCCACCACGACTTCGACGTCTGTGTCAGATTCTAAACTCTCGTTAACACGTTTTGGTCCATTGCCTCCTCCAGAAAACTAGACATGGCAAGTTGTAAATGCTGTTGGGGCTGCTGATCCCACAACACACCCACACACTGGATGATTGAAATAAAAGACAGTCACAACATAAGGAAACTGGAAGAATTTTGAGGCATTTTGGAGCGTTTCCCAACTGCTGTCCGAAGTGATTGTGAACCTCTACATTTAAACTCATCATTCACAGTGACGAGATAGCTGATGGCGCTTTGTTCCATTTGATTGATTCCTCGTATTGCTGGCAAGCACGCGATCACTGTTTTGGTGTTAGCCATCCCTAGATGTTGCACCCTGCAAGTCTATTTTTCCATATCAAACTAGCGATGGCAGTCAATCAGTATGTGGTAATCAATAGCGTACCAGTGGACTGTTGGGATGGAAAAGACACCGTAGATGTTCTGTAATAATAAGCACCATAGTTGCTAGTGCGATCAATTTTAGCAATTTTATCGTAATTTGTACACCGACCAATGACGCAGCAGCATGGTTACCAATTTCTGTATTATTGCTAAACAGCCCCTTCACTACTTTGCGAGTACATGGCGAATATAAGTAGATGACTGTACAGTACGTTTATTCATTATTAATTCCCGAACAAATACTGTTGTGACTTGGCAAGACAGCCAAGCCACTATAATTGGTAGCCGAAAGGCACGCGTTTAAGCTCACGCAGGCTGGCGTGAGGTCTGGAACAGTTAAAGGAGTTGAGTCTACTAAAAATAATACGTAGCTGCTGGAATACTTAACTTTAATCCATAATTGGTGTACATCGGTCTGACGGTACAGGCATCACAAGATAAATAGCAATTGATAATGGCGCCTTGCTAGGTCGTAGCAAATGACGTAGCTGAAGGCTATGCTAACTATCGTCTCGGCAAATGAGAGCGTAATTGGCAGTGAACCATCTCTAGCAAAGTCGGCTGTACAACTGGGGCGAGTGCTAGGAAGACGCTCTAGACATGCCGTGTGGCGGCGCTCGGTCTGCAATCACTGACAGTGGCGACACGCTGGTCCGACGTATACTAACGGACCGCGGCCGATTTAAAGGCTACCACCTAGCAAGTGTGGTGTCTGGTGGTGACACCACAAATACACCAAAGTATACCAACAGCGACCTCCATATCTCTAGCACTTCGATCATAGTGCGTAACTTATGACCTTTGTCTATGTAGATGGGAGTCACAGGGTATTCTCGCATTCTTACGATAAAACTAGAGAGCGAAAGATCTCCTCGCATTGTCAGTGACCAACGATCCCTGCAGGTGGCCAGAAGTAGACTGCTACATTCCACATTCCGTGCAGGAACAGTGCGAACCGAGGCTGTAACTGCTGTCCCGCACCCATCCCAGAGCACAAGATTTCTCCAGATGCTTGAATGTCGAGGAGGTTAGCTCTCCTTATTGGTGTAGAGTAGATACGAAACTATTGTAATGATATAACAGACAGTTAAGAACAAGAAACTGGTGGTTTTTATGCGTGATGGAGCTTCAGACGGACGAAGTATGATGCGTTTTACGTAAAGCAACTGCGCTGTCAATTCTAAAGTATTGTTCTAGCGTCGGGCATCATTACCAAGAAAACACTGGTGAGAGAGAACATAAACACATGCACTCTAGGAGTGCTACAATTTTCTGCACTTAAAACACGCTATAATTTTAGATTGCTGCGGTTTCCGACCTATTAGTCGTATGGAATGCAACGCTTTTACTATCGTAATGTAAGAAATATATGTTTCCAGTGCATGACGTACATTCTCTTTGCAGGTTTCTCTACAATAAACAATGGTGATAGACTGTAAAGTGAAAAACTACTTCCTTAAAACACTGATACCTTGCAATACATGTGCAGTATCGCTATCTGTGCATGTGTTTCAGAAGGATATTATGACGTGCTCTTCCCTCTGGTAGATCTAGCTTCGAACATGGAACACATCTCCATACGTAACGCGTGATTGATCCACCTTCGTTGCCCTATCACAGATGTGATCTGTTGTTGATCTGCATCCCAACATCACTCGGGATACAACGTTCGGTGGATCCACACTCGAACAGTAACTCGGGTCTACTGCGGGACCTGGGAGCCATCTGTGATACATACCAAATAGGAGCTAGGAATCGGAAAAAAAAACAATTTAGAGAACGGGAAATCTGAGAATTATGCTCTGAGAAGGACATAGTATGCATTTTATTAGACATGAATACTCTTGTTGAAGTTCCAATTGCTTCAGCATATATTGCGAGTCATTAGGGCGCTCCGTGTTGTGCTGCTGGACTTGCGCATTACCGCCGTCGCCTCGTGTAGGGACTTCGCTATTGTAGCTTATGCGCCATCAGCACCCCACCCCTCTACCCCCCTCTACCCATCATCAGGAAGCAGCAGTCACCCAATCTTGCCGGCTCTGGGCCTCCGCAGCCGGGCTACTTCCATGAGGCTGCCTTGCGCGACACGCCTACTCCAGGTCCCTCTGGCCAGCTGCGGACCTTTTGACATGAAAGGCGGTGCAACTAGCGAGCTCTTAACTCTCAGGCGGCCTAACGACACAACCGCGACACATGCGCCGCTCTGCCACGTGTTCGGTGGTCTACTGATGAGCACTTGTCTGCCTCCATCAGGGGTGGCGGCAACCAGCAGCTGGAACCTGTGTGTAATGCCTTACCACCAGCAACAGAGTTGTTTTCGAAGGTTAGCGTCTGCCGCCACAACTTTGTCCCAAGGAAAACAGCGACATATATTTCTATGGACATTTAAGCAAACGTCAAATACATGGTAAATTAGTGTTATACTACAATATCTGAGTAAATCAGTGTTATACTACAACTCCTGAGCCCTTCCTACATACGGTTTAGTTAGCAGAAAACTAAAACTGACCTCGCCATCTGCTTAAATCCCTTAGCTTGTTGTGGGATTTAGTGATCGTGTGATGCAAGCCCATCGGTTCCTATAGAGTTCATATTTGTGTTTTACATTCTGAACTCTTATTGTTAGCTAAAGGTTTTGTTTGGTACCTGCATGTGAGTGTACAATACTCAGTATTTACGTTTATTAGTCTCATTTAGACTCGATACGTTGAAAGTAGCAGTTCTTTATAGTTTTATTAGGTCATTTTTGCGTGTGCGTAAACGTTTGTTTACATTATAAATAGGAGGGTTAATTAGTAGGTTTAGCTTACCGTAGGTTACTGTTTAATTCTTTAATAATATTCACTAGATAGCCAATAGCAGTTTACTGTAGGTCACTGTTTATTTTTCTTTACTATTCACTAGATAGACCAAGCACGAAAAAAGCACCAGATCTAGCTTCTACCATCTATTCATATTGTTTTTCATTGTTGATTGTCCTTTGTGCCAACTATTGTGTAGCCGTTAACCTTGTGTTGCAGTAGGTTTCCTTAAGCTCCGTATAGTAAATCACATATTAGCTAGATGGATAGGTGTCTGTGCAGATGCAGGGGGCGTTGGCCACAGTCTAAACGCAGCTGGAAGCTTTGTTGGCCACACTGAACAGGCTCCAGAGTGCACTCCAGTGCCTGGGGAAGCCTCTGCTGTACTAGATGTGCAGGGGGGGATATCACAGCTCTCTGCCACTGAGTCGACCTCAGGTGCGACTGAGCCGGCAGGCCCTCTCTCACCTCGGTGGCGGACTATGTCGAGGTCTCGAGCCTCAAGGCGATGGCTGCACGGAGGTCGCAGGCTCCTACCAAATCCCATGCACTTTGTTAATAGGTTCAATGTGTTATCTGATGCTTGGTGGGGAAGGGGTGGGGGAGGCTGAACCGGATCAGAATGCACCTTCTGCCAGGATAGTGGCCGCAAGGTCCGGACAGGCACGTGGCGACTGGAGTTTGTTAGTTATTGGGAGCTCAAATGATAGGCGGGTCTGGGAGCCCCTCAGGAGCATAGCGACTAGGGCTCGGAAGAAGTCCAGCTTTCACTAGGTATGCTTGCCGGGGGCGTATCTGGGATGTGGAAGAGGCTCTTCCGGCGGTTATCGAGTGTGCGGGGTGCAGCCAGCTGCAGATTGTTGCGCATGTCGGCACCAGCGATGACAGTCGTAGGGGCTCCGGGGAAATCCTTGGGTCCTTTCGACGGCTGGCTAAATTGACGAAGGCGCCTTCCATCTCTCGAGGAGTGGAAGCCAAGCTGACGATTTGCAGCATCGTATTCAGGATGGATCGAGGTTCTATGGTTTGGAGTCGAGAATCTAAACCAGAGGCTACGGGGATTCTGTGACGAAAATGGTTGTAGATTTCTCGACCTACGCTATGGGGTGGAAGGTTGTAGGACGCCCCTCGATAGATCAGGGAGTGCACTACACACAGGAAGCAGCTACATGGGTAGCACAGTACTTGTGACGTGCACATGGTTTTGTTTTTTTAGACTGGGTTCCTCCCCACGAGAAACAAACAGTTGGCTTGAAAAACTACCAGTTCATGAAAATAATGTGGGGGTGCGAACTGTAAAAATTGTTTGTTCTCCTAAACAGATCATTCCAAAGAATTTAAGTGTGCTAAATCGCATGTTAGTAAATCGTCGAAGTGTCTGTACCAATATCCCCGAGTTCCTCTCCGAAATAGACAGTAGTAATGCCAATATTGTATTAGGTACGGAAAACTGGCTGAAACAAGACATAAATAGGAATGAAATTTTGAACTCGGATTGGACAATGTTTAGGAAGGATAGGAGTGATGCTATAGGAGGTGCAGTGTTCATTGCAGTTAAAAGCTGTTTAAACGCAGTTGAGATCGATATTGGGTCAGATTGTGAAATGGTCTGGATAAAGATGTCAGTTAGACAAGGAGTGACCATTGTATTAGGATGTTTTCATAATCAGCATTCGCAACAAGCGTCGCAGAACGTTTCAGCGAAAGTCTGGAGTACATAGGAAATAAATATCAAATTATCCATTAGTTATAGGTGGAGACTTTAATCTGACATCCATTGACTGGGAAAATTACACGTTTGTCACAGGGGGCAGAAACAAAGACTCGTGTGAAGTTATTCTAGGAGCGCTCTCAACACATAACATTGAGCAACTGATTATAAAACCAACTCGAGATGGGAACATATTAGATATCTTGGCGACAAACAGACCTGATCTTTTTGAGGCAGACGAAAAAAAAAACAGCGCAGAGTTTTCTTCTTTGGGAAAGCAAATAAAAGTGTCATTAATGAATATCTGCATAGGAAGCTCCAAGCATTCACTACAGGACACAAAGATATTCAGCATCTTTGACCGGAATTTAAAGGAATAGTCCACCATGTGCTAGAGAAGTATGTGCCTAGCAAAAGTATAGGGGAGGGAAAGGATCCACCTTGGCACAACAAATATATTAGGAAGTTGCTGAGAAAGCAGAGAATTTTGCACAGTCGTTTCAAACGTAGTCACTGGCCCGCTGACTAACAGAAATTAAGCGAAATGAAAACAACTGTCAGAAGGACAAGAAGAGATTCTTTTAACGAATGTGAAAGCAATATTGTATGTGCAGATTCTAAAAATAACCCCAAAAATTTTTGCTCGTAGGTGCAATCTATGAACTCTACAAATAATTCAATACCTCCTTTTGCTGACAGTTCGGGTAATGTAACGTATGATGATAAACGGAAAGCCGAAATTCTAAACCTAGCTTTCAAAAACTCGTTTACTGTAGAGGACTGCAGCATTATTCCACCTTTCTACTATCGGACAAACGCAAGGATGGCTGACATAATGTTTAGTGTATCTGGGATTTTAAAACAGTTAAGATCCTTAGACGCCAGGAAGGCATCTGGCCCAGACGGTATCACCGTAAGATTTTATGTTGACTATGCTACAAATATAGCACCATTCTTATCCACCATCTATCCGAGATCATTGGAACAGCGATAAGTTCCACAGGACTGGAACAATGTCCAGGTCATAGCAATCTACAGAAACGGTAGAAAATCGGATGCACATAATTACCGGCCAATTTCACTGACATCGATTTGTTGTAGAATCATGGAACATATTTTAGTTCAGACATAATGACATTTCTAGACTCTGAAAAGCTCATCTGCAGAAACCAGCACGGTTTTAGGAAACAGTGCTCACGCGAAACACAGTTGGCCCTCATTGTGAATGATATACAAAAGGCCCTAGATACCGGCTCCCAGGTTGATGCCATATTCCTCGATTTTCGAAAGGCGTTCGACTCAGTCCTGCACTGTCGCTTGCTCCAAAAAGTGCGCGCTTACGGTCTATCCGATGACATATGCGGTTCGATAGAAATTTTTCTAACAAACAGAGAGCAGTATGACGTCCTGAATGGGGAGACTTCAACAGAAACAAGCATAACATCAGGCGCGCCCCAGGGCAGCATAATAGGTCCGCTACTTTTTACGATTAACATAAATGATCTGGTTGATGGTACTGACAGCGGCATGAGACTTTTCTCCGATGATGCTGCCATTTTCAGGAAAGCAGTGTCACACGAAACTTGTGAACAAATCAATGAGGATTTGCAGAAAATAAATACGTGGCGTAATAACTGGCAGTTATCTCTCAATATTAGTAAGTGTAACCTACTGCATATAACAAAGCGAAAATCCCCATTAATATACGAGTACAACAAAATGCCCAGTCTTTGGAAGCGGTAACATCCATCAAGTATCTGGGTGTGACTAATCGAAATGATCTCAAATGGAACGATCACATTACACAAGTAACGGGTAAGGCGAACTCTAGATTGCGGTTTATTGGTAGAATCCTGTAGCTATGCAGTCCTTCAACAAAGGAAATTGCTTACAATACGTTAGTTCGTCCAGTCTTGGTGTTTCTTTGTCTGTATGGGGCCCTTACCAGTTGGATTTGATTCAAGAGATTGAGAAGGTCCAAAGAAGAGCGGCAAGAATCATAACAGGTACATTTAACCATCGCGAGAGCATTACAGATCTCATGCAAAGTATGAAGTGGGACAAGCTTGCAGACAGACGACGCGCTAAACGGAAGGGGCTGCTCACTAAATTCCAAAATTCGATCTTCGCCGAGGATGTACAGCATATATTATTACCATCAACTTTCATATCGCGCAATGATCACCGTTCGAAGATAAGGGAAATTAGAGCTCGTACTGAGGCGTTCAGACATTCGTTTTTCTCTCACGCGATCCGCGAGTGGAACAGAGGGGGGGAATAAGAATTTGGCCCGGGTAGTGCCCTCCGCCACACACCACTTGGCGGCTAGCGGAGCATATATGCAGATGTAGATCTAGATGGTTGCAGCTGGCATTGGGCACGGCAGACTATCTATCAATCTCGGACTGAACAAAGAGTGTTTTTCAAAAGCTAGCAGCTGCATCCAATTTTCCGTCCATTTGTCGGCAAACACAGGGTGTTTTCAGGAAGGGGCTTCTGCTTGTTTCACCGAATTTTTTTGTCTCCCACAGCAACTCCCTACACCAAGAAGAAAAAGAATGCAAAGTTAGCGTCTTTCCCCACAGCTCTGTCCTAAGGAAAACAGCAACATATATTTTGAAGGATGCAGCAGGCATAGTGCGTGTCAGACTATGCATCGGTCTCAGTATGAAAAAAGCAATGCTCCACAACCAGAAAAATAGTATATTTGCGCTAGGTATTGCCAGCTGTAGTACATTTTCAAGCAATTTTGGAACACGGAACAAGAAGTGATGTGTTTGAATGAATAGAAGTGACATAAAATCGGTAAAATGACGGAAAATACGTATAAATTGAGGGAAAATACACCGAGGTACGGGGAAATTGAGGGAGTACTTGTATGCCTTCTGATATGTGCTGAACACTTCTTGTACGTGGCAACGAGTATACGACATCAAGAGGAATACGGGAAAACGACGAGATGGAAGCGCCGTGAACCAGAGATACAATCTTTCATATTTCGTCAAGGCAACTTTCTACAAATAATTTCTATTGAGGTAATAGTGACATGCTCGAGTTGACTGATGTCTTTGATGCTTTCCTGGAAAAAAGGGAACCATTTGCCTCTAAACGTACTTCCATAAGAGAGAGAGGGACATGTCGCTGTAGGTCATTGGACCACTTTTTGCTGCTGTCATGTCGGCATGCATCAGTTGTGGGTCAAAACCTGCGTATGACTCGCATACAACTGCGTGTTCTGTGTGTGGCTTTGAGCTCTGTCTACTTGGGATCGTTAAGAGCAAACATCTCGGTCATCAGGGGACTTCCATTCTGTTTCGACACATTCCTCTATACAAATGAAGATTTTTGCAACGTACTCCATTCCGCTATCGCGTCTTTGACATAAAATCGAGTCTTCAGTTTCATAACTGCGGTGATTCTAACTTAGCAGCAACTGTTTGTGAGGTACTACAATCCCCGCGAATGCATCTGCTCGACAGATGTCCTGTTTACAGAGTTAGTGGCGGCAGGATGTGTAATTTCACGTGTCAAACACCGCTGCTACGCCTTTGTCTCTTTCTTTGTAAGACGCATTCTCCATTACTAACAATCATTTTATGTAGGACTGATGAAAGCATAGTATAATTTCTGAACCGTCATTGGATGTAAATAGTGGGGGCTATACACCTCTGGAAAGCTATACTGCACATGTATTGCAAGGAATCGATGTTTTAAGGAAGTAGTTATTCTTTTACAATTTATCACATTGGTTTATTGCAGAGAAACCTGCAAGGAGAATGTACGTCATGCACTGGAGATATATTTCTTACGTTGGGGTAGTAACAGCGTTGCATTCGATACGACTAATAGGTTGGAAACCGCAACAGTCAAACATTATAGCGTGTTTTATGTGCAGAAAATTGTAGCCTTAGGAGTGCATGTGTTAATGTTCTGTCTTACCAGTGCCTTCTTGGTAATGACCCCCGACGCTAGAACAATACTTTAGAACTGATAGCGTAGTTTCTTTACGTAAAACGCCGTATACTTCGTCCGCCTGGAGCTCCATCATGCATAAAAACCACCCGTTCCTTTTTCTTAACTATCTGTTATATCATTACAACAGTTTCATTACTACTGTACACCGATAACGGGAGCTAACCTCCTCGACTTTCGCGCATCTAGAGATATCTTGTGCTCTTGGATGGGTGCGGGACAGCAGTTACAGCCTCGGTTCGCAGGGTGCCTGCACGGAATGTGGAATGTAGCCGTCTACTTCTGGCCACCTGCAGGGATCGTTGGTAAAAAACAGTGCGAGATCTTTCGGTCTCTAACTTTATCCTAAGAATGCGAGAATGCCCTGTGACTCTCATCCACATAGAGAAAGATCGTAAGTTACGCACTACGATCGAAGTGCTAGAGATATGGAGGTCACTGTCTGGTATTCATTGGTGTATATGTTCTAGAATTAACCCTCGGCTGGGCACGTTGGGGAAGTTACATGACATGGTACATGGGGTATTTCAAGACCCCAGTTCATTTGACTGGAGCACTTTATTTACTGTGGGTTTTGCCATTATTTCCTTGTTATAACATCAAATTGTTGTATTCCCCACTATTTTTATTTTTAGTGGATCATAGCACGGTGGCCAGTGACATTACTCCCCTCTCGAGACATTTGACTGGAACACTTTATTTATTGTGGGTTTTGCCATTATTTCCTTGTTGTAACATCAAATTGTTGTATTCCACATTATTTTTATTTTTAGTGGATCATAGCAGGGTGGCCAGGGACATTGCTCCCCTCTCCAGACATTACGCTTGACTTTTTTTTTCTGGGGCTATATCAAGGACAGAGTCTTCGTCACACCAGTTGCTGACGTCGACGAACTGAAGGCTAGGATACAAGCTACTTTGGGTGTTGTGACAGAACACATTTTACGAAACACCTGGCGGGAACTGGAATACCGCCTCTACATTCTCCGAGCTACCAAGGGAGCACACGTTGAGGTTTACTAACGTAAGTGATCTTACAAGAAAACTAGTAACACTAACCTTTGTAACCTCATCAGATGTTATTTATTATGTCGCAGGGTAGCAAGGAGAGCTGCATCAATCCAGTCTCAGGACTGAAGACCACAACAACACGCTATAATGTACAGACATTTTCCTTTTTATGAATATCATAGATGTAAGCAAAACTGTAAGATTAAAAAAAATACCGTGCTTACCTAATAGGAAGTAGTTAGTTAATGGTCTTTCCTCATAGTACTTATTTAGATCATAACTGAGAGAGAGATGTCAGCAACCATGAGCGTTGCAGGTCCAGCAAATAATGAAGTGGAAGTGGTATGGGGTCCCAAAAGACCCCTTGCGCCCAGCAGAGAGTAAACAATAAATGAACGTACTGAGCAATCACCTACTTACATTCGCGATGGCACTCGAAAAGTAGTGGAGGGGCTGTTCAGTGATGATAGAGAAATTGGTCGGTACTGAAATTACTATAAAATGGCTAAAATTGATCGCAGTATCATCTATGCTTATTATTACAGTATATCGGTGGTGTGTTTTCCGTCCCAACAGTCCACTAGTATGCTGTTGATTTCCACATAATTACTGACTGACACCACTTCTTTGAGATGGAGAAAGAGTCTTGGTGGAGGAAGCAACATCTTCCGGGGTTGGCTAACACCGAAACGGTGATCGCGTGCATGTGAGCTATTTGAGGAATCAATCAAATGGAACACAGCGCCATCAGCTATCCCATCACTGCGAATGATGAGTTTAAATGTAGAAGTCGTCAATCACTTTCGGACAGCAGTTTGGAAGACTCAAAACTCTTCCAGTTTCCTTTTGTTGTTGTTGTTGTTTTAATGGCTCAAATAGCTCTGACCACCATGGGACTTAACATCTGAGGTCATCAGTCCCCTAGAACTTAGAACTACTTAAACCTAACTAACCTAAGGACATCACACACATCCATACCCGAGGCGGGATTTGAACCTGCGACTGTAGCGGTCGTGCGGTTCCAGACTGAAGCGCCTAGAACCGCTCGGCCACCCCGGCTGGCACCAGTTTCCTTATGTTGTGACTGTCTTTTATTTCAATCATCCAGTGTGTGGGTGTGTTGTGGTATCACCAGCACCAACAGGATTTACAACGTGCAATGTCTATTTTTCTGAGGAAGCCAATGGACGAAAACGTGTTAATGTCAGTTTAGAATCTGACAAAGACACCGAAGTCGTGGCGGGAAAAAAGTGTGTGGCAGGGATCCTCTTCTGTGACTGATAAACTGTAGGAAAAGATTGTCGTACAGTACAGGCGATGAAACTTTACACCGGTCTGTGCAAGTGACGTCAATCACTGGCCACTTGCTATAATGGATAAATACCTGTGTATGCTCGATGAGAGCACATAGACGGTATTCGTTTTCGGTATCAACTTTTCCCATCCTGACAGTACACTGTGTGCGCTGTTGATTGCCGCACACTGACTGACTGACACCACTCCGTTCAGATGGAGGGAGTCTTGACGGAACGCTGGATATCTGTTACTTGTCGTTGTAAAACATGGGATTAAATGTAGAGGTCATCAACTCAGGTTGTTTGTAAGCTTTCCTCATTGCTACAGACTCACCCTATTTCCATATGCTGCGGTGCCCTACACGTGTTTTTGTTACAATGTTTTATATATATATATATATATATATATATATATATATATATATATATATATATATATATATATATTTGCCAGTATGATAACAGTATCTCTTTTTATTTGTGCTACCTCACGCATGTTATGAACAGCACCTTCCGGCGATGGGCAACACCAGAACAGTAATCATGTACATGACTACAAAATGAAGGAACAGTGCTTTTCGGAAAGCTGCACCGAGACATCCGCTACCCTGTTGATATGAAGATGAGATTGACTGTAAAGGTCATCACCCTCAAATAGCTGTTGGAAGCGCTCTACAATACCGCAATCTCTTCCAGTTTCCATGCGTTACGATGTCTTCCACATTTTCGTCAGTGAGAAACATCACCTCTGTGATTTATTTATACCTGCCTGTGTTGTGGTAGCTGTATAGTTTATGCCATGTAGTGTTCTGTTTTCTGTGAGAGCCAGAGGATCGAAACGTGTTAATGTCGGTTTAGCAGCAACTGACACGGATCTCTAGGTCATGATAGAAAAAACAAAGTGCATGGCAGTGTACGCTGCTTGGGCGTGTTACAACCGAAAAAAAAGACAATGTATTAAACTGTTTGTGTGATTGATAGTCTGTTGCATGTGGTCATCTTACAATACAGTTGATGAAACTTTACACCAGTCTGTGGAAGCGACATCGATCACGAACCACCTGCTCCAATGAACCAATACCTGTACATTTAATAGGATCGTCACATATGTTTGGGGTATCGACATGAATGGAAGCTGAGAGACGCAGATCTCCTTCGGACTGCAGTACCTGTATGTAGTTTGGAGATGTGTCGCAATGCAGTAGCAAAATATTCGTTCTTCCTCCACACCATGTATGATGTGTAGTCTTCCTAACTTTCCCAACAAGAAACACCACCATAACTGCTCGTACTATCTCTTCTCCTATCTCGTACTGCAGGGGAAAGCCTCATTTGGCCCTGGCCTTACACACAGCCTAAAAAGCGTGCGATCAGAATGGCATCGACATCTGTGCTTTCCGTTGAAGACCGAAATGAAATGAAATGATCGTACTGCATTTTTTGGCCGGGATATCCCATTCGGGGTTCGGCCGCCGTATTGCAAGTCTTTTTCAGTTGACGCCACTTCGGCGGCTTGCGTGTTAATAATGATGAAAATGATGATGAAGGACACACAACACCAAGTCCCCTACTGGGAATCGAATCCGAACCCCCTTGCGTGAAATGAGTACAGCAGTACGCGATCCGTCTCGGTGCAACCGGTCTCAGCGTAAACTTCGGACGACAGTAGGCGGAATTCATATCAGTTCATTTTCTAGAGGAGAATCCAGTGACGTTATCACATGGCGGAGCTACGACAGCATGTTCCCATTTCCACCGAGTGCTCAAAACGCGCTCCTGTCGCATTAACTCGGCTTGTCCTGTTGACCCACAGGCTGCAAAAGGTCTTACATTTAGCTTTCTCCAAGTTTCGGACAGGTCAGATTTAAATTGCGACGATCACATGGACTAAGCTGCAGGAAGGGCGGGCAGAGATTTAGGAGCAGTTACAAGATGCAGAGGGACTGTCTAAAAACAGCGCTGGTGTTCTTGATGTGGACAACATTTCTGGCTGAAAGCGTAATACTATCTGTGACCCGTGTGTGCCTGTAGACTTAAGACCACTTTTTATGCAGGGTGATGGTAGCATAGGCTTTATGATCGTGTTTTTAACAGCGCGGTCCTTAAGCAAAATGTATGTTGTAGGCTGTTGAATCCCTCGGTGGTCAGCTCAGATGACATTTCTCGCGTAAAGTACATGATGTTCCATCCATGGATTCCCAGTTGTCCTATTCGTCGAGTGTAATCCGACTGGCGAAAAAAATATTACTCGCCTTGCCGAGAGACTCTCATAAATTAATTAATGGATCAATTTAATTAATTTGCACATCAATTTAATAGCACTACCCAATTACTGCCGTTATCTAGGCAACGCGAAGGCTGAGATGGGAACCATGGAATCATAGAAGTGTGTACTGAAAAGGGCGCCGTTGTCAGAGTTTCGCTACTTCGGCAGTAAAATAATTGAAGAGAGAATATAAAATGTAGACACGCAACAGCGAGAAAAGCGTTGGTGAAGAAGAGGAATTTGCTAACATCCAGTATAGTTAAAAGTGTCAGGAAATCTTTTCTAAAGGCATTTTTCTGGAGTGTACCGATGTGTGGAAGTGAAGCGTGGACGATAAACAGTTTAGACAAGAAAAGAATAAAAGCTTTTGAAATATGGTGCTACAGAAGAATGCTAGAGATTAGGTTGGTAGATCACGTAACTAATGAGGAGGCACTAAATAGAAGCTACATGATTACTCTGCAATTCACATTTAAGTGCTTGGCAGAGGAGCCCGCATCTCGTGGTCGTGCGGTAGCGTTCTCGCTTCCCACGCCCGGGTTCCCGGGTTCGATTCCCGGCGGGGGTCAGGGATTTTCTCTGCCTCGTGATGGCTGGGTGTTGTGTGCTGTCCTTAGGTTAGTTGGGTTTAAGTAGTTCTAAGTTCTCGGGGACTGATGACCTAAGATGTTAAGTCCCATAGTGCTCAGAGCCATTTGAACCATATTTTTGCTTGGCAGAGGGTTCATCGAACCACAATCATACTATCTCCCTACCATTCCACTCCCGAACAGCGCGCGGGAAAAACGAACACCTAAACCTTTCTGTTCGAGCTCTGATTTCTCTTATTTTATTTTGATGATCATTCCTACCTATGTAGGTTGGGCTCAACGAAATATTTTCTCATTCGGAAAAGTAAGTTGGTGACGAAAAACGTCTTTGCTTTAACGACTTGCATCCCAATTCGCGTATAATATCTGCCACACTCTCTCCCCCATTACGTGATAATACAAAACGAGCTGCCCTTTTTTGCACCCTTTCGATGTCCTCCGTCAATCCCACCTGGTAAGGATCCCACACCGCACAACAATATTCTAACAGAGGACGAACGAGTGTAGTGTAAGCTGTTTCTTTACTGGACTTGTTGCATCTTCTAAGTGTCCTGCCAATGAAACGCAACCTTTGGCTCGCCTTCCCCACAATATTATCTATGTGGTCTTTCCAACTGAAGTTGTTCGTAATTTTAACACCCAGGTACTTAGTTGAATTGACAGCCTTGAGAATTGTACTATATATCGAGTAATCGAATTCCAACGGATTTCTTTTGGAACTCATGTGGGTCACCTCACACTTTTCGTTATTTAGCGTCAACTGCCAATTGGGGAGAAAAGATATTTGTGGCACAACTTGACTGAAAGAAGGCACCGGTTGATATGGAATATTGTGAGACATTAAGGGATCACCAATTTAGTATTTGCGGTAAGTGGGGGGGGGGGGGGGGGATCGTATAGGGAGACCAAGAGATGAATGCAGTACCCAGATTGAAAAGGATGTAGGTTGCAGTAGTTATTCGGAGATGTAGACGTTTGCGCAGGATAGAGGAGCATGGAGAGCTGCGTTAACCCAAACTTCGGACTAAAGAACACAACAACAACATCCCACATGACAGTGGAGTATAAGTGCGCTGACTTTCGTTTAAAATGTTCTTGGTGCAACACTTTCAGTTTCCGTAAGAGCATCACACACGCATTTTTAGGATAATCTACGGAATTAGCACTGCCAGCAACAACTTTGCTAGAAGGGCAGAAACTGAGGATGGCCGCAGCCTAGCGGACAGCTGCTGCGAGTGGGCGGGATGACAGCGTAACCAACTTCAGCCCTCGCGTCCGCCTCCACTGCCGCCTACGTCCCGGACGCTTCTGCCTATTAATCACTGCGGGAGTACCACAACCCGCTCTCCATTGTGCGTGGGGGCGGCGGAGGCGGCGGCGGCGGCGAGGACTCACTCAGTTGGCGGCTAATTTGCAGCCACGCTGCAGCAGTCTGCGCCAATTGTGGGTTTCGCTGTGGAGCGACCACAGAGAAGCTGCGGTCGGCTCCAGCGTGCCGAGGGCACTTTGAAGTCGGACTGTAAAATGGCCTGAACCATTCTCGCTTGTGTCTGTGACACACGCTGACTGAACGACAGTCGTGCTGCGGTCTCACTGAAACGGCCCTGTAATGTGCACTACTGTACTGCTTGTGAATCTTACATATATACAGGTTGTGACGCGTATAGGTGCAGATATTTCTATTGGTGACTGATGACGGTGTGCTCAACAACGTTATATCAGTATTTAAGTCATATGAAGACTAACAATTACAGGTCACATGTTTTTCGGTTGGTTAGTACCTCCCAGTATATGTGGCAAGTCCTAGCAATTATTGCTTATTTTCCCCTGGGGAGCAGGTCAGGTGTTGAAGCGGGTAGTCTATACTGACAGGCATAGCCTACTTAGTGGTGCAGAAAATATTATATCATAAAGTTCTGCAAGGTTCGCAGGAGAGCTTCTGTAAAGTTTGGAAGGTAGGAGACGAGGTTCTGGCAGAAGTAAAGCTGTGAGGACGGGGCGTGAGTCGTGCTTGGGTAGCTCAGTTGGTAGAGAACTTGCCCGCGAAAGGCAAAGGTCCCGAGTTCGAGTCTCCGTCCGGCACACAGTTTTAATCTGCCAGGAAGTTTCACCATGTCATAAAGTTTGTGATAATACTGTTCGACGTAAAGGGAAGACAACCGAAACACTGATGTGTGACATTCTTTCCAGTCTGCCAGGTAACAGGCCGTAATATCATCCCTGCTACTAATTACGTCCCCTTAGGAATTTCCGGTTTTCACAGCTGATAAGAAATGTTTAATTGTGCGTGCATGCTGACACCAGTCCATAATTTTTTTTTTTTTTTGGTAGAATCAGCTGTGTACAGCACTTTTCACTTCCGCTTACGAGGTAATTCATGTTTTCTCATTGAGGAGAGGTGGTACATATAATATAATAAAATAATGGAATAGATGATAATAAAATGTTGAAAAGCGTGGCTTTTTAAAATGTATTGAATTAATGAGATTAATTTTTCAACCCGAATGACAAGCACAATAAGCTGAGCTATGCGCCTGGAAATAAGTTCGTATTAGTTCATATTAGTTTGCAGGGGGGAGTAGTTTCTTTCTCCGCTGTAGATTTGCGCTTACCCTTATTTATAATGCTACGTTTGGTCGCCATGTTCACCTTCGAAGTCTTGACCGTGTTCCCATTAAGCTTGTCGGATCTTCGTAATTTACCAAAGTACACAGGTGGGCTTTAGTTCTTGTAATTATCGTACTATTTGAAATAACAACTCACACGACCTTTCTGTTAATAAAACAATACTGTATTTTCTAAACGGTGCATATATGAAATACATACTCCTCACTTATTCATAACGACCCCAAAATGGCGGTTACTCGCTAAAAATGGCATGCTTCTCACTCGTTCACTAGCTCAACGCGAATCCATCCTTCCTCCTACTAGTACAAGAAAATCTCCTCTCTTTTTTAACAACTAAAAATTTAAAAAATGACGGTAGGCATAGGCTCTATGATGGGCTACCGCTTCATCTTTCTTTCTTTGCCTTTAAAGAAGACGAAAACAGAATAAATGCAGAAGGTTTATCACATACATCAACCAAATTAACAGCCTGTGAGTGTGAGCACTGGTTTGTGTTCCAATACTGAGCTTTATTTCAGACGTGCGTTGCAGTTGCTAGCGTGTAATCGCTATGTCAACGGTCAGGCCTATGCCATTGTAATTAATATGAGATGTTCGTAATTTCGTCCCCCTTGCAGTTCTTATTTTCGTCCCGGAACGAAATTTGTAACTGTTATTAAAATCCATTTTATTTGTTATTTATAGAGATTCTTTACTTTTTTCTATTGAATAAGGTAAGCGGAGAGAAATTGATTGGTTGCACAAATGCTTGGTTTCTTATCAAGAAACATGCTTTTCATCTACCCAGACACACAAATTCATATGTACAACTGTTCAGAAGGCTGAAAATAACTTTAAAACATTGTTCATTCATGGTCTTCAAGTGATTTGTAACAATTAACGTATTTGACAATGCTAAGATGGAAAAAAAACATTTAAATTAATTGTATTTTTATGAGAGACGAAATTGCGAAGACTATTTTTTCTATTTCTGTTTTTGCAGCGTTAACGTTTATGTCAAATTGGCCTACTGGTTTTAGTGCGTTATAACCATTTAATTTTAATTTTCCGACTAGTGGAGAATAAATTCAGGAATATATCAATTTGTAGCCATTTCTATAACCTTTGAGGACTTGTACGTATTCCAACGTACTAAGGTCACGAAGCCTGGGATCCCTGTCTTATATGTAAGTGACATGACAGGTAGTACATCATTGTCGGAGTGCACGATAACAATTTCAGACCAAGTGAAACACACGTGTCACAGTTAGGAGTGCCCAAATAGTCGTATTAATACACAGTGGACTCCTGTCTGCCAGCGACGCATGCATGTCCTCCCGTATGTAAACTATCATGAAGGTACCGAATGGCTTGCTGCGATGTTCCCGCTTCACCATGTCACGTACGTGTTCAATTGGCGAAAGATATGGCGCTTCTGTTGGCCAGGGCACATGTCGCACGCCACGAAGAGCACGTTCGTCGCAGCAGCAGTATCTGGACATGCATTGTCCTGCTGGTAAAGCACATCACCTTCCGGTCGAAGAAATGGCACTGGCACGGGGCTAACAGCTTGTGAGTGTAGCCGTACTTGTTATTTCACCCTGCAAAAATACGAGATTTGACCGACATTCCTAACTGATGGCCCCCAACACCGTGAAACCTGCCACGGGTCCTGTGAGTCGTGGGCGAATTACTGTTGAATAGGCAGCTAACCAGGTCTACGCCATACAAGTATATGTGCATCACTCACATACCTATAGAACTTACTCATTAAAGACAATAGAGAGCTACTCCACTCAGCATGCAAATCTTCCACGACACCTAGCCATTTTTGGCACCGTCATTGTATCATTGGTATCCTTGCCAGAGCCACTCGTCGTATTAATTCTGTTGCGGTTCCCAAAGATCCATGATGACAGCAGGCGCAACATGTACCGGGATTTCGTCTATGGATGATTTTACGTCGACCACCGCTGCTCGCACAGCGCATGGATCCTGACGCGTGCCTGTACTACCTGGACGTCCAGAACCTGTCCTACAGGTCTGGGAATGTTGTACAGGCCAACGTTAGAAGCAATGACACACTATTGATACATTGCGCCAATAAGAGCAGCGACAATCCGTCGATACATGCACTCGGCTTGTAATGACACATTCCGACGCAGAGATATACAATACTTTAAAGTCTGCGGCAAAGATTAAATTGAGAGGAATGTAGAATATAATCTTTGTAATGTTCATATAGGATTCTCTTTTGTTTCATACTCCAAGAAGGAGTTAAGACACATTTTCGATTGTTACCTTGTAGGGGATGGACGTAATTTTTGGTGTGTGCTGAAAGGCAGCCGTCTTGTTAGTATTTATGGTTCGCGCGACGAGCAGAGCAAGTCTTTTTGTCTTGTGAATAAAAAATAGTGAAAAGTATCTAAGTTTTACGAGAATTATTTAAAGCTACGTAGCATTGTATTCCTTTGTTTCCACCGTCTACGTGAAGGAAACCGATGCCGACTTAGGATACACACGGTCAACAAAGAGAAGAATATCGATGACGACTAATGAATTAATATTGTGGCAGAAGGACTAATTCTACGTCTAAGGTGAGAACTCTGAAATCAACAATGACGTAGAATTACAAAAATATTATTAATCGGAATTGTGAATTATATTACAGGCAAATTTCACGCAGCACTGAATTTGTCTGCATTCAAGCCGGTCAATACAATCCGTAAAAAAACCTTTCAAAATTTCTAAAGCTAAAGTTCCATATCCATAATTTTTTCTCTTTTCAAAAAATCCACAAACTTTATTTTTTTATTTATTTCTCCACAGGCTCCCCGCAGGCCCACAATGCGACCCCGTTCAAATGTCTGAAGCTGTTCGGTGGGAGAACGTACTCGTCTGTATAGCATGGTTGTATCCTAGAGTAACTATTGCAAACTTTGTTCACCTTTAAACTCAGCACAGTTAACACCTGCAGAGTGAAAAAAAATGGTTCAAATGGCTCTGAGCACTATGGGACATAACATCACAGGTCATCAGTCCCCTAGAACTTAGAACTACTTAAACCTAACTAACCTAAGGACATCACACACATCCATGCCCGAGGCAGGATTCGAACCTGCGACCGTAGCAGTTGCGCGGTTCCAGACTGAAGCGCGTAGAACCGGTCGGCCACTAGCGGCCGGCGCAGAGTGAAAACGGAGGGTGCACAGACAGGCTTCCTGAACGCCATCTGATCGACGATACATGTGACCAATGAAACACTAGCGATACAACCACTCAATATACACATATTATATACCATGGCACCACTAAACATAGTCCTTGAGGGTTCACATTTTTTGTTCCGGCAGTATAAATATATACAAATTACTGGACAAATATTAGTATTAATTCCAGAGTCAGCAGTCGCAATAATCCAGGCTTATGTCTTCTCAGTTCTAAGGACTCTCTCTCTCTCTCTCTCTCTCTCTCTCTCTCTCTCTATATATATATATATATATATATATATATATATATATATATAGAGAGAGAGAGAGAGAGAGAGAGAGAGAGAGTGTCCTAATATTATTAATCGGAATTATAAATTATATTATTGGGAAATTTATATACGTTTCGGCCGTATAATTTCGGGCTATGTTCAGAATAATCCTACTGAAGCTACAGTTTGCCGGCCGGAGTGGCCGAGCGGTTCTAGGCGCTTCAGTCTGGAACCGCGCGACCGCTACGGTCGCAGGTTCGAACCCTGCCTCGGGCATGCATGTGTGTGATGTCCTTAGGTTAGTTAGGTTTAAGTAGTTCTAAGTTCTAGGTGACTGATGACCTCAGAAGTTAAGTCCCATAGTGCTCAGAGCCATTTGAATTTTTGAAGCTACAGTTTGCTACAGTATGCTTCAACCGCTTCCGACCAGTTGCCACGTAACCCTGTCGTGTGCAAGAGAGTGAAACTACAGTTTTCTTATCAAACGTTATGTCTTTACATAAGTGTTCTCTGATCGTCTGATTATCACCACCAACTTTTTGGTCGTTAACTTTACATATCGGTTTTGTCCATTGGTGTCAGTGTTGTTGCTGTGACTGTTTTACTTTAGTAAAAAAAGGAATTCGTGAATTTTAATCCAGGAGACGGTGAGGATTTTTTTTAAAAACGATGACATTATAATTCTGTCTGAGAACGAAAGGTCATCTGAACAGAATAGATGACGTCTGGAAATCATAGACGTCAGCATTATGTCTACGCGTAGCTTCCAAGTGGGCATTCCACCCACTATCGTAGCAATATGGCGACTGGAACTACCAGAACAAGCAACTCGTGTTAGTTACTGTCCAGAGGTATGAGACGTGACAGTATGCGTTCTCGGCCTGTAAGGGCAGAGTACCATTCTCTAAAATCCGCTGGGGGATCCAAAGGCAATAAAAGAGTAGTACCTGCGCAGGATAAATTGCTGATGAAAGAAAGCTGTGGACTGTTGAAAAGCACAGACTGTGACACCCGCTATCAAAGACATCACTTAAAAACGCGAAGTAGACATTTTTATGAGGTGCACTTCGCTCTTTTACGGCTACTAAGAGCGCTCATAAAATGGTTTATGGGCATAGCGGGCGGTCACATTATACTTCGATGTAGATAGCAAACGATAACAACGAATTTCTCTGGAAAGGACGAGAAGCCAGTCTGACAGTGCAGTGCAGAAAGTGCAACAGTTCAGAATTTCCATCATCTCCAACCTATGCAAATAATATAAGCAAGTGAAGACTTCGCTACATTTGACTGGTATTATTTTGTCTCTTCTTTTCACTTTTTTGCCGGCCAGAGTGGCCGTGCTATTCTAGGCGCTACAGTCTGGAACCGCGAGACCGCTACGGTCGCAGGTTCGAATCCTGCCTCGGGCATGGATGTGTGTGATGTCCTTAGGTTAGTTAAGCCATTTGAACCATTTTTTCACTTCTTACGTCTCTACAACATGGGAACAGTACACATATAAGGGGCGATCAAAAAGTTTCGGGCCGGCCGCGGTGGTCTAGCGGTTCTGGCGCTGCAGTCCGGAACCGCGGGACTGCTACGGTCGCAGGTTCGAATCCTGCCTCGGGCATGGGTGTGTGTGATGTCCTTAGGTTAGTTAGGTTTAAGTAGTTCTAAGTTCTAGGGGACTTATGACCTAAGATGTTGAGTCCCATAGTGCTCAGAGCCATTTGAACCATTTTTTGAAAAAGTTTCGGTTCGAAGGCCGTATAATCCACAACAGTTATGCCAAGCAGGCAACATCGCCGTCGGTATTGAGGAAACCATCTTACCGACGCACCAAGTTGGTGAAACATGGTATCCTGCTGCATGACGTCGTACATAAGTGTCTGCTGCACTGTCACCGGCGACCCTTCAAAGCCTTTTTTTAAGAGACCAAATTCGTGACAATCGCATTGCAAGAGATCAGGAATATAGGGCGGATGCTCGAGTGCCTCCCATTTCAGTTGGCGTAGATTCTGCGTTACGAAATTTGTGGTTGGGGAATGTGCGTTATTATGAAGCAGGAGCATCCATTATCGTGGTTTTCCCGGACGTTCAAGCCTTAAATACATACACATTCTTCATTCTCCGGTAGATGTCTACTGGTGTTTTTCCTTCGGTAACCCGCATCCTGGTTCTGACTGTATGCATCTGGTAACGTCGCCAACGTTCACGTTTCCGAATTTGCACACGCACGTCGGAAAGAACCGAATATCATACTAATCCCTCGCCTACATGTCAGTGATTATACACTACTGGCCATTAAAATTGCTACACCAATAAGAAAAGCAGATTATAAACGTGTATTCATTGGACAAACATATTATACTAGAACTTACATGTGATTACATTTTCACGCAATTTGGGTGCATAGGTGCTGAGAAATCAATACCCAGAACAACCACCTCTGGTCGTAATAACGGCCTTGATACGCCTGGGTATTGAGTCAAACAGAGCTTGGATGGCGCATACAGGTATAGCAGCTTCAACACGATACCACAGTTCATCAAGAGTACTGACTGGCGTATCGTGACGAACCAGTTGCTCGGCCACCATTGACCAGACGTTTTCAGATGGTGCGAGATCTGGAGAATGTGTCCGCCCGGGCAGAAGTCGAACATTTTCTGTATCTAGAAAGGCCCGTAAAGGATACGCAACATGCAGTCGTGCATTATCCTGCTGAAATGTAGGGTTTCACAGGGATCGAATGAAGAGTAGAGGCACGGGTCGTAACATATCTGAAATGTAACGTCCACTGTTCGAAGTGCCTTCAATGCGAACAAGAGGTGACCGAGACATGTAACCAATTGCACCCCATACCATCAAGCCGGGTGATACGCCAGTATGGCGATGACGAATACACACTTCCAATGTGTGTTCACTGTGATGTCGCCAAACACCTATGCGACCATCATGATGTTGTAAACAGAACCTGGATTCATACGAATAAATAACGTTTTGCCATTCGTGCACCCAGGTTCGTCGTTGAGCACACCATCGCAGGCGCTCCTGTATGTGATGCAGCGTCAAGGGTTACCGCAGCCATGGTCTGCGAGCTGATAGTCCATGCTGCTGCAAACATCGTTGAACTGTTCGCGCAGATGGTTGTTGTCTTGCAAACGTCCCCTTCTGTTGACTCAGGGATCGAGACGTGGCTGCACGATCCGTTACAGCCATGCGGATAAGATGCCTGACATCTCGACTGCTAGTGATACGAGGCCGTTGGGATCCAGCACCGCGTTCCGTATTACACTCCTGAACCCACCGATTCCATATTCTGCTAACAGTCATTGGATCTCGACCAACGCGAGCAGCAATGTCGCGATACGATAAACCGCAATCGCGATAGGCTACAATCCGACCTTTATCAAAGTCGGAAACGTGATGGTACGCATTTCTCCTCCTTACAAGAGGCATCACAACAACGTTTCACCAGGCAATGCTGGTCAACTATTGTTTGTGTATTAGAAATCGGTGGGAAACTTTCCTCATGTCAGCACGTTGTAGGTGTCGCCACCGGCGCCAACCTTGTGTGAATGCTCTGAAAAGCTAATCATTTGCATATCACAGCATCTTCTTCCTGTCGGTTAAATTTCGCGTCTGTAGCCTGTCATCTTCGTGGTGTAGCAATATTAATGACCAGTAGTGTGTAACCGCACCGGAGTCACGCTACGTTACTTATACGCTGCAGCAAAGCCTCACTTTGATCTCCCCTTATATCTTTGGTAG
Source organism: Schistocerca cancellata (assembly GCF_023864275.1). Classification (NCBI taxonomy): domain Eukaryota; kingdom Metazoa; phylum Arthropoda; class Insecta; order Orthoptera; family Acrididae; genus Schistocerca; species Schistocerca cancellata. Next base: position 616,543,728 of record NC_064630.1, on the reverse strand, counting down.
TTCACGAGTTTTGCTCTGTGTTATACGTATAGTACAACTATGCCGAGGCACAGATTTTTCAGAATGTGAAGCGCAGTTCCAAGAATTACAAAGGACTATCCAAGCAATCCTGAGAAGAGTGAAGACAATGTACGTCAAAGGAACGATAGATGAGGCAGAAGAAGATTTCTTGAGAAAAGACGCTCAAAAGAAGTAGCGTAACGTTATCTTTTATAAGAAGGGATGCCAGTATCACCAAAAGTTCGTGAAGAACAACTCTTCAGGAGATGAAGACAATAATACACAGGTTTCTTCAACTACCTGTTCAAATTCCAGCCTCCAGACACTTTAGACTAAATTATTTACCAAAAAGCAGACAATGAATCTGTAGAAGAACAAAAGCGCAGAATGAGATATAATCCAGATGGAAGTCGTACAAGCTGGAGAGAAGAGACTCCACAAAGGTATTCATCAACCAACGAGGTGGATCTGGATTGTGTAGGAGATCCCATAAGACTGTAAGACAGCTGTCATCTTCCCTACACACAACAAAAGCGATGAAATGGACTGCATCGAGTGGAAATGAATCGTACTCCTGAACCTCGGCTAAAAAACCTCATCCAAGTGTATACTGCATAGAGTTCAGCCGTTTGCAGAAGAATTAATTGATGAATATCAGTGTCGTTTCTGAAAGGAACGTTCGACTGTGGACAACATCTATGTACTGCAACGGCTCATCGAGAACATGGGGAATATCGCGAAGACCTTTCAAGTGGTCTTCGTAGATTTTAAGAAGGCGTACGACTGCGTACTCCGGGAAAGCCTGATAAATTGCCTAAACCGGTTTGAAATACCGTAGAAACTCCTCAGCCTAGTTACAGCTTCTGTAAGTCGATCTATTTACGAGATGTTTGAGGGGCTTTGGTTGTTCACGTTTTTCAGTGAGCTTGGAGATGGAGTAGTGAATCTCCGATACTGGTCACATAAATATATGACATTCAAAATATAAACGGGTAACTGTGTATGTAATTTCACATTTTAGTTATGGTATAATTTGCCTCACTGATTTAATAGACAAAGTGAATTCCAGGAGACAAGTGACGGAGAGCTTTAACATAATCACATAGCTGAAACAAGGAGTTAGTTCGTGTGTGACGCCAATATTGTTCTACCTGACGCTCGAAATTATAATGAGGGAAGCTACCCATAAAAAATTCCGAATGAATTGAGGTAGAGAGGGAGAAAATCTTGCATTTGCCGTTGATGTCGCCCTGTTGTCCAGATTTAAGAGAAAACTGATTCGGTTGAGCGACAGCTTGCATGCGGCAGCGAGCATTATTGGTCTCCTTGTGAGTGAATCGAAGATCGTGTATCTGGTGATGAGCACGACTCACTATGTGTAGTGCCAACAAAGAAATGCGGAGGAGCTTGCGTAACGGTATCTCGTGGCTAGGGTGTGCTGTTCTTATTGCACTTATGAAAACGGTAAATGCGGAATAATACGAACATATTTACAGCTTTATGTACTGTGCAAACCAGGCGAGCGGTAGAAAGTGGTATCAGCATGACAATGCACTATGTCTTAAAACAACGTCTCTAATTCAATTGTTTGTGTAACAGTCCTGAAATGAACTGGCCTGCCGAGAGTCCCGGCTGGAACCAAATGAACACCTTTGGCAAGAGCTAGAACGTCGACTTAGTTCCAGACCACGGCATCCAACATCAATATCATCTCTGGTCTTAGCTCCTGCGGAAGAATCTGTTTCCCCGTGATCAAGGAATGAATTTCAGTGATCGCGAAACTGAATGATAGGTTATTTGCAGAGGCTGAAGCAGATGACCTCGACAAGATTTTTCTACCGTCATTATTAAGTGATTTGAGATCTGTGCCTCAGCACTTGAAGATGATCGCCAAATCTGAAATGATGTTATTTTTGAGGGAGTATTGCAGCGGGTCTTAGAGGTAACTATAAAACTGTAATTACAAGCTCGCGTCGCGCATACCAGTACCTATATGTTCATATCCACCCATGATTGTTCTTGCATACAATTCAAACCCAAGTACATTAAATCGCGATGCCACACGTTCACTTATTTCACCTGATTCATCAGTAGTTACTGACGAACACTCTGGGTAGTACAAATATTAAAAAGTTGGTTCATTGTATTTTAATGTTATACATCCAAACAAGTTACAGCTGAACCTACCTAAAAATAGTTGTATGTGTGGAACAATCATTTTATTTACCTTAAGGTAATCATTAGATTTTCCCCTGGTGATAAAACTGCTCTTTTGCCTTCCTTTGTTATATTAGCCCGCAGAACAGCACAGGCATTATGAAAAAACTAAAGAATTTTGCAGGGTTTTCTCTCAATTCCTTTTAAATTTTAAAACGTGTTGATCTCGAGTCATTAACGTAGGACCCGACCAGTATTAAGTTGACATCGGTGGCGTCTGTTTCTTTTTCTTTCCAATAACAAAGCGAAAAGAATCACTTTCTCGTCAGAATCCATTTCGCAGCTGGCTTATGCTCAAGCACATAGACGTCTCTTGTCACAGAGCTTCTTCCGGGCGGTTCAATTGTGTGCTCGGCGATTCAGGCGCGCGACTTAAACAAGCAGCGACAGAAGCGCGCAGTTGAATTGCCGCGATGAAGTCGCCGGTGTAAAAGCTGCCTAAGGTCTCCCACAGTAAGCGCTATCGCTGGATCCAAGTCGGCGCACGGCAAGTAGCTAGTTTCGTGGGGCGCAGCACTCCTAGAGCCCTGGACTCCGTCTTCTTAATCGACGAACAGCTCAAGCGCTTACAGTCGGCCGTAAACCGATACTTCCGTCTCCGGCGAACGAGGCCACTTTACCCCTCCGCCTTTCCGGCGTACAATTTTGTTTTCCGGCAGAGGAGAAGCTCTTGAAGCTTTCCCGCTGGTCTTCACTATCAACGATTCGTCCGTAGAGCACTAGTGAACTGCGGAAGACACTCGGATACTTAGGAGACTGCTTTCCCAACACTTGTTACGTCCACGCTAGAATATCTTTTAGTTGTTCGGGCCCATTACCTGCGTCAAATGGCTCTGAGCACTATGGGACTTAACATCTGAGGTCATCAGTCCCCTAGAACTTAGAACTAGTTGAACGTAACTAACCTAAGGACATCACACACATTCATGCCCGAGGCAGGATTCGAACCTGCGACCGTAGCGGTCGATCGGTCCCAGACTGAAGCGCCTAGAACCACTCGGCCACACCGGCCAGCAGCCCATTACCTGCGTCCACTTGAAATAATGTATATTTGTCAGCATAAAGCGTGGTGGAGGAAAACCGCAGCCAGAGTTCGGTGGATCAATGACGTCAATGAGATGCTACATTTTTGCGGAGAGGATATTACTTGAAATATTACCCAGAAATTGTCCTTCAGGTATTCTAGAGACTAGACCTATTCCAAAAAGATAGAAAAGATTTTCTGCAGATAAAATACGGTGTTATTAGCTACAGGTACACTATAGGACATCTAGCAGGAAAAATGTTCCTGTGTTCATACGAACTGCAGTATATTTCCACTGTAGATGCTACACTTTTTATAGTGTGAATCTACGAAGATCACTTCTAGTGGAAAGTGTGAAAAACCTGGTACCAATATTTGCTGTTATGGAAAGGTCTGAAATCAGCAAAAAATTACAGCCATCATAAATGGGAGTAATAAGTTAATTCCGTGACAGCCCAGCAATAAGGCGAAGGTTGCCAAAAGCAGATTATTCATGGAGAATATAGAAGCAGCTAAGGACCGACGGGAAACGTAAAAATAAGACTTTCAGTCTACAGGGCAGCAGCAGTACGAACAATAATGTTCGTATCAGCCAATTGAAATGGCTCTGAGCACTATGGGACTCAACTGCTGTGGTCATAAGTCCCCTAGAACTTAGAACTACTTAAACCTAACTAACCTAAGGACATCACACACATCCATGCCCGAGGCAGGATTCGAACCTGCGACCGTAGCGGTCGTGCGGTTCCAGACTGTAGCGCCTTTAACCGCTCGGCCACTCCTATCCGCCAATTCTGGCAAGTCTGGGCAACACCTTACGACCCACCGATTACAGTGCGTTTTAACACACAGACTGGAGACCGCTCAAAATCAACTCTTCTAAAAGGCTCAAGTCAGTTGGCCTTAGTTTTCGAAATATAGGTAATCGTCATGTATATCGTTTCGTATTATCGTTGAGGCTGTCCCTTTCCGAACTAAGTCTCGTCAATGCGTCGGGTGATAAACGTCATAAAAGTGTTCGAATCTTCTACATAATGAATATTGAATAACAGAAATTTTCATAAATACCCTTTTTTATTTTTGCTCAATAGAAAACCGGAAAAGAGACTTGGATTATATTCATGAAAACGCATCTCAGCATAATTATCCGAGTTCATGACGGCATACGTCGCAGGCCATTCCATTACTCTGATTCCTCCGTGCCCGGAGGAGGCGTTCGTAAATTGACCGCAGTTTGCTCGTGCACTATGGCTTTAAAGCAGGACCGTGGAAATGGGCAAGAGGTTGGAGTATCCTGTCCCAGTACTGCAGAACCCTAAAACAACCCTCAATAACGTTGACAGGTTTTCTACATTTGTTCAACATACCGGTCAAAACATGATTGACCCACTGCCTTGAGGCCTATATTGATCGCGTGAGATAGTTGCCTAATGTATGATACCGTATTCCCAGCTGCTTTCGAAACTGCGAACTGGCCAACATTTTTCCGCCAGTACGTTACCATTTCTGTTAAAGAAAACTATATTCAGTGTACTGTCCTCGCAGAATCTAAAAATTTGTTCTTAGCGCCAATTCCACTATTCTGAAATATTCTTTTACTGATTGAGAACGATCCTAGAACCCAGGCATTAACTTGTCGATTTAACAAAAACAGGATTTTCAAAATGGTTCAAATATCTCTAAGCACTATGGGACTTAACATCTGAGGTCATCAGTCCTCTAGACTTAGAACTACTTAAACCTAACTAACCTAAGGACATGACACACATCTATGTCCGAGGCAGGATTCGAACCTGCGACCGTAGCAGCAGCGCGGTTCCGGACAGAAGCGCCTAGAACCGCTCGGCCACAGCGGCCGGCGAAAATCCGGGAAAATGGATCCTAAGAGTTATTTGCTGCTGGAAAGTGCTGATTACTACTATATGAGCAGTAAATGATATAATATTCATAAAATGTGTATACTTATACTACCTCGAAAAATCAGTTTTGTAATTTGTTTGACTTTCTGTACATACTTACCCCTCGTTATCCGCAAATATGAATTATGGCGCGAAAAACCATTTTTGTGAAAGTGTGCATTTTGGCGATTCAGGTTATGTTCCACCTAGAAAATGTATGATACAGTATTCCCAGCTGCTTTCGAAATACTTAATGCCTGCGACGCAATGATTTCTTTGTTAGAAGAAAGAGCATGAAATCATAGTGTGCTGTGTTAGGAGAGTAATGAGTGGAGAGGGGGCCGGCGGAGAGAAGGGGGGGGGGGGGGCGCTGAGAGCCCAAGGAAGCCGGATATGCCCTGTGTTCAAAGAGTGGGGGCGCTGTCCATACAGCAGACAGCGACTTTCCTAATGTTCAAAACGTCACACAAGAAGACAGATCTGCGACTTATTTTCATTATAAATATGCGTGGATCTGTAGTTAAGCTGGCTCGCTCGCATAAAAAGTCATACAGCAGACGAAGAATGACTTTTTTGATCACGAAGCACACATGACGCGGTTCGAAATTATTTCCATCTGCAGAAATCCGATCGCAAAGACTCCACATGGGCAAAAGCGTTACCAGTTGTGTGAGCCCTGAGGAAGGCCACTTGCAATAGTTGCCGAAACGTCGGACAGTTTTATGTTTGACAATGCGGTCAACAGGCCAGAAGAACTTTATTGACAATACTCACTATTTCCATTATCGCCTCGATTATCATACGTTGGTCTTGCAATGCTAGAAATTCACTTCTCTTGTCTCTCACAGGGAGGTGGTGCCGCTTGATTCTCGGTAATTTAGACTTATATACCACGCTGCAAGTGACTGCGTCAATTAACCAATATTTCGTACCAAATTAAGCAAAAAATTGTAGAGAACCGACGAAGTTTCAATATTATTTTCTTTATTTACTTGATGGCTAGTTTAGAGCCTAAACTCATTATCAGATGATCCTAAAAACATAAACCAAATAGTAAGTACTTTGTGCATTACAAAACATTGCCACATTAGAAAAACAACTGGAGACATTAGGTACATACCATTAAGCTATGCAGTAACATACATTACGACAGCCACGTGATTGTTCATTCCACTTAAACACATCTTGTAAAGCAATGAAGATCTAAACTCATTCACCTAACTGAAACACCGACGTGTGGAAGATATTATGAAGACTAGGATGGGGATCGCTTATCGGAACTGCGCCGACTAGCAGGAGCTTTCTTTTACACATATTCTTCTATTTTTCGTTTTTTTTGAAGTGATTAACCTCACATGCCGCAACAAGCAATAGAAAGCACGTATTTTAAATACAAGTAAAAATCCTTACAAGAAGATACTTGAGTTACAATTTGTAACGGAAGCAGTTAGGCATCTATATGTCCTCACGGCAGCACCATACTTGGAAAATCGATGAACCAAATTTTGAACGCCTCGACGACGTTTGTAAAACGAAAATAGATTTTCAAATCAACAACAAATACATTCATAGACAATTTTTTTTACACAAATTAGTATGACATGGCAAGATCAGATACTCCAACAGTAATAAAACCACACATTCAGTTGTAAAACAAACAGATAACCAGACATAAAATAATGATGATATCCCACAGACAAGTATAAACCATTATATAAAGTCAGAAATAAAAGACAAGTAAGTACAACATGGCAAAATAAGGAAGTTTATTATAAACAAGGCTACACAGTCACTTATAAAACAGTTATGTAAAAATCGGACGAAACAGTGATAAAACCACACAGTCAGAAATAAAAACGTTACATAGAATCAGACATAAATAAGAGGTACATCCGGCTTTGAACTTACGGTAACAAACTTCTTTACTCACAACAAAGAGCATCCATTTATTTCAGATCCCAGCTAACACTTATTACGAAATAAACATCTGTAATGGGGCTCATACAGGCTGCGGTAATCAGTTATATTCTGAGGTTAGCGAAGTTGGTAATGTAGAAAGTGAGTTTAGTAAAAACTTTGAAAATTATCTCACATGAACTTAGGGTTTTTTTCATAATGTGGAACTCCAATGTTTTACTTCTCATAAAATGAGTGTGGAGTACATATTAGCAACAAAAAATTAAGATATAAGCTTAACAGCGTATTTACAACAGAACTTTGCATTAGCGTTACACCATTAAACATAGCTTTATGGGTATAAAAACGAGGACGTCAAATGTTGCAAAACTCAGTCCCTATATCATATTGATCATGATCCCAAAATACACCACACTGATATTAGTTACCTAGCTTCAGAAAAACATGATGATTTTTTCCTGTGTCAAGTTTAATGTAGACAAAACTACCAGCCAAATTAATGGACCATACAAATGGAGAAGTATTATATTAAAGAACCCACTGGAGATTAGTACTGTGACGTTCAATGCTAATCTAATTTGTCGTAAGGTATCCAAGACCAGAATGTATGGAAAGGATTTCATACTATGATGCATCGTTTCCATAGACTGCTACCAAATCAGCACAATAGCGTTGTTCCCCTTCACATGGTCTCCTATTTGTAAATGTGCCACGCCATTTTGTCACACGCATCAAAAATATTAATGTAAATAGTTAAAGAGGAGATAAAATAAAGTAGATTGAAACTTACTCAATGATCAATTTGGTTTCAGAACAGGGCAAGCAATATGTTGGAAACAAGATTAGAAGTAAACAGAAAAACATATATAGCGTTTATTGACCTAGAAAAAGTATTTGTTTTATTTGATTAGTAGTTATTATTTAAAGCAGTTAGTAAAGTGTAACGTGACTGGCTGAACAGACAATTAATGTTGGGTATGTACAAATGACAGTGTACTGAAATGAAATTAATAGTAGGAAGAAAGAAGCAAAAATGGGAAAGGGAGTAAGAGGGGTAACATCCACATCACCTCACTTATTTGATACGGTCATCGAGGAGGCAATGCAACAATGAAAGAAAAGATAATAAGAATCAAAATTAATTGTATTCATATTCAGTTTATGGGATTTGCTGATGAGATTGGGCAATGCCAGACTCAGAGAAAGAATTAAACAAAGTACTTAAGCCTTAAATCAAGAGATAACGAATACCAACAAGACAAAAGTCATGGTTACAGAAAAAGGTGGTGGATGTTGAGAGTGACATAAAAATAGGAAATGAGCAGCTTGTGACATTTCTGGCTTTGGAGCCATAAGATTCCATCCAAGGAATAGTTTGGTTGAGATTGCAGTAGTTGTGGCACGATGTAAGAAGTGGGATGAGAGGTAGACAACAGATAGTATGATGAGAACCAATTCAATCAGAAATTGCACCAGTTTGATAGGAGAACATGACTGGCTGCCAACACAGGACCTGGGGAGCAAAATCCCTGACTCCTTTATTAATATTTGATAAAGTATAACTCATTCCAAAGACACTCTCAGCAGCAAGCAATTACCTACTTATTTTATATCTCACAAGAGAACATTCCCAAATGTCAATGAACGATCTTGGTGAAACGTGGCAGGTGTGTAGAGGGGGCATAATAATGCAATACGAATTTTTTATTTGTGCCCAGTTTCATTTTAAGACGTAAAACACGCCCCAATTTGTAATTTCGCATATTAGGTTTGAAGGGAATAGTTTCGAAACTGTGAAATACAAATAGTGTGTTTCATACAAAAGTTGAAATGTAACTAAAGTTCTTGAAAACTGTAAATTAAATTCTGAAAAACTGAAAATTTACAAATTACTCCAGCACTATTAACGAATTCTGCGAAGTGGAAACTTTTATTACAGCATAAATTAAAGCTTTCACGTCACATACATCCATGTGTAAGAAAGCTGGTTTCTGTAATACCATTTTTGGAAAATAATTTGTACACAGTGTACTGTCGGAGCATGTGAAACATACCTAATCAGAATGTCTAAGCGTTCATTATTATTTTAATTATTTGCTTTATGTAATTTTGTTTAATTTTATATAGTTATATTACATCGTAAATTAATTCCTTTTGCGTTTTTTAGTTTACCGTTTCACATGCGTGTATTTTGTTAATTGAAAGTAATAGGTAACCCATTATTATGATACAAAATCGTTACGATAATGATAGTAAAGAAACACTTGCGACATGACTTTTTTTTACACCATGCACACAAAATAAACAAATTTTCTCCAGCACTGGGGAAGGACAATGTCTGTCAAATATTGTTTGACTTGTTAAGACGTTAGCTTACGAGATTTCGATGCCGTCACAAGAACATTTATGGCGACCTGTCAGCAAACGCCTGTCTGTTGGGACGGCGCTTTCGACAACATACTGCTATTCGCGGTATCCGCCGAAAACAGTCACTGCGACAAGTTCTTCTTGGCGTGACGACGGTGATTCTAGGACTTGTTCAGTATATTAGTAGTTGCTTATGAAGGCTGTTGTTTTAAGATTATAAAAGGGTGCAACATGCGGCAACACACCCTGGTACCATCTCCAGAGGACAGCCCTGTCCAGCGCCACTTCTCGTTAGCTGCAGCCCAGAGATGCAACAATTGGCAGGCTGCAATCTTCAGAGATTCGCCAATTACCAGCTCATGGGGTACAAGGCTGTACTGCTCGCAGGCGACACCATACATCACGTCGCGAGTCTGCCGAGAGCTGTCCATGCTGTGTCTTCTCATAGGTGCCTCCTGCTATAGAAATCGGCCCCGACTGCCCAACAGCAGTCTCGTCCGCTGCTTGCTACTACTGCGGCACTACATCGCCACTCGACTTATGGGCCTCTCTATACTCTTCAGGACCTCTCTCTCAAGGAACGCTCTTTGGATTATTACGCATCGCATGGATTTCTGGACATGGCCATCGACACGGACGGTGCGTGTTGAATTGGCTCTTTACTCCGACGACACAGAGCTGTTCTCCCGCAGCATGTGCCTTGTACGATAAATCGGCTCAGTTCGCGTTCGGCACATCATGGAAATGGGTAACCAACCACACCGCAGGCTGACAACAAGTTGAGCTGACCTGCTACGAGAGTTATTTTCTCCGCAGTAGCCTGAGGTAAACGCACTTCCACATCACCAGAGGCGAATCTTGCTGCGAGAATAATATTCTCTGCAGCAGCATGAGGACAATCATTTCCACTTTAGCTGAGGCCAATAGAGCAAGTTAGGTAAAACATGACCCCACATTCAGAGGTTTAGCCTGCATACATACTGAACAAGGAATGCTCGACAATTACAGCGACCAGCGACTCGAAGATTAGTCTGAGGTTGCACATGAGGAAGATAACGAGTTACGTTATCAAAATATTGTGAAAGAACGATGCTACCAGCCAGCAGAATAGCCGACACCTCAAAGACGTCACAAATTTCGAGGGAGGTCTTAATAATTACATTATGTAAACACGATATGAAAATATTGGGAAGTGACAGTATTGTGCCAGAATGTGACAATGATCTCCAATGAGCAAAAGGCATCAAAAGTTTGAAACAGTTTATATAGTTTAACTGCATACAACTGAAAAGACTATAAGCAATAGCATTATTGATTAGAAACAAGCCACTTTGTCGTTTGGCATCGGAAGAAAGGTTGAAATATAGAAAGAAAATGTGCTGTGGGTGTAAGTAGTAAGCGGATCACTTTAGTGCACTAGGGGATTATTTAATGATCAAACCCACCCAACCACAGAACTAAAATATAAAAAATTAAATAAATGAAAATTTATTGAAACGATTAATCCCATATCATGAAATTTGTTATCATTATTTTAAGGTCTCTTCATTGGTTCATATGGCTCTGAGCACTATGGGACTTAACTACTGAGGTCATCAGTCCCTTAGAACTTAGAACTACTTAAACCTAACTAACCTAAGGACATCACACACATCCATGCCCGAGGCAGGATTCGAACCTGCGACCGTAGCGGTTGCGTGGTTCCAGATTGTAGCGCCTAGAACTGCTCGGCCACCCCGGCCGGCAACCAGTTATTCTGTACTAGTAAAACTAATATTTGGTAAAGCTACTTATTTACATGTACTTCCTTATATACGTCCTCTTATTGAATGCACTCACTCAACAGTAATTTGCTGGTGTGTTTTATTGCTTTATTAACGTATATTGATTGATGTTTGGTTAGTATTTGCTGTGTCTTCTGCGGTCTGTTTGTTTTCCAGTTTCTGCAAGTTGGGGTGCGTGGGTGTGACGCGACGTCCTGCTTCGGTGCACAGAAGCTGTGACATGCCTTCAAATGGGAAGGGACTTCCCGTTGATCGCCGACGTTTAGGTGTTGTTTGGATGGCTGGTCAGCTGCTTCCGGCATTTAAGTTAAGTCACCCTTGCCCAGGGCTGCCTCGGGTCACTGCCCGTTTGATAAATATAACCTACTTCATGTGTTGTTTATTTTTTTCTTTAAAAAAGGGGTTTTAAAATTGTTGAATATGAATTATTAAAGTCACTTGTTGTGCTGGTTGGGTTTTTGGGGGTTCTAAACGAACTGATGCTTTTGGTAAATTACCTTCATATTGTTAATTTAAAAAAAAATTGTGCAATTTTTTAAAAATCAGTTTCATACTGTAACTGCAGCAGCTGTCCGAATGCAGAGGCCTGTTGGAGCATACGAATGTGTCTGAGTTAACTTTGCCATCTTCTAGACGACAGAATAGTGAACTAATACTTAGTATGTGTTTGGCGGCTTTAGTGATCAAGTGGAAATTGAAGATTGTGTATGGAAGTGCGTTTGCGCTGGACTATTATTCCCTCGCATGCAAATTGTTCGGTTGACTGCTTTGTGCACATTTTGCGCCTTTATTTAGTTGAGAGAAGATCGATGTGGTGTGTGCATCTTCAATGTGGAAGACAGGTTTGCCTGTTCTCTCGACATGGGAAAGACCTTAGTTGGCTTGGAAATTATAGGGGTGATTTGGAATCTGTTACATCACCGACATCGATGTTCCAGTGAGAAAATCAGTTTCCTCTATTTGTTTCCAGTTACTCAGTGGTTTACAGCACGCTGCAACTCGCTAAAGTTTGGGGTTTGTAGAGAAATAATTTCCATTCCATATCTTGGGCATTATGTTGCGCTAGCGATCGGTAGGATGATGCCTAGTGCTTGATATCGAGAAGTACCACGAAAATGGTATAATATTATGGTGAACCATGCGAAAATACGTTGTTGTTGTTGTTGTTGTCTTCAGTCCTGTGACTGGTCTGATGCTGCTCTCCATGCTACTCTATCCTGTGCAGGCTTCTTCATCTCCCAGTACCTACTGCAACCTACATCCTTCTGAATATGCTTAGTGTATTCATCTCTTGGACACCCTCTACGATTTTTACGCTCCACGCCGTCGTCCAGTACTAAATTGGTGATCCCTTGATGCCTCAGAACATGTCCTACCAACCGATCCCTTCTTCTAGTCAAGTTGTGCCACAAACTTCTCTTCTCCCTAACCCTATTCAGTACTTCCTCATTAATTATGTGATCTACCCATCTAATCTTAAGCATTCCTCTGTAGCACCACATTTCGAAAGCTTCTATTCTCTTCTTGTCCAAACTATTTATCTTCCTTGTTTCACTTCCATACATGGCTACACTCCATACAAATACTTTCAGAAGCGACTTCCTGACACTTAAATCTATACTCAATGTTAACAAATTTCTCTTCTTCAGAAACGCTTTCCTTGCCATTGCCAGTCTACATTTTATATCCTCTCTACTTCGACTATCATCAGTTATTTTGCTCCCCAAATAGCAATACTTTAAGTGTCTCATTTCCTAATCTAATTCCCTCAGCATCACCTGACTTAATTCGACTGCATTCCATTATCCTCATTTTGCTTTTGTTGATGTTCATTTTATATCCTCCTTTCAAGACACTATCCATTCCGTTTAACTGCTCTTCCAAGTCCTTTGCTGTCTCTGACAGCAAATACGTATGTTCTTGTAATCCTCAAGTGTGGAGATGTCTGTAGAAAAGCGAGCAGATTTGGAGCAGAAACAGTAATGCGTTTGTGCCAAGGGGAAACGATCTCGAATTTGTAGAAAAGTTCGCTGAGGGTGCTATGATGTAAAAGGGATGATTTTGTGTGGCGCTGAACGTCACGTCTGTAGAAAGAAAGAAAAGGCTGATGGTGCTTACCTAGAACTGGGGGGCATCGTGACATACAGCCTGTGTGAGTGTAGGCATACCATAATTTATTCGGGTGCTGTACAGATATAAAAGATAACTGCAATGTTTGCGTAAAATGTATACATATTGTATTGTAAAGTTACTGTGGCTTACGTTCTGTAAAATGTGTATATATTGCATTGTAAAGTTACAAAAGTTTGTTATGGCTTGACTAGAGAGGATGACTGTGTGTCCTATCGTAAGAGTATTTCCATTAGAATCGCTGAGAAGAAAGCAGCTTCTGCTATTCTGGAATAGATTTCTGCAGCGTCTTCGCTGGACCGCAGTTAGAGGGAGGGCAGCAACGAACCCACGTGTGTGGCCCAGCTTTGAGTGTTTGCGCTATGTAAATAAGTCTTCGATCTCGTCCAATAGCGTCATCAGCGGCGCCTAGGTGACTACGTATTTGGACAGGAATTGGTCTGGTGTCAAGTATGTAAGGGATGTCCCTGTCTCATGTGTGCGACCATCTGTGCATGGTTTGACAGCTGAGGGAGGCGTCACTTCGCGCTCTAGTGGACAGGGTGTGAAGGGGGCGGGGGTGCTTGCACGTGTTGATTGCATTATTTTGTGAGTGGGCCTGTAGGCTGTGCCATGCAGTATTTGGACAGTTTATGAGTACTGAGCATGTCTGCACATCACTGTCCTGAATTATTTAGGGGCATTTTGCAGGTCTGTACTGAAATTACTTCTGAAAATGAGGAGTGTCTGCAGACTGTGTATTGTGACCCCAAGCACATCAGGGCAAGTGTTTTGTGTCAGTGTGATATATATACTGCATCCCTCACTAAAATATTCCAAAATAAACAGAATGCACTCCTTCCTTACTCTCCCCAGCAGCCCAGCACAGCCTGAGTCATTTCGAGCCATTTTCCACCTACAGACCACCATCTGGAATTAGGTCTTAGGAGGGATGACCATACGCTCTGGTGGCAGTAATGTGTACTAGGTTAGTTGGAGTCTAGATCTCATGGTGGAGACAATGCTTGCAAAATAAAAACTTATGTCCATCATAGGCAGAGTCGTTTTCCTGCCATATCGCCCCACCATCTTTGATGAAGACATGCAATGTGCATGTTAGTACACTTTAGTACACGTTAATGCACGTTGGCCTGACAACATGGATTGGTAATTGGAGGTGGCAGTCAGTTGAGGATTGTGGTGGAGACTTTAACTATTTCCTTCCAAGTCTAGGTGGGTGTGGCATTGGCGAAAATTCATTCCAAGTCCACAGTAACGCAGTCTGGTGGCGTCAATATGTACTAGGCTTCATGGTGAACACATTGTATGCCTTCATCTTGGATGACAGTATTTGCATCATCACTTGATGTCACGGTTGCTCCCTATGGTACCGTTACTGTGTACTAAGTCAATTTGAGTCCTGACCTCATGGCAAACACACTGTTTGCCACCATCTTGGATTATGTCATAGATAAGAGCTCATTCTGGTGGTGGCTATGTGTACTAAGTCAGCTGGTGAACACACTGTGTGTCCGTACTGCATGAAAATGATGAAATAAAGACTTATGTCAGAGTTCTTTTCCCACGAATGCTGAGGAGGATGTGGTGGGCGAGTGACTGAGGTTAGTGCAAGTGTTCTTTATTTCGCGCCGTTTTCTTAGCTTAGTAGAGACATGCGAATTGACCTTTGTTTACTGTCAAAATTCAGACTTGGTGCCAGTTCATAGGAAGAGGTGGTGGTCAGGTGACATGTTAGTGGAGGTAGGCCAAGCTAACTATCTTCCCGCAATTTTCTTTGCTTAGTAGAGATAACCTGGATGTGATGCATTATCCTGTTGGAATTCAAACTTGGCGGCAGTTTGTAGAAGGATTTGCTGGTCAGATGACTTAGGTTAGTACAAGTGACCTATCTTCCCACAATTTTTTTAGGCTGGTAGCGAAACCTCAAGTGACCTTTATTCACCGCAAAAATTCAAACTTGGTGCCAGTTCATAGGAGGAAGTGGCAGTCGGGTGACAGGTTAGTGGAGGTAGACCAAGTGAGCAGTCTTCCCGCGTGTTTCTTTGCTTAATAGAGATAACTGGTGTGTGATGCATTATCATGTGGGAGTTTGTACTTCCCGCCATTTTTCTGGGGGAGGGGGGTTACGTTAGTGGAGGTAGCCCATTGACCTTCTTTCTGTCAAAATTCAAACTTGCCACTAAAATCCACTATCTTGAATGACGTCATGGCCGCCATCTTGGATGATGTTATACACTGTTGCCAAGTCTGCACAATGCCCTCTGGGATGAAATCATCTCTGCCATCTTGGATACATCTGGCAACAGTGCAGAGTGGTGTAGAATAGATGTTGCCCCAATACTATCAGAATCTGCCTGATCATGAAGTAATCTAACTTAAATCTTTCCATATCTCCCGGCCTTTTCCAATTGCACCTCTTCCTTTTTGTTTCTCTAACAGAGTATTCGCTATTACTAGCTGAAATTTATTGCAGAACTCAATTAGTCTTTCTCCTCTCTCATTCCATATTCTCCTTTAGCCATTTGTCCTACTCCTTCTCCGACAATTGTATTCCAGTCCCCCATAACTATCAGATTTTCATCTTTCTTTACACATTGTATTACCCTAATCCTCATATACTTTGTCTACCGCTTCATCTTCAGGTTCCGACATCGGCATTTATACCTAACTATAGTTGTGAATGTTGGTTTGCTGTCGATTCTGATAAGAACTGTTCACCCTAATACAGTCTGCTCTACCATCCTATTCATAACGAATCCTTATTCCACTACATCATTTTCAGCTCCTGTTGATGTTATATTGAACTCAAATTACATGAACCCCTTTTTCTATTTCATTTAACTGATCTGTACTATATCTAGATTGAGCCTTTTCATTTTCCTTTTCAGATTTTCTAGGTTCCCTGCCACACTCAAACTTCTGACATTATATGCCTAGGCTCACCTGACGTTATCCTTTCCTTGGTTATTCAGTCTTTTTCTCATGGTCACCTCCGCCTTGGCAGTCCCCTCTGGGAGATAAGAATGGGAGACTAGATGGTAATATTATGCCAACTGAGAGTTCATCAGGACACTTTATCATTTACAGGTCACATGTCCAGTGGATACACAGTACGTATCTTCAATACCTTTAATGTAGAGGTTTCCATTGCCGTCTGCATCATCATGCTGTTGATCATTGCTGATTCTTCTGGCTTTACTTTCAGGTTCCAATCCCATGGGGAAGAGGGTACCCTGAAGCTCTGTCTACTGCTCCGCCCTCTTTGACGAGGACATTGGCAGCATGATGGCGACTTCTTGCGCCGGAAGTCTTCGACCGCCAATACCAATGACTTTTATTCAAAACTTAAGCGGTGGCATGGTTCGAAAACGAGGGGGTGGCCAACCTTTCAACCGAACAATTTGATGGACTGTGCTGGTATCCCCTAGACCACAGGTGCACCTCCGTTATAGACGTCAATGTGAAGGCTTCATATAGCACAGCCACCTATCGGGACTTCATGAAACAATAGGGGCTGAAGTGGGAATATTATGCAATGTTCACAACAAATTTCGCATTTTTTCAACCAAAATTAGTCGAGAAAAAATGTGTTGCATTACTAACTGAATGCCTCTTGCACTAAGCCTCTTAGATATGAACTTAAATGCATGAGATAATGTAGTATTCTATGCTCACTGTAATCTCTCTCTCAATACAGTAGACTATTACTTACGTATTGTAATAAATATTAATATCCAAAGACTTAATGTCAAATTATGAACTCATTTCTTACGTTAATCAGAATCCAGTAAGGGTACCTTCGTGTAGTTACCAGTCAAGCCGATGCCGATGAATAGAGACAAGGCTGTGAAAGGGGGGGAATTGATTCTTCATAATTTTTTTTATTAATGTCTCCACATCAGCGAGTAGCCTAGAAAAGCAATACGCTTCCAAAGTTCCCTGGCGCATAGTGCCTCTGGATCGTTAAATGAACATAGGTAGGGGTAAAAACATTGAAAAATACGCGATCCAAATTTGATACAATGCAGCCACCTCGCCCTGTGCTCACTCGTCACTTTAACTGTGCCAATAATTTGATCTAACAGTCATTGCCCCTCACTTATGACCATTTTCAAAATATGAACAACCAGAATATTACAGCCCACAAGGAAGGTTGGAGTTGACAACCTGTCGACAATACGGTAATCAGAGATGGACTTACGGCCTCCGGCACGTAATAGCAGAGTTAAAAATACACTCTAAGACAAAAGAAAATAAAAGAAAATAAAAACCGACGCACCTCGAAGGAATGGGCAATGACGGGACGGAAACCCATACAAGTGATATACATGTACAGAAAAACAAATGATTATAGTTTCATAAATATCGGTTCATTTATTCAAGAAAAAAAGCTTTACAAAATAAATCAATAATGTGTTGCTCCACCCCTGCAGTTATTCGGCTTGGAGTTGATCGTCAGAGTGGCTGGATGTCCATCTGACGGATATTGTGTCAAATCCTATCCATCTTGCCCTTTAGATCGTCAAAATCCTGAACTGGTTGGAGGGTCCAGCCCATGATGTTCCAAACGTTCTCAGTTAGGGAGAAATCTAGCGACCTTATAGGGTCTGGCAAGCACGAAGCCAAGCAGTAGAAACACTCATGGTGTCCGGGCGGGCATTACCTGCTGAAATGTAAGCCCAGGATCGCTTGCCATGAAGAGCAATAAAACGGGGCGTAGAATATCGTCCACGTACCGCTTTGATGATAAGGGTCCTGCTACGAAAAGAAATGGCAACTCGCACTATGACTCTTGGATGACGGTCCGTAAGACTGCACTGTAGTTCGTTCTCTAGATTGTCGCACAGATGACAAAATGGTAGATATCGAAATAGATGACAGAGGGATAGAAAAACAATTAAAATGCCGTGTTTCTTGACTTCCGCAAGGCGTTTGATACAGTTCCCGACAGTCGTATAATGAACAAAATAAGAGCATATGGACTATCAGACCAATTGTGTGATTGGATTGAAGTGTTACTAGACAACAGAACGCAGCATGCCATTCGCAATGGAGAGAAGTCTTCCGAAATAAGAGTGATTTCAGGTGTGCCGCAGGGGAGTGTCGTAGGACCGTTGCTATTCACAATATATATAAATGACCTTGTGTATCACATCAGAAGTTCACTAAGGCTTTTTGCGGATGATGCTGTGGTATATCGAGAGTTTCTAACAATGGAAAATCGTACTGAAATGCAGGAGGATCTGCAACGAATCGACGCATGGTGCAGGGAATGGCAATTGAATGTCGATGTAGACAAGTGTAATGTGCCGCGAATACAAAGAAAGAAAGATACAATATAGCAGGTCAGCAACTGGAAGCAGTTAATTCCATAAATTATCTGAGAGTAGGCATTAGGAGTGATCTAAAATGGAATGACCATATAAAATTAATCGTCGGTAAAGCAGATGCCAGACTGAGATTCATTGGAAGAATCCTAAGGAAATGCAGTCCGAAAACAAAGGAAGTAGGTTACAGTACACTTGTTCGCCCACTGCTTGAATATTGCTCACCAGTGTGGGATCCGAACCAGATAGGGTTGATAGAAGAGATAGAGAAGATGCAAAGGACAGTAGCGCGCTTCGTTACAGGATCATTTAGTAATCGCGAAAGCGTTACGGAGATGGTAGACAGACTCCAGCGGAAGACTCTGCAAGAGAGATGCTCAGTAGCTCGGTACGGGCTTTTGTTGAAGTTTCGACAACATATCTTCACCGAGGAGTCAAGCAGTATATTGCTCCTTCCTACGTATATCTCGCGAGGAGACCATGAGGATAAAATCAGAGAGATTAGAGGAGCCCACACAGAGGCACACCGACAATCTTTCTTTCCACGAACAATACGAGACTGGAATAGAAGGGAGAACCGATAGAGGTACTCAGGGTACCCTCCGCCACACACGACCGTGTGGCTTGCACAGTATAGGCGTAAATGTATATGTACAGGTCGGTATCCCACTGCTGTCTGGGACGTCTCCAGACACGTCTGCGCTGGTCGTTGGGGCTCACTTCGAGGCGGCACTCATCACAGTAGACATTCGACTCCTGTCAATGTGATTAAAGACTGACTGTGGCTGACGCCACCGCAGTGGGGCTGCTGGTGTACAGAGGTCAATGGTAGTCAGCGCAAGGCGCTCTGTGAGCTCAGCAGGGGTTTATGGGTCTTGTGGTCGTGGAAGCTACAATTGCACGTCGGATCGATGATAATGATGAATCCGGGGCTTTGAGCGCCTCTCTGACGACTGCTCGATGCTCATAGTACGAGATCACCCATCCCTACTAACATCGGCGAATAGCGGTATCGCTCCTGTTAACATGTTGAGCGATTCAGCGATTACTCCAACGGCTTCTTTGAGCCCACAAGGGGCTCTGAGCACTATGGGACTCAACTGCTGTGGTCATAAGTCCCCTAGAACTTAGAACTACTTAAACCTATCCAACCTAAGGACATCACACACATCCATGCCCGAGGCAGGATTCGAACCTGCGACCGTTGCGGTCGTGCGGTTCCAGACTGTAGCGCCTTTAACCGCTCGGCCACTCCGGCCGGCCTTTGAGCCCACCTACACGACCTCTTTCAAGTGCTGACATCTGTATATACAGATCCATTGATAGTGACCGGACCAAATATCTCACGAAATAAACATCAAACGAAAAAACTACAAAGAACGAAACTCGTGTAGCTTGAAAGGGGAAACCAGATGGCGCTATGGTTGGCCCGCTAGATTGCGCTGCCATAAGTCAAACGGATATCAACAGGGTTTTTTTAAATAGGAACCCCCATTTTTTATTACATATTCGTGTAGTACGTAAAGAAATATGCAATTCCTGGTGCATAGAAATATGGTACGAGTGCAGTCGATGCCGGCCGGAGTGGCCGAGCGGTTCTAGGTAAAACAGTCTGGAGCCGCGCGACCGCTACGGTGGCAGGCTCGAATCCTGCCACGGGCATGGATGTGTGTGATGTCCTTAGGATAGTTAGGTTTAAGTGGTTCTAAGTTCTAGGGGACTGATGACCTCGGAAGTTAAGTCCCATAGTGCTCAGACCCATTTGAACCATTTGCAATCGCTGTTGATGTAGCATTCTCAATACCGATGTTTTTGAAATTCAAGATTTTCGCGCAATTGGTCTGCTACTGACGTGCGGATTAGCTGCGACAGCAGCTAAAACATCTGCTTGGGCATCATTTGTTGCAGATCGTGATTGACGTTTCAGATGTGGCTGAACACTTCCTGTTTCCTTAAATAAAGTAACTGTCCCGCGAACGGTCCGGACACTAGGATGATGTGGTCCAGAATACCAAGCAGCATACATAGCACACACCCGTTGCGCATTTTGATCACAATAGCCATACATCAACACGATATCGACCTTTTCTGCAATTGGTAAACACGGGTAATGTATCACGAAGCAAATACCGTCCGCACTGGCGGAATGTTACGTGATACCACGTACTTATACTTTTGTGACTATTACAGCGCCATCTACCACAAAGCGCAAAAAGTGGTCCAAATGAAACATTAATATTTCTTTACGTACTACACGAATATGTAATAAAAATTGGGTTCCTATTTAAAAAAAACGCAGTTGGTATCCGTTTGACCTACGGCAGCGCCATCTAGCGGGCCAACCATAGCGTCATCTGGTTTCCCCCTTCAAGCTAGACAAGTTTCGTTCTTTGTAGTTTTTTCATTTGACGCTTATTTCGTGAGATATTTGGCCCGGTCACGATCAATGGAAAACCGTGTATTCTATTCACGCGTCTGTCTGCGAGAGAATTACAGTCCAGCTGCGTGAGCACACGGAATAAAATTCGCAAAGATTTTTTGTGCTGGTATCGGGATATCCCCTGTTCATTATCCTTTCCATCTGAGCGATAAAACTGCGCTCCAGCGTCACACATTCATGTATCGGTCGCCAAAGTTTACAGTTTTGCATTTTCTGCCGCCACCTGTATGAATATCAGTTTCTCGCCAATTTGCAAACTCCTTCGTAGCGCGTCGTTTGTTTTTGGAGAGATATTTGAAACTGTGTTAATAGTTATCACGGAACTCACAGTCTATTGTGGGACAGTGCGCTGAGCTGACGCGCGTGCTCTGTGTTGTTGGGCGCCCGATGTGCGGCGTCGACGCAATTACGGCTCGCGCGGCGCGGCGCGGCGCGGCCCGGCAACTACGTTGATCACGTTCTCTCGGCACTGTGCATTAATTAACGACGTGGTGAGCCGGTCCAGGCCGCAGGGCCGATAACGCAGTCCCGGCCGTACTGCTGCTGCACGACTTCCGCTGATAGAGGCAGGGCAGTGCACCGCTGCTCCTGCTCGCTTATATTTACTGCACGGGCCAATAACGCACCGCTGGCCTATTAATTTTTTTATTGTGATGGTATAAGGCGTCTGCACTACGGAATTAAAATTCTGCCGTTATTTTGTGCTTCTGTGTGCGGAATCTACACTGAAGAACCAAAGAAACTGGTACACCTACCTAATATCGTGTAGGGTCCGCGCGAGCACGCAGAAGTGCTTTAGCACGACGTGGATTAGATTAGGGAGATTAGATTAGATTAGTACTTGTCTCATAGATCATGAATACGACACTTCGTAATGATGTGGAACGAGTCAGGTTAATAAAATGTGTCTATACAAGACATAACATTACACTTAATATTACAGGACACTTAATATTTTTAATTTTTTTGTGGGGGTTAGGGAAATTACCCACTTACTATATCCAAAAATTTTTCTAATAAGTAGAAAGAGTTACCACTAAGAAATTCTTTTAATTTACTTTTAAATGCTATATGGCTATCTGTCAGACTTTTGATGACCAAAGACTTTTGTGGCAGCATAATTTACACCCTTCTGAGCCAAAGTTAGATTTAACCTCGAGTAGTGAAGATCATCCTTTCTCCTGGTGTTGTAGCCATGTACACTGTTATTACTTTTGAATTCGTTCGGATTGTTAATAACAAATTTCGTAAGTGAATATATACACTCCTGGAAATGGAAAAAAGAACACATTGACACCGGTGTGTCAGACCCACCATATTTGCTCCGGACACTGCGAGAGGGCTGTACAAGCAATGATCACACGCACGGCACAGCGGACACACCAGGAACCGCGGTGTTGGCCGTCGAATGGCGCTAGCTGCGCAGCATTTGTGCACCGCCGCCGTCAGTGTCAGCCAGTTTTCCGTGGCATACGGAGCTCCATCGCAGTCTTTAACACTGGTAGCATGCCGCGACAGCGTGGACGTGAACCGTATGTGCAGTTGACGGACTTTGAGCGAGGGCGTATAGTGGGCATGCGGGAGGCCGGGTGGACGTACCGCCGAATTGCTCAACACGTGGGGCGTGAGGTCTCCACAGTACATCGATGTTGTCGCCAGTGGTCGGCGGAAGGTGCACGTGCCCGTCGACCTGGGACCGGACCGCAGCAACGCACGGATGCACGCCAAGACCGTAGGATCCTACGCAGTGCCGTAGGGGACCGCACCGCCACTTCCCAGCAAATTAGGGACACTGTTGCTCCTGGGGTATCGGCGAGGACCATTCGCAACCGTCTCCATGAAGCTGGGCTACGGTCCCGCACACCGTTAGGCAGTCTTCCGCTCACGCCCCAACATCGTGCAGCCCGCCTCCAGTGGTGTCGCGACAGGCGTGAATGGAGGGACGAATGGAGCCGTGTCGTCTTCAGCGATGTGAGTCGCTTCTGCCTTGGTGCCAATGATGGTCGTATGCGTGTTTGGCGCCGTGCAGGTGAGCGCCACAATCAGGACTGCATACGACCGAGGCACACAGGGCCAACACCCGGCATCATGGTGTGGGGAGCGATCTCCTACACTGGCCGTACACCACTGGTGATCGTCGAGGGGACACTGAATAGTGCACGGTACATCCAAACCGTCATCGAACCCATCGTTCTACCATTCCTAGACCGGCAAGGGAACTTGCTGTTCCAACAGGACAATGCACGTCCGCATGTATCCCGTGCCACCCAACGTGCTCTAGAACGTGTAAGTCAACTACCCTGGCCAGCAAGATCTCCGGATCTGTCCCCCATTGAACATGTTTGGGACTGGATGAAGCGTCGTCTCACGCGGTCTGCACGTCCAGCACGAACGCTGGTCCAACTGAGGCGCCAGGTGGAAATGGCATGGCAAGCCGTTCCACAGGACTACATCCAGCATCTCTACGATCGTCTCCATGGGAGAATAGCAGCCTGCATTGCTGCGAAAGGTGGATATACACTGTACTAGTGCCGATATTGTGCATGCTCTGTTGCCTGTGTCTATGTGCCTGTGGTTCTGTCAGTGTGATCATGTGATGTATCTGACCCCAGGAATGTGTCAATAAAGTTTCCCCTTCCTGGGACAATGAATTCACGGTGTTCTTATTTCAATTTCCAGGAGTGTATATTGTGAGGCTACAGTGAAGATTTCTATCTCTTTAAATAAGTGTCTGCGGGATGATCTTGGATGAGCTCCAGCAATTACTCTGATTACACACTTTTGTGCAATGAGCACTCTTTTACTCAATGATGAGTTACCCCAGAATATATGCCATACGAAAGCAGGCAGTGAAAATAGGCGTGGTACGCTAATTTACTGAGATGTATATCGCCAAAATTTGCAATGATCCTAATAGCATCAGAAGCTGAACTCAAACGTTTTAGCAGATCTTCAGTGTGTTTTTTCCAGTGCAGCCCCTCTTCAATGCATACACCTAAAAATTTTGAATATTCTACCTTAGCTACCGATTTATGATCGAAGTCTATATTTATTAATGGTGTCATTCTATTTACTGTGTGGAACTGTATGTACCATGTTATGTCAAAGTGTAATGAGAGCCCATTTGCAGAGAACAATTTAATGATTTTCTGAAAAACATTGTTTACAATTTCACTAGTTAATTCTTGTCTGTTGGGTGTGATAGCTACGCTTGTATCGTCGGCAAAAAATACTAGCTTTCTGTCTTCGGGAATATAGAATGGCAAGTCATTAATATACATTAAGAACAGCAGAGGACCCAACACTGAACCTTGCGGCACCCCATTATTGATTGTTCTCCAGTTTGAGAAATCACCAGTTCTTTGCATATTATGTGAACTGCTTATTTCAACTTTCTGCACTCTTCCAGTTAGGTATGATTGAAACCATTTGAGCGCTGTCCCATTCATACCACAGTACTTCAGCTTATCTAGAAGTATTCCATGATTTACACAATCAAAAGCCTTTGAGAGATCAAAACATCCCAACAGGTGACTTCCGGTTACTCAGAGAATTTAATATTTCATTGTTGATAGTATATATAGCATTTTCCGTTGAAAAACCTTTCTGGAAACCAAACTGACGTTTTGTTAAAACTTTATTTTTACAAAGGTGTGAAGCTACTTTACAATGCATTACTTTTTCAAGAATTTTGGATAAAGCAGTCAGAAGAGAGGTTGGACGGTAGTTGTTGGCAACAGACGTATACCCTTTTTTATGCAGTGGTTTAACAATGGCATACTTCAGTCTATCTGGGAAAATACCCTCCTTCAGAGAGCTATTACATACGTGGCTAAGAATCCCACTTGTCTCTTGGGAACAAGTTTTTATTATCCTGCTGGAAATGCCATCAATTCCATGTGAGCTTTTATTCTTGAGAGAGTTTATTATCTTCCTAATTTCAGAAGGAGAGAAGGGTGGAATTTCAATTCTATCAACTGGTGTGGGTAAGGCCTCTTCCATTAACTGCTTCGACTTCTGACTTGTTGTTTGTCAAGTTTCCATTCGCTTTGATAGTAATGCCGTCATCCTGTACTCTTGGCATGGATTCGACTAATGTCTCCGGCATTGCTGGAGGGAACTGACACCATGAATTCTGCAGGGCAGTCCATAAATCCATAAGAGTGCGAGGGGGTGGAGATCTCTTCTGAACAACACTTTGTAAGGCAACCCAGATAAGCTCAATAATTTTCACGCCAGGGGAGTTTGGTGACCAGCGGAAGTGTTTAAACTCAGAAGAGTGTTCCTGGAGCCACTATGTAGCAATTCTAGTGTGGGGAGTCGCATTGTCCTCCTGAATTTGCCGAAGTCTGTCGGAATGCACAATGGACATGAATGGATGCAGGTGATCAGCCAGAATGCTTACAAACGTGTCAACTGTCAGTCATATCTAGACTATCAGGGGTTCTATATCACTCCAACTGCACACGCCCCACATAATGACAGAACCTCCATCAGCTTGAACAGTCTCCTGGATTCATGGATTCATGGTGTCTCCTTCCCCGTACACGTCCATCCGCTCGGCAAAATTTGAAACGAGACTAGTCCAACTAGGCAACATATTTCCAGTCATCAACGGTTCAATGTCGGTGTTGAAGGGTTCAAACGAGGCGTAAAGCTTTGTGTCGTGCAGTAATCAAGGTTACAGGAGTGGGTCTTCGGCTCCGACAGCCCATATCGAAGATGTTTTGCTGAGCGGTTCGCACAATGGCACTTGCTGATGGCCCAGCATTGAAATGTGCAGCAATTTAAGGAAAGGTTGCACTTCTGTCACGCTGAACGATTCTCTTCAGCCGTCGTTGGTTCCGTTCTTGCAGGATAATTTTCCGGCCGCAGCGATGTTAGAGATTTGATGTTTTATCGGATTCCTGATATTCACAGTACACTTGTGACATGGTCGTACGCAAAAATCCCCACTTCATCGCTACCTTGGAGATTATGTGTCCCATCACTCAAGCTCCGACTGTAACTCCATGGTCAAACTCATTTAAATCTTGGTAACCTGCCATTGTAGCAGCAGTAGCCGATCTAACAACTGCCCCAGTCACTGTTGTCTTTTATAGGCGTTGCCGATCGCAGCGCCGTATTCTGTTTGTTTACGTATCTCTGTATGTGAGTACTCATGCCTATCACAGTTTCTTTGGCTCTTCAGTATATAATCTTCGGAAACAAGTTTTGGTGATGAGGTGTAATAGTATACACTGAATTTTCCTGTATTGCCATTATAGAAATCAAATCCACTGCGGAGGTGCGTCGAAAACTGTAATTTATAACATTTGCTTGTTATCCATCCAATCTTCTCCAACCTGCCTCTATTAGTCTAAGAATGAGTGTCACGAATATATACTAATCTGTGATTGCTTATTTGGCTAAATCCCAATTTATGTCTATACATTTCTTTGATGAATGTCTTTTGTTTTTTTTATAAAAGATTCACAAGTCTTAATTCTATCTGTTTTATGTGCATTTTGGGTTTTGTGTGATTTACCGAAGCCACGAAACAGTTAATTATTATCATTATATCACTGTGTGCTTAATGGATGAAAGACTATCGGTTTTTCTGCTATTTCAACCAAGTGTGGCTGTTCCGACACGGAATAGTTAATGTTTGAACGTTTCTACCTTCACCTCACACGTTTAATTACGGTTATATCTTTTATTGGTTGCTGATTTTAAGTACTTCGTCACACGCAATGATGATTGCAACAACAATCCTCACTGCAATCCATGGTTGTTGCTGGCCGACGCGGTTGACGCGAAACACGTAATTCGGCACTTCTCACTTTTGGTGAATCGTTATCGATGAGGGTCAACCCCACGACGATCAGGGGGACGCGTTCATTGGACATACTCCGGTGATTTTACCGTTTACTACTCACTCGGCACATCCGCCATTCAGACCGTACTCAGCTCGACCACCATTCTTGCTCGTCTTCCCAGTACTGCCGCGCACTCGACACTCAATCTTACTGCCTCCTGCAGTGCTCGAGAATCGACTCCTGTCTGCTATCGACCTGGGTGTCGGATACTAGCATCTATGTTCGTGGGATCGCGGATCCCTTACAATTTGTCTAGTATGCATTTGTGACATGACGATCCTATTGCATGGAATTTATGGCCCTGACGCATTCTTAACGTGTGGTGTTGTTTTTACACTGAGGTGACAAAAGTCATGGGATAGTGATATGCACGTGTACAAACGGTGGTATACAAGGTATGAGACGGCAGTGCAGTGGCGGGGCTGTCATTTGTACTCTCGTAATTCTTGTTGTGAAAACGTTTCCGATGTGATTATAGCCGCACGACGGGAATTAACAGTATGTGAACGTGTGATGGTAGTTGGAGCTAGACGCATGGGACATGCCATTTCGAAAATATTTAGGATATTCAATATGACGAGATCCACAGTCTCAACGATGAGTCGAGAGTACCAGATTCAGGCATTACCTCTCACCACGGACAACACAGTGGCAGACGGCTATTAATTTAATGAACGAAAGCAGCATCATTTGCGTATAGTGTTGTCTGTCCTAACAGAGAAGCAACGCAGAGTGAAATAACCGCAGATGTCAATGTGGGACGTACGACGAACGTATCCGTTAGGACATCCTGGGCTCTTGATCTTCTTGTTTGTACCCTAGACGACTGGAAATCTGTAGCCTAGTCGGATGAGTCCCGATTGCAGTTGGTAAGAGTGTGGCGCAGACTCTGTGAAGCAATGGACCTGTGATATTCGCTATTTTTGGCTTAATTAAAATAGCAAATTCAGCCAGAAGGCAAATACTTGTTTATAAAGAATGATTAATATATAATAAGGCGTCGCATAGCGACGGTGGAATTTTCTAAACAATGTAATTTGTCGTCTTTGGGCGGCAATATAAACAGGAAAATACGGATAGGTATGCGATCCTTCACTATTTTGTTCGCTGGAGAACAAATGAAGCCTTGAGCGCTAAAAAGACTTTTACTGTTTTTCTCGAGTAAGACGGACGCAGATTTGTGGCGGTCTGATCTAATTATTTTTACTAAATAAATAAAAACGTGTTCCGTCTAAGTTTGAGTGAAGTGTAAGAAGAACTGTTAAAACTTATCGTGACGACGCACGGGTGACTCAAAAGGACAATGGCTATATAAAAGAGCGCTCAATGGACATGATATGGACATAAAAATCTACCGTCATTGTAGTATTAAGCTTAAGGTACGATATATGTTTTAGTTATAATAAATATTTGTTCTGGGAATACTGAATCATTTAGCAGTGCTCATTTCTGTTACCTCCTCAGTATTATTTTCATTTTAATTATGCATTTTGCTAATATTACAGACTCCAAGATCAGCAGTCCAATGTGCGTGTTACATTGATAAAAAGAAAACTGTTTTATCGTCTTCTTGCATCAGCTTTAATATTGAATTTCCCTTTTGTGTGATGTTACAGTTGTTTTTGCGCCCTTAAGAACTTTCTGGTCCCTTAGGAAATTGTTTTGTCATAACAATAACTTCACAACCGGGTATGATCGTATCTACGATCATGAAGTAATTAGAAAGACGATAACGCAACTTCTTAATCAATAGCACGCTAGTTGTGACTGCCTCAAGTCACGCGAAACTGCAAGTAAAAACTATTCACATCTCATAATGCAATATTTTATGACAATGGTCAATCCATGATTCTTACGCCAATTGTGATTGATAAAACAGTTAGTTAAATCTCAATTTCCAACTTTCCATTGAATAACAATATCACTTCTATTTTGTAACATCACAGACCCCAACTCCCAACAAGGCACTGTGCAAGTTGGTGGTTAGTCCATAATCGTGGGGCCGTGTTTACGTGGAATGGTCTGATCACTGAAGGGAAATGGTTATGTTCAGCTATTTGGAGACCTACTACTACTACCCGCTACTCATGGACTTCATGTTCCCAAACGACGATGGAATTTTTATGGGTGGCAATGCGAGTGTTACCTGTCCACCACTGTTCACGATTGGTTTGAAGAACATTCTGACAATTCGAGCGAATGATTTGTCCACCAGATCGTCCGACATGAACCACATCGAACATTTATGGGACATAATCGAGAAGTCAGTTTGAGCATAAATTCTTGCACTGGTTACACTTTCCCAACCATGGAAGTCTATAGACGCGGCATGCCTCAACATTTGTGCACGGGACTTTCAACGACTTTTTTGGTTACTGTCACGTCGAGCTGCTGCACTGCGCCGGGAAAAAAGAGGACCCACGACATTAGGAGGCATCCCATGACTTTTGCCATCTCACTGTATGTACAGTCGACAGCACGAAACGTAGGCCACCGCTCTGTTCCATTGTGTAGGCCACACCTGACTGTATGCAACCAGCACAGTGTAGTTGTGTTGCAGGTCGACGTCTGCATGAATACTCCATTTAAAATTAAATGCTTGGCTGTGGGTTCTTTGAACCACTGTCACATTATTTCTCCATCGGTCCACTGTCAAAAAGCAAGTAGAAATAAAGAACAACTGAACCTTACCTTGCAAAGCATGGTCATGTCTCCTATGTATGTCGGGGTAAACAAAATATCGTGGCATTCAGCGGAGAAGGCTTGCGACTGGAATTCAGTGAAAATATCTCGTCGCAATGTAAAGCCCCTTCGTCTCAATGATTTCCATCCTAACTCGTTTACCATATCCGTAACGCAATCGCCTCTATTTCATGATAATAGAAAACAAGCTACCCATTCCCTTCGATATCTTCCGTCAGGCCTACCTCGTAGGGATCCGACACAGCGCAGGAATACTCTCGAACAGGACGGAGAAGTGTGTTGTAAGCGGTCACTTTAATTGATTTTTTACATCTTCAACGTATTCTTCCTATAAAATACGGTCATTGGGTTTCCTTGCCCGCAATATTTCCCATCTGACGGTACCACCTGCGAATCATAGCTAGACGACACGTGATAAACTCAACACGTCATGACGACATCGTACCAGCTGCACACATCTTTATGTAACACTGACCCAATGGAATTGTGAGATCAAGTGGTTTATTTTTTCGCCGCACGTGACCAGATATTGAATCGTGTCTATGTCCAGTCAAATCGGCCCTAAATTATTTTTGTATTGTTGATCTAAGAATAACAATAATATTAATATATGTAAATGTTTCCATGTTACTATTGTTGTGGTTTTCAGTCCAAAGAGTAGTTTGATGCAGCTTTCCATTATACTCTATCCTGTACAAGCCTACATCCTTCTGAATATGCTTACTGTATTCAGCTCATGGTTACGTGATCTGCCCATCTAATCTTCAGCATTCTTTTGTAGCACCACATCTCAAAAGCTTCTATTCTCTTGTCTAAACTGTTTATCGTCCACGATTCACTTCCGTACATGGCTACACTCCATACAAATACTCTCAGAAAAGGCTTCCTGGGACTTAAATCTATAAATCGTTCCTGAAGAAGAGACATTTGTTAACATCAACAAATTTCTCTTCTTCAGAAACGCTTTCCTTGCAATTGCCAATCTGCTTTTTATATCCTCCCCACCTCGACCATCATCAGTTATTTTGCTTCCCAAATAGCAAAACTCATCTACAACTCTAAGTGTCTCATTTCCTAGTCTAACACCCTCAGCATCACCTAATTTAATTCGACTACATTCCATTATCCTCGTTTTGCTTATGTAGATGTTCATCTTATATCCTCCTTTCAAGACTCCATTCCATTCAGCTGATCTTCCATGTTCTTTGCTGTCTCTGACAGAATTACAATGTCATCGGCAAACCACAAAGTTTTTATTTCTTCTTCGTGGACTTTAATTCCTACTCCAAATTTTTCTTTTGTTTCCTTTACTGCTTGCTAAGTATACAGACTGAATAACATCGAGGATGGGCTACAACCCTCTCTCACTCCTTTCTCAACCAGTGCTTTCCTGCTGTGCACCTCGAGTCTTACTGAATACATTACAATATGCAGCCGTTGTGTGATGTCACGTATAGTGCTGTATGCTAGTAAAAAGTAGGCAGAGAAGTGGAGCTGTCTAGACCTTTGTCTGCTTTTAGTGGAACACTTCATGATAATCTTTTTGTTCATCGAAATAAGTTATGTTCAGTTGTAACTCGCATCTCAATATCTTCAGATTATGTACTTTCAGACAATGAGGAGCACAGTTCACATGCTTAAAGATCCTAACTGCGGAAGTCACTGACTTGAGCGAGTTTAAATACAAGAAAAAATGAAGTCATAAACCCAACAGTAAGAATGAAAATTTATTAGGAACGGTAACTAGTAAATTCCAAAAGTTTAATGAGTTTTGGGAATTTACCTGTCGGTTCCATGTTGTTGAATGCGTCGCATGAGAACCGTAAAGTGTCAGGTTTCTGTGAACTGGTATTTAACAGCACATGTACAGGTCTAGAAATGTGATAAATGGGATTGTAACGTATCTGATTTATAAACCGACTGCCCGGGACCGATTCTAGTTGCAGACTGCCTACGTAACGGCTTCCAGAGATAACAAAAAATTGACTTTCAGTAGCTACTGACCGAAGTTAAAACTTAAAATTCTGTCATCATGTACTCGTTAAGAAGTACAATCTTGTGTTAAAAGTTCAGCTGAATAAGACAAGTATTACATTTAAGAACTGTGTGTTTGTCTTGAGGTATCACAACTGACGACGCGTAAGTAACCGGACTTCATTCATCCAGTATTTACGAATGAGAGCACTTAGCGATTGTCAACAAACATTAACCATTACTTCAAACTTTCTCTAAATTTCGTCTCCCTTACATGCTTAACATAAAATATTTAACACATTAACTCATTTGTACAGTAATCGGACGTTAGAAGACGTATTATAAATGGGTGTACGATTCTTTAAAGAATCGGCGGTTTACTAGTAGCTTACTAAGCTAACTTGATGAAACTAAATACAGCCAAGCAAAATTATGTTTGGAATGTGAAGAGTACCACCCGCAGAGTATCGCGCTCACGCCATTTCCCCTTGCAACAATATGTAATTTAAAGTAAATACCTCTCTCCCATTAGTTACCTTGTTGGATGAGGAAGCAGAAAAAGTTAACAGTTAAACATTACATCCATGTGGAGGTCATTAGGAACTGAAAGACAGTTCACTAGGAGGAAGCTGAAAGATGTTGACACTTCAGCTAAAACGATCTAAGGAAAACACGGAAAACTGAAATCGAGATATCTGGTCGAGGATTCAATTCTGCTTCTCACAAATAGGATCTTGGTGTTTTAACCACTTAGCTTCATACTTAAGATCACCAGTACGTGTTGTCTGTGATGGTGTAACCATCTGAGGACACAGCTTTTAAACATGTGTGATATTTGCCCCCATTAACGTAGCCTATCAAGGGAACAACGATAGTATGACTGCCATGCTTCATGAGAGGAGATGAGGGGGAAAGAGATTATTATTTCCTGTCAATCAGTGAATCGAAATGCAAAATTAGGTGTAAGAAACTGCGTGATCAGAACCAGTAGTTGAGACACCTAACACTCGAGAAAAGTCAGCATAATTCCAAGTCACGTCATTTCATATGTTGTGACCTGTGTCAATAAATAAATATTTTTGCAGTTATACTGGCATGAGACATAATATCACTTTTATCGCCGGATCCTTGTGTCCGGGACGATTAAAGTCTACAAGTAAATAAACGGAAGAAAGATCAGATACTTCAGTTCCAGAAGCTCGTTTTCTATCAGAAGTTACAATCAATGACACTTGATAACAATACGAGCTGGCTGAGAGCGTTCCACAGGACATAGGCCGCGATAGCAGATATCGGAGGAACTGATTTTCATTCATCATCTGTAATCGGGCACTTCCGACAAAGTGCCGCGGAAGTGCGACAAGGTAAGACGGTGAATTCGACAGAGTCCAGAGGAGCGATGCCATAATCTGAGCGGCAATGAGAAGACGTTACCTTAGCGTACCTTCCGATGACCTGTTTGAAATGGTTGCCCGAAAGAACTAATTTCCGCCTGTTCTGCGGTCGGTTATACTGTACAGTCATTTCCGTAAATCCCCAGGCAGCCGACTGACGTGGCCGGATGTCACTGGAGGTAGTTAGTGCCGCGTTTTGCGCTGAATCTTTTCACGTACAACTCTCTCTCGCGAATTGTTAAATTGTTATTCTTTAGTTTATTTATTCTCTTTGTAACAACACATTTACGAAGAGAGTTACGTGAAATACTTTTAGCAATGCTGTGCTTTGCTTTTCTTTATCATCATTACCTTTTAGCGGAATAAAATGTATATATGGAAGTCTGATTGTTCTGGATCTGGCCTACAATTTAAGGAACGATTTTTCGTAACTGCAACTCATGCTAAGAATCAATATATCTTCCCTACTTCATAGTGATTAAAAGTTGAAATTACTTTGTTATGAACACTGATGTTACAGTTCGTATGATCGTTCAAAAACACAAGTTCGCAGTGGATTTTATTTCTCGTTAAAATGCTATTTCATACCACGACTAGCCCAAGAACATGAGACTCTCATTAAAAAATACGTTGTCACTATAAAGTTTGCCAGATCGGAACGGAGCACAGCAAGATTCCTATCAGATTCTGAAGGTACATTAAATTATTTGCACTGTAAATTACATCCTATCAGCAGCCCGCGTCAACCTGCAACACATCATAAAATCTGCTGATCTTCACTGCCAGTCTGGGAGCTAAAAGAAATAATATTATTTTACTATTATTTTACCGCTTCCTTGCAGTATGCTCGACTATATTGTAAGTCGTTTAAATACGCCGCGGCAGCGGCTCTTCGTTCTCCACGCAGCTCAGCACCACAGATAATGTTTATATAACTGAAAAATGTCTTAACAGGATGGGATAATATGCAAGCAAGCTTAACAATAAATAATACAAGTTTTCATTTAAACAACTCTATTAAAACCTTTAAATATCTCAGTGATTACAGACCTTTGTGAATTCACACGTAATGGCGTACATTGCTTAGTCTCGACAAAAGAGTGCTACATTCGCGTTCTCTACGACAACAACAGGAGATCTTACTCGCACAACTTCCAAATCAAGAAGACAAAGACATTCATATTCAACACGTATTATATACTAGTTCCTTTTTTAATCTCTGTTTAACATTTATCTTCTGTGTCGGTTTTATTACTCGCCGACTCAGACGTTTTCAAAAATAAATAATAAAAAAAATACATAATTTTATGCAATGACACAATATGATACATCTAATTCTCTAATTTCTACATAATATATTGTTTTTGTTTCTCTAGACGTTACAATGCCCCCTGGCAGCAATTGACTAACGTTGGAAATGTTCGGCAATATGCTGCCACTAACGTCCGTTTGGTTATTGTCTGTTACCTTGGTTGGAACATTCACCTTACACTTCTTAGTTCTTTTACACTGTAGGTTTAATTACACTTTTTATACTGTTCTTACACTTTGCGAGGTGACCGTCAACCTAGTCCCAGGGTCATTACATTTATTTGGCTCCCCCATTCGGGCTACGTGCGATCAGAAAACCTGGGAAAACTGCGCCGGAGCCATGGTCATCCCGCCTGGTTTGTTTTAATACCCAGTTTGATCACAAAAAGTTCAGATTCTATCCAATGTTCACATATAACAAAGGCTATTTGTGAGAGCATGTTAAACCTTTAGTCTCTTTGTTACCCACATAATATTTGTGTTTTGGATTGTAATGAAAGTCACTTATTACACATTTTTACAGTAGTATCATGAATCGTCCTTGCATTTACTCGCGACAATTGGTTTAAAATGTCTAGCATTCATGCGAGTATACTTCATTAACATGACGAAAACATATTATATCTATATATCACTGAACCAATGAATACTTTGAGTCTGTATTGAATAACTCAAGAAAAAAAAAACAAATGTTTGTCACGTCATTTCGTGTCCACTAAACCCTATTCATGTTAGTGCATTAAACACATATTTGATAGTTCATTTGAATGACAACAATGTTGTACGGAGCTGGCGGCACGAAGCAATTGTTGAGTAGCGTCGTCTGGAACGCCGCGTGCCGACGGCCGCTGGGTTCGACGACCGGCTCTCAGTAACAGCGACGTCGTGCTGACGTGGCGCCCAAGCAGTCGCGAACCGCGCTGAACCATTCGCCGATGTCGGCGAGTGGCAGTGGTTTACCGCGACCGGCTGGCTGGCGGCACGGCACTCGTCTCGGCTTCTCCGCATGGCTCCCCGTCGTAGCGCATGAAACAAACATTCCACAACGGTGTACTGTCTTTAAGGATACAGATTATTAGCTGTGGAAGAAGATGCAACTTGTTAAAAGCGTTTATTGTTCAGTAAGCCGTCACTTCACTGGTATGCACAGGATGGTTTGGCGTGATAACAGGTTTCTTGTGGCATTGTGACACTGGTATTCAAGGTTCGTCACACGCACATTGTACTACACATTTTCACTCACTCCACGGTTGGTACACTGCCAGAGCGTCTTTCAACACATGAAAATGTTTCGTAACACACATACTAAATGTCCCCATCGAGCGATGTTCGTTTAAATCGATTCCGAACGGATCAATAACTACTGTTTTTATACACTGTCTATTGTTCGTTGAGCACTGCACTACGACAGTCTGTCACTCAACACTAGACTTATCGACGTATATATTGGTGCAGATACAACAGTCATTTTCTGTCCCTGCTACACACAATATTCCGTCCTTTCCTCCATTGTTTATGCACACAGTTTATTTTTTTAATACCTTTTAACTGTTCTTCGCATACTCACTCTAATCTACATGGCGTCTATTTGTTTTTACCTTATCACAACACACTTTTCATATTGTTACTAGGCGTATATAGCTCTTTTGTAAAATTTTCTAATTTTCTTATCAGTGTAGCTTGCCTGGTTATCACCCATCTATCGAACAGATTTTACCATGTGCATGACAGCTTGACTTGGGCATATTGCTCAATAAATACTTCATTTAGCACTAGCATTATTTTTAATGATTTTTCCTATATGACTACAGTGTAGGTTCCACATTGGTTGACTTAATTCGCGTATCGCGTAATGAATATTCAAGGGCGTGTACCAAGTACACAGGCTTCAATTGAAGCATTGTTATATACAAAGCGGAGTTTCCACGGAACCGGCTTGTTTTTTGATTAGCTTATGCTCCAGTGTCGTTCTCAAATCACTACTGGCAGCATACATCACATAATTGTTGCATATTACAAAGTCCATGTTTGGCTAGTCAAGACTCTCTCTCTCAGGGTTCCTTATTCTAATACAATTACAACAGTTACCTTACTATATTAGATTGCGTCATTAATTGCACTTACACACTACACATAGAAAATGGTTCAAGAAATTAATCCTTTGTATAATGATTCAAGAAATTAATCCTCACTTTATCAACAAGAAGATTGTTCGTTGCTTAATGAGCATATAATATTTTAAATGGCTCTAATTGTCTGTAAACAAAATCTTTCCTGTGTAAGCTATTGCCTACTTTCTGAATCCACTTCCTCCAAGTTTCATTACACACAAATTTCTTTCTTAATACTAACATACTTATATTCTAAAACACAATTAAATCTTCTTACAACTATTACTCTTTATATGTGATATGTCACTGAATAAATAACTTCACATCTTTACGTGGATACAATCCTTTGATCTTCCCCGTATGGGGATGTGCTAACAAATAGCTACATTCGTGTGGCACGTTTATTACTTCAAAGGGCCCTGAATATAGCAATTGCCACTTACGATTCTGTTTTAAGGTGGCTGAGGATTTAGGGTGGTTACGAATAAGTACTAGATCTCCTACATTATATTTCTGTTCGTTAGTTACACCTCGGTCGTACTTCCTTTTCCTCTTTGCCGCACAGCTGGTTAGTCTGTTCCATATCTTTTTCGTTTTTTCCTCCCTTGTTTCTGCCTTGACTGGTAGTCTCGGCAAAGGCGTGAGCCATTCATTCGGTGTCTCATTAAATCCATTCAATATCTCTACCGGCGGATAGCCTGTACTTGAATGGGGTGTTAAATTGTGTATTTCTACAAATTTCGGTACTAGCCCTGGCCATTTTGTATGTCGGTTCCCTATGTAGATTCTAAGGAACTTATTCAATTCTCTGAATATTCTTTCCACTAGACTTGCTTCGGGATGGAACCGGGATACCAGAATATGCTGTATATTTTGTTCCCGTAGGTAATTTTTCCAAGTTCGACCCGTGAAATAAGAAGCATTATCAGTCGTTATGGCTTCGGGTTTTCCCACTTGAGGCAAGTATTCTTGATTGATCCGCCTGACCATGGTTTTGGCAGTAGCTGATTTTATGCAATAAATTGCCAAGTATTTGGAAAAAATATCGTACATGGCCAGTATATATTTCATACCTCCTCTGGCCATGGGATAGGGACCGGCTACATCCACAGATACTATTTGAAGCGGCCTGAGTGGAACTATGGGATGTAGTTCAAACTTAGTGGATCTATTATAATGTTTTGCTTTTTGACATATCACGCAAGTTCTAACTGTTGCCTGAATCTGGTGTTTCATACGGGGAAAGTAGCAGTATCTCGCCATGATCTCTGCACACTTTCCAAGTGCGTGTGCCATATCATAACTTTTACCGACTGGTTAGGTATACATACTGCCCAGCAGTCTTCTTTCGTACTAAGTTTATGATACAAAATATGGTTCACTATTTTAAAACCTTGCTCATCTCTATTGTTAACACCCTCTTCAATATTATTAATGATTTTTTTCCACATCGGATCTGCCCTTTGTACTTCGAACATGTTTTTACATATATATAAAAAATCTTTCATGTAAGTATTGTCACGCACTAACAGCACTTTATACTCCGCGGATTGCTCTAACATTTCCGCTAAATCCGGTAATCCTACCGGCAGTCGCGACAGAGCATCCGCTATTACGTTATCTTGGCCTTTTATGTACATAATCTTTATCCGGTATTCTTGTAAGACAAGCATCCATCTCCTCAGTCCGGTATGGAATAGTTTGCATGACATCAAAAAACTTAACGCCTGGTGGTCACTATACACTCTAATCTCCTTCCCTTGTAGATAATAATTAAACTTTTTTACAGCCCAGACTACTGCAAGTGCTTCCAGTTCGGTTGCCGAGTAGGCTCTCTCGCAGCTAGTTAAAGTCCTACTGGCGAAGCCGATAATCTTTATTGTTGTCGGGTCGTTTCCTTCCCCCCACTGAAATAAGCACGCTCCCAGGCCATAGGAACATGAATCCGTCGCAAGACAAAAATCTTTTGACAGATCTGGGTGCTGCAAAATATTTGCATTCAATAGGGCGGTTTTAATCGCTTCGAAAGCTTGTTGACATTTGTCAGTCCAAACCCACTGCACATTTTTTCGTAGTAGATTTAATAGCGACGCGTCATTTAACAACTGATTGGGCAAGAACCTTCTGAAAAAAGACGTGAGCCCAAGGAACGCTTTCAATTGTCTCTTAGTGCGGGGGCTTGGAAATTCTCGGATCGCCTCTAGTTTTTTGTTATCTGGGCGAATACCAAGTGGTGTAATAAGATGGCCTAAAAATTTAATTTTATTTCGTCCAAATTTTGACTTTTCGAGGTTTGCTGTCACCCCTGCTTGCCTAAATCTCTCTAGTACTCTACGCAACAATTCCATATGTTCGTCCCAAGTAGCAGTAGCGATTACCAGATCATCAACATATACAGTGATTTTTTATAATAAGTCTGGACCCAATACCGTGTCTAATGCAGTAATAAACACTCCAGCACTCACATTCAATCCGAAGGGAAGTACCTTGAATTGGTAACTTCGCCCTCCGAATATGAAAGCTGTGTACTTCCTGGATTCCGGTGTAAGGGGAATTTGCCAATATGAACTTTTCAGATCGACCGAGGTCAAGTACTGTACTCCATGAAATTTTTGTATCTGCTCATCTAAATTCTCAGGGCGAGTCCGGACAGGTATAATAATTTTGTTAATGTCCCTCGCATCTAACACTAGCCTGATTTTTCCATTGGCTTTCGCCACTGCTACAACAGGACTACTGTATGGAGAGAAGGAGGGCTCAATGATATCCCACTCTAACATCTTCCGAATCTCTTTAGCTACCAATTCCCTCCTCGACCAAGGGATGGAGTAAGTTGCGCGACAGTATGTTTTATGGGGCATCACCTCTATGTGATAGTGGTACCCTTTGACTATTCCTGGTCGGTCGGTAAATACCATAGTGTATTCCGATAGCAGCTGTGTCAACTGTTGCTTTTGTGTATCGCTTAACCCTTCAGATTCCTGCACTTTGGTTTGAAATGCCTGAACATTTATTTCAAAATTTCGATCCTCTAAATTCGGATAATAGAGGTCTGCTGCATGTGAAAAATCATCAAGGTGTAGTACCCAAGGGTTCCTACCTTTGATATTGATTCGATTACAACACGGCACAAGTACCTCCTTCGATTTCATCATAGATAACGCAATCCTCCTACCCCTATTAACTATGCTTAATTTCCCCAAGGAGAGGTCGATCAATGCGTCCCTCTCACGGAGAAAATCTACTCCCAGAATGCAGGCCACCTTCAATCCTTTAACAACGAGGAACGAGCTCACTATGGCTTCGCCCTCCTTACAAATCTCCACCTGCACCTGGTACTTAACTGATTGGCTCTGTGCACTAATGGCTCCAGACACCTTACAATTATTAACCGGGAAAGTCGGAACGCTATGTCCTTTTCCCAGTGCCTTAAATAACTCCATACTCATTACACTTACTGAGGCACCTGTGTCGATGATTATATTCACTGCAACATCATTGATTTTCGCTTCGATAATAGCTTGCACATTTTCGTTATTATCTTTCTTACATTCGTGCGGTTCGTTCAGTAGATCTTTATCCATACTGACACCGTCGTTGTACCGCAGCATACGTATCCCAGGTATATTATTATCACTCGTGTTGCTCTCACTCCATCCCTCGGTCATCGATGGAGAGCATATCGAGGCCGATTCTAGTTTGTTGGATTAGTTACTTGTGAAGTACTTGGACGGCTATCGTCCGCGACCTCCACTATATGTACACTCTGATTTGTCGGCCGCCACGGCTGCGCAATAGGCGCGTTTTGCGGTGGTGGTCTATTGTTGTCATACCGGTCATTACCCTGTCGCTCTGGGCTTCTTCGCTGATTTTGCTGCCAATTTCGATTACTATCACTATAATTGCTCTGCCACTGACCTCGCGCATTCTTCCAGCGGTTGGTCCCTGACATTCCGGATTCGTACCGGTCGTCAAATCGACGCCTTTTGTTATAAGTTGTTTGTCCATACCCGTTCTGGCCTCTACCATTACTACCATTTTGCGAATGTTCTTGCCGCTTGTTACCACCCCCACCATTTCCATGGTTGTGGTTTTGTGCACTACTATTTCTGTCATGTTTACATCCTGACCCTTTATTCCGCGAGTGATCACACGCTGATTTTGCGTCTTCCTGTATCAAGTCTATAGAATCTAGAACAGACAGGAAGTTTTCCATATCGCTTTCTGGTACGTGTATTAATTTCTCTTTGATATGAATGGGTAAATGTGATTTTAGCAGTCTTATTATGTCTCTTGGTGATATAGGCTCGTCCCAGTAGCGTGTTGTGTTTATATATTTTTCAAAATACCGTCTCAAATTCCCCAGACGAGGTGAGTACGGTTCGGGATTATATACTTCTTTTCTTAGCCGCTCTTGTA
Organism: Schistocerca cancellata; assembly: GCF_023864275.1. Classification (NCBI taxonomy): domain Eukaryota; kingdom Metazoa; phylum Arthropoda; class Insecta; order Orthoptera; family Acrididae; genus Schistocerca; species Schistocerca cancellata. Next base: position 616,502,854 of record NC_064630.1, on the reverse strand, counting down.
TACAAGGCGACCAATATTTCGATAGAAATGCCCTTTCGAACTGTTCATATGTCATGCAGCTGTCTGCCACTTCTGTAGCCCACAACGCTGCGTCACCTTGAATGTACGACATTACGTATTCAATTTTCTGTGTTTCGTTCCACACACTGGGCAAGATATTTTTAAAGCTTTTTATGAATACTACTGGGTGTACTGATTTCCGTTCAGTAGTAAACGTTTGAAATTGTCTATTTTTGATTAAACTTTCTTCCACTAATATTTTTGAACTACATGGTTTTGCTCCTGGGACATATGCTGTGTGCTCCGAACCGAAGCTACAGCTCTTCGCATTATCGACTACAGATTCCCCATTGTTGTATCGCGTATAAGTTTGTGCGTTGCCAAAACCATGGGCTGTTGGCGACAGAGGTTCCTGTTCCAAATGCTTTCTGCTTTGTGCTAAACCCTTCTCCAGGTCGGATATCCGTTTGTTCATATTCCCTTGCCACAGCGGAATATCCTCACTGAGTATTTGTTTGATGGTTTGCACGTCGTTCTGTACCTGACTATTTACTGCGGTACTGAACGATTCGGAGCCTCTATTTGCTATGGCTGCTTGTACTTTGGAATTAATGTTCTTGTCAATCTCACACTCCTTCACTTCTAGCCATGAGTTGAATTCTGTTTCAATTTTAGTTGCTTGTTCGTTCCACTTCTGCTCTACAAGCTGCGTGGAATCTATTTCTAGCTTTTCTACTCGATTGGCTAATACACCTATTTCGTCTACCCTGTTAGTGTTTGCTACTTGCAGGTTGTTGACCTGTTCAGTCAGCTCCTGCACGGCCTTAGGTATCGACTCATAATTCTGTTTCATATCTGCAATCTCTTTTTTCATATTTTCTAACGATTGCACAAGTTGCTGGTCCCGCTCAGCTTGCCGGCGATCTCGCTCAGCTTGCTGGGCAAGTAAATTTTCTGCTAGCCTACGATCTCGCTCAGCTTGCTGGCGGTCTCGCTCGACTTGCTGTTGCGCAAATTCTGCCTGGTAATTCAGCACGCGCTCTAATATAGCCTGAAGCGAATACCCACCAGGCAGATTACCACTCTCTGGTTCCTGCTTTTCTGGTGGTGGTACAACTTCTTTCTCTACATCCCCTTGAGGACTAGTGGGCTGTGGCACCACTTCCTGTGCCCCTGCCCGCACATTCTCACATGTTATATCCTCAAAGAGAGTACTAGTACTACTTGAGGTACCCGGTTCCACATTTCCTGCACTAACTAATTGTTGTTCCTCAGTATCCATATTGCTCGGACGTTGACTACGCAACTTAACCATATTCCTAAATTGCTTACTAAAACACAAAGTCTGACAGTTTTGCCCCTTACACACAAAATACGTTAATTTATCTACACTAACTGCACACTAAGAATTACTATCTACCATCAACTTTGTCCTGTCACAAACACTAACATCAAACTACGTACAATATGCACACCACTAGCGAAATGAGATCACTTCACTGGAGCTCAACTTCTACAAACAGGACAACTACACTGTAGTCTTACCTTTAGTTTATCTTATCTCGGGGTTCGGCTGCCCCCGGATTACGTAGTCGTTACAGCTTCTCAGTACTATCAGGATCGTCTTCTCAGACTCGTTTGCAGTAGTACGTTTTGTCATGAAAGAGTGTTTACACATTAATTAATACATAGCATTGATCATGATATACATACATACATTTATCACCTAATACATATATATCTACACATACATAACAATAAACACTGAAAAAAAAATACATAAAATTTTATATTTGTGGCCACTGCAAATTCGGGCCCCACGTTGGGCGCCAGTTTCACGTACAACTCTCTCTCGCGAATTGTTAAATTGTTATTCTTTAGTTTATTTATTCTCTTTGTAACAACACATTTACGAAGAGAGTTACGTGAAATACTTTTAGCAATGCTGTGCTTTGCTTTTCTTTATCATCATTACCTTTTAGCGGAATAAAATGTATATATGGAAGTCTGATTGTTCTGGATCTGGCCTACAATTTAAGGAACGATTTTTCGTAACTGCAACTCATGCTAAGAATCAATATATCTTCCCTACTTCATAGTGATTAAAAGTTGAAATTACTTTGTTATGAACACTGATGTTACAGTTCGTATGATCGTTCAAAAACACAAGTTCGCAGTGGATTTTATTTCTCGTTAAAATGCTATTTCATACCACGACTAGCCCAAGAACATGAGACTCTCATTAAAAAATACGTTGTCACTATAAAGTTTGCCAGATCGGAACGGAGCACAGCAAGATTCCTATCAGATTCTGAAGGTACATTAAATTATTTGCACTGTAAATTACATCCTATCAGCAGCCCGCGTCAACCTGCAACACATCATAAAATCTGCTGATCTTCACTGCCAGTCTGGGAGCTAAAAGAAATAATATTATTTTACTATTATTTTACCGCTTCCTTGCAGTATGCTCGACTATATTGTAAGTCGTTTAAATACGCCGCGGCAGCGGCTCTTCGTTCTCCACGCAGCTCAGCACCACAGATAATATTTATATAACTGAAAAATGTCTTAACAGGATGGGATAATATGCAAGCAAGCTTAACAATAAATAATACAAGTTTTCATTTAAACAACTCTATTAAAACCTTTAAATATCTCAGTGATTACAGACCTTTGTGAATTCACACGTAATGGCGTACATTGCTTAGTCTCGACAAAAGAGTGCTACATTCGCGTTCTCTACGACAACAACAGGAGATCTTACTCGCACAACTTCCAAATCAAGAAGACAAAGACATTCATATTCAACACGTATTATATACTAGTTCCTTTTTTAATCTCTGTTTAACATTTATCTTCTGTGTCGGTTTTATTACTCGCCGACTCAGACGTTTTCAAAAATAAATAATAAAAAAAATACATAATTTTATGCAATGACACAATATGATACATCTAATTCTCTAATTACTACATAATATATTGTTTTTGTTTCTCTAGACGTTACAATCTGCAGTGTCCATGGTATCCGCCCTCGATGCGTCCACGTCCGTCGATGGCAAAGATAAAAGAAGAATTACATTCTACAAGGTTCCTGGGCATTAATTCAAACGACTAACAGATATGAAACCGTTTATTCACCCATTATTTTTGTAAGACTTTACTTCCAATTTGTTACCGATAATCTCTTAGTCTAGTGGTGTTTGAAGAGCTGTCTTGAAAAGAAGGAAGGTGTAAGACCAAAGAACCATTTTAGTGCTGACGATGGCAGCACAAGGCGCCTATCCGGATTCCCGTTACTGTCGCTACTTGGCAGACCTATTGACACAAAGGAATTACATTCAAGATTTTCTACATGATAGCGAAAGCTGAGTACAACAAGTTTAGTAGCAAAATGGTACATAGCACGTAGGATTAACTGGAAAATTTAACGTCTTATTAAAGTCTTACTTATTCTGTGTGCTTGTTTGAAATCACAGTGCTGTGTAGTATTAGATGGCAATAATAATCCCAAGACCAATGGAAGGAATTTATGAGATTAGTGTCAACAACATATAACCCTTTAATAATGAGACGTATCTCCAAAATACCTTTAAATTTCGTGCCGTGAAGTTGTGGCTCACGGTCCAGTTAAAGTCTGAACCGCCCAGCAGCTGGCTCGAGGGCTGGTGACGTGTTAGCACCGTGGCAGGTAGTATGCGAAACAGCGACACAGCCGAGTGCAGTGCCAACGCAAGGCGACAAGAGGCCATGTCAATTGAAGAGAGACTAGAGTATGACACACGCACGACTTGGAGCCAGTACTGGAGGGCATGGGCAGCAGCAGCAGTAGTAGACCACTTCGAGAGCAGCATACATGAAGGGCACGTGATCCGGTCGTTTTCGTCCTGGAGTGTCTGGTTTTTTGTTGATCGGCGAGCAACCGCACCGCCTGGTCTCTGAGCGTGTGCCTGGGGAGAAGTGTCACGGTCCACAAGCTGCCAACACAGACGAGCTGCCCCGCATGCAAGGAACATGAGACGGCTGGAGTAGTTTTGCAGTCTAGCAGGTGATTGCCCAGCAGAGAAGTTGCGTGATCCAGTAGCGTGTGCGTTGGGGATGAATGGTACGCTGTGATAGCGGCTCTTCATATGTGGAGGATGGAGCAGTCAGCCGCTGCTTGTTTATTTTTTATTTTACACGTTTAGTTCCGCAGGACCAAATTGAGGAGCGAATCTCCAGTGTCGTGGAGAGTACCAAGAGTACCAAGAGGCTTCGTTCAAGACATCCTCCTCTTGTTCTCGACAGCCTCACTTGGTCTGACATCAACTCTTGGAGAAGAGACTGGCTCCAGAATCCCCAACAACTTGCCACCTAATGCCTTGTATTACCGAGGCAGTTCCTGGGTTTGATCAGTCCCGCAAGATCTGGCCAACTCCGAACCGATTAAGAACTGGGCATGGAAGATGTGCTGACTCACTCTTCAAATGGGGACTGCTGTCTTCGCCAGCATGTGACTGCGGCGCGCCTAAGCAGACCATCCAACACATCAGAGAAGAATGTAGTGCTATAGCGTTCAGTGGGGACTTTGAAGACTTCCTCGTGGCATCCCAGAAATCCATCGAATATATACAAGGACTAGGTGTTTGTCTGTGAATATATGTAATTTTATGTAATGTAGAATAACGTGATCCAATACTGAAATGTACTTAATTGCCATATGCTAAATTAAATAAATTGTCATGGAACGTGTCAGTACGTGAATTTTCATCAGACATGTAATAATAGATAAAAGAAAATGTTTTTGAATCCTAAAAGGCGACAGCCTATAAGTTTATATAAATGCAATCAATATAATACAGGAATCAGCCTAATTTTTCAAGGAACGCCTCAACAGAACAGAAGGAATGAGCCACGAAGAAACTCTCCACTCAATATTACAAAGTGCGTGGATACTGCTAAGATTTTACAAATTCTTGTGGTAGCCTATTGAAAATGGATACTGAAAAATACTGCATGCCCTTCTGTACAAGACCCAAGGAAGTGTGATCCAAATGCAGATTGGATTTCTGCATCGTAGTAACTAAGTGAAAGCTGCTATTTCTTGGGAGAAAGCTGATACTGTTAACAAGAAACAGCGTTAAAGAATATCCATATTGAGAGGTCAATATCAGAATACCCAGACTCATGAACGGGTGTAGACAAGAGATTCGAGAACTTGCCCCACTTATTTTCCGAACTGCCCATTTCTGAGTCAAAAATAACTTTTGAGAAAAGTTGTCCCAAAACATAACACCATACATGATAAGGGTTGAAAATAAGCAAAGTACACTACTTTTCGTGTCGAATTATCACTTCAGACACTATTCTAACAGTAAAACTGCAGCATTTAGTCGTTGAACAAGGTCCTGAACATGAGTTTTCCACGGCAGTTTACTATCTACCTAAACAACTAGAAATCTGAACTGCTTAGTCTCACTAATCATTTGCACATTTTGTGTAATTAGAGTGTGACTTTTTGTTGAACTGTGTATTAAAAACTGAGTCTTACTGTTATTCAGTGTTAGTTTATTTTCTACAAGCCATGAACTTAAGTCTTCAACTGCACTATTTGAAACAGTGCCAAAGTTGCACACAACATCCTTTACATTTATGTTGGGGACTGGAGAACGAGTGAGCACGTGGAAGTCTCACGAGGAAAGGTGACAAGGGAGCAACAAAACTGGTGTCAGCAGTACGAGTGGAATGTGAATACGGTTGGCCGGATGGGGAAAGTCTGCTGGAGTCCAGGCCCGAACGAGCAGCTAGCAGTAACTTGTCATCAACATGTGAGGTAACGGGTGAGTTGTGGCGCCCTGGAAATATTATATGTTCGGAGTTGGGGCGGCCGCACGTGCTGCTCGGCAAGCCGGGGCGTGGTATCAAACACGTGGTGTCGAACTTCAGCCGTATGAGTGGGCTAGCCCCAGCGCATGGTCCAGTCGCATGGCTGGGTATTCCGCTGTGACGAGGACGGTGCTTTGTGTCGATGAAGGAGATGTCTATGCTGGGAGTCACAAAGATGGCGGACTTCGTGAAACCTTAATGGAAGACATTTTACACTTTGTATAGAAATTAATCGTAGCCAGATGAATCACGATACCTCAAAAAGAAACATGTACATTACTATTATTTGCACGACGATTCTGATGGTGTAATCAGATTTTCAACATCTTCATTAGTTTAAAGTTTAATATCTGACTGTAAATTATACAAGTAGCACCAAGCAAACAATTTCCAAAATGTAAACGCTTCATCCGATTTCGTCGATTGACATGTCTAAGCAAAGCTATTAGTGTAAACCTAAATTGGTATAAGTTACAGGCATGTAACTTGAATGGTACATGAGTTATTGGAGGTCAAAGTGGCCGATTACTATCGATCGCATCAGGCTATAAGTACTGTGCAGTTACACGAAAAAACGGTAGCAGCATACTTATAAATACATTTATTCATCTATGTCTTTGTTTATATCCGATATATGCTATTCATCAAGAAATTGGTTAAAAATTTACTGTGGTTTAGAAAGCACAGAGACATTACGCTATTGGCCTACCTTTTGTTGCTATTCCTATGCTATATGCTTATTTAATTTATGTATTTAATAACGTGTGTTAGAGCGTGTTTATGGTCCAGCCGTAGGAATATTTATTTAATTTCAAGTTATTTAAATGTAAATCCAGTATTTGGTATGTGTTTCAATACGTTTGTGAGTGCACATTGTCTTGGAGACATGGAGGGAGCGCTCTAGCCAATCACAGCGCTCGTTACTAATAGAGACGTATGGAGGTTGGGGAGGAGCATCGTTTCCGGAGAGGACAGTTCGGGACAGTGCGGCACGAGGGACAGTCGCACAGGACACGGGAGGTGCTGGACGGCGCGTCGGACGCACAGTAGAGGGAAAGACCTGGATTATGGAGCGGTTTGCGCGTGGTCGCGACAGATAGAAATACTTCCGAGGGCCGACTTATGCACTTGTGACATTTCCGTGGCTTCTACAGTGAAGACGTAGTGTGCGTTTAGAAGTGAATATCTCGCGAGCTATGTTGTTGTTCATAACTAATTACGTGAAGTAGGAATCTATCGTTTCCCTGTTATTCAAGTTATATTTTATTTAATTGCTGGACCATCGACATGCAGAAGTATACCGCATTCTCAAAAGTACTTCTGCTACGATACTCATCATTTAAAGTCGGTAAGGTAGTATCTGCAGATTTTATTTATTGCAACCTTTCATTTATGAATTTATATGTTACTTCATAACTCGCAATTGCTGAGTATAGAAACCTTCTACCGTTCGATTCATGTGTGTATTCTTAACACATACTGTAGACTCAGGAGTATTTGGCCTGTAATACGACACCAGCGAAAACTTTTAATATTTCAACTCTGAGTCTGAGGGTGCGTAGTTGAGGGTCACAACACCCCACATAATTATATTTAAAAGCCCGCAAACAGGCAAACATCAGTCTCTGTTCTGGGTGGACGGCCAGTCCCTGGTGTCCTGGCTCCAGAGGAGGTCGTGCTGGCGGGACAAGGGTGGAAGCTACCTGTGGTGTGGGCTCTTGTATGGTGATGCAGGAGAACAACGTCACACCACTGATGATAGGAGAAAAGTGGAGTCGTCTATATTATGGTGACGATCCATCTTAAGCTGTGCTGGCAGTTGCATAGTTCAGTGTTATTCTGCCCTAACGGCGAGGCGACTGTAAGGTCTAAATGTAGGTGGCTTAAATACGTTTCAGTTAGGAAAATTTTGTATGTGTTAGATTCTGAGAGTGTGCTCGTTATTATTGTTGAGTGATGTTAACTGCTTGGCTTGTTTTTTTTTTTTCTTAATTGGTTGGTCCAATGTTTTGAATTCCTGGACCGTTTTACCTAGCTCCTATGCTAGCGTCGTATAGGCTTTTTCTGTGTTGTTTAAACTGTGTATATCTTGCTACCTGTTGTAGTATTAGCTTTTGAGTGCATTATGTCAGCTATTGTTGTGTTGTATTTGGGAATTGTGTCCTGAGCTTGGGTCCAGCTATCTGAGTTCATTATTGTTCGTTACAGCTTGTGCAGTTAATCAGTTGTTGCATTGTTCATTTACCTTGTGCTCAGGTTTTTATGGCAAAGCAGTATCTATTTTTCAAGAATTTTCTCGAATTGGCATTTGATGAAAGATATAAGGTTCCTGTTTATTTGTTGACTTCAGCACAATTAATATTTTTCTGGATTTTCTTCAACATCCACATCTGTACTCCGCAAGTCACCTTGCAGTCTGTGGCGGAGAATACTTTTTGTACCACAGTCACTTCTTCCGTTTCCTGACAAGTGGCAATTAGTTCGCGGGAAGAATGACAGTCGGTAAGCGTTCGTGTGGGCTTGAATCGCTTTAATTTCATGTTTATTGTCTTTCCACGAGGTATACGTCGGAGGAAGCATTATATTTATTGACCCTTCTAAGGACAAACGTTCTCAGAGCATTAACACTAAACTACACTTTGATGCAGAATACCTTTCTCGCAGCGTCTGCCAACATCCAGTGCGGAGCAGATCATTCCGTTTCTCAATAACTGTTGATCAGCTAGTGGCACTGACAACAGATTGCAGCTATGCTCATTAAATACGCACAGAAATCAATGACATAATATAGAGGAAGGCGAAGCTGTAATTGAACTATTATCAGGTACGTACTCCCTGTGTGTGTGCCGGCAACAGCCGCAAGCTTCTCGTAACTAGAGAACGCACATCCAGCGGGAATGTCATTACTGACCTATTGCACTCCTTCAGTTCGTTGCGTCTGCAGGCTGCAGGACCACTGGGAAGGCGTTCTACGAAATTAACGTATGTTTGGCACCTCAAGTAGTTGATTCGTCACGGCAGCGAACGTCGGTGCTTGCAGCTGCGTCCCCTAGAGCCAGAAGCGCTCGTTCCAGTTTTCTGTGTGCTGGTGTGAAACTGCCCAGAAATAGCGGGTACCAGAATACCAGAGACAGAGGAAGACTCAACAGCCAATCGCTGGCAGTGTTACTGGGACGAAGCGATCCTGTGACTTGGTTAGGGAAGATTTGGGGATTCTATTATGAGATGTGGAAATGGGACGTCTGACTTCCTGTGGGATATTATCGACAGTGGACAAAGCGGAACGTTGGAAGGCGGGCGGAACGGTGAGAGAGACGCAAACGCGCGGCCAGACGTGATGGATCCGCTGAACACCAACAGCTGACAAGTTAATAATTTACCTTAAGCCGTGTAATATGCACTCAGCCTTTCACCCAAATAATACCCTAGTTTTTGATTCAGTTATTTAATATCGTGAGAGCTACATTTACAGTTAGCTGTCAGTTTACGTGCGATCTGTATGAACCAACTCCTTCGGAGCAAATGTTGCTATAGTTGCCGAAAACCCAGGAAATCGACGCAGCATTTTGCGTTTCAATTTGGAATATGCATTTCGTCGCTGCCACCACAATTTGTGTTTGATTATTGTTTGAATGCATGCACGCTGGCGGAAAAAAAGAATTAGAACACCCTTTTAGAGGTTTCCATTGCACTCAAGATTCATTGTTGCAACAGTGCATATGGAGTACGTGGAATGGCGATATTTAAAGATCAATAGCGCAAGCGGTTCTGAGGTACCAGGTATCGACCCACGCTGAAACACTCACGTTAGAGGATGGGGTGGCCCCCACTGGCATCCAGTTGTAGCGTATTACTATCTTTAAGACGTTTCTCATCGAGCCATATACGTTATCTCTGCATTTCTAGCTGCTTCTCTCACACAGATAATGATAAAAATTCAGAAACTCAGGGTCGCCACCAGCCCAAGCCCTTCCTAACCATTTAGAAAAATACGGAGCTGGAAAATTATTAGTTAAATTACTTTAATATTTCTGTAAGTAGCCAGATAAATAGCACACTATGTCGTGCATGAAGCAACTTCATTACTTCAGGATTGGAAATCGGAGTAAGTGGGTTAGATCAAAACCACAGAATTTATCTTTCACGTAGATTATTTATTGTATCTAAGTATTTGGTTGCACATTCTAACTACACATAACTAGTGCCTGACTAGAAATATTTGAGTAAGAATTACGTGAGAATGTAACACAGCACAATTTAACTACAGCAAGAAGAAACAGAGAAAACGTGGGTGGGAGACAATGGTACTATCACCTCCTTTGCATTCTTGCCATAAAAATATCTCAGTGAGATTCGCATTCAGATTCTACGCATGCACTACCCTGGACAGAGGTTTAACCAGTGCACGAGGTTGTGAGATAATTATTCAATATACTTACTAACTGCGCCTCCTGCTTGCAAACGGCCGAACGTCGTGCATTCCGAATCAAACTGTTGTGCTGCTTTGTAGAAGGCGCACGAAAAAACAGATTTTCTTACAGAATTTGTAGCTTATTAAACAAGCAAACGGTTAAAATAAAGCCTATTGCGGTGCCGTGGTGGACCAGAAGGGTGATTGATTACCAAACACGTGGCACAAAATCGACACACAAACACAAAATCAACTTCCACAAAATATAAGATTAAAAATCATTAAAAACCACACTCGCCGCAACACGTACGGTTGAAGTGATTCTAATCAGCTTTTCCTAATCAAATTTACCGTTTGAAATTCTACTTCATCGTTGTTCAAAATGAACAAAGGAACTTCCATACTTTCAATTCAAACACCCAAAAACTGCCTATTTAAAGTAATATAATTACGGCACATTCGGAAAAGTAACTCGCTTCACACCCTTCAGTTAAGCTGAAGTTCTTAAGTATTTCAACAGTTAAACATAACGAAGTCCTGACTCAACCTGCTTCCTGTCTCCTGAAACCCCCCTACGATCCGTACTCACCAATCTCCACCGAAGACTGTCGCTTTCTCTTTCGAGATTGCCTAGCTCCCCGTGCAGCGGAAGCTACCAGAGGGGTAGCCCTCCGTCACCAACCTCACACACAAAAACAGCCTTCGACTAAGATGGGTAAACCTCTCTGTTTAGCTATTGGAAACCTAAGTTGGTCGCCGGCCGAAGTGGCCGTGCGGTTAAAGGCGCTGCAGTCTGGAACCGCAAGACCGCTACGGTCGCACGTTCGAATCCTGCCTCGGGCATGGATGTTTGTGATGTCCTTAGGTTAGTTAGGTTTAACTAGTTCTAAGTTCTAGGGGACTAATGGCCTCAGAAGTTGAGTCCCACAGTGCTCAGAGCCATTTGAACCATTTTGAACCTAAGTTGGTCATACTGTGCTCTCCTTCGAACGAGAATCTACATCGTCTGCTCCCCTGCACACAATGACCAACTCAGCGTTTCCCACTAAACAAAACAGAAGCCCCACATTAAAACACACATATAATATTCAATAGGCCTTATTTGAGTCTCAGTCTTTCGAGAACAGTTCATGAATTCAGCGAAAATCTGGTAGTAAAGTGAATAAGTTGTACGGAATTCGACAAGCGTCTTATGAAACGATTTCACAGAGACGTTTCACAGTCAATCGAACAGATGGCGAATACAGTATTGGTGTACGTTATGCCACGTCTGCTCAACCTGTCCACGTAGTTCTGTAAGTATTGTAGGTTGACGAATCGCATGATTCATTCTCTTCCCATCATACTCCACACGTACTGAGTTGGAGACAAGTCCGGAGATAGTGCTCGCTAGGGAAGACGCTGCACGTCTTGCAGAGCATGTTGAGCTTCACGGGCAGTGTGTGCTGTTGCAACAACACATCACATTCCTGTTGCAAGAACGGCAAAAGATCGGGTCTAATAACATTCTGCACTTGCCGAGCGCTGGTCAGCGTTCCCTCCAGAAACAGAGGTGAACCAGAGTGGCAGCTTACCGCACCCCAGACACTCTACGAGGCTGCGCTCGCCAGACCTACGTCGTACGCGCAAACGACGAACACTTGCATGCGGACAGAACCTGCTTTCATCGTTGAAGATCACGGTGCGCCACTCCATCTTCCCAAGTGATCCTCTTGGACTCAACAAATCCTGTAAGTGTACTTCACTTTCACTCAGGCTGCTACAGTACCAACGAATCTTGTCAATGATATCTCACACTTGACCCTTACTTACACTACTGGCCATTAGAATTGCTACACCACGAAGACGACGTGCTACAGACGCGAAATTTAACCGACATGAAGAAGATGCTGTGATAAGAAAATGATTAGTTTTTCAGAGCATTCACACAAGGTTGGCGCCGGTGGCGACACCTACAACGTGCTGACATGAGGAAAGTTTCCAACCGATTTCTCATACACAAACAGTTGACCGGTGTTACCTGGTGAAACGTTGTTGTGATGCCTCGTGTAAGGAGGAGAAATGCGTACCATCACGTTTCCGACTTTGTTAAAGGTCGGATTGTAGCCTATCGCGATTGCGGTTTATCGTATCGCGACATTGCTGCTCGCGTTGATCGAGATCCAATGACTGTTAGCAGTATATGAAATCGGTGGGTTCAGGAGGGTATTACGGAAAGTAGCGCTGGATCCCAACGGCCTCGTATCACTAGCAGTCGAGATGACAGGCATCTTATCCACGTGGCTGTAACGGATCGTGTAGCCACGTCTCGATCCCTGAGTCAACAGCTGGGGACGTTTGCAAGACAAATGTGCACGAATCGTTCGACGACGTTTGCAGCAGCATGGACTATCAGCTCGGAGACCGTGGCTGCGGTTACCCTTGACGGTGCATCACAGACGGGAGCGTCTGCGATGGTGTACTCAACGACGAACCTGGGTGCATGAATGGCAAAACGTCAATTTTTCGTATGAATCCAGGTTCTGTTTACAGCGTCATGGTGTTCGCATCCGTGTTTGGCGACATCGCGGTGAACGCACATTGGAAGGGTGTATTCGTCGTCGCCATACTGGCGTATCACCCGGTGTGTTGGCATGGGGTGCCATTGGTTTCACGTCTCGGTCACCTCTTGTTCGCATTGACGGCACTTTGAACAGTGGACGTTACATTTCAGATGTGTTACGATCCGTGGCTCTACCCTTCATTCGATCCCTGCGAAACCCTACATTTCAGCAGGATAATGCACGACCGCATGTTGCAGGTCCTGTACGGGCCTTTCTGGATACAGAAATTGTTCGGCTGCTGCCGTGGCCAGCACATTCTCCAGATCTCTCACCAACTGAAAACATCTGGTCAATGGTGGCCGAGCAACTGGATCTTCACAATACGCCATTCACTACTCTTGATGAACTGTGGTATCGTGTTGAAGCTGCATGGGCAGCTCTACCTGTACACGCCATCCAAGCTCTGTTTGACTCAATGCCCAGGCGTATCAAGGCCATTATTACGGCCAGAGGTGGTTGTTCTGGGTACTGATTTCTCAGGATCTATGCAACCAAATTGCGTGAAAATGTAATCACATGTCAGTTCTAGTATAATATATTTGTCCAATGAATACCCGTTTATCATCTGTATTTCTTCTTGGTGTAGCAAATGCTAGTGACGGTTCCATAATGATGCGGGCTGACATGGAATGGACGGGGTCCTCTGGTCACACTGAACCGATCATTGACTGAAAATTATTATGTTCGGCTATTTGTAGACCATTTTCAGTCATTCATGGACGTCTTGTTCCCAGTTAACGATGGAATTATTATGAATGACAACGCGCCATGTCGCCGGGACACAATTGTCCGCGATTTGTTTGAAGAAGATAGAGGACAGTTCGAGCGAATAATTTGGCCACCCAAATCGCCCGACGTGTATCCCATCGAACATCTGTGGGACATAATCCAGAGGTCAGTTCGTGCACAACATCCTGCATAGGCAACACATTTCAGTTGTGTACGGCTATAGAGGTACCGTAGCTCAATATTTCTGCAGAGCACTTCCAACGACTTGTTGAGTCCATGCCACGTCGAGATGCTGCAATACGGCAGGCAGAAGGAGGCCCGACAGTATATTAGGAAGAACCCCATGACTTTTGTCATCTCAGTGTATGATTAGCTAATGTCTCCAGTTACAGTGCTCCACTTGCAATAAAGGCAGAGCTAAGACACGCAAAGTAAACTTACAGTGGAACATGTATTTTTTTCGATAAAAACAGAATAGAGGGTGTCAATATTTCTGAAAACGGTTGTCGTTACTTTAAGCGGGTAAAGAAAACACACAACAGCCTTTCTTTTTAAAACCATTCCGTTGTTGTTTAGGGCCATTGTTGCTAACCATGTAATTGTAATATCACTGCCAGCAATGGACAATGGCGCTCTGCACCGTCTGCTTGCGTTGCTGCTGCCGACCTTGTCGACGTGTCTCGTCCGAGAATTAAGCTTTCTGTCTGCCACGCTGAAAAGACGTAGAGCAGAGCCGCTGATCAAAGACTGCCTAGTAGTGAAGCTGTAGCTAAAGCGGGTCGGATGTTTGGTGGCGACATCTTAATTAATGCGGCGGACAGGGCTCTATGGTAGCGCCACGAGATGGCTCAGCCGCCATCAGGAATGATTAAACGCTGTGGCGGGAGCGGATGGCGACTCGTGTTAAGCGAGCTCTTGTGTTGTGAAACTGCAACTGTCGGGCGCAATTCCAAATACAAAGAGCAGAAGCGGGTGGATAGTTTGCACTTCATTCCCTCCATTCGTGGGTTTCCAAGCACGACGATCATTAACTGATTAAAGAGACAAATTGATCTGGGGAAAAAACTGTTAGTAGGGCAAGTTTGGTACTTTTACAGCTTTAAGTTGGCATTACTGGGATGAGCACTGGTCAGCTGATGTATCAACATTGTTCTGTTTGTAACGTCAAAAATACATTTCAAAATGGCGATTCCGCTTGAAACGTCCACATTAGTTGAACAACGTTCAGTTATTCATTTTTTTACTTGCTGAAGGCGAGAAACCAGTGAATATATACTGCAGAATGTATAAAGTTTATGGTGGAGGTTGTATGAATCGTGCAAATTTTTACAAGTGGGTAGAGCAGTTTATAAATGGTCACGACTCTGTGACTGATGAACACCGTTTTGGCCGACCAGTTGCAGTTTCAACTCCCTCACTTGAAAGTCGAATTGATGACATTATTCGTGCCGACCGCCGTGTGACTGTGGAAATGATGGTTGATAAGGGTCAAATTAGTAACGGTACAGTTCATAACATTATCCGTAACAAGCTGAAGTACCGCAAAACATGTACAAGATGGATCCCAAAGGAGTTGACGCAGTTACACAAGGAAACAAGATCGAGAACGTGCAAGGAGCTACAGGAACGTAATGAAAGAGGAGGAGAGCACTTCCTAAACAAAATTTTGACTTGTGATGAAACTTCGTTCACTATTATGAGCCAGAATCAAAAAAGATAAAGCATGGAGTGGAAGCACACCAACTCACATGTAAAGAACAAATTCAAAACCCAAGCATCAGCAGGAAAAATCATGCCGCCGGTGTTTTGGGATGCAGAAGGTCCAGTTTTTTTGTGATTGTCTCGAAGAGCAGCGTACAATGAACAGCCAATACTACTTGAATTTGCTTTTAAACAAGGTGACGTCAGCCATGAGAGAGAGACGTCATGGATCTCAGAGGAGAGGTGTGATTCTCCAGCAAGACAACGCACGTCCTCATATTGCTCAACTAATCCGTGATACCATCGACAAAATGGGCTGAGAAGTACTGCTTCATCCCCCTTACACTCCTGATTTAGCTCCTAGTGATTTCCATTTGTTTGGTGCACTGAAGGATGCATTACGTGGGAAGAGGTTCCAGGACAACAAGGACGTGAAAAAGTTGGTCGGAAATTGTTTCAAAGATCACGATAAAGAGGTCTTTGCAGCCGGAATAAAAACGCTTGTAGCCTTTGGAATGAGTTCAAGGGTATGATGCTGAAAAGTAGAAAAAGCATTGTTTTGTACAAATAAACGCTTTTTTCTTCAGACTAATTTGTCTCTTTAATTATTGAATGACCCTCGTATAAGGAACAGAAAATTTCAAATGAAGCACAGCACGGGTCGATCTGTGTCATTAAAATTTCACTAATTCTAGTTTCATAGGTTATGTATGGGTCTGTACCACGGAATGATATCGTTCCCTCTCTTTCTAGGATGTGCCCATCTTTTTTCTGCTACTTTTATTTTTTTGAGTCACCAGTCTTCTGACTGGTTTGATGCGACGCGCCATGAATTTCTCTCCTGTGCCAACCTCTTCATCTTAGAGTAGCACTTGCAACCTAAATCCTCAATTATTTGCTGGATGTATCCAGTCTCTGTCTTCCTCTTGGTGTTTTGTCCTCTAAAGCTCCCCCTAGTACCCTGGAAATTAGTTCCTGATAACTTAACAGACGTCGTATCATCCTGTTCTTTCTTCTTGTCAGTGTTTTCCACATATTCCTTTCCTCCCAGAATCTACGCAGAACCTGCTCATTCTTACCTTATAAGTCCACCTAATTTTCGTCTGTACCACCACATCTCAAATGCTTCTATTCTCTTCTGTTCCGGCTTTCCCACACTCCATGTTTCACTACCATACAATGCTGTGCTCCAAACGTACGTTCTCAGAAATTTCTTCCTCAAAATAAAGACCTAGGTTTGATATTAGTAGACTTATCTTGGTCAGAAATGCCCTTTTCCCACTGCTAGTGTGCTTTTGACGTCCTCCTTTCTCCGTTCGCCACAGGTTATTTTGCTGCTTAGGTGGTAGATTTCCTTAACTTCATCTACTTCGTGACCATCCATACTGATATTAAGCTTCTCTCTGTTCTCATTTCTGCTACTTCTCATTACTTTCGTCTTTCTTCGATTTACTCTCAATCCATATTCTGTACTCATTAGCCTCTTCATTCCATTCAGCAGATCCTTCAGTTCTTCTTCTATTTCACTGAGGTTAGCAATGTCATCAGCGAATCGTGTCATTGATATCCTTTATCCTTGAATTTTAATTCCACTTCTGAATGTTTTTTTCATTATTTTTTATTTCCATCATTGCTTCTTCGATGTATAGACTGGACAGCATGAGCGAAAGGCTACACCCCTGTCTTACACCATTTTCAATCCGAGCACTTCGTTCTCGGTGTTCCACTCTTATTATTCCCTCTTGGCCGCTGTACAAGTTGTATACTACCCGTCTTTACCTGTAGCTTACCGCTCTTTTCCTCAGAAATTCGAACATCTTGTTCCATTTGACATTGTAGAACGCTTTTCTCAGGTCGAAAAATTCTATGAACGTGTCTTGAGTTTTCTTTAGCCACATCATTTAAGAAACCATTATGAAAAGTACCTGCTATTTGTGACTGATCATTTGTAGCTATCCCATTTAAATCAGTAGCGATGTTGTCCTGTTCTGCGACCTGTTTTCCTGTCTCGCGTTTCACTACATTCCACACAGAAGTAAGTCTACTGTTGGTACTACTGACTTCCAACATAATAAGCACAGGATTTAGTTTTTAATAACTTTTCTCGGTAATTTCGAGTAATTTTTGTAGTTTGCAAATACTGCTGGTTCCCTATTTGTGCTTGCCAACAGATACAATTCCATTTTACTGTCACAAGATGCTGTATCTACATCTACATACATAATCCGCAATCCACCATACGGTGCGTGGCGGAGGGTACCTCATACCACAACTAGCATCTTCTCTCCCTGTTCCACTCTCAAACAGAACGGGGGAAAAATGACAGCCTATATGCCTCTGTACGAGCCCCAATCTCTCTTATCTTTGTGGTCTTCCCGCGAAATGTAAGTTGGCGGCAGTAAAATTCTACTGCAGCCAGCCTCAAATACTGGTTCTCTAAATTTGCTCAGTAGCGATTCACGAAAAGAAGGCCTCGTTTCCTCTAGAGCTTCCCACCCGAGTTCCTGAAGCATTTCCGTAACACTCGCGTGGTGATAAAACCTACCAGTAACAAATCTAGCAGCCCGCCTGTGAATTGCTTCTATGTCCTCCCTCAATCCGACCTGACAGGAATCCCAAACGCTCGAGCAGTACTCAAGAATAGGTCGTATTAGTGTTTTATAAGCGGTCTCCTTTACATATGAACCACATCTTCCCAAAATTCTACCAATGAACCGAAGACGACTATCCGCCTTCACCACAACTGCCATTACATGCTTGTCCCACTTCATATCGCTCTGCAATGTTACGCCCAAATATTTCATCGACGTGACTGTGTCAAGCGCTACGCTACTAATGAAGTATTCAAACATTACAGGATTCTTTTTCCTATTCATCTGCTTTAATTTACATTTATCTATATTTAGAGTTACCTGCCATTCTTTAAACCAATCACAAATCCTGTCCAAGTCATCTTGTATCCTCCTACAGTCACTCAACGACGACACCTTCCCGTACACCACAGCATCATCAGCAAACAGCCGCACATTGCTATACACCCTATCCAAAAGATCATTTATGTAGATAGAAAACAACAGCGGACCTACCACTCTTCCCTGGGGCACTCCAGATGATACCCTCACCTCCGATGAACACTCACCATCGAGGACAACGTACTGGGTTCTATTACTTAAGAAGTCTTCGACCCACTCACATACTTGGGAACCAATCCCATATGCTCGTACCATAGTTAGGAGTCTGCAGTGGGGCAGCGACTCAAACGCTTTCCGGAAGTCAAGGAATATGGCATCCGTCTGATACCCTTCATCCATGATTCGCAAGATATCATGTGAAAAAAGGGCGAGTTGCGTTTCGCAGGAGCGATGCATTCTAAAGCCGTGCAGATGCATGGACAGCAACTTCTTTGTCTCAAGGAAATTCATTATATTCGAACTGAGAATATGTTCGAGAATCCTGCAACAAACCGATGTTAAAGATATTGGTCGGTAATTTTGAGGATCTGTCCTTCCACCCTTCTTATATACAGGCGTCACCTGCACTTTTTTCCAGTCGCTCGGGACTTTACGTTGGGCAAGAGATTTGCGATAAATGCAAGCTAAGTAAGGAGCCAATGCAGTAGAGTACTCTCGGTAAAACCGAATTGGAATCCCATCAGGACCTGGGTATTTATTTATTTTCAACCCATTCAGCTGCTTCACAACGCCAGGGATGTCTATCACTATGTCCTCCATACGGGAATCTGTACGAGACTCAAACGGCGGTATGTTTGAACGATACTCCTGCGTGAAAGATTTCGCCTTGCTGTCCTCCGTTGCCAGGCCAGACTGATCAGTGAGTGACTGGATGGAAGCCTTCAACCCGCTTACCGATTTTACGTAAGACCGGAATTTCCTTGGGTTTTCAGCAAGATCTGTTGCTAAGGTATGACGGTGGTGGTGATTGAATGCTTCGCACATCGGCAGCACGAATCTCTACTAACTTTTGCCTGTCCTCATTCTGCCGATCTTTCTTGTACCGCGAGTGTAACTGTCTTTGCTTCCTGAGCATTCTCCGAATTGCGCTGTTAAACCACGGTGGGTCTTTTCCGTTCGTAACCCACTTTATCGGCACATACTTGTCCAATGCGCGATTTACAATGTGTTTAAATTTTGCCCATAATTCTTCCACGTCCATCGTACCGGAAGTAAATGAAGTCGATTCATTTACTAAGTGGGATGCTAATAACTGCGTATCTGCTCTTTCTAGTAAGAATACTCTCCTAGCCTTCTTGAGCCACTTTTTAACTTTGGTAACCATAGTCGTAATGACAACATCATGATCACTAATCCCTGTCTAAACAGTGACACCGTCGGTGAGGTCTAGTCTGTTCGTGGCTACCAGACCTAAAATACTTCCATTACGCGTTGGCTGTCGATTTAGCTGCTCAAGACAGTTTTCGGATAATGTGTTCAAAAGTAATTTACACGACGGTTTGTCTGTACCACCTGTAATGAATCCATAGACATTCCAGTCTATACTAGGTAGGTTGAAGTCGCTTCCGACTAATATAGCATGATCCGGGTACTTCTGCGATACAGAATGTAGACTCCCTTTGAATGATTCTAGAACTGTCGCGGTGGAACCTGGTGGCCGCTAATAACACCACACAATTAACTTTATTTCCCCTAGCCCTGTTAAACGTGTCCAGATAACTTCACAATCACACTCTACTTCGACCTCAGTAGACACAATATTTTTATTGACTCCAATGAAGACACCACCTCCTATGGTGCACGTTCCAACCCTCACTAAATATTTCAGAACTTCCTTTCTCAAGGTTCAGCCAGGTCTCAGTCCCGAGAATAATTTGCGCGCCACACGCTTCCGGGAGGGCAGTAAAGTCAGGAACTTTATTCCGAACACTCTGAAAATTTACTGCTAATATCATGATAGGTGAAGTGTCTGTAACACTTTGGTGATCCATTGTGTTTTACACTGCTTTTTAATGTGGTTTCTGATTAGTTTATGAGGAAACAATTTACAAAAAACTACATATTTTTATGGCGAAATAGATTAAATTTACATAAATTTAGATTTATGTCACTGTTAATTTCATCCCAGTTAAAAATTGTTTGTTCTGGAATTTGGAGGAGTGTGTCTGATGGGGTCGATGGCACGAACTGTGTGAAGTGAATGGTACCATGACGCGTCAGAGGCTCTTTGGTGTCCCCAGACGGGGTGGAGCCAACCAAGCTTGTGTTAATGTGCGCGCGCGCGCGCGCGCGTGTGTGTGTGTGTGTGTGTGAAATCAGGGCCATGTTCTGTAAGTTATCTGTCGACATCAGCGGGGCTGCAGCAATGAAACAGCGAGGTAATTACACTGAAGAATAATATTCACAGTCATACAGAATTTTCGGACATGAAAAAGAATAAGCAGCTTGCATTATGGAAATTTGAAGAACATCTTCGGACATGTAGGGTTTGCACACCTTTAGATATCAGAACAGACTAGCTCCATTCAGCAGTCCTCATCTGCATCGTAAATCTAACTAAGTGCATGAATGTTTTATCTTATCGATTGGGTCTCTCAGCAGGAACGCTGGTAAATCGTTAGTAAAGCTGTTCCTGTGGCGGTTCCATTAACAATACGATAGTCTACAGAAGATTTATGTTTATTTTTTTTAATTTATTTTTATTTATTTTTATGTTATACACTGTGTGATCAAAAGCATATGGACACCCCCAAAAACATTTTTCATATTACCTGCGTTGTACTGCCACCTAGTTCCAGGTATTAAATATCAGCCACCTCAGTAGGTAGTAATGTACCAACGAATCTTGTCAATGATATCTCACACTTGACCCTTACTTACACTACTGGCCATTTGAATTGCTACACCATGAAGACGACGTGCTACAGACGCGAAATTTAACCGACAGGGAGAAGATGCTGTGATATGCAAATGATTAGCTTTTCAGAGCATTCACACAGGATTGGCACCGGTTGCGACACATACAACGTGCTGACATGAGGAAAGTTTCCAAACGATTTCTCATACACAAACAGCAGTTGACCGGCGTTGCCTGGTGAAACGTTGTGAAGCATCGTGTAAGAAGGAGAAATGCGTACCATCACGTTTCCGACTTTGATAAAGATCGGATTGTAGCCTATCGTGACTGCGGTTTCTCGTATCGCGACATTGCTGCTCGTGTTGGTCGAGGTCCAATGACTGTTGGCAGAATATGGAATCAGTGGGTTCCTGAGGGTAATACGGAATGCCGTACTGGATTCCAACGGCCTCGTATCACTAGCAGTCGAGATAACAGGCATCGTATCCGCAAGGCTGTAACAGATCGTGCAGCCACGTCTCGATCCCTGAGAAAACAGATGGGGACGTTTCCAAGACAACAACCATCTGCAACGAACAGTTCGACGACGTTTGCAGCAGCATGGACTATCAGCTCGGCCACCATGGCTGCAGTTAGCTTTGACGCTGCATCACAGACAGGAACGCCTGCGATGCTGTACTCAACGACGAACCTGGGTGCACGAATGGCGAAACGTCATTTTTTCGGATGAATCCAGATTCTGCTTACAGCATCATTATGGTCGCATCCGTGTTTGGCGACATCGCGGTGAACGCACATTGGAACCGTGTATTCGTCATCGCCATACTGGCGTATCACCCGGCGTGATGGTATGGGGTGCCATTGGTTACATGTCTCGGTCACCTCTTCTTCGCATTGATGGCACTTTTAACAGTGGATGTTACATTCAGATGTGTTACGACCCGTGGCTCTACCCTTCATTCGATCCCTGCGAAACCCTACATTTCAGCAGAATAATGCACAACCGCATGTTGAGGTCCTGTACGGGCCTTTCTAGATACAGAAAATGTTCGACTGCTGCCATGGCCAGCACATTCTCCTGATCTCTCACCAATTGAAAACGTCTGGTCAATGGTGGCCGAGCAATTGGTTTGTCACAATACACCAGTCACTACTCTTGATGAATTGTGGTATCGTGTTGAAGCTGCATGGGCAGCTGTACCTGTTCACATCGTCCAAGCTCTGTTTGACTCAATGTTCAGGCGTATGAAGGCCGTTATTACGGCCAGAGTTGGTTATTCTGGGTACTGATTTCTCAGGATCTATGCAGCCAAATTGCGTGAAAATATAATCACATGTCAGTTCTAGTATAATATATTTGTCCAATGAATACCCGTTTGTCATCTGCATTTCTTCTTGGTGCAGCAATTTTAATGGCCGGTAGTGTAAATCTGAAGTGTTAAATTTATCCTGCAGCCTCCAACCGATGGTCCCTTGTCTAAATAAAATCTCGGTGGACTTGGGAAAGTTAATTTAGTAGTAACAGTTCAGTAATTAAGTTTGAGGAACTGTTAATTAATTTAACGACTGTTGTGATGTAGGGATCAGTTCACCCGGAATTTTATTTGGAGTTCGAATCTGTGATCAGAATTAAAGAATTAATTTTATGACTATCTGTTCCTACGTGGTGAGGACTGGTTTGGACTGATGCTGTGGACTTACCACTTGCGTTTTGTGCTTGACAAGGTCACTGCGTTACAACCTGTGGTCTGTTCCTCTTACTACCACTAGTTTTTTCTTGATGGAAGGCCAGGAATGGCATGCATCTCGCCTCTGTGGGGCAACTGCGGTTATACTTGCGTGAGAAGTAGCGGTTCGAACGCTTGAGAAGCTAACAACGCCGATAGAGCGGTGAGTTGAGCGCAGGCTCCTCCATATGATATCCGAAACACTTTCTATGGCAGATGGTGACACAGTGGCCAGCGAGCATTGCTGTCCTCTTGGTCTGGTCGAAGAGTTGTTTCTTAGCACCGTTTCCACTGCAGCACCGCAACCGTCTAGCAGTAGCACCAGCTGCTAGTTACTACTCCAGCCCCTTGTGCACCTTCCACTTTCCTCTACACTTGTGTCAGTACCGTGTCATGACATTAATCATGTTCCTGCCAAGAAATCGTGCAGTATCAAATCTCAGCCCTGTGGCCAATTCATTTCCTAGAAATCTTCTAGGAAAATCCTCATCAAAACCAGTGCCAACTCCACTAAACCAAACAAAAAACTTTACATCAATCTGACAACATCAAATCAAGGAAATTCATTCCCTAACTCTGTAAAATCCTATTCCAACAAGTTTCTTTCTTCTGTACCATCTCAACAAATGGTTCAGATGGCTCTGAGCACTATGGGACTCAACTGCTGAGGTCATTAGTCCCCTAGAACTTAGAACTACTTAAACCTAACTAACCTAAGGACATCACACACATCCATGCCCGAGGCAGGATTCGAACCTGCGACCGCAGCGGTCTCGCGGTTCCAGACTGCAGCGCCAGAACCGCGCGGCCCCTTCGGCTGGCCCATTTCAACAAAAACTTCGTAAACCCTAGGGCAATATCCTTTGAAATAAGGAGTACCTTTCCAACTATTATATCACTAACTTATCCCCACAATTTTTCTGTAACCATGAATTTCTCAACTCTTCACTTTCACACTGCCTGGTGTTTAAGTACACCTTCATAACTTTCAGTCACAATCCATCCTCTCTCCTATTTGTCACACACGTTTCAGGAAATGTAAACCCACGTCACCCGCCAACGACACTGTAGTGATAAAGTTGGTAGAACCAGGGATCACAGCAACCTACCTCCATTCCTGCTACCCACATATCCTCCACATCTGCAACCACTCTGCTTCCAGAATTATTTGTTCATGTAATTTCAGAATCATCATCAACCATTGATTACAAAAGTGTTCTCATCTTCTACTAAAGACATCTTTTTGATGTGAAGCCAAATCACACCACTGCCGAAACTGTCTTGCAAGGGACCGCTACCTAATCTCAGAAAGTAAAAGACAACCCACTTGTGCTCTTTGCAGTCACCAATTAAAACAAGCTCTAATTTACAGTCTCCACCATAATGTAACAATTGTAAGTCAGTCCACCTGACGTTCTCCGATTGTCCTCATCCGTGCCAGCGACACATCATTCCATCCAGACAACTCCATACTTCCTATTCTCACCACCGAAGATAAAATCTATTTTGTCACGACTGCGTTTCGCAATTTCCACACCCGTATCCCTCAATTAGAAACAGTGGCACCACATTCCGTATTTCATCGGAATGCCAGTGACATCTGCCCCTAGGATCACTCTCATTTCACTATCCTCCGCCTAGATAAACTGCTTTTATTTCACTGCAGCTCTACCATGGGCATCATCTCTAATCCCACTGTACTCAATCCCTGTCATAAACACAACCAGGTTCTGTTGCTTTACGCCAATGTTTGGAATAATAATTCAGATACTCCAGTCTCCAAACCTCAACAGCAGCTCCCCACCTATGCCCTACATCCGTTATTTTCCCCTAATCATCTGTTTCATTCGCATCACCATCAGGTTATCAAGCTTTCAGACACCATCCTCCAACCGAGCTACGGAAGAACTAATAGCATAACCTTCTTGGGTTAGACAATTTTGGCGGTGGTATGTTTGGGCTTCGTATCACAACTTCTCCTCGGAAATAATCATTGTCACATTGGGATAATATACTTTAGCAGTATAAGATTGTTAGAGACATTGGTGAGAGAGACGTGTAGATCATAGGAAAAACTGACGAGGCGTGCAGCACACTTAAACAAAACTTACGAGAAGTAAAAAAGTAGATCTTAATCTACGAGATGAAAACTTCTAAGGAAAGCATGCTCATAGGACAATCCAGTGGAGAAACACTATCCCTAGAGGACGCTGACGTGGAACAAAGAGATGATGCAGTTCAGTGGTCAGAGATTGACAGAGCGTTGCCTAATTTGAACTCAAACCCGTCCTCAAGAGTCTATTATAAAATTATGTAGGTGTGGTAGGTACAAGAACTAAAAGGTTTTTTGAGCTACCGTCAAACAATATGAAATATGTACTTTCAGTTATTGAGAATAGCATTACTGCAGTCCGCAGCTCGTGGTCTCGCGGTCGCGTTCTTGCTTCCCGAGCATGGGGTCCCGGGATCGATTCCTGCCGGGTCAGAGATTTACACCTGCCTCGAGGTGTCGGTATTGACCTTTTCATTTCATCATCATACCTGAAAGTGGTGAGATTAGACTGAGCAAAGGTTGGGAATTTTACGGGCGCTGATAAACGCGAAGTTGAGTGCTCCACAAACGAAACATCCTCATCCTCATCAGCATTACAGTATTACCGCAATGGAATGAGCAGATAAATTAAATACAACAAATGGTTAAAACGGCTCTGAGCACTATGGGACTTAACTTCTGAGGTCATCAGTCCCCTAGAACTTAGAACTACTTAAACCTAACTAACCTAAGGACATCACACGCATCCTTGCCTGAGGCAGGATTCGAACCTGCGACCGTAGCGATCGCGCGGTTCCAGACTGAAGCGCCTATAACCGCTCAGCCACATCGGCCGTCTAAATGCAACAGGTTTATCAGTTTGACAAGCGATGTTCGTAAACTGATGAGCAACACACTGGATGGAAAGAAAAAGTGGAGAGGTACTGGGCAAATATCATTCTGATTTCGAAGTTTGCGCTTATCAGTGGAACATCCTGATAACTTCTTAGCATTGCTGAACCTAGTGTAAACTTTGGAATGACAAATATCTTGTTCCATTTGACATTATCTAAGACGAGGGGGATGAACTCATGGTCAGGCGAGTAAGGTACAACTTAGTTTATAAATGGTGGTCCGAAATAGTCGCCAGCCGGAGTGGCCGAGCGGTTCTAGGCGCTTCAGTCTGGAACCGCGCGACAGATACGGTCGCAATTTCAAATCCTGTCTCGGGCATGGATGTGTGTGATGTCCTTACGTTAAGTAGGTTTTAGTAGTTCTAAGTTCTAGGGGACTGATGACCTCAGAAGTTAAGTTCCATAGTGCTCAGAGCCATTCGAGCCGAAATAGTCTGAAAAGTTGTTAGAATGGTCAGGGGAAGTTGTGCTGAGAAATAATTGTAAAGTAAAAGACTGGATACGTTGCACCGTTTCTAAGTTATTTAACATTTAATCCTGCCCATCATGTCGTTGCACGCAAATTCAAGCACTTGCAAGCGCTAAAATGCACTAATAACCAGACGTTTGGGGGTCCGTGAGTTAGCACTGATGTGTCGGCTACTGTGGGAGTCAGCACCGACCCAATGAAGGAGGGAAGTTGCGATGGCCGGTGTCAGGAATCCAAAACGATCTTTATATAAAACTTGCAACTAACACTTTAACTGTATATAACACTTGCAATTAACACTTGCACTTTATTTCTAAATAGGAAAGAAACACAACTTCTCGTTATGAGGTAGCTTGATGTGCTTCCTGTGTCTCCTGCGTGCAGTTAGTTTTACAGTCTATTACTACTTGCAGAACGCAGGCTAACTATCGTCTTCCTATTACTCAGTACCGATGCTATCGAAGTCTGTGACCAAACCGGCCCGATCACCGATGTGCGGCTGGTTAAGTCAACTTTGACAGTGGGCCCTGAACTCTTGTCTTCCTGGAGGTGTGGCGCTGCACGCTCTTTCCACTGGGGTGCGGGTCTGCGCCTTCCTGGTGCCGTTTTGTGGCGCTACGCTGCTCGGTATGCAGTCGATGCTTTAGGACTGCAGAACCTCTTGTTGGGCTGATCATTACTACTTATAATGTGAGTTTTTCGGAAGTGATAAACTGAAGCTAGGTGAGTAAAAGCTACGTTTGTTCAGATTGAGGAACAAATTTGGCGACACTGTCTCTGACAGGTTGCTTGCGTTTGTGCGCGCGTCGACATGACTGGCTAATTTCAGCGCTAAATAACTCGGAAACGACGCAACGCATCGAATTTCTTTCTTAATGCTAGAATGAGATTTCCACTCTGCAGCGGAGTGTGTGCTGATATGAAACTTCCTGGCAGATTAAAACTGTGTGCCAGACCGAGACTCGAACTCGGGACTTTTGACTTTTGCGGGCAAGTGCTCTACCAATCTGCCAGGAAGTTTCATATCAGCGCACACTCCGCTGCAGAGTGAAAATCTCATTCTGGAAACATCCCCCAGGCTGTGGCTAAGCCATGTCTCCGCAATATCCTTTCTTCCAGGAGTGCTTGTTCTACAGGGTTCGCAGGAGAGCTTCTGTAAAGTTTGGAAGGTAGGAGACGAGATATTGGCGGATGTAAAGCTGTGAGGACGGGGCGTGAGTCGTGCTTGGGTAGCTCAGTTGGTGGAGCACTTGCCCGCGAAAGGCAAAGGTCCCGAGGTTGAGTCTCGGTCCGGCACACAGTTTTAATCTGCCAGGAAGTTTCTTTCTTAATAATTATTTCTCAGTAAAATATACAGCCTCACAAGCTTGTGAAACTGTTTCTGACCACCCTGTATACAAATTAGAAGTTGGTGTAAAATGTGGAAAACAACAAAGAAAACTTGTTTTAAGAAGAGCGTTAGGAATAGCTGCATCTTCTCGTCTCTAATTTGCACATCGAAAAAGCAAGCAAGTAAACAAAAGAAAATTTTGAAGCAGATAGCATTGGTAAGCTTTATCAAGACTTAGACGTCTAAGTCGTAAATGAGCACGAATTGAAAGAGTTATTGAATAAAACAGAGAGTGTGGTTATAGATTAGGGGTTCAAAATAAACAGTGTTAATCGGAAGGTGATGCCGAGTGGAAAAGAGGACAACAGCGACTATGTAACATGGTAACTGGCAATGAAACAACCGTAAAAGCGACAGGAAGAGCGAATGTATGGGATGGACGGGACCAAAAAAGAAACCAAAATGCCCATAAATTGATTACTCCAAGCGAAGCAAGCGTTCTTCAATAGAAGATCCCAGCCCCGGTAATGTATTTTCCATCACTGCGAATCGAACGTCATTGACGTTTCGCAGGAGAGCTTCTGTGAAGTTTGGAAAGTAGGAGACGAGGTACTGGCGGATGTAAAGGTGTGAGGATGGGGCGTGAGTCGTGCTTGGGTAGCTCAGTTGGTGGAGCACTTGCCCGCGAAAGGCAAAGAAAGGTCCCAAGGTTGAGTCTCGGTCCGGCACACAGTTTTAATCTGCCAGAAAGTTTCAACGTCATCGATATTTGTCTGCGTATGGCAACACGAGCTCGTCAGGAACTCCGTTTTTCAAATATCCCCACAGCCCAAGTGGTCCCAGTGGCAATGCGAGTGCCATTTCTCGCGTTTGTGGCATGCGAATAACTATGCCTTATTGATGCCTGTAAAAAGAGTACACTGCCGTTTAGTCAGTATAGCGTGACCTGAATGATTTAGGAAAGTCCGTCCGAAATGATTCTCTTTCCATCTGTTGCGACATACCTCACGATTTTTAGTGGTGAACAGAATCATATACCTTGATCAGAAATACCATCCATATTTCACATACTAGTTTAACTGTATTTGTGAAAGTTTTGTTCGTCGGGGGATGGTACGTTTAGTCCTCCGAAAGACAACGTTGTTCGGTGCTCTGTAGTTTTTTCCCATTTGCGCTTTGTATTATCCATTTAAACTACACATGTAACGTTTGATCCACAGTTGAAAGTGCAAATGACAGAGAACTGCAGAACATCTAACGACGTTGCTTTCTTAAAAATCTCTCAGGAAAGCATCGTATGTGTTATTGTTGTGGTCTCCAGCCCAACAACTGGTTCCATGCAGCTCTCCATACTACTCTGTGCTGTGCAGACCTCTTTATGTCCGAAAAACTATAGCAAGCGACATTTTTCTGAACGCGCTTGCAGTGTTCATCTCTTTGTCTCCCTCTAAAATCTTTAGCTCCCCCCCCCCCCTCACACGCACACACACACACACACACACACACTTCCCTCCAATACAAAGTTGTTGATCTCTTGATGTCTCAAAGTATCTTATCAACCGACCCCTTATTTTAGTCAAGTTGTGCACAAATTTCTTGTCTCCTGAATTCTATTCAGTACCTCTTCATTAGTTACGAGATCTACCCATCGAATCTTCAGGAATCTTTTGTAACACCACACTTCAAAGCCTTCTATTCTCTTCTTGTCTGGAGTGTTTATCGTCCATTTCTAACTTCTATACTTGGCTAAGCTCCATACAAGTGTCTTCAGAAAAGACTTCCTAACACTCAAGTCTATATTAAATGTTAACAGAGTTCTCTTCTTCAGAAACGCTTTTGTTGCCGTTGCCAGTCTACAGTTTGTAAACTTTCTACTTCGGCCTTCATCAGTTATTTTGATGCCCAAATAACGAAAACTATCTGTAACTTAAAATATCTCGTTTCCTAATCAGATTCTCTCTGCATCTCCTGTTCTAGTTCGACTATATTCCATTACCCTTATCTTACTTTTATTGATGTTGATCTTATATCCCCCTTTCAAGACACTGACCATTCCGTTAAACTCTTTCAGTGTCTTACTGTCTCAGACAGAATAACATTGTCCTCAGCAAAGCTCAAAGTTCTTATTTGTTCATGTATTTTTACGTTGTTGTTGTTGTGGTCTTCATTCCATAGACTGGTTTGATGCAGCTGCCCATGCTACTCTATCCTGTGCAAGCTTCTTCATCTCCCAGTACCTACTGCAACCTACATCCTTCTGAATTTGTTTAGTGTATTCATCTCTTGGTCTCCCTCTACAATTTTTACCCTCCGCGCTGCCCTCCAATACTAAACTGGTGATCCCTTGATGCCTCAGAATATGTCCTACCAACCAAACACTTCTCCTAGTCAAGTTGTGCCACAAATTTCTCTTCTATTCAATACGTTCTCATTAGTTATGTGATCTACCCATCTAATCTTCAGCATTCTTCCGTATCATCACATTTCGAAAGCTTCCATTCTCTTTTTGTCTAAACTATTTATCGTCCACGTTTCACTTCCATACATGGCTACACACCATACAAATACTTTCAGAAAAGACTTCCTGACACTTAATTCTATACTCAATGTTAATAAATTTCTCTTCTTCAGAAACGCTTTCCTTGCCATTGCCAGCCTACATCTTATATCCTCTCTACTTCAACCATCATCAGAGTTTTTGCTCCCCAAATAACAAAAATCGTTTACTGCTTTAAGCATCTCATTTCTAATCTAATACCCTCAGCATCACCCGATTTAATTCAACTACATTCCATTATCGTCGTTTTGCTTTTGTTGATGTTCATTTTATATCCTCCTTTCAAGACACTGTCCATTCCGTTCAGCTGCTCTTCGAGGTCCTTTGCTGTCTCTGACAGAATTACAATGTCATCGGCGAACCTCAAAGTTTTTATTTCTTCTCCATCAACTCCAAATTTTTCTTTCGTTTCTTTTACTGCTTGTTCAGTGTAGAGATTGAATCACATTGCGGATAGGCTACAACCCTGTCTCACACCTTCCTTCAACCACTGCTTCCCTTTCATGCCCCTCGTCTCTTTTAACTGTCGTCTGGTGTCTATAGATGTTGGAAATAACCTTTCATTCCCTGTATTTTACTCCTGCTACCTTCAGTACTTCAAAGAGAGTATTCCAGTCAAAATCGTGAAAAGCTTCCTCTAAGTCTGCAGATGCAATAACGTAGATTTGTCTTCCCTTTCCCTTAACCTATCTTCTGTGATAAGTTGCAGCGTCAGTATTGCCTCGCGTATTCCTAGATTTCCGCGAAATGCAATCTGGTCTTCCCAAAGGTCTACTTCTAACAGTTTTTTCTTTCTTCGTAAGTAACGGATATACATTTTAAAGTCTATTTTCAGAGGGTTTTTGTTGTTTTAAACAGTTGGGTACTTTTCCTCGATGAGGACATGTTTAAGTAGAGCTTTATATAGTGAAATAAGTCATTTAAGTGGAACAGTTGTTCTTTAGATTACCGGGTGTATCGCTATTATTGGAAGAAATAGCTATAGTCGAAAGTATGCGATTATAAGAGTAAAAACGTTCCAGTAAAATATTGGTTTAAACGAGCCGTTTCCGTAATAATTGCCAATGTGCAATGTCGTCTTAAATATGAAGTGTGCAGCAGTCCTGCGTATAGCGAACTATACAATCCGGTAAAAACTCTACGATTATGTTCAGGGGTGTTCAAAAGAATTTATAAATCACTGCCAAGTGTAGTATTGCATCCGTATGCGAGTATGGCGCATGGAACAACTTCCAGATGTAGGAGTGTACAGTAAATTGTAGCATCTGTCCTGATGAAGTAGCATTATATTTCTTGTGAAAGTAGGCCATGGGTGAAATTTGAGTCCAGTTAGATAAGGATGTAATTTGAAGTGACAAAAATTGTGAGGTACCTCGCAATATCGTGCCAGACCGCCTTTTGTCCAATGTAGTGCAGCAACTCGACGTGGCATCGACTCGACAAGTCGTTGAAAGTCCCCAGCAGAAGCAGTGAGCCGTGCTGCCCCTATAGCCGCCCATAGCTGCGAAAGTGTTGCCGGTGCAGGACGTTGTGCACGAACCGACCTCACGATTGTGTCCCTTAAATCTTCGATGGGATTCGTGTTGGGCGATCTGTGTGGCCAAATCATTCGCTCGAACTGCCCAGAATGTTGATCATAGAACGAAGGCTTTCATGGCAGGTGTTGTCATCACTTAACACTTCCGGGCTGAGATGCCGTGGTCCATACGTAAGACTCTCCCCTGACGTTTCGCCTTAGACTGCGGAAGGCATCCTCTGAGGACGATCGGCGGACTGCAACGAGAGCACGAGGGAGCGCAATATACGTAAGCCATCCAGAGGGCGTCGCTGTCAATTACGTGACATCGGCTGTGCTATGATCTCTGATATTGCCAACTTTCTCATTTGAAATTAATCGATTGTCACGCTGCTGCTGCAGTGTTGGCAACCATATCTTATCCAGCTTAATGCCTCCATCTTTTATATTAAAATTATTGCAGTGTTTGGCAATGTCAGTGGCCTCTCTGTACATTCGCGCATAATAATGCGACCTCTTTTTCTATGACGGTCGTCTCACTAAAGTTCTAGTCGTCCAGTTCCTCTTACATCAGAATAGTATTAATCCAAGAATTCAATTCACTATTGAAAAGGAAATCGATGGTCACCTGAACTTCTTAGATGTGAGTCTAATCAAATGGGAGGACGGATCACTGGGTCATAAGGTTTTCAAAAAAGACACACACACTGATCATTATCTGCAGAAGGATTCTAACCACCACCCAAGACATAAAAGAGGGATGATTAAAACATTTATAGACAGGGCGCACAAAATATATAAACCAGCTCACTTAGATGATGAGACTGAACACCTTAGAGCGACCTTCAAGAAGAATGGGTATTCCAACAGAGAGATAGATCGTGCACTACGCCCTAGACTGACAACCAGGACGGATCGACACCAAACCAAGGGGAAAGTGTTCTTACCATTCATCACTAAGGTCAGTGATCGCACTGGAAGAATTTTAAGCAAGTACAATGTGGAAACTGTTTTCAGACCCACCAAGAAAATAAAAGAATGTTTAAGATCCGAAAAAGATAAATGACATCCTCTAGCTATACCAGGTGTCTATAAAATTCCGTGCAGTTGTGGAAAGGTCTATATAGTGTAATGGTACTTGAATTACGTAACCATTACGGCACCTCACGTCAACCTCTCGATACCAGCAATATTCTACTGTGTTTCTGTAAAATAGTTAACATATTTATGTTACAAAATTCAGATTTGATTTAATTAATTTAGAGGTACTTTGATACATCGACATGTTTATATTCCAATGATATTATTCTTATGCGTATTCTTTCTTTTGTCACTATGATCTTTGACGTACTTGTAACTCCGATTTTTGGGCACGTAAGCGGTTATTAGAGAGTCAAGTCTTGGTCGTCATGTTGAAATACGCAAATTATAGTCAGTTTATCAAATGTGAACTTTAACAGTGAAGAAGATATTTTGAAGTGTGTTTTATATTGTGAAGTGATGTTGCAACAAAGGTAATAAAAAAGAAGTGTAACTTAAATTCGGAGTGAAACTTCCTGGCAGATTAAAACCGTGTGCCGGACCGAGACTCGAACTCGGGATCTTTGCCTTTCGCGGGTAAGTGCCCTACCAACTGAGCTACCCAAGCACGACTCGGAGTGCTGATTACTTTTTTACATCACCAGTGTTCTAACTTGCAAAAGTTTAATCTTCAAGAATTGTTTGTGAAGCGCATCTATAAGACTTTTGAATATCGCAGGCTAACATCTAGGCCTCTTTATATCCGAGCTTGGAGTCATCACCACCTAGATTTTCGACGATTGAGCCATGAGTTCACAACGAGACTAGCGTGGGAAACACGAAGAGATGAGTGCCTAGTTTATCCATTATTTCAAGAAATGAATTTATTAACTGTGCTCTAATGACATCTGCCACATAATAGAACTTTGTTGTTGCCCGAAAATGCAATGTCTAGCAGCGTGAGCAACACTACAATCGTAATTAATTTTTGACCTTTGTTGTGGTATGGTTGTTAGAATAGCCACAACAAAAAGAAGCGTCAAAAGGATCTGCCGCCTCGGACATATTGATAAATCGGCTGTAGCCGAACATGTGTTTCAGGAAGGTGATCATGAAATAAAATTTAGTAATATGAGCGTTATAGCAAAAGAGGTCGCATTATTATGCGCGAATGTACAGAAAGGCCACTGAGATTGCCAAAAACTGCAATAATTTTAATATAAAAGATGAAGGCATTAATCTGGATAAGATATGGTTGTCAACATTGTAGCAACAGCGTGACAATCGATTAATTTCAATTGAGAAAGTTGGCAATATCAGAGATAATAGCACAGCCTACGTCACGTGACTGGAAGCGGCGCCCTCTTGATGGCTTGTATACACAGCGCTCACTCGTGCTCTCCTTGCAGTTCGCCGATTGTCCTCGGAGAATGCCTTCCGCAGTCGAAAGCGAAACGTCAGGGTGAGTCTTATGTACGGACAACGGCATCTGAGCCCGGAAGTGTTAAGTGATGTCCAGAATGTTTTTCAAGCCAGTCGTGGAAAACTGTGGCCCTGTAACGTGACATCGTTGTTTGGGAACATGAAGTCCTTGAATGGCAGCAAATGTTATCCAAGTAGCCGAACATATTTCTAGTCAATGATCCGTTCAGTTGGAACACAGCATCCCATCCATCGCACGTAAACACAGCCCACACCATTATGGAGCCACCACCAGCTTGAGCAGTGCTTTGTTGACAACTAAGGTCCGTGGCCACACTCTACCATCAGCTCTTACCAACAGAAATCGGGACTCATCTGAACAGGCCACGATTTTCGACCCGTCTATGGCCCAACCGTTATGGTCACAAGCACAGGTGACGCGCTGGATAAGATGTGCTCTTAGCAAAGCCACTCGCGCCAATCGTTTGCTGCCACAGCCTATTAACGCCAAATTTTGCCGCAGTGCCCCGATGGATATGTTCGTCTTAGGTCCCACACTAATTTCTGCTGTTATTTCACGCAATGTTACTTGTCTGTTAGCACTGACAACTCGACTCATTCGCCACTGCTGTCGTCGTTAAGTGAAGGCCGTCGGCAACAGCATTGTCCATGGTGAGACATAATGCCTTACATTTGGCATTCTGGAAACACTCTTGACTCTGTCATCTAGGATAATGAATTCCCTAACGATTTCCGAAGAGAAGTGACCTATGCGTCTAGCTCCAACTACCATTTCGCGTTCAAAGTCTGTTAATTCACGTCGGGAGACCGTAACCACGTCGGAAACTTTTTCACACGAAACACGTGAGTGGAAATGACAGCTGCTCCAGTGCTCTGTCTTCTTAGCCCATGCGTACGTGATACTGCCGCCATCTGTATGTGTGCGTATCGGTCTCTCATGAAATTTGTCACAGCATCGTGATCGAAATATTTACGCCTCACAACGACCTGTGTAATTACAACTCTTTCACTCTGCAGTCAGAAGATCATAACCACACATTTGAAGGTAACTGGCAAGTGCCTCGTGTTTGTTTCTGTTGTTTTATTTAACTTGTGTCAGTTTCCGTTGTTAGCTATATTTAGTAATAAATACGTGTTACAAACAACGAAAAGTACTATCACGTCACCGTCCACGTATTTTGGTTCAATGGGTAGTGGTGTTTGATCGTTACTCATTGGAAATAATGCTTGGCTTCGCCGCTTAATATTACACTACTGGCCATTAAAATTGCTACACCAAGAAGAAATGCAGATGATAAACAGGTATTCATTGGACAAATATATTATACTAGAACTGACATGTGATTATATTTTCACGCAATTTGGGTGCATAGATCCTGAGAAATCATTACCCAGAACAAACACCTCTAGCCGTAATAACAGCCTTGATTCGCCTGGACATTTAGTCAAACACAGCTTGGATGGCGTGTACAGGTATAGCTGCCCATTCAGCTTCAACACGATACCACACTTCATCAGGAGAAGTGACTGGCGTATTGTGACGAGCCAGTTGCTCGGCCACCATTGACCAGGTGTCTTCAGTTGGTGAGAGATCTGGAGAATGTGCTGGCCAGGGCAGCGGTGGAACATTTTCTGTATCCAGAAAGGCCCGTACAGGACCTGCCACATGCGGTCGTGCATTATCCTGCTGAAATGTAGGGTTTCGCAGGGATCGAATGAAAGGTAGAGCCACGGGTCGTAACACATCTGAAATGTAACGTCCACTGTTAAAAGCGCCGTCAATGCGAACAAGAGGTGACCGAGACGTGTAACCAATGGCGCCCCATACCATCACGCCGGGTGATACGCCAATATGGCGAAGACGAAATCACGCTTCCAATGTGCGTTCACCGTGAAGTCGCCAAACACGGATGTTACCACCATGATTCTGTAAACAGAACCTTGATTCATCCGAAAAAATGACGTTTTGCCGCTCGTGCACCCAGGTTCGTCGCTCAGTACACCATCGCAGGCGCTCATGGTTGTGATACAGCTTCAAGGGTAACCGCAGCCATGGTCTCCGAGCTGCGAGTCCATGCTGCTGCAAACGTCGTCGAACTGTTCAGCAGATGGTTGTTGTCTTGCTAACGTCCCCATCTGATGACTCAGGAATCGAGACGTGGCTGTACGATCTGTTACAGCCATGCGGATACGATGCCTGTCATCTCGACTGCTAGTGATACGAGGCCGTTGGGATCCAGCACGGCGTTCCGTATTACCCTCCTGAACCCACCGATTCCATATTCTGCTAACAGTCACTGTATGTCGACCAGCAGGAGCAGCCATGTCGCGATACGATAAACCGCTATCGCGATAGGCTACAATCCGACCTTCATAAAAGTCGGAAACGTGATGGTACGCATTTCTCCTCCTTACACGAGGCATCACAACAACTTCTCACCAGGCAACGCCGGTGAACTGCTGTTTGTGTCTGAGAAATCGGTTGGAAACTTTGCTTATGTCAGCACGTTGTTGGTGTCGCCACCGGTGCCAGCCTTGTGTGAATGCTTTGAAAATCTAATCATTTGCATATCACAGTATCTTCTTCCTGTCGGTTACATTTCGCGTCTGTAGAACGTCATGTTCGTGGTGTAGCAATTTTAATGGCCAGTAGTGTACTAGAAACAGAGCACCAGGTCGCTCCAGCCACGCAGCCAATAAAGATTTTCCCCAAGTGCTTTCCTTCAACGAGGTCGCTTTTAACGTCCGCTGAGTGTATCCCACCAGGATTCTGCGCACGCGTGAGCACCGGGCTGGAGGGCGGGTGGCGTGCACAATTCATGAGCAGGGATTCGCGCCTGGCGCAGGTTGCTGGCTGCTGCGTCGTAGCTTAGCCGGGGAAGACGAGGTGGAGAGGAAAGAAAGCAAATGGCTGCAAGCGGTTAGGCCACTCGCTAAATGTATTCGCTGCTAAACCGCTTTCTTACGTCGTAGGTATTAGGACGAGCTGGGGTGAAAGTGTTTGCCCCTGTACAAGGAAACTGTTCCAGAACCATCTACATCTACATACATCTACATATATACTGCGCTAGCCACCAAGCGGTGTGTGGCCGAGGGCATAATTCCCGCCAAAGTCATGTTTCCCCTCTTCTGTTCCATTCGCGGATCGCGAGAGGGAAAAACGACTGTCTGAAAGCCTCAGTACGAGCTCTTATTACCCTTATCTTTGAATGGTGATCATTGCGCGGTTTGATAGTTGGTAGTAATAATATAAGCTCTACATTCTCGGTTTATATCGGATTTCGGAATTTAGTGAGCAGCCCCTTCCGTTTAGTGCGTCGTCTATCTGCAAGTGTGTCCCACTTCATACTTTCTATGAGATTAGTAACGCTCTCGCGATGGCTAAATGTACCCGTCGCGAATCTTGGAGCTCTTCTTTGGACCTTCTCAATCTCATGAATCAGACCCAACTGGTAAGGGTTCCATACAGACGAACAATATTCCAAGACTGGACAAACTAACATATTCTATTTCCTTTGTTGAAGGACTGCATCGCTTCGGGATTCTACTAATAAACCGCAATCTAGAGTTCGCGTTACCCGTCACTTGTGTAATCTGATCATTCCACTTGAGATCATTTCGAATAGTCACATCCAGACACTTGACGGACGTTACCGCTTCCAAAGACTGGACATTTATTTTGTACTCGTACATTAATGGGGATTTTCGCCTTGATATACACAGTAGGATACACTTACTAATATTGAGAGATAACTGCCAGACATTACACCAAGCATTTATTTTCTGCAAATCCTCATTGATTCGTTCACAACTTTTGTGTGATACTACTTTCCTGTAGACTACAGCATCATCGCCAAACAATCTAAGGCCGCTGTCAATACCATCAACCAGATCGTTTATGTAGATCGTAAAAAGCAGAAGACCTATTACGCTGCCCTGGGGCACACCTGAAGTTACGCTTCTTGCTGTTGAAGTCACGCCGTTCAGGACGACATACTGCTCCCTGTCTGTTAGAAAACTTTCTATCCAACCGCATATGTCATTGGGTAGACCATAAGCGACAGTGCGGAACTTAGTCGAACGCCTTTAGAAAGTCGAGAAATATGGCATCAACTTGGGACCTGGTATCTAGAGCTTGTTGTATATCATGCACAAAGTGGGCCACCTGTGTCTCGCATGACCTCTGTTTCCTAAAACCGTGCTGATTTCAGAAGATGAGCGTCAGTGTGGACGGATTTTCAGCACGTCGAACAGTAATGAACTGAATTCTGCGTATGAGAAGTGTAACTACGAATTTTCGACTGTGGGTCAGAAACAATTCAATCAAAAATGGAAGAAGTACTGACGAAGAGAAGACAAAGAGAAGCAGTTGAGATCTAATACCAAGAAAAATAAAGCTGTCATCCGTGGACAATAACGAAAGGGCCCTCGTTTGTTTAGTGCATTTCGTAAGTCGTTCGAAACAGTATAGAACTTGCACTATAAGAAATGGGTTGTAGAGTAGCAAAGCTGAACAAGTGCTCATAGTTCTTATGGTATGCATTTTATGACTTGTTTACTTTTTGTCTTGGTTTGGTCCATAGTAGCACCTCTCAACATGTGGAAAATGTGTTTTAACACTTCGTACACATTTAGACCTAAGGAAATTAGCGTTTGGCGTCATTGGCCGGGAGGTGCCTTGCGGGGCAGGTCCAACCGCCTTTGTGCAGGTCTTATTACATTCAACGCCACATTGGGCGACCTGCGCGCCGGATGGCGATGAAATGATGATGAAGACAACACAACACGCAGTCCCTGAGCGGAGAAAATCCCCGACCCAGCCGGGAGTCGAACCCGGGCCAGTAGGACGGCAATCCGTCACGCTGACCACTCAGATATCGGGGCGGACATTTAGATCTGCGAAAGATTAGAATATATAAACAGTTGTGTCAGTTACTGTTTGAGTCAGCACTGACATAAACAAGGAAGGAGGGAAGTTACGATGGTCATTGGTAGGAACACAAAATGATCTGTATATACACATTAAAATTAATAGAATACTTTATTTCTAAAGAGGAGAAAGCATAGCTTAAGTTTTCATTATGAGGTGGCTTGATGTGCTTCGCCAGCCACGGTGACCGTGCGGTTCTGGGCGCTTCAGTCCGGAACCGCGGGACTGCTACGGTCGCAGGTTCGAATCCTGCCTCGGGCGTGGATGTGTGTGATGTCCTTAGGTTAGTTAGGTTTAAGTAGTTCTAAGTTATAGGGAACTGATGACCTAACATGTTAAGTCCCATAGTGCTCAGAGCCATTTGAACCATTTTTAATGTGCTTCCTGTGTCTCCTACATGCAAGCACTTTACACGCTATTACTGCTCGCAGACCGCAGGCTAAGTATCGTTTTCCTATTACTCAGTACTGAAGCTCACGAAGTCTGTGACCGAACTGGGCCCGACCTGCGATGGGCGGCTGGTTAAGTCAGCATTGACAGGTGCGCTGAACTCTGTCTTCGCGGAATTGTGGCGCTGCCGGTTCTTTCCAGTGGCGCGCTAGTCAGCGCCTTCTTGATGCCGTTTCACGGCGCTGCGCTGGTCGGTGTGCTGTCGATGCTTCAGGACGGGACGTAACCGAAGCTGGGCAAGTCGAAAGCTTCAGCCAGTAAAACAGCTGATGCCATATTTCGTCTTTTGAAGAAGTAGTTACTGAAAGTGTACGTCTGAAGAGCGGTGCTGTAAAGAGGTGAAAAGAGTATCATGAGGATTATGCAGAAGGGTAAAGCGGAAATATTTTAGTAGTGGCGTTACAGAAGAACGTTAAGGTGTTGTGAACAAACAAGGTACAAACTAAAATGAATAGGCACGGAAAGAAATCTGTGGAAAACCCTTATTAGATGAAGGGACATCTGCTATGGTATCCAGCAATAGTTCACTTGGCGATGCAAGGAGCAGCAAAGAGGAAAAAAGGTAATAAAGACAAAGACTAGAATACGTAAAGCCGGCCGGTGTGGCCGAGCGGTTTGGCGCTTCAGTCTGGAAACGCGCGGCCGCTACGGTCGCAGGTTCGAATCCTCCCTCTGGCATGGATAAGTGAGATGTCCTTAGGTTAGTTAGGTTTAAGTAGTTATAAGTTCTAGGGGCCTGATGACCTCAGACATTTTGTGCCACAGTGCTCAGAGCCATCTGAACCATTTTGAATACGCAAAACAAATTCTTGGGCGTGGTAGATATGTAGATATAAAAAATTTAACGCCATAATGGGAGGGATGTAGAACATAAGAAGTCAGCCGAAAAAATGGAACCTTAGGAATGAATTTCGATTTAAGATTTCATGTTGTAAATCTGTAAGAAAAGTT
This sequence comes from Schistocerca cancellata, assembly GCF_023864275.1. Taxonomy (NCBI): domain Eukaryota; kingdom Metazoa; phylum Arthropoda; class Insecta; order Orthoptera; family Acrididae; genus Schistocerca; species Schistocerca cancellata. The sequence continues at coordinate 616,462,377 of NC_064630.1, read as the reverse complement.
AATCGGATGGAAAATGAAGACCTTATGAACATGCGTTAGACATGCGGCATGTTGTATTTCTTAGTCTATTGCTTGTATTCAGCCTCGTGTTGTATAGTTTTACGTACAATGAATGTGTGGGATTTATCTAAGATGCAGATCTTTGAATTTTCTTGTTTTTGTTGTTGTAGTCTTCAGTCCTGAGACTGGTTTGATGCAGCTCTCCATGCTACATTATCCTGTGCAAGCTTCTTCATCTCCCAGTACCTACTGCAACCTACATCCTTCTGAATTTGTTAAGTGTATTCATCTCTTGGTCTCCCTCTACGATTTTTACCCTCCACGCTGCCCTACAATACTACATTGGTGATCCCTTGATGCTTCAGAACATGTCCTACCAACCTGTCCCTTCTTCTAGTGAAGTTGTGCCACAAACTTCTCTTCTCCCCAATCCTATTCAATTCCTCCTCATTAGTTATGTGATCTACCCATCTAATCTTCAGCATTCTTCTGTAGCACCACATTTCGAAAGCTTCTATTCTCTTCTTGTCCAAACTATTTATCGTCCATGTTTCACTTCCATACATGGCTACACTCCATACAAATACTTTCAGAAACGACTTCCTGACACTTAAATCTATACTCAATGTTAACAAATTGTCCTTCTTCAGAAACGCTTTCCTTGCCATTTCCAGTCTGTTTTCTTAGAAGTTTCCGCAGTTTGTGTGCCATTCATATTTACTATTCCTGTTTCAATAACAAGCAAACGACACGAATTCTGCAACACTTCGAGTCTAGAAACTCGTTAACATTATGTAAGCATACTGTCTCATTTTGTCCTGGAGTCTTTCGAGGTGGAATTTAGGTAAACGACAAAGATTGTTGCCACAGGATTCATTCATTTCACTCATTCGTATATCGTGTTCCGTAAATAGCACCATGGATAGTCTTCAGGATGGTAGAAAGAATTAAATCGTACAGTAGTAGGCAGAAACAACCATACCTGGATATTCTGTAAAGTATACAATCTACACTTTACAACTAATGTTAAATTACTCATACTTCTACGTTACTTTACACACATGTATTAGGAAAAGGGACAGCTACTTGAAAATAAGCCATTTCTGATTCTCGTTAATTACTCTGCTTCTATTTTTATCAAATACTTTCCAGAAAGCACTTACATAGATTTTCACAGACCGCCATTAGCTGTCTACATATTGGAAAAGTCAAGGTAAATGTAATGGAATCCAGAAAACTATTCTGTCTGAGTTACAGGCAACATCGATCTTCATATATGCATCTGTATCTTGATTATCTCAATGAAATGTGAGGCTGTAACCGTACTTCAGGTTTGTGCCGTAAAGCAATTATTTGTTTCACACATATCTGGTTCTCTCACTTTCTTCTGTCAACTAAATTTGCCAACGTATTGCAACGGACTCTTTATGACTTCCTTTCGCATTGTCTTCTGAGGACACCCTAAGTCCATCTCACCATCTTCTTATTTAATCTTACTACGACTATTCGTTAAATATTATTAAAAACGTAAAACAAAACAAAAATGTAATAGGAGCTATATAGCATCTTTTTCCATTACGTAGTTTCTTCTTACCCTCCACGGAAATTGCAACAATGAGATCAGAAGAAATGGATAAGTGCCGTGTTTGTAAGTTTCTCCTAGAAGTCTACCTCGACATGCCTTCAGCAAGTCGTTTGTATCTCTCGCCTTCTCTTTTAAGCGTTTCAGAGGTCAACTAAATGAGATTTTAAATTATTTTCTAAAGTTCATTATTTCGGAGGGAGCTTGCTCTCAGGAGCTTCAAAACGGAAAACCTTTGCCCACGCCTAAGTTGGTGTGACATGTAGGTTGCGCCAGAAAATGCAGAAAGAATTATTAGTGCTGGAAGTATGAAGAATATCTACACTGGAATACTTGGAATTTCACTGTCTATGCCAACATAGATAAGATTCACTGGAATGACCAATCCACACATTTCATTTGTCGAAGGAATTCGCTTTTGAAATAGATTAGCTTCAATACCAACTGTGATAAGGCGTCGAGGATATCTGACATTGTCAGAAAAGGAGAAAGCGATCGTAAGCATATAATCAAATACAAGCTTTCTATAAAAGTTTTTAAATTATCAATAGTTTTTATATATTGTCTCAATTGCATTTAACACTAAAAGTTTTAAGAAAATGATGACCAGTGTCGGTAGCTTAACTACTATCTTCAGATCTGAGAACAGACAGATCAAAAGGAAAGTTGCCTTAAGTAACAAGTTATGCAGAAATTGCTGTTGGCTTACTTTCATTTTATTTTTAAACAGGAAATTAACATACCACATGTAGAATTATAAATGCAACTAGCAGTGGAGGGGACAAAGGGGCGGAGCGATCCACCTAACGTTTGAGGTCTCCAGGATTTAAAAAACAATTAGAAAAATTAAGAACCGTTTACAAACATTTTTGTAACGCAATTTGCTGAGAAAGGTAGCATAAAATTGTATCAATAAACTATGAAAATGTCTTTAGCTCCGTTCCGCTCCGTACACGAAGCGGAAAGGACCACCTCCTCTTTCTTTTCTCTTTTATTTTTTTAATTTCATCGATGACGCATCTTACAGATAAGCTCGCTACCTCTCACTAGCTATACCAGCATACGAGCTATGAACCCACTGTGTGCATTTCTGACATGCAATCCAACCCTCAGGTGGAGTGGAATATAATTCCTTGCAATTTATACGTGCCAAATCTTCGTCGTCTTCGTATATTTCATCTTCTGGAGAGTCAATTTTGTTTGCCTTCCTTTTCTTTGAATGAAGACCTTGTCCTTTCACTTTTTGTTCTCTTCTCGAGCTAGCAACCTGTTCTTTGCTCTATCTCTTTATATGTATGTTTTTTTTTTTTTTTTGAACGCTTCTTGTAGCTCATTCAGGTATGGACATGTGAGAACAGTGGTTTTACCTCTATTTCGTTTCTCCGTGGTGTAATTGTGTCTGGGTATTGATGTAACATGGGCTAAAAGTGGGGAATATTTATCAAGTGCAGTTATTGATAAATGCGTGTTTTTCGTGGACCAATTTTGTGTTTCTGTTTTCATATGTAAACGACGTATCATCTGTAAACGAGAAAGACAAAACCCATGGTGGAATCTGTCAAATTAAGAATGAAAAGCGAGTGGGTCGCAACGGACTACATCAGTAGACCATTCCGCCCCAGACGCATATCTATTGAGAAAATATACAGTGATCACCGTCAATATTTTTTTTTCCAATTGCGTTATGCACAAACATAACTAAGAACATGCTGATTTAGGTGGACTAAACGTTGGTGCGTGACAACAGTAGTAACCTTACCAAACCACAACAGACATTGATGAAATGTGAGCCGTGCTCCGGTTCGCGTTGGTGCTGTTGAAGGTTTCCGTCCTCTGTTCGAGGCCAGACGGTATCGTTTAGTTGACTTGGTTGCGATTGTTTGTCTTGTTCTTCTGTTGACTGGCGCCATTTGGTTTCGTAAGCACTGCCTGTCCGCAAGTGACAGCAGCGGCGTTATCGATATGTAGTAACTGTGGCCCTATCTTTGGGGTGACGTGGTTGTTCTTCTTGGTCGTGTGAGTGAGCAGTTCGGTTGGGGCTCCGGAAGAGCCACGAGTGCTGTGCGAGAACAAACTGGGACCGCTGCCGGATGGAAGGGCTGTGGTCGCGAAGGTACACGACCTAGTCTTCAACCGGATCCAACAAGCCTTAAGTTGAGTGGATTTTAATCCGAGTTGTGAAACCTCCACCATTGTGAGATTTCGCGATTCTCTAGTGACTTGAATTCGTGTTGCTGCTCGCAGTGTCACCGAGACGAAGAGCAGAGAGTGGAGTGCTTGGGGAAGGCGGATCTAATTAGCTTTCCTCGACTTCTTGTTACTAATTGCTGCACTCTGTGTGTTACTGTTTGTTCAACCAGCGGTATTTTTCCTGCCTGGTGGCCGCTAACGCCCCAGTTACATGCCCTGAAGGTTGGTGCATGTAACGGCAGTGTACGTTTCCTTGCCTTGCCGCTGCTGTCCGGTAAGGCGTGTACTTTGACTGTTTCCTCGATTTGTAGGTCGGTTGGTGTTTCTTCTGCTCTGGTAGTAGTGGTTCCATTTTCTTTTCGGACGCTCTAAAAATGTTCAAATGTATGTGAAATCTTATGGGACTTAACTGCTAAGGTCATCAGTCCCTAAGCTTACACACTACTTAAACTAAATTATTCTAAGGACAAACACACACACCCATGCCCAAGGGAGGAGTCGAACCTCCGCCGGAACCAGCCGCACACTCCATGACTGCAGCGCCTGAGACCGCATCCCGCGTGGCGGACGCTCTAAACACAGCATTCTGAGGGCATAGTGCAGACCGTCGGTTCCGGCCTTAGCGAGTTGTTTCATCGTTGCGTTGGTTATCGGACGTTAGGTAGGTTCAGAAGACAATCATTAGTCTGAGTGATGTGAATGCAACTCTTGGCTGTCTTCCTCATTGCTCTCGAAAGTGTGTTTGGCCTGATCTAATCAGAGGTCGATTCCTGGAGCACCGTCTGTGACTGGCCCTTGTCTTTTATTATTGTATTATTATTTTATTATTGTATTACCAAGTTACCATCATTTGTCTCACTTGTTTGGGGACCTTATTATATTTGTTGTTTTATTTATTTTATTTACTTATTTATTTATTGTTCCGTGGGACCAAATTAAGGAGAAGTCTCCATGGTCATGGAACGAGTCAATACATGAAATTATAACACGATATTAGAAACAGATAAAATGAAATATAAAAAAAAACATATTCAGGTGACAATTCGTAAGTTTAAATGAACACAATCAACAATGTAACACTGGAATTTGCTTAATTTTTTAGCTCTTCCAGGAGCTCCTCGACAGAATAGAAGGAGTGAGCCATGAGGAAACTCTTCAGTTTAGACTTAAAAGAGTTTGGGCTACTGCCAAGATTTTTGAGTTCTTGTGGTAGCTTATTGAAAATGGATGCAGCAGAATACTGCACTCCTTTCTGCACAAGAGTCAAGGAAGTGCATTCTACATGCAGATGTGATTTCTGCCTAGTATTAACTGAGTGAAAGCTGCTAACTCTTGGGAATAGGCTAATATTGCTAACAAGAAACGACATTAAAGAAAATATATACTGTGAGGGCAATGTCAGAATTCCCAGATTTTTGAATAGGGGTCGACAAGAGGTTCTCGAACTTACACCACATATAGCTCGAACAGCCCGTTTTTGAGCCAAAAATACCCTTTTTGAATCAGAAGAATTACCCCAAAAAATAATACCATACAATATAAGCCTATGAAAATATGCGAAGTAGACTACTTTTCGTGTTGAAGTGTCACTTATTTCAGATACTGTTCTAATGGTAAATAAAGCAGCATTTAGCTTCTGAACAAGATTCTGGACATGGGCTTTCCACAACAGCTTACTATCTATCCGAACGCCTAGGAATTTGAACTGTTCCGTCTCGCTTATAATATACCCATTCTGTCTGATCAAAATATCGGTTCTTGTTGAATTGTGAGTTAGAAACTGTAAAACCTGAGTCTTACTGTGATGTAGCATCAAATTATTTTCCACAAGCCACGAACTTATTTCATGAACTACATTATTTGTTACTGTTTCAATATTACACACAAGATCCTTCACTATCAAGCTGGTGTCATCAGCAAACAGAAATATTTTTGAATCACCTGTAATACTAGAAGGCATATCATTTATATAAATAAGAAACAGCAGTGTCCCCAGCACCGAACCTTGCAGCAGCAAGTCGTGTACTCCTAGCTCACTCATTTGTTACATAGTTTAATTCTTAATTTCTTTGCGTGTTTTTGGTACTTGCATTGTTTAATTCATAAATTTTGGGCGTATTATAGTATTTGAGAGTTGTAGCACCGCGTTTTAGTACTCGAATAGTGTTAAATCGCGTAGTCTCCTTCCGCCGCCGAGCAGTGTGTCAGCAGTGCACAAGTGGCAGCATTACTGCATTTACTAGGCAATCTTGTATTTTAATAACCGTTTCAATTTTGTGTCGTTTTGTTTGCGCTCTCTGTAGATTAGTTCAGACGTTCTTTGCACAACAGTTTTTGGCATGGATAGGGACTGCAACTGCTGTGTTCGGATGCAGGCTGAGTTGGCATCCCTTCGCTCCCAGCTTCAGGCAGTGTTGGCTTCGGTCACACAGCTTGAGGCTGTTGCCAATGGGCATCACTGTAGGGGTCCGGATGTGGGTTTGTCGGGGACGGCCAGCTCGTCCCACGCATCCCCCGATCGGGCTACGACTGTGGTTGCCCGGGATACTGCCCGCATTGAGGCTGATCCCTCACCTGTGGTAGAGTGGGAGGTCGTCTCAAGGTGTGGCAGGGGGCGAAAGACATTCCGGAGGGCTGAACGGAAGGCCTCTCCAGTTTGTCTGACGAACCAGTTTCAGGCTCTGTCTCAGGCTGATACTGATCTTCGGCCTGACATGGCTGCTTGTCCTGTTCCAGAGGTTGCCCCTCAGTCTGCAAGATCCGGGCAGTCGCAGAGGGTGGGCTTACTGGTAGTTGGGAGCTCCAACGTCAGGCGCGTAATGGGGCCCCTTAGGGATATGGCAGCAAGGGAGGGGAAGAAAACCAAAGTGCACTCCGTGTGCATACCGGGGGGAGTCATTCCAGATGTGGAAAGGGTCCTTCCGGATGCCATGAAGGGTACAGGGTGCACCCATCTGCAGGTGATCGCTCATGTCGGCACCAATGATGTGTGTCGCTATGGATCGGAGGAAATCCTCTCTGGCTTCCGGCGGCTATCTGATTTGGTGAAGACTGCCAGTCTCGCTAGCGGGATGAAAGCAGAGCTCACCATCTGCAGCATCGTCGACAGGACTGACTGCGGACCTTTGGTACAGAGCCGAGTGGAGGGTCTGAATCAGAGGCTGAGACGGTTCTGCGACCATGTGGGCTGCAGATTCCTCGACTTGCGCCATAGGGTGGTGGGGTTTCGGGTTCCGCTGGATAGGTCAGGAGTCCACTACACGCAACAAGCGGCTACACGGGTAGCAGGGGTTGTGTGGCGTGGGCTGGGCGGTTTTTTAGGTTAGATGGCCTCCGGCAAGTGCAGAAAGGGCAACAGCCTCAACGGGTGCGGGGCAAAGTCAGGACATGCGGGGACCAAGCAGCAATCGGTATTGTAATTGTAAACTGTCGAAGCTGCGTTGGTAAAGTACCGGAACTTCAAGCGCTGATAGAAAGCACCGAAGCTGAAATCGTTATAGGTACAGAAAGCTGGCTGAAGCCAGAGATAAATTCTGCCGAAATTTTTACAAAGGCACAGACGGTGTTTAGAAAGGATAGATTGCATGCAACCGGTGGTGGAGTGTTCGTCGCTGTTAGTAGTAGTTTATCCTGTAGTGAAGTAGAAGTGGATAGTTCCTGTGAATTATTATGGGTGGAGGTTACACTCAACAACCGAGCTAGGTTAATAATTGGGTCCTTTTACCGACCCCCCGACTCAGCAGCATCAGTGGCAGAACAACTGAGAGAAAATTTGGAATACATTTCACATAAATTTTCTCAGCATGTTATGGTCTTAGGTGGAGATTTCAATTTACCAGATATAGACTGGGACACTCAGATGTTTAGGACGGGTGGTAGGGACAGAGCATCGAGTGACATTATACTGAGTGCACTATCCGAAAATTACCTCGAGCAATTAAACAGAGAACCGACTCGTGGAGATAACATCTTGGACCTACTGATAACAAACAGACCCGAACTTTTCGACTCTGTAAGTGCAGAACAGGGAATCAGTGATCATAAGGCCGTTGCAGCATCCCTGAATATGGAAGTAAATAGGAATATAAAAAAAGGGAGGAAGGTTTATCTGTTTAGCAAGAGTAATAGAAGGCAGATTTCAGACTACCTAACAGATCAAAACGAAAATTTCTGTTCCGGCACTGACAATGTTGAGTGTTTATGGAAAAAGTTCAAGGCAATCGTAAAATGCGTTTTAGACTGGTACGTGCCGAGTAAAACTGTGAGGGACGGGAAAAACCCACCGTGGTACAACAACAAAGTTAGGAAACTACTGCGAAAGCAAAGAGAGCTTCACTCCAAGTTTAAACGCAGCCAAAACCTCTCAGACAAACAGAAGCTAAACGATGTCAAAGTTAGCGTAAGGAGGGCTATGCGTGAAGCGTTCAGTGAATTCGAAAGTAAAATACTAGGTACCGACTTGACAGAAAATCCTAGGAAGTTCTGGTCTTACGTTAAATCAGTAAGTGGCTCGAAACATCATGTCCAGACACTCCGGGATGATGATGGCATTGAAACAGAGGATGACAAGCGTAAAGCTGAAATACTAAACTCCTTTTTCCAAAGCTGCTTCACAGAGGAAGACCGCACTGCAGTTCCTTCTCTAAATCCTCGCACCAACGAAAAAATGGCTGACATCGAAATAAGTGTCCAAGGAATAGAAAAGCAACTGGAATCACTCAACAGAGGAAAGTCCACTGGACCTGACGGGATACCAATTCGATTCTACACAGAGTACGCGAAAGAACTTGCCCCCTTTCTAACAGCCGTGTACCGCAAGTCTCTAGAGGAACAGAAGGTTCCAAATGATTGGAAAAGAGCACAGGTAGTCCCAGTCTTCAAGAAGGGTCGTCGAGCAGATGCGCAAAACTATAGACCTATATCTCTGACGTCGATCTGTTGTAGAATTTTAGAACATGTCTTTTGCTCGAGTATCATGTCGTTTTTTGAAACCCAGAATCTACTATGTAGGAATCAACATGGATTCCGGAAACAGCGATCGTGTGAAACCCAACTCGCTTTATTTGTTCATGAGACCCAGAAAATATTAGATACAGGCTCCCAGGTAGATGCTATTTTTCTTGACTTCCGGAAGGCGTTCGATACAGTTCCGCACTGTCGCCTGATAAACAAAGTAAGAGCCTACGGAATATCAGACCAGCTGTGTGGCTGGATTGAAGAGTTTTTAGCAAACAGAACACAGCATGTTGTTATCAACGGAGAGACGTCTACAGACATTAAAGTAACCTCTGGCGTGCCACAGGGGAGTGTTATGGGACCATTGCTTTTCACAGTATATATAAATGACCTAGTAGATAGTGTCGGAAGTTCCATGCGGCTTTTCGCGGATGATGCTGTAGTATACAGAGAAGTTGCAGCATTAGAAAATTGTAGCGAAATGCAGGAAGATCTGCAGCGGATAGGCACTTGGTGCAGGGAGTGGCAACTGACCCTTCATATAGACAAATGTAATGTATTGCGAATACATAGAAAGAAGGATCCTTTATTGTATGATTATATGATAGCGAAACAAACACTGGTAGCAGTTACTTCTGTAAAATATCTGGGAGTATGCGTGCGGAACGATTTGAAGTGGAATGATCATATAAAATTAATTGTTGGTAAGGCGGGTACCAGGTTGAGATTCATTGGGAGAGTCCTTAGAAAATGTAGTCCATCAACAAAGGAGGTGGCTTACAAACACTCGTTCGACCTATACTTGAGTATCGCTCATCAGTGTGGGATCCGTACCAGATCGGGTTGACGGAGGAGATAGAGAGGATCCAAAGAAGAGCGGCGCGTTTCGTCACAGGGTTATTTGGTAACCGTGATAGCGTTACGGAGATGTTTAACAAACTCAAGTGGCAGACTTTGCAAGAGAGGCGCTCTGCATCGCGGTGTAGCTTGCTCGCCAGTTTTCGAGAGGGTGCGTTTCTGGATGAGGTATCGAATATATTGCTTCCCCCTACTTATACCTCCCGAGGAGATTACGAATGTAAAATTAGAGAGATTAGAGCGCGCACAGAGGCTTTCAGACAGTCGTTCTTCCCGCGAACCATACGCGACTGGAACAGGAAAGAGAGATAATGACAGTGGCACGTAAAGTGCCCTCCGCCACACACCGTTGGGTGGCTTGCGGAGTATAAATGTAGATGTAGAACCTTGTGGAACGCCCCACTTAACAGTGCCCCATTGGGACTGAACATCACTACCACTCTCAATATTGCGGAGAATTACCCTCTGATTTCTGTTCTTAAAGTAAGAGGCGAACCAATTGTAAGCTACTCCCCTTACTCCATAATGGTCCAACTTCTGCAGTAATATTTTGTGGTCAACACAATCAAAAGCCTTCGTTAAATCAAAGAAAACACCTAGCGTTCGCAACCTTTTATTTAATCCGTCCAAAACCTCACAGAGAAAAGAGAATATAGCATTTTCAGTTGTTAAACCATTTCTAAAACCAAACTGAACATTTGACAGCAAATTATGTGAATTTAAATGCTGCAGTAACCTTGTATATACAACCTTCTCGATAACTTTAGCAAACACCGATGGCATAGAAATAGGTCTAAAATTGTCAACATTATCAATGTCTCCCTTTTTATAAAGTGGCTTCACTACCGAGTATTTTAATCGGTCAGGAAATCGACCACTCCTAAAGGAAAAGTTACAGATATGGCTAAGTCCTGGGCTAACATACATAGAACAATACTTCAGTATTCTGCTAGATACCCCGTCATATCCATGAGAGTTCTTGGTCTTTAGTGATTTAATTATTAACTCAATCTCCCTCTTGTCAGTATCATGGAGGAGCATTTCAGGTAACAGTCTCGGAACACTTTTTTCTAAGAGCGCTATATGATTCCCTGTTGGGACTAGGTTTTTATTTAGTTCACCTGCTATATTCAGAAAGTGATTATTAAATACTGTACATATATGCGACTTATCAGTAACACGGACATTCCCACTACGCACTGATTATATATCCTCGACCTGTCCCTGCAGACCAGCAACTTCCTTTACGACTGACCATATGGTTTTAATTTAATCCTGAGACTTAGCTATTCTATCTGCATACCACATACTTTTTGCCTTCATAATAACATTTTTAAGCACCTTACAATACTGTTTGTAATGGGCTGCTGCATTTAGATTTTGACTGTTTCTAACGTTTTGATATAATTGCCACTTTGTTCTACAAGATATTCTTATCCCTATAGTCAGCCACCCAGGCTGCCTGTTTGTGCTAGTACCCTGTTTTAAACGTTGTAACGGAAAGCAACTTTCAAAGAGCATGAGAAAAGTCTTGAGAAAAGCATTATATTTATCGTCTACTGTATCAGCGCTATAAACATCTTGCCACTCTTGTTCCTTTATAAGGTTTACAAAGGTCTCTACAGCAACCGGATCAGCTTTCCTGAACAGCTGATGACTATGTTTAACACGTGTTGCAGCATAAAAATCTTTTAAAGTTAAAGTTAAAATTTGCGCATCATGATCTGAAAGGCCATTCACCTTTTTGCTAACAGAATGCCCTTCTAGTAATGAGGAATGAACAAAAATGTTATCCATGGTTGTTCTACTGTTCCCTTGCACTCTCGTTGGAAAGAATACGGTTTGCATAAGATTATATGAATTAAAGAGGTCTACCAGCATCCTCTTCCTTGCACAATCACTTTTACAATTAATATTGAAGTCACCACATATAACTAACTTTTTGTATTTCCTATAAAGTGAACCAAGAACCTCCTCTAGCTTTAGCAAAAATGTTGCATGTTCTAAATATTTTGATATAATTGCCACTCTTGGCGTTACAACAAGTTAAACGGTTGTGCTATCAAGTTTATTATTGTTGTGTCTAGACAAGACAGCCTAGACACAATGAGAGGAAGCCGAAAGGCACGCGCTTAAACTCACGCAGGCTGGCGTGAGGTCTGAAACAGGATACGTAATGAATGCTATAAAGAAAAGTACGTAGCTTCTGGAATACTTAACTTTAATCCACATTTGTAGAACATCGCTCTTGATGATACATTAATAGAATCTTAATATCAGTTGAATACGGCGCCTTGCTAGGTCGTAGCAAATGTAGCCGAAGGCTATGCTAACTATCGTCTCGGCAAATGAGAGCGTAATTCTCAGTGAACCATGGCTAGTAACGCCGGCTGTACAACTGGGGCGAGTGCTAGTACGTCTCTCTAGACCTGCCGTGTGGCGGCGCTCGGTCTGCCATCACTGACAGTGGCGACACGCGGGTCCGTCGTATACTAGCGGACCGCGGCCGATTTAAAAGCTGCCACCTAGCAAGTGTGGTGTCTGGCGGTGACACCACAATTATCATTTTGTCTCACGTGTTTCGTGATCAGTTGCCTGTCTTTTAAATTAACTTTTGCTATTGCATTGCTGTTTGACAGTATGTTTTTTAATTTTTTTTAATTGCCATTCTTGGCGTTTAAGGCCTTCAGCCGTGAAACAGTTCATAATTTATTGCCAGTAAGGACTTCAGCCGTGAAACAATTCTTAATTTATTGCCATTAAGGCCCTCAGCCGTGAGCATGGTTAATTATTTTAAAATCCTAATTCGGTAATTGCATTTTAGTAGTGTGCCTTGAGATCTTTGGTGATTTGTCTTTTATATTTTAATAACTGTAATTGTAAGTTACAACAAGTTTAAACAATTCGTAATTTATGCCTATTAAGGCTTTCAGCCGTGAAACAATTCTTAAATTATTGTCATTATTTTTATTAGTTGCTGATTTTGAATAAATTGTGTAAGATAAGAAAAGCCAATCAATAGTAACTGATTACGGCCCCGTCCACAATCATAACCGAATCCGGTACCTTCCTTGGCTACCAGGTCCCAAAATGTTTTCGCGGTCGCGAATATGGACAACCATCACCTGTATAAATGGAAAGACGGCAATGAAAATTTATGGTTGACCGGGACTCTAACCCAGATTTCACGCTTCTCATTTGCGCCGCTTCTCATTACTTTCGTCGTTCTTTGATTTACTCTGTCCGTACTGTCTATGTATTAGACTGTTCATTCCATTCAACATATCCTGTAATTGATTTTCACTTCAACTCTTGAAACTAATGCCAATTTTTTTCAGAAATTCGAACATCTTGCACCATTTTACTTTGTCGCACGTGTCGTGATTTTTTCTCAGGCTTGCTTCCAGTATCAGTCACAACGTCAGAACTGCTGCCGGCCGCTGTGGCCGAGTGGTTCTAGGCGCTTCGGTCTGGAACCGTGTTGCTGCTACGGTCGTAGGTTCGAATCCAGTTTCGGGCGTGGATGTGTGTGATGTCCTTAGGTTAGTTCGGTTTAATTAATTCTAAGGCACTGATGAGCTCAGATGTTAAGTCTCATAGTGCTTAGAGCCATTTGAACCATTTGAACTGCTCTTCTGGTGCCTTTACCTTTCCTAAAGCCAAACTGAACTCAACTAACAAATTCTCAAATTTCTTTTTCATTCTTCAATGCATTATTCATATCAGCAACTTTGATGCATGAGCTGTTAAACTGTTTGTGCAATAATTCTCACACTTGTCGATTATAGCTATCTTCGGAATTGTATGGAAGACATTTTCCCGAAAGTGTGATGGTATATCGCCAGTGTCATACATTCTACACACCAGAGTGTATCGTCGTTTTGTTGGCACTTCCCTTACTTAGTAACTTTAGAAATTCCAGTGAAATATTATGCATCCCTACTGCCTTATTTGAACGGTGCCGTGACAAATAGAGATTTGCTGCATATTTCAACCGAATTCTTCCCGGCAGTAGCAAAAGAAAAGGAAAAAAAAACAATAGCGAAACATGGCCTTTTGGACTCGGCATTTGTAACACGCTAAAGACACAACATAACAGTGTCAGGTTTTCCGTCTCTTGTTGTGTTATTTGATACATTTAAAACCGGAGCTTATGACAGTGGCTAATGTATAACAAATATATCTATTTGAAGAAATGTTGAAAACCAAATGTGACGGATATTAATATGGGAAAAAGTCATTTGTATCTAAACGTCCTAGGAAATATACTGCACTTGATTTGGAAACAAACTTTGAAATAACCTGAAGTAAAATTTTGTATGTATTGATGTAGCAGTTGCAAAACTAATACAGTAACTTGCACTGCCTGTTGTTTCAGGAACTTTTAAATGTACGCAATGTTACCCCGAACCTGCATACAATAAATGACTGGTATAGATAAGTTTTTCTTTTCTCTTGTTGAAAGCCTCAGCTAATGGTTGGTTACATTTCCGGTGAAATGCGTCATGGAAGTGTTGGTGATTTGTTAAGAGTTTATAGTCAATGGGGGTCAAGGCTGTATGGTGTGAATTGGTAAAACTTTTTGAAATACTTTTGAATATTCTGTATCGACTGGCAATCAGTGTAAAAGTAAAAGAAGATATTCCAGAAAATAACGAAGAGAACAAGTATAATCTACGAGAGAAGCTTTCCAGCCATAAAAAAGATAAAAATCTTCAGAACAGCTTGCAGATTCAGCTCTATCATTGAATGAAAATGATATCCTGTGGCAGATGACGTCTGAGTTTTACGGCCTGGTGATAAGGGAATTCGCAAAAAACACTGTGAAATAACAGCAAAAATCAATGTGGGACGTACGACGAACGTATCCGTTCGGACAGTGCGGCGAAAAGTGACGTTAATGGGTTATGGCAGCAGACGACCGACACGATTACCTTTGCTAACAACAAGACATCGCCTGCAGCGCCTCTCCTGCATATAAAAATGACTTTGTTCTATTGTAGATGCTTATCTTAACGAGAAGATCAGTATACACCTACTCATAAGTTGAAGACATAATTACTTTGCCAGAAGATTTTAGCTTAAAAGAAGACATTAATCGAAGGATATTTTTTCTTCCTGTGGGGCGGCGGGTGGAAAAAATTATTTCTATTTTATTGTTGCTGTTCTCAACACAGGCTCTCTAACTGTGCTGTTGGCAACCAGAAAGTGATAAGGAAAAACCTGATTCCTGTAATTAAAGTTGACTGCGCCCACTCTGATGGAGAAATAAAGTTATTGGTCATTGAAGTTCATTACGCTGAGGATTTAGGATGATGTCTGGGATTCATAGAAAATGCACTTTACTATAACAATTTTCACTATATTCTGAAAACGATAAAGTGTAAAGTTTCAATTAAATGTTTAGCCAAGCAATGCTACTATCAGCTATTGTACTATCAGACCTGTTCAGAGTCTATTGCGTGGATCCTATTATCCCTAAATAGCGAAACTGTTCAGTAATCGTTATCGATGTAAATGTTCAAAGTGAATGCTCGCCAAAATTTGATGTTAATACTCATCAAACGCCACACTAGTAATGGTAGAAAGTCTGTCCTGCGGCGACACGTGAAAATACGACATACGCAAACTGAGAATAACTCACTGAGGTCGTTCTGCAATTAACACTTTATCACAATGCGAACTCATTGTTACGTGCATACCGAGTTACATAATGCGGCATCCAAGGCTGTTCCTTCCAACTGCACAGACGCGGCGCGGTTTCCAACACGGAGTGCGCTCTGATATGAATCTAGAAGAGAACTGGGGCCTGACTCTAGCTCGCACGCTCTTATTTATATAGCCGCGGTGCGGAGCACCGAAACCGCAGCCGACAAAATTTGGCTTCCTGAAGGCCAATGAAGCTCTCACTTTAATTATGCAATCAGCACACAGGTAAGTATCTGTAATAAAATTCTGATGTGGCTAGGTTAAATACTTTTGGCAAGACAATTATTTTAGTTGTACTGCATGCAATAGATGAGCTCTGAACTTGCCCTTTGGAGAGACGCTACAGCTATAGTTTTATAGCTACCTTTTGGAAACTTCTCACATCTTTGTTATTATAGCATATTTCCATTCTACCTAAATCTAAACATCCTAGCTTTATGTAAACACTTACTTAATCTATCTTGCTTCCGCACTTTTAGGACACAAAAACAAAAAATCACAAATTTCAACCAAAATATTTCTTTGTGAGATCCAGCATGCTGTTCCGTTAAATTACAATGAAATAGGAATCCGAATATAAATTTGAAGTTTCTAGCTCCTTCCTGTTGCGCCGATGATTTTTACGTAAAACGTCCAAATTTCGAAAAAGTTAATAAACTATAACTTAACATGTTATCATTTTAGCATCATTCCTGACGTGCTATTAACTTTTCAGATTATTTACTTTACTTTTAAGGTATTGCGCAACATTCGTGATGTCATAGCTAGTTACAGCGGACTAGGCTAGCACACAGTGGAAAGCATAAGAATTCTTTATGGCGTGAGGAGGCTGCTTCCCTACATTTTCAGACATTTACCTTTCACTAGCAGATCATAATTCACGATGTGGTTTTAGGGAATGATTTTATTCGACCAGAAAATTTTGGTTTCATGAAGAATCTCAAATTCACAGATTTGCAAAGAAGGTATTGGTGGCTAAATAATTCCAAACATGACGAGAGATTAAACTTCTCCCTTCCTTCCCTCGCCCCGCCACCCCCCGCAAGAAAAAATTACTTTTACAGAACACATCTACATCTGCATTTGAATACTCCGCAAGCCACGGTACGATGCCAGGTGGAGGGTACCCCGTATTACTACTAATTGTCTCCTTTCCTGTTCCACTTGAAGGCAGATGGATGGAAAAGTCACTGTCTATATACCTCTGAATTAGCCCTAATTCCTCGTATCTTTTCTTCGTGGTCCTTAGGCGAAATGTACGTTGGTGGCAGCAGGATGGTTCTGCAGTCAGCTTGAAATACCAGTTCTCTGAATTTTCTCAACTGTGTTCCTCGAAAAGAACGTCTCCTTCATAAACTTGTGTGTTGTTCGAATCTACTGGTAATAAATCTAGCAGCTCACCTCTGAATTTCTTCGATATCTTCCATTATTCTGACCTGGTGAGGATCCTCTACAGACTCGAGCAGTACTCAAGAATAGATCGCTCTAGCGTCCTATAATCTGTCTCCTTTACACTTGCCCAATAACTCGAAATCGACCATTTGCCTTCAATAACACATTCGTCAAACACTAGTTCCATTTAAACGAAGCGACTGTCAAGTAGGATACTACTAATGCTGTATCAGAGCATTAGGACTCCGTTTTTTCTACTCATCCACTTCAACTTACATTTTTCTAGATTTAGAGCCAGCTGCCATTCATGGCACTAACTATAAATGTTATCTAGTTCATCTTGTGTCATCCTACAGTCACTCATATTCGATATCTTTCCGTAAGCCACGGCATCATCAGAAAATAACAACAAATTCCTGCCCACCCTGTCCGCCAGATCATTTATGTGTGCAGAAAATAATAGCGGCCCCATCACACTTCCCTGGCGCACTCCTGACGATACCCTTGCCTCTGACGAAAACTTATCGTCGAGGGCAACATAATCGGTTCTATTACCGAAGAAGTCTTCGAGGCACCCGCATATATGGGTAACTGTTCCGTATACTGGGTTATTACAAATGATTGAAGCGATTTCACAGCTCTACAATAACTTTATTATTTGAGATATTTTCACAATCCATTGCACACACATACAAAAACTCAAAAAGTTGTTTTAGGCATTCACAAATGTTCGATATGTGCCCCTTTAGTGATTCGGCAGAC
Organism: Schistocerca cancellata; assembly: GCF_023864275.1. NCBI lineage: Eukaryota > Metazoa > Arthropoda > Insecta > Orthoptera > Acrididae > Schistocerca > Schistocerca cancellata. The sequence goes on along the minus strand of NC_064630.1, from coordinate 616,444,928 downwards.
ATCAAGCCGATAATGAAGTTCCTCCCACACTCGGCACAGCATGTCCCCATCAATGAGTTCTAAAGCATCGTTGATGCGAGCTCGCAGTTCTGGCACGTTTCTTGGTAGAGGAGGTTTAAACACTGAATCTTTCATATAAACCCACAGAAAGAAATCGCATGGGGTTAAGTCGGGAGAGCGTGGAGGCCATGACATGAATTGCTGATCATGATCTCCACCACGACCAATCCATCGGTTTTCCAATCTCGTGTTTAAGAAATGCCGAACATCATGATGGAAGTGCGGTGGAGCACCATCCTGTTGAAAGATGAAGTCGGAGCTGTCGGTCTCCAGTTGTGGCATGAGCCAATTTTCCAGCATGTCCAGATACACGTGTCTAACGTTTTTTTCGCAGAAGAAAAAGGGGACGTAATCTTTAAACCGTGAGATTGCACAAAACACGTTAACTTTTGGTGAATTGCGAATTTGCTGCACGAATGCGTGAGGATTCTCTACCGCCCAGATTCGCACATTGTGTCTGTTCACTTCACATTAAGAAAAAATGTTGCTTCATCACTGAAAACAAGTTTCGCACTGAACGCATCCTCTTGCATAAGCTGTTGCAACCGCGCCGAAAATTCAAAGCGTTTGACTTTGTCAACGGCAGTCAGGGCTTGTAGCAATAGTAAACGGCAAGCCTTCTGCTTTAGCCTTTTCCGTAAGATTTTCCAAACCGTCGGCTTTGGTACGTTTAGCTCCCTGCTTGCTTTATTCGTCAACTTCAGCGGGCTACGCGTTCAACAGTTTCTTCGCTCACTGCAGGCAGACCCGTTGATTTCCCCTTACAGAGGCCTCCAGAAGCTTTAAACTGCGCATACTATCGCCGAATGGAGTTAGCAGTTGGTGGATCTTTGTTGAACTTCGTCCTGAAGTGTCATTGCACTGATATGACTGACTGATGTGAGTGCATTTCAAGCACGACATACGCCTTTCGGCTCCTGTCGCCATTTTGTCTCACTGCGCTCTCGAGCGCTCTGGCGGCAGAAACGTGAAGTGCGGCTTCAGCCGAACAAAACTTTATGAGTTTTTCTACGTATCTGTAGTGTGTCGTGACCATATGTCAATGAATGGAGCTACAGTGAATTTATGAAATCGCTTCAATCATTTGTAATAACCCTGTATTTGTACCTTCGTTAAAAGTCTGAAATAGGGTACCGAGTGAAACGCGTTTTGGAAATCCTAGAATATGGAGCCTCCCGTTGTGCTTCGTCCATAGTTCGCAGCATATCATTTGAGATAAGGGCAAGCTGAGTTTCACATGAGCGATGCTTTCTAAAACAGTGCTGTTTTGCGAACATAAGCTTTCGTGTCTCTATGAAATTTACAGTAATCGAATTCAGGATATGTTCTAGAATTTAGCAGCAAACCGATGGTAAGGATATTGGACTGTAATTTTTCGGGTCCGTTATTTTATGCTTCGTGTATACAGGACTCACCTGCACTTTTTCCCAGTCGCCTGGAACTCTGTACTGGCCGAGAGATTCGCGATAAATGCAACCTAAGTAGGAAGCCAGTGCCATAGAGTACTCTTTGTAAAACCGTATGGGGTTTCCAATCGGACCTGGCGACTTACTTATTTTCAACTCTTTCAGTCGATTCTCTAAGTCAGGGATGCCTATTACTAAGTTATACATACGGGACTCAGTGCGATGGTCAAACGACGTTATGTCTGTAGGATTGTCCTGTCTGAACGACTTCTTAAACGGAGAATTTGAAACTTCGTCTTTCGTTTTGCTGCCTTCGAGTTCCACAACTGACTGGTCAGTGAGTGAATGGATTTTACGTAGGACCTGGATTCCTCGGCAAGATATGTTGTTAAAGTATGACGATGGCAGTTGTATGCTTCGCCCATAGACCTTTACGCAGACACAGACACACTAGCCTTTACCTGTCGTCATTCGCACGTTCTCTTTTCAAACGAGAGTGCAATAGCCTTTGATTCCTCGGCACTTGACGAATGTCGTTGCTAAACCAAGATTGGTCTTCTCGGTCCTTACTCCACTTGCTATATACAAACTTGTCCAGAGCACGATTTACAGTATTGTTAAACCTTGCCGATATTTCGTCTATGTCCGTTGTACTGGAACTAAAGATATTTAGTTCACAGAAAATATTAATCTATTTTCATCTTTTCATTTGGACTGATTGACCAAGGAAAAATTTGGAGAAAAAAATATCGAATACTAAACTAGAACCGAGTAAGTCTTTTTGGCGAGCGTAAGGAGTGGCTGAATGGGAACAAGGAGATCTTATAATAAAAACAAAGATAAAGAAAAAAGAAAATGTTGCTCAGTGATCAATTACCTGACTATGGTTGCAATAGTCTCTCGTTCAAGCCCCATCAATACTAAGATTTTCAGCACTCGATCAAAAGTACACCCCTGGAAATTGAAATAAGAACACCGTGAATTCATTGTCCCAGGAAGGGGAAACTTTATTGACACATTCCTGGGGTCAGATACATCACATGATCACACTGACAGAACCACAGGCACATAGACACAGGCAACAGAGCATGCACAATGTCGGCACTAGTACAGTGTATATCCACCTTTCGCAGCAATGCAGGCTGCTATTCTCCCATGGAGACGATCGTAGAGATGCTGGATGTAGTCCTGTGGAACGGCTTGCCATGCCATTTCCACCTGGCGCCTCAGTTGGACCAGCGTTCGTGCTGGACGTGCAGACCACGTGAGACGACGCTTCATCCAGTCCCAAACATGCTCAATGGGGGACAGATCCGGAGATCTTGCTGGCCAGTGTAGTTGACTTACACCTTCTAGAGCACGTTGGGTGGCACGGGATACATGCGAACGTGCATTGTCCTGTTGGAACAGCACGTTCCCTTGCCGGTCTAGGAATGGTAGAACGATGGGTTCGATGACGGTTTGGATGTACCGTGCACTATTCAGTGTCCCCTCGACGATCACCAGTGGTGTACGGCCAGTGTAGGAGATCGCTCCCCACACCATGATGCCGGGTGTTGGCCCTGTGTGCCTCGGTCGTATGCAGTCCTGATTGTGGCGCTCACCTGCACGGCGCCAAACACGCATACGACCATCATTGGCACCAAGGCAGAAGCGACTCTCATCGCTGAAGACGACACGTCTCCATTCGTCCCTCCATTCACGCCTGTCACGACACCACTGGAGGCGGGCTGCACGATGTTGGGGCGTGAGCGGAAGACGGCCTAACGGTGTGCGGGACCGTAGCCCAGCTTCATGGAGACGGTTGCGAATGGTCCTCGCCGATACCCCAGGAGCAACAGTGTCCCTAATTTGCTGGGAAGTGGCGGTGCGGTCCCCTACGGCACTGCGTACGATCCTACGGTCTTGGCGTGCATCCGTGCGTCGCTGCGGTCCGGTCCCAGGTCGACGGGCATGTGCACCTTCCGCCGACCACTGGCGACAACATCGATGTACTGTGGAGACCTCACGCCCCACGTGTTGAGCAATTCGGCGGTACGTCCACCCGGCCTCCCGCATGCCCACTATACGCCCTCGCTCAAAGTCCGTCAACTGTACATACGGTTCACGTCCACGCTGTCGCGGCATGCTACCAGTGTTAAAGACTGCGATGGAGCTCCGTATGCCACGACAAACTGGCTGACACTGACGGCGGCGGTGCACAAATGCTGCGCAGCTAGCGCCATTCGACGGCCAACACCGCGGTTCCTGGTGTGTCCGCTGTGCCGTGCGTGTGATCATTGCTTGTACACACACCGTCAGGTGGCTTGCGGAGTATGGATGTAGATGTAGATACAGCCCTCTCGCAGTGTCCGGAGCAAGTATGGTGGGTCTGACACACCGGTGTCAATGTGTTCTTTTTTCCATTTCCAGGAGTGTATTTATATGATGTGAAATTGACCATTAGATGTCATGACAGGCGAACACGCCTGTATAAAAGGAGGTGGTGACCATTGTGTTGCAACAGCGGGATCGATCGTCAGGAGCGCTGTGTGACATCGTACATGGACTAGTCACTGGGTGCCACATACACAGCAAATGTGTCAGGGACATTGCAGCGCTCACAAACCTGCCAAAGTCGACTGTTGGTGATGTCACTGTGAAGTCGAAATGCAAAGGAACAACCATAGCTAAATCATTGGAAGACGTGCACTTGTTTCGCACTCTTCTTCTCCTCGCGGTCTGTCTACTGCTCGTGCCACTTCTCCGTCCCCAGTCGCCGTCTTCTTCTGTCTTGGCTTTCGCCAATGCTCATATTCCATGCTTGCAATGCCTCCACCACATCATTTTGCCAGTTGCGTCGTGGGAGACCACATTTTTTCCGCTTCGATGGTATCCGTCGTAGTATCCTACTTGGTGTCCTGCCTTCATTCATCCTATCCACATGGCCAAACCTTTTATTTTTGTTGGGTGTCGTCAAAGATATTCCTATGCTTCTTCATCTTTTGTCGGATTACGTCATTTATTATCCTATCCATCCTAGTACACCCAGAGCTTCGTCTTAAGTAATGCATCTCAGTGGCAAGCAGTTTATTCTCATTTCTTTTGCTAAAGTCCCAGGCTTCTGCTCCGTAGAGAAATAAACTCCAGAATATAGTCTTATCCTCTCTCTTCTTCGTTGTTCGTATCTTTTTATTCCACGGGAGAGGGATCACTGTCCTTGTTATAACTTCTCCTCGGTTAATCCTACTAGCGATTTCATTATTGCTTGTGCCTTGTTTAGTACTTCTCCAACTACTTCCGAAATGAAGTCTGCAGGACTACTTCTAGAAACAGCTTATAGAGGGTCGGTGAAGGCCCACATCCCTGCAGCAGATCCTTATTCACCTCGAATTATTCTATCCAACTATTCCCAATGCTTACTCTCACTGTGTTATTTTCATATAATTTCGCAACAGGCTTTATCAGTCTTTGATATAACTCTGTCTCTTTGAACCTTTTCCAATGCTGTTGATGGGCATATTATCATATGCTTCCTCTAGGTCAACCACTGCAACATGTGTCTCCAGTCCAACCTTCGCGCATATTTCACATGTTAGTTTCATTGTGAAGATCTTCCCGCTCGGAATCCTTCTTGTTCTGTTTGCTGTTTGTAACTTGATTTTTTACCAGCTCTCTCAGTACCTTCGAGCACAGTCTCCCAACGAAAGGAATTACAGGCAATCTCCTTAGGCACCGGTCTTATGCAATATATTTTCCATTCCGATGGAACATCTGCTCCATTTAATATTCCTTTCATAAATTACGTAATTCGTAATAATGTGATGGCATGATTTTGTTGCTATATCAAAATCACCCTGATACTTGAGAGAGGATGAGAGCCGGTTACTTTGTTTTATTCTTCCTTACATGCAGCATTCTCTCTCACGTAACCACAACGGTTTCTTTTTCTCGCCTTGAGCGTTTAGTCTGGAAGCATGGGTGAGTGGTTTGAATGGTTTGTAAAAGCCAAAGAAGTCTCTTTATATATTCACCCAAGTAGTAGTACTAAGCTTTAAAATTTCGATTTTCACGTATTTTTGGAGTCGCAGAGAGGTCTCCCTGAACCAGCGTTCCTGCCTCGTTCGGGGCGTCTGCTAAAACAACTGTATCGGGTTTTCTGTCAGTCCTCATTGATTAGTGGAGCGGCCGCCATCACCCTCTCCTAAGAAAATATGACTCCGCTCTGGACATGGCACAGTGGTCGACTTCGTGTCGAGAAGTCGTGTGCCAGCTCTTGGTCGATGAGCGTGTGTGTTCGTAGTGGCCAGGAAATTAGCCGTGATGTGTTTGAGTTAGGAAATCAGTAAACTTGAAAGCATCAGCGCTTTTTTTGTTGTGATTTGCCCGTGTACCTTGTAAGTTATTCGGTTTTCGTACACGTGAGCCTATTGGGTTCCTAAGCTAAGCAACACCTTTCGCGCTTATTTCGATCAGTTTTGCCTCTACTGATATTCCACCCTATTTTCTTTTTTTAATTTTTAATTTTTTTAATATAATCTTGTTGCTTTCGTGCGCCACCTTGAAACCACTTGGCGAATGGATAATTCATTGGTGTGATGATGATGATGATGATGATGATGATGATGATGATGATGATGAGGTCCCATACTCCGAGGAGCGTAGGGGACGATGCGGGAGGTGGTTTTCCATTGCCTTCCTCCGACCGTAATGAGGATGAATGATGATGATGAAGACGACACAACAACACCCAATCATCTCGAGGCAGGGAAAATCCCGGACCCTGCCGGGAATTGAACCCGGGACCCCGTGCGCGGGAAGCGAGAACGCTACCGCAAGACCACGAGCTGCGGACATAGTGGAGTTAACTGATAAATATTCATGTTCACGATAATAGTAATAACTTTGTTTTAAAATGATCCTAGAATCGCTTGAAGAATTTGCACTGAAGTTAAGTTAAAGTGTGATGGGAGGCCACTTTGTTCTTTTAACCGTCGTGCAGCGAGTTCTCCTATCGATACGGTTTGCATGCTTATTATTGCCTGTTCTTTGCTCTCACCACCGTAAGCTGCCGCACATGCTCTCCTTTTCCCGTCTAATCATTTTATGTCATTCCTTATGAAGAAAGACGCCATTACTGAAATGTGTGTCATGCCAATTAGATCGCATTAAATTCTATGGGACAGAGTGAATGCGAAAAACTGATTACCTTGTATTCAAAAGCAAGATAATTTGTGCAATAAACTTGACGTTTTCCAGTGAAAACTCCTTTCTAATAACCGTATCCTTTCTAATAACCGTCCCAAGAGATAGTTACGTGTGAGAATTCGGAAAGCATTTGTTAAGAATTTGGTTACATAAGTAAAGAAAATAATAAAACTTGCACCATATCATAGTGCGTTCGGTCGGATATTGCGTTACCATTGCGTGGTGTTTGATGAATTAATTCCATGACAGGGCTTAATTTCTCCTCCGATCCGGCATGACCATTGCACACGCGACAGACATTTATAGACGAATTACTTGTCATTCTTATTTACAGACAATTAACGTGTCTCATTAGTTGCCGCTAAATAAAAAAAAAAAAACACTTGATGTGGTGAAAGAGTGTTAGTTATTTGGAAAGTTGTAGCGGGAGATATCAATTACATTCATCTTACATAGATATTCTATCTTTTACGTAAAATTCCATATACCTTTTAGATTGAGCAACACCACCCAATTAACGTAACCTGTCCTAGACATGCTACAATGCTACTTCCTGCTCCAGGCACGTCTTTCGGCATGACCAGCAACACCTCTTGTACTGACGGACAGGGAACGTCAATAATTGTTGAGGTTGGATGAAAAGAAGCGGACGAAATCAGCGGAAGAAATCATTCGGGATTTCCAAAGTGTTACCAGTAGTACAATAACTGTGGATAAAGAATTTCTTTCCTTTTCTTTTTAAAAAGAAGAGGTAAAATTGGCGAACAAATGTTGGTAAGCAACAATGGTAAGCACCGTTTGAGGTGGTGTGCAGTACGACGGCACTGTACACTGTAAGACTGGAAATGAGTGACGTGGAGTAATGAATCACGTGACACCATGTGGCAAATCAATGCAAGGGTTTGGGTATGGTGGTGGGAGCCTGGTGAATTACCGAGGAGGTAATGTTACAGTACTGGGGTTTTTGCGTTGTTAGGGTATGGTATTCATATTTCATTTAAGAAAAAATACTAAATGCGGAAGGATTTTAACATATTTTGAAACTTTGTGGAGTGCACACAGTAGAAGAGCAGTTCAGAGACAATGATTGTATCAGTATGATAATGTGCACTGTCATTAAGTAACATACACTATGTGATTAAAAGTATCCGGACACTCCCAAAAGCATACTTTTTCATATTAGGTGAATTGTGCTGCCACCTGCTGCCAGGTTCTCCACATCAGCGACCTCAGTAGTCATTAGATATCGTGAGAGAGCAGAATGGGGCGCTCCGCGGAACTCACGGACTTCGAACGTGGTCAGGTGACTGGATGTCACTTGTGTCATGCGTCTGTACGTGAGATTTATACACTCCTAAACATCCCTAGGTCAATTGTTTACGATGTGATAGTGAAGTGGAAACATGAAGGGACACGTGGAGCACAAAAGCGTACTCGCCGACCTCGTCTGTTGACTGACAGAGCCCGCCGACAGTTGAAGAGGGCCGGCCGGTGTGGCCGTGCGGTTAAAGGCGCTTCAGTCTGGAACCGCGTGACCGCTGCGGTCGCAGGTTCGAATCCTGCCTCGGGCATGGATGTGTGTGATGTCCTTAGGTTAGTTAGGTTTAATTAGTTCTAAGTTCTAGGTGACTGATGACCTCAGAAGTTAAGTCGCATAGTGCTCAGAGCCATTTTTTTTTTTAGTTGAAGAATGTCGTAATGTGCAACAGGCAGACATCTATCCAGACCACACCGCATGAATTCCATACTGCATCAGGATCCACTACAAGTACTACGACAGTTAGGTGGTAGATGAGAAAACTTGGATTTCATGGTCGAGTGGCTGTTCATAAGCTATACATCACGCCGGTAAATGCCGAACGACGCCTCGCTTGGTGTAAGGAGCGTAAACATTGGACGATTGAAGAGTGGAAAAACATTGTGTGGAGTGATGAATCACGGTACACAATGTGGCGATCCGATGGCACGGTGTGGTTATGGAGAATGCCCGGTGAACGTCATCTGCGTGTGTAGTGCCAATAGTAAAATTGGGAGGTGTTGTTGTTATGGGGTGGTCGTGTTTTTCATGGAGGGGGCTTGCACCTCTTGTTGTTTTGCGTGGGACATCACAGCAAAGGACCACATTGATGTTTTAATTACCTTCTTGCTTCTCACTGTTGAAGAGCAATTCGGGGATTTTGACTGCATCTTTCAACACGTTCTGTGGCGGAGTGGTTACACGATAATAATATTCCTGTAATGGACTGGTCTGCACAGAGTCCTGACCTGAATTCTGTAGAACATCTTTGGGATCTTTTGGAACCCTGCCTTCGTGAAGGCCTCACCGACCGCCTGACTGCCATTCCCCAAGAAACCTTCCAGCACCTGACTGAACGTATGCTTGCTGGAGTGGAACCTGCGATCGTTGATCACATAGTGTATATGGGGCAATGTGCACTGTTACAAAGTAACATATAGGCTATGGTTAGTGGACAATAACATTAGTGGACAATAACATTTCTGAAATGGAATGGCCTGCCCAGACTCCCACTCTGAAGCCAATGAAACAGCTTCAGAATTAGTCAGATCCCAGAGGGCAAAATCACTACCTCTTTGGTTCCAGCTCTTGAGGAAAACGGAAATGAGCGTTTGGCGTCATTGGCCGGGAGGCCCCTTATGGGGTAGGTCCGACCGCCTTAGTGCAAGTCTTATTACATTCGACGCCACATTGGGCGACTTGCGCGCCGGATGGGGATTAAATGATGATGAAGGCAACACAACACGCAGTCCCTGAGCGGAGAAAATCCCCGACCCAGCCAGGAAACGAACCCAGGCCCGCAGGACGGCAATCCGTCACGCTGACCACTGAGCTATCGGGGCAGACCAGCTCTTGAGGAAGACTGGGCTGCCATACCTCCGCAGAGAGACACATAATTGAAAGTATCTCCAGCAGAGTTCAAGTCGTCATAAAAGCGGTGGGTGGACGCACTCCATGTTGGAATCCACGTCTAGGAAGTCCAGATATTCTGCAAGATACCTCGTGTGGTAGGGACAAAGAGATGTGAATTTTATTCAAATTCTATAAATGAAATGCAAGGAGGGCTGTTCAACATAAAAGTGGTTTATTCAGTGAAACTGCATTAAACTGCATATGCAATAATTATTGAAATTTTATCCAATTCATTTAACAATCGCACACAAATAATTCAAAAAATGATAAACAAAAGTAAAAAATTTGGGTCGCCAGATACTGTCGAAAATATCATATTATAAAAAAAAAACAACAAATATAATTGAACTGGCAAAAACAACTCACAACAAGTGAATTATATAAGGGGCCTGCCGTGGTATTTGCCTTTTAACATGAGCATTGTATGACTTCATTCTAATTTAACATATAAATAAATTACACGAGATGGGTTGACCTGGTGTAATAAATGAGAAGGAATAAAAAACAGCTGAACAGATGACCCTCTTAACGGGCAAACGGTGAATACTCTGCCTTGCGTCTTTATGAGCTTCTAACACATTGCAAAGAAATTGAAGAAAGCGAAAGAAGAATGTGCAGCCAGGAAAGCGGGCGTTTTCTGTATTACCATGTTCATAGCGTGGTCGGCATGGCGGTGGAGTCGGCTCATTGCGTGCGGCTGCATCAAGACTCTGCCGGCGACGTAGATGATAGCGTCTAACATGCCCTACACTGAAAATAGTGACCGAAACCTGCTACTGGAAGTTATCATTACTGGCCGACGATATGCGTCCATCTGCAAGTGCAAACCTTCGTGAAACTGCATTAAACAAAGCTCAAAACTGTTCTAACAGTTCTACGTCATCGGACATGTAGTAAATCAATCTAGGCGCTCAGTCCGGAGCCGCGCAACTGCTACGGTCGCAGGTTCGAATCCTACTTCGGGCATGGATGTGTGTGATGTCCGTAGGTTAGTTAGGTTTAAGTAGTTCTAAGTTCTAGGGGACTGATGACCAAAGATGTTAAGTCCCGTAGTGCTCAGAGCCATTTGAACCATTAGTAAATCAAAATGTGATCCTGAGATAAGCTCTTGATAACGCGCACAGTGAGTGAAGCTCTCCTACTTAGAACGTGGGGGATCGTTCTAACAACCCTACCACAACAAAGGTCAGAATTTAATAACGATTGTGGTATTGCTGACGCTGCTAAATACTGCATTTTCGGGCAACAGCAGTCATATTATGTGGCAGGTGTCATTAGAGCACAGTTAATAAAGTAATATCATGTAATAATCAAAAAACTATGCACTCATCTTTTTGTGTTTCCCACGCTGGTCTCGTCGTAAAATCATGGCTCAATCGTTGAAAATCTAGGTGGTTATGATTCCAGGCTCGGATGCAAAAAGGCCTAGGTTTTATTCTGCTATATTCAAAAGTTTTGTAGATGCGCTTCACAAATCATTCTTGAAGATTACACTTTTGCAGGACAATGGTGATGTAAAAAAAACAATTAGCACTCCGAATTTAAGTTACACTTCCTTTTAATTGGAATATCACGTAAACGCAAAACATCACTTCACAATACAAAACATACTTGAAAACATCTTTCTCACAGTCACTGTTAAAGTTCACATTTTATAAGCGGACTACAATACGTGTCTTTCCAACATGACGTCCAAGACTTGACCTTCTCAAGGTCCGACTCTCTAACAAGTTCACAACTAACTAAATATCGCTTACGCGCCCAAAAATTAGAGTTACAAGTACGCCAAAGATCATAGTGACCAAAGAAAGAATACACATAAGAATAATATCATTACAATATAAACATATCGGTGTATCAAAAGTGAAATCAAATCTGAATGTTGTCTCAGAAATATGTTGAGTAGTTAACAGAAATACAGTATATCACTGGTATCGAGAGGTTCAGGTGAGGTACCATAATGGTTACGTAATTCAAGTACCATTACACCACGTTACCTGTAATCGTGACAAAACTGTTTTTCGCTCGAAGTTTGGAGTTTTCGCTGCCTCGGGCACACGTGCGAATGTCCACGGCTTCCCTTGGCAGCGTGTTGCAGTATGCAGCGTCCTCGCCTGTCGCTAATCCTCTGGGGGCCTGCCCTCTGTGAAGCGTGCCGACATGAACCAACACCGACTCAAGGAAGGCCTCGGCGCTTGTTCGTGACGTCACCTCAGCTAGGCACGGCGAACGCCAGGTCTGTTGCAGGCATACTCGTAATGGTGGTGTCTCCCTCTCTGACACCGGAAAATGTTAAACTATTGGCGGTAGTTGACCAACACACATTGTTCTGACAGATTTCTGCAATCAATTAATTGTGCAATTCATTACGCTTCTTAACAAATAGTGTACTCCTGAACTTAAATTTCCACCTGTTTTAAGGATTGACATACAAAAACAACTTCATGGTCCAGCAGCAACAGAATTCGTGCTTCTTTACCTTATTTGTAAATCTGAGGAAGTTACGTTTGCACCTGGTTGCTTTTACAAGAAACTGTGAACGTATTGGTGCTCTTCTTTAGGTATCTTGGTTTACTATGGGGTGAGGAACACTGAATGTCAATGAAATATCTTGCGATTTTACCCATTGGGGGAGGCGGTGGGGGACAGAATAAGAGGCAAAAGAGAGATACTTGTTTTATCAAATAAAATTTTTTTATCTTATAATGTTTCTCCTTTCAGTTGCAAGAGGGGAATATTTATCTTTTCTGATGTGCATATTTAAAAAAGTTTAACCTCTGCAGTATTTTCGATGTATGAAACTATTTTGTTACCTGTTTAGAATTCCTTTCGTTGAAAACGACTGTAATCTAATGACTGGAAACAGCTGGACATTTACACATGTAAATTAGTTCACATTTCCAGTGACTATGTCAAACGAAAATAAATAAATAAAAGAAACGAGTTAATTGTGAGGGTGTTGGGGTAAGTTTCGATAACAAAATGGATCAAGTAAATATAATTACTTGAATGTAAAATTTCCGAAGCTTGCAATGGGGCAAAGCGTCTTCTCATATTGATCTACGTTTGTTTCGACAGGATTCGGTAATACAGAACTATGATCTTCATTTGCAGCTTGACGATAGTAAGAAAATCTTTCATCTAAATAAAACTGCAGAATCCGAAACAATACCAAACATTTTGTCCGAAAATAAGAGATTTATAGTGATAAGCACGCCCAGGCGTTTCTGCCTGCAACAGACCTGGCGTTCGCTGTGCCTAGCTGACGTGACGTCACCAACAAGCGCCGAGGCCTTCCTTGGAGTCGGTGTTGCATGAACGCGTGACCGTCGCTCGCTCGTGGGCGCACTACCTGTGTCCACCTGGTCGCCGGACTTCCCAGCTAGGAACGCATCAGAAGAATTCCTTCCATGCAGAAAGTGTACCAAGTTTGCAAAGACAAGAATCGTAGTCCTTTACCAATGCTTAATGACACAATAATTCATCTCCGTCACACTTCATATATTGCAATAAATTAATGACTGATTTTAAAGGCAATTATCTCTTTTAATTATAAACATCAAAAGCATTGACGCTTTTCAGTTCTTAATTAGATAGCGTACTCCTGTAACTTTTATCTTTCACAGTTGAAGCATTACTTAATGTGGAAAATGCCGGGCTGAACAGTTACATTGTGGGTCAGCATTTAGCTGGTCGCGTAAGTTAGCTCGAAGGCCGGCGGAAGACAAAAGCATACCACCTTTGTTGAGTAGGACCATACCTAGTAAAGGAAGGTGGCCTTAAGCCAGTTTTGCCCTTCTCTCAACAAAAAAAAAAAAAAAAAAAAAAAAAAAAAACACGGAAATGTTTCGCCCCATTCGTTGACTGTTGCTGGCTTGCCCAATGTGAACTCAGTGGGGGCCGAATTCACTGGACGGCAGTACGTGGCGACGTCGCACGCTGAGCGCCTTGTCCTTGTTTAGAGGGACTGCCGCTGGCGGCGAGCTCAGCGCCGCCATTGTGGGCCGACGGAGCTCGTCGAGTGGCGTATCTGCGCAAGTAAAGCCTCACCGCCAGCTCGAGTGCGGCGGCAAAGTCTCTGCCTCCCACCCACGAATATGCAAGTTTTTAAATTACCCACCTCCGCTGTCTCTGAGTACCGGAAGCACCGCCTGCTCCGGCGCGAGACCTCGTTTTGCAAATGTAATTTGAAAGCGGAGTGCGGTGCTCCTATTCCGTAACAAACGCAGGGGAGAAGTTGGATTTTGTAGCTCTGCATGTTTCGTAATTAGTTCTTCACACAGCGGATTTGTGCCCGCTTTGTCAAAAGTACCATGACTAAAGCTAAGAAAATCCAGAAGGAAATATACGAATGAACTGTCAAAAGCAGTGTCCAACTTATCCACTTCTGCAGAAATTTATTACCTGCATTTACTTTTCTCCCTGAAAGTCACGCCAGACGACTTTCACATGCAACGATCCTCTCGTTATATGCGTCATTCTGCCCTACTCACAGGTCATTACTTTGAGCTGTCATAAGAACGATGCGCTTGAAATCTGTGTGTGTGTGTGTGCGTTATTCGTACAACTAAAATTTTAAGAGATTTCAAATGTGCCCTTTTACTGAAAGCATAATGACAACCATGCTTAGTTCTATCGTTAAGCTCGCTACGTCGCATGAAAAGTCATAACAGCAGGTGAAGAATTACTTTACTGATCACAAAGTATGCATGACGCTTTTCAGAATTATTTCCGTATTCAGAAATGTGAAATAGAAATAAAACCAACGAATCAGTGTACGAAAATACAATATAAACAACTTTTCAGGTAGTATGAGGGTCACTCCAAAAGAAATGCATACTACATTTTTTTAAATCCATCTTTTATTCTACATGTTTGCAAGTTTTACAGTGTGTAGATACGTCCTTTAGGAACAATATTTTCATTTCTCCACATAATTTCCATCCCTTTCAATTGCCTTTCGCCATCTTGGAACCAGCACCGGCATACCCGCACGGTAAAATTCTGGACCAACCTGTTGGAGCCACTGTTTGGCAGCGTGCACAAAGGAGTCATCATCTTCAAACCTTGTTCAACGAAGAGAGTCCTTCAGTTTCCCAAATAGATGATAGTCACATGGAGCCAGGCCAGGACTGTAAGGCGGGTGTTTCAGTGTTGTCCATCTGAGCCACTGTCAATATCCTGGGAACCCACCTGGCACAAATCTTTTTTAACCTTTTTTAATGCCAACACTTCTAGTATTCTGCATACACTTCCTTCCCCTATCCCAACGTAGCGTGACAATTCGTTCACTGTGATGCGTCTGTCAGCAGTTATCAATTCGTTAACTCTCTACACATTGTCTGGAGTGTGTGAAGTATGAGGCCTGCCGCTGTGAGGACAATCCTCAGTATTGCCGTGCCCGCTTTCATCACATAACCTGTTTGCCAACTGACTAAATGTACTGCTATCGGCAGCAGCATCTCCGTACACCTTTTTCAACGTCTTGTGGATGTTTCCCACTATCTCGTTTTCACAGCACAGGAATTCTATGACATCACGTTGCTCCTGATGAACGTTAAGTGCAGCAGCCATCTTGGGGACATGCTGTGATGGCGCCACTCACGGGAACAGGTTGAACTAAGTTTGAAAACAAGCGGGAAGGATCTATCTACACACTGTAAAACTTTCACACATGCAGAATGAAAACTGTATTTTTACAAAAATAGTGTGCATTTCTTTTGGAGTGACCTTCATAATAACTGACCAACATTAAACAAAAGTGCAAGCACAACCCATTCCTATCCACCTAAGTGCAAAGGTAGTACACTGACAAGAGAGTACTAGTTGTACTAGTTGTGTGTGTGTGTGTGTGTGTGTGTGTGTGTGTGTGTGTGTGTGTGTAACATGAGATGACACACTACAAAGCGAGTTTCCATAAAACCGGGAAACGAAGACGACATTGCCACTAGGTGACGGAAGAGTAAACATGATTGCACCGTGTCATATGTATTATAATAGTAGGTTAAATAAAAAGACAAAATTAAAAATTCTGTATCATTGCACGTGGAACTTGAAATGGCAGGTCAGCGGGTGAAGAAAGTAGTAAGGTGCTGGAACAAACAAACAACTAACAACATGGTAACAAATTTTTTATTTAAACAATTTCTATTTTTTTTTAAAAAAATTCCTTTTCATGATTTTTCTTTGGTATAAACAATTTTTATAAAACCATTAGAATACAACTTTAACAAAACTATTAATCATACTAATCCAGATCCTTGACCTAAACCCATCAAAGATTCCTATAAACAATTACTGCAAAGCACAGACAGAACCGTGTGTCCCTTTAACAAAATGGTCATTTACTCTAGCAGCATGTAAGTCTTTAAACAAAACGTGCGGTTATCTTAACTGCACAAAAGTATGATTTATCCAAAAGTGACATATGTCACCTTGTAAGGGGATAAGATTTTACTTACGCTGAATGAAAGATACGAAATAGCCAAACGTGAGATACGGCACTCGTAAGAAACCCGAAATTGCCTAACGAGAACCACGATAAACAACATGGTGCTTTTAAGAATACCCAAATTTACTTAAACAGAATCAAAAGGTATAATATAGCTCAGACGTCACGTACGCTATTCCAGGGTTTAAACAAACATAGGACTTTTTATTAAAATTATCTCAAATGACACATTAACTGGCCATGAGGTGTCGTGCCTTGGGTAGCTCAGATGGTAGATCACTTGCCCGCGAAAGGCAAAGGTCCCAAGTTCGAGTCTCGGTCCGGCACACAGTATTAATCTGCCAGGAAGTTTCATATCAGCGCACACTCCCCTGCAGAGTGAAAATCTCATTCTCAATACAACTTATTTAGATACTGGAAATGACTGGTATTATACACGAACTAAGATTTCACTCATGTAGGTTAACGAGCGCTACTTAAACACAGTCGTGTCTCAGATCATCTGTTCATCCACATGCAAACAACAAAGGTACAGTAATGGCAATGTCAGAAGCACTTTCACTCTGCAGTCCTCACTACTATGACGCTGGTGGTGAACAGGAAGGCAAGCGAACCCAACGGATCACTTACGTATTTCCAAGAGCGAGCTTTTCGTAAGGCGTGTAATTCCACGAGGGCAGTAGTGACTAGCTTGGATTTGCCCAAAGTTCTCTCAGTGCTGAAGGAACTACGTGTGTCTCCACTCCGTGCCGTCGAAACACCGGCTACCACCGCCAGCGCTCATCAGCCAATTTCACTCCAACAGCCACAGTGGCACTGCCCCGCACCTCCCCGCTCCGCAATCTCTTGCTCTTCTCCTAAAGTCGTCCTCACGCGGGACGAGGCAGCTAACGTTGACGTGCACGCAGACCTGATGTCCAGAGTCATGAGATAGTGCGCCGTCAGCACACTGGACGAGCTGGTTTACGTGATTTTGCGCCGTGAATGCTCTCCAAACAATACAGTTTGCACGAAAATGTAAGAGAAAATTCTGTCTGTAAGAACTTCAGTATCCGTGAAAATGTAATAACAGGGAGAGGGAAGATATTGTCAGGGTGAGTAAGGATATCAACATACACAAAATCGACAAACTCACTCCTGACAGAACGGACGTGTACTTACATAACACTAAGCATTACAGAAATTATTTCTATTAATTTCCAAAGAAAGTCCCATAATCTTTTGGAAACTGCAAAGGTGAACAAAAAAAAGTTACACCTTGTCCATTCGCATGTCTGGGTGGGGACTACTCAGGAGGATGTCGTCATCAGCAGAGACGAAACTGGTGTGCTGCGGATCAGAGCATGGAATGTTCAATCCATTTATCAGTCAGCCAGACCGTAAAAAATTTAAAAAAGGATGTGGAGAGATCGAAGTTGATTTAGCGGGAAATGGTGAACATCTTAGAACATAGCTTAAGGAAAGGCAAACCTACGTTTATGGAATTTGTAGACTTACAGAAAGCTCTTGACAATGTAGACTGGATTAATCTCTTTGAAATACCGAAGGTAGCAGAGGTGAAGTATAGGGAGCGAAAAGCTATAACTTGTACAGAAACTGGACGGCAGTTATAAGAGTCGAGGTCCATGAAAGGGAAACAGTGGTTGAGGAGGGAGTGAAATAGTATTGTAGCTCATCCCCGTTGATATTCAGTCTGTGCACTGAACAAGCAGTAAAGGAACCGAAGAAAAATTTGGAGTTGGAATTACAGTTCAGTGAGAAGAAATAAAAACTTTGAGGTTTGACAATGACATTGTCACTCTGCCAGACACAGCAAGAGACTTGGAAGAGCAGTTGAACGAAATGAACAGTGTCTTAAAAGGAGGGTATAAAATGAAAATCAACAAATGCTAAACAATGATGATAGAATGAGTAGTGTGACTATGCCAGCACCAGTTCATTTTGTTAGTGCAGCTTGCCTACATCAGGGGCAGGTGTGCACTCATGGGCAAACCTATTGTTCTCCTTTGATTGACACATACTTAACCTATTGTTCTGTTAAGAGGTTTTCCATGTCGCCCTCATTTCCTTTTGATTGATAGCCACTTAACCTATTGTTCCATCACCCCTTCCCAGCCCTCCCACCCTCAGGAAACCTCCCCCCTTTCTGCTACAGGCACATTTTCAGGTCTGAGTTATTGTCATAGCTACTCTCACTCTTAACAATTTTATTGGCCACTTAATTAAATTGATCAAATTAACCTCTCATCCACCGGTAAACCCCATTCCCCCCTCCTCTCCTCTCCAGAAAATAGCAGGACGATCAAATTCCATCAGGACAATGCAACACACCTCTACTGACCTAAAAAAGTGGCAGTGAAAAAGGGCACTTTACCTCCAAAAACCTAAATCATCTGGCCTCCACCTCCTCCTAGGATTTGGCTGGAAAAGGACTCAGCCTGTCCTGAGCATAAGTTTTTATTTTCAGTCTTTATTTAAACAATTAGAGGCAGTACCACCTTGATGTGTGTTCACCCTGAGGTCCGGCATCCAACTGACATAGAACATTGTACCTCCACCAGAGGGCGCTATCATCCTTTCTCTGATATAACCCAAGATAGCTGTCTGGAGGGAAAAGGACTAAGCTTGCACTGGGCTGCTGGAGAGAGGAAGGAGTGTACTTTATTTATTTTGGAACAATTTATTTAGGAATGGGTTTTGAGGTATATTAGATATATTACACTGATTCAAAACACATGCTCTGACATGCTTGGGGTCACACCACACAGCCTACAGACCTCTAAACCGCTCCTAAATTACTGAAATAATGCTCTGCAGACACGCAAATAACTCCTAAATTACCGAAATAATTTCATTACTCAGCACACAGGCATGAAAAATCCTCCTAAATAATGCAGTACACTGATGTGCAGACACGCAATCAGTTTGTAAACACTCCAAATAATGCATAGAATAGCCTACAAACCTGCTCGCAAAATAATGCAACACACACGCAAACAACGTGTGCAGGCACAACCCGCTGCCCCCTGTCCGCTGGACCGCACAAGAGGCTACCACACACTCTCCCAGAAATTGGGATGCACTGGCAGCTGCCAAACCATGCATAGGTACCCATTCAGGTCCCTCAAGTATGAAGCGATGGCATCTTTTTCATACCTGACACCTGGGAAATTCCTCTCAAAATACCTGATTACCTAGACACCATTGCTGACACGACCAGACTAGAGCGAACACCTATTTGCAGCACACAGACCCTCCAAGTGCACGTGCACAGCGACGCTGCTGCGAGCCACCACTGGACACTGGCCAGTGTGAGCCATCACTCTCATGCCGCTGCACCTACAGAGAGCAGGTGAAAGTTGAGCCTATTTTCTGGTATACAGTTAGAGTTTTTTGAGTCTTATACAGATGTCACAGAACTCCAAGACAGGCTCATGCTGGTGCCATATGCGAGATGCCTCTGGGCAGCATGTGCGTTTACCATTGCTGACGTGATATCTGCAGATACTTACATCACAGAATAGCACAGGGTGCATTGTTCCTAGTGATGCTAATGGGACATGCAAACTGCATCTAGCTGTGCACACGTACCCTGCGTAGCTGATGCATCATGCTAAATGTTCTTCCTGTCATCAATATACGTCTCAGAAACGTTAAACATTGTCACTGCTAAAAGCCTGTGCACACTTGTGAAAACACCGTTAAAGAGAGCACTCTCTAATCACAGACGAGGAGGGGGGAAATCAGAACAATTATGCAAACAGAATCAAAAGCACTGACTTATAGAAGGGAAAAACATGGCCAGAATTTTCGGTATCCTACAAGTACAGGTCTGGAGATTTCCTAATGCGCAGTGGCAGATGAGTAATGGCATCCCCAGCAGAGATGGATGGTTTGCTTCAACTTGTCTGGGACTTTCTGACCATACCTTGCCTCCATCTTGTTCGAATCGGTTTGTAGATATTCCTTTGTTCCAGCACAAAGGATGTCTTACGAATGTATAGAGCATTATGATTGTATTTTGTACAGATCACCATATTGCACTGACAGTTAAACCCCTCCAAGTGGCCTACAGGTCATCAAATACAGAAAGAGTTTTATTCAATTACACTGCATTCCCACAGAGCACAGGAGCTTGACTATTAGAGCGCGAAACAGATCTCCAAACACGCAACATATCACCGCATACCATGTCGATGTAGTAAACATACAATTTGTATCATGCACCATAAAAAATCAGCCTTTTTTCATCAATCATACATACACCATGAAGACAGGAAGTGCCATATACACTTTTCAGAGCACTAGATATTACCCTGCAAAGTCAGCGGTCATAAACACCCATCGGGGGCCATCCATGACACATGCACTTACACGGATATACAGAAAACAGAGCAGATGCTCTCCAAATGTGGAGGCGACTGGATACAATCGAGTACAGTGCTATGCTATGCCTCCCAATCGGTGCATTTGCGCTAATTGTTGGCAGCTGTACTACATTTACAAGCAATTTTAAACCCAGAACGAGAAATTATGTCATGATCGTACGGGTAGAATTGACATAAAAAAGTCTATAGAATTGCGGAAAACATGTATATATTATTGGAATATACTCTGAAATGTGGGGAAATTGATGAAGTACCTGCATGTCTTCTGCCTGATGCAGAACAATTCGTACATGAGAACAAGCGTGTGACAGCAAGAGGTATCCAAGAAAACATCGACATGTAAGCAAAGGGAACCAGAAGAACAGTCACTTTTTCTCCATCGAAACAGCATTCTACTGTAAGTCTATTAAGGTAACAGTGAGGCAAGCGAGTTGACTACTGTATTTAACACTTTTCTGGAAGACAGAGAACCATCTGCCTCTAAACTCACATGCACGACGTAGAGTGGATGGATTGGTTGGTTGAGGTGGAGCTGTAACAAGGTGCAATTTAATGGTAGACTGATGATGCATTCTAGAGAGAGAGTGGGGGTGAGGGGGGGTGTTTCTGCATGTCATTTGACCATTTTTTTCCTGATGTTCCTTCAGGATGCATGAGATGTGTAACATAGCCTGCGTGCAACTCATATACAAGTGCTTGTTCTGTGTGGGTCTTAGAGCAGTGTCTACTAGCGATCGTTAACAGTAAACCTCTCGGTCTTCAGAGAACTTCCATCTCACATGTGATGAAACGTGACACATTCCTCTAAACCGAAGATTCATGCAATGTACTCCATTCCTCTGTCACATCTTAAGAGTAAAATCGATAGTTCAGTTTCATAACTAAGTTAGCGACAGGTGTCTGTGAGATACTGCAATCCCCTGTGTATGCATCTGCTTGACAGATGTGCTGTTCGCAAAGTTAGTGGTGAGATGACTTGTAATTTCACATGTTGGACGCCACTGCTATGCGTTTATCTGTTTCCTTGTAAGAGGTAGTCTGCGTTACTAACGATCATTTTATATAGGACTGATGTGGGCATTGTGTAATTTCTAAACTGTGATCGGATGTGGACAGTGCACGCTATACACCTCTGGAAAGCTATATTGTGCATGGATCACACAGAGCCACTGTTTTAAGGTAGTAGTTTTCTCGTTTTACGGTTCGATATTATAATTCATGGTAGAGAAACCTGCAAGAAGTATGTATGTTATGTGCTAGAAATATATTTCTTTTATTGGTATATTAAAAGCGCTGCATTCCACATGACTGACAGATAGGAAACTCAAGTGATCTAACATTATAGCCTGTTTTAAGTGTGGAATGTTGTAGCCCTAGGAGTGCCTGTGTTTATGTTCTCTCTTACCAATACCTTCCAGGTACTGATACTAGACTCTAGAACAATACTTTAGAGGTGATAGCGTTGTTGATTTACGTAAAATGCTTCAAACTCCATCCATCTGCAGCTCCAGCATGCATTAATGTCACTCGTTTCTTGTTCTTCTTAACCATCTGCTATTACATCACAACACTTTCAAATCCGTTACTATACACCGATAAGTGGGTGCTGACCTCCTTGACATGGGTGCATCTGGAGAAATCTTGTGTACTTGGATGGGCGATGACTTGGCTAGCTCCATTCATTCACGAGACGTGCAATGTATCAGTCTACTTCTGGTCGGTTGCAGATTATATCAGTAACTGTGATGCAGGTTGGTCAATGACAATGTGAGGGGTATTTCAGTCTCTAATTTTATTCTGTGAGAATGCTCTGTGAGCCCCTTCAGCATAGAGATTGATCGTAAATTAAGCAATATGCTTGAGGTGTTAGAAATATGTGGAGCATGGTCTGGTATCCTTTGATGATACATGTGTTCGACAATTATCAATGAATGGACGTACTGCACAATCATATATCTACATTTGTAATGATACACACAAAGTAGAGAGAGGGACAGTTTAGCTGTCGCAGCATTGCTCGTTGTTGAAATTACTGTAAAATTGATAAAGTTATTTGCACTATCAACTGTGATGCTTATTATTAGAGTACATTGATGGTGTTCTTACCACCTCATCTGTCCACTGGTACGCTGTTAGTTACCACATAAAGAGTGACTGGCATCGCTTGTTTGAGTTGAAGAAGGAGTTTTGGTGCAGGAGCAACACTTTCTGGGAATGGGTAGCACTGAAACAGTGATCACGTACATGAGTGCAACATGAGGAGTCAGTCGAAACGGAACACAGAGCCATAAGGTATTCCATCACTGTGAGAGATGAGTTTAAATCACTTTCGGACATCAGTTTGGAAACTCTCCACAATGCTGCCAAACTCTTCCAGTTTCCTTATGTTGTAACTGTCTTTTATTTAAAATCATCCAGTGTGTAACGTCTAGTTTTCTGTGAGAGGCAATGGATCAGAATGTGCTAATGTCAGTTTAGAACCTGACGACACGGGGTCACAGGGAGCGTCTATTGTGACTTACTGTATGGTCTGTGGGATACAGTCATCCTCCTACAGTACAGGTGATGAAACTTTAAACAGGTCTGTGGAGTGGATCGACTCCTGTATATTTAATTGGATCATCACACGTGCTCAATGCCGGCATACATTGGCTATTTGTTTTCGATATATGGGAGGAGAGAAATGCGTTAAAAATCTTATCGAGTTCTCTGCCGGATGAAGTTAGTGTAGCTTTTATAGTTCGTAATTTTTCTTTGCTGGATGGAATAGAATATCGCTGATAGAATGCTGGGGTGATAGATGTTAATGGGCCCTGAGGTGCGTGGATCTATAGTACCTGTTTGTAGTTTGGAGAAGCACCACAATGCAGTAGCAAAATCCACGTCCTTCCTCCAGTTCCTGCACTGTCTTTCATACTAACTTGTGTTGCAGGAGTAGGCTTCATTTCCGCTGAATGGTCAAAACACAGTTCTGTCACAGTAACTCAGTTTTGCCTATTTCTACACGTATTGCAGGTAGTGGTAGATATGGTTTCATCTGACCCCTATTCAGTTCTGACTTACGAGGTGCATTCAAGTTCTAAGGCCTCCGATTTCTTTTCCAATTAACTACTCACCCAAAATCGATGAAACTCGCGTTACTTCTCGACGTAATCGCCGTGCAGACGTACACATTTTTCACAACGCTGACGCCATGATACCAGATTCCATGGCAGCGGCGAATGCTTCTTTAGGAGTCTGTTTTGACCACTGGAAAATCGCTGAGGCAATAACAGCACGGCTGGTGAATGTGCGGCCACGGAGAGTGTCTTTCATTGTTGGAAAAAGCCAAAAGTCACTAGGAGCCAGGTCAGGTGAGTAGGGAGCATGAGGAATCACTTCAAAGTTTTTATCACGAAGAAACTGTTGCGTAACGTTAGCTCGATTTGCGGTTGCGTTGTCTTGGTGAAACAGCACACACGCAGCCCTTCCCGGACGTTTTGGTTGCAGTGCAGGAAGGAATGTGTTCTTCAAAACATTTTCGTAGGATGCACCTGTTACCGTAGTGCCCTTTGGAACGCAATGGGTAAGGATTACGCCCTCGCTGTCCCTGAACATGGACACCATCATTTTTTCAGCACTGGCGTTTACCCGAAATTTTTTTGGTGGCGGTGAATCTGTGTGCTTCCATTGAGCTGACTGGCGCTTTGTTTCTGGATTGAAAAATAGCATACACGTCATCAATTGTCACAACCGACAAAACGAAAGTCCCATTCATGCTGTCGTTGCGCATCAACATTGGTTGGCAACATGCCACATGGGCAGCCATGTGGTCGTCCGTCAGCATTCGTGGCACCCCCCTGGAGAACACTTTTCGCATTTTCAGGTCGTCATGCAGGATTGTGTGCACAGAACCCACAGAAATGCTAACTCTGGAGGCGATCTGTTCAACACTCATTCGGCGATCCCCCAAAACAATTCTCTCCACTTTCTCAATGATGTCGTCAGACCGGCTTGTGCAAGCCCGAGGCTGTTTCAGTTTGTGGTCACACGGTGTTCTGCCTTCATTAAACTATCGCACCCATGAACGCACCTTCGACACATCCGTAACTCCATCACCACATGTCTCTTTCAACTGTCGATGAATTTCAATTGGTTTCACACCACGAAAATTCAGAAAACGAATGATTGCACGCTGTTCAAGTAAGGAAAACGTCCCCACTTTAAGTATTTAAAACAGTTCTCATTCTCGCCGCTGGCAGTAAAATTCCATCTGCCGTATGGTGCTGCCATCTCTGGGACATATTGACAATGAACTCGGTCTCATTTTGAAACAATGCGCATGTTTCTATCTCTTTCCAGTCCGGAGAAAAAAAATCGGAGGCCTTAGAACTTGAATGCACCTCGAACATTGGAATAATCACGTGGGCAAAGCTGCAGTGATGGTAGCGCAGAGTCTGAGGGTGCAGTTGCAGGATGCACAGGGGCTACCTAAAACAAGGTGGGAATTTTACTGTAGCAGATAGGTTCGAGAAAAGTGACTTGTTTCAAGGTATGAGAGTGCCAGAAATATGATTCCCTAGTGGTTGTAAGGTGACTCGTTTCGAGATATGAGAGAGCCAGAAATTTGATTCAATTGTGGCTGTAATCATTAGAGGACTTCTCCATAGAAGCCAACGCAAGTATGTGGTTGAATGGGAAGACTTGATTCCGAATCATAGACATCATTTCTAGCGGGTAGTGTAGCACTAGGGATCTGAAAAGCCAGTGTACATTTCTTACGACCTCAGTCAGCACACCATCTACTACTGTCTGTGATCCTTCTCAATCAGTCATCCCCTATAATTCAGTGGATATATCACAGAACCTCTGACATGGTATTGAGACAGAATACGTTACAAATACTGGAGATATATCTAGTGGCAGCGGCGTGAGGGGGTTGCAAATAGCAGTTTCATAATACGTTCCTTAGCCCAATCTCTTTCAGGATTCAGCGATTTTACGAGGAAGTTGCATCGTGAGCTATGTGTAACCAGACTGCTGGTCTCATAATATACACTCCGGCGATCACTGTCTTGGCATTTGTCTGGAAAAACCATGTGATTCATTGTTAATGCCATATGTGGATTTGAAAAGCTGATGTAGCTTTTAACATGGATACTTGCGTGCACATGTAGAAACAAGACCGCTTGTGACAGTAACATACAGTAGTTGTTGGGCTCGGGCTTTTCCAACATCTGGAAGTTTGTAAGACGATTGAATCTCTCTTTCTAAAACACAGTGGTTGCACTTGGAAGAGAAACTTATGAAACATGTACACCCATCGTTGATTTTCCGTCAGTATTACTTCGTAGCACCAGCGAACAGTTACTGACGAAGTATTATACTCAGTAGTAGGGGTGAGCATCAGACTTGTAAGGTATGTGTTTGTGTTCTGACATGTGCAAAGGAAGTGACTATGTCCATTCGTAAGAAAGGTATGGATTTGACGTCGAGTACTGTGATAGTAAGGGGAAGAGTACATCAAATCATAAGAATGATACTGATATTTCTGTTTCCGGAGCCACAGCCGTCAACAGGGTGTATTTCTGATATTTCGTTTATTGTCGAATGTCGTCTAACTGAGAGCGCGATCTTAACATTTACTTATAACCAGAGGGATAAAATATTTGTGTGATCGATTTCTTAGGGTGAAGATTCTACATGTGTGTGCTTGGCATGCAGCGCCAGTGACCTGTGCGGGGATGATTCACGTTTCCCATTAACGGTAGGAACTGTCGAAATGGAGAGGCCTGTTGGAGTGTAGGAATGTATTTGAATTAACTGTCTAGTCCTGTAGACGACCGAATAACGAACTAATACTTAGTATGTAGTGGATAGGTTTCATGATCGTGTGGAAATTTGAGAATATTGAATATGGGGGTGTGTTTGTGCTGGACCGTTGTACCCTCCCATGTAAATTGTATGGTTGGCTGTTTCTGCACATTTCCCATCTTTATTTAGATGAGAGAAGATCGATTGTGGTGTGTACATCTAGCATGTGAAGGACACTTCTGCTGGTTCTCTGGACATGAGAAACACCTTAGTTGACCTTGTAAATGATAGGAATGATTTGGAATGTGCTACATCACCGACATTGGTACTAGCGAGTGGAAATATCAGTTTTGCTATTTTTTTCGAGTTTCTGCGTTAGTGTATTCACAGACGTGACAAGTTTCTAGTAAGTCAGTGGTTCACAGCATGCCCCACCTATCTAAAGTTTTGGGTTTGTAGAGAAATAATTTCCAGTCTATATCTTGGGAATTATGTTGCACACGCGATTGGTTGGATACTGCTGTGTGCTTGATATCGAGAAGTACTGCAAAAATGGTATAATATTATGGCAAACAATGCGAAAATACATGTGTTCTTGTAATTCCAGAGTCTGGAGATGGATGTAGAAAAAGCAAGCAAGCAAGCAGAGCCTAACCAGAAACATTAATACGTTTGTGCCGAGAGGGAACGAGCCTGAATTTGTAGAACAGTTCTCAGAGTGACTCTGGTCTGCTGAGGGCGCTCTGGTCACCCGTTGGGGTGACATCTAGCGCTGCAACGAATGTATACAGTGCTGTCTGCCTTCGTGTTATGTGTACAAATGATGTAAAAACGCTGAATTTGTATGGCACAGGATACGAATTGTATGTTTACTACATCGACATGGTATGCGGTGATATATTTCTGGGTTGGAGGTCTGTTTCACACTCTAATATTCAAGTTCCTGTCCTCAGTGGAAGAGCAGTGTAATTAATGGTCTTTTCGTATTTGACGATCTGCAGGCCACTTTGTCAGGTTTAATTGTAGGTGCAATATGGTGATCTGTACAAAATACAATCAAATGTCTATTCATTCAGAAGGCAACCTTTGTGCCGGGACATAGGAGCATCTACAAATTTATTTGAACAAGATAGAGGCAAAGTATGTATGGAAAGTCCCAGACAAGTTGGAGCAGACCATCCATCTCTGGCAGGGATACCGTCACTCATCTGCCACTGTGGCATTAGGACATCTCCATACCTGTAGCTGTAGGATACCGAAATTTCGGCCATGTTTTTCTCTTGTGTCTGACAGTGTTTCGAATTTTGTTTGCTTAATTGTTCTGATCCCCCCCCCCCCCCCCCTGAGCTTAGAGTGCTCTCTTTCCAAACAACAAGAATGCTTTATGATTAAAGGTGTTTTTGTGTGTGTGCACAGGCTTTTAGCGGTGAGAAAGTTAAACATTTCTGAGACATACATTGATAGCAGGATGAACATTTTGCGCAATACGCCAGCTACTATGGGTACCTGCGCATGGCTAGATGCAGATCGCATGTCCTGTTAACATTGCTAGGAACAATGCACCGTGAGCTATTCTGTGATGTCAGTATCTGCAGATATATCAGCAATGTTAAACACATGTGCTGCCCAGAGGCGTCTCGCATATAAGTCCAGCGTGAGCGCGCCTTGGAGTTCCATGATGTCAGTAGAACACTTGAAGAACTGTAACTGTATTCCCGAAAATAGACCCAACTTTCACCCGCTCGCTGTAGGCACAGTGGCATGAGAGTGACAGGTCTTGCTGGGCTGTGTCTGAAAGTGTCTTGTGTTGGTGTTGACGCGCGCAATCCTTTGGAGCATTTGCGCACTGCAAATAGATTTTCACTCCCGTCAAGTCACATCAGCAATGGTGCCTAGGTGACCACATATTTCAGGAGGAATTTCTTAGGTGTCAAGTACGAAACGGATACCGCCACCTCATGCTTTAGGGTCCAGAATGGACATCTATGCATTGTTTGGCAGCTGCCGGTGATTCCCAACTTCTATGAGCATGTGTGGTAGCCTCTTGTGTGGTCCAGTAGACAGGGGTGGCGGGTGGAGCCTGCACATGTTGTTTGCATGTATGTTGCATTGTTTTGCGAGCAGGTTTGTATTCTGTTCTGTGCATTATTTGGACACTTTACAAACTGATTTCGTGTTTGCACATCAGTGTACTGCATTATTTAGAGGCGTTTGCAAGTCTGTGTGCTGTTTACTGATATTATTTCGGTAATTTAGGAGTTAGTTGCTTGTCTCCAGAGCATTATTTCAGTAATTTAAGAGTAGTTTACAGGTCTGCAGGCTGTGTGGTGTGATCCCAAGCATGTCAGAGCATGTGTTTTGTATCAGTGTAATAAATGTACTATCTCTTCAAATCCATCCCTAAATAAATTGTTTCAAAATAAATGAAGTACACTCCTTCCTCCCTTCAACAGCACAGTGGAGGCTGATTTCTTTTCCCCTCCACGCAGCTACCCTGGGTTACATCACGGAATGGAAGACGGTGCCCTCTGGTGGTAGTACCGTGTACTACATTAGTTGGATGCTGGACCTCAGGGTGAACACAATTGATGGTGGTACTGCCTGTAATTGTTTAAATAAAGGATGAAAATAAAGACATGTCCAGGGCAGGCTGAGCCCTTTTCCAGCCAGTTCCTAGGAGGAGTTGGCAGGTGGATGACTTAGGTTATTGGAGGTAGTCAAAGTGCCCTTTTTCCCTGCCAATTTCCTAGGTTAGTAGAGGTGTGTTGCATTGTCCTAATGGAATTTGAACTTCCTGCCATGTTATGGGGAGGAGAGGGGAGGGGGGAATGGGTTTTACCAGTGGGTGAGTGGTTAATTTGATCAATTTAATTAAGCACTCAATCAAATCGTTTAGAATGAGAGTAGCTATTACAATAACTCAGACCTAAGGGTGCGCCTGTAGCAGTGATGGGGGAGGTTTCCTGAAGGGGGAGGGGCTGGGAAGGGGTGGGGGTACAATAGGTTAAGTGCCTGTCAATCAAAAGGAAACGGAAGTGACATGGAAAACCACTAAACAGAATAGTAGGTTAAGTATGTATCAATCAAAGGAGAACAGTAAGTCTGCCCCTGAGTGCGTACCTACCCCTGATATAGGCAACCCACACTAACAAAATGCACTGGTGGTGGTCTAGTCCCTCCACTAGAATGTAGTCGAATTAAATCATGTGATGATGAGGGAATTAGATTAGGAAATGAGGTACTTTTAATAGTAGATGAGTTTTGCTATTTAGACAGCAAAATAACTGATGATGGGTGAAGTAGAGAGGCTATAAAATGTAGACTGACACTGGCAAAAAAGTGTATCTGAAGAAGAGAAATTTGTTACATAGGAAGGCTTTCTTAAAAGTACTTGTCTGGAATGAAGCCATGTATGAAAGTAGAACATGGACGATGAACATTTTTGACAAAAAGGAATAGAGCCTTCCGAAATCTAGTGTGAAATAAGCATTTTGAAGATTAGATCGTTAGATCTCGTCACTAATGAGGAGTTACTGAATAGAACTGGGTAGACATAAAATTTGTCTCTTGACTAAATGGGATCGATTGATAGCACAAATTCTGACACTTCAAGCGATCACCACTTTAGTACTGGAGGGAAGTGAAAGAGGAAGGTAATAAAAGTCATAGAGGGAGACGAAAGGCAGGAATACACTAAACAGATTTAGAAGGATGTAGGTTGTAGTAGTTACTCGGAGATGAAGAAGCTTGCACAGGGCAGTAGCGTGGAGAGCTGCATCAAACCAGTCTTCAGACTGAAGATCACAACAACAAGACGCGGACACTATACCGCCCTGATCACTGCCCTGTAACGTTGTGCCTCTACACACGACTCTTAATTATTATAATTATAGTTATTGTTAATGTTATTCCAGAAAACCGTTATCAAAAATGATTTGCTTACAATAAAATGGCGAACAGAGTGACACCTAACTACAGTACTCATGGACAGAGGACTGTTATATAATCTTTAACAGCGGAACAGGGAAAGAAATTCGAGAGGCACCTTCACTGCATCTTCAACTGGTGGCGGTTCAGCATCTACGTTTTGTTCTTCTAAAGCCTGCAGTTCCTTTTCGTCAATGCCTAGACCCAATTTAATCATTCAGCAAATGCTTGATGTATTCATTGTAGTCTCCTCCGAAGTAAATATGGGGACAGAAGAGCAGTCTCTAACAGCATGTAACGCCGGAAATGCATATCCTCCTATTTCCATCTATTGTACTGTAAAATTGTTTTCCTTATTTTTATTACCTGAATATATAACATTTCTGTGTCTTTACATATTGTAATTGTTTTACTATTTGTATATATATATATTTATGCATTTATGTCGATGTATAATTGGTTTGTTTCGTAAATATTATTTGTATTTTTACGCTGGGTCTTGCCTAGGGAAAACTGCTATCGAACGATTACATCGATAGGTCGTGTGAAGAATCAAAGTGTGTAGGATCTTTGGGAGTGTTAACTCTGCCGCGTGGAGCGTGGGCTGAGCAGAGGGAGTCTGGCTGGGTTGGTGCAGTGTAGCAGGTGTGTTGTGTGAAGCTCCCGCGAGTTGCCGCGCTTTCGGGGTTTGGCAGCATGTAATTGCACTCGACTTGCGATGATAGTTTCTGACATGGTGTCGCGGACGGGCAGCATTAGCTGGCGCACATCAAGAGCCCGTTTCGTCTGGTGACCGTGTCGAGAAGAAGGCGCGCCAACATCCAGCTTCTGCAACAGCGACGGCCGACAATGAGTGACTGTCGCCACCTCATCGATCGATGGCTTCAAACCTTCAATCAACCAACAAGGAAGACTGGAAGCACACAAAGTTTTAGAACTGTATGGCAGACCTCAGCTTTTCAAACTTTTAAAATTGTTGCATCACAAAATTACAGCAACTTAGCACGAACGTTTGTTGCTCATTGTCCCAATTGCATTACCAAGCAGGGTCCCTTCCTTTTCCGGAATGAACCGGAGTGTCGAAATTCAAACGCCAGCATTATTTGATTTCACAGCTTTAATTTCAAAGTTCAGTTAAGGTATTCATATATGGCTACAATATTTAGATTTCACAAGCACAAATTAAGAGTGCGAGTTTTGTTACCGATTTTAGCTTACCTGTGACTGCAGCTCAGCTTGGTACGTACTAAATTTTACTATTGTTAATTGTTCAGAATCATTTAATTCAAGTTCAAAGTTAAATCTATTATCTCTAAATTGCGTAGATTCAAGTAGCTTTTGAAATGATTGTTGAGGTAGTCCAAGACTAACCGTACTTTACTGAATTTCGATGTGCTTCAGAAAGAAAGCTCACTATTAACTTCAGTCACTAAATTAACTTTCGATTTTCCGGTTTTATTAATTCTTTTGCTAAATTAAGTCAGAGTGTAGCGAAATTTATTACTTCTGACAAACTTTCAGTTTTCACACTACACGTGTCAACCTTCAGTTGCCACGCTTCTAGTGCTAATTATATGTGTAATAACCTTTCTTTTTCAGCTACTATAGTAATTGTCCTTAGGACTGGCGACCGTAATTTCCCCCAAATCTCAAACATTTAATTACCGCTAGTTAACTGTTAACGTAACAGCCGCACATTTACTTTCTTTATTAACTCTACCCCTTTTCAAAATTAATTTTCACCAGTTTCATTAGCATTTTTCCTTTCATTTAGATGTAACCCTTTCCTCCCTCTTTACTGACAAATCAACCTCGGTGACGATTGCTTTTCCCAAATCTCCATTAGGTACACGCGGTTTAATTTTTCACTGTCATTAAGGTCGATAAGTGAGGGGGAGGTTACAAGCAGAATCGCAAATCCTTCACTACCTTGTCATTCTTGTCGGTTTCGGCCTTCTAGCAGCATCCTTAGGGGTTCAAGACCCTCGTTTGTAACAGAAACCAGATGTTTGCCATCATACGCTAGGTTGTAGCTCCGTTATAATAGGATTTTATCTTAGTCATCTATAGGCTTTAATTGCCATTATGTTATTAACTTACATTTATTTATAACAAATCCCAAGGATAACGACAATTTTTTTTATGAATCTTTAACATGCCGTTGCCTTAAAACGGCTTACTCTGATAAGACGCGAGTTACAACGTGATGATAACTAAACACAAAAATTCCTTAACCACCAATACGAAGTTTCCCGGAGTTTTATTAGAACATATCGTACCAAACTATTCGTTCTCGAGACATTCAGTGAGCTTATAAACAGCATATATTCATAGCGTGCAAGGTACAACATAAAACCCAGCGAATATGGGTCTTTACTGAACAAGACAATACGGCGTTTGGATTTCTGCGAGCCTCAGGCTTTCTGCTTGTGACGTAGGGAGCGTTCTTTGTTTCTGTTGGTTCTACTTTATGCGACACGTTGCCGAAATATCGCAGAAATCATTTTGTGTTTCACGTGACAAAATGGATCCTCCACGTGAAGTGGCACGAAGCGACGTCACAAATCTCGTAGAGCGCCACGTATGTAATTCGTCTCGTGTGCCGACGTCTACATCACTCTGGCCTCATACCGGCACCAAAGATCTTTGTAGATTATAAGACATTGATTCATAAGAAACCATCGATATACCCGTTGAAAGGCAGAGAAATAATACAGTGTGATAAGCTGTTTTAATAATACAATAAAAGAAACATTAAAAACGGTACATAATGATCATACGATCTAAGTCGGTAGTGCAATGCATCCAGAGACATGGGTAGAGCATTGACTACTAGTCGTAAGAATGGTGTACTTTATCATCAAACGATATCAAATCAACACTAACATTTGCTGTGGTAATACAGGAATATGCAACGTAACAAAACCATTTCAATGTAAGTGACTCTGCAAACACAGCAGGAGTTGTTGTTGTTGTGGTCTTCAGTCCTGAAACTGGTTTGATGCAGCTCTCCATGCTAATCTATCCTGTGCAAGTTCCTTCATCTCCCAGTACCTACTGCAACCTACATCCTTCTGAATCTGATTAGTGTATTCATCTCTTGGTCTCCCTCTACGATTTTTACCCTACACGCTGCCCTCCCTGATGAATCAGAACATGTCCTACCAACCGGTCCCTTCTTCTTGTCAAGTTGTGCCACAAACTTCTCTTCTCCCCAATCCTATTCAATACCTCCTCATTAGTTATGTGATCTACCCACCTAATCTTCAACATTCTTCTGTAGCACCACATTTCGAAAGCTTCTATTCTCTTCTTGTCCAAACTATTTATTGTCCATGTTTCACTTCCATACATGGCTACACTCCATACAAATACTTTCAGAAACGACTTCCTGACACTTAAATCTATACTCTATGTTAACAAATTTCTCTTCTTCAGAAACGCTTTCATTGCCATTGGCAGTTACATTTTATATCCTCTCTACTTCGACCATCATTAGTTATTTTGCTCCCCAAATAGCAAAACTCCTTTACTACTTTAAGTGTCTCATATCCTAATCTAATTCCCTCAGCATCACCCGACTTAATTCGACTACATTCCATTATCCTTGCTTTGCTTTTGTTGATGTTCATCTTATATCCTCCTTTCAAGACACTGTTTATTCCGTTCAACTGCTCTTCCAAGTACTTTGCTGTCTATGACAGAATTACAATGTCGTCGGGGAACCTTAAAGTTTTTATCTCTTCTCCATGGATTTTAATACCTACTCCGAACTTTCCTTTTGTTTCCTTTACTGCTTGTTCAATATACAGATTGAATAGCATTGGGGAGAGGCTACAACCCTGTCTCACTCCCTTCCCAACCACTGCTTCCCTTTCATGCCCCTCGACTCTTATAACTGCCATCTGGTTTCCGTACAAATTGTAAATAGCCTTTCGCTCCCTGTATTTTACCCGTGCCACCTTTAGAATTTGAAAGAGAGTATTCCAGTCAACATTGTCAAAAGCTTTCTCTAAGTCTACAAGTGCTAGAAACGTAGGTTTGCCTTTCCTTAATCTTTCTTCTAAGATAAGTCGTAAGGTCAGTATTGCCTCACGTGTTCCAGCATTTCTACGGAATCCAAACTGATCTTCCCCGAGGACGGCTTCTACCAGTTTTCCCATTCGTCTGTAAATAATTCGCGTTAGTATTTTGCAACTGTGACTTATTAAACTGATAGTTCGGTAATTTTCACATCTGTCAACACCCGCTTTCTTTGTGATTGGAATTATTATATTCTTCTTGAAGTCTGAGGGTATTTCGACTGCCTCGTACATCTTGCTCACCAGATGGTAGAGTTTTGTCAGGACTGGTTCTGCCAAGGCCGTCAGTAGTTCTAATGGAATGTTGTCTACTCCCGCGGCCTTGTTTCGACTCAGGTCTTTCAGTGCTCTGTCAAACTCTTCACGCAGTATCGTATCTCCCATTTCATCTTCATCTACATCCTCTTCCATTTCCATAATATTGTCCTCAAGTACATCGCCCTTGTATGGACCCTCTATATACTCCTTCCACCTTTCTGCTTTCCCTTCTTTGCTAAGAACTGGGTTTCCATCTGAGCTCTTGATATTCATACAAGTGGCTCTCTTTTCTCCAAAGGTCTCTTTAATTTTCCTGTAGGCAATATCTATCTTACCCCTAGTGAGATAAGCCTCTACATCCTTACATTTGTCCTCTAGCCATGCCTGCTTAGTCATTTTGCACTTCCTGTCGATCTCATTTTTGAGACGTTTGTATTCCTTTTTGCCTGCTTCATTTACTGCATTTTTATATTTTCTCCTTTCACCAATTAAATTCAATATTTCTTCTGTTACCCAAGGATTTCTATTAGCCCTCGTCTTTTTACCTGCTTGATCCTCTGCTGCCTTCACTACTTCATCCCTCAGAGCTACCCATTCTTCTTCAACTGTATTTCTTTCCCCCATTCCTGTCAATTGTTCCCTTATGCTTTCCCTGAAACTCTATACAACCTCTGGTTTAGTCAGTTTATCCAGGTCCCATCTTCTTAAATTCCCACCTTTTTGCAATTTCTTCAGTTTTAATCTACAGTTCATAACCAATAGATTGTGGTCAGAGTCCACATCTGCCCCTGGAAATGTCCTACAGTTTAAAGCCTGGTTCCTAAATCTCTGTCTTACCATTATATAATCTATCTGATACCTTTTAGTATCTCCAGGATTCTTCCATGTATACAACATTCTTTTATGATTTTTGAACCAAGTGTTAGCTATGATTAAGTTATGCTCTGTGCAAAATTCTAGCAGGCGGCTTCCTCTTTCATTTCTTAGCCCCAGTCCATATTCACCTACAGTGTTTCCTTCTCTCCCCTTTCCTACTGTCGAATTCCAGTCACCCATGACTATGAAATTTTCGTCTCCCTTCACTACCTGAATAATTTCTTTTATCTCATCATACATTTCTTCAATTTCTTCATCATCTGCAGAGCTAGTTGGCATATAAACTTCTACTACTGTAGTAGGCATGGGCTTCGTGTCTATCTTAGCCACTATAATACGCTCACTATGTTGTCTGTAGTAGCTTACGCGCACTCCTATTTTTTTTATTCATTATTAAACCTACTCCTGCATTACCTCTATTTGATTTTGTTTTTATAACCCTGTATTCACCTGACCAGAAGTCTTGTTCCTCCTGCCACCGAACTTCACTAATTCCCACTATATGTAACTTTAACCTATTCATTTCCCTTTTTAAATTTTCTAACCTACCTGCCCGATTAAGGGATCTGACATTCCACGCTCCAATCCGTAGAATTCCAGTTTTCTTTCTCCTGATAACGACGTCCTCTTGAGTAGTCCCCGCCCGGAGATCCGAATGGGGGACTATTTTACCTCCGGAATATTTTACCCAAGAGGACCCCATCATCATTTAACCATACAATAAAGCTGCATGCCCTCGGGAAAAATTACGGCTGTAGTTTCCCCTTGCTTTCAGCCGTTCGCAGTACCACAACAGCAAGGCCGTTTTGGTTAATGTTACAAGGCCAGATCAGTCAATCATCCAGACTGTTGCCCCTGCAACTAATGAAAAGGCTGCTGCCCATCTTCAGGAACCACACGTTTGTCTGGCCTCTCAACAGATACCCCTCCGTTGTGGTTGCACCTACGGTACGGCTATCTGTATCGTTGAGGCACGCAAGCCTCCCCACCAACGGCAAGGTCCATGGTTCATGGGGGGAGGACAGCAGGAGTATGAGTGCGGAAATAGCAGGATATTAAAATCACAGCCGGCCGTTGTGGCCGAGCGGTTCTACGCGATTCAGTATGGAACGGAGCGACCGCTACTGTCGCAGGTTCGAATCCTGCTTCGGGCATGGCTGTGTGTGACGTCCTTAGGTTAGTTAGGTTTAAGTAGTTGTAAGTTCTAGGGGACTGATGACCTCAGATGTTAAGTCCCATAGTGCTTAGGGCCATTTGAACCATTTGATTTAAAATCACAAAATGTCAATAGAGTAAGCCTAAAAATACTGTCCTACGGATTTGAAACATCAGATCAAGAAAAAAAATATCCAATTAAATATATATTCTGAAACACTCTGCTCCACGTGGAGTAAAACTCGTCGCCATTACATGTTCATATTAATTGCTATATACCAGGAATAAATATGTCTCGAAATGAACTTCAGGAAAAGATGAGTGAAACATATCAGACGTCGTTGCAGTTCATGTGGTATTAGGAAGTAAGATGCAATTTTCCATCGGACATGCGTGCCACAATTGTAACACACTTTATTTTTCCGAAGTCTTGCACGGTAGAAGTCGCTATAGACTACTACGGATTCGGGCTCTTAACCAATAGGTGTATGTGAAATGTCCTTACCCAAACAACTAGTAGGCAAACACCTATCGTAGGTGGACCTTCAAACAAATGCCAAATTGTGGCTGCACATAATCTCAACTTCCAATCATCGCCGGGGAAAATTCTCCCTGTCACAAAGTTTCCGCCGGGAATATATGCAGCCATTAAAAATAAAACCACCATAGGACATTAGGTTGAAGTCACGCTCTAAACCAAAGTTAAATTAAGTAATGACGCTGCACTGCAACGCAAATCGGGTTTCCAGACAAGTAGAAATCTTAAATTTATTTTACGTACTTCAGTTGGTGGTAAAAAAAATATATTTTTAAGATAAGAGATCATCAGACTATATGTGGGTCATGTAGTTGCTGTTACGTAGGACAAACAGGATTCTAAAATATTTAAAGAATAGTGCAACAAAAATTCCACAGGCATGGGTTGTCACCTTCCTGAAAATAAACATATTTAAAGCGCGACTGAGAATTCTCTTACTATATCGCACGTTGAACCTAAAGGACATGTCATAGATAATTTGGGTGAAATTGATATCTACAGATACTTAAACAGCAGCAGACATGATAATCTCAACGAACAGATTCACTCTAATACAAAGTTGTACTTCGACCTTTGCCAAGATTTATTATAACCTCTTACGTGTCTGCACAGCTTAATTTATTCATGGTCCGTCCCCAGTAGCTGAGCGGTAAGTGCAGTTGCGTCTTAGTGCACAGTTCCACTGTGGTTACCGGTAGCCATGGAACTGCTTCCCCTGCAGTTTACCGCGCCTAGTGTGATTCGTTCAACTGACCTCACGCGTCCGGTACCGTCAGTCACACTAACAGCGCATGGCAGTATCAGCAGAATAAAGGTAACAGAGGCGCCATTGCAGAAAGCTATTTGCGACGACCACGTCGAGGTTGAAGTCCATTACTGTGGCCTAAACCTCACAGACCACTACTTGCGCTTGGGTTTAATAAGGAACAGACTCTTCCCGGTTATCATGCTCAGTGAATGTTCCGGCATCGTAACACGTGTGGGCAATGCAGTCACCGATCTGCAGGCGGGCCAGAAAGTGCTGTGTCTGCAAATGCAAGGTGGCCTGTTTAGGCATGTTGTCCACGTCCAACGCAAGTACTGCTTTCTGCTGCCGGAAGATATTAGCCTAAAAGATGCCGTCAGTCTTGGTCTAAACTTCGTTGTGGCCTACTTCTGTCTGTATGAATTCGGATGCCTTGCGAACGAGGAGAAAGTATTTATTCAGTCGGTCGCAGGTGGTGTCGGCACGGCACTCATCCAGCTTGCTCAGACCGTGGACGATGTGGAAGTTGTAGGAACAGCTTCAGAATCAAAGCACGAAAAGCTCCGTTCTCTTGGCGTAAAGCGGGTATTCCGTCATGATGAAAACTATGAAAATGAAATATTGCAAGATTACCCTGAAGGTGTTGATATCGTGGTAAACACCAATGGTGGAAGTGACCTTGAGAAGTGCTTAAAAATTCTTAAACCTGTCGGAAGGTTGGTACTGCTAGGGTCGAACAGCACAGCTACATACTCAAAATATACATCATGGGGGTTAATGCGACCGAAATGGGATAGCGGATCGTTGTCATCTGCGGATGTAGTTAGTAAAAACTACTGCATAGCAGGAGTGAACATTGGCGTATTGAAAAAAAAAAATTAATAAATAAAAAAAAAGAAAAAAAAGCGGTCAGCGCAACAGAATGTCAATCCTAAGGGCCCGGGTTCGATTCCCGGATGGGGCGGAGATTTTCTCCGCTCGTGGACTGGGTTTTGTGTTGTTCTCATCATCCTCATTTCATCCCTATCGAGGCGAAAGTCCCCGAAGTGGCGTCAAATCGAAAGACTTGCACCAGGCGAACGGCCTACCCCCAACCTCAGGCCCTAGTCACACGACATTTACATTTATTCATGAGAGTATTTTCGTTCCGTCGTTACAACTCCAAGAAGATACATGTTTTTTGCACCAGCCGCGTTTTGCTTTATTGAGGTAAAGCGTCATATTTACAATCTGATTTGTTTTTAACACCGCAAAACAGTTCCTTAACAATATGTCGGTTTTTACTGATAGTGATTTCCGCACCCATTTTTTTAACGACTGAAAGAAATTACCTTCAGGCATTGTAAGGCAGCTACGGATAATATCGCCACACAAATGAAGAAGCTTAATTTATGTTGAGCAATTTTTCGCAGGAGAGCTTCTGTAAAGTTTGGAAGGTAGGAGACGAGGTACTGGCAGAAGTAAAGCTGTGAGTACCGGGCGTGAGTCGTGCTTCGGTAGCTCAGATGGTAGAGCACCTGCCCGCGGATGGCAAAGGTCCCGAGTTCGAGTCTCGGTCGGGCACACAGTTTTAATCTGCCAGGAAGTTTCATATCAGCACACACTCCGCTGCAGAGTGAAAATCTCATCCATTTTACCTGCCGTCCGAGACTTGTATAGAGACGGAAGAGTTTGCTTTCAACAAGATGGTGCGCAGCCCACTACCAAAATCGTGTTAGGGCGTATCTCGACGAAAATCTACCAGGAAGATGGATAGGCCGTAGAGGTGCTATGGAGTATCCACCACGTTCCCCAGACCTAACTCCTATGGACTTTTACCTGTGGGGAAGACTAAAGGACGACGTTTATCTACAAAAGCCACGCACATAGGATAAACTTCGAGAATCCATCGTACATTCATGTGCTAATATCCAACTGAACATGTTGCAGTCAGTAGTTTATGCTGCAGTTCGGCGGCATCGTTTGTGTGTGGATGTTAATGGTGACCATTTCGAACACGTACAGTGACATCTTTAAGCTGGACTTTAAGCTACACTTTCACCAAAAATGAGTCAACTCCGTCAATTAGTTCGCAAGTTATGGACTTTTAAACAGTGGATACATTTTTTGGACCCCTCTGTGTTTGTTTCCAGATGGCAGCAACAGCGTCCTTGATTTCTGGGCGTTTTTCCAAGATCTTAGTACCTTTTTAGTGCGCCATTCGAGACATCGTTAGTTCTTTGCCAGTTTTTTGGGCTGTGTTTTCATGGACCCTCCGCGCCGCTGGGATGTGTAGGGTATGAGAAGATGAATTCTTTGTTTGGTGTTTGTTCGGGACCCATTGATAGGACTACGGAATAAATTTTGAGAAAACGTGCTCGAATCATCCATGCTGACGCGTGGGGATCAAAGTAAATATATTCATCTCTCGTTGGTATGCGGTGGCCTTTTTGTTTTAATTCGCCACGAGGACGTTTCTATGTTACTTCTTGCTGTCTGTCATTTTTATGATGTTCCCTGATCTTAAATGAACCTATTAAAAGCTGCTGCAAAAAGTGATACTTTAAATAGAATTGCTAATCAGTCATTTGTACTACTAACTGCTTAAATATTGTGGAAATGATACTTCCTTAATGTAGTTTACGTTACTGAAAAGTACTACACCATTGTAAAAAAGAGTGTTTATGGCAACGGAACGTAAAATAAAAAAAAAAAAGTTGGTGGAGGTGACCGATCGTGATTAGCAGGAGATCCAGATTCGAGCCCCAGTCCAGCACAGATTTTCGTATGTCACTGTTGTGTAATATATCTATACAAATTGCATATGATGCCATGAAATTCGCTTTCAGTGAATGATTTGGAATAAAAGTTGAGTAATACTTCTGATCAGCTCTCCGCTCCATGATGGCTCTCTTGACATGATGAGCACAACGAGAACTAAATTCATTTTGAGTATCGCTTCACAAATAATGCACTTATAAACGCATTCGAACTTCTCGTCCCTCTCTGACCTCGCTAATGTGGTTTGCAAGAACTGGATAATAGTGACTCAAGAGCTCTTATTGTCGAGGAAATTTCGATTATTTGGGTCCCCAGTTTATGAAATGAACTTCTCCAAGCCAAACTTCTTTGACAAAGAAATAATGTCTCATTGCGTAACATGAGAGTTTTCATCTAAGTTGGCTGTTCTACAGACGAACAGAAGAAGAACATTACCTCGTCACTTCCGAATATCAGCGTGACCAATTTAGTGATTCTTCCAGGACAAGTTGTTGTAGGCTACTGGATGAAAATGCACTCGTCGGTACAGCGGAGGATTCTTTATTCTGCTCCGGAGGAAACATAGCGTATACCGTAACACATAAAATATTAGTTCACTTTATTACAACAGAGATAAGGAAAATTGCTTAACTTTGAATAATCCATTTCCACAGTAATGTCTTGAGTATTTGCAACTATGTCTGTAACACTAACGTATCACTTGGCCAGGGCAGCAGTCGAACGTTTTCTGTATCCAGAAAGGCCCGTACAGGGCCTGCAATATGCGGTCGTGCATTATCCTGCTCAAATATAGGGTTTCGCAGAGGTCGACTGATGGGTAGAGCCATGGGTCGTAACACATCTGAAATGTAACGTCCACTGTTCAAAGTGCCGTCAATGCGAACAAGAGGTGACCGAGACGTGTAACCAATGGCACCCCATAATATCACGCCGGGTGATACGCCAGTAGGATGATGACGATTACACGTTTCCAATGTGCGTTCACCGCGATGTCGCCAAACACGGATGCGGCCATCATGATGCTGTAAACAGAATCTGGATTCATTCGAAAAAATGACGATATGCCATTCGTGCACCCAGGTTCGTAGTTGAGTACACCATCGCAGGCGCTGCTGTCTGTGATGCAGCGTCCAAGGTAACCACAGCTATGGTCTCAGAGCTCATAGTCCATGCTGCTGCAAACGTCGTCGAACTCTTCGTGCAGATGGTTGTTGTCTTGCAAACGTCATCTGTTGACTCAGGGATCGAGATGTGCCTGGACGATCCATTACAGCCATGCGGATAAGATGGCTGTCATCTCGACTGCTAGTGATACGAGGCCGTTGGGATCCAGCACGGCGTTCCGTATTACCCTCCTGAACCCTCCGATTCCATATTCTGCTAACAGTCATTGGATCTCGACCAACGCGAGCAGCCATGTCGCGATACGATAAACCGCAATCGCGATAGGCTACAATCTGACCTTTATCAAAGTCGGAAACGCCATAATACGCATTTCTCATCCTTACACGAGACATCACAACAACGTTTCACCAGGCAACGCCGGTCAACTGCTGTTTGTGTATGAGAAATCGGTTGGAAACTTTCTTCAATTCAGTCGTTGTAGGTGTCGCCACCGGCGTCATTCTTATGTGAATGCTCTGAAAAGGTAATCATTTGCATATCACAGCATCTTCTTCCTGTTGGTTAAATTTCGCGTCATCTTTGTGGTGTAGCAATTTTAATCGCCAATAGTGTAGATACATTTTA
Organism: Schistocerca cancellata; assembly: GCF_023864275.1. Lineage (NCBI taxonomy): Eukaryota > Metazoa > Arthropoda > Insecta > Orthoptera > Acrididae > Schistocerca > Schistocerca cancellata. The sequence continues at coordinate 616,402,624 of NC_064630.1, read as the reverse complement.
TTTTGTTGTTCAAATGACTCTGAGCACTATGGGAGTTAACTTCTAAGGTCTTCAGTCCCCTAGAACTTAGAACTACTTAGACCTAACTAATCTAAGGACATCACACACATCCATGCCCGAGGCAGGATTCGAACCTCCGATCGTAGCGGTCACGCGGTTTTATTTTGTGTTTTCTCCTCGATGTAAAAATTCCCCGAATGTTCCGTGCAAAATCACCGTGTGAGGGTTTCAGAAGTGTATTATCTTTGAATGTTGTTGGCAATCCTACCAAATGATAACGAAGTTTGTTGGGGAAATGTTTTGGTATCATTTCGAACAACATTAAAAGAAAAAGCATTGTCGACTCCATCACAAAACGGGTTTAAGGGCACGATGTGTAAGGAAAATGTTGTGCATTCAAGATCAAACACGAAATTGAATTGTATCCGACTGGCCTACAAGAATAAAAAAAAAGTTAATGTTTGAAGTAGAAAGCGAGAGCTAAATTGGCTATGCCGGTACTGAGGTAATGTTCTTTTATTTATTATATGACACACAATTTATTTTACACTTGCGGTCTGATACTTGGGAACTGAGCATCCTGGCAATTCCAAATCTCGAGGAACAAGGACCCGGGGGATTTCTCACTCCCATCCCCTCCCCCAACCCCCATCCCTTTCCCCGCTCTCAGCGGGCCTGATGAAATGTATTTTTTCGTCACGATACACGTACGTTTTATTCAGTTAAAGCATTGGCAGTGGTAAGAATCCTCTCGCCCGTGTACTGCTTTTAATTTTGATTGATGTCTACATGTATTTTTGACTAGATTTTTTCCCCTCTGGCAGTGATGCTTTAAATAATAAAAAAAGAGACCATGAATCCAGAAACGTTGAACGGTGAAACGCAACGTCCAAAGAAGTATTTTTTGGGCGGACCGCATCACAGCCCTCTGGCAACCTCGGTTCGAATGGAAGAACTACTTCCGTTTAGCACCTCATTCCCCGCAGGCATTCTTCTCAGCTGCTAGTTGCAGAGAAATTACTTCTTTTTCGCTTTAAGTGTACATCGTACGCACGCGCTTAACTGGGGCGGTGTTTTTTCTTTTCTGCCGTTGGTCACGTACGCTTGAGCTGCCGCGTGGACAGATGCGAGTTTGGTCATTGGCGTCGAGAAACGATTGCGAAGCGTGCGGTTGCGTTGTAGTGTCAGTTTAATGGCGAAAGGACTCAGACGGCCGCCTGCTGTGCTAAACTGAGGGAGGCGCACCTCCAGTGAAAAATTTGAGGAGAGAGAGAGAGAGAGAGAGAGAGAGAGAGAGATCGTATCTCTGTTTGCAAGTGTTTCTCAGTACGTCCTATTATTTGCAGTCGTGCTGACAATGATATGCAGCATGTAGTGTGTATAACATTTATTTACCAGTGAATCCCCGATTCATTAAAGAATGAACTTTAGTTTACAGTTCAGTTACTGCGTTAAATATGTGACTTTTAGTATACAGGGTGGTGCATCGATCGTGACCGGGCCATAACACGGGTAATGTATCACGAAGCAAATACCGTCCGCACTGGCGGAGTGTTTTTTTTTTCCTTTATTGGGTTTCGATTCCCCCTAAAGGGGCCGGGCTGGCAGCAGCTTATTACGCCGCTCTTCAGCCTACAGAAGTTGTTTTAAAAAGATGAAGATAATAAAAAATAATAACAGTTGGCGATAAAATCGGTGACTTAAAGGTAAAAATGGCAGAAAATTCTGGAGCATAAAACATAAAACACAGGGTCGATGAAGCTAATAAAACACACAGGAAGCAGAAAAACAACAGACAGACAATTAAAAAAAACACGGCGACAGTCTGGGTTCTGTTCGCAAGAGATATAAAAAGCACACCCAGCGACAGCATGATTTCCGTTCGCAACACTGTGGAAGGACGCACAACACCGAACACTCACTTAAACACTGCGCTAAAAGTTGGCACAAAGACAACATACCACACCCGACAGCAGGTGGGGGGAAACTGGTCAGATGACGGGAAAAAGGGGGGGGGAAGGAGAGGAAAAGTGAAGGGGGAGGGGGGAAAAGAGCCAATGGAAGAGGAGGACCCATAAGAGGGGTGGGGGTGCTGAGCAGATGGGCCAGGGAGTGGGGAAGGCAGAGGAGGGAAGTACAAAAGGACTCGGGGGGGGGGGGAGAAAGGAGATGAGAGGCGGGGAGAAATCACAGGATGGAAGGGGGGGAGGAAGAGGGAGCCCAGGGAAAGGACGGAGGAAAGGAGGGGGGGTTGAGGATCAGAGTTGATAGGAAGGATAAATGGAGGGAGAGAGGGCATCATCCGGGAGGGGGAGCTGATGGAAGCCACCTTGGGAAAGGAGATATAGGGTGTAGAGATGGAGGGTAGGGGGGACACAATGGTGATGACGTGGCAGGGGGCGGGGATGGGAGAGGAGAGGAGCAACCAGGGGGTGAGGGGGTTCAAGACGGCGGGAGGTGTAGAGGATGCTGATATGTTCGAGGAATAGGAGCAGATGGGGGAAAGGAATGAGATCATAGAGGATCCGCGTTGGGGATGGGAGGCGTATACGGAAGGCGAGGTGGAGTGCATGACGCTCAAGGATTTGGAGGGACTTATAGAATTTGGGGGGGGGGCAGATATCCAGGCAGGACTGGCATAACAGAGGATGGGACGGATTAAGGATTTGTAGGTGTGGAGGATGGTAGAGGGGTGCAACCCACACGTCCGGCCAGAGAGGAGTTTGAGGAGTCGGAGGCGGTTGTGGGCTTTGGATTGGATGGAGCGGAGATGAGGGATCCAGGTGAGGTGACGGTCAATGGTGAGGCCAAGGTAGATGAGGGTGGGGGTGAGGCGGACAGGACGTGCGCAGACAGTAAGAGAGAAATCCAGGAGCCGGAAGGAGCGAGTGGTACGACCCACGATGATTGCCTGGGTCTTGGAAGGATTGAGTTTCAGGAGCCACTGGTTACACCATGCAGCAAAAAGGTCAAGGTGATTCTGGAGAAGGCGTTGGGACCGTTGGAGGGTAGGAGCGAGGGCGAGGAATGCGGTGTCATCAGCATATTGCAAGAGGTGTACTGGTGGGGGGGGGGGGGGGGCGGAGTGTTACGTGATACCACGTACTTATACGTTTGTGACTATTACAGTGCCATCTATCACAAAGCGAAAAAAGTGGTCCAACTAAAACATTCATGTCTCTTTACGTACTACACGAATATGTAATAAAAAATGGGGGTTCCTATTTTTAAAAAAACGCAGTTGATATCCGTTTGACCTATGGCAGCGCCACATAGCGGGTCCGCAGCTCGTGGTCGTGCGGTAGCGTTCTCGCTTCCCGCGCCCGGGTTCCCGGGTTCGATTCCCGGCGGGGTCAAGGATTTTCTCTGCCTTGTGATGACTGGGTGTTGTGTGATGTCCTTAGGTTACTTAGGTTTAAGTAGTTCTCAGTTCTAGGGGACTGATGACCATAGATGTTAAGTCCCATAGTGGGCAGAGCCATTTGAACCATCTTGCGGGCCAACCATAGCGCCATCTGTTTTTCCCCTTCAAGCTAGACAGGTTTCGTTCTTTGTAGTTTTTTCGTTTTACTCCTATTTCGTGAGATATTTGGCCCTGTCACGATCAATGGATCACTCTGTATATCAGCATCGGATCCGCGCTACAGTGCAGCAGTGCCCTCAAACGGAAGCTTTTTGTTCGCCTCTTACAATGAATCAAAGCACTTGCCTGATGCGGTAGTTCTGCTGCATAAACAGTGAATATGCAGTAAGCAATAAAGTTTCTCCCTTTTGACACTTCTTGGGGTGTGTCAGCGAGAAAAAAAGTTTCGTAAATGTTTGAAATTATTTAGGTTTGTTGCAAGTCACAATGTAATCACATTTTCAAATACTGGATGAATAAAATTTCGGTACTTGCGCCGCGTGAGCTACGCCGATTCAAAACATTCGCACAGTTTCTAACAGTAATACTTGTCTTACTGTGTTAAACATATAACATTGCGTTATAAACTGATGAGCAGGAACATTATTTACATCGAGCTACTATCGATATAAGCCCGTCAAGGCGATAGCAGTGTCACGTGGCAAGGAATGACGGATACTCACACACACGCAAGGCACATGTAGCATCAGTGAGCGTGTAGTCCGTTTGTAGAACTAGAGAGCCTATATAGAGGGAGAGGGTGGCCAATGGTGATAGCGTCGCAGACTGGCTGAGAGTCGAGGACGCCATGTTTTTACCAAACTGACGCTGACTTGGTACGAATATAAATAGATACTGTGCGTGATTCTGTACTACTGGTTCTCTTCAACGCTTCGGACGCCAATTCCACTGTACGATTGTGTACAGGTTGTAATACGGTATGTATTGAAGGACTTTTGTATGTTCTATGTCGATTATATTTATGAAAATTACCTTACAGTCGCTCTGTTGCTCGGATCTATGGCAATGCTTTTAGAACTTCACAGCAGTTTTAGAGACAAAATTTTTATTTAAAATGATTTACTGAGTGACACTTATCATATGAACTACAAAATCATTAAAGACAATCAAGAGAAATGCCTGGTTGCTCCGCTGTTGGGTGCAAAAACCGAATTGAAGGTGGATGTATGATGGTCGTTGTAATCCGAAGGTCGTGAGTCGGAATCCTGCTCAGTCCAGGTTTTATTTAAACGTTATTTTACGGACTTTTAATGGTTCTTGAGTGACACGATGTGTTTTAACATGTATACGGAACCCTAAGTCTACGTACTTCCGACTGGTGTAGTGGGACGCGAAATTGAAGCGTCACCCATCCACCAGTTTCAGCCCAGTTTGCAGGTGAATATAAGTTTAATTTAGTTTTTTTTCATGTATTTTTGTAATATTTGTAATGGTTGTGAATTGACTAAAGTTTGTATTTACTTTTTATGTTTCATGTACGGAGAGGGCGGCGCAACGGACGGAGACAGCATCTTCGCTGCCGGGACCAGAGAGAAAATTGCTGGCCACTATACGTCGCGGGTCGACAGCCAAAGAGCAACTGAAGATCCTGAAACCGAGTTGTTGCGTCGTGCTTCTAAAAATCGAAAAAATAGGAATTTGTAATGTTTTGTACAACAATAACGTCATAGAAAGTTTAATCTTGTTGTAAATGTTCAGTTCTGTCTTGTCAAGGCTCAGGTTCACGTCTATATGTAGGAAGATAATAAACTAGTGGATGCTACTAAAGTTGAAATACGTGTTCCGAGAATTTATTTATGAAGAATTATGTTACGTAATTTATTTGACAAGATTATTAATTTTTGACAACGTCCATCGCGACTTTGAATCTCGAAAGTTTATTCAGTGTGGTTCTAATATTTATTAAAGCAGATCACTTGCATTAATATAATTTCTGAGCAGAAACAAACGACATCTAAATCGATAAAAGTTTGCGCAAACCAATTGGCCTGAGTGACGAAATGCTGCGCATACGACTCAAATGATGATGTTTTAATTACAGTTTCGTTCAAGAACCATTCAGAGACAAATTTAAAAAAGGATTTAAATAATTTTGAAGTGTGTTGTTACTGACGTAGGTGACGAAGTCTGCACATAGTCATCTGTCAAAAGAATATCATTCATACAAAACTTGCGACGTTACACTACACTGGGGACTTGCACTTGGCTCTCTAGTCTTGGCTATTCACATTCCTATAAATTATAATTATCGTGTGGATGTTCAGTTACCTGTTTTGAATTACTTTCAGCTGCTTCAGTAGAGTACCTAAGTATTGATATTTTTCCCATTTTCTGTGGTACAGAGTTCCTAAAAGTATGTACAGAATGACGTGTTTAGCCAGCATAAGAAAATGTTATAAACCGACACATACTTAAAATGTATTATGTTGGGAAGGAAAGAGACAAGAGTTTACCAATTTCAGCGGTGAATATCCGCAAGGAAAAATCTGAAATAGCATCATGTACTGTGAGATACATTAAATGAAACTTCTTTTTCTTATTAATCAGTTGTCAATGTTTATATAGCATCATAAAATACAGCTGCTGAAATTCGGCAGACATACACACTGCTTCACGATACTTCCATTTGCTCACAAATTTATTACGCCTATATAAACGAAGACGAATGTCATTTGTTTTAATCATGTACTGAGTATTAAGCTAGAAGGTCTGCTTTGGTCTCATGCGTCAAACACATGCCTTAATTTGCTCGTGAGGCTCTCTGCTTGGGTCGCTACCTAATTCCACGCCCCGTGCGCAATCTGGTAAAAACATGGCTGCCACGGGATGATTGTCCACTCTGTCTCTATACAGGCTCTCTATGTAAAACGGGGAAGGCGCGCGATCTATCTGAGTTTGACGGAAGGCAGGTTGCGATGGCCTGGCTACTCGGCTCGACCATATCGAAAACTCCACGACTCGTCGGGTGTTCGAGCAGTGCTGTGGTGTCTCCAGCAGGTGGCGAAATGAAGGGGAAAACACGACCAGTTGTTGTGCAGTTGGGCGGCCACCCCTCATTACAGATGTCGGATATCGCAGGCTGCACAGACTGGCAAAGCAGGACAGGCAGCGAACTCGTCGGAACTAACATCAGACATTAATGATGGGCTGAGTACACGTGTGTCTGAACACACAGAGCGCCGAACACTCATAACTGCGGGCCTTCGCAGTGACGGCCCCTGCATGTGCCAGTGTTAACACCACGACATCGGCAACTACGAAACGGAGGCGTAACCATCGGCACTGGACGTTGGCACAGCAGCAGAGCGTTGCACGGTGTGATGAATCCCGATACCTTCTTCATCATGCGTACGGGAGGGCGCGAACCAGTCGTCTTCCAGGGGAACAGCTCCTTGACGCCTGTACTGTGGGAAGGAGACAAGCTTAGGGAACATTCACGTGGGCATTCACGGGACTCGTGGAGCTTATGCAAGGCGCCACGATGCCCAAGGAGTATCGTACACCTGTTGCATGTCACATACATCCCTTCATGACGATCATGTTTCCCGAAGGCACTGCCATTTTTCAACAAGATAATGCGCCACATCACAAGTCGTGAGTGTGATGGAGTGGTTCGAGGAACACAGTGGCGAGTTCCAGTTGGTGTGCTGACCCTCCCAACTCGCTATGTCTGAACCCGATCGAACATATCTTGGATGTGATAAGACGTGGTGTCAGAGGTCACTTCCCCCTCCCTCGAATTAACGGAATTAGCTGACTTGTGTGTGCAGATGTGGTGCAGCGAACTACGGAGACTTCAGTGTTTCCTTGCCACGATGCGTCGCCGCTGTTATCCGTGCCAATGGTGGACGCACCGGCTACTAGGTAGTTCGTCATGATGTTCTGGCCGATCAGTGTACCTCTTCATGAACAGACTATGACAGCATTTGGAATTTTTAAATTCGGTCAGTAATTATAAGAAATGTAAGACGCGTACATTTCTACTGTCTATTGTCAAACCACAATTTATGAAAGATGTTTATATTTTATTTATAGGATTAAGTAGGAATACTTAATATTTGTCATGTTGGAAATAAATGTGGTAGCAGGAAATATCTGCACCAATGTATTGTTGATATAATTTTAAAAAGAGCGGGGGAGACCGCGTATGGATACATTTTAAGAAAAGAGCGGGAAAGACGGCGCACTGATACATTTTGTAATGGTAGCAGGGATTGTCTGCACCAGAAAGTATTGTTGGCGGGAGAGACCGCACTTTATCGTTCGTAGGAAGTCAGTAGTAAGCGAGAAGTGAAGCGAGTCGCTAGCAGGACTGAAGCGAGAGGTTGAGTGGAGCGGTGTGCCTGCCAGCCACCAGCTATCTTTATTGCATCAAAATATTCGAGGACTGAGAAATAAAATTAATGAATTAACTATCTGCATAGATGAATTAGAGTCTTCAAACCCAGCTGACATAATCTGCCTCTCTGAACATCATGTGACCACTGGTATAGAACTTTTAAGTGTTACAGGGTTTAGGTTAGCATCTCACTTTTGTAGATCATAAATGGAGAAAGGAGGAGCTGCCACATTCATCAGGAACTGTCATAAATTTAAGAACATAGACATTCATAAATTTTGCCTAGAACAGCATATGGAAGCATGTGCATCAGAATTAGATTTTCCCAAAAAAAAATGTTTCATAATATTGAGTGTATACCGAGCACCTGCAGGTACCTTTAATCTGTTTGTAAACCACCTTGAAGCTGTACTGGCCCATTTAACAACCAAAAACAAATAAATAGTGGTTGCTGGTGATTTCAATGTAGATTTCCTTAAAGACTCTCCCAATAAGAACTTATTTGAGTTAGTAACACTATCATTCAACTTAATTCCCACAGTAAAGTTCCCCACTAGGATAGCCACTTGCTCACAAACAGCCATTGATAATATCTTTATAGAAAAGTTAAATGAACAAAATTATAATACAAAACCAATAGTCAATGGCCTCTCAGACCATGACATGCAGTTCCTTCTGTTAAATGTTAATACTGAACAGGATATAAAATCTGTTAAATCTGAGCTCAAGAGGGTAATCAGTAAGCCAAAAATTGATTATTTTAGGACACTCCTCAGAGACATTCACTGGACTGATGTTTACAGTGCTCATGGCATGAATGAAAAATATAACATTTTTGCTAATAAAGTGCTTACCTTATTCGAACACTGCTTTCCCCCAAAACTTACCAAGGTTAGAGCAAAGTCTACAAAGAAGCCATGGATTACTCGAAGGATAGGGGTATCTTGTAAAACAAAAAGAAAACTGTATCTGTCAATCCGAAACATTTCCAATGTTGATGCTATAGCACATTATAAGAAATACTACAAAATATTAAAGACTGTAATACGGATGTCAAAGCAAATATATTACAAGGAAAAGATAGTCATATCAGATAACAAAATAAAGACAATATGGGATATAGTGAAGGAGGAGACCGGTAGAACCAGACATGAAGAGGAACAAATAGCATTAAGAGTAAGTGATACATTGGTGACAGATGTGTATAGTGTTGCAGAACTTTTTAACAAACATTTTATAACTGTTACTGAAAAGATGGGGTTGTCAGGATTACCTTAGACCAGACATTTCAAGTAAGTTCCATAATATGATTTTGACCCTCACTACCCCAACAGAAATAATGTCCATCATAAAATCTTTAAAATCAAAAACTTCCAGTGGGTATGATGAAATATCAACAAAGTTAATTAAAGAATGTGGTTCTGAGCTAAGTAACATATTAAGCTATCTGTGTAACCAGTCGTTTATCAGTGGAATATTTCCTGAGTGGCTGAAATATGCTGAAGTTAAGCCACTGTTTAAGAAGAGAGATAAAGAAATAGCATCAAATTTCCGTCCAATTTCACTGTTGCCAGCATTCTCAAAAATTTTCGAAAAAGTAATGTACAGTCGTCTTTATAACCATCTTATCTCAAATAACATACTGTCAAAGTCACAGTTTGGATTTCTAAAAGGTTCTGATATTGAGAAGGCTATCTACACTTACAGTGAAAATGTACTTAATTCATTAGACAAAAAATTGCAGGCAACTGGTATATTTTGTGATCTGTCAAAGGCATTTGACTGTGTAAATCACAATATCCTTTTAAGTAAACTAGAATATTATAGTGTAACAGGAAATGCTGCAAAATGGTTCAAATCTTATATCTCTGGCAGGAAACAAAGGGTGTTATTAGGAAAGAGACATATATCAAGCTATCAGGCATCATCCAACTGGGAACTAATTACATGTGGGGTCCCACAAGGTTCCATTTTGGGGCCCATAATTTTTCTTGTGTATATCAATGACCTTTCATCAGTAACATTACCAGATGCCAAGTTCGTTTTGTTTGCTGATGATACAAACATTGCAATAAATAGCAAATCAAGTGTAGTCTTAGAAAGATCAGCCAATAAAATATTTGTGGACATTAATCACTGGTTCCTAGCCAATTCTTTGTCACTAAACTTTGAAAAAACGCACTACATGCAGTTCAGAACTTGTAAGGGGTGTCCCAAGAGTATATGTCTAACATACGATGACAAGAAGATAGAAGAAGTGGACAGTGTTAAATTCTTGGGATTACAGCTTGATAATAAATTCAACTGGGAGGAGCACACCACAGAACTGCTGAGCGTCTTAACAAATCTCTGTTTGCAATGCGAATTTTGTCAGACATAGGGGATATAAAAATGAAAAAGCTGGCATACTATGCTTACTTTCATTCCATAATGTCATATGGGATTATTTTTTGGGGTAATTCATCAAGCCAAGCTAAAGTTTTCCCGGCACAAAAACGTGCATTAAGAATTATATGTGGTGTGAACTCAAGAACATCCTGCAGAAGCCTGTTTAGGGAACTAGGGATACTAACTACAGCTTCCCAATATATTTATTCCTTAATGAAATTTGTCATTAAAAATATATCACTTTTTCAAACCAACAGCTCAATTCATGGAATCAATACTAGAAATAAGAATAATCTTCACAAGGATTTAAAGTCACTTAGTCTTGTACAAAAAGGTGTGCATTATTCAGGAACACACATTTTCAATAACTTGCCAGCAGCCATAAAAAGCTTAACAACCAATGAAATTCAGATTAAGAGAAGCCTAAAGGATTTATTGGTGGCCAACTCCTTCTACTCCATTGATGAATTTCTTAGTAAAACCAACTGATTTGTATATAAGTACAACATAACTTCTGCACAATTTCAGTGCAGTAATGTGTTCACTGAAAATGTGTGTGTGTGTGTGTGTGTGTGTGTGTGTGTGTGTGTGTGTGTGTAAGTGTGTAAGTATAATCTAACTTCTGCACCACTTCAGTGCAGTAATGTGTTCATTGTAAATAAGTATTACAGTAGTTGTATTACATGTTTATTACCTTATAAATAAATAAAAAACTTTTTTATTTTAAATTCAGTGCATTAGTATTTGTAAAATGACTCTTAATGTTCATTAAAAATGACGATCATTCCACTTGGGACCTGTGGAATGGTACATTAGCTTATTTGTTTTAGTTTTAAATATTTGTCATGTATTGTTGTTTTTCTGACATGTTCCACATCCTGGAGGACCTCCTCACTACAGATCAATTGGAATGAAAGTAAATCTAATCTAATCTAATATGATTTTTAAGAGATTATAAACGGATGTACAGAGACATCAGCTAACTATTATTATAAGAGGAACTAATATTATTGAATTATGTTTTTGAGAAACTCAAGACTACTGAAGGTATGTTTGCGGAATGCTAGTTGTAAGATTATTGTCAAAAGTAAGTCCCATTTGAACGTTTGTAAAATCATTTCATACAGAATATAATTAATTTTTGCCAGCAATATTGCATTTATGATTATAATCCGTCTCAAAAACCATCAACGTAAAACTTCACAAAATTTTATTGTTGTCAAGAAAAAGTTTAACTGTGAATTACGTCAGTCAAATTAATTAAAGAATAACGTCAGCTTTGTTATTAAAGAATAACGTCAGCTTTGGCAATAAATACAGCCACTTATTATGAAAGTCCACCAGCAGCTAATAGAGTATAGTAAAACAGAGTAAGTATATTCATGTCGTAGTTCGATGTAGCAGTCAGATGGCGATCCAGTAACAGTGAAAAAGGTAAGGAACAGTTTTGGTTTATTGCAGATAACGATTGGGGGACACGACGACGACACATTCTATATTTCGTCGAAATAATCAGAAAATAACTTTTAATAAGCAGCATTTAAATTTGTATGCGAAGATTGAGAAAGAGAATTAATTTCAAAGGGAAGATTTCAATTGTTATTATTAGACAATAGATAGAAATCCTAAGGAAATGTTTCATGGGTTATTGTAGAAGGGAAGGTTGAGTAACAAATGAGATATAGAGGAGACGGTTGTTACGCAACAAAAGAGATATAGAGGAGACGGGAAGGCTTCAGAAACAATGAAAAATCGAGATTTTTTGCTTCTGAAAACTTTAGATAGGTTACCTGCAACTGGAATAGTGCCATGAACTACATTAGCAGTTTATTAATACAGGTATTTTGGGATGAATAATTTATAAAACAGTACCACTAGATCTTCATAATTGTTTAATAACGCTTTGGAGCAGCAATGACTTCTGCATAGGCCATAAGGCCACGTGACTCGTTTCCATTGATGTATTCGTGTGTGCTGTAACGTGGCCGTAAAAAAAGCGAACGGATGGTGTGCTGAATATTTAAAAAATGCGGCCATGCCAAAATTGCCGCTAATAAAGTGGGATGGATGCGTAATATTAATGCTGATAGGCAGCCGATAAAAGTGGGTCGTGTTTGCTACTGACGGCTGGCTGAGGCAAGGTGTGTGGCTAACGAGCGCTTGCGACAGACGGCGCTGCTATTTACGGCGTGATGCGGGGACGCCCTTCTCGTGTCATGGTCCTACCTGTAACGTCTCTTAAAAGAGCCAGGTCTGAGGGAATCTGCGTTTCTTACTGCACGCTGCTCTAGCGTTTATCAGTCAGATAAGTCTGAAAATTTGAAATTAAGACGCTGTTAATTGATTCTGTCTCAAGTATCTATCCAAAGAAAATATAGGAAGTACCTTCAACATCGCAGCGCGTCAGCAATCGTTGGTTTCATTTTATAAAGAACTAAAAACCCGCCTCGATTGCGAAAAAAGCACCTAGCGTTGTTAACCCAGGTTTCGGAGTAGATAACTACACCTTCTTCAGAACAACAATAAAACGCACAAGTGCCTAAGAAGACCTTTGTCAATGATTAAAAGAACACCATACCTATACATTTATAAACGAGAAAGAAAAGGAAAACACAAACAGTCTATATGTACAGAGTCAAAACCACTACTTAACTTAATGGTGTACGCTCCCCCTCACACCGGCCTATGTTCGGTGGGGCATGACCCACCATAAACTGCAGCTACAAACGGTCGCTCACTTACAAGCCTGACCCGCTATATATGCACATGCGCAAGACAAGGGAAGTTACTTGGACCTCACTTTAACTGTGGTTGACAACCGCATTGAATTTAATATTTTTCGGAAAAACACGTTTTCCGACAATATTATACTTGCAGACTCGGCCCATCCGTACGCCCATAAGATGGCCCTTTTTCATTCTAATATTCATCGAGTTACAGCTATCCCTCTTGCACCAGATGCGGTAGAAACTGAACTGGTCACACTTGAGAATATTGCTATAAATAATGGCTGTAGGCCTCAGTTGGTAAGACAGATGTATAAAAAGAAAATAAATAAAAATAATATTACGTCTTCCACCCTAGCGGATGCGTTAGATGACAAACAGATGGCAACGATATCTATCCCTCACATAGGCAATATAAGTTACAAATTGGGGCATTTACTCAGAGCCCATAATTTCAGTCGCCTATTCTACTAATAATAGTTTACATAGGTATTTAATTCACTCCTTGCAGAGTAAGAGCAATAAACTTTCCCAATCAGGAATATAAAATATTACATGCGGGGATTGTCCAAAATTTTAACATCGGGCAGAGGGAGCGAGCTCTTGGTCTCTGCTATAAAGAGCATATTCCTACTAGAAGCGGTGAGGGTACTAAGGGCTCTACTTATGCGGAACACCTTGTGCAAACGGCTCATGCGCCGAGCCCTCCAGTTAATATCGAGTTACTTTATGCCGAGGTTAAGGGCTTAAAACTGGATGTTTTGGAATAAATGCAGATCTTTAAGAATCTGCAACGTGTTAAAGACAATATCCTCAATGACCAACTCCTACTAAGAAACAGAAAATTTTTTGAAGGTTTCGCGCCTTTACTTCGTTCTTCATACTTGTAAATCTGATGATCTGGGGATTATCACATGCGTGCGCTGATTGGTGAGCGCGGTTGGTCAAGCTGTTTATCTTCTTTCTCCTTATCCTCATTTTCCTTTTACGATGAAGGTGATTTTAGACCGTTGAACACCTAACGTTTTATCCCTATATCTTTATTACCACCACGTCTTTAGATACGTCCCTTCAGCCCCTCCGCCCCCTCCCAAGGCTAACTACTGGCTTTAGGTATAGTTCTTAAGAGTTTCTCCAGTTGTCATAGGTAACTTCATATATAAGTTTCTTTACTGGCATAAGAAACCGTGTGCGGTTATTTTTAGGTTTCATCTCCTATTTAGCTCGTCACTTATTCTATCCATTCCATTTTTTGATATACGTTGATCCACGGTTGTGAATATATGGGCTATTTAGCCCCGACCCATGTATAAACTTTCTCGTATTCGTATGCGCATGCGCATTCAAGTAACTTCTCTTGTCTTGTGCGCGTGCGTAGATAGCGGGTCAGGCTTGTAAGTGAGCGACCGTTTGTACGTAGCTGCAGTTTATGGCGGGTCATGGCCCATCGAATATAGGCCGGTGTGAGGTGGAGCGTTCACCATTAAGTAGTGGTTTTGACTTTGTACATATGTACTGTTTGTGTTTTCCTTTTCTTTTTCGTTTATAAATGTATAGCTATGGTGTTCTTTTAATCATTGACAAAGGTCTTCTTAGGCTCTTGTGGGTTTTAGTGTTGTTCTGAAGAAGGTGTAGTTATCTACGCCGAAACCTGGGTTAACACTTAACAGTAGGTGCTTTTTTCGCAATCGAGGCGGGTTTTTAGTTTTTTGTAAAATATCGTAAATGAAGACATATTGCAATCAGGGAATCTTGACCAAACCCAGTGCATAGAAAGACAAATGCCGTCACTCATTGATTTTGTTGACTCCGTTTCTTGGTTATCCTAAATGCATTAATTACAAAATACCGTGCAGTGCAGGTCTCCAGTTGGCAAAGATTCAGAAAACAACGATTTGCGCTTCGCATTAACTCGTAATTTTGGTCTCTCGGTCTGCTTAGCCATTTCGGATAATGGAAACTTGACAGTAAATAAACGCTTGAAATTCTCCACATTGCGAACTAAAATTGTTTTCTTCAGTATCGTAACAATTTAAATTTGGAACAACCTTCATATTTTAATTAAGATGCTAGAAAAGTAAACATATTAAAGCTATTTGATAAAAATATAGCTATTATTGATACAAATTTCTCGAGCTTCCAGCGGCGTTAAGAGATTAAATGTACACAAGATTTCAGTGGAGAAATCCTCGGAGATTGTCAGTTGTTGGCTGTCGTGTGATTACTGCTGCCGTCCTCGTATGGCAGCGCTCCTTTCTGTGACGTCACTGTTGCTCACTCCATCTCCGTATATGGTAATGTTTTCGCTGCGCACGCGTCGCGCCCTCTTCAATTTTCCGATGGCCGAGTCCAAGGTGTCCTTGCGTTTTGCCGTTCTGTGGCACAGTAACGGGTAAGATTAGCCGGCTCCTAAACAGGCATGAAACCGATTCGGTCTTCAAGCCTCCAGCAAAAATTCGACAATTTTGAGGCCTGAGAAAGACATTGTACGCCTCAGAATGCCAGGGGCAATACCGACTGACTGTGGACAGTTCTAAATCAGGCAGACTGCGATTACTATTGAACAGCGTTGTGTGGAACACTGGAAGTGTTTCCGCCAACGGCACCAAGGGAAATCAGCGGTAGCAGAACGTGCTCTGGAAAACTGACACCGAACTATATTCCATGAAACATTTGGTGTTAAACGAACAAATGGCTTCTAGGGTAGTGTCATTACAGAAGCGATCAAGGTCATTTCTGACAACACCCGCAATAAAGAAGGTGGACTGCAAATAAGCACATCTTCGGACCCAGCCATTAGAAAGTTGAATAGGTCGCTGTAGTTTTTTGAATGAAAGCATTATTATATACGGCGCTCGAGTGAACAAAAGTGGCGACGCAGAAGGCTGTATGACAGACGCAGCAATCACGCGACAGCCACCAGTTGACAGTCGCTGAAGAGTTCTCAACTGAAAGCTCGTGGACATTTAACCATTTGACGCCTCAGGAAACTTGTGAAAATTTTCTCAGTATACACACTACCGACAACTGAAATTGCTGGGTGGGTTCAGGACTGTAATACGGAACGCCGTGCTGGATCCCAACGGCCTCGTATCACTAGCAGTCGAGATGACAGGCATCTTATTCTCATGGCTGTAACGGATAGTGCAGCCACGTATCGATCCCTGAGTCAACGGATGAAGACGTTTGCAACACAACAACCGTCTGCACGAACAGTTCGACGACGTTCGCAGCAGCATGGACTATCAGCTGGGAGACCATGGCTGCGGTTATTTTTGACGCTGCATCACAGACAGGAGCGCCGACCGGGGTGGCCGAGCGGTTCTAGGCGCTACAGTCGGGAAACTCACGACCGCTACGGTCGCAGGTTCGAATCCTGCCTCGGACATGGATGTGTGTGATGTCCTTAGTTTAGTTAGATTAAGTAGTTCTAAGGGACTGATGAACTCAGAAGTTAGCGGATGAATCCACGTTCTGTTTACAGCATCACGATGGTCGCATACGTGTTTGTCGACATCGCGGTGAACGCACATTGGAAGCGTGTATTCGTCATCGCGATACTGGCGTATCACCCGGCGTGATGGTATGGGGTGCCATTGGTTACACGTCTCGGTAACCTCTTGTTCACATTGACGGTACTTTGGACGTTACATTTCAGATGTGTTACGACCCATGGTTCTACCCTTCATTCGATCCCTGCGAAACCCTACATTTGAGCAGGATAATGCACGACCGAATGTTGCAGGTATTGTACGGGCCTTTCTGGATACAGAAAATGTTCGGCTGCTGCCGTGGCCAGCACATTCTCCAGATCTCTCACCAATTGAAAACGTCTGGTCAATGGTGGCCGAGGAAGTGGCTCCTCACAATACGCCAGTCACTACTCTTGATGAACTGTGGTATCGTGTTGAAGCTGCATGGGCAGCTGTACCTGTCCACGTCATCCAAGCTCTGTTTGCTCAATGCCCAGGCGTATCAAGGTCGTTATTAAGGCCAGAGGTGGTTGTTCTGGGTACTAATTTCTCAGGATCTATGCACCCAAATTGCGTGAAAATGTAATCGCATGTCAGTTCTAGTATAATATATTTGTCCAGTGAATACCCGTTTATCATATGCATTTCTTCTTGGTGTAGCAGTTTTAATGGCCAGTAGTGTATTTGTGTAAAATTATTAAGAGTACAGAATAATGTGGCCCAAACATCTATATCCACATAGAAACTCCGCAAGCCAAGCCACCATACGTTGCATGATGGCGGGTACCATGTACCAAAACTTGTGATTTCCTTTCCTCTTTCACTCGCAGCTGGGGAGAGGGAGAAACGACTGTCTATTTGCCTTCGTATGAGCTCTATTTCTCTTTAGTCTCCGCGGTTCTGACGTGAAATGTACGTTGGCAGCAGCAGAATCGTTGTGCAGTCAGCTGCGGGTGCTTTTTCCCTAATTTTTCCCAACTGTGTCTAGCGAAAGGGATGTCCTCCCTCCAAGGATTCCCATTTGGGCTTACAAACCATCTGTGTTGCTCTCCTGTTGATCAAACCTAAATGTAAGAAATGTAACAGCACGCCTCTGAAATGCTTCGACCTCTCTCTTTAATCCGACTTTTTGGGTATCTAAGGTACTCTAGCAGCACTGAAGAATGGATCACACTGAAACAGGTCTATTGGGAGTTTGTTATTTGCATTTCTGCAATCTGTACATACTTTGGATGTCTCATACGCTAAGCGACAAATTTGAATCGCTCGTTATTCGCGCGCAGTCTTCGGTCAGAGTAGCTGTATCGCTGGAAGATTTGTTTGTTTGGTCATCGCTGCTTGGCAGCGAGGAACACCGGAGTTCTATAGTTAGTGTAGTAGACAGACAGAAACCGAGCAGAGGACTAGTGGCGAAGTAGATCGTAAGTTACGTGCATCTGTGTTACGGTAAAGTCATTTGTGTTTGAATATTGTGAAACAGAGGAGAAAGATTTGATAAATGATTTAGAATCAAATGAGATGTAAGAATATTAAAAAAGGGTATGAAGAGGAATGAAGGTAACATTTTTTATTTCGTGGCACTGCAGTTGCACGTGGTTAGGATTCATTGTTGAATGAGGTATTCATACCAGGGAACTTCAGATCTTTCATTGAAAATTGAGTAATTTTCACTGTAAGCTATTTCTCATGTTTATTAATTATTTGTCTAACAGTTCTAATATTTGTGAGAGTAAGAGTTTGGTGTCAATGTGGCCCATCGTCAATGTTAGTGAGTGCTATAACACGAATTTCGTACAAGTAATAATAATATATCAGATAATTTAAAAACAGTTCGTTAAACGAATATTTCTCCTTAGAACAATGTCCACATCTGCTTGTTGTCTGGAACATTGCACTAAGCTCTCAGAAATTGCAGTTACAAATTTGCAGCTGTCGCACAGAGAGCAGCAAGCACCGCCTTTCCAAGCAATTACATTGCAGGGTTACATATTTTCGTTTCAGGATCAATTTGCTACGAAAATTATCACTGCACAGGGGCCATTTCTTGAACAGAATTAATAGGCAGATCATTAACGCACAGGGACCACTTTGTAGAATTAAAGAGATTAACAGCGAAATTCAGGATTTAATCAGTTTGCACATTTTCTAGAAAGATTATAAAACGGGGGCAAATTCATGTTGTACTTTCGCAGGCAAACATATTTGTTATTTTTTCGCAACTGGAAAGACACAAAGTCAACCAAAGCTAAACAACAACAAAGTTACACCCAACCAAGCCTGTATGAGTTCAAAAAACAAACAACAATAAAATTTTTAAAGAAAACTTTCAACGCAAGTGTATACGTCGTCTTCTTTGTATATGAGCTACACTCTCCCAATAAACAGAGGGCGAACACCAACCCTACGTGCTCGTACCATTTTATATCGCTTGCGATGTTAGGCCCGGACATTTAATCGACAACACTGACACTGTAATCGAACATTACAGGACTGATTTTGTTAGTCATCTGTATTAAATTACGTTTGGGGCAACCACACAAGACAAAAATTGTGTCTAAGTCATCTTGTATCCTCCTACAGTTACTCAATGGCTAAACTTTCCCGTATACTATAGCACCATCAACAGTCACACATTCCGCTCAACGTATCCGTCGGAACACTTATGTGTAGAAAGAACAAGAGTGGCACTATCACATTTCTCTGGAGCAAACGAATCTGGTGAACTCTCCGACGAGAACGACCTACTTGATTGTCTTACTTAAGAAACCTTCCAGCCACTCATATATTTGGGAATCTATTCCGTATGTTAGGATTTTCGTTAACAGTCTGCAGTTGAGTACAGCGACAAACGCTTTCCGGAAATCTAGGACTGTGGAACCTGTCTATTGACCTTCATCCGTGTTTCACAGGATATCGTGCAAGAAAAGGGCAAGTTGAGATTCGTACAAGCCATGCTTTCTAAATCCACGCTTATTTATGGCCAGAAGCTTTTCTGTCCCAAGGAAATTTATCACATTCGAACGTAGAATGTCCTCAAGACTGTCTTTTTTTTCCAGTCGTTTGCTACGGTCGCAGGTTCGAATCCTGCCACGAACATGGATGTGTGTGATGTCCTTAGGTTAGATCGGTTTAAGTAGTTCTAAGTTCTAGGGGACTAATGACCTCAGACGTTGAGTCCCATAGTGCTCAGAGCCATTTGAACCAGTCGTTTGACCTCTGCGCTGCGCGAGAGTTTCGCTATAAATGCAGGCTAAGTTAGGTGCTAATGACCCATTGTGCTCTGTGTAAAACCGAACCGCCTCGATACTTATTATTTATTTTCAAGTATTTCATTTGCATCACTAAGCCAGGGATGCCCATTTCGTGTTTTTGGGAGTTTCTTCGATGTTCAAACTATGGTATATGTGTGCAGTCTTCTGCGTGAATGGTTTTTTAAACGAAAAATTTAAATCTTCAACTTTCACTTTGCTGCCTTCTATTGCAACACCAGACTGGTCGACGAGTAGGTGGATAAACGCCATCGACCAGCTTAGTGATTTTGTGTAGGACCAGCATTTTCTAGGGTTCACTTCAAGATAATTTGTTAAAGTATGACGATGGAAGTTATTGTATGCTTCGATCTTTTTGTAGACGCATGACTTTCTAACTTTTGCCTGTCGACATCTGCACGACATTTTCGGATGCGAGTGCGCAACTCTCTCTGCTTTCTTAGCGTTTTCCGAGTTCTAGTTTGAACCCACAGTGGTTTTTTTTCTGTCCTTAATCCACTTGCTCTGCGCACACTTCTCCAGAGGGAGATTTACAGTCAGTTTAAACTTTGCGTATAATTCTTTTAGGTCCATCTTATTGGAACTAAATGGTATGTATTCATTGTCTAAGTAGGACGATAACAATAACTAATCTGCCCTTCGCAGAATAAATATCCCGTTAGCAGTCTTCGGGGATTTACATACAGGAAAGTTTGAAATAAGCTGTCAAAGCCGACCAGTCCGCCTTGAATCGATCTGTAGGAACCCGTGGAGACCGTGGAGAGGAAAATGGGTTGTGACGCAAGATCGCAGAGCAGAGAAGAGAAATGTAGAAGTTATCTGAAACATGACTACAGCTGGTCAGCGGATCCGATTAAGTGGCGAGTTAGGTAGGAGTTTCGGACCAGTGCGCTCCCTAGGGTTATACATCCAGTGCTGCCGTGGAGGACGAGGGCGAAGTCGGAGCGAGGTCGAGGCGAGGTCACGGTGCGACAAAAGCCGGCCATCTCACCGGATCGTAGCCGGAAAACGGATGCCGCACTGTCGGCTGAGGGGCTCCGAACGGAGTGCGCGTGGGTTTCTGGCAGCGCCTCCAACTGCTCCATCTTACGTAGGAGAGACTGGGGTTAGCTGTCATAATTTATTATTCTTAATTTTTGAAGCACTGGGTAAGAAAAAGGAGATGTGACGGAAACGGGGCGTCAGCATTTGAACATCAGATCTCGTAGGAGAGTATCATCAGATCTGCAAACAGAAGAGGAATGCTGTTAAAAAAAAGAGAGGTGGGAATCCAGAATCTAGCGAACGATATGTGATCGAATCTTGGTTGTACCAAAAATTTTTCAGTCTTCGTTGTAAGCTAATTGAATATGTAATAGTAATATATACAATTAGGTGAATCGCTGTTGAACTGACATAGAAGAAACTTATAAATTAAAACTAGCTTGTAAATTTACAGGACGTAATGCAAATAATTGCCACACACTCTTCTAGGACCTATGTACCACGAATATGGGTAGCACTTCTATCAATTATATACACTAGTGGCCATTAGAATTGATACAACAAGAAGAAATACAGATGATATACGGGTATTCATTGGACAAATATGTTATACTAGAACTGACATGTGATTACATTTTTCAGCCAATTTGGGTGCATAGATCCTGACAATTCAGTACCCAGAACAACCAACTCTGGCCGTAATAACGGCCTTGATACGCCTGGCCATTGAGTCAAACAGAGCTTGGATGGCGTGTACAGGTACAGCTGCCCATGCAGCTTCAACACGATACCACAGTTCATCAAGAGTAGTGACTGGCGTATTGTGACGAGCCAGTTGCTCGGCCACCATTCACCAGATGTTTTCAGTTGGTGAGAGATCTGGAGAATGTGCTGGTCACGGCAGCAGCCGAACATTTTCTGTATTCAGAAAGGCCCGTACAGGACCTGCAACATGCGGTCGTGCATTATCCTGCTGAAATACAGTATTTCGCAGGGATCGAATGAAGGGTAGAGCCACGGGTCGTAATACATCTGAAATGTAGCGTCCACTGTTCAAAGTGCCGTCAATGCGAACAAGAGCTGACCGAGACGTGTAACCAGTGGAACCCAATACCATCACACCGGGTGATACGCCAGTATGGCGATGACGAATACACGCTTCCAATGTGCGTTCACCGCGATGTCGCCATACACGGATGCGACCATCATGATGCTGTAAACAAAACCTGGATCATCCGAAAAAATGACGTTTCGCCATTCGTAACCCACGTTCGTCGTTGAATACACCATCGCAGGCGCTCTTGTCTGTGATCCATCGTCAAGCGTAAGCGCAGCCATTGTCTCCGAGCTGATACTCCATGCTGCTGCAAACGTCGTCGAACTGTTCTTGCAGATGGTTGATGTCTTGCAAACGTCGCCATCTGTTGACTCAGGGATCGAGACGTGGCTGCACGATCTGTTACTGCCATGCGGATAAGATGCCTGTCATCTGGACTGCTAGTGATACGAGGCCGTTGGGATCCAGCACGGCGTTCCGTATTACCCTCCTGAACCCACCGATGTCATATTCTGCTAACAGTCATTGGATCTCGACCAACGCGTGCAGCAGTGTCGCGATACGATAATCCGGAATCGAGATAGGCTACAATCCGACCTTCATCAAAGTCGGAAACGTGATGGTACGCACTCCTCCACCTTTAACGAGGTATCACAATAACGTTTCACCAGGCAACGCCGGTCAACTGCGGTTTGTGTATGAGAAATCGGTTGGAAACTTTCCTCACGTCAGCACGTTGTAGGTGTTGCCACCGGCGCCAACCTTGTGTGAATGCTCTGAAAAGCAACTCATTTACATATCACAGCATCTTCTTCCTGTCGGTTAAATTTCGCGCCTGTACCACGTGGTCTTCGTAGTGTAGCAATTTTAATAGCCAGTAGTGTAAATCTATTAATTATCTAGTTATGTAGGAAAAAAAATAACATTCTGGCTTGCAATATTTTCGCTGTTCATGTAATTAAACTTAAAGCATGAAAATTAAATTTATTATTTTTTTACTACTACATTTAACACACAGTGTCCACATATACCACTGAATGCATCTGCTAAATCGTATTACTGTACGACGCATAATTCAGGAGGTGTAATACCATGAACATTCAGAGCTTTTTCTTAGAGACTTCCTACAAACTTTAAACATAATTTCAAACCTTTTATGGACTTTTTGTCACTTACGTGCTTAACTTCAAATATTTAACACATTAACTCATTTGTAGCTGCGTTATAAAAATGGGTTCGAGTCATGAAATTGTCGGGGGTAGGACGTGTACTGTCACCCTGCTAATCAAATGCCAGTTTCATACTACTGCAATATCATGAGTCTGGCTGTTTTATCTCGTGCATTCCAAAGATACGAGTAGTAGTAGTTTTTCTGATAATTATCTTCTTTTTCATTTCTAACGCCTTTGTACACACGCAAACACGATATTTAATGAACAGTTTTGTATCCGATTGTATGAAAAATTTCCGCCGGAAGCAGAACGCCGTCAGCTCGATCCATTCATCTGAATTTCCTGTACAACCATAGGAAGTATGAAACTCCGACTGAAATGGCACGAAAATTTCGCCTCCGGCATATCCAGGCTAACATTAACTACAGCGGTCTCAACCCACGGAAACATGCATCCTTGGGAAGCATCCGTAGCTTCCAGCCATACGGCAGAAAATATAAACGGTAATGAAGCGAGAAAACCCCGAAGCTGCGGGAGAGTAGCTACCTCAGCTAGGGAAACAGTGTCTATACTCTCAGTCCTATGTTGTTAGTTATTTTACCACCACTTGGGAGAAGTTCGGTGGCCACGAATTATCGATGATTTACCTAGTCAGTGTCGTGAACGTCACATATCGGTTTGAAACCATTAAAACGAAGTACGAGCAGTAGTGTTTATCACCTAGCGTCAGAAGCGAAACTGCAGAGTGAAGTTTCGAAAGAAATCTTGCGATCTAGAGGTGCAAACAAGGTATAATTACAACCACCAACGGAGCCCCAGGTCATTTCAGTCAATAGCTCTTTAGAAGTTGGCTGGATGGTATGCACTATTTCATCCAGGCACCTATTAGTGCACATTAATGTACGGTGTGTCAGCCCTTCCCCTCTATGATGTCTTGAACTCTGCTGGGGGCACTTTCAGTGAGGTGGCTGAATGACTGTGGAGGAATGGCAGCCCATTCTTCATTCATCCTCAAGAGCCGAATTCAGAAAAGATAGTGAAGTAGACGTTCCATCCCACTTTAAAAGCGTTTCATTGTTGGGGTTGGGAATCTTGATATAACAGTCGTCTTCGGAACGTTATCGCCCACAAACCATTATCTCACTTTTTCCATTTTTCGATAGGGTGCATTATCATTCTGATACTATCAGTCATCATCTCCCAAATATTCCACTAATATACGCATTACATAACCCTATAAGATGTTAACATTTTCTTGATCGCAATAAGGGGATGACACAATAACCACGACAAACCCCCTATACCGTAACGCCACCTCTTCCATACTTCACTGTAGGCTGAAGACATGATAGCACGTACCGTCAACCTAAACATTTCTATCGGAGTTCCGCAGGATATATCGTGATTCAGCTCTTCAAGTCACTCGTTTTCAGTCATCCAGTGACCAATGGCGTCGTTTTTTATACCACCTCAAGCGTCGCTGTCCACAGCTCGTGGTTTAGTGATTAGTGTTGCTGTCTCTGGATCACGGGGTCCGGGTTCAATTCCCGACCGGGTTTCTCTGTGTTGTCCTCATGACTATTATCGTTCGTGGCAGTGGATGGATTGGACTGTGTAAAAATTGGACTGTGTGGAAATTGGGACTTTGCACGGGCGCTGATGACAGCCAGAAATGCGCAGTTTACCACGAGCTGCTTGACTGTTGTACCCTTTCTTTTAACTTCCCTGGCACAGTCACTGTCCCTGCTGGACTGCTGGTAGCACGTTTGAAAGTCACGAGTGATTCTTTCTATAATTTCATCAAATATGTTATATCCACCCGCTGCAACGCTCTATTGTCGCTGTCTGTTATTACATGAGGGATGCTTGATCGTAGTTTGGCTGTGGTCGTTCCTTCGTGTTTCCAGGTCACAATCATATCACCAACATTCGAAGTGGGCAGATCTATAAGCGCTGAAATGTCTCTGATGGATTTCATACTCTGGTGACATCCAATGCCATGTTCGAAATCACTGAGCACTCCTGACTGAGCCATTCTCCTGTTGCAACTTATGTGTTGACAACTAAAGAACTCCTACCTCATTTAACGTCTCTCGTGACATCTAGTGGCCAATTTCCCATTAGGTAGAGGTATTCGGATACTTTTGATCACATGACGCAAATTGAGAAAACAATAAAAAAGAGGTACGGTATTTGTTCCTAGACAGACAATGCTACAAGGGAGTTTCACGTCAGAGCCGATTACGAGCGAGTTGAAACAGATGGAGACCGGTACAGCGATCCAGTCTAAGGTAATTTCCGCCAAGTTGGGAAACTAGTTACACTTCGTTACTGTCGGAAGCATTCTAGATGGCCAGATTACCTGCCAACCACATAAACCTCCAAAGTGGGTGAAAATTAACTTCCCATTTTGATGTAATGTGTAGATCGAAATGAAAAAGTTCTATTGTTGTATAGACGAAAGTATATGACTCACATTTTTTTCAGTCCTTTTCAAGTCACAGAGAAGCCAGGACGATTAACCATTAAGGAAGGAAGCGAAACTGTAGTAAGATATGATGTGTGGCAGTTAGTAATTGCGCCGGCCGGTGTGGCCGTGCGGTTCTAGGCGCTTCAGTCTGGAACCGCGTGACCGATACGGTCGCAGGTTCGAATCCTGCCTTGGGCATGGATGTGTGTTATGTCGTTTGGTTAGTCAGGTTTAAGTAGTTCTAAGTTCTAGGCGACTGATGACCACAGATGTTAAGTCCCATAGTGCTGAGAGCCATTTTTGAAGTTGGTAATTGAGGTCTAACGGCGGTGAACGGGTCAACATCGGAGGCAAGCTGTTCTGGATGCAAAAACGCTTAAATATTGCCACAGAAAATAAATGATCATCGGAAGTGTCGTGGACATGAAAAGGTCAGGGAGGCCCTCGACTTCGGTATTAGAGAAAAATGTAGCTACAGTGAGCGAAGCCTTTCAAAATCAAGAACGTACGCTGCGAGAAAGAATGGCATTACACGCTATTCTGTGCGTGCAGTTCTCTACAAACGGCTAAATTACAGACCGCGGAATCGTCATTACGTCCAGACATTGTACGTAAATAATTGCGATAGGTCTGTTGAATTTTGTGAAATAATGCTCGCTTGGCATGAAGATCATTCACACCTGTTTCGAAAAGTTCTGTGGTGAGTGGATTCGTTAATCGCCATAATAGCTATTATCTGGCAGAAAGTGATCCCAAAGAGACCGCTGAAAAAAATGTAGGGCAAGCCGAAAGTGACACTGTCGTGTGGACTAACCATTTCCTGACTGATGAGAGACGCTATCAGAGCTTAAAGATATTTCGAAATCTTAGAAAAATTTGTATGGCCAACATTTTTTGAATGGGACAAGTCAAATGAAGTTATTATACAAAATGGAGCTGTCCCCCCCCCCCCCCCTTTCCCACTATGACTTTTCTGTAAGGCAATGGCTTTATGAACGCTGGATGGATCACAGAGGCCCAACAGAATGGCCACGACGGAGTCCAGACATCAGTTTCTTTTTATGGGGATGGGCTGAGGCAGAAGTGTAGCGCAGCGAATCACAAACTCTTGGCGAACTTGAGAATAAGGTCCGTGAGGTCAGAAGCGGTGATCCGGCTTAGTTCATGAGCAAGGTTGTAGCAAACGTACCTGTTAAGACAGTGTCTAGAAAACGTTGGAGCACACATTGATTTGTAACTTTTGGAGGTACAATGGTATATAATAAACTACATGAAAGCAAAAAATTGAATTTATACCCACGGGGTTTTATGAGGAAATAATATTAAAAATATGGAGCTACTTTCCGCTCACCCTCTACACCTGTATCTCAAAATCAGCTTTATGTGTCTGGCGGAGGTTATTTTCCTGTTCTGTAAGCGAATGATTGACTCATCTTGAGATACATTCATTCTTGGAATTTTGAGAGAAAACTTCTCCTTGATGCACGACACTTCCATTTGCTCTGTAGTGTCTGTCGCTAGTGTTCGATAGTTTACTTCGAAGTGCTGCCGTGACGAAAAGGGCCGCTCTTTTTTTGAAACTGGTCTGTCTCCTCTATTAATTCTCCTAAGTAAGGGTCTCAGACTGACCATAAATAATCAAGAATCGTTCTTACGATTCTTTTGCTTTTGTGACCCTCTTATTTCGTAGACGAATTACTTTTCTTCGGGATTCTTTCAGTGAACATCGATGTGGCATCTGCTTCGTCGTTCCTCTTCAAGTACATCTCCTAGGCTTTTCTTCCCAGAGATTTATCACTAATAGTATTATCGAACAGTAATGAATATTTGTGCACAACATATATCTTTCATTTATGGTGGAACTTTTAGTTGCTGTATCAAGTTTACAAGTGTCAAGCCATTTAGACTGGTCACTCATTCGTTTTGATATGTAAATTCGATTTAACGTATTAAATCTATGCAGATGGTGCAAAAACATTTTTCTTGTTTGATAAAGCTATAACAATGACGGTAAGAGGCGATATCACTTCCTTTTCGTTACTGTACTTCATTTAACCTACTGAATGCAATGATAATTATTTGTTTGGATAAATTTTTACGTTGTGGGGTGTTGCAGTCCGTGTACGGGTCATTCATAGTGAAATACAAGTGAAACTGAACCACTGTAGATAAGGGACAAGGTGTTCTGAGAATTAGAAGGTGGTCGACAAAGGTAGAAACGGCTTGGGTCGTAAGCATTATGTGCCTGAAAGCAGAGCACTACACACAGGCTCAGTGGCACCCACTGGGCAGTGCCAGTGACTGGAACAAGGTGAAACAGCCGACAGACACATTAAAAAAGACGACGTCCAGCTGGTGAAACATGCTTTTTATGGCCTGTGTCTTGTTAGAAAAAGCCAACCTGAAACCTTTAATTCTTTAGCGAGGGATTCGGTGAAGCATGGGGAAATAGTCGGGACTGTGTCAATGGAAAATTCTGCGAGTTAGAAATCTCTTAGCTGTCCTAAATTACACAGAAACAGACTTTAAGGGACATTATCTTTTCAAATGACCGGAAGGTTATTACCTGGGAACGAAGTTCCTTTTTCTTGTTAATTCTTTTCTCACAGCTAGCAGAATCTGCACTAGCAGCTACAAGAAGTTACTTCTTGGTAGCTGCAGTGTGACGTCACTAAGATGTAGTGTTTAAACTGATTTTGTATTGATTTTTTGCCGTCGACACAAACAGCTTTTTGCTACAGCAGCGATGACACCTTATGTGAACAGAGAATGAATTTTACACTGCAGCTCTACATGTACTGAAGGACAATGTTATGCAAGTAATACAGAAATCTCTGTCCCCTTCGGAGGTCAATAGCATGATCACTCTGTAACATCTCACGGTAATGTGCATAGAGACAGTGTATGAAGTATAGTCACTTTCTCCTCTGGAGAACACCCAAACTGTAAACCCATGTCAAAGGTATTGGTCAGAATTTCTATATCAACCAATACTTACGGATAGCAGCAACATACACTCTCCATAACTGACTGGAGGTCCGCTCCTGCTGGAGCCATTCACACCTCACAGTCACCATACAGTCAGAAGCAAACACTGATAGACCAAACTGTAGAGTATAACGTCAACATCTGGTGGAAATCGTAAAAAAAAACTAAGAGCCAACACAGAGATGTAGAGAAACAAGTGATGTCCCGTCATTATGTGGAGTGATTTTCCTAAATCGCTTGAGGCAAATGCCGGGATGGCCCCTGAACATTGGCAGAAACATTTACTCTAGGTTATTTTTACAGTCAAGCTCATGGACCACAGATAATAATGGATACGTTTATCATTCACACTTTAATTGCGATTAAACGCATTCAAATAATATGAATAATTTTAAAGATATTTATGCTTATTTTTTGTTTGATGTTTAATGTTCGCAGTTCATCAACAAACGATCGCTTTAATTTCGCATAACACGAGTGCTACGAATTTTTGGAGATATTTGTGTACGTGTGAGTGTTTAATGTTTACAGCTAGACTCGGATGGCCACTGCACTCTTAACACAAACAGACATAATTCTTAAATGCAAGTAATGTGACTGAGTTTGCAAGATATTTTTCCTTTTTGTATTACAGTTTATTATTCACAGTGTAAGGTCAAAATGACAGCGTTGTGCACATGTTCAAATACATTTTCTATTTTTTGTGACAAATACATTCATGTCATATTCTTTTCATTTTCACACTATTATGAAATATCACTTTTTGTATTATTTGTTTAACAGACATTAAAACTATTTGATAAAATTTTGATTTCAATAATAAATATGTGTGCCCTTGGTCCTATTTTTGCATGTGTGTAGAGTTTTCGTGAGCAATATATACTCAGCAATGTATGTAAAAGTGTAAATGGACTTTATGTCAAGCCTTTGATTTGCCATTTAAGATAAAGATTAATCAGGAAACTGCCCTTTGAATGAGGTCGGAGAAACCAAGTGAATAAAATTTCAAGTCATATCTATTTAAGTCACTGAATCTTTTGTCAGCCTGGGCATATTTTTGCTTTCAAACTACTGATGACGTTTGCTGATGGAAGTCATACCGTAGTTACAGAACTACAACATCAGGTAAAAGCCCTCCGCATCATGGCCAGCTTTAAGCATAAATGAATTAGGCAGTTTCCCTATGGATAACTGTGTAAAGACGTTTTTTTCTTGCTTTTGTTTGGAAAAGTACCCATTTGTCTCCTACGTTCAGTTCAGATGACGATATGGTGGGTCATCTAGCTAAACGTGTTAATAAGGCCAGGAGTAGATTATCTATCTCCTTTGCAAAATTGTAGTATGAGGAGGGTATGAAGATAAGCGCAAGCCACTTTGACTGGTCACTTTAAATTCATTTCTATGCGTGCAGTCGATTTGTCGTATTTAAATTTATACGTTTTGTGCAGACCAATTTTTCGTGTTGGATAAATCTGTACGAATGATTGGAAGTGGAGAATTAATTCCATTTTCTCTACAGTAGTACAATTAACCTATTGTATGCTGCTACAATTATTTCTTTGGGTGGACTTTCGCGCTGTGGCGCGCTGTCCATGGGACAGTGCGTTTCCAGTGAAACATAATCAAAGAGGTACCCCTGCAGATGTGGAAGAAGATGTGCTGAGGACTGGAAGCTAGCTGACAAAGGTAGATGCGGCTGGGGTCTTACGCATTGACAGCATGAAAACGGATGGGCACAGGCTCAGCAGTGCCTGTGTGACAGTGCTAGCGACTCTGGAATAATGTGAGCCAAGGCGGCAGATACATTAAAATCAGGTGCGGCCCAGTTGGGGAAGGTGTTTATTATGATCTGTGCCCTGCCCGAGAAAGGCTCCCTGAAAGCTATAGTTCAATAGTGAGGAATTCAGCAAAGCAGGGGGCGGTAGTCGAGATTGTGTCAAAGAAACATCCTGAGAGACACCTTTAGCTTTCCTAAGATATATGGGAACACGGTATTAAAAATCTGTTTCTTTGCAGCCTGTCGCCTGCGAACGTGGCTCTTTGTTTCTCTTGGTTCTTTTCTTCCGCCTAGAGGAAAGGATTCATAGTCTGAGCCGGCACGGTATCTCAGCGTGTTCGGTCAGAGAGCCGGCTGGTCTCTGTAATAGAAAAACTGAGTGAAAGGATCAACAACGAACTTCAACGGATGTCGTGTAACGTCCGCTACGACCAAATACAACGAACAATAAGGAAAAAAAACACCAAAAAACGATTTTTGGGTAGCGTCTCCAATTAGTAATCAAAACGTCGTCGGTCCCGGGTTCGAACCTGCCACCTCTTAAATTTTGAAGAAAAAACATCAGCAATGGCGGCCAAAGACTTCGGGATAAGAAGTCACCGTCATTTTCCCAACGGCCTTGTCAAAGAGGACAGAGGAACGGATAGAGGTTCAGGGCACTCTTTTGCCCTTCGTATGAAAAACTGCCCATAAAGGCGCAGGATCAGTATTATGAGGAAACATAAGGCAATAGAAACCACAGCATTAAAGACACAGAATGTTTATCTACAGAACATGTGGTTTGTAACTGAAAAAGTGTCGTGATAAACTCTCCACTGTCAAAGATACCGGACTATTCTCCCATTCGGATCTCCAGGACACTGCCAAGGCGAAGGTGACGTTGAGAAAATGACTGAGCAACAAACGGAAGGATAAAGTTGTAACGACGGCGCGTGGAGTGTCAAAAGTGTGAACGTGGAACGGAAGGAAGAAAATATTGAAATGGAAATGGTAAGCTTAGTCTAGATATAGTGGGGGTCAGTGAAGTGAAATAGAAAGAAGGCAAGAATTTCTGGGCAGACGGGTATAGAATAATATCAACAGCAGCAGAAAATGGGTTAAAGGGAGTATCATTCGTTATGAATAGGAAGATAGAGTGGAGAGTGAGTTACTGTGAACAGTTTGTTATCGTCAGAATCGACAGAAAACCCAATACCGACAACGATCGTTCAGGTATACAAGCCCCGTCAAGACCTCAAGATGAAGAGACAGAGAAAGTATATGAGGACGGTGAAACTGTTATTCAGTACGTAAAGGGAGATGAAATTCAGTCATGAGGGATTGGAATGAGGTTGTGTAGCAAGGAGTAGAAGAAAGGTTTGCGGGAGAATAAGGGATCAGAATTGCGAATGTGAGAGGAGAAAGACTAATTCAATTCTACAACAAATTTCAACTAGCAACAGCGAAAACTCTGTTCAAGAACCACAAGACGAGGAGGTATACTCGGAAAGGGCGCGAGGTACCGGAAGATTTTAGTTAGATTACATCATGGTCAGACAGAGATTCCGAAATCAGATACTGTATTGTAAGAAATACCCAGGAGCAGATACAGACACAGATCACAATGTAGTAATGTTGAAGAGTAGGCTGAAGAGAAAAAGAGAGTAATTAGGATGAATCAATACGCAAAGAAATGATATACGGAAGTATTAAGGAATTAAGATATAGGCTTGAAGTTTTCTAAAGCTATAGATACTGTGATAAAGAATAGGTCAGTAGGCAGTTGAGTTACAAAGGGCACTCACAGATTTGGAAAAAAAAGTAGATGCAAAGAAGGTAATCATGAGTAACAGACAAACCACGTTGATCGATGAAAGAAACAAGTACAAAAATATTCAGGGAAATCCAGTAATACAGAAGTACAGGTCAGTGAGGAATGAAATAAACAGAAAGTGCAGGGAAGCTAGAGCGAAACGGTTGCATGAAAAATGTCAAGAAAACGAAAAACAAAAACAAAAAAATTGTCCGAAGGACTGATTCAGCATATAGAAACGTCAGAACAGCCTACAGTGAAATTAAAAGCAAGGGTGGTAACATTAAGAGTGAAATGGGAGTTCCACTTTTAAATGCAGAGCAGAGAGTGGACGGATGGAAAGTGCGCGCTGAAGACCTGTATGAGGGGAAGACTTGTGTGATGTGATAGGAGACGTAAGAAGGATCGATATAGAAGAGAAAGGGAACCCCGTATTGGGATCAGAGTTCAAACGAACTTTGGAAGATTTACGATGATTAAGGGAGAAGGGATAGATAACATTGCATCAGAATTTCTAAGATCACTGGGTGGAGAGGAGGCATAGCGACTATTCACAATGTAAAACGGTGCAAGATATTCGAAAATTCTGAGAAAAATAGGGATAAACTATAGGGAGAAGCATGTAATATACAATATGTACAAGAGCCAAGAGGGAATAATAAAAGTGAACGACCGAGACCGAAGTGCTCAGATTAAAATGGGTTTGGGACAGGGATGTAGTCTTTCTCTCATACTGTTCAATCTGTACATCGAAGAAGAAATGTTGGAAATAAAAGAAAGGTTCAAGAGTGCAATTAAGATTCAAGGTAAAATAAAATCAATGATACGATTCGCTGATGAGACTGCTGTCCTGAGTAAAAGTGAAGAATTACAGGATCTGCTGAACGGAATGAACAGTCTAACGGGTATAGAATACGGACCGACAGTAAATCATAGGAAGACGAAAGTAATGAAAGATAACAGTAATGACAAGAGCAAGCAACTTAACGTCAGAATTGATAGTCATGAAGTAGATGAAGTTAAGGAATTATGCTTCCTAGGTAGTAAAATAACCAATGACGGATGGAGCAAGGAGGACATCAAAAGCAGACTAGATATGCAAGAGAGACAATCCTAGCCAAGGGAAGCCTACTAGTAACAAACATAGGCCTTAATTTGAGGAAGACATTTCTGAGAACGTACGTCTGAAGTACAGCGTAGTACGGTAGTGAAACTTGAACTGTGGGAAAGCCCGAACAGCGAAGTATTTGAGATGTGGTGCTATAAACAAGTGTTGAAAAATTAGGTGCACTGATAAAGTAACGTAGGAGGAGATTCTGTGCAGAAACGGAGAGGAAAGGAATATTTGGAAAACACTGACAAGGAGAAGGGACAGGATGATAGGACATCTGTTAAGACATCAGAGAATGACATCCGTGATACTAGAGGGAACTTTATAGGAGAAAAACTGTGGACAAAGACAGAGATTGGAATACATCCAGGAAATAATTGAGGACGTAGGTTACAAACGATACACTGAGATGAAGAGGTTGACACGATCACGCATTCCTGGCGGGCCGCATCAAACCAGTCATAAGACTGATGACTCAAAGAAAGTAAATAAAAAAAATAAAATATAAAATAAAAAAGGGAAAAATGGAGTCCAGATGTCAGTGTTCGTTTCGACGCAAATAGCTAATATGTGTCATGATCTTATGAAATGGCAGTCGCTGGTGTATGCAAATATGTTATATGTTCTGCAATTTGCTTAAATACTTTCTGCTTTGGTTTCTTTACGCTTGCCTGTCTTTTAACAGTATCGTATTTCGCATATTGTAAAGAATAGTGCGTATAGAGTGCATTGTTGTCCGCGCTTCGTCCGCAACTTCCCAATCTCCCTTGGCGCGGCCCTTGTCAAGCGTAAGCCATTTATAAATAGCGCACGACATTTTAATTTCTCTTTTTATCACGTGACAGCAAAATGTTCTTTATACTATTTAACATGATGATCTGGAATCACTTAACTATTATTTCTAGATCATGACGAAACTGTGTATTATTTTCATGTCCGAGGATGGCAGTTAACATGCCGAAACCAGTAATGTGTATGTTTATGGTAGTTAGTGGCTATTTCACATAATAAATTTCTGTACGAGCCCTTGCACGGTTGCATACCTCCATATGAAAGTATGGCGTTGCTTCAAAAAATCTCACAGACCTTTCAAAGCTACTCATTTAGATTCAAAATAACGGTCCTATAACAATCAAAATGGTTGAAATGGCTCTGAGCACTATGCGACTTAACTTCTGAGGTGTTCATTCGCCTAGAACTTAGAACTAATTAAACCTAACTAACCTAAGGACATCACACACATCCATGCCCGAGGCAGGATTCGAACCTGCGGTCGTAGCGGTCGCTCGGTTCCAGACTGTAGCGCCTAGAACCGCACGGCCACGCCGGCCGGCCCTATAACTATCCCTGTGGTTACTATCGAAAGCGCTTTTACATCCATTTCGTCCAGAGCGACTTACCTGCTAACAAGTTCATGAATATTGTAACAAAAATGGTTCGTTTTTACGTATGCTTGTATTTTGGTCATTAAGAGACAGTTCTGAATTGTATCGAATGTCTTTCACAGTACAAAGTACACGGTGCTTACCGGCGAACTGTTATCTGCTGCTCTCATTATCTTGCGAACGAATGGAGAGGACTGAGTTCCATAAATCCCCGCTTGGGTAACCTGTGTTTCTCGCTGTAGGCAGATTTGCATTCACCAAAAAATGTTATAATACGAGGTATAAAACTTGTTCAATAATTCTACAGCGGTTCGACGTTACTGATGCAGCTCAATAATTATGTAAATCAGCCACACAACCTTTCTTGGAATAGTGAATGACCTGCCCTTTTTCCATTCACTTGGTATCCTTTAGCGAACTATGGTAAACTACTGCCGGATGGAGAGCACGTTCTTTCGGATGATCTCGTTAGAATCTCACGGATATTTCATCCGGTACATATTCTTTTCTCTTCATTGAGATATTTTAGTTAGTTTTTTACTCGGCAATTACTTATACAGGCATCTTCCCTTTCGGGATACATGCAACGTTAGAAGTATTAACCATATTATGAAAAAAATTTGAAAGACCTAACTCAGTATTTCAACTTTCTTTTCGTCGCCTTCCATTTCGGCGTCAGTGTGATCAATGAGGCGACTTAACAGATGGTTCTGATCCGTAGCGGCTACGATTCTTGAGATTTAGTCAAAATGGCACACAAAATTTTACTTTCAATCTGACTGAACTTTATTTTTGTGACAACTGCGTAATGTACTGTTTGACACACGGCGTGTCTTTCGTATGCCCCACAATCTTGCTCGGATCGTACAACACTTATGAACTTTCACATTGACACTTCACATTATGTCCATAGAGGAGTGTCTATTATTGACTGCTCCGATGATCTATTTCCTGTCCCATTTGTTGCGAAGAAATATTTATCTACCTTTCTTAACACTCCTTTTAACACCTGCAGCCACTGTTTATGTAACAGCCTTCTGGTCATTAAATCTCTCCTCAGCGTTACTTGATTCGAAAATTCGGATCTGTAAATTACAAGAAGATCTAAAACGTTGCGTTCGTGAGTCAGTTGTCTAACTACTCGGAGTAATTTTCACAAAAGTTCAGGACAATATCATACAAACTATAGCTGGTAATATGAAATCTCCTCGTATTACAGTAGCATGATCAGGAACTTTAGCCGTCACGTTCTTGGAGGATTTTCTGTAGCGTTCTGATACTACAACTTCTGACATATTGAATTCCCTGGCTCATTCGTCCGCAGGATTTTCTCCGGATGAACGGGAAAAGAAGGGGAGTCCGCTGCAAACGCAGTTAGCAGAAGCTGCCAAGTTTCCGTCGGTCTCTGAAATAAGATGAGTAACAGGAGATGATTCAGCTTTGGAAAGGACACCTCGTCCCAAAAAAGATTAAGATGGAACGAAACAACCGTCTTGAGAAAGAAACGATTTTCGGAATAGAAATCAGTTACTAAAAAAATAAAGTTAAGCTGTTGTACCACACTATAGATATTTTATATCTATTAGGGAAAACTGTATATGTGGACTAGACCTTTCTGTAATAAAGCGCTGAAACCTTTCTCTCGCACTTATTGTAATGTGCCGAATCATGCATCAGAAAGTTTTTGGATCTATAAATTCACAAACTATATGTAAAGTTGTCAAAGATGTTTCTGGAATATCTAAACCATTAGAAAATAAGAGAAATTGTTTTCATTGATATTTTCTGGAAATTGAGTAAATAATCACGATGATGCTACTACGGTCCTGTCTGAGTAGCACACCATGCCTCGTGTTCTTACACTCTGCCACTGCCGCCAAGATTTAAAAGCAAGTCATCAGCCCTGCTATTGCCATCGGTTAACAATATCTCCGCCAGTTTTCTCTGCCTTTCTTCTGAAGCCACTAACTACACAACAGTACTGTGGACATATATCTATACCAGACACTACCTATCAATGATGTCAAAGATTCTGTAATAAATCTGTTATCCACGTTCAGCAGGCCTTCGCTTCTCCAATCGCCGCTTCTCTTTGTCCAGAGAAGGCTACATAACTCACACCAGACGGCGGTGAAACAGTCCGTCTGCAAGATTTTTTCTCCGTCACGATTCATCTTGGGAGATAAAGCCGTCCCCAGCAAGAAAGGGTAATCCTACTGCAGATGACGTATTTTTGTCTTTCTCTGATCTTCGAACTGACTTGTCAGTTTAAGAAGAAACTACAGTGTAAGATGGACGACGAATCACGGCGCATCTTGGTATGTTGTATATTATCAAAACGTTGCCAGAGGTGGAAGAAGCGAAAATTGAAAAATAAAAAGGAAAAAGGCAAGGGCCAGTATAAGATTTTAACACGAGATGTTGAGACTCAATGAGCCACATTATGATTCAGTCCCTCTTCAATACCATTCAGCTACTAAAATTCTCTCCCAACTTCGGCCGGAGTGGCCGAGCGGTTCTAGGCGCTACGATCTGGAACCGCGCGACCGCTACGGTCGCAGGTTCGAATCCTGCCTCGGGCACGGATGTGTGTGATGTCCTTAGGTTAGTTAGGTTTAAGTAGTTCTAAGTTCTATGGGACTGATGACCTCAGAAGTTAAGTCCCATAATGCGCAGAGCCATTTTCTTTCCCAAAATAATTTAGTAGATAAACTCCATTTTGTACATGCCATTAATACTTGAAAATAATTATCTACAGTGGAATAACAGATTGAAGCCGACCTCAGGAAAGATCACTTCAGGTTCCACAGAAATGTAAAACATATGAGGAAATACACCAAATCCTATATTAGAACATTGGTTAAAGAAAGGCAATCAACTTTTGCGGCATTTGTGGCATTTGCAGATTTAGAGAAAGTGTTTGACGGTGTTGACTGGAATACACTCTTTGCATTCCTAAAAGTATTTGGGGTGACACACAGGGAGTGAAAGCTTATCTATAACATCTACAGAAAATAGACTGCTGTTATGAGGGTCTAAGAATACGAAAGTGAAACTGAAGTAGAGAAATGAGTGAGACGGTGTTCCATCCTGTTCACATGCCACTCAGTTCATATATTGCGCAAACAATAAAGGAAACGATAGAGAAATTTGGAAAGGAAATGAAAGTTCAGTCAGCTGAAAGAGAACGTTAAAGCTTGTCAGAGACAGTACAGGACTTAGAATGGACTGTATATTGGAAAGTGACTATAAGATGAACATCAACATGAGAAAACAAAGGAAATGGAATGATGCTGGATTGTGTGAGGCGTAGCTTACGGACTCAGATTACTAAACGAGACAATATAAGCAGAGGACCTGTTTTGAGTTTTGAGCAGCAAACAACTGACATTGGCCGTCTGAAAGGATTAAAAGGCAGACAGCCTGTAAAAAAGTAAATCCGGATAAGTACGAGTAGCACTCGTTCAACAAGGGTTCCCTATAAACATAATTATGTACGTAGAGGGTTCCCTATGAACATAATTATGTATATACACTCATGCTCATAAATTAAGGATAATTGCAGAATTTAGTGCCACACAACGTGACACTACACAAAACTGGCGGTAACAGCATAGGCACATTGGGAACACACACGACACTGATCTGTAAGCCCATGGTATTGGTGAAAAGTTGAGAAAAACCGTCCCGAAAAACATGTGCTACAAACGCCACTGTTTCCTGCGCATGTACGCCGACATCAATATTGGATATGATCACCATGCACACGTACACAGGCCGCACAACGGGTTGGTATACTCTGGATCAGGTGGTCGAGCAGCTGTTGGGGATATAGCCTCCCATTCTTGCACCAGTGCCCGTCAGAGCTCCTGAAGTGTCCTAGGGGTTTGAAGACGTGCAGCGATACGTCGACGGAGAGCATCCCAGAAGTGCTCGATGGGGTTTAGGTCTGGAGAACAGGCAGACCATTCGAATGATATCTTCTGTTTCAAGGTACTCCTCTACGAGGGCAGCTTGGTGGGGCCGTGCGTTATCATCCATCAGGAGGAAGGTGGGATCCACTGCACCCCTGAAAAGTCAGAGATAATGGTGCAAAATGACGTTCCGATACACCTGACCTGTTACAGTTCCTCTGTCAAAGACATGCTGGGGTGTACGTGCACCATCAAACCACGACCTCCATACAGGTCCCTTTCAAGGACATTAAGTGGGTGGTATCTGGTTCCTGGTTGACGCCAGATGAAAACCCGGCGAGAATCACTGTTCAGACTATACCTGGACTCGTCCGTGAACTTAACCTGGGACCACTCTTCCTATGACCATGTACTGTGTTCTTGACACCAGGCTTTCCTGTGACCAGGGGTCTTTGCAATGCACATTGCAGGTCTCTGAGCGAATAAACCATGACTGTTCAGTCGTCTGTAGACTGTGTGTCTGGAGACAACTGTTCCAGTTGCTGCGGTAAGGTCCCGAGCAAGGCTACCTGCACTACTCCGTGGCCGTCTGCGGGCACTGATGGTGATATATCGGTCGTTTTGTGGTGTTGTACACTGTGGACGTCCCGTACTGTGGCGCCTGGACACGTTTTCTGTCTGCTGGAGTCATTGCCATAATCTTGAGATCACTCTTTGTGGCACACGGAGGGCTCTTGCTACGACCTGCTGTGTTTGACCAGACTCCAGTCGCCCTTGTGTTCAAGCCCTCGTAACGTCATCAATATGTGTTCTATGAGCCATTTTCAACACACTGTCACCTTTAGCACGTCTGAAAATGTCTACACACTTACTCGCTGCACTGTACTCTGACATGCACCAACACACCTCTGCGTATGTGGACTACTGCCAGCGCCACCGTGCGACGACTGCAGGTCAAATGCACCGCATGGCCACACCCCGAGGTGATTTAAACCCGCAAACAGCCCACCAGAGCGTTGTTTCACCATGTGTCAGCATTATCCTTAATTTATGAGCATGAGTGTAGATCGTTCATCCATACCATAAAAGGAGGATCTCGACGACGTCTGCCTCTATCGATACAGACAAGATATTCGTCTACCATTTCCTGAGAAAAAGGCGTCTTAACAGACGAATTTTTTTCGGGCTACGTAATTATAGTTTAACAATTTTCAGATCTTTTTCTTCTTTTGATTGTACTGCAAAATCTTACTTCTTGCCAAATATTATTATTCTAGGTCAACGGGATGTACACTATAGGTTTTGTTGAGGGAGACTGCGCGTATAAAATACACTAACAAAATATACAATGAAGGCTTTCACGACCGGATGGTACTGTTGTTGGTAATTCTTCCGGGTTATATGGCCGTGGACCACGGCCTTATAACCCGGAAGGATTATCAACAACGAACAAAATAGCTGTATCTTTTGATGCAACTGATTTAGAAGCAAACATTTTACACCGCCAAGGGACCATAGACTTTAGTACGTGACATAAATTTGTACTTGATTCTGCATGTCAACCTGTTCCTGATGACAAGGTATCTTAGCGGATAGGCAAACAAACAGTTAAATAAGAAACGTTTAAAACATTTTTTTCGAGAAATATGATTACAGTTTTCGGATTTATGACCTCAGTTGTACTGTGAAACTTGGCCACCAGTTAAACTGACTGATTCTAGATCGACGGGAAATATACTGTATGGTTTGATGAGTGAGTCTGTACGTATCGAAATATGTGACATAAATAGCCGTATCTTTTGATTGCACTGAACTAGATGGTTCAATTTCATACACCGCCAAAGGACAGTAGACTTCAGTATGAGGAATGATTTTCAACTAGGTACGCTTACCCGTACCTTCGAAAAATGGTTTCTAACTGTCGAAAAGACACTAGGTTAACAAACTACTCTACTGGCCATTAAAATTGCTACACCACGAATATGACGTGCTACAGACGCGAAATTTAACCGACAGGAAGACGATACTGTGATATGCAAATGATTAGCTTTTCAGAGCATTCACACAAGGTTGGCGCCGGTGGCGACACCTACAACGTGCTGACGTGAGCAAAGTTTCCAACCGATTTCTCATGCACAAACAGCAGTTGACCGGCGTTTCCTGGTGAAACGTTGTTGTGATGCCTCGTGTAAGGAGGAGAAATGCGTACCATCACTTTTCCGACTTTGATAAAGGGCGGACTGTAGCCCGTCGCGATTGCGGTTTATCGTATCGCGACATTGCTGCTCGCGTTGGTCGGTGACGGATCATGCAGCCACGTCTCGATCCCTGAGTCAACAGATGGGGACGTTTACAAGACAACAAACATCTGCACGAACAATTCGAAGACGTTTTCAGCCGCATGGACTATCAGCTCGGAGACCATGGCTACGGTTAACCTTGACGCTGCATCACAGACAGGAGCCCTTGCAATGGTGTACTCAACGACGAACCTGGGTGCACGAATGAAAAAACGTCGTTTTTTCGGATGAATCCAGGTTCTGTTTACAGCATCATGATGGTCGCATCCGTGTTTAGCGACATCGCAGTGAACGCACATTTGAAGCGTGTATTCGTCATCGCCATAGTGGCGTATCAGCTGGCGTGATGGTATGGGCTGCCATTGGCTACACGTCTCGGTCACTTTTGTTCGCATTGACGGCACTCTGAACAGTGGACGTTACATTTCAGATGTTTTACGACCCGTTGCTCAACCCTTTATTCGATCCCTGCGAAACCCTACATTTCAGCTGGATAATGCACGACCGCATGTTGCAGGTCCTGTACGGGCCTTTCTGGACACAGAAAATGTTCGACTGCTGCCCTCACCAGCACGTTCTCCAGATCTCTCATCAATTGAAAAGCGTCTGGTCGATGGTGGCCCAGCAACTGGCTCGTCACAATACGCCAGTCACTACTCTTGATGAACTGTGGTATTGTGTTGAAGCTGCATGGGCAGCTGTACCTGTACACGCCATCCAAGCTCTGTTTGACTCAAGGCTCAGGCGTATCAAGGCCGTTATTACGGCCAGAGGTGGTTGTTCTGGGTAGTGATTTCTCAAGCTCTATGCACCCAAACTGCGTGAAAATGTAATCACATGTCAGTTCTAGTATAATATATTTGTCCAATGAATGCCCGTTTATCATCTGCATTTCTTCGTGGTGTAGAAATTTTAATGGCAAGTAGTGTAGTTACAAATGAACAGTTTTTGGATTTTTTCCCTTGCGTGTACTGTGAAACCATGCTTCTTGTAAAATTTCATGGATCCCGGTCAACGGGAAGTTCGCTAGAGCTTTTGATGAGTTTGCGAGCAATAAAATATGTGACATAAATGGCCATATCATTTTGTTGTATCGACTTAGAATCTTCAATTTTTTACACAGCCAGGGAACTGTATTCTTTAGTATGTTGTGTAAATTTCAACTTGAAACGTGTACTCGTTCCTGAGGAAAAATGATCTTAATAGATGGACGGACAGACAGAGAGATAGACGGACATCAAAGTGATTCCACAAGGGTCCTGCTTTTACCGATTGAGGTATGGAAACCTAAAACCTGAAAGAGAGGAACATGCTACCATCTAATGTAGATTTAAGTGTTACGAAGTACTTTTTGCAGTATTTGAGGGCAGTGTAGCACGTGGACAGGTAGTCTAGGGATCGCCTCTTTGATCAGTCATCAGAATGCCATCGGTCCGTCGTTCCAGCACCGCCACCGCTTAAATTTTGAATAAAAATCATTGGGAACATCGATCCAAGACTTCCGGCACAGGAAGACACCCTCATTCAGCCAACGGCCATGTCAAAAACTGCGGAGGAGCAGACAGAGATTCGGGGCAATATCTTGCCCTTGGTGTGACGAGCTGCCCATAAAGGCGGAAGAATTAGCAATGATTGACGGCATGAGGTTGCAGTAGGCAATGGAAACCACTGAATAGAAGACGCTTAATGTGTATCCACAGGACATGTGGCTCGTAGCTGAAAAAGTGTCATGATGAACTCTCCGTTGGCAAAATATTCTTGACTAGCCTCCTTTTCGGGTCTCTGGGGTGGGACTGCCAAGGGGGAAGTGAGATTGAGAAAGAGTATGAGCAACCAACGAAAACATAAAGTTCTACAAGTCGAGAAGTTTGGACGTGACACGGAAGCTAGAAAATATTAAAAGCGAAATGCTACGTCACAGTCTAAATAAAGCAGAAGTCAGTGAAGTGACGTAGGAAGAAAAGGATTTCTGGTCAGTTGTGTATAGGGTAACATCAAGAGCAGCAGAAAATGGAATAACGGGAGTAGGATTTGTTGTGAGTAGGAAGGTGGAACAAAGAGTGGGTTATTGTGAACAGTTCAGTGATCAGAATCGAAAGCAAACCAGCCCCGACAGTGATAGTTAAGATATACCTGCCGAAATCACAAGCCGCGGATGAAGTGATAGAGAAAGTATACGAGGAAACTGAACGTATATTCAGTACGTATAGGGAGAAGAAAATCTAATAGTCATGGTTGATTGGAATGTGGTTGTACAGTAAGGAATAGAACAAAGGGTTGCTGGAGAATAGGGGCTTGGAACAATGAATGAGGGAGGAGAAATACTAATTTAGTTATGCAATAAATTTCAGAAATAGTAATAGCGAATATTGTGTTCAAGAATCATAAGAAAGGGAGGTATATTTGGGAAGACTTCAGTTAGATTATATCAAGGTCAGTCAGAGACTCCTAAGTCAGATACTGGATTGTAAGTCCTACTCAGGAGCAGATATAGACTCAAATCGCAGTTCATTTGTGCTGAAGAGCAGGCTGAAGTTTAAGAGAATTGTCACGAACAGCCAATGGGCAAAGAAGAGGGATACGGAAGTACTCTGCATGAAAAATGTGACGAAATTGAAAAAAAAATTATTGTCAGAAAGACTGAATCAGCGTGTAGGAAAGTCAAAACAGCCTTCGATGAACTTAAAAGCAAGTGTGGTAACGTTACGAGCGCTCCGGGAATTCCACCGTTAGCTGCAGAGGAGGTGGACAGAGTACACTGGAGACATCTTTGAGGGGAAAGGCTTGTGTGATACATGATACAACAAGAAACAGGGGTCTATAGGAAAGAGACAGGGATTCCGATATTAGAATCAGAATTTAATTGTAAGACTTAGAATCAAATAAGGCGGAAGAGATAGATAACATTCCATCAAAATTTCAAAAGTCATTGTTGGAAGTGGCAACAAAGCGACTATTAACTTTGCTGTGCAGAATGCATGAGTCTGGCGATATACCATCTGTCTTTCCGAAAAATATCATGCACAAAATTACGAAGACTACAAGAGCTGACAAATGCGAGAATAATTGCACAGTTTGTTTAACAGCTCTTGAATTCAAATTCTGTCGAGAATAATATACAGAAAATCGAAAAAGAAGTTGAGGAACTGTTATATGACGCTCAGTTTGGCTTTAGCAAGGATAAGGTCACCAGAAAGGCTGTTCTGAAGTCGCAGTTGATAATGGAAGCAGGACTAAAGAAAACCGAAGACACTGTCATAGTATCTATTGACCTGGGAAAAGCGTCATTGGTACAAGATGCCGGATATTCCAAGAAAAATAGGCGTAAGATATAGGGAAACAAGTTTAATGCGCAACATGTACAAGAGCCAAGAGGGACAATAAGAATGGAAAACCAGGAACGTAGTGCTCGGATTTAAAACGGTGTAAGACAGAGTTATAGCCCTTCGCCACTTCTGTGCCGTCTATACATCGAAGAAGCAATGACAGAAATACAAAAAAGTTCAAAAACGGAATTAAAATTCAAAGTGGAAAGATATCTGTTATAGGATTCGCTGATAACATTGCTATCACCTGTGAAAGTGAAGAAGAATTACGGCATTTGCTGAATGGAATGAACAGTCTGAATACAGAATATGGATTGAAAGTACATCGAAGAAAGACGAAAGTAACGACAAATAGCGGAAATGAG
Source organism: Schistocerca cancellata (assembly GCF_023864275.1). Taxonomy (NCBI): domain Eukaryota; kingdom Metazoa; phylum Arthropoda; class Insecta; order Orthoptera; family Acrididae; genus Schistocerca; species Schistocerca cancellata. Next base: position 616,358,364 of record NC_064630.1, on the reverse strand, counting down.
AACAGCGAGAAACGTAACATTATAACAGGTGATCACGAAGTCACCCAGTCAGCAAAATAACCTATGACGGACGGAGGAAGGAAGACAGAAAAAGCAAACTAGCATTGGCAAAAAGAGCATTCCTGGTCAAGAGAGGTCTACTAGTATCAAAGATACCCCTTAATTCGAGGAAAAAATTGCTGAGAATGTTCGTTTGGGGTATTGCACTGTATGGTAGTGAAACATGGACTATGGAACGGAAGAGAATCGAACCATTTGAGATGTTGTGCTAGAGAAGAATGTTGAAAATTAGATGGACTGATAAAACAAGGAATGAGGAGGTTCTCTGTAGAACTGGCGAGGAAAACACTGATAACAAGAAGGGACAGGATGGTAGGACATTTGTTAGGACGTCCGGAAATAGCTAGAGGGAATTGTAGACAATAAAAACTATAGAGGGGGACAGAGATTGCAATACACCAAGCAAATAATTGACGATGTAGGTTGCAAATGCTATCTTTATGATGAACAGCTTGGCGCAGGAGAGGAATTCGTGGCGGGCCGCATCCAACCAGACAAAAAAAAAAGTGTTGTACACTTATGCAATGTGGAAGCAAGCTGTTCATTGAAGCAGAGATTCCTTTTTTGTATTCTAACGACTTAATGCGGCCCGCCATGAATTCCTGTCCTGTGTCAACCTCTTCATATCAGAGTAGAACTTCCAACCTAAGTCCTCAATTAACTGCTGGATGCGTTCCAATCTTTGTCTTTCTCTAGAGTTTTTACTCTCTACAGTTTCTTCTAGAACCTTGAAACTTATTCTTTGATGCCTTAACAGGTGTCCTTCATCCTGTCTCTTCTTCTTGTCAGTGTTTTCCACATTTTTATTGCCTCACTGATTCATCGAAGAACCTCCTCATTCCTTACCTTATCAGTCCATAAAATTTTCAGCATTCTTCAGTAGCGCCAGACCTCAAATCGTTCGATTCTCTTCTGCTCCGGTTTTACTCATACTTCATACCTCATTGCCACACGATGCTGTGCTCCAAACGTACAGTCTCCGAAATTTGTTCCTCAAATTAAGGCCTGTGTTTGGCCCTAGTAGAATCTTCTCGGCGTGGAATGCCGTTTTTGCCAGTGCTAGTCTGCTTTATTCCGTCGGCCTTACTGCACCCCTCATGGATTATTTTGCTACCTAGGCATCAGAATTCCTGAACTTCGTCTGTTGCGTGGTCCTCAATTCTGATGATATGTTTCTCAATATTCTCATTTCTGCTACTTCTCATTTTTTCGTCTTTCTACGATTTACTGTCTTTCCACATTCCATAGTCATTAGACGTTCATTCGATGCACCACATCCTTGTAATTCTTCTTCAGTTTCGCCAAGGATAGCAATGTCGTCAGCGAATGTTATCGCTGGCATCATTCCACACTGAATTTTAATCCCACTCGTGAACCTTTCCTTTTTTCCCTTGTTGCTTCTTCGTGTACAGGGTGTATCATTAATAATGGTGTAAACGCAAACAGTTGAAAGTACGCGATACTAGAAGTAATAAAGTCTCAGTAAACATAGGGGGCCGGCCGGAGTGACCGAGCGGTTCTAGGCGCTACAGTCTGGAACCGCGTGACCGCTACGGTCGCAGGTTCGAATCCTGCCTCGGACATGGATGTGTGTGATGTCCTTAGGTTAGTTAGGTTTAAGTAGTTCTATGTTATGGGGGACTGATGACCTCAGAAGTTAAGTCCCATGTGCTCAGGGCCATTTGAACCATTTGAAACATAGGGTCGGAAATGCATACCTTAAGAGCTACGAGAAATTTTTCATCTTCGGTACTGTGAAGCGAATCTCTTCTACTGCAAGCTCTTTGCTTTTCATATTTTGGGACATGGTAATGTGGACTAAAACGAGAAAAAAATGTCCAGTAAACGTGTGCTCCAAAATTCATAACTTAAGAGCTATAAGCACGTGCCCATCTTCGCTACTTGGAAACACAATTCTTCTAATGAACAATTGCTCATAACTTTAAAGGTATGCATTTTAGCAAATGTTTACTGAACAATTTTTCTTTTTGTGGTCCATACTACTACTTCCCGAAATGTGGAAAGCCAAGAGCTTGCAGTAGAAAAGATTTGCTTCACAGCATCGAAGATAAAAAATTGCTCGTAGCTCTTAATGTATGCATTTTCGACCGTATGTTTACTGAGACTTCTTTGCTTCTAGTATCGTGTACTTTCAACTGTATGCGTTTACGCCGTTAATCATGATACACACTGCACAGATTGAACAGATGACTACATCCTTGCCTTACGTCCTTTTAACCCGATCATTTCGGTCTTGGGCTTGGTCTGGAAACTTCTGAAAGGTGGTGCTCGAAAAGAATGCTGAAGATTAAGTGGGTAAATCGAGTAATTAATTGGGAGGTACTGAACAGAATTGAGGAAAAATAAATTTATGGCACAGCTTGACTAAAAGAAGAGATCAGGTGGTAGGACACATCTTGAGACATCAATGAATGGTGTACTTGTCACTGTAGAGAAATGTGGGGGATGGTGACTGTAAAGGGAGATCAATTGATGTTTAGGGCAAGAGGGTTAACTGGACGTAGGTTTCTTAGAGATGAAGAGGCTTGCACGTGACAGACCAGTTAGGAGAAGTGCAGTAAACCAGTCTTGAGACCAGCAACTGCAACAACAAGAACCAGTTTACAAAGTTCCTGGCAGTTATAGTTCTTCCTTGGCTTGTTCAGCACACCCTCCTAAGTATGCTTCAAGTGCCATCGCAACTAAAGCCGCACACTAACAGGCCGACAACTCGGCATTGAAGCAATGGAGAGGCGTACTTCTAGATTTGCTACCGGTAGATTCGTTCAGTATACGAGCATTACGAAGATGCTTCATGAACTTAAATGGGGATACCTGGAGGGAAGACGACGTTGCTTCCTCAAATCCTAATGAGAATATTTAGAGAACAGTCATTTTCAGTTGACTTCAGAACGAGTCTACTACCGCCAACGTATATTTCAAGTAAGGACCACAAAGAGAAGAAAGAAATTGGGGCTTGTTCGGAGATATACAGACAGTCGATTCTGCCTCTCTCCATTTGCGAACGACTGTCGTTTCTTTCGCTGTCCACTTGCGAATGACTAGTAGTGATATGAGGTACCCTCCGCCATGCACTCTATGTACATGCACATGTACACGCAGCTGAAGAGTCATTAACAGCTGAGCGGCAGCCGATCTGGTGGTTCTGCTAAAGGGAGTGGATTGTTGGTGGAGGGCTTGAAAAAATCGTGAGATGAGAGAGAGAGAGAGAGAGAGAGAGAGACTTACAAACGTCGACAGGTAGGACATGCAGAGTGTGTGCGATGGTGGCGCGAGCTGGTCAAACAATGGATGAGTCGAGACAGTGAACAGCCATCTGATGGACCCAAGGGTAAAATAGTTAACTATTTCAACTGTATCAGACGAGGCTAACTGAATGGAAATTACTAAGGTCTTTTGGGACTGTAGCAATACATAACACATCCGAAAGAACAGACACCACATATAAGCAGAATTAAACAGGACAGAAATAGAGCTACAAAAGGCCACACTATAACTTACGAGGAACGTACATACGAGTATTTGGATTCGAAGAAATATACAGTGAAGCGCCAAAGAAACTGGTACACTAGCCTAATACCGTGTAGGGCCTCCATGATCACGAACAAGTCCCGCAACACGACGTGTCATGGACTCGACTAATGTTGGAAGTAGTGCTGGAGGAAGCTGACACCATGAATCGTGCAGAGCTGTCCATAAATACGTAAGAGTACGTGGAGACACAGATCTCTTCTAAACAGCACGCTGAAAGGCATCCCAAATATGCTTAATAATGTTCATGACTGAAAATTTGGGCGGCAGTGGAAGTGTTTAAACTCAGAAGAGTATCCTGGAGCCACTCTGTAGCAATTCTGGACGTGTTGGGTGTCGCATTGTCCAGCTGGAATTGCCCAAGTCCATCGGGATACACACTGGGCATGAATGGATGCAGGTGATCAGACAGGATGCTTAAGTACGTGTCACCTGTCAGAGTGGTATCTAGACGTATCAGAGGACCCATATCACTCCAACTGCATACGCCACACACCACTACAGAGCTTCCACCAGCTTGAACAGTCTCCTGCTTACATGCAAGGTCCATGGATTCGTGAGGTTGTCTCCATACCCGTACAATTTGAAACGAGGTTCGTCAGACCAGGAAACATGTTTCCAGTCATCAACAGTCCAATGTCGGTGTTGACGGGCCCAGGCGAGGTGTAAAGCATTGTGTAGTGCAGTCATCAAGCGTACATGAGTGGGCCTTCGGCTCCGAAAGGCCATATTGATGATGTTTCGTTGAGTGATTCGCACGCTGAGACTTGTTGATGACCAACATTGAAATCTGCGGCAGTTTGCGGAAGGGATGCACTTCTGTCACGTTGATCGATTCTATTCAGTCGTCGCTGGTCCCGTTCTTGCAGGATCTTTTCCCGGCCCCAGCGACGTCGGAGATTTGATGTTTTACCGGATTTCTGACATTCACGGAACAATCCCCACTTCATCACTACCTCGGAGCTGCTGTGTCCCATCGCTGATTCGCTGACTATAACACCACGTACACTGAAATCTTGATAACCTCCCGTTGTAAGAGCAGTAACCGATCTAACGACTGCGCCAGACAATTGTTCTCTTACATAGGCGTTGTCGACCGCAGCGCCTTATTCTGCCTGTTTACATATCTCTGTATTTGAATACGCATGACTATTAGAGTTTCTTTGGTGCTTCAGTGTATTTACACTACAGTCACCTGAACGATCATTTCAAGGTCCCTTATTGCAATGCTGATATTCGTTTATCTGCAAACCTCTGAGTTCGTCCAATAGAGGCTGCTGAGTACGCCGTCCTGAATTCGACCTTTTCCTGCCGCTGCGCCAGTTGAGACCAGTAGAGAGGGTGCAGTGTGTATGTGAAGTTGAACTTTGTGAAATTATTTGTTTAGTCACACGTATCGGCGATTGACAGTCAACCTTGCTAATGTACACTAAGGCGACAAAAGTCATGGGATTACCGATATGCACGCCCACAGACGGCTATAATATCTCATACACAGGGTATGAGGGCAGTGTAGTGGCGGAGCAGTCATTTGTATTCAGATGATGACGTGAACAGGTTTCCGACGTGATTATGGCTGCACGGTGAGAATTAATGGACCTTGAACGTGAAATAGTAGAACTAGACGCATAGGACATTCCATTTCGGAAGTTGAAGGGAACTTAATATTCCGAGATCCACAGTGTCAAGAGTGTGCCGAGAACACAGAATTTCAGGCATTACCACTCACCACAGACAATGCAGTAGCTGACGGCCTTCACTTAACGACCGACACAAGCGGCGTTTGCGTAGAGTAGTTAGTGCTAACAGACAAGCAACTCCGGAAATGAATGTGGAACGTACGACAACCGTATCTGCTCCGTGCGTGGCTCATGTTCCCTCCATCATGTATTTTACACCCTTTTTTTAACGTACCTCCACTTCACTACGTTATTTTAAATTACTACTGTCACTGAGTTGCTGCGTTTCCTGCAGCAGCATGGACTATCAGCTCGGAGACGATGGCTGCGGTTACACTTGACGCTGCGTCACAGACAGGAGCGCCTGCGATGGTGTACTCAACGACGAACCTGGGTGCACGATTGGCAAAACATCAGTTTTTCCGATGAATCCAGGTTCTGTTTACAGCGTCATGATGGTCGCATCCGTGTTTGGCGACATCGCGGTGAACGCACATTGGAAGCGTGTATTCGTTATCCCTATACTGGCGTTATCACCCAGCGTGATGGTATGGGGTGCCATTGGGTAGACGTCTCCGTCACATCTTGTTCGCATTCACGGCACTTTGAACAGTGGACGTTACATTTCAGATGTGTTACGACCCGTGGCTCTACCCTTCATTCGATCCCTGCGAAACCCTACATTTCAGCAGGATAATGCGCGACCGCATGTTGCAGGTGCTGTACGGGCCTTTCTGGATACAGAAAATGTTCGACTGCTGCCCTGGCCAGCACATTCTCCAGATCTCTCACCAATTGAAAAGTGTCTGGTCGATGGTGGCAGAGCAACTGGTCCGTCACAATACGCCAGTCACTACTCTTGATGAACTGTGGTATCGTGTTGAAGCTGCATGGGCAGCTGTACCTGTACACGCCATCCAAGCACTGTTTGACTCAATGCCCAGGCGTATAAAGGCCGTTGTTACGGCCAGAGGTGGTTGTTCCGGGTTTTGATTTCTCAGGATCTATGCACCCAAAAAGCGTGAAAATGTAATCACATGTCAGTTCTACTATAATATATTTGTCCGGAATGAATACCCGTTTATCATCGGCATTTCTTCTTGGTGAAGCAATTTTAATGGCCGGTAGTGTAGCTTAACAAGACACGAATTCAGAGGGTAAGGGAACACTAACTTGACACAATACTTGACACAAATGCGACAAAAAGGATACCACTGACAAGGAGAACGCCGTAATAGACGACAACTTAAAACAATGTGGCCCGTACACCAACGATCGACACCGCCTCCCTAGCAGCGTCACTCAAGACTGAACAATACATTGACTGGCACATAATCGTCGCTTAAACGCTGTTGAGAAAGACTCTTGATACACGCCACACCGCTGTAGTCTGCACTCGTTGCTTGTAGTTCTACAACATCCATTCGGGCAGCGTACTCCATACGCAGTAGCGAAAACAGGTAGAAACCCAGCCCGTATTCGTTGCCGGTATCTGCGCTCCATCCATCTAGAAACCGTTCTCCATACACAGTAGAGAGTATATGAGAATCAGGAGGCCTGTAGCAGCTGCCAGCGGCTCGGTGTTGCCTTCATGGCTCTGCTGTCACATCTCGGTTACTATGTACAGAGACTGGCTGCTCCTCGTTACAATCTAGCCGAAAGTGTGTTGATTTTCTTGTTCACAAGCAGACTGATCCTCAGGTCCAGCACTAAGCGACGTTGCTCCACAACCACATTGCAGTCGCCTCGATTCTTTCTAGTATTGACGGCAGAGACGTTCGTTGAACGGCGATGAAACGTTTTACCAGTTGTTCAATTCCTCGGCAACAGAAATCCGCGGGCCGCTGTGGCCGAGCGGTTCTAGTTGCTTCAGTCTGGAACTGCACGACTGCTATGGTCGCAGGCTCGATTCCTGCCTCGGGCATGGATGTGTCTGCTGTCCTTAGGTTAGTTAGGTTTAAGTAGTTCTAAGTTCTAGGGGACTGATGACCTCAGATGTTAAGTCCCATAGTGCTCAGAGCCATTTGAGCCATTTGAACAGAAATCCACTCGCTGACCACGGAACCATTCGAGAACGTCTTCATTGTTGGAAAATCTGCTATTCCTGCGAATCAGTTCCTCTATTGCCTGGATATTGATTCCTCTATTGCCTCGATATTGATGGCCTTCCCGGTCAACATCACCACGTTCGTGCGGCCGTGGTGAAATTGATTGCACCATTTGGCTACGGCCGGATGTGACACTGCATTTGGTGAATATACCGCCAGATTTTCAAGGTGACTATGTGTGCAAAAATACGTTCTCAGTTGCCGCACCACATCATTAGTACACTAGAATGCACCTGCTAACTGTACAACAGCAGAACTACGTCCACTGGAAAACCAGAACACGTACTTCCTTCTGAAAATGTGACACTCTTGTTGCTCAATCCTCTTAGCAGGGGAGGCATGTGCAGCCTATGTTTCGAAATTCCCTGTAAAATCAGCAACAAGTTTCTGTCTTTATTAGTATAGACTGTGTACGCTACTGGCCATTAAAATTGCTACACCAAGACGAAATGCAGATAATAAACAGGTATTCATTGGACACATATATTATACTAGAACTGACATGTGATTACATTTTCACGCTATTTGGTTGCATAGATCTCGAGACACAGTCCCCAGAACAACCACCACTGGCCATAATAACGGCCTTGATACGCCTGGGCATTGAGTCAAACAGAGCTTGTATGGCGTGTACAGGTACAGCTGGCCATGCAGCTTCAACACGATACCACAGTTCATCAAGAGTAGTGACTGGCGTATTGTGACGAGCCAGTTGCTCGGCCGCCATTGACCAGGCGTTTTCAGTTGGTGAGAGATCTGGAGAATGTGCTGGCCAGGGCAGCATGGGAATATTTTCTGTATCCAGAAAGGCCCGTACAGGACCTGCAACATGCGGTCGTGCATTATCCTGCTGAAATGTAGGGTTTCGCAGGGATAGAATGAAGGGTAGAGCCATGGGTCATAACACATCTGAAATGTAACGTCCACTGTTCAAAGTGACGTCAATGCGAAGAACAGGTGACCAACGTGTAACCAATGGCACCTCATACCATCACGCCTAGTGATACGCCAGTATGGCGATGACGAATACACGCTTCCAATGTGCGTTCACCGCGATGTTGCTAAACACGGATGCGACAATTATGATGCTGTAAACAGAATCTGGTGCGGTTCTGGGCGCTGCAGTCTGGAACCGAGTGATCGTTACGGTCGCAGGTTTGAATCCTGCCTCGGGCATGGATGTGTGTGATGTCCTTATGTTAGTTAGGTGTAATTAGTTCTAAGTTCTAGGCGACTGCTGACCTCAGAAGTTAAGTAGCATAGTGCTCAGAGCCATTTTTTGAAACAGAATCTGGATACATAAAAAAAAATTACGTTTTGCCATTCGTGCACCCAGGTTCGTCGTTGAGTACACCATCGCAGGAAATCCTGTCTGTGATGCAGCGTCTAGGGTAACCGCAGCCATGGTCTCCGAGCTGATAGTCCATGCTGCTGCGAACGTCGTCGAACTGTTCGTGCAGATGGTTGTTGTCTTGCAAACGCCCCCCTCTGTTGACTCAGGGATCGAGACGAGGCTCCACGATCAGTTTCAGCCATGCTGATAAGATGCCTGTCATCTCGACTGCTAGTGATACGAGGCCGTTGGGATACAGCACGGCGTTCCGTATTACCCTCCTGCACCCACCGATTCCATATTCTGCTAACAGTCACTGGATCTCGACCAACGCGAGCAGCGGTGTCGCGATACGTTAAACCGCAATCGCGATAGGCTACAATCCGACCTTTATCGAAGTCGGAAACGTGATGGTACGCATTCCCCCTCCTTACACGAGGTATCACAACAACGTTTCACCAGGCAACGCCGGTCAACTGCTGTTTGTGTATGAGAAACCAGTTGCAAACTTTCCTCATATCAGCACGTTGTAGGTGTCGCCTCAGGCGCCAACCTGCTGTGAATGCTCTGAAAAGCTAATCATTTGCATATCACTGAATCTTCTACCTGTCTGTCAAATTTCGCGTCTTTAGCAAGTCACCTTCGTGGTGTAGCAATTTTAATGACCAGTAGTGTAGTTTTGTGAAATCGTATGAATTTTTTTGAAATACAGTATATTTTCTAAGTGAGCGCGGAATACGTTGTCATACGGCGCAGAAAGTCTATTTTGTACTTCAATCTATGTCTTTTCTTTGCTGTAAGTCTGTTCTTTTGGTTCGCTGCAATGTTTTTACATCTTTTATTGTGATCTAGTGAGTCCAGTTGATAAACATGCTTTCATCCAGTGCCCAGCGCGACCAAGACGTGTGGCCGTTTAGGGTTGGACCTATTACATGTGCTCACGACGACCTGTGTACAACAGAGATGCACATCAATATTAACATCATAAAAGCTTCATGCTGGATACATGCGTCATTTCAGATACATATGTAAAATATGCTACTGGTGATGCCCGTATATTGGACTGACAATTAAATGTTTTTACTTGCAGCACCTGGTGTACTGAAAGAAGTTTTTAATATATGTTACTTTAGAGACATATTGACACATTAAAAGTATAATAATAACGATTTTGTTCCTGATTGTGGATAATTAGTTGTCAGATAGGCTCATTAAAAAGTTGTTTTTGCTATTCATATCGTGAATAAATTTGATACATAGCCCCACATGGTTAATGTTAAGATCTCTCCTGCAAGTAAGGCCACAGGTTAACCAAACTAAGGCGCAAAAACGCGTTGTATCTCATAGTAAGTAGATCAACTGATAAGTACAGGAATATGCTACAGTATCGACAGTATCGTAATAGACATCTGGTGATAGTATAGGCAGCTGAGAAATGAATACGTTAGCACAAGATAGATAGTAAATAATGTTTCAATAAAATATGAAAAGACTGTCTACAAAATAAGCAACTAAGTATTCCAAATACAGTTTACACATTTCTCAATGTAATAACGTGCGTGAAAGATACGAACTGCAGTAAGCATAATATGGCTGCTATTGTAAGTTTATCAGATGTTGGAATAATGGGATAGTATCAGTAAGAATAATTCACGGAGAGCTGCTGCTTTTATACGTCCTCTACATTTCCGCATGGGAGCTTCATTTAAGAGAGCAACATTTTTTAATTTAATTACGCCCTCTTGATCTATCATTTCCGTTCCAGTTGGCTTCAAGTTTCAGTAACAGTACGATGTCTTGTCCTTTGGAAAGGCACACTTTCCTTTTCTACAGCCGCTGGCGCTGTAATTGTATTATCGTTAATATGCAAGTATACATGCTGATTAATGCTGTGTACAAGAGGCGGGGAGCTCTACCGGTTATTGGCACACAGTACACAGACTTAATTAAACAGTGACGGATATCGACAGCGTATCGCACATCCTGCGGCTGATGGCCGCCGGATGGGGATCATCCGCATCTGACAGGTAGCCCTGCCCAAGTGATTACAGCTGCCCGCCTGGCGCGTCTGGGCTTCAACACAAACACGTTGAGTCATCATCAAAATGACAACATTATTTTTGCTAAAAATATACATAAAAGAAGGCAAGGTCGTCTTTGTGTCTTCGCAGAAGCTTTCAATTGACATGTTATTTCAATAAAAATTTGATCATCTACAATGATTTGAACATGCAGATACCCCTACACGAATTACTTATTGCGATGAAATGCAGAAAAGGATTAAAAACTCTCATGGAATAACACAAATCTAACATTATCCCCCATCTTCTAATATGTTTATTGGTAATAAAACTATGTCTATGATTATTTTTTATTTAACACTGACCTACAGAATTTTCCGACAAGGACAACTAAAACTTAACCAATATATTTACTACCCACAATATACAAGACCAATGCAACCTGACTGCTACACATTGACAACATAACTTCCTATAATTTACACAAAAGAATGGATCTGAATTGCCAGAAACCCTAACAATAACACAAATACAAAAAATATGAAATTAAAGAAATATTAAACCTCCTCCAACTCTGTTAATTGCCTAAACACATTTCAATCACGAATCCCGATAGTGGAAACCCAATTCTTTTTCATAAGTTACTTACCTCAGAAAATTTTCATTACACGAATTACAGCAATTACAGCAAGTAGCAACAACAGCCAGTTAAATAAAAGGATTCTAACTACTACACGGGGTGGTCCATTGATAGCGACCGGGCCAAATATCTCACGAAATAAGCGTTAAACGAAAGAAGTACAAAGAACAAAGCTTGTCTAGCTTGAAGGGGGAAACCAGATGGCGCTATGGTTGGCCCGCTAGACGGCGCTGCTCTAGATCAAACGGATACCAACTGCGTTTTTTAAAATAGGAATCCCCATTTTTATTACCTGTTCGTGTAGTACGTAAAGAGACATGAATGTTTTATTTGGGCCACTTTTTTCGCTTTGTGATAGATGGTGCTGTAATAGTCACAAACGTATAAGTACGTGGTATCACGTAATTGTAATAGTCACAAACGTATAAGTACGTGGTATCACGTAATATTCCGCCAGTGCGGACGGTATTTGCTTCGTGATACATCACTCGTGTTAAAATGGACCGTTTACCAATTGCGGCAAAAGGTCGATATCGTGTTGATGTATGGCTATTCTGATGAAAATGCCCAACGGACGTGTGCTATGTATGCTGATCGGTATCCTGGACCACATCATCCAAGTGTCCGGAACGTTCGCCGGATAGTTACGTTATTTAAGGAAACAGGAAGTGTTCAGCCACATGTGAAACGTCAACCACGACCTGCAACAAATGATGATGATAAAGTAGGTGTTTTAGCTGCATTCGCGGCTAATCCGCAAATCAGTAGCAGACAAATTGCGCGAGAATGCTACATCAGCATCGATTGCACCCGTACCATATTTCTATGCGCCAGGAATTCCATGGCGACGACTTTGAACGTCGTGTACCGTTCTGCCACTGGGCGCGAGAGAAATCACGAGACGATGACAGATTTTTTGCACACGTTATATTTAGCGACGAAGCGTCATTCACTAACACCGGTAACGTAAACCGGCGTAATATGTACTACTGGGTAACGGAAAATCCACGAGCGTTGCGAGAAGTGGAACATCAGCGACATTGCTGCGGAATTATGGGAGGAAGGATAATTGGACCCCATTTTATCGATGGAAATCTAAATGGTGCAATGTATGCTGATTTCCTACGTAATGTTCTACCGATGTTACTACAAGATGTTTCACTGCATGACAGAATGGCGATGTACTTCCAACATGATGGATGTCCAGCGTATAGCTCGCGTGCAATTGAAGCGGTATTGAATAGCATATTTCATGACAGCTGGATTGGTCATCGAAGCACAATACCATGGCCCGCACGTTCACCAGATCTGACGTCCCCGGATTTCTTGAAGGATATTTGCTATCGTGATCCACCGACAACGCCTGACAACATGCGACAGCGCATTGTCAATGGATGTGCGAACATTGCGGAAGGCGAACTACTCGCTATTGAGACGAATGTCGTTACACGTATTGCCAAATGCACTGAGGTTGACGGACGTAATTTTGAGCATTTATTGCATTAATGTGATATTTACAGGTAATCACGCTGTAACAGCATGCGTTCTCAGAAATGATAAGTTCATAAAGGTACATGATTCACATTGGAACAACCGAAAGAAAATGTTCAAACGTACCTACGTTCTGTATTGTAATTGAAAAAACCTACCTGATACCAACTGTTTGTCTAAAATTGTGAGCCATATGTTTGTGACTATTACAGCGCCATTTATCACAATGCGAAAAAAGTGGTCCACCTAAAGCATTCATATTTTTTTACGTACTACAGGATTATGTAATAAAAATGGGCGTTTAAAAAAACGCAGTTGATATCCGTTTGACCTATGGCAGCGCCATCTAGCGGGCCAACCATAGCGCCATCTGGTTTCCCCCTTCAAGCTAGACAAGTTTCATTCTTTGTAGTTTTTTGTTTGACGCTTATTTCGTGAGATATTTGGCCCGGTCACGATCAATGGACCACCCTGTAGATTCTAACTACTAGGAGGCATATGTTAGCAAAAGAAAGATTTTATTGAAGAGCAAACAATGTATTTAGAAAATGTTACTTTATTCATGCCACACCCAGTTCAAAAAATTATATAGTTGTCAACAATTCCACTACCCAAACATTATCAACAACATCCATCCTCATACATTTCCTTGTATATTTTCTTATACGCACTTCATTTCATCTCACAAGAAAATCATGTCAATATACTTCCCTATTCAGTCACTAACTGCTTGTCCGTCCAACCACAGAATCTCTCTCCGAGGGCGCAGAGCGGTGTCAGCGTTATTAACACAGTCTATAGCGTTGCCAACATACAAACAGGCTACTTTCAGTAATAATACCACTGAAATTAAATTGTTAAGTGGATACAACTGCCTCGTCGATGCAGTAATATAACGCCATAATATTATAACATGGCACCGTTCTCTGAAGTTGGACCTTCAAATAGACATTATTTAAAGTCAAATTAAACACCGTTCAGCCGTCTAGTTTCCAAATTTATTTTATTTGGCTACCAGTTTCGGCGATTTACTGCACCATCTTCATGCTCCTGATTGACGTGTAGGAAGATTCCACCTCGGTTATGACCAAAACAACAGACGGAAATACTGGTATTAGTAGATTTCTGCTTGCTACAGCGATACCTTCAACTATCATCTGCCTGCTGTTGCAGCAGCAGTAACCGATCCAACAACTGTGCCAGACACTTGTCTTGTATAGATGTTGCCGACCGCAGCGCCATATTCCGCCTGTTTACATATCTCTGTATTTGAATAAGCATACCTATACGGTTCCTTTGGTGCTTCAGTTTATTTCATGGAGCTACCCTCCACGAAAGCTATTTCGTCAATCCGAATGTGTTTCTGACTTATAGTAAATGTTAGTAATACCGAGTATAATTTTTAAAGCAAAGGAAGGATAAAATAAATACACTACGAAAAAGAGGAAGAAGTTATCCAAATTGGTCATACATGTATTGAGGATCAGGGCATAAAGTCCTTGAGAGTATCATTCCGTGTGCTCTGCTGAACAGCAACTATGCCTCGAAGACAGCCGTGTGATCAATATTCGCAGATGTTAGCACTTGAGAGGTGTATTTGAGCTCAAAGAAGCCGGTTGTAGTAACCGGCGAATCGCTCGCCATTTGAGTACCACAGTGCCACTATCCGACGACACTGGCTGTAACGTGTGACCATGGCCGAACACAGTGTCAAGAGTGAAGTGGTCGACCAAGAGAGACGGCAGAACGTGAAGAGCGAGCAATCGTCAGGTAAGCACTCAGGGCTCCGGATTCCTCGTTATTATTGTTCTGACGTACAGCTGGTCCTTCAGGGACCGCAAGGACCCTTCATAGGCGGTTAACAGAAAAGGGGCTGAGCACACGACACCCCTTGGGCCGACTACCATTGAACTCTGTTCGCCAACAGGCCATTTTCCAGTGGTGTCGGGCACATTTGGCCTGCAGTGTCATTGCCTGGAGTAGAAGTGCCTTCAGTGATGAGTCCTGCTCCAAAATGCACACCAATGCAATGAAGACGTGTCTGGAGACTCCCCAGACAGCGATGGGATACCAACCTCACTTCGCCCCTCATATCGCCAGACAATGGTCTGGGGTGCCATTTCCTTTCATAGCAGGACCCGTTTGGTTGACATGGGCGGCATCCTCGCAACATAACGAGACTTCGCCGATTTTCTAAGTCACGTTTTGTTGACCTTCATGGCAAGCCATCCTGGATTCAAATTTCAGCAACACAATGCCCACAGGCAGACGAGGAGTGTTTCTGCTGCTCGTCTATGTGCTTGTCAAACCCTACCTTGGTAATCAAGCTCGCCGGATCTCACCCCAATTAATGTTTGTTGCATTATGGGCAGGGTCCTCCAAACAGCCAGGGATTTTGACGATCTAACGCGCCAATTGGTCAGAATTTGTTACGATATCCCACAGAAGGACATCCAACAACACTGTCAATCAATCCCAAGCTAAATAACTGTTCGCATAAGCGCCAGAGATGGACCGACGCTTTATATACTTGCTCAATTTATCAGGCACTTTCTCTTGAATAAATTATCCAATTTTTCTGAAATCGTAATCATTTGTTCGTCTGTACATGTAAATCACTTCTCCCCATTTCCGTCCCTTCATTTGTGGCGTGTCGCTTTTATCGTCTTAGTGTGTATGAATAAAAATGTCAATGTTGAAAGAGACGGAAAGTTTGAAGCAATTTTGTGAAGCAGACTGAAAGTCTGTTACGTTACATTAGAGCATACTTTCATTACGAGAAAATTTTGATTATATTGAATAAAAGACCTCACCTCTGAAGCAAACGATAAGATGTCGAATAACTCCTCACATATCTCTTATTAGCAAGAAGAGAGGGAAATCCAATATTTAACATACGAAGTGAGGCGTCATCTAATCACCAATGGAAAAAGTCAGCAAAGTTTACCCTCCAAGAAATCCTTTCTTATTGCGACACAAAGGAGTAACAACAGATATTTCGTCGAGAGGAGCTATCTGAAAATTACTTCGTCACCGTACACGAGTCCAAGAGAAGCTTCAGAGTACCTTTATTTTTCTTTTAGTCTACAGTTTACTGACTGGTTTGATGCGGCCCACCACGATTTTCTGTTCATCTCAGAGTAGCACTTGCAACCTACGTCCACATGGCATTGCTACCAAACAGGTATGAATGACGATGAACGAAATGGTAGGCAATTTCCCTGTGAAGCACTGGGAGTCGCAAAATGGAGTGGAGGTCTCGGTTCTCAAACAGCGGCTTATAACAATCTAGGCGAAATTGGAAAAAGTGTAAAATCATTCTTGTATCAGTTGTGGAGCGGCGGATGAAGATCCAGTGGTCGAAACTTCAGTTAAATCGATATAAAAAGCCACTTAAACTGTCTGTGCACGCTTTACACCTACCTTTACCGTTTACAAGAGCCTGAACACAGTTTTTGCAATAAATTATATGCTGAATGTATTCCAATCTCTGTCTTCTTCTACAGTTTTTGCTCTCTACACTCCCTCTAGTACCATGGAAGTCCCATCATCCTGTCCCTTCTCCTTGTCAATGTTTTCAACATATTTCTTTCCTCTCAAATTCTGCGCAGCATCTCCTCATTCCTCATCATTGTAGTAATCCGAATATGACATAAGGTAAAGTCATAATGCCCGATCACAGCGTCGTCACAGTTTTGTTGATGAGGAATGTATCGAGTGAAATATTGTTATGTTAATTCTCTATCTGTTGGTTTATTAGTCTTTCATAATATAAAGCCATTCGTAGACGCCTTCTATCTGTGCAGCTTTAGTTACGTCACACAATAAATTATTAATTTTATGGTTATAACTTTCTGTTACAATATTTGTTTTTAAATTACTGTTTCAGCACTTCCTTCTTTTTTAATTACTGTGTTACATTATATTCCACTTTATTATACCGTACCGTGACTCATTCTTTTAAAGAGGAACATAGTCGCTTTTTTGTGCTCCGACAGGACGATTTTTCCATTGGTTTCCTACTTTTTCTTGCTACTGCAATGTGTGCAGCTTATAAAAACTAATTCTACAGATAGTAAAGTTTTGGAAGTTTATTGTATACTTCGACACATTTACATACTTTGACACATATAAACAACAAATGAGTACTCATGACATAAGATTAACTCAAAATTGTTTCCTTTGCATTTTTTCTGGATACTCTGCTCATCAATCCCAGACTCCCGCCTTATAATTTGTATCTTAAGAGAGTAAAAATTTAATTAGAAATATTTTACTGAATTTGCAGTCTTTCGAGTTTACATAACTTTTTGCATTCCCTTGAAGTTCTTTCCGGGCACCTTAGGACGCTTCTTAGTTGTTTTCTTGTCACGGCGGTACCATTTTTGGCACATTTGTATAGACTGAAGTGCTTATTATACAGACAGCGCATCATGAAATTTTATTGGTGAAAAAATGCTGACTACAACATGGTTTGGTAACCTCAGAGCCCTCGCGATGATCATAGGTCCCTCGCCACGTGTTCACTAAGTCACTCAAAACTACTTTTACACCTTAGACAGGATATTATGTGCAGAGTTTAGGTGCATAACTACGGTAATATCAGATCTCTGGATCTTGGTAAAGGACAGTGAAATTAAAAAATGTTTCGAAGTTCCCCGAGAACATCATCTGAAGAACATATGGTAAAAATTCGACGATTAGCCATGAATAGAAATTATAGAAGTGGCCACCCCACAATTTGTACCCTTTGAGTTTTGCTCAGGAACAGCCCATGTGGTTTCACAATCCGCCTAAGGTCCACCATAGACCACACCTACCGCAAGAGAACCAACCGAAATTCACAGTTTGCCCGAGCTGGAGGAAGTGTGTGTTGTTTAAATTTAGACACTGTACTATATGATGGCTACAGTACGCCCGTTTTTCCGATAGGCACACAAATGTGTCGCTAGGCCAACAGCTAAGAAAAACAATTAACCTCTTATCACTGCGATAAAGAGAACCCGAGATACACTTCCATGAAAAATCGCATTTTCTCGCGCGGCCTTTTGGAATATGTTGATACCATACACTGCCGTGCACGGACAGATAGAAAAGGGTGATGAATGTTCTATTTAGGCACATTCAACTTCCAAAAGACAAATGATGCAAATCAGAAAATATTACAACAGAAAATTGTGCTTTTGCTGAAATGGAATAACTATTGCAGTACGAGCCATTTAATACAAATAGAAAGAAAACGATACGTCGAGATACTCTTCTCGATTGTGTTTACGTAGCGTTGTGAGGGGTAGACACTTCTGCCGACAGGCGGAATACCAGTCATTATTATTATTATTATTATT
Source organism: Schistocerca cancellata (assembly GCF_023864275.1). Taxonomy (NCBI): domain Eukaryota; kingdom Metazoa; phylum Arthropoda; class Insecta; order Orthoptera; family Acrididae; genus Schistocerca; species Schistocerca cancellata. Next base: position 616,340,135 of record NC_064630.1, on the reverse strand, counting down.
ATTAGTATTATTATTATTAGGGATATTGATATATTTGCTGTGCGTGAACTTTTACAGAATGTATCAAACATTTATATCGAAACTTTTATTTATAGTCAAAGTTCCTGATCGCACTGAGTAAATTGCAAGTAACATTTCCTTTCAGTGAGTACAAAGAGTAATGTGGGGGTGCAGACTGGAAATTATCGTCACTATGTTCTCTATCGTATTCTGGTTTACCGCAAAAAACTATGTTCAGGCTCTTGCAAACGGCAAAGGTAGGTGTAAAGCATGCTCAGACAGTTTTAGTGTCTTTTTATATCGATGTAACTGAAGTTTCGACCATTGGATATTCATCCGCCGCTCCACAACTGATACACGAATGATTTTCCACTTTTTTCAATATCGCCTATATTGTTATAAGCCGCTGTTTGAGAACCAGGACCTCCACTCGCTATTGCGATTCCCAGTGCTTCACAGGTAAATCGCCTACCATTTCGTTCATCGTCGTTCATACCTGTTTGGTACCAATGGAAGCGTCTTCACCCCTTAAACACTGTCATGTGGTGCCGAATTGTCATGGCTGGATCGAGAGAATTTTTCCTCGCAGGTGACTATTATTTCTTCCTACACTTTCATCCGTGTCTTTTCCATACTAATTGTGATACGAATGTATACAAATCTTGTACATGGGTGCCCGTGGTGCTTATCTCAGCTTGGTGCCCCAAGCAGCATCTGCTGTCTGTGGTACATTCTCTACATAAATGTTATAGTTGGCCGGCCTGTGTGGCCGAGCGGTTATAGACGCTTCAGTCTGGAACCGCGTGGCAGCTACTGTCGCAGGTTCGAATCCTGCCTCGGGCATGGATGTGTGTAATGTCCTTAGGTTAGTTAAGTTTAAGTAGTTATAAGTTCTAGGGGACTGATGACCTCAGATGTTAAGTCCCGTGGTGCTCAGAGCCATTTGAACCATTTTTTTTTTTTATAGTTGTGTGCCTCTGTCCGCCAGACGCCAAGCAGGCGGTGGCTTGTGTCGTTTGAGCCCAAAGGCGCCCTTGTGCATTGTTATCGTACACTTGCACAAGCTCGCATGTGTTGTTGCAACGTTGTTCCCCCTCAAATGCAAAAAACGAAATCACTGCACGACACTCCACTGCACTAACTAGCTCCTCCATCTTGGTTTGATCCCTCTACCGGCACGCTACGGTACTATGAGGTGCACCCCACCTGCAGATATTACGTTTCTTCAGTCGAACATTCGTTGGGTCACTTTCTTATTTCGGTATGATAATTAAAACTTTACGACTAAATCTCATATTGGAGGCAAGAAAGTGTCAAAAAATATCAGGAAGTGAAGAGGACAGCATACACTGGAAAACTGCGATGGAGCGACGAGGCAAAATAACGATGTCTTAAAAAAGTGGGGAAGGATCAAGGTCCACGAGGGACCATTAGAGACAGTGAGTGAGTAAATCAGCAGTAATATGGAATAAAAAAGCAGGCAAACTGTTGTCAAATAGACCGACGGAAAAAAATCGCAACACCAAGAAGAAATTGTTCGACATGTACGAAAGATGATTTCTGTTCAAATTTCGGGCCTGTTACATAAGACTGGTGCTAGTAGCGCCACTATGAGGATGCAAATCAGACTAAATAAACGCCGTAACGGTAGTGAGCGTTGAATACCTTTGGATGTGGTGAATTCATGTGAGTCAATAACGCCTTTAAGGCGACAAGGAAGCCAGTATCAGTACCTCATTGAGTTTGAACGACGTTATTTAATAGGGCTTCCTTCGGCGGTACTGCAGGAAGACTTGGGAGGAGTTTAGCCACTGTACATGATTGCTGGCAACGGTGGTCATGAGAATGTACGGTCGCAATAAGGTCAGGCTCCGGACGGCTACGTGGCACTACCTAGAGAATTTTATGGTGTGCGTCGTATGGGTCTGGCGCATCGTACGGCATCTGCAGCAGCAATTTCAACAGAAGTTGGTTACACAGTGACACAACGAATTGCATATCGGCTAAATGGTTCAAATGACTCTGAGCACTATGGGACATAACTTCTGAGCTCATCAGTCTACTTGAACTTAGAACTACGTAAACCTAAGTAACCTAAGGGCATCATACATATCCATGCCCGAGGCAGGAGTCGAACCTGCGACCGTAGCGGTCGCGCGGTTCCAGACTGTAGCGCCTAGAACCGCTCGGCCACTATGGCCGGCCATATCGGTTACTTCAAGGACAGTTTCGAGCCAGACGCCCTTTGCCCCATTTGGGACTTCCACGGCGTCAAGCGACAACTCACTGAAAGGAAGGGTAGAGACTTCTTGTGTTTTATGAGGAAAGCTTGTTCTGCCTCGGTGCCAGTGTTGGCCATGCGTTGGTTGCAAGGAGGCAGGTTGAGGGCCTGCACCCAACCTGTCTGCATGGACACACTGGACCTACACCTGGAGTTGTGGTCTGGAAGTGCGATTTCATATGACAGCGTCAGTCTGGTGATTCGATCTGCTGTGATGCCATTTATGAACAGAATTCCAGAGGGTATTTTCCAACAGGATAATGCTCGCCCACGTACTACTGTTATAGACCAACACGTTCTACAGAGTGACGACATCGCCAGGTCCTGATGGGATTCCAGTTCGGTTTTACAGAGAGTACTGTACTGCATTGGCTTCTTACTTAGCTTGCATTTATCGCGAATCTCTTGCCCAACATAAAGTCACGAGCGACTGGAAAAAAGGGCAGGTGCGGCTGTATATAAGAAGGGTAGAAGGACGGATCCTCAAAATTACAGACCAATATCCTTGACATTGGTTTGTTGCGGGATTCTCGAACATATTATCAGTTCGAATATAATGAATTTTCTTGAGACAGAGAAGTTGCTGTCCATGCATCAGCACGACTTTAGAAAGCATCGCTCCTGCGGAACGCAACTCGCCCTTTTTTCACATGATATCTTGCGAACTATGGATGAAGGGTATCAGACGGATGCCATATTCCTTGACTTCCGGAAAGCGTTTGACTCGGTGCTCCACTGCAGACTCCTAACTAAGGTCCGAGCATACGGGATTGATTCCCAAATACACTCCTGGAAATGGAAAAAAGAACACATTGACACCGGTGTGTCAGACCCACCATACTTGCTCCGGACACTGCGAGAGGGCTGTACAAGCAATGATCACACGCACGGCACAGCGGACACACCAGGAACCGCGGTGTTGGCCGTCGAATGGCGCTAGCTGCGCAGCATTTGTGCACCGCCGCCGTCAGTGTCAGCCAGTTTGCCGTGGCATACGGAGCTCCATCGCAGTCCTTAACACTGGTAGCATGCCGCGACAGCGTGGACGTGAACCGTATGTGCAGTTGACGGACTTTGAGCGAGGGCGTATAGTGGGCATGCGGGAGGCCGGGTGGACGTATTGCTCAACACGTGGGGCGTGAGGTCTCCACAGTACATCGATGTTGTCGCCAGTGGTCGGCGGAAGGTGCACGTGCCCGTCGACCTGGGACCGGACCGCAGCGACGCACGGATGCACGCCAAGACCGTAGGATCCTACGCAGTGCCGTAGGGGACTGCACCGCCACTTCCCAGCAAATTAGGGACACTGTTGCATCTGGGGTATCGGCGAGGACCATTCGCAACCGTCTCCATGAAGCTGGGCTACGGTCCCGCACACCGTTAGGCCGTCTTCCGCTCACGCTCCAACATCGTGCAGCCCGCCTCCAGTGGTGTCGCGACAGGCGTGAATGGAGGGACGAATGGAGACGTGTCGTCTTCAGCGATGAGAGTCGCTTCTGCCTTGGTGCCAATTATGGTCGTATGCGTGTTTGGCGCCGTGCAGGTGAGCGCCACAATCAGGACTGCATACGACCGAGGCACACAGGGCCAACACCCGGCATCATGGTGTGGGGAGCGATCTCCTACACTGGCCGTACACCACTGGTGACCGTCGAGGGGACACTGAATAGTGCACGGTACATCCAAATCGTCATCGAACCCATCGTTCTACCATTCCTAGACCGGCAAGGGAACTTGCTGTTCCAACAGGACAATGCACGTCCGCATGTATCCCGTGCCACCCAACGTGCTCTAGAAGGTGTAAGTCAACTACCCTGGCCAGCAAGATCTCCGGATGTGTCCCCCATTGAGCATGTTTGGGACTGGATGAAGCGTCGTCTCACACGGTCTGCACGTCCAGCACGAACGCTGGTCCAACTGAGGCGCCAGGTGGAAATGGCATGGCAAGCCGTTCCACAGGACTACATCCAGCATCTCTACGATCGTCTCCATGGGAGAATAGCAGCCTGCATTGCTGCGAAAGGTGGATATACACTGTACTAGTGCCGACATTGTGCATGCTCTGTTGCCTGTGTCTATGTGCCTGTGGTTCTGTCAGTGTGATCATGTGATGTACCTGACCCCAGGAATGTATCAATAAAGTTACCCCTTCCTGGGACAATGAATTCACGGTGTTCTTATTTCAATTTCCAGGAGTGTATGTGAGTGGCTTGAAGACTTCTTGTCCTCGATGGTGAGTGTTCATCGGAGGTGAGGGTATCATCTGGAGTGCCCCAGGGAAGTGTGGTAGGTCCGCTGTTGTTTTCTATCTACATAAATGATCTTTTGGATAGAGTGGATAGCCATGTGTGGCTGTTTGCTGATGATGCTGTGGTGTACGGGAAGGTGTCGTCATTGAGTGACTGTAGGAGGATACAAGATGACTTGCACAGGATTTGTGATTGGTGTAAAGAATGGCAGCTATCTCTAAATATAGATAAATGTAAAGTAATGCAGATGAATAGGAAAAAGATTCCGTAATGTTTGAATACTCCACTGGTAGTGTAGCGCTTGACATAGTCACGTCAATTAAATTGTTGGGCGTAAAATTGCAGAGCGATATGAAACGCGACAAGCATGTAATGGCAGTTGTGGGGAAGGCGGAATTTTCGTCATCAGTTCATTGGTAGAATTTTGAAAAGATGTGGTTCATCTGTAAAGGACACCTCTTATAAAACACTAATACGACCTATTCTTGCGTACTGCTCGAGCGTTTCGGATCCCTATCAGGTCGGATTGATGGAGGATATAGAAGCAATTCAGAGGCGGCCTGCTAGATTTGTTACTGGTAGGTTTGATCATCACGCGAGTGTTACGGAAATGCTTCAGGAACTTGGGTGTAAGTCTCTGGAGGAAAGGAAGCGTTCTTTTCGTAAATCGCTACTGAGAAAATTTAGAGAACCAGCATTTGAGGCTGACTGCAGGACAATTTTACCGCCACTAACTTATATTTCGCGGAAAGACCGCAAAGATAAGATGAGAGAGATTAGGGCTCGTACAGAGGCATATAGGCAGTCATTTTTCCCTCGTTCTGTTTGGGAGTAGCCGGCCGGGGTGGCCGAGCGGTTCTAGGCGCTGCAGTCTTGAACCGCACGATCGCTGCGGTCGCAGGTTCGAATCCTGCCTCGGGCATGGATGAGTGTGCTGTCCTTAGGTTAGTTAGGTTTAAGTAGTTCTAAGTTCTAGGGGACTGATGACCTGAGAAGTTAGGTCTCATAGTGCTCAGAGCCATTTGAACCGTTCGTTTGGGAGTGGAACAGGGAAAGAAGATACTAGTTGTGGTGCGAGGTACCCACCGCCAAGCACCGTAAGGTGGATTGCGGAGTATGTATGTAGATGTAGATGTAGATGTAGACATATGGGACATACTCGGAAGACATCTGGAGCGTCATCCACAACCAGCATTAACTGTCCCTGTATTAAGCAACCAAGTGCAACGGACATGGAACATCCTACAAACTGACAGCCGACACCTGTACAACACAATGCATTCACGTTTGCATGCTTGCATTCAACATTCCTGCACCGGTTGCTGATGTAACAACTTTTCATATTTGCAGTAGCTTATCTTGTACTTACAATAACCTGTCATCTTGCAATGTCAGTCCCTTAATTACATTACCTAGAAAATTGCATTTCCGAAATTTTATTACCCAACATTATTTTTTGATGTTGTGATTTTTATCCACCAGTTTATTTGCATGAGGTTCCGAGCCTAAGGCCAGAAGCGACAGCGACGAACTGGAGACGCGTTTCGTGTGAGCTCACAGCACGTAGGTCGCAGAAGGTCTGCGTGGTTCGCGTCGCTCCGCGCAGGGACAGTGGTAGCAGCAGTGGTCCAGGGGGAACACGGCACTGTGCCGGAAGTTCCGCAGCAGGCAGCAGACAGCACGCAGTGCGGCAAACGCGACGCGCATGCGTGCCCTTCCACGGCTTGATGCGTCTTGTAAGAGGCTGCTGGGGGCTGCCACGTGGATGTGCTGGTTACTCCTAGGGGGCCGGCGAGCTGAGGAGCTGAGGCAGAATGCACAGCAGGAGGAGGGGCGCCGTGCCCTCGGGAGAACAGCGTCTGCGACAGCCCTGCGCTTGCACCTGGTGTTGAGGCATTACATGGAAGGGATGTAGATGTTATCCACCTCATTTACATAAATAACACGAAGTACCAATATCAAATGCCTATTAGCCTACCAGAGGCAAAAAGTTTTATGTTACCAAATAGTTTCACATTTCATTCATATGCTCCAGTTTCTCAAGAATGAGATAGAAAAGTAGTAGTAATACGAAGTTTTATATAAATTTGGAATTGTCGTATTCTTCCACATAATTTGTGTGATGTCCAGGTTTCTTCTCCTTCCTCGATCTAAGAAACAATCTTGTCATCACTAATCCTGTAACCATTCCTGCCATTGAAGCTTCCTGGCAGATCAAAACTGTGTGCCGGACTGAGACTCGAACTCGAGACCTTTGACTTTCGCGGGCAAGTGCTCTACCAACTGAGCTGGTAGAGCACTTGCCTCCGAAAGGCAAAGGTCCCGAGTTCGTGTCTCGGTCCGGCACACAGTTTTGATCTGGCTTCAAATGGCTCTTAGCACTATGGGACTTAACATCTGTGGTCATCAGTCCCCTAGAACTTAGAACTACTTAAACCTAACTAACCTAAGGACATCACACACATCCATGCCCGAGGCAGGATTCGAACCTGCGACCGTAGCGGTCACGCGGTTCCAGACTGAAGCGCTTAGAACCGCACGGCCACACCGGCCGGCACAGTTTTGATCTGCTAGGAAGTTTCATATCAGCGCACACTCCGCTGCAGAGTGAAAATCTCATTCTGGAAACATCCCCCAGGCTTTGGCTAATCCATGTCTCCGCAATATCCTTTCTTCCAGGACTGCTAGTTCTGCAAGCTATGCAGGAGAACTTCTGTCAAGTTTGGAAGGTAGGAGACGAGGAATTAAAATTGTGAGGACGAGTCGTGAGTCGTGCTTGGGTAGCTCCGTTGGTAGAGCACTTTCCCGCGAAAGGCAAAGGTCGCGAATTCGAGTCTCGGTCCGGCACATAGTTCTGATCTGCCAGGAAGTTTCTTATCAGCGCACACTCCGCTGCAGAGTGAAAATCTCATTCTGAATTCCTGCCATTGTCAAAACTTATCCTCTAGTTAACTTCACCAGCAATGCCAGAATCACCGGTTCAGTTATCCCGCGTTTATTCTCCGGTTAGGCGTTATTGCATGTTCGTGCAACACCTTTTTCGCGCTGTTGCGAGAACAGAACTTACGCGGCTGCTAACGGGGCGCTGTACAACTGGCCATTAGTAATATAGCTTTTAGGCAAACACTTCCCGTTAAAATTTCATTTTCTTGGATACACTGAGAAGATAATGTGTAATCTTTATTACCTGTTATTCCTGTTAGTCGTTTATTTCCGTTCTGGTAGTTTGAAACTATGGATTTCGGTAATAATTATGACAACGCTTATTATTGGGACACCCAATCAACCACGTAAACAAACTGCGATTGGCTTTCACCCATTCGCGTTTATTCAATTCAGCCACGTGTAGCCCCATCCCCTTTTGTCTGCGGGAAAGTTTTTTTATTTCTAGATGCGACGGAGATTCCCCTGGTAGAGACATCACGTACACTATGCACGCATTCAAAAATCAGCTTATGATTCAGAAATCAACTTAGAATGTGTTCAAAAATGTTCAAAAACCGATAGGGCTGCGTTTAAATATCACATGAACAATCGATAGATAACGTGTGCTGGATGCTAGGCGCTTTGTGAAACAAGTTTTTTTTAGTTCAGGAATATGGATTTGGCGCCCCCTGAAATTCCCGGCTGAGGCAATTTTGCCAACCCCCACCCCCACGCCCCCTAGATCCTGGCCTGCCTCACTGCAACAGAAAAACACCTCCACACACCCTAATAACTACTACAGAAGAAAAGAAAGACAATCAAAAATCAAAATACTCAGGGTAGCCTAATAATAAATCTTTTAATATTTTAGTACTTCCTAATACAAGTTAAAATGTAATTTGCAAATATCTATGTTCGAAAGAACTTGTTTATGATGTCAGTATAAAGTTTTATAAAAGTATGCTGTATCACTGAGCAAATGTGTTGCCATCATCCCACCCTCCACCTATGTTTTGTATTGTCCTCGAGTAACAACAAACTGCAATGATCATCAAAAGTTCTGTATGTATAAATGTTTGCACACGTATATCTAATTTATAGTACGCGGTCTATAGCTTTATAAAATTACATTAAAATTTCTAAAGCAGTTACTGAAATATTACAAAAAAAATCCTTGCTGGAAACAACTTGTCCTATGGTCCTTTCAAGATAAGTTCACTCTTAGAGTAGAATCTATTTTCTGTTGTCACCATGTTGCGTACTCCACACATCTTTGCTTAATTTACGTCTTTTCTCAACTGAAATTGTGTAATATCTTTATATCCTTGTTTAATGATACTGTTTGCTTTGTATAGAAAAACATGGAATGTGAAGCATGTGGGTGAACCTCAAACCGTCATTAAGAACATTATGAAGTGTGCCAGAGTGATTTATTTGTAATATGTGTGATGTTTACAATGCAATGGCCTATACGTCACCCTAAAAAGCCGTGTGGACCATAATGGAAAAAAAATCAGCACCCATTGGACGCATGCAAATGTATACAACTGTTTCACCTTATATCTACATAAATGCTGGCAAATTAGCATATTTTTATTACTTAAACAACACAGAAAATGGCTCTAAATACTCAAATACTCTTTATAGTAGACGACATGCTGCTGACCAGAGCGTCATTCAGACTGGAAGTGTTAACCATGTGAAGGTGGACATGGTAGTCCGAAACCGGCTATGAAGTCGAAATACAGCATTTTCAAATTATTTCTGGCTGGTTGCGTTATTCGTCAACAATCATTAATGGCTGCTTATTTCACAAGATCCAGTATGGACAAAATAACTATGTTTAATTTCTTATTTGCTATTTGTCATCAACATAGTTCATTTTGGTAATGTTTTTCGGTACTGTTTCTTTTTTATCGAACCTACTTATAAAATTGGCTAGACCTGCAGAGAGAAAATTGTAGAAAGGTAGTTCCATGGGAGAGGCGTGCAACTTCGACAGTTCTGCCAAGGGCGTAGGACTACACTGTTTCTTTTTCTTTTTCTTTTTTCTTTTTTTTTCACGAATTCCTCTCTCGCGCCAACCTCTTTATCGCAGAGTAGTACTTGCAACCTACGCCCTCCATTAGTTGCCGGATGTATTCCAATCTCTGTCTTCCTCTACGGTTTTAGCTCTCTACAGCTCCCTCTAGTGCCATGGAAGTCATTCCCCGTTGTCTTAACAGATGTCCTATCATTCTGTCCCTTCGCCCTGTCAGTGTTTTCCACTTGTTCCTTTCCTCTCCCATTCTGGGCAGAACCTCCTTATTCTTTACCTTATCAGTCCACCTAATTTTCAACCTTCGTCTGTAGCACCACATCTCAAATGCTTCCATTCTTTTCTGTTCCGGTTTTCCCAAAGTCCATGTTTTACTACCATACACTGCTGTGTTCCAGATGTACATTCTCAGAAATTTCTTCTTCAAGTTAAGGCTTATGTTTGACACTAGTAGGTTTCTCTTGGCCAGGAATGCCATTTTCTCCAATTAGTCTGCTTTTGATGTCTTCTTTGCTTCGTTTGTAATTGGTTATTTTGCTGCCCAGGTAACAGAATTCCATAACTTCATCCACTATGTGACCTTCAATCTTGATGCTAAATTTCTCTATGTTCTCATTTCTGCAACTTCTCATTACTTTCGTCTTTCTCCGATTTACTCTCAATCGATATTCTGTTCTTATTATATTGTTCTTTCTATTCAGCATGTCAAGTAATTCTTCTTCACTTCCGTTCAGGATAGCAATGTCATCAGCGAATCGTATCATTGATATCCTTTCACTTTAAATTTTAATTTCACTCCTGAAACTTTTTTTTATGTGCAGATTGAACGTAGGGGGAAAGAGCCCGTCACTGTCTTACATCGTTTTTAATCCGAGCACTTCGTTCTTGGACGTCTATTCTTATTATTCCCTCTTGGCTCTTGCACATGTTGTGTATTACCCGTCTCTCCCTACAGCGTACCGTTATTTTTCTCAGAATTTCGAACATATTGCACCATTTTACATCGTCGAACGTTTTTTCCAGGTCGACAAATACTATGAACGGATCTTGAATTTACTTTAGTCTTGCTTCCATTGTCCACCGCAACGTCAGAATGGCCTTTCGGGTGCCTTATCCTTTTCTAAAGCCAAACTGATCGTCATTTAGCACAGCTTCAATTTTATTTTCCACACAGGTATAGCCCTGGTGTCGTAGCACACAAGGGAATTTTAGCAGTCATTTTTCGAGCGCACTATCTGCGATAAGAACGCGTAGAAATCCTAACACATAATACAATGCATCTGCAGCGCACTTCACAGTGGTATAGATGTAGCTTGTAATAGGTGTAATAGGCATTTGATATTGGTGCTTTGTGAATTATATTCTGTCTTGTTATTTATGTAAATGAGGTACATAAAAATGACCATTTGTGGCAAAACTCTCTCGCATATTTGGAGTATGTTACAACTGCTGCAATATTAGACAGACGAATTTCGTTTTATGTAGCAGACAGTGACAAAATAGATGTAGTCAAATCGAAATACCACACCGCTCTTGGGTACTATTCATATTAACAGTTTTTTTCATTATTAGATAACGGGATTTTGATTTTACATGCAGCAAAGCGTTTGACGAGCTTTGATAAAGTAATAGATTCTTTCGCGGAAAAGAAAGCACGCCGTGTGCTGTAGCGAGATTACAGAGACAAAAATGCTGGGACCCAAGGATTCAAGAAATGTGTACTGTTCTGCTCATTTCTTGTCTTTACTGCTTTCATGTCTGCTATACTTAATTGTATGAGAACGTAATTAGCTAATAGGCAATAAAGAGTGTTAAATTTTCTGAAGAGTTTTTATTCTCCCTGTCACTAATAATCCCGCCCAGCAGTAATTGTGAGTTTTTTTAAGGGGGCTAGGATATCAAACCGGCCGACTGAGAGAAGTAGAGGCACCACAGGACATTTTATTTTCCACTCCCCTGAATATAGGTTTGATAGATTCCATTACAAAATATACACGTTTGAGTTCCACAGAGCGAAATACAGTGACGTGCAAAAGAAGAAAGCAGTGTGAAGTGGCGTGCCACTGCACTTTGGCCACTTAAGACCAAATAACATGTCTTACATTTCCTGGAACATATATGATTTATATATCAAACCCTTCAGAAACGTATGTGCTACAAAATGAATATACTTTTAAAAAACAGTTCTTTTTTAATTTTTGACGTCGTTCCTCAAACGCTCGAGGGGGAGGGGGAAGGGGACGCCACAATCATGTTTTTTGCCCCGGTTTGGAAATATCGTAGATGCGGGGCTGCAATGAGGATATTCTTGTAAAGATTTCTGACTTTTGGACGTCCATGTTGTGGTTAATTTGTGTGTACTGTCCAAGGAAATTAAGTAGAAACTGTTTATTAAGGCACTAAATAAAGCATTTCAAAAGTATTTGTGGCTCTCTGCATTATTTACCAACAATTAAATGTAGCATTTTAGTGAATAATTTATAAGCGGTGGAACATTTCTAAAGAACCTGAAAGCACAGTAAAATCCATTTTTTTGCTATTTAGATTAAGTTAGATCAGATTAATTATTTACTACATAGACCCACAAAAGAGGGGATCCGCCTGGGTGTGGAACATGTCACATAAACACATTACAAAAATGTAATTACAAAAACTTGAGTTTCATTAATTTTAATCATCCTCAGTCAATAAACAGTAAAATTATGTACATGAATTAAAACTAAACTTCTAATATTTACAGGTTTAATACTTACATCTGCTTTCATTAAATCCATCATTCACACAGTAGCTAGTTACTTGGCTTTTACAACCAAGTATTGTCAAAAATTAAAGTAAATTATTCATTTCAATGATCCTCAGTTAAGAACAGTCAAATTATGTACAAGATTTAAAATTAAACTTCCACTATTTACAGACTTAAGACTTTACATCTTCTTTCCATACATCCATCATTCACACAGTAGGTAGTTACTTGGCTGTTACAACCAAGTATTGTCAAAATCAAAAATGAAAATATAATAAACTTTCATTAAAATGGTCTACTGCACTTGTTGAGAAATTCGTGGATGGAATAGAAGGAGTTGGCCACCAAAAATTCTTTTAAATTATGCTTAAATTATGCCTTGTCTGAAACTAAACTCTTAATGGTTGTTGCTGGTAATTTGTAGAAAATATGCGTTGCTGAATACTAGACTCCTTTCTGGGCTAGAGTAAGTGATTTTAAATATTTATGTATATTGTTATTATTCCTAGTATTGATACTGTGTACTGGATTAACGTACATTGCCTGTAGTATAATGTATAATAAAGAGCCTACTCTTTTTTGCCTCATGAAGCACAAAATACTAATTGGGAATAAAAGAAAATGGCCTGTACTTAACAGCTGAGCAAATATCCATTTCCGGGAATCGTGTTTTCGATAGAATTTTCTGTTGCATTTCCCTGTTTTGAGCGAAGAAAACTCATTGATTATGTCACTGAAATCAAGTTTAGTCGCTGTGACCTATTCTATCACCAAGCTACAGTTGAACGGACTGTAGCTGTCTGTAGGAACAACGAAGAACATCGCCATCAACACTATTAATCAGTCGCAGAAGGCTTATTCTTGACTTTTTTTCACGTGTCACATCATACCAAAACTTTGAAGCAGCAAAAGTACTGGATGGAGGGGCAATTAAATTATATAGCAACCCCCCCTACCCTTTTCTGCTTGCTTCCTCCATCAACCAGTCTAACTGCAATCCTCTGTCGCCAGAACTTAACAAAAATACGGAGCTTTCGCTGAAACAGCATATTTGCTTCAGTAGTCTCACGCCGGTCCAGATCTTACGGAAAGAGGAAGGGAGAGAGAGAGAGAGAGAGAGCATTAGAGGGATTTACGTGTGTATGATAAGCCCCTTGGAAAATTTCTATCCTTCATACGTACTCTGAGTTGCCTCAGACGGCGTGTCACTTACGCCATCTGTACTAAGACTGCAGTACATGAGAGGTGCCTAATTGCTTCCACAGCCCTGAGTGGAATGCGTTAAGTTCTGAATAACGATCACCAACATGCAGTCTTCAGCAGTAGTTGTCCTCTCCGCAGAAAACAGCAGGTTACTGTGGGGCTCTAATAAACTCTATGTAAATAAATAAATTTGCAATTTGTTTGTTTGTACGGGATGCCACTCTTGGTTTTATTAGCAGAATACGAGAAACTGCACAATTATATTCCATTTTATGTATCACAAATTCATTTGCGTAATTACTATCAAATTGATCTGAATTACGTATCCAAATAACTAGAGATTGCTCGTTAAGTTCTTAAACGATACCAACAAAGGCAGACGACATGTGTATCTTCCGAGGCTGCCGAACCAGCTGATCTTACAGTCGAACCACTTCGCTGGCCATCCAGTTTCGGCGCAATCCGAAGAGCTCCGAAGTGCTTTTCGATTAGCTGCTGTTTATCATTCTGCTCGAAATTAACACTTCTGAAATATTAGAATGATGGCCTGCTACGAAGAGGTGCTTTTATATGAAATGCAAGTAAATTCACTGTTTAATTTTTCTGATATTAAGAACAGAAGCTTATCACTTAGGCGCGGTACCTCCGAACGCAGAATCCAACCGCAGAGGAAAACCACAAGTTAGGACGATAGCTGTAACGAGCGCACCATCTGTCATCGGTACCTCACATCACACTACGTCATCTTCCTATTGCTGCCTTCTCAACCGCTCTAAGGAGAGCTTCTTGTAGATGAATATGATGGCTGTAAAACCAAAAATATTACAGACTTACAATATGATAACGAAATAAGAGGAAAAACTCCGTTGTTTTCCGAGCTGTAAGAATCGTTTCTTTATGATGCTATTGTGACGAAAAGACAATATAGAAATGACACTTTGACAGCGAGTGTTTACAGTCGCGGGCCGAGAGAAAGGCTTCTTTTCGAAAGCAGAAGATAGAAAAATGGAGGTGTTCAGATTAATTTTAATACCGCCATTTTCTTGGTTTGTTTCTGGGCAGTATTTGCGCTCTTGTCGGTGGCCCATCTCGCCATCCTCTCAGTACGGCCCACGAGAGCGGTAGGTAGGGCCTGATTTACAGACCCTTCACTTAAAGCTGCTTCTTAAAACTTTGTAAGTAGATTGTCGTAGGACAGTTGGCGTCTATCCTGAAGCTTGTGCAAAATAAACAAGTGACTGACGCAGAAACTGTTTTATTTATATTGATCAACAGTCCCAGCCCTGATAATGCCGTCTGTTGTGGACGAAATATTTATTCGTTAGTCAGATATGTGTATAAGTTCGGAACATCCAGGTGTGACTCAATGATGTTGTGATGAGGGACGATGGCAAGGGGGGAGGGGTGTTGGCTTTGGCGATATAGAGGCCCTCCCCCACAATATTACACTGGATAAAATGACTGCAGAAATCAGCGAATATATTACTTCCACAGATTCAATCATTCTTCTTATAAATATGTAGCAATATAGGTTGCAATGGATTTCAAGCCAGGTTTAAAGAACTGTGACAAGCAGTTTTTCCCACACCAATATGTTTCACTTCAAATATTTGGGACTATTCCTGTCACCAAAGCACTCCTGAAAGACGCTGCTCATCTTTGAGGTGAATAAAGACTTATTTTCGTAACACAATGGGGCAGGTGAGATTAAATGGATTCGCTATTGCAAATAACCATAAAGAAAGAGATGTGGACACTGAAAATATCATTGACATATTCAGTAAAGCGAAACAGTCACGAATGAGCACGAAAAATTGGGCAGAGGACGGAAATATCGAATGAATTTTGTTAGAGATTATTTTAATATTCATGTCAAGTTCACGTTTTTACTTTTATGTCATCTTCTGTATTCAGTAAATCAATGAAAACTTATTCGTTGTAGGTCGACCTTTTTTGTGGTTTATGTAAATTATAAAATATCCCATGCTAAAATAAATGTTTTTTTACCCTGAACTCCAAAACAGTTATCAAAAACTACTTTGACCAAAAGCAAATTTTACGAATTCGTCGGTGAAGGACCCCAACTCTCCTTTTGTTAAGTGATATTCCATTCCCTCAAACCCCCTCCCCCCCTCCCCACCCCCTTGACCGACTTCTAGAATCACCCCAGGTTGTGATCATAAGATAACACTAGCCCGCATTATCTTAAATGCATAGTTTCATGTTTCTAAATACATAATCTTGGTGCTACTTCGAAATCATATCAAGATCGTGAAAGGAGCAGATGACTCAGCTATGGACAATAGTTGAAGTTAAGTATTCGAGCTCCATCATCTCATTTCCTCTCTCAGCGTCATGCAAATGACAAAGCCGCCACAAATACTGTTCTGATACAGGTATGAAACAGCGATTGTGATATTCAACTTAAGATTTGTATGGATGACTTACAAAAATTTCTTTAATACACTACTGGCCATTAAAATGGCTACACCAAAAGGAAATGCAGATGATAAACGGGTATTCACTGGACAAATATATTGTACTAGAACTTACATGTGATTACATTTTCACTAAATTTGGGTGCATAGATCCTGAGGAATCAGTACCCAGAACAACCACATCTGGCCGTCATAATGGCCATGATACGCCTGGACATTGAGTCAAACAGAGCTTGGATGGCGTGTACAGGTACAGCTGCCCATTCAGCTTCAACACGATACCACAGTTCATCAAGAGTAGTGACTGGCGTATTGTGACGAGCCAGTTGCTCGGCTACCAATGACCAGACGTTTTCAATTGGTAAGAGATCTGGAGAATGTGCTGGCCAGGGCGGCAGTCGAACATTTTCTGTATCCAGAGTGGCCCGTAAAGGACTTGCAAAATGCGGTAGTGCATTATCCTGCTGAAATATAGGGTTTCACCGGTATCGAATGAAGGGTAGAGCCACGGGTCGTAACATATCTGAAATGTAACTTCCACTGTTCAAAGTGCCGTCAATGCGAACAAGAGGTGACCCAGACGTGTAACCAAAGGCACCCCATACCATCACGCCGGGTGATACGCTAGTATAGCGATGACGAATACACGCTTCCAATGTGCGTTCACCACGATGTCACCAAACACGAATGCGACCATCATGATGCTGTACACAGAACCTGGATTCATCCGAAAAATGACGTTTTCCAATTCGTGCAGCCAGGTTCGTCGTTGAGTACACCATCGAAGGCGCTCCTGTATGTGATGTAGCGTCAAGGGTAACCTCAGCCATGGTCTCCGAGCTGATGGTCCATGCTGCTGTAAACGTCGTCGAACTGTTCGTCCAGATGGTTGTTGTCTTGCGAACGTCCCCATCTGTTGACTCAGGGACCGAGACGTGGCTGCACGAACCGTTACAGCCATGAGGATAAGATGGCTGTCATCTCGACTGCTAGTGATACGAGGCCGTTGGGATCCAGCACGGCGTTCTGTGTTACCCTCCTGAACCCACGGATTCCATATTCTGCTTACACTCATTGGATCTCGACCAGCGCGAGCAGCAATGTCGCGTTACAATAAACCGCAATCGCGATAGGCTACAATGCGACCTTTAACAAAGTCGGAAACGTGATGAATGCGGAAAGACCTGCAGAGGATCGTTGCTTCGTGAAGCGATTTGCAGTTAACTCTCAGCATTGACAAAAGTAACGCGTTGCGGATAATTAGGCAGAAAGACGCATTACTGTACGATTGCACGATTGCAGAATAATCACAGGAACCAATTACAGATGTTAAACAACTTATTCGCTCAAAACCACAACGACAACATAACAGGTTTAGGCAGAGGCGGTTTGCAGGGTGGTGGCTGAGTCACTGTGACGTCAGCGTCACTGTGCAGATAGCACGCGATCCCTGCAGTGTATTCCAGCAACCGTGCTACGCCGCATCGGCCGTTAGCGTGACACAACGGTGCCGTTACTCACGAGCTGTTCACTAGACTCTTACTCACGTTGCGTCACACGACAGCTTGGTAGAAAGTTTCACTACGCGGTTTAACGTTGGGTCCCACAAGTTTCATGGAATGCGAAACTAACAAAGGGAAGTTATTCAACTTTCCAGCTGCAGTGATATAGCGTAGCCATTCGACTGTATGCGAGAAAGGTTGGACAGAATTTTGAACCTACACCGTATCGCTTAGGATGAAGATTCTATTAATTATTGTTTAAATATTTCCTAGCTATGGTAAGTAGCTTTTGTTACGGCGTAAAGTGAAGCGCCGTTACGCCAACGGGAACGAGAGAGCAGAGAGGGCTGTGAAGAAGACGAAAATAAGCGCCAAGCTCGACTGGTCGCGGCCCAGTTCTACGAGAAGCTGCAAGACCACCGACCTGAATAGAAGCGTCAAAGCTCGTTACTTTGCTCGTACATTCTATGTAGCGCAAACCTGGAATTGTAGTACGGAAGAGATTTCTTATTTTGTCAGTCGCCCTTTGCTTGCGACACGTCTGTTTAACACTAAGTTAAGTATAATATTTTTTCCTTTCTTAATAAAACTCATTAATACGATTTGCTTGAATTGTTATCTAGCGATCTGAGAAAGCAGTTTTCCTAGACATCCCACATTTGTCGACTAGGCCAGATTCAACAGCTTTCTTTGCGTAACACTTACTGGAGACGTATGGCCACTGAATTTCTGACGAAGAGATGTCTTCTTTGCACATTTCTTCAAAAATGTTTTGGTTGTAAAGCCGAGAAACATGATGTCGGGAAGATATTTCCAACTTCGAATTGTCATGATGTTTTGTCCCCGCTTCCGGATAAATGACTACCGACACTTCCTCGTGACTTCCGTGTAACCTTCGTTTAAGGAGTATCCGAAGTTAACGGCGAACCGCGAGTGTTCACATCATGTAGCATGTATACGAATAGGCCTAAGACTTCTCCCATTTGAGATAATTTTTAGGACGCTGTGCCACAAGTCTCACTACATAAAACTGTGCTGTTTCCCTTATGACTGCACAGATAAAAGACGTGGTTAGATTGCTTTACATACTTACTCATTTTCAAGCTCTCCAAATGCTTGATTCCGACATTGGGATAACTTCTAAAACTGTGTGTCGTCAACACTGCTTGCAGTATTTAAACTTTTTTTTCTAATCGTCAGCCGCAATTTATTTATTCAGTTTGCCTTCACACTGTCACGTAGGGCGACATTTCTTTAACAAAATCGTAAACTGTGAAAATCTTTGCTATGGATTGGGGAAAGCTACTGTCGTACCATACACAGCACTATTATAAATGAGTCAATCGTTTTCGAGGATCTTTATTTTCCAAAGTACCACATGTACATTCATCATTTGGACTTGAAGCTCTTGTGTCTGCCGTGCTTGCAGCTAAAATTATTAGTTATAAGGTCCTTCTGTTACGCAAAACATTGCTTTTTAATATGACTCAAACATGTGTGTCTTCATCAGTGTGCTTTTCTTATTCAAATCTGTGAAATGTGAACATATTTTAGTTAGTGACTACTCTACGAAAATTAGGCCTAAAGACACTTTTTGTTTCTACCTTAATTCTACATTTTATGGTTCGGTAGGACGATTTGTACATTTTCCTGCATATACCTCGAAATCTGCAACCAAACGATGTTAGTTAACACGTCACTTTACGTTTAGTCGTAATTTTCATTTTCCACACATATTTTCTAAAAAAGTGTCTTTACGTTAATTTTCGTATGTGAGTTACCGCTTAAAATACGTTCACATTGCACGGATTTGAGTAAAGAAAACCAGCTGATGAAGGTACAGAGGTTTTCGAGTCACGTGAGAAAGCAGTGTTTTGCATATCAGGCGAAATCTATATATAATAATGACATCTGCTAGCATGAGTGATGCATGTGTAGACTCACGAAGTCACCAAGTTTGTATTTTGACCTCTAAAAATGTTTTGTGAGTGCCCCTCTGGTAGCAACAATCACGTCCAAGCGGTAGTCAAGGACGTTCTGTGCTTTAAGTAGCAAACATGCTGTCAATGGTCATCACAGCAGCACTGATTTCTTTTCTGAGCTTTTTCAACACGGGAAGTTTGAAAGACGGTCCTTAATGTACCCCAAAGGAAGTCACAAGACTTTAGCTCAGACAACTTTGGAGCGGGGGGAGGGGGGGGAGGAGGTGAAAAGCTACAAGACAACATTATCTTCCCTACTACGCAAAACCCAGCGATGCAGAAGTTCGTGGTTTAGGTAACGACGAACGTCGACGTCCAATGAGAGGTGCCCCGTCTTGTTTGAACAGGAAATTCCCGGATTCAGCAATCAGTTGTGGAAACCACCAGAACTGCAACATGTCCAGGTAACAGGTACTCGTCACAGTCTTCTGTCAAAAAAAAAAAAAAAATGCTCCACTATTTCTCGAGGATTTTCCGTGCCCCACACCCTTATATTGTGGCGATTAACTTCCCAGATAAAGAGAATGTTGCGTCGTTTCCGAATATCAGCTTATAGGCGCAGTATTCACCTCAAGTGCTTTCTGCGTTTTGATGCAAAATTGGAGGCGCCGGTCATATCTGGTGGTCACAGTTCTGTTCTGTTCATGCATCAGTCATATACGTTGGTCAGCCAGAACATTATGACCACCTATCTAACGAGAGATATGTGCACCTCTGGCATGGATAATAGCTGCGACGCGTCGTGGCACCGAATCAATGAGGTGTTGGTGGGCTGCTGGAGGGAGATGGCACCACATTTGCACACACAAGTCACTTAATTCCTGTAAAATCCGGGCGATGAACATTGACGCTACGTTCAGTCACATCCCAGATTGTTCAATCGTGTTCAGTTCAGATCTGACAAGCTGGGGGGGGGGGGGGGGGGGGGCGGTCAGCACATCAACTGGAACTCGCAACTGTATCCATCGAAACACACCATGACACTCCTGGCCTTGTGAAATTGGGCATTATCTTACTGAAAAATTGCACTGAAAAATGCCACGTGATCGTCCTGAAAGAGCGTACGTGCTCTCCAGTCACTGTACGATACTTCTTAGCCGTCATGGTGCCTTACACGAGCTCCACTCGACCCATGAATGCCCACGTGAATGTTCCCGAGAGCATAATGGAGCCGCCACCAGTTTGTCCCGCAGCACAGGCGTCAGGAGCTGTTGGCCTGGAAGACAACGGATTCGCGCCCTCCCTCCGGCGTGATGAAGAATGTTTCAGGATTCATCGGACCATGCAACTATCTGCCACTGCACCAACGTCCAGTGCCGATGGTCACGTGCCCATTGCAGTCGCAGAGTAGATGTCGTGGTGTTAACACTGGAACATGTATGTGTCGTCTGCTGCGGAGGCCCATTTTTAGGAGTGTTCGATGCACTGTGTGTTCAGACACACTTTGCACCCTGTCTAGCATTAAGGCCTGATGGAAGTTCCGCCACAAGTTGCCGTCTGTCCTGTTTTACCAGTCGGTCCATCCTATGACGCCCAACATCTGTAATGAGGGATGGCCGACCAACCCCACTACGTCTGTGGTTTCACCTTGGTTTCGCCGTGTGTTGAAGAAACTGAACACAGCACTCCTCAAATACCCAACAAGTCGAGCACTTTCCGAAATGCTTGTACTGAGCCTCCGGTGAAACTCAGATTGCGCGGCTTCCCCATTCTCCATACGGAAAGCACGCTCACTAATACTACATGCACAGTGTGTGTGTGTCTGCCTGGCAGTCATCCCTCGGCAGGTGACGCTGCTGTCACCTGGACAGGTTTATATCGAATGTAGGTCGGTGGTCATAATGTTCGGGCTGATAAGAGTATATACGGTGTTTCAAAACTCGACGGCAAAACTTCAGGAATAGATTCCTCATATAAGAAGAAGAACAAGAGTCCAGTTAACATGGACTCTAAATGTCATGCCTTAAGAGCTAGGAGCATTTATTAATCTTGGCTATGGTGAAACACATTTCTTCTATGGTAAAACTGCTCATAGATCTTAAGGTATGGATATTAGACCCCGTGTTTACTACAGACATTTTTTGTATTGATTGATACTACCGTCCCCGAAATATGAAAAGCAATGAACTTGCAGTCGAAGGGATTTATTTCACCAGCTGCAACATGGCCGCGTATACAAACAGTGATCCAATACAGTCGAATGTTTTATATCCCAGTCTTTGACCACAATATGAATTCTTCAGACGATAGCCGGTTTCAGTCCGTACTGACCATCCTGAGATCTATAACATACAAAGCGAAAAAACATGAGCCCACTAGGGTGCGCAATGGACAAAGCGATTTTGCGCCCAACGCCTTCTTTACTTTGTTTGATAACAGATTTCTGGTAGCTACTGTACTTCAGTTGCCACTTGCAATAATGACTGTATGGACGATGTGGCCTATTCTCCATCTTATTTTACATCTATATGACGATGCTGTGCTGATTATATGTTTTGACGATGCCATTATGGCATTATAACTTTAGGACATGGTGTAAAAAAGGTACGTTTTACCGTATTTTCTGCACATTTCGCTGGTTGTATGATAGTATATTGTGATGCGTATTCCATTTGAACTACTGATGGCCTCGGGAGAGCCAGTCATGACAAAACTCTACCATCTGGTGAGCACGATGTATGAGACAGGCGAAATACCCTCAGACTTCAAGAAGAATATAATAATTCCAATCCCAAAGAAAGCAGGTGTTGACAGATGTGAAAATTACCGAACTATCAGTTTAATAAGTCACAGCTGCAAAATACTAACGCGAATTCTTTACAGACGAATGGAAAAACTGGTAGAAGCCGACCTAGGGGAAGATCAGTTTGGATTCCGTAGAAATGTTGGAACACGTGAGGCAATACTGACCTTACGACTTATCTTAGAAGAAAGATTAAGAAAAGGCAAACCTACGTTTCTAGCATTTGTAGACTTAGAGAAAGCTTTTGACAATGTTAACTGGAATACTCTCTTTCAAATTCTGAAGATGGCAGGCGTAAAATACAGGGAGCGAAAGGCTATTTACAGTTTGTACAGAAACCAGATGGCAGTTATAAGAGTCGAGGGGCATGAAAGGGAAGCAGTGGTTGGGAAAGGAGTAAGACAGGGTTGTAGCCTCTCCCCGATGTTATTCAATCTGTATATTGAGCCATCAGTAAAGGAAACAAAAGAAAAATTCGGAGTAGGTATTAAAATTCATGGAGAAGAAGTAAAAACTTTGAGGTTCGCCGATGACATTGTAATTCTGTCAGAGACAGGAAAGGACTTGGAAGAGCAGTTGAACGGAATGGACAGTGTCTTGAAAGGAGGATATAAGATGAACATCAACAAAAGCAAAACGAGGATAATGGAATGTAGTCAAATTAAGTCGGGTGATGCTGAGGGAATTAGATTAGGAAATGACACACTTAAAGTAGTAAAGGAGTTTTGCTATTTAGGGAGTAAAATAACCGATGATGGTCGAAGTAGAGAGGATATAAAATGTAGACTGGCAATGGCAAGGAAAGCGTTTCTCAAGAAGAGGAATTTGTTAACATCGAGTACAGATTTAAGTATCAGGAAGTCGTTTCTGAAAGTATTTGTATGGAGTGTAGCCATGTATGGAAGTGAAACATGGACGATAACTAGTTTGGACAAGAAGAGAATAGAAGCTTTCGAAATGTGGTGCTACAGAAGAATGCTGAAGATAAGGTGGGTAGATCACGTAACTAATGAGGAGGTATTGAATAGGATTGGGGAGAAGAGAAGTTTGTGGCACAACTTGACTAGAAGAAGGGATCGGTTGGTAGGACATGTTTTGAGGCATCAAGGGATCACAAATTTAGCATTGGAGGGCAGTGTGGAGGGTAAAAATCGTAGAGGGAGACCAAGAGATGAATACACTAAGCAGATTCAGAAGGATGTAGGTTGCAGTAGATACTGGGAGATGAAGAAGCTTGCACAGGATAGAGTAGCATGGAGAGCTGCATCAAACCAGTCTCAGGACTGAAGACCACAACAACAACAACATTGCCGTATTATGTTGAAAGACACACTGCTCACTAGGTGTATATATTTGTATATTATAGATCTGAGGATGGTCATTACGGACTGAGACGGGTCATCGTTTAAAGAATTCATATTGTGATCAAAAAATGGAATAAAAAACATTTGAGGGATTTCACAATGTCGAAGGTGCAGCGGTGCTAATAGCTCATATTTATCTGGTGTTTCAGCGGGTATTTGCAATAGCGTCTTTGCTTTGTGTAGCTGGAGTCAGCCCAACAAATAGTGCTCCTCACGTCTGTCCTGTGAAGCCCACTGTCGATGGAAAGCGTCGGTTGGAAAATTGAAACTTTGTGGTAAATTCTGTGGGACCAAACTGCTGAGGTCATCGGTCCCTAGGCTTACACACTACTTGATCTAACTCAAAGCAACTTACGCTAAGGACAATACACACACACGTGCCCAGGGGAGGACTTAAACTTCCGACGGGTGGAGCCCCGTGAACCGTGGCAAGGCGCCCAAGACAGCACGGCTACCCCCGCGCGGCAAAGAGTCGGCTGGTTTCCCGTTACAAACAAAATGATTTTTGAAGCATAATTTAACGTGCCCATTCGATAGAGCGGTCCCAAATTAGTCTAACGCGATACTAGTTTTATCGACAAGTATTAACTAGGACAGCGACGGCACTGCCCCGTCCCAGACTGATTGCTGCCGCAACGCTGGTAGGGCGCGGTCTTCCTCTGCGCCTGTTGTTTGTCGTTCTATATTAAGATAAATTTTTGATTATCCTTTCATGTCTCATTCTCATTCAGTGTCGAACCTGGAAAATTGTCTGCATTCATCCATCATCCTTTGCTCTGCGTTCTAAACGGAAGACTTTTGATTGCCATCTTAGAAAGTTTATTTTTACAGCTTCGATCTTCTGCTCTGTAATCACCGACAAATCCGAAGCATAGATCGCAACAGGCTCAATAATAGTGAGCCGTGACAAAAACTGGTATATTTTGAAGAGCGCGCCGCAGGGCGTAGTGTGAAGCAGTCGCCCTCCGTTTCTGGCGGTGGCATTGCTGTGGCAATTGCAGCTTTGGTGTCTCCCTCTAGTGGGAAAGGGGAAAGGTTGCCTGTTCACGTGCATTTAAGGGGTGCTATGAGCTCGGCAGTTAAGGATACGGATCCTGTACACCTCCTGCAAACTTGATCCTCCTCACCCGTTAGTCTCCCCGATCCTCTCCCACTCCCGCCCGCTGCCGCGCCTGTATTCCCACGTGCAACCCGGTCTCCATCTCTCCACCCTCCTTACCCTCTCCCAAGGTGGCTTCCGCCATCTCCCTCTCCCTGATGGTGCCCTCCTCCCCTCCATCTACCCCTCCTACCAAGTTTGATCCTCCCACCCTCCTCCTGTGTTTGCTCCTCTGGGCACCCTCCCTCCCGTGTCTCCCTCTTCCCTCCCTGCTCCATTTTTCCCCACTCCTCCCCCGGGCTTCCCCTCCCCTGTCCCTCTCCTCCTGCCCCCATCTCCTCAGCCATTGGCATCCTTGTTCTCCCCTCTCCCCCACCTCACCCTTGTTCCCCCCTTGGCAGGTCCCCGGACTCGCACACGCTAAGTGGACATTCGCGCGCCGGAGATCATCGCCATCAGTGTCTCGTGTGTGTGCCTTCGTCTGTGTTTAGTGTTCACCGTCACACTCCATCGTTCACCAGTGCCATGGTCATCTTCAGTGTTTGTGCTTCGTGTCAACAGTTTGTAGTGTGGATTGTCATCGAGTGTGAACGGCTTCATGTTTTTTTATGTTCATGTGTCTACTGTTTTTTCCCGCCGTTTTTCCAAGTGATGTATCTTCTCTGTTTATATCATTGTACTATCTTCGGCTGAAGAGCGGCGTATTGTGCTGCTGCCAGCCTACTTGTTCCACAGGTTTTAAAATCACAATAAAGAAAAAAAAATTCGGCAGTTAGTCAGTCTATCAGTCTCGGCGAGTCTGGTCAGTTGGTCAGCCGGGTCAGTGTGGGGCAGCCATTGTCTGTCTGTCGTCCGGAGTGCTACTACGTGTTAGGCCGCCAGTCTGCTCGAGTTGCTCGGACAACGGTCATTGGTTGTTGGATCGATCGGTTGGTCGGTCGCGCACTGAGACACAAGATGACTCGTCCGCCTGGAACGTCGGCGCATGTGAGGTCGCCACGTGAGTCCAGTGGGCCGCGCCATATAGCGAGGGGTAGTGGCTTCGCGGCCGAATCGAGAGCAACAGGAGTCAACCCACGACGTCGGTCTGGCCGGGGCCAGCTGCGACGCCGTGAGACGGGAGATCGGGGCGCCTTCCTGCGTCCGTTGAAGCGGCTGGCAGCAGGCGGTTAGGGACAGCGTTTTGGGGGTGCTGAGCCAGGTCTTCGCCAAAAATCGCAGTTATTAGAAGTTAAGTGATTCGTGATATGTTGTTTCAGTTACTTGTTAAATTCTACTTATTTTCTTAGTCAGTCTCTCATCCCCAGCTTGCTCGTTTGTCTCTCGTCCGCATGTGTTAGGCAGTTAGTGTCTGTCTGTTGGTCTGCCGTACGTTAATAGCTGCCTCTGTCATGTTTGTCGAATTCGGTGTTAACGAATTTATTGCTTAAGGTGCAAAGGCCGAATTCCTGAAGTATGTTTTATCTTGCCTACCATCTTGCGAGGTGGTATATGTGTAATGTAGAGCATGTTGGTACATTTTATGTAAAATTGCGTTTCATGAATTTTTATTTAAATTGTCATTTTAGTGTATAAAGTTACCACCCTTTCACCGTAAGAGTTCTTTAAAAACAAGTTGCACTTTCGGTGGCTGTTATAATCAGGAATAACACAATAACCTTTTCAGTCTGGTTTATTAAATCATAAATCACTTTTTAATAATTATGTTAGCCAAGCGTCTACCCAGGCTCACACTCAGTAGTAATGCAGAATTGAAGTTTGGTTATGCCAGTGTCCGAATGTGCATGGTGGGGTGCACGTTCCGTAATTGTTCCCAAGTCCAGTGAAGTTCAGTCTCTCCAAGTGAAGTCGCAAGATTTTCCGCCGAGCAGGCAGGTAACCTCGAGTGCTGCGGCGAGTCATCCACAAGCAGCTGGAACACGGCGTACTGCACTTCCCCATGAGAACTGTCGTTTGCGGCTTTTTTTTTCTTTATTGAGTTTCAATTCCCCCCCCCCCCCCCCCCCAAGGGGGCGGGCTGGCAGCAGCTTAGTATGCCGCTCTTCAGCCTACAGACTTTGTGAGAAAGATCAAGAGAATAAATAATAAAAAACAGGCGATAAAATCGGAGACTTAAAGAGTAACATGGCGTAAAGAAATCGTGGAACTTAAAACAAAGAACAGAGGGATGATGATGCTAATAAAATACATACGAAGCAGACAGGGAAAACAATAGACAGACAATTAAAAAAACACGGCGACAGTCTGGATTCTGTACGCAAAAGACATAAAATTCACACCTAGCGACAGCATGGTTTCTGTTCGCAACACGAGAAAGACAAACAACACTGAATAGTCACTGGAACACTGCACTAAAAAGTTGGCAAATGTGACATACCACAGTCGAGAGCAGGTGGGGGGAAACTGGACAGAAGATGGGAAAACAAAAAAGGGGGGAAGGAGAGTAAAAGCGAAGGGGGGAACCGGGAAAGGAGCTGATGGAGGATGAGGACCCATAAGAGGGGTGGGGGGGCAGACGTGACAGGGAGTGGGGTAGGCAGAGGAGGGGAATACAAAAGGACTTGGGGGGGGGAGAAGGGTGGTAGGGAGAGGTTTAGTGGGGAGAAAACAGGACGGAAGGGGGGGGGGAAGAGGGAGCCAAGGGAAAGGACAGAGGAAAGGAGGGGGAGTGAGGATCAGAGTTGATAGGAAGGATAAATGGAGGGAGAGAGGGCATTGTCCGGGAGGGGGAGTTGACGGAATCCACCTTGGGAAAGGAGATGTAGGGTGTAGAGATGGAGGGTAGGGGGGACACAACGGTGAAGACGTGGCAGGGGGCGGAGATGGGAGAGGAGAGGAGCAACCAGAGGGTGAGGGGGTTCAAGACAGCGGGAGGTGTAGAGGATGCGGATATGTTCGAGGAATAGGAGCAGATGGGGGAAAGGAATGAGATCATAGAGGATCCGCGTGGGGGACGGGAGGCGGATATGGAAAGCGAGGCGGAGTGCATGACGCTCAAGGATCTGGAGGGACTTATAGAGTATGGGGGGGGGGGCAGATATCCAGGTAGGACTGGCATAACAGAGGATGGGACGGATTAAGGAGTTGTAGGTGTGGAGGATGGTAGAGGGATGCATCGTTTGCGGCGGCGGCCGGGTTTATATAAGGCTCGCTAGTTAATGGAGCCGTCGGCTGGGGTCTCTGTTTTCCAGGGAAAACCAATCGCAATGTTTCCTGGCGTAGCCAATTGCTGTGTGCTGACAAACGCGCGCGCGCGAAGGCGGCCAGCGATGGTAGCCGCGAGCCGCCCGGAGAAGTGCGGCCAGCGATGTACACTCCTGGAAATTGAAATAAGAACACCGTGAATTCATTGTCCCAGGAAGGGGAAACTTTATTGACACATTCCTGGGGTCAGATACATCACATGATCACACTGACAGAACCACAGGCACATAGACACAGGCAACAGAGCATGCACAATGTCGGCACTAGTACAGTGTATATCCACCTTTCGCAGCAATGCAGGCTGCAATTCTCCCATGGAGACGATCGTAGAGATGCTGGACGTAGTCCTGTGGAACGGCTTGCCATGCCATTTCCACCTGGCGCCTCAGTTGGACCAGCGTTCGTGCTGGACGTGCAGACCGCGTGAGACGACGCTTCATCCAGTCCCAAACATGCTCAATGGGGGACAGATCCGGAGATCTTGCTGGCCAGGGTAGTTGACTTACACCTTCTAGAGCACGTTGGGTGGCACGGGATACATGCGGACGTGCATTGTCCTGTTGGAACAGCAAGTTCCCTTGCCGGTCTAGGAATGGTAGAACGATGGGTTCGATGACGGTTTGGATGTACCGTGCACTATTCAGTGTCCCCTCGACGATCACCAGTGGTGTACAGCCAGTGTAGGAGATCGCTCCCCACACCACGATGCCGGGTGTTGGCCCTGTGTGCCTCGGTCGTATGCAGTCCTGATTGTGGCGCTCACCTGCACGGCGCCAAACACGCATACGACCATCATTGGCACCAAGGCAGAAGCGACTCTCATCGCTGAAGACGACACGTCTCCATTCGTCCCTCCATTCACGCCTGTCGCGACACCACTGGAGGCGGGCTGCACGATGTTGGGGCGTGAGCGGAAGACGGCCTAACGGTGTGCGGGACCGTAGCCCAGCTTCATGGAGACGTCAACTGCACATACGGTTCACGTCCACGCTGTCGCGGCATGCTACCAGTGTTAAAGACTGCGAAGGAGCTCCGTATGCCACAGCAAACTGGCTGACACTGACGGCGGCGGTGCACAAATGCTGCGCAGCTAGCGCCAACACCGCGGTTCCTGGTGTGTCCGCTGTGCCGTGCGTGTGATCATTGCTTGTACAGCTCTCTCGCAGTGTTCAGAGCAAGTATGGTTCATTTTTCCATTTCCAGGAGTGTATTTCTCGGCCGCGTAAGGGAGCGTGCGTGCGAAAACGGCCAGCGATGGAAGCAGCGGGCCGCCCAGAGAAGTGCGGCCAGCGATGTATTTGGCGGCCGCGTACTGGAGCGCGTTGTTCGGTGTTTGGGTCCATGGCTTCGTGGGATCTGCGTCACATACGAATCCTACCATCAGTTCTAACCAACTGAAATCGTGATTCATCTGATCAGGCCATCGTTTTCTAGTCATCTAACTCCAGCCGATATGGTTAAGACCCCGTGAGAGGCGCTGCTGGCGATGTCGTACTGTTAGCAAGGGCATGGGCGTCGGTCGTCTGCTCCCATAGCCCATTAACGTCACATTTCGCCGCTCTCTCCTAACAGACACGCCCGTCGTACGTCCCTCATTGATTTCTGCGGTTATTTCACGTAGTGTTGAGTGTCTGTTAGCACTGACAACTCTACACAACCGCCGCTGCTCTCGGTCGTTAAGTGAAGGCCGTCGGCCGTTACGTTGCTCGTGTTGAAAAGTAATGCTTGAAATTTGTTATTCTCGGTAAAATCTTGACACTGTGGACCTCATAACATTTAATTTGCAAACGATTACCGAAATTTAATGTCCCGTGTGTCTACCTCAAACTACTCTTCCGCGTTCAAAGTCAGTTAATCGCCATCGTGCGGCCAGTCAAGTCGGAAACCAGTTTACATGAATCACTCAATTACAAATGACAGCTCTGCCAATGCATTGGCCTTTTATACGTTGTATACGCGTTCAGTGATAGGGTTGTTCTCATCAGAATCGGCAGCAACCCAACACCAATAAAAATAATTCAGGTGTACATACTGACGTCGCAAGCTGACGATATAGAGAAAGGACGTATATTGAACGAATAATGCAGTACGTAAAGGGAGATGAAAATCTAACAGTCATGGGGGGACTTGAATGCGACTGTACGGATAGGAGTAAATAAACGCGGTTACGAGAAAATATGGGCTTGGTACTACAAATGAGAGAGGAGCAAGACTAATTGCGTTCTGTAATAATTTCAGCTAATGGTTCAAATGGCTCTGAGCACTATGGGACTCAACATCTTAGGTCATAAGTACCCTAGAACTTAGAACTACTTAAACCTAACTAACCTAAGGACATCACACACACCCATGCCCGAGGCAGGATTCGAACCTGCAACCGTAGCAGTCCCGCGGTTCCGGACTGCAGCGCCAGAACCGCACGGCCACCGCGGCAGGCTAATTTCAGCTAATAGTAGCGAATACTCTCATTGGGTATTAATAACCGCTTCAGCTGTATTTGGTCCTTTATTATTGTATCACTACCGGTTTCGTGGCGCTAAAAGCCACATCTTCAGATCTGCAGCGAATACTCTGTTGAAGAATCAGAAGAGGAAGAGGTATACTTGGAAAAAGTCGGGAGGTACTGGAAGGTTTCACTTAGGTTACATCATTGTCAGGTAGAGATTCCGAAGTCAGGCACTAAAATGTAAGGCGTACACAGGAGCATTTATAGACTCACATCACAGTGCAGTAGTGATGAAGAGTCGGCTGAAGTTTAACAGATTAGTCAGGAAGAATCAGTAGGCAAAGAAGTGGCATACGGAAGTACCAAGGAATGAAGAGATACGCTTGAAGTTGTCTGAGACTGTAAATGCTGCGATGAGGAACAGCTGAGTAGGCGATTCAGATGAAGAGCAATGGACATTTGTAAACAGGGAAATCACAGTAGTTGTGGAAAGAAAAACATAGGTATAAAGAAGGTAACTGCGAAGAAACCATGGGTAACAAAAAGAAATACTTACGTTGATCGATGAAAGAAGGAAGTACTAAAATGTTCAGGGATATTCAGAAATACAAAAAAAAAATGGCATTGGGAACTATGCGACTTAACTTCTGAGGTCATCAGTCGCCTAGAACTTAGAACTAATTAAACCTAACCTAAGGACATCACACACATCCATGCCCGAGGCAGGATTTGAACCTGCGACCGTAGCAGTCGCTCGGCTCCAGACTGTAGCGCCTAGAACCGCATGGCCACAACGGCCGGCAGAAATACAGAAATTCAAGACACATAGGAATGAAATAAACAGGAAGTGCAGGGAAGCTAAGGCGAAATGGCTACATGAGAAATGTGAAGGAATCTAGAAAGAAACGGACTGACTCAGCATACAGAAAACCGTCGGTAAAATTAAAAGCATGGGTTCTAACAATAAGAGTGCAATAGGAAAATCACTGTTAAATGCAGAGGAGGGAGCAGGTAGGTGGAAAGAGTGAAGAGTACATTGGAGGCCTCTATGATGGAGAAGACTTTTCTGCAGACAGAAGAAGTAACAGGAGACGATATAGGAGAGATAGGGGATACAATAAGGGAATCAGAATTTAAAAGAGTATTGGAGGACTTAAGATCGAATAAGGGAGAAGGGATGGATGACGTTCCATCAGACTTTCTAAAACCGTTGGGGGAAGTGGCAACAGAACGACTGTTCACGTTGGTGTGTAGAATTTAAGGGTCTAGTGATGTAGCATCTGACTTTCGAGAAAACAGTTCGAAGATAGCAAGAGCCCACAAGTGCAAAAATCATCGCACAATGAGCTTAACAGCTGACCCATCCAAGTTGCTTACAAGAATAGTACACAGAGAAATGGAAATGAAAATTGATGAGGATGTTTCAGATGACTATCAGTTTCACTTTAGGAAAGGTAAAGGCATCAGACAGGCAGTTCTGACGTTGCGGTTGATAATGGAAGCAAGACTAAAGGAAAATGAAGACACATTCATAGGATCTGTCGACTTGGAAAAAGCGTTCGACAATGTCATATATATAAGACGTTTCAGATTTTGAGAATAGAGGTAATCTATGAAGAAAGACGAGTAATATACAATATATACAAGAGCCAAGAAGGAACAAGAGACTAAGTACTAAGTGCTCGAATTAAAATGGGTGTAAGACGGGGATGTAGTCTTTCGCCCCTACTGTTCACTTTATACACCAAAGAAGCAATGACGATAACAAAAGAAAGATTCAAGAGTGGAATTCGAGCTGAAAGGATATAAACGATAAGATTCGCTGATGACATTGCTATCCTCAGCGAAGGTGAAGAAGAATTATAGAGATCTGGTGAATGGAATGAACAGTCTTTAAGTACAACATATAGGACTGAGAGGAAATCGAAGAAAGACGAAAGTAATGAGAAGTAGCACCAGTAATGAGACCAGCGAGAAACTTAGCGTCAGGACTGGTGATCACAAAGTGACGTAAGCTAAGGAATTCTGTTATCTAGGCTGCAAAGAAACCCACGATGGACGGAGTAAGGAGGACATAAAAAGCAGACTAGCAATGACAATAAGGGCATTCCTGGCCAGGAGAAGTCTGCTAGTATCAAACTTGGACCTGAAACTGAGGAAGAAATTTCTGAGAATGTACGTTTGGACACAGCATAGTATGGTAGTGAAACATGGACTGTGGGAAAACCGGAAAAGAAGAGAATCGAAGTATTTGAGATGTGGTATTACAGAAGAAGGGTGAACATTAGGTAGACTCAAAAGGTAAGGTATGGGAAGGTTCTGCACAGAATCGGAGGGGAAAGGAATATTGGGAAAACACTGACAAGAAGAAGTGACAGGATGGTAGAACATCTGTTAAGACACCACGGAGTAACTTCCGTGGTACTAGTGGGGGCTGTAGAGGGTAAAAATTGTAGAGGGAAACAGAGATTTCAATACATCCGACAAATATAACAGAGACTGCAATACATCCAGCAATAACAGCGAGATAATGAGACTGGAGCTGGAGAGTGATTTGTGACGGGCCGCATTAAACTATCCAGAAGACAGATGACTTAAAAAATAAAAAATGCTGTACAACTGCACATCGCTGACCCATGACGTTCCTCACCTCAGTGTATATTTTAAGCTTTGTTTTGAGTCAGATTTTTGTGGACCGTAAAAGGGAGTTAATTTTTAATATTGTTCCTCTTCCTGAGTTCAGTCTATATCTCAAGTCATTCTCACCTGTTCTATCTAATTAATTATACTCCATAGCTGTTTGTATTTTTTATAATTATCGATGGTTACATTACCTGATATTTCAAGATATACCAATTGCGTTCCCGCGGTTAAATATTCTATTTTTATTTAATGTTCAGCTTCAGTCCCCGTTGCTGTCTCTTCTATTATTTTTTCACAATATATAGAAGATCATCGGCTGCAACTGCCACCTGATCTTCTGCGAATAAAACGGTTTTACTTTATTTATTTTTCCATTTCTGCAAGGAGATTCGTTGATATATTTTGAAGAGTTTTGGAGTTAAACAATAGCCTTGTTTCAACCTTTTATAATATTTTAAATAAGGTGGTAGATCCTACCCTTATTATTCTGTGCTCATCTTTATACCTGTATATGTTCTGTACACTTCTTATGTACAACAGGTCAATGTCACTATGCTAGTGCTTCACAAACACCTAGGCTAGAGGGACGTTTCAAACTTCTTAGGTATCCGTACTGATGACAATTTAAACTAGGAAGAGCTCACTTTGTAACTCCTTAGGCAACTTAGTTCAGCCCCATTTGTAATTACAATCACTGCAGATATTGCAGACAGACAAATCAGTAAGTTGACATAGTTTACGTACTTTCATTGAGTAAAGTGATATGGAACATTGTTCTGTGGTGTCTTCGTAGTTCAAAAACGTGTTGTAAGAGCAACACGTGGTGTTCTTGTAGACATCTGCCTAAGGAGTTCGGCATTCTGATTATTGCTTCATAGTACGTTTATTCCTTCACGAAATTTGCTGTAGTTAACTAATTGACTGATCACAATAAGCTTTTTCGATGTCGAGGAACATTAAATGTGTTTCAAATATCGTTCAGATCTTTTCCCTGTCAGCTGGCTTAGAGAGCTAGTATTATTAATACACGATCTGCCTCCTCTAAATCCACTCTGTTTTTCCATGTCTACAGTTATGTTTGTACATTTAATAGGTTGGAAAATACAGAACTCTGAAAGCGAATGAATCATTTGTAGTAGTCCTGTATTGATATTTCTTGCCTTCTATACGCGTATGGTAAGTCGCAAGTGAATACTTACATCGCGTTTCTACAGTCATCCTTGAAACTGAATATTGTAAAAGTGGTGAAAATTTTCAGATGTTGAGAAACACCTAAAAGTTATAAAACTGGGACGAGGACCAGGCGTTTGCAATCCCAAGCACATTACATACAAAAGTTGTTACTGCGATAATCCCTCTTTTTACCTCAATATACCGTAGATCCCTAGAACGAAAAACTGTTCTCGGAAGTTGAAAACCAACCTACCTACAAGAAGGCTACCAGAGGTCACTCGACCATTCTCATTGACACCCATCCGTTGTAGAATCGTGGATTACATTCTGAGCTGAAACGTAATGAGGAATGGCGTACTCCGTGCCACCCAACATGCATTCGGAAAATATCGGTCATGCTAAACTCAACTCGAACACGTCTTACATGAGATCCTGAGAGGCACAGATGAAGGTAATCAGGCAGATTGAATGTACTTACTTCTTGATGTCCGGAACATATGTGACTCGTACCATACCAACGATTATTAACGAAAGTACGATCATGTGGGCTGGCTACGAAAATTTTGGCTCGATTGAGGATTTCTTGGCATGGTGGACACAGCACGTTGTCTCGGATGGAGGGTCACCGGCGAGTGTAGCAGTAACTCCAGGCATGCCTCAGGGAAATATGTTCAAGCCCCTGTCGTTCATGTCGTACGTTAATAATCGGTCAAACAATATTAACAGCAATCTCAAACATTTGGAAAATTATACCGTTATCTACGAGGAGGTACTGTCTGAAAAGTTGCAGACAAATTTTGACTGGATTTCGAAGTGGTGCAAGAGTTGGCAGATTGCTTTAAACGTACAGAGATGTAGGTCAATCTTTACATAATATAAAAACGTATTAACTTGTACTATAACGATTCACAATTAGAATTAGTCACGCAAATACCTGAGTTTCTTTGTAGGGGTAACAATGGAATGATCGTGCAAGTTCAGTCGTAGGTAAATAAGGCGTTAAACTTCGGTTCTTGGAAGCAAACTATGTAACTGCAGTCAGTCTACAAAGAAGATTACTTCTAAAACACTCCTGCGACCCAAAGAACAATATTTTTCAAGTTTGTGGAAAGCAGGCCAAATAGAAGCAACAGATGTTACTGGAGATAATTGAAGGACGGCTCGAGCGTTTACAGATTTGAGAAACATCATAATTTAAATACAGGGCCACCATATTCGGAAAAAGTACTGGTCTCGGGTTTGTTGGACCCACAACAAAGCGGTAGTGGGATTCTGAAAAACAGAACTGGAGACGTTTGAAACTGGACATCAACTATCGTACGGAAGCCTTCTTTCAATCTTTCTTGGAACACTTTTAATTCGGTAGTTAGGAATACACCCACTCACGTGGCTCCAGTTTGGACCACGAAGACAAGATCAGACTAATTACAACGCGAGCATAAGAGCTTAAATGATCATTCTTTCCGCGTTCCATACGTGAGCAGTAACCTCTGCCACGCTCTTCATAGTAGTTTGGGAGTATAGATACAGAGACGCAGCTGAACGTAAAGACAGGGCTAACGCTCGTAAATTCGAAATCGGCTCTCTACTCAAAATAAATTAACTCTGTTGACGTCAGCAGATCGGTGTAAGATCCTGTGGCGCCCATAGCACTGATGAATTGAGTGACCCCTATTAAGCAATATGTATTCGTATTTCCTTTAAGTGGATTGTCTTACAGACATACAAAATGTGAAGATTATCACGTCTGAAAATTTGCTTCGCTAATTCAAGTATTAGTTTACCCTATATGAATAACAGTTTGTTTGTCCAGAACCTACTGAGCCTACACATGAGCCAAAACATTATGACCCCTACCCACACGTGACACGCCAAGGAAAACATATGTGTGGAACGGAAAAGAATGGAGAACCGTTCTAGTGAGGATGTGGACCGCGAATGCGGAAATCCACTAACGAGGAGAACACGGCAAGTGCCATAAACCAATTTCTCAAAAATTTCGTTCCATGAAGAGGAATCAAAATAAGCGAACACGTGTCTCAGGTTATCCGAAGACACTCGACCGTTTCTGAGGAAACGATGGTCAAAATTTTCAATGTGATTTAGATTCCTTTGATCGCACGATAGTATCAGCCGAACTAGTGGCTGAGCCGGCCAGAGTGGCCGAGCGGTTCTGGGCGCTGCAGTCTGGAACCACGCGACCGCTACGGTCTGAGGTTCGGATCCTGCCTTGGGCATGGATGTGTGTGATGTCCTTAGGTTAGTTACGATTAAGTAGTTCTAAGTTCTAGGGGACTGATGGCCTCAGAAGTTAAGTACCATAGTGCTCAGAGCCATTTTTGAACTAGTGGCTCAGTGACTAGCATCTCGGCCTGTCATTTTGGGCGCCTTGCCTTTGAAATCCCACTATTTTTTATTTATTTTGTTTCACTTTAATTAGTTTCTTGTTTATTCATCTACTCACGTTCGTAGAAGGGTACTACACTAACGTTTGTTATCAAGTAAGAGGGCACAAGAGCGTCAGATTAACTGCAAAATTACAACTGGGTTTCATATTAAGTGTCATACATTGATTATATAATACATGTGTGTATCGTATTTTCAAACGTGACAATCAATTCTTATACTAATTCTTATATTCTGTTCTTATGTTTAATCTTGAAGGAGATCGTGGAAACTTTCGAAACAATCACCGGAAGGCAGGTTTGCCCAGAGACATTTCTTTGTATGATCATCACTCGGGAACAAAAGTCATTAACGTTGCCGAAGATTTGATGCGTTGGAAATAATTTCGCTGCAAACCAAGAACAAGCAATCACTTAACCAAAAACTGGTGCTTGCAGTTGATTATGAATTAACATACACTACAGGAATTTCGAATAATTATGTCATTCATTTTTTTTTAAATTCATTCACCACACGTAAGTACGGCTAGTAGGTGAATAAGGGCACGTTATTTCAATATACATTGGAAAAGTTTCATGTGTCAATCTTATACGGACATGTGTAAATGAAAAGCGTAAACAAATACAATAACTGGGTCTCGAAAACGGGGCCCAACCATGAGAAGCCGCGACGTTAGCCACTGTGCCACTGCTACCGGTGATCTATTTATTTGCTAAAAGGCATATAAAGTACCTCGAAAGCTGACTGTCGTATCCTGAGAAACGGTCGAGTATCGTTATTTTGAGCCCTCTTCCACTGAGCTAAGTTTCCAGGGTGTCGGTTTATGGCACATGCTGTGTTCTCCACGTCAGGAAAAGCGACTTTGGCAAAGGGCGAATTGGTATGGCTGGAGCTTGGAGACAAGCGTATAGGAAACGGCGGAGCTGGTCGGCTGTTCGAGTTCTACTATTGTGAACGTCTCTATAAAGTGGTAGGTGGACGTGAAACGACGATTGACGAGAAGGTATTCGACGCTGACGTCTCATCTCAGAACATGGAGGTCTGAAGCTCGCCCACTCTGTAAAGGCCTGGCCAGAGGGGAGGCGGCCCGGCGTTGCAGCCAGTTGGCATCGCTGAAATACTCTCTGCTGCCTAGTCACACAGAGGGCGGCTTTGATGTGGCGTTCACCTGCCTGCCTCAGCGGCTCACGCCCAGTTTCCACGAATACAGATTCGCGGCAGCGGCTGTGTGCACCTCGCTGGTGCACTTGACTGCTACGTGGCTGCAGCGGCGAGAGGCGGCTCTGTCCTACCGCACGGTCTGCACATGCAAGCTGCTAATGAGGTGTGTGCCGCTTCCCCTGCGTGACAGCTGACGCAGCAACAGTAGTCGCTGCAGCTAGCCGCTTTTTCCTTTAGGCTGAGGCCACACTTGCGTTTTTTGAAGCTGGACGCTCAGCGTCTAAAGATACAGCTTCAAAAGCCGCCTCGTGGTGGCCTCATTCGACCGTGTATACAGCTTCTTTCAGCGCAACGCGCCCTAGCGACCAAAGACGTGAATGTGGCCATATATGGCTCAGCAGCGTTTCAGACCTGCTTGGGTGACATCGCAGCATTGAGAAATGAAGGTATTAAGTAAACAATCAGCTACAATAATATGTGCTGCGCTGTTACTGATTCGACGGAGACGATGTAGACAAAAAAGACGTTTTTGTCTCATACAATAATTGAGGACAGATCATTGAGGCGAACATTCAATCTGCTACACAGCAAACTTAAAGAAAACCCTGAAAAAATTTTTGAGTACTGCGGAATGTCTATTGAATCATACGAAACTCTGCTGTCTAATGTGTCGAATGCTATTACTGGAAGGAACACTCGACTACGTGATTGTATAAGGGCTGAAGAAAAACTATCAGTTACTCTGAGGTACGTGATGTTTTATTACTTATTGTATTATTTGATTGCAATGCATAAAAGGACGAGATTGAATCTTCTGATTTTTCCTCGAAGATCATTGTAGGTGTGCTGCTTCTGGACTGAGATGATTGTTGCTCACTTTGAGATGTACTTCTGAACGGCTGTGCATGTGTGTAGGACTGAAGCAATTGTAAATATTTCAATTGAAAATCCATTGTGTCACCTAAACTGAAGTTCTTAATAAGGGGCATTAGCGAAATTAAGAACAGTTGATCTGGATCATTTAGTTCTAGGTTCCTTTTTATGTGATTGTTGCAATCTCGTTTCCAAAACGCCCAGCAACTTTTCTTCAAACTTGTCCTGTTTCCGTTTCTTCCTCCCCTTGCACTGTGCGAGCAGGGTCAGAGGCTTCGGATGTAGTATGTTGTATTTCAGGTGTCGTGTTTGCTTCTTGTTGTGCAGTGTTGTTGTCAGAGTCTTGCTTACTTTCTATTGGATCGACAGCAGTATTGCCGGATTTCCTGCGGCGAAAAGAGAAAACTGTAATTGTCCACAGTAAAATTTTAGAATTTATGGCCATGCATAGCTCACTCTGGAACTTAAAAATGCACGAACATTATAAATATGGAATACTCACTCTCTTTCTACACATAAAGATTGAAGAAATGACAACTGTTTGTGATAAATGTAATGTTTCCTGAGTTTTTATGAATCTCCAGTTTTGCCAGAGTGCATTTTCACATTTTTGTAGTAGCAATCCTTAAAGCTCTTCCACTTTTATTGCACATGCTTCCCTTTAAAAAACATTTAATATAAATATTGGTTCTACTTTTAACCCATTATCAATGTTTCATTGTAGGTATCTCGCAAATGGCAATTCCATCAGATCTCTACACTTCCAGTTTCTATTTGGACGTTAAACAACTTCAAAGATTATTCGAGAGACATGCTCAGCAATCTGGGAAACAATGCAAGGCCAATATATGAAACAATTAACTTCTGAAGATTGGTTGAATATTAGTTTACAGTTTGAAAAAAAAGCAATTTTCCACATTGCGTGGGATGTGTTAATGATAAGCATATTAGAGTGATCAATCCATGGGGATCGAGTAATGAATACTTTAACTACAAGAAGTATTCTTCAATAGTTTTAATGGCAGTAGCTGATGCAAATTACTGCTTCAGGTATATAGATGTTGGGGCCTTTGGACACGAGGGGATTCAAACATCCTGAAAAGTACTAATTTTGGCAAGAAACTCTCTATTCCAACAATTTACCATTACCACCACCAGCCCCCTTACCAAACGATACATCTGGTCGATTACTGCCATATGTGTTTCTGACAGATGAAGCCTTTGCTCAGTGTGAAAACCTTCTGAGACCATACCCCGGTAAGGACTTGACTACAATTAAAAGAATTTTTAAATATCATTTATCGAGTGCCAGGCGGTACATGGAATGTGCATTAGGTATTTTAGCCAATAAATGGCGTATAGTCCACCGTCCGATTGACCTCAGTATCGATTTGGTTGACATCATTATTAAAGCCACTTATGTACTGCACTATTTTGTGAGGGAAAACGATGGGTACAGCTGTGAAGACACGTTTTCGTGTCCTTTGGACAGCATTCCGGCCTAGGGGACAAGAGGGACCGTGAAAGGAACACACACAAGAGAGCAGTTTGCTGAATATTTCTGTTCTACCGCAGGTTCTGTATCCTGGCAAAACCGATACACAAACATTGCAGAGTGAAAAAGACTGCTGGCATAACAAGACACCTCTAATATTCTACAATAAAGCGCATATATTATGACTTGTTGTACTTACTTAATTTAACAAATGCAATTATCCAGATGTCTTTCAGAAAATTTAAATATTTTATTAGATTTTTGATCTTTTAGACTACCCAAATTAAATGTTTTTACCACACTTACCTCAGGCTTCTTTTGTTTCTTTGTCCCTGTTGTCCCAACCTTCACCAACAACATTAGATATCACAGCTAGCCAACAGTCTCTTCTTTTTTGTCTGTTTTTGTAATCCGCATTTTGAATGTCGTATAAAAAAGGTCTAGCTTGAACTTCTAAAATAATACTTTCGCTATCAAGTTCAATTTTTTCCATCTCACACATCGAAAAAACTGTAATGAAACACTTGACGACACACACACTACTTCGTGTTGACACACTGCAAAGTTACTACTGAGTTAACATGGGAACGCTATGTGAGAAGCGTCTTTTGATGCAGGGAATGGGCCCCGGCCCATCCGACTAGCGTCTGACCTTGAGGATGCGCCTTTCCAACGGACGTTGGCAGAAAAAGACGCTGTGTGTGGCCACTACCGGCTTTCTCCAACCTGCCTATAATTGTGGCGTCTTTTGACGCTGAACGTCCAGCTTCAAAAAACGCAAGTGTGGCCGTAGCCTAATGGCTTGGGCCGCCCTTTCAGGCCGAGTTCCGTTTGGCACGGCCTTCAAGCAGGATAGGTGGCGGCCATCTCTGACAGATTTGACGCCAGAGTACAACTCTGGTTAAGGCACGTTTCGGAGCACTCCCATGGCACTGGGTTGTCCAACCCGCCGCCCGCTAGCCACGTGCGACCTAAGTAGGGTTGCCACCCGTCTCGATGTATCTGGACCATCAGCGGTATGGACCTTCTTGACCCGACATCCCGACAAGACCCAATTTCCTCTCGATTTTGCAAACTATGTATTCGTTTTCTATTCTCCCACACAAAGCAACTGTGGAAACAGTGTTTTCGCTGATGACGTTCCAGTGGACTGATGAAATTGAAATGCCGTGTGGCTAGGGCGTCCCGTCGGGTAGACCTGTCGACTGCTGCAACTCTTTTGAGTTGACGCCACTTGGGCGACTTGCTTGTCGATGGGGATGAGATGATTATGAAGACAACACAACACCCAGTCCCTGGGCGGAGAAAATCTCCGACCCAGCCGGAAATCGAACCCGGGCCCCTATGCACAGCATTCGGCCACGGTGACCACTCAGCCGTCGAGGTGGACAGTGGGCTAATGAAAGAAATCGACTGCTACTAGAGATTGTGGAATCAGTCTTACAGTGCCAGTTTAATATAAGCTGACTTGCATGAAGTTTTATAAATACTTAGAAGGAAAAAAAAACTTGCTGGAAAAGGAGAAATCTTCCGAAAAATATGGTGCACCAGCTACTTCGGCCGCAAGAAGTTTCAAGTAATTATGTTCTAATGAAAAGTATAGTAAATAACTTTTTTACTTCATTTCCACACCCCCATCTCAGAGGGTTCCATCGAGGTCCCAGCTAGATGTGACAACCCTAGGCACAAGACGTGAGCCCCTGCACACTATCGGTAAAAAAAGTCAATAAACTTCTGTTCATGTAAAGTTATGATTAAATGTTTTCGATTTCAAACCCCCACCATACGATGCTAATTTCTCATTGGTCCTGGACCATCATCCTCTAGACCCCCCTCCCCCCTCTCTTCCCCAGAGGCTACTGCTATTGTTAAGTACACTACGTGCTGTCCAAAAATGGTCGTCTTCTTTCACCGTAGTCCTGGTAAGCTAAAAGATTGGACACCTCTGCTACAGAGCATGTTGAAGAACATGTGGCCCCGCTGCAAATGATGCCTACTTGTTTTCATATGGAGTAGTCAGTTGCCATCTCTGTGAGCAAGGGATCATTGACACTGGACCATATTAAGTGGTCGGATGAACCACATTTCCTGTTACACCAGGTCGATGGCCATGTGTGAACACGCCGTCATCCGGCTCGAAAGACACATCACGCCAGAAATGTAGGCCTGTGGAGACATTATTGTGGTGAGGGGGGAAACTTTCACTTGAGCTTCTATGGGACCTGTGGCAGTAAATGGAGGCACAAAGACAGCTGGAGCTACCGCTGAACACCAGCATCCCTTCATCCTTGGTGTCTTCCCCGACGAGGTAAGCAGATTCCGTACCACAGAGACAAAAGCGTGCTACAGAGTTTTGAGGAGCTTGATAGTGACCTCACGTTGACATGTTGGCCACCAAATTCGCTTGACCTGAACCAGATGGAACAGATATGGAACGCTGTCGGACGCCAGGTCTTCGCTCCAAAGCTACCAACGGGACTTTCGTGTTGTATGCACAGACATCTGGTGCCACGTATCTCCGGAAACCTACGAAGGAGTTACATAAAAATGAAACCCCTGCAGCCGTCGTTTTGATGTTATTTTATTACATTGCAACCAGTTTCGGTGATTCAATACACCAGCTTCAGACCTGTACGCATAAACAGTAACGATAGCACCATCAATTTACCAACCATACAAAGTCGAGGACAAATCTATAAAAGGGAATTTGCAGTATTCGTTTGATGAAAACCAATTGATACATCCAATGTCATGTATCTAAAACACCATAATATACAGTCTACCGTGAGGAATTTCCACTCTGTATATAGTTCAAATGCACTACTTATTAACACTGTTCGACCAAAAGCAGTGGCACAAGTGTGTACCACAGTAGTTTCATATGAACGGTACTGACAGTACTTGACATTAGTAAAAGGAAGTAAACTGAGCCAGACAGCACTAAGTGAGCTAGATTACCACTAACCTAAATTTAAACGATTGCTGTTTGTCCGAATATTTCCTTTAGTGGTCTTTGAGCAATGGTGCGAGGTTATGTCAAAACCCAAGTTTACGTTGGTTTTGGCAACAATGTAAAGCAAACAATATTTATCGATGATTTTGTCACGCAAGTTCCTAATAATGTACAACTAACCAGAGTGGAACACAAAATACAAATAAAACACTGGCGCCAGCTGCTAGTACGTAAAAATGTAATTCGACAAGGCGGAATTACGACGAATGTATTCTTCAAACGTTGAAAAATACACATAATTTTATAGCGGTGGCATATTATTTCCAGTGCTGCATAATCATGCGCACGTAATCCCAGATTGTACTTCTGCTATACGCGTGCCATGTTCCTGTTTCAGTTCTTAGTCATTTGTTATTCTAATCTTTTTTTTTTGTGGAAGCTCTTTCCTTGTTCGCGTTTGCTTCTTAATATGCAACAAGAACATGTTGTTCTGCCTTCAGAAAGCAATTCTTTTTCTTCTTTTGCTGCCTATACATTTTTCGTAGTAGTTTCTCTGTCTGAGAATGCAAAGTCTCGCGGAGGTAACATTGTATTAAAAGTTCTCGGGTTTGCAGCCGATTCAAATAATTAAAATTACATGAGCTTTCGGCTAATCCTCCTGGGCCATTGTCAAATGGTATGACTGCCAGTGGGAGTGCTGGTGCGGCCTTCATATACACTAGCTGCCGGCTGTGACGTCACTGTTACCCATCGCAGCTCCATACTGGGCTTTCGCTGTGACCCCTTTAACCATGCGATCGCTGGATCCCACGCCGTGCTGAGCTACAAGCCACCGTCTCTACATAGGCTATTAGCGGTTTTTATTTCAATGGCTTCAAGAATTACGTAATCCCAGAAATCGAAAGTGCAAGCCACGACAGACGTTTCGTTAAATTTTTTCCGGTGACCGTTTTGGATTTCGCGGGGTACCGTAGGCGATAAAACGTTTCATGGTCCTTCCTGAGCAGTTCTACGGCGTGTACTGTTTGTTGGACGTAAGGCTGGCCACACGCCCAAGGTATCTTGTAGACCCCAGGTGTTCTGCTTCATCTTTAACTGGTCTCAGTAACTCACGGATGTTTGTCGAAGTCCTGAAGATCGATTTGTCTTTTTGGCAGACGGTTTATCTTGCGGGACACGGAGCCACAGAACGGCAGGAAAGCGAGTTTCCTTTTCTTCTCCTCTTCGGTGGTCTCATTGTGAGTCTTGCTTGAAATCACTTCATTTATTTGATGAAGGTTGTAGTCGTTGTTCTTGCAGACCTAGCGTACGTGGCTCAGATCATGGGGCACGTTATCAGCGTCTGTTATCATTCTTGAATCATGCACCAAAGTCTATAACACAGAGCGCTTCTGCGTTTTGTGATAATGGCTGATAGCGTGCAACTACGTCCATCGAGGTAGGACAATGCATCGTCTTTTTCTACTCCCACGGTAAACTGGATGTTCCTGTTAATGCTGTTGAGGTGTTCCAAGTTTCTCACGTCCATGGGACCAAATGACGAAAGTGCCGCCAACGTATTGAAAGAAGCAACTAACCTTTAATAACAACGTGTCTAAGACAATAGCCTCAAAATTCTCCATCAAGAGGTTTGGAACAGCTGGAGCTAACGGGCTGCCCATTGAAACGACGACATTCTGTTCACAATATTTCCTGTTGTACAGAAAACAGGAAGACGTAAGTGTGTGCCTAAATAGCTCAACCATGTCACTTACAGAGAAGTAGGATACAAGGTTCAAACAGTCTTTGGAAGGCACATTAGTAAAGAGGGTAACCATACATTACAGTTAGTTTGGATGTGGTGGCACTGTTATCTTATCTTGCAGTGTTGCGTGTGTCATGCTTTCAGAAAGTACGGCGAAATCATTCGAAAGTACTTGGCAGATCGTTTCGAAACGTTTCTTCTTTCTCCCTAGCCCAAGCAGCAAAGTTTTCAGTTGAAAACTACTACCACTTAACTATTTTTCACTCGAAAAACGGATGTGCTGC
This sequence comes from Schistocerca cancellata, assembly GCF_023864275.1. Taxonomy (NCBI): domain Eukaryota; kingdom Metazoa; phylum Arthropoda; class Insecta; order Orthoptera; family Acrididae; genus Schistocerca; species Schistocerca cancellata. The sequence goes on along the minus strand of NC_064630.1, from coordinate 616,295,186 downwards.
TGCGAGTACCCTTACAGCTTGTAGCCCGTAATGTTCTACATTTGTTGTATGGATAACCCGCGTCTGGTTCTTGTTCGAGGATAAGGTTACCTTGGTTCCAAGCGCAAAAGCTGGGGAAGGGGAGGGTGACTTTCGAATCTGTGTGCGAACCATAAATGCTTCCTTTTTTACAAAGCATATTTCTCGCTTCCTCGAACCTTCTTGAGTCTGTTTCTTGGACAGGATGCTTACGTACATGTCACCTATCAGAGTCGTATCTAGAGGTATCAGGGGTCCCATATCATTCCAGCTACAGCCCCCCCCCCTCCCTCCGAATCCGCCCTCCACACACACGCACACACACACACACACACACACACACCATTAAAAAGCCTCCACCAGTTTGAACAGTCCCCTGCTAGCCGCGCGGTTTGAGGCGTCATTCATGTCATGGATTGCGCGGCATCTCCCGCCGGAGATTCGAGTCCCCCCTTGGACATGGGTGTGTGTGTTGTTCTTAGCGTAAGTTAGTTTACGTAGCGTGTAAGTCTAGGGACCGATGACCTAAGCAGTTTGGTCCCGTAGGAATTTACACACATTCAGTCCCCTACTGATGCAAGATCCTTGGACTCATAAGGTTTCTCCACAGCCATTCAATAAATTGGAAACGAGACTTTCCGACCAGGCAACATGTTTCCAATTATCAACAGTCCAATGTCGGTGTTGACAGGCCCAGGCGAGGGGTAAAGCTTTGTGTCGTGCATTCATCAAGGGGTCCGAAAGCCCATACCGATGATGTTTCGTTGAATGGTTCACATGCTGACACTTGTTGATGGCCCAGCATTAACGTCTGCAGCAATTTGCGGAAGAGTTGCACTTCTGTCACGTTGAACGATTCTCTTCAAACATCGTTGGTCCCTTTCTTCCAGGATCTTTTTCCGGCCCCAGCGATGTCGGAGATATGATGTTTTACCGGAGTCCTGATATTCACGGTACAGTCGTGAAATGGCTGTACGAGAATGCTGTGTCCCTTCGCTCGCGCGCCGACTACAGTTCCATGTTCATACTAACTTAAAAGTTGATAGACTACCATTGTAGCAACAGTAAAAGGTCTAAAAACTGCGCCAGACACTTGTTGTCCACCGAGCGAGGTGGCGCAGTGGTTAGCACACTGGACTCGCATTCGGAAGGACAACGGTTCAACCCCGTCTCCGGCCATCCTGATTTAGGTTTTCCGTGATTTCCCTAAATCGTTTCAGGCAAATGCTGGGATGGTTCCTTTGAAAGGGCACGGCCGATTTCCTTCCCAATCTTTCCCTAACCCGAGCTTGCGCTCCGTCTCTAATGACCTCGTTGTCGACGGGACGTTAAACACTAACCACCACCACCACTTGTTGTCCTAAATAGGTGTTGCGGACCGCAGCACCGTATTCCACCTGTTTACATATCTCTATATGTGAATACCATACCAGAATACTATACCAGTTCCTTTGGTGGTTCACTGTATTACTGTTTCTTAAATTTGTAACAGGGGAGTGAACACAGCATTACAAATCGTGTGGAATCTGGATAAACCGTGTGATTTGGTAGCCCTATCCGAGGAACTTGGCAATAAGTACCAAGTATCCATGTATCGGTCCGCTGCTCGTGGTCTCGCGGTAGCGTTCTCGCTGCCCGAGCACGGGGTCCCGGGTTCGATTCCAGCGGGGTTACGGATTTTTCCTTCAGCGAGATGACTGGGTGTTGTTGTGTCGTCTTAATCATCATCATTCATCCCCATCACGGTCGGAAGAAGGCAATGGCAAACCACCTCCACTAGGACCTTGCCTAGTACAGCGGTGCGGGTCTCCCGCATCGTTCCCCTACGCTCCTTAAAGAAGTATGGGACTTCATTTCATTTTCATTTCATCCATGTATCGAATCATCAACCTCCCTCGGAACACGGGCACTGTTCTTTCACATGTAAGTTTGAGGATAAAGAGCGAGGATACGGGAGACCGGACCAGAGACACAGCGGATTTGATTACTGGGAGCAACTTGCGGACCGGAGCGATTGACGTCACTTTCCGGCCGGCTGTTGGGCGCAGGAAGCCGCCACGTGCTGGCGGGGGTTCCCCTAATTGGCGCCGGACGCCGGGGACGCTGAGGCCTAACGACGTTTGCTGGACGGGCCCTGCTGCGGCTTCCGCCTCCTGTCCCTGCTCTCCACGTCGCTTCTAAACTCGTCTGCCTTACGAATGTTATGATATTTAAGGAGTAAAGGTGCCAGAGGATTCACCTCTTGCTGAAACAGTCTGGTTGTGCGAGAACCAGTCAGAAAGTAATGTATCCCATTTATTCTTTTTTTTTTACCTACACTAATAATGAATTTTGAGCACTTCCGCAAATATTTTTCCACACCCCACTCCAGTAACAGCGTCGTAAGGCCGCGGTCACAGAGGCACCGCTTAATGTTACGTATCTCTTACTATCTATACGTACAAATATGTACAGAAAATAAATATCCTACACTGAACTAACTAGTCTAGCGTTGTGAAAAAAAAGCACTCCATGTTCAGGCCGCGAGTGGCCTACCGGGACCATCCGACCGTCGTGTCATCCTCAGTGGAGCATGCAGATAGGAGGGGCGTAGTGTCAGCACACGGCTCTCCCGGTCGTTATGATGGTTTTCTTGACCGCAGCCGCTACTATTCGGTCGAGTAGCTCCTCAATTGGCATCACGAGGCTGAGTGCACAACGAAAAATGGCAACAGCGCATGGTGGCCTGGATGGTCACCCATCCAAGCACCGACCACGCCCGACAGCGTTTAACCTCGGTGATCTCACGGGAACTGGTATATCCGCTGCGGCAACGCTGTGGCCGCTAGCGTTGTGAACGTTTGTGTATAATCATAAGGGCAGAAACATTGTATTAGCAGATAAATGTTGCTTATCTCATTGCGGCCGTCTTGTTGTCCAGGGTGTCGGTACCTGTTTATGCTTTCTAATTAATAGGTATAAGGTTTTGCGTTTCCGTAAAAGTCGCTGGAATATTGTTGGCTTTTGACATCATCACTGTTTATTGATAAATTCTTGACACGTTGTACAACATCACTTGTTAAGTAAAAGCAATATGCAATATTTCAACACAACAAAAATAATTTGATAGATATATGACTAATCTCGAGCTATTATGGAGCCTTTGGAGCCTAAAATTTCTATAAGTGTTACGTACATAGAATCCAGATCCTTCTAGATCATGGTGTAGTTCTAATGAGTTAAATTATGATGCCTTAATTGAAATTACTTTTCACATATAATTTTCATTATATTCCCTGGAAATAACTATTTATATAAAGATTTATGTGCCTAGTAATTAATATTGAAGGTTGCATATTTTGATAGTATAAAAATGAGCTCCCTGGTATTGTTTAATTGTTGAATGAATAATTGATAGTAGAATTAGAAAGATTAGAAATGCAAACAGAAATTTTGTTTGCATGAAAACTAAAGCATAATAACATTAGTTTCACTGCAAAAGTGGTATCTGACAGATTTAAGTTAACAATCGTTTGTTGCTAAACATATCGATATCTAAATGGATCGATATGAAAAATAAAATTATATTATCACAAACATAGTTTTTTGGCGATCAAATATATGCAAAATTTTCTTTAGATATAGAATATGCAATTTAAGTATAAAAAGTAATTAAAGTGAGACCGAAATTTAAACGGATTCGAAGATATGAATTGAAGTAACAAATCTCTGAGGAGGCAAAATTCATTACAGCCGATAACAGTCGCCAGATACCGTCGCCAGAGGTCGACAGCTTGGTCGGTTCGTCTTATTTCCTGTCAAATTTTGGCTGGATGAAGGTTAGAATATGTTCTACCAGGAACATTAGAACTTGTTCTAACCTCCAAGGTTGTGATGGATCCTTCAATGTCCCTTTGCTTGGAGACAAGTGCTGCATGATGGCATTTGCTATTAATATTGCACCGAATGCATGTGAATGAGATTTCTCTCTCTTTATCCCTCTCTCTGAAGGGAAAAAAGAGAAAAAGGAGAACAAGACGATTACTGTACACTCCTCAGACAAATACTGGAATAAACTTACTAGTTTCACAAGTCTATTAGATGAAGAGAGAAAACAACTTTTAAGGTGGCAGAATAAATGGTCAGATTTGCACCTTACGTGAGACCTGTACAAATCGCAATGAGAAGGTGTAGTTTTGAAAAGCCAGCTCCACAACGGCGTAGCCAAGCCATGCTGTGGGAGTTATCCTGGAAACCACTTAAAGGGGTGGCAGGAAGGAGGACAGTGACACCAGACCATGTGATTCAAACTGGAGGACGTCCTGTAGCAGGTGGCATCTGCTTGAGGGCAGAGAAGAAGCTTTAGAAAACTGTTTTCAGAATTATAACGGGATACAAACTAAAGCAAGTGTGCGGTCACAATAGACATGGTCGCGAGAAACTGTAGATGCTCACATTCCAGCGGAGTGGCAACCGACCCTACAAAAGTATGCGGCTGACCTGAGAGTGGAGCATATTGCGATGACACATCTACCAATTCCACAATGTCTGAGTCACAGCACAACAGGTTACAGAATGCAAGCTAATGTGAATCTAATAGAAAGGCAAACATGGAACCAGTAACGGGAAATGTAAACAAATCTTTCAATCCAATACACGAGGACGGTACAGTGTAGGCAACTGCACACCACTGCATAGATACAATGCTAAATGGGACGTAAATATGTCAGATCAAGGCCCAAATGTGGTAGAACGAGTACAAAAGAATGACAAAATTGCAAGAAACGGGTCATCCTGTGAAAAAACAAACGCCGTATGGTGGAAGAGAAAGATTTGACAATTATCACTTTTTAACAGTCAGAAAATTCCAACATTACAAAGAAAGCAGGAACGGCTTACATCCATGCACATTCATAAATCAGTTTCAGTTTGGTTTACCAGAGAATTGGCCACTTAGTCATAAACTTAACTTCATTTGTGGGCATATGGACGGAGCAACAGCAGAAACCATTCAAAGAGTAGCTGCGGACTGTCATTCATATGAACAATTTAAAACTGCATTCTTGGAGCGGTAATTGTCCACAGAAACACAAAACAGAATGAAGTTTGAATTGTTGCAGAAAGAGTTGTTCGAAAATTCCGGAGAAAAGATTTTTCGAAGATATGACAAAGAAAAATCAGTGCTTAGAAATACATACAGTGATGGGGAACTGATACAGATGCGCACAATGAAGTTACCGTTACGTTATCAGCAGTCATTGGTTGGTAAGGCAGGAGATAACATACAAGCATTTAAAGGAATTTTGAGAGAATTTGAATTCATCTTCAGTGAAGATGGCGCAAGAAAGCAATGTACAAGCAGAGAAAACAATAATAGGGGGAGTAAAAGTAACCAATCAGGTTTTAATAATAATTCCAATTTCAATAATAATGGAGGAAAAGGTAGTGGTTTTGGAAGGAATACTAGTCGCCCATGGGAGAACAATAATAACTATGCTTTTGGTAACACAATTATGGTTTCGGAGGACCGAGGAATTGTAATGGGGTATTTGGTTCTAGAAACTATGGTGGTAACTATGATCCGAAATATAATATCCGTGGAAACGAAGGCGGAAGGTTTAGAGGTTTTAGGCAGCAAAATCCAGGTTATTCAGGTGGAAGTAGAATGGGCATAATGAAGAAAGATTGGGAAAATCAAACTTCAGCAGGACAAAACATGCGAAATGAACCGATAGAGGAAGTCGAGGTGAGGCCACCAAACCCAAGTAAAAGACAAAATTGACGAGATGGGCGGTACGAAGACCAGTCACATGTAATTCGATCGAAAAATGATGTTAATTGTATAATCAAACATGTAAATACAGGGTTATTACAAATGATTGAAGCGATTCCACAGCTCTACAATAACTTTATTATTTGAGATATTTTCACAATGCTTTGCACACACATACAAAAACTCAAAAAGTTTTTTTAGGGATTCACAAATGTTCGATATGTGCCCCTTTAGTGATTCGGCAGACATCAAGCCGATAATCAAGTTCCTCCCACACTCGGTGCAGCATGTCCCCATCAATGAGTTCGAAAGCATCGTTGATGCGAGCTCGCAGTTCTGGCACGTTTCTTGGTAGAGGAGGTTTAAACACTGAATCTTTCACATAACCCCACAGAAAGAAATCGCATGGGGTTAAGTCGGGAGAGCGTGGAGGCCATGACATGAATTGCTGATCATGATCTCCACCACGACCGATCCATCGATTTTCTAATCTCCTGTTTAAGAAATGCCGATCATCATGATGGAAGTGCGGTGGAGCACCATCTTGTTGAAAGATGAAGTCGGCGCTGTCGGTCTCCAGTTGTGGCATAAGCCAATTTTCCGCGGGCTACGCGTGAAACTTGCCCGCACGCGTTCAACCGTTTCTTTGCTCACTGCATGCCGACCCGTTGATTTCCCCTTACAGAGGCATCCAGAAGCTTTAAACTGGGCATACCATCGCCGAATGGAGTTAGCAGTTGGTGGATCTTTGTTGAACTTCGTCCTGAAGTGTCGTTGCACTGTTATGACTGACTGATGTGAGTGCATTTCAAGCACGACATACGCTTTCTCGGCTCCTGTCGCCATTTTGTCTCGCTGTGCTCTCGAGCGCTCTGACGGCACAAACCTGAATTGCGGCTTCAGCCGAACAAAATTTTATGAGTTTTTCTACGTATCTGTAGTGTGTCGTGACCATTTGTCAATGAATGGAGCTACAGTGAATTTATGAAATCGCTTCAATCATTTGTAATAGCCCTGTAGACTTAGTTTTGATAAGCCAGATTTTGAAGTAGGTTTAAGGAGAGATCGAATACAGACACCAACCGGCTGGGATTCAATTGACTGGCAATCGACCGACGATGATGAGGAACAGGAGTCAGAAATAGTGAATATAGATAGAAGGACAAAAATTGATTATGATGACCAGACTGCAGAAGAGGTAACGCGTTTATATGAAACGGAGAAAGTAATAGTATGCTATGAGGTTAAAGCACCACGGATAACACCAATAGTGATACCTAGTTAGACGTGAACAACCACCAATAATTAAAGTAAAACATAGACATTTTGTAATTTAGCACCAATCGATGGGAAGGTTACAGCGCTGAAAGAAGTAAATTTCTTTTCTATATACAAAGGTTAGACAAAAGAAGAAAAAAGAGTCCGCTCGGGAGTTTAGTTGTATTGAAGGTCCTGAAATCAAAGAATCGGAAAGAGAGAAAAATGAACACAAGTAAAACTTTTAGCTTGTACTTATCTCGATTAATTAAATAAAATAAATTTCGTATGAAAGTAAGAAAATAATGATGATGAAAAGACGGGAAAGTAACAACTAAGGTAACTCTTCTGCAAACGAAATGTGTTCTGGGGAAGGAATTGAACATAAGAAGAAAATTATGGATTAGCACATGGACAGTTTAACGAAATAGTAGTAGATTCTATCTTAAAGATGTAGTGTGAAGGAGGAGGAAGTTGGTTTTTGTAGAAGAAAAGAAGTGAAGAAGTAGGTGGGAAATACATCGTTAAGGGGGAAGGAGATAGGCAGTTTTATATTTTTGTTCCGTCGAGGACGGTGAACAAATAATTGAAGAGATATTTTGGGGAATATGTGAAGCATATAGGATTTGTGGAGGATACCACAATTGAAATAAAAATATGAGAGAAAGAAAAATAAGAAGTCGTTAGGAGGTAACTATTAGGAAAGAGAGTTGAAATATTAGGATTAGCAAAAGTAGGAAGAAGTGATAAGTACGAAGTTAAAAACAATACAACAGATCAAGGCAGGAAGGAGGAGGACAGCGGCCCGGGCCAGGTGATTCAAGCCAGAGGACCGCCTCTAGGTGGGAGCATCTGCTCAAGGGCAGAGAAGAAGCTTTAGAAAACTGTGTTTTGGAATTATAACGGGATACGAACAAAAACAAGTGACGCACTTACGTCCAGCGAGTGCGACACACGGAAAGGTCAATGTACTTTAGGCTTCTAGAATGGGCACAAAACGTCCGATTGGCGGAAACGCACTAGGAAGGAGAAAAATACTGAAGTTTCGACGCAGTTTGATAGAAGGGACGTTGCAATTGGTAAAGGGTTTCTACAAAATAAGAGGAACGCTCCTGTTGGTCGAAAAAATCCGTTACGTGAAAAAAGAACCCAACTGGAGGGAGGCAGTTCTGCCATGAGTAGGACAAGAGAGAAATTTTATGGGAGACTCTTCTCTGAACTGATGTCAAGTGCAGAACGGAGCACTTAACGCTCCGTATGACACAGAGAAGAAATTTGTGTGGACAATGCGTTCACAGTGGCTGCACTCCAGCTAAAAAATTAGCTGTAGCAACGTTTAGCTCCAACTAGAAACAAAAGAGCCAAATTAGTTAATTGTTCTTGCGAGAACTGAGAGGGCACTATAATATGCACACTTCTCCAACCATGGGCGTGTATATCGCCACATAATAAGACTAGGGCTGAGTACCTGTTTTCTCGCATAAGGAGAAACATTGGGAAAGTTTCTGCTGGAAAGTTCAGCAAAGGCCAGATTAGATTTGTAGGAATTTCAGTGGAGAGAGTGGCCTTGCAGACAGCAGCACGTCGCAGCTTAAGGTAAATACCGGGTGCAGAGGCGTAAACTTCGTTGGCACACCAGCTTGCATCCACTGTAAACTCGAGCGGCCTTGGGTAATCTTGCGCTCAGATTTGTCACTTGACTAATCATCCACCATAGATTTGATTGTCATTGTAAATAGTACCGAAATTTGAACCAGAATCAGACGATTTTTGAGGTATTGACCAACATCATAACGTATGTGTAGGAGCAATTTTGTATAGAAACGTTCAATTAAACTTTCATATTATTGTGCTTAGGATTAATGTAAAGATACTTCCAATTAAACTTTCATAATATTGTGCTTAAGATTACTGATCTTTCAGAGAGTTAATATTTAAAATTGTTGTGTATAAACTTATTTCACTTTTTGATGTTGGTAAGATGCATTATCATTGCGCTGTTTTTATGTTGTCGAGTTGTAAACTGTGTGGAAAGCTGTAATTTGGTGAGAAATATTGCGGCATAAAACTTGTCATTTCACCTCATACAGCTGTGGTCTGAATTCTAGAATACACAAAAACTAAACCACCCTTACAAACTGTTACATACATACTCGACGTAGTTCTTGGTGACACAGAAAAGCTAGAATGCACTCTGCACAACTTAAAATGAATTCAGCAAAACAAACATATAACACTTAAACTTCAATGACTGTCATTTCGTGTTTTAGAATAATATACTCTGAACACCTAAAATCACGAAAACTGTCACTACTTTTATAAAAACATCGGTATGCTTCAGTAATAATTCCTAGACAGCTGACGTCCAAAAACTGTTCAAGTGTAAGTAGGACTTGTACTCTAAGGATTCTACACAAACTTAATTACGTATATAGACAGTTAATCCATCCAGGAAATGGGAAATTTCGAGAGTTTTTGCCTGTTATCGATATAAATACTGGCAAGATATCGGTCCTGGGAATTCGAAGACCTTCTAGAATGCTTTTTTATTTTAAAATTTTAGTGTACTTTCGCATTTGCTGTTATAATTGAACGTTTATTTAATACATTAATTCTCGAGAAATACTAAAGTGCTATGATAGCAATACTGGCAATTTAAACTGTTTTAAAGTTCATTACTGGACAATGTTTGACTTAGCTGAATCAAAGTTCAGGGAGCGTTAATTTTTGTCATCCTATGTGCTCAGGCATCACTTCAGTTTTTAAAGTATAGCAATAAAAGTAATTCAGTTATGATAAGAAAGGAATGTAATAATGGTGGAAAATGACTAATAGACACTGACATCTGACTTAAAACCACAAAGAATTTCGAAATTTGGTCCAGATAATTAAATGAAAGAAAATTTTTATTTTGAGTGTCGTAATTACAAATTAACAAATTAGAATATTTCCCTTGCTTTACTGCGAAACCTAGCTTCTTACGAAAAAGTATGTCTCTAGGGCAAAGGGAAGCACCCCTTAAGTTTTGATGAGTGAGCATGCGAGTATAAAAATATGTCACATTAATGGCGGTATCTTCTGATTGCATTGACTTGGGAGCTCAAATTTTTTATGCTGCTCAGAAACTTTATATCTTGGTATGTGACATATATTTCAATGTGATGCATGTATCCCATCCTGAGTAAAAAGGGGTGTTAACAGTCACACATACTGACAGATGGGTAACAAAGTGATCCTATAAAGGCCCTGTTTGTACCGATTGAGATGTGAAACCCTAAAAAGATCCACTGTAAAAAGTTTAATCATCAAAATGGACATATGCCACCTTTTTCAATTGATCACATACATTTTGTAGGTTATTATCCAGGCAAAAAATTTTGCAATTGAGCTTCTGCTCGTGCCGCATATGACATACTACAGTAAGTATAGACATGAGGCTCAAATGGCTACACAGCAACAGAACTTGTTGATGTAATATAAGTTAATGTTCTGTAAATTATTACTAAATTTTTAAGTTATTCGAAACTTGTGGTTTACAATAAAGTAGACCACAGATTCCGAGACATACCACCGTTATTATCTTTCTCATCCTAAAGATGCCACAAACTCCTCCTTTCTTGCGCTGAACTTAAAAATTTCTCACAATCGGTGTCTTGCATATGAGAACGTTGGCCGATTTGACGAAATGATTTGAATTCCACTGACCGTTGCCCGAAGGGTGTACGTTAGGGCATTGAGATACCGCGATACGGGGTGCGTACTGGTGTGCTTATTTGAAAAGATCAGGCGCCTTCGGCTGACGGTCCTTCGTCGATGGAATCGGCCGATGTCGGCTCCATTGTGACTGTTGCCTCAGGCAGCGTTTTGTGATGGATTTCCTCATTGAAGAAGATGAAATGCCCAGTCGCATTCATGAAAGACTGAAGCAGCTGTATGGAGATTCAGTGGTAGATGCGAGCGCTATTAGACGAAGGGCTCGTCGCTGTTGAGAAGCTGAAGTGCAAACACGGTGTTGGCTGATGCAACGCGGGACGGCCGGATAGCGACTACAGTGACTTCACACAACAACCAGAGTGTCGACCAAATCACCAGTGACAACCGCCGGGTGAGAACAGATCAATTGTGTCGCCCCTTGTCCATTGGGAAAGACAGTGTGAAGATCATTGTTGAAGTCTAGGCTACTCCAATATCTGTGCACGCCGAGTACCATTAATGTTGACCGACCAGAAAAAGAGAGGGAAGGTAAACTATTGCATCCGGCTTGTTGCAGTGCTGTAATGTTAGGAGATGTGAATTAAGAAATACGCTCTCGTTTCAGGGTGGAAAAAAACTGTGGACAAAGGTGGTGGTTATACCGTAAAGTGACAAATTAATTGTGATTCTAGTAGCTGTAACCTTATGTATAAGGCATTTACTTTTCTGCCTGGTTTTGATTCAGCTGTGCCACTTCACATTTATAGGTGCCAACTGTATTCGGACTAAAAGTGTGAATAACAGACTGCACTGCCGGCAAACTCAGACTCTTTCATCGGATTGCTACAGTATATAGCGTGATTAGTTATTGCAAACCACTCGTTTCCATTCACACGAACCTTCCATCGGATTGCTACAGCGTGTAGCGTGATTAGTTACTGCAAGTCACTCCTTTCCAGTCACACATTACTCAGTGGCGTCGCTCTTTACACCATTTCACTTATCAGTGACAATATTACATTGAAGCGCCAAAGAAACTAGTATAGCCATGCGTATTCAAATACAGAGACATGTAAACGGGAAAATACTGCGCTGCAGTCAACAACGGCTATATAAGACAACAAATGCCTGGTGCAGTTGATAGATCGGTTACTGCTGCTACTATGTAAGATTATCAAGATTTAACTGAGTTTGAACGTGGTGTTATAGTCGGCGCACGAGCGATGGGACACAGCATCTCCGAGGTAACGACGAAGTGGAGATTTTCCCGTACGACAATGTAACGAGTGTACCATGAACATTAGGAATCCGGTAAAACATCGAATCTCCGTTGAACGTGACAGAAATGCAACCCTCCCAAAAATTGCTGCAGATTTCAATGCTGGGCCATCAACAAGTGTCAGCGTGCGAACCATTCAACGAAACATCTTGACATGAGGTTCCGGAGCCGAAGGCCCTCTCGTCTACCCTTTATGACTTCATGACACAAAGCTTTACGCGTCGCCTGGATCCGTCAACACCGGCATTTGACTGTCTATGACGGGAAACATGTTGCCTGGTCGGACGAGTCTCGTTTCGAATTGAATCGAGCGGATGAACATGTGCTGGTATGGAGACAACCACATGAATCCATGGACCCTGCATGGACCCTGCATGTTAGCAGGGGACTGTTCAAGCTGGTGGAAGCTTGACACGTGTAGATACGACACTGACAGGTGGCACGTACGTAAGCATCCTATCTCATCACCGGCATCCATTTGTGTCCGTTGTGCATTCCGACGGACTTGGGCAATTCCAGCAGGACAATGAGACACCCCTCAAGACCATAATTGCTACAGAGTGGCTCCAGGAACACTATTCTGTATTTAAGCACTTCTGCTGGCCACCAAACTCCCCTGACATGAACAATACTGAGCATTTCTGGGATGCCTTGCAAGGTGCTGTTCAGAAGAGATCTCCACACCCCTCATACTGTTACGGATTTATGGACAGCCCTACAGGATTCATGGTGTTGCGGTACTGCGTGCTGGGGGGGGGGGGTGGTAGGGAGGGGGTTGGTGGTGGGGGGGGGGGCTACACGATATTAGGTAGGTGTACCAGTTTCTTTGGCTCTTCAGTGTCTGTTGGCTATGAGGAGCTGTCCCGTCATTGTACCCGATTCTTTTCAACTCCCTGCGCATAGTCATTGGGCTAACTATACTGCTCGTAGCACTTTTTAACCCACGAGTGATTTTATAACCACTCTCCGCAGTGCTTAGTGGTCCCTGTTTTGTCTTGGTCGTGGTTCATTCCGATGTGGTTTTTCTTTCGCGTTTCCACTTCACAAGCCCATCACCAACAGCTGAGCAGCTTTAGAAGGTTGACATTTTCCTGGTGAGTCTGTTATCAAGTGACGCCCCATGGCCAGTCCATCTTAGAAGCCACTGGGCTCTCCTCCCTGACCTATTCTCCTATAACTGCCTCTGTTCTGCAACACTATATTCACTGCTTTTATATTGGCGAGTCGGCCTCTCCTGACGTCTAGTGGACAATTCTGCATTACAGAGAGGTGTCCGGATATTTTTGATGTGATTGCTTACCTGCAAAACAGACAGCACATGGCGCTGGATAAAGAAGTATAATGGTTTCCGGAATGAGATGTTCACTCTGCAGCGGAGTGTGTACTGATATTAAACTTCCTGGCAGATTAAAACTGTGTGCTGACCGAGACTCGAACTCGGGTTCGAGTTAGATTCTCGGTCCGGCACAAAGTTTTAATCTGCCAGGAAGTTTCAAGTACACTGGTATACAGAACTTAAGGATGAAGTGACTTTCGCTGGACTTGTCATAGTCAAGTAACAGGGCTTGATTAAACTTGGACGATACACAGAAAGAAGTTCTACATTGTAGTACAGAAGGTAAGTTAAAGAAATACGCCACGAGACCAGCAGAAATGGCACTTATTCAAAGAATAAGAATTATTGTTCCCTGAAATACCTTCCCACATTTTTGAAATAGTTATGGTGGATGACTGGTAATATGGCTTTTAATTGTTTAATTCCGTCTACATTGCTTAAGTATTTAGTTGTATGATTTGACAAATACTACGTCTGATTCTGTTATTAAGATCAAAGTAACATAAGACTGAGAAGTGGTATAAAAATGTTATCAGCCAGCAAAAGTAAAGATTCACCAACTAAAGCTGAGAACTTAGGGGAAAATGTTTCATTGTGAGTTGCAGTAAAACTTCTGCCGCGATGATGAGCGATTTGCTAAGTACGGTCAAAAGGTTGCGGAATACAAGTGCTATTCGAGAGGTAGCTCATGCACATATTGCTATAAAGCAAGTATGAGAAGTACATGTTGTTGTTCTTCGGTATTTTACACGTACATTTGTGGCTGTCGTAATAAATAATAAACTTATCATTGCGGAACCGCACCTACTGCAGTCACCGCCTAACCAAGAAGGGATCGGCGCTTTGTGTGTGCCAAACTTGAAGCCGTCCACGCTGTGGCGGTCTGAAAGTAGACACACTGTTGAAAAATCCTAATTTTAAGTCCTACTCCACTACCATTCACGTTCGTTTCGAAGCTGAGCTTCGCTGTATTTCATGGTATTTTTCCACAAATATAGACTAGGGAAAGTTGTTTGCTTTAATAGTATTAAACGCAGCAGGAGAATTGCCATACGTGGAAGTTAAGGTAAGGTAATTTATAGGCATACAAACGCCAGACATGTAGATACGGCAATCCAAAATTATCAGCCATCAAATGATAGGGGCACACACACACACACACACACACACACACACACACACATACACACACACGTATACAGCAGCGGACATTTCCTTTGCGTCCTGCAATACCTGTCTTCGTCATGGAACGGTGTATGAAAGAATGTAAAATGGTACAACTCTTCTTTACTTGTCCAGTATCCCTTTCAGAGATATGGTAGTAAACTAAACACGAATGCTGAGCCGTTGCATCGAGCAACATAATATGACTTAATTGGGATATATAGGGTGTCCCATTCAAACCTCCCTGATTTCAGAGCCCAGGGAAAAAGTGCCAGAGTAGTTAAGACAATGAAAAATCCACCACATTGCAGAGCATCTCAGAAAATTTATTTCTTTATCATCAATATGCCTCTACATGTGAACCATTTGTGGCACGAAGAACATCGAGTCTATATTCAATTTCTTGCCAAGTTCTTTGCAACATTTCCTCTGTTGCCGGCCGAAGTGGCCGTGCGGTTAAAGGCGCTGCAGTCTGGAACCGCAAGACCACTACGGTCGCAGGTTCGAATCCTGCCTCGGGCATGGATGTTTGTGATGTCCTTAGGTTAGTTAGGTTTAACTAGTTCTAAGTTCTAGGGGACTAATGACCTCAGCAGTTGAGTCCCATAGTGCTCAGAGCCATTTGAACCATTTTCCTCTGTTATTGTTGCAATCACATTAGTGATACGATGTCGCAACGTAGGATTATCGTCCACTTTGGTCGCATACACGTAGTCCTTCAAGAATCCCCACATGATGAAATAAAGCGGCGTGATGTTGTGTGAAAGTGGTGGCCAGGCAAGGGTCCTCCGCGTCCGATCCAACGATTGGGAAATTTCCTATCCAGGAACTTGCGAACAGCCGCTGACCAATGCGGCGGAGTTCCATATCCTTGAAAAATGATGCTGGATTGCATGTATTGTATCTGAGGGTACACAAACTGCTCCAACACGTCCAGATACACTGACCCATTCACTGTTTGTTCCTCAAAGAAGAACGGTCCGACAATCCTGTCGTGCTTTAGCCCGCACCAGACGTTTAGTTAAGGGCTGCCACGAACGTGTTTTAAAGTCAACGTGCAGATTTTGCGACCCCAATTCCTAACATTATGCCTATTAACCCTTCCTGTTAGATGAAAGGTTTCCTCATCTGAGAATAAACATCTTTGTCAGAAGCTAGTATCCATATCAATATGCTGCAGCATATCTACAGCAAATTGTTGTCGGCGTGGTTTGTCGTTCGACGTCAGATGCAGAATTTGCGCTTTGTAGGCACACATACTAAGACGCTGGTGAACTACAAGATGCAATGTTAATCGAGGTACGAGGTGCATACAATTTCTAAGGCCTCCGATTTTTTTTCTAATTAACTACTCACCCGAAATCGATGAAACTGGCGTTACTTCTCGACGTAATCGCCCTACACATTTTTCACAACGCTGACGCCATGATTCCATGGCAGCGTCGAAGGCTTCTTTATGAGTCTGTTTTGACCACAGGAAAATCGCTGAGGCAATAGCTGCACGGCTGGTGAATGTGCGGCCACGGAGAGTGTCTTTCATTGTTGGAAAAAGCCAAAAGTCACTTGGAGCCAGGTCAGGTGAGTAGGGAGCATGAGGAATCACTTCAAAGTTGTTATCACGAAGAAACTGTTGCGTAACGTTAGCTCGATGTGCGGGTGCGTTGTCTTGGTGAAACAGCACACGCGCAGCCCTTCCCGGACGTTTTTATTGCAGTGCAGGAAGGAATTTGTTCTTCAAAACATTTTCGTAGGATGCACCTGTTACCGTAGTGCCCTTTAGAACGCAATGGGTAAGGATTACGCCCTCGCTGTCCCAGAACATGGACACCACCATTTCTTCAGCACTGGCGGTTACCCAAAATTGGTGGCGGTGAATCTGTGTGCTTCCATTGAGCTGACTGGTGCTTTGTTTCTCGATTGAAAAATTGCATCCACGTCTCATCCATTGTCACAACCGACGAAAAGAAAGTCCCATTCATGCTGCCGTTGTGTGTCAACATTGCTTGGCAACATGCCACACGGGCAGTCATGTGGTCGTCCGTCAGCTTTCGTGGCACCGACCTGGATGACACTTTTCGCATTTTCAGGTCGTCATGCAGGATTGTGTGCACAGAACCCACAGAAATGCCAACTCTGGAGGCAATCTGTTCAACAGTCATTCGGCGATCCCCCAAAACAACTCTCTCCACTTTCTCGATCATGTCGTCAGACCAGCTTGTGCGAGCCCGAGGTTGTTTCGTTTGTCACATGATGTTCTGCCTTCATTAAACTGTCGCACCACGAACGCACTTTCGACACATCCATAACTCCATCACCACATGTCTCCTTCAACTGTCGATTAATTTCAATTGGTTTCACACCACGCAAATTCAAAAAACGAATTATTGCACGCTGTTCAAGTAAGGAAATCGTCGCCATTTTAAGTATTTAAAACAGTTCTCATTCTCGCTGCTGGCGGTAAAATTCCATCTGCCGTACGGTGCTGCCATCTCTGGGACGTATTGACAATGAATGCGGCCACATTTTAAAATAATGCATATGTTTCTATCTCTTTCCAGTCCGGAGAAAAAAAATCGGAAGCCTTAGAACTTGAATGCACCTCGTACATCAAGTTGCCTAGATGCTTAACGAATTGACTTACGTGTGCTTCTGAGAAACGTTTGTCTGATGTCCTCCACTGTGTCGTTTGAAACTCCATAACGTGCACTGTCAGAATGTCTCAGAACACTTCCTGTTGCCAGAAACTTCCTATATATTTTCTTGATTGTTTTCACGTCAGGTGGATCACATTCATATGCGCGAGGATAATTTCTTTGCACAGTAATCGGCGATTTTGTTTCTGCAAACCACACTACTATTTGTGCACGCTGCTGTGGAGTCGCAATGTTGACTTCATGCGACCATGGTGCTTTCTGGCGACGATACTTGGCAGTTCTGATGAGGGAATATAAATTCTTTGAGATGCTCTAAAATTTGGTGCACGTTTCACTACTGTGGTTTTTCTCTTCTTGGTCCTTGAAATCGGGGAGGTTTGAGTGGGACACCCTGTGTATATATATATATTCTAGGGAATGAAAATATCGTAACTCTATCTCGACCAATCTATGAAAACCTTGTAATTCCATTAACCAGTAACTCCATTATTAAAAAGAGATTTGAAAGTTAATGAATTTTTCTAATATGTCAATAACTAGACTTCTACTATAAATTTATACATGTAGCAACTTTATCTGTACCACTTTATATAATTTTTAAGGAAACTGTTTAGCTTCTCCGGTAAAATGTAACGAGGTTTTCATTCTTCACCATCAATTATATATAGGGCGTGATTTGCAAGAGAAGTTCCGAACCGTGACCTTCCGGGAGCATTTTCTTTTCTTATTTTTCTTTTTTTTAACAGACGTCTTGGAATGTTAACCCTTTTTTGTCAGAGGTACCGGTACGGCGTACCGGCGCGCACCGTTACAAGTCATGCAATCTCTGTTGTATTGCCCCCAACAGTATCATACGAGATGGAGCGCTAGTGAGCACTGGAGTGAATGGGAAAGAAACCGGCCTAGTTTTCGTATGAAAAACACCATCCAAGAATGTTATTTAATCGATTTAAGAGGACGGTGATTTGAAACACAGTTTCCCCAAATGCGACATACAGTGCCTTAACCACTACACCACTACAGTCGATCCATTTTTAGAATATTATCCTGGATACTTTTAAGAAGAGTTTCACTGCAATCTTCAGTTATTGCAGTTCATCGTACCCGACTTTTTCAAGAGCTTTCATATGCCATCAAAAAAGCATATACTTTCTTTTAGTATCACTGTACGAGGTAGAACGCATCAACCGTGCAGGAATTACTTGCAGATTTGGGCAGTATGGCTTGTTCCCGTACCCTGAATCCTTTATGAAATATTAGGTGTTCACAATAAACAGCAATTAACAGGTCACGGTTTAAATAAATAACTATTAATTCACGAACGAGCAGTCTTTCGATATGCTTAAGGAGATGCAAAATAAAGTTTATGTCTAAAAACGTTTATCACATACAGCCTGCTCGTCATAATACTCATGATTTGAGCGGTGTTGTTCCATTTAACGAGTCACCCTATTTATCCAGGACAATTTTGCACTTCCTTTCTCACGAACTACTATTGTGCCGGCCGCGGTGGCCGAGCGGTTCTAGGCGCTTTAGTCTGGCACCGCGCGACTGCTACGGTCGCAAATTCGAATCCTGCCTCGGGCATAGATGTGTGTGATGTCCTTAGGTTAGTTAGGTTTAAGTTCAAAAAATTGTTCAAATTGCTCTGAGCACTTAGAACTACTTAAACCTAACTAACCTAAGGACATCACACACATCCATGCCCGAGACAGGATTCGAACCTGCCACCGTAGCGGTCGCGCAGTTACAAAGTGTAGCGCCTCGAACCGCTCGGCCACAACGGCCGGCTTATGTTTAAGTAGTTCTAAGTTCTAGGGGACTGATGACCTCAGATGTTAAGTCCCATAGTGCTCAGAGCCATTTGAACCATTTGAACAGCTATTGTAAAGTCACTAATTTTACTTCTATGTACATCGAAATGCACGCATTTCCGTTTCAAGCACATTTCACATTGCGTATGGTTTAGAAAATGACCATGTGATTTTAAAGAAAGTAAAGAAATAAGCGTAGGTAAGAGTTAAACCGACCTAACGTCAAGAAATTTGTCGGCCTAGCACTTCGGTAACCTCTTCTGAGCGTTCCGCTTAGCCACTCGTACATGAGAATTGAGTACGTTGACGATGCTGAGCGATGCGTTGCCTTTTGGTTGGTTCCTCCTGACCGATAGCGCCACAGGGACGGAAGGAGAGGCGGGATTATGGTCTCGTCACGGAAGGACGCACAGCCCCTCCCGAGGCCTTAGAAGTGGGTCAGCTGCAAGACGAGAGCCGTGGCAACAGTGGGCTGCTTGGGAAACAGGGCGGAACCGCTGATAGCAAGGGAAGCGGCCAGTGGGTAGGCCGGGCCGAGGTCTTTCTCCCTACTGACGGAGGAGGCCGTCCTTCGGCTGCACGACTGCGCTGCACGTATAGCCTCAGTATACACATGGACAGCCACGTACATTCAGTCGTTGGTAAAACAGTGTCGTTATCTAACATATTGTCGCTCTTCTTCTCCGTTCTTCTAAGCATTATTCTTGTCAGCAACTTGGATACATGAAATGTTAAGCTGTTTGTGAGATAATGCATTAGTCGGCTCTTGCAATCTTCGGAATTGTGTGGATGATGTTTATCCGAAAGTCTGTTTCTATACTGCGTCTCACAGATTTTACATCCCAGGGTGAACAGTCGTTGTGTCGCCACTTCCTCAATGATTTTAGAAATTCCGATGGAGTGTTATCCATCCCTTAAGCATTGTTGTTGTTGTTGTGGTCTTCAGTCCTGAGACTGGTTTGATGCAGCTCTCCATACTACTCTATCCTGTGCAAGCTTCTTCATTTCCCAGTACCTACTGCAACTGAAACGTCCCCTTTGAACAATTTTACATATGAAACGTCCACTTAGAACAATTATACAAGCCTGTGCTTAACCTGACACACAATATTATTTAGCGCAACGCAATCTGACTTTCAATAACCCCTACAAAACAATGGCCCTGACTAACTTTAACCTATACCTTTTACAAATCACTTACCTCACAAAAATCTTCGCTACTCAAGCTACTGCAAAACAGCGAGCGCCACTACTGCCAGCTAAATAAAAGATTCAAACTACTGAAGGTACTAACTACTGATAGGGATAGTTAACAAATGAAAGATATTAATAGAGAACAAACAATGTATTTACCTTAATATTCATAATTGACATCCAGTATTACAAATTATCAAAACTCCGCCATCTCTCTCCCCACATCCACCACTGCTGGCGGCTCACCTCCAACTGCCCAGCGCTACGCGCTGTTCGCATCCAGCTATAGCAGTTCATGACAATAATGGCAGACAACAATGCAAACTAGCCACATACTGCACACAGCACAGCCAGTGATTTTCATACAGAGTGCTATGTAACGTTGCCAATAAAAAACATAAACAGCAAACTTACATAAAGAAAGCCTAAACAGCCTACTTACATAGCAGTCTTGAAGAAGTAGTGTTGTCCTTCCAACAGAAAGACAGTGCTGACTCTTGACATGCTGACAGGTAATGGGCCACAGCAGAGCAAACCCACAGCAGAGTCAGTCGACGTTTCGAAGAATATTGGTAGGTAGGTCATCACAGAGCAGACCCACTGCAGTCCTGGTAGAGAGTATTGGTATTGGCGGGCCACCAGAGGTGCAGACCCACTGTAGTCCTTGTAGAGATGATGGTATTGGTGGGTCATCAAAGATGCAAACCCACTATAGTCCTTGTAGAGACGGCCAGCAGCCATCTGTTGCGACTGTGCGGGTGCACAATCACCAGTGAAGAGTCTTGCGGACAATATAGCAAGTCCATGAACCACCACTTGTGCACTCACAAAGTTTTTGGAATTGTCCTTAGACCCAGCAATGCTGTTATCCAGTCCCTTGCTGAATTATTAACACACGTGCAAACACTAACAGTCCCTACTTCTCACATATTGTCCATATACTATGACCAACAGAAATGTGTGCAGTGAAATGAATGCTTACAAATTACGTAATTTGATTAACTGGCGTCAATTACAATTATATAACATAAGAATACAATTACAAAGATACAAAATACATCATTAAAAACATAACAATACAGATAACATTTGTAGTAATAGGGGCTTTACAAAAGAATAGAAATAAACATATACATCAGTGTTACAGGAATGATGACATGAGTACATACATAAAAGATCAGAATAACTTTTGAAACGTCAACTTCACACATGAGCATTAAAACAGAATAAATAATGTCTAAACATCTTTACAAAGAAAATAACAGAGTATTAATGCCAATTATATTTGAGGATAACAGTATGCCTCATCATAGTGAATGTAGCTTACTATTAAAAGAAAAAAAATTCTATGAAACTACACAGAGACAGGACGAAAACAAATACACAAGGGTACACAAACACATAGTGGGATAACACAAAAGGAAAGAACAGGGTTTGTTTTCAGTGTAACATTTGGTACTGCAGTCCACCCCACAACTTCATTCCGTATATCTTTCCTCGTATTTCATCCTTTGTTTCCACCAAAAAATTCTATCCAAGCATGCTTTCTGTATTTATATGTTCACACATTGCTTACCTCATCATTTATTTCCAAGAAAATCCTACCTATACCTCGTTCCTGTATTCTATTCATATTTCTTTCAAAATAATTATTTCTGATTGTACCATACTCATTTGGGCCCAAATCTTTCTTCGCAATGCATTCTTTACCTATTCTCCATAGTCAGTTTCTTATATAGTCTACCCCCTCTTAAGCTAACTTAAATCTACTGAGCTCAGATATATATACCAAGGGACGAGGCAATGCAGCATCACAACAAATCAACACAAACAGAAATGACAAAAAATGCAAATTGGCAAAGCTAGCAGCATAAATTAGCAAAAGTCAAATTCAATAACACTATGCCTTGCAAACAGCAGCAACTTATACCTAGACATGACATAGCGCAAGCAGAAAAAATATTACACTAAAATGGCCATGTCTAATACCTATGTCACATCTTAACATTAGAGTGATGCATCACAAAAACTTACGCTAGTAGATAAGTTACCAAATCATAAAAAAATAATTTATACAATTCCTGTGAAGGGAAATGTCCTTTTTTGTGCTCCCTCATTTTTTTGGATAGATCATAAAATTATTTACTGGATCTGTAGGCATAAAATATTTATATTAGTGCATATATTAAATTTTATTTTAACCAATGCTGCAGTGCAGCTAGAAACTTGATATTAAACAAAATGTGTAAATAAATACATAAAGCAAGCCATATGGCATTTTTCTCAACTAGCAAGACAATAGCGGTGAAATGTTTCGCATCGTTTCATGAGGCATTTCAGTAAATATCATAAATTTTTAAGTAACGAGGGTGTCGCATTAGCGATGAAAGGCACATCCTAATGGCTTATTTTCCAGGTGTTTGACACAGCTGTGTGCCCACAATGCATTACAAAAATCATATGTTTTCAAGTAACGAGCGTGTCGCATTAGCGATGCCCTCTACAAAGGTATGTCAACAGCGAGTTTAATGGCCTCCCTTTGTCCTTTTCTTCCACCTGTGCCTCTGGCACACCCTAATGGCTTTCTTTTCTACCTGAGCGTCTGAAAAGGCTTGTTCTCCAGGTGTCTGACACACCTGGGTGCCCACGTCGCATTATGTGCAGGTGGTCACTTAACTTTCTTCCAGAAATATTTACGACAGCAGTTTTCGCTACAGTGACAGTCTCATATACAAAATTTCACAGGTCAAGAATTAGCGTTGCAAATCTGTAGGAACAAAATGCTATTGATATGACAGTGTCCAAAATATTTTCGCTTGCATTGTGATACTTTCACGCATTTACACACACATTTCATAACTCTCAAAGTACGATTCTTGGTTTCCAACATCCTTTTTCACAAGTCAAGAGTCCCTAACTTCTATTCATTATTCATATACATATAAACACGTAAACACATTCCTAGCATCATCTTATTGACATAAACATACCTCAACAGCATAATACACATCGTCGTCGTAAAAATAACATCATAACACCTCAGTCAAATCTCAAAAACGTCGTAGCTTTCTGCAATTGTTTCAAAATCTAAAGAAAATTCTCTGCTCATTTCAGTAGTGTCATCTACCTCAAACGTACTTTAAAAATCATGATCTCACACCAAATACATCATTCAAAGCTTTCATAGTATCACAATGGTACCAAAAAATATGAACAGTTCACACAGTACAGACAAAATACAATTTCTTAAGTGTGAAATAATCCAACTCTGTAATTGCGTAAACATGTGTCACTGACGTAGTAAAAAGGTTTGTCTCTCTCAGTTAAATGATCAGATAGCTGTGTAATTTATGTGTTAGAGAAATATGGTACCGATGTGTAAAGTTGTATAAGCAAATACCATATTAGCTAGGGCTCCTTGTGCTTGCCAAACACATGATACACAAAGTAGGCGTGTACCCCCCTGAGGATTATTGTAATTATACCCTCAGGTGTTACAGATTTCAGCAATGGAATGAAATGTATTGCGAAAAACTTTCTTTGTAATTCAAAAATCTTTAAAAATAAATGTTTTAAGTACAAAATTAATCACTCAAATACGTGTCCTGTAGCGCTAAATGTGCGTCTTGCTGTAAGATAATCTCTGGGAAGTGTCGTAGTTATTGTCCTCCGAAAGCTAAGTTCTGCAGAAGTCAATGTACTTACCTCATGATAAACAAAGTGAAATGCTTTGCGTATAGATAACTTAGTTATTACGCTTATTGCCGCGATGAAGGAATTATTGTGCTGTAAAGTATTGTTGTGCTACGGAAAAGGCTGTCTCATTGTAGCTACACCACAAAAGTTACTACTAAAACATGTCTCACTTTATAGAAGAATTCAGAAAAAACTGTGCAGACATAAAACAGATACACCGCAAAAGCAACATTGTAAATTGTCACGCATTAGCAGCGTCGTGATAAAATCGTGTAGCTGTCACATAAACTAACCACTGTGTCATCTGGCATTTCACAGAAAGCACCTCAAATCCAGAATCCACTCGTAAGCAAACCAAAATGTTGTATGAAAATTTCATTAGCAGTGCTGGTATATGTTCTAAGTATGTAAGCCGTATATTCGTTATGTAATCGTACAACTAACAAGGAAGAATGTATAAATAACAACACTGTGTCGTCTGTTTGCAATAACAATGCATTCGTAGTTTCTGTTTAAGTTACCTATGTTCTTGACTGGATGGTTAGTTAACTTTAAAAACATAGTTGCATGTTAACAGTTTCTCAGTGGGACAAATTGTACAAGTAGCGTGAAGTGACAATTGCAAAGACTAAGTTAAAAAGCAAATTATCTGTCAATAAATGGTTTGACATGAGAAATGTGGTGTAAACCTTTTGCTCTTCTCAGTACGCAGAGTTTCAACTTGAATGCAATTATCATGCAGTATTCGTCCGTAAAGAATACGGGAATTTTGCTCAAGGTTAGCGTCAATGTTATTTTTCTCGGAGCCAGCCGGCGCACGCAGCTGCCTGCGGTGCGAGTCATTGTCTGTTTCTTTGTTGGCGCGCGCCGTTACTGGGATTAGGAGGCCTAACTTCCATAAATTCGCCTTGCCGAGAGGGCCCAGCTCTGTTTAAAACTCGCCAGTTCTGATGCAGTTCAGGTCTGTCGTTACGATCATATCGTCTGTCGTCATGTCGGTAGTTTACATAGTTTCTTTCTTGTCTGTCATGTGGTGGAGAATTTCTGCCTGAGTCGTAACTGCGTGCTGGACCGTTGCGTCTAAAGTTATTCTGTCTCCCTTGATAATAATTGTTTTGGTTCCCATATTGTCTGTTTCTCTGATTGTCTCTGTGATAGTCATTACCGCGGAAAGGTGATCTTTCCCTGTAACTATTACTCTGCCAACGGTTGTCATACGGGTGGTGTCTATTTTGGTCACGATTTGTGTGGTGAGAATAGCCTCGTCGCGTCCAGTTATCGTTTCTGTCGTCACGGAATTGTGACGGATGTGACCTGTAGTGATTGTTTTCCTGTTTTCGCATCCCGCGACTTTCTGTGTCAATTTCTAATTCTTGCAACAGTCCCTGAAAAGCTTCAATGTCGTCTTTGCAACGTCCTGCTAAAATAATATGTCGTAAATGTTCAGGCAGTTTGATTAAGCAAATGCGGATGAGTTCTGAGGGGCTGTATGGGTTTGACAGGTACTGATTCTTGTGCAACATGTCTTCAAAATATTTGACAAGACTGGAAAATTCAGATTGTTCAAAGTGTTTCATCATCATGATGCTATGTTTTACGCGGTCTTGTGTGGCTTGAGACCAATATGCTGAGAGGAAGGCATGGTAAAATTCTCCTTCACTGTGGCAATCGTGAATGACCGATCGCATTCTTACAGCTGGTTCATTCTCTAAGTAGCCACACATAAATTCTAACCTGTGCTCCAATGACCAGTTGGGAGGGAAACAATGAGAGAATTGATGGAGCCATGCTTGTGGATGAATGTCGTTACCAGAATTCTTAAATGTTTTGAATTTACGTGTAGTAATGAACAGCTTATAGTCAAAATCATCGTGTCGGCGAGTAGCATGTCTGTCATTGTCACGTCGTTTCGGCGGTTCCATCTCAAAATTCGGTGTACCTTGCCAATTTCTTTCATAATTACCGAAATGCCCTGTGCTATTATTTTGTGGCTTTTCCGTATTTCTAAGTTCCTCTTCCCGTGTTGGAGCGCGAGTATCCTCTGAAATATGTAATTCTTGTATTACCTGTGTCAACTGATCTTGTACTTCCCGGATTTCTCTTTTGTACTGTGTATTGATTTGATTTTGATTTTGTTTGAATTTTCTAATTTGTTCATACTCTTCTGTGTCAGTGAAGGCTATGGGTCTTGTGTCATTCAGATCATCATCTACCTTTGTAGATAAGTTAGTGACCTGAACCGAAAGTTCGGCTACTTTCTCTGATAATGAACTAATTTCCCCCATGTGTCTTTCTACTGTGTCCTTTAAGTTTTCCTGAGTTTTTGCAAGTTGCGTAACCGAATCGGTAGATGCAACTGAGTCCATTTTAGCTTGCAAGGTCTCATGATTTTCATGAACAATAGTTTGCAGCTCTTTTATGGCTGCTTCGTGATTCTGTAATGCATTTTCATGCCGCGAAAAAATAGGCTGAAAATGCTCACAAATTTGTGTTTTTACGTCATTACAGACTTTTTGGCATTTCGATTCAATGTTATGTAACTCAGTAGTTAGATCTTCACGTGTTTGTTCAAGTGTGGTGTCTAACTTCCGAAGATTTTGTTCCATTGTGTCTAACTTTTGAAGATTTTGTTCCACTGTGTCTAACTTTTTAAGATTTTGTTCCACTGTGTCTAACTTTTTAAGATTTTGTTCCACTGTGTCTAACTTTTTAAGATTTTGTTCCATTGTGTCTAACTTTTGAAGATTTTGTCCCATCTGTCTCTGATTTTGTTCCATTTGTTGCATTAGTTGTAATAACAATGCATTAGTGTCTGGAATCTGTTCCTCTACTCTTTTCGGCAGTGCATTTGCGCCGGCAACATTCACATTTTGACAAGCTGAAAATGTGTCTTGACTTATTTGAGAAAACGGTGAGGACGCAAAACCTGAATCTACAGTATTTGCAATATTGTGTCCTATCATTTCGGATTCCTGAGGCGAGCTGTTGCCGACCGACCGATCGATAATGCTTCCCTGTTCACTACCTGTTTGACTGTCTACGCCATTGTTTGACGTCCGCTCCATTTCCCTATGCACAGTTACCAAATTACTACTTTGAACATTAGTTAACTCATTACACAGTGGCGCTAACACATTGCTTTCGTCTTCACTGTCGTTTCTCAGTTTACTTTGGAGCCGAGTGTTACGTTTTTCACACGCCATTATTGTGACAATATTTCACACGATAACACAGAAAAACACAATTTGAAGAGCAAAAATAGGAGAACACATTAACATAGCACTGAAAATAATATCTAGTTAATTGCAGCTGCGAAATACTTGGTGCAAATCTACATGCATACCACAACTGTTTTACAGTACAACAATGAAAGACTGCAACTACAAAGGAGATTCTCTCTACAATTACGCGCTAGCTATAAACAAAAGCTACACTAAATACACAAACTACAAGAAAAAATCAGAAGATTCCAGTGAGGTATCCTAGGCTAAGGGTCGACATATGAAACGTCCCCTTTGAACAATTTTACATATGAAACGCCCACTTAGAACAATTATACAAGCCTGTGCTTAACCTGACACACAATATTATTTAGCGCAACGCAATCTGACTTTCAATAACCCCTACAAAACAATGGCCCTGACTAACTTTAACCTATACCTTTTACAAATCACTTACCTCACAAAAATCTTCGCTACTCAAGCTACTGCAAAACAGCGAGCGCCACTACTGCCAGCTAAATAAAAGATTCAAACTACTGAAGGTACTAACTACTGATAGGGATAGTTAACAAATGAAAGATATTAATAGAGAACAAACAATGTATTTACCTTAATATTCATAATTGACATCCAGTATTACAAATTATCAAAACTCCGCCATCTCTCTCCCCACATCCACCACTGCTGGCGGCTCACCTCCAACTGCCCAGCGCTACGCGCTGTTCGCATCCAGCTATAGCAGTTCATGACAATAATGGCAGACAACAATGCAAACTAGCCACATACTGCACACAGCACAGCCAGTGATTTTCATACAGAGTGCTATGTAACGTTGCCAATAAAAAACATAAACAGCAAACTTACATAAAGAAAGCCTAAACAGCCTACTTACACAACCTACATCCTTCTGAATCTGCTTAGTGTGTTCATCTCTTGGTCTCCCTCTACGATTTTTAACCTCCACGCTGCCCTCCAATACTAAATTGGTGATCCCTTGATGCCTCAGAATATGCCCTACCAACCGATCCCTTCTTCCAGTCAAGTTCTGCCACAAACTCTTCTTCACCCCAATTCTATTCAATAGCTGTTCATTAGTCATGTGATCTACCCATCTAATCTTCAGCATTCTTCTGTAGCAGCACATTTCGAAAGCTTCTATTCTCTTCTTGTCCAAACTAGTTATCGTCCATGTTTCACTTCCATACATGGCTACACTCCACACAAATACTTTTAGAAACCACTTCCTGACACTTAAATCTGTACTCGATGTTAACAAATTTCTCTTCTTCAGAAACGTTTTCCTTGCCATTGACAGTCTACATTTTATATCCTCTCTACTTCGTCCATCATCAGTTATTTTGCTCCCCAAACAGCAAAACTCCTTTACTACTTTAAGGGACTCATTTCCTAATCTAATTCCCTCAGCATCACCCGACTTAATTCGACTACATTCTATTATCCTCGTGTTTATTTTGTTGATGTTCATCTTATATCCTCCTTTCAAGACACTGTCTATTCCGTTCAGCTGCTCTTCCAGGTCCTTTGCTGTCTGTGACAGAATTACATAGTCATCGGCGAACCTCCAAGTTTTTTTTTCTTCTCCATGGATTTTAATACCTACTCCTAATTTTTCTTTTGTTTGCTTTACTGCTTGCTATATTATTTTATTTTAAGTCTTCTAGAGCCCTTTTAAATTCTCATTTTAATACTGGATCACCTGTCTCTTTCCTGACGACTCCTGTTTCTTCTTCTATCACATTCCACCTATCCGCTCTCCTCTTTGCATTTAAAGGTGGAATTCACATCGCACTCTAAATGTTACCATCCTTGCTTTTAATTTCACCGAAGGTTATCTAGATATTTTCTGTGTGCTGAGACAGTACTTACGACAATATTTCTTTTTCGATTTCTTAACATTTTTGATGCAGACATTTTGCCTTAGCTTCCCTGTAATTTCTATCTATTTTCATTACTAGTTGATACCATCCTTGCTTCTGATTGCACCGAAGGTTGTCTAGATATATTCTGTGTTCTGAGTCAATTCTTACTACAGTATTTATTTTTCGATTTCTTCACGTTTTTCATGCAGGAATTTCGCCTTAGCTTCCCTGTGCTTTCTATCCATTTCATTACTAGGTGAAGTATTTTTGTATTGCTGAATTTCCCTGCACATTTTTGACCTTCCTTTTTCGTCGATCAACTGAAGTATTTCCTCTGTTAGCCAGTGTTTCTTCGCAGTTATCTTCCCTGTATCTCTGTTTTTCTTTCCAACTTCTGTGATTGCCCTTTTCCAAGTACACCTCCTCTTCTTGTTATTTTTGAACAGAGTATTCGCTATTACTAGCTAAAATTGATTGCAGAATTCAATTAGTCTTTCTCCTCTCTCATGTCTACCAAGCCCATGTTCTCCCGTAACCCTTCCTTCTACTCCTTCCCCTAAAACCGCATTCCAGTTCCCCATCACTATCAAAATGTCATCTCCTTCTAATTACTGAATTATTCTTTCAATATTCTCATATACTTTTTCTATCACTTGATCTTCTGCTTCTGACGTCTGAATTTATGTTTGAACTATTGTTGTCGGTGCTGGTTTGCAGTTGATTTTGATGGAAACAACGATATTAAATTGTTATTAGTAGATTCATGGTTATATAGAAAGTAATTTGCAAACAGAAAACTGGGGAAGTTAGTCACTGTGGGACTCTGCGCTCTACTGTAAGTTTCGTGTGGCAAAAATTTTGCTGGGTCCCCACCCAGTTTAATTAAAGTAGGAAAAATTTAATAGAAGAACTGAATTTTAATAACTGAATTGGTAAAAATAACTATCGTGTTAATATTAATAAACAGATCCAAGTGAATATCTGGAATGAACATAAGGGAAAAATTTAGCCGCAACAAAAGATAAATCAAATAATTCAGAGCAAGCAGAAGCTTAGGGCTATACCAAAAAAAGTCGAACAATTTTGCGCTCCAGAAACCCCAGCTGGGTTGTATTTAAAATAAAACTACAAAAGGGAAGGGGTTTGTTTCAGAAACAATCATCACAGCTTAACATAGCTTATGTCCGCCCCCGGTAGGTGAGTGGTCAGCGCGACAGAATGTCAATCCTAAGGGCCCACGGTTCGATTCCCGGCTGGGTTGGAGCTTTTTCTCTGCTCAGGGACTGAGTGTTGTGTTGTCCTACTCAACATCATTTCATCCCCATCCACGCGCAAGTCGCCAAAGTGGCGTCGAAAGACTTGCACCCGACGAACGGTCTACCTGACGGGAGGCCCTAGTCACACGACGTTTACATTTTATTTTAACATAGTTTATTAAAACAAAATATCATATTATAAATTTTAGAAGTAATTCTAAACTGTTATCTATCGTTGCAAGATATTTAATTAATTAACTCACATTATAATATTGAGTTCTGAGGTACATTGTGGTGATAAATGAAAAGTGAATCTAAGAAGCGCATGAGAAAAGTTTACACACACACACACACACACACACACACACACACACACACACATAGAGAGAGAGACAAAAAGAATTTTGCCCATCACAATAAGTCAAACGTTCAGAGGTTAATCCCTGTCGCTGTGACTGGATTATTTAGAAGACGAATACCATGGAATACTTTCCGACAAAGGAATTTATCTTCATCACTTTGCACTTGAAAATAAGGTACCCTGGCGTGAAACACCGGCAAATGCCGTGAATATTCTTGTAGGAGGATGTTAGTGTTTAACGTCCCGTCGACAGCGAGGTCATTAGAGACGAAACAGAAGCTCGGATTAGGGAAGGATGGAGATGGAAATAGGCCGTGCTCTTTCATAGGAACCATCCCGACATTTGCCTGAAGCGACTTAGGCAAATCACGGAAAACCTAAATCAGGATGGCCGGACACAGGTTTGAACAGTCGTCCTCCCGAATGCGAGTCCGGAGTGCTAACCACAGCACCACCTCGGTCGGTGAATATTCTTGAACAAAGCAAAATTACTAAGGCTCATGAAAACTTCATGAACACAAATGTAGACCGTATACGCAAAAATAACAATAAAATATCACGCGGAATTAAAAATAAAACTTATTCAAGACAGTATTGAAATTACATACGGTGAAATCACGACCAAGTGGTACGAAAAACACACACACACACACACAACTGAAACGAAATGAAAACTACAAAAACTATAATACATACACACGAGAGAAGTTCACACGTACATTTCAGAAACTAAATTTTAAACCTGCATCGAGATTCCTACACCAAGTGTTCTACTTAGACAAATTAAGGACCGGAAAAACGACATACTGAAAAATACAGTCGTGACTGCACTCTGAAAAGTATCAGAATTCGATTATCGAAGTTGAAAATGAACTAGCAGATCAAACGTGTACATCAGTTGGAAAAGCTTCACACCATCATACATTAACACACTCATCAGCACAAGTCGCTCTTAAGAGTACCGTCTTCACTCACCAAAGGTCCGGTTCTGTATGCCGAGAGCACACTCTCCGTGCAATAAACTTCCCCCAGGTAGCCGGAAGAGGCCAGACGGGTCCTCTGAACCACCAACTTAACTACTCTCTAATGACTACCGAAAGGGTACAAATCTCTTTTACTTGACTGAGAAAGCTACGTTGGCTGCACTGCTGCTAGCACAGCAGACAGCCAGATGTTGTACTGCTGCCTTAAATAAGAGAAATTCAACATACACACTCAATCAGTCTTTCATACAGATGATAAAGAGAGAAAGGAAATTTGAGAAAACAAAACGTAGGTAATGTACATAGGGTTAGTTGCTTACTGAAAAAATTGATACTTTAATGTAATTGCGTACAACTGAATCGGGACAAAGACAAAGTACAAAATTAATTTACAAACAACTGAGCGCGGCATCACGAAATACAATTTAAATAGTATGGAAGGGATCTAACAGAATCTTTTTAATATCACTGAACTATTCACAGTAACTCACTCCCTCTTGTACCTTTCTATTCATAATGAATCCTTCTCCTGTTATACCATTTTCTACTGCTGGTGATATTATCCTTTTCTCATCTGACCAGAGAACCTTGTTTTCTTTCATGTTATTTTACTGATGCCCTTACATTTAGATCGAGCATTAGCATTTCACTTTTTAAATTTTTCGGCTTTCCTACTTTCTCCACACTTCTGTCATTCCACGTCTCAATTCGTAGGACCCTACCCTTTCGTTGGTTAGTCTTTTTCTCATGGGTATCTCCATTTGGGTAGTCCACTCCTGGAGATCCGAATGGGGACTAGTTTGGAAACTTTTGCAATGGAGAGATCTTCATGACACTTTTTTCAGTTACGATCTGCACATCCAGTGAATACTCATTGTGTGTATTTAATGTAATGGTTTATACTGACTGCGGCATCCTCGCGCCTTTGATCATTCTTTCGCCTCTAGGAACAGTTCCCCTTCCCAAGGGCAAGAGAGTGCTCTGAACCTTTATCCGCTCCTCAGCCGTGTTTGACAAGGCCTTTGGCAGAACCATGATGACTTCTTATGCCGGAAGTCATCGGCCACCATTTCTGATGATTTTTCTTCCAATTTTAAACATTGGCGAAGTTCGAACACGGGACTCAGGATGTTTTGATAGGCACTACCTAAAGACCACGAGTACTACCATCCTGCCGATAGCCGTGTAGCTATTTGAGACTTGGTAAATGTCACAGAAATGAACGCACAACTTCAAAGTTTTTCATGAAAGTTGCTTGAAGCGAATTTTGAATATCAGTTACCATGACCGTGTTTTAACAGATGAACTACTGAGAAGAAGTCGTCTACGCAGCCGGCACGAAATCATTCCTGAAAGAAGACTAAAGCCTGCGAGGCATGCTCTACACGCGAAAGACGGACGAAACCCCAAAGTAGCACCGTTCTGAGTGGAGCAAGACCTAGTAAAACTTGGAAACGGACTGCGTTAATGGATCTCCATTTTATGGACATGAAACATGGACATGAAATGGGAGGAAACCGAGAACCTGGTTCTGATCGAGTTCGTTCTATGAACCTTATTGTTCGACTGCGTTAATGGATCTCCATTTTATGGACATGAAACATGGACATGAAATGGGAGGAAACCGAGAACCTGGTTCTGATCGAGTTCGTTCTATGAACCTTATTGTTCGATATGCCTCTTAGTATTTGAGGAATTAAGTCTAAATAACTAAGTTAGCCTACAGACTAGGGGCAACCTACCTTTAGACAAAGACGACTGCGCCATTCAAGAAAAAATCGTAGTTTCTTCCAGCACGTCTCGAAACTGATGTTTACACCTCACTATAGATATGTTTCACTGTGGAAATGCTGTGTGTTCTTACGTTAGTTTGAGTGTTAATCACAATCATGAGTAAATATCGGCTAGCTCTTAACATTTTGCGGGAAAACGTTGCACACTGCAATGGCGCAACAAAATGAAAGAAGGGATCATAACAGAAAAATGCATGCAAGGAATCCAGAAACAACGAATAATACAAATCACAATGTTTGAAGACAGGAAGTGAGATCTTAGATATGTGCGCGAAATAAGGAAATCTTTCAAAACAGTTAAGACTAAATAGTATTCATAGTTAAGAGGTGACACTGATGAACCGAATAATGAGAAAGAAAAATGAAGAAAAATACACTTTCCGGAGCACAATTTTCCCAAACTCGCGACCTGAATTCAACATTCCTGTTTAGGTCGCCGTTTTCACGTGAGGTTGTCTCGTGCAAATAATGGCGTCAGTATACCGTAAAATAAAACGATTCCGTGTATGAAGAGTTCTAAATGAAAACAGCATGGAAATTTCTTTAATTACACAAAGGAACCACAGGAAAGAAAAAAAATAAGGAGCCATACTTAAACAACTGAAAGACCAAAGTCAAAACAAGGCCCCGAGATTAGACAGCATTCTATTAGAACTACAGTTAGCCTTGGGAGAGCCAGCCCTGACAAAATTCTACCATCTGGTTACCAAGATGTATGAGACAGGCGAAATACCCTCAACTGCAAAAATAATATAATAATTCCAATTCAAAAGAAAGCAAGTGATGACAGATGTGAAAACTACCGAACTATCAGTTTAATAAGTCACGGCTGCAAAATACTAACACGAATTCTTTACAGACGAATGGAAAAACTGGTAGAAGTCGACCTCGAGGAAGATCAGTTTGGATTCCGTAGAAAGTAGATTAATGAAAGGCAAACCTACGTTCCTAGCATTTAGACTTAGAGAAATCTTCTGACAATGTTGACTGGAATACTCTCTTTCAAATTATGAAGGCGGAAGAGGTAAAATACAGGGAGCGAAAGGCTATTTACAATTTGTACAGAAACCAGGTGGCAGTTATAAGAGTCTAGGGGCATGAAAGGGAAGCAATGGTTGGGAAGGGAGTGAGACAGGGTTGTAGTCCATCCCCGATGTTATTCAATCTGTATATTGAGCAAGCAGTAAAGGAAGTAAAAGAAAAATTCGGAGTAGGAATTAAAATCCATTTAGAGGAAATAAAAACTTTGAGGTTTGCCGATGACATTGTAATTCTGTAGGAGACAGCAAAGGACCTTGAAGAGCAACTGAACGGAATGGACAGTGTCTTGAAAGGACGATGTTACATGAACATCAAGAAAAGCAAAAGGAGAATAATGCAATGTAGTCGAACTAAATCGGGTGATTCTGCGGGAATCAGATCAGGAAATTCATACTCTTAAAGTAGTAAATGAGGTTTGCTATTTGGGGAGCAAAACAACTGATGATGGTCGAAGTAGAGAGGATATAAAATGTTGACTGGGAATGGCAAGGAAAGCGTTTCTGAAGAAGAGAAATTTGTTAAATCGAGTATAGATTTAAGTGTCGGGAAGTCGTTTCTGAAAGTATTTGCATTTAGTGTAGCCATGTATGGAAGTGATACGTGGACTACTAATAGTTTAGACAAGAAGAGAATAGAAGCTTTCGAAATTTGGGACTACAGAAGAATGCTGAAGATTAGATGGGTAGATCACATAGCTAATGAGGAGGTATTGAATAGAATTGGGGAGAAGAGAAATTTGTGGTAGAACTTGACTAGAAGAAGGGGTGCTTTGTAGGACATATTATGAGGCATCAAGGGATTACTAATTTAGTATTGGAGGGCAGCGTGGAGGGTAAAAATCGAAGAGGGAGACCAAGAGATGAATACACTAAGCAGATTCAGAAGGATGTAGGCTGCAGTACGTACTGTGAGATGAAGCAGCTTGCACAGGATAGAGTAGCTTGGAGGGCTGAATCAAACCAGTTTCTGGACTGAGGACCACAACAACAACTTAAACAATATTTCCTTCTCCATTTCCTACAATCCGTTGCCCAAAGGGCATCTCTTCGAAAGCAGGACTGTGTAATAGGACAACATTGTGGCCTTCGATTTGTTTTGATAACGCTTTCACAATGAACTGTCGGTGAGGCAAATGGCAGGCGACGATTATCGGAAGGATGCTAAGAGACTACAGTTGGTCTGCAAAAGAGGCTTCATCACTGCTCAGGTCAGCCCGGCAAGAGATTCCGAGCAATTACAGGGTAGCATTAATAAAACTAACAAACTGAAGGGACAGAAAAATGACTGGAAACGGAGGAGGGTCCAATGACCATGCGTTCGGAAATACGTCGTTGCTATGGTAGATGGCGCTGACGAATGACAGTTCCTCTGATCACGTGGCGTGTGTTCCTTGTGTGTTGCAGGCTGGGTGACTGCCGCAGAGTACTGAAAGTAGCAGAATGGTCCGGTATTTGTCGGGAACAGCCAGAGAAGGCGTTTGTGTAGGCCTGGCAGATGAAAAAGGTGGGGACGCAGCAGAGCTATATCGAAACAGGTGCCCTCACAGATACCAACCACATCACACAACATTTCAAGTCCTTGTTGGGCTCTTGTGTGATCATGACTCCTTTCAGACAGACGAACGTGCAGGGAAGCTGCGGACTGTGCGTGCACCAGACCTGGAGGACAGTGGTATCGAGACAAATCCTAGTACAAGTTCCAGGTAGGTGTCCTGAACCGTAAAATTACTACTGGTTCACCAAAGGTTACTAATCTCAATCAATACGTAAAATGTAAAGTGGAAGTAGGTGCCAAGGAATAGCTGGTGAAATTACACACAATTTTCAGTAACTTATTTTGTTCAAATTTGGTGCAAGACTTGATGATATAAAAAAAACCAACAATCATTTAACATACAAGTCACAATTTACGATAGGAAAGGACCTTTAAATTATTAAATTACTATACAAAATTTCACGCCAGTAAAATGCAAGTACAGGCAAGCTATTTATCGTATACAACGAGTCGCTTTGTAATATTTCAAGCTCAGATAAATTACAGGTGAATTTCACTCAATTCATTAAATGGCGCCTAATCTAACTTGTCTGCAACATATAAAGACAATCCTGTTTACAAAAGTTCTCAAAATAGAAAAACCAAAACGCATGAGTCATGCACACGGGGGGACACTCACAATTAATAACATTAACATTTCAAAAATATATAAAGAAACAAATTTTACAAATTTCTGCCAGTTAACTTAAGGCAGACACGCACGCTCGCCAGGAAGGACTTGCGAACTTTTACAACATTCTCCTTTGAAGGCAACGATTTCTACCCGTAATGAAATGGCAAACTTTTGCATGACAAGAAAACACACTAATAACCAACTACCTGTATAAAACACATAAGCACGTTGAGTAAAAGTCTTAAAAGGCATTGAATTGGAAAAACACACAACAGTTTTTGCTGACTAGAAACAATATAAAAAATCCACTACGGCGTACGTTAACAACCTTGATTATTTATAGCCAAATGTACATAAACACAAATTTGCGTAAGTTACAGCTTCCAGACGAACAGGAATCCGTTACGCAATTGATTAGTTCTTACCACGAGGCAAAAGGAATTTTCCTTCTTTCTTAGACTATCTTTTACACGTGAATCTAGTAAACTAGTTAAGGCAGGCGAGAGAATGGATCAGGTCTTAGTGCCTTGCATTTCAAACAGTACAGTCATTGGTGCCTTAGACTTCCACAGACATGACAGAGCCGAGCAGTCGAATAAACCCGTAGGTAAGCTGGGAGGGGAAAGAAGCAATCCGAACCACATATTTATTCTAACTCCCCCTCCCCCCTTTCGTCCACAAAAGGGGACAAATGGACCACCCTTTCTAATATTACCACCTTCCCACGGTTGAGCAGATGAGAATGAATGGCCGGAAGCCCCCAAAAAATACGGCTGGTATAATTAACGACAATAAGTAAATTGAATTCAATTAAACTTCATAAAATCTGTCAACAATAAATTCAGCTTCTGGGGCGTTACGACTCCTAGGACTGAACCAACGCAGCACCTCGAAATGCTCTGCCGAGCCGCCCGCTGCCAGCCGTTTCAACGGGCGCAAGAAGGCGCGCCGATTTTCAGAACTTCCTCGCCGGTCGACAGCATACGGCCGAACTGCAGATTAGGCCGCTTGCGGACCCACGCTCACAAGGGAACCTCCCCATCGCACCTCCCTCAGATTTAGTTATAATTTGGCACAGTGGATAGGCGTTGAAAAACTGAACACAGATCAATCGAGAAAACAGGAAGAAGTTGTGTGGAACTATGAAAATATAAGCAAAATATACAAACTGAGTAGTCCATGGGCAACATAGGCAATATCAAGGATGATGTGGGCACAGGAGCGCAGTGGCCCCGTGGTTAGCGTGAGCAGCTGCGGAACAAGAGGTCCTTGGTTCAAGTCTTCCCTCCAGTAAAAAGTTTAAATTTTTATTTTCAGACAATTATCAGAGTTCAGGCACTCACCCATAATCAATTTCACTGTGCGACTGTGAAACTGTTGCATTCATTTGTTGCAGTTTATGTGACTCTTATGTTTTCATCACTTTTTTGGGAGTGATTATCACATCCACAAGAAAACCTAAATCGGACAAGGTAGAAGAATCTTTTTACCCATTCGCCAAGTGTGCAAGTTAGGTGGGTTGACAACATATACCTGTCATGTGACGCACATCCCGTCACCAGTGTTGTATAGAATATATCAGACGTGTTTTCCTGGATCAAATGTTTCCGGTTCCCATTGGAGTCTCACATCCTTTCGTCTACTAATCGAACGCTTTTGCGGTGCGGTCGCAAAACACAGACACTAAACTTATTACAGTGAACAGAGACGTCAATGAACGAATGGACAGATCATAACCTGGCAAAAACAAAGTAAGTAAAGTTTTCGCTCGAGGGTAGACTTGAACCAAGGACCTCTCACTTCACAGCTGCTCACGCTAACCACGGGACCACGGCGCTCCAGTGCCCATATCATCCTTGATGTTGCCTATGTTGCCCATGGACTACACAGTTTGTATATTTTGCTTATTTTTTCATAGTTTCACAGAACTTCTTCCTGTTTTCTCGACTGATCTGTGTTCAGTTTTTCAAGGCCTATCAACTGTGTCAAATTATAACTAAATCTAAGGGGGATGCGATGGGGAGGTTCCCTTGTCAGAAAGACTCCTTTCGCGACGAGCAGTTAACGCCCCATACCACGGAGCCGCTGCTCTCGTGGCTTACGCTGATGCCGCGGTCTGCGTACTGTCTCTCTAGCACAGGCAGAGAAGTCGCTTCTTGATGCCCCGACTGCCAACTCTCCACGAGAGCCCATACAGACACTTCTTGAACCCACGCGAACAGCCCACTTTTCCCCTTTCCCACTAGAGGGAGACACCGAAGCCTTCAATTGCGACAGAGGCGGCACCGCCAGAAAACGGAGGGCGACTGCTTCACCCTACGCGCTACGGCGCGCTTTTCAAAGCTAACTTTGCTACGGCTCATGTCCGATCAACAAGATGTAAGCCAAAGTACAATTATATGTATTCTGCGTGACAACCGCTACTATCTCTGTATCTGCAGTCCCTTGGAGGCCACTTTGAACATGCGTTGCGACGTCAATACGATGCAGCTAAGTACTGTCTTCCAGACGATTTTGTTGTGGTTGCACGCATACCGTCCATTTCCGGACATATTTTCATAGGACCTCTTTTCCTCCACTTCAAGTCATAAATTCGTCCCTGCATTTTGTCGGGTTTATTAATGTTCACCTTCTACAACGAAGGACAAAAAGGACAGAGGGAAAGGCCACAGGTTTGTTTCTCTGGCGAGAGAGTGTACTTGAAATATAGAAAAATCCTACCTGGAAGACATTCGTAATAAGACGCCGTAAACTTAGCGAGAACCTATTTAGGGGATTTCAATGAGTTTTTCCAGGTGGAAAAGAAACACGTTCTCCAGTCCGAAACGTATCAGCACATATTGTAAAAATGGATGTACGTATGTGAGTACGTATATATGTTCTAGATCTCCTCCTAAGTCACTGGACAAATTTCAACAAAATTTGGTGCATATATTGTTGTGTCTAGACAAGACAGTCTAGACACAGGGTGAGGTTACCGAAAGGCACGCGTACACACAAGCCGGCTGGCGTGAAGTCTGGAACAGGATACTTAATTAATGCTATAAGAAAAGAACGTATCGTCTGTTTACTTAACTTTAATGCATCCTTATGGTACATCGCTATTGACGATACAAATGAGACTCTCTCCAGATATGGTTAATGGTGCCTTGCTAGGTCGTAGTCATGGACTGAGCTGAAGGCTATTCTAACTGTCTCTCGGCAATTGAGAGAAAGGCTTCGTCAGTGTAGTCGCTAGCAAAGTCGTCGTACAACTGGGGCGAGTGCTAGTCCGCCTCTCTAGACCTGCCATGTGGTGGCGCTAGGTCTGCAAGTACTGACAGTGGCGACACGCGGGTCCGACATGTACTACTGGACCGCGGCCGATTTAAAGCTACCACCTAGCAAGTGTGGTGGTGGCGGTGACACCACATATATCACTCGCTATTCCGAAAAAATTGCTATTGGGGTAAGAACTGCCAACTTATCAAAGGGGTGGGAATGAGGGAGAAAAAAATTGGCCCATGACGCGCGAATACTTAGACTTTATTTATTCAGCGCCTTGTGGAGTGGCAACTGACTTTATTCTTAATTTCTGCCACATCAGGCACGACGTTCTAATTTACTATTGATTGCTAGTAAATGTATTAGAGACGCATTTTGTAGACAATATTCCCGTATAACACTAAATGTACCAACAAAATTATATCATAGTACCACGAATAGTAAAAGAGATATGACGTCATAAACTGCGAGTTGTGTGTAAACGAAACTGAAGGGCTAAATTCACTAGAGATACAGATGAAATATGTGTGAAATATATTATACACTTGTTAAATTAGTGTGACATGTGTATATGCGAGTAAAGTTGCGGATAAAAAAACTACTCTTAAATCTATGAATCGATTTCAACGAAACTTTGTAAACTTACTGTGGGGATAGTAAGCAGTAAACTCCTTTTGGAGTGGTGTGGGGGAGGTGATAAGTTGGAAAGAGTAGGGGGGAGGAAGAGATGGATGGACAGGGGACAAAGATATGAGGAAGGAGAAGATTAACAGAGTGAGGGGGAGGGGGAACGCATGGAGAAAAGAAAGAGGAAGAGACGGAGAGAAGGAAGAGGAGGAGATGAAAGAAAGAGGAGGAAATGGACAGAGAGACGAAGAGGAGGAAATGGACAGATAAAGGGAAGAGGAGATGGATAGAGAGAGGATGAGTAGCAGATGAATAGAGTGTTGAGTAGGAGGAGGTAGTGGAGGTGGAGGAGTGAACAGTGATACAGGGGAGAAGGAGATGGAGGACGGTGGTTTAGGAGGTGGAGAGACAGGGACGAGAAGGTGGACAGAGATGGGAGGGGAGGGGTAGTGGGAGACAGACTACTAAAATAA
Organism: Schistocerca cancellata; assembly: GCF_023864275.1. Classification (NCBI taxonomy): domain Eukaryota; kingdom Metazoa; phylum Arthropoda; class Insecta; order Orthoptera; family Acrididae; genus Schistocerca; species Schistocerca cancellata. The sequence continues at coordinate 616,254,263 of NC_064630.1, read as the reverse complement.
TTAAATACATATCGAGGAAGATAAAATCAGGAAAATAACATCCCGCACGGAAGGTATGGTGCAATAAAAAATACCCTCCACCACGCGTTTCACTTGACTTGGCTAAGTAAAAGTGTAGAATTAGACGGCGCGAAAGTAATCTGAAAAGAACTGCAGATGATCGGCTTTATCTCAGTAACTCGTGTACAATTTCGTCACTGTCCTCCATTATTATAATAAGTTATATCAGAATTGGGTAAACCTTTTTCGAATGGCGAATATAGACGAATATTATAATTTGTGAATGACAAAAATATTTCTTCTGATCAATAAAGATTTACACCACTAAATATAATTTTTTCGTCTTCTTTGAATGAAAGGGGTATGCAGATATAAGATACATTTCGAATCCAAAGAGAATGAAACTAATTCACATTAGTAAATGATCTGTGATCTGGAACAAAACGTGCATGCAATACCCACTTGTCACGATAAAAATATATTTGCGTGTTATCTGTCATTCCACTATACTTTGGCTATTGCACACAACAGAAACATCATAATGCTGACGCAACCTCTTAGTGTATTCTTTATTGTATTTGTTAAATAACGGTCGCCAATCATGGGATAGGTAGTAGGAAGTAGAGGTTCATAAACTCATAAACGTAAGTCTATTTTCACAGCTATGAAACATTAAACATTTATTCGAATTTGAAAAAGAGATGTGGGATCTTACAGCAATATTAGTCTTGGAGAAAAGAAAAACACAAAAAAATAAAACTGAAGCTAATAATGTGGATTATGATTGATATCGTTAGGAAGCCTGAAAGTAGAATTAAATCACTGTTCCTCATCTGTCCAACTCGCATTACTAAATCTACATGAGAAATAACCCAATGAAGTCCACCAGTTAAGTGCATATTGCTGAGAGTGTGAAGTATGAAACTAACGGCTAATGCTATTAGCAAAAGCGATACAGGGCTATTACAAATGATTGAAGCGATTTCATAAATTCACTGTAGCTCCATTCATTGACATATGGTCACGACACACTATAGATACGTAGAAAAAATAATAAAGTTTTGTTCGGCTGAAGCCGCACTTCAGGTTTCTGCCGCCAGAGCGCTCGAGAGCGCAGTGAGACAAAATGGCGAGAGGAGCCGAGAAAGCGTATGTCGTGCTTGAAATGCACTCACATCAGTCAGTCATAACAGTGCAACGACACTTCAGGACGAAGTTCAACAAAGATCCACCAACTGCTAACTCCATTCGGCGATAGTATGCGCAGTTTAAAGCTTCTGGATGCAGTGAGCGAGGAAACGGTTGAACGCGTGCGTGCAAGTTTCACGCGTGTATCTGGACATGCTGGAAAATTGGCTCATGCCACAGCTGGAGACCGACAGCGCCGACTTCATCTTTCAACAGGATGGTGCTCCACCGCACTTCCATCATGATGTTCAGCATTTCTTAAACAGGAGATTGGAAAACCGATGGATCGGTCGTGGTGGAGATCATGATCAGCAATTCATGTCATGGCCTCCAAGCTCTCCCGACTTAACCCCACGCGATTTCTTTCTGTGGGGTTATGTGAAAGATTCAGTGTTTAAACCTCCTCTACCAAGAAACGTGCCAGAACTGCGAGCTCGCATCAACGATGCTTTCGAACTCATTGATGGGGACATGCTGCGCCGAGTGTGGGAGGAACTTGATTATCGGCTTGATGTCTGCCAAATCACTAAAGGGGCACATATCGAACATTTGTGAATGCCTAAAAAAACTTTTTGAGTTTTTGTATGTGTGTGCGAAGCATTGTGAAAATATCTCAAATAATAAAGTTATTGTAGAGCTTTGAAATCGCTTCAATCATTTGTAATAACCCTGTACTTACATCTTCAGTTTGCACAGTCAACATGGTACGAAAAACAAGAAGTGAACGATGAAATTCTAAGTTCCGTGGTCTCAGCCCAGACGCCGTTGGAAGAGCAACAGCATCCTTGTAACCAGTGTCAAGAACGTGAAAGGTGCCCTGCAGAATGAAAGTAGAGGGGAACGCTGCATAGGTTTCCCTGATATAGCGAACAAATGCGCACTGTGTAGCAGAGGAGGCAATGCACGGGATTGAATAGACAAACATTTTGTTCAGACGGTATGAAATTATTCACGAAAAAGTTGAAATTCTTGTTGACATCCATGCCGAAGAGGCACTTGGCTTTTCTTCAGTGGGCACATGGTGGATAAGGCATTCTTGTGGCCGTGCATAAGGTATAAATGACGAGAAACAGCTACTTCCCTGGCTACCTTCAAACACTGCCACCGAAGGTTTCAATAAAGCTTTTCTTCTGCAACTCGACAGTAAATATACAACGTCTTGGAATCCACCTGCTTATCTGACAACCTTTCAGTCACCGCCCAACAGTTTGTACGGCCCACTTTATTTATGAAATTAATGACTCATACAGGATAGTGAAGCGATCTGCACCAATTATGACACAGCATTCATTATTCTAATTCGTAGCTATTTATACAACAAATTGACTTTGTTGTTATTAGATTATTTTTCATAACAGTTCTGTTTCCAAAAATAACATCAGGGGACTTCCATTAACTACGTGAGCTCAGAATTGGGGGGAGAGAGAAGGGGAAGGTGTTGTGTTCACCATGAAAACTACGTACGTGAAATGGCATGGTGACAAGTCTAAAAACACGTGTGAGCAAGAAGTTGTTCGTTTCTGGAAAGAAACCAAGATATAAATTCACTGACAAAAATTCTTTTACTAATCTGGGTAAATCAAGAAACTTAAAAGCTGCGTAGTCATATAGTTCAAATGAAGGTGAAAAGAATGATGTCTTTCATCTGCAAAGTAAGTAAAAGTTGAATGATGTTTATTATATGCAATATACCAATAAAAGATCAATTTCTTAGGGTTCCTCCAAAACGGTAGATACTGTTTTCTTGGCGCCTTTTTGTCCATTTGTCTCTTTCGGTTTCTCAATCCGTCCGAATTCTATTCGAGGTTGGCATGTTTAAAATAGTTTTTCAATCGTGTTTTAAAACCATTGTTCAATACACTTTTTAAATAATACAAAGTTTAATTAAAGTATTTCTATCAATGTTTAAAACATACAAAAATTTTCATTTTTACGTATTTTTACCAAGTCTCACTAAGAGGAGAGTGGGGGTCCAAATATTAAAGAAAATCCCTTATCTAATTAATGGACGTACGCTAAGAATATTTATTTTGAGGTTTGAAAGAAAAAGCTTTGATCAGATGTCGATGGAGGTGTTATAACTCCTGAAATTTGTCTGTGTTTTAATATAACGATCTAAGAACTTCAATCACTTTCTAGGTCAGCATAAAATTTAGATATCAACTGTCCTGCAGTTTTTTGCGAGTATCTGTGCATTTACAGCTCAGACTACTCTCCTGAATGTGATTGAAAATTTAGAAATGAATTTTTTTTTCTGTCACTAATACACTTTAGGATTATTTCTAGTAACTCCATAAATTCAATAATTGCAGCCTGTGAACACTTTTTGTGCTTTAGTAAGTTGTTCTTGAATGGCTTCTTTAACAGGGATATTTGAATATAGGTTTGTGATGTCTAGTGACAAAGTGGACACTGTCTACAATGTTTATTTCAGTGACTGGTGTGATACTGTTTTTTACAGTATATGTAGTTTGGCATGTGAAATACATTTTTGGGAACTGACTGAGAGTGTGAGATAGTATGTATGCAGGGCTGTTTACACTGTTAACCCAGGCCTTACAGGATGTCTTTCCTTGTATACGGGCTCTTAATACAGGAGCTTCAGGATTCATGCAGGTGATATATTTCTCTTCATATTCTATCAGTAAGAAGTCGTTTTTTCCTTGACTGTCCTTTGAGTTTGTTATGGAATGGTTTTGTTTGATCTTTGTTAAGTTGTTCTATGTTGTTTTCTATGAAAAATTTAAGAGTTTCTCGATGTATTCACTTTCTTTCATAATGACAACTGTGTGGTTTTTATCTAATTTTCAGGTTAGAGCTCCATTTTTTAAAAAGTTTATACTGTTTACTGTTTTTGAATCATTTTGTATCTGTCTACAATTATCTTCACACTTCAGTACTTCCACTTCAAGGAGTTTGTTTAGTTTGTAACCTATGGCAGATTTTTCGTTGATCTTTAGTTTTACAATGTCTGTTGCATTCTTTGTTGTTACTACGAGCTGTTTCAGTATGCTGTCTGACAGGTATTCTTTTGCATTGTATTTTAAACCTTTGTTTAACAGGTTTAACTCTCACTCATTAAATACTGCGTTGTTCACACTCTTCTACTGAATGTGCGTGTGTGTGTGTTTGTTTGTAAAAATGTTTCTTTCTATACTACTCTGATAATGTTTAGATTTTAGATTGTTAAGTTTCTTACTCTGTGAGTTACGTATCTTAAGTATTCCTTAAAAACTACGTCATGCATTTTCTCCCATACAACGTTCCATATATTATTGCCCATGTTGTTTGCTGTTTGTAAATGTATGTCCAAAAGTTGTCTGCTTAGAATGTCTTTCCTCTTGTACAAAAGCTCTATTTCTGAATTTAACAATATTACTTCTGTTTTCCACTTCACAGTCTTTGTACAGTAATTTCTGTAGCCCAGTTTAACATCAATGTAGCTGGGAATCAAACGTAACTGCCGACATTCTTTGTTGAATTTTGTGTATTCAGTCATTTTAAAAACTATCATTTTCTTGTTTTGCCTCGCTAGGCACTAATAACTTATTTTTGTTCATGATATTAGACGAATCAAGACAACCTGCAACAGTGTCATTAATGATTTACGTAATGGAAACTGCACCAGGTACTTATTTTTTTATGCTTAGCAATAAGCGTTTCGAGAATTTGTTCTCATTTGCAAGTGCAATTTGTGCATTTCTTTACATGCAATAAGTTGCCAAACAAAAGTATAATTTCCAGCATTAGCGTTTAAAAACACTCAATGATTCATTTTGTCCTGTTTTCGGTTTGCTGTCTGACTTCAAGAAGACGCAAGTTTGGCAGAAAATGACACATGTGAATATTACGAAACATAGTACTGTAAACAAAAGCACTTGAAAATGAGAAAAAATTCTCGAAACGCGTTATGCTAAGCATAAAAAACTAATTAATTCCTGCCATTTTCGTTCCTTAAATCATGAATGACACAGTTGCGGGCTTTCCTGAATCATCTAATATAATAAACTGGATTACGTTATTCTTGTAAATACTTTTAGGCCAATTTTTTTCTGTCCCTCCTGTGTAAAAAGAAATTTATTGGATTAATTCCTATATCGAGTGAAATAGCACTCTAAACCAGTTCATCAGACAAGTACAGTGTTAATGCTCACTTCGCCACTCGCTATTCATTGAATAATAGACCCACTGTCGTTTAACATTCAGATCACGGCGTGAATACACTTACACAAAGGCCATCTGCCTCACACATTATAAAGATCAAAATGGACGGGCGTCACAGTTCGTAAAAGTTGAAAAGATTTCCAACAGGCAGCTATTAGAGAAATGGGAAACCAGAAACTCTACATAATGCTGCTAATTTTTCGTTTCATCGATACTTCTCTAAAGCTAACAGATTTAGGGTTGTTAGTGAATGGCGTCTTTGTTGCTGGATACGGATTCACTCTCACGACAAAATTGACAGCAATGTACTATGGTGAACACACACACACACACACACACACACACACACACACACACACACCTTTCTGACTTATTAAAAGGAACAAAACCACCGACCTATCTGAATGCCACTGGCACAGGCAGGAACAGCCGGTGACTCTAAAATCTGAGAGAAGTTCAGCCTCGCTTTTCTGTCACGAACTCGCAGCCATATTGCGTGTTATGTGGCGCTTACAAAGTACTGGCGGTCTCATATACAGACAAAAGTAAACAAGAAGTTGTGGAGACGAATAAGCCAGGACACGTGTGGCGTTCTGCGAAATTGGCCTCACACGTCACTGCGTTACGTGCTGCTGAGGCAATTTTCGCCAGTTCTGTTTTATTATGCTTCGCTGAACAGTACGATCAGGCAGAGCGTAGCGTATGTGACACTGTGCCTGAAGAACTTATACCGTTGCAGGCGTTCACAGAGACATTCTCATTTCGTTGCTGCACACGGTTGTGCAATGAAATGTAGATATGTATGGGATTACCAGAAAATGACGAATTTGCTGTATATGTAGGTGTTTAATTACCAATAGAGGACAGTTTAACACTTTTCCTTACCGTTTATTGACTGATGCCATTCTAAAGTACAAAGACTATTAAACTATTTGGGCTAGACAAGCTAATTGTAATGATGTGCACGGCATAGGGTTTCGGTTATACATGAGTAAAAAATAGGTAGAAAATTACGATAAGCAGCAGAAATAAAATTAATGACTAGATAAACATCAAAATTTAAGAGATACCGAAAAACAGTGGAAAGTTTTTGATATCTGCAACTGAAACAAAGGCGTTTTTCTTTGCGGCGAGATCTATTTACGAAATTTCTATCACAAACTTTCTCTTCCAAATGCGAAGATATATTGTTGACACCCACCTATGTATGGAGAAATGATCATCATAATAAAATAAGAGAAATCAGAGCTTGAACGAAAAGATTTAGGTGTTCTTTTTTCCATGCGCTATTCGACAGTGGACTGGTAGAGAAGTAGTATGAAAATGGTTCGATGAACCCTCTGCCAAGCACGTAAGTCTGAATTGTAGAGTACCGATGTAGATGTAGAGGAGATAGCTGAATGAGTTACACACCAGAAGTAGATTTACGTATGTGAACAGAGATTTTCTTTCTTCCTTCCTTTTTTCTTTCTTTTCTCTTTTTTTTAAAAAAAAGAAAAGTAAAATTTCTGCTGATAAAAATAGGGTACATTCGAGACAGATATCTCTATAAAATAATCCCTGACATGTTTATATCCGACGTTACCAAATTTTTCTTTTTCAGAAATTCTTTTTTTGGTGTTTCCAGTCTGCCTTTTACATTCTGTATCATTCCAGTATTACTTTGCTGACCAAATATCAAAACCTATCAACTTTAATGCTCATTTGGTTATCTACGTCTAATACCCTCAGCTTTACCTCATATAATTCATGTACGTACCGTAACCCTCGTTTCACTTTGTTAATGTTCGTCTTAAGGCCACTTTTTGAGGCACTATCTACTCTGTTCTATAACAATTCGATGTCATTTGCTATCTCTTGTAAGCCTCAAAATTTTTACTTCTTCTCCCGCAGCATTAATCGCCTTACATACTTCTCTTTGGTTCCCTTTATTGCCCACTCACTGCACAAAATTGAATAACGTTGAACATAACCTATAAACCAGTCTGACTCCCCTCTGAATTACTGCCTCGCCCAGGACTGAAAGAAGTTCCAGAAAAATCAGACTTGTGATTATTTCGGAGTGCACAGACACCCACATGGATATACACTCCCTGCCAGTATCTCAACTGCGTCCAAAACAGGCAAATCCCTATTCAATAAGTCGTGCACCAGTGGTCGACACGAAACAGTTAACATGGGCATCCAAACATTGGGATAGCCAGCAAACAGTACGAAATTCAACGTACATATATACAGCACGACTTTGAGAACCTGAATAATTCCGACCGTTTGATTCTTGCAATTTTGTCATATGATGACATGTTGGAGACCGTAGCTGTTTTTGAAGACAAATGTTGATGGTGTGAGGACAGCAACCAGCCACAAATTTACTTTGAGTTCCTTTATTCAAAGGAAACCGTTACCGGTTTCGAATCGTTGCGATTCATCATCAGACGGTTTACACGCTTTCTCTCTGACATTTGGTGTTTTTATAGATTAATTGTCCTAAAATATAAATAAAACATAATTACAAACACGCCACACACAGATGGTTGCGTTGCAGATTTTCGTTGCATGTGACTTACGTGAAACGTCGGTTTCGAGTGATTGTTTCCATAACGTTCATCCAATCACTCGAAACCGACGTTTCACGTAAGTCACATGCAACGAAAATCTGCAACGCAACCATTTGTGTGTGGCGTGTTTGTAATTATGTTTTATTTATATTTTAGGACAATTAATCTATAAAAACACACCAAATGTCAGAAAGAAAGCGTGTAAACCGTCTGATGATGAATCGCAACGATTCGAAACCGGTAACGGTTTCCTTTGAATAAAGGAACTCAAAGTAAATTTGTGGCTGGTTGCTGTCCTAACACCATCAACATTTGTCGTTTGGTTCTGTAGCGTGTCTGGCTGCAGGCTTATACACTCCAAAGTAACTTTGACAGATTCATATCGTTTAGCAGCGCAGACGAGACCATCGCCCTCTCGCTAGGCGCAGTACACACTCCCGACCTCGTCTGTAGCTGGCGGTTTAGTGGCTAGCGTTGCTACCTCTGGATCACGGGGTCCCGGGTTCGATACCCGGCCGGGTTGCGGATTTTCTCTGCCCAGGGACTGGGTATTTGCGTTGTCCTCATCATTTCATCCTCATCCTCATCATTCGTGAAGATGGCTAGATTGGACTGTGAAAGAAATAGGATTGTAAAGAAATGGGACTTTGTACGGACGTTGATGACCACGTACTTGAGCGCCCCACAAACCAAACACCATCACATCTCCGTCGGCAGCCCCATTGCCCAAGTGACAGAAAGTGTGACCGCCGACAACCAGACCGCACACCGGAGCGCCAACCAACCGATCAAAATCAGTCCTCTTCTCACAATGGCGGAAAGGTGAGCAAAGAGGAAAACCGCGGTCACGTGATACAGAGTCGCTCGCAGAGATCTCCAATGAATACAGTGTAGCGACTGCCGCCAACGGGCCACATATCAGTTCTTTCGACACCCACCTCGTTTCGTGAACCTCTGATATTGCACCGGCTGGGAGACTAGTCTGAAACTCCTGCACCATCGTTTGCTTGGGGAAATTAACACTGGAACGACATGCAAACCAGATGTGTGAAACCACATCTCCACCGACAGACTATCACCTCTTTCAGCTGAGGCGAGAGTTTCCACTTGCTTGGTTGAAATGGCTCTGAGCACTATGGGACTTAACATCTGAGGTCATCAGTCCCCTATAACTTAGAACTACTTAAACCTAACTAACCTAAGGACATCACACACGTCCATGCCCGAGGCAGTATTCGAATTCTATACGCAATAAGTTTGTATTTAACGGCAACACTGTCCAGCAAGTCAAAAAATTTGTCAACTGCTTGTATATTAAAGCCCATAGCTTGGATCGCTGAAGTAACTTGTGATCTCTGTAAACTGGGTGTTTTATGCCGCCTCAAATATCCTCTTACCCACTCTAATCCCGGTTTTCTATCGTTGCGAAATGGATGAGGCAAATCAATAAGATTAGTCAGTTCACAGGACAATTCTCTAAGTTCATTAATTGTTCAAATGGTTGGGCCTACATTTAGTCAAATATCAGACTAGTTCAATTTCCTGTTGTACAGTAAAGAAACAGATATAACGATCCATTGCTTTTTTAACACAGTAGTCTTTGTTTTCAGGTTTCTTCTTCGCATGACGCTCCAGTGTGGTCTGAATGATGTTGAACTGAATTGCTGTTTTCTTAAAGCCAGTTGTTCCAATTATCATAGCTTCTACAGTCTCTTTCTTTGATATAGTACACCAGCTTTCACTGATAATTTTTCTTTTGTAAACTCGACCCATTCTGTACAGAGAACAGAAAATACTGTATGTACAAAACCTAAAAAGAGCATGGACACAGAACAAGAAGAACACAGCACATAACGGCGTCGATGCGTTGTTCCATACTTCGCCTCGTTCTCTCGGCGTCCAGTATTCTAACAATATCCGAGAGCAATAAACACCGTTGCCCCGTTCTGCCACAGGCTACCCTATAACCTCGCGTGTTCTTATATTTCTTCGGAACTCACACTGATCTTCCCCAGGGATGGCTTCTACAGGTTTTTCTATTCTTCTGCAAATAATTCGTGTCAATAGTTTCAGACATCAAAAATACGATACGAAAACCGGATTGACTATGTTGGGTGTAACTGACATAAGGAGATAATAATTCAGGATTGTTGTTGTTGTGGTCTTCAGTCCAGAGATTAGTTTGATGCAGCTCTCCATGCTACTCTATCCTGTGCAAGCTTCTTCATCTCCCAGTACCTACTGCAACCAACATTCTTCTGAATCTGTTTAGTGTATTCATCTCTTGGTCTCCCTCTACGATTCTTACCCTCCACGCTGCCCCCCCCCCCCAAACTAAATTGATGATCCATTGATGCCTCAGAACATGCCCTACCAACCGATCCCTCCTTCTAGTCAAGTTGTGCTACAAATTTCTCGTCTCTCCACTTCTATTCAATAATTCCTCATTAGTTATGTGATCTACCCATCTAATCTTCAATATTCTTCAGTAGCACCACATTTGGAAAGCTTCTATTCTCTTCTTGTCTAAACTATTTATCGTCCACGTTTCACTTCCATACATGGCTACATACAAATACTTTCAGAAACGACTTCCTGGCACTTAAATATATACTTGATGTTAACAGGTTTCTCTTCTTCAAAAAAGCCTTCCTTGCCATTGCCAGTCTACATTTTATATTCTCTTCAATAAAATTCTTCAGGGTATCAGACCGCATCGTCATAATTTAAAATGCGCCAACGTTTCGGCCAGCGTTGCAGCTAGTCTTCATCAGGGCCTTACGTTAAACTGCTAAATGAAACACACTTGATTCCTTAAATAGCTGCACGAGAAAACCGTGTCGTTACTTGATTGGCTGTAGAAGGGGGGAGGAGGAGGGGTGAAAGGTATGCTTTATTGGTGTTTCCTTTATTATCTATCATTGGCTGAAATGGCTGTTTTCTATTGGTCTTTATATTAATCCACCCCATTGGAGGAGACGGACGAATAGCGAACAGGTGATAGCTGTGACGTCACACTGTTTACATGCTGTCCAGAAACCGGCTGCCGCGTGCCATTGTTTTGCGTGCTCGCGACCACTACTGCGGCTCTCCGCGTGTCTGCATGGGCCGCCACGGCTCTGCCGCCGCTTCGTAGCCCTGCTATAGCAAGCAGCCAAGACCTCGGAAGCTTGTACCCGTCCTCTCTATCCATGTTGGCGGGTCTTTTGGCTATTTCTATCGCCTCTCTAATCTTTCTTTTGAAAGTGAGAGGCTGTTTTGCCAGGACGCGGGCTTCTTGAAAAAATATTGGTTTCCCGCACTCGTCTTGGTGTTCCGCCACTGCTGACTTAGTGTGTTGTTTCAGGCGGATATATCTTTCATGTTCCGAGAGCCTTGTGCTAATCGGACGTCCCGTCTCACCTATGTAGACTAATCCACACGCACAACCAATTTCATACACGCCAGCTGTGTGTAGTTTGTCAACTGCATCCTTGGTAGAACCGAGCATGTCTGATATTTTGTTACTGCTTCGGAAAATTGGTTTGATGTCGGCTTTTCGTAGGATTTTGCCAATACGTTCGGTGACCCCTTGTACATATGGTAACACAGCAATACTCTGTGCCTCCTTCTCCTCTTCCCTGCTATAGCAGGGCTACGGAGCGGCGGCAGAGCCGTGGCGGCCCATGCAGACACGCGGAGAGCCGCAGTAGTGGTCGCGAGCACGCAAAGCAATGGCACGCCGCAGCCGGTTTCTGGACAGCATGTAAACAGTGTGACGTCACAGCTATCACCTGTTTGCTATTCGTCCGTCTCCTTCAATGGGGTGGATTAATATAAAGACCAATAGAAAACAGCCATTTCAGCCAATGATAGATAATAAAGGAAACACCAATAAAGCATACCTTTCACCCCTCCTCCTCCCCCCTTCTACAGCCAATCAAGTAACGACACGGTTTTCTCGTGCAGCTATTTAAGGAATCAAGTGTGTTTCATTTTGCCTCCGATGTTTTCTCCATCCCCGATGATCCCCAGTTCGATTACTCCCTCTTCCCGGATATCCGCGATCGAACTGACACCTCTGTCCCTCCCCTCGCTCCTGGTTTCCAGTACTTGGACAACATTACACACACGGAACTCAATGCCCCTTTCACTACACAGGATCTCATTGATACACTCTGCACCAAACGCAACACCGCTCCTGGTCACGATCGTGCCACCTACCGTCACCTTCGTGAAGCTCCTGTCTCTTTCCTCTCCACCCTGGCCAGGCTCTACAATGTAGTCCTGTCAACTGGTTACTACCCCGACCTGTGGAAAACCTCCCGTATCCTCATGTTCCTTAAACCTGGCAAACCGCCGTCCGCCGTCTCCTCTTACCGTCCTATCAGCCTTACCTCGGTATTCAGCAAGGTCCTGGAATCTATCCTCACCCGCCGCATCCACCAGCATCTCCGCCAGCACCGCCTCCTTCCCGTCACCCAGTGTGGCTTGCGGCCGTCCTTCTCTTCTGACGATCTTCTCCTTCACCTCACTCATCTCCTTTCCGAACAGCTTAATTCCCGTCGCTCCGCAATCTTCCTCTCCCTTGACCTCGAACGCGCTTATGACCGCGTCTGGCATTCCGGTCTCCTCTTCAAGCTCCAAACCTTTGCCCTTCCCATTAACTACGTCCGTCTGATCGGCTCCTTTCTCTCCCGCCGTCCTTCCTATGTCACCATCCATAACACAGATTCCTACACCTTTTTCCCCTCCGCCGGTGTGCCCCAAGGCTCCGTCCTCTCCCCCCTTCTGTACCTTTTGTAAACGGCGGACATGCCGCCGCCGTCACCCCCCGTCCACCTCCTCCAGTTTGCCGATGACACTGCCTTCCTTGCCCTTGCCCCCACCCTGCAACGCTCCCAACGCCTTCTCCAATCCCATCTTGACCGCTTCACTGCTTGGTGCAACCAGTGGTTGCTTAAGGTCAATCCCTCCAAAACCCAGGCGATCATTGTAGGCAAAACCACCCCTTCCTTCCGCCTCCTTGATTTCTATCTCACCGTCTATGGCCGTCCTATCGCCCTCACTCCCACCCTTCAGTACCTTGGCGTCACCCTCGACCGCCGCCTCTCCTGGACTCCCCATCTCCGGACAATCCAAGCCAAGGCACGTTCCCACCTCCGTCTCCTCAAGCTCCTTTCTGGCTGTACGTGGGGTTTGGACGCCTCCACAATCCTCCACACCTATAAATCCCTCATCCGCCCTATACTTTGTTACGCCCATCCCGCCTGGATCTCCGCGCCCCCTACCTTTTATGAATCCCTCCAAATCCTTGAACGCCATGCTCTCCGCCTTGCCTATCGCATCCGTCTCCCCTCCCCCACGCGGATCCTGTATGATCTCATCCCCTTCCCCCACCTCCTCCTTTTCCTTGAAAGGATACGGATCCTGTACACCTCCCGTAAATTTGATCCTCCTCACCCGCTCGTGTCCCCGATCCTCTCCCACCCCCGCCCGCTGCCGCGCCTGTATTCCCACATCGCACCTGGTCTCCATCTCTCCACCCTCCTTACCCTCTCCCAAGGTGGCTTCCGCCAGCTCCCCCTCCCTGATGATGTCCTCCTCCCCTGCATATACCCCTCCTATCAACTTTGACCCTCCCCCCCCCACCTCCTGTGTCCTTTCCTTTAGGCACCCTCCCTCCCCCCCATTCCCTTCCCTTCTCTTTCCTTTCCCCCCTCCCTCCTACCCTCTCCTCCGGGCTTCCCCTCCCCCTTCCTCCCTCCCCCTCTCTCCTTTGCCCATGGCATCTCTGCTCTCCCCTCTCCCATCTCCCCTTCCTCCTCCTTCACCTCCACTCTTGGCAGGTCCCCGGACTCGTACACGCTGAGTGAACATTCGCGCGCCGGAGGTCGTCGCCATCAGTGTATCGTGTGTGCCGTCGTGTTTAGTGTTCAGTGTTGCCGTCGTACTCCATCGTTCACCTGTGCCATCGCCGTCCTCAGTGTTCGTGCGTCGTGACAACAGTTTGTAGTGAATTATCGTCGAGTGTGAACGGCTCCGTGTTTGTCTTTATGTGTCTCCTTTTTATTAACCACCGTTATGTCGCATTTGTGTATTCTTTCTGTTTTTTCATATCTCCTCTACGGCTGAAGAGCGGCGTACCATGCTGCTGACAGCCTGCCTGTTTTGTACGGGTTTTAAAATAACAATAAAGGAAAAAAAAATTTCATTTAGCAGTTTAGCGTAAGGCCCTGATGAAGGCTAGCTGCAACGCTGGCCGAAACGTTGGCGCATTTTAAATTATGACGATGCGGTCTGATACCCTGAAGAATTTTATTGAAGATGACAACGGCCGCGGAAGCCTACGCTTACATTTTATATTCTCTCTACTTCGACCATCATCAGCTATTTTGCTCCCCAAATCGCAAAACTCATTCAATACTTTAAGCGTCTCATTTCCTAATCTAATTCCGGCAGCATCACCCGGTTTAATTCGACTACATTCCATTATCCTCGTTTTGCTTTTGTTGATTTTCATCTTCAGTATTAGAAGCGCCAATATAGTCGAAATTTAGGAATTTAAAAGGATTTTTTTCTAAATTTCTTCGTGTACTGATGTTGGAGAGCTATAGCGTTCTTGGTACTCCTACTGCAACAGAGATGGTCAATTTCGCAAGTACGAGGAAAAATGTGGCTCTATGAAATCAGACACCAGCTCCTCATTACACTCACAGAGATATCTGAAAATACTGGCAGTAGCAGCAATACAACTTTTATATACATGTTACAACGTGCCCATTTGCGCAAGATACAAACACTGTTCGTTACACATGTCGAACTAGAGTCCCATAAAGCGGAGAATAGGACGGGCAAAGAGAAATCTAGCACAATATCGAAGTCAACCCTGGAATAGTATGATGCGTTTCGAACAGCTTCATACACTGAGGTGACAAAGTCATGGGATAGCCATATGCTGGCGGTAGCATCGCGTGCACAAGCAATAAGAGAGCATTGCATTGTCACAGCTGTCATTCGTACTCAGGTGGAAAGGTTACGACGTGATTATTGTCGCACGAGGGGAATTAGCAGACTTTAAACGCACCTTGGTAGTTAGAGCTAGACGCGTGGTACGAGGTGCATTCAAGTTCTAAGGCCTCCGATTTTTTTTTCTAATTAACTACTCACCCGAAATCGATGAAACTGGCGTTACTTCTCGACGTAATCGCCCTGCAGACGTACACATTTTTCACAACGCTGACGCCATGATTCCATGGCAGCGGCGAAGGCTTCTTTAGGAGTCTGTTTTGACCACTGGAAAATCGCTGAGGCAATAGCAGCATGGCTGGTGAATGTGCGGCCACGGAGAGTGTCTTTCATTGTTAGAAAAAGCCAAAAGTCACTAGGAGCAAGGTCAGGTCAGTAGGGAGCATGAGGAATCAGTTCCAAGTCGTTATCACAAAGAAACTGTTGCGTAACATTAGCTTGATGTGCGGGTGCGTTGTCTTGGTGAAACAGCACACACGCAGCCCTTCCAGGACGTTTTTTTTTTTTGCAGTGCAAGAAGGAATTTGTTCTTCAAAACATTTTCGTAGGATGCACCTATTACCGTAGTGTCCTTTGGAACGCAATGGGTAAGGGTTACGCCCTCGCTGTCCCAGAACATGGACACCATCATTTTTTCAGCACTGGTGTTTACTCGAAATTTTTTTGGTGGCGGCGAATCTGTGTGCTTCCATTCAGCTGACTGGCGCCTTGTTTCTGGATTGAAAAATGGCATCCACGTCTCATCCATTGTCACAACCGACGAAAAGAAAGTCCCATTCATGCTGTCGTTGCGCATCAACATTGCTTGGCAACATGCCACACGGGCAGCCATGTGGTCGTCCGTCAGCATTCGTGGCACCCACCTGGATGACACTTTTCGCATTTTCAGGTCGTCATGCAGGATTGTGTGCACAGAACCCACAGAAATGCCAACTCTGGAGGTGATCTGTTCAACAGTCATTCGGTGATCCCCAAAACAATTCTCTCCACTTTCTCGATCATGTCGTCAGACCGGCTTGTGCGAGCCCGAGGTTGTTTCGGTTTGTTGTCACATGATGTTCTGCCTTCATTAAACTGTCGCACCCACGAATGCACTTTCACCACATCCATAACTCCTACACCACATGTCTCCTTCAACTGTCGATGAATTTCAATTGGTTTGACACCACGCAAATTCAGAAAACGAATGATTGCACGCTGTTCAAGTGAGGAAAATGTCGCCATTTTAAGTATTTAAAACAGTTCTCATTCTCGCCGCTGGCGGTAAAATTCCATCTTCTGTACGGTGCTGCCATCTCTGGGACGTATTGACAATGAACGCGGCCTCATTTTAAAACAATGCGCATGTTTCCATCTCTTTCCAGTCCGGAGAAAAAAAATCGGAGGCCTTAGAACTTGAATGCACGTCGTACATTCAATTTCGGACATCGTTAGGGAATTCATTATTTGCCGATCCACGGTGTCAACAGCGTGCCGAGATTAGCACACTTCAATCATTAACTCTCGCCACTGACGACTCAGTGGTCGGCGACCTTCACTAAACGACTGAGAGCAGCAGCGTTAGCGAAGGGTTGTCAGTGCTAACAGCGAAGCAGCACTGTGTGACATAACCGCAGAAATCAGTGTGGGATGTATGACGAACGTATCTGTTAGCACAGTTCGGCGAAATATGGTGTTAATTGGCTATGGCAGCAGACGGCATATGCGAGTGCCTTTGCAAACAGCACAACATCGCCCGCAGCGCCTCTTCAGGGCTCGTCACCATATCGACTGGAAAACCGTGACAGATGCTATGGACCCAAGTAGTCAACAAGGCACTGTGCAGTCTGTTAGTGGCTCCATAATGGTGTGTGGGCAGTGATTACATGGAATGGACTGGGCCCTCTGGTCCAACTAAACCCATTGTTGTCTGCGAATTGTTATGTTCGGATACATGGAGACCATTGGCAGCCATTCATGGACGTCACGTTCCGAAACAACTATGGAATTTTTATGGATCACAGTGCTCCACGCCAGCGGGCTACAATTGTTCGCGATTGGTTTGCAGAAGGTTCTGAATAATTGGAGTGAGTGGTTTGGCGATCCATACCGCCTGGCATGAATCTCATCGGACATTTATGAAACGAAATCAAGAGGTCATCAGCTCGTGCACAAAATTCTGCATCGGTAACATTTTCGCAATTATAAATGGCTATACAGACAGCATGTCTCAATATTTCTGCAGATGACTTCCAATGACTTTTTGAATCGATGCCACGTCGAGTTGCAGCCGGGCAGAAGGAGGTCCGACACGATATTAGGAGGAATCCCGTGACTTTTTTCACGTCAATGTATAGCAGAGTGATCCGCTCTAGCGTACATCCCGGCGATCGTTATATGCTGCTTGACTAGGGGGTTCGCTCTGCGCAGCCAGGATCTGCAGTGGCCTCTAGCGCTGGGGGAAGGTTCCGTCGTGATCTGCCTCCCATCAATACTCCCTATGTTGGGCACATCGACCTCCTGATCCCTCAGTATACTAGTATCTCTGCGTCTTCGTTTACATGTCATTAATGTTCGCTCGAACAAGGAATCTGAATCCTGGACGTCCAGTTTAAAAGCACAATGCTCTACGGAATGCACCAGGCTCCGTGAAGCTGTTCCCCACAATCATTTAATGGACAAAGTAAGAGCATATGGACTATCAGACCAATTGTGTGATTGGATTGAAGAGTTCTTAGATAACAGAAGGCAGCATGACGTTCTCAATGGAGAGAAGTCTTCCGAAGTAAGAGTGATTTCAGGTGTGCCGCAGGGGACTGTCGTAGGACTGTTGCTATTCACAATATACATAAATGACCTTGTGGATAACATCGGAAGTTCACTGAGGCTTTTTGCGGATGATGCTGTAGTATATCGAGAGGTTGTATCAATGGAAAATTGTACTGAAATGCAGGAGGATCTGCAACGAATTGACACATGATGCAGGGTATGGAAATTGAATCTCAATGTTGACAAGTGTAATGTACTGCGAATACACAGAAAGAAAACTCCTTTATTATTTAGTTACAGTATAGCAGGTACAGCAACTGGAAGCAGTTAATTCTTATTATTATCTGGGAGTAGGCATTAGGAGTGATTTAAAATGGAGTGGCCATATAAACGTGATCGTCGGTAAAGCAGATGCCAGACTGAGATTCATTGGAAGAAACCTAAGGAAATGCAATCCGAAAACAAAGGAAGTAGATTACAGTACACTTGTTCGCCTACTGCTTGAATACTTCTCACTGGTGTCGGATCCGTACCAGATAGGGTTGATAGAAGAGATAGAGAAGATCCAACGGAGGGCAGCGCGCTTCGTTAAAGGATAATTTAGCAATCGTGAATGCGTTACGGAGATGATAGATAAACTCCAGTGGAAGGCTCTGCAAGAAAGACGCTCAGTAGATCGGTACGGGCTTATGAAGTTTCGAGAACATACCTCCACCAAGGAGTCAAGTAGTATATTGCTCCCTCCTACGTATATCTCGCGAAGAGACCATGAGGATAAAATAAGAGAAATTAGAGCCCACACAGAGGAATTCCGACAATCTTTCTTTCCACGATCAATAAGAGACTGGAATAGAAGGGAGAACTGATAGAGGTACTCAAAGTAACCTCCACCACACACCATCAGGTGGCTTGCGGAGTAAGGATGCAGATGTAGATGTAGATGTTGTTTGAAATTGTTGCTAACTGATGTAACAATAATGCCGGAAAATGTAGTGAACTCCAAAAAACACCTAGAGCAGATCGTTAAGTTACTTGTAGCAGGGACCGGCAATTGCCACCCAACATAGATGAATGTAACGTACTGCGCATTAATAGGAGAAAAGACCCAGTACATTTCGATTATGCATTTGGCGATGTATCACTGGAGACAGTAACAATAGTGAAATACCATGGACTAAGCGAAGATAAGAAGGGTAGGGTGGCGCGAAAACTATCGCACAATCTGGGTGACAGACCATGCATCCAAGTTGCTGACACGAATAACATACAGAAAAATGGGAAAAGGAGGAGTCATTAGATGAAGATCACTATGGCTTTAGGAACGGTGAAGTTGCCAGTGAGGCAGTTCTGACTTTGCGCTTAATAATGGAAGCAATACTGAAGAAATATTAATATACGCCCAAAGGATTCGACATTGTGAAATGGTGCAATATATACCAAATTCTGAGAAATGTAGGAGCTACAGGGAAAGACGGGTGATGAATATAACAATGGTTTTACATTTCCTACATTTCCCAGAATTTGGTACATATTGCACCATTTCACAATGTCGAATCCTTTGGGCGTATATTAATATTTCTTCAGTATAGCTTCCATTATTAAGCGCAAAGTCAGAACTGCCTCCCTGGCAACTTCACCGTTCCTAAAGCCATAGTGATCTTCATCTAATGACTCCTCCTTTTCCCATTTTTCTGTATGTTATTCTTGTCAGCAACTTGGATGCATGGTCTGTCACTCAGATTGTGCGATAGTTTTCGCGCCACCCTACCCTTCTTATCTTCGCTTAGTCCATGGTATTTCACTATTGTTACTGTTTCCAGTGATACATCGCCAAATGCATAATCGAAATGTACTGGGTCTTTTCTCCTATTAATGCGCAATACGTTACATTCATCTATGTTGGGTGGCAATTGCCGGTCCCTGCTACAAGTAACTTAACGATCTGCTCTAGGTGTTTTTTGGAGTTCACTACATTTTCCGGCATTATTGTTACATCAGTTAGCAACAATTTCAAACAACATCTACATCTACATCTGCAGCCTTACTCCGCAAGCCACATGATGGTGTGTGGTGGAGGTTACTTTGAGTACATTTACCAGTTCTCCCTTCTATTCCACTCTCTTATTGATCGTGGAAAGAAAGATTGTCGGAATTCCTCTGTGTGGGCTCTAATTTCTCTTATTTTATCCTCATGGTCTCTTCGCGAGATATACGTAGGAGGGAGCAATATACTACTTGACTCCTTGGTGAAGGTATGTTCTCGAAACTTCATAAGCCAGTACCGATCTACTGAGCGTCTTTCTTGCAGAGTCTTCCACTGGAGTTTATCTATCGTCTCCGTAATGCTTTCACGATTACTAAATGATCCTGTAACGAAGCGCGCTGCCCTCCGTTGGATCTTCTCTATCTCTTCTATCAACCCTATCTGGTACGGATCCGACACCAGTGAGAAGTATTCAAGCAGTAGGCGAACAAGTGTACTGTAATCTACTTCCTGAACTAAGTTTTTATGTCATGTGATGCGTGCTATTTATCTTGAATCTGCATTGGAAAGCAAGGCTGTTGTCTCAAAAATTTTGCTTTATGTTCGTTTTTACAATTAGCCAAGATTCTGAGAGGTTATGGATTTTACAGGCATAAGCATTCCCTTACCTAATTTTGTATCCAAACTTCGTACTACTGGGCAGAACCAATCATTCGATGAGTGAGCCAAGACAGTCACTATTATATTTAAAGAATGATTTCACATCAAGAGCAGCTTTAAATCTCAGAAAGCGCAAATAATTTTCCATTTCCCTTTCAAGAACTAAAGCAAAAACATATAATCATTAAACTGAAATCTATGTACCTTTAGACTATTGACTGTTTTGTAGCAATGTGAACTGTGAGAAGACTGTAAGCCCAGTTGTAATAGTTCCGAAATTTGTTGCACTACTGCAAAAGATGTGTTTCTTCGATGTAAATGAGTATGAGGAACTGATGAAAGCTACAGTTAGACGCTGTCACATAATTTAGGAATGTTTGCGGTTTACGAAATATTTATTTACTTCATATAAGACAAAGCTCACATTTGTGCCACGACGCTAGTAGCTATTCAGATACACAAACAAACTATTGAAGACATATGCTACCGAATGAATGGAAGCAGAATGAGAGCTGATATACGTAACGGCAATGACGAATCATCTCAACTGTTACACTAAATGAATGTAAAATTATCTCTCAAATGACGTTCATATTGGCTAATTTAGTGCTACAAAGTGGTATTTAGTGTGAAGACAGATTTGATGCAACAATCTGTGCTAGTCGATCATGTACTAGTACGTATTCCTGGGCAACTAGTGTAACTTAGTGCCGTTCAATCTGCGTACAGCCCTCCTCTTCAGGTTTTTTTTTTTTTTTTGCTTCAGGTACATAATTAATATTAACTGTACTTTCTAGTCAAGTTGCGTCAACAAGTTTTTTATTCCCCAGTTAGAGGCAGTACCTACTTATATCTTGGCTTTGCTATGTCCATCCACATTTCATTTCCATTTAAGACTGCAATCCGTACAGATACCAGGGAAGACTTTCCATCTCTTAAACCTATATTATATTTGAACAAAGTTTTATTTTTGGTAAACAAATTGCCATTTTCCTACTGCCGGTGTACAGCTTACGTCTTCTTCACTTCACCCATCACCAATTATTTCGGTGTCTAAATTGGAATATTCCTTTAATACTTTCATTGACTTATTTCCTAAGCTAGTTCCCTCACCATTGCCTTATTTAATTTACCTACAGTCCATTCATGATGTTTACTTTTGTTAATGTTCATCTTATGAACTATTTTCGACACTCCGTATCACAGAAGGGAAGAATTATCTTTGGATATCTGAATAAAAGAATAAAAAAGAACTGGGTAAGAGCTGTATTGTGCTACTAAAAAAAAAAAAAAAAAGGTCAGCGCGAAAGAAGAAACTCTTTTTCGTTTAGGGTAATATCTTGCGTGCGATAGAAAACTACGCGTTTTTATCATCTGTGCGACAACCAACCGAGTTAAGGCCTTCTGCTGAACCTATATAATTTAACCTGGCGAATTTTCAAAGCAAAAACTGCAAAGAGGGCACGGGACAAAGAGTGAAAGTATCGTCTGCTGACGCAGTGCGCAGCTGACCCTCGACGCACACCCGGATGGACGCGTCATCACGAAGATTTACGACGTTCCACCGGCAACATGCACCAAAGGGGATGTCTACCTGGGCGGAGCTGTAATGCAGACAAATCACCATGCGACGTCATCGCAGTAGCTTCGCTGCGCCTGGATAACACAGTTTGCTTGGCGTTCCTTCCTGTCGCCCCGAGCGCGCGTGCACACACACACACACACACACACACACACACACACACACCATATGGAACAGGCGTGCACCACAAGCCGTTTGCAGTGTCCCGCGGGCCCAGAGCGACACGGCGCTGTATTTGCTAGAAGCCGTCCGCCGCTGTTTCCCGATAGCTCATTACGGAACCGCTGCCACTAACAGACTTGCCTGCTGCGTCCTTCCGGGCATGAAGGGGACGTCAGAAGCGCACCGTTGATAGTCGACTGTCTCAGGACATTCCTCGTGGAGCACATTACGGATCCGGTAGCGGGGATGCATTTCCACAGGACGTCCTACAGCGGATGAATTTGGCGGCTCGAGCGCACACGGCACGGGAGCTTGAAGCAAACAACTTAGCCCAAAGCCGTGATCCCAAAAGCGGTGGAACCTCTCACGTGCTTCCACCACCACCACCCCCCTCCTTCCCCTCGAACACCACACAGTTTCTTTCGTAACTGCAGGACAGCGACAGGCGTAAGGTGGATTTTCGTACTCGTGAGTCGCGCACTGGATTCTTTTCAGTTACAGACGTCTCCTCTGCCGCTATACGTTAACTGACAGACAGTCGTTCAGAACATAAGCCGGCCGTGGTGGTCTCGCGGTTATAGGCGCGCAGTCCGGAACCGTGCGACTGCTACGGTCGCAGGTTCGAATCCTACCTCGGGCATGGATGTGTGTGATGTCCTTAGGTTAGTTAGGTTTAAGTAGTTCTAAGTTCTAGGGGACTGATGACCACAGCTGTTAAGTCACATAGTGCTCAGAGCCATTTGAACCATTTTTTTCAGAACATAAGCTTGTGCATAGAAGGCTTCAGAAAAAGTAATGGCGGAAGCCGAATACTTACAAAAGAATTCATTAATTGTTGTTACTGCCGCAGCCGTCAGTAAATATAAGCCAGGATTTTTTTCAGTGGGTGAATCTCGGTGTACACATTACATTACTACGATTTACTCTATACCAGTGAAATCTTACAATAACAAATACGTAGACCCTCTTATACAAAATTAGGCATTTGTGCTGAGTTTAAAAAATGGTTCAAATGGCTCTGAACACTATGGGACTTAACATCTGAGGTCATCAGTCCCCTAGAACTTAGAACTACTTAAACCTAACTAACCTAAGGACATCACACACATCCATGCCCGTGGGAGGATTCGAACCTGCGACCATTGCAGTCGCGCTGGTCCAGACTGACGCGCCTAGAACCGCTCGGCCACACGGCCGGCGCTGAGTTTAAACCGTGCGGCATTCGCATACGAATCTGAATATGCATCTCTCGTCTGTTTTTGAATATGCATCTCTGGTACGCGTCTTTGCAAGCGTCTCGCGTATGTGCAGTGTGTGTGTGTGTGTGTGTGTGTGTCTGTGTGTGTGTGTGTGTGTGTGTGTGTGTGTGTGTGCGTGTGTGTGGTTTTGCGTGGGATGGTGCGGAGGGAGGGGGCCGGGGTGCAGGACAGGATGTTTGGAGTAGAGGAGGAGGGGGCCACTGAATAGAAACTGAACGATACGCTGCTTGACCTACTAGCCGGGAGTAATTATTTGTCTACGGGTCTTTGTTTTTTTAAAATTATGGGTGACATGTGTTCTGTGCAAAAAGCGCGAGATCAACATCGATGACGATGATACTTATATTACGGCATCCAGTCCAGATATGTTATGCCGGCCGAGGTGGCCGAGCGGTTCTAGGCGCTACAGGCTGGAACCGCGCGACCGCTACGGTCGCAGGTTCGAATCCTGCCTCGGACATGGATGTGCGTGTTGTCCTTAGGTTAGTTAGGTTTAAGTAGTTCTAAGTTCTAGGGGACTGATGACCTCAGAAGTTAAGTCCCATAGTGATCAGAGCCATTTGAACCATTTGAACCCGACATGTTATATTTGTAATCGCACCCAAATTCATTCTTGTAAGTTTTCTTGTCTGTACATGTCTTTAACTCACTACTTTCTGAAACAAAATTACTGATGATGATGGCACTGATGGTCGGGAGTCCCTACCTGGGGAAGTTCGGTCGCCGAGTTACAAGATTTTTCAGTAACGTGTCAGTAGTGAAATGATAATGAGGACAACACAACACCCAGTCTCCGACTGGCGAAAATCTCCGACTCAGCCGGGAATCGAACACGGGCCCGCTGCAAGGCTGCCAGACACGTTGATCACTCAGCGAAGTGGACGGACTGAATTACTGAAAATATTGATAGTTTAACGGATGTTGTGCATGCGATGTTATCTCGCGCGTATCGGTTGTTAGCCGGCTCTGAGCACTATGGGACTTAACTGGTGAGGTCATCAGTCCACTAGAACTTAGAACTACTTAAACCTAACTAACCTAAGGACAACACGCACATCCATGTCCGAGGCAGTATTCGAACCTGCGACCGTGGCGGTCGTCCGGCTCCAGACTGTAGCACCTCGAACCGATCGGCCACTTCGGCCGGCAGCCGCTGTCATATTTGGTTTACCAGTATACTCGTTTTAACTTAAAACCTGTGGTAGGAGTATGGCGAGTAGGCAGACTGAATCCCGTAAGATAGCGAAGTAGGACTTAATTCACGTATTTCTCAGTAACGAACAGAGAATGTTGTCAGACTTACGGAGAAAACTCACTATTTAAATTTTTGAATGTAAGCTTACATACGTCAGTAAAAAAAAATTATTCGTTTGGTTACAGGTACGAGTAAAAATATTCTATAAGATGCACCGCTCAATGTCAGTAAGGAATATCAAAACTAATTCATTATTGGATATTAAGTTGTGTTTCTACTAATTATCAAGTCAATGACTGCTTACGTTTGAAGTAATCAACAAATTCCTGGACTCCTAGAAAAACGTACAGTTTTAAAAATCACGAAAGCCTTTCGATATGAATGGCTTTACAGTCTACCCGTGGTTGACATACTCGGCTATAGCCGAAGGGCGTCTGTATAGAATATGTGTTCTGCCGGGACCTCCCGTACAGCGCGCTCTACAAGCACTGTTCACCGATTCTACTTGCCTTAAATTTCAAAAGTTTCACGAAATTCCACAAGCTCGTGCGAAAAGTACGTGGCTTTGCGATGGGCTGTCTTGTTCAAGAACATTTGAACAAGTCATGGACAAAAAGGGACTGACTAATCATGAGTGGTTTAATACGGCCTGTCACAAGAAAGTTGAAAGTCGTGTGGAAATTCGGTTATTTCTTCTTCTTCTTCTTGCGTTACGGCCTCTGTAGGGCCACGGGTAGCCCCTTCGTGGACTGAATTTTGCTCTTCTTTTTCGAGAACCTCTTCATTCTTTCTCTTCTCCTCTCCCGCTCTTCTTCCGAGATCTTCAGTTTCTGTTTCTGCTGGCGCCTTCACTGGTGTCATTCTAATATTTTCCTGTATTCATCTCTGTCATTGGTCTCCGGCATATTCGTCGGTGTATATTTGTTCCTCCAATTTTGCTTTCCTTCGACCTTGATCTCCAATTCCAACCAGTCCTTCCGAAGTTCAACAATCCACGTGGTTCCTGTCTTTCCCCTTGTCCTCCCTGTTGTTTCCCACAGTCTCTTCGTTATTCTGTCCACACTCATCCTAACTACAGGCCCAGCCAACCTTGCCCTTTCGAATCTGATTTCCCCGGATATTGTTCTCATGTTCCGGTACAATTCTTCCCTAGGTCTTCGCATCCACCACTCTCCACCTGTTTTGGAACCTAGTATTTTTCTCAGTATTTTTCTTTCTTCTTTCTCTAGTTTCTCTGCCCCATTTCTTCCTAGTGTCATCGTCTCAGCAGAATATAATACTGAATTCCTCACTGTTGCCTTGTAGTGGCTTATCTTTGCCTCTGTGGATATATTCTTTTTATTGTATATCTCTCTCGTCATGCAGAAGCCTAACCTCATCTTCTTTATCCTCTCTGTTATTCCCGCCTTGCTCCTGTTATAAATTCTCCCAGGTATTTAAATTTGTCCACCATTTACACAGTGCCTTCCGGTGTTTCCCAGTTTGCAGTGGTGCTTAATGTCTTTGTCTTGTTATAGGCGATCCTCAGTCCCACCTTTCTGGCTACCTTACTTAAGTTGTCGTGTTACGTCTTGCGTCTTCTTCCGTCTCACTCACTATTGCCACGTCATCTGCAAAGGCTAGGCAGTCCACTTGAGCCCTCTTGTCCTTTTTGTCCCCCACATGGGTCTTTGGTATTCCCATTTCCTCGTTTATTGCTCTCAACTGCCTGATCACTTCGTCCAGTGCTATATTGAACAACAATGGTGACAATCCATCTCTCTGTTTAACACCAGTCTTGATCTCAAATTTTTCTGACAGTGCTCCTCTGAATCTCACCCTTGCTTTTGTGTCTGTCAGAATTTCTTTTATGATTTCTTGTTTAGTTCCATCAAGTCATCTGTTCTTCAGGATCCTATTTGTATGAAGAATTTCATTTTGCGCACAGCATGATCTACCACTCTGCGGCAAAGTAAAAGACGTCTCTTTCTTTTACAGATCTGCTATACTTTCGAGCTGACTGTGGAACACGAGATTTTGAAAAGTTGCTTAGAAATGGGACGTAAAACCTCCTTGTAAGCATCTCATCGAATCCCAAATGAACTAATTATGTTGCAATGTTTGTAGTGTAACGACGTAAGTTTCTTATAAATGATTTTCTTTCGACATATGACCATGTGTAGACTTCGACACCTACGTCTGTTACAACCCACTTCAAAATTGTTTATATTCTTTTTAAATTGTCTCAGAATGGTTCTTGAACGAAACTGTAAAACATCATTTGAGTCGTGTGCGCAGAATTACGTCACTCGGGCCAACTGGTTTGCGTAAACTTTTTCAATTTAGATGTCGTTTGTTCCTCCTCAGAAATTATATTAATGCAGGTTATCTGCTTTGATAGATATTAGAGCCATATTGAATAAACTTTCAAGACTCAAAGTCGCGATGAACGCTGTCAAAAATTAATAATCTTGTCAAATATATTATTAATTCATTCACATAATTCTTCATAAATAAATCCTCGGAACACGTATTTCAACTTCAATAGCATCCACTAGTTTATTATCTTCCTACATACAGACGTGAACCTGAGCCTTGACAAGATAGGACTAACATTTGCAATAAGATTAAACTCTCTATAACGTCATTGTTGTACAAAACATTACAAATTATTCATTTTCAATTTTTAGAAGCACGACGCAACAAATCGGTTTCAGAATCTTCTGTTGCTCTTTGGCTGTCGACCCGCGACGTATAGTGGCCAGCAATTTTCTCTCTGGTCCCGGCAGCGAAGATGCTGTCTCCGTTCGTTGCGCCGCCCTCTCCGTACATGAAACATAAAAAATAAATACAAAAACTTTAGACAATTCACAACCATTACAAATATTACAAAAAATACATAAAAAAACTAAATTAAACTTATATTCACCTGCAAACTGGGCTGACACTGGTGGATGGGTGACGCTTCAATTTCACGTCCCACTACATGTTCTAACAAGCGTAATAACGAAGGAGCTTTTTCGGTTCTGGCTGATGAGGCTGTTGGAATTAGTGGTACACAGCAATTAGGGACTGGAGTTTGCTATCTGCGTAGTGATAATGGTCACAAAACGCCAATGATTCTAAGTGAGATATTACCGTTCCAAGAGTCAAAGGCGAAAGCCACTTCGGGGACTACTATGCAGTTTCTAGAAGACTGTAATTTGGCGTAAAGAAAGCTTCTAACATGAAGTTTTTTGTTGATTTGACTGTGTGTATGTATACTGGATTACTGGTTTCGATAGTAAGAAGCTGCCATGTTCAGGTCCACAGAGTACAAACGTAGCCAACTGAGACACAAACGGCACTTCATCATCTGGCGCACTTGTATCCCTCTGTCTTGCCACGAAGACACAGCTACATTTTTTAAATGTTCATCTATCCTTATGTTATGAATCAGTTACGATGGCACAAATGTAAACGTGAGTTTTATGCCACAGCATGATTTCATAACCTGTACTCTGTGGGCCTGAAGATGGCAGCTTAGTCTGTCGAAAGTATTAATCCGGTACGCATAGAAGCGGTCAAGCCAATTATAATGGCTCTCTATCAGAAGCTTTCTTTACACTGAATTAATTGATCGCTCTAGAGCCGACAATGTCTAGTATTTACGACTGTAATTTTGTCTTAAACAAACTTGTTGGTCAAGGATACGATGGCTGTACCGCAGTGGTTAGTCATGCACGTAACAGTCTCCAAAACATTAATAAGGACAAGCATCCAACAGTCGTATTCTTCCATTGTACAAGCAATACATTAAATGTTGTCATAAATGACCTGAACGATGTCAGTGAAGTGAGAAATGCTTCTCGGACAACAAAGGACATGATACTTTTTATTTTTATAGACAGTACGTTGCAGCGACATAAAATCCCAAATAAGACTCCCTTTGGTGAAATAATTTGAGCAGCAGAATGATAGAGTAACAGAACATTTTCTGGTAGCCATATTACTAAACATAAGAGCCCTAGAAGAGTTTTTGCATAACATATAAAACTTGAAAACGAAAATCAAAACATTTCAGCTCCACAGGACTGCAGCACGTCCAACATGTATTTTGACGCTCTTAGTCATTACTACCTATTCTGCCAAACTCGAACCCGTCAGCCAGCCTTTGTGGCCGAGTGGTTCTAGGCGCTTCAGTCCGGAACCGCGCTGCTGCTACGGTCGCAGGTTGGAATCCTGCCTCTCGCATGGATGTGTGTGATGTCCTTAGGTTGGTTAGGTTTAAGTAGTTCTAAGTCTAGTGGACTGATGACCTCAGATGTTGAGTCCCATAGTGCTTAGAGCCATTTGAACCATTTTTTTCGAACCCGTTTGCAGCCAACTATAAGAAGTTAATATGTTCAAGACAGTCCACGACCACACAAATAAATAAACGAATGTGCTTCAATCACACCGCGAAAATGCCTTGACGGAGTTCAGAGTCATCTTCGAGAAAGCTAAAAAAGACTTGCGAAGTACAGCATGTTAAATTTAAACGTCCTCGAGTGGTGGCAAGGCAGACCTACAGATCAAGTCAACCATCTGAAAATGTAGAATAATTCTTGAGAATACCTGTCTTCAACTCATAATTAGACACTTTAGCTTCCTCCCTGAAAGTTCTAGTTACTTCTAAACTCAAAGAAAGGATTTTAGTTTTGCAACATTATCCAGAAAATGCAAAAAAGACGAACAAAATTTTGATGGAGGTTTTTTACAGAATTTTATTCCCAAGGCTAAAATGTGATACCAAATTTTTAAGGCAAATAATGCGAATTATTTGACCTTAAATTCCATGGAGAACGCAGGTTTGATTAATCAGGTCGACCCATTTTACCCAACTGTGAGGCAATCAAGACTGGTTGACTATTCCAGCAGCAACATGTAGTAGTGAATGTTAATTTAGTACTTTACGGCGTGTCAGTATGTGGAATCAGTCTACGATGGAATCTCGCGGATCAGCGCTCTGTGAATGCTCAGTGTTCACAGGAAAAGGGTGAATGTGGACATGGAATTATTGACAAGCCGTTAAACAGTTTTGGACATCAGCGTAGCCACTTCAACTTTCAAAGCTCACGTTGGAAGACCTATTTATTCAAATAATATAATAACTAAATTTTTATTTTCTCCTCCTGTTCTGTGTGTATTGCCTTCGCATTCAGGAGGCTGCAGGGTGGGGTGGGGGGGGGGGCTGCACCCCAACCACCCGTGCTGGCAAGGGATCTCACTGTCTGTGTTAACACAACCAATTATATTCAGCGAGTGGGGCTATTTTGAAGTACCTTCTTCCAGATCTGAATTCACTTATTCACTTTTGAATTGCTTCTGGAATACAAAATATGATTAGTTAGTTTCAGTTGTGTACTTCAGTTGATTAAAGGAATCTGTAGTAGCTCAATTTCACTTTGCGCATACACCGTATCAAGATTGATTTTCATACGAAATATTTTCCAGATGTTGTCCTCTCAGCTTTGTAGAGGCTAAGATTTAACTTACTTTGTGTGTATTCAGTTGTCTCATACTTTTCGAAGACAGAGACGGCACCAAAGGAGGTTCAGTTCACACCATCAGCTCACTGTTATTAGACGATTTTGTAACCAATTACTATTAACCGCCATTGCGAGCAGCATATGTAATGTAATACTACTTGGCGGAAAGTAATAAAAGTAAAGCTGACCTACTGTTATATGAGGAGTGCATGCTTGGAATCGTGTTAAACTTTCGTGCTCGAAGTTACAGTAAATAGCAACATAAAAAGAATTCGTGATATTTCCTTTCTTTAAAAAAAAATAAAATCAGAATTTTGTGTCCCTAACAGTCAATAGAGGACCAGAAGTAAAAATAACTTATTCTATATTCCTATCTAGCCCATGAGAAGAGGTGACACGATCAATCAATATTTTAAAAATATTTAAAAAATAACGCAAACTGTAAATTTGCCAAACGAGGAGTGCATCAAACCTTATACCGCGATCTCTTTCCAGTGCTGCCTGGTTTCATACAGCAGTTCTCTTCGGAGAACAATTTAAGGAATACACATCCCACCAAAGGGATTATGTAAGAGAGAAGCAGAGTCAGGATTCGGAGGCGCTTAAAAACTGTTGTGATGTGATGACGATGATGATGTTTGGTTTGTGGGGCGCTCAACAGCGTGGTTATCAGCGCCCGTACAATTACCCAATCTTTGCTCAGTCCAATTGCGCCACTTTCCTGGGTGATGATGAAATGATGAGGACAACACAAACACCCATTCATCTCGAGGCAGGTGAAAATCCCTGACCCCGCCGGGAATCGAACCCGGGACCCCGTGCTCGCGAAGCGAGAACGCTACCGCGAGACCACGAGCGGCGGACTTAAAAACTGTTACGACGGAATTGGTGATCTCGGATCTTCTTGGTATGAAGGGCAGATTGTTCTTTGTGAGTGCATAGTATCTTCTAGCACGTCGATATAAGAGTACAATTCGAATGGAGTGAAACTAAGAAAAAGCTAGAATGCTTTAGAAATGGAGAAACAGACGTTGTGAAGAGAATTCTAATTGCAAACATGCAATCATTCTTTGAGTTAAGCTTCCCATATATACTGAGTCCTAGAAATTCAAAGGTATGACATCTTTCTCTTTCTGTGAGTATTTAAATATGATCATGAGCTCTACCCTTAAAACGAAATTTAGCTAGTAACAGCGAACACACTTCAAAAATCGCAAGAGGAGGAAACACGGGGGAATACAGCTGTATCATAGCATGGTTACACAGTTATTCCGAAATCAGATACTGGATTGTAAGGTGTACCCCGGAAGAGATATAGATTCGGATACAATTTAGTAATGATGGAAAGCAGACTAAAGGTTTAAAGGAATGTCTGAAACAGTCAATCAGCAAAGAAGCAGAAAACGGAAGTACTGATGAATGATAAGACGTGCTTCATACTATTACAACGGTCTCATGAATACAACAGTACAAAGTTCAATTGAAGAGGAATTGACGACTCTAGAAATGGCAATCACAGATGTTTGACAGGCAAACATAGATACAAGGAAGGTAACTGCGAAGAAGCCTTGAGTTATAGAAGAAATACTTCCAGTAATAAATGAAAAAAAGTACAAAAACTTTAAGGAAGAGACAGGACTACAGTTATATAAGCACCCAGGAACGAAATAAGTAAGAAGTGCAGGGAAACCAAAGCGAAGCGGTAGCAGCAAAAACTTAAAGAAACAAAAGATCAATTGTCGTCGGCATACAGAAAAGTCTAAACAACCTTCTGTGGAATAAGAAAGGAACGAAGGAAGATTACGAGTTTAACGTCCCGCGATCTTCAGAAAGGGGAAAAAGTAAAATAAGTGCGTCAATGTTGAGAGTGCAATGGGAACTGCGCTGTTCAACTCTGAGGCGAGGGAGTATAGGTAGAAAGAATACAAAGAGTATGTTGAAGGCCTTTACGAGGTGTAAGACTTCTCTGCTGAGGTGATTGAAGAAATAGAATCGATGTAGAAGACACAGGGGATCCAGTGTTATAATCAGAGTTTAAAATAGCTTTGAAAGACTTGCGATCAAGTAAGGCAGATTGATTAGATACAAATCCTTTTGTGGTTATAAGGTCATTCGGGGAAGTTGCAACGAAACCAAAATTAAAGTTTTTGTGTGGAATACATGAGACTAGAGCCTTCCGAAAAAATGTCATCCACACGATACGGATGTCAGCGTTGGCAAGTAAAGCGTAAACTGTCACACAGTCTGTCTTCTAGGACATGCATTCAAAACGAAGTAGAATGGAAATGAAAATTTTGGATCTGTTAGATGACTTTCGGAGAGGTACCGGTATCAAATGGTTCAAATGGCTCTGAGCACTATGGGACTCAACTGCTGAGGTCATTAGTCCCCTAGAACTTAGAACTAGTTAAACCTAACTAACCTAAGGACATCACAAACATCCATGCCCGAGGCAGGATTCGAACCTGCGACCGTAGCGGTCTTGCGGTTCCAGACTGCAGCGCCTTTAACCGCACGGCCACTTCGGCCGGCTTACCGGTATCACCGACGCGCTTGACATGATAAGAAAGACTTAACAAAATCAAGACGCGTTTATGTTTAACTGCTCAAATACCAAGAGAGAACGATAAAAGGAATGTAACACAAGGATGCAGTCTTTTATTGTTCGATCTATGCATCGAAGAAGCAATGACGGAACTAAAAGGGAAGTTCAGGAGTGGGATTAAAATTCGCGGTGAAACATGTGGCGGTACAAAACCCCGTTACAAGATGAATAGGTCTAGTATGCAAGGATTGCTTTGTGGTGAGCGAGCGCTCGACATGGTGCGCGATTCGCGGATGCGCGTGGCGCGCCCGCGCGAGATTTGCAACGATTGGTGGGATGTCTCTGTCGCCGGGCGGCCACGTGGCCCGCAGCTTGGGGCATTGTTTGGTTTTTCGCGCTTTACGCGAAAACTATGTAACTTACGGCGAAGAGCGATGCGGCAGTGGGTTGTGGTCAGCATATGCACCTTCTGAAAGATCGATCATTATTTCAAGTCACGAAACGAAAAGTTATAGTAACCTCAAAATCGGTTAATATAACGAATACTGAAAGATTAATAAAAATAGTAAATAACAACTTACAGGAATGAGCACTCATTAAAACGTTTCGTCATAGCGGATCAAGTGCCGAAGTCATATGTTAAGATTCATAAATAATTAAGCCCATAAAGAGCAATAAACAAAGTTTGATGGAAAATTGTTTATAAAATTGAATAGAAAATTCATGACGTAAAGAACGGCATTATATAATATTTTGGATGGCATCACACGTATTTTAAACTAGTTAAGTTATACTATACACTTAACTTGCAATAGTTTTCATTGTCTGCAAATTATTGTTAACGTTTATCGCCCATAATTAATCAACTATTATAGGTATGAAGATTTTGAGCGGTGGAAGGTGTGGGTCACTATAGATTACGTTTAAAAACTGTGCTATATGCAGTTCTATGTTAAAACTTTGCCGCACAGATGTAAACAAACAAATCTGCGCTAAGTGGCGAAATTTTGCAAAAACTAAAACTTGATTTATGGGCGATGGAATAATCCTAGAAATTAATATGACATTGTAATATGTACTTTTTAGCGCGGTTCCGATGGTGTACTTATTTCTGTCGAGAGATGTATGTAACAAAATTTGTAACCTTAACTGGTGAGATTGGTAACCAGGGGGTAGACGTCTCAGCCTATATAAGCGAGAGGCCATCTTGGCCAGGGGTGAGTCGTTGGTCAGTCGTTTGGCGGGTGGGTGGCGAGCGAGCCTCACTTGTGCGTGGCTCATGTGGTCGTTCGAGTAAGAGTCTTTCGCGCCGATTTATTTCGACAAAGAGTATTGTTTAATAGTGCAAATGTGTAAGCATATATTTGGTGAACTGGAAGTACTATGATTATTTGTGTTAGTACGATTTACGAGGTATCCATCGTCGTAAGTGAACATGTGGCGATCTGTGATTTCGCGCGAAAACTATTAGAACAGAGAGGACAATGGTACTTGTGGTTCTGTTCGAATTGATTGAATAACTTTCGATTACAGCAGCCTACATTACTGCTATTGGCGGCTCGGAATGAAATTACTATTAAAGAAAAACTGTAAACCGTCTCACCAGTGCTAGTTTCATTGTGTGAAAAAAGGACGACGCCAATAAATAGTGATCCTGCCTCGGGCATGGATGTGTGTGTTGTCCTTAGGTTAGTTAGGTTTAAGCAATTCTAAGTTCTAGGGGACTGATGACCTCAGAAGTTAAGTCCCATAGTGCTCAGAGCCATTTGAACCATATAACTAATGCGCGGGTGTGGAAGAGTGTACTAATGCACCAAGTGTGGAAATCATCCCCTGAGACTTACGTGAGAGGAAAAAAAGAAGTTGCAATAACATTTGTATATGCACACTTTATTTACCGCCCCGTCGCAAACGACATCAGTGATAAGAGTCAATGATATTGCTATCCTCAGTGAAAGTGAGGAAGAGTTGTACGACCTTTTGTAATGTAAGAACAATGTAATGAGTACAGAATTTAAGTTGAGAGTGGAATGAAGAAAGAAAAAAACTATTAGGATTACCAGAAATGAGATTGCCTTAAAATTAACATCAAAGCTGGTGACACTAGAGTAAACAAAATTGATTTTTGCTACCTTGGAAACAAAGCAACTCATAACGGACTAAGCAAAGAGATCATAAAAATCAGAGTAGCACTCGCAGAGAGAGTATTCCTTTCCTAAAGACGTCTACTGGTAACAGAATAACGACGAGTGGAAGAAATGAAATTTAGCAAGTAAGTTAACATTAACATTGGTGACCACAAAGTAGACAAAGTGATAAATTATGATACCTTGAAAGCCAAATAATACGTGACGGACAAAGCAAGGAAGACCTCAAAAGTAACGTAGACAGAGGCAAACTGAATATTCCCGGTCAAAATAAGCCTTAATTAGAGGAAGAAAAGTCTGAGAATGTAACTTTGAAGCACAACATTTTATGGAGTGAATCAACTGGGAAAACTGGAGAAGAGAATCAAAGCGTTTGTGATGTGGTGCTACAGAAGGACGTTGAAAATTAGATTGATAAAGTAAGGAATGAGGGTGTTCTCGAAAGTACCTGCGAAGAATGGTAGAGATGGAGAACACTGAAAAGAATAAAGGACAGAATGCAAGGACATGTGTTAAAGCATCAACGAATAGCTTCCATGGTACTAGAGGGAACTGTAGCGAGCAAAAACTGTAGGGGACTACGGAGATTGGAATACAAACAACAAATAATTGACAACTTAGGGTGTAGGTGCAACTCCGAGATGAAGAGGGTGGGACAAGAGAGGAATTTGTGGCAGGCCGTATCAAACAAGTCAGAAGCTTGATGGCTGAAAAAAGAGAAAAAGGAGGAAAACAAGCACAAAAGTGGAGCGTGCTTCTCGAGTTCTGATCTGCTGCAGAAACTGTTTATTTTCAAGCAAACTAGGAAAGTTTGGGACACAATACATACATTGTCCAGTCAGGTTAATGCGACCATCACCTACGTTCGACGTCAACATATAATAACGACTCATAGGTGGCAGATGGCAGCACTAACAGTGGAGGGTCCATAAAGCGTGTCGTGGGGACGCGGAAAACTACACAGTCGTTGTCGTAATGCGGAAACAGAACGATTTATCCGACGTCCAAAAGAGCATGATCATCCGCTTTCCGGTTAAGGTGGAAACATTTCCGAAACAGCTACGTTTGTAAACTGTTTGCGTACCCCCCGTGATTAAAGCACATCATGCATGGCAAAATGGCGCTATCCAAACCGGCGCAGAGATAACTGTGGAGTATAACAGGCTGTAGATGATAGGGATAAACGACGGCTGCGGAGACTTGAAGACGTGCAGCTGATGACCGACTGACTGCCAAGATGAAGCACGCCCGGATCAAAACCCGATCGCGAATCTATCGGACTACCCCGATCAGGCTGTCCGCGCCGTGGATCTTCAGCCAAGAAACCCAGCGCAATTGGACACGCAGTGGAGATGCCATGGCTCCACATACCTGTCGTTTACCTTACAGAACGTCACAGACTCTCTTCCTGCACGTTATTCAGGCTTTTGACCGGCGGTCACTTTAAGGTGACTGGCCAGTGTATACAGGGTGGTCCATTGATCATGACCAGGCCAAATATCTCACGAGATAAGCGTCAAATGAAAAAACTACAATAAACGAAACTTGTCTGGCTTGAAGGGGGAAACCAGATTGCGCTATGGTAGGCCCGCTAGATGGTGCTGCCATAGGTAAAAAAAAATGGTTCAAATGGCTTTAAGCACTATGGGACTTAACATCTGTGGTCATCAGTCCCCTAGAACTGAGAACTAATTAAACCTAACTAACCTAAGGACATCACACACATCCATGCCCGAGGCAGGATTCGAACCTGCGACCGTAGCAGTCGCGCGGTTTCGGACTGAGCGCCTAGAACCGCTAGACCACCGCGGGCCATAGGTCAAACGGATATCAACTGCATTTTTTTTAAACAGGAACCCCCATTTTTATTACATATTCGTGTAGTGCGTTAGAAATATGAATGTTTTAGTTGGACCACTTTTTTCGCTTTGTGATAGATAGCACTGTAATAGTCACAAACATATGGCTCACAATTTTAGACAAGCAGTTGGTAACAGGTAGGTTTTTTAAATTAAAATACAAAACGTAGGTAGGTTTGAAAATTTTATTTCGGTTGTTCCAATGTGATACATGTACCTTTGTGAAGTTATCATTTCTGAGAACGCATGCTGTTACAGCGTGATTACCTGTAAATACCACATTAAGGCAATAAATGCTCAAAATGATGTCCGTCAATCTCAATGCATTTGACAATACGTGTAACGACATTCCTTTCAACAGCGAGTTGTGCGCCTTCCGTAATGTTCGCACATGCATTGACAATGCGCTGACGCATGTTGTCAGGCGTTGTCGGTGGATCACGATAGCAAATGTCCTTCAACTTTCCCCACAGAAAGAAATCTGGAAACGTCAGATCCGGTGAACGTGCGGGCCATGTTATGGTGCTTCGACGACCAATCCACCTGTCATGAAATATGCTATTCAATACCGCTTCAAACGCACGCGAGCTATGTACCGGACATCCGTCATGCTGGAAGTACGTCGCCGTTCTGTCATGCAGTGAAACTTCTTGTAGTAACATCGGTAGAACATTACGTAGGAAATCAGCATACATTGCACCATTTAGATTTCCATCGATAAAATGGGGGAAAATTATCCTTCCTCCCATAATGCCGCACCATACATTAACCCGTCAAGGTCGCTGATGTTCCACTTTTAGCCGCGAAAGCAGCTAAAACAACTACTTGGGGATCATCATTTGTTGCAGGTCGTGGTAGACGTTTCACATGTGGCCGAATACTTCCTTTTTCCTTAAATAGCGTAACTATCCGGCCAACGGTCCGGACACTTGGATGATGTCGTCCAGGATCCCGAGCAGCATACTTAGCACACGCCCGTTGGGCATTTTGATCACAATAGCCACACATCAACACGATTTCGACCTTTTCCGCAACTGGTAAACGGTCCATTTTAACACGGGTAATGTACCACGAAGCAAATGCCGTCCGCACTGGCGGAATGTTACGTGATACCACGTACTTATACGTTTGTGTTAGATTAGATTAGATTAGATTAATTCTAGTTCCATGGATCATGAATACGATATTTCGTAATGATGTGGAACGAGTCAAATTTTCCAATACATGACATAATTAAGTTAATTTAACAACATAATTAAGTTAATATCACAACTTTTTCATTTTTTGTATTTTTTATTTTTATTTTTTTATTTTTTATTTTTTTAAATATTTTTTTAATTTATATCTAAAAATTCCTCTATGGAGTAGACGGAGTTGTCATTCAGAAATTCTTTTAATTTCTTCTTAAAAACTTGTTGGTTATCTGTCAGACTTTTGATACTATTTGGTAAGTGACCAAAGACTTTAGTGCCAGTCTAATTCACCCCTTTCTGTGCCAAAGTTAGATTTAATCTTGAATAGTGAATATCATCCTTTCTCCTAGTACTGTATTTATGCACACCGCTATTACTTTTGAATTGGGTTTGGTTGTTAATAACAAATTTCATAAGAGAGTATATATACTGAGAAGCTACTGTGAATATCCCTAGATCCTTAAATAAATGTCTGCAGGATGATCTTGGGTGGACTCCAGCTATTATTCTGATTACACGCTTTTGTGCAATAAATACTTTATTCCTCAGTGATGAATTACCCCAAAATATGATACCATATGAAAGCAACGAGTGAAAATAGGCGTAGTAAGCTAATTTACTAAGATATTTATCACCAAAATTTGCAATGCTGTCTATTACAGCGCCATCTATCACAAAGCGAAAAAAGTGGTCCAACTAAAACATTCATATTTCTTTACGTACTACACGAATATGTAATAAAAATATGGGTTCCTATTTAAAATAAAACGCAGCTGATGTCCGTTTGACCAATGACAGCATCATCTAGCGATCCAACCATAGCGCCATCTGGTTTCCCACATCAAGATAGACGAGTTTCGTTCTTTGTAGTTTTTTCGTTTGATGCTTATTTCGTGGCCTGGTCACTATCAGTGAACCACCCTGCATAGCTGCAGATCTCAGAATGGTAAGAGCGGTCTTTTTGATCCTCTTACGGTATAAAACATTGAATCTATTAGAATTCAGACTTCAGAGAGAGCACGCACTAAATTTTGTAACAATTAAGCCCAATCTGTTATTCCGTAACCAAACAGCGCCATAACTCTTATCTTTTTTGTTTCTTAATAACCTCCCATCTCTGAAAGTGATTTTCGATAGGAAAGTAACTATTTTATTTTACGTTTGGACGCAACCCTTATATAAAATGCTCGCTTGATTATCATACGCAAAGATTTATTTTACTTCGCGTAAATTTGTCTTAGGAGAGAGCCACTTTGTTTGAATGAGGTGGGGGCGTCACTCCATTTTATCCTCAGTCCATTCGAAAATTAATGATTTCTAGTCTTCTTTTGAAGGGGCACGGCCGATTTCCGTCCCAATCCTTCGCTAATCCGAGCTTGAACTTCGTCTCTAATGACCTCGTTGTCGACGGGAGGTTAAACACTAGTTTCCTCCTCAAATTTATTTTACAAAAAAAAAAAAAAAAAAAAAGGCTCTGAGCACTATGGTACTTAACTTCTGAGGTCATCAGTCCCCTAGAACTTAGAAATACTTAAACCTAACTAACCTAAGGACATCACACACATCCATGCCCGAGGCAGGATTCGAACCTGCAACCGTAGCGGTCACGCGGTTCCAGACTGTAGCGCCTGGAACCGCTCGGCCACTCCGGCTGGCTTTATTTTACACACTTTCAATTACATAGCAGGCAAATAAGCTCCCTTAAATTAATTAAGGGCCAAGAAATGAGACACTCACTTAAGCTACACTGCCAATTTAAATAATTTACAAAAAAGTTGAAGTTAATTTTAACTCCGAGAAAGGAGTTAACATTCTTCAAGGCAAAGATACGCCCTATATAAGGCACAGAATGAAATAAGACAAAAGCCGTAATAAAGACAGACGTAAATCTAACAACAGTACCCGAAAGTAACCGAACAGAGCAGAACGGCCTTAATTATGCCGAGCGAGGTGGGGCAGTGGTTAGCACACTGGCCTCACATTCGGGACAAAGACGGTTCAAATCCGTCTCCGGCCACCCTGATTTCCCCAAATCGCTTCACGCAAGTGGTGCGATGGTTCCTTTGAAAGGGCACAGCCGTTTCCTTCTCCATCCTTCCCTAATCAGAGCTAATGCTCCGTCTCTAATGGTCTGGTGTCGACGGGACGTTAAACAGCAATCCCCGCTCCTTAAATATAATATGGTGAGAATAAACATGACTTAAATTTGACATTAAAAAACCTAAAACCATACTCAAAAATAATGAAAAAAATTAACACCAATACTTAGACAAATAAGTTTAAAACCATAAAAATACATCAACTACAGGTTTAACACATTTTTCCAATAAAACAAGAATACTTAAGTTATGGCAGACTAAGGTATACACTATGTGATTAAAAGTATCTGGACACCTGGCTGTACATTACTTACGATTTCGTGGCGCATTCCATCGGTAATTCTGGAATTCAACGTAGTTTCGGCCCACCCTTAACCTTGATGACAGCTTTCACTCTCGCACGCATACGGTCAATCAGGTGCTGCAAGGGTTCTTGGTGAATAGCAGCCCATTCTTCACGGAGTACCGCACTGAAGAGAGGTATCGAAGTCGATCGGTGAGGCCTGGCACGAAGTTGGAGGTGCAAAACACCCCAAAGGTGTTCTGTAGGTTTCAGGTCAGGCCTCTGTGCACGCCAGTCCATTACAGGGATGTCATTGTCGTGTAACCAGTCCGTCACATGATGTGCATTATGAACAGGTGCTCGATCATGTTGAAAGATGCAATCATCATCACCGAATTGCTCTTCAACATTGGGAAGCAAGAAGGTGCTTAGAACATCAGTGTAGGCCTGTGGTGTGATAGTGCCACGCAAAACAAAAAGGGGTGCAAACCCCTTCCATGAAAAACATGACCATACCACAACACCACAGCGTCGTTCGGCACTTACCGGCGTGATGTGTGGCTTTTGAGCAGCCGCTCGACCATGAAATCCAAGTTTTCTCACCTCCCGCCTGTCGTAGTATTTGCAGTGGATTCTGATGCAGTTTGGAATTACTGTATGATTGTCTGGATAGATGTCTGCCTATTACACATTACGACCCTCTTCAACTGTCGGCGGTCACTGTCAGTCAACAGACGAGGTCGACCTATACGTTTTACATTTCACTATGACATCGGAAACAGTGGACGTAGGGTTGTT
This sequence comes from Schistocerca cancellata, assembly GCF_023864275.1. Classification (NCBI taxonomy): domain Eukaryota; kingdom Metazoa; phylum Arthropoda; class Insecta; order Orthoptera; family Acrididae; genus Schistocerca; species Schistocerca cancellata. Next base: position 616,213,342 of record NC_064630.1, on the reverse strand, counting down.
TAGGAGTGTGTAAATCTCACTTACAGACGTATGACACAAGTGACACCTAATCACGTGACCACGTTCGATGTTTGTGAGTTCCTCGGGGTGCCCCATTCCGGGGGTGGGGTGGTTTGGGAGAGGAGACCAAACAGCGAGATCATCGGTGGAGGAGGAGGAGATTAGTGTTTAACGTCCCGTCGACAACGAGGTCATTAGAGACGGAGCGCAAGCTCGGGTGAAGGAAGTTTGGGGAAGGAAATTGGCCGTGCCCTTTCAAAGGAACCATCCCGGCATTTGCCTGAAGCGATTTAGGGAAATCACGGGAAACCTAAATCAGGATGGCCGGAGACGGGATTGAACCGTCGTCCTCCCGAATGCGAGTCCAGTGTGCTAACCACTGCACCAGATCATCGGTCACAGCGGATTAGGGAAGGTAGTCGACCGTGCCCTTTCAAATTAACCATCCCGACATTTGCCTGGAGCGATTAAGGGAAATCACGGAAACCTAAAACAGGATGGCTGGACGCGGGATTGAACCGTCGTTCTCCGGAATGCGAGTCCAGTGTGCCACCTCGCTTGATGCCCCATTCTGCTCTCTCACGATGTCTAATGAGACCTGGCAGCAGGTGGCAGCATAATGCACCTAATGTGGAAAAAGTATGTTTTTGGGGGTGTCCGGATACTTTTGATGATATAGTGTATGTTGGGACCCCAACGCGCTTCAAAGTTTTCTGACCGTGAAGACCAGAAGCTAACGGATGCAAATTCAGAATTACTCCAAGTATAGACTTAAACTGAACATTAAGTACTGCGGCTGGAGAAAACAGCGCGAAAGAAAAGACAGCGACGAGATCTTCCGAGCGTATGCAATCCAGATGACGTCAACAGCCGGGTAAGCAAGCCGGCGAGGCGTGAGAAACCGGGGCGCGATTCAGGGTGACACGTGCCAAGTTTCCTGCTGTACAAACAGTTTTAATAAACAGAGTTCCAACACACATCCGTGCATGAAATTAATACTCTTCCGATAGAATTAGTAATAGTTCTTATCAAAAACCATGACAGCTTAACTGTCTTTTAACAAGTTAACCGAAGGATTTAAGAAATCAGCTACAAATATTTTTAAAAAATAATTTCAGCAATAAGATAATCGTATGAAACAAAAAAAATATCCTTCCTACTAAAACATTAAAGCAGCCGCAAGGACACTCGAATGATATTCAAAACTCATGAGTACACGCATCAGTCCATAGCAGTTTGGAGAAAACAAACCCGCCCTCGAACAGTGTAAGATTTGAAACTTCCTGGCAGATTAAAACTGTGTGTCGGACCGAGACTAGAACTCGGGACCTTTACCTTTCGCGGGCAAGTGCTCTGCCCGGAGAGCCTCTGCAAAGTTTGGAAGGTAGGAGACGAGGTACTGGCAGAAGTAAAGCTTTGAGAACTGGGCGTAAGTCGTGCATGGGTAGCTCAAATGGTAGAGCACTTGCCCGTGAAAGGCAAAAGTCCCGAGCTCGAGCCTCGGTCCGACACACAGTTTTAATCTGCCAGGAAGTTTCATATCAGCGCACATTCCGCTGCAGAGTGAAAATCTCATTCTGGAGAGTAAGATTTATCTGAGCCACTTAAACATTACGGACGCACTATACAATTTCTTAGACAACCTAGGCTTTTGGCATTAGCTTCAAAGAAACCAGAACACCAAAGTGAATTATAAATAGGGCAATAAAAGAGCGAAACAGGCACACATTGTGGCACGAAAAATTAATCATCCATGGTAACTTATAACACTAAACATTTCAAGACTCCTCCAATTAAAAACTGCATGACCAGTATTTACTTTAAAAATCAGAAGAATTAAGGGTAGGCTGACAAGAAAGGTAATGCATATAACAATGTACACCCCCGTCATTCACAATAACTTTCTTCTGGAACGCGGATCTTAACACAGACTAGTGGTTCATAAGCACCACGGATAGCTAAGGTAACACATAAAACAGAGATAGCAGCTAATGAATCAGATTAAAATTCTACCAAATCCTGCAGTCACAATGCCCTTCGAATACCATGGAGACACGGGCATCCATACCCAACAAACAGAAGGAAGACAGAGAAAAATGACAGTGAATACTGCCCTGACAGCTTGGCGCCTTTCTGATAAGTCACAGCACATGCCACGTCGGCGCTCGATAACTTACACGGGGTAACATGACCCCAATATTTGTCGTCCACCAACGGCTAACACCCCGGCGAAGTAGCCCCACGGAAAGCTCTTTACAGCTTCATTCCTCAGCTCATACCTCCAGCAAAACTCCCGCCCACCACACCAGAGGTCTCTGCGCTCCAACGGCAACATGTTAGTGAGAGATCATATCAATAGTGAGATCGATACATTGCGAGAAAGCCGCCACGTCTCAGGTACACATATTACTGTCTGGAAAGAGTCACTGTGGGTGTAGGAACTAATCAAAGGGGTGTGGGTGAAAAATTAGTACAGCCCACGACACGAGAATACCCATACTTTAGTCATCGAGTATTTGAGAATGGGAGCACTTAGAGGCTTGGAACAATCTTTACACATAATTTTGAACTTTTGCGAAACATTTTGATGCTGATGACCCCCAAAAAATGATGAAAAAAGCTTACCGCTTACTACATTTTCGCTGTCAAGCTGTAAAACCGCCACAGGAACGGCAATGTTTTAATTTATTACTTCTTTACTATTATCTCCATTTGTGACCCATTTTGCAGACAGTTTTCACACTGTTGTTGTTGTTGTGGTCTTCAGTCCCGAGACTGGGTTTGATGCAGCTCTCCATGCCACCCTGTCCTGTGCAAGCGTCTTCATCTCCCAGTACCTGCTGCAACCTACATCCTTCTGAATCTGTTTAATGTATTCATCTCTTGGTCTCCCTCTACGATTTTTACTCTCGGCGCTGCCCTCCAATACTAAATTGGTAATCCCTTGATGCCTCCGAATATGCCCTACCAAACGATCCCTTCTTCTAGTCAAGTTGTGCCACAAATTTCACTTCTCCCCAGTTCTATTCAATACCTCCTCATTAGTTATGTGTTCTACCCATCTAATTTTAAGCATCGTTCTGTAACATCACATTTCGAAAGCTTCTATTCTCTTTTTGTCTAAGCTATTTATCGTCCATATTTCACTTCCGTACATGGCTACATTGCATACAAATACTTTCAGAAACGACTTCCTGATACTTAAATCTATACTCGATGTTAACAAATTTCTCTTCTTCAAACACGCTTTCCTTGCCATTGCCAGTCTATATTTTATATCCTCTCTACCCCGACCATCCTCAGTTATTTTGCTCCCCAAATAGAAAAACTCATTTACTACTTTAAGCGTCTCATTTCCTAATCTAATTCCTTCATCATCACCCGATTTAATTCGACTACATTCCATTATCGTCGTTTTGCTTTTGTTGATGTTCATCTTATATTCTCCATTCAATATACTGTCTCTGACAGAATTACAATGTCATCGGCAAGCCTCAAAGTTTTTATTTCTTCTCCATGGTTTTTAATTCCTACTCCGAATTTTTCTTTTGTTTCCTTTACTGCTTGCTCAATATACAGACTGAATAACATCGGGGAGAGGCTACAACCCTGTCTCACTCCCTTCCCAACCACTGCTTCCCTTTCATGCTCCTCGACTCTCATAACTGCCATCTGGTTTTCACATATACCAGTGAATAATTACATCATCATACTACACGTATTTCAGGTGATATGACATCATAAACACTGAGATGCTTGAAAAAGTGCCGCATGGTGCAAGACGTTTCAGTTCATTACTTCGGCGCTATTAACTCTATCCGCTACGTTTTTCGCAAAGACATCTGCCGCCGAATGTACAAAAAAAAGTACGTTGGTGTCTAAAATTAAATCAACATCTGCTATTTCCCCGTCCTGTGTCTAATTAACGATATAATCATACAAACTGTCAAGAGATATCGTTACGATAGTGTTCTGCGCGGAAGATGGCACTTCGATCAACAGACAACCACGCCACAAATGACGTCAGGGCACCTATCAAGCGGGGCAGCGTTTGCACGGTAGTTCCACTGAGCCGTGGTAAAAATTGCTGTTTTGAAGAGCGCGCCGCAGCGCGTAGTGTGAAGCAGCCGCTGTGGCAATCGCAGCTTTGGTGTCTCCCTCTGGTGGGAAAGGGGAAAGGTTGGCTGTTCACGTGCATTTAAGGGATGCTATGAGCTCGCCAGTCGGTCAGTCTGGGTCAGTCTCTCGTCCCCAGCTTGCTAGTCTGTCTCTCGTCCGCATTTGTTAGGCAGTTAGTGTCTGTCTGTCGTTCGGAGTGCTAGTATGTCTGTCGTTCGGATCAACCTTTAAAGCCGGCAAAATGAGAGCCTTTCCACTCCGCCAGTAGGAGAACTCAGCGAGTGGTCGCCCGGTCGGGGCTTAGTTCCTACATCTGAGTCTGAGCGTTAGGCCGCCAGTCTGCTCGAGTTTGCTCAGGCAATGGTCATTGGCGGTAGGTCGGTCGCGCACTGAGACACGAGATGACTTGTCCGTCTTGAGCATCGGCGCATGTGAGGTCGCCACGTGAGTCCAGTGGGCCGCGGCGTATAAGGAGGGTTAGTGACTTCGCGGTCGACACGAGAACAACAGGAGTCAACCCACGACATCAGTCTGGCCGGTGCGAGCTGCGACGCCGTGAGACGGGAGATCGGCGCGCCTTCCTGCGTCCGTTGAAGCAGTTGGCAGCGGACGGTTCGGGAGAACGATTTGGGGGTGCTGCGCCAGGTCTTCTCGAGAAATCGCAGTTTATTAGAAGTTAAGTGATTGGTGATAGGTTGTTTGATTTACTCTTGTTAAATTCTACTTGTTTTCTTGGTGACGTCACCAGCCTTTTTGCTTTGGGGTCGTCCCACCATTCTTCTCAGTTTGCCCAACCTCAGGAAGGTGGTTGTTTATAAATCGGGTGGTCCGTTTTTCCTTGTGGAGTAGGGGCGGGTTAGAGCAACCTGCACTTCCGGTTGTTCGGTAAACTCCCTATCAATCTACCGTACGTTAGTAGCTGCCTCTGTCATATTTGTCGGATTTGGTGCGTTAACGAATTTACTGCTTGGAGTGTAACGGCCTAATACCTGAAATATGTTGTGATCTTTGGAAACTTCGATATTATTGCCTATGATCTTGAGAAGCAGTATCTGTGTACTGTAGAGCATCTTAACTACTGTTTCTCCAACCTTGTAGAATTTTATATAAGACTGTATTTCATGGGCTTTTATTTAAATGATCATTTTAGTATATAAAGTTACCACCCTTTCACCGTAAGACTTTTCAAAAAATGGTTCAAATGGCTCTGAGCACTATGGGACTTAACAGCTGTGGTCATCAGTCCCCTAGAACTTAGAACTACTTAAACCTAACTAACCTAAGGACATCACACACATCCATGCCCGAGGCAGGATTCGAACCTGCGACCGTAGCAGTCGCGCTGTTCCGGACTGAGCGCCTAGAACCGCGAGACCACCGCGGCCGGCCGTAAGACTTCTCTTAGGAGTTAAAATCAAGTTGCACCTTCGGTGGCAAGGTTAATATTTTAATTGTTAGTGCTTTGTACCATTTCCATCCCTCCTACGGGGGGTGCATGGTTTGTGTGCTTGTGTAAATTCTTAAAACTCTTAGTTTAAAGTTATCTGGTGTGTTGTAGATTTGCACCAGTGTAATCTTTCAGAGGCTGTTGTGAGCGGTCGCAATTACGGCCGTGTCAAAAGTGAGCGGCAGGGTTCTCTGCACGAAAGCTCTGAATAAATTATAACTTCGATATTTAGAGGATGCTTTCTGATTATAATTTCAAATCTGTTTAATTTAAAAAATGCTTTTAGGCACTATTAAAGTAAATAAAATTCCCATTTGTTAAAAGGAATTTGGTTATGATTTCATCAGTTACTCCCTGGCAACTCCTTCCATGCTTACATAGTGTGATTAAATGTGTTAATGTTCTTGATGAATCGCTAGTAAATAAAATAAATTCTTAAGAATATTCTTTGAAAATAACTCACGGTTCACCCACATTCACAATCGCTTTGTACACAGCCACAGACGGTGCGGTACGACACAGAGAAGACGCCTACCAGGCTCGCTGCGGTGGAGGGCCGTAGGGAGAATGGGAGTAGAAGAGAGGCAAACTGATGTGGCCCGATGGCTTAATGTACTCGTTCTGTTGTTTCTAGGATGAGGTGACAGTTTATACAGACCGAAACTGTAGTCCGAGGACCAGGACAGGGCCGGCCACGTGCGACATCAGAAAATGTGGACCGTTACTTGGCTGTAATGGCACGACAGTACCGCATTACTACTGCACTGCAACTGGCATCTGACTCTGCAGCATCCCCTGGATCTGTTGTATCGAGGCAAACGGTGTACAGAAGGCTCCAGTGGAGTGGCCTTTACTGTCGGAGATCTACTGTCTGTTTACTTCTAGCGTGTCTTCACAGAATGGGACGTCTAGAGCAGAGTCATGAACATTGCCACATGGACTGTCGAACGGTGGGTCAATGTTCTTTTCACATATGAGTCCCGATTTGGTCTGGGGAGTGATTCTCGACGGATTCCCAACTGGAGGGCACGTGGCACACGATAAAGCGATCGAAACATTGTGGAAAGAGAGCGATATCGGGGAGGATTCCTGATGGTGTGACAGGTATTATGTTGACCACTCGAACATCTCTTCATGAAACTGTTGAGGTGAAGCAGCAAAATTTAATTGCTTTGAAGTACCGTGAGGAGATCTTGGGATCCCATGAGCGGTTGTTGCGAAGTGATGTGGATCGAGATTTCTTATTGATGGACAATAATGCGTAACTGAAGAGTTTGAAATTGTGACAGGGCTCAGGATAGGAGATGGCTACCCTGTTCAACTTTGCTCTCGAGAAGATCGTACGCGGGACCTTCCAAGAGTAGGAAGGAATTGAAATCGAAGGAAAGAGACTGGCATACTTAGCTTATGCAGACGATATCTGTTTATTCTCTAGGTCGGAAGAGGAGTTGGAGCAAACGACCAAAGCACTAAAGGAGGCTGCCAGAAAATCTGGGCTGAACATAAACGAAGCCAAGACAGAGCACCTAGTTATGACGCGTGGTCATTGTCAGACTGCTGATCATCTACAATCACTGCAGGTTGGGGACCTGTCCTACAAGAGAGTGCAAGAATTCAAATACCTAGGGGCACTTTCCACTGAGAACTCGTCATGTGAAGTAGAGATCAATGTCAGAATACAAGCAGGAAACCGATCTTACCACAGCCTAGCACAACTGCTTCGGTCCAGATATCTCTCCAGACAGTTCAAAACCCTGATACAGCCTGTTGTTCTATATGGCTGTGAGACATGGAGTATCCGGAAACAGAACTTCCATAAGCTCCTTGTTTTTGAGAGAAAAATGCTTCGGAAGATCTTCGGTCCGGTTATGGATGCAGATACCGGGGAATGGAGGATCAGATACAACCACGAGCTTGAGGAACTATACCAGCAGCCCAACGTAGCAGGAACTGTCAAAGCCAAACGAATGCAGTGGGCTGGCCATGTGGTCCGGATGGAGGATCACAGATGCCCTCGGAAGCTCCTGGATTTCACACCTACAGGAAAGAGACCGCCTGGGAGACCCAAGAAGCGTTGGAGCGATGGACTCCATGAATATTTAAACCAAGTGTCAATAGATGTGAACGGATGGTGGATAGCAGCAATGGACAGAATATAGTGGAGGAGGAAACTTGTAGATGCGTCGGTCCACTGGGCCTGATCACCTAGTAGTAGTGGTGGTAGTACTAGTTACTCCCTCCATTGCAATAGAACTCTGGGGTATTTCATATTTTAATATTCATTTTATTTCGATGTATGCAAACTTTATATACAGCTTTTCACTCAGAGGAAAATAGGAGAGTAACGAGACAAACATACTTATGTACTGCACAACAGTAACCCCGAATCTGATCTGTTAGACAACCACCTTGAGAAAAGTTATAAATTTCTCCAAAATGACGATACTCGTTAGAAGCTGCTGAAAATTTGGGTGTCAGCTTTCTCTTCGAAGTGGCGCCTTGATGCACAAGGCGTCCTGCTTTGCACTGATTGGTAACTAGGCACGATGGAAAACCTCTCACGAATGTGGAGGCATTATCTGACTTCTCTGTCCCAGCAGGCAGAACTTGGTCACTGCTGTTGTCAGAAATAGTAAGAAGCTTACTTATTAAAAGTCACTCCGAGGCATGTGCAACTGGACAGAGAAATAGAGTAATTGCAAGCACAGTGATCTAGAAATTGCGTTCGTTCTCAGACCGTTTCACACTTTTAAGTTGTCACGAATGAAGGGGTGTTGCATATAAACACGAAGTGTGAGCTGCTACTCAGGCAATCATTACTTCAACCAGATTTTTTAACTTTGCTGCGTGTACCTTCATGAGGGGCAAGATCTAAACACACTAGGCACCTAATGTTCTTCATCTTCCTTCGCAACGTTTTCGTATAGATTGTGAGCCACACTGTCTCTCCACAGTTGCTGCTTTTTAATGTATCCTATTAAGCGTACAATAAAATTTTCGATTTGAGTGGTATCGCAACAAGAAAATATCATTTTCTTTATATGGGATACAACAGTAGTGAATTCATTGAAGGTTAGAGACATGCCTCCACCTCGGCTGTTCGCAGCTTTGTGGTCCAGGTTCGATCCCGGCCTCGTTGGAGATCTTCTCTGGCCGGAGACTAGGTGTTAGTGTTGTCCTCATCATTTCATCATCATCATTCGTGACGGTGGCTAGATTGGACCTTGTAAAATTTGGGATTTTGCATGGGCGCTAATGACCCCGCAGTTGAGCGCGCCACAAACCAAACACCACCACCTCGGCTGTTAATTTCTTAATTTGCAAGTATTATTATTTACTGCATTTTACACTACTGACAGACTTTGGCTTACAAGCCATTCTCAAGTGATGCCACGAAACACCAAGAGATTACATCCAGGCGGAGTTTTGATTACTCACTTGAGGAGTGTCGGTGTTTTGATACCTAATTTTAATATCCTACTGGAGAATGAGACGTAGGGCTGAAGCTGGCCAATCGTTTAAAATGCACTAAACAAAAATACTTGCAGATAAAACAATAACACGTGAGGTGGTGGCATGTCTCGAACCTTCAAAACGAATATGGTAAAGAAACTCCCGAACACGACAGCGTATTGAAAATTGCAACAGTTCGCAAGACTGTTAAAATGACTCCCTCATGGGACATTCTGCCGAACAAAATTTCTAGCCGCCGTGGCAATGTCTTATAACAAGATGTAGTAATAAGTCAGCAAATACGTAACAGGTTTGTGATCTCTTTCATGTATTCCATATACGAGACGGTTTTCTTTTTGCTTTTATAAGAAATTATTGTCAGCTTCACGTCTAACAAGCGTCGCTGAATTCATTGTAATTAACAGAAATCAATATGTTTTCTTCAAAAATGTGTCAATACAAAGCGTGTAAAAACGAACGGAAAATAATAGCCAGCAATTAAAGGATTATGTCTGTTACGTGACGCTTGCTTTTGAACACAGACGATTACCAGAAAAAATTCCGCTTAACGAAAAGTCTCTAGACAAACAGTTTCGTTCGATGCAAAGATGTGCAGATACGTAACTAAATGGCTGGCCATTAAAGCTGGCTCACCAAGAAGGTGCTATGCAAGAAACGGAAATTAGCATAGTAGTGTGAAGCAGCCGCTGTGGCAATCGCAGCTTTGGTGTCTCCCTCTGGTGGGAAAGGGGAAAGGTTGGCTGTTCACGTGCATTTAAGGGATGCTATGAGCTCGCCAGTCGGTCCCCCCCCCTTTTTTTCCCCACCCACCCCTTTTCCCGTCATCTGACCAGTTTCCCCCCACCTGCTCTCGGGTGTGGTATGTCGTATTTGTGCCAACTTTTAACGCAGTGTTTAAGTGAGTGTACGGTGTTGTGCGTCCTTCCACAGTGTTACGAACAGAAATCCTGCTGTCGCTGGGTGTGCTTTTTATATCTCTTGCGAACAGAACCCAGACTGTCGCCGTGTTTTTTTAATTGTCTGTCTCTTGTTTTTCTGCTTCCTGTGTGTTTTATTAGCTTCATCCACCCTGTGTTTTATGTTTTAAGCTCCGGAATTTTCTGCCATTTTACCTTTAAGTCGCCGATTTTATCGCCAACTGTTATTATTTTTTTATTATCTTCATGTTTTTAAAACAAATTCTGCAGGCTGAAGAGCGGCGTAATAAGCTGATGCCAGCCCGCCCCCTTTAGGGGGAATCGAAACTCAATAAAGGAAAAAAAAGCATTGACCACAAGTAAACATTTTTCGTCCTTTTGCACCCATACACGCGTCGTGAAAGCATGTAGCTCGTTGCTAGCAATTTATGTAGAGAAGCTGCGTATTACGCTTGTTACTGCTTGTTTCATATCTTCCTCAGACCATGAAGCACTTGGCTTTTTCTTTGTTACGTATGGACTATCTGAAAAGAAAGCGCGCTCTTTAGAATTTCGCAGTAAAACATCAGTGAAAATAATAATTTGAAGCCGGCCGAAGTGGCCGTGCGGTTCTAGGCGCTGCAGTCTGGAACCGTGAGACCGCTACGGTCGCAGGTTCGAATCCTGCCTTGGGCATGGATGTGTGTGATGTCCTTAGGTTAGGTTTAACTAGTTTTAAGTTCTAGGGGACTAATGACCTCAGAAGTTGAGTCCCATAGTGCTCAGAGCCATTTGAACCATTTAATAATTTGAACGAGCGAAAAACGCGCCACGTGTAGCGGGGCGAAGTAGTCCTAGACACTTCAAAAGACATGGGAAATCAGAACTTCATAGAAAACGTCAGCAATATTTGTTGATACACAACTGCGTAACCTGTTCTTATACAGGTGACAATAAGAGTTTAAAGTTTCACGTTACTGAGCATGATACATCTTAATTAGCTAGGTTGTATTCTGTAAGTGTGGGAGTAATCCACCACAATTCTTTTACTTCTACAGTTTATTCTTTTGTATTATCAACAATGTAAGAGAAAACACCGTTACTACAAGCACATGCGGCGACACAGATACTGGCACACAATGAAGGCAAAATTCTCTTGGTTCTGTGAGAAACTAGCCCAATGTTACAACATTTCTTATTTCAAGCGGATTAATCTCGCGATCGGTGTAGTCCCGCTGTACCCTACACAGAAAATCTGTAACATACAATGGTAGACTATTAGATGGTATTTCTTCTAGCCTTGAATTTCATTACCACCTCTTCTTCTTTGACGACAATGTTCCGGCATCCAGATTGCTCTGTTTAAGTTTCTTGTATCTCCGAAGTATTACAGGTAAAGGTGACACTGATAAATAGATCACATGAAATGAAGAACTAATCAGTGACATTGTCTTATAATAATTAGAATTAATATGTTTCACATTATTGGTGAACTAAAGAGAAATTGACGTCCTATCTCTATCACGGACGGGAAAAGACAGACAGTACAAGATCGATGAAACATCCGATAGAAGCTGTTACAAAACATAAGAAAATTAAAATTCTTTTATGTTCTCGATATTTCCTTAGGCTCGACTACTATGGGCCTACCGCATTATAATATTTTCCATAAACTACTTAGGAGAATTAATGGATAAAAATATATAGAGAAAATGAATCATGTACCGTTATAGGTAAACCAGCATCAATTTACAATGCAACTGCCTCGCCGCTCCCCGTCCCTTCCCTCTACGCCTCCCTACTACACTACTGGCCATTAAAATTGCTACACCAAGAATAAATGCAGATGATAAACGGGTATTCATTGGACAAATATATTATACTAGAACTGACATTGGGTGCACATATCCTGAGAAATCAGTACACAAGACAACCACCTCTGGCCATAATAACGGCCTTGATACGCCTGAGCAATGAGTCGAACAGAGCTTGGATGGCGTGTACAGGTACAGCTGCCCATGCAGTTTCATCACGATACCACAATTCATGAACAGTAGTGACTGGCGTATTGTGACGAGCCAGTTGCTCGGCCACCATTAACCAGGCGTTTTCAATTGGTGAGAGATCTGGAGAATATGCTGGTCAGGGCAGCAGTCGAACATTTTCTGTATGCAGAAAGGCCTGTACAGGATCTGCAACATGCGGTCGTGCATTATCCTGCTGTAATGTAGGGTTTCGCAGGCATCAAATGAAGGGTAGAGCCACGGATCATAACACATCTGAAATGTAACGTCCACTGTTAAAAGTGCCGTCAATGCGAACAAGAGGTGACCGAGACGTGTAACCAATGCCACTCCATACCATCACTTCGGGTGATACGCCAGTATGGCGATGACGAATACACGCTTCCAATGTGCGTTCACCGCGATGTCGCCAAACACGGAAGCGACCATCATGTTGCTGTAAACAGAACCTGGATTCATCCGAAAAAAGGACGTTTCGCCATTCGTGCACCCACGTACGTCGTTGAGTACACCATCGTAGGCGTTCCTGTCTGTGATGCAGCGTCAATTGTAACCGCAGCGATGGTCTCCAAGCTGATAGTCCATGCTGTTGCAAACGTCTTCGAACTGTTCGTGCAGATGGTTGTTGTCTTGCAAACGTCCCCATCTGTTGACTCAGGGATGGAGACGTGGCCGCACGATCCGTTACAGCCATGCGGATAAGATGCCTGTCGCCTCGACTGCTAGTGATACGAAGCGTACATTGCTTCTAGAAGAAACACTTTTCTATATTGCCTTAATTTTGCGTCTATCGAAATGCACTTCTTGTTGTAACGCGTGCATGTTAGCTTGTAGGCCTTCTGGAGCTTGGTGATTCTTTGCTCATCGGCGATTCGCTTTAATCCTAAGGACTGTATAGTTTCTCTGAGATATTTAAAATGGCAGACTTGTGCAATTTTACCATTTTTCGTGATTAAAGGGGATTTATTTTCTGGCTGTCTTTCCACATATTTGATTTTATTATAAGATATCTCTAGTCCGGTTTTTTGTGAAATTTCATGTAGTTTTACCACTGTGTGAATTGCTTCGGTTCTGCTACTGGTAACGATTGGAATATCGTCAGCGAAAGGAAGGCACTTGACTTTAATTCGGTTCTCTTTTTTGATACCAATTTTGATGCCATTTACATGGGATTCCCATTCCCTGATGATCTTCTGTAGAACAATATTGAAAAGCATTGGGGATAGTCCGTCTCCCTGTCGGACTCCAGTTTTGATTTCGAAGGTTTCTGGTATTTCGCCCATGAATTTCACTTTGGATGTTGTTCCCGTAAGTGTCTGTTTTGTGATTTTTCGTGTCTTTCGGTCGTTCCCAAATTCTTCCATTATTTTAACCAGGGTGAATCGTACGCTTTCCTAAATGCGATGAATGTAATTAATGTGTTTCTGCATTTCCTTATTTGTAATATCGTCTTTAAGCACCAGATCTGTTACACACCTGATCGTCCATTCCTGAATCCGGCCTGGTATTCATCAATTAGTGGATCTGCTTGGGATTCTATCCTGTTTCAAAGTGATTTCGAAAGAAGAATAAGAATTACTTGATCTGCTGAATGGAATGAATAGCCTAATGGGTACAAAATATGGACTGAAAGTAAATCGAAGAAAGACGAAAGTAATCAGAAGTAGTAGAAATGAGAACAGCGAGAAACTTATCAGGACTGATGGTCACGAAGTAGATGAACTTAAGGAATTCTACTACCTAGGTAACAAAATAACTAATGATGACCAGAGCAAGGAGGACATCAAAAGCAGAGTAGCACTGGCAGAAAGAGCCTTCCTGGCCAAGAGAAGTCTACTAGTATCAAACACAGGCCTTAATTTGAGGAAGAAATTTCTGAGAATGTACTTTTGGAACACAGCATTGTATGGTAGTGAAACATGGAGTGTGGGAAAACGTGAACATAAGAGAATCGAAGCATTTGAGATGTGGTGTTACAGACGAATGATGAAAGTTAGATGGACTGCGCAGAATCGGAGAGGAAAGGAATGTGTGAAAAACACTGACAAAGAAACATCTGTCAACACAGCGGAGAGAGACTTCCATTATACTAGAGACAGCTGTAGAGGGCAAAAACTGTAGAGGAAGACAGAGATTGGGACATATCCAGCAAATAGTTGAGGACGTAGGTTGAAAGTGCTCTTCTGAGATTAAAAGGTTGGCCCAAGAGAGGAATTCGTGGCCGGCCACACCAGACCAGTTAGAAAACTGATGAGTCGAAAAAATCATTCACTAGAATCTCCCCCAGCAATGTATAAAACAATAGAAAAATCTATGCCAACTGGCCTCGTCTCCCCTATGCTACATACATGTTCACCTACGTAGACGAGAGGTCAGTGCGGCTCATTCTAAGGTCGGACGGTCTGGTTGCAATTCCCGGTATTGCAAAGCAGTTTTCATCTCTGGAGGACTGCAACGAGGTACATTCAGCGCCGTAAGGCCAATGGAGGAGTTGCTTGAATGAGAAGTAGCTGTCCCTAGTCCCTACAAACCACATCCCGCAAAAGATGAAAGGCGGTCGGTCGACGTCGTGTGTTATTTTTTCTTTAAAGAAAGGCTATTTCCTTTGAAATGCAAATGATCAGCTTTCAGTGGAACTGTACAAAGGACGTATAACACCATCTACTTCTGATTAGCCTTCCAATGTGACGGCACAAATGAGGTATAACGCCAACGTCGGGGGGGGGGGGGGGGGGCAAAGGCGCGCGCCTTGGACCGCCTAGATACCCCGCACGGCCATTAGGGTCATTTGCAGACTAATAATTACAGCTATTACAAGTGGTATATTTTTAGGTAGGGGAGTACCTCCAAATACCTATGGCAAGAGTAAGCAGTTGATGCTTAGTCTTCCCTTGGCTGTGGGTCAGGTGTCGGAGTGTGTCCGCAAAACCATTAGTGTATACTGGAAGGCGTAGTCCACTTAGTGGTGCAGTTACGACCGTGCAGAAAATATTAGGTTGTAAACTTTGTTAATGTTTTTGTGAAAACAGTTCGACTCAGAGGAATAATGGTTCAAACAGCTCTGAGCACTATGGGACTTAACATCTATGGTCATCAGTCCCCTAGAACTTAGAACTACTTAAACCTAACTAACCTAAGGACATCACACAACACCCAGTCATCACGAGGCAGAGGAAATGCCTGACTCCGCCGGTAATCGAACCCGGAAACCCGGGAGCGGGAAGCGAGAACGTGACCGCACGACCACGAGCTGCGGACAGAGGAATAATACCAGCACCCTGATGTGTGTACATATTAAGGTGTCACATATAAAAATATCTGCACTCATAATCGTTACGCCCTGTTTAAGAAGGTCTTGTTATGTTTCACGTAAGAAGTAGAAACGTCTACCATTTTGTATCGGAATTTAACAGCGGCAGGATCGTGGCCTATTGAGACCGTAGTATATCGATTCGCGATGTCGATGCTCGTGTCGGTAGAGATTCCGTGATTGTCATGCCAAGATGGAATCGGTGGGTACAGGATAGCCACATTCAGCGCCATGCTGTTTGCCAACGGCCTCAAGCGACCAGAGCCCAAGAGGACAGATATATTGTTCACTAGCCCACTCGAGATCCTTTGGCCGCGTAAAGATTACAGCTCTTCATCAACATGGACATTCATTTCAGATTAGAACACAAAATCTACAATTATTCATTTTCCTTGAGAGGTGCACCTTGCTTCATGTGTGCTTTACATACAGAGAAGATTCTAGAATACCCCAATAAACCTTTAATTGGTAGTATTCAGAAGAACGTATATAAGGACACTCGCAAGGTTAAACACCATAAGTAGCCATATCAGCCTAAGCTAGTGGTGGTGGTCGTCCTATACTAGAAGATCATTTCAAGTTTGCTTGGAAGAAAATTAACTAATGGAAAAAAATCGCTCTACCACAAAATAATTAATGTAAAATAATGTAATTTTTGGGAATACACTTCACTAGGTAACGTATTTAACTGACTAACATTGGAAGACCACAGGTTAACTGAAAAAGCGAGGTAAGCCTTTGCAGATGTGAAATGCTGGTACATTAATAAGCGATGTAATAGCCAGAATGTTGAATGCATGCATGTAAACGTGCATGCATTGTGTTGTTCAGATGACGGATGGCACTATGTGGGATAGAGTTACATGCCTGTTGCACTCGAACGGTCGATACTGGAACGGTTAATGCTGTCTGTGTATGTCGCTGGAGTTGTCGTCCGACCTTGATGAATAAAGCTTACCAATGGTTATCAACACTAAGCTCAAAATTATGGAATGTAGCGACACACCTGACATATTAAAATTCCACGAAGTTTCTCCCACATCACTGCAGGGAAACAGTCTGTCGTGCTGGAGTAGCTCATTGGAAGAGCGCTGCATACGCAAGGTTAGGTTCCAGGTTCGATTCTAGCATATATTTACAGTCACGAAGATCCTGAAAACGCAAATAATGTTGCATTCCTGGAAATTGAATATTCGGGTGAGGCGGCCGCCAAATGTCCACTGTTTTCATTTATTTTCCCGAAGCTCTTCAGTGCCCAGCGTAGTTTCCATCATCACCACAGCTGACTCCTCCATTCATCCTTGTGCGTTACAGTAAGTACATTGTTTCTAACATCTTAAAAACCAAGCAGAAGTTATATATTAACAAATAAAAAATGAAAAAAGGAAAAAAGAAAAATATGTATGTATACAAGACCTACGTGGGTTGGAGACTCTACACAAGTCGTATTTCTTTTAATCACTCCAAGAAGTAGAGTGGTGAATATGAATGAAAGATAAAATGCCTGTCCAGCATTTCAGTATCAAACAACTACTGTATGAAATGGAAAGTGTTCTCTAGAATGTCCTAACGGCGAAGAAAATTTACTGGTTGAGTTCGAACATTTCCATTTTTCTGAATTCTATTTAAAGTTCAAAGAAGGGCAGCACGTTTTATATTATCGCGAAATAAATGATAAATGAAATGATAAAGGATTTGGGATGAGCATCATTAAAACAAAGAAATTTTTCGTTGCGGGAAAATCTTCTCAAGAAATTCCTATCACCAACTTTCTCTTCCGATTGCGAAAATATTTTGCTGTCGCCGACATACATAGGGATGAACGATCACCATGATAAAATAAGGGAAATAAGAGTTCGTACGGAAAGATATAGGTGTTCGTTCTTTCCGCGCCCTATACGAGATTGGAATAATAGAGTACTGTGGAGGTGGTTCGATGAATCCTCTGCCCGGCACTTAAAATGTGATTCTCAGAGTGTCGATGTAGATGTAGATGTAATTCAGTATCATCGAAAAAATCTGATTTCGTTTAATCCCGCAACATAATTCTGATATAGGAACTGCTGCTTTACATTTCTGTATGTATCACATTTTTGTATGAGATATATCGGATACGTTCTGTCTGTAACTCTAAACATACTGCGTACTCTTACTATATGGCCTGCAGTAATTTGTCATATCTTACGATGCAGTTCTCAGTTTCGCTGTTGAAAAATAACAGTTATAGTTCATTTTAGAGTAACTCCAAAATATTCTCGTGAGCGTTAAGTTTCCGATTACCCGACATTGCAGAAATTATTGGTACTGTAGTTTACTATATTTTCTGTGTTTGTTCACCGAAGGGGCCGAACCATTGTTTGTAAGAAAAAAACATTCTCCAAAGATGATCCGCCTTCTATGAACCATTATCTGACCTCTCGGTAGCTACAAAATGTATGCAGAGCTCTCAGACATTTTGCAGACCTCGGCGCTTCGCGAGTGCAAATATTGACATCAGCGTTAAGCGCCGCTTCCCTCGGTGTGCGTAGCACTCTGCATGCATTCGCTAAGTCGCTGATGATGAAGCAAAGTGTTAGATTAACGCTTCAAGAACAACAGTACACTTTACCCACAGTCGCCAACATAGCTGCAGCGTCTATATAGATTATTTCGGGGGGGGGGGGGGGGGGCGGATGTGTTTGAGCGGTATCACAACTTTTATTATACTGTGTAATGCACTTTGATGATAAACATTTAGGCGTCAATGAAGATCTTACGGTGTGGTGAGATTATTGCCTCTAGAGCAGCTTCGGCAATAAATTAAGTCAGTATTACCACTGGAATAATAAAAACAATAAGTATTCACTTAGCTCTAATAGCTGAGATTGTAAGCTAAGAACTGTTAAAGTATTGGAGATTACATCTCGTTGTTTCATGACTGCAAATTCGCTTTCAAGGAATGCCAACGTTTCCCTCCGCTGCTGCATCTACAGAGAGACCCTCAAGTCAATGATCAATAGTCGTATAAGTACACGTCTCACTACACATGACCTGTACACACGTAGGTGTGTTTGTCACTAACGAAAATACCTCTTAGTGTGCAAAAGTGCTTGGGAGCACTGAAAGGATCCATGATTCCTTCTCTGACGAGTCACTATTACGCACTTACTTTGAAATTTGGTGCCTGTATTTCAGTGCAGCATGAAACGCAATTCAGCCCCACATCCGCTAGTGCAACTTCTCCGGGTAGTGGCACGGCAAACTGATGGTATGGACATACTCTAGCATTATCATACGTTCACTCCTGACCCTCAACCGATACAATTCTTTGACGGCTAGAAAGTAAACAGACTTTTCTCTAATGTACAGAAATTATTTCCTGTTTCTGAACGACGATGCTCGCAGAAACAGAGCACAGATAGTAGAAACATGCAATTAATTTAGGACTTCCACTCAAATTGGAATGCTAATGTGCACGTTTTGTTTTTTCTTATGAAACGTATTGCTACTAGCTCAGCACCTCTCAAGACGATCGCAAAGTTGAAGAGTGACTTCTCGAATAATGAGTGGCAAGAGGCTTTCTCGAATTGATCGACAAGTTCCCTGCATTTATCTCACGTGGATGCGACGACATGTTGACCACTTCCAATAACGGCAGGCTATACTTGGGTATAATATTTATTATAGGTTATAGCTATTGATATTTCGATTTATGTCATTCTTAAATCGTTAACATTGTTACGCCTCAGGACGGGATCCCCGGTTGACGCTAAAAATTCGTCCAAGTCCTACCTTGGCAGCTTCCATAAGGCGAATTGCCTGTCTCAGTGACCAGTAGACTGCCAGCTAGAGGGAAATGCCGAGCGGCTTGTTGCAAACAGGGAAGCTATCGTGACATAGGGGAACAACCAAACGCCCAAGTCGGCAAGAGAAGCGTAATGACATCATGGAAATCGAGAAATATCATCGTACTATTGACAAACGAGAGTTACATAACGAAGGCTAGAGATAATGCAACAATAAATAATCGGGCATCGAACCAGCAGAAAAGAGCCTCTGAAAGGTGAATGTGCGAAATCCTGAAGCCACTAGGAGGGCTGACAGCGAGGTAAAACCAGGAGACATGATTTCATTCTTTTCACCGCTGCAGAGCGCACCCTTCTTAACAAATGTCTGATCCATGATTATTGAGTGATGACTGTCATTCGCCCAGTGATTAGTCTCAGCCCTTATATCAGTTGCAGGTTTCCATTGTCAGGGAAGGCTGTGGATGTCAAACCTCAGTACGCCCAACTGTCTACAATCGTCTATGGAGCCGGCCGAGGTGGCCGAGCGGTTCTGGGCGATACAGTCTGGAACCGCGCGGCCGCTACCGTCGCAGGTTCGAATCCTGCCTCGGGCATGGATGTGTGTGGTGTCCTTAGTTTAGTCAGGTTTAAGTAGTTCTAAGTTCTAGGGGACTGATGACCTCAGAAGTTAAGTCCCATACTGCTCAGAGCCATTTGAACCATTTTCGTGTGTGGAACCACGAGCCTGGCTGGAAGGTGCTGCTGCCAACAGCACTGCCAACTACCGAAACAACACTGATGGCGTTCAGAGACCGCCATCATTCTGCAGGCCTGCTGGAGGTTTGACCTGTGTGACCTGGACGCTGCCCACCGCTGCTTCTCATCCCGGTAGACACCGATGCTACTGGCTACTGCCTCCTAACATCTACATTTACACCCACATGGTTACTCTGCAATTCACACTTAACTGCCTGGCAGAGGGTTTAACGAACCATTTTCATACTACTTCTCTACCATACCACTCTCGAACGGCGCGTGGGAAAAGGAACACCTACATATTTCCGTTCGAGCTCTGATTTCTCTTATTTTATTATGATGATAATTTCTCCCTACATAGGTGGGTGTCAACAAAATATTTTCGCATTAGAAAGAGAAAGTTGGTGATTGAAATTTCGTAAATAGGTCTCGCCGCAAAGAAAACCGTCTTTGTTTCAGTGACTGGCACCTCAGCTCGCGTATCATATCAGTGACACACTCTCACACCTACTGCACGATAACAGGATACGAGCTGCCCTTCTTCGCACTTTTTCGATGTCCTCCGTCAGGCCAACCTGGTAAGGATCCCACACCGCGCAGCAACATTTCAGCAGGGGACGGACAAGTGTAATGTACGCTGTCTCTCTAGTGGGTTTGTCGCATTTTCTAAGTGTTCTGCCAACAAAGCGCAGTCTTTGTTTCGCCTTCCCCACAATATTATCTATGCGGTCCTTCCAATTTAAGTCGCTCGTAATTGTAATTCCTAGGTATTTAGTCCAATTGACAGCCCTTAGATTTGTGCGATTTATCGTATACCCAAAATTTATCGGATTTCTTTTAGTACCCATGCGGATGACCTCGCACATTTCTTGGTTTAGTGCCAACTGACAGTTTTCGCACCATACAGAAATTCTCTCTAGATCATCTTGTAATTGGAATCGATCGTCTGATGATTTTACTAGACGGTAAATTACAGCATCCTCTGCAAACAGTCTAAGGGGGCTGCTCAGATTATCACCTACATCATATAAAGTACATCAGGAACAGCAGAGGGCCTATGACATTAAACGCCAGACATCACTTCTGTTCAACTGCATGATTTACCTTCTATCACTACGAATTATGACCTCTCTGAGAGGAAAGCACTAATCCAGTCATAGAACTGAGACGATACTCCATATGCACGCAATTTGATTAAAGTCTCTTGTGAGGAACTGTATCAAAAGCCTTCTGGAAATCCGGGAACATGGAATCGATCTGAGATCCCTTGTCGACAGCATTCATTACTTCGTGTTGCACAAGAACGATATTTTCTGAATCCGTTTTGGTTATGTATCAATAAGTCATTTACTTCAAGGTGATTCATAATGTTCGAGTACCGTATATCTCCCAAAATCCTACTGCAAATTGACGTTAGTGATATGGGTCTATAAATCAATGGGTTACTCCTATTTCCTTTCTTGAACATTGGTGTGACCTTCGTTACTTTCCAGACTTTAGGAACAGGCCTTTCGTCAAGCCCAAATGGGAGCTGAGAACCGATACCTGTAAGCCAGTGAGTACTTCGGGTGGACATGGGTCGAGACTCCTGAGTACAAATGTTCAACGTCCATCAAAGCACTTTTGAGACAGATACCCAGAGGAGTAGGCCACCAGATTCCGCGTCGATAGCCACCCGTGACGCAGCAGCCACTACAACACGCTTTTTTGGACTGGTCGTATTGCTGCGAGTCGAGCGCATGCAGGCTTCCTTCTGCTGATGCACCGTTCTGCCAGCTCGTCTGCATTGTGACGTTTCGGCAGAAAATCCTATATAACTCGCCAATAATTGTGTTATTGTCAATAACGTTTTCTTGGTGCCCTCGACCGTAAGTAGCATCTCACCACTACATCCAACTCAGCTCTCTCCTGACGACTCTGCGAGTCTGGGACCAGATCTTTATAACATTTAGGGCAAATACCATAATACCACAATGATATGGGAAGGTGTTAGTGGATGTAGTTTCTGGTGCATTTATTTCCCCTGTCTACAGATATTTAAATGTAAAGTGTGTATGAGAATAATGTGTCTCGGTGGTGGAGATGTTTATTCGTGATTGCTGTACGGGCAATTATCAATTGAAAGGAAGGGAGAGGGAAAAGTACTGTACTTTATTATAGCCTACACCTCACATGAAACAACACTGAGCAGCTGAGTTGCATCTGTCTGCTAACAGCCATAATTTCACATTACTTTGTGAGACACTGTGAGCTCTTGGTGAAGTAATCTTGCAGAGTGAGGAATTATGGGTCACTAACCGTTTCCCCTTTGCTGCACAAAATCTGAAGATGGTAATTTGTTTCCGAGTGAACCACCAGAATGCCAGCACCTTTAAGCAGATCAGTGTTGGTGACTACTGTAGCACCTAAATATGGAAGAAAGTTAATATAAATCGCATACAGCTGAGGGTCTTAATGTAAATATCACTAGAAAACAATTTCTAGTGGGTTTACAGGGTGGTCCATTGACCATGACTGGGCCAAATATCACACGAAATAACCGTCAAACGAAAAAACTACAAAGAACGAAACTTGTCTAGCTTGAAGGGGAAAACCAGAGCATGGTATGGATAAATGATGATGGCGTCCTCTTGGATAAAATATTCCGGAGGTAAAATAGTCCCCCATTCGGATCTCCGGGCGGGGGCTACTCAGGAGGACGTCGTTATCAGGAGAAAGAAAACTGGCGTTCTACGGATAGGAGCGCGGAATGTCAGATCCCTTAATCGGGCAGGTAGGTTAGAAAAATTAAAAAGGAAAATGGGTAGGTCAAAGTTGGATATAGTGGGAATTAGTGAAGTTCGGTGGCAGGAGGAACAAGACTTCTGGTCAGGTGAATACAGGGTAATAAATTCAAAATCAAATAGGGATAATGCAGGAGTAGGTTTAATAATGAATAAAGCAATAGGAATGCGGGTAAGCTACTACAAACAGCACAGCGAACGCACTATTGTGGCCAAGATAGACACGAAGCCCACGCCTACGACATTAGTACAAGTCTATATGCCTACTAGCTCTGAAGATGACGAAGAAATTGAAGAAATGTATGATGAAATAAAAGAAATTATTCAGATAGTGAAGGGAGACGATAGTAGGAAAAGGAAGAGAAGGAAACATAGTAGGTGAATATGGATTGGGGTTAAGAATAAAGAGGAAGTCGCCTGGTGGAATTTTGCACAGAGCACAACTTAATCATAGCTAACACTTGGTTCAAAAATCATAAAGGAAGGTTGTATACATGGAAGATGCCTGGAGATACTGACAGGTTTCAGATAGATTATATAATGGTAAGACAGAGCTTTAGGAACCAGGTATTATAATGTAAGACATTTCCAGGGGCAGATGTGGACTCCGACAACAATCTGTTGGTTATATACTATAGCTTAAAACTGAAAAACTGCAAAAAGGTGGGAATCTAAGGAGATGGGACCTTGATAAACTGACTAAACCAGAGGTTGTACAGAGTTTCAGGGAGAGCATAAGGGAAAAATTGACATGAATGGGGGAAAGAAATACAGTAGAAGAAGAGTGGGTAGCTTTGAGGGGTGAAGTAGTGAAGGCAGCAGAGGATCAACTAGGTAAAAAGACGAGGGCTAGTAGAAATCCTTGGGTGACAGAAGAAATATTGAATTTAACTGACGAAAGGAGAAAATATAAAAATGCAGTAAATGAAGCTGGCAAAAAGGAATACAAACGTCTCAAAAATGAGATTGACAGGAAGTACAAAATGGCTAAGCAGGCATGGCTAGAAGACAAATATAAGGATGTAGAGGCTTATCTCACTAGGGGTAAGATAGATACTGCCTACAGGAAAATTAAAGAGATCTTTGGAGAAAAGAGAACCACTTGTACGAATATCAAGAGCTTAGATGGAAAACCAGTTCACCTCGGGGAAGATCAGTTTGGATTCCGTAGAAATATCGGAACACGTGAGGCAATAGTGACCCTACGACTTATTTTAGAAGCTAGATTAAGAAAAGGCAAATCTACGTTTCTAGCATTTGTAGACTTAGAGAAAGCTTTTGACAATGTTGACTGGAATACTCTCTTTCAAATTCTGAAGGTGGCAGGTGTAAAATACAGGGAGCGAAAGGCTATTTACAACTAGTACAGAAAGCAGATGGCAGTTATAAGAGTCGAGGGAAACGAAAGGGAAGCAGTGGTAGGGAAGGGAGTGAGACAGGGTTGTAGCCTCTCCCCGATGTTGTTCAATCTGTATATTGAGCAAGCAGTAAAAGAAACAAAAGAAAAATTCGGAGTAGGTATTAAAATCCATGGAGAAGAAATAAAAACTTTAAGGTTTGCCGATGACATTGTAATTCTGTCATAGACAGCAAAGGACTCTGAAGAGCAGTTGAACGAAATGGATAGTGTCTTGAGAGGAGGATATAAGATGAACATCAACAAAAGCAAAACGATGATAATGGAATGTAGTCGAACTAAGTCGGGTGATGCTGAGGGAATTAGATTGGGAAATGAGACACTTAAAGTAGTAAAGGAGTTTTGCTATTTGGGGAGCAAAATAACTGATGATGGTCGAAGTAGAGAGGATATAAAATGTAGACTGGCAATGGCAAGGAAAGAGTTTCTGAAGAAGAGAAATTTGTTAGCATCAAGTATAGATTTATGTGTCAGGAAGTCGTTTCTGAAAGTATTTGTATGGAGTGTAGCAATGTATGGAAGTGAAACATGGTCGATTAATAGTTTGGACAAGAAGAGAATACAAGGTTTCGAAATGTGGTGCTACAGAAGAATGCTGAAGATTAGATGGGTAGGTCACATAACTAATGAGGAGGTACTGAATGGGATTGTGGAGGAGTTTGTGGCACAACTTGACTAGAAGAAGGGATCGGTTGGTAGGACCTGTTCTGACGCATCAAGGGATCACCAATTTAGTATTGGAGGGCAGAGTGGAGGGTAAAAATCGTAGAGGGAGACCAAGGGATGAATACACTAAGGAGATTCAGAAGAATGTAGGTTGCAGTAGGTACTTATAGATGAAGAAGCTTGCACAGGATAGAGTAGCATGGAGAGCTGCATCAAACCAGTCTCAGGACTGAAGACCACAACAACAACCCGTTTGTCCTATGGCAGCGCCATCTAGCGGGCCCACCATTGTGCCATCTGTTTTCCCCCTTCAGGCTAGACGAGTTTCGTTGTTTGTAGTTTTATCGTTTGACTTTTATTTTGTGAGACATTTGGCCCGGTCACTATCAATGGACCACCCTGTATGTATATCAAAGGCTAAAACTAAGGGCAGTTTCTGCATAATAGCAATCCAACATAGTAAGAGGCAAGCCATATTAACCCTGCATCGACTAAAGCCGACAGAAAATTTAATAATCACTATAATGCGTTTTCGGAATGAGATTTTCACTCTGCAGCGCAGTGTGCGCTTATATGAAACTTCCTGGAAGATTAAAACTGTGTGCCGGACCGAGAATCGAACTCTGGACTTTTGCCTTTCGCGGGCAACTGCTCTACCAACTGAGCTACCCAAGCACGAGTCAAGCCCTGTCCTCATAACTGTACTTCTGCCAGTACCTCGTCTCCTACCTTCCAAACTTTACAGAAGCTCTCCTGCCAACCTTGCAGAACTAGCACTTCTGAAGGAAAGGATATTGCGGAGCTTCTGTGAAGTTTGGAAGGTAGGAGACGAGGTACTGGCAGAAGTAAAGTTGTGAGGACGGGTGTGAGTCGTGCTTGGGTAGCTCAGTTGGTAGAGCACTTGCCCGCGAAAGGCAAAGGTCCCGACTTCGAGTCTCGGTCCGGCACAGAGTTATAATCTGCCAGGAAGTTTCGGTATAAAGCGTGTCTCCTTCTTGCAGCTAAGACTCATAAAGGATGGCGTCCGGTCAAGGAAGACATTCGCCTGTGCATACTAGCCGTTACAGGCGTATCTTCAAATCGCTGTAATACGGTATACTTTGGCGAAGCAAACTCTGCAGATGGCATCTGCACCATAAGTGACTTTTCAAACGTAGCTATTCTGCTACAGTGGATCATTACGTCTGCAAATGGCCTACAATGAATTAAGAAGTTGGAAATTAGCTTGCTCAATAACTTAAATGGGATTACATGCTGAAAGGTTTGTGAATGTTTACGTTGAGACTGTGTGATGAACCGAAATAGGAGGATTTAAGTTATTAACGTGTGGAAACGTTTCTTGGGGCTGGGAGGAGGGGAGGGGGTCATCTGTCTTATAACTTCCCCTCATAATCTTTAGGTAGCACGTATACCCTGTGTACTCTGTTATTTGTTCCAATCTTCTTCCCGAAACTCCTACAGGTTTTTGCTTCTACGGATCCCTTTAGCACCATGGAATATATTCGCTGATGTCTTCATACGTGTCCTATCATCCTGTCCCTTATTCTAGTCAGTGTTATCCAGATATTCATTCCTCTTTTTCTCCTTCTTCTTTTGTTTTCAAAAACAGGCTGATCGGCAGCAACTCTCGTTCTGGATGTTTTCCTATCTCTTGCAAGTCTCTTCAATTCCAGGAATATTGTGAATTTCAGATCTTGTTTTATTTTACTGATGTACTAAAATCTGGTCTTCCTTCTGGATTATTCCCAAGCATTTTCCTTGTGTTAATTTCATAATGAAGGTCTAGGTGTCCAACATTTAAGTCTCTCCGTTACTTGACAGTCCGCCACAATGGCCTTTGCTCTCCTTTGCTGTTGAAGACTTCTTGATTGGTTATTCCCTAAGTCCATGAAACATTTATGACTCTTGTCTCAAACCATACCTCAATAGTCTGTAGCATTTCAAGATACTTCAAGTTACTGACTTTCTTCAAACCCTTTCCATCCAGACGTAGATTTGCTGCTATCGGAACTTGAATACATAGAAAAATTACAGTTTTCCTCTTATTTTTTTCATATTATATCGTTCTGAAAATGCGAGGTTCATGCCTTGTATAGCTTCCAAATGCGTTATTTCGTACAGCAGTTTCGGAGCATTTCCAATCGAAACAATTCATTTGAGGTTTGTACGTTTAAAAGCATCATAGATCAATGGTCTGAATTGCCGCATCCACACTGATTTCGTAACCCCAAATGAATTGTTTCGACTGAAAGGGTGCTAGAATCGAGAGAACGCAATATACAATGTTTTGTTTCTATAATCCGCTTTAGTTCGCAAGTTCCACAAAGAACAAAACCAATCCAACACACTCCAGTCCCGTAGATTAAATAACTTTCATAAGAAAAACAAGCGAACAACAGAAAAACAAAGTTTTTGTGTAGCTATCTGTAGCTGTTGTCTGCGAAATATTACTGAATGTTTCAAGAACACAAAATTTTGCAATAGTTATAGGAGCACTAACAACCCACAATGATTATTGAGAAATATACCACGGAACTCAGAAATCTTTTCGTAATCAGGTACCTATAAAATTAACCGCGAAGAATCCACAAAATTTTATGTTTGACAAACAGGAAGGGAAGTTAGAATGCGATTTAAAAACACATAACCAATAAACAATAATTGTGTTAATTTCATGATGAAGGTCTAGGTGTCCAACATTTAAGCCCATCCACTTTCACTTCACACTTCACACAAAAGACACCAACCACAAAATACAAAATATTGATGAATCACTACAAATATTGTATAAGTTACAGGACGGTAAAATCGTGGATCTGATGAAAGAAATTGAAACTTACGCTCCTGTAAAAGGCCAATTAGGCAGAGTTTTAAATGAGCAAAGCTACCTGAAAAATAAAAAATTTCTAGACAACATTTTACCAGTCCTACGACGAAGCATTAGAGAACCAAGAATGTATAATTATTGCTATACTCATTAATAAATATGACTGTAATCCGCGAGGTCGCACAATCATAAAGCAAGTCATGAGAAGTTTTACTCGATTTCCATGGTTTTCAGTACTGTTTCATTAGAGTACTATAATTGACTTTATATATAAGACCTTTATAAGACTACTGAAGAATGACCTGCTCCTACAATAATAGAAGAAATATTTGCAAGCTGTCTTAAGGAAATTACATACAGTCATATTTACACCAATGATGAACGACAATTCAATGTAATTGAAAATAAAGACATATATATATATAGCATTATTAAATTTCTATAAATAATTGTAATGTTCCTTGGGGATGTACATTAAAAACATCGAACTTACACATAAGAACTTTGCAGCAACTGCTCAAAAGTAATGCCCTCCTAAAGTAGCGAAAAACTATTTCTGATTTGTTTTATGACAATTACTTGCAGTCATAGGAACAATAACATACATGGCGTAAAATACTATTCAAAAATAGTCCGTAACGTAAGTTACAATATCTTGGGATATGACATGCGGCCGCGGTGGTCTAGCGGTTCTAGTCGCTCAGTTCGGAACCGCGCGATGTGTGTGATGTCCTTCGGTTAGTTAGGTTTAAGTAGTTCTAAGTTCTAGGGGACTGATGACCACAGATGTTAAGTCCTATAGTGCTCATCCTATAGTGCTCAGAGCCAATTGAACCATTTGATTTGACATGTTCCTATTCTAAAGTCATAAGTGATACTAATACATCAAGCGATCAAGTGTATAATGCTTCCGTTTCAGATACTGTAAAATGGTTTAAGGCCAAAATTACACAGTTGTACATTAAATGAAGAGGAAGGCAGCTGAAGGCATCACGAAGTCACTCGAAAAGTCCATCGCAGCGGCAGACCCTGTCGCAATGAAGATTATAAATTCTTCAAACCCTGAGGCCGCAAATAGCTTTGCAATAATTTCGTTGCACCCTATAGCTTCTGTTACCCTAATGTGGACTACGTGTGACTGTGATGGATAAGTTTACATAAGTTTGCTTTCCGGCTCATACAAGAATCGGGCTTGTATTTTCTCTTTCGGACAGTATGTTATAAACAGTTACGCGAAGTATTATGTAACTACATGAAATGAATAACGATGACTGTTTGAAAATAATTTATGGAGTTTCCAGATTTCATTAGCTACATGAAGCTGCTTTAAATCCCATATTACAAGAATGTAAATATTGTGTAAGTCAGGGACTTTCGTAGCCGTTGTCATTGAAGGTAAACTCGTCCAGGATGATAGGCTGTGTCCTGTTCCTCTAAAATTTCTTCTACATGACTGACGTTTCGACTCCTTTGGTGGGTTTATCCTCAGTATTGCTCTGAGCACTATGGGACTCAAGATCTGAGGTCATCAGTCCCCTAGAACTTAGAACTACTTAAACCTAACTAACGTAAGGACATCACACACATCCATGCCCGAGGCAGGATTCGAGCCTGCGACCGTAGCAGTCGCGCGGATCCGGATTGAAGCGCCTAGAAGCACTCGATCACCGCGGACGGCTATCATCAGTATCTTCTGGCGTTTACGGTTAGCTAAACACCCTGAAGCAGATGCCAGTAGAGGGGTTGCAATATCGATAGTGTAGAAGAAACTGAAGAGGAACATGACAAGGCCTAACATCCTAGTAGGCTTTACCTTCAGTGTAAATATAGAGTTTATCCCTATGCGGAAACGGAAAAGGTGAATTCCCGTTAGGAAAATATTTTCAGGAACTTGACGTGTTGGGCGACTGTTGTTCGAATGAAAGATGTTCAACACAGGAAGTCAGAGGGCGTGAGAGAGTGGTGTGCCTCTGACCAAGACCGGCCTGGACCGGAGCAATAACGGTATTGGCTCAATGGCAGCGAAAGCTGTCGGACATTACATTATCTGTAGGGATTTGCCCACCGTGAGCTGTCATGTACACCCACGACGAATTGAATTAGGGCCTGCTAAAGTGTTGGAAAGAGAGATCTGTCAGCGTCACCGCGAATGGTGTGATTGGGAACGTCACTTGACAGGGCTGACGTCACAGCTTGTACTGGCTGCCGACGTGACAGCAGCACAGGATTGGCGGGTCTGCTGGCGGCCTTGTAATGCCAGAGCGAGGCGTGGGACTCGCTATTTTTCAGATTCCGTGAACTGACCTCTTTGCCGGCTACTGTGTCGAGGATGTACTCTAACATTTTGTCTACTAACTGCTGTATCTATTAAACCGGTTGACTTAATGAGAAGTGTTTCGTGACGGCACTGCTGTAGAAAGCGTTCTTGGACTTGTCGCTTCAGTTCAGAGTGAGACTTTAGCTTTTGACTGTTACCTACATTGTCATCGTTAGGAACAACTGGCTGTCTATAGGCCTACTGCTGCTGTGGTGTCCTTACATGCGTCTGGGGAGGTGGCACCACCATGTAGAGTACGACATGTTCGTCCAAAACAGAAATACTCGTCCGGCTCTGAAGAACGCCCGATACAGTCTGACTAGTGCAGCCGAAGTACTTCGTCTTCCTTGGCACGCTAAAGCGACCCGAAGGTGTCCGGAGTACATTCGTTGCAATATCATTACTCTTATGTGTCGCATAACTAGTGAAATTTAGTAAACTAAAACGGTAGACTCATAGGGTAACCATGAGAGATTGTTATACTGAAAACTGGGTTACATTCAATGAAAGCTACATAAATAATTAATAAGAGAAGTTAGGTGTTTTGGCGCCTAACATCCGAATGTACCGACCAATTCAGTACAATTGGTGGACTCTCCCACGGGAGTGGTACATACAGTACCACCTGCTGTTTGTACCTCACTCCACTGTTGTACCACGTTCTACTTCACGTGTATCAAGCTGCATCAAGGTGAGCTTCTAGCAAGATAAAATACTGGCAGGCACAGCCAGAAATATCACACATCCCCTTCCCTCTTTGATTTCCAAAATTGGCCTGTTCTCGAAGACAGCTAACAAGTTTGGAAATGAGAAATTTTATCCCCGAAATTCGAAAAAAAATTGAAGTTTCCAATCTCTTAGTAGCTCCCTTACTCTTTCATTCATGGAAATTCTTTAAAAAAACTAGGAAATAGTTGTTCCTAAAATATTGTCGCAATTAACCAAAACCATTGACTTACTAATGGTAAACATATACTTCCCCATCTTAATTCTATCAAGAAACCTTAGCTAAACACACATTACATCACAAACCTCTTTTTACTACAAAATATAATTTGTGATTTTCAGCATATAGCTGCCCTTTAAATTTTCTGTAGTCTTGTTATTCAACAGTAAACATCGGCACCTGGGCCATGAAATCTCCTCATAAACATTTACTACACTTATTGATGTTTATAGATGATAGGAACTAAACAATAAATGTTATCGGCGCAGTGCCGTCCATTTTACACAACACACGTTTTTCATCTAATATCAGCTCAGTGCCGTCCACTTTTACCTAATAACACTCACATTTTTGTCATCAAACATCAGCGCACTGCCATCTGCTTTCACCTAATAGCACTCACAGTTTTTTCTTTAGTTATGCTAGCACTAGGTCGTCTATATATATCGTTTACTATCACATACTTTATAAACACTCTAAATGATATTAGCATATAAGTGTCCTTACTTAACGTTCATAGGCAGATGTTACATAGTTTTACAGTATACACATGGTTGCATTGAACATAATACAATAATATTTACAGAGTCTTTGTTACTGCTATGGTGACTAAAGGGCTTTCATTAGAATTGTCTCCTCGCACAGATAGTGTTTCTAACCTTGACTCATTAGTCAGTTCACTCTCACACCACCTGTTAGTATTTTGCCATTACGCATTAGGTGTGACGCATCCCAGTCAGTGCTTACTTTGATTCAAGTTAATAATGGCGCTCGACGCACCGCAATCTTACGTCTACGCCGGCCGCGGTGGTCTAGCGGTTCTGGCGCTGCAGTCCGGAACCGCGGGACTGCTACGGTCGCAGGTTCGAATCCTGCCTCGGGCATGGGTGTGTGTGATGTCCTTAGGTTAGTTAGGTAGTAGTTCTAAGTTCTAGGGGACTTATGACCTACGATGTTGAGTCCCATAGTGCTCAGAGCCAATCTTACGTCTACAAACTGACAATGGAAATGATACTAGAATAGCTCTCATTTTATACTTCAGGTTTTATTTTCATTTCATTCGATAACTTAACTATGCATTCAAATAAGATTCACAGATCTTGTGAGAGAACTGAAGATACCCTAGATCATGATAACAGAGAAAAATAGGGAAACAAATCCAGTTGCTTTAATTCGGTTGCAATTTATTATGGACACTGCTGCTCGAACATGTAAACACTATGACTACAACAAATATTTCTCATTTGCTTCATGCATTTGTATCTCAATACCTATTACTCCCTGTGTCCTATGAGATTCATGTTTTGTGTTCATTACCTGTGTGGGTAACATTTCTACATCGTGAAACAATTAATAATAATACTTAGGTGGAAATACCTCACCTACTAATCCTTATCGACTCTCACGTCGCATATTACCTTTGTGTTCCCTATCACCACATATGAGTGGTCGACTTGTCTCGTCGATCCAAAACTCTTCATTATCATTTTAACTGTGGTTGGACTCATCCTAGCCTAAATATACAGTATATGTATGTATTGCAGCAGAAACCTCATCAATGCTTGTAATCACTCAAAGACCATTTACCAGTTGTTGCTAATAAAGTTTAATCTAATAGTCTCAGGACCATTGCGTACTGTTCGTTGTAATAGTGTCCACTTACTTGGTTTGATGCCAATCCTCTTCCTCTCTGAGAGCTGCAAGCTAGTGTGAGTAGGCTGTTTGAGTTTTCTTATTGGTAACGCCACGTAGCGCTCTGTATGAAAAATCACTGACTGTGCTGTGTGCAGTCTGTGGCTAGTTTGCATTGTTGTCTGTCATTGTAGTGTTGGGCAGATGGATGTGAACAGCGCGTAGCGTTGAGCAGTTGGAGGTGAGCCGCCATCATAGGATTTTGTTTCTACACATTTGCAACGCAAATTCTCGACCTGTGAAATTTTTTATATGAGACTGTCACTGTAATGAAAACTGGTGTCGTAAATATTTCAGTAAGAAAGTTAAGTGACCACCTTCACGTAATGAGTCGTGGGCACCCAGCTGCATGACAGTTGCCTGGAAAAAAGCCATTAGTGTGTGCCTTTCAGAGGCACAGGTGGAAAAAAAAAGGGGGCCATTATCCTCGCTATTGACATTCCTTTATAGAAAGCATCGCAAATACGACACGCTCAAACTTGAAAACATATGATAACACTGTGGAGCTCTTAATTTATGATATGTAATGAAATGCCTAATGAAATGATGAGAAATATTTTTATGTCTATACACCTGATTATGACTACTGTCTTTCTAGTTGAGAGTTTTTTTTACTACCTTATGAAATGCCATATAGATAATGAATGATGTTTCATGCCTTCCTTTGTACATATTTGCTCATTTTCTTTAATATCTAGTTTCTAGCTGCACTGCAGCATTGGTTATTATAAAATTTAATAGATGTACTAATATCACTATTTTCTGTCTACAGACCCAGTAAAGAATACGTTTATGATGTACTTTCTTAGAAAATAGAGCACAATAGACATTTCCCTTCACAGGAATTGCATAAATAATTTTTTTAATGACTTGGTAACTTTCTTGCAGAGTAAGTTTTTGTGATGCATCACTCTAGTGTTAAGATGTGACATAGGTATTAAACATGGCCATTTTTACTGTAATATTTTTTCTGCTTGAGCTATGTCATGTTTAGATATAAGTTATTGCATTTGCTGCTGCTGTTTGCCAGGCATAGTGCTACTAAATTTCACTTTACATTACTCTGCTAAGCCAGTTTTACTATGGATTTATTTTTCTTGTTTGCTGCGCATTGCCTTATATTAGTTGTAATATTGCATTTGCTTTGCTAATTTATGCTGCTTGCTTTGACGATTTCTATTTTTTTCATTGCTGTTTGTATTAATTGTTTTGTGCTGCTGCATTGCCTTGTCCCTTAGTTTAGTATCTGAGCTCAGTAGATTTAAATTAGTTTAAGAGGGGTAGACTATACAAGAGAATGGGCTGCGAAGAATTGGAAGAAACATATTGAGAAGTTTTACGAAAAAAATTCAGAAAGCAGGTATAGATAGGACTTTTTGGAAATAATGAAGAACGAAAGGACATGTCGGAGAAGTAAAGAAAGTTTTGTTTGCAAAATAGTGCAGTAAAACAAACCCTGTCCTTTCCTTGTGTTATCCCACTATGTGTTTGTGTACTCTTGTGTATTTGTTTTCTTCCTGTCTCTGTGTACCGTTTCATAGAATTTTTTTCTCTTCTCATACTAAGCTATTTTCACTATGATGAATACTGTTATCCTCAAATATAATTGGCATTAATAATATGTTATTTACTTTGTAAAGATGTCTAGACATTATTTATTCTGTTTTGCTTTAATGCTCATGTGTGAAGTTGATGTTACAAAAGTTATTCTAATATTTTATGTATTTACGTATGTCATAATTCCTGTAACACTGATGTATATGTTTATTTCTATTGTTTTGTAAAGCCTGTATTACTACAAATGTTATCTGTATTATTATGTTTTTAATGATGTATTTTGTACCTTTGTTATTGTATTCTTATGTTATAAAATTGTAATTGACACCAGTTCATCAAATTAAGTAACTTGTAAATTACATTTCACTGCACACGTTTCTGTTGGTCATAGTATATGGACAATATGTGAGAAGTAGTGACTGATAGTGTTTGCATGTGTGTTAATAATTCAGCAAGGGACCGGATAACAGCATGGCTGGTTTGAAGGACATTTCAAAAAAAATTTTGTGAGTGCACAAGTGGTCGTTCATGGACTTGCTATATTATCCGCAAGACTCTTCAATGGTGATTGTGCACCATCACAGTCAAACAGATGGCTGCTGGCCATCTCTACAAGGACTACAGTGGGTCTGCATTTTTGATGACCCATCAATACCATTATTTCTACAAGGACTACAGTGGGTCTTGTAACGTCTAGTAGAAAAAAAAACATTTTATGTAGTAACGAGAAAATTATATGTATCATATTGTGTTATTGTATAAAATTATGTATTTTTTTAATTATTTATTTTTGAGAATATCTGCGTCGGCGAGTAATGAAACCGCCACAGAAGATAAATATCAAACAAAGATTAGAATAGGTAACTAGTATATAATACATGATGAACATTAATTTCTCTGTCTTCTTCTTCTTGGAGTTAAGCGAGTAGGATATCCTGTGACGTTGTATTGTATGCTAGCGTAGCATTCTTTTGTCAAGACTGAAAGATGTACGCCATTACGTGTGCATTTTAAAGGTGTGTAACAGTTAACGTATTTAAATGTTTGAATAGTGTTATTTAAATGAAAACTTGCATTATTAATTGTTATAGCTTGCTTGCATATTATCCCATCCTGTTGAGACTTTTTCAGTTATTTAAATATTATCTGTGGTGCCGAGCTGCACGGCGAATGAAAGAGCCGCTGCCGCGGTGTATTCAAACTACCTCAAATAGAATCTATCATACCGCAAGAAAGCGGGAAAGTAATAGTGAAATAATATTATTTCTTTTAGCTTCCGGACTTGCAGTGCAGAGCAGCAGATTTTATGATGTGTTGCAGGTTGACACGGGCCGCTGATAATATATAACTAACAGTACAAAAAAAGATAATGTACCTTCAAAATCTAATAGGAATCTTGCTGTGCTCGGTTCTGATCTGGCAAACTTTATATTGAA
Source organism: Schistocerca cancellata (assembly GCF_023864275.1). Taxonomy (NCBI): domain Eukaryota; kingdom Metazoa; phylum Arthropoda; class Insecta; order Orthoptera; family Acrididae; genus Schistocerca; species Schistocerca cancellata. The sequence continues at coordinate 616,177,908 of NC_064630.1, read as the reverse complement.
ATGTATTTTTTCAATAAGAGTCTCATGTTCTTGTGCTAGTCGTGGTATTGAATGATGTTTTACCGAGAAACAAAATCCACTGCAAAATCTTGTTGTTGAACAATCATACGAACTGTAACATCAATATTCATAACAAAGTAATTTTCATTTTCAATAACTATAAAGTAGGGAAGATATGTCGATTTTTAGAATGAGTTACAGTCACGAAAAATGTTCCTTTAATAGAAGGCCAGATACAGAACAATAAGAACTCAACATATTCTGTTTTGTTAAAAAGTAATGACGATAAAGAAACTCATAGCACAGCATTACTAAAAGATATTTCGCGGCTCTTTTCATATATGCGTTGTTACGCAAATAATAATAATAATAATAATAGAAAAGAGTGACACGAACAACGACGCGAAACTGGCCCCCAAAAACGTGGGGCACGAATTTGCAGTGGCCACAAAAATAAATTTTTTATGTATTTTCCTTTCAGTGTCTATTGTTATATATGTATATATGTATGTATTTAGTGATAAATGTATGTATGTGTATCATGATTAATGCAATGTATTAATGAATGTACAAACACTCTTTCATGAAAAAACGCACTACTGCAAGCGAGTCATAGAAGACGATCCTGATAGTACTGAGAAACTGTAATGACTACGTAATCCGGGGGCAGCGGAACCCCGAGATCAGATAAACTAAAGGTAAGACTACAGTGTAGTTGTCCTGTTTGTAGAAGCTGAACTCCAGTGAAGTGATCTCATATCGCTAGTGGTGTGCGTAGTTTGATGTTAGTGTTTATGACAGGACAGAGTTGATGGTAGATAGTAATTTTTAGTGTGCAGTGTAGTGTAGATAAATTAACGTATTTTGTGTGCAAGTGGCAAAACTGTTAGATCTTGTGTTAGAGGAGGCAATTTAGGAATATGGTTAAATTGCGTAGTCAACGTCCGAGCAATATGGATACTGAGGAACAGCCATTAATTAGTGGAGGAAATGTAGAAACGGGTACCTTAAGAAGTACAAGTACTCTCTTTGAGGATATACCATGCGAAAATGTGGGGGCAGGGGCACAGGAAGTGGTACCACAGCCCACTAGTGCTCAAGGAGATGTAGATAAAGAAATTGCACCAACCCCAGAAAAGCAGGAACCAGAGAGTGGTAATCTGCCTGGCGGGTATTCACTTCAGGTGATATTAGAGCGCGTGCTGGATTACCAGGCAAAATTTGCGCAACAGCAAGCTGAGCGAGATCGCCAGCAAGCTGAGCGAGATCGCCAGCAAGCTGAGCGAGATCGGAAGCAAGCTGAGCGAGATCGCCAGCAAGCTGAGCGGGACCAGCAACTTGCGCAATCGTTAGAAAATATGAAAAAGGAGATTGCCGATATGAAACAGAATTATGGGTCGATACCTAAAGCCGTGCAGGAGTTGACGGTACAGGTCAACAACCTGCAAGTAGCAAATACCAACAGGGTAGACGAGATAGGTGTCTTAGCCAACCGAGTAGAAAAGCTAGAAATAGATTCCACACAGCTTGTAGAGCAGAAGTGGAACGAACAAGCGACTAAATTTGAAACCTAATTCAACTCATGGCTAGAAGCGAAGGAGAGTGAGATCGACAAAAATATTAATTCTAAGGTACAAGCAGCCATGGTAGATAGAGATGCTGAATCGTTCAGTACCGCAGTAAATAGTCAGGTACAGAATGATGTGCAAACCATCAAACAAATACTCAGTGAGGATATTCCGCAGTGGCAAGTGAATATTAGTAAACGGATATCCGACTTGGAAAAGGGTTTAGCACAAAGCAGAAAACATCTAGAATATGAAACTATGTCGCCAACAGACAATGTTTTTGGCAACGCACAAACTTATACGCGACACAACAATGGTGAAGCTGTAGGCGATAATGCGAAGAGCTGTAGCTTCAGTTCGGAGCACACAGCCTATGTCCCAGGAGCAAATCCATATAGTCCAAAAATATTAATTGAAGAAAGTTTAATCAAAAATAGGCAGTTTCAAACGTTTACTACTGAACGGAAGTCAGTACACCCAGTAGTATTCATAAAAGGCTTTAAAAGTATCTTGCCTAGTGTGTGGAACGAAGCACAGAAAATTCAATACGTAATGTCATACATTCAAGGTGATGCAGCGCTGTGGGCTACGGAAGTAGCAGACAGCTGCATGACGTATGAACAGTTCGAAAGGGCGTTTTTGTCGAAATACTGGTCGCCTTGTATACAAGAGCGGCTAAGAAAAGAAGTATACAATCCCGAACCGTACTCACCCCGTCTTGGGAATTTGAGACGGTATTTTGAAAAGTATATAAACAAAACGCGCTACTGGGACGAGCCTATATCACCAAGAGACATAATAAGACTCCTAAAATCGCATTTACCCATTCATATCAAAGAGAAATTAATACACGAACCAGAGAGCGACATGGAACACTTCCTGTCGGTTCTAGATTCAATAGACTTAATCCAGGAGGACGCAAAAGCAGCGTGTGATCACTCGTGGAGTAATGGATCAGGGTGTAAACATAACAGAAATAATAGTGCACAAAACCACAACCATGGAAATGGTGGGGGTGGTAACAAGCGGCAAGAGCATTCGAAAAATGGTAATAATGGGAGAAGTCAGAACGGGTATGGGCAACCAACTTATAACAAAAAGCGTCGGTTTGACGACCGGTACGATTCCGGACTGCCAGGGACCAACCGCTGGAAAAATGCGCGAGGTCAGTGGCATAACAAGTATAGTGACAGTAATCGCAACTGGAATCAGAATCAGCGAACAAGCCCAGAGCGACAGGGTAATGACCGGTACGACAACAACAGACCGCTTCCGCAAAACGCGCCTATTGCGCAGTCGTGGTGGCCTACAAATCAAAACGTACACATAGTAGAGGTTGAGGACAATAGCCGTCCAAGTACCTCACAAGCAAGCAATCCAACAAACTAGAATCGGCCTCGATATGCTCTCCATCGCTGGCCGAGGGGTGGAGTGAGAGCAACACGAATGACAATAATATACCTGGAATATGTATGCTGCGATACAACGACGGTATCAGTATGGATAAAGATCTACTGACCGAACCGCACGAATGTAAGAAAGATAACAACGAAAATGTGCAAGCCATAATAGAAGCGAAAATCAATGATGTTGCAGTGAATATAATCATCGACACAGGTGCCTCAGTAAGTGTAATGAGTATAGAGTTGTTTAAAGCGCTGGGGAAGGGACGTAGCATACCGACTTTCCCGGTTAATAATTGCAAGGTGTCTGGAGCCATAAGTGCACAGAGCCAATTAGTTAAGTACCAGGTGCAGGTGGAGATTTGTAAGGAGGGCGAAGCCATAGTGAGCTCGTTCCTCATTGTTAAAGGGTTAAAGGTGGCCTGCATTCTGGGAGTAGATTTTCTCCGTGAGAGGGACGCAGTGATCGACCTCTCCTTGGGGAAACTGAGCATAGTTAATAAAGGTAGGAGGATTGAGTTGTCTATGATGAAATCGAAGGAGGTACTTGTGCCATGTTGTAATCGAATGAATATCAAATGTAGGAACCCCTGGGTACTACACCTCGATGATTTTTCACATGTAGCAGACCTCTATTACCCGAATATAGAGGATCGAAATTTTGAAACAAATGTTGAGGCATTTCAAACCAAAGTACAGGAATCTGATGGTTTAAGCAATATACAAAAGCAACAGTTGACGCAGCTGCTATCGGAATATACCATGGTATTTACCGACCGACCAGGAATAGTCAAAGGGTACCACTATCACATAGAGGTGATGCCCCACAAAACATACTGTCGCGCAACTTACTCCATCCCTTGGTCGAGGAGGGAAGTAGTGAAGAAATACGACCGAGGTATAACTAACAAACAGAAATATAATGTAGGGGACATGGTACTTATTCGTAACCACCCTAAATACTCAGTCACCTTAAAGCAAAATAGTAAGTGGCAATTGTTATATTCAGGGCCCTTTGCAGTAATAAACGTGCCACACGAATGTAGCTATTTGTTAGCACATCCCCATACGGGGAAGATAAATGGATTGTATCCACGTAAAGATATAAAGTTATTTATTCAGTGACATGTCACATATAAGTAGTAATAGTTATAAGAAGATTTCAATTGTGTTTTAGAGTATAAGTATGTTAGTTTTAAGAAAAAATTTGTATGTAATTAAACTTGGAGGAAGTGGAATCAGTAAAGTGAGCAATAGCATACAAAGGGAAGACTTTGTTTACAGACAATTAGAGTCATTAAAATACTATATGCTCATCAAGCGACGAACAATCTTCTTGTTGATAAAGTGAGGGTTAATTTCGTGAATCATTTTCCATGTGTAGTATGTAAGTACAATTAATGATGCAATCTCATATAGTAAAGTAATAGATGTAATGGTATTAGAATTAAGGAACCCTGAGAGAGAGAGTCTCTATTAGCCAAAAATTGACTTTGTAATATGAAACAATTATGTGATGTAACGTTTGTTGCCAGTAGTGATCTGAGAACGACACTGGAGCGTAAGCTAATCAAAAACAAACCCGTTCCGTGTAAACTCCGCTTTGTATGGATCGATGCTTCAATTGAAGCCTGTGTACTTGGTACACACCCTTGAATATTAATTACGCGACACGCGAGTCAAGTTAATCAATGCGGAACCTACACTGTAGTCATGTAGGAAAGATCATTAAAAATAATGCTAGTGCTAGATGAAGTATTTATTGAGCAATATGCCCAAGTCAAGCTGTCATGCACATGGTAAAATCTGGTTGCTAGATGGGTGATAACCAGGCAAGCTACACTAAAAAAAGGAAAGGAAAGCTATGTACCAAAAATCACACACCTTTAAAAAATTACAAAAAGGCCATATACGCCTAGTAATAGCATTAAAAGTGTGTAGTGACAAGGTAAAACAATGGACGCAATGTAGACGAGAGTGATTATGCTAAGAACAGTTAAGATGCATTAAAAAGAAACTGTGTGCATAAACAATTGAGGAAAGGACGGAATATTGTGTGTAGTAGGGACAGAAAATGACTGTTGTATCTGCACCAATATATACGTCGATATAAGTCAAGTGTTGAGTGACAGACTGTCATAGTGCAGTGCTCAACGAACAAGAGACAGTGTATAAAAACAATAGTTATTGATCCGTTCGGAGTCGATTCAAACAAACATCGCTCGACAGAGACATTTAGTATGTGTGAACCGAAACATTCTCGCGTGTTGAGAGACGCTCTGGCAGTGTATCAACCGTGAGAACAAGTGAAAGTGTGTAGTACAATGTGCGTGTGACGAGCCCTGAATACCAGTGTCACAATGCCACAAGAAACCTGTTATCACGCCAAAACATCCTGTGCATACCAGTGAAGCGACGGCTTACTGAACAATAAACGCTTTTAAACAAGTTGCATTTTCTTCCACAGCTAGTAATCTGTGTCCTTAAAGACAGTACACCGTTGTGGAATATTTGTTTCATGCGCTACGACGGGGAGCCATGCGGAGAAGCAGAGACGAGTGCCGTGCCGCCAGCCAGCCGGTCGCGGTAAACCACTGCAACACGACATTGGCGAATGGTTCGGCGCGGTTCGCGACTGCGTGGGCGCCACGTCAGCACGACGTCGCTGTTACTGAGAGCCGGTCGTCGACCACAGCGGTCGTCGGCACGCTGCGTTCCAGACGGCGCTACTCAACAATTGCTTCGCGCAGCACGCTCCGTACATTGTTGTCATTCAAATGAACTGTCAACTATGTGGTTAATGTACTAGTATGAAAATGGTTTATTGGACACGAAATGACGTGACAAACATTTTTTTCTTTAGTTACTGGGTGCAGACTCAAAATATTCATTGGTTCAGTGATATATATATATATATATATATATATAATATGTTTTCATCATGTGAATGAAGTAAACTCGCACGAATGCCAGAACATTATAGAACAATTGTCGTGAAAAAGTGCAGAGACAATCCATTACATTACTGTAAAATTGTTTAATGATTGACTTTCATTGCAACACAGAACACAAATGTGAAAAAGGGTAAAAGGTACATTTGTAACAAAGAGACTAAACGTTTAACATTTTGTCATAAATAGCCTTTGTTAGCTGTGAACATTGGACAAAGTCTGAACTTTTTTGTGATGAACAATCAAACTGTGTGTAAGACAAACCAGGCGAGATGACCATGGCTCCGGCGCAGTTTTCCCAGGTTTTCTGACCGCACGTAGCCCGAATGGGGGAGCCAGATAACTGTAATGACCCTGGGACTAGGTTTACAGTCACCTCGCAAAGTGTAAGAACACTATAAAGAGTGTAATTAAAACTATAGTGCAAAACAACTAAGAAGTGAAAAGTGAATGTTCCATTCAAGGTGACAGACAATAACCAAACTGACGTTAGTGGCAGCATATTGCCGAACTTTCTTAACGTTAGTCAATTGCTGCCAGGGGGCATTGTAACGTCTATTAGAAAAAAAACATTTTATGTAGTAACGAGAAAATTATATGTATCATATTGTGTTATTGTATAAAATTATGTTTTTTTTTAATTATTTATTTTTGAGAATATCTGCGTCGGCGAGTAATGAAACTGCCACAGACGATAAATATCAAACAAAGATTAGAATAGGTAACTAGTATATAATAGCCGACGAACATTAATTTCTCTGTCTTCTTCTTCTTGGAGTTAAGCGAGTAGGATATCCTGTGACGTTGTATTGTATGCTAGCGTAGCATTCTTTTGTCAAGACTGAAAGATGTACGCCATTACGTGTGCATTTTAAAGGTGTGTAACAGTTAACGTATTTAAATGTTTGAATAGAGTTATTTAAATGAAAACTTGCATTATTAATTGTTATAGCTTGCTTGCATATTATCCCATCCTGTTGAGACTTTTTCAGTTATTTAAATATTATCTGTGGTGCCGAGCTGCGCGGCGAACGAAAGAGCCGCTGCCGCGGCGTATTCAAACTACCTCAAATAGAATCTATCATACCGCAAGGAAACGGGAAAGTAATAGTGAAATAATATTATTTCTTTTAGCTTCCGGACTTGCAGTGCAGAGCAGCAGATTTTATGATGTGTTGCAGGTTGACACGGGCCGCTGATAATATATAACTAACAGTACAAAAAAAGATAATGTACCTTCAAAATCTAATAGGAATCTTGCTGTGCTCGGTTCTGATCTGGCAAACTTTGTATTGAAATGTATTTTTTCAATAAGAGTCTCATGTTCTTGTGCTAGTCGTGGTATTGAATGGTGTTTTACCGAGAAACAAAATCCACTGCAAAATCTTGTTGTTGAACAATCATACGAACTGTAACATCAATATTCATAACAAAGTAATTTTCATTTTCAATAACTATAAAGTAGGGAAGATATGTCGATTTTTAGAATGAGTTACAGTCACGAAAAATGTTCCTTTAATAGAAGGCCAGATACAGAACAATAAGAACTCAACATATTCTGTTTTGTTAAAAAGGAATGACGATAAAGAAACTCATAGCACAGCATTACTAAAAGATATTTCGCGGCTCTTTTCATATATGCGTTGTTACGCAAATAATAATAATAATAATAGAAAAGAGTGACACGAACAACGACGCGAAAGTCTACACCTTTGATGACTCACCAGTACCATTATTTCTACAAGGACTGCACTGGGTCTGCACCTCTGGTGGCCCACAAATAACATAATCTCTACCAGGACTACAGTGGGTCTGCTCTGTGATGACCTACCTACCAATATTCTTCAAAACTTCGACTGACTATGCTGTGGGTTTGCTCTGTTGTGGCCAATTACCTGTCTGCATGTCAAGAGTCAGCACTGTCTTTCCGTTGGAAGGACAACACTACTTCAAGACTGCATGGAAATCCACTACTTCCATGTGCATTCTCTTTTACTGCTCAGACTCTGAAAAAAAAAAAAACACTGCAATTTTACCGTGATGAATGATCAGGACTATCTTTATGGACTGTGAGAAAATTTTATCTTTTGACCAACATTGTATCAATAAGTGTGTGCATTTGATATTTTTGTTATTGTATTTATGAAAAATTTTATCAAATCATTATTGGCCACTGCCCAAAACAATTTGTAAAATTTTTTGTAGGGAGCATGGGGGCTATGTAAGTAGGCTGTTTAGGTTTTGTTATTGGTAACGCGACGTAGCGCTCGCTATGAAAAATCACTGGCTGTGCTGTGCGCAGTCTGTGGCTAGTTTGCATTTTTGTCTGCCATTGTAGTGTTGGGCAGATGGATGTGAACAGCGCGTAGGGTTGAGCAGTTGGAGGTGAGCCGCCAGCAGTGGTGGATGTGGGGAAGTGAGATGGCGGATTTTTGAGAATGGATGATCTGGAGGTGTGTCCATCAGAAACAGTACATTTGTAAGAATGGATGTCATGAACTGCTATATATATTATGACAATTAAGGGAAATACATTGTTAGTTCTCTATTATAATCTTTCATTTGCTAACTATGCCTATCAGTCGTTAGTGCCTTCTGTAGTTTGAATCTTTTATTTAGCTGGCAGTAGTGGCGCTCGCTGTATTGCAGTAGTTCGAGTAACGAAGATTTTTGTGAGGTAAGTGATTTGTGAAAGGTATAGGTTAATGTTAGTCAGGGCCATTCTTTTGCAGGGATTATTGAAAGTCAGATTGCGTTGCGCTAGAAATATTGTGTGTCAGTTTAAGGTCAGTCATGTATAATTGTTCAAAAGGGGACGTTTCACTACCTAAATAAAGAAATATAGAAGATCGTTTTCTCTATATATATGGATATGTAATTTCTTTGTGTTTCATAACATGTATAAAAATTATCTGTACGTAGTTTATAGGGTATTCTGCTACCTGTATGGATGCTGATTTTAGGTCTTATAGCCTAGGATCTGTACTTATTTTGCAAACTTTATGCTGTATGTTATCTTTTCTGATACATAAGTATAGTATCTGTTGTTTCAATTGATCCCTTTTTGTCTCTTTTTTTTATTTTTTGAATAGAGAAGAAGGACAGATGACAGATTTTAGTTCAGAGTGATGAAGAGGGAAGAACTAACAGCATGAGAAGAAAGGAAGTAAACTTTTAGTTAATTAGGTTACCTAGTAGGCGTCAGCTACCTAGCAATGCAGAGTGTTATTGACCCCCTAAGTTTTCTCGACGTGCTATTCCTGTATGAGTCACGGTGGTTCAAAATGGTTCAAATTGCTCTGAGCACTATGGGACTTAACATCTGAGGTCATCAGTCCCCTAGAACTTAGAACTACTTAAACCTAACTAACCCAAGGACATCACTCACATCCATGCCCGAGGCAGGATTCCAACCTGCGACCGTAGCAGTGCGCGGTTCCGGACTGAAGCGCCTAAAACCGCTCGGCGACATCGACCGGCAGTCACTGTGGATGCGGTGGTCTGCACACCACCTGTTTTTACGCCGGCCTTCTGGCACTTGTCTGAAAGCACATCCAGCTATTTTAATATAAACAGGAGGTTATTAACATCACTCTTACTGACATGAAACAGTTTGTTCTTTACAGACACTGGAAACTTACGAACTATCATTTCTACTAAGTCAGATTCATGTAAAGGATCAATTAGGTACTGGTTCTTTTCCTAGTAGTGCTGAAGGTACCGTACCTCACTCTACGTTTGTACCATATGCTACTTCATGTGTATCAAGCTGCATCAAGGCCAGCTTCTAGCAAGCCAGGAATATCACACAACGAAAGTGGAATGGATGTCTCGTCCAAACAGCGTTCAGCAAGCCGACATGTACTGAATTATGTCTTAGCTACCAGAGCTTTTAATTATCCATTGCCAAAGAGAGCAGTTTTGGATGCTCTGGTACAGAGAGCAAAAACTTTTTCTGACGATGGCCACTTGGGTTACGAAATTATTCATCTGAAGTACGTGTTCTGAAAGACTGGCTGTGGTTCAAATGATACGAAGCCAGCGTCCTCCACGAAAAGAAAAGTGAAAATGTTGAACATTCACATGTCGAGCCACCGATCGTATTCCTTCCTTCTGCAGCGCTACATCCAACAAAATGGGCAGTCCTGAGAGGACGAGGTATAAGACCTATTTTTCGATCTCATAAAAAGATAAAGGAGATGCTACGCCCTGTTAAGGACAGACTCGGCCTCAGGATAACTGGGATTTATAATATCCCTTGTGACTGCGGAAGTAATTACATCAGTCAGTCCATCCATATCGTTTCTGTCAACTGTGCAGAACATCAACGACATTTTAATAATCGATAACTGGAGAAATCTGCAGTTGTTGAGAACAGCCTTACGAACACAAAAAATGGTTTGAAGAAACAAATGTTTTGTCGCTGCTGCATACTAACATTCTGCAATTAAAGAGGTTGTAGGAATAAATATAGATAAAATCTTAGTCTGCATGGAAGCATGAGTATTTTTTTCCTGTCGCTCTACGCCGTACCAAGTGTTGTGGTTGGCAAGAGAGCCAACACCGTTTTACTAAAGGAGGCCGAAATACACGCGTTTCAGCTCACGCAGGCTGGCGTGAGGTCTGGAACAGGGCAAGGAAGTTGGAATTTAGAAAAACGGACGTAGCTGGTGGAATAATTAACTTTAATCCATTAATGATGAACGTCGGTCTTCACGGTACATGATTCACAATATCAATAGTACCTGAATATGGCTCCCTGCTAGGTCGTAGCAAATGACGTAGCTAAAGGCTATGCTAAACTATCGTCTCGGCAAATGAGAGCGTATTTTGTCAGTGAACCAGCGCTAGCAAAGTCGGTTGTACAACTGGGGCGAGTGCTAGGAAGTCTCTCTAGACTTGTCGTGTAGCGGCGCTCGGTCTGCAATCACTGATAGTGGCGACACGCGGGTCCGACGTATACTACCGGACCGCGGCCGATTTAAAGGCTACCACCTAGCAAGTGTGGTGTCTGGCGGTGACACCACACCAAGATCCTGTATTTTCTGCGCTGTCTGACAGTGCAGACCCTTCTAGGCTTAAGTACTTTAATAAGAAGCCAAATGTGCCCATCATGTTGTCTACGACAGCATACCTCTTTACCTGTATCCAGAACAAAAAAGAAGACATTTAAAAACTGTCACCTTGGCTCAGGTTTAATTCTTCTTCGGGCATTTCATCTACAAAGGGTTATCCTTTGTCTTTTCGTTTCTCTATGCTGCAAGTTGTTACATTCAGTTCCAATATTTCCTGCTGCTTTGTTACTTTCTGCGTGAATAGTATCCTAACTGTGTCCAATTTTTTATTTCTACCACTAGAGTCTTAATAATGCACACTCAATATCTATTGTGGCTTCCCTCGCTTGAAACACAACATTACTTATGGTTATTTCTGCCAATAATGTGTACCACACTGAAGATACACTGATCAGCAGGAACATTATGACCGCCTACCTGACAGTCAGTATGTTCACGGCGACTCGTCGTGGAAAGGAAGCCATGAGCCCTTTGGTAGGTCGGACACACAAGTCACCTGATCCTCGTAAATTCTGGGGAGGTAGACGGTGACCTCTGACACCAAGTTCAATCACACCCACATGAGTTCGATCGGGTTGAGATCTGGCGAGTTGGGAGCCGGCATATCTTTTGGAACTCGCCATTGTGTTCCTCGAGCCACTCCATCACACTCCTGGCCTTGTGATATGGCCCATTTGAGACCTGGTACCAAGGAAGGTAGGATTGGGTTGCGATTGTGGACGGGGCCGTCACCAATTACTGTTGGTTAGTTTATTTTTTTCAATCGCGTACACTTTATTTGGAAACAACAACAAATAAAAGGTGACAACAAATTAAGAAGTGTTCCACGGCCGAAGGGATTAATGACAACAAATTCAAAACTATTTCTCGGCTGATGGCCCCAATAGTAATATTTTAACACTGTTTCACGGCTGAAGGCTTGAATAGCAATCTTTTAAGAACCACTTAACTTCTTCAAGTTAAAATTATGGTTATTAAAACAATTACCAAATCGGACCAAACTAAGGAGGAAAGGGGGAGGCCGCAGACGTTGCTCCAAGGATCGACATGGGAAAGTCCCTCAAACCATCCGAAGCGATGAGACAGGCAGCCAAGGGTTGCATTCACTTCACGAGATGGTAACTCAGACTAGTGGCAGTTCAAATGCATGACCAATAATCATTTGCCGAATCTACCTAACAGATGACCAATACAACGATGGAATAACACACCCAAGCCGGAAGCACTGTGTCTTCAGAGTCTGGTGTTTAGAGCAACCAGAAGCAGAAAGGAACCACAACTACCAGAAAAAAAAGAGAAAAACCACCACCCGGTCCACATATCAAGAAAGCTATTGAACTACACACCTTACTGGACAGCAGCGGCAAAGCGAGGAAAGATCACTGCCGTTACATACACTAATCTCCATGGCAGGTAACTGGAGTGTTAGCGGCCACTAGGCAGGAAAAATACCACTGGGTGAACTTCACAAATAATAACATATAGAATGCAACAGTTAATAATAAGAAGTGGAGGAAGTCTAATTAGGTTCGCCTTCCTCAAACGCTCCACTCGCTGCTCTTCATCTAGGCGACACTGCGAACAGCAAAACGCAATCAAATGGCGAGATCTCACAATGGTGGAGGTTTCACTACTTGAATTAAGGTCCACTCAAACTTCGTGGGCCCGGTTAACTACGAGGCTGTACCCCTCGCGACTACAGCCCTTCCATCCGGCAGTGCATGTGTGCTGCCCGTGGTCACAGCGTGTTCTCGCGCTGCGCAGACCTGGTGCTCGTCCATCTCCAGCTGAACTGCCGACTCACACGTCATGGAAACACCACGTCACCCCAAAGATAGTACCACCGTTACTATATATCGATAACCGCAGCTGCTGCCACTATCGGATAGACAACGCTTGCAAACGGAGTGGCGGCAATGAACACAAGAAGAAGACGACAACTGTAAGTATACCAACTAAAAGATGCCAACCTAGCCACGGCACCATCGCGAGTCGCAGCCCGGCTCCACCTTAAATTATAAACACAGACTAATTGCAAGTCTGCACGAATATTATCTAGCAAACGAGTAAGGATGGCTGCGCCAGTAGTCAAACCAAAGGGGACGCTGTTAAACTGAAACAGTTTCCAATCAGTACAAAATGCCGTAACGTGTTTATATTCTTCGGCTAAGGGAATCTGATAATAGGCCTCAGTTTGACAACACATGAACCTGTGTTCAGTGAATGCCGCCTTTAGTATCTGAAGATGGTCATTGCATGGCCGAAACCGCTTATGACTGTGTCATAAGAATGTGAATGCATTGCAATAAACAAAAAAAATTTACAAAATAATCAATCACTCACTCCATTGACAAAATGTCATTTTTTCCATAGGTCTGATTCAGATCGAGCACAGTGAACCAATTAGCCCCAGCAAACCAAGTAAAAGAGCTATGAAAGTCAGGTAAAGGAACCTTTGTATTTAGGCGACGGTAGTCAACAACAGGAGGAAAGTCCCGCTCTTGATCCTTAGGGACGAGGAATATAGGGGAGGCATAAGAAGATGTGAAGGCCTAATAACTCCTTCCTCAAGCATTTTGGAGATATTTCCCCTTAGTATCTTCAACTTAGTAGGTGAGAGACGATATGAGGACTTTCTTTCGGGAAAATGGTCAGATAGACGAATATGGTAGTCAAGAACATTTGTAACACCCCGTATGTCACAGAGAAGATCTGGGTACCTCTCCAACAAAGCCCATAGTTCAGAGGCCTAATGGGAAGAAAGATGGGTGAAATCAAATTCACTAGCCTTAGTATCAACAGCCAGCATTCCCGCATCTCGATGAGTCATGTTTAGCCCATTCACAGAATCCAAATTTCTCAGCAGAAGCGAACTTAAAGAGAAACGTGTACCCGGAATAAGCCAAGAAAGACCACTTTTACCGATAAAGCCACACCCCAAAATCAATTCGAGCGACAACTTCTTAACCAAGGCCAAAGACAAGGGCCACGAGAAATAGCTAACCGAGATACTTCCTCGGACCCAACCATGCAGAGGCAACGCCTGCCTGTTGACAATCTGACATCTCTGCACCGGAGAACGGGCCGACCTAAGTCTCGCAAGATGACCAAATTCAAGAATCCATTCCAAACTCAACAATGAAAAGGAGCTACCGGAATCCAAAAGGGCACAAATAGGTTCGCCACCTACTCGAGAACATAAGGAAGAGGAGGTGATGATGGAGCAGCGACGCGGGCACACCAGGGTTTAAAGGCTCGATCCTGCCCAGCCAGGCATCACTTATTGGCTCGGGGTGTCCTCGGCTGAACGCAAGTACGAACTAAATGCCCTGTCCGACAGCACATGAAACAACGCCCCGATTCCCTTTCAGCAGACTCAGCTGATGTAGAAATCCGGAATTCTTCTCGACAACGCACTCGGACTGAAGCTTAACTTCAAGGAATCTATCGTCCGAGAGTGGCAACGTGGATATCGTTACAACGGCGACACGAAGTGGAGGGAAGACAAAAAACAAAATGTGACCTATCCGCCGCTCGCATCTCCCACACGGCAATAGAAGCTAACTCCTTTTTTGACAAGTGAAATAACAAGGCCAAAGAGGCCGTGTTGACTATTTCCACATATTGATGTAACCCCTCTTTATCTTGCTGCATCTGCCAATTATACCGACACTCGAGCTGCTTGCGAACTCCCATGGTGAACCTCTCGCTAATTACAAGCTCCCTCAACTGCTGCAAGGAAAAGTCTTCAGCCATGGACCTGGATACCAGGATACAATGGAGACAAAACTACTTGATGCGAAACACCAAACGCATCAGCATGTTGCTCAAAGCGAACCAACAACCATAACAACTTTTCAATTTGCTCGAGTCAGTCGAACACTAATTCCGTGGTGTCTCGAAACAAATGCACGAGGGGATTAGGCAATTTAGCAAATGTCCCGTCTAACCTATCGGTAGACATAAGGGCGTTATTGCCGGGCTTGCTAGTGCACCGCTCAGACGATAGCAAATCCTGCTCCCTGGTCCTCTTCCCACCAAGTTCTAAGCATGTGGCCTTAAACTTCAGTTTACTAACCAAGAACCCTAATTCAGCGGTTGATTCCTTATCACGATCTTCTAACTTTAATCGCCTTAAATCAGATGTCCGGTTGGTAAAATGTGTCGACTGTGCCCGCACCCTGTCGAAGTGACTACCAATAGGTTGAGTGCCCTCTAAGAAACCGATGTTATCCTCAGTACCACCAACGGCTTTAAACAAGAACTCAATAGCTTCCTTTGTCTCAGCCACAACCTCCAGTGTGACGTCAACTGGCTGAAGCACGGTTGCACGTAATCGGGCTGCTAAGTCCGGAGCACTACCATCAATAGCCTGGCGTCTTATCTCCAGCTCATAAATAAGGTGATCGTTCCTCAACAGGCCGATCCCGGGGTACTGCCTGACTGCCATTAGAATTGGACACCTAAAACAGAACACAATACGAAAGACAAATCTCGTATAACACTGGCAGAGTTACAGTTGAAACCAACAGTAACTGAAATGGCAATATTTCAATCGCGACCACGCTCTGCTAGCAGTTGAGAGCTGATACCAACTGAGGCAGGACTGGGTTGCGATTGTGGACGGAGCCGTAATCAGTTACTGTTGGTTAGTTTATTTTTTCGACTGCGTACACCTTATTTGGAAACAACAACAAATAAAAGGTGACAATAAATTAATAAGTGTTCCACGGCTGAAGTTCTTAATGCCAATAAATTCAAAACTATTTCTCGGATGAAGGCCCAATGGTAATAATTTTAAAAACTGTTTCATGGCTGAAGGCCTGAACAGCAATCTTTTAAGAACCAGTTAAACATCTTCAAACTTGAAATTAAAGTTATTAAATTTTTTTGTATTTAAATACAAATACAGGGGAAGGAATATTCAGTTTGCAGTTACTTTACTTCATCGTCACAATTAATCACAGGGAAGATATTTTCAGTTTTGAAAATTTGTTCAGTTACAAAGAATATCAAACTTCATACATCAATGGATACGTAGCTCGTAAAAAAGCACATAAAAAAAGAACGGAGCGACTCGGTGATGGTGTGGGAGAGTCATCGTGGCCAGGCCTCAGAATCCTGGACCCCTGTCCTCTTTGCCACCGCCTGTCTGGTGCTGACCTGTATCCGGAAAAAAAAGTGCGAAATGGGTCAATGCGACACGTATAGTGGAGACATCCTCTGGTCAGGCCTCCGAATTTTGGAAGAAAGAGAGAGAGAGAGAAAAAAAAGGGTAAGGCAACCGCTTGCGATAAGCGGGAAATCTGGTTCGAATCCTGTTCCGGCACAAATTTTATTTGTCTTCATTCCATTTTACAGCTGTTGGTTGTTCAAATTTTGAATTTCGAAATTATTTACTGTATTTCATAATAGCTGTAGTCTATCCAGAATAACACATGAACTACAATTTCGTTTTTGTTTTAGCCTTTTACAGTCTGTTCGTAATCGTCAGCCGTAGCCTGGACCCAAATCGAACTAAGAGACATCCGTGCGTAGCGAAAATAGCAGTACAAAGCTTGCTTTCCTTTGCTCCAAAAAAGCCATACTCTCTTTGAAATCTCCCCACTTGTTAACATACGCTCAAACTCATTTGGAAGGGAAACGTTGATTACTTTTTCTGTCCCACGGCAGTTTTTACGGGTTCTGCTCACGTCTTCGCTTAATAGCTTCTTCTATCTGCTGAATCGCTTTTCCACTCCACAGAGCGATCTCGCAATATAAAAGATTCTCATTCCCTGCCCGTCTAGCCGTCACATCATGTTTCTGAATCATCAAAACGATTTCATCGCTGTCACTGTCACTTGATCTAATACTATCTTTTTCATTTTTTTGTATGCACTCTTCTTCACCGTAAATGTCACCATTACTGCTGTCTTTCTCGTGTTCGGCATGGTTCCATCTCTGCACTGTCGATACTGCAGACGCGTCCAACCAACATCTTCCTTGCCTATCATACGTACGTATGCAAAGTTTTGAAAAATGGCACCAATTTTTGCACAAGACGGTCCTTCTTAAGTACCTAAACGACAGCAATCTTAATGTATATATAAAGAGTGTCTGCTTGTTCCTACGTTTGTGCGTAATTCATACGAATCCACAGCTCAGTCTTATTCCTATCTTGATGAAATCTTGCACACTTCACCTTCAAGAAAAAGGGAAGCTAATGTCTACATAAAATTTCGTGATCTGATTTGAAATACATATGTATGAAATATATAAAGGGAAAAGGGTGTTACCAAAAATCTCTAAAAGTTCTTAGTCGATTTAGTTCAACTTTCTAACGATCATCTAATGAACATTTGTGAGGAGACAGGTTGTGTATAGTTTTAATATATACACTATATAAATATACATATAAAATATACCTATAAAATATACACTATGACCTCGCATCGCTATTTCTCACCTACTAGCAATACAAAAATGTCTCCCACAAAATTTCATCCTGCGCATATTTCCGGCTGTAGATGGACGCTAAAGATTGGCAGTCTGGCAATACTCTAATCACATGTACGGTAACTGCTTCTGTCAGCATACAGCAGAAGCGGTGTGGTGGAGTACAGTAGACAGCATTTCAGGTTATCACGCATCATGTCGAGGGTTCGATTCTCGGTCGCGGCGTATTTGTTTTTGGTTGCTAAATGTAGTCTACGTGGTACGGTATGTGGTTTCTCAATTTCATACAGTGATTACAGTGGGTCTTCTACAAAACATTTTTACTTATGTACTAAGAACACAGAAATCTTCAGCTTATAAAGAAGCCTTTTGCACGTCGTCGACGTGAATTGTTTCGCACAACTGCATCTACTAGATTCCAAATCTGTTTTCTGTGCACTCTCCCCTGACGGTCCCATCGATTAGTGCTAATTATTATTCTTACCAATTACAGATCAGTTACATTTCTTTAGGGCTTTACTTCACAGCTAGGGTTAGCAACGCGCTTTGCAAGTAATTTCTGAACTCGGTTATCATTGATGTGTATTATAACCATGGTACTACTAATTATGTCTGTCAACACTGACTGTGCAAAGTGCATGTACTTTATTGTCTCCATGCGTTATTATTATTATTATTATTATTATTGTTGTTGTTGTTGTTATCATCGATGGAAATGTGGAAACGTCATGTCCATTATCGATAGGGGAACATTGTAATTCGAAAACGATCGTTTCAGAATTTGCATAGTCAGGGTGAATCAAGCAGAACAGAACCTATTATAGAGCTGACGCATGTTAGGTTGAGCAGCCCTCTGCGATTAATGCCATGTTTGTACTGTATGCGCTGTTCACTAGATACGGGTGAGTTGCTAATGGAGTAACGCGAACGTGACAGGCTCCACGTACATTCGTACACGTATTGTGCTTTTTTGCTGTGTTATTTAAAACAGTGTGGCAGACGTATGGCAATAACAGACGATGAATATGTGAATATTCTTCTGCTCTTTGGTGCATCTGGTAACCGGGCTGGGCGCTTCAGTCCGGAACAGCGCGACATCTACGCTCGCAGGTTCGAATCCTGCCTCTGGCATGGATGTGTGTGATGTCCTTAGGTTAATTAGGTTTAAGTAGTTCTAATTTCTATGTGACTGATGACCTCAGATGTTAAGTCCTATAGTGTTCAGAGACATTTTAACTGTTTTGAACCATAGTCGGGCTGGTGTTCAAGCTTGTGAAAATGGTAGATATCCTGGTCGACATCAACCAGATAAAAATTTGTTTCGTCGTCTGGAGCTTCGTCTTTGGGAGACTGTTTCTCTCCTTCCACTATCGCATGACAAAGGTTGTGAACGTACTCACCGCAATCCAGCTACCGAGGAAGCTGTTATGGAGGTCTTACACGAAGGCCCCAGCGAATTACATGTAGCGTAGAAAGGCAGCTCCTTGTCTCTCAATCCACGGTCGTGGGCTGCACCCCCTAACGGTATTCTTTAACGCAACACCTGCATCCCGGAGACCCGTCTGCGGGTTCAATTCCGTGAACTTTTCCACCAACAACAGAAAGCTAACAACGTCTTCATAAACTCTCTAATATCGTCGGATTAAAAAGAGTTCATTCGTGAGGGTGTCTTCAATACGCACAATGACCACCATTGGTGTGACGTTAACCTGCATGTTACCCGCTTTGGAACCAGCGTGTGGGCCGGAATATCGAGAGACAGGAGTTTGTGCCTGACTGAACGAAGCTATCACGCATTTCTCTCAAACTACACTACTGGCCATTAAAATTACTACACCACGAAGATGACGTGCTACAGGCGCGAAATCTAACCGACAGGAAGAAGAGTCTGTGATATGCAAATGATTAGCTTTTCAGAGCACTCACATAAGTTTGGCGCCAGCGGCGACACCTGCAACGTGCTGGCATGAGGAGAGTTTCCAACCGATTTCTCATACACAAACAGCAGTTGACCGGCGTTGCCTGGTGAAACGTTGTTGGGACGCCTCCTGTAAGGAGAAGAAATGCGTACCATCACGTCGGATTGAAGCCTATCGCGATTGCGGTTTATCGTATCGCCACATTGCTGCTCGCGTTGGTCGATATCCAATGACTGTTAGCAGAATATGGAATCAGTGGGTTCAGGAGGGTAATACGGAACGCCGTGTTGGATCCCAACGGCCTCGTATCACTAGCAGTCGAGATGACAGGCATCTTATCCGCATAGCTGTAACGGATCGTGCAGCCACGTCTCGACGTCTCGATCCCTGAGTCAATAGATGGGGACGTTTGCAAGACAAAAACAATCTGCACGAACAGTTCGACGACGTTTGCAGCAGCATGGACTATCAGCTCGGAGACCATGGCTGCGGTTACCCTTGACGCTGCATCACAGACAGGAGCGCCTGCGATGGTGTACTCAACGACGAACCTCGGAGCACGAATGGCAAAACGTCATTTTTCGGATGAATCCAGGTTCTGTTTACAGCATCATGATAGTCGCATCCGTGTTTGGCGACATCTCTGTGAACGTACATTGGAAGCGTGTATTCGTCATCGCCATACTGCCGTATCACCCGGCGAGATGGTATGGGGTGCCATTGGTTACACGTCTCGGTCACCTCTTGTTCGCATTGAAGGCGCTTTGAACAGTGGACGTTACATTTCAGATGTGTTACGACCCGTGGCTCTCCCCTTCATTCGATCCCTGCGAAACCGTACATCTCAGCAGGATAATGTACGATCGCATGTTGCAGGTCCTGTACGGGCCTTTCTGGATACAGAAAATGTTCAACTGCTGCCCTGGCCAGCACATTCTCCATGTCTCTCACCAATTAAAAACGTCTGGTCAATGGTGGCCGAGCAACTGGCTCGTCACAATACGCGTCTCTACTCTTGATGAACTGTGATATCGTGTTGATGCTGCATTGGCAGCTGTACCTCTACATGCCATCCAAGCTCTGTTTGACTCAATGCCCAGGCGTATGAAAGTGGGTTTTTCTTTGTACTGATTTCTCAGAATCTATGCACCCAAATTGCGTGAAAAAGTAATCACATATCAGTTCTAATATAATAAATTTGCCCAATGAATACCCGTTTATCTTCTGCATTTTTTCTTGATGTAGCGATTTTAATGGCCAGTAGTGTATTTGAGCACGGAAAGACGTTCCATTTTGTGTTCGGTAGAGGTTAATGTTCCAACATGACGCTGCACCTGCACACTTTAGAAATAATGTGCGACGGTATTTAGACAGAACACTTCCAGTGAAATCATTCGGACGGGGAGTTCGAGTAGTATGGCCTCTGCGTTCACCTCACCAAAATCTTCTGAATCTCATCTTATGGGGACGGTTGAAGGGGCACGTATATTTTAATCCGCCGACGTATTTGGAAAAACTGATAGCGCGTGTTCATGCTGCTCTTATATCTGTAGATGTAGCCGTGTTGCGAAGAGTCCAGAGCTGTATGGTCCAGAGAGTTGCGCAGTGTTTCGATGAGCAGGAGGGTCGCTTTGAGCATCTGGTCTGAGGGCAAGGTATTCTTCTGTAGACGTCAAGCTGTTATGGGTATGGAAATTATTGTTGTCGCTGGTTGCTAATGTGTTACATCTGAACGAACATACTGCATACAGCCTAAATGTCAAGTATATGTTATTTAACTGTACAGTTATCTTTAGCATCTATAAATTGATATTGTGTTTACATTTACTGTGCCCTAGAAAAGGTAATTCGTTTCATCTATTTCTGACTTGTCTGACCACATTTTTGTTATGATCACTTTATGCAAAATAGTGCACTATGTAAATGTCGGATTCATGTGGCTTAAGAATCGGTTGTATACTATAGTATTTGGTAGAATGAAAACGGCAAATAAAAACAAATGTGCCTTGAGCGAGAGTAGAACCATCGACCGCCTGCATGCTAACCCAAAACGCAATCTACTGCACCAGCTGCATAGCCGTACCACTGTTTGCTAACAGAGGTAGTTACAGTGTATGTGATATCAATGTTGCCAGACTGCCAGTCTTTAACATTCATTTACTGTCGGAAATATGTACAGGACGAAATTTTGTGACAGACATGTTTGTATTAATAGTACGTGGGCAATCGCGCTGCGAAGTCCGAGTGCGCGAATTTTTCTTCGCCCGTATAAAAGAGAAACTTTGTTACTACACGACTCGAAAAGTACTCGACCGATGTACTTGAATGTTCTTGGCCGAATTACTTCAAATTTCGTCATTCAGATGAAACAATGAAGAAAATTAGTGAAAAATTAAATTCCTAGCAAACGATGTACGTCGTAATAAAGTGACTGTAATTCCCATTGCGAGAATAAATTATAGTGCCAATACCCCTCTTGGACCCTAGCTTTAAGCGTTACTACAAGGTGCATTCAAGTTCTAAGGCCTCCGATTATTTTTCTCCAGACTGGAAAGAGATAGAAACATGCGCATTGTTTTAAAATGAGGCCGCGTTCATTGTCAATACGTCCCAGAGATGGCAGCACCGTACGGCAGATGGAATTTTACCGCCAGTGGCGAGAATGAGAACTGTTTTAAATACTTAAAATGGCGACGTTTTCCTTACTTGAACAGCGTGCAATCATTCGTTTTCTGAATTTGCGTGGTGTCAAACCAATTGAAATTCATCGACAGTTGAAGGAGACATGTGGTGATGGAGTTATGGATGTGTCGAAAGTGCGTTCATGGGTGCGACAGTTTAATGAAGGCAGAACATCGTGTGACAACAAACCAAAACAACCTCGGGCTCGCACAAGCCGGTCTGACGACATGATCGAGAAAGTGGAGAGATTTGTCTTGGGGGATCGCCGAATGACTGTTGAACAGATCGCCTCCAGAGTTGGCAATTCTGTGGGTTCTGTGCACACAATCCTGCATGACGACCTGGAAATGGGAAAAGTGTCATCCAGGTGGGTGCCACAAATGCTGACGGACGACCACATGACTGCCCGTGTGTCATGTTGCCAAGTAATGTTGACACGCAACGACAGCACGAATGGGACTTTCTTTTCGTCGGTTGTGACAATGGATGAGACATGGATGCCATTTTTCAATCCAGAAACAAAGCGCCAGTCAGCTCAATGGAAGCACACAGATTCACCGCCACCAAAAAAATTTCGGGTAACCGCCAGTGCTGAAAAAATGATGGTGTCCATGTTCTGGGAAAGCGAGGGCGTAATATTTACCCATTGCGTTCCAAAGGGCACTACGGTAACAGGTGCATCCTACGAAAATGTTTTGAAGAACAAATTCCTTCCTGCACTGCAACAAAATCGTCCGGGTAGGGCTGCGCATGTGCTGTTTCACCAAGACAACGCACCCGCACATGGAGCTAACGTTACGCAACAGTTTCTTCGCGATAACAACTTTGAAGTGATTCCCCATGCTCCCTACTCACCTGACCTGGCTTCTAGTAACTTTTGGCTTTTTCCAACAATCAAAGACACTCTCCGTGGCCGCACATTCACCAGCGATGCTGCTATTGCCTCAGCGGTTTTCCAGTGGTCAAAACTCCTAAAGAAGCCTTCGACGCTGCCATGGAATCATGGCGTCAGCGTTGTGAAAAATGTGTACGTCTGCAGGGCGATTACGTCGAGAAGTAACGCCAGTTTCATCGATTTCGGGTGAGTAGTTAATTAGAAAAAAAATCGGAGGCCTTAGAACTTGAATTCACCTCATAGATCATGGGACGAGCGAAGGCTCAGGAATTTGACATTATACACGGTGGCGCACGATAAGTCACCTAATTTGTTTCATGAATAACACATTTGTTGTTGACAAGATTTGTAATTTATTGCTGTAGAAGTAAAAAATACCGCTTGGAAATACAACCTAATGAATCAAATGTTCAATAAAACTGCCATTTTGGTTTACAACTTCTTCAAGTCGCACACGTGCATTTGTGACGTCTCTCCGACACAAATCTTCTGGAACTGCGCTGCATAACTCCACAATGATGACCCTAAGTTGCACTGCATTTTCGGGTTTTCTGTGGTACACCTTCTCTTTAAGGAACCCCCAAAGGAAGAAGTCACTTTGGTTAATGTCCGGGCAGTGGGGTGGCCACATTCCTCCTGCTGCATAATGTTCTGGAAATCTGTTTGACAATACCCAAAGGTCATGTCTTTCGTGTAGGAAATCAAACATAACGTTGGCAATATGGGGCGTGCTCCATCCTGCAGGAACCATTGTGTCTGCGATGAAAGATAGGAGACCATGAATTGAGGAAAGAACTGGTTTCCCATCATGAGTAAATAGCGTACACCGGTTACTGTAGCATTGAGAAAGAACGGACCGATGATTCCATAGCTTGACATGGCGACCCACACTCACACTTTCTCCCTTCAGGTGCCTTTCGTGTGGATTATTCTGCAGGTTCACGGGCCCAGAATCAAACGTTCTGTTTGTTCACGACACCGTTCACGTATAAATAAGCTTCGTCAGAAAACCATGTGTTGTGTAGCACTGCCTCTTGATCTTGTTCGATTGCCCAGCTTGCAAACTGCAGTCTACGTTCCTTATCTCTCGCAGTAAGCTTATGGGCCACATTCATCTTGTATCGATACAAGTGAAGGTCGGATTGAATAATTCTTTGTAGAGATCGGCATGAAATTCCCAACTCGACACTGGCTCTTCTTGTTGATTTACTCAGACTACGAGTCACAGCCACTCGAACTGCTTCAATGTTTTGCGGTGAACGTACGGTACGTGCATGTGACCGCTGACACTCCAAAACAGACCCAGTACCTTCAAATTTTTGATGTAATGTGTGTATTGTCTGTGGGCTGGGAGCGCACTGTGTGCCGAAATGAGCAAGAAACCTTCTCTTTGTCAATGTAACACTGCTCTTCGCCGCGAACAGCAACACAATCTTCGTCGTTTGTGCGACAGTCAACCGTCCTTTGTCCGCCATCGCGGCAAACTGAAATGACGGATTCGCAACGGAAGCGATGAACTTGCAATGACATCTTTCGTAATTTCCATGAACTGCACGAAGTTTAGCGCACAATTAGAAAGCTGTTGCCCCTGTACGATCAAAATTCAATCGTGCACCAACCTGTTCGTGGCTTGCTCAAGACTCGGCGCGCCAGGTAGTTTGTGTGTTTACGCTCCACACGGACAAACGAAGAACACTGTTTACCACCAAGCTTTGAGATAAGAGTTTTATTTTAAAGTTTTATTTGAGCTTGATAAAATTATACCTCTGATGATTGTAAATAACTTTCGGTGTTTTTTCGTGAAAGGAAAGTTTTGCAACTTGCAATGCAGAAACTGCTAAACCGATGGGTCTCTTTAAGTAATTTTTTTTTACCACTGACTGTAAATACGTATTTAAATTGTACAAAGTATTAATAAACATGCGAAATATTTATTCATTAAGCACATCCACGTAATTTTAGAGTCAAAATATTTCTTGCAGGTAATTAAGCGTATTAACTGATAACATTATCTATTTTACATTTAGATTTTAGTACATTATGCATTACATATATATTACTCTAAATGGTAATTTAAAAAGGAATCAAAGGATAATCTATTATGTAAATGTTAATACTAAACTTTTGGTTTGAAATTGGTGTATATTTGCAAAAGTCAGAACCGGAAGCCTAGAACATGATATTTATGAGTGTCGCAGGTGAAGACGTATTCATTCGTCGCACTCCGTTGACACCCAGTGATTAAAAGATGCCCTTAGATTTGAAACGGCTGCACTTTCTATGAATATCAACAAGAGACAAGGCCAATCACTTTGTGTGGCAGATATTAAACATCCTGGGCAATGCCGGGCACTTCAGCTAGTCAGTTATAAGTAGAACTATCTAACTAACGACTTACATTGTTTCTGAGAAGCCTGATCCTGCACACTATTGCCTAGGGAAGCCTCAACGTCATCTTCACATCATGACTTCCTCGAAATTTCTGATGTAGCGAGTGTCGCAAAAGGTAATGATGTCTGCCCGTTTTTGGCAGCAGTTTCTTCCTTAGCCTTACGCTATTGTTTTTGATAACCTGGTGAACCACTGTCACACCTTTTTCTACGGAGGTTGTCGTTTCCATTATGACATAAGTCTTAAAACCGTGTGATGCAGCGATACAAAAACAAAGGCTATTCATATCGACTGAGTTCTGAGCACTGCTCACGAGTGATAATAAGCCACTGTACGAAACAAAGTACAACAAAACAAATGTTTTGCGTAACTACGTTAGCATGAATTCGGCGACTTCTGTGCTGTAACCTCGACTTGTAAAAACTAGCTTACGATCACTGGGCCTCAACAGTAACTCATAGTAGAGTCTGACTGACAATAGCTCAGCCGGCCGGCTGTCTTCTCAAGTAAGCAAAAGTGAAACCATACACCATTTTAAAAAGATCGATACGTAACCGTTTCTGTCTGCAATATCGTCCGTACCTCTAGAAGACAAAAATCGTTTTGAAACGAGGTAAAGGAGAAAATATCAAATATAAAAGTTGTAGATTTCAATTAATTAAACTTTCCATGTATTAAACACTCCTTAGGCAGAGGGTACATCAAAAATTTTTTCCAAAAGACAATTAATTCTTTTGCTAACAAACGTGCTTTAAATACTTGCATTATTATCAAATGAAACTAGCCAAAAAGTGTGAAACTATTCAAAACGAACGCCGCAGCACAATCAGTATGTGAAATCAGAACTTGATGAAGGTGCAAATTTTAAAATTCATACAGGCATACTCGTACATAACATACAAGTTCGATATGGCTATAAAAACAGTAATCTGATCATTATAACATTTTCATTGCTTTGAATTATATAATATTCTAAAACTTTCTTAAAAATCTGGTATCTAAAGGGCCGCGCGGTTCTAGGCGCTGCAGTCTGGAACCGCGCGACCGCTACGGTCGCAGGTTCGAGTCCTGCCTCTGGCATGGATGTGTGTGATGTCCTTAGGTTAGTTAGGTTTAAGTAGTTCTAAGTTTTAGGGGACTGATGACCTCAGATGTTAAGTCCCATAGTGCTCAGAGCCATTTGACCCTTTTTTTTTGGTATCAAAAGATGGAAATCAAAATACCTTAATGAATATTACCACACTTGCACGTAAGTAATGATAGTCTTTTTTCTCGACAGTATTTGATGTATTGGCCGTGCCTTACATGCAGAACAGTGGCATTTTTCATTATTTTAATTACTAATCGTAAATGTGTATATGGTTCAAATGGCTCAGAGCACTATGGGACTCAACATCGGCCGGTGTGGCTGAGCGGTTCTAGGCGCTACAGTCTGGAACCGAGCCTCCGCTACGGTCGCAGGTTCGAATCCTGCCTCGGGCATGGACGCGTGTGATGTCCTTAGGTTAGTTAGGTTTAATTAGTTCTAAGTTCTAGGCGACTGATGACCTCAGAAGTTAAGTCGCGTAGTGCTCAGAGCCATTTGAACCATTTGGACTCAACATCTAAGGTCATCAGTCCCCTAGAACTTAGAACTACTGAAACCTAACTAACCTAAGGACATCACACACATCCATGCCCGAGGCAGGATTCGAACCTGCGACCGTAGTGGTCGCGCGATTCCAGACTGAAGCGCCTAGAACCGCTAGACCACTCCGGCCGGCCTAAATGTGTATACATTTTTTATAAAACAGTTCCGCAGATTCTGTGAGGACGTCCAGCGTTCAAGCCTTTTCTTTTTCTTCAACTCTTTAGATTTTGAAACCTGCTTTTGACTGTTACTTAGTTACTGATCTGGGATCAAAATTCAATTGAGTAAGGTAATGACGTCTAGTAGTATGTGCTGTGTTTCCGAACAAGCCACGGCCAGGGCAAAAGCACCACAAGGGCAAAGGTGTGAGCTGATGCCGGTGCCATAGAGACTCGCCACTAACGTGAGTTCTATGAGCGTAGCAGGTGACGCTGAGGATGGAGATATCGACTTCGCTTCGGCCAATTGCCGACAGAGTACAATCCGCCAATGACCGAACGACAACGGACAGAAGCCTATTCGGAAAAAAGAAAAGCAGCTCTCGCATTCTTGGGTTCCGACTTAGACAGGAAAGTCGTTTAGTGAACTGCAAAAGTGAAAAGACAGTTGTTGTAAATTCTTGCTATGACTAGGCTGATCTCCAATTACTTTGATTCCCGCAGAACGGTTACGAAACAGTGCCTCTGTGCAAGATGTACTGCTCAGTCAGTGTAATAGTGCAGTAATACTCGGCGCACTACCCATGTTTTGTGTTTGTTATCACGCCGTATGCGCACATATAGTGGCAACATACTCATAATAAATTTGTTTCGTAGTCCGTTTGTCGTGATCACGTTCCTTCTCACTTAATTGTGTGGCAAGATTTTTTCTTTTCCTCAATGTGTTCCAGTGAATTCACTCCGATAGTTAATTTTAGTTTACGTAGGGAGTTTTAAAATTTCTTGGCCCCTTATGGTACCTTGTTTACATCTGTCGAGTCAGGTCAGATGGTCTGTTGGATTATTTTAGTGTGCGTTAAGCGCTACGTTCCATGCGTAACTAGACTTTAGTTCTATGTATTTCAAAGTATTTTTACGAAGTGAATTTTTGCTGACTGTCGTTGGGCAACCGTCATACTTGAAGAGCTTGTAGAATTACAATCATTACTTAGGCTAGTTGGAAACTGCAACCGGTTTCCATGATTATGTAAAGAGACAGTCTCGGTTGCCAAGTTAAGTTTATTACAAAAAATCGCGTTCGCCTCTTTAAGGCTGTATCGGAGTTTGAAAGGCTATCAAAGCATTACATATCACCGGCTGGTAGGGCAGATACTCAGATCGGTGGTAAGAAGCCATCTAAACGAAGAACCGTCAGCCAAAATTCACTTAAACCAGTCCTGGCCGCCAGGGCCACTCGTGCATCAAATGACTTGGATATGAGGTGACTAAACGGTCTGATAGACGGCCACATTGAAACTAGAACTAGTTTCTTAGACGGTTCTTCCTTTAGGTGGTTTGTTACTAACATTCTGACTAACCACACTATCAACTGGTGATATGCAATGCTTTGATAGCCTTTCAAAATCTGAGAACGTCCCAACCAGGCGAAACTGTTTATTTGTAATAAAGTAACTATGCAACTGAGACTGTTGTAACCGATCTTATAAGCTAGTGCAACAAGTAAAGTTACGTAAGAGAGAAATTTTTTACGTGTTATCCCAAACAGAAAACGTAAAACTTGCAGAGATGCATGATAAAAGGTACAAAATAATATTAAAAGTAATAAGAATTACATTATTTAAAAAACAAAGAATACTGCATGTTTTACGTAAGCCTTGCATAGCAGTACGTAAGCCATAACCCAAAAGGTTCTTGTTCTAGTTCGCACAGATTCGCTAGATGACTTGGCTAGTAATTGTGGACTTCGTATTATTCTTTTATAAAAATTAATCACCTGCGTATGAACCTGAGATGCTCACTTTTCATGCGCTTAACGCTGACTAGCCTTAGTGTTGCATAAGAGCCGGCCGATGTGGCCGTGCGGTTCTAGGCGCTTCAGTCTGGAACCGCGCGACCGCTACCATCGCAGGTTCGAATCCTGCCTCGCGCATGGATGTGTGTGATGTCCTTGGGTTAGTTAGGTATAAGTATTTCTAAGTTCTAGGGGACTGATGACCACAGATGTTAAGTCCCATAGTGCTGAGAGCCATTTGAACCATTTTTGGTTGCATAAGAAAAATACGAGACTGAACTTACTACATTTTAAATGAGAAAGTTAATTCATGTTATCATGGGGTAAAAAGTGGTAGAATTTCAAACTCTAGACACCAGTGATAGTGTAGAAAATTTAAATGTTGATCTTCAGTTTGCTTAGCTCCTCAATAAAATATTGGAGACCTCTTACAAGA
Source organism: Schistocerca cancellata (assembly GCF_023864275.1). NCBI lineage: Eukaryota > Metazoa > Arthropoda > Insecta > Orthoptera > Acrididae > Schistocerca > Schistocerca cancellata. The sequence continues at coordinate 616,148,570 of NC_064630.1, read as the reverse complement.
AAGTGAGTAATAAATTAACAGAAAGGAGGTTCCTATTTACGTGGCACTACACTGTAACAAAAAAAAGAGTAAAGTTTCTGTAACTACCCATGCCACCTCGTGGCAGCACTGAATAAATCTCAAAAATATATTGTAGCATCATACTGTCTTTTTATATCACCTGTAGAATTATTCAAGGAATATGTTGCTCTTATGTCTTAAGACTTTTTTGGATACTACATGTATATTACTTCTCTTCTAAATTATGGACTCACATTGGGGAGATTCCAACCCAACCGCCAGGGTAGCTGAGAGCGCTAAGGTGCTGCTTCCTGGAATCGGGTAGGCGCGCCAGCCCCGGATTGAATATGCCTCGCGGCTTAACGACGGAGGCCGATGTGCTGGCCAGCCTGGATGTGGTTTTTAGGCGGTTTTCCACATCCCACTAGGTGAATACCGGTCTGGTCCCAATGTTCCGCCTCAGTTACACGGGTCGCAGATATCTGAACACATTCACACTATTCCATGGATTACACTCGACACAGACGGTTGGGGTACACTAATTCCGTCCCGGAGGGTACGGGGCGGCGGCTGGAAACATATCTGGCCACCGCTTAACCATTACCATGCCAAACCCGATTAACGATGGCTGACCCTGCGTAACTGTCGGACAAGGCTCAAGCGATAAATAGATAGAATTGGGGAGGTTCCAACCCGCATCCGGCCATCCTGATTCAGGTTTTCTGTGATTTCCATAACTCACTCCAGGCAAATGTTGGGGTGAATACTTCGAAAGGGTACGGCCTGCTTCCTTCCCAATCCTTACATAACCTAATGGGACCAATGACGTCGCTGTTTTGTTCCCTACCCCACTACCCAAATCAATCAATCAATTAAACTGTGCATTTTGATTTTTTTTAAATGGTGGAATTTGATTGTGGCTCTCCTTGGCTTTGAACTATTAAAAACGTTACAATGTGCAGTGCAAATATGTTGAATATCTATTGTAAAAGTAATTTTGAGAATTTTTTGGATAAAAGTTTTGGCGTAGCAGACCTGTAACTTCCTCTAGCGCCTCAAGTTGGTAAGACCTGTCGTTATAGCTAGGATGGGCGTCATTTAATTGGCATATTTTGCGAGCATGTCAGGAGTATCGTTCAGCTTCCTAGCTTCCCGTTAGTTCAGTCTCCCTTCGCGTTGCTGTGTAAATTCTTCTTCCTTACGTGTGCCCTGGGAACGGTGTTGTCCCATACGGGTTCTCCATCAGGCCTGTGGCAGAGTGCTTAATTCCCTCAGAGCCGCCTCGCCAGGCCTCGAAGCGAGGTGAAGTAACCTCTGCGGAGGGGCGGACGTCCACGTGGCCCATGCCGGGAGAGCGCAGCAATCTGTTGAGTGGGGCAGGTGATACCCAAAGGACCCCACGCCTCTTCGGCCGAAAGGCGCTGTACGCCAGATCTGCATCACGCTCTTATACGCAGGGGCTACTGCGGAAAAAAAAAGAAACAGAAATCGTATTAGCCGCCGAGAACCTCTGTATGGATGCCTAGGCACCGTCAGCATGCGAGTCAATTTCCATAACCTCTACGGCGTTTCATTTGGTGACATGGACGGATTATGGAGATGGAAAAGAAGTTGACACAGAAGGAGGTGAGAACTCCAGACATACTCCTACAGTGGCGAACCACAACATTATGACCACCGGTCTGCCTTTGGAATGCGAGACAGCGGCGATTCAGCATGCCATTGATTCGACAAATTCTTGTACGTTTCTTGAGATGTGCGGCACCAAATGTCTATGACGAAGTCACGCAGTTCCGGTAAGTTACGCACCGGTGGTTATATCGAGGCGCGGGTGGTGTTCCATCGGTTTCAGATCGCTTGGATTTGATGGCCAATGTGAGTTAACTACATCAAAGTGAGTTAACTATCACTCTCTTCGAATTGACTATCATTCTCCTCGAACCAGTCTAGCACATTCGGGGCTTGTCACTCGGGGAGTTATACTGCTGGAGGATGACGTCGCCGTCGAGGAGACATCAAGCATAAAACAGGCAGGTCGTAAAAATGTTCATGTGGTCCACAAATGTCATGCTGATTTCAGTTGCTGCAACAGGCCCCACAGTATATTACTGCACTCACCGGCTTGCGTCTTGTTTCTTTGGAGCACAAAAAAAAAAAATGCTCAGCCTGGACCTCGTCGTCTTTTATCAGAGCTTCGGTGGGATGCTGCCTGTGCGCCCTTCCACAGACGGGCGCGTCGTTCTGTGAATGGTCGCGTCGATAGCATCTGTGGATTTTCCGGGGTGCCAAGTGTTCTCAGCGAACTCAGCACTGCACTGGGAGAAGACAATCACCGCCTTTCATTGGGCAATTTCCTGACGCTCATTTGAATAAAACGTGTTACTTCGACCCCACTGCAGCGCTAGCACGTACTCGTACCAGAGTAGATGGCGTACTTCGACTCCACTGCACCGCAAGCACGTGCTCGTACCAGAGTACATGGCGCTCTACTGAGTCCGGTAGAGAAAGAGTCAGATGTCATAAAATTCGCAAATCATTGATCATACCATCACGCCGTATATGAAATTAACTACACGATCAGTTTTCATGGGCATGTGCATGTTTTTGGTCAGTATTAACACCCACAGTGTAAATAAGTTGTTTAATATTACTGTCTTCTTATAATGACGTAAACGCGTACACAGTAAAGCTTCAAATAAAGTACTATCAAATTGTATGTATCAGATATACTTGAGTAGTTACTGAAAATTATAGCTATAATAAAGATTGTGTAAAGTTAAGTTACTTGCAAGGGTTACAATTTTAAGACTGTTGACATTGCTTCGCTTTCTGATCATTCCAAATTACTTCCATGTAAATCTTTGAAGGTCAGACGCATTTTCTCACCTTACGCACCCGCCTGCCCTCTACTACTTCCATCCTTCCCTAGTAAGTAAGTTCCCAACACTCCTTACATTACTAGATCACCCAACTTTATTGCCTGTCTGAGGCTGCGTAAATTACTAAAATTTTGACTGCTTTCGGTTCCATCAAACCATCTTCATATCCGACTACGTCGACTAGCAGAGGAACGAGTCAATTTCTATACTTTCTACGACAGAACATGTAAATTTGTAGGCTGTATCTACACGGCCAACAAAATTTTTTGTAACCATCATAATGTTGGTCTTTCCAATATAGCGTAAAAATCATTTTTGCAATTTGACGCTTTAGTAATGTACTCTTGTAAAATTTGTGGATGCTCCTTCAGTTCATCTTAGACCTGCTAGAACGAGCCAACGTTAACTAAAAGTTTGACGAATGATAATGAAACTAAATGTTATACTCATCTTGTAAACTACCTGTGATCAGGCTCGTCGTATTATTTCCAAGCGTAGATCAGAGGCCTTTGGTCTTAAATAACCAAGTGAAAGAGCGTCTTCACGCTATAATTTCACGTGATTTCTTCCATATGCTGATTTATCACAAACTAAAGAGAGCTTGTCAACATAAAAGTTTTCTGGGTATAGTACCGTTGGTGTTTCTCCAGAAGCAGTAGTTTTTACATTATGACGCGGTACCATACCCAGAAAACTTTTATGTCGACTGACTCTGGCCGCGGAAGCCTACGCAATTATAAAGACAGCTTCTTCACACGCCTTTTTTTCATAGTCACAAAACAAAGACCATCAGCGCTGTATATTAGTGCTCTCACAAAGAGCTCACAAGAACTGACTGCACTGAACTAAGGAATTGAAGTGTTCGCTTTGGCGCGAATCTCACGCCTCCATAAAACCCTAGTCCTCCAGAAACATATAGAAACTTCTATTAGTCAAGTTGATATACAGAACATTTTCCGCTTTCAAGAACATAGATAAACTTAAATAAAACTATATTTTCGTGATAACACACTTCTCAGAAATATAATATAAACAAAAACTACTTATACAGTTACGAAATTAAATTTAATAATGTCATGTATAAAGGACATTGTACATAATTAATGATACAATTTCAAAACGCTGCAGAAAGAGAACCACTAGTCGGAATGACGTCAAATTTGAACAGAACGTTATTGACGCAGGTGGAAACTTAATGAGAAAAAAACGAAAATTTGACCACTAGATGGCGCTGTAAGCATCTGAAAGTAAATCGGGTTGGCTACAAATGACAGATGAATCGCAATACGACGGCTATGGTCTGTGTTGCACATTGCACCATCCGCACTGTGTAATGTGCATGACTGAAGGGATTAGGTACTTAACAGTTGAGGCGCTGTTTGTTAGGTAAGCCCTTCCATCACAGCAGGGCCTTACTAAGACGAATTGGAAAAATAACTTTTTAAGTGTCCTGAGGCCGAAAACCGCATGAAAAGCAAAATGTCACCGGTTTTTAATTGTCTAGGAGCCAAAACCGCATAAAGAGCACAGTACAATCGGTTTTTAACTGTTCTTGGTCAAAAATCGCATAAAAAGCAAAATGACATCGGTATTTCACTGTCGCATTATTCGGTACTCCGTACACCGTTTTCTGCCACAAGTTGAAACCGAGAAATAGCTTGTTCTACAACAGATCGGAGTGTCTCAGGGATCACGTTCAGAGCACGTTGCGCAATGCGTGCCTTCAGTTCAGCTATATTCGTAATTGGAGCGCTGAATACAATATTGCTCAGATAGCCCCAAAGCCAGAGTGTTATCTTGGATTAATAACAGCCTACCAACACATCAGCGCTGTTGAAAGGCTGGAGTAACGCTGATACTCGAAAGACTGTCACAGGGTTTACCAGTGACCGTACAGGTAACGGAACGAACAGTACTCATCTCCTCGAAAAAATACGGCCCTACGATAAACGATGCCGTCAATCCGCGCCACACAGTCACTTTTGCAAAATGATGTGGTATGCGTGCGGATTTTCCATTGCCCATATTCTGCCACTCTGCATACTGACATGTCCTTGGAGAAGGAAATGCGTTTCGGCCGGCCGCTGTGACCGAGCGGTTGTAGGCGCTTCAGTCCTGAACCGCGCGACCGCTGCGGTCCCAGGCACGAATCCTGCCTCGGGCATGGATGTGTGTGATGTGGTGTCACCGCCAGACACCACACTTGCTAGGTGGTAGCTTTTAAATCGGCCGCGGTCCGCTAGTATACGACGGACCCGCGTGTCGCCACTGTCAGTAATTGCAGACCGAGCGCCACCACACGGCAAGTCTAGAGAGACGTACTAGCACTCCCCCCAGTTGTACAGCCGACGTTGCTAGCCATGGTTCACTGAGAATTACGCTCTCATTTGCCGAGACGATAGTTAGCATAGCCTTCAGCTACAGTTGCTACGACCTAGCAAGGCGCCATTACCAGTATAGATATTGAGATTCTATTACTGTATCATCAAGAGCGATGTTCTACAAATGTTGATTAAAGTTAAGTATTCCAGAAGCTACGTACTTTTCTTTATAGCATTCATTACGTATCCTGTTTCAGACCTCACGCCAGCCTGCGTGAGGTTATAGCGTGCATTTCGGTCTCCTCCAATAAAACAGTGTTGGCACGTCTGCCGACACTTCATGTGATGTCCTTAGGTTTGTTAGGTGTAAGTAGTTCTAAGTTCTAGGGGACTGATGACCTCAGATGTTAAGTCCCATAGTGGTCCGAGCCATTTGAACCATTTCAAATGCGTTTCGACTGTCCACAGAATGTTCCCCGGCCATTCATTGTCCACTTTCATACTAGCAAGAAATTGTAAAGCAAACGGCTGTCTTGCTGGCAGGTCAGCAGCAAGCAACTTCTGACCATATATGATTTTGTATGGATAGCAATGCAAATTGTTTAGTAAGATTTTATAGATCGTGCCCGCAATCATGTCCAACGTTCGGGAAATTCCGCGTGCGCTGCGTGTTTGCACACCACCGCTCGACTACTCCAGCAATGCTGTGGCCACATCTTCGATAGACGTCGGACAAACTCCTTTCCTCCTGCCATCTGCATGTCCAAACGTCTGTTGTAATTTTGGAGTCATTTCCTCCAGACCTTCAGCAGACTTCGGATCAATGCTTCCTTTTCACATTCCTGATTGTCCGAAACTTCTGCAGGGCTACTGGCACATCGTCACGTCGTCTTGTAAAAGAGCTTTACCAGCAGCGTGCGATACTTCATGGAGACTGTCATTTTGATCGTCTCGGACACAAACTAAGGAACAGTCGTCTGCCGTGCTTGTATTGATGTGCATGTTCGCACGCCCACGGCCCCATATGTTGATCAAAGTTATCTTAATATTTTTGTTGTTGTTACATGAGATTTCCCCCTGTATGGATAATATGCCGCTCAAATTTGACGTCATTCTGAACAGTGGTTCTCTTTTTACAGCGTTTTGAAACAGGAACTTTCATTATGGACACCATGTATTTGTGGCTCCAAGCAGCTTCTAGTCTAGGGGATGATGTAGAGGTCCAGGTTTGTCGAACATTAGTGAAAATACTAAATTTCACCACTTTTTTTTTTTATTTTCCATCCAGGCATGGCAAAACAATGAAATTTATGCATCAGTCTTCTGCACATCGCTAAAGGCATGCAATACGTGAATGAAAAGTTATAAAGATAACATCACTATTGAGGATAGTAAACATTATAAAAGTTTAATATGTAATTACATAATTAAAATAATAGTTGGAAGGATTATGGTGTATGTCACATCGCAAAAATAATAAGAATTTCATATGTTGTTTCACTTAACTATATGTTATGAACATGGAGTATGCTTTCTAAAAATTATAATAATTACTGAATTAATGGATGATAATACTTTATGAGAAATTTCGGAAGAAAAATATTGTTAAGTGCGAAACCGCTGCCACTTATGATCCAATATAACAAATGGAATTTATGGGATAATTAACTTCATTTAAATTTAAAATAAAAGTTATGCTCCGAAGTATTACATTTCCTGACAGGCCACAGGCCATATCCGGTACATCTAAACCGTATGGGACTAACTAACTATAAAGTATGCAAATGCGGAGAAAGTGGGACACCAGAACATGTCATACTGCTGTGCAACACGCTAGCACAAGTGAGACCTATACAGAATAAAAATGACATCACCAGAATAATACTTAAACCCGATCACTGGAACACAATAAATAGCGTAGCCGATATTGTATCGAACACTCTGCACGCAGAATACAAGCGCCAGAACCCATATGGAAGGAGGCATAGACAAGCACAAACAACACAACAAACCACATGGGAGGACACGAACACGACCACAGATTCTGAAACCGAGGAAGGAACACTAAGTGAACATGACTCAGAAGGGATCAACATATAAGGGACCAAAACCAACAATGTATGACACTGCATGCCAGAACACAGTCACAAACAACACAACAATCATAAAACAAATAAATACCTGCACCACATATAAAGACTGTAGTAATAAGGTAATGTTGCTTGGGAGGAAAAGGCTCGAAAAACTTTTATTTCGAGGCTCCTCCTCTCCAATGGCATCCTGCATAGGGTTTAAAATATACTGCACACAAGCAGTAATGCATTGTTCGTCTTATTGTGTGCCGACAGAAGTATATTCTCTTCTCTATTCAAAGCTATAATTAATGAATTTCATATATCAGAAATGAATTAAGTTATTTAAGGAATAATGCATTCAAGTAGCAATGAACTATATTTTATTTCAACTAACAAGTTACAAACGTAAGTGTATTTCTCATGTGTAACTAAAATTCATGTATTGATGTATGAAGTGCTCAAACAGCATTTAATCTGTTTATTCTGTGTAAACATACATTAGCGCAAACCATTTCAGATGAGAATGGCTCGAGGTTGTACCGAGACCTTCTCATCTGAAACAGATAGAAATAGGCCATTACTAACCAACATCCTCTCTCTATATTACAAATTATTCTTAACCACGTTCACTGTGTAACTTTTTCTTTGACATTTGCATTGTACAAATAATATTCTCATCGACTAGGTGGTAACAAATTATATGGAACCATTTTAACAATTGTTAAGCATTCAATTCGCTGTAACCTCAGAGAAATCTTTGTATATTATATTCTTTATATTATTTAAAAAAATGCATTAACAACTGTATACCAATACGACTGCAACAATGAGAAGTCTCTGCTATTAGATTCAGAAGCATCCGACCCACCTTACATTTCAAGGCGGTGGGTTACTCTGTACTGTTAATGAAATAAATAAATAAATTATGAAGAAACATGTGAAGTTATGAAATTTAAATAAATATTGCTATACATTACATCGACCCCATAGGCTCACGTCTTGTACTTTAGACTTACAATTGTAGGTAAAACCCAGCTGAAAAAATAATGGAATCACATATTTCATCATACAAGCTTAGTATCGTAATCTACTGTTGATCGAAGATCACCGTAATTCTGGTTCGTTACATAGTGACACTAAACACGAACAACACCAACGCATCGTAACGGCCGTTTTAGCTATGACAGAAAACTGCAGCTGTAATCTTTTACGTACTCGCCAATGCTGTGTACGTATACGAAGTTACGTTCACGTGGGTCCTTCCTTCGTAGCGGCATGTCAGAATAAAATCTCGGTTTTCACGCCGCGTCAATTCGAATAAAGTTCTCGACGGCTATCTCTACCATCATCGTCGGGAGTAAAGCCACTGACTGCCGGGACTGGCACGGTTTTCCGTTTATGTAGCCACGATTGGAGCCTCTGACATCAACCAGACAGAGCCGAAACGACGCATGCGCGAAGGTGAGTTTCGCAGGTCCGGCCCGCCGCGGGACGGAATGACGTCAGGTTGGACGAGGGGCCGGCGTCAATTTCGAAATTGCCGCTCACGCCTCCCTACAAGCGTCAAGTATCCGTTGTTGCTTCCTTTCGACATGCAAAGCCCTCCATCGTGGCCAACTTGGTGTGTACCTACGGTCCTTGTTAAAATTGTTGCTGTTCATTCTAATCTCAGGCGCCTTTTTTTCTAACGCAATCCCAATATGTTGGTGAATGAGCCAAGACTCTCGTGTTTTCAAACTGTATTTTGTGTCTGTTTTCCGGGCGATGCTGGGCTATGGCTAACTTGTCAAGCGCACTTTGCTTGATATGTTTCTTGTGCTCAGTACAATGCTCTGCAGCTGTGCGAATTACCTGACCTAAGTAGGTGCTGCCGCATTCGCAAGGGACTGAAATGGTTCAAATGACTCTGAGCACTATGGGACTTAACTTCTGAGGTCATCAGTCCCCTAGGACTTAGAACTCCTTAAACCTAACTAACCTAAGGACATCACACACATTTATGCCTGAGGCAGGATTCGAACCTGCGACCGTAGTGGTCGCGCGGTTCCAGACTGAAGGGCCTAGAACCGCTCGGCCACTCTGGCCGGCCGCAAGGGACTGAGCAGTGGTAAAAATTTATTTTTTTGAAGCGCGTGCCGCAGCGCGTTCTGTGAAGCAGTCAAATGGTTCAAATGGCTCTGAGCACTACGGGACTCAACTGCTGTGGTCATAAGTCCCCTAGACCTTAGAACTACTTAAACCTAACTACCCTAAGGACATCACACACATCCATGCACGAGGCAAGATTCGAACCTGCGACCGTAGCGGTCGTGCGGTTCCAGACTGTGGCGCCTTTAACCGCACGGCCACTCCGGCCGGCTGTGAAGCAGTCGCCCTCTGTTTCTGGCGTTGGCCCAATGTGGTAGTCGCAGCTTTGGTGTCTCCCTCTGGTGGGAAAGTGGAAATGTTGCCTGTTCACGTGCATTTAAGGGGCGCTATGAGCTCGGCAGTGTCTTCAGCAAGGTCCTGGAATCTATCCTCACCCGACGCATCCAGCAGCATCTCCGCCAGCACCGCCTCCGTCCCGTTACCCAGTGTGGCTTTCGGCCGTCCTTCTCTTCCGACGACCTTCTCCTCCAACCCACTCATCTCCTTTCCGAAAAGCTTAATTCCCGTCGCTCCGCAATCTTCCTCTCCTTGGACGTCAAACGTGCTTATGACCGCGTATGGCATTCCGGTCTCCTCTTCAAGCTCCAAACCTTCGCCCTTCCCATTAACTACGTCTCTGATCAGCTCCTTTCTCTCCCACCGTCCTTCCTAGGTCACCATCCCTAACACGGCTTCCTACACTTTTTTTACCTCCGCCGGTGTGCCCCAAGGCTCCGTCCTCTCCCCCCTTCTGTACCTTCTGTATACGGCGGACATGGCGCCGCCGTCACCCCCCCGTCCACCTTCTCCAGTTAGCCGATGACACCGCCTTCCTTGCCCTCACCCCCACCCTGCAGCGTTCCCAACACCTTCTCCAATCCCATCGTGACCGGTTCACTGCTTGGTGCAACCAGTGGTTGCTCAAGGTCAACCCCTCCAAAACCCAGGCGATCATTGTAGGCAATACCACCCCTTCCTTCCACCTCCTTGATTTCTATCTCACCATCTATGGCCGTGCTATCGCCCTCACCCCCACCCTTAAGTACCTTGGCGTCACCCTCGACCGTCGCCTCTCCTGGACCCCCCATCTCCGGACACTCCAAGCCAAGGCACGCTCCTAACTCCGTCTCCTCAAGCTCCTTTCTGGCCGTACGTGGGGTCTGGACCCCTCCACCATACTCCACACCTATAAATCCCTCATTCGCCCTATCCTTTGTTATGCCCATGTGGCCTGGATCTCCGCCCCCCCCCCTACCTTTTATAAATCCTTGAACGCCATGCTCTCCGCCTCGCGTATCGCATCCGTCTCCCCTCCCCCACGCGGATCCTGTACGATCTCATTCCGTTCCCCCACCTCCTCCTTTTCCTTGAAAGGATACAGATCCTGTACACTTCCTGTAAACTCCATCCTCCTCACCCACTTATCTCGCCCATCCTCTCCCACCCCCGCCCGCTGCTGTGCCTGTATTACCATGTCCCACCCAGTCTCCATCTCTCCACCCTCCTTACCCTCTCCCAAGGTCGCTTCCGCCAGCTCCCCCTCTCTGATGATGTCCTCCTCCCCTCCATCTACCTCTCCTATCAACTTTGATCCTCCCCCCCATTTCCCGTGTCTTTTCCTTTAGGCACCCTCCCTCCCTTCTCTCTCCTTTTCCCCCATCCCCCTTCCGCCCTCCTCTTCCCCCGGGCGTCCCCTCCATCTTCCTCCCTTCCCCCTATCTCCCATGCCCGTGGCATCCCTGCTCTTCCCTCTCCCTCTCCCATCCCCCACTCCTCCTCTCGTGGCAGGTCCCCGGACTCGTACTCGCATAGTGAACATTCGCGCGCCGGAGATCAACGCCTCGTGTTTCTGTGTGTGCCGTCGTTTTGTGCTTAAGTGGTTCAGTGTGACAATTTTCGTCTATGTATGTGTCCAAGTGTCTGCACAAATTTTATCTTGGACTCTACGCCCGTGAACGGCTCCACGTATTTTAAAAACTGTTTGTCTCCGTTTGCATGTCCACCGTATTTTTTCTCTAATTGTCTTCATTTGTATCTTTTGTGTTTCTCTGAGGCCAAAGAGCGGCGTAGTATGCTGCTGCTGGCATGCCTGTAAACAGGTTTAAAAATAACAATAAAGGAAAAACAAACTCGGCAGGGGGTAAGTCGGAGTGAGACCAGGTCAGTCTCGCGTCACCAGTTGCTGGTCTGTCTCTCGTTTGCATCTGTGCGGCACTTAGCGTCTGTCTGTCGTCGGAGTGCTAATTGTCGTTTGGATCAAAGTTTAAAGCCAGAAAATGAGAGTCTTGCCTCTCTGTCAGTAACAGAACTCAGCTAGTGGTCGCCCGGTCAGGGCTGAGTTCCTGCATCTGAGTCTGCGCGTTAGGCCGCCAGTTTGCTCTAGTTTCTCGGGCAACGGTCATTGCCGGTTTGATCGGTAGGTTGGTTAGTCGCGCACTGAGACACGAGATGACTTGTCCGCCTTGAGCGTCACCGCATATGAGGTCCCCACGTGAGTCCAGTCGGCAGCGCCGCATAGAAAGGGGTAGTGGCTTCGCGGTTGGCACGAGAGCTATAGGAGCGAAACCACGACATCGGGCTGGCCGGGATGAGCTGCGACGCCGTGAGACGGGAGATCGGCGCGCCTTCCTGCGTTCGTTAAAGCGGTTGGCAGCGGACGGTTCGGGAGAGCGTTGGGGGTGCTGCGCCAGGTCTTCGCCAGAAATCGCAGTTTATTAGAAGTTAAGCGATTTAAGATATGTTGTTTCATTTACTTGCTAAATTCTACATGTTTTTTTGGTGAGGTCACCAGCCGCTTTGTTTCGGGGTCGTCCCACCATTCTTCTCCGTTTGCCCACCCACGGAAAGGTGGTTATTTGTGAATTGGGTGGTCCGTTTTTCTCTTGTGGGATTGGGGAAGTTTAGAGCAATCTGCGGTTCGGGTTATTTAGTAACTCCCCCGTCAATCTGCCATACGTTCATAGCTGCCTCTGTCATGTTTGTCGGATTCGGTGTTAACGGATTTATTGCTTAAAGGCCGAATTCTTGAAATATGTTTTTATCTTGCCTATCACCTTGCGAGTTGGTATATGTGTAATGTATGGCATGTTGTACATTTTATGTAAGTCTGCATTTTATGGGTTTTATTTAAATAGTCATTTTAGGGTTTAAGGTTGCCACCCTTCCACCGTAAGAGTCCTTAAAAAAGAAAAATTGCGCTTTCGGTGGCAAATAATTTGAGTGTTGTACCGTTGCTATAGTTTACGTGTTTCTGTGAGTTGTTAAAATTTTTTTATTTTAAAGTAATCAGGTGTGTTGCAGATTTGCATCAGTGTACTCTTTCAGAGGTTGTTGTGAGCGGTCATGATTACGGCCGTGTTGAAAGGGAGCAGGCAAGCTTCTCAGCCCAAAGGCTCATACTGTTAATATTGTTCTGTCTGCCTCTAAATAAAATTGTAACTTGATATTTCGGGGGTGCTTTTCTGCTTATAATTTTAAATCTGTTTTTGAAAAAGCTTTTAGGAATAAAATTCACATTTGTTAAAAGTAATTTCATTTTCCAACAGTTACTTCCTGGCAACTACTTCCACGCTCACCTAGTGTGATTAAATGTGTTAATGTTCTTGACGAATCACTAGTAAATAAAGTAAATTCTTTAAGAAAAGATTTTGAAAATAAAACCACGGTTCAGACACCATATAAGCCACGCACACGAAGAACTATGTCGCCTTTAACAGGGCGCAGTTTACCTCGTATCTTAGGGCCGGGCCTGTACACTGATCTCAGTCCATGTCTCTGTAGCACACGTCCTGATTTGCTGCTCGTGGTCCCACAGTATGGCACGAAAGCAGCCGGCTTGGCCTCTTCAGCCGATTCACAAGGCGTCCTTCTTCGGTGGCACCTGAAAGCGTCTGCAATGTCTCTCTTGCTATAACTACTGTGTCTGAAAGTCAGACTGTAGGATGTCGTCATCAGAAATAATGTTTGTGCACTAACGTGTTCAGAACCTCTTTCTTGTGTATAGGATGGTGAAAACTGTCGGCGTTCAAGTATCGATCAGTGTACCTCTGTTCCACGTACACTGAATGACCAAGTCGGTCTCCTGCCTTTCGCTCAACTAAAACATCCAAGAACGGTAGTTTGCCATCTTTCTCCATCTCAAAGGTAAATTTAATGATGGGACGGACACCGTTCATATGGTCGATAAACTTTTGCAGTGCATTTTCATCTTGAGACCATATCAGGACGTAGCTCAGAAAGCGAGACTGACGCAACGCCGCAGAGTTCAGAGCCTGCTCCTCAAAACACTCCACGAAAATATTCGCTGCTACCGGAGAGAGTGGTGATCTCACCGCTGTGCCATCCGTCATTTCATAATATTCGTCGCGGTACAAGAAGTACGTTGCCGTTAGAACACTGACATACGACCACGCCTTCTGGGTGCTTCACTTCTTCTGCCAGGCAGTACAATGCAAATACGGAATGTAAGGCTAGGGTTTTCTGGTTATGACGGCTGTGACGTCGGACTGCAGCGGCGCGCAGATGGGCCGGCGCGTACAGTTGGTGTTGTGCGCAGAGAACCACCGCGCGACGGAGTGGGCATGAATACATGCATGCTGTGGGCGCCGGGTGCGGCGGCGGTGGCCGCTGTCCCCGGAATGGAATCTCGGTGGCCTGGTATTATACGGCACGGTGAGGGCGTGTGTGCAAACTGCCGGCACGCGGAATAGCGTCCAGCCGGGCAAGCGGCGAGCGGCACGAGCTCTAGATGAAATACTCCGGCCAGAATGGCTCGCTGTAACTGCTTAGAGTCCATGACTCCCGCTGTATAACATTCCGTGTAACTACTTTCAGTTTAATATATATACCTCATTACTAGATTACTGCTATTTATGTAACACTCAAGAGTAAGTAGGAACGGCGCAGTATAGGGTATGCATGAAGCCCTTCTAAGGCTTTCGTTGGTTATTCAATTTTTCTTCTCCCTGCGATCCGAAACGCACTAATCTGGAAACTTTTGCCAGTGGAGATATCATCACTACACTTTCTCAATTACAGGCCGCATATGTGTGTTTTCTGACCGATTTGATGTGGGCTGCCACGAATTCTTTCCTGTGCCAACCTCTTCATCTTAGTGTAGCAGTGCAACCTAGGTCCTCAATCTCTTGCTAGATGTATTTCAATCTCTGTCTTCCACTACAGTTTTTCTCTTCTAGAGCCCCCTATAGTACCACTGGAACTTATTCCCTGATGTCTTAACAGATATCCCGTCGTTTTATTCCTTCTTCTTGTCAGTGTTTTCCATATAGTCGTTTCCTCTCCCATTTTGCGTATAACTTCCTTATTCCTTACCTTATCAGTCCACCTCATTTCAGCCGGCCTGTGTGGCCGTGCGGTTCTAGGCGCTACAGTCTGGTACCTAATTTTCAAATTCTTCCACATTCCAAATGCTTCGATTCTCTTCTGTTCTGGTTTTCCCACGGTCCATGCTTCACTACCATACACTGCTGTGCTCGAAACGTACAGTCTGCGATATCACTATCCGAAGGTACTGTAATATTTTTAGACCATGCGGCATCGGACGACTGGAAAGCGGCTATCGCGTGTAATAAGCCTGATTAGCTTTGCTATGTAGTTCAGACTACTACACGGAATTACTGAATAAATATTCGCGATGGCGTACAAGAAATCGAATGTTAAATGAATTCTGATTTTCATTAACAAAAATAACCTCTTTGAAGTGACTGAACAGAATGCACTAACTAGTGAACGTTAATAACGCCTAGCAGGCGAACAACATTTACGTAACAAAATATACACACATATATGATAAACACTTGAACTTGCTGTAAGTTAGATGGAACTACACCAACTGTCAGTAATGATTTTAATGTTACTGAATTTGCATTGTACTGAGGGTACAATGAGTACTGTGGTGGCAATAAACTCTTTAATTGAATAATCAATGAACACTATAAAACTGATGGTTTCTAGAGAAGTTAAAAACATTACTTTAGAATCGTTTTGTTCTAATGAAACTGAATGAGTTTTTACGTTGTCTATGTACTGAAAAGCCACCACATCGAGTTGAACTGTAATTAATGTGGCACTGTACCTGGCGTTTTCTGTCAGTTGTATAATCCGGCGTTTGTTGGAAATTTTCGGCGTTAACTCCGATTATATTCTCATGTTGCATTAATACTCCGATACTCACGTAACATAGCCTTTTTACTGGTGTTGCTGCACACACAGTGATGGATTTGGGATAATAATGAACTATTTTCTGTAAATAATTGATGACACTCATGGAATGCACTTTGAATCACAAACTTATTATTTCACTCAGGCATTACACTGTAGAGAACTTGACTTGATAAATACATAAACTGTTTCGCTACGGATAAATGTACTTGTTATGGCGGCGGTATAAAATGCACTGTTCATAAAAACACTGTCGTGCGATAACTACTAGTTTGTTGCTTGTGCTGGCGTGAGCTCATCAATGGATCTCATATGGTAGTAAGATCACATTGTAACATTAGCTGCAGACACTGTTCCCTTCATACCTTGCTGCTGGTCGCTGCAGTCCTTCGTAAATTACGCAGACTTCCACAAGGCGTGTCATGTGCTTTTTGAGCGGAACGGCAACTATATCGCTCACAACCCGTCTCCGTCGAAATGTTGCATCCTGCAAGCCTTATTCCCATTTGACTTGCTGACACACCACAAATCCAGTTCGTGTTTGTTGTAAGTTCACTTTTAACTGTCTATAAGCAACGTTACCATACCATACTAAAACCGTCACTTTTGCGCCGCACAATCTCTGTTCTGCATCTGAACAGTTGACATATATAAAACTAATATTAAATTAATATTTTTACTATATGTAATAATATTATCCTAGTTTAACGCTTCTTTATTTCGTCATCCGAGTGCAGCACTATTCAGATACTGTCTTACTCGTAGCGCTATTTCATTTGACTGCCGTCAGGCGGAAGCACCTGTGCTTTTGTTTGCGCAACTATCCAACAGATGGATTGAGTGTTCACTTATTCAACTGCTGCGCCTTGGCTATGCTTCGTTGTGGCATTACAAGTCCCAGAAATTTCTTCCTCAAATTAAGGCCTAGCAGGCTTCTCTTGGCTAGGAATACCTTTTTGACCAGTGCTAGTCTGCTTTTGGTGCCCTCCTCATTTTCCTGCCTTGGTAGTAGAATTCCTTAACTTTATCTACTTCGTGACCCTCAATCCTGACGTTGGTCTGATTTCTGCTACTTTGCATCACTTTCCTCTTTCTTCGATTTGCTCTCAGTGCATATTCTGTACTCATTAGGCTGTTTATTCCATTCAGCAGGTGATGTATTTCTTCTTCACTATCACTCAGGATAGCAATATCATCAGCGAATGCTGGCCAAGGTGGCCGTGCGGTTCTAGGCGCTACAGTCTGGAACCGCACCACCACTTTGGTCGAAGGTTCGAACCCTGCCTCAGACATGAATGTGTGTGATGTCCTTAGTTTAGTTAGGTTTAAGTAGTTCTAAGTTCTAGGGGACTGATAACCTCAAAAGTTAAGTCCCATAGTGCTAAGAGCCATTTGAACCATTTTTTCATCAGCGAATCTTATTTTTGACATCCTTTCATCTTGAATTTTGATATTACTCTGGAATCTTTCTTTTATTTCGATGTGTAGATTGAATAGTAGGACTGGAAGACTACAGTCCCGTCCCACACACTTTGAAATCTGAGTGCTTCATTCTTGGTCTCCCACTCTTACTACTCCATTTTACTTTTGTACACACCTCTTCCTATAGCTTACCTGTATTTTTCTCAGAATTTCGAACATTTTGCACCGTTTCACATTGCCGAACGTTTTTTCCAAGTCGATAAAACCTATGAACGTGACTCGATTTTTCTTTAGTCTTGCTTCCATTACAAACCGCAACGTCAGAATTGCCTCTCTAATGTCTTTACCTTTCCTAAACCCGAACTGTACATTATTCTTGTCAGCAACTTGGCTCCATTAGCCGTTAAGCTGATTATGGGGTAATTCTCACACTTGTCAGCTCTTGCCGTCTTAGCAATCGTGTGAATGATATTTTTCCAGATATTCCGATGATGTAGCGCCAAACTCATTCATTCTATACATCAAAGTGAGTAGTCTTTTGTTACCACTTACACCAATGGTATTAGAAATTCTGATGGAATGTTATCCATCCCTTTTGCCTTATTTGATCTTAAGTCTTCCACAGCTCTTTCCAATTCTGATTCTAATAGAGAATCCCTTACCGCTTCTATATCGACTCCTGTTTCTTCTTCTATAACATCAGACAAATCTTCCCCCACATAGAGGCCTTCAATGTAATGTTTTTAACTATCCGCTCTCTCCTCTACATTTAATAGTCGAAAAAAAAGGAACTGAGCGTATGGCATTGCTGGGTGGCCCATCCAGGGAAGTTCGGCCGCCTAGTGCAGGTCTTATTTCAGTTGATTTCACATTGGGCGACTTGCGTGCCGGTGATGAGGATGAAATGATGATGAGGACAACACAGCACCCAGCCATTTTGAACTTCACTTGCCGCGCGAGATTAGCCGAGCGGTCTAAAGGCACTGCAGTCATGGACTGTGCGGCTGGTCCCGGCGGTATTTCGAGTCCTCCCTCGGGCATCGGTGTGTGTGTTTGTCCTTAGAACAATTTAGGTTAAGTAGTGTGTAATCTTAGGTGCTGACGACCTTAGCAGTTGAGTACCATAAGGTTTCACACACATTTGAATATTTTATTTAACTTCACTGAACCCCTATTTCCAGAGTGAGCCTTTGCATTTCCCTTTTCGGATTTTCTGACATTCCAAGCCTGAACGCGCTGAACGTATCCTTCCGTCAGTTATTCAGTCTTTTTCTCGTTGTTAACTTCCCGTTAGCAGTCCCATCCTGGACATCCGAATGGGAGACTATTACGGAATCTTATGCCAGTGGAGAGATCATCACGATTCTTTCTCAGTTACATGCTTCAAGTCCTGTGGATACTGTAGCGTTGCTCTTGGGGGGCAAAAAGAAAAGGAGTTGTTATTTTTTTTTAATGCAGAAAAAGTGAATATTTTGTTGGGCCACTTGGCAACAGAATCAGAGATTATTTACACTATTATAATAACATACGTTGAGCATTTAATACCTTAATAAGATAAACATTATCATTTCTGTGCATTTTTATATTCGCGATGTACTCATACCCGGAACAACACTAACGGACCAGAAGATTTATAGACTTTAAAAGAAATGCAACACTACACAATTAAAACCCTTCGGCCTGGATGTGACCATCATGATGCTGTACACAGAACCTGGATTCATCCGAAAAAATAACGTTTTCCAATTCGTGCAGTCAGGTTCGTCGTTGAGTACACCATCGCAGGCTCTCCCGTCTGTGATGTAGCGTCAACGGTAACCGCAACCATGGTCTCCGAACTGATAGTCCATGCTGCTGCAAACGTCGTCGAACGGTTCGTGCAGATTTGTCTTGCAAAGGTCCCCAGCTGTTGACTCAGGGATCGAGACGTGGCTGCACGATCCGTTACAGCCATGCGGATAAGATGCCTGTCATCTCGACTGCTAGTGATACGAGGCCGTTGGGATCCAGCGCTGCTTTCCGTGTTACCCTCCTGAACCCACCGATTCCATATTCTGCTAACAGTCATTGGATCTCGACCAACGCGAGCAGCAATGTCGCGATACGATAAACCGCAATCGTGTAGGCTACAATCCGACCTTTATCAAAGTCGGAAACGTACGCAGTTCGTGTTGCGTTGGAGAACCTCTCGGGTGCGTGTACTTGTGTGAGGCCTTGCGTTGGAGAACGAGAAGATCGTTTGTACACTACTAGCCATTAAAATTGCTGCACCACGAAGATGACGTGCTACAGACGCGAAATTTAACCGACACAGGAAGATGCTGTGGTATGCAAATGATTAGCTTTTCAGAGCATTCACACAAGGTTGGCGCCAGTGGCGACACCTACAACGTGCTGACATTAGGAAAGTTTCCAACTGACTTCTCACGCACAAACACCAGTTGACTGCCGTTGCCTGGTGAAACGTTGTTGTGATGCCTCATGTAAGGAGGATCAAAGTTGATAGGAGGGGCAGATGGAGGGGAGGAGGACATCATCAGGGAGGGGGAGCTGGCGGAAGCCACCTTGAGAGAGGGTAAGGAAAGTGGAGAAATGGAGACCGGGTGGGACGTGGGAATACAGGCGTGGCAGCGGGTGTGGGTGGGAGAGGATGGGTGAGACAAGCGGATAAGGAGGATCGAGTTTGCGGGAGGTGTACAGGATCCGTATCCTTTCAAGGAAAAGGAGGAAGTGGGGGAAAGGGGATGAGATCATAGAGGATCCGCGTGAGGGAGGGGAGACGGATGCAATAAGTGAGGCGGATAGCATGGCGGTCAAGGATTTGAAGGGATTTATAAAAGGTAGGGGGAGTGGAGATCCAGGGCAGATGGTCATAACAAAGGATAGGGCGGATGAGGGATTTATAGGTGTGGAGGATGGTGGAGGGGTCCAGACGCCACGTACGGCTGGAAAGGAGCTTGAGGAGATGGAGTCGGGAGTGTGCCTTGGCTTGGATTGTCTGGAGATGGGGAGTCCAGGAGAGGCGACGGTCAAAGGTGCCGCCAAGGTACTGAAGGGTGGGAGTGAGGGCGATAGGACGGCCATAAACGGTGAGGTAGAAATCTAGGAGGCGGGATGAAGGGGTGGTTTTGCCTACAATGATCGCCTGGGTTTTGGAGTGATTGACCTTAAACAGCCACTGGTTGCACCAAGCGGTGAACCGGTCAAGATGGGGTTGGAGAAGGTGTTGGGAGCGCTGCAGGGTAGGGGCAAGGGCAAGGAAGGCAGTGTCATCGGAAAACTGGAGAAGGTGGATGGGGGGTGACGGCGGCGGCATTTCCACCATATGCAAAAGGTACAGAAGGGGGGAGAGGATGGAGCCTTGGGGCACACCGGTGCAGGGAAGAAAGCTGTAGGAGTCTATGTTATGGATGGTGACGTAGGAAGGACGGTGGGAGAGAAAGGAGCCGATCAGACGGGCGTAGTTAATGGGAAGGGCGAAGGATTGGAGCTTGAAGAGGAGACTGGAATAAAATACGCGGTCATAAGCTCGTTCGAGGTCCAGGGAGAGGAAGATTGCAGAGCGACAGGAATTTAGCTGGTCGGAAAGGAGATGAGTGAGATGGAGGAGAAGGTCGTCGGAAGAGAAGGACGGCCGAAAGCCACACTGGGTAACGGGAAGGAGGCGGTGCTGTCGGAGGTGCTGTGGGATGTGGTGGGTGAAGATAGATTCCAGG
Source organism: Schistocerca cancellata (assembly GCF_023864275.1). Taxonomy (NCBI): domain Eukaryota; kingdom Metazoa; phylum Arthropoda; class Insecta; order Orthoptera; family Acrididae; genus Schistocerca; species Schistocerca cancellata. The sequence continues at coordinate 616,127,850 of NC_064630.1, read as the reverse complement.
ACCTTGCTGAAGACCGTGGTAAGGCTGATGGTACGGTAGGAGGAGACGGCGGACGGCGGTTTGCCAGGTTTAAGGAATATCAGGATACGTGAGGTTTTCCACAGGTCGGGGTAGTAACCGATGGACCGGACGACATTGTAGAGCCTGGCCAGGGTGGAGAGGAAAGAGACAGGAGGTTCACAAAGGTGACGGTAGGTGACACGATCGTGACCAGGAGCGGTGTTGCATTTTCTGCGGAGTGTAGTAATGAGATCCTGTGTAGTGATAGGGGCATTGAGTTCCGTGTGTGCAATGTTGTTGAAGTACTGGAAACTAGGTGTGAGGGGAGGGACAGAGGTGTCAGTTCGATTGCAGACATACGGGAAGAGGGAGTAATCGAACTGGGGATCATCGGGGATGGAGAAAACATTGGAGAGGTAGGAGGCAAAGTGATTGACCTTACTAATGGAGTCAGGGAAGGGGTGATCATCATGGAGAAGAGGATAATAGGGGGAGGGTTTAGTTCCAGTAAGGCGTCGGAAGACTGACCAGAACTTGGACGAGTTGATAGGTAGGGTAGCATTTAAAAGGGTGAATGTGTGTCGCCAGTCCCGGCGTTTCTTAGCCGCGTGCAAATTACGAATGTGTCGCTGGAGTTGCCAGTGGCGTCGTAGTGTGTACGGGTCATGCGTGCAGAGGAAGGCACGGTAGAGACGGTGGGATTCACGGAGGAGGAGGACGGCCTGTGTGGGTAAGGTACGACGGTGGGGGTGGACGGCGACAGCAGGGACGTGGGCCTCCACGGCCTCAGACAAGGTCTGCTGGAGAAAGGAGGCGGCATGGGTTACATCGTCAGGGTGGTGGTAGGTGAAGGGGTGGCTATCGACCTGGGTGGAAAGGGTATCCCGATAGACATTCCAGTTGGCACGGGAATAGTCATGGACGTACTTAGGGGGTGGGTCATTGCGAGGGTCGGTGCGGGGGCGACGACCATCTGAAACGGTGAGGGGATTATTGGAGTGGTGGAGGAGGTAGGGCGAAGTGTGGATGGTGTGGTGGGGTTGGAGGTAGGTTTCATTGAGGAGGAAGGCATCCACGCAGTGGGTGGCAAGGGTGTGCAGGAAGAGGTTCTTGTTGGCGGGAAGGGAGCGGATGTTGTTGAAATGGATACGGTGCTGTCGCACCTGGACAGGGATTTAAACGAGGGTGTCAAGACGGGAGAAGGTGAAATGGGCCTGGTTGTTGGAGTAGGTGGCATACATTTTCAGTTGTAAAACGGAACGGGCGGCGAGGGATATCCATTGGAGGGTGTGGAGGCGCTGAAAAGGATGAACATTCTGAAGGACGATGGTGATGAATGTGATGATGTCCTCAGCGGTAGGGGGCGGGCGAAGGGAATTGCCGGGAGGGGTGGGGGCGTCCAGAGGGCAGACAGGAAAGGTGAGTTCAGGAGTGGTAGGAGGGGTTTGGGACTTACATTTCTGGGAGTATGTAGGATGAGGGAGGTTACAGGTATTACAGGAAGGGGGGACTGGAGATTGGGGCACTGCCATAAAAAGTGTGCTTGCCTACAGTGCGGGGAGGTGGCGGCCTCGCGGCACTCAGATGTCGGGTGTGGATTTATACCGCAAGCACCTTTGGCAGTGGAGGGATTGAGGAGGGGAACGGGAGGGGTCGACTTCATAACGTTGGTTAAAAAGGAGGGCACCCTCCTTCAGAAGACGGTCTATGGAGGGGGCGTGCGCGGAAAAGACCCGCATAAGGCGGGTGGGGCCGGCAGTGTTGTGGATGCGACGAACCGCACGCACCTCCAGATGGGGATGTGCCTGAAGCTCCCCCAACACCTCCTCCTCCGTGATCGTCGGACTAAGCCGAGTGATCACGGCGGTGAAGGTCGACGGGCGACGCGGGAGTTGGGGTTGGCGGGAGAGAGGCGGGAAAGTAGCAGGGATGACGGAAGACAGCAAAACGAAAGCTGAAATTTTAAATTTAGCATTTGAGGAATCTTTCACAATCATACCGCCGTTTGAGTCTCGTACTGATTCCCGTATGGAGGACATAGTGATAGACATCCCTGGGGTTGTGAAGCAGCTGAATGGGTTGAAAATAAGTAAATCACCAGGTCCTGATGGGATTCCAGTTCGGTTTTACAGAGAGTACTCTACTGCATTGGCTCCTTACGTAGCTTGCATTTATCGCGAATCTCTTGCCCAATGTAAAGTCCAGAGCGACTGGAAAAAAGCGCAGGTGACGCCTGTATATAAGAAGGGTAGAAGGACGGATCCTCAAAATAACAGACCAATATCCTTAACATCGGTTTGTTGCAGGATTCTCTAACATATTCTCAGTTCGAATATAATGAATTTCCTTGAGACAGAGAAGTTGCTGTACATGCATCAGCACGGCTTTAGTAAGCATCGCTCCTGCGAAACGCAACTCGACCTTTTTTCACATGATATCTTGCGAACCATGGTTGAAGGGTATCAAACGGATGCCACATTCCTTGACTTCCGGAAAGCGATTGGCTCGGTGCCCCACTGCAGACTCCTAACTAAGGTACGAGCATCTGGGACTGGTTCCCAAATATGTGAGTGGCTCGAAGACTTCTTAAGTAATAGAACCCAGTACGTTGTCCACGATGGTGAGTGTTCATCGAAGGTGAAGGTATCATCTGGAGTGCCCCAGGGAAGTGTGGTAGGTCCGCTGTTGTTTTCTATCTACATAAATGATCTTTTGGTTAGGGTGGATAGCAATGTGCGGCTGTTTGCTGATGATGCTGTGGAGTACGGGAGGTGTCGTCTTTGAGTGACTGTAGGAGGATACAAGATTGCTTGGAAAGAATATGTGATTGGTGTAAAGAATGGCAGTTAACTCTAAATATAGATAAATGTAAATTAGTGCATATGAATAGGAAAAATAATCCAGTAATGTTTGAATACTCCATTAGTAGTGTAGCGCTTGACACAGTCACGTCGATGAAATATTTGGGCGTAACATTGCAGAGCGATATGAAGTGGGACAAGCATGTAATGGCAGTTGTGGGGAAGGTGGAAAGTCGTCTTCGGTTCATTGGTAGAATTTTGGGAAGATGTGGTTCATCTGTAAAGGAGACCGCTTATAAAACACTAATACGACCTATTCTTGAGTACTGCTCGAGCCATTGGGATCCCTATCAGGTAGGATTGAGCGAGGAAATAGAAGCAATTCAGAGGCGAGCTGCTAGATTTGTTACTAGTAGGTTTGATTATCACGCGAGTGTTACGGAAATGCTTCAGGAGCTCGGGTGGGAGTCTCTGGAGGAGAGGAGGCGTTCTTTTCGTGAATCGCTACAGAGTAAATTTAGAGAACCAGCATTTGAGGCTGACTGCAGTACAATTTTACTGCCGCCAACTTATATTTCGCGGAAAGACCACAAAGATAAGATAATAGAGATTAGGGCTCGTATAGAGGCATATAGGCAGTCATTTTTCCCTCGTTCTGTCTGGGAATGGAATAGGGAGAGAAGATGCTAGTTGTGGTACGAGGTAACCTCCACCACGCACCGTATGGTGGATTTCGGAGTATGTATGTAGATGTAGATGAAATGTAAGCACGAGATAACCCGTTGCAAATGTGAAGTGCTGATAAATTAATAACCGGTGTAACCGCCAGAATGTCGAATGGGAGCATGCAAACGGTTAATGCTGTTTGTGGCTGACGCTGGAGTTGTCGTCCGATGATGTCCCATATGTGCTCCACTGGATACCGATCTGGCGATCGAACAGGCCAAGGCCATATGTCGACACTCCTTAGAGCATGTTGGCTTACAGCAGCGGTATGTGGGCGAGCGTTATCCTGCCGGAAAACACCCTCCTGGAATGCTGTGCATGAATGGTAGCACAAGAGGTCGAATCACCAGACTGACATACAGTTTTTAAGTCAGGGTGCGTGGGAGAACCATGAGGGTGCTCCGGCAGTCTTACGAAATCGCGTCTCAGAACGTAACTCCAGTTTGAGGCCCGGTGTGTCTATCATGCAGAGAGGTTATTTTCAGACACTTAGCTGGTCTAACCAAAACACCGCCATCACTGGCAATGATGCAGAATCGGCTTTTATCAGAAAACGCAACAGACCTCCACACAGCCCTCCGATGAGCTCTCGTTTGACAGCACTGATGTCGTAAATGGCGGCTCTTTGGTGTCAGTGGAATGCTACAGGGTGTCTGTCTCGGAACTGTCCTCGAAGTAACCGATTTGTTGCAGTTCTTTGTGTCACTCTAGTGTTATCTGCTGCTCAGATTTTGCTGCTGCAGATGCAGCACGATGGTGCAGTGCCGTACGCCGAACACGATGGTTTTACCTCTCGGCTGTGCCATGTGGCCGTCCAACAGAGTCCGACAGTATATACTCGCGACCGTCGCTGCCAGTAACCATGTACAGTGGCAACATGCTGTCAAGTCTTTTTTGCATGATCGCAGAAGAGACATCCAGCTTCTCGCAGCCCCATTTCAGAACCTCGCACAAACAGTGAGGTGATGCTAATGGCGTCTTTGTCGTCTTGAAGGCGTTCTTGACAAACATCAAGTCAACACGTCCAGTCTTAAACGTAGCTAAACTTATGAACCGATCGTAGAGAGACTCAGTGGGCCATAGACACCGGTTCCCAAGTGGATGCCGTGTTTCTTGACTTTCGCAAGGCGTTTCATACAGTTCCCCACAGTCGTTTAATTAACAAAGTAAGAGCATATGGACTATCAGACCAATTGTGTGATTGGATTGAAGAGTTCCTAGTTAACAGAACGCAGCTTGTTATTATCAATGGAGAGAAGTCTTCCGAAGTAAGAGTGATTTCAGGTGTGCCGCAGGGGAGTGTCGTAGGACCGTTGCTATTCACAATGTACATAAATGACCTTGTGGATAACATCGGACGTTCACTGACGCTTTTCACGGATGATGCTGTAGTATATCGAGAGGTTGTAACACTGGAAAATTGTACTGAAATGCAGGAGGATCTGCAACGAATTGGCGCCTGGTGCAGTGAATGACAACTGAATGTCAATGAAGACAAGTGTAATGTGCTGCGAATACATCGAAAGAAAGATCCTTTATCATTTAACTACAATATACCAGATCAGCAACTGGTAGCAGTTAATTCCATAAATTATCTGGGAGTAGGCATTAGGAGTGATTTAAAATGGAATGATCATATAAAGTTCATCGTCGGTAAGGCAGATGCCAGACTAATATTCATTGGAAGAATCCTAAGGCAATGCAATTAGAAAACAAAGGAAGTAGGTTACAGTACGCTTGTTCGCCCACTGCTTGAATATTGCTCACCAGTGTGGGATCCGTACCAGATAGGGTTGACAGAAGAGAGAGAGAGAAAATCTAACGGAGAGCAGCGCGCTTCGTTACAGGATCATTTGGTAATCGCGAAAGCGTTACAGAGATGACAGATAAACTCCAGTGGAAGACTCTGCAGGAGAGATGCTTAGTAGCTCCGTACGGGCTTTTGTTAAAGTTTCGAGAACATACCTTCACCGAGGAGTCAAGCAGTATATTGTTCCCTCCTACGTATATCTCGCGAAGAGGCCATGAGGATAAAATCAGAGAGATTAGAGCCCACACAGAGGCATACCGACAATCTTTCTTTCCACGAACAATACGAGACTAGAATAGAAGGGAAAACCGTAGAGGTACTCAATGTGCCCAGCGCCACACACCGTCAGGTGGCTTGCGGAGTATGAATGTAGATGTAGATGCAGAATTGACTGACAGCACCAACGATTGAGTTATGATTGTAACAATTTAACTGTCTTTTCGCACACAAATGCCATCTTTACGATCAATGTCGATTTGGTCGTAAAGATTCGCACCCTGTAATGAAAACAAATCCTATGCGAAGCTGGTTCTGAAATATCCCTGAAAGGCATAAAACTTTATTAGCCTTGTCTCAGTTACAACAAATATGGCCTGCTGTCCTGGTTACTTCGGATAGTTTATGGGTATTCGCTGCGGAATTCGTAGTCTCATTACTTGTAGGATTTGTATCGTGGCTAGTATCAGGCCGCAAATTTTGGCACTAAATTCCATCCGTTATACGTTTATCGCTGCACAAATGCTTCATTGTGGCAGTGAATTTTAAGCTGCGATTATTCATACTGCTTGCGTCCCTGATAACTTACGACAAATCGTAATCCATTTGTACGATTATTACGTGCACTCAATGTCTAGACGAATTCAGATGTACGCTAGGCACAATTCTTCAGCCCGAACCAGCTACACGTTTCGCTAAGCGAAGCTCCTATCGCTTAATCATTATTCATTAAACTGGAATGCACTTGTTGTTTTTATGACAAGCTACACTGTCTGGGTTAACGTCGAGATAACTGTTAGGAAATAAGACAATCGGTTCGGGAACATCCAAAACGACACGAGGAAATGCACATCTGTTTTAAAAACGACCGTCACCTCACCTACTCTGCTTCAAGTAAAACAATATTACTCATTTTCATGAAATACGGTACAAGTCAGTGTGATGGAAGCGATGGAATTGCTCATGATTTCCAAAATAAAGAATAATTACTGCGAAACAATATGGTCGTCAATTGACTAGTGACAATTTCACTGAATAACTAATTATTCGTCCAAACAGAAGCGCTTTTAGACAAATGCGTCACGTAAATAAAGTGAAAATTTTCCCATCCGAGTAAACAAAGACAAGTTACAGTATTTTAAAGAAATACGTTTCGTGTCAAAATCTGGGAAATAATTTGTGCTGTAATTACTGTGATACAAATAACATGTACGCGTAATGGAAAGATGTAGAGTCACATTCTTACCTATGCAAATTTTGCATTCCTTAATTTGTCTCATTATTAACGTAAATTTTTCTGTACGACATATGGAACAATATTGCACTACGAATGATTATACTATTCCAGAATAATGAATCTTAAATCACTTTAAGAACGATTCACTACAATCACAGATAAATAAGGATTGTTTAAAAAATATGAAAAATGTGTGCCACACCAATTAGTAGTGTAGATGATAAATTCATGCTACTAAAATGGAACATAATTCTTGATTTTAAGTCTGAAGGAGTTTAATAATAATTTGATTGTTGAACCAGAGGAATGAGCAAGAAACTTAAATTTTTAATTATTCTAAACCCAGTGAGACTGTCGTATTATTGGGACTGTGCAGGATATTGTGCGAAATAATACCTACATCAGGATAATGATGGACACCAACTACAATATTACATTTAATATAACACTACTGAATGAATCTCATTTGACCAACATACGCGCTGTGATTGCATGCACAATAAACAGTGTACATGACGTTCCTTAAAATTTGTCTGCCAAGCGATACAAGTGTTTACATAACAAAATTGTTGCATCCTTGAGCCTCGGGTTCTAGATGTACCTTTGTCCGGTTAGTGGCTGACGCTACAGATGTTTATCTATGAAAATATGCAGTACAATCAGCTACAAATTTTACATATTCACATACACCTTTACCTTTAACCCAAATAAATACAGACTCATTTTGATTAATTTTTCTTTTGCTACGTGTATAAAAGACAAGAGGAGATGCTGAGTCATATGCTGATTAACCAAAATCTTTACTACCAATTTCAAACATATGATAGGTACGATAGGCAATTACATCTCTATCATTAAAACTTTCAAGACCAGGTACACTAGAAACTCCGCTACCACCTCTTACTATGGCAACGGTAAACCATCCATTTCCATGTAAGAAAATGTCGTTTATATCCAAGCTAAAATTAAGAGAACATCCAAGAAATACACAAGGTCCATCGACGAGAGCGTGGGCTGCAACACTCTTCACTGGAATGCGATTTTTCTTGTCTCCTGATGTTGTTGTAAGTTCAATGTTTTCTATGGTTTTGTAGACTGTTGTGCGGGTTCGACGAGCGGGCAGTGCACGCCAGCGGAACCATTCCGCTGTGAGCTCTATCTGCAACAGCACGAGAGCGTCTCAGTGGCATGGTTGCCTGCTCACTTCACACTTCTCCACTACAGTGAAACTTCTGGCTGTAAGCCTTATTTATTAAACGGTAGATACAGATGACATTCTGGTAGCTGTGCCACTACGCTATCTCTTGGCGGACGACGTTGAAACCACAATCAGTACATCTAGAGCGTGGGCCAAATAAAAGTGGCCGGGTGAGTGCATACAATTTAATGTGAATTTATACATATAACCACACCCGTGCAGTACTTCCAATAGGATGGAATAGCTGACGACACAGCCAGACATATATTGGAGCACAATTGCACAATTTTCACGTCTAACAGTGGCGTTAGCAGAGGTCAGTCAGCTAGCCATCCATATCACCTGATATGTCAGTGCGAGATACCTTATGTTGGGAGCTCTCAAGTCTAAATTGTTTAACAACAACCCTCACAGTCTTCAAGAACAACAGCAAATTTCGGGTGAGACTGACGTAATTCCAGCAGTCCAGCTTCTATCCGCCTTCAGAAATTTGCTGATCAGGACCCAAAAGTGCCAAGAGATGGATGGTGGTCATCCTCAACATCTGCGCTGTAAATCTATTTTTCTCAGGATGTCTTGAGTAAAATATCCTATTTTGAAGCCCATTCTTTCTAATAACTTCATCCTCCCGACGTTCCCATCATTAAATACAATAACTGCATCATAAATTTCAATTCTAACAACTGTAGCTGATGCAGATGTGTTTTAGGGCATCGTTTCCATATGAGTGAATTTAGAGACTGATTTGGATTTTGGGTTTTGCCATGAACACACTTTTTGAGAAGTGCAGGATCGGCCAGAAACCTGTAAGTGGGCTTGACAAGATCAAAGATACAATTTGGAAGTCTATCCTTGTGAATGTAGGAATTGTTATCCCTCTGAGCTTGAAGATATTTACACGAGCTAATGTGGCACAGATTATGAATAGGGTGTTCATCTGTTGACAAAATGAGGAAATGTGTAGCCCATATTGCACTTTTCATGTTTTTTACACTGTATAGGTTCTGTCTGATAGCCTTGCCATAATACACTTCAAGAGAGTCTATCATCTTATTTGTGAGTCTGTTGTGTCCACCAATGCCATTTCCATCCTCCAACATTTTGCCCTTCATGTCACTGATAAGTTTCCTTAGTCTTGAGCCCATTCTCTTCTGGATTTGGCCTATGCATTCAAGTTTCTCAACTGAAAGTTCGCCATAAGGTTTGCTCTCATTCCCAGACTTGAATGCACTGGAGTCATCATCCCCAAGATATTTCGCATATCTGACACCATGTTCCTTGACAGATCTCTTAAAAATAATTTGCATACCATCTCCTTCCATTCCACCACGAGAACCAGAAAATGTTTTGTTGCAGTTATGTCCTTTTACATCTTCTTCACATTCTCCACTAAATGTACAGTTATGCAACAACTTGCTCATAACTTTAACATCTAGTACCTTCCCTGTGTCAATACTTATGACAATTGACACACCATATAAAGACGTATGCCCTCTTTTCATGAATGTACCATCACATGACACAACAAGATCTGTTGTAACATGACCAGAATCGTTCTCATCTAATGGGTCATTGTCTGCATTCATTACCCCACACAATAACTTTTCCCCTTCTCTCCCAACTCCAATGCACCTCAATACATAGATAAATCTCACATTAGATTCATAGTACCAGTTTTTACATTTAGAAGTTCTGAATGAGCCATCAGCATCGCATTTTTTGCACACAATATTCAGATTGGCTGCCAAGCCTACTCCCTTACCGTCATCTATATTCCAAATGTCTTACAGACACAAGAAAATTTCACTGCTGCAGTCAATAATTCAAGGTCAATTAATGTAAATCCGGTGTACCGAGCTTCATCACTGTAAGATGCACCATTCACCTCACCAATTGTTCGCTTGGAGCTGCTAGGAGACGAGTTCACATTTTCAGCAGATGTTCTTACTTTGGACGTGGCCTCATTGCTGGTTTGTCGTTGTTTCTCACGTCTTCCACTCACTAACTTATTCAAACGCAGTCTATCCAGTTTTTTATACACACTTTGTGATCGTTGCATAACTGAATGAAGAAAGAATCGAACACTTGTATAAATCTCCGTCAGTATCACAAGGCCAAAAAAAGAATTGCTTCGTCATAAACGACGTAGCTAGTTTGGTATTGTTTATAAGATACGGAACAGAGTCAAAGATGATCTATAAAACCAAAGAGTATGTATCACGGCCTTCTAGATGTATCCCGCACACGTTTGATTGAAAATTAATACACAGAATCATTGTCACTGAGCTGTTATTGAAGTGCTGCTTCAAAACTCGGCGTGGCAGGGAGGCCGCGTAACACTTTTAATTAATTTTCAGGCACTTCGGATGTGATTTCAACATTGAAACTTTGAGAACTTATTGTCCATGAGTTTTACTAATAAACAAAAAATAAATTGAAAATTGACATTTTTGGTCAATTTCATCAACGGCCCCCTTTAAGGATTCTAAATGGAACGTACTACCAGCTGAAAATAGCCGTTAGTATTTCGTATGACCCTTCTTCCAAGATTGCCGGAATCGGTGCACGAAATGTGCTGCAACTCTTTGGGGCGTGGTCCGCTTGGCTAACATCAGCAAATTTCTTCACCACATATTCATGTGTGAGCACTAGGCTTCAAGACGTATTAGCAGCAGTTTCGGCCCGAAGATAACATCTGCGCATCGAATTCATAAAAATTCCACACAGTATGTATCGGTGAAAACTGTGGGTCACAGAATGCTGTAAATCTCACTTACAGGCCTTCTCCGTAGTGAACATTTATGTGCTGCGTTGACTTTCGGGGAGAACAATGCAACAATGTCGCCCACGCTTCTTACTGAAAGCTGAAGAAACACTAATTCAATAGCGAAAGCTTACAAAGTCGCATCCCGGCATGAGATGAGAGGGCTATACTTCAAAGTAAGTTCAGTTTATTGCTCGCTCACTGAGCTGTACAGGAATAATAACGGAGGCGATATTACTCTGCGCGGAGCTGCACCGGAACGACTCTTGACTTTGTTTTGGGGCACACTCCAAACAGCAATATGCGAACAGCGACGCCCACCTTAAAGTGCGAGGCCATATTTTGTCATCTCTTTGTGGAAAATTTTTACAGTATACCATTCTGCTGGCACATTTACCATTTCCCGTAGTATCAAAGACATGTCGAAAATCATAAACTTTTATTAAATGTTTGTGTACAGATAATCAATTATGACTTTAGTAACGCAAATTCTTTTTATATATTCTTCTTTTGATGATGTGCCAGTGCACTATAGTCTATTTGCACGAGGCAGTGGAGCTGGCAACGTAATGGAATTAAGCGGGGCAGAGCCATGCAGGGCGCTAGATCGTCCAGTGTGAATGCGAATCCGCTATTTTTGAAGTTTAAACGACGCCTAGAGGTCTAGGCTGGGCACTGGCGACAGTAACTTCACCTCGTCCCAGAGACAGAGGAGCTTCTATTCCGTCTGATTCTCGACCACTTCTTATAGACCGAGCTGGGAACAGATGTGCTCCAGTAACATAAATGGGTAAGATAAGTCGTTGGCGAGAAGTGGATCAAAAATGTTGCATCTAGCGTCGCCAGGACCACTTTCGATGTTCAGCGTAGCCTGGACGAAACGTCAGGAATCGAGAAGTTTCTTCGAACACGGCTATATAGCCTGGAACACACATGAGCTTGTTCATGCTGTTTGATGGAATATCCAGACAAAGTCTGGTGGTGACCCGCTAGGTTATAGTATGCTCCAGTATGTGCTTGTGTTCGTATTTGTGGATTACGTTAACGTGAACCATTATGTCAGAGGAGAAGAAAGAGAGATACAGCCACTCCGCATGGTACTGAATGAGGTGTCATACCTGGAGCCAACGACAACTCACGTGCAGTATAAAAACACAGCCATCAGATACGCTGTATATGGTGACACCTGCCGGGCGTTTGTCAAAGAATCAGGTATTAGCGAGAAGCAGCAGATGAGGTGAACTAAATTAAGTGGAGAGCCCACACATAACCCCGTGGTAGCACTAACTGAGACAGCACAAATTTTAAATTTTTTTTTAAGTAAGTGAAGGCAGGCTAGTTTCATGATAAGATCACCAATATTCACGGTACTCGGTAAAAATTCCGCTTTAATAGTGCTTTTGCTCTATTTCCTAGCGAACTAGGGCAGGTGTAAGACAGAAACAAATGTATGTGTTTTAGTTATAAGCAGTGCATTTTGGATGTTGTGTTGTTCTGCGTCTCAGTTACAAGCAGTAGATTTTTGACAGGATATAATTATACACGTCAGTTATAAGGAGGATGTTGTTCTGTGTGTTAGATGCAAGCAATGAATTTTACAGAAAATGTTCTTCTATGTGTTAGGAGTAGTACAGGAAAGTACTCTTTTGCGCATAGTTCAAGGATCTGACACTGTTCGGAGATGAGTCACTGAAAAAAATCAAGATTATGGTGACAGGAAATTTAAGAAGAATGACGATTCAACACATTATTTGTTAACGTTTGAATAACCATTCTCAAGTCGGGCATAGTCAGCAAGTTCGCGTAAACTGAAGGGTCTGTCGCGAACACGCAAGGGACATTTGGTTATTTCAGGTCAATGGCGGCATCGCGTTATCAAGTGGTGCAGCCGCTACTTTTATAAGTGAAGAAGAACACAACTGCTTTCATTACAAACAAGGGCGGCGTACACACTCCGGAGTTGTGCTTCATCAAGACAGTGATACCATTTTCGAGATACAGTATCTGAAAGTAACCAAACCACGGGAGAAGTTTGTTTTTTATTTAATAGTTACGTGATAGACGGACGCCGTTCCACGTCTACTAGACTGAGACACCCACCACCATCGAGCCGAGAGAGAACAGCGCCACAACACACACACACACACACACACACACACACACAGAGAGAGAGAGAGAGAGAGAGAGAGAGAGAGAGAGAGGGAGAGAGAATGGTAATGTCATGAAGCTACAGGTCAAGCTGTACCTCTGGATGACCATAGTTCGCTTTCTGTACCAGCCATGGTGTAGGTTGAAATAAAACATGTTTCCATCAAAACCGATGTCTAAAACATGACTATGGACACCCAAATTAGGTTCCCCAGTGCCATTTCCATGCCTAAATTGTTTTATAAGCATACAATACTAATGAAGCAAGCTTTGCAGTAAAATTTGATACTTCATTTAGGCCTACATGAGGCTACGCAAAAAATCAATATATTAAGCCCATGACTATACAGAACGCTCGTATGGCTTAAATACTACACTAGGTAGGCGAGAACACAAACAAATAAGCAGTCTGAACTACTGGAACTGTTACCTACTCTTAGAGTGCAATTAATTGGTGACACCAATAGCATGCCTGTGGACGCTTAAGTTAATTACCAGAAAGCTATTTCTATGTTGAAATTTGTAAAAAAAAAAAAAAAAAAAGAAAAAGAAAGACACATACGGCTTAAAGTAACATCTTAAGCAGATAGCTAACACTTCACTTTGAAGTTAAATGAGGTTAAGTACGAAAACAAACTTTCAAGAAATGCCGCCACATTTGCCGATCGGAACTATGGTGCCAAAACTCTCTGGAAAAGTTACAGAATGTGTTTCTTTTCTTTTTCGTAGTCTACTACTAATACCAAGATGTAATCATGAACCATCGGTTATGAGTTGTGAACATACAATATTGATCAAAGAAAATGAAGGATATGCTTCCAAAAAGTTCGTTTGAGGCTAATTGCCTGTAACATGTATCAGAATACGTAAAGATACTTGCATTTCGGTGATAGCGTTACCTCAAGCTGTGTTATTCTTAGTACAGAGATCCAACTTTGAGCACATTTTTTTTTACAGAATTTTCAGTAATGCTTCACTTCACCAAGCACCGTTTCCAGGAGAGAAGAAGATAATGCATTGCGTTCTACACTAAAAAAATATTATCTATGATACGAATGCCTAATATTGCTTTTTATTGCATTTCATTTAGGAATACTTGAGGTTATATACATCAAACTTTCAAGGAAGTCAGTTACATTTACCGACCAGGTCTATGGTGGCAAGGCTCTATAAAACGTTTGCAGATTGTATTTCATTTCCTTTCCACAATAAAATAATAAATAATACCAATATCTAGTACCACATGTAAGCTCACTTCACAGAAAAAGACAAACGAAATGACAAAGCACCATTTTAAGAGTAAACAAGACGATATGATAAGATCTTTAATTTCTTGTATCACTGTGTATTTTCATAATATACAGGTATAACTTAGTAATGTTCTGAACACGAAATGTAGACACACAACATGCCAAAGAAAATTTTGGGGAAGGTTGCACGCCACGCGGGATTAGCCGAGCGGTCTAGGCGCTGCAGTCTTGGACTGTGCGGCTGTTCCCGGTGGAGGTTCGAGTCCTGCCTTGGGCATGGGTGTATGTGTTTGTCCTTAGGATAATTTAGGTTAAGTAGTGTGTACGCTTAGGGACTGATGACCTTAGCACTTAAGTCCCATAAGAATTCTCACATTTTTTAAGGTTGCACATACATATAGCGGAAAGGTCGATATCTCGAAAATATGATCTTTACACCGAAATAAAATTGTCAAATATGTAAAGTTTTTGAGTACAAATCGTAATATACGAGTACAAATATAGAGCTCTGATCATGATCGAAAATTCGATTTCACCAAAATAAAATTATTTATCAAAGAAATGTAATAATTTTGGGTACAAGACAACGTAGCACTACCTCATGGTAGTTTGGCTTACATAACAGCTCTATTGACAGAACTTACAGGTTCAGCAACACTTGTCGATCGTTAAGGGCAGATATTTGTACCGCACTTTGCAAGTCACAATGGACCCTCGAATTAAAATATTTTGACATCTGAATTCGCTATAATACTTTTAAAAATGCATGTGACTTTGTTTATTGGTATTACTGATATAATTTACAGATTAGCTGATAAGCTTAGTTCGAGCTTTTGTTCTGTAACATTACAAGTCACATACAGACGCTAGTGCTAATCTGTGAGAATGGTTCAATCATTGTACCAAAGTGAACAGTGTTATTACCACGTCTAAACTGACTGTATTATTTCTCAGAAACTCATCTTTGCTTTGCTAAAATCGATATCAAATTCAGCCAAACATTATATGGGTCCCCATGCTAGGAAATTAACTTCGTCTTGCAGTACAAAAGCTTTGTTATCTTATTCTCATAATGCTAACTTATGCTGTCATGCTGTGGAAAATGCATGAAGTGCTAATGAAACAACATACTGTACAGAAGTAGTACACATCTGTTTAAGTAGGAAATTAGTGGTGTTATCTTTTCAGGTTCTTTTCAAACGTAGCCAAACATTGCAATGCCCCTGGGTAGAGTATTAATTCTATCTTGAGGTACAAAACGACGTTTTCTGATCATAATGATGACTTACATAATGACTGATTGGATACCACATGATACTATACCCTCCAATCGTTTCCATATTATAGTACACCTTTGACAAAATGCCCCCATCTTCTTCATCTTATAGCACAACTGCATCAAATCACAGCAAAATTATAACAAATTGCTACATATATTGCTCTGTTGTAGCTAAAATTGTGGCAAATTGTTACAGTCATTAGTATATTGTAGCAAAATTGTAAGAAACGGTTCCACATTGAAGCAAAAATGTAACAAATTGACAGATAAACATGTTACAGCAAAATTGTGACAAATCACCTCATACAATATCATGTTACAGTGAAACAATGATGGTCAGTTGATATGGGGGCTGCCATTACCCTCAACGCATGGTGATAGTATATTTATCATAAACTGATAGTCGGGCTTACTTACTGCCATGTAAAACATTACTGTAACACACCAAAAGGTTATATGGTATGTGATAAAACTTGACAGTATGTGTTAGCTATTGGATCTGAAAACTATACAGTAACAACAGAAGCTACAATATATGTGCTGTAGCTTGATAGAGGGTTGATCTCTAACAGCCAGGAAGGTGAAGCTTAATGATGGCAAGAAGTAAAGGACTCCTTCAACAAGCAGAGTGTGTAGTCAGCAGTTTGAGACTTGTGACTAACTGTATGTACACTACACATCTTAGCACAACCTTCCTTCCCTGAAACACATGTGGTGAGGGGGGAGATGGATCCGCTTGCTCTGCTTCTAATGTGGACTTAACGTTTTTGTACATTTACCTATTTCCGTTTCTGGTTCATTTACCAAGGTCATTCTTGCTTACAGCGCAATGAAACCAGTTATGGAACAGCAATGCTCTGTAAATAACAATAAAGTGTCAGTTGTTTACTTCAGCTCTTACAACCACCAAGAAAAACATTCCGCAGTATACAATTTAAATGTCTCTTGAAGTTGGTTCATACCTCCCTCATGTACGTAATTATACAAAACATGGAAATTAGTATATAGGTACGTGTTGCTGGATATGTGACTGTCTGCCTCTAGTCTTAAAATGAAAATCACTCCTGATGAAATTGAGACCCAGAACGAGATTAGGGATTACTTTAAGGAAAACAAGTGGAACAGTGGTCCAACTTGATGCGACATTTATCATTTCCAAGAATTTCTTTTATTTAACAACAATTCTATCATGAGCCAACTGACAGTACTAAGATTCTTGCGGGATGCATACAGAGCTGTGATTTTTAAATTCAATTCACAATGTATAAGGGAATTTCCATTATACAGATAATTTCAAATAGTACTCAGAAATTGTCAAGTGTTCAACACCATGGTGACAGACAAAAAACAATTAATTAAATAAAGCTGCTGTGTTCCCGCAACTATATTTCAACAGAACTTGAATGTAAGTTCAATAAACATTAATTAAAGGCATTAAAAAGGCATACATCTCTACTGGTTATTTGTCTGTCATATTGACAAGATACGGCCAAGCTGCCAAAAGGCTACCCACATGTAAGACCGAAAGAACAGAAGTACTTCATTGAATGGTAACAAGCCTGCAGCATGTAAATCATGTTAAGTATTTGGATAAATTGTCAGGCCCCTAAACACATCTGAATTAATTATAGCAATTAAACGCCTAACTTTTTTAAGAAATCAAGAAATTCAGTACTCAGTTTTCCCAAAGACTTTGATCACATGCCAAGGGCCCTAAAATAACAAAAATACTGAGTCGATTACTTTCTAATCCGCCGACACCACCACCATGGCACGTTACTGAAAGAATAATAACAAACACCTCAAGTTGAGGCAGGAACGGGAGACCACACTTTGGCTTACAATGATGGAAAGCCGACAAGCCGAAAGAATACACGTCTCTGCCCCGGACCAGCAGATCAGCAACGAGTCAGCCACTGCCGATACAGATTAGGTTAGATTAGATTAGATTAATACTAGTTCCATGGATCATGAATATGATATTTCGTAATGATATGGAACGAGTCAAATTTTCCAATACATGACATAATTAAGTTAATTTAACAGCATAATTAAGTTAATATAACAATTCTGTCAGGTCACCAGCCATCTCATTGGTTTGATGCGGCTTGCCAACAATTCCTCTGCTCTACCAACCTCTTCATCTCACAGTATCACTTGCAACCTACGTCGTCATCTATTTACTGGATGTATTCCAATCTCTGTCTTCCTCTAAAGTTTTTGCCCTCTACAGCTCCATCTAGTACCATGGACGTCATTGCCTGATGTCTTAACAGATGTCCTATCATCCTGTCGCTTCTCCTTGTCAGTGTTTTCCCCATATTCCTTTCCTTTCTCATTCTGCGCAAACCTCCTTATTCCTCACCTTATCAGTCCACCTAATTTTCAACGTTCGTCTGTAGCACCATATTTCAAATACCTCTATCCTCTTCTGTTCCGGTTTTCCCACAGTCCATGTTTCACTACCATGCACTACCGTGCTCAAAACGTACATTCTCAGAAATTTCTTCCTCAAATTAAGGCCCACGTTTGATACTAGTTGACTTTTTGCCAGAGCTTGTCTGCTTTTGATTCCCCCCTTGCTTTGTTCGTCATTGCTTTCTTTGCTGCCTAGGTAGTAGAATTCCTTGACTTCATCTACTTCGTGAACCTCAGTCCTGCTGTTAAGTTTCTCATTGTTCTCATTTCGGCTGCTTCTCATTACTTTCGTTGTTGTTCCATCAGTGAATCTTATCACTGATATCCTTTCACCTTGAATATTAATCCCGCTCTTAAAACTTTCTTTTACATATATCTCTGCTTCTTCGTTGTACAGAGTAAACAGCAGAGGTGAAAGACTACATCCCTGTATTACTCTATTTTTAATCCGAGCACTTAGTTCATGGTCGTCCACTCATATTATTCGCTCTTGGCTCTTGTACGTATTGTATATTATCCATCTGTCCCTATGGCTTAATCAAATTTTTCTCAGAATCTCGAAAAACTTGCACCATTTTACATTGTCGAACTCTTTTTCCAGGTTGACAAATACTATGAAAGTGTCTTGATTTTCTTTACTCTTGCCTCCATTATCAACCTCAGCGTCAGAACTGTCTCTCTTGCACCTTTACCTTTCCTGAGGCCAAACTGATCCTAATTTAACACATCCTCAATTTTCTTTTCCACTCTTCATTATATTATTCTCGTCAGCAACTTGTATGAGTTAGCTGATAAGCTTATTATGCTATAATTCTCGCACTTGTGAGCTCTTGCAGTCTTGGGAGTGGTATGGATGAAATTTTTCGAAATTCGGTTGGTATGTCGCCAGACTCATTCATTGTACACACCAACGTTAATAATCCTTTTATTGCCACTTCCCCCAATAATCTTAGAAATTCTGATGAAATGTTATCTAATCCTTCTGCCTTATTTGATCTTGCGTCCTCCAAAGATCACTTAAATTCAGATTCTAATATTGGGTCCCCTATATCTTCTAAATCGACTTCTGTTTCCTTATCTATCACATCAGACGAGTTTTCCCCCTCATAGCGGCCTTCAATGTACTCTTTCTGTACCCACTCTCTCCTCTGCATTTAGCAGTGGAATTCCCGATGCGCTCTTAATGTTATCACCCTAGATTTTAATTTCAACGAATATTGGTCTGACTTGCCGATATGCTGAGTCAGTCCTTCCGACAATAATTTCTTTTTAGATTTCTTCACATT
This sequence comes from Schistocerca cancellata, assembly GCF_023864275.1. Taxonomy (NCBI): domain Eukaryota; kingdom Metazoa; phylum Arthropoda; class Insecta; order Orthoptera; family Acrididae; genus Schistocerca; species Schistocerca cancellata. Next base: position 616,108,717 of record NC_064630.1, on the reverse strand, counting down.
TTTCCTGCAGCCATTACCTGAACTTCCTATTTGTTTCATTGGTCAGTGACTTGTACTTCTGTGTTCCTAAATTTCCCTGAACATTTTTGTTCTTCCTTCTTTCATCAATCAACTGACGTATTTCTTTTATTACCCATGGTTTTTCCGCAGTTACCTTATTCTGTGATTGTCCTTGTTATAGAAGCCCATTCCTCTTCAACTGTAGTGCGTAATGATCTATTCCTTATTGTTGTATCTATAGTCTTGGAGAACATCAAGCATATGTTGTCATTCCTTAGTATTTGCGTATCCCGCTTCTTGGCGTATTGATCCTTCCTCGCTAATGTCAAGCTCCAGCCTAATCTTCATCACTACTACATTGTGATCTGACTCTATATTGGCCCATGAGCAAGTCTTACACTCCAGTATCTGATTTTGGAATCTCTTTCTGACCGTGATGTAATCTAATTGAAATCTTCCCATATCACCTGGCCTTTTCGAAGTATACCTAATCCCACTGTGATTCTTGAACAGAGTATTCGCTGTTGCTAGCTGAAATTTATTACAGAACTCAATTTGTCTTTCTCCTCTCTCGTTCCTTGTCCCAAATCCATATTCTCCCGTAATCTTTTCTTCTACTGCTTCCCCTACACTGCATCCTAGTCGGCGGTGACCATTAGATTTTCATCTCCCTATCCTTTAAATATCCTCATACACTTTCTCTATCTCTTCATCTTCAGCTTGCGACGGCGACATGCAAACCTGACTATCGTTGTCGGTGTTGGTCTGCTGCCGATTATGATAAGAACAATCCTCTGACTGAACATTTCTCAGTAACACACTCTGTGCCCTACCTTCGTATTCATAATGAGCCCTACTCCCGTTATACCATTTTCTGCTGCTGATGATATTACCTTAAACTCTTTCCATTTCACTTCACTGACCCCTACTATATATAGATTGAGCCTTTGTATTTCAATTTTACGATTTTCTAGCATCCCTACCACATTCAAATTTCTGACATTCCACGCCACGACTCGTAGAACCTTATATTTTCGTTGGTTATTCAGTCTTTTCTCATGGTCTCCTCCCCCTAGGCCGTCTCCTTCCGGAGATCCGAATGAGAGACTATTCCAGAATCTTTTGTCAATGGTGAGATCATCATGACAAGATGTCAATTACAGGCCACATGTCCCGTGGATGCACTTTATAAGTCTTTAATGCAGTGGTTTCCTTCGCCTTTTGCATTGTCATGCCGTCGATCATTGCTGATTCTTCCGCCTTTAGGACAGTTTCCCACCCCAAGGACACGAGAGTGCCCTGAACCTCTGCACACTTGACCATCCCCTATGACAGAATGAGGATGACAACGTACGCAGGAAATCTTCGACCACCAATGCTGATTATTAATTAAATTTTAAGTGGTGGCCTGTTTCGAACCCAGGACCGAGTACGTTTTGATTACTAATCAAAGACGGTACCCCTAGACCCTGGGAATATCATATATCAAACAATAAACAGCAAGACAAGTTTGATAAAAATTAACATGAGTAATGCTTAAATGGGCAATTATAAATTCAACTATTAAAACTCTGTATCGGAGCGGTCCACTCAGAGTATTGCAAGTTAACCTTCACAAGCAATAATAAGACGGAATGATGAAGGTCATTTAAAAGAATAATTACATAATAAGTCAAACAAGATTTTAAAAGAGCCAGGTTTAACTTTACTGTGGCCTCTTTGGGGCTAATAAGCACTGTAATTGGAACACGCACCAAACGGCAGATCATCGGTTAAACTGTACACTTATAAACCGACGGGCTCGTCAACACAGACAAACAGAGTGTGCAGATACAAGCGCGCGCGCACACACACACACACACACACACACACACACACACACACACACACGCACACACGCACACACACACATGACCCATACGTGCGCACCTTTAGGCTGAGCATACAACCTTAATTAGAGGCGAAATCCAATAACTCGCCCCAGGAGAGTCCATGAGATATACAACAAATAGAAATAGCAATTACTAGTATCGGATAGAGAATAATAACAAACCATGATTCCAAGTCCAAGATTAACATAGCAAAATACCAGCCTGCCGCATACAGACCCTCCAGATTGAAGCACACATCCCCAAAGGGGTCACCGAAAGGCTAAAGAACGTGGATTCTTCGCTGCCTGACACCGGTCAGAATTAAAGTCTTTAAGCACAGTACTTACTAAACAGTCTCTGTCGATAATTTCAAACAAATGCCAAGGACTCAAGATTGACACCAGGCAGTGCTACACTGCTCCTGGCTGCTAACAAGGTGTTCAATACATCTCGGCGTATTTAGCACACCGCAAGTGAATGACGCAATTCGTAACCATGTTGCGCGCGACGGGGGCCGCGCCTTGCCCATTAAACTCACCGGTAGCAACGGTCAATGCTGCAGGAAAATGCGGGTCCCCGTTGCCCAACGGTCAACGGTGTTACTCGCTGCAATCAGCAGGACGCCGAGTACTCAGGCAGACCCGTCCAGTTCCGTGTCTGACACACCACTTGCCACCACACAGCCCCAGAGGATAGACATAACACGGTAAAGATGATACGACGAGGGCCAGAGTCGATGGAACGACCGCACAAGTGGCACCAGTAGGATCACGCGCGCGCCCTCAAGGAAGCCGCCACGGCCCAGAAATATTAACTGGTCGTCCGATTTCATAAACACCCGCCAGGTTAGCCGAGAGCGCTAATGAACTGCTTCCTGGACTTCCGGATCGAATCCGCCCGGCGGCTTAACGGCGGAGGCCGATGTGCCGGCCAGCCTGGATGTGGTTTTTAGGCGGTTTTCCACACCCCCGTAGGTAAATACCGGGCTGGTCCCCACGTCCCGCCTCAGTTACGGGGCTCGCAGACATCTGACCACATCCGCACTATTCCATGAATTACACGAAACACAGACAATTGGGGTACACTAATTCCATCCCAGAGGGGTACGGGGTGGCGGCAGGAGGGGCACCCAGCCACCCCTTATATTAACCTTGCCAAATCCGACTAACCAGTCCGACCTTGCGTCATTGCGGGAACACGGCACAAGCAAAAGGAAGAATGAAAGTCAGATTTCATAAACCATAAACAAATGAGAAACACAAGACACAGTGACTTCTCTGCCTGTTTGTGGTACACACAATTCTTATGCTACTGCTGATGAGGCCACTAGGAAGCTTTCACTAGGTTGTGCACAATGTTAGACACTCCCGGCTGGTACGCTTAATGCATGGATGTGTTACTTGCCTAGATCTGTTTTGAACTGAGAATGCTTAAGTTCCAGGATTCTCATGAAGTACTTGTTAGGATCCAAATCTGACTCTCATATTCTTAAAAGGTGGACTCAGTGGCGGCTGATAAGTAAACATTCTCAGTGCACACAAATTTTTAAATTCAGATAAATATGAGAATGTGAAATTAATAGCATCTGCCGTATATGGCTATGTTTATCAACATGTTTATACAACTTCAGTGTCTGTCAGCTATAGTAATAATAATAACAGTAATAATAATAATAATACGCATGCGTTTTTTAAAATAATGAAGAAATAGTTTTTTGGAATTTTGTTGTTTTGTATATAATGTAGTACTGTTTATGACAAGAACGAAATAATGTTTACGCTTTCACCACTCTCCATTTCGCATTTTTGCGTAAACGGGAATTTTTGTGCTTTTTTAAATTTTTGGCCAAATATACAAGAACCCTAATACAGGTAATAGTTAACGAATTAACTTCTGGGCCGAAAATCAGACACACTTACGTTTCACCTCTAAGGTGCCAGGACATGGGCACTTACACGTTAGCCTGCCAACGTCAGTATTTATAATAAAGGGAGTGGCCAGGGCATCAGATCATGACTCTATTGAATTATGATAAATATGAGGCACTCTCGAGCAGTATTCCCTGCGTGATTGAGCCACTAACTTAAAGCGTCGGTGAAAAGTAACGGAAGTTGGGGATTGTCCACTGTAAAGTCTACAGATGGCTGTAGCTCGCCGGGCCGTCTTGGGCGGCAGGTAGCGCTCACCGGAAACGCGGGACAATACGGAGGTTTTGGAGATAGCCCGGCATCCGGAGCCACCTGTGCTGGGCAACACGTGGCGAAGACGGGAATTTCGTTTGCCTAGGGGCGTTATGACCTACTCGATCATTGGGTAGATCTCAGTGGATGGATTTCGGCGATGATAGAGCGTTCGACATTGGCCGAAACTGAGTATTCTTCCGCCGCGTTTTCGTACGCGTCGGAGGCGAGAGAATTGTGACGGACTTCGCCTTCAGCCATCGAGCTGTACGGACTTGGAGACGGCGTCTTGGCCATCGTCTTCGAAGGGAGATATACGGTCTGTAACGCAGCGTTGCACCAACGCGTGTTCCGTGCAGAGTTTTGCAGTTAGAGCTCTTTGTGTGCTCAGAAGCGAGATTTTCACCAACGCCTAACCACTTCCAACAACTTACCTAATATTGTCGATCTAGAAGTTATCCTTGCGAGGTGCCGAGTATTTATCAACGCAGCTGACGGTAATAGGGGCGCGTAACTGCAAATTGTTAATGTGCCATTCTCAGGTGTGTGTGGGTGGACAAAGAGATTCACATTTTCTTGGTAAGTTTTGTCAGTTGTGGGGAATATCAAATTAAAATGCCAACATTACGATCGAATTATCGACTTAATTGTAACTTGCCTTTACCCTGTCCCAGTAAACTTTACATGTACTCTAGTCACTGCACAGCTTGCCCAGACGAGAAGGAAAGAAGTTCTGCAGTCTTCTATGTTAGCGACGGACTGATAAGCTTACACACCCACACAACGACTTACGCTTATTATAGACTTGGATGTTACATGTTCGCTTCTAGTCACGCTTACTTGACTTCGTCACTTTCTCAGACGATGGATCTGGTCTGGGAGGCCCTCCTAGTTACTCTGCGGCTCAATTCTTCTGGTAATTTTCTTTTCTTTTAGAATTTAAAACAGATTCAACAGAGTTCTTGTTGACATTGCGCAGGAAAGCCGACTCCTGCACAGTAAACAACCACCTCCAAACACAAACTTCCGTTTGCGGAAATGATTAAATTCAATTAATAGTGTCTACTAACAAGGTCACTTGACTAGAATACAAATGACGAGCTGACAGCCGTAAGGGTCAAAAGCACAACGTCTTGACCTCACATTTAAGTGAATCTAAGAGAATCTAGTGAGATAGCTTTTCGTGAATGTTCATATATACAATGTGGGTTTAAGGCACAGATACACCTAACGCACCATAAGATCACCAAATGTCCGAACCATGAGTAAATCCTACAGTCTCACAATCGACAATAATATGCTTTATCGTTCTCAGTGCCTCAGATGGATTGCTGATGACAAAATCCAAACCTTAATGTTATCTGTCTCATCCAGAATCCCACAAAACCAGTTTTTCTCTCAATATGACTACAACATATACTGATGTCTGATTCAGTTTACCTGTATAGTGAGTACATTCGCCTATCTGAGGAATGTGCTACCTTTTAGCGGGAGTTATGCCGTCTCCTGCAGTAAACTAGTATTTGACTGGTAAGGGCTAACTGTACACGCTGTGAACCGTGCACATCGTTTACCAAATCCGTATGTATTTGCGCCGTAAGGCAATTACATCACGCCAGTTGCGCCTGCACAAAGACTTCTTAAAACATATGCAACTGAAGATCCGCTCGCGACGCTGATGCCAAGTGAGACTAGAGCAGCAATGTAGCATACTGCAGTAGATTTAGTGCCGTGTATTTCAGATTAATGCACCTACATTTTGTTTAACAGGATACAAAGAAAATAAATCTGCAAAGCGTGAAATTCCTCCTCAACCACTGCTTCCTTTCCATGCCCCTCCACTCTTATAACTGCCATCAGGTTTTTGTACAAATTGTAAATAGCCTTACGCTCCCTTTATTTTATTTGCCATCTTTAGAATTGCAAAGAGAGTATTCCAGTCAACATTTTCAAAAGCCTTATCTAAGTCTACAAATGCTGTAAACATGTTGTTGTTATTGTGGTCTTCAGTCCTGAGACTGGTTTGATGCAGCTCTCCATGCTACTCTATCCTGTGCAAGCTGCTTCATCTCCCAGTACCTACTGCTGTAAACATAGGTTTGCCATTTCTTAACCTATCTTCTAAGGTAAGTCGTAGGGTCAGTATTGCCTCACGTGTTCCTACATTTCTACGGAATCCAAACTGATCTTCCCCGAGATCGGCTTCTACCAGTTTTTTTCCTTTCGTCTGTAAAGAATTCGTGTAAGTATTTTGCATCCGTGACTTATTAAACTGATAGTTCGGTAATTTTCACATCTGTCATCACCTGCTTTCTTTGGTGTAGGAATTATTATGTTCTTCTTGAAGTCTGAGGTTATTTCGCCTGTCTCATACATCTTACTCACCAGATGGTAGAGTTTTGTCGTAGCTGGCTTTCCCAAGATTATTAGTAGTTTTAATGGGATGTTGTCTACTCCCGGGGCCTTGTTTCGACTTAGATCTTTCAGTGCTCTGTCAAATTCTTCACCAAGTATCACATCTCTCATTTCATCTGCACGTACGTCCTCTTCCATTTCTATAATATTGCCCTCAAGTACATCACCCTTGTATAGACCCTCTATATACTAATTCCACCTTTCTGCTTTCCCTTCTTTGCTTAGGGCTGGTTTTCTATCTGAACTCTTGATATTCATACAGTTGATTCGCTTTTCTTCAAAAATCTCTTAAATTTTCCTGTTGGCAGCATCTATCTTACCCCTACTGATATGTGCTTCTCCATCCTTCCATTAGTCCTCTAGCAATTTGTGCTTAGATATATTGCACTTCCTGTCGATCCCATTTTTTGACGTTTGTATTCTGTTCGCGTTCTTCATGTACTGCATTTTTATATTTTGTACTTTCATCGATTAAATTAAATATCTTTTGTGTTATCTAAGAATTTCTACTAGCCATCGTCTTTTCACCTACTTGATCCTGTGCTGCCTTCACCATTTCATTTCTTAAAGTTACCCATTTCTCTTCTGTTGTATTCCTTTCCCCTGTTCTTGTCAATCGTTCCATAATGCTCTCTCAGAAACTCTCTCTAACCTTTGGTTCTTTCTGTTTATTCATGTCTAATCACCTTAAATTCTTACCTTTTTCACGTTTCTTCACTTTTAATCTGCAGTTCAAAACCAATAAATTGTGGTCAGAGTCTAGATTTGCTCCTGGAAATGTCTTACAATTTAGAACTTGGTTCCGAAGTCTCTGTCTTATCATTATATAATCAATCTGAAACATTTCGATGTCTCCAGGTCTCTTCCACGTATACAACCTTCTTTCATGATTCTTGAACCAGGTGTTAGCGATAATTAAGTTATGCTCTGTGCAAAATTCTTCCAGGTGGCTTTCTCTTGCATTCCTTACACCCATTCCATATTCACCTACTACTTTTCCTTCTCTTCCTCTTCCTACTATCGAATTCCAGTCCCGCATGAGTATTAAATATTCGTCTCCCTTAACTATTTGAACAATTTCTTTTATCTCATCGTGCATCTCTTCAGTCATCTGCAGAGCTAGTTGGAATATAAACTTGTACTACTGTGGTAGGCGTGGGCTTCGTGTGTACCTTGGCTACAGTGAGTGCTGTTCATAGTAGATTATGGTCGTTCCTATTTTTTTATTGATTATGAAACCTACTCTTGCATTACCACTATTTTATTTTGTATTTATAACTCTGTATTCACCTGACCAAAATTCCTCTGCCTTCTGCTACCGAACTTCACTAATGCCCACTACATATAACATTAACGTATCCATTTCCCTTTTTAAATTTTCTATCCTACCAGCCCGATTAAGGGATTTGACATTTCATGCTCCGATCCGTAGAACGCCAGTTTTGTTTCTCCTGACATAGACGTCCTCCTGCATAGTCCCCATGTGGACATCCGAATGGCTTACTACTTTACCTCTGCATTGTTTTACCCAAGACTATACCATCATCATTTAACCATACAGTAGAGCCGCTTGCCGTCTGAAAGAACTACGGCTGCAGTTTCCCCTTGCTTTCAACCGTTCAAAGCACCAGTACAGTAAGGCTGTTTTCGTTCATGTTACAGAGCCGAATCACTCTCTCCTCCAGACTGTTGGCCCTACAACCACTGAAAAGGCTGCTGCCCTTCTTCAGGAACCACACGTTTGTCTGTCCTCTCAAGATATACGCCCCCCCCCCACACACACACACATTGTGGTTGCACCTACGGTACGGACATCTGTATCGCTGAGGCACGCAAGCCTCCCTACCAGTGGCAAGATCTGTAGTTCACGGGGAGGACAAAATGGTTACGACGAGAAAATCAAGGAAAATAAAGCTCATACTGAGGCTTACCGGCAGTAATTCTTCCCATGTTCTATTCGTGAATCAAACAGGGAGGAGTGGCAAAGATAATAGGGCCGAAGTATCCTCTGCCACACACAGTGGCTTGCAGAGCATATAAACGCAAATGTAATAATCAATGCGATAGCTCTGCGAGCAGCAGTGACTTCTTGTCTCATACAGGATGTAACAAAGAGATGTGGCCAAGCTTCCAGGAAAGTTTCCTCTCACGGGGAGGAAGAAAATATATGGACATTGGTATGGAAACGTTTTATTTCGCTGTTAGGGTTCATTTTCCATTTCTCTTCTTTATCCAATTAATCATTTCAAACACAGAAAGACAGAAAATACCAGCATTACATGAAACTTTTCCTTACGTGAGGTGTTCAACATGTCTTCTTGGTCACAGTATGCAGCACTCTCCTAAGTGAAACGCCCTTCATTAACAATTACATATACATCAACCCAGCCTCAAGCAGAAACTCTGATGCGCTAACATATCGGTGGAGAATCATGTCATCGACAACGATTTTTGTCAATGTTTGGCTCATACTGTTATTGACTGTCTGTTACGGCATCATATCCTTTCACCAAATTGCAGCGGAGAAACTTATGTTGTTTTCTTCTATGACTTGCGACTTTCTGATTGTGTGTGACAAAACGAGTACTTCATGCACATTAGAGGTCTTCATTTTAGTGTTAACCGATTCCGTGGCAGATGGATGTGTAGAGGTGGACGAATCCTTTAGACCCATGCTCTTCGGACCTGAGCCCACTAAACCTTTAAGTGTGGGGACATCTGAAAGTTTCTGTGTGTGGAACTCTGAACAAGATGTACAGATTTTTCATGCCCGTTCCACAGAAGACTGTGAAACGATAGGGAGTTCTCTTGAGATACATCAGGGATTCAGTGCAACGGCGGGTTGATGCTCTCAACCTTATTGAAGGAGGGCATTTTGAATATTTCATTTAGGAAAGTGTTTTGTAATGTAATCAAGAGGAAATGCTGAACATTTCACCTACGAAAACGTTTCATGTAATGCTGGTACCTTCTGTGTGTTTTCCCATGATTAATTTGATTATGAACAGAAGAGGAAAATTAACTCTAACATGGAAATAAAGCATTACCGGGCCCATGTTCATATAACATATTTTCTTTTCCTATGTGTAAGGAATATTTCCGGAAAAATTGGCTGTGACTTTTTGTTACACACTTCATAACGAGCAAAGCGTTGCTCTGTCAGTTTGCCAGTTGCGCTTTGAGGTGCCACCCTGGCACAAAATTGTGACAATCACTCTTTTAGAAGGAGTAACTAAGTTGTATATTGAGGCACAATGAGGGCTGTATCTGCTGTAAGAGAAACAGAGGCGAACAAGCATGCTGGGGCTTACCTCATTTCACTAGTGCCACGTCATCATAACAGCCCCGTGCTTAACATACTAAGGTCTGCACCATAATCTAAGAGTGAAATTAAAAATTAAAACAAGTTTTTCAAACTTCGTCAGTGTATGCTTCAGTATATTAATGATGACATTGTTAAGGTCTCAGAATGTTAAATCGAATATATTAGGCAAAATATGTTTAAGAAAAAAATAATGAAACTACAATCCTAAAAACTGGTCAGAATAAGCAAATTTATGTCACAACTGAAAGTTACAAGTCTCAACTTGATCAGAGCAACTTTTTGACCAAAATCTGCATTTTTACGAAAAATTGAAGGAGCTAAATATTAGAGTTAGAATGATGAAAAACCGTATGTAACCTCATTTACATGTAAAATCATTATATATGTAACACGAATTAGCTCCCTCTATCAGTATTCAAGTCATTTATTAAAAATCAAATTTGGAACGAAAACGTCCTTATTGAACGTAGATTACGTATGATTTATATTTGTAATAGGAAGTTCTAATTACACAAATCGGCTATATTCATGTAATAATATAGCTGTACCAAGTTTCAGGACCGTATTGCAAATAATTACGGTTACAAGAAATCTGAAAGAGGCAGTTAAGAGGTGATGTTCTACTGTCAGTTTCGTTCTAATAATTCTAGACGGCAAGGATTAAATGCAGTCGTGCTAAAACCTTTTCAGTAAGAAAGCAAACTTAACTCTCTTTATGTAAAAATTAAGAAGACTGTACATTGTTAAACGACGGAGCTATTAATTAATACATGCCTTAGAGATGGCCTTTTAGATACTGCCATTGTGCCTAGGGCGGGTGATAGCAGTTGTTCCGTTTAGCGGTCAGCTGCGTCCCTGTATACATACAGAGAGCGAATGTGGGAACAGACACTTCGCACCGAGATATCAGCTTGTTTGCATCAGTCAAACACTAGCATGCGTTATGCCTCGAATAACGTCAGAGGTGGGCAGACGTGAATGCATTTTCGGTTAAAGTAGGAAGTGAACTAGCGAGGACTGTACACCGTCCTGGATCGCTTAGATTTCATAGAAGTAACTGCTTGCATTCCACCCGTAATGTTGACAAAACCACGTGGCAAGTGACGAGATTATTTTCCACTTGTAAGTCGAGCAATTAACTTTTGGTGAATAGAAGGAAGGGTGATAGACCATTGTACTTGGAACTGCCAGTAGAGGTCGCGTCTGAACTATTAGTAGTGCTGTTTCCGATAGGGGTAATATTATTATTACTAGGGATGTTATTATATTTTGTGTGGGTTTACTTTTATCGAATATATCAATTAGAACTCGAAACTTTTATTTATAATCATAGATCCTGATCCCGTTGGGTAAATAATAAGTAGGAGCATTTTCTTTCAGTGAGTAAAAAGAGTAACGTGAACCTGCAGACACGAAATTACAGTCCATCGCTTTCTGGCTGACCGCAGAAACAGTTTTCTGGCTCTTGTAAACGGCGAAGGTAAGTGTAAAGCACGCACGGACAATGTAAGTGTCTTTTCGTAACTACATAACGAAGTGACGGCCATTTGGACTATTTACCCGCCACTACACAGTAAATTTGAATAGTTGAATGTTCATTCTATTTAAAAGTCTCGAAACTCTTGTAGTGTGTACAATCAAATGCTAGCAGAGGAAATATTTATTATAGTCGACATTACAAGCTTATCTGTTTCCGTTACTCGTATTTCTGCGCTGAACTTTATTGATAGTGCGCAACAATCGGTCATTCTATATAGGCTTCTTAATAATGTGCGGACTTCACGAAAACAATACCTCATTTATTGTATACCTGTTCCATGTGAAAAGTAACTTGTCAACTTTTGGATCATGTAGAAATTTTGATTCTACCAAGTAGCCCCAGGTGGATACATTCAGTTACTTGTGACATGTATGCGAGTGTTCGTAAAGATTAAAAGTTTCACAAAAGCTCTGAAGTCTTAAGGACTGAAGTGTAGCTCTGTTTCGGATAGGTGGAACAATGAAATTGTCACTATAGTAACCATCGCGAGAGTAACTTTTTATCATTCAGAATGTAATAGGACATCCATCTGTAGAATTACTTTTCCTCAACAGTAGTTGCCAATACCAGTTTTATTTTACGAATTTTGGACAGGTCAGTATTACCTCAGTTACTTTTCTGAAAACTTCCATATAATTTTATACACAGCATGCTATATTCCAAGCTAAAATTTATTAAAAGGAAGTACTTTATAAAATATTTTATTTTCATTGTTATAATCGATAAGTATTAGTTCTGAACGTATAGCTAAAATAATTTTTTTAGAAGAATTTGAAATATGAATTATTTTTACACTTAAAATTTATATAATTAATTACGAATCCTTCACTATTTACTATGTTTATTTCTGGATTCATTTATGAAATACTAATGGAAATTAATAATGTAAGAAAACTAGGAGAAATTCATTTGTTGAGAAAAATTGTTAACCATTTAGAATATTGTTATTTACGCAGAGTGTGAGAGTCCTAAGCTTGCCCCTGATGTAATCGGACATATTTTTGTATAACAGGTGCGAACAATGTAATTTCGGCTTTGTTAATGGGAAAAATCAAAATACTGTATGATATACTAAAATGTGAGAAAATCAGTGGAAAATATATTTACGTAAAGAATTCTGCATCAACAATCTTTCAATTTATTTAGTTCAAACCAACCGTGAGGACCTGATGTTAGACATTCAGCTTCAAGAATCAGACTGCTAGACAAGAAGAACTGGAGCCATCTCAACATGACAGGCTAAGTTAACTTGAAAGTTTATTGTAATCTTCACTCCTCTCAAATCTTTATAAAAAGACTTCGGTTATTAATTACTTGGACTGAGCATTGTTTAAAGTGGACAGTTGATGGAAGAAGGAAGGAAGGGGGAGATTACAAGATTCTAGAAGGGGTATTGTCGAGTGAAATGTTTAAAACATATTTCGTGGTTGCACCGGATAGATTAAGACGAGACGACCGTTGTTGGACAGAAAATATTACAAATCTTATTGCTCACTATTTTTTTGTACAGAGTCAGTAAATTATATTTTTAGCGGCAGTGAATCTTTTACTTGATAGAAATCGAGGACTACCAAAAGTTTCTATGGCAACGAATGGAACAGACGTAACACATTGGAACCAATAGCGCGTCGTGTATCGAAATATTGCTAAGCTCCTGTTCGTAACTGATTTAATGTGCTGCTCCACTTCAGACTGTTTCGTAAATACTCCCCTACATTTGTAACTGGGATAACACGTTCACGTTATTTACCACCTTTGCTGTAATCGGATAACATCGGCAACTGTTCTGTTTGTGCGCGTGCATCGTTATCAATCACATCGGTGGCGAGCTTCCATTGGCAATATTTAATTTAGTTATTTTATCTTCTGATCAAATTAAGCTGTGGAAATATTACCTTATGGAAAACAGCACTCAAGCGAACAGTCTAGCATTGTTACTTACTCTGGTAACCGTCGTTTCGAGAATATATGGGGTATGCAACTTGACGCTTCAGTAAGTCATCATTCGAAGTCGCGTGAATCTGAATACCGAAATCAGCGTCTCTGAATTTGCACGTAAACGAGATAGGAACTGTGCGGAGCCAGTTACAAGTTCTCATTTATATCTGATCGACTTTAGTGCTTCGCTACACTGTCACATTAAGCCTCGCTTCTCACAGTCCACACTGCGATATTACCATAGAGAAGTGGGAAAGGAGACAGAGAAAATGGCGGACGGTAGTAGGGAGAAATGGAGCACTTGGGCAGAAGAGGTTCACTGAAAATTCGAAGCGAAAGACCTGCTACAACAACGAAATCCAGTAAATACCACTGCAGAATAGGCTCGCGTTATACATTCGTAACGGCATATATCCGCTCCAGTTATGACGCTCTGCGAAGTGGAGAGTACATGTCTCTTGTGTTAGAAAGAGTTTGCATCGTTGCATGACACTGTGCATTTTATGTCTTCGGATGCGATAGCACTTGGCCGGCACAGAACTGATACGTTCCCTATTTTGTATTTTTCGAGTCGTTGCAAGGAATGGCATGTTCGCATAACACTGCAACACTTTTAACGCATTTCATTCACTGTCACTAAGAAAACAACAAATGACGTGCGTAAGATTTTGACAACTGATCTGACTAAAAACTCTAAAAAGTTTTGGCGCTACGTCAAGTCAATAAACCGACCGAAATCATCTGTTTCGTCGCCTAGGCGAACGTTATAACACCGCAGCGAAATACTGAAGGCCGAAATACTGAATCCATTATTACAAAAATTGTTTCACCGCGGAAGATCGCGGTAGCGTTCACTCAATGATCACGTGAAAGCCGAAATGCCGGATACTGGGCTAACTGTTCGCGAAATATAAAATCAACTAATCGTTGAATAATGGAATGGCATCTGGAACAGATGCGGTACTTGTGAGATTAGGCGAAAAATATTGCTCCCCTTCTGGTAGCTGTCGTAGGTCGATGGAATATCGAAAGGTACCAAGCAACTGCAAAACAGCGCCAGTCTGCTCCATTTTGAAGAAGGGTCTCTAACTGTTGCACATAATTGTATACCTACGTCAACCGTTTGTAGCATTATGAAACATGTTCTTCGTTCACACATTATGGTGTTTGCGGAAAACCAAAATCTGCTCTGAAGAAACCAACATGAATTCCGCGAACAGAGATCTTACTTACGAAACACACCTCGCACAGCCGCCCATGCTGATTCGTGTTCCATGACTTGGGGGAGACATTCTATCTACGTGGTTCCGCGCTGTGAACACGATGCGGTCTTACCGAGTGTCGGATCAGATGTGTGGTTGGTTGTAGGACTTTAATGAGACTGAACTCAATATGAATTCTTAACGGGGGGAAATCGACAGATGTAAGGGTTGTTTCAGGAGCAGAGGTTGGTTCTTTCAAAGAAGAAAAGAGCAAGCAATCACTCTTATTAATGCTATTTACTTGCGCAAATAACGCTGTTACCTGTTTCCAGCCGCCAAGTTCATCTTGAGAGGGCTGCATGTTTAGATAGACATTAGTTGATGTTTATATTAGATTTCGGCTCTTAATTCCAGCTTGTTGTGAAATTTTCTTGGAATGGTGGTGCCATGCAGCATCAAATATGTGGCTACAAATGATGTACGGTATAGAAAGTTTCAATAGTGCCATGATCGGTATATGAATTTCACTCCATGCTACCTAAATCACTCGCAAATGCGACACTTCAGTACGCCAGTTTATCCACCCGGTTGACAGAATCGCTCTGAGAATTACTGGAACAGTGAGACTCAGACGTCTGATCAGGTGAATTACCACTCCTATAACAATATGTATACGTCCTATAGCAATAACTATACGTATAAAACTACTCCATTTTACAGAAGAATATCTACGTGAGTAATGAACTGCTGGCACAGCGATGCTAGTATTAAGGTATCGGAGAATTTCTCGCTACAAACTATATACTGAAAATTGTAACAGAATAACAATACTGTCGTATGTAGATTCCATTGAAATACGAATGAGACAGTGTCTTACCCCTTAAACATCACTGAAAAGTAAGTGAAAAATTTATTGAACAACTGTGATGTGATGGGACTCTACGTTGCACACTGAATACAGTCAGTGGCATCAATAGAATTGTGAAGTAAATTGAACATGTCAGAGATTATGCAAGATTATAAACATCCTTCCACCAACATATGTCAAAATTACAATTACACTTACAATAAATAAGCGAGTGTAATACACAAAGCTATAATCGAATGAGAACAGATTTTCCGTTCTATACGAAATATCGTCGTCACGTGGATCACATCGTGCTGGATAATAAGGTACCACAATTTCAGCATACTTACATTAACATAATATTGTAGGTGTAAGTACAATTGTGACATTTTTAACTCCGATCTGAGATGTATTTAAGGTCTCTACGTGAGCCGTCTCATAATGTTTTAAATAAATTTATTCACTGTACATGCTTTTAGAACCTCATACTCTCGGTGCATTTAATAAATCATGTGGGGAGAAAGAATAAACAGCCGAGTGTGTCCTTATGAGCCACACCTTCGTATATTCTGTGAATTAATTTTTTTCTGTATCTTTTTTCCAAGTATATACTTCTATTTACTAAGCATCTCTATTTCCTGTAGCTTCTCGACACTTGTTTATGATTGTAAGAAAATGAAACGCCCACAGCAGTCCTTGTGATCTTATTTATTGTGTAGCTACCAGTTTCGGCGCTTCAGAGTGCCACCTTCAGGCCTTAGTTGATGCTGAAGAGGTTATCACGATCCACATAAACGCTGCATATGCGGCCAGCGTAACTGGTTTCCGCAGACTGTCTGTAACAGTGAAGTCAACACTGCAACCATCAACTGCATGATGGCTGCAATGCTGACAACGCAGTTACAGACGCAAACACTTCTCCTACAGGCTCGGCCGCACTGCCCTCCTGCGGTCAGAGACGAAGCTCGCGAAGCATGCTACCCATAGATCTTTGGTAATACTAGATCGATTACTTTGATACAACGGGCCCGATCCGAGTCGACCATGACTCACTATAGTACGCGCTAAGGCGTTGGGTGTCCATGCATTGAGCAAGACAGTAACCGCTCTTGAATAGTAGCTCATGTAATACAACTGACCTCAGCAAGTGGCACAAATAACTACGTAAAATAACTCTGGAGAAGCCACAAAGGTTTCGGAGCATACTGTTTACCTGACATCGTTGCAAATGCGACACTTCAGTACGCCAGTTTATCCACCCGGTTGACAGAATCGCTCTGAGAATTACTGGAACAGTGAGACTCAGACGTCTGATCAGGTGAATTACCACTCCTATAACAATATGTATACGTCCTATAGCAATAACTATACGTATAAAACTACTCCATTTTACAGAAGAATATCTACGTGAGTAATGAACTGCTGGCACAGCGATGCTAGTATTAAGGTATCGGAGAATTTCTCGCTTCCCTGAAACCTCTATTTATTTGGCTAAACCAGCGCTACAACGAGTTTAGAACCAGCATGGTAAACTAGAAATGAGTTATCACTCCTAAATGCGCCGAAAATCAATCCTATGGCAGCAGTCTGCGATGTTATTTGGAAAACGTTCAGAATTCAGCTTCTCGTAATTTAAATGTAATTGGGCATCTTGTCCACATAGCGAGGACATGCAGAAAATATTGCACAAAGAACTTGGATTCAGCTGCATGACCTTCGCGAAGCGACGTGTCCTTAGGAATATGATTTGTCTTATCGTTGTTAGGTTAATCATTATTTCGGCCAAACGTTGTCGCTTGCAATGTACATGTACTTTTTTTTCTGGCGAACATGATGAATGAGGCCGTCTTTTGCAAAACATTTTCTTTCTAGTTAGTTCCTACACACAAGACACACTTCAGTCACATATGTTTCGCCTATCTTAGTCACCTTAGACAATGCGTAAGGAAAAACCTTTGAGCATCACATTTCTTAGTAATAAGCAATACCCCATGAAATAATCTAGGCAACAACAGAATTATAAATGCTTAGGCTTAATTAGCCGGTGTCAGATCCATAAAAACCTTCTGTGTGTGGTGCCAAATCTTCATATAGACTTCTACTATTTTACATATTTCATATCATGACGTGGCGCAACCGAAAAGTTTTCTTACAGACAGTTAAGAATTGAATTTTTCTCAGTATGATTCTTTCAGTAAAAGACTATAGCCTACTGATGATATTACTTCGTCAATCAGAACGTCTCTTTGCCTCCTAATCGTCTAAAATAACAAAATAAAAAGTCTCTTATTCAAAGAATTATTATGCAAATCTGTCATGTAATTTCAATCATTTCTCTCTGGAGCAGCGATGAACTTCAGTAGTAATCAACGTTCGTGAAAGTAGGTTCCCCGCCGTATCCTCCACTACTGGTGAAAAGTTCTCGGGTTTATAGCAGTTACAGCAATGTCACCGTACCGTGACATTTTGATGAGTGTCATATTCATTGTCTTTTCGCGAAGTGTAGAAATATGTGGATGCTATGAAATACTAATATACTAGTGGAACGCTCCCCTGCACCTGGCTACTGGCGCCAGAGTACTGTCTGGCTGACGACACTTCTAAAACGCTTGTGGGATAGTGTAGTCATCGTGTTAAGAAATCTGCCGATTCCGTGAAAATACTTAAGGATGTGCGACTGCAAAGAGATTAACTGCTCGGGAGTTTCGACGTTGCATCGCTGTTCACCTCTTCAAGACTCCTTGCCGCTCCTGTCTTAGCACATTGAGTCGCATGTAGTTAAAGTCTTCGAACATGCACTGATGACCATGTACTTAAAGTGCCATGGAAAGTTTTATAAACACGCGGATGGAGAGGCCATCTCTACATCGAACACTTTGAGGAATTGGCTCTTCAAATCGCTCACCAGAAACGCAAGCACTTCTTCCGCTACGTCGACGATACTTCGTGGTATGAGAGCACGGCGGACAGGCACTGGACGAGTTCATCGGTTTCACCACCGAAATACAGGAGACTGGCTGTCTCCATTCCCTGGACCTACTAATAAGGAAGAAGGCAGATGCTGTGCTTGGCTACTCAGTATATAGGAAGAAGACACACACAGACCTGTACCTGCATGCAACGAGCTGTCAGCATCCAGTACAACGGCAGACAGTACTGACCTTAGAACGCACATCATCTGTGATAAAGAAAGCCTCTCGGCCAAACTGCAGCATCAGAAGGAAGTACTCCGTAAATATAGGTACAGTGAGCGAATATTAGAAGGCCATTCGAGAAGAGACAAGATGTTGGAAATCGAGAAGAGGAAGAACATGACAAGAGACTCGCTTTCCTTCTGTACGTGGGACCGCTCTCGGCCTAAATTGCGAGACCACGTGAAAAATCCAACATAAAGACCGCGGAAGACGAAAGCGTGACTTGGCTCTGCGAAAGACCTAGTAAAAATGAACGTACCGGGAATACACAGCATCGCCCGTGAATGTGGCCAGCAGCGCACTGAGCAAACGCAGTGCTGTGTTCCGTAACGTTGCAAGGAGACCATCACACATGTACGACTGGGTTGTACAGAAAAATCAGCGAAAGCAGAGCAGAGACTTAAGGAATACCAAACTTTTGACAGAAGACCAAGGTGCTTTGCCGAGCAACCCGTTATTGAGACAGCGTCATAAAGAAGTCTATTGAAATACAGGTTCACAACAATCTTGTCAACAGGGGCGAAAGATACCAACTATTTGCCCCAAGGAATCCGGTTTTTAATTGTGTAATCATTGCCTTCCTCTCTCTCTTTATTTTTGTTGTAGCGTCATCGCTCTTCTTTTCCCGCTGCGCTCCCTGCAGCTCTCTCTCGGCGGTTAGCTCTTGCACACATTGTACAAGTTAACCTAGCGCTCGTACCATACTTTTTGAAATGAGAAAGATTATAGGTCGAGCAATTATTGCCCGCCAGGGTAGCCGAGCACGCTAACGCGCTGCTTCCTGGACTCGGGTAGGCCCGCTGGCCCTGGATCGAATCCGCCCGGCGGACTGCATGTCGCTCTGTAAGGCGTGTGGCCTTGAGTGGGACTTAGCCGCTGAACGAGGCAGCCGCGCGACTCGGTGCCTAGTATTACTAGCACCAACACCAATCCGCCCGGCGGATTAACGGCGAGGGCCAGCGTGCCGGCCAGCCTGGATGTGATTTTTAGGCAGTTTTCCACATACCGCTAGGTGAATACCGGGCTGGTCCCCACGTTCCGCCTCAGTTACACGACTCGCAGACATCTGAACACGTTCGCACTTTTCCATGAATTACACTAGTCACAGACAGCAGGGGTACTCTGGTTCCATCCCGGGAGATACGGGGTGGCGGCAGGAAGAGAATCCGGCCACCCCTTTCCACTAACCTTGCCAAATCCGTTCCTAACAATGCCGACCCTGCGCCAGCGTGGGACATGGCACCAATGAAAGAAAGAAGAAAGAAAGATAGGTCGAGCAATTATTATACCGATCATGGGAGATTAATGCATATTATAATAATCTTTAACTGTTCTGGAAAAATATTTTTGTTAAATACTTAGGAAGGTAAGCCACAAAATTAGCTCTGTTATCTGTGACAATCCCGAACGCTATTATTAAAAAAAGTATAGTTTTCTTTCAAAGAAATTTTGTCAATATTCATAAGGAGTCCAACAGACCGGCAAAGAAGCTGCTTAATAGTGAAAACGTAGCCAATGCTACAGTCCATTTGATGTAACTATGTCCCTGGCGAGAGGGAAAAAAGTAAAATGTTTGACGACCTCTTTGAGTAACCTCATCTACTGACCACTAAATACTTTTCTTCGACTTATCTGTTTATCACGCATAGCTAAAGAAACATTTCAGCATCTAAATCTAGACACTGAATAAAGCAGTGGCGAGTGAAAATTCGTACTAAAGCCGAGAATCGAACGTGGGTCTACTGCTTACTAAGCAGGTGCGCAACCACTAAGTCACGTAGGCACAGCGTTTAGATCACTGCACGGATTGCACTGGCACACCTTCCTCCTAGACCCCAATTTTGTTCATTTGTAAAGGGGAATTTGTTGTAGACTGGGGCGGCAGTGAGATTTTGGATCGAGGAGGGAGGCATGCCGTGGTAATCTGAGTAACAGTGTAAACCACTGTACCAAAGTGGTTTAGTGGTTAATACACCTACTTAGCAAGCAGGAGACGTGTGTTCGAAGCAGGACACCTGTGTTGGATTCGGGGCCTTGGTACAAATTTTCACTCAGCACTTTGTAAGTAGCCAGTCTACATGTTTGTATGTAGGCAGCGATATAGACTGTAATTAATATCGCTGACAGCAGTCTGCGCCCTCGGTAAGAGACTCTATGGTTGGATGGACTAGCAGTTAGCAGTTAGCAAACGGACGGCTTGGACATGTGTCCGGAGACACAGTGTTGGTAGGACACGCATTGTAAAATGAGGAACCAGCCGGAGTGGCCGTGCGGTTCTAGGCGCTACAGTCTGGAGCCGAGCGACCGCTACGGTCGCAGGTTCGAATCCTGCCTCGGGCATGGATGTTTGTGATGTCCCTATGTTAGTTAGGTTTAATTAGTTCTAAGTTCTAGGCGACTGATGACCTCAGAAGTTAAGTCGCATAGTGCTCAGAGCCATTTGAACCATTTTTTTGTAAAATGAGGGTGGACGTAGTTGGTAATGTTACGGTACTGGAATATTGACGACTACACAATTTTGGGAACTGGATGTCACATGAATAAGGTAAAATCTGCTAAATAGACTACTGGCCAAAAAAATTGCTACACCAATAAGAAATGCAGATGATAAACGGCTATTTATTGGACGAATATATTATACTACAACTGACATGTGATTACATTTTCACGCAATTTGAGCGCATAAATCCTGAGAAATTAGTACCCAGAACAACCACCTCTGGCCGTGATAATGGCCTTGATACGCCTGAATATTGGCGTGTGCAGATACTGCTGCCCATGCAGCTTCAACACTGTACCATTGTTCATCAAGAGTAGTGTCTGGCGTATTGTGACGATCCAGTTGCTCGACCACCATTGACCAGAGGTTTTCAATTGGTGGGATATCTGGAGAATGGTCAGGACAACAGTCGAACATTTTCTGTATCCAGAAAGGCCCGTACAGGACTTGCAACATGCGGTCCTGCTTTATCATGCCGAAATGTAGGGTTTCGCAGGGATCGAATGAAGGGTAGAGCCACGGGTCGTAACACATCTGAAATGTAACGTCCACTGTTCAAAGTGCCGTCAGTGCGAGGTGACCGAGACGTGTAACCAATGGCACCCCATACCATCACGCCGGGTGATACACCACTATGGCGATGACGAATACACGCTTCCAATGTGCGTTCACCTCGATGTCGCCCAACACGGATTCCACCATCATGATGCTGTAAACAGAACCCGGATTCATCCGAAAAAATGACGTTTTGCCATTGGTGCATCCAGGTTCGTCGTTGGGTACACCATCGCAGTCGCTCCTGTCTGTGATGCAGCGCCAAGGGTAACATCAGCCATGGTCTCTGAGTTGATAGTCAATGCTACTGCAAACGTCGTCGAACTGTTCGTGCAGATGGTTGTTGTCTTGCAAATGTCCACATCTGTTGACTCAGGGATCGAGACGTGGCTGCACGATCCGTTACAGCCGTGCGGATAAGATGCCTGTAATCTCGACTGCTAGTGATACGAGGCCGTTGGAATCCAGCACGGCGTTCTGTATTACCCACCCGAACCCACAGATTCCATATTCTGCTAACAGTCATTGGATCTCGACCAACGCGAGCAACAGTGTCGCGATACGATAAACCGCAATTGCGATAGGCTACAATCCGACGTTTATCAAAGTCGGAAACGTGATGGTACGCATTTCTCCTCGTTACACGAGGCATCACAACAACGGTTCACCAGGCAACGCCGGTCAACTTCTGTTTGTGTATGAGAAATCGGTTTGAAGCTTCCTTCATGTCAGCTAATCATTTGCATGTCACTGCATCTTCTTCCTGTCGGTTAAATTTCGGGTCTGTAGCACGTCATCTTCGTGGTGTAGTAATTATAATTGCCTGTAGCGTAAATACGTAGACAAGAAGAATATCTACATCTACATCTACATCTACATTTATACTCCGCAAGCCACCCAACGGTGTGTGGCGGAGGGCACTTTACGTGCCACTGTCATTATCTCCCTTTCCTGTTCCAGTCGCGTATGGTTCGCGGGAAGAACGACTGTCTGAATGCCTCTGTGCGCGCTCTAATCTCTCTAATTTTACATTCGTGATCTCCTCGGGAGGTATAAGTAGGGGGAAGCAATATATTCGATACCTCATCCAGAAACGCACCCTCTCGAAACCTGGCGAGCAAGCTACACCGCGATGCAGAGCGCCTCAATTGCAGTCCGCTATCACGGTTACCAAATAACCCTGTGACGAAACGCGCCGCTCTTCTTTGGATCTTCTCTATCTCCTCCGTCAACCCGATCTGGTACGGATCCCACACTGATGAGCAATACTCAAGTATAGGTCGAACGAGTGTTTTGTAAGCCACCTCCTTTGTTGATGGACTACATTTTCTAAGGACTCTCCCAATGAATCTCAACCTGGTACCCGCCTTACGAGGATCACTCCAAAAGCAGTGCACACTTTTTTTTAAAAAATCCATCTTTTATTCTACGTGTATGAAAGTTTTACAGTGTGTAGATACATCCTTTAGGAACAATATTTTCATTTCTCAGCATGAATTCCATCCCTCTCAAATGCCTTACGCCATCTTGGAACCAGAACCCATATACCCGCACAGTAAAATTCTGAACCAACCTGTTGGAGCCACTGTTTGGTAGCGTGCACAAGGGAGTCATCATCTTCAAACCTTGTTCCATGAAGAGAGTCTTACAGTTTCCCAAAGATATTATAGTCACATGGAGATAAGGCGGGTGTTTCAGTGTTGGCCATCGGAGTTTTCTGATCGCTTCTATGGTTTTTTGACTGACATGTGGCCGTGCATTGTCGTGCAACAGCAAAAGATCCTGCTTTTGCCGATGTGGTCCAACACGACTCAGTCTAGCTTGAAGTTTCTTCAGTGTCGTCACATATGCATCAGAATTTATCGTGGTTCAACTTGGCATGATGTCCACAAGCAAGAGTCCTTCGGAATCGAAAAACATTGTAGCCATAGCTTTTCCAGCAGAAGGTGTGTTTCTGAATTTTTTTTCTTGGGTGAATTTGCATGATACCACTCCATTGATTGCCCCTTCGTCTCTGGTGAAAAATGATGGAGCCATGTTTCATCACCTGTGACAATTCTTCCAAGAAATTCATCTCCACCATTCTCGTACTGTTCGAAAAGTTCGCTGCATACCGTTTTTCTTGTTTCTTTGTGAGCCACTGTCAACATCCTGGGGACCCACCTGACACAAACCTTTTTTAACGCCAACACTTTCAATATTCTGCAAACACTTCCTTCCCTCCACCCCAACGTAGCTTGACAATTCGTTCACTGTGACGCATCTGTCAGCAGTCACCTATTCGTTAACCCTTTGCACATTGTGTGGAATGTGTGCAGTACGAGGCCTGCCGCTGCGAGGACAATACTCAATATTTCCGTGCCCGCTTTCATCACGTAACCTGCTTGCCCACCGACTAACTGTACTACGATCGACAGCAGCATCTCCATACACCTTTTTCAACCTCTTGTGGATGTTTCCCACTGACTCGTTTTCACAGCACAGGAATTCTATGACAGCACGTTACTTCTGACGAACGTCAAGTGTAGCAACCATCTTGAAGACATACTGTGTCGACGCCACTCATGGGAACAGGTTGAACTAAGTTTGAAAACAAGCGGGAAGGATGTATCTACACACTGTAAAACTTTCACACATGCAGAATGAAAACTGTATTTTTACTAAAATAGTGTGCATTTCTTTTGGAATGACCCTCGTACATGTAGATTGTTAATAACGCTCGTTCTATTTAAAAATCTATAACAATTTTCGCACAAGAATTCTGAGGCATTACTTTTCAGCACACCATCGCTACGTTGTTTTTAACGAAGAAAAGCTAGTTGCGTGTCGTTGTCGGAGCACCAATGCTGCTTGCATTTTTTCTTAAACTCTATCGTCTCTCGTCGTATCCTTTTATGAGATGAACCTCTTCAACCCCTTCTTTTCTTCAATGTCTGCATAAAAGAGGCTATAAGGTACATTAGCTGAATGGATTTTCAGTAGTTTACCTGCAGTCACTCTTCTCGCTCATCGCTACAAGGCTTCCCTGAAGACGTGTTCCAAATGTACATTGCCCCATAGGGAAGCAATGAGGGGCGATATCAGGATTATGACGCTTTCTCCCTTGGCCCTGGCTGGAAAACTGAAATTACTCTTTCGCCACTGTACTTAGGCCTCTGCACGCTTGGGATAAACACTGCGCGTTGAAAATGGAGTCGAAATATCCCATTTGTTGTAGTAAGGGCGTCTAATATGAGCACCATTCACGACTTTATTATCGCAAACGTAGGTCGAATAGATTGCCGAAACGTTTCCCTGCTATGATACTCAGTTTCTTTCTGAGACATGCAACGAAGAATCGAGCTTGATCACACGTGGACCAAGCAGTGTCCTTCCGTCGGGAGGGGCGGTATTTTTATTTCTTTATTAATTATTCTTTATTCTCTGTCTTTAAACTCTACAGCCGTCACATCAGTATTACAATATAAACATCTTGGAATTCACTCACCACACATTACATACCTTTTCCAGCTTAATGTCAAGTTTGGACCTTTCTGTATATATTCCATACCAAATTTCTTCCATTTCCATAATAAGGCCTTCATGCTTTGCCGGCTGGAGTGGCCGAGCGGTTCTAGGCGCTATAGTCTGGAACCGCGCGACCGATACGGTCGCAGGTTCGAATCCTGCCTCGAGCATGGATGAGTGTGATGTCCTTAGGTTAGTTAGCTTTAAGTAGATCTAAGTTCTAGGGGACTGACGACCTCAGAAGTTCAGTCCCATATTGCTCAGAGCTATTTGAACCATTTGAACCTTCATGTTTTTCCTTATAAGCAGTCCTTCTATGTACTCCTCACTTTATTCGTTTCTTCTGGGCTATTTTACTTCAAAAAACTGCCTCTTTTTTCTCCGAAGATTTCTTTGTGATTGGGTAATGAGACGCTGAGTGTGTAAGGCCAGTTTTCTATCTGGACAGCAAAATAGCTGCTGACATTACAGATGTGAAGAGAATGTAAATCCTGACTGGTAATACTAAGTAAAGCTATCCTGTAAAAGATAAATATGTTAACATCTAATACAGATTAAAATATCAGGAATTCTTTTCGGAAAATATTTGTGTGGAGGGTAGTGCACATTGGTGTGAAACACATGCGACGAGCTTTACAGACAAGAATAGAAGCTTTTGAAATATTGTGCTGCAGAAGAAAGGTGAAGATTCAATTGTCAGTTAGATAACTAGTACAGACGTACCTGTTACAATAGCGGAAAAAATATTGACTAAAAGAAGGGGGTCAAACGATAGGCCACACCCTGAGCCACCAAGAAACAGTTAATCTGGCAATGGCGCGAAGTGTGGGGGATAAAGATTGTAGAGAGAGGCTGCACAACTGTAATTAGGTTAAATTTGATGTAAGTTGCAATAGGTAAGTAATTATACAATGGTGAAACGACCTGCACTGGATAATCTAGCGTGAGGAGAATCGTCGAACTACTCTTGGACCGAAGACCTGAACATGTTAATTTGATTAGATCATTGACTTAAGGTAGGAAACCACATTAGGAGGTTCAAAAAAATCCGATTCTTTATTGAATATATCGTTTGCTTAGCTATCCAAGAATACGCTGTCAAAATTTCAACGCGAAATTAAGCATTTGTTTAGATTTTATGAGCATAGAACCGAGTGCATATAGGTCACGTCCAGAAGAGAATGGGATCTCGACTCCGAAACATTCGAAAAACTAAAAAGCTTAGTGGAAAAGGCAAACTCACGGGGTCATTAGTGAAAAAGCTCAGCACTTGTTATGGACTAACCATTCGAAGACGTACGCACAAAATGTGAAAAGAGCTATTATGGCGCCATACTATCATATGATTTCCAAGGATGAAAATTCTCGACACGAGTATTGACTAGAGGGAGAAGACAGCTGGTGCGAGTGGCAGAAGCGAACAGCCCTTGGAATGGAACATGAACCGCACCCTACTCCACTGCACCCAAATGTCCTGCAGAAACTTTTTCCAATATATGAAGATTTATCACGGGATGAATTACTGGAGAAACGTTTAGGTGGCCACACACAAAATGCGAATGAAAGTTTTAATTCCACTGTTTGGCGATTAGCTCCTAAGCACTTGCACTCTGGACTAAAAGTCTTTGGGTTGGCATCGTATTTAGCAGCAGGTTTATTCAATTAAGGAGATTCATCGCTTCTGATTGTCATGAACGAAGCAGGAATTGTAGTAGGCACGCAAAGCTTCAATTACGCCGGACAAATGGAGCGCGTGAGCCGGCAGAATCGACGTAGTTAATTGGAATCAATGGCAGGTCGGAAAGCTCGGAAAGCACTGCTGCAAGCGCAAAACGAAGCCTGCGAGGAAGATGAAGGATTACTATATGGTCCTGGTATCGCAGATTAGTCAGTAAGCATTTTACATTATTGTTCCTTGAATTTCTAGTTTCCGAGAATTTTTTTTTCTAACGTGTTTATCTCGAAATGACTTTTTCACATTTCGTGCAGTCTAACTCAAAAAGTATAAAACCTATCACTGTGAAAATTGATAGTATTATTCTTTATAAAATTACGAATTATATGAACCAACTTGGGAGATTATGTCATGATTTTAAGGGTATTTTTCTTTGCATAATTAGAAGAAAAAATCGTGAACATCGAAGTAAATTGTTCCAGAGCCTGAAAAATTTTAAATTTTCACTATTTTCACCTCCACTGAGGTTCATATTCTTATAAAATAAGTTATTAATGTAAAATAAAAACCTTTTGGATTTCAGATGAAAATCTGAATGGCTACACTGCACGCAATTGGAGAACTACACTCACAACCTTCAGAGGACATGACGGCATAACTTTGATATTTTTTTGTTGAAATTATGGAAAAAAGTTTACAAAAATTGTTCTAAATATGAACGTATTGATGTAAAAATTTGATTCAGTTCTAATTAATTCTTCCCACCCAAAAAAAAAACCCAAAAAGTCAGTGTCAAACAGCCTCCTAATGTCATTTCCCCCCTTAAGTTAGTTTCTACAGCTGTAACATACAACTGTTGTATTTTTATGGTTCTGAGGCTTGCTATAGGGGTATGCATGAAAGCCATTAATAATAATTGAAAGTTAAGAAAAATATATGTAGGATCCAAAGAGAAACTACAAATTTAACACCCAAACGCATGCTGAGTTTAAAGCCTTGATCTTTTCTTTACGAAGCAGCAAAGCGACCCTGAGAAAAAATCGTCATTAGCCCTTCTTCGCTTAAGTATCTCTAAAGTGTTCAAGGAGTGCCAATGTATTTGCATTAACAAGGTGAATAATAGTTCTATGACAGCTAAATTGAGTTAGTCTTCTGATTGCAACTACCACTATCTTGACGCGACTTAAACCCTGATCATCTCATTTCTTCGAGCAATGTGTTCTACACCGAAGTGAGCCTCTTTTGCCTGTCACCAAATTTTCGTTGCATAACATTTTGTCTTTAATTCGGATCTTTGCCGGTCAATCGATAGCATGTATTTACCTTGCTTTTAAGCAGTTCTTTCTGGTGAATGTTGAAGAAAGCTGTGCGGCAACACACCGAAAAATTTGCGTCACTGCTGTAGAATCATTGGAATTCGTGTAAAGGATGATGAAATTTCCTTTTAGTCTTACGTAAAACGGTTAATCAGTAAGAGACAATGAGAAGGAAGTAACAGTGTGTGTCGATGAGTACAATGCTTCAGCTTATATCACTCATTAGCGTTGTATCGTACATTTGTATAATATCTTGTAATTATGCTGATACGGCTTATCTCAATGAGTTTCAGTAATCTGATGGGTTTGGCATTAAAACATTTCGTGTACGAATCCCCCACAGGTTAATCTTCAGACACCCCAGAACCACCGTTCATATGGGGCCGTAGTTCAATTGCTGCCATTTTAAAATAACATTTATACTTGTTGCACTCTCGAGAGAACGCTTCTCAAACTAATTTGTGGGAACTTGAATTCTGCTGTGTCCAGCTTAACAGTGAAAGGACTATAACGTCGAACGTTCACTTAACAGAGGAAAGACGTTTTCAGAAATGTCTCAGACTTAATAAAGGTCGTTTGAGAAAATAGTAATCTGTAGTTTTTATGCAGCAGTAACATGAAATCGGCAACCTCCAAAGAGGATTGCAGGTATTATCAATATATTCGATACACTAGAGTTTAATGTTAATTAAGGAAGTGAATACACGTATTCTCTACAGGATATGGGAAGCGTTACAGAACAAGATGAAGCTTTGATGCTTTGATAGTGTCACGCTAGTTGAAGAGCTGCGCTAACGTGCAGTTTCATTCCAGAGACGGAGCTGTGCAAATAACTGGAAGAGTGCTCAGCACCGGAGGACAGCCAGAAATTCGCTTCGCATCGCGTCCCAGCCGTGTTATACAACATTCAGACCTGGTGATCTTCACTGACCTCTGACTGCAACGGTTACACATTATAAACCCACGTGGTGTTTGTAACATACAGCTTGTATATGTGGGCTTGTCTAATGGTGTCTCCGCAATGGAAGTCTCACACCTAAGAATGATTAAAACGACCCTGCTACAACGCGCATCTAGCGCTATCCATAAAACGTAGGATCGTGATGTGGCTTTACTTCGCTTCACATCAAACCAATCATTCCTGCCGGGATGCTACTGGAATGAGTCACAACTTGAATAACGTAAATGACTAATTCTCAAAAGACATATAGACGTATTGAGTGTAGAAAAAAATTGTATAAATACGAAATACACAATGCCGGATTCTACCGTGAAAATATGATTACGAGATTGGCAGAACACGACTTTCTTTAGATCAGTTAGACAGACCCAAGTTTGAGTGGTACTGATTAGCGGTGAGAAACAGAAGTCCTACACCGTGACTGGCGCTTTCGGGAAAAGCTCAATGGACAAGGAAATGGAACTCGCCAAATTTCAGCGAATGCTTCGCATTTTGTACAACTGCGGAAATCGCCGATTGAAGTACGGACGGCAGTTGTACTTTACTGATGCTCCGTTCATTCTCTGCCGCGCGGGGTGGCCGTGCGGTCTGAGGCGTCTTGTCACGGTTCGCGTGGCTTCCCCCGTCGGAGGTTCGAGTCCTCCCTCGGGCATGGGTGTGTGTGTTGTCCTTAGCATAAGATAGTTTAAGTTAGATCAAGTAGTACGTAAGCCTAGGGATTGATGACCTTAGTAGTTTGGTCCCACAGTCCATACCATAAATTTCCAAAACAAATGGTTCAAATGGCTCTGAGCACTATTCGACTTAACTTCTGAGGTCATCAGTCACCTAGAACTTAGAACTAATTAAACCTAACTAACCTAAGGACATCACACACATCCATGCCCGAGGCAGGATTCGAACCGGCGACCGTAGCGCCTAGAACCGCACGGCCACTCCGGCCGGCATAAATTTCCAAAAAAATTGCAATTCTCTGCTTACTCAGTGGACGCAATATGCGGTCCACAAAGTTCTAGGTCTGAAATTACCTCAATACATGACACAACACGGGTCAAGATTTGTTTGCTCACTAGCCGGGAACAGAAAGTCGACTCAGGTGAGCAGCATTGTGTGTCAGACTCCACAGAGAGGTAAAGCATTATCACTTCAGTAAACAGAATTTCCGTTCACTGACAAACGACTTCACATGGTGCTTATATCGAAAGCAACACTTCTCAAAATCTAACAGCAGGATTTTCAACTGTGGCTCACACCAGCGAAGTCTCTACGTCGATCCCTGGAGGGAAGTGTCTTGTATCGATTCCCGCACGCTAGGCACCTGCTATGTTTGTGCTAAGGAGACGGATTCAAATGGTTCAAATGGCTCTGAGCACTATTCGACTTAACTTCTGAGGTCATCAGTCGCCTAGAACGTAGAACTAATTAACCTAACTAACCTAAGGACATCACACACATCCATGCCCGAGGCAGGATTCGAACCTGCGACCGTAGCAGTCCCGCGGTTCCGGACTGCAGCGCCAGAACCGCACGGCCACCGCGGCTGGCGGAGACGGATTCCAGCAGCCATTACAGAAAACATTATCTCCAATTACATGAGTCATAAACCTGTCAGCCATTCGGCTGAAGCCTGTAACACTTTCAGAAGATTTTCTGTAAGTTTCCATTTCCCGTCCGGCATCTTTAACACTCCGCCAATCAATAATATGTCTCTGCTTTTTGATGGGAAGCATGCCCAAGCACTATCTGTGAGAAGATTCCTTGGATGTCAGCTCGTAACCTTTGTTTGTGTCCCCATGCAGTCATTCCTTTGCCATATTCCACTCTAGATGCTCTTTCGATTGGTAGCTATTCTGAATTTTTTTTATCTTACCAGAGTGCAACCTCCTACCCGCACTATCCATGATACGGGCCTGTCTTTTGCGGCCTCCAGCGTTGTAAACTGCCATTTCTGCGCTCTGCTCCCTCTCAGGGCAATAAATGTCCGCCCCTTTGGAAAATGACAAATCTCTTCCCAGCCCCTCTTTAGCCACTAGTGGCGTCTGAGAAATGCGTAGCCCGCTATTGGATAGCACAATAGGTTTGTTTTGATAACTGTTGGATGGTCACTAGTAAGTCAAAAGCCAAGCCCTGTCGATGTGCTCAGGCCTAATTAACTCACAAGCATCCAGTACTACAGTAATTGTTAGTACACCGCAGTAACCCGTATCAGCCAATGAAATGGTTAATAACCCAATTGTGCATTGTAAAGCCGGCCGGGATGGCCGAGCGGTTCTAGCCGCTACAGTCTGGAACTGCGCGACCGCTACGGTCCAGGTTCGAATCCTGCCTCGGGCATCGATGTGTGTGATGTCCTTAGGTTAGTTAGGTTTAAGTAGTTCTAAGTTCTAGGGGACTGATGACCTCAGAAGTTAAGTCCCATAGTGCTCAGAGCCATTTGAACCATTTTTTGCATTGTAAATTATGACACAAGATAAATATATATTGAAAGGAATTTACAGAAAATTAAATTTATAGTGAAGAAGTTCGCCGTCTCACAATGTACACGAGACATTCATCCATCACAGCAGCTGAACGCTGATAGATGTTGTCATTGGCGAATAGGAAGTACGCACTAATTGAATTTCTGATGAAGTACGTAGTCTCTATATCTCTGTGCTTGTAAGAAAACACAGTCGGTGACATAGGAAATGTTACACCATGAAATGCCCACTCCGATGTTTTTTAAACATCGTGCAGATGTTCATTAGCCAACGGGTATTAAATTAATTTTCATTCCATTGGCAATTGACGTCCATCATCGACGCCAGTGTGAAGTGTGACCCTCAGACACGTTCTGTGGGTGCCAGATCACGGGGTTAGGGAGGCCAGTCAAGGATCCATAATTCCCTCAAGGTATTCGTGGTGTGAATTGCAGTGTGGGGTTTCATATTGCTCAGCCAAAATATGCCATTTAGTACTTTCTCATTGTGAAGTGTACGTCGACAGGGCTTGGCATTTGACTTACTAGTGACCGTTCAACAGTTATCGAAACAGATCTGTTGCGCTACCCAACAGCTCTGAAAACTATGCTTCAGGAAGTCGTAGAGTTATGGGTCTCGAGGATCACTGCTTCCTGAAACCCATGGCCCAGCCCTCTACGTACACATTGGCGTTGATCTGACCACCACAAACCAAAGCAAACATACACCACAGATGACGACTCTACAGCACGCAAACCTGTTTGGTCTGTGGTATGTTGTCAGTAGCAAGGGACAAATGGAAACTCGACATCTCATCACAGCTTCTAACAACCTTCGAATATATACACGATTTCATGTGAGATGGTATATGTACTCAGCTTGAAAACTAAAATGTAGGCTCTACCACACACCCTCCAAAAGCACTGGTTTAACGCACTTCGAAGGTATAGCAGACCTTCATCTCAAGACTCTTCCTTGTATGGGCAGCTAACGTTCATCCACATCTTGTCCCCGCAGTAGCATCATTAATGTAACATAAAAGTTTAAATAAAATTTCTTTAGGGTAATCCGTTTTTAAAATGGACTAGACAGTATAAAATAATTTCGTCTAGCCCAATACAGATTTCTAACCCTATACAACAGTCCTGAAACTTTGTACTTGTGCATTTTTAATAGATATGAAAATACTCACAGACTATAAAACGAATAATATAGGGTGCATACAACAGATAACAGTAAGGAGGTGAAAGATTAATGTGTCATCTACGTATCGCATGTGGTCTCCGTTTTTCGTTTAAAATTTTATAACTAACAATTAGCAAGCACACATTTCCAGGACTATCTGTCTGGATTACGAATCAGTAGGGAGCTATGAAAAATTATTTTTGTTCGTTTTAGTCTCCTGTAAAAATGCGTTAAAAAGATTTTTATCTAAACAATTATTTCCTTCTATTTAGTCTTGTGTGTGTCAAATGTCTCAATCGAATTTTAACACTTCGGTGAGATTACAACAGCGACATGGATTAAATTTTAGGATTATTTGAGTTTCTCTTCACCTGTGTCAAACCATGCATTGCTTCCTCCTACGATTCTTCCACGAAAAGACGTCGAAGGTAAAAATTAGAGAGAATTGAGCTCTCATGGCGGCTTATGAGACATCGTTTCCTACGAAACATTCACAAGTGCAAGAGGAGAAGGGGAAAATAGCAGCGATACACAAAGAACCCTCCGTCACGTACCAGACAAGAAAGCGATTTAATATAGATACCTTAGTTTCCTCCGGCGTATGCAGTGTTCAAATAACTTACGGGAATGCAGCCGGTTAACGTCATCGACAACCGCCATTTTGTAGGCAAAACTGCAGCAACTAACAAAACATCGTTTTCTTAGAAATTCCGTAAAGATAACACACACACGCATACACACACACACACACACACACACACACACACACACACACACACACACACACACATACTATAAACACTAGCACCCTCACAACCAAAGATGACCGATGTTAGAAGTTATCGATAGTGAAATTAAAAAACCAACTGGTGAGGTAACATAAACTCTGTTCCTCTGTTTTTTGACGAGTGAGAGAGCAGATTTCGATGGAGAATTTAAACAAAAGCCACTATCTCTGTGTATAGGGTTACTCGCTAATTTCAAAAGCTTCCTTAATGACTCTATCCCGATGGTTGGAAGTGCATGCTAGAATCTCCATGTTATTATATTCCATAAGATGACCGATGTCAAGACAATGTTCTGCAATGGCGGATTAGCTCGGCTGTTGTAAGCGTATTGCCGTTTAAGCTCAGTAAGCCGGTCTTACACATTCTTGATAGTCTGAACAATGTGAGACATGCCAAAACTGCAAGGAATACGGAGTGACACACCGCTTAAGCCCACCACCACCTATGACTTCTGGCATCGGTCGTCTTTGGTTTGTTATGGCGCTAGTGTTTACAGTGTGTGTGTGTGTGTGTGTGTGTGATTCAAATGGTTCAAATGGCTCTGAGCACTATGGGACTTAACATCTATGGTCATCAGTCCCCTAGAACTTAGAACTACTTAAACCTAACTAACCTAAGGACAGCACACAAAACCCAGCCATCACGAGGCAGAGAAAATCCCTGACCCCGCCGGGAATCGAACCCGGGAACCCGGGCGTGGGAAGCGAGAACGCTACCGCACGACCTCGAGATGTGTGTGTGTGGGGGTGGGGGGGGGGTATCTTTTCAGTGTACCTGTGAAAACGGAGGTTTTAGATTCACTAGCAAGCGCTTATCTCTTGCTATTTTGCTTTGAAAATGGCTGGGTGTACTCCTGTCGAAATGTCGGCGGTTGTTGACGACATCTCCGGCTGCATTCCCGTTAGTTATTTGGGTTAGTATTGCACTGTCATCGAGTTCGCTATGTTGAAAGTTTTAAGTCTCTAACTCATGGTGAAGTTATAATAGTAAAAAAGGTTCCCTTCGCTACGCGTCAGACAAGAAAACTAGTTAAAACTGCATTATCTTCCAGTTGTGAGCAATGTTGGAAATTTCACGTCTCTAGTTCATTGGGAAGACAGTTTAAATTCAGTTGCAAAATTTGTACCGAACAAAAAAACAGGAAAACGACCTAATAAAAAAAATTAAAAATAATAAAAAAGGACATAAGGTCTTTCTATAATGTTGCTTATAATCCGTCTTGATTGCAAATTTTTTATTCATATCACCGGTTTCGGTTCATTCAGAATCATCTTCAGATCTGTAACAATAACGATACTAATTTACTATTTCATGGAAGCAAATCATTTTCGTCCTATCTAATCAACATCAAATGTACCAGAACGTACCTGATATTTCAGTTACAGGAGTAACCCGTCCAAATCCAGCAACTTTTACATGCTGCGTCACATAAAATTGGTTAGCAGAGTGCACGTCATTTATATTAATTATAACACTATTACCGACAGGTGGCGTCTGGTACATTTGTTACATTCCATTTGCACATACTGTATTCAGCAGACTTTTTTAAAATTAAAAACTACTTAATTAAAATACGTAGATGTCAAGGTTAACCTTAACTACTTAACTAAAATATGTAGATGTCAAGGTTAACCTTAACATCTACGTATTTTAATTAAGTATTTTTAATCATAAAATCTACTGAATACAGTATGTGTAAATGGAATGTAACAAATGTTCCAGACGCCACCTGTTGGTAATAGTGTTATAATTAAAATGACGTGCACTCTGCCAACTAATTTTATGTCACGCAGCACGTAAAAGTTGCTGGATTTGGACGGGTTACTCCTGTAACTGAAATATCAGGTACGTTCTGGTACATTTGATGTTGATTAGATAGAATGAAAAAGATTTGCTTCCGTGAAATAGTAAATTAGTATCATTATTGTTACAGATCTGAAGATGGATCTGAATGAACCGAAACCGGTCATATGAATAAAAAATTTGCAATCAAGACGGATTATAAGTAACATTACAAAATCACTGATTGCTGATATCCCATCAGACATTGTGTCTGTTTTTGCAAAGTGTAAGGTTTTTCTTTCATGTTCAAAGTGGTTTCACCCGGCGGAGGAGAGGCCTCGAGCACGAATTTCAAACACTGGGTCGCTATCAGTGGCCAGTCTCAGCTTACGTTGAGTTCTATGTGCTGAAATACAGATGCTGATGAGCTACAAATTGTGAAGAGGGCATGATCACAAGGCAAGTGCCACTTACCTTTTATACTGTAATGACGCTTGAAGACTCTGCATGGATAAACGCCTGAAAATACTTTCCATTCAGTGAAGATTCTTGTTTAAAGATGAAAGAATATACCTTCCAAACCTATCAGACTACTACTTTTGCATTGCGTATGGTTCAGTCTTCCAAACTGCAGTAACCTGCTCCCGTCGGTTCATGCTGACGCTCTGCCTGTAACCTCTGCCCGGATTTCGGCTGCTGTTATCCCGCTAGTCATCGGAGTCAGTCGAACAATCCTACCGCAACACTGTTGCCACGAGTGCATCTCGCCAAGAACCGTTCTGCAGTCATTGCACTAAATCCAGCTGTCTGACGATATATCAGTACAATACTAGCATTTCCTTCATGACAGTGGTTCGACCTTTCTCAATATTGGAAACATGTCGACAATCTATACGTGCGCGTCCTTCGCCCATGCTGTGTTAGACACGACCAATAGCCACCGTGCACTCATACCGCAAGAAAGAAATTTGATACGTTGCGCCGTTTCCGAGTTAATTGACATTAAAGTTATCCAATCCGGCCGTAGCGTTTTCTGGTTCAAGTGGCGCGCCATATGTAGGTGATACCGCACGAGAATGCTGAGCCTTTGGCTTGGGTTCGATCCTTGCTACTGTCCCATGGCCAATATTTGTACTGCTCTCTTGTTCGGTTTGAGGAAACGAAAAGAAGAATACGACTGGCGACACTGTGTTTGGTGGGCGCTTTAATTTGCAGGTGGAACGGCTTGATTGCCTAACTTCGGTACTAATTAACTTGCAAACGCTGCAAGGTATCGAATGTTTTTCTTATCACTTATCCCTCAGCACAATCTACCCTGCAACACTCTCACAAACTCTTCAGACTATTTCTGAAGACTGTGTATTCTCGTCATCTATTTTCGCCAGATAAATGTGGGAGGCAGAAATATGTTTCCCAACTCTTCCCGGAAAGTGCTTTCTCGAAATTTTAATAGTAAACCTCTCCATGATCTACAACGCCTGTCTAGTAATGTCTGCCCCTGCAGTTTGTTGAGTATCTCGGTATCTCTCTTGCACCGACTTTAAAGGTCCCGTGACGAAACGCACAGCTCTTCGTAGGATCTTCTCTATCTTTTTAAACAGTCCCAGCCGGCCACATTAACGAACAATACTCCAAAATTGATCGAACTGGTGCCCTGTAAGTCTCTTATTTCGTGGATGAGTTCCATTCCCTCACGATTATTCCACCAGTCTTAGTCTGGTATCTGATTTTCCTACTTTTTTTTATGTGTTCATTTCTCTGGATAGTTCAAAATGGCTCTGAGCACTATGGGACTTAACTTCTGAAGCCATCAGTCCCCTAGAACTTAGAACTAGTTAAACCTAACTGACCTAAGGACATAACACACATCCAAGCCCGAGGCAGGCTTCGAACCTGCGACCGTACCGGTCGCGCGGTTCCAGACTGTAGCACCTAAAACCGTTCGGCCACTCCTGCCGGCTTCCCGGATAGTTACTTCTAGGTATTTTCTAGAAGCAACTGTTTGCAGAAATTTGTCATCAGTATTGTAGCTGTGCACTAGTGGATTTCTTTTCTTATGTATGTGCAATGTTTCTGCTAAACTTTGTACTTGCGAAACATAATCACCGTGATTGATTAAATACCTATCGACATTTTATTACCCGTCAAAGCGGACTCATGGTAGGATGGAACACAAATTTCTTATCCTCATCGCTCTGAGTCTTAACAAGAAAGGCAAATAATGATTAAGTGCCCAAGGCCAAAGTGAAAAGCAAAAAGTTAAGAACACGTGGAATGTTCTGGAGTTAACAACAGAATTAGTCTTGGTCTTGGCAAAAGGAGACATTATGCACCTAGTTGGCGCACGGACAAAGTCTTTAGTAGTAAAGTGACTACCCTAAGCACGGTAGGAATTAGTAGTTAAACATAGCGACTGCTTGACGATGGTTTCTTAGCGAGACATGTGATCGACGTATCACTACTACGGTGGACACCTGACCCTGAAAATCCGAAGGAATAACTGGTTCAACAGCTGAGGTGAAACTGCTACACCGTGGTTGTGCGCCGGCATAAATACTGTCGCTGTGCATGGATACGGCGGAGCTGCTGGGGGACACATGACATCGTGTAGGAATATAGTGCCCGCGATTCAGCATCAAAGTCGTGGAATTGCGATTTGCTGGCACCGGAGTGAGGGCCTCTCGTGGTGGGTGGAGACACCTCAAGGTTAACAAGTCGTTGTGTTGTTGTTGTTGTTGTTGTTGTTGTTGCCCGGAACGTTTACCAGATACGAGACGAGGGCGGGTCAGTGTTTGGTTTGCAGGTGCTTCTGCTTACTGTGGCAGACGATTACTTGAAACGTGGCCACCATGAGACACAATTGTGTCGTAGGTATGTTGCAGGTAGCTCTCTTGTAGGAAATACATAGGAGGTTATTCACCCAGTTGTTGTGATGTGGAGCCTTATAAAAATTAACTATAGTTGTAGGAGATAGTCCCAAAATATGATGAGACCTTATTTTTTAATTTGTTTTGTTAATTACTGGATGTGGGTGCAGTGTTTAGTTTCTTGAGCAATATTCACTGTGTTGTACTCACTATCTGATCAGAACTATCCAGGCATCTATTAGTGGTCATTGATAAAGCCTGAGTCCATTCTTCTCCTTTATGACAACTTCGCCTCTTCTATGGGACACTTTGTACGAGGTGTCTGAATGTCTTGTCAGGGATGACAGTACATTCTTCTTCAAGAGCCGAAAACAGAGAAGGTAGAGATTTTGAATGGTCAACTCTGGTGTGAATTCGATGTTCTAAGTCATTCCAAAGGTGTTACGTTGAGTTCAGGTCGGGAATCTGGGCAGGCCAGTCCATTTGATGAATGTAGACCACAAACCATTGCCTCAGAGAGGTTGCCTTATGGCAGGACGCATTGTCATGCTGACACATATAATCACCGTTTCCAAACTATTTTTCTACTGTACCCAGTTCTGTAAAATAAACTACTGGCCATTAAAATTGCTATACCACGAAGAATACGTGCTACAGATGCGAAATTTAACCGACAGGAAGAAGATGCTGTGATATGCAAATGATTAGCTTTTCAGAGCATTATCACGAGGCTGGCCCCGGTGGAGACACCTACAACGTGCTGACATGAGGAAAGTTTCCAACCGATTTCTCATACACAAACAGCAGTTGACCGGCGTTGTCTGATGAAACGTTGTTGTGATGCCTCGTGTAACGAGGAGAAATGCGTACCATCACGTTCACGACTTTCATAAGGGTTGGATTGTAGCCTATCGCGATTGCGGTTTATCGTATCGCGACATTGCTGCTCGAGTTGGTCGAGATCCAATGACTATTAGCAGAATATGGAATCGGTGGGTTCAGGTGGGTAATAAGGAACGCCGTGTTGGATCCCAAAGGCCTCGTATCACTAGCAGTCGAGGTGACGGGCATCTTATCCGCACGGCTGTAACGGATCGTGCAGCCACTTATCGATCCCTGAGTCAACAGATGGGAACGTTTGAAAGACAACAACCATCTGCACGAACAGTTCGACGACGTCTGCAGCAGCATGGACTATCATCTCGGAGACCATGGCTGCAGTTACACTTGACGCTGCATCACAGACAGGAGCGCCTGCGATGGTGTACTCAACGACGAACCTGGGTGCACGAATGGCAAAATGTCATTTTTTCGAATGAATCCAGGTTCAGTTTATAGCATCATGATTGTCGCATCCGTGTTTGGCGACATCGCGGTGAACGCACATTGGAATCGTGTATTCGTCATCGCCATACTGGCGTATCACCCGGCGTGATGGTATGGGGTGCCATTGGTTACACGTCTCGGTCACCTCTTGTTCGCATTGACGACACTTTGAACCATGGACGTTACATTTCAGATGTGTTACGACCCGTGGCTCTACCTTTCATTCGATCCCTGCTTAACCCTACATTTCAACAGGATAATGCACGACCGCATGTTGCAGGTCCAGTATGGGCCTTTCTGGATACAGAAAATGTTCGACTGCTGCCCTGGCCAACACATTATCCAGATCTCTCACCAACTAAAATCGTCTGGTCAATGTTGGCCGAGCAACTGGTTCGTCACAATACGCGAGTCACTGCTCTTGATGAACTGTGGTATCGTGTTGAAGCTGCAATGGCAACTGTACCTGCACACGTCATCCAAGCTCTGTTTGACTCAATGCCCAGGCGTATCCAAGCCGTTATTACGGCCAGAGGTGTTTGTTCTGGGTACTGATTTCTCAAGATCTATGCACCCAAATTGCGTGATAATGTAATCACATGTCAGTTCTAGTATAATACATTTGTCAAATGAATACCCGTTTATCATCTGCTTTTCTTCTTGGTGTAGCAATTTTAATGGCCAGTAGTATATGTCCATATCCTACTGAATTTAGCGTTTTCGTAAGTACAATAAGGGGACCACATTATAGCCCCTAAAAACATCGCCATACCTTAACGCTGCCTCTATCTTACTTCAGTATCGGCACTACAACTGATGACAGGTAACGTTCTCCAGCTGTTCGCCAAACCCAAACCACACCATCAGACTGCCATACGGTATAGCGCGATACATCACTCCACTTACTTCCGGTCTTTCACTCTCTTGCAGTGTCGCTCTTTACAGCGCCTCAAGCATCGCTTAGTACTGGTTTATGTGGAGCTGTTGGCCATTGCACCCCATTCTATTTAACTCTCTACGTGCAATGACTAAATTAGGTGTACTTTTGTTAGCAGTTTGGAGTTCACGAGTGATTCCTTCCGCCAACTTCAGCCATGTTTTACAACCACCCTGTAAAACGGTTGGCGATCCCTGACCAACAGCACACGAGGTCGTCCTCTTTTTGATTTCCCTGTGGTAGCTGGTTCACGTTCGCAGTTGGCTCACGTTCCACTTCACAGTAAAGTTAGCAACACTCAACTTGGGCATCTTTAGAATGGTAGAAAAGTTCCTAATGGGTTTGTTACTCAGGTGTGTAATGGTTCTTTATTTACGTGACCATTACGGCACTCCAACCTGAGTTCTCGATACCAGTAATATCGTACTACTTTTCTGCGAAGTAACAGACATATTTTTGTGACAATATTCACATTTTGTTTTATTAATATATAGGTACTCCGATGTATCGATATATTACAGTGATATGGTTCTTGTGTGTATTCATTTCTGTGAGACTGTCATAATCTTTGACTTACTTGTAACCGTTTTTGGCGCGAATGCGTACAAAGCAGTCTTTGTTTCACTTTGCAGAAGTTAAGTTGTTATTTCGCTTTGTAAAAGAACAGTCAAGTCTTGTGTTTGGTTAAAGTGGAAATTAAATATTTGAAGATTGATACAAAACTATTTTCTTGATGATGTGACAATTAAGAAGAAGTATATGTGAATTTACAAGAAGTTTAATAAAAATGTGGATCGTGAACACCAAGTCAAAAATTATTTCTACCATACCAGTGTTCTGATCTGGGATTGTTTGATCATTAGGAATTTCCTGAAAAACGCATTTGTTAGGTCTTCAAATATTGCTAAAATGCAGATCTGGACCTTCTAGCAGTCAAAGTGGAATCACCCTAGAATCAACAAGATGATCCATAACAACTTCGACGAAATCTACGTGATAATCCAATCAAGATAAGTGCCAATATTAATGACTTTTTTACAGTGACTTCATTATTTCCGTTCTGACGATACCATCCATAGTCAATAGCGTTGTTGTTGCCCGATAAAGCGAACATATGCTGCGTGAGCAACATTATCAATCTGATTTCTAACCTACTTTGCAAGTGATGGTATTGTCTGAGGTGTCATCCAATGACTAGACCACATCGAAGGCAATGGGCTCTGTTGACCGGCCCACTCCATTGTCACCGCTTCTCTGCTGGCAACACAATACTCTCCGTGTCCTTTTGTACTGGCGGGTCCGCCTATCGTGACCTGTAGTGGTCAGTTCCTCATTCCATAGACTTGTCCGGATACTTTTGATCAGATAGTGTACACTGATAAATGCACAACACTCGACCAAAAAAACGAGCATTTTAGAATGAAGCGCTCTGCAATGTATGAACCGCAATAACCAATAATACGAGGTGCATTCAAGTTCTAAGGCCTCCGATATTTTTTCTCCGGACTGGAAAGAGATAGAAACATGTGCATTGTTTTAAAATGAGGCCGCGTTCATTGTCAATACGTCCCAGGGATTGCAGCACCGTATGGCAGATGGAATTTTACCGCTAGCGGCGAGAATGAGAACTGTTTTAAATACTTAAAATGGCGACGTTTTCCTTACTTGAACAGCGTGCAATCATTCGTTTTCTGAATTTGCGTAGTGTGAAACTAATTGAAATTCATCGACAGTTGAAGGAGACATGTGGTGATGGAGTTATGGATGTGTTGAAAGTGCGTTCATGGGTGCAACAGTTTAATGAAGGCAGAGCATCGTGTGACAACAAACCAAAACAACCTCAGGCTCGCACAAGCCGGTCTGACGACATGATCGAGAAAGTGGAGAGAATTGTTTTGGGGGATCGCCGAATGACTGTTGAACAGATCGCCTCCAGAGTTGGCATTTCTGTGGGTTCTGTGCACACAATCCTACATGACGACCTGAAAATGCGAAAAGTGTCATCCAGGTGGGTGCCACGAATGCTGACAGACGACCACATGGCTGCCCGTGTGGCATGTTGCCAAGCAATGTTGACGCGCAACGACAGCATGAATGTGACAATGGATGAGACTTGGATGCCATTTTTCAATCCAGAAACAAAGCGCCAGTCAGCTCAATGGAAACACACAGATTCACCGCCACCAAAAAAATTTCGGGTAACCGCCAGTGCTGAAAAAATGATGGTGTCCATGTTCTGGGACAGCGAGGGCGTAATCCTTACCCATTGCGTTCCAAAGGGCACTACGGTTACAGGTGCATCCTACGAAAATGTTTTGAAGAACAAATTCCTTCCTGCACTGCAACAAAAACGTCCGGGAAGGGCTGCACGTGTGCTGTTTCACCAAGACAACGCACCCGCACATCGAGCTAACGTTACGGAACAGTTTCTTCGTGATAACAACTTTGAAGTGATTCCTCATGGTCCCTACTCACCTGACCTGGCTCCTAGTGACTTTTGGCTTTTTTCAACAATGAAAGACACTCTCCGTGGCCGCACATTCACCAGCCGTGCTGCTATTGCCTCAGCGATTTTCCAGTGGTCAAAACAGACTCCTAAAGAAGCCTTCGCCGCTGCCATGGAATCATGGCGTCAGCGTTGTGAAAAATGTGTACGTCTGCAGGGCGATTACGTCGAGAAGTAACGCCAGTTTCATCGATTTCGGGTGAGTAGCTAGTTAGAAAAAAATCGGAGGCCTTAGAACTTGAATGAACCTCGTAATACTAGTGTTGCCCAACAGCTACAGTGAGCGAACATTAGTTTTGTAACGTCTCCTTTTCTATTTTGGGCGCAGCTGCGAGAGCGGACGCTACAGACACAGCAGTCTGAGCAGCCGAACCTCGCAACATTTTCGACAGATTTCACAATGTGGCGCCATTCATCGTTATGCCAAGGAAAGTTTCAGGAAGTCCATTACGTGTTCTGTGATGGCAGGCGCGGATGGGGTTACTACTGTATGTGCTTGGT
Organism: Schistocerca cancellata; assembly: GCF_023864275.1. Taxonomy (NCBI): domain Eukaryota; kingdom Metazoa; phylum Arthropoda; class Insecta; order Orthoptera; family Acrididae; genus Schistocerca; species Schistocerca cancellata. The sequence continues at coordinate 616,065,340 of NC_064630.1, read as the reverse complement.
GTAAAATTCGTCGCTACTGCCTTGTGGTGGTCAGACGTGGTGGGCAGGAACCTTGAGTACGAGTACGCGTGCCCACACGTTCCTATGCGTTCCAACATCGAGCCATTGCCACATTCAAATATCGCGGAGATCTGGGTAACTCACTGCATGATTCGACCAGCCAGCCAAATGGATGCTCAAAGCGAGTCCTTTCCAAACAATCGCTGACTCACACGAGTGCACAGTATCTTCGTGTCTATCACAGTGATCGCTCAATATGTGACGCTGTTTATTGTCTTTATCTACGTTACGACAGTTAGTAAAAACACTGAACACGATTACGTTTACTTCGTTCTCGGAATCGTTCTACGTGTCCAGAAGAATTGCAACTCCAATCTTTTACATGCACGCGGTTGAAGAGCATGTTTACGAAGCTGGATCGACATCAACCCATGTCTGCTGGGTGCATCCATTTCTTTTTCATTCTGTGTAAAAGAACTTTTTGTCATTTCACTATGAATTATATCTTAGTAAATGCGTGGGTGAGAATCTGGAAGGAAAGAATCGAATTGTATGTGAAACTAGGAGGAGAGATCCTGCCTCGTTGATTGCGTCTCTTATTGACAAGGTGAATCGGTAGTGCGTTTGCGGAAATCCGGCGGCAGTGATAAGTAGTACGGAACGAAGCAAGCATTTCCACCGCTGGTCAGTCGATTCGAAGTGCCCTTCCTCCTGAACCCGTGCGGCCGTCCACCCTTCCTGCAGCAGAACAGGTGCAGCCAAATTACGAGATGACGAGCAAATGAGTGTCAACTCTATCACTAACAGTCTCGAGTCCGATGATGATTTTTGTTGAAATGGTTCAAATGGCTCTGAGCACTATGGGACTTAATTTCTGAGGTCATCAGTCCCCTAGAACTTAGAACTACTTAAACCTAAGTAACCTAAGGACATCACACACATCCATGCCCGAGGCAGGATTCGAACCTGCGACCGTAGCGGTCGCGCGGTTCCGGACTGTAGCGCCTAGAACCACTCGGCCACTCCGGCCGGTATGGATTTTGTTATTGCTTATGTATTTTGAGAGCAAAAATTCTAGCTGCACACAAAAGCTGGCTATGAACGACCGAGATTGGTCTGTTTGTTCATTTGTAGAAGACTACTTACGAAGCCACTCACACACGTTTCACAGGTTTTAACTTGTTCAGCAGACAGAGCACTGACAGCGTTGTTTGAAATCAAATAAAATTACATAAAAGCTGAATATGAAAGAGCAGATAAAAAGGTAATAACACTAATGGAAATTCGTGGAAAGGAAAATGCGTAAAGTATCTATAGAGGAATAGTGCGTGGGGCACAGAAACACGTAATCCAAAGCAGTTAAAACTATCTTTCGAGCACTCTTGCTGGTTTTCTAGTAAGAGTACAGACATCCACACACACGGCCACACACTCACCCAACTGTACATACTTGTAGTAGTGGCGTGTATCGATTGTCGAAAGTAGTATCCTTGGTAGACACCAGCAGACACCTTGTAAGTCACTGTGGATGCGATGTCCTTATACACTAACGTCCCCCACACCCATCGTCTTGTGGCGATCGAATACTGCCTTTCACAATGTCCTCCTGACAGTCAACCCAATATCTCTTTCCTAATCCTCTTGGCCAACTGCACCCTGACACACAATTATCTCAGTTTCGAAGACCATATCTATAAACAAATCCGTGGTACTGCCATGTGTACTCACAGGGCAACATCATATTCCAGTTTACTTATGGCATATCCAATCAACACTTAACCCATTGTATGATTCAGTTTCAATGGTGATATTTTTATGATCTGGACGCCTGGCAGAGATAACCTTTGCTGCTCCCTCCACGTTATGATATACTCCAAAACACGACTGTTCATATCAAGTGCACCACCCAACAATAACTCCACTTTGAAAGCTCTCACCCATTCCATGTCAGCAAGTCAGTTTTGGATGGTGCGTTAGCTGTGGAAAGCAGGCGCTGTCGAAATTTTCCAGTAGCCTTACCAGAGCCTTCATTTCCAGACAATACCCCATTCAGTTCCTCCATTAACAGAGGTCCTGTGCAGTATCCTCCTCTGACGGCAGTAACGCTGTTAACCAGCCTCTGATCAGCACTCCTTCAAACACCCGTTATCATCCGTGCCACGATAAAGCTCAACCACATCCTTCACCAGGGCTCTGACTACCTATCGTCGTGCGCTGAGGTGAGGGATATCATAAACAAAATTCTATCCACACGCTAAATTTAGTATTTCGCCTACCATCCAATCTAGAGAATGTCCTTGTCTATCCTTTCTCTAATCTTGCTCCAAATCCTGAACCCCTTCTGCTTGATCCACGTGCAAGACCTGTACTATAATCAATCCCCTTCTACTGCAGTCTAATCAAAGATATCTCCTATTCAACTGTCCAATAAAAGGCAGTGCTACGTGTGATGGCAACCATGTTATGTATTATCTATGCTGGAACTACTATAAAGCATTTTATGTGGGTATGACAATTAATCAACTGTTCACTCGTATGGTTGGCCGTCGTCAAGCGGTGGCAAACCGCAAACTTGACCATGCATTTGCCGAATGTGTAGGATACTCCCTTCCAGCACAACTTTCTCTTAACTACGCAGGTAGGAACTGTTTCCCCAGTATATTCAACTCTCTCGTAATCTCCTTGCCTAAAGTTCTCCCAACATGTTTCCCATAGCCTCACCTTACCTTTATTCTTCTCTCTTCTGTTCATACCACTGCTTCTCCATCCAGGTCGTGTACTATCCATCGACTTTTTGTCAACACGGATTCAGATAGTATCGTTCTTGTGAAACCAACTAGCTCTTTATTCTCACGGCATAATGAGTGTTAACTACAGAAGATTTCATCTGATTCCTTATTTCTAGTTATCCAGAAGGCTGTACATACCGTTCCTCATCAGAGACTTCCTCTGCTGTTCCTGATCTACATAAACGATTTACGAGATAATTTTAGCAGTCCTCTTTGATTTTAACAGATGATACTGTCATTTACAGTCCAGTAAAGTCATCAGATCAAAACCAATTGTAAAAGGACATAGACAGAATATCTGTATGTGGCGAAAAATGGCAATTTTCTCTCATTAAGGACGTGTGTGACGTAATTCATGTGAGTATGAAAATTATCCTTTAAATTTCGGTTATCTACATCTACATCCATACTCCGCAAGCCACCTGACGGTGTGTGGCGGAGGGTACTTTGAGTATCTCTATCAGTTCTCCCGGGGCTATACGACAAATCATACAAATCCTAAGGTTGTTGACTCAACTAAATACCCAGGAATTACAACCACGAACAACTGAAATTGGAACGAACACATAGTTCATGTTGTGGGGAACACAAACCAAAGACTAAGTTTTATTGGCAGAACACTTAGAAGATGCAACAGGTCTACTAAAGAGACTGCCTACACTACGCTCGTCCACCCTCAGTTAGAGTATTATTGGGCAGTATGGGACTTCTACCGCATGGCATTGATGGAGGACATTGAAAAAGTCGAAAGAAGATCAGATCGTATTATACAGAAACAGCGTTTTTCATTGCTGCGAGACCTTATCACGAAGTTTCAATCATCAACTTTTTCTTCAGCATGCAAAAATATTTTATTGTCACCAAACTACACAAGGAAAATGATCATTGTAATTAAATGAGAGAAATCACAGCTCGTGCAGAAATATTAAGATTTCATTTTTCACGGACTGTTAGAGGGTGGAATTGTAGAGAAATAGTCTGAAGGTGGTTCAAACAACACTCTGACATGCAGTTAAATGTGAACTGCAATAGTCCTGTAGATGTAGATGAGAAAGCTTTCTCCCACTGCTCTTCCTCCCCATTGTTCATATGAACATTCTCTCCCTCTCTCTCTGTCTCGCTCTCTCTGTATCCCTTTTTTCCACCATTTTTCCTTACTCTCTCTCCTACCTGTCTTCCACTTCATCACCAACATCCTCTCCTTTCGTGCACTTCCCCGCCCCCTTTTCAACTTCTCTGTATCATTTATATCATCTGAACTCCTTTCGTCTTGCTGTGCAGTCGGTGAGTCGTCTGCTGAAAGACCTGCCTCACACTACCCTGCTACTCCTTGCCTCGTGGTCCTTTCTCACCCTCTCTTCACCACCATCCACACAGGCAACTGAATTCGATAACCGATATTGAGTAATCAGTCTCGCTGCTACTGCGAACGTGTATTTTGGGGTGTCTGTGCCGATCTGTGTGTGAATGCGTGAACTCTTCTTAGAAAAAGAGCTCGAAAGCTACTGTTACTGGTTTTGTGTTGCGTATTTCTGTGTGTCCTTGATAGGTCCTTTGCCTTATTTTACCTATGAAAAGATAATACCAGCAGTAGAATAGGATCAGTGAAGTATCAGTGGACTTTTTAAAGTAATCGTATATCTCTTAACAGATAGTAACCTAGAAATAATTTGCTCAGTTATCAATACGAGCAGATTACCACTAATGACAGTTGTTTATTACTAAACGTCATACAAATAGCTTGTATTGGTTTGTTTTTCCCGTTTGTGTAAACCTCGACTCGATCCATATCCCTGAGGGCTCTCCTTAGTGATAAGATTATTGGAACACTTGCGTGGGTGAGTTTATGAATGATCGAATGAATAACACGCTTCCGACAAGCAGCTGCGTAGGAAGACACAGCGCAATATCCCGAATACTTCCTGACGTAATACGGTGATATTATAGTGTCATATTGAACAGCAGTGTTGAATTGTCAACGCTTGTAACGAAAGTATACCAGTGAGGGTCTTTACGACGGTTGCAGTATCTACTGTGCTTGGCAATTTGAATAACTGACGTAAGATATCAACGGAATGTGCATATATTTGAAAAAAGCCGAGTATATTTTTGTTCGCCCTTCTTATATTTTATGCCTGACTTTATGGCCCACGCAGTAGGGGAAACAGCGCAACAGCAGCGTGTGAAATATTCCCTTCCGCCAAATGTTACGAGTCTTCGTGAAATTCAGCCTGCATGAAGTAATAACATATTTTCCTTCGCGTTCCGTGATACATATACATGACGCCCCGGGCAACGTACCGTATTTCTGGAGGGAATATTGCTGTTCATATGTAACTGGAAACGTAACATCAAAATATTAGCTATTCGCAGCAGTTGCCGAGCCAGCTGCTTCACTAAACACAGCCTGACTATTGTTTATTTCTCTTTCCTATTAAAGGGATAAATTTAATTTTAATTTTAATAATCAACAGCCTCAGTTGCACGGTTTACCTAGATTTACCTAGGTTATATGGATATGACTACCATTAACTAAGTTAATAAAAAGTTGTGTATGACTAGGTGGTGACATCACTGCTGTCGTATACACATAGTATTGACCACAATCGGTCATGTTGAAGGATTATGTGGTGGCAGCTATACTCTGTAAAGGGATAGTGACTTGGTGATCGTCATTCCGGTTACTACGCGTACATGCTATTGACCGGCGAAGTTATTATCCACAAATTAAATCAGTAGCATGTACCGGTACGTGTAGTAACCAGAATGACCATCACCAAGTCACTACTCCTTTACAGAATATAGCTGCTACTACATAATTCTTCAATATGATCGACTGTGGTCAATACTATGTGAATACGACAGCAGTGACGCTACCATCTAGTCATACACAACCTTTTATTAACTTAATTAATGGCAGTCATATTCATATAAGTATCACGAGAGGGTAACGTCACTTTGCCACAATCTACTGGTTACGAAGTTTTGGTTCAGACTGGCCGGATCAGTTTGAATTGATCTTACTCAATGACAGTTAAAGGTGTTCCTTGGAGCGTTGCTCTCCAAATCACATCATAATTTAACCATTTTCCATCGTCCTCCTGTAATTTAGACTAGTTCTTTACGTACATATTGATCTATGATGGTCAATTATTTTAAGTATGTTGACCGGAGCGATGTTCGCCAACTCACACTTCAGCTTTGAGCATAATTGACATATGTCGGTCGATAGTTTTTAAGTGTGTTGACTGGAGCGATGTTCGTCAAGTCTCAATTTAGCTTTAAGCATAATTCCGCTGTCACTCCCTCAGTTCAATGGCAGTGGTCACCAGGCCCGAATTATGATGGCAGTGGCCCACAGTTTTTACAGTATGTGTGTGGATCACCTCCACGAAGGAAAACTGAGTACCCCATTACCGCCACATCATCCCCTACTATGGTGTTTTCTGCAACTCATAACCATAACTTCGCCAAGAAGCTGAATCAGGCACGTGCATTAGTGTTTGACTTGATTGTGGACCATTTCAGGTCAAATATACTAATCTTGAATAATGACCGTCTACTTTATATGGCCCATATTGCTGGATGTTACAGATTTGATATAATTGTTCATAAGTTCAATCATGACCATTTGTGTGCTAAGTCAATAGGATGTTCATGGATTGTAACCATTGCTAAGCAAGTGTTTGACAATTACGTTTTAAAAATTTCTAGACCTAGTCATAATAATGACGATGTTGGCTTTATATTATCCTTCCCAATCCCAGTTCTTTTTAAGTGATTAAACTTCGTGCTTAAGCACAAAAATTTTCCTAGATAGGCCATACCTTGTAAGCACATGATGTCTTCCTCATGTCCAATCAATACTTCATAAATGTTAAGACAGTCGATCCAAGTACGTTCTGAACAGGATAACATATACGCCCTTTTCCTCAGCTACACCTTTTGTTTCACTTCACAAGTAAATTCAAGGTCAGGAGTTAAGTTCGCGTCTAGCTCCAACAAGTAACTATCATACAGTTTATGCGCAGGCGCAAGGTATTGTGTCTGCTTTGGCGGGCCTTACGACCCTCCGGTCAGATCCAGTACTCCACTCGTGGCTGCCACATCGCGGTCGCGAAGTGGGGCCGAGGCAGTTTCAGATAGGTTTTTACAGTATTACGGTAATTTATGGATTTTTAGTTTTAGCTTGACGATGTCCACTATGGACAAACGGTAGTTACTGTTGTTCTGAAGAAGGTTGGGTTATCCCGACTGAAACCTAGGAAAATTCTAGGTAGACGGTGCAACTGAGGCTGTTGATTATTAAAATTGAAATTAATATTTATACAGTTTCTGACAGGGCCGCGAAATGGTGAAGATATTAAAGGGATAAATGTTTTTCATGTGCCCACGTATCGTCTACAGAAGGTGCAATCACTGCAGCGAGTGGACTTCACATTTCGAGTGGCGTATGTAAATTGGTTCCTACAGCTATTTATAGGAAACAACTGTTTTCTAATTATCACATTGTTTACATATAAGGCCATGTTTTCAAGAAAGATCACGTTTAACTACAGGACCGGCAATGTGTGGGAATACGAAAATCCACGCGCGCAGGTGTACCGATCCAATCAACAGAAGTTTGTTGTTAATATATGAGATAGTATTTTCAACGATTTTGTGACTGAACGTTCCCCACGTCCCGAAACACTGAATGGAGCCGCGTACAAAATGGTCCTTCAAAACGTCATTCCACAGTTCCTAGAATACAGAGTATGTGCTACTGAGAACAGGAAGGGGCGCTGGTACACTTACCACTCGATGTTAGGAACGACATTGAAGTACGCTTTGGACACCTACTGGTTGTTCGCGTTTGTGCTCTTCCGTGTGCAGCTGTGTCACGAGACACGACGCAATGGACTTATTCTTCTGAGGGGGGGGGGGGGGGGGAGGGAGAGGGGGATTTGGAGGGACTCTAGTTGATACTCGAACGTACCTGGTTGCTAGGATTATCGCAGCTTTAGAATTTGCACGCCAAACTCCTGGAATTCTTTAACGTGTAAGACAGTCGATGTTGCACCGTTTTACACTCTGCCATGATCGTGGTGATCCAAATGTTCAACAATAGCTGTAAGAGATCAGTTTCGCGTTTGTTATATGTTGTACACTGACAGAACAGATAGAACACACTGTGATAAATGTGTATTTATTTTGTCTGATGAATGTTGCACTACCCTGTGTTGCGTGTTGTACGTTTTGGTGATTGCGTATTATAGACTTCTTCAATATTGCGAGGATATTTTCACAGAAACAAGAGTGACTGTGCTAACTAATGGAATAAATCATAATTACATCATTATTCTGTAACGAGCCACTGTAGACCATGGGTCCCTTATGTGGTATCACATTATCGATACCCTCCCCCCCCCCCCCCACTGGTGACACATAGTTGGCAACGGAAGCCCACGTTTCCAACCGACGTCGACAGCGGAAACGCGGAGACGCGGTGGATCCAATGATGTGCGCCCGCTGCGTCACGGCTTCAGCGGCTCCGACTATGAGCTCCCTCTGCAGCTCAATACAGGGTGGCAGGCGGCAGTTGCACAGCGAGTTTCGGTCGCAGTCTTCAGTCTTAGTCAGCCTTCGACAGTTCGCTAGTGTATTAGCAATGGCAGCTTCACACTGCACGACACTCTTTAGTTCCCTTCTTGTGGCAGCAGAACGTTATTGATGATTGTTCTTTGGTAAAGTTTCTTCGCAATGCTCGAAGAAAGCTACAAATTAAAAACTTATCTTTACTGTATTTACATGTTTGCATATCATTTCTGCTCATGTCCTGATTCCCTTCAACAACTGCTTGTCAAGCGCTGTGTAGGCCACCTCTCCTTACTGTTGAGTAAAAAGTATTACACCACATCTTATATAAAAGTACGTAGATGATATACATGAACTTCTGAAAGTTTCTCGCTGGCGTTTCTGGTTCACCCTCTATATACACGACGGATTTCTATTCTTGAAACAACGACATATCCCAAAAAATATGCATCGGATTAAAAAATGGAAAAAAAAACACGTGTTCTGGACTGAGTGGGACCGCTATCGATATAAAAACATACCAAGGTCGTGTCACTGACAAGTGCTTACATTGCCCTCGCTAGGTGCCAGTGGAGTCAAGCTATGAGGGTATAAAGCAACGTACGCTGGTGGCCACATTCCAAACCTCCCCCACCTCTTCATCTCCTCCAATTTGCTGATGACACCGCCTTCCTGGGCCTTTATCGTACCCTTCAACGGTCCCAATGTACCCTCCAAGCCCACCTTGACTGGTTCACCACTTGGTGCAACCAGTGGTTGCTTCACATCAGCCACTCCAAGACCCACACAATCATCACAGGCCACAACATCCACTGCTTCTGTCTCCATGATTTCTACCCAAACATTTATGTCTGGCCAGACATGGAGAATGTATCCTTCCACCATTCTTCACACCTTCAAATCATTGACCCACCCCATCGTTTGTTACGCCAGTGTCACTTGGATTTCTGCCCCTCCCAAATTCTATAAAGCCCTTCAAATCCTCGAACGCCATGCACTCCACCTCGCCTTCCACATCCACCTTCCATCGCCCACACACATGCTCGGCAATCTCATCCCCTTCCCCAAACTTCTCCTTTTTTTCTCGAACACATCTGCATCCTGTACGTCGCCCACTGACTCGATCCCCGACACGCCCTGGTGCCCACCTTCCTCTCTACCTGCAGTCCATTGCCATGCCTTTGTCGTTGTGTCCCACCCTCACTCCACCTCCACACCCTCCACCACCTTTCCCAATGCAGCTTTCAGAACCAACCCCTCCTAGATGATGAGCTTCCCCCTGACATTTGCCCCTCCTACCAACTCTAACCCTACCTTCCCCCCTCCCACTCCTCAGGGTTCCTTCTCACCCCCTCTTCCCTTCCTCTGAGATGTTTTCTCTAGTCCCTTCCCTTTCCAGTGCACCCCTTCTGTGTCTATGCACTCCATCCTGACTTGCATTCTATCTCCCACCCTGCCCATCTCCTGCCCCTTGGGCGCCCCCTATCCCCCTTTTCTTTTCATCCCATCCCGAGCTCGCACTGCACCTTGCTCTCCCCTCATTTTCCCTCTTATCAGGCCTCCCCCTTGGCAGGTCCCTCCTGGCAGTTTTTATTCTTCTCTCTGAGTGCTTCGTCTCCTACAGCGATTTTAAAGTGTCTTTGATCTAGAGTGTTTTAATACTGTGGCCAAATTTTAACCTGTGCGTATGACTTCAGTGTATTCTATGTGCTCCACAAATCGCCAACTCTGTCTTTTTATTTTATATCGACTTTTTTTAACTACCCCACAATAATCATCTGCACGTCACTGTATATTTTAAGTCCCATTGTCTCCACTTATTCTGTTTCTATGTCTCCCTTTTTATTGCCTTTATATGTAACGTTTCCTCCTCTTATTGTCATATTACTCGGCAGAAGAATGGCGGATTATGCCCTTGCCAGCCCTCCCCTGCCCATATGGGGCAGCGGAATGAAATCACAATAGAGAAGGAAAACAGCTGCAATGTCTTTGTCCCCTGCAGCGAATGAAAGTGCTGCTAGTGATTCATATGGGACAGAGGAGAAGCTGTTCGCACATGCAGTTGATGCTGCAGGGTCAGCACAGTATTACCTTTGAGCGAAGCTCCATGACGTAATTTGTAAAAATGGTTCAAATGGCTGTGAGAAGTATGGGACTTAACATCTGAGGTCATCAGTCCCCTATAACTTAGAACTTCTTAAACCTAACTAAAGGACAACACACACATCCATGCCTGAGGCAGGATTTGGACATGCGACCGTAGCAGTCGCGCGGTTCTGGACTGAAGCGCCTATATGTTTGTAGTGTCACCTCAGAGTGAAGTGGAATTTAAACTTAGGTTTTTAAATGGAGTACTGGTGTGAAAGTGTTATGCTTGGTCGACCAGCTAGTTGTCTGTCGAGATTATCAGCTGATATGCACTGTTGAAGGCTCTGTCTGGATTATCTAAAGATCAACAGGCACAATAAGTACAGCCTGTGTCATTTGCTAATTTGGCGGAATTTCGCCGTATTAACTTGCGGATTTTCAAACTACAAAAAGAGGGATTGACGCACACCAATAAACAGTGAGCTTTACAATTCAGTACGCAAGTACTCGTCAATGTCTGGTAGTAATGTACACCACTAATTAACTTCGTTTAATATCTTGATGGTATCGGGAGCATTTGTGTTCAAGTTGATACCGTTATTATTATGCTGTGTTGTCAGACAGTTCACAGATCTCTTCAACATTTGATTTTGACTGAGTGCTGTTAACCATATTGATTACTCATTTTGGTGGTTATTCGTGCAGAGTATTTTAAATTTTATATGATGCAGCACCTTTTGTACTTGCTAAATATTTTTAAATTTTTAATTTTTTTAAGAAGAGCATGTATTCTTATAGCTTTTCTTTTAGTTAAGATTAATAATCTTTCTTAGAGATCTTGGTGAGCCTCTGTTTCATTTCACTTTAGATGCTTTTGAAGTCATATTTTCAGAAGTTTTTCTTATGTGTTGTCTCTAGTACCTAGGCCAAGTATTGGTAAAACTTTGTTTATCTAAGTCATAGACAAGGGTTAAACTCTTATCCAGTGAGGGCCCTCTGATTTAAGACCTGTTCTAACACCGTTATTTGGTTTTCACGTTACACTACCCAAACTGTATCACTGGATTTTACCAAGGTGCTTTTCTGTAAGATGTGCATTTATTTTATTTATTTATTGCTTATTTAGGCTGACTAGTTTAGGGCCTTAAAGGCCTTGAGCCATGTGTGGCTCACGTTCTTGCCGTTCATAGCTTGTCATCTCATAATAGCAGCAGTGTAGTCTTTATTCCTTCTTGCGTTAATGGCACCACTAAGTTTGCTAGTATTGTTTGTCCACGAGTGGCAGCAGGAGCGGTTATCGACAGCCAGTTCTGTGGTACTATCTTTGGCGCCACCGCTAGTATTTCCGTGTCGTCATGTGTGTCAGGCAGTTTGGCTTCGGACGGAGCAACGAGGAGGTCTTCAGGGCGAGGGCAGGCCGACACCATTGGCGGTGTGCAGGCGGTGTCAGACTGAGGGGCTGTAGCCAAGGACCGAAGTTGAGTGAACCGTGTGCAGTACTGAAACTTCCACTGTTTGAGATCTCACTGTTGTTTGCGTGTTGCTGCTCCCAGGGTCGCTGAGGCCAACCGCAACAAGTGGAGTCTGTTAGGTTGGCAGAAGCTATTAGCTGCCTTCTACTCTTTGATGTTAGTTTGGATTTAGTATTTTTCTTATTAGTTAGGTGCAGCCATTGGTATTTTCTGCCTTGTGGCCGCCAGCGCCCCAGTTACTTGCCCTGGAGGTTAGCGTACTTATCTGGCAGTGTACCTTTCCTTGTCGTGTTTATGCTGTCCGACGCAGCCTCTTGAATTGTTATGTGCATATGTTTTTGGGAGGTCTACCTTGGTTCTAATGTTTCCTTCAGCCTTGGGTCTTACAGTTCGTTAAGATTGCTTTAGAAAGGTTTTAGTATTTTAACATGCAACTGCCTTCCTTACTTGTAATTCAGGCCCTCGGCCGTTGAGTATTCTGAAAACTGGTTGTGGTCTTCAGCCCCCAATAATTTTGAATCCTTTCTTAATCAGGCCTTCAGCTGTTAATTGTTTGTAAAATTGATTGTGGCCTTCAGCCAACAAATAATTTTCAATCCTGTTTTAGTGACGCCTTCAGCCGTCACCATAGCTTGTTACAAGTTATTAATATTATTGGAAAGGGCTTTAGTATTCTTAGAGTGTAATTGTCCACCCTATATGTAATTCAAGCCTTCAACCCTTGTCTATTCTGAAATTGCTTGTGACCTTTAGCCCACAAATAATTTTCAAACTTCTTAATCAGTCCTTTAGCTGTTGATTGTGCGTAACCTTGTGGCCTTCAGCCGACGAATAATTTGCAATTTCTTAAAAATAAGGCCTTCCGTCATTAGTGTAGCTTGTTACCATTTTGATTGTTAAGAGGAAAATATCTTAGTATTTGTTAATGTGCAACTGCCTACCTCACTTGTAATTCAGGCTTTCAGCCATTGTGTATTTTTTAAATTGCTTCTGGCCATCAGCCGAAAAATAATTTTGAACCTTCTTAGTTACGCCTTCAGCCGCTGATTGTGTGTAACACGGCTTCACAACCGAGACTGACTTGCAATTCTTCTAATAAGGCTTTCAGGCACCAGTATAGTAAAATCTTTGAACATGATTGTTGAGAGTTTTGTTTTTTGAAAACAAAGTGTATGTGTTTTCTGTGCAACCAATGGTAACTGATTAGGCCCCGTCCACACCTTTCCTGCTTTCCCTAAGTCCAACGTCTCAGGCCTGTCTTAAACCTGAACAGGAACTATACGAAAGATCTACAAAACATTCCCAGCAATAATAATAGTGATAATAATAATAATTATTATTGTCATTAAGATAACAATAACTGAGACTAATAGCAATAATAATAACTGACTCTAATAAAATAATAGTAATAACATTATGAAAAAAGAACATTTAGAATGATATAGATCACCGTAACACATTTGAAGGCATGTTTAATATTATCGAAAGCAGAACAGATAGAGGAAGAGGAGAAGATTGAAATGGCAGTATCAGTAGTTGTAAAGAAAGAACATAATCTTTGTAAAGAAAGAACTCTGCCGACAAGGGATAGGGAAATGTTGCGGGCGACGGGAATGACGAAAACGACCTGTACACAATGTGTGAGAGGTGGCTATTGTGATAAATGGTGAACTATTGGCTGTCTTTTGAAGTTTGGAAGGAATTTAATTTTTCTTATATTTTAAGTAAATCTGTTCCAAAGTCGTATTTCTGATACAGAAAAAGATCTAGAGAACATGGCAGTTCGATGTGATAGTACAGAGAGAATTTTACTTTGTTGAGATTGAACGTTTCTACTGTACTGTTCAGACAGTAGAGTAAGAGTTGAAGAAAAATAAGAAGGGGTGCAATGATTCAGAATACGATAAACATAATGTATGATAGTCTCTACGCTTGTCGGCACATAGCCATGACAATTTCTTGTAGGCTGGCTTGATATGTTCGAAAAGGAGTGCCTAGCCAATATATTATGTGATCAAAAGTATCCAGACTTACAGGTTGCTGGTGCCCTCCATCGGTAATGCGGGAATTCAGTATGGTGTTGGCCCACGCTTGGCCTTGATGACAGCTTCCACTCTCACAGGCATACGTTCATTCAGTAAGGTGCTGGGAGCTTTCTTGAGGAATGGCAGCCCATTCTTCACGGAGTGCTGCACTGAGGAGTGGTATCGATGTCGGTGGGTGAGGCCTGGCACGAAGTCGGCGTTCCAAAACGAAGTTGTTCTATAGGATTCAGGTCAGGATTCTGTGCAGGCCAATCCGTTATAGGGATGTTATTGTCGTGTAAACACTCCGCCACCGGCCGTACATTATGCACAGGTGCTCGATCTTGTTGAAAGATACAATCGCCATCCCCGAATTGCTCTTCAACAGTGGGAAGCAAGAAGGTGCGGTTCAAGTACCAAGTTGTTAAATTAAATGTTTGCGGAAATAAATAATTTTACTTAAAACTTGTAAAATAATTGTTTCCTGGTAACCTTATATATTGTACACGTATCGTAGAAATTATCTAGCTGAACACTTTCTTGTTAAACGGTCACAAAACATCTTTTAACAACAACAAAAGTAAGATGTATGCTACCACAAGTATTTCGAGTCATTCATTTGCTTTTCTAGCTGATAACACAGACAAACCTGCGATTCACAAAGACGGGCAGCAGTGTTTTCAGTAGTTGCAGCTTCAGCACACTGAAAAACTGACCAATAACATGCTCTACGTACGTTGATACTGCGAATGGCTGAGGCAAGGACAAACTATAGCCGTTATTTTATCCGATAACGCACAGTTCTATTGCATGGCTTCATAAAGCTGGCACAGGTTCAAATCCTGCCTTGGGCGTGGATGTGTGTGATGTCCTTAGGTTAGTTAGGTTTAAGTAGTTATAAGTTCTAGGGGACTGATGACCTCAGATGTTGAGTCCCATAGTGATCAGAGCGTTTTGAACCATAAAGCTGGCATCCTCCTGGGTAAAATATTCCGGAGGTTAGTTCGTCATTCGGGTCTTCAGGCAGGTACTGCTAAGGACGATTAGATCCTCAGGAAACTGACCTTGTACGCTTGGGACAGCGAATTGTTTAACCGCTTGATTGGTTAAGTGGGTTGGAGACTTTTAAAAGAAAATCAGTTAGGGTGGAGTAGGGATGGGAAAACACCCGACGGTTAGAACCGATACTAACATTTTTGTCGTGAATAACAGACTTTGGTATTTATTTGAGCTCGGTTTAACAGGGTTTTTAATTTTTTACTGATAACCGGGTAAAAAAACTGGCATATCAATTTGTCACAGCAGCGATGTTAAAATTTTTGGTCTTTAAATGAAAGGTTTTTAAAAACGAGCGATGTAAATTCATTAAATGTCCATTGCTTCGAAGTTTTGGGTTATTGTAAAAAACAGAAAAAAACGAATCAGTGCTGTTTTAATAACAACGCCGACAGTTAGAAAAGTGTAAAAGCACGTGGTGTAAGAATCGTTACAATACTGCTGAGACAGTAATGTACCTGTTGCTGTGTGATGTGGCCTTTTAGATAATATCCATGTACGTCCAGTGTCCAAGACTGCCCATATCTAGTCTACACTGCAGTTTCAAAATGGTTCAAGTGGCTCTGAGCACTATGGGACTTAACGTCTATGGTCATCAGTCACCTAGATCTTAGAACTACTTAAACCTAACTAACCTAAGGACATCACACAACACCCAGTCATCACGAGGCAGAGAAAATCCCTGACCCCGAAACCGGGAACCCAGGCGTGGGAAGCGAGAATGCTACCGCACGACCACGAGCTGCGGACACACTGCAGTTTCCCACTGTCGTCTTCGGACACCGGTTGTATTGAAGAATGGCATCATCACTAGCTTGAAAGTATTTTACGAAGTGTGGTAGTAGTGAAGCACAACGCTCCATTTGCTTTAAAAGATTCAAAAGGATTCAAAGGTGAGTAAACATTCACAACGTTGTCTGGAAGAGAAAGAGAAAGTACATTTGATTGTTATACCTATAATTTTATTGAAGTCTGTAAACATTGGCTCTATATGTACATACATACTCCGCATGCGTGGCGGAAAGTGACCTGTACCACTACTGGTCAATTCGTATCCTAAGGTTTTCAGAAATTACTGCAACCAGTCGCCTTTTATGTAGATGTATTTTATTTAACCATGACCGGTTTCGAGCTGCCTAGCAACTCATCATCAGATGGTATATACATTTAGTGCTTTTTTGTACCCATTGTGTGGGTGGTTGAGTATCTGTGGAGATAAATCTTTCTGCAGGTATATATATCTCTTTTAGGACGTATTTTTGAAACCATTGTGTCTTGTTTTTCACAATTACACAAGTTAAAACTTTCACTAGATGTATATTACTTTTATGAGGCACTGTTGGAAACATATATCTTGTTTTTCGTAAACATCGCTGAACACACTTAGCCACAGATACGAATACAGGATTTACACATTATAAACAAGCCAAAGATTGCAATATAACTACAGTATCAAAGATTTCAAGTTGACCAGAGGCATTATTAGTCATCGCACACACTGACAAGAGATTTGTCTTTATTACATAGAAAATAAATGTAAATTAGCTTAAACTATTAAAATATTTATTTATAAATTAACTGTGCAATTTTAACAGGTATATAAAACTAAATTTTTTACATAATATTTCAGTTACATTTAAGATTATTGGTATTGAGAGTATTATGACAGCTAATTTCTTGCTCCTTCCATTGACTGATCTTGGCATATGATGTCAGGGATGAGAGGTTGATGGTTAACTTGAAATAATAAGTAATGCTGGTACTTGAAAGGGTGTGGAAAAGGAGTTAGCGGTGGGGGGGGGGGTGTATAGGAAAAAGGAGAGGGGGGGGGCATATTGTTTCTGAATGACTGTTTAGTTTTTTAAGTTCAAAGAATCCTTAAAATTCTGAAAGAAGGAGTTATTCGCCAATTCTGTCTGCTCATTTAAAATGGTATGTGGGGAATTATGTTTGTGGGTGAAAATCTCTAATTGTTCGAGAAGATCCATCTTGAATCCCTTGTCTACAGTGTGTAGGATTTGAAGGTTAGTTTTAATGTCTGTTATGGAATGTTTATTATCTGCTAGATGGGTAGCAAAAGTGGATCTATTTAAGTTGTTTAGGCGAAGTGCATCAGTGTGCTCTTTGTATCGGATCTCAAAATTTCTACCTGTTTGCCCTATGTAGTAGCAGGAGCAGCTGTCACATCTTAATTTATATATACCAGATTTTTGGTAGGGTGTGCTGGCTATTTTGGTGTTGTGGACTATTTTGTTCTGTATTTTGTTGTTAGTGTGAAAACGTATTTTGACATTATGTGGTTTGAATAGCTTAGCAAGTTTGTATGAGATATTGCCGAGAAACGGCATACAAACGAATTTGGTTTCTTCTGCTACTGAGGTCTGGCTTGCTGGTTTTGCTTTGTTAGATATAATGTTTTTATCTAATTTTTAAATTATGCTTGGGTCATAAGCATTGTTTAATGCTATTGTTTTTAATATATTGATTTCATTAATTTTTGCAGTAGGATCAGCTTGAATCTTGTTGATCGTTTGTATGCCGTTTCTCGGCAATATCTCATACAAACTTGCTAAGCTATTCAAACCACATAATGTCAAAATAAGTTTTCACACTAACAACAAAATACAGAACAAAATAGTCCACAACACCAAAATAGCCAGCACACCCTACCAAAAATCTGGTATATATAAATTAAGATGTGACAGCTGCTCCTGCTACTACATAGGGCAAACAGGTAGAAATTTTGAGATCCGATACAAAGAGCACACTGATGCACTTCGCCTAAACAACTTAAATAGATCCACTTTTGCTACCCATCTAGCAGATAATAAACATTCCATAACAGACATTAAAACTAACCTTCAAATCCTACACACTGTAGACAAGGGATTCAAGATGGATCTTCTCGAACAATTAGAGATTTTCACCCACAAACATAATTCCCCACATACCATTTTAAATGAGCAGACAGAATTGGCGAATAACTCCTTCTTTCAGAATTTTAAGGATTCTTTGAACTTAAAAAACTAAACAGTCATTCAGAAACAATATGCCCCCCCCCTCTCCTTTTTCCTATACACCCCCCCCCCCCACCGCTAACTCCTTTTCCACACCCTTTCAAGTACCAGCATTACTTATTATTTCAAGTTAACCATCAACCTCTCATCCCTGACATCATATGCCAAGATCAGTCAATGGAAGGAGCAAGAAATTAGCTGTCATAATACTCTCAATACCAATAATCTTAAATGTAACTGAAATATTATGTAAAAAATTTAGTTTTATATACCTGTTAAAATTGCACAGTTAATTTATAAATAAATATTTTAATAGTTTAAGCTAATTTACATTTATTTTCTATGTAATAAAGACAAATCTCTTGTCAGTGTGTGCGATGACTAATAATGCCTCTGGTCAACTTGAAATCTTTGATACTGTAGTTATATTGCAATCTTTGGCTTGTTTATAATGTGTAAATCCTGTATTCGTATCTGTGGCTAAGTGTGTTCAGCGATGTTTACGAAAAACAAGATATATGTTTCCAACAGTGCCTCATAAAAGTAATATACATCTAGTGAAAGTTTTAACTTGTGTAATTGTGAAAAACAAGACACAATGGTTTCAAAAATACGTCCTAAAAGAGATATATATACCTGCAGAAAGATTTATCTCCACAGATACTCAACCACCCACACAATGGGTACAAAAAAGCACTAAATGTATATACCATCTGATGATGAGTTGCTAGGCAGCTCGAAACCGGTCATGGTTAAATAAAATACATCTACATAAAAGGCGACTGGTTGCAGTAATTTCTGAAAACCTTTTCACACCACAGTCGCAGTGTTCCACATCCACAATGGATAAAAGTCTTAATTCGTATCCTGTTCCACTAGCAAATACCACGAGGAATAAACGACTGACTAATGCCTCCTATGAGCCCTAATTGCTCGTATTTATCTTCGTGATCCTTACTCTCAATGTATGTTGGAGGCAATAGAATCGTTCTGCAGTCATTTTCAAATGCCGGTTCTCTGATTTTCTCAACAGTGTTACTCGAAAAGAATGTTGCCTTCTCCAGAGATTCCCATTTGTGTTCCCGAAGTATCTCCGTAATGCTTACGTGTTGTTGGAACCTACCAGTAACAAATCTAGCAGCCTGTCTCTGAATTTCTACGTTGTCTTCCTTTAAGCCGACCTGATGCGGATCCCAGATACTCGAGCAGTACTCAAGAATAGGTCGCACTAGCCTACTATACGCGAGGAACAGTGTGGTGGCAGCAGAAAGCGTATATGATCATTTACTTCCGATATGAAGGATGTGTCTGTGGGTTTTGTTATCTAAATTTAAAACTAGCTTCCTCACTAAAATTCACAATACCACATGGTGCATTGTTCAAAAATGGCTCTGAGCACTATGGGACTTAACATCTATGGTCATCAGTCCCCTAGAACTTATAACTATTTAAAACTAACTAACCTAAGGACATCACACAACACCCAGTCATCACGCATGGTGCATTGTACAACCTTTAATTTCGCGCTAGCTCTCTCGTGTAATATTTTCCAATAAAATCTCCTAAGTGAATGCAGTGTGATAATTTTCACCATAAACATATTAATTTGAATTGGGGTTTCTAACCAGAAAGTCATTGGGTCAATATGGTTGCTTGTTGGGATACGTCCAATGCGTCATTTTTTTATAGTTTTTCGTTGTTGAGTTACAGTGTTAGTTGTACTTGACCAGGAAGAGGACTTCTGGGGCTTACTGAGACGGATGAGCACAAGTAAATTTTCCAGATCAATGAAGCAAAACCTTACAGGCGCAACGGGAGTTTTGAGATTCACTGATAACCGTTGGAACATGATTTGGGAAGTCTAAATGGCTCTGAGCACTATGGGACTTAACTTCTGAGGTCATCAGTCCCCTAGAACGTAGAACTATTTAAACCTAATTATCCTAAGGACATCACACACATCCACGCCCGAGGTAGGATTCGAACCCGCGACCGTAGCAGCGGCGCGGTTCCCCACTGAGCGACTACAACCGCTCGGTCACCAAAGCTGGCATTTGGGACGTCTCTAGGCTCATTGCGATGAGTCCTGCTGGAAAATAAGAAATAGAAATAATCAATAGATTTTATAAGTGTTGTTAATTTTTCACTTTCAGTTGCACGTTTTATACATTAAGAAACGTTTCGGTCTCCTTGGATCGTCTTCTAAACAGTGTAAAACTAAAAATATACGATGTATTGTTCTACAAAAAGTAGAAAAGTGTTGCATGTAACTGTTGAATTTAGCTATACAAGGTGTGGCAGAATAACGTTTTAAAAGTTTGGGGACACTATACAAGAAAAATATTCGAGTAAACATGGGCTCCAAAATGCATACCTTAAGAGCTATGAGAACCTGTTAATCCTCGATACTATGAATACACCCCTTCTGCAGCAAGCTCTTCGCTTTCCATGTTTTTCGAGGAGGTAGTATGGACAAAAACAAGAAATCAGTTGACATGAGCTCCAAAATGCATACCTTAATATTCAGGTACAGTGAAACACATATCTCTTGCTGAAAAAGTGCTCGTATCTCTCAAGGTATGCATTTTGGTGCCCTTTTT
Organism: Schistocerca cancellata; assembly: GCF_023864275.1. Classification (NCBI taxonomy): domain Eukaryota; kingdom Metazoa; phylum Arthropoda; class Insecta; order Orthoptera; family Acrididae; genus Schistocerca; species Schistocerca cancellata. The sequence goes on along the minus strand of NC_064630.1, from coordinate 616,044,717 downwards.
TACCAGACATATCTGTCTAGCTTTGGAATGAGGAATCTGTCCTCAAATTTGTAAAACTTCATTTGAAACACTATGTATAGTTGCGTAAGTAAGCCATCATTTCTGTATCGGAACTACACATCGGTGGCATGTTTTAAACAGGCATGGTGGAGGGAGTGGAAGGGGGTGGAAAGGGAGAAGAGGAGCATGGAAAAAATATGTAGCGAAGGGGTTTGGTGATGGGAAAGAGGGTAGTCAGAGGGAGTGGAAGCGATGTCATGAGCGTAGCGGGCTTACGTCCTGTAACACATTACAGAAAATTGTGTAAGAAAGAGACAGTCTTAAGCTAAAATTATAAAAAGAGGAATTATGTAAAAAATTGTCGTTAAAATATTAAGAGTGTAGAATAATGGAAGTAGGTTACAAACGGTAAAAGACCTAAGATGAAAGAAAATCTAGAGGAACTGTGAGAAGTAACTAAAATTAAATAAGAGTGTCTTAAAATATTAAAATTGTAACATTTTGGAAGCGTTAAACTATTGAAAGTGCAGAATAGTAAAATAATAAACGTAGAACTACGTAAAGCAACTAAAATTACAACGAAAGGGATGTGACAGAGTTAATTGCATTCGCTTCTGCTTGGTTGCGTTGTACGACGCTGTTAAGCTGAAGTTCGTGAGCTTTAAGTCGAAATACTACGATGAAATTCAAGAATGATGGAGCCACAGAAATGTTGCATCACACTTAAAGGGGTATACTTTTCGATCCTTTCCGATTCTGCGCCTATCGCGAAATACAGGCTTGGCATCAAAGTGCTCTTATGGCCCTTCTCGATGACAGAAATAAATCAGACCTGTTTGGAGTGAGTGCATACATAGGAAGCGAATGGTTGGGCGGCGCTGCCGAGCCACGGCGGCGTGCTAAAAGCCTCGGTTGCACGTGTCAGACACGGCGGAGCGCGCTGCGGGCCCTTTAGGAGACAGAAAGGATGTGGTGTCCCCTTACAGGGCGAGCGCCTTCCCTTGAGGGCCCTCCCACGTCTCAGGAGCCCTACAGGCACAAGAGCAGTCCGAGGTCGCTGACCCCGAACGAGTGTCTTCACTGAAACCGTCCCACCTGCACATACACGTGTTACTACCGCGGTCACTCCGACTGCGTCGGAATATTTTACCCGAAACGATGCTATCGTCGCGAAACCATGCAGTAGAACTGTGTGCCCTCGGATCAAATAACGGCTATAGTTTCCCCTTGCTTCAGCCATTCGCAGTACCAACATACCATGGCATGTTATTGGGTCAGATCAGTCAATTTCCTAGTATACTGAAGCTGAAACTAAGTGATCCAAAAGAGCCCGAAATTACCATAAATGGTAAGGACAACAGTGAAATACCGCTAGGTGTCTCCCCAAATGTTCTCCCCAGTTCTTCCCATACGTCCTTTTTCAAAAAAATCGGTTCAAATGGCTCTAAGCACTATGGGACTTAACTTCTGAGGTCATCAGTCCTCTAGAACTTAGAACTACTTAAACCTAACTAAGGACATCACATACATCCATTCCCGAGGCAGGATTCGAACCTGCGACCGTAGCGGTCACGCGGTTCCAGACTGAAGCGCCTAGAACCGCTCGGCCACACCGGCCGGCGTCCTTTTTTAATCAGCGTGGCTGAACGATCTGGTTAGCTGTTGGTGAGCTTATTTTCACTGTCATATTTTCCTTAGTTAATGGTTTTGCAATTGCTGACATGATATATCAGTGTGTTTGTATCAAACTTTGTTTTAATCTTGGGAAAACCGGTGCAGAAAGACACAAGATGTTGATGCGAGCTTTTGGAGAGAACTCGTTAGTCAGACACAGAGAGAAACATTCAAGCAGCGGAAAACATCGGTTGATGATGACTTCGTTCCTGTCGACCTGCATCGCAACCGGAAAATGTTCGTAAAATGGGGGATTTGATTTATAAAATTGTGAACAGACTGCTTCTAAAGATCAGAAGCAGCATCGTGTGGAAGGCTGCTGGGAACTGCCTTTTAGACAATCCAGACGTTCTTCCACAGGTTATCACTGGTAATGAAAGTTGAGTTTGTGACTGTGACCGAGAACCTAAGCAGCAACAGTCGAAATGGAAGAGCGTGATTGAAGCTGGAACTCCTACACTTCTTACAGGAACTATGAAGAGCTTACACAAGAACAAGGAAACAGTAAAAGTGGGCAGTAGCGACGTACACAAAGCTGTCGAGTTTTAGCAACCTTCTTTATTTTTTACGTAAATCATTTGACAAAGACCTGCAGGAGGAAGTAAATCAGGATACACAGATTAATGGAAATAAATACGTTAATATTCTTAGCTATACGGACTGTGCACCACTTTTGGAGGAAAGTGAGGATGAGCTCCAAAACGCAGTTCATATACTATATTAATTGGGGAAAAACAATAGAACCTTCGAAACCTTCGAATATCATTTTTTAAAAATGGCTCATCATGATAAATACCCCACCAACTCAGCTACAATAACAGCCCACTTGTGAAGGTCTCCAGCTTTTTTAATTTTCTAGGATGTGAATGACAATGATATACACTCCTGCAAATGGAAAAAAGAACACATTGACACCGGTGTGTCAGACCCACCATACTTGCTCCGGACACTGCGAGAGGGCTGTACAAGCAATGATCACACGCACGGCACAGCGGACACACCAGGAACCGCGGTGTTGGCCGTCGAATGGCGCTAGCTGCGCAGCATTTGTGCACCGCCGCCGTCAGTGTCAGCCAGTTTGCCGTGGCATACGGAGCTCCATCGCAGTCTTTAACACTGGTAGCATGCCGCGACAGCGTGGACGTGAACCGTATGTGCAGTTGACGGACTTTGAGCGAGGGCATATAGTGGGCATGCAGGAGGCCGGGTGGACGTACCGCCGAATTGCTCAACACGTGGGGCGTGAGGTCTCCACAGTACATCGATGTTGTCGCCAGTGGTCGGCGGAAGGTGCACGTGCCCGTCGACCTGGGACCGGACCGCAGCGACGCACGGATGCACGCCAAGACCGTAGGATCCTACGCAGTGCCGTAGGGGACCGCACCGCCACTTCCCAGCAAATTAGGGACACTGTTGCTCCTGGGGTATCGGCGAGGACCATTCGCAACCGTCTCCATGAAGCTGGGCTACGGTCCCGCACACCGTTAGGCCGTCTTCCGCTCACGCCCCAACATCGTGCAGCCCGCCTCCAGTGGTGTCGCGACAGGCGTGAATGGAGGGACGAATGGAGACGTGTCGTCTTCAGCGATGAGAGTCGCTTCTGCCTTGGTGCCAATGATGGTCGTATGCGTGTTTGGCGCCGTGCAGGTGAGCGCCACAATCAGGACTGCATACGACCGAGGCACACAGGGCCAACACCCGGCATCATGGTGCGGGGAGCGATCTCCTATACTGGCCGTACACCACTGGTGATCGTCGAGGGGACACTGAATAGTGCACGGTACATCCAAACCGTCATCGAACCCATCGTTCTACCATTCCTAGACAGGCAAGGGAACTTGCTGTTCCAACAGGACAATGCACGTCCGCATGTATCCCGTGCCACCCAACGTGCTCTAGAAGGTGTAAGTCAACTACCCTGGCCAGCAAGATCTCCGGACCTGTCCCCCATTGAGCATGTTTGGGACTGGATGAAGCGTCGTCTCACGCGGTCTGCACGTCCAGCACGAACGCTGGTCCAACTGAGGCGCCAGGTGGAAATGGCATGGCAAGCCGTTCCACAGGACTACATCCAGCATCTCTACGATCGTCTCCATGGGAGAATAGCAGCCTGCATTGCTGCGAAAGGTGTATATACACTGTACTAGTGCCGACATTGTGCATGCTCTGTTGCCTGTGTCTATGTGCCTGTGGTTCTGTCAGTGTGATCATGTGATGTATCTGACCCCAGGAATGTGTCAATAAAGTATCCCCTTCCTGGGACAATGAATTCACGGTGTTCTTATTTCAATATCCAGGAGTGTAGAAAATGAGATTAACAAATATCAACCAAAACATTACAGAATAAAATACGGATGGAAACAAAATCAAAATTTTATAAAACCAAGTTCACGTCTGTACTGCTGTTGGAAGTGAGTCGTGGATCCTTAAACCACGAGATAAAAGTGAGCCTCAAGCAGCAGAAAGGAGGTATCTCAGGTAAGTTATGGAAACATCATGTGAGAACTGAAGAAAATTGAGAAAAAACCACCAGCAAATAATGAGTGTAAACAGAATTCAACGCCAGACAGTGCTTTACTAGCCAAGGGGAAGAAGGGGCTTAGAAAGACCGAGAGTGGATAGCATTGGAAACTGAAGACGGAATATATGCAAGCAACTAAACCTAAATCTTGAAATGAAGAGGAAAAAGAAGAAGAACTACAACAAGAATTACAGGATCATTCTTAAAGAATATCTTCCTCCTGTTCAGACGAGCAGTAATGACCTCTATTCGGGTATTTTAATACGTCTCAGGAAGAGAAGAGAAGAAAATGTTCATGGTTCCCATACAAATGACTTGGTAATCCAGCATGGCAATGCACGGCTGCTTAAGGTTTACGTTATTCAGGAATTTTTTGACTCACAGCAAAGAGACAGTTGTTCCCCAACAGCCTTATTCACCCAACTTAGCTCCGTAAGACTCCTTCCGCTCTTGCATACTTGTGCCATTTCCTGGTGCGTTTCGAACGCACCGTTTCGTAAAATATACGAAAATGATTCGGTTGCAGTATTCTTAATGGCAGAAATCAACGCTGTCCTTAAAATGAATGAAAGGAAGGATATTGCTAAGAATGTTTTCCAATACTGTTTTATTTAGTACTGATACAGATACGGATAAGAATGAAAGCTCAACTACTTCGAAAGATACGATGATGATGGTTTAGTAATTCTGACTTATTTCAAGGAAAGAGCCAGCAAACGCAGCCTGTTAGTGAGCTACAGTTTAGAGTAGAAATCGTACTATGAAGCGAATTTTTTATTTCTTTTATTAATCTACTTATTTATTTTAGGCATGCTAATCTTTTTCCCTGTCTGTCTTAATATTTCTTTGGCAGGTAACACGCCTTTCACATCTGACAACAAAAACTCGTATGAGAAAAAGCTCAAGCTGAACCATGGTTCGGATTGTTTGTTAAACTGTGGCTCACTAGAAAAAGAGACTGTACTTCAGTTCTTCGATCGAGGGACATCGAAGCATAGCACTTATACTGTAATATGAATAGTAAAGCACAGTTCAGATCAAATCGCACGGCAGTTATCGTTCAGCTTTAGGAACACAATGCACGTAAGAAACCCTTTTGACTGACATACAATAAGAAGATAAATTAAAAAAGCAACAAATACATAAAGAAGACATTCCAAAACGCCCAGTGTACCATTCTCTGCTCCTTGTTACTTATCAGTGGGGGAAGACAGTACGAAAAAAAAATTTAAAGCTAAGTGTAGTATCCGAAATTCCACATTTCCGTTGCAAAAAATTAAAAAGTTACAGGTTTTACCCAGTTCCTCACTCACGCCTTAACACATGCCCGTTCATTATTTCAGAACTTTTTTACTTTATTTTACACATCCTTCTTTCGTTGCCAGTTCGGTGGACAATTTCCTCATTTCATATCTAGTCAGTCCATCTAATCTGCAACATCGTTCTATGGTGCTGTATCTCAGACACTTCGATTCTGTGCTTTTTCTGGTTTCCTCGCTTTCCATGAGTCACTAGCATACATTGTAGAGATCCAAAAGGACCTTCTAAGAAATTCTTCCTTTTTCCTAATTCGAGGTATGCTGCATCGGGATGGTAGATCCGCAGCTGTTCAGTACTGAGTAAATTGGATATACAGGGTGATTAAAAAAGAATACCACAACTTTAGGAATTTAAAACTCTGCAACGACAAAAGGCAGAGCTAAGCACTATCTGTCGGTGAATTAAGGGAGCTATAAAGTTTCATTTAGTTGTACATTTGTTCGCTTGAGGCGCTGTTGACTAGGCGTCAGCGTCAGTTGATGCTAAGATGGCGACCGCTCAACAGAAAGCTTTTTGTGTTATTGAGTACGGCAGAAGTGAATCGACAGTGCATTTCGAACGAAGTATGGGGCACTGAGAATCCGCGGGAAACAACTCAGTATGAACGTGACTCTCCTAAGGTGAACGTTTTCTGTTCCATTTCAGCCAATAAAGTTTTTGGTCCCTTTTTCTTCGAAGGTGCTACTGTAACTGGACTACAGTATCTGGAGATGTTAGAGAATTGGCTGTTCCCTCAGCTCGAACAAGAAGCACAACAATTCATATTTCAGCAGGATGGAGCGCCACCACATTGGCACTTATATGTCCGTAACTACCTGAACGTAAACTACCCGAGGCGATGGATCGGCCGCCAGGCAGCCTGTGACAGAGCACTTCATCACTGGCCTCCAAGAAGCCCTGATCTTACCCTCAGCGATTTTTCTTATGGGGGTATGTTAAGGATATGGTGTTTCGGCCACCTCTCCCAGCCACCATTGATGATTTGAAACGAGAAATAACAGCAGTTATCAAAACTGTTACGCCTGATATGCTACAGAGAGTGTGGAACGAGTTGGAGTATCGGGTTGATATTGCTCGAGTGTCTGGAGGGCGCCATATTGAACATCTCTGAACTTGTTTTTGAGTGAAAAAAAAACCTTTTTAAATACTCTTTGTAATGATGTATAACAGAAGGTTATATTATGTTTCTTTCATTAAATACACATATTTAAAGTTGTGGTATTCTTTTTGAATCACCCTGTATATATTTTTTCCGTCTCAGTTGCATTAATTTACAATTTTTGCAGCAGCATTTACTGATTTCGGATTGACATGCCCATTCTCAAAACGCTTACCTGAAATTACAAAGTACATGGCTTAGAATAACGCTTACATCAGTATGCATGTCCTTATTACCGGTACATGCGTTGTTATTAACCGTAACTAGTCATACAACATGATGCCAAAAGCCACGAATAGCTTCTGTGCAGAAAGTCGAATTGTGGGGAACAAGTACTCTCACTGATATTAGATCATGTGTTTTCTATTCCACCAGGCTGTCAAACAAACCAACAAAAATTGCTTGCAGCAGCCAACATCGCACTTTGCTAGATGTTGTCCTTACACACACACACGTATGCGGACATTGCTGTCTAAAAGTTTCCTGTGGTACTGCCGTACCCATTATCGATTATTTACTTTTTTAAAGAAGGTAGAAAAAATATCTTGAGAATGAAAATGTGGTCCAGGTAGATTGTATTATTTTATTCATTATTTATGCGATTGGCCAGTTCGACCATTTGTCATTTTCAAGGACGTGTCTTAAGCTTGCAGCTTCATTTTACATCATGATATGTCGTTGATACATGTCGACAGAAATGCATCTTACGTCAATGCGTATGTGGCACAAAAACAATATACTGTTGTACATGGTTACGTTTATTGTGTCGGCTAATAGACGTAACCATGTACAATATGATATTGTTTTTGTGCCACATGCGCACGGAAGTAAGATATTTTGCTGTTAACAAGTACCAGGGATATATGTATTATAAAGAAAAATTAAGCTGGAAGCTTAAGATACGTTCTTGAAAATGGCCATAAGTCGAAACTGGCCAATCGCATAAATAATAAAAAAAGAATACTGCCTACCAGAACCACGTTGCCATTTAGAGAACGCATTGAGGCTTTGCAGACCGAAAAAAAAAAACAAAATTTTAGAAATAAATATCGATTTTGCAACACAGGAAATTTTAACACTCTTGTGGCACAAAATAACGTACCATCCAAATGATACAAAGGACACAAATCCAGGAGATGACGACATGGCGCGCCCTCCTGTGTGCAACCCTGTATTTTTAAAGCAGGGTGCAATACCAAAAATTCTGAGATTCCATACAGTGATTCAGTGTTGATATATACAGAGTCAGTGCTAGTATCTGAAATATTGCTTTTTATTGTATGTTATCGGCGCACTAACTAGAAATAAAACAAGGTGAAAGACATAAAAGAGTTACATCTTTTCAGTTTACTTTATTAGTGTAACCTTTGGTAACAAACACACAGTTTCGCAGTAAATACATGTTCACAAGACATCATTTCATTTTACATTATTAGTGCAACCTTTGGTAACAAACGCACAGCTTCGTAACAAATAAACATTACACAGCACCATAGTGAGCATTATCTAACGCAATCATCGTCCATGGGGCGAAGTCTGCACTCACAGCCAAAACACTGATGATATGCGTATAATCATAGGTAAAAGTATTACATAAATACCAGGTACATATCATTATAAAGGGCTACATTACAAAGGAATCTATTACAAATAATATATGCCATCACGACGTGTGCAAGTAACTAATCATACACGTTTGAATAGGTCTATCAAGTAATTACGTAAGCACGCAACCTATGCGGGCCTAGTAACATTCCTTTCGCTCTGAAAAGGAATAGCCATAAGCACCGGTGACACGTACAACATGTCACATTGTTCTGACGAAAGCGCACCGCGTCATATAATTTTCTTTTGCCCACAAATGCCCTCTTTTCCTGTGCTAATCTGCTTCTAATATCCTCCGAGTTTCGCCTAAAATGCGTAATTTTGCTTACAATTCACCAGATTTGTCTACAATGTGAGCCTCAGTTTTGACGTCACATTTATCTGTAATATCGTTCGTACTACTTCCCATTACTGTTATTTGTGATTTACTTTCAGTCCACATTCTACGCTCATAGACTGCGCATTCCTCACAAGAGGACATGTAATTCTTCCTCTGTTCGGTTCATGTCGCAAGATGACTCTTTGTAGGAAGCCTTATGATGAATTCTTGAGAAGATCCGTAGTTCTTAATTAAGTACCTTACAAGTTACACAGTTCTAACTCTCCGGAAAGCCATCAGACTTCCTCAATGTAAACACTCAGATTGGAGACGTACTAAGAGGGAAGACACGATGGCTAATTGACGATTTGTTTGGGTCCTTGCTCTGAGACAGATCCATCCGTTTTCATACCGTGAAAGTCCACTGAATATTTCAGCTAACTTAGTCACCCCTGAAATCTTTGCACATCGTAAATTATTTGTCACTTCCAGTCTGTAGCGAACCATTAATAATTCTTAAATGGTCGTTTATTTTACAGCCATTCGGTGAGGCACAAATCTTGTCTGTTATTTACGGGACGTGCAGGACCATTCCAACAACAGAAGTGTGATTAATTAAACGGGCAGCTGTCCTAATATTAATGGAAGGCGTGGGCGCCCTTAATGAAATGTACTGCCACGGGCAGAGAAGTGGGCTCGGCAGCGACATCTGCAAGCGACTCCTCGTGATCCGCAGAAACTGCTGACTCCTAATTAAATGATGGCCAGCATGGCTAATTAACGCAGAGTTTCACTTACGCCGGGTGAGACAAGGGCCACGTTCCACGAGCCCAAATTTTCCTGCTTTGTCACAAATTGGCTCCAAAATGCCACTGAATATATAATTTATAATGGGTATCAGTTCTTACATATATTGCGATTACAGCACTGGAATATTCTAGAAACCTACTTTCGATATTTCATCAACATGGACAGCACTACTCTATAAAGTCTGACGACATCTTCGGGTAAATATCTCGGTTTCAGACAAAGCGGTGGATCAGGACAGCCGATATGAAACTTCTTCCTTTGTTAAGTGCGTCTATTGAAGCGACACTTAAATCCGCACATATTATAAAAATGCTTGCATGTGTGTGTGTGTGTGTGTGTGTGTGTGTGTGTGTGTGTGTGTGTGTGTGTGTGTGTGTGTCTGTAGCCGGCCGGAGTGGCCGTGCGGTTCTGGGCGCTACAGTCTGGAACCAAGCGACCGCTCCGGTCGCAGGTTCGAATCCTGCCTCAGGCATGGATATGTGTGATGTCCTTAAGTTAGTTAGGTTTAATTAGTTCTAAGTTCAAGGCGACTGATGACCTCAGCAGTTAAGTCGCATAGTGCTCAGAGCCAAGCCATTTTTGTGTCTGTATGTGTGTGCGTGTTTATCTCCTCTTAAACACTGGACCGATTTCAGTCAAACGTGGTACAGAAATGCCTTACTCTCGGGCAACAATCCCAATGGGATTAGGAACCACCTACATATCACAGTTCAGGAGATATGAAGCCAAAAACAATTAGATGTGTGAAAAACTGCCGCATCATACATGGCAATTATAATTATGAGTTCTGTGCTTCTAACTCTGTTGACAATAAATTTCGCAGACAGTATCCACATATACCTCTAAATGTACCTACAAAATGTGTACATTACCATTATTATCATGATGATTCTGATGGTGTAATCAGATTTCCAATATCTTTATTAGTTAAAAGTTTAGTATCTGACTTTAAATTATACAAGTAAAACCAGGGAACGAATTTCTAAAATCTAAACGGTTCATCCCATTTTGTCGATCGACATGTCTTTATAAAGCCATTAGTGTAAACCTAAATTGGTATAAATTACAGGCAGTATAAATTACAGGCATGTAACTTGAATAGTACATGAGTTATTGGAGGTCAAAGTGGCGGATTACTGTTGATCGCGTCAGGCCATAAGTACTCAACAGTTACACGAAAAAACGGTAGCAGCATAATATATTTCTTCATCTATGTCTTTGTTTATATCTGATAAAAATCATTCATGAAGAAACTGGTTAAATATAAACTGTGTTTTAGAAAGTACAGGGATTTTAGGCTACCAGCCTACCTTTTGTTTCTATTCCTTTGATATATTTGTTTATGTATTTAATTAGGTGTGTTGGAGCGTGTTTATGGTAGAGCTGTAGGAATATTCATTTAAAGTTATTTAAATGTAAATCCAGTATTTCGAATGTGTTTCAAAATGTTTGTAAGTGTGCATTGGCTTGGAGACATGACGGGAGCGCGACTACCGAAGTGAATGGCGGAGGAGTTGGGCACTGTGCAGCACGAGGGACAGTACGGTACAGGACACGGGAAGTGCTGGACGTGACGGCGCGATGGACGCACGGTCACGAGAGAGACTTAGAGAGTGTGGAGTGGTTTACGTCGTGGTCACGAGAGATAAAAATACTTCGAAGTGCCAACATGTGAGATTTCCGAGGTTTCTACAGTGAAGACGTAGTATGCGTTTAGAAGTGAATATCTCGCGAGCTTTGTTGTCGTTCATAACTAATTACGTGCAGTAGGCATCTATGGTTTCCATGATTTTAACTTATATTTTATTTAATAGCTGGACCAACGCCAATAAGTGTTTTGCAGAAATATACCACATTCTCAGAAGTACTTCTGCTATCGTATTCATCATTTAAAGTCGTTATGATAATACCTGCAGATTTTATTTAAGTGCAATCTTTCATTTATAAAATTCACTATTGATGACTGATAGCATCCTTTTACCTTTCGATTCGTGTGTATATTCATATTGTATACTGTAGACTCAGCAGTATTTGGCTTGTAACGCGGCAACTACGTATCCCAGCCCCTAGACAACGGAACCGGCCAAAAATTTTAATATTTCATCACTGAGTTTGAGGGTACGTAGTTGAGGTCCACAACATCCCCAGACCATATATATTCATTTCTATTGAAAGCCCACAAGTAAGAACATCACCACAGGCTCTACAGTCTAACTACTTGCAAGTGAACACAGTCTCAGGACAGGTCCCAAGCACCAACCACACCAGATCAGATGCAGACCGAAGTCCTGAGTGCCTCCCACATCTCCAGATAAAAAAAAATCTTGTTTTCCACAGAGTGCACGAACGACAGCGCCTTCACTCTGACTTGAGCCAATCACAGGGCTTTAGAGGCGCTAAACCTCCCCTCCGGCATGAAACCACAAACTCATGTCTAACCAGCGCAATAGTTAAGAAACCTGCATCACAGAAAGAAAAGAAACTGCCAAGTACTGGCATTTTTAAGTTCTCGTGGAGTGAGACGTTCTTTTTCTCCCAAGCCACATCACTTCCTGTGGCAACAAGCCAACTCATACTATCTTAAAGATCCTTATCTAAATCACCTGTGCCTTGGAGCATGTTAGTCCTAGCTATGAGGTGTAATAAAGATTCTTTCTCTAAATGTTTTTCTGACCTCGGAGTCTCTTATACAACCGAGGTGGCCGATGCAAATGAGTCACAGGCCTATTTGCAGTATCAGCGAACATGAGAACTCGCGAATTTTTATTATGCGTGGCTCTGCACACAATGCCTGGTTTACGACTTCACTGTGCAGAAGCGTCCCTTCAGTCCATCATCCCCAGCCCAGCCTTCAGTTGGCGCCAATGCAGGTATAGGAGCATTATCCTGCTGGAGACCTGTCTTGGCTCTGTCTGCCCTGTACGGCCTTGGGCCTGTCCAGCAAGATATACTGAGGTATGGGCTCACCACCAATTGCTTTCAACTTCCAACGTGCCGTTTCTACGAACTACCTGATGGTTTTAGCGCCATACCAGTCTCCATCAACGTCCACTCAAGCCGTTAACTTCCTTGAGTCTCACTCAAAGCGTGTAAGGTTGTAACAAAATCCTTAATAATTTTCTGTGTACGAAAAATAGATGAGAGTAAACTGTATCAAATTCCTCGATTAATACAAAAGTCTCCTCTGGCGCCAGTAGCACAGTCAGGGCAGGCTGTGACCTCTCCTGACATGCAACTTCTCTCCACGCCCAGCTGTGTCTGACTGCTACCAACAAATGTTCCCTCGCTACCACTTGTGATAACAATATCTCAGACTCAGAGTCTGTGTATGCATGCAACAGCAGAATCAGTAACCAGCTTTCCAAAAGAAGACATGAACGTCCAGCTTTCACACACTTGGGATAGTGGACTACTTTAGAACGGATTTACATACAAGCACGTACACAGGGAATCCAGACAGGAAGAAGTTAACAAGGGGGGAAAACCTGTCATTCGAAACAACAATAAATTCCAGGCGCAGAAAATTATTCATTTAATACAGCGAGTATTGGTACTCGTCTGACTTGAGAGTCTGACTTATCTCCAGCTACGGGGATTAACTTTTGTGGGCTACCTTTAAAGTTAGTGCTCTGTGACTATAAGTCGTCCGACACCATGTTACGAAAAATCCCAGATTTACTCAACACTGTACCTGGAGCAGAATAAATTAATGTTTCGCCATCTAGAAACGCCTGGTGATCTTGGAGAAAGTAATAGTGAGAACTAATAACGAATTTCATAGTTCAATCACGCTAAAATTACAAGCCAAAGCAACAACCTCAGCACATGAGCTTAAGTTCTACTCGACATAAACTTTACATTCAAAAGCCAAAACAAGTACTCCTGACAGTACTGATAACAACAGATTTTACTGAGACCTAACTCAAGGATCTCAAACCGACTTAACACCTAACTCCACGTTACTCAATAACGTATGTACTGACAAGTTTCTCGCGTCCGAGTGTCTCCCTGCTGAAACTTAACAAGCCTGCACCAATCTGTGTGTCCGAAATCAGTTCTTTACTGATGGTGTACCAACGGCGCCTGCACCGAATAAAATCGTAGGCTCTAAGACAACTAGATATGTTGGGAGAAAGTGGGCAGTCGTTGCCCCCTGTGATTTCTGAACAGAGAAAATTTGCCGATTGTTCTAGAAAGTTCTGCGTGAGATTCTACAGGGACAGTCGAAGGGTCTGGTTTTAAATTTGGCGCGAAGGCTTGCTTTTGCCGTTTAGAAAAATGGAAAAAGCCACCAAACTCTCCCACTGCTCCCAGAGCAAGGAAGGAAGCAACTTCCTCTGCCCTGAAGCTACTTCATGTTCCCATTTGATGTGGGTGACTACTAGGGGACAGCTGTAAGGAACGGCATGAGACTGCTGATCGAAATAAATAAATTAAAAATAAGATAAAGTCGTATGTATAGCAGAGAATCGTCCTCCAAGCATCGGGATGTGAGAGACCAGGTATGAATCGGGCAGAAATATTAAACAAAACGGTTGCAAATCCATAAAAGTTAAATTTTGAAGGGGTACAAATACAACATAGAACATTCACACTCATTGTTTTGATAAATGATTTGGAACAGGGACATTTGCATCTCACTGCGAAAAAACTGTTTATATGGGGACCGCTCTAACTCCAAATCAATTTGGTTTTGTTTTTCTTGTAAAGTGTTGTCAACCAGGTTACTACAATTTATTAACAGTAAAAACACAGCTGGCCACGGTGGCCGAGCGGTTCTAGGCGCTACAGTCTGGAACCGCACGACCGCTACGGTCGCAGGTTCGAATCCTGCCTCGGGCATGGATGTGTGTGATGTCCTTAGGTTAGTTAGGTTTAAGCAGTTCTATGTTCTAGGGGACTTATGACCTCAGAAGTTAAGTACCATAGTGCTCAGAGCCATTTGAGTACACACACACCTACAAAGTATATCCATGTATGGTGTCTGATCTTTCGAATACGTCCGAAAGAATAGACACCTTATGTAATCCAACGGCTATACAAATGCTATTGAAAGTTTTTCAATGACGTTAGCCTCATTTGGGCATGGAAGTGAATCAAAGGTAACCGGTAAAATTTGAGTCGGACAGCGACTCGAACCCAGATCTTCCGCTTAACACGAGTGGTCGCCGTAATCGATTCGTTCATATGAGGGAGCTTCCCATCCGACCTAAATTCACGGCCTATTATGCACTACTAGCGTAGCGTCAGCTAACCATGAAACCCTAACTCGCCATTTCGGATCCTCGCAAGAGACTGGACTTCTCGTGCATCTGCAATGAGAGAGCGGAAAACAGGCGACTTGCGAAGCCGAGAACCGAGAGAGGTGCCGCAGTGGTTAGCACACTGGACTCGCTTCTCGTGACCTGAGGCGGTGTGCCGTTAGAATGTGCAAGTGGAAAAAGTTGGACCGCAAGCAAAGGGCATATTACACTACTGGCCATTAAAGTTGCTACACCAAGAAGAAATGCACATGAAAAACGGGTATTCATTGGACAAATGTATTATACTAGAACTGACATGTGAAAACATTTGCACGCAATTTGGGTGCATAGATCCTGAGAAATCAGTACCCAGAACAACCACCTCTGGCCGTAATAACGGCCTTGAGACGTCTGGGCATTGAGTCAAACAGCGCTTGGATGGCGTGTACAGGTACAGCTGCCCATGCAGCTTCAACACGATACCACAGTTCACCAAGAGTAGTGACTGGCGTATTGTGACGAGCCAGTTGCTCGGCCACCATTGACCAGACGTTTTCAATTGGTGAGAGATCTGGAGAATGGGCTGGCCAGGGCAGCAGTCGAACATTTTCTGTATTCAGAAAGGCCCGTACAGGACTTGCAACATGCGGTCGTGCACTATCCTGCAGAAAAGTAGGGTTTCGGAGGGATCGAATGAAGGCTAGAGCCACGGGTCGTAACGCGGCTGAAATGTAACGTCCACTGTTCAAAGTGCTGTCAATGCGAACAAGAGGTTAGCTAGACGTGTAACCAATGGCACCCCAAACAATCACGCCGGGTGATACCCCAGTATGGCGATGACGAATGCACGATTCCAATGTGCGTTCACCGCGATGTCGCCAAACACGGATGTGACCATTATGATGCTGTAGACAGAACCTGGATTCATCCGAAAAAAATGACGTTTTGCCATTCGAGCACCCAGGTTTGTCGTTGAGAACACCATCGCAGGCGCTCCTGTCTGTGATGCAGCGTCAAGGGTAACCGCAGCCATGGTCTCCGAGCTGATAGTCCATGCTGCTGCAAACGTTGCCGAACTGTTCGTGAAGATGGTTGTTGTCTTGCAAACGTCCCCATCTGCTGACTCAGGGATCGAGACGTGGATGAAGGATCTGTTACAGCCAATCGGATAAGATGCGTGTCATCTCGACTGTGAGTGATACGAGGCCGTTGGGATCCAGCACGGCGCTCCGTGTTTCCCTCCTGAACCCACCGATTCCATATTCTGCCAACAGTCATTGGATCTCGACCAATGCGAGCAGCAATGTCGCGATACGATAAACCGCAATCGTGATAGGCTACAATCCGACCTTTATCAAAGTCGGAAACGTGATGGCACGCATTTCTCCTCCTTACACGAGGCATCACAACAACGTTTCACCAGGTAACGCCGGCCAACTGCTGTTTGTGTGTGAGAAATCGGTTGCAAACATTCCTCATGTCAGCGCGTTGTAAGTGTCGCCACCGGCGCCAACCTTGTGTGAATGCTCTGTAAAGATAATCATTTGCATATCACGGCATCTTCTTCTGCCGGTTAAATTTCGCTTCTGTTGGACGTCACCTTCGTGGTGTAACAATTTTAATGGCCAGTAGTGTACTTCTACGTTCTGTGATCCATCCCAGCTGACCGCTTCCTATGGCCTGAATGGCTATCTGCAAGTTCCTTGGCTTGCTGAGACCTTGCTGCCGGAAGCTGGCGCTATGCTTCTACCTCACCGAGTCACGTGACCGTAACATGGAACATGTTTACTGTGCCGGAAGTTGGCACGTCGGGGAATTGGCACATGTCCGCGGTGTGCAGACTGGCCCGACACGAGCACCTCCATGAGGCGGTGGCGCGGGGAATGGAGGAGGGGGATTGGAAGGGGTCAGTTTGCGCGAAGTGTATGAAGCGCATGTGTGACGAGCAGCAGCGACTACAGGATGTAATGTACCGCTGTTAAAAGAATACTGGAAGAAGCTGGTTGACGGTTGGTGTGGCCTTGTTGTTGGATAGGTTTTATAGATCTGAAATCTGATGTTGGCTTGGCCGTTGAATATACTGATGCAAATGGTTTATGGTCCGATACCGTACGACTGAGATGTGCAACCGGACCGTCTGTGGAAACAATATGTGTGAGGTTGTTGGTGACCCTTATCGTTGTTTATTGTACATTGCCTGGCCTTCTTAGACGATCTGTATATTCTAATCGATGAAGAGACATTGCATGTTATTTGTGTTGAGCACCAGGTCGTCACAGATGAAGTGCGTCAATGTTTGTTGTAAGTGCCTTCAGACAGCTTGCTTACTGTATTGCGGTAGTCTGTTGGCGCTAGCGAATGCTACTGCCGTGGCGCTTGAGTCTGCCTGTTTCGTGTGTACAAGCAAGCACTTAGGCGTAGATAAACTCGCACCAAGCCTGTATCATTACTTGTAGTAAAGTTCGGCGAGTTGGCATGATCTTTCATCGGTTCTTCTGTCAAACTGTTTTACTGGACTGCAATTGGCTACTGAGAACTGTGTCTAGAATCAGAGATTTAGCGCTGCCACTTCTTAAGATTGTGTTATTTGAGGAATGTTGTAACTGTTAGTATAGCTTAGGTTTTAGATTATTACACAATTACTTGGTTGGCTTAGTGGCTGGAACTCAGATTTGCAGTGCTACAAAGTAATTCGCTACTGGTAGATTTTTAATTTCATAATTTTAAAACGGGTGTTCAAGGTACAATTTTCTGCACTGTGAGCATAGAGAGTCAGCGGTCAGATTTTAATTCAGTTTACCTTTCAGATGAGTCTGTTCTCTATCATTTGTTTTACTTGCGTTGGCCTGGTTCAGGCGTCGTAGACGGACCGTTACACTGTTGTACAACTGTGGTGTTTACTTGCGTTGATTGTACTATGGCTATGGACCCAGCCGACTTGAGAAGATTATAGAGTTGTATTGCGTGCTTAAACAGTAATTGTGGCGATAAATATCTGATTGATGGTTCAAAGAAATGCTTAAATTTTACTGTATTTAGCATTTTTATTTAATTACTTTGATAATTTGTAAGTATTTTAAAAGGTCACTCTGTAGTTATTAAATCCAGATCCGCTCCACTCCTATATATGTAATATTAAGAATGTCAAATGTGACCACCTTGCCAAACACAGCAGTCTCGTAATAAACTATATCGTTCCAGAAAACCTAGCAACAACATTATATACAAGGAAAACAAAATTAAATTTATCTCTACGGTAATTCATACAAAAATAAAACTCCTTCTGACAAAAATTATTATTATTATTTTTACAACGGAAAGCATTTCCTGGCAGCCTAAAGGAACATACACTTTAACACACAGATTGTTAAGATTGAGCTATAAACTCCAAAGTGATAAGTCCATAGAATAAATACCCAACTTGCCTCCTTTATGTTATATATGATACAGCTTCAGTCATCGTATAACGTAAAAGATCCCAGAAAGTATTTTACAATGGGAAACGGTGACACACAAATTACAATATCTGACTATTAGTCGTATCGTAAATTACATTTTAAAGAGAAAGTACAATTAATGCTTTTAAATGTACTTGTGGTATGGAATGAGAAAACCCCGTTCTAATATGGTGGAGCGCACACTCATTTCTAATTACGATTACTTACAAAAACTTGGGTTTCGTACTCACCGATACAGTAACAAACACACTACTTGAACTCAAGATTACGGATCATCAAAAATCATGCTCCTGCGTATCTACACATGCACGTTACTGTACTTCTATTCGTAAAACTCACATTTGCTAATTACTCTGCATTGTGAAGTGTACCAAACTACAAATTTATTGCTTACTTTCAGTTCCTGTCATCATTCCTCTTCTTTCTGGAGTCTCTTTTTCTCGTTTCGATTCTAACATTACAGTGATTTTCAGTCAAACTATCATTCCTCGACAATGATTCTATCTTTTAATCCACTTCTCTCTCTCTTTTCTCTTCCATGCGCGAGTTCGGCCTTTATTCGTCGTTCTTTCAAATCTGGTTCTGTGATATAAATCTGAAACATTTGCTAGATGGCACGGATCTTTTCTTATAGACAAAATATTAAACGTATACTTCCTAGAATATCTAAAACAATTGCAAAGACAAACCTTCCACTACACTGTTGATTACTTTCATGCTGGTGCCTCTTCCTTCTGAATGGATGCTAATTGCATTTCTCGTTTTCATATTTTTTATCACTGTAATTTTTTTTTTTACTATGAGGTTGACATCTCACTCGCCCTTTCATTGGGGTTGAAACGTCCCCTTAGAAGAAAAAATTATCGTTTGCTGTCCATTGCCAGTTCCTCAGGGAGCCTCTCCTGAGCCATCTCGAAACAATCGCTCTTCTGTGTAAACAACTGTTTCACCAGTAACGCAAAGTGCTGCACAGTTCCTTCGACTGATTCATTTTACTACAAAATCACCATATTCATCGCATCTGGCACGTCCTCTAATAAGCACGGCGCATCTCTCATGCATAACAATTAACAATCCCGTCATATTACTCATCCCAGGATCTGACATAACGGCTATAGCTACATCTTCACAATTGGGTGTCATCATTTTTCATCATTAGTGAATTATCTTAGTAAAGGCAGCAGAACTTTATACAGTTCCTTATAGATGCCATTCGACATGAATCTAATTTACATACACAATCCCCACTCTACTATTGGGATACTCTCTAAGTAATACACTTTGATGGCATAAGAAAAGTAATTATTAGTCAGCCTTATCCTAACGAGATTGTTATCAATCGTCTCGTCTATCATCTTTTGCTTTACTCTTTGACCATCACAGGTTGACATTAGTACGAAAAAAAATGAAAATACATCACTTGACAGTCCTGTAACTAACACAAGATAGAACCACTTTCACGAACATTTAACTTAACTAAAAAAACACAAATGATACCTAACATGGCAAACGAAATGTGGGTTCCCGGAATGGACAAGATTCATGGCCATGACTAACGTAAGAAAACTCACAGAACAATCATCAGAAATACCTCCATCATTCATACATCAAAATACATGCACATGATAATCAACCAGACAGTCCAGTTGTAAGGAGTTAAATGAAATGTGTTACCATAATTTCATTGGTCCAAATCTGTCGAAACATTTATTACGCCTCTGATTAATATGGTATTTACGCACATAGACTGACATAAAAGTATGTCAACTTGCATCATCAACTCAGGTCATCATGAAAACATTTATCAAGCTACTAAACCGTAATACATACACATAGATTGGAACACTGTTTCTTCAACTCTTAACACTCACACATATTTTGAAGAGGAAAGAAGAGCGATACCACGCAGAACACACAAATTCTCTATACACCATTTGTGACATACATTCACTTCCCTCGTAAAGCCGGCCGCGGTGGTCTAGCGGTTCTGGCGCTGCAGTCCTGAACCGCGGGACTGCTACGGTCTCAGGTTCGATTCCTGCCTCGGGAATGGGTGTGTGTGACGTCCTTAGGTTAGCTAGGTTTAAGTAGTTCTAAGTTAACAGAATCTTCCGTCGGTTCTTGGTAGAACAACATTATAATAATAAATGAAAAGCACCAGTTTGCTTTTGTTCTACAATATTATTTTTATTGCTAACCGGTTTTCGGCTTACAAGGCCATCTTCAGGCATTTACTGAGTATTATCACCAAAGAAGTTAAATGTTAGCAGACAACATTGGAAGAGAAGTAACACATCTAGAGTGAAGTAGAAACATACAGTGAGTAACATCTTTGCAATGAAATAGTAAAAACTGAGCAGTACATAAATACCAATGGAGTTGACAGGAAAACCTTTAGCACAAAATAAGAATAGCATGCCTACATAACAGTTTCTATTGATAAACAAAACTATTGAAATAAGATAAAATTAGTACTAGGCAAGGCTGCATCAAGAGGTATGAAACATGGAGAGTGATACACAACCAATTAAAAAAGAAGAGACAGTTGTCAATGTAAATACAAAATACACGAGGAACTTAAGGCATATCAATACGATAAACAGAAATTAATAAATGCAGGAAAATTGAGGTGTTTGAGGGAACCTACAGTTTGAGAGTGTGGTGGTACTGCATTTTAACATTAACATTATAGTCAAAGCAGTGGCTGTATACCAGTTTACATTAAATAAATGAGCAAAGTAAAATATGAACAGCATTTGATGAGACAACTACAAGGGGAGTTAAACATGGACAGTAATACAAGTACAAGTTAAAAGCAAACCCTTAACTATTGAAACTACAGCATATGTGCAATACAAAGACAACTGCAACAAACAAAACAACTTGATGACTAGAGGAAAATGGACCTACGTCTCATCTAAGTTCTAGGGGACTTATGACCTAAGATGTTGAGTCCCATAGTGCTCAGAGCCATTTGAACCATTTGAACCCTAATAAAGAAAGAAAATAAGGGGTCACAAATATCAATCAGGGAGAGTTTATATTTTAATTAATTAATTTATTTTATTTAAGAAATTTTGTTTAAGAAAATTCTTTGCTTCTTATTTATTTTTGGTATTTGTAGTTATGATTTACAATGCTTTTATTTAGGTTTTAGCTTCAGTCTTTTAAAAGCTAAAGTCTTTGGTTTTAAGTACCACAGGAGAGCCAGATATATGTGCCGCAGCGTCGATCTCGCTGATAGTCCTCGTAGGAACTGCTCCACCTGAAATCGCTACGAAGACCGTTCGGCACAACTGGGTGCTATGTTGTATGATGAGTATGGACTGATGTGTCCAACTTTATCAACGAAAAATGTATTGCTTGTGAGATATTCTCCAGAAGAATATTGACCGTGAAAATATGCAGGCTCGCACTATCATTCCACACTGCACCTCCGATCGATCTACGTCACGTGACATCTGAAGAATGATTGACAAATCGTTTATAAAATGATACATACACACCTTGAATGCGTACTATTTTCTAGAATTTGTTTATTGTGCCATCGACTAACTAAACATTCACAATGGAGTTTAATAGCGTCGCACTACAATATCAAAATTTCTCCCACACAAATTTGATGCAATGCGTCCAGCATCTTACTTCTACATAAAAAGTCTGCAACATTGCTCTCTACAGAAACTCACATCTTTCTCTACAAAATCCTCTTCCGGACAAGCTTCGGCACAGGTTAATCTTTTCAGGCTACTGTCCAACTTTGTTCGCAGACCTCTAGAAGATACGTCCATGTGTTACAATCTCCAGTCATGGGAAACATCACTGCTCACTATTAGACTGCTCGTTATACCTCAAGAAAGCATAAACGCAATAAAATCAAACCCACAATAATACTATACGATGAGCTCATAAACAATAGTCGATAGAGCTTGAGACGGTCGTTGTGGCCGAGAGGTTCTAGGCCGTATATTCCGGAACCGCGCTGCTGCTACGGTCGCAGGTTCGAATCCTGCCTCTGGCGTGGATGTGTGTGACGTTCTTAGGTTAGTTAGGTGACCTCATATGTTAAGCCCATAGTGCTCAGAGCCATTTGAATTTGATAGAGCTTAGACTCCAGTACTTCCTTCACGTCAAACAACTTCAAAATTCCGTCACAGCTTGGACAAAACATTACTTCACATCTTATCTTATTTATAACTGCTTCTTTCCCTTACAACTTCTGCCCTAAATTTTATTCACGTTAAAATAGACATCTATTCTCTTTTTCCCATAGGTAACCATTTCAACACATAACTTATAGGAAACACACAAACAGGAAGAAATCACGTTCACTCAGGCACAAAAATCAGTTAGAGGCTTCATAGTAACACGATATTTGAAACTTGAATGAAGGCCACTAACGGATGGGGAGTCCGCCCCTAGTAGCTGAGTGGTCAGCGCGACGGAATGTCATACCTAGCGGCCCGAGTTCGATTCCCGGCTTGGTCGGAGCTTTTCTCCGCTCAGGGACTGGATGTTGTGTTGTCCTTCTCATCATCATTTCATCCCCATCGATACGCAAGTCGCCGAAGTCGCGTCATCTCGAAAGACTAGCACCAGGCGAACGGTCTACCCGACGGGAGGCCCTAGCCAAAGAGCATTTCCACGGATGGGGACCTGGGGTTACCCATCCACAACGTGTACATTCAGTATATTCCCCTGAGGTACTGTCGTTCCTAAAACCATCATCCAAAGGTCAATTCCGGTGTGGGTGAGCCATTTCCTTTTGCGATGCTGTTGGTACCCCACCTTATGTCCAGTATCAAGCTTATACATTCTGTAGCCCAACACTCCATGTCCTTGATGTGGCGCCATTTTGTAATGATATAGCCATTTTAAATGTACAACGTACACGTTTCTTTCGCTACTCGCTCCTCTGTTTACCCTGCCAACAATTCGTACGTCGCAAAGAACTTGCTTCCCAAATCCATGGCGTCAAACAAGCTTGGAATTTTAGCCTGTGGAAGTGCTTGCACGGCGCCATGCACTACTGACTAGTGCAAGTTACGAATGTAAATTACATGCCAGTCTTGAATTTCGCAGTCTCCATTAGACTCGACTTCAAGTACATACTTTGCTGGCAATCCCTCGTGTTCTGTTGCTGACTACCTATTACGCCTTCTGGTGCGCTGCGTTGTCGTACGTTCCTGACCAAAGCTTGAACAACCTTACAGATGAAGTTGAAAAGTATCACACATAGCAGCCAAGTGTCCCATGGTATGACAACATCGAAACCTGTCAGCTCCCCTGGTTTTGTGCAATATTCCACCGTGTAGGCATCCGTCGTTTAATAGGGCAACATGGATTTTGAGTCTCGACAGTAAAATTATTTGTTAGCGTGGAAGGCAGTGGCTTTTAGTTGCATGATGAGATGTTGATTGCCGACGGCCCATTTCTGCGATCTTTTCGCTCTTGGTTTCCTTCCAGGAAAGCCTTATGGTGACGCGAAATATAACAGACAGGAAGAAGATGCTGTGATATGCAAATGATTAGCTTTTCAGAGCATTCACACAAGGTTGGCGCCGGTGGCGACACCTACAACGTGCTGACATGAGGAAAGTTTCGAATCGATTTGTCATACACAAACAGCAGTTGACCGGCGTTGCCTGATGAAACGTTGTTGTGATGCCTCGTGTAAGGAGGAGAAATGCGTACCATCACGTTTCCGACTTTGATAAAGGTCGGATTGTAGCCTATCGCGATTGCGGTTTATCGTATCGCGACATTGCTGCGCGCGTTGGTCGAGATGCAATATCAGAATATGGAATCGGTGGGTTCAGGAGGGTAATACGGAACGCCGTGCTGGATCCCAATGACCTCGTATCACCAGCAGTCGAGATGACAGGCATCTTATGCGCATGGCTGTAATAGGCTTGGCGCAAATCGAGACGCGTATAGCGCATGTGACGCGATGCAGCGCAGCGCGCGTTTTTGTAACATCACAGCTTCAAATGGGACCGCGCAAATTGCGACACGACGCGACTGGGACGAGACACGCACCTGCGCCAGGTCGCGCGGCGTTGTGGTTGGGGCACAGTTTCTCGCGCCGCGCCTCGCGCGTGCCTCGCTAGCACCGTGGGAAATTTGAGGCGGGGAGCGGAAAAGTAGCCCGGCCATATGCTCACATCGGAACGGTGCATATGAGCAGTGGTAGTATTGCCCATACAAATAGATTTTGCCTTACTGTGAACTAAATTTCATTGCCTTTGGGTAGTGTTTCGTTTTTCGCCAATTAAACGCTCTATCTTTCTTCGTAAGTACATTATACTTTCCTGTTATTTATATATGTATAGTTTTGTTTTGTTTTTCTTCTGTCAAGAAAAATGCATACTTCAGTAACTGATAAGCCATTGGCCGCTGGAATTGCATCATATGCCTCCGCGATGTTTTCAAATGGTTCAAATGGCTCTTAGCACTATGGGACTTAACATCTGAGGTTATCAGTCCCCTAGAACTTAGAACTACTTAAACCTAACTAACCTAAGGACGTCACACACGTCCATTCCCGAGGCAGGATTCGAACCGGCAACCGTAGCGGTCGCGCGGTTCCGGACTGAAGCGCCTAGAACCACTTGGCCCACCGGCCGGCCCGATGTTTTCAGATCGCAAGAAGGGGCAGAGAGTAGTGAATAAGGAAGCAAGTGATATTATAAAATCATGTGATTAAGAATTAAGGTAGAATAGTAAAACAAGGTTATCTTCTCGCTGCCAAGTATGCTGGCGTATCTGGCGTACTACATGCATGTGAACATTACATTTCCACTGCAAGCCAGAAACAGTCGAAAAGCAGTCACAAATAACAATGTTTAATTGGCTCGCCGTGATTGTGAAAAAGCAAGTCAATTGTTGCTAGCACATTATCAGCATTAATAATCTAGTTATACAGCAGGCTACACAAATTAAGAAAGTGGTCGGTATTATTACGAATGTGGGAATATCTTGAAAGAGTGTAATGATTAGAAATATTTAACACTGCTGACAAAGGCAGATCTACTTTCATGAGAACTCCACTTTCATGAGAACTCCAGCTCACAAGGCACACATGGCTAGCTTGTGCATTCCCGTCGCGCGCATTATCCTCCGCTGCTGACAATACACTGACCATTGTGTTGAGCAACAGTTCAACCGTTTATTTTTCTCAATAACAACTATTTTATTCGCGATCACACATTTTCAATTTGACAAGCCGTAGGTGAGTAACCCGTATCTGCCATGTGCCTATCATTCCGCCTGAAAGAACGCTCGTCATTTTAATACTGCTCAGATCAAGAGAACGACTAAAATACTTCGGTAAGTTTCCATTCCAGTCGCTCAGTGTTAAAAATACGATGGGTTACGGGGATTCCACCAAAATTCCAACAGAATTGGCAATCTATTCTTGTGTGGTTTTTTAACCTTTTCTCATTCGAAGAGACATCACAGTTTGTGAGTAACGGCCACATATCTCTTGGTGACTGGTTTAATTGTACTTTCTTTGTCACAGTGTAATTTGTCAACCTCATCTCACAGCAGCTATTGCGACAGAATTCTGAAACATGGAGTACCTCATTAAACAAGTAATTGACAATCACAGAGCCCAATGGCTAACCAAAAACCTCGTAGTGTCGGTTTGTAGTAACATAAAAGAAGAAATTTCATGTTTATTTTCATACTAGGAAGCTCTTGTTTCGCTAGCTGTCGATAACTCTTAAAAAATTACAGTCAGTAGAGTGAAATGTATAAAAAGGGAAGTATAAGTACTGATATATCGCCATAGATAAGAAAGTTTCTTGTGTTTAAGAATTGGCAAAACACTCTCCTCCTTGTGTGCTATCATTCACCAAACTTTCGTTTCGATGCCAAGAGCGGTTTAGAAGATATGAGAGATGTTGCGAGTATTTCAGTCCCGCGGGCGTGAGATCGGAAGTGAGTGAGCTATATGGGATCCATTTTCTCGAGATCGGAGACAGACAGAGACCTCCTCCCAAGCCTAAACAAAAATTCAACATGTTAGCTAAATTTCATTCGCAGCAACATACGGTGTAATACGCACCAAACGCAAAATCATAGCGACCCCTAATTTTCGTCGCAAACTTTTTGAGTTTTGCGTAGAGTCTTACTAAAATGTGTACATCTCAATATGAATGGTCTTAGCGAGATGATGGGCGCTTCGCCACGAAGCTGACATATAACGCTACAAGTAAGGCAAAAATCAAATATTTTCTATGAATAGTTTCTGTAAAATCATTTGAGAAAGATATCAGGTTGCGCGCGCTTCGGTTCTGTCAGCGCAGAGCGTCGCCAGTCGGCGAGTGGGAAGTATGGTGTACGCGTCGCAATATGCGCTGCACCCGCGCGACGCGGCACGTGCGTGTCGCGCTGTAGTGTCGCGTCACTTCACACGTGCTATACGCGTCTCAATTTGCGCCTAGCCTTACAGCTCGTACAGCCACGTCTCAATCCCTCAGTCAACAGATGGGGACGTTTGCAAGACAACAACCATCTGCACCAACAGTTCGACGACGTTTGCAGCAGCATGGACTATCAGCTCGGAGACTGTGGCTGCGGTTACCCTTGACGCTGCATCACAGACAGGAGCGCCTGCGATGGTGTACTCAACGACGAACCTGGGTGCAAGAATGGCAAAAGGTCATTTTTTCGGATGAATCCAGGTTCAATTTACAGCATCATGATGGTCGCATCCGTGTTTGGCGACATCGCAGTGAACGCACATTGGAAGCGTGTATACGCCATACTGGCGTATCACCCGGCGTGATGGTATGGGGTGCCATTGGTTACACGTCTCGGTCACCCCCTGCTCGCATTGACGGCACTTTGAACAGTGGACGTTATATTTCAGATGTGTTACGACGCGTGGCTCTACCCTTCATTTGATCCCTGCGAAACCCTACATTTCAGCAGGATAATGTACGACCGGATGTTGCAGCACGTCCTGTACGGGCCTTTCTGGATACAGAAAATGTTCGACTGCTGCCGTGGCCAGTACATTCTCCAGATCTCTCACCAATTGAAAACGTCTGGTCAATGGTGGCCGCGCAACTGGCTCGTCACAATACGCCAGTCACTACTCAGATGTTTAGGACGGGTGGTAGGGACAGAGCATCGAGTGACATTATACTGAGTGCACTATCCGAAAATTACCTCGAGCAATTAAACAGAGAACCGACTCGTGGAGATAACATCTTGGACCTACTGGTAACAAACAGACCCGAACTTTTCGACTCTGTAACTGCAGAACAGGGAATCAGTGATCATAAGGCCGTTGCAGCATCCCTGAATTTGGAAGTTAATAGGAATATAAAAAAAAGGGCGGAAGGTTTATCTGTTTAGCAAGAGTAATAGAAGGCAGATTTCAGACTACCTAACAGATCAAAACGAAAATTTCTGTTCCGACACTGACAATGTTGAGTGTTTATGGAAAAAGTTCAAGGCAATCGTAAAATGCGTTTTAGACAGGTACGTGCCGAGTAAAACTGTGAGGGACGGGAAAAACCCACCGTGGTACAACAACAAAGTTAGGAAACTACTGCGAAAGCAAAGAGAGCTTCACTGCAAGTTTAAACGCAGCCAAAACCTCTCAGACAAACAGAAGCTAAACGATGTCAAAGTTAGCGTAAGGAGGGCTATGCGTGAAGCGTTCGGTGAATTCGAAAGTAAAATTCTATGTACCGACTTGACAGAAAATCCTAGGAAGTTCTGGTCTTACGTTAAATCAGTAAGTGGCTCGAAACAGCATATCCAGACACTCCGGGATGATGATGGCATTGAAACAGAGGATGACAAGCGTAAAGCTGAAATACTAAACACCTTTTTCCAAAGCTGTTTCACAGAGGAAGACCGCACTGCAGTTCCTTCTCTAAATCCTCGCACAAACGAAAAAATGGCTGACATCGAAATAAGTGTCCAAGGAATAGAAAAGCAACTGGAATCACTCAACAGAGGAAAGTCCACTGGACCTGACGGGATACCAATTCGATTCTACACAGAGTACGCGAAAGAACTTGCCCCCCTTCTAACAGCCGTGTACCGCAAGTCTCTAGAGGAACGGAAGGTTCCAAATGATTGGAAAAGAGCACAGGTAGTCCCAGTCTTCAAGAAGGGTCGTCGAGCAGATGCGCAAAACTATAGACCTATATCTCTGACGTCGATCTGTTGTAGAATTTTAGAACATGTTTTTTGCTCGAATATCATGTCGTTTTTGGAAACTCAGAATCTACTATGTAGGAATCAACATGGATTCCGGAAACAGCGATCGTGTGAGACCCAACTCGCTTTATTTGTTCATGAGACCCAGAAAATATTAGATACAGGCTCCCAGGTAGATGCTATTTTTCTTGACTTCCGGAAGGCGTTCGATACAGTTCCGCACTGTCGCCTGATAAACAAAGTAAGAGCCTACGGAATATCAGACCAGCTGTGTGGCTGGATTGAAGAGTTTTTAGCAAACAGAACGCAGCATGTTGTTATCAACGGAGAGACGTCTACAGACGTTAAAGTAACCTCTGGTGTGCCACAGGGGAGTGTTATGGGACCATTGCTTTTCACAATATATATAAATGACCTAGTAGATAGTGTCGGAAGTTCCATGCGGCTTTTCGCGGATGATGCTGTAGTATACAGAGAAGTTGCAGCATTAGAGAATTGTAGCGAAATGCAGGAAGATCTGCAGCGGATAGGCACTTGGTGCAGGGAGTGGCAACTGACCCTTAACATAGACAAATGTAATGTATTGCGAATACATAGAAAGAAGGATCCTTTATTGTATGATTATATGATAGCGGAACAAACACTGGTAGCAGTTACTTCTGTAAAATATCTGGGAGTATGCGTGCGGAACGATTTGAAGTGGAATGATCATATAAAATTAATTGTTGGTAAGGCGGGTACCAGGTTGAGATTCATTGGGAGAGTCCTTAGAAAATGTAGTCCATCAACAAAGGAGGTGGCTTACAAAACACTCGTTCGACCTATACTTGAGTATTGCTCATCAGTGTGGGATCCATACCAGATCGGGTTGACGGAGGAGATAGAGAAGATTCAAAGAAGAGCGGCGCGTTTCGTCACAGGGTTATTTGGTAACCGTGATAGCGTTACGGAGATGTTTAACAAACTCAAGTGGCGGACTCTGCAAGAGAGGCGCTCTGCTTCGCGGTGTAGCTTGCTCGCCAGGTTTCGAGAGGGTGCGTTTCTGGATGAGGTATCGAATATATTGCTTCCCCCTACTTATACCTCCCGAGGAGATCACGAATGTAAAATTAGAGAGATTAGAGCGCGCACAGAGGCTTTCAGACAGTCGTTCTTCCCGCGAACCATACGCGACTGGAACAGAAAAGGGAGGTAATGACAGTGGCACGTAAAGTGCCCTCCGCCACACACCGTTGGGTGGCTTGCGGAGTATAAATGTAGATGTAGATGTAGACCTGTACATGCCATCTAAGCTCTGTTTGACTCAATGCCAAGGCGTCTCAAGGCCGATATCACGGTCAGAGGTGGTTGTTCTCGATACTGATTTCTCAGGATCTATGCACCAAAATTGCGTGAAAATGTAATCACATGTCAGTTCTAGAATAATATATTTGTCCAATGAATACCCGTTTATCATCTGCATTACTTCTTGGTGTAGCAATTTTAATGGCCAGTAGTGTATATGCGCCGTCTGATCACATCATACAGACGGCTCTCGCTGCTCACAGATGCCACTACAAAGTGTGCCCAAACATAAACGAGACTGCAGTTCTATACAAAGAAATTTTAACAACAACGTTATAATTACTGTTCATATGCAGTAGTACAACTATTACAAGTGACGTCGATTTACCGATGCTAGCAAGTAGTGATGGAGTGGCTGACTGAAGTTGTAGAAACTTCTGTGTGGTTGCCGGATCTAATTTTCCACTTTCACTTCTACCTTCTCAGAAAAGTTTTTAAGGGGCTGAAGATAAGAGTGTCACAACATATAAATATGTCGGGGTTGTAAGGAGAATGCTCCAGACGCTCCTATAGAAATTTCTGAAGGAGCAGTAGGGTCTTCTTGGCAATATGTGGCCTACCGTTGTCCGGAGGACTATTCTATTCGAAAGCTTGCTCATGTGATTGTGCTTGATGAGCTTCAGCAGTGTATTTCATTACTGCTCCGCATTAACTGATGCATTCCCAGGGTGGTCAGTCGATGAGTAGAGGTCCTTCTGCATCGAAAAACAGAGTATTACTTTTTCGGCCTTCGGAGCAGAGTGTTCTTTTCTTGAACGAAGGGAGTCGGGATGTCGCCAGTCCTTGTTCAACCATTTTGAGGCAGGGTCGAGATGATGACGCCACGTTCTCCCCGTACCACACTCCGACCACTGAAATCCGTTCTGTGCCTCTGCTGGAGTATTGTGCCCCATGCGAGATGCTGCTCTCCGTACACGTCCAAGTACGAGGAAACTGTTGCGAAGATGTTAACTCCCCCTTTGTAACTGGGACTACCACCACGCCATCTCTCACCAAACACATTCACCCGATGGGATTATATGCAACGTCGCTACAAGATTTCCTTTTCATTTAGACACCCCTTATAGGATGTAGCATGTGAGTCACACGCCGGAGACTCTGCCTACAAACCAATTTTCAACTGATAACGACGTACACTAAACTGCCACAGTACATGTTATGTTCGTTTCAGAGTTGTCAGAAGTGCATTTAGAAAACTACCCTGACGTAATCACTAATGGGATCGACAAATTATTGTTTTTAAATCTCACATTGTGGCGGAAAGCTGCTAAGCTTAAAACGTATTACAGTAAGGTATTAAGTAATTTCATAAAAGTTAATTAAGGTGGATTTATCCATGGTAATAAAAACAATTAAGTGGTATTTATATTTCATTCCAGGGGCTCACACAGCTGATTTTTATTGATTGCAATGCTACATAAAAGTGCGTACATTTGTCCGTTAAACTCTAATTTTCTACACAGAAACCCAATTTGTAACTAATGAATTTAATTAATGGAAATTAATTCCTCAACGTAGCTAGGATAATAAAACCACCTCCATATAAAAAGGTTTAACAAAAATGATTTCGATAAAATACCGACATATGTGAGACAAACAAATTGCATACTGAAGTGAGAATTTATGTTGCCGTTTCGCAATGCAGCCTCAAAGTGATAAGTGAATCTAGAAAGATAACAAACGCCACCTGAACGGCAGTTTAACGTACACTAAGGTGACAAAAGTTGCGGGATAGAGATACACACATATTCAGACGGCGGTAGTATCGCGTACACAAGGTGATAAGGGACAGTGCATTGGCGCTAGCACTCATTTTACTCATGTGATTCATGTGGAAAGGTTACCAACGTAATTATGGCCACACGACGGGAATTAACAGACTTAGGACTCGGAATGGTAGTTGGAACTAGATGCATAGCACATCCATTTCGAAAATCGTTAGGGAATTCAATATTCCGAAGTCCACAATGTCAAGACTGTGGCGAGAACAAAATTTCTGGAATTACCTTTCACATAGGACAACGAAGTAGCCGACGGCCTTCACTTGCCTACCTAAAGCAGCGGCGTTCCCGTTGAGTTGTCAGTCCTAACAGACAAGCAACACTACGTGAAATACTCGCATAAACGCAGAAACCGTTGTAGGACGTACGGCTAATGTACCTGTTAGGACAGTGTGGCGAAATTTGGCGTTAATGGGCTATGGTAGCAGACGAGACGCGGGTGCCTTTGCTAACAGCACGACAACGCCTGCAGCGAATCTCCTTGCTTCGTGACCAAATCGGTTGGACCCTAGACGACTGGAAAACCGTGTCCTGGTCAGATGTGTCCCGGTTTCAGTTGGTAAAAGCTGATGGTAGGGTCTGAATGTGGCACAGGGCCCTAGAAGCTATGGAGCTGACTTGTCTACGAGGCACTGTGCAAAGTGGTAGTGGCTGCACAATGGTATGGGCTGTTTTTCCATTAAATGCACTATCTCCTCTGCTCCAGCTGAATCAATGACTGCAAATGGTTATCTTCGGCTACTTGGAAGCGATTTGCAGCCATTCATGGATGTTATGTTTCCAAACAACGACGGAATTCTTGAGGGCGACAGTGCGCTATGTCACTGGTCCACACTTGTTCTCGATTCGTTTTAAGAACATTCTGGACAGTTCGAGCGAAGGACTCGGCCTTCCAGATCACCAGACATAACTCCCATTGATCATTTATGGGACATAATCGTCAGTTCGTGCACAAACTCCTGCACCGACAACACTATCGGAGTTATGGGTGACTGTAGAGGCAGCATGTCTCCTATTTCTGCAGGGGACTTCCAACGATGTATACAGTCCGTGCCACGTCGGGTTGCTGCAGTACGTCGGGAAAAAGGAGGTCCGACACGTTATTACGTGCTATTCCATGTCTTTTGTCAAAATGGCTCTGAGCACTATGCGACTTAACTTCTAAGGTCATCAGTCGCCTAGAACTTAGAACTAATTAAACCTAACTAACCTAAGGACATCACACACATCCATGCCCGAGGCAGGATTCGAACCTGCGACCGTAGCAGTCCCGCGGTTCCGGACTGAGCGCCTAGAACCGCTAGACCACCGCGGCCGGCCATGTCTTTTGTCACCTCAGTCTATGTTTCTTTGGATAACAATATAATGCCAAGCAACTGCCGATGTGCACAAAAATGGGACAACCCTTTAAAAAAAGAAGAACTACCTCTAGAAAAGACAAGGTTGTTAACGTCGCCAATCTGGATCGACTGAGTGCCAAATGAACGCAGATAATAAACTGACATGTACACTGTTACATACTGTTAGCAATAGACCTATTCTTTGATGAAATGCAAAGTCTTAAGCTCTCTAACGTTGGCATGACTGTGGGTAGTGTAAAATAGGCAGTTACACAATATTTTGTTGAGGAACTGCGTTACTAGCAATTGTCTGAAAGAACGTTCCTTGAAGCGTATTAACGCATATTACGCTTTCAGACTGATGTATTCCACAGGTACAAGACCATCATTCACTCTTTTTATGGATGTTTACACGCTATAGGCAGACGTTCTGGAACGTTGCAAAGCGGCCAATCCCACAGGCTACCGCTACAGTATTGTTTCATGCCGCTCTGTCTTGCTTCATAACAGAGATTCTGCTCGTACAATACGACCATCTAGTCTAGCAGACACAGAATATTAACCAACAACACACACGCACCCATTGTAATATTTTTGTCTGGAATAACAGTGTAAACATGTGTCAAAAATGTATATACTGGTTAATTATAGTTAAAATGTAGCTACTCACACAGGTCTAGCGTAGACTGTAATTATCGTATGGGAGCGAAACTTGGCGGATTTGCTGATGCGTTAATGCGGAAACGATTTCCCGGGAAAAAAAAATTGTTCCAATTTTGGCACCAGAAGCAAATCTGGCGCTGTAGAGCATCTCATCGAAGTCTCCTGTGCACATATTAAACTGTGTACACGGTGGTTAGTAGTAAAATTAATATTATGCTTTTCTCACTTTTTTTACTTTTCCCGCCCATTCCCCATTTCTAATCCATTACATATGGAACCATTTCTGTACGTTTTTCTTGCATTCACAGCGCCAAATTTGGACCTGTTAGGCGAGATGGGATCTAATTTTTTCCCATCGCAAATCAGTTCCACATTAACGCATTAGAGCAGCTATCAAGTTTCGCTACCATACGATAACTGCTGTTAAGTCCCATAGCGCTCAGAGCCATTTGCACAAAATTTAAACAAGCAGGTTGCGTGAAATGAAACTTGTGACAACCCCCCGCTAACGAGTCGAAAACTACGCTCTGCTACCAATAACACGTGGTACTTACTGGAATTAAGGAAAACGTGCAAGGGAGGACCCACCAATATAACTTTCTTCTCACACAACCTGTTTATTTAACAATATATAACAACAAAATTTTCTTTAATAAAATGAACAAATTTGCAAATTTCTTTTCACCTTAAACCTTACGTTGAAAAAGCTTTTGCAAAAGAAATCTGAAGCGCTTATAGCAAAACAGCAAACAATAAGGCAATGATTACAAGACGGCCGTACCTGCAACCAGCCTGTTTTTGGGTGAAACAGCGCTGTTTACTACCACGCTGGACCCAGTCTGTCATATTAAATGCCCTTCTGCAATACATGAAAACTATATAAGCTGCATTGATGACAAGAGTGATTCAATTATTCAAAAATGATGACGTAACTTTTAATTTGAAACTTGTAGGTCGAAAGGTTTGGGGTTAAGATACGTACCTGTGTTTAAAGGTTAAACAGATTAGGAAACAGTATGACAATCGTAAGGCTTACTTCAAACACCCCCCTATGAACCATAGACCTTGCCGTTGGTGGGGAGGCTTGCGTGCCTCAGCGATACAGATAGCCGTACCGTAGGTACAACCACAACGGAGGGGTATCTGTTGAGAGGCCAGACAAACGTGTGGTTCCTGAAGAGGGGCAGCAGCCTTTCCAGTAGTTGCAAGGGCAACAGTCTGGATGATTGACTGATCTGGCCTTGTAACAATAACCAAATGGGCCTTGCTGTGCTGGTACTGCGAACGGCTGAAAGCAAGGGGAAACTACGGCCGTTATTTTTCCCGAGGGCATGCAGCTTTACTGTATGATTAAATGATGATGGCGTCCTCTTGGGTAAAATATTCCGGAGGTAAAATAGTCCCCCATTCGGATCTCCGGGCGGGGACTACTCAAGAGGATGTCGTTACCAGGAGAAAGAAAACTGGCGTTCTACGGATCGGAGCGTGGAACGTCAGATCCCTTAATCGGGCAGGTAGGTTAGAAAATTTAAAAAGGGAAATGGATAGGTTAAAGTTAGATATAGTGGGAATTAGTGAAGTTCGGTGGCAGGAGGAACAAGACTTCTGGTCAGGTGACTACAGGGTTATAAACAAAAAATCAAATAGGGGTAATGCAGGAGTAGGTTTAATAATGAATAGGAAAATAGGAATGCGGGTAAGCTACTACAAACAGCATAGTGAACGCATTATTGTGGCCAAGATAGAGACGAAGCCCACACCTACTACAGTAGTACAAATTTATATGCCAACTAGCTCTGCAGATGACGAAGAAATTGAAAAATGTATGATGAAATAAAAGAAATTATTCAGATAGTGAGGGGAGACGAAAATTTAATAGTCATGGGTGACTGGAATTCGAGTGTAGGAAAAGGGAGAGAAGGAAACGTAGTAGGTGACTATGGATTGGGGGTAAGAAATGAAAGAGGAAGCCGGCTGGTAGAATTTTGCACAGAGCACAACTTAATCATAGCTAACACTTGGTTTAAGAATCATGATAGAAGGTTGTATACATGGAAGAACCCTGGAGATACTAAAAGGCATCAGATAGATTATATAACGGTAAGACAGAGATTTAGGAACCAGGTTTTAAATTGTAAGACATTTCCAGGGGCAGATGTGGACTCTGACCACAATCTATTGGTTGTAACCTGTAGATTAAAACTGAAAAAACTGCAAAAAGGTGGGAATTTAAGGAGATGGGACCTGGATAAACTGAAAGAACCAGAGGTTGTACAGAGTTTCAGGGAGAGCATAAGGGAACAATTGACAGGAATGGGGGAAAGAAATACAGTGGAAGAAGAATGGGTAGTTCTGAGGGATGAGGTAGTGAAGGCAGCAGAGGGTCACGTGAGTAAAAGGACGAGGGCTGGTAGAAATCCTTGGGTAACAGAAGAAATATTGAATTTAATTGATGAAAGGAGAAAATATAAAAATGCAGTAAATGAAGCAGGCAAAAAGGGATACAAACGTCTCAAAAATGAGATAGACAGGAACTGCAAAATGGCTAAGCAGGGATGGCTAGAGGACAAATGTAAGGATGTAGAGGCTTATCTCACTAGGGGTAAGATAGATACTGCCTACAGGAAAATTAAAGAGACCTTTGGAGATAAGAGAACCACTTGTATGAACATCAAGAGCTCAGATGGAAACCCAGTTCTAAGCAAAGAAGGGAAAGCAGAATGGTGGAAGGAGTATATAGAGGGTCTATACAAGGGCGATGTACTTGAGGACAATATTATGGAAATGGAAGAAGATGTAGATGAAGATGAAAGGGGAGATACGATACTACGTGAAGAGTTTGACAGAGAACTGAAAGACCTGAGTCGAAACAAGGCCCCCGGAGTAGACAACATTCCATTGGAACTACTGACGGCCTTGGGAGAGCCAGTCCTGACAAAACTCTACCATCTGGTGAGCAAGATGTATGAAACAGGCGAAATACCCTCAGACTTCAAGAAGAATATAATAATTCCAATCCCAAAGAAAGCAGGTGTTGACAGATGTGAAAATTATCGAACAATCAGTTTAATAAGCCACAGCTGCAAAATACTAACACGAATTCTTTACAGACGAATGGAAAAACTAGTAGAAGCTGACCTCGGGGAAGATCAGTTTGGATTCCGTAGAAATACGTGAGGCAATACTGACCTTACGACTTATCTTAGAAGAAAGATTAAGGAAAGGCAAACCTACGTTTCTAGCATTTGTAGACTTAGAGAAAGCATTTGACAATGTTGACTGGAATACTCTCTTTCAAATTCTAAAGGTGGCAGGGGTAAAATACAGGGAGCGAAAGGCTATTTACAATTTGTACAGAAACCAGATGGCAGTTATAAGAGTCGAGGGACATGAAAGGGAAGCAGTGGTTGGGAAGGGAGTAAGACAGGGTTGTAGCCTCTTCCCGATGTTATTCAATCTGTATATTGAGCAAGCAGTAAAGGAAACAAAAGAAAAATTCGGAGTAGGTATTAAAATCCATGGAGAAGAAATAAAAACTTTGAGGTTCCCTGATGACATTGTAATTCTGTCAGAGACAGCAAAGGACGTGGCAGAGCAGTTGAACGGAATGGATGGTGTCTTGAAGGGAGGATATAGGATGAACATCAACAAAAGCAAAACGAGGGTAATGGAATGTAGTCGAATTAAGTCGGGTGATGTTGAGGGTATTAGATTAGGAAATGAGACACTTAAAGTAGTGAAGGAGTTTTGCCTTTTGGGGAGCAAAATAACTGATGATGTCCAAAGTAGAGAGGATATAAAATGTACACTGGCAATGGCAAGGAAAGCGTTTCTGAAGAAGAGAAATTTGTTAACATCGAGTATAGATTTAAGTGTCAGGAAGTCATTTCTGAAAGTATTTGTATGGAGTGTAGCCATGTATGGAAGTGAAACCTGGACGGTAAATAGTTTGGACAAGAAGAGAATAGAAGCTTTCGAAATGTGGTGCTACAGAAGAATGCTGAAGATTAGATGGGTAGATCACATAACTAATGAGGAAGTATTGAATAGGATTGGGGAGAAGAGAAGTTTGTGGCACAACTTGACCAGAAGAAGGGATCGGTTGATAGGACATGTTCTGAGGCATCAAGGGATCACCAATTTAGTATTGGAGGGCAATGTGGAGGGTAAAAATCGTAGGGAGAGACCAAGAGATGAATACACTAAGCAGATTCAGAAGGATGTAGGTTGCAGTAGGTACTGGGAGATGATGAAGCTTGCACAGGATAGAGTAGCATGGAGAGCTGCATCAAACCAGTCTCAGGACTGAAGACCACAACAACAACAACAACAACTTCAAAGAAACCAACCTGTTGATTTCAATCGGCAACCAAGGTGCGACTCTATCCGAACCCGTCCCTTCTGACAATTTTATTTTGACTAAAGCCATGGTGACAGTTGGCTGTTAATACTCTCAAAGTGAAACTGATCGTCAGATATTAAGACCGCTGTGATGGAACGTCTTAAAACATTACTTGCAAACAGATATTACAAGAGAACTCACTCGGTGGAACCACAAGATCCAGCTAAAATACACTAATAATAACTCGATCTTTCAAACACAGCATCGTACAGCGTAGTAAAACAGGTTGTTCAGATTATAACTAATGACTGAGAAATGCAATTTCAATCAAAGGAATGAACAGGTTAACATCTAAATCCAACCAGAAGGTCCCTCTTTTGTTTAACGGCAACCTTTGCCTTAGTACAATTGTTCCGGCTGTATTTATGACCAGGAGCCGATTCAGTCCAACATTAATGATCGGGTACAAACCACAAAAGAAAGGCAATACAATAGCGGGACCAATTTTCAGACGACAAAGTCCTATATTTACGACCAAATAGCCGATCGAGCAAAACTCTAAGAGTCGGGCACAAACCACAAAATAATAAGGATGGCAATTAGGCGATGGCACAAATCACCATGAAGATTACAGAATGTTACTCACCTTTATCAGCAAGCAGTTCCATGGATCCACGGTGAGTCGCAGTCGCTACTGAGTGGCGCTGATGAAAGCCAGGTAGAAGAGGGCAGCCAGGCCACGAATGGTCGTCAGAAACGATTGTTGCCAACCAACTGATGGGATATCGACCTGCT
The DNA here is from genome assembly GCF_023864275.1 of Schistocerca cancellata. NCBI lineage: Eukaryota > Metazoa > Arthropoda > Insecta > Orthoptera > Acrididae > Schistocerca > Schistocerca cancellata. The sequence continues at coordinate 616,006,158 of NC_064630.1, read as the reverse complement.
GCTTTTGCCGACGCTGACCCCGGTGAAATACTCTGGTATCTTCGCTATGCGCAGGCCCTCCTTGCACAGCTCGTGTTTTCGGCCACTCGGACCTCGTGACCACCTCTTGTCGCGACGCTACCGTCAATCCCCAAACTTTGTGCCTCCCTCTCGGGTGCAGGCTTTCAGAAAAAAATTAATGGTAGCCCTCAACTACGCATCCTCAGACTCAGAGTTGAAATATTAAAAGTTTTGGCAGGTTTCGTTGTCTAGGGGCTGGGATACATAGTTACCGCATTACAAACCAAATGAAACGAATGGTCGAAGGTTCCTATACCTCGGCAATTGCGAATTGTGAATTTAACATAGAAATTTATAAATGAAAGATTGCAATCAAATAAAATCTGCAGATACTATTTTAACGACTTTAAATGACGAGTACGATAGCAGAAGTACCTTTAAGAATGCCATTTATTACTACAAAACACATATTGGTGTCGATGGTGCAGCAATTAAATAAAATATAAGTTGAATAACAGGGAAACAATAGATTCCTACTTCACGTAATTAGTTATGTGCAACAACATATGTAGCTCGTGAGATATTCACTTCTAAACGCGTACTACGTCTTCACTGTAGAAGTCACGGAAATCTCAGAAGTGCACCTGTCAGCACTACGATCTATTTCCATCTCCTGCGACCACACGCAAACTGCAGAACACTCTCCTGCGACCGTACATCGCGCCTTCCCATCCAGCATTGCCCTGTCCCGATGCTCCTCCCCTACTTCCATGCAGTCTCTCCATTGACTTTGGTAGTCGCCTACTGTAGTAACGAGGGTTGTGATTGGCTAGAGCACTCCCGCCATGTCTCCAATCCAATGCACACTCACAAACATATTGAAACACGTACAAAATACTGGATTTACATTTAAATAACTGGAAATTAAATAAATATTCCTACGGCTGGACCATAAAAACGCTCTAACACACATTTTTAAATACTCAAACAAACCAAATAAACATATATTAAAGGAATAGAAACAAAAGTAGGCCAGTGGACTAATGTCTCTGTGCTTTCTAAAACACAGTAAATATTTGACCAGTTTCTTCATGATTAGTATATATCGGATACAAACAAAGACACAGACGAATAAATATATTTATAAGCTTGCTGCTACCGCTTTTTCGTGTAACTGTGGAGTACTTATGCCTGACGCTATCAATAGTAATCAGCCACTTCGATCTCCAATAACTCATGTACTGTTCAAGGTACATGCCTGCAATTCATACCAATTTAGGTTTACACTAAAAACTTTCTAAGGACACATCGATCGACGAAATCGGATGAACCGTTTAGATTTTGGTAAATTATTGCTGGGTGTTACTTGTATAATTTACAGTGAGATACTAAGCTTTATACTAATAAAGATATTGAAAATCTGATTACGTAATCAGAATCGAAGTACACATAATGGTAATGCACATGTTTCTTTTTAAGGTATCATGATACATCTGTCTATTATTAATTTCTACAAGAATTGTGAAATGTCTGCCATTATGGTTTCACAAAGTCCGCCATCTTTGACACTACTGGCACACAAATCTCCTTCATCAACACAAAGCACAGTCCTCGACATGGCATCAACATGGAATTCCCAGCCACATGATCGGCCTTGACCATGCGCTGGAGTTACCCCTCTTGTTCCGGCTAAAGTTCGGCACCACGCGGTTGCTGACGAACCCCGGCTTGCCGAGCGGCCCGTGTGGCCACGCCAACTCTGAACTTGGAATATTTTCAGGGCGCCACAACTCGCCCGTTACCTCACACGGGCCAGAGAACCACGTATCTATATCGGCAACCAAAGGCCTTCTAAGTGTACAACCCATAGGTACCAACTCTTCCTCATAGATATTGCCAGTGGGGCCGTAAAAGTGATAGTCGATACTACACCTGAGCCAGACAGAAGAGTCTACTAACTCAATGGCACCATGGCCCATTCGTGATCTTTTTATCTTTATCTTTACTTTGTCATGCGTGAACCTTGCCACAGACTCAGTGCATTTCGTCATTTTCCATGTTTCGGTGTATTTTTGTTAACGTGATTGTGATATTCAGGCATGAGTTACAGTCTCTATGGACAGAATACCTGGTTCAAAGACGCAACGATATGTGTATTTCCTTGCCTTCTTTTCCATGACACAATAAGACTTGCATTACTTGCGTAGTGTTGGAAAGAAAGTAACATTTTTTGACGTCCAGTACATTCTATTGTTACATTCGGCTGAGACCATAGAGATTGCTGCCCTGTCTGTAGACAATTGTACCTGAGGGACAGTCGCCAGCAGGCTATCCCTTCAAGGGCACATAACGGTACACTCGCTGTGGCGAGGATGGGGATTGAGGATAGTTGTGAACTGCATCTCGGTCGGTAGGTTGCCGTAAGTTCGTCATACGCTAAACAACAAATATGTATATTTTGACTTGTGAACATTAGCTTAATATTAAAAAACGATTCTAAACGCTGTCGTCATTCATTACAACTGGAGTGGATCCGAATGGTTATGCAGTCCTCCTACATTTATGGTCCTCTAGTAACATTTAAGATTTACGTTCCTGTCTTCAGATCTTAACATTCAAAGGTTACAAAATTAAGTCGAGAGTAGATTTAATATTCGAGACAGTTTATAATTGTCTATGTAGACAAACATGGATGTTTTGAACAGGCTGTAATCAGCCATAAGGGAATCAGAATTCTCTTTCAGGGTGAAGCAATGCTCTCTGTCGGAATGATTTCAACTTTGCATGATTATTGTCTTGGTTCGATTAAAGCATCAGGCAACAGTTTTTAACAAACATGAACGTATTCTTTTCACTTGTGGTATCACAGTTGAACATTGCAATATTACACTGTGGTTCCAAATCCACATTAAACACGACGTCTCTTCGCTACTTATTGAAGGAAAGTCGGTGTAATTTGGGCTACGACGGAGGTGGAAGCGGGGGAGCACGTTGAAACTTTGCTTTCTTTGATGAGAAATTTTAATTTACTTATGAACCAATCGTCATGTGAAGTCACAGGACAGTAACTTCTTATTGTATTTAAAATTGAGACTTTGAAAGTATTGGCATTGCACTGGGATTCGAATCCTGATCTCCCCATTCTTAGTGTTTGGTCCCCCTTTGAGACGACACAGTTCCATGGTTTCGTAGTTTTCCCAAGATTCCAAACTCCTCAAGGTTTTCGCGATAGTTGCGTTTCTGCGTTAGAAACCTGGTCGAACACAAATGTTTTCAACGTGTCATTTCCAGCTGTAGCATGTGCACAACGAACCACAGGTGAAATATAATTATAGTTTTTAATGCCTATCCGTGCCTCGTCAATTATGAAGTTTGGTGCATTTCAACCCCCATCAGACGCAGTAAATGTTGTTATATTATTTCAGGTTCAAACATGTCACTACTAGTTACTGGTGAGAACGAATTCAATAGTTAACATCTCATCTCGTGTAGCTAGCAATGATGATATTTGTAGGATTCGCCTTCCAGTCAACACAGAATTTTTCGTCACGTTATTTCCAATTCAGTCGCACGCACATCTGCCTGCTAGTGAAATAAACGGGTATTTAACGTATATTAATGGCTACGGGACAACGACCATAGGTGCTGGGTTCGAATCCGGGTAAGGTAAAACCTCTTCGCCCTGTCATTTCAGTTTCAATCACCCCGCTACTGGTGAAAAATTTCGATGACCATCATTTGAATCTGTTTAGTATAACAATTCCATTACGGGCTGCTTTCGAAACCCCGTCCAACGTAGAACCTCAGGCACTTCAGTTCAAGATTATACTAGGGCATACTTTGTTACATGTGTTTCAAACCATTTATAAGATCCAGAATGAGATTTTCACTCTGCAGCGGAGTGTGCGCTGATATGAAACTTCCTGGCAGATTAAAACTGTGTGCCCGACCGAGACTCGAACTCGGGACCTTTGCCTTTCGCGGGCAAGTGCTCTACCAACTGAGCTACCGAAGCACGACTCACGCCCGGTACTCACAGCTTTACTTCTGCCAGTACCTCGTCTCCCACCTTCCAAACTTTACAGAAGCTCTCCTGCGAACCTTGCAGAACTAGCACTCCTGAAAGAAAGGATATTGCGGAGACATGGCTTAGCCACAGCCTGGGGGATGTTTCCAGAATGAGATTTTCACTCTGCAGCGGAGTGTGCGCTGATATGAAACTTCCTGGCAGATTAAAACGCCCGGTACTCACAGTTTTAATCTGCCAGGAAGTTTCATATCAGCGCACACTCCGCTGCAGAGTGAAAATCTCATTCTGGAAACATCCCCCAGGCTGTGGCTAAGCCATGTCTCCGCAATATCCTTTCTTTCAGGAGTGCTAGTTCTGCAAGGTTCGCAGGAGAGCTTCTGTAAAGTTTGGAAGGTGGGAGACGAGGTACTGGCAGAAGTAAAGCTGTGAGTACCGGGCGTGAGTCGTGCTTCGGTAGCTCAGTTGGTAGAGCACTTGCCCGCGAAAGGCAAAGGTCCCGAGTTCGAGTCTCGGTCGGGCACACAGTTTTAATCTGCCATTTATAAGATCTTTCGTGGTTAGTTAATACGGACAAAGTTGGAGGATTGGAGCGCCGGGTGCAGGCGCGGCAGAAACGCTTTCAAGGTGTTACTTACTTTTGGAAATGCTATTTGTTGGAATACATTTGAGAGTACAAGCGTTAAACGCTGTATCATCTCTAATAACGTGCATTCTGGTATTTGCAGTATCGTAGTATTAATTTGCATCTGGATTGATGACTACACACAACAATTATTCTTAGTGCCTCTTTTAACCATTTTCCATAGTCAATTGAATTTACCGAAAAGAGAGCAGACGACCTGCAAGACAGTTACATTTTGCGGGTTGCAGACAAATCAGTCGAAATGCTTTTGAGCACCATAGTGTGCACAGAAATTTCTGTGACACTTAAGGATTGAGTGAAGCAACGGCTGTTACTTCGAACTACACTATCTTCTAGGGAAGCAATTCCATAAGACGGCACACTCGTGTAACTTGGTGCTAGAGGTATCGCTTCGTGCATTCCAAAAGTTCAGGTTTTTGAAACATATCTCAGTGAGCATTTTAAAACTTTCTGTTTCTCGCGTTATCTATAGGAACTTCGGTTTGTTCTTGTGTAATCTATGACCAGCAAAAGGTATTGTTCCTTTTTCATGCCAAATATCGAACTACGCACACGATTAATTAAGAAATCATTATTTATTCCCCTGCCCTTTCAGCATTAAATATAAGGCTTTGTGATAAACTAGCTATTTCTTAATAGATCTTACATAAATCTTACGCACTGGATATCCTATTCAAAAATGCACATTTGTTTCCTTAGCTACGGCCCATATATAGCGGTTAATATTGAGTTATTAGCAAATAGAATGGAATCTAATATCTGTTGCTATATGCAGCCCGTAACTCCAGAAGAGGGGTTACTCATTTTCTCTAGGAACCATCTAGAATTTGCATTTGGTACAAAGTTTAGCTCCGGTCGTCGTGTCGCAGAGAATTCAAAATTAAGCTGAACTTTCTGGCTACCCCTGGCATCGTTATTCGCATCTGTCACGAGCAGTGGGGAGGGGAAGGGAGGGCAAACTCCACATGGAAATCCGGATGGCACATCTGCGTCCCTAGCCGTCGTTTATCTTCCTCATTTCCAGTTTTCGCGAGTGCACACACCCCTGCAGCTGTTACTGGAATTCGTTGGTAAAAACACCGAAATCTGACAAGTAATGTTCATGACAACAGTATTTACAATTTATTTATTTATCGCATGGCACACACTATGAGCTTTTGAGCCACAAGACGTACCTACACATGGGCAAATATTGCTAAACTACCACATGTCAACTTCTGAACACGGTTCTCCAGCATAATATAACACAAAATACAGCAGTTATAAGCAAATGTACTGTGTATGTTATTTATAATGTATCCAGCTCAAACGCTGCTACACTTTTTGTCGATCTTTCGTATTACTAATCCATATCTCTTCTGTTAGTTTAAGTGCTCAGTGCTGCTGTGACGGCAAAAGGTCTTTGTGAGAGCTAAAACTGCTGACAAAATATGACAGGAATCGTTTTCCTTCATTATAGTAAAATGCCGAACACATACACTTGTTACTGTGTTCTACTACAGACATGAGGGGAACTTCCTTCGGATAAATATTCCTGTGGTTCGAGAGATTTATAAATGATATTAATACAATACCAATGCCAGAATATCATTTGTTGAAATAAGTGATAACGGACTAGAAAATCAACTCCAATCTTTGTTTGGTGGTTACGTGGTTGGCCTTGAGGGGACACATGTAAAATTCTATGTACGGGAGGCGTTGAATAAGTAATGAAACATTTTTTTTTTTTTGGAAGCAGGTTGGTTGCATTCAGGATTCCAATACATCATATTATTCCTCATCCTTCTGGCTACAAAAGCCCGCAAGGTACCACTCTACTGGTCGACGTTGGGAGGCCTATCATCCACGTTCTGCTTCCCACGGATTGCATCCTTCATTGGTCCAAAGAGATGGAGGTCGGAAGGTGCGAGATACGGACTGTAGGTTCCGTGAGGGAGATCACTCCAATGGACTTCTGTAAGTTGCTCTTACACCCAGAGACTTTGGGGAGGCCTTGCGTTGTCATGGAGAAAGAGAAGTTCTTCGTACATCCATATTTAAACTGGATCATGGTGGGACATCAGCTAGCATAATTTTATTAAAAATAAAACTCCTCCAGCTGTACTTAAGATTTCATATTTACACTACTGACCATTAAAATTGCTACACCAAGGAGAAATACAGATGATAAACGGGTATTCAATGGACAAATATATTATACTAGACCTGACATGTGATTATATTTTCACGCAGTTTGGGTACATAGATCCTGAGAAATCAGTACCCCAACAACCACCTCTGGCCATAATAATGGCCTTGATACGCCTGTACATTGAGTGAAACAGAGCTTCGATGCAGATTGAACACGATACCACAGTTAATCAAGAGTAGTGACTGGCGTATTGTGACGTGCCAGTTGCTCGGCCACCATTGACCAGACGTTTTCAATTGGTGAGAGATCTGAAGAATGTGCTGGCCAGGGCAGCAGCGAACATTTTCTGTATCCAGAAAGGCCCGTACAGAACCTACAACATGCGGTCGTGCATTATCCTGCTGAAATGTAGGGTTTCGCAGGGATCGAATGAAGGGTAGAATCACGGGTCGTAACACATCTGAAATGTAACGTCCACTGTTCAAAGTGCCGTCAGTGCGAACAAGAGGTGACCGAGACGTGTGACCAATGGCACTCCATACCATCACGCCGGGTGGTACGCCAGTATGGCGATGACGAATACACGCTTCCAATGTGCGTTCACCGCGATTTCGCCAGACACGGATGCAACCATCATGATGCTGTAAACAGAACCCAGATTCATCCGAAAAAATGACGTTTTGCCATTCGTGCACCCAGGTTCGTCGTTGAGTACACCATCGCAGGCGCTTCTGTCTGTGATGCAGTGTCAAGGGTAACCGAAGCCATGGTCTTCGAGCTGATAGTCCATGCTGCTGCAAACCTCGTCGAACTGTTCGTGCAGATGGTTGTTGTCTTGCAAACCTCCCCATCTGTTGACTCAGGGATTGAGACGTGGCTGCACGATCCGTTACAGCCATGCGGATAAGATGCCTGTCACCTCGACTGCTAGTGATACGAGGCTGTTGGGATCCAGCACTGCGTTCCGAATTACCCTCCCGAACCCACCGATTCCATATTCTGCTAGATCTCGACCAACGCGAGCAGCAATGTCGCAATACGATAAACCGAAATCGCGATAGGCTACAATCCGACCTTTATCAAAGTCGAAACGTATGCATTTCTCTTCCTTACACGAGGCATCACAGCAACGTCTCACCAAGCAACGCCGGTCAACTGCTGTTTGTGCGTGAGGAATCGGTTGGAAACTTTCCTCATGTCAGCGCGTTGTAGGTGTCGCCATCGGCGCCAACCTTATGTGAATGCTATGAAAACTAATCATTTGCATGTCACAGTATCTTCTTCCTGTTGGTTAAATTTCGCGTCTGTAGCACGTCATCTTCATGGCGTAGCAATTTTAGTGGCCAGTACTGTATCTGGCTACTAGTTTCAACGTTGCGTGAACGCCATCTTCAGGCCTGTACACTTTGATGATATGAATTGTGCGTGGCTGAGTACTAGTGGTCCTTGGTATTACCAATACGTGGTCGGTCAGAGTGGCCGAGCGGTTCTAGTCGCCTCAGTCTGGAACCGCGCGACCGCTACCATTGCTGGTTCGAATCCTGCCTCGGGCATGGATGTGTGTGATGTCCTTGGGTTGGTTAGGTTTACGTAGTTCTGAGTTCTAGGGGACTGATGACCTCAGATGTTAAGTCCGATAGTGCTCAGAGCCATTTGAACCATTTTCGAACCAATACGTGCTCCACATGGATGGCGGGTGGATGTTTAAACTTCTTCTGACTAGGATTGCCGTTTCGCTCTATGGATTGCCGTTTTGTTTCCGATTTGAAGTGATGAACCCAAAATTGACACGACCAGCGTCGTAACACGCAAGTAGTTCCACACAGGTGGCACTTCGTTGCTCTTCTGTTAGGCAGCTAGGAACCTAGCGGGCACACATCTTTTGAGTTCCCTAACTGGTCAATGAGTGTATCAGCATTACCAACAGAGACTATTTATGCAGCACGGTGTTGCATAGTGGTCCATCGGTCACCTCGATTAAGAGAGGCCGCACGTACCAACATTACGTGAATCACGGCTGAGTGCGGCCGGCCGGCAGGGAGTAGATCGGACACTTTTGCGCGAGCTTCTTGCTATGATGACAGACACCTTCCCCAAAGGCTCACCGTGCTTACGTTCCGTGCCAGAACTCCGTAAATATTCTGCAATCTCCTGTGAATATCTGCGATGTTCTGGTTTTCCGCCAAAAGAAACTCAATGACACCTCTCCGCTTGGAACACACACCGATTACAAGTGCCATTTTGAAAGCTACGTATAGCGCCCCCACCTACCGGAACTTCATCAAACTATAGGGTCTGAAGCTGAAATATTCCACGGTGTCTCACCTCAAATTGCGAATTTGCTTCAACCGAAGTTGCCCCAGACAAAAAGCGTGTTGCATTATTTATTAAACGCCCCATGTGTATTATATTAAAGGATGTGTTCTCCTTTGTAAGTGTGCAGTTATCGATACCCTTACTAAATATCGATATTAGCAGCTCTTCTTGAGCGCCTGTGATATCGGTGATGTTCTAGAAGTTTCTGAAAGCTACCGCCACACACCAGTGATCGATGAACCCCAGGGAGACTGCGCGTGTTTTCGAGACCTTTGAGTGAATCAGTCGCTGGGTAGCAGCAAGGCTGACGGTCGAGTTGCAGCCCAGAAGCGCGGACGAAAATTTGAGATTGAAGAACTATGAGTCTGAAAGTGATCGTGTTTGTGGTTGAAACTTCATAGGAAGTTATTTTATGAAACAAAAGTATGTAGAACCATGAAGTTCGTCCAATTTGAAGATAGCAGAGTGTTACATGAATGGCAGCCTTTATTTGCCAATAGTAAACTAGTTTCTTAGGTGACGGTAACAAAAGTTAAATATCAGTATTAGTCTTCAACTATTTCATGTGAAGTAATTAAATACATGTATTTGTACCATGAAGTAGCTGAAAGACACTGACTGATGTGACAAGGAACTATAAGCTTGTTACTACTTGACGACTAACCTGTGGTTAATGGGACTGAAATTTATCGCTTTAGCACATTCATTAAAATAGTTCCGTTTGGATACAGAGTACAATCTACAGGTGGTTTAGACATACACTTTGGTTTAATAGCCATCTGCATCCTGATGTAACGAACCTCCTACAGTCGTGTGATTGCCGTAAACTTGAGTGAATACTTTAATTATTCAGAGAAATAGATAAGGAGGGTGGCGTTTTAAATCATCTAGCAGCACTCTATATTAGGTCTATGCAGCAAAGAAGCGTTTATAGCAATTGGAAAAAGAGCAGGTAATTTCTGTTTTCAAAAGGGGCAGTCAGAGAGATACGCATAATTTAGGTGCATATTGCAGCCCTAGTTCTGTTGCAGAACGTTAGAACATATTTATGCACGTGTATTATGGCCTTTCTTGAAACTGCAAAACTCTTCTGCTGGCCTCAGTATGAATTACACAACTACATCGTAAAACTCAGCTCCTTCACTTCGTCCATGAGATTCAGACATAAGTAAAACAAGGATCCGACGCAACTGACTGATCACCTATGAAAGGACAAGGCGCTAAAAATAACCCGTGCCATCAACATAAAAAATAAAAATTTGGATGAAGAAAAGGAACGTACAATTCCATAATGTGCTGAACAAGTAAGTAACTTCAACTGTGTCTGAACTCCCAACCAGGAAAGCGCAGTTTGGACTAAGCACTGCTTCGCAAAAAAGAAAAACAACACAGATTTGTGTAATTCTAAAGAGATATATACCTTCACCAATTGTTGTGTCCATCAAGACACGAAGGAATTAAGGATATTAGCTGCCAGTGGACATTGATTTATATCAGTGGGGCAAGTTCAAAATTTTTTGGCCGGCCGGAGTGGCCGAGCGGTTCTAGGCGCTACAGTCTGGAGCCGCGTGACAGTTACGGTCGCAGGTTCGAATCCTGCCTCGGGCATGGATGTGTGTGATGTCCTTAGGTTAGTTTGGTTTAATTAGTTCTAAGATCTAGGCGACTGATGACCTCAGAAGTTAAGTCACATAGTGCTCAGCGCCATTTGAACCAAAATTTTTGCTGGACTGGGATTCGAAGAAGGGTTCCCTTTTTCCTGGGCAGATGTGCTGACCATTAGGTCATCCAGATACAGTGACCACCACAATCGTACATACTACCCTAGCAGGCCTCTCGTCAGACCCCAATTCTCAACTTATACCACACACTACTGATGTAGTGCCCCTGTCATTAGCCATCTCCCCGATTCCCGTAAGAGTTCGAGTTTGGTGCGCATTGCACTGAAGGGACGATTGGCCGTCATCGCATATGTATAATTAGGGCGAGACGGCTAATGATCCCTTCAGTGCAGATGTGCGGGAAGCTCGAGAGGTGGGGCCAATGAGCAGCAGCACTACATCAGTCGTGCAGTATTATGTTGAGCAAGTTGAGAATTTGGGTCTGACGAGAGGCGTGCCAGGGTAGTATGGGCACTTGTGGTGGTCGCTGTATCCGGATGACGTAATAGTCAGCACATCTGCCCAGGGAGAAGGGGATCTACGTTCGAATCCCGGTCCAGCAAAAATTTTGAACTTGCCCCACTGATATAAATAAATTCCCACTGGCAGCTAATGTATTTAGTTCCTTTGTGTCTTGATTCGTAGTCGCTGTAGGATCAAAATGGTTTCTCTTCTTTCCGACGTGTTCCAGACAACCACTTATAAATATTATGGACTATTTCCACAGAACGTGGTAACATATAACCTTATTAACCACTGATTTTACCGTACCATTTGTAGGAAAAGAGTGGTAATATATGCGAACTCTCAAATAGAAAAAATAACTAGTTTTATTTGTTATCTTGATCGTAAGATTGCCATTGTATGGTTTTCAGATATTTCTAGATACAAGACGTTTCATATGTAGGTCATTGTTTCTGGTAGTTTTCTTTGTCAACACCTTTTTGTTTGAGCACTACTTACCATGATTTCGTTTTAATATTAATATGGGATTGGTGTATCAGTTTTATGTTCAAGGGTTATGTAAAGTCAGCTCGATGCTTCTGTGTTTTTGACGCAAGGAAGTAATGGCTAGCAATTAGTTTTTAGATTAGGCACTGAATTATTGCGTTTATGGAGTCTGGAAACAGTTGTTTTCACCAGGTTCCATGAGCCATGTAGCTAGAGTCTCATACCCATTTTATGCCATATGAGATAATATTTTAATTGTCCGAGGTCAAGTGAGCTATAATTTAATGAAACACGCGAAACTATTACAAAATCACCTCTCATTATAATTTCATGTACTTTTCAATAATGCTGATATGCAACAGTTGGATCCGTAGATGGAAGAGTAATTTTCGATACCTGTAGCCTTTTGTAATGGATAGCTGATTTATTAATTGTATAGTAACTATGACAGATATGTTAAGAATGGATTTGCATCTGATAACCAACAATTTTTATGGCTCTGTCTTCTTACTGCTCGAACACTGAAAGTGAAAATATCACCCATCTCCATGTTCCTAATCCGATTCCGCTAATGGTCCCGTAATAGCGTGTGTTAACGGTCACGACTGTGGAGCCAAATTTCAAGATAACTGTTACAACTTTTCAAAAGCGTTCCAGTCAGTGAGCGATCAGTACCAAGTCAATATTGAGTTTAGTCGCGCATGGAATACTATTACAGAAATTGAATTCCTGTAACCACAGGTAAGACAGGTATCTACTCCTGTTTGTTTCTCTGCCTGTTTCTTCACACGTTATACTTTCAGCCATCTGCGCAGTTCCGTCGCCGCTTTACAGATGTTACAAAACTGCTTTGCAAAAGCCGTGACTTCGTCCCTTCTGGGCAATTTCTGTTTGTTGTGCTGGGGTCCAGAAAATCCCTTCCGGCGCTGTGTCGCTGTAGTTGGGAGTTTCCATCCTTCATTAGCGACGTGCCTGTGCCTGCCCCTTCCAATGGACTCCTGCTGATAATCAGACTTCGTTCCAAAACTTCGCCCTGGGACCAGGTAACTTCTGCGGCAAGCTCCGGTAATGGTATTTCAGGTACAGGCGACGGCGGAATTCGTTAAATGGACTTCGAACATACCAAAAATCTGTCTTCTTCCCCCTGTAGAGGACGTAGACGAATAGCTTGCATTACAGTTTTCACCAAATGGAGAACAGAGATTCCAGCTACGAATTTCACAGTTCTGGTTATAATTGTTGCAGTGCTCCTCTATCAGTAGGACTACTCGTAAATATATTTTCTAAATTATACTGGAAGACGATCTACCAACTTACGAATTTAATCTCCACCTAATCAGAAAGTCGCCGTCTAAGGGAAACATTAGAGTTCTTTATCTAAGCTAGCGTTAGGAATTTTTTCTTAAATTCGTTTTCCTTGGAGACGTGAGGTCTGTTCAAGTAGGGATTTAGCTCATTTCTAGCCCCATGAAAAGAACCGTACTGGCGTTCGGCTGACCTGATTTAAAGAAGCCATGACAAACCTAAACACCATGGCCACGCGTTTTTTCTAAATAGTGCTTCAGTTTCATTATCTTTACCCCACCTGGAAACACAAACAGTTCAAATTTCTCGATAGAATGGGTTTGAGATACATTCATGAACACTAAAAACAATTACTTACTCTCACTAGGAGTGTATTCTTAGCGTGACAGAATTTTCTTCTGGTGAATGCAACGTTTCATACAGTATTTTCTTCTTCAGTCAGTCCTCTAACCGTATTATTCCCATCATTGCCACAGTTTCATTGCCTTATTGCTGTTATCTATCGTGCTGGTCACATTGGCACTCGTAGCTTCCCAGTGTGATCGATAGGCGTCCACATGCGGTCTACAGCACTGTTTCATTGCAAAGCCACTGCCACCACATAACCGTCGGCTCATAGCATAGGATATCCACAAATTATCTAATGAGTCGGTAGTTGGGGTAGCCAATAAAAGACAACCAGATATTTACAAAAAGGAAACCGATTAATAAAATTATGTACAATATGCAACTTAATAACTGAGATATAAATAATTTTGAAGCGCTGTAGGTCTTTATATGCAATGAGAGTAATGTTCTTGATAGTAATAACTAGTCTTCAATTTTTATACAGTACGCTAAAACAATGACAACAGAAATGCTTAGAAGGGTACTACTACATCGTATTTTCCTCAGTGCAGTCTTCCATACTAACGATGAAAAGTTTGTAAGTTCGCTGAAGTTTATTGGGCGAAGCTCTGAGTGCGGTTGCTTAAAAAAACACGCCGGCCAGTCAGATTCGCAAATAGTGAATTCATGTGGATTTGGAGCCTTCTGGTGGTGTGCATGCCTGAAGCACTGAAAATTGCGCTGAAGTTCATGAAAACTACGTCAAACGAAAAACCGTCCCGTTGTGGGGACATTTAAAGGTGCGACTAATTCGAAAGCTTCGGATACACATTTAGCCGCGTCATGAGAGCACATTCCAACAGCGACGGCATTAAATCTCATTATAATTATTAGGATCTTTAAATAACTTTTTTCTTTTCTCTCATCGCTGGATGTTCAGCGAATGCTGTGTGGATGGCTTCCGTCGTTGTTCATTGACTTTTTGGGCCTGAAATTTTGATACAACACCCACACCAGAAAAGTGTAAGAAAAGAAAGAAATTACATTATTGGACTTCGTCTCTACAACGATAGGTTCTCTCTTTGATGCTAAATGTTCAAACGAACGGGCCAACATGAAGCTCAGACCGTTTCGTCGTTGAAAAATGGCTATTGTAAACCTGTTGAAATTGGCCTCCTGTGAAATAATAACTTACAGTTATGATTAGTTGAGGTTATATGAGAATATGAGTCCGCAGCTCGTGGTCGTGCGGTAGCGTTCTGGCTTCCCACGCCCGAGTTCCCGGGTTCGATTCCCGGCGGGGTCAGGGATTTTCTCTGCCTCGTGATGACTGGGTGTTGTGTGATGTCCTTAGGTTAGTTAGGTTTAAGTAGTTCTAAGTTCTAGGGGACTGATGACCATAGATGTTAAGTCCCATAGTGCTCAGAGCCGTTTGAACCATTTGAAAATACGTGCTACAAAAGTCTACAAAATAAAACACCTCTACACAGTTAATTAAGTAATTATTCAAAAAATGCTTTTAAAAAGCAACATTTTCCATACATTACATCTACATCTATATCTACATCCACATCTACATCGATACTCTGCAAATCACATTTAAGTGCCTGGCAGAGGCTTCATCGAACCACCTTCACAATTCTTTATTATTCCAATCTCGCATAGGGCACGGAAAGAATGAACACCTATATCTTTCCGTACGAGCTCTGATTTCCCTTATTTTCTCGTGTTAATCGTTCTGCCCTATGTACGTCGGTGTCAACAAAATATTTTCGCATTCGGAGGAGAAAGTTGGCGATTTGAATTTCGTGAGAAGATTCCGTCGCAACGAAAAACGCCTTTCTTTTAATGATTTCCAGCCCAAATCCTGTATCATTTCTGTGACACTCTCTCCCATATTTCGTGATAATACAAAACGTGCTGCCTTTCTTTGAACTTCTTCGATATGCTCCGTCAGTCCTACCTGGTAAGGATCCCACACCGTGCAGCAGTATTCTAAAAGAGGACGGACAAGCGTAGTGTAGGCAGTCTCCTTAGTAGGTCTGTTACATTTTCTAATTGTCCTGCCAATAAAACGCAGACTTTGGTTACCCTTCCCCACAACATTTTCTATGTGTTCTTTACAATTTTAGTTATTCGTAATTGTAATACCTAGGTATTTAGTTGAATTTACGGCTTTTAGATTAGACTGGTTTATCGTGTAACCGCGGTGTAACGAGTTCCTTTCAGCACTAATGTGGATGACCTCACACTTTTCGTTATTTAGCATCAACTGCCACTTTTCGCACCATTCAGATACTTTTTCTAAATCGTTTTGCAGTTTGTTTTGATCTACTGATGACTTTATTAGTCCATAAACGACAGCGTCATCTGCAAACAACCGAAGACGGCTGCTCAAATTGTCTCCCAAATCGTTTATATAGATAAGGAACAGCAAAGGGCCTATAACACTACCTTGGGGAACGCCTGAAATCACTTCCGTTTTACTCGATGACTTTCCGTCAATTACTACGAACTGTGACCTCTCTGACAGGATATCGCAAATTCCGTCACATAACTGAGACGATATCCATAAGCACGCAATTTTACTACGAGCCGCTTGTGTGATACAGTGTCAAAAGCCTTCCTGAAATCCAGGAATACGGAATCGATCTGAAATGCCTTGTCAATAGCACTCAGCACTTCATTTGAAAAAGAGCTAGTTGTGTTTCACAGGAACGATGTTGTCTGAACCCATGTTGACTGTGTGTCAATAGGCCGTTTCCTTCGAGGTAATTAATAATGTTCGAACACAAAATATGTTCCAAAATCCTGCTGCATATCGACGATAACGATATGTGCCTGTAATTTAGTGGATTACTCCTATAACATTTCTTGAATATCGGTGTGACCTGTGCAAGTTTCCATTCTTTGGGTACGGATCTTCCGTCGAGTGAACGGTTGTATATGATTGTTAAGTATGGAGCTAATGCATCAGCATACTCCGAAACAAAGACTGAGAATCAAGTAACGCTAATCATCTCGTGACAGAAGTTCAGTAGCTAATTTTTGTTTTAAAAGGTATATGATAAAGATATGCAGACTGCATCTTAGAACGCGGAAACTAATCTCTGCATTACAATTCCTTGAAACTGCATAACTGAGTTCTAAACATGTTTTTATGATTTTTGAAGTAAAGGAAAAGTTAGTTCGCCCGGCGACGCGCTGGTGGGAGGCTTAACCGTGTTGTCCTCCGCGTAGCTGTGAACGGGCCATGGCACACTGGGTGTGGTCGTCGAAGATGTTGTCGATGGCGTGTTATCTTTACAACTTAACATTTCAATAACCTTAAGACTATGTTATATAGTAAGCGGGTTTCGGAATGTGAAAAGTCGAAGTTATGTTTCCTCATTTATACATGTCATTCGGAATATCCCCAGTGACACGAAACACCTCCAGTCGACTTTCGATTCCTCCCCCTTTTATGTTCCAGGAACTACACGGTGACAGGTTCAAATGGATAGTGAATGCGTGATTCCAAATTCTGTGGATCTGTATATTTGATTCAGTACACCTGATCCTTCACAAGACCTCATAGGAACTACTCTGGCTATGTGAGGTCATGTGATACTCACCTGATTGCACCACCCTGTCCAGTCCAGATATTTGGAACTTTTTATCCAGAAACTGACGGACATTTATATAACAGTGAGATGGCACTTAATCATTGTGTAATTTCTCGTTGCTGTTACTTCAAACATCTGTTGTGGGAGACTCGCTGACAAAAAATAAATAAATAAGTAAATAAATAAATAAAATGCACAAATTTACTTGTTATGAAGTCCACATAAACACATTGATCTTGCCTGAGACTGTCTCTTTCAATTTTAGATGTAGAAATGAGGACACCATAGTCACATACACGAACGTTATGATGGTTCAGTTTGCCGGATACATGAAAAGTTGATACGTCGGAGAATCAAATACTTTCCGAAAAGTCATAGTCTGCGTCAGCCCTGACTAACATATCCACTCCAAACTGTTCGTTGGTTTAAGTGCCTGATGCATCTAAATCTGGGAATTGTAAGGACGTAATCTCTTACGGAAGGCTTGGTGCACTGCTGTTCATAGCATTTCCAAATCTCTAGCAGCTGCCCGCACTGATTTTGTCAGACTCTGCCGAACCTTGTCCATGTTGGCGTAAGATTTCGGCACGCTATATCACAGTGACACATACGGTGCTTATAATAAGCAACAAAGAAATGGCTGGCGTAATCCAAACATACTTATCTTCTGTACACCTATGTTCTTAAATTCCAGTGTTCTTTAGGTAAAGTTTTTTTCACTAAAATGTACTACGGCACTAAAACACATACAAAAACAACAGTGTGTGCTTCTGTTATTATAAATGCATTGTGCCCCGCGTCCATTCGAAAAGGAACTGTATGTATTCTAATTTGGTAATATCAATAACCAGTTCAAATATGACGTCGTTTTGGTGACTGATAGCAGTTGCACAAAAGCTTTGCCTTGTAGTTATGGTTAACATAAATATGAAACTTCCTGGCAGATTAAAACCGTGTGCCCGACCGAGGCTCGAACTCGGGACCTTTGCCTTTCGCGGGCAAGTGCTCTACCATCTGAGCTACCGAAGCACGACTCACGCCCGGTACTCACAGCTTTACTTCTGCCAGTATCTCGTCTCCTACCTTCCAAACTTTACAGAAGCTCTCCTGCGAACCTTGCAGAACTAGCACTCCTGAAAGAAAGGATATAGCGGAGACATGGCTTAGCCACAGCCTGGGGGATGTTTCCTGAATGAGATTTTCACTCTGCAGCGGAGTGTGCGCTGATATGAAACTTCCTGGCAGATTAAAACTGTGTGCCCGACCGAGACTCGAACTCGGGACCTTTGCCTTTCGCTGGCAAGTGCTCCGCTGCAGAGTGAAAATCTCATTCTGGAAACATCCGCCAGGCTGTGGCTAAGCCATGTCTCCGCTATATCCTTTCTTTCAGGAGTGCCAGTTCTGCAAGGTTCGCAGGAGAGCTTCTGTAAAGTTTGGAAGGTAGGAGACGAGATACTGGCAGAAGTAAAGCTGTGAGTACAGGGCATGAGTCGTGCTTCGGTAGCTCAGATGGTAGAGCACTTGCCCGCGAAAGGCAAAGGTCCCGAGTTCGAGTCTCGGTCTGGCACACAGTTTTAATCTGCCAGGAAGTTTCATATCAGCGCACACTCCGCTGCAGAGTGAAAATCTCATTCTGGAAACATAAATATGAATATACCGGTACGCTTGAACACAACAACACAAATTGACCATTGTGGACAGAGATCGAGCACATTTTAAACAGGAAGAGGAAAGACGGTAGGAAGATTAGTGTTTGACGTTCCGTCGATATCGAGGAAATTAGAGATGCACAATCTGGGTAGGTTTCAAGGACAGGAAAGGAAAACGGGTGAGCCCTTCTCAAAGGAAACGTTCCGGCATTTGTCTCGAGCTAATTAGATAAATCACGGAAAACTTAAATTTGGCAGGCCGGACGCGGATTTGAAAAAAATGGTTCAAATGGCTCTGAGCACTATGGGACTTAACAGCTATGGTCATCAGTCCCCTAGAACTTAGAACTACTTAAACCTAACTAACCTACGGACATCACACAACACCCAGCCATCACGAGGCAGAGAAAATCCCTGACCCCGCCGGGAATCGAACCCGGGAACCCGGGCGTGGGAAGCGAGAACGCTACCGCACGACCACGAGATGCGGGCGCGGATTTGAACCATTGTCCTCATGGACGCGAGCCCACGAAACACAAATAATACCTCTATGAAGTACGTGTAAAGAATATAAGCATTCGCATAGCAACATGTTAACTTTTTAAAAATCATCACAGTTTTAATGCACATTGCCTTTTCTTAAAGTAATGACAGTGGTTTGAAAACTGCTTCACGTAGGCCGTAATTACTGCCTTCAGAGCGAAAATGAATTCAATGCCCAGCTACCGCAACTCAGTGAGGTACCAATATTACGAAAAAAGGTAATAACAACACATTATAGTTTAAATCTTGCAAACTGTTGGAAATTAAACGAAAGTATTTACATGAGTAAAGTCATTGAAACTATGTGGTGTTAAATGGAACAACTGGTGTGGTTAATTTACAATCTTGCAGTCAGCAGACATCGTATGTATATTGCCCTCTGCCTATTGTGCCGGTGTTACGATTCTAATGTATGCGGGATGACGGTCACAGGTACACCAAAACGTCGTGATAATTGCTCGTGTTTAGACTAACAATGGCATCAGTTGAACTATTTCCACACTACACAGTTTCCAGGTCATTAGAGCGATGTTTGGGCGTTCGATAGCATATTATTTCGGTCCTACCAGTATTGTACAACGTTAACGAGTTGTCGCAGTTAGCGTTAATTAGCGGAACGAAGAAAAAATGGCGTCAGAGAAGTTTCAAATGATGGCTGCATCAATACACAAGAAATTTAGAAAGTTTTTCTTTCGTTTTAATTTTTTGTAATTTCATTTGTTTCCAAAACTAGACAAATGAGATGATCGTGAATTTCAGACAAAGCTAACTCGTTCCTTAATTGGACAACATAGCACCACATTTGTCCATCGCAGGAGTTTCCTCGTGCGCCAAAATCAAGACCGACTTGTAGCGGTGTAGTCAGCCTGACAGGAAACTACATGCAGAACATGGGTTTGACTCCCCGAAACTGCCAAAGACTTTTCGTGAACAAGAGTTCTGGAGAAGCACGCACTCAGCATCGTAAGGGCTACTTACAAGCTACGTGATGGAGAACAAAAGAATCAGGTTTGGAAAAACCGAGATTATCAACACTGACGAAGAATCCTGTCATGGGCGTAAGACGATACAGCGCTCTGTCGGCACCGAAAGAGTAATCGTGGAGTTCATTTTTTAATTGCAGAATACCAGTGCTCACAGGACGTCCAGTCACGTTGAAGCGTAGTTTTATGTAGTTACGTCGTTACGAACATTTCAACGGCCTCATCTGTAGGTCTCGAATTTTTCATCGGAGTTTTTGTGTACCTCATCAGTCAAACGGGATAGCAAATCTCAGCTAAAGCCAGAGAGTTTTCATTGTTGGCAATATTCAAATGGGATCAATTCGTGAAGAAAAGTGGGTACTTATAGAGATCAGCAGTGGTTCTTACTACGAGAGCAGTGTTAATGCTCGGAAGAGCATTGTACTAAGAGAATATCATACCTGTTTTCTCCATGGGATGATGGAGAAGTTTTCCAGATATGTATTATGACATGGATTTATGTATACTGTCTCAAATACCTGTTCTCTGTTCCTCGTAAGGAATACTAATTGAGAAGCTACTTCAGTATTCAAAGTGAATGGACACTGATGGGTTCAGTATCCGTGGACATCATAGAGCCTCCGTTCTTCATTGCATGATGAAGAAACTATCACTAGCAAAGATATATACGACACACTGAGAGTCTCTTGTGAGCTGAGCTCACTATCTGTAGCAACACGAAGAGACTGATAGTTCCCAGACTCCCATGCCCTTAGCTGTTCTTTTCTACAGCTTACACTACTCACCTTTCTACGGTACAGTGCATACAGTCAGTGATGGAACAGTTTCATAAGATCATTAAAGAAAATGGCTGTAATGAATTGCATAAATTTATATAGGAAAACATTATCGTACAGTGAAACTACACCGAATAAGTTAATGACATGAGTCTTTGAAGGGTTGAGTTCCTTTGTTGAGAACTGGTCTTGGAGAGGGGGGGAGGAGAGGATGGGTGATGGAAGGGGGAAGTTGCTTGGAGTAGGAGGAGGAGGCACGAGGGAAGGGTTCAATGCCTTAGGCATAAAACTGATAGAGTGTAGGCATGATTCAGACTTCGGTCGATTCTCTGATACTAAGGTGACCCTATGGGCTCTGTCTATTTCCTCAATAGGAATTTATAATTAAAGCATGTACAAGGAAGAGCGAAAGAAACTGGTACACCTGCCTAATATCGTCTAGGGCCTCCGCCAGCACACGTAAGTGCCGCAACTCGACTACTGTCTGAAGTAGTGCTGGAGGTTATTGACGCCACGAATCCTGCAGGGCAGTACATAAATCAGTAACAGTAAGAGGGAGTCCAGGTCTCTCCTGAACTGCATGTGGCAAGGCATCCCAGATATGCTCAATAATGTTCATGACTGGGGAGTTTTGAGGCCAGCGGAAGTGCTTAAACACATAAGACTGTTCCTGGAGCCATTCTGTAGCAATTCTGGACGTGTGGAGTGTCGTATTGCCCTGCTGGAATTGCCCGAATCCATCGGAATGCACATTGGACATGAATGGGTGCATCTGAGCATACAGGACGCTTACGTATGTGGCACCTTCAGTCGTATATAGACGTATCAGGGGTCCCATATAATTCCAGATGCACGTGCCCCACACCATTGCAGAGCATCCACCAGCTTGAACAGTTCCCTGCTGACATGCAGCGTCCATGAATTCATGAGGTTGTTTACATTCCCTTACGCGTTCATCCACTCAATACAATTTGAAACGAGACTCGTCCGACCAGGCAACATGTTTCCAGTCATCAACAGTCCAATATCGGTGTTGATCGGCCAAGGCGAAGAGTAAAGCTTTGTGTCGTGCAGTCATCAAGGGTACATGAGTGGGCCTTCTGCTCCGAAAGCCAATATCGATGTTGTTTCGTCAAATCGTTCGCACGCTGACACTTGGTGATGGCACAGCAGTGAAATTTGCAGCAATCTGCGGAAGGGTTGCACTTCTGTCACGGTGAACACTTCTATTCAGTCGTCGTTGGTTCCGTTCTTGCAGCATCTTTTTCCGGTCGCAGCGATGTCGGAGATTTGATGTTTAACTGGATTTATGATATTCACGGTACACTCGTGAAACGGTCGTACGGGAAATTCCCAACTTCATCGCTACCTCGGGGATGCTGTGTCCTATCGCTCGTGTGCCGACTATAACAATACTTTCACACTCACTTAAATCTTGATAACCTGCCATTGTAGCAGTGGTGACCGATCTAACAACTGCGCCAAATACTTGTCTTACATAGGTGTTGCCGACCGCAGCGCCGTATTCTGCCTGTTTACATATATCTGTATTTGAATACGCATGCCTATACCAGTTTCTTTGACGCTTCAGTGTATTTCTCATTCGACCTACATAATGACTGGAGCAGACAAAAAAATAGTGCATAAATTACATATCCAGACAAACAAATGATTACAATTTCACTTTCAAAAATACTGGAAGACTTACTCAAGAGAAAGAGTTTCACAATTTGACCAGGTTAATAGAACGTGACAGGGAAGCCAGGAAAACGGAAACGGAAAATCTAAGGCTCAGTCTAAATATAGTGGGCGACAGTGAAGTATAATGGAAGGAAGACAAGGATTTCTGGTTAGACGAGTACAGGGTAATATCAACAGTTCCAGAAAACGGTATAATTGGAGTAGGATTTGTTATGAATAAGAAGTTAGAGCAGAGAGTGAGTTACTGTGAATAGTTCAGTGAAAAGTTATTCTTATCGGAATTAACGGGAAACCAACACCAACAACAAAATTTCAGGTATACGTGCCGACATCGCAAGCAGAAGATGAAAGAGAAAGTATAGGAGGATATTGCACTGGTAATTCAATACGTAAAGGGAGATGAAAATCTAATAGTCATATGGGTTTTGCATGCTGTTGTATGGGAGGCCGTAGAAGAAAGGGTTACGGCAGCATGTCGGTTTGGTAGTGGAAACGACAAAGGAGAAATACTAATTGAGTTCTGAAGTAAATATTAGTTAATAATAGCGACCACTCTGTTCAAGGATCACTAGAGGAGGAGGTACATTTGAAAGAGGCCGGGAGATACAAAAACATTTCAATTAGATTACGTAATGGTCAGCAAGAGATTCCGAAACCAGTTATCGGAGTGTAAATCGTACGAGAAGCAGATATAGATTCAGATCACAATTTAGCAATGATGAAGAACACACTGAAGTGTATGGTACTAGTCAGTAAGAGTCAGTCTGCAAAGATGTGAGATATGGAAGTACTAAGAAATGAAGAGATACATTTGCAGTTCCCTGAGGATATAAACAATGCGATTAAGAATATCTCAGTCGGCAGTACAGTTGAAGAGAAATGGACATCCCTTAACAGGCTCATCACAGAAGTTGGAATGAGAACCATGGTAACAAACAAGACAACTACGAAGTTGAAGAGAAATGGACATCCCTAAACAGGATCATCACAGAAGTTGGAATGAGAACCATGGTAACAAAGAAGACAACTACGAAGAAACCATGGATAGTACATGATATATTTCAGCTGATCGACGAAAGAAGAAAGTACAAAAATTTTCTGTAATTCAGGCATACAGATAAACAAATGATTAGAAAGTGCAGGGAAGCTAAGGCGAAATGGCTGCATGGAAAATATGAAAAAATCGAAAAATAAATGATTGTCGGAAGGACGGATTCTGCATATAGGTAAGTCAAAACGACCTTTGGGGCAATTAATAGCTGGGGTGGTAAGATTAAGAGTTCACTGTGAAATTACACTGATAAATGCAGAGGAAAGTGCGGATGTGTCGAAAGAGTACGTTGAAGGCCTCTGTGAGGAAGAAGACCTGTCGGATGACATGACAGAAGAAGAAACAGGAGTCGACAGGGAGAGATAGGGGACCCACTTTCAGGATGAGAGTTTAAAAGAGCTTGGGCAGAAGGGATAGATAACATTCCATCGGAATTTCTAAAATAATTGGGGGAAGTGGCAACGAAACGACTGTTCACGTTGGTATGTGGAATGTATGCGACGGGTGACATACCAGCAGACTTTCGGAAAAATAAAAAGGGCTGGAAGTGCAAGAATTATCGCAGAATCAGCTTAACAACTAACGAATTTATGCTAATGACAAGAATAATATGCAGAAGAATGGAAAAGAAGATTGATTATCTATTAGATGACGATTAGTTTGACTTTAGGAAGCAAAAGGACCGGAGAGGAAGTTCAGATATGTCGGTTGGTAATGGAAGCACGATTGATGAAAAACTGAGACACGTTCATAGGATTTATCGACTGTGTACAATGGTGCAAGGTGTTAGAAATCCCGAGTAAAACAGCGGTAAGCTATAGGGAAAGGGGGGTAATATAAAATATGTACAAGAACTAAAAGGGAACAATAAGAGTGGAAGATGGAGAACTAAATGCTCAGATTACAACATGGTGTAAGATAGGGATGTAGTCTTTCGCCCCTACTGTTCAATCTGTACATCGAAGAAGCAATGATGGAAATAAAAAAAAGTTGAAGAGTGGAATCATAGTTCAAGTGAAAGGATATCAGTGATAAGACGTTGCTATACTGAGAGAAATGAAGAATTACATGCTCTACTGAATGGAATGAACAATCTAATGAGTACAGAATATGGGTTGAGAGTAAATAGAAGAAAGATGAAATTAATGAGAAGTCGCAGAAATGAGAATAGTGAGAAACTTAGTAGTATTTGGGATCATGAAGTAGAAGTAGTTATAGAATTCTGCTACCTAGGCAGCAAAATAATCCATGATGGACGAGGTAAGGAGGACATAAAAAGCAGACCACCACTGGCAAGAAAGGCATTCCTGGTCAAGAAAATTCTGCTAGTACCGAACATAGATCTTAACTTGATGAAAAAATTCCTGAGAATTTATGTTGGGAGCACAGCATTGTATTGTTTTGAGACATGGACGGAACAGAAGAGAACTGACGCCTTTGAGATGTGGTGCTTCAGAAGAATGTTGAAAATTAGGTGGACTGTTAAAGGTAAGGAATGACGAAGTTCTCTGCAGAATCGGCGAGGAAAGGAGTATATGACAACACTGACAAGAAGGAGGGCCAGGACGATAGGCAATCTTTAAGACATCGGGGGATAACTTACATGGTGATAGAGGAAGCTGCAGAGGGTGAAAACTGTGGACGAAGAAAAAATGGTTCAAATGGCTCTGAGCACTATGGGACTTAACTTCTATGGTCATCAGTCCCCTAGAACTTAGAACTACTTAAACCTAACTAACCTAAGGACATAACACAACACCCAGTTATCACGAGGCAGAGAAAATCCCTGACCCCGCCGGGAATCGAACCCGGGAACGGGAAGCGAGAACGCTACCGCACGACCACGAGCTGTGGGCTGTGGACGAAGACAGAGATTTTAATACATCCAGCAAATAACTGAGACGCAGGGTGCAAGTGCTACATTGAGATGAAAGGATTGGCACTGGAGGGAAATTCGTGATGGGCCGCAACAAACCAATAAGAAGAGTGTTCAAAGGAAACTCAGGGATATCGTCCCAAATTATGTAAATTGGAGCGTTAGGTCGCCAAAATCACAATGTGGTTGGAGGGCTCTGCTCATAATGCTCCAAAAGGTTTCAATTGGGGAGTATGTGGCGACCTCGCTGGCCAAGGTAGGTTTGGCAGGCACGGAGACAAGCAGTAGATACTCTTGCCGCTGTTGGGCGCATATTTACCTTGCTGAAATGTAAGCCCAGGATAACTTGCCACAACCGGGCGTCCACGTATCGCTGTGCTGCAAAGTTCTCGCAGTTGACAGGGCTCTGCAGTGAAATCAAATGGAAGTCTGGACTATCACTCACGGTTGTGGACTTAATGGCGGTCGACAGTTAGGGTGGTATCCCACCACTTCGGCTTGGAATCTCATTGAATTTAGTAGGATTGTCTTCAGTGATGAGTCCCATTTCAAACTGTCCCTAGATGACCGGGAAGATGTGTCCAGAGACGCCACGGACAGCGACTGGATACTGTAACACGACATGATACTGTAACACCTCTGTTTTTATCCCGACCTGATCTGATAGAACAGTAGCCCAATATTTATTATTAACATGACCGTGAACCTAATGGGGCTGATAAACGGAATTGTCTGCTACGGAAGTTGTTACTTTCCAGTTCGTCCTGTTCAATACTATAATACTGAAAGTATGGTAATAAGGAACACCAACACAGTTTTACTAACTACGAAATTATATTCTTCTCAAAACACAAAAAGGAGACAGCCACTGCCTTCGTCATACATATCTCATTACGGCTAATCTCAGCACAGGCTTTCTTCATTTTCCATTATCGTCACACGCTAATCCATCACTGCAACCAACACGGCAATACAAGGTTAGGCCGGCGCGGTAGACGCGAAACTAAATATCGCCACTGGTAACGTCACTGATCACTTTTATAAAGCTACTGCATCACTTTCCAGGTGTTTATTTATTATTTAGGAGTCTAATCACGGCGATGGTGACATCCTTCTCGGTTAAAAACCCTGTATTCCAATAATGGCCTCCACACACACACCATTCCCGCCAACCACTCTGGCGCATCTCGACACTCGCTCTCGGAACACGTCTCAATCGATTGTTTGCCCTACCGACCTGTGCCGAGTGCAAAGTTGTAATAATGGCCTACGGACCCCTTACAATACCAACCTGAAATTTGCCTGCCGTACGCCGGGACAACCGGGAGTGAGGGCCTGGGTTATAATTTCTTTTCAACCTTTGGTTGTTATCGGCGGCACTCTTACAGCACAGTGGCACGTCGACGATGTTCCAAGCCCGGTTTTATTGC
Source organism: Schistocerca cancellata (assembly GCF_023864275.1). Classification (NCBI taxonomy): domain Eukaryota; kingdom Metazoa; phylum Arthropoda; class Insecta; order Orthoptera; family Acrididae; genus Schistocerca; species Schistocerca cancellata. The sequence goes on along the minus strand of NC_064630.1, from coordinate 615,979,180 downwards.
CCTTCATCTGAAGGCATCCTGGGCTTGCATTTCAGTAAAATAATGCCTACCCGCCCACGGCGGGAGTATCTACTGCTTGTCTTCGTGATTGCCAAAACATAGCTTGGCGAGCAAGGTCGCCGAATCTCTGTACAGTTGGGAACGTTTGGAACATCACGAGCAGATGAAGATGGTATGCGTTCCCGAAATGACAGATACTATTAATGACCGAGCAGCTTCTCTAGAATGAAATGATAATTAAATCGAAACCCTTAGCTACCGACGGGTGTTGTTGATATACATCAGTGGTAACAGCTGAAAATGTGTGCCCCGACCGGCACAGAAACCATCTTGATATAGTTAAACGCTACCCGGCCATTGACCTTCTTCTGTGCGAATGCAGTTCTTTGCCCGAAGTCTTACGAGACTGTTCAGCTTAGTCTAGCACGAGTAATGAGTGAGTGGACAATATCTATTAGGATTACTACGAATGTAGGTTGTGGACAGTTGGGAGTGTGGGTCTCGCGGGTGGCGTGCAAGGGATAAGTAAGTGCAGTCGCACTATCCTCTGTGCCCTCGCTGGCTCAGATGGATAGAGCGTTTGCCATGTAAGCAGGAGATCCCGGCTTAGAGTGCCGGTCGGGGCACACATTTTCAGCTGTCCTCATTGATGTATATCAACAACACCTGTCGGCAGACAAGAGTTTCGATTTAATTATCATTTCTTTGTGAGCAGATTCCTCTAACCATATTAGGCTTTTGACGATGTAACACGCCAACCTACCAGAATTTGGCACGGTATCCCTCAGCTGGTCATCAACAACTCTTTCAGTCAATGCTAACCCAAATACCTGCCAGCATAAGGGCCAGAGGTGGATCGAAACGTTGGTGACTTGCTCAATTCGTGAAGCTCTTTCTCTTCAATAAATTTTCTGCTATTGCAAATATTGGTTTATCTGTACACGTACATCACATCTTCCGATTTCGATCGCATTCAGATAATTCTTTCCTGAAGAGTGTTTTTTTTTTTCCTTTTTTGGTCTTAGAGTGTCTACTCTGCAAGCTAGTATAAAGGGTGTAAATTTTAAATTGACCAACGAGAATAACTCGAAAAATAAGTTTCACACGAAAAAATGTGTAGACGCCAATGTATAAACTTTCTAGGGGTACATCTGCTGGTGCTAAAATTAGCCCGCCACCCGAGCCCCTGGGGGTGGTGTGGGAGGCACCTTTAAAATTTCAAATGGAAGCCCCTATCTTTTTATTGCACAATCAGATTCTACATAAAGAACTACGTACATTTTGTCTTAAATATTTGTTTTGATTCTTGGTAGTTGGTTCTGTAATTCAACAAAATTCATGTTCTCATTTTTGTGTGGAAAACGGTTACGGAAAATAAAAAATACTTATTTACTCCGTAAATTTTGATTGACTAAAACTAAAACTCTCCCTCTCTCCCCATAGGGTGGGGTTTGAGAGAGGGGAATTAGAATTTTACAAATCCGTGTTTAAGACAAAATGTACGTAGTTTTTGTATGTAGAATCTGACTCTGCAATAAAAAAATGGGGGTTCCCATTTGAAATTTTAAAGTTTCCTCCGCCCCACCCCCACCAGCAGATGTCCCCCTCGAAAATAATCAACTTTGGATTCTACACTTTTTTTTTCGTTTGAAGCTTATTTTTCGAGTTATTCTGGTTTGTCAGTTTAAAATTTACTCCCTGTATAGTGCGTGACGAAGAGTACATAGTATCGTCGTTATGGATTTCTTTCTGTTTCATACAAGTACTGAGCTTGCCATCATCCTTAGTCGAGGTACTCGATAGTGGCAGCAGATTTGTCACACGATCGTCCTAGATTACCGGGTCGCTAAATTTATCTAAGAGGGTTTCACGAGAACAACTCCATGTTCCTTTCAGACTCCTCTTTCAGTCGCACGGTCACCTTGTTACACTTATTGTCTGTACCAGTCTTTTGTGGCGACAGCGTGGATTATCTGAATTCATTGTTTGCTCTCATGCCTACCTCCTAAGGACACCAAACGTAGGAGAACTTCTCAAGAACTGGTCTCACTAATATCTATTTCATTTACAGATACAAAGATACACTGTGTTTTCCCGTAACCTTTCTAACAAATCAAAGACTTCTGATCGTCTACAGATTTCATGTCTCTTCTTTTCACTGCACCTAAAAATGTGTGTGGCCCACATAATCACTGCTAATGTATTTATTACGGTATTATCTTGTATCCATATTTTAAGAGGCTGATATTAATTACAATAAGTGGAAGTATTCACCGTTTTACATTCCCTTTCTATAGTCCAACTACCGTACTTCCCCGTGGACAACCTGACAGCAGCGGCTCATTGTATCTGACAATTCTTTTATGTACACTCATTTAAACTGACCACACCAATGATCCTGTAACGCTTCACTGTGACAGTATTTTCCCTTATACGTAAAATATGTATACAGTAAGTTTAATAAAACTGTTGGATGTGAAAACGTTCCTGATAGAACACGAAATGTCGAAATGACCCTAGACATGATTTCGCAGTACATTAACACATAGATGAAAAGTATGCTTCTCGGTTAATTCCTATCGAATGCTACGTACGGGTAAAGTGTCACCTTTATGTAACGCCTGTTAAGTATTCCACAGTCTCTCGTCAAGTAATCAGCTCCTCTGTCGTATGAACTTGGGGTGTGACTAAGGCAATCAGAGGAGAAAGTAGCGGCGGTGTTGCATAATGCATACCTGTAAGCGAAGGCCCAGCCAGGGGCTTTGATCGTTTGAAGGTAGCGCTTCCGCATCTAATTCGAAGCCTTAAGTTCTGCGAACAGCCTTCTTTGATCGGCCAGAATTAGCGTCAGCGACTGTATGCGTATCAAACGGTAGTGTTAGTTTACAAAACATGCCGAACCATCAGAGAAGAGTGGAAATCCAAAACCGTCAAACAAGTCGCATTGTGAATTGAGAACGAAGTCGTTTCTAGGAAGACTGCCATAACTTAGTACAAAAAAAAATGATGTCCTTAGTCATTTCTGCTCTTTCTATCATTTCTGCTCTTTCTACATACAATATCTGTGCAGATAATGTTGGTAATTACCTGAAAACTCCCGAAATAAATCGTAGAAAGCACATCCGTGGGGTATCCGAAAGAAGAAAGCTACTAAGCCACACAATTGGCTCAGTTTCAAAAAATATGTGAAATACCTTCTATTGAAACCACATTCGTTCCCAGAAGAATTCTCCCGAACATTACGACCACCGTACAGTACAATTTTAGCATGGGAAGAAACTAATCATTACTTGTTTGAGTGCATCTTCTGATTTGATGAGGGTGTGTTTCACGTGCGAGATTTTAATGAGCGTAACTGTCAGTTTTAATAAGTCATTGTTAATCGCAAAAGGGGATGAAAAATATTCCTTTATTATGAGCGGTTTCAGCCTTTGACCATCATCAGGTATCCCGTATTCCAAAGGAAAGAATACATGAAATGCAGTCCGTATTTAACTGTCGCTATAATACCATCTTGTGTACAAGCTCAACAAAACTAAAGAAATAAAGTGTCACATTTGTAAAAAAACATTTAAAAGATCTTACTTGGTAATATAAAACATATGGCGTCAATTAGCTTCATCTCCATCATAATTCACTGAAAATAAAATTACGACTATACAGTAAGACTGACAGTGTTCATTCGTATATCGAAATGCTTAAATGTGATAAGTGTATACAGTGTTACGTGTCATCATGAAAAAAATATATACAATTTCCAATAGTAAAATGTACCAAACACAATCTACGGTTTCACTGAGTAATTGGCTTATGATTGTAAATTTTATGCAGGCTACTGTATGTAACTATGAGCATTTGTGACAGTCATACAAAAAAACGTAAGGATGTATAGTTCTGTGCGAAGCATCTTTTGTGTATTATAGCAGCATTAAAATGAATACTGAATTACATTTTTTGATTTTTGTATACGTGAAATAATCTACTTCTTCGTCTAGTTTGAACAAAGTTTTCGACGTACAGCGACCTCGCTGTTAATGTAGGTGGAGTACAAGCTGAATGTTGGTTGTACAGAATAAGATGAGAAAGGGCCATTATAATAATAAGAGGATAAACTAAAATTGGCGTTGTCGACCTGTCTTCAACACAACCATGTGGAACCGAGGAAAATTTTTCTCGTCAGAATGGACTTTGCAATAATAATAATAATAATAATAACAATAATAATGACAATGAAAGAAACTTGCGTGGCATTTCATAGTCTGCTACTGAATGACGATAGCTTCGTTTTTAGAACATGATATAAGCTCTTCAGGCTATGACAGTAGGGGCCGATCCACTGCACGAATATTTGCATTTCTTCTTCTTCCTCTTCTTCTTCTTCTTCTTCCTGTGGATTATCTACGGCTGATGCCATTTCTCCGCACCCCGTCACCAACTTCTTCTGCCTTGATATTCAAATGGCTCAAATTGCTCTGAGCACTATGGGACTGAACATCTGAGGTCATCAGTCCCCTAGAACTTAGAACTACTTAAACCTAACTAACCTAAGGACATCACACACATCCATGCCCGAGGCAGGATTCGAACCTGCGACCGTAGCAGTCGCGCGGTTACAGACTGTAGCGCATACAACCGCTCGTCCACCGCGGCCGGTCCTTGACATTCCTCAACTTTCATCTTCCTTGATTCCATTGCGTCCTCCATATCATTATGCCAGTTGCGTGAGGAACTTCCTCAGGGATGATATCTATCGTGGTGTCCTATTTGGTATCCTATCTTAATTCGTCCTTTCGCCAAACCGTACTCATCAACTGTTTTCCGCTCGGTACAAAACTACACTCTGTACTATACTGTTATACATTCTCTTCTTAGTAGTTCTTTTTATCTTCTTGCACTACAGAACAGAGTTCACTGCCCTTGTTACAGCACGACGTTCATTAACCTTACTAGTGATTTTGTCATTTCTTGCGCCGTGTTTATTAAATAATGCTCCAACATATTTTGCCTTATCCATACCTACAATTTCTTCTCCATCTACCTCCAAATTAATTGCAGTTTTCGTTCCAGTCGACGAGTACTCACACTTCTTCATGTTCATCGTCAGGAAAGCCTTGCTGTATTCCTCTTTCAGCTTTCTTATCGTACAGTTCAGATCATCTTCATCTTCCACTTACTACAATCTGGTCATCTGCAAAATATCTTGTTGTCATCTACTGACACTCCAAGTACCTGACATTTCCTACGCCAAGTCTGCAGGATTTCTCCTAGATGCAGCCTAAAGAGGGTCTGTAAAAGCCCACATCTCCGTCGCTGACATTTATTCACCTCGAATTCTTCTGTCGAATTATTCCCAGTCTTACTCTCGCTGTGTCCATATAGTTTCATAACAGCCTACGACAATATTTGATAGATCTCTATCTCTTGTTTGTTGGTGGGTACATTATCATACCCTTTCTTTTAGGTCAATCAATGCAACATGCGTCTCCGGTCCAACCTTGGCGCGTTTTTCACATATTAGTTTCACTGTCAAGATTGTGTCCATTACCGATGTACTTGCTCGGAATCCTGCTTGCTCTTCCTGCTGCTTTTCACTTGTTTCTTTCTCTATCTGATCTTTCAGCATCTTCGAGGCTAGTTTTCAAACGAAAGGTATCACTGCCAGGTCCCTATAATTATTTGAGTCGTTACGAGACCATTTTTTATGCACCGGTCTTACGTAATATGTTTTCCATTTCGATGGAACATCGACTCTATTTAACACTCTTTCAGACACCCTCCTTACCATCTCCAACAATTTCGGTGCACCAAACTTAACCAGCTCTGGATATATTGATCCAGATCCTGGTGCCTTCTGCACCTTAGAGCTCCTTACAACCTGCTGAAGAACTTTTATATCAAAACGTAATTGTTCCTGTTGCATCCTCACCTCAGAGCTATGCGAAAACGCAAGCCGATTTCCTGGAATAAAACCTTAAAATAAGTTGTTTGTTTACCATGACTAATATGTCACTAACTTACACTCGCATTGACTTGATTGTTCTCGATGCCTCAGCACTACAAGCACCACCAATCATCTTCTTTACAAATTCTAATCTGTCTTTCCACGCCTTGTTTTTCCTTTTTAATACTTTCCTTTTTGTTTCTCTATTTAGTATGCTATATCTATTTCTACTCTGACTGTCACTCACAGTAAGGAACGTCAAACAAGCTTCCTTTTTTCCTTTCAGTCATCTTCGCTATTTTTGAATCACACCTAAATAGTTTCGCCTTCTTATATTCTTCAGGGGCTTCTTTCGCTGATTCATCTAGGGCCTTCTTTATAAGCTCACATTCCTCTTCTACTGATTTCTCTGCACACACTAAATTGTTTACGATTTGCTGTAGGCTTAAGTACTTAGTACTATCTTCACTTAAACTGTCCAAGTTATACCTTATGATCTCAGGCTGGTCAGTACGTTGCTAACTGTTCTGTTCGACACTGCTTCTAAAATTATAGGGAATATAAGATTTACATTACACGAGATGACGGTCACTTCCACAATCTTTCTCCCTTTTAATTTTGATATCCTGAATTTTTTAATTGGTCTTTTTTCTTAAGATAAGATAATCAGTAATTGATTTCAACCCTGTTATTCGGTTATAGCACGTAAATTTATGTACATCCTTGTTAGCAAAGAGTGTGTTTTCCACTCGTAATTCATATTGTTCTAATAAATCCGTCAACCCCTTCCCATACTCATTCCTAACAACCTCCCTATACAACCAAATCGCCTTGTTACTTCTTTCCCTACACTGACATTAAAATCGCCTGCCAGTATTTGTTCATGGCCGCTTGGAAGGCCTTCTATAGTCTCGTATCACAATCGGTTCAAAATCTTCTTTTACTTTCGACGACGAGTCTTCAGTAGGGGCAGACACTCCCACCATCACTATATTCTTGGCCCTAGCTCGCAGACTGAGCTTTCTCAACCTATTATCAACTGCTTCTCACGATGTTACATGTTCCGACCTCCTTTTGTTGATAATGATGGACATCCCTGCTTTCCCCTTACTGCTTTTGTTTACTCCGCTAAAATAACGAGCGAACTCCATCAGATGTCACAACCAGTATCTGTGCCTTCCACCTTATTTGAGCACAAGTATTCCAAAGCTCTGTTAAAGTCTAACACAGAATCCCCTGTCTCCCATATCGACTACCATTTAGTCTTGTACCATGTCACCAGGCAGGTCCTCCCATTGTAGAACTATTTACTGCGATCTTTCCTTGTGTCCGTTCTCACTTCTGCATTTAGCTGCGGTATTCCCATTCCACTCTTAATGTTGAGGTTCTTGCTTTTAGTTTCAGTGAAGTTAGTTTTGACACTTCTATATGCTGAAACTGTCATTTCGACAACCATTCCTTCCTCGATTTATTGCCGGCCGGAGTGGCCGTGCGGTTCTAGGCGCTACAGTCTGGAGCCGAGCGACCGCTACGGTCGCAGGTTCGAATCCTGCCTCGGGCATGGATGTGTGTGATGTCCTTAGGTTAGTTAGGTTTAATTAGTTCTAAGTTCTAGGCGACTGATGACCTCAGAAGTTAAGTCGCATAGTGTTCAGAGCCATTTGAACCATTTAAACCTCGATTTATTCGCATTTTTCCTGTTGCTATTTCACGTTGGCTTCCCCGCACATTTTTTTTAATTTTATTTCCAAGCACTCTTGGATGCTGTATTTTTGTCTCAATCTGCACATTTATGTACTTCCTTCTTTCGTTGGTCAATTAAACTGCATGTGTTTTTACACATTCCGTCTTCGAAGTCATCTTCCTTTGACTTACCAACTTCTGTGATTTTTCTTAGACATGTAAATTACTTTCTACATCTATATCTACATCGACATCTATAAGGATACTCTGCTAACTACAAAGTGCCTGGGAGAGGATTCATCGAAACACCTTCACAATTCTCATTATTCCAATCTCGTATAGCAAGCGGAAAGAACGAACACGTATATCGTTCCGTACGACCTCTGATTTCACTCATTTTATCGTGGTGATCGTTTTTTCCTAAGTAGGTCGTTGTCAACAAAATATTTTCGCATTCGGAGGAGAAAGTTGGTGATTGGAATTTCGTGAAAAGATCCGTTGCAACGAAAAACGCCTTTGTTTTAATGATATTCAGCCCAAATTCTGTATTATTTCGGTGACACTCTCTCCCATATTTCGCGATAATACAAAACGTGCTGACCTCCTTTGAACTTTTTCATGTAATCTGTCAATCCTATCTGGTAAGGATCCTACACCAAGCAGCAGCATTCTAAAAGAGGACGGACAAGCATAGTTTTGGCAGTCTCCTTAGTAGATCTGCTACAGTTTCTAAGTGTCCTGCCAATAAAACACAGCCTTTGGTTAGCCTTCCTCACAACATTTTCTTTCGGTTCCTTTCAATTTAAGTTGTTCGTAATTGTAATTCCTAGGTATTTAGTAGAATTTAGGGCCTTTAGATTTGACTCATTTATCGTGTAACCGAAGTTTAACGGATTCCTTTTAGCACTCATGTGGATGACGTCACACTTTTCAGCAATTTGTTTTGATCTTCTTATGACTTTATAAGTAGATAAACAACAGCGTCATCTGCAAACAAGCGAAGACGGCTGATCAGATTGTCTCCCATATCGTTCATATAGATAAGGAACAGCAAAGGGCCTGTAACACTACCTTGGGGAACAGCAGAAATCACTTCTGTTTGACTTTATGACTTTCCGTCAGTTATGACGAACTGTGACCTCTCTGTCAGGAAATCACAAATCCAGTCACATAACCTAAGACGATATTCCATAAGCAGGCAATTTCACTACAAGCCGCCTGTGTGGTACAGTGTCAAAAGCCTTTCGGAAATCCAGAAATACGGAATCAATCTGAAATCTCTTGTCAACAGCACTCAACACTTTATGCGAATAAAGAGCTAGTTGTGTTTCAGAAGAACGATGTTTTCTAAATCCATGTTTACTGTGTGTCAATAGACCCTTTTCTTCGAGATAAATCGTAATATTCAAACGCAATATATATTCCAATATGCTGCTGCATATCGACGTTAACGATATGGGCTTGTAATTTATTGATTACTCCTACTACCTTTCTTGAATACTGGTGTGACCTGTGCAACTTTCCAGTCTTTGGGTACGGATCTTTCGTCGAGCGAACGGTTATATATGATTGTTAAGTATGGAGGTAATGCATCAGCATACGCTGAAAGGAACCTAGCTGCTATATAGTCTGGACCAGAGGACTTGCTTTTATTAAGTTCTTTAAGTTGCTTCACTACTCCGAGGACATTTACTTCTACGTTACCCATGTTGGCAGCTGTTCTCGATTAGAATTCTGCAATCTTTACTTGGTCTTCTTTTGTGAAACCATTTCGGAAGGCTGTGTTTAGTAACTCTGTTTTGGCAGCACTGTCTTCGATAGTATCTCTATTGCTATCGTGCAGAGAAGGCATTTATTGTTTCCTGCCGCTAACAACTTCACGTACGACCAGAATCTCTTTGGGTTTTCTGACAGGAGTCGAGACAAAATTTCACCTTGGAAACTATTATAAGCATCTCGCATTGAAGTGCGCTCTAAATTTCGAACTTCTGTAAAATATGGCCAATATTGGGGATTTTACGTCTGTTTAAATTTGGCATAATTCTTACGTTGTTTCTGCAACAGTGTTCTAACCCGTTTGTTAATTTATTTGGTATAAATCTCTCAATTGCTGACGATACTATTTCTTTGAATTCAAGCGACATCTGGTCTACATTTACATTACTATTTTGGAAGGAATTGAGATTGTCTCTCAGGAAGGCGTCAAGCGAATTTGTATCTCCTTTTTTGAGTAGGTATACTTTTCGTTTATTTTTGGAGGATTTGAGGATTACAGTATTCAATCTCGCTACAACAACCCAGCATTCGCTGATCCCTGTATCCGTTTAGATGCTTGTTTTTAACTTTGCAGCTGACTGCTTATTGTGTTATTCATTAACGCAATATATAATTTGAAATGCATCTTGCCATGTCTCAGTACCTCAGTACCCTTCTTCCTTCCACAGTGACTCTTCCTGACAATTATTCGGTTTATTCTTCCTTACTCAGGCGATCATTGTTGGCAAAAACCACCCCTTCCTTCCGTCTCCTCGATTTCTATCTCACCGTCTATGGCCGTCCTATCAACCTCACCGCCGGCCGTAGTGGCCGAGCGGTTCTAGGCGCTACAGTCTGGACCTGCGCGATCGCTATGGTCGCAGGTTCGAATCCTGCTTCGGGCATGGATGTGTGTGATGTCCTTAGGTTAGTTCGGTTTAAGTAGTTCTAAGTTCTAAGGGACTGATGAACACAGCAGTTAAGTTCCATAGTGCTCAGAGCCATTGAACCATTTTTAATCAACCTCACCCCCACCCTCAAGTACCTTGGCGTCACCCTTGACCGTTGACTCTCCTGGACCCCAGCATTTCCATACAATCCAAGTCAAGGCACGCTCCCGACTCCGCCTCCTCAAGCTCCTTTCTGGCCGCACATGGGTTCTGGACCCCTCCACCATCCTCCAGACCTATAAATTCCTCTTGTGCTCTACTATGCCCATCCCGCCTAGATCTCTGCCCCTCTTACCTTCTACAAATCCCTTCAAATCTTAGAACGCCAATGTGCTCCGCCTCGATTATCGCATCCGCGACGTGGATCCTGTATGACCTAATTCCGTTCCTACACCTCCTCCATTTCCTCGAACAGATATTGATCCTCTACACCTCCCGCAAACTTGATCCCCCTCATCTGCTTGTCTCTCCCATCCTTTCCCACCTCTGTCCACTGCCACACCTGTACTCCCACATCTCACCCGCTCTCCATCTCTCCACACTCCATACCCTTGCACAAGGTGGCTTCCGCCAACTCCCCCTCCCTGATGATGCCCTCATCCCCTCCATCTACCCCTCCTACCAACTTTGATCCTCCGCCTCCTCCCCCTGCGCCTTTCCCCCAGGGCACCCTCTTTCTTCTCTCCCTTCTTACCGAGCGAGGTCGCGCAGTGGTTAGCACACTGGACTCGCATTCGGGAGGACGACGGTTCATTCCCGCGTCCGGCGATTCTGATTTAGGTTTTCCGTGATTTTCCTAAATCGCACCAGGCAAATGCCGGGATGTTTCCTTTGAAAGGGCATGGCCGACTTCCTTCCCCATCCTTGCCTAATCCTATGAGACTGATGACCTCGCAGTTTGGTCTCTTCCTGCAAACAACCCAACCCTCACTCCCTTCTCTCCCTCCTCTCTTCCTCCCTCCCTCCTCTCCCCCCGGGCTTCCCCTACCCCCTACATTCTTCCCTCCCCCTTCCTTCTCCTCTGCCACTGGCATCTACATCCTCCTCCGCACCCTCCTACCCACACCTTTTTCCTCTGGCAGTTCCCCAGCTTCGTGAGTGAACAGTGACTCTTCGTGCGCTGGAGATCGTCGCCACTATTTGTGTGTGTCCTCATGTTAGTGCTTAAGTGTCTCTACGTTCGTGCTCCACCGTCACATGTGTAATTTCTGTCTTCTCTGTTTGTGAACAAGTGCTGCACGTTTTTCATTCGGACATTGCGTCTGAGAACCACTACATGTATTTGAATGTGTCTGACTACCATTTTTTATCCACCATGCTTGTTTTGTTTTTACGTCTCTCTTTCAGCTATATGTATTATCTGTGGCCGAAGAGCGGCATAGATAGGCTGCTGCCGGCCTACCTTTCCTGTAACAGGGAATGGAGGCAATGACAGTGGCACGTAAAGTGCCCTCCGCCACACACTGTTGGGTAGCTTGCGGAGTATAAATGTAGATGCAGATGTAAAGGTGTTGAAATAACAATAAAGAAAAAAAATCAGTAATGCGAACATGGTTGACGCAATTTTCGGTAGTTCAGACACATGCTTGGCTGCCAAACAGGGGCATGGGGGAGAGGGGCATGGGGTATGCCTTATAGCATTATGTTATTCGGAGTTCGGAAACCTTTAGTGATATGAGCCCTGTTTTTTCTGGCATGAATAGTAAAGTAATAAGTAACTGTGGCTTCCGCTTCAAATTTATGCGGTGAGACAGGCCCAACCGCAAACAGCAGTAGAAACTGACAAACTGTCACCTTCAAGTTGTGAGAACCTGGTGGTTTGAGCATAACGTGTAATCAGTATCCAGGTCACTGCAGAGATGTCACCAGCTAAGTTGAACCAAATAGGTGGACCAAGTCGGCTGTGACTTAGGAAAAATAGGCCACACAAAACTAACCATTGATGCCTATCAGATTCACACTTTCCTAGTTGTCTGTAACATTCTTTGTCCTAAACGTAGAGTCATGTTGGGTATAAGCACTGTAACAAAACAATTATCAGTTAAAAAGTCTCTGTTGGCTGCTTAACGTAGGAATACCTGTACCATAGCACACTAGACTCTAGTAGTTCTCTACAGCTCTACTTGTTCGTTGTTTCTGGCTAGCAGGACACAGTATTAGTCTTTCACTTAAGAGAGAGCTGTGGATTGTGCAGAACTGGTGTCAGGCATTTATGTGATCCTCAGTTTCTGAAGGAATCCGTGGCAGTGAACTGTGTGTATGTGCCATGTGGAATAAGTGCAGTATGCTGGTTTTGACACGACTTGTTCCACACAGTAAATGGAATGACACCATTAATAAATACACACTTCGATCAGAAATCGGTAGCTAATGTAGAACATTCAAAATTTCAGGTGTATGTATTGATTATGGGTTGAACTGGAAGAAACACACTGACAATCTTCTGAAACGTTTGAGTTCAGCTACTTATGCTATTAAGTAATTGCAAATTTTGGCGATACACATCTCAGTAAATTAGCTTACTACTCCGATTTTCATTCTCTTGAATTGCTCCCTCTGTTTATTGATTGGATAGCCACTGAATTGCTATTTATTTATTTAATGGGTTAATAATAATTATTAAAACGTGGCAATTTTATTTAAGCATCTTTTTTCTTTTTCTTTTTTTTTACTCTTTCGATTGTTGCGAGTCAGCGATAGTGCAATGCTGCTCGCTTTGGAGAATACTCATTTTATAAGAATTATTTGGTCCAGGAAACACTTTTGCGATCACGGTTGTGATTTAGGCGGTATTCGCGTAATTTTACTGATTAAAAGTTATCGTTTCCGAAAGACGCAGGTTCGATTAAAGCTGTGTGCACTTTTGCGCGTATAATGAAAATATTCATAACACGTCGCGCTACAAAAAGAAACATGCGAATCACAACCGTGATCAAACGAAGAAAATATATGATAACATAAATGTTCTTCGCTGTTATTCAGGACAGGCTCGGATTGGACCTTGCAATTTTTAGTTATAGGAAATGACAAGACGTTACACTTGGGAGATATTTCTTTTGAATTAATTGTATTCATCTTCTCTCTCTCTCACCTTTTTACAGCCTTTATACCTTCACATCGATTAAGGAACTTTTCCTTCTATACCGACCAGTACGAGAACAAAATTCAGACTCAACAAAATGTCTTACATCGAATTATTACACGCTTAACCCTTAACAGTCATATGTAGTTTCGTAGTACAAACAATGCTAATTTATTCCGTGCACTATAAAGTCTTTGATACACTGAGCACAAAAATGAAAATAATAAAATTATAATTACATTTTTAATTTCATGAATACTTCTTTAAATCATGAAAATAAGGTTTGACATCGTCGTAATATTAATTTTCATCCTTGTAGCACTACACTCTGCTTTCTTATGGGTTCATATTCTGGGGTAACTCATCACTGAGTAAAAGAGTGTTCATTGCACAAAAGCGTGTAATCAGAATAATTGCTGGAGCTCATCCAAGATCATCCTGCAGACACTTATTTAAAGAGGTAGGGATCTTCACTGTAGCCTGTAGTTTCAAATAGATCATGTGGCGATTTCATACCCAGTACAAAAAGAAATTTACGACGTCCAAGTACGCAGAGGAGCAAACATTGATTCAGACCATTACCTAACTAGAATTAAAATCAAGTTTACAGCACGAAGAAGTCATCAGAAGAAAACAGAAATACAGAAATATGACACCAAGAAGATTAAAGAATCTAAAGTAAAAGAAGAATGGGAGAAGGAAAAGGCAAACACATGGGAAGAATTTCATTCTAAAATCACGCGAATAGCTAAGGAAACTATTCCCTTGAAAAAGATATTCAAACACCCTTGGTGGGATTCAGACTGTGAAAATGCATTGGAAAGGAGAAAAAAGGCATTTCAAGAATATAACAGTAAAAAATCACAAGAAAGTCTACAGTTATTTAACGAGGTTAGAAAACAGGTTTCAAAATCTATTAGGCAAGCAAAAAGGAAGTACACAAAGGCACAACTGGATGCCATAGAAGAAAATTTCCAAAACTATAATACAAGAGACTTCTACAGAACTTTCGCAGATAAAATACGAGGATATATCCCTCAAAATTTATGTTTCAGAAAACCAGATGGTAAATTAGCCCTAACAAACCAGGAAAACTGTCAAGTATTGGCTCAATATTTTTCTAACCTACTAAATTGCCCAGAACCTAGTTTAAGGTTTCCCAAAGAAATCAGTGCCAACGCTCAACCGGATTCATTACCACCAACACAGGAAGAAATCAAATGTCACATTAAAAACTTAAAAAATAATAGAACATCTGGCGAAGATGGCATTGTTGCAGAGCTATTAAAAAACCTAGGACCAAAGACGTTGCAAGAGCTCACAAAGATAATAACAAAAATATGGGAAACAGAAAAATTACCAGAGGATTGGAAATGTGCCCTTATTCACCCGTTACATAAAAAAGGAGACAGAACAAATGTCAATAACTACAGGGGAATCTCACTTTTACAAGTCACCTACAAAATTCTCTCAACATGCCTGCTGAAAAGAACACAAGAGCAGCTGGAACGCCAAATTGGTGATTATCAAGCAGGCTTCCGCCCCGGTCGCTCATGCATAGAACAAATATTTAATTTAAAGACAATATTAAAACACAAAGCAATTAGAAATGCCCCCATAATTTGTACATTTGTAGATTTTAAGAAAGCCTATGACTCAATAGACCGGCAATCTTTGTTTAACATTTTAGAGGAACTTGGACTTGACTCCAAAACACTAAGGCTTATCAAAGAATCACTGACAGACACTGTATCTAAAGTTAAATTCAGGGGAGAAATCTCTGAACCTTTTCTCATAAAAACTGGAGTACGTCAAGGTGACGGGCTATCTCCACTTCTGTTTAATATAGTCCTGGATAAAGTCATTAAGGAATGGGAAAAAGAATTAAAAAATCAATCCTACTGGAAACCAATCCATCTTGGTAGAACCAAAGACAACGTGGAGATATCTTGTTTAGCATTCGCGGACGACTTGGCCATACTTGCAGATGATGAAGAAATCGCCACCAAACAAATAGAGATCCTTAAGGAATGCGCGGATAAAGTAGGTTTACAAATTTCGTTTCAAAAGACAGAATTTTTCTGTACAAAATTACATATACACAGTTTGAACACAAAATATGGAAAAATAAATAGAGTAAAACATTTTAAATACCTAGGTGAAATTTTGGAGCCAACCGGAGGAGAGAAAGTTGCACAGAAGATCAGACAACAGAAAATGAAGAGAGCATATGGTATGACACATGAAATATACAATAAAAAATGCATCTCCTCGAACACAAAAATCAGACACTACTGTGCAGTAATTAAGCCAGCAGCACTATATGCTAGTGAAACGCTCACACTCCACACAAAATGTGATTTAGAAAAAATACTAAAAGAAGAACGCAAAATTATGAGAAAGATTTTAGGTCCAAAATTAACAGAAGAAGGATATCGGATACAATCAAGAAGAACCACAGAAACTATATCAAACCTGGCAGCAGACATAAGAAGGCGAAGATTAAAATTTTATGGACATGTCACTAGACTTCCCCCCACACGACTCACCAACAGAATTCTCACTTACATAGAAAAAGTCAAATCAACAACACCATGGATTAGCCAAGTAAAATTAGATTTACAAAAAGCAAATATTGAACTTAAAGATGTCAAAGACAGAAAAACTTTTAGAAATAAGGTGGAAAAGTGGATTGTATTGTCGGAGAAGGAAGCACTAAAGAGACCAGGAACAAAATGGACAGAAGAAAGAAAAAGAAAACATGGAGAACGGATGAAAGAAGTATGGAAGAAACGACGTCAGAAAGCTTTGCGTGATCCTTCTGGGTCCATTCGCGATAAGTAAGTAAGTAAGTATATATATATATATTCACTTATGAAATTTGTTATTAACAATCCAAACGAATTCAGAAGTAATAGCAGTGTACATGGCTACAACACTAGGAGGAAGGATGATCTTCACTACCCAAGGTTAAATCTAACCTAGGCTCAGAAGGGGGTAAATTATGCTGCCACAAAAGTCTTTGGTCACTTAACCTAATAGCATCAAAAGTCTGACAGATAGTCGTATAGCATTTAAAAGGAAATGAAAAGAATTTCTGAACGGCAACTCCTACTCATTAGATGAATTTTGGGATATAGTAAGTGGGTAATTTCCCCAGCCCCCACGAAAAAAAAATTAAAAAGTGTCATGTAATATTTTGTGTAATGTAACATCTTGTATAGACACCTTTTATTAACCTGACACATTACACATCATTACAATGTGTAGTATTCATGATCTATGGAACAAATACTAATCTAATCTAATCTATACGTGGCAAAATCGCAGAAAGGAGCTGCCATGTTGCCCCATAACCGCAATCTCAACTAACCTGCTCTATATTTTGGTGTATAAATGCAGACTGTCCAACGTTCGTGCAAGGAATGCTGGACCACTCACAGCCTAACTGAAAAGGACCATCGACGTCCGTCACTTCTCGTCAGTGGCAATCAGTTGAAAACAGGACAGGAAGTATGTAGTGAACTACATGCACTTAATATCTTGACTCACGTACCTCGCAAAAAGCCTTTACTCACAAGGCAATACGAAACTGTGCAACTTCAGGCGACCAAGAAATACAGAAGCTTTACAAGTTGGAGGTAGGTGACGTCATACGACAGTCAGCCATTTTGTCTCTTCTCAAATCACGCAAGACGTCAAGCGCACAAATGTGTGGAGAATAATGCTCAGGCCGGAGGTTAGTGTCCTTTCGGGGAACTATTTTGTATGCTTTCACTTGGCCCCACTTCTTCAGACTCCCGCGACTGTGAACAACAAGATTTGCTTCAGCGTCTTGGATGACCCAGTGTTGTCCTAGTCACCATATCTTCATGATCAATACCCGCCTCTGTAGCAGAAGCTGTTAACGACCTCTAGTGCTGTGGCGCTCGACTCGAAAGTAGACCACTTAGAATCCTGGTGGTGGATGAAATTCCAGCTGCCAGTGTTTGGCCGGGAAAGAGAGGACAGGCAATGTCATAAGAATTCTGATCGCCAGTCATTGCGACTGTGCCATGAATTTATTCCGAACTCCTCCATAGTCATGAAATGAGGCCATGTGTCACAGTTGAGGGTGACCCGTCTTCCGGATAGAGACGTTAATCTCGACGGGCCCCTTATCGCTATTCGATATCAGTAGGCTGCGTGCCGGCTTTCTTCTCTCGCCATTGCAGAATGGGGAAACGTTGCACCAACTGTACTCAGATCCAGTACAGTCGGGTACACACAACAGATGCGATTCGACACAATCTTCACGTTCCGTGAAGAAAGGGGAGAATGGAAATGGACTCTGACAGCCGCTGGCCACTGAGAACCGGTCACCGAGAGCTGGCCGTAGCCAATAGTCTCAAAGTTTCCACGTATTTTTTAAGTGGTCAGGCGTCTATATGAAGATGAAGGCGTGGGAGAAGCTGGAGAAATTGTCTAGAGATCAAATAAGAATAACGCTGTATTCATCCTATTAAAAGACCACACGATCAAAGAATAGTAAATGATGTCATTGTAATTATTCTTGAGTTTGGAATCTCGTTACGAACTTCTTCAGAGTTTTCAACGAATGTGTTCAGAATACCCAGCTATTAATACTGTCACAGCTTCAAAGTCACCAAATATGAATATTGTTCACAACCATGGATCTTACGTAACTAATCACACACAAATTTGTAGGAAAATAATTTTCAGTTCTTTTTAATAGTTTTCAAAGTTTCACTACAAAAAATTGTCAAAAGACTGCCTCAGTCATCTAAAAATTATGGGTTTTCTTACATTATATATTACTGTTAATATCTATTTAACGAACCATTACCGTGATGTTTCTTTCATGAAATCTACGACAGAGTTAAACTGGGAGATATTTAACCTGAAACAAACAGGGAATGTTTCCCTCCATTCAGGAAATAATGATTGGTAAGTGACGTAAAGAAACCTGTGTCAAACCTTGTCATGAATATGTAACGTCTCTCTGCTTTTCCATTATGTAACTGTTGGAGTAGAATGCCTTTTTCTTCGCTGTCTGCTTGCAGCGGAAAGCACAGCAGTAAATCGCCATCACTCACCCTGAGAAACGTGCATCTATATGGTCAGATTCGCAGTTCTCTGTCAGAGAACAGCCATCAGAGTGAATTAGAGTTCTAGTTTCGTGCAGTTAACAGATCTAATAATGTAAGGGACTTGAACGGTGTCACGTAGTGAATAATCACCGTGATGGACGCACCACGTAATCGACTGAGACAGCGTTATGAGCATCCGACGGAGTTTGAAAGGGTCTTCTTGTGGGTCTCCATTTTGTCGGCTGGTCAGATCGTGCAACATTAAGGTTTGCGCGTCATTCGGCTGTGACACTGGCCTGATGCTGGACTGGGACTGCGTGGTGACGTGAGGGCCGGCGCACACGTCGTCACGGTTTCGGTAGACCCCCCCCCCCCACCCCCATCCTGTCCATCGGAAGTGAGGACCGCCGTATTGCTCATGAAGCACACAGTAACCCCTTCACATCTGCGTCTGCAAACCGAGAACGAGTAACGGACTCCCTGCAAAATTGTGTGTCCTGTCGCACAGGGCGGAGGCTGGCAGCAACAGAACTAGGGAATTACCGTACCACGCGTAGGCTGCCTGTAGCAACACAGTCTGTACAAATGGTAGCTTTTGGAGTGGTGTGACCGGGAAACGTGGACTCCTGACGGACTGCTTTACACTGTGTTCAGCGGTGAGTCGCGGATTCCACTACTCCTTGTCACAAACGTCGTCGTGTGTGTTGGCGACTTTGGGAAAGGTCCCATTCATCGAAAGACTTGGACAGGCAAAGTGATGCTACTCCTCGCGTTATGGTGTGGGGAGCCATCTGTTGCGATTCCAGGTCACGGTTGGTAGTGACTGAGCGAACTCTGACGGCACAACGGAATGTCACTAAGCCGTGGTAAAATTTGCTGTTTTGAAGAGCGCGCCGCAGCGCGTAGTGTAAAGCAGTTGCCCTCCGTTTCTGGCGGTGGCGCCGCTGTGGCTATCGGAGCTTTGGTGTGTCCCTCTGGTGGGAAAGGGAAAAAGGTAGCCGGTTCACGTGCATTTAAGGGGCGCTATGAGTTCGCTAGTCGAGGAGTCTGGTCGACGAGTCTGGTCCGTTGGTCAGCCAAGTTAGCCTGGGTCTCTCTCTCGTCCGCATTGGTGAGGTGGTTAGCGTCGGTCTGTCGTCCGGAGTGCTAGTATGTGTTAGGTCGCCAGTCTGCTCGAGTTGGCACAGGCAATGGGCATTGGCGGTTGGATCGATCGGTTGCGCACTGTGACATAGATGACTTGTCCGCCTGGAGCGTCGGCGTGCATGTGAGGTCGCCACGTGAGTCCAGTGGCCGCGCCGTATAGCTAGGCGTAGTGGCTTCGCGGCCAACACGAGAGCAACAGCAGTCACCCCACGACGTCGGTCTGGCCGGGGCGAGCTGCGACGCCGTGAGACGGGAGATCGGCACGCCTTCCTGCGTCCGTTGAAGCGGCTGGCAGCGAACGGTTCAGGAGAGCGTTCTGGGCATGCTGCGCCAGGTCTTCGCCAGAAATCGCAGTTATTAGAAGGTAAGTGATTCGTGATATGTTGTTTCAGTTACTTGTTAAATTCTACTTGTTTTCTTGGTCAGTCTCTCGTCCCCCAGCTTGCTCGTTGGTCTCTCGTCCGCATTTGTTAGGCAGTTAGTGTCTGTCTGTCTGTCTCTCGGTCTGCGTACGTTAATAACTGCCTCTGTCATGTTAGTCGGATTCGGTGTTAATGAATTTATAGAATTAAGGTGTAAAGGCCGAATTCCTGAAATATGTTTTTATCTTGCCTATCATCTTGCGAGGCGGTATATGTGTAATGTAGAGCCTGTTGTACATTTTATGTAAGTCTGAACTTCATGGGTTTTATTTAAATAGTCATTTTTATAAAGTTGCCACCCTTACACCATAAGAGTCCTTTTAAAAACAAATTGCTCTTTCGGTGGCAAATAATCTCTTAGTGTGAGTGTTTGTACCATTTCCATCCCTCTTAAAGGATGCATAGTTAAAGTGTCTGTGTGAGTCGTTAAAACTTTTAGTTTAAAGTAATCTGGTGTGTTGCAGATTTGCACCAGTGTAGTCTTCCAGAGGTTGTTGTGAGCGGTCGTGACTACGGCCGTGTTGAAAGGGAGCGGCAAGCTTCTCAGCCCGAAGGCTCATACTGTGAATATTGTTCTTTCTGCCTGTAAATAAAATTGTAACTTGATGTTTCGAAGGTGCTTTTCTGCTTATAAATTTTAAATCTCTTTTTGAAAAGGCTATTATGAATAAAATTCCCATTTGTTGAAGGTAATTTCATTTTCATCAGTTACTCCCTGGCTCACCTAGTGTGATTAAATGTGTTAATGTTCTTGATGAATCGCTAGTAAATAAAGTAGATTCACTAAGAAAAAATTTTGAAAGTAAATTCACGGTTCAGTCACGGACATCCTACGCCCTCCTGTGATACCTCTCACGCGATAGTAGCGTGGTGTCGTTTCCAGCTGGACAACTCTCGTGCACACACCGCCTATATCTCAGTGAACGATCGGTATAATGCTCAGGTACTCCCAAGCACAGGAGGATCCCCTGTCTATCCGCAACAGAATAGGTGTGCAACCAGCTCGGACGTCAATTCTGGCGTTATTCACGATACAAGCACCGTCACAAGAGTTGTGTGCCAGATTGCATCAGCAATGGATACAAACACTTTGTGACACCCTAACCCAAATAGTGCATGCGTCCAGACCAGAGCCGGTGCAATGTCATACTGCCCACTTCACTGTAAATTTGACTCGGTATCGTAGTCACTAAAATAACAAATCACCTTAACCATTACAGTATTGAAAAACCATTGACTTCAACATAAGGATCAACATAAAAATCAATTTCATGTGCCATTTAGTATCTTAAAAATGGAATGAGAAGTATACACGTTTGAAAACGCACATATCGGAAAGGCGCTTCTTTGAATTTTTTTTTTTTTTAAGGAACCAGAGAACCTCCACCGGATAACTAAACACACGAGTTGATAGAGCTTTGCTTCACTTACATCATTTTTTACGCAAGAAAACCGGAAAACCCAATTGTTACGAATCTGAGCCTGCCGTGAAGGCAAGTCACACTATAATGAGCACGGCCGCCTGTTGCGTCATTAAAACCTGTGAAACCGGAACTATTACTAACGACTTCTGGCGTCTGCTAGTGTTCTAGTTTTTGCTAGCGCAGAGCCGGCAGTCTGTTCGCGTAGGTTCTGCAGAGAAAAGGCGTGGGTTTGCTGCTGAATTCGCTTAGTGCGGTGAGTGAAACGCTTGAGCAGTGTTTCGTTTTACGACCACAGTTATAAATGCAGTGTTAACAGACTTGTATAACTTGCGATTATGTTGTCTTTAGATTAAAAGTGACTGAATTGCACAGTTACAGTCAACTGATTACCTACGATTCTACGCACAGTGACGCAGTATTCAAAGTAGTCACTAAGTACATCGAATCCTCCAAGCGAGAGTGCTTCCTATGATGTCATAAGGACCACCTGAATATCAAGTCACTCTCAGTTATCTACTGTTCAGTAGTGTAATAGTTATTTAACGGCAGAAATAAGTTGCAGTACTAATAGGCACTCCCGTTGCGCATGTCATACTGTTAGAGGAAGTATTTGTAAAAAATTTTTGGCCATGTAACGGCCTCATATTGGAAATAAACGAACTTGACGTTCGTTACAACTTCTAAAATTACTGCCTGTTGATGTTACAACCCGTGTAAGTCAACCACGAAAGCTGTGTATCGTCTTGACACTTCTTGTATAAATCCCTCTACGCATTCAAACATTGATCGACGAACTTCTTGAATCGATGTCGTGTGACCAGGGCCTCCCGTCGGGTAGTTCGTTCGCCAGGAGCAGGTCTTTCGATTTGACGCCACTTCGGCGACTTGTTCATCGATGCGGATGAGATTATGATGATTAGGACAACACATCACCCAGTACCTGAGCAGAGAAAATCTCCGACTCAGCCGGGAATCGAACCCGGGCCCTTAGGATTGACATTCTGTCGCGCTGACAACTCAGCAACCGGGGGTGGAGCTTGAATCGATAATGCAGCATTGTTTTATTTACCTTCTCTCTTCCTCGACAGACAGTGTTAATGTCCATATCACTGCAGTTTTTGTGCCAAAAGTAACAGCATTTTCTATAATTGTGATTCGTTCCACAACTCATTCAGGTTTTTTAATTATTCTAGTCCTTTATCGAATGTCATTTCTGGAGATTGTAGATATTGTTGGACTAAATTTACTTCTGCCAGCATGAAGTGTCAAAAGCTGACATAGATCAAGAAAGGTAAAATCACATATAGCTGCAAGGAGTAAGCTTGCTGAAGATCTAGTATCAAAGATTGCCGGAGATGGTTCCTACATATCTTTTAAAGTGACCACTATTGTTTCTGCTATGATTTCAACTGAATTAATGACAATTCCAGTGAGTATCAGATAGTCGTTTCTGACTTTTCCCTCTTTTTTCTCCCACAAGTAATACACTTCTATACATAAGTAGAATATGATTAAACTTCTCTGCACTTTCTATGCAGGTGATGCTGGAGGCAACACATAAAATGCAAGAACTCCACAAAGATTTGTGGAATATTTAGCACAGTGAATGAAAAGAGTTGTCAGTATTAAATAGGCAGGTTGGGTGCACTCAGGGATAATTTACTGAGCAAACCCAACGCTTCCACAAAAATAAGATATAAAAAATTAAATTAAAAAATAATCACACAATGATCTCTAGATCATCAAAGTCGTCATCATTACTTTTAGTTCTCTCCTTAACATTATACTTTAGTTTGATATCATATTCCTTAAAAAAATGAAAATCCCAGTTAGTTATTACTATATTAAACCAATCTGGAAAAATAATTATAAATTTATTGTCAAGCTCTATTGAAATTTTCTACCAAAAATCTGGTTTTTAAACGTTCACAACCTGTAATGTAGTACTATTCATTTACTCTTATCTCTCTAATCTTTCTAAACGAATTAGAATAGCTACCAATACTTAGATTCTTGAGTAGAGTATCCATTTATACAGATTAAAATTTTAATAATGAATTACATTTTTTAATCTTACAAATATACAAATGTACTGGATGAAATAAAATTTGACACTTTGGATAATACAAATAATAAACCATGGGAGAGACAAGATGAACATTTGCAACAAATATTTTGAACCATCTTTAACTATAGAACATTTTAAAAGGTGAAACCATGATGTAAAAATAAGTGATATAGAAAAATTGGACGAAATATAAAACTCAGTTGCTCTGTTTTTTATTACTGTAAAATAATAGAAAATCATAATTTACCTATAAATAATTTACAAAAAGTTACAAAATTACATTTAAGCCTACACATTAGTTTTAAAGGTTTTTTCACTCTATAACCAAAAAGTTAGTCATCAGGGAATACAACAGGCAACTAATAAATTTGTTCTATTTCTAGCTGTTTCTTTTCCTTGACTTCACTCTTGCTTAACCTCATCATAGATTCACCATTCAGCTTTCGAATATTCAAGTAGTTTAAAGTGAATACCTTTACTTTCATGCCTGTTTTTATATCATATTTCTCACAATAGTAAGACCAGTTGACGCCCAAATTGTAATCCAGTTATTTCCTAGTTCATCAGTCCGTTTGCCTTATATAAAACCTGTTTCCACAGTATTTTCCCCATCATCAATATGTATTACAGAATCGGTATCTAAATATATAACATATTCTGCTAGTTTATCTAACATATCATATAATCTAAGCATTGCATTTGATGTAGTGAATGCATATATAAAATATTTGTAGCTCTATAATTTTCCACATAATAATCCTTTAAATTGAATTTCTTCTGAACCATATTGTCATTAAGAAAGTTTATATCTGTATTGTATGATTGATCATCCAGTAGCATCTCATAAAAACGCTGTAAATTTGTTATATATTCTGTTCGACCCATATTTCACCTTTGCCCAAATTTCTCCCATAATGAATTAAGCCATACCTTAGGAACAGCTCTGTGTCCTGGTTTTTCCTTTATGGCATCAGTATCTAAGTCAATATATAATTTCTCTTTAACTGGTTTGGCATAGTCTTCACCACTTTCAAAATTATGTGGATGGTATTTTCAAAATATTGTTCATATAATTTTTAAATGGCATATTCCTCTTATTTTAAAATCTCAACTTCATACACATTAAAAATTTCATAGCCTGTTTCTATAGCTTTCTTCACTTAATCAGTTGTCCAAGTACCGATAAAACTTGTTTCATCATCACTGTTATTGCAATTATGTATTTTTTCTTGAGCACATTTGACACAAAAAGGAAACAAAAGTTTCTCATTTTTATCTATTACAGTTTAAACTGCACAGGCAAAACAGGGTGATACAATACTTTATATTTTGTTAATCCAAACCAATTTTTAGAACAGTATATATATTTTCTCTGATACTGTTCAGGATAAAAGTCATAAAATTGCACAGTAGGATAAAGACTACATATGTTAATATACTTTATTTTTGTGTTAACACCATCACCTTTAGCTCTTAATTTTATTGCATTTGTTTGATTACCAGAAAAAGATCTCTTGGATTGATTGGTTCAACAATTTCAGGTAAATGTTTCAATTTCTTAAGCTTTTTACTATCTGCTGAGTAAAGCGAATTATATTCCCACATCTCTACTAAATTATATCCTGCACTTCGTATTTCTGTGCTTCTTGTTAAGGTCTTTTGATAAAGATTATCCATTGTTTCTTTTTTTGTTTTTAATTGTCTCACTTTTAAAACATTTTTCACAATTATGCCAATAAGAACCATGGTATTGATAAACAGTATTAGTTTCTTTATCAAATTCATCTGCTTTGCACCAGCTATTCTTACGTCACCACCATTAAGAATATGTGAGATATTATTGTTGTTTAAACTGTTTGACGAAGTTATGGACTTTAATATAATTCTATTTCTATCCTTTATCCAATAAAACAATTTTACTTTCATGTAAATATTTAGATCAGTAAATAGCCATGCAAACCCCAGAAATGATTAAATGACAGACTGGGTCTATATTAGGTATTTGTAGAAATTGTTTTCTCGGTTCTAAACAATCTCTTCTCGAATTATCTACATCAGAATTACAGTATTCAACAATTTCTTTATATTAACACACAATTTTCCTTAACTCTTGGGCTGTACCATTTGAGAAATGTTTCTCTATCATTTGGTTTGAGAGTGTTAACACAATAATATTGAGTAAATGGAATGGTCCTACGTAATTTTCATTTTCTTGTGCACTGAACAAATGTGGGAAGTATACTTTCTTCAGTTCTTTCAAATCAAACATTTTTGGAAAACTACTAAGAGGGCCTTGTACAAAGTTAGTGCTGTCCATAATTTTTAGGCTTAACTGTTTTATCTCCAATAACATTAGTTTAGTTCCTGTGTAGATGATATATGGCATTATTGTATTTTCAATGCAGCACTTCAAAATGAACTGGGAATCATAACCTTCAGCATAGTGAGCTATGAATGTGTAATAACTGTTTTCTTTTCAGATAGGAGCCACCTACAGAATTCTTTATTTGTCTTAATTTATAAACAGTGTCTCCATTGAAACTGTGAAAAATTATGAGATCTGGAATATGTATACCAGTTCCTTGTTGAGTCAAACCACATGTATCTTTCTGTATGGGTACAATACACTCTCTTAGGAAATCCATCTTCACCGCATTTAAACTGTTTACCAGCTATTATTTTACAGCATATGAACAATTGGTAAACATAAACATTTTTGAATTCTCCATAAACATATCAACTGTCTTTATCACATTTTGGGGGACCTTGCACTATAAAATTATCACCAAGTTTTCTTTCACAAGTAGCTTCTTTTTGAAAATTGTATTGCATGAAACATTCATGATTTCCAATTTTCACTGCTTGTTTACTATTAATGCACATTTCAAAGCTGCATTTATGTTCTTTGGATGTAAAACAAATCTTTTTACAGTATTTAAACTTATAAGCTGTATTACAAGCTTTAGGTGATTTTTTAAGCATTCTTCATTATAACACTGTATGTTGCACTTTTGACAGTATATCTTGGTTTCAATGCACTCATGTTCTGAACCTTTTCTATTTTGCAGTTACATATATCTTCTACTAATATGTAGACTTTCATGGCCGGAAATGTCATGTCCATTATAATTATCCAGGCTGTTATGCCATGGTCGGTTGTGAATTTTGTCTCAATTCCAAACGTTTCGTCCCCGTCTGCGGGCGACGTCTTCAAGGGGGTCTGTAGGTCGATGGAAGGTCCAACACACCCGCTGGCTCGCTACTGACTGCTGCTAAATTCCGTGTCCGCGCGCTCCCGCGCCGCAGCGTGACGTCACGTGTTTTGTAAACGTCAGTGCAATTGGCCGCTGTCCCCTGCCGACGATCGCCGTTGCCATCACGAAGTAGTGGACGGGTGGTACACATCTTCTTTAACACCAGCATCCATATCCCATTTAATTTTACGCACTCCTCCTTTCGATTGAAATTATCTGATTGCCTCCCTGTAGACCCTTTCATAATATCCGCTTGTGGCAGCTAGTACTTGCGTCTCCTCGAAACGAATACGGCGGTTCCCTGGCTGGAAAGCATGCTCCGCAACAACTGATCGTCCCGTCTCTCCTCTTCTACAATTACCCTTGGGCTGTTCCAATCGTTTTGAAACATTACTTTTAGTGGTACCCACTCCAGCTTTTTCCAATGGTTTGCGAGCGTCCTTTGCAGGCTTAAGGTATTCCTGTATCTTCATGGTGGGCTTGTAAATTACGGTAACATTCCGCTTCATCAAGATCCTCCCTACTATTTCCGTTACATTTTTAAAAAACGGCAGGAAAATCTTAGATTTTGCAGTAACCTGTACGTCACTATGATTTCTGCGTGGCTGTCTCAACGCACGTTTTATTTCGGCAGGCGAATATCCGTTCTTCATTAGTGTATTGTGGAGATGCTCCATCTCCGTGTCAAGCAACTCAGGTTCAAAAATATTACTAGCTCTGTCCGCTAACGTCTTGATAACACCCCACCTGTGTTGTGGGTGGTGGTTCGAATCCCAGTGCAAATAACGGTCCGTGTGCGTGGGTTTGCGGTGTACTTAGTATATTCAGTATACTCAGTATATGTAGTATATAATTGAGACAAACCAACCACGGCATAACAACCCGGATAATCATAATGGACATGTATATCTTCGTTGTTATATGGCTTATTACAGTTATCACTGAATATGATAATCCTAAAAAAGCAATCATACTGTTAATTATATCAATATGGTTGTGATCTTCATAGAGATATATCTTTGTTTCTTTCTCAGGACCGCTATAGATAAGTAAATTGAAATTCTCTGGACATATAACATTTATTTGAATATCTAACAATTTTTTCAACATTTTTAATGTCATCTAAACTAAACCCTTCTTCACTGTATTCACCCAACTGATTACATAATATGCCAATTAGCTCCTTTTTAATTTGTATTTATCTCCTACTTTGATTTTCTTAATCTCATTTGTAGTTCGTTCTCTGCCCAAAAAGTTATTCGTATGATATGATAATGCGACAATTGCTCTAGGACAACACAAATTATCATTGTTATTTATTCTTGTGATACATCTCTTATTCTTTTTGTCTTAAGTTAGATTTATTATTTTTTTTACCTCAACCACTTTATGCTCTAGCAACAGCTGTCATCTGAATATTAAATGAGGTATCTGCTATATCAATAGTCTCATCAGATGTTAACATATCATTGATTTTATCGCACAAAACTTGAACAGATTCTCGAGCTATTATTGGATGCTTTATATCCTGTGGAAATTCGATAAAACATTTTTGGATTGCTGGTTGTTGTATTCAGCTTATCTCCTTTCCAGAAGTTAGTTCTCTCTTTAGCTATATCTACCATAGAATTGTGTGCTTTCGTTATATAGTCTGTTTTATTACAGACAGTACTGAGATTGGAAATGTTGAAATCATTGAAAACGATTTGATAGTCAACAGGCCATGCTCTAAATAATTCATTAAATCTTCATCTAATATCTTTTATCTCAAACAAATGCTTTTTACATGGCTTAGTGTCTTTTTCTTGCTCAGACAGTTTGCTACTTAATGGATAAATTTGATCTAGTCTCACTATTTTTTCTTGTCTCAGTGGTCAAGATTTTTCAATAACATCATCATAAAATCTGTAAAAATAATTTATATTTTGCACTTGTTTCGGTCTTGATCTAGTTTCTTGGAATAATTCTGGATGAAATTGGAACTCCTGTAGCCCAGTGGCATGAACTAACTTTGATTTCTTTAATTTACTGTATCTACTAAGAACAATATTTATAACTCTGGCTTTGAGTTCTCTTGCTTCCAACTACTGCGGGTTCTTGTAGGAGCAGGTAAATTATTTGAAATGATTAAATTAATTAAACTATCTTTTCTAAATCTGCCATAAACGTGGATATTATTCCTTCTGCAATAATCACGAAGTTGAGTGACTGTAAACTCTCTCAAGGAGGCTTCCATTTATTAAGGACAGAAAACATTAGCTTTAAAAAAATGAAGTGATTTCATTTTTAATTATTTTGATGTGTCTATTTGTCTGTAAATATTTCGTGAGATCACTTTTAACTATTTCTTTTAAACATGTAGACACTATTTCCTTTTTTGCATATCTTCTAATTGACAAATCTTTTATCTACTTGTGAGCCTGTCCCAAGATGTATAACTGAAGCAAGAAAAACTATCCAATACATTTTTACAATGGGCTTTTCTTTATTCTCTATTTAACTCCTGTTGATTGTAAAAACAATGAAAATCTTTCATGCCCTTAAATTTTTCCGAAGTAATCTCATAATTAGATATAAACTGTTTAAAATGTTCTTTTTTATTGTTATATGTATTTCTTATAAGCATTTTATAACATTCTATACAAAATTGTGTATGTTTATCTTTTTATATTTAGGTGCATGGAAGTTATCACTTGACTTCTCCACTTCCCTTTTTTTACGCTTCTTCAAAACTTCCATTCATTGAGACAATTTTTCATTAGATTAATTAAAATTATTCCTCAGTAAATGTATCCTATCACTTGTTGCTATGGTATAGATAGTTGTATACATAAAGTATCTACACTCTTAATTTTCTTCCTATCACTAGTATTATTACTGTGTATTTTTATCTCATTTGTGAGTTCGCTGTACTATACAAATTTCATGAAAAATAAATTGTAATCTATAATGACACCCTCTGAAGGAAATTGTTAGAGTGGCAGCATTTGCACTGAACCTCAACTGTTTGTACAGTCCACAAAAATAAAATTTTCTGAATTGCAGGTTGTAAAGATTTGCTGCATGAAAAATTTTTGTCTTTTATTAAGTATGGAATTAAAGGATCGATGATTGTGAACCCTGAAAAATTAACAGAGTGCTATGGAATTTTAACATATTTTATTTTATATAAATGGAGTTGATTCCATCGACATCAAATACACCCACTACTGTTGTTGAATTCTATATCATGAATATATCTTTATTTATTAACCACAATAACTATCAGCTAAATTTGTACTCATGGTCTATTGATATTTGGGTTCCTTTATTTGAAGAGAAAAATGTTTTAATTGCAATTGATATCTTAGCTTTTCTCTATGGCTTTCTGGGTATTAATAGCTTAATACCTGCATATTTAAAAGGAATTGCAGAGATCAAATTTTTGACTCATGCAACATTAAGAAGAAATAAAAAGCATTATCTCGATTTTCTGAAACTAAATGATATTCCATATACAGAGTGCTATAGAGTTTAAATTTATCTACTACACTTTATTTCTTTATAAATGGAGACAATTCTGTCAACATCAGCTTCATCCATGTTGAATAGTTTTGAATTCATTCAAGAGAAGATGTATGAATTAGGTTTAGAAACATGGTTTGAAGATATATGGTTTCCATTATTTCACAAAAAAATATATTGATTACAAATGACACTTTATGCCTTATTGAAGTTGGAGCTTCAGTGACTGAAAAATTAACACAATATAAGAAGAATTTTATTGAATCGTTCAACAAATATAATTTAGATTATACTGAAATAAAACTCAATGATCTGTTAGCCATAGAATATGAATACATTCAAAATGAAATTAAAAATATAACTCCAAATAAGTTAATAAAAACATGGATTTTACTGTCAGTTAGCAACTTCAAAAATCGTGTAATGAGTTTGAGAACCAAAGTAGCTAGCGCAATTAAAGATTACTATATTGCTTTCGAAGTAATATTTCGTGATTATGCTAACTATGTGAAAGAATATTAACCCATTCAGCCTCAGAAAAGTATTGAACAACAGACTAAAGAATTAAAAGAAAAGGAAAAAGAATGTCTATATTTAAAAGATATAATATGTGATGTGGCAGAAATGAAGAAAGAGCAAATTGTTTCATTGCCACATCCAAACACTATGCCAAGAAAAAGGATTTCAGAGTTGGTGGTGTATTATCTGAAAATCATTTTTCAAGACTATTATACAGTTATAATGTATACTTAAAGACGATAAAATATTTTATGTCAGAAAATAGAAATGTACAGATTACAAATTAGTAGAGAATATGATGAACACTTGTTTTGCTATACACGGAGTAGACAAAAGAAAAGAAATATACATTATGCACTTCAACAGTCTGTCTTATTTTGTTGATAAATAATGTGGCCAATCCAAAGATATTGTTGATGACATAAATGAGAAGAGAAAAAATATTTATGAAGAAATTTTCAATGTGCCCTCTATACAATTTTAATTTATTCCATAAATTTTTATTATATGTAAATGGAGTCAATTCCAGTGACATCTAATACTGTGATGAATATGTTTGAACTAATTATGAAAAAGAATCAGTTAAACTGAGGTTCTTGGTTTAAAGATATTTGGGTCCACTGTTTAATAACTAATGATATTTTGTGCTTTATTCATAATGGAATTTCAGAGGTGTGCAACATTAACACTCAAATCTTTAAAAAATATCGAATAATTTTTAATTAGATCTTTGACAAAATATAACTTAGAATAAAATAATGAATCTTACTCAGACTGAATTAATGTCTATTATTTAAAATATTCATAAATGTTGCAAATTTTGTGTGTTTCTTTGAGATTGAGTAATTCACACTTTCATCAGTTAATTGATTTATGAGTGTAGGGGTCTCTTCATTCTGGTAACATACAGCTATGAAGAATGAAAATGCAATTTTTTTCATTCTTAGGGTAGCCATTTATAAAGAAAAATTTTTATTAATGGACATATCTTTTCCTGCTAGCATGACAAATTATTATTAATGTTGGTGAAGATGATCATATCTCCTTCGAAAATTTATTAAATCAAGGGAGTGTTATTGAATAGTGTACCTTTAAATATGCAACCATGATCATTAAATAATTGTTGTTTTTTTTATCCATTTGTTATGTCAATTATGAGAACCTAGCCACTTGACACATACTTTATCTCCTTTATTCTCAAAAATTTTTCAACAAGATGTACATCATAATGTTTTGTTTTCTGTAGCTCTTGCTCATAAAAATTTCCTTTCATATCATTCAATTTATATGTGATTGGATTAGTTAGAATAACAGATTCAATTTCAAAAATTTCTGTTGATCAGTTAGCAGAAAATTCTTTTTCAAAATGTCCTTTTAATTTACTGATTCTAACTTTATCCCCTTTTCTAAATTTTAGCTTTTTCACTGTTTTTAACCACATCTGGGTGATTGGTATTAAATTATTTTCATTAACTTCTGTGGGCTTTGCTTTTATAGTAGAATGATTTGTGTTGTTATATTCATCAACTAATTTCGAGTCTAGAATGACCAATTTTAATTCGTTCACAGCTAAATTTCTTCCACATCTTTTCTTTAAATGTTCTCTTAAATTTTTCAACAACAGATGCTTTTAATTCTGTGAAAGTTGAATAATGATTGTTATATTTCTTTATCAGTTCTTGAAAATCTTTATTTTAGAATTCTTTACCATTACCTGTCTGTAAATTTTTTGGTTGTCGCGACTTGGATATTTTTTCAAAAGCACCAACTACATTATTACCTGTTTTATCTTTAAGTGGGCTACACAAAGCAAATTTAGAAAAGAAAACAATAACAGTCAATAAAAATTTATATGCTCAATTTATCTTCAAAATTCCTATCGATTTGCTTGAATTCATTTTGACTAGATTGGCTTGACATTGACCATCAATATTGAGAGAAGTGACATGTATCCGTTTAAAATTTTTTAATTGGTTTATGTGAATCTTTAATGATTTCTTTATGAATATTAGGGAGAAGTGATTTACTATGCACATTATCTACAAATTTTTTGGCGAATTACTCTGTCTGTTTTTACATACTGTACAAAGACCTTCAATACTTTGTCTTCCATTTTTAGTTGTTAATCTGTGAGGATTACAGGTCTCAGTAAATTTTTTACACATCAAACAACAGGTGTGACTATGGTTGTTCATTTATATAGAATAAAAGTTAGTAAGATTTAAAATATTTCACCAAATGTAATTAACTTTACATCAACAGGAACAGTTTTAACAGAATCCTTTAATCCTATGTTGAGAAAGTTTGAGTGGTTTACCATTATTGGTTGATTACTACTGTTATTGCGTATAATAACAGTGATGTGAAAATCATCACATATTAAATCTTACCAAAATCAATAATTCTTTCAGGCCAGAAAGTGTATCGAAAATTGTACTTTTTTGTTCCGCTCCAGTCATAAATGTAAACTCAATTATTTGTTTATCATTTATGAGTACTTCTTATGATATTCAAGGAATATATTGCTGCAGTCCTTAATACAGAGATTGATGCCCAGACTAATTAACACACTTCAGAGGCAATGAACAACTGACTCCCTCATGAATGGCCTTACCACATTTGCCTCAAGTGGCTTCTCCCTTAAGACCGAGAATAGTGTATGTAAAGCGCTGGTGTTGTGTCTAGACAAGACAGTCTAGACACACGGCGAGGAAACCGAAAGTGCACGCATCAACTCACGCCGACTGGCGTGAAGTCTGGAACAGGATACGCTATGAATGCTATAAAGAAAAGTACGTAGCTGCGGTTATACTTAACTTTAATCAATCATTTGTATACAGCATTCTTGATGATACAAGTGAGACTCTCTATAGAAATGGTTAATGGCGCCTTGCTAGGTCGTAGCCATGGACTTAGCTGAAGGCTATTCTAACTATCTCTCGGCAAATGAGAGAAAGGCTTCGTCAGTGTAGTCGCTAGCAAAGTCGTCGTACAACTGGGGTCGAGTGCTAGTACGTCTCTCTAGACCTGCCGTGTGGTGGCGCTCGGTCTGCAATTACTGACAGTGGCGACACGCGGGCCCGACTTGTACTAATGGACCGCGGCCGATTTAAAGCTACCACCTAGCAAGTGTGGTGTCTGGCGGTGACACCCCAGCTGGCATTTGAAAAAGCGCACTAAGTTAGGTACGAACGACTGCACGCTTCAGCTGTTAAAAGATAGAATAAACTTGTCTGATTTTGATCAAGTAGCTAACCATTTCATTGTATTTTGCACGACAACAATGCCTTCTAGGCCCACTCAGCTTTCAGTTCCTCCTTGGGAATATGTAGATCTCTGAATGACACAACATTTTAGTTGTACTTCAAGCTATTGTGTAGCTCACTTTCGACTTTATTTCCCCTCACGCGTTTACCTTCATAGAGATTCTGGCACTTATGCAGTTTAGCAGGTACGGAAAAAATTTTTCATTTTTTTTCAAAATTTGATCGATTATAGTCAAATTTGATACGCTGATTACGAATACGATATTTATTTTCGCCCCAGTCAATTATTTACATCAAAAAAATTGTTTTAAATTTTTTTAAAAATTTTTTATTTTTTTATTTTTCAATATTTTGTCGATTACAGTATATGTTCATTTTAACGGAACGGTAGGTACGTATTTTTACTAATTAACCACAATCAATACTGTTGCTCATCAAACGCCAGTGCAAAATTAACAAACTTTTAACTAAATTTAGCAAAATAAAAATAAAACGTAATCACTGTGCTGCTTCGGGATACATTAAACGAACGTGCTCAACCAAGTTATGAAATGCATCCTTTTGAAAACGCTGACGCCACAAAAATTCTGCCAAATAGTTATCTAGCATAGTACGATGGGTACCGAACCTGCGTTTGTTTTCTTCCTTGGCTTTCTGCCAAACAGATTCTACGTGATTGGTTGTAGCGTGAGTAAGGGGGTCAACGAAATTAATCGAATGGTTTACAGTCAAATGCTGATATCCCAGATTACCCACTGTCTTGTATGCTGCCCACAAATCCGAGACAACAGTAGTACCAGGGAGCACAAACTGTTGCAAAATAGGCAACAAAGTGCCAGCATCGCGTCTGTCTACAGTCACCATGAAACTTTCCTTTGTTTCCACATCGAAACCACCAAAAACCCATTGTTCTCTAACGCGATGACCACGTTCGTACTTTCGACGAACAAAACAACTTTCGTCGATCTCCACAATATGACCTCTGCCTCCCAGAACGATCGGATTGAGCAAAAAATATTCGTGACAAATGTCCCTACAAAATTGTTTCCAATCAACAATCGTATGGGCACTTCCGATTTCCAACTCCCTCTGTAAAAAGTCCTGCTTATGTACATCATAAGCCCACAGATACATCAGTTGCAAGATCTTGGAAACTTCAATATGGCTTCCCGAAAAGAATGAAAATTTTCGAATTGATGCTTGTTTCCTACAAACTCGACCTGCTGAACAACGCCAGATGACACCATCCATAGAATTATTGTTTTCTAATCGCATTTCGTTGTATCCCACGCAGTTGCCATCACAAATCATCACACTTTTCAACAACCCGTGTTGTTGAGCCCAGTTAATCGCCTTCCCATTAGTGGCCGATATTTCGAATAAATTTTTGAGGCGAAATTCCGTAAGATTTGGAAATCTATTTGCCATATTCAAGTGAACCTTTCAGAATATTGTCGACTAGCAAATCGTGTTCAAAGCAACGAATTCGACACGACAGACTACCAGTGTATTTGTTTCAGTTTAAACCTTTTTTAAGTTTAAACCTTTGCCTAGCGTATCCCGAAGCTGTAAACTAATCCGTTTTGCTTTTATTTCTACTTATTTTCGTTTAAAATTATGAGCAGCATATTCTCATCATCAACTCATTAAATGAAAATGGATGTTATATTCGAAATCAGCGCATCAGAATTCACTATATCGACAAAATATTGAAAAATAAAAAAATTTTAAAAAAATTTATCAATTTTTTTCAAAATTTGATCGATTATAGTCAAATTTGATACGCTGATTACGAATACGATATTTATTTTCGCCCCAGTCAATTATTCACATAAAAAAATTGTTTTAAATTTTTTAAAAATTTTTTATTTTTCAATATTTTATCGATATAGTGAATTCTGATGCGCTGATTTCGAATATAACATCCATTTTCATTTTCCCTTGACCGTCGGCGATATCTTCTGCCGATAAGCGCGGCGCTGCCGATGACGCAACATTGCGTAATACACTAACTAATCAGTATTTTCAAATCATAGGCGGCCGCTGCCGCGGCCGCATTCCGAAAAAAAAAACTCCCAACCTAACCTCAAGTGGGCTACGCTACAGATCAATTTATGCAGTTTAGCAGGTACGGAAAAAATTTTTCATTCCAAATGTATCTGGCTTGGAGAGCTTTGTGGGTGAATATGTAAAGTTTGTTGGTGATTGTACTTTGTATTTTCATAAATAAAGTGATCTGTAGCGTAGCCCACTTGAGGTTAGGTTGGGAGTTTTTTTTTTGGAATGCGGCCGCGGCAGCGGCCGCCTATGATTTGAAAATACTGATTAGTTAGTGTATTACACAATGTTGCGTCATCGGCAGCGCCGCGCTTATCGGGCAGAAGATATCGCCGACGGTCAAGGGAAAATGAAAATGGATGTTATATTCGAAATCAGCGCATCAGAATTCACTGTATCGACAAAATATTGAAAAATAAAAAAATTTTAAAAAATTTAAAACAATTTTTTTGATGTAAATAATTGACTGGGGCGAAAATAAATATCGTATTCGTAATCAGCGTATCAAATTTGACTATAATCGATCAAATTTTGAAAAAAAATGAAAAATTTTTTCCGTACCTGCTAAACTGCATAAGTGCCGAGATTCTTTAGGTGTAGGGAACTAGAACTTTCTATGAACAATCGCTTGATAGATTTCAAAGTGCCAGTGAGGCCCTATAAGACCCTTTTGAATTTAGAAAGCGGAAACTTTCTCAAAGTTGCCATCTATCCCTCTATTTTTTTTTTTTTTTTTTTTTTTGTAGCTATTAAAGAACATTATGACCGACAGCACGCGTTCTGCTGCTGTTAACATAAGAGCTCTTAAAAAATACCTGAATCGGGAGGAGTGGTTACACGAGCCCTCTTGTTAGTCGCCGGCAGCTGTGGCCGAGCGGTTCTAGGCGCTTCAGTCTGGAACCGCGCGACCGCTACGGTCTCAGGTTCGAATCCTGCCCTGGGCATGGATGTGTGTGATGTCCATAAGTTTGTTTGGTTTAAGTAGTTCTAAGTTCTAGGGGACTGATGACCTCAGATGTTAAGTCCCATAGTGTTCAGAGACATTTGAACCATTTTGTTGTTAGACTGATTGTTGAAACGCAGCAGCGCAACATCCATTCCGCTCGGATTTGAGGAATATAATTACGAAGGTTCTACCTGGTCACGCGAGGAGCTGGTCAAGCCAAGATTCCAGTTCCTTGTGGCACACAGTGTTCGACTGACGCGTTGTACAGTGGCCGCCCAAGCATTCCCAAAGCTTATGGTGACAGAAGTCTTCGAAGCTTACGAAGCTCGTGCTCATTCAGCCCCTGATGGCAATGATCTAAGGTTTTTCATAATCTTTATGACAGAGTTTGCCTCTTAAAGGAAGAACTTAAGTCTGCATTACATATAAAATTATTCTTTACATTTCGTTCAATTAGTTATACAAAATCGTTTAATTTTTTTCCTCATTTGGAGTTGAAAAAGTTACAGTTCCTTGTTAAACACATTTTTTATCCCAGTTCGCCTTTCGTAGAATTTACGTACCATCTCTGAAGCTGTCGTGAAATATAATCATAATATACAACTAGAGGAAAATATAATTTCCTTGGGCTTTTTTCTCTGTCATCAGTCTTCTGGATGGTCTGACGCAGTTGGCCACGAATTCCTCTCCTGCGTCAAACTCTTCAGCACAGTGTAACAAAGTTAACATCTGCAAGTATTTCTTCGAAATACATTCTAAGACAAAAAGAAAAAGTAAGCGACGCGCCACAGAGGAATCATCCAAGTGGGAAAGGAATCGGTAGATGTGAATTGCATGTACAGGCAAGCAAAGAGGTGAACAAAAGACTCTTGGTAAACCTACTTCTTTTGAATAAATAATCCAGCTTAGGAAAAACTGTAAGGATTTGCTTGCCTGTGTATGTGCATCACATCTCCGATTTCTTTCTTTTTTTTGTGTTAGAGTTTTACAGTCGATATATTCCCGTGCTACTAATAACCTCCACATCTCCTTCAGCTACTATGTCAATGATTTCCACATGTTTCTCTCCTCATCTATTCTGCAGGAAAACTCCTCATTCCCTATCAGTCCACCTAATGTGCAACATGCTTCTATAGCACCACAATCCAGATGTTTCGATTGTGTTCTTTTATGGCTCTGAAACAATCTCTGATTTACTTCTATACAATGAAATGCTGCAAAACTATGTTCCCATATTTTCTTCCTTAAATTAAGTCCGACGTTTGATACTAGTAGGCCTCTCTAAGCAAGGATGTCCTCGTAGCCTCTGCTACTCTGCTTTTTTAAGTCCTTTCTTCATCGTCATGTATCATTTTCCTTCTAAGCCAGTAGAATCCCTTCGTTTTGTCTACTTCTTGGTCCCCCAAGTCATGGTGTCAGATTTAACGCTAATTTCATTTGTACTACTCGTCTTTTTTCAGTTTACTCTTAATAGCTGACGGTATGTCTCCAGACTCACAGATTTTAGATAGCAACTTGAATTGTCATTTGGACGTCACTTCACCGAAAATTTAGAAACCGTAGGAGTGTTATCTGTGCCTTCCACATTACTTGATCTCAGTTCATCCAAAGCTCTGTTTAACCCTGTCTTTCATGTTGCCTCCCATTTCTTCTTGTGTCATGACACCATGTAGCTCCTCCCCTCGTAGAGCCCTTCAGTGCACTCATTCCAACTAATTTCAGTGAAAGTTGTTTCCCTTTTCTGTACTCTGAATCTGTCCTTGTGAGGACCATTTCCCTGTCGATTGATTCGCATTTTTACTGCAGCCATTTTGTGTTAGCTTCTCTGCACTTTCTACATATCTTATGCCTTAGCGACTTTGACTGCTGTACTTCTGTCGTAATCTGAGATATCTGTACCTCCTTCTTTTCTCCATCAACTGAAATACATGTTGTTACCCAAGGCGTCTGCACAATTACCTCTCCTTTACCTATACCTGACTGATCAGTTACTGGGATTGTCTTTTTCAGATGTGTGACTTTCTCTTCAACTGAACAGCCTACTGTGTTATTCATCATCGCAACATTACACACTTAGAGAAATTATTTCAGTTCCCTGCCTATTTCCACATTGATTCTTTGGGATAATTCTCTTTTCATTCCGTTATTGGCGTTAGTTTGAAGTCGATTCTGATGAGTAAAATCCTGTCATTAACTATTCAGAGTAACTTACTCTCTGCCCTACCTTCCTATTCATGAGGAATCCTACTCCTGTACCGAGCACGGAAGTGGAGTGTTTAGCTCACTGGACTCGTAAAGCCCGCGTCCGACCAATCTGATTTAGGTTGTCCCTGATTTTCCTAACTCAGCGAGGGAAATGCCTTTGAAAGGGATCGGCCAGTTTCCTCCCCGATTCTTGAAACAACCCCATCTTTCTGGCGAGAGTTTATAAACACTAATCCTTCTTCTTCGATTCCTTCTAATCAATCAGTGGTTGTGTGTCTCATTCGCCTTTGGCCTTTACTATTAGTGAACTTGTCTTCTGGTTCGAGCGACTGTGTCTACTTCCTGCTTCAGAGCAATGGCAGGCACCGGCAAACACTTGGTGTTCACGGCTGAGGAGGTGGCGTACGTCAGGAGGCAGCTGGGCACCAACGAGGAGGACATCAAGGCGGCTGTGACGTCACTGAGAGAGTGGCTCAGGATGCAGCCACACCTACCTGACGCCGTAGGTCGGTACATTTGTCACGCTATAGGCCATATATTACCCCTAGGTAATGTGTTTACAATCATCATTATTGGTCTAGCCACTTAGATGTAATGCTTTGTACATTTAAATATTATTTATCTCTTTCATTAGCAGTTCTAGAGCAGCACTGTCTTTTCATTTTTGTATCTGAAATTCACTCCAATTTGTTACAAATTTTACAAGCACAGAAATAAATCCGCTATATCTCGTTACTGATGATCAGTTTTTTTATTGATCTCTGGGAAACCAAAACTTATAGTTTTGTATACTGATTTGTGGTTACGCCTTAAGATGGAAGTAATCACTGCCTATGTTAATTTTAAATTTACTTCTCTATTACTACTTCATTGTCTCCATCTTGCCTTATGGAAAATACTGAATTACTATGATCAGCTTTATACCTTTACCTCAAATTTTATGTACATCTTTCAGCTGGTTATCTTCGTTATCTGTTCAGTGATTAGGATTGCTTTGATATGCTATTACACTCTTTAATATTATGCATATTACGTAAAGCAGCAATTTGAAAACGCATGCGTATGTGCAGTATAATATGATTGTGGGACCATACGACCGTTTCAAAGACACATATATAGTAAAAAACTTAAAAAGTACATTTCTTAGCTGTTCTATTGTACGAAATTCTATATAGCAAAACAGCTGTCCATACGAAAATCCCTTCTGTTTTCTGGTTCCTTAGTATCCTTGTAAAAATCTACCTTTATATTCATTACAGGAAATATGTGTTCCAGACGACTCCCTCATTGAGCGAATGTACATCAACTCCAAGTGCAGCATGGAGACGGTGAAACTGGGATTAGACGCATACTTCTCCCTCAAACACAGATTTCCCGAGTTACTAATGAACAGAGATATCGAAGGAAGCGACTTCCAGTTTTCAATGAAGCACTTGTGAGTTCTGACCTGTGTTTAGTGTTTTTAAATTCATAAACAGTTGTTATTTGTTCAGTAGCTTTTCATGCTCTGTTGTAATGGATATATAATTCTGTAGAGCACATGTACCAATGTTTGGACTCTAGCCAAGTATAGGCATATGTCATCTTGTCACTTCTTGGTGAAATGAAAATTTTACATTTTTTAGGAAAACAAGGAATCTTTTGTGCTACTAAAACAGTATTTAAATATTTGCGTCTACGATAAAATGGGAAATCATTTTTGGATCCTCTGGGACTGCTACGTAGTGAATGTCTTTCAAGGACTAAAAAATTCGTATAAGCAGACACGCTGCTATGAGTATTACTTTTTATTTGAACTGTGGGCCTATTTCAGCTACACAGCCATCATCAGGTTAGCGGTTATTGAACATTTAATAATTTTTGGTAC
The DNA here is from genome assembly GCF_023864275.1 of Schistocerca cancellata. NCBI lineage: Eukaryota > Metazoa > Arthropoda > Insecta > Orthoptera > Acrididae > Schistocerca > Schistocerca cancellata. Next base: position 615,938,000 of record NC_064630.1, on the reverse strand, counting down.
ATTTCTTGTTTTACAAGAGAATTATGAATAATATGATTTTGCATAGTTTGAAGTCCTGACTTCCATGTAGTATCGTTGTTACTGTTGCTATCTATTTGTTACTGATTATATTTTGGGTTAATGTAACAGCGATGATTAGTTTTGCAGTTTGTTCTGACTTATCGTTCAATAGTGGTCAGAAATAAATTTCAGCCTGTTGTTGAAATCTGTCACAATTGCCGTCACTAAATGTCAGTTATGACTGAGATTTATTTCTGACCACTAATAAACAAAGAGTTAGAGCAAACTACGAATATGATTATTACTGCTACAATAACGTAAAATATAATCAGTCACAAATAGACAATCTAAACAACGATGCTGCATGGAAACCAGGACTTGAAAACGCATGTAAAATCTCATTGTTCGTAACTCACAGGTTAAACAACAAATTTACCAAAATTTATTACAGATAACATGATGATGGATGTATAGCTGAAACACTCCTGTAGTTAAAACATAAAATAATACTCATAGCAGCGTAACTGGTTATGCAAATTTATTATGTCTTTGAAAAATCAGTAGTAAGTTTTATCAGTCGTTCTACCTTAAAATTCGGCAGTTCTTTTAATGAGTGTTCCGATCTCACAGCGTTTGATAGTTTTGTTAGGCTGCTTGAAATGGTATGCCTTTTTAAAAACTCCTTTTAGTGAAACGCACCTTTAAAGTGTGCAATCGTATCATCATTTCAACGCAGAAGACTTTATTCCTGTGTTCCAAATTTTCAACAGGTTTGCTGCCACTAAATATGTTAACAACATGTCAAGCACTTCCACTGTTTATGCATTTTTTCTTAAACTTTGGTGACAATCCACAAAGTGACACAGCGCCCTCTTCATACCTCATTTCAGTGCCTATCTGGACATTGTTGTGTAAACCGGTCTGACAACTATGGATCCGCCAGCATCAACTCGCAGACCCTAAAGATATATATGCCCACTCCATCCTCGGCTACTTTCTTTCTGTGTAAACCAAATGCGTGGTGTCTGGTGGGAAATAGATTGTGCATTCTTGTTATCAAACTGAAATGTAGGGATCACTTAATAGTATATCCCAATACACATTGAAATATCTCTTTCAGTTTCATTTTTCAGTTTCATGCGTTGTATTCTACTCAAGATTTATAGTAATATGTTATGTTAAAATAATGTCGTTCTGTGTAGCTACTTTCCAATTGTATTTGTGTTCAGATCACATGGTTTTTTTTAAATTTGTTCCATCAAATGATGGTTAATTTTCCAATAGATGATTCACTAAACGTAATTTTTTTACCATCAAGTAATTTCCTGTATGATCGTCAGCGTTACCCTCAAATTGTTATCGTCCCCTAGATTACTGAAGAAATACTTTGGTATTAGACCAGTATCAGAAAAATGCCGAATTGTACACTTCACTTTATGTGTATTGTGACGCTAAGAGCAGAATATTGATATTGCTCTCTCCAAATACAAGTTTTTCCAATGTCCTCGTACTCGCTAATATAGTTTTTGAAGAGAACTAGATACGCCTGTTTTCTTCCCCACGCCTCTGTTTTCTCCCCTATGCGAAATGAAGTACTGGCAAAGCACTTAATCAGATGAAAAAACTTTCAATGCTGTTAACGTTATTCTCGCTTTAAGTTTTCCATATATCATCTACTCACCTATGATTCGAAAAATCGAATCGAATGTCCTGTTCAACATATCTTATAATCTAGTCAGACGAAACAGTGGGAGAAGATCTAATTCAATGCATTCTAAGTCAGGTTCTTCTAACTCTAAAATCAAGATTCAAAATGATGCAGGATGCATTTCTCATATGTTTTATCGATCATCTCCAAAATGTCCACTACAAAACGAAATCGTGGCAATACTGTGCTGTTTGACTCTGAACATCCTCATCTTCTTCAAATGTGTAGCAGATAGAGAATTGGAGAATATCTTACATCATCAGCTTCTTCATATCATCCATGGTGGATCCGTATTTACTTGAAATGCTGCAGTAGTACATGTTACCCTCTATAAAATTAACGTTAAGCTTTATGTGATGTTGAATGATAATAATAAGGTTGAGCTATATTTCATGCAATGTGACATAGCCAAAATTTACCATCGTGTGTGGCACTTGCAATCTACATCATCAATTATTTCCTGGATGTATCACAATTTCTGTTTGGCTCCTCAGTTTTTTCCCTTTGCAGCTCCCTCTAGTATGATGGAAATTATTCCCTGACGCCTTAAGAGATGTGCTATCATATAGTCCCTTCTTCTTGTCAGTGATTTCCATATATCCCATTCCTCGCCGATTCAGCAGAGAAACTCCATAATCCTTACTTTATCAGTCCACCTAATTTTCAAAATTTTTCTGTAGCAGCAGTCTTCAAACGCTTTGATTTTCTTCTTTTCTAGTTTTCCCACTGTCCATGTTTCACTACCACACGATGTTTTGCTCCAAACGTACATCCTCAGAAATTCTTCCTCAACTTAAGGCCTAAATTTAATACTAGTAGTCTTTCCTTGGTCAGGAATGCCCTTTCTTCCAGTGTTAGACTGTTTTTTTTTATGCTATCATTGCTCCGTTCGTCATGTGTTATTTTACTGCCTACGTTGGAGAATTCCTTAACTTCCTCTATTTCGTGATCACCAATTCTGATATTAAGTTTCTCGGTGTTACCATGTCCACTATTTCGCATTACATTCCTCTTTCTTGGTTTTATTCTCAATCCATATTCTGTACCCATTAAACTGTTCATTCCATTCAACAGATCCTGAAATTCTTCTTCTCCTTTATTGACGATGGCAGTGTCAACAGCAAATCTTATCATTGACATCCTTTCACCCAGAATTTTGACCTCATTCTTGAACCTCTTATTTTATCTTTGCATCTTCTATGTATAGATTGAACAGTAAGGGGCGAAAGACCACGTCCTGTCTTATATCCTTTTTTATCGAAGGACATCGTTCTTGATTACAAAATCTTATTGTTCCCCCTTGGTTCTTGTACATATTGTATATTTCCGGTCTCTCCATATACCTCACCACTATTTTTCTCAGAGTTTCTAACGTCTTGCTCCATTTCACACTGTCGATAGCTTTTTCTGGGTCGACAGATCCTATGCACGTGTCTTCCTTTAGTCTACCTTCCATTATCAACTACAATATCAGTACCGCCTCTCTGGTGCCTTCACGTTTCCAAAAGCCAAGCTGATCGTCATCTAAGACACACTGAATTTTCTTTTCCATTCTACTGTACATTATTCTTGTCACTACCTTGGATGCATGCGCTTTTAAGCTGACTGTGGGATAATTATTGCATTTGTCAGCTCTTGCAATCCTCGGAATTGCATGGACGATGGTTTTGCTAAAGTCAGGGGACATATCATCGGACTCACACACATACTGCACCCCAACGTGAATAGTCATTTTGTTGCCACTTCACCCCAATGATTTTTAGAAATTCCGAAGGAATGTTATCCATTCCGTCTGCCTTATGTGATCTAAAGCTTTCCAAAGCAGTTTTAAATACTAATTCTAATAGTGGATCCTCTGTCTCTTCAGTGTTGACTCCCGTTTCTTCTTCTATCACTTCATCAGCAAGTCTTCTTCCTCATGGAGGCCTTCAGTGTACTCGTTCCATCTATCCCCTTTCTTCTCGTACTTTAGCAGTAGAATTCCCATTGCACTCTTAATGTTAAAAATCTTGCCTTTAATTTCACCGTAGTTCGTTTTGACTTTGCTGTATACTGAATCTGTCTTTCCGACAGTCATTTCTTTTTCTATTTCTTTACTTCTTTCATGCAGCCATTTCGCCTTAGCTTCTGTGCAATTCATACTGATTTCATTCCTGAGTGACTTGTATTTCTGTATACCCGAATGTCCCTGAACTTTTTTTACTTCTTTCGTCCATCAGCGAAAGTGTTTCATCTATCATCCATTGTTTGTTCACAGTTGTCTTCCTTGTTGCTGTGGTTTTCTTTCCAACTTCTATGAATGCCCTTTCGTCCTATACAACTGTAATGTGTACTGAGCTGTTCATTATCGCAGTATCTCTAGCATTAGAGAACGTGAAGTTTGTCTCTTCATTCCTTAGTATTTCCGTGTCACATTACTTGCGCATTCATTCTACCAGAGTAGTCTCTTTAAACTTAAGCCTACTCTTCACCACTACTACACTCCTGGAAATTGAAATAAGAACACCGTGAATTCATTGTCCCAGGAAGGGGAAACTTTATTGACACATTCCTGGGGTCAGATACATCACATGATCACACTGACAGAACCACAGGCACATAGACACAGGCAACAGAGCATGCACAATGTCGGCACTAGTACAGTGTATATCCACCTTTCGCAGCAATGCAGGCTGCTATTCTCCCATGGAGACGATCGTAGAGATGCTGGATGTAGTCCTGTGGAACGGCTTGCCATGCCATTTCCACCTGGCGCCTCAGTTGGACCAGCGTTCGTGCTGGACGTGCAGACCGCGTGAGACGACGCTTCATCCAGTCCCAAACATGCTCAATGGGGGACAGATCCGGAGATCTTGCTGGCCAGGGTAGTTGACTTACACCTTCTAGAGCACGTTGGGTGGCACGGGATACATGCGGACGTGCATTGTCCTGTTGGAACAGCAAGTTCCCTTGCCGGTCTAGGGATGGTAGAACGATGGGTTCGATGACGGTTTTGATGTACCGTGCACTATTCAGTGTCCCCTCGACGATCACCAGTGGTGTACGGGCAGTGTAGGAGATCGCTCCCCACACCATGATGCCGGGTGTTGGCCCTGTGTGCCTCGGTCGTATGCAGTCCTGATTGTGGCGCTCACCTGCACGGCGCCAAACACGCATACGACCATCATTGGCACCAAGGCAGAAGCGACTCTCATCGCTGAAGACGACACGTCTCCATTCGTCCCTCCATTCACGCCTGTCGCGACACCACTGGAGGCGGGCTGCACGATGTTGGGGCGTGAGCGGAAGACGGCCTAACGGTGTGCGGGACCGTAGCCCAACTTCATGGAGACGGTTGCGAATGGTCCTCGCCGATACCCCAGGAGCAACAGTGTCCCTAATTTGCTGGGAAGTGGCGGTGCGGTCCCCTACGGCACTGCGTAGGATCCTACGGTCTTGGCGTGCATCCGTGCGTCGCTGCGGTCCGGTCCCAGGTCGACGGGCACGTACACCTTCCGCCGACCACTGGCGACAACATCGATGTACTGTGGAGACCTCACGCCCCACGTGTTGAGCAATTCGGCGGTATGTCCACCCGGCCTCCCGCATGCCCACTATACGCCCTCGCTCAAAGTCCGTCAACTGCACATACGGTTCACGTCCACGCTGTCGCGGCATGCTACCAGTGTTAAAGACTGCGATGGAGCTCCGTATGCCACGGCAAACTGGCTGACACTGACGGCGGCGGTGCACAAATGCTGCGCAGCTAGCGCCATTCGACGGCCAACACCGCGGTTCCTGGTGTGTCCGCTGTGCCGTGCGTGTGATCATTGCTTGTACAGCCCTCTCGCAGTGTCCGGAGCAAGTATGGTGGGTCTGACACACCGGTGTCAATGTGTTCTTTTTTCCATTTCCAGGAGTGTATATTCTGATCTGAGTTTGTGTCTGTACCAGGGTAAGCTTTACATTCCAATATCTGATTTCGGGATCTCTGCCTGAACACGATGTAATCTAGCTTAAACCTCCATTTGAGCTCTAATACATCTGATTTTCTTGTCGTGTCACTTCTAGAGGCGTTTTTGGGACGATGTAATTTGTTACTCGATTCTTTGTGGAATGTATGCCCCAGCAAGATCAATTTTATGTACAACGCACCGCTCGCAGCGTCTGCCAATGGAATTTGATGAGCATCTCCGTAACATTCTGTCGCTCTCTAATCGAAACTGAGGATATGCACCGCTGTGTGTTTGGTCTTCTCGGTCTCATCTGTCGCTTCAAACTTTTGATGGTCCCAAACTGACGAATAATACTCAGAAATTGGTCAGAGGAGTGATTGAGAAGCTTCTTTAGTGGAGGAATTACATTTGCTTCCAATTAGTTGCGCTTAGTGACTCCTTTTCCTGCGACAGTATTTTTGACGTTTTTGCAAGTTGTATTGCTGCGGACGCATGGGGTGAAGTGTTGCATCAGGAGGATAGTGTACCTAGGAACACATGATAATTTCTGGTCAGTGCTTCATTTTATTGACAAATGTTGGAATCGCATGCAGGACCGTTCGATAAGGAGTTTCAGTCATTTTCTACTGTTTTTGTTGTTGTGAGACTTCAGGTTGTGTTTCGCCCAGCTTTTGTAAATGTTACCTGTTCCTTATATTTAAGTGTTGTATAGTATGCGAAAGCTACTTTGAAGGTAGTGTAAATTCTTCAGTTAATGAGTTTTATAAGGAGTAAGATTCTTCGCATTTTTTAAAAATAATTACATAACGTGTGAATGCTTAAGCCATAGTTCTTCAGCCGTGCACCATTTTGAACGTTGAGAGTAAATGCCTTTTTTCCATGAAATACGTGAATACGTGATGTTCGCATGTTAATTGAGATTCTGTAATGTTTCGAGAACTTTCCCTACCTCGAAAATGGCAATTTGCGTTAGTTCCCAACAGCCTCTGTTTGAAACTTTTTTAACTTGTAAGTGGTATTTGATAATATTTCTTCTTAGTTTGATTTAACTTAATAATTATGGCCTTGTTGTAGAGTGATATTGTAACAAATAGACATTCAAATGCTCCATTAAGTTTCGGGAATGCAGCCGCATTCCCGAAACTTAATGGAGCAGTCTTTGCGCCGCGAAAACTTGAAGATAGACATTCAAATGGTTCAAATGGCTGTGAGCACTATGGGACTTAACATCTGTGGTCATCAATCCTCTAGAACTTAGAACTTGTTAAACCTAACTAACCTAAGGACATCACACACATCCATGCCCGAGGCAGGATTGGAACCTGCGACCGTAGGAGTCGCGCGGTTCCGGACTGCAGCGCCTTAACCGCGAGACCACCGCGGCCGGCAAATAGACATTAAATACTGTACTGACAAGATTATCTAGAATTTGTATATTTTCAATTACAGTGGGATGTTAGTTCCTTGGAACATTTTTTCGCATTTGGAATGAAGCCGGCTGTTACAGAGTAATTTTTGCAGTTTCAGAAAACGAGTGCCGACTGCAGTTCACATAAAGTGCATGCCACCACTTCAAAATTGAATCAGAAAATTTATTAAAGTTCTATTCCATGGCTGGTTAAAGTATTATGTGGTACAACAATGAATTCTACTCACGGATATTTTACACTTACTGATTCACACAAGCTGTCCTGCATACCTTGCGGGTCTGCTACTTCAGAAGGAGTTCCGAGACTCGCAGACTGAGGGAGGGTTGTCATTGCTACCTAGATACCTCAGCAGGTCACCGCCAGCAAAGTTCCGAATTTGTATCAGGATCCGAGTCATAGTTTTAACGAACCAGGATATTTCCAAAGAGTGCACACTCCACGGTAGGGTCAAGGATTCATTGTGGATGCATGAGTTATTGTTTGTTCCTCTACTTCGTAGATTGTAACTTTATGTCAACCGCATATACTGTCCTATTTCTCATAAGCATTTACCAACAGGAGTATTGTGTCTCCTACAGAAAAATGATGACGATGCCACGACTCACAAAGGACGCATATCGCGTGCACGTCTGGACCGCAGTGGACGAAGACCCGACAAGTGTAATTTGGCCGCTGTATGGCAAGACACTGACCGGCGCATTGGAAATTATGTTGGTCGAAGACTACCCTCTTGGAGATGTGGTCGTCTTCGACTTGGCAAACGTGAATGGTGGACACATCGTGCGCGCGGATGCCAACTTCATCCGCAATCTCGTAGTCTGCTACAAGGTAATTTAGAAAAAAAATTCTATTATGGTGTAACCGATTAAAAGTATAGCACATACGGAACTTTCCAACTATTTACCAGACTGGAAATCGAACATGCTTAGAAAATGGACTGATGTGTTCTCCAAATAAGTTTGCCGCATAACATAAAAGTGGCATGAAGGAACCGCTTGCCACAGAAATCAGCTTCTGTATTGAGGTGGCATGCCTGCAGCAGCCTGTAACTGTCTGATCACTATGTAATGTATTATTACAATAAAAGTATGAGGGCAGCAGGATGAATAACTAATAAGAATCATTAACAATATTATGAAAATATGGTTGCTACTCACCATACAGGGGAGATACTGAGTCGCAGATCGGCATAACAAAAACACTGTCAGAAGCTAAGACAACATACACATACACATACACTCACACAATCTCAACTCATGCTCACATGACCATAGCCTCTTGCAGCTGAAACCAGACTGCGACAAGCGGCGCATGATGTGAGAGGCAGCTGTGTGGTGGGTGAGGGAGGAGGCTGGGGTGGGGGATGGTAAAGTGTTACTTGTGGGAGCATACAGAGGGACGAGGTGGAGAGAGGGTAGGGCAGGTAGATGCAGTTTGGTGGTTAGATGGCGGGTGGAGGGAAAGGACGTAACGCAAAAGGAGAGAAGTAAAAAGACTGAGTGCATTGGTGGAATAGAGGCCTGTGTAATGTTGGGACAAGTTAAGCGAGTAGATGGATAATAACAATGACTATCGAAGGTTGAGGCGAGGAGGGTTACGGGAACAAAGCTGTTTTGGAAGAAAGACCCAGATGGCACAGGCTGTAAAGCAGCTATTGAAATGAAGAACGTCGTCTTGGACAACGTGCTCAGTAATGGGGTGGTCCAGCTGCTTCTTGGCCACAGATTGTCAGAGGCCATTCATGTGGACAGACGGTGTTGGTTGTCACGCCCACGTAGAATGCAGCGCAGTAGATGCAGCTTAGATACCAGATCACATGACTGGTTTCAAAGGTACCCTTACCTTTGATGGGACAGGTAAAACCTGTGATTAGACTGGAGCAGGTGCTGGTGGAAGAATGCAATGGACAGATCTTACATATAGGACTATTACGTTCATATGAACAATGAGGCAAAACGTTGGATGCAGGATTTATGTAGGGATGGACGGGTATGTGGTGTAGGATCAGTGGGTGGCAGAATACCACTCTGGAAGGCATTTATTAAAATAATATGTGCACAAATATTCAGCTTCAGGTTGGCGAAAGAGCGTGGAAGTGACTTAAAAGTTCTGAACTCTGGTCTATATCTAACTCAGTGAACTATGGCTACTTAATATAATTCTAGTTCAGTCCCAGCTACTGTTGGTGGGAGCACACCAAATTACTGGATAAATTTTGCGGCGGCTGGTGGTGGCTTGCTGATAACTGGAACTGCTGCCAATCGAAACAATAACTTGCTGCCACTTACAACTGCGAATAAGAGAACTATATTCTGACTTCACTCGAAAGCAGAACGAAGGTCCTGCTTTCAGCGCATTCTATAGTGGCCTGCACAACCCTTTGCAAATGGACCGGACTATTATAATGCCTTGTGGTGGAAACATGATGCCGTTCCTATTATGTGCACCAATTCCGCGATGAGCGATCCCATGTGATTCCATGCTGGAGACAGCCTGGCGCGTGGCGCCCTCTGTGTACATCGCTTTGTACGGTATTTAACGGTAGGAGCAGCATGCACAGTTCGACTCCTAATTTCCAGAGTATCGTAGCAGCTTAACTGCCCAACAAATAAGGTTCGTTTCAAATTGCTGCATTAATTTCCTAGGTTCACTTTCACAAAAAATAAGGAAGAATATTACACGTTTTCGTGTTTTCACGAGCTACCTATTTCTTTTCTAACAGAAGCTAATTTCATTAGATCATAATAAATCTCAATATATTCACAATACACTCAAAGAGTCTAAAAAATTATAAAGTAAAAATTTGTGCAAGTGACAGTGATAAAGATTCTTGAACTGGGTACTTTGAGGTAAGAAACTAATGGTCAAAACTATATGAGGATTTCTATTGATAAAATATATGTACCTTGCAACAACAGTTAAGCTCACAGAAACTGTTCAATGTGACGTCCATTTTCCAATTCATTGGCGACCTACGAAAAACTGTGCCGGACCCGGACTTGAACCCGGATTTCCCGCTTATCACGAGCGGTTGCCTTAATCAGTTTTTTTGTTTTTTTCTTTTTTTTTGTTTTTGTTTTTTAAATCAGGGTACGAAAATGCAGTAGCTTGTAACCTCCCAACAGATAAATTCCGTAACCTCCCAATAAAAAGTGACTAACCTCTCAATAAAAATGTGACTCTTATATAACCTTTCAAAAGAAATCTCATCATGTAACCTTTCAATAATTACCTGACTGTGAATCAAAACTGGTAAATCTGGACGTCAGCAATGCTGCGTCATGGCCCTGAAAAATCATTCACAATAAACTGAAAATTCTTATCTCAATGATGTGGCCGGATAACGCATATATATCTGCTCCTATAAGAAATTTCTCTGGCCCAGCCCAGTGCAATGCTGGCCTTTACATTTTGTTATGTATGAAAAACAACCGATTTTTTTTACGATAATCGGCATGACTATATATAGGAGAAATTAGTAAAAACTTTAAATCCAGATGAATGACTGTCAAAAGGTATTTACATAAGAAAGATTATTATTGAAAGAATTTTGAGAACAAGTACATGTGACTTTGATATAGCAAAATGAGTTGTAGCAATTAACGTACGCGCACAGCAATAAAGAACAATAATATTTTGGTTTTACCGTTTACTATATCGTTCAGGCACCGCCATCGTTTTCCGCGACCAGCGTTGGTAATTCCATAACTCTACTGCTCTTCTCGAGCTACAAAACACCCGTATTGGACTGCATTGTCCCAACTCCAGCACACAAGTGCTCTCTGTGAGCTATACAACTCGACAACTGCTCTCTACGAGCGACCTGACCCAACCGCCCGTCCGCGAGCTACTAATACTACTGCTGCCGACACTGCTCTCTGGTCTGCGATTCTATTGTAGCTTAAATATCACAGGCAGTGCGCGAGCAATCCATCGAAGTTACATCTGCTCGAGTACGCTAGCAAGAAATTCCTTACTCATGGACCTCTTTACACAACCCTCCGCTGGGGGGGGGGGGGGGGGGGTAAATTTTGGCACTGATGGTGAGTCAATTGGAGTGGCCATGAGCAACAAATTTGTCTGTAACTTATTTAGTTTACTAAGTCTACAGTCACAGAGTATATATATATATATATATATATATATATATATATATATATATATATATATATATATATATATATATATATATACACTCCTGGAAATGGAAAAAAGAACACATTGACACCGGTGTGTCAGACCCACCATACTTGCTCCGGACACTGCGAGAGGGCTGTACGAGCAATGATCACACGCACGGCACAGCGGACACACCAGGAACCGCGGTGTTGGCCGTCGAATGGCGCTAGCTGCGCAGCATTTGTGCACCGCCGCCGTCAGTGTCTGCCAGTTTGCCGTGGCATACGGAGCTCCATCGCAGTCTTTAACACTGGTAGCATGCCGCGACAGCGTGGACGTGAACCGTATGTGCAGTTGACGGACTTTGAGCGAGGGCGTATAGGGGGCATGCGGGAGGCCGGGTGGACGTACCGCCGAATTGCTCAACACGTGGGGCGTGAGGTCTCCACAGTACATCGATGTTGTCGCCAGTGGTCGGCGGAAGGTGCACGTGCCCGTCGACCTGGGACCGGACCGCAGCGACGCACGGATGCACGCCAAGACCGTAGGATCCTACGCAGTGCCGTAGGGGACCGCACCGCCACTTCCCAGCAAATTAGGGACACTGTTGCTCCTGGGGTATCGGCGAGGACCATTCGCAACCGTCTCCATGAAGCTGGGCTACGGTCCCGCACACCGTTAGGCCGTCTTCCGCTCACGCCCCAACATCGTGCAGCCCGCCTCGAGTGGTGTCGCGACAGGCGTGAATGGAGGGACGAATGGAGACGTGTCGTCTTCAGCGATGAGAGTCGCTTCTGCCTTGGTGCCAATGATGGTCGTATGCGTGTTTGGCGCCGTGCAGGTGAGCGCCACAATCAGGACTGCATACGACCGAGGCACACAGGGCCAACACCCGGCATCATGGTGTGGGGAGCGATCTCCTACACTGGCCGTACACCACTGGTGATCGTCGAGGGGACACTCAATAGTGCACGGTACATCCAAACCGTCATCGAACCCATCGTTCTACCATTCCTAGACCGGCAAGGGAACTTGCTGTTCCAACAGGACAATGCACGTCCGCATGTATCCCGTGCCACCCAACGTGCTCTAGAAGATGTAAGTCAACTACCCTGGCCAGCAAGATCTCCGGATCTGTCCCCCATTGAGCATGTTTGGGACTGGATGAAGCGTCGTCTCACGCGGTCTGCACGTCCAGCACGAACGCTGGTCCAACTGAGGCGCCAGGTGGAAATGGCATGGCAAGCCGTTCCACAGGACTACATCCAGCATCTCTACGATCGTCTCCATGGGAGAATAGCAGCCTGCATTGCTGCGAAAGGTGGATATACACTGTACTAGTGCCGACATTGTGCATGCTCTGTTGCCTGTGTCTATGTGCCTGTGGTTCTGTCAGTGCGATCATGTGATGTATCTGACCCCAGGAATGTGTCAATAAAGTTTCCCCTTCTTGGGACAATGAATTCACGGTGTTCTTATTTCAATTTCCAGGAGTGTATATATACTCTGTGACTGTAGACTTAATAAACTAAATAAGTTACAGAAATATATATATATATATATATATATATATATATATATATATATATATATATATATATATATATGGGAAGGATAGAATCTTGGTTGTAGCACAGTGAGTTGCACATTGCTGCACAAAAGTCCATATCTTTCCACAGAAGCACAATACCGAGTGTGATAATCTAAAGTACGTTTCCCTGGAGTATTTACCAGTGTAGCCATGACACTGAAATGTAGTGTTAAGACTCCATGTTGTCCTTTTGGTAGTACATGAGGTACACAAAGCAGTAGGACCATAATGACAGCTCCATCGGACACAGTGGTGGGCAGCTTGATATGTCAACACCACATTCTTGAACAATCCTTAATCTTACATCAATGTAGCCTTACTGTAGAAACCAAATAGAGTACTCAATGCCCATGAAGATCAACAGGACGTACGGGTATTGCAGTAATTGGTGATAATTCTTATGCTAGTCATCATTCAGAACTACAATAGTGTATCATCCGATCAGAATAACTATTGGCACTCATTGTCCAGTTACAAAGCATTTATGGAGTATTGCAAAACATCAACCAGAAGTCATCTCTTTGCAGTAATTAATGGTGCTCGTTGGCCAGTTACAAAGCATTTATGTAGTATTACAAAACATTATTAATCATTACAAATAACATAGGAGTCATTATTCAAAACAGGTGTTATTGTGTGTACCAACACGCTATTAGTGAGTATATTTGATATCATGCTGGTGACATAAGACATATTTAAAATGTAAGATATGGGACCTAGTGCTCCAGGGGTTTAGTCCAATAATACAGACATAATGGAATCAATACATCAGAAAAATCTGCATTATATTTAGGACTAGCATTATATCTGAAACTGCTAGTATTATTTAGTTGTAGACTGCTAATACTTCTGACTAGTATTTTTTTTTTTTTTTTTTTTTTTTGCTAGCAATGCATTGCGTTGGCATCAATAGTAAATTCCTGGGGCATGAAAATATTTAGTTTTGACTTATTGCTGGAAATAAGGGTTAATAACGTCATTCGTCGTGAGTCGGCTATAGCAAAGTTATAAAAAACAAGCACAGTATATGTGATCACATTCGTGAATGATGCTTGTAGCATATAACATAATGACATATTTCAGAAATCATTTTAATGTCATGAAAAGCTTCTCCTGGAAAAAATACAAAGTGGATTATTGAGCTGAAAGAAGAAATGTATAATATACTGAAAAGTAGTAAACTTATTGAGCTGAAAGAAGAAATGTGTAATATACTGAAAAGTAGTAAACTTCTAATTAACAGGTAATGAAACATCTGTTTAACTTACATATACTCTAGCTGTCCTTCCCAGAACATTCAATCATTTTACTACGCAATATAAGACATATTGTCAAATAGAACTACAACAAATACTTAAATAACTGCATAAACTTCATCATTATCCTCACCTGCAAAAAAGAAAAAATCTTCATTGTTCATTACCATTTTCTTCATATAACTAGACACATCATTTATTATCCTCTGTAAAAGTAGTTCATTATTCATTATCTTATTTGCCAGCATTATTCATCAGCGTCATCATCTCATATATTACTAAGTTTCTTACTTCTAGCACACTTCATCACTAAAATTAACATATTTAGCTCTGTTCGACGGTCTGCCGCAACTGCGTCATAGTCTGAAAGAAAAGTAATTAGTTAAGGTTGCTATCATACGGTGCATATGCTATATTTTGGTAATCTTGGTTAATTATGATCAATTTACTCTTTATGACAAGGTATTGCATTTTCTTCTGTTCATTCCGATCGTGAAATTTCTATTTCATAGTAAACCACTGTGGCCATTAAATTTATTTCTTTTACAGGTTACTGCTTTCTGAAAATGATGGAAATGGATTAATATCTTGCATTTAAATCATATACCCATTAAATGAAACCTTGTTTCTAGTGATAAGACTAAGCATACAGCATAGCATGACAGAAAACGCAATAGGTCAAAACCATAGACAATTTTCAAGTGCAGAAATGTAGACACAATATCATAATGTAGTAGCAAAAAATGTAGAATAGTCAAGATTTTGGAATATAATAAGGCAAAATGTCAAAGTCAACTTATGTTTGTTATATGTTAAGGATTGTATAGCGCATACAATGAGAATTCTACTTGCTGTAGGAAAACCGTCATATATACATAAAAAAATGGAAAATGTGCACGGTATGATAAATAACGACAAGAAAAGCGACTTGCTAACCCTACCTTGCTGGGCACTTGCCAAAAAAAAAAAAAATTGATCATTATCAGTAAGTAGTCACATAGATATACGAGCATAAGTGGTCCCATAATATGTAAGTTTATCTGGAAAAATGTGCACGGTCTGAGGTACAACGACAATAAAGCGACGTGCTAACCTTACCTTGCCGGGTAATTGCCCAGCAAAAATATGATCATCATCAATAAGTGGTCATATAAATATCTGGAAATGGCATTACAGTGTGATAAATCATAAAGTATATTTATTCAATAAATGGTTTAATATTGGACGTATGGTGATTGCTCTTGGTTTTTCTGGTTCTCAAAGTTTCGACATGTACTACATTGGGGTGAGGAATGCTGCGAATTGTATATGGACCAGCGTATAGAAGCTCAAATTTACTGCATCTACTCTTTCCTCTGTTGGATAAATAGTGTGTGCGTACTAATATCTTCTGTCCTATGTGAAATTCACGGAGTGTAAAAACCTGTTTTTGCTGTCTTCTCCGGAGCTCTGCTGCACGTTTGATGTTGTTGAGTGCAATGTTAATTATATCATGGTGGCGTAGTCGACGAGAACTGGGAAAAGATACTTAGTCTTTAATTTTTTTGGGTGGTTCAACATTTTTCAATATAACTGTCGGAGGTAGCATTGTAGATTCATTTGGTATGGAGTTAATTACTTCCTGGAATGAGAGTATGTGTGTGTCCCAATCAATATGTCTTTTATGGTAGTATATTCTACATAGTTTACCAATTTCTTTCATCAGTCGTTCAGAAGGGTTCGAAGAAGCGTAATACCTCGATATATAGATCGGAGAAATATTTCAAGCTCGTAACATATTAGTCTATACCGCAGATTAAATTGTGTACCAGTGTCGGAAATTAATTTCGGTACATACCATACATGAAACAGAAAAAGTTTTACAAATGCATTCAAAACAGATTTAGCAGTAGCTTTGTGTAACGGAGTGAAAATAACAAATTTCGAAGTGAGTTCAACAGCGACGAAGGATTTAGGTTACTGGCAGATTTTACATGACGCTAAAACACGTCGAATACGTTTCTCCATCTTGGCAAAATAAGAGTTCTGTCTCAGTATAAGAAAACATTTTCTGGCTCCATAATGGGCGTAACTTAAATGAGTATATTAATGGTATTAATTTCTTCTTCTTCTTCTTCGCGGATGGATCACTTAGGACCACGCGTAATCAACATTTGTTGGCCTTCCTTTTCGCCAAGTATTCCTTCATAAACAACGAATGGGCTAGCTTTCGTTGCGTAGACCATGTATGTCGGTTAGGTTTTCTCTCTTCTACCTCAAAACCCCGTGTGTTTGTGATTTTTCTGATTTCATTTCTATCATGTAGATTTGGAGACCCTAATTCTCTCAGGTCTTTTTCCGTCTGTTTGTACCAGTTCGGTCTTGTAGTTTTGTTCTTTAAAAACGTATGGATTTTGTGCGTTAACCTGTTTGAGTCCATTCTTTCTAAGTGCCCCATTAATTGGATTCTTCTCATGCGCATTGTGTCTGTTATTTTGGAGATATTTTTATATATTTCTGCATTGGGTTTTGGATAATGTACCCCATCTTTAGTTCTTGGTCCTAGGATTTTCCTCATTATCTTACGTTCTTTCACTTCTAATTCCTCTTTTAGTGTTCTGTGTTGAAGGTTTAGTGTCTCAGATGCGTAGAGAGCTTCGGGTCTAATTACTGTTAAGTAGTGTCGTATTTTGCAGTTCCACGAGAGACTCTTTTTGTTGTAAATGTTTTTTGTTAACTGAAACGCCGTCTCCATTTTCTGGACTCTTGATCAGACAGATTTCTTTTCATTACAATTTTCTGCAATCTATTCACCTAAATATTTAAATTCTTTTACTCGAGAGATGTAGTTATTACCAATTTAGAGATCAGAAGGTGCATCTTTGACGTCAGTCATAAATTTTGTTTTTTCAAATGAAATTTGTAATCCTATTATAGCTGCCTGTTCTTGTAATAATTCTAGCTGTTTCTGTGCATCGGTAATGTCTTGTGCGATCAGTGCCATGTCATCAGCAAATGCTAAACAGTGTAATTCTATGCCCTTATGTCTTGGTCCCAGTCTGTGTGCTGGTGAACCTGCTTTTTTCCTTTCTCTAACAACTTTTTCAAGAGCACAATTGAAGAGCACTGGGGACAGTACATCCCCTTGTCGTACTCCTGTGTCTATTTCAAATTCTGTGCTCAATTCTGCCATAAATTTTACTTTGGATTTGGTCTCCGTGAGTGTTTCTTTTATGATGTTTGTTGTATTTTGATCTAGTCCAAATTCTGCTAATACTTGAAAAAGGGATTCTCGGTCTATACTGTCATATGCTTTTTTAAAGTCGACAAACGTGATGACATAACTTTCGTTTGAAGTACTATGTAAATATTTCATTGAGTTTTTCAAGTTAAGGATTTGTTCTACGCAAGATCGACCTTTTCTGAACCCACCTTGGTATTCGCCTAGTTTTGAATCCAGCTGAGGTTCTGCGCGGTTTAGTAGGGCTTTAGACAGAATTTTGTATGTTATTGACAATAAAGAGATTCCGCGATAGTTGTTGGGGTCTGTTTTACTTCCTTTTTTGTACAGAAGATGTATGATTGCAGTCTTCCAATCTGTGGGGATTTTTTCAGTTTTCCAGATTTCATGTAAAATTTCTTTGAGTTTTGCATTAAGATTTTCTCCTACATTTTTCTATAGTTCTGCGATGATTTGGTCTTCTCCTGATGCTTTGTTATTTTTCAGTGACTGAATTATCTCTTTAATTTCTTGTAAACTTGGTGGCTTTGAGTCTGGGTTTCGTTGCGTACGATGGAACTCAAATTTTTCCGCAGGCCTTTCACAATTCAGTAATTTAGAAAAGTATTTTGCAAGAATTTCACAGTTTTCGGTGTTAGTGTGAGCAATTTCCCCATGGTCATTTTTGAACTGGAGTGATGGAGGAGAGTACTTTGTTAATTTTTGTTTGAATACTCTGTAGAAATTTCGGGAATTGTTTTTCTTGAAATCATTTTCTATGTCTTGCACTTTATTCTCTTCGTGTTGTTTACGGACTGTTCATATTCACTTTTTTCCTGGTATCTTTGAAATCTTCCAGGGTCTTTTGACTTTTGTTGCACAACCAATTTTGCCACGCCTGTTGTCTGAGATTTATCAGTTGGTCACACTCATCTGTCCACCATGGGTGTTTACGTGTTCTTGTTTGCGGTGCTACAGTTTCAGCTGCATTTAAAAGTCGTGCTTACAGTTGTTGCCAATTTTGTGGTTTTAAATTTTGCGTTTCTTTTGTAAATTGTTCATTGCCATTTATCTTTAGTACATCATATTTACGGTGTGGAGATTCCTTAGTGAATTTTTTTTTTTTTTATGGAATGACATTTAGGGAGAATTTTGTTGGGTAATGGTCGGAATCTAGATCTAGTCCATTAAGGACTTTAAGTTTCATGATTTCTACTGTATTTACGCGGGAGGTCATTACATGATCCAACTGATATTCACCTAGTAATGGATTAGGTGAGATCCAAGTTTTCTTGAAAAATTTTGATTTGAAAAATAGGTCATGGTTTTTGCAGATTTCAATGAGTCGCATGCCATTCCGGTTGGTCTGTGTATGCCGTGACCATTTACCTACCCAATATCGATATTTCTTATCTTTACCGATTTGTGCACTGAAATCGCCCATAAGGATTTTGACATGGTTATTTGGGATTTTTTGGAGAATATTATCTAATTGGTTCCAGAATTCTTCTACTTCTTCTATTTTGTTTTTGTTAGTGATGTTAGTTGGTGCAAGTCCGTTGATTAGGGTGTATATCTTATTAGCTGATTTTATGGTCATCGTGGAGAGCCGACCCGAGTAAGATTTGAAAGTTGTGACTGAATCAAGTATTGATGTATCTACTATAAATCCAGTTCCAAATTGTGGACAATTTGCCATGGCTCGTTTTCCAGGTTTTCCTTTGTATATCCTGTATCCTTCCGAATCAAAAGGATTTTCATCTGTATATCGTGATTCCTGAAATGCAATAATTTTGATTTTACGTTCTCTGGATTTGTCCAGGATGTTTTTTAGTTTTCCCATTTTTAAGAGAGAATTTACATTAAATGTCATTAGCCAAATTCTAGATTTTGGTTTGATTATGTTATTATGGAGTTTTGAGGTTATCCGATTTACCTCCATGCACACTTCTGTGGTCTCCCCAGAATCCGAATAGACCACTTGCGGTTTTTCAACCATGGGATTTGACCCACTGGGGTAATTTGTCTTTGAAGGTGCTGTATCCATGTTGATTTAATTGGACTGGGTTTGTGACTGAAATTGAGATTTCAGTCTGGTTAAGCTCAGAGTTCCACTTCTAAGTTTTATAGATCAGCCGCCACTAGCATGTGGAACAGATGCTGTAGGGTTACCGCCACTAACCTGTGGAACCGTCGTGCCCTTTGTCCAAATAACCTTGGACGATAGATTCTATAGTATCCCAAAAAGCAAGGTTGCCTCTTCCGCCAGTTCCGCCGTACCGATGATCTTCATCTCCGCCTTCACTGCCGTTGAGGTCTTCACCGTGTCCCTGGCAAGGGGCCCTCACGTGGTACTATCACCCGGGCCAGGTGAACCAAGGTTTTTTTATGAGGTGTTACTCCTCCCCCTCCTCCTTTTTCAACCGGGCTTGGGACCGGCTATGGCAGAGTTCGTATTAATTTATTATTATTATTTAATCATTATTTAATAAGTCACAGCTGCAAATACTAACGCGAATTCTTTGCAGAAGAATGGAAAAACTAGTAGAAGCCGACCTCGGGAAAGATCAGTTTGGATTCCGTAGAAATGTTGGAACACGTGAGGCGATCCTGACACTACGACTCATCTTAGAAGCTAGATTAAGGAAGGGAAAACCTACGTTTCTAGCATTTGTAAACTTAGAGAAAGCTTATGACAATGTTGACTGGAATACTCTCTTTCAAATTCTGAAGGTGGCAGGGGTAAAATACAGGGAGCGAAAGGCTATTTACCATTTGCACAGAAACCAGATGGCAGTTACAAGAATCGAGGGGCATGAAAGGGAAGCAGTGGTTGGGAAGGGAGTGAGACAGGGCTGTAGCCTATCCCCGATATTAGTCAATCTGTATGTTGAGCAAGCAGTGAGGGAAACAAAAGAAAAATTCGGAGTAGGTATTAAAATCCATGGAGAAGAAATAAAAACTTTGAGGTTGGCCGATGACATTGTAATTCTGTCAGAGACAGCAAAGGACTTGGAATAGCAGTTGAACGGAATGGAAAGTGTCCTGAAAGGAGGATACAAGATGAACATCAACAAAAGCAAAACGAGGATAAGGGAATGTAGTCGAATTAAGTCGGGTGATGCTGAGGGAATTAGATTAGGAAATGAGACACTTAAAGTAGTAAAGGAGTTTTGCTATTTGGAGAGCAAAATAACTGAAGATGGTCGAAGTAGAGAGGATATAAAACGTAGACTGGCAATGGGAAGGAAAGTGTTTCTGAAGAAGAGAAATTTGTTAACATCGAGTATTGATTTAAGTGTCAGGAAGTCATTTCTGAAAGTATTTGTGTGGAGTGTAGCCATGTATGGAAGTGAAACATAATTTGGACAAGAAGAGAATAGAACTTTTGAAATGTGGTGCTACAGAAGATTGCCGAAGATTAAATGGGTAGATCACATAACTAATGAGGAAGTATTGAATAGGATTGGGGAGAAAAGAAGTTTGTGGCACAACTTGACTAGAAGAAGGGATCGGTTGGTAGGACATGTTCTGAGGCATCAAGGGATCACCAATTTAGTACTGGAGGGCAGCATGGAGCGTAAAAATCGTAGAGGGAGACCAAGAGATGAATACACTAAGCAGATTCAGAAGGATGTAGGTTGCGGTAGGTACTGGGAGATGAAGAGGCTTGCACAGGATAGAGTAGCATGGAGAGCTGCATCAAACCAGTCTCAGGACTGAAGACCAGAACAACAACAACATTCAAATTAATTTGTTAACAAGCTCGTCAGGAATGCATAATAACCAGTTGTTGCTGTCAGGGTGAGAACGGCGGAACAGACTGTTGTTGGGTACAGTAAAATTGTTCCTAAGGTTAGCGTTATTCCAATCTTCTCCCCCCATGAACCATGAATCTTGCCGTTGGTGGGGAGGCTTGCGTACCTCACCGATACAGATAGCCGTAACGTAGGTGCAACCACAAGGGAGAGGTATCAGTTGAGGGGCCAGACAAACGTGTGGTTCCTGAAGAGGGGCACCAGCCTTTTCAGTAGTTGCAGGGGCAACAGTCTGGATGATTGACTGATCTGGCCTTGTAAAAATAACCAAAACAGCCTCGCTGTGCTGGTACTGCGAACGGTTGAAAGCAAGGGGAAACTACAGCCGTTATTTTTCCCGAGGGCATGAAGCTTAACTGTATGGTTAATGCTGATGGCGTCCTCTTGGATATAATATTCCGGAGGTAAAATAGTCCCCCATTCGGAACTCCGGGCGGGGACTACTCAAGAGGACGTCGTTATCAGGAGAAAGAAAACTGGCGTCCTACGGATCGGAGTGTGGAATGTCAGATCCCTTAATCAGGCAGGTAGGTTAGAAAATTTAAAAAGGGAAATGGATAGGTTAAAGTTAGATATAGTGGAAATTAGTGAAGTTCGGTGGGAGGAGGAACAAGACTTTTGGTCAGGCGAATACAGGGTTATAAATACAAAGTCAGATAGGCGTAATGCAGTGGTAGGTTTAATAATGAATAAAAAATAGGAATGCGGGTAAGCTGCTACCAACAGCATAGTGAACGCATTATTGTGGCCAAGATAGACACGAAGGCCACGCCTACTACAGTAGTAGAAGTTAATATGCCAACTAGCTCTGCAGACGACGAAGAAATGGAAGAAATGCATGAGGAAATAAAAGAAATTATTCAGATAGTGAAGGGAGCCGAAAACTTAATAGTCATGGGTGACTGGAATTCAGTAGTAGGAAAAGGGAGACAAGGAAACGTAGTAGGTGAATATGGATTGGGGCTAAGAAATGAAAGAGAAAGCCGCCTGGAAGAATTTTGCGCAGAGCACATCTTAATCTTAGCTTACACTTGGTTCAAGAATCATAAAAGAAGGTTGTATACATGGAAGAAGCCTGGAGATACTGACAGATTTCACACAGATTATATAATGGTAAGACAGAGATTTAGGAACCAGGTTTTAAATTATAAGACATTTCCAGGGGCAGATGTGGACTCTGACCACAATCTATTGGTTATGAACGGTAGATTAAAACTGAAGAAACTGCAAAAAGGTGAGTATTTAAGGAGATGGGACCTGGATGAACTGACTAAACCAGAGGTCGTACAGAGTTTCAGGGAGAGGGTAAGGGAACCAATAGCAGGAATGGGGGAAGGAAATACAGTAGAAGAAGAATGCGTAGCTTTGAGGGATGAAGTAGTGAAGGCAGCAGAGGATCAAGTAGGTAAAAAGACGAGTGCTAGTAGAAATCGTTGGGTAACAGAAGAAATATTGAATTTAATTGATGAAAGGAGAAAATATAAAAATGCAGTAAATGAAACAGGCAAAAAGGAATACAAACGTCTCAAAAATGAGATCGACAGGAAGTGCAAAATTGCTAAGCAGGGATGGCTAGAGGATAAATGTAAGGATGTAGATTCTATCTCACAAGGGGCAAGATAGATACTGCCTACAGCAAAATTAAAGAGACCTTTGGAGAACAGAGAACCACTTGTATGAATATTAAGAGCTCAGATGGAAACCCAGACCTAAGCAAAGAAGGGAAAGCAGAAAGGTGGAAGGAGTATATAGAGGGTCTATACAAGGGCGATGTACTTGAGGACAATATTACGGAAATGGAAGAGGATGTAGATGAAGATGAAATGGGAGATATGATACTGCGTGAAGAGTTTGACAGAGCACTGAAAGACCTAATTCGAAACAAGGCCCCGGGAGTAGACAACATTTCGTTAGAGCTACTGACGGCCTTGGGAGAGCCAGTCCTGACAAAACTCTACCATCTCGTGAGCAAGATGTATGAGACAGGCGAAATTCCCTGAGACTTCAAGAAGAATATAATAATTCCAATCGCAAAGAAAGCAGGTGTTGACAGATGTGAAAATTACCGAACTATCAATTTAATAAGTCACGGCTACAAAATACTAACGAGAATTCTTTTCAGACGAATGAAAAAAACTAGTAGAAGCCGACCTAGGGGAAGATCAGTTTGGATTCCGTAGAAGTATTGGAACACGTGAGGCAATACTGGCCCTACGACGTATCTTAGAAGCTAGATTAAGAAAAGGCAAACCTACGTTTCTAGCACTTGTAAACTCGGAGAAAGCTTTCGACAATGTTGACTGGAACACTCTCTTTCAAATTCTGAATGTGTCAGGGGTAAATACAGGGAGCGAAAGGCTATTTACAATTTGTATAGAAACCAAATGGCAGTTATAAGAGTTGAGGGGCATGAAAGGGAAACAGTGGTTGGGAAGGGAGTGAGACAGGGTTGTAGCCTCTCCCCGATGTTATTCAACCTGTATATTGAGCAAGCAGTGAAGGAAACAAAAGAAAAATTCGGAGTAGGTATTAAAATCCATGGAGAAGAAATAAAAAGTTTGAGGTTCGCCGATGACATTGTAATTCTGTCAGAGACAGAAAATTATTCTGTTACCGAACTTGAAACAGTATGTGTTGTATGGGCATTTACCAGACTTAGGCATATACTTTATGGAGGACATACTACCGTTTATACAGATCATAGAGCTATGCAGTTTTTACTTTCCGCTAAATTTACCCGTGACAGGTTAAGCAGATGGAAGCTTTATTTACGGGAATTTAATTTTGCAATTGTTCACATTGCCGGTACACAAAATATTGTAGAAGACGCAGTATCCCGTTCTCTAAGCAACAATCAGCAAGACGTCGCAACCGACTTCTGCCAAGCAAATTTTAGCCTCATGTATATTCAACAAGCTACATTTGAAAGTATCATTTCGTCATCTTTACGATACATAGCACATGATCAGAGCAGGGGCAACGTATGGAAAGAAATTAAACACCTTTGGCAAGATTGGAATGTTGTTGTTGTGGTCTTCAGTCCTCAGACTAGTTTGATGCAGCTCTCCATGCTGCTCTATGCTGTGCAAGCTTCTTCATCTCCCAGTACCTACTGCAACCTACATCCTTCTGAAACTGCTTGGTGTATTCATCTCTTGGTCTCCCTCTACCATTTTTACCCTCTACGCTGCCCTCTAATACTAAATTGGTGATCCCTTGATGCCTCAGAACATGTCCTACCAACCGATCCCTTCTTCTAGTCAAGTTGTGCCACAAACTTCTCTTCTCCCCAATCCTATTCAACATCTATCGATGTTAAGTTACCCTCTCCCACTTTTCTCCTATCTTTCATTACTTTATCGATTGTCTTGTTTTGGTGAATCCCGTACTTTTGAGCTTAGCGATTGGTTCCCATTAGTGCTGCTGTCCTCTCTTCTATCTCATTCTAGCTGTGTGCCACTAGGCATCTCATCTACCTTCATATTCTCAGTTGTCTATCTCTCTCGTAGTTGTGTTATAGTGTTGTAAGCTCTTAACTTTATCGCAGTAAAGCTCTTTCCTGACTTAAATATACCTTGAAGTTGTAGTAGCATCGCGATCCATCCTCGATGTATCCCTTTACGTAATAACAACTTTTTATACTTATTAAACAATTTCTTAAATAAACGAATTTGTGTGTCCTGTGTTTTTCACCAAACCATTTTCAATTCTTCGCTTATTATCTGCCTTTCTTCAAAATTGAATTCTAGTATTTAATACTAACATTCAAATAACTCAATATTGCTCTCCGCCTCAACTCCCTCACCATTTCCTTTACATCGGCTTTGTATTCAGCTGTTAGTGTTATCATCTGCGTAGACCATTCATTGCCTTCATTTAGTAGCAATCCCAGAAATTATTTTTGCATTTCAACATCTGTAATAATATTCCTCAAAACTAGTTTAAAAATTATATATATATACATAAGTTGCCTGGCTCTAGTATTACCTTATTTGAGTTTGATGCCACTTCTCTTCGTATATATTTCCTCATCGATTTGGTGCTACCTTCGTTTCATGCGGTATAGTGCGCATAGTTTTTTGCTCAATCCTGTAATGAATGCTGAAGAAGTCTCCCTCATAGTAATCGAATTTTCGTTAGCAGTTTAGTTATTAAAACATCAAACGAATGAGAAATTTAAATTTTTGTTCCACTTATGTTAATGTTTAAATCAAGTTTAGTTATTTACAATTGAAGAAAATTCATTCATATCATTTTACATTGAAATTTTCAGCCTTCAAAAAAACTTAGCACTCATCTAATTATTTAATTTGCTATTTATAGACTGCTTACCGCCGGAGGTTGAAAGGACTTCACTTGGTGAATGCATCGAAGATCATACATTCAGTCATGAAAATAGTGAATGTGGCGCTATCTGAAAAGTTGCAAAAGAGGGTAAGTCATGCGTATCTTTCAGTGGTTTTCTCTCCTTCTTATCCTTAGAATGAAATTCACTTCGATATAAATCCACACGCACTGGTACGCTTTACATATCGGACAATGTGCAGCCTCTCGCTATGTTTAGCCTCATCACTTGTGTGCTGCACTGCACGATACAGACGACACGTAAACAGCAGTACGACTACGTAACAGCTGCTTCGTATTATCGCCTGTCGCGAAGTACTTGTGTTTACATATATTTTCCAAATAGTGTCAGATAAAAGTGCCGCTGTGGCACACTGTTTATGACTCCAAAATGTTTTTCTTATCCGGCAACATTTCTGACATAAAGCATGTCACATCATCCAGGAAAATTGGAGCGGGTTAAAGAACTGAATTTTTCTAATATGCAGTGCCTGTGATCCAAGTGCCCTGTCACGCCCGAATCAAAAGGTCGCCATGGTACAACTTTAGCATCGTGTTGGAGCCGTTCGGCCCTCTGGAAGTTTTCGTCCGCCCCCGGTAGCTGAGTGTCAGCGTGACAGACTGTTAATCCTAAGGGCCCGGGTTCGATTCCCGGTTGGGTCGGAGATTTTCTCCGCTCGGGGACTGGGTGTTGTGTTGTCCTAATCATCATCATTCTATCACCATCGACGCGCTGGTTGCCGAAGTGGCGTCAAATCGAAAGACCTGCACCAGGCGAACGGTCTACCCGACGGGAGGCTCTAGCCACACGACATTTCATACCTGACCAGCAAGGACGCTGTCTTATTTGCATGTGTTGTGATCGTAACAGACATCCTTCCCGTGTGTACATGGAAACTGTTCCAAACATCGCTATTATGTCGGGTAGAGTCCTGACTGCATCTGCCCTCATTATGACGCTCTTCCCGTTCGTCTAAATCTACGTGACCACTCTCCTATTCACAATAAAGTGCCTGGCAGAGGGTTGAATGAACCACCTTCAAGCTGTCTCCCTACCGTTCCACTCTCGAACGAGCACTTAAATTTATCCGTGAGAGCCCTGATTTATCTTGTTTTATCGTGATAAGTGGGTGCCAACAAATGTTTTCGCAATTGGAGGAGAAAACTGTCATCTGTTGTGTCTTCTCAATCAACCACCACGCTCAGACGTGATGTCCACGTTGTGTCACTGGGTGCAGAGATCTTAAATGTTCAAATTATACTGCACTGTAGTGCCCGAAAACGTCCAAAATCTCCGGCAAAGTCTGTCGTGTGATCACTGTCAGATAATTCCTGCTTTATAAAAAACCGAGACGTCTTTTCCACCCACATTCAATTGAATGAATTACAAACTTAACATCGTCCGATTTCAGTGACTGTCAGAAATATGACCATATTAACCTAGTTATTAGCTCAAAGAGGATTATTAACCTACTTTCTTTGGTGTTCGTAGAATACGCTGAATTGATGATTTTGAACCTTCTACATCTGCATCTACATAACTGATGGTGTGTGGCGGAGAATAATCCTGATATCACTGTCTTATCCCACCTTACCTGCGCCAGCTTAAATTTCTGGAGTTCCCTCGTTGTGGTCTTTTTGTTACACGCACGTGGGAGGAAATTAATTGTCTGGCTGGCCATGATCATTGGCTAGAAGTGAAACGGGCAGATCAAGAGAGGGAGAATGTTTATCCAAACTATTACTGTCCACAGAGGTGGCTGCAAGGTCGTACGTTGTTCGTATTGCTCGCATGCCGCGGCTGCGTATTCACTTTCTTGATGGCAGAGACACACGATCACGGAGGCCTACAGCCGTCCTCTCTATTGACGTTACATATGTTGTTAGAAATTTCAGTCGCCTCCCGAAATTGTCTTCTATAAATGATGGTTTCCCTAACCAGCACACATACGTTACTGAAATTGATTCCAAGCCCACAGTTCTCATTCCGCCACCACGTATTTCACTTTGTTTTAGGCGCGTTTGTGTTCATTCATACGTTGTTTAACAGTTCTTCCCGTTTCCCCTATAAACACTTTTCCGCAGCCACACGTCACCTTGGACCGATGACTGTAGCAGTCTGGTCCCTTTCATCCCCCCCAAACCACCCAACCACACGTCACCTTGGATGTGACTACTGGAATAATTTGACAAATATCTGACATCTTATACTATAGAAATAAATCTTTAAATCTAATTTTAATCTATTTTGTGAGTAAAATGATTATTTTACAAAAAGTATCTCCCTATTATTTCATTTGTAATTAACACCTACCTGTAGTTTTAAAAATATATCTGGTCAATAAATAGACTGGAAAACAGTGTTAGTGCAGCCTATACTGTTCACGTTTTGTTCTAGATGCCGCTAGGAAGGAAATATCACAAAGGGGAAGAAGATAATACGTGTCGTGGACTTGAATCAGTGCGAAATGGTGACATGGGGGGTGAATGAGGCTGCCAGGACATACGATGTTCCTCGGGCTACGTTTCAGAGACTTAAAACGGAATAAACTGTTTTGCGGTAGAACAGAAAAAAATTACAGGTAGCTCTGGTGAGCTGCCCAAGAAGTGGAAAAAGAGTTAGTGCCACATCAACTTAACCTAGAGGAATATCTGTTTGGGATAACACCTCGCGAGTTGCGCATCCTAGCTTTCGACACCGCTTGAGTCAAGAGTCAAAAATTGCTGATTAGAAGTGGTGTTATTTATGAGATGTCCCGAGATCAACTTTCCTTAGCCGCAGCTGACATCCTTTTCACAGGCCAAAGGTTTCAAAAAAGACAACTTTAACCATTTTTTGACGCATTAGAATGGGTCGTTGACGAGAATAAACTGGATAAACTGGTTGCTACTCGAGTTTTCATCGTGGGCTAGGCAGGCTTGTCAACAGTCCAAAAAGACCCTCGAAAGTTCTTGCTTTGAAGTTTATAAAGGCTGTAAGACATTTTTGCCAGTGAAGAAAGGGCCTCTAGTACAATAGCAGATTACGGTGCATCTTCCACTGAACTATATGTCCAGACACTTCTAATTTACAGAAGTGTGCATTCTGCAGACGGATTACAAGACGGCGCTCCACCTGGAACAATTTCTGCGTACAGTCCCGGAAATGGATTCGCAAATAAAGACGTACTTGTGCGGTGGCTAAAACATTTCATCGAAGTAGTCCACCTTTCGAAGGAAACATAAGTTTTACTCCTGCTAGATGAACATTGTACACACCAGAATTCTCAAAGCATTAGAGGTTGCTCGAGAAAATTGTGTAACTATGCTCTCGCTGCTAGTTCACACAACACATAGATTGCAGCCACTGAGGTTTCGTTCTTCAAGCCACTGAATAGTTATTAGATCAATGAAATGGAGAAGTTTCTACGACAAAGACGGAGACCTGAAGCTGTTACCCAGTTCCATACAGCAACGTTGTTTGGGAAAGCATACGGACACGCATCAATAGTGGGTACAGCAATATATGGCTTTCTTAAAACAGGAGTTTGGCCACTGAACAGAGATGTGTTTCAAAACTGTAATTTTGCAGCAGCACTTCAGTTTTAAACTAGTCATGTCTTGTTTCAGAGGTTTGAGACGCAAACCTAACTGCTACTACTAGTGAACTGTCACACGACACGCAGGTTTCAGCGTGAAAACATGTTATAACCACCAGAGGAATCAAATCAGGATGGCCTGAGGCTGATATCTCAACGTTAATGTCAAAAATTCATACTTCCTTGATTGAAACCTCCCCGACACCGCCCACAATCTCAGTTGGAAAAGGCGAATACGAAGTTAAGAAAACAAATCTAATAAGAAGTGGTCAGCGCAATCAGATCCTAGAAGATACTGCGACAAAAACAAAACGGAGAAGAAGAACAGCTATGACAACATCACTCCAAGGTCCTAGACCGAAAAAGACATCAAAAGCTAAACATTCATTGCCTTCAGTAAATAGACCTATCAGTTGCCATGAGCATAGCCGGTTCTATACTACATATTGTGATGACGTCAAGGAAGTCATAATTCAGTATCTAACATGTAAACAGTGGGTTCATGAGAAGTACGCTGGTGTTTGAAAGGGGAGCAAAGCGTTTTAGTGCTAAAAATGCAATTGAACTCAGCAAGAACGAAGAACTGTTGCAGTAGATTAATTTGTGTAAGACAAACAATGTTAACAGTAGGCATAATACTTTTTTGTCCGATATTGTCAAGATATGGCTATTGTACTTTTCATGCTAGCCTAGTAACACATTAACTTCGCGTTCTCTGTTCCATTAAATTGCCTGTAATAAAACAATTTAAAGATACAGATACTTTTAAAACTGGGACATCCACAGCTAAAATAAGTCATGCAGTACAACAGATGTTTAAATAAAGGTGTTCAGATTATTAAAATATAAAACTGATGAAAATTCCAATAGTCCGCTGTACTTGTATTTATTTAGGTCTGTTAGAGGCCCACACAACTTTTAAGATGCATCTTCTAGTGTATGTGTATGCTGTGTCATATGGTATAGGTGGACCTACATCAAACATTTGGTGCTTGACATAGGACTACAGGAACATACTCTAGTCAAAAAAGTGAAGGCAGTTCGTGATTTTAACACAGGCTGGACATTCATAATTGACGATGGTCTTTATCAGTTGACGAGGGATAAGAGCTTTGCCTAGCCTACTTTGCCTTACTACGCTGCATTCTGTAACAGATCCCTACACCGAATGGCATAGAGTTAATACACAGCAGAAAACGCAAATTAAAGGTTGAGAACTTGTTATGTGGATCTCTAATCGTCTTATACAGGGTGGTCCATTGATCGTAACCGGGGCAAATATCTCACGAAATAAGCCTCCAACGAAAAACTACAAAGAACGAAACTTGTCTAGCTTGAAGGGGGAAACCAGATGGCGCTGGTTGGCCCGCTACATGGCGCTGCCATAGGTCAAACGGATATCAACTGCGTTTTTAAAAATATCAACCCCCATTTTTCTTATATATTCGTGTAGTATGTAAAGAAATATGAATATGAAATTTTCTTGGTTTGTGATAGATAGCGCTATAATAGTCACAAACATATGGCTCACAATTTTAGATGAACAGTTGGTAACAGGTGGGTTTTATAAATTAAAATACAGAACGTAGGTACGTTTGAACAATAAACCCAACAAACCCCCTTCTGCCACCTCTTCCTATCGTCCCATCTGCCTCACCTCCATCTTCAGTAAGGTCCTTGAATCCATCCTCTCCCGCCGTATCCATCAGCACCTTGCTCAACACCACCTCCTCCCCCTTACCCAGTGTGGTTTCCGACCCTCCTCTGCTGAAGACCAACTCCTCAACCTTGTTCTCCTTCTGTCCCTCCAGCTCAACTCCCGTCGTTCCGCCATTTTTGTTTCCCTTGACCTCTAAAATGCCTATGACCATGTATGGCATCCTGGTCTCCTCTTTAAACTCCAAACCTACGCCTTGCCTATCAATTTTGTCCGTCTGGTCGCTTCCTTCCTCTCGCACCGTCCTTCCTATGTCACCCTCCACAACACCAACTCCCGTATCATTTATCCCACGGCTGGCGTCCCCCAGGGTTCGGTCCTCTCCCCTCTCCTTTATCTCTTGCACACAGCTGATATGCCCAATCCACCCCCACCAGTCCACCTTCTCCAGTATGCAGATGACACTGCCTTCCTGGCTCTCTATCCTACCCTTCAACAGTCTCAACGTATCCTCCAAACCCACCTTAACCAGTTCACCACTTGGTGTAACCAGTGGTTCCTCTGTCTCTACCCCTCCAAAACCCAGGCAATCATCATAGGCCGCACCACTCGCTCCTTTCGCCTCCATGATTTATACCTCACCCTTTATGGTCGTCCTATCGAGCTCACCCCCACCCTGAAATACCTTGGCCTCACCCTCGACCGACACCTCACCTGGACCCCTCATCTCCAGACCATCCAGCAGAAAGCTCATTCCCGCCTCCGCCTTCTGAAACTCCTGTCTGGCCAGACATGGGGATTGCATCCTTCTACCATCCTCCACACCTACAAATCCCTCATTCGTCCTATCCTCTGTTATGCCAGCATTGCCTGGACCTCCGCCCCCACCCGGTTTTACAAGGCCCTCAAAATCCTTGAATGCCATGCACTCCGCCTTGCCTTCCGTATCCACCTTCCTTCCCCCACACGGCTCCTGTATGAACTGATCCCCTTCCCCCACCTCCTCCTGTTCCTCCAACATCTCCGCATCCTTTACATTGTCTGCAGGCTTGAACCCCCCCCACCCTCTGGTTTCCTCCTTCCTCTCCACCCCACGCCCGTTGCCATGCCTCTATCGCTGTATCCCTCCCTCTCTCCACCTCCACACCCTGCATCTCCTTCATCAGGGCAATTTCCAACGCCTCCCCCTCCCGAATGACGAACTTAGCCGTGACATCTACCCTTCCTTCCAACTATAACCTGGCCTTGTTCCCCCCCCCCCCCCCCCAGGGCTCCCTTTTTTCCTCTTCCCTCCTTCTCCCAGAGCGGATTTTCCTCCTTCCCCCCCCCCCCTCCCCCTGAGACCCTGCACCCCATACTTGCCTCTTTCCTTCCCACGTCCCTCCCTACCTGGCCCTCTTCAGCGCGCCCCTCGCTCATCTCCCCCATCTCTTCCCCTCCCTCCCTTCTTCCAGTTTCCCTCATCTCCTTGCGCCTGGCAGATCCTCTGTCTTGATCATCGTCAGTGTGCGACATCAGTGTTGTGTTTAGTGCGTCAAGAGGTGTGATTTTAATTGTGTACTGCCTTGAGGTTCGCCATCAGTGTTTGTTATGTGCTACACCATCTGTCGATACCTTTAATGCTCCAGTCATACTGTGCCTTGAGTTCTTTTAACTGTCCCAGTGTGTGGCTTTTTGTGTGTGCTACTTTTAAACAGTTTTGACAGTTTTTTATCTCCATTTTACGGTCACCCCGTTTTTGTCTATTGCCTTCCATGATGATCCCCTTTTTTATATCTATGTTCACCATATTCTCTCCTTTGTTCTTTTTAAATGTCTTCTATTGTTTGTTCTATGTCTTTCGGCTGAAGAGTAGCACATATGCTGCTGCCAGCCCGCCCCGATGGGGAATTGAAATACAATAAAGAAAAAAAAAAAGTTTGAACATTTTATTTCGGTTGTTCCAATGTGATACATGTACTTTGGGAACTTATCATTTCTGAGAAAGCATGCTGTTACAGCGGTTTTTTTTGTGGTGGTGTTGAAGTCTGATCAACTTCGTTGATTTTTACTTCTGTAGGGAATGGAAGGGGTAAAAATTTTCTCTTTATTTATTTATTCTTCTTTCAGCTTTAGTCTGGGCACACAGAAGGTTCCTTTAACTCGCTGCTTTTGGTGTGTGTTTGAAAACATGTGTGTAGAAGTGCTAAAGGACGATATGTCCTTAAATTATGGAGAATTACGTAGAGATATCATTTACGGAGGCTCAAATACTATCGCCTTCGGTTCTTTATATTTGTGGTTGCGTAAGAGTTCTACCGCACCTACTGTGGTGAGTTGTGGTGTACTGTCACGTATCATGTCCAACTTCCGAAATAAGGTTCGTGCCTTCTCCTTGACCTTGTCTGAGAGGTAAGATTCGCTTAAGGCTCGATGAATGTCATGATTTCGGATCCTCCATTGGACTCCTGTGATCCATCGTAGGCATCTGCTTTGTACAACCTGTAACTTCTTGTAGTTAGTGGCACACGTAGTACCCCAAGAGGTCGATCCATACAAAATAGATGGTTCGACTGTGGCATGGTACAACTGGAGTTTCGTGCGTTGGCTGAGGTATGAGCTCTTCAGAAATGGGAGGAGAGCTCCCAGCATTTTGAGGCCAGACGTCTTCTTCTCCATAATGTGATGACTATACAACAGTTTTGCGTCCAGATGCACTCCCAGGTATTTTACAGTTGTTGCCCAGGGGATTGGCGGGTCTGATATACGTAGGCGTTCATTCACGATGGGTCTCCGACGTGTGAAGACAATAACTTTGGTTTTCTCTGCATTGATCGTTATTTTGTTCATGTGGGGCTAGTGGTCCACTAAATCTAGTTGGCGCTGCATCCGTGTGACGAGGTGGTCCATTCTGGTGCCTGCAGTCAGGAGCCCTGTGTCGTTGGCATAGAAACTGGCAGTAACATGTGGCACCGTCGGGAGGTCGTTAATATATAAATTAAACAGCAGTGGAGATATGACCGATCCTTTTGGAAGTCCTTCAAAGACAGGCCGTGTTGTTGAATTCTTGTCTTCAATGCGAACATATAATCTGCGATCCTGAAGAAAATTGTCGAGAAGTTTTAAATAGCAATCTGGTAGGAGAGGGGTACGTCGGAGCTTGACGATGAAGTTGCGTCGCCATACTTTATCGTAAGCCTTCTCTATATCGAGAAAGACTCCAATAGTATGTCGTTTCTTGTTGAAATTGTCTTGGATAGATTCCGTGATGCGCATTAGTTGTAACTCAGCCGATAGCTTCGCCTGGAAGCTCAACTGCTCCCGTCGGATGATGTTATGTGCCACAAGGATGTCCAGCATGCGTTTCAGTAGGACACGTTCCAGTACCTTTCCCAGCATCGGCAGTAAACTTATGGGTCTGTAGCTGTCAGGGTGTGAGAGATCCTTGCCCGGTTTTGGTATTGGCACTATTCTGGCAATCTTCCATGCCTCTGGGAAGTATCCAGTCCTGAGGCTGCTGTTCACTATTCGGGTGAGAAGCAGAACAGGCTTTCTCGGGAGGTGTTTCAATTCCGTATTGCTGATTCTATCTGCTCCAGGTGAGGTGTGTTTGCTATACTTGATAATCCTCCGAATTTCCTCCGGCGTTGTCAGCCGGGGCATAGTGCTAGTCGGGGCGTCCCGAATAGCTTCCCATTCCGCCGCTGTGTCCTCCTCAGCACGGTGGATTGTATCGTCTCCATCCTCCGTGGGGGGCGTAGTCATCCGTTGTTGGTATGTATCTGCATACAGCTCCGCCTGCGCCAGTGAGTCGTACGAGAGGCCATGGGGTCCTCGAATTGCCCTTTTGGGGGGCTGTGGCTGTCTGAGACTTTTAACTATTCGCCATTCATCTTTGGTGCGTAATAGAAAGTTGTCCATTTTGAGTTCCCACGTGTGTTGCTTCCAGTCCTGAACCTTCCGACGGAGTTCTCGGGTTAGTCTGTGAGTCTCCCGTCTATCGTCCGGATGGCGGTAACGGACCCATAGTTTCCGAAATCGATTGCGCCTTGTCTTAAGTTCCTGCAGTGGTGGTGGAAACTCGTCATAAGTGCCTTCTGGTTGCAGGTGCTCCGTGAGTGCTCGTTGTTTCGCATTGTTAATCTTCTTCGTGAGTACTGCGACTGCCACATCAATCGCTTCTCTGGTGGTAACAACCTGGGTTGGCCGCACATTGTTGTTGACGTACGCTTGGAACTGCTGCCAGTCGTAAGTTCTTGTCGTCGGCAGTGGGAGTTGCAAAGTAGCCCTCTCTATGAGTCCTAACACCGGTCTGTGGTCCAACGAAACATCATCCAGCGTCCGCAGATGGAGATTCGGGTTGATGTTCTTGATTATGGCGATGTCTAGAACATCAGGGTCTTGTGTCTGGACGTAAGGTATCCTCGTCGGTTCCCGTGGTCCATGGACGGAAACATGTAAATTCTCAGCCAGTGCAAACAACGTATGTCCTTTTGGGTTAGTCTTACGGGAATTCCAGGCAACATGTTTACTATTAAGATCCCCTCCAAGGAGGATCTTGTCGTAACCCTCTGTAACGGAGAGATCTTCTGGGTGGAGAGGCTTCTTTGGACTAAGGTAAGCCGCAATACAGGTAATGTTTCCGATCGTCGTGTGGATTGTTACTGCCGTGGCCTCTAAAGTCGGGAGTTGGGGTAAACATTCTTGTTGGTGACGAATACATTTTTTGATCAGAACTGCGGTCCCTCCACCCCGTTGGTCCCGTCTGTCCGTCCGGTAGATGTGCATGTTCCTTAAGCGGAGGTCGATTGACTCGCGGAGATGTGTTTCGGAGACAAATGCTCCGTCTATCTTGTGGCGATGTAAGAAGTCCGTGAATTCTATTTTCTTCAGTTTCAGGCCGTTGGCATTCCAAATGCAGAAGTTAAGATTCCTCGTGTGATGCCGTCTATCCATTTAGGGTGTTTGAAAAGCTGTCAGTACGCTTTCTACAAGCGAAAGGATAGACGTCAGCTTCTGCTGGAGGGCGGTGAGTAGTTGAAGAATATCTGTTAACGCTGGTGTAAAGGTGGTCGACCAGGCAGATAATGTCTCCGCTGGTGTTGGCGTCGGTGGATGGGCATGTATTGCTTCGGAGTACGAGCGCTGTTGTCTTGTCTGTCGTAGAGTCACTCTGGGTGCCGGTTGTGGTCGAGAGGCGATTGTTTCCACAGGGAGAGGTGCCGCTTGTTGTTGGGTGGCCGGAATCGCTGCCATGGCCGAGTTCTTAACAATTATAGGCCGTTGTGGGGTCGACTTCTTTGGTGTCCTTCTAGTATATTTCCGTAGGAGTTCTTGAAATTTGGGGTAGCCACGGAAGGTCGCTGGATGTTCTTGTTCACTATTGGCGCACTTCGGGGGCGCCGTTCGAGGATGGCTACAATTCGATGATTTATGGGATCCACCGCAGCGGACGCAGCGTGCTGGCATGCTGCAGTAGTTCGCTGTATGCTCGAAACGTTGGCAATGTCGGCACTGGAATGGTCCTTCTTTACTATTATAGGTTTCTATTATCACTCGTGTGTAGATCAGGTATTTAACATCATATATATTGTCACTGTCTTTTCCTGATGGGAGGGTGACTCGGTACACAGGTTGCGGTATCAATTGTTTCGTCTTCTCGTCGCGTTCCTTAAATTGGTAGACTTGTAGCACTTTGAAGCCTTTTTCCTTGAGGGCATAGTAAAGTTGTTCATCAGTAACTTCCGCCGGAAGGCGTTTGACAACTACTTTCAGTTCCATGTCGTCTGGTGCTTGATGCGTAAAGTGGGAGAAGCTGTGGTTCGTGAAGAATTTTATTGCACGCCTTTGGTCTTAGAAGGACTCAAAGTGGTATTTGATGCGGTCCTTTTGGTATATAGCTTTAAGGTTGCCCTCTAGAAGTCCGTTGAGCGTTTCATTGAGGTGAACGTAATCCTTTGTGAAATAAATTGTGACTGGGGGCACTTTGCGAAGCACATTCTTGTCTCTGTCCACGGCTTCTGCGGCATTAGAAGTTTGTGCCTGCTGCTTGTTGGTGGTTGATGGAGGCGCAGCTTGAGGTGTCAGTGGGGCGAATCGGTTCGTCGTGGGGATGGTCTCCGTTCGTCTCTTAGCCGGGTTGGCTAAGTCCCTGGCTAATGCGTTGCTTCTGCGCCGTTTGTTGTGTACGAGCGTAAAGTCCCCCTCTGCGTGTAAGGAGTCGTTGTCGTTTTCTGCTGGAAAGGCCGCTGCCATCTCCGCGTCGTCGACCGTTTGGTGGGAGTGCTGTGATTCGACATCTGAGTCCACAGATGGAGATGCCAGACAGGTGTCGTTATCCTGCTCTTGCGTTTCCCGTGAATAGCTGATAAGGCGTTGTATGTCCTTCAGCGTTTCTTTGTCCTCCTCCCGACATATATCGAGTCTTCTGGCATAGTCCTGGCGGTCGTCTTCATTGCTGTGTCCGTCGTGATGTGACGTATGGCCGACGTCCGACTACGGTTTCGTCGTGTGGTGTGTAGTCTTCTGCGGTCGAATAGCGCCTGTCGATCGTCGTTCTATCCTGTCATGAACCGCTGCCGTAGCCTGGGTCGTCAACCTGGGATCCGTCCTGTGTGGAGCGGCCGCTGGAGCGTCCAGCGGGCCAGGCCCAACCGACCGACCAGCGGCCGACTCCGGCGCATCCGAGGCGGCTTCCCCGGCCGCGCGCGCATCGTCCTCGCTCGTCGGCATCGCGAACTCGACTCTCTGTTACAGCGTGATTACCTGTAAATACCACATTAATGCAATAAATGCTCAAAATGATGTCCGTCAACCTCAATGCATTTCGCAATACGTGTAACGACATTCCTATCAATAGCGAGTAGATGGCCTTCTGTAATGTTCGCACATTGACAATGCTCTGACGCATGTTGTCAGGCGTTGTCGGTGGATCACGATTGCAAATATCCTTCAACTTTCCCCACAGAAAAAAATCCTGGGACGTCAGATCCGGTGAACGTGCGGGCCACGGTATGGTGCTTCGACGACCAATCCACCTGTCATGAAAGATGCTATTCAATACCGCTTCAAACGCACACGAGCTATTTGCCGGACATCCATCATGCTGGAAGTACATCGCCATTCTCCCATAATGCCGCACCATACATTAACCCGCCAAGGTCGCTGATGCTCCTTTTTTCGCTGCCATCGTGGATTTTTCGTTGCCCAGTAGTGCATTTTATGCCGGTTTTCGTTACCGCTGTTGGTGAATGACGTTTCGTCGCTAAACAGAACGCATGCAAAAAATCTGCCATCGTCCCGTAATTTCTGTTGCGCGCAGTGGCAGAACTGTACAAGACGTTCAAAGCTGTCGCCATGCAATTCCTGGTGCATAGAAATATGGTACGGGTGCAATCGTTGTTGATGTAGCAATCTGGACACCGACGCTTTTAACAGTCCTGATTCTCGCGCAATTTGTCTGCTGCTCATGGGTGGATTAGCCGCGACAGTAGTTAAAACACCTACTTGGGTATCATCATTTGTTGCACGTCGTGGTTGACGTTTCACATGTGGCTGAACACTTGCTGTTTCCTTAAATATCGTAACTATCCGGCGAACGGTCCTGAAACTTCGATGATGTCGACCAGGATACCGAGGAGCATACATAGCACACGCCCGTTGGGCATTTTGATCACAATAGCCATACATCAGCACGATATCGACCTTTTCCGCAATTGGTAAACGGTCCATTTTTACACAGGTAATGTATCACGAAGCAAATACCGTCCGAACTGGCGGAATGTTAGTTGATACCACGTACTTATACGTTTGTGACTGTAACATCACCATCTATCACAAACCGAAAAAAGGGGTCCAACTAAAACATTCGTGTTTCTTTACGTACTAGACGAACAAGTAATAAAAATGGGGGTTCCTATTTTTTAAAAATCTGTTGAAAACCGTTTGGCCTATGACAGCGCCTTCTAGGGGGGCATCCATAGTGCCATCTGGTTTCCCCCTTCAAGCTAGACGAGTTTCGTTCTTTGTAGTTTTTTCGTTTGATGCTGATTTCGTGAGATACTTAGGCCGGTCACTATAAATGAACCACCCTGTATACGTACAGCTACAGGGGAATACTGGACTTTTCATTCAGTTATATATTTTAAGAATTTTAACACCTGTATTTAAGAACATGTTGCAC
Source organism: Schistocerca cancellata (assembly GCF_023864275.1). Lineage (NCBI taxonomy): Eukaryota > Metazoa > Arthropoda > Insecta > Orthoptera > Acrididae > Schistocerca > Schistocerca cancellata. The sequence continues at coordinate 615,899,204 of NC_064630.1, read as the reverse complement.
TGTATGAACCGGCAGTCATTTATTTATAAATGTCAATGTTATTTCGTACTTACTGAAGAAACGCCGTGCCCGGCGCCAGACATGTACACTACTATACAACACGCTCCCCATAAACTCTTCCAAGTATTGGTCTGCTTTCCACCACCTTACTGGGAACCACCCTACCCCCCAGTACCCTTTCCTCCTTGATGACTGTCCCTTTCCTGACAACCTCGGTAAGGCCAACCACTCTGCCTCTCATCTCTCCGATGTTGTTTCTATCCCAGATGATCCCCACTTTGATTATTCCCTTTTCCCTGACGTCATGGACCGTACGAATACCTCTGTTCCTCCCCTTGCTCCTAGCTTCCAGTACTTGGGCCACGCACCACCATCTGAACTTAACACTCCCATCACTACACAGGACATAAGCCTCACACTCCGCACTAAACGCAACACTGCTCCTGGCCACGACTGCATTACCTACCGCCACCTCAAACATTGCCCTCCCTCCTTCCTTTCTGTCCTTGCCACTGGCTTCTATCCCGACCTGTGGAAAACCTCCCATATCCTGATGTTTTCCAAACCCAACAAGCCTCCATCTGATTCTTCTTCTTATCGTCCTGTCTGTCTCACATCGGTGTTCATCAAGCTCTTGGAATCCATCCTTTCCCGGCGCATCCATCACCACCTCCACCAAAACCACCTCCTCCCCAACACCCAATGTGGCATTCGACCTTCCTTCTCTGCCGATGACCAACTCCTTTGCCTCACTCATCTCCTCACCCTCCAGCTTAACTCCCGTCACTCTGCCATTTTTGTCACCCTCGACCTCGAAAAGGGCTACTACCGTATCTGGCATCCCGGTCTCCTGTTTAAACTCCAAATCTATGACCTTCCTGTCAACTACATCTGTCTGATGGCCTCCTTCCCCTCTCACCACCCCTCCTATGTTACCATCGGTAATGCCAATTCCCACACCTTCTACCCCTCTGCAGGTGTGCCCCAGGGCTCTGTCCTCTCCCCTCTCCTGTACCTCCTGTACACAGCAGATATGCCCCAACCCCCGCCCCCCTCCAGTACAACTCTTGCAATATGCCGCCCTCCCTCCTACCGTCCAACGGTCCCAATGCCTTCTCCAGAATCACCTTGAACTTTTTGCCGCATGCTGTAACCAGTGGCTCCTGAAAATCAATCCTTCCAAGACCCAGGCAATCATCGTAGGTCGTACCACTCGCTCCTTCTGGCTCGTGGATTTCTCCCTTACCGTCTGCGCCCATCCTGTTTGCCTCACCCCCACCCTCACCTACCTTGGCCTCACCATTGACCGTCACCTCACCTGGATCCCTCATCTCCACTCCATCCAAATCAAAGCCCACAACCGCCTCCAACTCCTCAAACTCCTCTCTGTCTGGATATGGGGGTTGCACGCCTCTACCATCCTCCACACCTATAAATCCTTTATCCGACCCAGCCTCTGTTATGCCAGTCCCGCCTGGATATCTGACCCCCCCCTCCCAATTCTATAAGTCCCTCCAGATCCTTGAGCGTCATGCACTCAGCCTCACCTTCCGTATACACCTCCCGTCCCCCGCGTGGATCCTTTATGACCTCATTACTTTCCCCCATCTGCTCCTATTCCTCAAACATATCCGCATACTCTACACCTCCCGCCGCCTTGATCCCCCTTACCCCTTGGTTGCTCCTACTCCTCTCCCATCGCCGTCCCCTGCCACGTCTTCACTGTTGTGTCCCCCCACCACTCCATCTCTACACCCTTCATCTCATTTCCCAAGGTGGCGTCCATCAACTCCCCCTCCCGGACTATGCCCTCTCTCCCTCCATTTATCCCTCATATCAACTCTGATCCTCACCCCTCTCCTTTCCTCCATCCTTTTCTTCCTCTCCCCCCCTTCCATCCTCTTTTTTTTTCACCACCACCCCTCTCTCTGCCCCTCTTCTCTCCCCCGAGTCCTCTTGCATTTCCCTCCTCTGCCTTTTCCCATTCCCTCTCGCGTCTGCCCTGCTCCTCCCCCCTCCGTCTCCCTCAATTGGTTCCCTCCTTTCCTTTCTCCTCTCCTCCCTCCTTGTTGTCCCCCTCATCTGTCCAGGTCCACCCCCCCCCCCCATCTGCCCTAGGCTATGGTGTGTCCTCTTTGTGCCAACATTTTAGTGCAGTGTTTACAGTGAGTGTTCAGTGTTTTGTGTTGCGAACGGCCATCATACTGTCGCTGGGTGCGATTTTATATCTCTTGCGAACAGAAACCAGACTGTCGCTATGTTTTTTTAATTGTGTGTCTAGTATGTTACCTCTCTGCATCCCATGTATTTCATTCGCTTTGCCAACCCTTTGCTTTATGTTTCAACGTTCCACAATTTTCCGCCGTTTTACAATTTAAGTCCCCCTTTTATCGCCTGCGTTTATTGTTTCTTAACTTCTTCTTACGTTTTAAAAAGTCTGTAGGCTGCCGAGCAGCGTAATAAGCTGCTGCCACCCCACTCCCTTCGGGGGGAATCGAAATACAATAAAGGAAAAAAAATTCGTACTTACTCAAATTATTTTATCGTAGCAAAAGGGTAAAACATCCCACTCCTTATTTCAAGTACCATTTAACGATTCCTTGTGAATGATGTGATGTTATCAACGTAATTTCTGTTGTCTGTGTTGGTTTCGATTTAGCATTTTATACACCCGAATCATGCTGAAAATATTTGAAACGTTTTACGAACTTGTGTTACGGAGGATGACGAGGAGATTAATGCTTAACGTCCCGTCGACATCCAGGTCATTAGAGGAGGATTACAAGCTCTGAGTGTGTTAAGGATTGGAAATTAAATTGGCTGTGACCCTTCAAAGGAACCATCCCGTCATTTGCCTGGAGCGTTTCAGGGAAATAATGGAAAACATAAATCTGAATGCCCAGACTGTGTTTGAACGGTCGTCTTCCTGGCCGCTACGCCACCTCGCTCTGTATGAGTTAAGGTAATACTGTACAACACAGTACAGTAGCTACCAGCACATACGTAGAAACTTCCTGGCCAGTAAAGGCGACCCGTTTTATTTACTGTGCCAATTGTTTTTTTTTTTTATATTTACTTAACGTTTTGTAATTGTAACGAGTATTTTTAGGAATGAGCATTTTGTGGTATCAATAGTTTCGATTCCACAGCGTAGATGCACGCTCGTAGGTTGGCACTACGAGAGCGGAGGAACTACGCCGACCACAGCGCCCTCTAGCCGACGCTGTGGGGCTCAACGAGCGCCGTTGTGCTTTCTGCGCAGTTAATCAAGAGCAGACGACCAAGCAACTTAGCTTCTACTTCGCAGGGGGCTGGCCATTACAGACTTTGCCTTTGGTATTTCGATGATGGTTTGTCCAACTACTAGTAACTGTCAGCTTTGATATATGAACAGCTTCGTACCTACGTGCTCATCAAGCCTAATTTAGGTGTATGTCTGACTAATATTCTCTATTAAATGTGCTTTTACTTTGCATGCAGTACCCAAGTGCTTTATCTCACCTGCTCCTACTCGCTTCCTTCATTCGGCTTGTTTTGCAGATCACAGGATCAGACACACGCGCCGCCTCCCTGGCGGGATACAAAACATTTAGTTTACGTGGCCGAACGACAGTAACCTTTCGCTACTAGGGAGTTGAAAGTGGCAGTGACGCTTTGTGAACGTGGTGCCGGGAGAAAGAACTGTGAAGGAGTGTAAAAACGGAAGGAAAGAAACTGAACCGTTTCGGTTGATAAAGAGGAGCGATGCTAACAAATAGAAACGATTCAGATGTTAAACCCTTTTATGTTTAGTCACTACCGGTTTCACATTACTTGCACCTGTATCTTCATGTGCATAGTTGTGTCATCTCATGATTATGGAAATAGCCAGTGATCACAATCGGTACCATCAAATACATTATCGGCAAAAATGGTGTGCCCTAAAAGTATTTATATATGAGAGAGAACGGTCCTGTAAAATCGAAAATCACCATGTAGAGGTGAACGGTGACTATCACAAGTTATCTAGGTGACAGACGGTCACCTAAAAACATTTTCCCGGTGGGCTGTCACCTCGATAGCACGTGATAGTGACCGTTCACCTCTACATGGTTGCTTTTAGTTTTAGTGGACTATTCTCCGTCTTTTCTTTTACTTTCAGGACATACGGTTTTTTTGCGGATCGTCAATTCCTTGTAGTGACTATCAAGAGTGGGCCTTCCCGTAATATGTTATTTATATCATGACTTGGCTCCAATTTGCACCAACGGTGCAGCCGTAAGTGATGTGGGAACGGTAGTGGGTAAGAATAAAAGGATTTTACAGCTGAAGCGGCTATATTTTTAAAAAAAATATTATTTGTGGTTGCTGTGACTGCCCGAACTATAAAGTTATTTTTTGTGAGATTAGTTGGAGAATGCTGTGCCATTCTATGATTGGGGTAGGTGCAGTAGTGCAACAGCATGCAGCAGACTTGAGGAAAAGTAAGAGCATTGGGCCAAATATTAGTCTCTCCCTTAGTACTCTGACTGCTTTGTAGCATTGTAAATGTCGTCTAACTGGTACAATGCTAGCGTCGAGACCTCCAGCTCTGTCTTACGGTATGGCAGGGAGTGTTATTTGTGCCAGTGGTTGTATGAAATCGGCAGCGTGACGGACTGACGGAAATGAGCTGTGGTGCTCGGACGTCCGTGTGACCACACTAGGAATAAATTTCCCCGATTTTTTTGGCCTAGGAGCCCAGGCAGTCCAGTGTGTCCACAAGTAAGGGTATTTCACTCCCACCCGCGTAAAACGTCGGAAGAGCAGTAGCTTTAAAGAAATTCTAGCCGATAAGCACCAGAGACAAGTGTTACGCCTTATCAGTTATATTTGTAAGTTGAAGGGGATTACTGCTATCAGCTGCAGTGAGGTTCAGTTTACATATAATGATTCACAGCTTTGGATTCATTCGCATTCATACAGTTAAATTTGGTTTCAAACACTACAGGAAATAGAGCCGTGCTGCGGCTCGCGTTGGTGCTGTTTGTAGATTTCCACCCTCTCTTGGAGGCCAGACCGTATCCTCTAGTTGGCATGGTTGCGGTTTTGTCTTCTTCTCGTCTTGACTGGTGCCTCTCATTTCGCAAGCGTTGCCTGTCGGCTAGTGGCAGCAGGGGCGGTTATCGAAATGTAGTAACTGTTGCCCTATCTTTCTGGCAACGTCGTTGTTTTTGCATGTCGTGTGAGTGAGGCGGTTCGGTTGGGCACTCAGGGGGAGCCATGTCCGCGCTGTGCGAGAACATGACAGGACCGCTGGCAGCTGCCATTGACTGCCAGATGGAAGGGCTGTGGTCACGAGGGTGCACGACCTCGTTGTAAACCAGATCCTGAAGGCTTTAAGATCAGTGCATTTCAATTCAAGTAGAGAAACCTCCACCATTGTGACATCTCGCGATTCTCCAGTGACTTGGGTTCGTGTTTCTGCTCGTAGTGTAACCTAGGCGAAAAGCAGCGAGTGTAGTGCTTGGTGAAAGCGGATCTGATTGGCTTTGCTTGACTTCTTATTACTAATTATTACGTTCAGCTTGTTACAATTTGTTATGTTCAACCAGCGGTATTTTTCCTGCCTGGTGGCCGCTAACGCCCCTGGGAGTTAGTGTATGTAACGGTATTGTACGTTTCCTCGCGTTGCCGCTGCTGTCCGGTGAGACGTGTAGTTTAGACAGCATTCTTGATTGTAGTTTGGTAGGTGATTCTTCTACTCTGGTGGTAATGATTCCTTTCTCATTCTGGTCGCACTAAGCACAGTATTCTGGGGGGGGGGGGGGGCGTAGTGCACTCCGTCGGTTCCGGCTTTCGCCTGTTGTTCCATTCTTGCATTTGCTTTATTGGACGCTAGGTACCCTCAGAAAGATTATCATTAGTCATTCGTGAGACTGTCACTAGTCTGAGTTACCGTCCTGTGAAGTGAATGCAAGTCTTGGGTGCCCATCTTATCACTTGCGAAAGTGTTTCTACCCGGACCTTATCAGAGGTCGATTCCTGGAGCACCGTCTGTGACTGGTCCTTGTGTTTTATTATTGCGTTATTTATTTATAATACCTTGTAATACCTACCTAAAAGTTTATGTATGTCTAGTTAACAGTTCCGGTCGCCTTTTGGAATAAATCTAGCAGTGTTAGGGTTGTGTTACAAGGTTACCATCTTCTTATTTCACCTGTTTAGTTGTCAGTTGCTTGTTTCTTTTATTTAACCTTTACTGGTATTTGATGTTTTACAGTAGGTTTCTAATTTTTTTATATAATTTCCGTTCCTGGTGTGTAAGGCATTCAGCAATGATTGTGATCATTTGCTTAAAAAATCGATATTTGTATTTTAGCAGTAAGCCTTAAAACCTTATTTGTTTCTCAATTCTGCTACGGTCGCAGGTTCGAATCCTGCCTCGGGCATGGATGTGTGTGATGTTCTTAGGTTAGTTAGGTTTAAGTAGTTCTAAGTTCTAGGGGACTGATGACCACAGATGTTAAGTCCCATAGTGCTCAGAGCTATTTTGTTTCTCAATTTCATACTGTAGTGTCCATTAATTTCTATTTAACAAAAAGTTTGTTTATTGAAATGACAGTGTGGCAATGACGCAATAGCACATTACATAAAAAAAAACATACCAGTGTTCGGACTGTTTCGTGTCATCCCGCCCGTCTGCTGCAGGTGTTCGCGCACCTTCCTGGATCGACGACTCTGTTCGACTACGTGGAGCGTGACTGCGTGCCAGATGAGCTGGGAGGCACTGCTGGACCTGTTGATAACTTTTCCTGTAAGCAGCTCCTCTAAAAGTTCACCGAGCAAATTCATCAGTGACCATCTCACTGATTACCTTAATTATTTCAAATAACCAATAGTTGTTTCAGGGTGCGAAACAGATTACGTACAGAATGAGATTTTCACTCTGCAGCGGAGTGTGCGCTGATATGAAACTTCCTGGCAGATTAAAACTGTGTGCCGGACCGAGACTCGAACTCGCGACCTTTGCCTTTCGCGGGCAAGTGCTCTACCAACTGAGCTACCCAAACACGACAAGACGAGGTACTGGCAGAAGTGAAGCTGTGAGGACGGGGCGTGAGTCGTGCTTGGGTATCTCAGTTGGTAGAGCCCTTGCCCGCGAAAGGCAAAGGTCCCGAGTTCGAGTCTCGGTCCGGCACACAGTTTTAATCTGCCAGGAAGTTTCAGATTACGTACAGGTGTCTGATTTCTTATTCAACAGTATCTTTGCCAACACTGCTTTCATATACTAAACAAAAAGTATCTCTTTGCAATGCTCAATGCGTTGTATTTTAATGCACAGAAGGCATAATTTTTGTTTTCTCACATCGTAGAAAACATCTTCTTACGTTTGTTCGTCTCATGGAACGTCTATTTCAGGGGCAGCCTAGAATTCATCTCGCAATCCACGCACTTGTTCGCAAGCTATAGAGTATCTGCGTGGATCCACACTTCCCACACATCCACACCTCAACGTCTGAGTGTTAGGATGGGGAGGAGGGGTAAACAACGAACGCTCCGCATTTAGATAGCAATGAAGTCGCATTGCATGCGGCTTGGTCAATATGAGATATTTGTCAACAATACAGATCACAAACGAAACAGATATCCAGTATTATTTTATTATTTTCGGCACACTAAAGACGTAATACAATATTTATCTTATACAATCTGCCGGCATGCCAACAGATGCGGAAAATTTTACAGATATTCGCACTCAGGTTTCCACGTAATAATGACCTACATAGCGTCGTAATCGAAAAAAACATCTTTCACATACATATGCTGATAGAAACAGCATAGCATTTTTGCCACCCTATTATGGAAACTTGAAAACTCTACCTGAGGAAAACAATGTAGCCCCCCCAAGGCAATTTTAACGTGAAGGGATTTGTCTTTGAATCGGGAATCACTGTGAAGATCAATGAGCTAAATCTTCACATGCATAGGATCGCTTTCGACTCAAATGGCAAACAGTCTCTGAAACAGATGTGAGGTTGGCAGCGTCCTAAAAACATTTAATAATTCTTGCATGGCCGTAACAAATTCTTCAGACCTCACGTTAGTAAGCTTAGGGAACTGGACTGTGTTACTCAGAATTTGTCCTTTGAACAACGCGACTTTCTTTTTAAATTCATCCCCATCAAATGGGCGTAAAAATGATAGCAGTGAATTTTAGAAAATAACTCGCCACTACTGTCATCTTTCATAAAATAACCGAACACGAAAATCAAATAGGAAAAGTCTGATTCACACAGTGAATTAATAACCGCGCACTACACAGAGCTACCGAAATTAAATACTGACACTGTCATACGAATTTATTCTATAAATTCAACCATTCATCACTGAATTAAAAGCAAAAAAAATTAAATAATATTATAGGCACTACAACTGTAAGGAATAATTGCCTAACTGTGTTTAAGACTTATTAATGGTAACTGCAACCACCCTGTCACAATTAGTTATCAGTCAATCCAGAATGAACACAATTCAAGGACTGATCGTTGGGCTGTTCATTTTTCCTTCCTTTTTCTTTCGCAACGGCGGTCGTGCATGAAGTGATTCTCCACTGCCGTCATATCACTGGCGGTTGAGACACGAAACAAATTTTTTTCTCAAAATTTTTAATAAAATGTATGTTTTCCACTTCTCCCTATAATCCCATCACTCACAACACTTTGATATTCATTATCCTATTTTTATTTTGAAAGTTGTATTTATTAAATTTCGAATTAATATTTTAGTGGTCAGTAAAAATGCAAGTAGCTAGACCGTTAGAATAGTGTTAGAGCACTGGAACTACTTTCAATGCGATGAAACCCATGTACGTTGTTCTTGAAAGAACCATCTACTCGAACACCGCAAAATGCAAAATGAATGTGACTATTCAAGAAAAATTACTGTAACCTTTTGTTAGAGAGCCTCTTTCACGTAAATCTGTATTTTGTTAGTTTTTATGATGTCACATAGAAGAACAGTGTTACGTAGCAACTTTGGTAAGAACAATGTCTCAAATTACCTTTTACGTACATACAGGAATGCTACTGAAACCCGGAATGGTTGTATAAGTTTGAAAGCTAAACCTTTCCCTGTGTTTGAGACAAACTTAGGGAGATGATCAGCCGTGAGTGGCTGCTGGAGAAGGACAAGTACATGTCAGACGAGAGCAAACGCCCCGCCATGGACCACGATGGCGACATCTACGGCATCGCAGGCTCATTTAAAAAATTGTCCGTGGATTGAAACACAACTCTTCTTTTGAAGACAGAGACACGACATTCTTATACACGTATACATATTCTACAGGATCACCTGTAGCCAATAAACTGAAATAAACTATTGTCTACTAAATCTCGTAATTCTAGTTCCTTTTTCTTATTTACTTATTTTGTCTTTCTTTACATATTGTGTGAATAATGATAATGGTTTATCATTAAGTAAACATCTTCATCAAGACTACGACAAACTCTTCTAGGTATAATCAGCACAACTGCCTTTCTAGAGTTGCCAACGGTTTGAAAGATGTGGTTTTTGTTTCTGTAGGCCTTCATATTACGTTTTGGCGTAATGGTGGGATTCAATATTACCACAAGGACTGTGTGTTCAAACTTGTGTATACGTACGCTTCTATCAGTATTTTTTCAGCTTATGAGATACATTACAACAGTGCATAATAGTGTCTGATTTACCAGATACGAAGCAACAGTTTTCTCACTTTTACTCTCAGATTGTCATACATTTTGTGCTCCTCTCTTTGCTAGTATCACAGTTTCCTATATGAGCTACTGCAGGAAATGGACAGAAATTTCAAAAGACCGAAAACACGACACATTGCCACGCATAGTACGTGTAGGAAACCCATTGGCCTTCAAAATAGCTTACAGTCTTCTCGGAACGGATAAAAGCAGTTGCTCTACGGTTTTCATGACGATCCTTTATCATTCTTCCTCGAAAGTAGTGACAATTTTGGAAACCATGATGGAGGTAGAGGGCGACCACTAACACTTCTCCTCACAGACATCCACAAACGCCATAATAATGTTAAGATCCGGAGGCTGTGGTGGCCAGGGAAGTAGCAATAATTCATCCTCATACCCACCAAGACACTTTAGAGAACCGTACTGTGTCTAAAGAAGGTGAGTAATGGAGCGACACAATCATGCAATATTTAATTAGGATACGTCCACACAACCAGAATAATTACTTTCTTCACATAAGCTAACGTTTTAACTACCGATCTTCCTGTGTTCATACAGCAAATGAGAGAACTTAGTACTGCAGAAGTATTTCTTTTTATCTGTGTCTTTATTGTGCATGTCCTACAGGATATTAACAAGCAGTTGCAAAGTTATACTCCAAACGCAATTGCTGTCACCTTGAACATGTATCTCTGCTGTCAAAACATAGCACCTTTAGTAAACAGATTATCTGCGTAAAAATAGCCTGTGTCAAAATTGCCTGCGTAAAAACTCGACAGCTGACGTCCTGTTTAGGGAATTAAGTTTTCGCTGTTGCAATAGGTGTATCTATGACATTGAGTGACAACATTATTTCGTTATTTCATGTAGGTAGTGCTTCATTTTAGCTACAGCTATCAAAAATGTATATCACTGTCGCTTGAGAAGTAGGCGGCGTTGCACATTTTAGTATAAGTTTATTTTCATTTCGTAATTCATTGGTTCAAACGTAATTTTCGTCATCAGTTTCGGCATCTCGAGCAAGCAACGTCAACTTTATTCAAGATGAATCCGCATTGTTTATGGCACTCGAATTTCATAGCAAAAGGTTTGGAGAATGGTGTACTCACGAAACGCACTTGGCGTAAAACGTGTAAATATGGCAGGAAGATAACTTCCTACCACTGCTACTATAATTACTGTTATGAGGTGGTTCCTTGCACGCAGCAACAGTTGCTATGATGATCGTTAAAAACAAAATACGATTGGACAATTCCTAGGACAAAAACAAATGGCACACAAGATCTGCAAACAGTTTACTGAGAATTATTGATAGAAGTTTTGTAATACTTAACTGCACTCTTAGGACTGTGATGTACACTGTATTGGTTTGATTGGTTTCTCTTTAACCATTGGTACAGTGCACGATAACTGACATCACTGTTATTAGCCCTCTTGTTTCCGTCTTTGGTGGCAACTGTAGCTGAGTGCTGAGATGCTCGCTGATACACTATCCTGACACTTTTTCACGATGGTCTAGATGCACAAACAGTTAGGTGGAACCTTCCATCTGATTACACTAATGAGCCAAAACATTATGATCACCTAATTAATATACTACTGGCCATTAAAAATGCTACACCACGAAGATGACGTGCTACAGACGTGAAATTTAACCGACAGGAAGAAGATGCTTTGATATGCAAATTATTAGCTTTTCAGAGCATTAACACAAGGTTGGCGCCGGTGGCGACACCTACAACGTGCTGACCCGAGGAAAGTTTCCAACCGATTTCTCATACACAAACAGCAGCTGACCGGCGTTGCCTGGTGAAACGCTGTTGTGATGCCTCGTGTAAGGAGGAAATGCGCACCATCACGTTTCCGACTTTGATAAAGGTCGGAGTGTAGCCTATCGCGATTGCGGTTTATCGTATCGCGACATTGCTGCTCGCGTTGGTCGAGATCCAATGACTGTTAGCAGAATATGGAATCGGTGGATTCAGGTTGGTAATATCCAACGCCGTGCTGGATCCCAACGGCCTCGTATCACTAGCAGTCGAGATGACAGGCATGCTATCCGCATGGCTGTAATGGATCGTGCAGCCACGTCTCGATCCCTGAGTCAACAGATGGGGACGTTTGCAAGACAACAACCATCTGCACGAACAGTTCGACGACGTTTGCAGCAGCATGGAGTATCAGCTCGAAGACCATGGCTGCGGTTACCCTTGACGCCGCATCACAGACAGGAGCGCCTGCGATGGTGTACTCAACGACGAACCTGGGTGCACGAATGGCAAAACGTCATTTTTTCGGATGAATCTAGGTTCTGTTTACAGCATCATGATGGTCGCACCCGTGTCTGGCGACATCGCGGTGAACACACATTGGAAGCGTGTATTCGTCATCGTCATACTGGCGTATCATCCGGCGTGATGGTATAGAGTGGCATTGGTTACACGTCTCGGTCACCTCTTGTTCGCATTAAAGGGACTTTGAACAGTGGACGTTACATTTCAGATGTGTTACGACCCATGGCTCTACACTTCATTCGATCCCTGCGAAACCCTACATTTCAGTAGGATAATGCACGACCGCATGTTGCAGGTCCTGTTAGGGCCTTTCTGGATACAGAAAATGTTCGACTGCTGCCCTGGCCAGCACATTCTCCAGATCTCTCACCAACTGAAAACATCTGGTCAATGGTGGCCGAGCAACTGGCTCGTCACAATACGCCACTCACTACTCTTGATGAATTGTGGTATAGTGTTGAAGCCGCAAGGGCATCTGTACCTGTACACGCCATCCAAGCTCTGTTTGACTCAATGCCCAGGCGTATCAAGGCCGTTATCACGGTCAGAGGTTGTTGTTCTGGATACTGATGTCTCTGGATCTATGCTCCCAAATTGCGTGAAAATGTAATCACACGTCAGTTCTAGAATAATACATTTGTCCAATGAATGCCCGTTTATCATCTGCATTTCTTCTTGTTGTAGACCAGTAGTGTAGCTTGTCTTTCCGACTTTGAAATGAAATACGTCACTTATGTGTAATAGTTTGTTTTTTTTTTGTGGTTTTAGGGCGCAAAACTTCTATGGTCATTAGCGCCCAATGTGTAATAGTGATCCCAAAGTTTGTTGGTAGGTTTGTGAAGGTATGTGGCATTAGATTTCTAGGAACAGGTCTTGTAATTCCTCTAAATAGCGGGCCGCTGGTTTGCGTACGCAGCGCTGACACCAATTACGGACACAGATGGGTTCCGTGTGATTTACACAAGGCGAATTTGGTCAGCGACACATCAGTGTTAGTTCACTATGATGCTGCTCAAACTGTTGTAGCACGGTTCTGCCTCTGAGACACGAACAATTATATTTCTAGAAAATGACATCGTCGTCGTCGAACAATAAAGCATGTAGGTGGTTCGCAGCTGTCAGAGTATCTTCGAATATTACTACAGGTCCCACGTCAGAGAGGGAGAAAGTCGCCCCACAGCATAATAGTGCTCCCACCGGCCTGCGTCCGTGGAGCGCTACACGTTTCTAGCCGCTGTTCACCTCGATGACGGCGTTTGTGGAGGCGATCACAAACCTAGTGTAGCAAAATATGTGATTCACCCGAAGGGCCGACATGTTCCAACTTGCCAACGGTCAAATCCAGATGGCCCCGTTCGCACTACAATCGTGACTGATGATGTCGTCGGGTCAACACGTCAACATGTGCGAGTGCTCTGCTGCGGATCTCCAGGTTCAACAATGCACGATGAACACTGTGTTCCGAAACACTTGTGCGTGACCAGCATTGTACTCTTTCGGCAGAGACCACAGATCACCATCTATCTGCTTTACAGAGCAGATAATCCTCCAAACCTCCTGTTCTCGAAGAGTCGTAGACGTCCAACCATTTAGCGCCTAGTGGTAGTTTCATTGTCGTACCTCTTTTAGCATATGCTCACGACAGTAACACTTGAACATTCGACCACTTTCACCATTTTAGAGATACGCGTTTGCAAGCTCTGCGTAAAAAATAATCTGTTCATTATAAAAGTCGCTTATGTCAATTATTTTCCCCATTTGCAGCCCATATCTTCGCTAGAGTGATCCCTCATCGCTGTCTGTTCCAATTACATACATTTGTTAGTGCATCACTTGCCCGCAACTCCACTAGGTGGCATCCACCGATGTGGTAGGCGGTGGTTATAATATTTTGGCCTCTCAGTGTATATTTACTTTTATGGATTTCCACATGAGGTCCATTTGTATGAAGTAAAACGGATATGTAACGTAATTAGTGTCTTGTGTGTCCTCCGTGGAGTCTAGCTACGCAGTGTCTGACTCGTCGGCAACTGGGCGCACGCCCATGTAGGCTGCATCCCGTATCCTCTGGGAGACACCGTAGGTGATGTTGCCTTACAGTGTCCAGATCACAGTAAAGGTCTGAAAAGAACAGTAGAAATGTCACTGTTTCTTGCACTGGCTTTGAAACAGTTTAGTTCCTCACGTGACTGAATATTGTTAATCACTTTCTGTTCGGTCCTAACCACTCTTATTGACTGTAACGCTTTAGTTAGTTGAGAAATGAAGTACAAGTATCTTGACCCGGCACGCACAGACAGCAGCTGTTCGACATTCTGTTTGTATTAAGGGATCGCGGACCACTCAACAGTCTAGCATCAAGGACAAGCGCACTCGCTGCTCCGAGTTCACATTGACAACAGACTTTTCTGGAATATGATTTGCACCAGCTCTACCCAGTACCTGACGGACCTCGTCATATCACATTAACATTATCTTTCAACTTCCGCAGTTATTGACTGCATAATCTGAATCTATGTCTTTTCTTATAACACTGCTGCTCTCTTTCCTCCCTGTACTACCTTGTAAAATATTGCCTGGTGGCTTAGAATATGACCTACCAACGCCCCTCCTCTGCAGGTAAGTGTCTTTCACGTATTCTTTTTGTCTCTTGTTCTTTTAAGAGACTTCATTTATTTTATCACTGCTCTCCTTCTATAATGCACATCAAAGGCTTAAATTTTCTTCTATTTGGGATTTGCAGTTACACACAGTTCTTAGGTCCAGACACACATTCTCAGAACCCACTTTTTCAAATTATGGCCTGTGTAGTGATTAACAATATTGATTTCACCTCTTCCAGTCTGTTTCTCAAATACTCCTTGCTTTATCCGTCAAGTGTAATTGTGCTTCAGGTATGGTTGAAGACCTTTACATCCTCTAGCATGGTGTCCACAGTTTTTACGTTTATTATGTCACAAACTTTCTGGATCAGTTCAGTAGTTTCCTCATTGGATATACATATTCGTTCTCAGTCCTTACATCGTGTTCGTTTGAGATTTCATACTACTCATCCGGCCTTGTGATGTTTCTTCTCCCTGTTATATGGACCATGAAAGTAGATCAAAGAACGATAACGCAGTTTTTCACGGTGACATTCTAGAGTGTTTGTTTCTCAGGTTTCTTACAACTTGTCAGTTTTGTTTGTTAACTCAAGCCTTCTATGCGCTCCTCATTGCCATCGGTTAACTGTCGTATTAATAGGTTGTGTGGTACTCCCATACATCAAATTGGCCGAATTCTATCATGGGGACATGACTTATGCCTAGACGTTACGATGTCTGTAGTGGAGGCCTATCGGAAGCGATGTTGATTACCACAGAGGCAATGTAATGGTTCATCATCGAATTACCCTTTCCATGCGCAACCATCAGTACAGCCGCTGCCCCCGTTAAAGCTGTTTCGAGCCGTGATCTCATCGGCGTTTTGGTAAGAAAATTTCAGTCTGCGCCCTCATGGGATAAGATTTTAAATGTGAATCTTAGGATCGAAGGCGCTTAGGGCTCATAGGAGCAATAAAAATTGGGGCACATATGAACTATCACTTTTCCCTCGCACAATACACGGATGGAACAGGAGTGAGATGGCATAAAACAAGAAGCACATTAGTAGAAAGAGTAGAAGAGTATACAAAACGTTTCATTCGCTGATGAAAAAGTAGGAACATAAATTATCAGGATTTCAGCACCAATAATTACAGAACGCTGAGTCTCGTAACCGCATAAATACTTGGGAACGAATCCTAGAATTTAACAACGATAGTGATGAAGTCTTCGGCGTCGGTTAGGAAACTCTCCTGAGTGTTCGCTTCAAATTTCTCACTTTGTAAACGTTAATACAGGTTCCCAACAAGATTTAAACCACGCTGTACTGGATGCGAGCCCGATTTTCTACTACTATGTCGCTTTTTTTAACGGTCTCATTCTTCGTCTTCAATCCTTCTTCCCCTCTCCAGATTAACGTACTACCGCGTTGAATTCAATATCCCTGGAAAGCGAAGTACCTTATTCCATGTTCCTTGCCATACAAAGGTCACTATGCGTCATCGTTTAGGATTTCTAGTTTATATCTAAGTTCTTGTAATCGGTAAATTAGAAAGCGATAAAGAACTATAAGAAAGAAATAAATAAAAAATTACAAGTCTTTCCTTAAAGCCAATAAATGCCACCCTTTTGGTTGAAAAATTGTAAAATGAACTGATGTTTTAAAGTAAATCGGTCAACATGTTATGTCTACATTGTCCTTTTTGTATTTTGCGTTGTATGATGTAATACTCAACTGAATTACTTCTACTTTGTCATAATTGACTTCTCTTCCTTTTTTCCAGACATTATAACGAATCCAAAACTAACGAAAAACTCAATAAAATACGCTGTCCACTAAATTCCCCACAATGTCACTTCATGCTTTGTCGCTAGTGCTGTACTCAACAATATATTATAAAAAAATTGCAAAAAGCTGTATATCTTTATTGGTCATGTTTACATTGCGATGCTGTGTGGTAGTATGTAGCTTAAAATCTTCCGAAACTGCGACATGGTCGCGAATTGAACAGTGACCCGAATATAGAATAAATTTCCTTTACTTCACGTCTATGGTCACAATTTTTTTGTCTTCAGATTACCGGTTTCGGTCTATAGTGACCATCTTCAGATCTGTTCTATGAAGTCATGTCCTCATATACTGGAGCCATAGCGGCTTGCCAATATGACTCTAGTATACAACGACATGTTTTTATAAAACGGGTCCGCCGCTCGTGGTCTCGCGGTAGCGTCCTCGCTTCCCGAGCACGGGGTCCCGGGTTCGATTCCCGGCGGGGTCAGGGATTTTCACCTGCCTCGAGATGACTGGGTGTTTGTGTTGTCCTCATCATTTTATCATCATCCAGGAAAGTGGAGAAATTGGACTGAGCAAAGATTGGGTAATTGTACGGGCGCTGATAACCACGCAGTTGAGCGCCCCACAAACCAAACATCATCATCATCATCATTATAAAACAGATCAGAGGATGGTCATTATAGACTGAAAACGGTAGTATGATGACAAAAAATGTGTAACCATACAAGTGAAGTAAAGGACATTTATTCCAAAAATCTTCCTTGCATCTGATATCTTCTGTCAGGATGTAAAGCATCCTATGTCTATTACGGTAATTCACTGCATTTATTTTCATACTGGAATACGGAATGTCATCCGGATGCAGAATGTCTGCTATTGTGATACTGTTTGGTGCTATCCTGCATAACGTCCTAAAATATGCCTAATGCTTGGGCAGATGTCCTTTCCTTTTTCGCACACAAATCTGTGTTCCTCATTATGCACTGAACCATGCCACTTCAACCGGCAATGAGCTCATTCGGTCCACTATTTAAGTTCCTCACCAACCACTACGTCAGTTCATTTAATGTGGGAAACGTAGGTCCAACGTGAAACCGAACAAGACTGTTGAATAACGTACGAGAGCGGCAGCTTTCTTTCCAAGCTTTTCCATCAAACACTTCTATCATTTCAAAGAATATTTTTTCTTTGGAAAGTGCCATTAATGATATGACAATCATAGTAGTATATTCGTGGTGAGGTATAGTAAGTAATCGATAAATTGATGGCGTATCGCAGTGATCAACACTGCAATGCATAAACGAACGCATCGCTAAATCAATATCCAGTCAACTGTATCTCGACTATACCGAGCCACGAATATACTACTAATATTATAATTATTATGGTTGTTTTATTCCGAGGAAATCGAATTCATTGAAGAGGTACAGGAGTTTGGCTGAATATTGGAATAAAGGATGCAGAAAATGAAGAGATTCGAATGCAGTACGGGTAGACTACGAATACCTGGCCACAGCCTATACCGTCTCAGCCGATGGTTGACAGCTGGCGCTCTTTTATGGAGTTGAGCAACATCTTAAATTCTTCGACCATAGATTTATTGAATACACCTCAGCGGCGTTTGTTACATGTAAGCACGTACTAAAATTTTGCAGAAAATGAGAAATTCGAATAGAAATTATCCAAACCATCTCCGATTGTTTCATCTTTCCCTTGTAAGCATTATGAAAGAAAATCGAAGTTATAATTTCTTTGACTGAGTTTCAAAAGCGATTTCGTGAACTCGGAGCAATCGTTTTCATCTTCCGAAAACCATGCTCCACCGTGGGGTCGGGTTTGTTGGTGCGGTGGTAAAGTGCAAGCTTGTAGATTGTAACGTCGTGGGTTCCAGTCCCTATTACACACTGAAAATTTTCAGTCTGCTCTTACGATATTCTTCACCTCTCAGTGACGTGAAGATAGTCTAGGAACGACGTGTGGTTTCGATTCCATGAAAATTGTGTGCTCTTTGCCTCCCTGGGGTAGCTATCGTGTGCGCAAGTCGCCGAAGTGGTGCTCATACAACTTGTAAACAGGGGGCTAAACACCACTCTTGAGGGACACGTAACCATTCATGATATTAGAATTTACTTTCCATGGTTGGTCTCCTAAGCTCTTATTCTTGCAGGCTAATGGATACCTCACTGCCCTTGTGTAACGCCTTCATGGAGTCCTGCTTCTTATGTTTCCATGTTACACAATTGTTGAATTGTTTCCGGCAGCGTTTCACAGCCACCTTAGATGGCGATAAGAGATTATTTGTGGTCAACGACCACACTCTCATTAGAAAATTTCAGTGTCATGATGTCGTGATCTATCCATTCCCATGGAAACAGAAGCTGTGAACATCTGCAATATATCCTATATCCTTCGACAAGTACTTTGGATAACACAAGAGGTGACGTCGTTTCTCGTAAGCAGACTACTTTGCTTCGTCCGATATCAACCACAACTGGATATTTTCGTAATTTCATGTGGGTATTTTCATGATTTTGAGTTTGGTGTTACACCATACCGTTGATTAAAAGCCAAAACACAATCTCCACAAACACGACTGGCTCGGTGAATATTTGAATAAAAGATCTCTGTACATTTTCTACTGGACATCGAATGCTCTACAGAAAAGAAAGAAATGGAGTGGACAACATGAGTACTATGCTCTCATAAGAAGCAGCTTGCTTGTGACTTTGGTTTTCCCATTGACTTTCTTTTCAGAGTTAATGTAGTGTCTTCTGAATTATAGTGCATACCCCTTTCAATTTTGAATCAGAATTTCTAGGGCGATTGCAGCTGCAAATTCCATTATGCAACTTCCAGACAAGCATTGTTTTTGTAAATCACTTTATAGTGAAATTATTATGTCGCCCGTTATGCTAGTTTACTGCTCCATGCTCAAGCAAGGTTTAAACTTGAGAAGGCGTTTGTCTACTTTCCCTCTTCGTAGAGAAGACACGCGATGACAGAATCCGTTGTTGCCACCTCAATACTATCAAGGCAGTGGAAAGACCTCCCATGTATTTTTCACGATGGTCAATAGCTACCATCATTTTAATGCAAGGTTCTACTCCAAATGGTATGCTCTTGTGTTCAACCTAACAGCGAATACAGAATCATTTATAGCAGTACCTAAGCTTTAACATGGAATTAGAATGATGGTGCAGCTGTGCATTTTTCATGTGTACTAATTATTGACAGAGTTGAAAGAAGCAGTTACATAGATTGTATGTCATCTTTCATAATAATATTAAGGACACCACATTATGACACTGATAATTACGCCATAGCGAACCACCAGGAGCCCAGATCTAAAGCCTCTTGAACTGTGATCTGTCATTCCGTCACCGAGTACAATACAGAGATCAGTCATAGAATATTTGAGCCTGACACATGCTCGTGTTTCGTGTTTCTGAATTAAATCTAGTGGTGTCCTAGCCTCATATACATGCCTGGACAGTGCCAGATCACG
Organism: Schistocerca cancellata; assembly: GCF_023864275.1. NCBI lineage: Eukaryota > Metazoa > Arthropoda > Insecta > Orthoptera > Acrididae > Schistocerca > Schistocerca cancellata. The sequence continues at coordinate 615,879,327 of NC_064630.1, read as the reverse complement.
TGAAGAGCGGTCATGAAAAAAGGTTCTCTCTGTTGCTCACGTAAGAGGTCACCAGAGGTTGTAAGTAGGCTGTTTATGTTTTCTTTCTGTAAGTAGGCTGTTTAGGTTCTTATATTGGTAACGCCGCCGCCACATAGCGGTCTCTGTATGAAAATGAAATCACTGGCTGTGCTGTGTGCAGTCTGTGGCTAGTTTGCATTGTTGTCTGCCATTGTAGAGCGGCAGCTGGATGTGAACAGCGCGTAGCGTTGCGCAGTTGGAGGTGAGCCGCCAGCAGTGGTGGATGTGGGGAGAGAGATGGCGGAGTTTTGATAATTTGTAATACTGGATGTCAATTATGAATATTAAGGTAAATACATTGTTTGTTCTCTATTAAAATCTTTCATTTGTTAACTATCCCTATCAGTAGTTAGTGCCTTCAGTAGTTTGAATCTTTTATTTAGCTGGCAGTAGTGGCGCTCGCTGTATTGCAGTAGTTCGAGTAATGAAGATTTTTGTGAGGTAAGTGATTTCTGAAAGGTATAGTTTAAAGTTAGTCAGGGCCATTGTTTTGTAGGGATTATTGAAAGTCAGATTGCGTTGCGCAAAAAATATTGTGTGTCAGGTTAAGCACAGTCGTGTATAAATTTTTCAATGGGGACGTTTCATATGGCGACCCTGCCAGGATACCTCACTGGAATCTTCTGATTTTTTTCTTGTAGTTTGTGTATTTAGTGTAGCTTTTGTTTATCGCTAGCGCATAATTATAGAGAGAATTTCCTTGGTAGTTGTGGTTTTTCATTGTTGCACAGTAAAACAGTTGTGGCATGCATGTAGATTTGCACCAAGTATTTCGCAGCTGCGCTTGCAATTAACTAGATATTATTTTCAGTACTATGTTAATGTGTTCTCTTATTTTTGCTTTTCAAATTGTGCTTTTCTGTGTTATCATGTGAAATATTGTGACAATAATGGCGTGTGAAAAACGTAACACTCGGTTCCAAAATAAACTGAGAAATAATAGTGAGGACGAGCATAGCTTATCAGCACCACTGTGTAGTGAATTAACAGACATTCGAAGTAGTAATTTGGTAACTGTGCATAGGGAGATGGAGCGGGTGGCAAATAATGGTGTAGACAGTCAAACAGGTAGTGAACAGGGAAGCATTATCGATCGATCGGTCGGCAACAGCTCGCCTCAGGAATCCGAAATGATAGGACACAATTTTGTAAATACTGTAGATTCAGGTTTTGCGTCCTCACCGTTTTCTCAAATGAGTCAAGACACATTTCCTGCTTGTCAAAATGTGAATGTTGCCGGTGAAAATGCACAATATGTGAGAAGTTGGGACTGTTGTGTTTGCATGTGTGTTAATAATTCAGCAAGGGACTGAATAACAGCTTTGCTGGTTCGAAGAAAATTCCAAAAACTTTGTGAGTGCACAAGTGGTGATTACGGACTTGCTATATTAACTGCAAGACTCTTCAATGGTGATTGTGCACCCGCACAGTCACAACAGATGGCTGCTGGCCATCTCTACAAGGACTACAGTGGGTCTACACCTTTGCTGACACACCAATACCATTATTTCTACAAGGACTGCAGTGGGTCTGCACCTCTGGTGGCCCACCAATACCACAATCTCTACCAGGACTACAGTGGGTCTACTCTGTGATGACCTACCTACCAATATTCGTCAGAACTTCGAATGACTCTGCTGTGGGTTTGCTCCATTGTGGCCCATTACCTGTCAGCATGTCAAGAGTCAGCACTGTCTTTCCGTTGGAAGGACACCACTACTTCTTCAAGACTGCATGGAAATCCACTACTTCTGGGTGCAATTTTTTTACTAATGAGACTTTGTGAAAAAAAACTGTAATTACTATTATGATGATCAGCACTGTCTTTATGGACTGTGAGAAAATTTTAGCTTTTGACCAACATTGTATCAATAAGTGTGTGCATTTTATATCTTTGTTACTATAATTGTGAAAAATTTTTGTCAAATCTGTATTGGCCAGTGCCCAACACCATTTGTAAAAATTTTTTGTGGGGGGCATGGGGGCTATGTAAGTAGGCTGTTTATGTTTTCTTTCTGTAAGTAGGCTGTTTAGGTTCTTATATTGGTAACGCCGCCGCCGCGTAGCGCTCTCTGTATGAAAATGAAATCACTGGCTGTGCTGTGTGCAGTCTGTGGCTAGTTTGCATTGTTGTCTGCCATTGTAGAGCGGCAGCTGGATGTGAACAGCGCGTAGCGTTGCGCAGTTGGAGGTGAGCCGCCAGCAGTGGTGGATGTGGGGAGAGAGATGGCGGAGTTTTGATAATTTGTAATACTGGATGTCAATTATGAATATTAAGGTAAATACATTGTTTGTTCTCTATTAAAATCTTTCATTTGCTAACTATCCCTATCAGTAGGTAGTGCCTTCAGTAGTTTGAATCTTTTATTTAGCTGGCAGTAGTGGCGCTCGCTGTATTGCAGTAGTTCGAGTAATGAAGATTTTTGTGAGGTAAGTGATTTCAGAAAGGTATAATTCAAAGTTAGTCAGGGCCATTGTTTTGTAGGGATTATTGAAAGTCAGATTGCGTTGCGCAAAAAATATTGTGTGTCAGGTTAAGCACAGTCGTGTATAAATTTTTCAAAGGGGACGTTTCAAGGTGTTCTTCTACCGTCGCTCCGTGATGACTCTCCTACCGTCCCAGCTATCAACGCTTCACAGTATTCCGATTCTACATCTATGGAATGGGATTCCATTAGAAAGTTTGTGCACCACGACCACACAGCGAATATTGTAAACAAGGAAAAGTGTAGTATTGGTCATATAAAATTTAAATTGTTTTGTTTTATTTTTTTTATTGCTTATCGATTCCCAACAGAAAGTGACCATATTCAGTGCTAAGATAAAATAAAAACACAGAGTCAAACCTAATCTATTAATGCACACACATTTTACAATATAAGGCATTGAGTTTTACAAGGTAACATACCTACCAAGACTAACTCCTGTGGACTCATATAATCATACACAAAATGTAACTTTAAGCAGGTGTTTATCGTGAAGAACATGCGAACTAGCAGGTAAGATTCAAACTGAGCCAACTGCCTACAAAAACTTACGTAGCTGGTGGACACGCCCTCTCTGTACGTAAGAAAACAATAGGTTGTACAGAGCTTTATATGAAACAGACTACAGAATTGTAGAGTTAAAATATTGTAAGTAGGCTGTTTATGCTTTCTTTATGTAAGTAGGCTGTTTATGTTTTCTTTATGTAAGTAGGCTGTTTATGTTTTCTTATTGGCAACGTTACGTAGCGCTCTGTATGAAATCACTGGCTGTGCTGTGTGCAGCCTGTGGCTAGTTTGCATTGTTGTCTGCCATTGTAGTGTTGGGCAGCGGCAGCTGGATGTGAACAGCGCGTAGCGTTGCGCAGTTCGAGGTGAGCCGCCAGCAGTGGCGGATGTGGGGAGAGAGATGGCGGAGTTTTGAAATTTGTGATGAACTGCTATATATATTATGACAATTCTAAAGGGGATGTTTCAATATATTGCCATAAAAACATAGTGCAAGAAAATATTCATTTACTAGCGCTAAGGAGGACGTTGAATGGAATTACAAGCAATATCGAATTGCTTATGGGCCAATAGAATAGCGTTTTCTAGAAAAATGTGTTATTTAAACCATGATATCACCAAGAAAACTGTACCACACATTTAAAATACATATATTTGTTAACCTTATTATACAAACATATGTCCATTATGAAAAATACAGTAACATAGTTCATGTTATGAATCCTTGGAAGTATAGTGAGAACCACGTTAGCAAAAGAAGAGCGTACAGATAAATTGCATGGAAAGCGTTCTCATATTGTGAGCAACTACCCTGGCACTATATAAGCCCTCACTCGAAAGTGTGTATTATTGCCACTGAGCTTAACATCTATCGCTGGTTCCATGTTGAACTCCGGAGGTGCCATCGGTTTATTGATTTTCTCCATGGTGATATAGTCCCTCCCCCACTGCATTATGATGTAAATCTCAGTTGTGTCTATTGTAAAATGACACATATGTTTGTGCATTGATCGTTTAGGTTTGACTTTGTGTGTTTTTATTTTAGCGCAAAAGATGATCACTTTGTGACAAAAACCGATATGCAGTAATAAAAAAAGTTCTCAAATTTATACGACCAATCGTTCAGTTTCCCTTGTTTACTACATTTATGACGCCCTATCTTACAGTCTTATCACATTCTAACGGGACATTACTGAGGAACGTAATGGGGGGTTGAATGCATGTTTCACTTGTAAGTAGGCTGTTTAGATTTTTATATTGGTAATGACACGTAGCGCTCTGTATGAAAATCACTGGCTGTGCTGTGTGCAGCCTGTGGCTAGTTTGCATTGTTGTCTGCCATTGTAGTGTTAGGCAGCGGCAGCTTGATGTGAACAGCGCGTAGCGTTGCACAGTTAGAGGTGAGCCGCCAGCAGTGGTGGATGTGAGGAGAGAGATGGCGGAGTTTTGAAATTACATATATTATGACTTGTGATGATATTAAGGTAAATACATTGTTTGTTCTCCATTACAATCTTTCATTTGCTAATTATCCCTACCAGTAGTTAGTGCCTTCCGTAGTTTGAATCTTTTATTTAGCTGGCAATAGTGGCGCTCGCTGTATTGCAGTAGTTCGAGTAATGAAGATTTTTGTGAGGTAAGTTATTTGTGAAAGGTATAGTTTAATGTTAGTCAGGGCCATTCTTTTGCAGGGATCTTTGATAGTCAGATTGCGTTGCGCTAAAAATATTGTGTGTCACTATGTAAGTAGGCTGTTTAGATTTTTATATTGGTAATGCCACGTAGCGCTCTGTATGAAAATCACTGGCTGTGCTGTGTGCAACCTGTGGCTAGTTTGCATTGTTGTCTGCCATTGTAGTGTTAGGCAGTGGCAGCTGGATGTGGACAGCGCGTAGCGTTGCACAGTTAGAGGTGAGCCGCCAGCAGTGGTGGATGTGAGGAGAGAGATAGCGGAGTTTTGAAATTACATATATTATGACTTGTGATGATATTAAGGTAAATACATTGTTTGTTCTCCATTAAAATCGTTCATTTGCTAATTATCCCTACCAGTAGTTAGTGCCTTCCGTAGTTTGAATCTTTTATTTAGCTGGTAATAGTGGCGCTCGCTGTATTGCAGTAGTTCGAGTAATGAAGATTTTTGTGAGGTAAGTTATTTGTGAAAGGTATAGTTTAATGTTAGTCAGGGCCATTCTTTTGCAGGGATCTTTGATAGTCAGATTGCGTTGCGCTAAAAATATTGTGTGTCAGTTTAAGCACAGTCGTGTATAATTTGTTCTAAGGGACGTTTCATATGTCGACCCTTAGTCTAGGATATCTCACTGGAATCTTCTGATTTTTTTTGTAGTTTGTGTATTTAGTGTAGCTTTTGTTTATCGCTAGCGCGTAATTATAGAGAGAATTTCCTTGGTAGTTGCAGTCTTTCATTGTTGTACTGTAAAACAGTTGTGGCAAGCATGTAGATTTGCACCAAGTATTTCGCAGCTGCAATTAACTAGATATTATTTTCAGTGCTATATTAATGTGTTCTCTTATTTTTGCTCTTCAAAATGTGTTTTTCTGTGTTATTGTGTGAAATATTGTCACAATAATGGCGTGTGAAAAACGTAACACTAGGCTCCAAAGTAAACTGAGAAATAATAGTGACGACGAGCGTAGCTTATCAGCACCACTGTGTAGTGAATTAACAGATGTTCCAAGTAGTAATTTGGTAATTGTGCATAGGGAAATGGAGCGGGCGGCAAATAATGGTGTAGACAGTGAAACAGGTTGTGAACAGGGAAGCATTATCGATCGATCGGTCGGCAACAGCTCGCCTCAGGAATCCGAAATGACAGGACACAATTTTACAAATACTGTAGATTCAGGTTTTGCGTCCTCACCGTTTTCTCAAATAAGGCAAGACACATTTTCAGCTTGTCAAAATGTGAATGTTGCCAGTGCAAATGCAATGCCGAAAAGAGTAGAGGAACAGTTTCCAGACACTAATGCATTGTTATTACAACTAATGCAACAAATGGAACAAAATCAGAGACAAACACAGCAACAGTTAGACACAATGGGACAAAATCTTCAAAAGTTAGACACAATGGAACAGAATCTTCAAAAGTTAGACACAATGGAACAAAATCAGAGACAAACACAGCAAAAGCTGCAAAAGTTAGACACCACACTTGAACAAACACGTGAAGATTTAACTACTGAGTTACATAACATTGAATCGAAATGTCAAAAAGTCTGTAATGACGTAAAAACACAAATTTGTGAGCATTTTCAGCCTATTTTTTCGCGGCATGAAAATGCATTACAGAATCACGAAGCAGCCATAAAAGAACTGCAAATCATTGTTCATGAAAATCATGAGACCTTGCAAGCTAAAATGGACTCAGTTGCATCTACCGATTCGGTTTCGCAACTTGCAAAATCTCAGGAAAACTTAAAGGACACAGTAGAAAGACACACTGAGGAAATGTGTTCACTATCGGAGAAAGTAGCCGAACTTTCGGATCAGGTCACTAACTTATCTACAAAGGTAGATGATGATCTGAATGACACAAGACCTGTAGCCATCACTGACACAGAAGAGTGCGAACAAATTAGGAAATTCAAACAAAATCAGAATCAAATTAATACGCAACACCAAAGAGAAATCCGGGAAGTACAAGATCAGCTGACACAGGTAATACAAGAATTACGTATTTCAGAGGCCACTCGCGCTCCAATACGGGAAGAGGGACATACAAATACGAAACAGCCACAAAATAATAACACAGGGCATTTCGGAAGTTATGAAAGAAATTGGCAATGTGCACCGAATTTTGAGATGGAACCGCCGACACGACGTAACAATGACCGATATGCTACTCGCCGACACGATGATTTTGACTATAAGCTGTTCATTACTACACGTAAATTCAAAACGTTTAAGAATTCTGCCAACGACATTCATCCACAAGCGTGGCTCCATCAATTCTCTCATTGTTTTCCTCCTAACTGGTCATTGGAGTACAGATTAGAATTTATGTGTGGCTACTTGGAGAATGAACCAGCTGTAAGAATGTGATCGGTCATTCACGATTGTCACAGTGAAGGAGAATTTTATCATGCCTTCCTCTCAGCGTATTGGTCTCAAGCTACACAAGACCGAGTAACACATAGCATCATAATGATGAAACACTTCGAACAATCCGAATTTTCCAGTCTTGTGAAATATTTTGAAGACATGTTGCACAAGAATCAATACCTGTCAAACCCATACAGCCCCTCAGAACTCATCTGTATTTGCTTAATCAAACTGCCTGAACATTTACGACATATTATTTTAGCAGGACGTTGCAAAGACGACATTGAAGCTTTTCAGGGACTGTTACAAGAATTAGAAATTGACACAGACAGTCGCGGGATGCGAAAACAGGAAAACAATCACTACAGGTCACATCTGTCACAATTCCGCGATGACAGAAATAATACACGACAAGGCTATTCTTACAACGTAAATCGTGACCAAAACAGACACCACCCGTATGACAACCACTGGCAGAGTAATAGTTACAGAGAAAGATCGCATTTCCGTAGTAATGAATATGACAGAGACAATCATAGAAACAGAGAATTTGGCAACCAGAACTATTATTATCACAGGAGACAGAATAACTTCAGACGCAACGGTCAAGCGCGCAGTTACGATTCAGGGAGAAATTCTCCACCACCTGACCGACAAACAAGAAACTATGTAAACTACCGACAAAACGACAGACGTGAATTTCATCAGAACTGGCGGGTTTCTAACAGAGCTGGGCCCTCTCGGCAAGGCGAATGTGTGGAAGTTAGGCCTCCTAATCCCAGTAACGACGCGCGGCAACAAAGAGACAGACAATGACTCGCACCGCAGGCATACACGTGCGCCGGCTGGCTCCGAGAAAAATAACATTATATCTGGTACTGCTAATGAGATTTTAATGCAACATTTTGGTTTACTTGAAAAGACATTCTGGATTTAAGGTACTTTCTGTGAGATACCAGATGAGACAATGGTTAGTTTATGTGACAGCTACACGATTTTATCACGACGCTACTAATGAGTGACAATTTACAATGTTGCTTTTGCGGTGTATCTGTTTTATATCTGCACAGTTTTTCTGTATTTTTCGGGAAAGTAAAACATGTTTTAGTAGTAACTTTTGTGGTACAGCTACAATGAGACAGCCTTTTCTGTAGCACAACAGTACATTACAGCACAGTACTTTCTTCATCACGGCAATAAGCGTAATAAGTAAGATATCTATACGCAAAGCATTTCACTTTTGTTTATCATGAGGTAAGTACATTGACTTCTGCAGAACTTAGGTTTTGGAGGACGATAACTACGACACTTCCACAGAGATTATCTTACAGCAAGACGCACATTTAGCACTACAGGACACGTATTTGAGTGATTAATTTTGTACTTAAAACATTTATTTTTAAAGATTTTTGAATTACAAAGAAAGTTTTCCGTGATACATTTCATTCCATTGCTGTAATCTGTAACACCTGAGGGTATAATTACAATAATCCTCAGGGGGGTACACGCTGACTTTGTGTATCATGTGTATGGCAAGCACAAGGAGCCCTAGCTAATATGGTATTTGCTTATACAACTTTACACATCGGTACCATATTTCTCTAACACAAATTACACAGCTATCTGATCATTTAACTGAGTGAGACAAATTTTTTTATTATGTCAGTGACAGATGTTTACGTGATTACACCGCTGGATAACTTCACACTTACGAAATTGTATTTTGTCTGTACTTTGTGAACTGTTCATATTTTTTCGGAACCATTGTGATACTATGAGAGCTTTGAATGATGTATTTGGTATGAGATCATGATTTTTAAAGTACGTTTGAGGCAGATGACACTATTAAAATGAGCAGAGAATATTTTTTATGGTTTGAAATTATTGCAAAAAGCTACGACTTTTTTCAGATTTGACTGAGGTGTTATGATGTTATTTTTACGACGATGATGTGTATTATGCTGTTGAGGTATGTTTATCTCAATAAGATGATGCTACCATATATGAGGAATGTGATTACGTGTTTATATGTATATGAATAATGAATAGAAGGTAGGTACTCTTGACTTGTGAAAAAGGATGTTGGAAACCAAGAATCGTACTTTAAGAGTTATGGAATGTGTGTAAATGCGTGAATGTATCACAATGCCGGCGAAAATTTTTTGGACACTGTTATATTCATAGGATTTTGTTTCTACACATTAGCAACGTAAATTCTCGACCTGTGAAATTTTTATATGAGACTGTCACTGTAGCGGAAACTGCTGTCGTAAATATTTCCATAAGAAAGTTAAGTGACCACCTGCACATGCGTCGTCAGCACACAGCTGTGTCAGACACCTGGAGAACAAGCCATTAGTGTGAGTGCCTCGTCAGAAGCACAGGTAAAAAAAAAGAAAGGGGAGGCCATTGTCAGCGCTACTGACATTTCCTTGTTGAAAGCATACTGTGGAGCTCGTAATTTATGATATTTACTGCAATGCCTAATGAAATGACGAGAAATATTTTTACATCTGCACATCTGATTACGACAAGCGTCTTTCTACGAGAGTTGAGAGAATTTCCACTAACTTATGAAATGTCACATGACTATTGAATGATATTTTTATGCTTTGGTTTGTGTAATTGCTTATTTCATTTGATATTTGGTTTCCAGCTGTGTTGCAGCATTGCTTTTATAAAATAAAATGTATTTGCTAATGTGAACACTTTCTGTCAACAGATCCATTAAATAATAATTTTGTAATCCACATTCTTTAAAACAGGAGCACTTGTAAAGGAAAGAACAATTAGAAGGGACTAGTAACAGTAACTGGACACATAATATTCTTTTCAAGTACATGGTAATATTTATTTTCACAATAAGTTGTTGTGGTGCACCACTTTAATTACATAGACATTAAGATGTGAATATACATTTTCCTTTTCTGCATTGTTGTTTTTACTGTAATATTTTTTCTGCTTGAGCTATGTCATGTTTAGGTATAAGTTACTGCTGTTTGCCAGGCATAGTGTTACTGAATTTCACTTTGTGTTACTCTTCTAAGCTTATTTTTATTGTTTGCTGCGCATTGCCTTATATTAGTTGTAATATTGCACTTGCTTTGCTAATTTATTCTGCTAGCTTTGAAAATTTGCATTTTTTGTCATTGCTGTTTGTGATAATTTGTTATGTGATGCTGCATTGCCTCGTCCCTTGGTATATATATCTGAGCTCAGTAGATTTAAGTTAGCTTAAGAGGGGTAAACTACACTCCTGGAAATGGAAAAAAGAACACATTGACACCGGTGTGTCAGACCCACCATACTTGCTCCGGACACTGCGAGAGGGCTGTACAAGCAATGATCACACGCACGGCACAGCGGACACACCAGGAACCGCGGTGTTGGCCGTCGAATGGCGCTAGCTGCGCAGCATTTGTGCACCGCCGCCGTCAGTGTCAGCCAGTTTGCCGTGGCATACGGAGCTCCATCGCAGTCTTTAACACTGGTAGCATGCCGCGACAGTGTGGATGTGAACCGTATGTGCAGTTGACGGACTTTGAGCGAGGGCGTATAGTGGGCATGCGGGAGGCCGGGTGGACATACCGCCGAATTGCTCAACACGTGGGGCGTGAGGTCTCCACAGTACATCGATGTTGTCGCCAGTGGTCGGCGGAAGGTGCACGTGCCCGTCGACCTGGGACCGGACCGCAGCGACGCACGGATGCACGCCAAGACCGTAGGATCCTACGCAGTGCCGTAGGGGACCGCACCGCCACTTCCCACCAAATTAGGGACACTGTTGCTCCTGGGGTATCGGCGAGGACCATTCGCAACCGTCTCCATGAAGCTGGGCTACGGTCCCGCACACCGTTAGGCCGTCTTCCGCTCACGCCCCAACATCGTGCAGCCCGCCTCCAGTGGTGTCGCGACAGGCGTGAATGGAGGGACGAATGGAGACGTGTCGTCTTCAGCGATGAGAGTCGCTTCTGCCTTGGTGCCAATGATGGTCGTATGCGTGTTTGGCGCCGTGCAGGTGAGCGCCACAATCAGGACTGCATACGACCGAGGCACACAGGGCCAACACCTGGCATCATGGTGTGGGGAGCGATCTCCTACACTGGCCGTACACCACTGGTGATCGTCGAGGGGACACTGAATAGTGCACGGTACATCCAAACCGTCATCGAACCCATCGTTCTACCATTCCTAGACCGGCAAGGGAACGTGCTGTTCCAACAGGACAATGCACGTCCGCATGTATCCTGTGCCACCCAACGTGCTCTAGAAGGTGTAAGTCAACTACCCTGGCCAGCAAGATCTCCGGATCTGTCCCCCATTGAGCATGTTTGGGACTGGATGAAGCGTCGTCTCACGCAGTCTGCACGTCCAGCACGAACGCTGGTCCAACTGAGGCGCCAGGTGGAAATGGCATGGCAAGCCGTTCCACAGGACTACATCCAGCATCTCTACGATCGTCTCCATGGGAGAATAGCAGCCTGCATTGCTGCGAACGGTGGATATACACTGTACTAGTGCCGACATTGTGCATGCTCTGTTGCCTGTGTCTATGTGCCTGTGGTTCTGTCAGTGTGATCATGTGATGTATCTGACCCCAGGAATGTGTCAATAAAGTTTCCCCTTCCTGGGACAATGAATTCACGGTGTTCTTATTTCAATTTCCAGGAGTGTATATAAGAAACTAACTATGATGACTTGGAAGAAATGTATTGAGAAGCTATATGAAAATGGTTTGGGCAAAAAAAAAAAAAGGATACTGTACAGGGGAGAAAAACTATTTTTGACAGTGGATGTGAACAGGATACAGAAAGCAGGCTTAGATAGGACTTTTGGGAATCATGATGAACGAAGGGAGATCTCCATGCAAAATACTGCAGTGAAACAAACCCTGTCCTTTCCTTTTGTGTTATCCCACTACGTGTTTGTGTACCCTTGTGTATTTGTTTTCTTCCTGTCTCTGTGTAGTTTCATAGAATTTTTCTAATACTCAGCTACATGAACTATGATGAGGAATACTGTTCTCCTCAAATAGAATTGGCATTAATAATATGTTATTTACCTTGTAAATATGCTTAGACATTATTTATTCTGTTTTGTTTTAATGCTCATGTGTACAGTTGATGTTTCAAAAGTTATTCTGATCTTTTATGTATGTACTCATGTCATAATTCCTGTAACACTGATGTATATGTTATTTCGATTCTTTTGTAAAGCCTATATTACTACAAATGTTATCTGTATTGTTATGTTTTTAATGATGTATTTTGTACCTTTGTAATTGTATTCTCATGTTATAATATTGTAATTGACACCAGTTAATCAAATTAAGTAACTTGTAAGTTACATTTCACTGCACACGTTTCTGTTGGTCATAGTATATGGACAATATGTGAGAAGTAGGGACTGAGAGTGTTTGCACGTGTGTTAATAATTCAGCAAGGGACTGGATAACAGCATTGCTGGTTCTAAAGACAATTCCTAAAACTTTGTGCGTGCACAAGTGGTGGTTTATGGACTTGCTATCTTCTCTGCAAGACTCTTCGATGGTGATTGTGCACCTGCACAGTCGCAGCAGATGGCTGCTGGCCATCTATACAAGGACTACAGTGGGTCTGCACCTCTGGTGGCCCACCAATACTCTCTACCAGGACTACAGTGGGTCTCCTCTGTGATGACCTACCTACCAATCTTCTTCAAACCGTCGACTGACTCTGCTGTGGGTTTGCTCTGTTGTGGCCCATTACCTGTCAGCATGTCAAGAGTCAGCACTGTCTTTCTGTTGGAAGGAAAACACTACTTCTTCAAGACTGCATGGCCATCCACTACTTCCGTGTGCATTGTCTTTTACTGCTCAGACTTTGATAAAAGAAACGGCAGTTTTACTATGATGAATGATCAGGACTGTCTTTATGGACTGTGAGAAAATTTTAGCTTTTGACCGACATTGTATAAATAAGTGTGTGCATTTGATATCTTTGTTATTGTAATTATGAAAAATTTTTGCAAATCATTAATGGCCACTGGCCAAAAAAATTTGTAAAATTTTTTGTGGGGAGCATGGGGGCTATGTAAGTAGACTGTTTAGATTTTTATATTGGTAATGCCACGTAGCGCTCTGTATGAAAATCACTGGCTGTGCTGTGTGCAGCCTGTGGCTAGTTTGCATTGTTGTCTGCCATTGTAGTGTTAGGCAGCGGCAGCTGGATGTGAACAGTGCGTAGTGTTGCACAGTTAGAGGTGAGCCGCCAGCAGTGGTGGATGTGAGGAGAGAGATGGCGGAGTTTTGAAATTACATATATTATGACTTGTGATGATATTAAGGTAAATACATTGTTTGTTCTCCATTAAAATCTTTCATTTGCTAATTATACCTACCAGTAGTTAGTGCCTTCCGTAGTTTGAATCTTTTATTTAGCTGGCAATAGTGGCGCTCGCTGTATTGCAGTAGTTCGAGTAATGAAGATTTTTGTGAGGTAAGTTATTTGTGAAAGGTATAGTTTAATGTTAGTCAGGGCCATTCTTTTGCAGGGATCTTTGATAGTCAGATTGCGTTGCGCTAAAAATATTGTGTGTCAGTTTAAGCACAGTCGTGTATAATTTGTTCTAAGGGGACGTTTCACACTCTCCACCGGAGCATATGTTGTTTTGAAACTTACTCTCATATTAAAAGAGTGTGTCGGGCGGGAACTAGAACACAGAACCTTGAAGTAAGTCTGTTATGGCGGAACGTATGCCGTGTTTAGGTAGCTCAGTTACTAAGAGAACTGCCTGGAAAATCCAAAGTTACAGTTCCGAGACTCAAAAAATTTACAGATTTATTTCTACTTTTGAGTTTCGTAATGGGCGGCAGTCTAATGGGGCGAGTTGGACGAGCCATCTAGTACAGCATCCCTGAACAAAGTGCAAAGTCCAAACTATGCTCACTTTCGTAAAGGAATTTCTTTCGCTTTCTCCTTTAAGTTGGCTGAAGGCTTTCATGTAAGTTTTTCTACTGTGGCTGACACTGGCGGATGTGATCTGTTTCATTGTCCTTCTAGAACATAAATATAAAATGGTTAGATGGCTGAAAGAATAATGTAGTCCTAGCCGACATATTTTGAGACTCACAATTAGTACTCTTAGTAGTTGCTCCGTTTCACAAATCCCAGGAGAAGACAAATAGCATCTGCCAAACCTTTTTTCACTTACTAGAAGGCAATTCCCCCCCCCCCCCCCCCTCCCCCGCCATGAACCATGGACCTTGCCGTTAGTGGGGAGGCTTGCGTGCCTCAACGATACAGATAGCCGTACCGTAGGTGCAACCACAACGGAGGGGTATCTGTTGAGAGGCCAGACAAACGTGTGGTTCCTGAAGAGGGGCAGCAGCCTTTTCAGTAGTTGCAGGGGCAACAGTCAGGATGATTGACTCATCTGTAACACTAACCAAAACGGCTTTGCTGTTGTGGTGCTGCGAACGGCTGAAACCAAGGGGAAACTACGGCCGTAATTTATCCCGAGGGCATGCAGCTTTACTGTATGATTAAATGATGATGGCGTCCTCTTAGGCAAAATATTCCGGAGGTAAAATAGTCCCCCATTCGGATCTCCGGGCGGGGACAACTCAAGAGGACGTCGTCGTCAGGAGAAAGAAAACTGGCGTTCTACGGATCGGAGCGTGGAATGTCAGATCCCTTAATCGGGCAGGTAGGTTAGAAAATTTAAAACGGGAAATGGATAGGTTAAAGTTAGATATAGTGGGAATTCGTGAAGTTCGGTGGCAGCAGGAATAAGACGTCTGGTCAGGTGAATACAGGGTTATAAATACAAAATCAAATAGAGGAAATGCAGGAGTGGGCCTTATAATGAATAAAAAAATAGGAGTGCGGGTAAGCTACTACAAACAGCATAGTGAACGTATTATTGTGGCCAAGATAGACACGAAGCCCACGCCTACTACAGTAGTACAAGTTTATATGCCAACTAGCTGTGCAGATGATGAAGAAATTGATGAAATGTATGATGAGATAAAAGAAATTATTCAGGTAGTGAGGGGGGCGAAAATTTAATAGTCATGGGTGACTGGAATTCGACAGTAGGAAAAAGAAGAGAAGGAAACGTAGTAGGTGAATATGGATTGGGGCTAAGAAATGAAAGAGGAAGCCGCCTGGTAGAATTTTGCACAGAGCATAACTTAATTATAGCTTCATAGCTAACACTTGGTTCAAGAATCATGAAAGAAGGCTGTATACATGGAAGAACCCTGGAGATACTAAAAGGTTTCAGATTGATTATATAATAGTAAGACAGAGATTTAGGAACCAGATTTTAAACTGTAAGACATTTCCAGGGGCAGATGTGGACTCTGACCACATTCTATTGGTTATGATCTGTAGATTAAAACTGAAGAGACTGCAAAAAGGTGGGAATTTAAGGAGATGCGACCTGGATACACTGAAAGAACCAGAGGTTGTACAGAGTTTCAGGGACAGCATAAGGGAACAATCGACAGGAATGGGGGAAAGGCAGCAGAGGATCAAGTAGGTAAAAAGACGAGGGATAGTAGAAATCCTTGGGTAACAGAAGAAATATTGAATTTAATTGATGAAAGGAGAAAATACAAAAATGCAGTAAGTGAAGCAGGCAAAAAGGAATACAAACGTCTCAAAAATGAGATCGACAGGAAGTTCAAAATGGCTAAGCAGGGATGGCTAGAGGACAAATGTAAGGATGTAGAGGCTTATCTCACGAGGGGTAAGATAGATACTGCCTACAGGAAAATTAAAGAGACCTTTGGAGAAAAGAGAACCACTTGCATGAATATCAAGAGCTCAGATGGAAACCCAGTTCTAAGCAAAGAAGGGAAAGCAGAAAGATGGAAGGAGTATATAGAGGTTCTATATAGGGGCGATGTTATTGAGATCAATATTATGGAAATGGAAGAGGAGGTAGATGAATATGAGTCGAAACAAGGCCCCCGGAGTAGACAACATTCCATTAGAACTACTGACAGCCTTGGGAGAGCCAGTCCTGACTAAACTCTACCATCTCGTGAGCAAGATGTATGAGACAGGCAAAATTCCCTCAGACTTGAAGAAGAATATAATAATTCCAATGCCAAAGAAAGCAGGTGTTGACAGATGCGAAAATTACCTGACTATCAGTTTAATAAGTCACAGCTGCAAAATACTAACGCGAATTCTTTATAGATGATTGGAAAAACTAGTAGAAACTGACCTCGAGGAAGATTAGTTTAGATTCCGTAGAAATATTGGAGCACGTGAGGCAATACTGACCCTACGACTTATCTTGGAGGAAAAATTGAGGAAAGGCAAACCTACATTTCTAGCATTTGTAGACTTAGAGAAAGCTTTTGACAATGTTGACTGGAATACTCTCTTTCAAATTCTGAAGGTGGCAGGGGTAAAATACAGGGAGCGAAAGGTTATTTAAGATTTGTACAGAAACCAGATGGCAGTTATTAGAGTCGAGGGATATGAAAGGGAGGCAGAGGTTGGGAAGGGAGTGAGACAGGGTTGTAGCCTATCCCCAATGTTATTGAGCAAGCAGTGAAGGAAACAAAAGAAAAATTTGAAATAGGTTTTAAACTCCATGCAGAAGAAATAAAAACTTTGAGGTTCGCCGATGACATTGTAATTCTGTCAGAGACAGCAAACGACTTGGAAGAGCAGTTGAATGGAATGGACAGTGTCTTAAAAGGAGGGTATAAGATGAACATCAACAAAAGCAAAACGAGGATAATGGAATGTAGTCGAATTAAGTTGGGTGATGCTGAGGAAATTAGATTAGGAAATACTTAAAGTAGGAAAGGAGTTTTGCTATTTGGGGTACAAAATAACTGATGATGGTCGAAGTAGAGAGGATATAAAATGTAGACTGCCAATGGCAAGGAAAGCGTTTCTGAAGAGGAGAAATTTGTTAACATCGAGTATTGATTTAAGTGTCAGGAAGTCGTTTCTGAAAGTATTTGTATGGAGTGTAGCCATGTATGGAAGTGCAACATGGACGATAAATAGTTTAGACAAGAAGAGAATAGCAGCTTTCGAAATGTGGTGCTACAGAAGAATGCTGAAGATTAGATGGGTAGATCACATAACTAATGAGGAGGAATTGAATAGAATTGGGGAGAAGAGGAGTTTGTGGCACAACTTGACTAGAAGAAGGGATCGGTTGGTAGGACATGTTCTGAGGCATCAAGGGGTCACCAATTTAGTATTGGAGGGCAGCGTCGAGGGTAAAAATCGTAGAGGGAGACCAAGAGATGAATACAATAAGCAGATTCAGAAGGATGTAGGCTGCAGTAGGTACTGGGAGATGAAGAAGCTTTCACAGGATGGAGTAGCATGGAGAGCTGCATCAAACCAGTCTCAGGACTGAAGACAACAACAACAACAGAAGTCAGTTGTAAAAAATACGCCAGCGAAGATAAAATTGCTAAGGTGAGCACATGTTGATAATAGAAGACACCTTCACAGAAGAATGAAGAGGACACGCTAGATAAAACCGCGAAACTAAAAGCGAAGTGTGATGTCGCAACAAGGAGAGGTGTGATATACAACAAGGTTCACATCGTTCTTCCATTCGTAGCACGGCACACAGCCTCTGACCACGTACGTAATATTCGACTCATAAGTATGTGAATTTTAAGTAACTGAAAACTTCCTAAATGTTATCATACTGAATTACGCCGCACATGAGATGAAAGTAACGATAGTAATTTAGACATTATTCATTAATTGTGAGAGTATATCTATAATTAATAACTGTTATTATAATCATTATCGATTTCAACATGTATTTCTCAGTTTAATTAACCATAATATGAATGTTATGGTATAGCAATTAGAAAAGAAATATTGTTGCATCTTTCGTCACTAAGACCGCACTCCTGGAAACCTGGTGTTACAGACGAGGCTAATAAGTCTAGAGCACACAGCTGTCGGTACTTGCTCTAATGTTTCCAGTCCGCTTTTGCTCTACACAAACATCATAACTTCATAATTAGACTTTAAGCCACCATGGCTGTTATTTCTTCATCATTATGGGTGAGCTGTCAAATAAGAATTGAATTTTGACACAAACATAGGCTACTCTGTTAAGACGTAGATAGAAGTGTAAAAAGCATACCGATCAAAGTCTAATTTCATCGTCGTGCTGCGGTTGGCAATTACCGTGAGCCAGAAGAAACCTCTCGGTAAACATGAAACGCTGTTTACTGCGGTTTTCCCGGGTCAGTTCTTGCATCGTGTTACTGCGCGACATCGTAGTGCTCTCACATCCGCTTATCGTTTCGACCATTTTTCATCTGTGTGTCACCTGCCACGACTCGTATACTGCTGTCACGTAAGTGGGCGTATTTTAAAACGAAACAATAATCCTTGTGTGACGCACGCGAGAGATGACAGGATTCAACAGCGGAAGTTTTTTTCGGTTGCCCTACACTGTTTAGCAAATTGCAGTTACCTCTACGTCAACGGTTACCAAAATTCCTGATACCATAAGACGTGAATGAATTCACATGTCAGCTAGTACCTTCCACAAAGTATAGCGCCTTACTAGCTTTAAACTGAACAAAAAGTAGTAGTTATAAGTGGAAAATAGACGAAGATAAATAATGTTTAGGTAACACTCAAACAAAAACTCATTTTCTTCAATTAAATCAATAAATAATATTAAAAACTGAAAAAATAACGTTAATTTTCTACAGTATTGTTTATTTTATGGCTCGTCGTGAACTTGCTTTTGGGTTGTTATATCGTCCTCACACAGTACTAAACAGATAGTCCACACAACTTCAGAAATAGTTTATAGCGGCACAAAGATAATAGTTTCCAACGTTATGTAACTTTTTACAACTATACGGCATAGCTAAGTGAGAGAAACAAGCGTAATGAAGTACGCAGAGAAGTTATGGACTTCATATTACATTATAATCAAAGACAAAAAGTACGTGAATGTCAAGGCCAAGAATGTACACTAGTGAGTACTGCCACAGACTAACACGTTGTAAAGAAATAAAATGGTTGACTGTAGAAAGGAAGAAAAAAGGAGAGGTGTGAGAGGGGAGGAAGGTGGTGTGAAACAGTTATGCTATTTTCAACAAGTATATTGTTTTATGATGAGATAAATATTACTGCATGCTGCAAATATAGAAAGGGTGAGCAATGGAACGGTATTTATTCATTAAGGGTTAAGGGGATCACACCCTGCCTATCTAACCCATGTTAATTTAGGCAAGTATTTGACCCATTCCTGAAAAAAACTATTTGATGCACGACCTTAATACTTTTACTGTATGTTGCAAGATGCTAGTAGAGTCAACTATACTAAAATCTACTTTATCCATTTTATAGTTTTTAAGAAATACTTTTTTAAATTTGTCAACAAAATATATTAAATATTTTCTGCAGAAAATATTTTTTGTGAACTTCCTGATGGGGGAATACTAATGAATGTAGTACCTGAGGTGGCTTTTTATGTTCTGCGGTGTCTCTGAAAATTTCATTTATTTATCTATGATAGTTTCTGATATAATGGGGCATATGTACTGAAAATTTTAGTTTCCAGGAAACTGACTTAAAAGAAAAAACTTTTGAAATTTGTTACTTACAGTTAATTAAATCTGTCCTGCTCCATATGATAGCCCTGCTTTGGCCCCTAGCGGGCCTTCCAGCTTCTTTTTCACCTTCCTGTATATTTGTCTTGCTTTCTTGGCCATATTAGATGCAGACCTGTCTGCAGCGGCTATCCTCATTTTATCGCAATGTTGTAACCCAGTGATCATATTTTCACCAGGATTAATTCCCAGCTTTTTCATTACGCAACACTTTCCAATATTACCACAACTGAATGTAGTAACAGCATCATGAACTCCTAGTTTCAATGTATGCTTGCCTAGAAATACAGTTTTAGGAAGGCGGTACCATATTATGCTGCTGAAACATTCATTTGGGTTCTGTGTCTGCCCATGCAGACATTTCCTTAGAAGGTCAGGATGAACCAAGTCTCTGAAAATAGGTTTAATTGCTGTAATAACAGCAGCAGGAAGAGAATGTGTGTGAGAATAAGATTCTATAGTTGCCTGAGCCCTGTTATATTTGCACCACGAATTTTCTCCTGGTGGACACAATTCATGACATGGCTTATCATTAGTAGAGGACTTACGGACGAATATGGCCCAACCATCTCTCTTCATTGCCTCCAGATTTTCTTTAATCCTCCTAACTGCCAGCCCATAGTATAACTCCAAGTTTTCTATAACAGCTACTTGCAATCACACTTGAACAAAACTAACCGCGTGTTTGAAAGCGTGTTTTATACAAACAGCAGAAACAAAAGAATACCGACCGTTGGATTCCAAGGATAGCCAACACACTCGGGAGTAACGAAAATCCCTAACGTGCAATGTAGGGTATATAAAGATCTAAAATATATGCAGAAAAGTGGGTGACAGAAAAGTGGGTATGGCATATAAACACAAGTGGTAGAAAAATGCTCTTTAAATGCTCGAAATTTTTTTTCATGTAAATCCTTTTCAGAGTACTTAAATAAAACCTTAGTCTATCGAAATATGATGAAAATCGAAAATTGATTTGTTTCGACCTGAAAACAGTGTGGTCCCCGTAAGTCAGGATTCCGTGATCAGTGTTAATTATCAACTAGTATTTGAAATAACTGCAGCTTTCCACCTTAATTTGGTCTGTAGAGAACATCACATATAATGTCATAACAACGTGATTCATTGAGAGAATGTTCAGCGGAGGTAGAAACTTTCTTTTTCGGTCTCGAACTCCTTTCATAATTTACAGTGACCGGTAGTTACTTCTTATTTCCAACAACAATTTCTATTTTCTGACTGGTGTCAAACAATGCACATTATACCACCACAATATCCAAATTTACATAGTTCCCTGTCTATGTTTTCATTCATACTCGAACGAAAGTTTCATTTCACACCTGCAAGTTGCAGAAAGTAAAACCGGTATACTTAAGATTTTTCTGATACTACAGTTTTTGTGAAAATGTCAGCAGTTCCTTTTTAGTTCTATGGGAACTCAATGAACTACACTTCGGTTCCAGTGTCACAAGGCGATAATATTCCATCATCCACTGAAAGTGACGGCAGAATCTACGAGTTTGCTTTTCAGTATATCCAATAAGGGAAAAAATTAAGAACGCAGTTTTTTACTTTTTGCAAGTGTTTAACATTGCAACTGGATGAGCAGCGAAAGTAATGAACATGAAGATACATGTAGCCTGGGTACCTTAAGTAAGCAAAACAGATTTTAAAGCATGTGTTAAAGTACTTGTTTACATTGAGTTATTAGTACCAGTTTTATTTATGATAATGAGACACTGAATTTAACTGCATAAAAATTCAAATACAGAGGTAAGTTAACTATCAGCTGGCAATGGGGACGTCGTTGTTGTTGTGGCTTACAGCCCGAAGAACCGAGCGATGTGACGCAGTAGATAGCACAACTGGAGTCACATTCCGAATGACGACGGTTCCAACGCGCGTCCTGTCATCCTGATTTAGGTTTTCCGGGATTTCCCTAAATTGCTGGATGCAAATGCCGAGGTGGTTCCTTTCAAAGGGCACAGCCGATTTCCTTCCCCATCCTTCCCTAGTCCTAACTTGTGCTTCACCTCCAAAGACCTCGTTGTCGATAGACCATTAAACACCAATCTCCTCTTCCTCCCCCTCCTCCTCCTGTAGTCTAAAGAATGGTTTAACGAAGTTCTCCACACCAGTCAATCCTGGTTCTGGGAGTTTTACTGCGGCAATCCATATGTATACATGAGTCATCAGTCTTCTGACGTGTTTGATGTGGCTCGCTACGAATTCCTCTCCTGTGCAACCTCTTCATCTCAGAGTAACACTAGCAACCTATGTCCTCAATTTACTTGCTGGGTGGATTCCAGTCTCTGTCTCCCTCTACAGTTCTTTCCTCTACAGCTCTCTTTAGTACCACGGAAGTCATTCCCTGATATCTTAACAGATGTCCTTTCATCCCGTCCTTTCTCCTTGTTCGTGTTTTCCACATATTCCTTTCCTCTCCGAGTCTGCGCAGAACCTCCTCATTCCTTACCTTATCAGTCCACCTGATTTTTAATGTTCGTCTGTAGCACCACTTTTTAAATGCTTCAGTTCTCTTCTGTTCCGGTTTTCCCACAGTCCATGTTTCACTACCATACAACGCTACGCTACAAACGTACATTCTCAGAAATTTCTTCCTCAAATTACGGCCGATATTTGATATTAGAAGACTTCTCTTGGCCAGGAATACCTTTTTTGCCGTTGCTAGTATGCTTTTGATGTCGTCCGTGCTCCGTCCGTCACTCTTTATTTTACTGCCTAGGTTGCAGAATTCCTTAACTCCATCTACTTCGTGACTATCGCAACTGATATTAAGTTTCTCGCTATTCTCATTTCGACTGCTTCTCATTACCTTCGTCTTTCTTCGATTTACTCTCAATCCATACTCTGTTCTCATCACACTGTTCATTCCATTCTGCCGATCATGTAATTCTTCATCACTTTCACTAAGGATAGCAAAGTCATCAGCGAATCGTCTCATTGATATTCTTACACCTCGAATTTTAATTCCACTCCTGAATCCTTCTTTTAATTACATCATTACTTCTTAAATGTATAGATTGAACATTACGGGCGAACGACTACACCCCTGTCTTACTCCTTTTTTAATCCGAGCACTTCTTTCTTCATCACTCACTCTTATTGTTACCTCTTGGATGTTGTGCGTACTGTATATTATCCATACCTCTCTAGAGCTTACCTCTAGTTTTCTCAGAATTTAGAACATCTCGCACCACCACGTCGTCTAATGCTTTTTCTCGGTTGACAGTTCCAAAGAACGTCACTTGATTTTTCTTCAGTCTTGCTTCCATTATCAACTACAACGCCAGAATTGCGTCTCTTGTGCCTTTACCTTCCTAAAACCAAACTGATCGTGATCTAAAACGTCCTCAGTTTTCTTTTCCACTCGACTGTATATAATTTTTATACGTAACTTTGCTAGCTGAGCTGTTAACCTCATTGTTCGATAACTGTCACACTTGTCAGATTTTGCAGGCTTCGGAATTTTGTGCATTATATTTTTTTCCGAAAGTCAGAAGGTATGTCGCCAGACTGATACATTCTACACACCATCGTGAATAGTCTTTTTGTTGCCACTTCCCCCAACGATTTTAGAAATTCTGTTAGAATGTTATCAATTCCTTCTCCCTTATTTGATCTTAAGTCCTCCAAAATTCTCTTAAATTCTGATTCTAATTCTGGATCCCCTACGTCTTCTAAATCGACCCCTGTTTCTCATTCTATCATATCAGACAAATCTTCCAACTCATAAAGGCCTTTAATGTACTCTTTCCACCTATCCACTCTCTCCTCTGCTTTTAACAGTAGAATTCCCGTTGTTCTTATAATGTTACCACCGAAGTTTGTTTTGACTTTTCTATGTGCTGAGACTGTCCTTTCGACATTCATTTTTGTTTGAAATTTCTTTACATTTTTCATGCAGCCATTTCGTCTCAGAATTCCTGTGCTTCCTACTTATTTCCTTCCTCAGCGACTTGTATTTCTGTATTCCTGAAACTTCCTGAACATTTCTATACTTGATTCTTTCATCGGTCAACTGAAGTATCCCGTTTGTTACCCATGGTTTCCTCGCAGGTACCTTCTTTGTATGTTCGTCTTTCCCACTCCTGCGAGTGCCCTTTTCAGAGATGTCCATTCCTCTTCAACTGTACTGCCTGCTGAGCTATTCATTACTGCTGTTTGTACAGTCTTCGAGAACTTCAAGCGTATCTCGTCACTCCTTAGTAGTTCTGTATCCCACTTCTTTGCGTATTGATTGTTCCTGACTAATCTTTTAAACTTCAGCCTACTCTTTATCACTACTATATTGTGATCTCACTCTGTATCTATTCCTGGATACGCCTTACAATCGAGTATCTGATTTCGGAATCTCTATCTGACCATGATGTAATCTAACTGAAATCTTCCCGTATCTCTGGCCTTTTCCAAGTATACCTCCTCTTCTTGTGATTCTTGAACAGACTATTTGCTGTTACACGTTGAACCTTATTACAGAACACAATTAGGCCTTCACCTCTCTCATTCCTAGTACAAAGCCGATATTCTCCCTTAACCCTTTCTTCTACTGCTTCCCCTACTACCGCATTTCGGGCCCCCAAGACTATTGGATATTTATCTTCCTTTACGTACTGAATTATACGTTCAGTGTCTCCATATACTTTCTTATCTCTTTACCTTCAGCTTTTGACGACGGCATGTATACCTGAAGTATCGTTGTTGGTGTCAGTCACTGTCGAGTCTGATAAGAACAAGCGTATCACTGAACTGTTCAGAGTAACACACTCTCTGTCCTACCTTACTATTCATAACGAATCTTAGTCCCGTTATACCATTTTCTGCTGCTGTTGGTATTACACTACACTCATGAGACCAGAAATCCTTGTGTTTTTTTCCATTTCACTTCAAAGACCTTTATTAAATGTAGATTGAGCCTTTGAATTTCTCTTGCCAGATTTTCCAGCTTCCCTACCAGGCTCATGCTTCTGACATTCCACACTCCCTACTCATGGAACGTTATCCTTTTTATTTTTTGGTTATTCAATCTTTTTCTCAAGAACACGTCCCCGTTGGCAGTGAGTCCCGGAGATCTGAATGTGGGACTATTCTGTATCTCTTGCCAATGGAGAGATCATTATAACACTTCAGTTGCAGGCCACAAGTCCTGTGGATACACGTTTTGTGTCTTTAATGCAGTGGCTTACATTGCCTTCTGCATCCTCATGCTGTTGGTCATTGCTGATTCTTCCACCTGTAGGTGCAGTTCACCACCCCAGGGACAAGAGAGTGCCCAGAACCTCTCTCCTCCATTGGCAGAATGAGGGTGACTCCTTATGGCGGAAGCCTTCAGCCGCCAATGCCGATTATTAACCAAAATTTAAGCGGTGGCGACTTTCGACGTTTCAATTGCTAATCAAAGACGCTACACCTATACCACGGATATAAAATGCTGTAATTGTAAACTAACAACCAAACTTTCAAAAGTAAGACAACGGCCTCTTTCAGGGTAGGAGTTGTCTCGAGGGAGGAAAGGTGGCACTGTTTCTTTGCAGACCATTGGTGTCAGTATGTCAGATTTCTGAAACTTTATTCGTCCTAGAATATACACTACTGGCCATTAAAATTGCTACACCACGAAGATGACATGCTACAGACGCGAAATTTAACCGACAGGGAAAAGATGCTGTGATATGCAAGTAAGCAGCTTTTCAGAACATTCACACAAGGTTGGCGCCGGTGTCGACACCTAGAACGTGCTGACATGAAGAAAGTTTCCAACCAATTTCTCATACACAAACACCAGTTGACCGGTGTTGCGTGGTGAAACGTTGTTCTGATGCCTCGTGTAAGGAGGAGAAATGCGTACCATCACGTTTCCGACTTTGATAAAGGTCGGATTGTAACCTATCGCGATTGCGGTTTATCGTATCGCGATATTGCTGCTCGCGTTGGTCGAGATCCAATGACTGTTAGCAGAATATGGAATCGGTGGGTTCCGGAATGTAATACGGAAAGCCGTAAGTCAACATATGGGGACGTTTGCAAGCCAACAACCATCTGCACAAACAGTTCGACGACGTTTGCAGCAACATGGACTACCAGCTCGGTGACCATGTCTGCGGTTACCCTTGACATTGCATCACAGACAGGAGCGCCTACGATGGTGTACTCAACGACAAACCTCGGTGCACGAATGGCAAAACGTCATTTTTTCGGATGAATCCAGTTTCTGTTTACAGCATCTTGATGGTCGCATTCTTATCTGGCGACATCGCGGTGAACGTACATTGGGAGCGTGTATTCGTCATCGCCATACTGGTGTATCACCCAGCATGATGGTATGGGGTACCATTGGTTACACGTCTCGGTCACCTCTTGTTCGCACTGACGGCACTTTGAACAGTGGACGTTACATTTCAGATGTTACGACCCGTGGCTCTACCCTTCATTCGAAGCCTGCGAAACCCTACATTTCAGCGGGATAATGTACGACCGTATGTTGCAGGTCCTGTACGAGCCTTTCTGGATACAGAAAATGTTCGACTGCTGCCCTGGCCAGCACCTTCTCCAGATCTCTCACCAATTGAAGACGTCTGGTCAATGGTGGCCGAGCAACTGGCTCATCACAATAAGCCACTCACTACTCTTAATGAACTGTGGTATCGTGTTGAAGCAACATGGGCAGCTATACCTGTATACGCCATCCAAGCTCTGTTTGACTCAGTGGCTAGGCGTATCGAGGCCGTTATTACGGCCAGAGGTGGTTGTTCTGGGTACTGATTTCTCAGGATCTACGCACCCAAATTGCGTGAAAATGTAATCACATGTCATTTATAGTATAATATATATGTGCAATGAATACCCGTTTATCATCTGCATTTTTTATTGATGTAACAATTTTAATGGCCAGTAGTGTAATAGGCTAGTCATGACGGAAGTTTGATGGTAGGAGAGATACTATTGGTCGGATATCCGGCTTGACTGTGATTGGCGACATTCTGCGAATCATCGCTTGGCTTCTAGTGGGCACGGTTGCTTCCTGATTCTACCGGCGGAGTAGTGACAGTTCCCCTGTCGCTGTTTGTTTAGGCTGTCGCGTCCGTGACCGGTGACCCTTCTGCCCTGTGATCTCCCTCGGCCCGTTTGTCGGGGATAGCTGGCAGCCAGGACCCGGAAGTTTGTAGCCGTCCTCTCTCTGTTGATGTTTTCAGGCTGCTTAATGATTTCCATCGCTTCTCGGGTTTTGCGTTGCCGCATCCGCAACTCTTTCACCATCAGACGAGCTTTATGGAAGAAGATGTGCTGCCCACAGCTATAGTGGGGTTCGGCTATAGCCGATTTATTGTACTGTCCTAATCGCAAATAGCGTTCGTGTTGGGATATCCTTGTGCTAACTGGTCACCCTGTCTTCCTTATGTAGGCAGCTCCACGCTAACAACTTGGTTCACATACTGCTGCAGTATTTGGTTTGTTGATTGCATCCTTGGTGGAACCTATCATGTTGTGGATTCTGTGGCTTGCAGCAACTTCATCAACGTCTTCGTTCAGGAAAATATCTTCGATATATTCCTCATCTCGTCGAACTAAAATGTGATGAAACTTGAAATGAGAGATATTGTTATTGGTGCAGCTGAAAGGCGAGGGGATGACTGGACTCGCAAAGAACTGGAACGTTTCCATGAGATTGTAAATTTCATTTCATTCAATAACTTTGACTTAAAATAAATTGTAATTCCTTTGGCTTTCAAGTGTAAGAACGCTTAATAGTACATAGAACTGAAAAACTAGATGCTTTTGTAACATAAAATTTCATTCTCCACAACTTTGATGACTTGACATTTTTCATTTGGACTAAGCGTCAAAATTTACTGACGTTGGAGCCGAATGTTTAGAAAAGTTGGTAAAAAAGGCCGAAATTTGACAACTGATTGCTGCCGAAGGGCTGCGAACATTTTCAAATTTAAGTAGCTCAGCCGAATCAAAATTTTATGCACTTTCATTTTGGTTGTAGTGACATTTTCCGTAGGATGCATAATTTCTGAGTAACAGGGGAAAACCTAAAAAAAGTGCCAAAATTTCTTGGTTTTTCGGCCACAAAAAGTTGACCCGAAGGTTCTGAAGATCTAAAATTTTGATTCAACTTACCCTCTACTATAAGCACATGATAAAAAGAAAAATCTTCTGCCCTGATATTTGCAGCCAAAAAGTTCCCCGTTACTTGACTATTGATTTCATCGTGATTTTTTATGATCAAATCTTGTTGACAATTTTGGTGTTCTTAAAGTCTGCAGAGCACCGGCGATCAATAGTAAACGGTTAAGAACAGCAACGATACACTAATTGCTAAATTTTTGGAAACCATGAAACTTTTATGGAACTTTTGTGTCAGCCTAGTTCCGATCTTGCAGAGAGGTAACCTAACTTTCACTGACGTAATTCAAACCCGTTTTGGCGCGCTCCTCTGGAAAGGAGATGTGCACCGTGAAGCGCTATTACTACATGTATCTGACTGAAAGTGTTTGTCAACTGGATGTTAGGTACAACGAGTACTGTTGTCGTGTGTTTAAGTAATAACATAAAAATGTATGCCGCCGCAATTGCTGTTCATGACGACCACACAGTTTATTGAGAACGATGGTCCGCTTTTTGTAATGTTCAGTGACATCACTGTAAGAATTGTCTTGATGTATTATCCTGTTTGTGTCGGTGCGTGTTTCTTTCCGTTACCTTTTGTGCTACACTACAGCAGTTCTTTCTATGGATGGTCCAAGTTCCATCAAGCAGAGTTACGGCAGTGAGGCATCATGCGAAGGCTTCTACCGTCCTTACGTTTTGCACACCAGTGTATATGTTACATTGGCTGCAGGTGGTTTAGTAAATGCCAGAGGCGTCAGAATCGGTATCCGACGTTTTTATTTCGTCAATATGCCTCGTACATAGCTAGTTTGTCAGACGTTATACCAACAAAAGGCGTTTTTACATTTTTAACTGAGTTGTGAGGCTAGTTTTCTGTTAATTGTTCAGTTTATTGTTAACGGTTGTGATAATTCGATAACGAACAACGGATCTTATCCGTTCTTCATTGCGGTATGTTTTACTGTTTTGCGGTATTCGGCACTATGAAATCGTCGCACCGAGCAGCGACACGCTCCATTACGCGTGGTCGAGGAACGTATCGTTGGTCGCAATTCACCGTGCGCTGCCCACTGACAGCTTCACAGGCCGCCTTCACGCGCGCGCGCGCTTCAAAACAGAGCGACTGGCCACGCATAACACTCAGCTATTGGACGCCCAGAATATACAGCGACTCCAGCCGCCGGCTCCACTAACTACGGAATCTTACTCAACGCCGCTACTGACGTCTACAAGGCAGTTCTCATTCTGCTATGTTCTACTCCACAACTAGGAGGTGCCACGCTGCGGTGGGCCTGTTGCTCGATGTTGATTTGGCTGTGCGCTGGAGTTAGAATCAGAAGGCCGGCCGCGGTGTGGCCGAGCGGTTCTAGGGTCTTCAGTCCGGACTGCTATGGTTACAGGGGGCATGGATGTGTTGATGTCCTTAGGTTAGTTAGGTTCAAGTAGTTCTAAGTTCTAGGGGACTTATAAACTCATGTGTTAAGTCCCATAGTGCTCAGAGCCATTTGAATGATTTCCTTAGAATCAGAATACGATACTGGAACTTGGATTTCAAAGTTCACTAGGCTCAGTATACATTGGTATAATGCCCATCAGTGATTTTCATGAAGTGTTCATCTACAACCTGACGCTTGGTAACAGAATTATTTTGTATCTGTCTTTTGTCAAAAGCCGTAGGACGGTGATACATTTATTAGTTTAATCCTGGTTATAACATGTTTATGTTTCTTGTAGGAGTTCTGTATGTTGAAGTACAAATTTGGAGGCTTTTACAGCATTGGTCTATATGAAATGTTGCTTGTACAGAACAGTCTGGTATAGTTGTGTCTGTAGCAGTAGGTTCTCTGTGAAAAATTTTGTTGTATATATTAAGTGTCTTCGGCGTCACTGTTCTCTTAAATTTCTGTTAAGTCGAGCTTTCGGCAATGTCCATTATCACCTTCGTCAGGGGAGCTAGTAACTGTTGAAGAAGTAAGAGAATCACACAGATGTAAATAATTCACAGTAGTAAATACACGCAGTGAGCAGAGACTACATGGGCGCTAACGATGAAGCAGCATTGCCAGCGTCATTGCTTCCTTCGCGATGATATAAGACATATTCCCACTCTCTGCCCGCAATGGGTAGGACTACTACTACATCATTTACATCAGTGCGATTTCGTTAGCTCCTCGTTAGGTGAAGACAGTTGGCAACTAGTCGAAAGCATTCTTTCTCACAGAATTGTAGTGAGGCTACAAATTCACTGAGGTTATTTAATACAACTAACCCATCGTGAGAGACTTCTAGGGTACAATTTTGTTCGTCGTTGTCCACTGCTTAAGTATTACCAATAGCCTTGTTTTAACTATTTTACTGAGAATGTTATTTTTCTCAACTAACTCTGTCAAAATGAAAGAGGACTCGCAATTATAAATAAATTAACCTGTGGTTGCAAGAGTGGTCTTTAATAATCTTTTTCTTGCATAATCGATTTCGGGACTGGCAGCCCCATCTTCAGATGCCCGTTATACAATCTAATCGACGTTAGTTATTCCTTTTTCAGGTTCACAACTAGCTGTCATCACTGAACTGCAATCGTGAAACACCAGCGTCCATAACAGTGCACAAAATGACACCTCAGCGGTCAGCAGTAAACTACGTACACTGTCTCAAAAATAATGATACCTAACATCGATTAGGTGTACAGCTCAATGTGCCTCTGAAGATGAGGCTTATAGTCCAGAAACTGATTGTTCAAATGGTTCAAATGGCTTTGAGCACTATGGGACTTAACATCTGAGGTCATCAGTCCCCTAGAACGTAGTACTACTTAAACCTAACTAACCTAAGGACATCACACACATTCATGCCCGAGGCAGGATTCGAACCTGTGACCGTAGCGGTCACGCGGTTCCAGACTGAAGCACCTAGAACCGCTCGGCCACTCCAGCCGGCAAGCTGATTGTACATTACTGAAATTAAAATGCATCCTTGCAGCCAGAGGCCAATTTACGGTGCTGCTGCTGACACAGCGTCAGCATATATGCGCCAAAAGTGAATGACCAGCAGCCGTGAACCTTGAAGCCTAATCAATCAAGTGCGGTATCTCTGGTGTCTGTAGACAAATCTGCAGCCATGGGCTTCGTTTTGCCGGAAAAATTGTAAGTCTAATAACAGTGTGTCCGCCTCGGTAATTGCACCGTCAGAGCAAGGCCCCACGTTCGATTCCCTTCCAGGTCGGAGATTTTCTCCAGGCTGGGACTGGGTGTAGTGTTATCCTTACGTTGGTATCGCCATAATTGATATTGCACTAGTGACATGGCTGAATAGGCACGCCCCGAAAGCCAAAAAGCTGGAAACGATGGAGCAACGAAATGTCGTGAAGTTTCACATAAAACTTGAAAAAAAAGGCTACCGAAACCCATCTGTTACTAAAAGAATTATATGGCCAAGACTGTTTATAATGTAAGCCAGTTGTTGAGCGGTCTAAGTGTTTCCAAGGTGACCGAGAAGATGTTGAAGATGATTCTCGCCCGGGTCTCCGTGTAACATCAAAAACGGATGAAAATATCGACAAACTTAGTGATCTGTTTGCATCTGATCGTCGGTTGAGTATTCGGTTGATTGCTGAAACTGTTAGAATTGACAAAGAATGCGTAAGACCAAGTTTACATAGACAATTTGATATAAGAACTGCGTGTATGCGAAACTAGTGTCGAAAATTCTTACGATCTATCAAACACAAGCTGGTGAGAACATATATACTGACACTTTAAATATCACTGAATGTCATCGTAATTACTTGGAAATAGTGATAACATGATACGAATCTTGGTTTTTCACTTATGATTCAGCAATTGACTGCCAATCCGCGCACTGGGGGAGCCCCACATCATAGTGAGCGAAAAACAGCGAATGAGCAAATAAAGATCAAATCGATGGTGATTGTTTTTTCGACATTTTGTTCCGGAAACGTCGTACTGTTAATCAACATTACTGTTAGCCAACTCTGCGAAAGAATAATAGAAAAACCACACGAACTGTGAAAGAACAAGCCACTGGTTGTGCATCAAGAAGACGAACCGGCTCATACTACATTGTCTAGCGCAGTAAAACATCCCAGTGTTAGACCATCCTTCCTATTCGTCTGACGTATCAGTGCCACTTAGCTATCCCCCAAGATCAAATCTGCATTAAAAGGAACAAAATTTCAGACCTTGGTAAAAACTTGGTAAAAAGCAAAGGCCGCATAAATGTTCCTTTATTTACAATCGGTTTCAACAGCTTTCGCTGTCACCTTCAGGTCTATAACATAGTGCATATGAGCGGAATATACCTCATATCATTAGTTATGACGAAATACTTGAAATAAATGCTTTAGTTAGACATTACAGTAAACGGAAAAGGAACTGTACATTTACATACCTCCGTAAATTTATATTACAAAATGTGGTCAATGTGGGTTGGACCGCCCTTCAAGTTGTCATGTACATAAACTATAGCACATAATATAAAGGTTGCTCAGAAATAAAAGAATCAAGAATCAGGTTATGCACAAGGCCATATCCATCTATGTACATAGCACTCAAACATGCCTGTAGCGTCGTGAAAAACACAGTATACAATAAAATGCGCAGTATCACGTCTGTTAATCTTAATTGTAAATGTTCTTATCATTATTTGTGCGTTTGAAAATTGTGTTTTTTTTTTATGACTGACAACCGTCGGTGGGCGCTGCGTTTGTGGATATAATGATGTGCACAAGCTGCTTCTCGCTTTTAAATGCTTCATTTATGTCGAACATATATATTATCTGCTACATTTTATCTACATGAGTTCCAATTTAAAAAGAATACATTTTACTGCATAAATTTTTAAAGGTATGTTAATGTACGCCGGCCGCTGGTGGCCGAGCGGTTCTAGGCGCTTCAGTCTGGAACCGCGCGACCGCTACGCTCACAGGTTCGAATCCTGCCTCGGGCATGGATGTGTGTGATGTCCTTAAGTTAGTTAGGTTTAAGTAGTTCTAATGTACAGATCCATTTCCGTTTTTACTAATGCCTAAGGAAAACTTATATTTACAGACCGAAGTGGCAGCAAAGGCTGTCAAAACTCGATGTTTGTAAGGAAACGAATATTTATTTGATCTTGAGTTTATAAAGTTTTCACTAAGTAGAACAGATTGCTCGTTTCAATTTCTCAGATTGAGAAAAATCGATCAAAATTTCAGTCAGTTGAAGCAGTGGAAGAAAAATTCGAATGGAGCGTTTCAGTGATAGAGAAATGGCGTGCATTTGGGGTGAGAATAACTAATTATGTCTGTTTTTGAAATAAAATGTTTTACAGCAGCAGTCCCCTTGTCTTATACGAACGCCGCAGTCCCTCCGTACACGACGGTGGAAGGTTTAAGTGGAGGTGTAGTCCTTTTACGTAATAAGAACACTTTGTACGTAGTAGTACTCACTCATCGACACAAAGATATACGTTGGTCATTAGGCAAAAGAAACAGAGAGGGGAGCGAGAGTTGATAAATGGAAGGCGCCACGTGCGACCGTGAAGCATGGCTGACCTGGGATGAGATGAGGAGTGTGTGCGCTGGCAGACAGGACTTTAGGAGCAAGGGCAGCCGCTTCCGTGAAGAGTTCACGGGATCACTCTGGCGCCATCACTCTATACCCGGCGCCATTCTTTTCGTAAGCCAGGACTTCGAACACTGTCATTCGATATTAGTGAAAACGACACACAGCTAAAATGTGTGCGAGCAACTTTTTTTAATGTTATTTCGCTCTCCGGGACGTAAACATGGGCATTAGTGTTCACAACTTTTCATCCAAAAGCTTGCAACGTTATTCAAAAATACATGTGCTATAACAGCAGAAACTTAGAAAATTACTGGTGCAACATCCTATACTATGGTGGAATGGGCATGCTGTCAGGATTATCCAATTTCTTCAGCCGATCTACATCAACTTTAGCAAGAGACGTTCCGTTTACACCATCTGCCCTTTATTTCGTTAAACAGAGAGAATATTTCAGGCCAGTTCTGTCTTAGTTTCACCGAAGACGCTCTTTTGCAGCGGTCTGCACGAAATGTTTTAACCAATTCCATACAAGAGAGCGCCAGGTTGCCCCTCCATTCTCCAGCCAGTGATGAAGAGGGCGCCGACGCACCTCCCCAAACCCTTTACGAGACTGGAGAGCGTGCCTCCCGCTCGAGGCCCTTCAGTTTTACGTTTACCTCGTTCCAAACCAGTCCCCTGCTAAAATCCACGTGATTTGCCAATGACTGTAGTAGTCTTGGAGAACCACGTTTTCAGTATCCCTTGCAGTTCCCTGGCAGTAATTCTGCAATCTGAAGGTAAGTATAGCTCTTTTTTTACGCCTTTCGATTGTATTATAATGTTGAATCCTTAAAAAAATATTCTTTTGGTCTCTGATCGGTGACCTGTTACATATTATAGTAGGTTATTAGGACAAATAACTGTTTTAGTAACAGTACGTGTTATTCTGATTGATTTAACATTTGGCCATAATATTTTCCATAAATATTTTTCCAACCTTCTGAATGAGCTTATTTTCCACTCAGAATGCTTCGTACTACAGGAAGTAAATGGTGGTCTAGCGATCTAGCGATTCTGAACCCAATGCATCAGCTTACCCAGATTTCACGCCTTCAGCGTCAGCACCCACGCCATAGACTTCCGCTGATCTCTCCAAGTCTTGGACGCTTGCCGCAGCAACAAGATTTCTGAACGTGCCATTTCCTAAGATCATCTTTACGTTTTTTCAATTATGACTGACGGTTTCCCCCCCCCCCCCCATGAACCATGGACCTTGCCGTTGGTGGGGAGGCTTGCGTGCCTCAGCGATACAGATGGCCGTACCGTAGGTACAACTACAACGGAGGGGTATCTGTTGAGAGGCCAGACAAACGTGTAGTTCCTGAAGAGGCGATGCAGCCTTTTCAGTAGTTTCAAAGGCAACAGTCTGGATGATTGACTGATCTGGCCTTGTAACAATAACCAAAACGGCATTGCTGTGCTGGTACTGCGAACGGCTGAAAGCAAGGGGAAACTACGGCCGTAATTTTTCCCGAGGGCATGCAGCTTTACTGTATGATTAAATGATGATGGCGTCCTCTTGGGTAAAATATTCCGGAGGTAAAATAGTCCCCCATTCGGATCTCCGGGCGGGGACTACTCAAGAGGACGTCGTCATCAGGAGAAAGAAAACTGGCGTTCTACGGATCGGAGCGTGGAATGTCAGATCCCTTAATCGGGCAGGTAGGTTAGAAAATTTAAAAAGGGAAATGGATAGGCTAACGTTAGATATAGTGGGAATTAGTGAAGTTCGGTGGCAGGAGGAACAAGACTTCTGGTCAGGTGACTACAGGGTTATAAACACAAAGTCAAATAGGGGCAATGCAGGAGTAGGTTTAATAAAGAATAGAAAAATAGGAAAGCGGGTAAGCTACTACAAACAGCATAGTGAACGCATTATTGTGGCCAAGATAGACACGAAGCCCACGCCTACTACAGTAGTACAAGTTTATATGCCAACTAGCTCTGCAGATGAAGAAGAATTTGAAGAAATGTATGATGATATAAAAGAAATTATTCAGATAGTGAAGGGAGACGAAAATTTAATAGTCATGGGTGACTGGAATTCGAGTGTAGGAAAAGGGAGAGAAGGAAACGTAGTAGGTGAATATGGATTGGGGCTAAGAAATGAAAGAGGAAGACGCCTGGTAGAATTTTGCACAGAGCACAACTTAATTATAGCTAACACTTGGTTTAAGAATCATGATAGAAGGTTGTATACATGGAAGAACCCTGGAGATACTAAAAGGTATCAGATAGATTATATAATGGTAAGACAGAGATTTAGGAACCAGGTTTTAAATTGTAAGACATTTCCAGGGGCAGATGTGGACTCTGACCACAATCTATTGGTTATGACCTGTAGATTAAAACTGAAGAAACTGAAAAAAGGTGGGAATTTAAGGAGATGGGACCTGGATAAAGTGAAAGAACCAGAGGTTGTACAGAGTTTTAGGGAGAGCATAAGGGAACAATTGACAGGAATGGGGGAAAGAAATACAGTAGAAGAAGAATGGGTAGCTTTGAGGCATGAAGTAGTGAAGGCAGCAGAGGATCAAGTAGGTAAAAAGACGAGGGCTAGTAGAAATCCTTGGGTAACATAAGAAATATTGAATTTAATTGATGAAAGGAGAAAATATAAAAATGCAGTTAATGAAGCAGGCAAAAAGGAATACAAACGTCTCAAAAATGAGATCGACAGGAAGTGCAAAATGGCTAAGCAGGGATGGCTAGAGGACAAATGTAAGAATGTAGAGGCTTATTTCACTAGGGGTAAGATAGATACTGCCTACAGGAAAATTAAAGAGACCTTTGGAGATAAGAGAACCACTTGTATGAACATCAAGAGCTCAGATGGAAACCCAGTTCAAACAAAGAAGGGAAAGCAGAAAGGTGGAAGGAGTATATAGAGGGTCTATACAAGGGCGATGTACTTGAGGACAATATTATGGAATTGGAAGAGGATGTAGATGAAGAGGAAATGGGAGATACGATACTGCGTGAAGAGTTTGACAGAGCACTGAAAGACCTGAGTCGAAACAAGGCCCCCGGAGTAGACAACATTCCATTGGAACTACTGACGGCCTTGGGAGAGCCAGTCCTGACAATACTCTACCATCTGGTGAGCAAGATGTATGAAACAGGCGAAATACCCTCAGACGTCAAGTAGAATATAATAATTCCAATCCCAAAGAAAGCAGGTGTTGACAGATGTGAAAATTACCGAACAATCAGTTTAATAAGTCACAGCTGCAAAATACTAACACGAATTCTTTACAGACGAATGGAAAAACTAGTAGAAGCCGACCTCGGGGACGATCAGTTTGGATTCCGTAGAAATACTGGAACACGTGAGGCAACACTGACCTTACGACTTATCTTAGAAGAAAGATTAAGGAAAGGCAAACCTACGTGTCTAGCATTTGTAGACTTAGAGAAAGCTTTTGACAATGTTGACTGGAATACTCTCTTTCAAATTCTAAAGGTGGCAGGGGTTAAATACAGGGAGCGAAAGGCTATTTACAATTTGTACAGAAACCAGATGGCAGTTATAAGAGTCGAGGGACATGAAAGGGAAGCAGTGGTTGGGAAGGGAGTAAGACAGGGTTGTAGCCTCTCCCCGATGTTATTCAATCTGTATATCGAGCAAGCAGTAAAGGAAATAAAAGAAAAATTCGGAGTAGGTATTAAAATCCATGGAGAAGAAATAAAAACCTTGAGGTTCGCCGATGACATTGTAATTCTGTCAGAGAGAGCAAAGGACCTGGAAGTGCAGTTGAACGGAATGGACAGTGTCTTGAAAGGAGGATATAAGATGAACATCAACAAAAGCAAAACGAGGATAATGGAATGTAGTCGAATTAAGTCGGGTGATGCTCAGGGAATTAGATTAGGAAATGAGACACTTAAAGTAGTAAAGGAGTTTTGCTATTTGGGGAGCAAAATAACTGATGATGGTCGAAGTAGAGAGGACATAAAATGTAGACTGGCAATGGCAAGGAAAGCGTTTCTGAAGAAGAGAAATTTGTTAGCATCGAGTATAGATTTAAGTGTCAGGAAGTCATTTCTGAAAGTATTTGTATGGAGTGTAGCCATGTATGGAAATGAAACATGGACGGTAAATAGATTGGAGAAGAAGAGAATAGAAGCTTTTGAAATGTGGTGCTACAGGAGAATGCTGAAGATTAGATGGGTAGATCACTTAACTAATGAGGAAGTATTGAATAGGATTGGGGAGAAGAGAAGTTTGTGGCACAACTTGACCAGAAGAAGGGATCGGTTAGTAGGACATGTTTTGAGGCATCAAGGGATCACCAATTTAGTATTGGAGGGCAGCGTGGAGAGTAAAACTCGTAGGGGGAGACCAAGAGATGAATACACTAAGCAGATTCAGAAGGATGTAGGTTGCAGTAGGTACTGGGAGATGAAGAAGCTTGCACAGGATAGAGTAGCATGGAGAGCTGCATCAAACCATTCTCAGGACTGAAGACCTCAACAACAACAACTGACGGTTTACGATGGAAGTGAAACAAATACTCTGATGGAGAAACAGATTGTAATGCAATTGTCACAAAATCACTTCCTGAGTGTTCTTTTCCTATTTATTCTGTATTCTTATCAATGTCCTTTACTGTAGGGATTAAAAAAATTAGTTTGTTTTGTAAATATCGCTGGGAAACACTTCTTTAGGCTTCCTTACTTTTGATCTGCCTTTGTAGGTTCTATTAAAAAGATTTGTTTCAATGAAACATGTATTTTTCTTTAGTTCTAAGCAAAACAGAGCGGAAAGCGAGGACCACACTGTGACGAAAATCCTCAGTGTCGACGAACTACTGACGATCCTGGCGGAAGGTGATGAAGAGGATATTCAGACAGACATCTGTGACGATGATTACGAGGGCTTGCTGCAAGAGGAAAATTTTGTTTAATTTCCTGAAGGGAGCGACGATCATGATGAAGATGAAGGCTCCCAAGTACCTGACCCGGCACCTCAGGTAAGTATCCCTTCAACCACCCCAAACCTACTACACAGACAACGGATGAGTTAAGCAAGCCTCTAACACCATTGACGTACCTTTTGCAATAAATCCTTCACTAAATGATGACATGACTCTTCTACACCCACCATTAAACTTCCTAAACATCTTACTAACCGACGAACTCATTGACCATGTTGTGACACAAACATATCTTTATACCCAACATTTAGGTAGAATTACCATGTATTTTAAAGTATTAGTAAAAAATGGAAACTTCCGGAGACAGAAGAATTTCCTGGTTTACTTTACCAAATGGGAACCATTCCTTTGTACGGATTATTGCAGCATTCACCCTGTACTCTCTAGTCATAGTGATTTCGTCAGATGAATGCTTTGGGGGCGTGCAACCTTTGCATCTTGGAAAAATTTCAGAACCCGGTGAACCCATAACTGCTGACAGTCTGTACAAACTTCGACCCCTTTTAGACATTTCATACCCCCCCCCCCTACCCCACCCAATGGACCATGGACCTTGTCGTTGGTGGGGAGGCTGGCGTGCCTCAGCGATGCAGATAGCCGTATCGTAGGTGCAACCACAACGGAGGGTTATCTGTTGAGAGGCCAGACAAACGTGTGGTTCCTGAGAGGGGCAGCAGCCTTTTCAGAAGTTCCAGGGGCAACAGTCTGGATGATTGACTCATCTGGCCTTGTAACACTAATCAAAACGACTGTGCTGGTACTACGAACGGCTGAGAGCAAGTTGAAACTGCAGCCGTGCCTTATCCCGAGGGCATGCAGCTTTACTGTATGGTTAAATGATGATGGCGTCCTCTTGGGTAAAATATTCCAGAGGTAAAATAGTCCCCAATTCGGATCTCCGGGCGGGGAATACTCAAGAGGACGTCGTTATCAGGAGAAAGAAAACTGTTGTTCTACGGATCGGAGCGTGTAATGTCAGATCCCTTAATCGTACAGGTAGGTTAGCAAATTTAAAAAGGGAAATGGATAGGTTAAAGTTAGATATAGTGGGAATTAATGAAGTTCGGTGGCAGGAGGAACAAGAAGTTTGGTCAGGTGAATACAGGGTTATAAATACAAATTTAATAGTCAAGGGTGACTGGAATTCAGTAGTAGGAAAAGGGAGAGAAGGAAACGTAATAGGTCAATATAGACTCGGGGGAAGAAAGGAAAGAGGAAGCCACCTGGTAGAATTTTGCACAGAGCACAACTTAATCATAGCTAACACTTGGTTCAAGAATCATAAAAGAAGGTTGTATACATGGAAGAAGCCTGGAGATACTAAAAGGTATCAGATAGATTATATAATGGTAAGACAGAGATTTAGAAACCAGGTTTTAAATTGTAAGACATTTCCAGGGGCAGATGTGGACACTGACGACAATCTATTGGTTATGAACTGTAGATTAAAACTGAAGAAACTGCAAAAAGGTGGGAATTTAAGAAGATAGGACCTGGATCAACTGAAAGAACCAGAGGTTGTACAGAGTTTCAGGGAGAGCATAAGTTAACAATTGACTGGAATGTGGGAAAGAAATATAGTAGAAGAAGAATGGGTAGCTTTGAGGGATGAAGTAGTGAAGGCAGCAGAGGATCAAGTTGGTATAAAGACGTGGGCTAGTAGAAATCATTGGGTAACAGAAGAAATATTGAATTTAATTGCCGAACGGAGAAAATATAAAAATGCAGTAAATGAAGCAGGCAAAAAGGAATACAAACGTCTCAAAAATGAGATCGACAGGAAGTGCAAAATGGCAAAACAGGGATGGCTATAGCACAAATGTAAGGATGTGGAGGCTTATATCACGAGGGGTAAGATAGATACTGCCTACAGGAAAATTAAAGAGACCTTTGCATGAATATCAAGAGCTCAGAAGGAAATCCAGTTCTAAGCAAAGAAGGGAAAGTAGAAAGGTGGAAGGAGTATATATAGAGGGTCTATAGAAGGGCGATGTACTTGAGGACAATATTATGGAAATGGAAGAGGATGTAGATGAAGATGAAATGGGAGATATGCTACTGCGGGAAGGGTTTGACAGAGCACTGAAAGACCTGAGTCGAAACAAGGCCCCTGGAGTAGACAACATTCCATTAGAACTACTGACAGTCTTGGGAGAGCTATCCCTGACAAAATTCTACCATCTGGTGAGCAAGATATATGAGACAGGCGAAATACCCTCAGACTTCAAGAAGAATATACTAATTCCAATCCCAAAGAAAGCAGGCGTTGGCAGATGCGAAAATTACCTGACTATCAGATTAATAAGTCACGGCTGCAAAATACTAACGCGAATTCTTTACAGACGATTGGAAAAACTAGTAGAAACTGACCTCGAGGATGATCAGTTTGGATTCCGTAGAAATATTGGAACACGTGAGGCAATACTGACCTTACGACTTATCTTAGAAGCTAGATTAAGGAAAGGCAGACCTACGTTTCTAGCATTTGTAGACTTAGAGAAATCTTTTGGAAATGTTGACTGGAATACTCTCTTTCAAATTCTGAAGGTGGCAGGGGTAAAATACAGGGAGAGAAAGGCTATTTACAATTTGTACAGAAACCAGATGGCAGTTATAAGAGTCGAGGGACATGAATGGCAAGCAGTGGTAATGAAGGGAGTGAGACAGGGTTGTAGCCTATCCCCTATGTTATTCAATCTGTATATTGAGCAAGCAGTGGAGGAAACAAAAAAAATTTGGAGTACGTATTAAATTCCATGGAGAAGAAATAAAAACTCTGAGGTTCGCCGATGACATTGTAATTCTGTCAGGAACAGCAAAAGACTTGGAAGAGCAGTTAAACGCAATGGATAGTGTCCTGAAAGGAGGATATAAGATGAACATCAACAAAAGCAAAACGAGAATGATGGAATGTAGTCGAATTAAGTCGGGTGATGCTCAGGGAATTAGATTAGGAAATGAGACACTTAAAGTAGTAAAGGAGTTTTGCTATTTGTGGAGAAAAATAACTGATGATGGTCGAAGTGAAGAGGATATAAAATGTAGACTGGCAATGGAAAGGAAAGCGTTTCTGAAGAAGAGAAATTTGTTAACATCGAGTATAGATTTAAGTGTGAGGAAGTCGTTTTTGAAAGTATTTGTATGGAGTGTAGCCATGTATGGAAGTGAAAGATGGACGATAAATAGTTTGGACAAGAAGAGAATAGAAGCTTTTGAAATGTGGTGCTACAGAAGAATGCTGAAGATTAGATTGGTAGATCACATAACTAATGAGAAGGTATTGATTAGAATTGGGGAGAATAGACATTTGTGGGTCAACTTGACTAGAAGAAGTGATCGCTTGGTAGGACATATTCTGAGA
Organism: Schistocerca cancellata; assembly: GCF_023864275.1. Taxonomy (NCBI): domain Eukaryota; kingdom Metazoa; phylum Arthropoda; class Insecta; order Orthoptera; family Acrididae; genus Schistocerca; species Schistocerca cancellata. Next base: position 615,837,555 of record NC_064630.1, on the reverse strand, counting down.
CAACAAGGGATCACCAATTTAGTATTGGAGGGCAGCGTGGAGGATAAAAATCGTAGAGGGAGACCAAGAGATGAATACACTAAGCAGATTCACAAGAATGTAGGTTGCAGTAGGTACTGGGAGATGAAGAAGCTTGCACAGGATAGAGTAGCATGGAGAGCTGCATCAAACCATTCTCAGGACTGAAGACCACAACAACAACATAGACATTTCCCATACGTCAACTGACAAACTAATATTAACGGCCTAAAACTCCCAATAGAGGATTCCATGGTTCTGTGGAGAGACAGACTCATGTTTTGACAGAATATAAACAATAAGACACGTTTCTATAGAATTAAACGTTAAATTTTGATTGGGTCGTCTGATTTAAGCCTGAGAGTTATTATATATATATATATATATATATATATATATATATATATATATATATATATATATATATGGGTTCCTTAGATCAAGAGGTAGGTGGAAGAGGATACTATAGTTCAGTAGTCCGTAAATTGATGGGCGTAAAATTGTGGTGTTTTATGTTCGTCATTTATGGATAATTTTTATAATGGTGTCAACTTCGCCCAATAACTTCTTCAGAGAAACAAGAATGTTACAGAAATCCTCAGGAAAACCTTGCGGGTTACCCATTATAAGTGGTTGCTCCAAAACGCATCTGTCCTTTCGTATCGAAGTATTTACAGTGGTATACGGCAAAACATGGCGAAAGAATCTGTTTACGGTATGTCAGTAGATCAGTTCGTGTTCAGTAAATAGTGGAGCATGCGCAGTCAGTTGGCGGATATTTTATCTTCCAGATTTCCCAGCCTGTCTTCACGCTGTCTCTCAAATTCTGTGTTCCATCTTCCCATTTCTGTACATTCCTACGGGGTGCGAGATGGCGTGTCACTGTACGTATACACAGGTTGTACAAAAAGTCACGAAGCGGTCATAACTGTGCTCTGATACAGCTATGGTACTGTTTTCCTAGAGAGGCTTGCAAACCAAAACATACAAACTTCAGTAGTAACTAATAAATGGTTCAAATGGCTCTGAGCACTATGGGACTTAACATCTGAGACTAGACTTAGAACTACTTAAACCTAACTAACCTAAGGACATCACACACACCCATGCCCGATGCAGGATTCGAACCTGCGACCGTAGCGGTCGCGCGGTTCCACACTGAAGCGCCTAGAACCGCTCGGCCACACAGGCCGGCAGCAATGGTTGTGCCTGAGAAGCATGAATCATGGAAGTACTGGCCAAGATGGTTGAATTGAACATCATTTACCATGACATTTTATTAACACTATTATTAAAAACTAATGTAACTATACTGAACATTCAAGTGTAGTACAATATCAAATATTAAATAGAGAGGAAAAACAGTCAGACAAAAGTTATTTTCAAACTGTAAGAAAAACAGTAAATATGCATAAGCAACTTCTAGACAACAGAGGCAACAACTGTACGGCTCAGTGATTAAAACAAATTCTTGATCACAGTTGAACTAAAAATAGTCTAGCTTGTAATATACTACTGGCCATTAAAGATGCTACACGACGAAGATGACGTGCTACAGACGCGAAATTTACCCGACAGGAAGAAGATGCTGTGATATACAAATGATTAGCTTTTCAGAGCATTCACACAAGGTTGGCGCCGGTGGCGCCACCTACAACGTGCTGACATGAGGAAAGTTTCCAACCGATTTCTCATACACAAACAGCAGCTGAACGGCGTTACCTGGTGAAGCGTTGTTGTGGTGCCTCGTCTAAGGAGGAGACTTGCGTACCATCACGTTTCCGACTTTGATAAAGGTCGGATTGTAGCCTATTGCGATTGCGGTTTATCGTATCGCGACATTGCTGCTCGCTTTGGTCGAGATCCAATGACTGTTAGCAGAATATGGAATCGGTGGGTTCAGGAGGGTTATACGGAACGCCGTGCTGGATCCGAACGGCCTCGTATCACTCACTAGCAGCCGAGATGACAGGCATGTTATCCGAATGGCTGTAACGGATCGTGCATCCACGTCTCGATCCCTGAGTCGACAGATGCGGAAGTTTGCAAGACAACAACCATCTGCACGAACAGTTCGACGACGTTTGCAGCAGCATTGACTATCAGCTCGGAGACCATGGCTGCGGTTACCCTTGACGCTGCATCATAGACAGGAGCGCCTGCGATGAAGTACTCAACGATGAACTTGGGTGCACGAATGGCTAAACGTCATTTTTTAGGATGAATCCAGCTTCTGTTTACAGCATCATGATGGTCACATCCGTGTTTGGCGACATCGCGGTGAACGCACATTGGAAGCGAATATTCGTCATCGACATACTGGCGTATCACCCGGCGTGATGGTATGGGGTGCCAATGGTTACACGTCTCCGTCACCTCTTTTTCGCATGGCGGCACTTTGAACAGTAGACGTTACATTTCAACCGTGTTACGACCCGTGGCTCTAGCCTTCATTCGATCCCTCCGAAACCCTACTTTTCTGCACGATAGTGCACGACTGCATGTTGTAGGTCCTGTACGGGCCTTTCTGGATACAGAAAATGTTCGACTGCTGCCCTGGCCAGCACATTGTCCAGATCTCTCACCAATTGAAACCGTCTGGTCAATGGTGGCCGAGCAACTGGCTCGTCACAATACGCCAGTCACTACTTTTGATGAACTGTGGTAACTTGTTGAAGCTGCATGGGCAGCTGTACCTGTACACGCCATCCAAGCTCTGTTTGACTCAATGTCCAGGAGTATCAAGGCCGTTATTACGGCCAGCGGTGGTTGTTCTGGGTACTGATTTCTCAGGATCTATGCACCCAAATTGCGTGAAAATGTAATCACATGTCAGTTCTAGTGTAATAGATTTATCCACTGAATACCCGTTTATGATCTGCATTTCTTCTTGGTATAGCAATTTTAATGGGCAGTAGTGTATAAAAAACTCCCCTTAAGTAAGGCCAGGTACAGACCACGGTTTTATAACCGACAACAATGCACACTTTACAAAAATTGCTTGGCGTTAACACTGAGAGGTTGAGCCTGTACCTGGTCACCAAAGCGACAAGTCTGACGCACAACAGATAACTAGCGAACTTAGTTAGTCATTAAACAACTAGCGAGCGTAACTGCTAACTGATTTCAAACAGCTAGAACGGCCTAAGACGGCCTCTATACAATACCAGCGATCTGTTGTGCCCTGAAACAGTGTCCTGAGTTACAGCTTTACGTCCGCGGTTGGTAACAGTGGAATACTATTTCGGGGATGAATGAGCGATCCCCAACGAGCAGTGCAGAACTGCCCGTCTTCGAGCGTAAGGCGGTCAACTGCCGCCACACAGCCGCGACTCAGTCCGGAAGGCCAGAATGCTTCCACGTGCAGTACCCAACAGCTGCGGCACTCTACGGTCGCCAACTCCGTACACTCTTTACACCTCCCTGACAGAAATCTGCTCACTGCCCACTGTCCAAGAACTCGTTCATCACTGTTTCCCTCGACGATTTCAAACCCAAAATCGGCAAAGGAGGCCAGACCGTGAAGAAAGGATCAGGCCAAAGAGATCAAAATAAGAATCGACCGCAACATACGAACAGCACTGACTCATGTACTACATTTCTTTGTCATTAATTCGCATTCTTTTTCACATACAAGGATGGTCTGTTTCTCAACCTTCCACTGTCAGAATATGAAAAAAAGGAAAGGTGAAAAGAATAAATAATGAGGGTACTCAAAGTTAAACCCCCATCGTGACTTTGGCGCACCCAACATAATCGATCGCCTGGTGTAACCCCAGCTGATACAGGGTGATCCAAAAGTCCGTTAATATTTGAAAATTCAATACCTCACGTTATGATGTAGGTAGGGAGGTATCAATTGACGTACATGCGGGAAATGACTTAGAGTTTCACTGAAACCACATATCTACACAAGATGACCAACAGATGACACTTTATACGAAACAAAAGCAACTATTAACGTTACAAAAGATGATGGAAAGCCGGACTTTGTGGACGAGCGGTTCTAGGGGCTTCAGTCCGGAACCGAGCTGCTGCTACGGTCGCAAGTTCGAATCCTGCATAGACGTGTGTGATGTCCTTAGGTTAGTTAGGTTTAAGTAGTTCTAAGTCTAGGGGACTAATGACCTGAGATGTTAAGTCCCGCCGGCCGAAGTGGCCGTGCGGTTAAAGGCGCTGCAGTCTGGAACCGCAAGACCGCTACGGTCGCAGGTTCGAATCCTGTCTCGGGCATGGATGTTTGTGATGTCCTTAGGTTAGTTAGGTTTAACTAATTTTAAGTTCTAGGGGACTAATGACCTCAGCAGTTGAGTCCCATAGTGCTCAGAGCCATTTTTTTTTGTTAAGTCCCATAGTTCTTAGACCCATTTTAAACATTTTTGTTGATGGAAACTGAAGAAAGGTATTAAAATTTGTGTGATGGCCAAAACTTGAACTTGTGGCTGCTGGTTTACTGTGCTGGTGTACTAGCCATTACGCCAGCCACCACAGTATTATTGGAAATATAACTGCACGGACCACCCTATTCTACAACCCTCCCTAACACAAACTTCAGTTCACATCTAAAGCTAATTTTCTCCTTCATAATCACTACTACCGAAGCTCTCCGGTATTGTCAAGGCACAAATTTTTTATTTTAGGTGAAGGTGAGACTCAAATGTCGCAAGGAAAATTTAATTATATTACAAGAAATGTTTAGCGAAAAATACGTTCCTTGTAACAAATACTCATCATATTGACCATAAATCGTGAACAACACCTGTCTTTGGTTGCAATAAAACCACATGTCATTTCAGACATGTTTGTCAAGTTTTACCTCTCTACCTACGTTACTCCGTGAAGCTGCGCATTTTCAAATTTTCACGAACTTTTGAGTCACCCTGCTAAGCCTCACGTATGTATAAGTTTTGCAGTAATCGTGTGCGATATCTAATTGTCTATTAAGGAAGACGTGTATTGTATACAGATCGTATTTTGCTCAATTTTATCAGTTTGCTGACATAGAACTCCTCTGTCAGGGTGAATTTTGTAAATGAATCGTGGGTGACTATTCAGTGATGACAGAATACCGTAAACAGTCAAACTGTCGAAAGAAAACAGCGAGGCGCATAAACAGGTATATCGTTTTTTAAAAATTACGTTGATATGTTGAAGTATTTGGTCACTCATATGTAATGGCGGATAACTATGGGTTGCTAGAACTGAACGGACACTGGATCTTGGGATTAGAAAATTTGCTTGTAGATCCAAGGAGGCCGGGGTGGCCGAGCGGTTCTAGGCGCTACAGTCTGGAACCTCGTGACCGCTACGGTCGCAGGTTCGAATCCTGCCTCGGGCATGGATGTGTGTGATGTCCTTAGGTTGGTTAGGTTTAAGTAGTTCTAAGTTCTAGGGGACTGATGACCTCAGAAGTTAAGTATCATAGTGCTCAGAGCCATTTGAACCATTTTTTGTAGATCCAAATCGATTCATGTAATTAATGACGCTGCCGTGAGTAGATAGCTGCAGAAGAAAACAGAGTTAATCCTGTGGACTTCTGAAGAGCATTACATTGTATCAGATGACATTCTTCACGACAGCGTGATTTTCACGTAAGGCTTTCACACGTTGTTGAAGAAGATTGGAGTGTCTCTCAGGGAAGGTATATCTCATATTTGTGAATATTAATGTCGCATTTGTGTCTGATACAAGATACTACGTACATTTATACAAGATACAAGATACGTACATCTATACAAGATACTATGTACATGTATAATAATTTCAGCTCCCTTATGTATTGTTAAGTTGTCTTAAGGCTAGAAGCTATAATTACAAACTAATTCATTTTGCAATGTATGTTTTATTAAGCACAAACACAGACTGAGAGCTTGATTTCCGCAACCAATGTCATCTTTAATAAGACCTCTTCAGGTCCAAGGCTGCTTCGTCATTTATTACAAAAAGGGCTCGCAAACTATTACTTCAAATTCATACAGGAGGAAACAACAGCGAAACCAATATTTTTTAGTATGATACGTATGTTACCTGACGGCAGTTTCCGACGATTCATACAGAAGGTAGTTTACCATGCTGATAGTATCAGTGGCATTTACAGGAACTGCTCGAATGTGCAATCAATGGCCTGTATGCGCACGGTACATAGTCGTACAATTGACTGTCGTGTCCGTTAGAACGTTCCAGGCATGTCCGGAATGGTATCAGCAACGACGGCAATTCTAGTGATGTCGGCTTCCGTTGCATCGGAACTGAAGAACGTGATTCTCAGTCAATCTGTCACAGAGAATCGCTGTTGATTAGCGCGAGGTCGTGAACCTCGTGGATTCACATGCGACTAAACATGCGTATTGTGCATATTTGAATGTCAGCAGACATTTCCAGTCAGCGACACCGACACAGCAGATTACGTCAGCAGGACTAACAAAATATTCCATAACGTAACAAGGTGATTTCCGAAACTTATTTTTCTTGTAGAAATATATTTGGTATGATGTTCTCTACCCCCTGTATTAATTTGAACGAATAGTTTTGGTACACCCTGTAAAGAACAACTTTTGTATCCCGCCTGGATAGGCGGCGCGTGGGTCTGCTCTTGTGAACTGCTTCTGTAAAATAGGCCGAGAGTGAAGGAAGCGAGTAGGAGCAGGATAGGTGAAGCACTTCGGTACTGCATGTAACTTTAACACTTTGAATAGAGTCAAAACCACAAGTAAACACCAAATGCATACATGACTTTGGCTAGGATGAGTACGTAGGTATGAATCCGTAGTCAATGTCTAATCATGTGAAGTTACGATGACTGTTCTGTGTAATCTCAAAACTAACAAATACTCGTTGCTGTCCAAACTTCAACTGAACGTAACTAATACAAAGTCTCTATAGCAAGCTCGCCCTCTCGGTAGTAGAAGCGATATTTCCAGGCCGTCTGCTCTTGATTAAATGGTTGAAAATGAAGACGGCAGTCGCTGAGCTCCTCAGCGGCGTCCAGAGGGCGCTGTGGTCGGCGCAGCTAGTCTTCTCTCGTAGTGCCAACTTACGAGAGCGTGCACCTACGTTGTGGTATCGTAACTATCAACGCCACACCAACGATTTGGGAATTCTCAACAGCGGCTGAAACATTCTTAGCTATAACTTTACAGGGTAGTCCACTGATCGTGACCGGGCCAAATATCTCGCGAAATAAGCGTCAAACGAAAAAACTACAAAGAACGAAACTTGTCTTGCTTGTAGGGGGAAACCAGATGGCGCTATGGTTGGCCCGCTAGTGGGACAACTTTTTTCACTTTGTGATGGAGGGCGTTGTAATAGTCACAAACATATGGCCACAGTTTTAGACGAACAGTTGGTAACAGGTAGGTTTTTAAATTAAAATACAGAACGTTGGTACGTTTGAACATTTTATTTCGGTTGATCCAATGTGATACACGTACACGTTTGTCAACTTATCATTTCTGAGAACGCATGCTATTACAGCGTGATTACCTGAAAAATACCACATTAATGCAATAAATGGTCCGCAGCTCGTGGTCTTGCGGTAGCGTTCTCGCTTCCCGCACACGGTGTCCCGGGTTTGATTCCCGGCGGGACCAGGGATTTTCTCTGCCTCGTGATGACTGGGTGTCGTGTGTCTTTCATCATCATTTCATCCCCATCGACACGCAAGTCCCCGGAGTGGCGTCAACTCGAAAGACTTGCACCAGGCGAACGGTCTACCCGACGGGAGGCCCTAGCCACACGGCATTTCCATTTCCAATGCAATAAATGCTCAAAATGATGTCCGTCAACCTCAATGGATTTGGCAATACGTGTAACGACATTTCTCTCAACAGGGAGTAGTTCGCCTTCCGTAATGTTCGCACATGCATTGACAATGCGCTGACACATGTTGTCAGGCGTTGTCGGTGGATCACGATAGCAAATATCCTTCGACTTTCCCCACAGAAAAAAATCGAGGGACGTCAGATCCGGTGAACGTGCGGGACATGGTATGGTGCATCGTCGACCAATACAACTGACATGAAATATGTTATTCAGTACTGCTTCAACCACACGTGAGCGATGTGCCGGACATCCATCACGTTGGAAGTACAACCCCATTCTGTCATGCAGTGAAACATCTTGTAGTAACATTGGTAGAACAATACGTAGGAAATCGCCGTACATTGCACCATTTAGATTACCATCGATAAAATGGGGGCCATTTATCCTTCCTCCCATAATGCCGCACCATACATCAACCCGCCAAGGTCGCTGATGTTCCACTTGTTGCAGTCGTCGTGGATTTTCCGTTGCCCAATAGTGCATATTATACCGGTTTACGTTACCGATGTTGGAGAATGACGCTTCGGCGCTAAATAGAACGCATCCAAAAATCTGTCATCGTTCCGTAATTTCTCTTGTGCCCAGTGGCAGAACTGTACATGACGTTCCAAGTCGTCGCCATGCAATTCCTGGTGCATAGAAATATGGTACGGTTGCAATCGATGTTGATGTATCATTCTCAGCACAGACGTTTTTGAGGTTCCTGATTCTCGCGCAATTTGTCTGCTAATGATGTGCGGATTAGCCGCGAAAGCAGCTAAAACACCTATTTGGGCATCATCATTTGTTGCAGGTCGTGGTTGACGTTCCACATTGTAAGTAGGCTGTTTAGGTTTTTATATTGGTAACGCCACGTAGCGCTCTGTATGAAAATCACTGGTTGTGCTGTGTGCCTATGTAAGTAGGCTGTTTAGATTTTTATATTGGTAACGCCACGTAGTGCTCTGTATGAAAATCACTGGCTGTGCTGTGTGCAGTCTGTGGCTGGTTTGCATTGTTGTTGGCTATTGTAGTGTTGGGCAGCTGGATGTTAACAGCGCGTAGCGTTGCGCACTTGGAGGTGAGCCGCCAGCAGTGGTGGATGTGGGGAGAGAAATGGCGAAGGTTTGAAATTTGTAAGACTGGATGTCATGAACTGCTATATATATTATGACTTTTGAACACTATTAAGGTAAATACATTGTTTGTTCTCTATCAAAATCTTTCATTTGCTAACTACGCCTATCAGTAATTAGTGCCTTCAGTAGTTTGAATCTTTCATTCAGGTGGCAGTAGTGGCGCTCGCTGTATTGCAGTAGTTCGAGTAACGAAGATTTTTGGTGAGGTAAGTGATTTGTGAAAGGTTTAGGTTAATGTTAGTCAGGGCCATTCTTTTGTAGGGATTTTTGAAAGTCAGATTGCGTTGTACTAAAAATACGGTGTGTCAGTTTAAGCACAGTCATGTATAATTTTTCTAAGGGGACGTTTCATATGTCGACCCTTGGCCGAGGATGCCTCACTGGAATCATCTGATTTTTTTCTTGTAGTTTGTGTAATTAGTGCAGCCTTTGTTTATTGCTAGCGCGTAATTATAGAGAGAATCTCCTTTGTAGTTGTAGTTTTTCATTCTTGTACAGTAAAACAGTTGTGGCATGCATGTAGATTTGCACCAAGTATTTCGCAGCTGCGCTTGCAATTAATGAGATATTATTTTCAATGCTATGTTAATGTGTTTTCTTAGTTTGCTCTTCAAATTGTGCTTTTCTGTGTGGTCGTGTGAAATATTGTGACAATAATTGCGTGTGAAAAACTTAATACTAGGCTCCAAAGTAAACTGAGAAATGACAGTGAAGACGAAAGCAGTGTGTTAGCGCCGCCAAGTAATGAATTAACTAATGTTCAAAGTAGTAATTTGGTAATTGTGCATAGGGAAATGGAGCGGGCTGCAAATAATGGTGTAGGCAGTGAAACAATTAGTGAACAGGGAAGCATTTTCGATCGATCGGTCGGCATCATCTTGCCTCAGGAATCCGAAATGACAGGAGACAATCTTGCAAATACTGTAGATTCAGGTTCTGCGTCCTCGCCGTTTTCTAAAATAAGTCAAGACACATTTTCTGCTTTTCAAAATGCGAATATTGCCGGTTCAAATGCATTGCCGAATAGCACTGAGGAACATGTTTCAGACACCAGTGCACTGTTATCACAATTAATGCAACAAATGGGACAAAAGCTTCAAAAGTTAGACACAATGGAACAAAATCTTAAAAAGTTAGACACAATGGAACAACACCAGAGAGCAACACAGCACAGCAACACAGCAACAGTTAGACACAATGGAACAAAATCTTCAGAAGTTAGACACCACACTTGAACAAACACGTGAAGATTTAACTACTGAGTTACATAACATTGAATCGAAATGTCAAAAAGTCTGTAATGACGTAAATACAAAAATTTGTGAGCATTTTCAACCAATTTTTTCGCGGCATGAAAATGCATTACAGAATCCCGAAGCAGCCATAAAGAACTGCAAACCATTGTTCAAGAAAATCATGAGACCTTGCGGGCTAAAATTGACTCAGTTGCATCTACCGATTCGGTTGCGCTACTTGCAAAAACTCAGGAAAACTTGAAGAGCACAGTATATACGATTTCAACACAAATGGACACTCTGAAACTTGGTTCGGAAAAACACACTGAGGAAATAAGTACACTATCGGAGAAAGTAGCCGAACTTTCGGATCAGTTCACTAACTTATCTGCAAAGGTAGATGATGATCTGAATGACACAAGACCTGTAACCATCACTGAAACAGAAGAGTATGAACAAATTAAGAAATTCGAACAAAATCAGAATCAAATTAATACGCAACACAAAAGAGAAATCTGGGAAGTACAAGATCAGTTGGCACAAGTAAGACAAAAATTACACATTTCAGAGGACACTCGCACTCCAACACGGGAAGAGGAACTTAGAAATACGGAAAAGCCACAAATTAATAACACTGGGCATTTCGGAATTTATGCAAGAAATTGGCAAGATGCACCGAATTTTGAGATGAAACCGCCGACACGACGTAACAATGACCGATATGCTACTCGCCGACACGATGATTTTGACTATAAGCTGTTCATTACTACACGTAAATTCAAAACATTTAAGAATTCTGGCAACGACATTCATCCACAAGCATGGCTCCATCAATTCTCTCATTGTTTTCCTCCCAACTAGTCATTAGAGCACAGATTAGAATTTATGTGTGGCTATTTAGAGAACGAACCAGCTGTAAGGATGCGATCGGCCATTCACGATTGTTACAGTGAAGGAGAATTTTACCATACCTTCCTCTCAGCATATTAATCTCAAGCTACACAAGACCGAGTAAAACATAGCATCATAATGATGAAACATTTCGAACAATCTGAATTTTCCAGTGTAGTGAAATATTTTGAAGACATGTTGCACAAGAATCAGTACCTGTCAAACCCATACAGCCCCTCAGAACTCATCCGCATTTGCTTAATCAAATTACCTGAATATTTACGACATATTATTTTGGCAGGACGTTGCAAAGACGACATTGAAGGTTTTCAGGGGCTCTTACAAGAATTAGAAATTGACACTGACAATCGCGGAACGCGAAAAGAGGAACACAACAATTACAGGTCACATCCGTCGCAATTCCGCGATGAAAGAAATAATAAATGGACACGACAAGGCTATTCTTACAACGCAAATCGTGAACAAAACAGACACCACCCATATGACAACCACCGGCAGAGTAATAGTTACAGAGAAAGATCGCACTTCTGTAATTATGAATATGACAGAGATAACCATAGAAACAGACAATATGGAAACCAAAACAATTATTATCAAGGGAGACAGAATAACTTCAGATGCAACAGTTCAGCGCGCAGTTACGATTCTGGGAGAAATTCTCCACCACATGACCGACAAACAAGAAACTATGTAAACTACCAACAAAACGACTGACCTGAATTCCATCAGAACTGGCGGGATTCAGAGCAGGGCACTCTCGACAGGGTGAATTTGTAGAAGTTAGGTCTCCTAATCCCAATAACGACGCACGCCAACAAAGAGACAGACAATGACTCGCACCGCAGGCAGCCACGTGCGCCGTCTGGCTCAGGGAAAAATTACATAGACGCTAACCTTGAGAAAAGTTCCAGTATTCTTTACCGACGTATACCACATGATAATTGCGTCGAAGTTGAAACACTGCATAGTACGAAGAGTAAAGGTTTACACCACATTTCACATGTAAAACCGTTTATTGAGAGATAATCTGCTTTTTAACTTTATCTTTGCCATATAACTTTTCACTTTACATTACTAGTATGCAACAATTTTTGAAGTTAAATATCCAGTCAAGAACCAAGAGAACTTATTTCAACAGAAATTACGAATGCATTCTTATAGTGAACAGATGACACAGTGTTGTTATTTGTACATTCTTGCTTGTTAGTTGCACAATTACGTAACGACTATAAGGCTCACATACTTAGAACATTTACCAGTACTGATAATGAGATTTTATTGCAACATTTTGGTTTACTTGAAAATACATTCTGGATTTAAAGTACTTTCTGTGAGATGCCAGATGACACAGTGGTTAGTTTATGTGACAGCTACACGATTTTATCACGACACTACTAATGAGTGACAATTTACAATGTTGCTTTTGCGGTGTTTCTGTTTTATATCTGCACAGTTTTTCTGAATTATTCTGGAAAGGAAAACATGTTTTAGTAGTAACTTTTGTGGTATAGCTACAATGAGACAGCCTTTTCTGTAGCACAACAATACATTACAGCACAGTACTGTCTTCATCACGGCAATAAGCGTAATAACTAAGATATCTATACACAAAGCATTTCACTTTTGTTTATCATGAGGTAAGTACATTGACTTCTGCAGAACTTAGCTTTAGGAGGACGATAACTACGACACTTCCACAGAGATTATTGTACAACAAGACGCACAGTTTACCGCTACAGTACACGTATTTGAGTGATTAATTTTGTACTTAAAACATTTATTTTTAAAGATATTTGAAGTACAATGATACAAAGGCTTTCTGTGATACATTTCATTCCAAGCTATCTGATCATTTAACTGAGAGAGACAAACATTTGTTTTTACTACATCAGTGACAGATGCTTACGCAATTACACAGCTGGATAACTTCACACTTATGAAATTGTATTTTGTCTGTACTTTGTGAACTGTTCATATTTTTTCGGAACCATTGTGATACTATGAGAGCTTTGAATGATGTATTTGGTATGGGATCATGATTTTTAAAGTACATTTGAGGTAGATGACACTATTGAAATGAGAAGAGATTTTTTTTTAGGTTTTGAAATTATTGGAGGAAGCTACGACGATTTTGAGAATTGACTGAGATGTTATGATATTCTAACGATGACGATGTGTATTATGCTGTTGAGATATGTTTATGATCAATAAGATGATGCTACCATATATGGGGAATTTGATTATGCTACATATTTCTTATGATGAAATATTGAAGAAGTGTCGACGAATATGTATATGTATAATAAGGTAAGGAATAATGAGTAGTGGTTAGGGACTCTGACATGTGAAAAAGGATGATGGAAACCAAGAATCGTACTTTAAAGAGTTATGAAATGGGTGTAAATGCGTGAATGTATCACAATGCCGCCGAAAATTTTTTGGACGCTATTATATTCACAGGATTTTGTTTCTTCACATTTGCAACGCAAATTCTCCACCTGTGAAATTTTTAATATGAGACTGTCACTGTAGTGCAAACTGGTGTTGTAAATATTTCGGTAAGAAAGTTAAATGACCTTCATGTAATGTGTCGTGGGCACCCAGCTGCACGACAGTCGCCTGGATAAAAGCCAATAGTGTGTGCCTTTCAGAGGCACAGGTGGAGAAAAAAGGAGGCCATTATCCTCGCTATTGACATTTCTTTGTAGAAAGCATCCTAAATACGACACGCTCAAACTTGAAAATATATGATTACACTGTGGAGCTCTTAATTTATGATATTTACTAAAAGGCCTAATGAAATGATGAGAAACATTTTACATCTTTTGTCTTTCTTGCCTTTGGAGACGCCATTTGCCTAGTGAATGACGTTTCATATGTTGCTTTATATATATATATATATATATATATATATATATATATATATATATATATATTTGCTCATTTCGTTTAATATCTACTTTCTAGCTGCACTGCAGCATTGGTTAAAATAAAATTTAATAGATGTACTAATATCACTATTTTCTGTCTACAGACCCAGTAAAGAATACGTTTATGATGTACTTTCTTAGAAAAGAGAGCACAAATAGATATTTCCCTTCACAGGAATTGAATAAATAACTTTTTTAACAACTTGGTAACTTTCTTGCAGAGTAAGATTTTGTGATGCATCACTCTAGTGTTAAGATCTGACATGGGTATTAGACATGGCCTTCTTTACTGTAATATTTTTTTTGCTTGTGGGTTTGTCATGTTTAGATTTTTTTTGGTCATCAGTCTACTGACTGGTTTGATGTGGCCCGCCACGAATTCCTTTCCTGTGCTAACCTCCTCATCTCAGAGTAGCACTTGCAACCTATGTCCTCAATTATTTGCTTGACATATTCCAATCTCAGTCTTCCTCTACAGTTTTTGCCCTCTACAGCTCCCTCTAGTACCATGGAAGTCATTCCCTCATGTCTTAGCAGATGTCCTATCATCCTGTCCCTTCTCCTTATCAGTGTTTTCTACATATTTCTTTCCTCTCCGATTCTGTGTAGAACCTCCTCATTCCTTACCTTATCAGTCCACCTAATTTTCAACATTCGTCTATAGCACCACATCTCAAATGCTTCAATTCTCTTCTGTTCCAGTTTTCCCACAGTCCATGTTTCACTACCATACAATGCTGTACTCCAGACGTACATCCTCAGAAATTTCTTCCTGAAATTAAGGCCGGTGTTTGATATTAGTAGACTTCTCTTGGCCAGAAGTGCCTTAGCGAGTCTGCTTTTGATGTCCTCCTTGCTCCGTCCGTCATTGGTTATTTTACTGCCTAGGTAGCAGAATTCCTTAACTTCATTGACTTCGTGACCATCAATCCTGATGTTAAGTTTCTCGCTGTTCTCATTTCTACTACTTCTCATTACCTTCGTCTTTCTCCGATTTACTCTCAAGCCATACTGTGTACTGATTAGACTGTTCATTCCGTTCAGCAGATCATTTAATTCTTCTTCATTTTCACTCAGGACAGCAATGTCATCAGCGAATCGTATCATTGATATCCTTTCACCTTGTATTTTAATTCCACTCCTGAACCTTTCTTTTATTTCTGTCATTGCTTCCTCGATGTACAGATTGAAGAGTAGGGGTGAAAGGCTACAGCCTTGTCTTACACCCTTCTTAATATGAGCACTTCGTTCTTGATCATCCACTCTTAATATTCCCTCTTGGTTATTGTACATATTGTATATGACCCGTCTCTCCCTATAGCTTACCCCTACTTTTTTCAGCATCTTGAACAACTTGCACCATTTTATATTGTCGAACGGTTTGTCCAGGTCGACAAATCCTATGAAAGTGTCTTGATTTTTCTTTAGCCTTGCTTCCATTATTATATGTAATGTCAGAATTGCCTCTCTCTTCCCTTTACTTTTCCTAAAGCCAAACTGATCGTCACCTAGCGCATTCTCAATTTTTTTTCCATTCTTCTGTATATTATTCTTGTAAGCAGCTTCGATGCATGAGCTGTTGAGCTGATTGTGCGATAATTCTCGCACTTGTCAGCTCTTGCCATCTTCGGAATTGTGTGGATGATGCTTTTCCGAAAGTCAGATGGTATATCGGAAGACTCACATATTCTACACACCAACGTGAATATTCGTTTTGTTGCCACTTCCCCCAATGATTTTAAAAATTCTGATGGAATGTTATCTATCCCTTCTGCCTTATTTGACCGTAAGTCCTCCAAAGCTCTTTTAAATTCCGATTCTAATAATGGATCCCCTATCTCTTCTAAATCGACTCCTGTTTCTTCTTCTATCACATCAGACAAATCTTCACCCTCATAGAGGCTTTCAATGTATTCTTTCCACCTATCTGCTCTCTCCTCTGCATTTAACAGTGGAATTCCCATTGCACTCTTAATGTTACCACCGTAGCTTTTAATGTCACCAAAGGTTATTTTGACTTTCCTGTATGCTGAGTCTGTCCTTCCGACAATCATACCTTTTTCGATGTCTTCACATTTTTCCTGCAGCCATTTCGTCTTAACTTCCCTGCACTTCCTATTTATATCATTCCTCAGCGACTTGTATTTCTGTATTCCTGATTTTCCCGGAACATGTTTGTACTTCCTCCTTTCATCAACCAACTGAAGTATTTCTTCTGTTACCCATGGTTTCTTCGCAGCTACCTTCTTTGTACCTATGTTTTCCTTCCCAACTTCTGTGATGGCTCTTTTTAGAGATGTCCATTCCTCTTCAACTGTACTGCCTACTGCGCTATTCCTTATTGCTGTATCTATAGCGTTAGAGAACTTCAAACGTATCTCGTCATTCCTTAGTACTTCTGTATCCCACTTCTTTGCATATTGATTCTTCCTGACTAATGTCTTGAACTTCAGCCTACTCTTCATCACTACTATATTGTGATCTGAGTCTATATCTGCTCCTGGGTACGCCTTACAATCCAGTATCTGATTTCGGAATCTCTGTCTGACCATGATGTAATCTAATTGAAATCTTCCCGTATCTCCGGGCCTTTTCCAAGGATACCTCCTCCTCTGGTGATTCTTGAACAGGGTATTCTCTATTACTAGCTGAAACTTGTTACAGAACTCAATTAGTTTTTCTCCTCTTTCATTCATGTTTAGATATAAGTTATTATATTTACTGCTGCTTGCTTTTCCTATTTCCATTTTTTTTTTGTCACTGCTGTTTGTGTTAATTTGTTATGTGCTGCTGCATTGCCTCGTCCCTTAGTATATATATCTGAGCTCAGTAGATTTAAGTTAGCTTAAGAGGGGGTAGACTATATAAGAAACTAACTATGATGAATTGGAAGAAATGCATTGAGAATCTATAAGAAAATGGTTTGGCCAAAAAAGTAGTGCACAGTGGAGAAAAA
Organism: Schistocerca cancellata; assembly: GCF_023864275.1. Classification (NCBI taxonomy): domain Eukaryota; kingdom Metazoa; phylum Arthropoda; class Insecta; order Orthoptera; family Acrididae; genus Schistocerca; species Schistocerca cancellata. Next base: position 615,820,565 of record NC_064630.1, on the reverse strand, counting down.
CAATTTTTGAAAGAGAATGTGAACAGAATACAGAAAGCAGGCTTAGATAGGACTTTTTGAGAATAATGATGAACGAAGGGAGATCTCCATGCAAAATACTGCAGTAAAATAAACCCTGTCCTTTCCTTATGTCTTATCCCTCTATGTGTTTGTGTACCCTTGTGTATTTGTGTTTTTCCTGTCTTTATGTGTTTAGCTGATGTTGTTATGTTGTAGAATTTTTCTAATACTTTGTTATTTACTTTGTAAAGATGTTTAGACATTATTTGTTCTGTTTTGTTTTAATGCTCGTGTGTGAAGTTGATGTTTCGAAAGTTATTCTGATCTTTTATGTATGTACTTATGTCATAATTCCTGCAACACTGATGTATCTGTTTATTTCTATTCTTTTGTAAAGCCTGTACTACTACAAATGTTATCTGTACTGTTATGTTCTTTAATGATGTATTTTGTACCTTTACTATTGTATTCTTATGTTATAAAATTGTAATTGAAACCAGTTCATAAAATTAAGTAACTTGTAAGTTACATTTCGTGGCACACGTTTCTGTTGGTCATAGTATATGGACAATATGTAAGAAGTAGGGACTGTTAGTGTTTGCACGTGTGTTAATAATTCAGCAAGGGACTGGATAACAGCATTGCTGGTTCTAAGGACAATTCCAAAAACTTTGTGAGTGCACAAGTGGTGGTTATGGACTTGCTATATTATCTGCAAGACTCTTCAATGGTGATTGTGCACCTGCACAGTCACAACAGATGGCTGCTGGCCTTCTCTACAAGGACTACAGTGGGTCTGCATCTTTGATGACGCACCAATACCATTGATTCTACAAGGACTACAGTGGGTCTACACCTTTGCTGACTCACCAGTACCATTATATCTACAAGGACTGCAGTGGGTCTGCACCTCTGGTGGCCCACCAATACCGTAATCTCTACCAGGACTACAGTTGGTCTACTCTATGATGACCTACCTACCAATATTCTTCAAAACTTCGAATGACTCTGCTGTGGGTTTGCTCTGTTGTGGCCCATTACCTGTCTGCATGTCGAGAGTCAGCACTGTCTTTCCGTTAAAAGGACAACACTACTACTTCAGGACTGCATGGAAATCCACTACTTCCGTGTGCATTTTCTTTTACTGCTCAGACTTTGAGAAAAATACTGCAATTTTACTGTAATGAATGATCAGGACCGTCTTTGTGGACTGTGCGAAAATTTTAGCTTTTGGCCAACATTGTATCAATAAGTGTGTGCATTTGACTTCTTTGTTATTGTAATTATGAAAAATTTTATCAAATCATTATTGGCCACTGCCCAAAACAATTTGTAAAATTTTGTTGTGGGGAGCATGGGGGCTATGTAAGTAGGCTGTTCAGGTTTTTATATTGTTAACGCCACGTAGCGCTCTGTATGAAAATCACTGGCTGTGCTGTGTGCAGTCTGTGGCTGGTTTGCATTGTTGTTGGCTATTGTAGTGTTGGGCAGCTGGATGTTAACAGCGCGTAGCGTTGCGCACTTGGAGGTGAGCCGCCAGCAGTGGTGGATGTGGGGAGAGAAATGGCGAAGTTTTGAAATTTGTAAGACTGGATGTCATAAACTGCTATATATATTATGACTTTTGAACACTATTAAGGTAAATACATTGTTTGTTCTCTACCAAAATCTTTCATTTGCTAACTATGCCTATCAGTAGTTAGTGCCTTCAGTAGTTTGAATCTTTCATTCAGGTGGCAGTAGTGGCGCTCGCTGTATTGCAGTAGTTCGAGTAACGAAGATTTTTGGTGAGGTAAGTGATTTGTGAAAGGTTTAGGTTAATGTTAGTCAGGGCCATTCTTTTGTAGGGATTTTTGAAAGTCAGATTGCGTTGTACTAAAAATACTGTGTGTGAGTTTAAGCACAGTCATGTATAATTTTTCTAAGGGGACGTTTCACATGTGTCTGAACACTTCCCGTTTCCTTAAATAACGTAACTATCCGGCCAACGGTCAGGACACTTGGATGATGTCCAGGATACCGAGCACCATAGATAGTACACACCCGTTGGGCATTTTGATCACAATATCCATAAATTAACACGATATCGACTTTTTCCAGAATTGGCAAACGGTCCATTTTAACACGGGTAATGTATCACGAAGGAAATACCGTCCGCACTGGCGGAATGTTACGTGATACCACGTAGTTATACGTCTGTGACTATTACAGCGCCATCTATCATAAAGCGAAAAAAGCGGTCCAAGTAAAACATTCATATTTTTTTACATACTACACGTATGTAATAAAAATGGGGGTTCCTATTTTAAAAAACGCAGTTGATATCCGTTTGACCTATGGCAGCACCTTCTACGGGCGAACCATAGCGCCATCTGGTTTCTCTCTTCAAGCTAGACGAGTTTCGATCTGTGTAGTTTTTTCGTTTGATGCGTATTTCGTGAGATATTTGGCCCGGTCACTATGAAAGGACCACCATGTATATATGTCCTGCCCGTTTAGAGTGAGGCTTTATTTGTGCAGATTGCTGTTTCCTCTCCGTGTGTGTTGGCAGGGTAGCTTTGGCGGCAGACGACGCGTTCCAGTTCTCTAGGTCTGGAGAGGGACGTGTTTGTTGTCGTGGTACACTTCCCTCGTCGCACGGCGTCGGGTTGACCGGCAGTCTGCCTTCCATACCAGACGCATCATGTTGGCTCAAGTTAAGCTGATCGTTTAATGCGTGCCATGGCGGAGTGTCGCCGCTTATGCGGTAACCATTTGTTAGATATGTTTGGTGATCTGAGTTACCTCACGTGGTTAAGTCCTGTTTGCCAAGCTCGAGGTTATTCCTCATCACACCTCTCTAACTGTCTTTCTAAAGCTTCCATTCTTATTACTACTTCTCAGTTTACTTATTACTGCTTCTCAGTTTAATATATGTTGAGACGTCGTGCGCTTTCCCTCGTAATGTCTTGAAAATCTCTTCGGGTTTGCTGCCGGATCGTGAAATCGACTGAATTCAATATTACGCCGATTCAACTATTCGCCATCTTCAGGAGGACGCTGCTTCTTCTGATGATTCCCCCTGAGAACTGATCCAGGATGGAGATGGATGTCCTCTATAGGCCTCCGTATTGTAGACAGCGCATGTGCCGCCCATCACAGCTGATGCCCTCCGAAACGGCAGGTGTCGCCGCCCCTAGTAGAACACCGGCGGCAACGATATATCGCACTCACGGAGATTTTACAACGCAGCAAGGAACCCTCTGCTTTGATGCGGGATAGTAAAGGATTTCACGCCCTGCCATGAAGAAACCCATTTGCATTTATTAACTAAATTATCCACCAACCTAATTTCAATTGCTTCTTCATAGACACTGTTGCAAAAACCGGAAGAGTTGGTAACTGTGACAGTTTCGACAAATATCATACCGTGTCCCTCGTATAAGCGATGTTCTGCTACCGCCGTTTTCTTCCGGCTATTTTAGACTCTTATGACCGCAGTGTTACAGGCACCGGTCATGAACTGAGCGGATCGAACGGCTGATGAAAGCCTTCCCATATTGACACGGGATTTTGTATACAGCAGGCTTCCTAAGCCCCAAGTCATCTTTCACAGAGCTGAGTAGTGCCCTATGATTGTAAGGTGGACGGAACACGGTCTTAATGTTTAAACTGCTTAAAAATGTTCCACTCTTAAACTACATGCCCCCAGCATAAGTAAGAAAGGTCACGTACCTATGGTCCTCTTCATGCATCTCCACTTATGGTCCACACTCTATAGTCCGACGAATCTGCTTCTCAGAGTATCCAGCTTTCTTAAAAAACAACCATCAAATGCGCAAGTCCTTGGCTTAAACTGTCCGTGCCGGAAATGACATATGCACTGTTTACCAGAGTCCTAAGAACCCCACTCCATTCGTATGATGGATGACAACTCTTCGAATGCTGTTACCGATCTGTGTGCGTCGGCTTTCGGTGAACACTATGTCCCACAGTTTTGGAAGCCATAACGTCCAAGAATGGAAACTTCGCATCACGTTCAACCTCCATGGTAAATTTAATGCTGAGATGAAGACATCTGAAGTGGTCCAAAAATCTGTTGAAAGCATCGCGTTCATGTGACCAAATGAAAAAGATATCATCCACATACATCCAGAAACACTTTGGTTGCAAAGCCGAAGTCATCAGTGCCATATCGTCAAAGTCCTCCATAAACAAATTGGCGACTATGGGTGATAAAGGACTAGCCATAGCCACTATATCATTCTGTTCATATCAATATCAATATAATTTGGTGATCCTTATCTTGATCTACAGTCATTTGCTACAAAACTTGGTGTGAAAGTTGGCTCCTCGTTCCTTGTGCGCTGTGATACCCGTGTGCAGTAGCTCTCATCTTACTTCGGATTTTGAGCAATTGCATAGCTATTAATGGTTGTGTTAAAGATTCTGCTGGTATGTACTAGTTTAGGTATATTTCAATTGCATGTACTTCAATTTATCGTGAATTTTGGTCAATTGAATATTTATTAAGGGTTCTTGTTAACGTTTGGTTGGAATATACGGGTGGGCATTTATGTTTAAATTTTATACCTTCCCAAATGGCCTGTTTGAGGGACTGTATAATTTATTGTTTAAGGGATTTTCTTATTAATGGTTATGCATTACTAAGAAGTCAGTCAACAGCTACAATCAGTGGCGTGTCCCGTGATCGTTCCCCCATTTTTATGAATGTTGTCCGATTTGTTAGTACATTCAGCGACTGTTATTATAATTCATTCGGTTGATAAAACTATCTGTGAAACTGCTTGCACCCACATCTAGTTGACGTGGCTTTGCTTGTTTGGGAACACTGGGCTTCCAGTTTTCATGATTGCTCACAATGGCACAGTTATTAAAGTTGTTCTTTAAGGAATTGACGAATTGTTAGTGCATTTAACGGCTGTTGCTATAATTTAGTAGGTTGATAACATTGTTGGTTGCACCTGCCTGCATCCACGCCTAGTTGATCTGACTTGACTTTGCTCGTTTTGAGAGCGTTGTACTTCCAATTTTGACATCCTGCTCTTAATAGTTCAATTGTTAAAGTTGTGCTTTAAGGAACTGAAGAGCTGTTAGTACGTTTAATGGCAGCTATTGTAATTCAGCTGGTTCATAATATTGTTTATTGAACTTCCTAGCACCTACGCCTAGCTGAATTAAGTTTCTTATTTCTTGGGATCTCTGTACTTCCGATTTTCATGCCCTGCGCTTAATGGTACAATTGTTAAATTTGTTTCTTAAATGATTTGAGCCTGTTCAAGTTCTGATTCCTATGATAAGTTTTAGATAGTGATGTAAATGTTGTCATTAAATGGTTAAAATGGCACTGAGCACTATGGAACTTAACATCGGAGGTCATCAGTCCCCTAGAACTTAGAACTACTTAAACCCAACTATCCTAAGGACATTACACACATCCATGTCCGAGGCAGGATTCGAACGTGCGACCGTAGCGGTCGCACGATTCCAGACTGAAGCGCCTAAAACCGCTCGGCCACGTCGGTCTGCAGTCATTAAATAATAGTCTATTACACGAAGCAACAAATGACAAAATATATGGGTCCAGCCTCCATGTTTTTCACTTAATGCTATCCTAAACCTAGTCATGAGGCAATAGATTGCTTTCAGCTTTCTGATTGTACGGGCAGCTTTTGAACGTTGACGTGATACCCTCCGGTTGTGTTTATCATTGTGATGAAGCCGTCACATTTAATTATCTGCAGTAGCCGGTAAAATTGTATCGTTTTCACTGGATGCTCAATATAGCCTATCTACAAGACCATTCCTATGGAGTTGTAGTTCAAGAAGGATGGGCTCGCAGTTTTCGTGCTATTGAACGGTACTAGTCTATTATGGAATGGTGGACACTGCATGCCAAGCCACAATTCCTAAATCTCTCATACGTTTTGGTGCCGTAAAGGTGGCAGATGTTTGGCAGACCCAACAATTCTATTATTCCGTATTACGTCAACGTTACAATAGCGCTAGGGAAGCTCCTCTACTGATTCTATGTACAGCGAATTAAAGCCAAATTGCTACACTTAAAATTATTTCTCATGGAACGACTCCGGATTAGATCTCAACCACATTCCATATTACAAGATGAACCGATTTCACTGTACCATATTATCCGTCTGCGGGCGCGAAGAAAGCGTGTTTGTCTTGCATTCCTCGCTAAAGCTGATGGCCGATTGTCATTTTCATTTTCCCCCTGGCTGGATTGTGCCTTCACCTCTGAATTAAATCCCCCTATTTTTCTCTCTCTCACTTTTTTTTTTTGAGTGATTTTTATGAGGTCGATGTAAATGGCATTGTTACCGGGTCTCACTCATGCAAGTCATCTGGACTGGATGGTATTCACAAAGAATCATTTGTTTATTTTTGGCCTCTGGTAGTTAACACAATAACGTCGGTGGTCAATGAACTGACATAGGGTGTGTTGCTTCCTGCTCCTTTCAAGGAAGGTAAAATAGTCGTCATCCCAAAACCCACGGGTCGACGTGATCTTGACTCACTTCTTACAGTTTTATCATCCACTTATGCTATCATATTGTCGGTCGAACTACTAACACACGTCTCTTTGATTTGCTCTATAAAATTATTGCCGTCTACCAGAGTTTCGTGTCTGACCCATGATACTGATTTTGATCATCGAATGTCGTGATGTCGTTTCAATGGCTGTGGTCACTAACCTTTTGTGGGCCTTGCTTTTTCTCGACTTCCGCAGGCTATTTGACCGTGTAAGTTTTTTAATGGGAATGTTAACGACTTTGGGTTTTACTCGTGACGCATGGCAGCTCGTAGCTAAACTTTTCACTGCCTCAGTGGTTATGAACGGTAACCTTACCCCGACCCTGATTTCGATCCCACTTAGTCTACCCCTGAGAAGCCCCTTGTCAGCGTCACTCCTGTTTTGTTCTGAAAATACTTGCTTCAGCAACTATGTGGCTGGACTATACTGGGAGAACGATTCTCGTTCCGCGCTTGAGCTGATGACGCCATGGTTTTAGTGCGAAATGCTGTAACACTTCCTGACTCAAGGATATCTCGGATTCCTTTAGTCGCCTTGCTGGTGCCCAATCTAATCATCAATTTCTTGAGCATCTGTGGTCGATCGCCATAAGACTTTCGCCATCATAATAGATCGCCACCCGACAAAAATGGCGGCATTTAAATGGCGAGAAGTTACAACTCGTATTCAGGGAGCGATTGTTGAACACAAATGCCGTCCACTTATCCTCCTTCACCAAGTACTTGTCTTAGACACCTGTACTTTCAGTAAGGCTTATTACACTGCACAGATATTCCCGCTTTCCGTGATGATGGCCCAAAAATATCTTTCGATTTCAGTATGAAGTGGTAGCCACGCCTACTCAAGCTCAGAGGATTAGGTCTTCCCTGTGTTAAAATGAAAGAGTCCATCTTGTTTGAACGACACAATGTCTTAACATGTGCACAGGCACCGTATTTCATTGCATATCGTTTATTTTTCTGTCTCCAACCGGTCAGACAGATTCCTCCCAACAATTTTGGACGGATTAGCACCACATTGTGACATAGCCAAGGATATTTCATAACTGTCAGTTGCTGACACCCTTTCAAAGACATACCTCACTACCGGAGACCTATTATCCCGTTGAGGTTAACCATTTTGCCTCTCCCCTGTTGAAATAGCTTCCCCGTCAATATCTTTGTAAACTGTTTGGTTTTATCTTAGTCTCCGTATATTACCGACGGAGATTGCTTCGTCGTGGTATAGGGTCATTAATCTTTCATATCGACTGGCGACCGTCTTTTTCGCGTAGGCCTTCGCCGCCTGGTTAATATGACGACTTTCATCAAACTGATACGTTACTTCACAGGCTGCAAGTATATTTGTAGACAGATCATTGGCTCTGTATTCCTCCAAAGATCGCTTTCTTTAACGACGGCCTGAATCTGCTTTTTCAGATGAATTTCTTCGTCCTTCGGAGGTATCGTTTTTCCTTCAGATGGTTACGAATACGATCCACGTTCAGTAGTTTGTTGAAGGAGGGGGGACGACATTGATCCCCGCGTCTTTCATCAGTATATGGAGACTGTCCTTTGTAAGTGTGTGCAGTTCCCACGCTATCAAGCGATTTTTGCAAATATGTTTTTTATTGTTTTTAATCGACAGGATATTAGTTAAGGTCCCCAGTCTTCTTTGATTCCTCCCAATTTCTGGTAGCCAGTTACGTGAAGCCGCGTTTTGTTCAATTTTCTTTCTCATACACAAAAAATAAAAAAAATTGTTACTCAGAATCTTTTTCTCCTGCTTTGTTGTTAATAATTTTTTCTCAATTTTCAGCTCATATTACGTGATGATTGTGACTATAATCGTCTGAATAACATGACTTCAAGTCAGTCTGAAAGCACAGAAAAGGAAATAAGAAGTAAAAAATTGAGATGCTCTGTAGAGCACATACCCGCGAACGACAAAAGTCGCGACTTCGAGTCTCGGTCTGTCTCTCAGCATGTATAAAACTTTAGCGTCATCCTGTTCAATAAATTTTTGATAAGCAGAAATGTAAAATAGCAACAAATGCTACTAAAATGTAAAATACTGGCTACGACAATACTAAACTAGAAATCTACTCAGCACTTTCAATGACGTTCTTATAAAACTTCTCCACTTCTTCTGGTACATTACAGTACTTCATAAGTTTTAGGACACTTTTTCTTTTCCTTGTTGCTCATATTCCTTTTTTCCAAGGTGACTGTTTTCCTCACTTTCTGGCTCTGTTTCTTGGATTTCCACACCTCAGCCTCTACAGGACTCGATTCTGACAACAATTCACTCTTAATCTTTTCATTAGTCATCACTCACTGAGCAGTTATTTTGAAAGTTATCTTAGATCGTAGCGTTTTAGAGGATTGGGGTTGAGATCCGTTGCATCCAAATCTTTAACTACTATATTCACAGTGTTTTGTTGTTCCGGCGCTTTTCAGTATTCAGTCGGTGAAAAAACATCTTACTTCTCCCTCTAGTTTCTGTCCACTCACCAAACACTTTGTCACGATGATACCTATGGCACGAATCGTAAAATAATTTATTTTTAGTCATCAGTCTTCTGACTGGTTGGATGTGGCCAGCCACGAATTCCTCTCCTGCGCCAACCTCTTCATCTCAGAGTACCACTTGCAACCTACGTCCTCGATTATTTGCTGGATGTATTTCAATCTCTGTCTTCCTCTACAGATCCATCGAGTAACATGAATTTCACTCTCTGCTGTCTTAATAGACGTTTTATCATCTTGTCCCTTCTCTTTCTCAGTGTTTTCCACATTTTCATTTCCTCTTCGATTCTGCGCAGAACTTCCTCATTCCTCACCTAATCAGTCCACCAGTCAACATTCGCTTGTAGCACCAGATATCAAATGCTTCTATTCTCTTCTGTCACATTTTTACAAAGTCCATACAATGCTGTACTCCGACGTACTATCTCAGAAATTTCTTCTTGAAATTCATACGTATGTTTGATACCAGTAGACTTCTCATGGACAGAAATGCCGTTCTTACCAGTGCTAACCTATTTTTGATATCCTCCTTGCTCCGTCCGTCATTGGTTATTTTGCTGCTTAGCCAGCATAATTCCTTAACTTTATGTACTTCGTGACCCTCAATGCTGATAAGTTTTTGCTGTTCTCATTTATGGTAGTTCTCATTACTTGCGTTTTTCTTCGATTTTATCTCAATATGTATTCTCTAATCATTAGAATATTCATTCCATCCAGCATATCGTGTAATTCTTCTTCACTTACGCTCAGGATAGCAATGTCATCAGCGAATAATATCATTGATATCCTTTCACCTTGAATTTTAATCACCCTCCTGAACCTTTCTTTTATTTCTATCATTGCTTCTTCGATGTACAGATTGAGCAGTAGGGGAGAAAGACTACAAACCTGTCTTACACCTTTTTTAATCCGAACACATCGTTCTTGATCGTTCAGTTTTACTATTCCGTCTTGGATTTTGTACATGCTGTATATTACCCGTATCTCCATATAGCTTACCAATAATTTTATCCGAATTTCGATCATCATCTTGCGCCATTTTACGTTGTCGAACGCTTTTTGTCGGTCGACAGATCCTAAGAACGTGACTTGGATTTTCTTTAGTCTTGCTTCCATTATGAATCGCAACGGCAGAATTGCCTCTCTTGTGCCTTTAACTTCCCTGAAGCCAAACTGATCGTCATCTAACACACAGTCCATTTTCTTTTCCATCTTCTATATATTATTCTTGTCAATAACTTGGAGACAGAAGCTGTGAAGCTGATAGTGCGACAATTCTCGCAGTTGCCATTTCTTGCTGTCTTCGGAATTCAGTGGATGATGTTTTTTTCGCCACGTTTATACATTCTACACACTTACGTGAAGAGCCATTTTGTTGCCACTTCCCCCAAAGATTTTAAAAATTCTGATGGAATGTTATCTTTCCCTTCTGCCTAATTTGCTCTCTTAAATTCTGATTCTAGTACTGGATCACCTATCTCTTCTAAATCGACTCTTCTTTCTTCTTCTATCACATCAGACAAATCTTCTTCGTCTCAAAGGCCTTCAGTGTACACTTTCCATCTATCCGCTCTCTCCTCCGCATTTAGCAGTGGAACTCCCGTTGCACCCTTAAATTTACCACCCTTGATTTTAATTTCACCGAAGACTGTTTTGACTTTCCTACATGTTGAGTCAGTCTGTTCAGGAATGATTTATTTTTCAATTTCTTCACATTTTTCATGTATCAGTTTCGTCTTAGCTTCCCGGCACTTCCTACTTATTTCCTTCCTGAGTGATTTGTGTTTCTGTATTCCTTATTTCGCTGAACAATTTTGTACTTCCTTCTTCAACCGATCAACTTAAGTATTTGTTCTGTTACCCATGCCTTCTTCGCTGATACCTTCTTTGTACCTACGTTTTTTTCCAGTTTCTTTTTAGAGATGTCCATTCCTCTTCAACTGTACTGCCTACTGAGCTTTTCCTTATTGCTCTATCTATAGCTTTAGAGACCTTCAGGCGTATCTCGTCATTCCTTGGTACTTCCATATCCCACTTCCTTGCGTATTGATTTTTTCTGACTAAGCTCTTAAATTTCAGCCTTTTCTTCATCACTACTACGTTGTCATCTGAGCTATATCTACTCCTGGGTACGCCTTACAATCGAGTACCTGAGTTCGGAATTCCTGTCTGTCCAAGATGTAATCTAACTGAAATCTTCCCGTATCGTCCGGCCTTTTTGAAGCATACCTCCTCCTCTTCAGATTCTTGAACAGAGTATACGCTAATACATCTCAAATGTATTACAGAACTCAATTAGACTTTCCCCTCTCTAATCTCTTGTCCCAAGCCAACACACTGCCTCCATTTCTTGTGCTCCTTCTGCTGCAACCTCATTCCAGTCCCCCAGGACTGTTAGATTATCATCTCACCTTACATGCTGTATTACCCTTTCAATATCATCATATATTTTCTCTCTCTCTTCATTCAAAGCTTCCGACGTCGGCGTGTATACCTGAACTATAGTTGTCGGTGTTGATTTACTATCGATTCTGATGAGAACAACCCTATCACTGAGCTGCTCACAGTAACACACTCTCTTTCCTAGCTTCCTATTCATAACATGTTCTAGTCCCGTTATACCATTTGCTGCCGCTGTTGATATTACCCTGTACTCACTTGACCAGAAAGTCTAGCCTTCTTTCCATTTCACTTCACTGATCCCTACTATATCTAGGTTGAGCCTCTGCATTTCCCTTTTCAGATTTTCTAGCTTCAATGCCACGTTCAAGCATCTGACATTACACTGTTCCACTCTTAGGACGTTATCCTTTCGTTGGTTATTCTTGGACATATATACCGACTTATTAAATTTTCTGCTCCCTTCCATGATGGTCATTAGCGTGAACTTCACAACTGTATTTTTATGTTGACTGGCAGATGAGTCAGACTAGAAATGAACTGCATCTGGACCGTCTTCTGGCTGGGACGCGTCAAGGTTTCTGAGAAAATTCGATAGAGGAGAGGCTACTTGGCTGCATCCTTTCGGTCTTTCTGTTTCAAGCCTAGCATAAAAAGCAATCTCTTCTATTGCCTATGCTTGAGGATAAATCATAATGCACAAACTCTACAGCAAAAACTGTCTTCAGTGGAATACTTCACCCACGAAGAGCTTTAGTATTCGCTGATTCTGTTGTATGTCTAAAAGTACCTTAACCACACTTGGATTTTCCTCCTTCATTATTGCAGAGAACTGTTTTTGGATGAATTTGATTCAACTTATGGTTTTTCATTAATTGATACTTTTTCTCCAGCTCTTGTGCGTCTTGAGATTTTGTCTTTGGTCATCCCTGATATGCTTGAAATGTTCCGGCACATATAAACACTGTGCGACCATCTGTTTTCCTTAGGCTATATTTTGTCGAAATAGTATTCTTCCGAATGGCTTCTTGGTGTTCCTCCATGAAGGGAGTAATAATCAGAAGTTCGTGTTGCATAAATCACTAATTTGTTTCTGTGGTTGGTGCTCGAGCGGATTTCTTTTGTTTTTTGCAGAGAACGCTCTCGCACGATCACTAACAATGGCAATGTGTTGTTGTGGTCTTTAGTCCAGAGACTTGTTTGCTGCAGCTCTCCATGCTACTCTATCCTGTGCAAGTTTCTTCATCTCCGACTACCTAATGCAATCTACATCCTTCTGAATCTTTTCGGTGTATTCATCTCTTAGTCTCCCACTACGATTTTTACCTTCCACGTTTTCCTCCAATACTAGATTGGTGATCCCTTGATACCTCAGAATGTGTCCTACCAACCGATCCCTTCTTCTAGTCAAGTTGTGCCACAAATTGCTCTTCTCCAAGTCTATTCAGTAGCTCCTTGTTATTTATGTGATCTACCCATCTAATCTTCAACATTGTTCTGTAGCACCGCATTTCGAAAGCTTCACTTCCATAAATGGATGCACTCCATAAAAATACTTCCTGACAAAGACATTCTGCATTGTTATTCTCACTTAAGTTCTCTCAAAAGAAAAGCATAGTTTTCGTTTATTGACTTTTGTTTTAACTGGCTGAGAGCTAAAACCGATTTTTGCTAAAACTCGTAGTTTCCAACACCCCGTAACAGCGAGTAACGTTTTTAAGGTCAGGTGTGGCAACAATCTAAAACTGGAACAACTGAACATCTATCGATTTTTGAAAAAAAAAAAAAAAACCTCCTGAATTACCTGTTCACTGAGGTCGACCTTCAACTGGCATACTTTATAATCAGACTGAATGGTGTAATGATACCTCGGCGCACCCATCAGACAGTATTAATTTGTAGTTTTCCTTGAGATGTGTTGCTTTTTCCGCCGCCGGCCGCGGTGGTCTAGCGGTTCTGGCGCTGCAGTCCGGAACCGCGGGACTCCTACGGTCGCAGGTTCGAATCCTGCCTCGGGCATGGGTGTGTGTGATGTCCTTAGGTTAGTTAGGTTTAAGTAGTTCTAAGTTCTAGGGGACTTATGACCTAAGATGTTGAGTCCCATAGTGCTCAGAGCCATTTTTTTGAAGCCTTTTTCCGCCGCGCGGTCTCAGGCGTCTTGTCACGGTCCGCGCGGCTCCCCCCCTTCGGAAGTTCGAGTCCTCTCTCGGGCGTGGGTGTGTGTGTTGTCCATAGCGTAAGTTAGTTTAAGTTAGATTAAGTAGTGTGTAAGCTTAGGGACCGATGACCTAAGCAGTTTGGTCCCATAAGATCTTACCACAAAACTTTTTTTCGTGCTCTTTCCTTTTCCTAAACACGTCTTACTTGATAGAGGAGTGAAAGTAGTGTTGAGACGACTAGCAACGCTGTCATCAGAATTGTTTTCTGGACGTACTTCCAATAGAGCACTGGCTCTCATTGAAGTGAATTGAGGATTTCGCCGTGCAGCGACGGTCATGGATGACTGAGTTACCAGCATTAATTTCGTACGTAGGACCTTCCCAAAAAGTGAGTAAAATATTCATATGACGTCGTAAATGGCTTTGTGTGTGTTTTCTTTTTTATCTTATGATTATAAATCACTTTTAGAAGGGACTACCTTATTCACAAGGTAGCTAAATACAGGTGATCCTTTAACCACTTAATATGTACCAGCGCTAGTGTACAACTGATCACTGAAGCGGTATCTGCAGGAGTTACAGTGGTTACTTGTTTGCACTCAGGTACGTATGTGATTAAAGAGTAATTCAACTGAAAATCCATCGTATTGTTACTGGCGCTAGAACTATCACGGCTTCTGCTGATACGTAACAGCTTTTTGCTGACTTGCACGAGCAAAGTTCACTGCAGTGATGCCAACTGTTCCCTAAGTGGTAGACAGTACTGTTGCGTGACTTCGAGTCTTTTGGCGATCAGAGCGTAATTACTCAATTTATCTATAATGTACAGCAAGCTGAGGATACGAGAAACCAATGACGTGTCTGACATATTGAGGTACTTAATGTATCTACACATACAGGATCAAAAGGACGCTATGCTTGTGAAACCTTCCCGTTTCCTCTATATCTCTTTTGTTACTCAACCTTCCCTTCTACAGTAACCCAAGAAACCCTCCCTTAGGATTTCTATCTCTTGCTTAATAATAACACATGAAATATTCCCTTTGAAATTAATTCTCTTTCTCAGTAATAATAAGTACAGTCTTCGCATACAAATTTAAATGCTGCTTATTAAAAGTGATTTGCTGATTATTTCGACGAAACGTAGAATGTGTCGTCGTCGTGGCCCTCAGTCATTACCTGCAATAACCCAATACTGTTCCTTACCTTTTTTACTGTTACTGGACCGCCGTCTGACTTCTTCATCGAACTGCGACATGAATATACTTACTCTGTTTTACTATACTCTATTAGCCGCTGGTGGGCTGTCATAATAAGTGGCTGTATTTATTACCAAAGCTGACGTTATTCTTTAATTAATTTGACTGAAGTTACGTAATTCATAGTTAAACTTTTTGTTGGCAACAATAAAGTTTTGCAAAGTTTTACGTTGATGGTTTTTGGGATGGATTATAATCAGTAATGCAATATTGCTGGAAAAAATTAATTATATTCTGAAAATAATTCTTCAAATATTTACTGATGGTAATGAAATGATTTTACAAACATTCCAATGAGACTTACTTTTTACAATAATCTTACAACTAGCATTGCCCAAACATACCTTCAGTAGTCTTGAGTTACTCAAAATAATAATAATAATAATAATAATAATAATAATAATAATAATAATAATAATAATATACAATATTACTGGAACATATCCACACAAAATCACACATTTGCTATACATGGATGATCTAAAACTACTGGCAGCAACAAATCAACAACTCAACCAATTACTAAAGATAACAGAAGTATTCAGCAATGATATAAATATGGCTTTCGGAACAGACAAATGTAAGAAAAATAGCATAGTCAAGGGCAAACACACTAAACAAGAAGATTACATATTGGATAACCACAGCGACTGCATAGAAGCGATGGAAAAAACAGATGCCTATAAATACCTAGGATACAGACAAAAAATAGGAATAGATAATACAAATATTAAAGAAGAACTAAAAGAAAAATATAGACAAAGACTAACAAAAATACTGAAAACAGAATTGACAGCAAGAAACAAGACAAAAGCTATAAATACTTATGCTATACCAGTATTGACCTACTCATTTGGAGTAGTGAAATGGAGTGACACAGACCTAGAAGCACTCAATACACTTACACGATCACAATGCCACAAATATAGAATACATCACATACATTCAGCAACAGAAAGATTCACATTAAGCAGAAAGGAAGGTGGAAGGGGATTTATAGATATAAAAAACCTACATTATGGACAGGTAGACAATTTAAGAAAATTCTTTCTAGAACGAGCAGAAACTAGCAAAATACACAAAGCAATCACTCATATAAATACATCAGCTACACCATTGCAATTTCATAACCACTTCTACAACCCTTTAGATCACAT
The DNA here is from genome assembly GCF_023864275.1 of Schistocerca cancellata. Lineage (NCBI taxonomy): Eukaryota > Metazoa > Arthropoda > Insecta > Orthoptera > Acrididae > Schistocerca > Schistocerca cancellata. The sequence goes on along the minus strand of NC_064630.1, from coordinate 615,804,530 downwards.
AATATCAACAGATACAAAGAAAGTAAATTGGAAGAAGAAAACACTACACGGCAAGCACCCGTATCATCTGACACAGCCACACATCGATCAAGACGCATCCAACACATGGCTAAGGAAAGGCAATATATACAGTGAGACGGAAGGATTCATGATCGCAATACAGGATCAAACAATAAACACCAGATATTACAGCAAGCATATTATTAAAGATCCCAACACCACAACAGATAAATGCAGACTTTGCAAACAACAAATAGAAACAGTAGATCACATCACAAGCGGATGTACAATACTAGCAAATACAGAATACCCCAGAAGACATGACAATGTAGCAAAAATAATACATCAACAACTTGCCATAAAACATAAACTAATAAAACAACACGTTCCCACATACAAGTACACACCACAAAATGTACTGGAGAATGATGAATACAAATTATACTGGAACAGAACGATTATAACAGATAAAACAACACCACATAACAAACCTGACATCATACTCACCAATAAAAAGAAGAAATTAACACAACTAATTGAAATATCCATACCCAACACAACAAATATACAGAAGAAAACAGGGGAAAAAATTGAAAAATACATCCAACTGGCTGAGGAAGTCAAGGACATGTGGCATCAGGATAAAGTCGACATTATCCCAATTATACTATCAACTACAGGAGTCATACCTCACAATATTCACCAGTACATCAATGCAATACAGCTACATCCAAACATATATATACAATTACAAAAATCTGTAATTATTGATACTTGTTCAATTACCCGAAAGTTCCTAAATGCAATATAACATATACCATACAGTTACAAGGAAGTCACGCTTGACCGAGGTCCGCGTCACGTTCCATTTTTAACCAGACTTAAGTCTGAGAAAAAAAAGTCAATAATAATAATAATAATAATTCAATAATATTAGTTCCTCTTTTGATAATAGATAGCTGATGTCTCTGTACGTCCATTTATAATCTCTTGTAAATCATAGCTGGTGGCTGGCAGGCACACCGCTCCTCTCAACCTCTCGCTTCAGACCTGATACCGACTCGCTTCACATTTCGCTTACTACTGACTTCCTACGAACGCTAAAGTGCGGTCTATCCCGCCAACAATGCTTTCTGGTGCAGACAATCACTGCAACCATTACAAAATGTACCAATGCGCGGTCTTTCACGTTCTTTTCTTAAAATGTATCCATACGCGGTCTCTCCCTCCCTTTTCAAAATTATGTCAATGTGCGGTCTCTCCCGCTAACAATACTTTGGTTCAGACATTCCCTGCTACTACAATTATTTTTAAAATGACTAACATTAATTATTCCTACTTAATCCTATTAATAAAATATAAACATCTTTCGTAAATTGTGGTTTGACAATAGACAATAGATATATACACGTCTTACACTTGTTGTATGCCAGAGTATTGTACAAGGTGTTCTTTTAAGCGCGCAGGGTGACGAAATTGTTAAAAGTAAGCGAGAGGTGACCCAGGAAGGCTAAATCTCACAAGACTAGGTAGAGTAAACCCAAACTTAAGTTATCGTATCTGAAACTGCCACTGTTATTAGGTGCCTGCAGCTTTTGAAATACACTGCCAGAAAAAATAGTACTCGTTTTAGATTTCTCCAATTAACTCAAGAATTATTGCTGCAACAGTGCATAAGAAGTACATGAAATGACTACATTTACAGATTATTAGCAGAAGCGGTTCTGAGGTACCAGGTATCGACCCGTACTGAAACACCGATATTAGTATCAGGTGTAGCCTCCATGGGCACGCGCTGACTCTGACACCCAGTCGATCATACAGATGGCTAATGCAGACCTGGCAGATTACAACTGTGTGCTGGACGGTGACTCGAACTCGGGACCTTTGCCTTACGCGGGCAAGTGCTCTACCAACTGAGCTACCCAAACACGACTCATGCCCCGTCCTCACAGCTTCATTTCTGCTAGTACCTCGTCTCCTACCATCCAAACTTTACAGAAGCTCTCCTGCGAACCTTGCAGAACTAGCACTCCTGAAAGAAAGGATATTGCGGAGACATGACTTAGCCACAGCCTCGGGGATGTTTCCAGAACGAAATTTTCACTCTGCAGCGGAGTGTGCGCTGAGATAAAACTTCCTGGCAGATTAAAACTGTGTGCCGGACCGTGACTCGAACTCGGGACCTTTTGACTTTCGCGGGCAAGTGCTCTAGCAACTGAGCTACCCAAGCACGACTCACGGCCTGTCCTCAAAGCTTCACTTCTGCCAGCCAGAACATCGTCTCCCACTTTCCAAACTTTACAGAAGCAGGAGAACTTGGGTAGCTCAGTTGGTGGAGCACTTGCCTGCGAAAGGCAAAGGTTCCGAGTTCGAGTCTCGGTCCGGCACACAGTTTCGATCTGCCAGGAAGTTTCATATCAGCGCACACTCCGCTGCAGAGTGAAAAATCTCATTCCAGTATTGTGGTACATTATGTCACCCCTACTTGAACTGTTTACGTAGTTGTGTAGGAGTTGTTCGATGACGAGTCTTGCAGAGCACGTTGACTTTCATGGACTGTGTGTGGGCAGGCGTTATCCCCTTGGAAGAACATATCACCTTCCCGTTGAAATAACGGCAAAAGAACGGCTCTAACAGCGTTCTGCACGTACCGAGCGCCGGTCAGTCCCTCCACAAGCATCTAAGGAGATCGAGGGTTGTAACTTATCACAACTCATGCCGTAAGGTTTTGGTGGGGCCAGTATGTCTTGGACGAATAAACTCTACGAGACATTGCTCACCAGCTCTACTTCGTCCGCACAAACGACCGTCCCTTGCGTGCAAGCACGATCTGGTTATAGCTAAAGACCACGGCATTCCATCGTCAAAGTTATCCTCTAACGTCTTAAGTCAGGGCGAGCACGTCGATGCTGTAGCGTGAGTTGATGACAGGCTAGAGGTGTGCGTCACCGTAGACCCACTGCTAATGACTGGTTTACAGCAGTTCGTGTAGACACGACGGGCGTCATAAGCCCCGTATCTGTGCTGTGGTAGCTTTACGATCTGCTACTGCTGTCCTTACAATACGACGATCCTGGGGGGCGTCTCTGCTCCATAGAATTCCAGAAACTCGTCTACGGGTGTGAGAATTCTGGCATGGCTACTGATAACGGCATCGTTGCACAACTGACACAACACGTCGAACTTGTGTGACAGTTCCACGAAAAGACCATCCCGCCATTAGAAAGGCCATAATTTGGCTCTTCCAGACTCGCTCATTTTGATGTAGGAAGCAAGAGTGAGTCTACGCGGCATGCCTCTTGCTTCACACCGAGCCTTCTCACTCTGAGGATTCCCTAATAAAGGGCAGACGCAGCTAATGCATGGCTAATTATGCCTCTATGGTATCTGTTTCCGGAAGACATTGAAACCATTATCAGTACATATATTAAGCTCCAGGTGGCATATGCCATAATCAGATCAAAATCGACGTGTGCTCGCAGGTGTACTAGTTTCTTTTGCGGCGGTATAGTATAAGCAAAGTAGTTTTGAGGTGACATTGCTCTTAAATACACTCCTGGAAATGGAAAAAAGATCACATTGACACCGGTGTGTCAGACCCACCATACTTGTTCCGGACACTGCGAGAGGGCTGTACAAGCAATGATCACACGCACGGCACAGCGGACACACCAGGAACCGCGGTGTTCGACGTCGAATGGCGCTAGCTGCGCAGCATTTGTGTACCGCCGCCGTCAGTGTCAGCCAGTTTGCCGTGGCATACGGAGCTCCATCGCAGTCTTTAACACTGGTAGCATGCCGCGACAGCGTGGACGTGAACCGTATGTGCAGTTGACGGACTTTGAGCGAGGGCGTATAGTGGGCATGCGGGAGGCCGGGTGGACGTACCGCCGAATTGCTCAACACGTGGGGCGTGAGGTCTCCACAGTACATCGATGTTGTCGCCAGTGGTCGGCGGAAGGTGCACGTGCCCGTCGACCTGGGACCGGACCGCAGCGACGCACGGATGCACGCCAAGACCGTAGGATCCTACGCAGTGCCGTAGGGGACCGCACCGCCACTTCCCAGCAAATTAGGGACACTGTTGCTCCTGGGGTATCGGCGAGGACCATTCGCAACCGTCTCCATGAAGCTGGGCTACGGTCCCGCACACCGTTAGGCCGTCTTCCGCTCACGCCCCAACATCGTGCAGCCCGCCTCCAGTGGTGTCGCGACAGGCGTGAATGGAGGGACGAATGGAGACGTGTCGTCTTCAGCGATGAGAGTCGCTTCTGCCTTGGTGCCAATGATGGTCGTATGCGTGTTTGGCGCCGTGCAGGTGAGCACCACAATCAGGACTGCATACGACCGAGGCACACAGGGCCAACACCCGGCATCATGGTGTGGGGAGCGATCTCCTACACTGGCCGTACACCACTGGTGATCGTCGAGGGGACACTGAATAGTGCACGGTACATCCAAACCGTCATCGAACCCATCGTTCTACCATTCCTAGACCGTCAAGGGAACTTGCTGTTCCAACAGGACAATGCACGTCCGCTTGCATCCCGTGCCACCCAACGTGCTCTAGAAGGTGTAAGTCAACTACCCTGGCCAGCAAGATCTCCGGATCTGTCCCCCATTGAGCATGTTTGGGACTGGATGAAGCGTCGTCTCACGCGGTCTGCACGTCCAGCACGAACGCTGGTCCAACTGAGGCGCCAGGTGGAAATGGCATGGCAAGCCGTTCCACAGGACTACATCCAGCATCTCTACGATCGTCTCCATGGGAGAATAGCAGCCTGCATTGCTGCGGAAGGTGGATATACACTGTACTAGTGCCGACATTGTGCATGCTCTGTTGCCTGTGTCTATGTGCCTGTGGTTCTGTCAGTGTGATCATGTGATGTATCTGACCCCAGGAATGTGTCAATAAAGTTTCCCCTTCCTGGGACAATGAATTCACGGTGTTCTTATTTCAATTTCCAGGAGTGTATTCAACACAATAAATCGCGTGGTAATGATTAGAGGCAGCTGAATGCAAAAGTTGGTGTTGACTACGAATCGTTTCGAGAAGCAGATGCAAGCAGTATGGGGTATGGAGGTCTGTACCTTATTACCCACAATGGCACTCTGCACTTCTGCAGATGGTGGGCGGTCATGACCTCAATTGCCCGATGAGTAGAAAATATAGGGGGCTGGATATGATACGTTGTTGAGAGATAATCTGTTGAGTTTTCCCTTTCATTACTATTAATTAATGAAGAAAATAGATCTTCAAGTGATATAGAAAGAGGGCAGGGAATAGTGTACACATGGCAATACTCCAGTATCGATGTAGTAGGTAATACGTTTCCTCTAGGACATGTTTCATCGCTCAAAAAATGGTTCAAATGGCTCTGAGCACTATGGGACTCAACATCTTAGGTCATAAGTCCCCTAGAACTTAGAACTACTTAAACCTAACTAACCTAAGGACATCACACACACCCCTGCCCGAGGCAGGATTCGAACCTGCGACCGTAGCAGTCCCGCGGTTCCGGACTGCAGCGCCAGAACCGCTAGACCACCGCGGCCGGCCGTCTTCAGTTCAGACTGGTTTAATGCAGCTCTCCTTGCTACTCTACCTAGCACAAGCCTCTTCATCTACGAATAACTACAGAAACTTACATCCTTATGAATCCGGTTAGTATATTCTCCTGTTCGTCTCTCTCTCTACAATGTCTGCTCTTCCCTCTTCCCCCTAATTCCCTCCAATAATAAATTGGTGATCCTGTGATATCTCAGATTGTATCCTACAAACCGATCCCTTCTTCTTTCCTCCCAAATTTTGGTCAATATCTTCTCATTTGTTACGTGTTCTGACCACCCAATCTTCAGCATTCATCTACAGTGCCATATTTCACGTTTCTATTCTCTTGTTGTTTTAATTGTTTATTGTCCATGCTTGAATTCCATACATAGCCACACTCCACACACGCACTTTCAGAAAAGACTTCGTTCCGCTTAAATCCATATTCGATGTTGAAATTTCTTGAGAAACATTTTCCTTACCATTGCCAGTCTATATCTTACATCCTCTCTTGTTTGGTAATAATCACTTATTTTCTGCCCAAGTTACAAAACTCAGCTGCTACTTACAGTGTATCATTCCCTAATCTAAATCCCTCAGTATCGGCTGATTTAGTTCTACTAGAGTCCATTTTTTTCGTTTTGCTTTTGTTCATATTTATCTTATATTCTACTTTCAAGACACTGACCATTCCGTTCAACAGCTCTTACAAGTCCTTTGCTGTCTCTAACTGAATTACAATGTCATCAACAAACCTCAGAGTTTTTATTTCTTCTCCCTGAACTTTAATTTCCGCTCCAAGTTTTTCTTTCGTTTCCTTTTCTGCTCGCTCAATGTACAGACTGAATAATATCGGCAATATGCTACAATCTTAGCTCGCTCCTTTCTACGACGAAATACTAAGCAATCAGATGAATGATAGAAATTTAATTTCCTTACCGATTCCGGGCACTTAGTGCCTATCTTCACAAGGTTATACATGTTGCGTTATTTGCGAGTGTCAACAATAAGATGCATACAGCAAAATGCTCTTCTAATCCAATGCTTCCCTTTGCCCCTCATCTAATTACTTTTAGACATAGAATCCTTAAGCATGCCATCTGAAGTGTCGGCTATACTTAGGCATGGAAATGAGGCACTGGAGTATATACTTTAGAATTCTGGATACATGTGGTAAATATGTGTATAAGTGCGAATTGACTTGCACTTTATTTTACATTATTGATGCATTTCTGAAATTTTGAGACATTACATTACTTGATAAGGCTTACGCTGTTCTTTCAAGCACTTAACCTCAACTAGGCTCTGGATAATCGGTGTAATCGACGAAATTTTTGCTGTCTCTGCATCTTGGGTATAATTTACAATTTTCCAACAAGTTAGGTGTTGAAAACAAAAGATTTACTACACTACCGCTTATTGTAACATTATAACCATCTATTGATAACAGGGAGAACTACTCATAGTTCTAAGAACGAGCTGCCAAAGCTTCTACAGAGCAACCATCCGTTGGTGGTAATAATAGCCTCACACAAATCGTGGTACAAAGAACAAACTGTGCTCATTTCCTGCAATGCAAGAATTTACTGGTGACACCAGCATCCGTCTTCTACAGTGCAGGCATCTGCTGGTTACAGGAGTAACCAGGCTGTGAAACAGGTCTTGATTTTATTTTGCATCATCAGATTTTGTGGGACAGTATTTAAGGTAGAACTCATTTTCAATAGATATGAATTCCTAGTTCATTATTTAAGTTTTACGAATAAATGTTGGTTTTTAATTATTTACAGAGAAGTGTGCTATCTAGTCGGTCCACTGTTCCATGGCAAATGATTTTTACATCCTCGCATGAAGTTTACCACTGTGGCTGGTGAGCCAGTCTTTAAACGAAGTTGTGGACGTCAGTCATGCAAACACGGTTGACACAATTTTCGACCGTTCAGATACAGGCTTGGCTGACGAGCAGGGGCACATGGGGGAGAGGGGCATGTGGTATGCTTTGTAGCATTATGTTATTAGGAGACCTTTAGTGACATGAGTCCGGCTTTTCCTCATATGTATCGTAAAGCAATAAGCAACAATGGTTTCAAATTTATACAGTGGAACAGGTTCAACTGCAGACAACAGTAGAAACTGACAAATCGTCACCAACTTGCGAGGAACTGGTAGTTTGAGCATGACGTGTAATCAGTATCGAGGGCACTGCAGATATATCACCAGCTATGTTGAACCAAGAAGGTGGATGAAATCAGCTGTGACAGGAGAAACATACCACACAAAACTAACTCCTAAGGCCCAACAAATTCACAGTGTACTCATTGTCTGTAGGTTCCTTTGTCCTAAATGTAGCATCATATCTGGTATTAGCACTGTGACAAAAAATTAGCAATTAAAAAGTCTCTGTTCACTGCTTAACGTAGTAATACCTGTACCCATAATGTAATATGATCAGGTAGTTCTCTTCAGATCTATTTGTTCGTTGTTTTTACCTCGCAGGACCCAACATTAGTCTTTCACCTAAAAGAGAGCTGTGGATTATGCAGAACTGGTGTCAGGCATTTTTGTGATCCTCAGTCTCTGAATCCATGGCAGTGAACTGTGTGTATGTGCCATGTTCAATCAGTGCAGTAAGTTGGTTTGGACACTACGTGGCAAAATCGCAGAAGGGAACTGCAATGTTTTCCCATAACCACAATGTGAACGAACCTGTTGTATATGTTCGCGTACAAATGCAGACTGTCCAACGTGCATACAAGGAATGCTGGAACACTCGCTGCCTAACCGACATGTAGCACCGACTACCGTCACTCTTCGTTAATGACAATCACTTAAAAACAAGACAGGAATTAAGTAGCGATCTTGACATCTGCACTCAGGTACCTCTCCAAGAGCCACTGCTCACAAGGCAATATGAATCTGTGGCTTCAGGAGACCAAGATATGCAGAAACTGAACAGGGTGGAGGTATATGACGTGATCCGACAGTCAGTTATTTAGTCCCTTCTCAAATCACGCAAGGCGTTGAGTGCACTGGCGGCCCAGATGCGTGGAGGATAATGCTCAGGCCGGAAGTTGGTGTTTTTTCGGGGCAGTGTTTTGTATGCTTCGACTTTGGCCCTCTTATTCAGACTGTCACGAATGTAAACCACAACATGATGGATGATCAAGTGTTGTCCCAGTCACCATTTCTTCTTGATTAATACCCGCCTCTGTAGCGGAAGCTGTTAACGCCCTCTAGACCTGTGGCTCTCAAGCGGACCACATAGAATCCTGGTGCTGGATGAAATTTCCACTGCCAGTATATGGCTGGCAAATGGAGGACAGGCACTGTCACAAGGATACTGGTGGCAAGTTTTTTTGCCTGTGCCACGAATTCATTCCTAACCTCTCCACAGTCGTGAAACGACAGCATGTGGCACAGTTTATAATGATCCGTCCTTCGGATAGAGACGTTAATATCGCGGGCACTTATCGCTATTCCATATCAGTAGGCTACATGCCAGCACCAGTCTTCTGCCTTCTCTCGCCATTGCACAACAGGGAAACGTTGCACCAACTGTATACAGATCCAGTACAGTCACGTAAACGCAACAAATGCGATTCGACTCAACGTTCACGTACCGTGAAGAAATGGGTGAATGGCAATAGACTCTTACAGTCGCTGGCCACTGGGCACCGGTCATCGAGATCTGGAAGTACTCAGTGGTCTTGAAGTTTCTACGTATTTTGGAAGTGGCCAGTCGTCCATATGAAGATAAAAACATGAATTAAACTGGAGAAACTGTCTAGAGATCAAGTACGAATAACGCTGTATACATCGTATTAAAAGACCAAATGACCAAAGAAACGGAAATAATGTCATTACAATTATTCTTCAGTTTGGAAACTCGCTACGAACTTCTTCATGGTTTTCAACCAGCGTGTTCAGAATACATAACTGTTGATACTGTCACAACGTCATCGTCACCACATACGAATGATGCTCACAACCATGCATCTGTATGTAACTAATCACACACAAATTAGAAGAAATTAATTTTCAGTTCTCTTTAAATAGTTTTTAAAGTAACACTGGGAAACGAAATGTCAAAAAGCTGTTGTAATTATCAAAAAATTATGGGTTTTCTGACATTAAATATCACGGTTAATTTTTTCAGGTGTTGCTAGGTACATATGACTCTTAAACGAACCATTCCTGAGATCCTTTTTCACCAAATCTACGAAATAGTTAAACTGGAGATATTTAACCTGAATCAGACACGGAAAGTTTACCTTCTTTCAGTAAATAACGATTGGTAAGTGACAAAGAAACCTTCGTCAAACCTTGTCCTGAATATGTAACGACTTTCTGCTTTTCCATTATGTAACTGTAGGAGTAGGATGTCTTCTTATTGGGACAACAATAAAACGCCGTCACTCACTTTGACAAATGTTCATCTAAAAGTCATATTCGCAGTTCTCTGTGACAGACAGAACAACCATCAGAGCGAATAAGCGTTATTTTTATTTCATGTAGTTACCAGACTAGTAATAATGGATGTGAACGGCGCCACATAATGAGTTATCACTGTCAAGGACGCGCCACCTGATCGACTGAGACAGCATTATGAGCATCGAACGGAGTTTGAAAGGGTCCTCTCGTAGGTCTCCATTTTGTTGGCTAGTTGAATCATGCAACATTAAGATCTGTGGATCATTTGGCTGGGACAGTGGGCTGGCGTTGGACTGCGTGCGAACGTCAGGGCAGGCACATATCTCGTCATGGTTTCGATAGACCGCACCTGTCCATGAAGTGAGGATCGTCGTATTGCTCGTCAAGCACACAGTAACTCCTTCACATTTGCGTCTGCAATCCGAGAAGGAGTAACTATCTCCCAGAAAAATTCAGTGTCCTGTCGTACAGGGTGGAGGCTGGCGGCAGCAGGACTAGAGAACTAACGACCCACGCGTGGGCTGACTTAAACAACACAGTCCGCACTAATGGTGCCTTTTGGAGCGGTGTCGCGGCTGGGAGAGACGGACTCATGACGGATTGCTAGACAAAGTGTTCAGCGATGAGCCGCGAATTCCTCTACTCCGGGTGACCACCGTCGGTGGGTGTGTAGGCGACCTGGAGATAGGTCTCATTCATTGAAAGACTTGCAGAGGCACAGCGATGTACTCTTCGCGTTATGGTATGGGGAGCCATTTGGTATGGCTTCAGTTCACAGCTGGTAGTGGTTGAGGGAACTGTGACGTCACAACACAATGTCACGGACATTCTGCGCCCTTCTGTGTTAACTCTCATGCGACAGTGGCGTGGTACCGTTTTCCAGTTCCACAACACTCGCCCACAGACAGCCTGTGTCTCTGTAGACGACCATGTAGTGCTGAGGTACTCATGGCGATAGGAGGATCCCCTCCCTGTCCGCAACAGAACATGTGTCCAACCAGCTCGGACTTGAACTCCGCCATTATCCAGGATACAGGCAACCGTCACAAGACTTGGCTGCCAGTTTGCCTCAGGAGAGGCTACAAACACTTTGTGACACCTAACCCAATCATTGCATGCACGCAGACGAGAGCCGGTGCAATGTCATATTGCCAACTTCATCGTAAATTACATTCGGTAATCACTGAAATAACACATCCTCTTAACCCCTGCAGTATTAACTTCAACATTAGGCAGTCATATGAAATTGTAGAAAAATCAATTTCATGTGTCATTTAGTGTCTTAGAAATCGAACGAAAAGTATTACGTGGAAAAGAAACGCACGGATCGGATAGGCGCTTGTTTCTAATTTCTTTTAAGGGGCAAGGGAACCTCCACCGCATAATTAAATACACGAATTGATATTATTTTGCTTCACTTACCGCATTTTTTTAGCAAGAAAAACGGAAAACTCACGTGTTGCGAATTTCGGCCTGCCTTGATGGCCACTCACACTGTAATGGCCAGAGCCGCGTGTTGCGTCAGTAACACGTGTTCAACCGGTGCTATTACTAACGACCTCAGTCGTCAATGTAGCGTACCAGTTTTTGCAAGGACAGAGCCGGCAGTCTCTTCCCGACGGTGCTGGAGATAGAAGGTGGCTCTGCTACTGAATACGATTTGTGCGGTAAGTCTAACGCCTTGAGCAGTGTTTTGTTTTCAACCTCGACTTATTACTACCGCTGTTAGAAATGCAGTGATAATAACCTCGCATAACTTGGTATTATATGATATTTAGGCTAGACGCGACTGAATCGTACAGTTACAGTCCGTTGATTGACTGTGATTCTACATTTAGCGAGGCTGTATTCAAAGTAGTCACTAAGTAAATCGAGCCCTCCACGCGATAGTGGATGTCATAAGGATCACCTAAATATCAGATCACTCTCAGTTATTTGCGGTTCAGTAGTTTAAAATTTATTAAACGGCAAAAATAAGTTGCAGTAGTAAAAGGCATTCCTGTTGCGGATGTATTGCTGTTAGAGGAAACGTATAAAATGTTGGGACATGTAAGGGATCACAAGAGATAACCGCATCATATCCGAGAAACACGAACGTGCTGTTGGTTACAACTTCTAAAATTACTGCCTGCTGATGTTACGAACCAACGCGATTTCCCGTTACGTAATATAAAGTGTACTTCATGCATTTCTAAGCTAGCTTAGCTAGTCATTAAAAAAATGTGGCTGAGTATGCATTAATGTTACTTATAATCCATCTTGATTGGAAAATTTTTATTCATATGACCGGTTTCGGTTCATACAGAACCATCTTCAGATCTGTAACGATAATGGTACTAATTTACTATTTCACGATTACAAATCTTTTTCATCCTATCTAATCAACATCAAATATACCAGAACGTATCTGATATTTCGGTTACAGGAGTAACCCGTCCAAATTCAGCAACTTTCACATGCTGTGTCACATTAAATTTGTAGGCAGAATGCACGTCATTTATATTTATTATAACACTATTACCGACAGGTTGCGTCTGGTACATTTGTTACATTCCATTTGCACATATTGTATTCAGTAGATTTTTTTGATTAACTTTGATCTCCAAAAATACTTAATTAAAATCTGTGGATGTGAAGGTTAAAATCGGTACTTATCAAAATTAAAAAACACAGTAAAATTATCGTTTATTTACGATCTAAAAAACATAGGGCGATTTCTGTATCTATGGCGCTGGTGTAGACTTGTTTTCCTCTACGGTCTGCTTCCGTGGTCCCCGCCATTTCGGTGTTGTGCCGCGGTCCGCTCAGTCGTCTGACGTCCATCGTCGTGGGCAAGACGCCAGGAAAACAATTTTAGCGTCGGACCCCACATCAATAAATGTCAGAGACTGCTAATAACAAAAGAAATCCACTTATGTACATCTCATCGACGACAAGTTGCTGTAAACAGTATCTACCATAAAACATCAAGGAGTAACTATGCAGATGGCCGTGCGGACTAACGCTCGGCTGTCCGGCGGGAAGGAGCGCCTGGTCCCCGGCACGAATCCGCCCAGTGGATTTGTGCTGAGGTCCGGTGAACCGGCCAGTCTGTGGATGGTTTTTAAGCGGTTTACCACCTGCCTCGGCGAATGCGGGCTGGTTCCCCTTATTCCGCCTCAGTTACACTATATCACCGACTGCTGCGCAAACAAGTTCTCCACGTACGCGTACACCACTATTACTCTACCACGCAAACATAGGGGTTACACTCGTCTGGTGTGAGACGTTCCCTGGGGGGTTCCACCGGGGGCCGAACCGCACAATAATCCTGGGTTCGGTGTGGGGCGGCGGACGGGTAAAGTGGACTATGGTAGTCGTCGTGGGGTTGTTGACCACTGCGGCTGCGGCGGGGACGGAGCCTCTCCCTCGTTTCTAGGTACCCGGTTGCAATAGAATGAAATACAACTATAGAGAGCAAACTTAAGTAGAATGGCCACAAAACACGAACAGTAGGAAAAGTAGATGCCAGACTGGCATGTTTTCTTCTCACAAGGGAACCTCCCCATCGCATCCCCCTCACATTTAGTTATAAGTTGTCACACTGCATAGGCCTTGAAAAACTGAACACAGGTCAATCGAGAAAACAGGAAGAAGTGGTGTGGAACTACGAAAAAAATTAAGCAAAATATACAAACTGAGTAGTCCATGCGCCAGATAGGCAACATGAAGGAGACTCTGCGCTCAGGAGCTCCGTGGTCCCGTGGTTAGCGTGAGCAGCTGTGGAGCGAGAGGTCCTTGGTTCAATTCACGCATCGAGTGAAAAGTTTAATTTTTTATTTTCAGACAATTATTATCTGTCCGTCCGTCCGTCCGATGCGAGGTAACCGAGCCGTAGTATGGGGACGCTACGCCTAAACGGAAAAATTTGAAAACGTTAAAAACATATGTTTTGACAGAGCACAGGGAAAACTGTGCGACTGTGAAACTGTTGCATTCATTTGTTGCAGTTTATGTGACAAACTCTTATGTTTTCATCACTTTTTTGGAGTAATTATCACATCCACATGAAAACCTAAATCGGGCAAGGTAGAAGAATCTTTTACCCATTCGTCAAGTGTACAAGTTAGGTGGGTCGACAACATATTCCTGTCATGTGACGCACATGCCGTCACCAGTGTCGTATAGAATATATCAGACGTATTTTCCTGTTGAGGAATCGGTTGACCTATGACCTTGCCATCAAATGTTTTCGGTTCCTATTGGAGAGGCACGTCCTTTCGTGTACAAATCGCACGGTTTTGCGGTGCGATCGCAAAACACAGACACTAAACTTATTACAGTGAACAGAGACGTCAATGAACGAACAGATCATAACTTTACGAAAATAAACTTTTCACTCGAGGGAAGATTTGAACCAAGGTCCTCTCGTTCCGCAGTTGCTCACGCTAACCACGGGACCACGGCTCTCCTGAGCACATACTCTCCTTGATGTTGCCTATCTTGCGCATGGACTACTCAGGTTGTATATTTTGCTTATTTTTTTCATAGTTCCACACAACTTCTTCCTGTTGTCTCGATTGATCTGTGTTCAGTTTTTCAAGGCCTATCCACTGTGCCAACTTATAATTGAATCTGAGGGGGGTGCGATGGGGAGGTTCCCTTGTCAGTACTTGACTTTGGTCTTTACTGAAAATAATATTATTACCGTTGCCAAGGATCCAATCAATAAATTCAATTCAGTTCCTACAAAGGAAACAGATGACCACAACTTTGTACTGGACGTTGGGGAAAAGGTGATTTGAAGATGATAAACATTGCTGTTTCTGCCTGACGCTCCTATGTCAGTGTGAATAAACTTACCAAATGTGTTAGAAAGAATGTAGACAGGAGATTCGCCCCTACCTACGAACTGAACAAATTTTTAATTAAGAAATTAAAAGAAAGTCATGGTTTTGAAAATTGACTCAACTTAAAAAACGCTCTGGAACTTGCATTAATTTTACAAAACACAGTCGTTTCTAATGACGCCACTTGTGTATCATTCGGCATTAAGAACATACATACTAACATCCTTGTTAAGAAATGCCTAGATATAATGAAAGAAAACTTATTATCGCACCAGAAATTGAGCCAGGCTGAATTTGTGGGAGGTCGCGAATCCTTCGTTTTCCAGGGGAACAGCTCCTTGCCACTTGTACTGCAAGGCTGAGACAAGCTGGCGGCTGCTCCATTTTGCTTTGGGGAATATACACCTGGGCATCCATGGGTCGAGTCGAACGTGTGTAAGACACCATGACGGCCAAGGTGTGTGCTACTCTGGGTGCAGATCCTGTACACCCCCTCATTACGATCATGTTTCCAGACGGCAAAGGCATTTTTAACAAGATGAAGCGCCATATCACGAAGTCCTGGAGTATGGTGGAGTGGTTCGAGAAACACAGTGGCGAGTTCAAATTGATATCCTGACCTCCCATCTCACCAGATCTGAACCCGATCGAACGCATCAAGGACATGATAAAACGTAGATTGAGAGGTCATCGCCACCCTTCCCGGAATTTTCGGGAATCGAGCGCCTTGGGTGTGCAGATATGGTCCGAACTCCATCCAGCGACCTAGCAAGGTCTCATTGCTTTCAAGCCACGACGTGTCGCCTCCGTTATTCTTGTGAAATCTGTTAGGTACGTGGTCGTAATGTACGGGCTGGCAAGTGTAACACACCATCACGTAGGACACTCAAAGCTCAACATTACCAGCATCAACCACAAGACGAAAATTCTTCACAGTGCCTCTAAAGGCGAAAAGCTAGATAGTCTTGAGAACTAACAGATATATAGTCATAAGTAGCGACATAGCAATAATAACCTTGACGAGTAGTTAAATTTTACAGTTAAAGGTATCTTTCAAATATTTCATGATGCAGTGTAGTGGCACTTTTTTACTTCAGCTTCTCTTATTAGCCTTCACAGATAATATTGTTAAAAATGTACCATTAAATGTTGTAGTCCACTTACCGGTTTTTCTGGTTTACAAGTCTCGTCACACTTAACCATGAGCTATGGGTCAAGATTTATACCCGACATTTCATGTTACCACAGAGCTGAAGGTCATCTTGTTTCACATGTCTTAAGCTGGATCATGCGTGGGTCATTTTTGGCCGTGATCTCTTTATGTAATTGCGTCGTAGATTTGTCCTTGCTTGTATCCATAGGCAATATACCGCTATACACCTATTTCATCTAAACATCTTAGCTTCTTAATGAATTTTCCTTGTCAGCGTTGTTATATTACCATTTTAGTTTCGAGATTTTAATGTTTTCCCAAAACGTTGCTGGCCAGTGTTTCCGAGCGGATCTACGCGCTTCAGTCTGGAACGGCGCGACCGCTAAGGTCGCAGGTTCGAATCCTGTCCCGGGCATGGACGTGTGTGATATCCTTAGGTTAGTTAGGTTTAAGTAGTTCTCAGTTCTAGGGGACTGATGACCGCAGATGTTAAGTCCCATAGTGCTCAGAGCCATTTGAACTATTTGACCCCTAAATGTTACAGAGACCAAAATCATACGTAAACCTCGGGCTAATTACCAGATGACCTCCTGTGATATTTGACTGCGTGTGTGGTTCGGGGACGGTTATGGTAAAAAACTGTTTAATGAAGGGTTGCCTCATCGTCGCCTACAAAATAAGGTTATGGGGCTCTATACTGTGCAATCTCGTCGTCAGATAGTTTTCCGCTGTGCAAGCATATTGTCAACAAATGTTGCTGTGTGATTACTTTTCTTGTATCCGACGTTGCACAAAGATATAATAGTGGAATACGGCTTAGGTTGTAGTCGTAACGATATGTTGTCTTTTTTGACTCACCGTTGACTTCATAGTTCTTTAGAAAACATTTTAGTTTTATGACTGTATAACAGTTACAGATTACGTAATTATATTCCCAGTTGGCAATTATATGAATACACAAGAAACCTCTAGCAGCACTAAATGTCAACATGCTCTCTAGTAACGTCCACTGCGTGTCAGTTCAGCTGCGCTCTTGCATCAGTGATGTACCCTGAGATCTGTAGTATGGGACGGATACATCTGGTGGAACATTTTCTAAATACTGATTTTAGCTTGGTCATGCCAGTGTCAACTGTTCATCTAATAAAGATGTGGAGTACTTGCACAGCTCAAATTGGGCACATTTATAACAACATTACTCAGGTATGTGTAGCATTAATGAAACTTAGTATTATATTTATGACGTGTGTGCTGGTTTTCAGAGTGTAATATATTTTACACTTTATGTACACGATTCACAGATCAGATGACGGTAACTTTTTTCACAGGAACAGGTCACCATAAATCAACATTTAGAAACGAGGTATTGGCTGAGAAGTTGTCTTTCTTCAAGCTGAATACTTACTACTAGCTTAAAAAGTAATAATAATAATACGTGGCTGCTACATCTGCCCTTTTGCCCCCTGTGCCTTATCACCCAGCAGAAAGAGATCTCCTCCCTCAGCCTTTGCAAACAAAGAAGAGTGTCCTGGAGGTTCTACTGCCATGGGTGGATACAAATGTCGCAGCGAATGGTGGGAACTCAGGGAGTTGGAACAAACGAGGAATTTAGCAGGCACAACACATCTCATCTCCTCCAGATCGTGAATAATTCGGCATCGAAGACAATGAGATATGGTGGCAGCTAAATCTTGAGGACACGATCAGGGAGAACAACAGACCAGCCAACGAAATGCCCCTGTTTTGACCCATACATGAAAGTGGCTACATAGTTGTATTGATCATTTAAGATGACAGAGAAAATCATATTAAAACCGCTGTACTGCACCTCTGGGCCTCTGCAGTCACTGGGGTGTCTGTCGGTTAAAACGCTGGATTTGAGCCTGTACCGTCCCCTCTCAAAGGGACTAAAACCTTCTCGCTGGTTTCCAGAGGCCTCTTTGCTCGTGGAAGACTGGAGAAAACGTGTTTCATAACTGGACGAGCCACAGTACTATACGCTGGTGCGTTCGGAGCAGCGAGGAACTTAAATGATTGACGCACCATTAGCATTTTCCGCTGCATGGAAAGTGTTGATTCTCCAGCCTCAGTACGGAGGACCAACCTGGGTGTTTGGTTCGTAATGTAAGCACTCGAGCCCGTCTGATTGCCTCGTGGTGGAAAACATCAAGGACTTTCGGGTAAAAAGGTCTTGCTGAGCCTTATACCGTACACCCACAGCCCAACAACTATCTCATGAAATCTCTACAAAACTGGAGCAGACTCTCCCTGTCCCTACTAAGGTGCTTTAAGTTATTCAGTGAATTTTGGTCCGTTGCATTTAAGCCCTTTGGGCGTGGTAAGCACGACAGTAGCAAATCGAAAATAAGGACCAGAAATGTCATACAGTCTGTACGAGGCAGAATGGTGTCTTTCCTATGCAAGTCGGGTAAACTAATATGCCGACATGAACGATTACAATGAACAGACACACACAATTGTCCGCTGCCTACTTTTCTATCTTCTTCACTGTACGTCAAAACTGGCGAGTCACTGTTGAAATGTTGGAGGAGGAAACAAATTGCAAAATCGTCCACAAATAAGCATTGTACATTACGCCTCCTTGCAGACATGATGCAGTTGAAGGCTCTAGCAAAGAAGGTAGTCCTTAAAATATTCCCCTCGGGGATACCGTTCCTCTACTCAAATTTATCTGACAGCACAGCACCAACTTGGTATCTAAAAAAGTGGTGGGATTACTAGGACCGAATGATGATGGGAGGTAGTCACTGAAACCCCATTGGTGGTCCTAGAATACAGTGTTGCCTGCTACTGTCTTACGCCTCTTGATGTCAAAGGACATACCTAGACAGTGTTGTTTACATAGGAAAGCCTCATTTATAATCGTCTCGAGTAGGATATGGTTATCGACAACGGATCGTCATCTCCTGAACCGAGACTGAGAGCAGATGAGGAGCTGCCTGGTCTCTATAATCCAGAGAAGACATCGGTTAACAATTCGTGCCAAGGTCTTCCCTCCTATTGTGACATTTTCGGTCCTTTGCTGGTTTCAGGAGAGCTTTCAAAATTCCTCGCTTCAGTAGATGGGAAAGTGGCCTGTCAGTCATATCGAAGTCTTGAATTGTGATTGGGAGCAGTATCTCCAGCCTCAGCCAGTATTGAATCTATCTCTCATGTGGAAAACGGGCAGTTATAGGACACAGAATTTTTGGTCCTGAAATTCCACCCTCTAAATGGTGACAGAGCACTGGATACAGGCTGGTAGTGACAGTATCAGTGCAAAATGCTCTGCTATTGTCTGGATGATGTCTCTGGGTGTTGTTGGCAGACCACTGTGTGTAGAGAACCAACTGCAATTACCAGATATCACCCTGATGGCACTCCAAACCTCTGTCAGAAATATGGAGCCATTCAAAGAGTTCATGAAGGCTTGCCATAATGTTTTCTTGCATTCCCCGGTTACGTGTCGAGCTTCGGCTCTCGCCAGTCAAAAAGCTGCGATATCTTCCGTCGTTGGGTGTCTGTTAAACCGTCACAGAGACGTGTGTCTGACTCGAACTACTGAGCGGCTCTCATCGGTGCACCAAGCCTTCTAAAATGACCTGAAGACTTCGGATGGGGAAAGCAGAGGTATGGTGGATCGGTTGTGCGATGTGATTCATCCATTCTGGAACCTACCTCGGTGTTCAAACGTAGCCATCTGGCTGCTCTTGGTCCATCTCACTGGCGTCTTTCCAGTGAGTGCTCCATCCTTGCAAAAAAGGACTTTGCTTAGAACACACGGACTCACATGCTTTAAAACGCGTTTCTTGTAAACAAAAGCTCAGGGGATGTTCCTGTGCTGGAAATTTTGATTCCTCCAAATGCATCCTGATCATACCGATGTCCCACTGTAGCATGAGAGCTGTCTATCATGGGGCTGCACTTACAATCTGTCTCTCCACTGTGGTGGGGAGCCGGAAACAGGTGTAGGTTTAGTCTTGGGTGAGATGGTTGCCCAGGGCAGGCATCACATACCATTAGCAGACGCAGTAGAACCGTTAGCACGAATGACATCGAAATAGGACGTCGGTAAAACGATCTGCTTTCACCTGTGGTGGAAGCATCTTGTCTAATATTAGGTGTGGGAAGGTTTAGCAGTGGTGTTGGCAGTGGCAGACTGTTTACCAGACTTTGGCGCTGGAGGTGGGCTATGGACTCTGAAATAACTGCAGTTGAACAAGTTCACTTTTAAACGCAGTTATTAGTGCAGAAACTAGCAACCTCCGTTTGTATAGAAGTGTCAGTTATCGAAAGAGGCTTTTTAAGAGCTGAAGAGAAATCTGTAGTGAAAGTGTAAGGATTCATGGCTTTTCTCGGCCTCTCTATACGGGATACGCCTCGTTATTGTCACCCCCTGTATCTTAAGTTCTTCAAGGAAAATATTGCTGCATGCCATAATCCAGACAGTGATGCCCAGAGTAGATGAACAACCGACTCCCTCGTGAATGGCCTTACCACATTTGCCGCAAGTGGCTTCTCCCTTAAGACCGAGAGTAGTGCGCGTAGAGCTCCAGCATTTGAAAAAGCGTACTATGTTAGGGACGTACGACCGCACGCTTCAACTGTTGAAAGAAAGAGTAAACTTGTCTGATTTTGATTATGTCGCCATCCATTTCATTGTATTTTGCACGACAACAATGACTTCTAGGCCCACTCAGCTTTCTTTCAGTTACTTGGGAAAATTAGATCTCTGCATGACACAAGACCTTTGCTGTAGTTCAAGATATCGTGTAGCTCACTTGCAATTTTACTTTCCCTCAGGCGCTTAGCTTCCTACAGGATCTTTAGACGTTTGGAACTAGGACTTTCTATGAACAATCGCTTGATAGATTTCAAAGTGCCACCGAGGCCCCATAAATCCTTTTGAATGAAGAAACCGGAAACTTTCTCAAAGTAGCCCTCTCCCCCCCCCCCCCCCCACCTCTTTCTTTCCTTTTTATACAACATTATGACCGACAGCAAGCATTCTGTTCCTATTAACATAAGAACTCTGAAATATTCCTGAATCAGGAGGACTGGTTACACGAGCCCACTCGTTAGATTGATTGTTGAAACCCACCAGCGGTACATCCATTCCGCTAGGATCGGAGGAATAAAATTACAAGGGTTCTACTCGGTTCCACGAAGAGCTGGGGTACACTCAGAGCTCCGCTTGCCTGAGTAAGCTATATAATTGAGGTGGGCAGTTTCCTCAGTTTCCCATTTAGCGACAGTTCCACCTCAACAACCACGCATCTCATCAGTGTGCAGGAAACTGGAGGGTTTCTTAAAGATGTTTTTACCATCCTCGCGACCCAGGTGGTCAAGCAAAGATTCTAGCTGCCAATGGCACACGATGTTCTATTGTCGCGTCATACAGTGGTCATTGAAGGATTCCCAGAGTTTATGGTGACGGAAGTCGAGCGATGCTAGTCAATTTCCTGCTCAGCCCCCCCCCCCCTTTCCCCCCTGTGGTTCCGGGAGTTAGAATAGGCGCGACGTACTCCTACCTGTCGTAAGAGGCGACTAAAAGGAGTCCACACGTTTCAGCCTTTATGTCTTGGACCCTTGTCTAGTTTGATCTCCATCTTTCTCAATTTTCCCAAAGAGCAAGCCATTTGTTGAAGGGCGCCTTACATGGTGCATCGCATCCGTCGTGCATTGAGATCTTTAGCCCACTCTCTCATCGTCGAATTTCAGTCCCGCTCATTCTCCATCTCTTGGGTGAGGACACCTTCCTGGGTGCGTTTTCCACCTTGCACTATGCAGTGTCGCTTTCTGCGCCGACAATGACTATGTACTTATTAGCACCTTATATACAGCGTGGTAGCCAGTACATTGTTGTGGGGCTGCCATGTACCCTGTTGGTTGTAGCCCCCTGACAACACAGGGATCGACCTGCTGATGCCTGCCAGGCGGCCCTTGCAGAGCCTGTGTGGCGCCCATGGGGAGGGCCCTGGTCAGAGTGGGTAGCATCAGGGCGGATGACACGTCGTGAAGCATAGTATTTCATCTCTTGCTGGTGGTCAGCTGCCAGCAGTCTCTAACCAGGCAAAGTCTTACTTCAATGCTAAAAATGTGACCCCAAATGGTTCTCCTCCCTGGCCACACCATGGGAAGAACGTCAGGATGGCAGTGAAGCCTCTTCACCCAGGTACCTTGTATGTACAAGAGTTGATGGGGAATCTTTCATATCCAAGAAGCCTCAGTTTTTTGTGGAGCATTTGGAAGACAAGTTTTGGGAGGGGGAGGGCTTGTCCAAAATGTGCTCTTGGTCAGTCTTGATAAAAACAGCATTCTCTGTCCAGTCAGAGGCATTACTCGCTTGTAACTGGTTGGGGGATGTTTCTGTTACCATCACGCCCCATAGCAGCTTAAATATGATACAGGGTATTATATTGCAAAGGGACGTCCTTCTGCAGTCTGACGACGAGCTGAGCGCCAGTTTAGAGCTGTGAAGTGTTCGTTTAGTCTGGCGCATCTAGTGGAGTCTGACGGATCATCAGGTTACCACCGGTGCCTTCATCTTGGCCTTTAAGAATGACACATTGCGCGAGAAAGTCAGGGTGATGGATGTTAAGCCGTATGTCTTCCCGCTGTTTTTCCAGCATC
Source organism: Schistocerca cancellata (assembly GCF_023864275.1). Lineage (NCBI taxonomy): Eukaryota > Metazoa > Arthropoda > Insecta > Orthoptera > Acrididae > Schistocerca > Schistocerca cancellata. The sequence continues at coordinate 615,781,930 of NC_064630.1, read as the reverse complement.
ACATGCCGCAATTGTGGACATCAATCACATCCCAATACTCCATGTGCCCCACCTCCTACCAGTGTCAACTGCAGAGATCATCATTCACCTTGCTCACCAGACTGCAGGATTTTACAGAAAGAGAGGAAAAACATTGAATATAAGACCCCCGACCAACTAACCTACACTGAGGCTAAGAAGGAATTTGAGCACCTACGTCCTGTGGCTCTGACGTCCTCTTACGCTGCCGCTACGAGAACAGTTGTTTCCCCATCAGTTCCTCGCATTCCTGTCTCCTCTCAGAATCAAAAGACTACACCTGCCCCCTTGATGGTGGGGGTCATTTCCTTTCCTGATGCTCCCACACCACCTACTTCAGGAGCAACACCCTCCCCAACCATTGGGGATATCAGGCTTCACTTCTGAGCCAGAGTAGTGTGTCTTCTTCCCCTTCTCTCGCTAGTAAGGGATCCCTTGGGTCGCTCCTTTCCCAGGTTTCTGCTAGTGGGAAAGATGACACCAACCAGTGGCTGAAGAGCCCAAAAGCAGCTGGTCATAGGGCTTCACGCTAAGCCTCAGTCTCAGAGACTGAATCAGTGAAATCCTCCCAGCCTGGGAAACCCAAGGAGTAGTGAGAGATATCCAAAAGTAGATCCTCAAGACCAAGGGAATTGCGGTGGCACCCACAGCACCGCTAGCTACAAGCTCTGCATCTGCGGATGAGGTGGAGATTCTGGCCTCTGCTGAAGACCTAGATCTCGTTGGATCCTCAGACACAATATAGACTGCTCAGGCAAAATGTCAGTAGCAGCAGGTGACCCTGAGCTACAACTACCTCATTGAATGTTCCATGCCTTCCGAGTCTCACGATGGCATCATCCTCCAGTGCAATTGTGGCAGTTTTTTCCACTGCCCGGCTGAGCTACAGCAGCTGTTGAGCTTTACACCTGCTTTCTGCATTGCCCTCGAGGAAAGCTGGCTCCGGCAATGCGGACCCCTGCACCGTGTGGCTGAAAGGTATACTCAGGGACCGTAGCGACTACAATCGAGTGTCAGGTGGAGTTTGCTTTTATGCTCTTACTCAGTCTGTAGTGAAACTGTGCCCCTTCAAACTCCTCTTGAAGCTATAGCTGTCAGAATAAGGACGACGCAGGAAATAACTGTCTGCAATGTATACCTTCCTCCAGATGGTGCAGTATCCCTGAATGTATTGACTGCACTGATTTATCAACTCCCTAAACCTTTCCTACTATTGGGAGATTTTAATGCCCATTACCCCTTGTGGGGTGGCACTGTGCTTACTGGCCAAGGTAGAGATGTCGAAACTTTACTGTATGAGTTCGAACTCTGCTTCTTAAATACTGGGGCCACCACACATTTCAGTGTGGCTCATAGTAGTTACTTGGCCACTGGTTTATCAATTTTCAGCCCAGGACTTCTCCCATCTATCCACTGGAGAGCACATGACGACCTGTGTGGTAGTGACCACTTCCCCATCTTCCTGTCACTGCCCTGGCGTGAGGCCCATGGTCTCTTGCCCAGATGGGCTTTAAACAAGATAAACTGGGAAACTTTCACCTCTGCTGTCACCATTGAATCTCCCCAACACGGCAACATCGATGTGATGATTGAGCAGGTGACTACAACAATCGTTCCTGAGACAGAAAACACAATCCCTCGCTCTTTAGGGTGCCACCAGCGAAAGGCAGTCCCATAGTGGTTGCCAGAAGTCGCTGAAGCAATTAAAGAGCGTCGGTGAGCTCTACAGTGGCATAAGCGGCACCCATTCTTGGAGAACCTCATAGCCTTTAAACGGCTCTGTGCCCCTGTTCACCAAATTACCAAACGATGGAATCAGTAGTGTTGGGAGAGATATGTCTCGACTTTTGGGTGCAATACGTCACCTTCCCAAGTCTGGGCAAAGATAAAACGTGGTTTCGGGTACCAGACCCCAACAGGTGTTCCCAGTGTTAACATAAATGGCGTGTTATCTACTAACGCAAACGCGATTGTCGAGCGCTTTGCTGAGCACTATGCTCGAGCCTCTGTGACAGAGAATTACCCCCAGCCTTTCACACTCTCAAAAGGTGGCTGGAAGGAAAGTCTCTCGTTCCCTACACGCTACAATGAATTCCTTAACGCCCCATTTACACCGAGTGGGAGATATTCAGTGCCCTTGCACATTGCCCCGACACAGCTCCTGGGCCGAATCGTATCCAGTCAGACGATTAAACATCTCTCATCTGACTACAGGAGACATCACCTCGTCATCTTCAACCGGATCTGGTGCGAGGGCGTCTTTCCATCGCAATGGTGGGAGAGCACCATCATTCCGAAACTCAAACCCGGTAAAAAACCGCTTGATGTAGATAACTATCAGCCACACCAACGTTCTTTCTAGGTTGCTGGAATGTATGGTGTGTTGACAGTTGGCTCGGGTCCTGGAGTCACATGGCTTAGCCTACTGGCTCAATGCCAGGGCGGCTTCCACCAGAGTCCTCTACCACTGACAATCTTGTGTGCCTCGAGTCTGCCATCCGAACAGCCTTTTCCAGACCCCAACACATGTTTGCAGTCTTGTTTGATTTACGAAAAGCGTATGACACCACGTGGCGACATCATATCCTTGCCACATTATACGAGTGGGGTGTCTGAGGCCCACTCCCGATTTTTTTCCAAAATTTCCTGTCACTTCCTCCTTTCCGTGTCCAAGTTGGTGCCTCCCATAGTTCCACCCCCCACCCCCTACATCCAGGAGAATGGGGTCCTACAGGGCTCTGTATTGAGTGTCTCTCTGTTTTTAGAGGTCATTAATGGTCTAGCAACAGCTGCAGGTCTGTCGGTCTCACCTTTTCTGTAGGCAGATGACCTCTGCATTTCGTACTGCCCCACCAGTACTGGTGTTGCTGAGAGGCGCCTACAGGGAGCTATCCACAAGGGGCAGTAATGGGCTCTAGCCCACACTTCCTTGCTTTCGGTCGCAAAGTCGTGTGTTATGCACTTCTGTCGGCGTCGTACCATTAATCCAGAACCAGAACTCTACTTTAATGACGATGCACTCACTGTAATGGAGACATACCGATTCTTAGTACTGGTTTTCGACACCTGATTGACGTGGCTTCCACACCTTCGTCAGCTTAAGCGGAAGTGGTGGCAGCACATCGATGGCTTCCGCTGGCAGAGCAAAACAAAATGGGATGTAGATCGCTCTACGCTGCTGCAACACTACAGAGCCCTTGTTCAATCCCGCCTTGACAATAGGAGTCTGGTTTATGGTTCGGCGGCACCCTCAGCGTTGCGTTTACTTGACCCAGTGCACCACTGTGGCGTTCGCCTAGCGACAAGAGCATTCAGGACGAGTCTGGTGGCCGGAATCCCACCATTGCAGGTCAGGCGTGCATATCTGCTGACCAGTTACGTTGCACACGTTTGTAGTTCTCCTGCGCATCCGAATCACGGTCTCCTTTTCCCACCCATGGCAGTTCATCCCCCCATCGATGGCCCAGGTAAGGGCTTTCAATTGCAGTTCGTATCCAAACCCTTCTTTCCGAACTGGAGTCCTTCCCTTTAGCACCTATACTTGAGGTCCATTCAAGTATGTCTCCATGGTGTACACCTAGGCCGCGGCTTCGAGTGTACATTTCACATGGCTCAATTAAGCCACTTACTCTCGATTCTTGACATGTACCAAGGCCACGAAGTGGTTTACACCAACGGCTCGATGGCTGTTGCTCACGTCGGCTTCGCATATGTCCGTGGAGGACATATTAAACAGCATTCTTTGCCTGATGACTCCAGTGTTTTTACTGCCGAGCTGGTCGCTATATCTCGTGATCTTGAGGACATCCGTTCATGCCGTGGGGAATCGTTTCTCCTGTGTACTGACTCCTTGAGCAGCCTACAATCTATCGATCAATGTTATCCTCGTTATCCTTTCGTAACGACCATCTAGGAGTCCATATATGCCCTGGAACGGTCCAGTCGTTCAGTGGTGTTTGTTTGGGCACCAGGTTACGTGGGAATCCCAGGCAATGAACTTGCCGACAGGCTGGCCAAACAGGCTACACGGAAACCGCTTATGGAGATCTGCTTCTCTGCAACTGATCTGCGTTCAGTACTACTCCGCAAGGTTTTGCGGCTTTGGAAGACGAAATGGCATAAGCTCAGCACGCACAACAAATTGCGTGCCATTAAGGAGACTACGAATGTGTGGCAGTCCTCCATGCGGGCCTCTCGCAGGTACTCTGTGGTTCTCTGCCAGCTCCGCTTTGGCCACCCTTGGGTGACACACGGCTACCTCCTGCGCCGTGATGACCCACTTCAGAGTCGCTGCGGCACCCAGCTGACAGTGGCCCATATCTTGGTGAGCGGTCCTTCTTTGGCTGCCCTGCGGCGGACTCTTCAGTTACCGGACTCGTTGCAATTAATTTTAGCTGACAACTCCTCATCATCTAATTTAGTTTTACGTTTTATACTTGACGGTGTATTTTATCATTCTATATAAGTTTTAGCCCATGTTCTTTGTCCCTTTGTGTTCTCCATTCTAATGCTTTTAGGGTGAATGTTTTCATCTGTCCCAGAGTGGCTAGCTTTTCCTTTTTATTCTCTTGGTCGGCCAGCTACGGACATCTGATCCCTTATTTTTACCGTTTGTACATGTTTCTTGCTTATCTCTGTAGTTTTCTTTTCCTGTTTTGTCCATAGTAATATTGGTTGTCCTTCTGCCGTTCTTGCGGTTCTTCCTTTCTCTTGTAATTGTGCTGTACATCTCCTTCATTTTCTGCTTTCCCTTGTGTAATTATTTTACCAGGAACAAAGGACTGATGATGTCTCAGTCTGTCCCATCCCCTCGCTCCTCTTTCAAACTAGCCAACCTGCTGAGGAACTCCGGAGCCGCCAAGCCCGTACCCAGCAAACGAATGCTGATCCCCTGATGGTACTAATTTAAGATTTTTCATAATCTATATGACAGAGTTTGCCTCTTAAAAGAAGAACTTATCTGTGTATTATAAATTATTCTTCACATTCTGTTCAATTAGTTACACGAAATCTTTTAATTTTTGCGCCATTGGGAGATGGTTTACAAAAAAGTTACAGTCCTTTTTTTATTACACATTATTTATCCCAGTTCACCTTCCATAGAATTGGCGTAACTTCTCTGAAGTTGTCGAAGAAATATATGCAAAATATATAGGTACAGGAAAATTCGACTTCCTTAGGCTTTTTTCTCTGTCATCGGTCCTCTGAATGGTCTGACGCAGCCCGTCACGAATTCCTCTCCTGCGTCAAACTCTTCAGTACAGAGTAACAGAATCAACATCCGCAAATATTTCTTCGAAATATACTCTAAGACAAAAAGAAAAATGCCTCGCACGACGAAGGAATCATCCGAGCAGGACAGAAATCGGTAGATGAGATGTACATGTACAGGCAAGCAAAGAGGTGGACCGAATCATCTTTGGTTTACCCAGTTTGTGAAGCTCTTTCTCTTAAATAAGTAATACATTTTTTTTAAAACTATAATCATTTGCTTCCCTGTGTATGTGCATCACCTCTTCGATTCTTTCTTTTGTGTTAGAGAGTATTACTGTCGATATATTCCCTTGTTGTTTATACCCTCCACATCTCCTACAGCTACTATGGGAGTTATTTCTTGATGCCCTATCTCCCTGTCCCTTCTTCTTGTTAATATTTTCCGCATATATCTCTCCTTATCCATTCTGGGAGAAAACATCTCATTCCATATCAGTCCACCTAATTTTCTACATGATTCTATAGCACCACAACTCAAAGGTCTCGATTCTCTTCTTTTCTGACTTTGAAACAATCTATGATTTACTTCTGTACAGTTCTATGCTGCAAATCTATGTTCTCAAAATATTCCTCCTTAAATTAAGTCCGACATTTGATACAAGTGGATTTCTTCAAGCAGGAATGCCCTCCTTCCCTCTGCTACAGTGCGTTTTTAGGTCTTCCTGTCTTCATCGTCATGTATTATTTTTCTTCTATGCCAGCAGAATCCGTTCGCTTTGTGTGCTTCTTGGTCCCGTAAGTTCTGGTGTTAAGTTTAACGTTAATCTCATTTGTTCAGCTCTTCTTTTTTTCTGTTTACTCTCAATATCTGATGGTATGTCTCCAGACTCTTCATCCAAAGTTATGTTTAACTTTGATATTGACTACCCTGTCTCCCATGATGTTTCCCATTTCTTCTTCTATCGTGACTCCATACAGCTCCGCACTCGTAGAGGCCTTCAATGCTCTCATTCAGCCTACCCGCCCTCTTCCCTGTGCTTGACAATGAGATTCCCGTTGCATTCTCAATGTTGAGGCACTTGCTTTCAATTTCCCTTAAGGTTGTTTGCCTTTACTGTACGCTGAATCTGTCCTTATGACGACCATTTCTCTCTTGATTTATTCGCATTTTTCCTGTAACCATTTCGTTTTCACTTTTCTGCACTTTTTACTTATCTTACGCCTTAGCGAATTTAATTGCTGTATTTCTGTCATAATCTGAGATTTTTGTACCTCCTCCCTTGGTCGATCACCTAAAATACATCTGTTGTTATCCAAGGCACAGTTACGTTCCGTTTACTTACATTTGGATGATCGGTTACTGTGACTGCATTTTTGAGATGTGTAAATTCCTCTTCAGCTGAACAGCCTGCTGTGGTAATCATTATCGCTACATTAATCACTTAGAGAAATTATCTCATCATTCCTCAGTAGTTCAGTAGCCTGTTTCTTTTCTCATTGATTCTTTTGGATAATTCTCCTCACTTCTCTATCCATTATTGGCTTTAGTTTCATGTGGATTCTGACAGGGAAAGTCCTATCACTAACCATTTAGGGCAACATCTCTGCTCTACCTTCCTATTCGTGAGGAACACTACTCCCGTACCGAGCGTGGAAGCGGAGTGGTTGGCTCACTGGACTCGTATTCTGTAGGACGACGGTTGAAGCCCGCGTTCGGCCATCCGGATTTAGGTTTTCCGTGATTTTCCTAATTCGTTTCGGGCAAATTCCTTGATGGTTCCTTTAAAAGAGCTCTTCCGACTTCCTTCCCCGTCATTCTCTAATCCGATGGGACCGATGACGTCGCTGTTTGGTCTCTTCCCCCGAAATTAGCCAACCAAGTTACTCCCGTTACACTATTTTCTGCTGCTGTGGATATTACCTAATATTCTCAGGCAGTATTTCTTTTAATTTCCATTTTCAGGACAATATGCAGAAACTGATTGCTGCTCTCGTCCAGTCGAGAACATTGTATATCGTCTCTGACTGAGAAGTAAGAGTGCTTGGTTATTTTCAACCTGTTACGTTTCCTGAATGCAATCTTTGTCCAAGAAAAGGTCTACCGGAACTACAGCCATGTTCATTTGTGAAGTTCACTATGAATGCAGCGCCTTCGTCTGAAGACACATACTCCACAATGTGATATATAGTTAACAATACAGTAGTGTAGATCCATTCAAGAAATACGTAAAACAGTGCGACCATTCATATTTAGGTTTCCTGTAATTTTCCTAAACAACTTCACACAAATGCCGTTGAAAGCGATCGACCGATTTACTCTCCAATCCTTCAAAATAATCCAACCTTGTTGACGCGACTTTATAAACTATACTCTTCCTTCTCCGATTTCTTTTAAGCAGTCAGTGGTTGTATGTCAAAAACGCCTTCATGCATTACTATAAGCGACTGTGTCTACTTTATGCTTCAGAGCAATGACAGACAACGGCAAATACTTGGTGATCACACCTGAGGAGGTGGCCTACGTCAGAGAGCAGTTGGGCACCAACGAGGAGGACATCAAGACGTCTGTGACGTCACTCCGAGAGTGGCTCAGGATGCAGCCACACTTACCCGACGCCGTAGGTCGGTACATTTGTCACACTAGAGGCCATATATTACACCTAGGAAATGCACATACGTTATTCATGAATGGTGTAACTACTTAGAGGTAATGCCTTGTACATATAAATATTATTTATCTCTTTCATAAGCAGATTTAGGGCAGCGTTGTCTTATCATTGTTGTATCTGAAACTCACTCCATTTATCACCCATATAACAAGTCAGAAATAACTTAGCTATATCTCGTTACTGATGATCATGTTTTTTTGTTGATCACTGGGAAACAAATACTTATAGTTTTGTATACTAAATTGTGATTGGAACTTAAAGAGGAAGTAATCATTACAAAATTTCGTGTTAAATCTACCTCCTTATTACAACTTCACTGTCTACATCTTAGCTTACGGAAAACACTGAATTACTATGATCAGCTCTCCATCTTATTTTTGAATTTTATGTACCTCTTCCAGCTGGTTATCTTGGTTATCTGTTCAGTGATTAGGAATGCTTCGATATGCTACTACACTCTTTAATATTATGCATACTACATTTAGCAGTAATGTGAACGCAGATGCGTCTGTGCAGCATAATATGATTGTGGGATCATACGATCGTTTTAAAGGAACATATATAGTAAAAAAACTGAAAAAGTTTATCTTGTAACAATTCTATCATACCAAATTTTATACAACAAAACTGCTATCAGTATGAGAACCCTTTCTGTTTTGTGTGTCCTTAATATCCTTATAAAAATCTACCTTCATAATCACTACTTGAAATCTGTGTTCCAGATGACTCCGTCATTGAGCGAATGTACATCAACTGCAAGTGCAGCATGGAGAAGGTGAAACTGGGATTAGACGCATACTTCTCCCTCAAACACAAATTTCCCGAGTTACTTATGAACAGAGATGCAGAATCAAGCGAGTTCCCGTTTGCAATGGAGCACTTGTGAGTTCCAACCTGTCTTAAGCTTTTTCAATTCATACAGAGTTGTTATTTTTCCAGTAGCTTTTCATGCTCTATTGTAATGGATGTATAACTCTGCAGAGCTCTCGTTCCAATGTTTGGACTCCAAGTATAGGCGTACGTTACCTTGTTACTTCTTCGTGAAATGATGATATTAGATTTTTCGGGAAAACAGCGGAGTCTTTTGTGTTACTAAAACAGAATTTAAATATCTGCATTTACGATCAAATGAAAAATCATTTTTGAATCCTCTGGGACTGCTGCATAATGAATGTCTTTCAAGGATATAATGAATTTGTATAACCAGTTACGCTGCTGTGACTATTACTTTTTATTTGAATTGTGGGCCTATTTCAGCTACACAGAGATCATCAGGTAAGCTGTAATTGAACATTTTATAAATTTTTGTACATTTCTTGTTTTACATGAGAATTATGAATAGTATGATTTTACATATGTTTGAAGTCCTGAGTTCCCTGCAGTAGTTGTTATTGTTGCTATTTATTTGTTGCTGACTATATTCTGGGTTACGTAACAACAATAATTATTTTTGCAGTTTTCAAGTCGTGCGTTTTCAAGTCGCGACTTCCATGCAACGTCGTTTCTGTTGTTATCTATTTGTTATTGATTATACTTTACGTTAGTGTAACAGTAATAATCATTTTAGTAGTTTGGTCTGACTTTTCGTTTAGTAGTGCTCAGAAATAAATTGCAGTCTGTTGTTGAAATCTCTTACAAAATGTCAGCTGCAGACTGAGATTTATTTATGACCACTAATAAAAGAAAAGACAGGCCAAACTACTAAAATGATTATTACTGTTACACTAACGTAAAGTATAATCAATAACAAATAGATAACAACAGAAACGACGTTGCATGGAAGTCACGACTTGAAAACGCAGGTAAAATCTTATTATTCGTAACTCATATGTTATTTAACAAATTTACCAAAATTTATAAAATGTTATATTTCAGATATGATGATGCCTGTATAACTAAAATAGGCCCGTAGTTAAAATAAAAAAATACTACTCATAGCAGTGCAACTGGTTATGCAAACTTATTATTACCTAGAAGAATCAGTTACGTGTTTTGTCAGTCGTTCTGCCTTATAATTCGACAGTTGTTTTAATGAGAGTTTCGATATCACAGCGTTCGACTGTTTCGTTAGGCTGCTTGCAATGGTATACCTCTTTAAAAACTCGTTGACTGAAATGCACTTTAATAAACGTGCAGTCGTGTCATTATTTCAACGCAGAAGACTTTGTTCCTGTGCTCCAGATTTTCAACAGTTCTGCCGGCACTAAATATCTTAACAACATGTCCAGCACCTCCGTTGTTTGTATATTTATTCCTCTTCATTGGAGACAACTCGCAAAGTGACACAGCCCGCTCTCATTTCAGTGTCTATCTCGTCGTTATTGTGTAAAACGGTCTGACAACTATGAATCTGTCAGAATCATCTCGCAAACCCAAAAGACATATATGCCCACTGCATCTTCAGCTACATTTTTCTGTGTAAACCAAATGTGTGGTGTGTGGTGAAAAACAGATAATCCATTCTTGCTATCAAACTTAAAAGGTGGGATCACTCATTAGTCAGCTCTAATGTATACTGAAATATGGTCCTCAGTTTCAGTCTCAGTTGCATGTGTTGTATTATACTCACAATTTATAGTAATGCGTTACGTTAAAAATGTCGTTGTGTGTAAACATTTTTTTATAATCGTGTTCCAAGTAGAGGGTATGTTTTTAAATTTTTGGTACCTCAAGTGTCCGTTATTTTTCCAAAAGACGTTTCACCACTCTTAGTTTTCTCGCCGTACTTTCGTGTACAATCCTCGGCGTTACCATCGAATTGTTATCGTCAGCTAGAGTACTGAATAAACACGTTGGCATTAGACCAGTGTCAGCAAAACGCCGCTCTGTACACTCCACGTTAAGTGTATTGAGACGCTAACAGTACTATATGGATACTTCTGTCTCCAAATGCAAGTTTTTCCACTGTGCTCGTACTCGCACAGCACAAGATAATATAATGTTTGGAGAGAACTAGACACCCCTGTTTTCTTCCCTACGTCCCTGTTTTGTTTCCTACGTGAAAAGGAGTACCGGTTAGGCACTTAACCAGACAAACAATCTTTCCTGTTGTTAACGTTGTTGTAGCTTTAAGCCACGTGGTTGGAAGAAGACAATACGATCTCTCTTTCGAAGTTCCAGTTTCTCTTCCATATATCATTTACTAACCTATGACTCAAAAAATCGAATGTAATATGCCCTGCAAAATACCTGATAATCTAGTGAGACGAAAGAGTGGCAAAAAATCTAATCCAATGCATTCTAAGTCAGTTTCTTGGAACTCTAAAAACAAGCTTCAAAGTAATGCAGTTCGCATTTACCATAGTTTTCATCGATCGTGTCAATACTGTGCTGTTTGACTCTGCACATTCTCATCTTTTTCATAGAATTCAAAGATGTCCTACACCGTCAGCTTCTTCACATCTTTCATGGTGGATCTTCACTTACTTCAAACACTGCAGTAGCCTATGTTGTCCACTATACGATTAACGTTAAGCCTTATGTGATGTTGCATGATAATAATAAGGCTAAGATGTATTTGAAACAATGAAACATATACAAAATTTACCACCACGTGGAGGCGTCCCACCACAAATTTTTCCTCTATGCCGAACTCTTCTCAGAATGGCACTTGCTACCGATATCCTCAATTATTTGCTGGATATCTCCCAATTTCTTCTTCCTCAGTTTTTCCCTTACAACGCCCTCCAGTATGTCCTGGTATACTGTCCATTCTTCTTGTCAGTGTTTTCTATATATTCATTTCCTCGCCGATTTTGCAGAGAATCTCCACATTCAGTACTTTATCAGTCCACCTAATTTTCGACATTCTTCTGCAGCACCACTCTTCAAATGCTTCGATTCTCTTCTGTTCTGGTTTTAAGACAGTCCATGTTTCAGTACCACACGATTTTTTGGTCCAAACGTGCATCCTCAGAAATTTTTCCTCAACTTAAGGCCCATTTTTGACACTAGTAGACTATTCTTTGCCAGGAACACCATTTTTGCCAGTGCTAGACTCTTTATAAGGCCCTCATTGCTCCGTTCGCCATGTGTTATTTTGCTGCCTACGTAACAGATTTCCTTAACTTCCTCTACTTGTTGATTACCAATTCTGATATTAAGTCTCTCGCTGTTATCATTTTTGGTACTTCTCATTACTTTCGCCTTTCTTGGATTTATTCTCAGTCCATATTCTGTACTCATTAGAGCGTACATTCCAGTCAACAGATCCTGTAATCCTTCTTCTCTTTTACTGACGACAGCAGTGTCAACAGCGAATCTTATGACTGATATCCTTTCACCCTGAATTCTGACCTCATTTTTGAAACCTCTTGTTTTTCCAATGCTTCTTCCATGTATAGATTGAACAGTTGGGGTGAAAGACTACGTCCCTGTCTTACACCCTTTTTTATCCAGTCTTATTTTTCCCCCTTGTTTCTTTTACATCCTGTATATTACCACTTTCTCCTTTTCGATTACACCTACTTTTCTCTGAATTTGAAACATCTTGCTCCATTTTACATTGTGTAACCCTTTTTCTAGGTCGACAAATCCGATGAACCTGATTTCCTTTAGTCTTCCTTCCCTTACGAACTGCAATGTCAGTACCGCTTCTCTGGTGTCTTTACGTTTCCTAAAACCAAATTGATAGTCTTCTAAAAGGATTTCAATTTTCTTTAAACTTACGACCACCATTCACCACTACTAAACCTCTGTCTCTTCTACTGTTTCGAAGTGGCGATGGTCCCAAACGAACGAATGGTACTCAGAAATTGGCCAGAGGACTGACTGATAAGCGTCTTTGGTGGAGGAATCACAATTGCTTATGGTTTTTCCAATTAGTTCTGCTTGGTGCTTCCTTTTCCTGCAACAACATTTTTGTAGTTTTTCCACGTTACATTGGAGTGGACGCATGAGATAAGGTTTTGTACCTGGAGGATAGTATATATAGGAGAAACACATGATGTTTTTTGGTCAGTGTTTCATTTTAGTGATAGATTTTGGAATCACGTGAAGGACCGTGCCGTAGGGAGTTTCGTTCATTTTCTGATGTTTTTTTGTTGTTCTGAGACTTTAGGTTGTTTTTTGCCCAGATTTTGTAAGTGTTAAGAGTTCTATATATGTAAATGTTCTGTAATATGTGAATGTTATTTTGAAGGTAGTGTAAATTCCTCAGTTAATGAGTTTTACAATGGATGACTCTTAATATTTATTAAAAATAATTACATAACGTGTGAACGGTTAAGCCATAGGTCTTCAGACGTGCACCATCTTGTACGTTGAGACTAAAGGTCATTTTACAATGAAATACATGATATTTGCAAATGAACTGAGTTTCTGTAAAGTGTCAAGAACTTTCCATGTCTCGAAAATGGAAATTTGTATTAGTTTCCAACGGCGTCTATTTGAAAATTTTTTAACCTGCAACTGGTATTCGATGATAGTTCTGCATACTTTGATTTATGTTACTAATTATGGCCATGTAGTAGAAAAATATTGTAACACGTGGACTATTAAATACAGTACTGGCAAGGTTCTCTCGAATTCGAAGATTCTTTTAATTACACTACAATGTTAATTCCCTGGAACAGTTTTTCACTTTTGGAATGAATCCTGCTGATTCGGAATAATATTTGCAATTTCAGAAAACCACTGCCGAGTGCACCCCACATAAAGTGTACGCCATCATTTCAAAGTGGAATCAGAAAATTAATTTAACTTCTATTCCAGGGCTGGTTAAAGCGTTACTTGGTACAACAGCGACTTCTACTCACGGGTATTTTACAGTTGTTGATATACAGAAGCTCTCCTGCATACTTTTCGGGTATGCTAATCCAGAAGTAATTCCTAGACTCGCGTACAGAGGAAGGAGAAGTTGTGAGGGCGGGTCATGATTGGTACCTAGATACCTTAGGAGAGAGCCGCTAGCAAAGTTCGGAGTTTGTAACACGATCCGAGTCAAAGATTAAACCTGCCAGGATTTTTCCAAAGAGTGCACACACCGCATTAGGTTGAAGGATTCATTGTGGATGCATACATTATTGTTTGTTCTTGTATTTCGTAAATTGTATCATCATTTTCACCGACCGCATGTATTAGCCTCTGTCTCATAAGCATGTATTAACAAGAGTGTATGCCTCCTACAGCAAAATGATGATTATGCCACGACTCACAAAGGATGCATATCGCGTGCACGTCTGGACCGCAGTGGACGAAGACTCGACCAATATAATTTGGCCCCTGTATGGTAAGATAGTGACCGGTGCACTGGAAGTTCTGTTGGCCAAAGACTACTCTCTTGGAGATGTCATCATCTTCGACTTGGCCAACGTGAATGCCGGACACATCGTGCGTGCAGATATCAACCTCATCCGCAATCTTGAACTCTGCTACAAGGTAATTGAGCAAAACTGTTTCATTCTTGTCCAATTGATTAAAATTATAACATGTATGGCCATGAAAACTATTTATCAGGGTGGGAATCAAACATGGGTATAAAGTGGCCTGATTTTTTTCGAGATAGTTCTGGCGCTCAACATAAAAGTGACAGGAAGCAATCCTTGCCACAGACATCAGTTGCTGTATTGAGGTGGCGTGCTTGGAGTCTGATCACAAGGCAATATATTACTAAATAAAAAAGAATGTGGGCAACATGATTAACAGCAAATTACAATCATAAACAGTATTATGAAAAACATAGTTGCAACTCGTCATATAGGGTATATATTGACTTACAGATAGGCACGACAAAAATACTGTCAGAAAGTGAGATTTCGGCCAACATATACACACTCACACAAATGCAACTTTCGCACACATCACCACGGTCTCTGGCAGCTGAAGCCACACTGCGAGCAACAGCCCATGATGAGAGTGGCAGCTGGATGTCGGGGGTAAGGAGAAGGCTGGGGCAAGGAGGTGGAGGCATAATAGTGGAGGGGGGGGGGCGGTAAAGTGCTGCTTGTTTGAGCATACAGGGACGAGATAGAGAGAGGGTAGGGAAGCTAGGTGCAGTTTAGTGGTTAGATGAAGGGTGTGTGTGAGAGGGGGGGGGGGTTAGCGGAAAAGTAGAGAGGTACAAAGGCAGTGCGTTGTTGGAATAGAGGACTGTGTAGTACTGGAATGGGAACAGGAAAGGAGCTAGATGGATAGCAACAATGACCAACGAAGACTGATGCCAGGAGGGATACGGGAACATAGGATATAATGCATGGAGAGTTGATGTCTGAGCAATTCAGGAAATCTGGTGTTGGGGGGAATGATCCAGATCACACAGGCTGTGAAGCAGTCATTGAAATGAAGATCGTCGCGTTGGGCAGCGTGCTCAGCAATGGGGTCGTCAAGCTGCTTCTTGGGCACAGTTCTTCAGAGCCGATTCATGTGGACAGGCAGTTCGTTGGTTATCATGCTCACGTAGAATGCAGCACCGTAGCTGCAGCCTAGCTTCCAGATCACATGACTGGTTTCAAAGATACCCCTGCCTTTGGTGGGATAAATGATGCTTGTGACCAGACTGGATTAGGTGGTTGGGGAGGATGTGTGAGACAAGTCTTGCACATAGGTCCGTTACAGGTATATGAGCCATGTGGCAAGAGATTGGAAGCAGGAGTTGTGTAGGGATGGATCAGGGTATTGTGTAGCTTCAGTAGGCGGCGGAATACCACTATGGTTAATATGCACACAATTATTCACCTGCAGTTTGACGAGAGAGTATGGAGATGACTTCAAATTTCTGAAATCTAGACTGTATCTAACTCCGTGAACAATGACTAGCCAGTATAATTGTAGTTCAATCCCGATTAGTGCTGGTGGCAGCACCCCCAATTACTGCAAAATTTTTGCGACACTTGGGGATGACTGCGGCGACTTGTGGTGGCTTGCTAATAACTGGAATTGCTGGCAACCGGAACGATAACTGCCCGAGTGAAGTCGTACGGCCACTTATAACTGCGGATAAGAGAACCATTTGTCTGACATCATTCGAAAGCAGGATGAAGGACCTGCTTTCACCGCATTGTGTAGAGGCATACACAGCTTTTGATAGATGAGTCGGATTATTTTAATGCCTTGTGGTGGAAACATAATGTGTTTCCTGTTATCTGCACCATCTCTGTGACGAGCGATACCATGTGATGCCATGCTGGTGACCGTCTGCCGTGTGACGCCCTCTGTGTACATCGCAGTGTACTGCATTTAACCGAGTGCGCAGAGGGCCCAGTTCGACTCCCTATTTGGATAGTACTGGGCTTCACTGCCCAACGACAAAGGCTAGTTCCAAATTGCTGCATTAGTTTCCTAGGTTCACTTTCACAAAAATAGGGTAAAAATATTACGCGTTTACGTGTTTGCTACGTGCTATCTATTTATTTTGTAATAGAAACTAATTTAATTGTTCCTTAATAAATCTCACTATATTCACTACATTCCCCAAAAATGATAAAGTAAAAATCGCGCAGGTGATTGTGATAAAGGTAACAGAACTACACTCCTGGAAATTGAAATAAGAACACCGTGAATTCATTGTCCCAGGAAGGGGAAACTTTATTGACACATTCCTGGGGTCAGATACATCACATGATCACACTGCCAGAACCACAGGCACATAGACACAGGCAACAGAGCATGCACAATGTCGGCACTAGTACAGTGTATATCCACCTTTCGCAGCAATGCAGGCTGCTATTCTCCCATGGAGACGATCGTAGAGATGCTGAATGTAGTCCTGTGGAACGGCTTGCCATGCCATTTCCACCTGGCGCCTCAGTTGGACCAGCGTTCGTGCTGGACGTGCAGACCGCGTGAGACGACGCTTCATCCAGTCCCAAACATGCTCAATGGGGGACACATACGGAGATCTTGCTGGCCAGGGTAGTTGACTTACACCTTCTAGAGCACGTTGGGTGGCACGGGATATATGCGGACGTGCATTGTCCTGTTGGAACAGCAAGTTCCCTTGCCGGTCTAGGAATGGTAGAACGATGGGTTCGATGACGGTTTGGATGTACCGTGCACTATTCAGTGTCCCCTCGACGATCACCAGTGGTGTATGGCCATTGTAGGAGATCGCTCCCCACACCATGATGCCGGGTGTTGGCCCTGTGTGCCTCGGTCGTATGCAGTCCTGATTGTGGCGCACCTGCACGGCGCCAAACACGCATACGACCATCATTGGCACCAAGGTAGAAGCGACTCTCATCGCTGAAGACGACACGTCTCCATTCGTCCCTCCATTCACGCCTGTCGCGACACCACTGGAGGCGGGCTGCATGATGTTGGGGCGTGAGCGGAAGACGGGCTAACGGTGTGCGGGACCGTAGCCCAGCTTCATGGAGACGGTTGCGAATGGTCCTCGCCGATACCCCAGGAGCAACAGTGTCCCTAATTTGCTGGGAAGTGGCGGTGCGGTCCCCTACGGCACTGCGTAGGATCCTACGGTCTTGGCGTGCATCCGTGCGTCGCTGCGGTCCGGTCCCAGGTCGACGGGCACGTGCACCTTCCGCCGACGACTGGCGACAACATCGATGTACTGTGGAGACCTCATGCCCCACGTGTTGAGCAATTCGGCGGTACGTCCACCCGGCCTCCCGCATGCCCACTATACGCCCTCGCTCAAAGTCCGTCAACTGCACATACGGTTCACGTCCACGCTGTCGCGGCATGCTACCAGTGTTAAAGACTGCGATGGAGCTCCGTATGCCACGGCAAACTGGCTGACACTGACGGCGGCGGTGCACAAATGCTGCGCAGCTAGCGCCATTCAACGGCCAACACCGCGGTTCCTGGTGTGTCCGGTGTGCCGTGCGTGTGATCATTGCTTGTACAGCCCTCTCGCAGTGTCCGGAGCAAGTATGGTGGGTCTGACACACCGGTGTCAATGTGTTCTTTTTTCCATTTCCAGGAGTGTATTTTGGCATAAGGAAGTAATGGGCAGAGCCGTATATGACGGTTTTATTGATAAAATACTTGCACCTTAGAGCAACAGTTTAAGCTGATAGAAGCTATTCAGTGTGACGTCCATTCTGCAATTCACTGGCGACATACGAAACACTGTGCGGGACTCGAAACCGGATTTCCTGCTTATCGCGAGCAGTTACCTTAATCAGATATTATTAATCAAGGTACGAAAACGCAGTAGCTTCGTTTAAGATCTGAGGACATGATCAAAAGAACAAACAACAAAAATTAATATAGAATGGCTCCCTGGTGGAACGAAACAAAACAGCGACCACACGCCAGCAGGAGGTAGTAGATTCACATTGATCCACAAGCCCCAGCAGGGGTGACACGGGCATTTCTTCTCGAAAAACGTTGCATAGACGTATCACATGTCTCAAATAGGTCAAGTTCCGGGACAAACATCAAACAAATACTTAAATAAAGCCGGCCGTAGTGGACGAGCGGTTCTAGGTGCTTCAGTCTGGAACCGTGCGATCGCTACGTTGCAGGTTCGAATAATGCCTTGGGCATGGATGTGTGTGATGTCCTTAGGTTAGTTAGGTTTAAGTAGTTCTAAATTCTAGGGGTCTGGTTACCTCAGCTGTTACGTCCCATAGTGCTCAGAGCCATTGTTTGAACTTACATAAATATTCCCCTTCTCCTACCCAGCACACTGCATCTATGGGGAGGATCTAGGAAAAGTCTTCCCAAAAAATCGGCATAATATTGACGATACCTCGAACGGTGAATTGAAAAGGTATGACGATCTTCTAAAAACGATCAAAAAATCAAGGACGCTCGTGCTGCCAACTTGAGCAGATACAATTCAGTGCATTTCTGTCCGTGCTTGGGAGAAATGTCTTGTCCTGGAACAGAATCGGCAGTGGCATAACCGGGTGTGGAGAAACATGAAGAAGAGAAGCAAGTATTTTCTTTATCAACAACCACACCTCTGCAGAAGGTCCACACATCCGTTAATGTCCGTCCATGTCCAGAGTTTGACACTGAGGGAAAAGCAGAAAATATATCATATTAATGGCATGTAACTGGAGCCGCATCATGTGTCTCTCATTGACAACCAGTTACCAGTTCACACGAGCCTCCATGGCGAGGAGGACACGATGCAGGGCTCGACATTCCTCAGACCGTGTGATTTCAGAATGACAGTTCTACATGAAGGCAATAAACGTCACTTGTCATAGGAGTCCTGGTACAAGATGAAATGGCCTGCTTCACCGCAGGACGGGACAGATAGAATAAATTGTGGAAAGGGACCAAAATAAGAGGCTGTCAGTTACACTAGACCATACAACTTTATTATTTGATCAAACATTACAAGACTCCAAAAAATTTTTGAAACACGCAGGTTTAATCTTTAATACTTCATTACCGGCTGAAAGCCACTTAACTTTCAAAACGGCTGAAGGCCAATAACTTAAAATGCATGCATGATCAGAAATTTAAAAGGCAAGCCTAACCTTATAACCGTTCTTTAGTTAGGCTGAAGCAAACAAGTTACAATGAAATTGACTGGAGGCCGAAGACTTAAAACTCCAAAGAATTATTATTTTTTAAATAACAAAGCCCTTACGTGAAACAGTTCTTTAATTTAGGTTGAAGAGCTTAAGAAAAACAACTGAAACTCAAACCGGCTGAAGTCCGAAGGCTTAGAAATTCAATAGGTTGAAGTAAACAAGTTAAATTCAAATCGGCTGACGGCCGAAGACTTAAAAATTAAAAAAAATATATATAAAGCCAAAGAGCTTACATGAAACAGTACTTTAAACTAGGCTGAAGTCCTTAAGAGTAAAATAACTCTAATTTAAAACACAAAACCGGCTAGAAGCCGTACAAGTACCAACAACAAGAACAAATTTTAAAAAAATAGGGCAGTACACACAAGGCCGCCCAAATTTTCCAGGGTCCTTCTGTAATTCAAACACTAACGCTCGTTTAGGTAAGACAGGCAGTCGGGCAAAGCATTCACGATCCGACGACAACCCAACCGACCGACAGTCAGCGGACCCACCGACAAAATAACTTCCACTTCACCCGAGCAGGGCACAACAGGGAGTTCAACGGAACAACGTAGAAGATATTGGCGCCCACAACTAATCATACATGGAACTCGCAAACTACACACCGTACTGGACAGCAACAACACTATGAGGAAACTACACAGCCTAAAATATACGTCAACGGCCAGGGCAGGTAACCGGAACGTTAACGGCCACAAGGCCGAAGATGGTGCCCTTCAATTCAAATAACCAAATACAATGAAACTCCAACGGAGTGTGGCTAGAATTTGCCAACTGGAAAACCACGTTGTCGCTCGCTGAAATATCCCAACAGCCGACAACGAACTCCAAACGACTTGCTGGTAGGTTGAATAAAAACTCAACTTTTTTGTCGAGGATCGGTGACTCACGGACCTCGCAGCAATGGGAACAGCGCCACACACTCCGACACCGCGTAGAGACCGCCGGTGGGCTCCAACCAAACTACGCCTCACCGAGAATTCCTCACTGCTCCACGCCAACCAACCGACTGCTCAGCGCAAGTACACCGACAACATTTAAAATAACTTGTCACTCAAAATCACACAAACCATACACAGTTTCGCGCACACTTGCACGAAGAACCAGACAATGCTAACGGCAGTGACTGTACAATAACACGTACGAATCACGAGTCGGCACACACAGCCAACCCATAAGCGACCGCCGGCCAAATACTTGTCATCCGGTAAAACGAGCGACCGGAGACCAACCAAAGTCGTCGGCACTAAAATCATGTGTGTCGGCAACCGTCGGGCGAGGCATGGTGGTCTGGACCTCACAGTTGCCGCGCCCCGACTGAACTCGTGCCGCGTCCCAATTCCAACACTGCCAGATCCGAACCAAGTGCTGGCACGTTCCAACTGACTGGACGACACACGACGACCGGGAAGTAATAGCAGTCTAGCAAAGGTAATACAGCATGGCTTATATCGATAAGCGCTGCTGCTGCCGCTCACGGGCAGGCAAAGCAACAACTCAGTGACACAAGTATTTGAAACTAACATAAAGGGTTTGCAGTATGGCAAAAACGGGATGTTAAATAAGAGATGTCTTGTGAGGCGTGCGTGGCTCGTATTCGTGCCAAGTCTTCAGGGACATAACAATATTTCATGAAAAAGTTCTTGAAGTGCTAGAGTGCAGGAGAAATAGGCGCTATTGCAGTGGGCAACACTCGGGAAAGAGGAACAAGGTTTTGACTCGGAATTCCCGGCAAACAATTCTGATGGCGTGTTCACAACTTAACCATCGTGCTGACATAAAGGTCAGCCGCTCTAATAAGACCAGGGCCTCCTTTCAGAGGGGAAAAGTAAGTGTGTTATAACGAACTTTGAATGTAAGATCCACGCTCACGAAATAGCCGGACGATGCTTGCTACGTGTTCGTCATTCCCTTCGGCGCTGGTAAGCTGTAGGCCAAATGATGCATCCTAGAAGAGAGATGCACCACGTCCAAAACTCTCACCAGATTATTTTTGTGTGTTCATTCCTAAGGTTATCGGCCACTAGGCTTACACACTACTTAAACTAACTTAACCTAACTTATGCTAAGGACAGCACACACACCCATGCCCGAGGGAGGACTCGAACCTCCGCGGGAGGGGCAACGCAATCCGTGACATGGCACCTGAAACCGCACAGGCACTCAGCATGGCTTTTTTGTTTTTTGTCATCAGTCTACTGACTGGTTTGATGCGGCCCGCCACGAATTCCTTTCCTGTGCTAACCTCTTCATCTCAGAGTAGCACTTGCAACCTACGTCCTCAATTATTTGCTTGATGTATTCCCATTTCTGTCTTCCTCTACAGTTTTTGTCCTCTACAGCTCCCTCTAGTACCATGAAGTCATTCCCTCATATCTTAGCAGATGTCCTATCATCCTGTCCCTTCTCCTTATCAGTGTTTTTCACATATTCCTTACCTCTCCGATTCTGCGTAGAACCTCCTCATTCCTTACCTTATCAGTTCACTTAATTTTCAAAATTCGTCTGTAGCACCACATCTCAAATTCTTCGATTCTCTTCTGTTCCGGTTTTCCCACAGTCCATGTTTCACTACCATACACTACTGTACTCCAGACGTACACCCTCAGAAATTTCTTCCTCAAATTAAGGCCGGTATTTGATATTAGTAGACTTCTCTTGGCCAGAAATGCCTTTTTGCCATAGCGAGTCTGATTTTCATGTCCTCCTTGCTCCGTCCGTCATTGGTTATTTCACTGCCTAGGTAGCAGAATTCCTTAACTTCATTGACTTCGTGACCATCAATCCTGATGTTAAGTTTCTCGGTGTTCTCATTTCTACTACTTCTCATTACCTTCGTCTTTCTCCGATTTACTCTCAAACCATACTGTGTACTGATTAGACTGTTCATTCCGTTCAGCAGATCATTTAATTCTTCTTCACTTTCACTCAGGATAGCAATGTCATCAGCGAATCGTATCATTGATATCCTTTCACCTTGTATTTTAATTCCACTCCTGAACCTTTCTTTTATTTCCAGCTACGGTCGCAGGTTCGAACCCTGCCTCGGGCATGGGTGTGTGTGATGTCCTTAGGTTAGTTAGGTTTAAGTAGTTCGAAGTTCCATGAACCATGGACCTTGCCGTTGGTGGGGAGGCTTGCGTACCTCAGCGATACAGATGGCCGTACCGTAGGTACAACCACAACGGAGGGGTATCTGTTGAGAGGCCAGACAAACGTGTGGTTCCTGAAGAGGGCCAGCAGCCTTTTCAGTAGTCGCAACAGCAACAGTCTGGATGATTGACTGATCTGGCCTTGTAACAATAACCAAAACGGCATTGCTGTGCTGGTACTGCGAACGGCTGAAAGCAAGGGGAAACTACGGCCGTAATTTTTCCCGAGGGCATGCAGCTTTACTGTATGATTAAATGATGATGGCGTCCTCTTGGGTAAAATATTCCGGAGGTAAAATAGTCCCCCATTCGGATCTCCGGGCGGGGACTGCTCAAGAGAATGTTGTTGTCAGAAGAAAGAAAACTGGCGTCCTACGGATCGGAGCGTGGAATGTCAGATCACTTAATCGGGCAGGTAGGTTAGAATATTTAAAAAGGGGAATGGATAGGTTAAAGTTAGATATAGTGGGAATTAGTGATGCTCGGTGGCAGCAGGAACAAGACTTCTGGTCAGGTGACTACAGGTTTATAAACACAAAGTCAAATAGGGGTAATGCAGGAGTATGTTTAATAATGAATAGGAAAATAGGAATGCTGGTAAGCTACTACAAACAGCATAGTGAACGCATTATTGTGGCCAAGATAGACACGAAGCCCACGCCTACTACAGTAGTACAAGTTTATATGACAATTAGCTCTGCAGATGACGAAGAAATTGAAGAAATGTATGATGATATAAAAGAAATTATTCAGATAGTGAAGGGAGACGAACATTTAATAGTCATGAGTGACTGGAATTCGAGTGTAGGAAAAGGGGGAGAAGGAAACGTAGTAGGTGAATATGGATTGGGCTAAGAAATGAAAGAGGAAGCCGCCTGGTAGAATTTTGCACAGAGCAAAACTTAATTATAACTAACACTTGGTTTAAGTATCATGATAGAAGGTTGTATACATGGAAGAACCCTGGAGATACTAAAAGGTATCAGATAGATTATATAATGGTAAGACAGAGATTTAGGAACCAGGTTTTAAATTGTAAGACATTTCCAGGGGCAGATGTTGACTCTGACCACAATCTATTGGTAATGACCTGTAGATTAAAACTGAAGAAACTGCAAAAAGGTGGGAATTTAAGGAGATGGGACCTGGATAAACTGAAAGAATCAGAGGTTGTACAGAGTTTTAAGGAGAGCATAAGGGAACAATTGACAGGAATGGGGGAAAGAAATACAGTAGAAGAAGAATGGGTAGCCTTGAGGGATGAAGTAGTGAAGGCAGCAGAGGATCAAGTAGGTAAAAAGACCAGGGCTCTTAGAAATCCTTGGGTAACAGAAGAAATATTGAATTTAATTGATGAAAGGAGAAAATATAAAAATGCAGTTGAAGAAGCAGGCAAAAAGGAATACTAACGTCTCAAAAATGAGATCGACAGGAAGTGCAAAATGGCTAAGCAGGGATGGCTAGAGGACAAATGTAAGGATGTAGAGGCTTATCTCACTATGGGTAAGATAGATAGTGCCTACAGGAAAATTAAAGAGACCTTTGGAGAAAAGAGAACCACTTGTATGAACATCAAGAGCTCAGATGGAAACCCAGTTCTAAGCAAAGAAGGGAAAGCAGAAAGGTGGAAGGAGTATATAGAGGGTGTATACAAGGGCGATGTACTTGAGGACAGTATTATGGAAATGGAAGAGGATGTAGATGAAGATGAAATGGGATATACGATACTGCTTGAAGAGTTTGACAGAGCACTGAAAGACCTGAGTCGAAACAAGGCCCCCGGAGTAGACAACATTCCATTGGAAGTACTGACGGCCTTGGGAGAGCCAGTCCTGACAAAACTCTACCATCTGGTGAGCAAGATGTATGAAACAGGCGAAATACCCTCAGACTTCAAGAAGAATATAATAATTCCAATCCCAAAGAAAGCAGGTGTCGACAGATGTGCAAATTACCGAACAATCAGTTTAATAAGCCACAGCTGCAAAATACTAACACGAATTCTTTACAGATGAATGGAAAAACTAGTAGAAGCCGACCCCGGGGAAGTTCAGTTTGGATTCCGTAGAAATACTGGAACACGTGAGGCAATACTGACCTTGCGACTTATCTTAGAAGAAAGATTAAGGAAAGGCAAACCTACATTTCTATCATTTGTAGACTTAGAGAAAGTTTTCGACAATGTTGATGGGAAAACTCTCTTTCTGAAGGTGGCAGGGGTAAAAAACAGGGAGCAAACGGCTATTTACAATTTGTACAGAAACTAGATGGCAGTTATAAGAGTCGAGGGACATGAAAGGGAAGCAGTGGTTGGGAAGGGAGTGAGACAGGGTTGTAGCCTGTCCCTGATGTTATTCAATCTGTATATTGAGCAAGCAGTAAAGGAAAGAAAAGAAAAATTCGGACTAGGTATTAAAATCCTTAGAGAAGAAATAAATACATTGAGGTTCGCCGATGACATTGTAATTCTGTCAGAGACAGCAAAGGACTTGGATGAGCAGTTGAACGGAATGGACAGTGTCTTGAAAGGAGGATATAAGATGAACATCAACAAAAGCAAAACGAGGATAATGGAATGTAGTCAAATTAAGTCGGGTGATGCTGAGGGAATTAGATTAAGAAAAGAGACACTTAAACCAGTAAAATAGTTTTTCTGTTTGGGGAGGAAAATAACTTATGATGGTCGAAGTAGAGAGGATATAAAATGTAGACCGGGAATGGCAAGGAAAGCGTTTCTGAAGAAGAGAAATTTGTTAACATCGAGTATAGATTTAAGTGTCAGGAAGTCGTTTCTGAAAGTATTTGTATGGAGTCTAGCCCTGTATGGAAGTGAAATATAGACGATAAATAGTTTGGACAAGAAGAGAATAGAAGCTTTCGAAATGTGGTGTTACAGAAGAATGATGAAGATCGGGTGGGTAGATGACATAACTAATGAGGAATTATTGCAATGAATTTGGGAGAAGAGGAGTTTGTGGCACAACGTGACTAGCAGAAGGGGCCGGTTGGTAGAACATGTTCTGAGGCATCAAGGGATCACAAATTTAGCATTGGAGGGCAGCGTGGAGGGTAAAAATCGTAGAGGGAGACCAAGAGATGAATACACTAAGCAGATTCAGAAGGATGTAGGTTGCAGTAAGTACTGGGAGATGAAGAAGCTTGCACAGGATAGAGCAGCATGGAAAGCTGCATCAAACCAGTCTCAGGACTGAAGACAACAATACAATACAATAAAATACAAGTTGCCTGGTTCTCGTTTTACCTTTAATGAATGTGATATTACTACTCTTCGTCTATATTTCCACATCGATTTGTTGCTACCTTCGTTTCATGCAGTATAGTGCATACAGTTTGTCGTTGAAAGCTGTCATGAAATCTGAAGAAGTCTCCATCATGGTATTTGGATTTTCGTTAGTAGTTTACTTATTAAAACATTAAAGGAATGAGAAATGTCAATTTTTGTTCCACTTATGTTAACGTTTAATCCCAGTTTAGTTGTTTACAATTGAAGAAAATTCTTTCATATCATATTACATTTAAGTGTTCAGACTTCAAAAGGACTTAGTGCTCATCTAATTAATTAATTTTATATGTATAGACTGCTTACCGCCGGAGGTTGAAAGGAGTTCACTTAGTGAATGCATCGAAGATTCTACATTCAGCCATGAAAATAGTGAAGCTGGCGCTATCTGAAAAGTTGCAAAAGAGGGTAAGTTACGCATATCATTCACTGTTTTTTTTCCTTCTTATCTATCAAATGAAATCTGCTTGTATGTAAACCCATACGCACAATACGTTTTACAATTCGGACAATGTACAGCCTCTCGCTATTTTAGCCTCCTCACTCATATGCCGCACGGCACGGTACAAACTCCACGTAAGCAGCATAAGTAGCTACGCATTATGGCAGCGTAAAAGTGGCTTCGTATAGTCGCCTTTCACGATTTACTTGTGTTAACGTATACTTTCCAAATAGTGTCAGATAAGAGTACCGATTTGGCACACGTTTTTGGACTGTAAAATGTTTTTCTTATCGAACAACATTTCTAATGTAAACGTCGCCATAAAAGAACTTTGACATCGTGTTAGAGCCGTTCGGCCCTCTGGACGTCTTCACCTGACCAGCTAGGACACTGTCTTATTTGTATGTGCTGTCTTAATTTGTATGTGCTGTGACAGAGTGGTTACACGACAATAACATCCCTGCAATGGACTGGCCTGCACAAAGTCCTGACCGGAAACCTATAGAGCCCCTTTGGGAGGTTTTGGAACGCCGACTTCGTTCCAGGCCTTACCTACCGATATGGATACCTGTCCTCAGCGCAGCACTCCAGATGAATGGTCTGTCATTCCCCAAGAAACCTTCCAGCTCCTGATTGAACGTATGACTGCGAAAGTGGAAGCTGTCATCAAGGTTAAGGGTGGGCCAATACCATGCTGAATTCCAGCATTACCGATGAAGGGGGCCACGAACTTGTAAGTCATTTTCAGCCATGCGTCCGGATACTTTTGATCATATTTGCCAGGTGGGCTGCCACCTCGATAGCTTCTGATATTGGCCGTTCACCTCTACATGGCTGGCTTTCGGTTTTACGGAACCCTTCTCCGTCATATCTTATTACATTTGTGACACAGACAATTTTTTTTTTTTCTGCGGATAATCTATTCCATGGTAGTGACTGTCAAAAAAATGGTTGAAATGGCTCTGAGCACTATGGGACTTAACTTCTGAGGTCATCAGTCCCCTATAACTTACAACTACTTAAACCTAACTATCTTAAGAACATCACACATATCCATGCCCGAGGCTGGATTCGAACCTGCGACCGTAGCGGTCGCGCGGCTCCAGACTGTAACGCCTAGAACCGCTCGGGTGACTGTCAACGGTTGTTCTTGTAATAATGTGTTATTATGTTTTTATATCACGACTTGACTCCATTTTGCACCTGAAGATGCAGCCGTGACTGCTGTGGTACTGGTAGTGCCTAAGAATAAAAGAATTTGACAACTGAAGCAGTTTTATTTTTTAATATGATTTGTTGTGGCTGTGATTACCCGAACTATTTTTTTTGTATGTAAAGGAGTGTGATCGGTTGTCGAATGCTGTGACATTCTAGGATGGTGGTAGTTGCAGTAGTGAAAAGCATACAACACACTTCAGGGAAAGTAAGAGCATTGGACCAAAAATTAGTCTCTGCATTAGCACTCTGATCCCTTCGTAGCACTGTAAATGCCGTAGAACAGATACGTAGCGGTCGTCGGAACCTCCGATGCCGTCGTATGACATGGCAGTTGAGTGCTATGTTTGCCAGCGGTTGTATCAAATCGGCAGCGTGACAGACTGACGGAATCGAGCTTGGACGTCCACGTGACCACACTAGGAGTAAATTTTGGTCTAGCAACCCAGGCAGGCCTGTGTGTCCACAAATAATATTGTTCGATCGCCGCAACGTGAAACAACGCAAGAGCAGTAGCTGTAAAAAGATTCTAACCTGTCAGTTGAATTTGTAAATCGAAGGGGACTGCTGTCAGCTGCAATCATCTTCAGTTTACATATACACTCCTGGAAATTGAAATAAGAACACCGTGAATTCATTGTCCCAGGAAGGGGAAACTTTATTGACACATTCCTGGGGTCAGATACATCACATGATCACACTGCCAGAACCACAGGCACATAGACACAGGCAACAGAGCATGCACAATGTCGGCACTAGTACAGTGTATATCCACCTTTCGCAGCAATGCAGGCTGCTATTCTCCCATGGAGACGATCGTAGAGATGCTGGATGTAGTCCTGTGGAACGGCTTGCCATGCCATTTCCACCTGGCGCCTCAGTTGGACCAGCGTTCGTGCTGGACGTGCAGACCGCGTGAGACGACACTTCATCCAGTCCCAAACATGCTCAATGGGGGACACATCCGGAGATCTTGCTGGCCAGGGTAGTTGACTTACACCTTATAGAGCACGTTGGGTGGCACGGGATACATGCGGACGTGCATTGTCCTGTTGGAACAGCAAGTTCCCTTGCCGGTCTAGGAATGGTAGAACGATGGGTTCGATGACGGTTTGGATGTACCGTACACTATTCAGTGTCCCCTCGACGATCACCAATGGTGTACGGCCAGTGTAGGAGATCGCTCCCCACACCATGATGCCGGGTGTTGGCCCTGTGTGCCTCGGTCGTATGCAGTCCTGATTGTGGCGCTCACCTGCACGGCGCCAAACACGCATACGACCATCATTGGCACCAAGGTAGAAGCGACTCTCATCGCTGAAGACGACACGTCTCCATTCGTCCCTCCATTCACGCCTGTCGCGACACCACTGGAGGCGGGCTGCATGATGTTGGGGCGTGAGCGGAAGACGGGCTAACGGTGTGCGGGACCGTAGCCCAGCTTCATGGAGACGGTTGCGAATGGTCCTCGCCGATACCCCAGGAGCAACAGTGTCCCTAATTTGCTGGGAAGTGGCGGTGCGGTCCCCTACGGCACTGCGTAGGATCCTACGGTCTTGGCGTGCATCCGTGCGTCGCTGCGGTCCGGTCCCAGGTCGACGGGCACGTGCACCTTCCGCCGACGACTGGCGACAACATCGATGTACTGTGGAGACCTCACGCCCCACGTGTTGAGCAATTCGGCGGTACGTCCACCCGGCCTCCCGCATGCCCACTATACGCCCTCGCTCAAAGTCCGTCAACTGCACATACGGTTCACGTCCACGCTGTCGCGGCATGCTACCAGTGTTAAAGACTGCGATGGAGCTCCGTATGCCACGGCAAACTGGCTGACACTGACGGCGGCGGTGCACAAATGCTGCGCAGCTAGCGCCATTCGACGGCCAACACCGCGGTTCCTGGTGTGTCCGGTGTGCCGTGCGTGTGATCATTGCTTGTACAGCCCTCTCGCAGTGTCTGGAGCACGTATGGTGGGTCTGACACACCGGTGTCAATATGTTCTTTTTTCCATTTCCAGGAGTGTAATTTGGGACTTCGCCATAAGATGGGTAGTATGACACTTCCCGAAACGTCGCGAGATATCAACGTTACCACCCGGCTGGAGACCCGAGAAAGCTTCATCTACACATAATTTTTCACAACTGTGCGAAGGTCCCCCACACAGCACACAGTTCAAATCTGCCAAAAAGTTTCATACCAGCACACACTCCGCTACAGAGTGGTAATTTCATTTGGGACAGTAGTTCTCAAGACGCTTATGTTATAATATAATGACCTGATGTTTTTCTCTTCTCAGTTGATGCACTCGTAGATCGTACCTTCAGCCCACTGTGTGTGGAGGTTGTATTTCAGGGTGGAAGGTGTTTTGTGATGTTTTCAGGGTGTTGTCAGTGCTTGGGCCCACTCATTCAGTTTATAGTGAATATGGTCAGGATGGCCACTTGAACATTCTCCTTAACCAAGAAGGGACCTTTATTCCGTGTCATTGTAATTATTGCTCTTTACATCCCCATGTTCCTGTTCGCAGAGTGCAGTAGGTTGTAGGTTTGACGAACATTCAAGCACCGTATCGCTCACTGACTGTGGAACTGTATCATCCGACCTCATTCACATAAAATTTCCGGATTATTTGGAAGAGCTCATGAAATGAAGCAAACATCATACCCACAATTTGGCTGCTCAGCGGGATGTGATCATCAATGACCAGCTGCAGCTGGGATAGCATACGTGAAGAAATTTGTGGACTCTGTTACTTATCGAACTGCAACCATGACAGAGGCCACTGGCTGTGATGGAATGTGTTAGTGTGATGTTTCCTGGGATGACTAATTCTTTGTCCGGATTCTTAGCATACTGCGTTTTCGATAACAGATGGACTTGAATAAAACTTCGCATTCGTGACTGCTAATAACGTCTTGTCACGTAACAAAGTAGCGAATAGGAAAATACTGTTTTTCTAACGAATAATCGGACGTGTTAACTGCTCTCGACGTATAACATCAAGTTCTCCAGATGTTTAGAGGTTAATGTCAGGCGCTTTTCTGCTGTGTTCGGACTGTTTCTTGTCATACCGCCTGTCTGTTGCAGGTGTTCGCGCACCTTCCAGGATCGACGACTCTGTTCGACTACGTGCAGCCTGACTGCGTACCAGACGAGCTGGGAGGCACTGCCGGACCTGTTGATAACTTTTCCTGTAAGCAACTTCTCTAAAAGTTCACCGAACAAATTCATCAGCGTCTGCCTGGCACCTATATTTAAAAACCATCCCGCTGCTTGCCCGAATTATTTCAGTTGGACTGAAGTCGTTTCAGGGTGCGAAAGAATTTACGTACAGTTTTCTGATTCCTTATGCAACAAAATCTTTGCCACCACTGCTTTCATGTATTTAGGAAAAAGTATTACTTTGCAATACACAAAGCAATGTACTTAGATGTACAGAAGGCATCACCTTTATTTTCTCGCATTGTATAAACATGTTTCTACGGTTGTTCATCTCATGGAACGTCTACATCAGGGCAGCCAAGAATTCACCTCGCAAGCCATGCTTTGGCTCGCAAGCCATTGAGGTCAGCGTGGACCCACACTTCCCACACATCCACGACACCATGTCTGAGTGTGACGAAGGGTGAGAGGGGTAAACAACGAACGTTCCGTATTTAGACAACAATGCAGTCGCACTGCATATGGCTTGGGCTCAAATCATATACTTCTCAACAACAAAGATAAAAAAGGAAACAGATATCCAGTATTATTTAATTACTTTAGACGCAATGAAGATGTGATACAATATTTTTCTTATACAAACTGCAGGCATACAAACAAATGAGGACAATTTTACTGATTTTCGCATTCAGGTTTCCACGTAATCGTTAACTATTTAGTATCGTAATCGAATAAATGTGTTTCACACACATATGCTGATCGAAATACACACATCAAAAACAGTTTTGCATCTGCCCGGTTCCCAGAACTCCTGAAGTTGACTGTGTATATTGTATCACAGATACAGTCCCTTTCACTGTTCAGAGGTGCAACTGAACCCGCCTAAAGATACGAACACCCTTGCATGAGCAGCGCCTATTAGACTATTAGACGCCGGGTGTCCGAAGGCCGATCAGCTCTTGTCATTCCATCAGGACGGACATACACGGCTTGTCTTATCTTTTGTTCAACCACATACCTAGACAGTCAGCACCTCGGTTCGATAGCGTCCCCACGTTACTTAGAGCCAGAATTGGCTCTCAACAAGGGAAGTGTCCAGGCGTCTTGGGGTGAACCAATGAGATGTTGTTTGGACATTGAGGAGATTCAGAGATACAG
Source organism: Schistocerca cancellata (assembly GCF_023864275.1). NCBI lineage: Eukaryota > Metazoa > Arthropoda > Insecta > Orthoptera > Acrididae > Schistocerca > Schistocerca cancellata. The sequence goes on along the minus strand of NC_064630.1, from coordinate 615,750,143 downwards.
GAACTGACGATGACGTGCCTCGCTCAGGCCGCCCAAGGGCTGCTACTGCAGTGGATGACCGCTACCTACAGATTATAGCTCGGAGGAACATCCACAGCAACGTCACCATGTTAAATAATGCTTTTCGTGAAGCCACAGGACGCCGTGTTACGACTCAAACTATGCGCAATAGGCTACGTGATGCGCTAATTCACTCCCGACGTCCATGGAGAGGTCCATCTTTGCAACCACGACACCATGCAGCGCGGTACCGATGGGCCGAACAACATGCATAATGGACCGCTCAGAATTGGCATCACGTTCTCTTTACCGACGAGTGTCGCATATGCCTTCAATCAGACAATTGTCGAAGACGTATTTGGAGGCAACCCGGTCAGGCTGAACGCCTTAGACACACTGTCCAGCGAGTGCAGCAGTGTGAAGGTTCCCTGCTATTTTGCGGTGGCATTATGTGGGGCCGACGTATGGCGCTGGTGGTCATGGAAGGCGCCGTAACGACTGTACGATACGTGAATGCCAGCCTCCGACCGATAGCGCAACCATATCGGCAGAATATTGGCGAGGCATTCAATTCGTCTTCATGGACGACAATTCGCGCCCCCATCGTGAACCTCTTGTAATGACTTCCTCCAGGATAACGACATCGCTCGACTACAGTGTCCATCATGTTCTCCAGACATGAGACTTATTGAACATGCCTCAGATAGATTGAAAAGGGCTGTTAGTATGGACGGCGTGACCCACCAACCACTCTGAGGGATCTACCCTGAATCGCCGTTGAAGAGTGGGACAATGTGAATCAACAGTGCCTTGATGAACTTATGGATAGCATGCGATGACTAATACAGGCATGCATCAATGCAAGAGGAAGCGCCACTGGGTATTAGAGGTACCGGTGTGGTCCTGGACCACCACCTATGAAGGTCTCGCTGTATGATGGTACAACAAGCAATGTGTGGTTTTCATGAGCAATAAAAAGGGCGGAAATGATGTTTATGTTGATCTCTATTTCAGTTTTCTGTACAGGTTCCATAACTCTCGGAACCGAGATGACGAAAATCATTTCTTGATTTGTGTATTATAGCACTTTTGCAAACTTATTGTGGAAACGTGGAACCTTGCCTAAGGAAAAGAATGTAGGCACCCTGGGCAGTTTTAACGTAAGCCGATTTGTCTTTAAATCGGGAATCGGTTTGGAGATTAATGATCTACATCAGCAGATGCACAGGGGCACTGTCGACTGAAATGTCAAACGGTCTCGAAAACAGATGTAAGGTTAGCAGTGTCCTCAAAACGTTTAGGAAACTGTACTGGTAATTATTACAAGGCCATAATAAATTCTTCAATCCTCAAGTTAGTAAACTTAGGGAAGAGGTCTTTGTTACTCACAATTTGTCCGTTGATCACCGCGATTTTCCTTTTAAATGCATCCCCTTGAAATGAGGCTTAAAGCCGTAGCCGTGCATTTAAAAAAAAAAAAACAACAATATGACTCACCCTCACATAGTGAATTAATAACCACACCCTACACAGAGATACCAAAGTTAAATACTGACACTCTCAAGTGTATTTCATCACTGAATTAAAAGCCAAATATTTTCTTAAAATAATATTACGGGCGCTGCACATCTTAGAAATAGTTGTTTAACTGTCTGTAAAACATATTAATGATAACTGCAACCGCCCTGACTCTATTAGGGATCAGTCAATCCAGAATGAATACAATTCAAGGAGTAACCGGTGGGATGTCCATTTTTCCTTCCCTTTGTTTCACAACGGCGGGCATGCACGAAGTGCTTCTCCAATGCGATCATATCACTAGCGGCTCGGGCACAAAAGGTTTTTCTTTAAATTATTAATAAAATGAAATTCTCCCACTTGTCTCCATAATCCCATCACTCACAACTCTTTCATATTCATCATTCTACTTTTAATTAGAACGTAGTATTTTTTAATTTGAAATTAATATTTTAATGTATAATATAAAAGCTTACGTAGCTAGACCATTATAATGGTGTTAGATCTGTGGGAACACTTCCAAAGCGGTGTAACACATATCTGTTGCACTTGAGTTCACAATTTACCCGAAGACTGCAAAATGCAAAATGAATTAACTATTGAAGTGCAATTACTATGACTCAGTATTAGAGAGCCTTTTCTTCTGAAATTGTATTCTTCAGTATTTGTCGTTCTTCCGATATCACAGAGAAGGTCTAGAAGAAGAATTATTGAGCCACTTTACTGGCAACAGAGACTTAATAACTGAATGAGAACTGACAAGCACTGCTTCTAACAGGTGTAAAGGTGATCTTCATGGAAATTCTCGTGAAAATGTAGCCCTTATGCCACGTTTAAGCACTACGAGGTTGTAAATCAGTGTGTTCTGAAATGTTAGGGCAGACACTTCTAAGAAATAGATTACGATGCTAGTTAGACTTACAAAATTCATTTCGAACTGATATCCAGAGCATAAACTGCTTTTCACAGTTTACGCAGCATTAGTAACAGTTACGGAAGAAAATTAATACTTGTCTCCTCAAGAAAATACAAACAGTGCTACATAACGACTTTGATAATAACGATGTCTCAAATTACTCAATACGTACATACAGTAAAGCTACTGAATACCAGAGCGCTTGTGTAAATTTGAAAGCTAAATTGTTCTTTGTGTTTCAGACAAACTTTTGGAGGTGGTCAACCGTGAGTGGCTTCTGGAAAAGGACAAGTACATGTCAGACGAGAGCAAACGCCCCGCCGAAAACCACAACGGCGACATCTACGGCATCGCAGGCTCATTTAAAAAATTGTCCGTGGACTGAAACACAACTCTTCTTTTCAAGATAGAGAGACGACATTTTTATACACGTGTACATATTGTATAGGATTACCTGTAGCCAATAATCTGAAATAAACCGTTCTCTACTATGTCACTTAATACTAGTTTCATTTTATTATTTTTTAATTTACTCTTTTTTTACATAGTGTTTGTATCATGACAACGGTTTATCACTAAGTTAATCATCTTCTTCGAGACTACCACGAACTTTTCTACAGGTGTTCAGCACAACTGACTTTCTAGAGTTGCCAACAGTTCGAAGGATACAGTTATAGCTTCTGTAGACCTTCACATTGTGTTTTGGCGTAGTGCTAACGTTCGATAGTACCTCAAGGACTGTGTGCATAGACTTGTGTATACATATGCTTGGATCATTATTACTTTTTTTCATGTACAACGGCACATTATAACAATGTCAAATAGTGTTCGATTTGGATTGGAATGGATTTGATTGTTTTTGGGGAAGAGACCAAACAGCGAGGTCATCGGTCTCATCGGATTAGGGAAGGAGTGGCCCTTTCAAAGGAACCATCCCGGCATTTTCCTGGAGTGATTTAAGGAAATCACGGAAAACCTAAATCAGGATGGCCGGATGCGGAATTGAACCGTCGTCCACCCGAATGCGAGTCCAGTGTACTAACCACTGTGCCACCTCGCTCGGTAGTGTCTGATTTACCACATACGAATCAACAGTATTTTCACTTTTATTTTCAGATTCTCAAGAATTTCGTGCTCCTCTATTTTCTTAGTATCACATTTTCTGTATGAACTACTGTAGAAGATGGACAAACTTATGAAACACCGAAAACACAGCGCGATACCACAGCTAGTACGATGTAGGAAACCAATTGCCCTTTAGAACAGCTTCCAGTCGTCTTTGAGTGGATAGAATCAGTTTCTGTGTGGTTTTCAAGACAGTCCTGTACCATTATTCCTGGAAAGTAGTGACCAATTCAGGTAACGATGATGGAACTGGGTAGCAACCACCTACCTTTCTCCTCAAAGCGGACCACAAACGCGTAATAATGTTGAGATCTGGTGGCTGTGGTGGCCAGCGGAGAAGCAATAGCTCATAACTCATCCTCATACTCACTAAACCAGTCCTGGACGACGTGAGCTGTGTGCACAAGTGCCCTGTCGTCTTGGAATGCAGCACAGCCATTGGGGAAAAAACATTGTACCATGCATTCGGGAGGCCGACGATTCAATCCCGCGTCCTGACATCCTGATTTACGTTTTCCGTGATTTCCCTAAATCGCTCCAGGCACATGCCGGGATGGTTCCTTTGAAAGGGCACGGCCGACTTCCTTCCCAGTCCTTCCGTAATCCGATGAGACCGATGACCACGCAGTATGGTCTCTTCCTCCAAAGAACCCAACCCAACCCATTGTACCATGGGGTGGGAGTGGTCAGCTAAACTGGCCAAATTATCCTTGGCAGTTGTGTGCCCTTGCTAAGTGACCACTTGCTTCATGGAATACCACATTATGGCTGGCAACATCATCACCGAACCTGCACTATATTTCATTCTAAGGGCGTAAACTTGGTGAGAATTTGAAAACATGTGAAATAAGAATCATTCCAACGAATGACTTTCTTTCATTGCTCCATATTCGAAGTTTCATATTGCGCTTCCAAACGCACAGATATGGAACTCGCTTTAAACACACACACACACACACACACACACACACACACACACACACACACACACATAAACAAACTTCCAAGGGACATGGTAAAGGCATTCATGATGCCTTGTAGTTGTTGACAACTTCAAATCGATCCCTGCTCTTTGAAAGGCGATGTTAACACTACTTCAGTCGTCATAACGATTTTCATTTGGTTATCAAAATGCAAATAAATCCTCTTAACGTATATATACAGGATGGTCCATTAATAGTGACCGCGCCAAATACCTCACGAAATAATCATCAAACGAAAAAACTGCAAAGAACGAAACTCGTCTAGCTTCAAGGGGGAAACCAGATGGCGCTATGGTTGGCCCGCTAGATGGCGCTACCAAACAGATATCAACTGCGTTATTTAAAAATAGGAACCCCCATTTTTATTACATATTTGTGTAGCACGTAAAGAAATATGAATGTTTTAATTGGACCACTTTTTTCGCTTTGAGAGAGATAGCGCTGTAATAGTCACAAACGTGTAAGTACGTGGTACCACGTAACATTCCGGGAGATTTGACGGTATTTGCTTAGTGATACATTACCCGTGTTAAAATGGACCGTTTACCAATTCCGAAAAAGGTCGAAATCGTGTTGATGTACGACCATTGTGATCAAAATGCCCAACGGGCGTTTGCTATGTATGCTGCTGGATATCCTGGACGACATCATCCATGTGTCCGGACCGTTCGCCGGATAGTTAGGTTATTTAAGGAAACAGGAAGTGTTCAGCCACTTGTGAAACGTCAACCACGACCCACAACAAATGATGATGCCCACGTACGTGTTTTAGCTGCTGTCGCGGCTAATCCGCACATCAGTAGCAGACAAATTGCGTGAGAATCGAGAATTTCAAAAACGTCTGTGTTGAGAGTGCTACATCAACATCGATTGCACCCGTACCATATTTCTATGCACCAGGAATTGCATGGCGAAGACTTTGAACGTCGTGTACAACTCTGCCACTGGGCAGAAGAGATATTACGCGACGATGACTGATTTTTTGCACGCGTTCTATTTAGTGATGAACCGTCATTCACCAACAGCGGTAGTGTAAACCGGCATGATATGCAATATTGGACAACGGAAAGTCAACTATGGCTGCGACAAGTGGAACATCAGCGACCTTGGCGGGTTAATGTATGGTGCGGCATAATGGGAGGAAGGATAATTGGCCCTCATTTTATCGATGTCAATCTAAATGGTGCAATGTTTGCTGATTTCCTACGTAATGTTCTACCGATGTTACTACAAGACGTTTCACTGCATCACATGGATGGATGTCCGGCACATAGCTCGCGTGCTGTTGAAGCGGTATTGAAGAGCATATATCATGACAGGTGGATTGGTCGTCGAAGCACGCACGTTCACCGGATCAGACGTTCAAAAAATGGCTCGGAGCACTATTTGACTTAACTTCTGAGGTCATCAGTCTCCTAGAATTTAGAACTTTTTTTTTTTTTTTTGGTCATCAGTCTACTGACTGGTTTGATGCGACCCGTCACGAATTCCTTTCCTGTGCTAACCTCTTCATCTCAGAGTAGCACTTGCAACATACGTCCTCAATTATTTGCTTGACGTATTCCAATCTCTGTCTTCCTCTACAGTTTTTGCCCTCTACAGCTCCCTCTAGTACCATGGAAGTCATTCCCTCATGTCTTAGCAGATGTCCTATCATACTGTCCCTTCTCCTTATCAGTGTTTTCCACATATTCCTTTCCTCTCCGATTCTGCGTAGAACCTCCTCATTCCTTACCTTATCAGTCAACCTAATTTTCAACATTCGTCTATAGCACCATATCTCAAATGCTTCGATTCTCTTCTGTTCCGGTATTCCCACAGTCCATATTTCACTACCATACAATGCTGTACTCCAGACGTACATCCTCAGAAATTTCTTCCTCAAATTAAGGCCGGTATTTGATATTAGTAGACTTCTCTTGGCCAGAAATGCCTTTTTTGCCATAGCGAGTCTGCTTTTGATGTCCTCCTTGCTCCGGCCGTCATTGGTTATTTTACTGCCTAGGTAGCAGATCAATCCTGATGTTAAGTTTCTCGCTGTTCTCATTTCTACTACTTCTCATTACCTTCGTCTTTCTCCGATTTACTCTCAAACCATACTGTGTACTGATTAGACTATTCATTCCGTTCAGCAGATCATTTAATTCTTCTTCACTTTCACTCAGGATAGCAATGTCATCAGCGAATCGTATCATTGATATCCTTTCACCTTGTATTTTAATTCCGCTCCTGAACCTTTCTTTTATTTCCATCATTGCTTCCTCGATGTACAGATTGAAGAGTAGGCTACAGCCTTGTCTTACACCCTTCTTAATACGAGCACTTCGTTCTTGATCGTCCACTCTTATTATTCCCTCTTGGTTGTTGTACATATTGTATATGACCCGTCTCTCCCTATAGCTTACCCCTACTTTTTTCAGAATCTCGAACACCTTGCACCATTTTATATTGTCGAACGCTTTTTCCAGGTCGACAAATCCTATGAAAGTGTCTTGATTTTTCTTTAGCCTAGTTTCCATTATTAGCCGTAACGTCAGAATTGCCTCTCTCGTCCCTTTACTTTTCCTAAAGCCAAACTGATCGTCACCTAGCGCATTCTCAATTTTCTTTTCCATTCTTCTGTATATTATTCTTGTAAACAGCTTCAATGCATGAGCTGTTAAGCTGATTGTGCGATAATTTTCGCACTTGTCAGCTCTTGCCGTCTTCGGAATTGTGTGGATGATGCTATTCCGAAAGTCAGATGGTATATCGCCAGACCCATATATAATCTACACACCAACGTGAATAGTCGTTTTGTGGCCACTTCCCCCAACGATTTTAGAAATTCTGATGGAATGTTAATTATCCCTTCTGCCTTATTGGACCGTAAGTCCTCCAAAGCTCTTTTAAATTCGGATTCTAATACTGGATCCCCTATCTCTTCTAAATCGACTCCTGTTTCTTCTTCTATCACATCAGACAAATCTTCACCCTCATAGAGGCTTTCAATGTATTCTTTCCACCTATCTGCTCTCTCCTCTGCATGTAACAGTGGAATTCCCGTTGCACTCTTCATGTTACCACCGTTGCTTTTAATGTCACCAAAGGTTGTTTTGACTTTCCTGTATGCTGAGTCATTCCTTCCGACAATCATACCTTTTTCGATGTCTTCACATTTTTCCTGCAACCATTTCGTCTTAGCTTCCCTGCACTTCCTATTTATTTCATTCCTCAGCGACTTGTATTTCTGTATTCCTGATTTTCCCGGAACATATTTGTACTTCCTCCTTTCATCAATCAACTGAAGTGTTTCTTCTGTTACCCATGGATTCTTCACAGCTACCTTCTTTGTACCTTTGTTTTCCTTCCCAACTTCTGTGATGGCCCTTTTTAGAGATGTCCATTCCTCTTTAACTGTACTGTCTACTGCGCTATTCCTTATTGCTGTATCTATAGCGTTAGAGAACTTCAAACGTATCTCGTCATTCCTTAGCACTTCCGTACCCCACTTCTTTGCGTACTGATTCTTCCTGACTAATGTCTTGAACTTCAGCCTACTCTTCATCACTACTATATTGTGATCTGAGTCTATATCTGTTCCTGGGTACGCCTTACAATCCAGTATCTGATTTCGGAATCTCTGTCTGACCGTGATGTAATCTAATTGAAAACTTCCCGTACCTCCCGGCCTTTTCCAAGTATACCTCCTCCTCTTGTGATTATTGAACACGCTATTCGCTATTACTAGCTGAAACGTGTTACAGAACTCAATTAGTCTTTCTCCTCTTTCATTCTTTGTCCCAAGCCCATATTGTCCTGTAACCTTTTCTTCTACTCCTTCCCCTACAACTGCATTCCAGTCGCCCATGGCTATTAGATTTCCGTCCCCCTTTACATACGGCATTACCCTTTCAATATCCTCATACACTTTCTCTATCTGTTCATCTTCAGCTTGCGACGTCGTCATGTATACCTGAACTATCGTTGTCTGTGTTGGTCTGCTGTCGATTCTGATTAGAACAACCCGGTCACTGAACTGTTCACAGTAACACACCCTCTGCCCTACCTTCCTATTCATAACGAATCCTGCAACTGTTATACCATTTTCTGTTGCTGTTGATATTACCCGATACTCATCTGACGAGAAATCCTTGTCTTCCTTCCACTTCACTTCACTGACCCCTACTCTATTTAGATTGAGCCTTTGTATTTCCCTTTTCAGATTTTCTAGTTTCCCACCACGTTCAAGCTTCTGACATTCCACGCCCCGACTCGTAGAAAGTTATTCTTTCGTTGATTATTCAATCTTTTCTCATGGTAACCTCCCCCTTGGCAGTCCCCTCCCGGAGATCCGAATGGGGGAATATTCCGAAATCTTTTGCCAATGGAGAGACCATCATGACACTTCTTCAATTAGAGGCCACATGTCCTGTGGATACACGTTACGTGTCTTTAATGCAGTGGTTTCCATTGCCTTCTGCATCCTCATGTCGTTGATCATTGCTGATTCTTCCGCCTTTAGGGGCAATTTCCCACCCCTAGGACAAGAGAGTGCCCTGAACCTCTATCCGCTCCTCCGCCCTCTTTGACAAGGCCGTTGGCAGAATGAGGCTGACTTCTTATGCCGGAAGTCTTCGGCCGCCAATGCTGATTATTTATCAAAATTTAGGCAGTGGCGGGGATCGAACCCGGGACCGAAGACGTTTTGATTATGAATCAAAGACGCTACCCCTAGACCACGGTTTTTTTTTTCGCTTTTGTTCGTTGCATCTGCTCGGGGCGGACGTCGTAAGACGTCAATTGAGGTTCGTTGTTGATCGATTAACTCAGTTTTTTAATTACAGAGGGCACCTAACCCTCTGACCGAACACGCTGAGCTACCGTGCCGGCTATAAATTTTCATTTGAATGAAAATTTGAACTATGGACCTCTCGCTTGACAGCTACTCACGCTAACCACGGGACCACAGCGCTCCTGCCTTATTTTGTTCTTTCTTGTTCGTTCCATTTGTTCGGGGCGGTCGTCGCATGACACCCATTTAGGTTCATCGTTGATCTGTTTACTCAGTTTTTTGTTACAGAGGGCGACTAACACTCTGGCCGAACACGCTAAACTACCGTGCCGGCTGTGTTAGAACTACTAAAACCTAACCATACTAGGGACATCACGCACATCCATGCCCGAGAAAGGATTCGAACCTGCGACCGTAGCGGTCGCGCGGTTCCAGACTGTAGCGCCTAGAACCGCTCGGACACTCCAGCCGGCAGGACCTGACGTCCCCGGTTTTCTTTCTGTGGGGACAGTTGAAGGATATTTGCTATCATGATCCAGCGACAATGCCTGACAACATGCGCCAGCGCATTGTCAATGCATGTGCAAACATTAAGGAAGGCGAACTACTCGCTGTTGAGAGGAATGTCGTTACACGTAATGCCAAATGCATTGAGGTTGACTGACATCATTACATTATTGTATATATTATTATAATATTGTATATTAGATATGTGGCGTATCATAATATTGTGGAAGAATCAAATAAAACATGCACACAGTATGCAGATTGCCGTTACGACGACATAAGATCAGTTAGTATCATGTTGTTGTTGTTGTGGTCTTCAGTCCTGAGACTGGTTTGATGCAGCTCTCCATGCTACTCTATCCTGTGCAAGCTTCTTCATCTCCCAGTACCTACTACAGCCTACATCCTTCTGAATCTGCTTAGTGTATTCATCTCTTGGTCTCCCTCTACGATTTTTACCCTCCACGCTGCCCTCCAATGCTAAATTTGTGATCCCTCGATGCCTCAGAACATGTCCTACCAACCGATCCCTTCTTCTAGTCAATTTGTGCCACAAACTTCTCTTCTCCCCAATCCTATTCAATACCTCCTCATTAGTTACGTGATCTACCCACCTTATCTTCAGCATTCTTCTGTAGCACCACATTTCGAAAGCTTCTATTCTCTTCTTGTCCAAACTAGTTATCGTCCATGTCTCACTTCCATACATGGCTACACTCCATACAAATACTTTCAGAAACGACTTCCTGACACCTAAATCTATATTCGATGTTAACAAATTTCTCTTCTTGAGAAACGCTTTCCTTGCCATTGCCAGTCTACATTTTATATCCTCTCTACTTCGACCATCATCGGTTATTTTACTCCCTAAATAGCAAAACTCCTTTACTACTTTAAGTGTCTCATTTCCTAATCTAATTCCCTCAGCATCACCCGGCTTAATTTGACTACATTCCATTATCCTCGTTTTGCTTTTGTTGATGTTCATCTTATATCCTCCTTTCAAGACACTGTCCATTCCGTTCAACTGCTCTTCCAAGTCCTTTGCTGTCTCTGACAGAATTACAATGTCATCGGCGAACCTCAAAGTTTTTACTTCTTCTCCATGAATTTTAATACCTACTCCAAATTTTTCTTTTGTTTCCTTTACTGCTTGCTCAATATACAGATTGAATAACATCGGGGAGAGGCTACAACCCTGTCTCACTCCTTTCCCAACCACTGCTTCCCTTTCATGCCCCTCGACCCTTATAACTGCCATCTGGTTTCTGTACAAATTGTAAATAGCCTTTCGCTCCCTGTATTTTACCCCTGCCACCTTCAGAATTTGAAAGAGAGTATTCCAGTCAACATTGTCAAAAGCTTTCTCTAAGTCTACAAATGCTAGAAACGTAGGTTTGCCTTTTCTTAATCTTTCTTCCAAGATAAGTCGCAAGGTCAGTATTGCCTCACGTGTTCCAACATTTCTACGGAATCCAAACTGGTCTTCCCCGACGTCGGCTTCTACCAGTTTTTACATTCGTCTGTAAAGAATTCGTGTTAGTATTTTGCAGCTGTGGCTTATTAAACTGATAGTTCGGTAATTTTCACATCTGTCAACACCTGCTTTCTTTGGGATTGGAATTATTATATTCTTCTTAAAGTCTGAGGGTATTTCGCCTGTCTCATACATCGTGCTCACCAGATGGTAGAGTTTTGTCATGACTGGCTCTCCTGAGGCCATCAGTAGTTCTAATGGAATGTTGTCTACTCCGGGGGCCTTGTTTCGACTCAGGTCTTTCAGTGCTCTGTCAAACTCTTCACGCAGTATCTTATCTCCCATTTCATCTTCATCTACATCCTCTTCCATTTCCATAATATTGTCCTCAAGTACATCGCCCTTGTATAAATCCTCTATATACTCCTTCCACCTTTCTGCTTTCCCTCCTTTGCTTAGAACTGGGTTGCCATCTGAGCTCTTGATATTCATACAAGTGGTTCTCTTCTCTCCAAAGGTCTCTTTAATTTTCCTGTTGGCAGTATCTATCTTACTCCTAGTGAGACAAGCCTCTACATCCTTACATTTGTCCTCTAGCCATCCCTGCTTAGCCATTTTGCACTTCCTGTCGATTTCATTTTTGAGACGTTTGTATTCCTTTTTGCCTGCTTCATTTACTGCATTTTTATATTTTCTCCTTTCGTCAATTAAATTCAATATTTCTTCTGTTACCCAAGGATTTCTATTAGCCCGCGTCTTTTTACCTACTTGATCGTCTGCTGCCTTCACCACTTCATCCCTCAGAGCTACCCATTCTTCTTCTACTGTATTTCTTTCCCCCATTCCTGTCAATTGTTCCCTAATGCTCTCCCTGAAACTCTCTACAACCTCTGGTTCTTTCAGTTTATCCAGGTCCCATCTCCTTAAATTCCCACCTTTTTGCAGTTTCTTCAGTTTCAATCTGCAGTTCATAGCCAATAGATTGTGGTCAGAATCTACATCTGCCCCAGGAAATGTCTTACAATTTAAAACCTGGTTCCTAAATCTCTGTCTTACCATTATATAATCTATCTGAAACCTGTCAGTATCATATAAGTTGATAATTAAAAATTAACAGCGTTGTAACGCTTGTGAAAATCTGTGCACTTCAAATGTACAACTTCACATTGGTTGTTTACAAGGTAACACTCGTGCATCTTAAGCTATAAAAGAAATAAAAAAAGCATTAACTTTGAATCTAAAAAAAAAAATTTGCTTGCTTTCATGGACTCTGCTCCCACTCCTTCAGCCAAATCACACTCAGACGAAGACAGAACTCCTTCTGGCAAGAGAGATTTAATATCAGTCTGAATGTTGTCACCTTGAACATTTATCTCTGTTGTCAAAACGGAGCTCCATTAGTATGCAGATAATATGCGTGAAAATAGTCTGTGTGAAATAGTCTGCGTGGAAACTCTACAGTTGACGTAGTGTTGAGAGAAATACGTTTTAGTATTTACAGTAGGTGTCTCCATGACAATGAATGATAACATTAGTTCATGTAGGTAGTGCTTCATTTTAGCTACAAGTATCAAAAATGTATCTCACTGTCGCTTGAGAAGTAGACGGCGTTGCACATTTTAGTATCTGTCTATTTTCATTGAGTAATTCCTCAACGGCAGTGAAGGCAGCGATGAAGATTATCAGAACGGCGGAACTGGGGTAACAGGCTGGCCTTTGTATAAAAGCACAAGACGGTAGCGCCTGCTCCCACTGTGGGCGGCTACAAAAGGCGTCTGTCCCACATGTTAGTGACGGCCTCTCACTTATAATTCTAAGCTAAATGCTTCAATTTTTATCATTGAAACTAAACTTTAATCTAAGGCACGATGGCAAATTTCAAAAGGAAAGCTACTCCAGGAAGTAGCTAATCTTCCATCCCTAGTCATGGCGGCGCAACTAGGCCTTTGGATTCCGGAGAGCCTAGAACATCATGCAAGGAATAGTCGGAGCTTATTAGAACTTCTTCAAAGATAAGACCCAAGAAAATAACCTACTGGGGACTCTAAACATCAACACATTTTTGAAAGTTGGAAAACTGAAACAGCTAACGGACACTCTCAGTCAACGCATCATGCCTATATTAGCACTTCAAGAGACAAGGTATATGGATGAAGATGCATTTGAGTCAGGTGGATACAGGATCTACAAAGGAAAACCAGCCATTTAAAAATTCCCATAATACGACTGTATTAGGGACAGAATTTATGGTCAAACGGCAACTTACGGAATCAATAACTGATTTTAGCTCTCCATCACAATGGGTTTCATTTCTGATGTTTAAGTCAGGCAACAAACGACACACCATTATAAATGCACATGCACCTATCAACCAACATAAAAGATGTTGAAATAGTGGAAGATTTTCGGGAAATGCTAGAATACGAAACATCCAGCTTACCAAGAGTACGTATCAAAATTTTAGTGGGCGACTTTAATACACAAGTTGGCAAAGAAATAAAATTTACGTCAGTAGTTGGAGATTATCGAGCACATGAAAGAACCAACAGAAATGGGGAAGACTCATAGACATTTGTAAACAATTTAACCTAAAATTAATGTCGACATTTTTCAGGAAACTTGCAAGAAAGAAAGAACGTGGGTACCACCTAATCCAAATCAAGGTGAATATCACATAGACCATGTGGTGATAACGAGTCGTAACTATAAGGAAATCTTGGTTGTCAGAGTGAGGAATTTGACTGAAATACAGACCATGTTTCAACAGAACAGACATAAAGTAAAACCAAAAATATTTCCATGAGTAGACACTAAATTTATCACCTAAAATCAGGACAAATTCTGTGATATATTAAACACAAGAAAAATGAATGATTGGAAAGAAATTTAAGAAACAATGCTAGAGTCAATTAAAGAAATGGGACAGCCATGGAGAATACCAAGACACAGATGGTGGAACGATCTGTGTGATGAAGCAATTGACAATCGACTAAAGGCATGGAAAAAATTGAACACTAACAAGAAACATGAACACTGGGAAGAGCTTAAAGAAGAAAGGAAAAAGACAGCAAAAATCATCAGATCAGTGAAAATAAAATGGGACAACGACAGATTAGTAGAAATGGATTCAGACATTAAAAGAAACAACACTAGAGACTTCTATAAGACTTTCAAAGACGTTTTAATACGATTTCAGTCACCAAGTTTACATTTTAAAGACAAGAAAGGAAAAATGGATTTAAGCAATAAAGAGAACTGCCAAACTTTAGCTGAATACTTTGAAAATCTATTACATTTTGAAGATACTAATGTCAGATTACGATTTCAAAAACCACAACATGAAAATCCACTATAGGAACCACCTACAGTAGAAGAAACAGAAAAGATTATCAAAGCATTGTAGAATAACAAAGCACAAGGAGAGGATGGGATATTAGATGAAATGTGGAACCTCAGGGGCTTATCCACATACCATAAAATTCAAAAAGTACTTAAAGACATTTGGGCAAAATGATTCATACCTAGTGACTGGAAAAAAGCATTGATCCATCCTGTCCATAAAAAAGGAGATAAGACAGACACCAACAGCTACAGAGGTATATCCTTGTTACCAGTAACAAACAAAATACTGCCTAGAGCACTTTCAAATAGAATAGAGGAACAAGCAGAATCTAATATAGGAGATTATTAGGCACTATTTAGAAAAGGTAGATCAAGTGCAGAACAGATTCTTAATTTAAAAATACAAAATAAAAGTACAATTGTTACTTTCGTAGACTTCAAGAAGGCCTACGACTGAAATCACAGACAAACACTGCTCTAGCTACTTTATGAATCAGGGATACACGAAAACCCCAGGAGACTTGTTGAACAAACGCTCACAGAACCATTAAGGATTAGGTTTCAAGGTGAAATTTCTGAACTACTGAAAATCAAAACAGGAGTTCGACTAGGAGATGGACTGTCCCCAATTCTGTTTAACTTGGTTTTAGATAAAGTAATAAAAAAATGGGAAAGCACATTAAAAACAGAGGCACAAAGGCTATAAGCATGGGCCGAGGAAAGAACAAATCTGAAGTGAAATGTTTAGCCTTTGCAGATGATATGACATTGATAACTGAAAACCGAACTGACGCAACAGTTGTGTTTGATCTGTTACATGTGACTGATGAAAAGACCGGACTAAAAATATCCTATGAAAAAACCGAGTATATAGAAAACAAACACAATATAAAAAAGTTTATGCAAACGAAGTGTGGAAAAATTAAAAGAGTTGATAAATTCAAATTCCTTGAGGACTGGACCCAAGCTAATAGACTGGATAACACAACACATAAAGAAAGAATAAAAAAGTTATAATTTGCATGTAAATTAACACAAAATTACTACAATAATAAATCAATATCCATACAAGCGAAGATTAGACATTACAATTCAGTTATTAAGACACAAGCAACATATGGACCAGAGTGCCTAACAATGAATAAGAAAGGCGAATTAAGAGAACCAGAAAAAAGAGAGAGAGAAATACTAAGAAAAATTCTAGGTCCTGAGAAAAACAGTGAAAATAGGTGGATTAAAGGAGAAACGAAGATTTATACAAAAACACAGAAAAGATCAGATTTACAATGAGGATAAGACGACAAAATTTTATGGACATTGAAAAGAGTGGAAGAAAACGGATTACAAAGAAAATTTTTAATTACCTTATAAAACTGAAGAAAACTGTTGGATGGATAGAAGCAGTAAAGAAAGATGCCAACAAAATAGATGCTTCAGAAGAAATAATACGTGACAGGAGTAACTTCAGGCTACTGATAGAAAGCGCTAACTATCAAGAAGATGAGCCAAAGCCTCGACCCAAGAGAGTGTGGACAGATGAGCAGAGACTAGCAGTTGGAAGGAAAATGAAGTACTGCGATGAAACGAAGAAAAAGAAGCATCATATGTCTTAAGTTGTATTCAGTTCATAGCTGGCCAAACTCATAAATAAAAAGAAAATGAGTAATTCCTTGGTTCAAACGTCATTTTCGTCGTCAGTTGTGGCATCTCGTTCGAACAACGTCAACTTCATTCAAGATGAATCGGCATTATTTATGACACTGGAATATCAAACAATTAAAAGTTTTTGGTAATGGTGTATTCTCGAAATGCACGTGGCGTAAAATGTATAAATATGGCACGAAGAGAACGTCCTCGTACTGCTACTATAATTACTGTTAGTTGCACGCAGCAACTATGCTGATAGTTAAAGCACCAATACCTACGGTAAAAAAATTTGGCACCAAAAGCTTTGCAACAGTTTACAATGATTTATTGATAGAAGTTTTGTAATACTTAACTGCACTCTTAGGACTGGAATGTTTACTGTATTGGTTTGTCATTAAGCACTGGTACATTGAAAGATGAATCACATCACTTGTGTTATCCCTAGTTTCGCCCTCTTTGGTGGCGACTGTAGATGAGTACTGAGACGCTCGCTGAGAACTATTCTAACACTTTTTGACGACGGTCTAGGTAAACTAACAGGTAGATGGAACCATGTGTCTGGTTACAATGATGAGCCGAAACATTATGATCACCTCATTAATAGCCGGCCGCGGTGGTCTAGCGGTTCTAGGCGCTCAGTCCGGAGCCGCGCGACTGCTACGGTCGCAGGTTCGAATCCTGCCTCGGGCATGGATGTGTGTGATGTACTTAGTTTAGTTAGGTTTAAGTAGTTCTAAGTTCTAGGGGACTGATGACCACAGCTGTAAAGTCCCATAGTGCTCAGAGCCATTTGAACAATTTTTTTGAACCTCATTAATAGCTTGTTTCCGTCCACGGAATGAAACAGGTCACTGATGTGTATCAGGGATCCGAAAGTTTGTTGGTAGATTTGTGAAGGAATGTGGCATTAGATACCTACGCACACGTCATGTAATTCGCGTAAGTAGCGGGCCGTTGATTTATATACTCAGTGGCACCAGTTAGGGACCCAGATGGGTTACCTGGGATTTACATGGGGTGAATTTGGTCCGCAAGACATCAGCGTGAGTTCACTCCAATGATCCTGAAACCGTTGCAGCACGGTTCTGGCTTCGAGACACGGACAATTACACTGCTGAAGGATGACATCGCCGTCGGCGAAGACATTATGTACAAGCGGAGGCAGGTGTTTCGCAGCTGTCTGAGTGTCTTCGACTACTATTGCAGGTAACATGCCAGTGCAGCAGAACTTACTTCACATCATGATAGTGCTCCCACCAGCCTGCGTCCGTGGTGCGCTGCACGTTTGTAGCCGCTGTTCACCTCGATGGCGGCGTTTGCGTAGACGACCACAGATCTAGCGTAGCAAAAATGTGATTCACCCGAAGAGCCGACAGCTTATCACTGGTCAATGGTCCAATCCAGATGGTTCCGTGCCCACTGCAATCGTGACTGATGAGTCGTCGGGTGAACACGTAGGAGTGGTCTGCTGCGCAGCACCATTTTCCACCATGTATGATCTCAGAAACACTTGTGCTTGCACCAGCACTGAGCGCTTTCGGTAGAGATGCCACAGACACCATCTATCGTACTTTACAGAGCAGACAAGCCTCCGAACCTCGTGTTCTCCGAAGAGTAGTGAACGTCCAACCATTTCGCACCTAGTGGTAGTTTCATTGTCCTTCTACCTGTTTCTGTAGATGCACACGACAGTAGCACTTGAACATTCGACCAGTTTGCCATTTTAGAGGTACGCATTCACAGCATCTGGGTAAAAAGAGATCTGTACATCATCAAAGTCGCTTATCTCAATTGTTTTCCACATTTGCAGCCCATATCTTTGCTAGAGTGACCCCCATCCCTGTCTGTTCCACTTACATACTTTTGTTAGTGCCTCACTTTCTTGCAACACCACTAGGCGGCATCTACCGTTCCCATGGGCAGTGATCATAATATTTTGGCTTATTAGTCTATATTTACCTTTAACATATTTATGTCCACAAGAGAACCATTAAGTAAGACGGATATGTAACGTAGTCGGTGTCGCGTGTGCCCTCCCTGGAGTCCAACTACGCAGTGCCTGAGTAGTCGACTATCGGCTACTCTGTGCTCGTGTATGTAGGCGGCAGCCCGTATCCTCCGGAGGAGGCAACAGATAATGTTGCCTTACAACGTTCAAAATAGAGTCCTGAAATGAAAAGGAGAAATGTCACTGGCTTGATACAGTTCTATTCCTCACGTGACTGAATATTGGGTATTAACTTTATTTTCGGCCCTAACCACATTCATTGTGGTGTTTTAGTTAGGTAAGGCCTTAGTACAAGTATCTTGGACCGGCACGCTCAGACAGCAGCAGTTCGACATTCTATTTATATTAACGTCTCGGGGATCACAAATGTGCCGGCTGCTCCTAGCTCACACGAAGACCAGTCTGTTTTTATATTTGCACCAGCGCTACCCAGTACCCAATGAATCTCTTCATTTCAGATTAAGATTTGCATCCAACTTCTGCATAATCTGAATCTGTGTCTTCTCCAAAAACTGTTTTACTCCCTTGCCTGTAGTACCTTGCTAAGTACTGCCCACCCTCAGCAGGTAAGTCTCTTTCAGTGTTGTTTTCATTGCTTGTCTTTCAAGAAACTCTCCATTTATTTTATCAATGCATTGCTTCTGTAAAACAATTCAAAGCTTCAATTTTCTTCTGTTTGGGATTTCCAATTACACATCATTCTTAGGTCTAGCCACACATTCTCAGAAACCACTTTTTCAAATCATGGCCTATGTTTGATAATCTCTGTTGGTTAACCATATTGATTTCACCTCTTCTAGTCTGTTTCTTATATAGTCCTTGCTTTATCCGCCAAGTGTAATTGTGCTTCAGGTATGGTTGAAGTCCTTCACTTCCTCTGTTATGGTGTCCACAGTTTTTACGTTAATTATGTCACTAAATTTTTGGATCTGCTGAGTAGTTTCCTCAATGGAGATACGTATATATTGGTTGTCAATCGTTACATCGTTTTCGTTAGAGATTTCATACTACTGATGCGTTCTTGTGATATTTCTTCTCCATATTATGTGAAGCAAGAGAATGAATCAAAGAAGGATAACGAAGTTTATCACGGCGACATTCTCGAATGTTTGATTCTCAGTTTACTTACAACGTGTCAGATATGTTTGTCAATTCCAGAATTCTATGCCTTCCTCTTTTTTCATCATCATCGGTTAACTGTCGTACTAATAGGTTTTGTGGTACTCCCAAACATCTGATTGGCCGAATTATGTCATGGAGAGATGACTTATGCCTAGAGATTATGATGTCTGTAATGGGGACCTATTGGTAACGATACTGATTACAACAGATACCAAGTACCTTAGCTTTCTTTGTAATCGTTCAGCGTCGAGTTCCCGCTTCCATGCGCAACCATCAGTAAAGCTGCTGTCCCCGTTAAAGCTACTATTGCGAGCAATGATCACAACAGCTTTTTGGTAAGAAGATTTCAGTATGTGTACTCATGGGCTATGATTTTAAAGGCACCGCGGCTGTTAAATTTTACTTCATCATCGTTACGAGAGAATTGTCAAATAAGAAAGACACAAACATAGGTTACTCTGGTAACAAGTAGACAGAAGTGTAAGAAGCATACTGACCAAAGTCTGTTTTCAATCTCGTGCTGCAGTTGGCGATTATTGTGAACGAGTAGAAACTTCTTGGTAAGCAGTGTAAGATGTCAAACAAATAACACACCTTTTACTGAATTCCTGAAACAACTCTGGTTAACTCGATATGTCACACGACATAGTTGTGTGAAACTGAACGAATGATATTATTGTGTAGACGTAATAAATAATCCAGCATTTCGAGAAAATAAACCACTAAGATTCACACTAGTAATTGCAAGCTACTAATTTCCCCGACCCGAGATATGAGTTGCAGTTCTGAGGGAAAGGACAATTTTACGATGGCACGCAATCCCATATGGCTAAAAAACTCTCGCCACGGAGTTCCTAGCGAACACAATGAGATGCCACCACTGTGTAGGCCACGAGCAAAAGCAGCCCTTGACCCCGCTTTTAACGGTGACTTTTTGGGGAACCTTTCTACAGGAACATGGTGCGAGATACCAGATAAAACGTCAGTAGAAACTCAACTCAAAACAATGCTGACTCGTTGTAGCCACCTGTGTTAAAAGTCGCATTAAAGAAAAAGTTGTTTATCTCCGGATTACATAACGGAGGTTAACCTCTGCCCTGTGATAGAAACGAAGCCTATGATAGGCTACAAAAACTTACGTTATAACAAGTACAAACGCCGTGATTGGCTAGATAGATAACGCGTTGCCACCAGCTGGGATATAGGCATACAGCAGACAAAGTAATTGGCACTTTTCTTGCAGAAAATCGGCAAGTGTTTCAGCAAGGCGTCTCATGCTGTGCTGAGACGATTGTGAGAGTCATTGAGTGAACACTTGTTGACAGGCTCGTCTTCACTTGTAAGGAGTTAATCTGCAAAGTCTTTTAGTATGGAGAATCGCACCAAGCACTAACAGTTAACGTTTTGTGAGCGATTTGAGGGCAACGACGAACGCGCTACTCCAGCCAAAGAGAGTGTACGATGTTAATAAACCTAGCTAAGGAATAATCAGGAGTCTTGGAATCACCAAAGACGTAGGAAATATATCCGAGTGGGTTTAACAGTCGAGAGAGATTTAGAACAGAGCCTCAGGTTCCCAGCTCGTTCAGACAGCCGCCACTGTCACCGCAGACCAAGGTAAACACAGGCACCCTCGTGCCACGCAGTCAGTGATATTCATTTGACACTCACACGTGCGGTCGTCTCTGACTCCCTTATTTTCTGCTTTTCTGTGCATTCAACCATGACCTGTAGTTAAACGTATTCACAGTGGTTGGGCTTAATTGACGCAGAAATGAGAGATGTCAAATCTAACGAATAGGACTGATGAGCCACTGTAGAGCTATGAATTGTTTTCATTATGTACTTCGCTTTGATTGCTTGTTACTGACTTTCATTCAATTTTGTTTATTTCCATTGTGCATTTTAGCGTAATTGAAACCTCTGATCCCTATTGTATTTAATTTGTTTGCATTTTTATCGACCCTAGACATGGTATCTATATTTTAACATCCTGTACGTAATTTTACTAACATTCCTATGTCTTGAAGTCATACTTAGAGTAAAAATAAACCTTAGTCACGAATATCTAAGATTTTCATTTTTACCTAACGTATAGTTATGCCTGATCCCTTACTCTAAATTCTTTTACAGGGAGTTTAGTGGAACTGCCATTGAGATCATTGTCTGATTACATCTCTGTCCTTACTGCTGCACTCTCCTGAACTCTGCATGTGTGAGATATTATCCTCCTACCTTGAAGGCTGTAAGTTCAACACAAGATTCCTTAAATATTCACAGAGTGTCCTTGCACACCTGTGATAATGAGACAGAACTGAACCAGTCTCACACATTTTAGATAATGGCGACCGTGTCAGGATGCTAAATTACCATGGTAATGTGGTCAACCATATATAATTATTACAAAAAATGAAAATAAAAATTTTTGTAAATTTTTTATATTAAATTTTAATGTTGTATCAACCAATGGTAAGAATTAGTGGCTACTGACAAGTCATAAAGGAGACTGAGACCTTCAATCCACTGACAGACTTTTGCAGTATCCCCATAGTACAGTTGTAAAGCCATTGTTTGTTGTTGTTGTTGTTGTCTTCAGTCCAGAGACTTGTTAGATGCTGCACTCCATGCTACTCTGTCCTGTGCAAGATTCTTCATCTCCCAGTACCTACTGCAACCTACATCCTTCTGAATCTGCTTAGTGTATTCATCTCTTGGTCTCACTCTACGATTTTTTACACACCACGCTGCCCTCCAATACTAAATTGGTGATCCCTTGATGCCTCAGAACATGTCCTACCAACTGATCCCTTCTTCTAGTCAAGTTGTACCACAAATTTCCCTTCTCTCCAATTCTATTTAACACCTTCTCATCAATTATGTGGCCTACCCATCTAATCCTCAGCATTCTTCTGTAGCACCACATGTGGATAGCTTCTGTTCTCTTCCTATCTAAACCAATTATCGTCCATGTTTCACTTCCATACGTGGCTACATTCCACAAAAATACTTTCAGAAACGACATCCTGTCATTTAAATCTATACTCGATGTTAACAAATTTCTCTTCTTCAGAAACACTTTCCTTGTCATTGCCAGTCTACATTTTATATCCTCTCTACCTCGACCATCATGAGTTATTTTGCTGATAAATAGCGAAACTCATTTACTACTTTAAGTGTCTCATTTCCTATCTAATTCTCACAGCATCACCCGATTTAATTCGACTACATTTCATTATCCTCGTTTTGCTTTTGTTGATGTTCACCCTATATCCTCCTTTCAAAGCACTGTCCATTCCATTCAGCAGGTCCAGGTCCTTTGTTGTCTCTGACAGAATTACAATGTCATCGGTGAGCCTCCTACTCCGAATTTTTCTTTTGTTTCCTTTGCTGCTAGCTCAATATGCTGATTGAATAGCACTGGGGATAGGCTACAACCCTGTGTCACTCCCCTCCCAACTACGGCTTCCCTTTCATGACCCTCGACTCTTATATCTGCCATCTGGTTTCTGTACAAGACCGACATTGAAGAGAGAAGATGGGCGAAAATATTTTAAAATATACTTTTTCTAACACCCGTCCTATTGTAAACTAGTTGCCTGCGAAGAGCTACAAAAATATAAATACCTTTAGCTATATCTTGATAAGAAGAATACACGTTTTTAAAGACAATACTCCACGAGACTCCGCACTGAACCGTCTACATTATGCTGAGGGTCACACCAAACTACGGCAACATGCTGTTGCTAAATTCGACGAAGAATTAGACTGCCCACCCAAAGGTTTGCCGAGAGGCATCTTGCACAAGTTCTTCAGCTTCGAGCAATGACCTTCGCCACCAACCTCACGCAAGAACATTCGTAGACGTATGAGAACAGTGGTCAAAATTAGGTAAAGGTCAGTGTCAGAGAGTGGAAAAGCTGCAAAAAAGCACAACTGTTAACATAGAACTTCGATGTTTTCATATCGATATGATACAGTTAACATCTCTCTATACAATATGTATAAGTGTCAGAATAAGACCTGTATAACTACCTTTTCACAAGCTTAGTTCCATTAGCAACGCAGGACAATTTTTTTGTGAAGGAACGTTTTATTTTATGTACTTACAATGTAATCAGAATAAGATGTTAAGAAGGAAACCTGTTAACGAATATTTTGTCTTAAAGTTACCATTTTTATAATGTTAATTTACTGTCTATGAGTGTAATATTTTAAAATTTTATCCATGCATAATTATCAATGCATTACTCTGTTAGAGCAATAATTTTTTTTAGAATTATATGTGTGTATGAATATTGTTTGTGACTATAGTATTTCTGAATTTGGTTAAATCAATAACATAAATGATAAAATCTTTGACATGATTAGGATTCGCTAAAGAATTATTATGCTGCTTACATTAGTTTTAAGAATCATAATTTTTGTAACACGAACAGCAGAATGTAAACACTGCAGTTTTGGATTACATATAAAACACGTAAATTTTTAAGTTGATTTAAATAGTGAGTGGTTGGGAAAGTAGCATTAAAAGATCGATTTGAGAGGCTCCTCATCTTAGATATAAAAAATCTAAAATAGACACAACTCATATAAATAACCGAAAAAAGAAGTTGATATTAGCGTAAAAATTTATAGTTTTCACTTAAGGGAGACAATTAAGTCAGTAACATAGTGAACCATATGGAAAATTGAAATATACAAACCAATCGAATTAAGAATAATAAGAACTAGAGCAAGTAGCTGACCAATATTCAATGTTTCAGAAAAAGTATAATTTTTGACTGACTTAGACAACGCCTCAACCACAGTCTAACTTCAGTACCAAAATTATCGCAGAAGGGTGGTGATACGTAAGGTGTCAAAAAAATGACACACCTTACATTGAATTCCTGAAACAATTCTGACTCGATATGTCTCACGACATAGTTACGTGAAGGCGAACGAATTTTATTAATATGTAGATGTAATAAATAAGCCAGTATTTCGTGAGTATAAACCACCAACTTCACATTAGTAATTGAAAAAAAGTAATATCCCCAACCCGAGCTACAAGACGCAGTTCTGAGGGAAAGGGTAATTTTACGATGCCTTGCCACCCTGAGTGGCTACAAAACTCTCACAATGGGATACCTAGCGAACACAATGAGATGCTGCCCCCACTCTGTAGACCGCTGGCAAAAGCAGCCCTTGTCCCTGCATTTAACGATGGCCCTTTGGAAAGCCTTTCTACAGGGCCACCGTGGGAGATCCCAGAAAAAACGTCTGGAGGGACAAAACTCAAAACACTGGTGACTCATTGTAGCCACCTGCGTTAGAACTCACATGAAAGAAGAAGCTTTTTATCTCAGTAATCCATAGCAGAAACTAAACTCTGTCCTACGAAAGAAACGACTCCTGTGACAAGCTAAAACAACTGTAGTAGGTAAAGATACAGCAAGTACAAACGCCCTGATTGTCCAGAAAGAAAATGCATGGCCACCAGCTTTGATATAGGCATACTGCAGACAGAGTAATTGGCTCTCGTATTGCATAAAATGGTCCAGTGTTTCAGCAAGGCGACTCACACTGTGCTGAGACGATTGCGAGAGTTATTATATGAACACTTGTTCACAGTCTCGTTTTCACTCGTAAGGAGTTAAACTGCAAAGTCTCCTAGTACGGAGAATCGCACCTAGCAATGACAGTTAATGCTAGTGAGCGATTTGACGACAACGACATACGCGCTATTCCAGCCAAATAGCGTGTACCATGCCAATTAACTTAGCTATGGAATAAGACGTAGGAAGACGTAGGAAATGCATCCGACTTGTGTTCAACAGTCGAGAGAGATTTAGAATAGATTCTCAGGTTCACAGTTCGTTCTGACAACTGCCACTGCCGCCGCTGACGCGAGGTAAACACCCGCTCGCTCGTGCCACGGCAGCAAGTGATATTCAATTGGTCCTCAAAACTGCGGTCGTCTCCGTCTCTCCTATTTTCAATTTTTCTTTTTTTGTTTGTACATACAACCATGACCTGTAGTTAAGCATATTCACGATTGTCGGGCCTACATGAAACAGAAACGCGAGATGTCCGATCTAAAAAGAAGGACTGATCAGTCACTGTAGAGTTATGAATAGTTTTAATAGTGTAGTTCCTTTTGATTGCTCTTTACTGACCCCCATTCAATTTCGGGTTTTTATAATGTGCATTTTAGCTTAGTTGATATCTCTGGCCCCAAATGTATTTAATTTGTTTGTATTTTTATCGACCCCCAGACACGGTCATCAACCATCTTACCATTAAAGAACCGTACAATAGAAATTTCGTGTCACAGTTGTGAAAACCCTGTATCAATATTTTACTATTCTGCACCTAATTTTTCTAACATTGCTATGTCGTGAAATGATACTTAGAGTAAAAATAAACCTTAATAACGAAAATCTAAGATTTTCATTTCTTGCTAACATTTAGTTACGCCCGATCCTGTACCCTAATTTACTTTACATGGAGTGTAGTGGAACCGACATTGAGATCACTGTCTAATCAGACACAAACAATCACTGTCCATACTGCTGCACTCTTCTGAATTCTGCATGTGTGTGATAGCATACTCCTACATTGCCGGTCGTAGGTTCAACACTAAATTCCTAAAATACTCACAAAATGTCGTTGCACACCTGTAACTGGAAGATAGATCAGAACTAGTCTCACACATGTGAGAGCACAACACGCTATTTACTGCGGTTTTCCCAGGGCAGTTCTTGCATCGTGTTACTGCGTAACACTCTAGTCCTGCCACATCCGCCTATCGTTTCAATCGTTTTTCATCTGTGTGGCACTCCACTCATCCCCCCCCCCCCCCAACGGTTAACATATTTAGCCGGCTGGTAACGTGCTAGCCTCTCACGCAGTGGGCCCGGGTTCGATTCCCGGCCGAGTAGGAAATTTTTTCCGCTAGTGGACTGGGTGTTGTGTTGTCCTCATCATCGTCCAGCAAGTCGCTCAATGTGAAGCTGATGCAGAGAAGATTTGCATTTGGCGGCAGAACCCGATTAGTACCTACCGGCCAACTATGCCATACGATCATTTCATTTCATTTTCCCCCACGACTCGTATACAGCTGTCACGTTAGTGGCGCATATTCTAAAGCCTAAGAATAAGCTTTGTGTGACGTACGTGAGAGAAGACAGGACTCAACAGCTGATCTTACTTTCCGGACGTCCTGCACTATAACGCAAATTGCAGGTACCTATAAGCCAATGATAACCAAAATACCTAATACCATTAGGCATGAATGTGTTCACATGTCAACTAGTACCTTCCACAATTTTTAGCGCCTAACTAGCTTTAAAATGAACAAAAAGTGACACTCACTCGTGGAAAATGCCGAAAATAAATAATGTTTAGGTAACACTCCAACACAAACCCATTTTATTCACTTAAATTAATAAAATAATTTAAAAAGCGAAATAACTAACATTAATTTTCTGCAGTAAAATATTTATGTTATGGCTCGTCATGAATTGGCTTTGGCTTGTTAGATCATCCTCAGACAATACTGAACAGGTAGTCCACGTAACATCAGTGATAGTTTAGAGCTGCACAAAGATAATTGTCTGCAACGTTATGTAACCTTTTACAACTATACGACATATCTATGTGAAAAAAACAAGCCTAATAGAGTAGGCAAAGAAACTATGGACCTTATATTACGTTGTAATAAAATACAGAAAGTATATGAAAGTCAAGGCTAAGAAAGTACACTAGTGAGTACTAGCACAGACTACTGCGATATAAGGAAAAAAAATTCTTGGCCGTAAAAAGCAAGCAAAGAGGGGAGGGGTCAGCAGGGAGTAATGAGGCAGTTGAAAGTTGTTGAGAAACAGTCGTGCTATTTGAAACAATTATATTATTTTGTGATGAGATAAATGTTACTGGATGCTGCCACTTTATCAAGGCGAACAATGGAACCGCATTTATTCATTAAGGGGAAGTCAGGATCCCATGATCCGTATTTACGGATAGCTAGAATTTGAAGTAATTATAGTTCTCAGCCTTTATTTGGGCTGCAGGGAACATCACATTTAATGTCATAACGATGACGGTCATTCAGACAATGTTCGGCGAAGGCAGAATCTTTGGTTTTCAGTCTCGATCTCCGTTCATAATAGCTCAGTTGTTTACAACAACAATTTCTAATTCTGATTGGTGTCAAACAAGGTACATTGTAACAAGTCAAGATCCACATTCACACAGTTCCCTGTGTTTGTTTTCATTCCTACTCTAGTCAAAAGTTTTCATTCCTACTCTAGTCGAGAGTTTGATTTCACACCAGCAAGTTGCAGAAAGTGGAACCGGTATTCTTAAGATTTTTGTGATAGTAAAAGACATGTGCGCCCCTTTTTTGTGAAAATGTCTCCAGTTCCTATTTAGCTCTACGAAAGTCATTAAACTACACTTCGGTTCACGTGCCACAAGACGATAATATTCCATCATCCACCGAATTAGACGGCAGGATCCACGAGTTAACTTTTAAGTTTTTCCAATGAGGGAAAAAAATTAGGAACGGAGTTTGTTAGTTTTAACAAGTGTTGTTTAAGATAAGTGGATGAGCAGCGAAAGAAATAAACAGAAGGGTACATTTGGCCAAGGTGCCTTTAGTAAACAAAATAGTTTTTAAAGTGTGTGTGAATCAACACATTTACAGTGAGTTAATGTTACCAGTTTTGGCCGGTGTGGCCGAGCTGTTCTAGGCGCTTCAGTCTGGAACCACGCGACCGCTACGGTCGCAGGTTCGAATCCTGCCTCGGGCATGGATGTGTGTGATGTCCTTAGGTTAGTTAGGTTTAAGTAGTTCTAAGTTCTATGGGACTGATGACCTCCGATGTTGAGTCCCATAGTGCTCAGAGCCATTTGTTACCAGTTTTAATTACGACAGTGAGATGTGGAATTTAACTACACAAATATTCAAACATAGAGGTAAGTTTGTTGTCAGCTGGCAATGGAATCGTTGTTGTTGTTGTTGTTGTTGTTGTTGTTGTTCTTGTTGTTTATATGGCCTTCAGTCAAACCAACCGAGCGAGATGGCACATTGGTCAGCACACTGGACTCCGATTCCGGAGTACGACGCTTCCAATCCGCATCCGGACATCGTGATTTGAGTTTCCCGCGATTTCCATACATCGATTCATACAAATTCCGGTTCGTGTCTTTAAAAGGTGAAAGGTGGCTACACTGAGTCACAGCGCCAGAGATTGCGCGAAAGAGTATTATTCAGCCGCCTCCACAGGCAGTGCTTGTTCAGAAGCGGTGGTAGGCAGTGCTTGTCGTGAAGTCGTAGTGGAGAGTGCCTATTGAGAAGTAGCAGTGGGCAGTGCTTGTTGAGATGTAGCAGTGGTGAGTCGTTGTTGACAAGTTCCCATGGAGAGTGCTTGTTCAGATGTTGTCATATTGTTTGATGGGCTAGACACCAGATATTGTTGGATTGGAGATGCTGTAATGATCAGAGTGTGCTTTTCGTCAATATACATGATGGTAAAAAATTCCTTTTTTTATTATTTCAATGTCTTAAACAATAATGCCTCTTGGTCACAGGTTCGGTCAACAAAGCATCTGGCTCGTGTTCTTGTATTAGACTGTATTTGTAGTTTCTATATGCAATCATAGTATTTCTGTTTTTTTAATTACTTCAGTGTAAATGGTGCTTAAAGTATCTTGTCTTATTGAGGAAGAACCGTGCCAGATGTGTACGTTGAATCACACTTCCACACACAGAACAGTTACACTTGTGCTTTGTTTTTTCGTAGCTTTTATAGTTGCTGGGGACTTAATTAATTAATTGTGTTAACGCAAGTTTTCCTTCATTCTTTGTTGTTATTCTATGCAGTCAGATTGTGTACTAATACTAGTCAGGGCCAACCGGTTACGAGACTTCGTAGCCGGACATACAGCTACTAAAATTAAAATTATTTGCATAATAAAAAAAAATAATTAAGCCCCCATGCAAAGGTCACAGCCGAATTCCTTCTCCGTCCTTCCCCCATAGAGCTTGTGCTGTCTACCCACCTAATCTTTAGCTTTCATCTACAGCACCATATTTTAAGTTTCTGTTCCCTGTTTGTTTTAACTGTTTATTGTCCATGTTTGACTTCCATACATGGCTCCATTCCACACCCTCACTTACGGAAAAGACTTCGTACCACTTAAGCCCGTATACGATGTTAGAAATATCTCTTCTTCAGAAACGTTTTTCTTGCCATTTTATATCCTCTCTACTTTGGTCATAATCACTTATTTTGCCGCCCAGATAATAAAACTCAACTACTTAAAGTGTTTCGTTTCCTAATCTAATTCCCTTAGTATCGACTGATATAGTTCTACTACAGCCCATTTTCCTCGTTTTGCTTTTGTTGATGTTCATCTTATATCCTACTTTCAAGACACTGACCATTCTGGTCAGCTGCTCTTACAAGCCCTTTG
Organism: Schistocerca cancellata; assembly: GCF_023864275.1. NCBI lineage: Eukaryota > Metazoa > Arthropoda > Insecta > Orthoptera > Acrididae > Schistocerca > Schistocerca cancellata. The sequence goes on along the minus strand of NC_064630.1, from coordinate 615,720,263 downwards.
CTGTCTCTGACAGATATACAGTGTCATCAGCAGACTTTAAAGTTTTTTTTTTCCTTTCCCCGAACATTAATTTCCACTTCAAATGTTTCTTTTGCTTCCTTTACTCGTTCAATGTACAGACTGAATTACATCAGCGATGTGCTACAAACTTGGCTCACTCCTTTCTATAACTAAATAGTAAGCAAGCAGATGCATAAAAGAAATTTAATTTCTTTACCGGTTTCGGGCACTTAGTGTCTTTCTTCAAAAGGTTATACCTGTAGCATTATTTTCGAGTGTTAAGAATTAGATGCATTCAGCAAAATGAACTTCTCAACCAATGCTTCCCTTTCATGACCCTGGGCTCTCGTAACTCCCGCTTGGTTCCTGTACAAGTTGTAAATAGCCTTTTGTTTCCCGTATTTCACCCTTGCTACTTTCAGAGTTTCAAAGACAATATTTTAGTCAACATTGCCAAAATCTTTCTCTAAGTCTGCAAATACTATAAACCAAGGTTTAGCTTTCCTTAAGCTATCTTGTAAGTCAAGTCATAGGAACACTATTTCTTCGTGTGTTCCTGCATTTCTCAGGAATCCAAACAGATCTTCCCTGAGGTCAGCTTCTACCAATTTTTCCCCTCTTCTGTAAAGAATTTGTTAGTATTTTGCAACCGTGGCTTATGAAACTCACAGTTCGCAATATTAACGCCTGTGAGGACCTAATTTGTTGGGAAACGGAATTATTACATCTCGTTGAAATCTGAGGATATGTCGCCTACTTAATACATCTCGCGTACTAGATGGAAGAGTTTTGTCACGGATGGCTCTCCCAAGGCTATCAATAGTTCTGGCGGGATGTCTTCTACTCTCGGGACTTTTTTTTCTTTTTTTTTGTTTTACATCTTTCACTGTTCTGTAAGACATAAACCTTTCAAAAACAAGTCGGACGATTAATTGAAAGAAAAATAAATGACTGAAACAACAAATGGAAACATTATTAGGAACAAGTGATCAAAATATAAAGTCCATTAAAACATCATGAGTCCATTCTTGACGTTCTTGTTAGATTTTGGCTAAAAATTCTGCTGTAAGGTTTTCTGTGGTTTACGAGTGGCAATTGGAGTTTCAGAATGCAGTCAATAGTGATACTTGCATAATTAGTGTGAAAAAGAAGTGTAGTTATAAAATTTATTAGTAAATTGATAGTGATTGTTGAACTGATATCAGAGTTTCACCTTTATAATTCCACATGCAAACTGACTGTGTGCTCGGATTTTGCCAAAATGGTCGGCTTTCCTTAGAACGTGTACCCGTACCAAACATTCCAGTTACAGGGACAGGGATACTGAACGAAATCCAGTGGAAAAATGTCAGCTGCTTACGACGAATTGGTATTGGCTATTATTTCCCGCCTGACCTGGTCGACAGTTTTCTTAGATTAGATTAATTATTCATTCCATCTCATATTAACACGGGATAGTTGAAGACTACTGATCCAGGATTTATCAAAACATTTATAAGTTGATAAGGGGATAGCTGAAGACTATTAATCCAGGCTTCATAAAAACATTTATAAGTTTAGCGTAAAGTGAACTATGTTTGGCTGCAAAATAATCATTCTTATACTCCGTCTTACTCGTTAGAGAGGTCAGTAAAGATCTAAATCAAGAAGGAAACTCTGTGTTTAGCAATTGATGGCATGAATAGCTTGCCATATATATTATACAAAACAAGGTGAGGACGAGCTGGATTTTCAGGACCATTCATCTGTGATGCAAATACCCATAATAGAAAAATTTGATGTGTAATACATAAATCCTGGACTATCGAACAGTGGACGTGAGTAATTTCGTAGGATGAGTCTTTTGTTGAACTACTTCAAACTTCTGGTGTGTTTACTATTCAGGGGAGAAACATGAAGGGGCTCCGTGATAGATGTGGGCGGCCGTATAATAGTATTCCTTGAGCTCCATGGTTACTCCGCATAGTCATGTTACTGCCATGGTTTACGTGATCATTTTGGCTGATAAGGCCTTTACATTGGTACAATGCTTGTCCAGCTGTGGCAATGACGAGGCCCCCGCTCACGCAGCTCGCATCGTCCAGGACTGGTTTTGTGAGCACCAGGACGAATTGTTTCAAGTCCCCTGTTAACCACAGTCCCCGTTGTTGTTGTTGTGGTCTTCAGTCCTGAGACTGGTTTGATGCAGCTCTCCATGCTACTCTGCCCTGTGCAAGCTTCTTCATCTCCCAGTACCTACTGCAACCTACATCCTTCTGAATGTGCTTGGTGTATTCATCTCTTGCTCTCCCTCTACGATTTTTACCCTCCACGCTGCCCTCCAATGCTAAATTGGTGATCCCTTGATGCCTCAGAACATGTCCTACCAATCGATCCCTTCTTCTAGTCAAGTTGTGCCACAAGCTCCTCTTCTCCCCAATTCTGTTCAATACCTCCTCATTAGTTAAGTGATCTACCCATCTAATCTTTAGCATTCTTCTGTAGCACCACATTTCGAAAGCGTCTATTCTCTTCTTGTCTAATCTATTTATTGTCCACGTTTCACTTCCATACATTGCTACACTCCATACACATACTTTCAGAAACGACTCCCTGACAAATCTATACTCGATGTTAACAAATTTCTCTTCTTCAGGAAAGGCTTTCCTTGCCATTGCCAGTCTACATCCGCGTATCTCAACATTATTAGCCGTTTGTGGTCGACTTTGGAGAGAAGGATACGTGATCGCTACCCACCTTCATCACTTTTACGTGAAGTTGCCACAACTCTGCTGGAAAAATGGCACCGGATTCCACTGACATGCATTTATCCACAGAGAGATGACTGGAAGGTGTTTTGAGGATCAACATACGAGGCCTGTCTAAAAGGTAACCAACCTTTGGCCAGAACAAATATTTCGAATACCTGATGGGGTTGGGACCCTAATCCCCTTCAAAGTTGCACGCACTTGGCCCACCGATTCTTCCACTGCTGGAAACACCTCTGGAAGTCATCGTTAGGAATAGTGTTCACCTCTGTCGTCGTGTACCGTTTTATCTCTTCTCTACTCTCAAAACGAGATCCTTTCAATGGCGTCTTCAATTTTGGAAACAACCAGAAGTCTCAAGGAGACATGTCGGAAGAGTACGGAGGTTGGCGAACGGCTGTAATTCCATGTTTGGCCAAGATATTTTGGATCAAGTAGGAAGAATGTGCGGGGGTGTTGACGTGATGCAGTTGCCAGTTTTTCGCAGTCCACATGTCTGGTCTTTTGCGCCGAACTGCGTCACAGCGGCACCGGAGAACATCTTGGTAGTACTGCATTGTCACTGTTTGTCCTTCCGGTGCGTATTCGTGATGCACAATTCCACGGACATCAAAGAATACAGTCAGCATCACCTTGATTTTGCTTCGCATCTGCCGCACTCTGTTCGGCCTTGGAGACCCGGGATACTTCCAATGTGAACGCTGTCTTTTGTTTCTGGGTGGTACCCGAACATCCATGGCTCATCTCCAGTTACCACAGTGTTCAGAAACCCAGGATCAGAGTTGGTGGTGTACAGAAGGTCCTGTGCAACGTCAAAACGAAGGTCTGTTTGTTGTGACGACAACAACTTGGGTACGAGTTTCGCAGCCACTAGGTGCGTGTTCAAATCATCATGCAAAATTACGTGTGCAGAATCTTTACTTACTCCAACCTCTTGGGCAATCTACCGCACCGTCAAACGACAATATGCCATCACCAAATTTTGCACCCTCTCAAGAAAAGCTGCACTCCGAGCAGTTTCGGGCCTGCCAGAACGCTGGTCACGCTCCGCTGAACTCGGGTCCTTTGCCTTTCGCGGGCAAGTGCTCTACCATCTGAGCAACCCAAGCACGACTCACGCCCCGTCCTTACAGCTTTACTTCTGCCAGTACCTCGTCTCCTACTTTCCAAATTTTACAGAAGCTGTCCAGCGAACCTTGCCGAACTATCACTCCGGAAAGGAAGGATATTGCGGAGACATGGGTTAATCACATCCTGGGGGATGTTTCCAGAATGAGATTTTCACCCTGCAGCGGAGTGTGCGCTGATATGAAACTTAATGGCAGATTAAAATTGCGTGCTGGACCAAGACTCGAACTCAGAACCTTCGCCTTTCGCGGGCAAGTGCTCTACAATCTGAGATACCCAAGCACTACTCACGCCCCGTCCTCACAAACTTACTTCTGCCAGTACCTCGTCTCCGCAATACCCTTTCTTTCAGGGGTGCTAGTTCTGCAAGGTTCGCAGGAGAGCTTCTGTAAAGTTTGGAAAGTAGGACACGAGGTACTGGCAGAAGTAGATCTGTGAGGACGGGGCGTGAGCCGTGATGGGTAGCTCAGAAGGTAGAACATATGCCCGCGAGAAGCAAAAGTCGCGAGTTCGGGTCTCGGTCCGACACACAGTTTTAATCTGCCAGGAAGTTTCATATCAGCGTACACTCCGCTGCAGGGTGAAGATCTCATTCAAGATTTCCTTTGTTAGACACGTGCGATTCGCATTAAAATATTCTTTGAATATATCTCCACTTTCAGATCCACAACTCGCGCCTTAAAAGCTGCGTTATCCATTGACGTAGAGTATAGTACAATTTGTAGCATAGATCTCGTGGGCGTCGCCGGCTCATAATTAGTTTCCTGGTCCTGCGTGACTTTACGTGCGTAGGAGATTTCGCACTGGACCTAAAACGCAACACTCGATCTGTTGGCAATCCAGAAAGCACTTGCGCCGAACCTCTGTAGAAGAGTTGAATATAGCCGCGGAAAACGTGGTTAACGTAGTGATAAACTTTTATCATTTTAGAAAAAAAAAGGAAAACGAGTTAATAATAATAATAACAATGAAACTAGACTTACGAGATTTAGTTGGAAACCTTTTAGTACAGTTTATTAGCTACACAGTACGTACAAGTGTTTAAATACTTCGTTTCCCTCTTAAAAAGAAGAGCTGGTTCCGTCCAAGGACAATTTCTTAAATTGGCCTGCAGTTCCGGTTATCGGCGGGGCGTTTCCTCTCCCTGACGTGTACTTTTCCTGTTCCAGCAGCCACTCGCGATTGACCATCCCCATATCTACATCTACATATATACGTACATACTCCGATAGCCAACAAGCGGTACGGTGGAGGGCACTATTCGCGCCAAAGTCATATGTCCCCCGCTATGTTCTACTCGCTGATTCCGCGAGGGATAAACGACTATGTGAACGCCTCAGTACTAGCTCTAATTTTCCTTATCTTTGGTCACTGCGCGATTTGGAAGTTGTTAGTAATAATATATGCTCTACATCCTCACCATATCTACATCTACATATATACGTATATACTCCGATAGCCACCAAGCGGTGCGGTGGAGGGCACTATTCGCGCCAAAGTCATATATCCCCCGCTATGTTCCACTCACGGATCACGCGAGGGATAAACGACTGTCTGAACGCCTCAGTACTAGCTCTAATTTCCCTTATCTTTGATCATTGCGCGATTTGGAAGTTGGTGGTAATAATATATGCTCTACATCCACTGCGAAGATCGGATTTTTGAATTTAGTGAGCAGACCTTTCCATTTAGCGCGTCGTCTATCTACAAGTGTGTCCCAATTCAAACTTTCTATGAGATTTCTAACGCTCTCGTGATGGCTAAATGTACCAGTCACGAATCTTGCCGCTCTTCTTTGGACCTTCTCAATCTCTTGAATTAGACCCAACTGGTAAAGATCCCATACAGACGAACAATACTGTAATAATGGACGAACTAAAGAATTGTAAGCAATTTCCTTTCCTGAAGGACTGCATGCTTCAGGATTCTACCAATAAACCGCAATCTAGAGTTCGCCTTACCCGTTACTTGTGTAATATGATCGTTCCATTTGAGATCATTTCGAATAATCACACCCACACACTTGACGGATGTTACCGCTTCCAAAAACTGGGCATTTATTTTGTACTTGTACATTAATGGGGATTTTCGCTTTGTTATCGCAGTAAGTTACACTTACTAATATTGAGATATAACTGCCAGTCATTACACCACGCATTTATTTTCTGCAAATCCGCATTGATTTGTTCACAACTTTCGTGTGATAGTACTTTCCTGTAGACTACAGCATCATCGGCAAACAGTCTAATGCCGCTGTGAATACTATCAACCAGATCGTTTATGTAAAACGTAAAAAGCAACGGACCTATTACGCTCCCCTGGTGCACACCTGATGTTACTCTTGTTTATTTGAAGCCTCCCCATTCAGGACGACATACTGCTCTCTGTCTGTTAGAAAACTTTCTATCAAACAGCATATGTCATCGGATAGACCGCACTTTTTGGAGCAAACGACAGTGCAGAACTGAGTCGAACGCCTTTCGAAAGTCGAGAAATATGTCATCCACTTGGGAGCCTGAGTCTAGAGCCTGTTGTATATCATGCACAATGAGGCCCAGCTGTGTCTCGCATGACCACTGTTTCCTAAAACCGGGCTGGTTTCTGCAGATGAGCTTCTCAGAGTCTAGAAAGGTCATTATGTCTGAACACAAAATGTGTTCCATGATTCTACAACAAATCGATGTCAGTGAAATTGGCCGGTAATTATGTGCATTATACACTGCTATGGCCTGTCCCGAGGAACTTTCCGCTGTTACAATGATCTCTGATAGATGATGGATAAGAATGTAGCTATATTTGTAATATAGTCAACATAAAATGTTACGGGGATACCGTCTGGGCCAGATGCGGCGTCAAAGGATCTTAACTGTTTTACAACCCCAGATACTGTTCCTAAACAGTGTCCAATTCCATTTCAAAATTTCACTGCTGTTTACGTCTGGTTTAAACCAGCATACTGTACCTAAAACAATATATTATTACTGACAGTATCTCGGGGATCTTGCTATAGACACTTCGACAATTTACTAACAGGAGATTTAGCATATTTAAATACTTCGGAATGACCTGTTTAGGCGAACTAACAATTTTTGCAGTTGGCACACCTACACCAGTGTCATGAACCGGTAATTTTTCAGGCCAACGGTTTGTTCCCCGTGGGGAGGAACCTAATCTAAAAAACCTCCATGTGCACGCTACAATTACTGTGCTACCCATGTAGCTGCTTCCTGTGTGTAGTGCTCTCCTGATCTATCGAGGGACTCCTACAACCTTCCACCCCACAGAGTAGGTCGAGGAATCTACAACTATTTTCGACACAGAGTCGACGTAGCCTTTGGTTTAGATTCTCCACTCGACTAGAGGACCCTGGTACACCCTGGGTACAATGCTGCAAACCGTCAGCTTGGCTTCCACTCCTCGAAAGATGGAGGCCGCCTTAGCCAATTTAGCCAGCAGTCGAGAGGACACAAGGATTTCCTCGGAACCCCAACGACAGGCATCGTTGGTGTCGACATGTGCAACAATCTGCCGCTGGCCGCACCCCGCACGCTCGATAGCCGCCGGAAAAGCCTCTTCCACATCCCAGACAAGGCCCTCCGGCAAGCACACAGAGTGAACGTTGGACTTCTCCCCGCCTTAGCCCCTATATTCCTAATGGGCTCCATGACCTGACTAACATTGGAGCTCCCAATGACTAACAAACCCCTACGCCCACGTGCCTGTCCGGACCTTGCTGAAGGAGCAGCCACTATCCTGGCAAAAGGTGCGTTCTGATCCAGCTCAGCCCCCCCTCCCTCAGCATCAGGTAGACACTGACTCCATTAGAAAATTGCACGAGATTTGGTAGGAGCCCGCGTCCCCCATGCAGCCTTAGCCTTGAGGCACGAGCCCTCAACACAGTCCACCACGCACACTTAGATGAGAGTGGGCCAGCCGGCTCAGTCGCACCTGAGGTCGTCTCAGTGCCAGAGGGCTGTGACATCGCCCCTGCACATCTAGTACAGCAGAAGCTGTTCCAGGCACCCCATCCACACCGCATCTTAAGATGGCACTCTGGAGCCTGTTGACTGTGGCCAAGAGAGCTTCCAGCTATGTTTGGACAGTGGCCAACTCCTCCTGCATCCGCACACAACAGACACAGTCACTGCCCATCCAGCTAATATGTGATTTACTACAAGAAACTTACGTAAACCTTCTGCTACACAAGATTAACAGATACATTCTAGTTTGCAGAAAGGACACTCAATGAAAAACAATAAAAATGTGTGGTAGAGATCTGGTGCTTATTTTCCTGCTAGGGGCTATCTACTTAATACTAAAGAAAAAAACAGTAACCTACAGTAAACTACTAGGGGATATCTAGTGAAAATTACTAAAGAATTAAACAGTACCCTACAGTAACCTACACCTAGTGATTATCCCAAGAATTTATAATGTAAACAAACTACAACACCCTTATTGGCATTGTAGCGAGAGGGAAGTGCTTCTCTGGGCTGTACTACTAACCTGGTGTCTTGCTGCTCCGGTAGGTCCCCCGTAGCACATAAGTAGCGCTCAGTCGCCAGGTTCCATGTAGGTGGTGATGCTGCTGAACTGGAGTGCTTAGGGATGCCAGTAGTTAATTGTCAACAGTGTCTGTACTATACTTCTTTTAATACAGAGATAGCTTTGTCACACACGTCACAGAATCAGCATTTGCAATATGGCGGCTCTGGACTACGCCATTATATTCGGCACTTTACATACATTAATCCCATTTTCTGACTTTACATAATGACAGACCCTGTCCACGACACGTGGCGTTCTTATAACTAATAACTTCACTTTCTCTCTCAGCCAATGAGGACATATCTCTCGTTTCCTACACACACACACACACACACACACATATGTATATCCAAACCTTCAGCCAATGGCCGTTGAGATTGCTGTTGCTAGGTGGATCTGACGTCACGTTTGCGGACATTTTGACTCAAGTTTGTCTCGGAACACTGTCTCAGATTGTAAGATCCTACTACCGAATAGTCGGATCCTGTTCCTACTAAGGTTGCACAACATCGCCTCCTAATGCTCCTTGCTGACGCTTAATTGTTAAATGTACATATAGCCTGGCTGCTACTGAGCTTTCCCGATCGCATAAATGTGTGTAATACTTGGTTTAAACACGTGAAGGGAATGCATATATGCATTACAAAACGTTTATGTACACATAAAAATGACTTAATAAAATAATAAAAACTGCCACCTTCAATGTATCAAGTGTAAATGACACTAATAAACTTGTCTGAAACACAGAGGTGAGTTTAGTTTCAGAAGTTACAGAAGCACTCCGTGTTTCAGTAGTTTTCCTGCATGTACGTAAGAAGTAATTTGAGACACTGTTATTATCAAAGTCATTACTTAGCATTGTTCGTATTTGTTTGAGGAAACAATTATTTTCTCCCGTAATTGTTACTAATATTGGATATACTGTTGACAGCATTTTGCTTTGGACCTCAGTACTAAATGAACAATGTGAAGATTGTAAGTCTGCCTAACATCTTGATCTCTTCGTCAGAAGTGTCTTCCCGAACTATTCTCTACACACTGATTTACAAATAACGTAATCCTTAAACATGACTTAAGGGCTGCATTTTCACGAGAATTACCATGAAGATGACCTTTACACTTGTTAGAAGCAGTGAGCAGTGCTTGTCAGTACACAATTCGTCATTAAATCTTTGTTACCAGTTAAGTGGGTCAATCATTCTTCTGATATACCTTCTCTGTGATATCGCATGAATGACAAATACTGAAGAGCTCTCTAACAAGGGGTCACAGTCATTGTTCATGAATAGTTACAGATGCCGGCCGGAGTGGCCGAGCGGTTAAAGGCGCTACAGTCTGGAACCGCACGACCGCTACGGTCGCAGGTTCGAATCCTGCCTCGGGCATGGATGTGTGTGATGCCCTTCGGTTAGTTAGGTTTAAGTAGTTCTAAGTTCTAGGGGACTTATGACCACAGCAGTTGAGTCCCATAGTGCTCAGAGCCAATAGTTACAGATTTAGCATTTTACAGTCTTCGAGTTGGTGGTGAAATCAAGTACAATGGTCTTCTGTTACATAACACTTGGAAGTAGTCCCAGTGCTCTAACTCCATTCTGCCTAGCTACTTAACGGTTTCATTAGTCACTAAAATATTAATTAGAAATTTAAAAATATTACTTTCATATTGAAACTAGAATAATGAAAATCACTGGTGTTGTGAGTAAACGGATATGGGGACAAGTTGTAAAATTTCGTTTATTAAAAATTTTGGAAAAAAAATTGTTAAGTGTCCTTCATCGTATGTGCTGCAGCCTGAGACAGTTTTTAGGCTGAAGCATTTAGGGCATGTTACGATGGAGTGACACTTCTGGCTTTGTGTATGTGACGTAAGACAATGTGATGAGCACGATATGTAATAGTTGACATAGAAAATCGGCTTGATAGCGGCTCACGGCTGAAATTGTCTAATAGCATGATTTTAATAAAGGACAATACAACGGACAAGATACTGTTTATTAAACATTTAGTGGCTTTGGATGCCTAGGAGAGCAAAAACTTTGTGTTAAATTTGCAAGCAGGGAGAACGTGAAAAAATTGGTGGTACAAACAAAAAAAATTATGGTTCAAATGGCTCTGAGCACTATGGGACTTAACAGCTGTGGTCATCAGTCTCCTAGAACTTAGAACTACTTAAACCTAACTAACCTAAGGACATCACACACAGCCATGCCCGAGGCAGGATTCGAACCTGCGACGGTAGCAGTCGCACGGTTCCGGACTGCGCGCCTAAAAATTTATGAAGTCATGCGCATTATTCCACTGCCCGTTGCCACAGTTTTCGATAGGATAGGACGAAGCGTATCGAGACGATCAATCTTACATTTGTTTACGAGCTGTTTTCCAGGCCTTTTGTTGTCTCGGTTCAAAGTGTGACTACGCATGTGGAGATATAAGCGATGTATGTGCAATGAAGACCGATTTTAAAGACAAATGCTGTCCAGGGCGTCTACATTGTTTTCCATAGGTAGAGTTTCCAAGTCTCCATAATGAGGTTGCAAAATTGCTATAATGTTTCAATAAGCGTATTTGTGTGTGAAAAGTCTTATTCGACAATGAAACTAAATAAGTCACAATTAGGTGGCAACTTGAGTTTGAAAATGTGTAAAACTGTCTGCATCTGTCTGTTATCTAGCATTTTGTACCAGATAAATATTATATTATGCCTTTAGAGCGTCAAAAATAATTAAATAGTAACGAATATTTGTTCCGTTGTTGAGAGACAGGCAATGCACCTGTACTGCAGCGAAATACGCCGTGTTCGTCGTTTTCCCGTCTTCCTCCTCGACCCAGACATGGTGGCGTGGCTGTAGAGGAACTGTGGGACCAGGATGAGCGCTATGGAATGTGGCTCGAGAGCTGAATTCTGGATCGCCCCAAATGTAGATGTTCTATAAGTTGCACAAACGTAAACAGATGTTCTGTACGATGTGGAAAGAGAAAAATAATGCCTTGTACATTTACACATATTACATTGTGTATTGCAAAGTGATAATTTTCCCCATGTTTGTTGCATAAGAAATCTGTATGGAATCTGTTTCGTATCTGAAACATGGCGGCTTCTTTCTTTTAAGTCTCTTGCGTGAATGGCTACTGACAAAATATTGATACATCGATATTTTTTCCACGATATATCCATATCGAAATGCCAACATCGAGCTCCGACATTTTTATTTTACATTACATTACAATTTTCGGTAAATATTTGATACCATTCTGTCGAAACTGTAGTAGAACGAAATTTTAATTTCACTGTGCGAAGGAGTCTTACTGCTTTTTGAGCTTTCACATGTCCGGTCTCTTTCTTTCACTGTGCGAAGCAAGTATAGGTGGCGCAAGGAAGTTGTCAGACTGCAGTGCGGGGTGGCGTTGTGAACGAACACTACTGGCCATTAAAGCTGCTACACCAAGAAGAAATGCGGATGATAAAGCGGATGATAAACGGGTATTCATTGGACAAATATATTGTACTAGAACTGACATGTGATTACATTTCACGCAATATGGGTGCATAGATCCTGAGAAATCAGTACCCAGAACAACTACCTCTGGCCATACTAACAACCATGATATGCCTGGGCATTAAGTCAAACAGAGCTTGGATGGCGTGTACAGGTACAGCTGTCCATGCAGCTTCAGCACGATACTACAGTTCATCAAGAGTAGTGACTGGCGTACTGTAACGAGCCAGTTGCTCGGCCACTATTGGCCAGACGTTTTCAATTGGTGAGAGATCTGGAGAATGTGTTGTCCAGGGCAGCAGTCGAACATTTTCTGTATACAGAAAGACCCGTAAAGGACCTGAAACATGCGGTCGTGCAGTATCCTACTGAAATGTTGGTTTTTGCAGGGATCGAATGAAGGGTAGAGCCCCGGGTCGTAACACATCTGAAATGTAACGTCTACTGTTCAAAGTGCCGTCAATGCGAAAGAGAGGTGACCGAGACGTGTAACCAATGGCACCCCATACCATCACGCCGGGTGATACCCCAGTATGGCGATGACGAGTACACGCTTCCAATGTGCGTTCACCACGATGTCGCCAAACACGGATGCGACCATCATGATGATGTAAAGAGAACCTGGATTCATCCGAACAAATGACGTTTTGCCATTCTTGCACCCAGGTTCGTCGTTGAGTACACCATCGCAGGCGCTCCTGTCTGTGATGCAGCGTCAAGGGTAGCAGCAGCCATGGTCTCCGAGCTGATAGTCCATGCTGCTGCAAACGTCGTCGATGATTGTTGTCTTGCAAACGTCCCCATCTGTTGACTCAGGGATCGAGACGTGGCTGTACGATCCGTTACAGCCATGCGGATAAAACGCCTGTCATCTCGACTGATAGTGATACGAGGCCGTTGGGATCCAGCACGGCGTTCCGTATTTCCGTCTTGAACCCACCGATTCCATATTCTGCTAACAATCATTGGATCTCGAACAACGCGACCAGCAATGTCGCGATACGATAAACCGCAATCGCGATAGGCTACAATCCGACCTTTATCAAAGTCGGAAACGTGATGGTACGCATCTCTCTTCCTTACATGAGGCATCACAACAACGTATCACCAGGCAACGCCGGTCAACTGCTGTTTGTGTATGAGAAATCGGTTGGAAACTTTCCTCATGTCAGCACGTTGTAGGTGTAGCCAACAGCGCCAACGTTGTGTGAATGCTCTGAGAAGCTAATCATTTGCATATCACAGCATCTTCTTCCTATCGGGTAAATTTCGCGTCTGCAGTACGCCATCTTCGTGGTGTAGCAATTTTAATGGCCAGTAGTGTAATAACAAGATTCCCGATGTGAAGAAACAGCACATCTGTGGAGTTAAAAAAAAATAACGGGACTAGTGTGGTATTTGTAGACATTAACATTCATCAAAAACAATTGCTGAGAATGAACAAAAATTAAAATGACAAGATTGGTCTTTGCTTTGGGCGGCGACGTGCAAGATGGTAGGGGGGGGGGGGGGGGGGGAGCGGGGAAGTCTTCATTAAGTGACGAAGCCGAATGACGGACATATTTTATTGCGCCATTTACATGAAATTACCATTGTTAACAATGTGGAGTGATTGCCGAGCTTGAACGTGCATTGTCTTCCTTTCAGTCCTTGCTCTAAGTGGGATAGGCAGGTTGCTAGCTTATTGATGTACAGATTGTCTAATAGTAAATCAGTACTTTTATATTCAGCTCTAGAACCGCCATTATATTTGCAATATGTAGCCGATATATTTATAGGCCAGTACGTCTATATATTCTTTCTTCGATATAACGATAAATTTTTTCAATCTACCTTGAGCACCAGAACTTTAATTTTCAAATATCGATGTATCGTATGCCCGATATTTTTAAAAATTGCTCGTGGATATATTAAGCTCCTGAGATGAAATATTGTGAATTGGAGGCCCTGGAGGTCGACTTTTCTCTCAGAAAACTCAAGTTTTATCTGGAGCAAAGAGAAACCGATAAGTATACACTTAGCTGGGTTCTAGAGCGTCGCAGAAAAACTGGAAGAATTGATTTGTTGGCGATCTGCATTTCCGCCTTTCTCTTTAAAATAAGGCATATTAAGGGCCATGACAATCTGAAAGCGGATACCTAAGTCGGTTGTTCGAGGAAGAGGGACACGATCGCCATGTGCAGGCGGATTCCTATGATGACTGGGTAACAGGGGTGTTGAATGTGGTTGCCAATTTAAAGAGAAAATAGGAAGAGAACACACCGATTCATGTACTAAACGGAGATTGTTGCATTGCCTGCGCAGGAGACTGCTTTGCCACAGTCGACGCGACAAACGCAATCCCAAGGTACATTTGCCAAAGGAGCTGATGGTGCCCATATTTCGCTGTTTCCACAACATTGTGGTAGGTGGGCACTTTAGGATTTATAAAATTACTGCTAAGATCAAGCAACACATTACTTAGCTTTCCCTTTATAAAGATATTTGGAGATTGGTTGGGGAACAGTGGAAGCTGTAAGAGAACTATAAAACTAAAACTAAGCTCCTCCCGCACTGGCCATAAAGGCCCATAGGTACCGACTGGCCGCCGCGTCATCCTCAACCCACAGGCGTCACTGGATGCGGGTATGGAGGGGCATGTGGTCAGCACACCGCTCTCCCGGCCGTATGTCAGTTTCCTAGACAGGAACCGCTACTTCTCAATCAATTAGCTCCTCAGTTGGCCTCACAAGGGCTGAGTGCAACCCGCTTGCCAACAGCACTCGGCAGACCGGATGGTCACCAATCCAAGTGCCAGCCCAGCCCGAGAGTGCTTAACTTCGGTGATCTGACGGCAACCGGTGTTACCACTGTGGCAAGGCCGTTGGCTGTACGAGCACTATACCTAACCCTAATTCGCTTAAGCTTTTTTTTTCAGTCACTAGGTAGCAGCACTCTTTGGACAAAATTTTTATCGCTTGTACTGTCGCTGGGAATAGGTATATCCTGGTGGCCGTAGCCGTCTTTCATTGGCTGGTTCCGAGCAGAAGGGTGATGACTCCGTTATTTACTCATCACCTGTCTGGGAATTTTTCCAGTTTTGGGCCATCCACAACGCTCATCAGTGCTAATGCACCGGCCTTTATTTCCAAGGTATTTAAGAGGTTCAACATTGAGAATGCCGTCCTGCATGACACCACTAAATCTGATTATCTGCACCCGTCTTTTGTGAAGCAGACGAAACGTAACCTAAAGGCATCGCCCATTATATTTCTCAGCAGAGGGATCTTTCGGTACCCTGGCTCCAGTACTGCACGGCACGAGTCTCCTAAGCCCTCCCTAGCCTCACTTTTACCAACAATCTCCTCCTTGGTAGCTGGGCGGAACATCCAACTGAGGTTGGCCCGCCCCTACAGTCAAGGACAATGGGAGTTGAAGGTTGGAAACCAGGTTTTCGTGCGCAGTCACAGCATTTCATCGAAAAGAGGGTTAACGTTCGGTAGTAAGGTAGCTCCCATTTTCTGGGACCGTATCACACTGGTAAGCGGTCTCACCTCCGTAAACTTTCTTGTCGGAGATCGGGAGATAGTGTTACTCAGGTTACTTAGCCGGCAGCCAGACGCCACAGGCAGCCAGGCAGTTGCTCAAGCGAAAGCGAGATACATTTTTGGTACTTTTAGCTGAAACGAAGCACTACCTACATGAACCAATGTTGTCATTCAGTATCGCCTCCGCAAATGAGAAAACGTATTTCTCTCAACATGACGTCAACTGTCGAGTTTTCATGCAGACTATTTTCACGCAGATTTTTTTCACCCAGATTATCTGTTTACTAACGACGTTCTGTTCTGACAACAGGGATGTATGTTCAAGATAACAGCATTGCGTTTGCGCAGTACCTTTGCAACTGCTTGTTCATTTCCTATAGGACATGCACAATAAAAATACTGATAATAAGAAATATTTATGGAGCACTAAGTTCTGTCGATTGATGTACGTGGTGGAAAACTGATGTAAGCTAAGGCCGAACAGCTGTGGGTGCGACTGAAGTGTGTCGTACTGGAGTCTCTTCTGTATCTTTGCCAGAATGTTAATGAGGCATATTGGCCTGTACGTCTTACGGTCGGGTCTTTGTTATCTACTTTCTCGATGTTAACTGCCGACTTCCTTATTTCGGCATTCGTCTTTCTAGTAGAGCATCATTCAGTAAGTCTGTCACGTATGGTATGATAAGTGGAGCAGCTTATTTGATGGTTTCGGGGTGTATGCCATCAGGGCCCGAAGTCTTTTCTGTTCTTTATTTTGTGTATTTCCAGTGCAACTTCCCCTAGAGCATAGGCGGTAGCGATACCTTTGTTTTCGTATTCGTCATAATGTATCTGCGGAGGGTGGCGTGAGTGTGCTCGTCGTCTGGAATTAGTTTCTTGAGGAGTTACTGTGCTGTGTATCTCCAGCTTCTTCTGGTAGTACCATCTGGTTTCTTCAGTGTTGATGATACTGTAGTAGTCTTTAAACCTCAGTCTGCATTTTAAACGGATTTCCCCAGATGTTGTTCTGTAAGTTTGTACTAACATCTGTTTCCCAGTGGTTTCTCCTGGTCTTATGTAGTTCGTCCTTATATCGTGTTTTAGCATCACGACACTATTGAAGTTTAAGTTTTCTTCCCTGTGCTGCCTTTGATTTTTGGTTATATCGTCATTTTATCACGACTCTATTTTCTTAAGCTCGTTAATAATGCTGACCATGGTGCCCTTTATTTGGGTGCGCCGCGTGCTGGAGGTATGTTGTTGCTTATGCTCTTTGTAAGACGTCTGTGAGACCGTGAGTTTTCTCCTGTCGAACACCTGCCAGTTCGCTATCTATATTAATAATGAGCTGTTTGCCAGAAAAATGTCTATGTTGCTGCCTACTCCACTACTTCCGCGGTAAGTTGGCTACAGGCCTGGTTTGTTTAAAATGAAAAGATGAAATTTGTTTATAACTTCTACTATTATTTCTCTTCTGGCTCCCGATCTCTCAGAGTGCCAGATGGTTGACTAGCATTTATATCTTAAGATAAGTAGTTATCTGACATTTGCAAATCGAGTAATTTCTTTTATTGCTTCAGCTTTTGCTGTATCAAATGAGTACGGGGCGTAGATCGACGAGATTATGCATGTTCCCCTGCCTCACGTTATTTCGACTGTAGCCGTATGTTGTGTCTATAATTATGTTATTTGTGTTACTGTAATGTTGTTTACTACAATAAATGCAGGCTTGGCCTTGTTCGTGCCTGTGATTTGTATATATTGCCTCGGAAGACCTGGAATTATTCCATCTCGTTTGTATAGTTCTTATACACACAATATGTCCGTGCATAACTCGTTCACAAGCCCACCAAGCTCTGCGGCCACCGTTGTGCTACCCATAGAGTTTAGCTGCAAGACTTTCACTGTGGAAATTTAGTAAAAACAAACAAATTCGGCCAGCTTTGGGTACAATCGAGGTATATACGTCCACGCACCCTTAACAGGTCCTTGTAGACATGTCTTCGTGACATGATTTACGTAAAACATTACAAGTTCGAGTTTATCTGATGATAGTTATCCTGTTCGTAGAATCATTCTGTCTATTCATTCAGTCGTTGGGTAGCGTATAGTGTTGCCCGATGGGTGATTCAATCTTGTTGCCAATATCAGTGTAGTTTGAAAAACTCCTTTCTTTTCCAGACGACTTAGGCGCAAGTCCTGTTCGATGTCATCGTTTCTTACTTCATGGTTTTGTAACTAATTGAGGTACTGGGTCGTGGTGTTTATCTCTTGATGTAGTTTCCGGTTTTGGGTGATGTGATGTCTCGTCAGTTGAAGAGTTTTGTGATTTTTCTGTGTGAGCCCTTTGTGCATTCATGTTGTTTTTAGTATCCATATGGCGTGTGGTCACATTTTGTTGTTTAAAGTATTCTGTCTGCGTTTGGTTCTCATTGACAACTGTTTCTTGCACCTGAGTTGTCTCTTCGCGTGTATTTCCATTGTGGACGAAACGTACGGTTTGCATGCATGGTTTACATTTCGGGATATCATATGCATGTTTTTCCGAAGTTATTGATTCTTTATGCGGTAACCTATTCTCTCACGAAGGAAGAACTAATTTGTGTTTATGTTGTTTCGATGTGTCCGGAGGTACTTGTGTTATGCCGGTGTCATGATCCCTTACTGATTGGGCTTGATCATGTGTCGAAGTCTGTTATCATTGTTATCTACTTCTGTTATGCGTGGTTTGTTGTTTTTAAAGTCTTCTTTACTCAGGTTTTCCCCTTCCAGTTCTTCTACTCTAAGGGATGTATCAGTCTGGAGTGTTGCCCACTGGAAAAGTTCGTGTCTGATGTACCTCTACCCGTTGTAGTCCATGGCGCCGTAGAATCACGTAACGTGGAGGTGATCAGTTAGGCTAAAATATTTTTCTTGTACACTGTTGCTACTATTGACGCAATTCATGTCAGTTGGAGAGTCTGTGGTCAGCAGCAGGCCAAGTTTCCAGCCTACTGCACGTCGCAACGCTCTTGTTTTGGTTGCTGATGATCGGTGTTTGCTTCTGCGAAGTGGGATTCTAGTGCTGATATCTATGTTTTGTTGACAGGTCGTCTGAACTTTTCCACAGTTAATACTTGTATTCATACCCGTACTCAGATGTCCAAAGTGTGTTGTCTCACTGCTTTAGTTTTGGAGTGTGCTAGTTGACATTGTTGGTGACATCATACACCGTTTTTTCAATTTTTCTCTTGTAGAGTTCTTTATAAGTAGTGCATTGAACTCCCCGAGCTTTGCTACATGTTATTTTTCTGCTCTTGCAAAAAATACAGCCAATATATATTACTTCACGACACTGAATTATTTATGACCGGATTTAGCACACTTCCCGGAGAGAGCTTCACTGTGACATCCTTCCGCCGGATGGACAAAATCCCAACAGCTGAGGCACACATATTCCCTAAGGCGTAAAGATTCAAATTGTATGTACACCTTATCCCTCTGTAAAAACAGTAATCTGACTCTTAGTCTCACCTCTAGAATATTATTTACCGTTATTTTCTCTTTGAGACATGTGTTGAATCGTATTTTGACTTCTTGTTGAAACTTCTTTTTGGTGATGTGGTCTCTGAGGTTTATGTTCAAGAAAGTCTTGCTCTGTGAGTGTCTGTAGCGGACTTAGTTTTCTGGGTTCTTCGCATCGAATGTCCCTTAAATATGCTATTTTTTTCAATAATCTTCCTCTTGTCTGCTTGTGTCTCAGTTTCAAGAATTACTGCATTTACTATACAACTAATTGTTTTCTTTAACCTTTATTTCATCAAGTCTCGGGTTTATGGCTTTAGTTAGGGTTTCTGAGCCGTGCGCGGCTCGCGGTCATGCCGTTTATTGCTCGCCATCTTCTCTTTATGGTTCTGTCACCTCTTTTTTTATTCGATATACTGGCGCCACTAAGTTGCTGGTTTGCTTGCCTGTGAGTGGCAGCAGCAGCGCTTATCGACAAGTACACTGTCATACTACCTCAGGAGCGACCGCTAGTATTTTCCGGGTCGTCATCCGTGGGAGTTCAGTTGGGACAGAATGCCAGTCAGGTCCGGATGGCCAGTACTCGCCGACCGCAGGCGACACTCATGTACTGTCTAACGGAAGCAACCTGGAGCGAGAAGGACTGTTGGTTGGTCGTTCGTTGGGTCGTCTCATCGGGCGACGTGAATTCGGTCTTTTGACCGTTTCTGGGCCTCGTCAGTTGTTCATGGTGTCAGACGTGGGTCAGTTCGTTCCTTGTGCAGAGATGTCGGTGGCCAGTGGGCAAAGGTTCCCTCTGCATGGTTGGGCCTGAGCCAGTGTGCCCAGGTCTCTGTGTCTCCGAGTTCAGAAAGGACATGGAGTTGAGTTGGGATGAACCTGCAGTGAGGTCTGGACGGCCAAGACTCGCCCGACTGTCGCTGACACACGTGACTTGAGTGAGGACGGCCGTGGTTGGTCGTGTGGTCGGTCGTATCATCGGACGACTGTATTTGGTCGCCGACCGCTTTGGGTTCTCTATATGTGTCGACTTGTCATTCGTCGTGGTAGTTCAACAGTGATTGCTTTTGCAATAGTTTGAGTTCTTGTGGAAGTGTTTTCGTGGAACTGTGTCTAGCCTCTGTAATTTCAACTGGGCAACTATGTTAATGCTGTCTGCGTACTGGAGTAGGCAGTCGGTTGGTGGCAACAAAGCAGCGCGGAAGTCTCCTTGGGGCGAGGCAGGCAGGGGCCGCTGGCAGCGTGCATGCACGGTCGGAGTTGTGAGGCAGTAGCTGTGAGAGCTGGAGTTGAGTAATCAGTTAACCTGTTATGAAACCTCAGCTGCTGAGACATCTCTTTGTCCATTGCCGGTTTTTGCTTCCTAAAACTAAAAAGTTTAAGATTTTGTTGGACATAGGGGATCAAGTGTCAGTGGCTACTAAGAATACAGGGTGTTACAAAAAGGTACCGCCAAACTTTCAGGAACCATTCATCACACACAAATAAAGAAAAGATGTCATGTGGACATGTGTCCGGAAACGCTTAATTTCCATGTTAGAGCTCATTTTAGTTTCGTCAGTATGTACTGTACTTCCTCGATTCACCGCCAGTTGGCGCAATTGAAGGAAGGAAGGTAAGCCGGCCGCGGTGGTCTAGCGGTTCTAGGCGCGCAGTCCGGAACCACGCGACTGCTACGGTCGCAAGTTCGAATCCTGCCTCGGGCATGGATGTGTGTGATGTCCTTAGGTTAGTTAGGTTTAAGTAGTTCTAAGTTCTAGGGGACTGATGACCACAGTAGTTAAGTCCCATAGTGCTCAGAGCCATTTGAACCATTTTTGAAGGAAGGAAATGTTGACTTCGGTGCTTGTTTTGCCATGTGACTCATTGGTCTACAGTACTAGCAATCAAGCACATCAGGAAGTAGCATCAACAGGTTAGTGTTAATCACGAACGTGGTTTCGCAGTCAGTGCAATGTTTACAAATGCGGAGTTGGCAGATGCCCATTTGATGTATGGATTAGCACGGGGCAATAGCTGTGGCGCGGTACGTTGTTTCCAGAAGAAGATTTCCAGAAGCAAGGTGTCGCGACAGGAAGACGTTCGAAGCAATTGATCGGCGTCTTAGGGAGCACGAAACATTCCAGCCTATGACTCGCAACTGGGGAAAACCTAGAACGACGAGGACACCTGCAATGGACGAGGCAATTCTTCCTGCAGTTGACTATAACCCTAATGTCAGCGTCAGAGAAGTTGCTGCTGTAGAAGGTAACGTTGACCACGTCACTGTATGGAGAGTGCTACGGGAGAACCAGTTGTTTCCGTACCATGTACAACGTGTGCAGGCACTATCAGCAGCTGATTGGCCTCCACGCGTACACTTCTGAGAATGGTTCATCCAACAATGTGTCAATCCTCATTTCAGTGCAAATGTTCTCTTTACGGATGAGGCTTCATTCCAACGTGATCAAATTGTAAATTTTCACAGTCAACATGTGTGGGCTGTCGAGAATCCGCACGCAATTGTGCAATCATGTCATCAACACAGATTTTCTGTGAACGTTTGGGCAGGTATTGCTGGTGATGTCTTGATTGGGCCCCATGTTCTTCCACCTACGCTCACTGGAGCACGTTATCATGATTTCATACGGGATACTCTACCTGTGCTGCTAGAACATGTGCCTTTCTAAGTACGACACAACATGTGGTTCATGCTTGATGGAGCTCCTGCACATTTCAGTCGAAGTGTTCGTACGCTTCTCAACAACAGATTCAGTGACCGATGGATTGGTAGAGGCGGACCAATTCCATGGCCTCCACGCTCTCCTCACCTCAACCCTCTTGACTTTCTTTTATGGGGACATTTGAAAGCTCTTGTCGAAATGTAGAGACTATTCGTGCTCGTATTGTGAACGGCTGTGATACAATATGCCATTCTCCAGGGATGCATCAGCGCATCAGGGATTCCATGCGACTGAGGATGGATGCATGTATCCTCGCTAACGGAGGACATTTTGAACACTGGTACGTTCTGTTGCTGTGTGTTTCCATTCCATGATTAATGTGATTTGAAGAGAAGTAATAAAATGAGCTCTAACGTGGAAAGAAAGCGTTTCCGGACACATGTCCACATAACATATTTTCTTTCTTTGTGTGTGAGGAATGTTTCCTGAAAGTTTGGCCGTACCTGTTTGTAACACCCTGTATAATGGGACGAAGGAAGTTACACCCTCCACGTTATATATTGCATGGAGTGGGGGATAAGGAAGTCCCGTTTTGGGTCTGTGACAGTTGACTTTCGCAGAGGGAAAGTCCGATTTAATGCATGCATGGAGGTAGTACCATGGGTGAGCGATTTGTACGACATGATGCTAGGAGTAGATTTCTTGCATCAACATCATGCCAAAATTGACCTTGGACAACCATTTTGGAACTTGGTGGAATGCTATTTCCGTCAGGGGAAACTGTAGACAATGCAGAGTTGTTGTGAGGGGCTTTCAACGTAATGAACAAACCAATTTAACCACGTACATTAACATTAAGGCTTAATTTGCATGATTGTGTGTCTAGTGGCACCGGGAAGTCGCTTTGGTTAAGTGTGGAGTCGAATCTACCTGTGGGTACAGTGTGCGTTACTGAGTTCCCGTGAACGTGGATAATTTTAGCGCTGTAGACGCGAATTTCAGGAAAGGAGTTTTAGTAGCAAATTTAGATGTGCCAGATGACGAAGACTGCTGTTCGACACGTAGGCGAAGCGGTGAACAACTAACTGCCGATAGAAATGCATTGCGTGAAAAAATTAAGCATTTGAAAGGAGAAGAAAGAGACCACATGGAAGAATTATTGTGGGAATTTAAGGATTTGTTTTCCTTTCCACAACGGCCGTTACCAGTAACTCCAGTAGTTCAACATAGGATACCAACAGGGAATGAAGCACCTGTTTACCGTAAACCACACAGAATACGGAGGTATTTGCAACCGATTGTGGAGGATTTCATTGATCAGCAGCTTGCGGACAGTACTATAGAGCACAGTAATTTTTTCTCTGGAGCAGGCATTGTCGTTGTGCCCAAAAAGTCTACGGATGGAACTAAGAAATACAGGTTCTGTTGTGACTACCGATACCTCAATAATAAGACAGTAGCGGACGCATACCCCATTCGAAACATATCGGAGATTTTGGATCACATAGGGCAGTGCCAGTACTTTTCTACGATGGATTTGACAAGTGGTTATCATCAGTTAGAGGTGGTTCCAGAGGATCGTCCAAAAACTGCTTTCTCTACACCTGGAGGACATTACCAGTACATCAGAATGCCATTCGGTTTGAAAAAGGCTCCGGCAACGTTTCGGAGGTTGCTAGACAGTGTCCTGACGGGTTTGAAACCACGGCAGTGTCTTGTCAATTTGGATGACATTATAGTGTTTTCAAGTAGTATGGAGCAACATAGACAGCTGTTAAGGGAAGTCTTTATGAGGTTAAGAGCAGCTCGTTTGACGTTGAGCCTGGAGAAGTGTCATTTTGCATTGGAAGAAATGAAATATTTAGATCATATCATCAGTAAGTACGGAGTGCGAAAAGCTCCGAGGTTGGTACAGGATGTAATGGATTTTCGGGAGCCGAAAACAGTTAAGGAAGTGGCACAGCCAGTGACGCGATTGTTACGGAAGCGTGTGAAATTTGAGTGGACAGAAGAGTGTCAGAAAGCGTTCGACAAATTGAAAGATATGTTAACAACAAGTCTGGTTACTGTGTTTCCCCATTTTGAAAAGGAATGTATTCTAGCACGCGATTCATCGAATCAAGCATTAGGGTGTGTTCTTAGTTAGGAAACTGATGGGAAAGAACATCCTGTAGCCTGTGCATCTAGGCAGTTGAATGCAGCAGAGAAGAATTACTCAACAACAGAGAGGGAGATGCTTAGCGTAATCTATGGAATCACATATTTTAAATGTTATTTACATGGGAGACGATTTCGTGTAGTGACAGATGATGCTGAGTTCAAGTGGTTGTTGGGGTCGCTAGATGGGCTGTGAGGCTTAGTGAATTCGACTACGAGGTTGTGCACAAACATGGGAAGAAGGACGGTAGTGAGGATGCACTAAGCAGCAAGGTGGTAAAAGTAGAAGTCATAGGTTACGAGCTAGCGGTATGGCAAGATTTACAGGACACTGACAACGATTGTATACTGTATCGGACGCAGCAACAATTTAATATATACGACGGTCTCCTGTGCAGAGAAACGAAGTTAGGGCCGAGGGTGGTAGTGCCAGCGAAGTTGAGGGATGAGGTTTTAAAGGAAGCATATGATCACGTGTTGTCAAGAAGGGTGTAGAGCGACGAATAGGAGAGTGGTGGAGAGTTATTGGTGGAGAGGTAGGAAATTAGATGTGGATCACTATGTCAAGAATTGTACACCAATTGCGCAGAGAGCAGATTTTAGTCGAAAACAAGCTACAACGATTACCGCAAGCAATATGTATATTGTCTTTGCTGGGGATTGATCTCTTAGGTCCTTTTATGCGTACACAATCGGGGAATAGATTCGTACTGACAATAATAGACCATTTTTCGAGGTATGTGGAGATGGCGGCTATGCCAAATGAACGGGCTGCAATGGTCGCGCAAGCATTAGTAAACAACTGTATTTTGAAGTTTGGTGTACTGGAGACAATAATTACTGACCAAGGGACTAACTTCATGTCGGATTTAATGAAGGAATTGAGTAAATTATTGAATGTAAAGAAGTTGAGGACGAGCGAGTTGCATCCAAGGTGAACGGAAGGACAGAACGGGTGCACAGAACAATAGGGAAGATGCTGAGTTTTTATGTGGATTCTCATCACCATCAGTGCGACGAGTATTCGAAGCATATTTTATGCGCATCCAATGCAAAAGTCCATACCGATACCGGTTTGTCTCAGTTAGAGGTAGTGTACGGGCGAAAAATGCCATCACTGTTTGATTTAGTGAAGCTACGGAAAGAAAGGACCGGTGAAAATGTACATCAATTCGCAAGAACGATTCTGGATGTTTGGAAACGGGTACAATAGGCTAATACGAAGGCTCTGAAAATACAAGAAGATGCAGTGAAGTGGGAAGAAAGTTTACTGCTGTATAGACGAGGGCAATGGGTAATGCTATCCAGCCCCTATACGCCAAAAGGGAAAACTAAGAAGTTCGGCACGAAGTATCAAGGGCCATACCAAGTAGATGAAACCACATCCCCCGTTAATGTTACCCTTCAGCTGCCAACTAGAACAACAATATTACACATTTGACGGTTGCGGCCATTTAAGGGTTGCCCCAATGTGATTCCGGGCATTTCACAGGAAGGGAAGAGGAAGGAAGAGAGAGTGAAGAGAGGTGCTAAGCGCAGAGAAAACCAGGATGATAGAGTACAGCTTGAAGTACCGTATGCTTTTCGGTCTAGAAAGTGGTAGAGTATTTGTAGTTTTTTTTTTCTTGTTATGTACCATTGGGTTTGTGTAGTTTCATTAGGCATTGTGTTTTTGTGTGTTATATGTGTTTTCGAGTATTGTGAGCCTGCTAGGAGCAGCAGTTTCTTTGAAGAGGGAGGAAGGGTGATTGTGATCCCTGTCCTCAGGTCTTTGAAAAGGAAAGGGTAGCGTCTGACGTATGTGGACTGTTGTTGGAGGAGAAATCAGACGCAGTTTTGGAGAAATAAATGCGTCGTAGTAGACTTTGCTGCAGAGCTGTAATAAATATGTGTTGAACGATGTCAGAGTCGTATGATTGCTTGTTTAAATTTTTAGTTATCGACAGTGCTGAGTCAGGAAAGTCGTGTGTATTGCACCAGTTCATGTAATGTAAATTTAAGGTTTAAAGTAGTCACACAACCGTTGTTGAGTTTGGATCAAAAATAGTGAATGTTGGTGGAAAATCTGTGAAGCTAAAAATATGGGACACGTGTACGGTGCAGTTATTTTTAGTTATGGGGAAAGGAATAGACTGTCCAAGTGACATCGTGGAACCAAAATTGAGCTTGCAACGGATCGGGATGCATTGGATCTTCTCCACCTACGAAAATTTGGTGGTAGTAGAAAGTTATTTTGGGTGGTGAGTATTTGCAGAAGCGAAACGTATAGAGCTCGAGGTGGCGGAATTTTAATCAATGGAACTAAGTGTAACATAATAGGACCAACCTTCCATCTGCCAGCGTTAATTTCAGGAGTCACACAACTGACTGTTACGCAGCCAGAGCTGTACAGTCCAGAAGCCACTTTAGAGTTTTTGCCAAGGAAGGATCTGACTTTGTTAAATCAAACTGGATCCAGGGCTGTTGAGATCCGTTCATTTTACAGCAAGAGGGGCGCATATCAGCCGAACAGCTTGTGCAACATGTCACTCGGTATAGGAAAAGGCAACGACAAATAACGATCATGTTGAGCACCTCTGTGCCAAGTGTCATCGCAGCCTTAACTTTCTTATGGGTTGTTTTCTTTCTGATGAGGTGGGGAACCAGTTCCCAGAGGGATTCGAGGGTAGTCCAAGTCCCAGTAGATTGGATACCTTGGGCATAGGTAAGGAGTTGAACGACTGTTCATTGGAGTGGTCATCCATTAAGGACTTTTTTTTATATTTTTCCCCTCATGTTATCTGCTTAGGAGCACTGGGCTACGTCTAAGTTTGCTAATTGTAAGTAAGTGTTTCATAAGTGCCATTTCAAACAAGTTTAAGAGTTAGTTAAATGACTACCCGGGGTCTGGGTCTTTCCGGAGAGGGGAATAATGTAGTGACACCACCATTTAGGATATGGAAAGTTAGTTTTGTGCAGAAAGTCACACATACCAGCAGTTGCAAAGGCAAATAGAGGCCACAGGGGTGTAGAACTGTCAGAGAGGGCGCACACAGCAGTTTCCATGGCGCAAGTCACCGGCAGAAGAGGGCCACTGGCCAACCTAAGTGTTACGCATACGTGAAACGAAGCGATGCGCTTGGCAAAACAGAGGCACACAGCCAAGAATAAATAGGTGCTGTTTTCTAACAAGATTCATTCAAGTGTGGCAGCTCTCCTGGACGGCGAGGCGTGTCACACCGCCGGGCTACATGGGACAACAGATGGGGCGCCAGCATCCCAGTCCACGGCAGGTCGTTCGTTCGACTCTCTGGCACCGACGCGGGGTGCACAGCAAGCCAGCGTCTCCTAATTAAATATTGCAATACCGTGCTGCTCCGATAGTCACATTCTTTAGACACGGTACGGCTGACTGAAGTACGACCCGTTAATTTTGTTTGGACCCAACACATTCGCCACTGATCATTTTCCAGCACACTTCCAAGTACAAGATTGTAACAGGGTTGTTTATCGCCATAAATTTTGTCTTGTTTCAGTGGATGTTCCTTGCGCACTATTTTTGCACCATGTCTGAAATGCTCCGATACGTTTCTGTAACAGCTTTCCCACAGTCCATGTTTTGCTTCCGTACAATCTTGCCCTCCCGGTATTCCTTTGCAGCTAACCTACACGTGCTGTATTATCTCTGAAAACGGTAGTCAACAGTTGCATCTTAAAACACGCGTGTCTGTCACGTCGGTCTCCACATAGTTCCTTGTCTCTATCATTTAGTTTCACAATGCTTCTTGACCTTTGTTAGTAAACATTCAGAATTTTCGTTGTGCTTCCGCAAGAGTATTTTTCTAACGGACTAGATTTAATGAACATCCCAATACAGAGGGATCGTAGGTATTAATGTCTTTGTCGTTCTATTAGATTTCCCATTGATAATAAAGATCTGTTGCCTGAAGGAGTTCTGTCTTCATCTGTCATTTGGCAGAAGGAGTGGGAGCAGAGTTCATGAAGGCAAGCGCTAGTAGAACGTTGCTATTATTTACAGCTTCAGAGTTCAGACGTATTTTTTTTTGTTGCTTCAGAGCTACGACTGTAAACTTGTAAACAACAAATATGGAGTAGTACTTTTGAAGTGCACAGATTTTGACAAGTATTACAACGCTGCTAATTATTATGTTGTATTTGATTATGCCACAATATTATCGTATGGCGCATGAGTTTATATATATATAATAATTAATCCTCTTTATATATATATGTAGGTTAAGAGGATTTAGTTTTATTGTCCGCCTACCAACACATCGGTTCTCAATATGTTGAGGCTGTCGGAACAGTGTTCTGCGTAGTTTTGAGAGCATTATTGCTAATATGAGCAAATTGTTGGTGCAGGAATGGGGGCTGATTCCGTAACCAACTGTTCGGTGTTTCAGGAAGCGCCATATCGAAGATTTATAACGCACGCAGTGAAA
The DNA here is from genome assembly GCF_023864275.1 of Schistocerca cancellata. NCBI lineage: Eukaryota > Metazoa > Arthropoda > Insecta > Orthoptera > Acrididae > Schistocerca > Schistocerca cancellata. The sequence goes on along the minus strand of NC_064630.1, from coordinate 615,692,071 downwards.
GCGGAAAAACATCATCCGATAGGTCACAACATGCACGAAACTGTGTGCAGAGTGATCGTGAGAGAGGATCAGTGAAGAAAACTGTGACGAAAAGAATAGAAGGGTGACAGTTTTAAAAGTCAGCGCAGAAATAAATGTTGCATTCGCAGACTAAGTCAGTAAAAAAAGAATTGCGAGGTGAGCTGGATTCTCAAAACCCCTAATCAGTGATGGAAATGCCCGTAACAGAAAAGTGTGTTGTTTAAAACATAAAACCTGGAATGTGGAGCAATGGAAGGAAGTCATTTGGTGGGAGGACTCTTGTTTCACACTGTTTCCAAATTCTCGCCAGGTCTGCGTTCTAAAAGTGAAACATAGTGAATGCGGCGATGTAGTGGTATTCCATGAGCCACATGGTTACTGAGCAAGGTCACACAATTAATAAGAATTATTTGGCCAGTTTTGCTGATCACACACACCCCATGGTACAATGTTTGTTCCCCAATTGCGATGCTGCATTCCAAGGCCACAGAGTACCTGTTCACAAAGCTCATGGTGTCCAGGATTGGTTTAGTGGGTCTGAGCATGAATTATTGCTTCTTACCGGGCTACCACAGCCACCAGTTCTGACCATTATTATGCGTTTGCGGTCGGCTTTGAGGAGAAGGGTACGTGGTCGCCCTCCACTTCCATCATTGTAACCCGAACTTGTCACTACTTTCCGGGAATGGTAGAGGATGGCCTTAAAACCATAGATGACCTGCTATTATCTAGTCCGTGGTGATTGGAAGCTGTTTTTAAGGCCAATGGGTTTCCTACACGTACTAGCTGTGGTCATGCGTTGTGTTTTCTGTCTTCCGACATTTCTGTCCGTCCCCTTCGGTGGTTCATACAGAAAACTGAGAATAAAAGTAAAAGTACTATTGCTTCATATGTGATAAGTCAAACATTATTTTGCACTGTTATAAAGTATCGTTGTACACGAAAAAAATAATAATGACAGTAAGCACAACTATACACAAGCCTGCACACACAGTCCTTGGGTGGTAGCGTCGAACGATGGCATTACGCCAAAACGCGATGTGTAAGGCGTGTAGAAACTGAAACAGCATTCTTCGAACCATTGGCAACTCTAGAAAGGCAATTGTGCTGAACATCTGTACAAGAGTTCGTCGTAGTCTCAAAGAAGATGATTAACTTAGTGATAAACCGTAGTCATTTCACAAACAGTAAGTAAAGAAAGTGTAACGAGTAAATTATAAAATCAAACTGGAGATACGAAATTGAGTAGAGAACAGTTTATTTCAGTTTTTTTGTCCACAGGTAATCGTGTAAAATATGTACTCCAGTATAAAAATGTCGAATCTGTGTCTTAAAAAGAAGAGTTGTGTGTCAGTCCACGCACAATTTTTTAAACGAGCCTGCGATGCCGTAGATGTCGCCATAGCGGTTCTCGGCGGGGCGTTTGCTCTCGTCTGACACGTACTTGTCCTTCTCCAGTAGCCACTCGCGGTTGGCCCTCTTCGTTGCAATGTCTGAAACACGGAGAACAGTTTTAGTTTTTAAACTTACACAAGCACTCTGGGTGAGAGTAGCTTTCCTGTGTGTGCAAAAAAAGTAATTTCAGACACTGCTATTATCAAAGTCGTTAAGTAGCACTGTTTGTATTTTATTGAGGAAACAAGTATTAATTCTCTTCCGTAATAGTTACTAAGGCTTGATAATCTGTGGAAAAGCAGGTTTTCTTCTCGATCTGAGTCCTAAATGAACAATGTGATTTTTGTAAGTCTGCACAACATAGTAATCTATTCGTTGGAACTGTCTTCCCTAACAGTTCTGTACACACTGATTTACAAATAACATGGTGATTAAACGTGGCAAAAGTGCTCTATTTTTACTAGAAATACCATGAAGATGGCATTTATATCTGTTAGAAGCAGTGTTTCTCACTTCTCATTTCATTATTATAACTCGGTTACCAGTAAACTGGCAGAATCATTCTTCTTCTACACTTTAACGGTGATAGCGGAAGAACGACAAATACTGAAGAACACAAATGTACAACAACGAGGCCCTCTAGCAAAGGACCATGGTAATTGTTCCTGAATAATTGTATTAATTTTTCGTTTTGAAGTCTTCGAGTAGATGGAGAAATCAACTGCAACAGGAAATTATTGTTTTAGTGCGTCATAAAAGAATCGCAACCAAATAGCGCACTGGGAATATTTTCAATCCGATGTAACCCACTTACATCGGATTGAAAATATTCCCAGTGCGCTATTTGGTTGCGATTCTTTTATGACGCACTAAAACATTTATTACCAATTTACTAAATACTACTTTCAATTTAAAACTAGGATAATGAATATCAAAGTGTTGTGAGTGATGGTATTTTGGATACAAGTGGGAAATATTGGTTTTCTTAATAATTTTGAAAAAAATTGTGTTGTGTCTGAACCGCCAGAGTTATTACGGTTGTGGAGAAGCACTTCATGCATGCCTGCCGTTGTGAAAGAGAACGAAGGGAAAAATGGACACTTACTCCAAATTGTGTCAGGGCGGTTGCAGTTGCCCTTAATACTTATTAAAGACAGTTAGACAACTGTTTCTAAAAGATGCAGTGCCTGTAATATTATTTGAAAGATATATTTGGCTTCTAATTCAATGATGAATGGTTTCATTCACAGAGTCAAATCCTGTGACAGTGTGAGTATTTAATTCCAGGTATATTGTGAGAAGCTGAGTCAGACTTTTACTATTTGAATTTCGTGCTCAGTTGTTTTATGAAAGATGACCGTAGTGGCAAGTTATTTTTTAAAATTCACTCCTACGATTTCAGGCCAACTGAAATAATTCGGGTAAGCAACGGGATGATCTTTAAATATAGGTGCCCGGCAGTCGCTGATGAATTTGTTCGGAGAACTTTTAGAGGAGTTGCTTACAGGCTAAGTTGTCAACAGGTCCAGCAGTGCCTCCCAGCTCGTCTGGCACGCAGTCACGCTCCACGTAGTCGAACAGAGTCGTCGATCCTGGAAGGTGCGCGAACACCTGCAACAGACGGGCGGTATGACACGAAACAGTCCGAACACCTGTATGTTTTTTTTATAATGTGCTATTGAGTCATTGCCACACTGTCATTTCAATAAACAAACTTTCTGTTAAGTTGAAATCAATGAAAACTACAGTATGAAATTGAGAAACAAATAAAAATAATGATGATGTCCTTAATAGCCACATTTGTATCAGTATAAACTCATCTACGTAAAACTTCATTTAGTTTCACTTGAAAATAGTACTGCGGAACTAAGCTTACTAATGCGTGGGGGAAGCAGATGTTGCTGCCTGTGTCATATCAGCAGAAAAAAGGCTGATATGAACCTCGAAACATCCGGAGATCAGTTAATAAGTGCATTTTTCGATACAAAAACAATATTTTCCTCTTCGCTACAATCGTAATATGCACAAAGAATACTACCTGAAAGTACCCTGCCACGTGACAGAATTTCATTAGCAGCCATTAATGCGCAAATTTATTCAAGTGGATGAGTTATCGAAAACGCAGTAAGTTAAGTCTCCGTACAGAGAATTAGTAATCCCAGGAAGCCCGCCCGGTTGGCCGTGAGGTCTAACGCACGGCTTTCCGGGTGGGAAGGAGCGCCTGGTCCCCGGCACGAATCCACCCGGTGGATTTGTGTCGAGGTCCGGTGAACCGGCCAACCTGTGGATGGTTTTTAGGCGGTTTTCCATCTGCCTCGGCGAATGCGGGCTGGTTCCCCTTATTCCGTCTGTTACACTATGTCGGCGATTGCTGCGCAAACAAGTTGTACGCGTACACCATCATTATTCTACCACGCAAACATAGGGGTTACACTCGTCTGATGTGAGACGTTCCTTGGGTGGTCCGCCGGGGACCGAACCGCACAATAACCCTGGGTTCGGTGTGGGGCGGCAGAGGGGTGAAGTGGACTGCGGTAGTCGTTCTGGGGTTGTGGACCACTGCGGCTGCGGCGGGGACGGAGCCCCTCCGTCGTTTCTCGGTCCCCGGTTAACATACAATACAAAACAATACAATCCCAGGAAACAATACAGTCTACCACAGCCTATGGTCTCTGTCATGGATGCAGTTCAATGAGGAACAGAACTCATTCATGATCACGTCCGCTGAGCTACCAAATTGTGGGGATGATGTTTGCTACGTTTCGTGTGCTGTTCCGAATAATCCTGACTTTGTATGGGACTGAGGTCGGTGTGCGATACGGTGCTTCAGTGAACGCGGATGATTGAGATGTCCTTAGCAATAGTTGCGATGATACAGAAAAAGGGGCAAGACTGGGTTAAGGAGAATGCTGAAGTGAACATCCTGCTACATACTCACGATAAACTGAATGAATGGGCCCACGTCATAGCATTAACAACATCCTGAAACCATCACAAAAACACCATCCACAGTGAAATATATCTCCCACACACACTGGTCCGTAAGTGCGCTCGACTCACTGCCTCATTTGAGAACAGGCAAACCTCTACATAACATCTACATACGAAAAAAAAAATTTGTTCGGGCAGTCATAGCCACAACAAATCACATTAAGAAACAAAACCGCTTCAACTGTAAAATCCTTTTATTCTTAGGCACTACCACTTCCACGGCATTTACGGCTGCATCTTCAGATGCAAATTGGTGTCTTGTCATGATATACATATTACGGGAAGAACCAACGTTGGAGGAAACTACCTTGTAATTGATTATCCACAAGAAAAAGGCGTATGTCCTAAAAGTAATAAGATATAACGGACAACAGTCCCCTAAAACCGAATGCCACCATGTAGAAGTGAACGGTCACCATTACAAGGTATCTAGGTGACAGTCCGGCGGTCAAATTTTTTTAGATGACGGTCTGTCACCAAGATAGCTTGTGATAGTGACTCTTCACCTCTACATGGTGATCTACGGTTTTACAGGACAGTTCTCCATCATATGTCATTACTTTTACGATACGCCTTTTTCCGGATAACGTATTTCATGGTTCACAGTTCCTTCTCTCGGCACCGCGTTCACAAAGCCCCACTATTGCTTTCAGCGTCCATAGTAGGGTGAGATTATTACCGTGGGACCACTTAAATGCTCCGTGAAGTAGTTAAATTTTACAGCCTTACAAAGCTGTACGTCTTACGGGAACGACTGTGTTTCCTAATACACATACCTAAAAATAGATGTTACAGTAATAAATACTTTAAGTAAATATCCGCAAAGAAAAAAAAAACTCATTGGCACACTAAAGGAAACGGATCGCCTTCACTGGACGAGGAGTTTCTACGTATGTGCAGGTAGCTATTATATTGGGTAGTACAGTAACACCTTACAACAACCCGAGTGAAGTGGCCCAGCGGTCGGGAAGAAGACGGTTCAAACCCGCGTCCGGCCATCCAAATTTGCGTAGTCCATGATTTCCCTGAATTTCTCCAGGCAAACGACGGAATGGTTCCTTTGAAGGGTCACGGCAGATTTCCTTCCAAATTCTTGACAGAACCTGATATTGTGTTCCGTTCTCTAACGACCTCGTTGTCGACGGGACTTCAAGCATTAATATCATTCTCCTGCTCATTAACCCTAGTCCGCAAACTGTTTAAAATATTTTCAGCATGATTCGGGTATGTAATATGCTAAATCGAAACCAGTACAAACCACAGTAATTACATTGAGCCATATATTCATATTGGCGTCACGTTATTCATAAGGAATCGTTAAATGATACTTGAAAATCAGGAGTAGGTTTTTTTTTACCCTTTTGCGACCATAAAATAATGCGAGTATCTACGAAATAACGTCGTAATTTATACATAATTGATAGACTATTCACATAGTACAACATTTGCTTAAATGTAGTTGTTAAAACTTTTAAAATATGAAACTGTACGATAAGTCCTGTAGCTGCATTTTTTTAAGTCGATTAGGACACACATAACTGGTTCTCTACTTCCAATTTGCGTCTTCTGCTCTGTGTAAATGCTATGTCATATGTTATACGGACTTGTTACAGAATGCCGTAGAGTAACGGCGTGGCTAGGGGAAGTTCATAGCTCTCGTCAATTTACAGAAACCGTCTTCAATGATGAATGTCCAGGCTTTGTTAAAATCACGAACTGTCTTCACTTTACCAATTATGATACGTTTCCGTCGTCCTACGTCAAGCACCAATTGCTGGAAATAGTTCGACATGAACGTATGGTAATCGGTGAAGTGAGTAAAGTTCGTGATTTTAACACAGACTGGACATTCATCATTGATGATGGTTCTTATCAATTGATGAGGGCTATGAACTTCGCTTAACCACGTCAACTGTTACTCTGCGGCATTCTGTAGCTCCCTATATCATATTTTTATGAAACAGACCCGAAGATGGTTATTACATACCGAAACTGGTTGTATGACGAAAAAAAAAAAAAATTGTGGCCACAGACAAGACGTAAGGGAAACTTGTTCTCTATTCGTGTGACTTATTCGTGACCATGTCGCAGCTTGTGTTATTAGAATTGTTTTTTCTACTTTGCTTTCGCCTTTCCCAACTGAAATTTCAGGTGGTGTTGGAGAGATTTCACCCGAGGAAATCTGAATTTTTTACTTTAATGTTGAGGCATCAGCCTGCTGCGCTTCTGATTTTGTTCTATTGGTGGTTATAACAAATATCCTCCCTGAAACCTGCGTGTCATGTGACAGTTCACTAGTAGAAGCAGTTAGGCTTGTTACTCGCACCTCTAAAACAGAACACCATCCCTTGCAAACTGAACTGCTGCTACAAAATGACAGTCTTGAAACTCATCTCTGTTGACTGGCTGAACTCCTGTTTTAGGAAAACGATTCGTTGCCGTACCTACTATTGCTGCGTGTCCCTATGCTTCCCTAAACATTGTTGCTATATGGAAATGGGTGACAACCTCTAGTCCCTCTTCGCTCCGCCTTTGTTGTACTAACTTCTCCTTCTCATTGGTGTAATGACTATTCAGTGGCTTGAAGAACGGAACGTCAAGGAGCTGTAATTTACGTGTTGTGTGACCCGATATTGAGAGCATAATTACACCATTTTCTCGAGAAAGCTTTACTGTTTCAAGATTTATGGTGTGTGTACAATGTTCGTCTAGAAGGAGTGAAACTTATTTTTCCTTCTGAGCCTGGACTACCTGCATTAAATATTTTGCCACCGCACAAATACGTCTTCATTTGTGAATCCATTCTCGGGACTGTGCGCAAAAATTGTTCGAGGTGGAGCGCCGTCTCGTAATCGGTCTGTAAAACGCTTGCTTTTGTAATTTAGAAGTGATGGGACATACTGTTCAGTGCATGATGCACAGCTTTCTCCTGTTCTAGTAGAGCCTCTTTCTTTACTGGCAATGGATCTTACACCCTCTTTACCTCTCAAAGCAAGAAATTTTCGAGGTTTCTTTTGCTCTGTTGACAAGCCTGTCTCGTCCACCATGGAAACAAGAGTAGCATCGAAATTATTGTCGTCACCATCTCACTCCAATACGTCAAAGGAAAGGTTAACGTTCTCGTTTTTTAATCCTTTGGCCAGAGCGGAAGATGACGGTTGCAGCTGACGCGAGCTGATCTCGGGATGTCTCATAAACTAATAACACCACTTCTTATCAGCAATTTTTTTCTCTTAACTCAATCGGTCTCGAAAGCTAGGATGCGCAGCTCCCAAGGTGTTATCCGAAACAGATATTTCTCTAGTTTAACGACATGTGACAGGCTCTTGTTTCACATCCTGGGCAGGTCACCCGTGCTGTACGTTATTTTTTCCTCCTCCACTGCAACGTAGCCCTTGGAGCATCATCTCCTGGCAGCCTCATACACCCCCATGTCACCAATTAGCTTTGACTCAAGTGCACGACTCTACTTCATTCCTAGCTGCATCTACAGTGAAGAGCCAAATAAACTGGTACAACTACCTAATATCGTGTGCGGCCCCCGGGATCACGCAGAAGTGCCGCAACACGACGTGGCATGGAATCGACTAATGTCTCCAGCATTTCTGGAGGGAACTGACACCATGAATCCTACAGGGCTCGCCATAAATCCGTAACAGTACGAGGGAGTGGAGATCTCTTGTGAACAGAGGGCGTTATAAGGCATCCCAGGTATGGACAATGATGTTCATTCCTGGGGAGTTTCGTGGGCAGCGCAAGCGTTCAAACCCAGAAGAGTGTTCCTGGAGCCACTCTGTAGCGATTCTGGACGTGTGGGGTGTCGCATTGTCCAGCTGAAATTGTCCACGTCTGTCAGAAGGGACAACAGACATGAATGAATGCAGGTGATCAGACAGAATGCTTACGTACGTGTCACCTCATAGAGTCTTATCTAGACGTATCATGCGTCATATCTCTCCAACTGCACAAGACCCACACCATTACAGAGCCTCCACCAGCTTGAACAGTTCCTTGCTGACATGCAGGGTCCATGGATTCATGAGGTTGTCTCCATACCCGAACACGTCCATTCTCTCGATACAATTTTATGTGAAACGAGACTCGTCTGATCAGGCAACATGTTTCCAGTCATCAACAGTCCATGTCGGAGTGGACGGACCCAGGCGCGGCGTAAGGTTTTGTGTCATGCACTCATCAAGGTTAGACGAGTGGGCCTTTGGCTCCGAAAGCCCATATCGATGATCTTTCGATGAATGGTTCACACGCTGACACTTGTTGATGGTCCAGCACTGAAATTAGCAGCAATTTGCGGAAGGGTTGCACTTCTGTCAGGTTGAACGATTCTCTTCAGACGTCGGTGTTCTCGATCTTGCAGGATCTCTTTCCGGCCGCAGCAGTGTCGGAAATTTGATGTTTTACCGGATTTCTGCTATTCACGGTACACCCGTGAAATGGTCCTACGAGAAAATTGCATTATTACATTCAAATAATTATGATTGTAATAATGGAAGTGAGATAATTGTCGAATTTCTCCAGTTGTCACTTCCAAGACGACGTGTCGCTGCGGAAAAGTGTGGGCTTGACATTTATTTCAATAACGTAATTGTGCTGGCTAAGGAAATAAACTTTGCAGGAGAAAGGTCCAAGAGGGTATTCAAATTTCTAACAACATATGTAACTTCAGTAGAGAGAGCGGCTACAGGCTTTCGACATCGTGGCTCCCCACCATCACGGAATTGAACACGCGGCCGCGGTGTGCAAGCAACGCAAACAACGTCCCTGCAGAGACCTCTGTAGCCAGTAATATTTTGGATAAACTTTCTCTTACCGACTGTCATTCTTCCTATTCGCCATTCACGAATGGAGAAGGGAAGGTGGGAACAGACAGTGGTATCAGAAATACTCTACGCCACACACCACCCGTTGGCTAGCAGAATATTGATGTACTCGTAGATATAGAGGCCCCTAAATTAACATTAGAGTATTACACGAACACCCAGAGAAATGGCTTACTTTGAACTAATAACTAGGTAGGCTACTACGGTCATATTTCGGACAGCCACTGAAATGTGGCGCTGTTAAATATGTAGTTCATTCAATGGAATGTGAGTGGAAAAGCCTTCTTTGTCTTTTATAGAGCAGGAATTATCTGACAGTGATCACACGACAGGCTTTGTCGGGGGTTTTGGACACTTTTGGACACTACCGTCCAGTACAATGTGAAAATTTATGGTCTCTGCACTCAGTGACACAACGTGGACATCACGGCTGAGAGTGGTGATTGATTGGGAAGACACAACGGGTAGCAGCATCATAGTGAAGGCAGATGCTGCCAGGAGTCTACCTCACACCACAGTGATGTGTGAAACAGTTCCCTTGTACACGCGGAAAGGACGTCTGTTACAATCACATCACATACATATAAGACAGAGTCCTGGCTGGTCGAGAGAACCGAACGTCTGTTACATGATGTCAAAGTTGTTTCATGGCTACGTTAATGTCAGTAATGTTGCTGGAAAAGAAAGACCTTTTAGAGTCCCAAACCGTGTGCCAGAGTGGTACTCTTATCTAACACTATTTGGAAAGTATACGTACACACAAGTAAATCGTGACAAGCGATAATACGAAGCAGCCTTTACGCAGTCGTATTGCTTAGTTATATGTGCTGTTTGCTTGTAGTTTGTACCGTGCAGTGCAGCACACAAATCACGATGCTAACCTTAGTGATATGTCAAGCGCACCATTGCGTATTGATTTATATACAAGTAAATTCCATGTTGCAGAGAAGGGGAAAAATCAATGAGAGATATGCATGACTTACCCTCTTTTGCAACTTTTCAGACAGCGCCATCTTCACTATTTTCGTGACGGAATGTATGATCTTCGATGCATTCACCAAGTGAATTCCTTTCAACCTCCGGCAGTAAGCAGTCTGTACATATCAAATTTATTAATTAGATGAGCGATATGATCTTTTGAAGGAGAACACTTCTGTACAAAATGATGTGAAAGAAAATTCTTCAGTTTCATATAACTGAACTGGATTTAAATGTTAACATAAGTGGAACAAAATTTTAAATTTCTCATGCATTTAATGTTTTTCAAAATAAAACTACTATGAAAATTCGAATACCATGATGGAAACGTCTTCAGATCCCAGGACAGTATTAGAAGAGAAACTGTAAACACTGTATTGCAAGAAACGAAGGTAGCACCAATTCGAGGAGCAAATATGCACGAAGAGAAGTGGTATCAGTCGAATTTAAGATAATACGAGAGCCAGGCTATATAGGTATACACACAGAAATTGTAATGTACTTTTGAGGAATATTATTACAAATGTTGAAGCAAAAATAATTTCGGGGGTTGCTACTAAACGAAAACAATGAATGGTTTACACAAATAATATAATATTAACAGCTGAATACAAAGTGGATGTAGAAGAAGTAGTAATGGAGTTGAGCGGAGTGTAATATTGACTGGTCTCAATGTTAGTTTTAAATAGTAATGTTAAATAGTTAAGAAAGACAGGTAATACTGGAAGAACTGAAACTGTGTTAGTGAAACTCCACAGCACCTACAAACTCATTTACTTAAGAGGATTGTTTGATAAGGAAAAAAGAGATGTGTTACATAAAGGGGTGGATCGAGGATGGCTCAAGATGCTGCAACAGTTTCAAGGTATATTTACGTCAGGAAACAGCTCTGCTGAGATAAAGTTAACGAGCTTAGAACGATTCATACATCAGTAACTTAGAGCACAACTACGAGAATGGTGGACAATTGAGAATATTAAGATAGGTGAGATGGCTAGTGGCATACAGCAAGAATGAGAGAGAGGAGAGGACAGGAGCACTAGTGGGAACCAATTGAGAGGCTGAAAATTACGGTATTGCCCAAAACAAAACAATTGATGAAATAATGAAAGACTGGAGAGAAATGGGAAAAGATAAATCAACATGATTAGGAGCAGTACAAGACAAAGTATAGCTGAAGCAATGAATTGAGTAGCTATAGCGAATTAGTAGTCCGCAGAACATCAAGTGTCATCTGCACTAGGTGTGTATATAATAAATATTGGTAAAAGAAAGAACGCAGAGGAGGGAGTATACTTAAAACGACTGTTTTTATGAGACATAAATTCGGAAACAGTAAAAAAAAAAACACAGTACAGCTAATTAATTTGAACTTAATATGACAGTAACTTCTGTGCCGTGATACGGAACACAAACTCGCAAGAAAAGAAAGGCAAAACAACCATTTACGCTAAAGTTTTTTCTTGACGGACGAGCGTTAGCCACGCTGTTTTGATTTTCACCTAGAAAAAATAAAGTTGTCTAACTAATTTTTTTCTTATTGCGTGCACATGTCGTGGTACACAGTGAAACTCAACAGCACACTTCCGCAGCACACACCTGGAGTAGCCAGTTTCGGCCATTCTCTTTGTCGCCTCTAGCAGAGTGCTGCGTTACTATGAGGAGGGAATTGCACTGTATATTCGAACTGTAGACATGTAACTATAAACAGACACGAAATTAATTACGTAACTTTAGTTTTGCGATATTATAATTAAAACTTTATGATTAGTCCTCATACGTACTCCACTTTATCTACGGGCACACATGTTCCAGCGTCATAAGCGACCATTTTAGAAGCGTAAAGTGGTCTAATGTGGACTGTAAGTGTTGCGGCGGTGTTGGAATCTTACACAGCTCTCGTTGCAACGATGCCATCCTGACCTCTAAATGTTTTTTCACTTTTTACTGCGGGTAGGAATTACATTCGTCAAGTTTTTAATATAATGTCAAATAATAATTCGATGAATGATCACGGATTGAGAAAATGTTAGCCAGAGAGACGATAGTATGCACGTGGTTGCCTACCTTCTTACGTTCTCCTTTCTGATGAGTAAGCGAAAAATTGTGACTGATATGACCGATGTGTCCTGAGATTTCTCTCTTGTTTAACAATAATCGAGTGTGTACAGAAATTAATGATGCGCCATTAGCAAAAGAAGACGCAAATGAACGGAAGAAACTATTGTAACAATTTATTTTGAAGAGCAGTCTCAATTACCATAACTGATTATATACGAAGAGAAATGAGAAATTTTACGTATCATATACTCAATCATATTCTGCGAGCCAAGTTGCATAAAAAAAAACGTATAAAAGGTACTTGGAAAATCTTATTATTGTGTCATTCTTTAGTTTCTCACGACGTATGTGTTGATCGAATAGTCTACGACTATACAGCCAATCCATAGTGTCCAAAGGGCACAATATTTCGGCAATCAGACATGTTGCTTTCGTCAGGTGCTCTGATAACTGAGGCCCTGAGGACTCGCAGCTGGCTTACATCGCCTCCCACAGCAAACCGTTCCCTCCGTGGTCCGCGCACGAGGACTCGTGTTGGCGCCGCGGGACCCTAGCGCCGGTGTCTGTGATTGCGGCGATGCAGTTGCTCTGTCTGCCCTGGTCGCTAGATCGTCTTGATTTTAGCCACTCCATGGATCCAAGCATTGCTGTCACTATATTCTGGACTGTTCTGTCATCCTGCTATTATTTTACAAACAATGTTAATCGCCTTGTAAAATGATGCTTGCAGATCCTGTGTCAACTCTGCAGTCGAAATGAAATTTTATATCTGCTCCAAATTTACCTGTCATCCTTGGTGCGCAAAGATCGTAACATGGAAAAGAAATGCTGGCTTTTATAACAGTCGGGATTAGCTACTGGGAAATCAAGGAAGGTTGAGGACAGACGAGGAATATGTCAACACAAAACAGCCGAAAGGCTGAAAAAAATCAGCCACCTAGTTGCAATGCAAAAGGTTTATTCGCCCTTGATCTAAGATTCAATATTTGAAAAAGTATTTTCTTCAGAAGGATTCTGCACTAAATATGTATATAATCGGTTACAAAAATTGTTTTTACATACATAACAGAATATTGATAACAGAAAAATATACTCAGTTGTTACGTCATATGGAGGTAAATTAAATTAGCTGAGGCCGAGCGGCTCTCGTATAATACAAAATTGATATAAAAACCAGAAACATCACATGCCAAGGCTGAAGACAGATCACATTCAGAGAACGTCAGAAGAAATGTACAAATGTATTTGCCCACTGGTAAAGGCTCTTGTCAACGTAAAATTATAACGGGAGCCAAAGGATACAATATTTGTATAGTTCAAGCATACACCGTACCAGAGACAAAGGCGAACTGTTCAAATATACATGCTCAAGCGACCAGGAAAAACTGATCTGCAGAGGATGCTAAATCCGAGCGTATAAGAACTGTGCCTTTCTTGTGTTAAATAACAGCATTTTACGTTGAGGAAAGAATGAAATTTCCTATACAACGCTACTAAAAATGCAATAAATTTACTGGTATTCATTGCGTATAAAATTTGTAATACATTTACTGACAGAGTAATACTGTACATAAATTCAGTGCACAGAATCTAGAGTTCTATTTTCAAGAGACCACTGTTAAAAATGTACGGGGAAAGAAGTGCAAATACGGGAAAACAAAGGCACTAAAAAATTTCCGCTAAGGATAATAGAAAAGCAGTGGGCTCTATATACATGCGCGTAAGCACTGCGTCTTGCTGGTGATAGGTAACATAATTTTACTCTTACATTAAAGCAGTATGACAATCTCTTACAGAAGACTAATAATACATGCAATATTTTTAGAGGTATACGTTAAATATAAAACTGTGTGTAAATCATTTATGTAGTAGAGTGATAATGCAAGTTGATTTAGTGTATACAATTTAACAAATCTATTACAACAAATTCCTTCTATTACAGAAGGGTGGAGGAAAATATAAAATGGATACAGTTACATCACAACATAAAAAAATGGGAACATTCTGCTTAAGTGTACCAATACCATTTTTGGAATACCAACTGTACGGACATAAGTAGAAAAGACCTCGAAGAATGAAACCCAGCAACATGAAATGTCAGTCGCTCAACAGTGAAACAGAAATATTTTGAGGAAAACTGTACATTCAGTGGTGTTAGCGGAGATCGGTAAAAACGGATTATGTGACGCTTGAGCAGTTGTTTAAATCCATCAGGAAGGGCTTATCGTGAGTTGGAACTGATCGTTCAAAGTGTTACCAGCTCTCTTAACCAGATGTTTGTAAATTTCACGTTCTAAAAAAATTCAGTTTCCAGCTTTTTATTTCTTTACGTAAATCTACTGTTTTTCTAATTCTCTTGGCGAATGGTCTGAAGTAAGTAAATGTTCGGCAAATGAAGAATTATGTACATTACCCCCTTTCTTACCCAACAAAAGGCCAAATATTTACTGACGAGAGTAGGAGAAGTAGGTCCTGTTGCGGATAAACATACACAATTTAGAGAGATCTAACGATTTACCATAAAAACTGTTGTATATGACTTCGTACACAACAGAGATACTGGTGTATATTTACAAAAGGCAAAGAGAATGACCTGTCCAGACGAACAGGATGCTTGATTGAATAGCCTTAGATTAAATAAATAAGGGGCACAATGCTTGCTTTAGGTACGAAAAGAATAAACGATACAGGAGGCATTACTACATACAGAGCACCTTGGTTTAGCAGAGGTGTTAAGGAATCATCTATTCAGAAGCACTCATAAAATTAGTCCAAGTTGATACGATTACACAAAGTGTATGACCATTCACAATATTGCGAAATCAGGTATTTGAAAAATGAAAGACGGTTAGTAGGAGTGATACACAAATGATAAGGAATGATAACATCACATTTTTCTTCAGTTTGAAATTGATGATTGTCTTGTGTGCTTCTCCTTCATATCTGTGTCTTTTGGGCATTACTTATTGCAACAGAAGCTATATTTTTCTACCTACATTGAAGTTGATTGCCTCAGATTTGTACTGACAAGCAAGTTATGCTTCGATTCGGCTTGATAAGCGTCCACTGATTGAAGCCGGTAGCACTGAGCATAAAAAAAACAGTCGATGGTCAGGTACAATGAAGTTTCACAACTTTTAAGCAATACAGAAGAAAATATGGTAGCTGCACCTAAAGAGAAAGAAGGATATTAATGAATGCATTTGGGTACAGTATGTTAGCAAAAGTGTGTGGGAATACTATTTTAAACAGTAATATAAGGACGTAACGAAAATGAAACTTCAAAGAATACAGAAACACATAAAAAGCGACAACCAAAGTGACTGCTTAATGGACAAAACATGCTCTTCCATAACAAGGCATTAAAAGTGAAAATCTCCATGGACAGATGGCATAACAATATTGGGGTGGGGGGGAAGGGAAAGTATTATATCAACAGCTTAATGCTTTATTTAACAGTATTATGGATGATGGTGCGATACCAAGAGGATGGAGAGGAAGTATTACAAACTCTATGTTTATAAATAGGAGGTAAAATGTATTAAAGAATTACTGGGAATTACCCTGTTTGATATCACCTTAAAACTGTTAACTTCAGTAATTAAAGACAGAATACAGAATGATATATGGTAGAAAAAGCAGGAGACTAACAAGAATTCAGGAAAAAAATTAGCACAGTGGAAGCTAATTTCGCTCAGACAGGCTGTGGAGGAATACATAGTCAAATAACCTAGCCTATGTATGCTTTGTTGCCTTGCCAAAAGCATTTCGTAGGATTAGAAATAAGGATATAAGCCTAACTTTATTTATAAGGAAGTGAAAATTACAAAATTAGTAATTAATTATATTATAATTACATTATATACAATTATATTGATATAATTATGTAATTACACAAATAATAGTAAAAGATTATAATTAAAACACGCGAAGGACATGGATGAAATTATAGTAGATAAAGGAATTAGACAAGCACACTTATTAATCCTAATCCTGATCAACTTATTAATGGAACGTTACAGATGCTAGAGGAAATCAAACAGGATATAGAACAGGAAGCAAAATGGTACATATCGGTGAAGCTAACGGTGCTTTACTAAAAGCAAATAATGAGAATAATTTAGAAAAGTTAGTTCACCATTCCAATAAAACAGCTGGATGATTGACTGATCTGGCCTTGTAACAATAACCAAAACGGCCTTGCTGTTCTGGTATTGCGAACGGCTGAAAGCAAGGGGAAACTACAGCCGTAATTTTTCCCAAGGGCATGCAGCTTTATTGTATGATTAAATGATGATGGCGTCCTCTTGGGTAAAGTATTCTGGAGGTAAAATAGTCACCCATTCGGATCTCCGGGCGGGGACTACTCAAGAGGACGTCGTTATCAGGAGAAAGAATACTGGCGTTCTACGGATCGGAGCGTGGAATGTCAGATCCCTTAATCGGCCAGGTAGATTAGAAAATTTAATAAGGGAAATGGATAGGTTAAAGTTAGATATAGTGGGAATTAGTGAAGTTTGGTGGCAGGAGGAACCAGACTTTTGTTCAGGTGAATACAAGGTTATAAATAAAAAATCAAATAGGGGTAATGCAGGAGTAAGTTTAATAATGAATAAAAATAGGAGTATGGGTAAGCTACTGCAACAGCATAGTGAACGTATTATTGTGGCCAAGATAGATACAAAGCCGACACCTACTACAGTAGTACAAGTTTATATGCAAACTAGCTCTGCAGATGGCGAAGAAATTGATGAAATGTATGAGGAGATAAAAGAAATTATTCAGGTAGTGAAGGGAGACGAACATTTAATAATCATGGGTGACTGGAATTCCAGAGTAGGAAAAGGGACAAAAGGAAACATAGTAGGTGAATATGGATTGGGGCTAAGAAATGAAAGAGGAAGCCGCCTGGTAGAATTTTACGCAAAGCATAACTTAATCATGGCTAACACTTGGTTCAAGAATCATGAAAGAAGGTTGTATACATGGAAGAACCCTGGAGATACTAAAAGGTATCTGACAAATTATATAATGGTAGGAC
The DNA here is from genome assembly GCF_023864275.1 of Schistocerca cancellata. Lineage (NCBI taxonomy): Eukaryota > Metazoa > Arthropoda > Insecta > Orthoptera > Acrididae > Schistocerca > Schistocerca cancellata. Next base: position 615,674,746 of record NC_064630.1, on the reverse strand, counting down.
AGAGATTTAGGAACCTGGTTTTAAATTGTAAGACATTTCCAGGGGCAGATGTGGACTCTGAACACAATCTGTTGTTTATGAACTGTAGATTAAAACTGAAGAAACTACAAAAAGGTGGGACTTTAAGGAGATGGTATCTGGATAAACTGAAAGCAGCAGAGGTTGTACAAAGTTTCAGGGAGAGCATAAGGGAACAATTGACAGGAATGGGGGAAAGAAATACAGTAGAAGAAGAATGGGAAGCTTTGAGGGATGGACAGAAAAATATTGAATTCAATTGATGAAAGGAGAAAATATAAAAGTACAGTAAATGAAGCAGGCAAAAAGGGATACAACATTAAAAAATGATATCGACAGGAAGTGCAAAATGACTAAGCAGGGATGGCTAGAGGACAAATGTAAGGATGTAGAGGCTTATCTCACTAAGGGTAAGATAGATACTGCCCACAGGAAAATTAAAGAGACCTTTGGAGAAAGGAGAACCACTTGTATGAATATCAAGAGCTTTGATGGAAACCCAGTTCTAATCAAAGAAGGGAAAGCAGAAAGGTGGAAGAAGTATATAGAGGGTCTATATAAGGGCGGTGTACTTGAGGACAATATTATGAAAATGGAAGCGGATGTAGATGAAGATGAAATGGGAGATATGATACTGCGTGAAGAGTTTGACAGAGCACTGAAAGACCTGAGTCGAAACAAGGCCTCCGGAGGAAAGCCAGTCCTTACAAAACTCTACCATCTGGCGAGCAAGATGTATGAGACAGGAGAAATAAACTCAGACTTCAAGAAGAATATAATAATTCCAATCCCAAAGAAAGCAGGTGTTGACAGATGTGAAAATTACCGAACTATCAGTTTAATAAGTCACAGCGGCAAAATACTAACGCAAATTCTTTACAGACGAATGGAAAAACTGATAGAGGCCGACCTCGGGGAAGATCAGTTTGGATTACGTAGAGGCAATACTAACCATACGACATATCTTAGAAGAAAGATAAGGAAATGAGAAACCTACGATTCTAGCATTTGTAGATTTAGAGAAAGCTTTTTACAATATTGGCTGGAATACTCTCTTTCAGATTCTGAAGGTGGCAGGGGTAAAATACAGGGAGCGAAAGGCTATTTACAATTTGTACAGAAACCAGATGGCAGTTATAAGAGTCGAGGGGTATGAAAGGGAAGCAGTATTTGGGAAGGGAGTGAGACAGCGTTGTAGCCTCTCCACGATGTTATTCAATCTGTATATTGAGCAAGCAATAAAGGAAACAAAATAAAAGTTCGGAGTAGGTATTAAAATCCATGGAGAAGAAATAAAAACATTGAGGTTCGCCGATGACATTGTAATTCTGTCAGAGACAGCAAAGGACTTGGAAGAGCAGCTGAACGGAATGGAAGTGCCTTGATAAGATAAACATCAACAAAAGCAAAACGAGGATAATGGGATGTTGTCGAATTAAGTCGGGTAATGCTGAGGGAATTAGATTAGGAAATGAGACATTTAAAGTAGTAAAAGAGTTTTGCTATTTGGGAAGTGAAATAACTGATGGTCGAAGTATAGAGGATATAAAATGTAGAATGTCAATGGCAAGGGAAGCGTTTGTGAAGAATAAAAATTTGTTAACATCGAGTATTGATTTAAATGTCAGGAAGTCGATTCTGAAAGTATTTGTATGGAGTGTAGCCATGTACCGAAGTGAAACGTGGCCGATAAATAATTTAGACAAGAAGAGAATAGAAGCTTTCGAAATGTGGCGCTACAGAAGCATGCTGAAGATTAGATGGGTAGATCACATAACTAATGTGGAGGTATTGAATAGAATTGGGGAGAAGAGGTGCTTGTGGCACAACTTGACTTGAAGGGATCGGTTGGTCGGACATATTCTGAGACATCGAGGGATCACCAATTTAGTATTGGAGGGCAGCGTGGAGGGTAAAAATCATAGAGGGAGACCAAGAGATGAATACACCAAGCAGATTCAGAAGGATGTAGGCTGCAGTAGATACTGGGAGATGAAGAAGGTTGCACAGGACAGAGTAGCATGGAGAGCTGCATCAAACCAGTCTCAGAACTGAAGACCACAACAACAACAACAACATGCTAACTTCAAGAACACTTCTGAAGCACAGTAAAGTAGATGTATGTGGTGAATCACCTGAAAAAGTGATGAGCTTTAATTAGCCAGGGACTGTCATCACCAGCCATAAAGACAAACCTGGAAGTGGAAAGCCAAGTGACAGAAGCAGTAAGCCTAAACAGATTGTTTAAAAAAGACTCTGTGGACTAACAAATTTAAGACACCAGAGGGGAGAATAGAAATGGTTAATGCAATGGTTTGTCTTGTTATTAAATATTCAGCATAAACTAGACCGGAAACGAAACAGACAAATGACAAGTTAACAGCAATAGAAATGAAGGTACTAAGACAGGTCAAAGAATTAAACATGTGGAGCTTGAGAATGAATGTATCGATAAGGGGTGAGAGTGAAATACGAGATATAAATAATTGGATGAAGACAAGAGAAAGAAAGATGAAGGATCCTGTAGAGAAGATGGACCCCACGACGCTAGTTTAAATTTGTAAACATGAACGACTGCAAGGGAAACTAAAGCCTTGATGACTACTCATGGCATGGAACAACAAGTGGTCCAGCACATATACGGTATTACCTTAATATACATATAAATCGTTTAATACTTTATTTATTTGCACTAAGACGTCCTGACGGTTATTATTGTGCATTGTGTAAATTCATTAGGTAACTAAGTAAATTAAAGGGTTTGTACAGGAGTAATGGTACGTTAGTTCCACCTTCATCAGCGTATCTTCATACTACAGTCTGTAAGAGTACATTGTTATAATTAGGACGCATTCTGGGAAGACATGCATGGAAGGCAATCTGAAGAATTTTAAACCAAGAATAGAGAATGACTGAGAAATTTTCAACCATGTGTAAAGTACGATATGTGACGAAAGCATGGACGTACATACATTTAACCTAAATTGTTATGAGAAACTAAACTTTTTCGTCTAGATTGTCGGCGACAAGATGATCGAGATATCATGCTGTGTAATATGTTGCTTGGAAGTGTTCTTTAGAAATTTCAAAAAGGAATCCTTGCTTGATTCATAGAGCCATTGTTGTACCTACTGCTTCAGGAATATGGTGTACACTGTACACTACATTTACTGTGTTAAGGAATTGATTTCTAAACGAAAATTAAAGAAAAAAATAAACTTTCCTCCCAATTTTCACACTGCGAACAGTACCATTTTGTCCACTCTCTACTACAGCCTAAAAACGACATCCGACTAAGTGCGGGAATCTTTCTGTAAAATACGGGTTGTGGAGAACGGACGTCACACTGAACAGTTTCTATGAGCTTAAACTGTTGCTGTAAGGTACAAATATTTAGTAGTTCCTTATCTCAACTACTCAGTTCAGGAATCATTACCACTATCACCTGCACAATCTTTACCTAATCATTTTTGGGACTCTTTGAAAAGGTTGTGAATAGAGCAACATTTGTTATCTACCAATGAAATTAGTTTCCATTAGTAGATCCACAGCATGTGGCAATCTCGAAAACTTTTGAAACATTTTTTTTTATTTTTTGTGAAACTGAACCTAGGAAACTAATGCATCAATTTGGAACTAACATTTTCCGTTCGGTAGTTAATGTGCTACGATGCAACCAAATCGGGAATGGCTTCATTCGACCAGTTATGGTTTCGGTAACCAGCTGATCCAATTCCATTTCCCAGCAAACCACCAACAGTTGCCATAACCATCGCCGAGCGTAGCAAAATTTATCCAGTTACTAGGTGTGCTGCCAACAGTAGTCGAGACTCAACCACAATTACATTACCCAGCCATAGTTTACTGAGTTAGATGAAGACTAGAGTTCAAAAGTTTTAAGTCGCTTCCACGCTCTTTCTTGAAACTGAAGCTAGATACTTATTTATGTACATATTATTTTAATAAATGCCTTTCCGGGTGGTAATTCGCCGCCCACGTAACCTACACAAAATCATCCATTCCTACATAGCTCTTGCACACAACAGTGTGCGTCTTGGATCATGTCTCTGTAATAGACCTAGACACAGGAGCTGTCCCATACATCCTCCCACCACTACCTTCACCAGTATGGTAACGAGCGTAATCCCATCAAAGGCCAGGGTACCTGACATGTGATCTACAACCTAAACTGCAGTTACTACACTGCATTCTATGTGGGCATGGCAACCAACAATCTGTCTATCCTCATGAATGGCCACTGATAAATTTTGGCCAAGAAGCAGCTGGACCACCCTGTTGCTGAGAACGCTGCGCAACATGACGTTCTTCATTTCAGTGACTGCTTCACAGCCGGTGCCATCTGCATGCTTCCCATCAACACGGGCTTTTTTTAATTGCACATGGGAACTCACCCTGCGGTATATGCTACTATGCCTAAACCTTCGTTAGTCATTGTCATTATCCATCTAGCCCCTTCCTTGTTTCCATTCCTGCACTGCACATCGCTTTATTCAAGCAATACACCCCCAGTCTTTTTACTTCTTTTCTGCTATTTGCCTCCCTCAAATCTCCTAATAATCCCCCAAAGGTACTTAGCTGCCCTACCCTCTGTCCTCCTCGTGCAAGCAACACTGTACCGTGATATGCCTCGCTCTCCTCTGCCCTAACCTCCTCCTTACCCCTATCACCCAGCTGTGTGTCTTGTCACCCACTGCTACTCACAGTCGGGCTTCAGCTGACAGAGACCGTGATCATGTGTGTGTGAGTTGCATTTGTTGGCCGAAATCTCAATTTCTGCCATTGTTTCTGTTGTGCCTATCTGTGACTCAATATCTCTGCTTTTTTTTGAGTAGCAACTAACTTTTCGTAATTTTGTTAATGATGCTTGTTTGTTATTCATCATGGTGCCCACATTCTTTTTATTTTAGTAATATATTGCCTTGTGATCAGACAGTTACAGGCTGAAAGCACGCTACCTTAGTGCAGCAACTTTTACTGTGGTAGGGAGTTCGTTTCCTGCCACTTTCATGTTGGGTGGCAAACTCATATGGAGAGCACATTAGAGAATTTTATACTCATGTTCGATTCCCAGTGATGTAAATAGTTTTAGTGCTGTAAAATTCCATATATGTTATACTTTTAATCGGTTAGACCAGAATGGAATAGGTTTTCAAAATTACCTTGTAGCAGACTTCAAGGTTTCGGATGAGGTTGATATCTGCACGCACGATGTGTCCGGCGTTCACATTGGCCAAGTCGATGATGACAACATCTCCAAGAGAGTAGTCTTCGACCAACATAACTTCCATTCCGATGGACACTATCTTACCATATGGGGGCCAAATTATATTGGTCGGGTCTTCGTCCACTCCCGTGAGGACGTGCACGCGATATGCGTCCTTTGTGAGGCGTGGCAGCATCATCAATTTCCTGCAGGAGACATTATACTCCTGTTAATACATGCATATGAGAAAGAGGATGATATATGTGGTCAACATAAAGTTACAATTTACGAAATACGGGAACAAACAATAAAGTATGCGTCCAGAATGAAACCTTCAAATTATTACGGACTGTGCACTCTTGGAAATATGCTGGTATGTTAAAACCGTGACTCTGATTGGTATACAAACTCGGATCTTTGCTGATGGAGTTCTGCTACTGTATCTAGATTCGAATCAAGACCCACTCTCAAAACTTAAGTATGGGAGTCTGGGAATTACTTCTGGAGTAGCAGATCCACAAGGTATGGAGGAGAATTACTGTGGACCAGTAACCGTAAAATACCTGCATGTAGAGGTCTGTGTTTAATCAGCCCTGTAATAGAGAATTAATAAATATTCTAATTCCATTTTGAAATGATGGCATATACTTTATGTGGACTACAGTGGTTTTTTAAAATTGCAAAATCAACTCCGCAAAAGTATGGTTCATTCCAAATGTGAAAAACGGTTACCTGGAACTAACATTTTACTTTAATTACAAAACGTTCGGATTCGAGATAATCTTGTCAGTACTGTATTTAACAGTCTATGCGCTACAGTATTATTCTACTATACGACCATAATCAATAAGTTAAATCCAACTAAGAAGGACTGTTACCAAATACCAGTTACAGGTTGAAAAATTTTTCAAATACACGCTGTTGGCAAGTAATACAAATTTCCATTTTCGAGACAGATTTTTCTTGAAATATTACAGAAACTCAGTTAATTAGCAAATATCACTTATTTCACTGTAAAATGACCTTTAGTCCCAACGTGCAAAATGGCGCACGACTGACGAACTGTTTTAAAAAAATATAAAGTATTTTACTCCTCCTAAGACTCATTAACTGAGGAATTTACACTACCTTCGAAATAGCTTTCATATATTATATAATACTTAAATATATAGAACATTTAATATTTACAAATAGTGGGCAAAGCACAACCTAAGGTCTCACAACAATAAGAACAGTAGAAAATGACAGAAACTCCTTATGGCGATCTCTTGTGTGCGGTTGTTCATGTGGTTCCAAAATCGGTCACGAAAATTAAGTACTGACCAGGAAACATCATGTGTTCCTACATACACTATCCTCCAGGTACAGCACTTTACCCCATGCATCTGTAGCAATGTAAAGTGGAAAACGAAAAATGAAATTCTACTGGAATAGGGAGAACAAACCAGAACTAATTGGAAGAACCTTAAGCTTCTGTAAATCCTCCACTAAGGAAGCTTCACAGTTACAACTCCGACCAATTCCTGACCATTATTCGTCAATTTGGGACTATCAGTTCGAAACAACAGAAGAGACAGGAAAGGCTAAATACACAGCGACACATGTTCTCACGGTTTCGATTAGAAAGCGACAGAACCCCATTGCCAACCGTTGAGGCCGAGTGGTTCTAGGCACCTCAGTCTGGAACCACGTGACCGCCACGGCCGTAGGTTTGAATCCTGCCTCGGGCATGGTTGTGTGATGTCCTTAGGTTAGTTAGGTTTAAGTAGTTCCAAGTTCTAGGGGACTGATGACTTCAGGTGTTAAAGTCCCATAGTGCTCAGAGCCATTTGAACAATCAAACTCCATTGGCAGATGCTGCGAAGGAAGCGCTGTACGTAAAATTGATACTGTCAGAATGTACATTCCACCAGGAGTCGAGTAACAAATCACTTCCTCCCAAAAACACCTCTCGAAGTGACATGACATGAAAATCAGAAGCATTACATGTCATATGGATGTTTCCGTTAGATTACATCATGGTCAGGCAGAGATCCCAAAATCAGATACTGGAATGTAAGGAGTACCCAGTAGCAGACACACAATCAGATCACAATTTAATAGTGGTGAGGAGTAGGCTTAAGTTTGAAGAGACTACTCAGGTAGAATCAATGTGTAAGTAATGGGACACGGAAATACTGAGGAATGAAGAGAGAAACTTTAAGTACTCTGATGCTAGAGATACTACGATAATAAATAGCTCATTACACAGTCCTGCTATTGAGGGCAAACATGTATTCACGGAAGTTGGAAAGAAAGCCATACGAACAAGGAGGGAAACTGCGAACAAACAATGGATGATAGGTGAAACACTTCAAATGATCGACGAAAAGAGGACATTCAGGAATACAGAAAAACAAATCACACAGGCAAGAAATCAGTACGAATTGCATGGAGGCTAAAGCAAAACGGCTGTGTGAAAGAAGCGAAGAAATCGAAACAGAAATAACTGTCGGAAGAACGGCTTCAGTATACGGCAAAGTGAAAACAAAGCACTGTGAAATTAAAGGCACGGGTGGTAACATTAAGATTGCAAAGGCATTTCCACTGCTAAATGCAGAGGAGAGAGGGGATAGGTGGAAAGAATACACTGAAGGCTTTCATGAGGAGGAAGACTTGTCTGATGAAGTGATAAAAGAAGAACCAGAAGTCAACAATTAAGAGACAGAGGATCCACTACTAGAATCAGAATTTAGAATTGCTTTGGAAAGCTTAAGATCAAATAAGGCAGAAGGGATAGATAACATCCAATCAGAATTTCTGAAATAATTGGGGTGGAGTGGCAACAAAATAACTATTCACGATGGGGTGCATTATGTGTGAGTCTGATGATGTATCCCCCGTCTTTCGCAACTGATAATATATCCCCCGTCTTTCGCAAAACCATCACCCACCTAATTTCTAAGATTGAAAGAGTTGACAAATGTCAGAATTATCGCACAGTCATCTTAAAGGCCCACACATCCAAGCTGCTGACAACAGTAATGTACATAAAAATGGAAAAGATGATTGAGGATGTGTTAGAAGACGACCGGTTTGGCTTTGGGAAACATAAAGACAGAGAGAGAGAGAGTTCTGACGTAGCGGTTGATAATGGATGCAAGCGGAAACAATGAGCCACTAAGACCAAGGACAATGTTCCTGGATAGAAAATGGTGTAGGACAGGGACGTAGTCTTTCGCCCCTACTGTTCTATCTATACATAAAATAATCAATGAAAAAATAGGAGGTTCAAGAGTGAGATCAGTATTCAGGTAGAAAGGATATAAATCATAAGATTCGCTGTTGACATTGCCATTCGCAGTAAAAGAGAAGAACCGTAGGATCTGTTAAATGGAATTAACAGTCTAATGGGTATAGAATAGAGTAAATTCAAGAAAGACGAAAGTAATGAGAAGTAGCAGGACTGAGAACAGCGATGATGCTAGGTTTCTGGGGTGCTCATCAGCGCCTGTACAAAGTCCCAACTTGTACACAGTCCGATTTTTACACAGTCCAATCTAGCCACTGTCACGAATGATGATCATGAACATGAAATGATGAGAATAGCACAAACACCCAGTCCACAGGTAGAGAAATTCCCAGCCCTGACGCAACGCTAGCCACTAGACCACGAGCTGCGGACAAGAAAAGCGAGAAACTTAATATCAGAGTTGGTGATCTAGAAGTAGAAGAAGTTAAAGAATTCATCTACGTAAGCAGCAACATAATCCATGACGAACGGAGCATTAAGGACCTAAAAACAGGCATTCTTGGCAAAGAAAATCCTATTATCGAACATGTGACCCAAATTGTGGAAACATGGACTGTGGGAAAACTGGAACAGCAGGGAATCGAAGCATTTGAGGCGTGGTGCCAAAGAAGAATAATGAAAATTAATTTGACTGATAAAATAACGAATCAAGAGATTGTCTGCAAAATTAGTTACTTTAAAACATCAGTAAATAACTTCCATTGTACTGGAGGGAGCTGTAGAGCGTAAAAACTGAGGAGGAATATAGAAATTCCGATTCATCCAGCAAATAATTGAGTATATAGGTTGCAAGTGCTACTCTGAGGTGATAAATTTGGCAAAGGAGAGAAATTAGTGGTGAGACGCCACAAACCAGTGGTAAATTTTGGACATATTACATTGTTTGAAATACCTTTTAGCCTTATTTTCATTCAACATCATACAAGGCTTAACTTTGACCATATAGAGGGTAACATGTATTACTGCAGCGTTTCAAGTAAGTTAAAATTCAACATCAAAGATGTGAAGAAGCTGATGAGGTAAGATATCCTTGAATTCCCTGTCTGTTACACGTTGAAAAATATGAGGATGCTCATGTCAACTATAGCAGTATTACCACGAGTTTGTTTTTTAGGGGACATTTTTGAGTTATTCGATAAAACCCTTGAGAACCGCGTCCTGCATCACTTCGAATCTTGATTTTAGAGTTCCAAGAATCTGAAGTAGAATGCATTGGAGTAGATCTACAGCTACGTTTTCGTGTGACTCGATTAGAAAGTAATTTTCATGGCACGTTAGATGCGATTTTTTGAATCATAGGTGAGTAAATGACATATAGAAGCCAAACTGGAAATTGTCAAAGACACATCATATTGTGCTCTTACAGGAACGTAGCTTGAAGCCACAATGACGTTAACAAGAGTGAAAGTTTTGTCATCTGCTGAAGTGTTTGGTCTGTACTCTTTTTCTCGTAGGAAGAAAACAGGGGTATCGCTTTCTCTCCAAACACTATATTATCTTTTCGTGTGCGAGTACGATCACAGTGAAAAAACATGTATTTGGAGACTGCAGTCTCCATATTCCGCCGTTAGCATCTCATTACACATAGCTTGGAGTTCGCAGTTCGGCATGTTCCTGATACTGGCCTAATGTGAAAGGATTTCTTTAGTGATATAGGCAACGATAACGATTTGAGGGTAACGCCGAGGATCATATACGAAAGTACTCGGCGTTGAAAAATTTACGACTGGTGAAACATAACGGACATTTGATGTACCAAAAATTTAAAATCAAAACTTCTTATCTGAACACAATTATAATACGAAAATAGTTCTACAGAAAGACATTAGTTTAGCGTAACACATTGCTATAAATTGCGAGGTTTATAGAAGGGAAAATTAAGATATTTAGTGGCAGCAAAACTGTTTAAAACGTAGATAAGAGGAATGAAGTATTCTGACGTGAAATTATGATACGACTGCACAATAATAAAGGCTCGTTTCACTCAACGAGTTTTTAAAGGGGCATACCATTTCGAGCAGCCTAACAAAACTATCTAACGCTGTGAGATTGAAACACTCATTAAAGGAACAGTCGAATTATATGGCAAAACGACTGATAAAACTGACAACAGATTTTTCAAAGTCGTAATAAATTTACATAACCAATTACGCTGCTATGACTATTATTTTTTACTTTAACTACTTATTTCAACTATACAGCCATCGTCATGTTATCTGAAACACAACATTTTACAAGTAATAGTAAATTTTTTATATAAAATGTGAGTTACGAATAATACTATTTTACATACGTTTTCAAGTCCTGAATTACGTGCAACACCGTTGTTTCTGTTGCTGTCTGTTTGTTCTGGTTATATTTTAAGTTAGTGTAACAGTAACAATAATTTTTGTGGTTTGCTCTGATTTTTCACTTATTAGTGGTCAGAAATAAATCTCAGTCTGTAGGTGACATTTAGTGACAGCATTTGTGACATATTTCAACTACAGAGTGGAATTTCTTACTGACCACTACTGAACGAATAGTCAGGAAGCACTACAAAACTAATTATTGTTGTTAAATTAACATAAAATATAGTCAGTAACAAATAGAAAGCAACAGAAACGACGATACTACATGGAAGTCAGGCTTGAAAACGTATGTGAAATCATATTTTTCATAATTCACATGAAATACACGAAATGTACCAAAATTTATAAACTTTCCAATTGCAATTAAACTGATGATGGCATTATTACTGAAATAGGCCTACAGTTCAAATAAAAAGTAATACTCAAAGCAGCCCAGACGGTTACATGTCATGTCCCTGAAAGACACAGCATCCCACAGAATTAAAAAATAATTTTTCATTTGATTGTAAATGAAAATGCTTAAATACTGTTTCAGTAGCACAAAAGACTCCAATGTTTTCCCGAAATATGTAATAACATCATTTCACGAATAACTGACGAGACAACATACCTCTGCACTCGGTCAGACTCCAATTATTGGTACACTTGTTCTGTAGAGCTGTACATCCATTACCAGAGACCATGAAAAACTACTGAAGTAGTTCCTTAGTGGGGTTCCTGGCACAGTTCACAAAACATATATAAATTTAGCCCAAAATCATTCAAAAGTAAAAAAGAGAAAGGCTCATCATATGTAAAATTTTTCAAATTTTTTGAACACTACTTTGAGCATTTCATAATGAAGGTAAATACTGATAATTTTTTTCATTACCCCAGTAAATCGCTGGGGTTGAAAATATCTTTACATTTTATCATCAGCATCTACATGTTTATGAATTACGTGCATATAACAGAGACAAGAAAAGTTTCTCTAGCAATTAAAAACAACTATGCAACATTGAATGGATAAATACCGCAACAGGAAGATTTCAGTTTGATAACTACAGCTTTATGTGAATGCGATGTGGAACAGTCATTTCCGCCCTTAAACTACACGTTTCGACTCTTACAAAAATGTAAATAAAATTTATCCTAAAATATGGTATAAGATAGGCCATATCGTTCACACATTCATTTCGTAACTGACATTACTGTACAAAACATCATGTTGTACAGTAATGTCAGTTACAAAGTGACTGTGTGGACGATGTAGCCTATTATACACCATATTCTAGTTTTACATCATGATGCATTGCTGAGTGTATTTATATGTTTCGACGATGCCATTACGGCTTTATCACATTAGGACATGGTGTAGAACAGATCTGAAGTTTGTCACTATTGACTGAAACCCGTCATCGTCGAAGGACTTTGTATTTTGATGCAAGACTGGAATAAAAGACATTTGATATCCCACAGCTGCAAGAGATACGTGAAGACAAACAACAAATATCTGAGGGATTTCGATGTGACTAAGACATTAAATTACGTAGCTTATTTAGATGTTAACAGTCTTTATTATGGACTATGACCCAATATTTACCACATGGTAGATTTGAATTTGACAACCCATATAAATTTGAGTGCATAAAATAAAGAAAATACCTGATAGTGCTAAAAGTGGATAAAGTTTTGAAGTAGATTTAGAATATTCGAAAGAATTACATGAATTACAGAAATATTTACCATTAGCTGCAGAGAATAAAATTGTTCAAAGAATGAAGAAAAGCAAATTGGTGACAACACTGAATGACAAACAGAAATATATGGGTTCACTAAAGAAATCTCAAACAGTGCCTCTCACTAGAATGAAGCTCACAAAAATACACAGGGTCTTAAAAATTAGAGCAGTCTGAGTGGATAAAGAAATGTATAGGCCAGAACACACAGGTAGGGTCCAAAGTTACAAAGGACTTTGAGAAAGGAAAACATTATTTGTCTAGGACTGGGTATCCATTAATTTGTTCAACTACTCTTATTCGATTGACTTCATCTCTAGGTGATGAGTTAGCTACAGAAGGGCACATTCTTAACAATGGTAAGATAAAAAGGAAGAAAAATGATGTACTTAACCCATTACAGTTATTTTACCGATTTTTTAAAGATTATATAGAAATTATGTGGGAATGAGATTTATCTGTAATTTTTACTTTGAGTCCAACTGCAGCAGTGTCATTCTTTGATGGAGTGATAAAAATGATGCTGGAGTTCAAATAAAAGATATTCTTCCCAAAGAAGGTAAACCTGAAGACTCTCATATCTTTCTTTAAACCACAAAACGTGGAGATTGCAGGATAGGGAGGAATAATTTTGATTCCTATATCTATTACTAATGTCTACAATCCTACAGCATCTGATATGTCGTACTTTATTTTTGTTGTTTTCCAGACAAAAAGGAAAAAATCAGTCGATTGATATTTGTTTATTTGATCACATCAAACTGCATAATATATATACAAGGAAAGGCAAAATTGAAGTTTTCCTCGAGATATATGGAATATAGACCCACCAAATATTTTTTTGAAGGATTGGACACTTTCTGTGACTTTCTTAAAGTCACAGAATATAATTGTGATGTCGGTCCACCAAATTTTATTCAGTATTATCCTATGCTTGTTGTAAATAAGACTCTAAGAATAAATGTTTTAACTACACAAAAGACAACGATGAAATACTGTGTCACATTGAATGAAAAAATTCCGAAAGGTACACTTGACTATATGGTTATGATCGGCCAGAAAGATCTGATATATGATTTTCAACACCACACTCGAACTGAAAATGTTTAACATCTCTTTTTGGAATGACAATTTTTACCAAATTTCTATTGAAATGACTGTTCTCTTTCACAATCGCATGCAGCTCCTGATTACCAACTCTCCATCTTGCTGTTGCTATTTTTATCCAGTCAGTGTGCATAGTTGTGTTTAAGTGCTCAAGAAATTTGACTTGTTTTGTTATGCGCGCTCGTAACTAGATGGTAGTGCGGAGCCATGTCATATTATCTTCATTATGGAATACTCGAAGTAGTGCCAGAAAACTTTGAAAAGTTTGTCGCGCAACAATGCTTTTTTGGGCTATATTCGTATATGATTTGTGAGCTGTGCCACGAACCCCATTAGGGAACTACTTACTGAAAAAATAATAACGCTATTGTAAATTTAAAAAGCCTAAGAAAGGTAAAAACTCACACATGCTTCATTGCAAACTGGATGTCGCATCCTCCTACATCTCTGTTCATTAATAACTCGGGGAATCTGTGTTTCAGGGAGAAGTACGCGTCTAATCCTACTTTGACCCTCTCCATGCTGCACTTGCAGTTGATGTACATCCGCTCAACGAAGGAGTCCTCTGGAACATAGATTTCCCATAGAGATTATGAAGGTAGATTTTTAGAAGGATGTTAAGTGTACAGAACACAAAAAGGATTACCATATCGACAACAGTTTTCTTGTATAAAACTTCGTACGATAGAACTGTTAAGAAATAATTTTTTTTAGATGTTTGTGATATTTGTGTCATTATCACATTTGTATAGTCCATAATCCCCTTCTTATATTGCAATCACAAATTAATACACAAAACTATAAGTTTTTGTTTTACATTTATCCATAAAAGAAATAGATCATCAATAATAAGATATAGTTGAATTATTTCTGCACTTGTACAATGTGTAATAAACTATAGCGAATTTCAGATACACCCACGCTAAGAAAGTGCTGCCCTAGATCTGCGAATAAAAGAGATAAATAATTTTTGGAAGTACAAAGTATTACATCCCAGTAGTTACACAAATTTTGATGATTCTGTGCGCATTACTTGGCGTAATATATGGCCTCTAGTGTGACAAACGTACTGACCTACGGCGTCGGGTAAGTGTGGCTGCAACCTGAGCCACTCTCGCAGTGACGTCACAGCCGCCTTGATGTCCTCCTCGTTGGTGGCCAGCTGCTTCCTGACGTACGCCACCTCCTCAGCCGTGATCCCAAAGAAGTTGTCGGTGTCTGTCATTGCTGTAAAGCAGAAAGTAGACACAGTCGCTTAAACCAGATCGCCAGTTCACTAACAGAAAAGCCCGAAGGCGTAAGTGACACTTAACCACTGACTGCTTAAAATAAATGCAAGAAGGAAGATTGGCGTTTATAAAGTCGTATCAGCAAAGTTGTATTGTTTCAAGGATTGGAAAGGAAATCAGCAGAGCCCCTTAAAAGGCATTTGCCTGGACTGATTTAGGGAAATCTCATAAAATCTGAAAAAGAGTGGCCGGACTGCTTTACGTTTCTTTTGAACGAATCTTCATTACTGTGTCATTATCCATAGATTTTATGGTGGAGTATGTGTCTTGGGATGACGGCGCTCTATTCCTAGTGAACGTCTCCACTGAACAATGCTGTAGTTCCGGTAGACCTTTTAGTGGACTAAGATTGCATTCAGGAGAAGCAACAGGTTGAAAATAACTGAATGAAGAACTCTTACTTCTCTATTAGAGACGATACTCAATATTGAGGAGGGGACGAGACCAGTAGTCAGTTTCTGCGTAGGACCCTGAATATGGAAATTAAAACAAAAGCCAGCCTAAGAAAATAAGGTAACATCAACACTAGCAGAAAATAGTTGACGGGAGTAACTTGGTTGGTTAATTTGGGGGAGGAGACGAACAGTGAGGCCATTGGTCCCATCGGATTAGGAAAAGGCGGGTAAAGAAGTCGGCCGTGCTCTTTCAAGAGACCCATCCCAGAATTTTCCAGTAGTGACTTAGGGAAATCACGGAACACCTAAATCAAGAGGGTCAGACGCGGGCTTGAAATTCATGCTCTAGAATAGGAGTCCAGTGTGCTAACCGCTCTGCCACTTTGCTCGGTACGGGAACAGGACTTTTCATAAATAGGAAGGTAGGGCAGAGAGTAATTTACTATGAATAGTCTGTGATATGATTTTGCTCATCAGGAAACAAGCCAATAATGGAGGGGAAACTGTAGACAATTGTCCCAAAGAATCAATGTGGAAAGAGGCAGTGTACTGAAGTACTGTGGAATGATGAGATCACTTCTCTAAATGTGTACACATTGCGATAATGAAAACCACAGCAGGTTGTTCAATTGGAGAGAAATTTACAGATATAACAAAGGCAATCACAGTAGCTGGTCAGTCAAACGTCGGTAAAAGGCATGTAACTCTAGCTTGGGTAACAACATACATATTTCATTGGATCAACAAAATAAGAAGATACAGAAATCTCAGACTACGACAGAAGTACAGCAGTCAAAGTCACTACGGCATAAGTACGGAGTACAGTGAAGTCAAGACGAAATGGTTACAGCAACAATGCGAATAAATCGAAAGAATAATTGTCGCCAGAAGGACAGGTCCAGCATACAGAAAAGCCAAACAACCTTCTGTGAAATTAAAAGCAAGGACCTCAACATTGAGGGTGCACTGGGGATCACACTGCCAAACCCAGAGAAGAGAGCGGATAGGTGGAATTAGTGGACTGAAGACCTCTACGAGGGGAGGAGCTGTTTGATGTTATGGTAGAAATGGGAGACAACATGGAAGACAGGGGATCAAGGATCAGAGTTAGAGAACAGAGATCAAGTAAGGTGGAAGGCACAGATAACATTCCTATGGAATTTCTAAGTATTTGGGGAAGTAACGCCCAAACGACAATTCCAGTTGCTATCTAGAATACATGCGTCTGGAGACATACCATCAGGTATTAAGAGTAACCCGAAAAAAGACGAGTAGTACAACTGAGATTAAAGTTAAACTTAACACCAGAACTGGGGAACAAGAAGTAGACAAAGCAGAGGGATTCTGCTAGCTTAGAAGCAGAATAATACATGATGAACAAGAACGGAGGACTTAAAAAAGCAGAGTGGCACAGGCAAGGACATCCCTGTTTAAAGAAATCTGTTAGTATCAAACGTCGGAGTAACTTTGAGATAGAAAATTTTGGGAACGTACTTCGGCAGAATAACATTGTAAAGCACTAAGTAACAAATTGTTTCAAAGCCAGAAAGGAAGAGATTAGAAACGTATGAACTGTGGTGTTGAAAATTAGGTGGACTGATAAGGAAAGAGGAGTTTCCTCGCAAAATGGACGAGGAGAGAAATATGTGGCAAAGACTGACCAGATGAAGCGTCAGGGAGATAGGACATCAAGAAATAACTTCCACAGTAGCTGAAGAAGATGTAGAAGCTATGAAAAGCAAGGGAATGTATCTACCGTAATACATACTAACACAAGATGTGACGTGCATGTACGATCAAGCAAATGATTATAATTTCAGAAAAACTAGATTATTTATTCAAGAGAAAGAGGTTCACAAATTGAGTAAGCCAAAGACGCTAACACGCTTTGGTCCACCTCTTCGTGTGGTGGTACACGTACATAACATCTACCGATTTCCGTCCCACTCGGGTAATTCCTTCGTGGTGCGCCGGTTTTTTTTCATAGAACGTATTTCAAAGAAGTACTTGCGGATATTGATTCTGTTACTCTGTGATGAAGAGATTGGCCCAGAAGAGGAATTCGTGAATGGCAGCATCAGAAAATTGAGAAGACTGATGACAAATCTTACTCTACCAATATATTTTGACTATGTTTCGTCGACAACATCAGAGATGGTACGTAAATCCTACGGAAGGTGAACTGCGTTAAAAAATATGAATTTAACAAGGAGCTGCAACTTTATCGTAAACCACTTTCAAATGGTGCAACAATTAAAATGGTTCAAATGGCTCTAAGCACTATGGGACTTAACATCTGAGGCCATCAGCCCCCTAGACTTAGAAGTTCATAAACTTAACCAACCTAAGGACATCACACACATCCATGCCCGAGACAGGATTCGGACCTGCGACCGTAGCAGCAGCGCGGTTCCCGGACTGAAGCGCCTAGAACCGCTCGGCCACATTATTAAAAGATGTCAAGTAACTAACTGAAAGAATTGTAAAGAATGATTTTATGTGTAATGCAGAGATTAATTGTTCTTTCAAGAGGCAAAATCTGCCGTGAAGGTTATAAAAATCTCAAATCAGTGCCATCAGGGGCTCAGTATTCTTTTGCTGGGTACCGGCTTCGGACCCCGGACTCCCTGGGGCATGAGCCTGGCAAGCATCGCTAGCAAGCTCTGGGAATGCCTCAGCGACCACTGTGCGACGTGACAGTGGAACACTGTGTGCCACAGGGAATAAGACTCTTGGCTTGACCACCCGAACCGCGAGTATGCTGAAAACGTCTTTAAGAATCCCTCCGGTCTCAAGGTGTGTTGCACGTTGATGAGACGCATGTCTATTTAGGTGGAACTGCTATTAGTGGGAAAATTCGGGAAACTGCCGTATCTGACTTTTATAGCTTACTCTGACAAGCCGGGCTCTGAGTGGATCCCATCTCCTCGCGTCCTTCACCCAGTGGCTGTTTCAAATGGCAGCGCTTTTGGCATACTGCTATCGGTTTTAAGGGAGAAGCCACTTGTGACAAATGCAGTAAGGCCGCTGCTCACGTACGAGTCGGTTGTTCATCTCCGAAGTGTGTCAATTGCTCTGCGCATCACGCTGCCCGGACTAGAGATTGCAGTAGCTTCCTTGAAGAACATCAGATACAGGAGATGAAACAAGCGATGTGTGTCCCGTATAGAGAAGCCAAAACAACCCCTGCAGCCTCATACTTTCACTACATCCTTCGCTTCAGCTCTTGAGAAACCTCTTCCGATAACCTATGCTTCTAAACAAATGGTGGCTGCCAGTGTCAGCACTAATAACTGCGTTTAAAAGTGAACTTGTTCAGCTGCAGTTATTTCAGAATCCACAGCCCTCTCTAGAATTCCAGGACACAGCAGAGCCTCCAGTGCCTTCTGAGTCAACGTTTGGTAAACAGTCTGCCAAATCTTTCCACACTAAAATCAAACAAGAAGCTCTCATCGCAGGTGAAAACTGATGGTAAACCGTAACCCCATGTTGACGTAACTCGACCTAAAGGTTCTAATGCGTCTGCCAGTGGTATGAGAAGTCTGCCCACAGGAGCCATCAACCTAAGACTGAACGTACTCCTGTTGCCAGTTCTCCACCCCAGCGCAGAGACAGTTTGAAAGTGCAGCCCCCATGATAGAGAGCTCCCATACTACAGTTGAACATCTGTGGATTCAATACGCAATTGGAAGTACCGAAACCGCGCTTACAAGGAACGCACTTTACAGCATATGAAGCCCATATGTTCCAGGCCAAGCAGTCTTTTGCAAGGATGAACAGACTGCTCTCCTCTTGGTCACTGAATACAAGCAGTAGCTACTGAAGTTTATGTGAGTCGGCGAATTACTATTTACTCTCTGTGTGTACGACCTCAGGAAGCTATAGATTCTGAGTCTCTCAGATTCTTTTAGAACGGCTCCCCATTGACCTCTTCTGCTTTGAGATTTTAATGTCCTTAGTGCATTATGGGACTTCCGTTATACTTGGCCCAAGCGGTGAGTTTTGGAGAGCGTCATGATGTCTGCGGAGCTGTGCAACCCAAAGAAAATGTTGTCCTGTACATTTTAACGCTATTGGTGGGTCATCCTCAGCCATCAACCTCCCTTTCTGTTCTCCTGCCCTCGTAGATTCTGCATGGGAAATTCTTGATGACCTTAATTCCTGTGACCACGTATTACTCACGACTCCTGTATCATTGGGTGCACTCCCTCAAAAGGCCCCGCCAAAATGGATGACCAGTAGATCCAACTGGACCCAGTTCAGCTAGATGGCTGCGTTTTAACACTGAGGCAGCGTCTAGCCATAAATGGACCGCATCTCACAAGCGCTCCACCATATCGCTGCTTTCTCCAACGTGAAGTGGTCAGGTCATCTTAGAAGCCAACCTGTACCTTGGTGGACCGATGACCGTCGCACAGTAATCTGAGTTAGGCACGTGTCTCTGTGACGGTTTAAGAAGCACCTAACGACGGAAAATATTGCAGCTTTTCGACCGGCGAGAGCCAAGGCTTGTCGTATTATTAGGGAATGCAAGAAAATATTATAGCAAGCGTTCCTGGACTCTTCGAACCACTCCATATAGCGTACAGAGAGTCATCAGGATGATTTTTGATAAATGAAGTCATTTCTCTATACCAGAGGTGCTGAAACACGGTTGTCTGCAAACAACATCCAGAGACATCACGCAGCCGATGGCAGAGCATCTTGCACCAACTACTGCCACTGTCAGCCTAGATTCAGTATTCTGTCATTACCGTGCCACCATTGAGACGAGTGGGTTAGACTTCAGGTTCAGCAATTCTGAGTCCTACAAGTACCTATTTTCCACATGGGAGATGGATTCGACACTGACTAAGGCTCTTGATAGTACTGCCAATCACGATTCAAGACTTCGATATGGCTGACAGGCCAGTCTCCCATCCAATGAAGCGAGGAATAATGACAGCTCTTCTCAAGCCAGCAAAGGATCGAACTTGTCGCAGTATTTACCAAAGCGTCGCCTGTCTAAGGAAGAACGTATGGTTAACCGACGTCTAGTCTGGATCATAGAGACCAGTGTAGATTGAGGGGATGACGATTCGCTGTCGACAACCCGATCCTAAAAAAAAAAATGGTTCAAATGGCTCTGAGCACTATGGGACTTAACATCTGTGGTCATCAGTCCCCTAGAACTTAGAACTACTTAAACCTAACTAACCTAAGGACATCACACACATCCATGCCCGAGGCAGGATTTGAACCTCCGACCGTAGCAGTCGCACGGTTCCGGACTGAGCGCCTAGAACCGCGAGACCACCGCGGCCGGCCAACCCGATCCTACTCGAGACGGTTATCCATAAGGCTTTCCTACGTAAACAGCATTGTCTATGTAGTGTTTTGACATCAAAAGGCGTAATACACCGCCTGGAAACACTGTATTGTAGAACAGCTTCATCAGTGGGGCTTCCGTGGCTTCCTCTTCTTCATCCGGTCCTCAAAATTTCACCACTTTTTTAGATACCGAGTTGGTGCTGTGCTGTCAGATAATTTTGAGCAGAAGAATGCTGTCCTCCAGGGGAGTGTTTTAAGGATTACCGTCTTTGCTACACTCTTCAACAGCATCCTGTCTACAGGAAGGAGTCCTGCACAATGTTTCTTATTTGTGGCGAATTTGAAATTTTTTGTTCGTGTTCCAAATTTGCAGCAGAGACTCGACAGTTACGACGTGCAGTGAAGCGGGTGGAAGATTAGGCTGAAAAGATGAGTTTTACATTTTCAGCAGATAATTGTGTGTGTGTGTGTTCACTTTAATCGTTGTTAGCGGCATTTTAATTTACGTGACTTGCTTATGAAGGACACCATTCTACCTCATACAGACTGCGTGACGTCTCTGGGCCTTATTTTTGGTTCGAAACTGTCGTGGTTACCACACACAAAACGCCTTAAGGCAAGGGCCCAAAAGGGCACTAATATCTTCAAGTACCTCAGCCACAGGCTTTGGGGAAATGACAGGGATCGTGTGGTCCAGTTTTATAGAGCTTTCGAAAAATCGCTGCTGGACTATGGGTGTACAGGATAAGGCTCAATGAGACCGGTTTACCCGAAGATCCTTGAAGCTGTCCGCCAGAAAATACCTACAGTAAGACTGAAGTTGGAGTCGGAAATCTTGTCGGATGGTTACCATTTTTATTGGCTACAGAAAACGTTTTGCCCATAACAAAAGAAATAAAGCACCCTGAAGACATAGTCGGGTATCACTGTAACATCACACACACACACACACACACACACACACACACACATACACACACACACCATAGACGAGTACTTAAATGATGGAAGTTGAAATTCTCAGAGTGCATTAGGAATGTTTGTGTTTAGTGTTATTACAAGGTCTGATAGAGTAAAAAGAGGCGTAAACAGCATCAACTATTCAGTGATCACTGAAGGGTACTGAGATGCCGGCACCCGTGCAAGACAGCGTTATCAGCACCTGGTTAGTTTGAAAAGGGCCTCATTGTGGGTACGCATTTGACCGGCTGGTCGAACGGGCAATATCGAGATGTGGAGGGGCGGCTAGAGGTGACAGTGGCCAGGTGTCGCACTGCATGGGAACGTGTGGGCGTGCGTAGTCTTCTTCAAGGTTAGGATCGGCCACGTCTAACTGCCACAAGGGAAGGTAGGCGCATTGTGCGCCAAACACTTCGTAACTCTTTCACATCTGAGCCTGCTACCTTAGAACATCTAATGGATTCCATGCAACATTCTGTGCCATCCTGTATCACTGGTGAGAACGCAGAAGCTCTTACTAGCCTCTCCTATGGCAATATCGTGGATAATTTTTTTTTAACAAGGCAGTGCTCATTCACACGAAGCACACTATGTCTATGTACTGTCTGTGTGATGTTGAGGTACTCTGGTAGCACAACAGTTCCCCAGATCCGTCCACTACAGGGCGTGTCTGGGACCAGCTCGGGCACAACTCCGTCCCAGTGGCAGTATATCCAGGATGACAAGGACCAGTTACAACAGCAATGGGCCAGCTTGCCTCAGGAGAGAATAAAACGGCCTCATGACTCCGTTCACAGCCTGCTCTGTGCTTGCGTCCAGGTGCGACAGTACCTAACGTTTATTGGTGCTGAGTTGCTCTGTCATACAGCATCCTAGACGAGCAAACCACTTCCATCTTTACCTGAAATTACTCGTATTGTAGGTCCTTAGGATATGTACCGCCCTATTTAAAAAGAACAGCATGAAATATTGATAGGATCGGGCCGCGCATGTCCAGTTGCCTCTGTCCCCATTAGAAACGTCAATAGCGCATAGTGAACATGCGTTTTCTAAAATATATTCATGCAGTAGACTCTCGCCTTAAAATTTTTTTTTATTTTGAAAAGCATGTCACACTACTTTTTCAGTTGTTTAGAAACCCTACATGCGGTTAAGAAAATGAGAAAAACTCATTTCCCTTCGTAATACAATTGTGATGATGTGGCTTTGAATGAAGACTCATAAGAAGTACATGTTTTGTGCTTTACAACCCAATATTCAAGACAAGTTGTTTTAATCGTGTATTTATCTTAAGCTACATACTACAACATGCTGAAATCATGCGGTGCCAGTGATTTTCACATTTTGCACTTACTAAGTTTCTTATTTGGATGAGCAAATGGCCTTTGGACGAATTGTCCACGGATCAATCCAAGATGCTGGTGAGACACACAGGCAATAGTTTGTATCCTTTTCCACGACAGTGTGGGTTCTGTCCAGACGAACTGGTGACCTGCAAAACGAATATTTGAAACATTAATGAACCTCTAAAGACTGTCTCAGGAGCTTAACTTGTTATTGGCCTAGTTGTTCGTTTCCATATGTTACCTGTTGAACAGAGATCACTAGACACTCGACCTAATTTGAAGTTCATATGAAATTACTTTTTCAGATAATTTACAAAACCGACACATGGTTAGGAATCACCACTAGTTGTGTAGCGAAGATTAATTATCTTATTGGTCCTAGAAAACTCACACTGTAATTCACCTTGAATTGATTACAAATTTTTCTGCGTACTTGTTTGAAGACTTAAAGAACTTGAAATGTATTGACCCTTAAATTATTCAGTACACATCAGTCGAAATCAGATTTATTTAGCAGAGATAGGTGAAACTTACGATCTTTCCTCAATGTAGGCTCTTCATGAAAGTATACGGAAACAATTCCCATTGTGCAGTATAATTGCACAGGCCAGTAATAGGTTAACGCAAAAATGCCGCTCTCTCCATCTTACATGTTTGTTACTGACTTACATCCGTAAAACGTAAAACTGTTCTGTCCCGATTCGATACAGAATTTTGTGATATATGTTCTTTGTTTTACATGTATATGATGTGTAATATGTTAGCACTGTATAATTTTTGTTTGATGGTGGCAAATGAATCACATAGGATGAAAACAGATCGTATTTTTGGCGGAGTTAAGCATTAAATGGATGGAACAAAGATTTGCATGATGAATCTATATTATATTTGTTCACTTCACGGGGGTGGATACTACAAGCATGAATATTCATACATATTACCATCTGTACTTATGGCGTGACAACTTAAATGTACCTCTCCGAAAATTCACAATGAAAACATACTGATTGAAATTCTTTTGTAAAATTTAGTGTCATTGTGGACGTTTCAACATCAGTCTGAGTTTTAGTTTTCATAGGGTTGGGAACTGGTCATATTTTCGAATACGTTTCGATTTACATACACAGCAACGGGCCTAATGTTGAAACTCTGTAGTCCATAGATGGAGTACGTAATGGAGTGTGGTGTGAAAGGGCATCACTGTAAAACTGGTCTTTAGAAAAGTCTATACCTTCAACGGAAACTCCTTACTTCAAAACAGTAAGTGGTTGGATATTTATCGAATCTGATGTACGCTGCAGACATTGCTGGAGCAAGAGATGATGTCCATCTTCGATGGTAAACCATATCATAGATTTCATAGTAGTGGGAAAACACGAATAGGCAAACATTATAGGACTGCGATGAAATAAGAGGTGACCAGTTGGCTGCCGAAGTAGTGTTTTCTGACTTTCTTCTGTGCACCGCACGCAGTGATAATTATGGTCTTAACACGGTTAGCTTAACATGTACCTTGTCTCGAGCCTCCGTTAAATTATCACATTCACGAATGTTGGCAGCTGTTTTGGTAACACAGCCTCAGTCAGAGTAATCAGTGGCGAGGTTCTTGAACTTTTTGGTCGAGCGAATATTCTCAAAATATAGAGAAAGTTTCTTATCTCATGTGGTCTCGTGTCTTGCCACGATTAATCACCGGTTTTTGTGGTTAGTCTTCTGCCCAAGTTCTCATCCGATGCAACGCCCATGAGTACTAGGTAATTAAATTTACTTGCTAAGCAGGTAACAGAAAATAAATAAACGTGATACCTACTGCATGGAATCTATGACCGTGCTAATTCTCTGTGACAGATGTTGTAAGCAATGAAAGAAGGAAGGTGGTAGAATATAACGTAAGTAGAGGTTGTTATTCTTTCTGGCCCAGCAGTGACACATATTCACACCCGAGAAATTGCCGTCCATTCGCAAGACAAGTGCTACGCAATCTAATAGTGCAAGTACCGAATGGCATATAGGCCACAAGCTTTTTCGAGCCTAAAGGTACTGAGTTCAACCTCCAGCGTGAGCGGTTATCCCAAATTCGAATCCCGCGGCCTCAGGCCCAAGTTTCGAGTGCTCGCTTGTATTAATATTTTAGAACATAATTACACGGAATTGTGCTAGATTATTTGTATGTAAATGTTATAACAAGAGCCCGAAGGCTTTGGGCTCAAGTCCCCCATGTGCAAGTATAGTAATTAACCCTCAAATCCTGTAAAAATTTTAATTTTCAAAGTCTAGTGCTATGGGCTAAATTTCAGTGCGAACACTGAAAGTAGAGCGCAAATAGTTTAATTTACATTGCATTAAAATCCAGAGCTTGTTGAGCGCTCCAGTTTCTTACATATATTCCAATACCGGCTTTATAATTTTCAGTACATCTTCAATATGCATATAAAATCACACTGAAGAGCCAAAGAAACTGGTACATATCGTGTAGGGCCCCCGGGAGCACGCAGAAGTGTCGCAACTGGAAGTGGCATGGACTCGACTAATGTCTCAAGTAATGCTGGGGCGAACTGACACCACGAACCCTGCAGGGTTCTCCATAAATCCGTAAGAATTCGACGGGATGGAGATCATTTCTGAACAGAACGTTGCAAGGCGTCCCAGATATACTCAATAATGGTCATGAGTGGGGATTTTTGTGGCCATTGGAAGTGTTTAAACTCAGAACAGGGTCCCTAGAGTCACCCTGTAGCAATTTTGGTCTTTTAGCGTGTTGCATTGTCCTCCTAGCATTGCCCAAATCTTTTAGAATACACAATGATCAGACAGGGTACTTAGGTACAGTCACCTCTCAGAGTCGTATCTAGATGTATCAGGGTTTCCACATCACTCCAAATGCACACGCCCCACACTATTACAGAGCCTCCTTCAGCTTGAACAGTCCCCTGTTGACATGCAGAGTCAATGAATTCAGCCGGCCGGAGTGGCCGAGCGGTTAAAGGTGCTACAATCTGGAACCGCACGACCGCTACGGTCGCAGGTTCGAATCCTGCCACGGGCATGGATGTGTGTGATGTCCTTAGGTTAGTTAGGTTTAAGTAGTTCTAAGTTCTAGGGGACTTATGACCACAGCAGTTGAGTCCCATAGTGCTCAGAGCCATTTGAACCATTTTGAATCAATGAATTCATGACTTGTGCCCGTCCATTCCTCGATAAAATTTGAAACGAGACTTGTCCGACCAGGCAACATGTTCCCAATCATCAACAGTCCAATGTTGGTGTTGACGGACCCAGGTGAGGCTTGAAGGTGTGTGTCGCACATTCATCAAGAGTACACGAGTGGGCCTTCGGCTCCGAAAGCCCATATGGATGATGTTTCGTTGAATGGTTTGCACGCTGACACTTGTTGATGGCCCAGCACTGAAATCTGCAGCAATTTTTGCAAGGGTTGCTCTTCTGTCAGGTTGAGCGATTCTCTTTAGTCGTCATTGGTCCAGTTCTTGTAAGATCTTTTCGCGGCTGCAGGGATGTTGGTTGGTTGGTTTGTTTGAAAGACGGGTGGAAGGGACCAAACTATGTGGTCTTCGGTCCCTTGTTCCTAATAAAACAATGCCACAAATGTGAGAATAAAACAGACGAGACATATAACACAAAACGGAAAGAAAGGAAAGACCACAAGAACGAAGGAAAGGCAACAACACTAAAATGAACAAAAGAAGACAAGAAAACAACAGAGAGATGCAAGAAACTGTTAGAAGAGAGTAAAACAAGGAAGCAGATTACAGTTGATGGCTGACCACGAAAATAAAAAGGAAAAGCCAGCCACCCTGCAACACATTAAAACCTCAACCCTAAAAGCACTAGGATGGCGGACACAGAGGGACAAAGGACATGCGATGATAAAACCTACCCTCGCAAATGAGGAACTGATAGTGCCAGAACTATTGTAGCGTCGGCGTAAGACGATGTCGTACGTACACGATGGAGGCATTCAAATTTTCTCTTAGCCTTAGCGTTGGTCAGTCAGTCCAGGGTCTTGTACTACATGATCTTCATTTCTTTCTGAAGAGTCCTGCAGTCTGGCGATCAAGGCGATTGGAGCTCTCCGCATTTGATACATATGGGAGTTGGGGCACATGGCGTATTGGGATGTGAGGAGCGTCCACAATCTTGACATGTGTACAACAGGAAGGCATATGGCTGAACTTTCAGCACTTAAAGCACCGCTTCGGGGAAGGATATAGGGCTTTACATCACAGCAGTAGACCATCACGTTAACCTTCTTGGGCAATGTATCACCCTCAAAGGGCAAGCTGAAGGCAACGCTGTCAACCTGGTTATCCCTCGGACCCTGGTGGCCACGACGGACGAAATGTACACCTCGCCGCTCTAAATTGGCCTGCAGCTCATCGTCAGACAGCAAAAGAATGTCCCTGTGAAATATGTTACCCTGGACCATATTTAAGCTCTTACGGTGCGTGTTTGTTACAGAAACATCCCCCAGCTTGTCACAAGCCAGTAACGTCCGTAACTGGGCATAGGATGCTGTTTTGATCAAGATTGACCTGGATCTTGTTTTGGGAAAATCCCTCCACCTCCCCAAACTTGTCTTCTAAATGTTCAACAAAAAACTGAGGGTTCATCGTCATGAAAGATTCCCCATCATTTGTCGAACATACAAGGTACCAGGACGAATAAGATCCGCTGCCAACCTGGCATTCCTCCCATGGTGTGGCAAGGGAGGAAAACGATTTGGGGTCACATGTCTTAGCATTGAAGTTAGACTTCGCCTGCTTAGAGACTGTTGGCGGTGGACCACCAGCGATAGATGACATACTATGCATCATCGCGTGTCATCCATCCTGATGTGACCCACTCCAACCAGGGCCCTCCCCACGGGCGTCACCCAGCCGCAGCAAAGGCCACCTGGCAGGATGGACATTGCTGGGACTCCCAATGCCACAGGGGGAAAGGCATCTACCCCCTGGCATACGTGTGGAGTTAACGCCGCAGGCATCAGTAGAGCGATCCCTGTGTGGGCAGGGGCCTACAACCAACTGGGTACATGGCGGCCCTACCACAACGGACTGGCTATCAGGTGCAAAGAAGTCCATGGTCATCGTCGACGCATACAGGGACACTGCATAGTGCGCGGTGGAAACCACAACCAGGAAGGTGTCCTCGCCCAAGAAATGTAGAATGAGTGGAACTAAAATGCGACAACGAGAAAGTGGGCTAAAGATCTCAATGCACGATGGACATGATGCACCATGTAAAGCGCCCTTCCCCAATTGGCTCGCTCTTCTGGAAAATTTTGAAAAATGGTCAAACCCTAAAAGGGACCATCACATAAAGGCCGAAGAGTGTGATATTCCTTTTAGTCGCCTCTTACGACAGGCAAGAATACCTCGGGCCTATCGTAATTTCGGAGATCTGATGTTTTCATCGGATTCCTGAAATTCACGGTACACTCGTGAAATGATCGTACGGGAAAATCCCCGTTTCATTGCTACCTCGGAGATGCTGTGTCCCATCGCTCTTGAGCCGTCTGTATCAACACGTTCAAAAATGGTTCAAATGGATCTGAGCACTTTGGGACTTAACTTCTGTGGTCATCAGTCCCCTAGAACTTAGAACTACTTAAACCTAACTAACCTAAGGACATCACACACATCCATGCCCGAGGCAGCATTCGAACCTGCGACCGTAGTAGTCGCGCGGTTCCGGACTGAGCGCCTGAACCGCTAGACCACCGCGGCCGGCAACAACACGTTCAAATTCACTTAAATGTTGATAACCTGCCATTGCAGCAGCAGGAACCGATTTAACAACTGCGCCAGTTTTGTCTTATATAAGCGTTGGCGACCACACCACCGTATTCTACCTGTTTACATACCTCTGTATTTGAATATGCACGCCTACACCTGTTTCTTTGGCGCTTGAGAGTAATTCTGTCATATTCTAATTGTTTCTATAAGTCAACACATGCGGTGCAATAAGCGTAATTTGATGTAATCCGATTATGAACAACTGCATAATGTTGAACGAAACGAACCTCCTTTTCAGTATGTGAAGCCATGATACCGACTGAGCAACACGGTATTGGAAATCGTGTCTCTGCGGCTTCTGATCCTAACAGTTTGGAATAGCTTTAAAAGTAGGTCCTGTTTCAGCTTTCCAGAGACGGGAATACTCACCCTCCTGCCTGCAGTTCTTGTGATGTGCGTCCCCACAAAGGTGAGGTTCGACATATTTCATCTAATTTTCATGGTCAAACAATAAAATCACATGTAATACTGATATAAAAATCAGTAATCAGCTATACGTTAAACCGTTAACATCAAAAGATCTTTAAGTCAATCCTGTAAGTGATATATGCAGTCTACTCATATATAAATCTATATGGCTGTGAAACAACGATTTTTTATATAAACTATCATTATTCTTGTAGGTGACCTTGTGGAATACTAGCTGATAATGAATACCAGCCTTAAAGTTGTTCCAGTTTTACTGCACACTGTGACACACAGTCTGGATAGCAACGGAAGTAAACTACCATTTTATTCAACTATGTACTGTTTCAACAGCAATGATGCAAAATATGTGGTTATAGAAATGCCATAAAGCTATAAATTCAGTCCGGTGATTGCGTCTGAAAACCCTGGATTATTTAAGTCTAAAGTGACAATAATAGGCCATGAGTGGGAGTAGTTCTGTAGAATATACACGTCTTCTTCGACAATTTTTTCTGGAATACAGAAACTCTTGCAGTTAATTTGGGAAGCCAAACAGAGTGTAGTGGCGAGTTCCCATGTTGCATAAAACAACACAATGAAGATGAATGTATTCATACGCGAAAGTAGTCGTTTTAAAATATGATACACTGTTTTACTACTATTGAAAGATCTACGGCGGTGAAAAGAGGTTGGTAACCGAGCGTTATAATACATATGTGAAGTTAATACCAAATCTAACTGATGCAGCGTGATGTGAATTCAGACCAAGTGGTAACACCGGTTTCCGTCAGATCATCGAAGTTAAGCGCCGTCTGGCTTGACTAGCACTTGAATGGGTCGCTGTCCGGGTCTGCCAAGTGATGTTGGCAAGCGGGGTGCACTCTGTGTCTTTCAGGCCAACTGAGGAGCTAGTTGATTAAGAAGAAGCAGCACCGGTCACAAAAACTGACAGCGGCCGAGAAAGCCGTGTGCTGAACACACCCGGTGATGCCTAACGGCTGAGGAAGACACGGTGATCGGTCGGTATCGTTGGGCCTTCAAGGCCTGTTCAGATGGTGTTTGTTTCGTTTGAAGAATACGTCTCCAAATATGACGATAGTTGCTGTTTATACGTAGTACATCTCAAGATTCATACCTAAAAGATACAGGGACTGAATCGAAATCATATCTTTTGTAAAAGACATCGAAAAAGAGTAGTTAACATAGAAAATTGTGTGTATTTCGTTACAAAATCCCTTACAAACTTCTATAAACAGCAGTACTGAAAATGTCAACATGGATCAAACGCTCACTCAGCAGAAATATTGTTGTGACGGTGATGAGGGGAAAAATTGAATGGAAACGTTGCTTTTCTATCTAGTAACATACGTTTGGCTATTTTAGGGCCGTAAGACAGCGGAAAAACGAACCTGTTATTGACGTTGTGAACCCATCCAGATTGACTTCGTTTTGAGCACATACATGTTTTCTGCAAAACAGTTTTCGAGGCTACATACGAGCTATTAAAAGAAGTAGTGGAAGGAACTGAAGGTGTAGGATTTAAAGAATACACTTATAACATGTCAGTACCACTGCCTGGTGAGACAGAGCCGAATTCAGTCTTTGAATGAGAGGACGTTCCCCGGGAGAAGCAGAATCATATAACAAATTACTTCTGCTTTGGAAGACCTAACAATACAGGTGCGTTTTATAATTTGCAGACGTATTTAAAAACACCTAAACGATTGATTCATGATATTTCAAAACACATTTTCGCTTTCAAAAAGGAAACCACGAATATGAAACATACTTACGAAGACCATGTCAATACAGATATGATATTTAATGATTTCTAAAGCATCTGTGCAGTTTATTGGGGGAATAATAAGCGTGAGTTTCTATTCGTTGATAAGAAATAAAAACGGAATTATGGACGGCATAGAAGAAGTTTCCGTGATTCGTTTACACGAAATGTAAAAGCATCTTGTTATATCTAGTGACGTACATGAATAATTACATCAGTAATGCACAGGTTTGGTAGCTGTTCACATACGCACACCGACAGGATGCAAAGGCAGAATTTACATTTTACGGTGACACGAAATTCTCAACTACAGTGAAACGTATTATACATCTCAGTACGAGGTAAGAGACTAAATAATGGATAAAAGTTGAGTAGCCCAGTTGCAAAAGCGGCTAAGTTAGTTTTAAAAGATTTTAGGGAAAAGCGGATAAACGTAGCCTTGCTCTCACAGTAATATTACAACGGTGGTTAATGTCTCAAAAAAAAAAAAAAAGGAAAAAAATACATAGCGAATAAATCATAAATGTCTCTATAATCGCACATTAACCCCTTATTAGTATTTTTATGCAAAAATTGGTACTTAGCCCGTTTTGCATCCGAATGGGCCAATTAACCGCTTCTGCAACCGCATCGGCGGCCGTGATGTAATGTACTCGGTTGCAAAATGAGCCGAAAAATTAATTCCGTTGTTTATCTGGATATGTCGGTAATAATGGTAGACTATAGTAGTACACTAAAATAATGCGAAAGGAAGAAAATTAAACTAACGAAGTAATGAAATAGTGTTTTATTTTAAATATTGAAAAAGATGGAAACCTTTATATAGAAAACTAAACATGAACTACTACAAGGTACAATATTAATATTACTCAGATTTGATCAGTGAATTCACTCTTAACACTTGTCGTGAAAGTGAGAGATCTTTGGAAACAAATCTTGGGAAAATGAGATATTGCAAAGAACCGATCACAAGGTAAAATGAAGTATACAGCGTTTAAGCTATGTTCGGGGAATCGTCGTTATCTAAGAGCTCAAAATCAAGTCCATCCACGACATTCGCTTGTTTCCAGGATCTTCTGCTGCTCAAAAACATCAGTGTAGCATTTTAACTTTTCCTCATCGGGCCATGTCTCTCCCCAGTGTACTTCTAATAGCTGATTGACGTCCGTAATTTTAGCTTTTTTCAGTAGGACGCCTTTTGTAATCTCTTCACGAAGAGTTTCTTTCGTGATACGTTTGCCTTTTTTAAGAATATATTTCGGCTGTCCACTTTCAAAATTCGAGAATGTTACTTGCACAAGACATAATTTTCTGTTTGCTGTCTTCGTGATGATAATTCTATTCGACTTTTGAAACTGGAAGTGCCACGACCCAGGGGCTTTCATGACGTCAGTGGCAATCATCTTCCAGTCTCTCACTCTGCAGTCGTCCGACCCCAAATGCACCACTGTAACGATTTTTTCCGTTATGCAGACGTATACTGCACGGTTTTCGATTACGCTCAATTTTGAAAATTTTCTCTCCTTGTTTCCAAAAATGACCGACGATCAGGAACCACACTCAACGCTCTCTACGTGTATTGGAGCAGCGTACAAGAAACAGTACATCAACAGCCCAATCATTGTTGTACTCATGTTTTGCCCACCGCATACATCCGAAAAGAGGCGCAGTTTGGTGACACCATGAAAATTGGGATTAAGCAGTTGATGATGAAGAGGTGAACCAATCTGATTAGACCCCTTTTGCAAATTCGTTCTCCAGCCAAACATACGATGTCACATTGTTTTTTCGCCTCACTGCTCGTAGAGGAACCTCGGCAAACCGTGAAATTATATAAGTATTTCTGTCTGGAATAATAACCGGCCTGATCTGGGACTTTTGAAAGTACTAAATTTTTCTGGCAGTCACAACTTAAAATTAGTTGACCTTCAATGTCTTCCTTCAGTTTTTCATAAAAAACGTCACTCCGAACTTTGTGAGCTGTAAACTGATGTTCCAAATTTTTCTTTCCCATTGGCTCTTTTTCCAAGGAAATCATACTTTGTAGGGACGAGCATGTAGAGAATGTGTCAATATAAGGTGTTCCGAAGCCAATATTGAAATTATTGAAGAATATTGCCCGGTAGTAATCATATTTTCCGTCCAGACCAGGATGTTTGTCACAGAACATTTCCCACGTTATTTTGACATTTAATTCACTGGACAAATATTGACGATGTAGCATATTTCCTCTAGAATAGTGACTTTCGATCGGCTTGAACTGTTCAACGTGTCTGACAACTGCATTTTACCTACCTTCGTACAGCTTCGTTCTTCAGTCACTTCCTCTTCTTTCAGCGGTTGCATGCGAGGAATCGTTCATTGTACCCTGACAAATTTTGTTGAGTCTCATTTTTTTCATCTACAAAATCCCAGTGAAAGCCGCTCTGTAAACCCTGATGTTTATGGAAACTCCTTCACGATTTTTGGGAGCACAAACTCCGTAATTAGTTACTTTCTTGATACTTTGTCTCCTGTAAGCTTAGATGTTCGAGGGAATGACAAAGTGACATGCTGTAGAATTTAGTTGCTCTGCCATTCTCGGTTAATTTGTTCGTAAAATGATGTGATGGATTCGTCTTACGCCCTGCATAGTGAGTTCTTTACAGTTTAGCTTTCCGACAGGATGTTTACCGTTTGGCATCTGTGGAAACCCTATCGGTTGGTACCTACAGATAAACGAAAAATGAAATTGAGAACCAACTGATAGTAGTTTTATGTCAAAGCAATCGTAAGTTGAGTGTTTCTGTTTCGAAGTACGTTGAATTTACAAGAAATGTATTCCAGAAAAGGATCGGTAATGTTGCTAGGTCATTAACTACAACAACATTAAACCTGTAATGAATATTTGAATAGTAGAGTTTCTCGTCGCGTCTTCCCTCTCATCATTAACGCTAATCTCAGCTTTATTGTCGTCGAGTTAGTCGAAATGTACTTCAACAGTAGAAATTTCCTCTTCATCACCCTTGTCCATTTCGAACAGTGCTACAATAAAACTGCCTACAAAGTCGTTTTAAAATACACAGTGGAACGAGTGTGCTGGTAGGCCTTTTTATCATATAACAATGCCTTCTTGCACTTTCCTTCCTACGATGAGCAATAGTAGCAAAAACATACGAGAATCTAACCAAACCATTTTAGTCGCATGTAGCTAAAACTCGGAACTTTTAAAAGGTGTTATGTGAGACAAGACGATATGTCCCGTTCTGCGTCCGCAGCTCGTGGTCGTGCGGTAGCGTTCTCGCTTCCCGCGCCAAGGTTCCCGGGTTCGATTCCCGGCGGGGTCAGGGATTTTCTCTGCCTCGTGATGACTGGGTGTTGTGTGATGTCCTTAGATTAGTTAGGTTTAAGTAGTTCCAAGTTCTAGGGGACTGATGACCACAGATGTGAAGTCCCATAGTGCTCAGAGCCATTTGAACCATTTTTTGTCCGGTTCTGCAACAGTACCCTTTCTCGGCGGCCATTATCCCGTTACGACTCTGCCTTTTTCTAACCGAATAGGATTTGGACGCTTTTGCAACCTAACGCGTAGAAAACGTAGCCGCCTTTGCACCCGCATGCACTTTTCGCACCTCATCTTAAAATACTTAGAACCGTTTTTGAAGCCTCGTCGATACATTATTACATATAACGTGGAACTCTCTAAAAGAAAGTGCCTCTAACTCAATGTCCGAACTTTGGTCAGATAGTCGCTTTTGCAACTGGGCTACTCAGTTGATAAATCTAAAACTTGATAGAAATGACGATTAAACAGAAGCAAAACTCAAAACAAAAAATTAGAACCTTAAACCCACTACTTTTGGAAGTTATAACCACCAAAAAAATTGTGAAGAAAAATAAAAACAACAACCTCAAACATCATACATAAGTGGCATACTTTCTCTATGCTAGTTTAATATACAACAGCACGTAGGCAAAAAGGAAAAAATTGACGCCGTGAAGCTATATGTCAAAAGGTACGGGTGTTACAAGCAGGACTGCAGACTACAGATGAGTAAATTATGTAGATAAGATGCAGGGTCGCCATGACTTCAGCTACCTCGTTTCAGTTATTTCCAATGGTCACACGACTATACGCATCCCCCATTCGAAAGACGTACATGTAGGTGATTATATATAGCAGACGCTTTTAGGATTTGTGGCGGAGAACAGCAAGAAATATTCTCGTAGAAAAACCTTTCTTGATTTTACACATATATTTACTCATAGAGAACAAGTCTCTTTTTGTGTGGTCTTGTTTTAATAAATGTACCATCCAGCTTAGTTTTTACCTTATAACTTACATCCACATGTGAGTCAGATACTTGTTTCTCCTGCCAGTAATTTTACAAATAAATTGGTCATTTAACTATGAGGGAGCTAGTAAATTCTCCAAGTTTGTCATTGCAAGACATGGTGTCAAAGCAAAGCTACAATTTCTCCCACATAGCAACGACAACGCAATAGAAAGAGGAATATTGGGAAAAATCGGTAAGGAAGCCCTGGAAACCATTTCGAAGAAACATAAAAATCCAGAGCTACACAATATAAAGTGGAATTTGCAGGCTTTGAAATGAATATTGTAACGGAAGAGCATCCAGAAATAGGACAGGAATTTCGGCTAAACGGCTATTACCTCTGGGATTTAGACACAGTGCAAGATATTGCTGGGAGTCTTAGCAAAATGCAGATGTGAGACTACTTATTATGAGACCAAGTGTTCCGCATGGAAAAAGGCTGCCAGAGAAACAGCAATGTGACTGTGGACAACGATGAGACCCTTGGAATTGTCTGTTTAATAAGGCTGAGCTCCAAGTGTACAGATATATAACATGTTTATGTTTCAGATTACAAACACAGGGGTAAACAAAGTTACCGTTAAGCACCTTATAGATTTTATAAAGTGTCCAGAGAGGTGACTACGAAAAACTTTTGAGTACCTTATTACCAGGCTTGGGGCTACAATATACAGCTACAGCATAGTTTGTATGTTTGACCCTGTCCAATACTGTTTAAGTGTTTTAAACGCTAATAAATAGTGTTTACAATATGCTCCACATACTTTGTACCAAACACATCCATGTAATGTAGCAAAAAAATTAGTGTTCCCTCATACCTGCAGAATGTTAGTATAGCACGTCTTCTTTCAAATGACTATCCTGAAGCTAACCTTAAATACATGAATTTGGTGGGAGTGGTGGAGGCAATACACCTTTGAAAACTTACCCCACGTAAATTGCACCATCCTTCTACTACATACATCAGGCATGATATGGGGACACTTTGGGCTATCACAGAGTTAAAGTTATAGTAGAAGGCAGATATGCTTACGTCCATTACGGAATTATATTTTCGTATGATATTCCTAGAATATAACATGGGGCCATTTGTTATAGTTTTCGGACAATTTGTTACGGTTTGGTGCAAGCTGTTACAATTTTGTGAGTGAGTTGTTACAGTTTTCTGTTAATCACTATCTGCACCATCGTATGAAATGACGATGTATAGGCTCAGTTGTTACAGTCAGCCAGTATTACATGAAAGTTGCTTTTTCATTATGAAGGTAACATGATAACGTATAAAAAAAAGAAAAACAAGAGCATAACGCCGAAAGAAACATATTTTCAAGGGTAAAATATTATCAGCTGAGGAAGGTCCCTAATAATTAGGGAATAAACTTTATAAGGCACCTGCGACTCTGTAGAAAAATGAAAAATATTGATAACCTGAATCTACCTGAGTCTAGAGGCAGTCATGGTAGGAGAACCAGTATCAACATTCACCACATGAAAATAGTCTGTTTACATAATGAAAATGGTACAACAGTCCAAACGAGATTGTAGACAGTTTATAAATATTGCTGGCTTCACCAAGTGTAGGAAATGCATAGAGATAACCCGAATAATTTTACAACTTCGAGGAAGACCTATAGTTGAATAGCATAACGCGGGCTAAGAAAGTGAGGCAATTAACGTCCAGGGTTCAAGTTTAAGCGGTGGTATGAAACTCCAAGCTCTAAACCTCATGAACGTTTAATAAAAGTACCTTGTTATAGTTTTCGGACAATTTGTTGCAGTTTGGCGTAAGCTGTTACAATTTTGTAAGTGAGTTGCTGTCAGCAATTCACCTCCATAAATTGCACTTTAGTATTATGTACCTCTACGCAGATTTGTGATATCATAGCAAAATCTTGAAGCCCTACAATACACGTTGTGACATCAAAGATAATTTCGTTGTTTTTTACATGCAAATTAAGTAATTTACACACCACTTCTAAGAAATTACGCTTTTCTTATAATAAGATTTACGATATTCACGCATTGAAAGGGGATGAACTATGCACCTATAGACTCGATAGAATTTTTTTATATAGTTTACATGCAAGATAAGTTTTGTGTTAGCAGAAGAACCAACACGAGTGGAGGCAGAAATGCACGAGTTATAGCTCACGCAGGCCGGCGTGCGGAGGGAAGAACTATACTGACGTGAGGTGTGGCACATGACAAGGAATGCGAATTCAAAAAGCGGACGTAATTAGTTCGATACCTAACTTTAATCCATTAATGATGAACGTCGCTCTTGACGGTACGTGATTCACAATATTATCTGTTCAGAACACTTTCTTGAAGATAGTAATTATAGTAACTGAATATGACGCCTTGCTAGGTCGTAGCAAATGACGAAGCGGTGACACCACAATAAGCTAGAACAATAGTTTGAAATTAAATTGTGTGTGGAAACAAAGAAATTTACTCATGAAAGCAGGGGGACTGTGAAGCTTAAAATTAAGATATCTGCACATGCTGGTAGGTCGACGTAGAGTCTCGAGAGTGTGGAGCCTGGGGAGTCGGGAGGTTTGAACCTGAGGCCTGAGAACTACAGACCTGTCAAGTTTCGCAGAACTGCGAGATTTCAGATATTTGTACATGCCTGGTGTCGGTCTCAGGACCTTTACATTCAAGGGCTTAGGGTTACTTGCGAAAGAGTTTGTGACATCAAATGCCACTGTGTACTAATGCTATTCTATAGCGTAACACTTGTTTTGAGAGTGGAGGGCTACTGCCCTTGCCGGGATGTGAAAGTATGTCAGAGGTGGGCCAGAAGGAACTAACACCTCTAGTAATGTATTCTCTTGTTCTCGTGTGCCCTTGGTTGGGCAGATATAAAATTAAATTCGTTGGGCGCGTGCTTGGCGGCGTACGGCGGGAGGAGGGGGATGGTTGTTACGCAATGCTGATGTGTTAACTGCTTCGGTAAGCATAGGTGCCCTCAGCTCGATGGTTGATCTGGACAGCAATGTTCTCTACTACACGTAGTACGTCCTTGCTTGCTCCGACTTCCCCACTTACTTAAAAGCCAATCACAGAAGGAACCACTGTTTAATATTGTATATAATCCTAGTGTGGTGCAAACTTCTGTGTTTCACCTACATAGATTACCGCCAGAGAGGGAAGGAGTGATAAGTGACAGAAAACAGCTGTGATGAACTGACCCTCAAATTCCAAATTTTTGGACATTTACTCCGCCATCCACCTAACCACAGAGCCTCGCAGCCCATATTTAGTACTGAAAGCTGGTGTAATACGACAAGAAAAACCTATAAGTGAATGGAAAATAATGTTCGGAGTAACTAGGATACATAAAACTGACAGGGTAAAAAGTTACGTAACAATTTAACCAGAAATAATAAAATCGGTGCCCCATGACACGGAGAGCTCTGTGCAAGCATTTGTGAAGAAAAGGTTTCCCTTACGCGATCGCAATCTTTTCTCGACCAGTGGCTAGTGAACCAAGACATACGTCTGTGTAGCTGAAACTAATAGTCATAACGAAGCAATGTGTGATACATTTATCATTATCACGCAGTTGCTTCCTCCACAGTACCACAACTGTTGGTTGGTGAATACAAGGAATGTAGCGTGGCAGACGCTAGGATAAACTTGGCTGTGGGTTAATCCAGTTAGGGATTTTCTCTGCCTCCTGATGACTGGGTGTTGTGTGATGTCCTTAGGTTAGTTAGGTTTAAGTAGTTCTAAGTTCTAGGTAACTGATGACCATAGATGTTAAGTCCCATAGTGCTCAGAGCCATTTGAACCATTTGAACCTTAATCCAGTTTCAGGAACGCTATTAAGCTGTGTCGAAGCCTCCGCAACACATAAGTAACGTCATGAAAGTTTTCAAGGGGTGAGCAACAAGTAGAGTGAGACACCGGTTACTGACTGCCAGATAAGCGACTTGGGAGCCAAACAAAAGACAAAGGACAAGGGACAATTCAAGTAGTGGCTACAAAAGAAGATAGAACACGAACGATTTTCTAGTAGACAACATGCCTGGAAGAGAAGCAACAGTGAGGACTACCAAAACGTATCATATTCAAGAGATGTTTGATGAACGATGAATGCCATATCAAAATGGATACAAAACGGTACATCTGAGTTGCCGTAGGGCTAAATTGTACATTGAAAAATTCTACATCTTCCATTGCCCGCAGCTATCAGTTTATTCGGTTAGCGGTTCTGTTCATTGTCACTGAGTAAGTTTTTACAACCGTCTAGCATAATTGAGTTCACGAAAGGTAAATCGACATACTCTGCCTGGTACAATGAAATTACTCAAAGTTGTAAATTTGAGACCTACTTACACAATAACAGAAGGACAAATACAAAATCTCCGCGATGGCCGAACGTCAAGAATTAGAACGTACAATTCCTCCCAGCGAGCGACTGATACAGCTAATAACTCCAAATCTAAATGCAGCAGATACGAAGTACAGAGGACCACAGTATAATGGGTGGAATCTAAAATTTTATATTACGTGTGTTAGAGCAAATAAAATCCATAAATCCTTCTGAAACGAAGCAAATGCCGCAGCATAGTCAGAAACAGAGCTTAAATCATCCTTGAAAAGGGCAGCTGTTGGATAACATTTTTTAATGAATAATGTGTGGATGACACGTGAAGAGTAGCAACTATCATTCCGAAAAATAAAAAATTCACCATTGATCAAATTAATACTGGCTTCTGAATAACTTAAAAATAAATACGACCAGTACACGTGGTTGACACATAGATGAAGAAACTCCTTAGTGCGGGCAAGCGTCTGTAAACATTTTATTTCCATGACAGAACATTTCCCACACCTCTTTACGATACCTGAATCCTGAGAACCACATAGAAACAGAGTGCAGCTGCTAAGCAAATGAAACTCCTGCTTACATCAAGATGCTCTAAATGACCACCTGTGCACCTGATACACGTAGCAGCTTCGCACCACACTGAATCTAGGACTGCTAGTTGACCTCTGGACTATCCACTATATTGACTGAAGTTTGTAGCCAGCCGCGGTGGTCTCGCGGTTCTAGGCGTTCAGTCCGGAACCGCGCAACTGCTACGGTCGGAGGTTTGAATCCTGCCTTCGGCATGGATGTGTTTGATGTCCTTAGGTTAGTTAGGTTTAAGTAGTTCTAAGTTCTAGGGGACTGATGACCGCGTATCTTAAGTCCTATAGTGCTCAGAGCCATTTGAACCATTTTGAACTTAAGTTCGTCCGTTGAGCCTGGATTAAAGAAGAAACAGTTATTACAGACACTGACGGGCTGAGATGGGGGCGGAAGGGGTGATCCGCACCGGACCACGGGTTCTGGGATGGAGGAGGGGGCTTCAAACCTCGAGTACCGCTGTATTTTGAGGCACTCCAGGACCAGACCATTCTTAATCACGTTGCAAAGAAGGTTAAGATATGTTCAGTAAATAAAAGGGAATGGAGTTCTAGGCCCCAAATATACAAAATAATAACATTGGTACGAACTTTCCTGTCATCATGCCGTGATCGTTGTCAATGGATTTGTCCAGAATATTTAGAATTTACGTAAAACGTCATATTATTTTACATGAAACATTTTCTGATACATATCCCATCTATATCACTATAAGTACAGTTTAAATCTACGCGCGTGAGTGCAGTGGAGAGCGTACCAGTGATTGATCAACGTTTAACTGAAGTATTACATTACGATAATTACTTTTTCAAATGTGATACATAATAATCGCACAATTTATTTTGTGAATATGAAAAGCGAACTAGATGAACTAGAGTCATCTAGCCGGCCGTAGTGGCCGACCGGTTCTAGGCGCTTCCGTCCGGAACCGCGCGACTGCTAGGGTCGCAGGTTCGAATCCTGAATGGGGCATGGATGTGTATGATGTCCTTAGGTTAGTTACGGTTAAGTAGTTCTAAATTCTAGGGGACTGATGACCTCAGTTGCTAAGTCCCATAGTGCTCAGAGCCATTTGAACCATTTTAGAGTCATCTAGATTTAAGCAACGGTTTCTACCAGTCGTCAAGATCAACATCAATGCTACAGTCGTCTGGACTTAGACTGGAATTAAGCACAAAAAAAGTTTTGCATCGGTTTTTTTATGTCGGGAAAGACTGAAAAGGTTATTCAACAACATTGTTGTGGATATTGCCAATTGCAGGGCCCTAGGTGATGTCAATGCCTCGTCAGAAAGATGTACACGGGAGAGTACAACGAAAAATACGTGAAGCCAGTACAACAGCACTGTTTTGTCTCTGGAACAAATATTCCATAAACCTTTGTGGAGCTCACGCGTTCTATGTGTTGCTTCCAACGTCACATGTTTTAAAGTGTAGGGAAGTTACTCTCTTGTACCTATGTATAGATGGGTTATACTTGTAGAGAAAAATAGGAAAAAGTCTGACACTACTTGATCATACCTTTCGCTGTCTAGCATACACCAACGATCTTCTACTACTTGTCCAATTGAGTTCTGAGATACGCGTCGCACTGCGGTGGATTTGCGTTACTGTAGTGTCGTTGGTAGTGTTTGGAAAGTCTTCGAACCCAGGATCCTTTGCTCAGACCATCGTCACTCTGACCATGCAGCTACTGAGGCGGACTAATCTCACACTTTATAAACGTGGCTCGCCGGCTGGTGACGGCGACACCGAGGCCAAGGTGCGGGCTCACAACCCTGCCCACTCTGTTGCCCAAAGTCCTGCAACACTCCTCTGTTCTATTTGTAAGGTGGCTATAATTTCGCACCTTACATACTTTGCCGTGATTTACAACTGCAATTAGGTATCATTTGATAGGTTGTATATCGTATACGTGAATATCTAAAGAAGACTGACATTGTCACGTACACCTAGTGAATAGTTGTTAACGCTTATTGCATGAAAGGTGACGGAGTGTCTTTCCTATCAAAACAGCGTAATGAATGATTGCCTATATTAGTAGAGGTTGGAACGCTAGTGGAAATGAAACGGCAGGTGTAAAGCCGTGGGTGGAAAAGCCCACACAGGTGTGTTGGTCCTGCTTCACACACAAAGTGCCAAAACGGATGGTTTGGGCACCTGAGCGGGGAAGCACAATACAGAGGCAGCCGGGCGTATTGTACTGGGGCCGGAAGGATAACCTGAAAATACTTCGGAAACTCTGAAAATGTTGGACGCAGCAGTGAGGAACGGCGATGCGTTATCTCTGGAATCGCAGGCTGGGCTATTTCCGAGGATTTTTACTCTGAGAAGCGTACCATTGTATGAGTACAGGTATTTCCTCGCAAACTCTCCGCACTGCATGACAAAAGACTAAAATATGGTTGGTCGGCGGTAGGAAGAATATGTTGAGAGGGAGAATATTCCGGGGTTTCGAGAATATGATTCACCTTCTGAGTAACTAGGGAGAGGAACCGAACT
The DNA here is from genome assembly GCF_023864275.1 of Schistocerca cancellata. Taxonomy (NCBI): domain Eukaryota; kingdom Metazoa; phylum Arthropoda; class Insecta; order Orthoptera; family Acrididae; genus Schistocerca; species Schistocerca cancellata. Next base: position 615,631,994 of record NC_064630.1, on the reverse strand, counting down.
TTGCTGGAAAGCCAGAGGTGGAAAGAGGAGGTCTTCCATTTTGAGCGCACTGGTTTGCCAGTCGCTCACAACCAGCCTTGTTGGCACAGACAGACTCTCAGGAGATTTTATAGTTAGAACTGTTAGGCACTGTACTGCTGCGATCTTATACCATGCTGGATTTCGCCTCCAGGTTTGGAGTTGTCGTTGAGAACACAGCGTTCAGTGATTGGGAGCACTACTTCTGCCTATACTCACGTTGAGACGTTATCTAAACTCCATCCTTGTGGCTGGAGTTAGCGTTTCTCGTCTGTAGAACACAGATAGGAGAAGACAATATTAGATTATACTAGTCAGAGGACCATCCTGTGCCGACTTAGAGATTGAATGAGTTTTTTTAATATATTTTGTGGCTGGAGTTCTTCAGCCGTTGCAGACTTGTACGAGAACTACCACTCCGACGCACCGGACGCCATACATACGGTGATATTGCTAATTGCTTCGGTTTATTAGGGATATAAAGCTAAACAGCTGTGCTCACGTAAATTTTTTTTCTACTGAGGTAACACGCCGCGGTAGATCATCCATGAAAGTAGCATCTTCTAGTGTTTGGTACTTAGATGACGCCAGTCGTCTCGCGGTATTTATATTAGATCGCGTAGCCGTGAAAAGGGGCAGATTTGGTCAACCGATCAATCGTACTGGTAAGGAAATTCATTTGTATCTCTTTATGTCCATTGGATTTTGATATATAAACATTGTAATATAAAGGGGTTTTAATCTACAATAAATGTATAAGCAGAAATATCATTGATCATTTTATAGTTACTAGTTTCCTTAATCATCCTTTAATGTTTATGTTGTATTTTATATGTTAAATAGCAAGGAGATATCATCATTAAGAGATTCTAAGATCAGCTTCAGGGGGTAGTCAAACAGGGCCAAACCTTCATTTTAGCCTTCATTATTTTTCGTAGTGCACATTCATTTTATACCCGCCTGGAGTAGCATCTTGGATAATTAGTTAAAAAAAGTGGTTACCGTCGCACTTCTAGATCGTAGGGTTACGTGTTCCAATCTCGGCTGAGCCAAAGATTTTCTTTCATCTTTTATTGGGTGCTTGTGTTGTGCTCATCAGTTCATTTTACGTTCCTCGAAGTGCATGCCGCCAAAGTGGCATCATATCGAAAGACTAGCACCAGGCAGTACAACTACACCTGCAGGGATCTCCCTGTCAATAAAGCCATACGATCGTTTCATTTTGCTACAGGATAGTTCCATGAACACAACACAGTCAGATCTGCGTATTGGTTCTTTAGTGCAGTTACTTTGTGGCTTGGGTTTACTCCAAGAGAGCTAAGTTGCGAAATACAGGTATCCTACCGTTGAATATGGACTTGGAGGTCTTCTGATACTGGTATGAGTCTGTCGTTTTCCCAGCCTCTATGAGGGGCATCTGTCAGATTTGAAGTTTGTTCCTCCCAGAATGCCCACTAGAAAAAAAAAAAAAAAAAAAGATCGCTGCAGGTATGTCGACGGCAATATCGTGCTTGTAGAGTCGCTCGAAGACGTTCGAGAACCACTAAAGAGAGAGCAAATAAAAAAGCCAGAATGGCGGATAATGAACACGATGACAGAATAAAAACATTATCTATGATTGTAAGTAATAATGGTAGTATTCAGGGAGACTGCCTCCAAACGGCACCTTCAGTACAATTCCACGTTGTCACTTAATCCAGAAAACATGTTCTTTTGTTATGTCGCAACAGATGCTCTAGGCAGCCTTCGTTGTTCCAGAGATCTACGATAAACTGCTGCTAGAAGAGGAACTGCTGCTAGAAGAATTTTTGTGGGTGTTACAGGTATCACATCTTATTCTGATGCCCTTCCGCTAATAAGCGATTGGTGTTGCATATCGCAATATCTGCCATTTAGAAGTTCGTACGATCCTTGAGAGGAGGGACCGTATTACGAACTTCTGTGGTGAAAGTTTCGGAAGACCCAAATCAATACTTCAGCCGTCTCCTTGTTATCTTCCGCTTCTATTTCAGTATGATCACTGAGTGAATGAATAGATCGCTTACTGATTTTACGTAAACCCAAAGTCCTTTAGGGTTCATAATCGGATCACTTGACAACATTTTCTTTCAAAGTCACTGAACGCTTGTCTCATTCCTCTCCTCCCGCTCATCTTTGCTTCGTTCGGCGTTTGTTTGTCAGCTACAGAATCTTCTCTTGAAGCTGTGATGGAACTATCTTTGTTTACGTAGCATTTTCTAACACAGCTATTAAGCCATTGTGGGGCTTTCCCATCAATCAAGACTTTGCACTGAACGTACTATTCTGAGGCATATGAATAAAAAGTTCTAACAAACATGTCCGTTTTATAAATTAAAAGAAAAGTTTCAAATTAAACAGATTTCAACAACATTATTGAGAACGCCAGTAAAATAAAGGCACGGAAACATGAACTTTGCCTATGAGTCGTTGTTGACGAAAATCTGTAATTAATAAGTTTCACAAGCTCGAGAGCATAATAAAACCAACAGCAACTAAATGCCACCTCCAGAGTCGTCCAAGCAAGTTCACAGCAACACGTGAATGCTTTGCTGTCGAGAGACAGCCGGCGGAGCGCTACGTTTTCCTTTCAGGGGGCGTATCGTATTCAGCGTCAGTCATTATTCTAGCTTTGATATAAATAATTTATGTTTGCTATGCGAGTTCCCTTGGTAAATTTGTACTGTAAACAGAGCGAATAATATGAAATGTACTTCCGTTGGAAGCCAACCTCACTGCTGCAGCGGTAACACCGGCTCCTGTCCGATCACCCAAGTTAAGTGCAGGCGAGCTTGGTTAAAACTTGGATGGGTGCCCTTGTGAGGCAGACTGATGAGCTACTTGACCGAGAAGTAGCGGCTCCGGTCACTAAACTCACAACGGCCTGGAGAGCGGGAGAGCGGAGTGCTTACCTCACGCCCCTATGTAAGCGCATCCAGTGACGTTCATAGGCGGCGGCGGCGGTCGGTCAGTGTCGTAGAGTCTTCCAAGACGCAGTTTGCTTTTAGTTTACTTAACTAAGATAGGTCCTCTAATTCTGGATTCACTTAACCCATGTATCACAGAAGCTGAATGAGAGTGAGCTGATGTGTTCTTGGCTACGTTTTATTAGTAAGTATCTAATTATGAAGGCATTTACAGCAAAACGGCCCGAATGAAGTTTACTTTAATGAGGGGTTACGTAACTGCAAAAAGCATTGGTTCGTAACATCAGCAGGCATTAATTTTAGAAGTTAGAACTAACTGCATGTTCTTGTATTTCAGATCATGCCGTTTATCTCTTGTTATCCCTTACAATGTATTTTACAAGCCTATCAAAAAAATAGTTTAAATGGCTCTGAGCACTATGGGGCTTAACATATGTGGTCATCAGTCCCCTAGAACTTAGAACTACTTAAACCTAACTAACCTAAGGACATCACACACATCCATGCCCGAGGCAGGATTCGAACCTGCGACCGTAGCGGTCACGCGCTTCCAGACTGAAGCGCCTAGAACCGCACGGCCCCACCGGCCTGCTACAAGCGTATCCTCTAACAGCATGACATGAGCAAGAGGAGTGCCTATTACTAATGGAGCTTATTTTTGCCGTTGAAAACCTTTCACACTGCCGGCCAGAGTGGCCGAGTGGTTCTATGCGCTGCAGTCTGAAACCGCGTGACCGCTACGGTCGCATGTTCGAATCCTGCCTTGGGCATGGATGTGTGTGATGTCCTTAGGTTGGTTAGGTTTAAGTGGTTCTAAGTTATAGCTGACTGATGACCTTAGAAGTTAAGTCCCATAGTACTCAGAGCCTTTTTTTTAAACTTTTACACTACTGAACAGCAAATAACTGTGATGGATTTGATATTTAGTTCATCCTTATGACTTCACAGGACGCACTCTCACGTCGAGGACACGATTTACTTAGGGACTACTTTGATTACCCCTCTCTGAGCGTAGAATCATTCTTAATCATTTAACTGTGCGGTTCAGTCGCTTTTAGGCTAAAGATCACCTAATCGCAAGTTACCCGAACTTGTTATCACTGCATTTATAACTGTGGTCGTAAAACGTCGAGGCTGAAAAGGAACCACTGTTCAAGGCGTTAGACTCACCACACAAAGTGTATTCAGCAGCAGATCCCGACCTTTTCTCTCTAGGACCGACGCGAAGAGACTGACGGCTGTGTGTTAGCAAAAACTAGTATGCCAAGAGACGCCAGGCGTCGCTAGTATTAAAAGCGGTTGCACAGGTTTTAATGACGCAACTGGACCTGTTGCAATTACAGTGTAGCCTTCACGGCAGGTCCAGATTCGCAACATGCGCAAGTTCCGGTTTTCTGGTTGTAAAAAATGCGGCAAGTGCAGCAAAGCTATATCAACTCGTGTGTTCACTTATTCGGTAGAGTTTCTCTTGTTCCTTAAAAGAAAAGAATATGAAAGAGTCGGCTTCTCCACGTGATAATTTTCATTCGATTCTTAAGACACTAAATGGCACATGAAATTGACTTTTATGTGCCTTAGTTTCATATCACAACTTCATGTTGGAGTTAGTACTGCACGGATTAAGATGATATGTTAAGTTATTTCAGTGATTAAATTTGGAATGAAGGTCACAGTATGACATTACAACGACTATGGACTGAATGCATGCAGTGATTGGGTTAATGGTTCAAATGGCTCTGAGCACTATGGGACTTAACTTCTGAGGTCATCAGTCTCCTAGAACTTAGAACTACTTAAACCTAACTAACCTAAGGACATCACACACATCCATGCCCGAGGCAGGATTCGAACCTGCGACCGTGGCGGTCGCGCGGTTCCGGACTGTAGCGCCTAGACCCGCTCGGCCACTCTGGCCGGCTTGGGTTAATGTGTCACAAGGTGTTTGTATCCTCCCCTGAGGCAAACTGCACAAAACTCTTGTGTCTGGTCCTTGTATCCTGGATATAGGCACTGGGGCGGAGTTGAAGTCTGAGCTGCATGAACACACACACACATTCTATTGCGGATGGAAAGGGGATCTTCCCGTCCCAGGGAGTACCTCACCATTACACGGTAGTTTGAAGAGACGCAGGCTGTCTGCGGACGAGCGTTGTCCAGCTGAAAACTGGCACCACGCTACTATCGCGTGAGAGGTAACACAGGAGGGCGTAGGATGTCCGTGTCATTCCATTGTGCCGTCACAGTTCCCTCAATCACTACCAGCCGTGACTTGAAGCCATACCAGATGGCTCCCCATACCATAACGTGAGGAGTAACACCGCTGTGCCTCTGCAAGTCTTTGGATTAATGGGATCTATCCCAAGGTCGCCTACACACTCTCCGAAGGCGGTTACCCAGAGTAGTGAAATCAGTGATTCATCACTGAACACAATGTCACCATTTGTACAGATTGTGTTGTTACAGTCAGCCTAGGCGTGGGACGGCAACTGGCCAGTCCTGGTGCCGCCAGCCTCCGCCCTGTGCGACAGGACACCGAATTTTCAGGGAGTCCGCTACTCGTTCTGGGACTGCAGACGCAGATTTGAAGGGGTTACTGTGTGCCTTATGCACAATATGGCGGTCCTCACTGCTGAGGGACAGGTGGTGTCTCCCGAAACCATGTCGAGGTGTACGCCTGCCCTCACGTTAACCATGCCGTCCAACATGAGGCCAATGGTCCAGCCGAATGACCCACAAATCTTAATGTTGCACGATTCACAACACGACCCACAAAATCGTCGGCTGCTCATAATGCTGTCTCAGTCGATCACGTGGCGAGTCCTTCACAGTGATCGCTCCTTATGTGACGCCGTTCATGGGCCTTACTTTATTAGGTCTGGTAACAACACGAAACAAGGACAACAGTAAAACTTCCTGGCAGATTAAAACTGTGTGCCGGACAGAGACTCGAACTCGGGAACTTTGCCTTTCGCGAGCAAGTGCTGTACCAACTGAGCTACCCAAACACGACTCACGACCCGTCCTCACATCTTTACTTCCTACTTTCCAAACTTCACAGAAGCTCTCCTGCTTCTGTGAAGTTTGGAAACTAGGAGACGAGGTACTGGCGGAAGTAAAGCTGTGAGGACAGGGTGTGAGTCGCGTTTGGGTAGTTCAGTTGATAGAGCACCCGCCTGCAAAAGGCAAAGTTCCCGATTTCGAGGCTCGGTCCGGCACAGAGTTTTAATTTTTGAGGAAGTTTCATATCAGCGCACACTCCGCTGCAGAGTGAAAATCTGATTCAAGAACGACAGTCGTTCACTCTGAGGGCTGTTCTGCCGCAGAGAACAACGATTCTGACAATTTGTAAAAAATTGCAAGTTTGTGGTAAGGTCTTACGGACCAAACTGCTGAGGTCATCGGTCCCTAAACCTACACACTACTTAGTCTAACTTCAACTAACTTACCCTAAGGACAACACGCACACACCCATGCCCGAGGGAGGACTCGAACCTATGACGGGGGCAGCCGTGCGAACCGTGACAAGGCGTCTCAGCCCATCAGCTACCACGAGCGGCTCTCACCATTCGTGTATGACTAGTTACGTACAAACGCGTTGTTGTGAGCATCATTCAAATTTGGTATCCCTGTTGCGCCATCGCGAGAGAAGGCAGAGGGCGAAACCGGATGTTGCCGGATGTACCCTACGGATATCGAATAGCGATAAGGGGTCCGCCGAGATTAATGTCTCTATCCGGAAGACAGGTCACCATCAACTGTGCCACATGCTCTTATTTCATGCCTGTGCAGAGATCCGGATTAAATTCGTGGCATTGGTGCAAAAACTGGCGATTAGGAACCTTATGACATGGCCTGACTTCCCTTTGCCGGCCAAACACTGGCAGCTGAAATTCCATCCACCACCAGGATTTTAAGTGGTCCACTTTAGAGTCGAGCGCCACAGCACTAGAGTGCGTTAAAAGCTTCCGCTACAGAGGTGGGTATTGATCATTAAGATTTGGCAACTTGGTGATTCAGTGTGCTGAAGCAAATCTTGTTGTTCCCATTCGTGGCAGTCTGAATACGTGGGCCCAAGTCAAAGCATTTCCCAGAAACAACACTAACTTCCGGCCTGGGCATTATCCTCCACACACCTGGGTCGTCAGTGCCGTCGACGCCATGCATGATTTGAGAAGAGACAAAACAGCTGACTGTCGGATCATGTCACATACCTCCAACCCGTACAGTTTCTGTATTTCTTGGTCGCCTGAAATTGCACAGTTTCATGTTGTCTTGAGAGCAGTGGCTCTTTGAAAGGTACCTGAGTGCAGATGTCAAGTGCATGCAGTTCACTACGTAATTTCTGCTCTTGTTGTAACTAATTGTCATTGACGAGGAGTGGACGGTTGTCGTCGGGACTTGTCGGTTAGCCTGCGAGTGGTCCAGTATTCCTTATATGCACGTTCGACAGTCTGCATTTATACGCCAACATATAGAGCAGGTTATAGAAAAGCATGGCATTTCCTTTCTGCGATTTTCCCACGTCGCGTCGGAACCAACTTACTGCACTGATTCCACATGGAACATACACACCGTTCACTGCCACGGTTTCTGGACGAGATCGAGGACCACGTAAATGCCTGACACAAGTTCTGCATAATCCACGGCAGTGAAAGACTAATGTTGTGTTGTGTCCTGCGAGGAAAAAACAACGAAAAAATGGAGCTTTAGAGAACTACCGGAGTCTTGTGTGTTATAATTACGGGTATTCCTATGTTAAGCAGTGAACAGGGACTTATTAATTGCTAATTGATTGTCACAGTGCTAATACCGAACACGATGACGCTACATTTAGGACAAAGGAACCTACTGACAGTGAGTAATGTGAGAATTTTTTAATCTTTAATGGTTAGTGTTTTGTGTTGTGTTTTTCCTAAGTCACGGCTGACTTGATCCACCAACTTGGTTCAACTTAGCTGGTGACATCTCTGCAGTGACCTGGATACTGATTACACTTTATGCTCAAACCATCAGGTTCTCACAACTTGAAGCTGACAGTGCGTCAGTTTTTGCTGCTGTGTGCAGTTGGACATGTCTCACTGTATAAATTTGAACCGGAAGCCATGGTTGCTTATTGCTTTGCTACTCATATCAGAAAAAACGGGTCTCATGTTACTAAAGGTCTCCGAATAACATAATGCTATAAAGCATACATCATGCCCCTCTCCCCACATACCCCTGCTTGGCAGCCAAACAAGAATCTGAATTCCGGAAAATTTTGTCAACCGTGTTTGCATTACTGTCTGCCACAAATTCGTTTAGGTCCTGGAACGCCAGTACCATTGATAAATTTCATTGCAAAATGTAAATCATTTGCCATTGAATAATGGAACGAATAGACAGCTTGCTTCTCTGTAAATAATTAAAAACCAACATTTGTTTATAAAATTTAAATAATGAACTAGGTATTTGTTGGAAATGAGTATGACTTTAATAACTGTCCCACCAAATCAGAGGATGCAAAAAATAATCAAGACCTGTTTCACATCCTAGTTGTTATTGTAACCAGCAGATGGTTGCACTGAAGAAAACGGGTGATCCTGTCACTCGTAGATTCCTGCATTGTAGCTTCAAAAGGCTCTGAGCACTATGGGACTTAACTTCTACGGTCATCAGTCCCCTAGAACTTAGAACTACTTAAACCTAACCAACCTAAGGACATCACACACATCCATGCCCGAGGCAGGATTCGAACCTGCGACTGTAGCGGTGGCGCGGTTGCATTGTTGGAAATGAGCACATTTCGATCTTTGCACCACGATTTGGATGAGGCTGTTACTGCCACCAACAGATGGGTGCTCTGTAGAAACTTGGGCAGTTCGTTCTTAGAACTATGAGTAGTTCTATCTGTTCTCAATAGATGGTTCCAATGTAACAAAAAGCAATAGTGTAGTAAATTTATTGGCTGGCTCTGAGCACTATGGGACTTAACATCTGAGGTAATCAGTCCCCTAGAACTTAGAACTACTTAAACCTAACTAACTTACGAACATCACACACAACCATGCCCGGGGCAGGATTCGAACCTGCGACCGTAGCGGTCGCGCGGTATCAGACTGAAGCGCCTACAACCGCTCGGCCACATCGGCCGGCACTAAATTTATTGTTTGCAACGCCTAACATGTTGGAAAATTGTAAAATATACGCAAGATGCGTACGGAGCAAAACAACTCGATGATTATATCTATTATTCCGAACCTAGATGGGGTTAAGGGACTGAAAAATCAGTGTAAAACTCATCAAGTAATATAATGTCGCAATATTCCAGAAATGCATCCTCAATGTAAAAGGAAGTGCAAATCAATTTCCACAAAAACTTATATTCACCAGATTAGTGTCCAAAATTTTAATTTCTATACTCCAGTGCTATATTTCCACGCCTAAGTATAGGTGACATTTCAGAAAGCGTGCTGAAGCATTCTCCGTCGTAGACCGAGGGGCATCAAAGTGAAGCCGTGGATGAGAAGAGCATTTTGCTGTATGCATCTTATTGTTCACACTCGCGAATAATGCTATTGATATAAACTTCTGAAGAAGGGCACTAAGTGCCTGAAAGCGGTAAAGAAATTACGTTTCTTTCTGGTTGCTTACTATTTTGCTACAAACGTGAGCGTGGCGGGGTTGTAGCATATCACTGATGTTATTCAGTCTGTACATTGGGCGAGCAGTAAATGAGCGGAAATTTAAGTTCAGGAAGATGAAACAAAAATTTTGAGGTTTGCTGATGACATTAAATTTTGTCAGACAGCAAAGAACATGGAAGAGCAGTTGAACGGGATGACATTGTCTTGAAAGGAGGATATAAGATGAACATCAGTAAAAGCAAAACGAGGAAATTGAGCTGTAGCAGAACTAAATCAGGTGATACTAAGGGAAGTGGATTAGGAAAGCAGAAACTTTAAATTCTAGACGAATTGTGTTATTTGGGCAGCAAAATAAATGATTAAAACGGAAGTAGAGACGATATAAAATATAGACTGGCAATGACAAGAAAAAGGTTTCTGGTGAAGAGGTATTCCTAACACCGAATTTGAACTTAAGTGGTACGAAGTCTTTTCTAAATGTGTGTATGTAGTAAATCCATGTATGGAAGTCAAACACGGACAATAAAATTTAAAATACGAAATGTTGTGTGGTTGATAAAATGAAATGAGCGTTTGCACTGTTGGCCGGGAGGCACCATCTGGGGAAGTTCGGCCGCGAGTGCAAGTCTTATTTCAGTCAACGCCACATTGGGTGACTTGGATGCCGGTGATGAGGATGAAATGATGTTGAGGACAACACAACACCCATTTCACGAGCGTAGAATCGAACCCGGGATCATTGCATGGGAGGCAAGCACGTTACCACTCAGCTAATCAGGCGGACGGTGCTGTAGGGGAATGCTGAAGATAGGATGGGTACACCATGTTACAAATGAGGAGGTACTGACTAGAACTGGGGAGGAAAGAAATTTGTGGCACAACCTGATTAGAAGAAGGTATCGGTTGATAGGGCAAGTTCTGCGACATCAAGGGATCACCAGTTTACTACTGGAGGGAAGTGGGAGAAAGGGGGAGGGGCAGAATTTGTAGAGGGAGACCAACAGAAGAATATACTAACCAGATTCAGAAGGATTTAAATTGTAGTAATTATTCGAATATGAAGAAGCTCGCAAATGGTAGAGTGGCATGGAGAGCTTCATGAAACCAGTCTGAACTGACGACCACAACAAACATGTCTTACAAAATTTGGCCACTGCTTCTTTAATATTTCATAAGTTAATGATAGAGTGACCTCTACGAACGATGCTCTCGTGTTTCCACATTGTGCTGATAACTATTCACGAAATTCTCACTCTCTGGAAATGAGCTACTCTTCGAGACTGAGTTGAATTTGAAATTTAAAACTTATTAAAGGAATCAGAACTCTAATCTAAATTTGGACAGGTTCAAATCATTAAAAAAAATGAAAAAATTTTAACGTTAAGAGCAGGACATGAAAATCAGACGTACAGTATTCCCAGAAAACAAGAAAAGTCGCATCAACTAGGCGTGAATGCTGGCAGGTTCAAGAAACAATTTTATCAACCATCTGAATTACGATAATTGGTGTTATATATATTGACAATTCCTCAGTTTCTTAAAAAATAACTTTAACAATTGTACCAGTAAGAGCAGGACATTAAAGTAGGAAGGACAGACTCCTCAAAACATAAAAGTCACATCAACTAGACGTGGGTACAGGCAGGTTATTCAAACATTTTTATCAACTAAATCAATTAAAATAACAGCAGCTAAATATACTAACAAATCAGACATCATTTATCGAAATACGGGAATGATCACAAGACACGTCACTGACTGTAGCTGTTGGAAGGTCGCTTAGCAATGCACAACTCATAATAAGAATATCCCTTAAATAATAAAGTACACAGTCCTTCAAACTGGCCAACTGGGAAGGTGTAAAATTTAAACATAAATGCCCACCTGTATATTCCAACCAAACATTAACAAAAACCATTAATAATGTACAATTGACCAACATTCACAATAAGCTGAAGCACATGCAGTTAAAATGTGCTGCAACTGTTACACACCAGCAGAAGCTTTGAAGCAACCTGTAATAACTATATACACTATGTGATCAAAAGTATCCGGACACCCCCAGAAACACACGTTTTCCATATTAGGTGCACTTTTCTGCCACATACTGCCAGGTACTCCATATCAGCGACCTCAGTAGTCATTAGACATCGTTAGAGAGCAGGATTGGGTCCTCTGTGGAACTCACGGACTTCGAACGTTGTCAGGTGGTTGGGTGTCACTTGTGTCTTATATCTGTACGCAAGATTCCCACACTCTTAAACATCCCCAGGTTCACTGTTTCCGATGTGATAGTGAATTGGGAACGTGAAGTGACACCTACAGCACCAAAGCTTACAGGCCGACCTCGTGTGACAGACACTGCCGACGGTTAAAGAGGGTCGTAATGTGTAATATTTATTTATTTATTTATTTATGCATTTATTTTACCTGGCAAGATTAGGGCCTTCAGGCCCTCTCTTACACCTAACCAGGCATACTCAGATTCAACAAATTTCAGTTTCTACAGAACATTAAGGACATATAACATGTTATACAGTATTAATGTTACAGAAAAAATTAGAGATTATAAAAGTACTACAATGATAATTATAACAATCAAAAAGTAATTATAATAATCAAGAATAATAATAATAGTAATGACTATGTATAGGAAAGTGAACATATTTTTTCTTTTATGAATGTCAGTCCTATTGCTAGTTGGGCATTTTCTCGTTATATTCTTGCAGCTTGTGAGTTATTCTCATCAAGCAGAGACATAAGACGATAGAATGGGGTGAAAGAGATATAGAAAAGGTAGATAAGTTAGAGGAGGAGAAATAGAATGGTAAAATTCGAAGCTATGATGGAGAGAAGAAAGAAAAAGATGAGAGGGGCACGACAATGGTGGCTACACCGTCCCTAATATGTAAGTCTTGAGTTCCCTCTTGAATGTTAAGTGGTTCTGGATAAGACGCAGATCACAGGGGAGCTCGTTCCATAGTCGTATGGCTGAGATGGAGAATGACACAGAGAAAGATTTTGTGTTATGTAAAGGTACAGCCAAGATGCTAGATGTATCCGATCTGGTATTGCGGTTGTGGAATGATGATAGGTGTTTAATGTGAGAAGATAAGTATTGAGGGCACCAGTGGCTAAGAAATCGTTGAAGTAAGCACATCGTGTAGAGATCGCGTGCCTTATGTGGGCGTATCCAACCTAGCTGGGAGTATGAAGGACTGATATGATCATACAACCGTATATTGCATACGTATCTAACGCAAGCATTCATCACTAGCTCGAGGCATCTCGAATTTTCACTATTTGTGCCGTGTTGAACTACATCACAGTAGTAAAGATTAGGCAAGACTAGTGTTCGGACTAATTTTTGTTTAACATGGGTTGGAAATATTTTTCTAAATTTTTGAATTGCATGTAGGGAGGAGAGCGATTTCCGGCAAGCTGTGACTGTTTGTTCTTCCCAGTTTAGGTGTTCATCCAAGATTATTCCAAGGTCTTTTACTGTTTTTTGGTATGGTAGTTGGGTACCATTGAGGAGTATTTGAGGGACTGTTTCGCGAAAGTACCGACTGATTAACTTTGGATGAGATATAAGTATGACCTGGGATTTCTTGGGGTTTAGTTTCAGACCTAGGTTCTGTGCCCATCGAGAAACAGAGCAAAGATCTGCGTTCATACTCGCTACTGCGTCAGCAATGTTCTTGGGGCTTGCACTTATGTACAGTTGAATGTCGTCGGCATATAGATGGTAGTTGCAGGAGTGAATCACTGAAGAAATATCATTAATGTACAGTGAGAAGAGTAATGGACCAAGGACGGAGCCTTGGGGAACTCCAGAGCGCACGTTTTTCCATGATGACTTTTCCGACCCACAAATGACTTGTTGACTTCTGTTTTTGAGGTAGCTGTCGAACCAGTGTATAGCGCTGTTTGAGAAATTCAGCTGTTTCATTTTAATTAGTAATATATCAAAGTCAACTGTATCAAAAGCCTTGCTAAAGTCAAGCAGTGTTAGGATGGTAGCTTCACGTCTGTCCATAGCATGTTTAATGTCATCAGTTACTTTGATTGATGCAGTTGCTGTACTATGGTGCTTTCGAAAGCCTGACTGATATTTGTTGTGGATGTTATGAGTTTTGAGGTAATCCGTCAGCTGTTCATGGACGATGTATTCTAGGGCTTTAGATATTGCAGGTAGTATGCTGATCGGCCTGTAATCACCTGGCGACATAGGGTTGTCAGTCTTGGGTATAGGTTGAATTAAACTTTGCTTCCACTCAGTAGGATATGTACTACTGACAAGAGACAGGTTGAAGATGTCTGTGATAACTGGAGTAATAGTGTCTACGACGTCCTTAATCATGCCAATGCTCACTCCATCATTTCCTACTGCCTCGGAAGAGATTCTCATAATTGCCTTGTGTACTGTGCCAGTAGTTACATGTTTTAGGTAAAACTTGTCTCTCGAGAGATTGATATCTTGGGGCTGGTAATTTGTCGCTGCGTGGCAGTTTATAGCTGTTGAGAAGAAATCATTGAATTCTTCTGCAGACGCTTGATAAACAGCGTCAGATCTTCGCTTCCCTATACCGAAACTGCGCAGCTTTTTCCACAGTGCAGCAGGTTTTGTTATACTGCATACGACAGAGCGGGCATGTCTGATTTTGGCATTCCTCACGCTTTGCTTGGTTCTATTTCGGAGTTTCCTATAAACTTCGTACGCCTCGGGAGTTGGGTTACGCTTGAAGGCCCTATGTGCAGCATCACGTTTATACATTAACTGGCGTAATGCAGTGGTGAGCCACGGAACGGGAGCTCTCTTTACCTTGACACTGCGTTGACGAGCATGTTTATCATACAGTGTAATAATTTTGCGACATAATTCCCGAATTTTTCCGTCTAAAGTCGGTTCATTGCTTATATCATGCCAAGGGATGTCTGAGCAATCCTTTTGAAGAGCGTCATGGTTAACATTTTTTAGGTTTCTGTAGGTTACCAGGTGAGATTTTTCTTTGGTAGTATGCACTGAGTAATTTAAGAATATCACGTCGTGAGCAGAGAGTCCTGGAGCGGATGTCTGATTGGCGCGAATTATTTTATCTGGTCGCTTTGTTGCTATTATATCTATGAGTGTATGGCTGTGTGGCGTGTGATGAGTTGGGTCCAGCGGTGTTAAACTCATATCATTGGAGAGGAACAGTCTCCTTAGTTTTTCTGCAGAGGGAGATTTTAACTGTAAGTCGATGTTTGTGTCGCCCATAATGATTATGTGTTCATACAGTGTCACGAGCGAGGACAGGGCAGACTGAAAGGAGGACATAGCACCGACGTTTGGAGGTTTATAGATTACTCCAATTAGCAGTTTCTGATTTGATGTGTTTATTTCGAAAAACAAGAACTCTGCTTCTCCTTCGCCCTTTGCATCCGATGTGCATAGTACAGTAGGTCTGAGATCAGAGCGAACATAGGCACCCACACCACCTCCGCGTCGTGTTTCACGATCTGCTCTTAGGAGAGAGTAACCATTGATTCGGATAGCGTCGGAAGAAATGTTTGGTTTCAACCAAGTTTCAGAGACGAGGATAACATGGAACAGCGATTGGCAGAACAGGTCACAGAACTCGTCGAAGTGAGCCGTTAGCGACTGCGCGTTCGCGTGGGCCACAAAGAGCCCGTCGCCGGAACCGGTCCGTCCGGTCCGTCCCATTGTGGCCCCCTGTAGGACCGAGCGCGCTCCGTCTACCTGCTGGCCGGAAGAGGGACAAAAGCTGGATTTCGCGGGGGAAGACATATTTACAGGTGTGTCCAAGGTCGTGACTGACTCAAGCGTCTGTGAGCTAAAGGTGAAAGACAAGCTGGAGGTATCGGAGAAAGGAGCAAAAAGAAAGATGGAAAGTGGCAGTAGTGGTTACGAAAAAGATAATAGTAGTAGTAGTGGTAGTGACGAGGATGAAAATGACAGATATAGAAAGGCGGTTTTAAGGAGATTCCTGTTAATGGACAATGTTAATTCCCGTTTGACTGATAATATGAATATGCATGAGCACTTATGATAGACAAATAAAGAAGCAATATTTATGTGAAACAATTGACTGATTTTAAAGAGAGTACTTATGGTGCTTATAGAAATAACAAAGCAATATTTACGTAAAAAATGAAAAAAAGAATAAAAATTAACTTATATTAGACGGAGTACAATATGAGACTTTGTGTCTCGCGATATTTCGCTCAGACTTTCAGTTCGGACATGTTCGTCACCGTTTTCCTCCCTCCTTCCGTCTTGACTACGATCCTGCCATCCTGGGTCCATACATTTTGAAGGCCGAACTGTGTGATCGCAGTGTTCAAAACTTTTAGTCTTTCGCGCGTCAGATCTTCCCTCAGGGTAACCCCACTCTTGGCGAGTTTTCTTTTCTGGGCAAAGACTTCAGCTCTTTTCCGGTATGACACAAATTTAATTATTATGGGCCTGGGTTTCATGGCACCTGGTATCCTGCGCCCAACACGGTGGCTACTGTCAATGTCGGTCACGTCAATCTGCACGCCAAGTTTCTCACGCACGAGGCTAATGGCCAGGTCGTCGGTGTTTTCACGATCGTTCTCAGCTACCCCGAACAAGCGCAAGCTGTTCCTTCGCTGATACTGCTCAATTTCATCGGTGGCCGCAGACAGTTTAGCTTCTAGGTCGGCGGCTTTTTTCTCTTGTGCGGCCAGGGACTTTTTAAGAGACTGGATTTCGGTGCTGTTGCGCCCGACAGACTCTTGCAGTTTTTCCATGACCGCGGCCGTCACAGAGTCCGTGATGGACTGCACGATTACGTCTAGCGTGTCTTTACTCTGCAGCGCCGCACTCACCTGGGACCGGACGAGCTCCCCGATGTCGGGAAGCGAGGCCTCACCTGCCGCCGGAGACCGGGCGCCCGCGCTGCCTGCGCCCCTGTAGCCTCGCCTGCTGCCGCTTACTCGTGCTCTTCCCATTTTTCACTCACTTATCACTAATAGGCAGTCATCTATCCAGACCATGACAAAGGAATTCCAAACTGCACCAGCTTCGTCTCCTTAGTGCAGCAGTCCGTGAAGAATGGGCTGCCATTCCCCAAGAAAGCTTCCAGCACCTTATTCAATATATGCCAGCAGGATGGAAGCAGTCATCAAGGCTAAGGGTGGGCCAACACCATATTGAATTCCATCATTACCGATGGAGGGCCCAAAGAACTTGTCATTTTCATCCAAGTGACCCGATACTTTTGATCACATAGTGTAACTGCCCAAAAGTCGAAGTAAGCTGAGATACAGCAGGCGGGTATCACAGCCAACAAGGAACGAGTTTAGTAGGTAATGACTGTGGACGAAGGTAAGGCTCAGCAGTTTATAGTACACTCTGTCTTAAGGCCAGAAGTGGCCCATCGGTACAATCTGACCGTTGTGTCATCCTCAAATGAGGATGCGGTTAGGTGGGGCGTGTGGTCAGCACCCCGCTCTCCCAGCCACCATGATGGTTTTCTAGGACCGGAGCCACTATTATTCGGTCGAGTAGCTCCTCAATTGGCATCAGGGGGCTGAGTGCACCATGAAAAATGGCAACAGCGCATGGAGGCCCAGAGTGTCACCCCTCCAAGTGCCGGCCACGTCCGACAGCGCTTAACTTCGGTGATCTGACGGGAACCGGTTTATCCACTGCGGCAAGGCTGTTGCTGGTTTATATTGATAAGTAACACTTTTGAACAGAATCCAGGAGTAGCCTTTCTCACCCAGAGTTGCCACTTCACCTGTCATCATCCCAGCATTAAGTTACCATGGAGCTTGAAAGCGATAGAAAGCTTCCATTCACATATGTTATGGTTTACAAAAAACCCGGATGTTAGTCTGGGACATAGTGTTCACCAAAAGCAGATGCACACAGATCAGTATCTGCCATCTAACAGTTGTCATCCACCATACCAACGTAGTGGCGTCCTTAGGACTCTGGCACGCAGAGCATATGCCATTTCCGACGCAGACAGTTTAACCCAAGGACTTGCGCATTTAATGGCTGCTTTATGGAAAATGGATATTCTGAGAAGCAGATTGTTGGGCTATGGAGTGTGGACCATCACCGGAGATGCATGAAGAGTATCATAGACTGGAGGCCTTTACTCCTTATGCTGTGGCAAGTAGTTTAAGACTGGAAGAATTTTAAGGAGTTCTTGCGTTAAGAGTGTGTCCCGTCCACCTTCCAAGATCAGACCATTACTTGGTTCTGTGAAAGATTATTTGAAGCTTAGGAAGCCTGGAATATATAAAATTCCGAATCAGTGCGAGAAGGCTTACTTCGGCCATTCGACTCGCACAGTTCATGACAGGTGCATGGAACATCTCCGTCATACAAGGCTAGAATAACTGAAAAATTAGGCAGTAGCAGGACATTGCTTAAACAAGGGACACGGTATGAAATTCGACGAAAGTGTGCTAGCTGCCAACACTTACAGCTTTTGGAATAGTGTCTATAAGGAGGCAATTGAAATTAGGCTGGCGGAAATTTAATTAATAAAAACAATGGGTTTCCTCTTAGAAGGACGTGGAATCCTGTACTATCTCAACCAAAACAGAACGTCCTTCAGTGCGGCCTCTCCGAGTGTTCGAAGATCGTCCCTGAGTGCGATGTATCTTTACTATCGGTGTTCTAATAATGGCAGCGCCACCTGCCCAGTCTTGGAGGGCAGCAACTGTGATGGGCGGCGCATGCAATGTGTACAGTATGGAGGCCTACATAGGATGTCGCTTTGCAGTGAGGCATCCCGTTGGTAGTGAAAATCTCCCTGTCCTTCTCACCGTCTCCTCTGTCCATGACACCTCTGCAGCCACACATCCAGCTGCCCCTCCAAAGTCTGTCCATGTCTACCGCCTTGCCGACTGGGATGCCTACTGGGAAACCATCGCCCTACAGGTCGAAAGCCACCCCCTCACGTTTTACTATCCTGCAGACATCACCCATGCGTCTTCCTTCCTTCAGAAGACTCTGTGGAGGCCCATGTCCCTACCTAACTTATCCAACCTAACCTCCCTACGCTTCCTCCACAGGCCATCCTTCTGCATGAATCCTGCAGACTCTACCATTCGTTCCTCCGCACATGTGACCGGGATACACTCTTCTGCCATCGGCAATTACAGCGACATATCTGGAACCTCCTTACAGCAAAGAAACGACAGAACTGGCGCCAGACATGCACACGCCTCAACTCCACCCTCCCTGTCAACTCCTCCAAGTACTGGTCAGCCTTCCACCGCCTTACTGATAGCCATCCCACCCCGCATTGCCCTATCCACCATGACGATCGATCCTTTCCTGACAAACTCTGTAAGGCTAACCATTTTGCTTCCCAATTCTCCGAGGTCTTCTCCGTTCCTGTCGATCCCCATTTTGATTACTCCCTCTTCCCCACCGACCTTGACCACCCTGATACCTCTGGCACACTGCTCGCCCTAGCTTTCAGTACTTGGATCACTTTGCCCCCTCAAACATCAACACTCCCATCACTGCACACAACATCACACTCGTCCTCCGCTCCAAACACAACACCGCCCCTCGTTATGATTTCGTCACCTACCGCCACCTCAAGGTATGCGCCCACCCTATCTGGCTGTCCTTGATACCCTGTAAAATTTCCCCTTCACCACTGTATTTTACCCTGACCTGTGGAAGACTTCCCATATTCTGCTGTTTCCTAAACCCAACAGACCCCCTATCTGATTTCTCTTACTATCATCCCTTCTGCCTCACCTCTGTGTTCAGTAAGGTCTTCGAGACCATCCTCTCTCTCACTGTATTCACCGCCCTTTACCAGCACCACCTCCTTCCCCTTACCCAGTGTGGCTTCCAGCCTTCCATCTCACCCTTACCAATCTTCTTGCCCTCCAACTTAACTCCCCTCTTTCCACTATCTTTTTTTCCCTTGACCTCCAGAACGCCTACGACCGTGTCTGGCCTGGGCTCCTCTTCAAACTCCAGACCTTCCTCTCCCTATAAACTACATCCTTCTCATTGCTTCCTTCCTCTCCCATCATCCCTCTTATGTGACGATCCGCAATTCCAACTCCCATACTTTCTATCCCGTCCCCTCTCCTCTATCTCATGTACACTGCTGATATGCCCAAACCTCCCCTGTCTGTTCATCTCCTCCTCCAATTTGCTGACGACACTGCATTGCTAGCACTTTATTCTACCCTTCAACAGGCCCAAAGTACCCTCCAAACCGACTTTGACCAATTCACCACTTGGTGCAACATGTGGTTCCTAGGTACCAACTCCTCCATGACCCAGGCGATCATCATAGGCTGCACCATTTGCTCTTTGTGTCTCCAAGATTTCTATCTCACCATTTATGGCCATCCTAGCTACCTCACTCCTACCCTCAAATAGCTTGGCCTCACCCTTGCCGCCACCTCACCTGGACTGTCCATCTCTTTACCATCCAACACAAAGTTCACAACAGACTCCACCTCCTGAATCTCCTTTCCGGCCAGACATGGGGTCTGCATCCTTCCACCATCCTTCACACCTACAAATCCTGGATCCACCCCATACTTTGTTCTGTCAGTGTTGCTTGGATTTCCACTCCTCCCGAGTTCTATAAATCCCTCCAAATCCTCGAATGTCACGCACTCCACCTCACCTTCCGCATCTGCCTTCTGTCCCCCACTCACATCCTCTAAGACTTCATCTTTTTCTCCCACTTTCTCCTTTTCCTTGAACACATCCACACAATGCATACTGTCTGCCAACTAGATCCAGCACACCCCCTAGTGTCTTCCTTCATCTCCACCCCCAGCCAGTTGCCACGCCTTTACTGTTGTGTCCCAACCTCTTCCATCTCCACACACTGTGCCTCCTTTCCCAACACAATTTCCAACATCTACCCCTCCTGGATGAAGAGCTTCGCCCTGACATCTACCATTCCTCCGAACTCTAACGCCAAATTCCTCCTGCCTCCTCCTCAGGCTCCCTCTCCTTCCCTCTCCCTTCCCCTGAGTGGCTTTCTCCTCCTACTCCCACTCCCTCTCCTGCTTCCCTTCAATGTCTCTGCACTCCCTCCTACTTTGTCATCTCTCTTCATGTCCTACCCCACCTGTCTCATGCCTCTTGGTGCACCTGCTGACGCCCCTACACTTTTCATCCAGCCCCCTCCTCTACAACACATTGCTCTCCCCACCTTTTCCATCCTCTCAGACCTCTCCCTCAGCAGGTCCCACCTGGAAGTTTTATTCTTCATCGTGTGTGCTCCAAGTGGGTTTACAGTGTGTTGTTCTGGAGTGTTTTTAATACTGTGGCCGAATTTTAACCTGTCCATGTGACTTCAGTGTCTTTTTGTGTTCCACGAATCGCCAACTGCGCCCATATGGGGCAGGGGAATGAAATCACAATAAAGAAAAAAAAGACGAAAAAAGCGAGGCATCAATTATCAGCGGAACTCATGAGCAGAAGCAGCGTTATCCTGAAGTTGGCGAACACCTGGATCGCCGAAAGGCTGAATCGAGTTGATTTTAGGATCCTGCAGCAAATAAGAAGAGATTTTCAAGACATAATACGCCAGGTAATCCTACGAAGTCACAACAGGTCTTAGAAGAGACGTACTAATAAGCAAACTGAGAAGTAATAATAAGAGTGCCAGCTTTAGAAAGACAATTGCAGAGATGTGATGAAGAAGAGCTCCAGGCTTGCCAAACAGGTCTTAAACATCTCAGCTCTTTCAGCTCCCTAAACAAATCTAACCTCTGGTTCCCTCATAAAGGGTGACACTCTCCCGTGGCACGCATGAAACGATGAACTTGAGCCACCGTGACTGGTAGGGGTGGCAGACTGCCGGTCAACCGGGACACCGTTCGACGACAGAAGTGCCACCACGCAACAAACAAACAAGGCTCAGTTTGGGGCCCAGGAATAGATCGCGTTGTTTGCTGCCAAAGCTGCCCTGCGAACACCCACGAGAAGGGAAAACCAATCTGCACAAATAAAGTTTCACACTAGAGTGGCCACGACATTAAACAATCTATACACACAGACACACACACACAGATATATATATAGGGTAGTCCATTGATCGTGACCGGGCAAATTATCTCACGAAATAAGCATCAAACGAAAAACTACAAAGAACCAAACCTGTCTACCTTGAAGGGGGAAATCAGATGGCGACCTACTCTGAAAGAATAACGTCTGCAACAGAGCCAGAGAGCCGGAGTACAGAATCAATCCAGTTAATATTCAGAGTGAGGTAGTATATGCTTGAATAGACAATTAAACTGGAACAACAGTTACGAAAGTACTAACCCATCATAGAACGCAGCTACGTAGCAGAATTAAGGGACGAAAAGGAGATAGATGTGTGAACATCTCCCGCATTTTCCAACTTCTTCTGTCGACTGTCATGATGCGATTCTCTCAGGCCTCAAACATTGTTCATCCGCTGGAAACTGCCGCTACCTGTCGCAGTTGTGTGGGTGGGTAACCCCAAGAAACAGGTTGGAATAGGAAAAGAATCACACGGAAGGGTGGTTCCACAGTTCTTGAATCATTTGGTCTTTGAGTGACCACATTTATTCACAACGCATATGATAGCACAAAATGCAATACAATAATCACCAAATATCTCTGAATAAAAGAGGTCGTTAAATAATTGTTTTAACCACAGATTTACATGATTTAACTTTCCATTCTTGCTGTCCAAATCATTAAGTGCCAGTGACAGATAAAAAAATAAACAATAATAAAACCTCTCTTAAGCAATAAGTAAGTAAAACATAACTCTTGCACAATTTTCTTAAAGGGTCACAGTTATTAGTTAACAACTCTTAATTTAGAATAAACACCCAAACATTGCAAATGTAACCAATTTCCGTACGTCCATAGAACAGATATAATGATAAGTTAAGCTCAAGGAAAGAACAATGAGTCTCTTATTGCGCTGATTGTATGCAATACTGTGTAAGGTCATGACAGTCCTTCGCTTGAAGTCAGTTGATATTAAGTTACGCAACTAGAGTGATGTACAGGTAGAAGGCCACCATTTCCTAATACGTTTTCTTGTATGCTTTGTGGACCTATATTTAGAAGTAATATAGCATCACGAGAACCTAATGTCATTCAACAGACTACCACAATTTTTCTCCAGTTTGTGTCCAATTCAGCAAGGGAACTGAACAGTCCACTTGAGGCTAATTTTGTTGTGGATACCACACTAGTAAATGTTGCTATTTTAATAGGCTAGCAAATCTTAACTGGACACGTCCCAGAACCCCCTTTTTGTGTCTACCCTAGTGAATTACATCGACGAAGTCTCCGTGACTGTTTTTACACTTTAAGGCGTCAGCCACTATCCAAACACTTGTAAGTACAATAGTGTGAACAACGGTTCATTTCGTTCCCACAAGATCGCAAACAATTGTCCTTCAAGTGGCTAATCTTTAAAGATATTCAGCAAATTCTGTTTGAGAAAAGAGATAACATCCTACTGTTATGCCATTGGTCGATCTGTTGTAATGACTCCAAAGAACAGAAAATACGCCAGCCTTCCAAACCCGCGTTTGTTCCGGTCGCTGTTACAACAGCTTCAAAGGCAGTGCAAGAAGCAGTGTCATTTATACTGTGGGTTTCAGAACTCTACTGTGATATGGACACTGTAACACAACATTAGCTGTGTCCTCCAGAAGATACGGGACGCAGCCTATACAGACGAGCGCCGAGCTACCAATAACTCAGGCGCTGCGTAGTTAGACTCCAAGAAGGGCACATACGACACTGACTGTGTTACATATCCGTCTTACGTCACAGGAATGGTTCTCAAGTGGACATCCATATGTCAAACTTGAATAGACACAGAAAAGCCAATATATTATGGCCATGCCGCCGCAACGGCATGCCGCCTGGTGGCGTTCCGGGAAAAGGGACGCGGTAACAAAAGTATGTAACTATAAAAGACAAGAACGGGACATCACCGTAATGGAGATACGGGCTGCAAATGGGAAAAATAATTGAGCTAGCCACCTTTGACAAAGGGCAGATTATTACTATGCTGACCCTGTGAAGGACTATTTCGAAAATTGTGAAACTGGTCGAATGTTCGAGTGCTACTCTCGTGAGCATCTACGGAGACACGTGGAAGGACAGTGAAATCACCAGTAGATGCGAAATGGTTGGACGTCCACGACTCTTCAGAGAACGAGAGGTTCGGCGGCTCACCGTTCATCGTACATTGTTGAACATGGAGCTCCGCTGCTGATCACCCCTACGTGTTCACAAGTTGATCCAACGACATCATCAGTTACGGTTGTACAGGTGAAACGACCCCTTTAGAACAATTGTACACGACTGTGCTTAACCTGACACACAATATTATTTAGCGCAACGCAATCTGACTATCAAAGATCCCTGCAAAAGAATGGCCCTGAATAACATTAAACTACACCTTTCAGAAATCACTTACCTCACAAAAATCTTCATTACTCGAACTACTGCAATACAGCGAGCACCACTACTGCCAGCCAAATAAAAGATTCAAACTACAGAAGGCACTAACTACTGATTGGGATAGTTAGCAAATGAAAGATATTAATAGAGAACAAACAATGTATTTACCTTAATAGTCATAATATACACTCCTGGAAACTGAAATACGAACACCGTGAATTCATTGTCCCAGGAAGGGGAAACTTTATTGACACATTCCTGGGGTCAGATACATCACATGATCACACTGACAGAACCACAGGCACATAGACACAGGCAACAGAGCATGCACAATGTCGGCACTAGTACAGTGTATATCCACCTTTCGCAGCAATGCAGGCTGCTATTCTCCCATGGAGACGATCGTAGAGATGCTGGATGTAGTCCTGTGGAACGGCTTGCCATGCTATTTCCACCTGGCGCCTCAGTTGGACCAGCGTTCGTGCTGGACGTGCAGACCGCGTGAGACGACGCTTCATCCAGTCCCAAACATGCTCAATGGGGGACAGATCCGGAGATCTTGCTGGCCAGGGTAGTTGACTTACACCTTCTAGAGCACGTTGGGTGGCACGGGATACATGCGGACGTGCATTGTCCTGTTGGAACAGCAAGTTCCCTTGCCGGTCTAGGAATGGTAGAACGATGGGTTCGATGACGGTTTGGATGTACCGTGCACTATTCAGTGTCCCCTCGACGATCACCAGTGGTGTACGGCCAGTGTAGGAGATCGCTCCCCACACCATGATGCCGGGTGTTGGCCCTGTGTGCCTCGGTCATATGCAGTCCTGATTGTGGCGCTCACCTGCACGGCGCCAAACACGCATACGACCATCATTGGCACAAAGGCAGAAGCGACTCTCATCGCTGAAGACGACACGTCTCCATTCGTCCCTCCATTCACGCCTGTCGCGACACCACTGGAGGCGGGCTGCACGATGTTGGGGCGAGAGCGGAAGACGGCCTAACGGTGTGCGGGACCGTAGCCCAGCTTCATGGAGACGGTTGCGAATGGTCCCCGACGATACCCCAGGAGCAACAGTGTCCCTAATTTGCTGGGAAGTGGCGGTGCGGTCCCCTACGGCACTGCGTAGGATCCTACGGTCTTGGCGTGCATCCGTGCGTCGCTGCGGTCCGGTCCCAGGTCGACTGGCACGTGCACCTTCCGCCGACCACTGGCGACAACATCGATGTACTGTGGAGACCTCACGCCCCACGTGTTGAGCAATTCGGCGGTACGTCCACCCGGCCTCCCGCATGCCCACTATACGCCCTCGCTCAAAGTCCGTCAACTGCACATACGGTTCACGTCCACGCTGTCGCGGCATGCTACCAGTGTTAAAGACTGCGATGGAGCCCCGTATGCCACGGCAAACTGGCTGACACTGACGGCGGCGGTGCACAAATGCTGCGCAGCTAGCGCCATTCGACGGCCAACACCGCGGTTCCTGGTGTGTCCGCTGTGCCGTGCGTGTGTTCATTGCTTGTACAGCCCTCTCGCAGTGTCCGGAGCAAGTATGGTGGGTCTTACACACCGGTGTCAATGTGTTCTTTTTTCCTTTTCCAGGAGTGTATATATAGCAGTTCATGACAAATTACAAAACTCCGCCATCTCTCTCCCCACATCCACCACTGCTGGCGGCTCACCTCCAACTGCGCAACGCTACGCGCTGTTCACATCCAGCTGCTGCTGCCTAACACTACAATGGCAGACAACAATGCAAACTAGCCACAGACTGCACACAGCACAGCCAGTGATTTTCATACAGAGCGCTACGTAACGTTGCCAATAAGAAAACATAAACAGCCTACTTACATAAAGAAAACATAAACAGCCTACTTACACAGGGCACGGGACCAGCGGGATTCGATCGTTGATCAATGGGAACGTGTCGCCTCTTCGGGTGAACCACATTTTTACTGAGTCCGTGGTCGTCTCCACAAAAGTCGTCATCAGGCGATGGCGCCTCGAAACGCGCAGCGTGCCACGGACACAGGCTGGTGGGAGCAGTATTATGTTAAGGGGGACATTCTCCTGCGAAAGCGTGTGACCAGCAGTAGCAATCGCAGACACGGTGACACCTGCGAACCACCTGCCTGCCTTCACGCTTTATGTCCTCGCCGACGTCTGTGTCATCTATTAGCAGTATAATTGTCGTGGCTCAGAGCCAGAACCGTGCTACAAAGGTTTGAGGAGCATTATAGTGAAGACGCGCTGGCGTCTCGGCGACCACATTCGCCTAATGTAAATCCTACAGAATCTATATGGGTCCCTAATTGGTCCCATCACTGCTTACGCAATTCAGCAGCCCGCTATTTAAGCGAAATAAATGAGCTGTCCGTAGACATCTGATGCCACGTTGCTCCACAAACCTACTGACAAACTGTTGGATCTCTGATACGCGTCGCTGACGTACATCATTTCAACAAGGTATTAACCGGGTGATCATAACATTTTGGCTTATCACTGTAATGAGATGCATGGTTCCATCCACCTGTTAGTGTATCACGACCGCCGTTTTACAGTATCAGGATAGTGTCTCATCAAACATCTGTAAACTCATCTACAGTCGCCACCAAAGAGGGCGACACTAGGGATATTACAAGTGATGTCAGTCATCGTTCACTATACCAGTGCTTAAAGACAGCCAATACGGTGAACATCAAAGTCCGAAGAGTGAAGTTAAGTATTACAAAACTTCTATCACTAAATCATTGTAAACTGTTGCAAATCTTTGCTGCCATTTGGTTTTGCCCTAGGTATTGTTTATCATATTTTGCCCTGTATCGATTTACTTAGTTGCTGCATGCAATGCAGACCCCTCATAACAGTACTTATAGTAACAATGGTAGGAAGTTCTGTTTGTGCCATATTTATATGTTTTACGCCAAGTGCATTTCGTGAATGCACCATTATCCAAAACTTTTAAGTGTATGAAATTCAAGTGCCATTCACAATTCTAATTCATCTTGAACAAAGATTTCGTTATTTCTACAGGATGCCACAATTGATTATGAAAATGAAGTTTGATCCAATGAGAATAAACCAATTACAATAAACTGATTTTAAAATGTGTATCTCTGTGTACTTGTCAAGCGAAAGCGAGATACTATTTTGGTACTTGTAGCTGAAAGGCTACATGAACTAATGCTGTCACTCAATGTCATAGAGACACCTATTGCAAATGCGAAAAAGTATTTCTCTCCAAAGGAGGTCAGCTGTCAAGTTTTCACACAGATTATCTGTGTACTAACGGTGCTCTGTTTTGACAATAGTGATACATATCCAAGGTGACAGCTTTGCGTTTGTGTAATATCTTTGCCAATGATTTTTAATTTTGTGTAGGATATGTACACTATGGATACAGATAATAAGAAATTTCTGCAATACTAAGTTCTGTCGATGGATTTATGTGGTCGAAAACCAAATTGATGTGGGCTAAGGAGGAAGAGTTGTCGGTGTGACTGAAGTCTATTGCACAGCAGTGTCTCCTGTACCTTTGCGAGAATGTTAATGATGCACATTGGCCTGTATGTCTTACGGTCAGTCGGGTCTTTGTCCTCCGCTTTCTTGATTATAATTCCATTTGTCATCTTACATACCTTCGGTATTCGTCTTTCTAGTACAGCGTCATTCAGTAAGTCTTTCAGATATGGTACTATAAGTGGAGCAGCTTGTTTGACGGTCTCACGGTGGGTGCCATCAGAGCCCATAGACCTTTTGTTCTTTATTTTGTCTATTGTCAGTGCAGCTTCCTCATGAGCAAAGGGGATGGTGATACCTTCGTTTTCGTGTTAGTCATAAAGGAGTCTGCGAAGGGTGGCGTGATTGTGTCATCTTGAGGAAGTAGTTTCTTGAGGAGATACTATTGTGTGCATCTCTAGCCTCATGTGGTAGTACCATGTTGTCCTGTAAGTTTGTCCTAACAAATGTGTCCCGGTGGTCTTTCCTGGTCTTATGTAGTTCGTCTCTGTATAGTGTTTTAGCGTCACGATAATGTTGAAGTCTAATTTCTCTTTCCTGTGCTGTCTTTGAATTTTGGTTATATCGTCGTTCATCACGAGTATCTTTTCTTAATCTTGTTGATAATACTGACCACTTGTTTAGGTGTGTCCTGTGCTGCAGGTATTGCTGTAGCTTGCGCTTTCTTTAAGGCGTCTGTGAGAACGTGAGCTCTGTAATCTATGCTTCCTTGGGTAACACATAGATGGAACTCATCACTCACATGCCTAAATTTTTGCCAGTTCACTTTGCGCAGTAGCTATCTTGGGTGCCGTGTCTGTGTATGTGTTTTAGTGGATATAATTATTGCGTTATGATCACTGAGTATTCTCTTATCGAGCATCTTCCAGTTCGCTACCTGTATTAATGATGCACTGTTTGCCAGAGAAATTCCGTGATGCTGCCTACTCCACTATTTCCTTGGTAATTCGGCATTTGGCTAGGCTTGTTTAAAACGAAAAGATTACATTCGTTTATAATGTCGACCATTATGTGTCCTATGATGTCCATTCTGTCAGAGTGCCTGAGGGTTGGCCTAGCATTTATGTCTGTTAAGAGAAGTAGTCCTCTGCCACTTACAAATCGAGCAATTTCTTTTATTACTTCAGCAAAAAGCTCTAGGCCAAACGAGTACTGGGTGTAGATGAACGAGATGATCCATGTTTCCTTCCCAGAAGTTATTTCGACTGCAATCGTATGATGTGTGAGTAATTGTTTTATTTGTGTTACTGTAAGGTTACTGTTTACGAAAATGATTGCAGCATTGACCTTGTTCGTGCCTGTGATTTGTATATGCTGCCTCAGAAGGCCTGGAATTCTTCCATCTCGTGTGTACAGTTCTTATATAGACACATTATGTCCGAACATATCTCGTTCACCAGCCTACCAAGCTCTGCGGCCACTGTCGTGCTACCCATACGATTTCACTATGGAAGTTTAGTAAAAACAAAGAACTTCGGCCCGCTCTGGATGTAATCGAGGTACACGCACCCATGTTCTCTTACCAGCTTCTTGTAGACATTGTCAAGGTTAAGGTCTTCATGTCTTCGTTAACATAATGTCCATAAAAAATGGCTCTGAGCACAAAGGGACTCAATTTCTGAGGTCATCAGTCCCCTATAACTTAGAACTACTTAAACCTAACTAACCTAGGGACATCACACACATCCATGCCCGAGGCAGGATTCGAACCTGCGAACGTAGCAGTCTCGCGCCTCCAGACTGTAGCACCTAGAGCCGCACGGCCACTACGGCCGGCTTTCCATAAAATATTGCAGAGTTAGAGTTTATCTGTTGGGAAGTTTTCGGTTGGAAGAATCATTCTGTCTGTTTGTGCAATCGTGGGCTAGCATACTGTGCCACTCTATAGGTGATTCAGCCTTGGCCGGCCGAAGTGACCGAGCGGTTTTAGGCGCTACAGTCCGGAACCACGCGACCGCTGCGGTCGCAGGTTCGAATCCTGCCTCGGGCATGGATGTGTGTGCTGTACTTAGGTTAGTTAGGTTTAAGTAGTTCTAAGTTCTAGGGGAATGATGACCTCAGATGTTAAGTCACATAGTGCTCAGAGCCATTTGAACTTATTTCAAACTATTCGTCTAGGAAGCCCTGATCTGTTGGTGTTGCTGGAACGCTGTGTACAGCCAGTAGTGATCATAGTTTTCTTGACTCTTCACATCGAATGTCCTTTAAGTTTGATGTTTTTTTGAATAATCTTCCTCTTGCTTGCTTATGCCTCTGTTTGAAGAATTACTGTGTTCGCTGTATTCCTTACTGCTTTCTGTAACTTTCATTTTATCAAGTCTCGGGTTTATTGCTGTAGTGAATGTATCCCTTGTTCCTTTAGCATCCTGGCTGTTCTTTGATTTAAAAAAGAGGACAGTGGCCTGTTTATGTTTTACTAATTCAATTTCTTTTTCAGCCCGGGTTATCGGCTTTGTGACAGGACTACCTTCCGCAACTGCAGCGAAAGTCAGTGGTGTTGGCCACGTTTCGATGCGTAATTTTTGATTTTCTTCCTTTAGGGCCACAATCTCCATTTGCAAATACTGTATTCTGTCTGTTGCTTGAGGGGTATTTGCCTCCGTTAATTCCCTACACAGTCTTTCGTTTTCAGTTCTTACTTCGTCGTTTTGTCCACAAAGTCTGACTTGGCCAATGCCCGTATTTCGTTCCTGATTTGAGGCAGTAATTGTGGAGGACACCCTTTAGTGTTTTAGCTCTGCTTGAAAATCTGCCATAATTTCGTCTGCAGCTGCTGTCATTTTTGAATCCATGTTTGTACGTCTGCGTGTTACAGCTACTATAGAGCTTGTTCGTCTGATCACTCCTTGTTCCCGTGTTGGTGTGTCGCCTTTGCCAGTTCCTGCTGTTGTTGTAATGTTTAATTGCGGCGTCTGTCAGCCTTCATCGGTGTTTGATCCAGCCAACGCCTGCTTGATCCACGATGTATGCTGCAGGGTCCTCGTGTTAGTGCGGACTTGGGGCTAAACCTCATGCACAGCCTAATATGCACGTTCTTAAAATCTCTCACAAAGTGAGACAGAGTGAGCCCACGCCAGGTGGCACTTAGTAGCTGACATCCAGCTCCCGGTATCTGGGTCTAACGAAAGAGAAAAACAGCTTTAAGACCTAGAAAACATTGTTAACTCGTCTTTCGTGCTCAGGCACTATGCCAGTGTGCCAGTATC
The DNA here is from genome assembly GCF_023864275.1 of Schistocerca cancellata. Taxonomy (NCBI): domain Eukaryota; kingdom Metazoa; phylum Arthropoda; class Insecta; order Orthoptera; family Acrididae; genus Schistocerca; species Schistocerca cancellata. The sequence goes on along the minus strand of NC_064630.1, from coordinate 615,601,239 downwards.
AAAGTAGCGCGAAGAAATAAGAGCCACGCACCAGCTGAACATTCCTGCAGCCAGCTTTCTGGAGACGGCCGCTGTTGTCTGTGACGCCAGACGCACCGAATAGCTGTAGCTCGCGCCATCAACCCACCGCAGGCCGCGGTGTCAGCATGGTCAGCGTCCCGGGGTCACTGCAGTCGGCTGCGTGGCGCACCGTCAGCAGAAGCAACACCGACTTAAAGGAAGGCCTCGGATAACCTTGGCCTCGGCGCTTGTTGGTGACGTCACGTCAGCTAGGCACGGCGAACGCCGGTTCTGTTGCAGGCAGAAACGCCTGGGCGTGCTTATCACTGTAAATCTCTTATTTTTGGACAAAACGTTTGGTATTGTTTCGGATTCTGCAGTTTTATTTAGATGAAAGATTTTCTTACTGTCGTAAAGCTACAAATGAAGATCGTAGTTCTATATTACTGAATTCTGTCGAAACAAACATAGATCAATATGAGAAGATGCTTTGCCCCATTGCAAGCTTCGGAAATTTTACATTCAAGTATCTATATTTATTTGATCCATTTTGTTATCGAAACTTACCCCAACCCCCTTACAATTAACTCGTTTCTATTATTTATTTATTTTCATTTGACATCGTCACTGGAAATGTGAACTAATTTACATGTGTAAATGTCCAACTGTTGCCAGTCATTAGATTACAGTCGTTTTCAACGAAAGGAATTCTAAACAGGAAACAAAATAGCTTCATACATCGAAAATACCACTGAGCTTAAACTTTTTTAAGCATGCACATTAGAAAAGATAAATATTCCCCTCTTGCAACTGAAAGGAGAAACTTTATAAGATAAAAAAAAAAATTATTTGATAAAACAAGTATCTCTCTTTTGCCTCTCCTTCTGTCCCCCATCCCCTCCCCAAACGTGTACAATCGCAAGATATTTCACTAACATTCAGTGCTCCTCACCCCATAGTCAACCAAGATACATAAAGAAGAGCACCAATATGTTAACAGTTTCTTGTAAAAGCAACCCAGTACAAACGTAACTTCCTCAGATTTACAAATAAGGTAAAGAAGCACGAATTCTGTTCCTGCTGGACCATGAAGTTGTTTTTGTATGTCAATCCTTAAAACAAGTGGAAGTTTAAGTTCAGGAGTACACTATTTGTTAAGAAGTGTAATGAATTGCTCAGTTAATTGATTGCAGAAATCTCTCAGAACAATGTGTGTTGGTCAACTACCGCCAATAGTTTCACATTTTCCTGTGTCAGAGAGGGAGACACCACCATTATGAGAATGCCTGCAACAGACCTGGCGTTCGCCGTTCCTAGCTGACGTGACGTCACGAACAAGCGCCGAGGCCTTCCTTTGAGTCGGTGTCGGCAGAAGGCGCCACGCGTCGCTGCCGCCAGTGGACAATGACCAGCTACTCTGCCGACGAAGCTTGCCACACGTCTCACAAGAATGCATCCACTATCACGGAGAAACGAAATCTCACCGTGAAACTTCAGTCCCGAACTAGTCTTTATTGTGCAACGTGGCGGATTACACTTTTAACTATCTACAAAGAAACGTTCACTGCCCTATAACCACTCTTTCCCACCACAATACACGAAACTAACCGGAGCTCCGAACACGTCCGCACGCCAAGCCGCGCCACATGGCAGTAAACAGGCCCACGAATACCTAGTAGAAATCCTAATTCACATAGCTCATGCTTTCGACAACCTTTGGTGGCTAGCGCAGTTTGCAGGACTTAGAGTGATGAATGTTCCACTGGTTTCATACAACAGGCTTAAAGATTACTGTAAAAACAGGATAATAACGAGTTGTCCGCAATGATCCCCATGCTGAACGATTTTCTGGGACATAGCCATAGAATTACTACTGACTGAACTAGAAGACAACGACATAGCAAACTGGGTGGTTGCGTATGCTGATGACCTTCGGTCGTGGTATCTGCTAACTCCAGTCCAAATTAGAGAGTAGAGCCACGTGGTTCATTGTGTTCATCGGTGAATGGTGCACGAAGAACAAATTCATAATAGCGAAAAACAAAACTGTTCACCTACTTCTAAGAGGCATACACGAAAAATGGCTCTGAGGACTATGGGACTTAACATCGGAGGTCATCAGTCCCCTAGAACTTAGAACTACTTAAACCTAACTAACCTAAGGACATCACACACATCCATGCCCGATGCAGGATTCGAACCTGCGACCGTAGCAGTCGCGTAGTCCCGGACTGTAGCGCCTGGAAGCGCTCGGCTACCACGGCCGTATAAGAGGCATACTGAAAAGAAATCCAATTATAGAGCACTCTTTGAGTCAATAACTTGTTTTGCGGCTAGTGCGTGGGCACAGCGATTATGCTTAGGTACGCATAAAACGATTATGAGGCCCGACCAGAGGAGGTTCCTGCAAATAATGTTGGGGGGCTTTCGGCGAGACCTCGATTGAGGCACTATGCATGTGTAACGTCCCCTTAGAAAAATTCTGAATGACTGTGCTGGTAAACTTCTACGTTGTTTGATTTTCGAATAGCTGAGCAAAATTCAACGTACTCTAACTGTTTTCTCTTTACTTATTCTCATCATCACTAAACCGACACACAATATTTTTAGCGCAACGCAATCTGATTTTCAATAATCCCTATAAAAGAATGGCCCTGACTAACAATAACCTATACGTTTCATGAATCACTTACCTCACAAAAATATGCGTTACTCGAACTACTGCAATACAGCGAGTGCCAAAACTGCCAGCTAGATAAAAGTTTCTAACTACTGAAGGCACTAAATACTGATACTAATAGTTAGCAAATGAAAGATTTTGATAGAGAAAAAAGAATGTATTTATCTTAATAATGTTCAAAAGTCATATATATATCCATCAATTCATGACACCCATCTTTACAAATTTCCTTTTTCTGGCGGACACGCGTCTAGATCGTCCGCTTATAGTAACGTCTCTAAACTCTGGCAGCTCTCTCTCCACATCCACCACTGCTTGCAGTTCACCTCCAACTGCCCAACGCTACGCGCTGTTCACATCCAACTGCCCAACACTACTCAAGCGAATATTCCAACAATGAGTCAAACCAGCCACAGACTGCACACAGCGCAGTCAACGATTTTCGTACAGAGCACTACGTGGCGTTACCAACGTACAAACATGAACAGCCTACTTACATAGCCGCCATGCTCCCCACAAAAAATTTTACAAATTGTTTTGGGCAGTGGACAATACTGATTTAAAATTTCTTTTGTTAATTGCTATAACAAAGATACCAAATGCACGCCCTGTTGATACACTGTTGGTCAATAGCAAAAATTTTACTCACAGTCCATAAAGACAGTCCCGATCAATCATCACAGTAGTAATTGCAGCTTTTTTTTTTTTTTTTGCACAAAGTCTGAGCAGTTAAAGAAAATGCACACGGAAGAAGTTGATTTCCATGAGTCTTGAAGAAGTAGTGTTGTCCTTCCAGTGGAAACAGAGTGGTAACTCTTCACATGCAGACAGGTAATGGGCCACAAGTGAGCAAACCTGCAGCAGAGTCATTTCAAGTTTTGAAGAAGGTAATGATATTAGTGGGCCACCGCAGATGCAGATCCACTCTAGTCCTGGTTGAGAATATGGTATTGGTGGGCCACCAAAGGAGCAGACCCACTGTAGTCCTTGTAGAGATGGGCAGCAGCCATCCGTTGTGACTGTGCGGTTGCACAATTACCACTGAAGAGTCTTGTGAATAATATACCATGTCCATGAACCACCACTTGCGCACTCACAAAATTTTTCGAATGTCCTAAGAACCAGCGATTATCTTGTTCCCATGAGGCTTCTGCTATTAGAATATCGTATACATATAAGGTGTACGACGTTTTAAGAACTCAGGTAATATGGAATTTAGCCCACGAATGAATGCTGCCGAAGAAATTGTCAAACCAAAACGAAGTTTCCGAAATTGATATCAAACGCCGAAACAAAGAAAAGCTGTGTATTTTCTACATTCTGGATGAAGTTCGACCTGATAAAAGCTGGATCTGTGATCAATAGAAGACAACAGTTTTACACCATTAAAAATTCTGAACAAGTTCTTCCAACGTTTGCGGCCTGTTTGTTTCAGGAATGATGATAGTACTGATTTGTCTCGAATCTAAGACAACCCTGATCGATCCATTAATCTTCTCAACAAGATGTAGTGGATTGTTGTAAGAGGTTACTGCAGGCTCAATAATGCCATAATCAAGCATAGATTGTATTTCTGATCTATCACGGTCCCTATAATGTGCCGGAATTACGTATGAGCCGGCCGGAGTGGCCGTGCGATTCTAGGCGCTACAGTCTGGAACCGAACGACCGCTACGGTCGCAGGCTCGAATCCTGCCTCGGTCATGGATGTGTATGATGTCCTTAGGTTAGTTAGGTTTAATTAGTTCTAAGTTCTAGGCGACTGATGACCTCAGAAGTTGAGTCGCATAGTGCTCAGAGCCATTTGAAGCAATTTTTTGAATTACGTGTGATCTAACACAAAATTTAGTATGATCACGGACACGAAACTGGTATTGAAATCGCTTGACTGTTCCTGTTCTGTGAGTAAAAACTGTGGAATGTGCTTGTAAAATGTCAAAAAGGTCCTGCCCATCAGTATCATTACAGTTGTCAATTGTTTTAATTTTATGCTGAATTAAGTCATTAGATTCAAATACGTCGTCAATATCATCCCTGTCAATATTTTGCAGAGTGATAGTGTCAAGTTCTGTCGAAAGTTCCGAACTGTTGTGTAACAAGATTAGATTAGATTAGAGTAAATTAGATTAGGTTAGTGCTTGTTCCATAGATCATGAATACGACACTTCGTAATGATGTGGAACGTATCAGTTTAATATAAGGTGTGTATACAAGATATTACATTACACAAAATATTACATGACACTTAATATTTTTATTTTCTTTTGTGGAGGTTGGGGAAATTACCAACTTACTACATCCAAAAATTCATCTAATGAGTAGAAGGAGTTGCCATTAAGGAATTCTCTTAATTTCCTTTTAAATTCTATATGGCTATCTGTCAGACTTTTGATGCTATTAGGTAAGTGACCAAAGACTTTTGTGGCAGCATAATTTACCCCCTTCGGAGCCAAAGTAAGATTTAAGCTTGAGTAGTGAAGATCATCCTTTCTCCTAGTGTTGTAGTTACGTACACTGTTATTTCTTTTGAATTCGTTCGGATTGTTAGTAACAAATTTCGTGAGTGAATATATATATATTGTGAGGCTACAGTTAAAATCTCTAGCTCTTTAAATAAGTGTCTGCAGGATGATCTTGGATGAGCTTAAGCAATTATTCTGATTACACACTTTTGTACAATGAACACTCTGTTACTCAATGATGAGTTACCCCAGAATATGATGCCATACAAAAGCAGAGAATGAAAGTAGGCGTGGTAAGCTAATTTACTCAGAGGTATATCGCCAAAATTTGCAATGTCCCTAAGAGCATAAGTAGCTTAACTCAAACGTTTCAGCAGATCCTCAGTGTGTTTTTTCCAGTTCAACCCCTCATCAAGATATTTTGAATATTCTACCTTAGCTACCGATTTCTGATCGAAGTCTGTATTAATAATGGTGTCATTCCATTGACTGTGTGGAACTGTATATACTGTGTTTCGTCAAAGTTCAATGAGAGCCCATTTGCAGAGAACCACTTAATGATTTTCTGAAAAACATTATTTAAGATGTCACTAGTTTATTCTTTTCTGTTGGGTGTAATATCTATACTTGTATCATTGGCAAAAAGTACCAGTTTTGCATCTTCGTGAATATAGAATGGCAAGTCATCGATATATACACTCCTGGAAATTGAAATAAGAACACCGTGAATTCATTGTCCCAGGAAGGGGAAACTTTATTGACCCATTCCTGGGGTCAGATACATCACATGATCACACTGACAGAACCACAGGCACATAGACACAGGCAACAGAGCATGCACAATGTCGGCACTAGTACAGTGTATATCCACCTTTCGCAGCAATGCAGGCTGCTATTCTCCCATGGAGACGATCGTAGAGATGCTGGATGTAGTCCTCTGGAACGGCTTGCCATGCCATTTCCACCTGGCGCCTCAGTTGGACCAGCGTTCGTGCTGGACGTGCAGACCGCGTGAGACGACGCTTCATCCAGTCCCAAACATGCTCAATGGGGGACAGATCCGGAGATCTTGCTGGCCAGGGTAGTTGACTTACACCTTCTAGAGCACGTCGGGTGGCACGGGATACATGCGGACGTGCATTGTCCTGTTGGAACAGCAAGTTCCCTTGCCGGTCTAGGAATTGTAGAACGATGGGTTCGATGACGGTTTGGATGTACCGTGCACTATTCAGTGTCCCCTCGAGGATCACCAGTGGTGTACGGCCAGTGTAGGAGATCGCTCCCCACACCATGATGCCGGGTGTTGGCCCTGTGTGCCTCGGTCGTATGCAGTCCTGATTGTGGCGCTCACCTGCACGGCGCCAAACACGCATACGACCATCATTGGCACCAAGGCAGAAGCGACTCTCATCGCTGAAGACGACACGTCTCCATTCGTCCCTCCATTCACGCCTGTCGCGACACCACTGGAGGCGGGCTGCACGATGTTGGGGCGTGAGCGGAAGACGGCCTAACGGTGTGCGGGACCGTAGCCCAGCTTCATGGAGACGGTTGCGAATGGTCCTCGCCGATACCCCAGGAGCAACAGTGTCCCTAATTTGCTGGGAAGTGGCGGTGCGGTCCCCTACGGCACTGCGTAGGATCCTACGGTCTTGGCGTGCATCCGTGCGTCGCTGCGGTCCGGTCCCAGGTCGACGGGCACGTGCACCTTCCGCCGACCACTGGCGACAACATCGATGTACTGTGGAGACCTCACGCCCCACGTGTTGAGCAATTCGGCGGTACGTCCACCCGGCCTCCCGCATGCCCACTATACGCCCTCGCTCAAAGTCCGTCAACTGCACATACGGTTCACGTCCACGCTGTCGCTACCAGTGTTAAAGACTGCGATGGAGCTCCGTATGCCACGGCAAACTGGCTGACACTGACGGCGGCGGTGCACAAATGCTGCGCAGCTAGCGCCATTCGACGGCCAACACCGCGGTTCCTGGTGTGTCCGCTGTGCCGTGCGTGTGATCATTGCTTGTACAGCCCTCTCCCAGTGTCCGGAGCAAGTATGGTGGGTCTGACACACCGGTGTCAATGTGTTCTTTTTTCCATTTCCAGGAGTGTATTAAGAGCAGCAGAGGACCCAAGACCGAACCTTGCGGCACCTCATTCTTGATTGTTCCCCAGTTTGAGAAATCACCAGTTTTTTGCATATTATGTGAACTGCTTATTTCAACTTTCTGCACTCTTCCAGTTAGGTATTACTTCAACCATTTGAGAACTGTCCCATTCATACCACAGTACTTGACCTTATCTAGAAGTATTCCAAGATTTACACAATCAAAAGCCTTTGATAGGTCACAAAAAATCTCAATGGGTGACTTCCGGTTACTAAGAGCATTTAATATATCATTAGTGAAAGTATATATAGCAATTTCCGTTGAAAAACCCTTCTGGAAACCAAACTGACATTTTCTTAAAACTTTATTTTTACAAATGTGTGAAGCTACTCTACAATACATTATTTTTTCAAGAATTTTGGATAAGACAGTATTGGAGCGCGAGTGTCCTCTGAAATATGTAATTCTTGTTTACTTGTGCCAACTGATCTTGTACTTACCGGATTTCTCTTTTGTGTTCCGTATTATCTTGATTCTGATTTTGTTTGAATTTCCTCCCCCCCCCCCCTCCCCCCTGAAGCATGAACCTTGACGTTGGTGGAGAGCCTTGTGTGCCTCAGCGATACAGATGGCCGTACTGTAGGTGCGACCACAACGGAGGGGTATCTGTTGAGAGGCCAGACAAATGTGTGGTTCCTGAAGAGGGGCAGCAGCCTTTTCAGTAGTTGCAGGGGCAACAGTCTGGATGATTGACTGATGTGGTCTTGTAACACTAACCAAAACGGCCTTGCTGTGCTGGTATGCGAACGGATGAAAGCAAGGGAAAACTACAGTCGTAATTTTTCCCGAGGGCATGCAGCTTTACTGTATGGTTAAATGATGATGACGTCCTCTTGGGTAGAATATTCCGGAGGTAAAATAGTCCCCCATTCGGATCTCCGGGCAGGGACTACTCAAGAGGACGTCGTTATCAGGGGAAAGAAAACTGGCGTTCTACAGATCGGAGCGTGGAATGTAAGATCCCTTAATCGGGTAGGTAGGTTAGAAAATTTAAAAAGGGAAATGGTAAGTTTAAGTTAGATATAGTGGGAATTAGTGAAGTTCGGTGGCGGGAGGAACAAGACTTTTGGTCAGATGGATACAGGGTTATAAATACAAAATCAAATAGAGGTAATGCAGGAGTAAGTTTAATAATGAATAAAAAAATAGGAGTGCGAGCAAGCTACTGCAAACACCATAGTGAAAACATTATTGTGGCCAAGATAGACACGAAGCCCATGCCTACTACAGTAGTACAAGTTTATATGCCAACTAGCTCTGCAGATGATGAAAAAACTGATGAAATGTATGATGAGATAAAAAAAATTATTCAGGTAGTGAAGGCAGACGAAAATTTAATAGTCATGGATGACAGGAATTCGAGAAAAGGAAAAGGGAGATTGGGGTTAAGAAATGAAAGAGGAAGCCGCCTGGTAGAATTTTGCACAGAGTACAACTTAATCATAGCTAACACTTGGTTTAAGAATCATGATAGAAGGTTGTATACATGGAAGAACCCTGGAGACACTAAAAGGTATCAGATAGATTATATAATGGTAAGACAGAGATTTAGGAACCAGGTTTTAAATTGTAAGACATTTCCAGGGGCAGATGTGGACTCTGACCACAATCTATTGGTTATGAACTGTAGATTAAAACTGAAGAAACTGCAAAAAGGTGGGAACTTAAGGAGATGGGACCTGGATAAACTGACTAAACCAGAGGTTGTACAGAGTTTCAGGGAGAACGTAAGGGAACAATTGACAGGAATGGGGCTAAGAAATAAAGTAAAAGAAGAATGGGTAGCTCTGAGGGATGAAGTAGCGATGGCATCAGAGGATCTAGTAGATAAAAAGACGAGGGCTAGTAGATATCGTTGGGTAACAGAAGAAATATTGAATTTAATTGATGAAAGGAGAAAATATAAAAATGCAGTAAATTAAACAGGCAAAAAGGAATACAAACGTCTCAAAAATGAGATCGACAGAAAGTGCAAAATGGCTAAGCAGGAATGGCTAGAGAACAAATGTAAGGATATAGAGGCTTATCTTACTAGGGGCAAGAGAGATACTGCCTACAGAAAATTAAGACGTTTCGAGAAAAGAGAGGCACTTGTATGAATATCATGAGCTCAGATGGAACCCAGTTCTAAGCAAAGAAGGGAAAGCAGAAAGGTGGAAGGAGAATATAGAGGGCCTATACAAGGGCGATGTACTTGAGGACAATATTATAGAAATGGAAGAGGATGTAGATGAAAACGAAATGGGAGATACGATACTGCGCGAAGAGTGACAGAGCACTTAAAGACCTCAGTCGAAACATGGCCCCGGGAGTAGACAACATTCCATTAGAACTACTAACGGCCTTGGGAGAGCCAGTCCTGACAAAGCTCTACCATCTGGTGAGCAAGATGTATGATACAGGTGAAATACCCTCAGACTTCAAGAAGAATATAATAATTCCAATCCCAAAAAAAGCAGGTGTCGACAAATGTGAAAATTACCGAACTATCAGATTAATAAGTCATAGTTGCCAAGTAGTAATGCGAATTCTTTACAGACGAATGGAAAAAATGGTATAAGCCGTCCTCAGGGAAGATCAGTTTAGATCCGTACAAATGTTGGAGCACGTGAGGCAATACTGACCTTACGACTTGTCTTAGAAGAAAGAGTAAGGAAAGGAAAACCTACGTTTCTAGCATTTGTAGACTTAGAGAAGGCTTTTGACAATGTTGACTGGAATACTGTCTTTCAAATTCTGAAGGTACCAGGGGTAAAACACAGGGAAGACTATTTACAATTTGTAGGGAAACCAGGTGGCAGTTATAAGAGTCGAGGGGCACGAAAGGGAAGCCGTGGTTGGGAAGTGAGTGAGACAGGGTTGTAGCCTCTCCCCTATGTTATTCAATCTCTATATTGAGCAAGCAGTAAAGGAAACAAAAGAAAAATTCGGAATAGGTATTAAAATCCGTGGAGAAAACTTTGAAGTTCGCCGATGACACAAATTGTGTCAGAGACAGCAAATGAGTTGGAAGAGCAGTTGAACGGAATGGACGGAGTCTTGAAGGGAGGATATAAAATGAACTTCAACAAAAGCAAAACGAGGATAATGGAATGTAGTCGAATTAAGTCGGGTGATGCTGAGGGAATTAGATTAGGAAATGAGACACTTAAAGAAGTAAAGGAGTTTTGCTATTTGGGGAGCAAAAAACTGATGATGGTCGAAGTAGGGAGGGTATAAAATGTAGACTGGCATTGGCAAAAAAAGCGTTTTTGAAGAATAGAAATTTGTTAACATCGAGTATAGATTTAAGTGTCAGGAAGTCGTTTCTGAAAGTATTTGTGTGGAGTGTGGCCATGTATGGAAGTGAAGCATGGACGATAAATAGTTTGGACAGGAGGAGAATAGAAGCTTTCGAAATGTGGTGATACAGAAGAATGCTGAAGATTAGATGGGTGGATCACACAACTAATGAGGAGGTACTGCATAGAATTGTGGAGGAGTTTGTGGCACAACTTGACTAGAAGAAGGGACCGGTTGGTAGGACATGTTCTGAGGCATCAAGGGATCATCTACTTAGTATTGGAGGGCAGCGTGGAGGGTAAAAATCGTAGAGGGAAACCAAGAGATGAATACACTAAGCAGATTCAGAAGGATGTAGGCTGCAGTAGGTACTGGGAGACGAAGAAGCTTGCACAGGATAGAGTAGCATGGAGAGCTGTAACAAACCAGTCTCAGGACTGAAGACCACAACCAAAAACAACAAAATTTGTTCGTATTCTTCTGTGTCAGTAAAGACTACCGGTCTTGTGTCATTCATATTATCATCTACCTTCGTACTCTGGGCACAGTCTGTGTCGCCTGGCCACCAAGAGTGGTTGCGTAACGATTTAATTAATGGATCCTGTTAAATGGCTCCTTCCGTGCATAGGGGTTTTACGACTATGGCGTGTGGGGCCTGAAGATGGCATCAGTGTAATGCCGAAACTGATAGCACGTAAGAAGTTCATAAAATCAATTTCTACAATACATACGGCTGTTGGTAAATTACATCAAGAAAAAAAATATCATCCGCTAGGCCACAACACGTACGAAAATGTGTGCAGAGTGGTCGTGACAGAGGATCAGTAAGGAAACTGTGACGAAAAAATAGAACTGTGGTTGTTGTAAGAGTCAGTGAATAAATCAATGTTGCATTCGCAAACCCTATCAGCACCATAAGAGCACGTCGGGAGCTACGTAAGCAGGGAACTGCAGGGCGAGCTGGATTCCCAAAACCACTCGTCAGTGATGGAAATGTCCGTAAGAGGAAAGCTGCGGTGTTTGAAACATTAAACTTCGAATATGGAGCAATGGAAGAAAGTCATTTGGAGGGCATGAGTCCTGTTTCACATGTTTCCGAATTCCCACCAAGTTTACGTCGTAAGAGTGAAACATAGGGCCGGTTCAGTGAAGATGTGGCCGGCCATAATGTGGTATTCCATGAGCCACGTGGTTACTCAGCAAGGGCACACAATTACGGAGGATTAATTGGCCACTTTAGCTGATCACGTGTATCCCATTGTTCAGTGTTTGTTCCCCAATGGCGATGTTGCATTCCAAGACGACAGGGCATCTGCGCACACAGCTCACATCGTTCAGGACTGGTTTAGTGACCATGAGGATGAGTTATTGCTTCTACCCTGGCCACAACAGCGACCAGGTCTTAACATTATTGTGCGTTTGTGGTCTGCTTTGAGGAGAAGGGTAGGTGGTTGGTATCCACCTCCATCATCGTTACCTGAATTTGTCACTACTTTCCTGGAAGAATGGTACAGGATTGTCTTGAAAACCATAGAGGAACTGATTCTATCCATTCAAAGACGACTGGAAGCTGTTCTGAAGGGCAATTGGTTTCCTACATCGTACTAGCCGTGGTAACACACTGTGTTTTTGGTGTTTAAAATGTTTGTCCATCCTCTACAGAAGTTCATACAGAAAACTGTGATACTAAGAAAAGAGAGGAGCACGAAATTCATGATAACAATCTCAGAAAAAAAGTGAAAATACTGTTGTTTTGTATCTCTTAAACCAAACACAATTTTGCACTGTTATAATATATCGTTGTACAAGAAAAAAATAATAATGATAGAAGCTTATGTACACACAAGTCTGTACATACAGTCCTTGTGGTAATATCGGTCCCTAGCATTAAGCCAAAACGCAATGTAGAAGGCCTGCAAAACGTAAAACTGCATTCTTCGAAACGTTGGCAATTCTAGAAAGGCAGTTTCCTTAACATCTGTAGAACTTTTCGTCGTTGCCTCGAGGAAGATGGTTAGCTTAGTGATAAATCATTGTCATTATACAAACAATATGTAAAGAAAGGGTAAACGACTAAATCATAAAATGAATCTAGAATTATGAGATTTAGTAGAGAACAGTTTATTTCAGTTATTGGCTACAAGTAACCCTTTACAATATCTACACGTGTTTTACAATGTCTTCTCTCTGTCTTACGATACAGAGTTGTGTGTCAGTCCACGGACAATTTTTTAAATGAGCCTGCGATGCCGTAGATATCGCCATCGTGGTTCTTGGCGGGGCGTTTGCTCTCGTCTGACTTGTACTTGTTCTTCTCCAGCAGCCAATCACGGTCGACGTTCTCCAGAAGTTTGTCAGAAACACGGAGAACAGTTTACCTCACATACTTACACAAGCACTCCGATTTTTAGTAGCTTTCCTGTATGAGCGTAAGAAGAAATTTGAGACACTGTTATTATCAAAGTCATAACGTAGGACTGTTTGTATTTTCTTGTGGAAACAAGTATTAATTTTCTACCGTAAATGTTCCTAATGCTGGATAATCTGTGAAAAGCAGTTTTTGTTCTGAACCCCGATGTTAAAAGAACAATGACAGTTCTGTAAGTCTGCGAAACATAGTTGTCTATTCGTTAGAAGAGTCTTCCTTAACAATTCTGTACAGACTAATTTTGAAGTAACGTAGTGACTGAACGTGGCAGAGGGGCTGTATTTCCACGAGAATTACCATGAAGATGACCTTTACACAGAAACAGTGCTTGTCAGTTCACGTTCAGTTATCAAGTCTCCTTTGCCAGTAAAGTGGTTCTATCATTGTTGTACTGCATCTTCTCTGTGATTTCTGAAGAACGACAAATGTTGAAGATCTGGATTGACTGATTCCCGATTGTGGCGGGGCGGGTTGTAGTTAACATTAATATGTTTTAAAGACAGTTCGACAACTATTTATGATAGGTACAGTGCCTGTAATGTTACTTGAAAAGGTATTTGGCTTTTAACTCAGTGATGAAGGGTTTAATTTACAGAGTGAATTCGTGTGACAGTGTCAGTATTTAATTGCGTCATCTCTGCATAGTGTATGGTTCTTAATTCACTGTGTCAAACTGAATCAAATTTATGCTCTGTGACTTTTTATGAAAGATGACCGTAGCAGCGGAATATTTTTTGAAATCCACTGCTTTGATTTTTACCCCCATTTGACCGGAATGCATTTGAAAAGAAAATCGTGTTGTTCAAAGGACAGATTGTGACTAACATATTCCAGGCCCCTAAGCTTACTAACGTGACGTTTGAAGATTTTATTACGGCATTGAAAGAATTACAAGGGTAGTTTCCTAAAAGTTTTGAGGACGCTGCAAACGTCACATCTGTTTCCTATACCGTTTGCCATTTCAATTGAAAACGCCCCTGTGCATATCTACATAGCTAATTGACCTTCAGTGTGATTCCCGATTTCAATAGAAATCCGTTTATGTTAACACTGTCGAGAGCGCCTACATTGTTGTACTCAGGCCGGCCGGAGTGGCCGTGAGGTTCTAGGCGCTACAGTCTGGAACCGAGCGACCGCTACGGTCGCAGGTTCGAATCCTGCCTCGGGCATGGATGTGTGTGATGTCCTTAGGTTAGTTAGGTTTAATTAGTTCTAAGTTCTAGACGACAGATGACCTCAGAAGTTAAGTCGCATAGTGCTCAAAGCCATTTTGTTGTACTCAGGTAGAGTTTCCACGTTTGCATAATAGGGTTGCCAAAGTGCTGTAATACTTCTATTAGCATATGTGTGTCGAAGACTTTTTTTTATTACTACACTAAACAGGTCTCGATTACGGGGAAGACCGAGTGCGAAAATCTGTAAAATTGTTCGCATCTATTCGTATGCCGGCAGTTTGTATAAGATAATAACGGCATTATGCCTTCAGTGCGCCGAAACTAATTAAGTAATACTGAAAACCTGTTTCGTTCGTGATCTGTGTTGTTGAGAAATACGGCATTGCTATCTAAATACGGCGTGTTCGTTGTTGCCCCCTCTTCCCCCTCCTCACACTCAGACATCATGGAGTGGATGTGTGGGAAATCAGAATCCACGCTGAGCTCTGTGGCCTACGGGCCAGGTACGATAATAATTAGGGTAAGCTGCCAGATGGTCTTCAAATATACACTACTGGCCATTAAAATTGCTACACCACCAAGATGACGTGCTACAGACGCGAAATGTAACGGACAGTAAAACGATGATGTAATATGCAAATGATTAGCTTTTCAGGGCATTCACACAAGGTTGGCGCCGGTGGCGACACCTACAACGTGCTGACATGAGGAAAGTTTCCAACCGATTTCTGATACACAAACAGCAGTTGACCGGCGTTGCACGGTGAAACGTTGTTGTGATACCTCGTGTAAGGAGGAGAAATGCGTACCATCACGTTTCCGACTTTGATAAAGGTCGGATTGTAGCCTATCGCGATAGCGGTTTATCGTATAGCGACATTGCTGCTCGCGTTTGTCGAGATCCAATGACTGTTAGCGGAAGATGGAATCGGTGGGTTCAGGAGGGTAATACGGAACGCCGTGCTGGATCCCAACGGCCTCGTATCACTAGCAGTCGAGACGGCAGGCATCTTGTCCGCATGGCTGTAACGGATCGTGCAGCCACGTCTCGATCCCTGAGTCACCAGGACGTTTACAATACAACAACCAACTGCACGAACAGTTGGATGATGTTTGCAGCAGGAAGGACTATGACCTCGGAGACCATGGCTGCAGTTACCCTTGACGCTGCATCACAGACAGGAGCACCTGCCATGGTGTACTCAACGACAAACCTGCGTGCTCGAATGGCAAAACGTCATTTTTTCGGATTAATCCAGGTTCTGTTTACAGCATCACGGTGGTCGCATCCGAGTTTGGCTACATCGCGGTGAACGCACATTGGAAGCGTGTATGCGTTTTCGTCATACTGGCGTATCACCCGGCGTGATCGTATGGGGTGCCATTGGTTACACGCCTCGGTCACCTCTTGTTCGAACTGACAGCACTTTGAACAGTGGACGTTACATTTCAGATGTGTTACGACCCGTAGATCTACCCTTCATTCGATCCCTGCGAAACCCTACATTTCAGCAGGATAATGTACGACCGCATGTAGCAGGTCCTGTACGGGCCTTTCTGGATACAGAAAATTTTCGACTGCTCCTCTGGCCAGCACATTCTCCAGATCTCTCGCCAGCTGAAAACGTCTGGTCAATGGCGACCAAGGAACTGGCTAATCACAATACGCCAGTCCCTACTCTTGATTAACTGTGGTATCGTGTTGAAACTGTATGGGCAGCTGTACCTGTAGACGTCATCCAATCTCTGTCTGACTGAATGTCCACGCGTATCAAGGCCGTTATTATGGCTAGAGGTGGTTGTGCTGGGTACTGATTGCTCAGGATCCATGCACCCAAACTCCGTCAAAATGTCATCACATGTCAGTTCTAGTATAATATATTTGTCCAATGAATACCCGTTTATCATCTGAATTTCTTGTTGTTGTAGCAATTTTAATGGCCAGTAGTGTACGTGGATGTGTGGGATGTGATGAATCTGTTCGGTGAACTCTTAGTGGAGCTGCTTACAGGCAAAGTTGTCAACAGGTCCAGCAGTGCCTCCCAGCTCGTCTGGTACGCAGTCAGGCTGCACTTCGTCGAACAGAGTCGTCGATCCAGGAAGGTGCACGAACACCTGCAACAGACAGGCAGTATGACTTGAAACAATACGAACACTAATAGGTTTTCTCTAGTGCACTACTGAGTCATTACCACACTGTCACTTCAATAAACAAACTAGTCTTTAAACTGAAATTAATGAGCACTACAGAATGCAATGGAGAAACAAAAAAAAATTATGATAATGTTCTGAGTAGCCACATTTGTAGAAGCTTAGCTAAGTAAAACTTGATTTAGTTTCACTTGAAAATAGTATTGCAGAGACTAAGCTTAATAATGTATGGGGAAAACAGATGTTGCCACTTACGTCATATCAGTAGAAATGTGCCTGATATTAACCTTGAACTATCTGGAGTATCTGATGTTATCAGATCAGTTAACAAGTCCCACTGTTCATTACAAAAACAGTATTTTCCTACTTCGCTGCACACATAATTCGACCTCAAAGCACCCTGCTGAAATCAGGATTTCATTAGCAGACATGATTGCGCAAATTTATTTAGTTGCATCCGTAATCAGAAACGCAATAAGCTAAGTCTCCGGACAGAGAATTAGTCATCCCAGGAAGCATCACACTAAGACAGTCTACGTTTCATGACATTTTTATGGGGATGATGTCATGTAATACAGTTTCGCAGTCAATGGGCGATACGGTGCTTGTGTAGTCGTCAAACCTGCAGCGTATGCATGCACTCTGTGAACAGGAGAGATGAGAATGTCCGTAGCAATAATTACAATCACACAGAATAGAGGGCAAGACTCGGATAAAGAGAACGTTGAAGTGAACACCCTGGTTCATACTCACGATTAATTGAGTGAGTTGGCCTAATTCATAGCACCAAGAACACCCTGAAAACATCACAAAACCACCCTCCACCCTGAAATACAACCTCCACACACACTGGGCTGCAGGTGCGCTCTACGCAGTGCATTAACTGAGTGGAGGATAACAGCAACCCATTAGACCACAACACAAGCGTGCAGACAGCTACTGTCCAGAATGAAATCACCACTTAGCATCGGAGTGCTCGCTGATATGAAACTTCCTGGCGGATTGAAACTGTGTTAAGTATTAATCTCCTCGTCTTCCACCGAAACACAAGTTCGTAAGACATTTAAAATATTGTCAGCATGATTCGGGTATATAAAATGCTAAAGGGAAACCAACACAGAACACAGAAACTACATTGAGGCATATATTCATGATAACGTCGCACTACTCACAAGGAATCGTTAAATGCTATATACAATCAAGAGTGAGACTTTTTTAGTCTTTTGCAGCCATACAGTAATGTATCTACGAAATAACATTCAAATTTATACGTAACACATTGACGATTCATATTGTAAAACAGGTGCTTATATATAGGTGTAAAATCTCTTAAAATATAAAACTTAATGAGAAGTGCAGTAGACTCCTGAAGCCGATTTATGTAAGTGGATTGGACACCCACATAACCGGTTTCGCAATTTTTGTGTCTTCTGCTGTGTATAAATGCCGTGTCTTATAGTGTAGGGAGTTGATACAGAATGCCGCAGAGTAAGATTTGGCGTGGGTAGGCAAAGTTCTCAGCCCTCGTCAACTGACAAAAACCATCATCAAATATGAATGTCCTGTCTGTGTTAAAATCACGAACTTTCTTCACTTTAACGACTAGAATATGTCCCTTTCGTCCTATGTCAAGCACCAATTGCTTGACCTATACCATAGGACAAAGCATTTACATACACCAGAAGATGCAACTTGTAAGTTGTTTGGGTCGACCGAAATAATTACAGCTACAGCAGACTATTGGACTATATTTTAATAGTTTTAAAACGTATATTTAAACACCTGTTGTACTATATGACTTGATAACCTGTTATGCGTAGCTACTTTAGCTGTGGCTGCTCTGGTTTTAAATTTGATTTTGATTATTACAAGAAATTTAAAGGAACAGAGAATACAAAGTTAATGTCTTACTAGGCTACTACGAAAAGAACAATAACCATACCTTGAAAGTTAATCTCACACGAAACAATTACTGTACCTACTAGTAATAGTATTAGTCTAACAAAATTTAGTCTACTGCAACGGTTCTTCATTCTCGCTAATCTGAGTAGATTTTTCAGCAGTAAGACGCTTTAATCCCCTCTATAACATCAGTATACGTCTCATGAACCCACTGCTTACATATCAGACAGTGAGTCATGTCTTTCTTGGCGTCAACATAATAGGTAGTACAGAACAGAGTATCCTCGTTGGAGTTGGAACTTCTGTTTATTGAAGGTAAATAATGTTTAAATTTAGCTGTCTTCTTCGGCCTAGAACTTTGGAGTCGTACTTTCACAGCGGTTCTTCTTCTCCCTTTTGTTTTTGTCGCACCATATTCCAGGATCTGACGGTTTTACCAATTGTTAGTATAACTGTTGTCAGAACTTTGCTTGTTTTCGCCCTTTTCCAACTGAGATTTAGGGTGGCGTTGGAGAGGTTTCAACCAAGGAAGACTGAATTTTTTCCTCTGATCACTGCTGGTTGTAACATATTTTATTCTTGAAACCTGCGTGTCATGCGATAGTTCACTAGTAGAAGTAGTTAGGGTTGTGTCTCAAACTTCTAAAACAGGACACCATGTGTTTTAGACTGACCTGCTGCTACAAAATGACAGTCTTGAAACATACCTCGGTTAAGTGGTCAAACTTCTGTTTTAGAAAAGCCATTATTCCCGTACCTACTATTGTTGATGGTTCATATGCTTTCCCAAACAATGTTGCCATGTGAAGCAGGGTGACAACGTCTACTCTCTCTATGTCGTAGTAACTTCTCCATTTCATTTATGTAGTAACTATTCAGTGGCCTGAAGAATGAAACGTCAGTGGGCTGCAGTCTAAGTGTCGTGTGATCCGGTAGTGAGAGCATAATTGCACCATTTTTTGCAGCAGGCTCTAATGCTTCGATATCTACGGTGTGTGTACAATGTTCGGCTAGAAGGAGTAAATCTTATATTTCCTTCGAAGGGTAGACGACTTCGATGAAATGTTTCAGTGACGGCGCAAATGCGTCTTTATTTGTTTCCATTGTCATGTACACTGATAAACTGAGATCCTGAGAGCTCGCGGCTAACTTATATCCCCTCCCGCCGCAAACCGTTCCCTCCACAGATGCTGCACTTTCATGCTTCCACCAAAAAACATTAAAATAGTACGGGCTATCTGCCAATTGTTGTGTATGCTGCTAGAGAATGCGCTGAAAGCATACCCTTCATCCTGCTTTCGAGTAATGTCAAACAAATAGTTCTCTGATTCGCAGTTATAAGTGACGGCTCTGCTTGACTCAGATAGTTATTGTTCCAGCGGCCAGGAGTTTCAGCTGCAGGTATCAGCAGGACACCACCAGTCGTCTCAATCATCGCCGAGAGTCACAAAAATTTATCCGGTAACTGGGTCTGCTGTCACCAATAGTTGTCGGGACTGAAGTGCAATTATATTAGCTAGCCGTAGTCCATTGAGTTAGATACAGACCAGAGTTCAGAACTTTAAGTCGTTTCCAAGCTCTCCCGTCAAACTGCAGCTGAATATTTGTGTATATATTTTAATAAATTCCTCATACAGTGGTGGTCCGCAGCCCTCCGAACCTACATAATATCTTCATCCATCTGTACACAACTCCAGCTTCCAACCTCTTGCCTCAGGGCTCATACCCCTATGACAGAACTAGATGCTAGACCTGTCTCATACATCCTCCCACCACCACCTACTCCAGTCTGGTCGCAAGCACCACCTACCCCATCAAAGGCAGGGGTGTCTTTGAAACCAGACATGTGATCTAGAAGATAAGCTGCAGCTTTTTTTTTATTTTATTTTATTTTTTTTTTTTTTTTTTTTTTTTTTTTGGTCTTCAGTCTACTGATTGGTTTGATGTGGCCCGCCACGAATTCCTCTCCTGTGCTAACCTCTTCATCTCAGAGTAGCACTTGCAACCTACGTCCTCAATTATTTGCTGGACGTATTCCAATCTCTGTCTTCCTCTACAGTTTTTGCCCTCTACAGCTCCCTCTAGTACCATGGAAGTCATTCCCTCATGTCTTAGCAGATGTCCTATCATCCTGTCCCTCCTCCTTATCAGTATTTTCCACATATTCCTTTCCTCTCCGATTCTGCGTAAAACCTCCTCATTCCTTACCTTATCAGTCCACCTAATTTTCAACATTCGTCTATAGCACCACATCTCAAATGCTTCGATTCTCTTCTCTTCCGGTTTTCCCACAGTCCATGTTTCACTACCATACAATGCTGTACTCCAGACGTACATCCTCAGAAATTTCTTCCTCAAATTAAGGCTGGTATTTGATATTGGTAGACTTCTCTTGGCCAGAAATGCCTTTTTTGCCATAGCAAGTCTGCTTTTGATGTCCTCCTTGCTCCGTCCATCATTGGTTATTTTACTGCCAAGGTAGCAGAATTCCTTAACTTCATTGACTTCGTGACCATCAATCCTGATGTTAAGTTTCTCGCTGTTCTCAGTTCTACTACTTCTCATTACCTTCGTCTTTCTCCGATTTACTCTCAAACCATACTGTGTACTAATTAGACTGTCCATTCCGTTCAGCAGATCATTTAATTCTTCTTCACTTTCACTCAGGATAGCAATGTCATCAGCGAATCGTATCATTGATATCCTTTCACCTTGTATTTTAATTCCACTTTCTTTTATTTCCATCATTGCTTCCTCGATGTACAGATTGAAGAGTAGGGTCGAAAGGCTACAGCCTTGTCTTACACCCTTCTTAATACGAGCACTTCGTTCTTGATCGTCCATTCTTATTATTCCCTCTTCGTTGTTGTACATATTGTATATAACCCGTCTCTCCCTATAGCTTACCCCTACTTTTTTCAGAATCTCGAACAGCTTGCACCATTATATTGTCGAACGCTTTTTCCAGGTCGACAAATCCTATGAAAGTGTTTTGATTTTTCTTTAGCCTTGCTTCCATTATTAGCCGTAACGTCAGAATTGCCTCTCACGTCCCTTTACTTTTCCTAAAGCCAGACTGATCGTAACCTAGCGCATTCTCATTCTTTTCCATTCTTCTGTATATTATTCTTGTAAGCAGCTTCGATGCATGAGCTGTTAAGCTGATTGTGCGATAATTCTCGTACTTGTCAGCTCTTGCCGTCTTCGGAATTGTGTGGATGATGCTTTTCCGAAAGTCAGATGGTATGTCGCCAGACTCCTATATTCTACAGACCAACGTGAATAGTCGTTTTGTTGCCACTTCCCCCAATGATATTAGAAATTCTGATGGAATGTTATCTGTCCCTTCTGCTTTATTTGACCGTAAGTCCTTCAAAGCTCTTTTAAATTCCAATTCTAATACTGGATCCCCTATCTCTTCTAAATCGACTCCTGTTTCTTCTTCCATCACATCAGACAAATCTTCACCCTCATAGAGGCTTTCAATGTATTCTTTCCACCTATCTGCTCTCTCCTCT
This sequence comes from Schistocerca cancellata, assembly GCF_023864275.1. Classification (NCBI taxonomy): domain Eukaryota; kingdom Metazoa; phylum Arthropoda; class Insecta; order Orthoptera; family Acrididae; genus Schistocerca; species Schistocerca cancellata. Next base: position 615,579,473 of record NC_064630.1, on the reverse strand, counting down.
GCATTTAACAGTGGAATTCCAGTTGCACTCTTAATGTTACCACCGTTGCTTTTAATGTTACCAAAGATTGTTTTGACTTTCCTGTGTGCTGAGTCTGTCCTTCCGACAGCTGCAGCTACTGTACTACTTTCTACAAGAACATGACAAGCAACAAACTGTCTGTCCACATGTATAGCCTTTGACAAACTCTGGTCTAGAAGCAGATGGACGACCCCATTGCTGAGCACACTGCCAAACATGACGTTCATTATTTCGATGACTGCTTCACAATCTATGTGATCATGATCCTTTCCACCATCACCAGCTTTTCTGAATTATACAGAGAGAAACTCTCCCTGCAATATATCCTACGTTTCCGTATCGCTCCTCAATCTTCGTTACTCATTGTTCTTATCCATCTAGACCATTCCCTTTTCCCATTCCTGCACTACACAGTCCTCTATTCGAAAAACGCACTCAGTCTTCTCTCTTTATCTGATACCCCCTCCAACCCTTCCCCTGCATCCTCTCTCTAGCTTCCAAACTGCATCTAGTTGCCCTATCCTCTCTCCATCTCGTCATTGTGTGCTCCCAAAAGCAGCACATTACCGTCTCCCAACCCTGCACTGGTATGCCTAGCCATCCCTGCCCCAGCCTCCTCCTTACCACTATCAAGCAGCTGCCTCTCTCATCATGCGCTGCTGCTCGTAGTCTGGCTTCAGCCGCCAGAGACCGTGGTCATGTGTGCGAGAGTTACGTTTAGTGTGAGTGTGTGTGTACGCTGGCCGAAATCTCACTTGCTGACAGTCTTTTTGTTGTGCCTATCTGCGACTTAGTATCTCAACTGAATGGTGAGTAGCAACTATCTTTATTCATAGTCCTGCCCACAATATTTTTACTGTTGTAATATATTGCCTTGTGATCAGACAGTTACAGGGTACAAGTACGCCACCTGAATACTGCAACTGATTTCTGTGGAAGAGGGTTCGCTTCCTGCCACTTTTATCCTGGGCGCCAACCTTATTTGGAGAACACATCAGTCCACTTTCTACCCATCTTCAATTCCCAGCCGCGTAAATAGTTTTAATGGCGAAAGGTTCCATATATCTCATACTTTTAATCAATTAGACCTGGAATAGATCTCCAACATTACCTTGTAGCAGAGTTCAAGATTGCGGATGAAGTTGATATCTGTGCGTACGACATGTCGAGCATTCACTGGCCAAGTCGAAGATGACCACATCTCCGAGACAGTAGTCTTCCACCAACATAATTTCCAATGCGCCTGTAAGTATGTTTTCATACAAAGGCCAAACTACATTGCTCGAGTCTTCGTCCACTGCAGTCCAGATGCTCACGCGATATGCATCCTTTGTGAGTCGTGGCATCACCATCATTTTGCTGTACGAGACATTATACTGCTGTTAATACATGTTTATGTGAAAGAGGGTAATATATGGCGTCAAAATGAAGTTACAATTTACGAAATGCAGGAACAAACAAAGGTATGAATCCAGAATGAATCCTTGGCTTGGTGCTAAAAGGGCCAATGTCCAAAATCAAAGTTTTTCAGTTATTGGCTCTACGACACTGTCTGTAAGATCATTATTTTGGTGTAAAAAAGGCCAGTGTCCTGTTCCTTTATTAACAGAGATACATATACATTTAGGGCATATGTCCAAACGGAATGTCAGAATAGCATTAATGGGAAGAAAGGCCAATATACACTTAAGCCCGTTTGAAAAATATTTTTGTATAAATAAAAGGGCCAAAGTGCACATTGGCCTTTTTAAACCATGGGTGTTTGTGACATTGGCCCCCCATCAAGCAACGTGTATTGATATTGTTGTATAACATTGTGTTGACATTGTTGTGTAATTGTGTGTTGTCACTTATTGATATCGCTTGTCGAGATTGTTTTGTAGTGTTTGTTTAAATGCCAGTTAGACCATTGTTACAAAGGTTACAAAATGGCAACAAGAGGGAAAAAGCTGCTACAAATGGGTTTGAGAAAACCTCCAAGCCAAGGTAATGAATACTTGTATTATTCCTTTTACTTCATTACACTTGACTCTTAAGGATTAGTTTTGTTTGCTTTACGCTATAATAATCAGCATAAAATTAGCAGTTAGTAGTACATTTGTGTTTTAAACAAATTATTATCATATGCGTTCTCTTCAGGTCTGTCTCAGGAGCCCCAGCACCAGGCACTGTCGTGCACTGACGAAGAAGTTTTACAACTTAGTAATGAGATTGATGGTCACCAGTTCACCATCTGATTGTGGCGATCTAAATGACTTTTCCTTTGATGAGTGTTTTTCCTCGGAAGGTAATTTAAGCAATACAGGCAGTGAAGCGAATGGACAGAATGAAGCGAATGAACTGAATTGTCGTGAACACTCCAACTGAAATGAATGCTTTGAGTGAATTGAATAATGAGGAGAAGGAACACGATAATTTATTTCAGGAACAAAATGCATCGACAACGAAACGTGGAAGAAAGAAGGCTGAAGGAAATATTACCAGAAAAAGGATGAGGAACCCAAACTTGTGGGCAAGAGAAGTAAGGCAGAAAAGAAGAAATGCAGGGTTAGAATAAAAAATGCTACAGGAAAAACGGTTAAGACCAAAGGTCTTTAAGCAGCCTGTACATGTAGGCTGAAGTGTTTAGAAAAAGAACTATATTTGCAGACTATTATGCATTAAGTAAGGAAGCAAAAAACCAATTCATAGCAGGATTCGTTTGTGAAAAAGGTAAAGCTAGCCAAAGTTTACGAGATGGTAGAGAATTGGGGAGTAGGCGAAAATTCACTTGCCTCTATTCACTCCCTAAATCATGTGAGCATATTGCAGTCTGTCAAAAAATGTTTTTAAGTACACTTGACATCACCTTAAAAAAAGTCCGAGTTGTAACGGAGAAGAAAAGGAAATCGAACTCAGGTATGTGTGCTGAAGGTCTGCGTGGAAAGCATGGGAACCAGCCAAAAGTGTCTCAAGAGGCACGGAAAATTATTCTCGATCATTTACAGATGTTTCCTACCATTGAATCTCATTACTCTCGTTCACATACTGCAAGAAAGTACCTTTCACACGATCTGTCAATTTCTAAAATGTACAAATTAGGTGTGGACTTTTGTACAGAGAACAACATCATACCTCAGAGTAGGTCTTTCTACAGGGAGATGTTTGTGGAATATTTCAACTATCAATTTAAAAAGCCCAAAAACGATACTTGCGCAAAATGTGATAAATTTGATATGATTATTAAATCTACGACCAAGAAGCAGAGCGAATAAATGCTGAATAGTTGATAAATAAACACCTTGACTTTGCCGAAGCTGCGTACAAACAAAAGGATATAGACAAGAAGTTGTATTTGAAGGATAAAAAGCTAACTGTCGTTTCCTTCGATTTTCAAAAGTGCCTTGCAACGGCGTTTTTAGTGAATGGAGTATCGTTTTACAAGAGGCAGCTCAGGACCTATAATGCCACAGGTAATCAAGCTAATACAAAACGAAAAATTTGCTTCATTTGGGAGGAAACCATTGCCACATGTGGTAGCCAAGAAACTGCTTTGCGTCTGATGAAGTACCTAAACAATGTATTAGACAAAGAAGTATCAGATGTTATATTCTACAGCGACTGTTGTCCAGGTCAAACAAGAAACATCTTTGTTAGAACAATGTTACTTTATGTCTTTCAAAAACTTCACGAACAAGGGCATCCACTTCTCATCCACCATAAATTCCTAGAACCAGGTCATACTCATATGGAAGCTGACACAATTCGTGCCGTTATTCAGAGAGCAAAGAAAAAATCTGTAGACCCCATTGAAATTCCAAGGGATTGCGTGACCTTCATCAGGTACATACAGTGTGATCCAAATCTTATTCTATTCGAAATGGAGCAAAGGGAGTTCTTTGATTTCAAGTCCCTCATGAAAAACATATTTATCTACATGACTAAAAATACCGAAGCGGATACTGTGTATGGGAACAGTGTTAGGTGGGTTAAGTATGCGTTTAATGAAGATTCACATGGCCAGTTGTTGTACAAAACCACTCTTCAGGATAATGTACCGTTCAAAGTATTGGACATAAGCAGAAAAAAGGGAAACGGCATGGGAGCAAATAACAAGCTAGTCTGAAGCCTATATCAAACCAACCACTTTCTCTGTCAAAAGAAAAATGAAATGATCTGAAACCTTTGATGCCATTCATAAGTAGCAGTGGCAGGATGTACTACGCCACTTTCCTCAATAGTTTGGCATGCACCTCCGATGGGGATGATGGCACTGATTGAGAGTTCGAAGTCGAGGAGAACTAGTGTGCGTTTTGACTGACCTGGTATGATTCTTTATCTCATAAAGTTCTAATTTCTACTTTGTTTATAACTTCTAATGTATGTGTACAAAAACAAGTTGTAATCAATGAGGCTATTACTTAAAACTAGTAATAACTAAACCGTTTTCACATGTTGTATCAACATTGTTTCTTGAACACTTTGAAAGTATTATCTGCATGTTGCACATGAAATATTACTAGAAAATAAAAAAAATTGAGATCTACAGTATTCTAATTGTGTGTTCATTCCTCTTACATAATGCTCTAATACTTTCTAAACATTGTTATTAACCCACATTTGTGCGTTTAGTGACAAATAAATGTGGTATTTCAGTAATCATAACTTGTAACAACGTAAAAAGCAGTCATTTATTAATAACATAAGGGCCAATGTCCTATATTAAAACGCGAAGAAAATACTTAGTGAAGGCCAATGTCCTTGATAAAGTTAGAAATAAGTAATTTTTTGAAATAAGTATATATGGGCCACAATGTGCAAAAAATAATAAAATGAAAGAAAAAAAAAATGTCAGTACACCAATTTGTTGCAGTTTAGTTCCATTGAGAATTGCGCAGCAAAACTTCAATCAGCAGTAGCTGAAAATGGAGATTTTGGACATTGGCCTTTTTATCACTAAACCACACACACACACATACACACATACACACATACATACACAGACACACACTCACACACACATATATATGAGGTAGGTTAAAATTGTGACCCGAACTTTGCTGGCGGCACTCTGCTAAGGTATCTAGATACCAATCATGACCCGCCCTCGCAACTTCTCCTCCCACAGTATGCGACTCTAGGAATTCCTTCTGGTGTAGCAGACCCGCAAAGTATGCAGGAGAGCTTCTGTGAATCAGTAACTATAAAATCCCCATCCATTGAAGCAGTGTTGTTGCATGTAACTCTTTAACCAGCCCTGGAATATAAGTTTAATAAATTTTTGAAATTATGATGTACCCTTTATGTGGATTGTAGTCGGCAGTGAAATTTCAGGAATTACTCTGCAGCAGAAGGGTTCATTCCAAATGTGAAAAACGGTTCCAAGGAATTAACAATCTACCACGAGTAAAAAAATGTTCGAATTCGAGAAAATATTGCCATTACTGTATTTAATGGTCAACGGTTACAATATTTCTCTACTACACGGCCTTAATTAGTAAGTTAAATCAAACTGAGAAGAAATATTATGAGATACCAGTTACCGGTTAAAAAATGTTTTTCAAACACAGGCTGTTGGCAATTAATACATTACAGAAACTCAGTTAATTTGCAAATATCACTATTTCTGTGTAAAATGATCTTTAGTTTTAAAGTACAAGGTGGTGCACCCCTGACGAACTATGGATTCACGGTTCTCACGTTATTTAATTATTTTTAAAAAATATGGAGAATTTTACTCCTTGCAAAACACATTAAGCGTCTGTAGCAGTGTAACGTGGCAAAAATACAAAAATATTGTTACAGGTAAAGGAGGAACCAAGCAGAACTAATAGGAAGCACCTTAAGCTTCTGTAATTCGTCCACTAAAGAAGCTGCTCAGTCACTCCTCTGACCAATTCCTGAATATTATTCGTCCGATTCGGACCATCGCAAATTCGAAACAACAGAAGAAACAGAAAAAAATCAGACTCACAGCTGCGCATTTTCTCACGGTTTCGTTTAGAGACCGTCAGAATGTTACAGTGATGCTCATTAAACTTCATTGGCAGATGCTGCAACTGATGCGCTGTACATCAAACGCGAGAGCTTACGTTCCACCTGGAACCGAGTAACACATTAAGTCCTCCCAAAAACGCCTCGTGAAGTGAATTGACAAGAAAATCAGATGAATTAGAGGTCATATGGAAATTTCAGTTGGATTACGTCATGGTCAGGCCGAGATTCCGAAATGACATACTGGAACGTAAGGCGTAACGAGGAGTACAAACAGACTCAGGTCACGATTTAGTAGTGGTTGTAACACCATAGCTCTAATGCTGTACGGATTTATTTTAGAATGTTGCTGTGCTGTTGTGTATGTATATTTTTTTCTAGAATACTATACCTGTTGTACTAATGTGCAGATTATTTTGTATACTGCTTATCTGTCAGTGATGTAGTATCTATGTGGAAGAGACAGAAAATTTAATGTATGCCCTGTTGTAATGATGAAAATTAGTTTCCTTAAGCCAGTCTGTGGATGAAAATTACTGTAAATGCTTTATTTTGAGGATGTTTTTCGAAGAAATATATGAAATTTCTTAGTGTATATACTGTATGTTTCTCCCAACTTAAGTTGCATGAAATAATGTTTTTTTTTGTAGTCAACACCACTTAGGTGTTATGGATGTTTCCTTGAAGTATCCCTGACGGGAAACTTCAACGAATCATGGGGCATGTGTAACACCATAGCTATAATGCAGTACGGATTTATTTTGCTTTTGTTTTATTTAATGTTACATCGTTGAGCTTCTGTAAATATTGTTTCACTGAATCGATAACACAAAATTGTATACTCCTTTCATTGTAAAAACTATGGATGTTGTGGTTTGATTCTCTGCAATGTAGTATATCTGTCATTTAAATTCTTGTCTTATGTGGAGGGAACAAAACTTACTACACATAATTGTAATATCTGTGTGAATAATTTTTTGTAGAAATGTCAATATGTGAAAATGTTCTGTTTTGTTTACTTTTATGTAAACTGCTGATCCTCACTTAGGGTTCTTAGTTACTCTGAATGTAAAAGCAGTTGTGGTTCCCCTCGGGAACGGAACAGTGTAGCGCGCGCAAATTGTGGTTGGCCTAAGTAGAAAAGGTGGAACAAGAGTCAGTCGGGGACGAGCTACCAAACTGTGAACTGTCATGTAATAGTTGCATATTGTGCTGGTCCCGAGAGAGGCTTTTTCTGCCGTTTTTAAATGCCTCGGGTGGATGGATAAATAGCTGGAAGGGACAGAGTCCAGCAATTCTGCCTGCAAGTCCACCTACCAACATACAATTGCCACCACATTGCGCAATCACTGTAACGGATTGCTATAATAATGTACAGTGAAGGATCAGCTTACTGGGCATGTCAGTGTGCTCAAATATAAGGTAACTTATAATTGAATTCATGTACCTACCTTGATTTTTCCCTATCACAACACCCTTCAGGTTCCTCTCTATTTAAACTATGATTACCGAGTGTCCTAGTTTGTGAAAAAAAATGAAAGCCTCAGAACATTAAATAATGTTGTTTGATCTTTGGTAAGAAGGGAGTATTCAGATTTACCGTGGATTTGATGAAATTGTGGGAGGTAGTAAATGTAGTCTTGTGAAAGCCTCCCAGGAATGGAAACAGTTTAATTTAAAGTTTTGTGGAGTTTCAAAGTCTCCTATTTAATCATTGAATTGCAAATAGAAGACTGTTGTAATAAAGACAATTTGCAGCTTCTTTTGAAGATTAAAAGCTCTTAAAACTGAGGCTTATAAAGTTTTGCTTAGTAAATTATCACATTCCTGCCTGTAATAAATTCTAATAGGTGAGTCAGCTTCCTGCAATTTTGTCAACATTGTCTTTCACTGTAGTAAAAGTGGAAAACTGCAATAGTAGAAAATTATATGTTCATGATTGCTAATTGTTTGTCTCTCTTGTGTATTGGAAGTGCATATTAATAGTATAACAGGATCCACAGTTTGTCTATTGTGCTAATGATAGGTAACAAGTAACGGGAAGACCACTGTTTATGAAAACTATAATTTCTTTATTCAAAAGATAGTGAGAAGCAACCTGTTAGTGGATTCCAATTAACTCTCATTTTAAATATTTAAGTGTTTAACTGAGAGAGACTTAACCTATGTCCAATTTAGGATCCTGCAGTGAATGTTAATAGTAATTCAGTTTGAACAAGCCCTGAAAATAATAGTGTGTTCCGGTATCTGTTATATTTTTGCCAATAGTTTGTGCTGCTCCAGCTGTTAAATTCAGTCTTACTGTAAACATATGTATGTGTCAGGTTCAATGCACTCGCGTGTGACGAAGTATAGGTTGTGTTTATCCATTAAAGTTACTAATAACTATTTTCTTGAACAAGAATGTTAATCATTCTCTTGCCTAATTAGGCTGGCGACAGTTTTCTTTATCCGTTTAACAGTGCAGATAGGCAAACATTTTGTTTATTACTGTTCAAATATTTACGTGATTCTGACTTTCATTTCCGATAAGCCACCCCCGTTAGGTACGACTCGGTCAACACAACAAAATTCCTCTCAGAGGATAACACTGCTCTGTTGCTTTATACATAATTGTTTTAACTGTACAGTTATATTTCACGGCCTGCCTCCTGTTTTAAGGTTCTGGTATAGCAGTAGCAGTCGGTAGTGTTATATGGAGTGGGCGTTAAAAGAGACTACTCAGGTAGACTCAGTGCGTAAGTAGTCTGATATGGAAATACTAAGAAATGAAGAGACAAATTTGAAGTTCTCTGATACTAGAGATACTGGAATAATGAATGGCTCCGTACGCAGTAAAGTTCTAGAAGACAAAAGGGCATTCACAGAAGTTGGAAATAAAACCATACGAACAAGGAAGGCAACTGTGAACAAACAGATGATAGATCAAACACTTCCGCTGATCGACGAAATAAGGAAGTAAAAAAATGTTCAGGGACATTCGGGTATACAGAAATACAAGTCACTCAGGAATGAAATCAGAATTAAGTGCAGAGAAGCTAAGACGAAACGGCTGGATTAAAGATATGAAGAAATCGGAAGAGAAATGATTGTCGGAAGGAGTGACTCAGCATATAGGGAAGTCAAAATAACCTTCCGGTCAGAACAACCTTCGGTGAAATTAAAAGGAAGAGTGCTAACATTAAGAGTCCGCTGGGAATTTCACTGCTAAATGCAGAGCAGAGAGGGGATAGGTGGAAAGGGTACACTGAAGGCCTTCACGAGGAGCAAGACTTATATGAAGTGATAGAATAAGAAACAGGAGTCGACAGGGAAAAGACAGAGGAATCACTATTAGAATCAGAATTTTGAAGTGCTTTGAAAATCTTTAGGTCAGATAAGGTAGAAGGGACAGATAACATTCCATTGGAATTTCATGGGGAGGGGGGAGTGATAAGGGATTGTAGTAGCAACAAAATGATAACTCACGTTGGGCTGCTGAATGTGTGAGTCTGGCGGTATACCCCTGAATTTCGCATACTCACATTTCCGAAGATTGGAAGAGCTGACAAATGGAAGAATTATCGCACAGTCAGCATAAACGCTCAAGCATCCAAGTTGCTGTCAAGAATAATGTACAGAAGAATGGAAAACAAAATGTAAATCGTTTTAGAACACCATCAGTGTGGGTTTAGAAAACGTAAAGGCACCAGTGTGGCGGTTCTGACGTTGTAGTTGATAACGGAATAAAAATTAAAGGAAGACACATTCATAGGATTTATCGACCCAGAAAAAGCGTTCGACGATGTAAAATGGAGCAACATGGTAAAAATTCCAAGAAAAATAGGAGTAGGCTATAGGGAGAGAGGCGTAATACACAATACGTACAAGAACCAAGGGGAATCAATACGACTGCTGTAATAAAAGACGGTGTAAGAGAGGGACTTAGTCTCCCGCTCCTACTGTTCTGTATATACCTAGAAGAAGTAATTGAAAGACAAGAGGTTCAAGAATGAGGGCAGGTTTAGGGTGAAAGGATATCAATGACACTACTGTCCTCAGTAAAAGAGATGAAGAATCGTAGAATCTGTTGAATGGAATGAACAGTCTAATGAGAACAGAATATGGATTGAGTGTAAACCCATGAAAGACGAAAGTAATGAGAAGTACAGAAATTATAAAAGCGATAAACTTAATGTCAGAATTGGTGATTACGAAGTAGAGGAAGTTAGGGAATTGCTCTACATAGGCAGCAAAATAACACATGACAAACGGAGCAATGAGGTAATAAAAGCAATCTAGCACAAGCAAAGAGGGCATTCCTGGCCAAGAAAAGTCTACTAGTATCAAACACAGGCCTTACGTTGAGGTAAAATTTCTGAGGATGTACGTTTGGAGCAAAACATTATGCGATAGTGAAACATGGACTATGGGAAAACCAGAACAGAAGAGAATCGAAGCATTTGAGGAGTGGTGCTGCAGAAGAATGTTGAAAATTAAGTGGACTGATAAAGTAAGGCATATGGAGGTTCTATGATGAATCTGTGATGAAAGAAATATATGGAAAACACTGACAAGAAGAAGGGACAGTATGGCAGCACATCTTTTAAAATGTCAGGGAATGATTTTTATCATAATAGAGGGAGCAGCAGAAGGGCAAAGCTGAGGAGGAAGACAGAAAATGGGATACATGCAGCAAATAATTGAGATTATATACGCGCAAGATTCACTCTGAGCTATGTTTGACATAGGAGAGGAATTGGTGGTGGGACGCCTAAAACTGGTGTAAAATTTTGGTTGTGTTACCTTGTTTGAAATACACCTCAACCTTATTATTATCAATTAAAATCAAGTAAGGCTTAACGTTAATCGTGTTGAGGATAACATTTGTTACTGCTGCGTTCCAAGTAAGTGAAGATTCACCAAGAAAGATGTGAAGAATCTAATGATTTAAGATATTCTTGAATTCTCTGACTGTTACACATATGAAAAAGATGATGATGTCAGAGTCAAACAGCACATTATTGACACTAGTTTATTTCGTAGGTAACATTTTGGAGTTGATCGTTAAAAACCATGAGAAATGCGCCCTGCATCACTTTGAAGCTTGATTTGAGAAATCCAAGAATCTTACTTAGAATGCATTGGATTAGATCTACAGCCACTCTTTCATCTGACTAGAATAGAAGGAATTTTTCAGGACAAATTAAATTCGAGTTTTGAATCATAGGTGAGCAGATGGAAGAGAAATTAGAAAATGCGAAAGAAAAATCGTATTGTGCTCTTCGAGCCACGTGGCTTTAAGCGACAATAACGTAAACAACAGTGAATGTTAATGTGAATGTAAGCTTTCCCGGCGTATACAGCTGGCGAAGAGTTCTCGGGCTTCCAGCCGGGTGGCGGTGTCTTCAAACTGCGACGTTTCGACGAGTGACATACTCATCATCTTCTGGCGAAGCGCCGAGACTTTTGCTGCTCTTATCTGTTACTTTCCCCTCTTTGGGGAAGTGTGAGGGGGAGTCTGTAGCCTTTCGGCTTTTACTCCACTGTGAACGCGTGTGTGTGATTTTTCTATAGTTTTTGGTGTCTGTGATTTGTGTTGATTGTTGTGAGTGTGTCTGGTACTTGCCTGAGGTAGGCGAGAAGTTTGGTGTTATATGGGAAGGAACAGGATGATGGATTGGGTGTTGGGATTTTGTCTTCGACTTAGTCGTCGAAGATCGTCATAGGGTGCTTGTGCTTATCGCGGGACATGTCATACCGACCTAGGGAGTGGATGAGTGCGTTTCCTGATCTTGAAGAACCCTCATAGAAGGCCCTTGCCAGATCCTGGAAACGCTCTCTCAGGAGTGGAATTTCGGCTGCGGCGTGCAAGTCGTCTGTGGGGAATCCAAGAGGTAGGTGCAGTGCCCTTCTGAGGGCGCGGTTCTGCAGCCTCTGGAGTTTGTCCAGGTGCTGCTTTGCCGCATAACCCCAGACAGGGCACGCATACTCCATTACTGGCCGGATCAGGGCCTGGTACACATTTACTGCTACTGGGCATGGAAGGGAGCTGGTTGTGTTCAGGATAGGATATAGGATGGACATTCTGGTGCAGGCCTTCCTGTGGACCTCGTCTATGTGGGGTTTCCACGTAAGACGAGAGTCCAAGGTTACGCCAAGGTACTTGGCGGTTCTGCGCCAGGGGAGTTGGCTTCCATTTAGGTGAAGGTGGGGGGTGGGGCGAGACTTTGCGGATGCCGGTCCATTTATACCTGCGGTGTGCCCCCCACCACCTGGCCGCGGGAGGCTGGGTCCAGAGGAGCCGGCGGGCGGGGTGGAAATCTGCTCTCTGCTGCAAGACCCAGCCTACAGGAAACTCAACAAGGACCCTACATCGACGATGACCAGGAAAATCGTGGCGTTACTGAAGGACTCAGATCTACCAGAGGCAGTGCAGAAACGGCTGTATCCCAGAGCGCCAACCACACCGCGCCTGTATTGATTGCCCAAGATTCACAAAGATGGGGTGCCTCTACGGCCGATTCTGTACACTATCAACTCGCACAGTTGACTGGCCAAATACCTGGCGACACTATTGAAACCACTGGTGGGACACTGCAGTCATCACGTGAAAAACTCCGCGGATTTCGTTAGAATACTAAAGGACATCCGAATACAGAGTGATGACCTAGTCGTGAGCTTCGACGTCACCTCCTTGTTCACAAAAGTACCGCGACAAGACGCCTTGGCGCTCCTTAATCAGCACTTCGAGCCTGAAAGAGTGAAACTCTTTGAATATGCACTTACGACCACCTACTTCAAGTGCAATGGAGAGCATTATGAACAAGTGGATGGAGTGGCCATGGGATCTCCCCTTGCTCCAGGGATCGCGAATCTTTACATGGAACACTTTGAGGAGGTGGCACTACAAACTGCTCACCGTAAACCCAGGCACTTCTTCCGCTATGTGGACGACACTTTCGTGATTTGGCAGCATGGCAGGCAGGTACTGGAGGAGTTTATGGACCACCTAAACGGCATACATGAGATTATCACCTTCACGATGGAAGTAGGAGAGAATGGCTGTATTCCATTCCTGGACATACTGATCAGGAAGAAAGCGGATGGCACGCTGGGCCATTCAGTATATAGAAAAAAGACGCACACAGACCTGTACCTCCATGCAACCAGCTGCCACCATCCGGTGCAACGCCAGTCAGTACTGACCACCTCGATGCATAGGGCGCACGTCATTTGTGACAAAGAAAGCCTCTCTGACGAATTACACCACCTAAGAGAGGTATTTCGGAAAAACAGGTATAGTGAAACACAGATTGGCAGGGCCTTCAAGAGGAGACAGGCTGACAAATTTCAGGAAGAGGAAATTAACAAGAGACACGCCTTTCTTCCATATTTGGGGCCCACATCATCCAAAATCGGGAGGCTATTAAGAAAATCAAACATAAATACCGTCTTCCGACCACCGCCGAAGACGAAAGAGCAGCTGGGCTCAGCTAAAGACCCACTCAAACTAAACATACCTGGTATAAAGAACATTGCCTGCGAATGTGGTGTGTAGTACATTGGTCAAACGCAGCGCTGCATCTCTATAACGTGCGAGGAACACATCAGGCATGTTCGACTTGGACAGATAGAGAAATCTGCTATAGCTGAACATAGCATCAATGAAAACCACACCTCTGATTTCGAAAACACCAGGGTGCTGTGCCGAGCCGGGAGCTACTGGGATAGCGTCATTAAAGAATCAATAGAAATACGGGTGCACGAGAATCTTGTGAACAGGGACGAAGGCTATCAACTGAGCGCGGCCTGGAATCCAGCATTAGCCGCAATACGCCAGGAACGCAACAAGAACCGTCCAGCTAACGAGACGCGATCAGAATGCTCTGATGGAGACACGAACGGCGCACCCGCTTCCCCCTTCACCACGCCTGCCGGCTCCTCTGGACCCAGCCTCCCGCGGCCAGGTGGTGGGGGGCACACCGCAGGTATAAAGGGACCGGCATCCACAAAGTCTCGGCACTTCGCCAGAAGATGATCACGAATCACTCGTCGAAACGTCGCAGTTTGAAGACACCGCCACCCGGCTGGAAGCCAACTCTTCGCCAACAGTGAATGTTTGTTCATCTGATTACGTATTTACCCAGTACTCCTTTTCACGTACGAAGAAAAACAGGTGCGTAGGGAAGAAAACAGGGATGTCTAGTTCTCGCCAAACACTACATTAACTTGTGGTGTGCGAGTCCGAGCACAGGGGAAAAAATTGCATTTGGAGGCAGCAGTACCCGTATTTTACTGTTATAGCCACAAGACACTTAACTTGGAGTGTACAATTCGGCATTTTTCTAATAATGGCATAACGTCAAAAGATTTCTTCAATGATCTAGACAATGACTACAATTTGATGGTAACGCCGAGGATCGTATAGGAAAGTACTTGACGGTGAAAAAATTACAACAGGTGAATAATCTTTTGGAAAAATAACGTACATTTGATGGAATAAAAATTAAATAAAAACCTGTGATTTGAACACAAATATAATACGGAAATAGTTGCACAGAATAACGTGTTTTAGTGTAACCAATTACTATAAATCGTGATTACAATACAACAAAAGCAATTAAAAATGAAACTGAGATAGATATTTCAATGTAGGTAAAAGGAACGTGACTGTGAAGACGCCTTGTGTCAGTTGTATTTCAGTTGATCAGTAAGAGAAGGAGGTACAGACTTCTCAGATTACGACAGATGTTCAGCAATCAAATTCGCTAAGGCATATGATGAAATGGTCACAGGAAAAATGCGAATGAATCGAGAGAAGAACAGATTCAGCTTACAGAAATGTCGAACAACCTTCGGTGAAATTAAATGCAAGGGCGCTAGCATTGAGAGTGCTATGGGAATCCCATTGCTAAACTCAGGGAAGGGAGCGCTTAGGTCGAATAAGTACACTGAAGACCTTTACGAAGAGAGGAGTTGTATGGTGGCATGGTAGAAGAAGAAATGAGAGACCACATGGCAGGGTATTCAATGACTGAGTTAAACATAGCTTTGGATGAACTGAGATCTACTAAGGTGGAAGACACCTATAAAATGCCTATGGAGTTTCTATATAGCTAGGGAAGTGACGACAAAATGACAATTGAAGTAGCTAAAATCTGTGAGTCTGGAGACATACCATCAGATATTGAAAGTAAACCGAAGGAAGACGAGTAGTAGAAGTGAGATTGACGTTAAAAAATACCGGAACTGGGGGACCAAAAAATGGATGAGGCGAAGGGGTTCTGTTGCCTTAGAGGCAAAATATTATATGTCGATAAGGCAAGGACGACTCAAAGAAGTAGAGCAGCGAAGGCAAGGAGAACATCCGTGCTTAAAGAATTCTACTGGCGTAAAACATCAAACTTAATTTAAGGGAGAAAATTTTCAGAACGTAGTTTCGCAGCATAGCATTGTATAGAAGTAAATCATAGATTGTTTCTAAGACAGAAAAGAAGAGAATCGAAACGATTGAGTCATGTTGAAAATTAGATGGCCTGAGAGGGAAAGATGAGTTTTCCCGCTGAATGAACGAGGAGATAAATATGTGGAAATCATTGACAAGAAGAAGGGACAGGGAGATAGGACATCAAGGAATAACTCCCATAGTAGCTGAAGAAGGTGTAGAGGGTATAAAAAGCAAAGGAATATATCGACTGTCATACACCATAACACATAAAAGGAGAGCGAAGATGTGATGTGCATATACAGGCAAGTAAATGATTAAAATTTCAGAAATATTGAATTATTTATTCAAAACTGAGCAAACCAAAGACGTTTTGTTCCACCTCTTTGCTTGCCTTTACATGTACATCACGTCTACCTATATTGGTTGCACACGGATGATTCCTTGGCGGTTCCTCGTATTTTTTTTTTCCTTTTTTGTCGTAGTGTGTATTTCGAAGGAATATTTGCGGTTGTAGATTTTGTAACCCTGTGATCAAGAGTTTGACGCAGGAGAGGAATTCGTGACAGGTTGCGTCAGGCTAGTCAGAAGACTGATGACAAAGAAAAAAACTTAAGGAAATTAAATTTTCCTCTACCAACAAATTTAGACTGCATTTCGTCGACAGCTGCAGAGATGGTACGTAAATTCTATGGAAGGTTAATTGAGATAAGAATTCTGTGTTTAACAAGGAACAGTAACTTTTTCGTGAACCACCTCAAAACTTTGCAAACATAAACCTTTTCCTGTAAGTAATTGAACGAAAATGTAAACAATAATTTTATGTGTAGTGAAGAGACAAGTTCTTTTTTTAAGAGGCAAACTCTGCCATAAATATTATGAAAAATCTCAAAACACTGCCATCAGGGCTCAGCATTTATTTTCTGCGTACGGGCTTGGCGACCGCGGAGTTCCTGAGCAGGAGACTGGCAAACATCTGTAGGCCTCTGTCACCATAAACTCTGGGAATGCTAGAACAACTACTGTATGACGTGACAGTCGAACATTGTGCGCCACAGGGAACTGAAATCTTGGCTTGACCACCCGGATCGCGAGGATGGTAAAAAAATCTGTAAGAATCCCTCCAGTCTCAAGGTGTGCTACCCGCTGATGAGATGCATGGTTGTTGAGGTGGAACTATCCTTAACTGGCAAAATTAGGTAACTGCCCACCTCAGTTGTACAGCTCACTCAGGCAAGTGGAACGGATGTACCGTTGGTAGGCTTTTTAACCAATCTAAGAAGAGGGCTCGTGTAACCAGTCTTCCTGATTCAAGGATTATTTTTTTAGCAGCAAGAGAATGGATGCTGTCAGTCATAACGTTCTTTTATAGTTAAAGAAAATGAAAAAAAGAGAGGAAGAGACGGCAACACTGAGATAATTTCCGCTTTTTATATTCAAAAGGTTTTACAGGGTTTTCTTTTGTTAGCCTTCACAGGTAATATTGCTAAAAATGTGTAATTAAATTTCACGTTACCTTTAAACTGAACGTCATCTTGTTTCACATGTCTTAAGCTAGATCATACACGGGCTATTTATTTTGCCCTGTCTTCTATGTAATTACGTCGCAGATTTGTCCTTCGTTATATCCGTCGGCTATATACCGCGTAATTGCACATTGCACCTCATATTTATGACTATATCCCTATTTTATCTAAATGTCTGAATTTCTTAGTGAATTTTCTTTATCAACGCTGTTGTACTACTATTTTGTATTCGACATTTTAATGTTTTCTCTTAGTAGCAGTTACGGAGTCCAAAATCATACATAAGCCGCACGCTACGTATCATGTGGTTTATTAGCAGGTGTTGCACAGATGACCTCCTGTGATATTTGACTGCATGTATGGGTCGGGGAAGTTATGGTAAAACTACTTAATGAAGGCTTGCCTCTTCGTCGCCTACGTAATACGCTTATGAGGCTCTATACTCTGCAATCTCGTCATCTGCTAGTTTTCCGCTGTGCAACCATATTGTCAACAAATATTGCTATGCGACTACCTTTCTTGTATGTGATGTTGCAGAAAGGTATAATGTTGGAATACGACATAGGGTGAAGTGTTAAGGACATATTTTCTTACTTACTGTTGCATCGACATTTTTTTTTTAGAAAATATTTTTGCTCCTACCAGCTACAACAATATTCCGGGACGTCTCATCCGGTGAACGTGCGGGCCACGGTATGGTGCTTCGACGACCAATCCACCTGTCATGAAATTTGCTATTCAATACCGCTTCAACCGCAAGCGAGCTATATGCCGGACATCCACCATGTTGGAAGTACATCGCCATTCTCTCATGCAGTGAAACATCTTGTAGTAACATCGGTAGAACATTACGTAGGAAATCAGCATACATTACACCATTTAGATTGCCATCGACAAAATGAGAGCCAATTATCCTTCCTCCCATAATGCCGCACCATACATTAACCCGCCAAGGTCGCTGATGTTCCACTTATCGCAGCCATCGCATATTTTCCGTTCCCCAGTAGTGCATGTTATGCCGGCTTACGTTACCGCTGTCGGTGAAAGACGCTTCGTCGCTAAATAGAACGCGTGCAAAAAATCTGTCATCGTCCCGTAATTTTTCTGGTGCCCAGTGTCAGAACTGTACACGATGTTCAAAGTCGTCCCCATGCAATTCCTGGTGCATAGAAATATGGTACGGGTGCAATAGATGTTGATGTAGCACTCTCAACACAGACTTTGTGAAATTCTCGATTCTCGCGCAAATTGTCTGCTCCTTATGTGCGGATTAGCCGCGACAGCAGCTAAATCACCTGTTTGGGCATCATCACTTCTTGCAGGTTGTTCTTGACGTTTCACATGTGGCTGAACACTTCCTGTTTCCTTAAATAACGTAACTATCCGGCGAACAGTCCGGATACTTGGATGATGTCGTCCAGGATACCGAGAAGCATACATAGCACACGCCCGTTTGGCATTTTGATCACAATAGCCGTACATCAACACGATATCGACCTTTTCCGCAATTGGTAGACGGTCCATTTTAACAGGGGTAATGTATCACGAAGTAAATACCGTCCGCACTGGCGGAATGTTACGTGATACCACGTACTTATGCGCTTGTGAGTATTACAGTTCCATCTATCACAAAGCATAAAAAGTGGTGCAATTAAAACAGTCATATTTCTTTATGTACTACACAAATATGTAATAAAAAATGGGGTTCCTATATTTAAAAAAACGCAGTTGATATCCGTTTGTCGCGGAATATTAGTTTACGATCAGGAACGTTTGACCCTGTATGCAGTTTGTCCGCATTTAGGGAAATGAGTCTGTGGTTAATAACCAGACTGTAGAACAATACTCATAGTTTCACGCGATCCTTCTTAATGATATGTGATATACTTCCATCGTAGAAGTACAGATGTGGTTTAATTACTGGAACTGAAGTTATATAGAAAATATCCTGTGTGCTGTGTCCAATAACTCTGACCGAAAAGAGATTAGCACACCTGGAAACATGTTGTCGATTCTGATTTGCTGTCGGCGTATGCCATCTGGCGGGTAGTAAATGTGCTAATGATGGTTTCAGCGTTGTCTGCCAAACAGAAGGTGTAGTGGCATAGCTACAAGAGAGCCATCTGTGTCTAAACTTTGCAGGGAATGCTCACAGCCAGAAGGCTCAATCTAGTGTAAACATGTGAAGCAAGAGGCGACCATGCCACACAGACACACTCGTGCTTCCTACAGCCAACTGAGCGAGTTTGAATGGGGTCTTTTCGGTGAATTTCCACACAGGCTGGACGTGCTGCGTCAGTTGTTCAACGATAGTGGTGTTAGTGTTGACGTGAACATTCTCACACTCGTAGACGAGGTTCGGGACGGCCACGCAGATCACAATCGTCGTTATGTAAGGGCAGCAGTGGCAGACCGTACAGTTAGTGCAGCACGGATAAGACGACTTGTGAGCCCAGACGTGTCAAAACGAACTGATAGCAGTTATTAGCAAACGTCTAACCCATCTCCTACTCTCGCCACAGTATCGACGTGCGTGGGTCGACTAGCGCCATCAGATAATCATTAAGAATGGCACGCTGAAGTCTTCAGCTATGAAGGTAGATTCTGCCTTCTCACAAGTGATGGTCGTTTGTACGTACGATACAGACCCGCTGAGCTCTCCCTCGTAGAGTGCATTCGTCCAACACACAGACCACACTCCAGGCCTTATCGTCTGGGGTGAAATTAAGCTACAACTGTCGTTAACTTTTGGAGTTTAAGGAGAGTACTCCAACCGGCACTGAGGGGATGCTGGATGTTTTTAGACCTACTCTTTTGCCGTTCCAGCGATAGGAAGATGATATTGTTCCAACAACGTATTTTTTGTCCACTCACTGGCTGTGAAATTCAATGTGCTCTGCAAGGCATGCAGCGAATTCCCTGGTCATCACAATATCTGGACTTGTCTCCAATCAACCATGTGTGGGATCTGATGAATCGAGAGACGTCTTGTGCGGCTCCTCAACCAACAACCGTACAGAGCTACATGAAGATGTCTTTCAGGCCCGAGTTTCTCAGTACAGTATACGCTATCTGTATGATCGACTAGATGCCAGTTAGTGCCTGCATTGCCGCCAGTGTAGACTAAACCCCATACTAAAATGAGTGTTTCAGCGTGGATCGATACCTCAAACCCGCTTGTGCTATTAATCTGCTAATGTAATCATTTTATATACTCCATATGCACTGTTACAGAAACAAATCATGAGTGAACTGGAAACCTCTAAAGGGGTGTATTACTTTTTTAGCCCGCAGTGTATTTTATTGTGATTTGTGTTCTCGTATCCTACAGAATCACTTTAAAGATACAGCCTTTACGACTACCTTTCTGGTATAGTAATTTTCCTGTTACTAAAGCTGCGTTATCATTTAAAATTTTACATGCAACAGGCTAATAAGAATCTTCTGTAAAATTAGGTAATACTCTAAGAACAATAGTTGCTATACTGTGTAAACTCTCCATGAAGCGAACCAGTGAATGATCGATTATCGTTCTGAGAGAATTTGGCAGACTAAGTTGTTCATGGGTAGCTGGTCTGAAGGGTGTAGGAGAAGAACAGTATATTCACTTTAGCTAAGTACACAAATCAAAGATACACTGAAGAGCCAAAGAAACTGGTACACTTGCCTAATACCGTGAAGCGGTAGACGTGCTGCAACACGAGGTTGCATGGACTTGACTAATGTCTGAAGTAGTACTGAAGGGAACTGACACCAAGAATCCTGCAGGGCTGCCCATAAATCCGTAACAGTACGAAAGGATGGACTTCTGTTCTGAACACCACGTTGCATGGCGTACCGGATACGATCAATAATCTACCATAATGACGGAAGATGGAGATATGAATCAAAATTTATGCCGCAGCCGGGACTAGAACCCGGATCTTCTTGTTTACTAAGGCAGAAATGCTGACCATTGTAGAAATGCTGACCATTACATCACCACGGCACGATCGTCAGCATTGCTGCACGAACTACCGAATACCCTCCCCAACACAAACTTCAATTAATATCTCCAGTTTATTTTCCTGTTACATTATCATTATTACCACAGCTCTCTGGCACTGGAATAGCATCCCAGTGTTGGACGTAATGGGCAAGTCCTGCACCACATGTGTCGTATAGATCGTATAATTAAAGTTTTCCCGCGACATTTAAGTCTCATCTTTATTTACGATAATGTTGGAAGCTGCAGATATGAATAAATATTTTTGCTTTGGCTGGCACTCAAAGCGGGATCTTCCTGCTCATTAGGCAAAAATGCTGATCATTACACCACCGCAGCACGATTTTCATCATTGTCGAATGCAGGAGAGCCCTGACAATAGTGACAATGTAAGGGAAAAATAAGCTGGAGATATCAATTGTTGGGGAGTGCTTCGACTTGGTTAGTTCGTGCAGCAGTGCTGGCTTTCGTGCTGCAGTGGTGTAATGGTCAGTATATCTGCCTAACGTGCAAGAAGACCCTGGTTTAAGTCCCGGCCGTGGCACAAATTTTGATTCATATCTGCAGCTTCCAACATTATCGTAGATAAAGTTGAGACTTAAATGTCTCAGGGAAACTTAAATTATACGCTCAATAATGTTTATGTCTAAGGAGTTTGGTGCTCACTGAAAGTTTTTAAACTCAGAAGTGTACTCCTGGAGAATCTCTACAGCAATTTAGGAATGCACAATGGATCTGAATGAAGGCAGGTGATCAGACAGGACGCTTACCTACGTTTCACCTATCAGAGCCGTATCTAGACGGAGAAGGGGTCCCGTGACACTCCAAGTGCACACGAACCACACCGTTACAGAGCCTCCACCATCTTGAACAGGCCTCTGCTGACTTAACGTGTTTTTAAATGTCAACTCATCTTTCAATCACCCTGTATTTCGAGACTGTTTCTGAATTAAGTAAATAGCTTTGGCTTAATGTGGATTAAAAGATATGTGTGAGAAGTTCAAGAGACGGTTGACAGGAGGGGCAGACTGTTTCTCTCGAACGTGCTCTCCTGCCCTTTAGTGGCTATCACGTGATCAATTCCGATGTTTCGAGTGGCAGGCTGTTTCTACTGATGTTTTTTATTGGAAGCATTACGACGTCAGCGACGCCGATCCAAAACGTCATCTCGTCAGCACTGCCGACGGTGAGAGAGGAATTTTCCCAACCTTCACATGAGTGGTGCGTACAATGGTGCTGGCGACGGCAGCTAATCGATACCAGCACAGCCCTTACCACAGCTCATAAGCAAGCTTATAAACTTTCAGTGGCAAACAAAATTGGGTTCTTTCCATTGACCTATAATCATGAAATTCGGCTAGACGCAAAGTTGCACCGTACAAGAAGGTAAAACAACCCGAAAATTGTTAGCTTGTAGTTGTATAAAACGAAAAAATATTTTTTGTCAATTTTTATCCATCTGTCTTTTTGTCTGTTTATTTCCTTTTTCTTTGGAACACTTTGGCATATCAAGTTCAAATTCATGTCTCACACTGAGTTTTATGGTCTCTTGGCAGAGTAAAAATTAGTTAACTTATTTAACACTTGAAATTAAAACATTTTAAAATCTTGGAGTCCCTCAGACCGACAAGATAGCCGTGTCAATGTCTTAGTAATAGTGTACTCTTTTTATCTAGTGCTCCTCATTTTAACTGTGATGGTCATTCGACGGTTGCTGTTTGGGGAAGGGGGAGGGGGGCGGACGGGTGGTGGCTATCTTAGTTGCTTGCAATATCGCATCTTACACATGATCCACAGGGCTACTCCTAAAACGACCAGAATGAGAGGAACACACAAAAGTGTTAGGTGTACATATTCTTTCGTGTGCCACTCAGTATTGTGTGTAGTGGCACGGTCGAGAGTAACTTGCTCCTGTTTATTGGCTATAAGTTTATCCATTGAGGCAGACGCTCGTTTGAACGATTAGCTGGCACAGGCCAGACACCAGGTTCTGACAGTAAAACAGGTGGCGGGGGTAATTACCATCAGCTTGAATTTTACATATACGTTAAATGAGCCGATGATCTAACGGAAGAGCTCATATACAAGATTCCACTGCCTGTTACAATGACCCGTTGGTGCGACATATAATGACATTCTCGTAACAGACGAGTGCTACTACAATTTGCCGTGGTACAGTGTACAATATGCTATTATAGGGTGGTACTAACAGAGGATCGTGCACCACTACAACTGTGGTGAGTGTGTACTCATAATCTGTGTGTACACATAACTGAGTTCCATTGTGTTGCATAAGTGATTGACTTTGACGATCTTTGCTAACAATCAAGCGTTCCTTACTAATCGAACACTTGACTGAATGATCACAGATCGGACAGGTCCTTGAAGGAAATAAGGTCCTTGAAGTGCTTCTCTGTGCGATATCACTAACCTGGTGTCTTGCTGCTTCGGTGAGTCCCTCGTAGCACAGAAGTAGCTCCCAGTCGTCAGGTTCCAGGTAGCTGGTGATCCTGCTGAATTGGAGTGTTTAGGGATGCCAGTTGTTAATTGTCAACAATGTTTGATCTATACCTGTTTTAATACAGAAATTGCTTTGTCACACACATCATAGAATCAATATTTGCAATATGGCGCCTCTGGACTACGCCGTTATATTCGACTCTTTTCACACAGTAACACAGTTATCTAACCGTTCATTTAGAGCCGCCACGGTAACTCGACCGTGCGTTTTGAGTGGGTCCTCGCGACTCACTCGCCCTGTCTTCCCGAAGAACAAGAGAGATTACCCCACTTTTCTCTCTCAGCCAATCAGGACACTTCTCTCGTTTCCTACATATACAGGGTGTTTCAAAAATGATCGGTATATTTGAAACGGTAATAAAAACTAAACGAGCAGCGATAGAAATACACCGTTTGTTGCAATATGCTTGGGACAACAGTACATTTTCAGGCAGACAAACTTTCGAAATTACAGTAGTTACAATTGTCAACAACCGATGGCGCTGCGGTCTGGGAAACTCTATAGTACGATATTTTCCACATATCCACCATGCGTAGCAATAATATGGCGTAGTCTCTGAATGAAATTACCCGAAACCTTTGACAACGTGTCTGGCGGAATGGCTTCACATGCAGATGAGATGTACTGCTTCAGCTGTTCAATTGTTTCTGGATTCTGGCGGTACACCTGGTCTTTCAAGTGTCCCCACAGAAAGAAGTCACAGGGGTTCATGTCTGGCGAATAGGGAGGCCAATCCACACCGCCTCCTGTATGTTTCGGATAGCCCAAAGCAATCACACGATCATCGAAATATTCATTCAGGAAATTAAAGACGTCGGCCGTGGCATGTGGCCGGGCACCATCTTGCATAAACCACGAGGTTTTCGCAGTGTCGTCTAAGGCAGTTTGTACCGCCACAAATTCACGAAGAATGTCCAGATAGCGTGATGCAGTAATCGTTTCGGATCTGAAAAATGGGCCAATGATTCCTTTGGAAGAAATGGCGGCCCAGACCAGTACTTTTTGAGGATGCAGGGACGATGGGACTGCAACATGGGGCTTTTCGGTTCCCCATATGCGCCAGTTCTGTTTATTGACGAAGCCGTCCAGGTAAAAATAAGCTTCGTCAGTAAACCAAATGCTGCCCACATGCATATCGCCGTCATCAATCCTGTGCACTATATCGTTAGCGAATGTCTCTCGTGCAGCAATGGTAGCGGCGCTGAGGGGTTGCCGCGTTTGAATTTTGTATGGATAGAGGTGTAAACTCTGGCGCATGAGACGATACATGGACGTTGGCGTCATTTGGACCGCAGCTGCAACACGGCGAACGGAAACCCGAGGCCGCTGTTGGATCACCTGCTGCACTAGCTGCACGTTGCCCTCTGTGGTTGCCGTACGCGGTCGCCCTACCTTTCCAGCACGTTCATTCGTCACGTTCCCAGTCCGTTGAAATGTTTCAAACAGATCCTTTATTGTATCGCTTTTCGGTCCTTTGGTTACATTAAACCTCCGTTGAAAACTTCGTCTTGTTGCAACAACACTGTGTTCTAGGTGGTGGAATTCCAACACCAGAAAAATCCTCTGTTCTAAGGAATAAACCATGTTGTCTACAGCACACTTGCACGTTGTGAACAGCACACGCTTACAGCAGAAAGACGACGTACAGAATGGCGCACCCACAGACTGCGTTGTCTTCTATATCTTTCACATCACTTGCAGCGCCATCTGTTGTTGAAAATTGTAACTACTGTAATTTCGAAAGTTTGTCCGCCTGAAAATGTACTGTTGTCCCAAGCATATTGCAACAAACGGTGTATTTCTATCGCTGCTCGTTTAGTTTTTATTGCCGTTTCAAATATACCGGTCATTTCTGAAACACCCTGTATATACAGTATATCTTCAGCCAATGGCCGTTCAGATCGCTGTTGCTAGGCGGATCTGACGTTCCGTTTGTGGACATTGTGACGGAAGTTTGTCTCGCAACATTGTCTCAGATTGTAAGATCGACTCCCGAATAGTCGGATCCTGTCCCTACTAAGGTTGCACAACATTGTCTCCTATGATTTCATCATTAATGCTCTTGCTGACGTTTAATTGTTAGATGTACACATAGCTTGACTGCTACTGAGCATTTCCGATCGCGTAAATGTGCGTAATACTTGGCTGAAACACGTGAAGGGAATGCATATATGCATTATACATCCTCCCCTCTTCTTTTATTTTCAAAATTCAATATGCTCGAAGATCTTGCTTAATTTTGAAATATTCTCAGTTGTTATCTCTTGTCTTCGGTTTACAGCTTTAATCATTGGTATTATTATCTTTAACATGGTATAGCTACACAGATATATATCCTATTAACTTTGAGTGTGTATTCTATCTTCAAAATTATTTCTGATCATTATCTGATGCGATCTTTATTTGATACCTTCATAGAGGCACCTTTCTAGCTTTAATTCTCTTCTGAATATGCCATGAACATTATCATTATCTGATATGTACGTTATTTAAAATTGTACCTTTATTCATGTGTACTTCACCTTATTTAAAATTAATAATCATTCAGATGCACTTTTGTTTTATATAAGATGGAACCTCTACTAATATACCGCTTCCTGTTAGCTCATCTAAACATTCACATATTAATTATTTCTGAATACAATACAAAACAAGCTAACCAAACTTATAAAACTGTCAGTAGGATTATCTTACTTTATAATGCCCATTTCCTACTGTGTACAATACCATGTACTATACCATCGGCTCTGTAATTGACGTCCTATGAGTCACTGTTTCACTTCTATTTAATTTTTCGTCAGCGAATGCCGTCCTTCTCACTTTTATAACTTTCAGTCGTTGGCCTTGTTATGGCTGTTCTATTGGTCACAAATCGATTTGCAGTTCAGTACACTAGAAATAATTTATGAAACCTACAGTTCGTGATGGGGTGAGCTGGGAGACGAGAAGATTGAGTGGTGCTGACGCCCAGGTGATTGTGGCAACAGCGAGCGATGTATTGCGTAGCCAATGCTGAGGCTTTGCAGACCAGCTGTCTCGCGCCATTGTGTTCTGTGTCTCTCGAGGCCCCACTCGTGGATTACATGTAACAATTTACACTTACATTTAGTCAATAATTAATACTATTTTCACATAGCTTCCAATCCAAGTAACTTTCGATACACAATTTTTTTTAATTTCTGTCCCATGCTTGTTAGTTAATTCTGTGCGATCAAGCAATGCAGCTGCGGTTTTCAGATCATGCCTACTGTTCTTTTATTCCTTCATTTCGAGTACGTCTTACAATTATCTAAGACAGTTTTATTCTTACGTTTCCATCGGAGATCAGTTTCCTTTATCGCCTACTCTTTTTGTCTTCTTATTTTGTTTCTTTTGGTGAATCATTTAATATCTCATTACCTCGACTTGCGTCAAGATTTTTTCGTAATATTGGTTATTTTCTTCCAGTCTTACGTTGGAGACCATCATTTCATATCCTTCATGCGTGCATATTCCAGGTTGTTCCAGGTCTTTTACTTGTAATATATAAATCATTATTTAG
The DNA here is from genome assembly GCF_023864275.1 of Schistocerca cancellata. Classification (NCBI taxonomy): domain Eukaryota; kingdom Metazoa; phylum Arthropoda; class Insecta; order Orthoptera; family Acrididae; genus Schistocerca; species Schistocerca cancellata. The sequence goes on along the minus strand of NC_064630.1, from coordinate 615,552,479 downwards.
CGTGCATGTATAGTTTGTATCATTGCCCATCTCTCTTCAACTGTTTCTCGCCTGTACTATTCCGTTATGTTTCATGACATACTGATAGTGTAAGTGTGGCTATTATTTCTTCTTTACCTCTTCTGCAGCCTACCAATTCCATGTAACTTATCATCATCTTTATACTTCAACTTATAGCGATACCATCCTCGGCCCCTCATTAACTTATACCATCATAATTATACTTCATAACTTATAGTGATACCATCGTCGGCCGCTAATTAACATATGGCTTTTCTCAATTTTTTTTGATCCACTTCCCATGCTCATACAACTTCAATTCTTCACCTTATTCTGCTGCACTTACCTCTTTCTCCTTTGGTCACGACTTACCTTGTCAGTTGGCTTAAACATACGTTTCACACTTTGTTACTATTCGATCTCGTTATTGTTCACTCATCTAAGCCCCACTGCAGAATGATACACACTTATATCTGTTTTCCCTGTTTTAGCTAAGATTTTTGTTCACTGTCTCCACAGGCTGTTTTTGGAATTTGTTACATTTGCTTCTAAAGGGGTAACATCTTTGTGTCTGTTACCTTGTTTACTCTTATAATAGCTTATTCATTGTTGTACTGACTGTCTCTTAGGTTTGTTACAGGTTATAATCACATAATTTCAGAGTTTGCTACCCATTTTCCAACAGAATAACACTTTTTTTTATAAATAACTTTCCCCTTTTTGTACCGTCTCTTTTTTCTCACTTACCTTTGTTACTTGTTATTCCCATGTCCCTATATTGGAAGATAAAGAAGGGACTGATTGTAGAATAACGTTTTGAGAGAAAGAAGGGAATATTGCCAATATGACGAAACATGTAAATAATATCACTAATGCCTGACCATCTGATGTGTGTCACCATGCACCTTACATTGCAAAGAACTAGTATACTCTGAAGTTGGATAGCGAAGAATTAAAGATGCTAGTAAATAGTTCTGACTGAAAGAAGAGGAAGATTGAAAATATGAAGAGAAACTGAAATAATGTTGTCAATAACTGAGTGCCTGGTGCTCGTTAAACACCTAGCGTTGTACAGAACGCAACGCCCTCTGAGGTTTTCAATCAATCCTTTGACCAGTTGTGTTGTTATATCTAGCATCGTGTCTTGTCTCCTGATGATTTATTCGATTATCTGTGTGTTGAGGATATCGCAGTTGTCTGTTTGTCAGTTCCCCTTGTATTCAATTTTCATTAGGTCTCTAATTTCCCCAGGGGTTTCTTCACCAACTTTCTACATTCTGATTGTTCCCTGCCAATGAATCCTATTGATCCAGCGCTTGTACAATTACGTTTACATCTGACTTGGACATTCCTATTAATTTTTCTCGTACCCTTGAAGGTAACTTGATCATAATGACTGATATTAAATCAGTTTCTTTCAGGGGATCATCTAAATACAAGTTCTTTTCGACAAAAGTCTGGAAGAACTCTTTGTAACTTCTGCAACCACTATTACTAAAGCTTCTACCTTCAAATAGGTCTCTACGAACGCAGTTCTGAGCGCTGCTGGACCAATACTGGTTCATGAATGCTTGCATAAACCCCTCATATGTTTTGCTTTGCGATCCAGTTTTCATACCCCAGGATAACGCTTCGTCTTCCAACCTACTTATAACACAGCCTATTTTCTTTTCGTCATCCCAATTTCTCGGAAATACACCCTCAAATTGCCGCTTAAAAGCTACAGGATCTGTCCTCTTGACGAAAAGCTGTGGAATTTGCACACATGTAGATACTGGTCATTTGAGGCTACCTGTTGTTTACTTCTATCTTTAGACTTTTCCTCTTCGAACCACATCTCCAGTCTCCCTTTCATTTCCGCCTCTGCCTGAGTAGCATATTTAGATAACTTTCTCAGGTCAGTTTCTTGTACCTGCTCCTTTATCATTCGCAGCTCTGAATGAAGCGCTCCTGCATTGCTTTTGCACTCTTTTTCTACAATTTTCATAATGCTATCCGTCTGTAAGACATGCGCCTTAGCGCATTTACCGTCTAAACCATCTACTTGCTTTGTTACCACCATGATATCTGTCTCTAAGCGACCTAGCTTTGACTCATGTTTTTTTTTAATCTCGGCAGAATTCTCACTCACCTGCCCCACTATCCCTCCTAGTCTGTCATTTCAGCTTGGAATTAAGTTTTCATATTTGCAGTCTTGCTATTGACAACTTTACTAAAACTACCCAGGGATTTGTCAACATGTACTTCAATATCTTCAAATTTCTTATTAAATTGCCTTGCAAATTTGTCAGACTTCTTGTTATTTGACCTAATGTTATCGTCCAATTTCTGATCAAGAGCTTGAAACTTATCCACCATTATAGATAACATGGCACTTATACTAGGATTTCTCTTACTTATACTAGATTCTATTACCTGAGTGCTTTCATTCGGTTCCTGTTGGCTACCCACAGGAACAGTGTCTGCTGACGCTGCACTATGCATAGCCCTTGCTTCTACCACGTCATTTTCACGATTTGTTCCTTGCATTTGGTCATTTGATAAGTACTCCTCCTCCACTACATTACTAGTGGGCTCATGCTGTATACTGACCCACTTCCTATCATCATCCATATTCAGCACAATTGCATTAACGTCTCTATTCTGATCTTCTAGTTCTACAGTCTCGTGATTTGTCTCGTTCTCCTCAGAAGGGTCACTGTTATTAATTTCACTTCTCTCAGGAGAATAAATCACGTGTCTGTGACGCCAGTGAATTATTTTCTTATCTGCCATGGCGTCAATAACTCTTAGCTCTCTTTTAATTCTAGGTTAACCTAGGATGCTTAATATTATGTCAGTTCTGCTGCGTTTGACCTCCTCTATCCTTGCCTTACGCTCTCTGCAATAACGCTGCCGTAGCGGTGTGCTCGCTGTTCTGCTGATGGCGCCGCCCCAGCCACAGTCCTCTGGCGTCTGCGCCGCTGGCTTAATATTAGTCAGAAGCACGCATCCTACCCGAGAGCCTCGTCGCGCCGGTATGTCCTCGCTCTGGCCGCGCCGTCTCTCCTCGTCGAAGTTCGATGACTTGTTCTCGCAAAGCTGCATAAACTGCCCCGTTTCTTCGCACGAAGCCACGCTCCACGTGGGTTGTCGTCAGCTGGACCAACGGCGGCCGGCTGCCTTAGTGCGTGTGGCCTTGACTGACTTCCGAAACCAGTTTCAAACAGCTGCTGCAGCCGCTCGCTTTCTGCGGCGTCACGAGCCCCCACCGCCCGAAATTTTTTCTTCGCGCACCGCTCCGCTGCGCCCAGCTCGTTACACATAAACGTCACCACTGACTATTACATCTCACGTTCTCCATGACACTGTGCTCTCATAACACTAACTAAATGTTTACTCTCGAGTCACTGCTTACACTGTCCAATGTCACTGTATAAGTCACTGTTCAGTTAATTCTTTTATCCTACCTCACTGCTCATGTTCATGTTCTTTACTCACTGTTTAAGTAACTGTTCATCATCTTCGTATTCCCGCATGCACTAATTTTTAGTGCGCATTCTGTTATGATGACTGCTGTGTGCAGACACTCTTACTCCACTTAGCGAATACTCTTCAGCTACATCCCCACCAGGGATGCCATGTGCAACACCCTCATTGACATTGTAGCGAGAAGGAAGGGATTCTGTGCACAATATCACTAACCTGGTGTCTTGCTGCTTCGGTAAGTCCCTCATAGCACAGAAGTAGCTCTCAGTCGCCAGGTTCCAGGTAGCTGGTGATCCTGCTGAATTGGAGTGTTTAGGGATACCAGTTGTTAATTGTAGTGAAGGCAGCAGAGGATCAAGTAGGTAAAAAGACGAGGGCTAGTAGAAATCCTTGGGTAACAGAAGAAATATTGAATTTAATTGATGAAAGGAGAAAATATAAAAATGCAGTAAATGAAGCAGGCAAAAAGGAATACAAACGACTCAGAAATGAGATCGACAGGAAGTGTAAAATGGCTAAGCAGGGATGGCTAGAGCACAAATGTAAGGATGTAGAGGCTTTTCTCACTAGGGGTAAGATAGATACTGCCTACAGGAAAATTAAAGAGGCCTTTGGAGATAAGAGAACCACTTGTATGAACATCAAGAGCTCAAATGCAAACCCAGTTCTAAGCAAAGAAGGGAAAGCAGAAAGGTGGAAGGAGTATATGGAGGGTCTATACAAGGGCGATGTACTTGAGGACAATATTATGGAAATGGAAGAGGATGTAGATGAAGATGAAATGGGAGATACGATCCTGCGTGAAGAGTTTGACAGAGCACTGAAATACCTGAGTCGAAACAAGGCCCCCGGAATAGACAACATTCCATTGAAACTACTGACGGCCTTGGGAGAGCCAGTCCTGACTAAACTCTACCATCTGGTGAGCAAGATGTATGAAACAGGCGAAGTACCCTCACACTTCAAGAAGAATATAATAATTCCAATCCCAAAGAAAGCAGGTGTTGACAGATGTGAAAATTACCGAACAATCAGTTTAACAAGCCACAGCTGCAAAATACTAACACGAATTCTTTACAGACGATTGGAAAAACTAGTAGAAGCCGACCTCGGCGAAGATCAGTTTGGATTCCGTAGAAATACTAGAACATGTGAGGCAATACTGACCTTGCGACTTACCTTAGAAGAAAGATTAAGGAAAGGCAAATGTACGTTTTTAGCATTTGTAGACTTACAGAAAGCTTTTGACAATGTTGACTGGAATACTCTCTTTCAAACTCTAAAAGTGGGAGGCGTAAAATACAGGGAGCGAAAGGCTATTTACAATTTGTACACAAACCAAATGGCAGTTATAAGAGTCGAGGGACATGAAAGGGAAGCAGTGGTTGGGAAGGGAGTTAGAAAGGGTTGTAGCCTCTCCCCGATGTTATTCAATCTGTATATTGAGCAAGCAGTAAAGATAACAAAGGAAAAATTCGGAGTAGGTATTAAAATCCATGGAGAAGAAATAAAAACTTTGAAGTTCGCCGATGACATTGTAATTCTGTCGGAGACAGCAAAAGACTTGGAAGAGCAGTTGAATGGAATGGACAGTGTCTTGAAAGGAGGATATAAGATGAACATCAACAAAAGCAAAACGAGGATAATGGAATGTAGTCGAATTAATTCGGGTGATGCTCAGGGAATTAGATTAGGAAATGAGACACTTAAAGTAGTAAAGGAGTTTTGCTATTTGGGGATCAAAATAACTGATGATGGTCGAAGTAGAGAGGATATAAAATGTAGACTGGCAATGGCAAGGAAAGCGTTTCTGAAGAAGAGAAATTTGTTAACATCGAGTACAGATTTAAGTGTCAGGAACTCGTTTCTGAAAGTATTTGTATGGAGTGTAGCCATGTATGGAAGTGAAAAATGGACGATAAGTAGTTTGGACAAGAAGAGAATGGAAGGTTTCGAAATGTGGTACTACAGAAGAATGCTGAAGATTAGATGGGTAGATCACATAACTAACGAGGAGGTATTGAATAGGATTGGGGTGAAGAGAAGTTTGTGGCATAACTTGACCAGAAGAAGGGATCGGTTGGTAGGACATGTTCTGAGGCATCAAGGGATCACCAATTTAGTATTGGAGGGCAGCGTGGAGGGTAAAAATCTTAGAGGGAGACCAAGAGATGAATACACTAAGCAGATTCAGAAGGATGTAGGTTGCAGTAGGTACTGGGAGATGAAGCAGCTTGCACAGGATAGAGTAGCATGGAGAGCTGCATCAAACCAGTCTCAGGACTGAAGACCACAACAACAACAACAATTGTCAACAACGATTGCACTATATTTGTTTTAATACAGAAATTGCTTTGTCACACATGTCACAGAATCAGCATTTGCTATATGTTGGCTCTGGACTACGCCGTTATATTCGACCCTTTTCAACCATTAAACAGTTTTCCGACTTTTTATGACGATAGACACTGCTTACGACACGTGACGTTCTTATAACTAATAACTTCACTTTATATCTTATTTAAAATCTGAAATATGCACTTGTGACTTCTTTTAGAGCCGCCCCGGTCACTCGACCGTGCGTTTTGAGTGGGTCCTCGCAACTCATTCGCCCTGTCTTCCGGAAGGACAAGAGAGACCACCCCACCGTTCTCTCTCAGCCAATCAGAACACTTCTCTCGTTTCCTACATATATATACAGTATATCTTCAGCCAATGGCCGTTCAGATCGCTGTCACTAGGCGGATCTGACGTCACGTTTGCGGACATTATGACGGAAGTTTCTCTCGGAACATTGTCTCAGATTGTAAGATCGACTCCCGAATAGTCGGATTCTGTCCCTAATAAGGTTGCACAAAATTGTCTCCTATGATTTCATCACTAATGCTCTGCTCTTGCTGACGTTTAATTGTTAAATGTACACATAGCCTGACTGGTACTGAGCATTCCAGATCGCAAAAATGTGCCTAATACTTGGCTTAAACACGTGAAGGGAATGCATATATACATTATAATAGGCTATTATAGGCAGTTACTAACAGAGGATCATACACTACTACAACCGTGGTGAGTATGTACTCATAATCTGTGTATACACGAAACTGAATTCCATTGATTTGCAGAAGTGAATGACTTTCACGATCTTTGCTAACAATCAAGAGTTCTTTCCTAATCGAACACTTGACTGAATGATCACGGATCGGACAGGTCCTTGAAGGAAATAAGTCACCGTAACGGGTGGACCATTGTCATGTCACTTACTATGGGCAGTACAATAGCTGTAATACTATACCAGGGATTCGATCGGTTCTCGGGCCCGAATAACGTGTCAACAGAATTTATTATATCCCGGAAGTATTCGGAAATTCCACACCTAAGGAAGATGTCCACCTTGGTTTACAAAGCTTGTGTTTAACTAAGATTCGTGAAGTTAGAAAAGAAAAGATTCTCCAATGGTTACTAGAGAAAGCATGGTAGCTTCAGAAAATTACTATGTGAACTTGTAAATAGGAAGAGCAAATTGATAATTTCTGTACATTGCAATTATGAGCATCTGGAGTTACATTTATGAAATAGTCTGAGTCCGTAACGTCCTTGGTAAACCAGCGTGTTGCGCACCACACCGGGTAGCTCAGTGTGCGACGAACCTCAGACAGGAGTTCACAAAAGAGACATAATGTGTTATTTAAATCAGGTGAAACAGTCATTGTTCGCTCAGAAAATGAATCTGAACTTGTAACTAAACCATGGACCTAATTATTCCACTTCGCACTAACTACACTCCTGGAAATTGAAATAAGAACACCGTTAATTCATTGTCCCAGGAAGGGGAAACTTTATTGACACATTCCTGGGGTCAGATACATCACATGATCACACTGACAGAACCACAGGCACATAGACACAGGCAACAGAGCATGCACAATGTCGGCACTAGTACAGTGTATATCCACCTTTCGCAGCAATGCAGGCTGCTATTCTCCCATGGAGACGATCGTAGAGATGCTGGATGTAGTCCTGTGGAATGGCTTGCCATGTCATTTCCACCTGGCGCCTCAGTTGGACCAGCGTTCGTGCTGGACGTGCAGACCGCGTGAGACGACGCTTCATCCAGTCCCAAACATGCTCAATGGGGGACGGATCCGGAGATCTTGCTGGCCAGGGTAGTTGACTTACACCTTCTAGAGCACGTTGGGTGGCACGGGATGCATGCGGACGTGCATTGTCCTGTTGGAACAGCAAGTTCCCTTGCCAGTCTAGGAATGGTAGAACGATGGGTTCGATGACGGTTTGGATGTACCGTGCACTATTCAGTGTCCCCTCGACGATCACCAGTGGTGTACGGCCAGTGTAGGAGATCGCTCCCCACACCATGATGCCGGGTGTTGGCCCTGTGTGCCTTGGTCGTATGCAGTCCTGATTGTGGCGCTCACCTGCACGGCGCCAAACACGCATACGACCATCATTGGCACCAAGGCAGAAGCGACTCTCATCGCTGAAGACGACACGTCTCCATTCGTCCCTCCATTCACGCCTGTCGCGACACCACTGGAGGCGGGCTGCACGATGTTGGGGCGTGAGCGGAAGACGGCCTAACGGTGTGCGGGACCGTAGCCCAGCTTCATGGAGACGGTTGCGAATGGTCCTCGCCGATACCCCAGGAGCAACAGTGTCCCTAATTTGCTGGGAAGTGGGCGGTGCGGTCCCCTACGGCACTGCGTAGGATCCTACGGTCTTGGCGTGCATCCGTGCGTCGCTGCGGTCCGGACCCAGGTCGACGGGCACGTGCACCTTCCGCCGACCACTGGCGATAACATCGATGTACTGTGGAGACCTCACGCCCCACGTGTTGAGCAATTCGGCGGTACGTCCACCCGGCCTCCCGCATGCCCACTATACGCCCTCGCTCAAAGTCCGTCAACTGCACATACGGTTCACGTCCACGTTGTCGCGGCATGCTACCAGTGTTAAAGACTGCGATGGAGCTCCGTATGCCACGGCAAACTGGCTGACACTGACGGCGGCGGTGCACAAATGCTGCGCAGCTAGCGCCATTCGACGGCCAACACCGCGGTTCCTGGTGTGTCCGCTGTGCCGTGCGTGTGATCATTGCTTGTACAGCCCTCTCGCAGTGTCCGGAGCAAGTATGGTGGGTCTGACACACCGGTGTCAATGTGTTCTTTTTTCCATTTCCAGGAGTGTAAATCGTGTGAGAAAGAACTTCTTGCCGAACATAAAAATCCAGAAAAGAGATAGATGTGCTAGTAGAAACGATGGCACATGGATTGAAATTATTGTTAGAAATTGTAGTTAAGACAGATACACGAACTTTCATGCATCCACGAATTCGAAGTGACTTCGTAGATTGCTTGCTTAAGAGCTTTTCATACGTGAACTAAAACATATATTATTGCAAGGTGGAATGAACGGTAATGGGAGAATCTTGCTCCTTTGTAGTCTTCCCATTCACTCAGAGATTAAATTCACCGAGAACAGAAATATTTAAGCCTGGCCCGATGACATATGCCCATACGGTACAAACTGCATGGCCTTAAGAATGACGGTAAGAGTTGTGGTTCAAAAGTATACTGATTGACCGTTGATGTTCTGGACCGAACCACTAGACAGTGACACCGACTTCTTGCTTGGCAAGCTACTTGAGATATAGTTCGTACGCAATGGCAAACACTCAGAGAATAGATAAAATGGAGACTGCTGCAAGGGAGGGGTGGTAGTTCAGTAATAATGGCTGCAGAGTGACATAGAACCGGTACTGCCAGAGGGACGTAGTCCATACTCTGGTACACGAGGATCTCCTCAACCAAATAATAACAACACCAGAGATTAAATGAGAGGTCGGTAAAATGATAGATGACAAGGGAGGGTATAAAGAATAACTACAAGTACACACGGCGGTAGGCGACCGGCAAAACGAACGACTGCGGATGAGTCTCCCTATTCCTCGTTCATTCTGTGGGTGATGGTAAGTATCTGTATAACAACTTGCCAGCAGATCTGCTGTTTCGGAGGCCTGCGTAGTTTCTGTTCTTTGGAATCATTGCAATAGATCGACTAATGGCATTACAGTAGAATGTTATTTCCCAAACGAAATTTACTAAATACCTTTAAAGATGTAGCCACTTCAAGCACAACTGTTTGCGACCGAGGTAACCTCTGCCACATCTTGTGGGAACAAAATAGATCTTTGTCTACACAACTGAACTTAAGGGTGTCTGGATAGTACAACGACAGTCAAGGAGACTTCGTCGATGTATTTCACTAGAGTAGACACAACATTGGGGTTGAACGACGTGTCCATTTAAGATTTGCAGGCCTATTAAAATGGTAACATTTTCTAGTGTGGTATCCACAACGAAACTGATACCAAGTGGACTGTTCAATGCCGTTGCTCAGTTGGCTACTGACAGGGGAAAAGTTGTGGTAGTCTATTCAATGACGTTATCTTCTCCTGGTTCAATAGTACTTCTAAATATAGTTCCACAATATCACAGATAAAACGTACAAGAAAACTTATTAAGATATGGTAGCCTTCTACCTCTACATCATTCAAGTTGCATAACTTAATTGAATCTGACTTCAAGCCAGGGACTGTCATTACCTTACACACTAGTACACATGTTGTATACAATCAGCGCAAAAACAGAAAATAACAGACAGAAAACATGGTAACTGCAGCACAAAATACTATCAAGTTAATAGGATAAATGTAGCTTGGACACAGCACAAAGAACTAGCACAGCAAAGTGACTTGAGCAGCATACACTCCGTTGCGTAATTATACTTATTACTGCAATCGAGGACCTTTTTACAAAACTCGGTATCTGCAGAAGAGTAAATTTTTGAGGAAACACAATTTTTAAATGCCAGACAAAAATACAAATTACATAAACAAAATAGTTTAACATTTACACCACTCTTGTAGGCACGATTCCATTTGTGTGTTTAACTTATCTAAAATTTCCATTGTTTATTTCAGAAGAGTAGGACAGAGTTTCGAAATTTTTACAGAAGTTGATAAATGCAAAGATGGAAACTAAGCGTTTTCTTTTTATCCACGTTCAGATTGGTTTTTTCTGTTTCTTTTTTATGTTTAATATACAGAGTGTTTCAAAATCAATATGCAGATTTTAAGGCTTTGTGATGTTTATTATCTTCAACATAAATTTGTAAGTAGTATATGAAATGAAAGAGAAGCTCAAACAGTTTTTCTCAGAATTACTCAATGTAAGCACCATTCTTTACACATCTATAGGTGAGTTCCTCCCAAACCTTGATCAGTGTGCCTGGAGTAATTCTTGCAACGGGTAGCAGAGGCACATACACATGATTCATTATGAACCACCAACCGTAAGAATCGCATGGCGCCGGATCGTGTGTGAACGTGGAGGTCATCAAAAACAAGCTCTGTCTTCTGGCCACTTGTGGCAAATCTAGCAGAAGGGCACAGTACAGCTTATCCAATCGTACACTGAGCTGTGCCAGTACAGAGGAGCACCCTCATGCTGCCAGATAAAGTTCTGTGCTTGAGCTTCTTCCTGTTGAGAAAAGAACCATAGTCTTAGTGCATAAAACACATCAGTTTCTTAACCTAATAAGAGAGGCCCATAAACGTTTCGCCGGGATACGGCACCAAAATGTTCCATTTAAGGTAGTCTCCTTGTAACTGTACTATCTCATTGGCTTTTGGTGATTTCCAGGTGCAAAAATTGTGTGCACGTCCATGTTTCCACTTGGGTCAAAAGTCGATTCATCACCGAAGACTACACGGTCTAGAATACTTTCATTGTAATGCAGTAACATTTCGTTTTTAATGTTTCCGCGTGAACCGTAGTCTCTAGGTTTTAGAGCTTACCGGCCGGAGTGGCCGAGCGGTTCTAGGCGCTACAGTCTGGAACCGCGCAACCGCTATGGTCGCAGGTTCGAATCCTGCCTCGGGCATGGATGTGTGTGACGTCCTTAGATTAGTTAGATTTAAATAGTTCTAAGTTCTAGGGGACTGATGACCTCAGCAGTTAAGTCCCATAGTGCTCAGAGCCATTTGAACCTTTAGAGCTTATAACTGCAAAGCAGTAACTGGTAAGCATCTCCTTAAAAGTCGCCGTGCAGATGTCGTTGTAATTATTAATTCAGGACTAGCCTTCCAACTGATGCCTTGGTGCTACAAGTGGGAGATTCTCAATCGTTCAACACGTTCATCAGTCAAGCTTAGTCGTTCCCTACTCTTCCCTTCGCGCACAGGTATACAACCCAAACTGTATGAAGAATGACATTTTCATTCAACAACGGAGTGTAACCTGATGTGAAACTTCCTGGCAGATTAAAACTGTGTGCAAGACCGAGACTCGTACTACGCAATATCCATGCACCCAGGAGAGCTGGTACTGCAAGTTTCGCAGGAGAGCTTCTGTGAAGTTTGAGAGATGCGAGATGAGGTACTGGCGGGAGTAAGGTTTTGAGGATGGGACGTGAGTCGTGCTTCGGTAACTCAGTCACCATTCCCACTACACGTGTCAGGGTAGTAGGCTGCCCTAGTTCGGCCTCCTACCGCACTGCCGCGTGTCTTCCTAGTTTCCAACCAGTGTCGTGTGAGTCCTCGTGTGCACTCTATCGCTACTTGACGGCTAGAGTCGAGCGTTTGTGCAGCTCTTCCTGATGTGGTGTTGTCATGCGCTGTCATATCCAACATGCTTCCCAACTCCATTCCATGTAAAGGTCAACTGCCTGTTTAGAAATACACGACTGGTTGATGGACGAGATCAAGTACATACTGCATGCAGCTTCAACACGATACCACAGTTCATCAAGAGAAGTGTCTGGCTTATTGTGATGAGCCAGTTGCTCGGCCACCATTGACCAGATGTTATCAATTGGTGAGAGATCTGGAGAATGTGCTGACCAGGGCAGCAGTCGCACATTTTCTGTATCCAGAAAGCCCCTTACGGGACCTGCAACATGTAACGTCCACTGTTCAAAGTGCCGTCATTGCGAACAAGAGGTGACCGAGACGTGTAACCAATGGCTCCCCAAACCATCACTCCAGTATGGCGAAGACGAATACACGCTTCCAATGTGTGTTCACCGCGATGTCGCCAAACACGGATTCGAGCATCATGATGCTGTAAACAGAACCTGGATTCTTCCGAAAAATTACGTTTGCCATTCGTGCACCCAAGTTCGTCGTTGGGTACACCATCGCAGGCGCTCCTGTCTGTGATGCAGCGTCAAGGGTAACCGCAGCCATGGTCTCCGAGGTGATAGTCCATGCTGCTCCAAACGTCGTCGAACTGTTCGTGCAGATGGTTGTTGTCTTGCAAACGTCCCCATCTGTTGACTTAGGGATCGAGACGTGGCTGCCCGATCCGTTACAGCCATGCGGATAAGATGCCTGTCATCTTAACTGCTAGTGATACGAGGCCGTTGGGATCCAGCACAGCGTTCTGTATTATCCCCCTGAACCCACCGATTCCATATTCTGCTAGCAGTCATTGGATCTCGACCAACGCGGGGAGCAATCTCACTATACGATAAACCGGAATCGCTATAGGCTACAATCCGACCTTTATCAAAGACCGAAATGTGATGGTACGCATTTCTCCTCCTTACACGAGGCATCACAACAACGTTTCACCAGGCAACGCCCATCAACTGCTGTTTGTGTATGAGAAATCGGTTGGAAACTTTCCTCATGTCAGCACGTTGTAGGTATCGCCACCGGCGCCAACCTTGTATGAATGCTCTGAAAAGCTAATCATTTGCATATCACAGCATCTTCTTCCTGTGTATTAAATTTCGCGTCTGTAGCACGTCATCTTCGTGGTGTAGCAATTTTATTGGACAGTATTGTATTTTACCGGTTTTAAATTCTTGCGTTCCCGACCAGTTTTAATGTGGCTTCTGATCTTTCGACTTGCACTTCCTTGTTTTGTAGCGAAGACGTTCGATTACGAGGTTTCGAAGTTATCGATGATGGTAGAGGTATCTCCTTTTACTTCTCAATGTTCTCTCAGGTCACTCTATATGTGGAGTCCTGCCCACACGTCTCTTGTAGGGTGCCTTGCATGCTGTGTTCTCGAACAACTAAACAACGATTCAAGTAAATCACATTAATGCTTTCTATTACAATAAAGTAGGTTGCTAATACTTAATTTTGGTCCCAAGAAATTGGCGACAGGCAAATAAGCAATCTTATACGCTATGTACAATTTCCATGCGAGCTATAGCACAAGGTCATGCGGATCACTAACTCGCGGCCCTTCTAATGCTTCTCTTCGAGTAGTGGTTTCTAATCCAGGTCTTCCACTGTCTGCCAAGGTTGGCTGGAGTGGCCCTTACATTCTCTTCTTGTAGAGGCCTCTTCTGTCATGGAGTGGTCCTAGTCAGCTTACTATTGGCTGACGTCGTCTCACAGCCTTCTCTGCTCTTGGATTATTGATATTCGTGCCGACTCTTGTAGTTACGCCGGAACACTATAGAGCGTTCGCGTTTCTACAAAGAGAAAATAATTTACCTAAGTCACAAATCTCCTACAAAGATTCTGCTGGCCGGTGATTTTAATCGTGTTTCCAGCCAGTGGATCAGTCTCCTAATTATAGGAGAAATCGATGACATTGTACGCTCCCTGCATCTTCATGATGCATGTGTTTGTCGGCATACTTCACTTTTCCGAGACACTCATTTGACTGGCGACTAGATCGTGAGGCTTCGCGGCTGTAATATTGGCTGTACGGCTTCCCATTGACGCTACTAATAATTGTAATTGCCAACATCGATTCGATGTGTCATTAGCTAAGATATTTGGTCGAGGTGTGTGTGTGTTTTTGGTTGGGTGGGGCCTGGATAGGACATTTGACTGAGGAACACGTGGCTGGCAAGTTGTGGCTTTAGGGGGATTCTGGCTGCCCGGCGCGAGTCTCGAGCAACTACATGGGGTTAAATTGGTCGGCGGCAAGCCTGGCCGCCTCGCTTAAGAATTCGTAGCGGCGTGTAGGGCTTAATAACCAGGACTGCCTCAGCTGCAAAATTCTGTCTCTTAAAGTCCATTTTTAATGCTCGTCACAAGGCTCTTTCAGCCTTCCCGTGGTGCCAGACGTTAAGCTCGGCATGTCACGGGTCCTCCCAGATGTTGCCTTGCGACAAATGGGAGAGCTGCGACCCAACCCGATTCGAAAGCGAAGGGTGTGTGACATAGGAGGAGCAGTGTCCAGGGACCAAAGATCAGTCCCTTCGGCGGGGAGGGTTGAGTGGGGCTGCTAGGTTGCGGCGGGTATTGCTCACTCTGTGTGTGACCCTTCTGCGGTGGGCTCTGCTACTCCTCTCCCTCCCTGTGCAGAGCACAGAACACCGGCGACCTCGTTTATCGGTGTGGGATCTCGGCGCGAGTTCGCAAGGACGCTTCGCTGCGCCCGTGGGTAAACGGGGCACGTTCTGCCAAACCCAGGAGTGGTGATATCGCCTGGGCCAGCTTAACTGGGTCCAGACCGCTGATCGACTGGGTGACCAGCCTACTACCTGAGTAGGTGCCTGGCCGAGAGGTGGAAGCTCGGGCTATTAGGCTGCGAAGGGCGAGGAGTGCACCCAGTTCTCTGGAGTGCATGGTGTCCTTGTCGAGGAGTGCTGGGTGAAATAACCGATGATGAGGCCACCGAGGGGGACCAATGCATTGGCGACGACGTGATTAACCTGGCCGCTCAGGAGTGCCCTTGGCCTAGGGGTGAGGTTGGTGGAAGCGCTGCATTGGTGTCCCCCCCTCCCCCCCCCTTCCAGAGGAGCTGGTCTGGGGTAAGAGACGCGCTCCCACCTTTTGCCATTCGTTAATTAATAATAGCTGAAATAGTAACAAGTGATGTGAGTGTGCCTTCACGGGCATCAATCATCCTGCCCCACAGAACGAGTTGGGACAGGCGACTGATGAAAATGTTACGTTGAGGCATGCTAGGATTATGCTGCTCTCGGAGCAGAATATTAGAAGTGGTACAATCAGTCAAGTGGCTTTGTTAACTATTAAAAACGTGTTGGCGGCATGGGCTATTGCCAATTCCAAACTCGAAGACTGCGTTGAAGAACTACAAAAAGAAAACGAGGAACTGAGAAAACAACCGACTAAGACCTGGGCGGAGTTGTTGTACAAGTGCCACCCAAGCTGCAGACCACTGAAGATACAACAGCGAACGTAACCAAGCGGCCAGACATGGCGGTCTTCTTTAGGCCCCTGCCTGGCCAAGGCAACAAGAAAGTCCAAGAACTTTTTACAACTATTGTCAACCCTTTTAAAGATAAAATTTACCTGGCAAACATGTTGTAATTGTAGACGTAGCCACTGAGGAAGACAAAGAGAAACTTCTATATAATCAAAAGCTAAGCAAAGTATTCAAATGTGAGTCACCTCAGAAAATAAATTGCTTAGTTATATTGCACGATGTACGAGGGTCAGTCAAAAAGTAATGCCTCCTATTTTTTTTCTACGTTTAATTGTCAGGAAATTTAAATGCAATTACATAGGTTGAAAACCACAACATTGAGGATCATTTTGTCATTTTTCAATGTAATCTCCGCCCATCTCTACAGTTTTGGTCCATCTTTGAACAAGGGCATGTATCCCAGCACGGTAAAAATCACAGCTCTGCTTCCTAAGCCATTGACGCACGGATGTTTTGACGGCCTCCTCATCTTCAAAATGAATCCCACGATGAGCTTCTTTTAGTGGCCCGAACAGATGGAAGTCTGATGGTGCCAGGTCAGGGCTGTATGGGGGATGAGGCAAAACTTCCCATCCAATTTTGACAATCTCGTCAGAGGTGTGACGACTGGTGTGTGGTCTTGCATTGTCATGCAAAAGAAGAACATCTGCCATTGATTTTGTTGGGCGAACTCGCTGAAGACGTGCTTTAAGTTTGTTGAGGGTTGTGACGTATTGAACAGAATTTATTGTGCATCCCTGCTCCAAAAAATCAACCAGAATCACACCCTCTGTATCCCAGAAAACTGTTGCCATAACTTTCCCTGCCGATCGCACAGTTTTGAATTTTTTCTTCCTCGGCGAGCTTGTGTGACGCCACTCCATTGACTGCCTCTTTGATTCGGGTTCAAAAAAATGCACCCATGTTTCGTCCCCGGTCACAATTTTTTTCAGAAACTCATCTCCCTCCAAACGGAAGCGCTGCAAGTGTTGAGAGGCTATTGTTTTCCTTGCCTCTTTATTATGATCGGTTAACATTCTTGGAACCCACCGTGCACAAACTTTTGAGTACCCCAATTGTTTAATAATCGTGATCACACTGCCTTTACTAAGAGAAATAATGCGACACACTTCATCTGCAGTCACCCGACGGTCACCACGAATGATGTCATCAACTTGCTGAATGTTGTGTGGAGTCACTGCACTCACCAGCCTGCCGCTCCGCTTTTCGTCAGTCAACGGTGTTTGCCCTTCAGCTTCCTTACAACGACGAACCCATCGTCTAACAGTGCTGACATCCACTGTCACAACACCATACACCTTCTTCAGTCTTTCATGAATGCGTATGGGCGTTTCACCTTCTGCATTCAAGAATTCAATCACACAACGCTGTCTCAAACGAACATCGATGTCGGCCATCTTACAAACTTCTGCTGTGCTGCCACCTGTTGACACAGAAAGTTACTACTGCAGTGGATTGCAGAAGAAGGTTTGAGGAATGGCGCCAAATTCAAATTTTTCACTTAACTTAAGTTCTTTAAGTAGAAAAAAAATGGGAGGCATTACTTTTTGACCGACCCTCGTATCTTCTGTAATGAAAGACGAAGAACTGTATGAAAGAATAAAACGACAAAATTTTGAATGCATGGGAGGTGAAAAGTTCAAAAATACTTTTAAATTGAGATTCAAAACGGGGCCTTGGGAGCATGATGTCGTGCATCAAATAGCTCAGGTCACCAGAGCAATGTGGAAGAAAGTCATGAAAATGGGATAACTTTATATAGGATTTCACATAGTCACTATTAGGGATTATCTCGTGGTACCTCATTGCCACAACTATCGTGATCTGGACCACATTCTCAAGCAGTGCACCAGGGTTTGCCATGCTCTAAGTGCAGTGAGGAAGGTCATACCTACAAAGATCGCAGGGCAGCAGGGGTATGTATCCCATGTAAGAAAAGACGCAAGAGATCATGCAGAGCCACTGGTCAGAATTGCCCTACGTACAGAATACTTGAGCAAAGGCTTATTACAAGAATATATTATGGTTGAAAACGGTAACTGGAACAGGATGCTAAAGCGAAAATCCCCGAGTGAAAGGAGAAGGGACGCTATGAGTGAGGGCAAGTAAATTTAGAGAATTCTTGAGGTCGCTCTCGGGCATCCACAAAACTGAAAAGATTGACATCGGGATACAAAAGGAGCTTCGCACAATGATTGCAGCTCCTTCCTCCCAAAGTCGGGGAATTAGGCTGACAAAAGACCTGCAGCGGCAAGGGCAACCCATGGTAGTGGCCCCACCAGTGGCCTTGAAGGAAAATGAACTGTTTAGAGTTTAACAACATCCAGTCCAGAAAATATAGTAACAAGCACAAGTGTGCTTCCATCTACACAAGACACCACTCTGGGCAGGATGCCGCCTGCTGACCCTGTTAGAGTGTATTCAGATATAGAACACGCCATGCAATAGGCATGGTTGGAGCAGCCAGCTACCCTGACCACTGCTTTGTAGGGTATAAATATGGTAGACAGGTCACCTTGTCGGTGATGGGGGACACAGCTCAAATCTCCCCACCGACTTCGGAGCCGTGCGGGATCTCCCTAATAAAGTTTTTAAAGATGCGAAATATTCGATATCGATGACGTTTACACACAATCAGTCTTGGTAAATGGTCACATCACCTTCGACTGGAGGAAGAACTGTCCAGATGATCGAATACACTCATATATCACATAATGCCTAAATTAGCCATTAGCCAACTAAACACACACGACAGCAGACTGATGATGCAGGAGCTATGTAAGGTGATGCAGGAGAAGAGACTAGACGTGCTCTGCCTGCTCCCAAGCTGGGAGAATAGCTTTTACAGCCGCAACATGGCACGTTGTTAGCAGTGGGGATGACCTGAAAGCGGCAATAACAATCATCAACAAATTCATTTCAGGTAACGTCTCTCTCGCAGTACACTAACAGTTACTGCAAAGTAGTGGACATGCAATCTCCAGCAGGAGTATTAACTCTCGCAAATATGTACTTTCAGTGTGCAGACAACATCGAGCTACACTTAGACCATCTTACAAGAACAATATAGCGTTGTGGGGACGAAAAGTAACTGTAACTGCAGATATAAATGAGAAGTCCCCCCTATGGTACAGTGGCACAAGAGACGCAAATGGAGGAAAAGCGGAAGAATCGATCATGACCTTGCAACTGTGGTGGTCAACAAGCCTGGTAATCCTCCCACCTACGCAGCATGAGGGTGACAAGGCAAAAATATTGACGTAACGTTAACTACACCAAACGCCTTTAACGTCATAAAAAATTGGAAGGTCGAAGATAACGCCACCACAAGTAATCAAAATGTCATCATTACCTTCACTTTAGTGGAAAGAGAGTGCCACTGGACCATGGTGTGGGAGGTTCAGTTTAACTACAACAAAGGACATGGCGAGCGCTTAGTGAGGGAGTGTGACATCCCTGCATTACCAGAAGGTGACCTACACCATGGCATAGATGTGAACAATTACGCCGAAGAGCTGGTGAGTGCAATAACCAGAAGGATGAAGGCAGCTGTACCAGCTAGGAGGAAGAACATGGCGGTCTCTCCACCACCATAAAGCACTCCGTATTCAGACCACGAGTGGCCTACCGGGACCGTCCGACCGCCGTGCCATCCTCAGTGGAGGATGCGGAGAGGAGGGGTGTGGGCTCAGCACACCGCTCTTCTGGTCGTTATGATAGTGTTCTTGACTGAAGCCACTACTATTCGTCCAAGTAGCTCCTCAACTGGCATCACGAGACTGAATGCACACCGAAAAATGGCAACAGCGCATGGCAGCCTCGATGGTTACCCATCCAAGTACCGACCACGCCCGAGAGCCCTTAACTTCGGGAACCAGTGTATCCACTACGGCAAGACCGTCTCATGGTCACCTGAATTAGAGGATAAGCGCCAGTCTGTCAGAAGGCTGAGGCGGCACTACCAGTGCTGTGTCGTCCAGTGAGAAAGGCAAAGATGCCTGCAGCAATCTGGGAGGCAAAGAAAAGTTTCCAAAATGAACTTCGTGCAGTAAGGGTACGGAGATGGGAAAGCTAGGCACTAAATCTACACTCCTGGAAATGGAAAAAAGAACACATTGACACCGGTGTGTCAGACCCACCATACTTGCTCCGGACACTGCGAGAGGGCTGTACAAGCAATGATCACACGAACGGCACAGCGGTCACACCAGGATCCGCGGTGTTGGCCGTCGAATGGCGCTAGCTGCGCAGCATTTGTGCACCGCTGCCGTCAGTGTCAGCCAGTTTGCCGTGGCATACGGAGCACCATCGCAGTCTTTAACACTGGTAGCATGCCGCGACAGCGTGGACGTGAACCGTATGTGCAGTTGACGGACTTTGAGCGAGGGCGTATAGTGGGCATGCGGGAGGCCGGGTGGACGTATCGCCGAATTGCTCAACACGTGGGGCGTGAGGTCTCCACAGTACATCGATGTTGTCGCCAGTGGTCGGCGGAAGGTGCACGTGCCCGTCGACCTGGGACCGGACCGCAGCGACGCACGGATGCACGCCAAGACCGTAGGATCCTACGCAGTGCCGTAGGGGACTGCACCGCCACTTCCCAGCAAATTAGGGTCACTGTTGCTCCTGGGGTATCGGCGAGGACCATTCGCAACCGTCTCCATGAAGCTGGGCTACGGTCCCGCACACCGTTAGGCCTTCTTCCGCTCACGCCCCAACATCGTGCAGCCCGCCTCCAGTGGTGTCGCGACAGGCGTGAATGGAGGGACGAATGGAGACGTGTCGTCTTCAGCGATGAGAGTCGCTTCTGCCTTGGTGCCAATGATGGTCGTATGCGTGTTTGGCGCCGTGCAGGTGAGCGCCACAATCAGGACTGCATACGACCGAGGCACACAGGGCCAACACCCGGCATCATGGTGTGGGGAGCGATCTCCTACACTGGCCGTACACCACTGGTGATCGTCGAGGGGACACTGAATAGTGCACGGTACATCCAAACCGTCATCGAACCCATCGTTCTACCATTCCTAGACCGGCAAGGGAACTTGCTGTTCCAACTGGACAATGCACGTCCGCATGTATCCCGTGCCACCCAACGTGCTCTAGAAGGTGTAAGTCAACTACCCTGGCCAGCAAGATCTCCGGATCTGTCCCCCATTGAGCATGTTTGGGACTGGATGAAGCGTCGTATCACGCGGTCTGCACGTCCAGCACGAACGCTGGTCCAACTGAGGCGCCAGGTGGAAATGGCATGGCAAGCCGTTCCACAGGACTCCATACAGCATCTCTACGATCGTCTCCATGGGAGAATAGCAGCCTGCATTGCTGCGAAAGGTGGATATACACTGTACTAGTGCCGACATTGTGCATGCTCTGTTGCCTGTGTCTATGTGCCTGTGGTTCTGTCAGTGTGATCATGTGATGTATCTGACCTCAGGAATGTGTCAATAAAGTTTCCCCTTCCTGGGACAATGAATTCACGGTGTTCTTATTTCAATATCCAGGAGTGTATTAGTTATAGACCCATGGGGACTTCCCTATAAGTTAGTCAGATAAGAGATCCGCTCTCCAATGGCAATATCAACAGTTAGGCGTGGGGACAGGATGACGGAAACCTGGCAAGAAACTGCTGAGGTCCTCCTCTGGTCCTTACTGCCTGACGACAGTGCAGATGTGGAAACCGAAAGCCAGTGCCAATTGAGAAATGATGATCTTCACAGATATACTAACGACAGGACAGTTGACTCCGTTTCTGAAGAGGAGGTGGATGAACACATTCAATCGCTAAAGAGAGGAAAAACCCCTGGGCCAGACGGCACTGTGGCAGATGTGGTGCAATTTTTAGCCCCTCAGCTGGTAACACCACTCTCCCAGTTATTCAGTGAATGCCTTAGACAACAAAAATTCCTGAAGATCTAGAAAGTTGCGAACGTAATCATCAAGAAAGGAGTCGATAAAGACGTGGTTGAAACTAAATTGTACAGAGGAATCTGTTTGTTGGACCTGTTTGGAAAATTACTAGAGAAACTCTTGGCTGACAGACTGGCTGCACATCGTGTGCTTTGTGGGATGAGTAGTAGACAGTTCGGTTTTAGGCCTGGGCGGTCAGCATCTGATGCGATCATCCTGGCGGCTAGGGTCTGTGACTCAGCTCTATACAAGTACATGGTTGGCATCATGGTGGACATCAGTGGCGCCTTTGACAACCTGTGGTGGCCTTCTTTTTTCTCCTGTCTACGGGAGAAAGAGGGTCCAGGGCCACTTACACGGTTGCCTGAGGAGCTATTGCGAGGGTCGGAGGTCTGGCTATCAATCTCTAGCGGGAAAATTGAAAAAAAAACAAAGGTGTGCCCCCAGGGTTCCCTGTTAGGCCTCCTGTTCTGTAACATCCATATGGAAACACTACTGGATAATCTAGAGCAGAGTAAAGAGGTGTTCGATGTGATAGCCTACGCAGATGACCTCCTCCTGTTGGTTGGCGGCCGTAGCCGCGAACATATAGAACCAAAGATAGAAATGGCAATGGAAAAATTACAACTATGGTGCTGGAATACAAAAATGAGAATTTCACCGAATAAGTTTACATATCTTCTGCTAAAAGGCCAACTCGTAAGGAACCCCACAGTGAGAACTGAGGGTTCGCCAGTCCTTGGCGTCGCGAAGAACTCTACTTGGAAGGCGTCGTTGATGAAAGTTGTAACTTTGGAAAGCACATCGAAACCATAAACCAAAGAGACCTAAAAGTACTTAATAACCTTATCTCCATTGGTCAAAAATTTCATCTTTCCTCTCATCTGATAAAACTATATCTTAACAGCATATTAATGTCAATAGTTTGTTACGGCTCAGGAATCTGGGCGCATAGGCTCATGAAAGTGGTACCCGCCATTTCAGTGAGAAGAGTGCAGAGGAATATAATATTAAGGGGCTCTACAGGAGATCCCCAGGTGGGGCCCTGTTAGTGATAATGGACTCTGCCCTCTGGACATCAAGATTAGATCTCAGGCAGTATGGTTCTGGGCCAGGGAAGGGAACATTGAGAAAACAGAGGACATTCTGGGTGTTCGGGTTGGGAACAAGGGTGCGATTAGGAGAAGAGGTGAGGAGCTGTGGCAGGAATCATTGGAGACATGATACTGGCTGTATAACATTTCTTGTTCTGCCGGACTTGAAAGAAAGGCTAGGGGTGAAGTCCTTTGAGCCAACTCTATAGGTACCGACGTTGCTACATATATCTTCGATACTGTGAAGCAAATCTCTTCTACTGCTTTCCATATTTTGCAAAGCCATAATATGGACCAAAACAAGAAAAAAAGTCCAGTAAACATGTGCTCTAAAATGAATTTGGAACTCAACTCTTCAGTTGAACAAGTGCTCATAACTCTTAGGGTACGCATTTTCGACCATACTTTTACTAAGACTTTCTTGCTTTTAGTATCCTGTACTTTCAACTTTATGCGTTTACGCCGTTAATTATGACACACCAACGTCGGTACCTATAGGGTTATAATTAACACTCCTTAAAAATTATTAATATTCACGAGTGATCATATCAGCGCCTGCTGGAACGATAACACAAACATACAGATGTACCACCTTGCCTGCCACACAGATCGAGGTTCAACTTATTCCTTTCGCGATAACCATCACAGGGAATACTCTTACATTTGCACGACATATGGGATAGAACACTAACTGGAATTAGTAACACTGAACGATAGTCATATGCTTAAAAACTGGTAGGCGCGTTAATATAACAGGTCCAATTCCGATATATCGCACTCAGGGAGATTTTCGAACAGTCGGACGTTCCGCAGCAAAGAACGTTCTGCTTTGATGCTGCATAGTACAGGATTCCACGCCCTGCCAAGAAGAAACCCATTGTATTTGTTAATTAAATTATCCACCAACCTAATTTCAACTGCTTCTTTATAGACACTGTTCCAAAAACCGCAAGTGTTCCTAACTATCACAGTTTCGACAAATATCATACCATGTCCGTCGTTTAAGCGATGCTCTGCTACCGCCGATATCTTCCTGCTATTTTAGCATCGTATGACCACAATGTTACAGGCACTGGTCATGAACTGTGCGAATCGAACGGCTGATGTAAGCCTTCCCATATTGACACGGAATTTTGTATACACCAGGCTTCCTATGCCCCAAATCATCTTTCACAGAGCTGAGTAGTGCCCTAACATTGTAAGCTGGACGGAACACTCTTAATGTTTAAACTGCTTAAAAATGTTCCGGTCTCAAACTACATGCCCCAGCATAAGTAAGAAAGGCCACGTTACTATGATCCTCTTCATGCATCTCCGCTGATCGTCCACACTCTATAGTCCGACGAATCTGCTTCTCAGAATATCCAACTTCCTTAAAAAACAACCATCAAATGCGCATGTTCTTGGGTTAAGCTGTCCGTGTCAGAAATGACATAGGCATTGTGTACCAGAGTCCTGAGAACGCCACTCCATTCGTATGATGAATGACAACTCTTCGAATGCAGTTACCGATCTATGTGCGTCGGCTTTCGTAGGACATTATGTCCCAGAGTTTTTGTAAACCATAACGTCCAAGAATGGAAGCTTCGCATCACGTTCAACCTCCATGGTAAATTTAATGCTGAGATGAAGACACTGAAGTGGTTCAAAAATCTGTTGAAAGCATCACGTCCATGTGACCAGATGAAAAAGATATCATCCATATACATCCCGGAACACTTTGGTTGCAAAGCCGAAGTCATCAGTGCCATATCATCGAAGTCCTCCATAAATAAATTGGCGGCTATGTGACTACCCATAGCCACTGCATCATTCCGTTCATATCAGTGTCAATATAAATAGGTGATCCTTATCTTGATCTACAGTCAGTAGCTACTACAACTGGTGTGAAATTTGGCTGCTCGTTCCTTGTTGACTGAGATACCCGTCTGCAGTAGCTGTTATCTTACTTGGAATTTTGAGTAATTGCATAATTATTAAAGGTTGTGTTAAAGATTCTGCCTGTGTGTACTAGTTTAGGTACATTCCAATTGCATGTATTTCAATTTATCGTGAATTTTGGGCAACTGAATATTTATTAAGGGTTGTTGTTAACGTTTGTTTGTAATATATGGGCGGGCATTTATGTTTAAATTTTATACCTTCCCAAATGGCCTGTTTGAGGGACTGTGTAATTTATTGTTTAAGGGATTTTCTTATTAATACTTATGCATTGCTAAGAGGCCAGCCAACAACTACAATCAGTGGCGTGTCCCGTGGTCGTTCCCCCATTTTGGTGAATGTTGTCCGATTTGTTAGTGCATTCAGCGACTGTTATTATAATTCAAAAAAATGGTTCAAATGGCTCTGAGCACTATGGGACTCAACTGCTGAGGTCATTAGTCCCCTAGAACTTAGAACTAGTTAAACCTAACTAACCTAAGGAGATCACAAACATCCATGCCCGAGGCAGGATTCGAACCTGCGACCGTAGCGGTCTTGCGGTTCCAGACTGCAGCGCCTTTAACCGCACGGCCACTTCGGCCGGCTATTATAATTCATTCGGTTGATAAAATTATCTGTGAAACTGCTTGCACCCACATCTAGTTGACGTGGCTTTGCTTGTTTTGAGAACACTGGGCTTCCAGTTTTCATGCTTGCTCATAATAGCACAAATATTAATGTTCTTCTTTAAGGAACTGACGAATTGTTAGTGCATTTAACGGCTGTTACTATAATTTAGTAGGTTGATAACATTGTTGGTTGCACCTGCCTGCATCCACGCCTAGTCGATCTGACTTGACTTTGCTCGTTTTGAGAGCGTTGTACTTCCAATTTTAACATCTTGCTGTTAATGGTTCAATTGTTAAAGTTGTGCTTTAAGGAACTGAAGAGTTGTTAGTACATTTAATGGCAGCTATTGTAATTCAGCTGGTTGATAATATTGTTTATCGAACTTGCTAGCACCTACGCCTAGCTGATTGACTTTTCTTCTTTCTTGGGAACTCTGTACTTCCGATTTTCATGCCCTGCGCTTAACGGTAGAATTGTTAAATTTATTTTTAAATTATTTGAGTCTGTTCAAGTTCTGATTCCTTTGACAAGTTTTAGATAGTGATGTAAATGTTGTCATTAAATGGTTCAAATGGCTCTGAGCACTATGGAATTTAATATCGAAGGTCATCAGTCCCCTAGAACTTAGAACTACTTAAACCCAACTAACCTGAGGAAATTACACACATCCATGCCTGAGGCAGGATTCGAACCTGCGACCGTAGCTGTCGCGCGGTTCCAGACTGAAGCGCCTAAAACCGCTCGGCCACGTCGGCCGGCTGTCATTAAATAATAGTCTATTGCACGAAGCAACAAATGACAAAATATATGGGTCCATCCTCCATGTTTTTCACTTAATAGCTATCCTAAACCTAGTCCTGAGGTATTAGATCGCTTTCAGATTTCTGATTGTACGGGCAGCTTTTGGACGTTGACGTGATACCCTCCCGTTGTGCTGATCATTGTGATGAAGCCGTCACATTTAATTATCTGCAGCAGCCGGTAAAATTGTATCGTCTTCACTGGATGCTCAATATAGCCTATGTACAAGATCATTCCTTTGGAGTTGTAGTTCAAGAAGGATCGGTTCGCAGCTTTCGTGCTATACAACAGTACTCGTCGATTATGGAATGGTGGACACTGCATGCCAAGCCACAATTCGTAAAGTTCTCATACGTTTTGGTGCCGTAAAGGTGGCAGATGTTCCGCAGACCCAAGAATTCTATTATTCCGTATTACGTCAACGTTACAATAGCTCTAGGCAAGCTCCTCTACTGATAATAGAAGTACAGCGAATTAAAGCCAAATTTCTACACTTAAATTAATTTCAGATGGGCCGACTCCGGATTAGATCTCAACCACATTCCATATTACAAGATGAACCGATTTCTCTGTACCTGTGTGCGGGCGTGAAGGAAACGTGTTTTTGTCTAGCATTCCTCGCTAAAGCCGATGATCGAATGTCATTTTCATTTTCCCCTTGGTTGAATTGTGCCGTCACCCCTGAATTAAATCCCCCCCCCCCTTTTGTTTTTTGGAGTGATTTCTATGAGGTCAATGTATATGGTGGTGTTACCAGGTCTCACTCATTCATGTCATCTGGACTGGATGGTATTCCTAAAGAATTATTTGTTTATTTTTTGGCGCCTGATAGTTAACACAATAACGTCGGTGGTCAATGAACCGCCATTCGGTTTGTTTCTTCCTGCTCCTTTCAAGGAAGGTATAATGGTCGTCATCCCAAAAACCACGGGTCGACGTGATCTTGACTCACTTCGTCCAGTTTTATCCTCCACTTATGCTATCATATTGTCGGTCGAACTACATACTCACGTCTCTTTGATTTGCTCTATAAAATTATTGCCGTCCACCAGAGTTGTGTGCCTGACCCATGATACTGATTTTGGTTGTCGCTATGGTCACTAACCTTTTGGGGGCCTTGCTCGAATTCCACAGACTATTTGACCATGTAAGTTTTTTAATGGGTATGTTAACGACTTTGGGTTTTAATCGTGACGCATTGCAGCTCGTAGCCAATCTTTTCACTGGTATCCGTGCCTCAGTGGTTATGAACGGTAACCTTACCCCGCCCCTGATTTGATCCGACTAGTCTACCCCTGAGAAGCCCCTTGTCCGCGTCACTCCTGTTTTGTTCTTAAAATACTTGCTTCAGCAACTACGTGGCTGGACTATACTGGGAGAACGATTCTCGTTCCGCACTTGAGCTGATGACGCCATGGTTTCAGTGCGAAATGCTGTAACACTTCCAGACTCAAGGGTATCTCAGATTCCTTTTGTCGCCTTGCTGGTGCCCAAACTAATCATCAAATTCTTGAGCGGCTGTGGTCGATCGCCATAAGACTTTCGCCATCATAGTAGATCGCCACCCGACAAAAATGGCGGCATTTAAATGGTGAGAAGTTACAACTCGTATTCAGGGAGCGATTGTTGAACACGTATGCCATTTACTTATCCTCCTTCACCAAGTGCTCGTCTTAGACACATGTACTTTCAGTAAGGTGTATTAGACTGAACAGATATTCCCGCTTTCCTTGATGATGGCCCAAAAAAATCTTTCGATTTCAGGATCAAGTGGTAGCCACGCCTCCTCAAGCTCAGAGGATTGGGTCTTCCCTGTGTTAAAATGAAAGAGTCCATCTTGTTTGTATGGTGCAATCTCTTAACATGTACACAGGCACAGTATTTCATTACATATCGTTTATTTTTTTGTCTCCAACCGGTCAGACAGATTACCCCCAAGAAAGATGGACGTATTAGCCCCACATTGTGACACAGCCGAGAATACTTTATAACTGTCAGTTGCTGACACCCTTTCAAAGACGTACATCACTACCGGAGACCTATTATCCCGATGGTTATTCATCCTGCCTCTCCCCTGTTGAAATAGCTTGCCCGTCAACATCCTTGTAAACTGTTTGGTTTTATCTTAGTCTCCGTATATTACCGACGGAGACTGCATCCTCGTGGTATAGGGTCATTCATCGTTTCATATCAACTAGTGACCGTCTTTTTCGCGTAAGCCTTCGCTGCCTGATCAATATGATGACTTTCGTCAAACTGATACGTTACTTCACAGGTAGCAAGTATATTTGAGGACGGATCATTGGCTCTGTATGCGTCCAGAGATCGCTTTCCTTAACGACGGCCTGAATTTGCTTTTCAGATGAATTTCTTAGTCCTTCGGACGTATCGTTTTCTCTTCAGATGGAAACGAATGCGATCCACGTTCAGTAGTTTGTTGTAGGAGGGGGAACGATATTGATCACCATGTCTTTTATCAGTATCTGGAGACTGTCCTTTGCAAGTGGCTGCAGTTCCCACATTATCAAGCATTTTTTGCAAACATGCTTTTTATTGTTTTTAATCGACAGGATATTAGTTAAGCTCCCCAGTCTTCTTTGATTCCTCCCAATTGCTGGTAGCCAGTTACATGAAGCCGCGTTTTGTTCAATTTTCTTCCTTATACACACACAAAAAAAAATTAAAATTGTTACTCAGATTCCTTTTCTCCTGCTTTGTTGTTAATAATTTTTTCTCAATTTGCAGCTCATATTACGTGATGATTTTCACTATAATCGTCTGAATAACATGACTTCAAGTCAGTCAGGAAGTAGAGAAAACGAACGACAAAGGTCCCGACTTCGAGTCTCCGTCTGTCACTCAGCGTGTATAAAACTTTAGCGTCATGCTGTTCAATAAATTTTTGATAAGCTGAAATGTAAAACAGCAACACATCTTACTAAAATGTAAAATACTGGCTACGACAATACTAAACTAGAAATGTACTGAGCACTTTCAATGACGTTCTTATAAGACTTCTCCGCTTCTTTTGGTACATTACAGTACTTCGTAAGTTTGAAGACACTTTTCTTTTCCTTGTTCCTCATGTTCCTTTTTTCCAAGGTGATTGTTTCCTCACTTTCTGGCTCTGTTTCTTGGATTTCCACCCCTCAGCCTCTATAGGACTTGGACTACAAGTGCCCGATACTGACAACAATTCATTCTTAATCTCTTCATTAGCCATCATTGACTGAGCAGTTATTTTGAAAGTAATCTTAGATCGTAGCATTTTAGAGGATTGTGTTTGAAAACAGTTGTCTCCAAATCTTTAACTACTATATTCACAGTCTTTGTTGTTCCAGCGCTTTTTCAGTATTGAGTCGGTGAAAAAATATCTTGCCTCTCCCTGTAGTTTTCATCAACTCACCAAACACTTTGTCACGGTGATACCTATGGCCACGAATCGTAAAATAATTTATTTTTAGTCATCGGTCTTCTGACTGGTTGGATGTGGCCCATCACGAATTCCTCTCCTCTGCCAACCTCTTCGTCTCAGAGTAGCACTTGCAATCTACGTCCTCGATTATTTGCTGGATGTATTTCAATCTCTGTCTTCCTCTACAGATCCATCTACTAACATGGATTTCACTCTCTGCTGTCTTAATAGATGTTTTATCATCCTGTCCCTTCTCTTTGTCAGTGTTTTCCACATTTTCCTTTCTTCTCCGATTCTGCGCAGAACTTCCTCATTCCTCAACTAATCAGTCCACCTAATTTTTCAACATTCGCTTGTAGCACCAGATCTCAAATGTTTCTATTCTCTTGAGCCATGTTTTTCCAAAGTCCATACAATGCTGTACTCCGACGTACTTTCTCAGAAACTTCTTCCTGAAATTCAGACCTATGTTTGATACCAGTAGACTTCTCTTGGAGAGAAATGCTGTTCTTGCTAGTCTAACCTATTTTTGATATCCTCCTTGCTCCGTCCGTCATTGGTTACTTTGCTGCTTAGCCAGTAGTATTTCTTAACTTCATGTACTTCATGACCATCGATACTGATAATTTTCCGCTATTCTCATTTCTGGTAGTTCTCATTACTTGCGTTTTTCTTCGATTTGATCTCAATATATATTCTGAAATCATTAGAATATTCATTCCATTCAGCAGATCCTGTAATTCTTCTTCACTTACACTCAGGATAGCAATGTCATCAGCGAATCGTGTCATCGATATCCTTTCACCTTGAATTTTATTCACCCTCCTGAACCTTTCTTTTATTTCTATCACTGCTTCTTCGATGTACCGATTGAACAGTAAGGGCGAAAGACTACAAACCTGTCTTAAACCATTTTTAATCCGAACACTTCGTTCTTGATCGTTCGGTCTTATTAGTCCCTCTTGAATTTTGTACGTGCTATGCATTACCCGTATCTCCCTATAGCTTGGCACTAATTTTCTCAGAATTTCGATCATCATCTTGCACCATTTTACGCTGTCGAACGCCTTTAGTCGGTCGACAGATCCTAAGAACGTGACTTGGTATTTCTTTACCCTTGCTTCCATTGTCAACCGCAACGTCACAATTGCCTCTCTGGTACCTTTAACTTTCCTGAAGCCAAACTGATGGTCATCTAACACATACACCATTTTTTTCCATCTTCTGTATATTATTCTTGTCAGTAACATAGATACATAAGCTGTGAAGCTGGTAGTGCGAAAATTCTCGCAGTTGTCAGTTCTTGTTGTCTTCGAAATTTCGTGGATGACATTTTTTTCGAAAGTTAGATAGTATATCGCCAGATTTATACATTCTACACACCTACGTGAAGAGTCATTTTGTTGCCACTTCCCCAAATGATGTTAAAAATTCTGATGGAATGTTATCTTTCCCTTCCACCTAATTTGATCTTAAGTCCTCCAAGGCTCTCTTAAATTCTGATTCTAGTACTGGATGTCCTATCTCGTCTAAATCGACTCCTCTTTCTTCTTTTATCACATCAGACAAATGTTCCTCGTCTTAGAGGCCTTCTGTGTACACTTTTCATCTGTCCGCTCTCTCCTCCGCACTTAGCAGTGGGACTCCCGTAGCACTCTTAAATTTACCACTCTTGCTTTTAATTTCACCGAAGATTGTTTTGACTTTCGTATATGTTGAGTCAGTCTTTCCCGAAATCATTTATTTTTCGATTTCTTCACATTTTTCATGTATCAATTTCGTCTTAGCTTTCCTGCACTTCCTACTTATTTCCTTCCTGAGCGATTTGTGTTTCTGTATTCCTTAATTTCGCTGAACTATTTTGCACTTCCTTCTTCGATCGATCTACTTAAGTATTTGTCTGTTGCCTATGGCTTCTTCGCTGATACCTTTTTTGTACTTATGTTTCTTTTTCCAGCTTCTGTGATAACACTTTTTGTAGATGTCCATTCCTCTTCAACTGTACTGCCTACTGAGCTATTCCTTATTGCTCTATGTATAGCTTTAGAGAACTTCAGGCGTATCTCGTGATTCCTTGGTACTTCCGTATCCCACTTCTTTGCGTATTGACTTTACCTGACTAAGCTCTTAAATTTAAGCTTACTCTTCATCACTAATACGTTGTGATCTGAGCTATATCTGCTCCTGTGTACGCCTTACAATCGAGTATCTGATTTCGGAATTCCTGTCTGGCCAAGATATAACCCAACTGAAAACTTCCCGTATTGTCTGTCCTTTTTTAAGTATACCTCCTCCTCTTGTGGTTCTCGAACAGAGTATTCGCTAATACCAACTCAAATGTATTACATAATTCAATTAGACTTTCCCCTTTCTCATTTCTTGTCCCAATCCCATATTCTGTCACCATTTCTTGTGTTCCTTCTGCTAAAACCTCATTCCAGCCCCCAAGACTATTAGATTATCATCTCACTTTACGTGCTGTATTAACCTTTCAATATCATCATATATTTCCTCTCTCTCTTCATTCAAAGCTTGCGACGTCGGCGTGTATACCTGAACTATAGTTGTCGGTGTTGGTTTACTATCGATTCTGATAAGAACAACACTATCACTGAGTTGCTTACAGTAACACATTCTCTTTCCGAGCTTCCTATTCATAACAAATCCTACTCCCGTTATACCATTTGCTGCCACTGTTGATGTTTCTCTATACTCACCTGACCAGAAATTCTAGTCTTCTTTCCATTTCACTTCATTGATCCTTACTATATCTTGACTGAATCTTTGCGTTTCCCTTTTCAGATTTTCCAGCTTCCCTGAAACGTTCAAGATTCTGACATTACACTGCCCCACTCATAGAACGTTATCTTTTCGTTTGTTATTCTTGGTCATATATAACAACTTATTAAATTCTCTGCTCCCTTCCATGATGGTCATTAGCGTGAACTTCACGACTGTAGTTTTATGTTGACTGGCAGATGGGTCAGAAAAGAAATGAACTGCATCTGGACCGTCTTCTGGCTGGGACGCGTAAAGGCTTCTGAGAAAATTCGATAGAGGAGAGGTTACTTGGTTGCATTCTTTCGGCCTTGCTGTTTCAAGCCTAGCATAAAAAGCAATCTCTTCTATTGTTTGTGCTCGAGAATAAATCATAATGCACAAACTGTATAGCCAAAACTGTCTTCAATAGAATACTTTACCTCCGAAGAGCCTTAGTATTCGCTGATTCTGTTGTATGTCAAAAAGAACTTGGATTTTCCTCCTTCATTATTGCAGAGAGCTGTTTTTGGATGAATTTTATTCAACTTGTGGTTTTTCATTAATTGATACTTTTTCTCCAGCTCTTGTGCTTCTTGAGATTTTGTCTTTGGACATCCCTGATATGCTTTAAATGTTGCGGCACAAATAAACACTGTGCGACCATTTGTTTTTCTTAGGCTACATTTTGTCGAAACAGTATTCTTCCGAATTGCTTCTTGGTGTTCCTGGAATGAAGGGAGTAATAATCAGGAGTTCGTGTTGCATAAATCACTAATTCGTTTCTATGGTTGGTGCTCGAGCGGATTTCTTTTTTGCAGAGAGCGCTTTCGCACGATCACTGACAATGACATTGTGTTGTTGTGGTCTTCAGTCCAGAGACGTGTATGCTGCAGCTCTCCATGCTACTCTATCCTGTGCAAGTTTCTTCATCTCCGAGTAACTACTGCAACCTACATCCTTCTGATTCTTTTTGGTGTATTCATCTCTTGGTCTCCCACTACGATTTTTACCTTCCACGTTTTCCTCCAATACTAGATTGGTGATCCCTTGATACCTGAGAATGTGCCCCACCAACCGATCCCTTCTTCTAGTCAAGTTGTGCCACAAATTGCTCATCTCCCCAAGTCTATTCAGTAGCTCCTCGTTATTTATGTGATCTACCCACCTAATCTTCAATACTCTTCTGTAGCCCCGCATTTCGAAAGCTTCCGTTCTATTCTTGTCTAAACTATTTAAGGTCCACGTTTCACTTCCATAAATGGATGCACTCCCTAAAAATACTTCAGAAAATACTTCCTGAGAAAGACATTCTGCATTGTTATTCTCACTTAAGGTCTCTTAAAATCAAAGCATAGTTTTCGTTTATTGACTTTTGTTTTAGCTGGCTGAGAGCTAAAACCGATTTTTGCTAAAACTCGTAGTTTCCAACACCCTGTAACAGCGAATAACGTTTCCAAAGGTCAGGTGTGGCCACAATCTAAAACTGGAACAACTAAACATCTATCAATTTTTCAAAAAAGAAAAAAAACCTCCTGAATTACCTGTTCACTGAGGTCGACCTTCAACTGGCATACTTTATAATGAGACTGAATGGTGTAATGATACCTCGGCGCACCCATCAGACAGTATTAATTTGCTGTGATCTTCCTTCAGATGTGTTGCTCTTTCCGCCGCGCGGTCTCAGGCGTCTTGTCACGGTCAGCGCGGCTCCCACCCTTCGGAGGTTCCAGTCCCCTCTGGGGCGTGGGTGTGGGTGTTTTCCATAGCGTAAGTTAGTTTAAGTTAGATTAACTAGTGTGTAAGCTTAGGGACCGATGAACTAAGCAGTTTGGTCCCATAAGATCTCACTACTAAATTTTTTTTGGTGCTCTTTCCTTTTCCTAAACACGTGTTACCTGATAGTGGAGTGAAAGTAGTGTTGAGACGAGTTTGCAGTATAGCCTAGCAACGCGATCATCAGAATTGTTTTCTGGATGTAACTCTAATAGAGCACTGGCTCTCATTGAAGTCAATTGAGGATTTCACCGTGCAGCGACGGTCATGGATGACTGAGTTACCTGCATTATTTTCGTACGTAGGACCTTCCCAAAAATTGAGTAAAATATTCTTATGACGTAGTAAATGGCTTTGTGTGTGTTTTCTTTTTTATCTTATGATTATAAATCACTTTTAGAAGGGACTACCTTATTCACAAGGTAGCTAAATACAGGTGATCCTTTAAGCACTTAATATGTACCAGCGCTAGTGTACAACTGATCACTGAAGCGGTATCTGCAAGACGTACAGTGTACTTGTTTGTACTCAGGTACGTATGTGATTAAAGAGTAATTCAACTGAAAATCCATCGTATTGTTACTGGCGCTAGAACTATCACGGCTTCTGCTGATACGTAACAGCTTTTTGCTGACTTGGACGAGCAAAGTTCTCTGCAGTGATGCCAACTGTTCCCTAAGTGGTAGACAGTACTGTTGCGTGACTTCGAGTCTTTTGGCGATCAGAGCGTAATTACTCAATTTATCTACAATGTGCAGCAAGCTGAGGATACGAGAAACCAATGACGTGTCTGACATATTGAGGTACTTAATGTATCTACACATATAGGATCAAAATGACGCTATGCTTGTGAAACCTTCCCGTGTCCTCTATATCTCTTTTGTTACTCAACCTTCCCTTCTACAGTAACCTAAGAAACCCTCCCTTAGGATTTCTATCTCTTGTTTAATAATAACACATGAAATATTCCGTTTGAAATTAATTCTCTTTCTCAGTAATAATAAGTACAGTCTTCGCATACAAATTTAAATGCTGCTTATTAAAAGTGATTTGCTGATTATTTCGACGAAACATAGAATGTGTCGTCGTCGTGGCCCTCTGTCATTCCCTGCAATAACCCAAAACTGTTCCTTACCTTTTTTACTGTTACTGGATCGTCATCTGACTGCTACATCGAACTGCGACACGAATATAACTACTCCGTTTTACTATACACTATTAGCTGCTGGTGGGCTGTCATAATAAGTGTCTGTATTTATTACGAAAGCTGATATTATGCCTTAATTAATTTGCCTGAAGTTACGTAATTCATAGTTAAACATTTTGTTGCCAACAATAAAATTTTGCAAAGTTTTACGTTGATGATTTTTGGGATGGATTATAATCAGTAATACAATATTGCTGGCAAACATTAATTATATTAGGAAAACAATTCGTCAAATATTTACTGATGGTAATGTAATGATTTTACAAACGTTCAAATGGGACTCAGTTTTTACAATAATATTACAACTAGCATTGCGCAAACATACCTTCAGCAGTCTTGAGTTTCTCAAAAAAAAAAAAAAAAATAAATAAATAATTAAATAAATAAATAAAAAATCAATAATACTAGTTCCTCTTGTGATAATAGTTAGCTGATGTCTCTGTACATCCGTTTATAATCTCTTGTCAATCATAGCTGGTGGCTGGCAGGCACACCGCTCCTCTCAACCTCTCGCTTCAGACTTGATACCGACTCGTTTCACATCTCGCTTACTACAGACTTCCTGCGAATGGTAAAGTGCGGTCTATCCCACAACAATGCTTTCTTGTGCAGACAATCCCTACCACCATTATAAAATGTACCAATGCGCGGTTTTTTCCCGCTCTTTCCTTAAAATGTATCCATACGCGGTCTCTCCCGCCCTTTTTAAAATTACATCAATGTGTGGTCCCTCCTGCTAACAATACTTTGGTGCAGACATTCCCTGCTACTACAATTATTTCTAAAATGACAAATATTAATTATTCTTACTTGATCCTATTAATAAAATATAAACATCTTTCATAAATTGTGGTTTGACGATAGACAATAGATATATACACGTCTCACACTTGTTTTAGGCCAGAGTATTTCAGAAGGTGTTCTTTTAATCGCGCAGGGTGACGAAATTGTTAAAAGTAAGGGAGAGCTCATCCAGGAAGGCAACATGTCACAAGACTAAGTAGAGTAAATCCAAACTTAAGTCATCGTATCTGAAACTGCCACTGTTATTAGGTGCCTGCTGTTTCTGAAATACACTACCAGAAAAAAAAATGGTACTCGTTTTAGATTTCTCCGATTAACTCAAGAATTATTGCTGCAACAGTGCATAATCAGTATATGAAACGATTACATTTACAGATTAATAGCTGAAGCGGTTCTGACGTACCAGGTATCGACCCGTACTGAAACACCGATATTAGTATCACGTGTAGCCTCCATGGGCAGGCGCTGACTCTGACACCCAGTCGATAGTACAGATGGCTAATGCAGTCCTGTGATACATTATGTCACATCTACTTGACCTGTTTTCGTAGTTGTGTAGGAGGTGTTCGATGACGAGTCTTGCAGAGCACGTTGACTTCTATGGACAGAGTGTGGACGACTGTTATCCTGTTGGAAGAACATATCACCTTTCCGTTGAAATAACGGCAAAAGAACGGATCTTACAACGTTCTGCTCTTACCGAGCGCTGGTTAGTCCCCTCCAGAAACATCTAAGGAGATCGAGGCTTGTAACCTATCACACCTCATGCCGTAAGGTTTAGATGGGGCCAGTGTGTCTTGGACGAATAAACTCTACGAGACAGCACTCACCAGCTCTACGTCGTCCGCACAAACGACCGTCACTTGCGTCCAAGCACGATCTGGTTTCATGGGTGAAGACCACGGCGCGCCATTCCTTCGTCAAAGTCATCCTCTAACGGCTTAAGTCAGGCCGAGCACATCAATGCTGTAGCATGAGTTGATGACGGGCACGAGGTGTGCGTGCCCGTAGACTCACTGCTAATGATTGGTATATAGCAGATCGTGTAGACACGACAGGCCTCACAAGCCCCGTATCTGTGCTGTGGTAGCTTTACGATCTGCTGCTGCTGCCCTTACAATACGACGATCCTGGGGGGCGTCTCTGCTCCATGGACTTCCAGAAACTCGTCTACGGGTGTGAGAATTCTGACATGGCTACTGATAACGGCATCGTTGCACAACTGACGCAACACGTCGAACTTGGATGACAGGCCACAATTTAGATCCTTCCAGACTCGCTCGTTTTGATGTAGGAATCAAGAGTGCCTCTTGCTTCACACCGAGCCTTCTGACTCTGAGGATTCCCTAATAAAGGGCAGACGCTTGTAACTATGCCACTATGGTATCTGTTTCCGGCTGACATAGAAACCATTATCAGTATATTATGCTCCAGGTGGCATATGTTATAATCAGATCAAAATCGACGTCGTGCTTCCAGGTGTACTAGTCTTTTTCCGGCTCTGTAGTATATTAGAAGAAACGTAGTTTTTGAGGAGACATTGCTCTTAAATATTTAACACAATTACTCACGTAGTAATGATTACAGGCAACTGAATGCCGAAGTTGGTGTTGTCTTCGAAGCATTTCGAGAACCAGATACAGGCAGTATGCGTATGGTGGTCTGTACCTTAATACCCACAATGGCACTCTTAGGCCGGGCGTTTAGGCATCCTAAAAACACTTTCTGATTCTGCAGATGGTGGGCGGTCATGACCGCATTTGCCAGATGAGTAGAAAATATAGGGGCCTGGATATGATACGTTGTCGAGAGGTAATCTGTTGAGTTTTTCCTTTCACTGCTGTTAAGTAATGAAGAAAATACGGTCTTAACGTGATAGAGAAAGAGCACAGGGAGTAGTGTACACATGGCAATACTCCAATATCGAAGTAGTAGGTAACAGTTTTTCTCTAGGACACGTATCAGCGCGCAAGCTTTATAAGTTTGGAGCACAGTGTTATAACATTGGTCGTGCATGCGGTAGGACGCACGGTACCATGACGCTCCTGATGAGGCGCTAGGTAGCCGACCGCTGTGGTCGAGCGGTTCTAGGCGCTTCAGTCCTGAACCGCGTTGCTGCTACGGAAGCAGGTTCGAAACCTGCCTCGGCCTTGGATGTGTGTAATGTCCTTAGGTGTAAGTAGTTCCAAGTTTAGGGGACTGAAGACCTCAGATGTTCAGTCCCATAGTGCTTAGAGCCATCTGAACCATTTGAGGCGCTAGGTAGGCGTTACAGGAAAAGATATGCGGAGCCGAAGACTGCCTTTGTCCAGCTGCAGCAAGCTTTTGGCCTGAACCCAGTGTCGAAGCATAGCCCATTTCCAGAGAGTGAGAATTTCGTGAGTAGTTATCAGTACATGCACAATGAGCATGACTCCATAGAGGTCGC
This sequence comes from Schistocerca cancellata, assembly GCF_023864275.1. NCBI lineage: Eukaryota > Metazoa > Arthropoda > Insecta > Orthoptera > Acrididae > Schistocerca > Schistocerca cancellata. The sequence goes on along the minus strand of NC_064630.1, from coordinate 615,514,048 downwards.
ACTATCACTTAGTTATGGTATATGAAAGAAACCATAGGCCAAATTGGGTAAGATATTTTTCTTGAAATCTTCAGACTGGTTGAATGCAGCTGTCCATGCTACTCTACCCAGCACAAGCCTCGTCATCTTCAAATAACTACTGAAACTTACATCATACTGAGTCTGGCCAGTAAATTCTTCTGTTTGTCTCTCTCTACAATTTCTGCCCTCCCCCCTTCCCCATACTTCCCTCCAATATTAAACTGGAGAACCTGTGAAGTCTCAGAATGTATCCTATAAACCGATCTCATCTTCTTTCCTTCCCACTTCTGGTCAGTACCTTCTCATTTATTACTTGTTCTACCCACCTAATCTTCAGCATTCATCTACAGCACCATATTTCACGTTTCTATTTTCTTAATTGTTGTAACTCTTCAGCCTTTCCCGGCGATCTAATGACATCTTGGGTTGTCGGTTGTTCTGCCGGATATCAGCGTCGTACTTGCATGACATTTCGCTCACGTAGCTCGTGACCGTCATCAGGTGCGACCTGCGACTGGTCCTCGAGTGGACCTGGTCCAGTATTGATGCCTATGGCCTTCCCCCTCCACCAACGGCTCCAGGCGCTTTCTCTGTGGTCCGCGCCCATTCCCTGCGACCTGCTGGAGCGTTGCTGCTCCATTTTCCGTCCGCTGCGGTTCTAGGTGTTCCCTCTGCGGTCCGCGCCCACCAAACCCGCTCCTGGGGGTTTCATCTACGGTCTGGGGTACCAAGCGTTCCCCCCTGCGGTCCGCCCCCGCTCACAACGACCTGTTGGAACGTTGCCGCTCCGTTTTTCGTCCGCTGCGGCTCTGGATGTTCCCACTGCGGTCCGCGCCCATCAGTCCCACATCTGGGTGTTCCATCTTCGGTCTGGTGCGCCTGGCAGTCCGTCAGGGGCTCGTTTTCCATCTCCGTGTCTCTGGTTCTTCTGTTTGTGTAGTGTTGCAGCTGGCCCCGATGCTCCTTTAACAATTCCAGAGCCAGATCCCAGGTTTTGCTTAGCTGGTACCCTGCGTCATGGTTGAAAAGATCGTCAGCCATTTAAATTTCTATCGATTCTCTTATAACACTGTTCCAAAATCTGGGTGTTTGTGCTAGAATCTTGGTATCCTCATACTTCATGGCATGATCTAGTTCTACACAGTGTTCAGCAATGGCTGACTTAGTCACCTGTGTTAATCTATTGTGAGTCTGATGTTTTTTGCACCTGATCTCCACAGTTCTTGTCGTCTGGCCAATGTAGTACATTCCACATTGACAAGGTATATTGTAAATCCCTGGTTTTCGTAACCTCAGGTCATCTTTGACACTCCCCAGCAGTCCCCCGATCTTGTTGGATGGGCAGAAAACACACTTGATATTGTGTTTACGGAGGAACCAACTGATTCTGGCAGAAATAGAGCCAGCATAGGGCAGATATGCCACTTTCTTTGCTTCATCTTGGTCTTCTTCAGTAACCTGTGGTATAGTGGCTGGTTGGGGTGCCCTCTCAATTTGTCTGTCCGTGTACCCATTCTTATAGAAAACTGTTTTGAGACGTTCTATCTCTATAGGTAGATTTTCTTGGTCTGACAGGGCACGTGCTCTGTGGACCAAAGTCTTCAGAACCCCATTCTTCTGTGCAGGGTGGTGACAGCTGCTGGCCTGCAGATATAAATCAGTGTGTGTTGGTTTTCGGTACACACTGTGGCCAATTGATCCATCTGCTTTCCTCTGGACTAGTACATCCAGAAATGGCAGCTGGCCATTCTTCTCCACTTCCATGGTGAACTTGATATTAGGGTGGCATGAGTTAAGATGTTCAAGAAACTCATTGAGCCTGTCCATCCCATGTGGCCAGATCACGAAGGTGTCATCCACATAACTAAAGAAGCATGTGGGTTTAAATGTGGCTGTCTCCAATGCCCACTCCCCAAATCTCTCCATAAACATGTTGGCAACCACAGGGGACAGTGGGCTGCCCATAGCTACACCTGCAGTTTGCTCGTAAAATTGGGTTCTGTAAAGGAAATACGTGGATGTCAGTGTATGACTGAACAAGTCCAACAGAGCACCGTCAAATTTCTCTGCAATCAGTTCTAGTGAGTCCTTCAGTGGGACTCTGGTGAACAGCGATACCACATCAAAACTAACCATGATGTCCGAATCTGTGATGTTCAGTTGCTTGAGGCGTTGCAGGAAATCTTCTGAGTTTCGGATGTGGTGAATACATTTCCCCACATATGGAGACAGGAGACCTTTCAAATACTTGGCTGTCGTGTACGTAGGTGCCCCAATATTACTGACAATAGGACGTAGGGGCACGCCCTCCTTGTGTATTTTAGGCAGACCATACAGTCTAGGTGGCATGGCGCTTTTTCCCGTAGTTGTCTGATGATCTTATCGGGCATCCCTGTTTCCTTCAAGAGATCACTAGTCTTCTTGGCCACCTTGTCCGTGGGGTCACACTCCAGAATTCTGTATGCAGGGCCCTCCAGAAGTTGGCGTACTTTCTCATCATAATCCACCCGCTGCAAGATGACAGTGGCGATCCCTTTGTCTGCTGGCAGTACCACTATGCTGTTGTCTTCCCGTAGTTTCTTGAGTGCAAGCCTCTCCTCAGTTGTGACGTTCGATTTCGGCGGCCTGGCCTTGGTGAGGTCCCTGCAGGTCTCTCGGCGGACTTCCTCTGCCACATTAGGTGGAAGTGTGGCTGCAACTTGCTCTACTGCACTGACGAAACCTGAAATGGGTTCGTTTCTAGCGGTCGCAGCAAAGTTGAGAACCTTGCTGAGTACCTTTAAGGTTGTATCGTCAAGCTGTATGCCACTCAGATTCGTCACAGTGCGTGTCTCTTCCATCTGCTGTGCTTTCTTACTCATGTGGTCAAACTTTGCAGATTGGCAAGATGAGGCATTCATTCTAGCACACTCAGCTAAAGACCAGGAGGCACGGTCTACCCAATCCCAATCTTCTCTTGTGAAGGAGGCTGCCATGTACAGATGAATGTGTAACAGCTCCCTGGCCACAACATGTAACCTGTGGCGCATATCTCGAATCCTCTCCCTCATCAGTGCCATGCTGGATCTGCGTTTTATCTTGTTCGCCGCTCTGGAGTTGATGTGAAGTTTAATTCTGGCAAATACTGGTACCACTTCTCCATCTCGACAACTCAGCAAAAAACTGAGAGAAATCAGCATCTTCCCTTTCTTCTGAAGTAGCTTGTCCAGCTTCTTGTTTTTTCTGATACATCTCCTCCCTGTAGAGACTTTTGATGTAACTCTTCAGGCTTTCCCGGCGATCTAATGACATCTTGGGTTGTCGGGTGTTCTGCCGGATATCAGCGTCGTACTTGCACGATATTTCGGTCACGTAGCTCGTGACCGTCATCAGGTGCGACCTGCGACTGCTCCTCGAGTGGATCTGGTCCAGTATTTATGCCTATGGCCTTCCCCCTCCACCAACGGCTCCAGGCGCTTTCTCTGTGGTCCGCGCCCATTCCCTGAGACCTGCTGGAGCGTTGCTGCTCCAACGGGGCCAGCTGCAACACTACACAAACAGAAGAACCAGAGACATGGAGATGGAAAACGAGCCCATGACGGGACTGCCAGGCGCAACAGACCGAAGATGGAACACCAAGAAGTGGGACTGGTGGGCGCGGACCGCAGAGGGATCATCCAGAGCCGCAGCGGACGAAAAACGGAGCGGCAATGCTCCAACAGGTCGTGGTGAGCGGGCGCGGGCCGCAGGGGAACGCTTGGTACCCCAGACCGTAGATGAAACCTCCTAGGAGCGGGTTTGGTGGGTGCGGATCGCAGAGGGAGCACCTAGAACCGCAGCGGACGGAAAATGGAGCAGCAGCACTCCAGCAGGTCGCAGGGAATGGGCGCGGACCACAGAGAAAGCGCCTGGAGCCGTTGGTAGAGGGGGAAGGCTATAGGCATAAATACTGGACCAGGTCAACTTGAGGAGCAGTCTCAGGTCGCACCTGATGAAGGTCACGAGCTACGTGACCGAAATATCGTGCAAGTACGACGCTGATATCCGGAAGAACACCCGACAACCCAAGATGTCTCTTAATTGTTTATTATCCATGGTTGACTTGCATACATGGCTACACTCCACACACACTTTCAGAAAAGACATTGTGCCGCTTAAGTGCATATTCGATGTTGAAATATCGTCAGAAACATTTTCCTTCCCGTTTCCAGTTTATATTTTATATTCTCTCTACTTTGGCAGTAATAACTTATATTCTGCCCAAATAACAAAACACAACTGCTACTTAAACTGTAACATTTTCTAATCTAAATCCCTCAGTATCGACTGATTTAATTCTACTACAGTTCTTTTTTTCGTTTTCCTTTTGTTCATATTCATCTTATATTCAACTTTCAAGACACTGGCCATCCAGTTCAACTGCTCTTACAAGTCCTTTGCTGTCTCTGACAGAATTACAATGTCATCGGCAAACCTCAAAGTTTTTATTTCTTCTCCCTGAACTTTAATTCCCTCTCCAATTTTTTCTTTTGTTTCCTTTTCTTCTCGCTCAATGTTCAGACTGAATAGGCCTAATATCGGCAATATGCTACAACCTTGGCTCGCTCATTTCTATGACGAAATAGTAAGCAACCAGATGTATGAAAGAGATTTAATTTCCTTACCGATTCCGGGCACTTTATGCCTATCTTCACAAGGTTATACCTGTTGCATTATTTGCGAGTGTCAACAATAAGATGCATACATCAAAATATTCTTCTAATCCAATGCTTCCCTTTCATGCCCCTCGGCTTTTATTACTTTTAGACGTAGAATCCTTAAGCATGCCATCTGAAGTGTCAGCTATACTTAGGCATGGAAATGTGGCACTGGAGTATATACTTTAGAATTCTGGGCACATTTGGTGAACATGTATACGAGTGCGAACTGACTTGCACTTTCTTTTACATTATGGATGCATTTCTGAAATCTGGAGACATTACATTACTTGATGACTCTTACACTGTTCTTTCACGCACTTATCTGGGAGTACGCATTAGGAGTGATTTAAAATGGAATGTTCATATAATGTTGATCGTCGGTAAAGGAGATGCCAGACTGAGATTCATTGGAAGAATCCTAAGGAAATGCAATCCGAAAACAAAGGAAGTAGGTTACAGTACGCTTGTTCGCCCACTGCTTGAATACTGCTCAGCAGTGTGGGATCCGTACCAGATAGGGTTGATACAAGACATAGAGAAAATCCAACGGAGAGCAGCGCGCTTCGTTACAGGATCATTTAGTAATCGCGAAAGCGTTACGGAGATGATAGATAAACTCCAGTGGAAGACTCTGCAGGAGAGACGCTCAGTAGCTCGGTACGGGCTTTTGTCAAAGTTTCGAGAACATACCTTCACTGAAGAGTCAAGCAGTATATTGCTCCCTCCTACGTATATCTCGCGAAGAGACCATGTGGATATAATCAGAGAGATTAGAGCCCACACAGAGGCATACCGACAATCCTTCTTTCCACAAACAATACGAGACTGGAATAGAAGGGAGAACCGATAGAGGTACTGTAGGTACCCTCCGCCACACTCCGTCAGGTGGCTTGCGGAGTATGGATGTAGATGTAGATGTAACCTAAATTAGGCTCTGGATAATCGGTGTAATCAACGAATTTTTTTGCTGTTTCTGTATCCTGCGTACATTTTACAATTTTTCCACAAGTTAGGTGTTGAAAACAACAGATTTACTACACTACTGTTTTTTGTAACATTAGAACCATCTATTGATAACAGGGAGAACGAGATGCCCAAGTTTCTACAGAACAACCATCCGCTGGCGGTATTAATGGCCTCACACAAATCTTGGTACAAAGATCGAACTGCGCTCATTTCCTACAATGCAACAATTAACTGATGACACGAGCACCCGTTTTCTACTGTACAGGCATCTGCTGGTTGTAGGAGCAACTAGGATATGAAACAGGTCTTGATTTTATTTTACATCATCAGATTTTGTGGGACAGTATTTAAGGTAGAACTCATTTCCAATAGATATGAATTCCTAGTTCATTATTTAAGTTTTATGAACAAATGTTGGTTTTTAATTATTTACAGAGAATTATACTATCTATTCGTTCCGCTGTTGCATGGCACATGATTTTTACATCCTCACATGAAGTTTGCCACTGTGGCTGGTGAGCCAGTCCTTAAACGAACTTATCGAAGTCAGTATTGCAAAGACGGTTGACGTAATTCTCGACCGTTCAGATACTGGTTTGGCAGCCGAGCTGGGACACGTGTGGGGAGAGGGGCATGGGGCATGCTTCGTAGCATTATGCTATTCGGAGAATTTTAGTCACATGAGACAGGCTTTTTCTCATATGAATTGTAAAGCAATGAGCAACTATGGCTTCAGATATATACAGTGAGACAGGTTCAACAGCAGACAACAGTAGAAACTGACAAACAGTCACCAAGTAGCGAGGAACTGGTAGTTTGAGCATGACGTGTAATCAGTATCGAGGGCACTGCAGAGATACTACCAGCTATTTGAACCAAGAAGGTGGATGAAGTCGGCTGTGACAGGAGAAACATACCACACAAAACTAACCCCTAAGGCCTAACAGATTAACAGTTTACTCATTGTCTGTAGGTTCCTTTGTCCTAAACGTAGCGTCATCATATCCGGTATTAGCACTGTGACAAAAAATTAACAATTAAAAAGTCCCTGCTCACTGCTAAACCTAGTAATACCTGTACCCATAACACAATATGCTCAGGTATTTCTCAACAGATCAATTTGTTCGTTGCTTTTACCTCGCAGGACACAATACTAGTCTTTCACCGAAAAGAGAGCTGTGAATTATGCATAACTTTTGTCAGGTATTTATGTGATCCTCTATCTCTGAAGAAATCCGTGGCAGAGAACTCAGTAAGATGGTTTGGATACTATGTGTCAAAATCTCAGAAAGGAACTGTCATGTTTTATATGTTGGCGTATAAATGCAGACTGTCCAATGTGCATATACAAAATGCTGGACCACTCGCAGCCTAACCGTTAAGTACCAGCGACGTCCGTCACTCTTCGTTAATGACAATCACTTAAAAACAAGACAGGAATTACGTAGTGAACTACATGGGCTTGACATCTGGACTCAGGTACCTCGCAAAGAGCCACTGCTCACAAGACTATATGAATCTGTGGCTTCAAGAGATCAAGATATACAGAAACCGAACAGGTTAGAGGTATGTGACGTGATCCGACAGTCAGCCATTTTGTCTCTTCTCAAAACACGCAAGGCGTCGAGCGCACTTGCGGCCCAGATGCGTGGAGGATAATGCTCAGGCTGGAAGTTGATGTTCCTTCGGGAAAATGTTTTGTATGCTTCGACTTTGGCTCACTTATTCATACTGCCACGAATGTAAACCACAAGATTTGCTTCAGCACCATGGATGATCAAGTGTTGTCCCCGTCACCATTTCTCCATGATCAATACCCGCCTCTGTAGAGGAAGCTGTTAACTCCACCTAGTGCTGTGACTCTCAAGCGGACCACTTAGAATCCTGGTGCTGGATGGAATTTCCATTGCCAGTGTCTGGCTGGCAACGGGAGGACAGGCAATGTCATAAGGTTCCTGACCACAAGTTTTTGTGCCAGTGCCACGAAATTACTTCGAACCTCTCCACAGTCATGAAACGAGAGCATGTGGCACAGCTGATAATGATCCGTCCTTCGGATAGAGACGTTAATCTCGACGGGCCCCTTGTCGCTAGGCCGGCCGTGGTGGCCGAGCGGTTCTAGGCGCTTCAGTTCTGAACCGCGCTACTGATACGGTCGCAGATTCGAATCCTGCCTCGGGCATGGATGTGTGTGATGTCCTTAGGTTAGTTAGGTTTAAGTAGTTCTAAGTTCTAGGGGACTGATGACCTCAGATGTTAAGTCCCATGGTGCTCAGAGCCATTTTTGAACCTTATCGCTATTCGATATCAATAGGCTACATACCAGCACCGGGTTTCGCCTTCTGTCTTCTCTCGCCATTGCACAACAGAGAAACGTTGCACCAACTGTACACAGATCCAGTAAAGTCACGTAAACGCAACATATGCGATTCGACTCAACATTCACGTACCGTGAAGAAATGGGTGAATGGCAATTTACTCATCCATTCGCTGGCCACTGGGCACCGATCATCGAGATCTGGAAGTAACCAGTGGTCTTGAAGTTTCTACGTATTTGGGAAGTGGCCAGTCGTCCATATGAAGCTGAAAACATGGATGAAACTGGAGAAATTGTCTAGAGATCAAGTACGAATAACACTGTATACATCGTATTAAAAGACCAAATGACCAAAGAATCGAAAATAATGTCTTTGTAATTATTCTTCAGTTTGGAAACTCGCTACGAACTTCTTCAGGGTTTTCAACCAGCGTGTTCAGAATACATAACTGTTGGCTCTGAGCACTATGAGACTTAACATCTGAGGTTATCAGTCCCCTAGAACATAGAACTACTTAAACCTAACTAACCTAAGGACGTCACACACTTCCATGCCCGAGGCAGGATTCGAACCTGCGACCGTAGCGGTCGCGCTGACCGTAGCGGTCGCGCTGTTACAGACTGAAGCGCCTAGAACGGTTCGGCCACCACGGCCGGCACAACTGTTAATACTGTCACAACTTCAACGTCACCACATATGAGTGATGCTCACAACCATGCATCTGTACGTAACTAATCACACACAAATTCGTAGGAAATTAATTTTCCGTTCTCAGGAAATAATTTTTAAAGTATCACTGGTAAACAAAATCTCAAAAATCTGCTGTTATTATCAAAAAATTATGGGTTTTTTTGACATTAAATATTACCGTTCATTTATTTCAGGTGTTTAAATAATTTATGGGTTTGCTGCCGCGTGACGTCGTCGACCACCGCCGATATTTCGACGTGTGCACACCCCGCCATGCTCAAGGCACTACTGCAAGGAGGAAGTAATTTGCAAGGGAATTTAATACCTCAGTTCACAGAGGAAAAACAAGGAAGATACCACACACAGGACAAGTAACTGCAGAGTCAACACACAACCAAAGATAACCAACATCAGAAATATCGATAGTGACTATTAATCAGCAGGTGAGGTAGCATCAATTCTGTCCCTCTGTTTTTTGATGAGAGACAGAGCCGGATTCCAAGCAGTATTTAAACTAAATCCACCATCTCTGTTTATAAGGTTGCAACGAAGTGGCACCTAAGTCTACGGCCTTTTTGCCTTACGCAGGGCGCATTTTCGAAAGGATTGGCCGTATTGTGCGGAAATATGATGTGAAATGGGTTTCTCGATCACCTTCTAAGATTAAGGCCCTGTTGGCGTCCGTAAAAGATAATCTTGGTTTGCGTTAGGCTGGTGTCTATCACATTCCTTGCAGTTGTGGCATGTCATATGTTGGTCAGACAATCAGGACTGTAGAACGTGTATTGAACATAAGCGTCACACAAGCTTACAACAGCCGAGCAAATCCGGTACTGCACAACATTGCCTTGACACGGGTCATCCTAAGGAATACAACAACACGGAGATTCTGGCTTGCACGTCCAGCTATTGGGATAGTGTTATTAAGGAAGCTGTTGAAATCAAACTATCAGCAACCTCATAAACAGAGATGGTGGATTTTTTGTAAATGCTGCTTGGAATCCGGCTCTGTCTCTCATAAAAAAGAGGGAGTGAATTAGTGCTACCTCACCTGCTGACTAATAGCCACTATCGATATTTATGATGTTGGTTATCTTTGGTTGTGTGTTGACTCTGCGGTTACTTGTTCTGCATGTGGTATCTTCCTTGTTTCTTCTCGGTGAACCGAGGTATTAAATTCCCTTGTACATTGCTTCCTCCTTGCAGTTGTGCCTTGAGAATGGCGGGGTGTGCTCCTGTCGAAATATCGGCGGTGGTCGACGACGTCACTCGGAAGCAAACCCTTAAGTTATTTGAACCTTCAGTTCGCCGGGAAAAGTTAAGGTCTCACATTTTCAGGTGTTGCTAGGTACATACAACTCTTAAACGAACCATTCCTGAGATACTTTTCACCAAACCTACTACGTACTTAAACTGGAGATATTTAACCTGAATCAGACACGAAATGTGTGCCTTCTTTCAGTAAATAACGATTGGTAAGTGACTTAAAGAAACCTTCGCCAAACCTTGTACTGAATATGTAACGTCTTTCTGCTTTTCCATTATGTAACTGTAGGAGTAGGGTCTCTTCTTATTGGCACAACAATAAAACGACGTCATTCAGAAGAAAGTTCATCTAAAGGTCATATTCACAGTTCTCTGTGACAGATAGAACAACCATCAGATCGAATAAGTGTTATTCTTATTTCATGTAGTTACCAGACCTAGTAATAAGGGACGTGAACGGCGGCACATAATGAGTGATCACTGTCAAGGACGCGCCACGTGATCGACTAAGACAGCATTGTGAGCATCTGACGGAGTTTGAAACGGTCTTCTCGTAGGTCTCCATTTTGTTCGCTGGTTGAATCATGCAACATTAAGATCTCCGGATCATTCGGCTGGGACAGTGGGCTGGCGTTGGACTGCGTGCGAACGTCAGGGCAGGCACATATCTCGTCATGGTTTCGGTAGACCGCACCTGTCCATGAAGTGAGGATCGCCGTATTGCTCGTCAAGCACACAGTAACTCCTTCACATTTGCGCCTGCAATCCGAGAAGGAGTAACTATCTCCCAGAAAAATTCTGTGTCCTGTCGTACAGGGTGGAGGCTGGCGGCAGCAGGACTAGAGAATTCACGACCCACGCGTGGGCTGACTTGAACAACACAGTCCGCACAAATGGTGCCTTTTGGAGCGGTGTCGTCACTGGGAGTGACGGACTCCTGACGGATTGCTTGACAAAGTGTTCAGCGATGAGTCGCGAATTCCTCTACTCTGGGTGACCACCGTCGGTGGGTGTGTAGGCGACCTGGAGATAGGTCTCATTCATTGAAAGACTTGCAGAGGCACAGCGATGCTACTCTTCGCGTTATGGTATGGGGAGCCATCTGGCATGGCTTCAGTTCACGGCTGGTAGTGGTTGAGGAAACTGTGACGTCACAACACAATGTCATGGACATTCTACGTCCTTCTGTGTTAACTCTCATGCGACAGTTGGCGTCGTACCGTTTTCCAGTTCGACAACGCTCGCCCACAGACAGCCTGTGTCTCTGTCGACGACCATGTAGTGCTGAGGTACTCATGGCGATAGGAGGATCCCCTCCCTGTCCGCAACAGAACATGTGTCCAACCAGCTCGGACTCGAACTCCGCCATTATCCAGGATACAAGCACCTGTCACAAGACTTGTCTGCGAGTTTGCCTCCGGAGAGGTTACAAACACTTTGTGACACCTAACCCAATCATTGCATGCACGCAGACCAGAGCCGGTGCAATGTCATATTGCCAACTTCATTGTAAATTACATTCGGTAATCACTGAAATAACACATCCTCTTAACCCCTGCAGTATTAACTTCAACATCAGGCAGCCATATGAAATTGTAGAAAAATCAATTTCATGTGCCATTTAGTGTCTTAGAAATTGAACGAAAAGTATTAAGTGGAAAAGAAACGCACGGATCGGATAGGCGCTTGTTTCTAATTTCTTTTAAGGGGCAAGAGAACCTCCACCGCATAACTAAATACACGAGTAGATAGAATTTTGCTTCACTTACCGCATTTTTTATAGCAAGAAAATCGGAAAACTCGCGTGTTGCGAATTTCGGCCTGCCTTGATGGCCACTCACACTGTCATGGCCACAGCCGCGTGTAGCGTCAGTAAAACGTGTTCAACCGGTCCTATTACTAACGACCTCAGCCGTCAATGTAGCGTACCAGTTTTTGCAAGGACAGAGCCGGCAGTCTCTTTCCGACGGTCCTGGAGATTGAAGGTCTGGCTCTGCTACTGAATACGATTTGTGCGGTGAGTCTAACGCCTTGCCCAGTGTTTTGTTTTCAACCTCGACTTATTACTACCGCTGTTAGAAATGCAGTGATAATAAACTCACATAGCTTGGTAGTATATGATCTTTAGGCTAGACGCGACTGAATCGTACAGTTACAGTCTGTTGATTGACCGTGATTCTACGTTTAGCGAGGCTGCATTCAAAGTAGTCACTAAGTAAATCGAGCCCTCCACGCGATAGTAAATCATATGATGTCATAGGGATCACCTAAATATCAGATCACTCTCAGTTATTTGCGGTTCAGTAGTCTAAAATTTATTTAACGGCAAAAATAAGAGCAGTAGTAAAAGGCATTCCTGTTGCTGATGGATTGCTGTTAGAGGAAACGTATAAAATGTTGGGACATGTAAGGGATCACAAGAGATAACCGCCTCATATCCGAGAAACACGAACGTGCAGTTGGTTACAACTTCTAAAATTATTAGTCTGGAACCGCAAGACCGCTACGGTCGCAGGTTCGAATCCTGCCTCGGGCATGGATGTTTGTGATGTCCTTAGGTTAGTTAGGTTTAACTAGTTCTAAGTTCTAGGGGACTAACGACCTCAGCAGTTGAGTCCCATAGTGCTCAGAGCCATTTGAACCATTATAAAATTACTGCCTGCTGATGTTACAAACCAACGCGATTTGTAGTTACGTGATCTAAAGTGTATTTCATGCATTTCTAAGCAGCTAGTTATTAATAAAATGCATCAATGTTACTTATAATCAGTCTTGATTGCAAAATTTTTATTCATATGACCGGTTTCGGTTCATCCAGAACCATCTTCAGATCTGTAACGATAATGGTACTAATTTACTATTTCACGATTACAAATCTTTTTCATCCTATCTAATCAACATCATATGTACCAAAACGTATCCGATATTTCGGTTACAGCAGTAACCCGTCCAAATTCAGCAACTTTCACATGCTGTGTCACATAAAATTTGTAGGCAGAATGCACGTCATTTATATTTATTAAAACACTATTACCGACAGGTGGCGTCTGGTACATTTGTTACATTCCATTTGCACATATTGTATTCAGTAGATTTTTTTGATTAACTTTGATCTCCAAAAATAAATAATTAAAATCTGTGGATGTCAAGGTTAAAATCGGTACTTATGAAAATTAAAAAACACAGTAAAATTATCATTTATATACGATCTAAAAAACATAGGGCGATTTCTGTATCTATGGCGCTGGTGTAGACTTGTTTTCCTCTACGGTCTGCTTCCGTGGTTCCCGACATTTCGGTGCTGTGCCGCGATCCGCTCAGTTGTCTGATGTCCATCGCCGTGGGCAAGAGGGTCGCGCAGGAAGCCTATTTTAACGTCGGACCCCACATCAATAAATGTCAGAGATTGCTAATAACAAAAGAAATCCACTTCTGTTCATCTCATCGACGACAAGTTGCTGTAAACAGTATCTACCATAAAACATGAAGGAGTAACTATGCAGATGGCCGTGCGGACTAACGCTCGGCTTTCCGGCGGGAAGGAGCGCCTGGTCCAAGGCACGAATCCGCCCAGTGGATTTGTACTGAGGTCCGGTGAACCGACCAGTCTGTGGATAGTTTTTAGGCGGTTTACCACCTGCATCGGTGAAAGCGGGCTGTTTCTCCTTATTCCGCCTCAGTTACAGTATATCACCGACTGCTGCGCAAACAAGTTCTCCATGTACGCGTACACCACTATTACTCTACCACGCAAACATAGGGGTTACACTCGTCTGGTGTGAGACGTTCCCTGGGGGGTCCACCGGGGGCCGAACCGCACAATAACCCTGGGTTCGGTGAGGGGCGGCGGAGGGGTGAAGTGGAATGTGGTAGTCGTCGTGGGGTTATGGACCACTGCGGCTGCGGCGGGGACGGAGCCTCTCCGTCGTTTCTAGGTCCCCGGTTGCAATAGAATGAAATACAACTACGCAGAGCGAACTTAAGTAGAATGACCACAAAGCACGAAGAGTAGGAAAAGTAGATGCCAGACTGACATGTTTGCTTCTCGCAGGGGAACCTCCCCATCGCACCCCCCTCACATTTAGTTGTAAGTTGTCACACTGCATAGGCCTTGAAAAACTGAACACAGGTCAATCGAGAAAACAGGAAGAAGTTGTGTGGAACTACGAAAAAAATAAGCAAAATATACAAACTGAGTAGTCCACGCGCAAGATAGGCAACATCAAAGAGAATCTGCGCTCAGGAGCTCCGTGGTCCCGTGGTTAGCGTGAGCAACTGCGGAGCGAGAGGTCCTTGGTTCAATTCACGCCTCTAGTGAAAAGTTTAGTTTTTTTATTTTCAGACAATTATTATCTGTCCGTCCGTCCGTCCGATGCTTGGTAACTGCGCCGTAGTACGGGGACGCTACACCTAAACGGAAAAATTTGAAAAAGTTAAAACCATATGTTTTGACAGAGCACAGGGAAAACTGTGCGACTGTGAAACTGTTGTATTCATTTGTTGCAGTTTGTGTGACAAACTCTTATGTTTTCATCACTTTTTTGGGAGTGATTATCACATCCACAAGAAAACCTAAATCGGGCAAGCTAGAAGAATCTTTTTACCCATTCGATAAGTGTACAATTTAGGTGGGTCGACAACATATTCCTGTTATGTGACGCACATGCCATCACCAGTGTCGGATAGACTATATCAGACGTATTTTCCTGTGGAGGAATCGGTTGACCTATGACCTTGCCATCATATGTTTTCGGTTCCTATTGGAGAGGCACGTCCTTTCGTGTACTAATCGCACGGTTTTGCGGTGCGATCGCAAAACACAGACACTAAACTTATTACAGTGGACAGAGACGTCAATGAAGAACAGATCATAACTTTACGAAAATAAAGAAAGTAAACTTTTCAGTCGAGGGAAGATTTGAAACAAGATCCTCTCGTTCCGCAGTTGCTCACGCTAACCACAGGACCACGGCGCTCCTGAGCTCAGACTCTCCTTCCTGTTGCCTATCTTGCGCATGGTCTACTCAGTTTGTATATTTTACTTGTGTTTTTCATGTTTCCACACAACTTCTTCCTGTTTTCTCGATTGATCTGTGTTCAGTTTTTCAAGGCCTATCCACTGTGCCAACTTATAATTAAATCTGAGGGGGGTGCGATGGGGAGGTTCCGTTGTCAGTACTTTGTTCTTTACTGAAAATAATATTACTACCGTTGCCAAGGATCCAATCAATAAATTCAATTCAGTTCTTACAAAGAAAACAGATGACCACAACTTTGTACTGGACGTTGGGGAAAAGGTGATTTGAGGATGATAAACATTGCTGTTTCTGCCTGACGCTCATATGTCAGTGTGAATAAACATACCAAATGTGTTAGACAGAATGTAGATAGGAAATTCGCCCCTACCTACAAACTGAACAAATTTTTAATTAAGAAATTAAAAGAAAGTCATGGATTTGAAAATTCACTCAACTTAAAAAACGCTCTGGAACTTGCATTAATTTTACAAAACACAGTCATTTCTAATGACGCCACTTGTGTATCATTCGGTATTAAGAACATACATACTAACATCCTTGTTAAATAATGCCTAGATATAATGAAAGAAAACTTATTATCGCACCAGAAATTGAGCCAGGCTGAATTTGTGGGAGGTCGCGTATCCTTCGTTTTCCAGGGGAACAGCTCCTTGCCACTTGTACTGCAAGGCTGAGACAACCTGGCGGATGCTCCATTTTGCTTTGGGGAATATACACCTGGGCATCCATGGGTCGAGTCGAACTCGTGTAAGACACCATGACGGCCAAGGTGTGTGCTACACTGGTTGCAGATCCTGTACACCCCCTCATTATGATCATGTTTCCAGACGGCAAAGGCATTTTTAACAAGATGAAGCGCCATATCACGAAGTCCTGGAGTATGATGGAGTGGTTCGAGAAACACAGTGGCGAGTTCAAATTGATATCCTAACCTCCCATCTCACCAGATCTGCACCCGATCGAACGCATCAAGGACACGATAAAACGTAGATTCAGATGTCATCGCCACCCTTCCCGGAATTTTCGGGAATCGAGCGCCTTGGGTGTGCAGATATGGTCCGAACTCCATCCAGAGACCTAGCAAGATCTCATTGCTTTCAAGCCACGACGCGTCGCCTCCGTTATTCTTGCGAAATCTATTAGGTACGTGTTCCTCATGTACGGGCTGGTAAGTGTGACACACCATATGGTGATCACGTAGGACACTCAAAGCTCTACATTACCAGCATCAAGCACAAGACGATTCTTCACAGTGCCTCTAAAGGCAAAAAGCTAGATAGTCTTGAGAACTAACAGATATATAGTCATAAGTAGCGACATAGCAATAATAACCTTGACGACCAGTTAAATTTTACAGTTAAAGGTATCTTTCAAATATTTCATGATGTAGTGTAGTGGCACATTTTTACCTCAGCTTCTCTTATTAGCCTTCACAGATAATATTGTTAAAAATGTACCATTAAATGTTGTAGTCCAAATACCGGTTTTTGTGGTTTACAAGTCTCGTCACACTTAACAATGAGCTATGGGTCGAGGTTTATACTCGACATTTCACGTTACCACAGAGCTGAAGGTCATCTTGTTTCACATGTCTTAAGCTGGATCATGCGTGGGTCATTTTTTGGCCGTGATCTCTATGTAATTACGTCGTAGATTTGTCCTTACTTGTATCCATGGGCAATATACCGCGTAATTACACCTCTTAGTTATAGCTATACACCTATTTCATCTGAACATCTTAGCGTCTTAATGAATTTTCCTTGTCAGCGTTATTATATTACCATTTTAGTTTCGAGATTTTAGTGTTTTCCCAAAACGTTGCTGGCCATTGTTTCCGAGCGGATCTAGGCGCATCAGTCTGGAACGGCGCGACCGCTACGGTCGCAGGTTCGATTCCTGCCCCGGGCATGGACGTGTGTGATATCCTTAGGTTTAAGTACTTCTCAGTTCTAGGGGACTGATGACCGCACATGTTAAGTCCCATAGTGCTCAGAGCCATTTGAACCATTTGACCCCTAAATGTTGCATAGACCAAAATCATACGTAAACCTCGGGCTAATTACCAGATGACCTCCTGTGATATTTGACTGCATGTGTGGTTCGGGGACGGTTATGATTGGTTGGTTGGTTGGTTGGTTGGTTTGGGGAAGGAGACCAGACAGCGAGGTCATCGATCTCATCGGATTAGGGAAGGACGGGGAAGGAAGTCGGCCGTGCCCTTTGAAAGGAACCATCCCGGCATTTGCCTGGAGCGATTTAGGGAAATCACGGAAAACCTAAATCAGGATGGCCGGACGGGGGATTGAACCGTCGTCCTCCCGAATGCGAGTCCAGTGTCTAACCACTGCGCCACCTCGCTCGGTCGGTTATGGTAAAAAACTGTTTAATGAAGGGTTGCCTCATCGTCACCTACAGAATAAGTTTATGGGGCTCTATACTGTGCAATCTCGCAGTCAGATAGTTTTCCACTGTGCAAGCATATTGTCAACAAATGTTGCTGTGTGATTACTTTTCTTGTATCCGACGTTGTACAAAGATATAATAGTGGAATACGGCTTAGGTTGTAGTCGTAACGAGATGTGGTCTTTTTTGACTCACCGTTGACTTCATTGTTTTTTAGAAAACATTTTAGTTTTATGACTGTATAACGGTTACAACTTTTTTTAGATTACGTAATTATATTCCCAGTTGACAATGATATGAATACACAAGAAAACTCTAGCTGCACTAAATGTCAACATGCTCTCTAGTAACGTCCACTGCGTGTCAGTTCAGCTGCGCTCTTGCATCAGTGATGTACCCTGAGATCTGTAGTATGGGACGGATAAATCTGGTGGAACATTTTCTAAATACTGATTTTAGCTTGGACATGTCAGTGTCAACTGTTCATCTAATAAAATGTGGAGTACATGCATAGCTCAAATTGGGCACATTTATAACAACATTACTCAGCTATGTGTACCAGTAATGAAACTTAGTATTATATTTATGACATGTGTGTTGGTTTTCAGAGTAATATATTTTACACTTTATGTACACGATTCACACATCAGATGAGGGTAACTTTTTTCACAGGAACAGGTCACCATAAATCAACATTTAAAAACGAGGTATTGGCTGAGAAGTTGTCTTTCTTCAAGCTGAATACTTACTACTAGCTTAAAAAGTAATAATAATAATAATAATACGTGGCTGCTACATCTGCCCTTTTGAGCCCTGTGCCTTATCACCCAGCAGAAAGAGATCTCCTCCCTCAGCCTTTGCAAACAAAGAAGAGTGTCCTGGAGGTTCTACTGCCATGGGTGGATACAAATGTCGCAGCGAATGGTGGGAACTCAGGGAGTTGGAACAAACAAGAATTTAGCAGGTACAACACATCTCATCTCCTCCAGATCGTGAATAATTCGGCATCGAAGACAATGAGATATGGTGGCAGCTAAATCTTGAGGACACGATCAGGAGAACAACAGACCAGCCACCGAAATGCCCCTGTTTTGACCCATACATGAAAGTGGCTACATAGTTGTATTGATAATTTAAGATGACAGAGAAAATAATCTAAATTCCCTGTGGGCCTCTGCAGTCACTGGGGCGTCTGTCGGTTAAAATGCTGGATTTGAGCCTGTACGTGCCCCACCCAAAGGGACTAAAACCTTCTCGCTGGTTTCAAGAGGCCTCTCTGCTCGTGGAAGACTGGAGAAAACGTGTTTGATAACTGGACGAGCCACAGTACTATACGCTGTTGCGTTCGGAGCAGCGAGGAACTTAAATGATTGACGCACCATTAGCATTTTCCGCTGCATGGAAAGTGTTGATTCTCCAGCCTCAGTACGGAGGACCAACCTGGGTGTATGGCTCGTAATATAAGCACTCGAGCCCGTCTGATTGGACTTTCGGGTAAAAAGGTCTTGCTGAGCCTTATACCGTACACCCACAGCCCAACAACTATCTCATGAAATCTCTATAAAACTGGAGCAGACGCTCCCTGTCCCTACTAAGGTGCTTTAAGTTATTCAGTGAATTCTGGTCCGTTGCATTTAGGCCCTTTGGGCGTGGTAACTACGACAGTAGCAAATCGAAAATAAGGACCAGAAATGTCATACAGTCTGTACGAGGTAGAATGGTGTCCTTCCTATGCAAGTCGGGTAAATTAATATGCCGACATGAACGATTACAATGAACAGACACGTACAATTGTCCTCTGCCTACTCCTCTATCTTCTTCACTGTACGTCAAAACTGGCGAGTCAGTGTTGAAATGTTGGAAGAGGAAACAAATTGCAAAATCGTCCACAAATAAGCATTTTACATTACGCCTTCCTGCAGACATGATGCAGTTGAAGGCTCTAGAAAAGAAGGCAATCCTTAAAATATTCCCCTCGGGGATACCGTTCCTCTACTCAAATTTATCTGACAGCACAGCACCAACTTGGTATCTAAAAAAGTGATGTGATTACAAGGACCGAATGATGATCGGAGGTAGCCACTGAAACCCCATTGGTGGTCCTAGAATACAGTGATGCCTGCTACTGTCTTACGCCTCTTGATGTCAAAGGACATACCTAGACAGTGTTGTTTGCATAGGAAAGTCTTATTTATAATCGTGTCGTGTAGGATAGGGTTATCGACAACGGATCACCATCTCCTGAACCGAGACTGAGAGCAGCTGAGGAGCTGCCTGGTCTCTGTAATCCAGAGAAGACATCGGTTAACAATTCGTGCCAAGGTCTTCCCTCCTATTGTGTCATTTTCGGTCCTTTGCTGGGTTCAGGAGAGCTTTCAAAATTGCTCGCTTCAGTAGATGGGAAAGTGGCCTGTCAGCCATATCGAAGTCTTGAATTGTGATTGGGAGCAGTATCTCCAGCCTCAGCCAGTTTTGAATCTATCTCTCATGTGGAAAACGGGCAGTTATAGGGCACAGAAGTTTTGGTCCTGAAATTCAACCCTTCAAATGGTGACAGAGCACTGGATACAGGCTGGTAGTGACAGTATCAGTGCAAAATGCTCTGCTATTGTCTGGATGATGTCTCTGGGTGTTGTTGGCAGACCACTGTGTGTAGAGAACCGACTGCAATTACCAGAAGTCACCGTGATGGCACTCCAAACCTCTGTTAGAAATATGGAGCCATTCAAAGAGTCCATGAACGCTTGCCATAATGTTTTCTTGCATTCCCCGGTTATGTGTCCAGCTTCGGCTCTCACCAGTCAAAAAGCTGCGATATTTTCCGTCGTTGGGTGTCTGTTAAACCGTCACAGAGACGTGTGTCTGACTCGAACTACTGAGCGGCGCTCATCGGTTCACCAAGAATTCTAAGAAGACCTGAAGACTTCGGATGGGGAAAGGAGAGGTATGGTGGATCGATTGTGCGATGAGGTTAATCCATTCTGGAACCTACCTCGGTGTTCAAACGTAGCCATCTGGCTGCACTTGATCCATCTCACTGGCGTCTTTCCAGGGAGTGCTCCATCCTTGCAAAAAAAGGCTTGGCTTAGAACACACGGACTCACATGCTTTAAAACGCATTTCTTGTAAACAAAAGCTCAGGGGATGTTCCTGTGCTGGAAATTTTGATTGCTCCAAATGCATCCTGATCATACCGATGTCCCACTGTAGCATGAGAGCTGTCTATCATGGGGTTGCACTTACAATCTGTCTCTCCACTGTAGTGGGGAGTCGGAAACAGGTGTAGGTTCAGTCTTGGGGTGAGATGGTGGCCTAGGGCAGGCATCACATACCATTAGCAGACGCAGTAGAACCGTTAGCACGAATGACATCGAAATAGGACGTCGGTAAAACGATCTGCTTTCACCTGTGGTGGAAGCATCTTGTCTAATATTTGGTGTGGGAAGGTTTAGCAGTGGTGTTGGCTGTGGCAGACTGTTTACCAGACTTTGGCGCTGGAGGTGGGCTATGGACTCTGAAATAACTGCAGTTGAACAAGTTCACTTTTAAACGCAGTTATTAGTGCAGAAACTAGCAACCACCGTTTGTATACAAGTGTCAGTTATCGGAAGAGGCTTTTTAAGAGCCGAAGAGAAGTCTGTAGTGAAAGTGTAAGGATTCATGGCTTTTCTAGGCCTCTCTATAAGGGATACGTCTTGTTATTTTCACCACCTGTTTCTTAAGTTCTTCAAGGAAAATATTGCTGCATGCCATAATCCAGACAGTGATGCCCAGAGGAGATGAACAACCGAATCCCTCGTGAATGGCCTTACCACATTTGCCGCCAGTGGCTTCTCCCTTAAGACCGAGAGTAGTGCGCGTAAAGCGCCAGCATTTGAAAAAGCGCACTATGTTAGGGACGTACGACCGCACGCTTCAACTGTTGAAAGAAAGAGTAAACTTGTCTGATTTTGATCAGGTCGCCATCCATTTCATTATATTTTGCACGACAACAACACAACACACTTTCCTAGGCCCACTCAGCTTTCAGTTACTCCTTGGGAAAATTATATCTCTGCATGACAAAAGACCTTTGCTGTAGTTCAAGATATTGTGTAGCTCACTTGCAACTTTACTTTCCCTCAGGCGCTTAGCTCCCTATAGGATCTTTAGATGTTAGGAACTAGGACTTTCTATGAACAATCGCTTCATAGATTTCAAAGTGCCACCGAGGCCCCATAAATCCTTTTGAATAAAGAAACCGGAAACTTTCTCAAAGTAGCCCTCTTCTCCCCTCTTTCTTTCCTTTTTGTACAACATTATGACCGACAGCATGCATTCTGTTCCTATTAACATAAGAACTCTGAAATATTCCTGAATCAGGAGGACTGGTTACACGAGCCCACTCGTTAGATTGATTGTTGAAACCCACCAGCGGTACATCCATTCCGCTAGGATCGGAGGAATAAAATTACAAGGGATCTACTCGGTTCCACGAAGAGCTGGGGTACACTCAGAGCTCCGCTTGCCTGAGTAAGCTATATAATTGGGGTGGGCAGTTTCCCAGTTAGCGACAGTTCCACCTCAACAACCACGCATCTCATCAGTGTGCAGCAAACTGGAGGGTTTCTTAAAGATGTTTTTACCATCCTCGCGACCCGGGTGGTCAAGCAAAGATTCTAGCTCCCAATGGCAAACGATGTTCTATTGTCGCGTCATACCGTGGTCATTGAAGCATTTCCAGAGTCTATGGCGACGGAAGTCTAGCGATGCTAGTCAGTTTCCTGCCCAGCCACTCCACCCCCCCCCCCCCCCCCCCTGTGGGTCCGGGAGTTAGAATAGGCGCGACGTACTCCTGCCTGTCGTAAGAGGCGACTAAAAGGAGTCCACACGTTTCAGTCTTTACGTCTTGGACCCTTGTCTAGTTTGATCTCCATCTTTCTCAATTTTCCCAAAGAGCAAGCCATTTGTTGAAGGGCATCCGTTGTGCATTGAGATCTTTAGCCCACTCTCTCATCGTCGCATTTCAGTTCCGCTCATTCTCCATCTCTTGGGTGAGGACACCTTCCTGGGTGCGTTTTCCACCTTGCACTATGCAGCGTCGCTTTCTGCGCCGACGATGACTGTGGACTTATTAGCACCTCATATACGGCGTGGTAGCCAGTACATTGTTGTGGGGCTGCCATGTACCCTGTTGGTTGTAGCCCCCTGACAACACAGGGATCGCTCTGCTGATGCCTGCCAGGCGGCCCTTGCTGAGCCTGTGTGGCGCCCATATGGAGGGCCCTGGTCAGAGTGGGTAGCATCAGGGCGGATGACACGTCGTGAAGAACAGTATTTCATGCTAAAAATGTGGCCCCAAATGGTTCTCCTCCCAGACCACACCAAGAAGCCTCAGTTTTTTGTGGAGCATTTGGAAGACAAGTTTGGGGAGGTGAAGGGCTTGTCCAAAATGTGCTCTTGGTCGGCCTTGATAAAAACAGCATTCTCTGTACAGTCAGAGGCATTACTCGCTTCTAACTGGTTGGGGGAAGTTTCTGTTACCATCACACCCCATAGCAGCTTAAATATAATACAGGGTATTATATTGCAAAGGGATGTCCTTCTGCAGTCTGACGACGTGCTGAGCGCCAGTTTAGAGCTGTGAAGTGTTGGTTTAGTCTGGCGCATCTAGTGGAGTCTGACGGATAATCAGGTTACCACCGGTGCCTTCATCTTGGCCTTTGAGGATGACACATTGCCCGAGAAAGTCTGGGTGATGGATGTTAAGCCATATGTCTTCCCGCTGTTCTTCCAGCATCACATGCCGCAATTGTGGACATCAATCACATCCCAATACTCCATGTGCCCCACCTCCTACCTGTGTCAACTGCAGAGATTATCATTCACCTTGCTCACCAGACTGCAGGATTTTACAGAAAGAGAGGAAAAACATTGGATATAAGATCCCCGACCAACTGACCTACACTGAGGCTAAGAAGGAATTTGAGCGCTTACGTCCTGTGAATATGACGTCCTCTTACGCTGCCGCTGGGAGAACAGTTGTTTCCCCATCAGTTCCTCGCATTCCTGTCTCCTCTCAGAATCAAAAGACTACACCTGCCCTCTTGATGGTAGGGGTCATTTCCTTTTCTGATGCTCCCACACCACCTACTTCAGGATTAACACCCTCCCAACCATTGGGGATATCAGGCTTCACTTCTGAGCCAGAGTAGTGTGTCTTTTTCCGCTCCTCTCGCTAGGAAGGGATCCCTTGGGTCGCTCCCTTCCCAGGTTTCTGCTAGTGGGAAAGATGACACCAACCAGTGGCTCAAGAGCCAAAAAGCAGCGGGTCGTAGGGCTTCACGCTAAGAATCAGTCTCAGAGACTGGATCAGTGAAATCCTCCCAGCCAGGGAAATCCAAGGAGGAGTGAGAGAAATCCAAAAGGAGATCCTCAAGACCAAGGGAATGGCGGTGGCACCCACATCACCACTAGCTACAAACTCTGCATCTGCGGATGAGGTGGAGATTCTGGCCTCTGCTGAAGACCTAGATCCCATTGGATCCTCAGACCCAATGGATATAGACTGCTCATGCAAAATGTCAGTGGCAGCAGGTGACCCTGAGCTATAACTGCCTCATTGAATGTTCCATGAATTCCCAGTCTCACGATGACATCATCCTCCAGTGGAATTGTGGCGGTTTTCTCCACTGCCTGGCTGAGCTACAGCAGCTGTTGAGCTTTACACCTGCTTTCTGCATTGCCCTTGAGGAAAGCCGGATCCGGCAATGCGGACCCCTGCCCCCTGTGGCTGTAAGGTATACTCAGGGACCGTAGCGACTACAATCGAGTGTCAGGTGGAGTTTGCTTTTATGCTTTAAACTCAGTCTGTAGTGAAACTGTGCCCCTTCAAACTCCTCTTGAAGCTGTAGCTGTCAGAATAAGGATGACGCAGGAAATAATTGTCTGCATTGTATATCTTCCTCCAGATGGTGCAGTATCCCTGAATGTATTGACTGCATTTCTCTAAACCTTTCCTACTATTGGGAGAGGGCCGGGCAAAGTGGCCGTGCGGTTAAAGGCACTGCAGTCTGGAACCGCAAGACCGCTACGGTCGCAGGTTCGAATCCTGCCTCAGGCATGGATGTTTGTGATGTCCTTAGGTTAGTTAGGTTTAACTAGTTCTAAGTTCTAGAGGACTAATGACCTCAGCAGTTGAGTCCCATAGTGCTCAGAGCCATTTGAACCATCTGATTTTACTATTGGGAGATTTTAATGCCCATAACCCCTTGTGGGGTGGCACCATGCTTACTGGCCAAGGTAGAGATGTCGAAACTTTACTGTATGAGTTTGACCTCTGCTTCTTAAATACTGGGGCCACCACACATTTCAGTGTGGCTCATAGTAGTTACTTGGCCACTGATTTATCAATTTGCAGCCCAGGACTTCTCGCATCTATCCACTGGAGAGCACATGACGACCTGTGTGGTAGTGACCACTTCCTCATCTTCCTGTCACTGCCCTGGCGTCAGGCCCATGGTCTCTTGCCCAGATGGGCTTTAAACAAGATGAACTTGGAAACTTTCACGTCTGCTGTCACCATTGAATCACCCAACACGGCAACATCGATGTGATGGTTGAGCAGGTGACTACAACAATCGTATCTGAGGCATAAAGCACAATCCCTCGCTCATTAGGGTGCCACCAGCGAAAGGCTGTCCCATAGTGGTTGCCAGAAGTCGCTGAAGCAATTAAAGAGCGTCGGTGAGCTCTACAGTGGCATAAGCGGCACCGTTTCTTGGAGAACCTCATAGCCTTTAAACGGCTCTGTGCCCCTGTTCACCAAATTATCAAACGATGGAAGCAGTAGTGTTGGGAGAGATATGTCTCGACTATTGGGTTCAATACGTCACCTTCCCAAGTCTGGGCAAAGATCAAACGTGTTTTCGGGTACCAGACCCCAACAGGTGTTCCCAGTGTTAACATAAATGGCGTGTTATCTACCGACGCAAACGCGATTGTCGAGCACTTTGCTGAGCACTATGCTCGAGCCTCTGTGCCAGAGAATTACCCCTAGCCGTTCACACTCTCAAAAGGTGGCTGGAAGGAAAGTCTCTCGTTCCCTACACGCTACAATGAATTCTTTAACGCCCCATTTACACAGAGTGGGAGATATTCAGTGCCCTTGCACATTGCCCCGACACAGCTCCTGGGCCGGATCTTATCCAGTCAGACGATTAAACATCTCTCATCTGACTACAAGAGACATCTCCTCGTCATCTTCAACCAGATCTGGTGCGAGGGCGTCTTTCCATCGCAATGGTGGGACAGCACCATCATTCCGAAGCTCAAACCCGGTAAAAAACCGCTTGATGTGGATAACTATCAGCCTCACCAACGTTATTTCTAGGTTGCTGGAATGTATGGTGTGTTGACAGTTGGCTCGGGTCCTGGAGTCACATGGCTTAGCCTACTGGCTCTATGCCAGGGCGGCTTCCACCAGAGTCCCTCTACCATTGACAATCTTGTGTGCCTCGAGTCTGCCATCCGAACAGCCTTTTCCAGACCCCAACACATGTTTGCAATCTTGTTTGATTTACGAAAAGCGTATGACACCACCTGGCGACATCATATCCTTGCCACATTATACGAGTGGGGTGTCTGAGGCCCACTCCCGATTTTTTCCAAAATTTCCTGTCACTTCGTACTTTCCGTGTCCAAGTTGGTGCATCCCATAGTTCTACCCCCCACCCCCTACATCCAGGATAATGGGGTCGTGCAGGGTTCTGTAATGAGTGTCTCTCTATTTTTAGAGGTCATTAATGGTCTAGCAACAGCTGCAGGTCTGTCGGTCTCACCTTTTCTGTAGGCAGATGACTTCTGCATTTCGTACTGCTCCACCAGTACTGGTGTTGCTGAATGGTGCCTACAGGGAGCTATCTACAAGGGGCAGTAACTGGCTGTAGCCCACAATTTCTAGCTTTCAGTCACAAAGTCGTGTGTTATGCACTTCTGTCGGCGTCGTACCATTAATCCAGAACTAGAACTCTACTTTAATGACGATGCACTCACTGTTATGGAGACATATCGATTCTTAGTACTGGTTTTCGACACCTGATTGACGTGGCTTCCACACCTTCGTCACTTTAAGCGGAAGTGCTGGAAGCACATCAATGGCTTCCGCTGGCAGAGCAAAACAAAATGGGATGTAGATCGCTCTACGCTGCTGCAACACTACAGAGCCCTTGTTCAATCCCGCCTTGACAATAGGAGTCTGGTTTATGGTTCGGCGGCACCCTCAGCGTTGCGTTTACTTGACCCAGTGCACCACTGTGGCGTTCGCCTAGCGACAGGAGCATTCAGGACGAGTCTGGTGGCCGGAATCCCACCATTGCAGGTTAGGCGTGCATAACTGCTGGCCAGTTACGTTGCACACGTTTGTAGTTCCGAATCACCGTCTCCTTTTCCCACCCATGGCAGTTCATCCCCCCATCGATGGCCCAGGTAAGGGCTTCCAATTGCAGTTCGTGTCCAAACCCTTTTTTCCGAATGGGAGTCCTTCCCTTTAGCGTCTATACTTGAGGTCCATTCACGTATGTCTCCATGGTGTACACCTAGGCCGCGGCTTCGAGTGTACATTTCACATGGCTCAATTAAGCCACTTACTCTCGATTCTTGACATGTACCATGGCCACAAAGTGGTTTACACCAACGGCTCGATGGCTGATGCTCACATCGGCTTCGCATATGTCCGTGGAGAACATATTAAACAGCATTCCTTGCCCGATGACTGCAGTGTTTTTACTGCCGAGCTGTTCGCTATATCTCGTGATCTTGAGGACATCCGTTCATGCCCTGGGGCATAGTTTCTCCTGTGTACTGACTCCTTGAGCAGCCTACAAGCTATCGACCAGTGCTATCCTCGTTATCCTTTCGTAACGACCATCTAGGAGTCCATCTATGCCCTGGAACGGTCCAGTCGTTCAGTGGTGTTTGTTTGGGCACCAGGTTACGTTGGAATCACAGGCAACGAACTTGCCGACAGGCTGGCCAAACAGGCTACACGGAAACCGCTTATGGAGATCTGCTTCTCTGCAACTGACCTGCGTTCAGTACTACTCCGCAAGGTTTTGCGGCTTTGGGAGACGAAATGGCATAAGCTCAGCACGCACAACAAATTGCGTGCCATTAAGGAGACTACGAATGTGTGGCAGTCCTCCATGCGGGCCTCTCGCAGGTACTCTGTGATTTTCTGCCTGCTCCGCTTTGGCCACCCTTGGGTGACACACGGCTACCTGCTGCGCCGTGATGACCCACCTCAGTGTCGGTGCGGCGCCCGGCTGACAGTGGCCCATATCTTGGTGAGCGGTCCTTCTTTGGCTGCCCTGCGGCGGACTCTTCAGTTACCGGACTCGTTGCAATTAATTTTATCTGAAAACGCCTCATCAGCTAATTTAGTTTTACGTTTTATACTTGACGGTGTATTTTATCATTCTATATAAGTTTTAGCCCATGTTCTTTGTCCCTTTGTTTTCTCCATTCTAATGCTTTTAGGGTGAATGTTTTCATCTGTCCCAGAGTGGCTAGCTTTTCCTTTTTATTCTCTTGGTCGGCCAGCCACGGACATCTGGTCCCTTATTTTTACCGTTTGTACATGTTTCTTGCTTATCTCTGTAGTTTTCTTTTCCTGTTTTGTCCATAGTAATATTGGTTGTCCTTCTGCTGTTCTTGTGGTTCTTCCTTTCTCTTGTTATTGTGCTGTACATCTCCTTCATTTTCTTCTTTCCCTTGTGTAATTATTTTACCAGGAACAAAGGACTGATGATGTCTCAGTCTGTCCCTTCCCCTCGCCCCTCTTTTAAACTATCCAACCTGCTGAGGAACTCCGGAGCCGCCAAGCCTGTATCCAGCAAACGAATGCTGATCCCCTGATGGTACTAATTTAAGATTTTTCATAAACTATATGACAGAGTTTGCCTCTTAAAAGAAGAACTTATCTGTGTATTATAAATTATTCTTCACATTTTGTTCAATTAGTTACACGAAATTTTTTAATTTTTGCGCCATTGGGAGGTGGTTTACAAAAAAGTTACAGTTGTTTTTTTATTACACGTTATTTATCCCAGTTCACCTTCCGTAGAATTGGCGTACCATCTCTGAAGTTGTCGAAGAAATATAAGCAAAATATATAGGTAAAGGAAAATTCGAATTCCTTAGGCTTTTTTCTCTGTCATCGGTCCTCTGAATGGTCTGACGCAGCCCGTCACGAATTCCTCTCCTGCGTCAAACTCTTCAGTACAGAGTAACAGAATCAACATCCGCAAATATTTCTTCGAAATATACTCTAAGACAAAAAGAAAAATGCCTCGCACGACGAAGGAATCATCCGAGCAGGACAGAAATCGGTAGATGAGATGTACATGTACAGGCAAGCAAAGAGGTGGACCGAATCATCTTTGGTTTACCCAATTTGTGAAGCTCTTTCTCTTAAATAAGTAATACATTTTTTTAAAACTATAATCATTTGCTTCCCTGTGTATGTGCATCACCTCTTCGATTCTTTCTTTTGTGTTAGAGAGTATTACTGTCGATATATTCCCTTGTTGTTTATACCCTCCACATCTCCTACAGCTACTATGGGAGTTATTTCTTGATGTCCTATCTCCCTGTCCCTTCTTCTTGTTAATATTTTCCGCATATATCTCTCCTTATCCATTCTGGGAGAAAACATCTCATTCCCTATCAGTCCACCTAATTTTCTACATGATTCTATAGCACCACAACTCAAAGGTTTCGATTCTCTTCTTTTCTGACTTTGAAACAATCTATGATTTACTTCTGTGAAGTTCTATGCTGCAAATCTATGTTCTCAAAATATTCCTCCTTAAATTAAGTCCGACATTTGATACAAGTGGATTTCTTCAAGCAGGAATGCCCTCCTTCCCTCTGCTACAGTGCGTTTTTAGGTCTTCCTGTCTTCATCGTCATGTATTATGTTTCTTCTATGCCAGCAGAATCCGTTCGCTTTGTGTGCTTCTTGGTCCCGTAAGTTCTGGTGTTAAGTTTAACGTTAATCTCATTTGTTCAGCTCTTCTTTTTTTCTGTTTACTCTCAATATCTGATCGTATGTCTCCAGACTCTTCATCCAAAGTTGTGTTTAACTTTGATATTGACTCCCCTGTCTTCCATGATGTTTCCCATTTCTTCTTCTACCGTGACTCCATACAGCTCCGCCCTCGTAGAGGCCTTCAATGCACTCATTCAGCCTACCCGCCCTCTTCCCTGTGCTTAACAATGAGATTCCCGTTGCATTCTCAATGTTGAGGCACTTGCTTTCAATTTCCCTTAAGGTTGTTTGCCTTTTCTGTACGCTGAATCTGTCCTTATGACGACCATATCTCTCTTGATTTATTCGCATTTTTCCTGTAATCATTTTGTTTTCACTTTTCTGCACTTTTTACTTATCTTACGCCTTAGCGACTTCGATTGCTGTATTTCTGTCATAATCTGAAATTTCTGTACCTCCTCCCTTGGTCGATCACCTAAAATACATCTTTAGATTAAAAAACAGCCGACAAGTTGCAAAGGATAAAGTAATCTTTACCTAGGTTTCGATAGATTTAAATCTATCTTCTTCAGAAGGCTTATGCGCTCTCCAGCTTCCATGTACTTAATTTTATTTATCTGACGAACCCTATTCTCAGGGCTATATTTTATTTGGACTAATGGAGCTATGCAGATGTTTGTAAAAATGGCAATGACATATCACTCCATGTTAATGTAATACTGCCGCCTTCTGAAGAAGATAGATTTACATCTAACAAAACCTAGGTAAAGATTACTTTATCCTTTGCAACTGGTCGGCTGTTTTTTAATCTAATTACGTGGAACCGTTGCTGTTGTGCAGCTATGTTTAAAATAATAAAATACATCTGTTGTTACCCAAGGCACAGTTACGTTCCGTTTACTTACATTTGGATGATCGGTTACTGTGACTGCATTTTTGAGATGTGTAAATTCCTCTTCAGCTGAACAGCCTGCTGTGGTATTCATTATCGCTATATTAATCACTTAGAGAAATTAACTCATCATTCCTCAGTAGTTCAGTAGCCTGCTTCCTTTCTCATTCATTCTTTTGGATAATTATCTTCACTTCTCTATCCATTATTGGCTTTAGTTTCATGTGGATTCTGACAGGGAAAGTCCTATCACTAACCATTCAGGGCAACATCTCTGCCCTACCTTCCTATTCATGAGGAACCCTACTCCCGTACCGAGCGAGGAAGCGGAGTGGTTAGCTCACTGGACTCGTATTCTGTAGGACAATGGTTGAAGCCCGCGTTCGGCCATCCGGATTTAGGTTTTCCGTGATTTTCCTAATTCGCTTCGGGCAAATTCCTTGATGGTTCCTTTAAAAGAGCTCTTCCGACTTCCTTCCCCGTCATTCTCTAATCCGATGGGACCGATGACGTCGCTGTTTGGTCTCTTCCCCCGAAATTAGCCAACCAAGTTACTCCCGTTACACTATTTTCTGCTGCTGTGGATATTACCTAATATTCTCAGGCAAGATATCTTTTAATTTTCATCTTCAGGGCAATATGCAGAAACTGATTGCTGCTCTCGTCCAGTCCAGAACATTGTATATCGTCTCTGACTGAGGAGTATGAGTGGTTGGTTATTTTCAACCTGTTACGTTTCCTGAATGCAATCTTTGTCCAAGAAAAGGTCTACCGGAACTACAGCCATGTTCATCTGTACAGTTCACTAGAAATGCCGCGCCTTCGTCTGAAGACAGATACTCCACAATGTGATATATAGATAATAATACAGTAATGTAGATTCATTCAAAAAATACATAAAGCAGTGTGACCATTCATATTTAGGTTTACTGTGATTTTCCTAAACCACTTCAGACAAATGCCGTTGAAAGGGATCGACCGATTTACTCTCCGATCCTTCAAACAATCCAACCTTGTTGACGCAGCTTTATAAACTATACTCTTCCTTCGTCGATTTCTTTTAAGCAGTCAGTGGTTGTATGTCAAAAACGCCTTCTTGCATTACTATAAGCGACTGTGTCTACTTTATGCTTCAGAGCAATGACAGACAACGGCAAATACTTGGTGATCACACCTGAGGAGGTGGCCTACGTCAGAGAGCAGTTGGGCACCAACGAGGAGGACATCAAGACGGCTGTGACGTCACTCCGAGAGTGGCTCAGGATGCAGCCACACTTACCCGACGCCGTAGGTCAGTACATTTGTCACACTAAAGGCCATATATTACACCTAGGAAATGCACATACGTTATTCATGAATGTTGTAACTACTTAGAGGTAATGCCTTGTACATATAAATATTATTTATCTCTTTCATAAGCAGATTTAGGGCAGCATTGTCTTATCATTGTTGTATCTGAAACTCACTCCATTTATTACCCATATAACAAGTCAGAAATAACTCAGCTATATCTCGTTACTGATGATCTAGTTTTTTTTGTTGATCACTGGGAAACAAATACTTGTAGTTTTGTATCCTAAATTGTGATTGGAAGTTAAGGAGGAAGTAATCATTACAAATTTTCGTGTTAAATCTACCTCCTTATTACAACTTCACTGCCTACATCTTAGCTTAGGGAAAACACTGAATTACAATGATCAGCTCTCCATCTTATTTTTGAATTTTATGTACCTCTTCCAGCTGGCTATCTTGGTTTTCTGTTCAGTGATTCGGAATGCTTCGATATGCTGCTACACTCTTTAATATTA
Source organism: Schistocerca cancellata (assembly GCF_023864275.1). Classification (NCBI taxonomy): domain Eukaryota; kingdom Metazoa; phylum Arthropoda; class Insecta; order Orthoptera; family Acrididae; genus Schistocerca; species Schistocerca cancellata. The sequence goes on along the minus strand of NC_064630.1, from coordinate 615,481,938 downwards.
TGCATACTACATTTAGCAGTATTGTGAACGCAGATGCGTATGTGCAGTATAATATGATTGTGGGATCATACGACCGTTTTAAAGGAACATATATAGTAAAAAAACTGAAAAAGTTTATCTTGTAACAATTCTATCATACCAAATTTTATACAACAAAACTGCTATCAGTTTTCTGTTTTGTGTGTCCTTAATATCCTTATAAAAATCTACCTTCATAATCACTACTTGAAATCTGTGTTCCAGATGACTCCGTTATTGAGCGAATGTACATCAACTGCAAGTGCAGCATGGAGAAGGTTAAACTGGGATTAGACGCATACTTCTCCCTCAAACACAAATTTCCCGAGTTACTTATGAACAGAGATGCAGAAGCAAGCGAGTTCCCGTTTGCAAAGGAGCACTTGTGAGTTCCAACCTGTCTTAAGCTTTTTAAATTCATACAGAGTTGTTATTTTTCCAATAGCTTTTCATGCTCTATTGTAATGGTTGTATAACTCTGCAGAGCTCTCGTTCCAATGTTTGGACTCCAAGTATAGGCGTACGTTACCTTGTTACTTCTTCGTGAAATGATAATATTTGGTTTTTCGGGAAAACAGCGGAGTCTTTTGTGTTACTAAAACAGAATTTAAGTATCTGCATTAACGATCAAATGAAAAAATCATTTTTGAATCCTCTGGGACTGCTGCATAATGAATGTCTTTCAAGGACATAATGAATTTGTATCATCAGTTATGCTGCTGTGACTATTACTTTTTATTTGAATTGTGGGCATATTTCAGCTACACAGAGATCATCAGGTAAGCTGTAATTGAACATTTTATAAATTTTTGTACATTTCTTGTTTTACATGAGAATTATGAATAATATGATTTTACATACGTTTGAAGTCCTGAGTTCCCTGCAGTAGTTGTTATTGTTGCTATTTATTTATGCTGACTATATTCTGGGTTACGTAACAACAATAATTAGTTTTGCTGTTTTCTAGTCGTGCGTTTTCAAGTCGTAACTTCCATGCAACGTCGTTTCTGTTGTTATCTATTTGTTATTGATTATACTTTACGTTAGTGTAACAGTAATAATCATCTTAGTAGTTTGGTCTGACTTTTCGTTTAGTAGTGCTCAGAAATAAATTGCAGTCTGTTGTTGAAATCTCTTACAAAATGTCAGCTACAGACTGAAATTTATTTATGACCACTAATAAAAGAAAAGTCAGGCCAAACTACTAAAATGATTGTTACTGTTACACTAACGTAAAGTATAATCAATAACAAATAGATAACAACAGAAACGACGTTGCATGGAAGTCACGACTTGAAAACGCAGGTAAAATCTTATTATTCGTAACTCATATGTTATTTAACAAATTTACCAAAATTTATAAAATGTTATATTTCAGATATGATGATGCCTGTATAACTTAAATAGGCCCGTAGTTAAAATAAAAAAATACTACTCATAGCAGTGCAACTGGTTATGCAAATTTATTATGACCTTGAAGAATCAGTTACGTGTTTTGTCAGTCGTTCTGCCTTATAATTCGACAGTTGTTTTAATGAGAGTTTCGATATCACAGCGTTAGACTGTTTCGTTAGGCTGCTTGCAATGGTATACCTCTTTAAAAACTCGTTGACTGAAATGCACTTTTATAAACGTGCAGTCGTGTCATTATTTCAACGCAGAAGACTTTGTTCCTGTGCTCTAGATTTTCAACAGTTCTGCCGGCACTACATATCTTAACAACATGTCCAGCACCTCCGTTGTTTGTATATTTATTCTTCAACATTCGAGACAACTCGCAAAGTGACACAGCCTGCTCTCATTTCAGTGTCTATCTCGTCGTTATTGTGTAAAACGGTCTGACAACTATGGATCTGTCAGAATCATCTCGCAAACCCAAAAGACATATATGCCCACTGCATCTTCAGCTACATTTTTCTGTGTAAACCAAATGTGTGGTGTGTGGTGAAAAACAGATAATCCATTCTTGCTATCAAACTTAAAAGGAGGGATCACTCTTTAGTCAGCTCTAATGTACACTGAAATATCTTCCTCAGTTTCAGTCTCAGTTGCATGTGTTGTATTATACTCACAATTTATACTAATGCGTTACGTTAAAAATGTCGTTGTGTGTAAACATTTTTTTATAATCGTGTTCCAATTAGAGGTTATGTTTTTAAACTTTTGGTACCTCAAGTGTCCGTTATTTTTCCAAAAGACGTTTCACCACTCTTAGTTTTCTCGCCGTACTTTCGTGTACAATCCTCAGCGTTACCATCGAATTGTTATCGTCAGCTAGAGTACTGAATAAACACGTTGGCATTAGACCAGTGTCAGCAAAACGCCGCACTGTACACTCCACGTTAAGTGTATTGAGACGCTAACAGTACTATATGGATACTGCTGTCTCCAAATGCAAGTTTTTCCACTGTGCTCGTACTCGCACAGCACAAGATAATATAATGTTTGGAGAGAACTAGACACCCCTGTTTTGTTCCCTGCGTCCCTGTTTTGTTTCCTACGTGAAAAGGAGTACCGGTTAGGCACTTAACCAGATAAACAATCTTTCCTTTTGTTAACGTTGTTGTAGCTTTAAGCCACGTGGTTGGAAGAAGACAATACGATCTCTCTTTCGAAGTTCCAGTTTCTCTTCCATATATCATCTACTAACCTATAACTCAAAAAATCGAATGTAATATGCCCTGCAAAATACCTGATAATCTAGTGAGACGAAAGAGTGGCAAAAAATTTAATCCAATGCATTATAAGTCAGTTTCTTGGAACTCTAAAAACAAGCTTCAAAGTAATGCAGTTCGCATTTATCATAGTTTTCATCGATCGTGTCAATACTGTGCTGTTGGACTCTGCACATTCTCATCTTTTTCATAGAATTCAAAGATGTCCTACACCGTCAGCTTCTTCACATCTTTCATGGTGGATCTTCACTTACTTCAAACACTGCAGTAGCCTATGTTGTCGTCTATACGATTAATGTTAAGCCTTATGTGATGTTGCATGATAATAATAAGGCTAAGATGTATTTGAAACAATGAAACATATACAAAATTTACCACCACGTGGAGGCGTCCCACCACAAATTTTTCCCCTATGCCGAACTCTTTTCAGAATGGCACTTGCTACCGATATCCTCAATTATTTGCTGGGTATATCCCAATTTCTTCTTCCTCAGTTTTTCCCTTACAACGCCCTCTAGTATGTGCTGGCATACTGTCCATTCTTCTTGTCAGTGCTTTCCATATATTCATTTCCTCGCCGATTTTGCAGAGAATCTCCACATTCAGTACTTTATCAGTCCACCTAATTTTCGACATTCTTCTGCAGCACCACTCTTCAAATGCTTCGATTCACTTCTGTTCTGGTTTTACCACAGTCCATGTTTCACTACCACACGATTTTTTGGTCCAAATGTGCATCCTCAGAAATTTTTCCTCAACTTAAGGCCCATTTTTAACACTAGTAGACTATTCTTTGCCAGGAACACCATTTTTGCCAGTGCGAGACTCTTTATTATGCCCTCATTGCTCCGTTCGCCATGTGTTATTTTGCTGCCTTCGTAACAGATTTCCTTAACTTCCTCTACTTGTTGATTACCAATTCTGGTATTAAGTCTCTCGCTGTTATCATTTTTGGTACTTCTCATTACTTTCGCCTTTCTTGGATTTATTCTCAGTCCATATTCTGTACTCATTAGAGCGTACATTCCTGTCAACAGATCCTGTAATTCTTCTTCTCTTTTACTGACGACAGCAGTGTCAACAGCGAATCTTATGACTGATATCCTTTCACCCTGAATTCTGACCTCATTTTTGAGACCTCTTGTTTTTCCAATGCTTCTTCCAAGTATAGACTGAACAGTAGGGGTGAAAAACTACGTCCCTGTCTTACACCCTTTTTTATCCAGTCTTATTTTCCCCCTTGTTTCTTTTACATCCTGTATATTATCACTTTCTCTCTTTCGATTACACCTACTTTTCTCTGAATTTGAAACATCTTGCTCCATTTTACATTGTGTAACCCTTTTTCTAGGTCGACAAATCCTATGAACATGATTTACTTTAGTCTTCCTTACCTTACGAACTACAATGTCAGTACCGCTTCTCTGGTGTCTTTACGTTTTCTAAAACCAAGTTGGAAATCTTCTAAAACGATTTCAATTTTCTTTAAACTTACGGCTACCTTTCACCACTACTAAACCTCTGTCTCTTCTATTGTTTCGAAGTGGCGATGGTCCCAAACGAACGAATGGTACTCAGAAATTGGCCAGAGGACTGACTGATAAGCGTCTTTAGTGGATGAATTACAATTGCTTATGGTTTTTCCAATTAGTTCTGCTTGGTGCTTCCTTTTCCTGCAACAACATTTTTGTAGCTTTTCCACGTTACATTGGAGTGGACGCATGAGATAAGGTTTTGTACCTGAAGGATAGTATATATTGGAGAAACACATGATGTTTTTTGGTCAGTGTTTCATTTTAGTGATAGATTTTGGGCCGGCCGCTGTGGTACCGCGGTTAAGGCGCTCAGTCCGGAACCGCGCGACTGCTACGGTCGCAGGTTCGAATCCTGCCTCGGGCATGGATGTGTGTGATGTCCTTAGGTTATTTAGGTTTAAGTAGTTCTAAGTTCTAGGTGACTGATGACCACAGTAGTTAAGTCCCATAGTGCTCAGAGCCATTTGAACCATTTTTTGATAGATTTTGGAATCACGTGAAGGACCGTGTCGTAGGAAGTTTCGTTCATTTTCTGATGTTTTTTGTTATTCTGAGACTTTAGGTAGTGTTTTGCCCAGCTTTTGTAAGTGTTAAGAGTTCTATATTTGTAAATGTTCTATAATACACTCCTGGAAATGGAAAAAAGAACACATTGACACCGGTGTGTCAGACCCACCAAACTTGCTCCGGACACTGCGAGAGGGCTGTACAAGCAATGATCACACGCACGGCACAGCGGACACACCAGGAACCGCGGTGTTGGCCGTCGAATGGCGCTAGCTGCGCAGCATTTGTGCACCGCCGCCGTCAGTGTCAGCCAGTTTGCCGTGGCATACGGAGCTCCATCGCAGTCTTTAACACTGGTAGCATGCCGCGACAGCGTGGACGTGAACCGTATGTGCAGTTGACGGACTTTGAGCGAGGGCGTATAGTGGGCATGCGGGAGGCCGGGTGGACGTACCGCCGAATTGCTCAACACGTGGGGCGTGAGGTCTCCACAGTACATCGATGTTGTCGCCGGTGGTCAGCGGAAGGTGCACGTGCCCGTCGACCTGGGACCGGACCGCAGCGACGCACGGATGCACGCCAAGACCGTAGGATCCTACGCAGTGCCGTAGGGGACCGCACCGCCACTTCCCAGCAAATTAGGGACACTGTTGCTCCTGGGGTATCGGCGAGGACCATTCGCAACCGTCTCCATGAAGCTGGGCTACGGTTCCGCACACCGTTAGGCCGTCTTCCGCTCACGCCCCAACATCGTGCAGCCCACCTCCAGTGGTGTCGCGACAGGCGTGAATGGAGGGACGAATGGAGACGTGTCGTCTTCAGCGATGAGAGTCGCTTCTGCCGTGGTGCCAATGATGGTCGTATGCGTGTTTGGCGCAGTGCAGGTGAGCGCCACAATCAGGACTGCATACGACCGAGGCACACATGGCCAACACCCGGCATCATGGTGTGAGGAGCGATCTCCTACACTGGCCGTACACCACTGGTGATCGTCGAGGGGACACTGAATAGTGCACGGTACATCCAAACCGTCATCGAACCCATCGTTCTACCATTCCTAGACCGGCAAGGGAACTTGCTGTTCCAACAGGACAATGCACGTCCGCATGTATCCCGTGCCACCCAACGTGCTCTAGAAGGTGTAAGTCAACTACCCTGGCCAGCAAGATCTCCGGATCTGTCCCCCATTGAGCATATTTGGGACTGGATGAAGCGTCGTCTCACGCGGTCTGCACGTCCAGCACGAACGCTGGTCCAAATGAGGCGCCAGGTGCAAATGGCATGGCAAGCCGTTCCACAGGACTACATCCAGCATCTCTACGATCGTCTCCATGGGAGAATAGCAGCCTGCACTGCTGCGAAAGGTGGATATACACTGTACTAGTGCCGACATTGTGCATGCTCTGTTGCCTGTGTCTATGTGCCTGTGGTTCTGTCAGTGTGATCATGTGATGTATCTGACCCCAAGAATGTGTCAATAAAGTTTCCCCTTAATGGGAGAATGAATTCACGGTGTTCTTATTTCAATTTCCAGGAGTGTATGTGAATGTTATTTTGAAGGTAGTGTAAATTCCTCAGTTAATGAGTTTTACAATGGATGATTCTTAATATTTATTAAAATATTTACATAACGTGTGATCGGTTAAGCCATAGGTCGTCAGACGTGCACCATCTTGTACGTTGGGACTAAAGGTCATTTTACAATGAAATACATGATATTTGCAAATGAACTGAGTTTCTGTAAAGTGTCAAGAACTCTCCATGTCTCGAAAATGGATATTTGTATTAGTTTCCAACGGCGTCTATTTGAAAATTTTTTAACCTGCAACTGGTATTCGATGATAGTTCTGCATACTTCGATTTACGTTACTAATTATGGCCATGTAGTAGAAAAATATTGTAACACGTGGACTATTAAATACAGTACTGGCAAGGTTCTCTCGATTTTGAAGATTCTTTTAATTACACTACAATGTTAATTCCCTGGAACAGTTTTTCACTTTTGGAATGAACCCTACTGATTCGGAGTAATATTTGCAATTTCAGAAAACCACTGCCGAGTGCACCCCACATAAAGTGTATGCCATCATTTCAAAGTAGAATCAGAAAATTTATTTAACTTCTATTCCAGGGCTGGTTAAAGCGTTACATGGTACAACAGTGACTTGTACTCACGGGTATTTTACAGTTGTTGATTTACAGAAGCTCTCCTGCATACTTTTCGGGTATGCTGCTCCAGAAGTAATTCCTAGACTCGCGTACAGAGGAAGGAGGAGTTGTGAGGGCGGGTCATGATTGGTACCTAGATACCTTAGGAGGGAGCCGCTAGCAAAGTTCGGAGTTTGTAACACGATCCGAGTCAAAGATTTAACCTACCAGGATTTTTCCAAAGAGTGCACACACCGCATTAGGTTGAAGGATTCATTGTGGATGCATACATTATTGTTTGTTCTGGTATTTCGTAAATTGTATCATCATTTTGACCGACCGCATATATTAGCCTCTGTCTCATAAGCATGTATTAACAAGAGTATATGCCTCCTACAGCAAAATGATGATTATGCCACGACTCACAAAGGATGCATATCGCGTGCACGTCTGGACCGCAGTGGACGAAGACTCGACCAATATAATTTGGCCCCTGTATGGTAAGATAGTGACCGGTGGACTGGAAGTTTTGTTGGACAAAGACTACTCTCTTGGAGATGTCATCATCTTCGACATGGCCAACGTGAATGCCGGACACATCGTACGTGCAGATATCAACCTCATCCGCAATCTTGAACTCTGCTACAAGGTAATTTAAGCCAAACTGTTCCATTCTGGTCCAACCGATTAAATTTATAACATTTATGGCCATTAAAACTGTTTTCCAGATTGGGAATCAAATATGGGTATAAAGTGGCCTGATGTTTCCTCCAAATAGTTCTGGTGCCCAACATAAGAGTGACAGGAAGCAACCTCCTGCCACAGACATCAGTTGCTGTTGAGGTGGCGTGCTTGGAGCCTGTAACTGTCTGATCACAAGGCAATATATTACTATATAAAAAAGAATGTGGGCAACATGATGAACAACTAATTACAGTCATTAACAGTATAACGAAAAACATAGTTGCAACTCGTCATATAGGGTAGATATTGACTTGCAGATAGGCACAACAAAAACACTGTCAGAAAGTGAGATTTCGGCCAACATACACACAAATGCAACTTTCGCACACATCACCACGGTCTCTGGCAGCTGAAGCCACACTGCGAGCAACAGCCCATGATGAGAGTGGCAGCTGGATGATGGGGGTAAGGAGAAGGCTGGGGCAAGGAGGAGGAGGTATAATAGTGGAGGGGTGGTGGGGGGCGGTAAAGTGCTGCTTGTTTGAGCATACAGGGACGAGATAGAGAGAGGGTAGGGAAGCTAGGTGCAGTTTAGTGGTTAGATGAAGGGTATGTGTGGGAGGGGAAGGGGTTAGCGGAAAAGTAGAGAGGTACAAAGGCAGTGCGTTGTTGGAATAGAGGACTGTGTAGTGCTGGAATGGGAACAGGAAAGGAGCTAGATGGATAGCAACAATGACCAACGAAGACTGATGCCAGGAGGGATACGGGAACATAGGATATAATGCATGGAGAGTTGATGTCTGTGCAATTCAGGAAATCTGATGTTGGGGGGAATGATCCAGATCACACAGGCTGTGAAGCAGTCATTGATATGAAGATCGTCGCGTTGGGCAGCGTGCTCAGCAATGGGCTCATCAAGCTGCTTCTTGGCCACAGTTCTTCAGAGGCGATTCATGTAGACACACGGTTTGCTGGTTATCATGATAACGTAGAATGCAGCACCGTAGCTGCAGCCTAGCTTCCAGATCACATGACTGGTTTCAAAGATACCCCTGCCTTTGGTGGGATAAATGGTGCTTGTGACCAGACTGGATTAGGTGATTGGGGAGGATGTGTGAGACAAGTCTTGCACATAGGTCCGTTACAGGGATATGTGCCATGTGGCAAGAGATTGGAAGCAGGAGTTGTGTAGGGATGGATGAGGGTATTGTGTAGCTTCAGTAGGCGGCGGAATACCACTGTCGTTAATATGCACACAAATTTTCACCTGCAGTTTGACGAGAGAGTATGGAGATGACTTCAAATTTCTGAAATCTAGACTGTATCTAACTCAGTGAACAAGGACTAGCCGGTATAATTGTAGTTCAATCCCGATTACTGCTGGTGGCAGCACCCCCAATTACTGCAAAATTTTTGCGACACTTGGGGATGACTGCGGCGACTTGTGGTGGCTTGCTAATAACTGGAATTGCTGGCAACCGGAACGATAACTGCCCGAGTGAAGTCGTGCGGCCACTTATAACTGCGGATAAGAGAACCATTTGTCTGTTGTCATTCGAAAGCAGGATGAAGGACCTGCTTTCACCGCATTGTGTAGTGGCATACACAGCTTTTGATAGATGAGTCAGATTATTTTAATGCCTTGTGGTGGAAACATAATGTGTTTCCTGTTATGTGCACCATCTCTGTGACGAGCGATACCATGTGATGCCATGCTGGTGACCGCCTGCCGTGTGACGCCCTCTGTGTACATCGCTGTGTACTGCATTTAACCGAGTGCGCAGAGGGCCCAGTTCGACTCCCCATTTGGAGAGTGTTGGGCTTAACTGCCCAACGACAAAGCTAGTTCCAAATTGCTGAATTAGTTTCCTAGGTTCACTTTCACAAAAATAAGGTTTGCTACGTGCTATCTATTTATTTTCTAATAGAAACTAATTTAATTGGTCCTTAATAAATCTCATTATATTCACTACATTCCCAAAAATCATAAAGTAAAAATTGCGCAGGTGATTGTGATAAAGGTAACAGAACTATTTTGGCATAAGGAAGTAATGGGCAGAACCGTATATGACGGTTTTTATTGATAAAATACTTGCACCTTAGAGCAACAGTTTAAGCCGATAGAAGCTATTCAGTGTGACGTCCATTCTGCAATTCACTGGTGACATACGAAAAACTGCGCGGGACTCGAAACCGGATTTCCTGCTTATCGCGAGCAGTTACCTTAATCAGATATTATTAATCAGGGTACGAAAACGCAGTAGCTTCATTTAAGATCTGAGGACATGATCAAGAGAACAAACAACAAAAATTAATATAGAATGGCTTCCTGGTGGAACGAAACAAAACAGCGACCACACGCCAGCAGGAGGTTGTAGATTCGCATTGATCCACAAGCCCCAGTAGGGGTGACACGGGCATTTCTTCTCGAAAAACGTTCCATAGACTTATCACATGGCTCAAATAGGTCAAGTTCCGGGACAAACATCAAACAAATACTTAAATAAAGCCGGCCGTAGTGGACGAGCTGTTCTAGGTGCTTCAGTCTGGAACCGTGCGATCGCTACGTTGCAGGTTCGAATCCTGCCTTGGGCGTGGATGTGTGTGATGTCCTTAGGCTAGTTAGGTTTAAGTAGTTCTAAATTCTAGGGGTCTGGTTACCTCAGCTGTTAAGTCCCTTAGTGCTCAGAGCCATTGTTTGAACTTACATAAATATTCCCCTTCTCCTACCCAGCACACTGCAGCTATGGGGAGGATCTAGGAAAAGACTTCGCAAAAATCGGCATAATATTGACGATACCTCGAACGGTGAATTGAAAAGGTATGACGATCTTCGAAAAACGATCAAAAAATCAAGGACGCTCATGTTGCCAACTTGAGCAGATAAAATTCAGTGCATTTCTGTCCGTGCTTGGGAGAAATGTCTTGTCCTGGAACAGAATCGGCAGTGGCATAACCGGGTGTGGAGAAACATGAAGAAGAGAAGCACGTATTTTCTTTATCAACAGCCACACCTCTGCAGAAGGTCCACACATCCGTTAATGTTCGTCCATGTCAAGAGTTTGACACTGAGGGAAAACCAGAAAATACACCATATTAATGGCATGTAACTGGAGCCGCATCATGTGTCTCTCATTGACAACCAGGTACCAGTTCACACGAGCCTCCATGGCGAGGAGGACACGATGCAGGGCTCGGCATTCCTCAGACCGTGTGATTTCAGAATGACAGTTCTACACGAAGGCAATAAACGTCACTTGTCATAGGAGTCCTGGTACAAGATGAAATGCCCTGTTTCACCGCAGGACACGACAGATAGAATAAATTGTGGAAAGGGGCCAAAATAAGAGGCTGTCAGTTACACTAGAACATACAACTTTATTATTTGATCAAACATTACACGACCCTAAAAAATTTTTGAAACACACAGGTTTAATCTTTAATACTTAATTACCGGCTGAAAGCCACTTAACTTTCAAAACGACTGAAGGCCAATAACTTAAAATGCATGCATAATCAGAAATTTAAAAGGCAAGCCTAATCTTATAACCGTTCTTTAGTTAGGCTGAAGCAAACAAGTTTAAATTAAATTGACTGGAGGCCGAAGACTTAAAACTCCAAAGAATTATTGTTTTTTAAATAACAAAGCCCTTACGTGAAACAGTTCTTTAATTTAGGTTGAAGAGCTTAAGAAAAACAACTGAAACTCAAACTGTCTGAAGTCCGAAGGCTTAAAAATTCAATAGGTTGAAGTAAACAAGTTAAATTCAAATCGGCTGAAGGCCGAAGACTTAAAAATTTAAAAAAAATTTAATGCCAAAGGGCTTACGTGAAACAGTACTTTAAACTAGGCTGAAGTCCTTAAGAGTAAAATAACTCTAATTTAAAACACAAAACCAGCTAGAAGCCATACAAGTACGAACAACAAGAACAAATTTTTAAAAAATAGAGCAATACACACAAGGCCGCCCAAATTTTCCAGGGTCCTTCTGTAATTCAAACACTAACGCTCGTTTAGGTAAGACAGGCAGTCGGGCAAAGCATTCACGATCCGACGACAACCCAACCGACCGACAGTCAGCGGACCCACCGACAAAATAACTTCCACTTCAGCCGAGCAGGGCACAACAGGGAGTTCAACGGAACAACGTAGCAGATATTGGCGCCCACAACTAATCATACATGGAGCTCGCAAACTACACACCGTGCCAGACAGCAACAACACTATGAGGAAACTACACAGCCTGAAATATACGTCAACGCCCAGGGCAGGTAACCGGAACGTTAACGGCCACAAGGCCGAAGATTTCGCTGGTGCCCTTCAATTCGAACAACCAAATATAATGAAATTCCAACAGAGTGTGGCTAGAATTTGCCAACTTGAAAACCACGTTGTCGCTCGCCGAAATATCCCAACAGCCGACAACGAACTCCAAACGACACAATGTGAACAGTCTTGACTTGCTGGTAGGTTGAATAAAAACTCAACTTTTTTGTCGAGGATCGGTGACCCACGGACCTCGCAGCAATGGGAACAGCGCCACACACTCCGACACCGCGTAGAGACCGCCGGTGGGCCCCAACCAAACTACTCCTCGCCGAGAATTCCTCACTGCTCCACGCCAACCAACCGACTCCTCAGCGCAAGTACACCGACAACATTTAAAATAACTTGTCACTCAAAATCACACAAACCATACACAGTTTCGCGCACACTTGCACGAAGAACCAGACAATGCTAACGGCAGTGACTGTACAATAACACGTACGAATCACGAGTAGGCACACACAGCCAGGCCATAAGCGACCGCCGGCCAAATGCTTGTCATCCAGTAAGACGAGCGACCGGAGACCAACCAAAGTCGTCGCCACTAAAATCATGTGTGTCGGCAACCGTCGGGCGAGTCATGGTGGTCTGGACCTCACTGTTGCTGCGCCCCGACTGAACTCGTGCTGCGTCCCAATTCCAACACTGCCAGATCCGAACCAAGTGCTGGCACGTTCCAACTGACTGGACGACACACGACGACCGGGAAATAATAGCAGTCCAGCAAAGATAATACAGCATGGCTTATATCGATAAGCGCTGCTGCTGCCGCTCACGGGCAGGCAAAGCAACAACTCAGTGACACAAGTATTTGAAACTAACATAAAGGGTTTGCAGTATGGCAAAAACGGGATGTTAAATAAGAGATGTCTTGTGAGGCGTGCGTGGCTCGTGTTCGTGCCAAGTCTTCAGGGACATAACAATATTTCATGAAAAAGTTCTTGAGGTGCTAGAGTGCAGGAGAAATAGGCGCTATTGCAGTGGGCAACACTCGGGAAAGAGGAACAAGTTTTTGACTCAGAATTCCCGGCAAACAATTCTGATGGCGTGTTCACAACTTAACCATTGTGCTGACATAAAGGTCAGCCGCTCTAACAAGACCAGGGCCTCCTTTCAGAGGGGAAAAGTAAGTGTGTTATAACGAACTTTGAATGTAAGATCCACGCTCACGAAATAGCCAGACGATGCTTGCTACGTGTTCGTCATTCCCTTCGGCGCTGGTAAGCTGTAGGCCAAATGCTGCATCCTAGAAGAGAGATGCACCACGTCCAAAACTCTCACCAGATTATTTTTGTGTGTTCACTCCTAAGGGGACAAACTGCTGAGGTTATCGGCCACTAGGCTTACACACTACTTAAACTAACTTAACCTAACTTATGCTAAGAACAGCACACACACCCACGCCCGAGGGAGGACTCGAACCTCCGCGGGAGGGGCAACGCAATCCGTGACATGGCACCTCAAACCGCACAGGCACTCAGCATGGCTTCTTTTTTTTTGTCATCAGTCTACTGACTGGTTTGATGCGGCCCGCCACGAATTCCTTTCCTGTGCTAACCTCTTCATCTCAGAGTAGCACTTGCAACCTACGTCCTCAATTATTTGCTTGACGTATTCCAATCTCTGTCTTCCTCTACAGTTTTTGTCCTCTACAGCTCCCTCTAGTACCATGGAAGTCATTCCCTCATGTCTTAGCAGATGTCCTATCATCCTGTCCCTTCTCCTTATCAGTGTTTTTCACATATTCCTTTCCTCTCCGATTCTGCGTAGAACCTCCTCATTCCTAACCTTATCAGTCCACTTAATTTTCAACATTCGTCTGTAGCACCACATCTCAAATTCTTCGATTCTCTTCTGATCCGGTTTTCCCACAGTCCATGTTTCACTACCATACACTGCTGTACTCCAGACGTACATCCTCAGAAATTTCTTCCTCAAATTAAGGCCGGTATTTGATATTAGTAGACTTCTCTTAGCCAGAAATGCCTTTTTTGCCATAGCGAGTCTGCTTTTGATGTCCTCCTTGCTCCGTCCGTCATTGGTTATTTCACTGCCTAGGTAGCAGAATTCCTTAACTTCATTGACTTCGTGCCCATCAATCCTGATGTTAAGTTTCTCGCTGCTCTCATTTCTACTACTTCTCATTACCTTCGTCTTTCTCCGATTTCCTCTCAAACCACACTGTGTACTGATTAGACTGTTCATTCCGTTCATCACATCATATAATTCTTCTTCACTTTCACTCAGGATAGCAATGTCATCAGCCAATCGTATCATTGATATCCTTTCACCTTGTATTTTAATTCCACTCCTGAACCTTTCTTTTATTTCCATCATTGCTTCCTCGATGTACAGATTGAAGAGTAGGCTACAGCCTTGTCTTACACCCTTCTTAATACGAGCACTTCGTTCTTGATCGTCCACTCTTATTATTCCCTCTTGGTTGTTGTACATTGTATATGACCCGTCTCTCCCTATAGCTTACCCATACATTTTTCAGATTCTCGAACAGCTTGCACCATTTTATATTGTCGAACGGTTTTTCCAGGTCGACATATCCTATGAAAGTGTCTTGATTTTTCTTTAGCCTTGCTTCCATTATTAGCCGTAACGTCAGAATTGCCTCTCTCGTCCCTTTACTTTTCCTAAAGCCAAACTGATCGTCACCTAGCGCATGGCTAACCAGATTATTGCGAATACTTGTGTCGATCGCTTGAAGGAGGCGTTTCTAGTCAGCTCCAGCCGTTTTGTGTATGTCATGTGCGAAGTTAACTCCCGAGCATTTCAGAGTGCTCGTGGACTGCAGTGGAGCCACACTCCCTTCCCTAAGACGCCTGCCTGTGTTCAAAGCACCAGACTTCGTCAAGGTGGCCCGTGTCACATCTGTAACTGCCTGCCCTCCACATCTTCTACATCTACATCGACATCTACATGGATAATCTGCAATTCACACTTAAGTGCGTGGCAGAGGGCTCATCGATCTATTTTCATACTGCTTTTCTACCATTCCACCTCCGAAAGGCGCGTGGGGAGAACGAACACCTAAATCTTTCCGTTCAAGTTCTGATTTCTCTTATTTTATTATGATGATCATTTCTCCCTACGTAGGTGGGTGTCAACAAAATATTTTCGCATTCGGAAAAGAAAGTTGGTCACTGAAATTTCGTAAATAGATCTCGCCGCAAAGAAAACCTCCTTTGTTTCAGTGACTGCCACCCCAACTCGCGCACCATATCAGTGACAGTCCCGCCCCTTATTGTGCGATAACACGAAACGAGCTGCTCTTCTTTGCACTTTTTCGATGTCCTCCGTCAATACTACGGCACAGCAATGTTCTAGCAGAGGACGGACAAGTGTAATGTAGGCTGTCTCTTTAGTGGGTTTGTCGCATCTTCCAAGTGTTCTGCCAACAAAGCTCAGTCTTTGTTTCACCTTCTCCACAATATTTTCTATGTGGTCTTTCCAATTTAAGATGCTCGTAATTTTAATTCCTAGGTATCTAGTCGAATTGACAGCCCTTAGATTTGTGTGAATTATCGTATACCCAAAATTTATCGGTTTTCTTTTAGTACCCATGTGGATGACCTCCACTTTCCTTTGTTTAGTGCCACCAAACAGAAATTCTCTCTAGATCATTTTGTTATGGGATCCGATCGTCTGATGATTTTACTAGAGGGTAAATTGCAGCGTTATCTGAAAACAATCTAAGGGGGCTGCTAAGATTATCACCTAGATCATTTATGTAAATCAGGAACAGCAGAGGGAGGTGATCGACATTTAATTTCTATGTGCCTCGACTGCGCCACAATCTCTGCCGTCGGAGAGAGTGTTTCTGAATGCGATATTGTCAAAGAAAGACGTGGACCACAGCTCAATGTCAATTGGCGCAGCTGTGAGGCCGGGGGAGATATACACGCTATCAAGACGACGAATGGCTCGTAATGTAGGTAAAATCCACTTCGATCAGCATGCACGCGTTCCCACGTGTCAGCGAGATTCTAGTACTGCATCAGCAGTTGTAGTTCCTTGCATGTGGTATGATGAGGGAAATGATTCTTCTGGGATTTCATGCAGTTGAAGCTCCCATTAAGATTCAAATGTTCGTAGCGGTCCACAATTACGGGCGCCACTTCTTCCGAATACCACCCCGACCGTTCTGCCGCTTTCCCGAGCCAGAGGGAGCGTAAACACTGATGATCCGAACACCATGGAAGGTCATCGCAAGATCTCTGCCCGACAGCAGATAAAAAAAATAATATCTTCAGCCGCGATACCATTTTCATGTTATTTTTCGTTCATCTTGGCTCGCACAATATGCTCGAGTAAGTGGTATGTAAAATTTCTCATTTCTCATGGTATATAATCGGTTATGGTAATTGGAAACGCTCTTCAAAATAAATTATTACGACAGCATCTTCCCTTTATTTGTGTCTGCTTTTGCTAATAGCGGATCAGTACTCTTTTTAGCCACTCGATCACTGTTAATCGAGACAGATAACTCAAGACTTATCTGGCATATCAGTCATAATTTTCGTCTTATTCATCAGAAACGAGAACATTAGAAGGTAGGCAACGACCTGCACACTATCTTATCTCTGGCTAACATCATCTCAAGCCGTGGTTAATGGCCGAATTATTATTTGACATTTTATTATAAATTTGACGAATGTAGCTCCTAACCGCAATGGAACGTGGGATAAAATATGAGATGTCACAGTGGCACCTGTGCAACGAGCACAGTGTAAGATCCCAACAGTGCCACCACACTTACAGTCACCCTAACCTTAGACCACTTTACACCACTCCTAAAGAGGTCTCTTATGACTACGAAGCAGCTTGGGTCGTAGATAAAGTGGGGTACAAAGGAGGGTTAATCATAAAATTTTAATTATCACTTCGTAAAATTAAAGTTACGTAACTAATTTCGTGTTTGTTTACAGTTACATGACTGCCGTTCGAGTAAACAGTGCAATTCCCTGTTCACAGTAACGCTGCACTCCGATAGAGGCGACAAAGAGAATGGCCGGAGTTGGCTACTCCAGGGGTGTGCTGCGGAGGTGTGGAATGGATTTCAATGTGAACCACGTCATGTGCCTGCAATAAACAATAAATTAATTACATAAATTTATTTTTTCTGGGTGACAAACAAAACAGTGTGGCTAACGTTCGTTCCTCAAGGAAAAACTGTAACGTAAACTGTATATTTGTCTCTCTTTTACTGCGACTTTACATTTAATGTCACAGCAGAAGAAGTTAGTGTCTACTTAAGTTTAAAGTAATGTGTTGGACTGTGTTTTCTTACTACATGTTTCCGAATTTATTTCTCATAAAAATATTCATTTTAAGTAGGCTCCCTCTTTAGGGTTCTTTCCTTTAGCAATTCTCATTATATACACGCCTAGCGCTCATGACAGTTAATGTTCTTAGGACTACTAACTCGCTATAGCTGCGGAAATCATTGCTTTGTCTATACTTGTCTTGTACTGCTCGTATCCATGTTGAGCTATCCGTTACCATTTCTCTCCAATCTTTCATTACATTATCGATTGTCTTATTGGAGATTTTCGTAATTTTGAGAATCTCAATTGATCCCATTATTACTTCTGTCCTCTCTTCTCTCTCATTCTTGTTGTAAGCCACTAGCAATCTCGATGTGTGCTACTAGCTATCTCACCTACCTTCATATTCTCACTTCTCCACCTCTCTTGTAGTTGTGCACTGTTACCCATGTATATAGTGTTATAAGCACTTAAATTTATATCAGTAGAGCTTTTTCCCGACGTAAATGTACTTGAAACTGTAGTGACATCGTTATCCATCCTCAATCCATCCCTTTATGTAATACATCTTTTCTTCTCCTTCTCAAGCAATGCTCTTAAATAAATGAATTTATGGGTCTTGTGCAGTTTCGCCAACACATTTTCAATTCTTCGACTGCCTTTCTTCGAAATGTAATACTAATATTTAATACTAATATTCAGACCAGCCAATATTGCACTCCACGTCAACTCCCTCACCATTTCTTCTACATCGCCTTTGTATGCAGATGTTAGTAATATCATCTGTGTAAACCATTCATTGTTTTAATTTAATAGCAATCTCCGAAATTATTTTTGCTTATCAGCAACCGTAATAATATCCCTCAAAACTAGCTTAAAATTATATATGGATACATAAGTTGCCTACCCCCATGAACCATGGACCTTGCCGTTGGTGGGGAAACTTGCGTGCCTCAGCGATACGGATGGCCGTACCGTAGGTGCAACCACAACGGGGGGGGGGGGGGGGGGGGGAGATATCTGTTGAGAGGCCAGACAAACGTGTGATTCCTGAAGAGGGTCTGCAGCCTTTTCAGTAGTTGTAGGGGCAACAGTATGGATGATTGACTGATCTGGCCTTGTAACACTAACCAAAACAGCCTTGCTGTGCTGGTACTGCGAACGGCAGGAAGCAAGGGGAAACTACAGCCGCAATTGTTTCCGAGGTCATGTGGCTTTACTGTATGGTCAAATGTGATGGCGTCCTCTTGGGTAAAATATTGCGGAGGTAAAATAGTCCCCCACTCGGATCTCTGGGCGGGGGCTACTGAAGAGGACGTCGTTATCAGGAGAAAGAAAACTGGCGTTTTACGGATCGGAGTGTGGAATGTCAGATCCCTTAATCGGGCGGGTAGGTTAGAAAATTTGAAAAGGGAAATGGATAGGTTACAGTTAGATATAGTGGGAATTAGTGAAGTTCGGTGGCAGGAGGAACAAGACTTTTGGTCAGGCGAATACAGGGTTATAAATACAAAATCAAATAGGGGTAATGCAGGAGTAGGTTTAATAATGAATGAAAAAAATAGGAGTGCGGGTAAGCTACTACAATCAGCATAGTGAACGCATTATAGTGGCCAAGATAGACACGAAGCCCATGCCTACTACAGTTGTACAAGTTTATATGCCAACTAGCTCTGCAGATGATGAAGAAATTAATGAAATGTATGATGAGATAAAAGACATTATTCAGGTAGTGAAGGGAGACGAAAATTTAATAGTCATGGGTGACTGGAATTCGAGAGTAGGAAAAGGGAGTGAAGGATACATAGTAGGTGAATAAGGATTGGAGGAGAGAAATGAAAGAGGAAGAAGTCTGGTAGAATTTTGTACAGAGCATAACTTAATCATAGCTAACACTTGGTTCAAGAATCATAAAAGAAGGTTGTACACATGGAAGAATCCTGGAGATACTAGAAGGTATCAGATAGATTATGTAATTGTAAGACAGATATTTAGGACTCAGGTTTTAAATTGTAAGACATTTCCAGGGGCAGATGTGAACTCTGGTCACAATCTGTTGGTTATAAACTGTAGATTAAAATTGAAAAAACTGCAAAAAGGTGGGAATTTAAGCAGATGGGACCTGGATAAACTGAAAGAACTAGAGGTTCTACAGAGTTTCAGGGAGAGCATAAGCGAACAACTGGCAGGAATGGGGGAAAGAAGTACAGTCGAAGATGAATGGGTAGCTCTGAGGGATGAAGTAGTGAAGGCAGCAGATGATCAAGTAGGTAAAAAGACTAGGGCTAGTAGAAATCCTTGGGTAACAGAACAAATATTGAATTTAATTGATGAAAGGAGAAAATATGAAAATGCAGTAAATGACGCAGGCAAAAAGGAATAGAAACTTCTCAAAAATGAGATCTACAGGAAGTGCAAAATGGCTAAGCAGGGATGGCTAGAAGACAAATGTAAGGATGTAGAGGCTTATCTCATTAGGGGTAAGATAGATACTGCCTACACGATAATGAAAGAGACCTTTGGATAAGAGAAAGCCACTTGTATGAATATCAAGAGCTCAGATGGAAACCCAGTTCTAAGCAAAGAAGGGAAAGCAGAAAGGTGGAAGGAGCATAAAGAGGGTCTATACAAGGGCGGTGTACTTGGGGACAATATTAGGGAAATGGAAGAGGATGTAGATGAAGACAAAATAGGACAAACGATATGTAACACCCCACCCGTCACTTAGCTGGTTTTTGGCGTGTGTTCACCCCAACTAATTGACTAACAGATCAACAGAGAGCGCAAAACTGCCGCAATATCGGAAAACACAAAAAAGTAAAAGGACCCTGTGACTCCTGATTGAACTTCGGTGGCAGTGTTGACATTAATTTATTCAGAATTTATCACTTTTAATTAAAAAGGGATGCACATTGATGTTATATTCAGCTATTGAATACCAGATGCAAATGTTGAACATAAAATTAATTAAGAAAGGGACTTGGGATTTCAACTACTTGATTGAAAATAGATGCAGTCGATTAGCACAAATTTTAACTCCTGACCTTGAATCATCACATTACAAGACTCTCCTATCAGGCAGTGGTAATAGATTGCGTTTGCGTGGAGTAGAGCGCGATAATTCAAAAGTAATTCCTATCGACTGACCCAGGCGTAATGCGAAGTGCGAGAAGAATTCTGCAATACACGGCCCATGAAACCCACGTGGAAACTTTGCCAACGTGATCCAACAAATTAATCAGTGGCCGGAGAGGGCACAATATCACTGAATACAGTGTGGCAGAGCGTCGTCGTTGTGCAGACGTCGGCCGGCCTCGTGGTGCTGCAAGTCTGCACTCATCTATTCACTCCTAGTTATCTTGCTCAGTACATAGCTGAACCAAAACTTTCTATCTACAAGCTCAATCGTTCGATTTGCTAAGACCTAAACTGCAGAGATGCTCACTCTTTCTCAGGCAAGCTGAGTAAAGAACGCCACATCCGCACTCTAGGCAAGCTGGGAATGGAAGACCTCTACGGAGACTTCTCACAGTCCGCTCTTCGCCTCAGTTTCCCCTCCAGCAAAATCACTTACGCCAATTGCAGCGCAAGTCACATTAATTATGCGTCGCTTCCCAGGGCCGACCAATGCCTGCTCTGGGAAATGAACAAATTCCCATAAAATTTCCCTTCCTCTCAACTTCTGCTATATAGCTCCTCCCAGGCCACCCATCAAGGTTAGTGTCTGCACAAACACCAAGTTCTCCGGAATTCTGACTCCCAGGAGAGTACTTCAAATTTCTTGGTCCTACGTTCCCATCGGACACCAGCGTATTTCATTCTGTCGCTCTTCACCTGATTTGCTTCAGACTCTGCAGACCATGAATGCAGCGTGAAGTTGCTATAGTCACGAACACACATATTTTGAACTCAGTTGACCGCTCAACAGTAGCTTTCACAGAAAACGGGAAGACGGACGTTTATCAACAGGCGTAGTTTATCAACTGGCCTCCAGTAAATCGACGCGTTTCCACAAAGTTTTCATGTTGTGTGAATTACTTTAAAACCATCACCCGACATTAATTATTCCAATATGTCCATACTATACCCTCTACAAGATGCATTGTGCCTTGTTAGTCACTTTAGTTCAGCCCTACTGTTCGCTCAACGTGAGTTAGGTGGTCTTTTATGACTTCATGTAAGGGGAATAGTTCTTGCCACGTTACAGATACTGCGTGAAGAGTTTGACAGAGCACTGAAAGACCTGAGTCGAAACAAGGCCTTGGGAGTAGACAACATTTCATTGGCACTGCTGACGGCCTTGGCAGAGCCAGTCCTGACAAAACTCTACCATCTGGTGAGCAAGATGTATGACACAGGCGAAATACCCTCAGACTTCAAGAAGAATATAATAATTCCAATCCCAAAGAAAGCAGATGTTGACAGATGTGAAAATTACCAAACTATCAGTTTATAAGTCACAGCTGCAAAATAATAACGCGAATTCTTTACAGACAAATGGAGAAACTGGTAGAAGCCGACCTCGGAGAAGATCAGTTTGGATTCTGCAGAAATGTTGGAACACGTGAGGCAATACTGATCCTATGACCTACCTTAGAAAATAGATTAAATAAAGGCAAAAACCTACGTTTCTATAATTTGTAGTCTCAGAGAAAGATTTTGACAATGTTGACGGGAATACTCTGATTCAAATTCTGAAGGTGGCAGGGGAAAAACACAGGGAGCGAAAGGCTATTTACAATTTGTACAGAAACCAGATGGCAGTTTTATAAGAGTCGAGGGGCATGAAAGGGAAGTAGTGGTTGGGAAGGGAGTGAGACAGGGTTGTAGCCTGTCCCTGATGTTATTCAATCTGTATATTGAGCAAGCAGTAAGGGAAAGAAAAGAAAAATTCGGACTAGGTATTAAAATCCGTAGAGAAGAAATAAAAACATTGAGGTTCGCCGATGACATTGTAATTCTGTCAGAGACAGCAAAGGACTTGGAAGAGCAGTTGAACGGAATGGACAGTGTCTTAAAAGGAGGATATAAGATGAACATCAACAAAAGCAAAACGAGGATAATGGAATGTAATCGAATGAAGTCGGGTGATGCTGAGGGAATTGGTTTAAGAAAAGAGACACTTAAACTAGTAAAGAAGTTTTTCTATTTGGGGAGGAAAATAACTGATGATGGTCGAAGTAGAGAGGATATAAAATGTAGACTGGCAATGGCAAGGAAAGCGCTTCTGAAGAAGAGAAATTTGTTAACATCGAGCATAGATTTAAGTGTCAGGAAGTCGTTTCTGAAAGTATTTGTATGGAATCTAGCCATGTATGGAAGTGAAACATAGAAGATAAATAATTTAGACGAGAAGAGAATAGAAGCTTTCGAAATGTGGTGTTACAGAAGAATGATGAAGGTCAGGTGAGTAGATGACATAACTAAAGAGGAGGTATTGCAATGAATTGGGGAGAAGAGGAGTTTGTGGCACAACTTGACTAGCAGAAGGGACCGGTTGGTAGGACATATTCTGATGCATGACCTTTTATGACTGTGATATTACTACTCTTCGTTTATATTTCCACATCGATTTGCTGCTACCTTCGTTTCATGCAGTATAGTGCATACAGTTTGTCGTTGAAAGCTGTCATGAAATCTGAAGAAGTCTCCATCATGGTATTTGGATTTTCGTTAGTAGTTTACTTATTAAAACATTAAAGGAATGAGATATTTCAATTTTTGTTCCACTTATGTTAACGTTTAAACCCAGTTTAGTTGTTTACAATTGAAGAAAATTCTTTCATATCATGTTACACTTAAGTGTTCAGCCAAAGGACTTAGTGCTCATCTAATTAATTAATTTTATATGTATAGACTGCTTACCGCCGGAGGTTGAAAGGACTTCACTTGGTGAATGCATCGAAGATTCTACATTCAGCCATGAAAATAGTGAAGCTGGTGCTATCTGAAATTTTGCAAAAGAGGGTAAGTTACGCATATCATTCACTGTTTTTTTCTGCTTCTTATCTATCAAATGAAATCTGCTTGTATGTAAACCCATACGCACAATACGTTTTACAATTCGGACAATGTACAGCCTCTCGCTATGTTTAGCCTCCTCACTCATATGCCGCACGGCACGGTACAAACTCCACGTAAGCAGCATAAGTAGCTACGCATTATGGCTGCGTAAAAGTGGCTTCGTATAGTCGCCTGTCAGGATTTACTTGTGTTAACGTATACTTTCCAAATAGTGTCAGATAAGAGTACCGATCTGGCACACGTTTTTGGACTGTAAAGTGTTTTTCTTGTCGAACAAGATTTCTAATGTAAACGTCGCCATAAAAGAACTTTGACATCGTGTTAGAGCCGTTCGGCCCACTGGACGTCTTCACCTGACCAGCCAGGACACTGTTTTATTTGTATGTGCTGTCTTATTAGTATGTGCTGTGGCGGAGTGGTTACACGACAATAACATCCCTGCAATGGACTGGCCTGCACAAAGTCCTGACCGGAATCCTATAGAACCCCTTTGGGAGGTTT
This sequence comes from Schistocerca cancellata, assembly GCF_023864275.1. Taxonomy (NCBI): domain Eukaryota; kingdom Metazoa; phylum Arthropoda; class Insecta; order Orthoptera; family Acrididae; genus Schistocerca; species Schistocerca cancellata. The sequence goes on along the minus strand of NC_064630.1, from coordinate 615,458,240 downwards.
TGGAATGCCGACTTCGTGCCAGGCCTTACCTACCGATATGGATACCTGTCCTCAGCGCAGCACTCCGGAAGAATGGTCTGTCATTCCCCAAGAAACCTTCCAGCTCCTGATTGGACGTATGCTTGCGAAAGTGGAAGCTGTCATCAAGGTTAAGGGTGGGCCAATACCATGCAGAATTCCAGCATTACCGGTGAATGGGGCCACGATCTTGTAAGTCATTTTCAGCCATGCGTCCGGATACTTTTGATCATATTTGCGAGGTGGGCTGCCACCTCGATAGTTTCTGATATTGGCCGTTCACCTCTACATGGCTGGCTTTCGGTTTTACGGAACCCTTCTCCGTCATATCTTATTACTTTTGTGACACAGAATTTTTTTTTTTTTTTTTTTTTGCGGATAATCTATTCCATGGTAGTGACTGTCAAAAAAATGGTTGAAATGGCTCTGAGCACTATGGGACTTAACTTCTGAGGTCATCAGTCCCCTATTACTTAGAACTACTCAAACCTACCTATCTTAAGAATATCACACACATCCATGCCCGAGGCAGGATTCGAACCTGCGACCGTAGCGGTCGCGCGGCTACAGACTGTAACGCCTAGAACCGCTCGGGTGACTGTCAACGGTTGTTCTTGTAATAATGTGTTATTACGTTCTTATATCATGACTTGACTCCATTTTGCACCTGAAGATGCAGCCGTGAGTGCTGTGGTACTGGTAGTGCCTAAGAATAAAAGAGTTTTACAACTGAAGCAGTTTTATTTCTTAATATGGTTTCTTGTGGCTGTGATTACCCGAACTATATTTTTTTGTATGTAAAGGAGTGAGATCGGTTGTCGAATGCTGTGACATTCTAGGATGGTGGTAGTTGCAGTAGTGAAAAAGCATACAACACATTTCAGGGAAAGTAAGAGCATTGGACCAAAAATTAGTCTCTCCAATAGCACTCTGATCGCTTCGTAGCACTGTAAATGCCGTAGAACAGATACGTAGCGGTCGTCGGAACCTCCGATGCCGTCGTATGACATGGCAGTTGAGTGCTATGTGTGCCAGCGGTTGTATCAAATCGGCAGCGTGACAGACTGACGGAATCGAGCTTGGACGTCCACGTCACCACACTAGGAGTAAATTTTGGTCTAGCAACCCAGGCAGGCCTGTGTGTCCACAAATAATGTTGTTCGATCGCCGCAACGTAAAACAACGCAAGAGCAGTAGCTGTAAAAAGATTCTAACCTGTCAGTTGAATTTGTAAACCGAAGGGGACTGCTGTCAGCTGCAATCATCTTCAGTTTACATATAATTTGTGACTGTAGGCTTTCCCGGCGTAAACTATTGATGAAGATTTCTCGGGCCTCCGGACGGGTGGTAGCGTTGATATCTCGCGACGTTTCGGAAAGTGTCGCACTACCAATCTTCGCCAGAAGTTCTAATCTGCCAGAAAGTTTCATACCAGCGCACACTCCGCTACAGAGTGGTAATTTCATTTGGGACTGTAGTTTTCAAAACGCTTATATTATAATCTAATGACCTGATGTTTTTCTCTTCTCAGTTGATGCACTCGTAGAACGTACCTTCAGCCCACTGTGTGTGGAGGTTGTATTTCAGGGTGGAAGGTGTTTTGTGATGTTTTCAGGGTGTTGTCAGTGCTTAGGCCCACTCATTCAGTTTATAGTGAATATGGCCAGGATGGCCACTTGAACATTCTCCTTAACAAAGTAGGGCCCTTTATTCCATGTCACTGTAATTATTGCTCTTTACACCACCATGTTCCTGTTCGCAGAGTGCAGTAGGTTGTAGGTTTGACGAACACTCAAGCACCGTATCGCTCACTGACTGTGGAACTGTATCATTAGACTTCATTCACATAACAATTTCCGGATTATTTGGAAGAGCTCATGAAATGAAGCAAACATCATACCCACAATTTGGCTGCTCAGTGGGATGTGATCATCAATGAGCAGCTGCAGCTGGGAAAGCATACGTGAAGAAATTTGTGGACTCTGTTACTTACCGAACTGCAACCATGACAGAGGCCACTGGCTGTGGTGGACTGTGTTAGTGTGATGTTTCATGGGATGACTAATTCCTTGTCCGGATTCTTAGCATATTGCATTTTCGATAACACATGCACTTGAATAAAACTTCGCATTCGTGACTGCTAATGACTTCTTGTCACATAACAAAGAACTTTCAGGTCGAATTATTTGGGTATGTTACGAGTGCAGCGAATAGGAAAATACTGTTTTCCTAACGAATAATCGGACGTGTTAACTGCTCTCGACGCATACCATCAAGTGCTCCAGAGTTTCGAGGTTAATGTCACGCGCTTTTCTGCTGTGTTCGGACTGTTTCGTGTCATACCGCCTGTCTGTTGCAGGTGTTCGTGCACCTTCCTGGATCGACGACTCTGTTCGACTACGTGCAGCCTGACTGCGTACCAGACGAGCTGGGAGGCACTGCCGGACCTGTTGATAACTTTTCCTGTAAGCAACTCCTCTAAAAGTACACCGAACAAATTCATCAGCGACTGCCCAGCACCTGTATTTAAAGACCATCCCGCTGCTTACCCGAATTATTCCAGTTGGCCTGAAGTCGTTTCAGTGCGCGAAACAGATTACGTACAGGTTTCTAATTCTTTATGCAACAAAATCTTTGCCTCTGCTGCTTTCATATACTTAGCAAAAAGTATCACTTTGCAATACACAAAGCAGTGTGTTTAAATGTACAGAAGGCATTATTTTTATTTCCTCGCGTTGTATAAACATGGAATGTCTTCATCAGGGCAGCGAGGAATTCAGCTCGCAAGCCACGCCTTGGCGCGCAAGCCATAGAGCTCAGCGTGAATCAACACTTTCCACAGATCCACAACACCATGTCTGAGTGTGACGAATGGTAAGAGGGGTAAATAACGAACGTTCCGTATTTAGATAACAATGCAGTCGCATTGCATATGGCTTGGATTCAAATTATATACTTCTCAACAACAAAGATCAAAAAGGAAACAGATATCCAGTATTATTTAATTACTTTCGACGCAATGAAGATGTGATACAATATTTTTCTTATACAAACTGCAGGCATACAAACAAATGAGGACAATTTTACTGATTTTCGCATTCAAGTTTCCACGTAATCGTGAACTATTTAATATCGTAATCGAATAAATGTGTTTCACACACATATGCTGATCGAAATACACACATCAAAAACAGTTTTGCATCTGCCCGGTTCCCAGAACTCCTGAAGTTGACTGTGTATATTGTGTCACAGATACAGTCCCTTTCACTGTTCAGAGATGCAACTGAACCTGCCCAAAGATATGAACAACCTTGCATGAGCAGCGCCTATTAGACTATTAGACGCCGGGTGTCCGAAGGCTTTTGTCATTCCATCAGGACGGACATAAACGGCTTGTCTTATCTTTTGTTCAACCACATACCTAGACAGTCAGTACCTCGGTTCGATAGCGTCCCCATGTTACTCTGAGCCAGAATGGGCTCTCAACAAGGGAAGTGTCCAGGCGTCTTGGGGTGAACCAATGCGATGTTGTTTGGACATTGAGGAGATTCAGAGATACAGGAACTGACGATGACGTGCCTCGCTCAGGCCGCCCAAGGGCTGCTACTGCAGTGGATGACCGCTACCTACAGATTATAGCTCGGAGGAACATCCACAGCAACGTCACCATGTTAAATAATGCTTTTCGCGAAGCCACAGGACGCCGTGTTACGACTCAAACTATGCGCAATAGGCTACGTGATGCGCTACTTCACTCCCGACGTCCATGGAGAGGTCCATCTTTGCAACCACGACACCATGCAGCGCGGTACAGATGGGCCGAACAACATGCATAATGGACCGCTCAGAATTGGCATCACGTTCTCTTTACCGACGAGTGTCGCATATGCCTTCAATCAGACAATCGTCGAAGACGTCTTTGGAGGCAACACGGTCAGGCTGAACGCCTTAGACACACTGTCCAGCGAGTGCCGCAGTGTGAAGGTTCCCTGCTATTTTGCGGTGGCATTATGTTGGACCGACGTATGGCGCTGGTGGTCATGGAAGGCGCCGTAACGACTGTACGATACGTGAATGCCAGCCTCAGACCGATAGCGCAACCATATCGGCAGAATATTGGCGAGGCATTCAGTTCGTCTTCATGGACGACAATTCGCGCCCCCATCGTGAATATCTTGTAAATGACTTTCTCCAGGATAACGACATCGCTCGACTACAGTGTCCATCATGTTGTCCAGACATGAGCCTTATCGAACATGCCTGAGATAGATTGAAAAGGGCTGTTAGTATGGACGGCGTGACCCACCAACCACTCTGAGGGATCCACCCTGAATCGCCGTTGAAGAGTGGGGCAATGTGAATCAACAGTGCCTTGATGAACTTAGGGATAGCATGAGATGACTAATACAGGCATGCGTCAATGCAAGAGGAAGCGCTACTGGGTATTAGAGGTACCGGTGTGGTCCTGGACCACCACCTATGAAGGTCTCGCTGTATGATGGTACAACATGCAATCATGCAATGTGTGGTTTTCATGAGCAATAAAAAGGGCGGAAATGATGTTTATGTCGATCTCTATTCCAGTTTTCTGTACAGGTTCCAGAACTCTCGGAACCGAGATGATGAAAACATGTCTTGATTTGTGTATTATAGCACTTTTATAAACTCATTGTGGAAACGTGGAACCTAGCCTAAGGAATAGAATGTAGGCGCCCTGAGCAGTTTTAACGTAAACCGATTTGTCTTTAAATCGGCAATCGGTTTGGAGATTAATGATCTACATCTGTAGATGCACAGGGGCACTTTCGACTGAAATGTCAAACGGTCTCGAAATCAGATGAGAGGTTAGCAGTGTCATCAAAACGTTTAGGAAACTGCACTGGGAATTATTACAAGGCCGTAATAAATTCTTCAATTCTCAAGTTAGTAAACTTAGGGAAGTGGTCTTTGTTACTCTCAATTTGTCCTTTGATCACCGCGATTTTCCTTTTAAATGCATCCCCTTCAAATGAGGCTTAAAGTGCATTAAAAAAAAACATTATGACTTAACTTGACATTGTGAATTAACAACCACACCCTACACAGAGATACCAAAGTTAAATACTGACACTCTCAAGCGTATTTCATCACTGAATTAAAAGCCAAATATTTGCTTAAAATAATATTACCGGCGCTGCACCTCTTAGAAACAATTGTTTAACTGTCTTTAAAACATATTAATGATAACTGTAACCGTCCTGACTCTATTACGAATCAGTCAATCCAGAATGAGTACAATTCAAGGACTAACCGGTGGGATGTCCATATTTCCTTCCCTCTTTTCCACAAAGGCGGGCGTGCACGAAGTGCTTCTCCAATGCGATCATATCACTAGCGGCTCAGCCACAAAACGATTTTTTAAAGTTATTAATAAAATGAATTTGTCCCACTTGTCTCCATAATCCCATCATTCACAACTCTTTAATATTCATCATTGTAGTTTTAATTTTAAAGTAGTATTTTTTAATTTGAAATTAATCTTTTAATGTGTAATGTAAAAGCTTAAGTAGCTAGACCATTAAAATGGTGTTAGATCTGTGGGAACACTTCCAAAACGATGTAACAAATATCTGTTGCACTTGAGTTCACAATTTACTCGAAGACTGCAAAATGCAAAATGAATTAACTATTGAAGTACAATTACTGTGACTCAGTGTTAGAGAGCCTTTTCTTCTAAAATTGTATTCTTCAGTATTTGTCGTTCTTCCGATATCACAGAGAAGGTCTAGAAGAAGAATTATTGAGCCACTTTACTGTCAACAGAGACTTAATAACTGAATGACAACTGACAAGCACTGCTTCAAACAGTTGTAAAGGTTATCTTCATGGTAATTCTCGTGAGAATATATCCCCTATGCCACGTTTAAGCACTACGATTTTGTGAATCACTGTGTTCTGAATTGTTAGGTCAGACACTTCTAAAAAATAGATTACGATGCTAGTTAGACATACAAAATTCATTTCGAACTGATATCCAGAGCAAAAACTGCTCTGTATGGTTTACCCAGCATTAGTAACAGTTACGGAAGAAAATTAACACTTGTCTCCTCAAGAAAATACAAACAGTGCTACGTAACGACTTTGATAATAACGATGGCTCAAATTACTCCATACGTACATACAGGAAAGCTACTAAAGACCAGAGTGCTTGTGTAAATTTGGAAGATAAACTGTTCTTTGTGTTTCAGACAAACTTGTGGAGATGGTCAACCGTGAGTGGCTTCTGGAAAAGGACAAGTACATGTCAGACGAGAGCAAACGCCCCCCCGAGAACCGCTATGTTGACACCTACGGAATCGCAGGCTCGTTTAAAAAATTGTCTGTAGACTGAAACACAACTCTTCTTTTCAAGATAGAGAGACCACATTTTTATACACGTATACATACTGTAAAGGATTATCTGTAGCCAATAATCTTAAATAAACCGTTCTCTACTAAATCTCTTAATACTAGTTTCATTTTAAAATTTTTTGTTTACTGTTTTTTTAACATATTGTTTGTATCAATACAACGGCTTATCACTACGTTAATCATCTTCTTCGAGACTACGACGAACTCTTTTACATGTGTTCAACACAACTGCCTTTCAAGAGTTGCCGACAGTTCGAAGGATACAGTTTTAGTTTCTGTAGACCTTCACATTCCTTTTTGGCGTAATGATAACGTTCAATATTACCTCCAGGACTGTGTGTATAGACTTGTGTATACATATGCTTGTATCATTCTTATTTTTTCATGTACAACGATACATTAAAACAGTGTGAAATAGTGTCTGATTTACCAGATACGAAGCAACAGTATTTTCACTTTTATTTTGAGATTGTCAAGAATTTCGTGCTTCTCTCTTTTCCAGTATCACAGTTTTCTGTATGAACTACTGTAGGGGTGGACAAAACTTTGTAAACACAGAATGCACACCGCCTTACCGCGGCTAGTACGATGTGGGACACCCATTGGCCTTCAAAACAGCTTCCAGTCGTCTTTGAAAGGATAGAATCAGCTTCTCTATAGTTTTCAACACAATCCTGTACCATTCTTCCGGTAAATTATTGAGCAATTCGGGTAACTGTGATAGAGGTGGAGATTGACCACGCACACTTCTCCTCACAGCCGAACATAAACGAATAATAATACTGAGGACTGGTGGCTGTGGCACCACTACATCTACAACTACATCCATACTCCGCAAGCCACCTGACGGTGTGTGGCGGAGTAGCCTGGGGAGAAGCAATAACTCATCCTCATATTCACTAACCCAGTCCTGGACACTGTAAGCTGTGTGCACAGGTGCACTGTCGTCTTGGAATGCAGTATCGCCATCGAGGAGCCAGCACTGTGCCATGGGATGGGAGTGATCAGCAAAACTGGCCAAATAATCCTTGGGAATTGTGTGCCCTTGTTGAGTAACCTACTTGGCTCATGGAATACCGCTATTTGGCCGGCCACATCATCACCGAACCTGCACTATGTTTCATTGTTAGGGCGTAAACTTGGGGAGAATTTGGAAACATGAGAGATAAGAACCATCCCAACAAATGACTTTCTTCCATTGCTCTACATTCGAAGTTTTATGTTGCACTTCCACACAGACGTGGAACTGGCCTTAAACACATACACACGAACACACGCACATACACACACACACACACACACACACACACACACACATACACACACACGCGCACACGCACTCACACACACACACACACACACACACACACACACACACACACACAAACAAACTTTCAAGGGGACATTGTAAAGACATTCATGATATCTTGTAGTTGTTGACAACTGCTAATCGATCCCTGCTCTTTGAAAGGCAATATTAACACTACCTCAGTCGTTGTAATGATATTCATTTGATCATCAAATTGAAATTAAATTCCTCTTAACGTATGTATATATTAGACATGCGGCATATCATAGTATTGTGGAAGAATCAAATAAAACATGCACACACTATGCGGATTGCCGTTACGACGTCATAAGGTCGTTCAGTATCACATTAGTTGATAATTAAAAAGTAACAGCATTCTAATGCTTGAGAAAATCTGTGCACTTCAAGTGTTCAACTGTACGTCGGTTGTTTACAAGGTAACACTCGTGGATCTTAAGCTATAAAAAAATAAAAACGCTTTAACTCTGAAGCTGTAAAAAAAACACGCTTACTTTCATGGACTCTGCTCCCACTCCTTCAGCCAAATCACACTCAGATGAAAACAGAAATCCATCGGACAAGAGAGATTTAATATCAGTCTGAAATGTAAGAGAATGATCATAGACATTAATACTTACGATCCCTCTGTATAGGGATGTTCATTAAATCAAATTATTTAGAGAAGTACTCTTGGCGAATCACAACATAAATTCAGAATGTTTATTAAGAAAGGTCTGCACGCATCGTGAAACTAAATGATCGGGATAATGAGCTATGTGGAGTCCGACGTGGCAGACAATCTTGTATTAAAATGCAACTGTTGATTCGGCAACAGTCTTCAGAGACAATACAGCACACGTAGGTCAACTGCAAAGGAACATCAGGAGCATTGTGGGGTAGAAAAAACATGGACTGTGGAAAAACTGGAATAGAAAAGTACTCAAGCATTTGAGATGTGATGCAAAAATAGTGCACAAGGAACGTCCACTAAAACAAGACTAATTTTCTGGCGATAAACAACCTTATTACAGACATGAACTTCGAAGCGTGCTGGAGAATGAGCAGTGACGAATGTATTGGGTCCAAACAACATTAACGGATCATGCCTCAGTAAACCCTATAGTGGTTACAGAAGGTGACTATCGGTGTAGCACAATATTGCAATATTTAATTAGGAGACACCCACATGACCAGAATAATTTCTTGAGAGAACTTAGTGTTGCCGAAATATTTCTTTTTATCTGTATCCTAATTGCGCATATCCTGCAGGAAATTAAGAAGCAGTTGCACAGGTATTCCCCAAATGCAATGCTGTCACCTTGAACATGCCCAAGTTGGCCAAGAAATAAATTTTAAATCAGTAGTTGGAGATTATCCTGCAAATGAAAGAACCAACAAAAATGGGGAAGACTCATAGACTTTTGTAAAAAATTTAACCTAAAACTAATGTCTAAACGTTTCAGGAAACTTGCAAGAAAGAAAAAAAAAGGGGGGGGGGGTACCATCTAATCCAAATCAAGATGAATATCACCTAGACCACGTGGCGATAACGAGTCGTAACTATAAGGAAATCTTGGATGTCAGAGTGAGGAAAGCTCTAAAATTAGACTCAGAACATTATCTGACTGAAATACAGACCACGTTTCAACCGAACAAACCTAAATTAAAACCAAAAATATTTCCAAGAGTAAACATTAAATTTATCACGCAAAATCAGGACCAATTCTGTGATATATTAAACACAAGAAAACTGGATGATTGGTAAGAAATTAAAGAAACAATGCTAGAGTTAGTTAAAGAAATGGGACAGCCATGGAGAATACCAAGACATAGATGGTGGAACGAGCTGTGTGATGAAGGAATTGACAATAGACTAAAGGATGGAAAAAATGGGACGGTAATAAGAAACATGAATACTGGGAAGAGCTTAAAGAAGAAACGAAAAAGACAGCAAAAGTCATCAGATTAGTGAAATATGACAATGACAGATTAGAAGAAATGTATTCAGACATTAAAACGAACAACACTAGAGACTTCTATAGGATTTTCAAAGACATTTTAACAGGATTCCAGTCACCAAGTTCACATTTTAAAGATAAAAAAGGAAAATTGGTTTTAAACAATAAAGAGAACTTCCTAATTTTAGCTGAATACTTTGATAATCTATTACATTTTGTAGAGACTAATGACAGATTACAATTTCCAAAACCACAACATGAAATTCCACTGTTGGAACCACCTACAGTAGAAGAAACAGAAAAGATTATCGAAGCATTGAAGAAAAACAAAGCACAAGGAGAGTATGGGATATTAGCTGAAATGTGGTACCTAGGGGGCTTATCCACATGCCAGAAAATTCACAAAGTAATTAAAGACATTTGGACAAAAGGAATCAAACCCAGTGACTGGAAACAAGCATTGATCAATCCTTTCCATGAAACACGAGGTACAACAGACACCAACAACTACAGACGTATATCCTTGTTGCCAGTAACATACAAAATACTATCTAAAGCACTTTCAAATCGAATAGAGGAACATGCAGGATCTAATATGGGAGATTATCAAGCACTATTTAGAAAACGTAGGTCATGTGCATAACAGATACTTAATTTAAAATGACAAAATAAAAGCACAGTTTTTACTTTCGTAGATTTCAAGAAGGCCTACGATTCAATTGACAGACAAACACTACTTTAGATACTTCATGAATCAGGGATAGACAAAAACACCAGGAGACTTGCTGAACAAACACTTACAGATACAACATTAAGTATTAAGTTTCAAGGCGAAATTTCTGAACCACTCAAAATCAAAACAGGAGTTCGACTAGGAGGACTGTCCCCAATTCTCTTAAACTTGGTTTTATATAAAGTAGTAAAAACATGAGAAAGCACATTGAAAACAGTGGCACAAAGGCTATAAGCATGAGCCAAGGAAAGAACAAATCTGAAGTGAAATGTTCAGCCTTTTCAGATGATATGGCATTGATAACTGAAAACCGAGTATACAGAAAACAAATATAATACAGAAAACTTTATGAAAACAAAGTATGAAAAAATTTAAAAAGTTGATGAATTCAAATATCTTGGGGAGAGGATCCAAGCCAATAGCCCGCATCTCGTGGTCGTGCGGTAGCGTTCTCGCTTCCCACGCCCGGATTCCCGGGTTCGATTCCCGGCGGGGTCAGGGATTTTCTCTGCCTCGTGATGGCTGGGTGTTGTGTGCTGTCCTTAGGTTAGTTAGGTTTAAGTAGTTCTAAGTTCTAGGGGACTGATGACCATAGATGTTAAGTCCCATAGTGCTCAGAGCAATTTTTTGATCCAAGCCAACAGCTAGATAACACAACAAATAAAGAAAGAAAAAAAAGTTAGAATTTGCATATAAATTAACACAAAACTACTACAATAAGAAATCAATATCCATACAAACGAAGAGTAGACATTATAATTCAGTTATTAGGACACAAGCAACATATTTATCAGAGTGCCTAATATTGAATAAGAATGGCGAATTAAGAGAACTAGAAAAAAGAGAGAGAGAAACACTAAGAAATATTCTACGTCCTGAGAAAAACACTGAAAATATGTGGATTAAAGGAGAAATGAAGATTTATACAAAACTACAGGAAACATCAGAGATACAAAGAGAAAGAGATGGCTAACATTTTACAGACATTTAAGAAGAATGAAAGAAACACGGATTACAGAAAAAAGTTTTAATTACGTTAGTAAACTGAAGAAAACTGTAGGATGGATAGAAGCAGTTAAGAAAGATGCCAACAAAATAGGTGCTACATAAGAAGTAATATGTGACAGGAATAACTTCAGGCTATTGATAGAAAACGCAAACTATGAAGAAGATGAGCCAAAACCTCGACCCAAGAGAGTGTGGACAGATGAGCAGAGACGAGCAGTTGAAAATAAAATGAAGTACTGGGAAGAAAGGAACAAAAAGAAACACCATATATCTTTAGTTGTATTTGGATCATAGGTGGCCAAACTCATAAATAAATAAAAAATTGAGTAATTCCTTGGTTCTGAAGTCATTTTTGTCGTCAGTTGTGGCATCTCGTTCAAACAACGTAAACTTACTTCAAAATGAATCCGCATTATTTATGTCACTGGAATATCAAACAATTAAATGTTCTGGGTAATGGTTTATTCACGAAATGTACTTGGCGTAAAACGTATAAATATGGCACGAAGAGAACTTCCTCGCACTTCTACTATACTTAGTGTTAGTTTCACGCAGCAGCTATGCTGATAGTTAAAGCACCAATACCTACGGCAAAAACATTTGGCACCAAAAGATTTGCAACAGTTTACAATGATTTATTGATAGAAGTTTTGTAATGCTTAACTGCACTCTTATGACTGTGATGTTTACTGTATTGGTTTGTCTTTAAGCACTAGTATAGTGAACGAGGAATCACACTACTTGTGTTATCCCTAGTTTCGTCCTCTTTGGTGGCGGCAGTAGATGAGTGCTGAGACGCTCGCTGAGACCTATTCTGACACTTTCTGACGACGGGCTAGGTATACTAACAGTTAGATGGAACCATGTGTCTGGTTACACTGATGAGCCAAAACATTATGATCACCTGATTAGTAGCTTGTTTCCGTCCATGGAATGAAACAGGTCACTGATGTGTATCAGGAATCCGACCGTTTGCTGGAAGATTTGTGAAGGAATGTGGCATTAGATACCTACGCAGAGTTCATGTAATTCACGTAAATAGCGGGCCGTTGATTTACGTACTCAGTGGAGGCACTAGTTAGGGACCCAAATGAGTTCCCTGGGATTTACATGATGCGAATTTGGTCCGCAAGACATCCGTATGAGTTCACTGTAGTGCTCCTGAAACAGTACCACGGTTCTGGCTCCGAGGCACAGTCCGCCACACACACTGAGGTGTGAGTGGGCTGGCCGGCTCAGTCGCACCTGAGGTCGTCTCGGTGACAGACAGCTGTGACATCCCCCCCTGCACATCTAGTCCAGAAGAGGCTGCTCCAGGCACCCCATCCCCACCGCAACTTAAGGTGGCACTCTGGAGCCTGTTGACTGTGGCCAAGAGAGCATTCAGCTACGTTTGGCCTGTGGTCAGCTCCTCCTGCATCCGCACACAATGGACACAGTCCCTATCCATCTAGCTAATATGTGATTTACTATAAGAAAGTTAAGGATACCTACTGCCACACAAGATTAACAGCTACATTCTAGTTTGCAGAAAGGACACTCAACAATGGAAAACAATATATGGTTAAGCTAGATCTGGTGCTTATTTTCCTGCTAGGTGCTATCTAGTGAACACTAAAGAAAAAAACAGTGACCTACAGTAAACTGCTAGGGGCTATCTAGTGAATTTTATTAAAGAATTAAACAGTACCCTACGGTAAACTACACCTACTGATTATTCCTCGTATTTATAATGCAAACAAACGTTTACGTACACATGAAAATGACCAAATAAAACTATAAAAACCTACCTTCAATGTATCGAACCTAAATGACACTAATAAACTTGCCTGAAACACAGAGAACAGTTTATTTTTCAAAGTTACACAAGCACTCCGGGTTTCAGTAGTTTTCCTGCATGTACGTAAGAAGTGATATGAGACACTGTTATTATCAGAGTCGTTACATAGCACTGTTCGTATTTGCTTGCGGAAACAATTATTTTCTCCTGTAATCGTTAATAATGTTGGATAATCTGTGGAAAGCAGTTTTTGCTCTGGACCTCAGTACTAAATGAACACTGTGAAGTTTGTAAGTCTGCGTAACACCTTGATCTCCTCGTCAGAAGTGTCTTCCAGAACTATTCTCTACACACTTATTTACAAATAACATAGTCCTTAAACATGGCAGAAGGGCTGCATTTTCACGAGAATTACCATGAAGATTACCTTTACATTTGTTAGATGCAGTGCTTGTCAGTTCACTTTTTGTCATTAAATCGTTGTTGCCAGTTAAGTGGCTCAGACATTCTTCTGCTGTACCTTCTTCGTGATATCGAATGAACGACAAATAGTGAAGAGCTCTCTAACAAGGGTCACAGTCATAAAAATATTATATTATGCCTTAAGAGAGTCAAAAATAATTAAATAATATCGAATATTTGTTCCGTTGTTGAGAAACAGGCAATGCACTTGCATTGAAACGAAATACGCCGTGTCCGTTGTTTTCCCGTCTTCCGCCTCGACCCAGACATGGTGGCGTGGCTGTAGAGGAACTGTGGCACCAGACAACGCTATGGCATTTGGCTTGACAGCTGAATTCTGGGTCGCCCCAAATGTAGATGTTTTATGAGATGTACAAACGTAAAGAGATGTTATATACGATGTGGAAAAAAAATGCCTTTGTACATTTACATATATTACGTTGTGAATTGCACAGTGTTAATTTTCACCATGTTTGTTGCATAAGATATCTGTGTGGAATCTATTTAGTATCTGAGGCATGGCGGCTTCCTTCTTTTACGTCCCCCGCGTCAATGGCTACTGATAAAATATCTGTACATCGATGTTTTTTCCACGATATACCCATACTGAAACGCCAACATCGAGCTCCGATATTTTTATTGTACATTACGCTTTTTTCACAATTTTCGGTTAATATTAGAAACTGTTCTGTCGAAATTGTAGTAGAACAAAATTTTAATTTCACTGTGTGAAGGAGTCTTACTGCTTTTTGAGCTTTCACATGTCCAGTCTTTTTCTTTAACTGTGCGAAGAAAGTAAAGGTGGCGCAAGGAAGTAGTCAGACAGCAGTGTGGGGTGGCGTTGTGAATGTACCTTACTGGCCATTAAAATTGCTACACCAAGAAGAAATACAGATGATGAACGGGTATTCATTGGACGAATATATTACACTAGAAATGACATGTGATTACATTTTCACGCAATTCGGGTGCATAGATCCTGAGAAATCTGCACCCAGAACAACCACCTCTGGCCGTACTAACGACCTTGATACGCCTGGGCATTGAGTCCAACACAGCTTGGATGGCGTGTACAGGTACAGCTGCCCATGCAGCTCCAACACGATACCACAGTTCATCAATAGTAGGGACCGGGGTATTGTGACGAGCCAGTAGCTCGGCCACCATTGGCCAGACGTTTTCAACTTGTGAGATATCTGGAGAATGTGTGGTACAGGGCAGCAGTCGAACATTTTCTGTATCCAGAAAGACCCGTATAGGACCTGCAACATGCGGTCGTGCATTATCCTGCTGAAATGAAGGGTTTCGCTGGGATCGAATGAAGGGTAGAGCAACGGGTCGTAACACAGCTGAAATGTAACACCTACTGTTCAAAGTGCCGTCAATGCGAACAAGAGGTTGTAAGAGGTATCCGCTACCTGCGATATGTAAGCTATAAGAGAATCTGAGACCAAAGAGCAGTGTTGACTGCAGTACGAACTGTGTAGCAGTAGCAGTAAGTTGTTGCTAGCGAGCAGTCGCCAGTCTGCGCTTGTCAGTCGAGTCTGGTATATCATGTTGGCTAGGCCGGTCGCGGTGCAGCGATGCCGGAACCTGAGTAATATTGTATAAGGTAAAAAAAAGCAGCCTCGCGCATATCTAGTAATATTATGTAAACTCACATGTAAATCTTTTAAAAATGTCCTAATAATAATCTTTGTCTAATTTCTAACAAGCATTCATTTCAATTTAAAGAATTTAATACTTTTATTTAATGCATGATCATTCCGATTGTTGCAAAAGAAATATCATTTACTGCCTTTCATAAATAACAAATGTATAGGCCAGCATTCCACAGAGGTGTGCCGAAAATTTTTTAGGTAAGAGCAGATATATTCGCCGTTTGTATTGAGGTAAGAATTTTTGCTGTTTTATTCAGAATGATCTTACAGGGCCATGACGCAGCACTGCTGTCGTCCAAAAATTTACCAGGTTACTGAATTTTTTTTATATTTTATTACGAGGTTTAGGAATTTTTCTGTTTCGAGCTTACATTAAATGACAAAAGAATTTTGTGGGTACATTAAATGGGAAACAAATTTTGTGTGGAGGTGAAATGTGAATGAATTTCTGTAGGGAGGTTATAAATGAAAAAGAATTTCTGGTTACACTAAATAAGAATCACATTAATCCATCAATAATTATTACGTGTGGGGAGGTTACACTTGGCGACAACCGGCCAGGATCGGATTTCCTTTGTGAATTTCTGAGAAGTAGTCATATATCTGCTCTTATTTACCTAAATGTAGTTTGTATCTGGCGCAACGCATTTACTAATTTGTCACTCTTTCTTTCACCGGTCATCGGCAATTTATTGCTCTTTGTTGTAATTGTATTTGTTCCA
Source organism: Schistocerca cancellata (assembly GCF_023864275.1). NCBI lineage: Eukaryota > Metazoa > Arthropoda > Insecta > Orthoptera > Acrididae > Schistocerca > Schistocerca cancellata. Next base: position 615,442,199 of record NC_064630.1, on the reverse strand, counting down.
TTTTTGCTTTGTCTTTGTTTCATTTTGTGCTTAATTTAGATTTGTGAAAAATGCCGCGAGAAACTGCCAATAGTACATCGCGATGTGCAATGAATGAAATAGCCGACTCGAATAGTTTGACTGATATTATTTGCGACTCTCAGTGTAATAATGAGAATCCTCCATTTTCAGATAGTCAGTGCGTACCGACCACTAGTAATGATTTTAATCCTAATGATCAGCAAACAAATTCAATTGTGTCCACTGTTAATTTAACGACAATTGAAGACGTGTCACTTTCCATTACAATGAACGCTGCACAGTTTGACACACCCGGTTTGCTAAATTTACGTAACGAACAGATACATGTTTCTAACGAAAACGTACATTGTAGTCAGAATACGTCAGATTTATTTGATTCCGATGTAGTGACCAACAGTGCTCATCCGAGTAGCAAATCTTTTCGTGAATCAAATAATGGTCAAATGGTTTCACAAAAAGTGACAAATACAGATACATCATCAAATAACACAGAGAACAGAGTAGGTAATATTGGGTGGGATCAAGTTATCGCATTAATACTACAACTCAATGAAAAATACGACAATAAGTACAAACAACTTAATGAAATACTAGACAACCATTTCAAACAACGTAATGAAAATCTCAAACAGTGGAACGAAAAACTAAGCAACAATTTCAAACAAATTAATGAAAAACTAGACAACAATTATAAACAACTTAATGAATCGTGCAAATAACTTAATGAAAGTTTCAAACTGTCAAATGAAAAACACGACAACCTTAACGAACAGAACAAACAACTTAGTGAACAGATTACAGCCGTTACCGTGCAACGTCATGATACTAACGAACAATTACGTGACGAAATTGAGGCTTGTGCTAGGAACAGTAGTGAAGAAATCAGATCTGTTGCACAAGAATTAAATAATACACATGCAGCCACAACAGAATGACTGAGAGATGAAATTAATGCAGTCACTGAACAATGTTCAGAAAACGCAACACAGATACGCGACGATTATAAATTAATGTCAGCAGAAGTTTCACACACGCTGGATGCGGAAGTCGATAAGAAATGTGAACGACAGAGCAGCCAAATTGACGAACGTATTAAAGTAAAAGAAATGAAAAATGTTTCAGTCACTAACGCGTCACAGCATACGCTACTTTCCGAACATTTGTCACACTCATACAGCCAGTGTAACTTAAGTAATTTACAGAGACTACGTGACTTAGAATCCGAACAGACACGGACAAATAGATTCTCATGCAATCCTGAACCTGTTCGCACATTCAGAGACGATAACGTTGATTATAAGCAATTTTTATCAGTAAAAAAATTTAAGGTACTTAATAATGACAGAACACAGATTCACGCTTTGGACTGGATACGACAATTTGCTTTTGTATTTTCATCAGCATTGCCTGTAATGCAGAAACTAGAATTGGACTGGATACAACAATTTACTTTTGAATTTTCACCGGCATTGCCTGTAACGCAGAAACTAAAATTTATTTGCAGCACGTAATCGACCTCAGGGGATTCATTATGCTTCGATGAATATGTGCCGTAGCGTGCACAGGGCCCCAAGCCGTAGTAGTGCTATTTCATCTTTAGTTTTCTGCACTGCTGCCTTCTCTTCTACTATCCTTTATATCTATCAAAACGCTCTTCAACTATCGACCTATCTAGGATTAGAAACGGGTAAAGAAAATCTGATATGACGAGTTTTACCGAAAGTGACAGTTTTCATTAGACACTCCAGAAATGACAACCACGAGAACTTTAATAGCAGACAAAATTTTAATCATCAGTATGTACCAAAATTGTCAGCAGTCGCAAACAGATTTTGGTAATAATGGAGGGTTTTCACCGCAACAGCATCAAAGCCAGCCGGTTAGCATACCTAACCAACAATGTAGTCTGCAAGGTCTACCAAGCTTTAATGCTTCGCCGCCTACACGTCTAGCGTCGGCCACACCAAATAGCAACGCACAGCAATAAGGAAATCAGTACGTACAGAAAACACACCATTTCAACTCATATCGCAATGCACCGTATAGAAATGACTATCATGACAGACGTAAAAGTAATGAGCACAATTTTCAGCGTACGTTTAATAACGGTCGGTCTTACCAGCAGCACAATCATCCGCAGCAACACAGTATCATGAATGAACCAGACAGTAGGAATCATCCCGAACGTAATACGTCAGGACGAAATAACAGAACAGTACAAATAGTCAAGATGCCACAGCATCCTCCCGCAAATAATAGCACGTCAGAAAGAATTTGACTAGATACAGTACAGGTTGCATCTTACAGCAACGCAAACAATGCTTTTGACACGCAGAATCTTGTTCACGAAAATATTACTTTTGACGATATCCGAGACACTCTTTTGCAGGAAAGACCAGTTATTCAAAAAACCATTTCACACCCTGTCATTGAAGTAAAGATTGGATCATCTAAATTTTCAGCAGTAATGGATTCTGGATCACCTATGTCAGTTATAAATGAGGAAACTTTCAACGAATGTAACAAAGAGAATACCTATCCTACATTACCATTAGGCTAAACTAAAGTAAAAGGAGCAGTATCTGGTACAGGAGTAGATGTAAAATTACAGACACATTTATCATTTTGTATTGCAGGTCATACATTTCACTCAGATTTTGGGATTGCTCCCTTACTGATAACAGACGTTATTTTAGGTACGAATTTTCTAGTACAACACGACGCAATTATTGACATTCAAAACTCCTATTTAATGATAAAGGATGAAAATGTTCAACTGGCTTTACAATTTCAGCACTCTTTATCTGCAGAAGAACAAACAATTAATCGTACAGAGGTCATTTCCGCATCACGTAACATAGACTGTCATTCCACATTGTTCACAGATATGTACGTACACAACTATAACACTCCAGACGAAGCCGAGTATGGCGTTATACAAATGATTTCTGATAAAGTTAAACACAGCAGTGCAAATTCAGACGGCGAACGCACGCAACTACGCAAAATTCTTTTACAGCAAGTTCCAGTTTTTTACAACGTCCCTGGTACTATGTCCCGTTTTATGTATGAATTTCAAGTTAAACAGCACGACACATTTAAAGCCAAACATTATCCCATTCCGTATATTCACAGAGCACAAGTTAAGAAAGAATTGCAAGCTATGCTTGACCAAGGAATTATTCAACCGGCAGTTAGTCCGTACATAAACCCACTCCATATTGTTAAGAAAAAGGATGGTTCACTTCGCCTCGTACTTGATTCGCGTCACATTAATGACATTATTATTAATGAAACAGATCGCCCTCAGACACTAGAAGAACTTCTACAGAAATTTCATTGTACTGCTATTTATTCCACATTAGATTTGAAATCGGGATTTTGGCAAATTCAGCTCCATCCGAACTGCAGAAAGTAGACAGCTTTTCTCTGTTTTGGTGACTGTTACCAGTTTTGCAAATTATTGTTCGGTTTTACAATTTCTTCAGCAGCATTTATTCGCGGTTTAAATACTATACTTCCGACAGAACTTAAAGACAGAATCACAACTTATGTAGACGACATTCTTATTGCAGAAGCTAACTGGTCTGAACATAATCTGATTCTCGAACAACTGTTACGAACTTTACGTGCACAAGGACTCACAGTTAATCTTAGCAAATCGCACTTTGGCAAAACTTCTATAAAATTTCTTGGACATGTAATTTCAGCAGAAGGCATTGCGCTTGACCCGGAAAAACTTCAAGCTTTACGTGTCATTACTGTACCTACGACGAAGAAACAACTACGCAGATATCTGGGATTAATTAACTTTTTTCGTAAATTTATTCATTACTCTGCTTTAGACACCCCTAGATTATGCCAGTTGGCTGGTAAAAACACTATTTGGTCCTGGGATGGCCAAGCACATTCCGAATTTGTGAATCTGAAGGAAGCATTGTTGAATGCACCACTTTTATCACATCCAGATCTTACTAGAAATTTTTCCATTGCTACCGACAGTTCTGGCACCGCTTTGGGCGTACACATTTTTCAGAAAATTGAAGAAGATGCTACTGCAGTAATTAAAAACATCGCCTTTGCGAGTCGCATTCTGTCACCTGCTGAACGCAATTATTCTGTTACAGAACTTGAAACATTATGTGTTGTATGGGCATTTACAAGATTTAGGCATTTTCTTTATGGAAGACACACTACCGTTTACACAGATCATAGAGCTATACCGTTTTTACTTTCCGCTAAATTTACACACGACAGATTAAGCAGATGGAAACTTTATTTACAGGAATTTAGTTTTACAATTGTTCACATTCCCGGTACACAAAATATTGTAGCAGACGCACTATCCCGTTCTCTCAGCAACAATCAGCAAGACATCGCAACCAACTTCTGCAAAGCAAATTTCAGCGTCATGTATATTCAACAAGTTGCATTTGAAAATTTCATTTCGTCGTCATTAAGAGACATAGCACACGAGCAGAGTAAAGACAACGTATGGAAAGAAATAAAACACCTTTGGCAAGATAGGAATAATGTTACCATTAGAAACCATTACACTGTACGCAATAATATTCTGTTTCGCCGCTCTCACCCTGACAGCAACAACTGGTTACTATGCATTCCTGACGAGCTTGTTAAAAAATTAATTTGGTATACTCATTTAAGTTACGCACATTATGGAGCCAGAAAATGTTTTCTGATAATGAGACAGAACTGTTACTTTACTAACATGGAGAAACGTATTCGACGAGTTTTAGCGTCATGTAAAATCTGCCAGAAAGCTAAGTCAGACACGACTTCACATATTCCTCCGTTACATCCCATTGTACCTGTTAAATTGAGACACATGGCCGCTGTAGACATTATTGGTCCGACTCCCAGAACTAATAGAGGTTTTTACTACATCTTTGTCGCTGTTGAACTCACTTCAAAATTTGTTACCTTCACTCCGTTACGGAAAGCTACTGCTAAATCTGTTTCGAAAGCATTTGTAAAACATTTTTTTTTACGTCATGTAGGGCATGTATTGAAAGTAATCTCCGACAATGGACCACAATTTCGATCTGCTATATGGACACGTATGTTACGAACAAGAAACATTTCTCCGATCTATATCTCCACGTATCATGCTTCTTCGAACCCTTGTGAACGATTAATGAAAGAAATTGGTAAACTGTGTAGAATATACTGCCATAAAAGACATATTGATTGGGACACACAAATACTCTCATTCCAGGATGTAATTAACTCGATACCAAATCAATCTACTATGCTATCTCCGACTGTTATACTGAAAAATGTTGAACCACCTAACAAAATTAACGAATTAGTAACCTTTCCTACATCTCGTCGACTACAACACCATGAAATAATTGACATTGCGCTGAACAACATCAAACGTGCCGCGGAGAGCCGGAGAAGACAGCAAAAACAGGTTTGTACACGTCGTGACTTTGACATTGGACAGAAGATATTAGTGCGTACACACTATTAATCTAACAGAGGAAAGAGTAGATGTAGTAAATTTGAGCTTCTATATGCAGGTCCATATCGAATTCGCAGCATTCCTCACCCCAATGTAGTACACGTCGAAACTCTGAGAACCAGAAAAAGTAAAGGCTATCACCATGTCTCCAATATTAAACCCTTTATTGAATGAACATACTTTATGATTTATCACACTGTAATGCCATTTCCTGATTTTTAAATGATGCAATTATATTTATGTGACTACTTACTCATGATTATCATATTTTCTCTTGGCAAGTGCCCGGCAAGGTAAGGTTAGCCGGTCGCTTTTCTTGTCGTTATACATCTGACCGTGCACATTTGCCATTTTTCGTGTATGTATGATTGTTTTCCTGTTTCTTTGTATGCACTATGAAATCTTTAAGATATAACAAACACCAGTTGACTTTGACATTTTTGCCTTATGATATCTCAACATCGTGACTATTTTACATTTTTTGCTACTACATTTTGATACTCTCTGTACATTTTTGCACCTGCACACTGTCTGTGTTTTTGACATATTACGTTTTCTGTCATGCTACGCTGTATGCTTAATTATATCACTAGAAACCAGTTTTTATTTAATGGGTATATGATTTAAATGCAAGATATTGATCATTGTTCATCATTTTCAGAAAGTAATAAGGTGTAAAAGAAATAAATGAAACAAACCACAGTGGATTACTATGAAATGGGAATTTCACCTTCGGAATGAACGAAAGAAGATGCAATACCTCGTCACGAAGAGTAAATGGATCAGAATTAACAAACATTAACATGAATATACTATACACATCGTACGATAGCTGCCTTAACTAATTTTTTCTTTCAGAATTCGAGGCGATTGATGCAGGCTGTCGGACAGAACTACACATCTTAGTTTTAGTGATGAAATATGCTAGAAATAAGAAACTCTATGCTATGAATAGTTATATGAAGTAAATGGTAATATGAATAATGAATAATGAGGTCTCTTTTTGCAGATGATGATGAATAGTGATGAAGAATATGGTACTGTAAGTAGGCTGTTTATGTTTTCTTATTGGCAACGTTATGTAGCGCTCTATATGAAAATCACTAATACTTGGTGCAAATCTACATGCATGCCACAACTGTTTTACTGTACAACAATGAAAGACTGCAACTACAAAGAAGATTCTCAATACAATTACGCACTAGCAATAAACAAAATCTACACTAATTACACAAACTACAAGAAAAAATCATAAGTTTCCAGTGAGGTATCCTAGGCCAACGGTCGACATATGAAACGTCCCCTTAGAACAATTTATACACGACTGTGTTTAAACTGACACACAATATTTTTAGCGCAACGCAATCTGACTTTCAAAAATCCCTACAAAAGAATGGCCCTGACTAACATTAACCTATACGTTTCACAAATCACTTACCTCACCAAAAATCTTCCTTACTCGAACTACTGCAATACAGCGAGCGCCACAACTGCCAGCTAAATAAAAGATTCAAACTACGGAAGGCACTAACTACTGATAGGGATAGTTAGCAAATGAAAGATTTTAATAGCGAACAAACAATGTATTTACCTTAATGTCATCAAAAGTCATAATATATGTAATTTCAAAACTCCGCCATTTCCTTCCACACATCCACCACTGCTGGCGGCGCACCTCTAACTGCGCAACGCTACGCGCTGTTCACATCCAGCTGCCGCTGCCCAACACTACAATGGCAGACAACAATGCAAACAAGCAGACAGAGCGCTACGTAACGTTGCCTGATTTTTTTCTTGTAGTTTGTGTAATTAGTGTAGCTATTGTTTATTGCTAGCGCGTAATTGTAGAGAGAATCTCCTTTGTAGTTGCAGCCTTTCATTGTTGTACAGTAAAACAGTTGTGGCATGCATGTAGATTTGCACTAAGTATTTCGAAGCTACGCTTGCAATTAACTAGATATTATTTTCAGTGCTAAGTTAATGTGTTCCCCTATTTTTCCTCTTCAAATTGTGTTTTTCTGTGTCGTCGTGTGAAATATTGTGACAATAATGGCGTGTGAAAAACGTAATACTAGGCTTCAATGTAAACTGAGAAATAATAGTGATGACGAGCGTAGCTTATCAGCACCACTGTGTAGTGAATTAACAGACATTCAAAGTAGTAATTTGGTAATTGTGCATAAGGAAATGGAGCGGGCGGCAAACAATGGCGTAGGCAGTGAAACAATTAGTGAACAGGGAAGCATTATCGATCGATCGGTCGGCAACAGCTCGCCTCAGAAATCCGAAATGACAAGACACAATCTTGCAAATACTGTAGATTCAGGTTTTGCGTCCTCACCATTTTCTCAAATAAGTCAAGACACATTTTCTGCTGGTCAAAATGTGAATGTTGCCGGTTCAAATGCACTGCCGAAAAGCGTAGAGGAACTGATTCCAGACACTAATGCATTGTTATTACAAATAATGCAACAAATGGGACAAAATCTTCAAAAGATAGACGCAATGGAACAAAATATTCAAAAGTTAGACACAATGTAACAAAATCAGAGACAAACACAGAAAAACTTCAAAAGTTAGACACCACACTTGAACAAACACGTGAAGATTTAACTACTGAGTTACATAACATTGAATCGAAATGTCAAAAAGTCTGTAATGACGTAAAAACACAAATCTGTGAGCATTTTCAACCTATTTCTTCGCGGCATGAAAATGCATTACAGAATCACGAAGCAGGCATAAAAGAACTGCAAACCATTGTTCATGAAAATCATGAGACCTTGTGGGCTAAAATTGACTCAGTTGCATCTACCGATTCGGTTACGCAACTTGCAAAAACTCAGGAAAACTTAAAGGACACAGTAGATTCGATTTCAATACAAATGGACACTCTGAAACTTGGTTCAGAAAAACACACTGAGGAAATGTGTTCACTATCGGAGAAAGTAGCTGAACTTTCAGATCAGGTCACTAACTTATCTACAAAGGTAGATGATGATCTGAATGACACAAGACCCATAGCCTTCACTGACACAGAAAAGTATGAACAAATTAAAAATTCAAACAAAATCAAAATCAAATCAATACACAGTACAAAAGAGAAATCCGGGAAGTACAAGATCAGTTGACGCAGGTAATACAAGAATTACATATTTCAGAGGCCACTCGCACTCCAGTACGGGAAGAGGGACATAGAAATACGGAACAACCACAAAATAAGAACACAGGACACTTCGGAAATGATGAAAGAAATTGGCAAGGCGCATTGGATTTTGAGATGGAACCGCCGAAACGACGTAACAATGACCGACATGTGACTCGCTGACATGATGATTTTGATTATAAGCTGTTCATTACTACACGTAAATTCAAAACGTTTAACAATTCTGCCAACGACATTCATCCACAAGCGTGGCTCCATCAATTCTCTCATTGTTTTCCTCCCAACTGGTCATTAGAACACAAATTAGAATTTATGTGTGGCTACTTAGAGAATGAACCAGCTGTAAGAATGCGATCGGTCATTCACGATTGCCACAGTGAAGGAGAATTTTACCATGCCTTCCTCTCAGCATATTGGTCTCAAGCCACACAAGACCGAGTAAAACATGGCATCATAATGATGAAACATTTCGAGCAATCTGAATTTTCCAGTCTTGTGAAATATTTTGAAGACATGTTGCACAAGAATCAGTACCTGTCAAACTCATACAGCCCCTCAGAACTTATCCGCATTTGCTTAATCAAATTACCTGAACATTTACGGCATATTATTTTGGCAGGACGTTGCAAAGACGACATTGAAGCTTTTCAGGGGCTCTTACAAGAACTGGAAATTGACACTGAGAATCGCGGAACACGAAAACAGGAGCACAACAATTACAGGTCACATCCGTCACAATTCCGCGATGACAGAAATAATAACTGGATGCGACAAGGCTATTCTCACAACCGTTGGCAGAGTAGTAATAATTACAGGGAAAGATCACCTCTCCGAGGTAATGACTATCACAGAGACAATCAGTGAAACAGACAATATGGGAACCAAAATAATTATTATGAAGGGAGACAGAATAACTTTAGACGCAATGGTCCAGCGCACAGTTATGGCTCAGGGAGAATTTCTCCACCACGTGACCGACAAGAAAGAAACTATGGAATCTACCGATACGACGACAGATGATATGATCGTAACGACAGAGCTGAACTGCATCAGAACTGGCGGGATTTAAACAGAACAGGGCCCTCTTGTCACAGTGAATTTGTAGAAGTTAGGTCTCCAAATCCCAATAACGACGCACGCCAACAAAGAGACAATAGGCAATGACTCACACCGCTGGCAGCCACAAAACGTACTTATGAAACTGACGACGCAGCTGCCGTAGCTATTAATTACATAAAAATGGAAGACATTAGGGACATCTTACTCCAGGATCACGACGTAAAACTTAACAACATTGCATATGTGATTCACATTACTGTAAATGACGTAAAATTTACCGCAGTACTTGACTCTGGCAGTCCCATTTCAGTAATTAGTGAAACAGCTTAAAGCAAGTGCAACAATTCGAACGATTGTCCCACACTTCCGTTATGTAAGATTAAATTACAAGGTGCAGTCTTTGGAAAAAGTGTAGATGTACGCCAACAAACCAACTTAGAATTCTTTTGTCAAAGCCACAGCTTCTCTATGAACTTTCTTATTCTTCCATTATTGTCAACGGAAATTATACTGGGAGTAGACTTTTTGAATAATACAAAGCAATCTTAAGCTTTCACAATGCTGAAATAAGTTTAGAGAAAGAAAGTAAGTCAATAGCTTTGAAATTTGAAGACTGGCTCTCAAACCATGACGAGGAAATTAATCGGCTTTACCTTCTGTTAGACAACAGTTCGGAATTTTCTACGGAACTAGACACTAACAATCACTCTGAAAGTACTGACAGGGATGATATCGACGGCATATTTGAAACTAATGAGACTTTGTAAAAAAAAAGGAAAAAACTGTAATTACTATTATGATGAATGATCAGGACTGTCTTTATGGACTGTGAGAAAATTTTAGCTTTTGACCAACATTGTATCAATAAGTGTGTGCATTTGATTTCTTTGTTATTGTAATTATGAAAAATTTTATCAAATCATTATTGGCCACTGCCCAAAACAATTTGTAAATTATTTGTGGGGAGCATGGGGGTTATGTAAGTAGGCTGTTTATGTTTTCTTATTGGCAATGTTATGTAGCGCTCTATATGAAAATCACTGACTGTGCTGTGTGCAGTCTGTGGCCAGTTTGCATTGTTGTCTGCCATTGTAGTGTTGGGCAGCGGCAGCTGCATGTGAACAGCCGCGTAGCGTTGCGCAGTTGGAGGTGAGCCGCCAGCAGTGGTGGATGTGGGGAGAGAGATGGCGGAGTTTTGAAATTTGTAATACTGGATATTATGAACTGCTATCTATATTATGATTTTTCAAGACTATTAAGGTAAATACATTGTTAGTTCTCTATCGAAATCTTTCATTTGCTAACTATGCCTATCAGTAGTTAGTGCCTTCCGTTGTTTGAATCTTTTATTTAGCTGGCAGTAGTGGCGCTCCTGTATTGCAGTAGTTCGAGTAACCAAGATTTTTGTGAGGTAAGTGATTTGTGAAAGGTATAGGATAATGTTAGTCAGGGCCATTGTTTTGTAGGGATTATTGAAAGTCAGATTGCGTTGCGCTAAAAATATTGTGTGTCAGTTTAAGGACAGTCTTGTGCAATATTTCTAAGGGGACGTTTCAGTACTATGAATAATGAAGTTTTTCTTTACAGGTGACGATAGTGATAAATTTTATATGGCCACTAAACGCACCACTTTTAAGTTTTTCTTTGCAGATGAGAATAATGATGAAGTTTATATATTTACTGTTAGTTAAGAAATGCTATGTAGTTATTTAAGTATTTGTTGCAGTTCGTTTTGACAGTATGTCTTATGTCGCATGGTATAGTGACTGACGGTTTTGGAAAGGACAGATGGAGTACATATACATTGAATACACATTTCATTACCTGTTAATTCGAAGTTCACTACTTTTCAGCATAATATGCGTTTCTTCTTTCAGCTTAATAATCCATTTTGTAGTTTTTCTAGGAGAAGCTATTCATGAAATTAGTGTGCTATAAGCAGTTAATCATTAAGCCTGTCCTAGTACTTGCATTTTTTTTTACCCATTTGTGTGTGTCATTCATGAATGCGATCACATATACTCCACTTGTCTCATAACCTTGCTACAGCTGACTCATGATGAATGACGTTACCTATCCTCATTTGCAGCAATAAGTCAAAAGCAAATATTTTCATGCCCCAGCAATTAATTATCGATCCCAACGCAATGCATTGCTAGCAAAAAAAAAACAAAAAAAAAAAAACAAAAAGGTATTACCCGTTCCAAATAATGCTACCAGTTTAAGAGAGTTCTGAGTAAAACTGAATGATGTTTTCTAGTCACAGACCTTGAATAATAGTTACGGTACGTTACATTTTCAATATGTCCTATGTCACTGGAATGATCAGTTCTGAGTAATACTGAATGAGGTTTCCTAATCACAGACTTTGAGTAATAATTGCAGTGTGTTACATTTTCAATATGTCCTATGTCACTGGAATGACCAGATCTGAGTAATACTAAATAATGCTTTGTAATAATGCATAAATACTATACCAAGCAGCCTCAGGCATATCTAGTAATATTATGTAAACTCACATGTAAATCTTTTAAAAATGTCCTAATAATAATCTTTGTCTAATTTCTAACAAGTATTCATTTCAATTTAAAGAATTTAATATTTTTTTAATGCATGATCATTTCGATTGTTGCAAAATAAAAATCATTTACTGCCTTTCATAAATAACATATGTATAGGCCAGCACTGCACAGAGTTGTGCCGAAAATTTTTGAGGTAAGAGCAGATATATTCGCCGTTTGTATTGAGGTAAGAATTTTTGCTGTTTTATTCAGAATGATCTTACAGGGCCATGACGCAGCACTGCTGTCGTCCAAAAACTTACCAGGTTACTGAATTTTTTAAATTTTTTATTACGAGGTTTAGGAATTTTTCTGTTTCGAGCTTACATTAAATGACAAAAGAATTTTGTGGGTACATTAAATGGGAAACAAATTTTGTGTGGAGGTTAAATGTGAATGAATTTCTGTAGGGAGGTTATAAATGAAAAAGAATTTCTGTATAGAGGTTACACTAAATAAGAATCACATTAATCCATCAATAATTATTACGTGTGGGGAGGTTACAAAGTGACCGAGACGTGTAACCAATGGCACCCCATATCATAATGCCGGGTGACTCGTCGGTATGGCGATGACGGATACACGCTTCCAATGTGCGTTCACCGCGATGTCGCCAAACACGGATGTGACCATCATGATGATGTAAACAGAACCTGCATTCATCCGAAAAAATGACGTTTTGCCATTCGTGAACCCAGGTTCGTCGTTGAGTACACCATCGCAGGCACTCCTGTCTGTGATGCAGCGTCAAGGGTAACCGCAGCCATGGTCTCCGAGTTGATAGTCCATGCTGCTGTAGGCGTCGTCGAACTGTTCGTGCAGATGGTTGTTGTCTTGCAAACGTCCCCATCTGTTGACTCAGGGATCCGTTACAGCCATGCGAATAAGATGCCAGTCATCTCGACTGTTAGTGATACGAGGCCATTGGCATCCAGCACGGCGTTCCATATTACCCTCCTGAACTCACCGATTCAATATACTGCTAACAGTAATTGGACCTCGACCAACGCGAGCAGCAATATCTCGATACGATAAACCGCAATCGCGATAGGCTACAACCCGACCTTTATCGAAGTCGGAAACGTGATGGTACGCATCTCTCCTCCTTACACGAGGCCTCACAACAACGTTTCACCAGGCAACGCCGGTCAACTGCTGTTTGTGTATGAGAAATCGGTTAGAAACTTTCATCATATCAGCATGTTGTAGGTGTAGCCAACAGCGGCAAAGTTATGTGAGTGCTCTGAAAAGCTAATCAATTGCATATGACGGCTTCTTCTTCCTGTCGGGTAAATTTCGCGTCTGTAGCACGTCATCTTCGTTGTGTAGCAATTTTAATGTCCAGTCGTGTAATCACAAGATTCCCGATGTGAAGAAACAGCACACCTGTTGAGTTAAAAGAAAAAAATAACGGAACTAGTGTAGTATTTGTAGACATTAACATTCTTCAAAAACAGTTGCTGAGAATGAACAAAAATCCAAATGACAAGACTGGTCTTCGCGTTGGGCGGAGACGTGCAAGAGGGGCGGGAAAAAAGGCAGGGAAGTCTTCATAACGTGACGAAACCGAATGACGGACATATTTTATTGCGCCGTGTACGTGAAGTTACCATTGTTACCAATGTGGTGATTGCCGAGGTTGAACGTGCATTGTGTACCTTTCTGTCCTTGCTCAAGTGGGATAAGCAGGTTGCTAGCTTGTTGATGTACAGAATATCTAATAATAAATCGGTACTTATATATTCTGCTCTAATACCGGCATTATATTTACAATCTGTGGACGATATTTTTATTGGCCAGTACGTCGATATCTTTTTTCTTCTATATAACGATAATTTTTTTCAATGAGCACCAGCCATTTTTTTTCAGATATTGATGTATCGTATGCCCGATATTTTTAAAAATATCAGCTTTCCTTCTAGGGGGCACGGCCGGGCTGCCGCGAGCGGTCCGGCGTTTGCTGCCAGTGGCAGAGTGTTTGGCGACATCAGGTTGGCCGTTAGGAGTTGGTACGAGGCTCGCTGGCACGGCGGTTGTCCGACGTTATTCGCGATTGGATTGGATTGTTTTGGGGGAAGAGACCAGACAGCGAGCTCATCGGTCTCGTCGGATTAGGGAAGGACTGGGAAAGGAGTTGGCCGTGCCCTTTCAAAGGAAGCATCCCGGCATTTGACTGGAGTGATTTAGGGAAATCACGGAAAACCTAAATCAGAATTGCCGAACGCGAGATTGAACCATCGTCCTCCCGAATGCGAGTCCAGTGGTTATTCGCGAGTGAGCACGTTTGTAGCGATCTTGGTCCTGTGAGTTCCTTGGGCGCCGAAACTTATTTAATTAGTACGTTTAAGTCATTTTCTGCTCATTTCAGTATGTTTGTATGAACTAATGTACGGAATGTCTTCTGTTTGGGAGAGACTGATTCATAAGGTAATTTTTGAGAACACTCTTTTTATGATTCATTAGGTGCTTTGGCCGTTGGAAGATGAGATCACCAAACTGCCGTCAAACTAGTCAGCCTGTAGCGGTTTAAGCACGTTAGACAGCGATATTGGTGGCGTCTGGGTTTGTTTGCTGTCCTGGTACGTTGCCTGCAGGTGCTGAGCAGAATCTAGGCCCTGCAGTGCCTGAGATGTGATCCTAGTAAGCATATGCTCAACGTAAATCTGACACTGTAAAGGTATTTAAAATAGCATAAATGACCGGTGTTCTCGTATTGGTAACACGGTTGCCGTTGGTGGAGGTCCCCACTTCAAAGGGAACCCTGTCTTGACTGAACATTCGATTACGGGAGATTGTGAAAGGGTCTGCTGGTGTCGCTCTAGTCTTACGGCTATTGTGACATACTCAGAGGACATCGAAGCTTTTGGCCACATATGTATATAAATGTTACAGTGAGACACCGAAATCTGGAGAATGTCGACTTTCACCGGTGAATGTCAACATTCACATAGTCGCTTGGTGTATGTCCGAAATATTTGCTAAATACCCATATTTCTGATTAAACACCGGTAAATGTTGACATTTACCATGCACTAATGGTGAATGTTCAGCATGTTGGAGATTTATATTGTCTTCTCCGTAATTCAGTCGCTATAAAACGTCACAAGGGTGACGTCACTTTTTCGCCTCTCTTTCTGAAAGGAATGACCAAGAATTTAAAATAAGAAAAGAAAATAATAGTTACAAAAAATTACTTACTTATGAGATTCAAATCTTATTTCTTGCAACAACATAAACTATTATGACACTTTGAATTGCACAAGAGTCCCTTGATTTTACAACAGCATTTATTTGTCGCAATGACGGCGTGTATAGCCTTGTCCCCAGCTTCTCGAATTAGCTGCAGCTACTTCTCTCGGCGACATTTCTTGAAAAGAAATCTCATCGACGGAAATTAACTTTTCTTCACAAATTATGAACTGATTACGTGTGTAAAGCTGCTTGAGGGTACCATTTTTATTTGCCAGTTGATAGAAGTCGGAGTCTTCTATTGCAACTACAACCGCTAACACATTTCGGCTACCTGTACGACCACGAACGACATCAGGGACTTGTATTCGTACATTATCACCAATTTGAGGAGGCGGAAACTGTTTTTGTGAGGTTCGTAACATCTTTGTTGCTTGTAGTAGAAGATTTTCTTTCGTGGCCGCTCTTTTTGTAGAAATCAACTCGTGTTTTTCAGACAGTATTTGATGTGAAGACGTTGTAGGTTGTAGGTCCGCTTCAATATTTTTCTTTGGATCCACCACTCAAGTTTTTTCATAAGCATTAACAGTTTCTTCAAGCTGTTCTTCGGTTACAGAAGTATTGACAATTTCTTCGAGTTGTTCTTCAGTTTCAATATTTGCTATTTGTTCGGCAGACTAAAAAAGACGACGCTATGCCTCTTTTTGCTTTAACGCCAAACATGGCTTCATAAGGATTTTGGCGTATTCTTTCGTGGTATTTAGTGTTCTTGGCAAATTGAACAAAGGATAAACCATCTGACCATTTATTTGTATCGTTATCGTTCATCCATGCAGTTAGCATATTCTGTATATCCTGATTGGCCATTTCAACTGAGACTTGTGTTTGACTGCGACGAGGCTTTCCATGAACTATTTTAACATCTGTCCAAATAGCGCATATTTCGGATATGATTTGATTACTAAATTCTCTACCATTATCTCATTGCGATATTGCTCGTGAACCAAATGTTAAAACTATTGAAAGAGCGTCATGCGCTATTTCTTCAGCTCTTTTAGTTTTCAAAGGTCGTAGCTTAGTTAAATGATCTTGATACACCATTATGAACTTACATTCGCCATCTATGTTTGACTGCAGGTCTATCAGATCAACCTGAAATCTTGAGTTTAATTCAGAACTAACCATTGACTTCACAAAAGCACCTTTCTTAGGTGCACTGTGTTTCATTTGATACTGTTTGCATAAATTTAAATACAACATTAAAACTTCACATGTAATATTTTTGTATTTAACTTGCATCTCCTTAAGCATACGTGTTCTTCCTCCGTGGCCTATTCTGAGGTGAGTTTCATATAGTATACTGTACAAATCTTCATTGGTAACATATTACTGTATGTTCGTTTCCTCTGGTTTTAATGGTACAATTAACTCCTCTTCATCATTAATTTTTAAAACATGAAAACGTTTTAATCGTCTGTAATCCAAAGGTTTGTTGTATTTAATTTTAGCAGAAACCACTTCAGAAAGTAATTTAGAATACTTTTCTTGAGAAAAATAAAAACAATTGTCTCCTCGTTTACCCGCAATTAATGCGTTTAACTTTTCATGAAAAAGATCACATTTCCCGCAGTATCCATTTAGTATAAATTAGGGTATCGGAAAAAAATTAAGAAAACGTTGCTCGCGTTAACAAATCTTGCATAAGACTGACAAAGCTCATTGACTCCGAGCAGAACAAAGGATTTGGCGGGAGAGAGCCAGTCGCTTGTTTTCTGACTCCTCTGTTTTGGACGACTTCCACCAGAGGTCGGCACACACCGGAGAGGGTCCGAATGTGCAACAGTGTAATGAAATATTCGATTTTTCACCGACGTATTGGTATCTGTTGACATTCACCGCTGAAAGTTGACATTCTCCAATTTCGGTCATTCACGGTAACATATATATAGCACAAGTTATGTAATTTTGTTACGGGCTGCTTCCACATTAATTATAATATTTTGTTTTAGTCTTCCTTTTTTTATGAAAAAAAGACGTCGTTGTATTTCGTGTTTTAATTACTAAGTTAGTTTCTCTCTGTTGCATTTATGTTTTATAGGGCCTTGAATTGGAGTTGCCTACGTTGTTAAATCCACTTTAATGTCATTACCTGCCACTGGCACAGGTTTAAATTTTTGTACACTGGTTGTTAAAATTTTTGTTGCAGTTTTGTTATCTGTCACTGGCCAAGTTTTAATGATAGGGGTTTCTATATGTAGAAGCAGTGTGTCAATGCGGATTCATTTACCGGTAATTGTCTTTATTATTCATTATGTTCTTGGTTTCAGTTTAGTCGGGATCCCATTTGTAGATTTGAATTACGGCATAATATCCTACAACGCCAGCTGTTCGTCTTTATCGCAATAATTAAGCCGCTTGTTGCCATTGATAGCTTTTTCCTATTCCTAAACGTGTAAAATTCGAAATTTGACTAGATCCTGTTATTTCTTGTTCAAATTTTATTTAAGGGCCCTGTGGGCTTCTTTTTAAATTGTTGAAGAGTTTCTTGAATCCAAACCATTTTAAATTTATTCGGCGGCAATAGCTGTTGGGTACATGTTAAAAGTTGTGTAATGTGAAACTGGGAATTTGCACTTTACTGTATGTTTTACCAGAGGTAACTGATGTTTCCCCGAAACCCTGTTCAGTCCTTTCAAATAATTTACTCTGAGCTCCTGGGCACCATTTGAATAGTGCCTCAGATGATGGTCTACCCTTTTACAAGGGAGGGGATGGGGAGCAGTGGAGTTTGTCCTCGTAACGTCATTAGGCACTGGTTGTTCCTTTCAATTTGTGTTATAATTTGGTTTGTTGTGTCTTTTATTGGCACTAATTGAATTGTGTTAGTTCAGATATTTACTGCTGAGCGTGGGGTCTCGTGGATGTCGCAACTTATCCTTTTGAAAAAGAGACATTTGGCGTACGAGATCAGAATATTCCGCCTTCCGTGTGACGGAAGCATTGTGGAACTCCCCTTTGCGCGCAGGTTTGGACAGCCGCTTTATTATCAGCACAGGATTGACAGTATTGGTAGCGTAGGTACCGCGCTGCTTTCTCTGCCCTATGCTAGAACACGTAATTTTTGGAAATTTGCCAGCTCACTTGTACGCAGATCTATAGGTTTCAGGCGAAGCTTGTTCATGGAATAACCGCTTAGGTGATATTCGGCAGTTTCAGCTTAATGATGAGCAGGTTAAATTAGCCCAGCACTTGCATGCGCAGGTGTGAGATTTGCTAGGTAGCCGCCTCGGATTAGAGGACTTGGAGGATCAGATATCATCTCCCGAATAGCTACCTGTCAGAAGTAACAGCTACCTGTCAGAAGTAGTAGTGACACCATAGGTGCAGTGAAGGATCGTGCTGTGGATTCCTTCGGTAGATTGCCTATCCTGGTGATGCTTTTGCTTCAGGGGATTGAGGAATTCTCTGTCGAAAGTTTCCGTATCCGCCTTCCTTCCCCCTCACGGTTCCTGTATGAACTGATCCCCTTCCACCACCTCTTCCTGTTCCTCCAACATCTCCGCATCCTTTAAATTATCCGCAGGCTTGATCCCCCCCACCCTCTGGTTTCCTCCTTCCTCTCCACCCCCCGCCTGTTGCTGCGCCTCTATCGCTGTATTCGTCCCTCTCTCCACCTCCACACCCTCCAACTCCTTCATCAGGGCAATTTCCAATGTCTCCCCCTCCCAGATGACGAACTTCGCCATGACATCTACCCTTCCTTCCAACTGTAACCTGGCCTTGTTCCCCCCCCCCTCCCCAGGGCCCCCTTTTTCCTCTCCCCTCCTTCTGCCAGAGCGGATTTTCCTCCTTCCCCCCCCCCCTCTGAGACCCTGCACCCCATACTTGTCTTTTTCCTTCCCACATCCCTCCGTACCTGGTCCTCTTCAGCGCGCCCCCCACTCATCTCCCCCCTCTCTTCCCCTCCCTCCCTCCCTCCCTTCTTCCGGTCTCCCTCATCTCCATGCGCCTGGCAGATCCTCTGTTTTGATCATCGTCAGTGTGCCACGTCAGTGTTGTGTTTAGTGCTGTTTCTCCTGTGCGTCAAGAGGTGTGATTTTAATTGTGTACTGCCCTGAGGTTCGCCGTCAGTGTTTGTTATGTGCTATGCCATCCGTCGATACCTTTTATGCTCCAGTCATACTGTGCCTTGTGTTCTTTTAATTGTCGCAGTGTGTGGCTTTTTGTGTGTGCTGCTTTTAAACAGTTTTTTATCTACATTTTACAGTCACCCCGTTTTTTGTCTATTGCCTTCCATGATGTTCGCCCTTTTTTATATCTATGTTCACCATATTCTCTCCTTTGTTATTTTTAAATGTCTTCTATTGTTTGTTCTATGTCTTTCAACTGAAAAGCAGCGCCTATGCTGCAGCCAGCCCACCCCGATGGGGAATTGAAATACAATAAAGAAGAAAAAAACTCGCCACTGGCAGTTGGTCAGTCAGAGTGAGGCTGGCTTAGCCTCACGTCACCAGTTGCTGGTCTGTCTATCGTTCAAATTTGTGCGGCAGTTAGTGTCTGTCTGTCGTCGGAGTGCTCGTATGTTTGTCGTTTGGATCAAACTTTAAAGCCAGAAAATGAGAATCTTGCCACTCCGCCAGTAACAGAACTAAGCTAGTGGTCGCCCGCTCGGGACTGAGTTCCTGCATCTGCGTCTGCGCGTTAGGCCGCTAGTCTGCTCGAGTTGCTCGGGCAACGGTCATTGGCAGTTGGATCGGTCGGTTGGTCGGTCGCGCACTGAGACACAAGATGACTTGTCCGCCTGGAGCGCCGGCGCATGTGAGGTCCCCACGCGAGTCCAGTGGTCTGCGGCGTATAGAAAGGGGTAGTGGCTTCGCGGTCGACACGAGAGCAACCGGAATCAAACGACAACATCGGGCTGGCCGGTGCGAGCTGCGACGCCGTGAGACTGGAGATCGGTGCGCCTTCCTGCGTCCGTTGAAGCGGCTGGCAGAGGACGGTTCGGGAGAGAGTTGAGGGTGCTGCGCCAGGTCTTCGCCAGAAATCGCAGTTCATTAGAAGTTAAGTGATAGGAGACATGTTGTTTCATTTACTTGTTAAATTCTACTTGTTTTCTTGGTGAGGTCACCAGCCAGTTCGTTTTGGGGTCATCCCACCATTCTTCTCCGTTGGCCCACCCGCTGGAAGGTGGTTATTTGTGAATTGGGTGGTCCATTTTTCCCTTGTGGAGTAGGGGCGGGTTAGAGCAATCGACGGTTCGGGTTGTTCAGTAATACCTCCGTCAATCTGCCATACGTTAATAGCTGTCTCTGTCATGTTTGTCGGATTTGGTGTTAACGAATTTATTGCTTAAGGTGTAAAGGCCGAATTGCTGAAATATGTTTTAATCTTGCCTATCATCTTGAGAGGCGGTATATGTGTAATGTAGAGTATGTTTGTACATTTTATGGGTTTTTAGTTAAATGATCATTTAATATATAAAGTTGCCACCCTTCCACTGTAAGAGTTTTCTTTTAAGAACAAGTTACACTTTCGGTGGCAAGTAATGTTTTTTAATGTGAGTGTTTTGTACCATTTCCATCCCTCCTACAGGGTGCATAGTTTATGTGTTTGGGTGAGTTGTTAAAATTTTTAGTTAAAAGTACTCTGGTGTGTTGCAGATTTGCACCAGTGTAGTCTTTCAGAGGTTGTTGTGAGCAGTCGTGACTACGGCCGTGTTAAAAGGGAGCAGCGAGGTTCTCAGCCCGAAAGCTCATACTGTCAAAAAATTCTTATTTCTGCCTGTGAATAAATTGTAACTTGATATTTGTAGGGTGCTTTCTGATAATAATTTTTAAATCTGTTTTTTTAAGGAAAGGGTTTTTAGGAATAAAATTTCCATTTGTTGAAAGAAATTTGTTTTCATCAGTTACCCACTGGCAACTACTTCCACGCTCACATAGTATGATTAAATGTGCTAATGTTCTTGATGAATCGCTAGTAAATTAACTAAATTCTTTAAGAAAAGATTTTGAAAGTAAATCTACGGTTCACTGGTCTACCGGCAGTACTTAGAATTTAGTGCTATACGTATGCTGTCTTGCTTACGTCCCTCCGCCTGGGCAGACATGGCCTCTGACTG
This sequence comes from Schistocerca cancellata, assembly GCF_023864275.1. NCBI lineage: Eukaryota > Metazoa > Arthropoda > Insecta > Orthoptera > Acrididae > Schistocerca > Schistocerca cancellata. Next base: position 615,420,597 of record NC_064630.1, on the reverse strand, counting down.
AGGAGTAGCGAGCGTAATAGAGTATTTCGAACTTATCATCGTCGATTAACTTGGTGGTGTTTAAGAATCTGTCGGTGAACATGATTTTGAGTTGTGATACGCAGCACAGCTTTGGTGTTGGATTGTCGGGATAGAGTTGTTTACTTTAAGTTTCATCCTGCTGAGAGTTTGGCCTCGTGCTTGTCGAAGTTATTTGGGAATCTGTAGTGAGCTACCGCCTCTCTCAAGATTTGAGGTCGGTCATTTGGATGTGACGAACACAAATAAGCTTTGGGAAGTAATAAGTCACTTCCTGGAGGAGTTGACAAACTGAGAGTTACCAGTTAACCTGATGGCATCCCAGTGAAACTCTGTATAGGCTGTCTTTGTCCAAGAGAGGAGTTTACATGGTTTGAATTACACAAATTATGTAACACGAGGGGGTTATTAGGCGTTACACATCACCCCACCCACATTTCTGGTGCCTAGGGAAAGAGTGGAGAGTTTCGTCCAGTGGTCAATTAGTCAATGAAAAGATGGTTCTAGAGTCCATACTGCTCCTAAACTTACATAATCGTTTCATATGCTTTGCTGTGTCTAAATTTTTTACAGTTCTTGATCTCAACCAGACATATGAGATACATTTAACCTAGAATTCCAAGCATATTATCGTCTTTTATATTGACTGGAAACTATACAAATTCTACAGGATCGCCTTTGGTTTGTCAACGCCAGCTGCCGCCTTGTCCACCTTGTAGATCGTGTTCTGGGCCATCTTAAGTTCAAGTGTGTTTGTGGTTACTTGCATGATATGATAATTTATAGCACGACCTTTTTGGGATATTTGCAACACCTAGAGACTTCTGGGCCGCCTTAGAGAGGAAGGACTCACCGTAACGCCTTCATAAATCACATAGCACGCTATGAGATTTTCTTTTCGGGCATCTACTTGCTGCCGACGGCATTAGGACTCACCAGGATGGGACTAGTGAACTGCAGATTCCCCGTACCTAAGAATAAGAAAAGTGTGGCCAGATTCATTACCATGGCCGATTTCTTTCGCAGATTTGTGCTCAAACAGATACGTCTAATTCTGGGATAGCGGCAGTCCTCTTAAAAGAATAAAATAGAGATCGACTTCCAAGGAGTCTATTGGTCGTGGATATAGTAATCTCCTGTGATGAAATATTGTGGATGGGAGGCCCTGGAGGTCCACTTTTCTCTCAGAAACTCAAGTTTTATCTGGAGCAAAGAGAAACTGATAAGTATACACTTAGCTGGGTTCTAGAGCGTCGCAGAGAAACTGGAAGCATTGATTGGTTGGCGATCCGCATTCCAGGCTTTCTCTTTAAAGTAAGGCATATTAACGGCCATGACAATCTGATAGCGGCTACCTAAGTCGGTGGTTCGAGGAAGAGGGACACGATCGCCATGTGCAGGCGGATTCCTCTGATGACTGGGTAACAGGGGTGTTGAATGTGGTTGCAAATTTAAAGAGAAAATAGGAAGAGAACATAGCGATTCATGTACTAAACGGAGATTGTTGCATTGCGTGCAGAGGAGACTGCTTTGCCACAATCGACACCACGAACGCAATCCCAAGGTTCATTTGCCAAAGGAGCTGATGGTGCTCATATTTCGCTGTTTCCACAACACTGTGGTATGTGAGCATTTTAGGATTTATAAAATTACTGCTAAGATCAAGCAACACATTACTTGGCTTTCCGTTTATAAAGATATTTGGAGATTGACGGGGAACAGTGGAAGCTGTAAGAGAACTATAAAACTAAGCTCCTCCCGCACTGGCCATGAGGGCCCATAGGTACCGACTGGCCGCCGCGTCATCCTTAACCCACAGGCGTCACTGGATGCGGATATGGAGGGGCATGTGGTCAGCACACCGCTCTCCCTGCCGTATGTCAGTTTCCGAGACAGGAACCGCTACTTCTCAATCAATTAGCTCCTCAGTTGGCCTCACAAGGGCTGAGTGCACCCCGCTTGCCAACAGCGCTCGACAGACCGGATGGTCACCAATCCAAGTGCTAGCCCAGCCCGAGAGTGCTTAACTTCGGTGATCTGACGGCAACCGGTGTTACCACTGTGGCAAGGCCGTTGGCTGTACGAGCACTATACCTAACCCTAATTCGCTTAAGGTCTTTTTTTTCAATCACTAGGAAGCAGCACTCTTTCTTGTACTGTCGCTGGCAATAGGTATATCCAGGTGGCCGTAGCCGTCTTTCATTGGCTGGTTCCGAGCAGAAGGGTGATGACTCCTTTATTTACTCATCATCTGTCTGGAATTTTTCCATTTTTGGGCCATCCACATGGCTCATCAGTGGTAATACGCCGGCCTTTGTTTCCAAGGTATTTAAGGGGTTCAACGTTGAGAACACCGTCCGGCATGACACTACTACATCTTATTATCTGCAGCCATCTTTTGTGAAGCAGATGAAACGCAACCTAAAGGCGGAGCTCATTGTATTTCTCAGCAGTGGGATATGTCGATACCCTGGCTCCACTTCGCATTCACTACTGCACGGCACGAGTGTCCTAGGCCCTCCCTAGCCTCTCTTTGACTAACGATCTCCTGCTTGGTAGCTGGGCGGTACATCCAACGGAGGTTGGCCCGTCATTACTATCAAAGAAATGGGAGTTGAAGACCAAGGGTGGGTACCAGGTGTTCGGACGCAATCTCAGCATTTCATCGAAAGGAGGGTTGACGTTCGGTAGTAAGTTAGCTCTCATTTCCTGGGACCGTATCACATTGTAAGGGTTCTCACCTCCGTAAACTTTCTTGTCGGAGATCGCGAGATAGTGTTACTCAGGTCAAGGACAGCCGGCAGCCAGTCGCCACGAGCGGCCATGCAGTTGCTTAAGCGAAAGCGAGAAACATTTTTTAAATTTTCAGCTGAAACGAAGCACAACCTACATGATCTAATGTTGTCACTCAATGTCGCCTCCGCAAATGCGAAAACGTATTTCTCTCAACATGATGTCGACTGTCGAGTTTTCATGCAGACTGCTCCACACAGATTTTTTTTATCCAGATTATCTGTATACTAACGGTGTTCTGTTTTGACAACAGAGATGCATGTTGAAGACAACAGCATTGCGTTTGGGGAGTATCTTTGCAACTTATTGTTAATTTCCTATAGGATATGCACAAACAAGATACAGATAATAAGAAAAATTTATGGAGCACCAAGTTCTGTCGATTGATGTATGTCGTCGAAAACCAAACTGATCTAAGCTAAGGCCGAAGAGCTGCCGCTGCGACTGAAGTCTGTCGCACAGGAGTTTCTCCTTTACCTTTACCAGAATGTTAAATAAGCATATTGACCTGCATGTCTTAGGGTCGTGTCTCTCTTATACACTTTCTTGATTATAACTTCCGTCTTCCTTATATTTCGCATTCGTCTTTCTAGTAGAGCATCATTCAGTAAGTCTGTCACGTATGGTATGTTCAGTGGAGCAGCTTAGTTGATCGTTTCGGGGTGGATGCCATCAGGCCCCGAAGCCTTTGTTCTTTATTTTGTGTATTGCCAGTGCAACTTCCGCAAGAGCAAAGGTGGTCGTGATACCTTTGTTTTCGTATTCGTCATAATGTAGTCTGCGAAGGGTGGCGTGAGTCTGGTCATCGTCTGGAAGTAGTTTGTTGAGGAGTTACTGTGTTGTTTATCCCCAGCCTCTTCTGGTGGTACCATCTGGTTCTTCAGTGCTAATAATACTGTAGTAGTCTTTACACGTTCAGTCTGCATTTTAAACCGCTTTTTCCAGATGATGTTCTGTAAGTTTGTACTGACATGTGTTTCCCAGTGGTTTCTAATGGCCTTATGTAGTTCGTCCTTGTATCGTGTTTTAGCGTCACGGCAATATTGAAGTCTAAGTTCTCTTTCCTGCGCTGTCTTTGATTTTTGGTTATATCGTCGTTTTATCACAACTGTACTTTCTTAACCTCATTAATAATGCTGACCATGATGCCCTTTGTTTGGGTGTGTCGCGTGCTGGAAGTATGTTGTTGCTTATGCTTTTGTAAGACGTCTGTGAGACAGTGAGTTTTCTCTTATCGGTCGTGCGGTAGCGTTCTCGCTTCCCACGCCCGGGTTCCCGGGTTCGATTCCCGGCGGGGTCAGGGATTTTCTCTGCCTCGTGATGGCTGGGTGTTGTGTGCTGTCCTTAGGTTAGTTAGGTTTAAGTAGTTCTAAGTTCTATGGGACTTATGACCACAGCAGTTGAGTCCCATAGTGCTCAGAGCCATTTGAACCATTTTTTTTTCTCTTATCGAACACCTGCCAGTTTACGATCTATATTAATGATGAGCTGCTTGCCAGAGAAATGTCTATGTTGCGGCCTGCTCCTCTGTTTCCGTGGTAAATTGGCTACAGGCCTGGTTTGTTTAAAATGAAAAGATGAAATTCGTTAGTAACTTCGACAATTATTTGTCCTCTGGCTCTCGTTCTGTCAGAGTGCCAGATGGTTGACTACCATTTATATCTTAAGTAGTCATCTGACATTTGAAAATCAAGTGATTTCTCTTACTGCTACAGTTTTGCTGTATCGACGAGATGATGCTTGTTTCCCTGCCTCAAGTTATTTTGACTGTAGCCGTATGTTGTGTGTATAATTATCTTATTTGTGTTACTGTAATGTTATTGTTTACTATAATGATTGCAGCCTTTGTCTTGTTCGTGCCAGTGATTTGTATATATTGCCTCGGAAGACCTGGAATTCTTCCATCTCGTGTGTACAGTTCTTATACAGGGTGGTCCATTGATCGTCACCGGGCCAAATATCTCACGAAATAAGCGTCAAACCAAAAAACTACAAAGAACGAAACTTGTCTAGCTTGAAGGGGGAAACCAGATGGCGCTATGGTGGGCCCGATAGATGGCGCTGCCATAGGTCAAACGGGTATCAACTGCGTTTTTTTTAAATAGGAACCCCCATTTATAATTACATATTCGTGTAGTACGTAAAGAAATATGAATGTTTTAGTTGGACCACTTTTTTCGCTTTGTGATAGATGGCGCTGTAATAGTCACAAACATACATATGACTCACAATTTTAGACGAAGAGTTGGTAACAGGAAGTTTTTTTTTAAATTATAATGCATAACGTAGGTACGTTTGAACATTTTATTTCGGTTGTTCCAATATGATACATGTACCTTTGTGAACTTATCATTCCTGAGAACGCATGCTGTTATAGCGTGATTACCTGTAAATACTACATTAATGCAATAAATGCTCAAAATGATGTCCGTCAATCTCAATGGATTTATCAATACGTGTAACGACATTCCTCTCAACAGCAAGTAGTTCGCCTTCCGTAATGTTCGCACATGTTTTCACAATGCGCTGACTCATGTTGTCAGGCGTTGTCGGTGGAACACGATAGCAAATATCCATCAACTTTACCCACAGAAAGAAATACGGGGACGTCAGATCCGGTGAACGTGCGGGCCATGGTAAGGTGCTACAACGACAAATCCACCTGTCATTAAATATGCTATTCAATACCGCTTCAATCACATGCGAGCTATGGGCCAGTCATCCATCATGTTGGAAGTACATCGCCACTCTGTCATGCAGTGAAACTTCTTGTAGTAACATCGGTAAAACATGACGTAGGAAATCATCATACATTGCTCCATTTAGATTGCCGTCGATAAAATGGGGACCAATTATCCTTCCTCCCATAATGCCACACCATATATTAACCCGCCAAGGTCGCTGATGTTCCACTTGCCGCAGCCATAGCAGATTTTCCGTAGCCCAATAGCGCATATTATGCCAGTTTACGTTACCGCTGTTGGTGAATGACGCTTCGTCGCTAAACAGAACGCTTGCAAAAAATCTGTCATCGTCCCGTAATTTCTCTTGTGCCCAGTGGCAGAAATGTACACGACGTTCAAAGTCGTCGACATGCAATTCCTGGTGCGTAGAAATATGTTACGGATGCAACAGACGTTGATGTAACATTCTCAACACCGACGGTTTTGAGATTCCCGATTCTCGCGCAATTTGTCTGCTACTGATGTGCGGATTAGCCGCGACAGCAGCTATAACAGTACTTGGGCATCAGCATTTGTTGCAGGTCGTGGTTGACGTTTCACAGGTGACTGACCACTTCCTGTTTCCTTATATAACGTAACTAACCGGTGAACGGTCGGACACTTGGATGATGTCGTCCAGGATACCGAGCAGCATACATAGCGCACGCCCGTTGGGCATTTTGATCACAATAGCCATACATCAACACGATATCGACCTTTTCCGCAATTGGTAAACGGTCTATTTTAACACGGGTAATGTAGATTAAAACTGAAGAAATTGCAAAAAGGTGGGAATTTAAGGAGATGGGACCTGGATAAACTGAAAGAATCAGAGGTTGTACAGAGTTTCAGGGAGAGCATAAGGGAACAATTGACAGGAATGAGGGAAAGAAATACAGTAGAAGAAGAATGGGTAGCTTTGAGGGATGAAGTAGTGAAGGCAGCAGAGGATCAAGTAGGTAAAAAGACGAGGGCTATTAGAAATCCTTGGGTAACAGAAGAAATATTGAATTTAATTGATGAAAGGAGAAAATATAAAAATGCTGTAAATGAAGCAGGCAAAAAGTAATACAAACGTCTCAAAAATGAGATCGACAGGAAGTGCAAAATGGCTAAGCAGGGATGGCTAGAGGACAAATGTAAGGATGTAGAGGCTTATCTCACTAGGGGTAAGATAGATACTGCCTACAGGAAAATTAAAGAGACCTTTGGAGATCAGAGAAACACTTGTATGAACATCAAGAGCTCAGATGGAAACCCAGTTCTAAGCAAAGAAGGGAAAGCAGAAAGGTGGAAGGAGTATATAGAGGGTCTATACAAGGGCGATGTACTTGAGGACAGTATTATGGAAATGGAAGAGGATGTAGATGAAGATGAAATGGGAGATATGATACTGCGTGAAGAGTCTGACAGAGCACTGAAAGACCTGAGTCGAAACAAGGCCCCCGGAGTAGACAACATTCCATTGGAACTACTGACGGCCTTGGGAGAGCCAGTCCTCACAAAACTCTACCATCTGGTAAGCAAGCTGTATGAAACAGGCGAAATACCCTCAGACTTCAAGAAGAATATAATAATTCCAATCCCAAAGAAAGCAGGTGTTGACAGATGTGAAAATTACCGAACAATCAGTTTAATAAGCCACAGCTGCAAAATACTAACACGAATTCTTTACAGACGAATGGAAAAACTAGTAGAAGCCGACCTCGAGGAAGATCAGTTTGGATTCCGTAGAAATACTGGAACACGTGAGGCAATACTGACCTTACGACTTATCTTAGAGAATAGATTAAGGAAAGGCAAACCTACGTTTCTAGCATTTGTAGACTCAGAGAAAGCTTTCGACAATGTTGACTGGAATACTCTCTTTCAAATTCTAAAGGTGGCAGGGGTAAAATATAGGGAGCGAAAGGCTATTTACAATTTGTACAGAAACCAGATGGCAGTTATAAGAGTTGAGGGACATGAAAGGGAAGCAGTGGTTGGGAAGGGAGTAAGACAGGGTTGTAGCCTGTCCCTGATGTTATTCAATCTGTATATTGAGCAAGCCGTAAGGGAAAGAAAAGAAAAATTCGGACTAGGTATTAAAATCCGTAGAGAAGAAATAAAAACATTGATGTTCGCCGATGACATTGTAATTCTGTCAGAGACAGCAAAGGACTTGGAAGAGCAGTTGAACGGAATGGACAGTGTCTTAAAAGGAGGATATAAGATGAACATCAACAAAAGCAAAACGAGGATAATGGAATGTAATCGAATTAAGTCGGGTGATGCTGAGGGAATTGGTTTAAGAAAAGAGACACTTAAACTAGTAAAGAAGTTTTGCTATTTGGGGAGGAAAATAACTGATGATGGTCGAAGTAGAGAGGATATAAAATGTAGACTGGCAATGGCAAGGAAAGCGTTTCTGAAGAAGAGAAATTTGTTAACATCGAGTATAGATTTAAGTGTCAGGAAGTCATTTCTGAAAGTATTTGTATGGAGTGTAGCCATGTACGGAAGTGAAACATGGACGGTAAATAGTTTGGACAAGAAGAGAATAGAAGCTTTCGAAATGTGGTGCTACAGAAGAATGCTGAAGATTAGATGGGTAGATCACATAACTAATGAGGAAGTATTGAATAGGATTGGGGAGAAGAGAAGTTTGTGGCACAACTTGACCAGAAGAAGGGATCGGTTGGTAGGAAATGTTCTGAGGCATCAAGGGATCACCAATTTAGTATTGGAGGGCAGCGTGGAGGGTAAAAATCGTAGGGGGAGACAAAGAGATGAATACACTAAGCAGATTCAGAAGGATGTAGGTTGCAGTAGGTACTGGGAGATGAAGAAGCTGGCACAGTATGGAGTAGCATGGAGAGCTGCATCAAACCAGTCTCGGGACTGAAGACCACAACAACAATGTATCACGAAGCAAATACCGTCCGCACTGTAGGAATGTTACGTGATACCACGTACTTATATGATTGTGACTATTACAGCGCCATCTATCACAAAGCGTAGAAAATAGTCCAACTAAAACATTCATATTTCTGTACGTACTACACGAATATGTAATAAAAACTGAGGGTTCTTATTTTAAAAAAAGCACTTAATATGCGTTTGACCTATGGCAACGCCATCTAGCGGGCCAATCATAACGCCATTTGGTTTCCCCCTACAACCTAGACGAGTTTCGTTCTTTGTAGTTTTTTTCGTTTGATGCTTATTTCGTGATATATTTGGCATTTTCACTATCAATGGACCACCCTGTAGACACAATATGTCTGCGCATACCTCGTTCACTATCCCACCAAGCTCTGCGGCCACCGTCGTGCTACCCATATACACTCCTGGAAATTGAAATAAGAACACCGTGAATTCATTGTCCCAGGAAGGGGAAACTTTATTGACACATTCCTGGGGTCAGATACATCACATGATCACACTGACAGAACCACAGGCACATAGACACAGGCAACAGAGCATGCACAATGTCGGCACTAGTACAGTGTATATCCACCTTTCGCAGCAATGCAGGCTGCTATTCTCCCATGGAGACGATCGTAGAGATGCTGGATGTAGTCCTGTGGAACGGCTTGCCATGCCATTTCCACCTGGCGCCTCAGTTGGACCAGCGTTCGTGCTGGACGTGCAGACCGCGTGAGACGACGCTTCATCCAGTCCCAAACATGCTCAATGGGGGACAGATCCGGAGATCTTGCTAGCCAGGGTAGTTGACTTACACCTTCTAGAGCACGTTGGGTGGCACGGGATACATGCGGACGTGCATTGTCCTGTTGGAACAGCAAGTTCCCTTGCCGGTCTAGGAATGGTAGAACGATGGGTTCGATGACGGTTTGGATGTACCGTGCACTATTCAGTATCCCCTCGACGATCACCAGTGGTGTACGGCCAGTGTAGGAGATCGCTCCCCACACCATGATGCCGGGTGTTGGCCCTGTGTGCCTCGGTCGTATGCAGTCCTGATTGTGGCGCTCACCTGCACGGCGCCAAACACGCATACGACCATCATTGGCACCAAGGCAGAAGCGACTCTCATCGCTGAAGACGACACGTCTCCATTCGTCCCTCCATTCACGCCTGTCGCGACACCACTGGAGGCGGGCTGCACGATGTTGGGGCGTGAGCGGAAGACGGCCTAACGGTGTGCGGGACCGTAGCCCAGCTTCATGGAGACGGTTGCGAATGGTCCTCGCCGATACCCCAGGAGCAACAGTGTCCCTAATTTGCTGGGAAGTGGCGGTGCGGTCCCCTACGGCACTGCGTAGGATCCTACGGTCTTGGCGTGCATCTGTGCCTCGCTGCGGTCCGGTCCCAGGTCGACGGGCACGTGCACCTTCCGCCGACCACTGGCGACAACAACGATGTACTGTGGAGACCTCACGCCCCACGTGTTGAGCAATTCGGCGGTACGTCCACCCGGCCTCCCGCATGCCCACTATACGCCCTCGCTCAAAGTCCGTCAACTGCACCCACGGTTCACGTCCACGCTGTCGCGGCATGCTACCAGTGTTAAAGACTGCGATGGAGCTCCGTATGCCACGGCAAACTGGCTGACACTGACGGCGGCGGTGCACAAATGCTGCGCAGCTAGCGCCATTCGACGGCCAACACCGTGGTTCCTGGTGTGTCCGCTGTGCCGTGCGTGTGATCATTGCTTGTACAGCCCTCTCGCAGTGTCCGGAGCAAGTATGGTGGGTCTGACACACCGGTGTCAATGTGTTCTTTTTTCCATTTCCAGGAGTGTATTTATGACCAATTTTCGCACACTTCCCGGAGATAGCTTCATTGTGACATCCTTCCGTCGAATGGACAAAATCGCAACAGCTGAGGCACACACATTCGCTAATGCGTAAAGATTCGAATTGTATGTACAACTTATCCCAGTGTAAAAACAGTAATCTGACCCTTGGTCTCACCTCTAGAATATTATATACCGTGGTTTTCTCTTTCAGACCTGTGTTGAATCGTGTTTTGACTGCTTGTTGAAACTTCTCGTTGGTGATGTGGTCCCTGAGATTTATCTTCAAGAAAGTCTTGCTCTGTGAGTGTTGGTGTACTGCCTGTAGCGGTCTTAGTTTTCTGGGTTCTTCGCATTCTAGCGTTAAAAGGTTTTTTTGGCTTTTAACATTTAACCAAATATAACATTGATGTTGATAATTCATGGCAATATTTGCCGACAAGATAAAGAATGCAACCTTTTAACACTAGATTGCGTACTCACGGCAGTTCTCCTTGGCCGTTTCTTGGTACGACTTGGAAAAAGAGAAAAATTAATGAATGATCGATGATGCGTCGGTTCTCGATTGTGTTTAGGAGACGTACGGATTGATTGCGTGAAAATAGTTTCTCAAATGACCTCTTAACCCGGATTGCTTTCACGCAATCAGACTCTTCAATGAAATTACCTAAGGGACCTATTTGAATAATAAAAAAAATTGGAAATGAATGCAAAACAGTGAAATTTTGTAAAAAAAGTTGTCAGATCGTAAATTGAACACGTTAATGGTCTCCCAAATACAATCGACACACCGCGATAAAGAGCGAACCTGTAACAAAGTTCATTTAAACATAAACATTATTTGTGGTTAATTTAAAGGAAAGAATAAGCATAGATTTTCTGTACAGTGGAGGAAAAGTATATTTTTAAAGAAGAAAGGCGTTAAACTATAAACATTACCAAATTTACAATGAATACAAAACTTACATTTTTGTTTTTCTCATACATGGAGCAGTCCAACAATCGCTGCTTCTGTATGTGTGATATTTTGTAAAAATTAAATGTCCTGGCGTGCGCGTAAGTATTTTTTATCGTCACAAAGTTTACAAAAGCGTTTTCTTTCTTGATGATAACGTGGTTTTTCACACTAAACTTGTAGCGGTGCTACACAACACGTCTTAACAAGTCGGCAACCAAACATCAAAGGTAATGAAGTACATGTTAACATATCGGCGACCAGAAGTACAACCAACTATAAAGACTCTAGAATTTTCCTAACAAATGATAAATTGTTCTTTCTTCTGTTTCGCAGCTTCTTGCTATCAAGCGCTGCGGCAATGATTTTAAATATCTGCGCCCAGCGAGTCATAGTATTTAAAAGTACCTTTTAAACGCTGGCCGCGCGTCTTGGTATAGGCGAACGTTATAAACAGATTTCGTTTTTTTTTTTTTACTCTCGTGCTGTCATGCTTAGTATCACTGCAAACTACAGCTTGGTGGCTGTCCTTTTCTCATATGCAAAATGTCTGAAATCCAATAATATCACATTGCTTCCCGCGTGAGGAGCGATGACTCCGTCAGGATCATCGAGACTCACGCGTAGTCGTGATATTATTGCTTTCGTGAAACAAGTTAGTATTACTTGCAAAAATTCTTTACAATAGATTTTACACATTACATCAAGCAAAGTGGTTAACATACAGAGTATCAGGTAAGTATATTCGTACGACTGAAATTGATAGTAATTTGTCCATAGGGTAACTACATGACAATTGAACTGTGCCCTTTCTAATGTATTGTACAAGGATAACAAATGTTCATTTCTCGGTAAAAGATAATGAAATTAAGTTAAAGAGACACATACATAGATACATTATATATGGCATAATAAATATATAAAAAAAGCAAAGAAATAAATTACTTGACTTCGCAGGAAGTCTGGGTGCTGTGTGCACTCGTGGGAAAAAATATGTTATAAAAAATTGACATTCTTGTTTTACAGTGACATACTACAGGAATATTTTTGTCGTTGTTTCGTCGAAGATTTCTTGCAGTAAATACGTAGCACTTTACTTATTTGTGGCTTTTATGACGTGCAAAAAAAAAAAGTTTCACTACACTTGGGTAGGTATGAGTTGCACTGGGAGTGGTAGAACTTCGGGTATAAATGATAGCACTGCACTTGAGTGGGGAAATTGATTACACTTTCACAGTGGAGGAAAAGTAGGGCATCACTTTCACTGTGGAAGTTGGAGTAGTTGTCGGGGTGTGATGTTGCGTTGGAAATACGTCGTGGGTCAGGAACTGGAAGATTGGTTCTGCAACATGTTGAGCCGTATGGTGGCGGTCTCTATTTCACTTGACACATGTCCGTGCTTCCATTTATGTTTTCGTACATGAAAAATACAGAAAAAAAATTGTATTAGAATGTGCTTACTTACTAATAACTTAGTGTAAAAGAAAATTGGATTAGGTAAGGATAACAATTGTTTATGTACATAAGGTCTCATTCTCTTAGGAATGCTCAGTTCTCATATTTATCTATTTTTCTGGTTTTATTTGGTTCGACACGTTTTCGTCATTACTCGGCCTGGTCAGTAAATTCGGTAGCTATTGTCAAAATCGAGCTTAAGACTCTTCCGATTAGTGTCTTTATAATTTCACAAGGTACATGAGTGCTTAATTCATTGCTTTATCATATATTATTCTGAATGAATTTCAAACACATTTGGCATCCGCGCTCGTTGTGCAAAGAAAAATTGATTGTTGAGCGCTCAGCGTACACAGTGTTACGTCCGTTGGTCACAATCACGTGATAATAACTTGACAGTTCCACAACGCTAGCAGCAGTATTCTACGAGAAGCAGAGCGTTAGGTGTCTACTAGCCGTGGTGTGAGTTTTTACACAGTTCTTCATCGACTGGATTACGGAAGCAGCCAGATGCGGCGACTCCCGCAGCTGTTTCGAAGAATGTGTCCGTGGAAAGGCGTACAGTACCGTTTGTGATAAGTACAACACTTATTCACTTTCAATCTTCGGCTTTCTACATCGTGGTTTCGTGGTACAAGTACTTATAACATTACTTCACACGCGGTATTTCACGCGTGTCCTTGGAGTCATCACCTTTTCAGTTCACACGTTATTGTTAATTCGTGTTCACATTTATTTGGTCGTAATGTTAAGGTTCACACGCACCACTTTTATACGTGTCCATTAATTACTTGTCTATAGTCGGTTCACACGCAGCAGCATATACGTGTCCATTTATTACTGACTGCATTATTACTACAAAGTACAGTTAACATTTAGTATACATATCACGTCTAAAAATTATTTACAAAGAAATATTTAGTCTCTGTGACTACAAGGCCTGACGAAAAGCGTGTCTCTTGTTCGTAGTTTGTGCTTCCAAGGCACTTTAGGTTTACACTTTGTTCGAAATCTTGTTATTCTTTTTTTTTTTACAACAGTTACTCTTTTCTCAAGTTCAGCTCTTTTATTTTCTCTCTATTACGTCGTTAGTTTGAAGACATAGTCAATGTGGCTTCGTTTATGTGATGAACAGTTCGTGTTCAAACTACCATTAGGGGAATTGGGAAGCTTGGTGTTCCCTGTCGTGCAATTGCACATAACAAATCTTAATTGAACTCGCAATTTGCGGAGAATAAGCATAGCCCGTCGACAACCAATGTGTCACGACTATCCATTCGTATAGCCTGTATGTATCAATCATGCAACCAGCTCGTAAAATTCACTTCTCTACTGGATAAGGTAGGATGGTAAGGATACTGGTTAGAGAAAAACACAACAGTCTTTTATGGAGTGAAGAGATTTGAAGACACAGTGTTAATGACGTATGATATGATGAGCTTAACATAAATTATCACCTTAGTTTTTCATGACAAATAGTATAATTAAATCGATACAGTAGTTTCAGTGTCGTCTGATCCACCTCTCTAAACAATTTTCTAGGCATATCTAAAATTACTTAAACCATGCATTAGCAGTGAACTGTGTCTGTTAACTATCTTCTGTTCCATGTATCGTAAAATTGTTTTCTAAAAAAAATCGTCGTATCTCGAGGACCTGAAATAGATATTTCTAGTACTAAACTAATTTATTTATAAATGATCTTTGTATTTCAGCTGCACTGTGCCGTAAAATTGTTATGAGCGTATACGATTTTCTCCGTATTATAATAAAATGATTGAGTTGCGCACTTCTTTCCTGCTACCTGGATCGTTATTGACTTACTTGATTCTTATATGCTAAGCTGCTGCTTTTTGCCTGCTGCGTTTCATAGGTGGTCTCATAAAATTTGTTGTCACACACTCCTTATGCATAACATAACATTTACCTCATTAGAGTAAGCGACCTTGATAATTTTTATTTATTTATTTATTTATTTACCTACGAGCAATCATTCTGGTCTGAATGATCATTTTAATTTATTTCATTCAAGAGGAGAGAGCTTTGCTATACTTAAAACTAGTGGTAGCAGGTGGCACTTAGCACGTCCCTACTATAATATATGTCAGCTCTTTCGGCTGTGGCCGTTCATGGCTCAATTAACTTAAAACTAACTTACATCTAAGGCAAATCTTGCTCTCCTACAATAAATGTGTTTTACTTAAGGTGCTCATATAAATTACTTATCTTGTTGTGGCAGGTCGACAGGGTGTTAGTCCTGTGCACTACTCTTACATACGTTGGTACTTCACACATAGTATGACAACTTATAGTGTGTATATATTTTATTTTAGCAGCTTAACTTAACAGATATTTTCAATGGTTCAATCGGTATTTCTTCAAGTCTGCGTGATGAAACAATCCTTTTATTCGTCCAGATACAGGGTCAGCTAATAGATAGCAACCAATGTGCGGCTTTCTTAAGATAATATATGGTCCTTCATACACGTGCTGCCACTTGCGATTCTTATGATGAATCGAAGATGGTTTGAAGTGGGTCTTTAATAGCACTCGTTCATTTATACGATACGATAAGACTTTGCTAATGTATTTGTCATGCACCTTTTTTCTTAGGTTGGCATGAGTGGTTAAAGATATGAGAGCTTATTGGTTCCGCAGCTTCCCCGTGGAGGCATAAAGAAACTGCTAATGGTTTTCCGACTGTGGTGGAGCTGAAATGTCAGTTATTTTTATTTGACTAGTATTTTGCGACCTACCAGGTCGAAAATTTGCGTTCGTATCCCATACTACTTGTGCATCTGTTGATTGCGTGTTATTTGACATCGCGTTTGGTGCTTGGTTCGCCTGTGTGTAAAAAATAGTCGGATTTCCTTGGCTATTATAACCGGCTGTGTCAGGAAAAGCATCCGACGAATTGTCCTGACTATTGTCCCTGAACTGTTGGTTTGGTTGGTGAGAAAATGTCGCATTTTTCGGCTGTGAAAAATTTATTTGCTGAGAGGGAGTGAAGTGACTCGGCTGTCTGTACTGTAGTGGATTGTTATAATTGTTCCATTTCTTTCCCTTGTAACGATTTCCATTATTCGTCTTGTTGTTCTGGTACTGGTAATTACCGTTATGATTTATCGGTGAATTACCGTATTGTTGCTGTGTGTTTTGATAAATCGGATTGTACCTATTCTGGTGTGGATGTTTGTTATATTGTTTTCCATTACGGCGGTTGAAACTGTTATGATTGCCGTAAGGCTGAGCGTTTGATTGTCCCGTGTTATGTTGGTACGACATTCCATTGACACAGTTTGTGCTGCTGCGGAGCGGGCGGTCCATTATTATAATTATTCCGCGCGCTCGCACGCACATCCTCATAGATCATATCCAAATTGTCAAGAACAGAAAGAAAGGCTTCTAGGTCTTCTTCACTCACATTAACTAGTTTTTCTCTTATTGACACAGGAAGTTTTGACTTTAAGATCATGATTACATCTTTGGTTGAAATGGGCGTGTCCCAATACTGAATTTTACGTAGATATTTTTCAAAATAACGTCTCAAACCACCTCCTTTGGTGTTGAAAGGTTCGGCGTTGTAAACCTCTTTTCGGAGTCTTTGTTGTATACCTGAACTCCAGAATTTATTTAAAAAATGCTTTTCAAAATCTGCATAGGTGTGACATTTGTTTATTATTTCTGTACCCCAAATTGATCCTTCACCGTGTACATAGCCTAAGATGAACTGTATCCGCTGCCTGTCGTTCCATGATTCCGGAAAAGCACCTGTGAATGATTTTAGAAATACTATGGGATGTATATTTCGTTTTTCAGGTATAAAAGGCTGAAAAGCTCTGTGTTTTAGCACACTCTCGTCTCGCATTAGCTCAACGAATGTTAGTTGATCGGCATGACTACGTGACGTAGAAGTTTCGCAACGCGTATTATTTACGGTTGGTGAGAATTGTACCTGACACTCGGGATATTGACGATTATCGTGTTCTGGCGGTAGCGAATACTCACTTTGATTGTCACCTTGCAATTCCGTAACTTGTCGTTTTAGTTGATCTATATCATTGCTTAGCTGACGTTTCCATTCCGGAAGATCGTGGCTAAATGCTCGTCTGATTTCACCTAATTCACTGGTTAAAGTGTCACCAGAAGTACCGGGAGCGGTTAAGATTTCTGCTGTAGCAGATTTAACCGTACCCTTTAGTTCAGCGTGTACCTTGCTGACAATGTACTGTTCTTTGGATTGCATCCACTCTTCAAATTCCCTATTAAGTGTATTGCTTATACCGGTGTTGACATCTGCGATTTTTTGTCAATATTGACATCGGATATTTGCTGAGCAAGGTCTTCGACTCGCTCGCCAACGTGGTTGACACTTTCTGTCAATTGGCTTACTCTCTTTGAAACATCACTGTAATGTTTCAAAGAGTCACTCGCAGTTGATTTACACACATCTATTTGGGCCTGCATATCTATGAACTTGCTACCAATATTGGTCTCGGGGGATTCCACCATCGAAAGAACACTATCAATTTTTGCGTGTACGCTTGCGTTTAGCTCGCTTGCGTAAGCAGTGGTAATGGCTTCAATTTTTTCCTCCATGGTGTCATTCGAATTTTTGATTTGTGCTTGGATGTCCTCTATCCTTGATTCTAAACTGCTGAACCTGCTGTCACTTTGATTTGCTAACTGACTGATTTGCGTTTCAATATTGTCACTTTGGTTTGTTAACTGTGCCATGTTTGCTTCGAAACTGGTTTTCATATCAGCAAACAATTTTAGTATATCTGACAGCGAGCATTCATGTGACTGCGACGCAGTCTGTGGCGCCGACAGCTCACGTGTCGCTTCGTCGTCTGTTGTTCCCTCACTACGAGATTCAGGTTTGTTTACACCCGCGCGCGGTCTAAGTTGCCTTGGTTGCTCATCAGCCATCGTAAATATAAAGTAGTTACACTGCACGAGCTAGAAAAGATAATTTTTTTTTTTAAATTATGATTTTCACTTGTCAGGTGCGCCAAGGATTTCGCGTCCTGATTTCACAGATATTGCTTGCGCGTTATAAACATTTGAAACTCTGACACACGAAAATGCCAATATGGCAACGAGAGAGATAAAATAAATGAAAAACACTTATAGAGCACTGAAACTGGCACAGATAGCGGCCATTGTGATTCACTAAAATGCACAACAATGGAAATTCTTGCTAGCTATTTCTAACTATTGTAAGCGAAATGATGAAATAGAGGCGGGTCTAATAGAAAAAAAGAAACAGAAATTTGGAAATTAAATTGCTTGAGGAAAAGGAAAAAAAACGTAAAGAGTGAATGTCACGAGCCGACTGAATGTTCGGTACGCAAAGCTTCAAACGTAAAGAAAAATCGTACTCACATTAGTTATCTTGCGCGCTGCTATTTATTGCTGTTGTGGATTCTTGCTGCGATTTTCTGCATATGCGTCCTTTTTTATCACTGATTTTGGCTTCCAATTTTGTTTTTAAGTTTTTCTCATACATGGGGCAGTCCAACAATCGCTGCTTCTGTATGTGTGATATTTTGTAAAAATTAAATGTCCTGGCGTGCGCGTAAGTATTTTTTATCGTCACAAAGTTTACAAAAGCGTTTTCTTTCTTGATGATAACGTGGTTTTTCACACTAAACTTGTAGCGGTGCTACACAACACGTCTTAACAAGTCGGCAACCAAACATCAAAGGTAATGAAGTACATGTTAACATATCGGCGACCAGAAGTACAACCAACTATAAAGACTCTAGAATTTTCCTAACAAATGATAAATTGTTCTTTCTTCTGTTTCGCAGCTTCTTGCTATCAAGCGCTGCGGCAATGATTTTAAATATCTGCGCCCAGCGAGTCATAGTATTTAAAAGTACCTTTTAAACGCTGGCCGCGCGTCTTGGTATAGGCGAACGTTATAAACAGATTTCGTTTTTTTTTTTTACTCTCGTGTTGTCATGCTTAGTACCACTGCAAACTACAGCTTGGTGGCTGTCCTTTTCTCATATGCAAAATGTCTGAAATCCAATAATATCACAGCATCGAATGTCCTTTAAATCTGCTATTTTTTCAATAATCTTCCTCTTGTCTGCTTGTGTCTCAGTTTCAAGAATTACTGCATTTACTATATTACTCATTGTTTTCTTTAATCTTTATTTCATCAAGTCTCGGGTTTATTGCCTTAGTTAGGGTTCCTGAGCCGTGAGCGGCTCGCGGTCATGCCGTTTGTTGCTCGCCATCTTCTCTTTTTGGTTCTGTCGCCTCTTTTTTTATTCGATTTACTGGCGCCACTAAGTTGCTGGTTTGCTTGCCCGTGAGTGGCAGCAGCAGCGCTTGTCGATAAGTACACTGTCGCACTATCTCTGGAGCGACCGCTAGTATTTTCCGGGTCGTCGTCTGTTGGAGTTTAGTTGGGACAGAGTGCCAGTCAGGTCCGAATGGCTAGTCCTCAACGACCGCTGCCGACACACATGTACTGTCTGAAGAAAAATAAACTGGAGCTGGACGATCGTTGGTTGGTCGTTTGGTCGGTTGTCTTATCGGGCGACGTGTATTTTGTCTTCTGACCATTTCTGGGTCTCGTCAGTTGGTCATCGTGTCGGACGTGGGTCGGTCCCTTCCTTGTACAGAGATGTCGGTGGCCAATGGGCAAAGGTTCCCTCTGCATGGCTGGGTCTGAGTCAGTGTGTCCGGGTCGCCATGTCTCATAGTTCCGAACGGACCCGGGGTTGAGTTGGGATGGAGCTGCAGTGAGGTCCGGACAGCCAAGACTCACTCAAGTGTTGCTGACACACACGACTTGAGTGAGGACGACCTTCGCTGGTCGTTTGATCGGTCGTATCATCGGACGACTGTATGTGGTCGACGACCGCTTTGGGTTCTCTATGTGTGTCGACTTGTCATTCGTCGTGGTAGTTCAACAGTGATTGCTTTTGCAATTGTTTGAGTTCTTGTGGAAGTGTTTTTGTGGAACTGTGTCTAGCCTGTGTAATTTCGACTGGGCAATTATGTTAATGCTGTCTGCGTACTGGAGTAGGCAGTCGGTTGGTGGCAACAGAGCAGCGAGGAAGTCTCCTTGGGGCGAGGCAGGCAGGGGCCGCTGGCAGCGTGCATGCACGGTCGGAGTTGTGAGGCAGTAGCTGTGAGAGCTACAAGTTCGTCGCCCACCGAACCTGGATACTGGAGTTGAGTAATCAGTTAACCTGTTATGAAACCTCAGCTGCTGAGACATCTTTGTCCATTGCTGGTTTTAGCTTCCTAAAACTAAAAAGTTTAAGATTTTTTTGGACACAGGGGATCAAGTGTCAGTGGCTACTAAGAATACAGGGTGTTACAAAAAGGTACGGCCAAACTTTCAGGAACCATTCCTCACACACAAATAAAGAAAAGATGTCATGTGACATGTGTCCGCAAACGCTTAATTTCCATGTTAGAGCTCATTTTAGTTTCGTCACTATGTACTGTACTTCCTCGATTCACCGCCAGTTGGCCCAATTGAAGGAAGGTAATGTTGACTTCGGTGCTTGTGTTGACATGTGACTCATTGCTCTTCAGTACTAGCAATCAAGCACATCAGGAAGTAGCATCAACAGGTTAGTGTTCATCACGAACGTGGTTTCGCAGTCAGTGCAATGTTTACAATTGCGGAGTTGGCAGATGCCCATTTGATGTATCGATTAGCACGGGGCAATAGCTGTGGCGCGGTACGTTTGTATCGAGACAGATTTCCAGAAGGAAGGTGTCCCGACAGGAAGACGTTCGAGGCAATAGATCGGCGTCTTAGGGAGCACGGAACATTCCAGCCTATGACTCGCAACTGGGGAAGACCTAGAACGACGAGGACACCTGCAATGGACGAGGCAATTCTTCGTGCAGTTGACTATAACCCTAATGTCAGCGTCAGAGAAGTTTCTGCTGTACAAGGTTACGTTGACCACGTCACTGTATGGAGAGTGCTACGGGAGAACCAGTTGTTTCCGTACCATATACAGCGTGTGCAGGCACTATGAGCAGCTGATTGTTCTCCACGCGTACACTTCTGCGAATGGTTCATCCAACAATGTGTCAATCCTCATTTCAGTGCAAATGTTCTCTTTACGGATAAGGCTTCATTCCAACGTGATCAAATTGTAAATTTTCAGTCAACATGTGTGGGCTGACGAGCTTCCGCACGCAATTGTGCAATCATGTCATCACCACAGATTTTCTGTGAACGTTTGGGCAGGTATTGTTGGTGATGTATTGATTGGGCCCCATGTTCTTCCACCTACGCTCAATGGAGCACGTTATCATGATTTCATACGAGATACTCTACCTGTGCTGCTAGAACATGTGCCTTTCCAAGTACGACACAACATGTGGATCATGCACGATGGAGCTCCTGCACATTTCAGTCGAAGTGTTCGTACGCTTCTCAACAACAGATTCAGTGACCGATGGATTGGTAGAGGCGGACCAATTCCATGGCCTCCACGCTCTCCTCACCTCAACCCTCTTGACTTTCTTTTATGGGGGCATTTGAAAGCTCTTGTCGAAATGTAGAGACTATTCGTGCTCGTATTGTGGACAGCTGTGATACAATATGCCATTCTCCAGGGATGCATCAGCGCATCAGGGATTCCATGCGACTGAGGATGGATGCATGTATCCTCGCTAACGGAGGACATTTTGAACATTTCCTGTAACAAAGTGATTGAAGTCACGCTGGTACGTTCTGTTGCTGTGTGTTTCCATTCCATGATTAATGTGATTTGAAGAGAAGTAAGAAAATGAGCTCTAACATGGAAAGAAAGCATTTCCGGACACATGTACACTTAACATATTTTCTTTCTTTGTGTGTGAGGAATGTTTCCTGAAGTTCGGCCGTACCTGTTTGTAACACCCTGTATAATGGGACGAAGGAAGATACACCCACCACGTTATAGGTTGCATGGAGTGGGGGATAAGGAAGTCCCGTTTTGGGTCTGTGACAGTTGACTTTCGCGGAGGGAAAGTCCGATTTAATGCATGCATGGAGGTAGTACCATGGGTGAGCGATTTGTACGACATGATGCTAGGAGTAGATTTCTTGCATCAACATCATGTTAAAATTGACCTTGGACAACCATTTTGGAACTTGGTGGAATGCTATTTCCGTCAGGGGAAACTGTAGACAATGCAGAGTTGTTGTGAGGGGCTTTCAACGTAATGAACAAACCAATTGAACTGCGTACATTAACATTAAGGCTTAATTTGCATGATTGTGTGTCTAGTGGCACCGGGAAGTCGCTTTGGTTAAGTGTGGAGTCGAATCCACCTGTGGGTACAGTGTGCGTTATTGAACCATTGGAGGATAATGTAGTTTTGGGTTCACTGGGCTGTTTTGTGAAATGTAGTGTTCTACGCGTACAGGAGGGGAACGAAGGGCGAGTAGTTCCCGTGAACGTGGATAATTTTAGCGCTGTAGACGCGAATTTCAGGAAAGGAGTTTTAGTAGCAAATTTAGATGTGCCAGATGACGAAGACTGCTGTTCGGCAGGTAGGCGAAGCGGTGAACAACTAACTGCCGATAGAAATGCATTGCATGAAAAAATTAAGCATTTGAAAGGAGAAGAAAGAGACCATATGGATGAATTATTGTGGGAATTTAAGGATTTGTTTTCCTTTCCACAACGGCCGTTACCAGCAACTCCAGTAATTCAACATAGGATACCAACAGGGAATGAAGCACCTGTTTACCGTAAACCATACAGAATACCGAGGTATTTGCAACCGATTGTGGAGGATTTCATTGATCAGCAGCTTGCGGACGGTATTATAGAGTACAGTAATAGTTTATCGGGACCAGGCATTGTCGTTGTGCCTAAAAAGTCTACGGATGGAACTAAGAAATACAGGTTCGGTTGTGACTACAGATACCTCAATAATAAGGCAGTAGCGGACGCATACCCCATTCGAAACATATCGGAGAATTTGGATCACATAGGGCAGTGCCAGTACTTTTCTACGATGGATTTGGTAAGTGGTTATCATCAGTTAGAGGTGGTTCCAGAGGATCGTCCAAAAACTGCTTTCTCTGCACCTGGAGGACATTACCAGTACATCAGAATGCCATTCGGTTTGAAAAAGGCTCCGGCAACGTTTCGGAGGTTGCTAGACAGTGTCTTGACGGGTTTGAAACCACGGCAGTGTCTTGACTATTTGGATGACATTATAGTGTTTTCAAGTAGTATGGAGCAACATAGACAGCTGTTAAGGGAAGTCTTTATGAGGTTAAGAGCAGCTCGTTTGACGTTGAGCCTGGAGAAGTGTCATTTTGCATTGGAAGAAATGAAATATTTAGATCATATCATTAGTAAGGATGGAGTGCGAAAAGCTCCGAGGTTGGTACAGGCTGTAATGGATTTTCGGGAGCCGAAAACAGTTAAGGAAGTGGCACAGCCAATGACGCGATTGTTACGGAAGGGTGTGAAATTTGAGTGGACAGAAGAGTGTCAGAAAGCGTTCGACAAATTGAAAGATATGTTAACAACAAGTCTGGTTACTGTGTTTCCACATTTTGAAAAGGAATGTATTCTAGCACGCGATTCATCGAATCAAGCATTCGGGTGTGTTCTTAGTTAGGAAACTGATGGGAAAGAGCATCCTGTAGCCTGTGCATCTAGGCACTTGAATGCAGCAGAGAAGAATTACTCAACAACAGAGAGGAAGATGCTTAGCGTAATCTATGGAATCACATATTTTAAATGTTATTTATATGGGACAAGATTTCGTGTAGTGACAGGTGATGCTGGGTTGAAGTGGTTGTTGGGGTCACTAGATGGGCTGTGAGGCTTAGTAAATTCGACTACGAGGTGGTGCACAAACCTGGGAAGAAGGACGGTAGTGATGATGCACTAAACAGCAAGGTGGTAAACGTAGAAGTCATAGGTTACGAGCTAGCGGTATGGCAAGATCTACAGGACACTGACAACGATTGTATACTGTATCGGACGCAGCAACAATTTAATACGTACGACGGTCTCCTGTGCAGAGAAACGAAGTTGGGGCCGATGGTGGTAGTGCCAGCCAAGTTGAGGGATGAGGTTTTAAAGGAAGCAAATGATCACGTGTTGTCATGGAGGGTGTAGAGCGACGAATAGGAGAGTGGTGGAGAGTTATTGGTGGAAAGGTAGAAAAGTAGATGTGGATCACTATGTCAAGAATTGTATACCAACTGCGCAGAGAGCAGATTTTAGCCGAAAACAAGCTACAACGATTACCGCAAGCAGTATGTCTACTCTCTTTGCTGGGGATTGATCTCTTAGGAACTTTTAGGCGTACACCATCGGGGAATAGATTCGTTCTGACAATAATAGACCATTTTTCGAGGTATGTGGAGATGGCGGCTATGCCAAATCAACGGGCTGCAATGGTCGCGCAAGCATTAGTAAACAACTGTATTTTGAAGTTTGGTGTACAGGAGACAATAATTATTGCCCAAGGGACCAACTTCATGTCGGATTTAATGAAGGAATTGTGTAAATTATTGAATGTAAAGAAGTTGAGGACGAGCGAGTTGCATCCAAGGTGAACGGAAGGACAGAACGGGTGCACAGAACAATAGGGAAGATGCTGAGTTTTTATGTGGATTCTCATCACAATCAGTGCGACGAGTATTTGAAGCATATTTTATGCGCATCCAATAGCAACCTACAACCAATGGAACAGTGTGAAGTGTGAAGTTCTGAAGGCATTAGGATTTACAGCTGGGGTGTACACTGTACGAGCACTAAGAAATATTGACAGAGAAAGGATAAGAGGAACAGAAAGAAGAGAAAGGCATATGAAGTATGATGGAACAACAGGCCAGAAAGGAAGACAGAAGAGGAAGTTTTTGGAGGATGAAGAAGAAGACCCTGATAATCCATCCTACAGTGCAGGAATGTATTGAGAAACTTTGATAGCCATTTCCCGTAAATTAGAATTTTTCGAATATAAGGAACATTTTCTCAAAATCCACTCAAGATAGAGAGATGAAATTTTTATACAGCACTCCTAGTGGTCAAACTTACATTGTAACACAGCCATTTGGCAATATGTTTAGTAGTTTCATTTCAGTTTAATTATAAAGCAATTATTTGTAAAAAAAATTTGGGTCATTAATAAAAAAAATAATTGGAAGGAAACTAGAAAAGATACTCCAAAATCCCTCTGTCATAACTGCAATACTAAACCACTCTATATGTAAAAAAAATTCAAATTTTTCTATTTGGTAGTTTATTCATAAATATTCCTCAAACTTAGTGATTTTAACGTGGGCAGCATAGGCCCCTCCGGCTCGCATTAAGAGTTAATATCTGTTCAATTTATCTTCCAGATATGAAGAACGTATTCCATATGTTTATTGTCAGTTTAATTAAAGTAGCTATAGCTAAAATGAAGTTGGCAGATACGGTTATTTCCCGCAATACGTCGTGTGAAAGATAATACAGGGGCTGGACAAAAATATAGAGAAACCGCTAGAAATGCATGCTTGAACATAAATGCGGGTGCAGGCCATGGCTACAGTTTGCGCTGTTGTGTCTGACCACGAGTGACATCTGTGCAATGTCCTCAAAATGTTGAGGCTGTCGGAACAGTGTTCTGCGTAGTTTTGAGAGCATTATTGCCGGATTACGCCGGACCTAAGTGATTACTAATATGAGCAAATTGTTAGTGCAGGAATGGGGGCTGATTCCGTAACCAACTGTTCGGTGTTTCAGGAAGGGCCATATCGAAGATTTATAACGCACGCAGTGAAAGCGGAAAAACATCATCTGATAGGTCACAACATGCACGAGACTGTGTGCAGAGTGATCGTGACAGAGGATCAGTGAAGAAAACTGTGACGAAAAGAATAGAAGGGTGGCAGTTGTAAAAGTCAGTGCAGAAATAAATGTTGCATTCGCAGACTAAGTCATTAAACAAGGAACTGCAAGGTGAGCTGGATTCTCAAAACCCCTAATCAGTGATGGAAATGCACGTAACAGAAAAGTGTGTTGTTTAAAACAAAAAACCTGGAATGTGGAGCAATGGAAGGAAGTCATTTGGTGGGAGGACTCTTGTTTCACACTGTTCCCAAATTCTCGCCAGGTCTGCGTTCTAAAAGTGAAACACAGTGAAGGTTCGGTGATGATGTGGCCGGCGATGTAGTGGTATTCCATGAGCCACATGGTTACTGAGCAAGGTCATACAACTGATAACGATTATTTGGCCAGTCTTGCTGATCACTCCCACCCCGTAGTACAATGTTTGTTCCGCAATGGCGATGCTGCATTCCAAGACGACAGGGCACCTGTGCACACAGCTCATGTTGTCCAGGACTGGGTTAGTGAATATGAGGATGAGTTAATGCTTCTCCCCGGGCTACCACAGACACCAGTTCTGATCATTATTATGCGTTTGTGGTCGACTTTGAGGAGATGGGTACGTGGTCGCCCTGCACCTCCATCATTGTTACCAGAACGTGTCACTACTTTCTAGGAAGAATGGTACAGGATGGCCTTAAAACCATAGATGACCTGCTATTATCTATTCCGTGGTGATTGGAAGCTGTTTTTAAGGCCAATGGGTTTCCTACACGTACTAGGTGTGGTCATGCGTTGTGTTTTCGGTCTTCCGAAATTTCTGTCCGTCCCCTTCAGTAGTTCACACAGAAAACTGAGAATAAAAGTGAAAGTACTGTTGCTTCGGATATGGTAAATCAAATATTATTTTGCACTGTCATAAAGTATCGTTGTACACGAAGAAAATGATAATGACAGTAAGCATAACTATACACAAGCCTGCACACACAGTCCTTGGGTGGTAGCATCGAACCCTGGCATTACGCCAAAACGCGATGTGTAAGGCCTGTAGAAACTGAAACTGCATACTTCGAACCATTGGCAACTCTAGAAAGGCAGTTGTGCTGAACATCTGTACAAGAGTTGGTCGTAGTCTCAAAGAAGATGGTTAACGTAGTGATAAACCGTAGTCATTATACAAACTGTATGTAAAGGAAGGGTAACGAGTAAATAATAAAATCAAACCAGAATTACGACATTTAGTAGAGAACAGTTTATTTCAGTTTTTTTGTCCACAGGTAATCGTGTAAAATATGTACTCGAGTATAAAAATGTCGAATCTGTGTCTTAAAAAGAAGAGTTTTGTGTCAGTCCACGCACAATTTTTTAAACGAGCCTGCGATGCCGTAGTTGTCACCAAAGCGGTTCTCGGCGGGGCGTTTGCTCTCGTCTGACACGTACTTGTCCTTCTCTAGCAGCCACTCGCGGTTAACCCTCTTCAGAAGAATGTCTGAAACACGGAGAACAGTTTTAATTTTCAAACTTACACAAACACTCCGGGTGACAGTAGCTTTCCTGTGTGCAAAAAAAGTAATTTCAGAGACTGCTATTATCAAAGTCGTTACGTAGCACTGTTTGTATTTTATTGAGGAAACAAGTAATAATTTTCTTCCGTAATAGTTGCTAAGGCTTGATAATCTGTGGAAAAGCAGGATTTCTTCTGGATCTGAGTCCTAAATGAACAATGTGAATTTTGTAAGTCTGCCTAACATAGTAATCTATCCGTTAGAACTGTTTTCCTAACAATTCTGTACACACTCATTTACAAATAACATAGTGATTAAACGTGGCAAAAGTGCTGTATTTTTACGAGAATTACGTTGAAGATGGCATTTATACCTCTTAGAAGCAGTGTTTCTCACTTCTCATTTCATTATTATATCTCGGTTACCAGTAAACTGGCAGAATCAATCTTCTACTACACCTTGTCGGTGATAGCGGAAGAACAAGTACTGAAGAACACAAATATACAAGAACGAGGCCCTCTAGCAAAGGACCATGGTAATTGTTCCTGAATAATTGTATTAATTTTTCGTTTTGAAGTCTTCGAGTAGATGGAGAAATCAACTCTAACAGGCGTGGGTTACATCGGATCGAAAATATTCCCAGTGCACTATTTGGTTGCGATTCTTTTATGACGCACTAAAACATTAATCTCCAATTTACGAAATACTACTTTCAATTTAAAACTAGGATAATGAATATCAAAGTGTTGTGAGTGATGGGATTTTGGATACAAGTGGGAAATATTCGTTTTCTTAATAATTTTGAAAAAAATTGTGTTGTGTCTGAACCGCCAGAGTTATTACGGTTGTGGAGAAGCACTTCATGCATGCCTGCCCTTGTGAAAGAGAACAAAGGGAAAAATGGAGAGCCCAACGGTCAGTCCTTGAATTGTATTGATTGTGATAGACTTACTCCAAATTGTGTCAGTGCGGTTGCAGTTGCCCTTAATACATATTAAAGACAGTTAATTACTGTTTCTAAAAGATGCAGTGCCTGTAATATTATTTGAAAGATATATTTAGCTTCTAATTCAATGATGGTTTCATTCACAGAGTCAAATCCTGTGACAGTGTCAGTATTTAATTCCAGTATACCTGTGTAGTTTGCGGCTATTAATTCATTGTGTGAAGCTGAGTCAGACATTTACTATTTGAATTTCGTGCTCAGTTGTTTTATGAAAAATGACTGTAGTGGCAAGATATTTTTTAAAATTCACTCCTATGATTTCAGGCCAACTGAAGTAATTCGGGTTAGCAGCGGGATGATCTTTAAATATAGGTGCCAGGCAGTCGCTGATGAATTTGTTCGGTGTACATTTAGAGTAGTTGCTTACAGGCTAAGTTGTCAACAGGTCCAGCAGTGCCTCCCAGCTCGTCTGGTACGCAGTCACGCTGCACGTAGTCGAACAGGGTCGTCGATCCTGGAAGATGCGCGAACACCTGCAGCAGACAGGCGGTATGACACGAAACAGTCCGAAAACTGGTATGTTCTTTTCTTCTAATGTGCTATTGAGTCAGTGCCACACTGTCATTTCAATAAACAAACATTTGTTAAATTAAAATTAATGAATACTACAGTATGAAATTGAGAAACAAATCAAAATAATGATGGTCCTTAATAGCCACATTTGTATGAGTAGAAACTTCGCTACGTAAAACTTCATTTAATTACAATTGAAAATAGTACTGCGGAACTAAGCTTAATAATGCGTGGGGGAAGCAGATGTTGCTGCTTCTATCATATCAGTAGAAAAATGTCTGATATTAACCTCGAAACATCCGGAGATTAGTTAATAAGTGCATTGTTCGATACAAAAACAATATTTTTCCCCTTCGCTTCAATCGTAACATGCACAAAAAATACTACCTGAAAGTACTCTGCCACGTGACAGAATTTCATTAGCAGCCATGAATGCGCAAATTTTTTTAAGTGGATGAGTTATCGAAAACGCAGTTAGTTAAGTCTCTGTACAGAGAATTAGTCATCCCAGGAAGCCCGCCCGGTTGGCCGTGCGGTCTAACGCACGGCTTTCCAGGCGGGAAGGAGCGCCTGGTCCCCGGCACGAATCCGCCCGGCGGATTTGTGTCGAGGTCCGGTGAACCGGCCAACCTGTGGATGGTTTTTAGGTGGTTTTCCATCTGCTTCGGCGAATGCGGGCTGGTTCCCCTTATTCCACCTCACTTAAACTATGTCGGCGATTGTTGCGCAAACAAGTTGTACGCGTACACCACCATTATTCTACCACGCAAACATAGGGGTCACACTCGTCTTCGTCTGGTGTGTGACGTTCCCTGGGGGGGGGGGGGGGGGGCTCCGCCGGGGACCTAACAGCACAATAACCCTGGGTTCGGTGTGGGGTGCCGGAGTTGTGAAGTGGACCACTGCGGCTGCGGCGGGGACGGAGCCCCTCCGTCGTTTCTCGGTCCCCGGTTAACATACAATACAATACAATACAATACAATCCCAGGAAACATCACACTAATACAGTCTACCACAGCCTACGGTCTCTGTCATGGTTGCAGTTCAATGAGGAACAGAGTTAACAAGTTTCTTCACGTATGCTTACCCAGCTGCAGTTGCTCATAGAAGATCACATCCGCTGACCTACCAAATTGTGGGGATGATGTTTGCTACGTTTCGTGTGCTGTTCCGAATAATCCTGACTTTGTATGGGATTGAGGTCGGATGATATAGTCCCGCAGTCAATGTGCGATACGGTGCTTGAGTGCATACTGTGAACTCAGAAGATTGGGATGTCCTAAGCAATAACTGCGATGATACAGAAAAAAAGGCAAGACTGGGTTAAGGAGAATGCTGAAGTGAACTTCCTGCTACATACTCACTATAAACTGAATGAGTGGGCCCAATTCATAGCATTAACAACACCCCGAAACCATCACAAAAACACCATCCACAGTGAAATATATCTCCCACACACACTGGTCCGTAAGCGCTCGACTCACCACCTCATTTGAGAACAGGCAAACCTCTACATAACATCTACATACGAAAAAAAAAATTTAGTTCGGGCAGTCATAGCCACAACAAATCACATTAAGGAACAAAACCGCTTCAACTGTAAAATCCTTTTATTCTTAGGCACTACCACTTCCACAGCACTTACGGCTGCATCTTCAGATGCAAATTGGTGTCTAGTCATGATATACATATTACGGGAAGAACCAACGTTGGTGGAAACTACCATGGAATTGATTATCCACAAGAAAAAGGCGTATGTCCTAAAAGTAATAAGATATGACGGACAACAGTCCGCTGAAACCGAATGCCACCATGTAGAAGTGAACGGTCACTATTACAAGGTATCTAGGTGACAGTCCGGCGGCCAAGTTTTTTTAGATGACGGTCTGTCACCAAGATAGCTTGTGATAGTGACTCTTCACCTCTACATGGTGATCTACGGTTTTACAGGACAGTTCTCCATCATATGTTATTACTTTTACGATACGACTTTTTCCGGATAACGTATTTCATGGTTCACAGTTCCTTCTCTCGGCACCGCGTTCACAAAGCCCTACTACTGCTTTCAACGTCCATAGTAGGGTGAGATTATTATCGTGGGACCACTTAAATGCTCCGTGAAGTAGTTAAATTTTACAGCCTTACAAAGCTGTACGTCTTACGGGTTCAACTGTGTTTCCTAATACACATACCTAAAAATAGATGTTACAATAATAAAAACTTTAAGTAAATATCCGAGAAAGAAAAATAAACACATTGGCACACTAAAGGAAACGGATCGCCTTCACTGGATGAGGAGTTTCAACGTATTTGCAGGTACCTATTATACTGTGTGGTACAGTAACACCTTACAACACACCGAATGAAGTGGCGCAGCGGTCGGGAAGAAGACGGTTCAAACCCGCGTCCGGCCATCCAAATTTGCGTAGTCCATGATTTCCCTGAATTGCTCCAGGCAAACGACGGAATGGTTCCTTTTAAGGGTCACTGCAGATTTCCTTCCAAATTCTTGACAGAACCTGATATTGTGTTCCGTTCTCTAACGACCTCGTTGTCGACGGGACTTTAAGCATTAATATCATCCTCCTGCTCATTAAACCTAGTCCGCAAACTGTTTAAAATATTTTCAGCATGATTCGGGTATGTAATATGCTAAATTGAAACCAGTACAAACCACAGTAATTACATTGAGCCATATATTCATACTGGCGGCACGTTATTCATAAGGAATCGTTAAATGATACTTTAAAATCAGGAGTAGGTTTTTTTTACCCTTTTGCAACCATAAAATAATGCGAGTATCTACGAAATAACGTCGTAATTTATACATAATTGATAGACTATTCACATAGTACAACATTTGCTTAAATGTAGTTGTTAAAACTGTTAAAATATGAAACTGTACGATAAGTCCTGTAGCTGCATTTTTTTAAGTCGATTAGGACACACATAACTGGTTCTCTACTTCTAATTTGCGTCTTCTGCTCTGTGTAAATGCTATGTCATATGTTATAGGGACTTGTTACAGAATGCCGTAGAGTAACGGCGTGGCTAGGGGAAGTTCATAGCTCTCGTAAATTTATAGAAACCGTCTTCAATGATGAATGTCCAGTCTTTGTTAAAATCACGAACTGTCTTCACTTTACCAATTATGATATGTTTCCGTCGTCCTACGTCAAGCACCAATTGCTGGAAATAGTTCGACATGAACGTATGGTAATCGGTGAAGTGAGTAAAGTTCGTGATTTTAACACAGACTGGACATTCATCATTGATGATGGTTTTTATCAATTGACGAGGGCTATGAACTTCGCTTAACCACGTCAACTGTTACTCTGCGGCATTCTGTAGCTCCCTATATCATATTTTTATGAAACAGACCCGAAGATGGTTATTACATACCGAAACAGGTTGTATGACGAAAAAAAAATTGTGGCCACAGACAAGAAGTAAGGGAAACTTGTTCTCTATTCGTGTGACTTATTCGTGACCATGTCGCAGCTTGTGTTATTAGAACTGTTTTTTCTACTTTGCTTTCGCCTTTTCCAGCTGAGATTTCAGGTAATGTTGGAGAGATTTCACCCGAGGAAATCTGAATTTTTTACTTTAATGTTGAGGCATCAGCCTGCTGCGTTTCTGATTTTGTTCTATTGGTGGTTATAACAAATTTTCTCCCTGAAACCTGCGTGTCATGTGACAGTTCACTAGTAGAAGCAGTTAGGCTTGTTGCTCGCACCTCTAAAACAGGACACCATCCCTTGCAAACTGAACTGCTGCTACAAAATGACAGTCTTGAAACTCATCTCTGTTGACTGGCTGAACTCTTGTTTTAGGAAAACGATTCGTTGCCGTACCTACTATTACTGCGTGTCCCTATGCTTCCCCAAACATTGTTGCTATATGGAAATGGGTGACAACCTCTAGTCTCTCTTCGCTCCGCCTTTGTTGTACTAACTTCTCCTTCTCATTGGTGTAATGACTATTCAGTGGCTTGAAGAATGGAACGTCAAGGAGCTGTAATTTATGTGTTGTGTGACCCGATATTGAGAGCATAATTACACCATTTTCTCGAGAAAGCTTTACTGTTTCAAGATTTATGGTGTGTGTACAATGTTCGTCTAGAAGGAGTGAAACTTATTTTTCCTTCTGAGACTGGACTACCTGCATTAAATATTTTGCCACCGCACAAATACGTCTTCATTTGTGAATCCATTCTCGGGACTGTGCGCAAAAATTGTTCGAGGTGGAGCGCCGTCTCGTAATCGGTCTGTAAAACGCGTGCTTTTGTAATTTGGAAGTGATGGGACATACTGTTCAGTGCATGATGCACAGCTTTCTCCTGTTCTAGTAGAGTCTCTTTCTTTACTGGCAATGGATCTTACACCCTCTTTACCTCTCAAAGCAAGAAATTTTCGAGGTTTCTTTTGCTCTGTTAACAGGCCTGTCTCGTCCACCATGGAAAAAAGAGTAGCATCGAAATTATTGTCGTCACCATCTCACTCCAATACGTCAAAGGAAAGGTTAACGTTCTCGTTTTTTAATCCTTTGGCCAGAGCAGAAGATGACGGTTGCAGCTGACGCGAGCTGATCTCGGGATGTCTCATAAACTAATAACACCACTTCTTATCAGCAATTTTTTTCTCTTAACTCAATCGGTCTCGAAAGCTAGGATGCGCAGCTCCCAAGGTGTTATCCGAAACAGATATTTCTCTAGTTTAACGACGTGTGACACGCTCTTGTTTCACATCCTGGGCAGGTCACCCGTGCTGTACGTTATTTTTTTCTACTCCACTGCAACGTAGCCCTTGGAGCATCATCTCCCATGTCACCAATTAGCTTTGACTCAAGTGCACGACTCTACTTCATTCCTAGCTGCATCTACAGTGAAGAGCAAATAAACAGGTGCAACTGCCAAATATCGTGTGCGGCCCCAGGGATCACGCAGAAGTGCCGCAACACGACGTGGCATGGAATCGACTAATGTCTCCAGCATTGCTGGAGGGAACTGACACCATGAATCCTACAGGGCTCGCCATAAATCCGTAAGAGTACGAGGGAGTGGAGATCTCTTGTGAACAGAGGGCGTTATAAGGCATCCCAGGTATGGACAATGATGTTCATTCCTGGGGAGTTTCGTGGGCAGCGCAAGCGTTCAAACCCAGAAGAGTGTTCCTGGAGCCACTCTGTAGCGATTCTGGACGTGTGGGGTGTCGCATTGTCCAGCTGAAATTGTCCACGTCTGTCAGAAGGGACAACAGACATGAATGAATGCAGGTGATCAGACAGAATGCTTACGTACGTGTCACCTCATAGTCTTATCTAGACGTATCATGCGTCATATCTCTCCAACTGCACAAGACCCACACCATTACAGAGCCTCCACCAGCTTGAACAGTTCCTTGCTGACATGCAAGGTCCATGGATTCATGAGGTTGTCTCCATACCCGAACACGTCCATTCTCTCGATACAATTTTATCTGAAACGAGACTCGTCTGATCAGGCAACATGTTTCCAGTCATCAACAGTCCATGTCGGAGTGGACGGACCCAGGTGCGGCGTAAGGTTTTGTGTCATGCACTCATCAAGGTTAGACGAGTGGGCCTTTGGCTCCGAAAGCCCATATCGATGATCTTTCGATGAATGGTTCACACGCTGACACTTGTTGATGGTCCAGCACTGAAATTAGCAGCAATTTGCGGAAGGGTTGCACTTCTGTCGGGTTGAAAGATTCTCTTCAGACGTCGGTGTTCTCGATCTTGCAGGATCTCTTTCCGGCCGCAGCAGTGTCGGAAATTTGATGTTTTACCGGATTTCTGCTATTCACGGTACACCCGTGAAATGATCCTACGAGAAAATTGCATTATTACATTCAAATAATTATGATTGTAATAATGGAAGTGAGATAATTGTCGAATTACTCCAGTTGTCACTTCCAAGACGACGTGTCGCTGCGGAAAAGTGTGGGCTTGACATTTATTTCAATAACGTAATTGTGCTGGCTAAGGAAATAAACTTTGCAGGAGAAAGGTCCAAGAGGGTATTCAAATTTCTAACAACATATGTACCTTCAGTAGAGAGAGCGGCTACAGGCTTTCGACATCGTGGTTCCCCACCATCACGGAAGTGAACACGCGGCCGCGGTGTGCAAGCAACGCAAACAACGTCCCTGCAGAGACCTCTGCAGCCAGTAATATTTTGGATAAACTTTCTCTTACCGACTGTCATTCTTCCTATTCGCCATTCACGAATGGAGAAGGGAAGGTGGGAACAGACAGTGGTATCA
This sequence comes from Schistocerca cancellata, assembly GCF_023864275.1. Lineage (NCBI taxonomy): Eukaryota > Metazoa > Arthropoda > Insecta > Orthoptera > Acrididae > Schistocerca > Schistocerca cancellata. The sequence goes on along the minus strand of NC_064630.1, from coordinate 615,385,786 downwards.
GAAATACTCTCCGCCACACACCACCCGTTGGCTAGCAGAATATTGATGTAGATAGAGAGGCCCTTAAATTATCATTAGAGTATTACACGAACACCCACAGAAATGGCTTACTTTGAACTAATAACTAGGTAGGCTACTACGGTCATATTTCGGACAGTCACTGAAATGTGGCGCTGTTAAATATGTAGTTCATTCAATGGAATGTGAGTGGAAAAGCCTTCTTTGTCTTTTATACAGCAGGAATTATCTGACAGTGATCATACGACAGGCTTTGTCGGGGGTTTTGGACACTTTTGGACACTACAGTCCAGTACAATGTGAAAATTTATGATCTCTGCACTCAGTGACACAACGTGGACATCACGGCTGAGAGTGGTGAATGATTGGGAAGACTCAACGGGTAGCAGCATCATAGTGAAGGCAGATGCTGCCAGGAGTCTACCTCACACCACAGTGATGTGTGAAACAGTACCCTTGTACACGCGGAAAGGAAGTCTGTTACAATCACATCACATACATATAAGACAGTGCCCTGGCTGGTCGAGAGAACCGAACATCTGTTACATGACGTCAAAGTTGTTTCATGGCGACGTTTATGTCAGTAATGTTGCTGAAAAAGAAAGACCTTTTAGAGTCCCAAACCGTGTGCCAGAGCGGTACTCTTATCTAACACTATTTGGAAAGTATACGTACGCAGAAGTAAATCGTGACAAGCGATAATACGAAGCAGCCTTTACGCAGTCGTATTGCTTAGTTATATGTGCTGTTTGCTTGTAGTTTGTACCGTGCAGTGCAGCACACAAATCACGATGCTAACCTTAGTGATATGTCAAGCGCACCATTGCGTATTGATTTATATACAAGTAAATTCCATGTTGCAGAGAAGGAGAAAAATCAATGAGAGATATGCATGACTTACCCTCTTTTGCAACTTTTCAGACAGCGCCATCTTCACTATTTTCGTGACTGAATGTATGATCTTCGATGCATTCACCAAGTGAATTCCTTTCAACCTCCGGCTGTAAGCAGTCTGTACATATCAAATTTATTAATTAGATGAGCGATATGTTCTTTTGAAGGAGAACACTTCTGTACAAAATGATGTGAAAGAAAATTCTTCAGTTTCATATAACTGAACTGGATTTAAACGTTAACATAAGTGGAACAAAAATTTAAATTTCTCATGCATTTAATGTTTTCATAACAAAACTACTATGAAAATTCGAATACCATGATGGAAACGTCTTCAGATCCCAGGACAGCATTAGAAACTGTACCCACTGTATTGCAAGAAACGAAGGTAGCACCAATTCGAGGAGCAAATATGCACCAAGAGGAGTGGTATCAGTCGAATTTAAGATAATACGAGAGCCAGGCTACATAGGTATTCACACTGAAATTGTAATGTACTTTTGAGGAATATTATTACAAATGTTGATGCAAAAATAATTTCGGGGGTTGCTACTAAACGAAAACAATGAATGGTTTACACAAATAATATAATATTAACAGCTGAATACAAAGTGGATGTAGAAGAAGTAGTAATGGAGTTGAGCGGAGTGTAATATTGACTGGTCTGAATGTTAGTTTTAAATAGTAATGTTAAATAGTTAAGAAAGACAGGTAATACTGGAAGAACTGAAACTGTGTTAGTGAAACTCGACAGCACCTACAAACTCATTTACTTAAGAGGATTGTTTGATAAGGAAAAAAGAGATGTGCTACATAAAGGGGTGGATCGAGGATGGCTCAAGATGCTGCAACAGTTTCAAGGAAACAGCTCTGCTGAGATAAAGTTAACGAGCTTATAACGATTCATACATCAGTAACTTAGAGCACAACTACGAGAATGGTGGACAATTGAGAATATTAAGATAGGTGAGATGGCTAGTGGCATACAGCAAGAATGAGAGAGAGGAGAGGACAGGAGCACTAGTGGGAACCAGTTGAGAGGCTGAAAATTACGGTATTGCACAAAACAAAACAATTGATGAAATAATGAAAGACTGGAGAGAAATGGGAAAAGATAAATCAACATGATTAGGAGCAGTACAAGACAAAGTATAGCTGAAGCAATGAATTGAGTAGCTATAGTGAATTAGTAGTCCGCAGAACAACAATTGTCATCTGCGCTAGGCGTGTATATAATAAATATTCGTAAAAGAAAGAACGCAGAGGAGGGAGTATACTTAAAACGACTGTTTTTATGTGAAATAAATTCGGAAACAGTAAAAAACACAGTACAGCTAATTACTTTGAACTTAAGATGACAGTAACTTCTACGCCGTGATACGGAATACAAACTCGCAAGAAAAGAAAGGCAAAAGAACCATTTACGCTAAAGTTTTTTCTTGACGGACGAGCGTTAGCCACGCTGTTTTGATTTTCACCTAGAAAAAATAAAGTTGTCTAACTAATTTTTTCCTTACTGCGTGCACATGTCGTGGTCCACAGTGAAACTCAACAGCACACCTCCGCAGCACACACCTGGAGTAGCCAGTTTCGGCCATTCTCTTTGTCGCCTCTAGCAGAGTGCTGCGTTACTATGAGGAGGGAATTGCACTGTATATTCGAACTGTAGACATGTAACTATAAACAGACACGAAATTAATTACGTAACTTTAGTTTTGCGATATTATAATTAAAACTTTATGATTAGTCCTCATACGTACTCCACTTTATTTACGGGCCCACATGTTCCAGCGTCATAAGCGACCATTTGAGAAGCGTAAAGTGGTCTAATGTGGACTGTAAGTGTTGCGGCGGTGTTGGAATCTTACACAGCTCTCGTTGCACCGATGCCATCCTGACCTCTAATTTTTTTTTCACATTTTACTGCGGGTAGGAATTACATTCGTCAAGTTTTTAATATAATGTCAAATAATATTTCGATGAATGATCACGGATTGAGAAAATGTTATCCAGAGAGACGATAGTATGCACGTGGTTGCCTACCTTCTTACGTTCTCCTTTCTGATGAGTAAGCGAAAAATTGTGTCTGATATGACCGATGTGTCCTGAGATTTCTCTCTCGTTTAACAATAATCGAGTGTGTACAGAAATTGATAATGCGCCATTAGCAAAAGAAGACGCAAATGAACGGAAGAAACTATTGTAACAATTTATTTTGAAGAGCAGTCCCAATTACCATAACTGATTATATACGAAGAGAAATGAGAAATTTTACGTTTCATATACTCAATCATATTCTGCGAGCCAAGTTGCATAAAAAAACGTATAAAAGGTACTTGGAAAATCTTATTATTGTGTCATTCTTTAGTTTCTCACGACGTATGTGTTGATCGAATAGTCTACGACTATACAGCCAATCCATAGTGTCTAAAGGGCACAATATTTCGGCAATCAGACATGCTGCTTTTGTCAGGTGCTCTGAGAACTGAGGCCCTGAGGACTCGCAGCTGGCTTACATCGCCTCCCACAGCAAACCGTTCCCTCCATGGTCCGCGCACAAGGACTCGTGTTGGCAGTTGCGGAGACCCTAGCGCCGGTGTCTGTGATTGCGGCGATGCAGTTGCTCTGTCTGCCTGGTCACTAGATCGTCTTGATTTTAGCCACTCCATGGATCCAAGCATTGCTGTCACTATATTCTGGACTGTTCTGTCATCCTGCTATTATTTTACAAACAATGTTAATCGCCTTATAAAATGATGCTTGCAGATCCTGTGTCAACTCTGCAGTCTAAATCAAATTTTATATCTGCTCCAAATATACCTGTCATCCTTGGTGCGCAAAGATCGTAACATAGAAAAGAAATGGTGGCTTTTATAACAGTCGGGATTAGCTACTGGGAAATCAAGGAAGGTTGAGGACAGACGAGGAATATGTCAACACAAAACAGCCGAAAGGCTGAAAAAAATCAGCCACCTAGTTGCAATGCAAAAGGTTTATTCGCCCTTGATCTAAGATTCAATATTTGAAAAAGTATTTTCTTCAGAAGGATTCTGCACTAAATATGTATATAATCGGTTACAAAAATTGTTTTTACATACATAACAGAATATTGATAACAGAAAAATATACTCAGTTGTTACGTCACATGGAGGTAAATTAAATTAGCTGAGGCCGAGCGGCTCTCGTATAATACAAAATTGATATAAAAACCAGAAACATCACATGCCAAGGCTGAAGACAGATCACATTCAGAGAACGTCAGAAAAAAAGCACAAATGTATTTGCCCACTGGTAAAGGCTATTGTCAACGTAAAATTATAACGGGAGCCAAAGGATACAATATTTGTATAGTTCAAGCATACACCGTACCAGAGACAAAGGCGAACTGTTCAAATATACATGCTCAAGCGACCAGGAAAAACTGATCTGCAGAGGATGCTAAATCCGAGCGTATAAGAACTGTGCCTTTCTTGTGTTAAATAACAGCATTTTACGTTGAGGAAAGAATGAAATTTCCTATACAACGCTACTAAAAATGCAATAAATTTACTGGTATTCATTGCGTGTAAAATTTGTAATACATTTACTGACAGAGTAATACTGTACATAAATTCAGTGCACAAAATCTAGAGTTCTATTTTCAAGAGACCACTGTTAAAAATGTACGGGGAAAGAAGTGAAAATAAGGGAAAACAAAGGCACTAAAAAATTTCCGCCAAGGATAATAGAAAAGCAGTGGGCTCTATATACATGCGCGTAAGCACTGCGTCTTGCTGGTGATAGGTAACATAATTTTACTCTTACATTAAAGCAATATGACAATCTCTTACAGAAGAATAATAATACATGTAATATTTTTAGAGGTATACGTTAAATATAAAACTGTGTCTAAATCATTTATGTAGTAGAGTGATAATGCAAGTTGATTTAGTGTATAGAAATTAACAAATCTATTACAACAAATTCTTTCTATTACAGAAGGGTGGAGGAAAATATAAAATGGATACAGTTACATCACAACATAAAAAAATGAGAACATTCTGCTTAACTGTACCAATACCATTTTTGGAATACCAACTGTACGGACATAAGTTGAAAAGACCTCGAAGAATGAAACCCAGCAACATGAAATGTCAGTCGCTCAACAGTGATACAGAAATATTTTGAGGAAAACTGTACATTCAGTGGTGTTAGCGGAGATCGGTAAAAACGGATTATGTGACGCTTGAGCAGTTGTTTAAATCCATCAGGAAGGGTTTATCGTGAGTTGAAACTGATCGTTCAAAGTGTTACCAGCTCTCTTAACCAGATGTTTGTAAATTTCACGTTCTAAAAAAATTCAGTTTCCAGCTTTTTATTTCTTTACGTAAATGTACTGTTTTTCTAATGCTCTTGGCGAATGGTCTGAAGTAAGTAAATGTTCGGCAAATGAAGAATTATGTACATTACCCCCTTTCTTACCCAACAAAAGGCCAAATATTTACTGTCGAGAGTAGGAGAAGTAGGTCCTGTTGCGGATAAACATACACAATTTAGAGAGATCTAACGATTTACCATAAAAACTGTTGTATATGACTTCGTACACAACGGAGATACTGGTGTATATTTACAAAAGGCAAAGAGAATGACCTGTCCAGACGAACAGGATGCTTGATTGAAAAGCCTTAGATTAAATAAATAAGAGGTACCATGCGTGCTTTAGGTACGAAAAGAATAAACGATACAGGAGGCATTACTACATACAGAGCACCTTGGTTTAGCAGAGGTGTTGAGGAATCATCTATTCAGAAGCAAGAAGCACTCATAAAATTAGTCCAAGTTGATACGATTACACAAAGCGTATGACCATTCACAATATTGCGAAATCAGGTATTTGAAAAATGAAAGACGGTTAGTAGGAGTGATACACAAATGATAAGGAATGATAATATCACATTTTTCTTCAGTTTGAAATTGATGATTGTCTTGTGTGCTTCTCCTTCATATCTGTGTCTTTTGGGCATTACTTATTGCAACAGAAGCTATATTTTTCTACCTACATTGAAGTTGATTGCCTCAGATTTGTACTGACAAGCAAGTTATGCTTCGATTCGGCTTGATAAGCGTCCACTGATCGAAGCCGGTAGCACTGAGCATAAAAAAACAGTCGATGGTCAGGTACAATGAAGTTTGACAACTTTTAAGCAATACACAAGAAAATATGGTAGCTACACCTGAAGAGAAAGAAGGATATTAATTAATGCATTTGGGTACAGTATGTTAGCAAAGTGTGTGGGAGTACTATTTTAAACTGTAATATAAGGACATAACGAAAATGAAACTTCAAAGAACACAGAAACACACAAAAAGCGACAACCAAAGAGACTACTTAATGGACAAAACATGCTCTTCCATAACAAGGCATTAAAAGTGAAAATCTCCATGGACAGATGGCAAAACAATATTGGGGGGGGGGGGAGGGAAAGTATTATATCAACAACTTAATGCTTTATTTAACAGTATTATCGATGATGGTGCGATACCAAGAGGATGGAGAGGAAGTATTACAAACTCTATGTTTATAAAAAGGAGGTAAAATGTGTTAAAGAATTACTGGGAATTACCCTGTCTGATATCACCTTAAAACTGTTAACTTCAGTAATTAAAGACAGAATACAGAATGATATATGGAAGAAAAAGCAGAAGACTAACAAGAATTCAGGAAAAAAATTAGCACATTTTCGCTCAGACAGGCTGTGGAGGAATACATAGTCAAATAACCCAGCCTATGTATGCTTTATTGCCTTGCCAAAAGCATTTCGTAGGATTAGAAATAAGGATATAAGCCTAACTTTGTTTATAAGGAAGTGAAAATTACAAAATTAATAATTAATTATATTATAATTACATTATATACAATTATATTGATATAATTATGTAATTACACAAATAATAGTAAAATATTATAATTAAAACACGCGAAGGACATGGATGAAATTATAGTAGATAAAGGAATTAGTCAAGCACACTTATTAATCCTAACCCTGATCACCATATTAATGGAACATCACAGATGCTAGAGGAAATAAATCAGGATATAGAACAGGAAACAAAATGGTACATATCAGTGAAGTTAACGATGCTTTACTAAAAGCAAATAATGAGAATAATTTAGAAAAGTGAGTTCACCATTCCAATAAAACAGCTGGATGATTGGCTGATCTGGCCTTGTAACACTAACCAAAATGGCCATGCTGTTCTGGTATTGCGAACGGCTGAAAGCAAGGGGAAACTACAGCCGTAATTTTTTCCCAAGGGCATGCAGCTTTATTGTATGATTAAATGATGATGGCGTCCTCTTGGGTAAAGTATTCCGGAGGTAAAATAGTCACCCATTCGGATCTCTGGGGGGGGGGGGGGGGGGGGGACTACTCAAGAGGACGTCGTTATCAGGAGAAAGAATACTGGCGTTCTACGGATCGGAGCGTGGAATGTCCGATCCCTTAATCGGCCAGGTAGGTTAGAAAATTTAATAAGGGAAATGGATAGGTTAAAGTTAGATATAATGGGAATTAGTGAAGTTCGGTGGCAGGAGGAACCAGACTTTTGGTCAGGTGAATACAAGGTTATAAATAAAAAATCAAATAAGGGTAATGCAGGAGTAAGTTTAATAATGAATAAAAAAAATAGGAGTACGAGTAAGCTACTGCAACAGCATAGTGAACGCATTATTGTGGCCAAGATAGATATGAAGCCCACACCTACTACAGTAGTACAAGTTTATATGCAAACTAGCTCTGCAGATGGCGAAGAAATTGATGAAATGTATGAGGAGATAAAAGAAATTATTCAGGTAGTGAAGGGAGACGAACATTTAATAATCATGGGTGACTGGAATTCGAGAGTAGGAAAAGGTACAGAGGGAAACATAATAGGTGAATATGGATTGGGGCTAAGAAATGAAAGAGGAAGCCGCCTGGTAGAATTTTACGCAAAGCATAACTTAATCATAGCTAACAATTGGTTCAAGAATCATGAAAGAAGGTTTTATACATGGAAGAACTCTGGAGATAATAGAAGGTATCTGACAAATTATATAATGGTAGGACAGAGATTTAGGAACCAGGTTTTAAATTGTAAGACATTTCCAGGGCAGATGTGTACTCTGACCACAATCTATTGTTATGGACTGTAGATTAAAACTGAAGAAACTGCAAAAAGGTGGGACTTTAAGGAGATGGTACCTGGATAAACTGAAAGAAGCAGAGGTTGTACAAAGTTTCAGGGAGAGCATAAGGGAACAATTGACAGGATGGCTAGAGGACAAATTTAAGGATGTAGAGGCTTATCTCACTAAGGGTAAGATAGATACTGCCTACAGGAAAATTAGAGAGACCTTTGGAGAAAGGAGAACCACTTGTATGAATATCAAGAGCTTTGATGGAAACCCAGTTCTAATCAAAGAAGGGAAGGCAGAAAGGTGGAAGAAGTATATAGAGGGTCTATACAAGGGCGATGTACTTGAGGACAATATTATGAAAATGGAAGAGGATGTAGATGAAGATGAAATGGGAGATATGATACTGCGTGAAGAGTTTGACAGAGCACTGAAAGACCTGAGTCGAAACAAGGCCTCCGGAGGAGGGAGAGCCAGTCCTTACAAAACTCTACCATCTGGCGAGCAAGATGTATGAGACAGGAGAAATACCCACAGACTTCAAGAAGAGTATAATAATTCCAATCCCAAAGAAAGCAGGTGTTGACAGATGTGAAAATTACCGAACTATCAGTTTAATAAGTCACAGCTGCAAAATACTAACGCGAATTCTTTACAGACGAATGGAAAAACTGATAGAGGCCGACCTCGCGGAAGATCAGTTTGGATTACGTAGAGGCAATGCTAACCATACGACTTATCTTAGAAGAAAGATAAAGAAATGAGAAACCTACGATTCTAGCATTTGTAGACTTTGAGAAAGCTGTTGACTATATTGGTTGGAATACTCTCTTTCAAATTCTGAAGGTGGCAGGGGTAAAATACAGGGAGCGAAAGGCTATTTACAATTTGTACAGAAACCAGATGGCAGTTAAAAGAGTCGAGGGGTATGAAAGGGAGGCAGTATTTGGGAAGGGAGTGAGACAGCGTTGTAGCCTCTCCACGATGTTATTCAATCTTTATATTGAGCAAGCCAGAAAGGAAACAAAATAAAAGTTCGGAGTAGGTATTAAAATCCAAGGAGAAGAAATAAAAACTTTCAGGTTTGCCGATGACATTGTAATTCTGTCAGAGACAGCAAAGGACTTGGAAGAGCAGCTGAACGGAATGGAAGTGCCTTGAAAGGAGGATATAAGATAAACATCAACAAAAGCAAAACGAGGATAATGGGATGTTGTCGAATTAAGTCGGGTAATGCTGAGGGAATTAGATTAGGAAATGAGACACTTAAAGTAGTAAAGGAGTTTTGCTATTTGGGGAGCAAAATAACTGATGATGGTCGAAGTAGAGAGGATATAAAATGTAGAATGGCAATGGCAATGGAAGCGTTTCTGAAGAATAAAAATTTGTTAACATCGAGTATTGATTTAAATGTCAGGAAGTCGTTTCTGAAAGTATTTCTATGGAGTGTAGCCATGTACCGAAGTGAAACGTGGCCGATAAATAGTTCAGACAAGAAGAGAATAGAAGCTTTCGAAATGTGGCGCTACAGAAGCATGCTGAAGATTAGATGGGTAGATCACATAACTAATGTGGAGGTATTGAATAGAATTGGGGAGAAGAGGAGCTTGTGGCACAACTTGACTTGAAGGGATCGGTTGGTCGGACATATTCTGAGACATCGAGGGATCACCAATTTAGTATTGGAGCGCAGCGTGGAGGGTAAAATTCGTAGAGGGAGACCAAGAGATGAATACACCAAGCAGATTCAGAAGGATGTAGGCTGCAGTAGATACTGGGAGATGAAGAAGGTTGCACAGGACAGAGTAAAATGCAGAGCTGCATCAAACCAGTCTCAGAACTGAAGACCAGAACAAAAACAACATGCTAACTTCAAGAACACTTCTGAAGCACAGTAAAGTAGATGTAGGTGGTGTATCACTTGAAAAAGTGATGAGCTTTAATTGGCCAGGGACTGTCATCACCAGCCATAAAGACAAACCTGGAAGTGGAAAGCCAAGTGACAGAAGCAGTAAGTCTAGCCAGATTGTTTAAAAAAGACTCTGTGGACTAACAAATTTATAACACCAGAGGGGAGAATAGAAATGGTTAATGCGATGGATTGTCTTGTTATTAAATATTCAGCATAAACTAGACCGGAAACGAAACAGACAAATGAAAAGTTAACAGCAATAGAAATGAAGGTACTAAGACAGGTCAAAGAATTAAACATGTGGAGCTTGAGAATGAATGTATCTATAAGGGATGAGAGTGAAACACAAGATATAAATAATTGGATGAAGACAAGAGAAAGAAAGATGAAGGATCCTGTAGAGAAGATGGACCCCACGACGCTAGTTTAAATTTGTAAACATGAACGACTGCAAGGGAAACTATAGCCTTGATGACTACTCATGGCATGGAACAACAAGTGGTCCAGCACATATACAGTATTACCTTAATATACATATAAATCGTTTAATACTTTATTTATTTGCACTAAGACGTCCTGACGGTTATTATTGTGCATTGTGTAAATTCATTAGGTAACTAAGTAAATTAAAGCGTTTGTACAGGAGTAATGGTACGTTAATTCCACCTTCATTAGCGTATCTTCATACTACAGTCTGTAAGAGTACATTGTTATAATTAGGATGCATTCTGTGAAGACGTGCATGGAAGGCAATCTGAAGAATTTTAAACCAAGAATAGAGAATGACTGAGAAATTTTCAACCATGTATAAAGTACGATATGTGACGAAAGCATGGACGTACATACATTTAACCTAAATTGTTATGAGAAACTAAACATTTTCGTCTTATTGCTACAGATTGTCTGCGACAAGATGATCGAGATATCATGCTGTGTAATATGTTGCATGGAAGTGTTCTTTAGAAATTTCAAAAAGGAATCCTTGCTTGATTCATAGAGCCATTGTTGTACTTCCTGCTTCAGGAGTATAGTGTACACTGTACACTACATTTACTGTGTTAAGGAATTGATTTCTAAACGAAAATTAAAGAAAAAAAGATACTTTCCTCCCAATTTTCACACTGCGAACAGTACCATTTTGTCCACTCTCTACTACAGCCTAAAAACGATATCTGACTAACTGCGGGAATCTTTCTGTAAAATACGGGTTGTGGAGAACAGACGTCACACTGAACCGTTTCTATGAGCTTAAACTGTTGCTGTAAAGTACAAATATTTAGTAGTTCCTTATCTCAAGTACTTAGTTCAGGAATCATTACCACTATCACCTGCACAATCTTTACCTAATCATTTTTGGGACTCTTTGAAAAGGTTGTGTATATAGCAACATTTGTTACCTACCAATGAAATTAGTTTCCATTAGTAGATACACAGCATGTGGCAATCTCGAAAACTTTTGATATATTTTTTTTATTTTTTGTGAAACTGAACCTAGGAAACTAATGCATCAATTTGGAACTAACATTTTCCGTTTGGCAGTTAATGTGCTACGATGCTCTCCAAATCGGGAGTGGCAACATAGCTTCATTCGACCAGTTATGGTTTCGGTAGCCAGCTGATCCAATTCCATTTACCAGCAAACCACCACCAGTTGCCACAACCATCGCCGAGCGTAGCAAAATTTATCCAGTTGCTAGGTGTGCTGCCAACAGTAGTCGAGACTCAACCACAGTTACATTACCCAGCCATAGTTTACTGAGTTAGATGAAGAGTTCAAAAGTTTTAAGTCGCTTCCACGCTCATCAAACTGAAGCTAAACACTTATTTATGTACATATTATTTTACTAAATGCCTTTCCGGGTGGTAATTCGCCGCCCACGTAACCTACACAAAATCATCCATTCCCACATAGCTCTTGCACACAACAGTGTGCCTCTTGGATCATATCTCTGTAATAGACCTAGACACAGGAGCTGTCCCATACATCCTCCCACCACTACCTTCACCAGTATGGTTACGAGCGTAATCCCATCAAAGGCCAGGGTACCTGACATGTGATCTACTAGCTAAACTGCAGTTACTACACTGCGTTCTATGTGGGCATGGCAACCAACAATCTGTCTATCCTCATGAATGGCCACTGATAAATTTTGGCCAAGAAGCAGCTGGTCCACCCTGTTGCTGAGAACGCTGCGCAACATGACGTTCTTCATTTCAGTGACTGCTTCACAGCCGGTGCCATCTGCATGCTTCCCATCAACACGTGCTTTTTTTAATTGCAGATGGGAACTCACCCTGCGGTATATGGTACTATGCCTAAAGCTTCGTTAGTCATTGTCATTATCCATCTAGCCCCTTCCTTGTTTCCATTCCTGCACTGCACATCGCTTTATTCAAGCAATACACCCCCAGTCTTTTTACTTCTTTTCTGCTATTGGCTCCCTCAATCCTCCGTATAATCTCCCAAAGGTACTTAGCTTCCCTACCCTCTGTCCTCCTCGTGCAAACAAAACTGTACCGTGATATGCCTCGCTCCCCCCTGCCCTAACCTCCTCCTTACCCCCATCACCCAGCTGTGTGTCTTGTCACCCACTGCTACTCACAGTCGGGCTTCAGCTGACAGAGACCGTGATCATGTGTGTGTGAGTTGCGTATGTTGGCCGAAATCTCAATTTCTGCCATTGTTTCTGTTGTGCCTATCTGTGACTCAGTATCTCTGCTTTTTTTTGAGTAGCAACTAATTTTTCGTAATTTTGTTAATGATGTTTGTTTGTTATTCATCATGTTGCCCACATTCTTTTTACTTTAGTAATATATTGCCTTATGATCAGACAGTTACAGGCTGAAAGCACGCTACCTTAGTACAGCAACTTTTACTGTGGTAGGGAGTTCGTTTCCTGCCACTTTCATGCTGGGTGGCAAACTCATATGGAGAGCATATTAGAGAATTTTATACTCATGTTCGATTCCCAGTGATGTAAATAGTTTTAGTGCTGTAAAATTCCATATATGTTATACTTTTAATCGGTTAGACCAGAATGGAATAGGTTTTCAAAATTACCTTGTAGCAGACTTCAAGGTTGTGGATGAGGTTGATATCTGCACGCACGATGTGTCCGGCATTCACATTGGCCAAGTCGACGATGAGAACATCTCCAAGAGAGTAGTCTTCGACCAACATAACTTCCATTCCGATGGACACTATCTTACCATATGTGGGCCAAATTATATTGGTCGGGTCTTCGTCCACTCCCGTGAGGACGTGCACGCGATATGCGTCCTTTGTGAGGCGTGGCAGCGTCATCATTTTGCTGCAGGAGACATTATACTCCTGTTAATACATGCATATGAGAAAGAGGATGATATATGTGGTCAACATAAAGTTACAATTTACGAAATACGGGAACAAACAATAAAGTATGCGTCCAGAATGAAACCTCCACATTATTACGGACTGTGCACTCTTGGAAATATGCTGGTATGTTAAAACCGTGACTCTGATTGGTATACAAACTCGGATCTTTGCTGACGGAGTTCCGCTACTGTATCTAGATCCGAATCAAGACCCACTCTCAAAACTTAAGTATGGGAGTCTGGGAATTACTTCTGGAGTAGCAGATCCACAAGGTATGGAGGAGAATTACTGTGGACCAGTAACCATAAAATACCTGCATGTAGAGGTCTGTGTTTAATCAGCCCTGTAATAGAGAATTAATAAATATTCTAATTCCATTTTGAAATGATGGCATATACTTTATGTGGACTGCAGTGGTTTTTTGAAATTGCAAAATCAAGTCCGCAATAGTATGGTTCATTCCAAATGTGAAAAACTGTTACCAGGAACTAACATTCTACTTTAATTACAAAACGTTCGGATTCGAGATAATCTTGTCAGTACTGTATTTAACAGTCTATGCGCTACAGTATTATCCTACTATACGACCATAATCAATAAGTTAAATCCAACTAAGAAGAACTGTTATCAAATACCAGTTACATGTTGAAAAATTTTTCAAATACACGCTGTTGGCAAGTAATACAAATTTCCATTTTCGAGACCGAAATTTCTTGAAACATTACAGAAACTCAGTTAATTAGCAAATATCACTTATTTCACTGTAAAATGACCTTTAGTCCCAATGTGCAAAATGGCGCACGACTGACGAACTGTTTTAAAAAAATATGAAGTATTTTACTCCTCGTAAGACTCATTAACTGAGGAATTTACACTACCTTCGAAATAGCTTTCATATATTATATAATACTTAAATATATAGAACATTTAATATTTACAAATAGTGGGCAAAGCACAACCTAAGGTCTCACAACAATAAGAACAGTAGAAAATGACAGAAACTCCTTATGGCGATCACTTGCGTGCGGTTGTTCATGTGGTTCCAAAATCGGTCACGAAAATTAAGTACTGACCAGGAAACATCATGTGTTCCTACATACACTATCCTCCAGGTACAGCACTTTACCCCATGCATCCGTAGCAATGTAAAGTGGAAAACGAAAAAAGAAATTCTACTGGAATGGGGAGAACAAATCCGAACTAATTGGAAGAACCTTAAGCTTCTGTAAATCCTCCACTAAAGAAGCTTCATAGTTACAACTCCGACCAATTCCTGACCATTATTCGTCAATTTGGGACTATCAGTTCGAAACAACAGAAGAGACAGGAAAGGCCAAATACACAGCGACACATGTTCTCACGGTTTCGATTAGAAAGCGACAGAACCCCATTGCCAACTTTTGAGGCCGAGTGGTTCTAGGCACCTCAGGTCGCAGGTTTGAATCCTGCCTCAGGCATGGTTGTGTGATGTCCTTAGGTTAGTTAGGTTTAGGTAGTTCCAAGTTTTAGGGGACTGATGACTTCAGGTGTTAGTCCCACAGTGCTCAGAGCCATTTGAACCATCAAACTCCATTGGCAGATGGTGCGAAGGAAGCACTGTACGTAAAATTGATATTGTCAGAGTGTACATTCCACCAGGAGTCGAGTAACAAATCACTTCCTCCCAAAAACACCTCTCGAGGTGACACGACATGAAAATCTGAAGCATTACAGGTCATATGGAAGTTTCCGTTAGATTACATCATGGTCAGGCAGAGATCCCAAAATCAGATACTGGAATGTAAGGAGTACCCAGTAGCAGACACACAATCAGATCACAATTTAATAGTGGTGAGGAGTAGGCTTAAGTTTGAAGAGACTACTCAGGTAGAATCAATGTGTAAGTAATGGGACACGGAAATACTGAGGAATGAAGAGAGAAACTTTAAGTACTGTGATGCTAGAGATACTACGATAATAAATAGCTCATTACACAGTCCTGCTATTGAGGGCAAACATGTATTCACAGAAATTGGAAAGAAAGCCATACGAACAAGGAGGGAAACTGCGAACAAACAATGGATGATAGATGAATCACTTCAAATGATCGACGAAAGGAGGACACTCAGGAATACAGAAAAACAAATCACACAGGCAAGAAATCAGTACGAATTGCATGGAGGCTAAAGCAAAACGGCTGTATGAAAGAAGTGAAGAAATCGAAACAGAAATAACTGTCGGAAGAACGGCTTCAGTATACTGCAAAGTGAAAACAAAATACTGTGAAATTAAAGGCACGGGTGTTAACATTAAGATTGCAAAGGCATTTCCACTGCTAAATGTAGAGGAGAGAGGGGATAGGTGGAAAGAATACACTGAAGACTTTCATGAGGAGGAAGACTTGTCTGATGAAGTGATAAAAGAAGAACCAGAAGTCAACAATTAAGAGACAGAGGATCCACTACTAGAATCAGAATTTAGAACTGCTTTGGAAAGCTTAAGATCAAATAAGGCAGAAGGGATAGATAACATCCAATCAGAATTTCTGAAATAATTGGGGTGGAGTGGCAACAAAATAACTATTCACGATGGGGTGCATTATGTGTGAGTCTGATGATGTATCCCCCGTCTTTCGCAACTGATAATATATCCCCCGTCTTTCGCAAAACCATCACCCACCTAATTTCTAAGATTGAAAGAGTTGACAAATGTCAGAATTATCGCACAGTCATCTTAAAGGCCCGTACATCCAAGCTGCTGACAACAGTAATGTACATAAAAATGGAAAATATAATTGAGGATGTGTTAGGAGACGACCGGTTTGGCTTTGGGAAACATAAAAACAGAGAGAGAGAGAGAGAATTCTGACGTAGCGGTTGATAATGGATGCAAGCGGAAACAATGAGCCACTAAGACCAAGGACGATGTTCCTGGATAGAAAATGGTGTAGGGCAGGGACGTAGTCTTTCGCCCCTACTGTTCCGTCTATACATAAAATAAGCAATGAAAAAATAGGAGGTTCAAGAGTGAGATCAGTATTCAGGTTGAAAGGATATCAATCATAAGATTCGCTGTTGACATTGCCATCCGCAGTAAAAGAGAAGAACTGTAGGATCTGTTAAATGGAATTAACAGTCTAATGGGTATAGAATAGAGTAAATTCAAGAAAGACGAAAGTAATGAGAAGTAGTAGGACTGAGAACAGCGATGATGCTAGGTTTCTGGGGTGCTCATCAGCGCCTGTACAAAGTCCCAACTTGTACACAGTCCGATTTTTACACAGTCCAATCTAGCCACTGTCACGAATGATGATCATGAACATCAGATGATGAGGATAGCACAAACACCCAGTCCACAGGTAGAGAAAGTCCCCAGCCCTGACGCATCGCTAGCCAGTAGACCACGAGCTGCGGACAAGAAAAGCGAGAAACTTAATATCAGAGTTGGTGATCTAGAAGTAAAAGAAGTTAAAGAATTCATCTACGTAAGCAGCAACATAATCCATGACGAACGGAGCAGTTAGGACCTAAAAACAGGCATTCCTGGCAAAGAAAATCCTATTATCGAACATGTGACCCAATTTGTGGAAACATGGACTGTGGGAAAACTGGAACAGCAGGGAATCGAAGCATTTGAGGCGTGGTGCCAAAGAAGAATAATGAAAATTAATTTGACTGATAAAATAATGATTCAAGTGATTGTCTGCAGAATAAATTACTTTAAAACATCAGTAAATAACTTTTATTGTACTGGAGGGAGCTGTAGAGCGTAAAAACTGAGGAGGAAGATATAAATTCCGATTCATCCAGCAAATAATTGAGTATGTAGGTTGCAAGTGCTACTCTGAGGTGATAAATTTGGCAAAGGAGAGAAATTAGTGGTGAGACGCCACAAACCAGCGGTAAATTTTGGACATGTTACATTGGTTGAAATACCTTTTAGCCGTAATTTCATTCAACATCATACAAGGCTTAACTTTGACCATATAGAGGGTAACATGTATTACTGCAGCGTTTTAAGTAAGTTAAAATTCAACATCAAAGATGTGAAGAAGCTGATGAGGTAAGATATCCTTGAATTCCCTGTCTGTTACACGTTGAAAAATATGAGGATGCTCATGTCAACTAGCGCAGTATTACCACGAGTTTGTTTTTTAGGGGACATTTTGGAGTTATTCGATAAAACCCTTGAGACCCGCGTCCTGCATCACTTCGAATCTTGATTTTAGAGTTCCAAGAATCTGAAGTAGAATGCATTGGAGTAGATCTACAGCTACTTTTTCGTGTGACTTGATTAGAAAGTAATTTTCATGGCACGTTAGATGCGATTTTTTGAATCATAGGTGAGTAAATGACATATAGAAGCCAAACTGGAAATTGTCAAAGACACAACATATTGTGCTCTTACAGGAACGTACTTGAAGCCACAATAACGTTAACAAGAGTGAAAGTTTTGTCATCTGCTGAAGTGTTTGGTCTGTACTCTTTTTCTCGTAGGAAGAAAACGGGGGTATCGCTTTCTCTCCAAACACTATATTATCTTTTGGTGTGCGAGTACGATCACAGGGGAAAAACTTGTATTTGGAGACTGCAGTCTCCATATTCCACCGTTAGCGTCTCATTACACATAACTTGGAGTTTGCAGTTCGGCATGTTCCTGATACTGGCCTAATGTGAAAGGATTTCTTTAGTGATATAGGCAACGATAACGATTTGAGGGTAACGCCGAGGATCATATACGAAAGTACTCGGCGTTGAAAAAATTACGACTGGTGAAACATTACGGACATTTGATGTACCAAAAATTTAAAATCAAAACTTCTTATCTGAACACAATTATAATACGAAAATAGTTCTACAGGAAGACATTAGTTTAGCGTAACACATTGCTATAAATTGCGAGGTTTATAGAAGGAAAAATTAAGATATTTAGTGGCAGCAAAACTGTTTAAAACGTAGATCAGAGGAATGAAGCATTCTGACGTGAAATTACGATACGACTGCACAATAATAAAGGCTCGTTTCACTCAACGAGTTTTTAAATAGGCATACCATTTCGAGCAGCCTAACAAAACTATCCAACGCTGTGAGATCGAAACACTCATTAAAGGAACAGTCGAATTATATGGCAAAACGACTGATAAAACTGACGACAGATTTTTCAAAGTCGTAATAAATTTACATAACCAACCACGCTGCTATGACTATTATTTTTTACTTTAACTACTTATTTCAGCTATACAGCCATCGTCATGTTATCTGAAACACAACATTTTACAAGTCATAGAAAACTTTTTATATAAAATGTGAGTTACGAATAATACTATTATACATACGTTTTCAAGTCCTGAATTACATGCAACACCGTTGTTTCTGTTGCTGTCTGTTTGTTCTGGTTATATTTTAAGTTAGTGTAACAGTAACAATAATTTTTGTGGTTTGCTCTGATTTTTCACTTATTAGTGGTCAGAAATAAATCTCAGTCTGTAGGTGACATTTAGTGACAGCATTTGTGACATATTTCAACTACAGAGTGGAATTTCTTACTGACCACTACTGAACGAATAGTCAGGAAGCCCTACAAAACTAATTATTGTTGTTAAATTAACATAAAATATAGTCAGTAACAAATAGAAAGCTACAGAAACATCGATACTGCATGGAAGTCAGGCTTTAAAACGTATGTGAAATCATATTTTTCATAATTCACATGAAATACACGAAATGTACCAAAATTTATAAACTTTCCAATTGCAATTAAACTGATGATGGCATTATTACTGAAATAGGCCTACAGTTCAAATAAAAAGTAATACTCAAAGCAGCCCAGACGGTTACATGTCATGTCCCTGAAAGACACAGCATCCCACAGAATTAAAAAATAATTTTTCATTTGATTGTAAATGAAAATGCTTAAATACTGTTTCAGTAGCACAAAAGACTCCAATGTTTTCCCGAAATATGTAATCACATCATTTCACGAAGAACTGACGAGACAACATACCTCTGCACTCGGTTAGACTCCAATTAATGGTACACTTGTTCTGTAGAGCTGTACATCCATTACCAGAGACCATGAGAAACTACTGAAGTAGTCCCTTAGTGGGGTTCCTGGCACAGTTCACAAAACATATATAAATTTAGCCCAAAATCATTCAAAAGTAAGAGAGAAAGGCTCATCATATGTAAAATTTTTCAAAATTTTGAACACTACTTTGAGCATTTCATAATGAAGGTAAATACTGATAATTTTTTTCATTACCCCAGTATATCGCTGGGGTTGAAAATATCTTTACATTTTATCATCAGCATCTACATGTTTATGAATTACGTGCATATAACAGAGACAAGAAAAGTTTCTCTAGCACTTAAAAACAACTATGCAACATTGAATGGATAAATACCGCAACAGGAAGATTTCAGTTTGATAACTACAGCTTTATGTGAATGCGATGTGGAACAGTCATTTCCGCCCTTAAACTACACGTTTCGACTTTTACAAAAATCTAAATAAAATTTATCCTAAAATATGGTATAAGATAGGCCATATCGTTCACACATTCATTTCGTAACTGACATTACTGTACAAAACATCATGTTGTACAGTAATGTCAGTTACAAAGTGACTGTGTGGACGATGTAGCCTATTATACACCATATTCTAGTTTTACATCATGATGCATTGCTGAGTGTATTTATATGTTTCGACGATGCCAGTACGGCTTTATCACATTAGGACATGTTGTAGAACAGATCTGAAGTTTGTCACTATTGACTGAAACCCGTCATCGTCGAAGGACTTTGTATTTTGATGCAAGACTGGAATAAAAGACATTTGATATCCCACAGCTGCAAGAGATACGTGAAGACAAACAACAAATATCTGAGGGATTTCGATGTGACCAAGACATCAAATTACGTAGCTTATTTAGATGTTAACAGTCTTTATGTATGGCTATGACCCAATATTTACCACATGGTAGATTTGAATTTGACAACCCATATAATTTTGATTGCATAAAATAAAGAAAATACCTGATAGTGCTAAAATTGGATAAAGTTTTGAAGTAGATTTAGAATATTCGAAAGAATTACATAAATTACAGAAATATTTACCATTAGCTGCAGGGAATAAAATTGTTCAAAGAATGAAGGAAAGCAAATTGGTGACAACGCTGAATGACAAACAGAAATATATGGGTTCACTAAAGTAATCTCAAACAGTGCCTCTCACTAGAATCAAGCTCACAAAAATACACAGGGTCTTAAAAATTCCAGCAGTCTCAGTGGATAAAGAAATGTATAGGCCAGAACACACAGGTAGGGTCCAAAGTTACAAAGGACTTTGAGAAAGGAAAACATTAATTGTCTAGGATTGGGTATCCTTTAATTTGTTCATCTACTCTTATTCGATTGAATTCATCTCTAGGTGATGAGTTAGCTACAGAAGGTCACATTCTTAACAATGGTAAGATAAAAAGGAAGCAAAATGATGTACTTAACCCATTACAGTTATTTTGCCGTTTTTTTAAAGATTATATAGAAATTATGTGGGAATGAGATTTATCTGTAATTTTTACTTTGAGTCCAACTGCAGCAGTGTCATTCTTTGATGGAGTGATAAAAATGATGCTGGAGTTCACATAAAAGATATTCTTCCAAAAGAAGGTAAACCTGAAGACTCTCATATCTTTCTTTAAACCACAAAACGTGGAGATTGCTGGATAGGGAGGAATAATTTTGATTTCTATATCTATTACTAATGTCTACAATTCTACAGCATCTGATATGTCTTACTTTATTTTTGTTGTTTTCCAGACAAAAAGGAAAAAAATCAGTCGATTGACATTTGTTTATTTGATCACATCAAATTGCATAATATCTATACAAGGAAAGGCAGAAATGAAGTTTTCCTCGAGATATATGGAATATAGACCCACCAAATATTTTTTGAAGGATTGGACACTTTCTGTAACTTTAAGAAAGTCACAGAATATAATGGTGATGTCGGTTCACCAAATTTTATTCAATATTATCCTATGCTTGTTGTAAATAAGACTCTAAGAATAAATGTTTTAACTACACAAAAGACAACGATGAAATACTGTGTCACATTGAATGAAAAACTTCCGAAAGGTACACTTGTCTATATGGTCATGATCGGCCAGAAAGATCTGATATATGATTTTCAACACCACACTCGAACTGAAAATGTTTAACATCTCTTTTGGAATGACAATTTTTACCAAATTTCTATTGAAATGACTGTTCTCTTTCACAATCGCATGCAGCTCCTGATTGTCAACCCTCCATCTTGCTGTTGCTATTTTTATCCAGTCAGTGTGCATAGTTGTGTTTAAGTGCTCGAGAAATTTGACTTGTTTCGTATTGCTCGCTCGTAACTAGATGGTAGTGCGGAGCTATGTCATATTATCTTCATTATGGAATACTCGAAGTAGTGCCAGAAAATTTTGAAAAGTTTGTCGCGCAACAATGCTTTTTTGGGCTAAATTCGTATATGATCTGTGAGCTGTGCCACGAACCCCATTAGGGAACTACTTACTGAAAAAATAATAACGCTATTGTAAATTTAAAAAGCCTAAGAAAGGTCAAAACTCACACATGCTTCATTGCAAACTGGATGTCGCATCCTCTTACATCTCTGTTCATTAATAACTCGGGGAATCTGTGTTTCAGGGAGAAGTACGCGTCTAATCCTACTTTGACCCTCTCCATGCTGCACTTGCAGTTGATGTACATCCGCTCAACGAAGGAGTCCTCTGGAACATAGATTTCCCATAGAGATTATGAAGGTAGATTTTTAGAAGGATGTTAAGTGTACAGAACACAAAAAGGATTACCATATCGACAACAGTTTTCTTGTATAAAACTTCGTACGATAGAACCGTTAAGAAATAATTTTTTTTAGATGTTTGTGATATTTGTGTCATTAACACATTTGTATAGTCCATAATCCACTTCTTATATTGCAATCGCAAATTAATACACAAAACTATAAGTTTTTGTTTTACATTTATCCATAAAAGAAATAGATCATCAATAATAAGATATAGTTGAATTATTTCTGCACTTGTACAATGTGTAATAAACTATAGCGAATTTCAGATACACCCACGATAAGAAAGTGATGCCCTAGATCTGCGAATAAAAGAGATAAATAATTTTTGGATGTACAAAGTATTACATCCCAGTAGTTACACAAATTATGATGATTCTGTGCGCATTACTTGGCGTAATATATGGCCTCTAGTGTGACAAACGTACTGACCTACGGCGTCGGGTAAGTGTGGTTGCATCCTGAGCCACTCTCGCAGTGATGTCACAGCCGCCTTGATGTCCTCCTCGTTGGTGCCCAGCTGCCTCCTGACGTACGCCACCTCCACAGCCGTGATCCCAAAGAAGTTGTCGGTGTCTGTCATTGCTGTAAAGCAGAAAGTAGACACAGTCGCTTAAACCAGATCGCCAGTTCACTAACAGTAATGCCCGAAGGCGTAAGTGACACTTAACCACTGACTGCTTAAAAGAAATGGAAGAAGGAAGATTGGCGTTTATAAAGTCGTATCAGCCAAGTTGTATTGTTTCAAGGATTGGAAAGGATATCAGCAGAGCCCCTTAAAAGGCATTTGCCGGGACTGATTTAGGGAAATCACATAAAATCTAAAAAAGGATGGCCTGCTACAAGCGTATCCTCTAACAGCTTGACATGAGCAAGAGGAGTGCCTATTACTAATTGAACTTATTTTTGCCGTTGAAAACCATTCACACTGCCGGCCGGAGTGGCCGAGCGGTTCTATGCGCTGCAGTCTGGAACCGCGTGACAGGTACGGTCGCGTGTTCGAATCCTGCCTTGGTCATGGATGTGTGTGATATCCTTAGTTAGGTTTAAGTAGTTCTCAGTTATAGCTGACTGATGACCTTAGAAGTTAAGTCCCATAGTGCTCAGAGCCATTTTTTTTAACTTTTACACTACTGAACAGCAAATAACTGTGACGGATTTGATATTTAGGTCATCCTTATGACTTCATAGGACGCACTCTCACGTCGAGGACACGATTTGCTTAGTGACTACTTTGAATACCACTCACTGAGCGTAGAATCATTGTTAATCAACTAACTGTGCGATTCAGTCAGTTTTAGCCTTAAGATCACCTAATCGCAAGTTACACGAACTTGTTATCACTGCATTTATAACTGTGGTCGTAAAACGTCGAGGTTGAAAAGGAACCACTGTTGAAGGCGTTAGACTCACCGCACAAACTGTACTCAGCAGCAGATCCCGACCTTCTCTCTAGGACCGACGCGAAGTAACTGTCGGCTGTGTGCTAGCAAAAACTAGTATGCTAAGAGACGGCTGGGGTCGCTAGTAATAGAAGCGGTTGCACAGGTTTTAACGACGCAACTATACCTGTTGCCATTACAGTGTCAGTGGCCTTCACGGCAGATACAGATTCGCAAGACGTGAAAATTCCGGTTTTCTTACTGTAAAAAATGCGGCGAGCGTAGCAAAGCTCTATCAACTCGTGTGTTCACATATTCGGTAGAGTTTCTTTTGTTCCTTAAAATAAAAGAATATGAAAGAGTCCGCTTTCTGATCGGTGCGTTTCTCCTCAGCGTGATACTTTTCATTCAATTTTTAAGACACTAAATGGCATATGAAATTGACTTTTCTGTGCCTTAGTTTCATATCACAACTTCATGTTGGAGTTAGTACTGCACGGGATAAGATGATGTGTTAAGTTATTTCAGTGATTAAACTTAGAAAGTAGTTCACAGTATGACATTACAACGACTCTGGATTGAATGCATGCAGTGATTGGGTTAATGTATCACAATGTGTTTGTATTCTCTCCTGAGGCAAACTGCACACACAAAAAAAACGTTAAAATGGCTCTGAGCACTATGGGACTTAACCTCTGAGGTCATCAGTCCCCTAGAACTTAGAACTACTTAATCCTAACTAACCTACGGACATCACACACATCCAATCTCGAGGCAGGATTCGAACCTGCGACTGCAGCGGTCGCGCTGTTCCAGACTGTAGCGCCTAGGACCGCTCGGCCACTCCGGCCGGCAAACTGGACACAACTCTCATGTCTGCTGCTTGTATCGTGGATATATCCACTGGGGTAGAGTTGATGTCCGAGCTCATCGCGCACACACACACATTCTGTTGCGGACGGACAGGGGTTCCTCCCGTCCCCGGGAGTACCTCTGCATTACACGGTAGTTCACAGAGACGTAGGCCATGTGCAGACGAGCGTTGTCCAGCTGAGAACTGGCACCACGCTACTATCGCGCGAGAGTTAACACAGGAGGGCGTAGGATGTCCGTGGCATTCCGTTGTGCCGTCACAGTTCCCTCAATCACTACCAGCCGTGACCTGAAGCCATACCAGATGGTTCCCCATACCATAACGAGAGGAGTAACAGCACTGTGCCTCTGCAAGTCTTTCGATGAATGGGATCTATCCCAAGGTCACCTACACACTCGCCGAAGGCAGTTACCCAGAGTAGTGGAATCAGCGACTCATCGCTGAACACAATATGAAGCAATCCGTCAGGGAGTCCACGTTCCCCAGTCACGACACCACCACAAAAGCCACCATTTGTACAGACTGTGTTGTTACAGTCAGCCCAGGCGTGGGACGGCACTTCACCAGTCCCGGTGCCCCCAGCCTCCGCCCTGTGCGACAGGACACAGAATTTTGCAGGCAATCCGCTACTCGTTCTGCGACTGCAGACGTAGATGTGAAAGGGTTACTGTGCGCTTGATGCACAATATGGCGGTCCTCAGTTCTGATGGACAGTCAGGGTCTATCGAAACCATGACGAGGTGTACGCCTGCCCTCATAATCCCATGCAGTCCAATATCAGGCCACTGGACCATCCGAATGACCCACAAATCTTAATGTTGCACGCTTCGAGCAGCTGACAAAATGGAGACCCACAAAAGCGTCGGCTGCTCATAAAGACGTCTCAGTCGATCACGTAGCGAGTCTTTCACAGTGATCACTCACTATGTGACGCCGTTCATGGCCCTTACTTTATTAGGTCTGGTAACTACACGAAACAAGGACAACAGCGAAACATCCTGGCAGATTAAAACTGTGTGCCGGACAGAGACTCGAACTCGGGAACTTTACGTTTCTACCAACTGAGCTACCCGAACACTGCTCACGACCCGTCCTCACAGCGTTACTTCCTACTTTCCAAACTTCGCTGAAGCTCTCCTACTTCAGTAGGAGACGAGGTACTGGCGGAAGTAAAGCTGTGAGGACGGAGCGTGAGTCGTGCTTGAGTAGCTCAGTTGGTAGAGCACTTGTCCGCGAAAGGCAAA
Organism: Schistocerca cancellata; assembly: GCF_023864275.1. NCBI lineage: Eukaryota > Metazoa > Arthropoda > Insecta > Orthoptera > Acrididae > Schistocerca > Schistocerca cancellata. The sequence goes on along the minus strand of NC_064630.1, from coordinate 615,360,116 downwards.
GTTCCCGATTTCGAGTCTCGGTCCGGCACACAGTTTTAATCTGTCAGGAAGTTTCATATCAGCGCACACTCCGCTGCAGAGTGAAAATCTCATTCAAGAACGACAGTCGTTGTCCGCCGCTCGTGGTCTCGCGGTAGCACGGGGTCCCGGGTTCGATTCCCGGCGGGGTCAGGGATTTTCACCTGCCTCGAGATGACTGGGTGTTTGTGCTGTCCTCATCATTTCATCATCATCCAGGAAAGTGGCGAAATTGGACTGAGCAAAGGTTGGGAAATTGTACGGGCGCTGATAACCACGCAGTTGAGCGCCCCACAAAAAAAAGATCAAGAACGACAGTCGTTCACTCTGAGGGCTGTTCTGCCACAGAGAACTACGATTCTGACGATTTGAAAAAAATTGGAAAGTTGTGGTAAGGTTTTATGGGACCAAACTGCTGAGGTTATCGGTCCCTAAGCCAACACTCACTCTGAGGGCTGTTCTGTCGCAGAGAACTACGATTCTGACAATTTTTGTAAAAAATTGGAAATTTGTGGTAAGGTATTATGGGAACAAACTGCTGATGTTACCGATCCGTAAGCCTACACACCTCTTAATATAATATGAACTAACTTACGCTAAGGATGACACACACACACCCATGCCCGAGTGAGGACTCGACCCTATGACGGGGGGAGTCGCCCGAACCGTTAGAAGACGTCTCAGCCCCTCGGCTACCCCCGTGTGGCTCTGACCATTTGTGTATGACTAGTTACGTACAAACGCGTGGTTGTGAGAATCATTCATATTTGGTCTCCCTGTTGCGCCATGGCGAGAGGATCCTGAGGGCGAAACCGGATTGTTGGCATGTAGCCTACTGATATCGAATAGAGATAATGGGTCTGCCGAGATTAAAGTCGCTATCCGGAAGACGGGTCACCATCAACTGTGCCACATGCTCTCATTTCATGATTGTGAAGAACTAGAGGGCGTTAACAGCTTTCGCTACAGAGGCAGGTATTGATCGTGAAGATTTGGCGAATTGGTCATTCAGTGTGCTGAAGCAAATATTGTGGTTCACATTCGTGGCAGTCTGAATAAGTGTTCCCAAGTCAAAGAATGTTAAACATTTCTCCGGAACAACACTAACTTCCGGCCTGAGCATTATCCTCCACACACCTGGGTCGTCAGTGCACTCGACGGCTTGCACGATTTGAAAAAGAGACAACCCAGCTGACTGTCGGATCATGTCACGTACCTCCAACCCATACAGTTTCTGTATTTCTTGGTCGCCTGAAGATGCACAGTTTCATGTTGTCTTGTGAGCAGTGGCTCTATGCGAGGTACCTGAGTGCAGATGTCAAGTGCATGTAGTTCACTACGTAATTCCTGCTCTTGTTTTAACTGATTGTCATTGACGAGGAGTGGACGGTTGTCGTCGATTCTTGTCGGTTAGTATGCGAGTGCTCCAGCATTCCTTATATGCACACTGAACACTCTGTATTTGTACGCCAACATATAGCGCAGGTTAGTTCACTTTGTAGTTATGGGATAACATGGCAGTTCCTTTTTGCGATTTCCCCACGTCGTGTCGAAACCAACTTACTGCACTGATTGCACATGGAACATACACACCGTTCACTGCCACTGTTACCGGACGAGATCGAGGACCACATAAATGCCTGACACAAGTTCTGCATAATCCACGGCTCTCTTTTAAGTGAAAGACTAATGTTATGTTGTGTCCTGCGAGGTAATAACAACAAAAATATGTATCTTTAGAGAACTAGCGGAGTCTAGTGTGTTATGGTTACAGGTATTCCTATGTTAAGCAGTGAACAGATACTTATTAATTGCTAATTTATTGTCACAGTGCTAATACCGAACACGATGACGTTACGTTTAGGACAAAGCAACCTACTGACAGTGAGTAAAGTGTGAATCTGTTAATCTTTAATGGTTAGTTTTTTGTGTATTGTTTTTCCTAAGTCACAGCCGACTTGATCCACCAACTTGGTTCAACATAGCTGGTGACAACTCTGCAGTGACCTGGATACTGATTACACATTATGCTCAAACCACCAGGTTCTCACAACTTGAAGGTGACAGTTTGTCAGTTTCTATTGTTGTCAGCGGGTGGACATTTCTCACTGTATGAATTTAAAGCGGAAGCAATGGTTGCTTATAGCTTTGCTACTCATATCAGAAAAAAACGGTCTCTTGTCACTAAAGGTCTCCGAATAACATAATTCTATAAAGCATACATCATGCCCCTCTCCCCACATACCCGTGCTTGGCAGCCAAGCAAGTATCTGAATTCCGGAAAATTTTGTCAACCGTGTTTGCATTACTGTCTGCCACAAATTCGTTTAGGTCCTGAAACGCCAGTCACATTGATAAATTTCGTTCAAAATGTAAATCAGTTGGCACTGATGGACCGAATAGACAGCTCACTTCTCTGTAAATAATTAAAAACCTACATTTGTTTATAAAATTTAAATATTGAACTAGGAATTTATATATGTTGATAATGAGTATGACTAATAACTGTCTCACTAAATCAGAGGATGCAAAAAATAATCAAGACCTGTTTCACATCCTAGTTGCTATTGTAACCAGCAGATGGTTGCACTTAAAAAAACGGGTGATCCTGTCACTAGCAGATTCCTGCATTGTAGGAAATGAACACAGTTCGACCTTTGCACCACGATTTGGTTGAGGCTGTTACTGCCACCAACAGATGGTTGCTCTGTAGAAACTTGGGCAGTTCGTTCTTAGAACTATGAGTAGTTCTCTCTGTTATCAATAGATGGTTGCAATGTTCCAAAAAACAATAGTGTAGTAAATTTATTGGCTGGCTCTGAGCACTGCGGGACTTAACATCTGAGGTCATCAGTCCCCTAGAACGTAGAACTACTTAATCCTAACTAACCTAAGGACATCACACACAACTATGCCCGAGGCAGGATTCGAACCTGCGACCGTAGCGGTCGTGCGGTTCCTGACTGAAATACCTAGACCCGCTCGGCCACATCGGTCGGCAGTAAATTTATTGTTTTCAACACCTAATATGTTGGAAAATTGTATAATATACGCAAGATGCGTAGGCAGCAAAAAAAAACCTCGATGATTATATCTATTATTCAGAGCCTAGATGGGGTTAAGGGACTGAAAAAACGGTGTAAAACTCATCAAGTAATATAATGTCGCAATATTCCAGAAATGCATTTTCAATGTAAAAGGAAGTGCAAATCAATTTCCACAAAAACTCATATTCACCAGATTAGTGTCCAAAATTTTAATTTCTATACTGCATTGCTACATTTCCATGCCTAAGTATACCTGACATTTCAGAAAGAGTGGTGAAGCATTTTCAGTAGTGTAACTAGTTAAAGCCGAGGAGCATGTAAGTGAAGCAGTGGATGAGAAGAGCATTTTGCTGTATTCATCTTATTGTTCACGCTCGGGAATAATGCAACTGATATAAACTTCTAAAGAAGGGCACTAATTTCCCGAAAGCGGTAAAGAAATTAAATTTCTTTCTGGTTGCTTACTATTATGCTACAAAAGTGAGGGAGACAAGGTTGTAGCATATCACTGATGTTATTCAGTCTGTACATTGGGCGAGCAGCAAAGGATGCAAAAAAAAATTGAAATTTGGAGCGGAAATTTAAGTTCAGGAAGATGAAACAAAAATTTTGAGGTTTGCTGGTGAAATTAAATCCTGTCAGAGACAGAAAAGAACATGCAAGAGTAGTTGAACGGAATGGCAGTGTCTTGAAAGGAGGATATAAGATGAACATTAATAAAAGCAAAACGAGGAAATTGAGCTGTAGCAGAACTAAATCAGGTGATACTAATGGAAGTGGATTAGGAAACGAGACACTTTAAATAGTAGACGAGCTGTGTTATTTGGGCAGCAAAATAAATGATTAGGATGGAAGTAGAGACGATATAAAATATAGACTGGCAATGGCAAGAAATACCTTTCTGGAGAAGAGATATTCCTAACATCGAATTTGAACTTAAGCGGTACGAAGTCTTTTCTGAAAGTGTGTGTATGGAGTGTATCCGTGTATCCATGTATGAAAGTCAAACACGGACAATAAAATTTAAAACAAGAAGAGAATTCAAACTTGAAATATTGTGCTGTTGATAAAATGAAATGAGCGTGTGGCACTGTTGGCCTGGAGGCCCCATCTGGGGAAGTTTGGCCGCTGAGTGCTAGTCTTATTTCAGTCGACGACACATTGGGCGACTTGCATGCCCGTGATTAGGATGAAATGATGTTGAGGGCAACAAAACACCCATTTAACGAGCGTAGAATCGAACCCGGGCCCAGTGCATGGGAGGCAAGCACGTTACCACTCAAATCAGGCGGACGGTGCTGTAGAGGAATGCTGAAGCTAGGATGGGAAGACCGTGTTACAAATGAGGAGGTACTGACTAGAACTGATTAGAAGAAGGGATAGGTTGATAGGGCACGTTCTGCGTCATCAAGGGATCACCAATTTACTACTGGAGGAAAGTGGGAGAAAGGGGGAAGGGCAGAAATTGTAGAGACCAACAGAAGAATATACTAACCAGATTCAGAAGGATTTAAATTGTAGTAGTATTCGAAGATGAAGAGACTCGCACACGGTAGAGTGGCATGGAGAGCTGGCTAGTGTCTTCAAAGACACTTATTATTATCCACATAAACAATTAGCCGGTCGGCTGCCGTATCATTTTCCCGTAGTTATTCTTTATACCCTCCCCTGCCATCCATTATTCTCTTTTCCTCTCATTGAATCTCTGCTTTTTTTAGTAATTGAACGAGGAGTCTAGTCTAGGGTAGTCTGGGCTACGTCACTCTGACAGTACCGGTCATCATTACTGAGCTGTAGCTCATCCCTTGCAGCAGTATCCGTTCTATATATTCTCTGAGAATTTGTCATTGCCTATGAACTGTATCTTAAGTAGCTTGCTAAGCCAGAAGTCAGTGTTACTTTCTATTCTGCAGAATTTTGCGTGCCTTATTTACTATACTTTTTCAGGCAGGACTCAAGTCTAACAGAGACAAGTGCAATTTTTTTCAAACTGAGATTCAGTATTTAGAATATATGATTAACGGACAGGGCATCCACCCCTCGCCGTCACATCTCAGCGCGAGTAGAGGCTTACCAGCGCCCAGGATCTTGAATGAACTTCAGTTAGTGTTGGGCAAAATCACTTATTATATTCGGTTTATACCAAATGCAGCGCAGATTGCAGCGCCTTTGCATAGCCTTCGGCGTAAGAACGTTCCTTTTGTTTGGTCTTAGTAATGTGACGCTGCTTTCCGCAAGCTCAAATTTGCTTTGATGAGTGATCGCTGTTTGATTTCTTTCGATCCCTCCAAACCAGTTGTTTAGTTGTTTTAATTCTCTCGATCGCCCGATCACTTTTGCGTGTAAGTTGCTCAATTCTGCCCAGCAAAACTATCTTCAAATCTAGAAGGAAGTTTTAGCTATTGTCGATGCAGTAACTAAGTTTCATGATTTTTTGTACGGTCAAAAGTTCTATTTGGTCACCGACCATACGTCTTTGATGTCGTTGTTTCACCCGTCAAAGCCAGTTCCGGCCCGTACGGCACAAAAGTTGTGATGTCGGTCTTTGTTTTTGTCTAACTACAATTACAAAATCTTGTTTCGGCCTACGGCCCAGCATGGCAATGCTGATGCTTTGTTTCGTCTGTCTCTCGGTCTTGACGAAGTGTTTGATTGTTCAGAATTATCGAGCATGTTTATTGATTCGCATGATAAGAGTTAGGTGATGGTTTTCCGGTGGATTTTCGTCGCATTGCTTCCGTGACTGCCGCCGACGCTTCTTTGTAGATTCTTTTGCAGTAGCTTCGTACTCAATGGCCTCCATCTGCTACCCAGATTCGTGATCCAGTTGTTCGACGTTACTTTACGGAACGTCACAACTTGTCTGTACACCACGGTGTTAATCTTGTTACGAACTGACTATTATCAGCCTCGTGTAGTTCTTCCTCGTTCGTTGCAGTTGGAAATCCTGCGTTTACTGCACGCTGGTCATTGGAGTATAGTGCAGACGAAGCAATTAGCGTTTCGTCACTCCACTTGGGTCAACATTGATAAACAAATTGAGAATTTGCTTGCTAACTGTCGCTCTTGCGCAGAGCATCAATCTGCTCCCCGGCAGCGCTTCTTTGGGTGGCCGACTCACACTGCACCTTGGCAGCGCGTTCATATTGATCTTGCGGGTCCTTTCTGGCACACCCGCTGGTTGATAGTTACTGATGCGTGCAGCAACTTTCATTTTGTTGTACCTATGTCTTCTACTACATCTGCCAGTCTATTCGGGCTTTGACGTCTATTTTTTGCATTGAGGACCTTCCTGAAGTTATTGTCTCCGACAATGTCCCCCAATTCATGTCCTCAGAGTTTGAAGCATTCTGTGCTGCTAATGGCATTCGCCATCTGACCTCAACCCCATTCCACCCCCAGTCGAACGACAAGGCTGAACGCTTTGTGCTTACGTTTATGTTGCAGATGAGCACTCTCGCGAACGTGCACTCTGGACTTTCCTTGCTTTCTATCGCTCCCAGCTTCGCGGCACCCTTTCCCCAGCGGAACTGCTACATGGCCACGCCCATCGGTCACTCCTGCAACTATTGCACCCGGCGCTGCGCCCTCCAACTGCTTCGCCTCGTTCCGGATTGGAGTCACATGATTTGGTGTTGCATCGCGTTTTCTCTGGCAGGCAGCGCTGGGAGCAGGGGTGCATTCCTCGCCAGCTTGGCAGCGCCTTATTTGTCATTTTTGGTCCCTCCGGCACTGTCAAGCGACACGGGAACCAGATCCGTTTGTGCCGTCCTCGGTTTTCTGCCGCTAGTTGTTTTCCGGCAGAATTGTAATCTTCACGGCTTCTGCCGCCTCAGTCCATGGCCCACCGACGGTGCCTCCGCCGCTCGCGCCTCCGCCGCGGGCGCTCCTGCCGTCGTCGCCGCTGCTGGTCCGGTCACCTGCACAGGACGGGCGCCTCTCGCCGCCGCCACGGAACCACCACTAGCCGTCGTGCTGGAAACGATGGACACTGAGCCAGCTATCATGCCGCCCCCTGCCATGGAGGCCGCTGCTCCGACTCCTCGTTCGAGCATACCCAGTGGCAGTGCGCAGCCTGGCTAGGTTTTCACGGGGCGTTTTCCTCGCCCCCTCGTCAGCAGTTCGGGGACACGGGTGGACAGCATGCCCCGGCAGTTCGGCTGTCCACCCCCTCTCTTGCGCCGCCTCCATCCGCCGTCGGAAGCCCTACTCAATGAAGGTGCATCGTTTCAGGGGGAAGGGATGTGGTATCGGTACCTACGATACCATGGCGTAGGTGCTAATTCATAGGATGCCACTACGACACCGACACCGACGACACCGCCATCTAGCCGGCGGTGTTCAGCTCTACGAGCGCTGCTGCAAATTCCACCCATTTGATCAAGAGCAGATGGCCGGAATACTTCGCTTCAGATAGATACTTTGCACTACTTATGATGGGTCTAAATCTTCGCACCTACGTGGTCATCTGTACAAATTTATGTATGCCTCTGTATACATTCATGCACCAGTAAACCAATTTTACTTACTTGCAGTACCGACGTGTTTTACCTCACCTGCTCCTACTCGCTTCCTTCATTCTGCCAACCTTTCAGTTTCCAGGAACAGACCCACGGGCCGCCTTCCAGGCAGGATACAAAACTGTACGTACGTCGGTAAGTTTCATTGCCTCCTCTTTCCTATTAACATATTCCCGATCTTATAAAGTTCAATGGTTTCTATACATAATCGTGGATAATTATTTGATGTTGTAGATAAAATTTCTGTTTCAGAAAACTTCACTTCGTGGTTTTCTGACTGAAGAGCATGCTCTGCCACAGCTTACTTCTCTATTTTTCCTAGTCAGCAAAGACTTTTGAACTCTTTTAGCTGAGTATTTATGCTCCTCTTCGTATTTCCAATATAAACTTTACCACATGTACACGGAATTTTGTAGGCATCACATGTCGACAGAGGAGGGCGTTTATCCTTCACATATCTGAGTACTTCACTTATTTTCTTTGATGGTCTAAAGACCAGTTTGATGTCATGCTTCAGTAAAATCTTACCAATGTGATCCGTTACGGAAATGCAAACTGTGCAACCAGAAACGAAGAGTGAAAATTTGTGTAAAGGCCAGGATATGGGCCTGGGTCGCCTAATCACTATTTTTTATATTATCAGAATGATTTGGTACTATCATGAAACTTCAGTAGTCCATAGTGAAGTCTTCATGTAATATAAGCTGCAAATGGGAGAAAAAAGTAATTATAATAACAAACTAATAAAAAGAAACAGAAAGGCAAAAAGGACCGAGCGCACAGCCGATAAACCACCACTAAACTGTCACGATATGTATCAACAATGTGGAGTATATCATTTGACATGCATTTCCAAGGAATGAATTTCACTGTAGCACTGTAATCTGTCTTGAGTAGACCGACGTTCACGACGGACGTTTTCGACTTTACCGTAAGAAGTCAATATGACATTTAGAAAGTTGATATCAACCTCCGCGGCAGGTTTAACACTCTGGTATAGTCAATTTCAGCCTGTGCAAGTGACACCATACTAATGGAATTATTACGATGCTTGAACTTCATTTGAGAATGATGTCGCGACAATAATATTTCAACGTGAAGGGGGTTCACAAATTTCACATAAAACTCTTACTCGTCTGCGTCACAAAATAAGTGGTGTGGACCTGATCAGAGTTCACATGAATTGTACCGACAAGCCATTCTTGGATTTTTAGAGACCAGGGCTGCATGTGTCGCGTTGTTTATCAGAAGTAAAGCTCACAGTACCTCTCCGTGGAATGCACATGGTAACAATGGCAACCATAGCGGAGCTGTCGATACCGCCGCAAGTAGACGAACACGGACAGACAGATGGAACGGTGGCATTATAAATCATTCCTCAGACACAACAACACTAACGAGGAAAAGTTCACACAAGCAACGCTGCGGCAAGTGAAATAACCCAGAAGGCTCCCGGTCGGCGCCCGAAGCGGAGGCAGCTGCGCCAACCACTACGCCACACTGGCACGGTGACTCTGCACAACTGCGTGGGCTGTCCTAGCACGCACCTCTCCTCAGTCTAGATTCCCACTCACGCCTCAGACCACTTGTTTCTCCCACTAAAAACGAACAGCGTTGCAGGGACTCTCCAACTTCATTCCGGGTTCAGCACCAATTGGCATTCGCCTCTTCGTGCTACAGCAATAGAATTGGAGAACCTTCGGAGTGCTGTGCAAGTTTAGAGGGGAGTGCCAAGTGAGCTGAGGTGCAGATAGGAATTTAGACTGTGGGGGAAGGTGTTCTAGAGTAGACCGCAACAGCGTGGCTTACAGGTTAGCGCATGTGTCTAGTGAGGAGACGCAGGTTCGAAACCCAACTTTGGTACAAATTTTCACTTGTTGCTTCAGTATGGATTTATTTATCTTTTATTTGTTTTCTTAGCTAAAGTGAATAAACAGTTCTTCTTCTGCACACTTCAGACCAACTGCCCATCAACAATTGAGTCCGTACAGTTCTCTCACAACCTTAATGGATACTTCACTGACCCGACTCGTGAAGAGTTTACACAACATAGCGTAATAAATAATTTTTAAGGAGATACTTATAAGCTTCTTACATGCGAAATTGTAATGATAACGTAACTTTAGAGATAGGGAAAATATTATCCAAAAAAGTTGTCATAACATCTGTATTCTTTCGGATACCGGAACACGAATCAATATAAAATACGCTGCGGACTAAAAAATTAATACACATCTTTAGGTTTCCAGTTCACTCATGATTTGTTTCTGTAACAGTACATGATTACATGTACAGATCAATAGCACAATGGGTTTTGAGGAACCAGGTATCGATCCATGCCGAAACACTTCGTTTAGTACGTGGTGCAGTCTCCACGGGCGGCAGCACAGGCGCTGACTCCGGCATCCTGTCGATCGTACAGATAGCGGACACTGTCCTGGGAAATGTTATGCCACGCCTGGCAGACATCTTCAAATCGTGCAAATGGCTCTGAACACTATGGGACGTAACATCTGAGGTCATCAGTCCTCTAGAACTAGTTAAACCTCACTAACCCGAGGACATCACACACATCCATGCCCGAGGCAGAATTCGAACCTGCGACCGTAGCCGTCGCGCGGTTCCAGACTGAAGCGCCTAGAACCGCTCGGCCACATCGGCCGGTGCAGACATCTTCATATAGCTCTGTAAGAGTTGTTGATTTACGAGCCGCACAAGTCGCCTCTCGATGCATCATATACCACACATGGTCTATTGGAGACAAGTCCAGAAATCTTTTTGGCCAGGAAATTCTCTGCCCTCTTGCAGAGCACATTGAATTTCACAGGCAGTGCGGGGGAAGAATTATACTACTGGAACTGTTGCAGGAAAAGAACGGGTCTAAAGGTATGCGCCGTGCGGGATCAGCCGAGCGGTCTCAGGCGCTTCAGTCAAGGACTGTGCGGCTGGTCCCAGCGGAAGTTCGAGTCCTATCTCAGGCATGGTGTGTGTGTGTGTGTGTGTGTGTGTGTGTGTGTGTGTGTGTGTGTGTGTGTCCTTAGGATAATTTAGGCTAAGTAATGTGTAAGCTTAGAGACTGATGACCTTAGCAGTCTAGTCCCATAAGATTTCATACACATTTGAACATTTGAACACAGCATCTACCGAGTTCTGGTCAGCGCCCCCCCCAGAAACAACAGCTTATTGCACCCCTGAGCCTCAGGCTTGGGATGGTGTCTGTGTGTTGGGTGAATGCACTCTATGAAGCAGAGCTCAGAAGGTCCATAACGTACGTGCATACGACCATCATTTGCGAGCAGGCAGAATCAGCCTTCATGGTTGAAGATACCAGCACGCCACTGCAAGTGATCCTATGGCGGCACCAGTCGAACCGTGGAACGTCGATGCTGTGGTGAGAGTACAAGGAGGCCTAGAGATATGCTAATAACTGCCATCAGTTCATGTTGACAAGTCGGGGCTCACAATTCCTGTCATCTGTGCAGTGGTAACTGTACTATCTTCTGCTGCTGCCCTTAAATACGACGATAACGGCGGGATTCTGTGCTGGATGGACCTCCGGAACCTCGTCTACGTTCGTGAGAATGTTCACGCCCACCACTGACACCAACATCGTTGCACAGATGAAGCAGCACGTCAATCTTGCGTGGCAATTCTCCGAAAGGACCATCCTGCCACTGTGAAGGCCACAGCTTGCCCCCTATCAAACTCGTTGAGTTGGCTGTAGGAAGCATGAGTGTGTCTACGTGGCATTGTTGCCTCACGCTTCACATGTGTGCATCACACTAATTCTTCTGACTGTGAGAGTTCCTTATAAAGTGTAGACACATTAATTTATGGACTGTTGGACTAGCGTGTCCTCTTCTACCTACCTCTTGTTCAAAGGAATGCGTATGTACAATAACCCTCAGGCGGTTTTTGACTGGTAATATTAGTCTGTCCGTTGGGTTCTGGAAAATGTTAGCAAGGGTCGAATTATATACAGCCTGTCAGCAGATATAGGTTCACTTGGTTCTGGAATTTTTGCAAAATGCAAAGCTTGCAAGAACCCAAAAATTCCATCCTAGAACATAACTCGACAAAAGCAGGGTAAGCCAAAGAGTGCAGGGTCAGTGCTGCAATAATCACTCGTTCCACACAATAGAATGTTTCCCACTTGCTACAATAACCAAGCAACTCCTTCAGTTCTACTGTATCCAAAATTTTCCATTTTATTACTATTGGTGAAGGCTGTGTGGTCTCTCTGCTTAAATTTTTGTTTGTGTCGCAATATGGTCAAGGAGTTCGTCGGTTAATAAGAAGTTTAGGATGTCTACAGCTGTATTTAGACGATTCACGTCAACAGTGAGTACGAGATTTATTGCAAAATGAGAATCAGAGGTGTTGGAGGCTTACCTGATCCGTTGTCTGGACAGTCGCCTTGGGGCTGCTGAAGCGACACTACCCAAGATGCCGAGCCAGGTACTTGGGATTCGTCATCTTCATCTCCAGGAAGTTAAACTAAATTTGCCTCCTCCAGAAACCCCCCGTCGTCATCGTCACTGATGTCTGAATGTCCTCTTCACCACCTTCTGCCAGGATCCTTAGAAGTTCGTCGTCAGTGACGATTTTCATCAGTGTGGTCCTCACTTTCCGGTCTCCTTTAGTTGGAGCTAAATAAAAATACATTCTTATTTGAAAGAAATCACTCTATTGAAGTCTGCTAAATCAGATCAAAAGTAAGGGAGCCTTAACAAATATTTGTTTCCCAATTGTAATTACAAAACAAATTAATATTACACACATAAAATCCCTACAGTGAAGGACACAAATAAGGATACAGCAAAATTAAGAAAATAAAACTTAGGAAGTGATTTTGTGACAAATGCATTATTATCTGTTTGTCCATCACAGTATTTGTTTCACTCTTGTCATGAACCGTCAGTCATAATTGGAAAAAATGTGAGCATTATCTTAGAAAATTGCACGTTCCCAAATCCTGTTGCTGTGGCAAGCGTCCAAGACGTAGAGGGATCAGCGGAAGTCTGGGGCGTGGGTGCTGATGTCGAAGGCGTGAGATCTGGGTAAGCTGCAGTGGGTTCAGAACCGCCAGACCATCTCTTACTTTCTCATCTGCGAACCATTCTGACTGAAAATAAGGTTGCTTAGCAGGATGGAAAAATATTTACGGAAAACGTTATTGCCAAATGTTCAATCAATCAGAATAACATATACTAGTAGTTACTAAAACATCTATTTGTCGCAATAAACTACTGTAATGTGTGACAAGTCACTAATTAGATACCAAAAGAAGAATTTTTTGTTTGAGGATTCCACATAATAATCTAATCGAAACCTTCAGACTGCAAAATTTCTACCGGCGAACTGCAACGGATACTGCAAAACGAAGACGTGCGTGTGGTTCTCCGAGAGTATCGGAATGATTGAAAAATCACATGGATTTTAGCAGGGGACTTCCTTGGAGCGAGGTAAACGTTAAAGCGAACGACCGCGAGCGGGAGGCACGCTCTCTAGTCTGGGAAGAGCTATGGCGAAGTGCGCCGCTGTGCTCTTCGTCAAAAAAATGGTTGAAATGGCTCTGAGCACTATGGGACCGTAGCGGTCGCGCGGTTCCAGACTGTAGCGCCAAAACCGCTTGGCCACCCCTGCCCGCTGCTCTTCGTCACCGGCGGTGGAAAGGAGGGGCGCGCCGGCGTGCACCTTGTATAGAGTTATGGAACTAGTTAAGAAGTTTCGTTCAGACCGCTGCAAAAGAGTGTCTGCGGAGTAACTAAGACATGTTACGGTCGCAGATTCGAATCCTGCCTCGGACATGGATGTGTGTAATGTCCTTAGGTTAGTTAGCTTTGAATAGTTCTAAGCTCTAGGGGACTGATGGCCTCAGATGTTAAGTCCCTTAGTGCTTAGAGCCATTTGAACCATCTGAGTAACTAAGACATAACAGGCGTGAAATTTTCTCTCAGTTTAACGAAATAAAGGACAGATGGTGTACGTACAACATCTCTTGCTGAGACTGATGTAGTTCAGTTGAATAAATTAGTCAATCCCGACAATGCCCATTACACCCAAGTGTCGGATGGTTATCCAGTATTTTTCTAAGTTTCTGCTATTATGGCACATTTAGTTTTAAATAACATTGCAAATTTTTAGATGAAAAGGCCTGAACACCAGTGCCAATGGTGATATCCCGGAGAGCGAAATAACATTAAAATAGATAAAATAAAATTCGTTGATCGCACACATTTTAGCTTGGTACCGGTCTCACTAATAAAAAAAAAAAAATTCTAGGAAAACAGTCTTCGCAATCCTAGGTTACGAAACAAAGGGCGTCGGTTGTAGAGTGATGTGGACGAGCGGTTCTAGGCGCTTTAGTTTGGTGCCGCGCTATCGCTACGGTCGCAGGTTCGAATCCTGCCTCGGGCATGGATGTGTGATGTCCTTAGGTTAGTTAGGTTTAAGTAGTTCTAAGTCCTAGGGTACTGATGACGTCAGATGTTGAGTCCCATAGTGCTCAGAGCCATTTGAACCATTTTTTGCAGAGTGGTGACGTCAGAGCGATCAAGCGACCTCTTCGCGGAAGCGGTTGTCCTTGGTCCTAAAGTGCTGTCTGTCAGCGCACAGTGTCCTCATCTCATCCCAGGCCAGCCACGCTCAACAGTACCGCGTGGTACCTTCCTTTTACCGCCCCTCAGTCTTATCTCTTTGTCCCTTCCCTTAAGAGGCACATACACTCCTGGAAATGGAAAAAAGAACACATTGACACCGGTGTGTCAGACCCACCATACTTGCTCCGGACACTGCGAGAGGGCTGTACAAGCAATGATCACACGCACGGCACAGCGGACACACCAGGAACCGCGGTGTTGGCCGTCGAATGGCGCTAGCTGCGCAGCATTTGTGCACCGCCGCCGTCAGTGTCAGCCAGTTTGCCGTGGCATACGGAGCTTCATCGCAGTCTTTAACACTGGTAGCATGCCGTGACAGCGTGGACGTGAACCGTATGTGCAGTTGACGGACTTTGAGCGAGGGCGTATAGTGGGCATGCGGGAGGCCGGGTGGACGTACCGCCGAATTGCTCAACACGTGGGGCGTGAGGTCTCCACAGTACATCGATGTTGTCGCCAGTGGTCGGCGGAAGGTGCACGTGCCCGTCGACCTGGAACCGGACCGCAGCGACGCACGGATGCACGCCAAGACCGTAGGATCCTACGCAGTGCCGTAGGGGACAGCACCGCCACTTCCCAGCAAATTAGGGACACTGTTGCTCCTGGGGTATCGGCGAGGACCATTCGCAACCGTCTCCATGAAGCTGGGCTACGGTCCCGCACACCGTTAGGCCGTCTTCCGCTCACGCCCCAACACCGTGCAGCCCGCCTCCAGTGGTGTCGCGACAGGCGTGAATGGAGGGACGAATGGAGACGTGTCGTCTTCAGCGATGAGAGTCGCTTCTGCCTTGGTGCCAATGATGGTCGTATGCGTGTTTGGCGCCGTGCAGGTGAGCGCCACAATCAGGACTGCATACGACCGAGGCACACAGGGCCAACACCCGGCATCATGGTATGGGGAGCGATCTCCTACACTGGCCGTACACCACTGGTGATCGTCGAGGGGACACTGAATAGTGCACGGTACATCCAAACCGTCATCGAACCCATCGTTCTACCATTCCTAGACCGGCAAGGGAACTTGCTGTTCCAACAGGACAATGCACGTCCGCATGTGTCCCATGCCACCCAACGTGCTCCAGGAGGTGTAAGTCAACTACCCTGGCCAGCAAGATCTCCGGATCTGTCCCCCATTGAGCATGTTTGGGACTGGATGAAGCGTCGTCTCACGCGGTCTGCACGTCCAGCACGAACGCTGGTCCAACTGAGGCGCCAGGGGGAAATGGCATGGCAAGCCGTTCCACAGGACTACATCCAGCATCTCTACGATCGTCTCCATGGGAGAATAGCAGCCTGCATTGCTGCGAAAGGTGGATATACACTGTACTAGTACCGACATTGTGCATGCTCTGTTGCCTGTGTCTATGTGCCTGTGGTTCTGTCAGTGTGATCATGTGATGTATCTGACCCCAGGAAGGTGTCAATAAAGTTTCCCCTTCCTGGGACAATGAATTCACGGTGTTCTTATTTCAATTTCCAGGAGTGTATTTCTTTGTGTCGACCAGTGAGTATTATTATATACAAAGTGTTCTTATTAGGTGAAAGGACTCCTGCTCTACCGAAACCTTTGATCGTTGTTCACGGAGGGATCTCAGCCGTCTGTAATTATAAACATAAGGGGACTGCTACTGTAAAACTTCGTATTTGGATTGGGTGGTTTGGGGGACGAGACCAAACAGCGCGGTCATCGGTCTCATAGGAACAGGAAGGATGGGGAAGGAAGTCGGCCGTGCCCTTTTCAAAGGAACCGTCCCGGCATTTAGCTGAAGCGATTTAGGGAAATCGCGGAAAACCTAAATCAGGATTGCCGGACGAGGGATTCGACCGTCGTCCTCCCGAATGCGAGTCCAGTGCGTTAACCACTGCGCCACCTCGCTCCGTCTTATTTTGAAAATGGACTTAATTAATTATTGTCAGCGTAAATGCACGTCCTTCCTCTATCTCTGCAACACGAATGGAGTTTTTCTTCCACTGCTACAACTCACTGAAATTTTTATTGACTTTTTCACTCCGAGAAATTTGAGCGAGCGATCTGTTTTACTTGGGAAAAACTTTCAAAACTGGAGATCACATGAATATTCCTGTGCTTACAAACAACCAGTTTCGACAGACTTTACTATCGTCTTCAGATCTCAAACATAGTGCATATAGATAGGATATATCTCTTTTCATATTTGAAATATAAGTTTCCGTTAGGCATTAGTGGAAACGGAAATGGAACTAAATTTTCATATCTTTAAAAATTCATGTAGTGAAATGTGTTCGTTTTGAGTTGGACCTCATGTGAAGTTGTCATGTAAATGAAATGTGGCACATAAATAAAGGTTCATCATAAATGAAGCATTTAAAACCGAGAAGCAGCTTGTGAACATGATTATGTCCATGTACGCAGCACTAACTAGTTGTCAGTCATAAAAAAACATTGCTTACAAATGCGCAAAAATGATAATAACATTTACAGTTAAGATTAACAGCTGTGATACTGCTCATTTTATTGTATACTGAGTGTTTCATGACGTAACATTCATCTGTGAGCGCTATGTACATATATGGACATGCTCTTGTACATAATGTGCTTCTTGATTTTAAATGTTTTATTTATGACAAATCTTTATATTATGTGCTATATTTTATCTACATGACAACGTGAAGTGAGGTCCAACCCCCACTGGACACATTTTGCAATATAAATTTACCGAGGTACGTAAATGTACAGTTCCATTTCCACTCAAGGGCACTATGTTACGGACCTGAAAGTGACAGCGAAGTCTGTCGAAACCCATTATAAATAAAGGAACATTTATGCTATCTTGGCTGCAGAAAGTTTTTACCAAGAACTGAAATCTTGTTCCTTTTAATGCAGATTTGACCTTGTGGGACAGCTTAGTGGCACTGATACGTCAGGCGAATAGGATGGATGGTCTAACGCTGGGATGTTGTACTTCGCTAGAAACGTCTCATCAGACAATGCAATATGAGCCGGTGCCTCGTCTTGATGCACAACCAGTGACTTGTTCTTCGACAAAACGGATCGTTTTTTAATTATTTTTTCACGGTCTTGACCAAGCACCCCAAAACAGTATGTCGATTAACAGTATGACCTTTCGGGAACTCAGTGACGATCGAAAACGCAATCATCATCGATTTTATATTAATTGGTTCATTCGCGCTTTTTCGTTCACGGTGGCGTTGTTCTCCTCCAGTGCGCGGACTGGCACTTAATTTCTGGATCACAAGTGAAAAACCAAGATTCGTCCCATGTTCTCACTATTTCCAACTAATTAGGATCATTTTCAGTGATATTTAAAGCGTCAGTACAAATGTTCTCACTAGCTTGTTTCTGATCGATCGTGAAAATTTTCGACACTAGTTTCGCACAAACTTTTCTCATGTTAAACTGGTTATGTAAACTTTGCCACACATTCTTTGTCAATTCTTACAGATTGAGCAATGAGTGGAATACCGACGATTATATCCAAACAGATGAGATACGTTTTCTATATTTTCATCCGTTTTTGATGCTAAACTGCGTCCCGCGCGAGTGTCATCTTCAGTGTCTTTTCGGTGATCTTGGAAACGCTTAGACCACTCAATAACTGACGTACCTGATAAAAGTCTTCGTCATATACTTCTTTTATTTGCAGATAGTTTTCAGTAGCCGTTTCTCCCAGTTTTGTGTGAAACCTCACGACAATTCGGGGCTCCATCGTTTCCAATTTATGGCTCTCTGGACGTGCCTATTCAGCCATGTCAGTAGTGCTATGTCAATTATGGCGATACAAGCGTTAGGACAACACAACGCCCGGTCCCACACTGGAGAAAATCTCCGACCTGAACGGGAATCGAACGCGGTGCCCTTTCTTGTCGACTCGCCGCACAGACGGTGCAACTGCTAAGGTGGACACTCTTATTACCCACACAATTTTTCCGGCAAAACTAAATAACTACTCTGGCACAGACGAAGCCCGCGGCTGCAGATTTGTCTATAGACACCATAAATGCCGCATTTTAGTCATTAGGCTTCAATCTTCACGGCTATTGGTCGTTCATCTTTGGCGAATGTATGTCTCTTTGTCAGCAACAGTCTTTAGCTTTGGCTGCAAGGATGAATTTTAATTGCAGTAATTTATAATCAGTTTCGGGACTGCAAGCCTCATCTTCAGAGGCACATTGAGCTATACACCTAAACGATATTGAGCGTTATTATTTTTGGGACAGTGTACGTAGTTTACTGTTGACCGCTGAGGTGTCATTTTGTGTGCTGTTATGGACGCTAGTGATGCACGGCTGCAGTTCGATGATGGCATCTAGTTATAAACCAGAAAATGGAATACCTAATAATTCGATTAGACATGTGTAATGTGCATCTGAAGATGGCAGTCCCAAAATAGATTATGCAAAAAAAGAAAATAAAGATCATTCTTGCAACCACAGGTTAACTTATTTATAACTGCGACTACTTTTTCATTCTAAGAGAGGTAGTTGAGGAAAATAACATTCTCAGTAAAGTAGTTAAAACCAGACTATCGGTAATAATGAGACAGCGGGCAATGACGAACAAAATTAAAGCCTAGAAGTCTCTCACGAACGGCTAGTTGTACTAAATATCCTCACTGAATTTTGCAAGTATGTGGCAAAAGAATGCTTTCGACAAGTTTTTCATTGTCTTCGTCTAACGAGGAGCTAACGAATTCACGCTGACGTAAATGGTGTAGATTGCGAACAGAGAGTAGGGGTAGGTACTATATTATCACGAAGGAACCAATGACGCTGGCGACGCTGCTTCATCGTTAGCACCCATGTAGTCTCTGCTCGCTGTGGATATTTACGCCCGTGGATTATTTACATCTGTGTGATTATCTTACTTCTTCAACAGTTACTAACTTCCCTGAAGAAGGTGATAACTGACATTGCCGAAAGCTCGACTTTATAGAAATTTAAGATGACAATGACGCCGAAGGCACTTAATACACACAGCAAAATAGTTCACAGAGAACCTACTGCTGCAGACACAACTATACCAGACTGTTCTACACAACCAACGTCTCATGTAGATCAGTGCTGTACAAAGCCTACAAATTTGCACTTGAACATACGCAGTTCCTACAAGAAACATAAACATGTTATAACAAGAAACAACTCAATAAATATATAACCGTTCTTCGATTTATTGACACGCCACTGATAAAAAAAATTCTGTTACCAAGCACGAAGTTATAGATGAACAATTTATGGAAATTATATCAACTGATGGAGGTCATATCATCGTCCAGAAGGTGCAAATGAAATGCTGAAATCCGGCGGAAATCGTGAAGGCTGGAGAGACCTCTAGTGGTAATC
This sequence comes from Schistocerca cancellata, assembly GCF_023864275.1. Lineage (NCBI taxonomy): Eukaryota > Metazoa > Arthropoda > Insecta > Orthoptera > Acrididae > Schistocerca > Schistocerca cancellata. Next base: position 615,340,529 of record NC_064630.1, on the reverse strand, counting down.
CAGGTCTGGCGCGGTTTCGAAGCACTCGGCGCTCGGTACCAGAGAAACAGTTCACTTTCCTTACCTGATCTTATTGCGTCATTTTCTTCTTTTCGGTCCTAACCACAATTATTGACTGTTCCTTCTTTATTTAGGTAAGAAACGAACTTCAAGTATCCTGGACCGGCGCGCTCACATAGAAGCGGTTCGACATTCGGTTTATATTAAGGCAGGTTTTCAGGAGCATTAAAAAGGGCGGAAACGACGTTTATATTGATCTCTATTCCAATTTTCTGTACAGGTTTCGGGACGCTCGGAACTGAGGTGAAGCAAAGCGTTTTTCATATGTGTAGGATAGATGGTTATTTGTGGCATTTCTGCCGAAAGGGCACAATGTAGGAGCACGCATAAGTGTTTCACACCACATCGTACATTGTTTAACATGGAGCTCCGCTGCTGACCGCTCCCTACGTGTTCACAGGTTGACCCAACGACATCATCAGTTACGGTTGTAATGGGCACGGGACCAGTGGGATTCGATCCTTGATCAATCGGAACGTGTCGGTTCTTCGGGTGAACCACATTTTTGTTAAGTCAATGGTCGTCTCCATAACAGCCGTCATCAGGTGACGGCGCGGCGGCTCGAAACGTGCAGCGTGCCACGGACGCAGGCTGGTGGGAGCAGAATTATGTTAAGGGGGACATTCTCCTGCGATAGCATGTGATCTGCAGTAGTAATCGCAGACACGCTGACAGCTGCGAACCACCTGCCTCCCTTCATAATTATATCCTCGCCAACGTCTGTGTCATCTTTCAGCGGTGTAATTGTGTCTCAGAGCCAGAACCGTGATAAAAAGGTTTGAGGAACATTATAGTGAAGTCGCGCTGGAGTCTCGGCGACCATATTCACCTAATGTAGATCCTGCGTAATCTATATGGGTCCGTAATTGGTCCTATCACAGCGTAAGCAAATCAGCAGGCCGCTAATGAAGCGAATTTGAATGAGCTGTCCTTAGACATCTAATGTCACGTAGCTCCACAAACCTACCGACAAACAGTTGGAACTCTGATACGCGTCGTTGACGTACTTCATTCCAAAGGTGGAAAAATGAGGTATTAATCAGGTGATGAAACATTTTGGCTCATCACTGTAATGAGATGCATGGTTCCATCCACCTGTTAGTGTATCACGACCGCCGTCATACGGTATCAGGATAGTTTCTCAGCAAACATCTGTACACTCATCTACAGCCGCCACCAAAGAGGGTGACACTAGGGATAATGCAAGTGATGTCAGTCATCGTTCACTATACCAGTGCTTAAAGACAGCCAATACGGTGAACATCACAGTCCTAAGAGTGCAGATAAGTATTACAAAACTTCTATCACTAAATCACTGTAAACTTTTGCAAATCTTTGCTGCCATTTGTTTCTGCCGCAGGTATTGTCTGATCATAATTGACCCTGTAAAGATATGATTAGTTGCTACATGTAAGGCAGACACCTCATAACAGTAATTGTAGTAACAATGGTAGGAAGCTCTGTTTGTGCCATATTTATATGTTTTACGTCAAGTGCATTTCGTGAATGCACCATTATTCAAAACTTTTAAATCTATGAAATTCAAGTGCTATTCGCAATGCTAATTCATCTTGAATAAGGATTACGTTATTTATACAGGATGCCACAACTGATGATGAAAATTAAGTTTAACCAATTAAAATAAACTGATTTTAAAATATGCATAGCCGACTACTTGTCAAGCGAAAGCGAGATACTTTTTTGACACTTGTAGCTGGCATAAAGCACTGCCTACATGAACTAATGCTGTCACTCAATGTCATAGACACACCTACTTCCATAGAGGAACTGATTCTATCCATTCAAAGACGACTGGAAGTTTGAAGGGCAACTGGTTTCCTACATCGTACTAGCCGTAGTAACGCACTGTGTTTTCGGTGTTTAAAATTTTTGTCCATCCTCTACAGAAGTTCATACAGAAAACTGTGATACTAAGAAAAGAGAGGAGCACGAAATTCATGATAACAATCTGAGAAAGAGAGTGAAAATACTGTTGTTTTGTATCTCTTAAACCAAACACAATTTTGCACTGTTATAATATATCGTTGTACAAGAAAAAAATAATAATGATAGAAGCTTATGTACATACAAGTCTGTACATACAGTCCTTGTGGTAATATTGGTCCCTAGCATTAAGCCAAAACGCAATGGAGAAGGCCTGCAAAACGTAAAACTGCATCCTTCGAAACGTTGGAAATTCTAGTAAGGCAGTTTTCTTAACATCTGTAGAACTTTTCGTCGTTGTCTCGAGGAAAATGGTTAACTTAGTGATAAATCATTGTCATTATACACTCCTGGAAATTGAATTAAGAACACCGTGAATTCATTGTCCCAGGAAGGGGAAACTTTATTGACACATTCCTGGGGTCAGATACATCACATGATCACACTGACAGAACCACAGGCACATAGACACAGGCAACAGAGTATGCACAATGTCGGTACTAGTACAGTGTATATCCACCTTTCGCAGCAATGCAGGCTGCTATTCTCCCATGGAGACGATCGTAGAGATGCTGGATGTAGTCCTGTGGAACGGCTTGCCATGCCATTTCCACCTAGCGCCTCAGTTGGACCAGCGTTCGTGCTGGACGTGCAGACCGCGTGAGACGACGCTTCATCCAGTCCCAAACATGCTCAATGGGGGACAGATCCGGAGATCTTGCTGGCCAGGGTAGTTGACTTACACCTTCTAGAGCACGTTGGGTGGCACGGGATACATGCGGACGTGAATTGTCCTGTTGGAACAGCAAGTTCCCTTGCCGGTCTAGGAATGGTAAAACGATGGGTTCGATGACGGTTTGGATGTACCGTGCACTATTCAGTGTCCCCTCGACGATCACCAGTGGTGTACGGCCAGTGTAGGAGATCGCTCCCCACACCATGATGCCGGGTGTTGGCCCTGTGTGCCTCGGTCGTATGCAGTCCTGATTGTGGCGCTCACCTGCACGGCGCCAAACACGCATACGACCATCATTGGCACCAAGGCAGAAGCGACTCTCATCGCTGAAGACGACACGTCTCCATTCGTCCCTCCATTCACGCCTGTCGCGACACCACTGGAGGCGGGCTGCACGATGTTGGGGCGTGAGCGGAAGACGGCCTAACGGTGTGCGGGACCGTAGCCCAGCTTCATGGAGACGGTTGCGAATGGTCCTCGCCGATACCCCAGGAGCAACAGTGTCCCTAATTTGCTGGGAAGTGGCGGTGCGGTCCCCTACGGCACTGCGTAGGATCCTACGGTCTTGGCGTGCATCCGTGCGTCGCTGCGGTCCGGTTCCAGGTCGACGGGCACGTGCACCTTCCGCCGACCACTGGCGACAACATCGATGTACTGTGGAGACCTCACGCCCCACGTGTTGAGCAATTCGGCGGTACGTCCACCCGGCCTCCCGCATGCCCACTATACGCCCTCGCTCAAAGTCCGTCAACTGCACATACGGTTCACGTCCACGCTGTCGCGGCATGCTACCAGTGTTAAAGACTGCGATGGAGCTCCGTATGCCACGGCAAACTGGCTGACACTGACGGCGGCGGTGCACAAATGCTGCGCAGCTAGCGCCATTCGACGGCCAACACCGCGGTTCGTGGTGTGTCCGCTGTGCCGTGCGTGTGATCATTGCTTGTACAGCCCTCTCGCAGTGTCCGGAGCAAGTGTGGTGGGTCTGACACACCGGTGTCAATGTGTTCTTTTTTCCATTTCCAGGAGTGTACAAACAATATTTAAAGAAAGAGTAAACGACTAAATCATAAAATGAAACTAGATTTACGAGATTTAGTAGAGAACAGTTTATTTCAGTTATTGGTTACAAGTAATCCTATACAATATCTACACGTGTTTTACACTGTCTTTCCTCTGTCTTACGAAACAGGGCTGTGTGTCAGTCCACGGACAATTTTTTAAATGAGCCTGCGATGCCGTAGATGTCGCCATCGTGGTCCTTGGCGGGGCGTTTGCTCTCGTCTGACAGGTACTTGTCCTTTTCCAGAAGCCACTCACGGTTGACCATCTCCAAAAGTTTGTCTGAAACACAAAGAACAATGTAGCTTTCAAATTTACACAAGCGCTCTGGTTTTCAGTAGCTTTCCTGTATGAACGTAAGAAGTAATTTGAGACACTGTTATTATCAAAGTCATAACGTAGGACTGTTTGTATTTTCTTGTGGAAACAAGTATTAATTTTCTTCCGCAAATGTTACTAATGCTGGATAATCTGTGCAAAGCAGGTTTTGTTCTGAACCCCGATGTTAAAAGAACAATGACAGTTCTGTAAGTCTGCGCAACATCGTTATCTATTCGTTAGAAGTGTCTTCCTTAAAAATTCTGTACAGACCAATTTTGAAGTAACGTAGTGATTGAACGTGGCAGAAGGTCTGTATTTCCACGAGAATGACCATGAAGATGACCTTTACACAGAAACAGTGCTTGTCAGTTCACATTCAGTTATCAAGTCTCCTTTGCCAGTAAAGTGGTTCTATCTTTGTTGTACTGTATCTTCTCTGTGATTTCGGATGAACGACAAATATTGAAGATCTGGATTGACTGATTCCTAATTGTGGCAGGGCGGGTTGTAGTTAACATTAATATGATTTGAAGACAGTTCGACAACTATTTATGAGAGGTGCAGTGCCTGTAATATTACTTGAAAAATGTATTCGGCTTTTAACTCAGTGACGAAGGGTTTAATTTACAGAGTGAATTCGTGTGACAGTGTCAGCATTTAATTGCGTCATCTCTGCGTAGCGTACGGTTCTTAATTCACTGTGTCAAACTGAATCAAACTTTTGCTCTGTGATTTTTGTGTTCAGTTGTTTTATGAAAGATGACCGTAGCAGCGGAACATTTTTTGATATTCACTGCTTTGATTTTTACCCCCATTTGACTGGAATGCATTTAAAAAGAAAATCTTGTTGTTCAAAGGACAGATTGTGACTAACACATTCTAGGTCCCTAAGCTTACTAACGTGACGTCTGAAGATTTAATTACGGCACTGAAAGAATACAAGGGTAGTTTCCTAAACGTTTTGAGGACGCTGCAAACGTCACATCGGTTTCCTAGACCGCTTGCCATTTCAATTGAAAACGCCCCTGTGCATATCTACATAACTGGTTGACCTTCAGTGTGATTCCTGATTTAAAAAGAAATCCGTTTACGTTAACACTGTCGAGAGCGCCTACACTGTTGTACTCAGGTAGAGATTCCACGTTTGCATAATGGGGTTACGAAAGTGCTGTAATACTTCTATCAGTGTATGTGTGTCCAAGACTTTTTTTTTATTACAACACTGAACAGGTCACAATTACGGGGAAGCCCGAGAGCGAAAATCTGTAAAATTGTTCGCAGAATAAGGCGTTACGTCTTCAGTGCGCCGAAAATAATTAAGTAATACTGAAAACCTGTTTCGTCCGTGATCTGTGTTGTTGAGAAATACTGCATTGCTAGCTAAATACGGCACGTTCGTTGTTGCCCCCTCTTCCCCCTCCTCACACTCAGACATCATGGAGTGGATGTGTGGGAAATTAGAATCCACGCTGAGCTCTGTGGCCTACGAGCCAGGTACCCTAATAATTAGGGTAAGCGGCCAGATGGTCTTTAAATATAGGCTACTGGCCATTAAAATTGCTACACCACGAAGATGACGTGCTACAGACGCGAAATGTAACGGAGAGTAAGACGATGCTGTATTATGCAAATGATTAGCTTTTCAGGGCATTCACACAAGGTTGGCGCCGGTGGCGACACCTACAACGTGCTGATATGAGGAGAGTTTCCAACCGATTTCTCATACACATACAGCAGTTGACCGGCGTTGCATGGTGAAACGTTGTTGTGATACCTCGTGTATGGAGGAGAAATGCGTACCATCACGTTTCCGACTTTGATAAAGGTCGGATTTTAGCTTATCGCGATAGAGGTTTATCGTATAGTGACACTGCTGCTCGCGTTTGTCGAGATCCAATGACTGTTAGCAGAATATGGAATCGGGTAATACGGAACGCCGTGCTGGATCCCAACGGCCTCGTATCACTAGCAGTCGAGATGAAGGCGTCTTATCGGCATGGCTGTAACGGATCGTGCAGACACGTATCGATCCCTGAAACAACAGGACGTTTGCAAGACAACAACCAACTGCAAGAACAGTTCGACGATGTTTGCAGCAGGAAGGACTATGAGCTCGGAGACCATGGCTGCGGTAACCCTTGACGCTGCATCACAGACAGGAGCGCCTGCGATGGTGTGCTCAACCACAAACCTGGATGCTCGAATGGCAAAACGTCATTTTTTTGGATGAATACAGCTTCTGTTTACAGCATCATGATGGTCGCTTCCGAGTTTGGCGACATAGCGGTGAACGCACATTGGAAGCGTGTATTCGTCATCGCCATACTAGCGTATCACCCGGCGTGATGGTATGGGGTGCCATTGGTTACTCGTCTCGGTCACCTATTGTTCGAATTGACGGCAGTTTCAACAGTGGACGTTACATTTCAGATGTGTTACGACCCGCAGCTCTACCCTTCATTCGTTCCCTACGAAACCCTACATTTCAGCAGGATAATGCCCGACCGCATGTAGCAGGTCCTGTACGGGCCTTTGTGGATACAGAAAATTTTCGACTGCTCCTCTGGCCAGCACATTCTCCAGATCTCTCACCAATTGAAATGTTCTGGTCAATGGCGACCAAGGAACTGGCTCATCACAATACGCCAGTCACTACTCTTCATTAACTGTGGTATCGTGTTGAAACTGTATGGGCAGCTGTACCTGTACACGTCATCCAAGCTCTGTTTGACTGGATGTCCAGACGTATCAAGGCCGTTATTATGGCTAGAGGTGGTTGTTCTGGGTACTGATTTCTCAGGATCCATGCACCCAAATTCCGTGAAAATGTGATCAATGTCAGTTCTAATATAATATATTTGTCCAATGAATACCCGTTTATCATCTGCATTTCTTCCTGGTGTAGCAATTTTAATGGCCAGTAGTGTAGATGGATGTGTGGGATGTGATGAATCTGTTCGGTGAACTTTTAGAGGAGCTGCTTACAGGCAAAGTTGTCAACAGGTCCAGCAGTGCCTCCCAGCTCGTCTGGTACGCAGTCAGGCTGCACTTCGTCGAACAGAGTCGTCGATCCTGGAAGGTGCGCGAAAACCTGCAACAGATAGGCGGTATGACACGAAACAGTCCGAACACTGGTATGTTTTCTCTAGTGCACTACTGAGTCATTACCACACTGTCACTTCAATAAACAAACTACTCTTTAAACTGAAATTAATGAGCATTACAGAACGCAATGGAGAAACTGGAATCAAATTAATGAAAATGTTCTCAGTAGCCACATTTGTAGAAGCAGAAACTTACCTAAGTAAAACTTGATTTAGTTTCACTTGAAAATAGTATTGCGGAGACTAAGGGTGGTGAAAACAGATGTTGCCACTTACGTCATATCAGTAGAAATGTGCCTGATATTAACCTTGAAATATCTGGAGTATCTGATGTTATCAGATCAGTTAACAAGTCCCATTGTTCATTACAAAAACAGTATTTTCCTACTTCGCTGCACAAATAATTCGACCTCAAAGCACCCTGCTGAAACCAGGATTTCATTAGCAGACATGATTGCGCAAATTTATTTAGTTGCATCCGTAATCGGAAACGCAATAAGCTAAGTCTCCGGACAGAGAATTAGTCATCCCAGGAAGCATCACACTAAGACAGTCTACGTTCCATGATGATGCCACATAATACAGTTTCGCAGTCAGTGGGCGATACGGTGATTGTGTAGTTGTCAAACCTGCAGCGTATGCATGCACTCTGTGAACAGGATAGATGAGAATGTCCATAGCAATAATTACAATCACACAGAATAGAGGGCAAGACTTGGATAAAGAGAATGTTGAAGTGAACACCCTGGTCCACACTCACGATAAACTGAATGCGTGGCCCCAAGTCATAGCACCAACAACACCCTGAAAACATCACAAAACCACTCTCCACCCTGAAATACAACCTCCACACACACTCGGCTGCAGATGCGCTCTACGCAGTGCATCAACTGAGTAGAGGAGAACAGCAACCCATTAGACCACAACACAAACGTCTAGACAGCTACTGTCCAGAGTGAAATCACCACTTTGCAGCGGAGTGCTCGCTGATATGAAACTTCCTGGCAGATTAAAACTGTGTTAAGTATTAATCTCCTCGTCTTCCACCGTAACACACGTTCGTAAGACATTTAAAATATTTTCAGCATAATTCGGGTATATGAAATGCTAAAGCGAAACCAACACAGAACACAGAAACTACATTGAGGCATATATTCATGATAACGTCGCACTATTCACAAGGAATCGTTAAATGCTATATACAATCAAGAGTGAGACGTTTTTAGTCTTTTGCAGCCATACAGTTATGTATCTACGAAATAATATTAAAATTTATAGATAACACATTGACGATTCATATAGTAAAACAGGTGCTTATATACAGGTGCAAAAATTTTAAAATACAAAACTGAATGAGAAATGCAGTAGACTCCTGAAGCTGTATTTATGTCAGTGGATTGGACACCCACACAAGCCGGTTTCGCATTTTTTAATTTGTGTTATCTGCTGTGTATAAATGCTCTATCATATGGTGTAGCGAGCTGTTACAGAATGCCGCAGTGTAGTATTTGGCGGGGCTAGGCAAAGTTCTCAGCCCTCGTAAACTGACAAAAACCATCATCAAATATGACTCTCCAGTCTGTGTTAAAATCACGAACTGTCTTCACTTTACCGACTAGAATATCTTCCTGTCGTCCTATGTCAAGCACCAATTGCTTGACATATACCATACGACAAAGCATTTACAAACACCAGAAGATGCAACATGTAAGTTGTTTGGGTCTCTAAACGACCGAAATAATTACAGCTACAGCAGACTATTTGACTATATTTTAATAGTTTTAAAACCTATATTTAAACACCTGTTGTACTATATGACTTGCCAAGTTGTTATGCATAACTACTTTAGCTGTGGCTGCTCCAGTTTTAAAATTGTCTGTAACTTTGATTTTAATAATTACATTTAAAGGAACATAGAATGCGAAATTATTGTCTTACTAGGCCACCATGAAAGAACAATAACCATATCTTGAAAGTTAATATCGCACAAAACAATTACTGTGCCTACTAGCAATATTATTCGTCTAACAAACATTAGTCAACTGCTACAGTTCTCCATTCTCAATAATCTGAGTTGATTTTTCAGCAGTAAGACGCTTTGATCCCCTCTATAACATCAGTATACGTCTCACGAATGCAGTGTTTACATATCAGACACAGAGTCATGTCTTTCTTGGAATCACCATAATAGGTAGTACAGAACCGAGTATCCTCGTTGGAATTGAAACTTCTGTTTACTGAAGGCAATGAATGTTTAGCTTTTGCTATCTTCTTCGGCCTAGAACTCGGGAGTCGTTTTTTCACAGCGGTTCTTCTTCTCCCTATTGTTTTTGTCGCACCATGTTTGAGGATCTGACTGTGTTGACCACATGTTAGTATAACTCTTGTCAGAACTTTGTTCGTTTTCGCCTTTTCCAAATGAGATTTTGGGTGGTTGTAACATACTTTCTCCTTGAAACCTGCGTGCCATGTGACAGTTCACTAGTAGATGCTGCTTCTACTAGTGAATTGTCTCAAACCTCTAAAATAGGACACCATCTGTTTCAGACTGAACTGCTGCTACAAAATGACAGTCTTGAAACATAAATCTGGCCAAACTCCTGTTTTAGCAAAGCCATTATTCCCGTATATACTATTGTTGATGGTCCATATGCTTTCCCAAACAATGTTGCCATGTGGAACTGGGTGACAACCTCTACTCTCTCTTCGCTCCGTCTATGTCGTAGGAACTTCTCCATTTCATTAATGTAATAACTATTTAGAGGCCTGAAGAATGAAACGTCAAGGGGCTAGGGTCTATGTGTCGTGTGATCCGGTAGTGAAAGCATAATTACACCATTTTTTCCAGCAGGCTCTATAGCTTCGTTATTTACGGTGTGTGTACAATGTTCGGCTAGAAGGAGTAAATCTTATTTTTCCTTCGAAGGGTAGACGACTTCGATTAAATGTTTTAATCACGGCACAAATACGTCTTTATATGCGAATCCACTTTCGGGGCTGTATGCAAAATATGTTCCAAGTGGAGCACCGTCTTTTAATCCGTCTGCAGGACGCGTACTTTTGCAAATTAGATGTGTAGGGACATATAGTTCAGTGGAAGATACACAGCAATCTACTGTTGTAGTAAGCCTTTTCCTCACTGAGTATGGATCTCTCAGCCTTTATACCCTTCGAAGCTAAAACTTTTCGAGGTTTCTTTTGGGCTGCTGACAAACCTGTCTTACCCGCGTTGAAAATTGGTGTAGCATCAAGCTTATTCTCGTCAAGAAACCACGCTCAGACGTCAAAAAATGGTTAACGTTATCTTTTTGAATCCTTTGGCCTGCGCAAAGGATGTCGGCTCTGACTCACGCAAGTTGAGATCGGAATGTCTCATAAACAAATAACACCACTTCTTTCCCTCGACTCGAGCTGTCTCGAAAGCTGGGATGCTCAACTCCCGAGGTGTTATCCCAAACAAATATTCCTCTACTTTAAGGGCATGCGACACTAGTTCTTGTTCCACAACCTGGGCCGACCACACGCTGCTGTCTGTTCTTTTTTCTGCTCCACTGGAAAACAGTTTATTCCGTTTGAAGTCTGTGAAACGCAGCTCTTGGAACATCATATGACCTGGCATCCTCATTCAACCCCATGTCACATTTCGCGCTGATTCAAGTGCGTGACTCACATTATCATCCTCCCACTTGCGATATTTCATTCCTAGCGGCATCTAGAACAAAATATGAACGGTATACAGTGCAGTAATAATGATTTTCAGTCTACGTATTGACCAAGTACACTTCAAAAGCTACAAGTAGGTGAAAATCACTAATGAAATAATGGGAACATAATTCCAATAAAATATTCGTTACGTTAAAATTAGATTCAAATAATTCGTTTCGTAACAAAGGAAGCGAGAACTACTCCAGTTATCACCTCCAAGACGACATGTGGCTGCCGAAAAGTACATATACGCGAAACGGGAATGACTGTTAAACACCGTATGAAAGAATACGAGCGCCACACGCGCCTGAAACGAAATGTGAAATAGGTGGTGGGTTGATATTGGTTTCAATAACGAACGTGAACTGGCCGAGGAAACCAACATTTTTTGAAGAAAAGTCGAGAGGCGATTGAAATTTTTAACAACATATGTAACTTCATTAGAGAGGACGGCTACAGGCTCTCGACATCGTGGCTCCTCGCCATCACGGAAGTGAATACGCGGCCGCGGTGTACGAGCAATGCAAACAACGCCCCTGCAGCCACCTCTGCAGACAGTAATATTTTGAAACTTCCTGGCAGATTAAAACTGTGTGCCCGACCGAGACTCGAACTCGGGACCTTTGCATTTCGCGGGCAAGCGCTCTACCATCTGAGCTACCGAAGCACGACTCACGCCCGGTACTCACAGCTTTACTTCTGCCAGTACCTCGTCTCCTACCTTCCAAACTTTACAGAAGCTCTCCTGCGAACCTTGCAGAACTAGCACTCCTGAAAGAAAGGATATTGCGGAGACATGGCTTAGCCACAGCCTGGGGGATGTTTCCAGAGTGAGATTTTCACTCTGCAGCGGAGTGTGCGCTGATATGAAACTTCCTGGCAGATTAAAACTGTGTGCCCGACCGAGACTCGAACTCGGGACCTTTGCCTTTCGCGGGCAAGCGCTCTACCATCTGAGCTACCGAAGCACGACTCACGTCCGGTACTCACAGCTTTACTTCTGCCAGTACCTCGTCTCCTACCTTCCAATATTAATTTTTGGATAAACATTTTCCCTCTCTCGATCTGCCGCTTTCGCTTCAATCCCATGATCATGGCCCAACAGACACATTATTTCCTCCGATATGCGTCTCGCCAAATGACAACAACGGGAATACCCCAGAAATTTGAGCTAATGGAAAACCTTACCGGCTGTCATTCTTCCCACTCGCCATTCAAGAATGCAAAAGAGAAGGTGGGATCAGACAGTGGTTTCAGAAATACTTTCAGCTACACACTATCCGTTACCTGGCAGAATACTGATGTAGATATAGAAGGTCCCAAATCGACATTACAGGGTATTGCACGAACACCCAAGGAAATGGGTTACCAACACTCTTTGAACTATTAACTAGGCAGGTTACTACGGTAATATTTCGGACAGTGACTGAAATGTGACGCTGTTAAATCCGTAATTCATTCAATGGAATGTGAGTGGAAATGCCGTCACCTTTTTTTTAAAACTTTTTTTTATTTTTATTTTATTTTTAGCTGGGATTATCTGACAGTGGTCAGAAGACTTTGACGGAGGTTTTGAACACTTTGAACACTACCGTCCAATACAATGTGCAAATTTAAATTTAAGGACTCTGCATGCAGTGACACAACGTGGACATGGCGTCTGAGATTGGTGGTTGATTGGGAAGACACAGCGGATAGTAGCATTATAATGAAGGCAGATGATCTCAGGAGTCTACCGGACAATATAGTGATGTGTGGAGCAGTTTCCATGTACAGTCATACTCAAAAGTATCCCAACGACCTGAATTGCATTTCGCCTGATTCGCATGCAACCCACATAACGCAGCTATCTAGCAGGTCCTCTAATCGCTCCTTGGTACAGTCGTTTGACTATTGAAAATGGTTCCAACAAGTCATTACTAGAAAACACTGCTCTGTATCGCAATAACTCAAGATGTAAAGTAATACTACTATACTACAAATATAAGGTAACACCTTATCACAGGTAAGACTGTCCTTAAGGTTTGTAAGCTCACATTTATTACAATAAATGGCATACCTGAAATGTTACCACTCTCATTATTACGTCAGATAGGTAATCCACGTAGTAAGTTCGTCGTATTCATGATTTCCTCTTCAAAGTAACATACCGTACTTATTATTTAACACAAAATGTCATTAAAAGTTTAAGTTATTCACGAGCAGCTAGATGAGAAAATGTATGAACTTCAAATGACACGACGAACCGTCTCGTTTTGCATATGGATTCAAAGCCAGGTCATGCAGACTAAGCAAAGATTTCGTGACTGATGGAAGCTAACAGTCATTCCTGATTAGGCATACAGAGAGTGATATACCTCGATTTTAGTAGTATTACTTTACATCTTGAGTTATTGCGATACAGAGCAGTGTTTTCTAGTAATGACTTGTTGGAACCATTTTCAATAGTCAAACGACTGTACCAAGGAGCGATTAGAGGACCTGCTAGATAGCTGCGTTATGTGGGTTGCATGCGAATCAGGTGAAATGCAATTCAGGTCGTTCGGACGCTTTTGTGCACGACTGTACACGCGGGAAGACGTCTGTTACTATAGGAACTGGTACAATTAAGACAGTGTCGTGGCTGGTCAGGTGAAGGCGTCCAGAGGGCCGAACGTCTCTAACACGGTGTCAAAGTTGTTTCATGGCGACGTTTATGTCAGAAGTGTTGCCGGCTAAGGAGAACCTTATAGAGTCCCAAACCGTATGCCAGAGCAGTACTTTTATCTGACACTATTTGGAAAGTATATGTCACCTTAAGTACTTCGCGACAAGCGATAATACGAAGCAGCTTTTACGCAGCTATTTATGCTGTATACGTGTAGCTTTTTTTTTTTTTTTAGTCTTATGGGACTTAACTGCTAAGGTCATCTGTCCCTAAGCTTACACACTACTTAACCTAAATTATCCTAAGGGCAAACACATACCAATGCCCGACGGAGAACTCGAACCTCCACCGGGACCAGCCACACAGTCCATGACTGCAGCGCCTAAAACGGCTAGGCTAATCCCGCACGGCTCTGTAGCTTGTAGCGTACAGTGGAGCACACGAGTCATGAGGCTCAACATAGCGAGAGGCTGTACATAGTCAGATATGTAAAACGTACCACGGCGTATGGACTTATATCCAAGTAGATTATATGTTATAGACAAGGAGAAGAAAATAATGAGAGATACGTATGACTTACCCTCTTCTGCAACTTTTCAGATAGCGCCATCTTTGCTATTTTCATGACTGAATGTATGATCTTCGATGCATTCACCAAGTGAAGTCCTTTCAATCGCCGGCGGTAAGCAGTCTATACATACAAAATTTATTAATTAGGTGAGCACTAACCTCTCTTTAAGGCTGAACACTTAAGTTTAAAATGATATGGAAGTATTTACTTTAGTTGTATATAACTAAATTGAATTTAAACGTTAACGTAAGTGGAGCAAACATTTCAATTTCTCATTCGTTTGATGTTTTAAAAACTAAACTGCTAACGAAAATTCGAATAAGATTATTGATATTTCTTCATAATCCATGAAAGGATTCAACGACAAACTACTCGCACTATACTGCATGAAACGAAGATAGCACCAAATCGATGAGGAAATATGTACGAAGAGAAGTGGTCTCAGACGAATTTAAGGTAATACGAGAGCTGAGCAATATTATTACAGATGTTGAAAAACAAAAGTAATTGCCAAGATTGCTACTAAATGAAAACAATCAAAGGTTTACACAGACGATCATGCTAACAGCTGAATACTAACCCAATGTAGAAGAAATGGTGAGGTAGTTAAATCAGAGTGCTATATTGGTTGGTCTGAATATTAGTATAAAATATTAAGCATTAAATATTAGTATTCAATTTTGAATAAAGGCAGGTAATAGTCGAAGACTTGAAAATGGGTTGGTGAAGCTGCTCAGGAAGCACAAATTCATTTATTTAACGGTATGCTTTGTTAAGGAATAAAGCTGTAACATAAAGGGATGGATCGAGGATGGATCACGAAGCTACAACAGTATCAAGGTACATTTACGTCAGGAAAAAGCTCCACTTCGATAAAGTAAAGAGCTTACTGAGATAAAGTTAAGAGCTTATAAAACTATATACGTGAGTAATGTAGAGTACACCTAAGAGAGAGGTGAAACACTGAGAATACTAATGAAGGTGAGATGACTAGGGGCACACAACAAGAATGGCTCTGAGCACTATGGAACTTAACAGCTATGGTCATCAGTCCCCTAGAACTTAAAACTAACTAACCTAAGGACAACACACAACACCCAGCCATCACGAGGCAGAGAAAATCCCTGACCCCGCCGGGAATCGAACCCGGGAACCCGGGCGTGGGAAGCGAGAACGCTACCGCACGACCACGAGATGCGGGCACAACAAGAATGAGAGAGAAGAGAAGACAGGAGCAATAATGGGAACCAATTGAGAAGCTCCAAACTACGAAAATCTCTAAAACCCGATGAAATGATTAAAAATTGGAGAGAAAGGGAAACGGGTAACTCAACGTGGATAAGAGCAGTAAAAGACAAAGTGTGGCTGAAGCAATGATTTGCGCAGCTATAGTGAGTTAGTCGTCCAAAGAAGATTAACTGTCATATGCGCTAGGCGTGTATAGAATGAGGATTGGTAAAGGAAACAATGGTGAGGAGGGAATATAGAGTACTTAAAGCGAATATTTTTATGAGAAATAAATTCGGAAACACGTAGTAAGAAAACACAGTTCGGCAAATTACTTTGAGCTTAAGAAGACACTAACTTCTTAAGCTGTGATATTAAATACAAACTAGCAATAAAAAGAGAGACAAAAGAGCCGTTTACGTTACTTTTTTTTAATTGAAGAACAACCGTTTTGATAGCGACCTAGAAAAAACAAAGCTGTGTAATTAATTTTGTGCTTATTGCAGGCACATAACGTGGCACACATTGAAACTCCGCACCACACCTCAGCAGCACACCCCTGGAATAGACAGTTTTGGCCATTCTTTTTGTGGCCTCTATCGGGGTGCAGCGGTACTGTGAGCAGGGAATTGCACTACTTACTCGGACGATAGAGATATAACTGTAAATAAACATGAAATTAATTACATAACTTTATTTTTACTTTATGACTAACCCTCGTATGTACTGCACTTTACCTACGGGCCAAGCTGTTTCGGCGTCATAAATGGCCATGTGAGCAGGGGCCTAAATTGGTTTAACATTAGTTTGACTGCAACCGTGGTGTCACTGTTGTAATCTTACACTGTGCTCGTTGCACCCATACCACTGTGACATCCCACATTTTTATCCACCTTCCACTGCGGGTAGGAAATACATTCATCAAGTTTTTAGTAAAATGTCAAATAATAACTCGGCCATTTACCACGGCTTGAGATAATGTTAGCCAGAGATAAGACAGTGTGCACGTCATTGCAGACCTTCTTCTGTTCTCGTTTCTGATGAGTAAGACAATTACGAGTGATTAGTCTTGAGCTATCTATCTCGATTAACAATGAACAAATGGCTAAAGTGAGGACTGATTCGCCATTAGCAAAGAGCACACGCAAATGAACGGAATATACTATTGTAATAATTTATATTAAGGAACGGTTTCAATTACCTTACCTGATTATACACGATGCGAAACGAGAAATTTTAAAATACCACTTACTCGATCATTTTGTGCCAGCCAAGACGAACGAAAAATAACATGAAAAAGATATGCGGAAAATCTTATTATTCTGTGACTCTTCAGTTTCTCCCTTACTTTTTCTTAATCAAACAGTTTACTAATTTACTGCCAATCCATAGTGCACAAAAGGGCACAATGCTTCGGCGATAAGACATGTTTCCATTATCATGTGCACTGATGAACAGAGATCCTGAGGGCTCGCGGCTAGCTTATATCCCCTCCCGCCACAAACCGTTCCCTCCAAAGATGCTGCACTTTTATGCTTCCACCAAAAACCATTAAAACAGTACGGGCTATCTGCCAATTGTTGAGTATGCCGCTAGAGAATGCGCCGAAAGTATACCCTTCATCCTGCTTTCGAATAATGCCAGACAAATAGTTCTCTGATTCGCAGTTATAAGTGACGACACAGCTTCACTCAGGCAGTTATTGTACCAACTGCCAGCAGTTCCAGTTCCAGGTAATAGCAGGCCACCACCAGTCGTCGTAATCGTCGCCGAGAGTCGCAAACATTTATCCGGTAACTGGGTCTGCTGCTACCAACAGTTGTCGGGATTGAACTGTAATGATATTAGCTAGCCATAGTCCATTGGGTTAGATACAGACCAGAGTTCAGAACTTTAAGTCTTTTTCACACTGTCTCGTCAAACTGCAGCTGAATATTTGTGTATATATTATTTTAATAAATTCCTCCCACAGTGGTGTTGTGCAGCCCTCTGAACCTACATATTATCCTCATCCATCCATGCACAACTACTGCTTGCAACCTCTTGCCTCAGGGCTCATATCCCTGTAAAAGACTTAGGTGCAAGGCCTGTCTCATACATCCTCCCACCACCACTTCTCTAGTCTGGTCACAAGCACTACCTATCCCATCAAAGGCAGGGGTATCTTTGGAACCAGTCATGTGATCTAGAAGCTAAGCTGCAGCTAGGCTACCAACAAAGTGTCCCACATGTATAGCCTCTGACAAACTCTGGCCAAGAAGCAGATTAACGACCCCATTGCTGAGCACGCTGCCCAACACGACGTTCATTATTTGGATGACTGCTTCACAGTCTATGTGATCTGGATCCCTTCCACCAACACCAGTTTTTCTGAATTGTACAGAGAGAAACTCCTTTGCAACATATCCAACGTTCCCGTATCACTCCTCAGCCTTAGTTAGTCATTGTTGCTATCCATCTAGTCCATTACCTGTTCCCATACCAGCACTACACAGTCCTCTGCTCCAAAAACTGACTCAGTCGTCTCTCCTCAAACCCCTACCCGCCGTATAACTTCCAGACTGCAGTTGCCCATCCTCTCTCCATCTCGTCATTGTGTGCTCCCATAAGCAGCAGTTTACCGTCTCCCAATCCTGCACTGGTATGCCTAGCCCTCTCTACCCCAGCCTCCTCCTTAGCCCCATCAAGCAGCTCCTCTCTCATCATGAGACGCTGTTCGCAGTCTGGCTTCAGCTGCCAGAGACCATGGTCATGTGTGAGAGAGTTGCATTTAGTGTGTGTGTGTGTGTGTGTGTGTGTGTGTGTGTGTGTGTGTGTGCTGGCCGAAATCTCACTGCCTGACAGTCTTTTTGTTGCGCCTATCTGCGACTTAGTATCTCCCCTGTATGGTGAGTAGCAACTACCTTTTTCATAACAGTGTTAATGATTGTAATTTGTTATTCATAGTCTTGCCCACATTCTTTTTACTGTTGTAATATATTGCCTTGTGATCAGACAGTTACAGGCTACAAGTACGCCACGTCAATACAGCGACTGATTTCTGTGGAAGAGGGTTCGCTTCCTGCCACTTTTATGCTCGTTACCAACCTTATTTGGAGATCACATCACTCCACTTTCTACCCATCTTCAATTCCCAGCCTCGTAAATAGGTAATGGCGGAGAGTTCGATATATCTCATACTTTTAATCAATTAGACTTGGAATAGGTCTCCAACATTACCTTGTAGCAGAGTTCAAGATTGCGGATGAAGTTGATATCTGTGCGTACGACATGTCCAGCATTCCCATTGGCCAAGTCGAAGATGACCACATCTCCAAGACAGTAGTCTTCGACCAACATAATTTCCAATGCGCCTGTAAGTATGTTTCCATACAAAGGCCAAACTACATTGCTCGAGTCTTCGTCCACTGCAGTCCAGATGCTCACGCGATATGCATCCTTTGTGAGTCGTGGCATCACCATCATTTTGCTGTAGAAGACGTTATACTGCTGTTAATACATGTTTATGTGAGAGAGGGTAATATATGGCGTCAAAATGAAGTTACAATTTACGAAATGCAGGAACAAATAATGAAGTATGAATCCAGAATTAATCCTTGGCTTGGTGCTAAAAGGGCCAATGTCCAAAATCAAAGTTTTTCAGTTATTGGCTCTATGACACTGTCCGTAAGGTCATTATTTTGGTGTAAAATAGACCAGTGTCCAGTTCCTTTATTAACAGAGATACAGATTCATTTAGGGTATATGTCCAAACGGAATGTCAGAATAGCATTAATTGGAAGAAAGGCCAATATACACTTAAGCCCATTTGAAAAATATTTTTCTATAAATAAAAGGGCCAAAGTACACATTGGCCTTTTTAACCCATGTGTTTTTGTGACATTGGCCCCCCATCAAGCAACTTGTATTAGCATTGTTGTATAACATTGTGTTGACATTGTTGTGTAATTGTGTGTTAACACTGTATTGAAATCGCTTGTCGAGATTTTTTGTAGTGTTTGTTTAAACGCCAGTTTGACCATTGTTACAAAGGTTACAAGACGGCAACAAGAGGGAAAAAGCTGATACAAATGGGTTTGTGAGAAACTCCAAGCCAAGGTAATGAATACTTGTATTATTCCTTTTTCTTCATTACACTTGACACTTAAGCATTAGTTTTGTTTGCTTTATGCTATAATAATCAGCATAAAATTAGCAGTTATTAGTACATTTGTGTTTCAAACAAATTATCAGCATACGCGTTCTCTTCAGGTCTGTCTCGGGAGCCCCAGCAACAGGCACTGTCGTGCACTGACGAAGAACTTTTACAACATAGTAATGAGATTGATGGTCACCAGCTCACCACTGATTGTGGCGATCTAAATGACTTTTCTTTTGATGAGTGTTTTTCCTCGGAAGGTAATTTAAGCGATAAAGGCAGTGAAGCGAATGGACAGTAAGAAGCGAATGAAATGAATTGTCGTGAACACTCCAACTGATATGAATGCTTTGAGTGAATTGAATAATGACGAGAACGAACAGGACAATTTAGTTCAGGAACAAAATGCATCGCCAACGAAAAAACGCGGAAGAAAGAAGGCTGAAGGAAATATTACCAGAAAAAGGATGAGGAACCCAAACTCGTGGTCAAGAGTAATAAGGAAGAAAAGAAGAAATACAGGGTTAGAATATAAAAATGCTACAGGAAAAACGGTTAAGACCAAAGGTCTTAAAGCAGCCTGTACATGTAGGCTGAAGTGTTTCGAAAAAAACTATGTTTGCAGACTATTACTCATTAAGTAAGGAAGCAAAAAACCAATTCATAGCAGGATTCGTTTGTGACAAAAGGTAAAGCTCGCCAAAGATTACGAGATGGTAGAGAATTGGAGAGTAGGCGAAAATTCACTTGCCTCTATTCACTCCCTAAATCTGGCGAGCATATTGCAGTCTGTCAAAAAATGTTTTTAAATACACTTGACGTCACCTTCAAAAAAGTCCGAGTTGTAACGAAGACGAAAAGGTATGTGTGCTGAAGGTCTGCGGGGAAAGCATGGGAACCAGCCAAAAGTGTCTCAAGAGGCACGGAATATTATTTTAGATCATATACAGATGTTTCCTACCATTGAATCTCATTACTCTCGTTCACATACTGCAAGAAAGTACCTTTCACCCGATCTGTCAATTTCTAAAATGTACAAACTATGTGTGGACTTTCGTACTGAGAACATCATACCTCAGAGTAGGTCTTTCTACAGGCAGATGTTTGTGGAAAATTTCAACTATCAATTTAAAAAGCCCAAAAACGATACTTGCGCAAAATGTGATAAATTTGATATTGTTATTAAATCTACCGACCAAAAAGAAGAGCGAATAAATGCTGAATAGTTGAAAAATAAACACCTTGACTTTGCCGAAGATGCGTACAAACAAAAGGATATAGACAAGAAGTTGTATTTGAAGGATAAAAAGCTAGCTGTCGTTTCCTTCGATTTGAAAAAGTGCCTTGCAACGCCGTTTTTAGTGAATGGAGTACCGTTTTACAAGAGGCAGATCAGGACCTGTAATCCCACAGGTAATCAAGCTAATACAAAACGAAAAATTTGCTTCATTTGGGAGGAAACCATTGCCAAACGCGGTAGCCAAAAAATTGCTTCGCGTCTGATGAAGTACCTAAACAATGTGTTAGACAAAGAAGTATCAGAAGTAATATTCTACAGCGACTGTTGTCCAGGTCAAACAAGAAACATCTTTGTTAGCGCAATGTTGCTTTATGTCGTGCAAAAACGTCACGAAAAAGGGCATCCACTTGTTATCCACCATAAATTCTTAGAGCCAGGTCATACTCATATGGAAGATGACACAATTCATATCCTTATTGAGAGAACGAAGAAAAAATCTGTAGACCCCACTGAAATTCCAAGGGATTGGGTGACCTTCATCAGGTACATACAGTGTGATCCAAATCTTATTGTATTCGAAATGGAGCAAAGGGAGTTCTTTGATTTCAAATCCCTCATGAAAAACATCTTCATCCACAGGACTATAAATACCGAAGCGGAAACTGTGTATTGGAACAGTGTTATGTGGGTTAAATATGCGTTTAATGAAGATTAACATGGCAAGTTGTTGTACAAAACCACTCTTCAAGATAATGTACAGTTCAAAGTATTGGACATAAGTAGAAAAAAAAGGGAAACGGCATGGGAGCAAGTACCAAGCTAGCCTGCAGCCTGTATCAAACCAACCACATTCTCTGTCAAAAGAAAGACGCGCATACCCGCAAAGTATGCAGGAGAGCTTCTGTGAGTCAGTAACTATAAAATACCCGTCAATTGAAGCAGTGTTGTACCATGTGACTCTTTAACCAGCGCTGGAATATAAGTTTAATAAATTTTTGAAATTGTGGTGTACACTTTATGTGGATTGTAGTCGGCAGTGATTTTTTGAAATTTCAGGAATTACTCTGCAGCAGAAAGGTTCATTCCAAATGTGAAAAACGGTTACAACGAATTAACAATCTACCATGAGTAAAAAAATATTGGAATTCGAGATAATATTGCCATTACTGTATTTAATGGTCAACGGTTACAATATTACTCTACTACACGGCCATAATTAGTAAGCTAAATCAAACTGAGAAGAAATATTATCAGAAACCAGTTACAGGTTAAAAAATGTTTTTCAAACACAGGCTATTGGCAATTAATACATTACAGAAACTCAGTTAATTTGCAAATATCACTATTTCTTTGTAAAACGATCTTTAGTCTAACGTACAAGGTGGTGCACCCCTGACGAACTATGGCTTAACGGTTCTCACGTTATTCAATTATTTTTAAAAAAATATGGAGAATCTTACTCCTTGTAAAACACATTAAGCGTCTGTAGCAGTGTAACATGGCAAAAGTTCATAAATATTGTTACAGGTAAAGGAGGAACCAAGCAGAACTTATCAGAAGCATCTTCAGCTTCTGTAATTCGTCCACTAAAGAAGCTAATCAGGCAATCCTCTGACCAATTCCTGAATATTATTAGTCCGATTCGGACCATCACAAGTTCGAAGCAACAGAAGAAACAGAAAAAATCAAACTCACAGCTACGCATTTTCTCACGGTTTCGATTAAAGACCCCGGAATGTTACAGTGATGCTCATTAAACTTCATTGGCAGATGCTGCAACTGATGCGCTGTACATCAAATGCGAGAGCTTACGTTCCACCTGGAGCCGAGTAACACACCACGTCCTCCCAAAAACGCCTCGTGAAGTGACATGGCAATAAAATCAGATGAATTAGAGGTCATATGGAAATTTCAGATGGATTACGTCATGGTCAGGCCGAGATTCCGAAATGACATACTGGAATGCAAGGCGTAACGAGGAGCACAAACAGACTGAGATCACGATTTAGTAGTGGTGAAGAGTAGGCGTTAAAAGAGACTACTCAGGTAGACTCAGTGCGTAAGTAGTCTGATATGAAAATACTAAGAAATGAAGAGACAAACTTGAAGTTCTCTGATACTAGCGATACTGGAATAATGAATGGCTCCTTACGCAGTAAAGTTGTAGATGACAAAAGGGCATTCACAGAAGTTGGAAAGAAAAACATTCGAACAAGGAAGGCAACTGTGAACAAACCAAATATGATAGATCGAACACTTCCGCTGATCGATGAAAGAAGGAAGTAAAAAAAAGTTCAGGGACATATGGGTATACAGAAATACAAATCACTCGGGAATGAAATCAGAATTAAGTGAAGAGAAGCTAAGACGAAACGGCTGGATTAAAGATATGAAGAAATCTGAAGATAAATTATTGTCGGAAGGAGTGACTCAGCATATAGGAAAGTCAAAATAACCTTCTGGTCAGAACAACCTTCGGTGAAATTAAAAGCAAGAGTGGTAACATTAAGAGTCCACTGGGAATTTCACTGCTAAATGCAGAGCAGAGAGGGGATAGGTGGAAAGGGTACACTGAAGGCCTTCACAAGGAGGAAGACTTATATGAAGTGATAGAATAAGAAACAGGAGTCGACAGGGAAAAGACAGAGGATTCACTATTAGAATCAAAATTTTGAAGTGCTTTGAAAATCTTAAAGTCAGATAAGGTAGAAGGGGCAGATCATATTCCATCGGAATTTCATGGGGGGGGGGGGGGGAGTGATAAGGAATTGCAGTAGCAACAAAATGATAACTCACGTTGGGCTACTGAATGTGTGAGTCTGGCGGTATACCCCTGAATTTCGCATACTCACACAATTCCGAAGATTAGAAGAGCTGATAAATGCAAGAATTATCGCACAGTCAGCTTAAACGCTCAAGCGTCCAAGTTGCTGTCAAGAATAATGTACAGAAGGATGGAAAACAAAATTTAAATCGTTTTAGAACACCATCAGTGTGGGTTTAGAAAACGTAAAGGCACCAGCGAGGCGGTTCTGACGTTGTAGTTGATAACGGAAGGGAAACTAAAGGAAGACACATTCATAGGATTTATCGACCCAGAAAAAGCGTTCGACGATGTAAAATGGAGCAACATGGTACAAATTCCAAGAAAAATAGGAGTAGGCTATAGGGAGAGAGGCGTAATACACAATACGTACAAGAACCAAGGGGAATCAATACGACTGCTGTAATAAAAGAGGGTGTAAGAGAGGGACTTAGCTCCCGCCCCTACTGTTCTGTATATACGTAGAAGAAGTAATTGAAAGACAAGAGGTTCAAGAACGAGGGCAGGTTTAGGGTGAAAGGATATCAATGACACTACTGTCCTCAGTAAAAGAGATGAAGAATTGTAGGATCTGTTGAATGGAATGAACAGTCTAATGAGAACAGAATATGGATTGAGTGTAAATCCATGAAAGACGAAAGTAATGGGAAGTACAGAAATTATAAAAGCCATAAACTTAATAACAGAATTGGTGATGACGAAGTAGAGGAAGCTACGAAATTCCTCTACGTAGGCAGCAAAATAACACATGACAAACGGAGCAATGAGGGAATAAAAGCAATCTAGCACAAGCAAAGAGGGCATTCCTGGCCAAGAAAAGTCTGCTAGTATCAAACACAGGCCTTACGTTGAGGTAAAATTTCTGAGGATGTACGTTTGGAGCAAAACATTATGCGGTAGTGAAACATGGACTATGGGAAAACCAGAACAGAAGAGAATCGAAGCATTTGAGGAGTGGTGCTGCAGAAGAATGTTGAAAATTAAGTGGACTGATAAAGTAAGACGTATGGAGGTTCTATGCTGAATCAGCAATGAAAGCAATATATGGAAAACACTGACAAGAAGAAGGGACAGTATGACAGCACATCTTTTAAAATGTCAGGGAATGATTTTCATCATAATAGAGGGAGCAGTAGAAGGGAAAAGCTGAGGAGGAAGACAGAAACTGGGATACATGCAGCAAATAATTGAGATTATATACGCGCAAGATTCACTCTGAGCTATGTTTGACATAGGAGAGGAATTGGTGGTGGGACGCCTAAAACTGGTGTAAAATTTTGGTTGTGTTACATTGTTTTAAATACACCTCAACCTTATTATTATCATTCAAAATCAAGTAAGGCTTAACGTTAATCGTGTTGAGGGTAACATGTGATACTTCAGCGTTCCAAGTAAGTGAAGATTCACCATGAAAGATGTGAAGAATCTGATGATTTAAGATATCCTTTAATTCTCTGACTGTTACATATATGAAAAAGATGATGATGTTCAGAGTCAAACAGCACATTATTGGCACTAGTTTGTTTCGTAGGTGACATTTTGGAGATGATCGTTAAAACCATGAGAAATGCGCCCTGCATCATTTAGAAGCTTGATTTGATAGATCCAAGAACCTTACTTAGAATGCATTGGATTAGATCTTCAGCCATTCTTTCATCTGACTAGAATAGAAGGAATTTTTCAGGACAGATTAAATTCGATTTTTTGAATCATAGGTGAGCAGATGGAAGAGAAATTAGAAACTGCGAAAGAAAAATCGTATTGTGCTCTTCTAGCCACGTGGCTTTAAGCGACAATGACGTAAAAAACAGTGAATGTTTGTTCATCTGATTAAGTATTTACCCATTACTCCTTTTCACGTACGAAGAAAAACAGGTGCATAGGGAAGAGAACAGGGATGTCTAGGTCTCTCCAAACACTACATTAACTTGTGGTGTGCGAGTCCGAGCACAGGGGAAAAACTTGCATTTGGGGGCAGCAGTATCCATATTTTACTGTTATCGCCACAAGACACTTAACTTGGAGTGTACAATTCGGCATTTTCCTAATAATGGCATAACGTCAAAAGATTTCTTCAAAAATCTAGTCAATAACTACAATTTGATGGTAACGCCGAGGATCATATAGGAAAGTACTTGACGGTGAAAAAATTACGACAGGTGAATAATCTTTACGTACATTTGATGGAACCAAAATTAAATAAAAACCTGTGATTTGAACACAAATATAATACGAAAATAGCTGCACAGAATGACGTGTTTTAGTGTAATCCATTACTATAAATCCTGAGTGCAATACAACACAAGCAATTAAAAATGAAACTGAGATAGATATTTCAATGTACATTAGGATTCAATATTAAGTGATCCCTACTTTTGAGTTTCAGAGCAAGACTGCACTCTCTATTTTCCACCACACACCACACATTTTGTTGACACAGGAAAAATCTAGCTGGGGACACTGTGGGTTTAAATGTCTTTTGGGTCTGCGAGTTGATGCTAGCGGTTTTATAGGTGCCAGATCGTTTTACACAACAATGAGATAGGCACTGAAATGATCCAAGATGAGGGCGCTGTGTCGCTTTGTGTGTTGTTACTAATGTTGAAGAATAAATGTACAAACAACGGAGGCGCTGGTAAGATATTTAGTGGCAGCAAAAGTGTTTAAAATCTAGAGCGCGGCAATAAAGTCTTCCGCGTTCAAATGATGATACGACTGCACGCTTATACCGGGCGTTTCACTCAGCGAGATTTGAAGAGGCAAGCCATTTCAAGCAGCCTGAGAAGATTGTCGAACGCTGTGAGATCGAAACACTCATTAAAAGAACTGTCGAATTATAATGCAGAACGACTGATTAAACTCACAACCGATTTTTCAAGGACGTAATAAATTTGCATAACCCGTTATCTGTAATAGAGCAATTTTAAATTTTTGGTAAATTTGTTATATAACATGTGAGTTACGAATAATAAGAATTTACACGCGATTTCAAGTCATGACTTATAAAGAAAGTCGTTTCTGTTGTTGTCAAATTGTTGCTGATTATATTTTACGTTAGCTATGAGTATTATTTTTTATTTTAACTATAGGCCTATTTCAGTCGTGTTATCTGTAATAGAGCATTTTAAAAATTTTGGTAAGTTTGTTATATAACATGTAAGTTACGAATAATAAGAATTTATTTGCTATTTCAAGTCCAGACTTACAAGGAAAGTCGTTTGTGTTGCTGTCAAATTGTTACAGATTTTTTTATATTTTTTATAATATATTTTATATTTTATAATATATTTATAATATAATATATGTTGTTGTTGTTGTGGTCTTCAGTCCTGAGACTGGTTTGATGCTGCTCTCCATGCTACTCTATCCTGTGCAAGCTTCTTCATCTCCCAACACCTACAGCAACCTACATCCTTCTGAATCTGCTTAGTGTATCCATCTCTTGGTCTCCCTTTACGATTTTTACCCTCCACGCTTCCCCCCAATACTAAATTGGTGATCCCTTGATGCCTCAGAACATGTCCTACCAACCGATCCCTTCTTCTGGTCAAGTTGTGCCACAAACTTCTCTTCTTCCCAATCATATTCAATACTTCCTCATTAGTTATGTGATCTACCCATCTAATATTCAGCATTCTTCTGTAGCACCACGTTTCGAAAGCTTCTATTCTCTTCTTGTCAAAACTATTTATCGTCCATGTTTCACTTCCATACATGGCTACACTCCATACAAATACTTTCAGAAATGACTTCCTGACACTTAAATCTATACTCGATATTAACAAATTTCTCTTCTTCAGAAACGCTTTCCTTGCCATTGCCAGTCTACATTTTATATCCTCTCTACTTCGACCATCATCAGTTATTTTGCTCCCCAAATATCATAACTCCTTTACTACTTTAAGTGTCTCATTTCCTAATCTAATTCCATCAGCATCACCCGACTTAATTCAACTACATTCCATTATCCTCGTTTTGCTTTTTGTTGATGTTCATCTTATATCCTCCTTTCAAGACACTGTCCATTCCATTCAACTGCTCTTCCAAGTCCTTTCCTGTGTCTGACAGAATTACAATGCCATCGGCGAACCTCAAAGTTTTTATTTCTTCTCCATGTATCTTAATACCCACTCCGAATTTATCTTTTGTTTCCTTTATTGCTTGCTCAATATACAGATTGAATAACATCGGGGAGAGGCTACAACCCTGTCTTACTCCCTTCCCAACC
The DNA here is from genome assembly GCF_023864275.1 of Schistocerca cancellata. NCBI lineage: Eukaryota > Metazoa > Arthropoda > Insecta > Orthoptera > Acrididae > Schistocerca > Schistocerca cancellata. Next base: position 615,312,722 of record NC_064630.1, on the reverse strand, counting down.
ACTGCTTCCTTTTCATGCCCCTCGACTCTTATAACTGCCATCTGCTTTCTGTACAAATTGTAAATAGCCTTTCGCTCCCTGTATTTTACCCCTGCCACCTTTAGAATTTGAAAGAGGGTATTCCAGTCAACATAGTCAAAAGTTTTCTCTAAGTCTACAAATTCCAGAAACATAGGTTTGACTTTCCTTAACCTTTCTCATAAGATAAGTCGTAAGGTCAGTATTGCCTCACATGTTCCAGTATTTCAACGGAATCCAAACTGATCTTCCCCGAGGTCAGCTTCTACTAGTTTTTCCATTCGTCTGTAAAGAATTCGTGTTAGTATTTTGCAGATGTGGCTTATTAAACTGATTGTTCGGTAATTTTCACATCTGTCAACACCTGGTTTCTTTGGGATTGGAATTATTATATTCTTCTTGAAGTCTGAGGGTATTTCGCCTGTTTCATACATCTTGCTCACCAGATGGTAGAGTTTTGTCAGGACTGGTTCTCCCAAGGCCGTCAGTGGTTTCAATGGAATGTAGTCTACTCCGGGGACCTTGTTTCGACTCAGGTCTCTCAGTGCTCTGTCAAACTCTTCACACAGTATCGTATCTCCCATTTCATCTTCATCTACATCCTCTTCCATTTCCATAATATTGTCCTCAAGTACATCGCCCTTGTATAGACCCTCTATATACTCCTTCCACCTTTCTGCTTTCCCTTCTTTGCTTAGAACTGGGTTTCCATCTGAGCTCTTGATGTTCATACAAGTGTTTCTCTTTTCTCCAAAGGTCTCTTTAATTTTCCTGTTGGCAGTATCTATCTTACCCCTAGTGAGATAAGCCTCTACATCCTTACATTTGTCCTCTAGCCATCCCAGCTTAGCCATTTTGCACTTCTTGTCGATCTCATTTTTGAGACGTTTGTAATCCTTTTTGCCTGCTTCATTTATTGCATTTTTATATTTTCTCCTTTCATCAATTAAATTCAATATTTCTTCTGTTACCCAAGGATTTCTACTAGCCCTCGTCTTTCTACCTACTTGATCCTCTGCTGCCTTCACTACTTCATCCCTCAAAGCTACCCATTCTTCTTCTACTGTATTTCTTCCCCCCATCCCTGTCAGTTGTTCCCTTATGCTCTCCCTGAAACTCTGTACAACTTCTGGTTCTTTCAGTTTATCCAGGTCCCATCTCCTTAAATTCCCACCTTTTTTCAGTTTCTTCAATTTTAATCTACAGGTCATAACCAATAGATTGTGGTCAGAGTTCACATCTGCCCCTGGAAATGTCTTACAATTTAAAACGTGGTTACTAAATCTCTGTCTTACCATTATATGATCTATCTGATACCTTTTAGTATCTCCAGGGTTCATCCATGTATACAACCTTATATCATGATTCTTAAACCAAGTGTTAGCTATGATTAAGTTGTGCTCTGTGCAAAATTCTACCAGACGGCTTCCTCTTTCATTTCTTAGCCCCAATCCATATTCACCTACAACGTTTCCTTCTCTCCCTTTTCCTACACTAGAATTCCAGTCACCCATGACTATTAGATTTTCATCTCCCTTCACTATCTGAATAATTTCTTTTATTTCATATTACATTTCTTCAATTTCTTCGTCATATGCAGAGCTAGTTGGCATATAAACTTGTACTACTGTAGTAGGTGTGGGCTTTGTATCTATCTTGGCCACAATAATGCATTCACTACGCTGTTTGTAGTACCTTACCCGCATTCCTATTTTCCTATTCATTATTAAACCTACTCCTGCATTACCCCTATTTGATTTTGTGTTTATAACCCTGTAGTCACCTGACCAGAAGTCTTGTTCCTCCTGCCACCGAACGTCACTAATTCCCACTATATCTAACTTTAACCTATCCATTTCCCTTTTTAAATTTTCTATCCTACCTGCCCGATTAAGGGATCTGACATTCCACGCTCCGATCCATAGAACGCCAGTTTTCTTTCTCCTGATAACGACGTCCTCTTGAGTAGTCCCCGCCCGGAGTTCCGAGTAGGGGACTATTTTACCTCCGGAATATTTTACCCAAGAGGACGCCATCATCATTTAATCATTCAGTAAAGCTGCATGCCCTCGGGAAAAATTACGGCCGTAGTTTCCCCTTGCTTTCAGCCGTTCGCAGTACCAGCACAGCAAGGCCGTTTTGGCTATTGTTGCAAGGCCAGATCAGTCAATCATCCAAACTGTTGCCCTTGCAACTACTGAAAAGGCTGGTGCCCCTCTCCAGGAACCACACGTTTGTTTGGCCTCTCAACAGATACCCCTCCGTTGTGGTTGTACCTACGGTACGGCTATCTGTACCGCTGAGGCACGCAAGCCTCCCCACCAACGGCAAGGTCCATGGTTCATGGGGGGGGGGGGGATATAATATATATAATATAATATATTTTTTATATTTTACTTTAGTGTAGCAGTAATCATCATTTTCGTAGTTTGCTCTGACTTTTCGTTTATTAGTGGTCAGAAATAAATCTCAGTCTCCAGTTGACATTTAGTGACGGCAGTTGTGCAGATTTCAACAACAGACTGAAGTTTATTTCTGAGCACTACTAAATGACAAGTCAGAATAAACTGCAAAATTAATTATTGTTGTTAGGTTAACCCAAAGTATAATCAGTAACAAACCGATAGCAACAGTAACAACGTCATTGCATGGAACTCAGGACTTGAAACACATGTAAAATCATATTATTCATAATTCACATGTAACACAAGAAATTTACCAAAATTTATAAAACGTTAAATGACAGCTAACTAGATGATTGCTATGTAGCTGAAATAGGCCCGTAGTTCAAACAAAAAGCAATACTCATAGCAGCGTAATTGGTTACACAAACTTTTTATGTCCTTGAAAGAGATTCATTACGCAGCAGTCCCAGAGGATTCCAAAATAATTTTTCATTTGATCGTAAATGCAAATACTTAAATACTGTTTTAATAGCACAAAATACTCCACTGTTTTCCCGAAAAAAGTAATATTATCATTTCACGAAGAAGTGACAAGTAACGTAAGCCGAGTCCAGCTATCGGCACATGTGCTCTGCAGAGTTATACATCCATTACAATACAAAATGAAAAGCTACAGAAAAAATAACAATTCTTTATGAATTTAAAAAGCTTAAGAGAGATAAGAACTCACAAGTGCTTCTTTGCAAACTGGAAGTCGCTTCCTCCGATATCTCTGTTCATTAGTAACTCAGGAAATCTGTGTTTGAGGGAGAAGTATGCGTCTAATCCCAGTTTCACCTTCTCCATGCTGCACTTGGAGTTGATGTACATTCGTTCAATGAGGGCGTCGTCTGGAACACAGATTTCCCGTAGTGATTATGAAGGTAGATTTTTACAAGGATATTAAGGACACACAAAACGGAAAGGATTCTCATATCGACAGCAATTTTGCTATGTAAAATTTCGTATGATGGAACTGTTAAGACGTCAGCATCTTTTAGTATGTGGTATTTGTATGGTCACATAATCCCTTTATTAAACTGAAATCACAAATTAGTATACAAAACTATAAGTATTTGTTTTACAGTGATCAATAAAAGGCCCTGATCATCTGTAACGAGATATGGTTCAGTTATTTCTGCACTTGTTAAATGTGTAATAAGTTGGAGTGATTTTGAGATAAAATAATAATACTAAGACACTTCTGCTATAGACATGCTAATGAAAGAGACAAATAATGTTCAAATGTACAAAGCATTACATCTATGTAATTATACCAGTAATGGTGATTGTATGACCATTACTCAGGCGTAATATATGGCCTCTAGTGTGACAGATATACTGACCTACAGCGTCAGGTAGGTGTGGCTGCATCCTGAGCCACTCCCGCAGTGACGTCACAGCTGTCTTGATGTCCTCCTCGTTGGTACCCAGCTGCTGCCTGACGTACGCCACCTCCTCAGGTGTGATCACCAAGTAATTGCCGGTGTCTGCCATAGCTGTAAAGCAGAAAGTAGACACAATCGCTTGAACCAGAACACCAGATCTTTAATAGTAAAGCAAGAAGGCGTTTTTGACATACAAGCACTGATTTCTTAAAAGAAATCGAAGAAGGAAGATAAGAGTTCTTAAAGTCGCATCAATAAGGTTGAATTGTTTCAAGTATCGGGAAGAAAATCGGCCGATAGCTTTCAAAGTCATTTGCGTGGAGTGACTTAGGAAATTCACAGAAAACCTAAATATGGATGGCCAGGCTGCTTTAAGTTTCTTTTGAACGAATCTACACTACGGTATTATTATCCATATCTCATTGTGGAGTATGCGTCTTGGGGTGACGGCGCTGTATTCCTACTGAACGTCTCCACTGAAGACAGCTGTAGGACCGGTAGAACATTCATTGGACTAAGATTGCGTTTAGGAAACGTAACAAGTTTAAAATAACCGAATGTAGCACTGTCAGAGACGGTATGCAATACTGTGGCGGGGACGTTGAGCAGATCAGTTTCTGCATAGGACCGTGAATATGGAAATTAAAAGAAATCTAGCCTAAGGATATAAGGTAACACGAACAGCAGCAGAAAATAGTAGAGTAACTTGGTGGGTAATTTGGGGGACGGTACCAAACAGCGACGCCATCGGTCCCTTCGGATTAGGGACATTTTAAAGGAACCATCCCGGAATTTGCCTGAAGCGTATAGGAAAATCACAGGAAACGTAAATCAGGATAGCCGGACACGGGCTTCAACCTTCGTCTTCTAGAATATGAGTCCAGTGTGCTAACCACTCTGGCTCTTTGTCAGTACGGGAGAATGATTCCTAATGAATAGGAAGGTAGGGCAGAGAGTAAGTTATTCTGAATGGTTAGTGACAGGATTTTCCTCATCAGAATCGATATGAAACGAACGCCAATAATGAAGAGAAAACTGTAGAGGATTATTCCAAGGAATTCATGTGGAAAGAAGCAGGTACTAAAGTATTGTGGAATGATGAGATCTCTAAGTGTGTAATATAGAAATAATGAATACCGCAGTAGGCTGTTTTGTTGAAGAGGAATTTACGCATCTAAAAAGGAAACCATAGTAGCTGATCAGTCGGATTTAGGTAAAACGAACGTGACTGTGAAGACGCCTTGTGTCAGATGTATTTCAGTTCATCAGTAAGAGAAGGAGGTACAGACTTCTCAGATTACGACAGATGTTCAGCAATAAAATTCGCTAAGATAAGTAAGAAGAGCAGAGAAGCCATGATGAAATAAATCGAATAAATCGAGAGAAGAACAGATTCAGCTTACAGAAATGTCAAACAACCTTCGGTGAAATTAAAAGCAAGGGCGCTAGCATTGAGAGATCTATGGGAATCCCATTGTTAAACGCAGGGAAGGGAGCGCTTAGGTCGAATAAGTACACTGAAGACCTTTACGAAGGGAGGAGTTGTATGGTGGCATGGTAGAAGAAGAAATGAGAGACGACATGGCAGGGTATTCAATAACAGAGTTAAACATAGCTTTGGATGAACTGAGATCTACTAAGGTGGAAGACACGGATAAAATGCCTATGCAGTTTCTAAATTGCTAGGGAAGTGACGACAAAATGACAATTCAAGTTGCTAAAATCTGTGAGTCTACAGACCGAAGAAAGACGAGTAGTAGAAGTGAGATTGACGTTAAAAAATACCGGAACTGGGGGACCAAAAAGTAGATAAGGCGAAGGGGTTCTGTTGCCTTAGAGGCAAAATATTATATGTCGATAAGGCAAGGACGACTCAAAGAAGTAGAGCAGCGAATGCAAGGAGAACATCCGTGCTTAAAGAATACTACTTGTATAAAACATCAAACTTAATTTAAGGAAGAAAATTTTCAGAACGTATAGAAGGAAATCATAGATTGTTGAAAATTAGATGGACTGAGAGGGAAAGATGAGTTTTCCCGCTGAATGAACGAGGAGATAAATATGTGGAAAAAACTGACAAGAAGAATGGACAGGGAGATAGGACATCAAGGAGTAACTCCCATAGTAGCTGAAGAAGGTGTGGAGGGTATAAAAAGCAAAGGAATATATCGACTGTCATACACCATAACACATAAAAAGAGAGCGAAGATGTGATGTGCATATACAGGCAAGTAAATGATTAAAATTTCAGAAATATTGAATTATTTATTCAAAACTGAGTAAGCCAAAGACGTTTTGTTCCACCTCTTTGCTTGCCTTTACATGTACATCACGTCTACCTATATTGGTCGCACTCGGATGATTCCTTAGCGGTTCGTCGATTTTTTTTTTTCTTTTTGTCGTAATGTGTATTTGGAAGGACTATTTGCGGCTGTTGATTCTGTTACCCCGTGATCAAGAGTTTGACGCAGGAGAGGAATTCGCGACAGGCTGCGTCAGGCCAGTCAGAAGACTGATGACATAGAAAAATACTTAAGGAAATAAAATTTTCCTCTACCAACGAATTTAGACTGCATTTCGTCGACAGCTGCCGAGATGGTACGTAAATTCTATGGAAGGTTAATTGAGATAAGAATTGTGTGTTTAACAAGGAACGGCAACTTTTTCGCGAACCACCTCAAAACTTTGCAAACATAAAACTTTTCGTGTAACTAATAGAACGAAAATGTAAACAATAATTTTATGTATAATGAAGAGACAAGTTCTTTTTTTAAGAGACAAACTCTGCCATAAATATTATGAAAAATCTCAAATCACTGCCATCAGGGCTCAGCATTTATTTTCTGCGTACGGGATTGGCGACCGCGGAGTTCCTGAGCAGGAGACTGTGCAAGCATCGCTAGACCTCTGTCACCATAAACTCTGGGAGTGCTAGAACGACTACTGTGCGACGTAACAGTCGAACATTGTGCGCCACAGGGAACTGAAATCTTGGCTTGACCACTTGGATCGCGAGGATGGTATAAACATCTATAAGAATCCCTCCAGTCTCAAGGTGTGCTGCCCGCTGATGAGATGCGTTTCATGTTGAGGTGGAACTGTCGTTAACTGGCAAAATGAGGTAATTGCCCAACTCAGTTGTACGTTGTACGGCTTACTCAGACAAGGGGAACGGATGTACCGTTGGTGGGCTTCTGTAACCAATCTAATAAGTGGACTCGTGTAACCAGTCTTCCTGATTCAAGGATTCTTATTTTAACTGCAACAGACTTGATGCTGTCAGTCATAACGTTGTTTTATAGTTAAAGAAAATGAAAAAAAAGAGAGGAAGTGAAGGCTACTTTGAGATAATTTCCACTTCCTACACTGAAAAGGATTTACAGAAATTTCTTTTGTTAGCCTTTTCTTATGGTAATGGCTTTGCCGCAGTGGATCCACCGGTTCCCGTGAGATCACCGAAGTTAAGCGCTGTCGGGCGTAGTCGGCACTTGATGGGTGACCAACCAGGCCGCCATGCGCTGTTGCCATTTTTCGAAGTGCACTCAGCGTCGTGATTCCAATTGAGGAGCCACTCGACCGAATAGTAGCGGTTTCGGTCAACAATACCACCATAACGATCGGGAGAGTGGTGTGTGCTGACCGCAACCCCCTCCTATCCGCATCCTCCACTGAGGACGACACGGTGGTCGGATATGTCCCGGTAGGCCACTCGTGACCTGAAGACGGAATGCTTTTTTTTAGCCTTCTCTGATAATATTGCTAAAAATGTGTAATTAAATTTCACATTACCTTAGAACTGATCGTCATCTTGTTTCACATGTCTCAAACGGGATCATACACGGAGGATTTATTTTACCGTGGCCTCTATGTAACTACGTCGCAGATTTGTCCTTCGTTATATCTGTCGGCAATATACCGCGTAATTACACCTCAGACTTTTGATTATATCCATATTTTATCTAAATGTCTTAGCACCTTAGTCAATTTTCTTTGTCAACGATGTTGTACTACTATTTTGTATTCGAGATTTTAATGTTTTCCCTTAGTAACAGTTACGGAGTCCAAAATCACACATAAGTCTCACGCTACGTATCATGTGGTTTATTATCAGGTGTTGCACAGATGACCTTCTGTGATATTTTACTGCATGTATGGGTCGGGGAAGTTATGGTAAAACTGCGTAATGAAGAGTTGCCTCTTCGTCACCTACGTAACAAGCTTATGGGGCTCTATACTCCGAAATATCGTCGTCTGCTAGTTTTCCGCTGTGCAAGCATGTTGTTGTTGTTGTTGTGGTCTTCAGTCCTGAGACTGGTTTGATGCAGCTCTCCATGCTACTCTATCCTGTGCAAGCTTCTTCATCTCCCAGTATCTACTGCAACCTACATCCTTCTGAATCTGCTTAGTGTATTCATCTCTTGGTCTCCCTCTACGATTTTTACCCTCCACACTGCCCTCCAATGCTAAATTTGTGATCCCTTGATGCCTCAAAACATGTCCTACCAACCGATCCCTTCTTCTAGTCAAGTTGTGCCACAAACTTCCCTTCTCCCCAATCCTATTCAGTACCTCCTCATTAGTTACGTGATCTACCCACCTTATCTTCAACATTCTTCTGTAGCACCACATTGCGAAAGCTTCTATTCTCTTCTTGTCCAAACTAGTTATCGTCCATGTTTCACTTCCATACATGGCTACACTCCATACAAATACTTTCAGAAACGACTTCCTGACACCTAAATCTATGCTCGATGTTAACAAATTCCTCTTCTTGAGAAACGCTTTCCTTGCCATTGCCAGTCTACATTTTATATCCTCTCTACTTCGACCATCATCGGTTATTTTACTCCCTAAATTGTCAACAAATATTACTATGCGACTACTTTTCTTGTATGTGATGTTGCACAAAGGTATAATGTTGGAATACGACATAGGTTGAAGTGTTAAGGACATGTTTCTTTACATACTGTTGAACTGACTGGTTTTTTTTTTTTTTTTTTAGAAAATGATTTTGCTTCTACCTGCCACAACAATATTTTTAAAACTGTATACCTGTTACCACTTTCCTAAATTACGTATTTATATTCCCAGTTGACGATGACATGAATACACAAGCAACCTCTAGCAGCACTAAATATCAACATCCTCTCTAGTAACTTTCACTGCGTCTTAGTTCAGCGGCGCTCTTCCATCGGTGATGTACTCTGTGATCTGTAATATGTGACTGATGCACTTGGCGAAACATTTTCTATGTACTGGTTTTAACTGAGAACATATTTTACTAGTGTCAACTTCGATACGCCGGTGTATCTTATGTCAATTGTTCGTTTAATTAAGATATGGAGAACATTCATAGCGCAATTTGAGCACATTTATAAACCCTTACTGATGTATGTGTAATAATAATAGAATCTATGTATTATATTTATGTCGTGTGCGGTAGTTCTCAAACTGTACTCTGTTATACACTTTATGCTGACGATTCACAGAACGGTTAATTGTAACTGTTTTTATCGAAACTGGAGGTTATAAGTAACTGTCTTAAAAGTGCGATCTTGGTTGAGAAGTTGTCTTTATTAGAGCTGCATACTCACTACTAGCTCACAAAAACAAATTAACAGGTGGCTGCTACATCTGGTCTTTCGATCCGCTTCATACCCCTGTGTCTTATCACCCAACAGCAGAAAGACATCTCTTCCCCCAGTCTTTGTAACTGAAGAAGGGTGTCTAAGATGTTCTACTGCACTGAGTGGATACAAATATCGCAGCGAATGGTGGGAATTCAGGGAGTCGGAACAGGCGAGGAATTTAGCAGCCACGACACATCTCATCTGCTCCAGCACACTCAAGGTCGTGAATAATTCGGCATCGAAGACAATGAGATCTGGAGGCAGCTGAATCTTCAGGACTCAACTAGGGAAAATAACAGACGAGCCAATGAAATGCCCCTGTTTAGACCCATCCGTGATTGTAGGTGCATAGTTGTATTGCTCATTTAAAATGTCGGAGAGTGTTGTATTAAATATGCTGTTCGGCATGAACTAAAAAATCACTCTGGGCTTCTGCAGTGACTGGGGTAGCTGAATTTGAGCCTTTACTTGCCCCACACAAACCGGACTCCAATCGTCTCGCAGGTTTCAAGTGGCCTCTTTCCTCGTGGACGACTGGAGAAAACGTGTTCCATAGCTGAACGAGTAGCAGTAATGCTTGTGCATTCGGAGCAGAGAAGATCTTACATGATTGATGCAGCGTGAGCAGTTGCCGCTGGATGGAAAGTGTTGATTCTCCGGCCTCAGTACGGAGCACCAGCTTGAGTATGGGGCTCGTACTGTGAGCACCCGAGCCCGTCTGATACCCTCGAGGTTGACAGCGTCAAGGATCTTCAGGTAAAAAGATATCACTGAGCCATACATCGTACACCCATAGTCCAGCAGCGATCTCACGAGAGCTCTATAAAACTGGAGCAGACGCTCCCTGTCCTTTGCCAAAGACCTGTGGCGAAGGTACTTTAAGCTAGCAGGGCATTTTGGGCTCTTGTTCTCAAGTCCTTTCGGCGTTGTAACAACGACAATTTCAAATAAAAAATAATGCCCAGAAACGTTACAAAGTTGGTTAGCGATAGAATGGTGTCCTTCGTATGCAATCGCTTAAATTAAAATGTCGACAGGAACGATTACAATGAACATACACACAATTACCTGCTGAAAACGTAAAACACTTCTTGCAGCCTACTCTTCCACCATCTTCGCCGTACGTCGCAACTGGAGAGCCACTGCTGCAATGTTGGAGGAGGAACAAAAAATGCAAAATCGTCCCCAAATAAGGAGCATTGTACAGGACTCCTTACTGTAGACATGATGATTTTTTAGGCTGCACCAAAGACGGTAACCCTTTAAATATTCTCATGGTGGACGCCCTTCTTCTGCTCAAAATTATCTGACAGTAAAGCACCAACTCAGTATCTAAACAAGTCGTGAGATTGTAAGGACCCAATGAAAACGGGGAGGTAGCCACGGAAGACTCTTTGGTGAAGCTGTCCAAGATTACAGTGTTTCCAGGTAGTTTCTTACGCCTTTTGAAGTCATAGGACATATCTAGACAACGCTGTTTCAGTAGGAAAGCCCTATGGATATCAGTAAGAGTAGGATCACATTGTCGACAGTGGATCGCCATTTCCTGAATCCCCACTGACAGAGGCTGAGAAGCTGGCTGAGCTCTAAGACCCAGACAAGACGTCAGTTTACCATTAGCTCCAAGGCCTTCCCTACATAGATGACGCTTTGTTAACTATCAGGACACGTCCAGTCGTTTGCTGACGAGCAGAGCCTTCTTTCATTAGATGGGAAACTGGACCGACAGCCACATCTAAGTCTTGAATCCTGATTGGAATCAGTATCATGAGCCTCAGTCAGTGCCGAATCCATCTCCCACGTGGAAAATGGGCAGTTTTAGGGATAAGAATTATTGGACCTGAAGTTCAACTCAGTCCTCTCAATGGTGGCACGACCATGGCAGAACACGGGATCCAGGCTGGCAGTGGCCGTAATCGGAACAAAATTCTCTGTCATCATGCCATCATCTGGGTGATGCTTCTGGCTGAACTATGTCCCGTTAGCTCTACTGATCTTGGCGGTGCTTTTAGAGGGAGTGCGAGCGCTCCATCCAATAGTAAGAGTTCCTGGAATGAAGGTCATCAAGAATTTCCCATTAATCCGAATCTACAGTAGCCAGAGAGTAGAAAGAGAGGTCGATGGCTGAGTATGACCAACTAGCAGAGTTGAATGGACAAGCATTGTTTGGGTTACACAGCTCTGGAGAAATCAAGATATTCTCAAAACTCGGCCCTTGGGGCAAGTATAGCGGAAGCTCCATAATATATAATGGACAGTAAATTCTCGTAGTAGGAGAAATCAAGGGGAAGGAGTTATTCTAAAAGATTTCTGAGATACTCAGATTCTATAGCTCCCTCAGATGGTAAATGCAGAGACCAAATAGTAATCCACTGACCCACATGAACTTCAATGGCTACTGCTTGTAACGAAGAGGAGAGTGGTGCAGGGATGTACAAACTCAGTGATACTTCCCTTGGAATTTTTCCAGTAAGGTCATCCTTGCAATAAAGGTCTTGGATTGCAACACGTGCGTCCATATGCTTTAAAATGCATTTCTTGTGAACAAAAGCACAGGGGATGTTCCTGTGCTAGGAATTTCGATTCCTCCAAATGGGTCCGGAACCCACCGATGTTCTGCTGTACTATGGGCGCTATCACGGTGTTGCACTTTGAGTATCTCTCCATTGGGGTGAGGAGCTGGCAACAATTTTAGGTTCAGTCTTGGGGTGAGGTGGTTGCCCTTGGCAGTAATCACATAGCATTAGCAAACGAAGTAAAACCGTTAGCACGAATGACATCGACAGGGAATGACGATATACCATCTGTTTTCACCTGCTATGGGAGCTTTTTGTTTGGTTTTTGGTCTGGGAAGGCTAGGCAGGAACTACCACAGCAGTGATGGTGGCAGTGATAGACTGTTCACCAGATTTTAGCTCTGGAGGTGCTGAAAGGTGTGCAGTGTCCTGACATTCTAGAGGGGGCTGTTGACTCTGAAATAACTACAGTTGAACAAGTGCACTTTTAAACGCAGTTAGCAACCTCCATATGTTTAGAGGTATCTGCTATTGGAAGAGGCTTTTTGAGAGCTGAAGACATAGTGAACGTGTGAGGCTTCATGACTTTTTTGGCCTCTCTATACGAGATACACCACGTTGTTTTCAGCTCCGGCATCTTACGTTCTTCAAGGCAAGATATTGCTGCAGTCCCTAATCCACACAGTGATGCCCAGAGCAGTTAATATACTTCGGAGGAGATGAACTACCGAATCGTTCATGAGTGATCTTACCACATTTGCCGCAAGTGGCCAAAAAGTGTAACTCTTTTCTACATCATGAAAAATTTGAATGACATTTTTAACTGTAAAATTTAACTGGCCATTAAGGACATTATTGCTGTGTCGCTTCTTATGACCATAAAATTGTTAAATTTCAAGAAGATTTCTGTCTTTAGGGGTACTGTGAAGAATTTTCGTGTTGTGGTTGATGCTGTGCTTGTGCTTCGTCTTCCAGATGATCATCATATGCGGCGATACACTGATCAGCCAGAACATTATAACCACCTACCTCATAGTAGGCGTGTCCTCCTTTGGCACGGACAACAGGGGCGTCACGTCGTGGCATGAAAGCAAAGAAGCCATTCCAAGTCGGTGGAGGGAGTTTTCGCTGTATCAGTTCGCTCACGTCACCTAATTCCCGAAATTTTCTGGGAGAGGGATGATGAGCTCTGACGCTATATTTATTCGTATTCCTCATGATTTCGATCGGATTCAAATCTAGTGAGTTGGGGGCCAGCAAATCAACTGGAATTCGCCACTTGATTCCTGGAACCGCACCACCACACTCTTCGGCTTTGTGCCATGGCGCGTTGTCTAGTCGAAAAATGCCACTACCTTCGGGAAATACGATCATCATGAAGTGGTGTACGTGATCTGCAACCAGTGTACGACACACCTTGGCCTCCACGGTGTCTTGCGCGATCTCCACTCGACCAATGAATGCCCAAGTGAATGTTCTTCAAACCATAATGGAGCCGCCGCCAGCTTGTCTCATTCCCGCAGTACAAGTGTCAAGGAGCTGTTCCCCTGCAAGATGACGGATTCGCGCCCACACATCGGAATGATGAAGAAGGTATTGGGACTCATCCGACCATGGAACGCTTTGACACTTCACCAACGTCCAGTGCTGATGGTCACGTGTCCATTTCAGTCGTAGTTATCCTTGTCGTGGTGTCAACATTGGCACACTCATCGGTCGTCGGCTGCAGAGGCACATCATTAGGAGTGTTCGGTGCACTCTATATTCAGAGACGTATTTAATCTACCTAGAATTCAAATCAATTCCGCCACATGTCTGATTTTACCAGTTTGCGCAGTCTACAACATCCGGCGTTGTAATGATGGATGGCAACGCAACCCCATGACGTTTGGGCGGATTTTCACCATGGTTTGGCCACGTGCTGAAGACACTCAGCGCAGCAGTCCTCAAACACCCGAAAAATCGTGGGGTTATCGGAATGCTATTGCCGAATATCGGGACAACAGTAGTCTGCCCCCAGTCAAATTCTAGACAGATCGCGCACCTTCCCTATTTTACACACTGACAGCTTGCTCGCTGCTACTACATGCACCTTGCGTGTGTCCAGTCACTCATCGACAAGTGATGATGCTTTCTCCTGAACAGGTTTATATCGATACTCGGTCGGTGGTCATAACGTTCTGTCTGAATAGTGAATGTTTTCCAGTATAGAAATATATGTTCTATATCTGACAAAAAAAAAGATCGACCCACTTGACATATATAAAACCCTTTACACTGGTTACGTTCTAGCTTATACGTACCACACTTCTCACATTTGTCACTATTCTCTGCGATCTCACGGCATAATTTAAATTTTATAAGTTCTGACTGCTTGGAAAACAATTGAAATAGCACATTTAGAAAATTTCTGAATACAGGGTAATAATTATAAAATCAAATAGGGGTAATGCCGGGGTAAGATTAATTATGAATAAAAAAATAGGAGTGCGGGTAAGCTATTACAAACGCATATAGTAAACGCATTATTGTGGCCAAGATAGATACTAAGCCCACGCCTACTACATTGGTACAAGTTTATATGCTTACTAGCTCTGCAGATGACGAAGAAATTGACGAAATGTATAATGAGATAAAAGAAATTATTCAGATAGTGAAGGGAGACGAAAATTTAATGCTCATGGGTGGCTAGAATTCCGTAGTAGGAAAAGGAAGAGAAGGAAACGTAGTAGGTGAATATGGACTGGGGTTAAGAAAAGTAAAAAAGTAAAATTTTGCACAGAGTAAAACTTAATGATAGCTAACACTTGGTTCAAGAATCATGAAAGAAGGTTGTATACATGGAAGAAGCCTGCAGATACTAGTAGGTATCAAATAGATTATATAATGGTAAGACAGAGATTTAGGAACCGGGTTTTAAATTGTAAGACATTTACAGGGGCAGATGTAGACTCTGACCAAATTCTATAGATTGAGAACTGTAGATTAAAAGTGAAGAAACTGCAAAAAGGTGGAAATTTAAGGAGATGGAACCTGGATAAACTGACTAAACTAGAGGTTCTACTGAGTTTCAGGGAGAGCATAAGGTAAAAATTGACAGGAATGGTGGAAAGAAATACAGTAGAAGAAGAAAGGGTAGCTTTGAGGGATGAAGTAGTGAAGGTAGCAGAGGATCAAGTAGGAAAACAGACGAGGGCTATTAGAAATCCTTGGATAACAGAGGAAATATTGAATTTAATTGAAGGAAGGAGAAAATATAAAAATGCAGTAAATGAAGCAGGCAAAAAGGAATACAAACGTCTCAAAAATGAGTTCGACAGGAAGTACAAAATGGCTAAGCAGGGATGGCTAGATGACAAATATAAGGATGTAGAGGTTTATCTCACTAGGGGTAAGATAGATAGTGCCTACTGGAAAATTAAAGAGACCTTTGGAGAATAGAGATCCACTTGTATGAATATCAAGAGCTCAGATGGAAATCCAGTTCTAAGCAAAGAAGGGAAAGCAGAAAGGTGGAAGGAGTATATATAGAGGGTCTATAGAAGGGCGATGTACTTGAGGACAATATTGTGGAAATGGAAGAGGATGTAGATGAAGATGAAATGGGAAATATGATACTGCGGGAAGAGTTTGACAGAACACTGAAAGACCTGAGTCGAAACAAGGCCCCTGGAGTAGACAACATTCCATTAGAACTACT
Source organism: Schistocerca cancellata (assembly GCF_023864275.1). Taxonomy (NCBI): domain Eukaryota; kingdom Metazoa; phylum Arthropoda; class Insecta; order Orthoptera; family Acrididae; genus Schistocerca; species Schistocerca cancellata. Next base: position 615,297,026 of record NC_064630.1, on the reverse strand, counting down.
GACAGCCTTGGGAGAGCCATCCCTGACAAAACTCTACCATCTGGTGAGCAAGATGTATGAGACAGGCGAAATACCCTCAGACTTCAGGAAGAATATAATAATTCCAATCCCAAAGAAAGCAGGTATTGACAGATGCGAAAATTACCTGACTATCAGTTTAATAAGTCACGGCTGCAAAATACTAACGCGAATTCTTTATAGACGATTGGAACAACTAGTAGAAACTGACCTCGAGGAGGATCAGTTTGGATTCCGTAGAAATATTTGAACACGTGAGGCAATACTGACCTTACGACTTATCTTAGAAACTAGATTAAGGAAAGGCAAACCTACGTTTCTAGCATTTGTAGACTTAGAGAAAGCTTTTGGCAATGTTGAATGGAATACTCTCTTTCAAATTCTGAAGGTGACAGGGGTAAAATACAGGGAGCGAAAGGCTATTTACTATTAGTATAGAAACCAGGTGGCAGTTATAAGAGTCGAGGGACATGAAAGGGAAGCAGTGGTAGGGAAGGGAGTGAGACAGGATTGTAGCCTACCCCCAATGTTATTCAATTTGTATATTGAGCAAACAGTAAAGGAAACAAAAGAAGAATTCGGAATAAAAACTTTGAGATTCGCTGATGACACTGTAATTCTGTCAGAGTCAGCAAAGGACTTGGAAGTGCAGTTGAACGGAATGGATAGTGTCTTGAAAGGAAGATATAAGGTGAACTTCAGCAAAAGCAAGACGAGGATAATGGAATGTAGTTGAATTAAGTCGGAGGATGCTGAGGGGATTAGATTAGAAAATGAGACACTTAAAGTAGTAAAGGAGTTTTGCTATTTGGGGAGCAAAATAACTGATGATGGTCGAAGCAGGGAGGGTATAAAATGTAGACTGACAATGGCAAGGAAAGCGTTTCTGAAGAAGAGAAATTTGCTAACATCGAGTATAGATTTAAGTGCCAGGAAGTCGTTTCTGAAAGTTTTGTGTGGAGTGTAGCCATTTATGGAAGTGAAGCATGGACGATAAATAGTTTCGACAAGAAGAGAATAGGAGCTTTGAAATGTGGTGCTACAGAAGAATGTTGAAGATTAGATGGGTGGATCACACAACTAATAAGGAGGAACCGAATGGAGTTGGGTAGGAGTTTGTGGCAGAACTTGAATAGAAGAAGGGACCGGTTGGTAGGACAAGTTCTGAGCCATCAAGGGATCATCAACTTAGTATTGGAGGGCAGCGTGGAGGGTAAAAATCGTGGAGGGAGACCAAGAAATGAATAGATTAAGCAGATTCAGAAGGATTTAGGTTGCAGTAGGTACAGGTAGATGAAGAATCTTGCACAGGATAGAATAGCATGGACAGCTGCATCAAACCAGTCTGAGGACTGAAGACCACAACAACAACAGCAACAAATTTTCTGCTAGAATTTGTCAGAAATTTTTCCTTTAATACTATGGGTTTCTTATTTTTTATTTAGTTCAATCTTATTTTTGTAGATCTTGCTACTGTTATCGCTATTAAGTATCTGTTTCATTTTTTTATATAAGTTCTCGACTAGTTGGCAATTATATCCGTTGTTCAATGCTACTCTGCCTCAAGGTACGTAATTCGGTGGGTGTAAATTCTGGTTCTAGTGGTGATTTAAGGATTCTGTGAATCACGGATTTAAAAACGCATGTTTATTCGCGTGGGGTGACAGTAAGGTGCCTTTATAATGGAATAGTTATTCTTTCGTTTACAAGAAATGATGAACTTATGCTCACCACATTTAAATAATGAGTTCAGGGTATTTAATGCTTCCTTTTTTTTCTGTGTCTTAGGTAAACTGAATATTCTTGTGTATCTTATGTAAAGGTGTTAAGTAATCTTGCACGACCTCACCGTGCGGCGTGGCGGGGTTTTTGCTTTTCCCGTTTGTGGTACCGCTAATTAGATTTCACCTTCCTCAGAACGGGTTATGCTCGAGGTCGCTTCACTTGGCAACGTAGATACATACAAGCTGATGTAAAAGAGCTGCCAATCAGAATGCTCGCTCATGATCATACTCGCGCCAAAACTGCCCTGCAGCAAACCTTACATACAGACGCATCTACGTCATTTTTATATACGAATATTAGAGTAATGTTTAATAAACGAAGACGAAAAGGCATAAATCTGGAAATATCCTTTAGATACCGATAATACTCCAGCTGACATTCTGGCTACTCTGTTACAATAGCAATCTCACCTAAACATACGTCATCAGCAAAGTGGATAAATTCCCTATGAACATTAGCAACGGTAGTGTTTTGTAAAATCAATGAAAGCTCTAGAGAGACTGAGTGAATTTTCAAAACCAACACTTTCTTTTAATTTCTTAGTAAAAGACTTGTTCAATTTGTAGTTAGTGTTGAGTCTCCTATCGAAAATATGGTTTTTGGCGTGTTTGTTTCCTTTCACTTCGGAGCGTAAGGCAAGAATAGCAAAGTTCATTATCATCAGATCACGTTTTACCCCATCGTCCAGGAGAAAGTTGTGGTCATCTGCTTTTTTTTCGTAATAACTGAGTTGATTTTATTGACTGGATGTTTGCAAACGGTAGTAATATTATTTTCAGCGAAGAATAGTCAAAATCAAGCAGTGTGAAGAAAACATGTTAACATATTATGAGATCTCAGGCTTTCCCGGCGAATGTGCTGTATCCAAGGTTCTCGGGTGTCCAGCCGGATCCGTTCGTCGAAGTTCCACGATATTTCGGCGGATAACCGTTCCACCATTATCAGGTGATGCTGATGGAATGATCTATCTGCGTTGTGTCCGTGTTTTTTATGTCCGCGGGGTACCCGAGTCGTACCCCGGCGCGGGCGGCCAGTGGGGCTCCCTTGGTGGGAGGGGTGAGGGAAGCTTAAGCCACGCCCGGTGGTAGGCGCAGTCCATCTCCGTCCGCCGTGGCGGAAGGATGTCGCGTCCGCTCGTGCCGTTGCTCTTTGATGGTGTTTAATAACGGTTTACAGGCCTTGCTAAGTTGAAACCCGGTGTCCCTGTTGATGAGGTTATCTGTTACTCGAATTTCTATGGCCTCCTTGTAGATACTGTCCGAGTAGGCACTTGTGGCAGTCAGGATTTTTGTCTCTTCGAATTTCGCTGTGTGTCCGGTTTCAATGCAGTGTTCTGTTAGGGCCGAATGGCTGGGTTGGCGTAAGCGGGTGTGACGTTCGTGTTCTTTGCATCGGTCCTCGACCGTGAGAACTGTTTGGCCGATATAGGATTTGCCACAGCCGCACGGGATTTTGTATACGCCCACTTTCCTCAGCTCTACGTCATCTTTTGCCGTTCCTAGTAGGTCACGAATCTTTGCTGGTGACCGGAGGACTGTGTCAATCTTGTGTCGCCTTAACAGTCTCCCTATTTTTGACGACACGTTGCCAGCAAACGGCAGAAAGGCCAGAGCTTGCTTTTCTTCTGCGGGTTGTTCTTCATCTCGGTTCTTGCTGCACTTCTGTTATCGGAAGGCCCTTTGGATTTGGCGGTTACCATACCCATTCTTGTGGAACACGGTCTCCAGGTGTTTGAGCTCCGTTGTAAAGTTCTGTTCATCAGAGATCGAGTGTGCTCTATGAACCAAGGTGTTGAGCATTCGATTAAGCTGCGCCGGATGGTGGTAGCTGGACGCACGTAGGTACAGGTCAGTGTATGTGGGCTTTCGGTACACACTGTGACCCAGTGAGCCATCAGACCTACGTTCCACTAGGACGTCAAGAAAGGGTAGTTTTCCTTTTTCTCAGTCTCCATCGTGAACTGAGTGTTACTATGGACCGAATTTAGATGCAGAAATATCTGTAGCTGTCCTGTATATGTGGCCAGATGACGAACGTAGCGAAAGAAGCATACAGGTTTCAGTTCGGCGGCTTCCGATCCTTCCTCTTCGAAACTCTCCATGAACAGGTTGGCCACCACTTGGGAGAGCGGGCTCCCCATGGCTACTCCGTCGGTCTGCTCGTAGTATTAACCGTTGAAGACAAAGTACGTCGATGTTAACACGTGCCTGAACAGTTGCGTCAGCTCAGGCCCGAATTTCTCACTGATTAAGTGGAGAGAGTCTTCCTGCGAGACACGTGTGAATAATGAGGCGGCATCGAAGCTGACCATGATGTCGGATTCTTGTACTGTCATCTCCTTCAGGCGGCCAATTAAGTCCGTCGAGATCCGAATATGGTGCGCACATTTCCCGACATAATGTCTTAGCATGCCCGCTAAAGTGCTGCCCCTATGTTGCTGACTATGGGTCGCGTCCCTTCTTTGTGCGTTTTTGGGAGACCGTATATCCTCGGGGCTGCCGCCGAACGTTGCCGAAGTCTTTTGATGTCCTTCTCCTCGAGAGCGCCATTTTTCAGAAACGTTGTAAGAGGTCCGAGCAGATGTAATTTCGATGTATTGCTCATGCGCTGCCTGCGATATGCAAGGTCTCTGACCAGAGAGCAGTGTTGACTACAGTAGGAACTGTGTAGCTGTTGCAGTAAGTTTTTGCTAGTCTGGAGTCTGCTCTAGTCTGCTCTGGTGTATCGTGTTGGGTGGCTGGTCGCAGTGCAGCGATGGCGGAGTCTGGGCACTTACGCAGTTTAGCAGGTACGGAAAAATTTTTTCATTTTTTTTCAAAATTTGATCGATTGTAGTCAAATTTGATACGCTGATTACGAATACGATATTTATTTTCGCCCCAGTCAATTATTTACATCAAAAAAATGGTTTTAAATTTTTTAAAATTTTTTTATTTTTTTTATTTTTCAATATTTTGTCGATATAGTGAATTCTGATGCGCTGATTTCGAATATAACATCCATTTTCATTTTCCCTTGACCGTCAGCGATATCTTCTGCCCGATAAGCGCGGCGCTGCCGATGACGCAACATTGCGTAATACACTAACTAATCAGTATTTTCAAATCATAGGCGGCCGCTGCCGCGGCCGCATTCCAAAAAAAAAAACTCCCAACCTAACCTCAAGTGGGCTACGCTACAGATCACTTTATTTATGAAAATACAAAGTACAATCACCAACAAACTTTACATATTCACCCACAAAGCTCTAAAAGCCAGATATATTTGGAATGAAAAATTTTTTCCGTACCTGCTAAACTGCATAAATTGATCTGTAGCGTAGCCCACTTGAGGTTAGGTTGGGAGTTTTTTTTTTGGAATGCGGCCGCGGCAGCGGCCGCCTATGATTTGAAAATACTGATTAGTTAGTGTATTACGCAATGTTGCGTCATCGGCAGCGCCACGCTTATCAGGCAGAAGATATCGCCGACGGTCAAGGGAAAATGAAAATGGATGTTATATTCGAAATCAGCGCATCAGAATTCACTATATCGACAAAATATTGAAAAATAAAAAAAATTTAAAACAATTTAAAACAATTTTTTTGATGTAAATAATTGACTGGTTCGAAAATAAATATCGTATTCGTAATCAGCGTATCAAATTTGACTATAATCGATCAAATTTTGAAAAAAAATGAGAAATTTTTTCCATACCTGCTAAACTGCATAAGTGCCGGAGTCTGAGTATTATTGTATAAGGTAAAAAACAGCCTCGCGCATATGTAGTGATGTCGACTCAAGTCCCATGTAAATGTTTTAAAAATCTTGTAATAATAATCTTTCTCATAAAAAGTAACTTTTAACAACCATTCATTTCAATTTAAAGAATTTACTAATTTCTCCCATCCATGATCATCCCGATTGTTGCAGAAAAACAGAAAAAGAAATCAGTTGCTTCCTTTCATAAATGACAGATAGGTAGGCCAGCATTGCACAGAGCTGTGCTGGAAAAATTTATTGTAAAAGCAGATTTATCGGGTGACTTTATTGAGGTAAGAATTTATCCTTTTTTTTTATTCGGGATGATCTTTCAGGGCCATGGCGCAGCACTAAATTTACGAGGTTCAATTCACAGTGAATTATTGAGAAGTCATAAGTGAGCGACAATTTAATTGAGAGGTTAGTTACATTGTTTTATTACCAGGTTACAGAATTTATTTTTGTATTGGGATGTTATACTGAATGTGAACGACATCATTATAATTTTTACTGTTGAGAGGTTTCGGAATTTTTCCGTTTTGAGGTTACGCTAAATGTTGATGAATTTTGAGCTTAGATTAAATGAGAAACAATTTTGTAGGGAGGTTACACTAAATTAGAATCATACTCATATTATTATTTATTTAAATTTTTGTGGGGAGGTTACACTTGGCGACAACCGACCAGGATCGTATTTTCTTTGTGAATTTCTGAGAAGTAGTCATATATCTGCTCTTATTTACTTAAATGTAGTTTGCATCTGGCGCAACTCATTTACTAATTTGTTACTTTTTTTTCACATATCATCGGCAATTTATTGCTCTTTGTTGTAATTGTGTTTGTTCCATGTTTACTTCGTCTTTGTTTCATTTTTGTGCTTAATTTTGATTTGTGAAAAATGCCGCGAAAAACTGTTAACAGTACATCGCGATGTGCAATGAGTGACGTAGCCGACTCGAATAATTTGACCGATAATACTTGCGACACTCAGTGTAATAGCGATAATCATCTAATTACTGATAATCAGTGCGTACCGATCACTAGTAATGATTTTAATGCTAATGATGAGCAAACGAATTCAACTCTGTCCTCTGTTAATTTAACGGCAATTGATGACGTGTCACATTCCGTTACAATGAACCCTAATTTTGGCTGGGATCAAGTTATGACAGTATTGCTACAAATTAGTGAATCGCGTAAACAACTTAGTGAAAATCTCAAACAACAACTTAATGAAAATAATGGAAATCTCAAAAAACAACTTAATGAAAAACTAGACAATAATTCCAAACAGTCGAATGGAAAACACAACAACAGTTACAAACAACTAAATAAAAAACTAGATAACAATTCCAAAAAGCTTAGTGAACAGATTACAGCCGTTGCGTGCAATGTCATGATACTAAGGAACAATTACATGAGGAAATTAAGGCTTGTGCTAGGAACAGTAGTGAAGAAATTAGATCTGTGGCACAAGGATTAAGTAATACACATGCAGCTACAACTAAATTACTTAGAGATGAAATTAGTGCTGTCGCTAAACAATGCTCTGAAAACGCAACACAGTTACGCGACGAGTTTAAATTAATGTCAGCAGAACTTTCACGCACGCTGCATGCGAAAGTAGACGCGAAATTTGACCAACAGAAGAGCCAAATTGACGAACGTTTTAATCACCACCTACACAACAGTGAAAAGCGTTACAGTAAATTTATACAGGAACAGAATAAAGTAAAGCAACAAGTCACGGAAACAATTACTGTACAAAGACAGGAAGATAAGCGTAAATTATTTACGAAAGCAAAAACATACGTAGACAACAATATTGCTACAGTATCAGACGAAATTAACAGTATCAAGCAGTTGAATAACGAATAGCATGATGAAATCTCCGACCTTAAAACAAAAACAGACACACAGACATTAAACTTTCAGACAATGACCAACAGACTTGAAAAATTGGAACAAATACAGGATTCCGATGCCATCAAAGCAGACGTTAAAAAATTGAACAAAACCACACGTAAAATACAAACACAAATTAATGTTTGTGATACTAAAAACGATGATCACGTAATAGCACTGACCGAAAAATATGATGAATTGGCCAGTCGTGTTGATGTTATCGAAAACGATAATTACACCAAATCAGACGATACGTCACCAGTTTCGCTTAAGGGGCTCCGGAACGCCCTATACTTGCAATGTTAAAATAACGCTTATAAATTACATCTTTCCTCACAAAGTATTTGAGGTAGGAAGTTGAACTTTTTACAGATTATTTATTGGAATATGGGCTACAACTTAACACAGGGAGTTTACAAAATTTTAGTTCAGTTATTAAAGATGATTTTTTTTCAATTGTAATGAAAATTCACAACATTTTTTTGCAATTTTTTATTTATATATTCAAAAATATACAGTTTTTTGGAAAAAGGGTGTGTTAAATTATGCAGAAGGTACTGTGTAACATTTACTGAAAGTTTGAAACAAATATGTTTGGAAGATCCTTAGAAAACATGTAATTAGTATGAGAAAATAAAACTTTTGGGAATCGAGCGACAAAGATTGGATTAACTTTTTAGTGCATTCCAGGTCCATAAGATGGATTATCCTCATCCTCTGCAAACTGCACCTCCAGCTTCCTCTTGTTCCACCTCCTGTTTACTCTTGCTTGTATTTCTAGACTCTTTACAGCCCTGTCTGCAGCCTGAAGGCGTTCCTTGTCTAAAGCAAGCATCGCTCGTACCATGTTAGAACCTATCTTCATTCCCATATTTCTAAATACCTTGCACCTTACAATGTTGCCATTATTGAAAGTCGCAACAGCATCATACACACCAAAGTGAAGTGTTTCTATTCCAACAAATACAGTCTTGGGGATTCTCGACCATATAACACTATTTACACTTCCATTGGGGTTTTGAATTTTTCCGTGAATACACTTTTTCAACAGTTCAGGTGCTGCTAAGTCTCTGAAAATAGGTTTAGCCACAACACATACTTTATCTCACATCACTAAAATGTACCTGATGAACACGGACGTTAATAATAACACCATTTGACAGCAGTTTAACAGCGCCACAGTGGGTCACGCCCATGTAGAACACATTTCAAAAAAAATTTAAAAATAGTTGTAGTCTTCGGAATTGAATAAATTATACATCTATATTCTATATTCTATATTCTATATTCAGAAAACGCAAAAAAGTAAAAATTGAACTTTTCATGATTTTGAGCCTTTCCAGAGCCCCTTAATCAAACACCCGAATTCCAAAATTTACAGCAGACGATCAGTGAGATATGTTCGTCCAATAATACATTACGTAGAAAATTGTCACCTATACAGCAAGAAGTGACGGAGATGAAAAATATTTCAGCTTTTAACACATCACAGCAAATGCCACTTTCCGAACATTTCTCAGACTCACACAGCCAGTATAATGTAGGTAATTTACAGAGAGTACGTGACTTAGATTCCGAACAGTCACAGACAAACAGATTAACATACAATCCTGAACCTGTTCAGACATTGAAAGACGAAAATTTTGATTACAAGCACTTTCTATCCGTGAAAAATTTAAAGTATTCAATAATGACAGAACACAGATTCACCCTTTCGACTGGATACGACAATTTGCTTTTGTGTTTTCATCAGCTTGGCCTGTAATGCAGAAACTAGAATTGGATTGGATACCACAACTTGCTTTTGAATTTTCACCGGCGTTGCCTGTAACGCAGAAACTAAAATTTATTTGCAGCGCGTAAGTGACCTCAGGGGATTCATTACACTTCGATGAATATGTACCGTAGCGTGCACAGTGCCCCGAGCTGCAGTAGTGCTGTTTCATCTTTAGTTTTCTGCACTGCTGCCTTCTCTTTTACCATCCTTTATATCTATCAAAACAGCTCTTCAACTATCGATCTATCTAGGATTAGAAACATGTAAAGAAAACCTGATATGACAAGATTTACCGAAAGTGACAGTTTTCATTAGACACTCTTGAAATGACAACAACTACCAGCGTAATTTTAATAAGTGACAAAATTTTTAATCATCAGTATCGTCAAAATTATCAACAACAGCAAAAAACATTTTGGTAACAATAGAGGCTTTTCCCCACAACATCAACAAAACCAGCCGGTTAGCATACCTAACCAATAATGTAGTCTGCAAGGTCAACCAAGCTTTAGTGTTTCGCCGAATACACGTATAGCGTCGGCTCCGCCAAATAGTAACGCACAGCAGCAAGGAAATCACTACGTCCAGAAAACACACCATTTCAACTCATATCGCAATGCGCATTATAGAAATGACTATCATGACAGACGTAAAAGTAATGAGCACAATTTTCAGCGAATGTTTAATAACAGTCGGTCTTACCAGCAGCATAATCAACCACAACAACAGATTATTATGAATGAACCAGACAGTAGGTATCATCCCGAACCTAATATGTCAGGACGAAGTAACAGAACAGTACAAATAGTTGAAATGCCACAGCATCCCCCCGAAAATAACAGCACGTCAGAAAGAATTTGACTAGGTACAGTGCAGAATGAATCTTCCAGCAACGCAAGAAATACTTATGACACAGAGAATCTTGTTCACGAAAATGTTATTACTTTTGACGACATCTGAGACACACTTTTACATGAAAAACCAACAGTCTGAATTTGTCAATCTGAAACAAGCTTGTTGAATGCACCACTTTTATCACATCCAGATCTTACTAGAAATTTTTCCATTGCCATCGACAGTTCTAACACCGCTTTAGGCGTACACATTTTTCAGGATATTGAAGAAGATGGTTCTACAGTAATTAAAACATTGCCTTTGCGAGTCGCATTCCGTCACCTGCTGAACGCAATTATTCTGTTACAGAACTTGAAACATTGTGTGTTGTATGGGCATTTACGAGATTTCGGAATTTTCTTTATGGAAGACATACGACCGTTTACACAGACCATAGAGCTATCCAGTTTTTACTTTCAGCAAAATTTACACATGACAGGTTAAGCAGATGGAATCTTTATTTAACGGAATTTAATTTTACAACTGTTCACATTCCCGGTACACAAAATATTGTAGCTGACGCACTATCCCGTTCTCTCAGCGACAATCAGCAAGACATCGCAACCAACTTCTGCCTAGCAAATTTCAGCGTCATGTATATTCAACAAGTTGCATTCGAAAATTTTATTTCGGCGTCATTACGAGACATAGCACAAGAGCAGAGTAAAGACAACGTATGGAAAGAAATTAAACACCTTTGGCAAGATAGGAATAACGTTACCATTAGAAACCATTACACTGTACGCAGTAACATTCTGTTTCACCGCTCCCACCCTGACAGCAACAATTGGTTACTATACATTCCTGACGAGCCTGTTAACAAATTAATTTGGTATACTCATTTAAGTTACACACATTATGGAGCCAGAAAATGTTTTTTTATACTGAGACAGAACTGTTATTTTGCCAACATGGAGAAACGTATTCGACGTGTTTTAGCGTCATGTAAAATCTGCCAGAAAGCTAAGTCAGACACGACTTCACATATTCCTCCGTTACATCCCATTGTACCTGTTAAATTGAGACACATGGCCGCTGTAGACATTTTTGGTCCGATTCCCAGATCTAATAGAGGTTTTTGCTACATCTTTGTCGCTGTTGAACTCACTTCAAAATTTGTTACCTTCACTCCGTTACGCAAAGCTACTGGTAAATCTGTTTCGAATGCATTTGTAAAACATTTTCTATTTCATGTAGGGCATGTATTGAAAGTAATTTCCGACAATGGACCACAATTTCGATCTGCTATATGGACACGTATGTTACGAGCAAGAAACGTTTCTCCGATTTATATATCCAAGTATCACGCTTCTTCGAACCCTTGTGAACGTCTAATGAAAGAAATTGGTAAACTATGTAGAATATACTGCCATAAAAAACATATCGATTGGGATACACACATACTCTCATTCCAGGATGTAATTAACTCGATAGCAAATGAATCTACTATGCTATCTCCGACTGTTATATTGAAAAATGTTGAATCACCTAACAAAATTAAAGAATTAGTATCCTTTCCTACATCTCGTCGACTACGCCGCCATGAAATAATTGACATTGCGCTGAACAACATCAAACGTGCCGCAGAGTGCCGGAGAAGACAGCAAAAACAGGTTTGTACACGCCGTGACTTTCACATTGGACATAAGATATTAGTACGCACACATTATTTATCCAACAGAGGAAAGAGTAGGTGCAGTAAATTTAAGCTTCTATACCCAGGTCCATACAGAATTCGCAGCATTCCTCACCCCAATGTAGTACACGTCTTAACTCTGAGAACCAGAAAAAGTAAAGGCAATCACCATGTCTCTAATGTTAAACCCTTTATTGAATGAACATACTTTATGATTTATCACACTGTAATGCCATATCCTGATTTTTATATGACCACTTATGCAATTATATTTATATGACTACTTACTGATGATTATCGTATTTTTTCTTGGCAACTGCCCGGCAAGGGAAGGTTAGCAGGTCGCTTTTCTTGTCGTTATATATCAGACCGTGCACATTTGCCATTTTTCGTGTATGTATGATTGTTTTCCTGTTTTGTTTGTATGCACTACGAAATCTTAAGATATAACAAACGCCAGTGGACTTTAACATTTTTCCTTATGATATCTCAATATCTTGACTTTTCTACACTCTTGGCTACTGCATTATGAGACTGTGTGTACATTTTTGCACCTGAACGCTCTCTTATGTTTTTGACATAATACGTTTTCTGTCATGCTATGCTGTATGCTTAATTATATCACTAGAAACCAGTTTTTATTTAATGGGTATATGATTTAAATGCAAGATATTAATCCTTATTCATCATTTTCAGAAAGCAATAACGTGTAAAAGAAATAAATGAAACAAACCACAGTGGATTACTATGAAGTGGAAATTTCACCTTCGGAATGAACGAAATAAAATGCAATACCTCGTCATGAAGAGTATATGGATCAGAATTAACAAGCATTAACGAGAATATACTACACACATCGTATGATAGCAGTCTTAACTAATTCTTTCTTTCAGAATACGAGGTGATTGATGCACGCTGTTAGACAGATCTACACATCTTAGTTTTAGTGATGAAATATGCTAGAAATAAGAAACTCTGTACTATGGATAGTTGTATGAAGTAAATGGTAATATGAATAATGAATAATGAAGTGTCTTTTTTGCAGATGATAATGAATGATGATGAATAGTTATATGAAGAATATGCTAATATGAATAATTAAGTTTCTCTATGCAGGTCATGATAGTAATGAAGTTATGGTAATATGAATAATGAAGTTTTTCTTTGCAGATGAGGATAACGATGAAGTTTTTATATTTACTGTTAGTTAAGAGATGCTATGTAGTTATTTAAGTATTTGTTGCAGTTCATTTTGACAGTATGTCTTATGTCGCATGGTATAATGACTGAATGTTTTGGAAAGGACAGCTAGAGTACATACATATTGAGTACACGTTTCATTACCTGTTAATTCGAAGTTCACTACTTTTCAGCATAATATGCGTTTCTTATTTCAGCTTAATAATCCATTTTGTATTTTTTCCAGGAGAAGCTATTCATGAAAGTAATGTGCTATAAGCAGTTGGTCATTAAACCTGTTCTAGTACTTGCATTTTTATTACCCATTTGTGTGTGTCATTCATGAATGTGATCACATATACTCTACTTGTTCATAACCTTGCTACAGCTGCCTCATGACGAAAGACGTTTCTAATCCTCATTTGCAGCAGTAGGTCAAAAGCAAATATTATCATGCCGCAGCAATTAATTATCGATCCCAACGCAATGCATTGCTGGCACAGAAAAAAAAATGTATTACCAGTCCCAAATAATGCTACTAGTTTAAGAGATATTTATAGTACTAAATATAATGCAAATTTGTCAGATGTATTGAATCCATTATATCTACGTATTATTGAACTACAGACCTTGAGTAATAGTTACAGTGCATTACATTTTAAATATGTCTTATGTCACTTGAATGATGAGTTCTGAGTAATACTGAATGATGTTTTGTAATAATGCATAAATGCTATGCCAATAATTTCTGTAAATAATATTTTTGTTATACTCTATAAATCCTATACCAATAATTAACTCTCATTTTGAATGATGACTTCTGAATAATATTGAATAATGTTTTATAAAACTATATGAATACTTTATAACTGGCCAATGAATGCCACTGTTTCTTGTATTTTAAATTTGTCTTATGTCACTTACATTCTATTATATATGAATACCAGTAGCTTGATGCTACACTCATTAACTCCTGTTTTGAATGAAGACTTCTGAACAATGCATAAAAATTTTTAGTAACTGGCCAATGATTGCCAGTGATTACTATAACTAGATAATTATGTTAATGCTATGCCATCAATTAACTCTTTCTTTGAATGATGACTTCTTAACAATGCATAAAAATGTTTAGTAACTGGCCAATGAGTGCCAATGATTACTATAACTAGATTAATTATGTAAATGGTATGCCATTAATTAACTCTTGCTTTGAATGATCACTTCTGAATAATGCATAAAAATGGTTTGCAACTGGCCAATGAGTGCCAATGATTACTATAACTAGATGAATTATGTTAATGCTATGCCATTAATTAACGCTTGTTTTGAATGATGACTTCTGAACAACGCATAAATATGGTTTGTAACTGGCCAATGAGTGCCAATATTTCGTGTAATCAGATGACTTATGAATAATGTTCTGTAATACTCCATACATAGTACAGAAATATTTAGTAACTAGGCAATGAGGGCCAACAATTACTCAAATTGGTTAATAGACTAGTGTAATTCTCAATGATGACTAGCATATGACTTAATGTCCTTCACCTTCTGACCTAATTACCAGAAATTACTGCAATATCCGTTTGTTCTGTCAATCCTCATGATCATGGAGCACTAATTCTACATTGGTGAAAAAGTATCAATTCTGCAGGAGTGTGGTGTTGACACATCATGCTGTCCACCACCTTGAACGATGGAGATGTTATTATGGTCCCACTGTTAGGTGTACCTAATGTACTACCAAAATGATAACATTGAATATTAATACGACATTTCAGTGTCTTGGCTACACTGATTAATACTTCAGAGAAGAGAACTTCAGATTGTCTCACTTGGTGTTGTGCTTCTGTAGAAGGATATGGACTTTCAGTGCAACTATGTGCAACCTACTGTGCTACAACCATGATGCAATCCTTCCCTTTCCTCTCCTAGTTCTTGTAAAATCGCAGAGACATATATAGTGCGTGCGCACTTTATGTCATTTATTATTATGTTTTGTACTCATTGCGTATCCTAGTTCTTGTAAAATGGTAAAAAATATATACAGTGCGTGTGCACTTTATGTCATTTATTAATATGTTTTGTACTCATTGCGTATCCTAGTTCTACATCTACATCCATACTCCGCAAGCCGCCTGACGGTGTGTGGGGGAGGGTACCTTCAGTACCTCTATCGGTTCTCCCTTCTATTCCAGTCTCGTATTGTTCGTGGAAAGAAGGATTGTCGGTATGCCTCTGTGTGGGCTCTAATCTCTCTGATTTTATCCTCATGGTCTCTTCGCGAGATATACGTAGGAGGGAGCAATATACTGCTTGACTCTTCGGTGAAGGTATGTTCTCGGAACTTTGACAAAAGCCCGTACCGAGCTACTGAGCGTCTCTCCTGCAGAGTCTTCCACTGGAGTTTATCTATCATCTCCGTAACGCTTTCGCTATTACTAAATGATCCTGTAACGAAGCGCGCTGCTCTCCGTTGGATCTTCTCTATGTCTTGTATCAACCCTATCTGGTACGGATCCCACACTGCTGAGCAGTATTCAAGCAGTGGGCGAACAAGCGTATTGTAACCTACTTCCTTTGTTTTCGGATTGCATTTCCTTAGGATTCTTCCAATGAATCTCAGTCTGGCATCTGCTTTACCGACAATCAACATTATATGATCATTCCATTTTAAATCACTCCTAATGCGTACTCCCAGATAATTTATGGTATTAACTGCTTCCAGTTGCTGACCTGCTATTTTGTAGCTAAATGATAAAGGATCTATCTTTCTGTGTATTCGCAGCACATTACACTTGTCTACATTGAGATTCAGTTGCCATTCCCTGCACCATGCGTCAAGTCGCTGCAGATCCTCCTGCATTTCAGTACAATTTTCCATTGTTACAACCTCTCGATACACCACAGCATCGTCTGCAAAAAGCCTCAGTGAACTTCCGATGTCATCCACCAGGTTATTTATGTATATTGTGAATAGCAACGGTCCTATGACACTCCCCTGCGGCACACCTGAAATTACTCTTACTTCGGAAGACTTCTCTCCATTGAGAATAACATGCTGCGTCCTGTTATCTAGGAACTCCTCAATCCAATCACACAATTGGTCTGATAGTCCATATGCTCTTACTTTGTTCAATAAACGACTGTGGGGAACTGTATCGAACGCCTTGCGGAAGTCAAGAAACACGGCATCTACCTGTGAACCCGTGTCTATGGCCCTCTGAGTCTCGTGGACGAATAGCGCGAGCTGGGTTTCACATGACCGTCTTTTTCTAAACCCATGCTGATTCCTACAGAGTAGATTTCTAGTCTCCAGAAAAGTCATTATACTCGAACACAATACGTGTTCCAAAATTCTACAACTGATCGACGTTAGAGATATAGGTCTATAGTTCTGCACATCTGTTCGACGTCCCTTCTTGAAAACGGGGATGACCTGTGCCCTTTTCCAATCCTTTGGAACGCTACGCTCTTCTAGAGACCTACGGTACACCGCTGCAAGAAGGGGGGCAAGTTCCTTCGCGTACTCTGTGTAAAATTGAACTGGTATCCCATCAGGTCCAGAGGCCTTTCCTCTTTTGAGCGATTTTAATTGTTTCTCTATCCCTCTGTCGTCTATTTCGATATCTACCATTTTGTCATCTGTGCGACAATCTAGAGAAGGAACTACAGTGCAATCTTCCTCTGTGAAACAACTTTGGAAAAAGACATTTAGTATTTCGGCCTTTAGTCTGTCATCCTCTGTTTCAGTACCATTTTGGTCACAGAGTGTCTGGACATTTTGTTTTGATCCACCTACCGCTTAGACATAAGACCAAAATTTCTTAGGATTTTCTGCCAAGTCAGTACATAGAACTTTACTTTCGAATTCATTGAACGCCTCTCGCATAGCTCTCTTCATACTACATTTCGCTTCGCGTAATTTTTGTTTGTCTGCAAGGTTTTGGCTATGTTTATGTTTGCTGTGAAGTTCCCTTTGCTTCCGCAGCAGTTTTCTAACTCGGTTGATGAACCACGGTGGCTCTTTTCCATCTCTTACGATCTTGCTTGGCACATACTCATCTAACGCATATTGTACAATGGTTTTGAACTTTGTCCACTGATCCTCAACACTATCAGTACTTGAGACAAAACTTTTGTGTTGAGCCAACAGGTACTCTGAAATCTGCTTTTTGTCACTTTTTCTAAACAGAAAAATCTTCCTACCCTTTTTAATATTCCTATTTACGGCTGAAATCATCGATGCCGTAACCGCATTATGATCACTGATTCCCTGTTCTGCGTTAACTTTTTCAAATAGTTGGGGTCTGTTTGTCACCAGAAGGTCTAATATGTTATCGCCACGAGTCGGTTCTCTGTTTAACTGCTCAAGGTAGTTTTCAGATAAAGCACTTAAAAAAATTTCACTGGATTCTTTGTCCCTGCCATCCGTTATGAACGTCTGAGTCTCCCAGTCTATATCCGGCAAATTAAAATCACCACCCAGAACTATAACATGGTGGGGAAATCTACTCGAAATATTTTCCAAATTACGCAATTCGTGTAAAATGGTAAAAAATATATACAGTGCGTGTGCACTTTATGTCATTTGTTAATGTGTTTTGTACTCATTGCGTATCCTAGTTCTTGTAAAATGGTAAAAAACATATACAGTGCTTGTGCACTTTATGTCATTTATTAATATGTTTTGTACTCATTGCGTATCCTAGTTCTTGTAAAATGGTAAAAAATATATACAGTGCGTGTGCACTTTATGTCATTTGTTA
Organism: Schistocerca cancellata; assembly: GCF_023864275.1. Taxonomy (NCBI): domain Eukaryota; kingdom Metazoa; phylum Arthropoda; class Insecta; order Orthoptera; family Acrididae; genus Schistocerca; species Schistocerca cancellata. The sequence goes on along the minus strand of NC_064630.1, from coordinate 615,279,323 downwards.
ATGTGTTTTGTACTCATTGCGTATCCTAGTTCTTGTAAAATGGTAAAAAATATATACAGTGCTCTTGCACTTTATGTCATTTATTAATATGTTTTGTAGTCATTGCATATCCTAGTTCTTGTAAAATCGTAAAAAATATATACAGTGCGTGTGCACTTTATGTCATTTGTTAATGTGTTTTGTACTCATTGCGTATCCTAGTTCTTGTAAAATGGTAAAAAATATATACAGTGCTTGTGCACTTTATGTCATTTGTTAATGTGTTTTGTAGTCATTGCATATCCTAGTTCTTGTAAAATGGTAAAAAATATATACAGTGCGTGTGCACTTTATGTCATTTGATAATGTGTTTTGTACTCATTGCGTATACATTTTGTCATTGCTTGATATGTTCTGTACTCAGTGCATTTGCACTGTATTTCATTTCATGTTCTGCACTTATATATATATGTATATACTCTGTGACTGTAAACTTAGTTAATTAAGTAGATTTTAGAAAAATTTGTTGCTCATGGCAAGTCCAATTGACTCACCATCGCTGCCAAATTTTGACCCCCCCCCAGTGGAGGGTTAATGTGAGAGATCCGAGCAGGTGTAATTTCGATGTATTGCTCATGCGCTGCCTGCGATATGCAAGGTCTCTGACCAGAGAGCAGTGTTGACTACAGTAGGAGCTGTGTAGCTGTAACAGTAAGTTGTTGCTATTCTGGGTCTGCTCTAGTCTGCTCTGGTATCGTGTTGGGTGGCCGGTCGCGGTGCAGCGATGCCGGAGCCTGAGTATTATTGTATAAGGTAAAAAGCAGCCTCGCGCATATGTAGTAATGTCATCTCAAGTCCAATGTAAATGTTTAAAAAATCTCGTAATAATAATCTTTCTCATAAAAAGTAACTTTCAACAACCATTCATTTCAATTTAAAGAATTTACTAATTTCTCCCATCCATGATCATCCCGATTGTTGCAGGAAAAAAAAAAAAAATCAGTTGCTTCCTTTCATAAACGACAGATAGGTCGGCCAGCATTGCACAGAGCTGTGCCGGAAAAAATTTATCGCAAGAGCAGATATATCCGGCGACTTCATTGAGGTAAGGATTTTTCCTTTTTTTTTTATTCGGAATGATCTTTCAGGGCCATGAAGTAGCACTGCTGTCGTCCAAAATTTACCAGGTTAAATTCACAGTGAATTATTGAAAAGTCATAAGTGAGCGACAACTTAATTGAGCGGTTAGTTACATTGTTTTATTACCAGGTTACAGAATTTATTTTTTATTGGGATGTTATACTGAATGTGAACGACATAATTATAATTTTTACTGTTGAGAGGTTTCGGAATTATTCCGTTTTGAGGTTACGCTAAAAGTTAATGAATTTTGAGCTTAGATTAAATGAGAAACAATTTTGTAGGGAGCTTACAAATGAGAAAGCATTTTGTGGGGAGGTTACACTAAATTAGAATCATACTCATTTTATTTACTATATTTTTGTGGGGAGGTTACAAGGTGGCAGTGCTTTATTGTATCTTCCTGGTCGGGTCTGTGCTGATTTTCCGATATGCTGGATCGTCTAGCAATTGCAGCATCTTCTGTTCGTAGTCGCGTCTCTCAAGGATGACTGTGGCATTTCCTTTGTCGGCAGGAAGAACGACGATCTCCTTATCGTATCTGAGGGCTCGTAGTGCTGCTCTTTCTGCTCCTGAGATGTTGCTTCTGGCTGGTTTTGCCCTTGAAACAATCCGGCAAGTTTCCCTTCTGATTTCTTCTGCTCTGTCATCTGGTAAGCCACGGACTGCCTGTTCTACTGAACAGATTATTTCATTGAACGGCAGATATGCAGGTTTCGGTGGGAAATTGAGTCCTTTTTCAAGTACAGCTGTAGCTGCGTCGCCGAGTGGTTTACCCGTAAGGTTAATCACGGTCCGCCTAGTGGGCACTATCTCATGTTTCGGTTTGCCAGGTAGTTGTGCAATGTTGGTGATCTGCCTCTCCGTGGATTTACGGTGGGTCCAGTCTACCTGGGCCCAGGTAACACCATCAACCCATTCCAAAGAGTGATCTTGGAGTACGGAGGATAATCGTAGGTGAAGATGCAGCAGCTCCTTGGCGTTCTTGTCCAGTTGTAGACGGGTGTAGCGAATCTTCTCCCTGACCAGGGCCAGACTGGTTCTTCGCTTAATACGATTCGCTGCAGGCGTGCATATGTAATGCATCATTTTGGCGAAAGTAGGTATGGTGTTTTCATCCCTACACCTTAGTAAAAAGGCGAGAGAACTCAGCAGACGTCGTTTCTGGTTCCGAAGCTTATCCAGTTTCTTCACCAGTTGCTACATATCCTCCCCATAGAGGTTGGTGATATGAGATCTCAGGCTTTCCCGGCGAATGTGCTGTATCCAAGGTTCTCGGGTGTCCAGCCGGATCCGTTCGTCGAATTTACACGATATTTCGGCGGATAACCGTTCCGCCATCATCAGGTGGTGCTGGTGGCAAATCCTATATCGGCCAAACAGTTCGCACGGTCGAGGACCGATGCAAAGAACACGAACGTCACACCCGCTTACGCCAACCCAGCCATTCGGCCCTAGCAGAATACTGCATTGAAACCGGACACACAGCGAAATTCGAAGAGACAAAAATCCTGACTGCCACAAGTGCCTACTGGGACAGTATCTACAAGGTGGCCATAGAAATTCGAGTAACAGATAAACTCATCAACAGGGACACCGGGTTTCAACTTAGCAAGGCCTGGAAACCGTTATTAAACACCATCAAAGAGCAACGGCACGAGCGGACGCGAGATCCTTCCGCCACGGCGGACGGAGATGGGTTGCGCCTACCACCGGGCGTGGCTGCAGCTACCCCCACCCCTCCCACCACGCGGCGCCCCGCCGGCCGCCCGCGCCGGGGTACGACTCGGGTACCCCGCGGACATAAATACCACGGATACAGTGCAGACAGATCATTCCATCAGCACCACCTGATGATGGTGGAACGGTTACCCGCCGAAATATCGTGGAACTTCGACGAACGGATCCGGCTGGACAACCGAGAACCTTGGATACGTGTTAACATATTGTTAAATCGTGAATGTTCACTTGAGAGGCAATTCTCAAAATGACACTGTAGTTCGACAGAATTATTAACTTTTAAATAGATAGCTTCAAAAATGGTGTGAGGCAACCTATAATTAAGAACCATAGTGCCTATAGTGATCACCATTTTTCTGATTCGCAGTTTTGACTTAAAAAGTAAAATACAAGGTTCCAGAAATAACGTGCAAAACGAGATTCAAGTAAAAGATTCCATGGTAGATCACTTGACTGTAACTGTTACCCACAGTTCCTCAGTATGCGCATTTGCAAGATATAAAATTTAGCCACGTTTAGAAAATCACTTAAAGTTATCCCAAATGACATAACCTAATTACAAAATCTCAACAGATGTCAAATTGAAAGTAAAATTTTAGCTGTAAAATGCTACTCTGTAGTATTTCTAAAAAATGTAAGTTCGTGAAATGCCGACAACAGAATTAGGAATGATAAAGGCGAAACATTTTTTAACAATTTAATAAATGAATTGCATGGTACTCGCCTACGGGAGTTTCTTGTCAGTAAAAGGGCAAAGACATTAAAGCTACAGCATTACACATAGGAATCCATAAATGCTTAAACCGAAACAAATGTGGCCAATTAACGGCACATGTATTAACTTAATCAAAATGAATTATCTGAAACAAACTATTACCAAATTGTAACATGGCACATCATTTCACTCGGCTGGCCAGCTAGACATCGACAGCGAATAAATTTGTCTAATGATCCGCTGCCTTAAAGCACACCAAAATGGATCGTGAACGTGAATAGGACTAAATGGTCATGACAGTTTACGACATCGTACACGTACAATCCACTAATGATAATTCTGTTGCTCGCAACATAATAAACTTCATTAATACATTTGCCACTGGCATAAGATTGGGTATGTCATAAATGAAAGACCCTATAAAAAATATGAAAATTAAATGAAGCCGGTTTTACTAGTGAAATTTCGATAAATAACCGTCAGTGGTCGACACATCCGACACAGGTCGTAACAACTGCTCTGTAGAAGCATTAAAAAGGAATGGTGAACATGAACACAAAGCACTAAAGGGAAACCTACGTCCAACGCACAAACAGGAGAGTACCAAATTGGCGACTGGTCCACTAGGAAATAAAACTGCTCACTAGGTGTTGTGTACATAGTTCCACGTAGTCAGCACGTACACACCTTTCCCACTACAGCGCGCCCCGCTAAGCACAACAGCGCAGGCGCAGCGCTCGTCCGTCTCCGCACTACGAGATAGCGCTACCTTAGTGACGGACCAAATTCTGCTTCTGCCAATCCGCGTATTAATATGTAACGCAGCCAATGAGGTTGCTGCTAATGTAGAACCTTTTCTCCTCGCGGATCACACTCGCGCAGTGATGCCTGAACGCGTGAGGTATGATAACGAGTGTACAGACCTCCGATTAGTCAGTCTGCGTTAGTCTGCACTTGTCTGTACCAGTCTGCATTAGTCTGTACCAGTCTATATTTAAGTTTCAGTCTGCACCTAAGAAGATTATCATATTCCTGTACATAGCCTTGAAGATAGATGTATAGACACTTTTTCAAGTATCAGAGATATGTGAGGATAAGATTAACGTACCAAGGCCAAAGGAACTTCAGATTGTCAATTGTAAATAGCATCCAGAATGAAGTTACATAATGTTTATGCTCGTTATTATTTTAATAAATGAGTGTGAAAATTAATCAAGTTCTGTTTATAGTCGGTCACCGTCAATCTGCTACTCTAAGCGTGAAAGTGGCATTTCTATCGTCTGACCTAACGGCAGAAGATAAACACGCCACAATTAGACCACGAGACATATTGCTGACACTTGCCTACTTCATTAGAGTGACAAGTCAAATAATCTGATGATGTGTATACCGAAGGTCTTAGAGTACGCACACCACACTAGGTTCTAGTGGAAGATGGAAAGAATACTTCTCATAACTGTTGAATCGTCCAGACCCGGATGAGATATTACCTGCAAACACTGCAAAGGAAAAGAAAGATCAGGAAGAATGGGAATTTAGTGAAAAAGACGTGAAGATCACAATCAAAGGACTCAGAAACAACAAAGCCCAAGGGGAGAACAGATCAGAATTATGCCATCTATACCACTATAAGTACAGTTTAAAAATACACGCTTAAGTGCAGTGGAGAGATTGCCATAATTGATAAATTTTTTAACTGAAGTATTACAGGAAACAATTACTTTTTCAAAAGTTATACGTTATTATTGTATAATTTATTTTGTGAATATGGAAACCCAACTAGAATAACTTGAGTCATCTAGATTTAAGAAACCGTTTAAAATTTTAAAAAAAGGATTTGTAAATTTCTTAATGACGTGAAAGACTGCAAAGTATATTCAGCTGCAGTTGTGCTGGATATTGTCATGTGCTTGGCTCTAGATTATGTCAACGCCACGTCAGTCAGATGTAAACGGGAGATTATAAAGAAAAATTCGAGAAGTCAGTACTAGAGCTCTGTTCAGTCGCTGTACGAAATATTCCATAAATCTTTGTGGATTTCACGCATTCTATGACTTGGTTCCAAAGTCACCTGCTTTTGATCTGTATGGAAGTTTACCCGTCGTCTGCATAAATATGTATGGGTATTAATTGAATAAAAAACAGGAATAAGGCTGAAATGACTATCTGATACTCGCTAGGAATGGTCATTAATTCAGTAAAATAAATGTTGTGTGACTAGGGCCTCCCGTCGTGTACACCGTTCGCCGGTTGAAATTCTTTCGATTTGACGCCACTTCGGCGACTTGCGCGTCGATGGGGATGAAATAATGATGATTAGGACAACACCGTCCCTGAACGGATAAAATCTCCAACCCAGCCGTGAATCAAACCCGGGCCCTTAGGACTGACATTCTGTCGCGCTGACCACTCTTTTTTTTCTTTTTCTTTTTTGGTTCGATATAGTCCGTGCCGGCTAGCCACTCTGCTATCACGGGCGGATATTAATTCGGTTAAAGACATAAAAGGAAACAATTGTTGGCACTTTGGAAGATATGCAGCATCCATCTAAGGCAATCTTTGATATTAGATATGCAGCACTCTTTTAACTTTGCTTATCTACACGATTTACACGATGCTGGAAAAAGTAACTTTAGTCCAGAAATATTTACAATCTTCAGAAATGATTTTGCGTAAAATACTAGCCAAATTAAAAACCTTGAATGAGCTTTCAGTGGCGGCATGAACCACTATTATAGAATATGCTGTTGCGCTTGGCACTAAAAAATGCAGTGATATGGACGTTAATATTGATCGACGAGGAACAAAGAAAGTAAATAAAACAGCGCCATGTGAACCAGCTTGTGATGCTGGATTATCGATTTAAGAAGTTCGTCGAACAGTGTTTAAACGCGCAGAGCGCTTTATACAGGAATTGTCACAACGATACACAGCCGTGAAAGAAATCACAAAAAATTTTCCAGATTGTTGAAACGAAATCTATCCTTGATGATTCCGATGTCGCTATGGCTGAAACACTGGAGAATCTTGCAGAAACTTACATTTGATAAGATACGGGTGCAGCAAGAAACAAAAATGTTATCGTTGACAATAACGTGAATCCGATACGTATGTGAACTTTGCTGCTAGATACAGCCGAAGAAATCCTTCAGTTTACATGTACGTGGGGCGTCAGTGAATGATTGCCATGGAGAAGCTGTTCTAAACCGTTAATAGCTGCCTCTGTCATGTTTGTCGGATTCGGTGTTAACGAATATATTGCTTAAAGGCTGAATTCTTGAAACATGTTTTTATCTTGCCTATCATCTTGCGAGGTGGTATATGTGTAATGTAGAGCATATTGTACATTTTATGTAAATCTGCATTTTATGGGTTTTGTTTAAATAGTCATTTTAGGCTATAAGGTTGTCACCCTTCCACCGTAAGGGCCCTTAAAAAATTGCACTTTCGCTGGTAAATAAGTTGAGTGCTGTACCATTTCCATCGCTCTTACGGGGTGCATAGTTTACGGTTTGTGTGAGTTGTTAAAAATTTTGTAGTTTAAAGTAATCTGATGTGATTTTCACCAGTGTACTCTTTCAGAGGTTGTTGTGAGCGGTCATGACTACGGCCGTGTTGATAGGGAGCAGGCAAGCGTCTCAGCCCGAAGGCTCATACTGTCAATATTGTTCTTTCTGCCTCTAGATAAAATTCTAACTTGATATCTCGAGGGTGCTTTTCCGCTTATAATTTTAAATCAGTTTTTGAAAAAGCTTTTAGGAACAAAATTCACATTTGTTAAAGTAATTTCATTTTCCATCAGTTACTTCCTGGCAACTACTTCCAAGCTCAGCTAGTGTGATTAAATGTGTTAATGTTCTTCATGAATCGCTAGTAAATAAAGTAAATTTTTTAAGAAAAGATTCTGAAAATAAATTTACGGTTCACCTAGGCAAGTACAAGCAACACAAAACCCATGGGAGGACACAATCAGGACCACAGATTCTGAAACCGAGGAAGGAACCAACACACTAAGTGAACATGTCTCAGAAAGGATCAACATGTAAGGGACCCAAATCAACAACGCATGACACTGCATGCCACAACACAGTCACCAACAACACAACAGGCAGTCACAATCATAAAAGAAACAAATACCGACAGCACATAGTAAGACCCTTGTAATAACGTAACGTCGCTTGGGAGGAGAAGACTTGAAGAACTTTTATTTCGACGCTCCTGCTCCCCAGTAACGTATTGCGTGGTGTTTAAAGTATACTGCACACAAGCAGTAACGTATTGTTTTATTATGTGTAGATAGAAGTATATTCTCTACTCTATTTAGAGCGCACAACGAATTAATTTTATACATCAAATATGTTTTCTGTATAAAGTATGTATAAATCTGAAAATGTAATGTATTAAGTTATTTAAGGAATAATACACTCGAGTAGCCATGAACTACATTATTCTTCTACTAAAAAATTTACAAACATAAATACATTTCTCATGTAAAGCTAAAATTCATGTATTACTTGTAGCAAATGCTCAGGTGTATGTATCTAAGGTACGTTATAGAATGTACCGCAACTACCCACAATAGGACAAACAAGCAGCTGCTGAATATCATGTAGTGTCCTGACTTGCAACACTCCCAGTAATATATCAATACACACAAACACAGCAAACATACACATGCAAAAATCATTTCAGATCAGAATAGCTCCAGGTTCTACCGAGATCTTCTCACCTGGAAAACGTAGAATTAGGCCATTACCAACCTACATGCTACACACGCTATGCTACACATCCAGATACAGTATATCACTTTCCTGAATATATTGTAAATTATTTCCACCACACTCATTGTATTACTTTTTTTTTACATTTGCATGTATAAAGTATATTCTCATCAGACAGGCAGAAAAAAATTGTATTGAACCATTTTAACTACTGTTACGTACTCAATTCGCTGTAACATTAGAGAAATTTTTAAATTATAGTATTTATATTATATAAAAAATAATAAGTAACAACTGTATACCAATAACATTGTAATACTGAGAAGTGTTTGCTATTGGATTGAAAAGCATCCGACCCACCTTACATTTCAAGGCGACCTGTTAATGAAATACATGAATAAATATGTTCCACACTACCACAGTGCTTTCTGAAAAAAGAGACCATGTCGGCACCCCTTACTGTATTTCGGTGCTTCCGGCTAATTTTTTTTCTAGTTTCTTTCTTTCTTTTTTTCTTATTTTTCTCTCCTTTTTTTAATTGGCTTTCGGCGCCGTGCCCATTCAGCCACCTCAACACTGTAACGTCAGTTATGACGTTACGAACGTAAGGACAACGCAACACCCAGTCCCTGAGTGGAGAAAATCTACGAACCCTGGACCATTCGCTTAGCAAACCGTCACTCTGACCACACACCTACTGAGGCGGACTACATTCAAATTTCATCCGCACGGCTCGCCAGCTTGTGAGGGGGACATGGTGGCCATGCACTGCGCTTTCCAATCCTGCCCACCTTGTAGTCAAAAATCCTGATGAACTGGTTTGTTCCATTTACATCGTCGGATTACGTGTTCGATTCTCCGCTGAGTCGGAGATTTTCCTTCATAGTTAATTGTGCGCTTGTATTGTGGTCATCACTTCATTTCACCTTCATCGAAGTGCAAGCCGGCAAAGTGGTATCATATTTAAAGTAGAACTACACCAGAAGGGCTCTCCCTGCCAATAACACCATACGATCATTTCACTTGGCTACAGAATAGTTTCATGAACGCAGCGCGAGTCATATCTGCTTATAGGTTCTTTGCTGCACTTGCTGGATTTACCACAAGAGTGCTAAGTTTCGAAATATGGATATCCTACCGTTGAATATGGATTTGGAGGTCTTCTGATAGTGCTACGACTCTGTGATTTCCAGACCTCCATGAAACGCATCTGCCAGATTAGAAGTCCGTTTCTCCCAGGACGCACACCAGAAAAAAAGTGATCGCTGCAGGTATGTTGACGACACTATCGTGCTTGTAGAGTCGTTCGAAGGCGTCGGAGATTCCCTGAAGTGCGAGCAACTAAAAAAACCAGAATGTCGGGTAATGAACGCATCGACAGATTAAAAACAGTATTGATGATTGTAAGTAAGAACGATAGTATTCAGGGAGATTGTCTCAAAAGGGCACCAAATGCAGTCACGTTTGGAAACCTTCAGTATAATACCACACTGTCACGTAGTCCACAAGAAATGTTCTTAAGTAATGTTGCAACAGGTGCGCTATAGAATTTAGGTGTACCTACTAAAGAGAATTCACTATGTCACTGGTAATGGAGAGACTTCGCTACAACCTAAAGTAATGTCAGCATACCTCAGCGAAGCGAAATAGTATTGTAACCATCTATCATATCACAACTCATAGATGAACCAGCGCACTACGCTTGAACGTATACTGTGTTTGTACGTTCGTTAGATTTATGTGTCTTAAGAGACAGCCACTAATCTTACCATCACTGGTCAATAGCAAGAATACTGATACAAAATTAAAACTAAGCAGTCTCTTCGTATACATCTACATCATCTAGGAACACCCGTAATGAAAATTATTCTGCCATACCATACACAGTACCTTGTCTTCTGAAATACTGATAAAGATGTAGGACCTGATAGCGTTGACAAAAGGTATATGTAAGTAGCACTGTTGAAGCTGGCTGGGTGTTTAAATTGAAATTAATTATTAAATTTAACAAGCACATAAATCATTAATAATATGGTGTATAGGCAGAGGTCATTGTTGGCAACCGGAGTAAAATAATAATTGGATTCTTTTACTGACCTCTCAATACAGATGATTCAGTTGCTGAAAAGTTCAAAGAAAACTTGAGTCTGATTTCAAACACGTACCCGACTCATACGATAGTAGTTAGTGGTGACTTTAATTTACCCTCGATATGTCGGCGAAAATACATGTTTAATTCCGGAGGTACGCATAAAATATCATCCGAAATTCTCTGAAAAATTTTTCCAACAGTTAGTTCATGAGCCCACGCGAATAGTAAACGGTTGTGAAAACACACTTGACCTCTTAGCAACAACTAATCCTGAGGTAATAATGAGCATCAAAACCGAGTCAGGGATTAGTGAACATAGGGTCGTCGTAGCGAGATTGAATACTGTAATCCCCAAATCCTCGAAAAATAAGCGAAAAATATACCTATTCAAAAAAGCAGATAAAAACTCACTTCAGGCCTTTCTGAGAGACAATCTCCATTCATTCCAAATTAATAATATAAGTGTAGACCAGAGGTAGCTTAAATTCAAAGAAATAGTATCTGGCAGCAATTGAGAGATTTATACCAAATAAATGAACAAACAACGTAGCTGATCCTCGTTGATACACAAAACGGGTTAGAACACTGTTTCAGAGACAACGAAACAAACATGTCAAATTTAAACAGACGCAAAATCCCCAAGATTGGCGATCTTTTAGAGAAGCTCGAAATTTAGCGTTGACTTCAATGCGAGATGCCTATAACAGTTTCCACAACGAAACTTTGTCTCGAAACCTGGCAGAAAATCCAAAGAGATTCATCTCGTATGTGAAGTATGTTAGCGGCAAGAAACAATCAATGCCTTCTCTACACGATATCAATGGAGATACTATCGAAGACAGCGCTGCCAAAGCACACTTACTAAACACAGCCTTCCGAAATGCCTTCATAAAAGAAGACTAAGTAAATATTCCAGAATTCGAATCGAGAACAGCTGCCACATGAATAACGTAGAAGTAAATATCCTAGGAGTAGTGAAGCAGCTTAAATCATTTACTAAAAGCCAGTCTTCTGTTCCAGACTGTATATCAGTTAGGTTCCTTTCGGAGTATCCTGATGCATTAGCTCCATACTTAACAATAATATACAACCGTTCGATCGACGAAAGATCCGCACACAAAGACTGGAAAGTTGCGCAGGTCACACCAATATTCAAGAAAGGTAGTAGGAGTAATCCACTAAATTACAGGCCCATATCGTTAACGTCGATATGCAGCTAGATTTTGGAACTTATATTGTGTTCGAACATTATTAATTACCTCGAAGAAAACGGTCTATTGACACACAGTCAACATGGATTTAGAAAACATCGTTTCTGTGAAACACAACTAGCTCTTTATTAACATGAGGTGTTGAGTACTATTGACAAGGGATTTCAGATCGATTCCGAATTGCTGGATTTCGGGAAGGTTTTTGACACTGTACCACACAAGCGGCTCGTAGTGAAATTGTGTGCTTATGGAATATCGTCTCAGTTATGTGACTGGATTTGCGATTTCCTCTCAGAGAGGTCACAATTCGTAGTAACTGACGGAAAGTCATTGAGTAAAACAGAAGTGATATCTGGCGTTCTTCAAGGTAGTGTTATAGGGCCTCTGCAGTTCCTTATCTATATAAACGATTTGGGAGACAATCTGAGCAACCGTCTTAGGTTGTTTGCAGATGATGCTGTCCTTTATTGACTATTAAAGTCAGCAAAAAATCAAAAAAATTACAAAAAGATTTAGAAAAAATATCTGAATCGTGCGAAAGTTGGCAGTTGACCCTAAGTAACGAAAAGTGGGAGGTCATCCACACGAGTGATAAAAGGAACTCGTCAAACTTCGGTTACACGATAAATCAGTCTAATGTAATACGTAGGTATTACAATTACGAATAACTTAAATTGGAAGGAACACATAGAAAATGTTGTTGGGAAGGCTAACCAAAGACTGTGTTTTATTGTCAGGACACTTAGAAAATGTACCAGATTTACTAAGGAGACTGCCTACACTACGCTTGTCCGTCCTCTTTTAGAATACCGCTGCGTGGTGTGGGACCCTCACCAGATAGGACTGACGGAGTACATCGAAAAAGTTCAAAGAAAGACAGCACGTTTTGTATTATCGCGAAATATGGGAGAGAGTGTCACAGAAGTGATACAGGATTTGGGCTGAACGTCATTAAAAAAACGGCGGTTTTCGTTGCTACGGAATCTTCTCATGAAATTCTAATCACCAAATTTCTCCTCCGAATGCGAAAATATTTTGTTGACACCGACCTACATAGGGAGGAACAACCACCAAGAAAGGGAGATCGTACGGATAGGTGTTCATTCTTTCCGTGCGCTATACGAGATTGAAATAGTAGAGAATTGTGAAGGTCGTTCGATGAACCCTCTGCCAGGCACTTAAATGTGATTTGCAGAGTATCCATGTAGATGTAGATGTAGATGTAGATAGACATTTTAAAAAATTCAGTATCCGAGTACTTCGACAAAAACTTAGTCAAGTCACAGTTCTCCAGAACAGAAAACAATGATAGTATTGAAAGATCCCACAGCTAAACACGTGATTATCTCTAAGATGGGGATCCTAATATACAAAATCCTGCATTGACCACGTTTCAAACTATAAATTACTGAAGAAAATTGGAGAAATGAAAAGAAGCTTTAATATTTTACCCAAGTGATGAGGCTTCCTGATTAGCCAAGCTCTCTAGTAGACGTCTCAAGGTAAATGCTTCAAATGAATTTTCTTGAATGGCTATGGACCAAGGTAAAATGCGATGTTCTACCCCAACAAACACTAACGGGTTTCCAATTGAAAAGCAAGAGTTTGAGGACGAATTACAGCTTTTGACAATGTGTAGACCCTACAGTCGCACTTGGTGAGCTATCTTCGCAGTAGCTACATAAGACCTCTCTACCGAACATTACAATAAACTTGAATTGTACGTTTAGCAATCTGCAAAACCTGCCAAAATTGTAGGATAAGGTGGTTGGTAAAAAAGTGGTCCATTCAGCTGAAACTGTTCTTCGACGTACACAAAAGAAAAAAAAACGGGGAGGAAACCAGACTTCTAGGTTTTCAGTCCATCTTGTAATTTAACTGTAAGAGGAAAGTTGCGGGTTGTAGGTATGAGGAAGGAATGCATCTCGCGACTCGATGCGTCACACGGATCCATAAGCACCGTTGATGTTCACATCTGCTGTACAGTCAGTCAAGACTTTGGTCATGAGTGTATCTGAGTCGTTGATAAAAATCTGTTTCACAGGCTAGAGACCACAATAAACCCGACAGCACATAAATGCCACCTCCAAAGTCGTCTAAGCAAGTACACAGCAACACTGAATGCTTTGCTTTCGAGAGTCAGCCAACGGAGCGTTACGTCTCCCTTTCAGAGGTCGTGTCGTATTATGCGTCAGTCATTGTTCTCCCTTTGATATAAATAATTTATTGTTGCTATGCAAGTTCCATTGAAAAATCTGTACTATAAGCAGAATAAATAATGTGCAGCGTACTACCGTTGGAAACGTGTGTACAGTACGCAGAGTGAATAATATGCAATGGTAGCCGACGGCCTTGCCGCGGTGGAAAGGCCAGCTAACGTCCGATCACAGAAGTTAAGCGCAGTCGAGCTTCGCTAAAACTTGGATGGGTGCACTTGTGAGGCAAACTGAGGAGCTACTTGATTAAGAAGTAGCAGCTCAGGTCACTAAACTGACAACGGCCGGGAGAGCTGTGTGCTGACCTCATGTCCCTCCCTATGGCGTAAATAGGCCGAGGTTGACACGGCGGTCGGTCAGTTCGTTGGGTCTCCCGACACGAGCACTGGCGGAGTTTCGCGTTAGTTCACTTCCCTTTGAAACTTAGATAGGTCGTATAGTTTTGGATTCTATTAATAGAACCATGTATCACACAAGCTGGACCGAACTGAGTTGATACGTACTTAGCTATATTTTATTAATAAATACCTAATTATGAACGCATCTACAGCAAAAGGGTTCGACTGAAGTATACTTCAATGAGAGACTGCGTAACTGCAAAACGCATTGGTTCGTAAAATCAGCAGGCAGTAATTTTAGAAATCATAACTAACTGCATGTTCGTGTATTTGAGATATGGTGCCGTTATGTCTTGTCATCCCTTACATGACGCAACATATTTTGAAACTGTTTCCTCCAACAGCATGACGTCCGCAACAGGAGTGCCTATTACTGCTGTAACGTATTTCTGCCGATAAATAACTTTTACGCTACTGAACAACAAATAACTGACACTAACTCGATATTTAGGTGATCCTTATGACATCACAGGATGCGCTATCGCGTGGAGGACTGCTTTGAATGCTGCCTCTACTGAGCGTAGAATCATAGTTAACTGACTGTAACTCAGCGATTCAGTTCCTTTTAGCCTAAAGATCACCCATTGGCGAGTTATACGAGCTTGTTATCACTGCATTTATAACTGTGGTCGTAACATGTCGGTTTCGGAAACTAAACAGTTTTCAAGGCGTTAGACTCACCGCAGAAAGCGTATTCAGCAGCAGACCCAGACCTTCTGCCTCCAGAATCGACGTGAATAGACTGCAGGCCCTATATTGCCAACAACCTGCTCACTGGCAGACCGGTTGGACAGGTTTTAGTGACGCAACATGCGACTGCGTCCATTACAGTGTGCGTGTCATCACTGCAGACCCAAATTCGTAACACTTGAGATTTCCGATTTTCTTGCTGTAAAAAAACTGCGGTAAGTGAAGTGAAGCTCTGTGAACTCATGTGTTTAGTTTTTCGGTAGAGGTTATCTTGTTCCCTAAGAAAAAAAATGGAAAATAGGTTCTTTTCGATCTGTACGTTTCTTCCCATCGTAACCCTTTTCAATCGATTTTTAAGATTGTAAACGACACATGAAACTGATTTCTCCGTGCCTTATGGTTTAATATCATGGCTTTATGTTAAAGTAGATTTTTTTTAGTACTGTAGGGGTTAAAAGGATATGTTAAGTTACTCCAATGATTACAATACCAAGTCAAATTTACAACGGCAGTAATTACACCGGCTCTGGTTCAAAAATGGCTCTGAGCACTATGGGACTCAACTGCTGTGGTCATAAGTCCCCTATAACTTAGAACTACTTAAACCTAACTAACCTAAGGACATCACACACATCCATGCCCGAGGCAGGATTCGAACCTGCGACCGTAGCGGTCGTGCGGCTCCAGACTGTAGCGCCTTTAACCGCTCGGCCACTCCGGCCGGCACACCGGCTCTGGTCTAGATGCATGCAATGACTGGGTTAAGGTGCCACAAAAGTGTTTGTAACCTCTCCTGAGGCAAACTGGCACTCACCTCTTGTGACTGGTGCTTTGATCCCGGATGATGGCGGAGTTGACGTCCGATCTGGTTCGGACACACGTTCAATTGGGGGACAGATATGGGGATCTTCCTGTACCTGGGAGTACCTCAGCACCACACGATCTTTCACAGAGACAGAAACCGTGTGTGGACGAGCGTTGTCCAGCTGAAAAATGGCACCACGCAACTGTCACGTGAGGGGTAACACAGGAGGGCGTAGGATGTCCGTGACATTGCGTTGTCCTGTCAGAGTTTCCTCAATCACTACTAGCCGTGACATGAAGCCTTACCAGATGGCTCCCCACACCATAATTCGAGGAATAACACCGCTGTGCCTCTCCAAGTCTTTCGATGATTGGGACCTATCCCCAGGTCGCCTACATACTCGCCGAAGGAGGTAACCCGGAATAGTGGAATTCTCGACTCATAGCTGAACACTACGTGAAGCTGTCCGTCAGGAGACCGCGTTTCTCGGTCTCGACACCGCTACAAAATCCACCATTTGTACAGACTGTGTTGTTGAAGTGAGCCTACATGTGTTACGGTAACTATCTGGTCGTGCTTTCGCCAGCATCCGCGCTTTGCGATGGGCCACAGAAATTTGCAGGGAGCCCGTTACTCGTTCTGGGAATGCAGGCTCAGATGTGAAGGAGTTACTGTGTGCCTGGTGCGCAATATGGCGGTCCCCACTTCTGAGGGACAGACGCGGTCTACTGAAACCATGACGAGGTGTGTGTCTGCCCTCACGTTCCCACGTATTCAAACATCAGGCAAGTGTCACAGCCGAATGACCCACGAATCTTAAGGGGCTCCGGAAAGGCTCAAAATCATGAAAAGTTCAATTTTTACTTTTTTGCGTTTTCTGAATCTGCAGACTATTACATTTTAATAGATATATAATTTATTCCATTACGAAGACTACAACTATTTTTAAATTATTTTTGAAATGTGTTCTACATGGGCGTGACCCACTGTGGCGCTGTTAAACTGCTGTCAAATGGTGTTATTATTAACGTCCGTGTTCATCAGGTACATTTTAGTGATGTGAGATAAAGTATGTGTTGTGGCTAACCTGTGATGGTTCAATATATATCGCTGGTGTGATTGTCGATTGTTTCATGTTTATTTACTCTGTCGTTACCTCGAAAATATTCGTAATTAATTCTGTTTCTTGAGTCTCTGTTTTGTTGAAGTATAATAATGAGTAAAAGTAAAGTTACTGTTGCGACATTCAATGATGGCAACATTGTAAGGTGCAAGGTATTTAGAAATATGGGAATGAAGATAGGTTCTAACATGGTACGAGCGATGCTTGCTTTAGACAAGGAACGCCTTCGGGCTGCAGACAGGGCTGTAAAGAGTCTAGAAATACAAGCAAGAGTAAACAGGAGGAGGAACAAGAGGAAGCTGGAGGAGTAGTTTGCAGAGGATGAAGATAATCCATCCTATGGACCTGAAATGCACTAAAAAGTTAATCCAATCTTTGTCGCTCGATTCCCAAAAGTTTTATTTTCTCATACTAATTACATGTTTTCTAAGGATCTTCCAAACATATTTGTTTCAAACTTTCAGTAAATGTTACACAGTACCTTCTGCATAATTTAACACAGCCTTTTTCCAAAAAACTGTATATTTTTGAATATAGGCACTCACGTTTGGTCCCTTTCAAACTGGGTCGGATGCTCGTCAAGCTGTTTCAGTCGACTACGTGGTGCGTCCTCTATAGTGATTACTCATTATGATGCCATTCACGATCCTTATATTACTAGGTCTGGTAAATACACTAAACAAGAACAACACTAAATAACTATGACGGCTGTTCTATCTATCACAGAGAATTGCGAATCTGACCATTTAGATGCACGTTTCTCAAAATGAGTGACGGCTATTTATTGTTGTTCTTTCTGCTCGAAGCAGACGGCAAAGAAGGAGGCATTCTACTCCAGCAGGAAGACGTTACATATTCAGGACAAGATCTGACGAAGGTTTCTTTATGTCACTTAACAATTGTTATTTACTGAAGGAAGGCAATCATTCCGCATTTCATTCAGGTTAAATATCTCCCAATTTAACTATGTCGTAGGTCTGATGATAAAAGGTCTCTGTAATAGTTCGTTAGATAGACATATGTGCCTAGCAACACGTGAAAAAAGAAAAGCCATAATTTTTTGATGATTACAACAATTTTTTGAAATTTTGTTTTGTAGTGAAACATCGAAAAATATTTTCTAAGACTGAAAATTATTTTCCTACGAATATGTATATTATCAGTTACGTACGGTTGCATGATTGTGAGCATGATTCATATGTGGTGACGTTGAAGCCCTGACAGTGTTAATACTTGCGTATTCTGAACATGCTGGTTGAAAATTCGGAAGAAGTTCGTTACGATTTTCCATACTGAAGAACAATTACAGTGACATCATCTCCGATTATTTGGTAGTATGGTCCTTTATTAGGATGAAAACAGCGTTATTCTCACTTGATCCCTAGACAATTTCTCCAGTTTCACCCACGTTTTCATCTTCATACAGACGACTGGGCAGTTCAAAAATACGCGGAAACTTAGAGACCACTGGCTACGGCCAGCTCTCGGTGACCAGTGCTCAGTGGCCAGCGGCTGGCAGAGTCCAGTGCCATACTACCCTTCCTTAAAGGTACGTGGAGGTTGTGTCGAATCGCATCTGCTGCGTGTACGTGACTGTACTGGATCTGTGTACAGTTGGTGCAAAGTTTCCCTTTTGTGTAATGGCGAGAGAAGACAGAAGGCTAAACCTGGTGCCGATACGCAGCCTACTGATATCGAATATCGATCAGAGGTCAGTGAGATTAACGTCTCTATCTGGAAGACGAGTCACCATCAACTGTGAGACATGCTCTCATTTCATGACTGTGGAGGAGTTCGGAATAAATTCACAGCACTGCGCAAAGACTGGCGGTCAGGATCCTTATGACATTGCCTGTCCTCTCTTTCCCGGCCGAACACTGGCAGCTGAAATTCCATCCACCACCAGGATTCTAAGAGGTCCACTTTCGAGTCAAGCGACACAGCACTAGAGGGCGTTAACAGCTTCGGCTACAGAGGCGGGCACCAATGAAGAAGATATGGTGACTAGGACAACACTTGGTCATCCAGGGTGTTCCAACATATCTCGTGGTTCACATTCGTGGCAGTCTGAATGAGTGGGCCCAAGTCACATCGTACTAAACCCTCCCCCAAAACAACGCTAATCTCCGGCCTGAGCACTATCCTCCGCAAATCAGTGCGCTCTACGCCTTGCGTGATTTGATAAGAGGCAAAATAGCCAACTGTCGGATCACATCAACATGTTCAGTTTCTGTATTTCTTAGTCGCCTGAAGTTGGACAATGTTGCCTTGTGAGCAATGGTTTTTTGCGAGGTACCCGGCTCCAGATGTGCAGTGCATGTAGTTCACTGCGTAATTACTGCCCTGTTTTTAACTGATTGTCACTGATGCGGGGTGACGGTCGTCGCTGGTTCTTGTCGGTTAGGCAGCGAGTGGTCCAGCATTCCTTATACGAACGTTGGACAGTCTCCATATATACGCTAAAATATAAAGCAGGTTAGTTCGCATAGTGGTTATGGGAAAACATGGCAGTTCCTTTCTGCGATTTTGCCACGTTTTATCGAAAGCATTTTACTGCACTGATTCCACATGGAACATACACACAGTTCACGGCCACGGATTCCGTCAGAGATCGAGGACCACATATATGCCTGACACCAGTTCCGCATAAATCACAGCTATCTTTTAAGTGTAAGACTGTGTCCTGCAGGGTAAAAGGAACGAAAAAAAAGCTGTAGAGAACTACCGGAGCCTATTGCGTAATGGTACAGGTATTCCTATGTTAAGCAGCGATAAGGGACTTATTAATTGCTAATTTATTGTCACAGTGCTAATACCGAACTTGATGACGCTATGTTTAGGACAAATTACCGTACAGACAACGAGTTAAGTGTGAATGTGTTAGACCTGAATGATTAGTTTTGTGTGGTATGTTTTTCCTAAGTCACAGCCGACTTGATCCACCTATTTGGTTCAACAAAGGTGGTGACATCTCTGCAGTGACCTGGTTACTGTTTACACATTCTGCTCAAACCACCACGTTCTCATAACTTCAAGATGATAGTTCGTCATTTTATACTGTTGTCTGCGGATGGGCCTGTTTCATTATGTAAATTTCAAGTGGAAGCCGAGGTTGTTTGTTTTACTATTGACACGAGAAAAAACCGGGCTCATGTCACGAAAAGTCTCCTAGTAACATAATGCTACAAAGCGTACCGCCATGCCCCCCTCCCCCACGTGGTCCTGCTTGGCAGCCAAGCAAGCATCTCAAATGTGGAAAATTATGTCAGCCATGTTTGCATTACTGACTTCCACAAGTTCGTTTAAGGACAGGCTCGCCAGCCACATTGGTAAAGTTCATGTGCCATGGAATAATGGACCGAATAGACAGCATATTTCTCTGTAAATAATTAAAACACAACATTTGTTTATAAAATTTAAATAATGAACTAGGAATTTCCATTTGTTGAAAATGAGTTTTACCTTTAATACTGTCCTACAAAATTTGAGGATGCAAAATAAAATCAAGATCTGTTTCACAACCTAGATGCTCCTGTAACTAGCAGATGGCTGCACTGTACAAAACGGGTGCTCCTGTCACCAGTAGATTCCTGCATTGCGAAAGATGAGCACATTTCGATATTTCTATCATGATTGGTGCCAGACTATTATTGACACCAGCTCATGGTTGCTTTGTAGGAACTTTGGCAGTTTGTTCTTAAAACTATGAGTAATTGTCTCTGTTATCAGTAGATGTTTCCAATGTTACAGAAAATCAATAAAGTATAAATTAACCGTTTTCAACACCTAACATGTAGGAAAATTCTAAAATGTACGCAAGATACACACGTAGCAAAAAACTTCGACGATTACACCTATTATCCAGAGCACAGCTGAGGTTGAGTGCGTGAAAAGACAGTGTAAGACTCATCAAGTAATGTAATGTCGCAATATTTCGGAAATGCATCCGCAGTGTAAAAGAAAGTGCAAGTTAGTTCCAACATATACAGATATTCACCAGATTAGTGTCAAAAATTCTACAGTATATACTCCAGTGGTACATTTCCATGTCTAAGTATAGCTTGCATTTCGGAAAGCATGTTTAAGGCTTCTATGTCATAAAACTAATAACAGCCTTGGGGCGTGAAAGGGAAGCAGTTGATGAGAAGAGAATTTTGCTGTATGCATCTTATTGTTAACACTCCCAAATAATGCAGTAGGTATAACCTTCTGAAGAAGGACACTAAGTGCCTGAAACTGGTAAAGAAATTAAATTTATGTTGTGCAACTGGTTGCTTACTATTTTGTCATAGAAAGGAGCGACCTAAGGTTGTAGTATATCGCCAATGTGATTGAGTTTGTATACTGAGCGAGCAATAAAGGAAACAAAAGAAAAATTTGGAGTGTGAATTAAAGTTCAGGGAGAAGAAATAAAAACTTTGAGATTTGCTGATGGCACTGTATATCTGTCAGAGACAGCAAAGGACTTGTAAGAGCATTTGAACAGAGTGGTCAGTGTCTTCAAGGGATGATATAAGATGACCATCAACAAAAGCAAAACGAGGTAAATGGACTGTAGTAGAACTAAATCAGGTGCTACTGAGGAAATTAGAAGAGGAAACACTTTAAGTAATAGATGAGTTTTATTATTTGGGCAGGAAATAAGTGATTATGACCAGAGAAGAGAGGATATACAATGTGGCGGCACCACTGTTTAAGACGGGAAAAGGTTAGCTTCAATGCCATATTTCTGAGCGCAAACGTTACAGCCAGGCGTGGGCCTGTTGACAGTAAGTTACGATACCAGCGGTTGCGAAGTAGAATGAAGATCACAGGGTCGTAGACCTGCTGAAAAGTGATTTGCATGGCAGAAGCTACAAGCAGAAGGGGACCACTGGCCCAACCCAGGTGTTATGACTACAAGACTCAGAGTGGCCCATTAGTAAAACAGAGGCAAAAAGCTGCGTATAAATAGGCACCAGTTCACTAACAAGGCATTCAGCTGTGACGGGTCTCCCACACATCAGGATGTGTCACACCACTGGCTACACGCAGCAGCAGATGGGGCGCCAGTGTTCCAGTCCACGACAGGTCCTTGGTTCGACCCAATGAGACCAATTCAGGGTCTGCAGCCAGCCACCGACGGGCCACACCATGGATCAGTACTGCGGACAGTCTTGTTGGCTTCCAACACAGAGGCATCCCGAGTCGAGGGCTGCAGATTTGGACGCTGGATCATGGGCGCTTGAGGAAGCACGTTGAGGGGCCACGTTGCGGCTTCCCACCTAGCGGCGCTAAGGCAAGCAGGGATGAAGACTGCTGAGTTGACTGCCAGCACAGCCTGATGTTGTGATAACTCCGCAGCCGTACAAGGCCAACACACCATAGGACGTTGCACTTGTCGCTGAGGCAGCGATTCTACGCCAAGCTGTTTCGCAGACAGCGAAGTGGCATCCTCAGCATTGTGCAACACAGTGATGCAGACTGAGAGCAATGGGGGCACTGTAGCTGGAAATAATAAATCACTTAGGAAATGCGGATGAGTTTTAATACAGCGCATCCTGACAGTTTCCATCCACATCCAACACGCCTCTACATTTGGTGTCAGAACAGTGGGCAACATCTGTACAGTATGATGTTCAAATCCACCGCCTGCATTACAGTCACAACATGTGGTGAGTGTTGAACGATTTTTCGTTTTGAGTGTTGGACGTTTCCTTTATTTTTTTGTGTTTGAAGTATGGCTCCTGGCAGGCCATTTTATATGTTTGTCATAGGCATATATATATATATATTTTGTCAGAAAAAGTGTTAGTTTGTTTGAGACAGTAAAATGTTGTTTTTCGTGGCATTTCATTACTTTTGTATTGGTGTATGATGATGTTATGATGATATGGAGCTGTAGGAAGTCAGGTAATTTTTGTACTCAAATGTTTGTTTTGGGACTAACTGGGAACGAAAGCCGGCCAGAGTGGCCGAGCGGTTATAGGCGCTACAGTCTGGAACCGCGCGACCGCTACGGTCGCTTGTTCCAATCCTGCCTCGGGCATAGATGTGTGTGATGTCCTTAGGTTAGTTAGGTTTAAGTAGTTCTAAGTCCTAGGGGACTGATGACCTCAGATGTTAAGTCCCATAATGCTCAGAGCCATTTGAACCATTTTTTTTTTTTTTTTTTTTTTTTTTTTTTTGGGAACGAAAGCAACACGATGGCAGAGTCAGCGACGCAAGGTGCGTTGGAACAAGAAGCAGTATGGATTTTGTCGGAAAAGGTAGCACAATTGACAGTGGACAAAACGCAGTTGCAAAGCGCATTATTCCGTTTTCTGGCAAGGCATCTTAGTATGTGTGTTCGTTTGTGGAGGACTTGGAAACTTCAGTTGTGATGAATGGTTGGTCTGATGAACAGTTGTTACATGTAGCCAAGATTAGATTAACGGGCGAAGCAAAGACATATGTAAGGTCTTCTGAGGCTTTAAGGAGGGTAGGACAGTTTCAGCTGTTGAAGGAGGGGCTTTTACAGAGGTAAAAGAAACAGAATAGCGCTCGGTATTTCAGGGAGAGGTTGAGTACAATGACGAAGAGGCAGGCAGGGGGAAACGGTAGAGAAATTTGCGGACAGGATAAGAGAAATTAACGAGTATACCTACGAGTTGGGTCACAGCCATGAAGCGAATGGTGTTCTGTTGCAGAAGGCCGAGAAAAGGGCCCTCGATGTGTTTTTGAGGGGGTTACCGGTGCACATGTAGCGGAAAGTGTGTGATGGGACTCCGAATGATTTGCGTTCGTCCATTCAGCCGGCTATCCAATGTGAGGAAATAGACGTGGCAGTGGGGTATGTGGTAGACAAACAGTTTCACAGTGGGTATAATATGTTACGAGTGTGGTCGCACGGGACGTGTGCAGAGGCACTGTACCCAGTCACCGAGGAATAACGGAAGGGGTAGAAATCAGCAGCGTAGAGGATGGAGAAGTGAAGTAGGTAGAGGTAGACAATTGTTAAACGGCAGAGGGGGCCCAAGATGCACCTAAGGGAGCTTCTGTTTAATTTCAACATTACAAATAAGTATGCAGAGGTGGAATGTTCAGTTGTAGGGTCCTTAGGAACTAAATGGTTTAAAATTTTGTTGAACGCAGGGTGAAAGTGTCAGTGGCTATTAAGAGTTTAATGCGACGAAGGAAGTTAGACCCACCACGTTATAGGTTGCGCGGAGTGGGGGATAAGGAGGTCACACCTTTGGGGTCGGTGACACTTGACTTTCGCATAGGGAAAGTCCATCGACATAATCCTAAGACTAGATTTCTTGCATCAACACATGCCAAAATTCAGGTTGGACAGCGAATGTGGATCTCGGTGGAATGTTATTTCAGTTAGGGGAAACTGTTGTCGATGCAAAGCTGACACGAGGGGCGTTCAACATAATGAACAAACCTATTGAACCGCGTAGATTAGCATTAAGGCTTAATTCGCATGAGTGTGTGCCTAGGTGCACCGGGAAGTCGCTTTGGGTAAGTGTAGAGTCGAATCTACCTGTGGGTACAGTATGTGTTATGGAACCATTGGAGGATAATGAATTTTTGTATCCATTAGCTTGTTTTGTGAAACGTAGTATTGTACGCGTACAAGAGGGGCACGACGAACGAGTTGTCCCTGTGAACGTGGACAATATTTGCGCTGTAGATGCAAATTTGAGGAAACGAGTTTTAGTAGCGAATTTGTATGTACCAGATGATGAAGACTGGTGTCCGGAAGGTAGGTGTAGTGATCAACCATAAACTGCCGATAGAACTGCATTGCGTAACAAAGGAGAAGGAAAAGAGCATATGGAAGAATTGTTGTGGGAAATTAAAGATTTGTTTTTTCCGCGAGGGCCGTTACCAGCAACTTCATTAGTTCAACAAAGGATACCAACATGTAACAAAGCACCTGTTTACCGTAAACCATAAAGAATACCGAGGTATCTGCAACAGATTGTGGATTTCATTGATCAACAGCTTTCAGTTGGTATTATAGAGCATAGTAATAGTTGCTGGGGAGCAGGCATTGTAGTTGTGCCTAAAAAAAATTACGGATGGAACTAAGAAATACAGGTTCTATTGTCACTACCAATACCTCAATAATAAGACAGTAACGGACGCATATCCCATTCCAAACATATCGGAAACTTTGGATCTTTTAGGGCAGTACCAATACTTTTCTACGATAGATTTGACAAGTGGTTATCATCAGTTAGAGATGGCTCCAGATGATCGTCCAAACACTGTTTTCTCTACTCTGGGAGGCATTAGCAGTACATCAGAATGCCATTCGTTTTGAAAAACGCTCCAGCAACGTTTCAGAGGTTCTTAGACAGTGTGTTCAGGGGTTTGGAACCTCGGCAGTGTCAATTTGGATGACATTTATAGTGTTTTCAAGTAGTATGGAGCGGCATAGACAGCGGTTAAGGGAAGTCTTTATGAGGTTAAGAGCAGTTCGTTTGACGCTGAGCCTGGAGAAGGGTCATTTGGCATTGGAAGAAATGAAATATTCAGATCGTATCATCAGTAAGGACGGAGTGCGAAAAGCTCCGAGGTTGGTACAGGGTGTAATGGATTTTCGGTAGCCGAAAACAGTTAAGGAAGTGGCACAGCCAGTGACGCGATTGTTACGGAAGGGTGTGAAATTTGAGTGGACAGAAGAGTGTCGGAAAGCGATTGACAAACTGAAAGAAGTCCAGTTATTGTGTATCCAGAGTTTGAAAAGGAATGTATTCTAGCATGCGATTCATCGAATCAAGCATCAGGGTGGGTTCGTAGTCGGAAATTGATGGGAAAGAACATCATGTAGCCTATGCGTCTAGGCAGTGGAATGCAGCAGAGAGGAATTACTCAACAACAGAGAGGGAGATGCTTAGCGTAATCTATGGAATCCCTTATTTTAAATGTTATTTATGTGGAAAAAGATTTGGCGTAGTGACAGATGATGCTACGTTGTAGTGGTTGTTGGGTTTGAAGGATCTGTCCACTACACTCGCTAGGCTGGCTGTGAGCCTTAGTGAATTCGGCTACGAGGTGGTGCACAAGCCTGGGAAGAAGCACGGTAATGCCGATGCACTGAGTAGAAAGGTGATAAAAGTAGAAGTCATAGGTTATGACCTAGCAGTATGGCAAGAATTACAGGATGCTGACAACGATTGTAAATTGTATCGGACACAGCCACAATTTAATATGTGCGACGGTCTTCTGTGCAGAGAAATGAAGTTAGGGCCAAGGGTAATAGTGCCAGCGAAACTAAGAGATGAGGTTTTAAAGGAAGCATATGATCATATGTTATCTGGTCATGGCGTGTGTAGAGCGACGAATAGGAGAGTGGCGGAGAGGTATTGGTGGAAGGTAGGAAAGTGGATGTGGTTCAGTACGTCAAGAATTGTATACCATGTGCGCAGAGAGCAGACTTGAGTAGGAAAGAGATATAGCTACAACGATTGCCGGAAGCGACATGTCCATTTTCTATGTTGGGAGTCGATGTCTTAGGTCATTTCGGTCGAACACCATCGGGGAACAGAGTCGTTCTGACAATAATAGACGATTTTTCGAAGTACGTGGAGATAGTGCCTATTCCAAATCAACAGGCAGCAAAGGTCGCGCAAGCATTAGTAAATAACTTGATTTTGAAGTTTGGTGTACTGGAGAGAATAATTACTGACCAAGGAACCAACTTCGTGTCCGATTTAATGAAGGAACTGTGTAAATTGCTGAACGCAAAGAAGT
The DNA here is from genome assembly GCF_023864275.1 of Schistocerca cancellata. Classification (NCBI taxonomy): domain Eukaryota; kingdom Metazoa; phylum Arthropoda; class Insecta; order Orthoptera; family Acrididae; genus Schistocerca; species Schistocerca cancellata. The sequence goes on along the minus strand of NC_064630.1, from coordinate 615,252,767 downwards.
TGAGGACGAGCGCGTTGCAGCCACAGGCGAACGGAAGGACAGAATGGGTACACAGAGCAAACGGGAAGATGCTGAGTTCTTATGTGGCTTCTCATCACCGTCAGTATGACGAGTATTTGAAGCACTTTGTATGCGCATACAATGCAGAAGTCCATACCAATACCGGTTTGTGTCCATATAAGGTAGTGTAGGGCGGAAAATGCCGTCACCGTTTGATTTAGTGAAGCTACAGGAAGGAAGGACCAGTGAATCTGTACGTCAATTCGCGAGAACAATTCGGGATGTTTGAAAACGGATACATAAGGCAAATACGAACGCTTTGGAAAGGTAGGAAGACGCAGTGAAGCGGAAAGGAAGTTTACCGTAGTATAGAGCAGGACAATGGGTTACGTTATCCAGCCCCTATAAGCCAAAAGGGAAAACGAAAATGTTCGTCGCGCGGTATCAAGGGCCATACCAAATAGTTGAAACCACATCCCTCGTCAGTTTTAAGCTTCAGCTGCTAACTATAACAACGATAGTACATATTGGGCAGTTTCTGCCATTTATGGGTTGTCCAGATGTGTTTCCAGGCATATCACAGGAAGGGAAGAGGAAGAAAGAGAGATCAGAGAGAGTTGTTAAGCGCAGGGAAAACCTGGGAGATAGAGTACAGTATGATGTACCGAATGCTATGCGATCCAGAAAGTAGTAGAGTATTTGTAGTATTTTGTTTTCTTGTTATGTATGACTGGGTTTGTATAGATTAATTATGCATAGTATTTTCGTACCTTGTATGTGTTTTCGAATGTTGCAAGCCTACGGGGGATAGCAGTCTTTTTGAAGAGGCAGAAAGTATGATGGTGATCCCTGTCCTCAGATCACTGAAAAGAAGAGCGTTGAGCAAGTCTGTATAAGTAAAAATTTAAGAGGTGTTGCTGATCTTGGCAGTTAACAGCCGGTACGCCGAGATGACAAGGGAAAAATTACGAAGCTGCCCTAGAGGGATGGTAGTGGCATGTCCAGCCAGGGTGATAAGCACCAGTCCGGACACATGCACAGTGCAGTTATTTTTAGCCAGGAGGAGAGAAACAGACTGTCCAAAGGACATCGTGGAGCCAAAATTGAGCTTGCAATGTGTCGGGATGCGCTGGATCTTCTCCATCTACGAAAATTTGACAGTAGTAGCAAGTTGTTTGATCAAGGAGTATCTGCAGACGCGAAACGCATAGAAACTCGAGGGAAGCAGAATTTTGATCACTGGGACAAACCTTCCACCTGCCAGCGTCGATTTCATGAACCACGCAATTGAATGTTACACAGCCGCACCTGTACTGACCACAAGCAACTGTAGAACTTTACCAAGGCAGAATCTGACCTTGTTAAATCAAACTCTGGAGTCAGGTCTGTTGAGATCCGTAAACCAGTTCATTGCGGAGAAAGAGTGGCGCATATCAGCTGAACAGCTTGTGCAGCATGTGACTCAATATAGGGAAATGCAACGACAAGTAACGATCGTTTTGAGCACCTCTGTGCCAAGTGTACTTTATTGTTTTTATTCTGATAAGGCGGAGAGAAAATCCCTAGAGGGTACCGATGGTAGTCCAAATCTCAGTGGATTGGATACGAAGGGCGTAAGTTGGGTAGGTAAGTGGTTGATCGAGCATTAAGTGGAGTGATCATCCAATAAGGAATTTTCACGTTTAGTCTTACGTCTGTGATTTAGGGGGACTAGACCACATCTAAGTCTCATAATAATATTAGTAAATACGTCATAAGTACGTGCTGACCCAAACAGTTTAAGAGTAGTTATATGTCGACCAGGGGACCAGGTCTTTCCGAAGGGGGGGGGGGGTTTAAGATGGGAAAAGGTTAGTTTCGGTAAATTATTTCTGAGTGCATAAGTTACAGCCAGGCACAGGCCTGTTGACAGTAAGTAATCCTACCAGCAGTTGTGAAGTAGCAGCATGCGTATCCACTTGCTTGTTAGTAAGCACAGAGTGATAAGTGGTTGCGTAATGAGGTCAACACTCACACAGAGTGTATCCCACGTGGCTGATGCAATATGCTCATTAATTAAGGAAGCAATGGCAACAATTTATTTAATTTCTATAATAACGGGTGAGATCATGCATGAGTTAAATTTTCTACAATTGCCAATACCTTTTCCCAGACTGACAGAGATTCAGATTGATTTACTTTACGATGATTCATAATCCTCAGAGTGATGATTCCTAGTCCTCAGAACCAATAGCATCGAGGACAGGTAATATGATTTACCCATGGTATCATTGTTGCTATGGGTAAAGTTGAGAACCCAACCACAGAACACTGATGGACCATGCAGGACGACTTGTGCACCTATATAGTTCTTGGCATTAATAGAAACATTGTCTACTGCTTTATAAACTGTAAGGCATTCTCCTCCTATAATATCGTGGTATCTTCCGTGTTAGCAGTCCAATGCTGGACCATAGACCCGCTGAAAAAAGTAAACACAGCGGTTTCCATGGGTCAAGCTACAGGCAGAAGGGGTCAAGTGACCCAATCCAGGTGTTATGAGTACATGACTTGGAGCAGGGCGTTAGCAAAACTGAGGCAAACAGCTGCATATTAGGCGCCAGTTCACTAACAAGGCATTCAAGTGTGACAGCTCTCCTGGATGGTGGGTTGTGTCACACCATGGACTACACGTAGCAGCAGATGTGGCGCCAGCATTCCAGTCCACAGCAGGTCGCTGGTTCGACCCTCTGAGGTCAACATGGGGACTGCAACCAGCTAGCAGCGAGCCACATTACAACTCGCTACTGTGGCCACTCTAGTTGACTCCCAACACACGCTGGAGGCATCCCGAGGCAAGGGCCACAGACTCGACGCCGGATGATGAGTGCTTGTTGTCGCCACAGTCTTAGCCACGCTGGCGTGGAAGCAGGCTGCGGGGACGCCTTGCGGCTTCCCAGTGAGCAGAACTGATGCAAGCAGGGACAGAGACCACTGAGTCGACTGCCATCACAGCCTGAAGTCGTCACAACTCCACGTCCATACAAAGCCAACACACCCCAAAGCGTTGCACTGGTCGCTGAGGCAGCCATTCCGTGCCAAGACATTTTGCAGAGACAGTGAAGTGGTGTCCTCAGCATTGCAGGACCTGGTGATGCAGACCAGGCAGAATGGGGGCACTGTAGATGGAAATAATAAACTGCCTGGGAAATGCACACGAGTTTTAATACGGTGCATCGTGACAGTTTCCATCCACAAAAATGTAGACTGGCAATGACAAGAAAAAAGTTTCTGAAGAAGAGATCTTTCTAACATCGCACATAAACTTAAGTGGTACGAAATGTTTCCTGAAAGTAAGTGAATGGAGTGTAGCCATATAAGGAAGACGAATATGGGCAATAAACAGTTATAACAAGAAACGAATAGAACTTGAAATATGGTGCTGTAGATGAATGCTGAAGATCAGATGAGTAGACCTTCTAACTTAGGACGAGTTACTCATTAGAATTGGGGAGGAAAGAAATATGTGCCACAATTTGAATACAGATTTGGAAATTTGTCGTACGTTCCTATGGGACCAAACTGCTAAGGTCATCAGTCCACAGGCGTACACATTACAAAACCTAATTTAAACTAACTTACGCTAACGAGAAAACACACACCCATGCGCAAGGAAGGACTCGAACCTGTGACGGGGGTAGCCGTGTAAACCGCGGCAATGCACCCTAGACCGCAAGGCTACCCCAAGCGGCCACCTGACTAGAAGAAGGGATCGATTGATAGGACACATCAAGACATCAAGGGACCACCAATTTACTAATGGAGGGAAGTGGGGGAATCGAGAGGGGCAGAGCCGCTGGTTCTATAGATCTGTAAATGTAATCATTTCATATACGTTTTATACGCTGTTGTAGCAATAAATCTTGAGTGAAGTGGAGAAATCTAAAACGATATACTATTTTTTGTTCTGGCAGTGTGTTTCAGAAACTGCAGACACCTAATACTAGTGGCAGTTACAAATACGACGGATTAAATTTGGATTTACTCTTCTTAGTCTTGTGAGATGTAGCCTCCTTGGAGCACCTCTCCTTTACTGTTAAGCATTACGTTACCCTGCGTGCTTAAAGGAACACCTTCTGAAGTACTGTGGCCTACAACGAGCATAGCGTCAGTTTTGATCCCCTTTCCGTCAATACATTTAGGCACGTAATATGTGAGACACGTCATTGATATCTCGTATCCTCGATTTGCTGGACATTGTAGATAAGTTTGAGTAATTTCATTTAGATCGCACAAAAACTAGAAGTCGCGCAACAGACGCTTATACTGTCCACCACTCAGCGAACAGGTGGCACCACTGCGGTGAACTTCGCTCGTCCAAGTCAGCAAGAAGCTGGTACGTATCAGCAGAAGCCGTGCTAGTTCCAGCACCCAAAAATATTACGATGAATTTTCAGTTGAATTATCCATTTACCGCATACTAAAAGTTATTGCATGTATTAGGATTTATGAAAAAAATGTAAGAAGACAACACACACAAAGCAATTTAAGACGGCTACCGAATATTACACTCAATTTGTATGGAGATCCAACGTGCGAAAATAATGGAGGTAAGTGTATCATCCATGACCGTCGCTGCACGGCTAAATCCTCAACTCAATTCCATGAGGGCCAGCGCTATATTAAACGTAAGTCCAGAAAACAATTTTGATGACCACGTTGCTTGGTTATATTGCAAAGTCGTCTCACCACTACTTTCACTCAACTATCAAGAAACACGTGTTTAGGAAAAGGAAAGAACAACGCATCTGCAGGAAGCTCATAACAAATTAATACTATCTAAGGTGTACGCCAAGGTATCATTACCCCATTCGGTTTAAATATGGAGTAAACAATAAGTATATCAGCTCAAGGTCGACTTCAATTAACGAATCATTCAGGAGCTTTTTTTTCAAATGTCGATAAATGTTCACTTGTTCCAGTTTTAGACTGTTGCCACACCTGACCTTTTGAAATGGTTTTGAAAACTCCGTTATTTGCTGTTACAGGGTGTTGGAAACTAGAAGATTTAGCAAAAATCGGTATTAGCTCTCAGGCAGTTAAAACAAAAGCCAATAAACGAAAACTATTCTTTGCTTCTGAGAGACTGAACTAAGAATAAAAATGCATAATATCTATGTCAGGGAGTCTTTTCTAAAGTATTTGATTTGATTGTAGCCATGTATGGAAGTGAAACGTGGACCATAAATAGTTTATAAAAGGAGAGACTGGAAGCTTTCGAAATGTGGTGCTACAGAATTATGTTTAAGATTAGATGGGTAGATCACATAACTGACTGGAAAGTACTGAATGGAATTGGGGAGAAGAGGAATTTGTGGCACAACTTGACTAGAAGAAGGAATCGTTTGGTAGGACACACTATGAGGTATCAAGGGATCACCATCTTAGAACTGCATGAAAATGTGGAGGGTAAAAATCATAGACGGAGACCAGATGATGAATACACTAAGCAAGTTCAGAAGGATGTAGGCTGCAGTAATTACCCGGAGATGAAGAAGCTTGCGCAGTATAGAGTAGTATGGAGAGCTGCATTAAACCGGTCTCTGGACTGGAGACCACAACAACACATACCTCCAGTGACCGTGCGACAGAGTTCTCTGCAAAAAAGAAAAGAAATGCACGTGAGCACCAACGACAGAAACAAATTAGTGATTTACGCAACAACAAAGAATCCTGATTATTACGCACTTTATGCCAGCTTTGTCATGGAGAAAGAACATCAAGAAAGGAGAAGTTTGGAAGAATACTGTTTTGACAAAGTGCAGCATAAGGAAAAAAAGATGGCCGCGCAGCGTTTCTATGTGCCGCTATATTTCAGGAAACATCATGGATGTCCTAAGACAACATTTTAAAACGCAGAAGACCTGGAGAAAACGTATGAATTAATGACAACCCTCATGCTGAACAAAATTGATGCAAAAACAGTTCTTTGCAATAATGAAGGAGGAAAATCCAAGTCTGGTTAAAGTACGTTTTGACATACAACAGAATCAGCCGTACCAAAGCACTTCGTAGGTGAATTATTGTATTCAAAACATATTTGGCTATACAGATTTATTCTCGAGCACAGTTGACGGAAAGGATTGCATTTTATACTTGGCTTAAAACAGAAAGACCGAAAGGATGCAGCCAAGTAGCCTCTGCTCTATGGAATATTCTCAGAAACCTTCACACACCTCAGCCAGAAAACAGTCCAGATGCAGCTCATTTCTTTTCTGACTCATCTACCAGTTAAAATAGAAATTCAGTAGTGATGTTCACATTAATGACCATCATGGAAGAGAGCAGAAAATTTAATCTGGTGAGTATGACAAAGAGACGAAAGGGTGAAGTTCCTGAAAACGTGGCGTGGACTATCAGAAGCTTGAACGTGGTAGGAAAGGTATAAAATCTGAATAGGGAAATGCAAAGGCTCAATCTACAAGTAGTAACGGTTAGTGAAGTGGAATTAAAAGACGACAGAAATTTCTCATGAGGGTAATATCAACGGTGGTCTGATGTAGTTTAACTAGAGTAGGATTTGTTATGAGTAGGCAAACAGGGCAGGGATTCTGTTACTGTGAGCAGTTCTGTTACCAGAATCGACAGGAAACCCATACCGACAACGATAGTTCAGGTATTCACGTTGCAAACTTTGAATGAAGAGACAGAGAAGGAGAGAGGGAGATGAAAATCTAATAGTCCTGGGAGACTGAAATGAAGTTTTAGGGAAGAAGCAGAATAAATGGTGATAGGAGAATATCGACTTGGGGCAAGGAATGAGAGAGGGGAAAGGCTAATTGAGTTCTGTAATACATTTCAGTTAGCAATAGCGAATACTCTGTTGTAGAAGGACAAGAGGAAGAGGTATACTTGGAAAAGAACGGACTATACAGGAAGATTTCAGTCAGATTACATCATAGTCCGACTGAGATTCCGAAATCAAATACCAGATTGTACGGCCTACCCAGGAGCAGATATAGACTCAGATCACAATGTAGTAGTGAAGAAGAGTAGACTGAAGTTTAAGAGATTAGTTAAGAAGGGTCAATCGTAAAGAAGTGGGATACGGAAGTACCAAAGAATGACGAGATACGCATGAAGTTCTCTAAGGCTATAGATGCAGCAATAAGGAATAGCTCAGTAGGCAGTATAGTTGAAGACGAATGACATCTCTCAAAAGTGCAATCACAGAAGCTGGAAAGAAAAACATATGTACAAAGAAGGTATCAAAACGAAAACATGGGTAACGGGAGAAATACTTCAGTTGATCGATGTAAGAAGGAAGTACAAAATTGTTCAGCAAAATTCAGGAATACAGAAACACAAGTCGCTGAGGAATGGAATAAATATAAAGTACGCAGAATCTGAGACAAAATGGCTGCTTGCAAAAGTGAAGAAATCGAAAAAGAAATGATTGTTGGAAGGGCTGACTCTGCTTATAGGAAAGTCAAAACAACCTTCGATGAAATTAAAAGCAAGAGTGGTAAATTAAAGAGTGCAACGGGAGTTTCACTGCTAAATGCAGAGGAGAGAGTGGATTGACGGAAAGAATCGATTTAGAAGATATAGGAGGTCCAGTACTAGAACCAGAATTGAAGAGAGCTTCGAAGACTTAAGATCAAATAAGGCAGAAGGGATAGATAACATTTCATCAGAATTTCTGAAATCACTGGGAGAAGTAGCAATAAAACGTCTATTCACTTTTGTGTGTAGAATTTATGAGTCTTTCGACATACCATCTAACATTCGAGAAAATATCATTCACGGATTTCGGGAGCTGCCAAGTGCGAGAACTGTCGCACTATCACCTTAACAGCTGAGCGGACCAGCATTCCCTTCGAATATGTTGCACATCCCCACGATGGATCTCAGAAGACTGCCTTCTACCGCTGGTGGAAAAATTAAAAACCCGAACAGTTGACAGAGCACTTCTCCATTCACCAATAGAACCATGCTAGTGGAATCATCACGATGTGTAAAGCAAACCTGAATACTGTCACCTAATAATATCTCGGCAACCTGAAGCGAGTCAAGAAATTAAAAAAAAAAAAAAAAAACAAAAGAACCACACATATTTCGGAATCAAAGTACGCAGTTGCAAACTCAAGATACAGTTTGGATAGGAAAAGAATCAAGTGGAAGGGAGGGTCCACAATAATAGCACCATTTGTCTTCACATTTATTTGCAATGCTAGCACAAAATGCAATAAAATAGTCACGAAATATCTCTGAACATAAGAGTCTGTTAAATGGTTGTTTCAACCACAGACTGACATGATTTAACTTTCAATTCTTGTTGTCCAAAGGGATCAGTGCCTGAAACGTATAAAAGAAAACAAATAATAACAAAACCTCTCTCAAGCAATAAGTAAGTAAAACATAACAGTTGCACAATCTTCTTAAATAGCCACAGTTATTAAGAAATGATAATTTAGAATAAACACCCAAGCGTGGCAGGTCTAACAGATTTTTCTACATCCATAGAACAGATATAATGGCTAATTAAGTTCAGGCAAGGAATAGTGAGTTATAATATAAACCAGAAATCTATGCGATGGCAATCAGAACGGAAATAGCATTAAAGTTTTCCTTAGCACACCAAGTATATAGGCAAATATCAGAACAAGCATAGGACCTACTCCAGATTTTAACAACAATATCGCTTCCATATAGGCCTTTAGGCAGAACATTTAGCTGTTGCAGCAAATACTTCCGAGCCTCAAGAATGGAAAGGCGAAACTTAAAGAAAGCATCCGCAGAAACGTCAGGCTCGCGCTTCACGAGGCGAAGTCGCGCGGCTAGCAAACACCACATAAGTGCGATACAGGCTATAGAAATACAAATTACGTGAACAACAATTGCCACCTTCTTAAGAGTTCTCGGCTGTAAGCGCCGAAAAATCCATTATAAAAGAAGGTAGCATACATCATTCTCCTTCCCCCCCCCCCCCCCCAAAAAAAAAAAAACTGCTTAAAGAAAATAGATTTTTAGTGACTGGTAAGGGAGTATAAAAATATAATAGTCAACGTCTTTCCAAAGAAGGCAAATGCTACAAGATGTGAAAATTATAGGACATTCAGCCTAGTTACTCACGCCTCTAAAATATTAACCTCAATTATCCTAAAACGCATAGAACAAAAAGTCGAAGCTACACTCTCCGAAGACCAGTTTGGATTCCGGAAAGATAGAGGAACCAGAGAAGCAATATTTGCTCTAAAACTAATAATAGAGAAACGACTAGATAAGAACCTGAAAACATACATAGCTTTCGTAGATGTAGAGAAAGCCTTTGATAATGTTAAGTGGGATAAAATGTTTGAGGTACTCAAAAAAGCAGGACTAGACCATAAAGATAGAAAAATGATATGGAACCTGTACAAAAACGAGACAGCAGTTATCCGTGGACGGACAAAACAAGAAGAGGTGCAGATAAGGAAAGGTGTCCGACAAGGTTGCGCACTATCCCCTGTTATCTTTAACGTATACATTGAAGAGACGCTGAAAAAAGTAAGGGAAAATTCACAGACAGGTGTAGTAATTCATGGCCAACGAATAGATATGATAAGATATGCCGATGATATAGCTGTCCTGGCTGAAAGTGAAGAAGATCTTGTAGTCCTACTGAATAGAATGGATAAAGTTATGGGTGAAGAATATAATATGAGAATTAATAAAGCAAAAACAAAAGTAATGGCATGCGACAAAGAAGATCAAGTGAAAGTCCAAGTTCATGTAGGCAATGAACTGCTTGAACAAGTTGATAAATTTACTTATCTGGGCAGTAATATTACCAGGGATGGAAGGAGCAAGGCAGAAGTGAGAAGTAGAATAGCTCAAGCAAAGGCTGCTTTTAACAAGAAGAAAAACATATTAACGTCTAAGAGCATCAGCCTTGAAACCAGGAAAAGATTTTTGAAATCATATGTGTGGAGTGTGGCATGCTATGGGGGTGAAACATGGACTCTCGGGACAGAGGAACAGCAGAAGCTAAATTCTTTTGAAATGTGGTGCTATAGACGAATGCTCAAAATAAAATGGATTGACAAGGTCACCAACGAAGTGGTTCTGGAAAGAGCAGATGAGAAGAGAAGCTTCCGGAGTTTCATTGTTAAAAGAAGAGTGCAATTTACAGGCCATCTATTACGACATAAAGGACTCCTGAACACAATCATAGAGGGATATGTCGAGGGAAAAAGACCAAGAGGAAGACCACGACTGAGGTACATGGATCAAATCGTGAAAGATGTGGGATGTGACACCTATAAAGAAATGAAGAGAAAAGCTGAAAGACGCACAGAATGGAGACAAGCTGCCATTGTAGCTGTTGCAAACCAATCCTTGGATTGACCACTACAGAAGAAGAAGAACGTCTTTCCAGACAGTTTAGGTAAACATTACACCAAAATGCACGGCAAGTTGCCTACTTCAATCAAACAGATTGAGCAAATAAATGTTTAACCTTACCTCTCCAAGAGAATACTTAGTGACTAGCGATTACTAACAGTGTTCCCTAGAATCAGTCATCATTCTTAACAAACGTTTGTAACCTAGTATCGAAACACGCATATTAATTGAGAGAATCCCCCTTAAAATAGTTAAAAGATAAAATTACAATAATTACAAAACGTAAAAAAATATCAAAATTAGTGAAGACGAATTATACAACATAGCTCATGACCAAGTTACTAAAACTGAGTAAAGAACTTCATTAAACACTAAAGCTCTAATAGCAAACTGCCACACACATGAAGTGAAAGTTATGTTTCGCTAGTAGACCACTGACGCAGGGACAGTCACTAACGTACACCCAAACTTTCCACCAATTCAATAAATGCAAAGGTACAACACGATTGCGGTCAAGATTAATCTCTATAAATTAAGATGTTCCTGTTGCCTATAAGGCTCCAACAAGAGATGCACAGATATCAGAGTACCAGCAATACTAAAGGCAGAAAATTTCCACTAATGGTCCTTGCATACGCGGAATTGATGAGGGCAAATCTGCAAGCGTACAGATCCACACAGCATGGATAAACGGGGAAGTGAAAATCCACTGAAGGCCCTGGGAGGACAGGGTCGATACAGCAATATGATTACCGCTGCTCAAAAGAGTGACAACTTGGTCTCGGCAGAAACAGAACTAACGGCAGAAGGAACCGTTTTGCGCGAAAACCCACGTGTAATGCCCACAACTTGCGCCCCTCTTGCCCGTTCACACCTCACGGCAGGCTGCCGCGCTATTTTAAACTCTCTGACTCAGCGATCACCTGCGATAACTGCACGCTAAAGTCGCGCAGCCTATCGCGGGAACAGTGAAAGAAGACACCGGGAAGACAGAGATAAAATGAACTGGAGCCGCCACGACTCAGCAGTATACACATGATCTGTAGTATCCTCGATCTGGCCGTTGTAAGTGATATGAACCTGATAACCACAAACCTGCAAGTGAGAGAGAATATCTTTAGCCAATATTTCTACGAACTGAACAACGCTATAGGTCTGTAAGTGGTGCTGAAAATAAGTTTTCTCTTCGAATATGTTGTACGTACCCATAAGGGAGCACAATGGACCTCACGATACTGTCAGCTACCTTCGGCGGAAAATTAAAAACTCGAACATTTGTACAGACCGCTTCTGTATTCACCTATTCACCAAAAGAACCATGCTAGTAGAACCATCACGACGAGTTGAGCGGAGCTGAGTACCGTGATGCAATAATACCCCGCCGATCTAAAGCAGATCAAGGAAAACACATACATTTCACCGGCCTGAGTGGCCGAGCGGTTCTAGGCGCTTCAGTCTGGAACAGCGCGACCACTACGGTCGCAGTTTCTAATCCTGCATCGGGCATGGATGTTTGAGATGTCCTTAGGTTAGTTAGGTTTAAGTAGTTCTAAGATCTAGTGGACCGATGACCTCAGCTGTTAAATCCTATAGTGCTCAGAGCTATTTTAACACATATATTTCGGAATCAAAGTTTGCAGTATGCACTTGATCTCGTCCAACAACCAGCTGTGTATCTCTCATCAGCCAGGCTGGACATGCCACGTTCTTTCTTTCTTTCTTTCGCTGACGCCATAGTCCCGCAGCGATCGCAGGGTCGGTGTGGTTACAACGGATTTGGCAATGTTAGTGTTAGGGATGGCTGGATGCCGTTCCTGCCGCCACCATGTACCCCCCAGGATGGTATCAGTGTACCCCAACTTTCTGCAGCGAGTGTAAATCGTGAAATAGTGTCGACGTGTGCAAATGTCTGCAACGCATGTAACTGAGGCGGAACGTGGGGACCAGCCCGGTATACACCTAATGGGATGGGAAAAACCGCCTAAAAACCACATCGAGGCTGGCCAGCACACCGGCCCTCGTCTTTAATCCGCCGGGCGGATTCGATCCGGGACCGGCGCGCCTACCCGAGTCCAGGAAGCAGCGCGTTAGCTGGCTTGTCTACCCTGGCGGGTGGTCTGGACATGCGACGTGGCTGCATCAAAATTGCAGTTGACAGAACTTGTATGTGGGACAGCCGTGGTAAGTAGGTTGGACATGATAGCGCAAGACGTTGCTACTTCATGAAGAGCTGCGCAAGCGTCGGACACAAGCCGACAAACAGCGATGCACTGCACAAGAGGACTCACACGACACTGGACAGAAACAAGGAAGACACGCGGCAGTGCGGTAAGAGGCGGAACTATGGCAACCTGCTACCCTGACGCACGAAGTGGAAATGACGACTGAGCTACCGAAGCACGACCCACGTCGCATTCTCACATCCTTACTTCCACCAGTACCTCATCTCGTACACCTCAAACTTCACAGAAGGTCTCCTGTGAAATTCACAGCACTAACCCTCCTGGATGCAAGGATATTCCGTAGTTAGATTCTCGGTCTGGCACACAGTCTTAATCTGCCAGCAAGTGTCAGATCAGGCCACACTCCGCTATAGAATGAAAATGTCATTCTTCAGACAGTTTTGGATGTATAGCTGTACGCTGAGGGAAGAGTACGCAACGACCAAGGGTGACTGATGAACTTGTTGAAGGAGTGAGAAGCTAGCACGTGTAGCCCCAAGGAATCAGTTCGACGGCTAGTTCTGAATTAGTAATTCCAGTGATGTCTGTGTGAAGCCTTTTAAGGAGATGCTGACCACTACGTTCTTATCGTTTGCAGTTATAACAAGCTCTAAGGCCTAGAGACGTGCTAACATTGCAAATGGAATGTTGCTGCATTGCGATAAAAATCTTCTGGATTATCTAGTCTTCAGTGATGAATCGACATTTCACCCAAGTATAAACGTGAACACACACACACACACACACACCATGTCCGTACCTGGGTGTCACCGAATGCTAACGGTATGGTATAGTTGTAACGAGACTACCCCAAATTGAATATTTTTATTGCCATATCCCGGCGAAAAGTTTATGGGCCTTTATTTTTCGGTTAAGGCACTGTAACTGTTATTTCTTATCTTGACACGCTGGGGTATGGTTCTTTTCTCAACAGGAAGAAGCTGAAGCACAGAACTCTATTTGGCAGCAAGAAGGTGCGTCGCAACACTGGAATATCTCAGTACACGATTGGTTAAACTATACTGTACACGACCGCTAGATTAGCCACAAGTGGCCGGAAGACATAGCTTGTTTTGCATGACCTCTACGTTCACATACGATCTGACGCTCTGCGATTTTTACCGTTGGTGGTTAATAATGAATCATGTGTACGTGCCTCTGCAATCAACTCATCTACCTGACGCGAGAAACAGCGTTGTTGCAAGAATTACTCCAGGCACACTGACCAAGGTTTGGGAAAAACTTGCCTATAGATGTGTAACGAATGATGCTAACTTTGAACACTAAAAAAAAAAACTGTTTGAGCATCGCTTCCATTTCATATGCTACTTACAATTTTAAGATAAACGCCACAAAGCCCTAAGATCTTTATACTCATTTTGAAACACCCTGTATTGTAGCACGATTTGCAGTTTTGCGTAAAATAAGGAATAAAGCAGCTTTCTTTGTAATTACTGTTAAACACAAAAAAGAAACAGAAAAAATCAATTTCAACGTGCATATCAAGACAACTGTTAGGTTTCATCTTTGAAGTTATCAACTTTTGAAAATTCTTGGAAACTATGTCCCACTATTCCGAATTAAACAATGAATATTTTAGAAAAGTCAAATACAAAAATGGAATCGTGGCTACAAAAGCGGTGTAAATTTTTGACTTTGTCTTTTATCTAATTAGTATTTTTGTCTGATATTTAAACATTGTGTTTCCGCAAAAATTAACTTTCTTGTAGATATCGAGTTTTGAAACAATGTTCCTCAGTTGGAGTAAAATCTTTAATTACGCAATGGAGAGTGTGCTGCTCAAGTCACTTTCCTATGCAAGTCGTTCGTGCTTTGTCGAAGCTACATTTATCCTATTGTCTTGAGAGTAATTTTTGCTGCAATTATCATGTTTTCTGTCTGTTATTTTCTGTTATTGCGCTGTTGTATACAACATGTGTACTAGTGTGTAACGTCATGACAGTCCCTCGCTTGAAGTCAATTGAAGTAAGTTATGCAACATGAGATAACATCCTACTGTTATGCCATTAGTCGATCTGTTGCAATGATTCCAAGGAATAGAAGTTACGCCAGCCCTCCAGATGTGGTGTTCTGCTGGCTGGTCTGTGTACGGATACTGGTTATTACCCACAGACATAATGAGGAATATGGCGGCTCATCCAGTCGTTGGTTTCGCCGGTGAAATCCTGGCGGTTGGCTGCCGTCATATGTTCTTGTAGTTATTCTGTGTATCTTCTCTTGTCATCCATTACCTTACTGATCTGTCATTGAATCTCTGCTGTTCTTACTATTTGGTCGGGGAGGTCCTAGTCTATGGTAGCCTGGGCTACATCACTCTGGCAGGACTGGTTCTATCTCACTTTGCAGCCATTATTACTGAGCTATCACTCGTCCCTTGCAGCAGCATCCATTTTATCTATTCCCTCAGGATTTGCCTTTGCATATGAACTGTAACTTACAGGGTGTTTCAAAGATGACCGGTATATTTGAAACGGCAATAAAAACTAAACGAGCAGCGATAGAAATACACCGTTTGTTGCAATATGCTTGGGACAACAGTACATTTTCAGATGGACAAACTTTCGAAATTACAGTAGTTACAATTTTCAACAACAGATGGCGCTGCAAGTGATGTGAAAGATATAGAAGACAACGCAGTCTGTGGGTGCGCCATTCTGTACGTCGTCTTTCTGCTGTAAGCGTGTGCTGTTCACAACGTGCAAGTGTGCTGTGGACAACATGGTTTATTCCTTAGAACAGAGGATTTTTCTGGTGTTGGAATTCCACTGCCTAGAACACAGTGTTGTTGCAACAAGACGAAGTTTTCAACGGAGGTTTAATGTAACCAAAGGACCGAAAAGCGATACAATAAAGGATCTGTTTGAAAAATTTCAACGGACTGGGAACGTGACGGATGAACGTGCTGGAAAGGTAGGGCGACCGCGTACAGCAACCACAGAGGGCAACGCGCAGCTAGTGCAGCAGGTGATCCAACAGCGGCCTCGGGTTTCCGTTCGCCGTGTTGCAGCTGCGGTCTAAATGACGCCAACGTCCACGTATCGTCTCATGCGCCAGAGTTTACACCTCTATCCATACAAAATTCAAACGCGGCAACCCCTCAGCGCCGCTACCATTGCTGCATGAGAGACATTCGCTAACGATATAGTGCACAGGATTGATGACGGCGATATGCATGTGGGCAGCATTTGGTTTACTGACGAAGCTTATTTTTACCTGGACGGCTTCGTCAATAAACAGAACTGGCGCATATGGGGAACCGAAAAGCTCCATGTTGCAGTCCCATCGTCCCTGCATCCTCAAAAAGTACTGTTCTGGGCCGCCATTTCTTCCAAAGGCATCATTGGCCCATTTTTCAGATCCGAAACGATTACTGCATCACGCTATCTGGACATTTGGCAGTACAAACTACCTTAGACGACACTGCGATCACCACGTGGTTTATGCAAGATGGTGCCCAGCCACATCGCACGGCCGACGTCTTTAATTTCCTGAATGAATATTTCGATGATCGTGTGATTGTTTTGGGCTATCCGAAACATACAGGAGGCGGCGTGGCTTGGCCGCCCTATTCGCCAGACATGAACCCCTGTGATTCTTTCTGTGGGGACACGTGAAAGACCAGGTGTACCGCCAGAATCCAGAAACAATTGAACAGCTGAAGCAGTACATCTCATCTGCATGTGAAGCCATTCCGCCAGACACTTTGTCAAAGGTTTCGGGTAATTTCATTCAGAGACTACGCCATATTATTGCTACGCATGGTGGATATGTGGAAAATATCGTACTATAGAGTTTCCCAGACCGCAGCGCCATCTGTTGTTGACAATTGTAACTACTGTAATTTCGAAAGTTTGTCTGCCTGAAAATGTACTGTTGTCCCAAGCATATTGCAACAAACGGTGTATTTCTATCGCTGCTCGTTTAGTTTGTATTGCCGTTTCAAATATACCGATCATTTTTGAAACACCCTGTAAATACCTTTCTAAGCAGGAAGTCGGTGTTACTTTCTAGTCAGTCGGTTCAGAATCTCAATGGTCAGTCAGTAGACCTTTGCAAAACAACTGTTACCGCCATTTTTAAAGCCATGAAATTTGTAACATATGGGTATACGAAGTGCGACAATAAAGTAATGAGACTGATTTTTTCTTGTAAAATGTTGCAACCCTGCAGGCTTGCGTAGGCACATCTTCGACCTTGGTCTATAAGCTGCTTCTAGTCCAAGCGGCGCATTGATGCAACTGCTCAGTCATGAGTTGTGCTGTAATAAGTTAACACGTGTATGTGTCACTCGTCACGGAAATGGAGCCGCATAATATTGCGCAACGGTATGCCTTTTCTTTTTGCGTTAAATTGGGTGAAAATGCGACGACAACTTTGGTAAGCCTCAAAAGGCTTTTGGAGAGGAGGTTACGTCAAGAGCTCAGGTTTTTCGTTGCTATAAAATGTTTAGTGAAGACAGTACGAATGTTAAAGATGAAGACCGCATTGGACGACCATCAACCCCACGGACGGATGTCAACTTGGCCAGGGTGCGTGAACTCGTACGATCTTATCGAAGATTATCCTTGAAAATGATTACAGGAGAACTGAATATCAATCGAGAAACGGTTCATCCAATAATAATTGAAGATCTTGGTATGAGAAAGATTTGTACATAAATGGTCCCCAAAAATCTCACACCACAACAGCGAGAAACACGGAAAAATGTAGTAGCCGATCTGTTAGAGCAAACGGAAATCAATCCAGAATTTGTTGAGCCATGCTGTAACTAGTGATTAAAGTTGGTTTTTTCAGTACGATCCAGAGACAAAACGCCAAAGTTCACAATGGTGCTCAAAGGGATCACCCGGACCAGAAAAAGCTCGCACGTCAAAGTCAAAAGTAAAATGCATGCTAGTGTGCTTCTTTGATTCCAAGGGAATTGTTCATAAAGAGTGGGTGCATCCTGGACAAACAGTTAACCAATATTACTGCAAAGAAATTTTAGAAAGACTTCGTAAAAAAGTTCTTCGTGTCCTTGCCAATATTGCTGATAATTGGATTCTGCATCATGATAATGCGCCATCCCATACTGCTGTGTCAGTACAGCAATTTTTAACCTCAAAACAAATTTTAGTACTACCACAGCCACCTTACTCACCAGATATCGCTCCGTGCGACTTTTTTCTATTTCCTAGAGTCAAAATGGTGGTCATGGGACAACATTTTCAAACAACACAAAATGTCCAAAAAGCTGTGACGAGGATCTTGGAGGATATTACAGAAGATGAGTTCCATAATTATTACCATCAATGGCAAACGTGCTGGAAAAAGTGTGTGCAATCAGAAGGGAACTGCTTTGAAGGACACAACACTAAACTTGACTAAATGGTAAGCACCATTTTTTTCACATCTGTCTCATTACTTTATTGTCGCACCTCGTATGCGATCTGGTCAGACTTAAATATTCCCTTTCAGGGTTCATTTAGCTGACACAGTTAATGGGAAGACTACAACGGAACATGTTTGTGCCGTTATTGTTCATCCCACCTACCAATTAAAGACGTTTGAGTTGGCGTTCTCCGTATAAAAACCTCTTGAGAAAGCAAGCCCCAAAGTCACGTCGAGTTCGTGGATGCATGAAAGTTCATGTTTCTGTCTCACCTACAGTTTCTCACAGTAATTTCAGTAGATGTTCCACCGCCTCTACTTGCACATCTACATCATTTCGGGATTAATACTTTTATGCTCTGCAACAAGTTCTTTGTCGTCTGATTTAATTAGTGCGGAGTGGACTAATAGTACCTGTGGTTTAGTTGCAAGACCAGATTCTTTTCGGAATGAGCGAACGAATAGCAACTGGTTCACCTAAATTAACTTACAGAGACTTTCTCTGTTATGAAGGCCTGTCCCCGGTTTTTTTCATAATGAGTTACACGGTGTTATCCGCAACGCGCTGGTTTGCTAAGGAAGTTACGGACTCAGACAGCTGATAGCAGCTATATCCTCAATGTAACTCCTAATGTCCCGCATTGCAATTTCCCAACATGTACGGGGATTGTCAATTTGCTGTTTCTATTAACAAACTCACACAGTAATTTTCTGAAAGTACCGTTCTTTGTCTAGTAACTGTTGAAGAATATTTCCTTTGCAAACTTTGCGAACCTTAGTTAAACACAAGCTTTGTAAACCAAGGTGAAAAACTTCCTTAGTAGTGGAATTTAAGCATTCTTCCGATGTATAATCAATTCTTCTGGAACGTTATTTCGGCCACAAGAAATGATCGGGTATCCCTTTGCTACTGTTACCCTTCGTAAGTGCTGACTACTAAAGAGTTGTAACAATATTCACTACGGCATTGCTCCACCTGTTATGCTGGTTTCTTTCCGGTGTCCGATCCGTCATCATTCAGTCAGGCGTTCGATTAGGGAGTAAATCTTGATTGTTACCAAAGATCATCAAAGTCAATCCTGCAACACAATGAAATTCAATTTTGTCTACACACAAATTACGACTACACACTCACCACGGTTGTAGTGGTGCCAGATCCACTGCTGGTGCCCATCTATAGCAGGCTATTGTACACTGTACCACTGCCAAATGTAGTGGCACTCATCTGTTATGATCATGTCTTTATATTTCACACTCACTCGGCCATTCGTGCAGGCTTTGGACTCTTGTGTAACAGCTCTAACTGTGACTTGGACGCAACTTCCATCAGATTGTCGGCTCATTTAACATATATGCAAAATACAAGCATAGATCATTTTCTATGGTAATTACCCCAGCTACTTGCTTTACTGCCACAACCTGGTGCCTGGCCTGTGCTACCTAACCGTTCAAACGACCGTCTGCTTCAGTCAATGGATGAGGTTATAACCTATGAACAGGAGCAATTTACCACCGACCGTGCCACTACACTCAGTACTGGCACATTAAGGAATATGTAAATGGTGTGAACACACCGACCAGTTGTGCCTGTTCTTCTTATTGTGGTCGTCTTAGGACTAGCCCTATGGATCATGTATAAGAGGGGATATTGTAAGCAACTAAGATCGCCACCACCTGTCATCCCCAAACGCAACCGTCTAATGATTATCACAATTAAAATGAGTAGCACTAAATACAAAGAGTACACTGTTACCAAAACACTCCTATCGCTTAGATTAAGGCTTAGCATTGCTTACAATTTGTAGAGTAACGTTTTCTTTTGGGTTCCGTACCTATTTGTATAAAAATGGCACTTTCATAGGATCGCTTTCTTGCCCATCTGTCTGTTTGTCCGACTATTAAGAACCTTTTTTCTCAGGAACGAATAGACGCATATATCAACTTAAAATTTATGACTCAGGTTCTATGGACACTAGGAGGTATATTATTTTTAAACTTGTATGTCATTGTGATGAAAAGATAGGCCATTAATATCACATATCCCTGATACTCGAAAACTAACTCGTCGGGAGCTATAGGGATCTTTCCTTTGACACAGAATCAAAAAAAATGGTTCAAATGGCTCTGAGCATTATGGGACTTAACATCTGTGGTCATCAGTCCCCTAGAACTTACAACTACTTAAACCTAACTAACCTAAGGACATCACACACATCCATGCCCGAGGCAGGATTCGAACCTGCAACCGTAGTAGTCGCGCGGTTCCCGACTGAGCGCCTAGAACCGCGAGACCACCGCCGCCGGCAACACAGAATCATCAAATTCGTCGACGCAAGGCTGCACAGTACAAGAAGGTAAATAAATCCGAAAATTGATAGCTTGGTAGCTTTCAGTTATATAAAACGAAAAACTATTATTTAACATTTTTTTATCCATCTGTCTTTCTGTCTGTTAAGGCCCTTGTTTTGGAACACATTAGTATATCAAGTTCAAATTCATGTGAAATACTAAGTTGTATGGTCTCTTCGCGAAGTAAAAGATTTAAGCTTCTAATCAATCCAGCATAAAAATATGGCCATTTATACCATATACACTCCTGGAAATTGAAATAAGAACACTGTGAATTCATTGTCCCAGGAAGGGGAAACTTTATTGACACATTCCTGGGGTCAGATACATCACATGATCACACTGACAGAACCACAGGCACATAGTACAGGCAACAGAGCATGCACAATGTCGGCACTAGTACAGTGTATATCCACCTTTCGCAGCAATGCACGCTGCTATTCTCCCATGGAGACGATCGTAGAGATGCTGGATGTAGTCCTGTGGAATGGCTTGCCATGCCATTTCCACCTGGCGCCTCAGTTGGACCAGCGTTCGTGCTGGACGTGCAGACCGCGTGAGACGACGCTTCATCCAGTCCCAAACATGCTCAATGGGGGACAGATCCGGAGATCTTGCTGGCCAGGGTAGTTGACTTACACCTTCTAGAGCACGTTGGGTGGCACGGGATACATGCGGACGTGCATTGTCCTGTTGGAACAGCAAGTTCCCTTGCCGGTCTAGGAATGGTAGAACGATGGGTTCGATGACGGTTTGGATGTACCGTGCACTATTCAGTGTCCCCTCGACGATCACCAGTGGTGTACGGCCAGTGTAGGAGATCGCTCCCCACACCATGATGCCGGGTGTTGGCCCTGTGTGCCTCGTTCGTATGCAGTCCTGATTGTGGCGCTCACCTGCACGGCGCCAAACACGCATACGACCATCATTGGCACCAAGGCAGAAGCGACTCTCATCGCTGAAGACGACACGTCTCCATTCGTCCCTCCATTCACGCCTGTCGCGACACCACTGGAGGCGGGCTGCACGATGTTGGGGCGTGAGCGGAAGACGGCCTAACGGTGTGCGGGACCGTAGCCCAGCTTCATGGAGACGGTTGCGAATGCTCCTCGCCGATACCCCAGGAGCAACAGTGTCCCTAATTTGCTGGGAAGTGGCGGTGCGGTCCCCTACGGCACTGCGTAGGATCCTACGGTCTTGGCGTGCATCCGTGCGTCGCTGCGTTCCGGTTCCAGGTCGACGGGCACGTGCACCTTCCACCGACCACTGGCGACAACATCGATGTACTGTGGAGACCTCACGCCCCACGTGTTGAGCAATTCGGCCGTACGTCCACCCGGCCTCCCGCATGCCCACTATACGGCCTCGCTCAAAGTCCGTCAACTACACATACGGTTCACGTCCACGCTGTCGCGGCATGCTACCAGTGTTAAAGACTGCGATGGAGCTCCGTATGCCACGGCAAACTGGCTGACACTGACGGCGGCGGTGCACAAATGCTGCGCAGCTAACGCCATTCGACGGCCAACACCGCGGTTCCTGGTGTGTCCGCTGTGCCGTGCGTATGATCATTGCTTGTACAGCCCTCTCGCAGTGTCCGGAGCAAGTATGGTGGGTCTGACACACCGGTGTCAATGTGTTCTTTTTTCCATTTCCAGGAGTGTATTTTGTTATCTGAAATCACACTTGATATTCTCGAAAATCTTTGAATCCCTCAGATCGATATGGTGGCCATATCAGTATTAACAACAGGAACAAATTGTCAGTAATCTCGAGTCTCTGAATGGATAGACGGTCTATATATAAGATTCAATTTGTACGGAACTCTCAGTTTGCGTCCATGACTCGCATCTGGCCAATTTTTCTTTTAAACTGCAATCTGGACGTACTGTGTGAAAGGTCAGAGAATAGTTCAGTAATAAGATTGAATACCATTGGTTTATACTGTGATACGTACCTGGGATGAGACAATAAACTGATATTCATTACCGTAGTATCTCAGGCTGAATATGATACAGGGCTGTGTTCACTCAAGACGGATTTATCACAGTTTTTAAACAAAATGGATGGTCAGTTAATTAGACTATTCCCCTGGACATTAGCAGCTGCACCATTAACTATTCACGTTTTGCTAAATCTTATTACTTTTTCTGATTTGATCCATTATAAAAGGTTCTGAAAGCTTGCAACTATGAAAACAATAGCTTTGTTTATAAATAACTCGTCTGCTACCGGTCACGATTTTCTTTACTTTATTTTTCGCACGACGCGTTTCGGGAAATGATTCCCATTTTCAAATGCGTTTTATGTGTTTGTTATTCGTATGTGATGTTGTCGATGTGTGAGATGCTGCTTCATTTCTTTGATTTGAGTTTCCTTACGGTCGATTCGTGCAGAGTCTCACACACACTATTCATCACACACAACTTGTTGTACACTTTTAAACATCGAAACCATTTTACATAAACAAATAAGCGACACAGATGTTCGTACAAGAACATCTGTGTCACTGTTATTACTATTTGTTATTACAGACACAGTAAAGCTAGTTGTCAAACTGTCTAGTGACCCGTAAAGTTGTTGTTGAACTTGTCAGTGCCCCCCCCCCCCCAACTTCTTCTCTGCTAAATATTCTTGCTGAATCCCAACTGATGCGTTCCTTCTACAAATGTTTGTTGCAGCCCCACCTCCAATAACATTGCAGGACCTCGCCACAACACCTCCATTCCTCCTCGATAGTGCTTTCATTGTTGGTGCCAGTACTCCATAACTGCTCTAAGCATTGACGTGACGTCGCCTTTCCACCACTCCACCACCAGGGCTTAGTAGCTTTGTGGCTGTTATTGTAAAGTTTATTATCGAGCTGGAGCCACATCCACCAGCAACACTATTGTAATGAATACCCTCATTGGTTTACCGCAAACACTTAAATCTGGCATACTCTTTTTAACCGGGGACCTAGAAACGTCGGAGAAGCTCTGTCCCACCCGCAGCCGCGGTGGTCCACAACCCCACGACGACTACCGCAGTCCACTTTGTCCCTCCGTCGCCCCACACCGAACCCAGGACTACTGTGCGGTTCGGCCCACGGTGGACCCGGTAAACCCTATGTTTGCGTGGTAGGGTAATGGTGGTGTACGCGTACGTGGGGAACTTGTTTAAGCAGAAATCGCCGACATAGTGTAGCTGAGGCGAAATAGGGGGAACCAGCCGCATTCGCCGAGGTAGATGCCAAACCGCCTAAACGCCATCCACAGACTGGCCGGCTCACCGGACATCGACCCAAGTCCGCCGGGCTGATTCGTGCCAGGGACCAGGCGCTCCTTCCCGCTCCGGAAAGCCATGCATGAGACCGGTCGGCTAACCGGGCGGGCCGAGCTCTAGATAGTCTTGCTTTCCGAAGGGACCAGGTTCTCTGCTCCTGACAAAGGGGGCGTGGCTGGACAAGTGGGCTGTGTAAGAAAAAAATTTTTTAAACCATTTTGTTCACCACTGAATGTTTTTAAGTTCGCTTATGAGCTGTGGCAAGGGCTGTGCTGGTACCGGTTATCAGCCGGACGCTAGCACCCTCCCAACCACCATTCATGTGAAGATCGGGCAAACTTGTCTCTTACCGTCCGTCGGCAGTGGTGATGAGATGACGCTCTGGATCGACATCTCTGATGTAGTAGCGCTTCCACAACAAACATCAGTAGGAACAGCCAGCCAATCGAAGGATCGGAATTGATCACTTGATGGACACTAGAGGTCAGGAGAGCGCGTTCGAGTCTAGAACTCTGCCCCTTCTGTCATCGACCTCTTGACCTTGTCACAGATACCTATCATGCATGTATATTTATTTAATCCCCATTAAGCTATATTTATGGATTTAATTCAGTAACAATCTCAAAATACCGGGCGATTAAAAAAAAAGTTAACGTTTGAAAATGCATTAATTCACTGAGTAATGCAGGGAGAGGTAAAGCTTGACACACATGACGGAAATGACACAAGGTTTTATAGAAACAAAAAATGAGTGCAAAAACCGAAAAACAGGTGGCGCTGGACACTTTCATGTCAGTAACGCCGCGAAAAAATAAAGTATAAAATGAACCGCAGCCAATGATAGCGTCAGGTCCATAGACCTCATAATGTGTCATTATTGGTTTTGGGAATACCTGAATTCGAAAGCCTGCCATTATCGTCAGACATCGTTAGGGATGCTAAAGGGGACATCCAACGGCAATTTCTCACCATATCTGTACAGTGCTGTTGACAAAATCGTCCATCGGCTACGGTTGATCACGGCCGACATGTTTAGCATTTGTTACAAGGAATATTGTCTTCGCTAAAAATCAGTTGTGATTTTAAGAGTGCCTTAGGTATTGACTTTGTCTTCTTACGTTGTGCGCCTAACTCCAGTGTTTTGCTATTTTTCCTATTCTGTTTATATAGTATAATGTACAACTAGATAATCTTGCTGATGCGCTGGTACGGGCTTTTCTAATTCTTTTCTTGGAACACCGTGCAGTATGGTACTAGAGGCCCTCTCGAGGTCATTCCTCTAACTACTTCTCGCCTACGCGGCTTTCGGGCGTTAGCGCCAACAGAGGGTGCTCATTATGTTCCACAGTCTGTCTTCATTCATTGAGCTTCTTTAGCTATTTGTTCTGTAATTTTTTCTATTATTATGAGTGTTCGGAAAGCTGTTTATCATTTATGTCAATATTTATAATATCGCCACTTGAGCGTATGTCAATTACTCTCTCTTACCTTTGCACCTTTTTCGTAATCTAACTTTGGTCGTGGTTTGTTTCATTTCTTTTTATTACTACAATGCCTCTTACACCTTATAAGCCCATTACAGACTTTACTGATTGTAGCCCCCTTTATTATACATCTTACATTTATCATTTAAGAATATGTGTACGCACACACTAGCGACATCTGGCGAAGCTACAAGATAAACATTTTGTGGCTACTGCAGGGCAGTTTGTTTTGAACAATAGTGCTGGTGACAGATGACTCTTGTGTGCTATTATTTATATATGTTTAACTATGCTGGCGCTGATTCTGTGTTTAGCATTTGACGATGCGACTACGGCCCCAATATATTACGTCATGTTTTTAAAAAACAGGTCTTCCTCATCATATCTAAAACGGACAAATGCACATATATCTCAGTAATACTTTTCATCATGGTGTATTTTAATATTTTAAGCTCTAGACAATATGGTCCTCTGTTATGCCAGTTCTGCCTGGATATCTGCCCCCCCCCAAATTCTATGTCCCTCCAAATCCTTGAGAGTCATGCACTCCGCCTCGTCTTCCGTATACGCCTCCCGTCCCCCACGCGGATCCTCTATGATCTCATTCCTTTCCCCCATCTGCTCCTATTCCTCGAACATATCCGCATCCTCTACACCTCCCGCCGTCTTGAACCCCCTCACCCCGGGTTGCTCCTCTCCTCTCCCATCCCCGCCCCCTGCCACGTCTTCACCGTTGTGTCCCCCCTACCCTCCATCTCTACACCCTACATCTCCTTTCCCAAGGTGGCTTCCATCAGCTCCCCCTCCCGGATGATGCCCTCTCTCCCTCCATTTATCCTTCCTATCAACTCTGATTCTCAACCCCCCTCCTTTCCTCCGTCCTTTCCCTGGGCTCCCTCTTCCTCCCCCCTTCCATCCTGTGTTTTCTCCCCGCCTATCATCTCCTTTCTCTCCCCCCCCACCCAAGTCCTTTTGTACTCCCCTCCTCTGCTTTCCCCAATCCCTGGCACATCTGCTCTGCACCCCCCCCCCACCCCTCTTATGGATCCTCCTCTTCCAGTGGCTCCTTTGCCCCCCTCCCCCTTCACTTTTCCTCTCCTTCCCCCCCCCCCTTTTTCCCGTCATCTGACCAGTTTCCCCCCACCCGCTCTCGGGTGTGGAATGTCGTATTTGTGCCAACTTTTAGCGCAGTGTTTAAGTGAGTGTTCGGTGTTCTGCGTCCTTCCACAGCGTTGCGAACAGAAATCATGCTGTCGCTGGGTGTGCTTTTTTATATCTCTTGCGAAAAGAGCCCATACTGTCGCCGTGTTGTTTTTTTTATTGTCTGTCTATTGTTTTTCTGCTTCCTGTGTGTTTTATTAGCTTCATCGACCCTCTGTTTTATGTATTATGCTCCAGAATTTTCTGCCATTTTTACCTTTAAGTCACCGATTTTATCGCCAACTGTTATTATTTTTTATTATCTTCATCTTTTTAAATCAAATTCTGTAGGCTGAAGAGCAGCGTAATAAGCTGCTGCCAGCCCGCCCCCTTTAGGGGGAATCGAAACCCAATAAAGGAAAAAAAAGACAATATGGTAGTTGTATTTGTGTTTTTCCCATATTTTTCTGCAGGTCTGAAGACGGTCATTTTAAACCGAAACCGGTAATCTGAGAACATAAAAATTTGTGACGATAGACGTGAAGTAAAGGAAATTTATTGGATATACGGTCCACCTGTTATTTATTAATACTGCTTTTTCATGTAACGAAAACATTTTTCATCTTTTCTGTGCCATCATCTGCTGGTTCTGTATATACAAGTATGTAAAATGTGAACGTATTTGTAGTGATAACTACAAAGTTAAGCCTATAGACAGTTTTTATTTGTTTTCGTCATTTCTTTAATTTTACATTCTGTGGTTATGCAGCACCATTTGTGCATTGTCCTTTACTGGTAGGTTTTCATCTCAAAACCAAATTACGTCAATATGAATTTTGTTGGCGAATTAACACACCACACCTCTCGGGAATAAAACAGAAGTGTTATACGGCCTTCGTCAAGGAAGAGTCATAGGACTTCTTCTGTCCCCAATCTACACAAACTATTTAGGTGATAATCTGAGCAGCCCCCTTAGATTGTAAGCAGTTGATGCTGTCATTTATGATCTAGTAAAGTTACCAGAAGATGTAACCCAATTGCAAAATGATTTAGACAAGATGTAAGAATATTGTTAAAAGTGGAAGTTGTCTCCCCACAAGGAAATGTGCGAGATCATCCACAAGAGTACAAAAAGACATCAGTTGAACTTCCGGATCATGATGTATCACACATATGAACAAATCTAAAGACTGCCATTTCGATTAAATACCTAGGAATTAAATCAGGAACCACTTAAGTTCGAAAGTTCACATGGATAATGTTATGGGGAAACAAAACCAAGGCCTACGTTCTACTGACAGAATGCGTAGAAGATGAAAGGTCTACTAAAGAGACAGCCTACACTATTCTTGTTCGTTGTCTGCTAGAAATTTAATCCTGAATGGGTGCCTTACCAGGTACGAATGAAAGAGGAGATTGAAAAAGTTCCAAGAAAGGGAGCTCGTTTTGTACTATCTTGAAACAGGGGAGAAAGTGTCACCGATATTATAAGCGAGTTGGGGTGGCAATAACTAAAACATATGCGTTGTTCGATGCGTTGAGATGTTTTCACGAAACTTCAGTAACTAACTATCTCCTCTGAATGTGAAAATGTTTTATAGTCGTCAGCTATCAGCAAGTTTCAGATACAAAAGCCAATTACACAAAGAAAATATGTTATAAATAAACACGCTACGATCTCCAAAGGAAGAATTTTTAACATACTAAAGGAAATTTAGACACCAGACAACACAAACAGCTAAAAAGCACACAGACACCTTCCTGCTTTCTGAGTGGATTAACCTGCCCCTTGGAACTTCCCAGACAACAATGTCACATTGTATTAGCATTTCACGTAATGTTACATAGTTTATCACAAAGAAATTTTCTTAATGAAACAGTTTCCAGTGACAATGAAAATATTTGTATCATTTAACAGGCTCTGTTTTTGCTGAATGAGCCTGAATTCTGAGCAGACAGTTGACTGTACAAATGTAAAACAGTATTTTTTGATTATTTTCTGCCATAGTGGTTATGTTTGTGAACCGTGATTGTGTGGGATGCCATTGTTTGTTACTGTAGCAGCTGGTGTGGCATTTAGGAGGGGGGCAGTGTACGGCTAGAAATCTAAATCAGTGATGTCTTCTGCTGGAAGAAAACCGGAATGACACAATGGAGATGTACTTCCAACATGATGGATGTCCGGCACATAGCTCGCGTGCGATTGAAGCGGTATTGAATAGCATATTTCATGACAGGTGGATTGGTCCTCGAAGCACCATACCATGGCCCCCACGTTCACCGGATCTGACGTCCCCGGATATCTTTGTGTGGGGAAAGTTGAAGGATATTTGCTATTGTGATCCACCGAGAACGCCTGACAACATGCGTCAATCGCGCGGGATTAGCCGAGCGGTCTAGGGCGCTGCAGTCATGGACTGTGCGGCTGATCCCGGTGGAGGATCGAGTCCTCCCTCGGCCTTGGGTGTGTGTGTTTGTCCTTGGGATAATTTAGGTTAAGTAGTGTGTAAGCTTAGGGACTGATGACCTTAGCAGTTAAGTCAATGCATGTGTGAAGATTACGAAAGGCGAACTACATGTGTTGAGAGGAATGTCGTTACACGTATTGCGAAATGCATTGAGGTTGACGGACATCACTTTGAACATTTATTTTATTAATGTGGTATTTACAGATAATAACGCTGTAACAGCATGCGTTCTCAGAAATGAGAAGTTCACACAAAAAGATATCCGGAGACGTCAGATCCGGTGAACGTGCGGGCCATGGTATGGTGCTTCGACGACCAATCAACCTGTCATGAAATATGCTATTCAATACCGATTCAACCGCACGCGAGCTATGTGCCGGACATCCATCATGTTGGAAGTACATCTCATGAGAAGTTCAGAAAGGTACATGTATCACATTGGAACAACCGAAATAAAATGTTCAAACGTAATTGCGTTCTCTATTTCAATTAAAAAAACCTACCTGTTATCAACTGTTCGTCTAAAATTGTGAGCCATTTGTTTGTGACTATTATAACGCCATGTACCACAAAGCGAAAAAAGTGGTCCAACTAAAACATTCATATTTCTTTACTTTCTACACGAATATGTAATAAAAAGTAGGGGTTCCTATTTTTAAAAATGCAGTTGATATCCGTTTGACCTATGGCAGCTCCATCTAGCGGGCCAACCATAGTGCCATCTCGTTTCCCCCTTCAAGCTAGACAAGTTTCGTTCTTTGCAGTTTTTTCGTTTGACGCTTATTTCGTGAGATATTGGGCCCAGTCATTATCAATGGACCACCCTGTATAGTGAGCAGGAGACCAAGGTTAAAAACCAAAACTTGTACAAATTCCCAATCGTTGCTTCAATCGGCATTCATTTATCTTTCGTTTAAGTTCTTAGCTAAAGTGAATACATGTTCTCCTTCTGAACATTACAAACCAGCTGCCCATCAACTGAGTCCCCACAATACTCACACAACCGTAATCGATAGTTCACTCACTCGCCTCCTGAAGAGTTTACACAGCATAGCAATCATAGACCTTAGCGTATTAAATAAGTTTGAGAAGATTCTTATTGGCTTGTTACATGTGAAAATTTAAATCGTAACCCAACTTCAGAAACATGAAAATTATTATACCAAAAAAGTAGTCGTTTGGCTGTATCTTTGAAATGATTCTCTAGGATATCTCACCAATCAAAATAAAATACACCACGGGCTAAAAATTGATACACAACTTTAGAAGGTTCCACTTCGGTCAGGATTTGTTTCTGTGACATCGCATATGGAGTACATAAAATGTTTACGTTTACAGATAAATGACACAAGCGGTTTTGAGGTGCCAGGTATCCATCCATGTTGAAGCACCAATTTTAGTATATGGTGTAGCCTCCACAGGCAGCAGTGCAGGCACTGACTCTGGCATCCAGTAGATGGTACAAAGAGCGGATACTGTCTTGGGGAACGTTATGCCACGCCTGGTGCACATCTTCATGTAGCTTTGTAAGAGTTGCTGGTTGATGAGCTGCACAAGTCGCCTCTCGATTCATCGTGCCCCACACATGCTCGTCTGGAGACAAGTCCAGACATCGTGCTGGACAGGAAATCAGCTGCACGCCTTTCAGAACACACTGAGTTTCACGGACAGTGCGTGGACAAGAATTATACTGTTGGAACAACATTATCTACCTTTTGCAGGAATGGTAAAAGAACGGATCTAAGAACATTCAGCATCTAGCGAGTGCTAGTTAGCAGCCCAACCAGAAGTACCAAAGACAAACGAGAGTTGTAGCTCATAGCACCCCATACCGTAAAGCCGTCGGCACACGGCCGTGCATATAAACGTTGAGAGTTGAGCGTGACGAGTTTCTGACGTCATAGCGTGGAATAGCACGTTCCAATAAAATAATGAGAAACATCATATTCGTGGCAAAAGATTTATCGTAAAATGTTCAAATGTTTAGGGATACAGCAAAGGAAACACTCATTGGAAACCCAGTGGGCAAGAAGATCTGGTTTGGAAAGGAATGTGCAGATGCCCTGGAAAGGAGAAAGGAAGCCAGGAACAAGTGGCTGAAGGGGACAAATCTGGCACAGGCCAAAGCACAATTTGAGGAGGCCCGAAAGACTACACAAGCATGAGAAGAGCAAAGAGGAAATACATAAGGAACATCATCTTTGAAGCAGAAACAGACTTCAGAGGACAAATGACTAGGGAATTGTTTCTGAAGGTGAAGTACCTCTGCAAAGGTCGCCAGGCCAAGCAGAAATTTGTCAAAGATTCCCGTGATAAGATCCTGATGAACGATAGGGACATAGCTGAGAGATGGAAAGAGTACTTTCGACAGCTGCTAAATTGTGATGAACCCGAACTGCAGTTTGATTTCCAGTACCCAATTACAGCCGATGCAGGCTATCCCCCACCTACCCTGGATGAGATAAAAACCAGAATCAGACACCTTAAACAGATAAGAGTTCAGGTGAAGATGGAATACAGGCTGAAATGATCCTGGCAGGAGGAGAGAAACTTTCAGAATAAATACACAGACTGATACAGGCCCTGTGATACAGGCCCCTGTGTTATGTCACTTGGCGGAAGCACCGGCCAGTGGCCCTCGCGGCAGGTAGTGCCTAACAAAGGAACAAACCAGTCTGCCACCCTACTCCAGGCTGCTCAGCGGAACGCGTCAGAGCTTTTAGCAGCTCACTGCAACATCCAGTCTTTACTTGCACATTACGAAGAACTTAGACTCCTCTTCAACCAACTAAAGTACCACGTAATCCTCTTATCCGAAACGTGGTTAAAACCACACATATCCTCTGCATCTATTCATCTCCCAGGGTACACATTTCTTAGGGCAGACAGATAAAAAAAACGAGGTGGCGGGGTCGGCGCGTATATGCGAACAGATCTCAAAGCAGAAGTCTTATGTACGTCAAATCCTGCTGAAGAAAAAGAGGCTGAATTCATGTTCATTGAAATATATATACAAAGTCGGAAATTCTTGACTGGCGTCGTGTACAAGCCGCCAAAAATAATCTCAATGAGTTCCTTCCAGTCGGAATTACATTCACTTCAGTGTCAATACGAACATGTCATCGCAATGGGTGACTTGAACATAGACCTGCTAAGAGACACTCCCTTCGCAATAAACCTAAGAAGACTGTTTAGTTGCAATAGCATCAACATTCTTCCATTACAACCTACACACCATACGGCGCACAGTCATACTCTTATAGACGTAATCGCAACGAAACAGACTGACAAAGTAAGAGATGTTGGTCAAACATCGGCCCCTGGCCTCTCAGCACATGATGTAATATTCCTGGGTTACTCTGTGCAGCCCCCAAGGATCAAATCGCGTTACATAACTTGTAGGAACATGAAACGTATTGACCTTGACGCTCTAACAGCCGATTGCTCAGAAATCTCATGGCATCAAATAATCAGAGAACCTACAATCGACGGCAAAATTAATGAACTCACTGCCCTCTATGACAAACATGCACCTGTGCGCACAATCCGTGTAAGAATATCTCCAGCTCCATGGCTGACAGCTGAATTACGTCAAATGATGGCTAATAGGGATGCTGCCCACAGGCGTTTCAAGGCAGATCCGAAACCCGAGCGTTTCGAAGAATATAGAAAGCTACGGAACAGAGTGAAACAATGCATTCGCAATGCTAATATCAGGCACGCTCGCTCCCTTGTATGCAGCGATCTGACGCCCACAACTCTATGGAAGAATCTCCGTAGCTTGGGGGTCGGAAAGGCAAAATCGGAAACTGCTTTTCATGTGTCAGCTAACGAATTAAATGAACTCTTCTCTGCACCTCTGAATACCAGCACGGCTGATAATTACCGTCACAAGAATCCCCAAACAGGATAACTGACCACGATACTTTCCATCTAAAACATGTAACAACAAATACGGCAAGAAAAGCAATAATGAGAATCTCCTCTGATGCAATAGCCAACGACAGTATCGGTATAACCATGACTAAGAATGTTGCCGATATCTTAGTACCTGTCTTAACTGACATATTTAATTTTTCCCTCGTGAACGGAATATACCCCACTGCATGGAAAAGAAGCATAATCCGACCCATTCCTAAGATCGAAAATCCGCAACTGCCTAGTGATTACCGACCAATTAGCATACTGCCTGCTGTTTCCAAAGCACTTGAATATATTGTTCATGACCAAATCACTGAACACTTGCATGAATTCAGCCTATATGACAAATTTCAATCCGGTCTCTGTAAGCATCACAGCACAAACACTGCTCTAATTAAAGTAACTGATGACCTGAAATATGCCATCGACAATCGAAAGGCAACAATATTGACGCTACTGGACTTGAGCAAAGCTTTTGACACTGTTAACTTTGACATATTGCTCAGAAAACTGCAACAGCTTAATTTCTCTGATAGTGTAATGAGATGGTTTGAAAGCTACTTAAAAGACAGACAGCAATGTGTTTTCTGCATAAATGAAAAATCTTACTGGAAACATGTTTCCTCGGGAGTGCCACAAGGATTAGTCTTAGGACCACTTTTGTTTTCTTTATATGTCAACGATATTTCGTAGGTTCTGTCCTCCTGTAAATATCATTTCTATGCCGACGAGCTCCAGCTCTACCTAAGCGTCAGACCTGAAGATGTAAACACTGCAATCGCTCAGATGAATGATGCTCTGTCTTCAGTAGTGACACAGGCGAAAAGCCTGGGGCTTAAACTAAATGCAAAAAAGACGCAAGTAATCTTAATAGCCCATCAGAAATTAATAAGTTCAGATTTCCGCGAACGGCTACCTCCTATTGTGCTCGACGGTACTCCAATACCATATCAGAAAACAGTGAAGAACTTCGGTGTAACTTTGGATGAGCATCTCAACTGGGCGGAGAATACAGTCGCAGTGTGCTGAAAGATGTCTGCTTGTCTCTATGCTCTCAAAAAGTTTCGGAACATATTTCCACAGGACTTGAAACGCCAGCTTGTGCAAGCACTCTTTCTACCGAACCTCCACTATTGTGATGTGATTCAACAAGGCAGAGTAGTGAAAACGAAAGACGGCTAGAGCTAACCATGAATGCCTGTGTGCGTTACACCTGCAACATTCGCCAATATGATCATGTTAGTACTTCTTACTCCGAGCTAGGGTGGCTGCGGCTGACAGATTGCGTGACTACCACACTCTATGTTTACTTCACCGACTCCTCGTCGCGCAAGCACCCCAGTACCTTGCTTCAGAGATTAAAAACCTGTCATGCCATCATAATCGAAACACGAGGTCACTCTTATTTGGTATCCTATCTGTGCCCACTCACAAAACAAAAACTTTAGCAAACTCCTTCTCAGTTGCCGCTGTCCGCCTCTTGAACAAACTGCCCCTTACCTTGAGAAAATTCAATCTCCTGCTGCTTTTAAGAAGAGGTTGAAGTATTTCCTACTATCATCCTCATAAAGTTCTCCACAACATTAATGTACAAAGCCAATCCTCTCATCTGTCAAATAGCAAAGCTAGCGTCTCGTATTTTGCTCCTGAGATGCCTTCCTCTTCATCTATCTCTGTTAGCCACGCAATCTTCTTTTCCTTTATATTTCCTTAATTATGTTTCATCATGTCTCTCTATTGTTCTCCTCCCTTCACCATGAGTCTCCCTCATACTCCCTGCTGCCAGCAATCCTATTTAAAATCTGTCTCTTCAATAATGTCTAATTATAACAGTACTTATGATCTACGAATATAAACTCTATATGTATGTATTTTTCCAGGTGTACTTTTCTAATTGTTTATTTCACTTTTTGTACTAGATGTAGTTTAACATGCCAACTGAAACATATGAATGTAAAATAAGTAGAATGCCTGGTTAGCTGTAAGAGCGGGCCTGATGGCCCTAATCTTGCCAGGTTAAATACATCAATAAATAAATAAATAAAATAAATATGGACCAAAGAAGAACTACCAGGAGAATGGAAAACAGCTCTGATTTGTTCAATACATAAGGGCGACAAACTGAAATGTGACAACTATCGAGGAATCGCCCTGCTTAACGTCTGATAAGATCCTGTCCAATTGCCTCATACATAGAACTCAGCAAGTGGCAGAATCGGTGATTGGGGAGTACCAGGGAGGTTTCCGGCCAGGACGGTCAACTGTAGATCACATCTTCAGTATCCGGCAGCTCACTGAGAAACTGGGTGAATATGGTAAAGATTTTCATATGTTATTCGTAGATTTTAAGAAGGCCTATGATTGCATACATCGCAAGAGCCTGCTCAACTGTTTAAGGGAGTTTGGCATAGCAGAGAAACTCATCAATCTGATAAAGATCTGTCTGAACGAAACACGGGCAAAGGTGAAGATGGGAAATCGCGTAACTGAGGAGTTTGAAATTGTGACAGGACTCAGGCAAGGAGATTTGTTGTCCCCTATCCTGTTCAACTTTGCCCTCGAGAAGATCGTACGCGAGACGTTGCAAGAGAACGACGCGATTGAAATTGCAGGAAACAGACTGGCACACTTAGCCTATGCAGACGACATCTGTTTACTCTCTAGGTCGGAAGAGGAGCTGGAGCAAATGACCAAAGCACTATAGGAGGCTGCCAGCAAATTTGGGCTAAACATAAACGAAGCCAAGACAGAGTACCTCGTTATGACGCGCGGTCATTGTCAGACTGCTGATCATCTACAATCACTGCAGGTTGGGGACCATTGCTACAAGAGAGTGCAACAATTCAAATATCTAGGGGCACTTTTCACTGAGAACTCGTCATGTGAAGCAGAGATCAATGCCACAATACAAGCAGGAAACTGAACTTACCACGGCCTAGCACAACTGCTTCGGTCCAAATATCTCTCCAGACAGTTCAAGATTCGACTGTACAAAATCCTGATCCAGCCTGTTGTTCTATATGGCTGTGAGACATGGAGTATCCGGAAGCAGGACTTCCATAAACTCCTTGTTTTTGAGACAAAAGTGCTTCGGAAGATCTTCGGTCCAATTCTGGATGCAGATACAGGGGAATGGAGGATCAGATACAACCAAGAGCCTGAGGAACTACACCAGCAGCCCAACAGAGCAGGAACTGTCAAAGCCAAACGAATGCAGTGGGCCGGCCATGTGGCCCAGATGGAGGATCACAGATGGCCTCGGAAGCTCCTGGATTTCACACCTACAGGAAAGAGACCGCCAGGGAGACCCAAGAAGCGTTGGAGGGATGGACTCCATGAACATTTAAAATAAGTGTCAATAGATGTGAACGGATGGCGGATAGCAGCAATGGACAGAATACAGTGGAGGAGGAAACTTGAAGATGCGTGCGGTCCACTGGGCCTGATCACGTAGTAGTTGTAGTAGCAGTAGTAGTTCAAATGTGTGTGAAATTTTATAGGACTTAGCTGCTAAGGTCATCAGTCCCTAAGCTAGCACAATACTTAACCTAAATTATCCTAAGGACAAACACACACACCCATGCCCGAGGGAGGACTCGAACCTCCGCCGGGACCAGCCGCACAGTCCACGACTGCAGCGCCTCAGACCGCTCGGCTAATCCCGCCCGGCGCATAGTTATTGTAACTTGCGTATTATGAGAGTAGGTTATTTGAAGACAGCGACACACTGAAGACCCACCCAAAACGCATTGTTCTTGGTACAATTTGTTATAATTATATTTTAGTTAGTTACACAATGATCTACGTTTTCAGCAAGGGGTAAAATAATATGACACAACGCTTGCGATGGTGGTTTAGCGTAATGAGTAGTGTCACTGTCCAATATTTACTTATTTGTTGGGGCGGCGGTTCGTGTATTAATACTTCCAACTTTTTTTCCTACCATTCGCTTTTTCTTTAGGTTCTGATTCTTTATAATTAGTTAAATATAAGTATATACGATAATATCTGATGTTATGTAAATATAGGATCACCTTTTTATTAGGGGTGACTCTGTTCGATTGGCTTAATCTACAAGACCACTTGTGATACGTGTATAAAGATCTTTTGCTGCCTTTTCTTTTACGCTTCGTAATTCACATGTTGCAAAGATTCTGCTACTGGGTAGGAGCAGCGATCAAGTAAGACTGACCTTGGGGTTTTACTAAAATGTGGGAATAATGAAATAATGTTTATGTTATGCTGAGAGGTATTCCAAATTTGTACCGCACCTTTTGCAATGGAACTTTTACAAGCCTGTGCCCTTATTGATTGGACATGGTACTTTCCTTTTCGTGGAACATGGAGGAAACGTGCGTTTTAATAGAGCTAAAGTGGGAATTTTAAGCACGCCCTTTGAGTAAACAGTGTAAATTACGAACTAGAAACATCCCTCCACTGCCGCTGGAGTTCGTTGCGATTGCGTATACCATGTTGGGCCCACGTACCGTATGCACAAGTCGCATCGTTCCTGAGCGTTCAGAAGCACGTTCAACTTGGCACCCTCAACGTTAACGTTCGATAGCACGGTCTGTGTGCAGACGGCTTAAGGCGTGAATGGAGTGACCCCAGCGCATCCTTCCAAGTGATCCTCTGACGACAGCAATCACCCCTTGCACGTCGATGCTGTGGCGAGAGTAGAAGACGGACTAGAGATGAGCTAATAACTGCTATACGTTCGTGTTGACATGTATGGGTTCAAATGGTTCAAATGGCTCTGAGCACTATGGGACTTAGAACTACTTAAACCTAACTAACCTAAGGACATCACACACACCCATGCCCAAGGCAGGTTTCGAACCGGCGACCGTAGCTGTCGCGCGGTTCCAGACTGTAGCGCCTAGAACCATTCGACCACCCCGTCGGGCGCACGTATGGGATCACAAGCCGTCTTGTGCTACGATAGCTGTACGATCCGCCACCGCTGCCCATACAATATGACGATCGCGGTGGGCCTCTATGCTGCATTGACGTCCAGAATCTCGTCTACTGACGTGCGAATGTTCACGTCACCTCTGACGCCAGAATCATTGCACAAATGGCGCAGCACATTCATCTTGTGTGGCATTTCTTTGAAAGGGCCATTCTGCCACAATTTGACTCTTTCAAACTCGCTCAGTTGGCTGCAGGAACCACGAGTGTGCCTACGTGGCATGGTCACCTCTCGCTGCACATGTTTACCGCACACTGAGCCTATAAATCGACCGTGCCCGTTCACAGGAACTATCCCGGCGTTTGCCTGAAGCGATTTAGGGAAATCACGGAAAACCGAAATCAGGATGGCCGAACGCGGGTTTGAACCGTCGTCCTCCCGAATGCGTGTCCAGTGTGCTAATCATACCCGCCAGGTCGCTCGGTGAGCCTTCTGCCTGTAAGCATTCCCTATAATGTGTAGACAAAGATGGCTCTTTGGTGGCTATGCCATCACGCTATCTGTTGGCAGACGGCACTGAAACCATCTTCAGTTCATCTACTACACTCCAGGCGGCATATGCCATCAGCATATCAAAATCGACGTCGTGTTTTCAGAGTGTATAACCTCTTTTTTGTCAGTATAATTGGATACAGAACACTGAATATTTTAAATATAACTTCGGTTCCAGTAAGTAAACTATATCTGTACTTCCACGACGGATGTATATCACGCATGATGAATAATGGATCGCATGGATGTATGACCATTGTTCTACTGATCGGCTATCAACCACGGTCTCATTTCCGTAAATACGGACAAACTGCATACCGTGTCCAACACGGCCGATCGTAAATAAATATTTCGTGACAGGATATAACCAGACTGAACGTTTTTACGGAATAAATATTCCTTTTGTGTTCAATAAAATTTATTCAGGTACATGACATCGTCAGCGTGAACTTGTCACTAAGAATGTTTCCTCCACTGTTGAGATTTCCCGAAACGTTGATCTACACAGAGTGCTCCGAAACTATTCGCTCAAATATATTTCGACAGGGAACATACAGTCTCTGAAATCAACTTGTTTTGTAATGGAACATTTTGTTAGTGCTGCTGACGTAATCTGATGCGTCGGTGATGCTGACATTCAAATATCCAATGTTTGAGCACCTATGAATCAACGAGGTTCTCAACCTCGCGCTAATCAGCAGCGACTTGGTGTTAATGTGTGGGCCTGCATTCTCGGTGTTACGCTGACTGACCCGTAGATTCTTCCATTCCGCCGCAACGGATACCGATATCGCTAGAACTGCCATAGTTGCTGGTACCATTCCTGACATGTCTGGAACGACATAACAGACACTAAAGTCAGTTTGCACGACTATGTAACATACGCATACAGGTCAATGCTCGGGCATTCGGGACGTTCCTGTGAATGCCATTACTATAATTAGCATGCTACACTACCTTCTGGTTACATCGTCGCTAACATCAGAAATCGCCGTCAGGTACCATGTCTATCGTACTAAAGATATTTCTGTCTCCGTTCTTTTTCCTCCTAGATTAATGTGAACTAATAGTTTGTAAACACTTTGTATATCAAACGATGCCGGAGCCTCGTACCTGGACCAGTCTTATTACTGAAGACTGGTTGTGGAAATCAGTCTCTCTGTGTGTCTTTGTGCAAAATGAATTAGTTTGTAATTACGTGTTCTAGTCTTCAGACAGCATAACAGTGCGTAGTCTTCAGACAGCATAACAGTGCGTGACATATAGAAGAGGGAGCACGAAGATTTATGGATATTATATATATCTTGTATATAAGAAAAGTATCAGGTACAAATACGACATTGATTTTCACAAATACGTTACATAGAGCCTACCTTCCCGGAGAGAAAATCCCATCCGCTTCAGTAACGTCTGAAATCTTTTCTTGAAAATCACGCTGTCGACTTAAACGTCATCTGATAGAACATAATGCTCTTCCGGAATTCCACGGGGTTAACATTGTTCTCATCTGCAGCCATCGTCTCACAGCAACGTCATTTATTAGATGAATCGACTTGGACCTACAAGCATATTTTCTTCTCAGAAATCCCAGTGTTCTTTCAGTTCTAACTAACTAACCCATTGTTATCCACCTGCTTCATCGACTTTCCTTACACATGGGTGACCAAATACTTCACATATCAGTGTTATTTTTAAGCAACGATATAGCTGTTTATACACCTCCCTGTTTACACTGCGGTATTCCGTCATCACTGAACAGTCATTCAAAAATGTCACCGTGACAGGAAAATTGTATGTCAACAAACTGACAGAATAGAGCAAAATACAATCTACACTACTGGCCATTAAAATTGCTACACCAAGAAGAAATGCAGATGATAAACGGGTATTCATTGGACAAATATATTATACTGGAACTGACATGTGATTACATATTCACGCAATTTGGGTGCATAGATCTTGAGATATCAGTACCCAGAACAATTACCTCTGGCCGTAATAACGGCATTCATACTCCTGGGCATTGAGTCAAACAGAGCTTGGATGGCGTGTACAGGTACAGCTGCCCATGCAGCTTCAACACTATACCACACTTCATCAAGAGTAATGACTGGCGTATTGTGAAGATCCAGTTGCTCGGCCACCATTGACCAGACGTTTTCAATTGGTGAGAGATCTGGATCCAGAAAGGCCCGTACTGGACCAGCAACATGCGGTTGTGCATTATCCTGCTGAAATGTAGGGTTTCACGGGTCGTAACATATCTGAGGTGTAAGGTCCACTGTTCACAGTGCCGTCAATGCGAACAAGAGGTGGCCGAGAAGTGTAACCAATGGCACCCGAAACCACAACGCCGGGTGATACGCCAGTATGGCGATGACGAATACACGCTTCCAATGAGCGTTCACCGCGATGTCGCCAAACACAGATGCGACCATCATGACGCTGTAAACAGAATCTGGATTCATCCGAAACAATGACGTTTTGCCATTCGTGCACCCAGGTTCGTCGTTGAGTATACCATTGCAGGTGCTCCTGTCTGTAATGCAGCGTCAAGGATAACCGCAGACATGGTCTCCGAGCTGATAGTCCATGCTGCTACAGACGTCGTCGAACTCTTCGTGCAGATGGTTGTTGTCTTGCAAACGTCCCCATCTGCCGACTCAGGGATCGAGACGTGGCTGCACGATCCGTTACAGCCATTCGGATAAGAAGCCTATCACCTCGACTGGTACGAGGCCGTTGGGATCCAGCACAGCGTTCCGTATTACCCTCCTGAACCCACAGATTCCATATTCTGCTAACAGTCATTGGATCTCGACCAACAGGATCAGCAATGTCGCGAAACGATAATCGTCAATCGCGTTAGGCTACGATCCGACATTTATGAAAGTCGGAAACGAGATGGTACGCATTTCTTCTCCTTACACGAGGCATCACAATAACTTTTCACCAGGCAACTGCCGTTTGTATATGAGAAATCGGTTGGAAACTTTCCTCATGTCAGCACGTTGTAGGTGTCGCCACCGGTGCCAACCTTTTGTGAATGCTCTGAAAAGCTAATTATTTGCGTATCACAGCATTTTCTTCCCGTTGGTTAAATTTCACGTCTGTAGCACGTCATCTCCGTGGTGTAGCAATTTTGATGGCCAGTAGTGTATTATAAATATCTTGTATATAAGAAAAGTATCGGGGACAAATAGACATTAATATTCACAAATACGCGATATAGCTTCCCGGAGAGAAAATCTCGTCTGCTCCAATAACGTCTGAAATCTTTTCGTGAAAATAACACTGTCGAGTTGAATGCAATCTCATAGAACTTAATGGTCTTCCAGAATTCCAAGGAGTTAACATTTTTCTCATCTGCAGCCATCGTCTCACAGCAGCGTCATTAATCGGATGAATCGACTTGGACCTACAAGCATATTTTCTAATCCCAAGACCCAGTGTTCTTTCAGTTCTAGCTAACCCATGGTTATCCGCCTCCTTCACCGGCCTTCTTTACACATAGGTGACCAAATACGTCAATATATCAGCATTATTTTTAAGCAACGATATAGGTGTTTATACGCCTCTCTGTTTTCTCTTGAGAGTTTGACTCGCTACGGTATTCTTTCACAACTGAGCAGTCAGCACCGAGCCATTTAAAAATTTTGCCGTAACAGAAAAATTGAATATCAGCAAACTGAAAGAATAGAGCAAAATTCAATCTCTATACAATGCACATCTCCCTTACCAGACAATTAGATATCAACAGTCATACACGATGACTGCAAAACTAATATATACGTAAGACTTATCAGGGTGACGCTAAGGTTCGTGAAAATTTGAAAATGCGCTACTTCTCGGAGTAATATAGGTAGAGAGGTAAAACTTGACACACATGTCTAAAATGAAATGTTGTTTTATTGCAATCAAAAACAGATGTTTTTGACCAATGAGGGCCAGTATCTTAGGTATTTGTCACAAGGAACATCGTCTTCGCTAAACATCTCTTGTAGTATAATTAAATTTTCCTCGAGACATTTGAGTCTCATCTTTACCTAAGGTAAAAAATTTGTGCCATGCCAGTACCGGAGAGCCTCGGAAATAGTGATGATTTAAGAAGGAGAAAATTAGGTGAGTAACTGAACTGAAGTTTGTATTAGGGATGGCTTTGCACTAGGGTAGTCCATGCAGCTACATTACCAACAACGCTGTGGCGTTGTAATGGATAGTGCACCGGCGCAGTAAACAAACAGAGACAGCTTCAGGTCCTGGCTACACACGTGTGTTAATTCATTTCTTCAGCTTCTATCATGTGTCGTAACGTTAAGTGTTGCTTTTGTTTCCATCTGTTGGTCATTTTATGCACTGTTTGTGGTTTCAGTGAATCTCTATGTCACTTCAAGCATGTATGTCAATTTTTACCTCCTTACCTACATCATTCTGCGAAGTACTGAATGTTCATATGTTAACAGCATTTTGGATCACCCTGCATGGGCTGGGGGTACACCAGGCGGCCATGTAGTGTACCAAAGTCACGATGGGAGTTTAACTGTG
Organism: Schistocerca cancellata; assembly: GCF_023864275.1. Taxonomy (NCBI): domain Eukaryota; kingdom Metazoa; phylum Arthropoda; class Insecta; order Orthoptera; family Acrididae; genus Schistocerca; species Schistocerca cancellata. The sequence continues at coordinate 615,210,154 of NC_064630.1, read as the reverse complement.
AATAACCTCTTTATTTATTAGAAATTCTTTCAGTCCATATGTGGCATACAGCAAATCAGTACTTAACAGTATTGATTAAAAACAGTCTTGGTTGCAGTTTTATTTTTTTTTTTCAACGACGCGTTTCGCCTTATTTAGGCATCTTCAGGTTATCTACATAGAAAACAGAGAACAAATACATCTATTTAAGAATCAAGATCGTGTTGTGCACACTTGGATAACCTATAAGCATGTATAAACGGATCAAATATTGAAAGAGCAAATACCTTGCTTTGCTATTTCTTAGAAGAATCCTTTAGTCAGTGTATCCACAGGGCATCGTCGAATATATCAGGACAACATCGCCTTCCTTAAAGCCAGTAACAACTAGAAATATAGAAATATAAAACGAAAATTGCAACTAAGACTGTTTTTAACCAATACTCTTTATTTATTCTTTTCTCCTCTCTTTCTTTCAGATTCTGAAAGAGACAGCGAGCGTGTAAAGAGTGTACGGAGTTTCCGGCCGTTGGGTGGCGCAGCAGCTGAGTGTAGCACGTCGAAGCTTGCTGGCCTTCCGGACCGAGCCGCGGCTGTCTGCCTTAAGTTGGCCACCTTGAGCTCGAGGACGGGAAGTTCTGCACTGCTCGGCGGGGATTGTTGACTCATCCGCGAAGTGGTCTTCTGCTGTTATCAACCGCGCATGTAAAGCTGTAACTCTCTACATTGACTGACTCCAGCCTAAACAGCTCTCTAATACTGTGCTGCCCAAGACCGTCTTTCGCCGTTCTGGCTGTCTGAATTCAATCAGCAGTTAAGCTCGTTGTGGCCTGTTTGGTGTCAGGCTTGTCGCTTTGGTGACCCGGTACTGGTTCAACCTCTCAGTGTTAATGCTAAGTCACTTTTGTAAAGTTTGGGTTGTTATTGGTTACCAAATCATGGGCTATAGCCTCCCTTACTTAAGGGCGACATTTTATATTATGGGCTAGTCTATTTTTAATTGAGCTGTGATCAGAAATTTGTTTTAATCACTGAGCTGTGCGGTTGTTGCTTCTACTGTCTAAAAGTTACTTGTGCATGTTTATCGTTATTCTCATGAATAGTTTTAAAATAAGAGTGAGCAAGCTATCATTTACTTATAAGCTCAGCACTTCAAAATATTTTCTCCTTGTGTGCGGAGATGTATACATACACAGGTTGGTCCATTGATCGTGAGCGGGCCAAATATCTCACGAAATAAGCGTCAAACGAAGAAACTACAAAGAATGAAACTTGCCTAGCTTGAACGGGGAAACCAGATGGCGCTATGGTTGGCCCGCTAGATGGCGCTGCCATAGGTCAAACAGATATCAGCTGGTTTTTTTTTAATAGGAACTCCCATTTTTTATTACATATTCGTGTAGCACGTAAAGAAATATAGTCACAGACATAGGGCTCACAATTTTAGACGAACAGTTGGTAACAGGTAGGTTTTTAAATTAAAATACAGAATTACGTCCTTTTGAACATTTTATTTCGATTGTTCGAGTGTGATACATGTACCTTTGTGAACATATCATTTCTGAGAACGCATACTGTTACAGCGTGATTACCTGTAAACACCACACTAATGCTATAAATCCTCAAAATGATGTCCGTCAACCTCAATGCATTTGGCAATACGTGTAACGACATTCCTCTCAACAGCGAGTAGTTCGCCTTCCGTAATGTACGCACATACATTGACAATGCGCTGACGCATGTTGTCAGGCGTTGTCGGTGGATCACGATAGCAAATGTCCTTTAGCATTCCCCACAGAAACAAATCCGGGGACATCATAATCGGTGAACGTGCGGGCCATGGTATGGTGCTTCTACAACCAATCCACCTGTCATGAAATATGTTATTCAGTACCGCTTCAACCGCATCCGAGCTATGTGCCGGACATCCATCATGTTGGAAGTACATCGCCATTCTGTCATGCAGTGAAACATCTAGTAGTAACATCGGTAGAACATTACGTAGGAAATCAGCATAAATTGCACCATTTAGATTGCCATCGATAAAATGGGGGCCAATTATCCTTCCTCCCCTAATGCCGCATCATACATTAACCCGCCAAGGTCGCTGATGTTCCACTTGTGGCAGCCATTGTGGATTTTCCGTTGCCCAATAGTGCATTATATGCCGGTTTACGTTATCGCTGTTGGTGAATGACGCTTCGCCCCTAAATAGAACGCGTGCTAAAAATCTGTCATTGTCCCGTAATTTCTCTTGTGCCCAGTGGCAGAACTGTACACGACGTTCAAAGTCGTCGCCATGCAATTCCTGGTGCATAGAAATATGGTACGGGTGCAATCGATGTCGATGTAGCATTCTCAACACCGACGTTTTTGAGATTCCCGATTCTCTCGAAAGTTGTCTGCTACTGATGTGCCGATTAGCCACGACAGTAGCTAAAACACCTACTTGGGCATCTTCATTTGCTGCAGATCGTGGTTGACGTTTCACATGTGGCTGAACAGTTCCTGTTTCCTTATATAACGTAACTATCCGGCGAACGGTCTGGACACTTGGATGATGTCGTCCAGGATACCGAGCAGCAAACATAGCACACGCCCGTTGGGCATTTTGATCACAATAGCCATACATCAACACGATACCGACCTTTTCCGCAATTGGTAAACGGTCCATTTTAACACGGGTAATGTATCACGAAGCAAGTGCCGTCCGCACTGTCTGAATGTTACGTGATACCACGTACTTATACGATTATGACTTTTACAGCACCAATCACAAAGCGAAAAAAGTGGTCCAACTTAAACATTCACACTTCTTTACGTACTACACGAATATGTAATAAAAATGGTGGTTCCTGTTTTAAAAAAACGCAGATGATATATGAACCTACGGCAGCGCCATCTAGCGGGCCAACCATAGCGCCATCTGGTTTCCCCCTTCAAGTTAGATGAGTTTCGTTCTTTGTAGTTTTTTCGTTTGATACTTATTTCGTGAGATATTTGGCCCAGTCACTATCAATGGACCACTCTGTACATATCTGTTTATCTGCAGGCTGCTTTATTGCTAGCAATTTCTTCTAGGCTACCATTTACGTATATGCAGGTTATGGTACGTCACATGGTTATGCGTTCATCTGTGCGGTGAATCATCCTTATTATCATATGTACAGAGAGTAACTGGTGATGTTTGTAGGTTTTAATGTTCAACTGTAATTCGACTTGTGGCTGTTCTGGCTCGTTATTGATGTGCAGATCCTAGTTTGGCTGGCCGTTAACCCGTGCCGGCAGGTCCACTGCGCTGGTGTGGTCCGGTGGTTGCAGCGGCGGTGGCGTCCGGGTCTACGTGGGTTGGCCGTTGAATTATCGCTTGTGGACGTATCGTTAAGCCCAGCCTCGTTAGATTATTCTCTTGTTTTGCTTGCTTATTGTAGTCTTAACGTCTTTCTTGAGTATTAACTGCTGCATCTACTGCAATTTTATTGTTTTGAATATCGGCGTATGTCCAGTCCCATGTTTTCACTTTGATTTGCGGCCTTTTCTTTATGGTAAATGTGGCTCCGATCAACAGGAAGCGGTTACCTAGCTCCTGGTCCTTTTATGGATTTGTTTTACTGTTTTAATTTAAACTATTGTCTGATTTTTTTCCTCTATTTATTACTTGTAACTCTTAAAACAAGAATTGTACTACACTTGACTGTTCACTATAGTTATATCTTCTAGTAATAATTGTGATAATAAACTGTTGTGGTAAACTGTGTTCCATTAAACCATCTTGACTAGTCTTTCATGATTCCTGCTTCTCAGGCGCTACCAATTCTGGTTCTTGGTGAGGTTTTAATTACTATTGAACATTGTATGTTTTGGTTTGCAAGCCTCTCTAGGAAAGCGGTACCACAGTGGTATCAACGCACAGTACTGTAATTGCTTCGATATAAAAAGAAACATGCGACTGGTTATCATTGAAGAAAAATTATCAAATTCAATACAAGGAGCGCGCCGGCACGCTCCTGCAGTCCCTAGTCAGCTTACAGGCGCGCTGCCCTTATCACTCGTCAGTGACTGAGAGCCTGCCCGGACGCTCGCAGATCCTGAAAGGGATTTTGAACAGCGTTTCGGCTTTGCTTTGTAAGAGGTTATGTCTGACTCTTCACCGAAAATACATAGTCCAACTGAAGTGTAGAAATTTCTGAATTAAAAATTACCGTTGAGGCAGTTTTCACGTATATGCCTTTTTCAATTTGAAATTATGGTTTTGATCAATAAAAGAGCAGTTCATATTTCAAGAATTATAATTTGAGTCATAATCAAATGTCAATAAATAAATGTTTTAACTTCTGAAAAACTCTATATGAAATATTAAATTGTCATATGTTTATAATACTGGAAACAGGTTGTTATGCATATCGCTGACATATGTGGGCAGATAGGGCAATAATAACACGTTTCCTGCCAACTCTTTGTTATTTTTCTATCTGTTCCTTCAGCCTTCCCTCATTCTGTGGAGAAATCAGAGCGTCCTTTGATCCCACTTCATTTTGAAACGTCCCCTTAGAACAAATTATACAAGACTGTGCTTAAACTGACATACAATATTTTTAGCGCAACGCAATCTGACTTTCAAAAATCCCTACAAAAGAATGGCCCTGACTGACATTAACCTATACCTTTCACAAATCACTTACCTCACAAAAATCTTCGTTACTCGAACTACTGCAATATAGCGAGCGCCACTACTGCCAGCTAAATAAAAGATTCTAACTACTGAAGGCACTAACTACTGAAAGGCATAGTTAGCAAATGAAAGATTTTAATAGAGAACAAACAATGTATATACCTTACTAATCATAATATATATGCCATCCAGTCTTACAAATTTCAAAACTCCGCCATTTCTCTCCCCACATCCACCACTGCTGGCGGCTCACCTCCAACTGCGCAACGCTACGCGCTGTTCACATCCAGCTGCCGCTGCCCAACACTACAATGGCAGACAACAATGCAAACTAGCTACAGACTGCACACAGCACAGCCAGTGATTTTCATACCGAGCGCTACGTAACGTTGCCGATAAGAAAACATAAACAGCCTACTTACATAGCCCCCATGCTCCCCACAAAAAATTTTACAAATTGTTTTGGGCACTGGCCAATACAGATTTGAAAAAATTTTTCCTAATTACAGTAAGAAAGATATCAAATGCACACACTTATTAATACAATGTTGGTCAAAAGCTAAAATTTTCTCACAGTCCATAAAGACAGTCCTGATCATTCATCACAGTAAAACTGCTGTTTCCTTTCTGAAAGTCTGAGCAGTAAAAGACAATGCACACGGAAGTAGTGGATTTCCATGGAGTCTTGAAGAAGTAGTGTTGTCCTTACAACGGAAATCCAGTGCTGACTCTTGACATGCTGACAGGTAATGGGCCACAACAGAGCAAACCCACAGCAGAGTCATTCGAAGTTTTGAAGAATATTGGTAGGTAGGTCATCCCAGAGTAGACCTACTGTAGTCCTGGTAGAGATTACGGTATTGGTGTGCCACCAGAGGTGCAGACCCACTGTAGTCCTGGTATAGATTGTGGTATTGGTGGGCCACCAGAGGTGCAGACCCACTGCAGTCCTTGTAGAAATAATGGTACTGGTGAGTCAGCAAAGGTGTAGACCCACTGTAGTCCTTGTAGAAATAATGGTATTGTTGGGTCATCAAAGATGCAGACCCACTGTAGTCCTTGTAGAGATGGCCAGCAGCCAACTGTTGTGACTGTGCAGGTGTACAATCACCATTGAAGAGTCTTGCGGATAATAGAGCAAGTCCATAACCACCACTTGTGCACTCACAAAGTTATCGGAATTGTCCTGAGAACCAGCAATGCTGTTATCCAGTCCCTTGCTGAATTATTAACACACATGCAAACACTAACAGTCCCTACTTCTCACATATTGTCCATATACTATGACCAACAGAAACGTGTGCAGTGAAATGGAACTTACAAGTTAATAATATGATGAACTGGTGTCAATTACAATTTTATAACATAAGAATACAATTACAAAGGTACAAAATACATCATTAAAGAACATAACAATACAGATAACATTTGTAGGAATACAGGCCTTACAAAAGAATAGAAATAACATATACATCAGTGTTACAGGAATTATAAGTACCTACATAAAAGATCAGAATAACTTTTGAAACATCAACTTTACACATGAGCATTAAAACAAAACAGAATAAATAATGTCTAAGCATATTTACAAGGTAAATAACATATTATTAATGCCAATTATATTTGAGGATAACAGTATTCCTAATCATAGTGAATGTAGCTTAGTATTAGAAGAAGAAGAAATTCTATGAAACTACACAGAGACAGGAAGAAAACAAATACACAAGGGTACACAAACACATAGTGGGATAACACCAAAAAGGAAAGGACAGGGTTTGTTTTCAGTGTAACATTTGATACTGCAGTCCAACCCAAAACTTCATTCCATAGATCTTTCGTCTTATTTAAACCTTTGCTTCCACAAAAAAAATCCTATCCAAGCATGCTTTCTGTATTTTTCTCGTATAACGTCTCAGTGCATTTCTTCAAATTCATCACAACTCATTCTCTTATAGGCTACCCCCTCTTAAGCTAACTTAAATCTACTGAGCTCAGATGCTAAACTAAGGGACGAGGCAATGCAGCAGCACAAAACAATTAACACGAACAGCAATGACAAAAAAATTCAAATTGGCAAAGTAAGCAACAATATTACAACTAATATAAGGCAATGAGCAGCAAACAAGAAAAATAAATCAGTAGTAAACTGGCTTAGCAGAGTAACACAAAGTCAAATTCAGTAACACTATACCTGGCAAACAGCAGCAGCAAATGCTATAACTTATACCTAAACATGACATAGCTCAAGCAGAAAAAAAACATTACACTAAAGACAATAATGCAGACAAGGGAAATGTATATTCACATCTTAATGTCTATGTAATTAAAGTGGTGCACCACAAGAAGTTATTCTACAAAAAAAATTACCAAGTAGTTGAAAAGAAAATTCCGTATGCAATTCCTGTGAAGGGAAATGTCTTTGTGCTCCAACATTTTTGGGAAATGTATTACAAAATTAGTATTTAGTGGATCAGTAGACAGAAAATATTTATATTAGTACATCTATAAAATTCTATTTTAACCAATGCTGCAGTGCAGCTAGAAACTAGATATTAAAAAAAATGAAAATATGTACAAAGGAAGGCATGAAACATCATTCATTAGCCATATGGCATTTCATAAGGTAGTAAAAAAAATCTCTCAACTCTCGTAGAAAGATACTTGTCATAATCAGGTGTGCAGATGTAAGTATCTTTCCAAGTAATGAGCATGTCGTGTTTGTGATGCTTTCTCTAACGGAATGTCAATGGAAAGGATAATGGCCTCTTTTTTTCTCCACCTAATGGCTTTCTTTTGTCAAACGACTACCTCTCAGCTGGGCGCCCAAAACGCATTACGTCAAGGTCACTTACCTTTCTTATGGAAATATTTACGACAGCAGTTTCCGCTACAGTGACAGTCTCATATAAAAATATTTCACAGGTCAAGAATTTGCATTACAAATCTGTAGAAACCAAATCCTATTGATATAACTGTCCAAAAACTTTTCGTTGGCATTGTGATACATTCACACATTTACATACATTTCATAACTCTTAAAGTACGATTCTTGGTTTCCAACATCTTTTTTTCGCAAATCAGAGTCCCTATCCACTATTCATTACTCCTTACCTTATTACACACATATATATATTCGTCGACACGTCAATCTCGCGACGACACTTCAATATTTCATCATAATAAATACATAGCATAATCAAATTCCTCATATAGCATCAGCTTATTGATCGTAAACATACCGCAACAGCAAAATACACATAGTCATCGTAATAATAACATCATAACACCTCAGTCAAATCTCAAAAACGTCGTAGTTTTCTGCAATAATGTCAAAACTTAAAAAAATTCTCTGCTCATTTCAAGAGTGTCATCTACCTCAAACGTACTTTAAAATCATGCTCCCTTATGAAATACATCATTCAAAGCTCTTATAGTATTACAATGGTTCCTAAAAAATATGAAGAGTTCACACAGTACACACAAAATACAATTTCATAAGTGTGAAGTTACCCAACTGTGTAATTGCGTAAACATCTGTCACTGACATAGTAAAAAAAGATTATCTCTCAGTTAAATGATCAGATAGCTGTGTAATTTATGTGTTAGAGGAATATGGTACCGATGTGTAAAGTTGTATAAGCAAATACCATATTAGCTAGGGCTCCTTGTGCTTGCCAAGCACATGGTACACAAAGTAAGCGTGTACCCCCCTGAGGATTAATGTAATTATACCCTCAGGTGTTACAGATTACAAGAATGGAATGAAATGTATCACGGAAAACCTTTGTATCATTGTACTTCAAATATCTTTAAAAATAAATGTTTTAAGTACAAAATTAAACACTCAAATACGTGTCCTGTAGCGCTAAATGTGCGTCTTGCTGTAAGATAATCTCTGTGGAAGAGTCGTAGTTATTGTCCTCCGAAAGCTAATTTCTGCAGAAGTCAATGTACTTACCTCATGATAAACAAAAGTGAAATGATTTGCGTATAGATATCTTAGTTATTACGCTTATTGTTGTGATGAAGAAATTACTGTGCTGTAACGTATTGTTGTGCTACGGAAAAGGCTGTCTCATTGTAGCTATACCACAAAAGTTACTACTAAAACATGTTTTACTTTCCAGAATAATTCAGAAAAACTGTGCAGATATAAAACAGAAACACCGCAAAAGCAACATTGTAAATTGTCACTCATTAGTAGTGTCGTGATAAAATTGTGTAGTTGTCACATAAACTAACCACTGTGTCATCTGGTATCTCTCAGAAAGTACTTTAAATCCAGAATGTATTTTCAAGTAAACCAAAATGTTGCATTAAAATCTTGTTAGCAGTACAGGTATATGTTGTAAGTATGTGTGCCTTATAGTCATTACGTAATCGTGCAACTAACAAGCAAGAATGTATACACACAATAACACTGTGTCGTCTGTTCACAATAGCAATGCATTCGTAATTACTTGTCTAAGTTCCCTAGGTTCTTGACTGGATAGTTAACTTTAAAACATTGTTGCATGTTAACAGATTCTCAGTGTGACAAACTGTACTAGTAGCGTGAAGTGAAAAATTTTATAGCAAAGACTAAGTTAAAAAGCAGATTATCTCTCAATAAACGGCTTTACTTGTGAAATGTGGTGCAACCCTTTGCTCTTCCTAGTACGCAGAGTTTCAACTTTAACGCAATTATCATGTGGTATACGTCGGTAAAGAATACTGGAATTTTTCTCAAGGTTAGCGACTATTTATTTTTCCCTGAGCCAGCGGGCGCACGTGGCTGCCTGCGGTGCGAGTCATTGTCTGTTTCTTTGTTGGCGCGCGTCGTTCCTGGGATTAGGAGACCTAACTTCTACCAATTCGCCTTGCTGAGAGGGCCCAGACTTGTTAGAATCTCGCCAGTTCTGATGGAATTCAGGCCTGTCGTTTTGTCAGTAGTTTACATAGTTTCTTGTTTGTCGGTCATGTGGTGGAGACTTTCTCCCGGAATCGTAACTGCGTGGTGGACTGTTGCATCTGAAGTTATTCTGTCTCCCTTGATAATAATTATTTTGGATCCCATATTGTCTGTTTCTATGGTTGTCTCTGTCACATTCATTACTATTGAAATGCGATCTTTCTCTGTAACTATTACTCTGCCAGTGGTTGTCATATGGGTGGTGTGTGTTTTGTTCACGATTTGCGTTGTAAGAATAGCCTTGTCGTGTCCAGTTATTATTTCTGTCATCGCGGAATTGTGACAGATGTGACCTGTAATTATTGTACTCCTGTTTTCGCGTTCCGCAATTGTCAGTGTCAATTTCCAGTTCTTGTAACAGTCCCTGAAAAGCTTCAATGTCGTCTTTGCAACGTCCTGCTAAAATAATATGTCGTAAATGTTCAGGCAGTTTGATTAAGCAAATGCGGATCAGTTCTGAGGGGCTGTATGGGTTTGACAGATACTGATTCTTATGCAACATGTCTTCGAAATATTTCACAAGACTGGAAAATTCAGATTGTTCGAAACTTTTCATCATTATGATGCTATGTTTTACTCGGTCTTGTGTAACTTGAGTCCAATATGCTGAGAGGAAGGCATGATAAAATTCTCCTTTACTGTGACAATCGTGAATGACCGATCGCATTCTTACAGCTGGTTCATTCTCCAAGTAGCCACACATAAATTCTAACCTGTGCTCCAGTGACCAGTTGGGAGGAAAACAATGAGAGAATTGATGGAGCCACGCTTGTGGATGAATGTCGTTGGCAGAATTCTTAAACGTTTTGAATTTACGTGTAGTAATGAACACCTTATAGTCAAAATCATCGTGTCGGCGAATAGCATATCGGTCATTGTTACGTCGTGTCGGCGGTTCCATCTCAAAATTCGGTGCACCTTGCCAATTTCTTTCATAATTTCCGAAATGCCCTGTGTTATTATTTTGTGGCTTTTCCGCATTTCTAAGTTCCTCTTCCCATGTTGGTGCGCGAGTGTCCTCTGAAATATGAAATTTTTGTATTACTTGTGCCAACTGATCTTGTACTTCCCGGATTTCTCTTTTGTATTGCGTATTAATTTGATTCTGATTTTGTTTGAATTTCTTAATTTGTTCATACTCTTCTGTGTCAGTGATGGCTACAGGTCTTGTGTCATTCAGATCATCATCTACCTTTGCAAATAAGTTAGTGAACTGATCCGAAAGTTTGGCTACTTTCTCCAATAGTGTACTTATTTCCTCAGTGTGTTTTTCTGAACCAAGTTTCAGAGTGTCCATTTGTGTTGAAATCGTATCTACTGTGTCCTTTAAGTTTTCTTGAGTTTTTGCAAGTTGCGTAACCGAATCGGTAGATGCAACTGAGGCAATTTTAGCTTGCAAGGTGTCGTGATTTTCATGAACAATAGTTTGCAGTTCTTTTATGGCTGCTTCGTGATTCTGTAATGCATTTTCAGGCCGCGAAAAAATAGGTTGGAAATGCTCACAAATTTGTGTTTTTACGTCATTACAGACCTTTTGACATTTCGATTCGATTTTATGTAACTCAGTAGTTAAATCTTCACGTGTTTGTTCAAGCGTATGTTCCACTGAGTCTAACTTTTGAAGCTTTTGCTGTGTTTGTCTCTGATTTTGTTCCATTGTGTCTAACTGTTGCTGTGTTTGTCTCTGATTTTGTTCCATTGTGTCTAACTTTTGAATATTTTGTTCCATTGTGTCTAAATTTTGAAGCTTTTGTCCCATTTGTTGCATTAATTGTAATAACAATGCACTGGTGTCTGAAACATGTTCCTCAGTGCTTTTCGGCAGTGAATTTGCACCGGCAACATTCACATTTTGACAAGCGGAAAATGTGTCTCGAGTCATTTGAGAAAACGGTGAGAACCCAAATCCTGAGTCTACAGTATTTGCAATATTGTGTTCTGTCATTCCCGATTCCTGAGGCGAGCTGTTGCCGACCGATCGATCGATAATTCTTCCCTGTTCACTACCTGTTTCACTGTCTACACCATTATTTGACGCCCGCTCCATTTCCTTATGCACAGTTACCAAATTACTACTTTGAATATTAGTTAATTCATTACATGGTGGCGTTAACACACTGCTTTCGTCTTCACTGTCATTTCTCAGTTTACTTTGGAGCCTAGTATTACGTTTTTCACACGCCATTATTGTCACAATATTTCACACGACAACACAGAAAAACACAATTTGAAGAGCAACAATAAGAGAACACATTAACATAGCACTGAAAATAATATCTCGTAAATTGCAAGCGCAGCTGCGAAATACTTGGTGCAAATCTACATGCATGCCACAACTGTTTTACTGTACAACAATGAAAGGCTGCAACTACAAAGGAGATTCTCTCTACAATTACGCGCTAGAAATAAACAAAATCTACACCATTTACACAAACCAGAAGAAAAAATCAGAAGATTCCTATGAGGTATCCTCGGCTAAGGGTCGACATATGAAACGTCCCCTTAGAACAAATTATACAAGACTGTGCTTAAACTGACATACAATATTTTTAGCGCAACGCAATCTGACTTTCAAAAATCCCTACAAAAGAATGGCCCTGACTAACATTAACCTATACCTTTCACAAATCACTTACCTCACAAAAATCTTCGTTACTCGAACTACTGCAATATAGCGAGCGCCACTACTGCCAGCTAAATAGAAGATTCTAACTACTGAAGGCACTAACTACTGATAGGCATAGTTAGCAAATGAAAGATTTTAATGGAGAACAAACAATGTATTTACCTTAATAATCATAATATATATGCCATCCAGTCTTACAAATTGCAAAACTCCGCCATTTCTCTCCTCACATCCACCACTGCTGGCGGCTCACCTCCAACTGCGCAACGCTACGCGCTGTTCACATCCAGCTGCCGCTGCCCAACACTACAATGGCAGACAACAATGCAAACTAGCTACAGACTGCACACAGCACAGCCAATGATTTTCATACCGAGCGCTACGTAACGTTGCCGATAAGAAAACATAAACAGCCTACTTACAATTTTAAAGTGGGCTCATTATTGGCATCTGTGTAACAGGGGGAAGTAGGGATTTCATTACTGAATTACGAAAGTCATAAAAATTTTTTTGGCCTATATTTGTTATATATTGTATACGTATTATTTAGGCATAAATGCGGAAAGAAAGATACAAAGCTCACGCCTACCCCAGAAGTGCTAGTTTATATGCTAACTAGCTCCGCAGATGATGAAGATATCGAAGTGTAAGATGAGATTAAGGAAATTATTCAAATAGTTAAGGGAGACGAAAATTTAATAGTCATTGGGGACTGAAATTCGATAGTAGGAAAGCGAAGAGAAAGAAAAGTAGTAGGTGAGTGTGCACTGGGGATAAGGAATGAAAGAGGAAGCCTCCTGGTAGAATTTTGCACAGAGCATAACTTAATCATCGCTAACACTCGCTTTAAGAATCGTGAAAGAAGGTTGTATACGTGGAGGAGACCTGGAGAAACAGGAAGGTTTCACATTGATTATATAATAGTAAAACTGAAACTTAGGAACTAGTTTTTAAATTGTAAGGTATTTCGATAGGCAGATGTTGACTCTGACCACAATTTATTGGCTATGAACTGTATATTAAAATTGAAGAAACTGAAGATAGGTAGGAATTTGAGGATATGAGACCTAGATAAACTGAAAGAACTAGAGGATGTAGAGATTTTCAGAGGAAGCGTTAGGGAAAGATTGACAAGAACAGGGAAAGGAATATAGTAGAAGAAGAATGGATAGCTTTGGGAGATGAAACAGTGAAGGCAGCAGAGGATCAAGTAGATGAAAAGATGAGGGCCAGTAGAAATCCTTGTGTAACACAAAAGATATTGAATATAATTGATGAAAGGTAATCAGAAAAACATATACATTTAGATAAGGATGATCTAAAAACACTATTTGTCCCATTAAAGTACTGAAATATGTGACTGGTCATTGATTAGATATCAATTGAAGAATTTTTTATTCAAGGATTCAACATAATAATGGAATCTAAATTTGTAAAAAGTGAGCTCTACTTACCATCAGATTTTAGAGTTAATGTCGGCGAACTGCAACGGATACTAGAAAACGAAGACCTGCTCGTGGTTCCCTAAGCTTACCAGAATCGCTGAAAAATCACATGGATTTTAGCAGGGGACTGTCTGGGAGCGAGGTAAGCGTAAAGTGAAGGGCTACGAGCGTGAGGCGCGCTGTCCAGTCTGGGAAGGGGTGTGGGGAACTGCGCCGGTACGCTCTTCGTCGCTGGCTGGGGAATGGAGTGGCGTGCCGGAACGCTCCTCGTAAGGAATTGGTTAAGAGGTTTCGTGCAGACGCTGTAAAAGAATGTCTGCAGAGAAACTAAGACATAACGGCGTGAAATCTTCTGTCCGCTTAAATAAATAAAGGGCAGATGGTGTACATAGTACATCTCTTGCTAAGGCTGATGAAAGGATAATCAGAATAAAATATACGTTTAGATAAGGATGTTCTAAAAAAAACGATTTGTCCCAATAAAGTACTGAAATATGTTGCCCTCGATGGTGAGTGTTCATTGAAGGTGAGGGTATCATCTGGAGTGCCCCTGTGAAGTGTTGAAGGTCCGCTGTTGTCTTCTATCTACATAAATGACCTTTTGGATAGGGTGGATAGCAATGTGCGGCTGTTTGCTGATGAAGCTGTGGTGTACGGGAAGGTATCGTCGTTGAGTGTCTGTAGGAGGATACAAGATGGGTTGGAAAGGATTTGTGATTGGTGTAAAGAATGGCGGTTAACTCTAAATATAGATAAATGTAAATTAATGGAGATGAATAGGAAAAAGAATGCTGTAATGTTTGAATACTCCATTAGTAGTGTAGCGCTTGACACAGTAACGCCGATTAAATATTTGGGCGTAACATTGCAGAGCGATACGAAGTGGGACAAGCATGTAATGGCAGTTGTGGGGAAGGCGGATAGTCGTCTTCGGTTCATTGGTAGAAATTTGGGAAAATGTGGTTCATCTGTAAAGGAGACCGCTTACAAAACACTAATACGATCTATTCTTGAGTACTACTCGAGCGTTTGGGATCCCTATCAGGTCTTGTGACAGCCAGAGCGAGAGCACCAGCAGCAGCGAGTACTGTTTGTATAAAGCGTTTATTTTGCATTTTGTTTACGACCTTCCACTAAGGAAGGGATTCTATTTGTGTTTATCTGCTCTGCATAGTAAGATAACAGTTCTTGATAAAACTTTACGTAGTTTTCGTGTTAGATTTCTTAGTGTTTTCTTGATCGTTTAGAACAGAAAGCGCCCTAAAACCGTCTTTGTTTGTTTCGCGGCCGTTAGCCACTAGTCACTTGAATCAGCAGTTGTCTTGTGACAGCCAGAGCGAGAGCACCAGCAGCAGCGAGTACTGTTTGTATAAAGCGTTTTTGTACTTATTTGCTGCGCTTAGCTTTTAAATAGTTTTTCTGGGAAAACCTAGCGTAGTTTTCGCGTCTCGTATTTCAGTGAGTGTTTCTTGATTATCAGAGTAGCTCATCAGAAGATTATCTTGGGAATTTGTCACCGAATAGGGTAGGGTAAACATAGTCATGTGTAGGGACTGTGGTTGTTGTGAGCGGACGCAAGGAGAATTGGCCACTCTTCGGGGGCAGGTGGAGGCTTTGTCTGTTAGGCTCATCGAGCTCGAGGCGCAGGCGTCGGCTCGTAGTGGCGTTGGGGCAACTGTGGTGAGACCTATGCCTACTTCGGTGGCCTTGGAATCACATGGAACCCCTGATGTCGCTGCGTCTTCCGGCAGTGAGCATCTTACCGGTCAGCCATCACTCCAGGGTGAATGGCGGACAGTGGTGGGCTCGCGCGTGCCTGGCCGAAAGGCGAAGGTGGGATCTGGCCGCGTGGCGGCTGCCTTACCCCTTTCCAACAGGTACGGGGTGCTTCCTAGTGGTGATGACATCGTTTCCGAGCCACCACAGGATGCCTCGCCTGTTGGGCCAGTGGCCGATTCTCCGGCAAGGTCCCGACAGTCACAGAGGGCGGGCCTATTAGTTATAGGGAGCTCCAACGTTAGGCGGGTTATGGAGCCCCTCAGGAAAATAGCGGGTAGGTCGGGGAAGAATGCCAGTGTGCACTCGGTGTGCTTGCCGGGGGGTCTCGTCCGTAATGTGGAGGAGGCCCTTCCGGCAGCTATTGATCGCACTGGGTGTGACCGGCTGCAGATAGTAACACATGTCGGAACGAATGACGCCTGCCGCTTGGGTTCTGAGGCCATCCTTGGTTCCTTCCGGCGGCTGGCTGATTTGGTGAAGACAACCAGCAGCGCACGCGGAGTGCAAGCTGAGCTTAATATCTGCAGCATAGTGCCCAGAGTCGATCGCGTTCCTCTGGTTTGGAGCCGTGTGGAGGGTCTAAACCAGAGGCTCAGACGACTCTGCGACTATAATGGTTGCAAATTCATCGACCTCCGTTATTGGGTGGAGAACTGTAGGGCCCCCCTAGATAGGTCAGGCGTGCACTACACACCGGAAGCAGCTACTAGGGTAGCAGAGTACGTGTGGCGTGCACACGGGGATTTTTTAGGTTAGAGAGACCCCCCCTTGGGCGAAACGATAAAATACCTGACGGCTTACCAGATAGGACATTATCATCGTTGATAAAGAACGTCCGTCCTCAGAGACCAAAAACAGGAAAAGTTAACGTAATATTGGTAAACTGCAGGAGTATCCAGGGCAAGGTTCCTGAATTAGTATCTCTTATTGAAGGAAATAGTGCGCATATAGTATTAGTAACGGAAAGTTGGTTAAAACTGGAAGTGAACAGTAACGAAATCCTAGACACAGAATGGAATATATACCGCAAGGATAGGATAAACGCCAATGGTGGAGGAGTATTTATAGCAGTAAAGAATTCAATAATATCCAGTGAAGTTATTAGCGAATGCGAATGTGAAATAATCTGGGTTAAGCTAAGTATCAAAGGTGGGTCAGATATGATAGTCGGATGCTTCTATAGACCACCTGCATCAGCAACCGTAGTAGTTGAGCGCCTCAGAGAGAACCTGCAGAACGTCGTGAAGAAGTTTCGTGATCATACTATTGTAATAGGGGGAGACTTCAATCTACCAGGTATAGAATGGGATAGTCACACAATCAGAACTGGAGCCAGGGACAGAGACACTTGTGACATTATCCTGACTGCCTTGTCCGAGAATTACTTCGAGCAGATAGTTAGAGAACCAACTCGTGAAGCTAACGTTTTAGACCTCATAGCAACAAATAGACCGGAACTTTTCGACTCCGTGAATGTAGAAGAGGGTATCAGTGATCATAAGTCAGTGGTTGCATCAATGACTACAAGTGTAATAAGAAATGCCAAGAAAGGAAGGAAAATATATTTGCTTAACAAGAGTGATAGGGCACAAATCGCAGAATATCTGAGTGACCACCATCAAACGTTCATTTCTGAGGAAGAGGATGTGGAACAAAAATGGAAAAAATTCAGAAACATCGTCCAGTACGCCTTAGATAAGTTCGTACCGACTAAGGTCCAAAGCGAGGGGAAAGATCCACCGTGGTATAACAATCATGTACGAAAGGTACTACGGAAACAAAGAAAGCTTCATCATAGGTTTAAGAGTAGTCGAATCATAGCTGATAAGGAAAAGCTGAACGAAGCGAAAAAGAGCGTAAAGAGAGCAATGAGAGAAGCATTCAACGAATTCGAACATAAAACATTGGCAAACAATCTAAACAAGAACCCTAAAAAGTTTTGGTCATATGTAAAATCGGTAAGCGGATCTAAATCCCCTATTCAGTCACTCGTTGACCACGATGGCACCGAAACAGAGGACGACCGAAGAAAGGCAGAAATACTGAATTCAGTGTTCCGAAACTGTTTCACTGCGGAAAATCGTAACACGGTCCCTGACTTCAGCCGTCGCACGGACGCCAAAATGGAAAATATTGAAATAAACGATATCGGAATTGAAAAACAACTGCTATCACTTAGTAGCGGAAAAGCATCCGGACCAGACGAGATACCCTTAAGATTCTACAGTGATTATGCTAAAGAACTTGCCCCCTTTCTATCAGCAATTTATCGTAGATCGCTGGAAGAACGTAAAGTACCTAGCGACTGGAAGAAAGCGCAGGTCGTTCCCATTTTCAAGAAGGGTCATAAATCAGATGCGAATAATTATAGGCCTATTTCGCTTACGTCAATCTGTTGTAGAATAATGGAACATGTTTTGTGTTCTCGTATTATGACGTTCTTAGATAATACAAATCTCCTTCATCATAACCAACATGGATTCCGCAAACAGAGATCATGTGAAACTCAGCTCGCCCTATTTGCCCAAGAAATTCACAGTGCCGTAGACACTGGCGAGCAGATTGATGCCGTATTCCTGGACTTCAGGAAGGCATTTGATACGGTTCCGCACTTACGTTTAGTGAAAAAAATACGAGCTTACGGAATATCGGACCAGGTTTGTGATTGGATTCAGGATTTCCTAGAAGAAAGAACACAACATGTCATTCTTAACGGTTCAAAATCTGCAGATGTAGAGGTAATTTCGGGAGTACCGCAAGGAAGCGTGATAGGACCTTTATTGTTTACAATATACATAAATGACTTAGTTGACAACATCGGTAGCTCCGTGAGGCTATTTGCAGATGACACGGTTGTCTAAAAGAAAGTAGCAACATCAGAAGACTCGTACGTACTCCAGGAAGACCTGCAGAGGATTAATGCATGGTGCGACAGCTGGCAGCTTTCCCTAAACGTAGATAAATGTAATATAATGCGCATACATAGGGGCAGAAATCCATTCCAGTACGATTATGCCATAGGTGGTAAATCATTGGAAGCGGTAACGACCGTAAAATACTTAGGAGTACTTTCCGGAGCGATCTGAAGTGGAATGATCACATAAAACAAATAGTGGGAAAAGCAGGCGCCAGGTTGAGATTCATAGGAAGAATTCTAAGAAAATGTGACTCATCGACGAAAGAAGTAGCTTACAAAACGCTTGTTCGTCCGATTCTTGAGTATTGCTCATCAGTATGGGACCCTTACCAGGTTGGATTAATAGAAGAGATAGACATGATCCAGCGAAAAGCAGCGCGATTCGTCATGGGGACATTTAGTCAGCGCGAGAGCGTTACGGAGATGCTGAACAAGCTCCAGTGGCGGACACTTCAAGAAAGGCGTTACGCAATACGGAGAGGTTTATTATCGAAATTACGAGAGAGCACATTCCGGGAAGAGATGGGCAACATATTACTACCGCCCACATATATCTCGCGTAATGATCACAACGAAAAGATCCGAGAAATTAGAGCAAATACGGAGACTTACAAGCAGTCGTTCTTCCCACGCACAATTCGTGAATGGAACAGGGAAGGGGGGATCAGATAGTGGTACAATAAGTACCCTCCGCCACACACCGTAAGGTGGCTCGCGGAGTATAGATGTAGATGTAGATGTAGATTGAGGGAGGACATAGAAGCAATTCAGAGGCGGGCTGCTAGGTTTGTTACTGGTAGGTTTTATCATCATGCGAGTGTTACGTAAATGCTTCAGGAACTCGGATGAGAGTCTCTAGAGGAAAGGAGGCGTTCTTTTCGTGAATCGCTACTGAGGAAATTTAAAGAACCAGCATTTGAGGCTGACTGCAGTACAATTTTACTGCCGCCAACTTATATTTCGCGGAAAGACCACAAAGATAAGATAAGGGAGATCAGGGCTCGTACAGAGGCATATAGGCAGTAATTTTTCCCTCGTTCTCTTTGGGAATGGAACAGGGAGAGAAGATGCTAGTTGTGGTACAAGGTACCCTCCGCCACGCACCGTATGGTGGATTGCGGAGAATGTAGATGTAGATGTAGAACGAAAGAAATTAGGCAGTCCCGACAGGATGCCCATTACACCATAATATCGGATGGTGCTATAGTATTTGTTTGAGTTTCTGGTGTTACAGCACACGTATTTTTGAAAAACGTTGCCAGCTTGTGGATCAAATGCTGTGAACACAAGTGCCAAACCTTATCTCCGGGACGCGAAATAACATTCTAGCTGTGTCTCGGTCTCACTAATATCACTAATTAATTTTTAGAAAAACAGTTTTTTGCTGTCAAGAGTTACGAAACGGATGGCGCCGACCGTAGATTGGAGACGTCAGAGCGATTCCGCGACCTCTTCACGGAAGCGGTTGTCCTTGCTCCTACAGTCCTGTCCGTCAGTGCACAGTGCCCCAGGCCAGTCACGCTCCACAATCGCACGTAAAGCCTTCCATTTATTGCCTCTCCCTCTACTCTCTGTTTCTTTCCTTAAGACGCACGTATTTCTTTGTATAATAATATTACCTTGGAACTCTTCCACTTGATCCGTGTTTGCATAGAAAAATAGTAATATCACAAATTGAGTCTGCCTTGATGCAAAAACCGTATTATTTGTTTATTTCTTTGTTATCCCAAACTAGTTTCGGCGACAAATATCACCATCATCAGTGGTTTTTTTAAAATCTAAAACATTCAGAAAATGGTATGGTTGTACAAACACAGTAAAACATAATTAAAATTTCTACAAATCGTCTTCTGAAATAGAGGAAACGTGCCTAATTTGAGGCACACTTTTGTAAACCCATCTGATAGACCTAAAAGTAAGTATGTATTTTTTATGATGGTAATAATATCTTGCATTATTCAATTTTATCATACAATTATCGTATTTGCAATAATAAACGATCTTTCAGAGTAGTTATTAGATCTTCATAAATAAGGCATTTCGTAGAAATGAGATCAAGGTTTCCTAATATGAGACAGCAATAATATTTTGCTTTAATTATTTTATTACAGAATAATGATATGTGAATATACAATTTTTACATGTTCATTCATTTCTGATATCCTTCACTCATTTGACACTACTTATGTTTATATTTACGACACCTGGGGCAAACAAAATTGTCTTCTGTGACACCGCAATCTTCATGAGCCCAGCGATAACATTTCGTGCACTGTGTCCATTTCTCCACGTGTTTGTCTTCAGAAAAGCGCCCAGTACAGAAAAGACTCTCTGCGTCATCGTCATCACTGTTGTCTGAATCCCCACTGTCATCAAGATAGACATCAGATGCCGATTCTTCTGCTTTAGGTTTACGATTTGAAGATTTTACACTCTTCTCCCCTAATAACTTTCTGGCTACTTTTCTGATTTCTACTGTTTAGATTCTTGCAATTGTTTCACATAAGGAGTTGAAGTTAGTAACGCAGCAGAGCACGAACGCGATGTATGTTTCTATCTCTTGGACATAGTAGGTTTTCAAAGGCCCCATAAATCCGACGTCACGTGGCTGCATTTTATGCGTTGAGTAAGGTGGCAGACATACAATATGAACATTTTCACGTGCTTTACCTAACACATCGAGATTATTTGTGTGGGAATAATGGCTATCAAGAATCACAATGACAAGGTCATTTGAAGATGGCTTTACATGACCCATAAAATGATCAAACCACTGAGTAAAAATGTGAGTTTGTATCCAGCCACTTGGGTGACAAGCTGATATTGAACCTGCAGGTGCACCGTCCATCAATTCCTGCTTCATATTCTTCCTTGGGAAGACGATTAGTGGTGGAACATAATTGCTAGCTGCGTTCGTACACGTAACAACTGTGATGAGATTTCCCCTTTCTGCTGAAGTCTAGGCAGCAGCTTGTCTCTTCCCTTTCATAGCAATAACCTCGCTGTGTTTGTGCTGCACAAACGTCACCCCAGTTTCGTCAACATTGAAGACTCGATGCGCGTCATGGTTGACATTAGGTAGCATAGATTGACAAATATCAAAAAAATCTCCCCACATTTTCTGGAGTGAAAGCTTTCGATCTTGCTGCTGCAAGACCATGAGCAGTTTTCATTGATAAAATGGGATGTCTCTTAAGGAAAGCTCGGAGCCATTTCTTTCCTGCTGAAGCCTTTTCTGAATTGAAGGGATTCTTCAGCCTATTCCTGACGGCTAACTGGAAGGCCATGCTTTGTATGTCCTTATATTTAAGAGCATAAAATCGCTCTTCCATTGCAAGGCAGTATTTCACTAGTTCATCTTCCAGTTGAGATGACAGAACAGGCCTTCTGCCAAGATTAACACTAACGAGCTTCTCGGGTGCACGAGTTTTATCCTTCACATACCTTTCCAAAGTACGTTTTGGTACAGCAAAAACTTTTGATGCTTTTAAGTACCCCATCTCGCCATTTCTCACACATGTAATGGCACGAACCATGGCGTCTTTATCTCACGTTTTCCTTTTAGGTGCCAATGCCATCTACAAAGAATAAGTACAATAATCAGACATACTTCTTAAAGGACTTCAACTTCTATGATTTTATTTGTTAGATTATTTTTTATAAGTACTGTGAACGGAGGACTTTGAATGTGGAGTAATATTGATCAACTTCTGAGCAAAATACTGCCTTGAAAGAAAGTACAAGTGTTTCATAAAGTCGTCTCCCTGTCTTGCAAAACAGGGTTGTGTGTCAGTCCACGGACAATTTTTTAAATGAGCCTGAGATTCCGTAGATGTCGCCATAGTGGTTATCGGCGGGGCGTTTGCTCTCGTCTGACATGTACTTGTCTCACCTTTAACTTGAAATATTGTCTTAACACCGACGTCGCAAAAACTCCAAACACAAGAAATATTGTATCAACCTCTACGTACTGTGTCCGGCTCAACTATGGCGTCCTACTCGCTGTGTCGTCGTCTGGCACGCAACAGACGTGTTTAAGAAACTCTCTACCAGAGTGCAACCCCTAACGTAAGCACGGTTGGGGTGTCTCATATTAGGGAAATATCGCATAATAGGCACCTTTCCTTAGTTTTATTTTGATACTTTTATACTACCTTATTTATTGTATGCTACAGCATGTTTTAAGCTATCTGTTGCCGTCTTTTTATACTTAGAGAACGTTACGTCATCTGCCGCCATGTGAGCGGCTGTTAGTAAAGAGACAGATGGTACACACTAACATACAATAAGAAAATATAACATAGAATAGGATACATCGTAAAAAATCAAGGGATCCCAATAACATTCAGAACAAACAATACAGTTCAGAAAAGACTAAGACCAGTCAGAAAAACCTTAGACAAATTCAGCAACGCTGGAATATATCAACTCACTTGCAACTCTTGTCAGGCCCACTACATAAGACAAACAAGCAGAAATTTCTGAACGAAACACACAGAGCACATGAGAGCTCTAAGAATTGACAGCACACATTCAACTGTCGCAGAACATCTAATGAACAAAAATCATAAACCCACTAATATCGAAAACGATCTACGCATTCTGAGAAACAGCAACATTCTATACCGACAACTAACAATAGAAGAAAATTACCACATACAAAAGGCTATAATCGAAGGGAAAAATCTAATAAATAAAAACACAACACTCTGCAACAACACACTGTATACCGCTCTGAGAGAACTGACCAAGGACATAGAATAGAAAGCACACACACGAAAGCGAACCACCTCCCATCACACACAGAGACATAAATAATAAACAGAAGTCGGCGTAATTCGCGCTACAGATTTTCATAGCCTTTCTCGCCACTTGCGATACGCCTCTCGCGACACACGCGAACAGCAAGATGGCGTGAGATTATGGATCAGAAACAAAGTGCAAAAGTTTTGTTTTTCTGTGTAAAAAGCAGACACACACCATCCAAGGAACGTGAGTACACGAATAGCTAAGCAACAGCTAAATACACATTAAAATAACTGGCTTCCACAAGCACTACCGCAACCCCAAGTATATACTGCTGACATACGAAGTTCACCTTTGAGTGTTTGTTTTCTAACAGCCGCTCACATGGTTGCAGATGACATGATGTTCGCTAAGTATAAAAAGACGGCAACAGAAAAATAACACAGAGAATATGTCACAAACAGCGCCCAATAATAGCTTAAAACATGCTGTAGCATACAATAAATAAGGTAGTATAAAAGTATCACTATAAAACTATAGTTCAAAAGACGATTTATAAAAATGTAATTATGTTTTACTGTGTTTGTACAACCATACCATTTTCTGAACGTTTTAGATTTAAAGCTTAGGGACTGATGACCTTAGCGGCTAAGTCCCATAAGATTTCACACGCATTTGACCATTTGACAATCTCCCAATGCTTCCGCGTCATTCCGTCAGTTCTTCAGTGTCCGTCACAAGTTCATGCTGATCGACGGAGTAATTCTATCTGTTCCCTACGAGGTATGCCCCCGAGTAGTCATTCCTTATCTTTCATGTCAGCACATCCAGCAAGTATTACACCTGGGTCATTGGGGGGAGGGGGTATCCCAACTAAACTCATGGCTTGCATGTTCATTTATTGGAGACTGAACGACTGACCCGAAAGTGTCCATCCTGCCAAAGCCAGCAGGCAGCCCCAAGGAATACGTTTGCTTCGTGGTCACCATGTTTTCGCCCTCAGGAGCGGGTACGAATTGATTTTGCCAGGCCATTGTTTTAACGCCAGTTTCTTGATAGGGGATCATGCTTACTCCAGAGTTCCGTTCACTGTCAGAGGCAAGTACACCTCAACCACCAACACAATCACGGACTTGGAAGAAATTTTTGCGACTGAAGGTCTGCCGGAAGTGTTCGTGACTGACAACGCTCCACGATCCCGTAGCGAAGAGTTTCGCACTTTCTGTGACCAGTATGGCATTCGCCACATTCAAACTGCCCCCTTCCATCCACAATCTAATGGAAAAGCCGAGATAATCTCGGGTTTTGACCAAGATAAAAACAAAGATTTCATGAGGCTGGCATTAGTTACTTTGAATTCGTGGAAATGCTCCAGCAATCTTGATTCTTAGGCTTCCCAGCGCCCTAAATCCTCATCAAAGGAAGCAAAAGCCGGCACTTGCTGAGTTGCTTGCGTCTGCAATAAGTCTTGAAGGAATGGTCGGAGGGCGTTCAGTAGCAGCTTCTGGTTCTAGTCCTGCTGATGAATAAGTTGCGTGAGTAGATCTTCCAGCGTAGATGGTCGCTAGCTCGTCGCCACATTTATTGTATTACAACCAGGAATAACACAATAAAGGTATCACCGTTTTACGGTTTTTTGACAAAACACTGAGACAAAATAATTCTGTATCCAAGCGCCAAGTTGTAGATGAACACTTTATGGAAACCATTGATGGTGGTTGTACTAACGTCCAGGAAGCGCAAGTGAAATGCAGAAATCCATCGGTAATCACAAGCCCATTGACATACTAAGCCTAGTGAACGTTGAAAACCAAGTTATTGGGATTCTAACGCCAGCGCACAGCTAAATCAACATCGAACTGCAAAACGTAGCACAATGAGAACTGGCTTGTAGATGTCAGTAGCGGCATTGAGTAAGACTCCGTAGTTAATGGACCCGGTGGCTAGGGGCGCTGTATATTCTGGGCGGCCAATAGCTGAGTGTTACGGGTGGCCAATCGTTGTGTTTTGAAGCGCGTGCGCGTGAGGGCGGCCTGAGAAGCTAGCAGTGGGCCGTGCACGGAGAAGTGCGTGCGTCCAACAACGAATTTCTCTGCCGCACGTAATGGAGAGTGTCGCTGCTGGGTGAGGACATTTAATAGTTACGTTGTGTTATGTTAACCGGGGACCTACAAACGACGGAGAGGCTCCGTCCCGCCGCAGCCGCAGTGGTCCGCAACCCTACGACGACTATCGCAGTCCACTTCATCCCTCCGCCACCCTTCACCGAACCTAGGGTTATTGTGCGGTTCGACCGCCAGTGGACCCCCCCAAGGAAGGTCTCACACCAGATGAGTGTAACCCCTATGTTTGCGTTGTAGAGTAATGGTGGAGCATGCGTACGTGGAGAACTTGTTTGCGCAGCAATCGCCGACATAGTGTAGCTGAGGCGGAATAAGGGGACCCATCCAGTATTTGCCGAGGCAGATGGGAAACCAACTAAAAACCATCCAAAGACTGGCCGGCTCACCGGACCTCCACACATATTCACCGGGCGGATTCGTGCCGGGGACCGGCGCTCCATCCAGCCCGGAATGCCGTGCGTTAGACCGTATGGCCAACCGGACGGGAAGATTTAATAGTGGTGGATATCACAAAACCGTAAAACATACCGCAATCAACAATGGATAAGATCCGTAATTCATTACTGCAATATCACAACCGACAACAATAAAATGAACAATCAACAGCAAATTCGACTCACAACACGGCACACCAGCAGTTAAATATGTAAAAACGCCTTTTGTTGGTATAACGTCTGACAAAACCAGCTATGTACGATGCATATTCACAAAATAAAACCGTCAGATACCGATCCTGACGCATCTAGCATTTACAAAACTACCTGCAGCTACTGAATCATATACACCGGTATGCAAAACGTAAGGACGCAAGTAGTTTTCTCAAGAGGCGTTACTGTCAAGCAACACATCTCGGCGAAACTTGGACCATGAATAAAAAGGAATTGCTTTAGTATAGAATAAAACGTAACCGAAGGGAATACGCAATGAGAGGAACAGAAATAACACTGTAAGTAGCTTATTTATATGTGTGTATGTTGGCAGCGCGATAGACTGCATTAATAACTCTGACAGCGCTGTGCGCCATCTGTGAGAGACTCTGTGGCTGATTGGCTCATCCAACTCGCAGTTGGAGGTGAACAGCCAACAGTGTTGGAAGTTGGTGGGGAATAGCCAGCAATGATGAAGCTTGGAAGTTTATAGTTAGCGGAGATGGGGGTTAGAGGTTTGAAGTGTTAGCGCAAGTGGACGATGTGGATGATTGTCCGTCATGGAAATGTAATATTGTTGATGATTACATTATTTTCGGAACTGGTTTTCACCGTACGATAATATAATTTTTTTGAAATGTATGTGACATAATTAAGGTAAAATTTGCTAAATACGTTGTTTGCTCTGCAACAAAATCTTTCCTTTGCTAACCGCATGCCTATTAGAAGTTAGAGCCTTCAGTAGTCAGAATCTTTTATTTAGCTGGCTGTATTTGTGCTTGCTGTATCGTTGTAGTTAGTGAAATGAAGATTTTCTGTGAGGACTTATGAAATGTATAGGTTTTTGTTAGGATTTCTTCTAATTCAGTGCCATTCTTTTGTGTTAATTATTTGAGCAGTCAGACTGCGTTTGAGTTGTATTTGTCACGAATAATTCTGTTGGTCAAATATGAAATGATAAAAAATTAGTAAAGTGCCACATGCATTCATTTTCACACCACAGTTTAAGAACATTGAGTAAGCATTCAGCAGTTTATGTAAAATCGTATTAAGATGTTTCACCTGTCGACCCTTAGCCGAGGGTACGTCACTGGAATCTTCTGATTTTCTTGCAGTCTAAATAATCAGTGCATGATCAGAAATTAGTTATTGTTTACTGCTAGCGCGTAAGTGTATAGAGAATTTCCTTTGTAGTCGTAGTGTCTTATTGTTGTACTGCATTGTGATGAGCAGAGCAGTTGTAGTATGGATGTGAATTTGCACCAAGTATCTCGCAATCGAATATACAACTAATTGGATATTAATTAATTTCTGTGCTATTTTGGTGTGTTTTTTTTTTCAAATTGTGTTTTTTGTGTGCTATCGCATGAAACAGTGTGACAATTATAGCGTGTGACAAGCGCAACGCTAGGCGGAAAGTAAATTGAGGAACGATGGTGACGACGAGCCTAGCTTGTTAGTGCCACCTTGTAACAAACTGACTAATGTTTGAGCCAAGTACTTTGATAATTGTGCATACAGACTTGGACTAGGCAGTAAATAACGGGGTGTAAATGGAAACTATCAGTGAGCTCAGAACTATTGTCAATCGATCGATCAGTAACTATTCGCCTCAGGAATGCGAAATGACAGAACAAAATCTTGAAAATTCCTTAGATTTAGGCTTTGCGTCATTACCCGCTTCTCAGTTTACTCAAGACACACTTTCTGTTTTTCGATATATAAGTATTGCCGGTGTGAATAAACTGCCAAAAAGCTCAATGGAACGTGTTTCAGTCACTCATGCATTGTTATTGCTATTAATTCAAAAGGTTGATCAAATAAACCAGAAGCTTCAAAAGTGAGACACAATGGAACAAAATCAGAAACAAATTCTGATACATCCTCAAAAGCTAGATATAATTGAACAAACGACCATTGTATACGAAAATCATGACTCCTTGCAGGCTAAAATTGACTCTGTTGCATCTATCGATACTGTCACGCAACCTGCAAAAAATCAGGAAAACTTAAAGGACACAGTAGATACAATTTCGACACAAATAGACACTCTAAAATTTGTTTCAGAAAACACATAGAGGAAATCAGCACATTGTCGGAAAAAGTAGCCGAACTTTCGGATCGGGTAACAAGTTTATCTACGCAGGTAGATGATGATCTGAATGACACAGGACCGGTAGCTGTTACTGAGACAGAAAAGTACGAAGAATTTAGGAAATTCAAAGTCAGAAACAAATCAATACGCAACACAAAAGACAAACGCTGGAAATACTAAATCAGTTGGCGCATGTGATACAAGAGTTACATATTTCAGAGGATACTCGCGTTCCGACACGGGAAGAGGGATTTAGAAATACGGAAGGGTTACAAAGTAATAATACATGGTATTTCTGAGATTTTGAAAGTTTCCTCTATCTTGATATAATTTCGCATACTTAGTATGCGGTTTGTTTAAAACAGCTTATACTGACAGCCAGAATGTAAATGAATTTGCTGAACTGAATCAATCCCAATGGAGGCTGTGACATTTTGACACGGCATTACATAAAAATGGTTCAAATGGCTCGGAGCACTATGGGGCTTAACATCTGAGGTCATGAGTCCCTTAGAACATAGAACTACGTAAACCTAACTAATCTAAGGACATCACACACATCCATGCCCAAGGCAGGATTCGAACCTGCAACCGTAGCGGTCGCGCGGTTCCAGACTGAAGAGCCTAGAACCACTCGGTCACATCGGCCGGCGCGTAACATAATTTCGAGCACAATAGCAATACGTTTTACACAGAAATTTGTAAGGCAAGTGAATACGACAACAGAAATTTGGTGTTTCACATCTAGTACCAAACATTTGCTGATGTTAAGAGTAAATATCTCTTCAATTTACCTTCGAAATATGAAGAACGTTTTCTATATTGTTACTGTCTCTTTAGTAAAAGTAGCTATAGTTAAAACGAACTTTAGAATTACTGTTATTTCCCGCAACACTTCGTGTGAAAGATAATACAGGGGCAGGACAAAAATGCGGAGATACCGAGAGAAATGCTTGCTTGAACATAAATGCAGATGCCGCCCACGGCTGCAGTTTGCGCTTTGGTGTCTGACCACTAGTGACACCTGTGCAATGTCTTCAATACATTGCGGCTGTCAGAACAGTGTTCTGCGGAACTTTGAGATCGTTATGCCGGACCTAAGTGAATTCTAATATGAGCAAATAGTTGGTGCTGGACTGGGGTCTGATTCCATAACCAAAGGAGCCCAACTGTTTGGTGTTTCAAGAAGTACCATGTCAAAGGTTTGTAAAATGTATAGTGAAAGCGGAAAAATATCATCCGCTAAGTCACAAGATGCATGTCGTGTAGAATGATCGTGACAGACGGTCATTGAAGAAAAAAATGGTTCAAATGGCTCTGAGCACTATGGGACTCAACTTCTGAGGTCATTAGTCCCCTAGAACTTAGAACTAGTTAAACCTTGTAACATCCCCGCAGAGAATGACAATAAAAAAGGAATGTGAGCCAAGCGTAGCCTTCCCACAAAATATAATTTATAATTAAATGAATTTTTAATTATTCTGAGCTCTGAACAAAATTAGTTTTAATGTAACCTCTGCTCAAAATTGGCTCCGATTTATAGTCTCAGTGCAAAGAATACATTCACACTTAATATTCCCACAAAATTCTTTTCTCATTTAATGTCAAGTTCGAAATAGAAAAATTCCTAAACACCAAAAATAATAAAAAAGTTTAGTACCCTGATAAATTTTATGAGGACAGCAGTGCTGACCTTCGGCCCTGTATTCTGGATAAAAAAAGCAAAAATTCTTACCTCAATAAAAACCGCAATTGTATCTGCTCTTAAGTTGGAATTTTTTTTTATTATTATTGGAAGGAATGATCATGCATTTGAAATATTCCTTAAATTGAAATGAATGCTTTTCTTTAAAAGAGTTGCTTTATTTTATAAAATTATTATTGGGGCATTTCTTTGAACAAATTAAATTACAATTAACATACATTATTAAATATGCGCAAGGCTGCTTCTTTACCTTCTACAACAATACTCATCCTCCAGAGTCCTGACCAGAGTCGCGAGCAGAGCACACAGCCGACGCATGCCGACTCCCGCCGACTCACGCAGACTAGCACGGACTGACGACTACTGTCGACTGACAACTACTACTGTCGACTCGCGCGCTCAAGCGCAGACTAGCAACAGCTAACGATAAACTACTATCTGGTCAGAGATTCTGTCATGCCTCGCCCATCGCCGGCAATGTATACGTCTTTCATAACCCTCCACTGGGGGGGCAAAATTTTGGCAGCGATGGTGAGTCAATTGGACTTGCCATGAGCAACAAATTTTTCTTAATTAACTAACTTTACAATCACAGAATATTTACATATATATAGGTGCAGAACATGAAATAAAATATAGTGCACCTGTTTACGGCCTAAGAGTGAAACATAGTGCAGGTTCGGTGATGATGTGGCCGGCCATAGTATGGTATTCCATGAACGACATGGCTACTCAGCAAGCTCACACAATTGCCAAGGATTATGTAGCCGTTTTGCTGATCACGCCAACCCCTTGGTACAATGTTTGTTCCCCAATTGCGATGCTGCATTCCAAGACGACAGGGCACCTGTGCCCACAGCTCACGTCGTCCTGGAATGGTTTAGTGAACGGGAGGATGAGTTATTGCTTCTCCCCTTGCCACTACAGCCACCAGTTCTCAACATTATTATGCGTTTGTGTTCAGCTTTGAGCATAAGGGTAGGTGGTTGCTATCCACCTCCATCATCGTTACCTGAATTTGTCACAATTTTCCCGGAAGAATGGTACAGGATTGTCTTCAAAGCCATAGAGGAACTGATTCTATCCATTCAAAGACGACTGAAAGCTGTTCTGTAGGGCAATGGGTTTCCTACACCGTACTAGCCGTGGTAATGCGCTGTGTTTTCGGTGATTCCAAAGTTTGTCCATCCTCTACAGTAGTTCATACAGAAAACTGTGATACTAAGAAAAAAGAGAAGCGCGGAACTCATGACAACAATCTGAGAATAAAAGTGAAAATACTGTTGCTTCGTATCTGGTAAATCAACCACAATTTTGCACTGTTTTAATGTATCGTTGTACAAGAAAAAAATAATAATGATAGAAGCTAATGTACACACAAGTCTGTACACACAGTCCTCGTAGTAATATCGGTTTCTAGCATTAAGCCCAAACGCAATGTTGGCAGTTCCGGAAAGGCAGTTGTGCTGAACATCTGTAGAAAAGTTCGTCGTTTTCTCGATAAAAATGGTTAACTTAGTGTTAAATCATTGTCATTATACAAACAATATGTAAAGAAAGAGTAGACGAGTAAATAATAACATGAAAGTAGAATTAAGAGATTTAGTAGAGAGTATTTTATTTCAGTTTTTGACTACATGTAATCCTGTATAATACGTACAAGTGTTTCATAAAGTCGTCTCCCTGTCTTGCAAAACAGGGTTGTGTGTCAGTCCACGGACAATTTTTTAAATGAGCCTGCGATGCCGTAGATGTCACCATAGTGGTTATCGGCGGGGCGTTTGCTCTCGTCTGACATGTACTTGTCTTTCTCCAGCAGCCATTCACTGTTGACCATCTCCCTAACTTTGTCTGAAACACGGAGAACAGTTTAGCTTTCAACCTTACACAAGCAATCCGGGTTTCAGTAGCTTTCCTGTATGTTCGTAAAAAGTAATTTGAGACATTGCTTTTATCAAAGTCGTTACGTAGCACTGTTCGTATTTTCTTGAGGAAGCAAGTATTGATTTTCTTCCGTAATTATTACTAATGGTGAATATTTTGTGCAAAGCAGTTTCTGTTCTGAATCCAAATGTTAAATGACCAATGGAAATTTTGTAAGTCTGCCTAACGTTGTTATCTATTCGTTAGAAGTTCCTTACTTAATAATTCTGTACGCACTAATTTAGAAATAACCTAGTGATTAATCGTGGCAGAAGGGCTGTATTTCCACGAGAATTACCATGAAGATTACCTTTACACCTGATAGAAGCAGTGCTTGTCAGTTAACATTCACTTGTCTAGTCTCTGTTGCCAGCTAAGTGGCTCAATCATTCTTCTACTATATCTTCTTTGTGATTACGGTAGAACGACAAATATTGAAGACCACAAATATACAAGACAGAGGCTCTCTAACAAATGGTCATAGTGATTGTTGTTGAATAGTTACATTCATTTTGCACTTTGCAGTCTTCGAGTAGATAGCCAAATCAAGTGCAACGCACATGTGTTACATCGCTTTGGAAGTAGTCCCAAAGATCTAACACCATTCTAACAATCTAGCCACTCAAGCTTTTTTATTACGCGCTAAAGTATTTGTTTCAGATTTAAAGGATATTACTTTCATATTAAAACTAAGATAATGAATATCAACGTGTTGTGAGTGATGGGATTATGGAGACAAGTGTGAAAACTTCATGTTTCAATAATTTTGAAAAAAAAAATTTTTT
Source organism: Schistocerca cancellata (assembly GCF_023864275.1). Taxonomy (NCBI): domain Eukaryota; kingdom Metazoa; phylum Arthropoda; class Insecta; order Orthoptera; family Acrididae; genus Schistocerca; species Schistocerca cancellata. Next base: position 615,177,761 of record NC_064630.1, on the reverse strand, counting down.
TAATTGAACCGCTAGTGATATGACGGCATACCATTCTCAAAGAGAGAGAAGGAAAAATGGACAGCTCAACGGTCAGTCCTTGAGTAGTATTTATTATGGACTGACTGATTCCTAATTGTGGCAGGGCAGATGCAGTTAACAAAATGGGTCAAATGGCTCTGAGCACTATGGGACTCAACATCTTAGTTCGTAAGTCCCCTAGAACTTAAAACTACTTAAACCTAACCAACCTAAGGACATCACACACACCCATGCCCGAGGCAGGATTCGAACCTGCGACCGTAGCAGTCCCGCGGTTCCGGACTACAGCGCTAGAACCGCACGGACACCGCGGCCGGCGATGCAGTTAACATTAATATATTTTAACGACAGTTTGACAACTATTAATGAGAGGTGCATTGCCTATAATATTATTTGGAAAATATATTTCACTCTTAATTCACTGACTCTTAATTCACTGATGAATGGTTTAATTTACAGAGTGAATTCGTATGACAGTCTCAGTATTTAATTTCAGTATCTCTGCCTAGTGTAGGGTTCTTAATTCACTGTGTGCAATTCAGTCAAACTTTTGCTCTCTGATTTTTGTGTTCAGTTGTTGTATGAAAGATGACCGTAACAGCGGAATATTTCTTTTTAAATTCACTGCTTTGATTTTTAGCCCCATTTGACTGGGATGCATTAAAAAAATCGCGTTTTTCAAAACACAAATTGTGAGTAACACAGTCCAGGTCCCTAAGGTTACTAACGTGAAGTTTGAAGAATTTATTACGGCCTTGAAAGAGATACAAGGGAAGTTTCCTAAATTTTTTGAGGGCGCTGTTTACGAAACCGTTTGCCATTTCAGTTGAAAACGCTCCTGTGCATATCTGCATAGCTGATTGACCTTAATTGTGATTCCCGATTTAAATACAAATCAGTTTACGTTCAAACTCTCCATGGCGAGTACATTGTTTTACTCAGGTAGAATTTACACGGTTCCATAATGGGGATGCAAAAACAGAAAAAAAAATTGCTCTGAGCACTATGGGACTTAAATTCTGAGGTCATTAGTCCCCTAAAACACAGAACTACTTAAACCTAACTAACCTAAGGACATCACACACATCCTTGCCCGAGGTAGGATTCGAACCTGCGACCGTTGCGGTCGCACGGTTCCAGACTGTAGCGCCTAGAACCGCTCAGCCACCCCGGCCGGCGGGGATGCAAAAGTGCTATAATATTTCTATCAGGATATGTGTGTGAAAGATTTTTTTTTTATTACAATAATATACAGGTCACGATTACGTGGAAAACAGAGTGCGAAAATCTGTAAAATTGCTCACGTCTGTTCGTACGGCGGCAGTTTGTCTATGATAAATACTGTATTACGCCTTCAGTGCGAAGAAAATAAATAGATAATAGTGAAATTCTGTTTCGCTCGTAATGTGTGTTGTTGAGAAATATGTAATATGAATCAAAGCCGCATGCAGTGCGACTGCATTGCTATCTAAATACGGCGCATTCGTTGTTTCCCCGTCTTCCCCTCCTCACACCCTGACATCGTGGCGTAGATGTGTGGGAATTGTCGATCCACGCTGAGCTCTGTGGCCTACGAGCCAGGTACCCTAATAATTAGGGTAAGCAGCCAGATGGGCGTTAAATATAAGTGGATGTGTGGGAAGTGATGAATTTGTTCGCTGAACTATTAGAGGAGTTGCTTACAAGCAAAGTTGTCAGCAGGACCAGCGGTGCCTCCCAGCTCGTCTGGCACGCAGTCACGCTGCACGTAGTCGAACGGAGTCGTCGATCCTGGAAGGTGCGCGAACACCTGCAGCAGACAGGCGGTAATGACACGTAACAGTCCCGACACCGGTATTTTTCTTTCTAATGTTCTACTGAGTCAGTGCCACACACGGTCACCTCAACAAACATACATTTCGTGAATTTGAAGTAAATGAGCACTACAGTATGCAAATGAAATGAAGTAAAAATAATGATACTGTTCTTAAAAGCCACATTTTAAACAGCAGAAACCTGAAAATAGTATTGCGGAGACTAAGTTTAATAATGGGTGGGGAAGCAGATGTTTCCACTTACGTCATACCAGTAGAAAAGTGCCTCATATTAACCTCGAAATACACTCCTGGAAATGGAAAAAAGAACACATTGACACCGGTGTGTCAGACCCACCATACTTGCTCCGGACACTGCGAGAGGGCTGTACAAGCAATGATCACACGCACGGCACAGCGGACACACCAGGAACCGCGGTGTTGGCCGTCGAATGGCGCTAGCTGCGCAGCATTTGTGCACCGCCGCCGTCAGTGTCAGCCAGTTTGCCGTGGCATACGGAGCTCCATCGCAGTCTTTAACACTGGTAGCATGCCGCGACAGCGTGGACGTGAACCGTATGTGCAGTTGACGGACTTTGAGCGAGGGCGTATAGTGGGCATGCGGGAGGCCGGGTGGACGTACCGCCGAATTGCTCAACAGGTGGGGCGTGAGGTCTCCACAGTACATCGATGTTGTCGCCATTGGTCGGCGGAAGGTGCACGTGCCCGTCGACCTGGGACCGGACCGCAGCGACGCACGGATGCACGCCAAGACCGTAGGATCCTACGCAGTGCCGTAGGGGACCGCACCGCCATTTCCCAGCAAATTAGGGACACTGTTGCTCCTGGGGTATCGGAGAGGACCATTCGCAACCGTCTCCATGAAGCTGGGCTACGGTCCCGCACACCGTTAGGCCGTCTTCCGCTCACGCCCCAACATCGTGCAGCCCGCCTCCAGTGGTGTCGCGACAGGCGTGAATGGAGGGACGAATGGAGACGTGTCGTCTTCAGCGATGAGAGTCGCTTCTGCCTTGGTGCCAATGATGGTCGTATGCGTGTTTGGCGCCGTGCAGGTGAGCGCCACAATCAGGACTGCATACGACCGAGGCACACAGGGCCAATACCCGGCATCATGGTGTGGGGAGCGATCTCCTACCTTGGCCATACACCACTGGTGATCGTCGAGGGGACACTGAATAGTGCACGGTACATCCAAACCGTCATCGAACCCATCGTTCTACCATTCCTAGACCGGCAAGGGAACTTGCTGTTCCAACAGGACAATGCACGTCCGCATGTATCCCGTGCCACCCAACGTGCTCTAGAAGGTGTAAGTCAACTACCCTGGCCAGCAAGATCTCCGGATCTGTCCCCCATTGAGCATGTTTGGGACTGGATGAAGCGTCGTCTCACGCGGTCTGCACGTCCAGCACGAACGCTGGTCCAACTGAGCCGCCAGGTGGAAATGGCATGGCAAGCCGTTCCACAGGACTACATCCAGCATCTCTACGATCGTCCCCATGGGAGAATAGCAGCCTGCATTGCTGCGAAAGGTGGATATACACTGTACTAGTGCCGACATTGTGCATGCTCTGTTGCCTGTGTCTATGTGCCTGTGGTTCTGTCAGTGTGATCATGTGATGTATCTGACCCCAGGAATGTGTCAATAAAGTTTCCCCTTCCTGGGACAATGAATTCACGGTGTTCTTATTTCAATTTCCAGGAGCGTATCTGAGTGTCTGATATATGTCTACATCAGTCAACAAGTCCGACTGTTCGTTACAAAAACGTAGTTTCCTACTTGTACTGCACTCATAACACGCACAAATAGTACGACCTCAAAGTACCCTGCCGTGTGACAGGATTTCTTTAGCAGCTATGAATGCGCAAATTTATTTAAATGGATTAGTTATCGAAAACACAATAAGCTAAGTCTCCGTATAGAGAACTAGTCATCCCAGGAAACATCGCACTAACACAGTCTACCACCGCCTACGGTCTCTGTCATGGTTGCAGTTCGATGAGGAACACAGTCCACAAGTTTCTTCACGTATGACCTACGCAGCTGCAGCTGCTCATTCATGATCACATCCTGCTGAGCTAACAAATTGTGGGCATGATGTTTGCTACGTTTCGTGTGCTGTTACAAATAATCCTGACTTTGTATGGGACTGAGGTCGGATGATATAGTCCGCAGTCAATGTGCGATGCGGTGCTTGAGTGTCAGTCAAACCTACAACGTATGCGTGCTCTCTGTGAACACGAAAGATCGGGATGTCCCGAGCAGTAATCACGATGTCACAGAAGAAAGGGCAAGACTCGGTTAAAGAGAATGTTGAAACGAACACCCTGGTTCATACTCAGGATTAACTGAGTGAGTTGGCCCAATTCATAGCACCATAAAACACCCTGAAAACATCACAAACCACCCTCCACCCTGAAATGCATCCTCCACGCCACTAGACTGCAGGTGCGCTTGAGGCACTGCCTCGTTTGAGAAGAGGCAAACAGCAAGTCGTTGGACTACAACACACGCGTCTCGACAACTACTGCCCAGAATGAAATTAGCACTCTACAGCGGAGTGTGCGCTGATATGAAGCTTCCTGGCAGATTAAAGCTGTGTTAAGTATTAATCTCCTCGTCTTCCACCGTAACACAAGTTCGTAAGACATCTAAAATATTTTTAGCATGATTCGGGTGTATAAAATGCTAAAGCGAAACCAACACAGAACACAGAAACTACCTTGAGGCATATATTCATGATAACGTCGCACTATTCACAAGGAATCGTTAAATGCTATATACAATCAAGAGTGAGACTTTTTTAGTCTTTTGCAGCCATACAGTAATGTATCTACGAAATAACATTCAAATAAATAACATTAGTGTAACATAACACTTTGACGATTCATATAGTAAAACAGGTACTTAAATACAGGTGTTAAAGCTATTAAAATATAAAACTGAATGAGAAGTCTAGTAGACCCCTGAAGCTGTATTTATGTAAGTCGAATGGACACCCACATAGCCACTCAAGCAATTTTTAATTTGTTTCTTCTGCTTTGTATAAATGCTTTGTCATATGGTATAGGGAGTTGTTACAGACTGACGCAGAGTAAAATTTGACGTTTCTAGGCGAAGTTCTCAGCCCTCGTCAACTGACAAAAACAATCATCAAATATCAATGTCCAGTCTGTGTTAAAATCGCGAACTGTCTTCACTTTACCGACTACAATATGTTCCTGTCGTTCCATGTCAAGCACTAACTGCTTGTCCTATACCATATAGCAAAGCATTTAGATACACCAGAAGATGCTACTTGAAGTTGTTTGGGTGTCTAATCGGCCGTAATAATTACAGCTACAGCAGACTATTGGACTATATTATAATAGGTTTAAAACCTATATTTAAACTCCAGTTGTGCTATACGACTTGCCAACCAGTTATGCCTAACTACTTTTGCTGTGACTGCTCCAGTTTTAAAATGGTCTGTAACTTTGATTTTGATTACTACAAACAATATAAAGGAACAGGGAATGGCAAGTTAATGTGCAACTAGGCTAGCATGAAAAGAACAATACCCGTGTCTTGAAACTTAATACCGCACAAAACAATTACTATGCCTACTAGTAATATTATTAGTGTAACAAAAATTAGTCTACTGCAACAGTTCTTCATTCTCGCTAATCTGAGTTGCATTTTTCAGCAGTAAGACGCTTTGATCAGCTCTATAACACCAGTATATGTCTCATGAACCCACTGCTTACATATCAGTCACTGAGTCATGTCTTTCTCGGCGTCGCCATAATAGGTGGTACAGAACCGAGTATTCTCACTGGAACTGAAACGTCTGTTTACTGAAGGATATGAATGTTTAGCTTTTGATGTCTTCTTCGATCTAGAACTTTGGAGTTGTTTTTTCACAGCGTTTCTTCTTCTCTCCTTTGTTTTTCTCACAGCATGTTCCAGGATCTTATTGTATAGACAACTTGATACTGTAACTCTTGTCTCAACTTTGTTTGTTTTCGCCTTTTTTCCAAATGAGTTGTTGGGTGGCGTCGGAGGGGTTTCAATCAAGGAAGCTTCAATTTCTTACTTTAACCACTGGTGGTTGTAACATATTTTCTCTTTGAAACCTGCGTGTCAGGTGACAATTCACTAGTAGAAGCAGTTAGGATTGTGTCTCAAACCTCTAAAACAGGACACCATCTGTTTCAGACTGAACTGCTGCTACAAAATGACAGTCTTGAAACATACCTCTGTTAAGTGGCCAAACTCTTGTTTTAGCGAAATCATTATTCCCGTACCTACTACTGCTGATGGTCCATATGCTTTCCCAAACAATGTTGCCATGTGGAACAGGGTGACAACCTCTACTCTCTCTTCGCTCCGTCTGTGTCGTAGGAACTTCTTCATTTCATTTACGTAATAGCTATTCAGTGGCTTGAAGAATGAAACGTCAAGGGCTGCCGTCTATGTGTCGTGTGATCCGGTCGTGAGAGTATAATAACACCATTTTTTCCAGCCGGCTCTAATGCTTTGATATTTACTGTGTGTGTACAATGTCCAGCTAGAAGGAGTAAATCTTATTTTTCTTCGAAGGGTAGACGACTTCGATGAAATGTTTTAGTCACGGGATAAATACGTCTTTATTTGTGAATCCACTTTCGCGGCTGTAAGCAAGAATTGTTCCAGGTGGAGCGCCGTCTTTTACTCCGTCTCCAGGACGCATACTTTTGTAAATTAGAAGTGTCGGCACACATACTTCTGTGGAAGATGCACAGCAATCTGCTGTTGTAGTAATCTCTTTCCTCAGTGGGTAGGGATCTCACAGCCTTTATACCGTTCGAAGCTAGAACTTTTCGAGGTTTCTTTTGGGCTGTTGACAAGCCTGTCTCGTCCGCGTTGAATACTGGAGTAGCATCTAGCTTATTCTCGTCAAGAACCCACTCTCATACGTCAAAAAATGGTTAATGTTATCTTTTCTAAATCCTCTGGCCTGCGCAAAGGATGTCGGCTCTGACTCACGCAAGTTGAAACCGGGATGTCTCATAAACAAATAACACAACATCTTTCCATTGAACGAAGCTGTCTCGAAAGCTAGGATGCCCAACGCCCGAGGTGTTATCCCAAACAAATATTCTTCTACTCTAAGAACATGCGACACTAGCTCTTGTTCCAGGTCTTAGGTAAGCCACACGTGCCGCTTGTTCTTTTTTTCTGCTCCACTGCAAAACTGTTTATTCCGTTTAAAGTCTGTGGAACGCAGCCCTTGGAACATCATATGACCTAGCATCCTCATTCAACCCCATGTCACATTTCGCGCTGATTCAAGTGCACGACTCACATTATCTTCCTCCCATTTACGAGATTTCGTTCCTAGCGGATTATAGAACAACACATGAACGGTATACAGTGCAATAACAATGATTTTCAGTCTACGTTTTGACCAAGTACACTTTTAAAACTACAAGTAGGTGAAAATCACAAATGAAATAATAGGAACATAATTTCAATAAAATATTCGTTATATTAAAATTAGATTCAAATAATTATTTTTGTGATAAAGGAAGTGAGAAAATTGTGGAATTACTTCAGTTGTCACCTACAAAGTGACGTGTGGCTGCGTAAGAGTGTATATAGGCGATACGGGAAGGACTGTTGAAGATCGAAATGTGAAATAGGTGGTGGCGGAGCGAGAACTGTGGACTTGACATTGATTTCAATAACGTATGTGTGCTGTATAAGCAAACCAACATATATAGAAGAAAAGTCCGAGAGGCGATTGAAATTTCTAACAACATATGTAACTTCATTAGGGAGGACGGCTGCTGCCTTTCGAAATCGTGTCTCCCAGCCATCACGGAAGTGAATACAAGGCCGGGGTGTGCGAGCAATGCAAACAACGCCCCTGCAGCCACCTTTGCGGGCGATAATATTTTGGATAAAAATTTTCCCTCTCTTGATCTGGCGCGTTCGCTTCTATCCCGTGATCATGACTCACCAGAAACATTGTTTCATCCGACATGCATCTCGCCAAATGATAACAACAGGAATACCCCAGAAATTTGAGCTAATGCAAAAGCTTACCGGCTGTCATTCTTCCCACTCGCCATTCAAGAATGGGAAAGGGAAGGTGGCATCAGAAGGTGATATCAGAAATACTCTCGGCCACACACTATCCGTTGTCAAGCATAGAACTGATGTAGAAGTTGAAGGTCCGAAATCGACATTACAAGGTATTGCACGAACAAATGGTTCAAATGGCCCTGAGCACTGTGGGACTTAACTTCTGAGGTCATCAGTATCCTAGAACTGAGAACTACTTAAACCAAACTAACCTAAGAAGGACATCACACACAGCCATGCCCGAGGCAGAATTCGAACCTGCGACCGTAGCGGTCACGCGGTTCGCGACTGTATCGCCAAGAACCGCTCGGCTACACCGGCCGGCTATTGCACGAACACACAAGGGAATGGGTTACTAATGCTCTTTGAACTAATAACTAGGTAGGCTACTGCGGTCAGATTTCGGACAGTGACTGAAATGTGACGCTGTTAAGTTTGTAGTTCATTCAATGGAAAGTGAGTGGAAAATCCGTCAGGTTTATATAAAATTATCTGACAGTGGTCACACGACGGACTTTGTCGGAGGTTTTGGACACTTTTGAATACTACCGTCCAATATAATGTGAAAATTTAAGGTGTCTGCCCACAGTGACACAACGTGGACATGACGGCTGAGATTGGTGGTTAATTGGGAAGCAGCATTACAATGAAGGCAGATGCTGACAGGAGTCTACTCGAAATAATAGTGATGTGTGGAACAGCTCCCATGTACACGTGGGAAGGATGTTTGTTACGATAGCAACACGTACAAATAAGACAGTATCGTGGCTGGTCAAGTGAAGACGTCCATAGGACCGAGCGTCTCTAACACGATGTCAAAGTTTTTTCATGGCAACGTTTATGTCAGAAATTTTGCCGGATAAGAAAAACCATTTAGAGTCCCAAACCGTATGCCAGAGCGGTACTTTTATCTGACACTATTTGGATAGTATACAGGGTGAGTCACCTAACGTTACCGCTGGATATATTTCGTAAACCACATCAAATACTGACGAACCGATTCAACAGACCGAACGTGAGGAGAAGGGCTAGTGTAATTGTTTAATACAAACCATACAAAAATGCACGGAAGTATGTTTTTTAACACAAACCTACGTTTTTTAAAATGGAACCACGTTAGTTTTGCTAGCACATCTGAACATATAAACAAATTCGTAATCAGTGCCGTTTGTTGCATTGTAAAATGTTAATTACATCCGGAGATATTGTAACCTAAAGTTGACGCTTGAGTACCACTCCTCCGCTGTTCGATCGTGAGTATCGGAGAGCACCGAATTACGTAGGGATCCAAAGGGAACGGTGATGGACCTTAGGTGCAGAAGAGACTGGAACAGCTCATTACGTCCTCATGCTAACACCTTTTTATTGGTCTTTTTCACTGACGCACATGTACATTACCATGAGGGGTGAGGTACACGTTTGACGTGCGTTTCATAGGACATGGAGGACGCATAAATTTGGCCAGCCCGTTCTCCTGAGCTTACACCTCTGGACTTCTTAATGTGGGGTACGTTAAAGGAGAATGTGTACCGTGATGTGCCTACAACCCCAGAGGATATGAAACAACGTATTGTGGCAGCCTGCGGCGACATTACACCAGATGTACTGCGGCGTGTACGACATTCATTACGCCAGAGATTGCAATTGTGTGCAGCAAATGATGGCCACCACATTGAACATCTATTGGCCTGACATGTCGGGACACACTCTATTCCACTCCGTAACTGAAAACGGAAACCACGTGTGTGCGTGTACCTCACCCCTCATGGTAATGTACGTCTGCGTCAGTGAAAAAGACCAATAAAAAGGTGTTAGCATTTGGACGTAATGTGCTGTTCCAATCTCTTCTGTACCTAAGGTCCATCACCGTTCCCTTTGGATCCCTACGTAATTCGGTGCTCTCCGATACACACGATCGAACAGCGGAGGAGTGGTACTCAAGCGTCAACTTTAGGTTACAATATCTCCGGATGTAATTAACATTTTACAATGCAACAAACGGCACTGATTACGTATTTGTTTATATGTTCAGATGTGCTAACAAAACTAACGTGGTTCCATTTAAAAAAGCGTAGGTTTGTGTTAAAAACATACTTTCGTGCATTTTTTTATGGTTTGTATTAACCAATTACACTAGCCCCTCTCCTCACGTTCGGTCTGTTGAATCGGTTCGTCAGTATTTGATGTGGTTTACGAAATACATCCAGCGGTAACGTTAGGTGACTCACCCTGTATATAAACACAGGTACTTCGTGACTAGCAATAATACGAAGCAGCTTCTACGCAGTCGTATCGAATAGCTATTTATGCTCTTTACGTGTAATTAGTACCGTGCAGTACAGCACACGAGTTATTTGGCTAAACATAACGAGAGGGTGTACATAGCCCGATATGTAAAACGTACCACTGCGTATGGATTAATATCCAAGTAAATTATATGTCAAAGACAAAGAGAAAAAAACAATGAGAGATACGCATGACTTACCCTCTTTTGCAACTTTTCAGAAAGCGCCATCTTCACTATTTTCATGACTGAATGTATGATCTTCGATGCATTCACCAAGTGAAGTCCTTTCAATCGCCGGCGGTAAGCAGTCTGTACATACCAAATTTATTGATTAGATGAGCACTAAGATCTTTTTAAGGCTGAACACTTAAGTATAAAATGATATGGAAGAATTTTCTTCAGTCATACATAACTAAACTGGATTTAAACGTTAAAATAATTGGATAAAATATTTTAATTCCTCATTCGTTTAGTAATTTAATAACTAAACTACTAATGACAATTCGAATAAGATGATTGGTACTTCTTTATAAACCATGAAAGCGTTCAACTATTCATAATATACTGCTTGAAACGAAGGTAGCACCAAATCGTTGAGGAAATATGTACGAAGAGAAGTGGTAACAGACGAGTTCATGGTAATACGAGAGCCAGGCAACATATGTATACATACACAATTCTTAAGCTAGCTGTGAGGAATATTATTATTATTATTATTACAGATGCTGAATAGCAAAAATAATTTCGGGGATTACTACTAAATGAAAGCAATGAATGGTTAACGCAGATGATAAAACTAACAGCTGAACACACAGGCGATGTAGAAAAAGTGCAATATTGACTGGTATCTGAATATTAGTATAAAATATTAAGTATGAAATATTAGTACTAAATTTGGAAGAAACTCAGGTAATAGTCGAAGACTTAAAAATGGGTTGGTGAAACTACACAGGACAGACCAGTTCATTTATTTAACAGCATTGTTTGGTAAAAAAAAAGCTGTATTACATAAAGGGATATATCGAGGATGGATCACAAAGCTACAACAGTATCAAGGTACATTTACATCAGGAAAAAGTTCTAGCGAGATAATGTAAAGAGCTCACTGAGATATAATTAAGAGCTTATAAGACCATATACAAGTGTAACAGAGCATAACTACGAGAGGCGTGGACAACTGAGAAGAGTACAAGACAAAGTGTAGCTGAAGCAATGTCATCTGCACTAGGCGCGTAGATAATGTGGATTGGTAAATGAAAGAACGCAGAGGAGGGAGTATACTTAAAACGACGATTTTTATCAGAAATAAATTGTGAAACACTTAGTAAAAAAACACAGTACAGCAGATTACTTTGAAATTAAGGTGACAGTTAAGGTGACAGTAACTTCTTATGCCGTGATACTGAATACAAACTCGCAATAAAAGAGCGGCAAAAGAACCATTTACATTAAAGTTTTTTCTTGAGGGAACGAACGTTGACCACTCTGTTTTGATTGTCACTTAGAAAAAATAAGTTATGAAACTAATTTTCTGTTTATTGCATGCCCGTGTTGTGGTACACAGTGAAACTCCGCACCACACCTCCGCAGCCTACCCCAGGAGTAGCCTATTTCAGCCATTCCCTTTGTCACCTCTAGCGGAGTGCTGCGGTATTTTGAGGGTTTATTCGAACTTTAGACATGTAACTATAAGCAAACAAGAAATTAGTTACGTAATTTTATTTTTTCGATATTATAATTAGAACTTGATGACTAGTCCACGTACGTTGACTGTAAGTTTTGCGGCACTGTCGGAAATTTACACTGTGCTCGTTGCACCGATGCTATCGTTGGGTCTGATTTTTTTCCCACCTTTTACTGCGGATAGGAATTACGTCCCCCCCATGAACCATGGACCTTGCCGTTGGTGGGGAGGCTTGCGTGCCTCAGCGATACAGATAGCCGTACCGTAGGTACAACCAAAACGGAGGGGTATCTGTTGAGAGGCCAGACAAACGTGTGGTTCCTGAAGAAGGGCAGCAGCCTTTTCAGTAGTTGCAAGGGCAACAGTCTGGATGATTGACTGATCTGGCCTTGTAACAATAACCAACACGGCCTTGCTGTGCTGGTACTGCGAACGGCTGAAAGCAAGGGGAAACTACGGCCGTAATTTTTCCCGAGGGCATGCAGCTTTATGATTAAACGATGATGGCGTCCTCTTGGGTAAAATTTTCCGGAGGTAAAATAGTCCCCCATTCGGATCTCCGGACGGGGACTACTCAAGAGGATGTCGTTATCAGGAGAAAGAAAACTGGCGTTCTACGGATCGGAGCGTGGAATGCCAGATCCCTTAATCGGGCAGGTAGGTTAGAAAATTTAAAGAGGGAAATGGATAGGTTAAAGTTAGATATAGTGGGAATTAGTGAAGTTCGTTGGCAGAAAGAACAAGACTTCTGGTCAGGTGACTACAGGGTTATAAACACAAAGTCAAATAGGGGTAATGCAGGAGTAGGTTTAATAATGAATAGGAAAATACGAATGCGGGTAAGCTACTACAAACAGCATAGTGAACGTATTATTGTGGCCAAGGTAGATACGAAGCCCACACCTACTACAGTAGTACAAGTTTATATGCCAACTAGCTCTGCAGATGACGAAGAAATTGAAGAAATGTATGATGAAATAAAAGATGATAGTGAAGGGAGACGAAAATTTAATAGTCATGGGTGACTGGAATTCGAGTGTAGGAAAAGGGAGTGAAGGAAACGTAGCAGGTGAATATGGATTGGGGCTAAGAAATGAAAGAGGAAGCCGCCTGGTAGAATTTTGCACAGAGCACGACTTAATCATAGCTAACACTTGGTTTAAGAATCATGATAGAAGGTTGTATATATGGAAAAGGTATCAGATAGATTATATAATGGTAAGACAGAGATTTAGGAACCAGGTTTTAAATTGTAAGACATTTCCAGGGGCAGATGTGGACTCTGACCACAATCTATTGGTTATGACCTGTAGATTAAAACTGAAGAAACTGCAAAAAGGTGGGAATTTAAGGAGATGGGACCTGGATAAACTCACTAAACCAGAGGTTATACAGAGTTTCAGGGAGAGCATTAGGGAACAACTGACATGAATGGAGGAAAGAAATACAGTAGAAGAAGAGCTTTGAGGGATGAAGTAGTGAAGGCAGCAGAGGATCAAGTAGGGAAAAAGACGGGGGCTAGTAGAAATCCTTGGGTAACAGAAGAAATATTGAATTTAATTGATGAAAGGAGAAAATATAAAAATGCACTAAATGAAGCAGGCAAAAAGGAATACAAACGTCTCAAAAATGAGATCGACAGGAAGTGCAAAATGGCTAAGCAGGAATGGCTAGAGGACAAATGTAAGGATGTAGAGGCTTATCTCACTAGTGGTAAGATAGATACTGCCTACAGGAAAATTAAAGAGACCTTTGGAGAAAAGACAACCACTTGTATGAATATCAAGAGCTCAGATGGAAACCCAGTCCTAAGCAAAGAAGGGAAAGCAGAAAGGTGGAAGGAGTATATAGAGGGTCAATACAAGGGCGATGCACTTGAGGACAATATTATGGAAATGGAAGTGGATGTAGATGAAGATGAAATGGGAGATACGATACTGCGTGAAAAGTTTGACGGAGCACTGAAAGACCTGAGTCGAAACAAGGCCCCCGGAGTACACAACATTCCATTGGAACTACTGACGGCCTTGGCAGAGCCAGTGCTGACAAAACTCTACCATCTGGTGAGCAAGATGTATGAAAAAGGCGAAATACCCTCAGACTTCAAGAAGAATATAATAATTCCAATCCCAAAGAAAGCAGGTGTTGACAGATGTGAAAATTACCGAACTATCAGTTTAATAAGCCACAGCTGCAAAATACTAACACGAATTCTGTACAGACGAATGGAAAAACTAGTAGAAGCCGACCTCGGGGAAGATCAGTTTGGATTCCGTAGAAATACTGGAACACGTGAGGCAATACTGACCTTACGACTTACCTTAGAAGAAAGATTAAGGAAAGGCAAACCTACTTTTCTAGCATTTGTAGACTTAGTGAAAGCTTTTGACAATGTTGACTGGAATACTCTCTTTCCAATTCTGAAGGTGGCAGGGGTAAAATACAGGGAGCGAAAGGCTATTTACAATTTGTACAGAAACCAGATGGCAGTTATAAGAGTCGAGGGGCATGAAAGGAAAGCAGTGGTTGGGAAGGGAGTAAGACAGTGTTGTAGCCTCTCCCCGATGTTATTCAATCTGTACATTGAGCAAGCAGTAAAGGAAACAAAAGAAAAATTCGGAGTAGGTATTAAAATCCACGGAGAAGAAATAAAAACTTTGAGGTTCGCCGATGACATTCTAATTTTGTCAGAGACAGCAAAGGACTTTGAAGAGCAGTTGAACGGAATGGATGGTGTCTTGAAGGCAGGATATAAGATGAACATCAACAAAAGCAAAACGAGAATAATGGAATGTAGGCGAAGTCGGGTGATGTTGAGGGTATTAGATTAGGAAATGAGACACTTAAAGTAGTAAAGGAGTTTTGTTATTTGGGGAGCAAAATAACTGATGATGGTCGAAGTAGAGAGGATATAAAATGTAGACTGCCAATGGCAAGGAAAGCATTTCTGAAGAAGAGAAATTTGTTAACATCGAGTATAGATTTAAGCGTCAGGAAGCCATTTCTGAAAGTATTTGTATGGAGTGTAGCCAGGTATGGAAGTGAAACATGGACGGTAAATAGTTTGGACAAGAAGAGAATAGAAGTTTTCGAAATGTGATGCTACAGAAGAATGCTGAAGATTAGACGGGTAGATCACATAACTAATGAGGAAGTATTGAATGGGATTGGGGAGAAGAGAAGTTTGTGGCACAACTTGACCAGAAGAAGGGATCGGTTGGTGGGACATGTTCTGAGGCATCAAGGGATCACCAATTTAGTATTGGAGGGCAGCGTGGAGGGTAAAACTCGTAGGGGGAGACCAAGAGATGAATACACTAAGCAGATTCAGAAGGATGTAGGTTGCAGTAGGTACTGGGAGATGAAGAAGCTTGCACAGGATAGAGTAGCATGGTGAGCTGCATCAAACCAGTCGCAGGACTGAAGACCACAACAACAACAACAGGAATTACGTTCGTCAAGTTTTTAATAAAATGTCGAATAATAATTCGACGATTGACAACGGCTTGAGAAAATGTTAGCAACAGAGACGATACTGTGCAACTCATTGGCAACCTTCTTATGTTCTCATTTCAGATGTGTAAGCCACAAACTGTGACTCATATGACTGATGAGACTTGAGTTTTCTCTCTCGATTAACAATAATCGAGCGTGTAAAGAGAGTAATGATCTGCCATTAACAAAAGCCAACTCAAATGAACTTTAGAAACTATTGTAACAATTTATTTTGAAGAGTAGTCCTATAACACCCCCCTGCTTCCCGGGATTTGTGAAATTACAAGTTGACAATGACCGTGAGTTATGAATTTTGGCCCGCGTCGTGATATGGCATCCGATTCCGTAGTAAATAATGATTATTCTTCGGGAAACAGGAGACGTTATAAGTTGATCGTTATTGAATGAGTAATTTCATTTAATAACGATCGGTAAATAAAATAATGGAAATAATTTGGAAACAAAGTTTTCCAGTGGAAATTTTGCCGAAAGAAATGATTAAGTTGTAAAAGCAATTAAAAAATCGGTCGCCAGCTCAACTGATGAGCGACAGTACTGGTAAGTACGTGAATAATTGTTTCAAAAATAAACTTTACCCGTTTGTAGCGCAGCAGGTGGAACGGGAACTTTTACGTAAGTGCTGTGTCAAACAACGTCGTAACAATCTAATTACACTTATTTTGTTCATAATTTGTCAGCTAAGTGCAATGCTGACAACACATCTATCGAGATTTTGAATAATGGACTGTCATTCTGTCTTTAAAATTAGGTACTTTGCACAGTTTAATCTAGTGATAATAAAATATATTACCAATAATTGATTAACTATATTTTGACTGATAATAAATCATTAATTAAGGGATTTTCGGTTGGAATAAGCTTTATAGTTTCATGAAATATCCTTGAATTAACTTCAGCTGAGTGTGCAATGAAATAAATCTTAATAATAAAATTTATTACTTCAGTCTATTATTATGTTACGACGGTTGGCGTAAGCTTGTTAAGTGCAACAATTAACTACGATAACCAGTCTGAAATTTTCTCTTCACCGTCTATGCAAATAATTTGATAATTAACATATTTTCTCTTGATAATGGCGTGAAACACTCGGTTCAATAAGGTAAGGATTCGAAGGAACCTACTTGGTGTTATTGTCGGGAGGAATGTAACTGCAACACTTCGATTATAAAGTGCTTGTTATTAACTGTTCTACTTCGGAGAAAAACACAGTCACTGGCAAGCCTTCTACAATTTTATCCTACTAAAATTACGTAGATCTTACTTTCCTCGTTGTCGGTGGATTGATGGAAGTCCACGGCAGCGACACAATGTGGCATCGGGGTTTTACTGTTGCGACTTGGGCCCACAGTGCGCTTCACATTTAAGTTCAAAAAATGGTTCAAATGGCTCTAAGCACTATGGGACTTAACATCTATGGTCATCAGTCCCCTAGAACTTAGAACTACGTAAACCTAACTACCCTAAGGACACTACACAACACCCAGTCTTCACGAGGCAGAGAAAATCCCAGACCCCGCCAGGAATCGAACCCGGGAACCCTGGCGTGGGACGCGAGAACGCTACCGCACGACCACGAGCTGCGGACTCACATTTAAGTCCTCGTTTCTTCAACACTATGCCCATTAATCCATAATAACTTACCCGGCCATGCTTCCAGATATGCCGACCATTACTTTCCCGTCGTACTTAGATCCACACACTAGCCGTTAGATGTGACACAGCTAGGACTAGCATCACTCGACTGTACTTCTTACTCCGAGCACAGCGTCACTGCTACTACTACCCGCTGGCGTGCTCCCGCGCCCAGAGGCGCAACAAAACAATCTCTCTGACTTCAACGTTAACTAAATATGTCCTGACTTGCCAGTGTTAAATATTACATAATTTAAACATAGTATTTACAATACTTATTTACACTAGACAATACATCGTATACAAGCAGTTTCATGTGTTAAGTAAGCGAAAAAATTCATAGCAAGGACTGCGTTGTAGCGTCACAGTCCCAATTACCGCTACTGATTATATACGAAGCGAAATGATATATTTTACGTACCATATACTCGATCATATTGTTCGAACCAAGATGAACGAAAAATAACGAAAAAAGGTAAGTGGAAAATCTTATTATTATGTAATTCTACAGTTCCTCTTGATGTATTTTTTGATCGAACAGCCCACTAGTATACTGCCGATCCAAAGTGTCCAAAGGGCCCTATATTTTGGCGATCAGACATGTTGCTTTTATCAGGTGCACTGATAACTGAGCTCGCAGCTGGCTTATATCTCCTCCCACACCAAACCGTTCCCGTTCCCTCCGTGGTCCGCGCACGAGGACCCGCGTTCGCAATCGCGGAGAAGCCATCGCCGGCTCCAGTACTGGCGTCGATGCAGTTTCTCTGCCTGCCCTGGTCGCTACTTCTTAATTATAGCCAGTGCTGAGTGCCAAGCAAGTGGAGGAGTCGCTCAGCGGGCACGCTCCACTGGGTGCGCCGGATCCTGCACGAGCACTGTCGGTGTCTGAAGGAAACTAAAATTCCGTTGCCAAGTAAAAGATGCCCATGTGGTGGTATCGATACATGATACCACGGAAACACACATTACCTCAGTTTTGATATATTTTTTAACTGTAGTATGCATCAAAGATATTGGTGTAGCTACACAAGAGCCAAAGATGAAGTCATAACCAGACGAACAAGATTCAAGGCCGGTCATAACAGGGCGAACTCAGGTATTCGAGAAAAGGAGGGTTGTTAAATATACAAATGATAAGGAACGAGACCATTAAAGTCTTTTCTTCAATTTGAAATGTATGATCATCTTGTGTGCTTCTGCTATATATCTGTGTCTTTAACGCATTATTTATTATAACAGGAGCTATGTTTTTCTACACACATCGAAGTTGTTTGCTTCATATGTTGTACTGACAAGCTGGTTATGCTTTGCTTCGACTTGATAATGGTCTACTGATCGAAACCGATAGCACCGAGCTTAAAACTAAACAGCTGATGGTCATCTACAATGAAGTTTCACAGTTTTTAAGGAATACAGACGAAAGTATGGCGGATGCACCAAAAGCAAAAGAAGGATATTAATGGACACATTTAGGCACAGTATATTAGCAAATGTCCGTAGTAGAAGATCTTAAATTGTAATATAAAGACGTAGCAAAACTGAAAATTGAAAGTACACACCAACACACATAAAATGACTACGAAATAGACTACTCAATGGAAAAAAGTTACACTTCACAAAGGTGGCTTAAAAACTGAAAGTCTCTGGGGCCAGAAGGAATATAAATTGAGGGGGGAGGGAGTATTACATCAAAAACTTAATACTTTATTTACCAATTTTTTGGAGGATGGTGGGATACAAAGAGGATGGCGACCTACACAGAGGGCGTCACACGCCATGGGGTCTTCAGCATGGCATCACACTGGATCGCTCGTAACATAACATTAACCACTTTGTGTTTCCATCACAAGGCATCACAAGGCATCTGCCAATAGCTCTGTAGTCCGCTACATAATGCGCTGAATGCAGGCCCTTCGTTCTGCTTTCGAGTAATTTCAGACAAATCGTTGCCATATTCGCAGTTATAAGTGGCTGCATGGCTTCACTCGGTCAGTTATCGTTCTGGTTGTCAGCAAGCCACCACCAGTCATCGCAATCATAGCCGAGTGTCGCAAAATTTATATAGTAACTGCGTGTGCTGAAACCAGCGTTAGTCGGAACTGAACTGCAATTATACTAGATAGCCATAGTTCACTGAGCCAGATGAAGACTAGAGCTCAGAACTTTTGTCACTTCCACGCTCTCTCGTCAAACTGTAGCTGAATATTTGTGTACTATTATTTTAATTAATGCCTTCCATAGTCGTACTCTACTGCCCATCGAACCTACACAATATCAACAAAATTTTGAAAAACACAGCCCTCAGTGGCGAACACAATTAATTTGTAACCTAGGATTCGGATTCACAAGGGACACCTTCTTCGGACAAAGTTAAAACTAAATGTTACAGCTTAACGTACCAAAAAATACGAAAACTGTGGTCATACCTGACAGCTTCAGATAGTCAGTTTTTGTGTTGACTGTAGCAGAGGACGCATGGCAGCCCCTAGTGGCTTGCACCTCTGTTGCATTTTATTTTAATTCTGACTATGTGGCGCTGTCAGGTATGACCCCAGCTTTCGTATTTTTTGGTACGTTATGCTGTAACATTTAGTTTTAACTTTGTTCGAAGAAGGTGTCCCTTGAGACACTGAAACCTAGGTTACAAATTAATTGTGTTCGCGACTCAGGGCTGTGTTTTTCAAAATTTTGTATTATACAACAGTCGCTGATTGACAGCCATGTTAAAACCCCTACACAATATCCTCGTCCATTCCTGCACAACTCCTGCTCCCCTCCCAGCCTTATGGCTCATATCGCTGTAACAGAAATAGATGCAAGACTTGTCCCATACATCCTCCACCAAATACTCCAGTACGGTCACAAGCATCACTTATACCATCAAAGGTAGGGGTACTATTGTAATCAGTCATGTGAATTAGAAGCTTAGCTGCAACTACTGGCCGACTGGGGTAGCCGAGCGGTTCTAGGCGCTACAGTACTGGAACCGCGCGACCGCTAGGTCGCAGCTTCGAATCCTGCCTCGGGCAGTGTGTGATGTCCTTAGGTTAGTTACGTTTAAGTAGTTCTAAGTTCTAGGGGACTGATGACCTCAGAATTTAAGTCCCATAGTGCTCAGAGCCATTTGAACCATTTTGCAATTACCGTGCTGCATTTCACATGGGCGTCGCAACCAACAAGCTGTCTGTCCACGTAAATTGCCTCTGACAAACTGTAGCCAAGAAGCAGCTTTATGACCGCACAGCTGAGCACGCTGCCCAACATGACGTTCTTCATTCAATGACTCCTTCACAGCCGATGCCACCTGAATCTTTCCCACCTAGGTCAGATTTTCTGAACTGTGCAGATGGGAAATCTCCCAGCAACACATCCTGTGTTCCCCTATCCCTCCTGACCTCAACCTGCGTTAGTCGTCGTAATTATGCACGCGCTAATCGTCCACGAGACTCAGAGGGCCATAGACACGGGTTCCCAGGTAGATGCCGTGTTTCTTGACTTCCGCAAGGCGTTCCATACAGTTCCCCAAAGTCGTTTAATGAACAAAGTAAGAGCATATGGACTATCAGACAATTGTGTGATTGGATTGAAGAGTTCCTAGATAACAGAACGCAGCATGTCATTCTCAATGGACAGAAGTCTTCCGAAGTAAGAGTGATTCCAGGTGTGCCACAGGGGAGTGTCGTAGGACCGTTGCTATTCACAATATACATAAATGACCTTATGGATGACATCGGAGTTTCACTGAGGCTTTTTGCGGCTGATGCTCTGGTATATCGAGAGGTTGTAACAATGGAAAATTGTACTGAAATGCAGCAGGATCTGCAGCGAATTGACGCATGGTGGAGGGAACGGCTATTGAATCTCAATGTAGACAAGTGTAATGTGCTGCGAATACATAGAAAGAAAGATCCCTTATCATTTCGCTACAATATAGCAGGTCAGCAACTGGAAGCAGTTAATTCCATAAATTATCTGGGATTATGCATTAGGAGTGATTTAAAATGGAATGATTATATAAAGTTCATCGTCGGTAAAGCAGATGCCAGACTGAGATTCATTGGAAGAATCCTAAGGAAATGCAATCTTAAAATAAAGGAAGTAGGTTACAGTACGCTTGTTCGCCTACTGCTTGAATACTGCCCAGCAGTGTGGGATCCGTACCAGATAGGGTTGATAGAAGAGATGGAGGAGATCCAACGGAGAGCAGCGCGCTTCGTTACAGGATCATTTAGTAATCGCGAAAGCGTTACGGAGATGATAGATAAACTCTAGTGGAAGACTATGCAGCAGAGAGGCTCAGTAGCTCGGAACGGGCTTTTGTTGAAGTTTCGAGAACATACCTTCACCGAGGAGTCAAGCAGTATATTTCTCCCTCCTACGTATACCTCGCGAAGAAACCACGAGGATAAAATCACAGAGATTAGAGCTCACACAGAGGCATACCGACAATCCTTCTTTCCTTGAACAACACGAGACTGGAATAGAAGGGAGAACCGATAGAGGTACTCAAGGTACCCTCCGCCACACACTGGCACGTGGCTTGCGGAGTATGGATGTAGATGTAGATGTAGTCCCTTCCCTGTTCCCCTGTTCTATCAGCCCTCTGTTCTATCAATGCACCTTCAGTCTTTTTATTTCTCTTCTTCTTATTTTCTCCTTTTGCGCTACCCTCTTCTCCTCGGCCTCCTTGTAACCTCCAAACTGCACCTAGCTGCCCTACCCCACTCTTCATCTCGTCCCTGTATGCTCCCACAAGCAGCTCTTTACCGTCCCCAGCCCTACCGTGGTATGCCTCCCCCTCCCTGCCCCAGCCTCCTCCTTACCCTCTCAAACAGCTGACACTCTCATCATGCACTTATGGTTTCACTCTGGTTTCAGCTGCCGGTGACTGTAGTCATGTGTGCGTGAGCTGCGTTGTCTATTTTCGACGAAGGCCTTGTTGGCCGAATGCTCAGTTTCTGACAGCCTTTTTGTTGTGCCTATCTGGGACTCAGTATCTCCCCTACATGGTGAATAATAACTATCATTTTCATAATATTGTCAATGATTGTTATTTGTTATTCATCTTGTTGCCCACTTTCTTTTTACTATTGTAATATATTGCCTTGTGATCAGACAGTTACACGCTATAAGCACGCCACTTCAACACAGCAACTAATTTCTGTGGTAAGGGGTTCGCTTCCTGCCACTGTTACGATGGGGCCGAATTTATTTGGAGATCACATTAGGCCACTTTCTACCCATGTTCGATTCCAAGTCTGGTAAATAGTTTTAATGGCGGAAAGTTCCATATGTGTCATTCTTTTAATCAATTAGACCAGTAAGGAGTAGGTTTTCAAAATTACCTGATAGCAGACTTCAATATTGCGAACGAGGTTGATATCTGCACGTACGATGTGTCCAGCATTCACGTTGGCCAAGTCGATGATGCCCACATCACCAAGAGAGTAGTCTTCCACCAACATAATTTCCAATCTGGTGGTCAGTATCTTACCATAAAGGGGCCAAATTACATTGGTCGAGTCTTCGTCCACTGCGGTCCAGACGTGCACACGATATGCATCCTTTGTGAGTCGTGGCATCACCATCATTTTTCTGTAGGAGACATTATACTCCTGTTAACACATGCTTATGAGAAAGAGGATAATACATGCAGTAATCATGAAGTTACAATTACAAAATACAGGAACACACAATAACGTATGCATCCAGAATGAATCCTATGCCCTACCGTGGAGTGTACAATCTTTGGAAATATCCTGGTAAGTTAAGGCTGTGACTCTAATCGGGATACAGACTCGAAACTTTACGGGTGGCGCTCGGCTAATGTAAATAAGTCCCAATCACGAGCCGTCCTCACAACTGCTCCCCTGTCAGTATGCGAGTCTAGGAATTCCTTCTGAAGTATCACACCAGCAAGGTATGAAGCAGAGCTTCTGTGACGCAGTAATCGTAAAACACCTGTGAGTAGAGGTCAGTGTTGTACCACGTAACACTTTAACCCACCCTGAAATAGAAGTTTAATAAATTTTGTGATCCCATTTTGAAATGATGGCGTACACTTTATGTGGACTGCAGATGGCAGTGGTTTTCTCAAATTGAAAAAATTACTCCACAGCGGTAGGGTGCACAACAAATGTGAAAAATTGTTCCAAGGAACTAACATTCTATTGTGATTGAAAAATGTTCTAATTCGAGATAATTTTTTCAATATTTGATTTAATGTCTATGTCTTACAGTATTACTTTACTGCTTGGTAATAATTACTAAGTTAAATCAAACCAAGGATAACTTCTATCAAATAGTAATAACAGGATAAAAAAAATTTCACAGAGACGCTGTTGGCACTAATAAAAATTTCCATTATCGAGACAGGTAAAGTTCTTGAAACATTACAGACACTCATTTAACTTGCAAATATCACATATGCACATATTTTATGGTAAAAAGGCCTTTAGTATCAAGCTACAAGATCGTGCACGCCTGACGAACTATGGTTTAACCATTCATGTTGTTGTCGTGGTCTTCAGTCCAGAGACTGGTTTGATGCAGCTCTCCACGCTACTCCATCCTGTACAAACTTCTTCATCTCCCAGTACTTACGGCAACCTACATCCTTCTGAATCTGCTTAGTGTATTCAACTCTTGGTCTCCCTCTACAATTTTTAACCCCCCCCCCCCCAAACTGCACTCCAACCGGTCCCTTCTTCTTGTCAAGTTGTGCCACAAACTCCTCTTCTCCCCAATTCTATTCAATACCTCCTCATTAGTTATGTGATCTACCCATCTAATCTTCAGCATTCTTCTGTAGCACCACATTTCGAAAGCTTCTATTCTCCTCTTGTCCAAACTATTTTTCGTCCATGTTTCACTTCCATACATGGCTACACTCCATACAAATACTTTCAGAAACGACCTCCTGACACTTAAATCTGTACTCGATGTTAACAAATTTATCCTCTTCAGAAACGCAATCCTTGCCATTGCCAGTCTACATTTTATTTCCTCTCTACTTCGACCATCATCAGTTATTTTGCTCCCTAAATAGCAAATCTCCTTTACTCCATTTAAGTGTCTCATTTCCTAATCTAATTCCCTCAGCATCACCCAACTTAATTCGACTACATTCCATTATCCTCGTTTTGCTTTTGTTGATGTTCATCTTATATCCTCCTTTCAAGACACTGTCCATTCCGTGCAGCTGCTCTTCTATGTCCTTTGCAGTCTCTGACACAATTACAATGTCATCGGCGAACCTCAAAGTTTTTATTTCTTCTCCATGGATTTAATTCCTACTCGGAATTTTTCTTTTGTTTCCTTTACTGCTTGCTCAATATACAGACTGAATAACATCTGGGAGAGGCTACAACCCTGTCTCACTGCCTTCCCAACCACTGCTTCCCTTTATTTCCTCCCGACTCCTATTACTGCCATCTGGTGTCTGTACAAACTGTAAAAAGCCTTCCGCTCCCTGTATTTGACCCCTGCCATCTTCAGAATTGGATAGCGAATATTCCAGTCAACATTGTCAAAAGCTTTCTCTAAGTCTACAAATGCTAGAAACGTAGGTTTTCCTTTCCTTAATCTTTCATCTAAGATAAGTCGTAAGGTCAGTATTGCCTCACGTGTTCCAACATTTCTACGGATACCAAACTGATCTTCCCCGAGGTCGGCTTCTACCAGTTTTTCCATTAGTCTGTAAAGAATTCGCGTTAGTATTTTGCAGCTGTGACTTATTAAACTGATAGTTCGGTAATTTTCACATCTGTCAACACCTGCTTTCAATGGGATTGGAATTATTATATTATTCTTGAAGTCTAAGGGTATTTCGCCTGTCTCATAGATCCTGCTCACCAGATGGTAGAATTTTGTCAGCACTGGCTCTCCCAAGGACGTCAGTAGTTCCAATGGAATGTTGTGTACTCCGGGGGCCTTGTTTCGACTCAAGTCTTTCAGTGCTCTGTCAAACTCTTCACGCAGTATCGTATCTCCCATTTCATCTTCATCTACATCCTCTTCCATTTCCATAATATTGTCCTCAAGTGCATCGCCCTTGTATAGGACCTCTATATACCCCTTCCACCTTTCTCCTTTCCCTTCTTTGCTTAGAACTGGGTTTCCATCTGAGCTCTTGATATTCATACAAGTGGTTGTCTTTTCTCCAAAGGCTCCTTTAATTTTCCTGTAGGCAGTATCTATCTTACCCCTAGTGAGATAAGCCTCTACATCCTTACATTTGTCCTCTAGCCATACCTGCTTAGCCATTTTGCTATTCCTATCTATCTCATATTTGAGACGTTTGTATTCCTTTTTGGCTGCTTCATTTACTGCATTTTTATATTTTCTCCTTACATCAATTAAATTCAATATTTCTTCTGTTACCCAAGGATTTCTACTAGCCCTCGTCTTTTTACCTACTAGATCCTCTGCTGCCTTCACTATTTCATTCCCCAAAGCTACCCATTCTTCTTCTACTATATTTCTTTCGTCAATTGTTCTCTTATGCCCTCCCTGAAACTCTGTACAACCTCTGATTAAGTCAGTTTATCCAGGTCCCATCTCCTTAATTTCCCTCTTTTTGGCAGTTTCTTAAGTTTTAATCTACAGTTCATAACCAATAGATTGTGGTCAGAGACCACATCTGCCCCTGGAAATGTCCAGCAATTTAAAACCTGGTTCCTAAATCTCTGTCTCACCATTATATAATAAATCTGAAACCGTTCACTATCTCCAGGCTTCTTCAATGTATACAACCTTCTTTCATGATTCTTGAACCAAGAGTTAGCTATGATTAAGGTATGCTCTGTGCAAAATTCTACCAGGCGGCTTCCTCTTTTATTTCTTACCCTCAATCCATATTCACCTACTACGTTTCCTTCTCTCCCTTTTCCTACTCTCGAATTCCAATCACCCATGACTATTAAATTTTCGTCTCCCTTCACTACCTGAATAATTTCCTTTATCTCATCATACATTTCATCAATTTCTGCATCATCTGCAGAGCTAGTTGGCATATAAACTTGTACTACTGTAGTAGGCGTGGGCTTCGTGTCTATCTTGGCCACAATAATGCGTTCACTATGCAGTTTGTAGTAGCTTACCCGCACTCCTATTTTCCCATTTATTATTAAACCTAATCCTGCGTTACCCCTATTTGATTTTGTATTTATAACCCTGTATTCACCTGACCAAAAGTCTTGTTCCTCCTGCCAACGAGCTTCACTAATTCTCACTATATCTAATTTTAACCTATCCATTTCCCTCTTTAAATTTTCTAACCTACCTGCCGGATTAAGGGATCTGACATTCCACGCTTCGATCCGTAGAACGCCAGTTTTCTTTCTCCCGATAAC
The DNA here is from genome assembly GCF_023864275.1 of Schistocerca cancellata. Taxonomy (NCBI): domain Eukaryota; kingdom Metazoa; phylum Arthropoda; class Insecta; order Orthoptera; family Acrididae; genus Schistocerca; species Schistocerca cancellata. The sequence goes on along the minus strand of NC_064630.1, from coordinate 615,151,345 downwards.
GATGTTCTCTTGAGTAGTTCCCGCCCGGAGATCCGAATGGGGGACTATTTTAGCTCCTGAATATTTTTACCCAAGAGGACGCCATCATCATTTAACCATACAGTAAAGCTGCATGCCCTCGGGAAAAATTACGGCTGTAATTTCTTCTTGCTTTCAGCCGTTCGCAGTACCATCTCAGCAAGGCCGTTTTGGTTAGCGTTACAAGGCCAGATCAGTCAATCATCCAGACTGTTGCCCCTGCAACTACTGAAAAGGCTGCTGCGCCTCTTTAGGAACCATACGACTGTCTGGCCTCTCAACAGATATCCCTCCGTTGTGGTTGCACCTACGGTACGGCCATCTGTATCGCCGAGGCACGCAGGCCTCCCCACCAACGGCAAGGTTCATGGGAGGGGGGGGGGGGCAACCATTCATAGATTATGTAATTTTCTTTGAAAAATATGATGAATCTTACACCTTGTAAAACTCATTATCTGGGGAATTTACACTACCTTCAAAATAGCTTTTATGTATTATACAGTACTTAGACATATAGAACTCGAAACATTTAGAAATACTGGGCAAAACAAAAACAGTAGAAGAGTCCTTATGGCACGGTCCTTCATGTGATTCCAAAATCTGTCACTAAACGAAGCACAGACCAGGAAACATCATATGTTCCTAGATACACAATCCTCCAGTCCAACACTTTACCCGTCGCGTCAGTAGCAATGTAACGTAGAAAAACTATAAAAATATTTGAGCTGTGTCTGGCTCATGTTATGCTTTGCATTATTTATTGCTATTCTGTGATTAGTCTCCCACGGTTATTGCGATTATGCTATTATCCTCTCTCTCTGCGAGTCGCAGCAGCAGTGTGTATCGATATTCGCACCCTTGTACTATCTTTGGCGTCGCGCTTATAGTTTATGCCGTGTGCGGGCAGGTGGTTGGATGGCGTGTAGCAGCGAGGAAGTCTCCATGGAGCGTGTCTGTCTGGGCCCACTGGCGGCGTCCACGCGCGGTCGGAGTGTGAGGTATTGTTCCCATTGCTACGAGGTCCGTGGCTGACCGATCCCGGACACGAAATTTGAGTCTTTACTTAATCTACCAGCCAGCCCAAACTGTTCATATTGTGTCGTTTGAATTTCGTTGTGGGCTGTTGGGACATTCCCGCGAGCAACAACGTGTGTCTTCAAGTAGGCTGAATTCTAGCCGACCTCCTGTGGAATTTAACTTAACTTGATTATTTTGAATTGAAGTATCTTCTGACTTGTGGCCGTCAACGTTCTGGTTACCTGCCCCGGCCTATGACGTAAATTCAGTCAGTGTATTATCCTCATCGTGTTCTGGATGTCCAGAATGGCGTGTATTTTGACAGCTGAATGTGTAATTTCTTACGGGCGCCGATAACTCTGCATTGTTCCATTGAACTCCCTGTTGTGTGCTTGTCGGGTGGAGCGGAAGTTATCCTGTCGCTTGGTCCGTTGACTGTCTGGCGGTTGGGTTGCCGTCGGATTGCGAATTTGTTGGGCCGACTGCCTGTATCACCTAAGCGAGCATTAGGGTTTGAAGTCCAGCCCCACCCTCGGAAACTTGTGAGCGCCGTTTGATGTGCTGTCCTTTCAATTTGTCCTTATTGTTTGTTTTTAAATGGTTTCTAGCCGATTTTAAATTAAAATTGTTTTGCCCTTAAGGCGTGAGATTGTTTGGGCCTTCAGCCTGATTTAAAGATATTTTTAGGATAAGGCCTTCTGCCTTGTAAATTCAAATTCCTGTTTTTGAGTCTTAAGGTATTGGCCTTCAGCCGATTTTCAATTAATTTTGCCCTTAAAGCGTGAGATTAAATGGCGGATTAAGCCGGGAATTAAATTCAAAAATTGATGTTTGGCTTGCTTTCTTTTTAATTTTTTTCTCTACTCTAGTAATGTTCGTCAAATGAATAAAGTATGTTCGGGTGCAACTGACAGCCACTAATTTTGGCCCCTTTCCACAAACTAAACTATCTGCCCTGTCCTGCAGGTATAGCAGGGGATCTCAATATTGTTCCAGTAAAGGAGGAACCAAGCAGAACTAATTGGAAAAACTTCAATCAAATGTAATTCGTCCACTAAAGAAGCGTCTCAGTCGCAACTCTGACCAATTCCTGAGTATTATTCTTCCGTTTGGGACCATCTCCACTTCGGAAAAAAGACGAAGTGAAAGAAAAGACCAAACACACAGCGGCATATTTTCTCACAGTTTCGATTTGAGAGCGACAGAATGTTACGCCTCAAACAGAATGTTACCTCATCAAACTCCACTGGCAGCCGCTACAAGCGATAAGTTGTACATCAAACGCGAGAGAGTACGTTCCACCAGGAGTCGAGTAACACATTAATGTCTCCCACAAACGCCTCCCGAAGTAGTAGAAAATAAGATGAATTAGAGGTCAATTGAGATTTCAGTTAGGTTACATCATGGTCAGGCAGAGATTCCGAATTCATAATCTGGAATGAAAGGCGCACCCAGGAGCACAAACAGACTCAGATCACAATTTAGTAGTGGTGAAGAGTAGGCGTAAGTTTAAAGAGACTACTCAGGTAGACTCACTGCGTAAGTAGTGGGATACGAAAATACTAAGATATGAAGAGACAAACTTGAAGTTCTCTGATGCTAGAGATACTGCGATAATGGATAGCTCAGTACACCGTCCTGCTAGAAAGGAGAAAACTGCATTCACAGAAGTAGGAAAGAAAGCCATGCGAACAGGGAAGGCAACTGCGAACAAACAATGTATGACAAACGAAATACTTCAGCTCATCTACAAAAGATGGAAGTACAAAAATGTTCAAGGTCATTCACGAACACAGAAATACATGTCTCTAAGAAACGAAGTCAGCAGCAAATGCTGGGAACCTAAGACAAAATGGGTGTATTAAATATATGAAGAAATCGGCAAAGAAATGATTGTCGATAAGACTGACTCAGCATATAGGAAAGTCAAAACAACCTTCAGGTCAAAACAACCTTTGGTGCAATTAAAAGCAAGAGTGGTAACATTAAGAGTCCAATGGGAAATCCACTGCTATATGCAGAGGAGAGAGGGCCTCTATGAAAAGGAAGACTTGAAGTGATAGAAGAAGAAACAGGAGTTGAAAGTGAAGAGATAGAAGATGCACTATTTGAATCAAAATTTAAAAGTGTATTGGAAAGCTTAACATCATACACTCCTGGAAATTGAAATAAGAACACCGTTAATTCATTGTCCAAGGAAGGGGAAACTTTATTGACACATTTCTGGGGTCAGATACATCACATGATCACACTGACAGAACCACTGGCACATAGACACAGGCAACAGAGCACAATGTCGGCACTAGTACAGTGTATATCCACCTTTCGCAGCAATGCAGGCTGCTATTCTCCCATGGAGACGATCGTAGAGATGCTGGATGTAGTCCTGTGGAACGGCTTGCCATGCCATTTCCACCTGGCGCCTCAGTTGCACCAGCGTTCGTGCTGGACGTGCAGACCGCGTGAGACGACGCTTCATCCAGTCCCAAACATGCTCAATGGGGGACAGATCCGGAGATCTTGCTGGCCAGGGTAGTTGACTTACACCTTCTAGAGCACGTTGGGTGGCACGGGATACATGCGGATGTGCATTGTCCTGTTGGAACAGCAAGTTCCCTTGCCGGTCTAGGAATGGTAGAACGATGTGTTCGATGACGGTTTGGATGTACCGTGCACTATTCAGTGTCCCCTCGACGATCACCAGTGGTGTACGGCCAGTGTAGGAGATCGCTCCCCACACCATGATGCCGGGTGTTGGCCCTGTGTGCCTCGGTCGTATGCAGTCCTGATTGTGGCGCTCACCTGCACGGCGCCAAACACGCATACGACCATCATTGGCACCAAGGCAGAAGCGACTCTCATCGCTGAAGACGACACGTCTCCATTCGTCCCTCCATTCACGCCTGTCGCGACACCACTGGAGGCGGGCTGCACGATGGTGGGGCGTGAGCGGAAGACGGCCTAACGGTGTGCGGGACCGTAGCCCAGCTTCATGGAGACGGTTGCGAATGGTCCTCGCCGATACCCCAGGAGCAACAGTGTCCCTAATTTGCTGGGAAGTGGCAGTGCGGTCCCCTACGGCACTGCGTAGGATCCTACGGTCTTGGCGTGCATCCGTGCGTCGCTGCGGTCCGGTCCCAGGTCGACGGGCACGTGCACCTTCCGCCGACCACTGGCGACAACATCGATGTACTGTGGAGACCTCACGCCAGACGTGCTGAGCAATTCGGCGGTACGTCCACCCGGTCTCCCGCATGCCCACTATACGCCCTCGCTCAAAGTCCGTCAACTGCACATACGGTTCACGTCCACGCTGTCGCGGCATGCTACCAGTGCTAAAGACTGCGATGGAGCTCCGTATGCCACGGCAAACTGGCTGACACTGACGGCGGCGGTGCACAAATGCTGCGCAGCTAGCGCCATTCGACGGCAACACCGCGGTTCCTGGTGTGTCCGCTGTGCCGTGCGTGTGATCATTGCTTGTACAGCCCTCTCGCAGTGTCCGGAGCAAGTATGGTGGGTCTGACACACCGGTGTCAATGTGTTCTTTTTTCCGTTTCCAGGAGTGTATAAGGTAGAAGGGATAAATAAAATTGCATCGGAATTTCTTATCTCATGGTTGGGGGGGGGGGGGGGGCGGGCGGAAGTGGCAACAAAATGATTAATCACGTTGGGGTGCAGAATGTGTGAGTCTGGCGATATATCCCCTGACTTTCGCAAAACCATGATCCATACAATTCAGAAGATTACAAGAGCCAACAGATGCAAGAATTATCACTAAATCAGCTTAATCGCTCATGCATCCAAGTTGCTGACAAAACCAATGTACGGCAGAATGTAAAATAAAATTGAGGATGTTTTAGAAGACCATCAGTTTGACTTTAAGAAACGTAAAGGCACCAGAGAGGCGGTTTTGACATTGTAGTTGATAGTGGAAGTAAGGCTAAAGGAAAACACTCTCTTAGGATTTGTCGAACCAGAAAAAGAGTTCGACAATGTAAAATGGAACAAGACGTTAGAATTTCTGAGAAAAATAGGGGTAAGCTATAGCGAGAGACTGGTAATAAACAATATGTACAATAGCCAAGGAGGAACAATAAGACTGGAAGACCAATATCTATGTGCTTGGATAAACAAGAGTGTGAGACAGGGACGTAGTCTTTCGCCCCTACTGTTCAATCTATACATAGAAGAAGCAATGAAAAAATAAGAGATCCAAGAACAGGGTCAGAATTCAGGGTGAAAATATATCACTGTTATTCTCAGTAAAAGAGAAGTAGAATTGCCGGATTTGTTGAATGGAATGAACAGTCTAATGAGTACATAATATCGAATGAGACGAAAGCAATGAGAAGTACAAGAAATGACAACTGCATAGCAAAATAACACATGACAAACAGAGCACTGCCGGCCGCGGTGGCCATGTGGTTCTAGGCGTTCGGTCCGGAACCGCGCGCCTACTACGGTCGCAGGTTCGAATCTTGCCTCGGGCATGGATGTGTGTGATGTCCTTAGGTTAGTTAGGTTTAAGTAGTTCAGAGTTCTGATGACCACTGATGTTAAGTCCCATAGTGCTCAGAGCCATTTGAACCATTTGAAACAGAGCACTGATTGCCTAAAAACGGCGTAGCACTGAAAAAAGGGTATTCCTGGTCAAGAAAGTCTACTGATATCAAACATAGTCCTTTAGAAGATAAAAATTTCTGAGCAAAACATCGTGTGGTAGTGAAACATGGACTAGGAAAACCAGAAGAGAATCGAAGAATTTGAGGATGAAAGCTAGAGAAGAAAGTTAAAAATTAGGTAGACTGACAATATAAGGAATATGGAGGTTCTCTGCTGAATCGACAAGGAGAGCAATCTATGGAAGACACTGTCAAGAAAAGGGACAGTTTGATAGCATGACAGCACATCTGTTAAGATGTCAGGGAATAAATTCTATAATACTATAGGAAACTTTAGAGGGTAAAAACTAAGGAGGAAGAGATGGGATACATCGAGCAAGTAATTGAGGATATAGTTTGCAAGTGCTACTCTGAGGTGATACGTTTGGCACACGAAAGGAACTTGTTGTGGATCGCCTCAAACCGGTGGTAAATTTTAGTTATTTTACATTGTTTGAAATACGTCTTATTTTCACTATTACCATTCAAAATCACATTAGCCTTAACGTTAATTGTATAGTGGGTAACATGTGATACTGCAGCGTTTCAGGTAAGTGAAGATTCACCATGAAGGATGTCAAGAAGCTGATGATGTAAGATATCTTTGAATTCTCAGTCCGTAACACGTATGATAAAGATGAATATGTTCAGAGTTAAACAGCACAGTATTGCTGCGAGATGATCGATAAATCCCATGAGAAATGCACCCTGCATCACTTTGAAGCTTGATTTTAGAGTTACAAGAACCTGACATTTAATCCATTGGATTACATCATCAGACACTCTTTCGTCTGACTAGATTAGAAGGCAGTTTACAGGACACATTAGATTCGATTTTTTGAATCCTACGTGAGTAAATCATACATGGAAGCTAAACTGGAAACGACTAAAGAAGATCATAATGTACTCTTACAACTGTGTGGCTTAAGGCGACAATAGCGTTAACAACAGTTAAAATTTGGTCACTCGTTGAAGTGGTTGGTCAGCACTCCTTTAGCCTAAGAAGGAAACAGGGGTGTCTAGTTCTCTCCAAACCCTATATTAGTATTTGGCGTGAGAGTACGAGCACAGTGGAAAAATTTGTATTTGGGGACAGCAATATCCCTTAGCATCTCAATACACTTAACGTAGAGCGTACAATTCGGTATTTTTGTAATACTGGCCTAATGTCAAAGGATTTCTTCAGTAATCTAGGCAATGACAACAGTCTGAGGGTAACGCCGAGGATCATACTGAAAAGCACTTGACGGTGAAAAAATTACGAGTGATGAACCATCTTCTTCAAAAATAACGGACATTTGATGGAACAAAATTTTGGAAATAAAACCTCTGACCTGAACACAATTATAATTAGAAAACAGTTGCACAGAACAACATTTTTTTCAGCGCCAGCATAACAATAAATTGTGAGTTTTATACAAGACATGTAATTGAAAAATGAAACTAAAAATGATATTTCATTGTACATTAGGGTTCACTATTAAGTGACTTCGCATTGTTGTCAGATTGTTTTACACAACAGTGACGACATAGGCACTCAAATCAGCTAAAAGGAGGGCTGTGTGTCACTTTGTTGGTTGTCACCAATGTTGAATAATAAATATACGAATAATGGAAGTGTTGGGCATGTTGTTAAGATATTTAGTAGCAGCAAAACCGTTGACAAGCTAGGGCACAGGAATAAAGTCTTCTGCGTTGAAATGATGATACAACTACTCGTTTATAAAGGGTGTTTCACTCAACGAGTTTTTAAAAAAGGCATACCATTTCAAGCAGCGTACAAAACTATCGAACGCTATGAGATCGAAACATTCATTAAAAGAACTCTCGAATTATAATGCAGAACGACTAATAAAACTCACAACTGATCTTTCAAGGACATAATAAATTTGCGTAACCTGTTACTGTACTATGGACATTATTTTTTATTTTAACTATGAGCCTATTTCAGCTATACAATAATCATCATGTTATGTTCAATAGAACATTTCATATATTTTGGTAAATTTGCTGTATCGTATGTGAGTTACGAATAATAAGATTTTACACACGTTTATAAGTTATGGCTTCCATGCAACATTGTTGTTTCTTTTGTTGTCTATTTGTTTGTGATTACATTTTACATTATTGTAGCAGTAATAATCATTTTCGTAGTTTGGTCTGACTCTTCGTTTATTAGTGGTCAGAAATTAATCTCAATCGATAGTTAACATTTAGTGAACCCAATTGTGACAGATTTCAATGACATTATGAAATTTATTTCAGACCAATACTAAATGAAAAGTCAGAACAAGCTGCAAAACTGATATTCTTGTTACATTAATCCGAAACATAATCAGGAACAAATAGACAGCAACAGAAATAACGACACTGCATGGAAGGCTGGATTTGAAACGTATGTAAAATCAAATTATTCATAATTCACATGTAATACAAGAAATGTACCAAACTTCATAAAATGTTCAATTGCAAATAATCTGATGATGGTTGCGTTGCTAAAATAGGCCCATAGTTCAAATAAAATGCAATACTCATAACAGCATAACAGCTTATACAAATTTTTTATGTCCTTGAAAGACATTTATTACGCAGCATTTCAAGAGGGTTCAAATATAATTTTTTATTTGATGGTAAATTGAAATGCTTAAATACTGTTTTAGTGGCGCAAAAGTCACCAGTGTTTTTCCGAAAACGTACTGTTATCAGTTCACGAAGAAATGACCAGATAACATACTCCTACACTTGGATAGAGTCCAAACATTGGTACATGTGCTCTGCAGAGCTATACGTCCATTACAATAGAGCATTAAAACCGTCTCAAATAATAATAATTCATTATGAATATAAAAAGCTAAAGACAGGTCAGAACTCACAAGTGCTTCTTTGCAAACTGGAAGTCGCTTCCTCCGAAATCTCTGTTCATTAGTAACTCGGGAAATCTGTGTTTGAGGGAGAAGTATGCGTCTAATCCCAGTTTCACCTTCTCCATGCTGCACTTGGAGTTGATATACATTCGCTCAATGAGGGACTCGTCTGGAACACAGAATTCCCGTAGAGAATACGAAGGTAGATTTTTACAAGTATATTAATGACACAGAAAACAGAAAGGATTCTCTTATCGACAGAAATTTTACTATGTACAATTTCCTAACATAGAAGTAACACGACATGAAATTTTTTGTTTTCTGCTACATATGTGTCGTCAAAATGGTTATATGGTCCCATAATCAATGTATTATACTGTACATACGCATATGAATTCACACTGATAATAAACGTAGTATGCATACTATTAATGAGAGTAATAGCATTCCGAAGCATTCGTAATCAGTGAACAGATAACCGAGATAACGAGCTGGAAGAGGTCCACAAAATTTGAGAATAAGGTGTAAAGCTGGTCAGAGTAATCCTGTATTTTCCATAAGCTAAGATAGAGGCAGTGAAGTAGTAACACGGAATTTAAAACGACCGTAGGTAGTGTTTATTTCCTTCTTAAGTTGCAATCGCAAAGAAGTAGAAGAGACTATAACTCTTTGTTTCACAGTGATCATTAAAAAAACCTGATCCTCCGTAACGACATATAGTTGAGTTATTTCTGCACTTGTTAAACGTGTAATAAATTGGAGCGATTTTTAGGTACAATAATGATAAGACAATGCTGCTACAGACATACTAATGAAAGACACAAATAATATATAGATGTAAGAAGCATTACATCTATGTAATTACACCAATAATGTTGATTGTATGCGCATTACTTGGGCGTAATATATGGCCTATAGCGTGACAAACTTACTGACCTACGGCGTCAGGTAAGTGTGGCTGCATCCTGAGCCACTCTCGCAGTGACGTCACAGCCTTCTTGATGTCCTCCTCGTTGGTACCCAGCTGTTTCCTGACGTACGCCACCTCCTCAGGTGTGATCACCAAGTATTTGCCGGTGTCTGACATTGCTGTAAAGCAGAAAGTAGACACAATCGCTTGAACCAGAACACCAGTTCACTAATAGAAAAACCTGAAGGCGTATGTGACACTCAGCCACTGATTGCTTAACAGAAATCGAAGAAGGCCGATTAGAGTTTATATGGTGGCATCATCAAGGTTGGATTGTTTCCAGGATCTGGAAGGAAATTGGCCGATAGCTTTCAAAGGCATTTGCCTGGTGTGATTTAAGAAAAACACTGGAAACCTAAATATGGATGGCCAGGCTGCTTTACGTTTCTTTTGAACGAATGTACACTGTGGTATTATTACCCATAGATCTCATTGTGATGTAGGCGTCTTGGGAAGACGGCGCTGTATTCCTACTGAATCTCTCCACTGTAGGTCCGGTAGACCTTTATTGGATTAAGATTACATTCAGGAAACGTAACAGGTCGAAAATAACCGATTGAATCACTGCATTTTTTTCTTTTTTTTGGTCATCAGTCTACTGACTGGTTTGATGCGGCCCGCCACGAATTCCTTTCCTGTGCTAACCTCTTCATCTCAGAGTTGCACTTGCAACCTACGTCCTCAATTATTTGCTTCACGTATTCCAGTCTCTGTCTTCCTCTACAGTTTTTGCCCTCTACAGCTCCCTCTAGTACCATGGAAATCATTCCCTCATGTCTTAGCAGATGTCCTATCATCATGTCCCTTCTCCTTATCAGTGTTTTCCACATATTCCTTTCCTCTCCGATTCTGCGTAAAACCTCCTCATTCCTTACCTTATCAGTCCACCTAATTTTCAACATTCGTCTATAGCACCACATCTCAAATGCTTCGATTCTCTTGTGTTCCGGTTTTCCCACAGTCCATGTTTCACTACCATACAATTCTGTACTCCAGACGTACATCCTCAGAAATTTCTTCCTCAAATTAAGGCCGTTATTTGATAGTAGTAGACTTCTCTTGGCCAGAAATGCCTTTTTTGCCATAGCGAGTCTGCTTTTGATGTCCTCCTTGCTCCGTCCGTCATTGGTTATTTTACTGCCTAGGTAGCAGAATTCCTTAACTTCATTGACTTCGTGACCATCAATCCTGATGTTAAGTTTCTCGCTGTTCTCATTTCTACTACTTCTCATTACTTTCGTCTTTCTCCGATTTACTCTCAAACCATACTGTGTACTCATTGGACTGTTCATTCCGTTCAGCAGATCATTTAATTCTTCTTCACTTTCACTGAAGATAGCAATGTCATCACATTGATATCCTTTCACCTTGTATTTTAATTCCACTCCTGAACCTTTCTTTTATTTCCATCATTGCTTCCTCGATGTACAGATTGAAGAGTAGGGGCGAAAGGCTACAGCCTTGTCTTACACCTTTCTTAATACGAGCACTTCGTTCTTGATCGTCCACTTTTATTATTCCCTCTTGGTTGTTGTACATATTGTATATGACCCGTCTCTCCCTATAGCTTACCCCTACTTTTTTCAGAATCTCGAACAGCTTGCACCATTTTATATTGTCGAACGCTTTTTCCAGGTCGACAAATCCTATGAAAGTGTCTTGATTTTTCTTTAGCCTTGCTTCCATTATTAGCCGTAACGTCAGAATTGTCTCTCTCGTCCCTTTACTTTTCCTAAAGCCAAACTGATCGTCACCTAGCGCATTCTCAATTTTCTTTTCCATTCTTCTGTATATTATTCTTGTAAGCAGCTTCGATGCATGAGCTGTTAAGCTGATTGTGCGATTCCTGCATAGGACCGTGAATATGGAAATTAAAAGAAATCTATCCTAAGGATATAAGGTAACATCAGAAACAGCAGAAAATACTTGAGTAACTTGGTTGACTAATTTGGGGGAGGGGACCAAACAGCGACGTCATCGGTCCCATCGGATTGTGGACATTTCAAAGGAACCATCCCGGAATTTGCCTGAAGCGTATAGGGAAATCACGGGAAACCTCAATCAGGATGGCCGGACACGGGCTTCAACCGTCGTCTTCTAAAATACGAGTCCAGTGTGCTAACTACTCTGCCACCTCGCTCGCTACGGGAGAAGGATTCCTCATAAATAGGAAGGTTGGGCAGAGAGTAAGTTATTCTGAATGGTTAGTGACAGGATTTTCCTCATCAGAATCGACATGAAACGAACGCCAATAATGGAGAGCAAACTGAAGTGGAATGTCTCTAAGAATCCATGTGGATAGAAGCAGGTACTGAAGTAATGTCGAATGATGAGACAATATCTCTAAGTGTGTAATATAACGCTAATGAATACGACAGTAGGCTGTTTAGTTGAAGAGGAATTTACACATCTAAAAATGGAAACCACAGTAATTGATTAGTCAGATTTGGGTAAAAGGAACGTAACTGTGAAGACACCTTGGGTAACAACAGATGTATTTCAGTTGACCAATAAGAGAAGGAGGTACAGAAATCTCAGATTACGACAGAAGTTCAGCAATCAAAGTCGCTAAGGCTTAAGATACGTAGGAAGAGCAGAGGAGCCAAAATGAAATGGCTACACGAAAAATGCGAATAAATCGAGAGAAGAACAGATTCAGCATGCACCTTCGGTGAAATTAAATGCAAGGGCGCCAACATTGAGAGTGCTATGGGAATCCCATTTCTAAACGAAGGGCAGGGAGCGGATACGTGGGATAAGTACACTGATGACCTCTACGAGGGGAGAAGTTGTATAGTGACATGGTAGAAGAAGAAATGGAAGGCGACATGGAAGACAATGGATTAAGTAGCCGAGTTCAACAGAGCTTTGGATGAACTGAGATCTAATCAGGTAGGGAAGTGTCGCCAAAATGACAATTCAAGTTGCTAAAATTTCTGAGTCTGGAGACATACCATCAGATATTGAAAGTAAAGCGAAGAAAGACGAGTAGTACAAGTGAGACAATACCGGAACTGGCGGAACAAGAAGTAGATAAGGCTTCTGTTTCCTTAGAAGCAAACTAGTATGTGACGATGAAGCAAGGTGGACTCAAAGAAGTAGAGTAGCAGAGGCAAGGAGTACATCCCTGCTTAAAGAATTCTACTAGTATCAAACGTAAGACTTATTTTAAGGGAGAAAATTTTATGAACCTAGTTTCGCAGCACAGCATTGTATAGAACTAAATCATAAATTGTTTCAAAGACAGAAATGAAGAGAATCGAAACTTTTGAGATATGGTGCTTTAGAAACAAGTTGAAAATTAGGTGGACTTATAAGGAAAGAGGAGTTTTCACACAGAATAAACGAGGAGAGAAATACGTGGAAATCATTGACAAGAAGAAGAGACAGGGTGATAGGACATCAAGGAATAGCTTCCATAGTAGATAAAGAAGATGTAGAGGGTATAAAAAACAAAGGAATATATGGACTGTCATACACCACAACACAAAAAATAGGAAAGCGGAGGTGTGATGTGCTTATACAGGCAAGCAAATGATTACAACTTCAGAAAAGCTGAATTATTTATTCAAAACTGAGTAAACGAAAAACTTTTTGGTCCACCTCTTTGCTTGCCTGTACATACACATCACATCTACCGATTTCTGTCCCACTCGGATGATTCCTTCGTGGTTCGTCATATTTTTTTTTTTCTTTTTTGTCGTAGTGTGTATTTCGGAGAAATACTTGCGGCTGGCGATTCTGTTCTTCTGTGATGAAAAGTTTGACGCAGGAGAGGAATTCGCGACGGGCTGCGTCAGGCCAGTCAGAAGACTGATGACATAGAAAAAAACTTAAGGAAATTAAATTTTCCTCTACCAACAAATTTAGACTGCATTTCATCGACAGCTGCAGAGATGGTACGTAAATTCTATGGAAGGTTAATTGAGATAAGAATTCTGTGTTTAACAAGGAACGGCAACTTTTTCGTGAACCACCTAAAACTTGGCAAACATTAAACTTTTCGTGTAACTAATTGAACGAAAATGTAAACAATTATTTTATGTGTAATGAAGAGACAAGTTCTTTTTTTAAGAGACAAACTCTGCCAGAAGTATTATGAAAAATCTCAAATCACTGCCATCAGGGCTCAGCATTTATTTTCTGCGTACGGGCTTGGCGACCTGAGCAGGAGTTCCTGAGCAGGAGACTGGCAAGCATCTGCAGACCTCTGTCACCACAAACTCTGGGAGTGCTAGAACGACTACTGTGCGACGTGAGAGTCGAACATTGTGCGCCACAGGGAACTGAAATCTTGGCTTGACCACCCGGATCGCGAGGATGGTATAAACATCTATAAGAATCCCTCCAGTCTCAAGGTGTGCTGCATGCTGATGAGATGCGTTCTTGTTGAGGTGGAACTGTCGTTAACTGGCAAACTGAGTTAACTGCCCACCTCAGTTGTATAGGTTGTTCAGGCAAGTGGAACGGATCTATCCGTTGGCTAGCAGAATACTGATGTAGATGTAAAAGGTCCTAAATCAACATTACAGGGTATTGCACGAAAACCCAAGGAAATGGGTTACTTATCCTCTTTGAACTAATCACTAGGTAGGCTATTACGGTCATAATTCACACAGTGAGTGAAATGTGAAGCTGTTGGTTTTGTAGTTCATTCAATGGAAAGTGAGTGGAAAATCCGTCACTTTTTTTTACACCACTGGCCATAAAATTGCTACACCAAGAAGAAATGCAGATGATAAACGGATATTCATTGGACAAATATCTTATATTAGAACTGACATGTGATTACATTTTCACGCAGTTTGGGTACATGGATCCTGAGAAATCAGTACCCAGAACGACCACTTCTGTCCGTAATAACGGCCTTGACACGCCTGGGAATTGAGTCAAACAGAGCTTGGATGGCGTGTACAGGTATAGCTGCCCATGCAGCTTCAACACGATATCACAGTTCATCAAGAGAGGTGACTGGCGTATTGTGACGAGCCAATTGGTCGGTGACCATGGACCAGACGTTTTCAGTTGGAGAGAGATTTGGACAATGTGCTGACCAGGGCAGCAGTCGAACATTTTCTGTATCCAGAAAGGGACGTACAGGACCTGCAACATGCGATCGTGCATTATCCTGCTGAAATGTAGGAGACGTGTAACCAATGGCACCCCATACCATCACGCCGGGTGATACGCCAGTATGGCGATCACGAATACACGCTTCAAATGTGCGTTCAACGCGATGTCGCTAAACACGGATGTGACCATCATGATGCTGTAAACTGAACCTGGATTCATCCGAAAAAATGATGTTTTGCCATTCGTGCACCCAGGTTCGTCGTTGACTACACCATCGAAGGCGCTCGCTCCTGTCTGTGATGCAGCGTCAAGGGTAACCGCAGCCATGGTCTCCGAGCCGATATTCCATGCTGCTGCAAACGTCGTCGAACTGTTCTTGCTGATGCTTGTTGTCCTGCAAACGTCCCCATCTGTTAACTCAGGGATCGAAACGTAGATGCACTATCCGTACAGCCATGCGGATAAGATGCCTGTCGTCTCGGCTGCTAGTGATACGAGGCCGTTGTGATCCAGCACGGTGTTCCTTATTACCCTCCTGAACCCACCGATTCCATATTCTGCTAACAGTCATTGGATCTCGACCAACGCGAGCAGCAATGTCGCGATACGATAAATCGCAATCGCGATAGGCAACAATCCGACCTTTATCAAAGCCGGAAACGTGATGGTACGCATTTCTCCTCCTTATACGAGGCATCACAACAACGTTTCACAAGGGAACACCGGTCAACTGCTGTTTGTTATGAGAAATCGGTTGGAAACTTTCCTTATGTCAGCACGTTGTAGCTGTCGCCACCGGCGCCAACCTTCTGTGAATGCTCTGAAAAGCTAATAATTTGCATATCACAGCATCTTCTTCCTGTCGGTTAAATTTCGCGTGTGTAGCACTTCATCTTCGTCGTGTAGCAATTTTAATGGCCAGTAGTGTATTTTAGTTTCGTCCCTTCGTAACGGTTACTGATTCCAAAATCATACCTAAACTTCGGACAACGTATCATGTAACTTAAATACAGATATTTAACATAAGTTGCTATCTGATGGGCACATCACAAAAAAGAACCAAAAAATTAGACGTTACTTAAACCATGATAATTGATCACTCCATGCTCGTAACCTCACATTTAGATTGTGCGCAACTCGTGGTCTAGTGGCTAGCGTTTCTGCCTCTGGATCACGGGATCCCGGGTTCAACTCCGGCCGGGTTGGGATTTTCTCTGCCAGGGGACTGGGTGTTCGTATTGTTCTCATCATTTCATCATCATCTTCATCATTCATGAAAATGGCAAAATTAGACTGTATAAAGTTGGTACATTGTACGTGCGCTGATGACCACGCAGTTGAACGCCCCACAAACTAATCATCAACCTCATCATCATAATCACATTTAAATTCTTGCACAGCCACACAACCATCACAATGCGTGGTTCCAACAGTTACAAAAGAAATTAATTTATCAACTTAAGCACCTACACACAGATACTTGGTTACTTGTACCTTGTCTATTTAGGCACACGTTACGATCAGATAGCACATCGCTCACGTAAACCAAGAAGCAGGAAAGCAATGAACTTTGAGGAGCAGGCAGAAACCTTCCGACGATGCCAAAGCCGCCGCTCACGATCAACATTTGCACGGATTTGAGAAAGGAAGATAGTTCCATGCTGCGGTTAGCACTGCAAAGATGTCAAGTGCCAGGTTGTTTAATATTTTTAAATGTTCGGATAATAAGATGCCGTCTCTTTATCTAAGAATAGATGATGAATGCAGCTAGCCGCTATCTCTGTGTAATGTGTCTGTATAGGCGTGTATCTGTTGCCTTTAAGATCCCTTCACCTTCACACATAAATCTATACAGTAAAGTAAGGCCCTCCCTGTTCTTGGCTGATCCGTGATAAGACAGGCGAAAAATTAGACTAATGGAGGATTTTTAGTATTACCTCTATTTTCATTCGCTCTCTCTCTTTCTCTCCTTTATCTATGTACAGTTTTTAACATAATATTTCATTACGTGAAATCAGCCAAATAGGATTTTTGGTGGAGTCCTTCGTCTTGGTAATCAGCGGCTGGCTTGCTGTAAGAGATCTTTACATTTATTATTACTGTTAAACACTGCAGTCAGTCGGGAGAATCAATCGTTTGGACAATTTGTTCCTTTTACGAAAGATTGCGAATTCCAGATGTGTACGAAGCCTTTTTGGACGATTTAACACAGACTCAGTGTTTGCAGGCTCTCTTCGACACAGCTGAAACTTCCCCACTAATTACAGGGCCAACGTGATCATCAAATGATTCAGAAAAAACTCATTCGTTCATTCACTCCAGAACAAAAATTTCAGAAACCTTATTTATGGAGGAAATTGTGTATTAAATCCATCTCCATTACATATCCAGATCTCCGGTGATTCCACGCCTTAATTATTTTCCTTTTACAGTCTCTTCCTCCTCAAACAAACCGCTAGCGGTGCAAATGTTAATTGGCTCGCTTTAGCGAGAAGAAAAGCAGAATATGTATCTCTCAGAAACACGTCAATCCCTCAACAGATACTCCAGAAGCTGTCCTCGTTACCACTCTAACAACCATAGAGAATGCATATATGCATCTCTGTTATTTCAAAGAATAAACGCACTAGAAAATACTTTGGCGTCGTCGAGCTGTCGCCGCATATATTACGAGAAAATCAGATGAGATAACTTTTCCAAAGTGAATGAATGTGAATGGTTTGATTGAAAATGATTAATTGGTGCGTGGTAGAGGGTATTTTCTGTGGGGACATTAGAGCTGGTCGAGTCCACATTGTTGACTGACAGCTACGAATATGAGACCAGGTCGCCACTTCTTCCACACTCATCTCTCCACCGCCAGGGGCGCCTCCAGGTAGTCAATTCAGCTGCCTCCACAAGCCAGACAGCACATAACCTTATGCTTCGGGCATGGACGTGTGTGATGTCCTTAGGTTAGTTAGGTTTAATTAGTTCTAAGGTCTACCCGACTGATGACCTCAGAAGTTAAGTCGCATAGTGCTCAGAGCCATTTGAACTATTTGAACGTAACCTTAATAGCCTTAAATCGGAGGCAACCGTCCACCGGCCTGCCACCTAGCGGGACGGAATGGTCTCCCTCCTACGCAACGGCGGAAGACATTCGAAGCAGCGCCGCGACTATCGATATTCGATGGGAACGACAGAATATATAGTTTGATAGAAGGGTCTGCGAGTTCGAAGTACGCAGACTGCGTGCAGTTTTCCTCTCCGCAGTTATAAAAAATCAGTACATCAGTCATTACTACGTTAAATGTATGGGAGCTTATAACTAATCACAATAAAATAACCTTAAACTTAACGATATGGTGTTACCTCTAACTTTGAGTTCCATCTTCAGGAGGAGGGGGGGGGTTCTTCTCTTTAAGAGTTCATAAACAATAGTTAATGTCAATAAATTTCATATATTGCATGCATAAATTATCGAGAAAAGTGTTTTATTTACGGTGGTCAAAGGTAAAAGATAGCAGGTTGAACCGCTTGTGTTTTTCCTGCACACAGTTTTGAAAAATCATTTCTGGAGAAAAACTTGTTTAAAGTTTAGGGAAAACTTTCATATGTATGATTTGTTAAGTATGCTTAAAAACATCAAGTCATTACCTAGTACTGATGTCGCTGAACACAAATCTGAAGTTAAGATTTTCAAAACTCAAAATAGCTAATCCAATATGGCGGACCAAAAATTATGCTTTGACCAATTTTGACTGAAATTAGACCAAAAAGAAAAGTGTTTTCGTTACTTGTGTTTATTCTGAAATTCCACGACCGTACATCACCCTTACTCTATTTCGAAATTTTCCTGGACGGCAATTCGTTCGTTCTTCTTGGTGAGAAAAGCCGATCTGGCTGAGCTGGATATACTACGTTTGGCAGCCTGCACACGGTGTTCGTTAGGTGTTTCGACGAATATGTATGCATGCATACAGCATGCATAAATCAATCTGTGAAAGCGTATCACGACACGACAAGTTTCCTACATGAGCCAGGCGTCTGCGGCTGAGATCGCTCCACGGCAGAAGTGACACTGCTTCGAACTATGGTCCGTAGAAACTTTTAAAAACCTTTTCGTCTCAACACTCTAGACAGAGATACAAAATACAATAAAAATTCGAATTTTCAACTATTTTGAATGAGAACGTTGCCTTAAATAAATTGAGAATAGCTCAACTTTTCCTGTTCGCAACAATACGTCGGAAGGTTTCCCTCGATTGTAAAGCAACTCTTGCAACCGGAATTCCTCTGCATATTATTCCGAATTGGGATGCCATCTGCCTCACTGCACATAATCTTTACACATACGGTGGATAAAATAATCATCCAGAAAATCTCTACAATAAGACTGACGTTGTTGTTGGAACTCAGGTCGGATAGTTAGCGTTTTCATTCACTACGGAACACGTCTGGCGCATGACAAAAGAAGTGAAGCACCCAGTAGATAAGGTCGGAAATCACTGTAACATGGCACACGTACACACCATCGACGAGTACTTAAATGATGGGAGTTACAATTCTCAGAGGCAGGTCGAACGCCTACCAGGGTGCATTAGCTGTGTTTCCGTTTAGTATTATTACAAGTCCTGATAGACTTACGAGAGACATTTGCAGCATCAGATATTCAGTGATCACTGTGACAGAGGCAGGGATGCACGGTACCCGCGGAAGACAGCGTTATCAGCACGTGACAAGTCCGAAAAGGGCCTCATTGTGGGTCAGCATTTGACTGGCTGGTCGGATCGGGCAATATCGAGATCTGGGAGGGGGGCGGTTAGAGTTGACAGTGGCCAGATGTCGCACTGCATGTGAAAGTGTGGGCATACGAACTCATCGTCGAGGTTAGGCTCGGCCACGACTAACCGACACAAGGAAGGGTCGGCGCATTGTGCAGCAAGCACTTCATTAACCCTTTCACACCTGAAACATCTTAATTTCTCGTTTGCACCGTATTCAGAAATGATTACGATTTTAACACGGTTAGCGTAACATGCAGCTTGCCTGGAGCCCCCGGTAAATTATCACATTCATGAATGTAGACAGCTGTTTTGGTAACAGTCTCAGGCAGAGTAACCAGTGGTAAGAGCCTTGAATTTCTTTGTTCCATCTAGTGTTTACATACAGTTATTTACTTACGGCCACGATCAATCACTGCTTTGTTGTGGTTAGCCTTGCGCTCTCATTTGTCATCCGATGCAAGTTCCATTAGTGCTAGATAATTAAATTTACTTGTTAAGTAGGTGGCCGACCGCGGTGGTCTAGGGGTTCTGGCGCTGCAGTCCGGAACCGCGGGGCTGCTACGGTCGCAGGTTCGAATCCTGCCTCTGGCATGGGTGTGTGTGATGTCCTTAGGTTAGTTAGGTTTAAGTAGTTCTAAGTTCTAGGGGACTTATGACCTAAGATGTTGAGTCCCATAGTGCTCAGAGCCATTTGACCATTTTGTTATGTAGGTAATAAAAATAAATTAAATGTCGTACCTACTTCGTGCAATCTATAATCACGCTGTTTCTTTGTGACAGATCTTGTTCTTTGTAGTGAAAGAAGGAAGCTGGCAGAATACAATGTAAGTAGAGGTTGTTCTTTCTGGCCCAGCCTTGATACATGTTCACACGCGACAAATTGCCATCTTGTTCTCAAGACAAGTGTTACACAATCTAACAGCACAAGTGCCGAAGGGCACATAGGCCAAAAGCTCTTTCGCAAGAACACCTTGACCCTTGAGCCTAAAGGTTCTGAGTTCATCTCCCAGCATGAGCGAGTATCCGAAATTTGAAATCCCGCAGCGTCAGGCCCAAGGTTCGAGCGCTCGCTTGTGTTAACATAAAATAATTTAGTGCTACTGTGCTAGCTTAGTTTGCATGTAAATATTGCAACAAGAGCCTAAAGGCTGTGGGCTCAAGCCCCACATGTGTAAGTATATTAATTAACCGAATTTTCACTTACAATCAATTGAGTCACGTACGATAACTCGAATAGCTTTAAAATCCCGTAAAAAAAATAATTTTCTAAGTCTAGTGTTATGCGGTAAGTTTCAGAGCGAACACCTCAAAGCCGGCCACAGTGGCTGAGCGGTTCTAGGCGCTACAGTCTGGAACCGCGCGACCGGTACGGTCGCAGGTTCGAATCCTGCCTGGGGCATGG
This sequence comes from Schistocerca cancellata, assembly GCF_023864275.1. Taxonomy (NCBI): domain Eukaryota; kingdom Metazoa; phylum Arthropoda; class Insecta; order Orthoptera; family Acrididae; genus Schistocerca; species Schistocerca cancellata. Next base: position 615,130,568 of record NC_064630.1, on the reverse strand, counting down.
ATGTGTGTGATGTCCTTAGGTTAGTTAGGTTTAATTAGTTCGAAGTTCTAGGGGACTGATGACCTTAGAAGTTAAGTCCCATAGTGCTCAGAGCCATTTGAACCATTTGTTTGAACACCTCAGGCATAGCGTAAATATTTAAATTTTCATTGCGTTAAACTCCAGAGCTTCTTGTGAGATGCAGTCTCATGCATATATCATGTGTATGAGACTGTCCTAATACAGGTTTTATAATTTTCCTTACATCTACAATACACATGTTAAATCCGCTAAATCCGTCGTGTTCTAATTGTTTCCACATGCGAACACATGCGGAGCGATAAGCGTACGTCCATGTAATCTGTGTATGAACAACTACATACTGTTCAGCTAACCGAAATTCCTCTTCAGTGGTAGAAGCCGTCATGCCGACTCAACAATACGGTAAGGGAAATCGCGTGTCCGCAGTTTCTGGTCCAAGCAGTTGGAATAGCTTCAAAAGTAAGTCCTGTTTCAGATTTCCAGAGACGGGAATGCTCACCCTCCTGCCCCCTGTTCTTGTGATCAATGTTTCCACACATCCGACGTTTGACATGTTTCAAATAATATTCAAGGTAAAACAAATCACATGTAATACCGAAATAAAAGTCAGTAATGAGCTATACATTGAACTGTTAACATGGAGAGATCTTCATGTCAGTGCTGTAAGTGATATATGCAGTCTACTAATGTGTAAGTTTATATTGCTGTGAAACAACGATTTTTTATGTAACATTTATTATTCTTGCAGGTGGTCTCGTGGAATACCCGCTGATAATAACAAGAATCCCTCAAGTTATACCAATTTCACTGTAAACTGTGACATACAGCTTGGACAGCAATGAAACTAAAACACCGTTTTCATCAACTATGTACGGTTTAAACAGCAACGATGCAAAATATGTGGTTATAGGAGTGCCTTAAAACTATAGTTTCAGTCCGGTGATTGTGTCTGAAAACTCTTCATACATGCGGAAGTATACTTTTCGACATATGAAGTACTGTTCTACTGCATGTGAAAAATCTATGGCGCTTAAAAGAGGTTGGTAACCGTACGTAAATAATGTATGAGGGAAGTTATATCAAATGTAACTTAATGATATTAATTTAGATCAAGTAGTAACACGGGTTCCAGTCAGGTCACGGAAGTTAAGCGCTGTCGGGCTTGACTAGCACTTGGATGGAGCACTGTCTGAATCTGCCACGCGCTGTTGTCAAGCAGGGCGCACTCAGTCATTTTCAGGCCAACTGAGGGGCTACTTGATTTAGAAGTAGAGGCACGAAAACTGACAACGACCGAGAAAGCCGTACGCTGATCATATCCTGCGACTCCTAACGGTTAAGGGTGACACGACGACCGGTCGGAAACGTTACGTGTTCAATGCCTGTCCGGCCGGTGTTCCTTTTGTCTGAATAATCCGTCTCTAAATATTACGACGGTTGCTGTGTGTTTATACGTAACACACCTCACGATTCATACATACAAGTTACAGCGACTAAATCGATATCATACAGGACCGGTCATTAAAATTGCTACACCACGAAGATGGTATGGTACAGTCGCCAAATTTAACCGACAGGAAGAAGATGCTGTGATATGCTAATGATTAGATTTTTAGAGCATTCAGACAAGGTTGGCGCCGTTGGCGACAGCTACAACGTGCTGACATGAGGAAAGTTTCCAACCGATTTCTCATACTCAAACACCAGTTGACCGGCGATGCCTGGTGAAACGTTCTTGTGATGCCTCGTGTAAGGAGGAGAAATGCGTACCATCACGTTTCCGACTTTGATAAAGGTTGGATTGTAACCTATCACGATTGCGGTTTATCGTATCGTGACGTTGCTGCTCGCGCTGCAGGTCCTGGACGGGCCTTTCTGGATGCAGAAAATATTCGACTGCTTCCCTGGCCAGCACATTCTCCAGATCTCTCACCAATTGAAAACGTCTTGTCAATGGTGGCCGAGCAACTGGCTCGTCACAATACGCCAGTCACTACTCTTGATGAACTGTGGTATCGTGTTGAAGCCGCATGGGCAGCTGTATCTGTACACGCCATCCAAGCTCTGTTTGACTCAATGCCCAGGCGTATCAAGGCCGTTATTACGGCCAGAGGTGGTTGTTCTGGGTACTGATTTCTCAGGATCTATGCACCTAAATTGCGTGAAAATGTAATCACATGTCAGTTCTAGTATAATATATTTGTCCAACGATTACCTGTTTATCATCTGCAGTTCCTCTTGTTGTAGCAATTTTAATGGCCAGTAGTGTATTTTAAGAAGTACATGTACCCTATGTTTTTAGAAGACTTCGAAATGTTAAGATCGACGTGTTCAATTCTATCTACAACGAAGTCTTGAATCCAGTCGCCATTCTGCTTCCATATTCGTTATGCTGCTCGTATTTTTTTTCTCTATACGGCAGTGCGGGACAGTGTAATATATCTTCGATTAGTGATGGAACACATAATCACCTTGAGAGCCGTTGTCTACAGTCCTATCGGTCTCAAGAATGAAATGAGACGAGCTGAGTTTCTGAAGCTCTCTGTTTGCTGAATCCATGTTAAGTGCTACAGAGATTTTCGTTCTCCAGGAAGGTCATAATTCTCGAGCATAAGACGTCTTCCATAATTCTTCAAGTGACTGTCAACGATACAGGCCTACATATTTGCGAATCTGTCCCATGGCCCTTACTGAAAACGGGAGTGACTTCTGCTTTTTCTCAGTCGCAAGGTAGCCTCCGTTGTTCCAGCGATCTACGATAAACTGCTGCTAGGAAGGGAACAAGTTCTTTCGCATAATTTTTGCGCATCTTACAGGTATCTCATCTGATACTGACGCTCTTCCGCTGATAAGCGACTGTCGTTGCTTATCTCAATATCTGCCATTTAGACTTTCGTACGATCATTGAAAGGATGGACCGTATTACGAACCTCCGCTCTGAAACAATTTCGGGCAACCGAAATCAGTATTTCAGCCGTCCCTTGTTATCTTCCGTTTCGATCCCAGTATGGTCACTGAGTGACCGAATAGATGATTTCGAATCACTTACTGATTTTACATAAAACCAAAGTGCTTTAGGGTTCGTAATCAGATCGGTTGACATAATTTTTTTTCAGTCACTGAACGCCTGTCTCATTGCCCTCCTCACTCACATTTTCGCTTCGTTCGAAGTTTATGAGTTACGTCCTGACTTCTCTTGAAGCTGTGCTGAAGCTACCTTTGTTTACGTAGCATTTCCTAACACGGCTATTAAGCCACTGGAAAGCTTTTCTGTCCATTAAGATCTTGCTCTGAACGTACTTGGGTAAGGCATATGAAGAAAAAGTACTAGGCAATATGTCCATTTTATCAATGAAAAGAAAAGTTTCAGCTTAAACAGATTTCAACAACATTATTAAGAACGTCAGTAAAATAAAGGCACGAAAACATGAGTTATAAAAATATCAATAACAACTACCCTGTCGTAACTTTAGTTAGGAAACTAACTGATGTTACAATTGTAAAAGCTTTGTTCATAGACATTTAAAATAAAGACAACTGTCTTTATTACAACCTTGCACTATATCTGATGGTTGCTATGCTTAATATTGATTCTTATTCTTATATTCTCACCTCTAACTTTCAATATACACACAGTGAATCACCTAAAACCTGCACCGCTAATATTGTACAAATGGAAACTGCTATTGATGTACACTTTTCACAGATTGGTTTGGCAGTCATGGACTCGTCATACTTAGAAACAGCAATTTTAGTGCAAAATAACTTTTTTATTTGGAACAATGCCTAATAATATTAACAAACTAAAAGTAATACGTTGTTGCTTACCGTCGGGTGTACCTTTTATGCCCTTGTAGACAGCGTGTTTCAGCTTTCCCCACAGAAAGATGTCTACGACGTCAAATCCGGGGAACGGGCTGGCCTAGGTAGAGGTCCTCTGCGGCCAGTACAACGACTTGGAAACAAATCGTGAGGACACGCTGTAGTGCTTCGTGCATTTTTGGGTGGACAGCTACCACATTTATACCAAATATTCAACTTAGTCTGTAGAGCACCTTCTTCTGGCACCCTATGGAAATGGTCTGTTACAAGGATGCAATACGTTTGCTTGTTCAGTTTATTGTTTATGAAAAATGATTCTATCAGCTGATGGTTCACTGTCCCACACAGCATTTTACACTCCTTGGACGCTGACGCTCCGCCTAACGAAGCCAACAGGGTTGTCACAGACCAATAATGCAATATTCTTTGGTTTGCCTGATCATGATTGGTAAGTGTGGCTTCATCATTAAACTAGATACATGACACACGTGGAGTACCCTGTCTTAATGCCCACGTACAGATGTTGGCAATATTCTCATACTCGTTCCCATGCAGCTCGTGATGGAGAGACATGTGATAGGGAGGGAGCCAAAGTCGATAGAGAATGAGTACGACACGTGCCTGCCCCAAGCAATTTCCCCGTGCGATTGCGCAGGAGCTAACGTGCGCATCAGCTCCGATAGCAACAAGAATATTATTTAATTCTTTTGTCGTTACTTGACTTGTTTCCTTCTGTTGTCTAGGTGTTACTGTACCAGTTTCGTGTAACAGGCTGATGAGACTGATAAATAATTGCCAAGGATGTTCACGTCTATTGGGATATCTTGCCGCATACACCGTACAAGGACGAAAACTTCTTTCTTCCTACACACTCCATACACCACGATCGTGTCGGCTTTTTCTGCATTGTTAAATCCCATCGTCCACTCACGACCTACTGCTCGGACAGTCACGCACTAACTAACCAGCAAGTCGCAGTGCACTCAAGGATCACACAAGCACACTGTAAGCAAACATAACAACACCATACCTAGCAACTACGCAGATTGATTGGCACAACGCGTGTCGGTGCGTTAATATTTAAAAATGCGGTATCTCGTAAATGACGACCACTAGAATCCAGCAACAAATACCACTGGCATCCTTACCTACTTTACCCACTTTTAGTTTTGTTGATGTCAATATGCATGGTTCTATATAAAATTACACTTTCTAGTTACTATTACAATGCGTTTATTGGCTAAAAATACGAGCCACTGACTACCAATCCACGCTGTGAAAACCGCACGTCTCTAGCACTTCGTATTTCCGCAATATTTGCGGTGCAAGTTTTAGGTGATTCAATGTATGTCTTACAATTACTAGCGCCTAGAATACATACGTTATAAATAGCTTTTTTCTATTGGCCGTTATACTTATAATACTTTTTTTTACAAAATCTGCACTGCAAGTATATCAGTTTCCAAGCAGATCAGGGGCCTCATTTCGCTTTGCTACCCCGTGCCTCCATTGACCATAATCCCCCACTGATTACAGTGTCTGTCTAATCACTGAGAGAAAGTCAGTGTTCGGGCCGTACTTCAGGATTTATGAGAGTAATCACGTGAGAATTTACGGTTTGACCTCGCTGAAACGACGCCTCATCTGTGAATAGCGCGCTTGCACTGAAAGAAGACTTCCTACATTGTTGAATAAACCAAATGCAACAGTTTTTGTAGCTCCATCACAGAGATGTAGTTGAGGGACTGCTGCTGATCGGTAGCTCGTAGAAAAAGAACACCAACAAACGTAATTCATCAATAAATTATAATTATTTAAGTAAATTGTTGGATGCTTCATGAGCGTCATCTTCAGGCGTCCTCTCTCATACACATAATAGACTTGATAATTGATGTTGTCGTTTTAACATGGTTTTCTTGTTAACAATGCGACAGGGTTGCCCCATAATTTGGGACATATCAAATAACGGGGCAAGATCGTGGATTTCTCAACAACAAAATTAGGTTACTGGCAGCAACAACAGTATACATGAACAGCAAACTCAGTTACTGATACTGTTACATACGCTGCAAATGGTATGAATGCAGTAGGTTATATGTAAGACTCGTCAAACAGTTTGACTTGTTACAGCTACTTCGCTTACACTGACATTGGCTCTTCGTCAAGAGAGTCAGTATCTGCTTCTTCTAGTTGCTGTGTCTTCGTCGAAGTAAACGTATGAGCACAGATTTCCAAGTAACATCAGCTTCTTCAAATATCTTCCCTTTCAGGCCATCTACCTCCTCCCAATCTCTTCAGATAAACGTTGAATGTTACAGCCTTTACCGTAAGCTAATCCACATAGAAAATGGGCGTCTGCCAACTTCACATGTTTGTGTGCTTCAGCTGCACTGTTATGAGAAATATTCTTGCAATGAAACCCAAGGATTACAATCAAAATCTACTTAAACGTGTTAATCTATTGAACACTTCACTTAAAAAAGAATTTAATGTGGTATTCTGGTACTTTCTGTTCTTATTTTTTTCTTATTTTTTCATGATTAAGCACTTAGAAGAATTGTAAGAAACTGAGTTTTACATGGCGATAAATTGTTTATGGACGCATATGCCTTCTCATTTCTTATGAGTGAAGAATGTGTTTTGTTGGTCTAGCCGTCCACAACACACTGCACTTCACACACACAGATCTGCAGCTTCTTCGTCAGAACTACTGCCCAGGAACAGGCTTATTACGACGCAGCACTGATCTTCTGTGTACGACGAATTTAACGAAAAATTACTGATAGTTGTGAAGGATAACAGTTTGGTAACAATTAAGGGCACAAAACCTCACATGCAGTCGACATGAAAGATTAGGAGTAGTCGTGACCTTATGGTCTTCGCCATTGGAATAATCGACGCTGCAGAACGATACCATGAAATATGATAATCTCGCAATTAAAATTAAGTATCAGCCAGTCCAGGAACTGGAGTAGAGATCAATCCGAAGTGGAAAGTAACGTAATCACATCGGAAAGAACGTCAAACGTTCAGTAAGCGTCACTTCGTTTAGTTTAGGAAACACCACTAACAGGACAGGTGACACTATAAACTCATCGAAAACATAAACTGAACTGATGTCAAACACAGCACAGTTAAGAAAATATCGCATAACTCAAGAAAAATCCAACCAATTGGTAAGATACAGACGCTGTTGCGACAAGAAATAGTACCTAAAACACAATTCGAGGCAGCTAAGTCACTTAAGAAATTTTTAAATTACGAGAAGCATTTCATGTTAACCTGTTTACAATTTATCGATTACACGAATAACATTGAATTAAGGTTATCGAGAACTATTGAAATACCAAATTACAATCTGTGAAAACAGGAACACACAGGGATTCTGTTTTAATAGTATCCGAATTGAGAAGACAGCTACCACATTCACAAACACAGCTAATACTGGGGTAATGGAAATTATCTGAACTACTGAAGATTACAAGAAATCGTAATTGGTGAAGGAACGTAGGGATTTAAGAAATTATGTAGAGTTAATGAATGACGAACACGGGCGGCCGGGGACATTAGATGGAGAATCCAGATTACAGTGCGAAGGCGAACATTACCCACTGTAGAGCAGTAAAGCAAAACATTGCGTCGAAATACATGTGACCATTCTTTCGTTGCCATTCGATACAATTAACGTAAGGACTAAAAGTTGCATACCATTCAGTCATGGATGATATTCCAGTCTTCTACAACTAAGACATGTATGAAATAATTCTAACTGTAAACATATGTACCGGCTGATCCAAAAGTTAGTATAAATTTGAAAACTGAATAAATCACGGAATAATGTAGTTAGAGAGGTACGAATTGACACATATGCTTGGAATGACATGGGGTTTTATTAGAACCAAAGATACAAAAGTTCAAAAATGCCCGACAGGTGGCGCTTCATCTGATCAGAATAGCAATAATTAGCTTAACAAAGTAAGACAAAGCAAAGGTGATGTTCTTTACAAGAAATGCTCAATATGTACACCATCATTCCTCAACAATAGCTGCAGTCGAGGAATAATGTTGTGAACAGCTCTGTAAAGCAAGTCCGAAGCTATGGTGAGGCACTGGCGTCGGATGTTGTCTTTCAGCATCCCTAGGGATGTCGGTCGATCATAACACACTTGCGACTTCAGGTAACCCCAAAGCCAATAATCGCACGGACTGAGGTCTGGGGACCTGGGAGGCGAAGCATGACGAAAGTGGTGGCTGAGCACACGATCATCACCAAACGAAGCGCAAGAGATCTTTCACGCGTCTAGCAATATGGGGTGGAGCGCCGTCCTGCATAAACATCGTACGTTCCAGCAGGCTGGGGATGATGCGATTCTGTAGCATATCGGCGTACCTCTCACCCATCACGGTAGCAGTTTTGCTGTCCAGCGCCATCTGTCGGACATTTTGTGAAATTTTTATGTGAATTGGCAGGAGCCAATTCACGGAGTTTGGAGGAAGCCGAAAGGCACGCTTTTAAGCTCACGCAGACTGGCGTGAGGTCTGGAACAATTAAAGGAGTTGAGTCTAATAAATAAAGTACGTAGTTGATGTAATACTTAACTTTATTCCATAATTGGTGAACCTCGCTCTTGACGGTACATTAATAACAATCTCAATATAAACTGGTAATGGCGCCTTGCTAGGTCGTAGCAAATGACGTAGCTGAAGGCTATGCTAACTATCGTCTCGGCAAATGAGAGCGTAATTTGTCAGTTCCATCTCTAGCAAAGTCGGCTGTACAACTGGGGCGAGTCCTAGGAAGTGTCTCTAGACCTGCCGTGTGGCGGCGCTCTGTCTGCAATCACTGACAGTGGCGACACTCGGGTCCGACGTATACTAGCGGACCGCGGCCGATTTAAAGGCTACCACCAAGCAAGTGTGGTGTCTGGCGGTGACACCACAAATTTGATTTATTTTTGTTTGCTCTAATAAAACCCCATGTCATTCCAAGCATGTGTGTCAATTTTTACCTCTCTATCTACATTATTCCGTTGTTTATTAAGTTTTCAAATTTATACTGACTTTTTGATCACCCGGTATGTTATCCAAAAGTGATTTTCAACAGTTGATGAGATAAAAACAACAGTACTTCAGTGACACCACTAAAGTTATCAAACAAACACCACTTCGTACTGCAGCACTCTACGAAACCTCCTCTACACTGAGAGATTCAGAGTTGTCGGCAGTATGGGTTCTGTACGACCACTCTGGTTTGTGATTCACACTGCCGAGCTTCCTCATACCGCCACCCTCGTCACCGAACAGAATTAATTATCATTAGTGTGCCTCTGTATGTATTCGTTTAGTCTATATCCTTTAAAAGATACAGCAGTGACGCCCAATATGTATGACGTCACAGTAATGCCGTCTGTGGAGAGTAGGTGGCAGCCAAAGACGGTGTAATGCTTCATCTCGTGGTCCAGTGACTGATATTGTAACGGTACGTGTGTGTAGGGGAGCCAGTCGGCCGCCCAGTACTCCGGGGAAGATGAGACTATTGTGTGGCTGAACGCTAGCGCGTCCAGGGCTCAGGGCGCGCTGGGGCAGGTTCGGCTACGTGACCGGTACGCGCGAGTCCAGGCAGAAAGGCAGGCAGCGTCGTTGTATTGTGTGTGTTAATTTGTAAATCATCACGTTGAACTCTGACCTGTTTTGAGCTGGTGAATATTTCATGTTCTGTGATCACGAAATGGACTTAGTTTTCACATAGTTTGGGGATTTCGCTACCATTCTCATAATGCTCTCAACATAGCTTTATTGCATTTGTGAAGGATATTTTGTGTTTTTGCGTGATCTGAATACCGTAGCACCACTTCCAGTTCAGCTGAGATTCCTTTCTTGATTAAACATTATTCGACATAATTCTATGTAGTCTGCATCAGTCACAGAATTTAGAATAGATCCCTAGTTATTACATTATTCATTTAAGTTTTACGTTGTGTGTGTTGTATTAATTCGCTATTCTATACAATTCATGGTCTATTTAGCTGGAGCTATTGTATGCAGAGGATTATTTACGGGCCATGAAAGCAGACGTACACAGAGATACTGTGAATACATTTAGCAATTCTCTTGAAACAGGGGCAGGTATAGCCCAAGTACTTGAGTACGAGTAACTCCAGGTAAAGAGGAAACTAGTTTCCTCCTATGGGATGTTGTCTGGAAGAGCAACTACATTAACAGTAACCGTTAGGCATCGTCTCAGAATGTACCGGGAAATGATGTCTATTAATACGGATCCACAAGTCCTCCCAAGAATCGACGATTGCTCCTTACCGTCTGCTTACAATGTTAAAAGTGGACTACATGACCTAGGCTATACTTCAGACAGTGCATATACAGACCATGCTGCCACAGATCTTTTCCTATGAGCAGACAAGGCGAACTCAATCTACAAATGGCCACTGGCGAATATTGGAACTTGATAGCGCTGTCCGCGTCTTGTCACCTTCGTGCTGCTCTCGTTTCCATCGACCCTGACAGTGCCTTCGACAGAGCCCAACAAAAGTTCTCCGCCCCCGGCAGCTGAATGGTCAATGTGACGGATTGTCAAACCTCTGGGGCCGGGTTCGATTCCCGGCTCGGTTGGGAAATTTTCTCCGCCCAGGGACTGGATGTTGTGCTGTCCTCATCATCATCCTATCATCCTCATCGATTGCAGGTCACCGAAGTGGCGTCAAATTGAAAGACCGGCACCCGGCGAACGGTCTGCCCGACGGGGGCGCTAGCCATACGATGAAATAAAAAATAAATAAGTTTCTCCTGTCAGCAGTGGCCTGTCTGGGTTTCCCGCTGCCTTTCATCCACGTTCTACGACGAGTATTAACTGATGCGGTCTCCCAAGTGCAGGTTAACATTAAGGTGGCGGTACCGGTGCCTATCCGGTGCTCCGTACGGCAACGATGCCCCCTCTCTACGGTTTTTTGCTCAGTTGCTTTGGAACTGCTCGTAGGATGTCTGATAGCACATTTTTAACATCTGACACTACTTGCTCATACCTTTCGCTGTGTAGCATACGCCGACGACCTGTTACTACTTGTCCAGTTATGAGACATGCGTAGCGCTGGAGTGGATCTGCTACATTGGAGTGTCGCAGGTAGTCTTCGGAACGTTGCCGTCAGTAATGAACATCGGGCATGGTCTTCAGGATGGGCCCCTGCTTCAAGTCGATGAACTTTGATACTTGGGCATCACCTTTACAAATAACGGTGTCGTACGGTGTGGATGAACAACCACAGATTACTACAATCAGTTCAGCGCCTCCTGCGCAGCCTGGTCTTCCTCCAACGTGAGAACCCTCAATGTTCATGTGGAGTCAAACTTGGTTCACTTAGCACAATTCCACCCGATCTCGGCGGTTCTGGGGCACCTATTACAGGCAGACTTAGGATATTATATCTCTGCGGGGTCTATATTCAAGGTCCGCTACGACACCTGCTATTTCCCTCCACGTGGGGTTGGTCTCGGCCTCCTCAAAGCACAGGCGAAAGCGATGACCTTATACATGAGCACAATGGTGAAACTAGGGACGATACCACACGTCCTTCTCACACTGTCCCCTGACGATCCTCATGCCAACTTCTACTTCACCACCACTAACATTTGCACACGTTGCTGCCTCGTACTCCTACTTCAGAATAGAATACAGCTGTGTATGTGCTGCACTCCCAACCACACTCTCACCGAGGGCGTAAGGTTCTTCCCATCTGTTACTGTGACGTGTTCCCAAAATGTCATAGAAGCTAAGCGTACGGAAGTTCGATGGACAAGAGCATGACGGTTGATCGACATGCCCTTTCATCCCACCGCATCAGGTGTCAATCTCAAATTTGCAACGAAGATCCACCTCCTCGATATTGCAGTAACCAATTCCGGTTTGTGCCCGGGATGTCTTAGTCCGGACACTGACGAACACCGATTTACATGCGCAACGTACAGCGAGCTATGGGAATTGTTGACACACATTCTTGCGTCTTACTTCCTCGCCCCGCCAGTCGTTTTTGAACCATGGATGCTTCTTTATCCAGCAGACTCACTTTCCACTTGGCAAACAGATTGCACTGTCGTGGTTTAAGGGCTTATGAATATGTTCCAGGATGAGGAGAAAACGAAACTTCGTTACTGGCAATACGTTCAGTGCATCCAAGACATCCTCGAACGCACACGTGGATACCGAGGATACTTCGTCAGCTACCTGCGAGAGGTGCTTTCCAAATCCCACTCCCCATAGTTGTGGGCGCGGGGCTCGCAGCGGATCTTTGCACCATGGACCGATGCTCGGGGTGGAAGATCCCTAATTTGTGAAATAGAACATCTTCCACGAATGGGAGGCACGCTAGAAGAATGGCGCCTCAATTTTTTCCGTAATGCAACTGTCTTTCTTTTCTGGTTCAGTCAGTGTAATACGCCCGCCAGTGGCATGCACACAGAGTTCAGAACAGTTCTATAGTTCCTCAGCGCTTTCTGAAAAATAAAATAAGACCATATCGGCGTACCTTACTGTTTTTCGGCGTATCCGGCTACACCATATCGGCATAGCTTACCGTTTTTTGGTGTATTCTACTATTTCATTTCCTAGTTTCTTTTTTAAATTGGCTTTCCGGGCCATGCCCATTCAGCCATCTCAACAGTCGATTATGACGATACGAATGTAAGGACAACATAACACCCAGACCATGAGTGGATAAAATCTCCGATCCGGCCGGAAATCGAACGTGGGACCCTTCGCTTAGCAAATCTTCACTCCGACCACGTATCTGCTGAGGCACACTTATTTCAAACTTCATCAACGCGGCTCGTTGGTGGTGATGGGGACACGGTGGCCAAGCCTCGCGTTTTCCACCTCTGCCCACCTAGTAACCAAACTCCTGGACGACTGGTTTTCTCCATTTCGTGAAAAAAACGTGGTTACCATCACCACTTCTAGATCATGCCGGCCAGGGTGGCCGAGCGATTCTAGGCGCTACAGTCTGGAACCGCGCGACCGCTATGGTCGCAGGTTCGAATCCTGCCTCGGGCATGGATGTGTGTGATGTCCTTAGGTTAGTTAGGTTTAAGTAGTTCTAAGTTCTAGGGGACTGATGACCTTAGAAGTTAAGTCCCATAGTGCTCAGAGCCATTTGAGCCAGATCGTCGGATTACGTGTTCGATTCTCGGCTGAGTCGCAGATTTTCTTTCCTCGTGTAGTGGTTGCTTGTGTTGTGCTCATCGAAGTGCAAGCTACCAAAATGGCTTCACATTGAAAGACTTGCACCAAGCAGTGGAACTACACCAGAGGGGGTCTTCCAGCCAATAACGCCATAGGGTGTTTCATTTTTCTACAGGGCAGTTTCATGAACGCGTCACATTCATATCTGCATATTGGTTCTTCGATACACGTTCTTTCTGCCTTGGATTTATTGTAAGAGGGCTATGTTTGGAAAAAGTGGTATCCTATTGTTAAATAAGGATTTGAAGGTCTTCTGGTGCTGGTATGAATCTGTCATTTTCGCAACCTCTGTGAGAGGCATCTGTCAGATTAATTCTTTCCGCCCAGGATGCACAACAGAAAAAAAAGATCACTGTAGATATATTGACGACATTATCGTGGTTGTAGAGTCGTTCGAATTCGTTCGAGACTCACGTGAGAGCTGCTAAAAAAGCCAGATTGCCGGATAAAGAACACATCGACAGAATAAAAACAAAATTGTTGATTGTAAGTAAGAACGGTGGTATTCAGGAAGACTGCCTCCAAACGGCACCTTCAATACAATTCCACGCTGTCACTTAGTCCACAAAAAACGTTCTGTTGTAATGTCGCAACAAGTGCGCTATAGAATTTAAGAGTACTTACTATACAGCATTCATTATGTCATTGGTGATGGAGAGATATCACCACAAGCTAAGGTAAACGCCACAAACAAACATCACGCACATCCACTCCCGAGGCAGGATTCGAACCTGCGACCGTAGCAGTCGCGCGGTTCCGGACTGAAGCGCCTACAACCGGCGATGAATGGCGATGGACCAGGGTAAAATGCGATTTTCTACCCCAACATGCATTAACGGGTTTCCAATTGAAGAAGGAGAAACTTTGAGGACGAATTACAATTTTGGACAATCTTCAGGATCTACAGTCGTACTTGGTGATCTATCTTCACGGTGACTATACATGACCTGTATACTTATCACACGCTCATTCTCAGAATTGTACGTCTAGCAGTCTGGACAATCTGGCGAAATTGTAAGATATGGCGGTTAGTAAAACAATGGGCTATTCCGCTGAAGCTGAAACTGTTCTTGGACCTAAACAAAAGAAAAAAACGGTATATACGACAGACTTCTTGGTTTTTAATCCGTCTTGTAATGTAAAAGTAAGAGGAAACTTGCAAGTTGTAGGTATGAGGAATGAATGCATCTCCCGAGGCAGTGCGACATACGCTTCCATATTTTTTTTTATGCGACTTAACTTCTGAGGTCATCAGTCACCTAGAACTTAGAACTAATTAAACCTAACTAACCTAAGGACATCACGCACATCCACTCCCGAGGCAGGATTCGAACCTGCGACCGTAGCAGTCGCGCGGTTCCGGACTGAAGCGCCTACAACCGCTCGGCCACCGCTAGCGGCATACAGCAGCACATGAATGCTTTGTTGTCGAGAGTCAGTCAACGGAGCGTTAGGGTTTCCCTTTCAGGGAACGTGTATCCAGCGTCAGTCATTTTTCTCGCTTTCATATAAATAATTTATTGTTGCTTTGCGAGTTCCCATGAAAAATCTGTACTTTAAAGAGAATGAATAATATCAGTGTACTTCCGTTGGAAACGTGTGTACAGCAAACAGAGATAATAAATTGCAATGGAAGCCAACGACCTTGCAGCTGTGGTAACACCGTTTCCCGTGCGATCCCAAAAGTTAAACACTGTAGGGCTTGGCTAAAACTTGGTTGGGTGACCGCCCGGTCTGTCGAGCGCTTTTGGCAGGCGGGGTGAAGTTAACCCTTGTGAGGCAAATTGAGGAGCTACTTGACTCAGAAGTAGCGGCTCCAGTGACGAAACTTACTACAGCCGGGAGAGCGGAATTGTGACCTCCCCCCCCCCCCCCCCGTATGCGCATCCAGTGTTGTTCATCTTGAGGCAAGGCGGTCGGTCAGTCCCGTTGGGTCTTCCGAGACGTGTTCGGGCAGACTCTGGTTTTAGCTTGCTTTACTAAGATAGGTCCTCTAATTTTGGATTCAATTAATAGAGCCTTGTGTCATACAAGCTGAATGAAAGCGAGCTGATGCGTACTTACACTGTGTGATCAAAAGTATCCGGACACCGCAAAAAAACATACGTTTTTCAAGCTAGGTGCATTGTACTGCCATCTACTGCCAGGTACTCCATATCAGTGACATCACTAGTCATTAGCCCGCATCTCGTGGTCGTGCGGTAGCGTTCTCGCTTCCCACGCCCTGGTTCCCGGGTTCGATTCCCGGCGGGGTCAGGGATTTTCTCTGCCTCGTGATGGCTGGGTGTTGTGTGATGTCCTTAGGTTAGTTAGGTTTAAGTAGTTCTAAGTTCTAGGGGACTGATGACCATAGATGTTAAGTCCCATAGTGCTCAGAGCCATTTGAACCATTTGAACTAGTCATTAGAAAGAGCAGAATGGGGCGCTCCGCGGAGCTCACGGACTTCGAACGTGGTCAGGTGACTGGGTGTCACTTGTGTCATACGTCTGTACGCGACATTTCCACACTCCTAAACATCCCTAGGTCCACTGTTTCCGATGTGATAGTGAAGTGGAAACGTGAAGGGACACGTACAGCACAAAAGCGTACAGGCCGACTTCGTCTGTTGACCGACAGAGACCGCCGACAGTTGAAGAGAGTCGTAATGTGTAATAGGCAGACTTCTATCCAGACCATCTCACAGGAATTCTAAACTGGAGCAGGTTCCGCACCAAGTACTATGAAAGTTAGGCGGGAGGTGAGAAAACTTGGATTTCATGGTTGAGAGGCTTGCTCACAAGCCACACATCACGCCGGTTAATGCCAAACGACGCCTCGCTTGGTGTAAGGAGCGTAAACATTGGACGACTGAACAGTGGAAAAATGTTGTGTTGAGTGACAAATCACGGCACACAACGTGGCGATCCGATGGCAGGGTGTAGGTATGGCGAATGCCCGGTGAACGTCATCTGCCAGTGTGTGTAGTGCCAACAGTAAAATTGGGAGGCGGTGGTGTTATAGTGTGGTCTTGTTTCTCATGGATGGACTTGCATTCCCTGTTGTTATGCGTATCACTATCACAGCACAGGCCTACACTGATGTTTTAAGAACCTTCTTGCATCCCACTGCTGAAGAGCAATTCGGGAATGGCGATTGCATCTTTCAACACCATCGATCACCTGTTCATAGGTCTAGTGGTTCTGGCGCTGCAGTCCGGAACCGCGGGACTGCTACGGTCGCAGGTTCGAATCCTGCCTCGGGCATGGGTGTGTGTGATGTCCTTAGGTTAGTTAGGTTTAAGTAGTTCTAAGTTCTAGGGGACTTATGACCTAAGATGTTGAGTCCCATAGTGCTCAGAGACTTTTGAACCATTTGAACCTGTTCATAATGCACGATCTGTGGCGGAGTGGTTACACGACAATTAAATCCCTGTAATCGACTGGCCTGCGTAGAGTCCTGACCTGAATCCTGTAGAACACGTTTGGGATGTTTTGTAACGCCGAATTCGTGCCAGACCACACTGACCGATATCGGTACCTCTCCTCAGTGCAGCGCTCCGTGATGAATGGGCTGCCACTCCCTAAGAAATCTTCCAGCACCTGATTGAACGTATGCCTGCGAGAGTGGAAGCTGTCATCAAGGCTAACGGTGGGCCAACACCACATTGAGTTCCAGCATTAACGATGGAGGGTGCCACGAACTTGTAAGTCTTTTCAGCCAGGTGTCCGGATACTTTTGATCATATAGTGTAGCTATGTTTTATTAATAACTACCAAATTTTAAATACCTACAGCAAAAGGGTTCGAATGAAGAGCAAATTAATGAGAGATTATCTATCTGCAAAGCGCATTGATTCGTAACATCAGGAGGCAGTAATTTTAGAAATTGTAACTAACTACATATTCGTGTATTTCAGTTATGATGGCGTTATCTCTTGTGGTCCTTTACACGTCGCAACATTTTTTTACAAGTATTTCCTCTAACACCACGACATCCGTAACAGGAGTGCCTATTACTACTGAAATTTATTTTTGCCGTTAAATAACTTTCACACTACTGAACGTCTAATAACAGAGTGATTTTGTATCTAGGCGATCCTTATGACATCACAGGATTCGCTCTCGCGTGGAGAACTTCATATATAGTTAGTGACTACGTTGAATACTGACTCATAGCTAATCAGTTAACTCTAACTGTGCGATTCAGTCGCTTTCAATCTAAAGAGCACCTAATCGCAACTTGTACGAACTTGTTATCACTGCATTTATAACTGCTGTCGTAGCACGTCGAGTTTGAATACAAAACACTGCTCACGGCGTTACACTCACCGTACAAAGCGTATTCAGCAGCAAACCCAGAGCTTCTCTCTCCAAAACCGACGCGAGCAGACTGGCGGCTCTGTCCAGTGAACTACCAGACGCCGGAGGTCTCAAGTAACAGCACCGGTCGCACAGGTTTTACACGAAACTGGCGGCTGTACCCGTTACCGTGTGAGTGGCCTTCACGGTAGACCCAAATTGGCATCACACGAATTTTCCGGTTTTCCTGCTGTAAAATATGCGGTGGGTGAAGCAAAGCTCTATCAACTCGTGTGTTTAGTTATTCGGTAGAAGTTCTATTGTTCCTTAACAAAACTGGAAAAAAAGCTACTTTCCGATCCGTGGGTTTCTGCTCCGTGTAATACTTTTCATTCGATTTTTAAGACACTAAATGGCACATCAAATGATTTTTTTCGTGCCTTGCAGTTTCATATCACACTTTATGTGGAAGTTTTTTCGCAAGTGCACGAGTTAAGAGGAAATGTGAAGTTATTTCAGCCATTACGATACCGAATCAAATTTACAATGACGTTGGCAAAATGACAAGACACCGACTTTGGTATGGATACATGTACTTGTTGGGTTAGGGTGCCACAAAGTGCTTGTATCCACTCCTGCGTCACACAACTCTTGTGACTGATGCTTGTATCCTGGATAATGGCAGAGTTGACGTCCGAGTGGGTTGCACACACATTCTGTCAAATGGCTCTGAGCACTATGCGACTTAACTTCTGAGGTCATCAGTCGTCTAGAACTTAGAACTAATTAAACCTAACTAACCTAAGGACATCACATACATCCATGCGCGAGGCAGGATTCGAATCTGCGACCGTAGCGGTCGCTCGGCTCCAGACTGTAGCGCCTAGAACTGCACGGCCACTCCGGCCGCCACACATTTTGTCGCTGACAGACAGGACATCTTGCTGATCATGGAAGTACCTCATCATCAGTAAATCGTTTCGACAGACGCATGCCGCGTGTGGATGAGCGTTGTCCAACTGAAAAATGGCTCCAAACTACTACCGCTTGAGAGGTAACACAGGCGCGCGTAGGTCAGTTGCTCCCAACGAGGGCGTTGTTAACCCCTGAGGTTAAAATGAAATTTTCTGAGGGGTAAAAGCTAGGCGATTCTGCTTCAGTCACAAAACTAAATTATTTTCAAAAGATCATTATTATTTTTACAATTTTGTAAGGGTAATACTGATTATGTAAGTTAACAGTAATTACTACCTCCCAATTAGTAACATTAATGCGGTTGAGATTAAGGGATCCTCATATAGTCTGTCAATTGCATACATATGTTGTGCTTAGTCCTGTACATCGGTGATGATAAAACTGAGACAAATTCGTACGACATGTTATATATCTTGAGATAATGTCTTCTCCAAGTTGTAGATAGTAATTGCAGTAGTCCAGAAATTGCTTCATTACTTGCTTAGAGACGGATAAGTGAATGAACTGACAGTACGAGAGAACAGTAACTGCAGCCGCACGGGATTAGCCGATCGGTCTCGGGCGCTGCAGTCATGGACTGTGCGGCTGGCTGGTCCCTACCTCTGGCATGGGTGTGTGTCTTTGTCTTTAGGATAATTTAGGTTAAGTAGTGTGTAAGATTATGGACTGATGACCTTAGGTTTTAAGTCCCATAGCATTTCACCCACATTTGAACACTTTTAGCAGTAACTGCATAAGGGCTGCCACGGTTTATGGGCAGTATTAATATTATTAGTATTATTGTTAATGTTATTAATAGCGGCTGTGGTCAGACACAAAGTGTTGACAGCCTGAAAACTTACAACTTTTGGCAGTTCAGGAGTATGGCATGTAGCAATCAAGTGAGTTATGCACAGGGCAAGCAAGTGCAGAATGGAGAGGAGTAACACAGGGGAAGCGTGTTTTGTAACAAGTGTCTGCCCTCGCTGTGGATAGTTGTGTTTCTTATCTGATGGGGTGAAACGTCCCCTTTAGAAAATTATGTAATGAGTGTACTGGTAAATTTCTACGTTATTTTATTTTCAAACAGCTGAGCCAAACTGAAGGTACTCATACATTTCTCTCTTTACTTATTCTGATCAAAACATTCATGGAAAATGCAATTAAAATATTCACTGTACTAATGCAAATTAAATTCAGCTTACAACAGAACCATCGCGACGGCAGTCTATCTTAATAAAGCATTAAATGTCTGTAAGACATAGGGCGATTTATATATCTATGGTGCTGGTGTGAACTTGTTTTCCTCTACGGTCTACTTCCGTGGTTCCCGCCATTTCGGTGTTGTGCCGCGGTCCGCTCAGTCGTCTGATGTCCATCGCCGCTGGCAAGAGGGCCGCACAGGAGGGCCCCGTCAACGACGCCAGGCGCTGCACGCGTCTTCCGGCTTCTCCACTGCGCACCATCTCTCATCCCTCGGCCTGGATCTCCACACGCAACAGTTGTCATCTTAGTAGGTCGTCATAAATGCTAAAATAGGCGTTATGATTGAATTCGCTTTGCTCGTTGAGGATTAAATCCGGATCTTTATTTTTGTGGGTGTATATTTCAATTTCTTCCAAAATGTTAAGAAACCGTCCCTTATGAGCTCTATGCAGGATGTCTAAATTGTGTTCAATGTTCGTGACTGAGTGCTTTGTCGCAGCCATAAGCGCCCCAAAAGCTGTTTTGTTTTGAAAGTAGGTGTGCTCCCTGAATCTGGTTTCAAAGTTCTTACCAGTCTGCCCTATATATTATTTACAGCAGTCATTACATTTGATCTTATTGTAAGTAGGCTATTTAGGTTCTTATATTGGTAACGCCGCCGCCACGTAGCGCTCTCTGTATGAAAATCACTGGCTGTGCTGTGTGCAGTCTGTGGCTAGTTTGCATTGTTGTCTGCCATTGTAGTGTTGGGCAGCGGCAGCTGGACATGAACATCGCGTAGCGTTGCGCAGTTGGAGGTGAGCCGCCAGCAGTGGTGGATGTGGGGAGAGAGATGGCGGAGTTTGGAAATTTGTAAAAATGGATGTCATGAACATGTATATTATGGTTTTTCAACACTATTAAGGTAAATACATTGTTTGTTCTCTATTAAAATCTTTCATTTGCTAACTATGTCTATCAGTAGTTAGTGCCTTCCGTAGTTTGAATCTTTTATTTAGCTGGCAGTAGTGGCACTCGCTGTATTGCAGTAGCTTGAGTAACGAAGATTTTTGTGAGGTAAGTGATTTGTGAAAGGTACAGGTTAATGTTAGTCAGGGCCATTCCTTTGTAGGGATATCTGAAAGTCAGATTGCGTTGCGCTCAAAAAAATATTGTGTGTCAGTTTAAGCACAGTCTTGAATAATTGTTGAAAGGGGAAGTTTCATGTGTCGACCCTTAGCCGTGGATACCTCACTGAAATCTTCTGATTTTTTCTTGTAGTTTGTGTAAATAGTGTAGCCTTTGTTTATTGCTAGCGCGTAATTGTAGAGAGAATCTCCTTTGTAGTAGTAGTTTTTCATTCTTGTACAGTAAAAGAGTTGTGGCATGCATGTAGATTTGCACCAAGTATTTCGTAGCTGCGCTTGTAATTAACTAGATATTATTTTCAGTGCTATGTTAATGTGTTCCCCTATTTTTGCTCTTCAAATTGTGTTTTCCTGTGTTGTCGTGTGAAATATTGTGACAATAATGGCGTGTGAAAAACGTAACACTAGGCTCCAAAGTAAACTGAGAAATAATAGTGACGACGAGCGTAGCTTATCAACACCACTGTGTAGTGATTTAACAGACATTTGAAGTAGTAATTTGGTAATTGTACATAGGGAAATGGAGCGGGCGGCAAACAATGGCGTCGGCAGTGAAACAATTAGTGAACAGGGAAGCATTATCGATCGATCGATCGGCAACAGCTCGCCTCAGGAATCGGGAATGGCAGAACACAATATTGCAAATACTGTAGACTCAGGTTTTGGGTTCTCACCGTTTTCTCAAATGAGTCAAGACACATTTTCTGCTTGTCAAAATGTGAATGTTGCCGGTGCAAATTCACTGCCGAAAAGCACTGAGGAACATGTTTCAGACACCAGTGCATTGTTATTACAATTAATGCAACAAATGGGACAAAAGCTTCAAAGGTTAGACACAATGGAACAAAATCAGAAACAAACACAGCAACAGTTAGACACAATGGAACAAAATCTTCAAAAGTTAGACACAATGGAACAACACCAGAGACAAACACAGCAACAGTTACACACAATGGAATAAAATCAGAGACAAACACAGCAAAAGCTTTAAAAGTTAGACTCATTGGAACAAACTCTCGAACAAACACGTGAAGATTTAACTGCTGAGTTACATAACATTGAATCGAAATGTCAAAAAGTCTGTACTGACGTAAAAACACAAATTTGTGAGCATTTCCAACCTATTTTTTCGCATCATGAAAATGCATTACAGAATCACGAAGCAGCCATAAAAGAACTGCAAACTATTGTTCATGAAAATCATGAGACCTTGCAAGCTAAAATGGACTCAGTTGCATCTACCAATTCGGTTACGCAACTTGCAAAAACTCAGGAAAACTTAAAGGACACAGTAGAAAGACACATGGAGGAAATTAGTTCATTATCAGAGAAAGTAGTTGAACTTTCGGATCAGCTAAATAATTTATCTATGAAGGTAGATGATAATCTGAATGACACAAAACCGGTAGTCTTTAATGACACAGATAAGTGCGAACAAATTAGGAAACTGAAACAAAATCTGAATCAAATTAATACGCAACACCAAAGAGAAATCCGGGAAGTACAAGATCAGCTGACACAGGTAATACATGAATTACGTATTTCAGAGGACACTCGCGCTCCAATACGGGAAGAGGGACATAGAAATACGGAACAGCCACAAAATAATAACTCAGGGCACTTCGGAAATTATGAAAGATATTGGCAAGGTACACCGAATTTTGAGATGGAACCGCCGACACGACGTAACAATGACTGATATGCTACTCGCCGACACGATGATTTTGACTATAAGCTGTTCATTACTACACGTAAATTTAAACCATTTAAGAATTCTGGCAACGACATTCATCCACAAGTATGGCTCCATCAATTCTCTCATTGTTTTCCTCCCAACTGGTCGTTAGAGCACAGATTAGAATTTATGTGTGGCTACTTGGAGAATGAACCAGCTGTAAGAATGCGATCGGACATTCACGATAGTCACAGTGAAGGGGATTTTTATCATGCCTTCCTCTCAGCATATTGGTCTCAAGCTACACAAGACCGAGTAAAACATAGCATCATAATGATGAAACATTTCGAACAATCTGAATTTTCCAGTCTTGTCAAATATTTTGAAGACATGTTGCATAAGAATCAATATCTTTCAAACCCATACAGCATTTGCTTACTGAAATTGCCTGAACATTTAAGAAATATTATTTTGGCAGGACGTTGCAAAGACGACATTGAAGCTTTTCAGGGACTCTTACAAGAATTAGAAATTGACACAGACAGTCGCGGGATGCGAAAACAGGAAAACAATCACTACAGATCACATCCGTCACAATTCCGTGACGACAGAAACAATAACTGGACACGACAAGTCTATTCTTACAACGCAAATCGTGACCAAAACAGACACCACACATATGACAACCACTGGCAGAGTAATAATAGTTACAGAGAAAGATCGCATTTCTGTAGTAATGAATATGACAGAGATTACCTTAGAAACAGACAATATGGGAACCAAAACAATTATTATCAAGGGAGACAGAATAACTTTAGACGCAATGGTCCAGCGTGCAGTTACGACTCAGGAAGAAATTTTCCACCACATGACCGACAAGAAAGAAACTATGAAATCTACCGACATGACGACAGACGAGGTAATCATAACGACAGACCTGAATTTCATCAGAACTGGCGGGATTCAAACAGAGCAGGGCACTTTCGACAACGTGAATTTGTGGAAGTTAGGTCTCCTAATCCCAATAACGACGCGCGCCAACAAAGAGATAGCAGACAATGACTCGCACCGCAGGCAGCCACCTGCGCCGGCTGGCTCAGGGAAAAATAGTATACACGCTAAACTTGAAAAAAATTTTAGCATTCCTTACCAACGTATACAACATGATAATTGCTTTGAAGTCGAAACTCTGTGCGCTATAAAGGGTAAAAGATTACACCACATTTCACGTGTAAAACCGTTTATTGAAAGATAATCTGCTTTTTAGCTTTGTCTTTGCCATAAAACGTTTCACTTCACATTACTAGTATGCTTTAGAAACTGTTACAATGCAACAATGTTTGAAGTTAAATACCCAGTCAAGAGACAAGAGAACATATTTAAACAGAAATTACGAATGCATTGTTATTGCGAACAGATGACACAGTGTTATTGTGTGTGTACATTCTTGCTTGTTAGTTGCACGATTACGTAACGACTATAAGGCTCACATACTTAGAACATTTACCAGTACTGCTAATGAGTTTTAATGCAACATTTTGGTTTACTTGAAAATACATTCTGGATTTAAAGTACTTTCTGTGAGATACCAGATGACACAGTGGTTAGTCTATGTGACAGCTACACGATTTTATCATGACGCTACTAATGAGTGACAATTTACAATGTTGCTTTTGCGGTGTTTCTGTTTTATATCTGCACAGTTTTTCTGTATTATTCTGGAAAGTAAAGCATGTTTCAGTAGTAACTTTTGTGGTATAGCTACAGTGAGACAGCCTTTTCAGTAGCACAACAATACGTTACAGCACAGTACTTTCTTCATCACAGCAATAAGTGTAATAATTAAGATATCTATACGCAAAGCATTTCACTTTGGTTTATCATGAGGTAAGTACATTGGCTTCTGCAGAATAGCTTTCAGAGGAAAATAACTACGACACTTCCACAGAGATTATCTTACAGCAAGACGCACATTTAGTGCTACAGGACACGTATTTGAGTGATTAATTTTGTACTTAAAACATTTATTTTTAAAGATTTTTGAATTACAAATAAAGTTTTCCATGATACATTTCATTCCATTGCTGTAATCTGTAACACCTGAGGGTATAATTACAATAATCCTTAGGGGGGTACACGCTTACTTAGTGTACCATGTGTTTGGCAAGCACAAGGAGCCCTAGCTAATATGGTATTTGCTTACACAACTTTACACATCGGTACCATATTTCTCTAACACATAATTACACAGCTATCTGATCATTTAACTGAGAGAGACAAACTTTTTTATTACATCAGTGACACATGTTTACGCAATTACAGAGTTGGATTACTTCACACTTACGAAATTGTATTTTGTCTGTACTTTGTGAACTGTTCATATTTTTTCAGAACCATTGTGATACTATGAGAGCTTTGAATGATATATTTGGTATGGGATCACGATTTTTAAAGTACGTTTGAGGTAGATGACGCTATTTAAATGAGCAGAGAATTTTTTTAGGTTTTGAAATTATTGCAGGTAGCTACGACGTTTTTGAGATTTGACTGAGGTGTTATGATGTTATTATTAGGACGACGATGTGTATTATGCTGTTGAGGAATGTTTATTATGATATGTATTTATTATGATGAATTGTTGAAGATGTGTTGATGAATATGTATATGTGTAATAAGGTAAGGAATAAGGAGTAGTGGTTAGGGACTCTGACTTGTGAAAAAGGATGTTGGAAACCGAGAATCGTACTTTAAGAGTTATGAAATGTGTGTAAATGCGTGAATGTATCACAATGCAGGCGAAAATTTTTTGCACACTGTTATATTCATAGGATTTTGTTTCTACGCATTTGTAACGTAAATTTTCGACCTGTGAAATTTTCATATGAGACTGTCACTGCAGCAGAAACTGGTGTCGTAAATATTTCCGTAAGAAAGTTAAGAGATCACCTGCACGTAATGCGTTGTGGGCACCCAGCTGTGTCAGACGCCTGGAGAAAAAGCCATTAGTGCGTGTCCTTTTCAGAGGCACAGGTAGGAAAAAAGGGGGAGGCCATTAACCTCGCTATTGACATTCCTTTAGAGAAAGCATCGTAAATATGACACGCTCATTACTTGGAAAGATACTTACATCTGCACACCTGATTATGACAAGTGTCTTTCTACGAGAGTTGAGAGAATTTCTACTAACTTATGAAATGTCACAAGACTATTGAATGATATTTTTATGCTTTGCTTTTTGTAGTTGCTTATTTCATTTGATATCTAGTTTACAGCTGTGTTGCAGCATTGGTTTTATAAAATAAAATAAAATGCATTTGCTAATGTGAACACTTTCTGTCAACAGAGCTATTAAATAATAATTTTGTGATCCACATTCTTCAAAAAAGGAGCACTTGGAAAAGAAAGAACAATAAGAAGGGACTAGTAACAGTAACTGCACACATAATATTCTTTTCAAGTACATGGTAATATTTTTTTACAATATGTTGTTGTGGTGCACCACTTTAATTACATAGACATTAAGATGTGAATATACATTTCCCTTATCTGCATTGTTGTTTTTACTGTAATATTTTTTTCTGCTTGAGGTATGTCATGTTTAGGTATAAGTTACTACTGTTTGCCAGGCATAGTGTTACTGAATTTAACTTTGTGTTACTCTGCTAAGCCAGTTTATCACTGATTTATTTTTCTTGTTTGCTGCTCATTGCCTTATATTAGTTGTATATTGTTGCTTACTTTGCCAATTTGAATTTTTTGTCATTGCTGTTCGTGTTAATTGTTTTGTGCTGCTGCATTGCCTCGTCCCTTAGTTTAGCATCTGAGCTCAGTAGATTTAAGTTAGCTTAAAAAGGGGTAGACTATATAAGAGAATGAGTTGCGATGAATTTGAAGAAATGCACTGAGAGGTTATACGAGAAAAATACAGAAAGCATGCTTGGATAGGAGTTTTTTGGTGGAAGCAAAGGTTGAAATAAGATGAACGATCTATGGAATGACGTTTTGGGTTGGACTGCAGTACCAAATGTTACACTGAAAACGAACCCTGTCCTTTCCTTTTGTGATATCCCACTATGTGTTTGTGTACCCTTGTGTATTTTTTTTCTTCCTGTCTCTGTGTAGTTTCATAGAATTTTTTCTTCTTTTCATATTAAGCTACATTCACTATGATGAGGAATACTGTTCTCCTCAAATATAATTGGCATTAATAATATGTTATTTATCTTGTAAATATGCTTAGACATTATTTATTCTGTTTTGTTTTAATGCTCATGTGTGAAGTTGATGTTTCAATAATTATTCTGATTTTTTAGGTATGTACTCATGTCAAATTCCTGTAACACTGATGTATATGTTATTTCTATTCTTGTGTAAAGCCTGTACTACGAATGTTATCTGTATTGTTATGTTCTTTAATGATGTATTTTGTACCTTCGTAATTGTATTCTTATGTTATAAAGTTGTAATTGACACCAGTTCATCATATTATTAACTTGTAAGCTCCATTTCACTGCACACATTTCTGTTGGTCATAGTTTATGGACAATATGTGAGAAGTAGGGACTGTTAGTGTTTGCACGTGTGTTAATAATTCAGCAAGGAACTGGATAACAGCATTGCTGGTTCTAAGGACAATTCCAAAAACTTTGTGCATGCACAAGTGGTGGTTTATGGACTTGCTATCTTCTCTGCAAGACTCTTCGATGGTGATTGTGCACAGATGGCTGCTGGCCATCTCTACAAGGACTACAGTGGGTCTGCATCTTTGATGACCCACCAATACCACAATCTCTACCAGGACTACAGTGGGCCTGTCCACAATTTCTACTAACACTGCAATGGGTCTGCGCCTCTGGTGGCCCACCAATACCATACTCTCTACCAGGACTACAGTGGGTCTGCTCTGTGATGACCTACCTACCAATCTTCTTCAAAACGTCGAATGACTCTGCTGTGGGTTTGCTCTGTTGTGGCCCATGCACGTGTGTTAATAATTCAGCAAGGAACTGGATAACAGCATTGCTGGTTCTAAGGACAATTCCAAAAACTTTGTGCATGCACAAGTGGTGGTTTATGGACTTGCTATCTTCTCTGCAAGACTCTTCGATGGTGATTGTGCACAGATGGCTGCTGGCCATCTCTACAAGGACTACAGTGGGTCTGCATCTTTGATGACCCACCAATACCACAATCTCTACCAGGACTACAGTGGGCCTGTCCACAATTTCTACTAACACTGCAATGGGTCTGCGCCTCTGGTGGCCCACCAATACCATACTCTCTACCAGGACTACAGTGGGTCTGCTCTGTGATGACCTACCTACCAATCTTCTTCAAAACGTCGAATGGCTCTGCTGTGGGTTTGCTCTGTTGTGGCCCATTACCTGTCAGCATGTCAAGAGTCAGCACTGTATTTCCGTTGGAAGGACAACACTACTTCTTCAAGATTGCATGGAAATCCACTACTTCCGTGTGCATTGTCTTTTACTGCTCAGACTTTGAAAAAAACACTTTTACTGTGATGGATGCTCAGGACTGTCTTTATGGACTGTGAGAAAATTTTAGCTTTTGACCAACATTGTATCAATAAGTGTGTGCATTTGATTTCTTTGTTATTGTAATAACGATTATGAAAAATTTTAACAAATATGTATTGCCCAGTGCCCAAAACAATTTGTAAAATTTTTTGTTGGGATCATGGGGGCTATGTAAGTAGGCTGTTTAGGTTCTTATATTGGTAACGCCGCCTCCACGTAGCGCTCTCTGTATGAAAGTCACTGGCTGTGCTGTGTGCAGTCTGTAGCTAGTTTGCATTGTTGTCTGCCATTGTAGTGTTGGGCAGCGGCAGCTGGAAGTGAACAGCACGTAGCGTTGCGCAGTTGGAGGTGAGCCGCCAGCAGTGGTGGATGTGGGGAGAGAGATGGCGGAGTTTGGAAATTTGTAAAAATGGATGTCATGAACATGTATATTATGGTTTTTCAACACTATTAAGGTAAATACATTGTTTGTTCTCTATTAAAATCTTTCATTTGTTAACTATGCCTATCAGTAGTTAGTGCCTTCCGTAGTTTCAATCTTTTATTTAGCTGGCAGTAGTGGCGCTCGCTGTATTGCAGTAGCTTGAGTAACGAAGATTTTTGTGACTTGTGAAAGGTACAGGTTAATGTTAGTCAGGGCCATTCGTTTGTAGGGATATCTGAAAGTCAGATTGCGTTGCGCTAAAAAAAATATTGTGTGTCAGTTTAAGCACAGTCTTGAATAATTGTTGAAAGGGGAAGTTTCATTATATACACCTGAATCCTGATATTTATTCCTACTATTACATATTCTATGCCGGAGCTTCAATTTTAACGTGTTATTTGTTCGGAACCCTATTTTAACGTCGGATTTACGAAAGCATCTTTCAATTTTATCTGTAATTCTTCCATTGTAAGTGAGAGCTACATGTTTTTCTTGTTGTTCCTCTTAACTGCTACTTGACTTCCTTCTATTTGTTCCATTTGCCTCTTCTTTATCTTCCTATAAATATTCATCACCTGCTTACACGTATATCCATACTCTACGGCTACTTGTTTTAAAATACTTAACTCCATTTCTACTTCCTGTTGACTTAGTGGCAATCTTAGTAGCCTGTATACCATCGAAGTAAAATATGCCCATTTCTATCGCGGTGGGTGACAAGAGCGCTCATTGATAACTAGATCTGTACACATAGGTTTTCTGAATATGCTAAATTCCAGCTTCCCATCTTTTCTTATTAGTGTTAAATCTGAGTAATCTATACGGTTGTTTTCTTCAAATTCCATGGTGAATCTAATTTTCGGGTGTTGAGAGCTCATTTTTTGTGCTAAGTTTTCGATATCATTTTTATCTCCTTTGTGTAATAAAATGGAGTCGTCAACATTATCTCCTGTAATACACAATTTTCTCAGCGATATTAGGATTTTCATCAAAGAATTTGTTTTCTAAGTGATTTACAAAAATGTCAGCCAGCGTCCCAGCTAAACTCTTCCCCATTGCAGCCCGTCTTTCTATTGATAAATTTTACCATTGAAAGTAAATTAATTGAACGACAAGACTTGTTCCAACATTTCCACTAGTTCAATCACTTCCCCCAGTGCCAATTTACAATGAGTGTGGAGATTCTTCTTAATGATCTCAATCGTTTCTTTTACGGGAATGTTTGTGTACAGATTGGTGATATCCAATGAAGCTAGTGACGCGTTCTGAATACGTCTTTAATTTGCTCGGAAAATTCGTAGCTGTTGCTAATGTTGAAAGTCCGACGATATGTATATGCCGCCTTCAATGTGTTATTTAGCTCTTTATTTAATTTATAACTTGGGCTGCTGGTGTTATTAACGATTGGGCGAATCGATTTTTCATCTTTATGGAGCTTTATTTGTGACCGTAATTCGGGATTTCGCGGATTCATTACTTTCAGTTTAAACTTTTCCTCCTCTATGAAAGAATCACACTCTTATCTATTTGTTTCCTTATTTCTGTTTGAAATAAGGGATTTTTGCAAAGTTTGTGCCACGTCAGGCTTCGGGATACATTACGTAGTTCTTACGTGTTAGGACAAAGATAATGAAAGAAAACTTCAAAATAAAATTTAACAAAACATGCTTAGACGCAGGGATTACTCCTAATTACACAAAAGCAAAAATCAGGAATATGTCAAACATAGCACAAATAGTAAAACGTAAAAGTGACGGTTTATGGGTTAAAACGCAAATTCGAGAAGCATGTAAAATGAAAGACGAGTTAAATAGAGAAGCTTTTAATCTTCACTTGATTTTAGGTGACATTTTATCTCCATTACAGTTCACATACGTAAGCAGAGAGATTGAAAATAGAATTGACAGGGAGCAATAATTAACTCTAAACAGACATCAGAAGAAGCTTTTCAACCTAGGTGTAGATTTTAATATTGATAACGAAGTGGCGTATAAAAAGTTGCATACTTTTTGTGAGAGGGTCATGAACTCAACTGAGATAGAATTAACAATGGATGAGCAGACCCTTTTAAATAAAGGGCTGCAATATAACCTAAATTCCGCAATTAACTCAAATACAATAAAAAAGACTGTCACAGAAATGAAAATTGCATGTGATATCGCAAATATGAATAGATACGAACAGACCAACACGGCAGTTAAAGTAAAGAATTCGATTATAGATGAAATGCACTCTGCTCACAAGAACAGAAACGAACTACTAACTTTTAAGGGTTTGAATAAGAAGTTAGAATCACGTAAGGCTATCGTCACAAAGGCAGATAATGGCGGCACTATGGTTTTAATACATGATACAGACTATATAGAGAAAACTGAAAAGTTCTTTATGGAAAACTGAATAGTAGAAGTCAAGAAAGATCCAACCAAGAAATTTCAAACAGAAATAAGGAAACAAATAGATAACAGTGTCTTTCTATTCACAGAGGAGGAAAAGTTTAAACTGAAAGTAATGAATCCGCGAATCCCCGAATTACGGTCACAAATAAAGCTCCATAAAGTTGAAAAATCGATTCGCCCAATCGTTAATAACACCAGCAGCCCAAGTTATAAATTAAATAAAGAGCTAAATAACTGACTGAAGGCGGCATATACATATCGTCGGACTTTCAACATTAGCAACAGCTACGAATTTGCCGAGCAATTTAAGACGTACTTATACCTCAGAACGCGTCACTAGCTTCATTGGATATCACCAATCTGTACACAAACATTCCCGTAAAAGAAACGATTGAGATCATTAAGAACAATCTCCTCACTCATGGTAAATTGGCACTGGGGGAAGTGATTGCACTAGTGGAAATGTTTGAACAAGTCTGGTCCTTCAATTAATTTACTTTCAATGGTAAAATTTATCAACAGAAAGACGGGCTGCAATGGGGAAGAGTTTAACTGGGACGCTGGCTGACATTTTTGTAAATCACTTAGAAAACAAATTCTTTAATGAAAATCCTAATATCGCTGAGATAATTGTATATTACAGGAGATATGTTGGCGACTCCATTTTATTATACAAAGGAGATAAAAATGATATCGAAAACTTAGCACAAAAAATGAGCCCTCTACACCCGAAAATTAGATTCACCATGGAATTTGAAGAAGACAACCATATAGATTACTTGGATTTAACACTAATAAAGAAAGATGGCAAGCATGAATTTAGCATATTCAGAAAACCTACGTGTACAGATCTAGTTATCAATGAGCGCTCTTGTCACCCACCGCGATACAAATGGGCATATTTTACTTCGATGGTATACAGGCTACTAAGATTGCCACTAAGCCAATAGGATGTAGAAAAGGAGTTAAGTACTTTAAAACAAGTGGCCGTAGCGAACGGATATACGTGTAAGCAGGTGATGAATATTTATAGGAAGATAAAGAAGAGGCAAATGGAACAAATAGTAGGAAGTCAAGTAGCAGTTAAGAGGAACAACAAGAAAAAATATGTAGCTCTCACTTACAATGGAAGAATTACAGATAAAATTGAAAGATGCTTTCGTAAATCCGACGTTAAAATAGGGTTCCGAAAAAATAACACGTTAAAATTGAAGCTCCGGCATAGATTATGTAATAGTAGGAATAAATTTCAGGATTCAGGTGTATAGGAGATCAAATGTAATGACTGCTGTAAATAATATATAGGGCAGACTGGTAAGAACTTTGAAACCAGATTCAGGGAGCACATCTACTCTCAAAACAAAACAGCTTTTGGGGCGCTGATGGCTGCGACAAAGCACTCAGTCACGAACATTGAACATAATTTAGACATCCTGCATAGAGCTCATAAGGGACGGTTTCTTAACATTTTGGAAGAAATTGAAATATACACCCACAAAAATAAAGATCCGGATTTAATCCTCAACGAGCAAAGCGAATTCAATCATAACGCCTATTTTAGCATTTATGACGACCTACTAAGATGACAACTGTTGCGTGTGGAGATCCAGGCCGAGGGATGAGAGATGGTGCGCAGTGGAGAAGCCGGAAGACGCGTGCAGCGCCTGGCGTCGTTGACGGGGCCCTCCTGTGCGGCCCTCTTGCCCGCGGCGATAGACATCAGACGACTGAGCGGACCGCGGCACAACACCGAAATGGCGGGAACCACGGAAGCAGACCGTAGAGGAAAACAAGTTCACACCAGCACCATAGATATATAAATCGCCCAAGGTTTTTAGATGGTATAAAAATGATAATTTTACTTTCTTTTTAATTCTGACAAGTACCGATTTTAACCTTGACATCTACATATTTTAATTAAGTATTTTTAATATAAAAAAGATCTACTGAATACAGTATGTGCAAATGGAATGTAACAAATGTACCAGACGCCACCTGTCGGTAATAGTGCTATAATTAATATAAATGACGTGCACTCTGCCAACCAATTTTATGTGACGTAGCATGTGAAAGTTGCTGGATTTGGACGGGTTACTTCTGTAACTGAAATATCAGGTACGTTCTGGTACATTTGATGTTGATTAGGTAGGATGAAAAAGATTGGCTTCCTTGAAATAGTAAATTAGTATCATTATTTTTACGGATGTTAAGATGGTTCTGAATGAACCGAAACCGGTCATTTGAATAAAAAAAATTTGCAATCAAGACGGATTTTAAGTAACATTATAAAATAACTGATTGCTGTTATCCCATAAGACATTATGTCTGTTTTTGCAAATGTCTGTAAGACGATTGAGCCTATTTTAAGACGAATTAGTAGGATATTACCGACTTTTGACTTCAAAAAGTTCTGTATTTACTTGATTTCCTGTATCATTCCCAAGTATTATGAAAATGTAACATTTCTGTTCAACACATCATATATATCAGTTCACGACATCCAGTCTTACAAATTTCCTTTTTCTGACGGACACACGTCCAGATCGTCCGCTCTCAAAACTCTGCCATCTCTCTCCCCACATCCACCACTGCTGGAGGCTCACATCCAACTGCACAACGCTACCCGCTGTTCACATCCAACGTTCCTACACTACAATAGCAAATATTCCAACAATGCAAATCCGCCACAGACTGCACACAGCATAGTCTGCACACTACAATAGCAAATATTCCAACAATGTAAATCAGCCACAAACTGCACACAGCACAGTCTGTGATTTTCATACAGTGCTCTACGTGGCGTTACCAGCATCAAAACCTAAACAGCCTACTTAGTGTGTAGTACTTACGATGCACCACGATTTCCTACACCATTGACTCTACCCCTCCCCCAAACACGCACAAAATAAAGATTATTTACCTTTGATCATTTTAAAAATAGAAGTATTCCATTCTACACTTTACTTAGGTGCTGAGGTTGGTATTAATATGGAGGAGGAGGAGGGGGGCGGGGCAAAGGCTGGGGTACTAGATAACGTCTGATTGCACTCAGGGGAAACGGTGTAAGATAAGTTGGGTACCACTGGGTTAGGATGTCCGTGACTTTCCGTTGTACTGTCAGAGTTCCCTCAAACACTACCAGGCGTGACCTGGAGTCGAAACCGATGGCTCCCCACGCCATAACGCGAGGAATAACAACGGTGTGCCTCTCCAAGTCTTTCGATGAATGGGACCTTTCCCAAGGTTGCCTACACATTCGCTGACGGTGGTAACCCGGAGCACTGGATCCGTGACTCATCGCGGAAAACTATTTGAAGCAGTCCGTCAGGAATCCACGTTCCCCAGTCACGACAGCACTCCAAAAGCCACCATTTGTACAGACTGTCTTCAAAAAGTCAGCCAACGTGTGGTACGGTAACTCCCTAGTCCTGCTGCCGCCAGTCTCCGCCCTATTCGACGGGACACACAATTTTGTGGGGAGTCCGTTACTCGTTCTCGGATTGCAGTCGCAGATGTGAAGGGGTTACTGTGTACTTGATGTACAGTATGCCGATCTAGTGAAACTTTGAAAATCCTATAAGAAGAACGGAAAATTATGATCGTACGAATTTGTGTATGACTAGTTACGTACAAAAGCGTGGTTGTGAACATCATTCATATTTGGTGAACTGGAAGCTGGACGAAGATCGTTACGATTTTCCAAACTGAAGTATAATTACAGTGACATCATTTCCGTTTCTTTGAATGTATATACTTTTAACATGATGAATACGGTTTTATTCTTACTTGATCTCTGGACAATTCGTGCAGTCCACCAGGCAACATGTTTCGAGTCATCAACAGTCCAATGTCAGTGTTCATGGGCCCAAGCGAGGAATAAAGGTTTCTGTCGTGCAGTCATCGAGGAAACACGAGTGGCCCTCGGCTTCAAAAGCCCATACCAATGAAGTTTCGTTGACTGGTTTGCACGCTGACACTTTTCAATGGCCCAGCATTGAAAGCTGCAGATATCTGCAGAATGGTTGTGAGCCGTATGCAGCTCACGTTTTGCCGTTATAACTTGACGGCCTGTAATAGCGGTAGTTTCGCTTCGATTCATTCTTGTGTTAATGGTGTCACTGACCTGCCAGTATTGTTTGTCCACGAGTGGCAGCAGCAGCGGTTATTGATAGCCAGTACTGTGCAACTGCCTTTGGTGCGACGGCTAGTATTCCGGCTCGTCGTATTTGTCAGGCAGTTCAGCTTCGGACGGAGCAGCGAAGAGGTCCGCAGCGAGGGGGCAAGCCGGGACTGCTGGCGGTGTGCAGCTACTGTGAGAGCGAGGGGCTGTAGCCGACAACCGAACCCAGGACGTTTGAAATTGAGTGAACCGTGTCGAGTACTGAATCCTCCACTGTTTGCGATGTCGCTGTTGTTTGCGTGTTGTTTCTCACAGGGTTGGTAAGACCAACCGCAACAAACTGGGTCTGTCAGGTTGGCGGAAGCCATTAGCCGCCTTCTACTCCTGCATGTTAGTTTGGATTTAGTATTATTCTTATTAGTCGAGAGCAACCAGTGGTATTTTCTGCCTTGTGGCCACTAACGCCCCAGTGAAGTTCCCGGCAATGTACCTTTCCTCGTCGTGTTGATGCTGTACGACACGGCGTGTAGTTCGACAGTCTCTTGAATTGTACTGTGCATATGTTTTTAGGAATTCTACCTTTATTCTTGTTTTTCCTTCGGCCTTAGGTGTGTTCCTTAAGACGTGGTGCTGTCTGTCTCTTTGCCCTTGCCTAAAAATATTCCATCGTTGTACCGGTGATTGGACGTTAGGCGGGTTAGTTAGTCGGTAGGTCGGCGATTAAGCTACACCAAGTGTGAGCTCCCATCGTGTTACGTGAGTACAACTCTTGGCTGTCTGTCTCACCTCTTACACAGCTGTAGTCACCTTCCACAGGTCGATCCAGGGAGCACTGTTTGTGGATCACTCCCTCTTATTTGGCCAATTTGTCATAATTGTTTAAAATTTACCCTAATGTTTTAACATGTTATTGCCTTCCCCACTTGCAATTCAGGCCTTCAGCTGTTAATTGTTTGTAACACTGCTTGTGGCCTTCAGACGGCAATTTATTTTCAATTTTCTCTTAATAAGGCCTGCAGGCGTCACTATAGCCTGTTAGAATTCGTTAAGATTTTTTTTACAAACGTTTTAGTATTTTAACATGCAACTGCCTTCCTTACTTGTAATTAAGGCCCTCAGCCGTTCAGCAGTCTGAAAATTCAGCCGTTGATTGTGTGTAACAGTGTTTGTGGCCTTCAGTCGATCAATATTTGCAATTTTTTCTTAATAAGGCCTTCAGCAGTTAATATTACTTGTTACCGTTTTGATTGTTAAGAAGAAAATATCTTAGTATTTGTTAATGTGTAACTGCCTTCCTCACTTGTAATTCAGGCCTACAGCCGTTGTGTATTCTGAAGTTGCTGCTGGCCTTCAGCCGTTAATTGTATGTAACAGTGCTTGTGGCTTTCAGCTGACAAATAGTTTCAGTTCTGTCTTGCTAATGCCTTAAGCCGTCACTATAACTTGTTAAAGTTATTAAGATTGTGTAAGGGTTTATGGTATATTTAACGTGTAATTGTCCACATTATTGGTAATTCAGGCCTTCAGCCGTTGTGTATTTTTGAAATTGCTTCTGGCCTTCAGCCAACGAATAATTTTGAGCCTTCTTAATCAGGCCTTCAGCCGTTGATTGTGTCTAACATTGCTTGTGGCCTTCAGCCGACAATAACTCGCAATTCTTCTAATAAGGCATTCAGCCGCCAGCGTAGTAAAATCTTTTAAAAGTGATTGTTGAGAGTTTTGTTTTTTTAAAAATAAAGTGAATTTGTTTTCTGTGCAACCAACGGTAACTGATTAGGCCCGGTTCACGCCTTTCCTGCTTTCCCTAGTCCCACGTTTTAGGTTACACTTGTTTCACGTTGAACGAGTCTCTTCAGTCGTCGTTGATCCTGTTCTTGAAGGATCTTTTTCCGGTCGCAGCGATGTCGGCGATCTGATATTTTACCGGAATACGGATATTCATGGTGCACTCGTGAAATGGTCCTATGGGAAAATCTTCATCTCTACCTCGGCGGTGCTATGTCCCGTCACTCGTATGCCGACTATAACACCACGTTCAGACTCACTTAAATCTTGATAATCTGCATTGAAGCAGCAGTAACAGATCTAACAACTGCGCCAAACACTTATTGTCTTATATAGGCGTTGTCGGCCGCAGCGCCGTATTCTGCCTGTGTACCTATATCTGTATTTGAATACGCGTGACTTTACCAGTTTCTGTTGCGCATCAGAGTAGGTGACTACGGCTGCAATAGCGATAAGAAATTACCAATAACTGACCAAGTGAGATAATTATATGCTGTAATAAAGTAGTTAAAAGAATGATACACGTCATCATTTACACACGGAAACAGTGTTGCGCAGAGACCAATTACCCGATCCATTCTGTATTGTCTCCAGTCTGATAATACCATGTTCTTTAGCTACGGGTAGGGGGGCGGGGGTAAAATTGCCTGTATACACGTATCTTGATACTTTATAAAAACTGTGCAGTCTACGCTATAATTGGAGGTCATTGGAGTGGCCGAGTGGTTCTAGGCGCTACAGTCTGGAACCGCGCGACCGCTAGGTCGCATGTTCGAATCCTGCCTCCGGAATGGATGTGTGTGATGTCCTTAGGTTAGTTAGGTTTAAGTAGTTCTAAGTTCTAGGGGACTGATGACCTCAGAAATTAAGTCCCATAGTGCTCAGAGCCATTTGAACCATTTTTGGTCATCCCTGGTAAACAGTGAACCACAACTCTCCTATCTTACAGTTGTAACCGTAGGTGTAGCTGTATATGGGAGATAATACTTCCAAGCGGACGTTACGCTCCACCAAGGAAAAACTTTATAAAATTTCCGAAACAGGTTGGTTCCGTTCAAGCAAGTGTACGTCCTTATTGTTTGTTGAGAATAATCGTCTTTATTAAGCTCCAAAGCCTGTAAACAGATAAACATATATATTTTACTACTGTTTCAACACCACACCCTAGTACTAACGTTGCGTACCCCGTGCGTCGCTGTTTCCCCAGATTTGAAGCAAAACTTCATGTTAAAGTGTTGCTCCAATTTGCCCTCCGTTTTGCAATGACACGTGTGTGGCGGATAGTTGAGTCGGATGATTGGTGGCTATATTTGAGAGAATTACTGCAGATCAGCTGAAGGTAAGCAAAGACAGTGTAGGCACTATTGATCGGGAACATTTGTGGACGTTGCATGCCATGGGGCTTCTGGTGACTCTGCAAGAAGCAATAGCTGACAGTCTCCAGAAGAAGAGTGTTGTAACAAATGCTGATTACTTTGAAGGCCAATAAAGGCATTTCATTTGCTCCTCTGTTTTTTATTTTCTGTGAGCATTCATTGAACTTTCTACGTACCTTGTACATTATCTTGTGTTGTTAATTTGTATGATAAAACCTACACATAAACAGAAGTCTGCAAATATCGCACGTGTGATAATATCGAATTCTATCATTTTGTCAAAACGCACCGGGAAGGGCCAATGGGGCTTGTGACATCATTACTGTACCTATTGGAATCTCCAAAAGGGAGCTGTACTGAACACCTGTCGTGGTCTTGAATGACGTAGCTGTAGTAACCGTGTCGAGTTGCTTATGCTATTTCGTTATATAAATGAGATCTAAGTGTGAGTAAAGCAATAAATAATAAAACTAGAATTACAAGGTTTGTTGGAAAACCGTTTATTTTAATTTTTATTTTAATATCTACAGAATAAACTGTACAATATATACATGTGTACAAAACTTTCATCTCTGTCTGTAACAGAAGAGTTGTGTCAGTCCACGGACAATTTTTTAAATGAGCCTGCAATGCCGTAGATGTTGTCGGCGTAGCGGTTCTCGGCGGGGCGTCTGCTCTCGTCTGACGTGTACTTGTCCTTCTCCAGCAACCACTCACGGTTGGCTCCCGTAATAAGCTGGTCTGGAATAGGGACAATAGTTTAGTTTTCGAACGTACACAACTACTCTGGGCTTCAGTAGCTGCCACTATCAGTCCTTAACTATCACTGTGCTAGCTAATCTCTGCAAAACATTTTTAAGTTACTTCCGTGCTTTGTGCTACATAAACAATGTGAATTTTGTAAGTCTATCTAACAACGTAATCTATTCGTTAGTTGTATATTCCCTTGTACATTTTTCTTTCCACCCAGATCTTTCCCATTTCCAGTATTCTTAGCTGGCGCAGCCTGCATAATTTTCTGTTCCCCAGAACTGGCTGTATCAGAAGACATCTATATTGTACACCCATAAATCCTTTATTTATCTGTCTCTGTAATTATTATTATTATTTCTTTCTATTCTCAGACGTTATGTCTGGTCAAAAATGGACAGTGACGCGGACCTTGATCAAGCGTGACTTCCTTTTAACTGTACGGTATATGTTATATTGCATTTAGGAACTTTCGGGTCATTGAACATGTATCAATAATTACAGATTTTTGTAGTTGTATATATATGTTTGGATGTAGCTGTATTGCATTGATGTACTGGTGGATATTGTGAGGTATGACTCCTGTAGTTGATAGTATAATTGGTATAATGTCGACTTTATCCTGATGCCACATGTCCTTGACTTCCTCAGCCAGTTGGATGTATTTTTAAATTTTTTCTCCTGTTTTCTTCTGTATATTTGTTGTGTTGGGTATGGATATTTCAATTAGTTGTGTTAATTTCTTCTTTTTATTGGTGAGTATGATGTCAGGTTTGTTATGTGGTGTTGTTTTATCCGTTATAATCGTTCTGTTCCAGTATAATTTGTATTCATCATTCTCCAGTACATTTTGTGGTGTGTACTTGTATGTGGGAACGTGTTGTTTTATTAGTTTATGTTTTATGGCAAGTTGTTGATGTATTATTTTTGCTACATTGTCATGTCTTCTGGGGTATTCTGTGTTTGCTAGTATTGTACATCCGCTTGTGATGTGATCTACTGTTTCTATTTGTTGTTTGCAAAGTCTGCATTTATCTGTTGTGGTATTGGGATCTTTAATAATATGCTTGCTGTAATATCTGGTGTTTATTGTTTGATTCTGTATTGCAATCATGAATCCTTCCGTCTCACTGTATATATTGGCTTTTCTTAGCCATGCGTTGGATGCGTCTTGATCTATGTGTGGCTGCGTTAGATGATAAGGGTGCTTGCCATGTAGTGTTTTCTTTTTCCAATTTACTTTCTTTGTATCTGTTGATGTTATGTGATCTAAAGCGTTGTAGAAGTGGTTATGAAATTGCAATGGTGTAGCTGATGTATTTATATGAGTGATTGCTTTGTGTATTTTGCTAGTTTCTGCTCGTTCTAGAAAGAATTTTCTTAAATTGTCTACCTGTCCATAATGTAGGTTTTTTATATCCATAAATCCCCTTCCACCTTCCTTTCTGCTTAATGTGAATCTTTCTGTTGGTGAATGTATGTGATGTATTCTATATTTGTGGCATTGTGATCGTGTAAGTGTATTGAGTGCTTCTAGGTCTGTGTCACTCCATTTCACTACTCCAAATGAGTAGGTCAATACTGGTATAGCATAAGTATTTATAGCTTTTGTCTTGTTTCTTGCTGTCCATTCTGTTTTCAGTATTTTTGTTAGTCTTTGTCTATATTTTTCTTTTAGTTCTTCTTTAATATTTGTATTATGTATTCCTATTTTTTGTCTGTATCCTAGATATTTATAGGCATCTGTTTTTTCCATCGCTTCTATGCAGTCGCTGTGGTTATCCAATATGTAATCTTCTTGTTTACTGTGTTTTCCCTTGACTATGCAATTTTTCTTACATTTCTCTGTTCCAAAACCCATATTTATATCATTGCTGAATACTTCTGTTATCTTTAGTAATTGGTTGAGTTGTTGATTTGTTGCTGCCAGTAGTTTTAGATCATCCATGTATAGCAAATGTGTGATTTTGTGTGGGTATGTTCCAGTAATATTATATCCATAATTTGTATTATTTACCATGTTGGATAGTGGGTTCAGAGCAAGACAGAACCAGAAAGGACTTAATAAGTCTCCTTGGTATATTCCACGCTTAATCTGTATTGGCTGTGATGTGATGTTATCTGAATTTGTTTGGATATTAAGTGTGGTTTTCCAGTTTTTCATTACTATGTTTAGAAACTGTATCAATTTAGGATCTACTTTGTATATTTCCAATATCTGTAGTAACCATGAGTGGGGGTACACTATCAAAGGCTTTTTGGTAATCAATGTATGCGTAGTGTAGGGACCTTTGTTTGGTTTTAGCTTGATATGTCACCTCTGTATCTATTATCAGTTGCTCTTTACATCCTCATGCTCCTTTGCAGCAGCCTTTTTGTTCTTCATTTATAATTTTGTTCTGTGTTGTATGTGTCATTAATTTCTGTGTGATGACTGAAGTTAATATTTTGTATATTGTTGGTAGGCATGTTATGGGGCGATATTTAGCTGGGTTTGCTGTGTCTGCTTGATCTTTAGGTTTC
The DNA here is from genome assembly GCF_023864275.1 of Schistocerca cancellata. Lineage (NCBI taxonomy): Eukaryota > Metazoa > Arthropoda > Insecta > Orthoptera > Acrididae > Schistocerca > Schistocerca cancellata. Next base: position 615,089,327 of record NC_064630.1, on the reverse strand, counting down.
ACATAGGTTATTCCATGTGCAAGTTTATTAGGGAATGTGTATGGGTCTGCAATGTAACTGTTAAATAATTTAGTTAGATGTGAATGTGTTGAGGTGAACTTCTTGAGCCAGTAATTTGCTATTTTATCATTTCCAGGGGCTTTCCAATTGTGTGTAGAATTAATTGCTCGGGTGACTTCATGTTGCAAAATTATCACTTCAGGCATTTGTGGTATCATCTTGTATGTGTCTGTTTCTGCTTATATCCACCGTGCATGCCTGTTATGTTGTACTGGGTTTGACCATATGTTGCTCCAGAAGTGTTCCATGTCTGTTATGTTTGGTGGATTGTCTGTTTTAATGTGTGTGTTATCCATTGTTTGGTAAAATCTCTTTTGGTTTGTGTTGAATGTTTGGTTTTGTTTCCTTCTATTTTCACTTTTTTGTATCTTCTAAGTCGTTTGGCCAATGCTTGCAATTTCTGCTTTTTTTTCATCTAATTGGTCTATTGCTTCTTGTTGTGAGATTTTACCTAACCTTTTTCGTTTTTGTCTGATATTTCATTTCTTATAAATTGTGTTAGCTGTCCGATGTCTTTTCTCAGTTTTTCTATTCTTATCTGTAGCCTGTGTTGCCATGCTGGTTTTGTGGGTTTCTTCTGTGTGTTGGTTTGTTCTGATCTCTGCCTAGTGTGTATATTTAGTGTAGTGAGTGCTCCTATATAAACCAGTAGTTGTAACTCTTCCATAGCTGTGTTTTCATTTATTTTGTTGTGTATGATTGTGTTGATAGTTTTCATTGTTGTTTCGACTTGTGGGTTATTTGGCGGTCTACGCAAGAATGGTCTAATGTCTGTATTTGTGTCTTTGTATTCTATATATGTCAGCTGAAATTTCTCTTCTATATCTAACACGTGTGTCTCTTCGTGTTCTATTTGTGCTTATTCTGGTGGCTGTCTTAAGATTTCGTTTTCCTCTGATTGTTTAATTGATGCGTGTTGGTCTTTGTTTGCTCTGGGATGTTTGAGTCCATTACTGTATTTTCTTCTTCTTCTGATTGCACATTATTTAGTTCCAGTATTTGTTGTACTTGTTGTTTGATGTTTTCTAATTCTGACTGGGGTATCCTGTTATTTTTTATTATTACACGGATCTGATCAGCTAGTCGTTGTTCTGTTAAAAATTTTAATTCCGGGTATCTGGTAATAAATGTTGTGTATACTTGTGATCTGTATCCAGTTGTGTTGGTTCCTAGGTTTGTTGCTTGGTAATAACAGAACATGAGGTGTCGATTAACTTCATCTGACCATCTCATCCTCTGTCTTTGTTTTCCTTCTAGGGTGGTTGCAGGAAGCATATCCTGCAAAACACCTCTATTTGGATTTAAATGATTTTCCAGTTGGCTAGCGGTGTCGTTACCATTGTGGGCGGGCATAGGGTTCAAGCGTCGTCCCCGATCATGACGGCGCTTGTCCGAGGCTTCTTTAGTTCTGTCCTGAACCAAGTAATCACACTAAAAGGGGGGTTAGCCCTATTAGTGGTTTGTTCTTTTCGTCGCCTTTTACGACTGGCAGAACATACCGGAGGCCTATTCTTATTATTATGACTATTATCGTTATTTGCCGCAGCAGCAGGACAAGTACTGCTAGTAGCAACTTTATGTCCAAAGTCAGTATTACACTAAAGCGCCAAAGAAACTGCTATAGGCTTGCGTATTTAAATAAGAAATATTTAAACAGGCACAAGACGGCGCGCTGTCGGCAACGCCTATGTAAGACAACAAATGTCTGGCACAGTTGTTAGATCGGTTACTACTGCTACAATGAAGGTTTGCAAGATTTAAGTGATTTTGAACGTGGTGTTATAGTCGGCGCACGAGTGATGGCACACAGCATCTCCCAGGTAGGGACGAAGTTAGGTTTTTTCTGTAAGTCCATTACAGGAGTGTACCGTGAATATCAGGAATGAGGTAAAACATCAAAACTCTGACATAGCTGCGCCGGAGAAAGATCCTACAAAACGGAACCAACGACGACAGACGAGAATCGTTCGACGTGACAGAAGGGCAACCCTTCCGAAAATTGCTGCAGGTTTCAATGCTGGGCCATCAGCAGCTGTCAGCGTGCGAACCATTCACCGAAACATCATCGATATGGGCTTTCGGAGCCGAAGGCCCACTCGTGTGCCATTGAGTACTGCACAAAACAAAGCTTTACGCCTCGCCTCAGCCCATCAGCATCGACATTGCACTATTGTTTACTGGAAACATGTTGCCTGGTCGGACGAGTCTCGTTTCAAATTGTATCGAGAGGATGCACTTATACGGGTGGGTGTGGGGGCACCCTCATGAATCCATGAGCTCTGCATGTAAGCAGGTGACTGTTCAGACTCTGTAATAGTGTGGGGCGTGTGCAGTTAAAGTGATATTGGACGACTGATACTTCCAGAAATGATTCTGATAGGTGACACGTAAGTAAGCATCCTGTATGATCACCTGCGTCCATTCACGTGCACTGCGCATTCTGACGAACTTCGGCTAATCTGACAGGACAAGCCAGCCGCTGTGACCGAGCGTTTCTAGATGCTTCAGTTTGGAACCACGCGGCTGCTACGGTCGCAGGTTCGAATCCTGCCTCGGGCATGGATGGGTGTGATGTCCTTCGGTTAGTTATGTTTAAGTAGGGGACTGGTGACCTCAGATGTTCAGTCCCGTAGTGCTCAGAGCCATTTGAACCATTTATCAGGAGAATGCGACGCCCCACGTGTCCAAAATTGCTACTGAGTGGCTCTAGGACTAAACACTTCCGCTGGCCACCGAACTTCATAGCCATGAATATCACTGAGCATATCTGGGATGCCTTGCAACGTGATGTCTAGAAGATGTCTCTACCCCTCGTACTCTTTCGGATTTATGGGCAGCCCTGCAGCATTCATGGTGTCAGTTCCCTCCAGCACTACCTCAGACTTAAGTCGAGTCCATGCCACCTCGTGTTGCCGCTCTTCTGCGTCCTCGCGGAGGCCATACACGACATTAGACAGCTTGTACCAGTTCCTTTGGCTCTTCAGTGTATTTACTCACATTACCACTATAATATTCAAATCATTCTAATACTGCTTGTCATACCGTAATTGTTATTTGTTAAGCAACTATGATGGAAGAAAGGTACTGCATGAGTGAAATCTTGACCTGACGTAAGACATTAAATAGATAAATAACAGTTCCTTGCACACTGATTTATACGTAATGTAGTGCCTATATGTGGTAGAGCTGTATTTGCGTAAGCATTACCTTTAAGCTGACCTTTATACTTGTTTCAAGCAGCGTTTCTCAGTTCACATTTCTTTACTAGGCTTTTGTGGCTCGTAAAGGAGCGCAGTCGTTCTTCAATCTTCTCTGTGATCTAGACCAAGAAATACAGACGTATACAAACTAACAATCATGCGGCTGTCCAAACGAGGGCTGCAGTAATTGTTCTTGAATAGTTATATGTATTTTGCCTTTTGGAGTCTTCGAGTAGATGCTGAACTGAAGTGCAACGAAGACGTGTGATATCGAATTTGGAAATAGTCTCGTTGACCTAATACAACTATAAAAGTCTAGCTACAAATGGTTTTTTTTATTCTCCGCTAAAACATTAATTTCAGTCTTAAAACTTGGCTAATGTTTGCCAAACTGTTACTGAATGATGGTAGAGGGAAGACTCCTTTCACTAATAACGTTGAAAAAATATCAGTTCGTGTCTCGGCAGCCACTCAGCTTCACGTCGGGGGAAACGGATAACAATGCAATGGAGTCGCCGAACAGTGACCTAAGAAGCACGGGGAGTACGACTCGCCTTTATCACAGAAAAAGGAAGGAAAAGAAGTTGTAATACTCATCGTTGAACTGCTTTCGTTCTGGACTGACTGGTTCCTCATTGTGCGAGGACTTTTGTAGTTGACATTAATGTGTTTTGAAGACTGCTAGGCATCTGTGTCTACGAGGTACAGTGCCTGCAGTATTGCGATAACTGAAAAAATATATTCGGCTTTTAGTTCATTGATAAAAGGTAGAGCGTAATTCGTATGGTAGTGTCAGTATTTAGTGTCGGTTGGTAGTGTGCAATTTTTAAATCGCTGTGTAAAGCTGAGACAAATTTTTAAATTTTGCTTTATTGTTTCATTTCAGTTGTTTTACGAGAGGCGCCCATAGCGGAGATATTCAATCAGATTCTAAATCTAGGGCCTCCATTATGCATTTTTACTAGTAACTAAAATTTTTCCAGGGGATTCTCATTTAAGTCCTTTTATTTCAGTTGTCCGTCCGAGACAAACTGTAAGAATTACATTATTATTGAACATACCGCTTGGTATTCAACCACATTTAATTAATTTCGCGCCTAAATTTTAGGAGAAGGAGGTGTCACACCATCTGCAGCAACTATACAATGCTGTAGATGTTCTGTGAGGTGCGCTGGGTAAAATGATTTTCTGCGTTGTGGAAAAATAAAAATAATGCCCCCTTTACATTTACATGTATTGTATGGGGTATTAGAGACCAGGGCAGGGAATATTTTGTTGCATAAGAAATCCAAAAACCTTATGTACTGTGTTTCGTAACCTGAAACTATTTCAGGATTAGCTGAAATAATTAAGGTAAGCAGCAGGTGGTTTTTAAATACAGTTGTTAGGCAGCCGCTGACGAATTTGCTGAACATTTAGAGGAGTTGCTTACAAGCTAGTTTGTCAACAGGTCCAGCAGTGCCTCCCAGCTCGTCTGGTAAGCAGTCACGCTGCACATGATCGAACAGAGATGTCGATCCCGGAAGGTGCACGAACACCTGCAACAAACACGCAGTATGGCATAAAACAGTCCAAAAACTTTTTAGTATACCACTGAGACATTGCCACACAGCCATGAACCACCTGAATACTCGAACATCTCTTAAAATTGAAATGAATGAACACGTATATACAGGTTGTTACAAAAAGGTACGGCCAAACTTTCAGGAAACATTCCTCACAGACAAAGAAAGAAAATATGTTATGTGGACATGTGTCCAGAAACGCTTACTTTCCACGTTAGAGCTCATTTTATTACTTCTCTTCAAATCACATTAATCATGGAATGGAAACACACAGCAACAGAACGTACCAGCGTGACTTCAAACACTTTGTTACAAAAAAGGTTCAAAATGTCCTCCGTTAGCGAGGATACATGCATCCACCCCCCGTCGCATGGAATCCCTGATGCGCTGATGCAGCCCTGGAGAACGGCGTATTGTATCACAGCCGTCCAAAATACGAGCACAGAGTCTCTACATTTGGTACCGGGGTTGCGTAGACAAGAGCTTTCAAATGCCCCCATAGATGAAAGTCAAGAGGGTTGAGGTCAGGAGAGCGTGGAGGCCATGGAATTGGTCTGCCTCTACCAATCCATCGGTCACCCAATCTGTTGTTGAGAAGCGTACGAGCAGTTCGACTGAAATGTGCAGGAGCTCCATCGTGCATGAAGCACATGTTGTGTCGTACTTGTAAAGGCACATGTTCTAGCAGCACAGATAGAGTATCCCGTATGAAATCATGATAACGTGCTCCATTGAGCGTAGGTGAACGAAACTAAAATGAGCTCTAACATGGAAATTAAGCATTTCCGGACTCATGTCCACATAACATCTTTTCTTTATTTGTGTGTGAGGAATGTTTCCTGAAAGTTTGGCCGTACCATTTTGTAACACCCTGTATACTATTGAAAAAAGATATGAAAATAATGACAGTGTCCTGAATAACACATTAGTAGCAGCAATAAATTATTCATGTAAGACGTTGTGTGATATCATTTTAAGGATTTATTGCTGAAACTAAGCCAGCGGATGTTGTTTCTCATATCCCGTCAATAGAAAAATATGTGACATTACTCTACAAAATTCTGGTAAACCTAATATTCTATGTGTATGTCAGTTCAAATGATTCAAATGGCTCTGAGCACTATGGGACTTAACTTCTGAGGTGATCAGTTCCCTGGCGTAGATCAGTTAGAAGTCCAATGGTTTATCACAAAAACAAGACTTCCCTAGTACGTCACACTCGTAATATGCACAAAAAATTCGACCTGAAAGTATCCGGTAGATGTCATTAGCTGCCATCAGTGCTAATTAAGTGCCATCAACGATATTTACGTGCTAACTCGTTCCTTTTCAGTCTGTTATCGAAAACCCAACATATACACAAACCGGGACTACAAATTCGCAACAGAAATCATTCCAAGCATCTAACACTGTCTATAACAGTATCAAGTCTTCATAACAGTAGCAGTTCGCTGAGTAATGGACTCCACGAGATTCTTCAGGTATTCCATGTGCAGCCGAATTCACTACTTAATGACTACCTTACGCTTTGTTACTTAACTATGGGTGTGATGTTTGTTACGTTTCATTTGCTGTTGTAGCCGGCCGTAGTGGCCCAGCGGTTCTAGGCACTACAGTCTAGAACCGCGCGACCACTACGGTCGCAGGTTAGAATCCTGCCTCGGGCATGGATGTGTGTGATGTCCTTAGGTTAGTTAGGTTTAAGTAGTTCCAAGTTCTAGGGGACTGATGACCTCAGAAGTTAAGTCCCATAGTGCTCAGAGCAATTTGAACCATTTGCTGTTGTAGATAGTTCTGACACCTTTTATGGGAATAACATTGGGTGATACAGTTTTGCAGGCTAGTATAAAAATATAATTATTAATAAAAAAGACCCCACCAATCATCTAAATACGTCAGCTGTGTGGTGACCAAGATTAAGATTATAGAATTATAAAATGTATTACAAAAGTTTGAAAGTGAAACTGTGAAAAGCAACACAAATTATAGGAAAGAGGGTGTGAGAGTTATACTTAATTGACATTTTATATTTTCATGCTCCTTATATTTTACACTTTTATTACATTAAGAAAGTGGAATTTAAGTTACTTCACGTGATTGCAATTTTATGATTTTACTAATTACGTTTTACAGTTTACACATCCATTGTTCTAAACTATTAATATTTTAAGGACAGCTCTCAACTGTTTTACTCATTACCATTTCAGTGTAAGTCCTTCTCTTTTTTTATCCTAGTAACTAGAGTGTTTTACAAATTGTAAATTCGTCATGACGTCCTTCCCCATTGTTTCAACAGTCTTAATATCTTAGCGATAAGTTTGACATAATATAATCTTTTAAAATTTAGAGTAATGCTCTCCCTTTTTATACAGATTACTACAATGTTTTATCAGATATAAATCTGGTATGCTCATAACACTCCTCTCCATTGTTCAACACTCTTAATATTTTAAGAAAAATGTTACATAATTTTACTTTTTAATTATTTTAGGTTGAGATTCTGACTTTTTACATGAGTTACTACAATTTTTCACCGGATGTAAATACAGTATGCTCATAACATGCCTCTTACTCCCCCTTCCTGAATTTCTACCCCTCCCCCAATCCCCCTCTCCCACGTTTTCTCCCCTCCCACTTTCCACTTTTGCCCCTCTCCCGTCATTCTATCAGTTACCGACTTAAAACAAGGACCACAGTTGGGCGTATAAAAGTATCCTGGTGTGTACTTCCGATACAGACGTTTCGGGTTGCTGATGCAATTACATAGAAAAATTCAAGAACTATATACAATGTTTGGCTACATTTTGTCAAATAATCGTTAATACATATTCAGCTTTACTTTATTTTCAGGTCTGAATATAATCCAGGGCGATCGAAACTAGTCATATTATATAAAGATGTGAAACTGCGTCGGGAAATGTATGAAATTTAAAAATGTTTTTAAAAAGACTGTTCTTCACTCGACTTTAATTTTCCTTATACGTGTGATACCTTTTCTGCTAGGAATGTTTCTGGATAAGTAAACATTTTAGAGTCTCAGATCCTGCGCCAGCGCGGTAATTTATCTGGATTTTTTTGTTTTCTAGTTATCGGTTTCTCTACCGACTCTTGGGATTGTACCTGAATGTGTGTTGTTATCATTAATTTGTTAAGCTCACGAAATTTCCTAGACTGACACTATTTGTAAATAATTTGTAAACATATGTATTTCATCGCAAGCGATAAAACGACGCAGCTTTCACGCAGTCGTATTGCGTAGTTATTTACTTGGACACGGTAGCTTAATACAACTCTGTATATCGTATATTGTAAACTGAAATATTGTAACTTGCAGTGCTGCGTGTGAGTCATGAGGCTAAACATAGAGAATGTAAATTGATAGAATTTCTATGGATTGATCCAAAGACATTCCCTTATATTAAGCAGAAGTAGAAAACAAATATTGATATATATTACTTACCCTCTTTTGCAACTTCTCAGACAGCGCCATCTTAACAATTTTCATGGCTGAATCCATAATCTTGGATGCATTCACGAAGTGAAGTCCTTTCAGCCTTCGGCAGTAGGCAGTCTATACATATCAGATTTATTAAACAGTGCACAAAGTCTTTTGAAGGCTGAAGTCTTAACCTTAATATGATATAAAAGAATGCTTTTTAGTTACAAATAAATAGAATAACCGAATTTGAACGTTAACGTAAGTAATAAAAAGCTAAAATTCTCTTCAAGATTTTAATGATTAAACTAGTAATACGCAAAAACTCCAGTGTTGTGATGAATACCTCCTCGCAGCGGATGACATGCAACGAAAAAACTTACACATCCTACTGTACGTAGTGAAAATACAACCAAGGCGACGAGGAAATACGTACGAAGCGTACTAAGGTGAAAGATAGTTTCAGGAGAGGAGTCACAGACGCATTACAGGTAATTCGACTGCCAGGAATGATAATTTTAACTAGTTTTGTAGAAAGATATTAAGGAGGTAGACAGACAAAAATAGTTTCAAGGATTGCTACTGAGTGGAAGCAGTAAATAGTTTACACATATGATGTACCAGTAACAGCTAAAAATAAATGAGATACAGAAGAAATGGTCAGGGAGTTGAGGGGAATGCATTGTTGGTTGGTCTCAATATTAGTAGGGCAAAGACGGAGGTGATGAAATTATCTACAATGACAGACAATACTGGAAAAACAAACTGCGTTGGTAAGGTTACCCATATCAGAAAATTCAAGTATTAGGGGAAATATTTGACAAGGAAGAAAAGTCTAAAATGATATCAAAGGATGGATTTAGTCAAGACATCTATACGGCGCGAAAAATGGAAATTGACCCTTAATAATGAAAAACATGAGATCATACACTGAGTACTAAACGGAATCTGCTACATTTCGGTTACACAATAAATCACACAAATCTGAAGGCTTTCAATTCAACCAGATAACTAGGAACTACAGTTGGGAACAACTTAAATTGAATCGATTTCATACAAAATGTTGTGTGGAAGGCAAACCGTGGAATCAAACTCAGTTGGCGAAATCATTTCGAACAACCAAGAAACAGGAGACTTGATGACGAAAGATTGGACGGAACTAGAAATAGATAACGCAGCGTGGAGAGAAGCATCATTAGACAGATTAAAGCGGTAGCTACTTACGAAGTCGGAACATGATCTACATTATCCTTGATTGTCGAAGTGAAGAAGCGATGGTAAGAGGCTTGTGCAGATACGAGGAGCTAGTGATCTGACGAGTACTGTCTGTCATCTGTGCTAGGCATGTAAGTAATGAGGTCTCGACGATTGGTAAAGGGAAGAACGCTGTACGTTGACGAGAGCGTCGTCAAGGAATAATCTTACAAGAGTTAAATGCTGAAACATGTAGTCAACCATCGTACAGTAAATACCTTGGACTTAAGAAGATACTAACTTCCTATCCTGTGATATTAACTATAAACTCAAAATACAAGAGAGGCAAGAGAACCATTTACGCCATTGTCTTCCCCCGACATGCACGATGTAGACATAAAGTTATAATTATCAGTTCGAACAAATAAATTTACGTAATTATTTTTTTCTTTTGTGAAGCAGGTGACAGTCGAACGATTATAGAAGCTGGTTTGTGCAGCCTACGAACTGGAGACACAGCATCAAACTTTCGGAAAAATATCGGCCACACAATCCCGAGAATTGCAAGGTCAGCCGTGTGCGAGAACTATCACACAATCAGTTTAACAGAACGTGCATTAAAGTTACTGATAAGAATAACATACAGAAGAAAAGAAAACAATATTAAGGAGCTGGATTTAGGAAAGGTACAGTTTCCAGAGAGTCAGTTCTGAAGCTCCGCTTGATAACGGAAACATAACTTAAGAAAAATCAAGACACTTCCATTGATTTTATGGACCTAGAGAAACTATTTGTTGACGGTGCGGAATGTTGCAAGATGTTTGCCAATTTGAAAAAAAGAGTAATCAATAGCAAATAGGAGTAAAATACTATATGTGCGCCAAGATGAACGATAAGAATGGTAGATCATGAACTAAATGTTAGTGTTAAAGTCTGTAAGACAGGGATTCTGTCTGTTGCCACCACTGTTTAATCCATACATCGAACAGGCAGTGATAGGAATCAAAGAAAAGTTCAGAAATGGAGCGAAAACTCAGGGTGAAAGGATGCCAGTGTTAAGATTCGCTGATCATATTGTTATCCTGAATGCAAGTGAGGTAGAATTACAGGACGTGTTGAATGGAATGAACAGTCTAATGAGTACTGAGTATGGATTGATAGTAAACAGAAGACGAAAATAATGAGGAGTAGCAGATTTGAGATTAGCAAAAAACGTAACACCAGACTTGAGGATCAAGAAGTAAACGAAGTTAAGAAATTCTCCTACTTTGGGAGCACTATAACGTATGACGAACTGAACAAGGTTTACAAAAAAGAAGCAAACTACCTCAGACAAAGAGAGAATTCCTGACCAAATCTATTAGTATCAAACAAAAACCTCATTTTGAAGAAGAAATGTCTGGAAATGTACGACTGGAACATCTCATTGTGTCGCATCATGGACTGTAGGAAAACAGGAAAACGAATAGACTGAAACTTCTCTGACGTGGTGCTACAGAAGGTAGTTAAAAAATAAATGAAACTACTAGGATGGGAAATGAGAAGGTGCACCGCAGACTCGGCGAAGAAAGGAACATCCGGAATACACTGACAAAATGACCTCCATGGTTAGAGTGAATTGAGAGTGAATGACTGTAGAAGAAGACAGAGGTTATAACACATCCAGAAAATAATTACTGCCGACTTTTGTTGCATGTACTACTCGGGAATGAAGAGGGTGCTGGGCCGCATCAATCCAGTCCGAACACTGACACCAACAACAACAAAAGGAAAAGCACTCTGACGACAGTGAGGTGGAAGTTACTTCAACATTACATTTGTACAAGAGCAATTTTTGGTCTTTCAGACAGTAATTATTCGACCGTTAGAAAAGCTAAGTGATTTGCCAGGAGCGTATGGGCAGTTTCCTGTAGTTGGTGGGCAAGGCCAGTCAGGTATTGGCAAGCTGACACGGTAGGAGAATTCTCTTATAATTCGCTCGTCAGACGTGAGGAACTGGGGAGTAGGCGAGATGTAACACAACAACAACCTCTTTCTCTCTATGAATCTAAGACAACATGCTATGCTCGTCTTTGTCATTCTCTATGCCCTTGTGATATAATTGAAATTTTCCGCTATCTTCCTTGTTTTGAAGACCAGTTGTGTATAAAAAGGGTAACTGTCCCACTATTGCAGGCGTAATTGTCCTTTGGACTTAAATTAACCTAATGATTCAGTTAGATTTCGACTACATGCAACAAAACTGTGATAACATTTTAACTGTGTATGTAATTTTCTGATTTCATGACACTCTAAAGATACATGTGAATATTTGTGAGAGTATCCCATATAAATGCTCAGTTTTTGTATAAACGCCACATAATACTAACGCTTACTGGAACACAAGACACACCTTCACTTGTGCTCCAAACTTGATACGTGGTGATCTGCATAGGTCGTAAAGTGTGAGTTTGTTTACATGTTGTGCTGGGCTGTTAGTGCTAGTGCAGATGTTGCAGGGTATCACGTTTCCTCGACCCAAGCAATTGAACACGAGTAAAAAGCTTTAGTTGAAATTAATAATGAATTAATAACTATCATCATATTAAATCATTGTCATCTCATAAATATACCCTGCAGGAAGCCTTTAACGCTAGAATAAGGCTAAACAAAGATTTCAAATTTATTTTTGTGATTCACGACAAAGTAGTTATATGTATTTTTAAATATCATTCATACTGCCTTCTATAGTAGATGGAGTTCAGCTGGATCAATGCAAATATTGATTACAAACAAAAAGGAAACTATGAAATTTCCCATCTATTAATTTATACTTGAATACAGTCAGTTGTGATCCTCTGCACTAAGTGTCGATTCTCTGATACCAACTTTTGCCTACACACCTCCTCCGTATACAATACGGGCAAAATATGAGTAGAAATGACATAGAAAATATTTAGAGCACCTTAATATAGGCAAACCAAGTTACATCATCTGTCATAGGCAAGGGTGATCTAAATTGGGTTGCCTGTCTTGAAGTGCATGAAATACACTCCTGGAAATGGAAAAAAGAACACATTGACACCGGTGTGTCAGACCCACCATACTTGCTCCGGACACTGCGAGAGGGCTGTACAAGTAATGATCACACGCACGGCACAGCGGACACACCAGGAACCGCGGTGTTGGCCGTCGAATGGCGCTAGCTGCGCAGCATTTGTGCACCGCCGCCGTCAGTGTGAGCCAGTTTGCCGTGGCATACGGAGCTCCATCGCAGTCTTTAACACTGGTAGCATGCCGCGACAGCGTGGACGTGAACCGTATGTGCAGTTGACGGACTTTGAGCGAGGGCGTATAGTGGGCATGCGGGAGGCCGGGTGGACGTACCGCCGAATTGCTCAACACGTGGGGCGTGAGGTCTCCACAGTACATCGATGTTGTCGCCAGTGGTCGGCGGAAGGTGCACGTGCCCGTCGACCTGGGGCCGGACCGCAGCGACGCACGGATGCACGCCAAGACCGTAGGATCCTACGCAGTGCCGTAGGGGACCGCACCGCCACTTCCCAGCGAATTAGGGACACTGTTGCTCCTGGGGTATCGGCGAGGACCATTCGCAACCGTCTCCATGAAGCTGGGCTACGGTCCCGCACACCGTTAGGCCGTCTTCCGCTCACGCCCCAACATCGTGCAGCCCGCCTCCAGTGGTGTCGCGACAGGCGTGAATGGAGGGACGAATGGAGACGTGTCGTCTTCAGCGATGAGAGTCGCTTCTGCCTTGGTGCCAATGATGGTCGTATGCGTGTTTGGCGCCGTGCAGGTGAGCGCCACAATCAGGACTGCATACGACCGAGGCACACAGGGCCAACACCCGGCATCATGGTGTGGGGAGCGATCTCCTACACTGGCCGTACACCACTGGTGATCGTCGAGGGGACACTGAATAGTGCACGGTACATCCAAACCGTCATCGAACCCATCGTTCTACCATTCCTAGACCGGCAAGGGAACTTGCTGTTCCAACAGGACAATGCACGTCCGCATGTATCCCGTGCCACCCAACGTGCTCTAGAAGGTGTAAGTCAACTACCCTGGCCAGCAAGATCTCCGGATCTGTCCCCCATTGAGCATGTTTGGGACTGGATGAAGCGTCGCCTCACGCGGTCTGCACGTCCAGCACGAACGCTGGTCCAACTGAGGCGCCAGGTGGAAATGGCATGGCAAGCCGTTCCACAGGACTACATCCAGCATCTCTACGATCGTCTCCATGGGAGAATAGCAGCCTGCATTGCTGCGAAAGGTGGATATACACTGTACTAGTGCCGACATTGTGCATGCTCTGTTGCCTGTGTCTATGTGCCTGTGGTTCTGTCAGTGTGATCATGTGATGTATCTGACCCCAGGAATGTGTCAATAAAGTTTCCCCTTCCTGGGACAATGAATTCACGGTGTTCTTATTTCAGTTTCCAGGAGTGTATTTTTTGGGACAGGTTAGTTTGCCCACCCCATATAAACACATCGCCCACAAACAATGTTACAGAGCTCCCAGCGTAAATTCGCCAGATCATATACTGAGTGAGCCCCAAAAACTTTGCGATCTAAATTGCGCAATCGTAAACCATTTAATCGAAAATGGGAATTCTAAGCAAATGACTGCTGGAATGAGCAAAATGTGTGTGGCATGATCACATAACTTCGCTTATGGGGCGATGGGCAACAGAATGATATTATTGGAAAACTTTGGCACTCCTCCACCCCCCACCCAAACAATCAGTCCTTCTCTAAGGACATCCAAGATGAAACCTCACTGAACGTCACACCATCCTTTTGGTTTGTACTGTTCCTGCAATTTCTGGTCTTGTGTGCTGGGTGGAACCACAAGGGACTGTTCAAAACCATTCGGTGGATTATATATGTGATCCAAAGCAGCAGAGTGTGCTTATGGCGTTTCAGCCCGCCTGTTTCGCTTCCTCCTGTGACATGATCACAGAGATGTGTGAACTTCACATATGTATAAATAAAATGGCAAAGGATCCCTCCTAGACCCCTCAACTCGGCAACACCCTCGCTGCCAATAGTGCACCTTTGTTGAACACTTTATAGATATACTAATAGACATGCAAACTCTGACTGAGTCCTAGGCGCCTGCAGGCAGACAACTCCTGACACCCTTTCGATTTCATATCCCCAGTAGTAGGGGCAAGAGCAGCAGCGTAGTCTCACACCTCTCGTGAACCTTTGAGCTCGGTCTGTTTTGCAGCAGATGTCGACACTTCTGGATTAACGACTCGTCGAGCCCAAATGTGACGTTCCAGATCACCACACTTTTGTGTCAGTAAAGAGGATGATTTTAGTGTTCCAAAATTCTTCGTTTAAATGGGGCACAATGATGGGGTTTGGAAAAAGTGACCCTAAAATTATGTTATTCAGGGTATTTCTTTCATTTGGAGACCGCAGATTTAAGCAGCTGCACTGCTTCCCTCGGCCAGTCATCATTTCTCCTTGATGTAATAATTTACCAACAGCCGTATGTATTGTAGAAATTTATTTTATTTTATGAACTTCTATGTGCAACCAGACTGTGTCGCCAGGCCACCAAGAGCTGTTGCAGGACGATTGATTCACGGATCCAGCTATATGGCTCCTTCCATGTATAGCGATTTTACGACTATGACGAGTGGGGCCTGAAGACGTCATCATTGTAATGCCAAAACTGGTAGCACATAGAAGTTCATAAAATAAAATAAATTTCTGCAACACATACAGCTGTTGGTAAATTATTACATCAAGAAGTTCATGCCACCCGTCGTCCCACGATCCATAATGGATCTAGAAAGATTAGTCATCTTTTCAGTTGCCAACAACTCCAGTTCCATTTGGCACACAGTTCTAATTAAGCCATCAGCGACTCACCAGCAGTTGTGAAGAAGTATCGTCATATTTTTGCAATCATCACCAAGTGTCGAGAAATTTATCCATTAACTGAGCCTGCTGCCAGCAACACCAGTAGAGGCTAAACTACAATTAAATTGGATAGCCATCATCCACTGAGCTAGACTGAGACTTGTGTTGTGAACTTTTACATCACTGCCACACCTTACCCTCGAACTGGCGCCGAATATTTATTTGTGTACATATTATTTTAATAAATGGTTGTTATTTGTTATTCAGTGTGTTTCATTCTTTTTGTTGTAGTTATAAAGGGTTCAAATGGCTCTGAGCACTATGGGACTTAACATATGAGGTCAGCAGTCCTCTAGAACTTAGAGTTAATTAAACCTAACTAACCTAAGGACATCACACACTTCCATGCCCGTAGCAGGATTCGAACCTTCGACCGTAGTGGTCGCGCGGTTCCAAACTGTAGCGCCTACAACCGCTCGGCCACACCGGCCGGCTGTTGTAGTTATACTTTGCACTCTGACCATACAGTTGCAAGTGCAAGCGCGCACCTTAATATAGTAACTAATTTCTGTGGCAGGAGGTTCGCTTCCTGCTATATTTCTGCTGGGCATCAAACTTATTTGGTGAACATACATGATCCTTTATACCTGCGTTCGTTTTACAGTCTGGTAAACGGTTTTAAGGCCCGAAAGTTCCATACATATTACACTTTCAGTCTGTTAGGCATGAATGTAATAGGCTACTGAAATTACCTTGTAGCAGAGTTCGAGATTGCGGATGATGTTGATGTCCGCCCGCACTACGTGCCCAGCATTTACATTGGCCATGTCGATGATGCACACATCTCCAATAGAATAGTCCTCGACGAACATAACTTCCATAGCAATGGACAGGATCTTACCATATGGGGCCCAAATTATATTCATTGAGTCTTCGTCCACTGCGGTGATGACGTGGACGCGGTATGCGTCCTTTGTGAGTCGTGGCATCGTCATCATTTTGCTGTAGGAGACATTGTACTCCTATTAATACATGCATACGGGAAAGAGGATAATACATGTAGTCAACAGTTTACGAAATACAGTAACAAACAATAAACAAGGAATGAAGACTGGGTTTGACATCCTGTCGCCATCGAAGTCAATATAGACGTAGCGTACGCTAGGATTGTGTCAAGGATAGGGAGGAAAATCGGCCGTCCCCTTTAAAAGAAACCATCCCGACATTTGGCTGGAACGATTTAGGGAAATAACGGAAAAACTAAGTCTGGAAACCGGACACGGGTTTGAGGCGTCGTCCTCCCGAATGGGAGTGCAGTGTGCTAACCGCTGCGCCACCTCATTCGGCAACAAACAACGAAGTACCTATCCAGAATGAATCCTTCGGCCACAAAGTACTGTGCACTCTTCTGAAATATCTTGGTGGGATAAAACTGTGACTCGGACCAGGATACAAACTGAGTGAGCCCAAAAAGTGAGCGTGAGCTGTCAACAATGGTGAAGAATAAATTTACGAACGAAGGAGGAGGCGCTGGACGTATTAAGATATTTAGAGGCACGTAAACAGTGTAAAATCTACGTCACGGCAGTAAAGTATTCGTTACTACTTATCTGTGTTGAACGGATAATATGATTAAACTTTAAAAATTCTTGTTTCTATCTACGAGTTTTTAAATGTGCGTACCATTTCAAGCAACGCAATCAAACTACCGAACACTGACACCGCAATACACATTTAAAAAATCCGACGAATTAGATTCAAATGCTTCAAATGGCTCTGAGCACTATGGGACGCAACTGCTGAGGTCATTAGTCCCCTAGAACTTAGAACTACTTAAACCTAACTAACCTAAGGACATCACAAACATCCATGCCCGAGGCAGGATTCGAACCTGCGACCGTAGCGGTCTTGCGGTTCCAGACTGCAGCGCCTTTAACCGCACGGCCACTTCGGCCGGCCCGACGAATTAGAAGGCAGAACTGTATATAAAATGTAGAACTCATTTTTCATTTGATTTTAACTGTTTTGGTTGTACAAAAGACTTTACTGCTCTCGACAAAAGTGTAATATCATGATTTCGTTGAGAATTTACAAGATAACCTACCCTTACACATGATTACAGTCTAAACATTGGCACATGTTCTCTGTAGTATTATAAATCCATTACAGTAATGAGCAAAAATTCCTGAATTAATTAGTAATTCATCATGAAATTAAACTGATGAAGACAAGACGGGACTCACATGTGCTCCATTGCAAACTGGATGTCGGTTCCTCTTGCATCTCTGTTCATTAGAAACTCGGGAATTCTGTTTTTCAGGGAAAAATAAGCGTCTAATCCCAGTTTGACCCTCTCCATGCTGCACTTGCAGTTGATGTACATGCGCTCGATGAGAGAGTCGTCTGGAACACAGATTATCCGATAGCCAACATGAGCAAGGACATTAACGACACAGGAAACGGAACACGTAAGCGCTCATATGGAAGGAATAGAGCCCATCACAGTTAGCCTAATGCACTGAAATTTATGGCCTTAAGTAACGGAATGATTTCGTCCATGTATCATGTCTTACTGAAGCAACTAATAAATACAAAATGCGAAAAACCCTAGAGTAAATGTACTTAACAACACTCAATACACTGGGTCTAGTGTACTGCGTCTATCATTTATTATCAGATCGGCAGAAGTTTTGCCATGCAAAACTTCCGACACTAGAACTATTAAGAAACGATGTAATTTTTTTAGTTTTGGCAGATATATGAGTCATTAAGTTGGTTATATGGACTCAAAATCAGAATACTGTGTTCTACATAGGAGTTTCTGCTAAACGTAGTACGCAGAACAGAAGATAAAATTGAGCAATAGCACTTCGAGCATTCTCAGTCATTGAACAGATAACCTAAGGAAATGGAAACATAAGGTTTGGGTATAAAATGTAAAGCTGAAGACCGTAACTCAATATTTCTCGTAAACTAAAATGGAGACGGTGATGTAGTAACTCAGAAGTAAATTTGAAACGAACATAGTTTGTTGTCAAGCTGTGCATGAAACTATATTCTTCCTTTCCATAGTTAACAACAAGAAACTTTATTATTAATCTGCCGGGAAGTTTCATATTAGCGCATACTCACTACGCTGCACAGTGAATATTTCAGTCTGGAAACATCGTTCACATCAATTACAGTTCAGTTACGTTTACACTTGCAAAATGTGAAGAAACATGGAGGGAAAGTCAATAAAACAATAGTAAATCAGTGCTGTTCCAGATATGGAAACGGAAGAGAGAAACAATATTTGCAAGAAACAAAGGCATTACATCTGAGTAGTTACAGAAGCTACGATGACTGTACGTACATTACGAAGGCATCATGTACGACCTCATGGGTACTGACCTACGGCGTCAGGTAAGTGTGGCTGCAACCTGAGCCACTCCCGCAGTGACGTCACAGCAGTCTTGATGTCCTCCTCGTTGGTGCCCAGCTGCTTCCTGA
Source organism: Schistocerca cancellata (assembly GCF_023864275.1). Classification (NCBI taxonomy): domain Eukaryota; kingdom Metazoa; phylum Arthropoda; class Insecta; order Orthoptera; family Acrididae; genus Schistocerca; species Schistocerca cancellata. Next base: position 615,070,500 of record NC_064630.1, on the reverse strand, counting down.
CGTACGCCACCTCCTCAGCCGTGATAGCAAAGTACTTGCCCGAGTCTGTCATTGCTGTAAAGCAGAAAGTAGACACAGTCGCTTGAACCACCAACACCGGTTCACTAACAGTAAAACACGAAGGAGTATGCAATACACAACCAGTGACTGCTTAAAAAAAAGTAAAGAAGGAAGATTAGTGTTTATCAAGTCTCGTCGACAATCTCTGATAGTTTCAAGGACAGGTAAGGAAATCGACCGGCCCATTCGAAGATAACTGCCTGGAACGATTTGGGGCAATCACGAAAAACCTAAATATGAATTGTTGGACTGCTTCGTGTTTCTTTTGAATGAATCTAGATTACTGAATTACTACCCACAGATCTCAAGTTGGAGAAGGGCGTAGTATTCTTCGTAAACTCCTTAAATGAGAATGGATATACACTACTGGACATAAAAATTGTTACACCACGAAGATGACGTGGTACAGACATGAAATGTAACCGACAGGAAGAAGATGCTGTGATATGCAAATGATTAGCTTTTCAGAGCATTAACACAAGGTTGGTGCCAGTGGCGACACCTATCACGTGCAGACGCGAGGAAAGTTTCCAACCGATTTCTCATACAAAAACAGCAGTTGACCGGCGTTGCCAGGTAAAACGTTGTTGTGATGCCTCGTGTAAGGAGCAGAAATGCGTACCATCACATTTCCGACTTTGATAGAGGACGGAATGTAGCCTATCGCGATTGCCGTTTACCTTATATTGACATTGCTGCTCGTGTTGGTCGAGATCCAATGACTATTAGCAGAAAATGGAATCGGTGGGTTCAGAAGGGTAATACGGAACGCCGTGTTTGATCCCAACGACCTCGTATCACTAGCAGTCGAGATAACAGGCATCTTATCCGCATGGCTGTAACGGATCTTGCAGCCACGTCTCGATCCCTGAGTCAACAGATGGGGACGTTTGCAAGACAACAACCATCTGCACGAACAGTTCGACGACGTTTGCAGCAGCATGGACTATCAGCTCGGAGACCATGGCTGCGGTTACCCTTAACGCAGTACCACAGACAGGAGCGTCTGCGATGGTGTACTCAAGGACAAACCTGGGTGCACGAATGGCAAAACTCATTTTTTCGGATGAATCCAACCATGATGGTCGCATCCGTGTTTGGGGACATCGCGGTGAACGCACATCGGTAGCGTGTATTCGTCATCGCCATACTGGCGTATCACCCGGCGTGATGGTATGGGGTGCCACTGGTTACACGTGTCGGTCACGTCGTGTTCGCATTGACGGCACTTTGAACAGTGGGCGTTATATTTCAGATGTGTTACAACCCGTGGCTCTACCCTTCATTTGATCCCAGCGAAACACTGCATTTCAGCAGGATAATGCACGACCGCATGCTGCAGGTCCTGTACGGGCCTTTCTGGATACAGACAATGTTCGACTGCTGCCCTTGCCAGCACATTCTCCAGATCTCTCACCAATGGAAAACGTCTGGTCAATGGTGGACGAGCAACTGGCTCGTCACAATACGCCAGTCACTACTCTTTATGAACTGTGGTATCGTGTTGATGCTGCATGGGCAGCTGTACCTGTACACGCCATCCAAGCTCTGACTCAATGCCCAGGCGTATCAAGGCCGTTATTACGGCCGGAGGTGGTTGTTCTGGGTACTGATTTCTCAGGATCTATGCAGCCAAATTGCGTGAAAATGTATTCACATGTCAGTTATAGTATAATATATTTGTCCAATGAATACCCGTTCATCATCTGCATTTCTTCTTGGTGTAGCAATTTTAATGGCCCGTAGTGTAGTTCCGGATGTCGTTTTCTTGAAACGACTATTTGCTATATGCATAAGGGTGAAAATAGCCGATTAGAGCCCTCGCACTTCTTTGTCGGAGACGTTAGGCAGTACTGTGACGGAAATGAGAACTGCAGTCAATTTCTGCGTAAGATCTTGGACAACGAACTTAAAAGAAAGATAGCCCAAGAATATAGTGAAATATCAGCAGCATCAAATATAGCGTAATGGGAGCGGGGTTCGTCATTAATAGGAAGGTAAGGAAGAGAGTAAGTTACTTTCAACAGTTCAGTGATAGAATTATAATCATGTTCATCGGAATCGACAGTAAATCAACGCCAATGACTAGAGCAAACTGAAGTTTAACAGAATTGCTCGGAAGAGTCATTGTGGAAAGAAGTAGGCTATTAAGGTAGTGAGAAATGACGAGATGCGTTTGGAATGACGAACTGCATTGCTGAATACCACAGTAGGCAGTTCTCTAAAAAAAAGTAATCACAGAAGTTCGTGCGATGATGCGAAGACGGCCTGGGTAACAACAGATGCATTTAATTGAATGACGAAAGAAAGTGGTACATAAATGTGTAGAATGAGACAGAAATACAGCAACCTAAAGTATTTAGGAATAAATTTTAAAAAAGTGCGATGAGCCAACGTGAAACGGCAGCAGGAAAATGCAAATAATCGGAAGAAGAATTATTCATCGGATGGACAGATTCACCATACGGAAGTGTTAAAACAAACTTGGGTGAAATTAAAGGAAACGATGGCAAGATTGATGATGTAGTGCTTAGCTGAATATTAAAGTACTCGGCTGCCCATGTTAGGCCTGTATTTAGCCATATTTGTATTTTTTCCTTTAGGAATGGTCAGTTTCCTAAACGGTTAAAATACTCAGTAGTAAAGCCGCTTTATAAAAAGGGGAAAGGGATCATGTAGGCAATTTTAGACATATTTCTATGCCATCAGTGTTTGCTAAAGCTGTTGAAAAGGCTGTGTATGTATGGATAATTCATCATATTACATCACACGATTTGCCATCAAATGTACAGTTCGTCTTTAAAAGTCATTTAACAACTGAAAATGCTACATTCTCTCTTCTCTGTGAGGTACTGGATGGTGTAAACAAAAGGTTTTAAACACAAGGCATTTTTTTTATTTAATTAAGGTGTTTGATTGTGTTGATCATGAAATATTGCTCCAGAAGTTGGACCGTTACGGAATATGGGAAGTAGCTCGCAATTGGTTCACCTATTACCTTAGCAACAGATAGCAAAGGGTAATTATTCACAGTGTTGAGAAGGCTGTGATGTTGGGTCTAAGTGGGGTACGGTCAAATGGCGGGGAGGGGGGGGGGGGAAGACATCAGTGTCGGAGCCACTCCTATTCATCACTTACATAAATGATATGCCCTCCAGTATTACGGGTATCTCTAAAATATTTCTATATGCTGATGACACTAGATTGGTAGTAAAGGATGTTGTGTGCAACACGGGCTTAGTTTCAACAGTGCAGTTCATGACATAAATTCACGGCTTGTAGAAAATGAACTACCGCTAAATTACAGTAAGACTCATTTTTTAGTTTCTAACACACCATTCAAGAAAACCTGATGTATTAATTTTACAGAATGGACATATGATTAGTGAAACTTAACAGTTCAAATTTCTAGATGTTTAAATATATAGTAAACTGTTGTGGAAAGGCAACGTTCAGGATCTTGTTCAAAGACTTAATACTGGAATTTTCACTATTCGAAAGATATCTGAAGTAAGAGATCGTTCGACACGGAAATTAGTCTACTTTGCTTATTTTCATTCCCTTATGTCGTATGGCATTATATTTTGAGGTAACTCTTCCCATTCTAAAAGGATATTTCTGGCTCAGAAACGGACGATTCGAGCAATGGGTGGTGTAAAATCATAGACCTCTTGTCGACCACTCTTCAGGAGTCTGGATATTTTGACATTGGTGTCTCAATATTTATATTCCTTACTGTCATTTCTTGTTAACGATATTATCTTATTCCTAAGAATAAGCAGCTTTCACTCAGTGAATACTTCGCAGATATCAAACCTGCATTTGGATCGGACTTCCTTAACTCTTGTGCAGAAACTTGTGTAGTATACTGCTGCATCCATTTTCTATAAGCTACCACTCCAATTCAAAAATCTTGGCAGCCATCCATGCGCTTTCAAATAGAAACTGAAGAGTTTCCTCATGGGTCATTCATTCAATTCTGCCTAGGAGTTCCCTGAAAAGTTAAGCTGATTCTTGTTGTATTGTTGACTGCGGTTACTTAAACTCATGGTTTGACATTTTTCAGGTTCAAACATTTTATTTTTACCTGTTATTACTTTTATGTTGTAATTTCGTGTACTGACACGTTCCATGACCTTGGAGATTTGCTCCTCAGTTTGGTCCTCCGGAACTTGAAATGTAAAGAAAAATAATTAAGTACATGAAATTAAGAGTGCAATGGGAATACCGCTGCTAAATGCAGAAATGAGGATGGATAGGATGGAAGATTGCAGTGAAGGGTCCTACGAGGGGGAGGATCTGTCTGGTGACATGGTAGAAGACGAAATGGTAGTCGATATGGGAGACAGGGGATTCAGTGTTAGACTTTAACAGAGCTTTAGAAGACTTGTGATCAAATAAAATGGAAGACACAGATAACATACAAAGCAGACTTGCACAGATAAAGAGGAAATTCTTATGAAACGAGATGTATTAATACCAAACATCGGACTTAATTTGAGAAAGAAAACTGTGAGAATTGTTTGCAGTGTAACATTGTACAGAAGTTGGAAAACAAGAATGGAATAGAATCTAAACGTTTAAGATGTGGTGCTAGAGAAATGATAAGGAATGTGGTATTTGTCCTCAGAAAGGACAAAGAGAGAAAGATGTGGAAAACATTGACAAGAAGAATGGACTGGACAATGGGGCATGCATTAAGACATCAAGGACTAACTTACATAGTGACTGCAAGAGATGTATGGGTAAAAACTGGAGGGTGAGACGGAGATTGTAATATATCGAACAAATGATGAAGGAGTTGCAAGTTTTCCTCTGAGATGATGAGTTTGGTGGAGAAGAGGAATTCGCGACGGACTGCATCTGATCAGCCAGAAGACTACTCACAAAGAAAAAATCCCAAGGAAATTAAATTTTCAATTACTCGTATATACTGATAATGTTTCTTCGACAACAGACAATTTCGTAAATCCTATGTGTGAGGAACTTTAAAACGAAATACCTACATGGAACTACCGAGCTAAGCGCTTTCGTAGCTTATGAACCTTGTAAACATTAATGGGACGTTTTGAAAATTGTGTGAGGAATATATAGCTCTAACAAGCTCATGTCACTTACTCATATACAACAATCAAATGGTGCAAATTTTGAAGCATTTCGTGCCACCACTTGATGAAACATAAAGAGTCGTATGTATAATGCAGAGAGAAAGTTTTTTTAAAGATGGGATAACTCTTCCACAAAGGATATGAAAAATCTACGAAGTGTGGATGTTTTAAGGTCCATCATGCATCATCTATGAGATGAATTAATAATATTAAACTAGTAACAAAACAAAAAGAAGAATAAATTAACTTTTTTTACGTACGCTGGTCCATGATGTTAACACACAATAAGGCGTGCATCTCACTTCTAAAGAGTAAAAGAGCGAAGACAAATTTGAAAAAAAAAACCGAAACGATTTTAGCTATACAATTTCTTGTACTTCATACAAATGTTTCAGAAGGTTGTCTATTACTATGTGCATTTCAAATATAAATTGTAAACACTTGCATAGATAATATGTGAATACAATTAAAATAGCAACCGTGATTAATCACTGCAAGCAGAGGCACGAAAGCCGTATATGAGTAACGAAATATTCCTTCTTGTCGATGGAAACACACGTGCATGTGTATAGAATGAAACAGGAAGCCGGAAGCTTACTTTAATTAGGAATTAAATGCGAACAGGTTATATCGTGTAGAATAAGACATTTAAGCAAACTGATAAAGCGATAACTAAAGGAAAAACGGAGACCTAGATATACAAGAAGATTAAACGTATATATCAAGGAAATCACAATGTAACGTGTAATAGAATGTCCACAGTTACGAGACTCGTGACATCATAGACTGACGAGTTGTCCGTAGTATCTATGAACACTAAAGAGAGCATAATAAAAGGGGAAGGAAATTTATGTTGAGAAGTGTGTGAGGCATGTGTGAAAGTATTCAGTATCATAACTTGTAGGTCAAAGCAACAGGGAAAGAGAGAAAGTGAACACGTGTGATAGGGAACCAACAACCAGAGCTAAGGCAAGCAGACGACTTAGTCCTTGTGACTGAGTTCCAGTTCAATGGAATCGACAGGATACTCAGTACTGTAGATGGTTTCAGGATTACAAAAGCAAAATGAAAGCTGATACTAAGTAAAGACGGGAAGACTATATGAATATTGGGTGTGATGCAGTACCAGGATTCTCCTGCAAAGATTGCAAAAGTATTCCGGATGGCTGAAGTAAGAAAGATGTCCGGCGTCGATTGGCATAGACTAAGAATACTTTTCCTCAGCAGAACAACTTGACTCGTGAAACTTCAGTTTCTTTAGGCGTAATCGATGTTTAGATAACTTATGGGCATGCAGCCGGACGACATCGTCGACAACCGACGACATTTAGACAGGAGCACACCCTTCCATTTACAGGGCGAAACTGCAGTAAGTAAACGCTGTGCAAGCGAATTTAAAACCTTGGTTTTCAGAGAAACGCTCTATTTATAATGTCACTTTATAATTAAATTTCAACAGGTTCCTTAGTAACACTATTCCAGTATGAAAACAATTTGTAATTCTCAGGGCCTGCTGCGTAATAAATGTCTTTTAGGACATAATAAAGTTAGTACAAGCTGTTACGCTGCTATGGGCAATACTTTTGTTTGAACTACAACCCTATTTCAGCTATAAAGCCATCATCACGTTATATTTTTAATAGAACACCTTCCAAATTTTGGTACGTCTGTTATATGACATGTGACTTACTTATTAATAACATGATTTTACATACGTTTTTAAGTCTCGACTTCCATGCAGTATCGCTAATTCTCTTGCTTTCTATTTGAGTACTGACTATTCTTTCGTTGCTATTTTACTAGTAATCAGTGTGTTCTGGCACTTCATTAATAATGATAAGGAATAAAATTAATTTCCAGTTGAAATGTTGGAGGAAATCGAGACATATTTACACACGAGGAAGTATCCACATTTAATTCTCATCAAACCAACCGAAATAAAATATAAACATTGTATTGGAAACTTTGTTGTCGTTAACCACTAGTCCTCGATAAATCATAATAAAACTAGAGAAAATTTAAGTAACACATCACCACAGATAGCCATTCATTATAATCCAATGACATCGCTCACAGAATTCTCAACAAGCTGATGTCAGCTATGACCATCTGTCATAATTGCTGTCACGAAATTTCAACTGGAAAATGGGTTTATTTCTGACCATGATTAATGAAGTGTCAATACATGCTGAGACACACAACTGATTACTACTAAAACAACAACGAAAGCGGCCGCTGATGACCTCACCAATGGGAGCCCGTAACATCCAAACACAAACACACCCACCCACCCATCTACCCACCCATCCACACACACACACACACACACACACACACACACACACACACAAATATAGTAAGTAAACAAATACACAGTAACACAATCAATCAACGCTAGGAGCATGGAAGTCAGGACTTGAAAATGTATGTAAAATCATATTATCCAAAAGTAACTCAAGTGTCACACAGCAAATATACAAAATTTGTAAGATGTTCTATTATAGATAACCTGACGATGGCTGTATAGCTGAAATAGGGCTATAGTTCAAATAAAAATAAAACTCATAGCAGCGTAACTGGTTATAAAAGAATTTATTGTGGAGTTGAAAGACTATTCCGATAGCTGGAAGTACTTGCCAGAAAGTCCGTGTTGTTATATTCCATAGGATGGTCAGTGCCAAGACAAAGTTCTGTACTTCTCGCATCACGCACGACGTTCCAGCTTATTACTTCTTGCTACAAACTTTATTCGAATAAAATTCGCAGACAGTGTCCACATATTTCACTACATGTGCCTTCAATATTAAAACCCTGTACGACACATATTTTAAGAGATATGACGTCACAAACAGTGAGACGCTTGAAAAACGGCCGCATCGTGCACGACGTTTACATATATTGCTTCATTGCAACCAACTCCTTTCACAACACATTTTGTAGACAGCAGCCACATACGACGCAGAATGTATCTCTAAATTATGTCACTGTATGAGTCATAGTTATTAAGCACAAGACTGGATCACAAACGACGGTTTCAGACAGGGCTCGTAATGTCTGTCCGTTTCTGGAAGTATGTCTTCACACAAGTATCTACTTGGGTTCAAAAAACAAAATCACTTCTTACGACATAACTATGCAACGTACAATACAATTACACCAATAAAATGAAAAAGAAATATGTTTGCTCTTTGTATTATGGATGTGTTGATGTGAGTATGATCCCATGACTCAACAGAAGTATCAGTTTTGTGCTTTACTACCCAATATTTATCGCATGTCGTTTCAATCGTGTATTGCAGCTGAACATGACACAACGCTGAAATTAGGGATGCTAAAGATTTTGCACTTACTAAGAATGTTGCTTGGCAGTGTAAAAGGACTTCAGGCGAAGTGCCCACAGATGAATCAAGATGTTGGTGAAATAAGCAGGCTATAGTCTGTATGGCTTTCCACGACGGTATGGGCGATGTCCAGACGAAATGGCTGCCTGCAACACAAATTTTAGAAACAAAAATTAAACCCTAAGCACTTTGTCAAAAACATAATTTTGTTCTAGTTGTTGGTTTCAATTTGTTACGCCCGTAGAACTCAGACCATTACGAGTTTCGACCTAATTTGAAATGCTTATCAGATTACTTTATCAGTTAATAAAGCAACAATATAAGTGATTAACAATCGTCACAAGTTTTGTGGTGGAAAGTCATGACGTTGAACGCTTTTGGCATTGTCGATCTTCTTTGTTTAAAGCATTAACTTGTTGAAACCTGACCATTACTCGAAACTGCACATAGGACAAGCATTTACAAGTGCAGCACTGAGATACAAAAGGTATCTTTACGCTATAAGTCAGTTAATCTGTTGTTGAAAATCTTATTGCTCCAAGAGAACTGTGAGTAGAAAGTGTCATAAATTGATTACAGATCTTTCTACATACTGATTAGAAGACTTAAAGAACATTGAATGTGTTAATATTTAAATTCATATTTATTCATTAATATTTGAATTCATTGGTACACACAAGTAGAAATCATACTTACTTAACAGAGATAGATAACACGTGCTACCTTACCATAGTATACTATCTTTTTTGAAAACGTGCCGAAATAACCGTCATTACGCAATGTAACTGCATAGGTCAGTAATAACTAAACGTAAAATGCAGAAATGTGAAAGAGAAAATAATAGCAAGTAGGAATAACATGCTACACGAGGCAAGCCCTCTCGCTCAATGTCTTTCTGTCCCGAATCGCCGTTGAGGAGTGGGACAATCTGGACCAACAGTGCCTTGATGGACTTGTGGGTAGTATGGCACGGCGAATACAGGCATGCATCAATGCAAGAGGACGTGCCACTGGGTATTAGAGGTACCAATATGTACAGCAATCCGGACCACCACATCTGAAGATCTAGCTGCATCTACATCTACATCTAAATGCAAACTCTCAAATCACATTTAAGTGCCTGGCAGAGTGTTCATCGAACCACTCTCACAATTCTCTATTATTCCAATCCCGTATAACACACGGAAAGAACGGACACCTATATCCCTTATTGTGTCGTGGTGATAGTTTCTCCCTATGTAGGTCGGTGTCAACTAAATATTTCCGCATTCGGAGGACAAAGTTGGTGATAGTAATTTCGTGGGAAGATTGCGTCGCAACGAGAAACCCCACTCTTTTAATGATGTACAGCCCAAATCCTGTATCATTTGAGTGACACTCTCTCCCATATGTCGCGATAACACAAAACGTGCTGCTCTTCTTAGAACTTTTCCGATGTACTCCGTCAGTCCTGTCTGGCAAGGACCCCACACGGTGCAGCAGTATTACGAGTATATAAGAGGACAGACAAACGCAGTGTAGACAATCTCCTTAGTAGATCTCTTACATTTTCTACGTGTCCAGCCAATAAAACGCCGTTTTGGTTAGCCTTTACCACAATATTTTCAATGTGTTCCTTCCAATTTAAGGTTTTCGTAATTGTAATTCTTAGGTATTTAGTTGAATTTACGGCGTTTAGATATGGCTGATTTATCGTGTGAGCCAAGTTTTACGAATTCCTTTTAGCACTCGTGTGGATGACCTCACACTTTTCGTTATTTAGGGTCAACTGCCAATTTTAGTACCATTCAGATATCTTTTATTAACCGTTTAGCAATTTGTTCTGATCAATCTGAAATCCCCTGTCAGTAGCACTCAACACTTCATGCGGATAAACAGCTGGCTGTGTTTCACAAGAACGGTGCCTTGTAAGCCCATGTTGGCTGTGTGTCAACAGGCAGTTTTCTTCGAGTTAATTCATAATGTTCTAACACAATATTTGTTCCAAAATCCTGTTGCATATCGACGTTAATGATATGGGCCTGTAATTAAGTTCATTACTCCTACTACCTTTCTTGAATATTGGTGTGACCTGTGCAACTTTCCACTCTTTGTGTGTGTGTGAATTCGTAAGGAACCGAACTGCTGAGGTCATTGGTCCCTAAACTTACACACTTAGTAAACTAACTTAAATCAACTTACGCTAAGAACAACACACACATCCGTGCCCGAGGGAGGACTCGAACCTCCAGCAGGATGAGCCGCGTAATCCGTGACACGGCGCCTCAAACAGCGCAGCCACTCCACGCAGCCCAGTCTTTGGGTACGGATCTTCCGTTGAGCAAACCGTTGTATATGATCGTTAAGTATGGAGCTAATGCATCAGCATACTCTGAAAGTTACCTAATTGGTATACAGTCTGGATCAGAAGACTTGCTGTTATTAAGTGATTTTAGTTGCGTCACTACTCCGAGGATATTTACTTCTACCGTTACTCATGTTGGAAGCTTTTCTTGATTCGAATTCTGGACTATTTACTTCATCTTCTTTCGTGAAGGCATTTCGGAAATCTGTGTTAAGTCTCTTCTTTGCCATCGCGCAGAGAAGGCGTAAATTGTTTCTTGCCGCTAATATACTTCACATATGACCAGAATCTCTTTGGATTATCTGCCAAGTTTCCAGACAAATTTTCGTTGTAGAAACTGTTATAAGCATCTCACATTGTATTCCGCGTTAAATTTCGAGCTTCTGTAAAAGATAGTTTATCTTTGGGATAATGCGTCGGTTTAAATTTTGCATGTTTGTTTCGTTGTTTCTGCAACGGTGTTCTCTCCCGTTTTGTGTACCAAGGAGGATCAGCTCCGTCGTTTGTTAATTTATATGCTATAAATTTCTCAACTGCTGTCGATATTATTTTTTGAATTCAAGCCACATCTGGTCTACACTTATGTTATTAATTTGGAGGGAGTGGAGATTGTCTCTCAGGAAGGCGCCGAGGGAATTTTTATCTACTTTTTTTGTGGTACAACATGCAATGTGTGGTTTTCATGAGCAATAAAAAGGGCGGAAGTGATGTTTACGTTGACCTCTATTCCAAATTTCTGTACAATTTCCGGAACTCTTGGAACCGAGGTGACGCAAAACATTTTATGATGTGTGCATTATATCTTGAACTAGATGTTACTTTATAGTATATGGGTCATGCCACTCAATCTATTTTCGTAGCTATGCCATGTTCATTAGTGCTCTATGTAACAAGAATTGTTCTAGTGAAATATAAATGAGGATCTTGAATCTTGTTTTTTCAAAGAGCCGGAGTGTAAGATAGTTACCCGAATACTCTTGTCTTGCCACGATAAATTATCGCGCTATTGTTTTTAGTTTTCCGCCTTCAGTTGCCATCCTATGTAACTCTCATAATGGCAGATAAAAACAGCTACAAGTTAAGTCATTAAAAGAACAGAAATATGAACTTACACTCCTGGAAATTGAAATAAGAACACCGTGAATTTATTGTCCCAGGAAGGGGAAACTTTATTGACACATTCCTGGGGTCAGATACATCACATGATCACACTGACAGAACCACAGGCACATAGACACAGGCAACAGAGCATGCACAATGTCGGCACTAGTACAGTGTATATCCACCTTTCGCAGCAATGCAGGCTGCTATTCTCCCATGGAGACGATCGTAGAGATGCTGGATGTAGTCCTGTGGAACGGCTTGCCATGCCATTTCCACCTGGCGCCTCAGTTGGACCAGCGTTCGTGTTGGACGTGCAGACCGCGTGAGACGACGCTTCATCCAGTCCCAAACATGCTCAATGGGGGACAGATCCGGAGATCTTGCTGGCCATGGTAGTTGACTTACACCTTCTAGAGCACGTTGGGTGGCACGGGATACATGAGGACGTGCATTGTCCTGTTGGAACAGCAAGTTCCCTTGCCGGTCTAGGAATGGTAGAACGATGGGTTCGATGACGGTTTGGATGTACCGTGCACTATTCAGTGTCCCCTCGACGATCACCAGTGGTGTACGGCCAGTGTAGGAGATCGCTCCCCACACCATGATGCCGGGTGTTGGCCCTGTGTGCCTCGGTCGTATGCAGTCCTGATTGTGGCGCTCACCTGCACGGCGCCAAACACGCATACGACCATCATTGGCACCAAGGCAGAAACGACTCTCATCGCTGAAGACGACACGTTTCCATTCGTCCCTCCATTCACGCCTGTCGCGGCACCACTGGAGGCGGGCTGCACGATGTTGGGGCGTGAGCGGAAGACGGCCTAACGGTGTGCGGGACCGTAGCCCAGCTTCATGGAGACGGTTGCGAATGGTCCTCGCCGATACCCAGGAGCAACAGTGTCCCTAATTTGCTGGGAAGTGGCGGTGCGGTCCCCTACGGCACTGCGTAGGATCCTACGGTCTTGGCGTGCATCCGTGCGTCGCTGCGGTCCGGTCCCAGGTCGACGGGCACGTGCACCTTCCGCCGACCACTGGCGACAACACCGATGTACTGTGGAGACCTCACGCCCCACGTGTTGAGCAATTCGGCGGTACGTCCACCTGGCCTCCCGCATGCCCACTATACGCCCTCGCTCAAAGTCCGTCAACTGCACATACGGTTCACGTCCACGCTGTCGCGGCATGCTACCAGTGTTAAAGACTGCGATGGAGCTCCGTATGCCACGGCAAACTGGCTGACGCTGACGGCGGCGGTGCACAAATGCTGCGCAGCTAGCGCCATTCGACGGCCAACACCGCGGTTCCAGGTGTGTCCGCTGTGCCGTGCGTGTGATCATTGCTTGTACAGCCCTCTCGCAGTGTCCGGAGCAAGTATGGTGGGTCTGACACACCGGTGTCAATGTGTTCTTTTTTCCATTTCCAGGAGTGTCTTTCATGGAGTCGCTGCTCCTCTGTAACATGTATTGTTTTTAGTGATGGAAGAAGGAACTTGGCAGAATATAACATATTCTCGTGTGCCGTTGACTGGGTAGACACCAGGGTAAACTTGGCCATGCCTGTATCCATTTCCAGGAATGCCATTAAGCTGTGTCGAAGCCTCCGCAACAAATAATTTAGTTGACGAAAGTTGTCGAACCGGCCGGTGTGGCCGAGTGGTTCTAGGCGCTTCAGTCTTGAACCGCGCGACCGCTACGGTTGCAGGTTCGAATCCTGCCTCGGGCATGGATGTGTGTGATGTCCTTAGGATAGTTAGATTTAAGTAGTTATAAGTTCTAGGGGACTGATGACTTCAGATGTTAAATGCCATAGTGCTCAGAGCCATTTGAACCATTTGAAAGTTGTCGAAGGACGTACACCAAACAGACTGCGACTGCTATTATCGCCTGTGAGATACATGACTTGGAAGCCAGTCTCAAGACAAGGAAATATTCAAGTAGCTATCATGCAAGAAGCAAATGTAGGGTCGCCTTTAGAGCCGATAACGTGATAGTCCTGGGAGAGGACCGACAGTGCGAGCAACCAAATCATATCATACACAACAGATGTTGGTGAATGATGAATGCCATCTAGAAGTTGATAAAAAACCATACATTAGGGCTCGTTCGCACTGCAAGTTGAAAAATTCTACATAAATATTGGAAGACGCTTTTCCCACGTCCACAACTAACTTGCTGTGTCCTCGTATGAAGGAGTGATCTAAGACACTTTAAAAGAACTCAGATGTAACGTCCTTGGATGAATATTCACATAACTACATAGAACAGGAGTGTCTCTCCTACCTGTATGACGTTGTCCACGATATTCCTACAAGACGAACCGAAGAGTCGTAGTAGGCGGCGGCGCGAAGACCTGGGCCTGTACTGCCGGCGTGTTAGGGCTGACGCGCTGTTGGTGTAGATCAAGGCCACTAAGATCAGGTCTGCCGACGTCAAGCGCTGACACGACACTGCTGGTATTGTCAACTAGTTGCTCCAGAACTGGACTGTCGGTGCTACTGGAAGGAGCTGCTGGCAGTGTAGACGCGAGTCGTAGGGCGTAACTGACTTCGCACAGTCCGACGGCGGCCTCAATAAACGGTAGCGGATGGATATGTTCGTAGCGCAGCGAAGGCACGTGACATGGCGTAGGTAAATAGTACACTACCAACAGTGACCTCAGCTGCGAAAGGTACGCTGCCTGTCGGCGAGGTTGGCGCCCCCAGACACTGTGGTGGCGACGTGTTACTCCATGGTAAACAGCCCAGGCCGTACAAGAAAATATCGCAGTGTTCATGACAACTGTTGACGCGCGTACTCCTGGCGTTGCGCCTGCCCGCACGACCGTCTGGTGTGCAGAGAAAATGACTACCAGGCGGATGAAACACAACTTACTCAAACCTCATAGATACTATAATGAAATTATAAGCAACCAGTTGCATAAAAGAAATTAAATTTCTTTACTAGTTTCGAGCACCTAGTGCGCTTCTTGATAACACTGGTACAGGAAAATATACCACAAATAAGTAGAAGTCAGATAAGAATATTAAAATTAGGAACAAAATTTTAAAAAATAATTTAAATATTTAAAGATAAAAATCGTACATATCTATGCCTGTAGCAATATTTTCGAGCTTTAATAATAAAGAGCTTACAGCACAATATCATGGTCCTAGAAATATATGCAAGAGCAATAAGTAATACAATACTAACATCTCGTGTAAATCGGGTTCTCTGCCGGATATCAGCGTCTTCCAAACACGATATTTCGACGTCATTACTTGACGTCTTCATCAGGTGTTCCCTGAGACTGGCTGCTTGCTGGACCGGGTCGAGCTGGCCGGAGTGGCCGAGCGGTTAAAGGCGCTACAGTCTGGAACCGCACGACCGCTACGGTCGCAGGTTCGAATCCTGCCTCGGGCATGGATGTGTGTGAGGTCCTTAGGTTAGTTAGGTTTAAGTATTTCTAAGTTCTAGGGGACTTATGACCACAGCAGTTGAGTCCCATAGTGCTCAGAGCCATTTAAGCCATTTTTGGACCGGGTCGCATAAATATGCGACCCGGTCCAGCAAGCAGCCGGTCTCAGGGAACACCTGATGAAGACGTCAAGTAATGACGTCGAAATATCGTGTTTGGAAGACGCTGATATCCGGCAGAAAACCCGATTTCCACGAGATGTCATCAAATCGCCGGGAAAGTCTAAAACGACTAATACAACAACAGCGCTTAGATGCCTACATGTAGTTCACAGTGTCTGCATAAAATTTGCATAAAGAAGCGAAACCAAAAGAGCAAACATTACGACAGAACATGAGCCCATCAGCCAATGACATTTTGAAGTTGATATCAGAGAGGGGGTGAAAGTACGATAAAATAATAAAGCAAAGTAACTATAGTTGTCGTAAGGCATAAGCAAAATTGTATGTGGATATAAGCGGCGTAGTAAGTAATATTAAAAACCTATTGATAATAAAATAAGTTAATATCGACAACAAGTGAAGCTATGGATGGCAAATTAGGGACATAATCTCTATACAGCTGCAGCGAGGTCAGTAGCATGCTTGTTGAGAATCTGTCAACAAAATCAGGAACTGAAGCGCATCAAGGGACTGGAATATGTGACTGGAGTAAGCGGAGTGTCTGTTCTCTACCATTAGCTAAGATTAAGAATCAGAAAGTGACTGTACAGGGAAGGAAGCGAGGGCACATTTATAAAATAAAGAAACATCTAGCTCTGGAATATATCCTGGTCGCAAGTAGTTACGTGAAACAATTGTATCTAGTGGCTTTAATATCATTTGTTTGGTGCTGTAAGTTTTAAAATACGTCGGTGTAGTGGTCTCAAGATCGTGGGCATATACCATGCTGCCACGGGTGCTTTACTAATATATCAGTGGATCATAAAATATGAAGGAAAAATACAGTGGGCAACTCACATATCTCATAATCATCTAATGATAAGATCATCATTTAAAACCAAACAGAAATGTCTGTGAACATATCAGTAGTACCTGGACGCAACGAAATTTCCTATACGGCCAGCAGCCTGTTACATACATGATGCCGCTCTACTGCAGTACATCAGTCGTCCGATGCGACGCGCTACTTTATGCTATTAGTGCCACGGTGTTGCAGAGCTCTACAGTAACGGCGGCAGATTTCTTCCTCCGAAGACTAGGGATGACGAGGTCCAGGAAATAAAGCTGAGAGTCACTTAGTGCATTCCGAGGTACAATAACAGGAAAACAAACACGGAAACTCCGCAACGAGCGAACGTCATGAATTAGGGCGCACGCTCCGTCCCAGTGATTGTCACAGCTAATGGTTCCAAATCTTTATGCAGCACTACTTCAGAGTCTAATCGCCGATGAAACACAAAGTAGAGACGACAACGGTTTATTGGGAGGACTCGAATTTTATACTCGATGTACTAGTGTTTAAGAAAATGAAGTCCTTGTGAAATCAAGTAAATGCTGCCCTCGAATACAGCAATTCTTGGACATCGTATTGCCTGGAGTTCTGGGTCGATGACAGGCGAAGAGTAGCAGCTCCCGTTAAGGAAAATAAAAATGACACTGTGGAACATATTAACACGAGCTTCTGATGAACTCTTAAACAGGTACAGTCACTCGACTTTACAGACACGATGAAGGAGAAAATATCTTAATCATACGTATGTCGGTGAAGGTTTGTTTTCATGTTATATTTTCTACAGCTCTTCATAATACACTAATCGTGGGAAATACCCAGAACCAGAAAATACAGTTTTACCCTGTCAAACACCTTATTTCTTAGCTGTGCAAAATGTCCAGTTGCACTTCAACAGTTGCAGAATAATTCACGTCAGTTCTTATAGGCTGACTGGAAATTTACTATCTGATCCTGTGTGAAAAATGCTCCATCCCTGAACAGAGTATCCCCAATAAACCAAGGCTTGATACATTGTTGAATAAATCACTTGCATTAGCGTACACATGCAGGAAATTTAGCTGCAGATAGTGTTATGTACGCTGCGAATAGTCAGGAAGCAGAAATTTCCTATGCCTTACTCCTCAAACAGCAATGTGGGTAATATTACTTGTTGCACCTACTTGCCTTACATCGACATTGATTCTCGTCAACAGCATCAGTATTTACATTCTTTAGTTGCAGCGTCTTAGTCGAAGCAATCTTAAACATCCTATGCTTCAGGATGACATGAACTGCTTGAAATGTCCTTTTATCGGTACGTCCCCCTTATGCCAATATCTCCAGATACTAAAGCTGAATGACATGGTCATTACCGTAGGATAACCGATATACACTGGAGTTCCAAAGAAACTGGTAAAGGCATGCTTAGTCAGATACAGAGATATGTAAACAGGCAGAATACGGCGCTGCGGTCGGTAACGCCTATGTAAGGTAAGTGTCTGGCGCAATTGTTAGATAGTTTACTACTGTTACAACGGTGGGTTATTCAAGACACAGTGAATTTCAACGTGGTGTTATAGTCAGCGCACAAACGCTGGGGCACAGCATCTCCGACGTAGCTATGAAGTGGAGATTATCCCGTAGAACGACTTCACGAGTGTACCGTGAATATCAGGAATCAGGTAAAACATCAAATCTCCGACATCGCTGCGGGCGGAAAAAGATCATGCATGAACGGGATCAAAAAGGACTGAAGAGAATCGTCCAGCGCTACAGAAGTGCAACCATTAGGCAAACTGCTACAGTTTCAGTCCTGGGCCACCAACTAACCATTCAAGGAAACATCATTGATATGGGGTTTCGGAGCCGAAGACCCACTCGTGTACCCTGGATGACTGTACAACACAAGGGTTTAAGTCTGACCTGGACCCGTCAACACCGACATTGGACTGTTGATGACTGGATACATGCTGCCTGGTCGGAAGAACCTCGTTTCAAATTGTATACCCTGCATGTTAGCGGGGGACTGTTCAAGCTGCTGGTGTCTCTGTAATGGTGTCAGGAGTATGCACTTAAAGTGATATAGGACCCCTGATAACGTCTAGATACGACTCTCACAGATGACACGTATGTAAGCATCCCGTCTCATCAGTTTATCCATTCATGTCCATTGTGCATTCCGATGGGTTTGGGCAATTCCAGCAGGACAGTGCGATACCACACACCTCCAGTAATGCTACATAGTGGCTACAGGAATACTTTTCCGAGTTTAAACACTTCCACTGGTCACCAAACTCCACAGACATAAACATTATTGAGCATATCTGGGATGCCTTGCAATATGCTGTTCAGAAGAGATCTCCACCCCCTCGTACTTTTACGGATTTATGGACAGCGCTGCACGAATCATGGCGCCACTTCCCTCTAGCACTACTTCAGATATCAATAGAGTCCATGCCACGTCATGTTGCGCACTTCTGCAAGGTCGTGGGACCCTACAAGGTATTAGGCAGGTGTGACAGTATCTTTGGCTCTTCAGTCTATAAAACGGGAGTCTGCCGACTCTACCGGTGTTAACATTCCAACTGCACTGTTACGGCAACGTTGTAAGTCTGAAATGAAACCTAAGCATTACAATCTAAACAGACGTAGCCATGTCCGTCTAATGAACATTTTATTTCAAAAATACTTTCGCATGTTGTTCTGGTACGTTCCGCTACTCGTTTCTTATGGCTGATACACTATAAAGAAATGTCCTGTGCTGTACCTAATGTTAACAGGGCACCTTGCTCATCTACAAAAATTTGCCCGCAACAATTCAAAAGTCTACTTTTGAACTTGTATTACTAAATAGAGTCATGTGAGATTTTTCGGGAGGACTGGATTATATAGATAACTGTGCAAGTTCTATCACACAGAAAACAACCAAGGTCTAACTCTTTCTGTAGCTGTCTTTTCATGCATTGCCACATTTTCGAATGAATAATCAAATTAAGGTATGATGCAGCACTTAAACGGCATATTTTCGTAACGCACTACGAGAACTTGTGCTATTTTTACATTCATCACAACATGACAAAAGAATCAAAACGTTAGATAACATTACTGAGAGACAGCGATGAGACAGTTAGATAAAATTAGTAACAAACAGCTCCGATCGCACAATCATTTTTTTTTTTAAAAATGACCGACTTCGGCCTGTAGCAGTAGACCATCTTCAGATAATGCACTGAAAAGATAAATACTGGCACTGCTGATTTACATAGGGCAGTGTGGAAATATTAAAAAGAATATATGTTAAAATGATATATCGTTACCCATCCGGCCGATGACGTCGACACTTAGAACAGCTGTGCTGACCCCATACGCAAAACTGCTGCTAATGGCTGAATCGTCACACGTTAAATACAGGGAAAGAGGGCGAACGTGAGCAGCATGAAGTCAGTGTCAGCGAATGGGAAGCGAAGGTTCGCAGGAGAGCTTCTGTAAAGTTTGGAAGGTAGGAGACGAGATACTGACAGAAGTAAAGCTGTGAGACCGGGCGTGAGACGTGCTTCGGCAGCTCAGATGGTAGAGCACTTGCCCGCGAAAGGCAAAGGTCCCGAGTTCGAGTCTCGGTCGGGCACACAGTTTTAATCTGCCAGGAAGTTTCATATCAGCGCACACTCCGCCGCAGAGTGAAAATCTCATTCTGGAAAGAAATTATTTATCATAATCAAAATAATTTGGCGTACAAAACACATGCAGGCTGTTTATCACAATTAGCAAGTATAGTTGCAGATCTCTGACTATGAATGAAAATTCTACCTTTAGAACAAAATAAATGTGTATCATTTCTCTAAAGATGCAAGGTTTGGAGTACAAAATACACTTGGCACTAGCCGGCCGGTGTGGCTGAGCGTTTCTAGGCGCTTCAGTCACGAACTGTGCGCCAGCTACGGTCGCAGGTTCGAATCCTGCCTTGGGCATGGATGTGTGTGTGTCCTTAGGTTAGTTAAGTTTAAGTAGTTCTAAGTTATAGGCGACTGATGACCTCAGCAGTTAAGTCCCATAGTGCTCAGAGCCATTTGAACCATTTGAAACACTTGGCACTCCTGCCATAATTTAATCGTTGAATAAGATTAATCAAGAAGTACATAAAGCGTTTATCTCGGCACTATTGGTAAAACTAATAGGTTAGGAAACACTTGGTAATGACCAAAGTTACTTGTTGTGCTACAGTTTGCAAGTACACTGGGCATACAGTTTCATATTTCTACATCTAAATTATCTGCATAACTTACCAAAATTCATGCAGCTCACCTATTGGCACCACTGAAGTGAATTAAGGGTTAGCAGAACACCATAGTTAGATTTTTGTAGCATGCATCAAATTCATTTAAGTACGTAAAAATTCGTTCTATTGCACTCCAAAACACACATAGGCACTACGGCTGACTTAAACTAAAGCCTAAAGTGCACTTGCCGCCGAGAATTACGCAAGTAAACAATGTAATTCACATATCTAGATTCGTTAAACACTACAATGAACCCATGGTAGGTTATTAACTTCATATTGCAGTTCGGATTGTTATCTTCTACCGTTACACATCGGAAGTTTGGGGCAAACTGTATTCCTTTCACTCCCTCTGGAAGTATTACTCGTACAATGTTGTTGCCTCATATAAGTAACCTTGCAGGTTACATTACCTCTGTAATATATCAAAATGATTGTTGCACCATCAAACGTAAGCATTACAGAGCGAGAGGAAATTCGGTGTGGTCTGTTAGTCAGCGGGATGAAGTCACTTGCTGGGCATGTCAGCTACTAGGAGAGGTGTCAGCTCCTGGGGAAAACTGTATTCCTTTCATTCACTCTGTGATGTTGTTGCATCATTAAAGTAAGCATTACAGAGAGACAGAGAGGAAATTTACTGTGGTGTATAAATCAGAGAGATGACGTTAGCAGCTGGGGACGTCAGTTACAGGGAGAGGTGTCAGCTACCGAGAAAAAGTGTGTTTCTTTCATTCCGTTTGTAATACATTATAATGTTGCATTCTCATTTAAGTATGCATTAGAGGCGTTACATAAGGAGAAAAAATTTACCGATGAGTATACAATATCAGAAAGCCGATATGGTTGACTGTTGATGTCAGCTGCTTGGGGAGCTATAGGCAGTCCCATTGTAATGTACTATAATATTGTTGTTGCTTTGTTACAGTAAGCGTCATAGAGAGAGAGAGGAAATTTACTGTGATATATCAGTGTATAAATCAAATAGATGAAATTCACTATTTATGATGATGAGGTCCAAGTGGAAATACTGTACGTAATTTTTTGATTTTGTGCACACACATGTGACATGAAAATTAATGATGAGGCAGTACAGCATTTGCAGGTGAGAAACGGTATGCGTTTTGTGCGTGTGTGTGTGCGCGCGCGCGCGTGTGTGTGTGTGTGTGTGTGTGTGTGTGTGTGTGTGTGTGCTGTGCTGTTCATAAGCAGACCACACATAACATAAATTATGCTGGTTATTTTAGTTTTTTGGTATTGTATTACTGATTTTGGAGCACATCACCGTATGGTAGTGATAAGGTAAGAAGTGAGCAGGTTTCTCCGCAAAATAGAGAAGAGAGGGATATATGGAAAACACTCATAAGGAGGAGGGACAGAATTGTAGTGCATCTGTTAATATATCAAAGAATAACTTTGATGAAAGTAGAGGAAGATAGAAATTGGGATAAATCCAGCAAATAACTGAGAATGTAGGTTGCAGGCGCTACCAAAAAAATACTGCTTTCCGTGAGCGCTTCTGCGTCGTAGAATCTATGAGTTAAGGCGATTTCTCGAGATTGAATTGTGTAGTGGTGTCGGTTTGTGGACCATGCGTATGTAAAGAGCGGAGCACTATTAAGCAGCAGTGTTGCAGTTTCACTAGCAAGTATTAGGGCCACTCACTGCTGCAGAGATCGAATACGAGCATGATTCGGTGAATGACACGTCACACGCATATTTCAGGTGCTCTATATTAGGCTACTCTAAAACAACCATGGTGCCTGCATTCATCATCGTGTGGAACTGTACGCTTTCGTAAGTATTCCGGCTACTGTTAATTCCTTCACTCCTTTCAGCATCTTATATTTCTCGTGCCTTTGTCCCAAATCGGAGTGGAGTCAGCGTGATTATCTCCGGATTTTGTGGCCGGATGCACTTCCTGTCGCCACCCCGTTTCACTCCCGTGACGTAATATTGCTACTACAGCTGTTTGCATGTCGTGGTCGAAAGTTTTCTAAATGTTTGTGAATCGTGTAACGGAGACGTGAGTTGGATACTAATGCTGCTTTCACCGAGTGGGATGTGGGAAACCGCCTAAAAGTCACATCGGGGCTGGCAGGCAGAATGTGGTAGATTCGATCCGGGGTCCGTACACCTCCCCGTCCCGGAAGTGGCGCTTTAACGCGCACGGCTGACTGCGCGGGTTGACGTGTGTCCATCCTTTGCTGAAACTTCCAATCACTTTCCCATAGAACGATGCTATCAAATTTGTCTATTGGCAGACTATTTGTGGAAATAGGACAAGAGAGACGTTTCCTCCTCCCCTCCCCCCACGAGATCATTGCGTAGGAATGGGCAAAGAAACAGGTCGTCCAATTTTCAGTCATCATCCCCACAATTATGTCAAGCGGTTAGGGGCAACACAAACTTTTAGGGCTCTATTTGTTTTTTTTTTTATTTCTGACTCATTCACTTTTTGTTTATTACTATAATATATACTATATGATCACTTGTTCAACATATCTCACATACTGCATTTGAATATGGCCTTTGTAACCTGAAACCGGTTGAGATTGCATCATAAAAAAGTAACTGGATCAAAAATAAGAAGTAATATTTTACAATAAGTTAACCACCGTTCCCGCAAACGGAATGTCGTTTTTTCCCAAAAACATAAATCTGGACAGGGCTTTAAACGTCGTTCTCCCAGTGTCTTAAGCGTTGCGCCGTCTCGATCTATATTTTTATGATTTTTCGAAATGTGGTTTGATAATTCTAAAGACTCATTGATGAACATATGACCGTTACTTAGCTTATGTTTCTGTCACAGAGGGTACTTTATTGTGTCGGCAACTTTCAGCAATTCTGCCACAAAGTTCACTTTGATAGTGGCGACACTATTCACTACAATTATTGCAGTTCCCAAAACTTTTCCCTTAACTACTTCACCTACCATTCGTCCTGTTTACAAAAGGTAGGCCACGTGAAGTTTTCATCCATAGAAAGTTTAGAGAGGTAGAAATACATCGAGCTTCAGTTCGTGTGTAATGGAAGGGTGCGAGGGACAATGCAAGGGGAGAGAGGACACAACTATATTCAAAGTTTTACGCAAACACTTTGTTCCTCGTAGTACTACAACCAAAGT
Source organism: Schistocerca cancellata (assembly GCF_023864275.1). Classification (NCBI taxonomy): domain Eukaryota; kingdom Metazoa; phylum Arthropoda; class Insecta; order Orthoptera; family Acrididae; genus Schistocerca; species Schistocerca cancellata. The sequence continues at coordinate 615,046,757 of NC_064630.1, read as the reverse complement.
GTTTCCTATCGTTGGAGAGGAGAGGGGTCGTCGTAGAAATAATTTAAAAAAACCATGAGATATACATATACGAGTAGACCGATAGAGAAATCTCTTTCCATCCCTTACATCTTGCAACATGTTACATGTTTTTACTCAAACTACATGACATCTGGAACAAGAGGGCCTATTAGTATAGCAGTTTACTTATCCTCTTAAATAACTCTTATAATGTTAAACCTGGAATAAGTGACAATGATTTGGTAATCAGGAGGCGCTTAACGTATTATGCGATGCGTTCTCGTACACTGAATAGTGCGCGTAGAATGTTCAGTCGCTTAGCCTAGAGATCGCCTGATACAAGTTATACTAAGTTGGTGTCACTGCATTTATAATTTGTAGACGTCGAGTTTTAAAACAAAACACTGCTGAAGGCGCTAGACTCACCGCACTTAGCGTGTTGAGCAGCGGTCTCGCACTTGCTCGCTCCAGGGCCACCAGAGGTACACTGCAGGCTCTCTGTTAGCAAAGCAAAAGATTGCATTAGCTGACGCCACAGGTCACACGTGATCGCGAAAGCTGCAAATGTTCTTATGCTGCAGGTGGCGCCTGCGTCATCACACTGGGAGCACAGAGCAATTGCAGTACCGTAGCATGTCAGAAAAAGAAGTTTTCTGATCTTCTTGCTGTAAAAAGTACAGTATGCAAAGCTACATCAAATCTGAAGGTTAACTTTTCGGTAGAATTCCTCTTTTTCGTTTAATATATTTAAAACTACCTCTTTCGGATCTGAGCATTTCCTTCGAGGTATGATACGTCTCGTTCCATTTTGAGGCACTCGTAATTCGCGCACAACACTGATTTTCTCTTAGCTTATAGTTCACATCACAGCTTGATGATGAATATCTTTTTTATGCTCCATCGATTAAGAGGGTATGTGAGGTTATTCCAGTGAGCGTAACATTGACTCAAATTGAAAGAGAACTTTGTAGTATGAGCCGACTTATCAGTAGCGTGTTACACTCTCTCTGGTGTGGGATACTTGCATCTATTCGGTGGGGGAGGGTATCATAAAGCCTGTGCATCCTCCCCTGAGACACTCAACAGTTGTAACTGCTCCCTGACATCCTGAATGAAGATACCGAGGCGGAGATAATGTCCAAGCTGGTCCTCAAATTTTCCATCGCGGACAGACTGAGGCGGAACGCCTCTACATCTTCCTTATTTATAAGGGACGTTACAGCAGTGATCACACGTGCAGCATGTGTCACTCGCAAGACAGGTGGCGTCAAATTGTTCGGGTGTATGTAATTTCTAAGCCATGTGATAGAGATCACTCACCGACACTCTTTGAGCTTCAGTCAAAATACTGCCAATTTTAGTTGCGGTTCTGTTGGTTAAATTTCTAATTGTTTATTGATTACTACTAGTATTGTGCTTAGTTATGAGAGTTAATCAACGTGTGAATGTAAAATAACGTTTTACGTTAAGTTTTTGTACTATACTTTGAGGCAACTGGTCACGTGAGGAATTTCCGAGGAAGACGTGTTTGTTAGTCATTCGTACAGGGGAATTCGTTATAAACTATTTCGTCAGTTAATGGTAGTGGGAAAATGAGATTACGATTTCGGAAAGATAGTTTTGTTAAGAGGGAATTAATTTTATATTTGTGGGTTTTCTAAACCTATTTAGAGCAATTTACTGCTCTGATTCAGTGACAAATTTTGATTCAGTCGGTATATACGTTGGCCGGGGTGGCCGAGCGGCTCTAGGCGCTTCAGTCTGGAACGGCGCGACCGCTACGGTGCAGGTTCGAATCCTGCCTCCGGCATGGATGTGTGTGACGTCCTTAGGTTAGTTAGGTTTAAGTAGTTCTAAGTTCTAGGGGACTGATAACCCTAGATGTTAAGTGCCATAGTGCTCAGAGCCATTTGAACCATTTTTTCGGTACATACGCGCGGGACAGAGCGGATTGGCTGGTACTTTCCTACTGACTGCAAAGTTTCTCCTCCAATAAGAAATTAACGTATTCGCGCTTTCTTTGGGGAACTAGAAACTTGTTTTGTGTAGAGAGATGAAAGTCGGGGCTTGGATCTCATAGTGATCAGAACTATTGACAAGTGCTCTGTTGAAAATTATTAATATTGCGAAATTTTGGTACCAAAATGTGTTGAGAAGTGCCGTAAAGTGTGGAAGAGAGCTCAAGTTAATGCATGGCATGAAATTCTGAACCTTTTGGTGGCGTTTAAAGTAGCTAAATTCAGAGTGGCATGTTGCTTACTCGCGAACGTGAACATTGTGTTGTGTGAGACTGTTTAGAGCAACATTTGAGGACCACGCAGCGTAGCCGCGCGGTCTTTGGCGATTAGTCACGGTCCGTGCGGCTCCCCCCGTCGGAGGTTCGAGTTCCCCCTCAGGCATGGGTGTGTGTGTGTAGTCCTTAGCGTAAGTTAGTTTAAGTTACATTAATTAGTGCGTAAGCTTATGGACCGGTGAATTCAGCAGTTTGGTCCCACATGACCTTACCACAAACTCAAAAGTTCCATCGTTTGAGAGAGCTATTCTAAAATAATCCGTTAGTACTCGGTCTACAACTTTGCTTCCGCCGTTTTCTCTTGTAGTTTAGGCCTTTATTGTGAAAAACGCACAAAAAAATTATGATTCCTAGTATTGCCATCGCTGGCCACTACGTTCTCCCATCTTTCGGATAGCACACGAATCCCGAGACGGAAGAACTGGGCATCTTTTGTGGGGATCCATGAATTTATTCAATTTTGCACTTGTTCATTTCATCGGAAGTGCTTGTCAGCCAGACTCTATGCCAATGATCGAAAAAAGTGGTAGTCAGAGAAAGCAACGTAATAAGAATACGGGGTGAGGGATAGCACTTCTCATTTCAACGTTTCCATGTATATTTTGATGGGTTTTACGACATGGGGTCGAGCACTGACCTGCTGCAAAATTTCGTGTCTATCGCTGTATTGTGCCGTTTGTGTGCTGTGCTCTAACGCATCAATTGCGTGACAAGTAAGCATTCTGTCTGGTCACCTGTACCCACTCATGTCCATTGTGCATTCCTAGGGACTTGAGCAATTCCAGAAGGACAATACGACACCCCACACGTCCAGCATTGCTACAGTGTGACTCCAGGAACACTCTTTTGAGGTTAAAAACTTCCGCTGGTTATCATTCTCCCTAGAAATGAACATAATTGAGCTTACCTGGGATGCTTTGCAAAGTACTATTCAAAAGAGATCTCCCCTCCCCTCCTCTCGTACTCTTTACGGATTTATGGAGAGCCGTCCAGGATTCATGGTGTCAGTTCCCTCCACCACTACTTCAGAAATTAGTCGAGTCCATGCTGTGTCCTCTTACGGCATTTCTGCGTGCTCGCGGGGTCTGTGCATGATATTAGGCAGGCGTACCAGTTTCTTTGGCTCTTCAGTGTGCTAGTCATTACCGTTAGCTCAGCCGCCATAACTCCAGGAGTAACATAGAATTGCATATTCGAAACTTTGGAAGGGTGGAACCTCTCCCCAGGTTATCGCCTCGGTGGCGGACACACGTTGAACACACCATGAACTAAATCATCAGAGGTTTATACTTTCTGGTCAGGGCATTACTCCAGACGCAGCCGTTTGTATAAACCCTCCCGGTCTAAAACCATCATGTAGCAACCGTGATATATTTTTAGTAGGATAAACAGTAAAGGCTGCGAAAACAGGATAAGCTCGATTGACGTGTTTCGCCTTTTTTCGGGCAGCTTCAGAAATCGTTACTCCCTACTGCAGCCGTTTGTGCTGTGGTATCGATGTAGTATAGGCATGTAATAGTAATTTCCTACTCCACCTGCTTCTAAAGTCCAACTGAATGTTGCAGGGAGTCTCTCGGATGGCAGGCGCAAATGTGAAGGGTTACGACGTACTTGGTGCGCGGTACAGCGATCCCACTTTTGGATAATCTGGTGTGTTTGACCTAAACATTTACGACATGTATGCCTGCCCTCACTTTCCCATGCAGTCCAGCATCAGACCGCTGTTACATGCGAATTACCCACCAATCTTAACACTGAATTATTCGACCAACCAACCAGATGAACACCTTCAATCAGGCTCCTTTGAAACTCCGTCAGGTGCTCAAAACGCTGTCTAAGACGAGTGCGTGGCATCTCCGTATCCTTCACAGTGATCACCAATCATACGAAGTCATTTGAAAAAATTCTGGAACATTCGTAATTTCGCGCCAATGGTGCGTTGGAGCGAAACGCGATTGGCATCCCGGCGTATTCCTGCGTTTAACGTGTGACTGCCGGAAAGTTCATTGTTGTGTGTCTCTCTGTTCAGTGCTGTACTGAGTAGAACGTTGTGTCTCACTGTTTGCGAATTTCGAGATCGCACAGTCAGAGCAGCAACGCGTCTGCATTAAATTTTGCGTGAGAATCAAGAAAACCTTTACAGAGACAAACCGAATGATGCAGAAAGCCTATGGTGATGGGTGCTTCGGCCGTACTCGGTGTTACAAAATGGTTCAGACGGCTTAAAAATCGCCGGACGGAAGTAAAAGATGTCCGTCATTCAGGACGCCCTTCCACGTCTACCGACGACGCTCATGTCAGGAACGTCAACGAAATAGTGCGTGCGAATCTAAGACCGACTGTCCGAGAGATTGCAGAAGAACGTAACATTTCAGTTGGATAATGTCATGAAGTCCTGACACAGCATCTCTGAACGCATCGTGTTGCCTCCAAGTTCGTCCCGCGGCTCATGACTCAACACCAGAAAGACCTACAGCTCGCAATCTGTGAATAACTTTTGAATCGCGCGAATGAGAACGAGATGTTCCTTAAAAGAATCATAGCTGGTGATGAGACGTAGGCCTACGGTTATGATGTTGAGACCAAGGTTGAATCTTCATAATGGAGCGGGAAAGGGTGCCCGAGACCAAAGGAAGCCTGTCAGATCAGGTTAAATGTCAAAGCCATGCTTACAGTCTTCTTTGACTTTGAATAACTAGTTCATTTTAAATTTGTGCCACAGGGATAACCTGTTAATGGATGGTACTATCGGGACCTGTTGCGAAGCCTGCGAGAAAAAACGATATCACTGTGCCGCCCCATGCTCTGTACTCTCCAGACCTGGACCTGCGGACTTTTTTGAATTTCCGAAGTTGAAAACCCCATTTCAAGGACGAAGATTTGCAACGATAAACGAAACAAAATTCGCAGGCGGCACTTCGCGCGATCCAGCAAGAGACGTACCAAGACTGCTTCCGGAAGTGGAAACGGCATTGCGAGTGGTGTATTATTTGTGGAGGAGACTATTTCGAAAAAGACCGTGCACAATAAGCGAAAGGTAAGCGCAGAAAAATTTTGTGGACAATGTTCTGGAATTGTTTGAACATACCTCCTATGACACAGTTCTCACCCTTTACATTACTAGGTCTGGTAAGAACGCGAAACACCAACAACAACATTGCGCTCTGACGGCCGTTCTGTAACTCTATTCATTTATATCATTTATATCCACTAATGATGTGAAGGTGTGTGAAGCGGAATTCACATCCGACTACGCTTTCTGGGTGCTTCACTTTTTTTGTCAGCCAGTGTAGAGGTTGAACAATTTCATTTTAGGGCGCCACGGGCAAGTAGCCTGCAGTTGTTTTTAGCTTCTGTCTTGAGCAGTTGGTGGCAGTAGATGCATGTTTCTCAGAGCGACTAATAGCGATTTATTGCTATGTTTCCTTCTGGAAGAAAAAGAAGACAATGACTCTGCTCCAACAGTTACATAACGGAATAGATGAACGCATCACATATCGAAGACAACGTTCAATGTAGGTTTCTTTACGATACATTTCATCGTTAATTATTAAAAGTTTCTAGGTTTAAGTAGTTCTACGTCTCAGGGGCTGATGACCTCAGATCTTAAGTCCCATAGTGCTTAGAGCCATTTAAACCATCTTAAGTGATTAAGGTTAAATATTGCCCTGTTTAACTATATCCTAGATCTGATCAAAAAAAGTTCTCAGGAATTGCTCATCAAATAGATGTTTCCCTCTAGTAACACCTTAAGGAAAATTAACCGTAATATTGAGGTACCAGAATACAAAACAGTTTTAAGAGGGCACAGTATTTTGAACATTTATTTTGCAACGAAGTTCATACAAAAATGAACTGAAAATTGTTGCCCTGCGAGGTTGTGCATGAGCAGTTAAGTTCAAGAGCATGGCTGTGAGTTAGATACAGAACTGGTGGCAGTAAGGCTGTGTCCGTATTAATAGTTGGGTGTGCTGATCGTACTCGTTGAAAACTCTGAAGAAGTTCGTTAAGATTGAAAACCATCCGCCATGACATCATATTCTCTATTTTTTCCACATAGGGTGAATACATTATTATTAATACCTGATCTCTGGACAAATTCTTTTCAAACTCTCTTTCATGTTTCCATCTTTACACACGGGAGTGGCTACGTCAAAGGTACATGGAAAAATCGACGTTGACCATGTCCTGGCGGCCTGCAACCAGTGCTCAGTGGCCAGCAACTGGGAAATTCTTTCTTCATTCGCCCCGTAGGCAACGGTCTTGCCGCAGTGGATACACCGGTTCCCGTTAGATCACCGAAGTTAAGCACTGTCGGTCGTGGCCTGTACTTGGATGGGTGACTATCCGGGCCGCCATGCGGTGTTGCCATTTTTCGGGGTGCACTCAGCCTCCAATTCAGGAGGTACTCGACCAAATAGTAGCGGCTCCGGTCAAAGAAAACCATCGTAGCGGCCTTGAGAGCGGTGTGCTGACCACACGACCCTCCTACTCACATCCTTAGTGAGGATGACACGGCTGTCGGATGGTACCGATGGGCCACTTGTGGCCTGAAGACGGAGTGACTGCATCGCCCCGTACTTCTCGTTGGGTGGATGTTCTGTAGTAATTGTCTCTGTGGAATGTACGTGACCTCAATGGTGTGTGTAGCAGAGTGGTGTTTGTGTTGTATGTCGATGTTGAGAAGGGAGATGTTGTGAAACCTTGTGCTAGCACACAGCCTAGTCTACTCGAGTGACACCAAGGGGGCCGCCGGGGACACCGCCAGTCCAGAACGTTGACGCAATATCTGATGTTAGTGATGTTTACTTCATCACCTTTCCACCTTCTTTTGGCCTAAAATTTCTTCCAACATCAGTATTCGAACTGGGCTTCGAAGGCGAGTTACGCCTGCGTCAAATTGACAAGTTCTTAGTTGCAAAGTGCAGCAGGTCACATATGGTAAAATCAAGCACAGAGCCATTAAAACGTCTATCAGTTCTCAGTACTCAGTGCTTGATTGTGCAATATGAGGCGTGATACGCCCTTTGACGATATTTTCTGATTTGAAAATGACTGCAATCACAATCGAAACCGGTCATGTTATTTCAGCAACTCGATTCTTGACAAAGTGTACAATAAAAATGTAAATGTCGAAAGACACGGGATTTCTCTGTCGGAAAGGCTGAATTTGCTCCAAACGCAACGATCCTTTTTGTTGCGTATGTGTGAGAGTTGTGTCGTGTGCTGATTTGTAGAGTGTAGGCGAATGTAATGGACCCGTGCATCGTGTCATGCTATTTTTGTGCTGATGATGAGAGAAGAGGGAGAACGAAACCCGGTGCGGTCATCTAGAGTGTGTGAGAGTTGTGTCGTGTGCTGATTTGTAGAGTGTAGGCGAATGTAATGGAGCCGTGCATCGTGTCATGCTATTTTTGTGCTGATGATGAGAGAAGAGGGAGAACGAAACCCGGTGCGGCCATCTAGAGTTTCTCCTGTCAAATTGCACGAATGGAGGCCGCCGTTATTAATGTCCCGATCAGACAGACGAAATCAACGCTGTCACGTGACCTTATTTCATAACTGTGGGAAGGTCTGAAATTAATCCATGCTATTGGTACAAAGACGTGATAAGAACTTTACGATATCACACTCCTTCCGTTGCAGTAAAAATTTCAGCTATCATCGTGATTCGAGTCAGCGCCAATTGCGTTCCTATCTCGGCTATTGATCACGAAGATGTAATGGAAATGACGACACTTGTTCACTCAGAATGTTGAAACAAATAGTTTGGTTTATGTTAATGGCTGTCTGAATGCGTGGGTACAGGTCGAGGTATACAAAACAGCACAGAGCTCCGGCCTCAGCTTCTTCCTTAATATATTGCACTCAGTCTTGCATATTTGAGAAGAGGTGACATTGCGACTTTTCGGACCACATAACAAAGCAACAGGCAGGTACTGCACAGTTTCTGTGTTCCTTAGTCGACTAACTTTGAGCATTTTTGTGTGCCTAGTGGACTATGGTCGTTTGCGAAGCATCTGATTCCGAATGTTTATTGCATGTTGTTACCTACGCAAATGTTTAGCTCGTCCAGGACCTGTCTGAGGACGATCTAAAAGGCCAAACGCTAGTTGAATACGAACTGTGAAATATATATTACTGTGGAACATCAGTGTTATTTATTTTAGTTTTTGGGACTATTTGTTGATTAAATTATATATATATATATATATATATATATATATATATATATATATATATATATAATCAACAAATAGTCCCACAAACTAAAATGTCATAAACAAGCGTTGGTTTTTGTTCTCTTTAAAGAGAATAGTTAACTGAAATTTATGGAGGATATTAGCTAACACGTGACTTCATTCATGCGTAACGGTATCAGGAATTTTGGTAATCACTGAAGTGGAGATTGTTGCAAATCGATAAATACTTCATGGCGTCCTGCGTGACCGCTACGGTCGCAGGTTCGAATCCTGCCTCGGGCATGGATGTGTGTCATGTCCTTAGGTTAGTTACGTTTAAGTAGTTCTAAGTTCTAGGGGACTGATGACCTTAGATGTTAAGTCCCATAGTGCTCAGAGCCATTTGAACCATTTGAACTATGGCGTCCGGGAAGTAAGATTTGCTGTTGAGTCGTGTCATGAAGCAGGTGTCGTCCATCGCGTGCGTCACATATTGATTATTCTTTTGTTGCAGAATATGCGGCATTTACGTGACAGCTGTATGCGAGTCATGACTGGTCACAGCAAGATGAAAAATGATCGAAACAGCAAACGGTCGTGAGATCATTGCCACGTTTTCAACGTTATGCGGTAACAAGGTGCAATAACTGTCCCGGGAAACCCGCAGTAAAATACCGTGTCGTGTTTTCCAACGGGGATTTACTGTCTCGCGATAATTCCCGACCGCAACACGAGGATGAGAAACGATTTGGCCACGACTCTTCTTACACTTTGACCTGTTTCCAACCGAGAGTAACCTGTGTCCATATCTAAGTTTAGCTCTTACTTGATAGCTCTCTCATAATGACCAAGTAAAAGTAACACGCATTGCGGCTTAAAGTAAAATTATTAAGTTTTGAAAATATTATAGAGTAATAGTGGGTTCGAAACATTAGAGCAAATGCTGAAAACTGTGTAATTTAGACTGACTCGCCTGTTCAGTAACTCCTGATTTCCAGAGGTGCTATCTCAGTAACAGAAGATGCAGCGTAGTGACAAGTACTTTTCTATCTCTTATTCAGTCACGTTCATATTCCGGTTAATTTGGAAGAATTGCGATAAGTTCCTATGGGACCAAACTGCTGAAGTCATCGGTCACTAGGCTTGCACATTACTTGATCTAACTTAAACGAAATTATGCTCAGGCCAACACACACACACTCATGCCCGAGGGAGGACTAGAACCTCCGACGGCGGGAGCAGCACGAACCGTGGCAAGGCGCCTAAGACCGTGCGGCTACGCCGAGCGGCTCCGTTTAACTAACGTGAAAAATACATGCTGAAAGCAGTAATGATGATAGCAGTAGTTATTAATCACAGATATACTCTCACACGTCTTATAAATTAGTGATTTCACTCCTATATCACTTTTTGCTTCTAGCCTCTCCAATCATAACTATAAAACTAATGTCTTGTGCAGGCTGTGAAGTGGTGGGCTGCTATGCCACGAACGCAAGAGGTATGTGAACGTAATAAATAATACCACTTCATGGTGCGACATAGCACTTCCCTTTTACACTGAAGCGCCAAATAAGCTGGTACAGGCATGCGTAATCAAATAGAGAGATACGAAACCAGGCAGAATACAACGATGCGGTCAGCAACGCTTATATAAGAAAACAACGGTCTGGCGCAGTTGTTAGGTCGGTTACTGCTGTTACAATGGAACGTTATCAAGATTTTAGTGAGTTTGAACGTCGTGTTATAGTCGGAGCACGAGCGATAGGACACAGCATCTCCGAGGTAGGGATGAAGTGAGGATTTTCCCGTACGACCATTTCACGAGTGTACCGTGAATATCAGGAATCCGGTAAAACATCAAATCTCCGATCGCTGCGGCCGGAAAAAGGCGACGACTGAAGAGAATCGCTCAGCGGGACACAATATTAGGCAATCACCAAATATCAGCGTGCGAACCATTCCACGAAACATCATCGATATGGGCTCTCGGAGCTAAAGACTCACTCTTGTATCGTTGATGACTACACGACACAAAGCGTTAAGCTTCTGCTGGTTCCATCAACACCGACATTGGGCTGTTGATGACTGGAAACATGTTGCTTGTTCGGACGAGTCTCGCTTCAAATTGTATCGAGCGGATGGACCTGTACGGGTATGGAGACAACTTCATGAATCCATGAACCCTGCATGTCAGCAGGGGACTGTCAAAGCAGGTGGAGGCTGTGTAATGGTGTGGGGCGCGTGCAGTTGGAGTGATATGGGACCCCTGATACGTCTAGGAACGATTCTCACATGTGACAAGTACGTAAGCATCCTGCCTGATCACCTGTATTCAGTTATGTCCACTATGCATTCCGACGAACGTGGGCAATTCCAGCAGGACAATGCGATACCCCACACGTCCAGAATTGACACCGAGTGACTCCAGGAACCACTTAAGCTGGCCATCGCACTCCCTAGACATGAACATTATTGCCTTGCAACGTGCTGTTCGGAAGAGTTCTCCATCCCGTCGTACTCTTATGGATTTATGGACAGCTCTGCAGGATTCATGGTGTCAGTACCCTCCAGTGCTACTTCACACATTAGTCGAGTCCTTGCCTAGACGTTTTGCGGCACTGCTGCGTGCTCCCGCGAGCCCTACACGATATTAGGCAGGTGTACCGGTTTCTTTGCCTCTTCAGTGTATTATGTAAATTGAAGGTGGAGGGGAGAGACGTGATAGAGGATGGAACGAACTATTGATTTCAGCTGGGTCGGTCCCCCTTTTTTTGCGGAATCAGTGAAAAATGTGTGCTGGATTGGGTTCGAAACCAAGATCTTCGTCTTACTAGGCAGTTCGTTAGCCACTGCGCGCCCCGGTCACAGTAGCCGTCGGCATTGCGTGAACTGTCACGCCATGCCACCCGGCGATCCATATTCCCACCGTGTCCTTCATGCTTGCTACGTTGAGATTCCCTCAGGAGGCCGACCATAATTGTGTACCCGCATCAAGCTGATGGTTCCATTACCCAACGAGACGAATGCGTGGTGTTTGTTTTTCTTTCGGACATGCCCACATTCATATAATCTTTCCTTTTAGTTTCATGATTTTGTGTAGAATTTTCGTCTATATTTATCGCCGCAATATCCACTATAATCTATTAGGCGTTCTCTTAAGCAGTTTTACCTCTATCGGAGTCTGGTTTTCAGTTGTCTTGAAATAAGTGAAAAGCTGGAGATACTAACGCTACTTGCCTTCTCCTGCTAAGCTGGACAGATGCAAAGAGACACGTTCTTATTTTTGTAACAGAGATTTGGTAATAATAATGGTGAGTCTGAAAATACGTTGACATGGACCCATTTAACAGTTTTGTATTTATGTTCAGAAAGGATAAAGAAATAGACTGCACCCAACAAAGTGAGGAACAGATTTCTTCCGCCAGCCTCAGTAGTAGTAGTAGTGGAAAAAAGTTTTATGGAAGCCTCCACGCTGCCTTAAATGAGAAAGCAAAAAGAATTCCTTTACGGAAGGGAGCTGCGGCGCATAGCAAGCCTGGGCTAGGACGAGAGTTTGTCTTTACGGAGCGCCAGCAGAAGTAACAGTGGAGTCTCCAGCTGGCAGATTCCTTTCTTACCCACAGGGAATCTGTTTCACTAGCTACTACTGACGTGGTGTAACACTGTCCGAGCACGTAGCTGAGGCTGAGAAAGTACTGTATTTTGTTGAGAATCATTGAAACAGAGCATATGCCTGGCTAAAACATTGTACGACCGTGTTCTGTATTAGGCTCGGTGGCAGTATGAGAGATCTCAACTCCAAAGGCTTGAAGTCAAGGAGTATTTGGGACACTTTTTTTCTTAATTCAACTTCGTTAATGATTATTATACGTGAAAAATGACAAGTTTCACCGTCTTTCGAAGTTCATGTTAAAATTTAGGTACTATAAATGAGTGAGTATTCATTGTTTGGGTGAAGAGAATATCATGCGGAATGGAACTATTTGGTTGTTTTCTATTGATATCATATTAGATATTAGTTTCTGTATGTCCGTCGCACAGCTAAAGATTCATTGATTGCCATTTCTGTTCTGAGAAAGTATAAGGCAGACAAAATAATCATAAAATGGACTCGCAAAACTGCGAGTACGGTACTACAGCATCTGTAGAAGTTACTGGAAACATGAGAAAATTTGAGCAGGGCCGGGACTAGAACCCAGATTTCCCGCTAGTCTCGAGCGATCGTCATAACAACTTCGGCTATCAGAACACTCTTCCAGGGCATATCCAAATCTCCAGATGGCCCAGTGTCTGCTTCCAAAAGTGTAGCACAGTAACGCCATTCCCACACAGGAAGTGTATTCACTTTTCCCATCATGTTTCGTTGGTTTTGGCATGAAACACATTAGTGAACTGTCTCCATTTCACAGTGTGTATATAGGTCAGTGCAATGATCTATTGGTCAAACATTCATTGAGCCAATCGTAAATGTTTGATTATGCTGTGGCTATTAGTTGACTGGGTGGCATAATATCAAATTTAAAATCGCAAAACTAGCGACAGGATAGGGATTATTACCGGTAGTCGTTGTTTGTTTCGGAGGAAGCCAAAGAGCCTGCATATGAGTAGCGAAGCCACTTCTTGTGATTCCACAGCGGCTAAATCAACGTATCTGATGGAGGAGATACTGACCTCCCCGAGTGTGGACGAAATCACGACACCGAGATTCCGAAATTTAATAAGGACTGAGTTGTCATGGACCATAAGCAATCAATTATCACTATCTAAAGCGGCTGACAAACCACCAACGTTGTTGTAGACATCGTACCCACGAAGCATGTTCTGGTACATAATGTGCATCCTACCTGCTCTCTTCAGTTTCTAGTGCAGCGTTCACAATTCGTGCCAGCAGATCTTCTTCTGTCTCTAAAGAAATCACGTATATTAAACTTTGCACACAATCGTACAAGACGTAATCCTTAGGAGTTAAATCCAGCGATCGCGACGGCCATGCGGTTGGATCACCTCGGCCTATCCTGTAATGCCGCTCATGGACGTTTCGATTGCTCGTCACGAACGAGCCGCTATGATTATCGTTATTATTGTTGCCCCTTTTCAAAGAAACTTGATTCGTTGTAGCGGCACAAGTGTTCGCGGAATATTTGAAACAAATAAGGAAATAACTACGGTCGAATTCAATACGGGCGGACGTCTAGACTACCGTCTCTTAGCCGACTGGTCTAATGGCGCTGCTAGACAGCTGCCGCTCTCGTATGTTATTCAGCAGCCTTGTTAGGTGACACAGTGGGCGTATGCTTCTAATGTTATGTGAATTGGCACAACGGGTAGTGAGAAACTTCAACGGTGAACCGAACGAGTGCATCACCATTTGAAGTGGCGTACCATAGTGGATACTGGGGAACATAGATTTTTGTCCGAAAAAGTAAATGACATCGGGAAAACCATTAGGCAGAAGTTACGACGTGTAGTAAAGACAGCACCAAACAGTATCACACTAGCAGACGTTTGCATCCGGATTGAGTTGCACATCCCCGTACGAATGAAATCCCGTGAAATAACTTGAGGAGCTTAAGACTCATTACAACCTGACTGAAGACACCAAATGCAAGAAAAACTTTTGGCTATATCTTACCACATAGCTTCACAATGCAATCATGAAAAGGAAATATAATGGGATTTCTATCACTTTTTAAAACATGTTGTTGTTGTTGTAGTCTTCAGTCCAGAGACTGGTTTGATGCAGCTCTCCACGCTACTCTATCCTGTGCAAGCTTCTTCATCACCCAGTACCGACTGGAGCCCACATCCTTCTTAATCTGTTTAGTGTATTCATCTCTTGGGCTCGCTCTACAATTTTTACCCTCCTTGCTGCCCTCCAATACTAAATTTCTGATCACTTGATGCCTCAGAATATACCCCACGAACCGGTCACTTCTTCTAGTCAAGGTGTGCCACAAATTTCTCTTCTCCCCAATTCTGTTCAATACCTCATTAGTTATGTGATCTACCCATTTAATCTTTAGCATTATTCTGTAGCACCACATTTCGAAAATTTATATTCTCTTTTTGTCCAAACTATTTATCGTCCGCGTTTCACTTCCATACATGGCTACACTCCATACAAATACTTTGAGAAAAGGCTTCCTGACACTTAAATCTATACTCGACGTTTACAAATTTCTCTTCTTCAGAAACTCTTTCCTTGCCATTGCCAGTCTACATTTAATATCCTCTCTACTTCGACCATCATCAGTTATTTTGCTCCCCATGCAGCAAAACTCATTTACTACTTTAAGTGTCTCATTTCCTAATCTAATTCCTCAGCATCACCCGACTTAATACGACTACATTCCATTATCCTCGTTTTGCTTTTGTTGATGTTCAACTTATATCATCTTTTCAAGACACTGCCCATTCCGTTCAACTGCTTTTCCAAGTCCTTTGATGTCTCTGACAGAATTACAATGTCATTGGCGAACCTCAAGGTTTTTATTTCTTCTCCATGGATTTTAGTTCCTACTCTGAATTTTTCTTTTGTTTCCCTTACTGCTTGCTCAATATACAGATTGAATAACATCGTGCATAGCCTATAACCCTGCCTCACTCCCTTCCCAACCACTGCTTCCATTTCATGCCCCTCTACTCTTATACACTCCTGGAAATGGAAAAAAGAACACATTGACACCGGTGTGTCAGACCCACCATACTTGCTCCGGACACTGCGAAAGGGCTGTACAAGCAATGATCACACGCACGGCACAGCGGACACACCAGGAACCGCGGTGTTGGCCGTCGAATGGCGCTAGCTGCGCAGCATTTGTGCACCGCCGCCGTCAGTGTCAGCCAGTTTGCCGTAGCATACGGAGCTCCATCGCAGTCTTTAACACTGGTAGCATGCCGCGACAGCGTGGACGTGAACCGTATGTGCAGTTGACGGACTTTGAGCGAGGGCGTATAGTGGGCATGCGGGAGGCCGGGTGGACGTACCGCCGAATTGCTCAACACGTGGGGCGTGAGGTCTCCACAGTACATCGATGTTGTCGCCAGTGGTCGGCGGAAGGTGCACGTGCCCGTCGACCTGGGACCGGACCGCAGCGACGCACGGATGCACGCCAAGACCGTAGGATCCTACGCAGTGCCGTAGGGGACCGCACCACCACTTCCCAGCAAATTAGGGACACTGTTGCTCCTGGGGTATCGGCGAGGACCATTCGCAACCGTCTCCATGAAGCTGGGCTACGGTCCCGCACACCGTTAGGCCGTCTTCCGCTCACGCCCCAACATCGTGCAGCCCGCCTCCAGTGGTGTCGCGACAGGCGTGAATGGAGGGAGGAATGGAAACGTGTCGTCTTCAGCGATGAGAGTCGCTTCTGCCTTGGTGTCAATGATGGTCGTATGCGTGTTTGGCGCCGTGCAGGTGAGTGCCACAATCAGGACTGCATACGACCGAGGCACACAGGGCCAACACCCGGCATCATGGTGTGGGGAGCGATCTCCTACACTGGCCGTACACCACTGGTGATCGTCGAGGGGACACTGAATAGTGCACGGTACATCCAAACCGTCATCGAACCCATCGTTCTACCATTCCTAGACCGGCAAGGGAACTTGCTGTTCCAACAGGACAATGCACGTCCGCATGTAACCCGTGCCACCCAACGTGCTCTAGAAGGTGTAAGTCAACTACCCTGGCCAGCAAGATCTCCGGATCTGTCCCCCATTGAGCATGTTTGGGACTGGATGAAGCGTCGTCTCACGCGGTCTGCACGTCCAGCACGAACGCTGGTCCAACTGAGGCGCCAGGTGGAAATGGCATGGCAAGCCGTTCCACAGGACTACATCCAGCATCTCTACGATCGTCTCCATGGGAGAATAGCAGCCTGCATTGCTGCGAAAGGTGGATATACACTGTACTAGTGCCGACATTGTGCATGCTCTGTTGCCTGTGTCTATGTGCCTGTGGTTCTGTCAGTGTGATCATGTGATGTATCTGACCCCAGGAATGTGTCAATAAAGTTTCCCCTTCCTGGGACAATGAATTCACGGTGTTGTTATTTCAATTTCCAGGAGTGTAATTGCCATCTGGTTTCTGTACAAATTGTAAATAGCCTTTCGCTCCCTGTATTTTATCTCTGCCACCTTCAGAATTTGAAAGAGAGTATTCCAGTCAACATTGTCGAAAGGTTTCTCCAAGTCTACGAATGCTATAAACGTAGGTTTGTCTTTCCTTAATCTTTCTTCTAAGATAAGTCGTAGTGTCAGTATTGCCTCACGTGTTGCATCATTTCTACGGAATCCGAACTGATCTTCCCCAAGATCGGCTTCTACCAGTTTTTCGATTCGTCTGTAAAGAATTCGTGTTAGTATTTTGCAGCCGTGACTTATTAAACTTATAGTCCGGTAATTTTCACATCTGTCAACACCTGCTTTCTTTGGGATTGGAAATATAATACTCTTCTTGAAGTCTGAGGGTATATCGCCTGTCTCATATATCTTGCTTACCAGATGGTAGAGTTTTTGAAGTCTGAGGGTATATCGCCTGTCTCATATATCTTGCTTACCAGATGGTAGAGTTTTGTCAGGGCTGGCTCTCACAAGGCTATCAGTAGTTCTAATGGAATGTTGTGTACTCCCGGGGCCTTGTTTCGACTTAGGTCGACTTACGTCGACGTACTATTGTTTGAAACCGTAATGTCAAACGCTGACTCAACATACGTGGGGAACTAAGTGAGCAATGTGATTATTGACTTTTTCGTTAATTTCGGATTCTTTGTAGTGTCTAGAAAGAATGCCGACAAGAAAATGATAACATAGCCGAAGTAACTTAGTTTGGTGTTACATCACACAAAGCAAAATAAGAGAAGATAATGGAGGCACCACAAGCAGTGACGTGAAACTATTACATTTACAACTAACAATTGATTTTTAAATTTTTTAATCAAGAAGCTATTTAGAGGTTCTGTGGTAAAAACTTCGTAATTAGAATTGATTTGTTTCTGATAATTGTTTTCCGTTTTCTAATTTTTACATGTATTAGAAAGAAAACGACGAAAGACACAAAGCCTAATGGATTGCGTACATGAACATTTATATGTCAGGAAACATAGAGGAAGATAATTTCTTATCCAAAGCAACTGAAACCGATTATGAAGAAGGTGAACGTATAGAGTTGAAAGAAGGGCTGAGGGAGAGGAAGAGGGCCCTTAAAGAAAAAGTGGTGTAGTGGTTGACTATGGGACTCTCATTCAGGAGAGTGTAGTTTAAATCCCTTTTGGGAATCTGTATTAATGTTTTCCTTCAGAAACTCGAAGTGAGCGGCGATGATAGTGCCCTAATAAACACCGCTGACCTTGTCCCTATACTTGGAGTTATACACTGTGCTCCCAAATATTTCTAAGCAACAGGATGTTAAACTCTACGTCCTATGAATTTTGTTGCTGAAACACTGATACTTTACTTTTTTTTGCTACCGAGGATAAGTTTTAATTAATCAGTATTAGACAATGGAATGTTTTTGTTAAATGTATTTTAATATTCTTCCTATTAACATGCTTTTTCTATGTTGCTCTTTCACTTCAACATCAGCATCTACACTTGTAGGTCCTACTCCTTATCGAAAGTAATGCACACATTAGGGATTTTCTGCGCTATTCCATTTGCGTGTTGTGAGAGGATTGTACCTCTCTACCCGTCCCAAGATCCCCAAGCATCTTAGCTCCAAAGATTCTCATTTAAAATCTTATGCCAGGAGGCCACAAACTGAATTCTGTTATCAAAGAGTCCAATGAGATTAGAACAGTTTTGCCAGGTTAGTTGGTTGTGACAGCTGAAAGGTTGGAAGGAAAGCTGGGTTGCCTAGCGTCTATTACAATCAGTTTCGATAGTAATATTGTTCCGTCACAGACATCGTCATAAGCTCTGTTGGCGTAAAGAAGTTGTATGTCTTCATAATGTGTCCATGACGTAATTCGGCCCACGGTAAATGGGAGTAGCATACCCCTCGGTCTATCAGTATGACATTACCACCTGAAAATAATGGAGAAATCAGACGCTTGTAAGGAAACCAAGAAAAAAATTATTCAAGAATCTCACAGCGAGAAACTATCGAGTCAGTTTCTCTATTTCTTCTTTACCGTACCCAATGACTCTATTTCAACATTAATTCCTTTGAGTGTATTGAGTTTCAAGAGCTACGTTATGAGCTTTGGCTAATGGAGACTGACGAATATCCCCTGTCATTTGGAAACGCGTCTGATAGGTCCCACCTCGAACAGAACCATGTGACACAGCTAGTCATTGTTTTAATTCACTATGGACAGAGTTGTTGTAGTGCCTTCAGCACAGCGATTCCGTTTCGCCAAGAGATCGGGAAAATTTGAATATCCGGAATAGCACCTTTTTCAGGTACTTTGTTTTACACGCTGCGGAGACGCCGTAAATGGCGTCGTTTCTCGTCAGAAGGCCACTTTCAGTTCCTCCGATGTAAACAACCACTGACAATATCTACATACATCTCTTCAAGCCACTGTACGGTGCACTGCAGAGGGTAGCACGTACCTGTGTTAGTCTTTTCCATTCTTGTTCAGCTCGCAAACAGCGTGAATGAAAGTGCATTAGCCACCGATAAGCCTCAATTCAATTTCCCTCGACTTATCTTCGTTGTCCTTACACGAAAAGTACATTGGCGGCAGTATAATCGTTCTGCAACGGCCTCATATACCGATTCTCTAAATTTCTGCAGTAATCGTCATCCTTCCATGGATTCCCGTTTGAGTTCACGAAGCATTTTCGTAGTAGCTGCGTGCTGGTTGAACGTATTGGTAACGGATCTAGCGGCAAGTCTCTGAATTGCTTTGACGACTTCCTTTAATCCGATCTGGCGAGGATCACAGATACTCGATCAGCACTCAAGAATGGGTCACACTAGCATTTTATAAGCCGTCTCCTACATAGGTGAGCTACACTTGCCCGAAATTCTCCCAATCAAACGACGTCGAGCAATCGCCTGGCGTGCTCATTCCAAAAAAATGGTTCAAATGGCTCTGAGCACTATGGGACTTAACTTCTGAGGTCATCAGTCCCCTAGAACTTAGAACTACTTAAACCTAACTAACCTAAGGACATCACACACATCGATGCCCGGGGCAGCATTCGAACATGCGACCGTAGCAGCCGCGTGGTTCCGGACTGAAGAGCCTAGAACCTCTCGGCCACCGCGGCCGGCAGTTTTCCTCCCCCACAACATTTTCTATGTGTCCCTTCCAATATACGTTGTTCGTAATTGTAGTTCCTAGGTATTTTGTTGAATTTACTGTCTTTATATTTGACTTATTTACCGTATAACCGCGTTTATGGGGAGTAGGACATCAAACGGGACGACTTGGAGCAGAAGCGGCATTACAGGACTTTATAATTTCCACTGTCATTACTTTTACAGATAAATTCATAAAACTTTGTCAGCATGACCAGGAAGGATTCAGAATTCAGACTCATAGCAGCGGAAGTTCGAAAACATAACGAAGTAATTTTTTTACACGTGAAATTTCATCATTTTTATCACTTACTAATGGCAGCATTTGTTGCTATAGGTACACTTTTCTTCATAAGTAAGAGAGATGGTTCGATGAATTTTGCAAAGCATACAAACCATACTTAAAAGTGTGTGAAACTCTAGAATTTTCCAAATCTATTAAAAACTGTGGTAAAAATTGAGGTAATTAACTACAAAATTTGTGTTTTTCAAAACAGGAAGTTTAAAATACAGCAGATGATTCGTTTTTTCATAAATTAAATAAATTATAGAGTTTCATATACCTGTAAGTATGATACGTATGCAGTGCAAAATTCATCGAAGAATCTCTCTAACTTATGAAGAAAAGTTTACCTATGGCAACAAATACAGTCATTAGCGACTGAAAAAATGATGAAATTTCACACGTAAAAAAAACTTATTTTGTTATGTTTTCGAACTTCCACTGCAATTAGTGTGAATCCTGAATCCTTGCTGGTGATTCTGACAAAGTTTTATGAATTTGTTTGTAAAAGTATAGACACTGGAAATTAAAAGGTCCTGTGGTGCCTCTTCTGCTCCAAGTCGGCCCGTTTGACTTCCTACCCTCCTTAACGGCTTCGTTTCAGCACTCATGTGGATGACCTCACGCTTTTCGTTACTTAGGGTCAACTGCCAATTTTCGCACCTTTCAGATACGCTTTCTAAATCGTTTCGTAATTCTTTTTATCTTCTGATGACTTTAGTAGTCGATAAAGGACGGCGTCATCTGCAAACAACCTAAGAGGACTGCTCAGATTGTCTCCCAAATCGTTTATATAGATAAGGAACTGCAAAGGGCCTACAACACTACCTCTGACAACGCCAAAAATCACTTCTGTTTTACTCGATGAAATTCCGTCAGTTACTACGAACTGTGTGACCTCTCTGAGAGGAAATCGCAAATCCAGTCACGTAACTGAGACGGTATTCGATAAGCACGTAATTTCACTACAAGTCGCTTGTGTGGTACAGTGTCAAAAGCCTTCCGGAAATCTAGAAATACGGAAACGGTCTGAAATGGCTTGTCAATAGCACTCAACCCTTCATGCGAATTGAGAGCCAGTTGTGTGTCACAAGAAGGATGTTTTCTAAACCTAAACTCGTGTGCCGCTGTGCCTGCCAGTGCTTGCGACTCACCCGCGCACAGTGGTTCCGCCGTCCCGCGCTGCGCCTCGTGCCTGCCGCCGTCTCTGTGGTGGTGGCTGCCTCCGTGGACGGAGCGTCTAGCGGACGTCACGGGCGGCTCGGCACGGACGCGGTACGAGCTGGCGGCGGCGACCACAGCGTGGCTGGTGTCCGCCGACGTCCCGCGCCTGTGAAATACTCGCCGCTGCTCAAGGTCGCGCGGAGCGGGTTCTGGGGTGGCTGCCGCTGCCGCGACTGCTCGCAGAATGCTCACCAGCCCCTCGACCGGTTTACAGCAACACAGCTACATTTTCTGGTGTTTCGCAACAGGACCTTGCCGTTTACCCGAAAAACCCGATTCGCACGCCTTAGTGATCCGCGTCACGATCGGTACCCGATACCTGTTACCTCTTTCCTGTATTGTGTCAATACGGTTGAAGCACGCGGGCTGGTCACCTTGGAGCGTGGTGGCAGTTTTGCAGCGTACTCTTAGTAGCTTGTCTTTATTTCAATAATTTTATTTATTTAATTTATTTAATTTTGCTAGGGCCCCTTGTCGGGCATGGCGTTCGCCGGGTGCCGGTCTTTCAATTTGGCGCCACTTCGGCGACCTGCATTCAATCAGGACAAGAGGATGATGATGAGGACAGCACAACACCCAGTCCCGTGGTGGAGAAAGTACCACGACCCAGCCGGGAATAGAACCTGGGCCCAGAGTATTGACAGTTCGTCACGTTGACCATTCAGCTACCGGGGGCGAACATTTTTCCTAATAACTGGACGGATCTCTTTTTCAGCCTGTTTGACGTAAATTTCTACAGGCGGGAATCCACAGTTCAGGTTTTGCGGAAACTGTCATCAGACCAACTTCATCGTTTTCAACGGTTTCCTCTGTCGTCATCGGGATAACTATCGTACTAATGGATAGGGATGGGAAAAATAGATCGGTTAAAACCGGTACCGGTGCTTTAGTTTCGAATAACAGTAATTTTTCTGTATTTCTTTTGTCTCGGATATAACACGAGTTTCTTTATTTTCTACTAACATCCGGACAAAACAAAAAA
This sequence comes from Schistocerca cancellata, assembly GCF_023864275.1. Taxonomy (NCBI): domain Eukaryota; kingdom Metazoa; phylum Arthropoda; class Insecta; order Orthoptera; family Acrididae; genus Schistocerca; species Schistocerca cancellata. The sequence goes on along the minus strand of NC_064630.1, from coordinate 615,024,542 downwards.
AGAGTCAGAAATATCAATCAGCCACATCAGCACTGCTAAGATTTTTAGTTTTCAAATGAGTCTTTTTTTTTTTAAAAAAAAAAGGAGGAAGTAATTTTTCTTCATAAAATTTCCATTCGTTAGCAATATTGCGTTATTATACAAAATGGCAAAACTGACCAGTCATAACAGTTCCAAGCGAAACGAGCAATAAACATATGGCATAATAATTGTTACACCATTGCTGTGACAGAAATACCTCTATGTACATACAGGGAGGTCCATTGACAGTGACCGGGCCAAATATCTCTCGAAATACGCATCAAACGAAAAAACTTCAGAGAACGAAACACGTCTAGTTTGAAGTGGGAAACCTCATGGCGGTATGGTTGGCCCACAAGATGGCGCTGCCATAGGTCAAACGGACATCAACTGCCTTTTTTAAAATAGGAATCCTCATTTTCTATTACATATTCGTGTAGTACGTAAAGAAATATGAATGTTTTGGTTGCACCACTTTCTTCGCTTTGTGATAGATGGCGCTGTAATAGTCAAAAACATACGGCTCACAATTTTAGACCAACAGTTGGTAACAGGTAGGTTTTTTAAATTAAAATACAGAACGTACGTACTTTTGAACATTTTATTTCGGTTGTTCCAATGTGATACATGTACCTTTCTGAGAACGCATGATGTTACAGCGTGTTTACCTGTAAATACCACATTAATGCAATAAATGCTCAAAATGATGTCCGTCAACCTCAATGCATTTGTCAATACGTGTAACGACACTTCTCTCAACATCGAGTAGTTCGCCTTCCGTAATGTTCGCACATGCTTTGACAATGCGCTGACGCATGTTGTCAGGCGTTGTCGATAGCAAATATCCTTCAACTTTCTCCACAGAAAGAAATCCGGTAACGTCAGATCCGGGGAACATCCGGGCCATGGTATGATGGTTCGACTACCAATCCACCTGCCATGAAATATGCTATTCAATACCGCTTCAAACACACGCGAGCAATGTGCCGGACATTCATCATGTTGGAAGTACGTTGACATTCTGTCATGCAGTGAAACATCTTGTAGTAACGCCGGTTTACGTTACCACTGTTGGTGGATTATGCTTCGTCGCTAAATAGAACGCGTGCAAGAAATCTGTCATCGTCCCGTAATTTCTCTTCTGCCCAGTGGCAGAACTGTACACGACGTTCAGAGTCGTCGCCATGCAATTCCTGGTACATAGAAATATTGTACGGGTGTAATCGATGTTGATGTAGCATTCCCAACACCGACGTTTTTTAGATACCCGATTCCCGCGCATTTGTTTGCTACTGATGTGCGGCCGCGACAGCAGCTAAAATACCTACTTGGGCATCATCATTTGTTGGAGGTCGTGGTTGACGATTCACATGTGGCTGAACACTTCCTGTTTCCTTAAATAACGTAACTATCCGAGCAGCAGGATACCGAGCAGCATACATAGCACACGCCCGTTGGGTTCAAAATGGTTCATATGGCTCTGAGCACTATGGAAATTAACTTCTGAGGTCATCAGTCCCCTAAAACGTAGAACTACTTAAACCTAAATAACCTAAGGACATCACACACATCCATGCCCGAGGCAGGATTCGAACCTGCGATCGTAGCGGTCGCGCGGTTCCAGACTGTAGCGCCTAGAGTCGATCGGCCACCCCGGCCTGCACAAGCCCGTTGGGCATTTTGATCACAATAGCCATACATCAACATGATATCGACTTTTTGCGAAATTGGTAAACGGTCCATTTTAACACGGGTAACGTAACACGAAGCTAATACCGTCCGAACTGGCGGAATGCTACGTGATACCACGTACATATACGTTTGTGACTATTACTTCGCCATCTATTACAAAGCGAAAAAAGTGGTCCAACTAAAACCTTCATATTTCTTTACGTACTACACGAATATGTAGTGAAAATGGGGGTTCTTATTAAAAAAAAAACGCAGTTGATATCCGTTTGTCTTATGGCAGGATCTACATCATACTCCGCAAGCCAAGTGATGTTGGGTGACGAAGGGTACTTCCGTTACCAAAAAAATGGTGCAAATGGCTCTGAGCACTATGGGACTTAACATCTGAGGTCATCAGTCCCATAGAACTTAGCACTACTTAAACCTAACTAACCTAAGGACATCACACACATCCATGTCCGAGGCAGGATTCGAACCTTCGACTGTAGCGGTCACGCGTTTCCAGACTGAAGTGCCTAGAACCGCTCGGCCACACCGGCCGGCACATCCGTTACCGCTAACTGATATTCCCCCAACCCTGTTCCACTCGAGATCATTGCGCGAGATGTATGCGGGACGAAGTCTAACTCTACCCCAAACTTTCTCACTGCAAATTTCAATGCTAAACCTCTCCTTGATGCATAACGCTTCGGTTGCATCATCTGTCAATGGAGATTGTTTCTCATGTCGGTAACGCTCTCGCGACGACTAAACGATCCAATGACGAAGCGCGCCGCTCTTCGTTGGATGTTCTCTATCACGTCAAGAATCACTCGAAAAGGTGGCTTGTAATCCACTTTCTTCATAGATGGGTTACATTTCTTTAAGATTCTCCCTATGAACCTCATTACGGAATCTGCTTTTCCTTCTATTAGTTTTACGTGGTAATGAAACTTAGGGTTGCTCTGGATAGTAACCCCTAGTTGTTTTACAGTAGATACTGTTTCCAGCAGTTTCTCATCAATACAGTACTTGCTCAGCAGTGGCTTTCTTTTTCTACAAAGTTTTGCATCACATCGGATCCGAGAGTTCCGGACCCTGTATAGAAAATTGGAATAGAGATCAACGTAAACATCATTTCCTCCCTTTTCAATGCTCATGAAAACCTCACATTGCATTTTGTACCACCATACAGCGAGACCGTCAGAGGCGGTGGTTGAGGTGGTGGTCCAGATTGCTGTACACACTGGTACCTCTAATACCCAGCAGCACGTACTCTTGCACTGATGACCTGTATTCAGCGTGGTATACAATACACAAGTTCATCAAGCACTGTTGGTCCAGATTATCCCACTCCTCAACGGCGATTCGGCGGAGATCCCTCAGAGTGGTTGATGAGTCAAGTCGTACACAAACAGCCCTTTTCAATCTATCCGAGGCATGTTCGGTAAGGTTCATGTCTGGAGAACATGCTGGCCACTGTACTCGAGCGATGTCTTTATCCTAAAGGAAGTCATTCTATGATGTGCACGATGGGGGCGCGAATTGTCGTCCATGAAGACGAATGCATCGCCAATATGCTGTCGATATGGTGGCACTGTCGGTCGGAGGATGGCATTCACGTGTCGTACGGCCGTTACGGCGCCTTCCATGACCACTAGCGGCGCACGTCGGCCACACACAATGCCACCCCAAAACATCAGGGAACAACCACCTTGATGCACTTGCTGGACAGTGTGTTTAAGGCGTTTAGCCTGACCGTGTTGCCTCCAAACACGTCTCCGATGATTGTCTGCTTGAAGGCATATGGGACCCTTATCGGTGGAGAGAACGTGATGCCAATCCTGAGCGGTCCATTCGGCATGTTGTTGGGCCCATCTGTACCAGGCAGCATGATTTCGTCGTTGCAAAGAGGACCTCACCCTGGACGTCGGCAGTGAAGTTGCGCATCATGGAGCCTATGGCGCACAGTTTGAGTTGTAACACGACGTCCTGAGGTTGCACGAAATGCTTATTTAACATTGTGGCGTTACTGTCAGGATTTCTCCGAGCCATAATCCGTAGGTAGGGGTCATTCACTGCAGTAGTAGCCCTTGGGAGGCCTGAGCGAGGCATGTCATCGACACTTCCTATCTCTCTGTATCTCCTCCATGTCCGAACAGCATCGCTTTGGTTGACGCCTCGATATTTCTCTTGTTGAGAGCCCTTCCGGGCACAAGGTAAAAATAAGGACACGATCGAACAGCGGTATTGACCGTCTAGGCATGGTTGAACTACAAACAACAAGAACACTGTACCTCCTTCCTGGTGGAATGACAGGAGCTGATCGGCTGTCGAACCCCGTCCGTGTAATAGGCGCTGCTCATGCATGGTTGTTTACATTTTTGGGCGGGTTTAGTGACATCTCTGAACAATCAAAGGGACTGTTTCTGTGATGCAATATCCACAGTCAACGTATATCTTCAGGACTTCTGGAAAGCGGGGTGATGCAAAATTTTTTTGATGTGTGTATATATGGACAATATTTTACGTTTTTGGACTTCAACTACGTGAGCCTGTATCATTCATTAGTCCTCTGCAGGTGATTTTGCATATCGATAGTGTCATCTGGCGTTGCTACTTTGTTACAGACAACCGCATCACCTACGAACAGTCTTAAACAGCTCATTTTCCTAGATCATTTATGTTGACTGTAAACAGCAACGGTTATAACACACCTCCTTGGGGTACTCCGGATATCACATTTGCATCTATAGACTTTTTTCCGTTAACTGCGCCTTGTTGAATTGTATCTGCAAGGAATTCTTGAATCAGTTCACACGTCTGGCCCAGTACTGGATATGCTCGTATTAGTTTCAGTATTAGTTCACAGTGCGGGACAGTGTCATGTCTTCCTGAAGTCAAGGAACACGGCATCAACCTGAGCGCCTAGTGTACAGCTCTACGGATCTCATGGAGGAACAGACCGACCTGAGTTTCGAAAAATCTCTGTTCGGTAATTCATGTTGGTTTTTTTGGAGCATTTGCCTTACTCCCATTTATTAGCTAAAACTTTATGACACCAACTCGAAAACACACACACACACACATTCTCCGCTCTCGTACCCCACAAAAGAATATTTGTGGCTGTCTCTGTGTCTGCATCCATACGAAAGCTTACTTTGAACATTTTAGTTAATTAGAACAGCAATAACAGCACATACGGTCGTTCAGCAGAGGTCAGTGACGTCGAAGTTGGGCTAGTATTGGATGTCAACTGAGTAGTGAGTGAGTGGAACAGCGAGCTTTCATTTGGTCCCAGTATACACACCATTGTCTTCAAAAGAATACAAATAACCATTTTCCGTTGGTTCTTTCACCCACAAAAAAATAAAATGCTACTATGTGAAATTTCATTTCAGGCTACTATTGCTGAATTAATGTGACGCTATAAAAACAATAAGATATTATCAAAAGCACAAAATTATATTCCTGAATAAAGAGCAAACGCCCCCCTTATGCCAGGTACACCACAAATGGTTCAAATGGCTCTGAGCACTACGGGACAACATCTGAGGTCATCAGTCCCCTAGAACCTAGAACTATTTTAACCTAACTAACCTGAGGACATCACACACATCCATGTCCGAGGCAGGATTCGAACCTGAGACCGCAGCGGTCGGGCGGTTCTAGACTGAAGGACGCTGAAGGACGAATGCATCTACTTCTGAAATCTCTATTTCTCCACTCTCGTACCCCACGAACGAATATTTGTAGCTGTCTCTGTTTCTGCATCCATACAAAAGCTGACTTTGAAACATATCAGTTCACTGGAGAAGCACTAACAGCACATGTGGTCGGTGAGGAGTGGTCAGTGACGTCGAAGTTTGGCTAATATTGGATGTCACCTGAGTAGTGAGTCTGTCAAGGACACTTCAACCATTCTAAAGCTGCCCGACTGTTCATTATGTGGAGTGGGCGGGTGGGGGGGGGGGGGGGAACCACTTCAGCTAAGCCATGACAGGGAGACCTCACGTACTGATGGACAGAGAGAGATCTTAGAGCATGCCAGACGGTGGTTGTAAAAATCGCATTAAATCAGCGAAAGGAATCACTCGTGAGTTGCAGTAGAGAAAGATCACAGAAAGTGAGTCTAAGTGGTATCCAAGAAGCGCTGGAGAGAAGAGGAATGAAAGAGAATGATGAAGAATGGCGAGATCGAGGCATTTGGCAACAGAGATGCAAGATGCGGCGACAGCTCTAGGATCTCCGCAGCAGGCAGGTAAGGAGCAAACAAATTAAGAATAACTTCTCTCTCTCTCTCTCTCTCTCTCTCTCTCTATCTATCTCTGTGTGTGTGTGTGTGTGTGTGTGTGTTTCAGTGAGACAGAGGGAGAGGGGGAGGGGGAGAAGTGGGAAATACAGCAGGTATACCGACTTGATTAGGTCGATATGTCACCTGGTGGGGATGGACTGGGATCTTTTACAAGTGGTCAGTGTGGTGTCACCGCCAGACACCACACTTGCTAGGTGGTAGGCTTTACATCGGCCGCGGTCCGTTAGTATACGTCGGACCGCGTGTCGCCACTGTCAGTAATTGCAGACCGAGCGCCGACACACGGCAGGTCTAGAGAGACTTACTAGCACTCGCCCAGTTGTACAGCCGACTCTGCTAGGAAAGGTTCACTGAGAATTACGCTCTCATTTGCCGAGACGATAGTTAGCATAGCCTTCAGCTAAGTCAATTGCTACGACCTAGCAAGGCGCCATTTATCCTTTGCTATGTATCTAATGAAGCATGTACAGTAACAAGACCAATGTTCACCAATTGTGGATTAAAGTTAAGTATTCCAGCAGCTACGTACTTTTCTTTATAGCATTCATTACGTATCCTGTTTCAGACCTCACGCCAGCCTGCGTGAGTTTAAGCGCGTGCCTTTCGGTTACCCGTCACTGTGGACTGGCTGTCTTGCCAGACCACAACAGTCAGAATGTCACAAAAGGCAACTTAAGTGCTCGAGTTTTTTGAGTCGTATTCTCTATGACTCCCATTTTAAAGAGGGTCACGTCAATCCGTCGCGCTTTACATTATAACCGAGATTTAATATGCCGGCCGGAGTGGCCATGCGGTTCTAGGCGCTACAGTCTGGAACCGAGCGACCGCTACGGTCGCAGGTCCGAATCCTGCCTCGGGCATGGATGTGTGTGGTGTCCTTAGGTTAGTTAGGTTTAATTAGTTCTAAGTTCTAGGCGACTGATGACCTCAGAAGTTAAGTCGTATAGTGCTCAGAGCCATTTGAACAAATTTTTGAGATTTAATAAATGTATTTACACCAAATCGTCAAAGAAACTGGTATAGCCATGCGTATTCTAATACAGAGAGAAGTGCAACCCTTCCGAAAATTGCTCCAGATTTCAATGCTGGGCGACCAAGAAGTGTCAGTATGTGAACCATTGGTTTGGTTAGTGGGTTTGGTTGGTTGGGGGAAGAGACCAAACAGCGAGGTCATCGGTCTCATCGGATTAGGTAAGGACGGGGATGGAAGTCGGCCGTGCTCTTTCAAAGGAACCATCCCGGCTTTTGCCTGGAGCGATTTAGGGACATCATGGAAAACCTAAATCAGGATGGCCGGACGCGGGATTGAACCGCCGTCCTCCCGAATGCGAGTCCAGTGTGCTAACCACTGCACCACCTCGCTCGGTTGTGTGAACCATTCAACGAAACATCATGGACATGGGCTTTCAGAGCCGAAGATCCACTCGTGTACCCTTGATGAGTGCATGATACAAAGCTTTGCTTCTCGCCTGGGACCATCAACACCGACATTGGACTGTTAGCAGAAAGACTGTCGTTAGGGAATTAAAAATGCTGTGCGCGATGGGGAAGCAGCCCCTCGTAAGCTACACATTTCTGTAGTCAACGCTAAGCGACGCTTGATGTGCTGTACGAAGCGACAACATTGGACATTGCCTGGCAGGAAAGGAGTGATTTGGAGCGATAAATCACGTTCTGAAATTTTTCAGTCGAATGGAAGGATTTAGGTTTATATATTCCAGGAGAATATTACCTGCCACCATGTGTACCGCCAACTGTGAAGTACAGAGTACTTGTGCTACGGTATGGAGGTGTTTTTCATGGTTGTGGTGTAGAGCCCTTATTGCTTTTGTAGAAACACGAATTGTGCAGGATGTGTTCACATTTTATAAGGAATGTTTACCACGTACAATAGAGGAACAGTCGAAGCAGCATCTGTGAGCCAATGGTTTGTGAACAATAAAATAATGAATTGATTTGCCTGCTCAGTCTCCCAATCTAAACCCAATGGAACACCTTTGGGATGAGTTACATCAGCTTCTTCCAGACACCAGCGTTCAGCGTTACTACCTTACTAGTTTCAGCTCTTGAAGAATAATGTGGTGCCATTCCTCCAAACACATTCAGATACCGCACTGAAAGTGTCCCCAACAGAGGTCAAGCCACCACGAAGGCGAAGGGTGTACACACCCCTTAGTAATGTCCTCTGATAGTTATCTGGAAACGTTTGATCAGATTATGTGTATGTTCCAGCCATTCTCTTTGAATCTCTTAGAAGATTGTGTAAATGTGACGAACTGCATCGGATGTTTGTTAATTTAAGTGCTGTAAAACAAATTTTAAACTCACGGAGATTTTCTATAAAATTATTTCAATAAGTGCTGAATGAGAAACCCAGCCGCTGCATAGCAGCTATCGTCATGCCACCGTTGAGGAACCTTCCACTAACATGACTAATCTCGTCCTTGGTTTCTGTTCAGCTCCGACCGCAAGTTGTTAGATCTGATGCATTACACGTTAGACTCTGGAAAGTACGTGCTCAGCTCTCAATGTTTATTGTGCTCTACCTAACACGTGACGTCACTCGCTGTTGTTGGGTGGAAACTTTGAACTGCGTGTTGCTCTTTCTGAGTGGCTCAGTCATCACTTCTCTTGTCAGTCTCTAGTAACGGCCTGCGATAGGAATGGTGGATGCTGTTTATTAACTAATTAGCAAGTTCCTGTAAATCGCCGCGAGTGTTAGCCGCGCAGTCTAAGGCGTCATGTCACGGTCCGCGTGGCTGCCCCCGTCGGAGGTTCGAGTCCTCCCTCGGGCATGGGTGTTTGTGTTGTTCATAGTGTAAGTTAGTTTAAGTTAGTGTAAGTTAGATTAAGTAGCGTGTAAGCTTAAGAACCGATGACCTAAGCGGTTTGGTCACCTAAGTTCTTACCACAAATATTATTATCCTATACATCGTCTTTTGGTTTTAAGGTTGGTTATTGATAGCGAATGTCACTATTTACCAAAACGGATACAGTTTTACTGCTATTGTATGTGAATTTTCATCCATTAAAATATTCTAAGTATGTTAATTAAATCTCAGTTATAATGAAAAGTGCGGCGGACTGACCCTCTTTAAAATCACAGTACGTCCATGGGAGTCATATGACAAAAAACTCTAGCAGCTTAAGCTACCTCTTCTGACATTCTGACGTAAAAGAACTGAGTACATCACAATCACGTTACATATCGAACTATTCCACTCGACATACCTGCTGGATTTCCAACTCCCCCTCTCTCCCCCTTTCTCAGAAACTCTCTCTCTCTCTCACACACACACACACATAGCAGTTACTCTTAATTTGTTTTCTCCTTCCTTCCACGCTGCGTGGGTCCTACAGCTGTCGCCGCACCCTGCATCTCTGTTGCCAAATGCCTCGATCTCGCGTTTCTTCCCCATCCTCTTTCATTCCTCTTCTCTCCAGCACTTCTTGGATACCACTTAGCTACACTTCTCGTAATCTTCCTCTACTTCTCCTTCCAGGAGTTTGCCATAAAATTACTCTCTTTACCCATCTGTCTTCATCCATTCTTTTGACATACCCACACCACCTTAGTGACCTTTCTTCTTTTTATCAGTAATACTATAATGAGTTTGTGTCCTTTCTCTTTTTTTCCTCATTTATTACGCTATCGAGTCGGGAAATTCTTCTCAGGTCGTCCATTTCTGAAGCTATAAGTGTCTTTTTGTTTCTTTCTGTCAGTTCCTAGCACTCACTCCCATACGTTATTATTGGTTCCGTGATGGATCTGTATAAATGAATTTTAACCTCTAAATTCATTTTGAGGACCAAGGCACAGGGTTTAAGTTTTGGATAGCCTCCCTTCCCCGCCTGATCTTTTGTTGGATATCTTTATGACATATACCATCACACGATAGGATATTATCCAGATACTTAAACTCTTTACACATTATAATAAGATGTCCATCAATGTCCAGGTTACTTACTTCTCCTCCGCAACAAAGATATTTCGTTTCTAAAAATTAAACCTCACTTATTCTGCTCTTCCAACAACCTCTAGATATATCCCCTTTATGTTTGCCATAGCGATCTGATCCGTAGTGTAGAAAAGTGTACATACACTGGTTCCCTACTACAACCGCCATGCCCAAGGATCCCTGCTGCGGTCCTTTATTTACTCTGAAGGTCACTCTAGAAGTTTCGTTCCCTACTTTCTGCTGACTTGTAGAGGTTTATGATACTTCTTACAAAAATTTTTGGTTGTCTCCAGACCACAGCACCTCGAACAATATCTTTAGTAACGCTGAGTCATACGCCTTTTCAAAATCTATGGAAACCCAATGACTTCTTAAATTCCTTTTCAGTCTCATCCTCACTATCTGTCTTACTGTAAAGATGTTATCTACACATGACTTGTCTCTTCTAAAGCCACTTTGTTTTTCCACTTCATTTGCAATCTTCTCCTATCTTGATTTGAAAATCCTCGTATACTACCTGTTAATTGCACTTGTGACACTCACGCCACGATAATTGCTACATACTTTCTTGTTCCCCTTTTTATGTATGGAGCTTAGATACACCAAGTTCCACTCTTCTCGAATTTCCTCCTCGTCCCACGTACATATTTAGTAAATAACTTACATATTCACTCAAAGAGATATTCACCAATTCTATTGGTACGTTGCCTGCCTCCGGCGATTTTCCAGTTTCCAATTTAGTAGCCCCCTTCTGTAACTCTTTTGCAGTTATTTTCTCTACCTGTTCACACTCCTGGGCCTCCCGTATCTCCTACTTCGTTTCCTTGTACTCTGTCCTTCCTTCTGTTACCAGTCCTTTAAAATGCTTCTCCCACTCTTCCGAACTGATAATCGGCAGATTGACATTTGTGCTCCTTCTTTTACTTCTATTTCTAACCCTCCTGTCATTTTCCATGCTGCCCCACTCGACCAAGCTTCGTACTTATCCTTCCACATTTAACTTTTGCTTTTGCAGACGTCCTTTTTTACTTCTCTATTCATTATAACATGCGAGCTTCTATCATATCTGCCCCGTGCAGTCATCAAGGGGGTGCACGAGTGGGCCTTGGGCTCCGAAAGCCTATATCGATGATGTTTCGTTGAATGGTTCGCTCGCTTACATTTGTTAATAGTCCCACAATTGAAATATGCAGCAATTTGCGGAAGGGTTGCACTTCTGTCAAATTGAACGATTCTCTCCAGTTGTCGGTGGTCGCGTTCTTGCTGGCTCTTTCTCTGACCGCAGCGTTTTGGATCCGGTAAAACAGCAACTGATGTTGACGGAACACTTGTGAAATGGTCGTACGGGAAAACCCCCGCTTCATCGCTACCTCGGAGATGCCGTGTCCCATCGCTCGTATGCCAACTATAACACCATGTTCAAACTCATTTAAATCTTCCTAACCTACCATTGTAGCAGCAGTAATCGTTCTAACAACTGCGCCAATTACTTGTCTTGGCGTAGCCGACCTCAGCGCCGTATTCTGCCAGCTTACACATTTCTATATTTTAATACTCGTGTCTATACCAGTTTCTTTGGTGCTTCAGTGTACTGTCAACTGTCCCCCTGAAAATATTTGTCCCTTTAATTGGTCTTTGGCCCTTCGATGTTACTGTCATCTTTGCACCTAACAGGAGGTGGTTCAAATGGCTCTGAGCACTATGTGAGTTAACATCTGAGGTCATGAGTCGCCTAGAACTTAGAATTACTCAAACCTAACAAACCTAAGGACATCACACACAGGTAGGATTCGAACCTGCGACCGTAGTGGTCGCGCGTTTCCACTTTGAGGCGCCTGGAACCGCTCGGCCTCAGCGGCCGGCCAGGATGTGGTCTGGCTCACGTTCTGCACCCATGGAGACTCTAACATCATTTATTCATATGTTGAAATTTTTATTTTGAATGATATAATCTGTTAATGACCTGATATTTCTGGAGGAACTCACCCATACACACTTGTGGATCGGTTTGTGACGGAAAGAAAGGTTTAAACCTTCGAGGACAATGTCTCACACAGATACACTAACCTTTCTCCACTGTCATTTACTGTGTCACCTCCATATCTTTGCACTACTCCACTATCAGTGGCCACCCTACTTTTTCATTAAAATCGCCCATTACAATTATTTCTTTGTGAACACTTATGCTCTCTGGCATACTCGTTAACTGTCGGCCGCGGTGTCCGATCGGTTCTAGGCACTTCAGTCCGGAACTGCGCTGCTGCTACGGTCGCAGGTTCGAATCCTGCCTCGGGTATGGATGTGTGTGATGTCCTTAGGTTAAAGTAGTTCTAGGTCTAGGGGACAGATGACCTCAGAGTGCACAGAGCAATTTGAACCATTTGAACCATACTCGTTAACTTCTCATAAACTCATCTTTGGCTTTGTTTCAGCGTCATTTTTAGGTGCACTAGTCCCAAGAATAATCAGTTTGTGGGCGTAGTTTGAGATTTCTCCGTCATTATCCCCTCATCATTGCTTTCCCAGGATTTGATATCTCGTCTCTGATTCTTATCGACTGCTATTAAAATCTCTCTTTTGGCACTTTTCCTCCTCCCTAACGGAACTGTAAAGATGAGTGTAATCTGCTACATTTTCATTTCCCTTCCCCTTCACCTGAGGACACACACATCTACCTTCAGCCTTCCTAGTTCCTGGAATACTTCTCTCTTCTTTGCTCTATTTTTTTTATCCATGCTCTGCACATTCCACAGAGCCATCTTCGTCTCCGTGACGATCCAGTGCTGTTATTTTTCCAAGGTTTTTTTGACATCTCATGCCGAGAAATAGTTTTTACAAATGCTGGGGAGCTATCGCAAAGATTCAACCCCCATCCGGAGAACTGGGCAATACCTTGGGTTACCAATCCTTATACAGACCGCCTTCGCAGGACTTCGAACTCTGCCCACCCGACAAATCAAGGAAAGGTAACATCAAGACGTGATGTAGGAAAGAAGGACATTGTGAGACTTTCTTCGTCTGGTTCCTCCACAGAGGCCTGACCGGCTTGGGATACCCTGCCAGTGGCTAAGCTGCCACCGATATAGCCGTCCACACCATTGCAACACGCCGACAGTGTTACGGTAAGGCTGAGTCTCCTGAGAGCGATTTATTTGCTGCTTTGAGATAATACCAAATAGGTAAAGTTGTTTGACAAAAATATGGAAACACCACGAGAAACGCGTGCTTGAACATAAATGCAGGTTGAGCTGCTGTATTTGACCAGCGCTTGTGCAATGTCCTCAATAAATTGCAAGTGTAAGTAGTGATCAAAACCATGTTCTATGTTGTTGTGAGCGTATTATGTTGGAGCTAACTGAATTGTTGCTGTGGTCTTGGTGGATGCTCCCATAAGCAAGGTAGCCGAATGATCTGGTGTTTCAAGAGGTACTACATCGAATATTTCCATCGCATACGGGGAAAACGGGAAAACATCATGCGATAAGTCACATAATGGACGAAAGTGTATGTTGAGTGATCATAACAGACGGTCATTCAATAGTGTGACGACGAATGAGGGGACGACAGTTGCAAAAGTCACTGCAGAGCTGAACTTCGCACTTCCGAACGCTGTCAGCACCAAAACACTCCAGTAACATGGAACTGCATTGTGAGCTGGATTTCCTAAACTGCTCACCAAGCATGCAAATGTCCAGATTACGAAAACGCGGTGACGAAGATAACTAGACTATGGAGCAATGGAAGAAAGTCATTCGGTCGGTTGGGCCTTACTTCTGACCGAGTTTACGTTCCAAGAATGGAACATGGCAGGGGTCGGCGACTATTTAGGCGATCATATCGAGGTTTCCCATGGCCGCACTGTTACTCTACACTACAAGGTCGCCTTACTGCGAAGTAGAACATTTCGGCTCATCAGGTCCGTCCCATGATATAATCTTTGTTCGCCTATGGTGGTGATGTGTTCCAATATGACAGAGCCTCTGTTCACAAAATTCGCATCGTTTATAACGAGGATGAATTATCGCGGCTAACCTGGCCACCACTATCTGCACACCTCGGCCGGCCGGGGTGGCCGAGCGGTTCTAGGCGCTACAGTCTGGAACCACGCGACCGCTACGGTCGCAGGTTCGAATCCTGACTCGGGCATGGATGTGTGTGATGTCCTTAGGTTAGTTAGGTTTAAGTAGTTCTAAGTTCTATGGGATTGATGACCTTAGAAGTTAAGTCCCATAGTGCTCAGAGCCATTTGAACCATTTTTGAGCCATCACCAGACCTCAATATTACTGAGCCTTTGCAGCCTTTGGAGAGAGGGGTGTGTGGTTGCTGTCCACCTCAGTCTTTGTTACCTGTAACGACAACTATTCTGCAGGAAGAATGAAATAAAATTTCCTTGAAAACCATACATGACCGATTTTTCTCACATCACCTGTGATGGCGTAGGAGAGGCCGTCGAATGTTTTCTGGAAATCTCTACACATGAAATCAAATTCAGTTCTCCTGTCGACAGCACATACTACTTCGCGTACATAAAGAGGTAGCTGTACTTCACAAGAACAATATTTTCTGAAGTCTTGCTGCTTTTGTGTCAGCAGATTATTTTGTTCTGGACATTTCGTATGATTCGTGATTCGATCACAGTATATCTTTTACTAGACAACCGCATATCGATGTCAGTGCTATGAGTCTACAGTTTTGAGGATACGTCTGTTTCCTTTATTGTGCATTAGTGTGACGTGTCCTACTTTACAGTATTTCGTTTAGGAAGTTCCGTTGAGCAAGTGATCATATATGACTGGTAAAAATGAAGCAATTACATGAGCTTACTCCGAAACAAACTTAACTGTTCTACAGTCTAAAGCCGAAAACTCGCCTTTACTGAACGACTTAACTTACCTAACTACACCGAAGGTATATACTCATAAATTACTCACGTTTGCAGCTGTTCTTGATTTGAATTGTGAATTATTTGTTGCATCTACTTAGGTGAAGGAATTTCGTAGACATATGTTCAATAACATTCCTTTAGTGGACTGTCGTCGGTATCATTACCATTGCCATCGTGCAGTGAATGTATAGATTGTGTTTTATCACTGGGGCCGGCCGGTGAGGCCGAGCGGTTCTAGGCGCTTCAGTCTGGAACCGCGCGACCGCTACAGTCGCAGGTTCGAATTCTGCCTCGGGCATGGATGTGTGTGATGGCCTTAGGTTAGTTAGGTTTAAGTAGTTCTACGTTCTAGGGGACTGATGACATCAGATGTTAAGTCCCATAGTGCTCAGAGCCATTTGAACCATTTTTTTCTGTCACTGGTATGCTTTGGCATACCACCGAAATATCTTCGGATTATTCATTGTGGAAACTACTGAAAACTTCTCGCATTGAAGTCAGTACTAGATTTCGATCTTATGTAAGAGATCGGCAATCTTGGAGATAAATTGTAGTAACATTCATGACTTTGATAATCAGCTCTTGTCAATTGTAATTGAGAATGACATACAACAGTTTATTGAATTATATATATATATAATCAGTATATATATATCCCTTCGCTTTCTTGCAGTAGTACATGCGTATGTATTATGTAAGTGACTCTTGGCCTGTGTTCTTTTGTGACATAATGTTTGACGTCCGTTTCTCTGTTATTGTCTTTTCAGCAGTCATTCAAGCGATTTTATGGTGTCTCCCTTTCTTACCTAGCCTTAGATAATGCTCGTCCTTATCTAAGATGTGGCAATCAAGGCCGTTGGTACGCTGCTCTTTCTCATTCCCTTGTTGCTCACACTAAAATATCTACAGGTTTCACAGTTGTCTATGAAAGCAGCAGAACATATTTTAAAATGTTTCGTACGATACACGCCAATGCTTCGTACGATACATGACAATCTTCTTTTCCTATGTCAACATAGATGAAAGTTTAAAGAGGAAATAATATCTGCCTTAAGCTATATCCAGCACTCATTCATCTACTTACGTTTTTCAGTCCTCTCTTTCACTGTCCGTGTACCTTCCCAACCCAATTACACCGCTTATAATTTTCTAACCGTTCAACAATTTCGCGAGTTTCTGTGTTCGACTTGCCACGTTTTATAACGATCGGCAGTGTTACGTTACGTCCATGTTCATCCTGACGGAGATGAGAAAATGGAAAGTGGAAGACTACAGCTTAACACTGTTGCACAGATAAATAAAAATGTAAATGTCGTGGGACTAGGGCCTCCCGTCTGGTAGACCGTTCGCCGGGTGCAAGTCTTTCGATCCGACGCCACTTCAGCGACTTGCGCGTCGATGGGGATGAAATGATGATGATTAGGGCAACACAACCCCCACTCCCTGAGCGGAGAAAATCTCCGAACCATCCGGGAATCGAACCCGGGGCCTTAGGATTGACATTATGTCACACTGACCACTTTTTTTTAATTTTTAAATCTCATTTTGTTCGTTTTCGTTGGTTGCTCTGCTCGTGGCGGACGTCGCAAGACACCCGTTTCAGTTCGTCGTTGATCCATTAACTCAGTTTTTTTTTTATTACAGAGGGCAGTTACCCTCTGACCGAACACGCTGAGTTACCGTGCCGGTTACTCAGCTATCGGGGGGCCGGACGTTGTACTGGTTATAATGCAATAACAATCTTTGACGATAACTATGTTTAAGTTTTTAAAATAAGACAATAAGCTGTATTTTAAGTGATGCGTACAATGTATTTACTAATGAAATTCAATCATTGTCATTGCCTTGAATCACGTCCCCTCTACTTCTCATATTTCGCTCTCTACGTGGATTCAAATAAATTCATCGTTTCGCAAACCGTTATGCGTTATTACCCTGGAATGCCCTTACGAACGACTGACAGAAGTCGTATATTACTTCTTCTGCAATGTCAAATAGTGCATAAAAACGTATTTTGTTGAAGTTTTCGTTTTCCACTATGACTACCAATTATAAACAGCATTCAACAATCTTCTTTATTAATAACCTCATATTTGGGTTTTACCAACTTTTTTTATTGGAAATGAGAATCTCTAACCAGATATCGTTAGGAAGATTGCGGTCTTCATCTTACTGCACTGGCTATAACTTCAATTCTGATAAACTTCTATGAAGGATTACATTGCAAAATGCTATAAAAATATCTGATGAACCAGTCGTCACCTAGGCGTTGATTAAATCGATCAGATCCGATTCGAATACAGAGATTAGAATTAATCGTCAGTACCTTGGAACCAACCTGTCATGACTGTAACTCCTCTGAATAACTGGGTCTCAGCATCTTTGTAAGTGTATAATCTACTTTAATATTGAATACATGTTTTTCAGATTATTTCACAAGGAGACGCATCGAAAATAAATTGAGGCGTCTAAAATCATCCGATAACGATATGCAGGCGTACAGATGGCAGTAGTAGCGTGTACACACAGGAAAATAGGGCAGTGCTTTAGCGGAGCAGTCATTTGTACGCATGTAATTCTCACGTACGGAAATCATTAGGGAATTCAGTATTCAGGGGTCCATGGTGCAAGAGTTAGAGGGGGAGGGGGTGAAACGGGTTGGCGATAGAAAATGAACGGATGCACTTTCTTTCCACCCTTAAATTAATCATGCCAAATCCGTTAACAGCCCTGCAGTTCCTGTACCGATAATGGACAAAGGCACAACAAAAACAAAAGGAGCGTCGATATATGTATATCTGCATTTTCCTGGTAAGCTTCCGCTGATGACGGGCTCTCAACTTCCCAGCCCGGTGGTCGTATGGTTGTACTGCAACAGTCAGAGGCCATACACGTCATTTTCGCCAAAAGAC
Organism: Schistocerca cancellata; assembly: GCF_023864275.1. Taxonomy (NCBI): domain Eukaryota; kingdom Metazoa; phylum Arthropoda; class Insecta; order Orthoptera; family Acrididae; genus Schistocerca; species Schistocerca cancellata. The sequence continues at coordinate 615,006,778 of NC_064630.1, read as the reverse complement.
ACTCGTCGAAACGTTCCGGTACGTCAACACTGCCACCTGACTGAAAGGTCGAGAGTTTTCATCTGTAGTATACGCTGGACAACTTCATATTCACACATCTTTACTGTTAGTTTCATAGAATGTGATACAGTTACGTCCATGTAACTGCATGTTCTGTTCCCCGTTTCTTTCTTTGTGACTGAAGTACACTACTGGCCATTAAAATTGCTACACCACGAAGATGACGTTCTACAGACGCGAAATTTAAACGACAGGAAGAAGATGCTGTGAGATGCAAATGATTAACTTTTCAGAGCATTCACACAGGGTTGGCGCCGGTGGCGACAATTACAACGTGCTGACATGAGGAAAGTTTCCAACAGATTTCTCATACACAAACATCAGTTGACCGGCGTAGCCTGGTGAAACGTTGTTGTGATGCCTCGTGTAAAGAGGAGAAATGCGTACCATCACGTTTCCGACTTTGATAAAGGTCGGATTGTAGCCTATCGCAATTGCGGTTTACCGTATCGCCACATTGCTGCTCGCGTTGGTCGAGATCCAATGACTGTTAGCAGAATATGCAGTCGGTGGGTTCAGGAGGGTAATATGGAACGTCTTGCTGGATCCCAACGCCCTCGTATCACTAGCAGTCGAGATGACAGGCATCTTATCCGCATGGTTGTAGCGGATCGTGCAGCCACGTCTCGATCCCTGAGTCAACAGGTGTGGCGTTTGAAAGACAGCAACCATCTGCACGAACAGTTCGACGACGTTTGGAGCAGCATGGACTATCAGCTCGCAGACCATGGCTGCGGTTACCCTTGACGCTGCATCACAGACAGGAGCGCCGGCGATGGTGAACTCAACGACGACCCTGGGTGCACGAATGGCAAAACGTCATTTTTTCGGATGAATCCAGGTTCTGTTTACAGCATCATGATGGTCGTAGCCGTGTTTGGCGACATCGCGGTGAACGCAGATCGGAGGCGTGTATTCGTCATCGCCATACTGGCGTATCACCCGGCGTGATGGTATGGGGTGCCATTGGTTACACATCACGGTCATTTCTTGTTCGCATTGACGACACTTTGAACAGTGGATGTTACAGTTCAGATGTGTTACGACCCGTAGCTCTACCATTCACTCTGTCCCTGCGAAACCCTACATTTCAGTAGGATAATGCACGACCGCATGTTGCAGGTCCTGTATGGCCCTTTCTGGATACAGAATATGTTCGACTGCTGCCCTGGCTAGCACATTCTCCAGATCTCTCACCAATTGAAAACGTCTGGTCAATGGTGGCTGAACAACTGGCTCGTCACAATACGCCAGTCACTGCTCTTGATGAATTGTGGTATCGTGTTGAAGCTGCAATGGCAGCTGTACCTGTACACGCCATCCAAGCTCGGTTTGACTTAATTCCCAGGCGTATCAAGGCCGTTATTACGGCCAGAGGTGGTTGTTCTGGGTACTGATTTCTCAGGATCTATGCACCCAAATTGCATGAAAATGAAGTCATATGTCAGCTCTAGTATAATATATTTGTCCAATGAATACCCGTTTATCATCTGCATTTCTTCTTGGTGTAGCAATTATAATAGCCAGTAGTGGACTTCAATATCGAATACATGTTGTTCAGATTATTTCACAAGAAGACGCATCAAAAATACTCTTAGGCGTAAAATATCATCCGATAACGATATGCATGCAAACAGATGGCGGTAGTACCGTGTACACAAAGCAAAATAGGTCAGTGCTTTAGCGGAGCAGTCATTTTTACGAAGGTATTTCTTGTGAACAGAAATCAATGGGGACTTCAGTATTCGGGAAGACGACGGTTCAATCCCGCGTCCGGCCATCCTGATTTAGGTTTTCCGTGATTTCCCTAAATCGCTCCAGGCAAATACCGGGATGGTTCCTTTGAAAGTGCATGTCCGACTTCCTTCCCCGTCATTCCCTAATCCGATGAGACCAATGACCTTGCTGTTTGGTCTCTTCCCCCAAACAACCCAACTTAAGTATTCAGGGTGTAATCTCCCCACGGAAAATTACCCTCTACCACGCAATAATTAATAATGGTCAATCAAATCATCCACATTTATTTACGTATGAAAAGTATCTGAGCAGATTTTCTAGTAATATATGCGCCGACAGCTCGTCGACGCCAAGGTATTTTTCGAGTACGTTTATTCTTTGGAACAACAGAGGTACACAGGTGTATGCTCCATGGTCATTATAGTTTTAGAAAGGGAGATAGAAAGAGAGAGAAAGGAACAGCTTCGGAAAGTATCGGTTGGAAGATTTTCGTATTGCAAAAGGAGATTTATTTACTCTTCTTCGCGATAAAGCGAGGCAGGAAAGTTTGTGCCGCTAGCGGGGTAGACAAAGAGAAAGAAGGACTTGTAAAAGTAAATTTCATGAGACTAAAAATCCACGGAAACGGAACATGTACGGAAATGGATTCAATATACAATTTTCCTCAGAAATAAGGTTTGTGACCATTTCATTTTAGAGTGAATGACGAATGCGTTCTCTGTCTGAATTGTTGATGATTGTCTGGGGCCTGTAATTAATTGGGAAGTTTCAGCTGTGACGAAGAGAGCCTGCAATCTCTGAGTTTTATTGAAATCGTCCAAAAAAGGCTTCGTCCACATCTGAAATTTTAGATCTGTCGTAAACTGAACGAAGTGTTCAAAACGATCGATTTTTTCCCAACTGAATGCAGCGCTTAATAATAATAACGTATGTGAAGATCTTTTCTAGCAAGCCAGCCGCTGAATATTAAGAAGAAGGGCTCCACCAGAGATTTTAATAGGCTGATTTCATGTAACTTAAGACTTTCAGCAAAATCGATTTAAGTAGTAAGGGTATTCATTAGAATGGCCAATCCGTGACAGGACACGTTTTTGGACGTTGTTAAAATAATTTCGTTCTTTGTTTCATGTGAACTACGACGAGACAACTTAACGTGGAAAAGAGAAGAAATACTCGCAGGCGCATTATTTCATCGACAAATAGAAGCAGCACGCTGGACGCAGAAAAAACGGTCACAGGACAGCGCACCCACGGTACGGGACTACAAGTCCCACCGCCACACCTGCACCTGCCCATGTTAGGCAATAAATTCTGCCTGACTCATGTAGTACTATCACCGTAAGAGGGTGGTACGGGACTACAAGTCCCACCGCCACACCTCCAAAGTGAATTGCAGTGACAAAGTCACTGCACAGTGGAAATTTACTGGCCCACCAACACAGCTAGACCGCAACAGACCGGTGATGCTGCATTGTAACCTATCACCTCGGACTACAAGTCAGAAAAACGGCCAGATCTATAATTTTTTTGTAAACTTGATAGTATTGAGGAAGTAGTCGTAGATTTGAACATTTTCTAATTGTGTTCATAACAGAAGTAGTTTGATTCACTTGCCCTAGTTGCATTTACATGTATAAGTACCATAACAAAGTAGCCACGGAAGTATTCGTGTGAAGGGAGATATATATATATATATATATATCTTGACGGTAGAACATTTATATGGTTTTAACGAGGGCAATGTTTAAGATGAGTCAATCAGAGCAGAGCAATACGCAACAGCCTTCAGCTGTGAGCACTGATGATAATGATGTAGTAAGGAGTGTTGTAGAACCGATCGCTACAGATAGCGCAGTAGAACGCCCGGTAGACACGGCGGGAGATGTATCAGCCAGTACGCAACATGGATTAGACCCATTGGTCATTATCATGAGGCAGATGCAGATGTTAACGGAGAACGTGAAAAATATGAAAACTGACATTAACGCGAAATTAGCCTCAGTTACTGAAGGGCAAAACCATTTGAATACAAAATTAGCCTCAGTTACTGAAGGGCAAGAAAATTTGAAAACCGACATTAACGCGAAGTTCGCCGCAGTGAATGAAGGGCAAAATGATCTGAATGCGAAGGTAGCCTCAGTTACGGAAGGGCAGGAAAAGCTGAAAGCTGAGATTAAGCAGCAATTACACGACAGTTTTTCCGAATTAGAACAACGGATAGAGGCGAAGACAAAGGAACTTAAAGATCAGGCCGAAGAGACGGAACGAAAATTAACTGCACAAATCGAATTGGTTAAAGCTCAATGTGAGGAATCTACTCACCGCGTACGTGTAGAAATGAAGGAGTACGTGGCTATTAAGATAGATACCGTACGCGAACAGGTGGAAATGGTTCCGCAATTAGTACAAAAGCAAGATGCCATGTCGTGTGCAATTGCGCAACTTCCTGAATTGGCACGTACGCAGACGAACATAAAGGAAAGTGTGGAACATCTGACAGAACGTCAAGACGTTATAGACCACCAGATTAATGTATTAACGGGTAAATTATCCGAAATCACATTAGAAAACAAAAGGCTAATGTGTGAAAACGTTGAGCATAATGTTAAAGAAGCATTCCAGAGTCTGTGCGGCAAACAGGAAGAGAATTTGTTTGCGAAAGGACTAGAGGAAGTGCGACAGCAGTTAGGTGCTGATCTCGAGCATTGGAAACAAACGATAGCAGAGTCGATACGCGTTTCACAACAAGGCTCAGAACAAATGAATACCGGCCAGCAGCAGAAGTTGCCAGCGACTATAGAGCCAGTTACTGCACATTCGCACACAATACCGACTTGTGTGAGTAACTCAAATATTAAATTGCCACGAGCTAGTTGTTCGCGTGAAGTTTTATCTGACGGAGATTACGAAAGCCTTTGCCAAGCCGAAGAAAAAATGATAAAGCATCGGCAATTTCAGATTTTTAATACTGACAAAAGGGGGGTCCATCCGATTGTTTTTATTCGAAGTTTTAGAGGAGTTCTACCCAGAAATTGGTCGGAGTGGCAGAAGATCAGTTTCGTTACTGGGTATATACAAGGTTCGGGGGCGATATGGGCCTCGGATATGACTTCTGTTTGCTCGACCTATGACGATTTTGAGAAAGCGTTTTTAGCAAAGTTCTGGTCAGAAGGAGTACAGGAACGCCTAAGGCAGGAGGTGCTCTACCCAGAGCCTTTCTCCTTTTCGAAAGGAAGCCTTAGGAAGTATTTTGAAAAATATATAAATAAAACTAGATATTGGGACAGACCTATGCCTTTGCCAGACATAATAAACATACTTAAAGCAAGATTACCAACGAGCATCCGGAATCAATTAATTTACGGCAACGATAAAGACCTGGAGTCGTTCCTCACGACGTTAGATCATATAGATATTATAGAAGAGAACAACCAGAAAGCCCGTAACAACAGATTCCAATATCGGGAGATAGAACCTCCGCCAAATGGTAGGCAAGGGAACGCACAGAGATCGATAAATAGTGGAGAAACCCCTCAAAATCTCAATAATAATACCGGCAATAGTCTTGCGAGGGGCTATCCAAGGAACAACAGGAATGGGAAACGATATAATCCCGTATGGGGGAACGAAAGGAATTTCAGACCACAAGCTTGGAACAATAACAGTAATAGAAAGTGGAACCAACCGGGGGGAACAAACTCAAATAACCAACATCAGTGGGGACGGACATCCGCGAATCAACCGGTAATTACCGAAGTGACGGATGAGGTCAACCACCAGGTGAATCAAAATCCAACAAACTTGTAAGGACCCACTCGTGCCCCGGAGGAGCGGTCAACAATAGGTTGAGGGGCAACAGGATATGTATACCCATGCTAACGTATAATGATGGACGATTACTGGCAGATGAATTGACCGAGGACTTAGAACCCCAAGATGAGAATAGGGAACAGGTGGCAGTAACCGAAGTGCAAGTCATTTTGGAAACTGTACCTATAGTGGCAGTTTTAGACACAGCTGCAACCACAAATGTCATTTCGGAGGCTCTATTCAACAAGATCAGAAATATAAGACGAGTACCAATTTTTCCAGTTCAAAATTGCAAAATAATAGGCGCCGTTGGGGCTCGATCGGCGAATGTAAAAGTGCAGTCACTACTTAGTGTAGAAGTAGGAAATGTAGCAATATTAAGCACATTCCTTGTGGTGAAAAATTTGGTGGTAGACTGCATTATCGGAGTCGACAGCCTGCGTCAGTACGGATGCAGAATAGATTTTAAAACAGGAAAAATTTGGTTAGATGTAAATAAACAAGAAATTGAATTGGAATTGTTGAAAAAAGAAAGCCTTACCAGAAAATATAATAGTGGGATCAGTGTGCAAGTAATCAGGACTGCACGAAATTCTAAACAGCACGTAAATAATGAGTTCAAAGTCAAAGGAGATTTCGGTCAATTAGTGGATGAGAAGTTAAATGAATCCGACTGCATCACGGAAGATCAGAAGAAGCAGCTCAAAGGGTTATTATCAGCGTATGAAAACGTGTTTGATGAAAGGCCAGGAGTGATTAAAGGATACATATGCCATCTCTACGTTAAGCCGCACGAAACGTATTGTAGAACTTTCTATCCTGTTCCCTGGAGGTTAAAGGCTCAAGTTCAAAAGGAAATAGATCGCATGTTGAAATGGGGTTTGATCGAACCCTCTACAAGCCCATACTGCTCCCCATTGTTGGTTGTGCCAAAAGCAAATGGAACTGTGAGACTGGTACTCGACGCCAGGGAAATAAATAAAATTATAATTCCAGTGAGGACACACCCGGAAAACATAGACGAACTGATACAACGGTTCCAGGATGTCCAATATTTGACGAGCATCGATTTGCGGAGTTCTTATTGGCAAGTCAAGCTGGATGAGGTATCGAGGAAATATACAGCTTTCATTTATGCAGGAAGAAGTTACCAATTTACTGTAGTTCCTTTCGGACTCAACATTAGTGCTGGAATTTTTATAGCAGCGCTAGATTACGCATTAGGCCCAGAACTAAGAAGCAGGATAACAGTATTTGTTGATGATATGCTTATTGCATCGAAGACCTGGGAAGAGCATATTACTTTACTGAGGCGGGTGTTGGACGTTTTCAAAACCATGGGTATAACTGCTAACCTACAGAAATCACATTTTGCACTAAATACAATCAAGTTCCTGGGGCATATAATTGACGCAAAGGGAATTTTACCGACCAAGGAGAAGCTAATGGCGATTAGTAAGTTTCCAACACCAAGAAATAGGAGGCAATTAAAAGGGTTTTTGGGTCTTGCATCATTTTTTAGAAGATTTATCACGAATCAGGCCATGAATGCAGCAGCACTGAATAGTTTGCTGAAGAAGGATGTGCCCTGGCTCTGGACATTAGAGTGTCAAGAAGCATTCGAAGAGATAAAGAAGCAATTAGTAAATGCACCGCTTTTGTACCATCCGGACATGCAAGAGGAATTCTATTTGTCAACAGATTCGTCAAATGTGGGTCTTGGAGCGTGCCTTTTCCAAGTACGCAAGATAAATGGACAGCTTAACTTTTGTCCGATTGCGTTTGCTAGTCGTGTTTTGTCCAACTGTGAACGAACGTACACGACGACAGAATTGGAGGCTCTTGCGGTCGTCTGGGGATTTAAAAAATTTCACTATTACTTATATGGGTCGAAGACTATCGTATATTGCGATCACCAATCATTAACGTTTTTACAAACGTGTAAACTGTTACACCCCAGACTGGCTAGATGGACTCTCGCTCTGCAACAATACCAGTTTCAGATCGTACATGTCTCAGGGCAGCAAAACATTATTGCGGACGCTCTATCAAGGTCACCGCAGGGTTTAACCAAAGAGATTGAAGTAAATAATTCCTCAGAATTCCCGATATTGCTGCTGCAGGAAAATCCATATAAGACGTACTACATCAATTTGTGTGTGCATATGGCCCAGTTACAGAAAAAGGATGCTCAATGGGGAAGTGTCATTCAAAGGTTACAACAGCAACCTTCGGATCAGATGGCAAATTATTACAAGCTAGTAAATGGCGTATTATTTTTCCGCTGTGGAAGGCCAAACAAAGTCCGTTGGTGTGTTTGTATACCTGAGGCACAAATAGAGAAACTTGTCTGGTTCACTCATTTGACCTGGGGACATTTCGGTGCGACAAAATGTGCAGACAAGATAAGTGGGTACTGTTATTTCCCCAACATAAAGTGCAGAGTGCACGAGGTCTTAAAGAGGTGCATAATCTGCCAAAAAACAAAGCTGGATTCAAAAGGGACTAAGCACCCATTATGCTCTATAGTAGTACAAGAACCAAAAGGATTAATTTCGTGCGATCTGTGTGGACCGTTACCTACTTCAAGAGGTGGTGTTAAATATGTGTTAGCATTTCTGGACGTGTGCACGAAATACGTAAAGCTATACCCGATAAAGACGGCTACAGCAAAAGTAATTGTATTAAGATTAATAAGAGATTATCTTCCACATGTGGGTATACCAAAGGCGATCATAACTGACAATGCTAAAATGTTTACGGGACTCCGGTGGAAGCAGACTTTGTCTCAAGTAGGTGTGAAACACGTACTAACATCATTTTACCACCCACAAGGTAATTTGGTGGAGAGGATTTTTAGAGAATTCAATCGATTTATGAGGACGTATTGCCATAATAAGCAAACTGCGTGGGCAAATTATGTGGAAGAGTTTGAGCAAATATACAATAACCTGCCACACTCCTCAACTGGATATACACCTCGTGAATTGATGTTCGAAGAGAAGGAGGAAAACTTCTGGACTCACCATATCCCCAAAACTCAGGAAACCGAGATGCCTTGGGAAGAAAAAATAAGACAAGCTATCATAAATATGACGAAAAAGGCTGATCAAAGAAAACAACGATATGACAAATTGATCAAGAGGGTACAGACATACCATGTCGGCGAGAAGGTACTAGTCAAACGACATACCAAATCATCCGTAATAAAGAAAAGTATAAAGAAGTGGGAGTTACTATATACTGGACCATACATTATCCTACAAATTCCGAATCCTGGAGCTTATCTGTTAGCATACCCGGGATCGAACAAAATAAAAGGGTTATTTCCTCATAACGACTTAAAAAGATATAATGAAGATTAGAAGATAGGGAGGAATGGTGTTCCGAGTGACAGAGATGAACGCTCGTAAAAAATATAACAATAAACTGTGTGTGTGTAATGTTAAAAGCCTTTAAATTGAAATAGTTAGTTAGTGACATAGAGTATAGAAGTAATGACTAATTAGTACTATTGAGGGTTGTAAAAAAGGATAGTGGAGATAGGCTTCACCTGTGGTTTGGGTGAACATAGAACTTTAGCATTGCTAATGTTATCAAGATGTATAAAAGATCTGACTGACCTTCAAGAAGAATAAAATGTTTCCCTGCAAATGACGCTGAATAATCTAAAGAGGTTCGAGTGAAGATTCGTATATAATCTCATGTGAACGCTTAAATGTGTAAATATGTGAATTGTGGTAGTGAATCGTGAGTGACGGTTAACGCCGCAACGATTATTTCCCGCGCAAAACAGTTGACGTCAGCGCGAGAATTAAAATCGATATAGACGATACAGATATTCTTTGTAAGAGACTCGCACCAAACGCGAGGATAAATTGATTCATGTTGAACTTTAAAAGGAATAGGTGGTATAATTAGAAGCTAAGAGTTTTAATTTTTTATTGAATGATTAAAGAAAGTAGTATTCATAGATTCACTAGTAATTTAATGGTTCGTGTTCATTTGGGAATTTTGTGTGAAAAATCCATTTCCATATATGAGCATGGATGAACGCCGTATGAATCAGAGAGTAAATGAAAGAAGTGAATCCGCATTCTTCAATGCTAATAACTTCTACATTTCAGCACTCAAGTGTAGAAATATATGTATTTAGAATAAAAAGTTTTTTTTGAGTATAGCTAAATTATATGACTTATCAAAGAAATATGTATGATGTCTTGAAATAAAATGAACTACACTTTCCATTATTCGATAGTTTGAATCCAAAATCTATAGTCAGTTACATGAATCCTTTAAATTACGAAGAACAAATCAGTCACAGAAAATCTGTTAAAACTTTTGGACTTATAAGCACAAGTGGGGAGGCAAAGTCAAAAGGAGTATTCAAACGAGAGTAAATCGGATGATGCTTTTGGCAACATCATTAATTAAGAGTTGAATTCCTTGAAGTACGTCGTAACAAAAAGGATCCATGAAGCCACAAGGATTTTGCTTTCAAAAAGGAGAATCTTGGACGGTGCTACCTAATCAGTTCTCTTACAGGAAGAGTTTCCCTTTTGGTCATTGCTAATCCTTTTGGAATGAATGTTGCATATGAATTCGAGTATCCCTGTCCCTTCTACTCTTCCCATTGTGGGCCGCGTAGAAGATCAACGACAGAGGGGGCCGCATAGAAGACCGACTACAACTGTGGACGTCGGGGACATGCAAGACCCGGGGGAGTTTAGCACCGCAAGATATATTGTCCTAGAAGCAAGATTGTAAAACGCAAATTCACGTTATTTATTGTAAAACGTTTTTTTTGCTAGAGGCACAAACTACTCTTCTCCAAATCGTGGTACTAATTAGGCCCTATCTTTCCTTTAGAGATAAATTTCAAAATTATTTTTGTTCTTCTATAGGCTTTCCTATCTTCTATGTACCGTAGGCTGGGGGTCTAAGCTTAAGAGGTTTTCCAAGGTTTCCCTGCTTAAGAAAGTTCCCGAATGGGTAGACCCTGACATACGTTCATGAAAGATCATCTTCCTTGGTTGTGCACAGCAAACATAACACCTAGATGCACGTAAAAGTAATACAGCCGCGGTACCGGTCTCTTCATTTCTTCTGTCTTCAACATTTCTTTTCTTCGTCTAGTTCAAACACGATATTCTTTTTCAGTCGGAGGACTGACAATCATCACTTCCGGGTTATCCACGCTAATAGATAGCTCGCGAAGTGTGTTCGGTGAATAAAAATTGACCTCACAAACTTCGCTCGCTGCGAGGGGCATTGTAATCTCCCCACGGAAAATTACCCTCTACCACGCAATAATTAATAATGGTCAATCAAATCATCCACATTTATTTACGTATGAAAAGTATCTGAGCAGATTTTCTAGTAATATATGCGCCGACAGCTCGTCGACGCCAAGGTATTTTTCGAGTACGTTTATTCTTTGGAACAACAGAGGTACACAGGTGTATGCTCCATGGTCATTATAGTTTTAGAAAGGGAGATAGAAAGAGAGAGAAAGGAACAGCTTCGGAAAGTATCGGTTGGAAGATTTTCGTATTGCAAAAGGAGATTTATTTACTCTTCTTCGCGATAAAGCGAGGCAGGAAAGTTTGTGCCGCTAGCGGGGTAGACAAAGAGAAAGAAGGACTTGTAAAAGTAAATTTCATGAGACTAAAAATCCACGGAAACGGAACATGTACGGAAATGGATTCAATATACAATTTTCCTCAGAAATAAGGTTTGTGACCATTTCATTTTAGAGTGAATGACGAATGCGTTCTCTGTCTGAATTGTTGATGATTGTCTGGGGCCTGTAATTAATTGGGAAGTTTCAGCTGTGACGAAGAGAGCCTGCAATCTCTGAGTTTTATTGAAATCGTCCAAAAAGGCTTCGTCCACATCTGAAATTTTAGATCTGTCGTAAACTGAACGAAGTGTTCAAAACGATCGATTTTTTCCCAACTGAATGCAGCGCTTAATAATAATAACGTATGTGAAGATCTTTTCTAGCAAGCCAGCCGCTGAATATTAAGAAGAAGGGCTCCACCAGAGATTTTAATAGGCTGATTTCATGTAACTTAAGACTTTCAGCAAAATCGATTTAAGTAGTAAGGGTATTCATTAGAAGGGGTTCACGGCGCAAGGGGGGGGGGGGCTGTAACGGGTTGGCGATAGTAAATGAACGGATGCACTTTCTGCCCACCATTATATTAATCATGCCAAATCCGTTGATAGCCCTGCAGTTCCTGTACCGATGCGCAACAAAGGCACAAGAAAAAGAAGAAGACCGTCGATACATGTATATCTTCTTTCTCGTGGTAGTCTTCCGTTGATGACGGGCTCTCGACTTCCCAGCCCGGTGGTCGTATTGTTGTACTGCAACATTCAGAGGCCATACACGTCATTTTCGCCAAAAGGCACTCGTCGAAACGTTCCGGTACGTCAACACTGTCACCCGACTGAAAGGTCGAGAATTTTCATCTGTAGTACACGCTGGACAACTTCATATTCACACCTCATTGCTGTTAGTTTTTGAGAATGTGATACAGCTATGTCCACGTAACTGCGTGTTCTGTTCCCCATTTGTTTCTTTGTGACTGAAGTACTTTTCTTCTTCGTCATTATCACCCACAATGTTTCCAAATCTTTTTAGATATCTTTGAGCGCGCTGCAATCAAAGAAATGGACAGTACTAAGTAACTCCCACATTATGTTGCCACAAAATATACATAATGGTCCGCCTGCTTTGTTGAGTCTTTACGTGCTTGCCTCCCATGCAGCGGGCACGGGTTCGATTCCCGGCAGGGTTGGAGATTTTCTGCTTCCTTGGACTAGGTGTTGTGTTGTCTTCGTTATCATTTCACTCTCACAACCGGCACATGAGTCGCCCAACGTTGGATCGACTGAAATAAGCCTCGCACTCGGGAGCCGAAGTTCCCAGGATGGTGCCTCCCGGCCGGCAATGCCATACGATCGTCTCACCTCATTTTTGTACATAATGTATAGCGTCATCGGTGGGTCAAGTGACCTTACTTACCGTTAAGGCCGTTATAAAATATTCTGTTGTGTTCGCTGAAGAGCCAACACCGTGTTACTAGAGGACGCCGAAAAGCACGCGTTTTAGCTCACCCAGGCTGGCGTGAGGAGGGAAGGACTATACTCACGTAAGGTCTGGAACATGACAAGGAATTAGAATCAGAAAGCGGACGTAGCTAGTTTGATACTTAACTTTAATCCATTAATGATGAACGTCGCTCTTGGAGGTACATGAGTCACAACATTATCGATTCAGAAGACATAGTAACTGAATATGGCGCCTTCCTAGGTCGTAGCAAATGACGTAGCTGAAGGCTGTGCTAAACCGTCGTCTCTGCAAATGAGAGCGTATGTAGTCAGTGAACCATCGCTAGCAAAGTCGGCTGTACAACTGGGGCGAGTGCTAGGGAAGCTCTCTAGACCTGCCGTGTGGTGGCGCTCGGTCTGCAATCACTGATAGTGGCGACACGCGGGTCCGACGTATACTGACGGACCGCGGCCGATTTAAACGCTACCACCTAGCAAGTGTGGTGTCTGGCAATGACACCACATATTCATGAACTACATTCTGCCAAAAGTATGCAGCACAGCCATAGTATGCTAGAAGGGTGACCATATGGAACGAATTATCTGTTAAACATTCGTGTGAACGTGTATGTGAAGTAATTTCCTAAAGATGTTGTAGGGAAAATCAGTAGATCTCGAAATGGAGTTGCTTCTTCAAGATGGAGAGTAAAAGAACGTTTTTAAGGGGAGTACATACGTCCTATACCCACAGTGTTAAATTTGAAATATTGATGACCCCTTACCTCAGAACCTGTGACAGATAGAGATCTGAAATTTTTGGGATGTATAGTATCACGCATTTTCTGATTACTGAACCAGAATCAAAATGTACAGAGAAATAATTAGCTAGATATGATTTTTTAAAAATTTTGTTAAATATTTTCTTTTGAAAGTCCACTTTGTCTTCCGTAAGTAAAAAACCGTTGGCGGTAGAGATGTTTTGGGAGGTTCAGTAGCTGCAGTATACTAAGTGGTAAGATAGTGTAAAATTAGAGATATGTATCTGTAATAGTTCCTGAGATAACGGGTCAAATAATTTTAAAAATGTCATTTCCGGCAAATCAAGTTCAAACATTTTATTTGATATAAACTTACACATGGAGGCATGCCAGCTTGTAGAAACAGCCAGGCCCATAATCAGCATTATCTGGATCCTGTTCTTGACTATCCTGCAAACCTAGAAGCTTCCTTCTTTTCCTGCCTCTTGCTTCTTTAGTCATTTCCTCTGCTGCACGCTGGGTTTTCATGATCGTAAGTCCAGCCATTCGCCGAAAAGGCTTGCTGTGTGTTGTCACCCAAAGTGATACCAAGTTCCTCTAGTACCCCAATTCTTCCCTTTACACCATCATTAAACGTTATCACAGCATCACAAACACCCAAGCATAGAGTTTTCCTTCCTACAAAGACATTTTTGGTATGCAGGTCCAAATTACATTATTGAAAGACTCATTCGGGTTTTGTGGTCGACCATGGAGACATATGGAAAGAAGGTCAGGATGATCAAATTCTCTATATATTGGTTTAATAGCTTCCGTCACTGCAGATGGTGTGCTATTTTTGTGCCTAAATTGTCCCTCGCTACCCGCTGCCTGAGCTTTGCTGTACTTTGCTGTACCATGAATCAGCACCAGGTGGACAAAGACCATGTGTAGGTGTATCATCAGTGAAGATTTGTGGAAGAATGTAGCCCACAGTGCTCGTTTCATCCCATGTAGGTCATGTGTATTGTTTCTTATTGCCATTCCATAATAATGCTGGAGTTCATCAATGTTTTTGTCTGTAAGTTTTCCTTTACTATTTAGAGTCTTTCGAACTGATAACTTCTCGTTTCCTTTTGTCTGCTTCAGTTTTCGGAGACGTGTTCCATCCGTTTTTAAACGTGGCCCACACATTCAATCTTAACAATCTGCTTATTACCATAAGGTTGGCTTTCCACTACTGGTTTGTAAACTTTTGAATCACCATCCCCCAAGTGTTCAGTGTAACACACACTTCTCCTCTGTTGTGAACGTCTGAACATAGAAACAACTGCAGTAGCCTCCATACCCCCACTAGGTCCCTCATAATTCTTAGCACAATTTGTTTTATGGCTTTCACTTGTTTCATCAACTGATTTACACTGATGACGGTATTTAGTTAGCACTCCAATGTCTAAAACTCTCTTCTGCCATGTGCCATCAACTGTCACAGATAAGACTGTTGTGTTAGTTAATTCTACAGCTTCTTTAGCAGCAGCTTTCATAGAAGCAACAGCAACAGATTTGACACATTCACCAATTACTTCTGTGTACTTACTTGATCTGGTTGGTGGGTTTGGCAGTTTCACCGTTGCACATAATGCTTCAGCTGCAGTCAATCCTTTCCCAATGCACCTAATTCCATACAGGAATCTAACATTGCTCTCAAACAAGTCATTCTTGCACTTTTCAGAAGTCCAAAATGATGTCGAGAGCCTGCAAACTTCGCACTGAATATCAAATTTTTTAGCCCGTCCAGTCCTTGCAGATGTGTCCTCAGAGATGCCCACCACAAACCTTACATGACACAGCATCTTGCAAAACGTGTCCTAACACACTCAAATCTAAAAGAACATAACCTCAACTATTTTGATCTTTGCCAATAAATAAATCATTATGGTCTCCAAGTTTCCCCTTCGAAGCACTAGTAGGCGTGTCTTTATCACGGGTCTGTGAAAAATCTATTTCAGGATCAACACTGAATTCAGATTTTGTGATATGCTGATTTCCACGGAAACGTCGCTTCTTAAAACAACCCTTTCTTTTCGTCAAGTTGAAAAGAGGTGTAAGAGCGTATAATAACACACCAAACCCCTATGTTTTCAGTTCAAAACTTATGAAACATGACAACCACAAAGTAAATAAACAAAATGCATGTGCTATACCGCCATTTCTGTTCACACAGTGCATCCAACCTCTTAACACTAACATTAACATGATTTCAAGGAATAAATATCTGAAAACCATAGAATTCTAGATTGAATAGTTCAAGAGATAGAGATTCTTAGGCAAGTCAGTGCAGAACGACCGGATAATTTTACACACGAACTATTAACTTTGAAATGGTAAAAACTACACTTCCAATTGGAATTTTTCGGCAAATAATGCATCAAATTATTCAGGAGAGATCAAATATTAATGAGAGATAATAATCCGAAAATGTCACTTTTTGACCAATTCCGCCGTACGTATTTCCCTTACAAATTAGGTTAGTAATCAATATCTTTCTTGGATTAGGAAAATGAATACTAGGCAAATATTGTGCACTAGGTAACTTATAATTAGATTTTTTTGATCTTGCAGCTGAAAGGATAGCCTCCATAAAATAGTTAAAATGTTTGCATGAAAAGCACACCAAAAAACAAAAGGGAAAACACTCGGAATACATAACAAGGTGCCATTTCACAGTTTCTTCTCTTTGCCTATATGACATCAATAACCTATCATTTTGGACTCACCTAGCGTGTCGAAACGATATTTGGTTCACTTCAGCTCCGATGCTGAAGCAGAGATTCATAGTACAACTCAAGAGGTGTGTTCTTAACAGCTGTAGGATGTCATGTAGTTCGTCAGTATGTATGAACGTTTTGATTTTTTATTACGCCTCTTAAGACCTTGAACTGTTGTATTATTTGCTTGCTGTATGGTACGCAACCAACAATAAATACTAAAGAAACCGTTCATGGCATTATTATTGAAACCATTCCGGCATTTTCGAGGAAAGGTTTAGACGAGTGGCAAATAAAATAAATCTTGGGTCTGATGTCAGAGCTTAATCCGATATTTTAGAATACACTCTCCCTCTGTATATTACGGTTACAGCTCTCTGTTTACATCGTCGTCAATCCCTTTACTTATATAAAGGATGGGGACCCTCCTCACCCACACCAACATGGTGACCAAACCAAAAGTTCTACTGTCACCTGCGTATAACATGTTAGTTTTCAAATCGTGAGTCACAGGATGCGGGCTGTGATGCTATCCATGCGTCTGGGCGGGAGTACTCACTGACATGGTCCATCAGGAGACAGAAAGTGGACGGAAGCGATCGAAGGGTAGCAGTTTGTAAGGGCAGAGGGAAAAAAGTGCCAACGCAAGGGCCAAGGGAAAAAAACCTCTGCGACAGTAGGACGGATAGTAATGACAGTAGCGGCTTGCTAGCTGCGACAGTGCACGCAAGGTGCGGTTATGTTAGTGCGTGGTATCGTGCATCGTTACCTTAGCCGCTGCGGAAGCACGTTGTAGGGCTTGCTGCAGTTGCTGCGTCCCTGTAACAATTCAAGCTCGTCATACATTAGTGGGCGATCGGTCATAGATCACCTCACTGTGTAGGGCGGAGTGGGGGGGCTGGTTTGCATGCTGTGTACAGTAGGGTGTTTCGGCGAGTCGAGCATCTGGGATTGCCAGTAGAAGATGTGTTCCGGGGGCACGCCAGTACTGTCGTGGACCATAGATGTTTAGTTTCTTGCTAATAGTGTCTTTGGTCTATTATGTTTCCATCTATGGTTGTCGTCGTAGTTACCAAGAGAAGGGATAAACGGGTTACGCAAGTACCTCGTGTTTCTGCACAGTCGTGTGGGGAGTTTTTGGAATACCTGCAAGATGGTATCTAGCCGATATTACCGGTGAAGATTTGCGGTGCGTGTGTAGCACGGAGCGTTGCTTATGATTCCGAGTACTTTGTTCTGGATGAGCTGCAGACGGCGCAGGCGTGTGGGCGCAGCGTATCCCCAGGCAGGGGATGCGTAAGTCATCAGGGGTCGAATAAGTGTCATGTACATGGATCTGGACACCCTCCTATTCAGTGTGCTACGCCTTTTCAGCATAGTATAGAGTTGTTTGAGCCTCGCGTTTGCTTTGTTGGTCACGTGTTGAATTTGGTCCCCCCCAGAGTAGTTTCCGGCCCAGCGAGACACCGAGGTATTTTACCTTCTCGAGGAAACGTATTGGGTGTGCATGTAGTGTTATTGGGCTGCAGTGCTGATGTTTGCGCAGTAGCTTCGGTCTTCTAGTGAACAGAACGGCTTCGCACTTGTCGACGTTTACTCTAACACACCATTTCAGCAGCCAAGGCTCTGCCGCTCTGAGTGCAGTCTGTAGTCGTGAGTTAATGTTAGACGGCTTCCAATCTTGCGCAAGGATGGCAGTGTCATCCGCGTAGATTACCACCGTCGTGTTGCGTGTAGCTGAGAGGTCGTTAACGTAGAGATTGAACAATAAGGGCACTAGGATGCTTCCTTGGGGTACTCCTGCCTGGATACCACGTCGTGTTGATTGTTTGCCCTGCACGTCGGTGTTGAAACTCATGTCCGTGAGATATGAGTGTAGGAGACGTACGAGCCCATCGGGGAATCATGCGTCGCTGAGTTTGCGTATGAGACCGTTGTGCCATAGACGATCCAAGGCCCTTACGATGTTTAGGAACACCGCCCCAGTTACTTTTTTTGTGTTGTATCCGTGTGTTATGTATTCAACGTCGCGGAGGCGGTGTTTTGTTGTCGAGTGGTGATTCCTGAAGCCGAATTGCTCCGGTCTCAGGGTGTCGTTTGTGATGAAGTCCCTAGTGAGTCGTTTTAGTATTACCTTGTTAACGATCTTGCTGAGCGCGCTCAGCAGACCGATTGGTCGGAAATTTTCTGGGAGGGAGTGGTCTTTCCCCGGCTTCCTGAACATCAGGACCTGGGCCGTCTTCCAAAAGGCGGGGAAGTGTTGGTGTTTAAGTATGGCATTCGTGATGTGTGTGAGGTATTCTACTGCTTTATCCGTGAACTCCTGGAGGACACGGTTTTGAATGCCATCGTGACCAGGGGCATTCCTAGCTGTGGTATGCATGATGGCCCATTTGACTTCAGCTATGCTAACCTGTCGGATGACGAAGGGCGCTGGTTGGGGCAGGATGCGTGTAACCTCCTGATCGGTCGCAAATGTGAACGCTGGGTCTGAGGGATCCAGGTGCGGTGTGAATGACGCTGCAAGTGTGAGGGCCGTCACTTCCGCCTTTTCTTCCGCAGAATATGTGGTCCGTCGGGCCCTTGGAACGTGGGTGTGTGCAGTATCTCCCTGGCGAATTGTCGGGCCATCTGCCACACGCCAGGTCGCGTGGTGTCCAGCACTTCGAGTTTCTGGTTCCACTGTTGTGTTTTAAATGTTTGTATTTTGTCCCGGATTATTCCCTGGAGCCAGTTCATATGCTGTTTGAAGTGCTGGCGCCTAGTACGCTGCCAGTGTCTGACAGTGTCTCCTGAGGCGGTTCCTCATTGAGCTAAGGCCCAGGATCTCCTGGGGCAGGGCAGCACTGTGTTGCTGTGGTGTGCGTCTTGTACGGCGCTGGTGAGGGTTTCAACGGCCTCATCAATTTGAGTTGTCTCGTTAATCGAGTAGGTGGGTGGGATGAGACTGTCAAGCATTTCCTTGAACAAAGTCCAATTCGCGCGCCTGTAGTCTAACATCCTGCGTTGATCAATGTGCTGCAGTGTTTCTTCAATGTACAGTATAACGGGTTGGTGATTTGAGGGCAGACCGTTTCCCACGGCAACGTTGAGTGTCGTTCTTATGCCCTTGATGAGGGCCATGTCTAACACGTGTGGCCTGTGACCCCTCCGGTAGGGGATGTGCGTCGGTTCGGTCGGCGCTAGTGTGATGTAGTTTCGTCCTAGTGCGTGTTCGTATAGTTCTTGCCGTTGGAGTTTCGTATTCGTGAGTTCCAGTCCGGTTGTTTTGCATTAAGATCTCCAGCGGCGATTACACACGGTGATATTTTGAGTATTGAGCTGATGTCTCGTGATTTGATGTTCTTAGGGCTGTTGTAACTGACACCAGTGTAGTATAGGCTAGGTTAAACATGACCTTGACGTCGATTGCCTCTAATTTTTCAAGATCAGGGAGTACAATGTTTGTGTGTTCTATGTCTTTGTGTATGATGACGGCCGTTCCACCGTGACCAGAGTCGTCCGGTCGGTCGGTACGATAGACGCGTTAGCCGGTGAAGTTTAGGTGGTTGCGTGGTGTGAGCTTAGTTTCGCTCAGTAGTGCGATAAGGATACCCTTACGCTCCATACGCGCGGCAAGTTCCACCCTTTCGTCGTCCATCCCAAGACACAGTTCCGCTATTGACCACATTCCCTTGCGAATAGGGTAGATTTACTGTATACGCTGGCCTGGTGTCAGCTTGTCTTTTACCGCTCTTCGTGATCTTTCCGTTCCGGACTGTAGTCGCGTTTAATTTGTATTCTCAGGCAGACGATGAAAAGAAAGAATACTACACTACTGGCCATTAAAATTGCTACACCAATAAGAAATGCAGGTGATAAACGGGTATTAATTGGACAAATATATTATACTAGAACAGATATGTGATTACATTTTCACGCAATTTGGGTGAATACATCCTGAGAAATCAGTATCCAGAACAACTACCTCTGGCCGTAATAACGGCCTTCATACGCCTGGGCATTGAGTCAAACAGAGCTTGTATTGCGTATACAGGTACAGCTGCCCATGCAGCTTCAACACGATACCACAGCTCATCGAGAGTAGTGACTAGCGTATTGCGACGAGCCACTTGCTCGGTCACCATTGACCAGACGTTTTCAGTTGGTGAGAGATCTGCAGAATGTGCTGGCCAGGGCAGCAGTCAAACATTTTCTGTATCCAGAAAGGCCCGTACAAGGACCTGCAACATGCGGTCGTGCATTATCCTGCTGAAATGTAGGGTTTCGCCGGGATCCAATGAAGGATAGAGCCAAGGGTCGTAACACATCTGAAATGTAACGTCCACTGTTCAAAGTGCCGTCAATGCGAACAAGAGGTGACCGAGACGTATAACTAATGGTACCCCATACCATCACGCCGGTTGATATGCCAGTATGGCGATGACGAATACACGCTTCCAATAGCGTTCACCGCGATGTCGTCAAACAAGGATGCTACCATCATGATGCTGTAAACAGAACCTAGATCCATCCAAAAAAAAAAGACGTTTTGCCATTCGTGCACCCAGGTTCGTTGTTGAGTACACCATCGCAGGCGCTCCTGTCTGCGATGCAGCGCCAAGGGTAACCGCAGCCATGGTCTCCGAGCTGATAGTCCCTGCTGCGCGGACGTCGTCGAACTGTTGGTGCCGGCTGATGTGGCCGAGCGGTTCTAGGCGCTACAGTTTGGAACCGCGCGACCGCTACGGTCGCAGGTTCGAATCCTGAATCGGGCATGGATGTGTGTGATGTCCTTAAGGTTAGTTAGGTTTAGTTAGTTCTAAGTTCTAGGGGACTGATTACCACAGATGTCAAGTCCCATAGTGCTCAGAGCCATTTGAACTGTTGGTGCAGATGGTTGTTGTCTTGCAAACGTCCCCATCTGTTGACTCAGGGATCGAGACGTGGCTGCACGATCCGTTAGAGCCATGCAGGTAAGATGCCTGTCATCTCGACTGCTAGTGATACGAGGCCGTTGGGACCCAGCACGACGTTCCGTATTACCATCCTGAACCCACCGATCGCATTTTTTGCTAACAGTCATTGGATCTCGAGCAACTCAATCAGCAATGTCACGATACCATAAACCGCAATCGCGATAGGCTACAATCCGACCTTTATCAAAGTCGAAAACGTGATGGTACGCATTTCTCCTCCTTACACGAGGCATCACAACAACGTTTCACCAGGCAACGCTGGTCAACTGCTGTTTGAGTATGAGAAATCGGTTGGAATCTTTCCTCATGTCAGCACGTTGTAGGTGTCGCCACCGGCACCAACCCTGTGTGAATGCTCTGAAAAGCTAATCATTTGCATATCACAGCATCTTCTTCCTGTCGGTTAAATTTCGCGTTTGTAGCACGTCATCTTCGTGGTGTAGCAATTTTTATGGCCAGTTGTGTATTTTCATCCAGCTCCTTCAGTCGCAGCCGTTATTAAACTTAATTTTTGGTGAAATGTGTAACAGTTTTAAAATTTAATTAACTTGATTGATATTGTTTTATTGGAAGTGCAATTAACAGTTTAATTACTTAATCGAAAATGAACACTTCAAGCGGATGGATGTTTACAGTGTTGTGGGAATCGGAATTAACACTTAGAAAAAATGGTTCAAATGGCTCTGAACACTATGGGACTTAACAGCGGAGGTCATCAGTCCCCTATAACTTAGAACTACTTAAACCTAGCTAACCTAAGGACATCACACATATTCATGCCCGAGGTAGGATTCGACCGTAGCGGTCGCATGGTTCCAGACTGAAGCGCCTAGAACCGCTCGGCCACTCCGGCCGGCATTAATGCTTACATTATTTACTCGGAAAAGAGCATTTTCACCTAAGGGTTGATGATATAACAGCATAACATTTGTAAAAAGACCTCATATATAGTATCTGCGGGAAACTACGACGACGGGATGCCAAATAATGATTCAAAATTATTCTATGTGAAAACTCTTAAGGCATTTCAAGTATTGCAAACGTTATACGTCTTTATTCTTCATGTCTGCATATTTATTTTTCAACATAGTCACCCTGGCGACACATTTCACCGAAAGAGAGGCCAGTTTAATTGCGTAGGCTTTCGCGGCCAGAGTCAGACCCAGAAGAAGGCCGCTGCAACCGTTGCCGAAACGTTGGTTTTTTCCCCAGCAGCAGTAGTTCTATACATTATGACGCGGCACCATACCGAGAAAATTTCTATGTCGAAAGACCAGTTTGTTGGAACCGTCACTGTAGAATGTTTAACTTTGTTGACGGGCCGGCCTCGGTGGCCGTTCGGTTCTAGGCGCTTCAGTCCGGAACCGCGTGACTGTTACGGTTGCAGTTTCGAATCCTGCCTCGGGCATGGATATGTGTGGTGTCCTTAGGTTAATTAGGTTTAAGTAGTTCTAAGTTCTAGGGGACTGATAATCTCAGATGTTGAGTCCCATAGTGCTCAGAGCCATTTGAACCATTTTTTTGTTGACGGAGCTGCAACCCTGCCTCTACTTGTACCGCTTCATCACAATCAGACTAAAGTCCTCGAAGTTATTAATTAACTTTTGAAAACAGTAGAAAATCGGAAGGGCCTAGTTGAGGTAAGCATCACTGTTTCCTACATTACGAGAACGAACAACCCTACGCAGCACATTACTGATGTCGATACAACCATCACCGCACAAAGTTTTCATTTTTCTATGGATTTCAGCTGGAGGCACTTTCCTGTCTTTAGAAACTCGATTACAGCCCTATGTTTCTCACACACCGTCAGGACTACGTAACACACAGTTAATGCTACAACACGGAGCCCTCTAGCGGCAGGGAGTTGTAACTTGCGTCAGCGTAGCAGGAAAGTCGGCCGACTAATATGCGCGACATGTAATACGTCAACTATTACTGAAAACATTAACAAAAATTCGGCTACATTACTATTCACCACGCCCGCGTACATTCTTACCTCTGTACACTCTTACGAGACATGTATCTACACTATGTGATCATAAGCAAGAAGGTGCTTAAAACGTCAATGTAGGCCTGTACTGTGATAGTGCCATGCAAAACAACAAGGGGTGCAAGCCCCCTCCATGAAAAACACGACCAC
This sequence comes from Schistocerca cancellata, assembly GCF_023864275.1. Classification (NCBI taxonomy): domain Eukaryota; kingdom Metazoa; phylum Arthropoda; class Insecta; order Orthoptera; family Acrididae; genus Schistocerca; species Schistocerca cancellata. The sequence goes on along the minus strand of NC_064630.1, from coordinate 614,983,506 downwards.
ACCATAGCACCACAAACACCGAATTTTACTGTTGGCACTATACATGCTGGCAGATGAGGTTCACCTGGCATTCGCCATACCCACACCCTTCCATAGGACTGTGTACTGAGATTCGTCACTCCACACAACGTTTTTCCATGGTTCAGTTGTCCAATGTTTACGCTCCTTACACCAATCGAGGCGTCGTTTGGCATTTACCGGCGTGATGTGTGGCTTATGAGCAGCCACTCGACGAAGAAATCCAAGTTTTCTCGCCGCAAGGTCTTTGGCGCCATGTCACGGTCCACGCAGCTTCCTCCCCCCTTTCCCCCCTCGGAGGTTCGAGTACTCCCTCGGGCATGGGTGTGTGTATTTTCCTAAACGTAAGTTGGTTTAAGCTAGATTAAGTTGTGTGTAAGCTTAGGGATCGATGACCTCAGCAGTTTGGTTCCATAAGATCTTACCAAAAGTTTCCAAGTTTTCTCACCTCCCGCCTAACTGTCGTAGAACTTGCAGTGGATCCTGATGCAGTTTGGAATTCCTGTGGGTAGATGTCTGCCTATTACACATTACGATTCTCTTCAACCGTGTGCGGTCTCTGTCAGTCAACAGACGAGGTCGGCATGTACGATTTCGTGCTGTACGTGTCCCTTGATGTTTCCACGTCACTATCACATCGGAAACAGTGGACTTAGGGACGTTCAGGAGTGTGGAAATCTCGCTTAAACACGTATGACACAAGTGACTCCTAATCACCTGACCACGTTCGAAGTCCGTGAGTTCCGCGAAGCGCCCCATACTGATCTCTCCCGATATCTAATGACTACTGAGGTCGCTGATGTGGATTACCTGGCAGTAGGTGGCAGTACAATGCACCTAATATGAAAAACGTACGTTTTTGGTGTGTTCAAATGTTCAAATGTGTGTGAAATCTTATGGGACTTAATTGCTAAGGCCATCAGTCGCTAAGCTTACACACTACTTAACCTAAATTATCCTAAGGACCAACACACACACCTATGCCCGAGGGAGGACTCGAACCTCCGCCGGGACCAGCCGCACAGTCCATGACTGCAGCGCCTGAGATCGCTCGGCTAATCCCGAGCGGCTTTGGGGGTGTTCGGATACTTTTGATCACATTGTATTTACAGTGACAGTCATCGTCGTAATAAACACAGCACTCTACATTGGAGCTACGCTGGAAATGCCATTGTTCACACGGTAAACGTTTCAGAGAAAAAAGTCGGCCTTCGTTCAGTCTTCCTGATCTAGTTGGTTGAACCGGCTTTGCAGGTTTCTGCAACATGCTACCAATTGGGAAAGTGGACAAGGGACTCGACGGAGGCAGCTTGTATGACATTGGACTTCTTAACAGCGTTCCAGATCACTGTTGCGTTTCTTCCTGATTCGTGAGTCGTAATCGTTATGGAATGAGAACCGGTACGGCTTCTCGCAGAAGGCTCCGTGACTTTGATGGCATAAGGCAGCCGCCGCTGCGCTGATTACGTGTACGCCGCCGTAGATGCAGAACTTGTCAGCTAAGTTGACAGGTAGGGCATCACGGAACGTCGAGTATTTCGTCCAAAGGTTCACGTACGCCACTTAAGTTCACGTATCGCAGCTGTTCCGTAACAATGCCCTAGTGGTGAAGGTCACGCTTCGTCTAGGTCGTAGCCAAGGAGCAGTGATAGTGCGAGCACCATGTTCCGTGCACGCAATTAACAACGACTCAAGTAAGAACAGTTGTACACTTACAGTTATTCAGCAAATTTGAAAGTGAGTATTTTCACCTTCCTTATTCGAATCTCATAAGATATGGATATATCAGTATAAAATGGCTCTGAGCCCTATGCCACTTAACTTCTGTGGTCATCAGTCGCCTAGAACTTAGAACTAATTAAACATAACCTAACCTAAGGACATCACACACATCCATGCCCGAGGCAGGATTCGAACCTGAGACCGTAGCGGTCGCTCGGCTCCAGACTGTAGTGCCTAGAACCACACGGCCACTCCGGCCGGCCCATATCAGTATAGGCTTTTCTTTTAAGAAATGAGGTTTTCCTGTTTGTAGGACATGTGCCTAATGGCTGTGATACAGGGTTTCTCATGAAATGAGGGTGTAAAAACACATTCTTTCTTGTGCCATGACTTTTAACCATATAGTAGGTAACACGAACTTGTACAAACATTTCCTGTGTGGTTTATGTTAAGAGGAAGTCGTCTATTTTCCGGATTTTAAGCAGGTAGTGAGTATAACTTCGACGGTACAAAATGTGTAACTATTAAACCTGGATAACTAAATCCAATTTTGTGAGGACATTATCGTATGGGCAGTAATTTTCATATGTTTCGGTGCTGAATTTTTTATTCGCTAACAGGAAGATCGCAGATGTATTTATGAATATTCGAAGAAAACTTATTTGTGTTTGTCTGATATCATCATGATTTCTCTGGATTATTTAGAATGCACCTGTGTTCCTGCGTGTCACAGGGTGCAAAGGGTTCCCAGCTCTAATTATTGCAACAGAAAAAAGGGCCGAGATTGTTTCGGAGAGGTTGGAAGATTCAGTGGTTTAGCGCAATGGGAAGTACAAGGCTATTCAAGAAGAGGGAACCGAATTCAGACATTTATTTCTTCCGAACTGCAAAAGACAGATACACAATTCCATCGTTAGTAGAAAAAGAAAAGTTCAAACTTTTAAGCGCTCAGTGTGAGCACGATGTGTTACACTACAAATACGAGGGTTGGGACGTAAATAGTGACTACTATTTATTCACAACCGATACAAAAGTGTTACATGTTTGCACCTATTAGTGTCCTTCAAAGTAGTCACCAGCGTAGTGTAGAACCCGTTTCCGGCGATGTGAAAGGCTTAGTAGACCGTTAGCAGAGCCTGTTGTGTTTCGATGCCTGTCGAGTCTCTGGAACAGTTTTGAAGTGAATGCCATCAAGTGGTTCCTTCATCTTCGCAATCAAATCGAAGCCACAAGGACTTAAATCCGGGGATTATGGTGGATGGTATAGTACTTCCCAGTCCCATCGACCGAACAGAGCAGCCACAGCTTGCGCTGTATGCGCCAGCGCATTGTCGTGCTAAATGATGGGTGGGTTGAGCAGTAAGTGTCACCGCTTCTTTCGCAAAGCTGGTCGCAGGTGATGCTCCAAAAACGGACAATAATACTGTGCATTGACGCTCTGCGTGGAGGAACGTAATGCGTTAGGATAACATCAACACAGTCGTAAACGAGAATCACCATAACTTTATACCGCTCCATTCTCACCATCAACAGAACAGGCTCTGCTAACGGTATACTACGCCTTCCACATAGCTGGCAACGGTTTATACACAACGCTCGTGACTACTTTGAAGGACAGTAGCAGGTGCAAACATGTCGCTCTTTTGTGTCAGTTTTGAAAGAATAGGTGCCACTATTTAAGCTCCAACCCTCGTATCAAAATGGTGGCTCATTTCCTGCCACACACGAAGCAGTTGGTCTCGTTACCGAATCCACAGCTTCAACAACGTGATGTCACAGAATTTCTTTTATTTAACCCCGAAGATAAAAGTCACAAGGTGTGAGGTATGAAGTTCATCTTCTGCCCCTCCCCTCTTCTATTCCAGTCCAACTTCCCAGAACTCACACGTTGTGACATTTATCTATGGAGTTACGTAAAAGACAGCGTTGTTATCCACCCCTTGTCTGCCACTCGCGAAATTCTGCGACAACGCATTGTTGAAGCTGTGAATCCGATAACAAGAGTCCAGCTGCTTCTTGTGTGGCAGGAAATGAGCTACCGCTTAGATATTTGTCGTGTAACACATGGTGTTCACATTGAATACATATAAATTTTAATTTTTCTTTTTCCAGGAACATTGGAATTGTGTTTCTGACTTTTGTAGTTTGGAAGCAAAAAATATTCTAAACCTGCTCCTTCTTTTTGAATAGCCCAGTATATTCTGCATCACAGCCTGCCTTTATGATGCTCAATCAAATCAGTGAAATTTAATTATTAAGTACGAAATCATTGCAGGCTGAGGTAAAGTTATATAACGAGTTACTCTTTCCGGAATGCATAGATCACTGATCATAAGAATGGATGGTTTCTAGTCTGAGTGTAGCATACTCACAGTGGGTTATTCGTTCACTTTTGCAAGAACTGGTCAGTACCAGCAAAGTAGAACAACGACACTGACAAACTGCCTATTGGCTTCTGTCTCGGGTTCTTCGGCCGACGTTCATGTAAAGATGTTACTGACGTTTTGCCAGCACGAGTGGCTGGCGTTGGCAAAGCTTCACCCTCCAATGCCGTCGGTAAACTGGAGCCGAACTCGCGGCCACAGTTTATACACTACTGGCCACTAAAATTGCTACACCAAGAAGAAATGCAGTTGATAAACGGGTATTCATTGGACAAATATATTATACTAGAACTGACATGTGATTACATTTTCAATCAGTTTGGGTGAATAGATCCTGAGAAATCAGTAACCATAACAACCACCTCTAGCCGTAAAAACGGCCTTGATGCGCCAGGGCATTGAATCAAACAGAGCTTGGATGACGTGTACAGGTACAGCTGCCAATGCAGGTTCAACACGAGACCACAGTTCATCAAGTGTAGTGACTGGCGTATTGTGACGAGCCAGTTGCTCGGCCACCACTGACCAGACGTTTTCAATGAGAGATCTGGAGACTGTGCCAGCCAGGGCAACAGTAGAACATTTTCTGTATCCAGAAAGGCCCGTACAGGACCTGCAGCATGCGGTCGTGCATTACCCTGCTGAAATGTAGGGTTTCGCAGGGATCGAATGAAGGGTAGAGCCACGGGTCGTAATACATCTGAAGTGCAACGTCCACTGTTCAAAGATGCGAACAACAGGTGACCGAGACGTGTAACCAATGTCACCCCATACCATCACGCCGGATGATACGTCAGTATGGCGATGACGAATACACGCTTCCAATGTGCGTTCACCGCGATGTCGCCAAACACGGATGCGACCATCATGATGCTGTAAACAGAACCTGGATTAATCCGAAAAAATAATGTTTTGCCATTTGTGCACCCAGGTTCGTCGTTGAGTACACCATCGCAGGCGCTCCTGTCTGTGATGCAGCGCTAAGTGTAATCGCAGCCATGGTCTCCGAGCTGATAGTCCATGCTGCTGCAAACGTCGTCGAACTGTTCGTACAGATGGTTGTTGTCTTCCAAACGTCCCCATCTGTTGACTCAGGGTTCAAGACGTGGCTGCACGATCCGTTACAGCCATGCGGATAAGATGCCTGTCACCGCGACTGCTAGTGATACAAGGCCGTTGGAATCCAGTACGCGTTCCGTATTACCCTTCTCAACCCATCGATTCCGTATTCTGCTGACAGTCATTGGATCTCGACCAAAGCGATCAGCAGTGTCGCGATACGATAAACCGCAATCGCGATAGGCCACAATCCGACCTTTATCGTAATCGGAAACGTGATGGTACGCAATTCTCCTCCTTACACGGGGTATCACAACAACGTTTCACCAGGCAACGCCGGTCAACTGCTCTTTTTGTGTGAGAAATTGGTTGGAAACTTTCCTCATGTCAGCACGTTGTGGGTGACGTCACCGGCGCCGTGAATGCTTTGAAAAGCTAATCATTTGCGTATAACAGCATCTTCTTCCTTTAGGTTAAATTTCGCGTCTGTACCACGTCATCTTCGTGGTGTAGCAATTTTAATGTCCAGTAATGTATGTACCAAGCGCCAACGTCCGAGGACTTCTCCGTTGCCATTTGCGGTACGGTTCTCCTTTTGCTACCTGCGACGGTCGTTCGCTGCAGTATGGGAAGCCAGGATCCGTTTACCTTAAAGTTTTCCTCTTTCTTGTTGAAGCTGTTCGCGTGTTTTTGTATATCTACACCTTCTCTGAACAAGCGCGTGTGATAGTGCTTCTCTACAGCCAGAACTTCCGTGTCGGCGAATTTTATTACGTGGTCGGTATCACTCAGAGCGTGCTCTGCCACGACCGATTTCTCCACCTGCGTCAGCCGACACGGAAGTTTTGACTGTAGAGAGCACTATCGCACGTGCTTGTTCAGAGAAGCTGTAGAAATACATAAACACACGAACATCTTCAACAAGAAAGAGGAAAGCCTTGAGGTAAACGGATCCTGGCTTCCCGTACTGCAGCGAACGACCGTCGCAGGTAGCAAGAGGAGAACCGCACCGGAAATGACCGCGTAGGAGCCCTCGGATGTTGGCGCGCCAGGTACATATAGCCTGCGGCCGCGAGCTCGGCTCCAGTTCACCACCGGCAATGGAGAGTGAAGCTTTGACAATGCCAGCCACTCGTGCTGGCGAGACGTCAGTAAAATCATTACATGAACGTCGACCAAAGAACCCGTGACAGAAGCCAATAGGCAGTTTGTCAACAAGTGGCCACGAAAGCCTTAACAATTTTGAATGACACTGACGTTGATAGCTAATTGGTGTGATATGGTATGGCTCAAAATAAGACACTGAACGGAATCACTGTAGTATGATATATTGTATTCGTAGTGACAGAGCCAGTAGATTTAGGCAGTGGCTTGAAATTTTAGCGGACGAATGCAGTTAAGTTTCAAACGATCCGTCATTTATGTGAAAGTGGGACCGTGGGTGGTCATGAATTCGTAGAAATGAGAAATACCAATAGCCGTACTTTTTATATAATATATTAACTGCAGCAGTGTTATCTTCAGACCCGTATGCAAACTAAATGGTGATATACAGACATCCGTGCATTAGGACAGGTACCATGTTTATTCTGTGGCCTCTCGGGTTTCTGTTTACAGTATGTATGCGCTGCAGCCACCATAGCAGTTGGTCTTAGACGGCTGGAGTGCACACATCATCTAAATAAAAATGCATGAGACGAATGAATGTGCACGGTACTTGTCCTAATACACCAATGACTGGATGTCACCAGTCGGCTTGCATATGGGCCTGAAGGTGACACTAATGCATTGTCGAAACTGGTCACGTAATTAATATATTTTTATAAAGTATGGCTGTTGGTAATCCTTATTTCTACAACACAGTTAAGAATACGACAGGTCGGCAGTTTTTTAATACATTAACTCAATAACGAAACGAAAGAATGCTCGATATTTCACTTCATAGTCGCGCTGAGGTCATCTGTGGGACGAAGGACCCTGGCTCTCGCTGAAGTTTTCGGGGTAACTGTACAGAATGGAATTAAGGAAATGAGGATGAAGATTTGAATACCGCTCTTTCCCGATAAGTGGCACTGAGTCTAGAACTGTGTCCACTCTCGCGTCGAGCCACAGTCTTGAACGCATCCACAAAGCATTTAATGTGAACTGGCAGTAAATAGCTGTGAGGAAGCATCCTCAGGCACATTTACTGTTCGGTTCCCCTGTGGTTCATGTAATCCTGTACAGTATTTTGCATATGAAGCAGATGTTTTGCGATGTCGTTTGACGTAGGCTCTTGATAGTTCTCAATTTCATGCTTTCTTGCATTTGCAAATGTGGACGCTGACCAATGACGAAAGCACACTGATGCTCTGTGAAATCATATAAAATTACGTGCTAACTACATTGAGGCAATGCGCAGTACATATCATCTCGATTCACAGCGACTGGAAAACAAACTGTAGTATCTTTGTTGAGGTAGTGCAGACCCCACCATTGCGTGGAGAATGGCTAAAACCGTTGTGGACGGAGAAAGCCGAATGTGACTAGTCACTTGCCCGTAGGTGACAACTTTTGGCGTCATTTATAACGAGACATGCTAAATATAAGTACAAAAGCATGTACTGAAGTGGATGTAAAAATTATTCTCTAGATTTGTTAATAAATGCGATTTATTCTACTTGGAAAATGCCCATGGAATGATTATGGCATAGAATTTATTGTCTCCACAGTGCACCGTGGTGCAAACACACAGGAGTCGTATTCAGGAGGACGACGGTTCGAGTCCAGATTTAGATGTATCGCCATTTTCCTAAATCCCCTCAAGGCATCAGCCAGTATGGTTCCTTTAATAACAGTACGGCAGATTTCCGTCACAATCCTCTCCTAATACGAGCTTTTGCTCCGCCTTTAATGCCCTCATCGTCGAGGAGACGCTATACTTCCTTGCATTTTATTGTCTTCTTCAGGTGATCAGCAGTACCAGCCTTTGTGACCGAGCGGTTCTAGGCACTTCAGTCCTAGAACCGCGCTGCTGCTACGGTCGCAGGTTCAAATCCTGCCTCGGGCATGGATGTGTGTGATGTCCTTAGGTTAGTTAGGCTTAAGTAGTTCTAAGTCTAGGGGACTGATGACTTCAGATGTTAAGTCCCATAGTGCTTAGAGCCATTTGAAGCATTTGATCAGCAGTCGTTGTTGTGCACTTCAGTCTACGTTGGTTCGATGTAGCTCTCTGCACTGGTATATCATGTGTAAATCTCTACATCTCTATATAACTATGATAACCTTCGTCCCTTCATTACCAACTTAGCTAGCGCTTACTGCCTCATGACGTATGGTTTCACCGGATTCGTTCCTTCAGTTAACTTTTGGTATAAAGCTCTTTTTTCTCCAGTCAGATTCAGTAGCAATTCATGAGTTACTCCATTACGCATCTAGTCTTCAGAAATCTTCAGTAACACCACATTTCAAAATCTCTAATCTCTTACTGTATTGCTTATGTCCAAGGACAGGTTCTACGTCACTCCAGATCAGTACTTTCAGAAAATAGTTCCTGTTACTCATATTTATATTCAATGTTAGTACACTCTATTTTAGAAACGCTTTTATTTGTATTGCCTGTCTACATTTTATAAGCCCTTCTGGGTTCTCAGTTATGAGCCGAAACAATATGGTTAACTTTCTGCAAAGGCATCAGCGGCCAGAGTCACTTCACATAAATGTTTACTGGATATGGTGCCTCGTCATAGCATAAAAAGCTATTACTTGTGAAATCAACGTTTCAGCTAAACGTTTCAGTGACCAAAACATTGGTTTCACCAGTAACGGTTTGTTTTATGGTACATGGCGCTCATAAATTATCTTTATAAGACTGGATATTATCAAATGGTTTTTATCATGTGATAGTTCATAAAGTCTTTTTTAACTTCCATGTGACGCAATTTTGACCCAAAATTGTACTTAAAACTCGATCAAATGTGGATGCAGCAGGAGAAATCTCAGTGTGTGGTCTGGGTCATACACACGACGTCCGACATCTATGTACAACGAAACTTTCTAACGCGTCAGGGAAGACAACCACCGTCCCATTCAACTATTTGGACTTGGCATACGTCATCTATGGAAATAGGTAACTTTCTCCAGAAAAAGTGGGTGGGTTGCCCATATGTTTTAGAAGCCTATGTGGACTAGGTACGATAGGTGTCTGTAAGGAGCCCAACAAAATTAGTGCGTACGATGGCCAGAGAGATCGAAATCAGACGATCAATAGTGCACAATATCCTGCATAAGAAGTTACAGTTATATCCCTACAGGATGCAGTTGTGTCAGGCATTAAAGCCAACGGGCATACCTCAATGCGAACAGTGTGCAATGGATCAGCTAGGCAGTAACTTTTTGACAAAGATTTGTTTCTCCGATGAGGCAACGTTCTTTTTTCGGAAAACTGAATCGTCATAACGTTCGCATATGGAGTTCACAGCATCCACGTGGAATGAAAAAAGACAATGTCAAGGTCAATGTTTGGTGCGGACTGATGCATAGTTTCATTACTAGTGAATTCTTCTTCATCGAGTCTGCCGCCATCGATGGTATTTAGCTGGACATGTTACAAGAGATTTCTGTGCCACAATTCGCCTGCAACCTAATGTCATATTCCAGCAGGATGCATTACTGATGTCAGTCAGTCTCTGGATGAAAAGTTTCCCGATTATGTACTGGACGACGTGGTCCAGTTCGATGGCCACCGCGATCCCCTGACTTCACACACCTTGACTTCTTCCTGTGGGCTTTCATAAATGATCTAGTGTTACCGACCAATCGCTAGAGGCAGGACCTGCAGAACTTGCAGGCACGTATTCGAAATGAATTTGAACATGTCACCGTGGAGTGTTGAATCGTACTTGAAGAGAATTTAAATTCCGGCTAGACATTGTCCGTGGGACTAAGAGTGCCCACGTTGATGTGTATGAATCAGTAAACAACATTTTATAAATTATATTATCACATTTTGGAAACCACTTGTTAACTATCTAGCATAGTTTCAAAGGCATTTAAGTCTAAATCTGTACGGTCTTTTTCTTTTCCTTGATTTATCAGTCTTATGACTAGTTGGGTGCGACACACCACGAGTTCCTCTTCTGTGGCAACAACTTCGTCTCAGAGTAGCAATTGCAACCTATGCCCTCAATTATGTGCTGGGTGTATTCAAATCCCTATCTCCCTTTACAGGTTTTACCCTCTACAGCTCCCTTCATTATCATGGAACTTATTCTGTGATGAAACTTCCTGACAGATTAAAACTGTGTGCCGGACCGAGAATCGAACTCGAGACCTTTGCCTTTCGCGGGAAAGTGCTCTACCAACTGAGCTACCGAAGCACGACCCACAACCCGTCGTCACAGCTTCAATTCTGCCAGTACCTCGCCTCCTACCTTCCAGGTTTCGCAGAAGCTCTTCCGCGAGCAGGTCCGGAGTTCGAGTCTCGGTCCGGCACACAGTTTTAATCCGTCAGGAAGTTTCATAACAGTGCACACTCCGCTGCAGAGTGAAAATCTCATTCTGGTATTCTGGGATGTCTTAAGAGATGTCCCACCATCCTGTCCCTTCTTCTTGTAAATGTTTTCCATATAGACGGTTCTTCGCCGATTCTGCGAAGAACCTCATTCCTTACCTTACTAGCTCGCCTAATTTTCAAGATTCTTCTGTAGCTCCATATACCGATTCCCTTATTTTCCGGTTTTCTGATAGTCCGTGTCTCACTGCTCACTGCCCTACAATGCTGTGCTCCTAAAGTACGTTTTCAGTAACTTCCTCTTCATACTCAGGCCTATGTTTGACAATAGTTGGCTTATGTTGGCCATGAATGCCCTTTTTGCCAGTGCTAGTCTGCTTTTTATGTCCTTCTTGCTCCGTCCTTCATGGGATATTTTGCTGCCTAAGAAGAAGAATTCCGGAACAACATTTACTCCGTGATCTGCAACTCCAACGTTATGTTTCTTGTTGTTCTCGTATCTGCTACTTCTAATTACTTTCGTCTTTATTCGATTTACTCTCAGTCCATATTCTGTACTCATTAGATTGCACATTCCATTCAGCATATCCCGTAAATTCTTCTTCACCTTCATTGAGAATAGTCATGTCACTAACGAATCTTATCGCTGATATCCTTTCACCTTGAACTATAATTCCTCTCTTTTATCAACTGCAACGTCAGAACTGCCTCTCCGATGCCTGTGCCTAACACAACTACAATTTTCTTTTTCATGCTTCTGTTTGTCATACTTGTCACCAACTGGAATGCATGAGCTGTTAAGCTGATTGTGCGAAAATGCTCGCAGTTTTCTGCTCTTATAATCTCCGGAAATGAGAGTATATTGCTTTTGCCAAAATCTGAGTTATATCGCCAGTCACATACCGATACATTCTACAGACCAACGTGAATAATCGTTTTGTTGCCAGTTCTCCCAAAGTAATTCTGACGGATGTTCTGTATCTTTTCTGCCATATTTTATCTTAAGTCGTCCAAAGCTTTCTTGAATTCTGATTCTAATACTGGATTCTCCATCTCTCCTATATCGACTCGTGTTTCTCCTTCTATCAGACAACTTTTCCCCCTCATAGAAGCCTTTAATGTACTATTTCGACCTATCTGCTCTCTCCTCCACACTTAACAGTGGAAGCCGCATTACACTCTTAATATTACCGCCCTAGATTATAATTTCACCAAAGGCTGTTTTGACTTTTCTATATCGTGAGTCCGTCCTTCCGACACTCATATCTTTCTCGATTTCTTCACATGTTTCGTGTAGCAATTTATCCTTAGTTTATTTACACTTTCTGATTATTTGATTCCTAAGTGATTCGTATTTATGTATTCCTGAACTTCCCTGAATGTTTTTGTAGTTCTCACTTACATTGATCAAGTGAAGCGTTTCTTTTGTTACGTATGGTTTTTTCGCTGTTACTTTCTTTGTACCTATGTTTCTTCTTTCCATTTTCTGTAATGCTGTGCTCAAGGATGTCTCCTTCTATTACTGCTACAGGTCCCGTGGGAAGCCTGCGACCGGAGAATCGTGCAAGTTTCCAGCAACCTTTCATCTGTATAAAGTCGTATGTGGAGACGACCATCGACATGGTGTAGCAAGAAATGTGATCCTTTCACCCAGGCGACAGGTTTCCATTGATCCACGGTCTAATCTCGGAGATCGCTGCCCGCTCCGGATCAACTTCCAAAATGTGTACTGAACAGCTGTGCCTGAACCTGCGTTGTACTTTGTCGTCAAATTGCCACAGACCGCCAACTAACTTGATTAAAGAGTGCGTGAGTGTCCGACGTCCACCTTCTAAGCTAAGTCGTGAATTTCCGAAACCTTACCGCGTACTAGTATATTCACCGTTCTTGAAAAGCTTTCCATAGATACTAAAAGTCAAATAAAAACAGTCTCAATCAGATTACGTTAGCAACCGGTTTCAGCAATTTCCTCAGACCATCTTCACGCTTTTCCCCGTACGGAAATAATACATATTCAGTATAGAGGGATGAAAAAATGGCAAAACAGTGTCTAAAATATATGCTATAATAATTAAAAAGTTCGATCTTATACCCTGGTGGAGGCAGACGTAGCGGGATCCGTAGAAGTAAAGATGTCACTGTACATACAGTCCTTATCGCGTAACGTGCTCGCAGAGCGAGCAGGTGTAATTCAGTCTCATTGTGGGTAGTGGTCGCCATGTTTTCATCTGCATCTACATCTATATCGAGTCTGCATCTACATCTCCACGGATACTCTGCTAACTACACTTAAGTGCCGGGCAGAGGGTTCACTGAACCACATTCACAATAATTCTCTATCATTCTCATCCGGAACAGCGCGCGGAAAAAACGAACACCTATATGTTTCAGTGCGAGCTCCGATTTCAATTGTTTTACTACGATCATCGTTCCTTCCTCTATAGATTGGCGTCAACAAAATATTTTCATATTGGTAGGAGAAAGTGGTAATTGAAATTTGGCGAGAAAATCCACCCGCAGTGAAAAGCGCCCTTATTTTAATGATGTCCACCCCAAATATTGCATCATGTCCGTGACACTCTCTCTTCTATTCCTTGATAGGTTCCCACATCGCGCAGCAGTACTCCAAAAGTGGAAGGACAAGCGTAGTGTAGGCAGTATCTTTAATACATCTGTTACGTTTTCTAAGTTTTCTGCGAATAAAAGGCAGTCTTTGGTTTGCTTTCCCTACTACATTTTCTAAGCGTTCTTTCCATTTTAAGTTGCTTATAAGTGTAATTCCAAGGTATATGGTTGAATTTATGGCCTTTACATTTGACTTATTTATCGTGTAACTGAAGTTTAAAGGATTCCTTATGGTACTCACATGGATGACCTCAAATTTTCATTATTTAGGGTCAATTGCCTATTTTTGCATCAGTCTGATACCTTTTCTAAATCGTTTTGCAATTTGTTTTGATCTTCTAAAGAGTTTACTGGATGATAGACTACAGCATCATGTGGAAACAACCTAATATGGCTGCTCAAATTGCTTTCTAGGTTTACATGCTTCCTGTGTCGTTTATATAGATGAGGAACAGCAGGGGGCCTATAACACTATCTTGGGGAACGCCAGAAATCACTTCCTTTCTATTCGATAACTTTCCATAAATTGCTACAAACTGTGACCTCTCTGACAGGACATCACGAATCCCATTACATAAGCACGCATTTTCACTACCAACCGCTTGAGTGGTACGGTGTTAAAGCCTTCTGGAAATCTATACATACTGAATCCATTGTCAATAGCACTCAATCATTAGTGTGAGCAAAGAGCTAGTTACGTTTCACAAGAACGTTGTTTTCTAAATCCCTGTAGGCTATGTGTCAGTACACCATTCTCTTCGAGGTAATTAATAGTGTTCGAACACAATATAGGTTCCAAGACCCTGCTGCATATCGACGTTAATGATATGGACCTGTAATTATTGGATTACTACTATCGTCTTCCTTGTATACTGGTGTACCTGTGCAACTTTCCAGTCTTTGGGTTCTGATCTTTCGTCGAGCGAGCGATTGACGATGATTGTTAAGTATGAAATCACTGCAACGCCATACTCTGGAAGGAACCTGAGTGGTATACAGTCTGAAACGGTTTCGGTTCATCGATGTCGTCTAGATGCACAATATAAGCCGCAAGCCACAAAACGATGTGGGGCAGAGGGTACATCTGGTATCACTGTCTCCCCTTCCCTGTTCCTCAAGCCAATGCAAGTGGACAAAATGATTGTCGGTAATCCCAAGCATTAGCTCTAATTTATCGAATTTTCGCGACGTTGTCATTTCGCGAGGTGTGTGTGGGAGAAAGTAATATGTTGTCTGATTCTTCCCGGAAAGTGCTCCCTCGAAATTTCAGTACTAAACCTCTCCGTGATTCAGAACGTCTCTTGTAACGTCTTGCCACGGGATTTTATTAATAATCTCGTTAAGGTACTCACGCCAACTAAACGTTCCCGAGACGAAACGCGTTAAGAGAAGACTAACTGGTGCCATCTCTTCTCATGGCTACGCCAGAGTGCCCTAACCTTTTTCTATGACTTTTTAGCCTTGTCTCTAATAATATAAGTAAGTTTCACCTAAGAGCATTTAGTGCGTGACCGTTTTATATAGCCTGCTAACGGGCCTGTTTAGTCTAAACTTCTCTCTTCAACTGACAATGACATGAGTGTTCCCTGAATATTGGAAAGCGTACCTCTGTTTTACATTCAACTGTATTGAGCTTCGGTAGTCGTTGGTGTGTTAGGGATACTCCTGTAGAGTTATTCGGCTGGGGGACGATATTTAATACCTTATTGTTTCTTGTGGCTCCACGTTATGTAATGAGTACTCGAATGCAGACTTGAAATCGAGGAGGACATACTTGACAGAGTACTAAATGTCACGTAAGTTACTGTCCTCGAGAGAGTAAGACAAATTTCTTGCGCCCTTTTTATGTGTGTGTATATAAGTATTTGTCATTTTTAATGTAAAATAAAGCCATAGTTTTAGCTACTAACTGAGTGCGGCGATTAGCGACGTGGCGTTGTTGTGAGACACGGTGTGGAACGGTGTTGCCAATATATACGTCCCTCTTTATATGTTCATATTCTCTAGATGTTCCTAAATCACTGTCGCACAAAACTTGCATATTTTCTGACAGGTTCTTTTCCCAACTTTCCTACTTAGCCCGAGTTCCGTCTCTTAGTGAGTGCATTATCTATTACAGTCTAAACCATAAAAAATTAATCTATGTTTTTGATTGTTATGAAGAAGAAGTTAGGAGTCATAGCGAAGTTCAGTGTTGTCAGCGCACAAAAACAAGCTCTGTCATAGCGGGTCTAAAGGGGTTTAGTAACTGCAGTGATGTTTATTCAGTGATTACAGCATGCCTGTCGTTTGGTTTGTTTTACGTAAATTAATTATGATAGGGTTAGAAACTCTGTACTTCCCGTAGTGATTGTTGATTTGTGATTACGCTCTGGGTTACATACAACGGCATTTTGCGATAACGCCTGGTATATAATGAACCGGAAATCTCCACTTTTGACAGGTCCAAACATCATCCGTCTCTTTCCTCAATTTTACTATTGTTTTCATTGAGTTACAAAAACATGTATTATCATGAAAATATATAATACTTTAGTACTATGCCTGGAGAGCTTCGACTAATAGTAGAATTTGTTCCTTTTCGTATCATCAGAGGATAAAGAAGTAATTATAGGATTTTTCGTATTATTTTTGCAAAATATTAATGTACATATCGAACAGTCCGAAACGCTGCGTGAAGTTCTTCATTAAGCTAACCATTAATCTGCGGTAATGTTGTATGTATATCTTATAATAAACTCACTGTTCCTTCCTCTCTTTTGCGTGTTATTTTTAATGTGAGTTACTGTAATCCTTTAACTTGTGGACTTATTTCATATGTTTACGTATCTGATTATTTATTTGTTGGATAATTTATGGCCAATATTACAATATTATTGCAAAAATTCCTGTAGTATCTTCGGAATTTCAGCAAATTAATTGAGTTTAATGTCTAAGAATTTTTGATGATATCAATTGGCCACACTTCTCCATACGTTTGATTTGAACCAGTTTTGCACTGTTCGTTCTAAATGTTATCAAACCTTCATTTATCATAAGGGAGAAACAACTCTCATATTTAGTTAACATTGTCATTGAGCGTCTTATTAAAAATTACTGCCTTTTTCAGCATGTTGTCTGAAATTCACACTTTAGATTCTTTATTAACTCCTGTGTCTAAATTCTTCTACATTTCTTGTCAAATACTTCGTTACTTTGTAAACTGTGGAACAGTAGTCTGTTATTTCTCTATCACACTCAAATTCCATTTATTCCTATATATAGTCGCCGGCTGGTGCGGCCGTGCGGTTCTAGACGCTTCAGTATGGAACCGCGTGACCGCTATGGTCGCAGGTTCGAATCCTTCCTCGGGCATGGATGGGTGTGACGTCCTTAGGTTAGTTAGGTTTAATTAGTTCTAAGTTCTAGGCGACTGATGACCTCAGAGGTTAAGTCGCATAGTGCTCAGAACCATTTGAACCATTTTATTCCTATATATAGTCAGCTGCTATTTGACCGTTGTCGTTAAATTTTTTCGCTTCATATTGTATTTGCATCTCGAAGCTATCACTGAAATCACCAGCGCTGATTTTCATGCTGTACGTTACCTCAGAACAAGGATTGGTCTGCTTTCACACAATAACATTTTCCACATTCCTAAATTCACACATGTGAAAAAATGTTTTGTAAAATGTGCTACTTTTTGAGCACACATCTTTTGATTTCCTCATCAAAGCTCAAGTTTTGTCTACAGAGGAAGTCCATAATATAAAAATCGAAATTTCTGGCTGTGTATGTTTGCGTACCTCTGTACGTATTTAAACTTCCTTATTATCGACTTTTAGAAAAATGTTTAAAAACCACTGAATGGTACTGAAAATATATGTATTGTAGCATGGCAATGACGTTCTACTTTCGTACAATGCTTATGATAGCCGCTAGCTGTTGTTTTAGTAATAAGAAACCCTTCCGCAGTGACGACCGACATTGTATTGTACGATAATTTCAATTTACTACTTTATATTTTGATAATTCCAGTGCTTTGGCCCTCGGGAATGCAGGCTGTGTTACACTACATCCACCTTCCATGACAAAAATATAGGGAAATATCACTTTGTATTGGCAAGATTTAATTCGTCAGCTTTAACGACTGTTATTTCAGTTTATATTTCAAGTGTTAACACTCTGCTCTGTGTTAACTCATACGCTGTTGCGTTAATTCAACGTATGAGATTCATACCAGCAGCGACATTGGAGGGAAGAGCACCGGGTGTTCTGCCGCACCCAGCGCTCTTTGTGGTGGCCGACTTTTGAAGCGTTACGTCAACGTTTATTGCTCTACCTGCGAATCTGGAATGTGGACTTTACACGGCACGTGTCCGTTACCGTAACCAAAGGTTATTTAATCTCGTCCTCGAAACCGGTCGACCGTCAGAAAACTTGTCAGTCTGCTGCGCCACAGTTGCAGAAAGCGCTCAGAAAACGGATATGCACAGCTGATTCAAATGGCTCTGAGCACTATGGGACTCAACTGCTGTGGTCATCAGTCCCCTAGAACTTAGAACTAATTAAACCTAACTAACCTAAGGACATCACACACATCCATGCCCGAGGCAGGATTCGAACCTGCGACCGTAGCAGCAGCGCGGCTCCGGACTGGAGCGCCTAGAACCGCACGACCACCGCGGCCGGCTACAGCTGATTCGACACTGCCGCTGGTCGTAGTGTTGTTTTACCTTGTTATACGGGTATTTCCCAGATTCCACTGGCTATAATGGTCGTTTAAACAATGTTGATCATATTTTAGGTTTTATAAGCAAATGGAAAATATGAACGGAGAATTTCAGGTTCTGATGTGTTCTTCTGTGAAGTCTTACTGGTTTTAGTACGAGTTGCATTGCGGCGTGGCATCATTCCATTATGGCTTTCGTGCCCGCCGTTTAATAGGTCTTATCTTTTCACAGCTTTCCTGGGGATCGAAAAACCATAAAGACCCTCAATGCTCCTGTACGTCTGAGTCCTAGAACCAATACCGTAACTATTTTGCCGGTATATATATTATCTTGGCATACATGTGTTAACGAAACTGGGCTTATGCTGTTTTTTACTCCAATGAACACAAACACACACAAACACACACACACACACACACACACACACTATCGCCTCTCTCTCTCTCTCTCTCTCTCACTCTCGCTCTCTTCCTATTTGGAAATTATGAACATTAACAGAGTGACAGCAGACGCCTCCATCACTAACAAAACAAACAAAACACGAACACATTTCAAAATAGCAAAACAAAACATGCAAAATGACGAGAGGGCAGTGCACAGAAGTGTAAATGTGTTAAGTGCATTGAAAATGCTTTTTGCAAATGCAGACACTCAACACGTCCGCGTGGAAGACGAAGAAGAATGGAACGTACATCAAAAAACTATTAGTAACTAAAAGAATTAAAACTGTTTCTGATAACAAGTAAAGCATGCAAAATGTTAAAGATCAAAACCAATGAAATTGTAAGAGAAATAACCATATTTTTACAGTGACCATTGCAGATGCTTTAAAATAAAGCGAGACGCATCTAGTCTGAACGAGACTTTTATTACAGTTGCTAAAGACGGCGGTTAACCTACACAGCTTTTATTTCAGCAGACGTTTGCGAGGATGTAAACGATGCTCTGACGCTTTCATAAAAAGTTTATTGTTATAGACTCAAGAAATGTTTTTAGTCATTTTTATAGTGGCTCTGTTTGGAGAACCCCAGTCTCCCTCCTCTTCGAAATGTTTAAAATAGAGTAGTCGTTTAGCTGTATATGTAACGATTTTAGTGAATGGAGCGGAGTTCCATGCTTGAACCGCAGTCGTTCATGCTTGGTTGTCCTCCAAATGCACTGTACGACATTGGTTTGAAGTACTGTATCTACACTTCTATTTACCTATTTACATCATTTGTTTCATTCAGATCACTGCATCGATTTTTAAAGCAGTAGCACATGTCACTCGCAATGGATAACTGTTTCCGTGCTTGTTTTCTGGAGCATCGTGAAAGTCCAGTGATTTCTGAAGAATGATAACAATAATGTGATGATCCTCAAGTTCACTCAGTACTGTTGGCACAGATGGCACTATTCTCTCTCTGACAGGCGCAAAGGTGTGTCCCACTCCTACACACAAACACAGAATTTCCAGTGCTGCTATATGAATTCAAAGGACGACAGCTCCACTTTTTGGAATGTTACAAGTCAAACCACGGAATTTTGTACACCCTGTGCCACCGTCATGCATCTTCCGCTATGCGGTATTTCACTCTGCTCGTGCTCTCGGTCCGAATTTGTCGATGATTGTAGCGCAGACAGACTGCGTCAAAATTCAGTAAAACCACATTAGTAGTGTCACCATCATCGTTCTCGTCGTTATTAAATTCTAAATGTTATGTTGTTTCCGGGAGACTCAAGGACGTTTCGATCGTGTTGAAGTCTTATGAAGTTGATTGACTTTCAGCTATGTTTTATATGAATGATAAGACTGCACGGTTCTTGCAAATTCGTTCCATGCTCCATACATACACTCGTTAGTGTGTAGTATGAAATTGCGGTACATAAAATGTAGTTTATGTTCAGTGTCTGATCTGTATTTCAGCACTAAGTTGAATCGAAGGAAATTCCGAATTATTTAATATTGAGCGGATGAAGAGACAGTGATATTACAGATATATCACTTTTCAATGTAGTCCCCATGGCCTGTAACGCACGTATTGCACAGTTTACAAAAGGGATGGATCATTGAGAAGATTTTTTTATCTGTTAATGCAGCCACTCACGCACCGCGCTTTTCGTATCTTCATCGCTTCTGGAATGTTTGCCTCCCAGGTCTTCGTACGTCGGCCAGAAGAGATAAAAGCCAGTCACAGCGAAGTTGTTTAGTAACATTGGTTTTCGAGACCATCACATTTCATGTCCCTTATTGCTGCTGCTCTTTAACGGGCAGAATGAGGCCGAGCAATTACATGTTTCAACAAAATATTTGCAGTCAGACGTGTTCGGCGTTACCTCCTCATTGCAGGCTGAAGGTGACGTCTTACGATATGCGCATATGAGTAACTGGTCGCTGTCAATCCCCTTTCCATACCTTTCAATGCTGGGCGACTTTCAATAGAAGCAGGAAAAAAGGCCACATACGGTGTGTGTCATAACCAGCCACCTCCTGCAGACATGGACATGTATGTTAATTAGGTTTCTCCAGTGTTTTAGGATCATAGCAAACTGTTTATCGAAGTTACCGTTCTTAAATTGTGCTGAAGAACTGTTGCACTGATGATAACTTCTTACAGCAATGGCTGGCAATAAGAAGGGGCCTGACAGGGACGCCGGCCGAAGTGGCCGTGCGGTTAAAGGCGCTGCAGTCTGGAACCGCAAGACCGCTGCTGTCGCAGGTTCGAATCCTGCCTCGGGCATGGATGTTTGTGATGTACTTAGGTTAGTTAGGTTTAACTAGTTCTAAGTTCTAGGGGACTAATGGCCTAAGCAGTTGAGTCCCATAGTGCTCAGAGCTATTTGAACCATTTGAACCTGACAGGGGCATGTGTCTATATATACTAAACGTATTCTGAAGAACTGCTCCTCTGGTAATAACTTCTTACAGCCGTGGCCACCAGTAAGAAGAGGCCTAACACGGGAGTGTGTCTATATACGCTCAGTATACACTCAGCTTACTTTGAAGAACTGCAACACTGATATTAACTTCTTACAGCCGTGGCTAGCAATAAGAAGAGGCCTGACACAGGTGTGTGCCTTTATAGAATCAACTTATTCGGAAAAACTGCTACACGGATGATAACTTGTTACAGCCATGGCTAGCGTTAAGAAGAGGGCTGACATGGGCGTGCGCCTACACAGCGTGAAAAGTATTTAAACCGACAAACCCTGGGAGGTTGTAGGGGACATCAATACAAATATTTTTCCATAATGTCATTTTTTCCTATGAGGAGTATTTAAACTGGTAGAGGAAGATTTCTCTGGTCGCAAATAAGTTAAACCAACAAACACTTCTCCATTGGCCGGCCGGTGTGGCCGTGCGGTTCTAGGCGCTTCAGTCTGGAACTGCCTGACCGCTACGGTCGCAGGTTCGAATCCTGCCTCGGGCATGGATGTGTGTGATGTCCTTAGGTTAGTTAGGTTTAAGTAGATCTAAGTTCTAGGGGACTGATGACCACAGATGTTAAGTCCCGTAGTGCTCAGAGCCATTTGAACCATTTTGAACTTCTCAATTTTTTTGTGAGTAAGAGACAACACATTAACACAGCCCAATTTCAATTACATTACATTTTCAAAAATGCCTCCATTGACACGTAAACAAAGGTTACACCGTCGGATCATGTTCTGTCTGACACGGGCCAAAACCCCAGGAGTATCCTGAATTGTTCCTGCTGCTTCTACTATCCGGGCAAGCAGATCCTCTTCTGATGTAACAGGAGTTGCGTAAACAGGATTGCGCATCTAGCCCCACACAAAGAAGTCCAGAGGGGACATATCTGGGGATCGAGCAGGCCATGGTACAGGATCACCGCTGCCAGTTCACGTTTCTGGGAACCGTCGGTCCAGGAATCGACGCAGACGACGACCGAAATGTGCCGGCGCCCCATCACGTTGGAACCACATGTGTTGTCGTGTAGGGAGCGGGACGTCTTCCAGCAATTCTGGCAATGCTCTGGCAAAGAAAATTGTAATAGTGCCTGCCATTTAATGGCCTAGGTAGCAGATATGGCCCAATTAAACAGTCCCCAACAACACCGACCCACACATTAACGGAGAACCGCATTGATTGAAGGATCCCGCTCCACATGCTGCACGACAGCTTCCTCAGATTGTAGCGTTCTTACCGTGCGACGGCGTCCCTTTCCAGGTAATCTGCTAAATGACCCGGTCTCGCGCAGACGTCGTGCAGACGTTACACAGCAGCAAAAGTCGTATGACGCGGGATACGGCGATTAGGATATTGTTGTTGATAAACCCGCTGTGCAGCTCGTCCGTTGTGGTGCGTTACGTAGTACGCACCAACCATATCAGTGTACTCACTCCAGGTGTATCGCTCCCTTAGTAAACAGAGACAATGCTGTAGTACACTGATGGACAGCAGTTGCCTACAGCTGAAAAGCGTAATACGCTCTCTAACAAGTGAAGATCGTAATACGGCCTCTAACAACTGACGAGCGCAATACGGCCTCCACCGGTTTAAATAATCCTCATAGGAAAAAAATGACATCAGGGAAAAATATTTGTTTTGATGTCCCCTACAACCTCCCAGAGTTTGTCGGTTTAAATACTTTTCACCCTGTATACACTGAATGTTTGCTGGTAGAGCTAACTATCAACAGCGAACCAATACTCTCGTTTCACTGAGTATAATGAACCAATGGTAACAGTTCGGTGTATCGCCGCAAATACACTGATGGAGAAAAATATCGCAACATCAGGAAGTAGTCCTGCAACATATGCGAAGGTCGGTAGGTGTGTTTCCACATCTTAAAGATAACGTCTAATCAAACTTCGCGCCAGCTGGATAAGAGTAGCGCTTGTAGCCACACTACAAGGATTCAAATAGGGTTGCTTAAAATGCACGCTGTAGTGGTCGTGAGTGTTAGTTACCTCTGAGACCGGAGATGGTGAGATGATATTCGTCAAGAATGCCTTTAAAGTGAGAAAGATGCTATTTTCAGCGCCTCACCGAATTTGAATGAGGTCGTGAAACAGGGCTACGAGAAGCTGGATGTTCCTTCTGCTATATGGTAGAACGAGTTGCCTTTCTTGACGAAACTGCTTCTGGTTGTTTGCCGTTCGTTATGTTAGTGGCTTAGGCTCCCGACGTCTTCTTTTGTAACTTGACAAAACTTCTCTCCCGTAATTTTTTTTGTTGCTGTTGTTCTTATTTTCTCCAAAGCCCTAACCTCTTGTGGAACGCATTCTACGTCGAATTGCAGAATTAGTTCCCTTCTCAAAATTTTTGTATGCCATTGCAACAATGCCGAAGCTATCGTGTTCTAGAAAGTTTCTGGTTCCCCTCTCCTCAAGTTGTTACTTCGCTATCCGTCTCCACACAACGTCCCTGTCATCTCGTCACACTTCTTTGCTTTCATCTGCAATGAAAACTGTTTTTCCTTCCATAAAATAATTAAATTTGCGCTAATTATCTCAGTGCTCACGCCCATTCTTCAGCATACATATGTGTTCCGACCAAGACAGACACATTTACTGCACTTGCGAATTTTTTCATAGTTTAAAGGTTCCATACTCGACTAAAGCTTCATATTACACAGAAGTTGCGTGTAACTGCATTGACAAAGTAGTATTACAGATTCATAGAACTTTTTTCTCGTATTTTCTTCTTCATTAAGACAGGAAATAAATAAGAGGAAATTAGAATAGCTGGGAAAATACAGTTTTACTTTACAATCCAGGTAAAAGTAAGAGTAGTCAGACTTCTCTTTGTGATGAAAGAAGGAGCTGAAAATATGCCCGATATACTGTGGGTGACATGCAGTTACGCAGAACATGTCTCGAAATCGGATAAGTTTTTTGAAACGGCCTGTCTTTAGGCCTTCAGACTTGCTGGTATACAACTTGATGAGCCGGTAGGACGCTCAGAATAGCCTTGATGCAGGCAGCGTAACTGCAAAGGCAGTCGCAGCAGACGGCGCAATTTGAGTTCAGGGACGGGTTGGAACAAGAACTTTACGTAACTTCCGCGCCGCGATGGAGCCCCATATAGGACTCAATAAAATTCTTTTGCCTTTCCTTATTGAGTACGAGGACTTGCAAATAATATAAATACGTTGGCCATGAAAAACTCGTCTTGATATACAGAGATAGTTGGTGTACACGGAGATTTCTGGTGCAATTTTTTTTAAGCGAAGATGTTCTTTACATATAAAAATGTAGCCTGCTTATGTTTGGGTTCGCAAAGCTCGAACAGAAGTCGGGCGATTGACTTGATATTTTGACACAAAGTTATTCACATACAAGCGTGTTTTTATACAAAAATGGCTCTGAGCACTATGGGACTTAACTTCTGAGGTCATCAGTCCCCTATAACTTAGAACTACTTAAACCTAACTAACCTAAGGACATCACACACATCCATGCCCGAGGCAGGATTCGAACCTGCGACCGTAGCGGTCGCGCGGTTCCAGACTGTAGCGCCCCGAACCGCTTGGCCACCCTGGCCGGCGTGTTTTTATACACCTGTTGCTAAATATATATAATAAATAGGTAAATATGTAATATTGGCTGAAGAGCCAAAGCAACTGGTACACCTGTGTAATATGATGTAGGCCCCGGCGAGAACGCAAAAGTGCCGCAACACTACATGGTATGGAGTCGACTAATGTCTGAAATAGTGCTGGAGGGAACTGCCATAAATCTTGCAGGGCTGTCCATAAATCCGTAAGAGTACTAGTGGATGGAAATCTCCTCTGAACGGCACGTTGCAAAGCATTCCAGATATGCGCAATAATGGTCATGTCTGAGGCATTTGGTGGCCAGAGGAAGTGCTTAAACTCATAAGAGTGTTCCTGGAGTCACTCTGTAGCAGTTCTGGACATGTGAGGTGTCGAATTGTCCTGCTAGAATTGCCCAAGTCCGTAGGAACTCACAGTGGACATGAATGGACGCAGATGATCACACAGGATGCTTACGTATATGTCACTTTCACAGTCGTATGTAAATGTATCGGAGGGTCCATATCACACCAACTGAACACGCCCACACCATTACAGAGCCTCCTCCAGATTGAACATTCCCCTGCTGACATGAGGGTCCATGGATACATGACGTCCTCCACATACCCGTACATTTCCATCGGCTCGATACGATCTGAAACGAGACTTGTCCGACCAGGCAACATGTTTCCGGTCAGTTTCCGTGTTGACGAGCCTAGGCGAGGCATGAAGCTTTTTGTCGTGCAGTGCCCAAGGGGAGACGATTGGGCCTTCAGCTCCGATGCCGATATCGATGATGTGTCATTAAGCGGTTCACACGCTGACACTTACTGATGGACCAGAACTGAAATCTTCAGCAATTTGAGGAAGGGTTGCACTTCTGTCTCGTTGGACGTTTCTCTTCAGTCATCGTTGGTCCCATTCTTGCAGGATTTTTTCCGGCCGCAGTGATGTCGGAATTTGATGAAGTACCGGATGACTGATATTCACAATACACTCGTGAAATGGTCGCACGGGAAAATCCCCGCTTCATCGCTATCCCGAAGAAGCTGTGTCCTATAGCTCGTGCGCCGACTACAACACCACTTTCAGACTCACGTAAATCTTGATAACCTGTCATTGTAGCAGCAGTAACGGATCTAACAACTGCGCCAGACACTTATTGTCCTATATAGGGGTTGTCGACCGCAGCGCCGTATTCTGTCTGTTTACATACCTCTGTATTTGAGTAGCCTGCCTATACAAGTTTCTTTGGCGCGTCAGTGAGTATCTGCGTGATTAATATGGCAAAATCATAAGTTAATGTAAGCGTGAGCAAAAAATATGAAGAAATTCTGGAGCCATTTACTTTAAAATTTTGGTCATTACTGTGATACATGTTTGGACACGTACATAAAATATCTAGCAGTGAAATGTTGTTAACAAAAATCTCAGAAAGTTCTTGATCGATTTACCTAATATTTTGCATGATATTTTGTTCAACATTCAGACGGCAGTATCTGAATTTGCTATAACAATAAAGAAGACTCAAGGTTAAAGACATGTGGGAAAATGAGCTGGACAGATGGTCAGGAGGAAATAGACATAGAGAGAGAGAGAGAGTAAACGAAGAGATCAACAGAGACGGGGTGTAATAGGAGATGGAGAGAGAGGGGCAGAAGAGAAGAGGACAAAGAAAGTTGGGAGAAGGTGATGGTGAGAAGAAGATGAGTAGAAGATAGGAGGAGGTAGAGGAAGGGAGGAGATGAGACTAGTGAAAAGGTGATTCCCCGAGCGGGGGGGGGGGGAGTGGGTGGGAGGAGGAGGAGGAGGAGATGGACAAAGAGAGTGGGAGGAGGAGATGAACAAAGACAGGGGTAGAGGGAGATGGACAGGGACACGAAGGGCGGAAGAGATTAGGACGTATATCCACTTCCTACACATATTTACATACTTCCCGTTCAACGAGACTGAGCCACACCAACGTATGGAGCGCAAGTTAGTCACAATATTGTTGACATGTCATAGAAGAGCAATGAGGAGGTAACAGGGTGGGAGGGGGAAGAGGGAGCCTGGGAAAAAGACAGAGGAAGGGAGGGGGAGATGAATGTTAGAGTAGATAGGAGGGATAAATGGAGGGAGAGAGGGCATCATCTGGGAGGGGAAGGTGATGGAAGCCACCTTGGGAAAGGAGATGAAGGGTTAAGTGGTGGAGGGTAGGGGGGACACAACGGTGAAGCTGCGACAGAGGGTGGGGGTTGGAGAGGAGAGGAGCAACCAAGGGATGAGAGGGATCAAGTTGGAGGGAGGTGTAGAGGACGTGGGCATGTTCGAGGAAAAAGAGCAGTTAGGGGAAAGGAATCAGGTCATAGAGGATCCGTGTGGGGGATGGGAGGCTTATACGAAAGACGAGGCGGAGTGCATGGCGCTCGAGGATCAGCAATCGAAATTTCCAGCTTTATTTTACTTATGCTCCCAGTTTCAGCGTTACATTACGATATCTTAATTCCATCTGACCAAGGTGTAGGACGAATCTCACCTCTTGGACAATCAAAATAGGTGCCAGCATATAGCCACTGGTATCCTAAAGACGTCTTTTAACAAAGCGAACGCTTTGATCATCACCTCCAACCTGGAACTATTTAATTCCAGCCATCACTAGAGAAAACACGCTCTTGACTGTAGTACCACGACTACAGCTCCAGCTAACGGCGGATGTGTGCACTACGTACTGGAGCGCCAAAGACGCACTATTTGTACTTCCGAGTCACGTTTCTCTCTCTTTCCAAATGCAGCAAGACATCTAAACCACAGACAAACATATTAGGCGTTCAATCCACAGTATGTCTAGTGCTTATCTAGGGTTGATTCTGTGTGTTTTGGGGTTCTTTCGTGCGACTTTGACCTACACACTCACGTTATCGTGAAAATGCATGAGGACTTTTATTTGAGCATTATCGGTGATCGAGTCATCTCCGGCGGTACACCGCAAAGTTACCGCCCTTCGATTGTGCCATTCCAGCATTAATCGAAGTGCTAGGTGTTCCAGGTGCCTGCCAGCCTGCCAGCCTGCCAGCCAGCCAGCCAGCCAGCCCAGCCAGCCCAGCCGAGCAGAGCCGCAGAGGTCCAGCAGCAGCAGCAGCAGCACCAGCAGCGGTTCCGGTCCCGATCCCGGCCTCCAGCGGCGGTCCAGCCGGCAGTAGCCAGCCAGTCCTCCTGCAGCAGCAGCAGCAGCAGCAGCGGTCCAGCCATCCAGCCAGCCAGCCAGCAGCAGCAGCAGCAGCCACGTCCGCGGCGGCAGCAGCAGCAGCAGCTGCGGCGTTCCTGCCACCCGCCGTCGCCGTCGCCGTCCGACCCTGGTCTACGTCCGTCTTCGTCTTCCTCCGTCTCTATCTTTGTCTTTGTCTTCGTCTGTCCCCAGTTTGTGTCCTTTCTTTTTCGTCCTGTGCGGTTTTGTTTCTCCCTGTCGTCATGTCCGCCCCCACCACCACCACCGCCGCCACCACTACCACCACCGCCATAGTTTATACTTCCCCTTCCGCCGCCTCCACCACTATAACATGGTGTGCCCAGTCACACCCCCCTTCTTCCATCCCACCTCTTCTCACTCTCCCTTCGCCCTCGCTCTTTGTCGCCCCCTCTCCAGCTTCTTCCTCCCGTTCCTCTCGATCTGATCCTTTCCCCCCACTCACCCAGCCTGTCACTGCAGCTCCGGCTAGGGTGGTGGCCCGTCGGGCCACTGTCCATGCCCAGCTCTCTCCATCGCCTTCGCCATCACCGCCGCCACCGTCTTCGCCGCCGTCGCCGTCGCCGTCGCCTTCACCGTTACCGTTACCGTCACCATCTCCGGCGCCGACTGCTGCGTCCATGCCGGGACCTGTCCCTTCCCACCACCTCCCTATCGCTCCCGTCCCTCATATAACCACCCGCCCTTCTGCCGCCATTAAACGCCCTAGTGGCACCACCACTTCCTCTGCTCCCAAAAAGGCCCCGCCCTGTCCCCCATCCCCCCCCAGGGTGCCATGGATGTCTCCCCACCTGGCGCTGCTCCCTCCGCCTCCTCCTCCTCCTCCTCCTCCTCCTGCCCCCCTGTTTATACAAATATCTCCTCTCCCGTCTCGATCCTTCCCTTCTTGAGGCCCGGAATCTCTCCCTCCTCCTCTGCCAACACTTCCCTTGTGCCCCCATCTCTCTCCTTACTCCCAGACGGGATTCCTCTTCTCCTCCCCCAGCCCAACCCTCCATACAGACCTCCTCTCCCACCTCCCAATCACCCTTTTTGGTCCCAACACCTCCCTCGCCCCTGCTCCTTCTCCATCTCCTACCCGCCAACCCCAACCCCCGCGTCGCCTGCCAACCCTCACCGCCGTGATCACTCGGCTCAGTCCGTCAATCACGGATGAAGAGGTGTTGGCGGAGCTCAAGGCGCATCCAACGCTGGAGGTGCGGGTGGTCTGCCGAGTTTTCAACTCGGCCGGCCCCACCCGCCTTATGGGGGCTTTCCCTGAGGACGCCCCCTCTATTGACCGTCTCCTGAAGGAGGGTGCCCTCCTCTTCAACCAGCGCTACAAGGTCGACCCCTCCAGTTCCCCTCCTCAATCCCTGCGCTGCCAGAGGTGTCTGCGCTATAACGCACACCCAACAGCTGAGTGCCGCGAGGCCCCCACCTGCCCGCATTGTAGGCAAGCACACTTCCTCCGGCAGTGCCCTAACCTTCAATCCCCTCCCTCCTGCAATACCTGCAATCTCCCCCATCCCACCTACTCCCAAAAGTGTAAAGCCCGACCCCCTCTGACCACTCGTGAACTCACCGTACCTGTCCGTCCTCTGGACGCCCCCACCCCTCCTGGCAATTCCCTTCGTCCCCCCCCCCACCACTGAGGACATCATCAGGTTCCTCACCATCGTCCTTCAGAATGTTCATCCCTTTCAGCGCCCCCACACCCTCCAACAGATCTCCCTCGCTGCCTGTTCCATTTTCCACCTCCAAATGTACGCCACCTACTCCAACAACCAGGCCCATTTCACCTTCTCCCATCTTGACACCCTCGTCTTAATCCCTGTCATGGCGCGACAACAACGTATCCTTTTCAACAATATCTGCTCCCTTCCTGCCAACAAGAACCTCTTCCTGCACACCCTTGCCACCCACCGCGTGGATACCTTCCTCCTCAATGAAACCTTCCTCCAACCCCACCACTCCATCCACACCTCACCCTATCTCCTCCACCGCTCCGATAATCCCCTCCCAATTGCGCGTGGCAGAGTTGCCATTGGTCACCACCGCCAGATCCCCGTTCGGCTCCAACCTCTCCTTCCCGACCCCACCGAACACCTGATCCTTAGTCTCTTCTTCTCCGGCCTTACATTACCTGCACGACCATCTATGTCCGCCCCAACGCCCCTATTCCTTTCGACTTCCTCTCCCACATCGACCGTACCTTCTCCTCCTACGTGATCGCCGCCGACCTCAACATCCATAGTCGTTCCACTGCCCAGTTACGGCGGTGGCATCGGTTCCTCTCCTCCCTTCAAGGCGACCTCATCCCCATCCCCCAGCACACCCGTCCTGCATCCAACTCCATGCCTGATGTTATCCTCTCCTCCCCCAACCTCCTTGGCTGCATAACGGTGGATGTCCTGGAGCCTATTGGTAAAGACCATCTCCCTGGTCTCCTCACCATTTCAGACAGGCGTCGCCCCTGCCCCGACCCTTGAAATGACCCTCCTCCTAAGTACGTCTATGACTATTCCCGTGCAAACCCTACCGGGATACCCTTTCCACCCAGGTCGATAGCCACCCCTTCACCTACCACCACCCTGACGATGTCATCCATGCCGCCTCCTTTCTCCAGCAGACCTTGTCTGAGGCCGTGGAGGCCCACGTCCCCACAGTCGCCGTCCACCCCCACCATCCTACCTTACCCCCACAGGCCGTCCTCCTCCTCCATGAATCCCGTCGTCTCTACCGTGCCTTCCTCTGCACCCGTGACCCCGACACATTACGACGCCACCGGCAACTCCAGCGACAAATTCGTAATTTGCTCGCGGCAAAAAAAA
The DNA here is from genome assembly GCF_023864275.1 of Schistocerca cancellata. Lineage (NCBI taxonomy): Eukaryota > Metazoa > Arthropoda > Insecta > Orthoptera > Acrididae > Schistocerca > Schistocerca cancellata. Next base: position 614,952,977 of record NC_064630.1, on the reverse strand, counting down.
CGCCGGGACTGGCGGCAGACATGCACCCGTTTAAATGCTACCCTCCCAATCAACTCGTCCATGTTCTCGTCGGCCTTCCGTCGCCTTACCGAAACTACACCCTCCCCCTATTATCCTCTTCTCCATGATGATCACCCTTTCCCTGACACCCTTAGTAAGGCCAATCACTTTGCCTCCTACCTCTCCAATGTATTTTCCATCCCCGATGATCCCCAGTTCGATTACTCCCTCTTCCCAGATATCCGCAATCGAACCGACACCTCTGTCCATCCCCTCGCTCCTGGTTTCCAGTACTTGGACAACATTGCACACACGGAACTCAATGCCACCATCAATACACAGGATCTCATTGATACACTCCGCACAAAACGCAACACCGCTCCTGGTCACGATTGTGTCACTTACCGTCACCTTCGTCTCTTTCCTCTCCACCCTGTCCAGGCTCTGCAAAGTAGTCCTGCCCACCGGTTACTACCCTGACCTGTGGAAATCCTCCCGTATCCTCATGTTCGTTAAACCTGGCAAACCGCCGTCCGCCGTCTCCTCCTACCGTCCCATCAGTCTTACCTCGGTCTTCAGCAAGATCCTGGAATCTATTCTCACCCGAAGCATCCACCAGCATCTCCGCCGGCACCGCCTCCTTCCAGTTACCCAGTGTGGTTTTCGGCCATCCTTCTCTTCCAACGACCTTCTCCTTCACCTCACTCATCTCCTTTCTGAACAGCTAAATTCCCGTCGCTCCGCAATCTTCCTCTCCCTGGACCTCGAGCGTGCTTATGACCGTGTATGGTCTCCTCTTCAAGATCCAAACCTTCGCCCTTCCCATTAACTTCGTCTGTCTGATCGGCTCCTTTCTCTCCCGCCGTCCTTCCTATGTCACCTTCCATAACACAGATTCCTACACCTGTTTCCCCTCCGCCGGTGTGCCCCAAGGCTTCGTCCTGTCCCCCCTTCTGTACCTTTTGTACATGGCGGACATGCCGCCGCCGTCACCCCCCATCCACCTTCTCCAGTTTGCCGATGACACCGCCTTCCTTGCCCTTGCCCCCCCCCCCCCCCCCCCCCTGCAGCGCTCCCAACACCTTCTCCAATCCCATCTTGACCGGTTCACTGCTTTGTGCAACCTGCAGTTGCTCAAGATCAATCCCTCCAAAACCCAGGCGATCATTGTAGGCAAAACTACCCCTTCCTTCCGTCTCCTTGATTTCTATCTCACCATCTATGGCCGTCCTATCACCCTCGCCCCCACCCCTAAGTACCTTGGCGTCACCCTTGACCGTCGCCTCTCCTGGACTCCCCACCTCCGGACAATCCAAGCAAAGGCACGCTCCCGACTCAGTCTCCTCAAGCTCCTCTCCGGCCGTACGTGGGGTCTGAACCCCTCCACCATCCTCCACACCTATAAATCCCTCATCCGCCCTATCCTTTGATATGCCCATCCAGCTTGAATCTTCGCCCCCTACCTTTTACAAATCCCTCCAAATCCTTGAACGTCATGCTCTCCACCTCGCCTATCGCATCCGTCTCCCCTCCCCCATGCGGATCCTGTATGATCTCATCCCCTTCCCCCACCTCCTCCTTTTCCTTGAATGGATACAGATCCTGTACACCTCCCATAAATTCGATCCTCCTCACCCGCTTGTCTCCCCGATCCTCTCCCACCCCCACCCGCTGCCGCACCTGTATTCCCATGTCCCACCTGGTCGCCATCTCTCCACCCTCCTTACCCTCTCCCAAGGTGGCTTCCGCCAGCTCCCCCTCCCTGATGATGTCCTCCTCCCCTCCATCTACCCCTCCTACCAACTTTGATCCTCCCCTCACTTCCTGTGTCCTTTCCCTTCGGCACCCTCCCTCCTTTCTCTTCCCTTCCCTTCTCTTTCCTTTTCTTCTGTCCCTTCCCTCCACCCCTCTTCCCCTGGGCTCCCCCTCCCCCTTCCTCCCGCTATCTCCCCTGCCCGTGGCATCTCTGCTCTCCCCTCTCACTCTCCCACTCCCCTTCCTCCTCCTCCTCTCTTGGCAGGTCCCCGGACTCGTACATGCACAGTGAACATTCGCGCGCCGGAGGTCATCGCCATCAGTGTATCGTGTGTGTGCCTTCGTTTGTGTTTAGTGTTTGTTCGCCGTTACGCCGCCACTGTTCACGTGTACCGTCGCCGTCATCCATGTTCTGTGCGCCGTGTCCACTAGTGTCAGTGATGTTTTCTCGTCCAGCGTGAACAGCTCCATCTTTTTTTTTGTTTTTTAGTGTCTACATTGTTTTGCCAGCCATTTTGTTAGTATTCTCTGTGCCCCGTCTATGTCTTACTTATTGTAAAACTCAAGGCTGAAGAGCGGCGTACTCTGCTGCTGACAGCCCGCCTTGTGTAAGGTGCTAAAAATAACAATAAAGAAAAAAAAAAGGTGATCAAGTGTTGCCCTTTTTTCTACATCTTGTGGATGATCATACTGTGTACAGTGTCACTTTGATACTAACCATGTACACAGTACTCCACACAAATGTTCCTTGTTTGACGAAATGTCAGGCGCCTATCCCACATCAACTACTCCGTCGACTTACTCGATCTCAGTCTTGTAGAAAATATTTGGGACAGTTCGGAACAGTGTCCGTTTCATAGTAATCATCAATCTCAGCGTTTCTATTCATCAGTAAGTAGCTTAAACTGGGTATGACACAACTGAAGAATCTTGGAACCTTTGCCTCGCCGCTACGAAGGCTACAGTCGGTTGTGCATCCTGGCTGGGAATTTTTTTTTTATCAACAGTACACACAGCCTTATTTAAATCAAAAGGTGATTAACGTGGTGTGTTACACTGCAACGAATACTCAACAAGGACTCTATACTTTGGTAGAGCAACCTCTTCTGTGAATGAATTCCCTTTTCCTTAAAGGCTGCACCAGATGGAGACCACACCATCTCTTCTTTATGAATGATGATAGAAACGTAGTGCAAATTAGCACTTAGGAGAAGGACTACAAAGTTTTTATTTTCAAGAGCACCATCTGATTTCACATACGTATATTTTTATGTAAATTGAAGCTGGAGGGGGAGGGGGGCAGATAAAGTAAAGGAAAGGGAAGGAACTAATTATATCAACTGCATTGCGAGTTTCTCCGGAATCAGCGGCGATGAGTGAAAATGTGTACCAGATTGGGACTCGAAACTGGAACCTCCTGCTTACCAGTCAGCTGTATTATCCACTGCGCCACCCTGACTCAGTGTTTATCACAAATGTGCGGACTATCTCGGCCCTCTCAAAAAATCAAATGGCTCTAAGCAATCTGGGACTTAACCTCTGAGATCATCAGTCCCCTAGATTTTAGAACTACTTAAACCTAACTAACCTAATGACATCACACACATCCATGTCCGAGGCAGGATTCGAATCTGCGATAGTAGCGGTCGCGCGATTCCAGACTGTAGCACCTAGAACCGCTCGGCCACTCCGGCCGGCCACGGCACTTTCCCCGGCTGACTCACAGACCAATCTAGTGTCACCTACCTGCATTCCCTGTCCAAGTCCTCCAAGCTCGGTCCTTCCAGGTACCCAGTGGAGATGGAACGTAAATGTGCTTCCACACTGAAGGTTGTGGATTTATTGCCAACCAAGGTACTGCATGCACACAATACTTTGTGTACTTTTGATAATTACGTTGTTTATATTTTGCAATTGTTTATTATACCTTCCACCAGGCACACGACAAATAGGCAGTTAATAGTGAAGGTTGCCTCATACGTTTTCGTGTACATTCATCTGGATTTATTATTGTATTCACTGCTATTACTATGTGGCTTGGCAGTTCGTTGTTGGAAGGGAAGATACATGGAGTTTTTCACCAAACCCCACAAACAGAAACACACACCGTGAGATAAGGCTATCTTGAAGGCAAACGGGGCACTGCGAGATCCATATTCACCTTAAGAGCAATCCACTGTTGAGGCAAATCGCTGTTAAGAAAATGACACAGCCCAGTGGTAGGTCAATTGCATCTGTTGGAACGGAGATCGTAAAACTCCTTTTGAACACGTGTTCACGGAGCTCCAAGCATATCTTCTTTGTTCAGCGAACTCTCAGGCACCGTGCTGTGTTGTTGCCATGTCGACGTAGCGCATGTAGGTCATTGGAGACCTTGCTGTGGCAGCCACCACATGAACCGGCTACATAAACATGGCATCAGGGTTAGGATTCAAACCAGGATATGTTATTATATTCTTCTGCGTCCAGTCCAGGATATATTTTTTAAATTAGTTACGGGTCCTAATAGTTGAATGAAGCATTGAGTTTATTTATTCAGTTGTATTTTTCACTAGACATGACCTCCTTCACAATGATTTTGTGTATAAAGTTGTCTGAGCAAGTACTTTTTTTTAAAAAAAAAAAAAAGAAACCATTGATTTCCTTCAAGAAGACAAAAATTTTCTTAAGGACACTGTATGATAAAATAGCTTCAACGAATCCCAGGAAAAACAGAATAATGGTATTTTAAGTAAGATGTTTGCTTTACATATTTAGCAAAGGCAATCAACATCTTGAACTATTAGCCACTCCCTGAATTCGTGTCGAAACCTAAAAAATACTGACGTTAAGAAAATTACAAACATTAAAACGTGATTAAATGCATTTCGTGCACTTGAATGTAATATAAGAAAATACTCCTAACCACAAACTTAAATACAATTCAACTGCCTAGTGGCAAGCAAATTAAGCAAGAAACTAACAGAATTCTTGAAACGTAATAACTTCAACACACCTGTTGTGTACATAACTCACTCCATAATCCCAAGCCACGGTTCCTGCGGCTCTCCCTATCGAAGGTTCAAGTCCTCCCTGGGGCAGGGGTGTGTGTGTGTTGTCCTTAGCGTAAGTTAGTTTAAGCTACATTATGTGTTGTGCAAGCCTAGGGACCGATGACCTCAGCAGTTTGGTCCCTTAGGAACTTACCACCATCATCATCATCCAAGGCAAGGCCTGACAGCAATATTACAAATACGATTAATTCAATGGCAGTTTCCTTCCTCCGTCAACTGATCGGCCCAGACCATTTGCATCGCCAGAAACGGCTTAAATTGCTTGCCAAGTAACATGGAGAGAAAGGTAACTAATTACGGGAGCAGAGGAGTAGTGCACTAAAACAGAGCAAGCTATAACATTACTAAGGAGCAATAGTTGGCCACATCGAAAGCTTATAACGCTTAAAGGGGTGCTTGGCATGTCAGCATTGACACAAGGTTACTCCACACTCTGACAAGATTGAAACCTTAACATACCAAGTTACTACCATTCTGCACTAATAAGCTTCAATGTATGTAATTACAGCAAGCGCGAAAAGCAGGAGAGCGTTTATAGTTCTCAATATTAACAGACTAGGCTATGTAATTCAGTAAACCGAGCTGTACCACGAGGTCACAGACAAAGGTATGCTTGAGCGTTTAACTAGCGTGCACAGTTCCATGCTTTAAGCTCGATTCATGAGAAACATTCACAACCAGCATGTGATCCAACACGAGACTTCACAACCATCCGTTACACTCATATTTGTCCGAAGCGCAGCGTACTCATATTTGTCCCGACCTTGCTGGACGAGGTAGAGTTTGGCAAGTACGAATACAAAGAATGGAAACTCTCGCTGTGTGTGGGCGGGCGGTACCTGCTGACATGTAAGGCCAGGATGGCCTGTCATCAAGGACAACCAAACGAGGCGTATAATATCGTCAATGTACCGCTGTGTTAGAAGGGTACAGCGGATGAGAATCAAAGGGAGTCTACTATGAAAATAAATGGCATCGCATTCCGTTACTCTTGGCTGTCGGGCGGTGCAGCGGCCGAGAACCGGCCTGGTACTCCACTGCTCTCTGGGTCGTCTCCAGATACTCTTCAATGGTCACCGAGGCTCGGTTGGAAGCGGGACTCATCACTAAATACAGTTCTACTCCAGTCAATGAGATCCCAGGTCCGATAACCATCGAAAACGTGCATCGGGATGCCCCAGACAACGGTGGGATACCAACCCGACTGTAGCTCGCCTTATCGCCTGACAAACAGAAGTGATGAGAGTCTGGGGTGTGATTCTTTTCGTAGCAGGGTTCTTTTCCTTCTAAACTGCGACACCCTTACTGCACAGCGGTACGTCGAAGGTGTCTCGGAATTACTGTTTTGTTGCCCTTCATCGTAAGCCATCCTGGGCTTACATTTCAGCGAGTGATCCCTGTAGGCACATAGCGAGAGTCTCCACTGTTTGCCTTCCTGCTTGCAAAACCTCACCTTGGCCAGCAAGGTCACCGTATCTCTTCCAATTGACAAGATTTGCAGGTAGGCAGGGCGCTCCAGCCAACTCGGGATTTTAACGTCCCAGAGCACCAGTTCGACAGAATTTGGTATGATATCCCTGAGGAGAACACCCAACAATTCTATCAACCAAAGCCAAGCGCAGTAACTTCTTACTTAGGGGCCAGAAGTGGACTAACTCTTTATTGACTTGTTCAGATTGTGAAACTTCCCTTGAAAAAAGAATCTATTTTTTTCCGAAATTGTAATCATTTTTTTGTCTGTAAATGTACCTCAGTTCAACCGATTTTCCTCCAGTCCGAATAATTCCTTCGTGGTACACAGTTTTTTTTTGCATAAAGTGTATATTTTTAGTAGGATATTTCAAACAATACTTCAAAATGTATATATAAAGTATTATGGAGAAACAATACTTTAACAGAAATCTTATTCTTCTTGGATGTCTTCAGGTGTGATTCTTCATGTAGAGGGATGTTGGACATGGGTGGAAACTGTCAAGATGCACCGTATTAAAACTCGTCCGAGTTTCCTAAGTGATTTATTATTTCCAGCTATAGTGCACCCGATCCTCTCAGTTTGCGTCACCGGGTGCCGAAATGCTGAGAACACCACTTCGCTGTCTGCGAAACGGCTTGACGCAGAATGGCTGCCTCAGCGACCTGTGCAGTGCACTGCTGTGTGTTGGCCTTGTACGGCCACGGAGTTGTGACGTTGTGATGACCTACCTGTGTTACATCCTCGGTATCCAATCCACTAGGATTTTGATTACCGTCAATTCCCTCTTGGAATTGTCTCTCTGTCTGATCAGAAAGAAACCAACACACTACAGAGTTAAGGCTGCGATGGCACTTGGTACAGAGGTACTCAAAACGATCGTTACTTGTCGTTGCCTTTCCCTAAATTGAGCGACATGCACCACAAGCTGTTCGGCTGATATGCGCCCCTCTTTCCTTTAAATGAACTGGTTTACGGATCTCAGCATACCTGACGCAAGAGTTTGATTTAACAAGGTCAAATTCTGCCTTGGTGAAACTCTAGAGTTGTTTCTGGCCAGTGCAGCTGTGGCTGTGTAACATTAAAATGCGTGACTCCTGAAATTGATGTTGGCAGATGGAAGGCTGGTCGTATTATGTTACATGTAGTTCCATAGATTAAAATTAAGCTCCCCTCGAGCTCTCTATGTTTCTTGAAAGTCTCTTTGGGTTTACTGCGGGATACTAAAATCAACACGGCGGTAGCAGAACACTGCCTAAATGAGGGACACAATATGAAATTTGAGGAAATTGTGGTGGTTACCAACATTTCCGGTTTTTGGAAGTGTCTATAAAGAGGCGATTGAAATTAGGTTGGCTGATAATTTAATCAACAGAGACAATGTGTTTCCTCTTAGCAAGACGTGGAATCCTGTATTATCTGGCATCAAAACTGAACGTTCTTCGGTGCGGCTTTGATTGCGATATATCGTTGCCAGTAGTGTTTCACTAAGGGCGGCGCCACCTCACTATTTTGGAAGGCAGAAACCGTGGTGAGTGGCGCATGCGCCGTGTACTGAACGGTGGTCTATATAGGACGTCGATTTGCAACCTGGCGACGTTCTCAGCGGGACTCTTCAGCAGAAGCAGCATTTTCCTGAAGATGGCGACCAGTTGGATCGCCGAAATATCGAATCGAGTTGATTTTACGATCCGGCAGCAAACCCAAAGAGTCTTTCAAAACTTATTACGCCGGGAAAGCCTACGTAATCACATCTATATGTTGCGCTTCTGCAAATACACCTTGCTCAAAAAACTTGCTACTACTATCAGATTTTCGAAGGTGGAGAAGATCCAGTGCATCCCGACCCGCTCCAGTCTCAATTGTGGCTCCACGATGTCCCTTGGACAGTCTATTTCTTTCCTCCTGGCTAAAAGTAACTGTACCATGCACGTGTCCGGATTGGTGCTTATCACCCTGGCTAGACACGCCGTTACCTTCCCTCTATGGCAGCTCCGTAATTCCTCCCTTGCTATCTCAGCATACCGGCTGTGAACTGCCAAGATCAGCAATACCTCCTCAGTTTTTACTTCTACAAACTTGCTCAGCGCTACCCCTTTCAGTGATCTGAGGACAGGGCTGACCATCACCCCTCCTCCCTCTTCAAATGACTGCTATCCCTAGCAGGCTCACAATACTCGAAAACACATACAATATATGAAAATACAATGCCTAATTAATCTACGCAAACCCAATGATACAAAACAAGAAAACAAACGAAAAAAAACTACAAATACTCCACTACTTTTTGAATCGCAAAGCATCTACACCTACATCTACATGGTTACTCTGCAATTAACACTTAAGAGCCTGGCAGAGGGTTCATCCAACCATTTTCGTACAACCTCTCTACCATTCCACTATCGAATGGCGCGTGGGAAATAGGAACACCTAAATCTTTCCGTTCGAGCTCTGATTTCTCTTATTTTATTATGATGATCATTCGTCCATACGTAGGTGGGTGTCAACAAAATATTTTCGCATTCGGAAGAGAAAGTTGGTGATTGAAATTTCGTAAATAGATCTCACCGCACAGAAAACCGCCTTTGTTTCAGTGACCGCCACCCCAATTCGCGTATCGTATCAGTGACACTGTCACCCCTACTGCGCAATAACACGATACGAGCTGCCCTTCTTTGCAGTTTTTCGATGTCCTCCGTCAATCCTACCTGGTAAGGATCCCACACGGCGCAGCAATATTCCTGCAGAGGACGGATAAGTGTAATGTAGGCTGTCTCTATAGTGGGTTTGTCTCATCTTCTAAATGATCTGATAACAAAGCGTAGTCTTTGTTTCACCTTCCCCACAATATTATCTATGTGGTCTTTCCAATTTAAGTTGCTCGTAATCGTAATTCCTAGGTATTTAGTCGAATTGACAGCCCTTAGATTTGTGCGGTTCTTCGAATACCCAAAATTTATCGAATTTCGTTTAGTACCCATGCGGATGACCTCGCACTTTTCTTTGTGTAGTGCCAGTCGTCACTTTTCGCACCATACAGATATTTTCTCTAGATCATTTTGTAATTGGAATTGATCGTCTGATGAGTTTACTAGACGGTAAATTACAGCGTCATCTGCAAACAATCTAAGGGGGCTGCTCAGATTATCACCTAGATCATTTATGTAAATGAGGAACAGCAGAGGGCTTATGACACTACCTTGAGGAACGCCAGATATCATTTCTGTTCTACTCGATGATTTACCGTCTATCACTACGAACTGTGACCTCCCTAAGAGGAAATCACGAATCAACTCACACAACTGAGATGATACTCCACATGCACGCAATTTGAATAATAGTCGCTTATGAGGAATGATATCAAAAGCCTTCTGCTAATCTAGGAATATGGAATAGATCTGAGATCCCTTGTCGACAGCACTCTTTCCTTCATGGGAATAAAAAGCTAGCTGTGTTGCACAAGAACGATATTTTCTGAATCCATGTTGGTTATGTAAGAATAAGTCATTTCTTCAGGATGATTCATAATGTTAGAGTACAGTATATGTTCCAAAATCCTACTGCAAATTGAGATCAGTGGTATGGGTCTGCAATTCAGTGGGTTATTCCTATTTCCTTTCTTGAATATTGGTGAGACCTGTGCTACTTCCCAGTCATTAGGGACAAACCTTTCGTCAAGTGAGCGGTTGTATATGATTACTAAAAAAGGTGCTATTGTGTCTAAATACTCTGAAAGGAACTTGACTGGTGTACCGTTTAGAGCGGAAACTTGCCTTTCTTAAGAGATTTGAGTTATTTCGCAGCACCTAAGATATCTACTTTTATGTCACTCATGCTAACAGCTGTTTGGTTTCGAATTCTGGAATATTTACTTCGTCTTCTTTTGTGAAGGAATTACGGAAAACTGTATTTAGTAACTCCGCTTTAGTGGCACCATTATCGGTAACATTTCCATCATTATAGCGCAGTGACAGTATTGACAGTTTTTTGCCACTGGTGGGCATCCCTTATGAAAGAATCTCTTTGATTTTTCTACCATATTTTGAGACCATTTTCATTGTGGAAACTATTAAAAGCATCTCACATTCATGTTCGCACTAAATTTCGAGCTTCCGTAAAACTTAGACAGTCTTAGCATACGGTACATCATGCTGTACTCTATCTTCCTGGTCTTCTCTGCGCTGAACACCTCTCTTCACTCTCTCTTTCTTCCTCTTCCCTTAATGTGACATGCCTGGAATAACATTAGGACAACCCTTAAATGGCCGCAACCGCCCAATGTATACTATATTTGTTCTAGTTGGCAACTGAAGGTTAACATTAACTGGGGATGTGGTTTCAACTACTTGGTAGGGCCCTTGATACTTCATGACGAACTTCTTAGTTTTCCCTTTTGGCGTATAGGGGCTGGATAGCATTACCCATTGCCGTACTTTATACAGAGGTAAACTTCTTTTGCGCTTCACTACATCTTCCTGCCTTTCCAGAGCCTTCGTATTTGCCTTTTGTACCCTTTTCCAAACATCCCGAATCGTTCTTGCGAATTGATGTACAGATTGACCAGTCTCTCCTTTCGGTAGCTTCACTAAATCAAACGGTGATAGCATTTTTCGCCCATACACTACCTCTTACAGAGACAAACCGGTATTGGTATGGACTTTTGCACTGTATGTGCATTCAATATGCTTCAAATACTCGTCACACTGATGGTGATGAGAATCCACATAACAACTCAGCATCTTCCCGATTGTTTTGTGTACCCGTTCTGTCCTTCCGTTCGCTCATCCTCAACTTCTTTACATTCAACAATTTACACAGTTACTTCATTAAATCTGACATTAAGTTGGTCCCTCGGTAAGTAATTATTATCGCCGGTACACCAAACTTCAAAATCCAGCTATTTACTAACACTTGCACGACAATTGCTGCCTATTGATTTGGCATAGCGACCATCACCATGCCTCGATAAATGGTCTATTGTTGTCAGAACGAATCTGTTCCCTGAGGGTGTTCGACTAAAAGGTCCTAAGACATTAGTTCCCATCATACACTACTGGCCATTAAAATTGCTACAGCACGAAGATGACGTGCTACAGACGCGAAATTTAACCGACAGGAAGAAGATGCTGTGATATGCAAATAATTAGCTTTTCAGAGCATTCACATAAGGTTGCCGCCGGTGGCGACACCTACAACGTGCTGACATGAGGAAAGTTTCCAACCGATTTCTCATACACAAACAGAAGTTGACCGGTGTTGCCTGATGAGACGTTGTTGTGATGCCTCGTGTAAGGTGGAGAAATGCGTACCATCACGTTTACGACTTTGATAAAGATCGGATTGTAGCCTATCGCGATTGCGATTTATCGTATCGCGACATTGCTGCTCGCGTTGGTAGAGATCCAATGACTGTTAGCAGAATATGGAATCGGTGGGTTCAGGAGGGTAGTACGGAACGCCGTGATGAATCCCAATGGCCTCGTATCAGTAGCAGTCGAGATGACAGGCATATTATCCTCATGGCTGAAACGGATCATGCAGCCTCGTCTCGATCCCTGACTCAACAGATGGGGACGTTTGCAAGACAACAACCATCTGCATGAACAGTTCGATGACGTTTGCAGCAGCATGGACTGTCAGCTCAGAGACCATGGCTGAGGATACCCTTGACGCTGCATCACAGACAGGAGCGCCTGCGATGGTGTACTCAAACGAACCTGGGTGCACGAATGGCAAACCATTATTTTTTCGGATGAATCCATGTTCTGTTTATAGTATCATGATGGTCGCATCCGTGTTTGGCGACATCGCGGTGAATGCACATTGGAAGCGTATACTAGTCATCGCCACACTGGCGTATCACCCGGCGTGATGGTATGGGGTGCCATTGGTTACATGTCTCGACCACCTCTTGTTCGCAATGACGGCGCTTTGAACAGTGGACGTTGCATTTCAGATGTGTTACGACCCGTCTCTCTATCCTTCATTCAGTCCCTGCGAAACCCAACATTTCAGCAGGATAATGCACGACTGCATGTTGCCGGTTCTGTACGGGCTTTTCTGTATACAGAAAATGTTCGATTCCTGCCCTGCCCAGCACATTTTCCAGATCTCTCACCAATTGAAAACGTCTTGTCAATGGTGGCCGAGTAACTGGCTCGCCACAATACGCCAGTCACTACTCTTGATTAACCATGGTATCGTGTTGAAACTGCATGGCCAACTGTACCTGTACACGCCATCGAAGCTCTCTTTGATTCAGTGCCCAGCCATATCAAGGCCGTTGTTACGGCCAGAGGTGATTGTTCTTGGTACTGATTTCTCAGTATCTATGCACCCAAATTGCGTGAATATGTAATCACAATGTCAGTTCTAATACAATATATTTCTCCAATGAATACCAGTTTATCATCTTCATTTCTTCTTGGTGTAGCAATTGTAATGGTCAGTAGTGTAGAAAATGGAAATTTCACTTCCGGCAAAAGTTGTAGATATATCTGTTCCCGACTCAGATCTGCTCTGCGCACGTGGTGTACAATTCTTGACGTACTGATCCACATCTAGTTTCCTACCTCCACCAAGACCTCTCCGCCACTCTCCTATTCGTCGCTCAACACCCACAATGACCAGATTACTCGTGATCATATGCTTCCCTTAAAACCTCATCTCTTAGTTTCGCTGGCACTACTACCTATGGCCGTAACTTCGTTTCCCTGAATAGAAGACTATCATACATATTAAACTTTGGCTGTGTCCTATACACTTTACAATCGTTGTCAGCATCCTGTAAATCTTGCCAAATTGCTAGGTCACAACCTTTGACTTCTACTTTTGCCACCATTCTACTCAGTTCATCCACGTTACCGTGCTTCTTCGTAGGCTTGTGCACCACCTTGTAGTCGAATTCACTTAAGCCTCATAGCCCACCTAGCGAGTCTAGTGGAAAGATCTTTCAACCCCAACAACCACTTCAACACTACCTGAAATCTTCTCCCAATATGAATAACATTTAAAAATGTGATTTCATAGATTATGCTAAACATCTCCCTCCCGGTGATTAATTCCTCTCTGCTGCATTCAACTACGTAGACAATAGACTACAGGATGTTCTTTCCTACTAATTTCCTAAGAATACACCCTAATGCTTGATTCGATACATCGCATGCTAGAATGAATTCTTTTCCAAAATCTGGAAACAAAATACCGGAATCGATGTTAACACTTCTTTCAATTAGTCAGACGCTTTCGGACACTCTTCTGTCCACTCAAATTTCACACCCTTCTGTAACAATCACGTCAATGACTGTGCTAAATCTGCAAAACCCTTCACGAACTTTCAATAGAAATTGCAATAATATTCTGGAGGTGAAATAGTCCCCCATTCGGATCTCCAGGCGAGGACTACTGAGAAGGACGTCATTATCAGGTGAAACAAAACTAGCAATCTACAGATCGGAGCGTGGAATGTCCAATCCCCTAATCGGGCCCGTAGGTTAGAAAATTAATGAAGCGAAATGGATAGGTTCAAGTTAGATATAGTGGGAATTAGTCAAGTTCAGTGGCAGGAGGAACAGCACGTCTGGTCAGATGATTACAAGTCTAGTAATACAAAGTCAAAGAGGGGAAATGCAGGAGTAGGTTTAATAATGAAGAAAAAAGTTTGAATGCTGGTAAGCTTCTATGAACATCATAGCAAACGCATTATAGCAGCCAAGATAGAGACGAAACTCACTCCTATCACAGTAGTACAAGTTTATATGCCAACTAGCTCCGCAGATGAGGAGGAAATGTATGCTGAGGGCAAAAAAAAAAAAAAAAAAAAAAAAAAAATCACATCGTTGAGGGATAGGAAAATTTAATAGTCATGGGGGACTGGAATTCGATAATAGGGAAAGAAAGAGAACGAAAAGTACTAGGTTAAAATGGACCGGGAGAAAGGAATGAAAGAGGAAACCGCCTGGTAGAATATTGCACAGAGCATGATTTAATCATAGGTAATACTTGGTTTAAGAATCGTGAAAGACGGTTGTATACGTGGGAGAGACCTGGAGAAACTGGAAAGTTCCAGATTGCTTATATTACGGGAAGATAGAGATTTTGGAACCAGTTTTTAAGTTGTAAGACGTTTCCAGAAGCAGATATAGACTCTGACCACAAATTCTTGGTTATGAACTGTAGATTGAAACTGAAGAATACCAAAAATTTTGGAAATTAAGGTGATGGGACCTAGATAAACTGAAAGAACCATACGTTCTAGAGAGTTTCAGAGAGAGCATTAGGGATCGTTTGAGAAATACAGGGGAAAAGAGTACAGTAGGAGAACAATGGGTAGCTTTGGATGATGAAATAGTGAACTCAACGGAGGATCAAGTAACTAAAAACACGAGGACTCGTAGAAATCCTCGGTTAAAGTGCAAAATGGCTGAACATGAATGGATGTAGAAGCATATATCACTAGTGGTAAGATAGATACCTTCTACAGGAAAATTAAAGCTACGTTTGGAGGAAAGAGAACCACTTGTATGAATATCAAGAGCTCAAATGAAAACCAGTCCTAAACAATGAAGGTAAGGCAGAAAATTGGAAGCGGTATGTGAGAGTCTATACAAGGGAGATGTGCTTTAGAGTAATAATATGGAAATGAAGATGAGAAAGGAGATGTCATACTGCTTTAAGAAATTGACAAAGCACTGAAACATGAGCCGGCCGCGGTGGTCTAGCGGCTCTGGCGCTGCAGTCCGGAACCGCGGGACTGCTACGGTCGCAGGTTCGAATCCTGCCTCGGGCATGGGTGTGTGTGATGTCCTTAGGTTAGTTAGGTTTAAGTAGTTCTAAGTTCTAGGGGACTTATGACCTAAGATGTTGAGTCCCATAGTGCTCAGAGCCATTTGAACCATTTTTGAACTGAAACATGTAAGTCAAAACAAGACCCCGGGAGGAGACAACATTCCGTCAGAGCTGCTGATAGCCTTGGAAGAGCCTCCCAGAACAAGACTCTTCCATTTGGTGAGCAATATGTACGAAACAGCGGAATACCCTCAGACCTTGAGAAGAATATAGTAATTCCAATTCCGGAGAAAGCAAATGTTGACAGGTGTGAAAATTGCCTAACTATCAGATTAATGAGTCATGGTTTCAAAATATTAACACGAATCGTGTACAGAAGAATGGAAAAACTGGTAGAAGATGACCTCTGGGACGATCAATTTGGATTTCGGAAAAAATGTAGGAAAACGTGAGGCAACACAGAGCCTACGACTTCTCGTAGAAGATAGAGTAAGGAAACACAAACCTACGTTTATAGCATTTGTAGACTTAGAGAAACTTTTTGGCAATGTTGACTGGAATACTCTCTCTCAAATTCTAAAATGGCAACGGTAAGATAAGAGACCGAAAGGATTTTTACAATTTGTACAGAAACTAGATGGCAGTTATAAGAGTCGAGGGGAATGAAACGGAAGCGATGGTGGAGAAGGAAGTGAGACAGGGTTGTAGCCTGTCCCCTATGTTATTAAATCTGTATACTGAGCAAGCAGTAAAGAAAACAAAAGAAGAAATTGAAGTGGGAATTAACGTCCAGAGAAAAGAAATAAAAACTTTGAAGTTTACCTATGACATTGTGATTCTGTTAGATATAGCGAAGGACCGGGAAGAGAAGTTGAATGGAATGAACAGTGTTTTGAAAGGAGGATATAAGATGAACATCAACAAAAGAAAAACGGGGATAACAGAATGTGGTCGAAATAAATCAGGTGACGCTGAGGGAATTAAGTTAGGAAATGAGTCACTTAAAGTAGCAGATCAGTTTTGCTATTTGGGGAGCAAAATAACTTATGATGGTTGCAGTAAAGAAGACATAAAATGTAAACTGGCTATGGCAAGGAAAGCGTTTCTGAAGAAGAGAAACTTATTAATATCGTGTATATATTTAAGTGTCGGGAAGTCTTATTTGAAAGTATTTTTATGGAGTGTAGCCATGTGTGGAAGTCAAACGTGGACGATAAACGTTTTTGACAAGAAGGAAAGAGAAGCATTTGAAATGCTACAGAAGAATACTGAAGATTAGGTGGGTAGATTATGTAACTACTGAGGAAGTACTGAACAGAATTGGGGAGAAGAGATATTTGTGGTACAACCCGACTAAAAGGTGGGATCGGTTGGTAGGACAAATTCTGAGGCATCAGGGGATCGCAAATGTAGTATTGGAGGGAAGCGTGGATGTAAAAATCGTAGGTGGACACCAAGAGATGAATACACTATGCAGATTCAGAAGTATGTATGTTGCCGTAGTTACTTGGGGATGAAGAGGCTTGCGCAGGATAGAGCAACAAGAGAGCTACATCAAACCAGGCTTTGGACTGAAGACCACCACAACAACAACAACGAGTTTCATTATATCGTTCTTCGTGAATTATACGTATGAGCAGGTTATGCCACACTAAGGATCGTTGACGTTCGACCGATCACTGTTGATTAAGATGGAATGGTTGGTGGTGAAGTCTAAGCGTACATTATTTCGTTAATAGGGAACTGACATCCTTGTAACACCTGCTTCTCCATAACGCTCATCATCGTCACCATATTATTCCCTCCCTTATTGCCTTCCGACAACAGTTTCGCGACCCTCGATTAGATGACTAGAATGTTGAGTTTTTGGTTTATTTTCAGGAGGATGAAGTATTGTTTTTGTTGTTAATTCCCCCTCCCATAAATCACCAGGTCCCGACGGCCTTCGGAAAGAATTTTATTTACATATTAGGTATCTCTTGAACTCCACTTTTAGTAACATTTTCAACGAAATTTTGCAGGGCTCCAAACTGCTGTACTTGCGAACTTTATGGTGAGGAAAATTGTTATCATTCCGAAGCATCATGGCCGTTTAACAGCGGATAATTTTCGTCCCCTCACGTTACTCAATTTTTACTACAGAAATGTTGCACAGGCTGTAAACGGCTTGGTCGTATGATTGATAAAAATCAGCGTCGCCTCATTGGTCGTACAATTTTGATCCAGGTGACAGAATGTAGGGGGCGGCTGTTTCGCCTGTTCAATGTGCTTGTGCCTCCTTGGAATTTTTGTGCCATTTGATCGCGTTAGTCACTCACATCTCGTTCGCTTATTGGAGATTGTTGGTTTTAACGCTCCTACATGTGTTGTTCTTTCTAACTTCTGAGATGGTCAACGGTCGGTTGAAGCCACCGGTTTTTCTATGTCCGGAAGTGCCTCAGGGCAGTCCGCATTCTCTCTTTGTTTGTCCATTCTCTTGAACCGTGTTGCGGCAAGTCGCTAATCGGAATTCAGATCTAGAACTATCAGGGGGGAATCTCACAGTTGGGTCATATGTCGATAACGTTGTGTTCCTCCTTCGACGAATGAGGAAGTCCCATTCTAAAACAGATAGCTGAGGATTTTTGTCGTACTCCAGGTGCTCGGTTAAATGGAGTCAAATGCCGATTGGTCAACCTACGCGGCTTCGTGGACGCTGTCTCCCTTTGACACATTTAGTGCAGCACTATACATCTGTGGTGGTTGTCGCTGATCATTGCCCACTGAAGATGGCAGCTTTGAACTGGAACTCTATTACTGCTAAAATTCAGGCTGCTGTACTGGAACATGAACGACGCTCGCTTACCATTTTGCCAAATGTACTGATATTGGTTACCTAAATTTTGTGAGGCGTATGTTGTATAGTACAGATCTGTCCCTTACCCAAAACAGAAGCGAAAAAATTGCAATAACTGTCTGGTTGATTTATATGACGATGCCTCAAATGGAAGAAAGCTTGCTTGCCTCTATGAGATTTCACATGTAAGGTGACTGAATTGTATGTCCGACGCATGATACTGATTGTTTCCTGGTAACTGTATACTATCACGTCCCCATTCTTCTCTATCGTACAGTCGGTGAGTCTTGCGTCGCCTGTTGAGATTGGTCGCTGTAGTCCCACATGTTCGTTGGAAAGTTGGGTTCCCTATTGGCGTAAATGGCCCTTATCATATCTCGTTTGTTTCTTTAGCAAGATGTTTCATTGATCGTTTTCTCTGTTATATGTAGGGGGAAAACAGATCCGCGTTTAGACACGTGTTTTTGCCCTTTAGCTGTTTGTTGCTGCAGTTTTATTTAAAATAGGCGGTAAAGCGTGTGCCTCTGAAGCGAGAGACTGTATGAAAAAAACAATCTGCAGATAAACGCGGAGGTCGTAACAAAAAGAAAAAGTGGTGAGGGCAGCTCACTTTTACGCGAAGGACCCAGGTTCTAGTCCCGGGGCTACCAACAATTTTCCGTGGTGGGAGGTACTGGAGAGGGTTTTACTCAGCCTCGTGATACCAACTGAAGAGCTGCTAGAGCATGTAGTAGCTACTCCTGGTCACAAAAACTTACAACCGCCAGGGGAGCGGCATGCTCACTGCACGTTCCTTTGTACTGCATCCTTTGCCCTAGGATGACACGGCTGAAGGTCGGTACGGGATGAGCCCTCTGGGGTTTGTGAATGGAGTTAACATATAAGAAAATTAAAAAAGCTTTCGAAGAAATAAGAAGCAGCTGTACAACAATCACGAGATCACATGTCAAGTAAGTGTTGAGCAAAGCCTGGAGATACATAACTGTTAAGTCTTTCGAGGCCACTTGTTGACAAATTGCCTATTGTCTGCTGTCTCGGGTTCTTCCGTCGAACTTCGTTTGATAATTTTTCTGACATTTCGCAAGCACGAGTGGCTAGCATTGTCAAAGCTTCATCTTCAATTGCTGGTGGTGAACTGGAGTCGCGCTCGTGGACACAAATTATATGTACCTGGCGCGCCAATGTCCTTGAGCTCTCCGTTGGACTATGGCGCGCGAAGTACATATAGTCTGCGGCGGCGAGCGCGACTCCATTCCACCAGCAGCAGTGGAGGTAGAAGCTTTGGCAATGCCAGCCACTCGTGCTGGCGAAGTGTCAGAAAAATTATCAAAAAATGTCAGCCGAAGAACCCGAGACGGAAGCCAACAGGCAATTTGTCAAAGAAAGGAAGGTCGGTGGACGTAATAGATAAGCCCACTGGGCACCATATTAGACATTCCTTAAAAATGATCATTAAGTGGATTCAGCTCGATCTAGCCTTCTTGAGGGCTCTCTTAGTCGGCGAGCTCAGATCATTATCTACATTAGTGGCACCGGTACACGCTGTTCGCGTCATGTCTCTGGGGAATTAATATCTCACTGTGTTATTTGTTATACAGTTAGTATTAGGAAAGTGTCACACAGTGCAGATGGGCAACCTGTTGGCAGGGCATGAGCACAGTCGAAGGGCAGTAATTACGTATGTTATTCTGTAGGTGCGGTTGCATCTCGAGCCACTCACTCACCTGCATCTCTGCGATCTGAATGTCTTCCACCGTGACGCCCAGCCGCTTGCTGGCGAATGCAACCTCTCCTGGAGTCGCAGGTTGGAAGCTGCAGGTGTAGCTATCATGCAGTGACTCTGTAAAGTAGAAAGGATGATCAAACATCGCCAGAAGAAGGTGTTAATAGCTACATTTGTTAAAGAGACTGAAAGATCGGAGAGCTTCTGGGAAGAGTGCCGTGTCTCTAATAATTGGGAGAACAAACATATTTCTGCAGCAATTAGAACGAGGTGTCCTATTCAAATGTCGTGTCAGCGTCAGTTAGTGACCGGACGGATACAAATGGCATTGTGCAACAATAGTGACTACAATAGTTACACTTCCTGACAGTCCGCAGCTTGTGGTCTCCCGGTCGCTTTCGGAGCACGGGGTCATGGGTTCGATTTCCGGCAGGGTAAGGAGTTTTCACCAGACTCGAGATGACTGGGTGTTGGTGTTGTCCTCATCATTTCATCATCATTCCTGAAAGTGGACAGTTTGGACTGAGTAAAGGTTGGGAATTTCTACGGTTGCTGATAACCGCGCAGTTGAGCGCCCTGCAAACCAAACATCATCATCATCTTCCTGACAGGAGAACAGGTGGTACGGTACTTTAGAAATGTGACACGCTCCAAGCAGTGCCACAGTGAGCCATCAGTTGTATGTGTAGAGCCGGCCAGGGTAGCCGAGCGGTTATAGGCGCTACAGTCTGGAACAGCGCGACCGCTACGGTCGAAGATTCGAATCCAGCTTCGGCCATGGGTGTGTGTGATATCCTTAGGTTAGTTAGGTTTAAGTAGTTCTAAGTTCTAGGGGACTGATAACCTCAGAAGTTAAGTCCCATAGTGCTCAGAGCCATTTGAACCATTTGCATGTGTAGAAACTGAGCACACGAATGGTTTAGGAGCCAAGCCACCCAAACTGAGCACACGGGTCGTTTAGGAGCCAAGCCACACAGGCGACTGGTTGGGATGCCGAGCTGAGAAGGACTCCCGAATTCAGATTAATTTTGGAGAGGGAACAAACAGCGAGGTCATCGGTCGCATCGAATTAGGGAAGGAGGGAGAAGGAAATCGTCCGTGCCTTTCCAAAGGAACCATACCGGCATTTTCCCGAAGTGATTTAGTGAAATCACGGAAAACTTAAAAAAGGATTTTCGGACGCGGATTGACGCGAGTTTGAACCGTCAACCTCCCGAATGCGAGTCCAGTGCGCTAACAACTGCGCCACTTCGTTCGGTCAGAATTCTGGCTTAGTATTGGAGTTTAATTGTGCGAGAACGGGATGCAAAGGAGCTTGCTGGTAAACTACGATGTCATTCAGACTTCTAAAAAGGAAACAAAATACGCTTCAGGAGAGTGAAGAAACAATTTACGAGTGACTCTACAAATGTTTATCAATTTTCAGCTGCCCTCGTTTGTTTAACATGCCAGTATAATTCTAATTTTTTTGTTTATGTCCCACGTTTTGCGATGGAAAGTGAAATAATTTGTAAGTTAAAAACTTCCATTATTAAAATTTAAGAAAAAACAAATATTGGCATTTTTTTCCACTCATTTTCACAGAAGCTATATTTCTCATCTGGACTCTGATCGGTCTTGAAGTTAAAACCAATGTGGACATCAGTTGAAGTTCTGCTTGGATCTGTTTCCCAATGTCTCTTGTAGGCCCGTCTGTAGCGTAACAGACAGCGAGGAATTAAAAGATCCCAAGAAAATGTCGTGCTGTCAGCAAAGGCACTCGGTCGTCTGCTACAGTAACCCATAATGCCATATTTCGCCGCCCTGTCCTAACAGATACGTCTGTCGTACGTCCCAGTTTGGTTTCTGCAGTTATTTTATGCAGTGTTGCTTTTTTGTTGGCACCGACAACTCTACGCAAATGTCGCTGGTCTCGGTCGTTAAGTGAAGGCCGTCGGCCACTGGGTTATCCATGGTGAGAGGTAATGTCTGAAATCTGGTATTTCCGGCACACTCTTGGCACTATGGTTCTTGGAATATTGATTTCCCTAACGATTTCCGAAATGGGATGTCTCATGCATACAGCTCCAACTACCATTCCACAATCTCATTGTGTTAATTTCCGTTGTCAGACCGAAACCTTTTCACATGAATTTAAGTGACAACTCCACCAATGCACTGTCCTATAGGTATGCGATACTACCGCCATCTGTGTATGCGCATGATACTATCCGATGACTTCTCTCACCTCAGAGTATATCAAGCGTCCCTGTACTATAAAAAGAGGAAATACGAGATGTAGTAGGAGAAATGAGTGACGTTGGTATGTTGGAATCATTTTTTACCCACTGGTTCTCGTCAAATGAAAGGCGCACATACCCAGGCAAAATGTTGGGGGGGGGGGGGGGGAGGACGCTCCCCTTCCCCTAGCTCTCAAAGAAATGTCGTGACAACAGGAGTTTTTCTACACCCAGGTTTTTAAAAGTATTGGGTCTGGAACTTTTTATGGCTACTTACAAGTCGCTATTTGTCTTCCAGAAATTACAAAGACTCCATACCCCTAGGGCTAGCCCCCCGCGCCCTCGCTCAAACCTACAAACTGTCATATGGGCGCGTTTGCTTCTACAGTGACTCGCGCTGCCACCCATTAATTGTTTATGGTTGAAATGGCTCTGTGCACTATGGGAGTTAACATCTGAGGTCATCAGTCCCGTAGAACTAAGAACTACTTAAACCTAACTAACCTAAGGAATCACACACATCCATGCCCGAGGCAGGATTCGAACCTGCGACAGTAGAGGTCGCGCGGTTCCGGACTAAAGCGCCTAGGAATGCTCGGCCACACCGGCCGGCATTAGTTGCTTATCTAAATACGTACTGCAATGGCCCACACACAACAACTGAATATCGCCTCACAGTCACCCACAGCGCCGAAAAATGGTGCGCCGTCCGTAGTGAACGAGCGGTTCTAGGCGCTTCAGTATGGAACCCCACGACCGCTACGGCCGCAGGTTCAAACCCTACCTCGGGCATGGATATGTGATGTCCTTAGGTTAGTTAGGCTTAAGTAGCTCTAAATTCTAGGGAACTGATGACCTCAGATGGTAAGTCCCATAGTGCTCAGAGCCATTTGAACCATTAAAAATGGTGCGGACGAGGGCAATAGCAAACATTATACCCACTTTTGAACGACATAGCCCCCAATGAAGATTACTGATATTATAAAGATCAGCTACACGAATCATTATCTACACTAACAGACACTGACGTCAAATTCCACAATCTTCTCGCTGACGCTGATTCGGCTACTGGCACGTCCAAATGTAACGAATATACAGATGCCACCAATCGCGCTATTTTATGCACGCCACGGGGAATAAAAGGGAAACTGATGAACTCCGTAGCCCACACTACCATTTATGATACACAATCTGCAATGAGCGTCTCTTCTGTTGTTCCAGTAGCAGATATGAGGCTCTTCAACATAACACTTGAGACTGTTTCTGAGGGCGTCGAGACCGGGACTCGTTTTTGGTAACAGTTCCAGCTGTCGGTAGCTCAGGATCCCACGATATCGGCCATTCATAAAAAAGATATTTTTTGTAACTTCTTAGAAGTGGAGCCAAAGAATTTAGCTGATGGTATCGCTGTGACTCTGACACATCTGAACAAACCAAGAGATTTCCCATAGCACGCTATGGCGATAAAAAATAGTATTATACACACACACCTGGATTAAAATCACCTAGATTATTTTGAATCAATTAAACCAACACAATTTCCGAATTCAAAATCAATTATTTCTACATTTATCGATGTTAATGGCCACATACAAGCTCTCCGCGCGATCGGTGAGGACGTGAAAGTTTATGTTCATGTACTAGCACCAAACGATCTCTCAACTTTTCTTAGCCATTTTTGCCGAAGCTGTCTCATTCATGTCAAGTAAACCGGTCCTTCGGGAAGCGACGAATCTCGGTTGATGGAATTTATAGGAGTGGAAGATTCACTGTATTTCGCATAAGATCCACTGTGGCAAAGAAACTTCGACCTGTACTACCACGACAGCAGCCCTTCATATCCATTCTAATCAGATACAAGCATTACCCAAACGCAATAATAGTTATGGTCTTTTGCGGAGAACGTGGCGATTGGGCCCAAGAATGTAATAAAATTACTGACTTCACTGAACGAAAACAGAAAATGAGACTTGCTAACAGGTGTTTTCCATGTCTAGCAAAGGACATAAAGTGATAAATTGAGAGAGAAAGGGTAGGACATTTTTTGATAACACTAAAAAAGTGCGGCGCAAGTTGACATGTGTCGAAAGCATAACGTGTAAGATCTCAGTAGCGTAGAGCAACGTCCCTTCTGCTAGTAAAATAGATGCCACTACATAAACTTCTTATTCTTGCAAACAGCTCAGGTGCGCCTCATAGTGCCAACAGGACGAAGGGAAACTTACTCGATGTGTGCTAGACAACGGAAGCGAAGCATCCACAATAGCAAAGTCAAGATTCGAAACTGCCAGCCTCCGACCAACGACAACTTAATGTTTGCACGTTCGAATCTCTTACTAGTTCCTCGCGACGGCGTCTGAAATAATTCTGCAACTTCCATCAACGGGTATAAAAGTGACTACTGCTTCACACCTCAGCCTAGAGTTTCAGAAGATGCTAGAAATGTGTTAACATGTCCGTACACTGCAGTTAGCTGATCCACGGAGAGATTTCCAACACACACTCATCGAGGTTTCTGTTGGCAGTGATCATTATAGGAAGAATGTTACCGTTATTCTACCGATCATCGCTTGTAAATCCATTGTTCTGTTTCCCATCACACTCGGTTTGATCCCAGCGGCAGCAGATATGTTCAAACTTATATTCCGTCAGACTACAAATTGAGACCATTTTGGGACTTAGAGACAACTGGGAATATAGCGCATCATGATCCAGTGAAGCCGAATAAAGTTTCTGCCTTTCTTCAAGAACTTCACGCATTTTGTCCTGTGAATGATCACTTAAGAGTCGTTCGTCTGCCTGAGAAACAAAACGTTGTTCTATCTTCATTGCAACATATGGGTAGCAAAAGTTCGATCTCCATATCTTGCGTAATTATTGACCAAATTTAAAATGCTTTCGTAATCAACTCACTAAGACGTATAATTGTCTGTTTAAAACACTAACGTAAGTATTACGGTTAGAAACTGTGTTTGTCTTGAGGAGCACAAATGCCGATACTTCATTCGTACAAACAGCAGACTCTCGACTATTCTCAATTATTCAAAATGACAGTCATAATCGCATTATTTATTTTGCCGTCAACCGGTTTCAACCCGCGATGGGGTCATCTTCAAGGCAATTTACACCGTTTTGTCGCTCGCTGGAGTCGTCACGCGTGATACACTCCTGGAAATTGAAATAAGAACACCGTGAATTCATTGTCCCAGGAAGGGGATACTTTATTGACACATTCCTGGGGTCAGATACAACACATGATCACACTGACAAAACCACAGGAACATAGACACAGGCAACAGAGCATGCACAATGTCGGCACTAGTACAGTGTATATCCACCTTTCGCAGCAATGCAGGCTGCTATTCTCCCATGGAGACGATCGTAGAGATGCTGGATGTAGTCCTGCGGAACGGCTTGCCATGCCATTTCCACCTGGCGCCTCAGATGGACCAGCGTTCGTGCTGGACGTGCAGACCGCGTGAGACGACGCTTCATCCAGTCCCAAACATGCTCAATGGGGGACAGATCCGCAGATCTTGCTGGCCAGGGTAGTTGACTTACACCTTCTAGAGCACGTTGGGTGGCACGGGATACATGCGGACATGCATTGTCCTGTTGGGACAGCAAGTTCCCTTGCCGGTCTAGGAATGGTAGAACTATGGGTTCGATGACGGTTTGGATGTACCGTGCACTATTCAGTGTCCCCTCGACGATCACCAGTGGTGTACGGCCAGTGTAGGAGATCGCTCCCCACACCATGATGCCGGGTGTTGGCCCTGTGTGCCTCGGTCGTATGCAGTCCTGATTGTGGCGCTCACCTGCACGGCGCCAAACACGCATACGACCATCATTGGCACCAAGGCAGAAGCGACTCTCATCGCTGAAGACGACACGTCTCCATTCGTCCCTCCATTCACGCCTGTCGCGACACCACTGGAGGCGGGCTGCACGATGTTGGGGCGTGAGCGGAAGACGGCCTAACGGTGTGCGGGACCGTAGCCCAGCTTCATGGAGACGGTTGCGAATGGTCCTCGCCGATACCCCAGGAGCAACAGTGTCCCTAATTTGCTGGGAAGTGGCGGTGCGGTCCCCTACGGCACTGCGTAGGATCCTGCATCCGTGCGTCGCTGCGGTCCGGTCCCAGGTCGATGGGCACGTGCACCTTCCGCCGACCACTGGCGACAACATCGATGTACTGTGGAGACCTCACGCCCCACGTGTTGAGCAATTCGGCGGTACGTCCACCCGGCCTCCCGCATGCCAACTGTACGCCCTCGCTCAAAGTCCGTCAACTGCACATACGGTTCACGTCCACGCTGTCGCGGCATGCTACCAGTGTGAAAGACTGCGATTGAGCTCCGTATGCCACGGCAAACTGGCTGACACTGACGGCGGCGGTGCACAAATGCTGCGCAGCTAGCGCCATTCGACGGCCAACACCGCGGTTCCTGGTGTGTCCGCTGTGTCGTGCGTGTGATCATTGCTTGTACAGCCCTCTCGCAGTGTCCGGAGCAAGTATGGTGGGTCTGACACACCGGTGTCAATGTGTTCTTTTTTCCATTTCTAGGAGTGTAGTTACCATCAGTGCAGAGGCAGGGTGACGACTCCAGCGAGCGACCAACTGGTGTAAATTGCCCTGAAGATGACCCCATCGCAGGTAGAAACCGGTTGGCGGCAAAATAAATAATGATTTTGTTAATATTTTCTGACTCATTACATAATACATACTAGTTATAACTGTTTGTCATCTACATACTGCAACCTTCAAAAATTACTGCATGGAACATAAAGCGATCTGATGTGAAAATCAGGCCTGACAAGAAAGTTGAAACTTACAGGTTTGAGTTTTAAAAAACAATGAGGGATGATTATTTTCCCTCCTTTAGCCATGTTCCACGCTACAGTGTCCTTGCACTTACGCTAAGAGGTAAAACCATCGGGCGTTGCTTCCTTCGGCTCACTAATACTCGTATACTGCTGCACTGCTTCAATCGTCTTGAACCCTTCCGAATGTGGGATGAGATTTCTCTAGTCATCTAAATTTGCCTGCTCCTCTTGTGTTACGTCTTCGTTCGTCGCCATTTCCTCAATATCTTTGTCAGTTAATCAACCTCATCATTTGCCATACAATCTTTGACCTGTTCTATATCGACACCCTCACAGGGCGGTACATTTGTGAGCAACGAAACAATATCACCTTTTCCATCTCTATCTTCGGTTTCACCAAATGGATTCAAAGTTCAAATCTCCACTTTCGTGATCTAAAAGAAGTTTCCAAGACCTTACAAGTGATATGTTCTGAACCCCTTCCTACACTTCGGCGAACCACCTTACGACATCTAGCAAGTCTGTCCTCTTCTGAATTGTTACACAGTCTCCTTCATTACCAATCATTGATGCCAAAGGGCTGAGAAAAGGTCGACGATATTTCTTCTTTAGCATTTCAAGGATTCCTCTTGCGCTATCGGCTGACAAAGAGCAGTCTCATTTGCTGGTAAACGCTTTGGTGTCTCCATCTGTGGGTTCGTCACTGGCAGGGTGTGAAGACACGTTATCGGCAGAGATTTCATCGGTAAATTGTTGTCTTTCAAATACTTCTCTACAGCTAGTGATAATTCATTTTGGAACCCGGTATTAAGGATTTCTGAATTCATACGTGCTTTCGTTTAGTGAGTGAAATGTAGGGGTGGTGATACCCGATTTTTCAGCTTTTTGAAAGATGTAGGTTTCCGTGGTTATTCTGTTAAGGTAATATCAAGGTTGAGGTTGCCAGTTATATTACTGCAAGCCAATACGGTAAATCGTTCCTTACCTTACTTGTACCCAGCTGCCTCAGCTCCTTTTTTGAGGCAAGCGTTTTCGTAGGAAGCATATTATACTTTAAACCACCAGCTGCTTGCCAGAAATGCCCTCCTGGTCAATTAACTTCTAAAGATAGACTTTAAACAACGGAGCAGCCTTTTTGTCAGCGCTAAGGCCTCTCCACTAACGGTAATCTGGCGAATACTGAATCGTTATATCCATCAATCCGACTGTCCGTCACTGGCAGTCAGTTTTGAGTCTACTCCTGTATCTGAGCTTTCCTCCTTTGTGGGCCCAGTAACGGGCAAATCTTTTCGTGTTAAATGTTCATTACTCAAAAATAAAGCTTCTCAACTTCTTCGTGCTTACCTTTCAGCATTGTCGCATTTATTTTTATTCCACTTCTTCCACTAGCTCGGACCGCATACAACTTTTCAATTTCTGCTCGATTTTTTTCTAGATTCCTACAGTACTTTTTAGTGCTTCTAATCCATATCAAAGGTTTTGGTTGCTGCCCCATAATCAATTCACATTATAGTACGTAGATTCATAGTCACTGCAAGCTTTTTCCATTTATCTCCCTGTTCCCGACTCTTTAATTAAAACACAAAATTTAACAGTCGTTTTGGACGTTTGATATGCAACAGAAGAAACAAAGAATGCAGGAATTCCAACATAGCTTCTCTGCACATGTTTTCATTATTACTTGTGAGCCCTGGAAGAGGGCACTAATCATCGTTTTTGAAGAGTGGTTCGAGTAATTTGATCAAAACTAACTATATAGTATGTACCTCATAACTGCGACTCCAGATGTGCTAAAGCATAAAACATTCGGAAAGGGCACACGGAATAATAAAGAACGCCCGTTAGCTAAGGCTTTGGAGAAGTACAGTACATACTTTAAATTAATCCTGTTGGTGACCGAATTGTGTTATCTTCATTTACATCTACATCAATACTATTCACACCACCTGACGTCGTGTGGCTGAGAGAACATCTGACACCACTAATTGATCCCCCTCCACTGTTCCATTCATGGATGGCACGTGGGAGAAATGACTGTCGGCAAGCCTCTGTATTAGCTACAATTTCTCGAATTTTCTCGTTATGGTTGTTTCACGAGACCATCCAAGCTCTTCACTACTAATGGCATACACTTTGCAGGTCGTCACATTGTATTTCCTCTATACAGGGTGAATCACGGAAAACTTGCACCTCAAATACTGCAGAAATGGGAAGTTATATTGATGTGCAGTTTTCACAGAATGGATCAGTAGTCAGAGCTCGAACTGTTAGCCAATCAACAGATTGTAATAATATTTAGAACGTGTGCTTTTTGTGCAAACATACGAGTACACTTTTTTATATGGAACGCAGCGTATTGATATTAACAAACTAAAAGCAGGATGAAGGATTCTAGTGCGAGTTGTTTACGAGATACCGTATTTTGAAAGCTTTCCACACCAACACTTGTACATACCTGTGGTAGCACACACTACAGAATAGCACAAGTGCATATACTAGTTACATGGATTCTGATCAGTAATGAACCAATTGACCATCAGAGGTTGTGTTGAAAATGAGCACACGCTTCCAGTCTGGGACGACTGTTGGACACGTGCTAGCATTTCAGCGGAGATGTCCGAGCAGGTTACAGTCATACGTCATTGGTCTCCAGAAGAGTGTAGCGTTCCAAAAGATTGGAAAAGGGCAAAGGTCATCCCCGTTTTCAAGAAGGGACGTCGAACAGATGTGCAGAACTATAGACCTATATCTCTAACGTCTATCAGTTGTAGAATTTTGGAACGTATTACGTTCGAATGTAACGACTTTTCTGGTCACTACAAATCTACTCTGTAGGAACCAGCATGGGTTTCGAAAAAGACGATCGTGTGAAACCCACCTCGCGCTATTCGTCTATGAGACTCAGAAGGCCATATACACGGGTTCCCAGGTAGATGCCGTGCATCTTGACTTCCGCAAGGCGTTTAATACAGTTCCCCACAGTCGTTTAATGAAGAAAGTAAGAGCATATGGACTGTCAGACCAATTGTGTGATTGGATTGAAGAGTTCCTAGATAACAGTAGATAACAGAACGCTGTATGTCTTTCTCAATGGAGAGAAGTCTTCCGCAGTAAGAGTGATTTCTGCTGTGCCGCAAGGGGGTGTCGTAGGACCGTTTCTATTCACAATATATATAAATTACCTTGTGGATAACATCGGAAGTTCACTGAGGCTTTTTGCGGATGATGCTGTAGTATATCGAGAGGTTGTAACAATGGAAAATTGTACTGAAGTGCAGGAGTATCTGCAACGAATTGACGCATGGTGCAGGGAATGGCAATTGAATCTCAATGTAGACAAGTGTACTGTGCTGCGAATACATAGAAAGAAAGATCCCTTATCATCTAGCTGCAATATAGCAGGTCAGCAACTGGAAGCAGTTAATTCCATAAATTATCTGGGAGTAGGCATTAGGAGTGATTTAAAGTTGAATGACCATATAAAATTAATCATCGGTAAAGCAGCTGCCAGACTGAGATTCATTGGAAGAATTCTAAGGAAATGCAGTCCGAAAACAAAGGAAGTAGTTTACAGTACACTTGCTCGCCCGCTACTTGAATACTGCTCACCGGTGTGAGATCCGTACCAGATAGGGTTGATAGAAGAGAAAGGGAAGAGCCAACGGAAAGCAGCGCGCTTCGTTACAGGATCATTTAGTAAACGCGAAAGCGTTACGGAGATGATAGATAAACTCCAGTGGAAGACTCTGCAAGAGAGATGCTCAGTGGCTCGGTACGGGCTTTTGTTGAAGTTTCGAGAACATACCTTGACCGAGGAGTCAAGCAGTTTATTGTTCCCCCCTACGTATATCTCTCGAAGAGACCATGAGGATAAAATCAGAGAGATTACAGCCCTCACAGAGGCATACCGACAATCTTTCTTTCCACGAACAATACGAGACTGGAATAGAAGGGAGAACCGATAGAGGTACTCAAGGTATCCTCCGTCACACACCGTCTGGTGCCTTGCGGATGATGGATGTAGATGTACATGTAGATTGCGTATTATCGGGTGTTGTTGGTATGTCCTTGTAGACAGCGTCTTTCAGCTTCCCCACAGAAAAAGTCCACAGGCGTCAAATCCGGGTAATGGGCTGGCCAAGGTACAGGTTCTCTGCGTTCAATGCAACGATTTGGAAACAGTTTGTGAAGATAAGGTGTAGTACTTCGTGCTCTATGGTGTGGACAGCAATCATGTTGGTACCATAGATACGTCCTAGTCTGCGGAAGAACGACTTCTAATATCAGTTGCTGAATGTATGTTAGAAGGCTGCGATACTTGTGTGCGTTCAGTGTTTCGTCTATGAAAGAACTAGCCTGTAAGCTGATGTTTCACTATCCTTCGCCACACATTTCCACTCCATAGCCGCTGACGTTCCACCTGATGAAACAGACCAATAGTGCGTGTTTCAGCGGTTTACATGGCCATGATTCGTAAATGTGGCTTCCTGACTATGCAAAATACATGCTGCATTTGGAGTATCCTGTTCTACGTGCAGAAGTTAACATGATTCTCATAATCGTCTAGACAATAGTCGTGCCACAAGGGATTTACCACTTTTAAATTGCCTTGGTTTTTAAAAGAACTTGTAATCAACATTTAAATAAAGTTGATGGCAAAATACTAAACTGTTCATTAATACCTACAAAGCTATGAAAATATGAGGTATTAATACTGGGTTTATTTGCTGTGTAAATGTGGAGAATTAGGTGTTCTAACAAATATTTGCATAATAAAAACGATATAGAAGATGTCATAAGTCAATAAATGAAATAGATATAGATATGTCGCTTTGAGGGATGATAACCACACTGCAATGCTATTATCCGAGATAACGTTTGTTGAAATCGTATGAAGCCATTAAAAGTTGTTAATTCAGAGGATAACTGTAAAAACATTCATTCGCTGTGAATTTTTGTCGAAAAACCAAGAGTTATAAAATGTCCGGCTTTGATATTATTTTGTACTCTGCCATTTCCCGGAGCATGTTTTGCACAAAGGAAACGCGAGCATCAGTCCTCCAATAGCCAGCTTTGGGATTCACCCGTTTCCGGCGACGCTCTCTTTGTCCATAGACCTGAACTGGCCTGGGGTGGCCGTGTGAATGAAGCCTGAACTGCCGCGGCGCCCATTGAGATCTGGGCCCGCTAGAGTCCAGCCGTACATCAAATTCATCCTACCTCGTAGGAATTCTAGATGGGCTTGCCTAGAATAGCGTAGCGTTACAATGGAGAATAGGAAGGACACTTGCGTGACTCATGCCACTTCCTCGTGCGATTGCACGGAAGCCTACGTGCAGTTACGATGTCTAGGCGTCACACTATCGCTTTCACGTAGTTGGTTGAAGAGGTTGGTAAATAATTGCCTAGATGGTAGACGTCTATTGGCATATCTCACATATACACCGTACAAGAACCAACTGCATTCCCCCTAGACTATCCACACACACTGATCATGTCGCCTTTTTCTGCATTTGTAAATCCCATCGAGCACTGGCGATCTACTGCCTGGACTGTCACACACTAACTAATTGGCAAGTAGCAGTGCACTCAAAGAACGCACAACCGCATTGTAAGCAAACATAACAACATCGTACCGAGCAACTATGTAGGCTGAACAGCACAAAAAAGTGTCGATTTGGAATCTTCTCAAACTACGATATCTCGTACACGATTCGCACTAGAATCCTACAACAGACCCCAGTGACATTCTACTTTACCCTACTTTTAGTCTGTTAATGTCAATAGGCGTTGTTCCACTTAAAAAAGTGTATGTTTGCTCAAAATACACTTTCTAGGTATTACTGCCATCTGATTATTGGCTAACGATATTGGCCCCACCCTACCAATCCATTTCGGGGAAAACGCACATCAATAATAGTTTCCATTTGCTAAATATCTGTGGTGCAAATTTTAGGTGCTTCGCCCTATATATCACGATAGGATTGATCATATAAATTGACCTTGTAGCACCCTCCAAATGCACAGCAACTCAAGCAGCCATTTACAGCTCTGTTCCAAAACGAAAACTGACACATTGCTAATGATTCTGCAGAGATTTGCTAGTAGATGTGGATTGCCCCACAACATCGACAACGACAACACAAGGACCTTTCATATCACCAACAAAGAATTATCTGATCTATGCTACTCACTATTTCAGAGCCCTATCGCTTCCTCAGCAAAAACGAAATCACTTGTAAGTTCATCGGTCTACGGGCATTTTTGTGAAGAAAATGGCGGGGGAAAACGGTGTGCACCATTAAGCGACATATACAGAAAGTGTTGGGACGAGTAGGGGTAACTGCAGAATAACTCTACTCCCCCTCAGTCAGCATCCAAACTGCAGCGAACTCGACGCCCTTCTGTGCTTGAGATGACGTAGAACCTCCGATACCAGCTCACATTGTGGCCGGTGACAGAGTATTAAACGTGCCCACCTATATCGAACCCACGTAAAACTACAGCAGAAGCCAGAAGATGACTTTTAGGAAAGATAGCCTAAGGATTATCTCAAGCAGCTTTGGAGCTTTCCTCAAGTTAGGTGCTTGTCTGCAAAATGTATCGACTCCCGACCTGGTGAGCAGGCTTCGATTCAAAAGAAAGGACGGCCACAACATTTCAGAAGGAGAGGGAAAATAGAAAGATCTTGAGCCGTGACGGCTGGCGCTAGGGTGTTCGACTTACATCGCTCATATCGATATTCGGCAGCCCTGCTATCTTTGACTGCTCCCCAGGCGGGTTTTCCGGATGAAGGTGTGACAAGTGAGTCTCCGGTCGGCGTTCAACGAACCAACTTTTGTTGGAAACAAGCTCGCGTACCTGACCGTGGTGCATGGTCCTCGCCGTGCTTGCCGCCCTTGTCTTTTGGCGCGCGCCGGATGTACAGTGCCGATCATTGGGCGCCTTGCCCTGCAAAAGTGTGGTGGGTTCGTCGTCTCGTGCTGAACTGCTTCCCACCTCGTAATTTGCAAGCTCCAAGTTACGTATGACTTTTTTTTCTGTGTTTAACTAAGAAGACTGTTGAAACTCTTTGTGGCATGGATAGCTGCCAGAGATGGTTATGAACTCTGTTGTTCAGTGGCTATTTTAAGGAAGGTAATGTTCCTCATTCCGTTTTTGATCATCCGTGGAGTGTGTGAGTTTTAAGTGGTCTTCACGCAAATTTTAAATTGTATTAGGATTGTATTAGGACATATTGTCTACTTTGGGACTGGGTGCGGTAGTGTACGTGCCCGGCAGCCGTAGAGTTTAATGGTTTAAGCATTTGCCATGGCAGCATTTGGTACGTTTATTTAATGTTGAAAGTGCCTTAAGGCAACTAGAAGTGATCTCTTAGTTTCCTGCTAATTTACTGGGAGACGATTAATATTAGAGTACTGCTCCTTAAGATTTTGGGGGCGTGCTTACTATATATTCCAGTGTGGCTGTGATTTGACCTTGTTTTCGGTGCAATCTATTTGTGCTGCAGACCATTTGTTAAGACTGCACTTTCCCTGGCGTCGGCGCTGTTATGGAGTCTTGTCAGGACCGCTCACTGTGAGGCCGGTCGGATTATAGATAATTATATACCGCCTGCTATGTGACCTTGTGCACAAGCCGTGGGGAGGGAACGCTCGCATTGCCTGCCGACCGTAGCGTATTTGCTTTAAGCACTGCTGTGGGCCTTAACATTGTTCTCTACAGTTAAGTGCAATTTGGGAATCATTCTAATTCATTATATCCGTTAGTTAAGTGAGGCCACCTTGTTAGTATTGGCGTCTCTGCAGGTCATTTCATTGTTTGAGTTATTACTAGCCCTTCTTATTTAACACTTACGTTAATCATTTGTGTATCTTTAATGAACGTGGAACTTGTTACTTCTCCTGTGTGCTAGTTTTGCGACCTTGGTTTGTCCACTTTGCATTTTTTGTATAAGGGTGTTCCACTGTGGAACTTTATGTGGGCAGTTCAGTTTTATTAAGCTTTAAGACGTCTTTGTTCTTTATGAAGTTGTGGTATTATGTGACTGTGTAACTTTGGTTGGCAGTGTATAGTGTTATTAGTCTCTTGAGATATTGTTAAACAAGAACGATTGTTTGTGACTGATTATTCACCGTGCCTACTATCAATGATTTTGGTTGCGGACGCAAAATGATATAATTCATGTTTATGTAATTCAAAGTGAAAATTTGTATACTGCATCAGTAAGGGGACAAATGTCCGAATTGAAGTTTATAATATAGTCTGTTTTGAGTCAAATTAAAACTAAACCAATCACAAGCTTGTACATTACCAGTGATCCCGGGCTTCCTATTTCCTTTAAATAACTGTGGTGAGATTGTAATTTTGATTTTCTAAAGAATGTGGTAGTATCACGGTTTTGGTTCAGATCTATTGAGTATGGAGACGATAAAATAAGGACGGTAATACTATGCACGTTAGGTCCGCTTCAGATTGCACGTCCAGTTCAGCTATACGGACGTTGGACAGAGTGGGGAGGATGTTGGGAATTGGTATAGACAAAGACATTTGTATCTATGATATGATTTAATTGTGACAGCTATGATCTGAATTACTGGAGAGTCCTTGTAATATAAGTTCTGTGGCTATAAATTAAGAGTTGTGTTATTCTAGAATCACAGATAACTGATCGAGACGAGCCATGTTAGCGATGTTGATGTTAATGAGCTGTTATTACTTATATTCCCATCTTTAATGTGTTAAATATGTTTCAATAGTGCTTTTTAACGTAACTGCCGACATTTCGCAAGTGTAATATATTTAACTGACGCCTCCTTTGTGAAATCGTGCCTGTGGCACCAGACAACCTTTCGAATGTCCTTTGGTCTTAAATAGCTTCTCACGGTGTATCTCCTCTATTCTCTGTTAACGGCTTAATATCGTTACCCACATTTAGCGAGTGTAATTTACGCTGTGTAACCAAGGGTTACGTACACGTGTCGCAAGGCAAACTCTAACATATATTGTAGTCTTAAATACCTTCCCACTGCGTGTCTCCTGTGTTAAATAAGTTTCAGTAGTGCTGTAATACCATTTAGGACGTCATGCGAATTTGATATTTCTAATGTAACACAGGGGAGTGTTATGGGCCCATTGCTTTTCACAGTATATATAAATGACCTAGTAGATAGTGTCGGAAGTTCCATACGGCTTTTCGCGGATGATGCTACAGTATACAGAGAAGTGGCAGCATTAGAAAATTGCTGCGAAATGCAGGAAGATCTGCAGCGGATAGGCACTTGGTGCAGGGAGTGGCAACTGACTCTTAACATAGACAAATGTAATGTATTGCGAATACATAGGAAGAAAGATCCTTTATTGTATGATTATATGATAGCAGAACAAACACTGGTAGCAGTAAAAATCTGGGAATATGCGTACGGAACCATTTGAAGTGGAATGATCATGTAAAACTAATTGTTGGTAAGGCGGGTGCCAGGTTGAGATTCATTGGGAGAGTCCTTAGAAAGTGTAGTCCATCAATAAAGGAGGTGGCTTACAAAACACTCGTTCGACCTATACTTGAGTATTGCTCATCAGTGTGGGATCCGTACCAGGTCGGGTTGACAGAGGAGATAGAGAAGATATAAAGAAGAGCGGCGCTTATCGTCACAGGGTTATTTGGTAAGCGTGATAGCGTTACGGAAATGATTAGCAAACTCAAGTGGCAGACTCTGCAAGAGAGGCGCTCTGCATCGTTGTGTAGCTTGCTGTCCAGGTTTCGAGAGGGTGCGTTTCTGGATGAGGTATCTGTGGTGTCACCGCCAGACACCACACTTGCTAGGTGGTAGCTTAAATCGGCCGCGGTCCATTAGTACATGTCGGACCCGCGTGTCGCCACTGTCAGTACTTGCAGACCTAGCGCCACCACATGGCAGGTCTAGAAATACGGACTAGCACTCGCCCCAGTTGTACGGACGACATTGCTAGCGACTAGACGTACGAAGCCTTCCTCTCATTTGCCGAGAGACAGTTAGAATAGCCTTCAGCTAAGTCCATAGCTACGACCTAGCAAGGCGCAGTTAACCATATCTGGAGAGAGTCTTACTTGTATTCACCATAAACGATGTAAACCAAAAGGATGGATTAAAGTTAAGTATTCCCAAAGCAACGTACTTTTCTTACTAGCATTCATTGAGCATCCTGTTTCAGACTTCACGATATTCTGGGTGAGCTTATAGCGTGCCTATTCGGCCCCTAAATAACACTGTGTCGGCACTTCTGTCGACACATAACATTGGCGACGAGTTAAAAAAGGGTTTTGTTCTTTCTAATTGCTTACATTTACTTGTGTCATGGCTTCGCCACAATCTCCAGATGTACTGTCCGAATTTTATCGCTTGCAGAATCAGCAGACGCAGGCGTTATTGGATGCCCTTGGACAGCTCGTCCAGGGTCAACGTGCCATTCAAACCGATGCGGCAGCCGCCACTTCATCGCTCCCGCAGCCACAACACGCAGTTGCACCCTCTTTTCGTCAATTTCGTCCCGACGACGAAACGTGGACGGAGTGGTCACGCCAGTTTGGATTTCATCTCGCCGCCTACAGAATTCAAGGTAACGAGCGGCAGCCTCACTTATTGTCTTGTGTCGGTGTGCAAACGTACCGTGTGATAGTGAAATTGTTTGCCCGACGCGACGTAGCAACTGTCCTACGACGATATTTTGTCTGCTTTAGATGCCTATTTCAAAGAAACAGTTAATGTAGTTGCAAAAAGGTATACGTTCTTTCGTACAAAACGTACGGCCGGTCAAACTAATCGGGAGTGGGTTGCAACTTTGCAAGGCCTTACTAGCGACTGCGCATTTGAATGTGACTGTGGCCTTCCTTATTCAGATACAATGGTGCGTGATGCAATAGCACAGAACGTTTCTGATGTTCGCATAAGGGAAGAGATTTTGAAACTAGTCAATCCCTCCCTTCAACAAGTGATAGACATATTGGACAGGCAAGACACACTTGACTTTGCTCAGGCATCATTTGAAACTTCGCCAGCTGTGTGTCGCATTAACCGGCCCGCCGGGAGCGCTGCAAAGAACTGTAAACCGCCTTCGCGCACGTCAAGCGCACCATCACGTGCCCCGCGAAAACGAGCGAATGCAGTGCTGAAATCATGCCCGCGGTGTGCAACTAGACATTCGCGTGAACATTGCCCGTCACGCCAAGCTATTTGCTTTTTCTGTAATAAAGGACATGTTTAAAGTGTTTGCCAGAAAAAGCTCCGATCGGACACTACCAACCATTCCAGGCCCTTTGCTTCGCGCCGGAATCGAACCAAGGAGACTCAGGCTCGGGAACAATCGCCCATGGACATTCATGTCGTTAATGCCACTCCGCCCAGTGTTCCTCTCTCTAACGGTGACTGTGTTTGTCCCAAAAAAAGTGTGCGTCGACGTCGACGGCAATCCCGTCACGTCGCAAGTGATTCTGTACCAGTGTCTGTTCAAGTTGCACAAAACAGTCGCTCTTGTCGTCAGCAAGACAAACTTTTTGTAGATTTGGAGTTTGCCGGACAAGTGATACCATTCCAGCTCGATACCGGAGCTGCAGTTTCATTGCTCAATCACGCCACGTACAAACAACTGGGCGCCCCGCAGTTGCGTGCCGCAAAAGTTCAGCTCACTAGTTATTCAGGACAGCATATCCCTGTTAGGACAGTGCAGCCTTCTTGCAACATACAAGGGACAAAAAAAACTTGTCATTTTACGTTCTTCGTTCTTCTGCTGCAGTGAACTTGTTTGGTTTAGATTTATTTCAATTGTTTAACTTGTCTATCGTAAATAAGGTCCTATCAGTGAACCAGACTGTGCCTTCAGCCAGTGTTTCTCGTCTATGTGAGGAATTTGCGGACATTTTTGCACCGGGCCTTGGTTGCGCTAAGAACTATGAAGCACATTTGGAACTTAAAAGTCAACGCGCAACCGAAATTTTTCAGAGCGCGCAATGTTCCCCACGCATTGCGTGATGAGGTCGCAAGAACGTTACACGATTTAGAATCCCAAGGTGTAATTGAACGTGTGCAGGCTTCTCTCTGGGCCTCACCCTTAGTAATTTTGCAAAAACCTTCCGGAACATTGAGACTTTGCGTGGACTTCAAGGCAACAGTGAATCCACAACTAGTGACTGCTACTTTTCCTTTGCCCCGCCCGGAAGATATTTTTGACAAACTGTGCCCGGGAAAATATTTTTCAAAGTTGGACCTAGCAGATGCGTACTTGCAAATACCGGTGGACGAAGAATCCCAGCGCGTATTGGTGGTTAACACGCATCTTGGATTGTACAGATTCAAAAGACTGCCATTCGGGTGTGCCTCCGCCCCTGCATTGTTTCAGCAATATTTACAAACTATTTGTGCATCGGTCCCTACTGCAGCAAACTATCTGGACGATATAGTGATCTCCGGAAAGACAGAAGCGGAACATTTACAAAATCTCCGAACATTATTTAAGGTCCTGCGACAGAATGGTCTCCGCTTGAGGAAGGACAAATGTGTTTTTTGCTCGTGACTTGCCATATCTGGGACATGTCATTAATGCCCAAGGCATACATCCGAGTCCGGAGCACCTCCGTGCCATACAGGACTTGCCTTCGCCGCAGAATTTGAAGCAGCTACGGAGTGTGTTGGGAAAAATTAACTATTATCATAAATTTCTTCCTCATGCCTCTTCCATTTCAGCTCCGCTTCATCGCTTACGCCGTAAAGGTGTTCCGTTCGTCTGGTCGACGGAATGCGAACGCGCCTTTCGCCAATTGAAATCGGCGTTGCCTTCAAATACTTGCCTTACGCCATTCGATCCCCAGAAACCCCTTTTGTTGATGGTAGATGCCTCGGATTTCGGGATCGGTGCTGTGCTTGCGCACAAAGATGGTTCGCATGATCGCCCTATTGCCTTTGCGTCCAAATTGCTCTCGTCAGCGCAAAGAAAATATTCCCGGATAGAGAAAGAAGCTTTGGCTCTCGTGTTTGGTGTTACAAAGTTTCACGATTTCTTGTATGGTCGTCACTTTACGATCATCACAGACCACAAACCTTTGACATCGCTGTTTCATCCGAACACGCCTGTACCTCCACGCACAGCGCAGAAATTCATTCGCTGGTCTATTTTCCTCTCGCAGTACCGCTACGATATCCTGCATCGGTCCACTGCTCAGCATGGAAACGCAGATGCGTTGTCCCGTTTGCCAGTTGCTGAGGATAAAGCATTCGATTCTTCCGAACTTGCTTGCATGTTCATTGATGCGGAAACCGATGACGTGGTCGAATCGTTTCCGATTGATTTTCGTCGTGTAGCTACAGCCACAGCTGCTGACCCTGACCTTGCTACCGTTTTGCATTTTGTTGCTACGCAATGGCCCTTGTCGAAGTCGCGAATCGAGGATCCGATGGTTCGCCGATTTTTTGCTCACAAGGAGACTTTTTGTACGACGTGGTGTTCTGTTGTTGCGTTCTGATAATGATCAGTCTAGGGTCGTGGTCCCACGTTCGTTACAGTCCTCTGTCTTAAAGCTTCTCCACCAAGGACATTGGGGTATAGTGCGTACGAAACACCTTGCTCGTCAGCACTGTACTTGGTTCGGAATCATTGCTTCGATTACGAATATGTGCTCTTCTTGCATGGCGTGTGCCGAACAACAATCCGCACCGCCGCGGAAATTCTTTGCATGGCCGAAAGCCACATCCCCTTGGCAACGCTTACACATCGATTTTGCTGGTCCATTTTGGAATGCTCGATGGTTGGTTGTTGTCGATTCCTTCAATAATTTTCATTTTGTTGTCCGGATGTCTTCCACGACGTCATCTGCCACCATCCAAGCGTTGACCGCTATCTTTTGTATTGAAGGTCTTCCACAGACTATTGTTTCCGACAATGGCCCACAATTCATGTCCGCCGAATTTCAGTCATTCTGCAAGGCCAATGGTATTCAACATCTGACGTCCGCGCCGTTTTCGCCTCAGTCAAACGGTGCCGCTGAACGTTTGGTCCGGACTTTCAAGTCACAGATGTTGAAGTTGAAAGAGTCGCATTCTCGGGAGGACGCGTTGTTGCTCTTTTTGTCTTCGTATCGCTCTCAGCCCCGCGATGGTCGCTCGCCGGCTGAGTTGCTTCACGGTCGTCCTCATCGAACCTTGATGTCTTTGCTGCATCCGCCGCATCAGGTTCCTGTGCAGCGGCAGACTCCTGCTTTTGCTCCAGGCGACGTTGTATTCTATCGCAACTATCGCGGTTCACGGCGTTGGCTCGCAGGGCGCATTCTTCGCTGCCTCGGCCGCGCGATGTATTTGGTTTTGGGGGCCTCTGGTGAGGTGCGTCGGCATCTCAATCAGCTGCGCCTCTGTCGTCGCCTGGGTTCTGCCGCTCCCCGTCTGCTTTCAGCGACGGAGCCGTCCGGTCAGCGCCCTGGGGACCCATCTACTGGCTCGCCTCATCCCCAGGTGTTCCCGACGATGCCTTCCATTTTGCCCCATGGCGTCGCGCCGCCGCCGCCGGCGCCGCCGCCGCCGGCGCAGCCCGCAGAGGACGCTTCGCTGCAGCCGCCATCCGCCTCCCTGGGTCACGCGCCGCCGATCGCTTCCCGTGACCAGCTGTCCTCCGCCATGGAACACTTGCCCTCTCCGGACCACATGGCGTCATCGCGCGTCGGATGCCCCGACGCAATGGAGGTCGAGCCTTCGACCACTCTTGTCTCTTTACGGGCGCATACGCCGCATGTTGACGTGCACCCTGGAGTAGGTTTCCAGGCGTTTCCTAGCTCCCCTCAGACCGAATGGCCGGGTGCGGGTGGCACAGCCTCGCCTGTTGTTAGGCTCCCCACCTCATCGCATACGTCAACATGGGGCCCTCCCCACGGCGGGCGGAAGCCTTATAACACGACCGTTCGCCGATTTGCGGGGGAGGAATGTGGTGTCACCGCCAGACACCACACTTGCTAGGTGGTAGCTTAAATCGGCCGCGGTCCATTAGTACATGTCGGACCCGCGTGTCGCCACTGTCAGTACTTGCAGACCTAGCGCCACCACATGGCAGGTCTAGAAATACGGACTAGCACTCGCCCCAGTTGTACGGACGACATTGCTAGCGACTAGACGTACGAAGCCTTCCTCTCATTTGCCGAGAGACAGTTAGAATAGCCTTCAGCTAAGTCCATAGCTACGACCTAGCAAGGCGCAGTTAACCATATCTGGAGAGACTTACTTGTATTCACCATAAACGATGTATACCAAATGGATGGATTAAAGTTAAGTATTCCCAAAGCAACGTACTTTTCTTATTAGCATTCATTGAGCATCCTGTTTCAGACTTCACGATATTCTGGGTGAGCTTATAGCGTGCCTATTCGGCCCCTTCAAAATAACACTGTCGGCACTTCTGTCGACACACAACAGTATCGAATATGTTGCTTCCCCCTACTTATACCTCCAGAGGAGAACACGAATGTACAATTAGAGAGATTCGAGCGCCACGGAGACTTTCCGGCAGTCGTTCTTCCCGCGAACCATACGCGACTGGAACAGAAAAGGGAGGTAATGACAGTGGCACCTAAAGTGCCCTCCGCCACACACCGTTGGGTGACTTGTACATGTAGATGGTCCTGCGCACATGGTATTGTGAAAACTTTGACCGTCTCGCTCTCATAAACAGCTCTGCTTGATGTCTCTATTTTCTTAATTAAAAAAAGAAGGAAAAAAACAAGAAATAACGAGAAAATGTTAGTAGGGTTCGCACTGTGAGGGATTCGTACGAACTTAATGATGTAATAGATAGTTCGTCCATATGTTTAAATTAGTGTGTTCACAAGTGTCAAATTATGTGGCGTAAATGGCCGTATGTTTTGAGTGCATTGACATAGAAGCTCCAATGTTTTACACCCGCAAGGGATCGCAGACAACAGCTTGGTATCTCTACCTGAAAAATGTGGTCTTAACAGGCGGACAGACAGATGGCCAAAGAAGTGATCATCTAAGAGTTCCGTTTTTATAGACTGAGTTACGGAATCCTAAAGAAAAAAGAAGAGTGTTCAACGGCATGTTACGAACACTGAGCCCCATCTATTCCATTTCATCCGGGTTTTTTACGACTATCTGGACACATTATATGGGGGGTGGCACTAGTGAGACGTGCGTATTAATTGGTGCCGGCTACATACTAACACATGAGGAGAATTAATGTCGCTAACAATTCTTAAGTATGTGGGCTACCCTTGATCATTCTGTACGTTCCTCATATCCAATGAGTACAGGTTCAGTCATTTCACTCAAAATCCTTAAGAAAACTAAGAAGGCAATTGTTCTTTACCATTTAATTTTTTCTGTCCCACATTTTGAAGAATTGTCATCGAGTTTATGTAAACAACTGTCGGTCTCCATTATTAACGTCAATCGAACTTGGGATTTTGGTACATATCATATGCTCACATATTATACACTACTGGGAATTGCTACACCACGAAGATGACCTGCTACAGACGCGAAATTTAACGGACAGGAAGAAGATGCTGTGATATGCATTTGATTCTTATTAGAGCATTCACACAAGGTTGGCGCCGGTGGCGACAACTACAACGTGCTGACATGAGGAAAGTTTCCAAACGATTTCTCATACACAAACAGCAGTTGACCGGTGATGCCTGGTGAAACGTTGTGATGCCTCGTGTAAGGAGGAGAAATGCGTAGCATTACGTTTCCGACTTTGATAAATGTCGCATTGTAGCCTATCGCGATTGTGGCATATCGTATCGCGACATTGCTGCTCGCGTCGGTCAAGATCCAATGACTAATAGCAGAATATGGAATCGGTGGGTTCGGGAGGGTAATACGGAACGCCGTGCTGGATCCCAACGGCTTAGTATCACTAGCAGTCGAGATGACAGGTATCTTATCCGCATGGCTGTAACGGATCGTGCAGCCACGTCTCGATCCCTGAGTCAACAGATGGGGACGATTGCAAGACAACTACCATCTGCACGAACAGTTCGACGACGTTTGCAGCAGCATGGACTATCAGCTCGGAGACCATGGCTGCGGATACCCTTGACGCTGCTTCACAGACAGGAGCGCCTGCGATGGTGTAGTCAACGACGAACCTGGATGCACGAATGGCAAAAGGTCATTTTTTCGGATGAATCCAGATCCTGTTTACAGCATCATGATGGTCGCATCTGTGTTGGATGATATCACGGTGAATGCACTTTGGAAGCGTGTATTCGTCATCGCCGTACTGACGTATGACCCGGCGTGATGGTATGGGGTGCCATTAGTTACACGTCTCGGTCAGCTCTAGTTCGCACTGACGGCACTTCGAACGGTGGACGTTGCATTTAAGATGTTACGACCCGCGGCTCTACCCTTCATTCGATCCCTGCGGAACCCTACATTTCAGCTGGATAATGCACGACCGCATGTTGCAGGTCCTTTCTGGATGCAGAAAATGTTCGACTGCTGTCCTGGCAAGCACATTCTCCACATCTATCACTAATTGAAAACGTCTGGTCAATGGTGGCCGTGCAAC
Organism: Schistocerca cancellata; assembly: GCF_023864275.1. NCBI lineage: Eukaryota > Metazoa > Arthropoda > Insecta > Orthoptera > Acrididae > Schistocerca > Schistocerca cancellata. The sequence goes on along the minus strand of NC_064630.1, from coordinate 614,908,756 downwards.
TGGCTCGTCACAATACGGCAGTCACTACTCTTGATGAACTGTGTTATCGTGTTGAAGCTGCATGGGCAGCTGTACCTGTATACGCCATCCAACTCTGTCTGACTGAATGCCCAGGCGTATCAAGGCCGTTAGTACGGCCACAGTTGGTTGTCCTGGGTACTGATTTCTCAGGATCTATGGACTCAAATTGCGTGAAAATGTAATCATATGTCAGTTCTAGTATAATGTATTTGTCCAATGAATACCCGTTTATCATCTACATTTATTCTTGGTGTAGCAACTTTAATGGCCGGTAGTGCAAGAATTCCAACTGTGAACTCTCCCTCGACTGTATTTACAGTTTCTACACAGAAAGACAGTGGAATTTATATACTGTCCCATTTGGTAATTCAAAGTTACTTAAATAAATTACTACATTATTGAAAAGTTGAAAAGAACTTTCTCATTCACTCTTCATACATTGGAAAATATAATTTCTAATAAAAACAGTGATATAGGAGTCTTACTTCTAGTCTTATTCCTCTTATGTCTGGAAGCACTGGCTGTTCCTGATGATGCCGGTTGCTCTTTGTCATCTCACTATGAAGTTCAGAACTTGAATGACAGTAGGGTTTGGGATGCTAGAATCGCATTATCAGAAACTGGGAGGGGTGAGGTAGGAAGTGGTTACCACCTTTTTTGTATCACGTGACCAGTGTGAAGTTACGTCATGACCTTCAATATAATTGTCTGGATGATTCCTCTGGGAGACCTTGATCAATTGTTGGTGGTTCCCCAGGGTAGAGGCAGTGGGGAAGCCAAGCAGGCCGCGCGGGATTAGCCGAGCGGTCTCAGGCGCTGCAGCCATGGACTGTGTGACTGGTCCCGGCGGAGGTTCGAGTCCTCCCTCGGGCATGGGTGTGTGTGTTTGTTCTTAGGATAATTTAGGTTAAGTAGTGTGTAAGCTTAGGGGTTGATGACCTTAGCAGTTAACTCCCATAAGATTTCACACACAATTGAACATTTTGAACAAGCCAAGCAGCCCAAGTATGTAACCTGACACTATGATGAAATTTCCTGGCAGATTAAAACTGTGTGACTCAAACTCGGGACCTTTGCCTTTCGTTGGCAAGTGCTCTACAGACTGAGCTACCCAAGAGTGACTCACGACCCATCCTCTCAGCGACTACCTCGTCTCCTACCTTCCAAGAATACTTACCCACGAAAGGCAAAGTTCGGGAGACTGAATCACCGTTCTACGCATAGGAAATTTCATATCAGCATACACTCCGCTACAGAGTAAAAATTTCATTCTGACACAGGAAACCAGATGTGGTAAGATCGTTATCATGGTCGGTACCCGCCCTATGCTACAACTTATCAGCTGTGTTATTATCATCTTTGAAGTCCATATTGATAACACGACTGCGGCCTATCGAGACCCTACAACTTTACTCAACACCTGTCAGTGTGTTTTGGAAAACGTGCTCACTGGATGTGACGCGACATGGCGCACCGCAACATGTTGCAAGGGAACACAACGAACCACAAGTTATGCGTCGCCCAATGTTTACCTACGCTCGTTCTCTCATTGCTGTCGTACTACTCACATGAAGTGTTTAACACTTGTTAATTCGAAGCATTATTGGGAAAATATTTAGTCATTGTATAATATTAATTTCTGTTTTTTTTTAACTTAGTGACGATATTATAGTTTGAAACGCGTACGTTTCATAGGCAGCGATGGCGAGCTACAGAATCTCTGACCAGAGAGCATGTAGTCAGCTCTGTTGCGAGGCTGTAGTGGTATGTAGCGAGTCGCGAGAACAGTTCAGTCTGTTGCGAGTTAGCAGTTGCATGTAGTAGTCAGTGCTAGTAGCGCGCGAGAGACAGTCGCAGTTGTGTGTGAGGAGTCGGCGGGCGTCGACATGGCTCTATGGTCGGGATTCAGGACGAGGTATATTTTTTAAATAAGGTAATGAAGCAGCTTAGCGCTCAGCTAATAATGTATTGTAATGGATCTTAAGTGTAATTAATTTGTTCAAGAATCGCCCCAATAATAATTTTGTTTTTAAACCAAGCATTTTAACAAACAATCCTTTTTGAAATAATATCTCCCTTGCATTTCCTTAAAGAAAAGTTTTTACTTAAGTTCAAAGAATTTTTACGAAGCATTTCCTCCAAGCTATGGCGAAAAATAAGAGCAGATCCAGTTTTACTGAGGTAAGAATTTGAGTTTAATCAGGGCCTAAAGATCGACATTTCGGTCTATTTGTGTTTTCATTGTCACTGGGATTTCATTATCATTGAATTGTCTTACATTTTTGTGGGCAGCTTACACATGGCTCAGATTGCTAGTTTTAACATTTGATTATTGTCAATTTAAATTTTTGCTGGGAGGTTACACTTGGCGACATCCGGTCCAGGATCGTATTTCGTTGAGAATCTTCTGATACGTAGTCAGATATCTGCTCTTACTTACTTAATATAATTAGCATTTGGCGCAACGCTTTTACTAATTTTGTGACTTTCTTTCCTCAGATCATCGGCAATTCGTTGTTCTGTTGTATATGTGTGTTGCTTTTGCATTGTGCTTATTTATTTTGTGAATAATTGTGACTATTGTAAAAATGCCGCGAAAGACTGTGAATAGTGTATCGCGAGGTATTATGAATGAAATTACCGACTTAAACAACGTGACCGATAGTAATTGTGACACGCAGTGTAATGATGACAGTCCTGCGTTCACTGACAATCAATGCGTTCCAAACACTCATGATGATTTTTATCTTAATTATGAACAAACGAACTCGATTGTGTCTTCTGTTGATTTGACGACAATCGATGACGCGGAGCACCCTATTGTAATGAGCGCTGCCCAGCTTAACACACCCGGTTTGAAAAATTCAAGTAACGTACAGACAAATTTCTCTAACGAAAATGAACAGGATACTCAAAGTACGACGGATTTATTTAATTCCGAAATAGTGTCTGACAGTGTACATCCGACTGATAATCCTTTTTGTAAATTACAGAATGACCAAATGGTTACACAAAACGTGACAATTGCGGGTACGTCATCAAACAGCACTGAGAATAGAGCTGGTAATATTGGCTTGGAGCAAATGATGGCACTATTGCTACAACAAAGTAATGAAAATTTCAAACAACTTAGTGAACAGGTCAAACAAGATAACGAAAAACTCAAACAACACTTTAACGAAAAATTAGACAATAATAATGAAAAATTAGACAATTCCAGGCAGCTTAGTGAACAAATTAGAGCCGTTGCCGTGCAGTGCCATGACACTAAGGAACAGTTACGCGAGGAAATTGACTCATTCAAAGAAAAGTAGCGAAGAAATTAGATCTGTTGCTCTGGAATTAAGGGAAATGCAGACTGCTGCAACAGAAACACTCAGAGAGGAAATTAGCGGGGTCGCTAAACAATGCTCTGAAAAGGCTACACAATTACGCGACGAGTTTAAAGCACTGACAGCAGAACTTTCGCGCACAATGGATGAAAAGATTGACGCGAAATTCGACCAACAGAACATTCAGATTGACGAACGTTTTAATCACCACATTCAAAACAGTGATACGCGTTTCCGTAAATTTATTCAGGATCAAAATAAAGTAAAACGTCAAGTCATGGAAACAATCACTGCTCAGAGACAAGAAGACAAACGTAAAATGTTTGCGAAGGCAAAAACATGTGTAGACAACAATATTACTACAGTGTCCGACAAAATTAATACCATCGAACAGTTGAACGCGGAATTACGTGACGAAATTTCGGATCTTAAATCGAAAACAGACACATACACAACAGATTTTCAAACAGTGACCGACAGACTCGAACAATTAGAACTAACACAGGATTCCGATGTCGTCAAAGCTGATGTTAAAAAACTGAACGAAACTACACGTAAATTGCAAAAACAGATTAATGCCACTGACACTAAAACCGATGATCAGGTAAAAATACTGACTGAAAAATGTGATGAATTGGCCAGTCGTATTGACGTTGTTGAAACTACTAATGAAAATAAATCAGACGATACTTCACCGGTTTCATTTAATCAAACACCTGAATTTCAAAATCTACAGCAGACAATTAATGAGATCGATTCGTCTAATAACACGTTGCGTAGAAAATCGTCAAGTTTACAGCAAGAGGTAGCAGAGATAAAAAATATTTCAGCTAATAACACAGCACAGCAGACGCCACTTAGCGAACATTTGTCTGATTCACGCAGTGCGTATAATTTGGGTAATCTACAGAGAGTGCGGAACTTAGATTCCGAACAGACACAGACAAATAGATTCTCTTATAAACATGAACCTGTTCAAACATTTAGAGACGATAATTTTGATTACAAACATTTTCTGTCAGTGAGAAAATTTAAAGTATTTAAGAACGATAGAACACAGATTCACCCCCTGGATTGGATACAACAATTTAGCTTTGCTTTTCCACCGACTTGGCCCGTAACACACAAAACTTTGCAGTTTTTTGGAAGGCGAACCGGCAACTCGCATGAGACCGATCGCGAGACAATGCTAGTCAGTAGAAGAATTTCAGAATGCTTTTCTGTCAGCGTATTGGTCGAAGACGACACAGCGCGGAATTAAAGATCAACTAATTAGTTTGCCAAATTATGAGAACTCCAATTTTACCAGCGTGTCGCAATTTTTTGAGCACATGGTGCAACAAAACCAGTACCTAAGTGAACCATATAGTGAATCTGCACTGATACAATTATGCATTTCTAAATTACCACGATCATTAAGAGTGTCACCTCTAACGGGTCAGCAAAAAGAAAACATTTCGGCATTCAGAGATCTGTTACAGCTCTTGGAAGTACAACAACCTGATTATTCTTTTGTAAACAAAATTTTTTCATATAATAATCATGACCAACAAACTTGCAGTAATTACGATCAGTCACGTAATTTCAATAGCAAAGGTAATAGACGCTTCAGGAATGATAACCAACAGAACTTTAATAACAGTCAAAATTCTAATTATCAATATCGTCAAAATTTTCAGCAACAGGAAACACATTTTAGTAACAATAGACGTTTTCCACCACAACAGCATGAAAATCAGCCGGTTAGCATACCTACCCAACAATAGAATGCACAAGGTCAACCAGGCTTTAATGTTTCGCCGCGTGCCCGTATAGTCCAGATCCAACAAATAGTAACGCACGGCAGCAAAGGAACAACTATGTACAGAAAACACAGTATTTCAGTTCCTATCGCAATTTACCGTATAGGAATGACTATTACGACAGACGTAAAAACGATGAGCACAATTATCAGCGTACATACAATAACAGTCGGTCTTACCAACAGCAAAATCATCCGCAAGAACATATTCTCATGAATGAACCCGACAGTAGGTATCATCCAGAACGTAATACGTCTGGAAGAAGTAATAGAACAGTTCAAATAGTAGAAATGCCACAGAATCGTCCTGACAATAATAACACGTCAGATAGAATCTGACTAGATACTGTACAGATCGCATCTTCCAGTAACACATGCACTACCTTTGACATGCAGAATATTGTTCACGAAAATGTTATTACTTTTGACTACATTAGAGACATTCTTTTGCAGGAAAGACCAATTGTTCAGAAAACTATTTCACACCCTGTAATCGAAATTAAAATTGGTTCATCGAAATTTTCAGCAGTAATTGATTCTGGCTCACCTATGTCAGTTATTAATGAAGAAACTTTCATCGAGTGTAACAGAGAATACGTATCCTACATTACCACTAGGCAAAACGAAAGTAAAAGGAGCAGTATCGAGTAAAGGAATAGACGTTAAATTACAGACGGATTTATCATTTTGTATTGCAGGTCACACATTTCACTCAAATTTTTGGATTGTTCCTTTATTGACAACAGACGTTATTTTAGGTACTAATTTTCTCGTACAACATGACGCAGTGGTTGATTTTCAGAATTCCTATTTAATGCTAAAGGATGAAGATGTGCAATTGGCTTTAGAATTTCAGCACTCATTATCGGCAGAAGAAAAACAATTAATTGTACAGAGGTCATTTCCGTATCACGTTACATAGACAGTAATCCCACATTGTTCACAGATACGTACGTACACAACTATAATATTCCTGACGAAGCTGACTACGACGTAATGCAGATGATTACTGACAAAGTTAAGCAAAGCAGTGCAAATACAGATGACGAACGCACGCAACTACACAAAATTCTTTTACAGCAAGCTCCAGTTTTTGACAACATTCCTGGTACTATGTCCGGTTTTATGTATGAATTCCAAGTCAAACCGCATGATACATTTAAAGCCAAGCATTATCCCATTCCATATATTCATAGAGAACAGGTTAAAAAAGAATTGCAGGATATGCTTGACCAAGGAATTATTGAACCGGCAGTTAGTCCGTACATAAACCCGCTGCATATTGTTAAGAAAAAGGACGGCTCACTTCGCCTCGTACTTGATTCACGTCACATCAATGACATAATTATTAATGAAACAGATCGACCACAGACATTAGAGGAACTTTTACAGAAATTTCATGGCACAGCTATTTATTCCACATTAGATCTAAAATCGTGATTTTGGCAAATTCAACTACATCCGAATGGCAGAAAGTATACAGCTTTTCTGTGTTTTGGCGACTGTTATCAATTTTACAAATTACCATTCGGTTTAACTATTTCTTCTGCAGCTTTTATTCGCGGTTTGAACACAGTACTTCCGACAGAACTTAAAGACAGAATCACGACGTACGTAGACGACATTCTTATCGCAGAAGCTAACTAATCTGAACACAATGTGATTTTAGAACGACTGTTACAAACTTTTCATGCACAAGGACTTACAGTTAATCTTAGTAAATCACATTTTGGTAAAACTTCTATAAAATTTCTTGGACACGTAATTTCAGCAGAAGGCATTGCGCCTGATCTGGAAAAACGTGACATTACTGTTCCTACAACGAAGAAGCAATTACGCAGCTTTTTGGGGTTAATTAACTTTTTTCGTAAATTTATTCATCACTCTGCTTTAGACACACCTAGATCATGTCAATTGACAGGTAAAAACACGATTTGGTCTTGGGATAAGCAAGCACATTATGAATTTACGAACCTGAAACATGCTTTGTTGAATGCTCCACTTTTATCGCACCCAGATCTTACCAGAAGCTTTTCTATTGCCACCGACAGTTCTAACGCAGCTTTAGGCGTACACTTTTTTCAGGAAATTGAAGATGGTTCAACAGTAATTAAAAATATCGCATTTGCAAGCCGCATTTTGTCACCTGCTGAACGAAATTATTCTGTTACAGAACTGGAAACATTATGTGTTGTTTGGCCTTTCTTGAGATTCAGGCATTTTCTTTATGGCAGACATACCACCGTTTACACAGATCACAGAGAGATACAATTTTTACTCTCGGCTAAATTTACTCACGACAGGTTTAGCAGATGGAAACTTTATTTGCAGGAATTTAATTTTACAATAGTTCACATTCCAGGCACACAAAATGTTGTAGCAGATGCACTATCTCGTTCTCTCAGCAACAATCAGCAAGACGTCGCAACCAACTTCTGCAAAGCAAATTCCAGCATCATGTACATTCAGCAAGTTGCATTTGAAAATTTTATTTGATCGTCATTACAGGACATAGCAAAAGAGCAAAGTAAAGACAACGTGTGGAAAGAAATTAAACACCTTTGGCAAGATAAGAATAATGTTAAGATTAGACACATTACACTATACGCAATGACATTCTGTTTCGCCGCTCTCATGCTGACAGCAACAATTGGTTATTATGCATTCCTGACGAACTGGTTAACAAATTAATCTGGTATACTCACTTAGGTTATGCACATTACGGAGCAAGAAAATGTTTTCTTATACTGAGACAGAACTGTTATTTTACGAACTTGGAGAAACGTATTAGACGAGTTTTAGCGTCATGTAAAATCTGCCAGAAAGCTAAGTTAGACACAACTTCACATATTCCTCCATTATATCCCATTATACCTGTTAAATTAAGACATATGGCCGCAGTAGACATTTTTGGTCCAATTCCAAGAACTAACAGGTTTTTGCTACATCTTTGTCGCTGTTGAACTAACTTCAAAATTTGTTACCTTCACTCCGTTACGCAAAGCTACTGCCAAAACTGTTTCAAAAGCATTTGTAAAACATTTTCTATTTCATGTAGGGCATGTGATGAAAGTAATTTCCGACAATGGACCACAATTTCGATCTGCTATATGGACACGCATGTTACGAGCTAGAAACATTTCTCCGATCTATATAACCAAGTACCATGCTTCTTCGAACCCTTGTGAACGATTAATGAAAGAAATTGGTAAACTGTGTAGGATATACTGCCACAAAAGACATATTGATTGGGACACACACATACACTCATTCCAGGATGTAATTAACTCCATTCCAAATTAAACCACTATGCTATCTCCGTCTGTAATACTGAAAAATGTTGAACCACCTAACAAAATTACAGAATTAGTAAATTTTCCTACATCTCGTCGACTACGACACCGTGAAATAATTGACATTGCACTGAACATCAAACGTGCCGCAGAGCGCCGGAGAAGACAGCAAAAACAGGTTTGTACACGCCGCGACTTTCACGTGGGACAGAAGATATTAGTACGTACACACTATTTATCCAGCAGAATAAAAGGTAAGTGCAGTAAATTTGAACTTCTATACGCAGGTCCGTATCGGATTCGCAGCATTCCTCACCCCAATGTTGTACACGTCGAAACTTTGAGAACGAGAAAAAGTAAAGGCAATCAGCACGTCTCAAACATTAAACCTTTTATTGAGTGAACATACTTTATGATTTATCACAGTGTAATGCCATTTCCTAATTTTTTATGACCGCTTATGCAATTATATTCACACGAACACCTACTGTTGATTATCGTATTTTTTCTTGGCAAGCGCCCGGCAAGGTAAGGTTAGCAGGTCGCTCTTCTTGTCGTTACACATCAGACCGTGCATATTTTTCCAGATGAACTTACACATTTTATGACCACTTATGCAATTATATTTATGTGATTACCTATTGTATTTTTTCTTGGCAAGTGCTCGGCAAGATAAGGTTAGCAGGTCGCTTTACTTGTCGTTACACATCAGACCGTGCACATTTTCCATTTTTTTTGTATGTATGATTGTTTTCCTGTTTGTTTGTATGCATTATGAATTAGTTAAGATGTAACACACCAGTTGACTTTGACAATTTTTGCTTTAAGATATCTCAACATCGTGACTAATTTTAAATTTTTTGCTGCTGCATTGTGATATTCTGTGTACATTTTTGCCTTTGAACACTGTCTATGCTTTTGACATATTACGTTTTCTGTCATGTTATGCTGTATGCTTAATTATGTTACTATGAATCAGTCATTATTTAATAGGTATATGATGTAAATGCAAGGCATTAATCTTTGTTCATCATTTCAGAAAGAAATAACATGTAAGTGAAATAAATTAAACGGAAATGGGAATTTCAGCTACGGAATAGACGAAAGATGATACAAAAACCTTATGAAGAAGAGTAAATGGATCAGAATTAACAAACATTAGCAAGAATATACAATACACATCGAAGAATAGCAGTCTTAACTAATTTTTTCTTTCAGAATACGAGGCGATTGATGCAGGCTGTCAGACAGAACTACACATCTTAGTTTTAGTGATGAAATATGATAGAGATAAGGAATAATTGTATAATGAAGTGATATTTTTTGCAGATAATGAGTGATGATGAATAATGAAGAATACGCTACTATGAATAATGTTTTTCTTTACAGGTGATGATAATGATGGAGTTATGAATAATGAAGTGATGGATAATGAAGTGATGGATAATGAAGTTTTTTCTTTACAGATGAGAATGATGTTGAAGTTTATGTATTTATGCTTTGTAGTTATTTAAGTATTTGTTGCAGTTTGCTTTGACAGCAGGTGTTATATTGCATAGTAGGATGAATGAAGGTTTTGGAAAGGACAGCTATGGAACATATTTTTTATACACATTTCACTACCTGTTAATTCGAAGTTCACTACTTTTCAGCATAGTATACGTTTCTTCTTTCAGCTCAATAATACATTTGGTATTTGTTTTCCAGCAGAAGCTTTTCATGATACTTACTAAAACTGTTACTTATTATACCTGTACTAGAACTTACATTTTTATTTTTTTACCCATTTGTGTCTATCATTTATAAATGTGATCACATATACTGCCTTGTTTCATAACCTTGCTACAGCTGACTCATGACGAATGACGTTACCTATCCTCATTTGCAGCAATAGGTCAAAAGCAAATATTGTTATGCCTCAGCAATTAATTATCGATCCCAACGCAATGCATTGCTAGCACAAAAACAAAAACAAAAAGATGTATTACCAGTCCCGAATAATGCTACTAGTTTAAGAGAATTCTGAATAATACTGATCAGCTCTGAATAGCATGTCACTCCAGGAATGACTTCTTAATGCTTCGTAACTGGCTAATAACTCCACTGTTTATTGTAATGAGACCACTTATAATGCCCTTGGTTATTAATGCAATGACAGTAATTAACTGATTTTTAATAATGACTTCTTAGTATGTAACACCAGTTTCAAATAATACTACTCATTTAAGAGAGTTCTGAATAATACTAAATGATGATAAATGTTTTGCACTATTTAATACTTGCTGGCCACTGAGTGCCAGTAATTAATGTAACTAAATGAATTGTTAATAATTATGCCATTAATTAGCTCCTGTTTTCAATTATGACTTCTCATGATAATACTGAATGATGATAAATGTTTTGTACTATTTAATACTTGCTGGACACTGAGTGCCAATAATTAATGTAACTAAATGAATTGTTAATAATTATGCCATTAATTAGCTCCTGTTTTCAATGATGACTTCTCATGATAATACTGAATGATGATAAATGTTTTGTACTATTCAATACTTGCTAGGCCACTGAGTGCCAATAATTAGTGTTATGTTTGTACTATTCAATACTTGCTGGCCACTGAATGCCAATAACTAGTATAACTCAATGAATTATGTTAAGGCTATGCCAATAATTGACTCTCCTTTTCAATGATGACTTCTGATGAACATTATTCTGTCATACTAAATATGCTTTGTAACTGGCCAAGGACTGCCACGGTTTATTGTAATGCGATTACCCATGATGCCAATAATTTAATTTTATGAACATTTTTCTGTAATACTACATTCATGGTACAGAAATGTTCAATAGTTGGGCTATGAATGCCGCAAACTACTAAAGTAATTACTAATGACGACTTGTATGTGACTTAATGTCCTTCACCTTCTGAGCTAACTACCCTGAATTACTGTAATATCCATTTGTCCTGTCCATCCTCATGATCATGGAGCACTATATTTGGTTTTGCACTAATTCTACGTTGGTGTGCTTTGTAAGAGCGTGGTGTTGACACGACATGCTGTCCACCACCGTGAGCGATGGAGACGTTATTATGGTCTCACTGTTTGGTGTACCTGATGTACTGCTAAAATAACTGGGAATATTACTACGACATTTCAGTGTCTTGGATACGCTGATAAATACTTCTGGGAAAAGAACTGCAAATTGTCTCACTTGGTATTGTATTTCTGTGGAAAGATATGGACTTTCAGTACAGCTGCGTGCAACGTAAGTGCTACAACCATGACGCAATCCTTCCTATTCCTTCCCTAATTATTGTAAAATGAAAAAGTCATATACAGTGCGTGTGCACTTCTTTTCTTTTGTTAATGAGATCAGTTATTACTAAAGACTTCTATAGTGCATGCGCACTTTATTACACTCCTTGATTTGTTTGTTTGTTGTAGATAAATATCTTCTGTACTACAGTGCGTGTGCACTTATATAATGTTTTGTACTTATTGTACATATTTTTGTCTTTGTCTGAAATGTTTTGTACTCGGTGCATGTGCACCACATTTAATTCATGTTATACATCTGAATATTCTTTGTAGTTGTAAAGTTAGTTAAGAAAAAATTTTGCCGCGATTCTCAAGTCCAAATGACTCACCATCGCTGCCAAATTTTTGCCCCCCCAGTGGAGGGTTATGAAACGCGTACGTTTCATAGGCAGCGATGGTGAGCCACAGAATCTCTGACCAGAGAGCATGTAGACAGCTCTGTTGCGAGGCTGTAGTGGTATGTAGCGAGTCGCGAGAACAGTTCAGTCTGTTGCGAGTTAGCAGTTGCATATAGTAGTCAGTGCTAGTAGCGCGCGAGAGACAGTCGCAGTTGTGTGTGAGGAGTCGGCGGGCGTCGACATGGCTCTATGGTCGGGATTCAGGACGAGGTATATTTTTTAAATAAGGTAATGAAGCAGCTTAGCGCTCAGCTAATAATGTATTGTAATGGATCTTAAGTGTAATTAATTTGTTCAAGAATCGCCCCAATAATAATTTTGTTTTTAAACCAAGCATTTTAACAAACAATCCTTTTTGAAATAATATCTCCCTTGCATTTCCTTAAAGAAAAGTTTTTACTTAAGTTCAAATAATTTTTACGAAGCATTTCCTCCAAGCTATGGCGAAAAATAAGAGCAGATCCAGTTTTACTGAGGTAAGAATTTGAGTTTAATCAAGGCCTAAAGATCGACATTTCGGTCTACTTGTGTTTTCATTGTCACTGGGATTTCATTATCATTGAATTGTCTTACATTTTTGTGGGCAGCTTACACATGGCTCAGATTGCTAGTTTTAACATTTGATTATTGTCAATTTAAATTTTTGCTGGGAGGTTACATGTTTCACTGAATGCGCCTCATTCCTCTGAGGTCATCGATGTATTCAGATATGAGATAAAAATGTTTTTTGTTGCGGAGGTTTTTATTTTCAAATTACAATGATGTATTTCGCTTGAGGTAGGCATCTTCAGATTACAGAAACTAGACACGGCGCATGTCATTCGTAAAATGCTTACACGTAGCAAATACATCAGCAAAGGGCGATGTGAGTCGTGACCAGTCTCTATAATCCGAAGACACCTACCATAGGCAAATACTTTCATTGAAGTTTGTAAATAAAAACCTCCGCAACCAAGACTGCATTTTTATCTCTAATTTTATGCTGATGGCTGTATCAGCCAAGATGATGGAATGGGAGAAATTTTATTCAGATTTGCTTTATTATGTAACTGTGTCTCGTTGTAGGACATCTTTCAGATTGTCTCATACTCCGCTACTTCTTGTGCACTGTCCATTCTTCTACTAAGCGAGCGATCACTGTCCGTATGCTTTCTCGACCTATCCGTTTCCCTGCAAGTGCTCTTTGACTTTGTACCTGAGCGGGCAGTCGTACCAACTGCTTCGCTGGAATAGTCACGGGGTGACCTCAGCCCGGCATTTAGCGTTCAACTCTACAAAAAATTGTCCTTACCTCCATCCAGTTGTAGGCAGTTGAATAGCTCACCCACGCAGCGTTAAACGATTAATGCTACTCCAATTTATATTTTAGCCTTCTGAAGCTTGTGTATTGGCTTATATCTTAGTCGATTATCATTTTATCCTATTCATACACTACTGGCCATGCAGCCTCAACACGATACCACAGTTCATCAAGAGTAGTGACTGGCGTATTGTGACGAGCCAGTTGCGCGGCCCCCATTGACCAGACGATTTCAATTGGTGAGATATCTGGAGAATGTGCTGGCAGCAGTGGAACATTTTCTGTATCCAGAAAGGCACGTACAGGACCTGCAACATGCGGTCGTGCATTATCCTACTGAAATGTAGGGTTACGCAGGAATCGAATGAAGTGCAGACCCGCGGGTCGTAACACATCTGAAATGTAACGTCCACTGTTCAAAGTGCCGTCAATGCGAACAAGAGGTGACCGAGATGTGTAACCAATGGCACCCCATGCCAACACGCCGGGTGATACGTCTGTATGGCGATGACGTATACATGCTTCCAATGTGCGTTCACCGTGATGTCGCCAAACACGGATGCGACCATCATGATGCTGTAAACGGAACCTGGATTCATCCGAAAAAACGACGTTTTTTCATTCGTGCACCCAGGTTCGTCGTTGAGTACACCATCGCAGGCGCTCCTGTCTGTGATGCAGCGTCAGGGGTAACCGCAGCCATGGTCTCCGAGCTGATAGTCAATGCTGCTGCAAACGTCGTCGAACTGTTCGTGCAGATGGTAGTTGTCTTGCAAACGTCCCCATCTGTTTACTCAGGGATCGAGACGTGGCTGCACGAACCGTTACAACCATGCGGATAAGATGCCTGTCATCTCGACTTCTAGTGATACGAGGCCGTTGGGATCCACCACGGCGTTCCATATTACCCTCATGAACCCATCGATTCCATATTCTTCTAAAAGTCATTGCATCTCGACCAACGGGAGCAGCAATGTCGGGATACGATAAACCGCAATCGTGACAGGCTACAATCCGACCTTTATCAAAGTCGAAAACGTGATGGTACGCATTTCTCCTCCTTACACGAGGCATCACAACAACGTTTCACCAGGCAACGCCGGTAAATTGCTGTTCGTGTATGAGAAATCGGTTGGAAACATTCCTTCTTGTCAGCACATTGTAGGTGCCGCCACAGGCGCCAACCTTTTGTGAATGCTCTGAAAAGCTAATCATTTGCATATCAGAACTTCTTCTTCCTGTCGGTTGAGTTTCGCGTCTGTAGCAGGTCATCTTCGTGGTGTAGCCATTTTAATGGCCAGTAGTGTATGTGTGTGTGGCAGATTAGCACTTAAGTAATGAAATATTTATCAGATACTTCAGTGCCACATTCACCAAAATGTTTAGAAAAACGACACATAGAAGGTATCTACTTTTGTCACATATAAAGTATTTAACTTTGTTAAGGTGACTGGGCATCTGAGAACGTTAAATCCGTATTCATGGTTTTAGCGTCAAAAGTGCCTTTTCTAAGTAAGTAATGTTCGTCTTTTTAAAAAGACGCAAAACAGGACACATTGTCCTTGATCTGTTACAGTGAAAAGACGTCTGTACTCATCCCTAACACCAGCTATGTAAATGAACAGATCTGCACCTGAAGATGATTGAGTGAAGGAGGGTAATACATAGTGGCAAAATAAACAACTGGCTGATGCGGAAACAGTGTTATTTGTGTTAAGTCTGCGTTATTCACCTTGTGTTTTTTTTCTTCTGAATCAGCTCTCTGTGTGTTAATTACTTTTTTTGGGTTATTTTGATATTGTGCCTGCTGGGCCTTTCCCACTCAGCTTGAGTATTTGGGTGGCTGGTGCCCTTGTTTGCTGTCCGCGAGGTTAAGCCCTGGTCTCAATAGGAATATTTGATTTATTCAGTTTATATTTGGTCTGATCATAGAATGAAGGCTATCACGACCGATTGACATAGCGGCAGGTATAGCTTTCGCGGTGTGAGGTCGTGGTCCAAGAAACTCTCTTGTTCCTGACGTTTCGTCCAGGACTGCGCTGGACATTCTCAGAGGCGCTCCTCCGCTGAATCTAGCCCTCTTTGAAGATTTCCTGGACGAAACGTCAGGAACAGAAGTGTTTCATGGACCGCGACCTCACATCCCGAAAGCTTTACCAGCAGCTATATTTGGTCTGTTTTATAAAGTGTCTTTAAACCTAATTTTGTGTATTGGGCATCGAGATTGTAACTACTAAAGAGTTAAATTACCAACGTTTGGATCGACGTGCTACAGCCCTCTCAAGGCGGTTCATAGCTGCATACTGGTGAATGTGTTCCTTTATTATTTGGTGACTGACGACGTCACATATCTGAGATATCATTGGGCACTTTGAAGAGGATGTTATTGAGAGGTGGCTGTACGTTATGCTATTGCGTGTAACGTTCTGGTGGCTGGCTGGAAGGCAACTCTAGTAGGTGATTGGTAGAAGGTAACGTACAGGCTGTCTGTTGCCTGTGCCACTCTGGTAAGTGATTGGTAGGCAAACTCTCGTTGGTGATTGGAAGGCAACAGCAGATCGGCAGCGCCTATCCAAGAGATGATGTTTTCCTGCAGCTAGGCGGTAAGGAGGCCGCCGTCTACACTGCCACTCCTGTGTCAGGTGGAACCGCCATCCGGCGACCACTCGCGGTCCGCCGGGCTGGAACCTCTGGCAGTGAGGCCGCAGGTAAGTTGTAGCCATTCTCCCTGTTCATGCTGTTAGGGCGTTTAATTATTTCAGTAGCCTCTCTTATTTCCGCAGCTGCATCCACGGTTGCCAAACAATAACGCGAGGTCTTGAAAATTGATATGGCGGCCACGTTCGTGGTGATGTTCTGCTGCAGCTGACTTGTTTTTCTGTCTCAGTCGTACTTTTTTTGTGTAAGTTCGCACTATCGCTTTAGTTGCCACTGTGCCGTGGCCACCCGTTTTATACTTACTTCTTGATTATACTTACTTACATACATCTTGCGTTTTCACCTAATTCCAGTGACATCCTAAAGCACATTCACCAATATTAAAGCGTGTTTTACATGTCTGCTGAACGTTAATTCAGTATATGCCTTTCTTATAAAATACCGTTAAAGATTCTTGTCACTAAAACATTATTTGGTGCTGGCTATAATGTAGGTTCTTGGTCTTTTCACTAGAAGAGCTTACTTCACTTAATTTTTTCAGTTATCTAAATTTTACGTGATTGTACGAATACATTGTTTTGTCTAAGTAAGTGGTGTAAGTTCCGCCTGTTGTTTGCCTGACCATTGTGTTATAAACCTTACTGTAGTACCTAACACACTCCATGCATTTTATGGCAATTTGAACCAAATATTAAACCACCTTTAAAGGTAGTAAACTTTGATGCATGGCCACCGGCCGTTAATCTAGTTAACTTGTACTAGTTCATGCTTATTTCATTACTAGTGAAGCTGAGTGTTTGTAATATTTGTTGTTGTTATTATGGTCCTCAGTCCAGAGACTGGTTTGATGCAGCTCCCCATGCTACTCTATCCTGTGCAAGATTCTTCATCTCCCCGTACCTATTGCAAACTACATCCTTCTGAATCTGTTTAGTGTATTCATCTCTTACTCTCCCTCTACGATTGGTACCCTCCGTGCTGCCCTCCAATACTAAACTGGTGATCCCTTGATGCCCCAGAACATGTCCTACCAACCGATCCCTTCTTCTAGTCACGTTGTGCCACAAATTTCTCTTCTCTCCAGTTCTATTCACAATACCTTCTCATTAGTTATGTGATCTACCCATCTAATCTTCATCATTCTTCTGTAGCACCACATTTCGAAAGCTTCTATTCTCTTCTCCTCCAAACTATTTATCGCCCATGTTTCATATCCATACGTGGCTACACACGTTTCATATCCATACGTGGCTACACTCCATAAAAATACTTTCAGAAACGACTTCCTGACACTTAAATCTATAATCCATGTTAACAAATTTCTCTTCTTCAGAAACGCTTTCCTTGCCATTGCCAGTCTACATTTTATATCCTCTCTACTTCGACCATTATCAGTTATTTTGCTCCCCAAGCAGCAAAACTCATTTACTACTTTAGGCGTCTCATTTCCTAATCTAATACCCTCAGCATCACCCGATTTAATTCGACTACATCCCATTATCCTTATTTTGCTTTTGGTGATGTTCACCTCATATCCTCCTTTCAAGACACTGTCCATTCCGTTCACCTGCTCCTCCAGGTCCTTTGCTGTCTCTCTGTAATATTTCTACCCACCTTATAATTTAGGGTTTCATTATTCATGGTTAGTAGGTATTATTGGGCCATATCATAGGCTTCAGCATTTTTGTTCTTAACTTCTACAGGGGATAGGCAAAATAATGTGAATACCTTTACTTTCTAGGAAATAGTTTATTAATAAGGTGTTGGGCCCTCATTTGCCCGTAATACAGCTGCGATTCTTCTACTCTCATGACTCTCCAGTGAACTGTTATGCCACTCGCCACTCTTCGATCAAAACTTCTACTTCCTGTTGTGGCTAGGGAGGAGGAAATATGCCTTGGAGTCTGCACTCCAATAAAGCCCACAAGGGTTCGATAATGTCCACGTCCGTGGACTGTGCTGGCCTGGGAAGACGCTGCAGTTCAGTGGCATGCTCCTCAGACAACGATGGTACTGTTTTGGCAGTGTGAATGGGTGCATTATCGTCCTGAAATATGGCATCACTTTTGGGGAACAACATTTGAATCAGGATGTATACCTTCTCACCTAAAACGTTCACATTACCGTTGGCTGTAACACTGCCTTCGACAGTAATGATGGGACCAGAAGAATACCATGATATGGCTGCCCACCCTATCACAATTCCACCTCCGCGCTTAGCCGTTGGAATCAAGCCACCAGAACTGTAGGCTCCTTTTGGCGTTCTCCTGACCTAAAGCCGGCCCGATGTTGGAAATAACGGAAACGTTGACTCGTCGGACCATATGACGTATTTCCACTGACCAGCCGTCCAGGATTTATGCTCCTGATACCACGTTTTACTCTTCTTTACGTTCGTTGTCGTCACTAATGGTTTCGGTACAGCAACTCGTCTACGAATATTCGTTTTATGGGGTTCTCAGCAGACATTGTCGACAGATACGGGGTCTCTAAGATGGCTATTGAACTGTGCAGTCGCTTTAGCCACCGTAGTTTTGTGTTGTTTTGACACAATTCGTATTAGCATACGACGATGTCTGTCATTTAGTTTGATTTTCACCTCATATTACATTTACTCGATGACATCTTATCATGTTTTGTGTAGGCTGTCATGACTGTTGAAACAGTTGCTCTTGGAACATTCAGTAAGATTGCTGTCTTGGTTACTGATGCACCGGCTAATCGGGTCCCCCATAATCTGCCCTCTTTGGAACTCTGTTAGGTCTTGCATTGCATGTCGACCTCAGACTTTGAATGCAGTTACGAAGTATGCACTACTCGTAAACAACTTGCACTGATGCCTAGTCCGTACTGAACACGCACAGTCCAGCTCAACACGTGCCTTACCTACGTTGTTGACCGTAAAACACAACCATCCAATTACTACCAATGTTCACATTATTTTGGCTATCCCCTGTAATTGTTTCTTGTATTTGCGTATCTTATCGTCATGCGCTGTTATCATTGAGACTTGAGCCGCTGGTGCAGTAGATAAGAACAATTTTTGATTTACCTGGCGGCGTTACCTTGTTAACTTTCCTTTTAAGGTATGTGCTTGACACTTTTTTTCCTTCATACCAATGAAACATAACTTTAATTGGGCCTTATGCCAATTTTGCAACTCGTAAGTTCGTTATTTTATTTCCTTTTCTGCCTGTGAACAAAGCCATAAGTAGCAGCAGTTTTATTTGTGATCCTTTGTTTGCCACTAAAGCAATTCAAAAGCTTAAGTTTAGTTGTGAAAGCCACTTATTTGCCCTTATGCCTTGTTACTGGATTATTTTCGATCTATAATCGTTATTGACTATTTGTGTTGCTAGTAATTTTTATTTATTTTTTATTTTTTGTTTCCTGTCGTTCCATTATTGGTGTGTTATTCATACTGCAATGATTTTAATTGCTTTTAATAAACTGTTGTTAAAATATATTTTGTATTCCCAGTGCCTTAGTACTCTCCAACTGGCTCCCTACCGCTTCAACTTCAAAACGGGATTAGTTGCCTCTTCATGATCTCTGTTTCGACAAAATGTTATTTTTGCACTTTTGTAAATCACGCAACCAATATTCCATTTTTGCTGTGTGCGCTACTTCTTGAGCAAATCTCATTTTATTTCATTATTACAACTTTAGTTTTTCCTACAAGGCGATCTGTAATACAAAAATCTGAAATTATAGTTCGGGGATGTATCTATATCAGTTTGCGCAGTGATACTTCATAAAGTTCATCTTTTTGAAACGTTTTAATTAACACAGAAAGCTACTTACAGTTTGTGTAATTTATTGTGACAGTGGTTTGACATCTATGCATCCTACTCACTGACTTAGCAGTTAGCTGTTGTTGTTAATAGCCAAAAATCATTTCGCTGTGTAACTACCTACTTGCTGAACTGTGCTAGACTGAACTACTTATGACGATTCTCAAAAATTTAGTAAGTTTCAAACTCTTGGACGGAAACCAGAATACACCCTACTGTAAATTATTAAAGTAGTCAATTGCACTACTCACACCTTACTGTCTATAATGAACCAACAGTAAGAATACGACGTATCATCGTAAATGATTAGTAACCAGTACGCAGCGAGGCAACAGTTGAACATTCCTAACAATAATTACCTCAGTGTTAAGTGAATACACCTTCAGAATCGGTCTGGAATAAGCAAAGTAATATCCCAACGTACTCTCAAGAACTCTTACAAAACAGCAGTTGTAAATATAACTATAACGTAATTTGTACTGGTGAAAGAATTGATATTACTCTTTCCTGTTTTATCTAGTGGCATACGCATTGTTAGGAATTTAATTCTTTTAAATACTATTACAGAAAAAGACAACCTTGAACTAATGAGTAGGGCAACAGGTTATTCGTTTGCCGTATGTAATACGATTATTGAATCCTAAGATCAACTAACTGTTGTTCCAAACAAGGTTTGATTCGTGTATGTAGTATTGTTTCTGAATTCTTATTAATGACCGTCTCTTTTTCTCTGTTAACATGTTTTCTGAATTGGAAAGAGTGGAACAAGAACATTGTACACGATTTCGTACATCATAAATTAATCACTTTTATTACTGCAGATACGTTTGTATGAAGACGACTCTACTCTTCCAGGAACTAAGAATGAGTGATATTTTACAATGGCTGTAAATAATATTAATCCGATCGTAATCTAAAGTTTAAAGGAATCACATTTCATTCGTATGTGGAGCAACTCAAGCAATATTTTCTTTTGTATATGTGAATTATGGTAGCCCTGTTTACTTTTATTGTTGTGGTTTTAATGTCATTTGACTTTATATTTCCATTACTTTAATCAGAGTCCTTTTTTTTCTCTTCACTACTGTTTCTCTTTGCCTTCCATACTGCAAACGCTCCAACGTCCGAGCCACACTGTATCAACGGTCCCGCTCCCGCATACCACACGGTTACGTAACTGCGCCGGTTGCTGGGGCAGCATCATATACCCTTAATTCCTCCCGTCGATAATTGTTAATTGTTCACGTGTCCTCCCCTTTAAAAAGAATTCTGGCGAGAACAGCCGGAGACAGTGGTCAAGTGTCTTTTGTGTGTTTGATCGTGTGAATATGTATGTGTGCTTTGCTTCCTTTCTGAAGAAGGCTTTGGCTGAAAAATTACGTGGACACTCCCTTCGCTGTACCAGCCTGCTGCTCGGCTTATGGGTAGCACCTATAAGTGTCACAGTATTGTTATTCCCTCTGGAAGTTTGTTGTAAATAATCCACTGCACTTCAACAGGAACAATGATGTACATAATTGCAATAGCAGTAAAAAAAATGACATTCATTACGCCACATTAGGGTTATCTGTTTTACAAACATGGGATCACAGTTTGTAACCAAAGGTTTAAAAGTTTTGATCACATACCCAGTGATATAAAATGCCTGACAGAGTGCAAAGTAAAACTTGAAACTAAATTGAAAACATTTATCTTTGACAACTCCTCCATTACTGTAATGTCTAAATGATGATAGATAGGAATTATTAACATCTGCAAGTCTATAATTAAAAATCAAAAAAGTAATAAATGATCAGAATGGAGGCATATTTCTAAAAACAATTGCTCATAATATAACATGACTAGCGTCACATCATTGCGATCTATCGGACAAATGATACATTGAACATGAATCTGAATAAATATTGGTACATCACAAAACTAAATTCATAAGTAAAATGAAGCAGTTGACCAAAGTAGACGTACATTCCGATTGTGAGGTGTTTGGTTATTCCTGAAAAACTGTTGGCGTTACTGGCGAGAAATGTTCTGGGAAAAGAAACAACAGGCTAATGTTGGAAAGGTAGGCCTATATGTTATACAGGTTAGGCTATCACTACTAAAAAAAAATTACTTACATACATGTTAAAGCAAAATAGCCATTGTACTGGGTTTAAGAGATTAATACCACTCCCTTAAGCACATTTATAGTATTCCATAATGCTGGAACATGTGTAAAGAATGTATCTTCTTTTTTTTTTTTACTCTGTAAATTGCTATTGCTTGTCACACACTAAATGATGCATCATAGGAACGATTTAAAAGTGAGAAAATATGTAAACAACAGTGATGTTAATGTACTGCCAATCTAATAAAACAAGAAACCTATTACGCATGTAGGTATACCTCTATGCAGTTCTATTTCTTTGACATTTCGGTAATCGTTCACTTTGTTGACATGCATTGACATGCACAAAATACGGTAGTATGTCTTATTTCTTTCACCGCTGTACACGTTTATGGGTTAGTAATGAACACGTAGGCAACTGTTTGCAAACGTGAACATTAGAAACGTTGTGCATATGAGTTGAAAGCTGAAAATGTAACAAACAAGACGCAGTACCAGTAAGCAAACAAGCGTCGGTGCGGAGTTCCAGCTTCATTTGCTGTCAAGTGGGATTAAATTGGTTACGAAAGCATGATTTTCACATCACTTCCTTCCTGCCTTGGTTATTCGAAATACGTCAACAAAAAAACGAGTTATCTTACCAGGGCCAAATGTGTCATATTATTTCAGCAAGTACGCATTGAAGAACAGGAAAAGGTTAGAAACTGCCTTACTGTCTCTACGATACTCTTGTAAGCACTGTACTTTTCAGTATTTATAACAGTTCTTGCGTGCACCCAACTGAAATGATGAACAAGAAGCCGTCATAAAGAGGAGCTTGCTAATGTTTAAAGTTATATAAGATGTGGGCAGGCGACGCCCATTTTGGCTACAAAACAACGTACAGTGTACATCTATAGTGAAATCTCCCTTTTCTCTTTTTACCTCAATGGATTCAGTTGCATCGTTACGTAATCCCTGACCGATGCCAGAGCTAACGAAAATTTTCTGATACTTCGTAAGATATATTATAATACATACATCAGAATGTCTGGAATAATTATAACTACTTAAAAGGTCAAGTATTTGTTCTTGAATGCAGCGTTGTGGGTAAGATTAAGGGTGGCACCATATACTACGTGAAAATAAGGGAAAGTGAACCTATGTGAATTACAAATATAAACTGCTACCGGTATTATATAAGATATTCGGGCTGAAGTTGATGGTAAACAAAGCCTGTCAAAATATCTTTTGTGCATGAGAGTGTGAAGTTTAACATGAGCTGAACTATCGTAATATCAAATGACACCTCTGGTAAGAATTGGTAAAATCTGAGAATCAAGATAGCTGCAAAGAGTTCGATATACTCTGTTATTTTGTGATAATGTCGCTTTTGTTCTGTTTTAGTCTTCCCCTTGTCACGCTAAAGTGAATTACTTCCCTTCATCCGTTGCACTAAAATATATTCATAAAATAACCACTGTAATAAAGACAAGGTCAATCATTCTAGTAAGATGTTATTTTATATTTAAGCTTTAATATTTTCAGGTTTGTTGTTACGTGGTAAGATTGTAGATTCCAATGGCACGGAAGTTTTATGGTTATATAAAGTAACATGCACTGAAACTCTGCTCATATTTCATCTTAAGGAATTAGACATTACAAACATCTACATGATAGATAAAATGTTGTTCTTACACGTTGCAAAATAATGCTGGTCTCGGCACAGAAATCACTAGAACATTCATTTGTCTCACCTGTCTCGTCGAGCTGGACAATCTTCGGCGCCGGTGTGATGCAGCTGTCTTTACAATCGCTGGACCAAGACAAGATGGCATATCTTATCTTGTTAATGCAAACTTAAATAAAATGTAACATTTTCACTGACTCTCTGACATAAGCCCTTTCCGTACAATATTAACTGCAAAATTGTGAAATAGTTTCAGGAGGAAACATGCGGAGTTCAATTGCGTACACAACAGGTTTTAGTTTTAGAATGGACGTCTCCATAACGGTATACTTGATTCGAGAGTCGCCACTTGACTACGTCTGTCGCAAGCTTTGATCCTTTCCAACACAATTTATAGAACCGGCGAAATTTATATTCTCTTTATGTTGTGCAAAATAAGTAGCCCGGTACACAGCAGGACAAATCAGTGCGTTTACGTTCTCTTGATAACATTACTTCAGTCTTCAAGTATTGTGATATCTTTTTCTGCGTCCAATTTAATAATTAGTTCTCTTCCAGAAATTTCGACCTCCTTTTACAAGAACACCGAAGTAATCGCTTACTAGAAATTTATATGTTCCTCTCGTCTTCTCACATCAGTACTGTGTTTTCCGTCCCTATACAAGGCCTCAGTGAACTTCTTAAACATCTCCACTTTCAATCGCCATGACAACAGTTCTCCCCTTTACAAATAATTTGCACTAATTCTCTCTGGATTCGCGCCCTTTCATCCATATGCAGGGTCGTCAAAAAATGTATACACACTTTGAACTGTCATAGACAATTTATTTCCTGTTCTACAAGGTTAAATATCTGTGAGAAAGTAATGTTAAGTTTCATCAACACGTGGCAGCAGTGGCAAGGAAGTAACTGCAACATAGCGGACGTGCGTTTGAGCTTTGAAGCGTGGAAGTGGTAATGGAAGTTTGAGAATGTAGCTGCGGTTCGAAGACAGTGGAGAAGTGAGTATAGTATAGAACCACCTTCAAGGTTAACAATTACACGTCTACGAGATAAATTCGAAATTCATGGAACAGTGTGTGATGTGCATAAATGTCGATCAGGGCGACCTCGTACAGCTACAAGTGATGATTCCACAACTGCGGTCTTGGAACTGTTTCAGCGTTCGCCTCAAAAATCTTCAAGGCAAGCGGCACGTGAGAGTAATGTAAGTGGTAGTAGTGTGCTACGCATTCTGAAGAAAGGCAAGTTTCGTGTGTACATTCCAAGTCTGGTGCAACAGCTAAGTGACGACGATCCCGATCGAAGGTTAGAATTTTGTGAATGGGTTCAGGAGATGGTGAGACGTCAACCGGGATTTATGGGTAGCAACTGGCAATAGGCATAATTGTGTACTGGGCTGAAGATAATCCTTACATTACAGTTGAAAAGGCTGTGAATTTGCCTGGTGTAAATGTGTGGTGTGGTTTGTCTGCTGTTGGACTCATTGGGCCTTTCCGCTTTGAAGATACTGTTACTGGAGAAACGTACCTAACAATGCTTGCTGACTCCATATTCCCTGCCATTCGTGCAATATATGATAATGATAAGTTTTATTTCCAACAAGATGGCGCCCCACCGCACTATCATAGGGACGTACGAGCATACCTGGATCACCATGTGCCAGGCCAGTGGATAGGACGCAGGGGACCAATCGAGTTTCCTGCATGCTCTCTGGACTTCACGCCGCTGGATTTCTTCTTATGGGCCACAGTAAAAGATGAGTTGTACAAACGTAAACCACGTAACCTGGACACACTTTGGAATGAGATTCAGGCGGTGTGCGCAGAAATCTCATTGGACACTTTGGTACAATGTACGGAAACAGTGGTGACTCGTACTCAGAAATGTATTGATGCTGAAGGCCATCAGTTTGAACATTAATCACATTTGCAAAGTACATTTGTTTTTCCAATTGGACATAAAGCTTTCCATTTCCGGAAATTTAACATTGTATAACGGGAAATAATGTGTGTATACAATTTTCAAAGTGTGTATACAATTCAAAGTGTGTATACAATTTTTTGACCCGCCCTGTATACCAGAGTCCCGACCAAGATTGCCTCCATTCACTTGTTACTTCCACGCTGACAAAACTTTATCATACACTCACGTTCAGAAAAATCAGAACTAGAGATAGGACGTTCATACTCACGAGACATGCACATAAGTATGTTGTACAGAAATGATTTGCATTTGAACCATGTCGGACGGCTAGTTCAAGGTCAACATCGATATCGCGGCGCAATACCACCTACTGTTAAAATATGACTGCGCCCTTCGTTGTCGCTATGAACTGAAGCTAACGGATCACTGTAACTTGAGCAGACGTGCAGAATGCCTATGGCGAACCGTACTTATAAGTGAGTTGGAAAGAGGGGACATTATGTGAGAATGTGATGCATCCACCCCGGAAACTGCGGCTCGTGAGGAAAATGTGTTCTGGCAGTGCAGTGGGTATGCGAAGAATGGTTCACGAAAGGCCATAGACCACGACTAAATGAGTCACCAGATCACACCCCAAGAAAATCGACGGCTCATCTGAATGACAATGCTGGACAGATCTGCATCCTCCTCGGCTCTGGCGCAACAGTGGCACAGTGGAACACATCGTATACTATCAATGGTGACAATCCGTCGCCGTTTATTATGGATGGGTTACGTGCGCATCGTCTAACTCTCCTCCTACCTTTGATGAATTTGCAGAAACATGCAATGGTGCATGCAAAGACGTCATTGGGACCGGAAAGGCGTTACGTGAATTTCCGGACGAATCTACACTACTGGCCATTAAAACTGCTAAACCAAGAAGAAATGCAGATGATAAACGGGTATTCATGGAACAAATAAACTATACTAGATCCTACATGCGATTACATTTTCACGCAATTTGGGTGCATAGATCCTGAGATATCAGTACCCAGAACAACCACCTCCGGCCGTAATAACGGCCTTGATACGCCTGGGCATTGAGTCAAACAGAGCATTGATGGCGTGTACAGGTACAGCTGCCCATGCAGCTTCAACACGATACCACAGTTCATCAAGAGTGGTGACAGCCGTATTGTGACGAGCCAGTTGCTCGGCCACCATTGACCAGACATTTCAAATTGGTGAGTGATCTGGACAATGTGCTGGCCAGGGTAGCAGTCGAACATTTTCTGTATCCAGAAAGGCCCGTACAGGACCTGCAACATGCCGTCGTGCATTATCATTCGGAAATGTAGGGTTTCGCAGGGATCGAATGAAGGGTAGAGCCACGGGTCGTAACACATATGAAATGTAACGTCCACTGTTCACAGCGCCGTCATTGCGAACAAGAGGTGACCGACACGTGTAACCAATGGCACCCCGTACCATCACGCCAGGTGATACGCCAGTATGGTGATGACGAATACACGCTTCCAATATGCATCCACCGAGATGTCGCCAAACACGATGCTGTAAACAGAATGATGCTGTAAACAGAACCTGGATTCATCCGAAAAAATGACGTTTTGCCATTCGTGCACCCAGGTTTGTCGTTGAGTACACCATCGTCTGTGATACAGCGTCAAGGGTAACCGCAGCCATGGTCTCCGAGCTGATAGTCCATGCTGCTGCAAACGTCGTCGATCTGTTCATGCAGATGGTTGTCTTGCAAACGTCCCCATGTGTTGACTCAGGGATCGAGACGCGGCTGCACGATCCGTTACAGCCATGCGGATAAGATGCCTGTCTTCTAGACTGCTAGTGATACGAGGCCGTTGCAA
The DNA here is from genome assembly GCF_023864275.1 of Schistocerca cancellata. Taxonomy (NCBI): domain Eukaryota; kingdom Metazoa; phylum Arthropoda; class Insecta; order Orthoptera; family Acrididae; genus Schistocerca; species Schistocerca cancellata. The sequence goes on along the minus strand of NC_064630.1, from coordinate 614,881,272 downwards.
TCCAGCACGACGTTCCGTATTACCCTCCTGAACCCACCGGTTCCATACTCTTCTAACAGTCATTGCCTCTCGACCAAAGCGAGTAGCAACGTCACGATACGATAAACCGCAATCGCGGTAAGCTACAATCCGATCTTTATGAAAGTCGGAAATGTGATAGAACGCATTTCTCCTCCTTACACGAGGCATCACAACAACGTTTCACCAGGCAACGCCGGTCAACTTCTGTTTGTGTATGAGAAATCGGTTGGAAACTTTCCTCATGTCAGCACGTTGTAGGTGTAGCCACCGGCGCCAACTTTGTGTGAATGCTCTGAAAAGTTGATCATTTGCATATCACAGCATCTTCTTCCTGTCGGTCAAATTTCGCGTCTGTAGCACGTCATCGTCGTGGTGTAGCAATTTTAATGGCCAGTAGTGTATCTTCCGTTTGTTAGAAAATGGTGGTCGTATTTTGGTTCGCCGCAGACAGAGGGAGCGGCATCACAGTGACTTCACTCACACAAAACATACAGCGCCAACTCAAGTCATTATGGGGTGGGGTACTATTGTGTACAACCACAAATGACAGTTGGTGCACGTCCATGACAGTGTAACCTAAGTGAATGACATCCTTCGACCTATAGTCGTACCATTTCGGCACAACACATTTTTCGGCAAGTGGATGGACGACCACATGTTGCTGCACAAACACGTGCCTACATTGTGTCACAGGATGTCACAATCGATAATGTCTGAGATATGGAGAAAAGATGGGTGCAGCGGTATGACCCAACGTCAATTGCCAGAAATGAAGCCGGCTTTTACTTTGTGGTCTAGCGGTTCTGGCGCTGCAGTCCGGAACCGCGGGACTGCTACGGTCGCAGGTTCGAATCCTGCCTCGGGCAAGGGTGTGTGTGATGTCCTTAGGTTAGTTAGGTTTAAGTAGTTCTAAGTTCTAGGGGACTTATGACCTAAGATGTTGAGTCCCATAGTGCTCAGAGCCATTTGAGCCAGAAATGAACTCTGGAACCAGGTGAATGCAGCATGGATGATAATACCACAGGACGCATTCGCGCCTTATAAGCGTCGACGCAATATCGCATGGAAAAGTTATAAGAGCCCATGGTGGCCCTGTGCCTACTAGACAAGAGGACACATGCTGAACCGAGGTGACTGAAATGCTAATCATTTCTGCGGAACATACAAATGTACATGTCCTGTTAACATTAGTCAGTGACATCATGAAGAATAATGTTATTTCTTAATCTACAAGTCACACCTCCAGGAGAAACGAAGAGCTTTCGAACAACATCTCCTTCATTAAAACATGAGTCCTCATATGTTAAAATAAAAGTTTTTAACGGGATTTTTTTTTCTGAAACCGTCAACATAGACTTGCCTTCCAAATAATACATTTTACATGCATATCATCTAAACGGCTGCTTGCTTATCGCATGTAGGCTACTTTACTCACACCATGATCTGGGCTGAGAACAGAGCCTGATGGTTCCTCATTTTCGTCAGGGTCTTGTTCTGAAGAAACAGCGACAACTTTTTCTATCTACCACACAAATTCCGAAAACGCAATACTACATTTTCACTGAACCGAAACACAAATCAGGTTAAAGTATACTTTAAAACTGAACTTTTGGTTAATTAAACAGGTCTGCTAATTAGCGTGAGCTGTCCTTAAATTAAATCAACGCATTTCTGCTTAGCACTTACAAATAACATTCGAACTAACCGTTTTGGCAAGTTCGGTTTCTATTCACCACGTAGTTTCGATTAACCACAATTTATCACATGCATTCCAGGCTGTTTGATGACCAACGGAAAAGCTGAAAATATATGCTCATTATACGACGACTGACTTTTTCTTCCTTAATTTTTGTATTAATGTTTATTGTCTTTTGCACTTTGTCTACGTTTTGGATCATGCGATGCTCATTTTTATAATTTGTTTTCTGAATTTGCAGTACTTTCATCTTCGACAATGGAGCCTATGTCGCACAATATTTAGTTACACAAGAAATAGTACTCAATAAATACGGAAATATCCATTTGTATTCGGAAGATTTAATCCTTTCGCTTTTACGACCTTGTTATCAACAGTGCGTCCGAGTGGTGCTGTAGTTAAAAGATATACCTATCAAGCAGGAGATTCTGGGTTCGAATTCCGGTCCAGCATACATTATCAATCTGCTGATTCCTCACAAAGTCCTGATGCAGCTGATATCAATAGTTGCTTCACTTTCCTTTCCTGCGCACCCTTCCTCCCCCTTCAGCTGAGTTTTGTATCTTCATATAAATTTTACTAGCTTACATGTATTTAAGGCATCTGTTTCAAGTCAGTGGCTACACTTGACGTCAACATTTATCGCTGTTCCTGCAAGTTTTAAATGTGGTCTCGTTGCCGTACCCGTTCGTGACGTTAACGTAATAGTTCCTCAATTTCGTCGTTGCCACTGGTCAGCCATCAGCAGACTGGTTCTTCTCCTGTTCCGCGACTAAGGAGACACCGATCGCTCGACATTACCACAGGCCGTAGTATTGCTTTACCTGGTTGTATTTGGCCAGTTAACACTGGGGATAATGGTTGTTGCAAAAATCTATTGATCGTATTTTAGGGTTCTATGAGCGAATGGAGAATCTTGCATATACGGCTAATTTTGGCTTTTGGTGGGCTCTTGTAGGACGGCATCCACTGGGTTTGGTTCTAGTTACATTACGGCGTGGCAACGTTCCTTTATGGCTTTCGTTCCCGGCTTATAATCGGCCGTTGTCGCTTCATGTGTTTCCTGGGGATCGAGAAACCAATAGGACTCTCAGTGTTCTGGCCTGTCAAGTTCCTAGAACCAATTCAATAACACAATTTGCTGTGTACATAGTCTTTGCATGCGTCCGTTAACAAGGCACTAGGCGTATCGCTGTTTTGCCTTCAATGAGACTTAGTTCATCAGCAACGCGTATAGAAAACTGTTAGTACTGCAGGTACGATCATCAACGTTTTATGGGCGTCTGAGGGCTTGTGGAAGGTGGATTGTTACGGGGAAAACATCTCAGAAAACTTGTTTGAGAATTTAAACGTCTTCAATGACACTTTCACAAATGTTTGTTGTAACTGACTGAAGAGAACTTTCCAAGTACTTTTGACAGCGGTTGTATTTCGTAAACCCGCTCTTCCTCTTCTCTGGAATGTTTGTGTGTGTGTATGTGCGCGCGTGTTTCTGTGTGTGTGTGTGTGTGTGAAATCTTATGGGACTTAACTCTGGAATGGTTATAACGTCTAGCGACTTTAATGGTTAGAGAGGAGTTCCATGGTTGAAGCTTAGTCGTTTCAGCTTGTTTGTCCTTTAAACACAGTGCCTCAAATCGGTTTGTAGCACAGTAGCTACACCTCTGTTGATCTGCACGAGCTGTTAGATCGTGAGGCGCCAGCTGCGAGAGTGACAAAGTTGCCCACCAAACCTGGACGCTGAAGTTGAATGATCAGTTAAACTGTTATGAAGCCTCAACTATTGTGACATCCCTCCATTCATTTGCAGGTTGTTGCTCCCTAGGCCGTTCGGGCTAGCATCAACGTGTGATATGTTGGGGTCGGCGAAATCTTGTAGCCGTCTTCCTATATTGTGATTAAATATTAAATTGACTGGTACTTACCAGTGATGTGCACCAGCGGTATATTCTGCCCTGTGGCCATTAACCCCCCAGTTACCTTCCATGGTCTTTAGCATACTTTTCCAGCAGTGTGCCTTTCCACGTTGTGTTGATGCTGTCTGGTACGGCGTGTAGTTCGAAAGTCTTTAAGTAGTTTGGTTCATATTTTGCTTCGAGTCGTTATTGTTCCATTGGCTATTTTTAAACACCAGTTTCTGAAGGCATAGTGCTGTTTGTATCCTCGTCCTCGGCCGATATTTTCCATCGTTGTGCCGTTGGTCGGACGGAAGGAAATTGGTTAAATGGTTGGTTGGTCCTTTGGCCGTCCCTAGTTTGGGTTTCCATCCGATTATTGAACTTCAGCTCTTGGCTGCCTGTCTCATCTCACCTTACATTTGAGCTACGTTCTCGGGCTGACCCTTGGAACACTTCTGAGCACCTCTTGTTCTGTTTGATGTACATTTTCATTTTAGTTTGAAGTATGGTCCGAGACCTTCAGGCCATGTATTAATTCAGCTCTTTTTAAATTTTATATAAAGGCCTTCAGCCGTGATAAATTAAAATTTCGAAGATTGACTTTATTTTAAAAAAGAGAAAAAAAATCCTTAAAATTTATTCTATCTGAAATTGTTTGTAAGCCAGGCCCTAAGTGGCTAGATTTTTGATGTGTTATGTGTGGCATTCAGCCAAGGATTTACGTGAACACCTTTTAATAAGCTCATCAGATGTGTATATTCTTTAAAGTAAAATTTTTTATAAGCAGGAAGGCGTTTATTTTAAATTGTTCGTCTGACTTGTTGTTCAGGCCTTCAGCTGTGGTTTCAAATTTGTTTGTGGCCTTCAGCCACGCAATAAGTTAATATTTCTTTAATTAGGCTCCTGGCAGTTCTGTTGTAAGATTTTTGTGTGTGTGAAATCTTATGGGACTTAACTGCTAAGGTCATGAGTCCCTAAGCTTACACACTACTTAACCTAAATTATCGCCTGCCGCTGGTGACCGTGCGGCTCTAGGCGCTTCAGTCTGGAACCGCGCAACCGCTACGACCGCAGGTTCTAATCCTGCCTCTGGCAATGATGTGTGTGATGTCCTTAGGTTAGTTAGGTTTAAGTAGTTCTAAGTTCTAGGGGACTGATGACCTGAGATTTTAAGTCCCATAGTGCTCAGAGCCATTTGAGCCATTTTGAGCCTAAATTATCCTAAGGACAAACACATACAACCATGCCCGAGGTAGGACTAGAACCTCCGCCGCGACCATGTTGTAAGTTTAAGAAGAAATTTCTTCGTTGGAAAAATTATTTATTAATGTGTTTTAATTTTAGACCCCTTTCAGAAGTGTTGTGTAGGCCTTCAACCACAAAATGTTTTCAATTACATCTTTTTTTAAAGAAAAAAATTACCTTATATTTTTAATTGCTTCGATTTCTAAACCAGGCCTTCAGCCATTCTTGTTTTTGGTGTGGTTTTGGGCCTTCAGTCCAGAAAGCATCTCAACTTCTTTAACTAGGCCTTCAGCCGTATTGTTCAATTGTGATTTTTTAAAGCAATGTGTAAATGAGTGGTTCTTAGAAAAATAAAGTTGTATATTAGATTGTGCAACTCACAGTAACTGTTTGCAGACCCATCCACAATCACAACCTAATCCTGTACGCTCTCTGAGTACCTACCAACCTAGTTTCATCTCCTGCTGTGAACGGTCAGTGTGGGGACAAGCACTGCCATGTTCCAACAAAAGATCTCTGAAAGCTCCTTACAGACATAGACACTGTGATTTCTGTTCAGCAGTCAACTGGTGTGCCTCCTATCCTGCAGACACCCGACTAGATAGCAGTATATAATGGACAGTATTGTCTGCTGGACCTACTATAATAGGAAAAATGATAGCTATTTACCTTACACCATTACACCTGTTTTCCTTCATAAGATATTCCACTACGGCAATGTTTTCATTCGTCAATGCACAGAGTGCCTGGCAAGGACGCGATACGTCTTCCTCAGACGTTATACCGCTTTTAAATTTCTCCGCCATTCGTGCGCACACTACAGGAACACACAGGAATTGCTGCACTGCGATGCGTTTACACACATTTCATAGCTACATATCTCAAAAAAAAACGTATCACAGATCGACGACTCAACGCGGTGCAAGTCGACTTTGGTGGTAAGTAGGCTGTTTAGCTTTTTATATTGGTAACGCCACGTAGCGCTCTGTACGAAAACCACTGGCTGTGCTGTGTGCAGTCTGTGGCTGGTTTGCATTGTTGTTGGCTATTGTACTGTTGGGCAGTTGGCTGTTAACAGCGCGTAGAGTTGCGCAGTTGGAGGTGAGCCGCCAGCAGTGGTGGATGTGGGGAGAGAGATGGCAGAGTTTCGAAATTTTTAAGACTGGATGTCATGAACTGTTGTATACATTATGACTTTTGAACACTATTGAGGTAAATACATTGTTTGTTCTCTATAAAAATCTTTCATTTGCTAACTATGCCTATTAGTAGTTAGTGCCTTCAGTAGTTTGAATCTTTTATTTAGCTGGCAGTAGTGGCGCTCGCTGTATTGCAGTAGCTTGAGTAACTAAGACTTTTGTGAGGTAAGTGATTTGTGAAAGGTATAGGTTAATGTTAGTCAGGGCCATTCTTTTGTAGGGATTTCTGAAAGTCAGATTGCGTTGCGCTAAAAATATTGTGTGTCAGTTTAAACACAGTCATGTATAATTGTTGTAAGGGGAAGTTTCATATGTCGACCCTTAGCCGAGAATACCTCACTGGAATCTTCTGCTTTTTTCTTGTAGTTTGTGTAATTAGTGTAGATTTTGTTTATTGCTAGCGCGTTATTGTAGAGAGAATCTCCTTTGTGGTTGCAGTCTTTCATTGTTGTACAGTAAAACAGGTGTGGCACGCATGTAAATTTGCACCAAGTATTTCGCAGCTGCGCTTGCAATTTACAAGATATTATTTTCAGTGCTATGTTAATGTGTTCTCTTATTTTTGCTCTTCAAATTGTGTTTTTCTGTGTTGTGGTGTGAAATATTGTGACAATAATGGCGTGTGAAAAACGTAATACTAGGCTCCAAAGTAAACTGAGAAATGACAGTGAAGACGAAAGCAGTGTGTTAGCGCCACTGTATAATGAATTAACTAATGTTCAAACTAGTAATTTGGTAATTGTGCATAGGGAAATGGAGCGGGCTGCAAATAATGGTGTAGGCAGTGAAACAATTAGTGAACAGGGAAGTATTATCGATCGATCGGTCGGCAACAGCTTGCCTCAGGAATCCGAAATTACAGGACACAATCTTGCAAATACTGTAGATTCAGGTTTTGGGTCCTCACCGTTTTCTCAAATAAGACAAGACACATTTTCTGCTTGTCAAAATGTGAATGTTGCCAGTGCAAATTCACTGCCGAAAAGCACTGAGGAACATGTTTCAGACACCAGTGCACTGTTATTACAGCTAATGCAACATATGGGACAAAGGCTACAAAAGTTAGACACAACGCTTGAACAAAATCAGAAAAAAATGGGACAAAATCTTCAAAAGTTAGACACAATGGAACAACACCAGAGACAAACACAGCAACAGTTAGACACAGTGGAACAAAATCAGAGACAAACACAGCAAAAGCTTCAAAAGTTAGACACAATGGAACAAAATCAGAGACAAACACAGCAAAAGCTTCAAAAGTTAGACACCACACTTGAACAAACACGTGAAGATTTAACTACTCAGTTACATAACATTGAATCTAAATGTCAAAAAGTAGAATCACAAATTTAAGAGCATTTTCAACCTATTTCTTCGTGGCATGAAAATGCATTACAGAATCACGAAGCAGTCATAAAAGAACTGCAAACCATGGTTCATGAAAATCATGAGACCTTGTGGGTTAAAATTGACTCAGTTGCATCTACCGATTCGGTTACACTACTTGCAAAAACTCAGGAAAACTTAAAGGACGCAGTAGATACGATTTCAACACAAATGGACACTCTGAAACTTGGTTCAGAAAACACACTGAGGAAATAAGTACACTATCGGAGAAAGTAGCCGAACTTTCGGATCAGTTCACTAACTTACCTGCAAAGGTAGATGATGATTTGAATGACACAAGACCTGTAGCCATCACTGACACAGAAGAGTATGAACAAATTAAGAAATTCAAACAAAATCAGAATCAAATTAATACGCAACACAAAAGAGAAATCCGGGAAGTACAAGATCAGTAGGCACAAGTAATACAAAAATTACATATTTCAGAGGACACTCGCGCTCCAACACGGGAAGAGGGACTTAGAAATAGGGAACAGCCACAAAATAATAACACAGGGCACTTCGGAAAATATGAAAGAAATTGGCAAAGTACAACGAATTTTGAAATTGAACCGCCGAAACGACGTAATAATGACCGACATGCGACTCGTCGACACAATGGTTTTGACTATAAGCTGTTCATTACTACACGTAAATTTAAAACATTTAAGAATTCTGGCAACGACATTCATCCACAAGCGTGGCTCCATCAATTCTCTCATTGTTTTCTTCCCAACTGGTCATTAGAACACAGATTAGAATTTATGTGTGGCTATTTAGAGAATGAACCAGTTGTAAGAAAGCGATCGGTCATTCACGATTGTCACAGTGAAGGAGAATTTTACCATGCCTTCCTCTCAACATATTGGTCTCAAGCTACACAAGACCGAGTAAAACATAGCATCATAATGATGAAACACTTTGAACTATATGAATTTTCCAGTCTTATCAAATATTTTGAAGACATGTTGCATAAGAATCAATATCTTTCAAACCCATACAGCTCTTCAGAACTCATCCTCAATTGCCTAATCAAATTGCCTGAACATTTAAGAAATATTATTTTGGCATGGCGTTGCAATGACGACATTGAAGCTTTTCAGGGACTCTTACAAGAATTAGAAATTGACACAGACAGTCACGGGATGTGAAAACAGGAAAACAATCACTACAGATCACATCCGTCACAATTCCGTGACGACAGTAACAATAACTGGACACGACAAGTCTATTCTTACAACGCAAATCGTGACCAAAACAGACACCACCCATATTACAACCACTGGCAGAGTAATAATAGTTACAGAGAAAGATCGCATTTCCATAGTAATGAATATGACAGAGATAACCATAGAAACAGACAATATGGCAACCAGAACTATTATTATCACAGGAGACAGAATAACTTAAGACGCAACGGTCCACCGTGCAGTGTTAATTCAAGAAGAAATTCTCCACCACTTAACCGACAAGAAAGAAATTACAGAAATTACTGACATGACGACAGACGATATAATCATTACGACAGACCTGAATTTCATCAGAACTGGCGAGATTCAAACAGAGTTGGGCCCTCTCGACAAGGTGAATTTGTAGAAGTTAGGTCTGCTAATCCTAATAACGACGCGCGCCAACAAAGAGACAGACAATGACTCACACCGCAGGCATCCGCATGCGCCAGCTGGCTCAGGGAAAAATTACATAGACGCTAACCTTGAGAAAAATTCCAGTATTCTTTACCGACGTATACCACATGATAATTGCGTTGAAGTTGAAACACTGCGTACTAGGAAGAGTAAAGGTTTACACCACATTTCACATGTAAAACCATTTATTGAGAGATAATCTGCTCTTTAACTTAGTCTGTGCCATAAAACTTTTCACTTCATGCTACTAGTACAGTTTGTCATTCTGAGAAACTATTAACATGCAACAATGTTTTGAAGTTAACTATCCAGCCTAGAACCTAGGGAACATATTTAAACAGTAATTACGAATGCATTGTTATAGTGAACAGACGACACAGTGTTGTTATTTGTACATTCTTGCTTGTTAGTTGCACGATTATGTAACGACTATAAGGCTCACATACTTAGAACATATACTGCTAATGAGATTTTAATGCATCATTTTAGTTTACTTGAAAATACATTCTGGATTTAAAACACTCTCTGGAGATACCAGATGACATAGTGGTTAGTTTATGTGACAGCTACACGATAATATCACGACGCTACTAATGAGTGACAATTTACAATGTTGCTTTTGCGGTGTATCTGTTTTATATCTGCACAGTTTTTCTGAATTCTTCTGGAAAGTAAAACATGTTTTAGTAGTAACTTTTGTGGTATAGGTACAATGAGACAGCCTTTTCCGTAGCACAACAATACGTTACAGCACAGTACTTTCTTCATCATGGCAATAAGCGTAATAACTAAGATATCTATACGCAAAGCATTTAAGGACGATAACTACGACACTTCCACAGAGATTATCTTACAACAAGACGCACAGTTTAGCGCTACAGTACACGTATTTGAGTGATTAATTTTGTACTTAAAACATTTATTTTTAAATATATTTGAAGTACAATGATACAAAGGTTTTCCGTGATACATTTCATTCCATTGCTGTAATCTGTAACACCTGAGGGTATAATTACATGAATCCTCAGGGGGGGGGGGTACACGCTTACTTTGTGTACCATGTGTGTGGCAAGCACAAGGAGCCCTAGCTAATATGGTATTTGCTTATACAACTTTACACATCGGTACCATATTTCTCTAAACATGATTACACAGCTATCTGATCATTTAACTGAGAGAAACAAACATTTTTTTACTACATCAGTGACAGATGTTTACGTAAGTACACAGTTGGATAACTTCACACTTATGAAATTGTATTTCGTCTGTACTTTGTGAACTGTTCAAATTTTTTCAGAACCATTGTGATACTGTGAGAGCTTTGAATGATGTATTTGGTATGGGATCATGATTTTTAAAGAACGTTTGAGGTAGATGACACTTTTGACATGAGCGGAGAATTTTTTTAGGTTTTGAAATTATTGGAGGAAGCTACGACGATTTTGAGATTTGACTGAGGTGTTATGATGTTATTTTTACGACGATGTGTATTATGCTGTTGAGGTATGTTTATGATCAATAAGCTGATGTTATATGAGGAATTTGATCATGCACTGTGTCTATTATGATGAAATATTGAAGTGTGGTCGCAAGATTGACGTGTCGACGAATATATATATGTGTTATAAGGTAAGGAGTAATGAATAGTGGTTAGGGACTCTGACTTGTGAAAAAGGATGTTGGAAACTAAGAATCGTACTTTAAGAGTTGTGAAATGTGTGTAAATGCGTGAATGTATCACAATGCTGGCAAAAATTTTTTGGACACTGTTATATTCATAAGATTTTGTTTCTACACATTTGCAACGCAAATTCTCGACCTGTGAAATTTTGTATATGAGACTGCCACTCTAGTGCAAACTGGTGTTGTAAATATTTCAGTAAGAAAGTTAAGTGACCTTCACATAATGCGTCGTGGGCACGATGCATTACGTGGGCAGCTGCATGACAGTCGCCTGGAAAAAAGCCATTAGTGTGTGCCTTTCAGATGCACAGGTGGAGAAAAAAAGGAGGGCATTATCCTCACTATTGACATTTTTTTGTAGAAAGCATCCTAAATACAACACGCTCAAACTTGAAAATATATGATTACACTGTGGAGCTCTTAATTTATGATATTTATTAAAATGCCTAATGAAATGATGAGAAACATCTTACATCTATTGTCTTTCTAGTCGAGAGATTGGTCATTTTGTTTGATATCTAGTTTCTAGCTGCACTGCAGCATTGGTTAAAATAAAATTTAATAGATGTACTAATATAGATATTTAATGCCTACAGATCCAGTAAATAACCATTTTATAATCTACTTCAAAAAAAACGAGGGAGCACAAAAAGATATTTCTCTTCACAGGAATTGCATAATAATTTTGGTCATTGACTGGGTAACTAATTTAGTAGTGTAAGTTAAGGTGATGCATCACCATAGTGTTAAGATGTGACATAGGTATTTAACATGGCCATTTTTACTGTAATATTTTTTCTGCTAGAGCTTTGTCATGTTTAGGTATAAGTTATTGCATTTGCTGCTGCTGTGTGCCAGGCATGGTGCTACTAAATTTAACTTTGTATTACTCTGTTAAGGAAGTTTTACTACTGATTTATTTTTCTTGTTTGCTGCTCATTGCCTTATATTAGTTGTAATACTGCTGCTTGCCTTGCCAATTTGCATTTTTTATCCTTGCAGTTTGTGTTAATTTGTTATGTGCTGCTGCAATGCCTCATCCCTTAGTTTATGCATCTGAGCTCAGTAGATTTAAGTTAGCTTAAGAGGGGGTAGACGATATAAGAGAATGAGTTGCGATGAATTGGAAGAAATGCATTGTGAAGTTATACAAAAAAAGTACAGAAAGCAGGGACAGATAGGACTTTTTGGGAATAATGAAGAACGATGGGAGATCTCCAAGAAGTAAAGAAAGTTTTGTTTGCAAAATACTGCAGTAAAACAAACCCTGTCCTTTCCTTGTGTTATCCCACTATGTTTTTGTGTATCCTAGTGTATTTGTGTTTTTCCTGTCTTTATGTGTTTAGCTGATGTTGTTATGTTGTAGAATGTTTCTCATAATATGTTATTTTCTTTGTAAAGATGTTTAGACATTATTTATTCTGTTCTGTTTAATGCTAATGTGTGAATGTTGATGTTTCGAAAGTTATTCTGATCTTTTATGTATGTACTCATGTCATAATTCCTGTAATACTTATGTATATGTTATTTCGATTCTTTTGTAAAGCCTGTACTACAAATGTTATCTGTACTGTTATGTTCTTTAATGATGTATTTTGTACCTTTGTAATTGTATTCTTATGTTATAAAATTGTAATTGACACCAGTTCATCATATTATCAACTTGTAAGTTACATTTCACTGCACACGTTTCTGTTGGTCATAGTATATGGACAATATGTGAGAAGTAGGGACTGTTAGTGTTTGCACGTGTGTTAATAATTCAACAAGGGACTGGATAACAGCATTGCTGGTTCTAAGGACAATACCAAAAACTTTGTGAGTGCACAAGTGGTGGTTATGGACTTGCTATATTATCCGCAAGACACTTCAATGGTGATTGTGCACCTGCACAGTCACAACAGATGCCTGCTGGCCATCTCTACAAGGACTACAGTGGGTCTGCACCTCTGGTGGCCCACCAATACCACAATCTCTACCAGGACTACAGTAGGTCTGCACCTCTGGTGGCCCACCAATACCACAATCTCTACCAGGACTACAGTGGGTCTACTCTGTGATGACCTACCTACCAATATTCTTCAAAACTTCGAATGACTCTGCTGTGGGTTTTCTCAGTTGTGGCCCATTACCTGTCTGCATGTCGAGAGCCAGCACTGTCTTTCCGGTGGAAGGATAACACTACTTATTCAAGACTGCATGGAAATCCACTACTTCCGTGTGCATTTTCTTTTACTGCTCAGCCTTTGAGAAAAACACTGTAATTTTACTGTGATGAATGATCAGGACTGTCTTTATGGACTGTGAGAAAATTTTAGCTTTTGACCAACATTGTATCATTAAGTGTGTGCATTTGATTTCTTTGTTATTGTAATTATGAAAAATTTTATCAAATCATTATTGGCAACTGCCCAAAACAATTTCTAAAATTTTTTTGTGGGGAGCATGGGGGCTATGTAAGTAGGCTGTTTAGCTTCTTATATTGGTAACGCCACGTAGCGCTCTGTATGAAAATCACTGGCTGTGCTGTGTGCAGTCTGTGGCTGGTTTGCATTGTTGTTGGCTATTGTACTGTTGGGCAGTTGGCTGTTAACAGCGCGTAGAGTTGCGGAGTTGGAGGTGAGCCGCCAGCAGTGGTGGATGTGGGGAGAGAGATGGCGGAGTTTTGAAATTTTTAAGACTGGATATCATGAACTGCTGTATACATTATGACTTTTGAACACTATTGAGGTAAATACATTGTTTGTTCTCTATAAAAATCTTTCATTTGCTAACTATGCCTATTAGTAGTTAGTGCCTTCAGTAGTTTGAATCTTTTATTTAGCTGGCAGTAGTGGCGCTCGCTGTATTGCAGTAGCTTGAGTAACTAAGATTTTTGTGAGGTAAGTGATTTGTGAAAGGTATAGGTTAATGTTAGTCAGGGCCATTCTTTTGTAGGGATTTCTGAAAGTCAGATTGCGTTGCGCTAAAAATATTGTGTGTCAGTTTAAACACAGTCATGTATAATTGTTCTAAGGGAAGTTTCATGGTGCTTCCATTTTTGAACTGACACGGCTTCCTTTCCTGTGATACGACAGGCTGCTAACTGTTGATGATTTTTCGAAACTCGATAAGAACGCCCGCCTTCTGCCAAATCTATAGTACACTGTTTAAGAATTACCTTGCACTTTTACGGTTTTCATGTCAACCACCCTCAAGATAGTTTACAAAAGATTAAATAGTGTATTACAGCCGCAACAGAAAATCACAAGAAATAGCAGATAGGAAAATAAATTATTCGTCAAACGAAACACAAACGAACAAAGTGCTGGAATTCCATTTATTTCCAAAGTAAAAGTTTTAGTACACTTATATCTGAAACCTAAGATAGAAAGGACCACCGACTGAAACACTCCAACCTCTCACGAACATGACAGGAGACTGGTCGCCCACATCAGTCGACACTGAGCTTCTTAAAGGAACCTGCAGCTCCGTAGATGTCCTGAGCAAGCTTGCTGTCTGGTGGTCTCTTCGTTTCGTCCGAAATGTAATTATCCTGCTCCAGGAACCAGTCCCGCATGTCGTAAGCTTTGTTGAAGAGCTGATCTGAAATGCACAATACCTGCACTTTAGGATCTATAACGTTTTGTCACCAAAAATTCTGCAGATTGTCTTGTCTACGTGATGAGTTCAACGTGTTCCAAAATTCCTCTATGAGAATGAAGTTTGCCTTAACAGGATGTCCGCGCCTAGTTTTCGATTTGTTCAAATTTGTGGTGTATGCGGAGATTAGCTAGAAATGAAAGTGACAGAAGTGGAGCTCCAGATGGCCAAGCGTCTAGAAAAAAATTGTTACTTTGGCTTGGGTTGGATGAGGAATGGGCCGTTTATATTAGCGTATTTTCCAGGCAGCAGTTGGCGCAGCAGAAAAGGTACAAAACAGTAATGCGAGAGTCGTGGGGTAAAGGACCCATGCGTAAACCTTTTTTCTCGTTTTAATTTCAGTTTTTACTTTACTTAACTGAAAATAAACTGAAGTAATAATGAGTATGTTGTATTGGTTGATATTTTCACGAAAAGCATGAGAACGAAAGGTGAAGAATAATCTGGCATTGGGGAAAAGTTTCCAGGAGCGGACTGTAACGCGTACACGAGAATTTTGTATATAAAATTAGAAACGTTTATTATTTTATAGTTGATATTTTCCTCGTGTTGGGGTAATATTCATCGTAAATACGGGGCATCAGAAATTTTCTCGGCATGTTGCACATGTTACAAACGCCGAATTTCTACAATTATGTGATTGTTTAAAATTTCCATGGGAAAATGTTTTACATTCGTAAAAAGTTCTGTGTCATAGGAGTCTGGCAGCGAGCCCCGCTAAACGCAACTTTTCGCCAGACATTGGCGAAGGTGGCTAGTGATGTGAAATCGAATGTATTTCTATCAATCTTCTCGCGATGTGACATGTTATTCCCTCTCCATAAGAATCATTTTGTAGCTTTTTTTACGTGACTATAAAAATGAAATCGAGGGTTGCACGAGCAGAGTGAATTTCAGGCGGAATCACTTTAAAACTGCACAATGGCAATCCTTACTCATCTTGAAAAATCTTGTCGTATAATTGCGAAATTGTTTTGTCCTAAACGTAGGGCGTCATTACATCAGTCACAGAATTTCTGAATAAGGCTATTTTAAGTTTCCCAGATTTTGATTAAGTAACGACGACATTCCTGTATTTTCCTGCGTAACCATCTACTGTTTTCTTGAATTCTCGCTCAGATGAACCACTACCGTCTTGTAGGTATAAGAAAACCGTTGACAAAAATTTTCCAGAAACAACTGTATCATATTGCACTGTATGCGAATATGTTAATTTGTTCACATCTCGTCGTTCCACGAGCATTACTTTTTCTTCTGGATGGTGAAAAACTAAGTTTAAGGTTCAACGTCCCGTCGACTTGGAGGTGGCTTCAAATGTCTCTGAGCACTATGGGACTTAAAATCTGAGGTCATCAGTCCCCTAGAACATAGAACTACTTAAACCTGACTAACCTAAGGACATCACACACATCCATGCCCGAGGCAAGATTCGAACCTGCGACCGTAGCAGTCACGCGGTTCCGGACTGAAGCGCCTAGAACCGCAAGGCCAGAACGGGCGGCTGACATAGAGGTCCTTAGAGACAGAGCATAAGCTCGGTTTGTGTCAAGCATGTGAAAGGAAATCGGCCGTGCTATTTAGAAGGACCCATCCCGGCATTTGCGTGAAGCGATTTAGTGAAAGCACGGAAACGTAAATCGGGATGGTCGGAAGCGTCTTCAAACCGTCGTTCTCCCGACTGTGAGTCCAGCGTGGTAGCCACTGCGCCACCTCGGTCGGTCCCTCTTGATGGTCCAGGGTTCGGTTCTAAGTCACAACAAGTAAAGACAACTTACGGGTGTAAATATGGTTCATACGTGAAATTTTAGAGTATTTTGCTTAATGATGACGAGTGAGAACTCTCGATATACCTGTTTGCCATGGCACTGTAATTGCAATCCTTCTGGAAAAGTTGTCTGTAGAGTCCTCGAGGACGCTATAAACAGCTACAATCCTTTCTTGGAAATTTATCTTTTGTTTTTTCCATTGAAGCCTTTTATGAATATATTAATAAATACAGTGTATTGAGCACTATTTTGGTTTTATTTGCAGAGTAAGTAACGTAAAAGTTGGAAATGTTTCCGAATAAAAACTCGACTCTCAGGCATTCGTTCTGTATACACTCCTGGAAATGGAAAAAAGAACACATTGACACCGGTGTGTCAGACCCACCATACTTGCTCCGGACACTGCGAGAGGGCTGTACAAGCAATGATCACACGCACGGCACAGCGGACACACCAGGAACCGCGGTGTTGGCCGTCGAATGGCGCTAGCTGCGCAGCATTTGTGCACCGCCGCCATCAGTGTCAGCCAGTTTGCCGTGGCATACGGAGCTCCATCGCAGTCTTTAACACTGGTAGCATGCCGCGACAGCGTGGACGTGAACCGTATGTGCAGTTGACGGACTTTGAGCGAGGGCGTATAGTGGGCATGCGGGAGGCCGGGTGGACGTACCGCCGAATTGCTCAACACGTGGGGCGTGAGGTCTCCACAGTACATCGATGTTGTCGCCAGTGGTCGGCGGAAGGTGCACGTGCCCGTCGACCTGGGACCGGACCGCAGCGACGCACGGATGCACGCCAAGACCGTAGGATCCTACGCAGTGCCGTAGGGGACCGCACCGCCACTTCCCAGCAAATTAGGGACACTGTTGCTCCTGGGGTATCGGCGAGGACCATTCGCAACCGTCTCCATGAAGCTGGGCTACGGTCCCGCACACCGTTAGGCCGTCTTCCGCTCACGCCCCAACATCGTGCAGCCCGCCTCCAGTGGTGTCGCGACAGGCGTGAATGGAGGGACGAATGGAGACGTGTCGTCTTCAGCGATGAGAGTCGCTTCTGCCTTTGTGCCAATGATGGTCGTATGCGTGTTTGGCGCCGTGCAGGTGAGCGCCACAATCAGGACTGCATACGACCGAGGCACACAGGGCCAACACCCAGCATCATGGTGTGGGGAGCGATCTCCTACACTGGCCGTACACCACTGGTGATCGTCGAGGGGACACTGAATAGTGCACGGTACATCCAAACCGTCATCGAACCCATCGTTCTACCATCCCTAGACCGGCAAGGGAACTTGCTGTTCCAACAGGACAATGCACGTCCGCATGTATCCCGTGCCACCCAACGTGCTCTAGAAGGTGTAAGTCAACTACCCTGGCCAGCAAGATCTCCGGATCTGTCCCCCATTGAGCATGTTTGGGACTGGATGAAACGTCGTCTCACGCGGTCTGCACGTCCAGCACGAACGCTAGTCCAACTGAGGCGCCAGGTGGAAATGGCATGGCAAGCCGTTCCACAGGACTACATCCAGCATCTCTATGATCGTCTCCATGGGAGAATAGCAGCCTGCATTGCTGCGAAAGGTGGATATACACTGTACTAGTGCCGACATTGTGCATGCTCTGTTGCCTGTGTCTATGTGCCTGTGGTTCTGTCAGTGTGATCATGTGATGTATCTGACCCCTGGAATGTGTCAATAAAGTTTCCCCTTCCTGGGACAATGAATTCACGGTGTTCTTATTTCAATTTCCAGGAGTGTATTTTCCTCTGCGCCACCCCTCCAGGAAACTTTGCATCATAAATAATTCGTACCCCCGCTGAAAATGCTATTTTCTTTTCAAAACGTTAGGCTTTCTGGAGCTCTCATTTTCGTCACTTTGATTATTGGTCAAGCGACGCATGTACCGTAAATTTGGAAGAAATCAGTGATAACGAGTAGACGCGGTGTCTTTCCGTGCTCAATAAATCTGAAATTAGAGTCTCTTGTGTGCTAATTGACAGACATAAGAAATGTAGACGGTAACTCTCTAATCTCGGTAGATTAACGAAGCTCGACAAAGTACTAGCTTCGGCTGTGAATTACGTACATTCACTGTTTTGCAAGTTTGATAAGAATCGGTCATTTTGGTGGCAGTGATATATTCTTACGCTTCTTCTCAAGGGAAAACGGTGAAATATCTTAAGCAGTTGAAGAATCTGATGTAAGCCTGTGTGGGCTCAGTCAAGTTCTACCATTTTTGAATATTCTGTCACTTGTTTAGTGTGCGTCACGGACAGCCACATTTCTTCTTCCGATAATCGAACAGCAATTTTCTGACTTCCGATGCAGCTCGCCACCATTACCTGTCCTGTGGAAATCTCAACATCTCTGAAAAGTATAATTTGCACCTCATTTACCTGTAGGATATACAGGGTGAGTCACCTAACATTACCGCTGGGTATATTTCGTAAACCACATCAAATACTGACGAATCGATTCCACAGACCGAACGTGAGGAGTGGGGCTAGTGTAATTGGTTAATACAAACCATACAAAAATGCACGGAAGTATGTTTTTTAACACAAACCTACGTTTTTTAAAATGGAACCCCGTTATTTTTGTTAGCACATCTGAACATATAAACAAATACGTAATCAGTGCCGTTTGTTGCATTGTAAAATGTTGATTACATCCGAAGATATTGTAACCTAAAGTTGACGCTTGAGTACCACTCCTCCGCTGTTCGGTCGTGTGTATCGGAGAGCACCGAATTACGTAGGAATCCAAAGGGAACGGTGATGGACCTTAGGTACAGAAGAGACTGGAACAACACATTACGTCCACATGCTAACACCTTTTTATTGGTCTTTTTCACTGACGCACACCACGTGTGTACGTGTACCTCACCCCTCATGGTAATGTACATGTGCGTCAGTGAAAAGACCAATAAAAAGGTGTTAGCATGTGGACATAATGTGCTGTTCCAGTCTCTTTTGTACCTAAGGTCCATCACCGTTCCCTTTGGATCCCTACGCAATTCGGTGCTCTCCGATACACACGATCGAACAGCGGAGGAGTGGTACTCAAGCGTCAAATTTAGGTTACATCTCCGGATGTAATTAACATTTTACAATGCAACAAACGGCACTGATTACGTATTTGTTTATATATTCAGATGTGCTAACAAAACTAACGGGGTTCCATTTAAAAAAACGTAGGTTTGTGTTAAACATACTTCCGTGCATTTTTGTATGGTTTGTATTAAACAATTACACTAGCCCCTCTCCTCACGTTCGGTCTGTGGAATCGGTTCGTCAGTATTTGATGTGGTTTACGAGATATATCCAGCGGTAACGTTAGGTGACTCACCCTGTATATTGTCCACTATTTCTCCCTCTAGTACGCTAGTACTTGGAAGTTATTTGTTCCCGTTTTAGCACATGTCAAATCATCTAGGCCATTTTTTGTTACTATTTTCCATATACTCTTGTTATCAAAATTCTGCGGAGAACCTCTGCGTTTCTTATCAGTCCTCTTGGTTTTTAGCTCCCATCTACAGCACCTCACCGTCTGTTTATTCCTATGTTCCTATAGTGTATCATTCACTCCCGTACAATACCGAATTTCAGAAATTTCTTTCTAGGTTTTGAAACTGGAAGATATCTTTGGGCTAGGAGCACTGTCTTTGCCTGTGGTCGTCAGCTGCTGATATCCTCCTTGCTTTGTCCATCTTGCGTTTTATTGCTTCAAAGGTCTGCTGTACCGCCAACACTTTTAATGCTAAATTGGTCGGTGATTTGATTTCAGTAATTCTTTAACAAATTCCACTTTCTTTGGTTCTCTCTCAGTTTACGTTTTTGTTCAGTATATAGAGCATCCCATTCAACAGATTCTACAATTACTTGTCTTTTTCACACAGGCCAACACCGTCGTCAGCGAATCTTATCACTGATAGCGTTTCACTGAGACTTTTAATGCCTGTTCTGCCATTTACATACTTATTCTATGAACTGATGGGACAAGACGGAAGAGAGAAAGATTGCATCCTTGTCTTCCATTCTTTTTAACTCAGTCTTTTCTCTCTCGGTTTTTCACGCAAGTTGTACCCTCTTGGCTCCTCTAATTTACACTGAGCTGACAAAAGTCATAGGATAACTCCTAATATCGTGTCGGACATTCTTTTGCCCAGCTTAGAACTTGAGGTGTCATGGACTCAATGAGTCTTTGGACGGTTCTTGCAGAAATATTGAGCCACGATGTTTCTAAAGCCGTCCGTGATTACGAAAGTGTTGTCGATCTAGGATTTTGTGCACGAACCCATAAATTTTCGACGCGATACATGTCGGGTGATCTGGATGGCCAAGTAATTCCCTCGAATTGTCCAGAATGTTCTTCCAACCAGTCGCGAACAGTTGTGGCCCAGTGACATGACTGTCGTACGTGAAGTTTCCACCTCTGGTCTTCAGGTAGCCGAACATAACCATTCAGAGTCAATTATCGGTTCAGTTGGACTAGAGAACCCAGTGCATTCTATGTAAACGCAGTCCACATCATTATGGAGCCACTACGAGCTTGCACAGTGCCTTGCCTTGTTGACAACTTGAGTCCATGGCTTCCTGGGGACCGCGCCACCCTCGAGCCCTACCATCGGCTCTTACCAACTGCAGTGGGGACTCACCTGACCCGGCCTCGGTTTCTCAGTGGCCTACGGTCCAACCGATATGGGCACGAGCCCAGGAGAGGCACTGCAGATGATGTCGTAGTATTAGCAAAGGCACTAGTATCGGTCATCTGCTGCCATACGTCGTACGTCCCACACTGATATCAGCGTTTATTTCACGCAGTGTTGCTTGTCTATTAGCAATGACAACTCTACGCGAACGCCGCAGCCCTCCGTCGTTAAATGAAGGCCAGCGGCCACTGTGGCGAGAGCCAGTGCCAGAAATTTAGTACTCTCGGTACACTCTTGACTCTGTGGGTCTCGGAATATTGAATTTCCTTACAATGGTCGAAAAGAAATGTTCCATTCGTCTAGTTCCATACCGCTTTCAAAGTCTGTAAATTCCATCAGGCGGCCATAATCACGTCGGACATATTTTCACATGAGTCACTTATGTTCAAATGACAGCTCCACCAATGCTCTGCTCTTTTATACTTTGTGTACGCCGTACTCCCGCCAACTGTCTCCGCTCAAATCGCTATCCCAAAACCTTTGTCATATCAGTGTATTGCTTCAAATGTCTACTACATCGCCCACAGTTTTCATTCTAAGATGGTCGGTAATTTCATTTCGATAGTTCTTTAATAAATTCGTCTTTCTTTCGTTTCGTCTTGGCCCGTATTCTTGTCAAGTATACAGTTCATCCCATTCAACAGATCCTCTTTTTGAAAGAAGGCAGAACAGTCATCAGCGAATCTTATCAATGATAGCGTTTCACGCAAATTTCAATGCCATTGCTAAGACGTCCATTTATTTACTTATACGATGAACAGTTGGGCAGGATGGAATAGAGAAAGGCTGCATCCATGTCTTACGCTCTTTTTAACGCAATCATTTCTCTCTCGGTTTTACACTGACGTTGTGTCCGTCTTGGTACCTCCTCATAACATATCTTACCCTCCTCTCCCTTAAGCGTATATGTATTTTTCTGAGTATTCCATACACATGCCACCATTTTAGATACTTGATTCCTCTTTCTACTCTCACAAAACCTATAATTTTTCCTTCCATTTTCAAGTATAGCATCATAACTGTACCCTTAGCACATTAACCTGCCCCAAAACTAAAATAATCGTCTTATAACTGTCCTAGAATTCTTCTGTACCTCATTGTGGCAATAATGTTCGGTGTATTAGCTGTCAGGCTGATTGTGGGAGATTATTTGCTCTGCCGGACAACTGTGAGTAGCTGAATTTGGAAAGTACATAAATACACTCCTGGAAATGGAAAAAAGAACACAATGACACCGGTGTGTCAGACCCACCATACTTGCTCCGGACACTGCGAGAGGGCTGTACAAGCAATGATCACACGCACGGCACAGCGGACACACCAGGAACCGCGGTGTTGGCCGTCGAATGGCGCTAGCTGCGCAGCATTTGTGCACCGCCGCCGTCAGTGTCAGCCAGTTTGCCGTGGCATACGGAGCTCCATCGCAGTCTTTAACACTGGTAGCATGCCGCGACAGCGTGGACGTGAACCGTATGTGCAGTTGACGGACTTTGAGCGAGGGCGTATAGTGGGCATGCGGGAGGCCGGGTGGACGTACCGCCGAATTTCTCAACACGTGGGGCGTGAGGTCTCCACAGTACATCGATGTTGTCGCCAGTGGTCGGCGGAAGGTGCACGTGCCCGTCGACCTGGGACCGGACCGCAGCGACGCACGGATGCACGCCAAGACCGTAGGATCCTACGCAGTGCCGTAGGGGACCGCACCGCCACTTCCCAGCAAATTTGGGACACTGTTGCTCCTGGGGTATCGGCGAGGACCATTCGCAACCGTCTCCATGAAGCTGGGCTACGGTCCCGCACACCGTTAGGCCGTCTTCCGCTCACGCCCCAACATCGTGCAGCCCGCCTCCAGTGGTGTCGCGACAGGCGTGAATGGAAGGGCGAATGGAGACGTGTCGTCTTCAGCGATGAGAGTCGCTTCTGCCTTGGTGCCAATGATGGTCGTATGCGTGTTTGGCGCCGTGCAGGTGAGCGCCACAATCAGGACTGCATACGACCGAGGCACACAGGGCCAACACCCGGCATCATGGTGTGGGGAGCGATCTCCTACACTGGCCGTACACCACTGGTGACCGTCGAGGGGACACTGAATAGTGCACGGTACATCCAAACCGTCATCGAACCCATCGTTCTACCATTCCTAGACCGGCAAGGGAACTTGCTGTTCCAACAGGACAATGCACGTCCGCATGTATCCCGTGCCACCCAACGTGCTCTAGAAGGTGTAAGTCAACTACCCTGGCCAGCAAGATCTCCGGATCTGTCCCC
The DNA here is from genome assembly GCF_023864275.1 of Schistocerca cancellata. Classification (NCBI taxonomy): domain Eukaryota; kingdom Metazoa; phylum Arthropoda; class Insecta; order Orthoptera; family Acrididae; genus Schistocerca; species Schistocerca cancellata. Next base: position 614,858,113 of record NC_064630.1, on the reverse strand, counting down.
CATTGAGCATGTTTGGGACTGGATGAAGCGTCGTCTCACGTGGTCTGCACGTCCAGCACGAACGCTGGTCCAACTGAGGCGCCAGGTGGAAATGGCATGGCAAGCCGTTCCACAGGACTACATCCAGCATCTCTACGATCGTCTCCATGGGAGAATAGCAGCCTGCATTGCTGCGAAAGGTGGATATACACTGTACTAGTGCCGACATTGTGCATGCTCTGTTGCCTGTGTCTATGTGCCTGTGGTTCTGTCAGTGTGATCATGTGTTGTATCTGACCCCAGGAATGTGTCAATAAAGTTTCTCCTTCCTGGGACAATGAATTCACGGTGTTCTTATTTCAATTTCCAGGAGTGTATATGCCAAAAGGCCCGTTTCTTTTGTTCCTGACTCTGGCGGAGCAAAAAACGTCTATAGTTTACTGTCCGTCATCTTCCATGGAACTGATCGATTGTTTCGAGACTTGTCGAAACACGGGTACACAGCTGAAAGTCGTAAAACGGGGTGCAGTGCCACGTGAAGAGGCGTAGTAATTCAGAAGTATAGTGTACTTCTTGTGAGAGTTCTTATAGTTTAGAAAATTATAGAAGACTGTTCCATCATTATCTGACATTCTGTGATACACTGTGATTACTGTTTTACAATAACTACACGCAGTCGCCAAAACTTAACTTTGTACATGAAATATAGCTACGAGGGTCACCCAGAAAGTAATGCACCACATTTTCTTCCTTCAACAAATCTTTATTGAACATAATGAGAGCTACACACACGAAATAATGGTGTTTTATCCACACACCCTATTTTCCCACGTTATCTCTATCCCATTTTATGGCCTTCCTCCAGCGCGAAACTAGGGCGTGTATGTCCTGTCGGTACCAATTCTTGTTCTGGTGGAGGAGCAAGTGCTTCACTTTGTGAATCACGTCTTCATCGTCCTCAAAATGTGTTCTACGAATGGCATCCCTTAATGGCCCATACAAGTGGAAGTCCTCAACTCGCTGCAACGTGTGAGGTGTGATAGTCATGGATGGTCTCCCCGACTGTAAATCGTGGAGCTCCGCCGAACCGCCTTCTGATCACCTCACCCTCTGTACTTCTCTCGACAGTGTCGACAGCTGATGCTCCATAGACTTTGCACAAACGTTTGTGAATATTTCCCACAGTTTCTTTCTCTGCAGGGAGAAATTCAATGACGGCACTTTGCTTCTTACGTACATCACCTGCAGACGCCTATTCGAAACTGTCCTGCATCTACGCTGTCTGTTGGAAGTGACGGAAACTCACTCAAGAGACTTCAAATAATTCATATGTAACGTTTCGCACTCGTAGCATTGTTTTCGGCTGAAAAATAAAACTGCGGTGCACTACTTTCTGGGGAACCGTCGGATATGCATTTGCGAATACGGATAACCATCAGCTCTATAATGGAATGAAAACAGCGAAAATTGGTGCCACACCGAGTCTCTAATCCGGTCCGGCACAAATTTTCATTGTCGTTATTCCACTGTACAGCTGCTGGTTATCCAAATTCGAAAATTCGAATATATTTCATACATTTCATAACGGCTGTAGCCGCTGCAGTGCCTGTTCCTTCGGACATGCTTGCATGTACTTCAGAAGAGCAAAAAGATTGCAATATCGTGTAAACTTAACTTTGGTTCCTATGTTACATAACTGAGTGTGGCCGCAAAGGAAAACGTCGAGCCAGCCGTATTCTAGCCTCTGATCGATTTGCAACACCACGAAGAAAGCATCTGAAATGGCATATTACGTATAAATTAGTAAAATTACAAACTGTTATATAATATGCACGGAGTGGACTTCGAATAACACGAACCAATTTCAGAGGATGTTCAGGTGGGTTGATGAGTTACTTGATGTAAGGAAGACTTAATTTTTAGTGCTTTACTGATTAATTTGATTTAGATATTGCAAATGACCGTGACAGTGAATTACAATATAAAACATTAGTCAACCATATGTTACGTTCTGACAGCTGAACTCGTAACGTAATGAGTACGGGAACAGATAAAGAAACTTGCAGCCTTACCTTAGTGGCTCTATCACCGAGCATCGTTGGAATATCTTTCAAGCTGAGATCCGATTTGCGCTATGATAGTACTAAGTGAGACGAGTAACTTACAGCTGAACTTCTCCAGAGGCCCCGCCGTGCCGCCCAGCTCTTCTGGAATGTACTCGCGAGCCACGTGCTCAAACAGTGTCGTGGAACCGGGCAGGTGGGTGTGGATCTGAAACACACCAAAGGCACTGCTTGCAAGGCGATGACCACATCCCTAAGGTGAATTTTTTTTAAAGGAATTTACTGATGCAAGTTTATGTAACTCTTTTCTCCATCTCTGTTTATCAGAAAGCGATGCATTACGTAGTTATAATAACTCGTGTGTTGACGGCAAAAATCTTGTGTTTCTGTGGAAAAATAAGTACGTGCATGTGTAACAGGTAAAAATACCAGCAGTGAAGAAAATATTTGCTTTAACGCTTCTGAAACGGTGGAAAACCAGACCACACCATCTGAAACAACAGTCAGCTGTACACTGTATGTTTCATACGAGATAAGAGCTCAAAGTAACTGACAGTGTTATGTGAGACAGAGTAATAAATAAAAAGCTCTTAAGCTAGCGCTGAAAGATGGATAAATTAAGGAAAAGTAAACAAAGTACTTTTAGGAAAATGCCGAAGTTCTTTCCAATATAGGATTGAGAGTGAGGAAAGTAAGAAGAGAAATACTGTTCTCAAGATGAAAGAAATTCAATGATGCATGAAGGATGATCAAAGAAAACCGCTCAGATTTGGACATTTGAGCACCGTCGAAATTCCAGCCGAGTATTTTTTCAGGATTTTATATTCGCCTTTTGTTTTTATCCTGGAATAGGAACCCCTGTTTATTAATATGATATATAATCACAGTTACAAGTGAATTCACGTACGACACAGTGTGAGATGAATGCATGTGAATAATTTCAAACTGCAGATCATCGGGTGCTGTGCCAGTGTCATCAGTGATGGGATAAGAGAGCGGAATGAATTGAGTCTCAGTTTTCTTAAAGTCCTGAAATCTTGTGGAGACCTCGTCCTCTAGACTGCGCAGATGATGCCTAACGTCAGCGCAAACACTCAGCCACTTTGTTTTCCCAATAAGGGAAATAAAAAAAAGACCTTCGCCTATTACGAGTCTTGCAAATACGTCTTGTTTTGCTTTGGATGACTTTACTCACTTCGACATCTCATGTGCAAACAAGTCCTTTCCCTGCAATTTCACATTCGGTTCATTCAGCTTATCAGATATATCAGTTGCGAACATCGTATCCTGTCTCCACATTCACATCATATTTCAGTTGCAAAATCATGACATATCTACTTTGTGTCCAGAAATAAGAGGATTTCACTCTGCAATACCCATGCGTTCTGGCAACTAGCCCACGTTCTGCCACTTCACACTGCTGTGGTTAACTTCATTTTCATGTTCTGCCTCCTCAACGGTAAGAAAATGTTTGAATTGTCTATGGTAGAGTGCCTTGGCTCTGATTGTGATCGCCAGACCACAACAAGATCTACCTACTGCTTCAAGTCCAGTGCAGCTTACAAAGGTTTCTCTGGTGCAAAGCGCTATGAAAAAACAAGATGTGACTGTCTGTGTATAGTGCTTATGACTTGTTTTTAAAAGCTTACCATTGCTACAGTCTTCCAATTGAAATTTCTGGCCCGATGTGTTGTAAAGCTTCCCATTTTGTTCTAGAGCAAACTACTTTTCTCCGCTCAATTAACACCATACTCTGGCAATTCCAAGTAAGTATTTCTATCTTCCATTGGTTATAGACCAAGTAATTACATTGGCATGACGAAAATTTCATTAAGTGCCGGCTCTGGGAGTTCATCACTAATTCTATGAATGTTTCGCACTATAGACACTACTGGTAGTGAAATATTTCCAGATTTGCTCCAAACTCGAGGACTAACATGCTTGCACACTATACCAAAGACCTATTAATAAACTCGTAATCTGAAAAAGGCTCGTAGCGTTCGGGAAGATTATAGGCTACCATGAAACTTGCTTCCCTAGCGCTGTTTTGAAAAGTTGATAGCATTGGAGACAATATTTTTTGATTCTTCAGTCTTTTCACACACCCCGCTGCTTTTATTTTGAGTTCTTCCTTGGTAAACGTTTGCTGTCAAATTCGTCAAATTTGGTTTCTTAACGTCGTTTCAGATTGTACTCCTTAAATACGGCTATTGTTTCATGACACAATAAACATTATCAAAGAAATATCTGTTTGTCCATTCTTCGATGAAAACACGGCAGTCATCACTGAATTTACGTTTTCCCGGCGCGTTCACAGCGTCACTGAAGTTGGAAATTTATATACCTACTGTTGGAGGAAAAATTGTAAATAAGCCGTATCAGCCTGGTATATTGGTGTGTCGAGTCCTAGTGAACCCTGTTCCCGTTTTCCGGCTGAGGAAAACTCCCTGAATTGCCGGGAGACAACCTTTGGGATAACAGCCAGACGCGCCGCCCAGTAAGCAACAGAGGCGGACTTGGTATGAACAGTGTGTATCTAATGGCCTCTTACTACTGACGTGGTATAAGAAAGGAAAACCAATCGAAGAAAAAATTAAGAGGGAGATAAAATCACGGGGAAAAAGGGCGTTGAACCTCTGCAACAAACACCGGAAAACAGGACAGTAAGGTACGAAGAACAAGGTTTAAAGTCCCATCGACAATGTGGTAATTAAAGACAGAGCACAATCTCCTGAATTTGCCTTAAAAGACTCAGGGAAACATCGGAATGGCTTGCTGGACGTGGATTTGAAGCGCAGTCATCCTGAAACTGTGTCCAGTGTCTCAGCCACTGCGTCACCTAGCTCCATCGTGAGACTGTGAAGTAATACTGAAAAGACCCTTGGTACAAGCCGGTGTTTTAGTTTGAATGTTGTAGGTGTAGGAGTGTGTGTTTGCACTGTCGGTTTGCATCGGTGTAGTGAAAGCTGTAACTGCATCGTTGCTGCTGTGAAATTTACTATTACTGTTGATGGCACTGCTGCTACTTGTCAACATGTTGCTACTGTATGTCCAAAAATCAAATCAAAGGAGTATTTCATAACTATTGTGTTTGGGTCATGATCAAATCTATGAAACTAATGCACATAGTTCAGTTTCATCAGAATTAACATGCAGAAGCAGTATGTAGTCGAGTCGTTGTAAGTGATTATGTAAGTGTTCCAGTCCATATGGAGATGAAGTTTGTTGTGAGATACTCTCAGGAGTGTTCGCTAGTTCCGGGAACTTCCAAGTTTGATGAATACAGTGACTTTCTGGAGTGGTGCTTTACAGCGACTTGTAATGCAGTCCGGGTAAGGATATAATCCTAAATTGGTAATAGAAACAACAAAATTGCATCAGGAGGCTAAAAGTGACTGCTGGCTATTGTGTAAATGTCTAAGCTGATAGGCTGTTAACAGTCCCATAAACAATAAACGGAGTGCAGTGAGACTGTTAAGCGCTTTTGGTACTATTTACGTTGACTATAATATACTCTTGAAAATTCTGAAGGTGTCAGGGATTAATACTGGAAGTGAAGGATAATTATAAACGTGTACAGAAACAAGACTCAAGCTTCTAAGAGTCGAAAGACATAAAATTGCAGTAGCAGTAGTTCAGAAGCGAATGATACAGAGTAACAGCCCATTTCAGATGCTGTTCAATATGTACATTGAGCAAGGAAACGAAGCAGAATCTGGAAAAACGAAATAAATTCCAGGGTAATGAAATAAAAACTTGGAGGTTTTCCGATGACATTTTTGCCTGATACGGCAGGAAAATGGTCTGCAAGTTCAGCTGAACTGAATTCATAGCGTCTTAAAAAGTGGTTGTAAGATGTTGCCCAATATAAGTAAAAAAACGGCAATGAAATGTACTTGAATTAAATTAGGCGATGTGTAGGAAATTACGAGTAGGTTAAGGAATGATACATGAAAAGTACTTAGCGAGTCTTGCTATACTGGTAACAAAAAACTATGGCTGAAATAGAGGGATATTTCAGATATGAAATAGGAAAGGGTAAGTTATGTGGAGTGTTGCCTTGTCTGGAAGTAAAACGCTGACGATAAAGAGTTCAGAAAAGAAAACTGTAAAGGCTTTTTAACTGTGACGCTACAGATGAATACTTAAGATAAGATGGGTACATCGGTAACTAACAAGTGGTACTGAATCGAACGGGGAGAAAGGACCTATACGTCACAATTTGACCAAATAACAGGCATCAAGGAATTGCCCATTTGGCAACGAAGAGACAAAACCTAATGAGAGACACCGAGTCTTAATTATGGTAAGCAGGTTCAAATGGCAGTAGGTTGCAGTAGTTTCTTTACTCCGAGACGAAGGAACTTACGCAAAGTGATAAGCATATAGCACTGCAACAAACCAGTCTTCGGGCAACCCATACAGTACATACTGAGGCTCTTAAAGTAGTACTTTGACTACGCCCACTTGATAACAAAAACGGAAGGACGTAAATCATTTGGAAAGAGGTGACTGATAGAATCTTATAGGAGTGCAGGCCATTATCCGAAAACAAGTTCCGCACTGTCATCTAATGAACAGAATGAGAGCCACCTGTGGGATTGGTTTGAAATGTGTTTAGCATGTAATTCTCAACGAGCAGAAATATTCAGGTGTAAAAGCGACTTTGGGCGTACCCCAAGGAAGTTTTATAAAATCATTACTTTTCGTAATATACAGGAAGTTTCACAGTTAAGCCGACAATTATACGAACGCCAGACCAGGGGAGGTCGCAGAAGTTGTTATAGTAGAATATGCGCGTTACTTATCTGACACTGGCACAGATATAATTTTGCTATGGGTGGCGCCTATTTTTGCTAATGTCGTACATGCTTTTAAATGTTTGCCTATCTCCTGTAGCTACTCCCATATTCCTATTTTGCATTTTCTGTCAATCTCTGTATTCGACGTATGTATGTTGTTTCGACTGCTTTTTTGCTGCATTATTCTGTATCCTAGTTTAGTCAATTAAATTAAATATTTCTTATCCAAGGATTTCTACTAGGCTGTGTTTAAAAATGGTTCAAATGGCTCTGAGCACTATGGGTCTGAACATCTGAGGTCATCAGTCCCCTAGAACTTAAAAAAAACTTAAACTTAACCAACCTAAGGACATCACACTCGTCCATGCCCTAGGCAGGATTTGAACCTGCGACTGTAGCGGTCGCGCGGTTCCAGACTGAAGTGCCTAAAACCGCTCGGTCACTGCGGCTGGAAAGCCGACGATCATCGAGGGGATGTAGAAGGTGGCTTGCGGAACAAAATTAACATGGGAAACCGTGTCTGGAAACCTCATCCAACGACGATACCGAGCGTGGAAGTTATAGGCTCCCGCCCCTGCCATTCCCAGCCTCATCCCTCCCCCCCCCCCCCCCTTCGGCAACAGCCTTGACGTTGTACGCGAACACACCGTGGGCAGATCGATACCTGTGATATTTGATATTTAGTGACCGCGATTAACTGTCACGATCGCCAGTGGAGCAGATGGAGCTAGCTACTCCTATTGATGCGATGCTCTGTTGCCGTAGGAGCTGACGGTGTCGCACACAGGCTTCTACCCACAGTGTACTTCGTCCCGGAAACCTGTGTACACTCTCTGATTTTTGCAGTGAAGCATACGGGGTGTAAAAGACGGAGAACGACAGCGTCGAGATCGCGGTTGTAAACGTCGACGTACGCAGCAGCCATCGGCGCCACTGGAGTGGCCGGCCATCGACCACGTTATACGAATAACGGTAGATTTTCTGAGACATCGGCGGCAAGGACAGAGGGATAGGAACACAATTAAAATCGCTTAAAAGAGGAAAGGCCGCTGGACCTGATGGGATACCAGTTCGATTTTACACAGAGTACGCGAAGGGACTTGCCCCTTCTTGCAGCGGTGTACCGTAGGTCTCTAGAAGAGCGTAGCGTTCCAAAGGATTGGAAAAGGGCACAGGTCATCCCCGTTTTCAAGAAGGGACGTCGACCAGATGTGCAGAACTATAGACCTATATCTCTAACGTCGATCAGTTATAGAATTTTGGAACACGTATTAGGTTCGAGTAAAATGACTTTTCTGGTGACTAGGAATCAACTCTGTAGGAATCAGCATGGGTTTCGAGAAAGACGATCGTGTGAAACTCAGCTCGCGCTATTCGTCTACGAGACTCAGAGGGCCATAGACACGGGTTCTTAGGTAGATGCCGTGTTTCTTGACTTCCGCAAGGCGTTTGATACAGTTCCCCACAGTCGTTTAATGAACAAAGTAAGAGCATATGGACTATCAGACCAATTGTGTGATTGGATTGAAGAGTTCCTAGATAACACAGCGCAGCATGTTATTCTCAATGGAGAGAAGTCTTCCGAAGTAAGAGTGATATGCCGTAGGGGAGTGTCGTAGGACCGTTGCTATTCACAATATACACATACACAAATGACCTTGTGGATAACATCGGAAGTTCACTGAGGCTTTTCGTGGATGATGCTGTAGTATATCGAGAGGTTGTAAGAATGGAAAATTGTACTGAAGTACAGGAGGATCTGCAACGAATTGACACAAGGTGCAGGGAATGGCAATTGAATCTCAATGTAGACAAGTGTAATGTGCTGCGAATACATAGAAAGAAAGATCTTTTATCATTTTGTTACAACATAGGAGGTCAGCAACTGGAAGCAGTTAATTCCATAAATTATCTAGGCGTAGGCATTAGGAGTGATTTAAAATGGAATGATCATACAGAGTTGATCGTCGGTAAAGCAGATACCAGACTGAGATTCATTGGAAGAATCCTAAGAAAATGTAATCCGAAAACAAAGGAAGTAGATTACAGTACACTTGTTCGCCAACTGCTTGAGCATTGCGCACCTGTGTGGGATCCGTACCAGATGGGGTTGATAGAAGAGATAGAGAAGCTCCAATGGAGAGCAGCGCGCTCCGTTACAGGATCGCGAAAGTGTTACGGAGATGATAGATAAACTCCAGTGAGAGACTCTGCAGGAGAGACGCTCAGTATCTCGGTACAGGCTTTTGTTGAAGTTCCGAGAACATACCTTCACCGAGGAGTCAAGCAGTACATTGCTCCCTCTTACGTGTATCTCGCGAAGAGACCATGAGGATAAAATCAGAGAGATTAGAGCCCACACAGAGGCATACCGACAATATTTCTTTCCACGAACTATACGAGACTGGAATAGAAGGAAGAACCGGTAGAGGTATTCAAAGTACCCTCCGCCACACACCGTCAGGTGGCTTGCGGAGTATGGATGTAGATGGAGAAGGTGCGACCAACCTAGCACGCTGCATGTAACCTCGACAATAGGTCTTCCGTTGACACCACATGGTATTAGTACACCAGGTCATTCAGGTGGCCCCACAGGAAGAAGTCCAACAGGATGAGGTCAGGCAACCGGAGCAGTCACGTTACAGTGTCACCTCGACGAATCCAGCGATCCCCAAACATCCGTCTGAACTGGGTTCTGGTAGCTCAAATGAAATGTATGGGTTCCCCAGCGGAGCTACGTAAGTCGCCAGACTGCAAATATCACCTCCTCCAGTAATTCCGGCAGCGCTTCAAGGACGAACGTGGTAAAACTGACGCCTGTGAATCGAGGGGGCCAATCAAGTAATTGTGGACCATGCCACAGTATAAATTGATAGTGAACCTTTCCTGATCTGCTTATCCGTGTGAGGCGTGGTATTTGCCTCCGTCCACACCATGAAAATGTGGGTGTTGTACAAACCATCACAGGTGAAGGATGTGTCGTCCGTGCACAACACATATGCAGCGTAATATGGCTGCCTGGCACAACACTGCAGGAACTAATACCCTAACTCCATACGTGGAGCAAAATCGTGGGGTAGTGGCACCTTTGTCTTCTGTAAATGGAATGGGTGTCTTCCCTCCTCATGGAGCACTCACCAGACCGCTAGGTGGGACTTTGCATTGCTACGGCACAGGTGCTTTTGAATGAATCTGCGTCGAACCTCTGTGGCAAACGTATGTTTCACACGTGACCTCTGTCGCGTCGACGGCTTGTGAAACCAGCCAATTCACCCAGATGTCAAAGGATGGCTGCTACGTGGAGGAGTGCGGCTGACGCCTGTTTGGACATCGTCGGCATTAAATGCATAACCCTGCGTGCCCTCACCATATGCAAAATACATGTCCCCCGCTCGGTCTCGGTGAACATCTCCATGATGCGGCACACCAGCATACGACGAACTACCAGCATGTGTTTATCTTTCCCCTCTGCCGCAACTGCCGTTAGCGGTCTCTACGATGTTGGAATGACAGGCGTGGCTACGTTCAGCGCCATCTAACGTCCGGACTGACGACAGATGCAATGCTAGCCACTCTGGCGGCGGTCTGTTCACATACGTCACGCCTGCTGCGGGAGGTGAGGCCTAGTGGCAGACGGTGGCGCCTACATCTTCGATGTGATATATCGTCGTTGGTGATGTTTCTAGACACGGGTTGTTATTCTCTTTTCCTACCTCAAGACATACTACATCCCTTCTGTGGGGTCCTGCCCACTGGTCTCGTATAGGGTGCCTAAAGGATGGTACACAACAATTCAAGCAAATACCATTAATAGTTTTTATTGCCTCAGAATGATACACAACAATTCAAGCAAAAACCATTAATAGTTTTTATTGCAAATAAGAAGAACGGCAATGCTTAACTTGTATTTACAAAGGTGTCGCAAGAGATGGGTGACATGCAACAAAGTCAGAGTCAGATCGTCTTTTCCCCGCGAATTGAATGTTCAAAAAACTTACAGGTTTGCTGCCGGGTGACGTCGTCGACCACCGCCGATACTTCGACAGGAGCACACCCCGCCATTCTCTAGGCTAGGAGGAAGCAATATGCAAGGGAATTGACTACCTCGGTTCACAGAGGAGACAAACAGGGAAGATAACACACACAGAACAAGTAACCGCAGAATCAACACACAACCAAAGATAACCAACATCAGAAATATCGATAGTGACTATTATTCAACAGATGAGGTAGCACTAAATCTGTCCCTCTGTTTTTTGATGAGAGACAGAGCCGGATTCCAAGCAGCATTTAAACAAAATCCACCATCTCTGTTTATAAGGTTGCGTGATAGTCTGATTTCAACAACTTCCTTAATAACACAATAGCTGGACGTGCAAGCCAGAATCTTCGTGTTGTTGTTTTCCATAGGCTGTCCGGTGTCAAGGCAATGTTCCGCAGTAGCTGAGTTTTTCGGCTGTTGTAAGCGTGTGTGACGCTTGTGTTCAAAACATCGGTCTTCCACAGCCCTGATTGTCTGACCAATATATGACATGCCACAACTGCAAGGAATACGATTACCACCAGCCAAGATCATCTTTTACGGACGCCAACAGGGCCTTAATCTTAGAAGGTGGTCGAAAAACACATTTCACATCATATTTCCGCAAAATAGGGCCAATACTGTTGGAAATGCTTCCTGAGTAAGGCGAAAAGGCCGTAGACGTAGGTGCCACTTCGTTGCTATCGTCACTCACCCGTTGCACAGAAGGCTGATAGCACAACGCACGTTTGACCTGCTTCTTACTGTAACCATTCTGACGAAAGGTGACTTCGAGATGTGGTAGCTCAACTGCCAAACTTCCAGGGTGTGAGATAACGTGGGCCCTGTGAAGCAAGGTAAGAAGTACTCCTTCACGCTGAGCTGGATGGTGACAACTATAAGCTCGCAAATACAAGTCAGTGTGAATAGGCTTCCTATAAACAGAATGTCCCAACGTACCACTCTGTTTATAGGAAGCCTACTCACACTGACTTGTATTTGAGAGCTTATAGTTGTCACCATCCAGCTCAGCGTGAAGGAGTACTTCGTACCTTGGTTCACAGGGCCCACGTTATCTCACACCCTGGAAGTTTGGCAGCTGAGCTATCACATCTCGAAGTCACCTTTCGTCAGAATGGTTATAGTAACAGGCAGGTCAAACGTGCGTGCGGTTACTTGTTATGTGTGTGGTAACTTCATTGTTTGTCTTCTCTGCGAACCGAGGTATTAAATTCCCTTGTACATTGCTTCCTCCTAGCAGTTTCTTTGAGAATGGCAGCGTGTGCACCTGTCGAAATATCGACGGTGGTCTACAAGGTCACCTGGCAGCAGTCGTTTGCCATATACAGTGTTCATGCTAGTTTGTCATACAGTTTGTGGATGACTAATATCTGCTATCGTAGCACTCTCTGCTAGGCCTGTCCGTATACTGTCCGGATACTCAGTCGATAGTGAGCGACCGAGGCTGGCAGGAGTGGTGTTTATATTCTCCTCTTGTGGAGGCCGCTCCCGTATAGGTGTGGTCGTAATCAACGAACCATTGGTCGACCTCGTTTCATCGCCTTCTCTTCTCTTGCATTCCTCATCTTCGTTCCGACGCTTGTGGTTACGCCAGATCATTCTCGAAATTTTTTCAGTGTAATTTTGAAACACCCGGTCTATAAACGGCCTAGTGAATAAAGTCAAAAGTTCGACGAATCTTTTCACGGATGCTGCTGTTGTACAGAGAAAGGTCGCAACGCTATAAAACTGTAGTGAAATGCAGCAATACCCGCAGTGAATCGGTGCTTGTGGCAGGGATCATCAGCTGACTTGCAACGTAAAGGTGACGCAGCGTGCAAAACACAGGGAGATATACGTAAAATTATACTATATTAAATGATTACAGCAATCATTGGAAGCAGTCAAGTTCACAAAACATGTAGGAGTACACATACAGAACAATTTAAGGTGGAACAATTTCATAAAACTAGTCGTAGTCAAGGCAATTACTGGACTGAGATTCACTGAAATAATTCTTGGAAAATGTAAACCACTGACAAATGAGGTAGCCTACAAAACTCTCGTACAACCAATACTTAAATACTGCTTTGTTGTCTGTGTTCTGTACCAAATGACATTGATGGAGGCAACAGAGAAGATTCACAGAAAAGCAGCGCTTTTCGTTTCATGTGCATTTAATAGGTTCAAAAGCGTCACGAAGATGTTGATACAACTCCAGTGGAAGACGCTCCAGCAGAGGAGTTCTGCATCGCTGTGTGCTTTACTGTTGAAGTTCCGGGAGTGTACTACACCTTGCACAAAAGAATAGTATATTTGGTGCAGCCACAAAAATTTCAAAGATCTTCCCTGGCAGTACCACAGGCACAGGAGAATAGGGTAATAGCAAAGCGAAATACCAGTAATTCACTGACGGAGCAGGAGCGAATGTGGCTACTAACCTAACACCGTGAATGAAATGAGCGTACGAAACAGTAAATTAACACAATGAGGCAGAAAGGTATCATAATGATGGTGGCTGTCCAAAGTGTCACAAGAAGACTTAAGCTGGACACAACAGTAATGATTCACAATACAGACATGGCAGAAAGAGCATCTGAAAAGTGAAGTTGTGAAATCCTGAAGTGACCAAGAGAGCTAACCAAATGAGACAGGCAGGCGTATGATGTCACTGCCACTCCACCATAGATCACACGAGCCTGTCCCCCATCAATAATACTATGTTCTGATGGAGCTATTTTTTGTTCGTAAAGATCCTGAAGAAAAGTGAGGCCTATGTGGAGTTGCCTTGGTTCTTTTGTGGAGCAACAGCTCCTGCCTGGCGGGGTTTGGTCGCTGAAAGCTGCCGTGCCAACTACTAAGTGAAGACTACTGTGGAACTATGGCTGTCACCATCTGGCAGGCCTTGTGAAGGCCTAACTAGCAGGGTCTGGGAGCAGATCATCGTCCAACAAATAGGGGCACCTCTGCTGACACTTGCCTACGATCCTGTTGCAGACATCTCTCCACGATTTCACATACCCTGAACAGAACTGGAACACACCGTCCCCTTGTGAAGTGGACGACAGAGTCATGTATATCCTGGTCGTCTTCTCCAGGCAACTATTGGCCCTCCTGAGCAGAACTGACAGCGATGCATGCTGAAAAGTGAAGTTGTGAAATCCTGAAGTGACCAAGAGAGCTAACCAAATGAGACAGGCAGGCGTCCTTGGGGATGTGGCCTCGTGACATTGGCGCAGATATGTCGATTTTGTCGCCAGTACTAAGGCTAAGGGCTGCTCTCTGTTCAACACATACTGGGCAGGCATTTGTGGCCTGCACGCCTACCAGCGCTGCCAACCTGAATGTTGACGCATCACCTCTTGTAATTTGAGGACAAAAAAGTTTAACATTGTAATACCGATTTAATAACGCCTTCTGGAGTCGGATAGGCGTCTATCCTCTGAGTCAGTATACCCACATTTCTAGAGTTGTCAAATGTCAACTTCCTGACCTCAACCTGACCTCCCACCACCTTGACCTACGATCAGGGTGCTGTAGTTCCTAGAAAAGTCAACTAAAATGCTGCTATCTCCTATGTATATTCCATGAAGAGCCTATGAAGGTAAGATTAAAGGCACGGGGGCTTACCAACGATGTTCTTCCTGAGAATTATTGGAGACTGGAACAGTGGTATACAAAGTGCCCTCCACCAAGCTTTATAGTGTGGCTGTCTATTGTAGATGTAGATATAAGAAACCAAAGTGTGTGCTTCTAGCAGTAAACAGATTATATTGATTGGCGACTCCATGTTGCCTTGTGCACTACGACCAGATAACAGGTATACTTGAAAAAAGAGACAGCATTGGTCGTATATTTTTTACTATCGCAAAATCGATTTTCTGTCACTGAGTGACCATCTTCAGTGCTATATTGTATAACTTAAATTAGGATGCACTGTTGTCACTAAGCTTACGGCAATCACATAGTCTATGTGATTGCCGTAAGCTTAGTGACAACAGAGCATCCTAATTTAAGTTATACAATACAGCACTGAAGATGGTCACTCAGTGACAGAAAATCGATTTTGCGATAGTAAAAAATATACGACCAATGCTGTCTCTTTTTTCAAGTAAACAGATTACTCAGCATGAACTTTGAAGCAATGTTACACATATGCAGACGAGGCACAGTGTATATGGTGTGTTACATATCGCATGTAGTCGCAGTTAGGAATACGCACAATGATCAGCTGCATACATGAATAATGGCAATGAAAATTTCTGCCGGACTGGGAGCGAATCTGGACACCCACTTTATGTGAACAGGCGCCTTAACCGCTTTGAATATTCGTATACGACTCACAGCTAGACCCAAACCTCCATATGTCACCGTTCCAGTGTCACAATCTGTACGCTACAGAGAAGGACGATTTGATTGAAAGTCACTTCCTGGTATCGGCGGGAAAATGCGATAGTGCAGTGCCTGTGTCGTTAAGAAGAACGATGTAATCCTCCTTCTGACATGCGTACGTCTGCCAATATCGGGCAGCTACTTCCAATTAAAATGATGGAGGACAGGCTCGTGTGATCTGCTATGGTGGAGTGGCAACGACATCATGCACCTGCCTTTCTTATTTCAATTACATAACGTGTGTACGAGTACAGTTTGTATCAAAGGAACGACGACATACGGAGGTTTGGGTCTGGTCATGAGTCGTACACAGATAGCCCAAGTGTGGCTGTGGAGAAGACTCTCCAGAACATACAGTTTGTTATGCGGACTCAGCACGGAACAGCAGACGTTACGGAGATTCTGGACCTAGAGACACCTTAACAAATATTCGACAACATTAAATGGCACTGTGTCCAAAAGGTCTTGGCATGCACATGCGTCAGCATAACCAACATGCTCTCCTGTGCTACTGGAGCCACTGAACTACCAGTGTTCACACACATGGGATCCGAGAGACAATGTCACACCCGTCGTTATGCGGTGACGGTCTATGCACTATAATACCACCCAAGTAAGGACCTCATGAGAAAAGTTTCCTGAGAAAGACTTTTATCCACAGTGAAAGGGATGGAGATTGGAGATCCCTTCACAGTGTCCATACAGCAAGCAATCCACCTCTGAACTAGAGACTGTAAGAAATCTCTGATGCAAGAGATGAAAAATTGCTAATAGTGATCGATCTATTAAGTTAGGCGCAAACAGACTGCAGCGATTATCCCTGATAGTAGTTGTAGAAATAATAGTCAAACTAGAAGTATTGCAGAGAATAATCATGAGGAAACTCTTGGCTCCAAAAGAAACACAGAAACTTGGAAATTAAGAATGAATGATGGGATGTTTAGAATACAGAAAATTTCAGAAAAATAAAATACTTTTCGTTGTTTTAATAGCAAGCCGAATCTGGAAGATAATTCATTTTAAAATAGGTAATTATTATTTGTATGGAAACGTTTACTTACCGAACAGAAAACCGTTACTTTACGGAAATAGAACGCACGTTTTTGGCGAAGCGGCACTCTTTTATGTCGTGTGATCGTAATTTTGCTCACATTGAGGAAAGAAAGGGGGCAACTGTGTGTGAAGTTCCGAAATACTTAGATAGCGTCATCACTGAATGGACGCACACAACATCATTCACAGTGACTGTTACGCAAGAAAGAGAGTTTTACGGCTTTAAGTCAACTGCTGGAAAATATAAATTTCACCACTGTACACATTACAGAAGCACAGTGGATCAGACTGACCGCTGAACGTGTAACGCTACTGAATGTTTGTCTTGAAGAGGATCGTGAGGCTATTTGAAATTCAAAAGGTACCACTGGAAACACGACATTGTGAACATCGTTTGTCTGAAGAAAAGAGAAGGAATTTAGCTGAAATGGTTCCCTTTGTAAAAGAGGAGAACCTTAGTATGATGGGACTTGTAACGTTATTACTGCTAAAGCCATTGCATACAGAATGTTTCATTTTCTTCAAATTTTGCATCATTTGGTTCTTGAGCCCTCTGACGTAGAACAAAAACAGACATATATGTTACGAAAGCTGTACATTTTTCGTGTTTCTCTCTTGATCCCACCAAATTTTATATTACTTTTGCGTAACTACTAATCGTTTTGTTGATTATCTGTAAATTTGATGTTCGGAGCTTCACCCAGTACTTACATGCCACAAATTCACAAGGAGTCACTCATGATGAACTTTATTTAGTAACATAAAAATACATAATTCTATATGCTACTTCAGGTCGTCTACATCTGCATCTACGTGATTAGTCTGCTATACACAATAAATTGCCTGGCAGAGGGTTCAATGAACCACCTTCGCTGGCCGGTGTGGCCAAGCGGTTCTAGGCGCTACAGTCTGTAACCACGCGACTGCGACGGCCGCAGGTTCGAATCCTGCCTCGGGCATGGATGTGTGTGATGTCCTTAGGTTAGTTAAGTTTCAGTAGTTCTAAGTTCTAGGGGACTGATGACCTCAGAAGTTAAGTCCCATTGTGCTCAGAGCCATTTGAACCATTTTTGAACCACCTTCATGCTGTCTCTCTACTGTTCCACTCTCGAACGGCACGCGGGAAAAACGAGCACTTAAATTTTTCTGTGCAAGCTCTGATTTCTCTTATTTTATCGTGATGATTATTTCTTCCTATGTTTTCGCAATCGGAGGAGAAAACTGGTGACTGAAATTTCGTGAGAAGATACCGTCGCAACGAAAAACGCCTTTGTTTTAATGATTGCCACTCCAATTCACGTATCATGTCTGTGACACTATCTCCCTTATTTCACGATAATACAAAACGAGCTGCCCTTCTTTGTAGTTTTTCGATGTTATCCGTCAGTCCCACCTGATGCGGATCCCACATCGCACAGCAATACTCCAGAACATGGCGGACAAGCGTAGTGTAAGCAGTCTCTTTGGTAGACCTGTTGCACCTTCTAAGTGTTCTGCCAACGAATCGCCGTCTTTGGTTTGCTCTACCCACAATATTATCTATATGATCGTTCCAGTTTAGGTTATTTGTAATAGAAATCCCTAAGTCTTTAGTTGAGGTCGGCCAGTCTCGATGTTCCTGCCAACGCCCTCCTACCTGCAGTAGCAACAACACGAGCCGTGCTGCAAATGTTGTATTTCATTTTAACAGCAAATCCTTCCTTTCCTATCTCTCAGTTATTTTCTTCTAAATTACTAACGTTATCTATAACTAATTGTTATTACCCTTGTTTTTATTCCTCAAAACAAATTTTGCTCTTAAAGTGGATAATGTACTCTTATATGTAAAATTATAAAATGTTCCACCAACTGCGACATAATCGCGTATACAAACAGTGATCCAATACTGTCAAACGCTTTTTTATTCCAGTCTCTGATCACAATAACAATTCTTTAGAAGATGACCGGTTTCAGTCCGTAATGACCATCCTCAGAGCTTTTTTTGGACATGATGTAAAAAAAAATCTGATGATGGTCCTTGCGGACTGAAACCGGTCATCCTCTAAAGAATTGATATTGTGATCAGAGACTGGAATAAAAAAGCATATAAAATGTTCGACTCACTTTTCAAAATATAACTCAGCAGGTCTCTAAATATGTTATATGTAATGAACGAAAAGAAATGAATACGGAGCGCAGTGGAGCCGCGAGCAGCGTAGAAACAGCCGTAGTGCGCTTGTCTGCGCGTGGCGTGGTGGGCTGTAACGCGGACTCCATCGAGTGGAGTAGCACATGGTGTCTTACTGCCGGCTTCCAGATGAAGACGGCAGCTCACAGGAAGGCAGGCAATCCGGTGGAGTGTATGATTACGGCGAGACGGGGCAAAGCATGAAGTCATAATGTGACGTGGGCTTTTGCGTGCCATATCTGCTACTGGATAACCACAAGCTGATTAGATTACTGGGAGTCAGTGGGTGCTGGGTAAGTGAGATTGGCTTTCTTCAGTTTGTGTTCTAAGGAAGCATGATGATGTGGCAAAACTGTCTTTAACTGTATCTGCTCACCAGGGCGTGGTGTCGTAAAGTGAACCATTCTGAAATAAGGCACTCTTCTCGGTTTTGCCGTCGCATCATATTGTGCAAATCCCACAATATTTCACAGATACTACTGTTCGACATCTTCACGTGGCGACGGGTGTTCTTGACGCTGCTACAAGGTGCAACTGATTATACGTGGGCCACGGCAAGGAATCTCTCAGGCCAGCAGCTGACAATACGCCCACCAACAAACCACAATCACACTGTGTTCTGGTGTAGTGAACAGCCTTTTACTACGTTATTTATGGAAAATATTTGTTATAGCTACGTATGCATCACAACATCTGAGCATGATGCGGAGAAAGGAAGTTCTTGCCACACGAAAACATGACAAGCTACTTGTAATAATTAACACGAAAGTGGTCCAGAAAATTCATGCTCACCAAATGTAAAGAATAAATAAAAACGAAAACCCACTGACGATGGCACAGTGGTGCCTAAAGGTGTTTGGGTACTGAAAAAACTGTGTTTTGCATAACTGGCGGACCTAAAATCCCAAAAATTTTAACCGCAAACACTGCCAATATAAGGAGCTGCAAATCAAAAGATATAATACGCTCTCAGTAGGAGGAAAGCGACGCTCATAGTTCCATCTGCCGGCAGCCGTAGGAAGACCTTTAGCGCTTGGACTGTGGGTAGTGACTGTGCTGCTAGACGCTCCTGTGGTTAAAAGCTGAACTCAATCTCAGCAGTGCGCTGCGTCGAGTCATGAATCGACAGTTTTCCTTTCTTCTGTTTTGATTTAAAGGCAGCCAGTGCTGGATTCCAGGCGGCAATGAATTGAAAACCTTTATTCCTGCGGACAAGAGCGTCAGCCGTAGAATTTAGTTTTTTTTCTCAGTCTTCTGACTGATTTGATGTGGTCCGCCACTAATTCCTCTTCGTATGCCAACCTTTTCCTCTCAGAGTCCAATTGCAACCTACTTCCCCAGTTATTTACTGGATGTACTCCAATCTCTGTCGTCTTCTACAGTTTTTGCCCTTTGCAGCTCCCTCTGGTTTCATGGAAGTCATTCCCTGATGTCTTAATAGATGTCATATCAGTTTGCCCCTTTTCCTCATGTTTTCCACTTATTCCGTTCCTCTCCGATTATGCGTGGAATCTCCTCTTTCCTTACCTTACCAGTCCACCTAATTTTCAACATTCATCTGTAACACCACATCTCAAATACTTCGTTTCTCTTTTGTTCCAGTCTTTCCAAGTACATATTTCACCACCATACAATACTGTACTCCAGACGTACATTCTCAGAAATTTCTACCTCAAATTAAGACCTATGTTTGATACTAGTAGACTTCTCTTAGCCAGGAATGCCCTCTTTTCCACTGCCAGTCTGCTTTTGATGTCCTCCTTCCTCCGTCCGTCATTGGTTATTTTACTGCCTGTTTAGCAGAATTCCTTAACTTCATCTACTTCGTGACCATCAATCCTGATTAAAAGTTTCTCGCTGTTCTCATTTCTGCTATTTCTCATTACTTTCGTCTTTCTTCGATTTATTCTCAATCCATATTCTGTACTAATTAAATTGCTCATTCTATTCACCGTATCATGTAAGTCTTCTTCACTTTCACTCAGCCGCTTGGAGTGAACCCGCAGTTAGAGGCGCAGTATCACGAATCGCGTGGCCTCTCCCGCCGGAGGTTCGAGTCCTCCTGCAGGCATGTGTGTGTGTTGTCCATAGCGTAGTGTGTAAGTCTAGGGACCGATGACCTCCGCAGTTTGGTCCCTTAGGAATTCACAAACATTTCAAATTTCACTCAGGATAGCAACGTTGGCAGCGAATCGTAACATTGATATCCTTTCACCTTGAATTTCAGTTCCACTCATGAACCTTTCAGTTATTTCCGTCATTGCTTCTTCGATGCACAGATATAACAGTAGGGACGAAAGACTGCATCCCTATCTTACACCCTTTTAATATCCGCGCACTTCGTTCTCGGTCGTCTACTCTTATTATTCCCTCTTGGCTTTTTTATGTACTGTATATTACCCGTCTCTTCCTGTAGCTTACCCCTATCTTTCTCAGAATTTCGAACATCGTGCGCCATTTTATATTGTCGAGCGCTGTTTCCAGACGGACAAATCCTATGAACGTGTCTTGGTATTACTTTAGTCTTGCTTCCATTTTCAACTGCAACGGCAAAATTTACTCTCTCGTGACTTTCCTTTTCTAAAGCTAAACTGATTGTCATCTCTCAATCCCCTACTTTCTTTTCCATTCTTCTATATATTATTCTTGTCAGCAACTTGGATGCATGAGCTGTTAAGCTGATTGTGCTTGTGAGCTCTTGCAGTCTTGGGAATTGTGTGGAAGAAATTTTTTTTCCGGAAGTCAGGTGTTATGTCGCCAGATTCACACATTCCACACACCAACATGAATAGCCGTTTTGTATGACATCCTTAAAAACACAGTCGCCGGAAGTGAGTTAGATGGTGCTAAGGGTAAAACTTCGATCTTCTCGTAACACACGCGATGTCCCGTGTCCAGCTGATTTATCAGTCTGGCCCTGGCGGTATGACGATGGTGTTCCGCACAACGTTGCTGTTGGGTTCCCACATTGGCACGAGATCTTATAAACGCCATGCTTCCTAAGGCCAATTTCGTCTTTGACCGATCACAACAAATTCCTCCAGCCACCAGAAAATGTGGGGAATCTTACATTGGGAAGACACGACAAGACATGGAAGAACTTGAACACCAGTGTCATACAAGCCAGAGTCAGCCAGATAACCAGCGCTAGCGAAACATTGCCTGGACACGGGACATGGCGTGCGTTACGAAAAGGCCGAAGTTTTATGCTCAGCGTCATCTTCCTGGGTATGTGTTTTTAAGGATGTTATCCATATCCTACAGTGGACACTGTTATCAACAAATAAATAGGTTTTCAATTCAGTACCGCCAAGAATCCAATGATGGCTGTCATTAAATCAAAACAGAAGAAAGATGCAGTGTCGATTCGTGACTCGACGCAGAGCATTGCTGAGAATCAATTCACCGTTTCACCAGAGGAGCGTCTGGCAGCAAAGTCATTGCTCACAGCTCAAGCCGAAAGGACTTCCTACAGCTTCCAGCAGGAGGCACTATGAACGGCCAGCGTCTTCCTGTGCATTCGTATTGCATACTGCTGACCTGATAAATTTCGAAACCGTGGAGCGCCTATGATCAGTCGCTCCTTGTAGCAACGACAACATTAGCTACCAGCTCCTGAAGATATCGATCAGTTGTACCGCCTAAATACTGTGGAATTTGCACAATATTATTCGACGGCAAACTCGAGAAGAGTATTTGCAACAGATCCGCCGCGAAAGCCTGAAAAGTTTCGATGACCGTTTTGACTGTGAATTTGAAAGAACAGCGTGGTCAGTGTATGATAGTCGTTTATTATCGGTAGGGTTGTATTTTTCTTGTGGATGGTAGAATTTGCCGTCTTTGGACGTCACTGTCCACGACAACTGAAAGGCCTAACGACTGGAGTTACACGGGCGCCACCGCTGCAACGGGATGCCTCTCACAGCGCGAGCGGCATTACACCAAGCGCCCTCTGGAGCCACAGATGGTGGCCACAATAGGCTGTCTGGCAGAACGTGGAGCGTCGCAGAAGACCTCTCATCAGAGCGAACCAGCAAAACCTGTTGACCAAGGCAGCAGGATGGATTTCACGTTACATCCGGGTTGCCTTTGTACACTCAGCGACCGATAACAAGAGTGTCCAGACCTAGCAGTGGAGTTAGGGCACGCCCGGCTCTGTTTGGTATACAGGGTGGTCCACTGATAGTGACCGAGCCAAATATTTCACTAAATAAGCTACAAAGAACGGAAGTCGTCAAGCTTGAAGGGGGAAACCGGATGGCGCTATGGTTGGCCCGATAGATGGCGCTGCCATAGGTGAAACGGATATCAGCTGCGTTTTTTAAATAGGAACCCCCATTTTTACTGTATATTCATGTACTACGTAAAGAAATATGAATGTTTTAGTTGGAACACTTTTTCCGCTTTGTGATAGATGGCGCTGTAATAGACACATACGTATAAGTACGTGGTATCACCTAACATTCCGCCAGTGGGGAAGGTATTTGCTTCGTGATACATTAGTGTTAAAAAGGACCGTTTACCAATTGCGGAAAAGGTCGATATAGTGTTGATTTATGGCTATTGTGATCAAAATGCCCAACTGGCGTGTGCTATGTATGCTGCTCGGTATCCTGGACGACATCATCCACGTGTCCGAACCGTTCGCCGGATAGTTACGTTATTTAAGGAAACAGGAAAGATTCAGCTATATGTGAAACGTCAACCACGACCTGCAACAAATGATGTTGCCAAAGTAGGAGTTTTAGCTGCTGTCGCGGCTAATCCGAACATCAGTAGCAGACTAACTGTGCGAGAACTGGGAATCTCAAATACGTCAGTGTTGGGAATGCTACACCAACATCGATTGCACCCGTACCATATTTCTATACACCAGGAATTGCATGGCGACGACTTTGACGTCGTGTACAGTTCTGCCACTGAGCACAAGAGAAATTACGGGAACATGACAGATTTTTTGCACGCGTTCTATTTATCGACGAAGCGTCATTCACCAACAGCGGTAACGTAAACGGGCGTAATATTCACTACTGGGCAACGGAAAATCCACGATGGCTGCGAGAAGTGGAACATCAGCGACCTTGGGGGGATAGTGTATGGTGCGGCATTATGAGAGGAAGGATAATTGGCCCCCATTTTATTGATGGCAATCTAAACGGTGCAGTGTATGCTGATTTACTACGTAATGTTCTACCGATGTTACTACAAGATGTTTCACTGCATGACAGAATCGCGATGTACTTCCAACGTGATGGATGTCCGGCACATAGCTCGGCTGCCGTACTTAATAGCATATATCATGACAGGTGGATCGGTCGTCGAAACACCATATCATGGACCACACGTTCACCGGATCTGACGTCCCCGGATTTCTTTCTGTGGAGAAAGTTGAAGGATATTTGGTATCGTGTTCCACCGACAACGTCTGACAACATGCGTCAGCGCAATATCAATGCATGTGCGAACATTACGGAAGGCGAATTACTCGCTGTTGAGAGGAGTGTCGTTACACGTATTGCCTAATGGATTCACGGTAACGGACATAATTTTGAGCATTTATTGCATTAATGTGGTATTTACACGTAATCACGCTGTAACAGCATGCGTTCTCAGAAATGATAAGCTCACAAAGGTACATGTATCATATTGGAACAGCCGTAATAAAATGTTCAAACGTACCTACGTTCTGTATTTTAATTTAAAACACTTACCTGTTACCAAATGTTGGTCTAAAATTGTTAGCAATATGTTTGTGACTGTTACAGCGCCATCTATCACAAAATTAAAAAAGGGGTGCAACTAAAGCATTCATATTTTTTTACGTACTACACGAATATGTAATATATAATTTAGGTTCCTATTTTTAAAAAAACGCAGTTGATATCCGTTTGATCCATGGCAGCGCCATCTAGCGGGCCAACCATAGCGCCATCTGGTTTCCCCCTTCAAGGTAGACAAGTTTCATTCCTTGAAGTTTTTTCGTTCGACGCTTATTTCGTGAGATATTTGGTCCGGTCACGATCAATGGATCACCCTGTATATGTGCCCGTCCTGTGGCTTTCTGAAAGGCAAAGCTTTGGGAAGCGTCTTGAGCTGTATGAGTCTATCGTACAGTGGTGCCATACAATCATTAACAACAGCGTTCTGTTGTTAATTGTCTCCCAAATAAGACCGTCACTGCGCTCAAAGGAGAGGGCAGATTTACCTCTGTCTGTGTACGGTCTATTCAGTGATAGAGCGTTTAATAATTATTGCATGCAGTTATTCAGTGCAGTTTTAATGCAGTACACAGCGAACCGAGTATGCTACTGTACCTTTTACCATCTCATGTAGGCACTTATAACACATACAAACCCTTGGTATATTTTCTTTTAGCGATCTTTTATTAATGCTCTTGTTTCTTTTACAACAATTTTGTAAAAACCCTGCTTTTTCTTGTCAATGTGGCCACCACTGATTAGCTTTCAACCCAGGACTTAAGGAATTCTGAGAGGTGTTCTTAAAAATTAAAACATTTGCTCAGTTTAATATGATTTCAAACTATATTTTTGAAGCCCGACAGTACTGCCGGTTGACTGTAATTGTGTTATCTGCCAGAGTGTGTATTCCCTTATTTAGAGCAAGCTTTCATTTAGGGTTCTAATCGTTATAGAAAGCTTGAGTGGTTCTCGTCAAGTCTGCTATATTCTTTGAATACCTTTCTGTGATGCTCATTTTTATGATCAGCCCACTGTAATTTTATTTACATGGGTGTCCATGGTTACCCATGTGGCCTGTTGCCTGTTTTTGAATTCTGGCCTGACTGTGAGGCTGTTTCTATTTTGCAACACAGCTCTCCTTCAAGCTTCGACATTAATTGTAAAATTACTTTTCTGATATGTTAATAAATGGGAGTTTAAGTAATTATGATTACTTACAGCTCAACCCAGTCCTACCGCAACCTATTACGTCATAGTATAGTAATGTAGCTCCAAAATGGTTGTCTTTTCTTGTCGGGGTTTGTCTAGGAATGATCAAGGTTGGTATTAGTGGGGTACAGTTAATTGTAGAGAGTCATTCTCTTTGTCCTGTTTTACCTTGGCTCCTCCTTGTTCTTCACGACTCAAATCAAGTTGTCATTTTTCTTTAAATGGCCTTTGTTTAAGTTACTTATGGGCAGAACTAATTTTCATTTTATTTTGCTGACGTTCGGAAAGCCTTTGCAGGCTGAAGCAATGGTATATTTTTATCTACATGATACACACAAGTTATTTTAGAGCAAGTTCTGCTGTGTATTATTCTTGCCCAATTTTGAGATAGTTTATTGTATCACTGTTGGGCTGATAAACAGTTTTGAATTTTTGTGTTATTAGATTACATAAGTGTTTATCCAGTGGTTGAGCACAAATATTTTGGTATTGGTATGTACTCTAGTGTTCTAATTTATTATTTAATGAAGAATAGATTATTTACAAGCCCACACCTGCTCAACCTCCAACCAAACATCACTCACATCCAAATCCTGCAGCCCAAAATTTATATATCAGAATTATGCAGCTGATTGTTTTACATTAGCTGTTATCTTTTGATTTGCATTCATTACAACAATGCATCACACTTACTCTGGTGTGTAATTTCTCTGATGTGGCCGACTTCACTAGTTTCACGACGGCGTCAATTGTCTTAGGAGAGTTCACGAAATGAACGCCCTTTATTCTCCGGCAGTAGGCTGTCTGCAAAGGAAAAAAAATCAGTATTTGGTTCAAGTGGACTTTATTTACATTCTAGACAAAAGATAAAGGCCGCTTTCATCAGTAAGAACGTCACTAAATAATGCAAAATATGAGAAGAAATAAAATATAAATTCTAAGAAATGATTACAACCTTAGAAGAAGAAGATTACATCAGGGTTGCATGTGCATATAAAAGCTCTGTAGTCCTGTGCATAAGTTAATATCCATCCGAAATTTTCGCAATCAGCTACGTAGAAGATGTAGTTGAAATGGGATGAATATTTTTCAGATAACATTACTGAGACCTGTAGACCTGTTTGCAGAGAACACACCTATTCCTATCACTTTCAATGCGGAAAAAAATGCATTCAAAGCAGCCTAGATGTAGATGGTGCAAGTGCAAACTCAGTCGTATCAGATGATGCAGTCTGACAGTGGGAAGGCCTCATCCACAGCCAACGAATTCATCTTATGATTGTTGGTCCGCTTGTGCACAACCTAAACTGAAAGACTAAGATATTTTGGTTCAAATAACCCCTCCCCCTTTTTTTGTAAACACAACACCTAAGGTTCGTGATGCGCAGTCAACTCAGAATTGACGGTATGTAATTGAAAATATACTTCTTGGAGAACATATCTTTTCCTAGACATCAAGAAGGAAAATTTGATTACTGTTTTTTTAAATGAACTTTAAGCCTGATAGGCGTCTAAAAGACGGTACAGTGCTCTCCAGATTAACAGATGAAGAATTTATGACTACTAAATGATGCATGGATCACAATTACTTTTATTTATTCTGATAAAGACAAAACAGATCAAAAACAGTGGCGAATGTAACATAATAAGTGCTACGCACATCTGACATAGATTCTGGAAGGGAGAGATGCTAATAATCTCATAACTGAATTAACTGTAATCACAAATGCCCAGAGGCTCTTGTCACCTTAACTGGAAACAGATAGTACTCAAGAAGAGAATACGTCACACCTGCGGATTGAGTTGAAAGTATACTCTTCATTGATTTGAAATGCGCGGTAGCGTTCTCGCTTCCCACGCCCGGGTTCCCGGGGTCAGGGATGTTCTCTGCCTCGTGATGACTGGGTGTTGTGTGATGTCCTTAGGTTAGTTAGGTTTAAGTAGTTCTAAGTTCTAGGGGACTGATGACCATAGAAGGTAAGTCCCATAGTGCTCAGAGCCATTTGAACCATTTTATTTGAAATGCAAGTCTTCAATGTGCAGTCTGAAGTGATTAAAAAGTTATAAAATGACTTAGTTTCACTACACATCATCTCGTAGTTGCAGATCGATCTTTAACATAGTGCTGTATGTAGAGGCTAAAATGGTTGCAGGTTCAGTCATTTGTGCCACCAACGACCTCGCCAATGCCGAAGTACAGATTTTCCCGAAGCTTCTCTAAGCGTCTCAGTACATCAGCTGTGATGTCTTCAGGCCATTGGAGGGACACTGTAGCAATCGACTTTTCGGACGATCCAGATGAACAAGAACAATTTCCAGAAGACGTCTAAGATGAAGTTGATGGTGAAATAATTGCCGATTGATAGTTTTTACAAGGAAAACTCCATCGCTGCGTTTTTCATCTCTTATTAAATTCACATTGACTGTGCTCCATATATTCAGAGCACCGACTGATGACAATGCTCCTAAGAACGTGCTACTCCCCTTCCTCCAGTTGGTTAACCAATAATTCTCGTCCTAACAGAGTAGAAAGTCCCTTCACTCTCTCTCTCTCTCTGCGACCAGTGAAGTGGTCTTCGTCAGCACAGCACAACCTTTGTGCCTAACCTATAGCTTATTTCAGTCAGCCAACCCTTATGATTCCTACGTCGCATAAACATTAGCTTTTTTGCACAGTAAATGTGTCCATTGGCGTCTCACATTTTCAAAGGTCCAAAACTGTGTGTCCGCCTTTCATTTCTGTTATGTTCGTCTCAGCTATCCTGTGCTTCCCAAAGAAAAATTCAGCATTCTAAATTTGAGGACAATAGTGCCTTCTGCTAGGAAGTGTTTCTTCTTAGTCCATTTCCTGGTTGTACAACGTTTTCACCAAAGGTTTGTGCTGCAGGAGATTTTGTCTGTCACTGTCTATGAAGCTAGACATCCCAGGACGGCTCTGCAGAAGGCTGACCGATCGCCAGTGAGCTATTGGCATATGGTCTGGTCCTTCTGAAAAATGGCTTTAAGGTTAGCGGCCGACGTTTACTGCCATGCACCATCCAGAATGCTTCCAACGTTCTCTCCCTTCTACAAGGCATGAATATCAGAGTCAAGAGTAAATGAAGAGTAAGGTTACGCTAGTCATCTTCTAACAATCACTAGTACAGCTGTTTATCGTATTCCTCAGCATCAATTAACTATTCCGATCGAATGAGTCTTTCATTACGATGATGCGTCAGTTTCGTGGCTGTTTCCGGAAAACGGGCGTAACACAAAGCTTATGTATCCATAAGGTAAAAACTGATCAACGAAAGTGCCGCAGGTGTAATGACCAAGGTGTCTGGCTATGGAGCAGAGAACTTCTGTTTGATTCCCAGTTGCATTCGGAAACTTTTTATTTTTTTCCGTTTCGAAATTGCTAGGCACACGAGAGTTAATGAGGTGAATAAACCAACAGGGAATAATAACTAGAAAGGCAAATAAATTTCTCCTATGACTCTGATTAGTAAATAATCAAAAATTCTATTTACACTGCCTCCTTGATTCACTCTGTTACATACTGGGTGATCAAAAAGTCAGTATAAATTTGAAATCTTAATTAACGACGGAATAATGTAGATAGAGAGGTAGAAACTGACACACATGCTTGGAATGACATTGGGTTTTATTAGAACAAAAAAAAACTAAGTTCACAAAATGTCCGACAGATGCGCGTCGTTTGGTGATGATCGTGTGCTCAGCCGCCACTTTCGACATGATCCCCAGACCTCAGTCCGTGCAATTATTGGCTTTGGGGTTACCTGAATTCGCAAGTGTATCGTGATCGACCGACATCTCTAGGGATGCTGAAAGACAATATCCGACGCCAGTGCCCAACATAACTCCGGACATGCTTTACAGTGCTGTTCACAACATTATTCCTCGACTACAGCTATTGTTGAGGAATCATGGTGGACATATTGAGCATTTCCAGTAAAGAACATCATCATTGCTTTGTCTTACTTTGTTATGCTAATTATTGCTATTCTGATCAGATGAAGCGCCATCTGTCGGAAAATTTTTTGAAATTTTGTATTTTTTAGTTCTAATAAAACTCCATGTCATTCCAAGCATGTGTGTCAATTTGTATCTCTCTATCTACATTATTCGGTGATTTATTCAGTTTTCAAATTTATACTGATTTTTTTATCAACCGGTATAATCAATTTTCTTCTAACAGCTAGGTGGTTGGCATTTGGCATATAAACATTCGAAGCAAAGACACTTAGAGTGAAAGAATTTTTTCCCCAGAGGACTTCATGCACTTCTTACGCACCTCAGGAAGTGTGGTGAACGACAGGGAGGCTATGTCTAAAAGTAATACACTTTCCGTTTTGTTCAACAAAAACATGAGAAAATACTACTCAGCTTCTTCATTTGACTCCCCCTCATACAATTACCTTTTGTATCAACTTTTTTGTTTATCTTCCACAGTTGTTTAATGTGTCCTCTACTAGGCAAATGACAAACATTCAGATGACATTCAAAGTTGTCTCATACTTCTTGAAATGCGTTTGGATTTAATACTGCAGTTACTGCTGTTACTACGCTGTGCCACACGTCATTGTTGAAAGGAGAGACATTCGTGGGGTCTTTCACAAAATCCCACAACAATAATCCCATACTGTCACATGAGGAGACTTTGGGGGGGACGGGGGGCGCATTGGTCTGTGCTCACCGTAAGGAACATCTATCGTTGAGGCACCTCTGTGTTAAGAAAATTACGCTGACCAGTCGTTGGACAATCGCACCTATTGGAATGGATGTCGTAAACACTGGCTGTTGCTGTGCTATCGCCACCTCGACTGGGTGCATACTTGTCATTAGAAGTGCTAGCGAACACGGAGGCCTCTACCAGCCGCCACGTGAATCGACAACATAAGTAGGTCGCAAGCTTAAATTCACTCTATATTTCTAACTACATTCCCGTAGAATACATAATGTAATCAGATGAATCACGTAGACACATCCTATACCGTGGCGTCAAGATCTGTCAACCAGAATTACAGGATTATTACTATTGTGTAATTTCACAACAGTCCGCTCCGATAGCTGAGTCAGCGACACGGATTGTCGTCCTACGGGGCAGGGTTCGATTCCCGGCTGGGTCGGAGATTTTCTCCACTCAGGGACTGGGGGTTGTGTTGTCTCCATCATCATTTCATCCCCATCCGGAGAGCAGGTCACCGAATGTGCAAATGTGACGTCCAATGTAATAAGACCTGCACCGAGGCGGCCGGACCTGCCCCGCAAGGGGCCTCCCAGCCAATGACGCCAAACTCTCATTTGCACCACACAACAACAAATTTTGTCAGTATTTAATTTGTCAAAAGTATGGCAGCAACAGACACAGGAGCCTGACTTAACGCTGACCAAAATATCGAGTAAACTCTACCGAAATGGTTCGTAAATCATGTCTCACTTTCATTTGGAATTTTAAATGGGACAGCAACAATCTCCAAGAGACTAATAATTTTGCCCTGTGTCAACAAGTGTCTATGAACTTGTGCTATCCAGCATTTTCCTGCTTGTGGTTTCCAGATTTTTTAGGTGGATAGGGGTCAGGGCTTTTCTCTGCCTCGTGATGACTGGCTGTTGTGTGATGTCCTTAGGTTAGTTAGGTTTAAGTAGTTCTAAGTTCTAGGGGACTGATGACCATAGCTGTTAAGTCCCATAGTGCTCAGAGCTATTTGAGCCACTTTTTTGTTTTAGGTGGATAGGATTCTCTGAATGGACGCAGTGCTAGCAGGGGGGAAGAGAAGAGGCCCTAACAACACATTAGTAAGAATGCATTACTGTTTTGAATAAATTAATCACAGAAATTTAAAGTGAACTATTAAATAAGAAATATTTAATAAAATAAGAAAAATCAGTAGAAAGTATAATAAAACCAATTTTACTTACTGGGTTGGTGTTTTTAATATCTGGGTTTTCCTGAAGCCTGACAAACACATTTCGGGAGTTGGATTTGAATGATAGAAAAAACTTCCACTTTTTCACGTGTTATCTCAGTTTACTTGGGAAAGAATACCAGAGCATAGACATGAACTCTGCTTCCTCTAAATCGTGCACTCACTACTTTCCTATACTTTTAAATCGCTTTACTTTACTCACTGAGCCATAGAGACTCAAAGAGGTTTTTTTTAACACTTAAGTGAGCACATTATGTTCCATTCTACTGCAACAAATCACGAGCATACTACCGGTTCATAATGCATGAACTGACGTCAAAGAATTTCTACTGGATGAGACTGCAAATAAGATGTGTCAATGGAAGTGATCGTGGGAATACATTACGTTTAGGGTAAAAGGGAACTCCTAATCGCTTTCCTCCCTAATCTTGACTGAGGCACCAGAAAAAGTATTCGGCAACAAACTTAAAATAACAGGAAACTGTCAAAAACTGAAAACACATGAAAGCAAATAAACGACGTGATACCTCATGTCACAACAGTTTATGCTCACTTGATAGATATGTATTGGTGATAAAAAGCAATAAGTAGCGATAATCAAGCCTTGAAACATTAAAGCTAAACAAAATGTATAAATCTGACGCCCTAGAAGAACAGTACGGAAACGCAATGTGATTTGTTAAATTTGATATAGAAAGGTGAGAAACACATTTATAATGTGCTTCCACAGCTAATTCATACTGATATTATAAGGTGCCGCTCTCCCCCATTTTGCATTTAATTCCGAAGGGGTCACTGGCATGTGCTCATCTCCGTACCATGTGTAAAATTGCTCATCTGTTTAGTGTAGTTTTTTTTAAAAGAAATATTCGGGCATCTTATTTTAAATAAAAGTAGGAAGTGTTCTTTTCTTGTGATTTTGATTTTAAGGACTTCCGGCCTGTTCTCTATTTTATGTTTAGATTCTATCTTGCCACTGTGTTGAAATGAAGAAAGGATATCCACTTGAATCACTGGCAGTATCGTGGGTTGTTCAGATAGTAGTATATCTCCTTCCATACTCTTCAGAGGAATATTTTATGTGAAACTCAAATACTTATTTAAGATGTAAAATATAAATAACGTCTCATACTCGATTACTCCTGCGTTTATACCTGCTCTAAGTGTGATATCTTTCACAGCTGGGCTAAAAGCGCTAGTTTTGTTTGCCCCTATCACTGTTTAAGGGAGCGTCTGCTGTACATGTTGTAGTGGTCAACTTAAGCTTTACATGTTGTCGCCGACGGCTGAT
Organism: Schistocerca cancellata; assembly: GCF_023864275.1. Taxonomy (NCBI): domain Eukaryota; kingdom Metazoa; phylum Arthropoda; class Insecta; order Orthoptera; family Acrididae; genus Schistocerca; species Schistocerca cancellata. The sequence goes on along the minus strand of NC_064630.1, from coordinate 614,825,507 downwards.
GCCTGAGGTCTCAGACTGCCAGCTTTCTTGTGCCCCTATCTGAAGTCCTGTTAAGTTGTAATTCTTTAATGTATAACGTCTTTGACCTTTGTAATCGTTTCAAAATTGTCAAAAATATGTAAATTGTTTAACATCTAATATTTGTAGTTCAATAACTTTTCTTGCAGAAGATTAACACTTTTCTCTTTTTTAAAGAATAACATTGTTACTGATTTGGTAAAGAATTTCTTGTAGGTTAATAAATTTTTGGAGAAGGTAACAATAACAAATGACATTCAATGATTTTCCATAGTCCTTTTTATAGAATGTGGCTATTTGTGACATCTAACTAGGTATACACCAGTATTGGGACAAAGCAGTTTCTGCACCAAAGTACCATTATCCAAGATGGCGGCCATGACCTTAACAGCTGACAAGAGTTGATGACGTCATCCAAGATGGCGTCCGTGACATTAGATGATAATGCAAGTACTGGTTGTAAAGTACCACACCCACTGCCATCCCCCATCCCCCCCCCCCCCCCCCCAGATGGGAAGTTCAAATTCCATCAGACAATGCAACCTATACTAACCCAAGAAAATGGCGGAAAAGAAAGGTCACTTGGGTTACCTCCACTAACTTAGTCATCTGATGGCCACCTCTTCCTAGGGATTGGAGGGAAAAGGACTTGGCTTGTGCTGAACATAAGTCTTTATTATTTTGCATGCACCAGTCTTTATTTAAACAATTAGAGGCAGTACCATTATCCAGTGTGTTCACCACGAGGTTCGGACACCAGCTGACCTAGTACACAGTACTGCTGCCAGAGGGTGCTCTCATCTGTGACATAATCCAAGATGGTGGGGGGAGAAAGGCGGGAAACTGTGTGTTCACCATGAGTCCTAGTGGTCCAGTACACAGTACCACCACCAGAGGCCGCTGTCGTCCTTTCCATGACATAACCAAGATGGCTGTCTTGTGGTGGAGAGGAAGGGCCTCATAAAAGGCAATTCAAGGGTATATTGTTTATTTATAGAAAAAAGTTTGTGAGGGCTGGATTTCCCTTCCTCATCATTCTCTCATGTCTGCAGACATGTAGGTCTTCTAAGAGGTTTCCTTCTTCACACATATGCAAACATTCTCACCGATAGGTAGAGATGCCTATACACCAGCTCAAAGGATGTCATGTGAATGTATCGAGCATTATGATGGACTGTTATCGAATTTACCATTCTAATTACTGCTGCAGCAGGTGTGGAAGCACCATCAACCTTTTCTTTCTTTCCGCACTCAAGACGTTCAGAGAAAAGAAAAAGCTATTTTAGACAGATCGCCATACTGCACCGACAATTAAACCCTGAAAAGTGCCCCTACATATCTTCAGACATGGAAAGGCTCTTACTCATTTACACAGCTCTCCCACTGAGTAAAGGAGATTGAATATTAGAGCTAGAAACCGATCTCTAACCCATCAATATATCACTGCATACCATGTCTATGTAGAAAACATACAATTCGTATCCTGTGCCAAATAAAGTCACCCATTTTACATAATTCGTACATATACCACGAAGACCGACAGCACAATATAAACTACTCACAGCACTAGATATTTTCCCACAGCCAGCCAATACAAGTCATCCACTCCCAACATGCGACCAGAGCGCCCTCAGTGGACCAAAGTCACTCTCGGAACTGTTCTATATTTCGGGCTTGTTTTCCCTCGGCACAAACGCGTTACTGTTTCTGGTCTGAACCAGCTTCCTTGCTTGCTCGCTTTTCTACACCCGTCTCCAGACTCTGGGATTACAAGAACACATGTAATTTAGCATGTTTTGCTAGAATATCACCCACTTCTCGATATCAAGCACACAGCAGTATCCTACCGATCGCTTATGCAACATAATTCCAAAGATATAAACTGGAAATTATTTCTCTACAAAACCAAAACATTAGCTAGGTGCCGCCCACGGTGGTCTAGCAGTTCTGGCGCTGCAGTCCGGAACCGTGGGACTGCTACGGTCACAGGTTCGAATCCTGCCTCGGGCATGGGTGTGTGTGATGTCTTTAGGCTAGTTAGGTTTAAGTAGTTCTAAGTTCTAGGGGACTTATGACCTAAGATGTTGAGTCCCATAGTGCTCAGAGCCATTAGCTAGGTAGAGCTTGCTGTAAACCATAGAGTAACTAGAAAATTATCCCACCTGCAAAGACTTACGTGAAAAATTTTCGACAAATGAAAAATAGATTAAACTGATATTTTCTCTCTAAAATACTGATGCCGCTGATTAACAGATTCCAAATCATCCCTCTAATCTGCAAAGACAGATAACGTGTTTCTCATGTCTAGAAAACCAGCAACCTTGTCTTCCACATGCTAGATGCACACACCACAATCGATCTTCTCTCAACTAAATAAAGGCGCGAATTGTCCAGAAGCACTCAACTCAACAATTTACATGGGAGGGAATAACGGCTCAGTGCAAATGTACCTTCATATTCAATCCTCTCAAATTCCATGCGATCACGAAAGCTATCTCACACACACTAAGTAATAGTTCGCTATTCGTCTGTCTAGAGACCAATATGGTTAATTCATCTATTTTCCTACACTCCAACAGGCCTCTCCATTCTGCTGATCCTACCTTTAATGGGAACTGTGAATCATCCCCGCACAGTTCACCAGCGCTACGGGCCAAGGTCGCACAGGTAGAAACATTATCGTAAGAAATCGATAAAATATATATTTTATCCCTATACTTACAACTAAATGCTACAATAGCGGTCTCCGCTGAATGAAATTTGACAGTGATCAAAGTATCAGCAATACACCCTGATGACAGCTGCGGCTCTGTAAATAGAAATATCAGTACCATTATTATGACGTGACATACTCTTCCCTTTGCTATCACAGTATTTGACCTCAAATCCATACCTTCGTTACAAATATACACAGTCATTCCCTTTTCCACATGTCGGGACACAAACGCATACTTTATAAACCTGATGCTCAAGGTGAAACTATCGCACACCCCCTACTACTAAGTATAATACATTGTCAATAACTGATCGCTGGCGATACGAAATAATACTGACCGAAAATCAGTGACGGGTGGACATGTCTCATAAGTTTTTCTTGCGAGTGCTACCACGGTGTCTTGGAAAGAGAGGTTTAATCATCTTACTTTAAAAAAATCCCAAAAATTACTGTATGTTAAAAATGACTTTATTAATCGAAATATTTCAATACCTCTGAATGAAATGATTTTTCCAGACAAATACTATGACACTGAATGTAGACAGAGATCGCTGGAGTATATAGCATCAGACCAACACATCGCCAACTGTGCAACCTTGTAATAAAATTACCGCATTTTGAAAGCGATTCAGCTAAGGAGCATGGTATGAAACAGGTATTAGCTACTCCCTGAAGCCACCGCCGCTATGTATTTCTCCAGTATTTGTAACACGTTCTGTCTCTTTGCAATGTCAGAGGTTTGGTGATATATCCACTGGGCTACAGGCAATGGTTGATTGAGAATGATCACAAACAGTAGTAGATCGTGTGATGATTGAGCTCGTAAGAAGTGTCCACTAGCTTTCCTGATCCCAAGTGTTATGCTAAATGCTATAAATGGTGTCTATGATTTGGAATCAAGTCTTTTCATTCAACCCCATACCTGTATTACATCCTATGGAGAAGTCCATTAATGATTACAGCCAATAGTGAATCATATTTCAGGCACTCTCATATATCGAGACGAATCACCTTTCTCGAACCTATCTGCTACAGTAAAATTCCCGCCTCGTTTCAGGTAGCCCATATGCATCCTGCAACTGCCCTCTAAAACTCTACGCTAACATCCCTGCAGCTTTGCGCACGTGATTTTTCGAGTGTAAGTAGGAACCGATTAGGCGTCAGAGAAAACTATACCTACCACCTCCTGCAATCTGTATAGAAACAGGCGAAGCTGAGTTACTGCAACAGAACTGTGGTTTGACCATTCAATGGAAACGAAGACTGTTCCTGCAGCATGACGTAGTATAAAAGACAGTACAGGAACTAGGAGGAGAATGTGGATTTTGCTGCTGCATTGTGGTGCTTCTCCAAACTACATACAAGTACTACAGATCCACGTCGATTCACATCCATATCCCAAACAAGCTAACTTCGTTATTCTGTACCATCCATCAGAGGAAAATTACAAACTTCATCCGATAAATAACTAGATAAGATTTTTACCGCACCTCCCTCCTCCCATACATCGAAAAAAATACCACTGTGTATAGGCATCGAGCACATGTGACTATCGTTTTAAATATGCAGGTATTGATCAGCTGCACAGAACAGTTTTAAGTTCCATTGCCTCTACTCTAGGAGAACGATAGCATCCTGCGGGCTATATTGTAAGTCGCAAGAGATGCCCCCCTGTGGTCCTGTCTCGTTGTTTGAAAGATTATATTTTTTCTGCTCCAATACGCTTTGTACACTGCCTAACATTTTGTTTCTCTTACATGACTTCGAAGTCTGTGCCACGTTTTAAATTGACATTAATACGCTCTGATACACTGCCTCTCGCAGACAACAAGGACATCACCCAAAAGTACTGTTATCCAAGATGTGGCACTGTGACGTGGTGGACGTCATTCAAGATAGCTGCTGTGACATCAGCTGATGATGCGATTGACGTCATTCATTAAGACGTTCTGATCCATGGCGTCTCTCAAACAACAGGGACATCACCCCAAAATACAGTTATCTAAGACGTCACATTGTGATACGATTAATGTCATTCAAATACTTGCCATTACGTCAGCTGATGATGCGAGGAGCGTTACCCAAGGTGGCTGGAAAGTGCCACACCCCCATGCCAAGCCCACTTGGCGGGAAGTTTGAATTTTTGATTGAAGACAGCTCAATTGGGCTACCTCTAGATGTCACACTTTGTAAATCATATTGTTACTGTTGTTACCATAACAACCTAACACACTGGATTATTTTAAATAAAAGTCATATACAACATAAGGAAACAGAAAGAGTTGTTCGTCGTTGGCATGGGTTTATAAAGTACATTTAAGCTCATCTGTCACATTGACTGAGTAGCTGATGGCTCTGCATTCTGTTTTAAGTGAATCTTCATATTGAAGTAATTTACGCGATCACTGTTTCGATGCTAGCCATCCCCAGAAGGTGTCCACCCTCCACAAAACTCCTTCTCCAACTCAAACAAGCCCTATCAGTCAATCATTATCTCATAACCAACTGCGTGCCAGTGGACAGACGGGATGGGAAAGATACCGCCGATGTACTGAAAAAAAAAGCATCCCAGTTGATACTGTGAACAGTTTTAGCAATTTTACACAAATTTCAGCACCGACCAATGATGTCACAGCGTATTTCCCAATTTCAATATCATAGCTGAACCACCCCTTCTACACTTTGCGAGTATCATTGCTAATGTGGATAGATGACTATGCAGTACTTCCATTCATTGTTAATTCTCGAACACATACAACATCAAAGTATTTCAAATAGCGCTCCACGTATTTCTAACTTCTCGACCACAGTGCTTAATTTACGATGCTGATGGAAGTCACAGAGCATTCTCGCAGTCTTATTGGTAAAATTAGAGATTGAAAGAACCCCTCACAGTGATACTGACCAAGCTGCGCTGCAGCACCGTTACTCTTTAACCTGCAACCGACCAGCAGTAGACCTCTACATTCCACGTCTCTCGAATGAATGGAGCTTACCCACTCCTCGCCCATCGAAGTGCACAAGATATCTCGAGATGTGCCCATGTCGAGGAGATTAGCACTCCTTACCAATGTATAGTAACTGATTTCAAAGTGTCGTTATGTAATAGCTGACGGTTAAAGGAACAAGGAATGGATGATTTTTATGAGCGGTGGAGCTCCAGACGGAAGAGTTTGACGTATTTTTACGGAAACCAACCAAGCTATCAATTTTAATTATTCCAGAGTCAAGCATCAGTAGCTCGAAGGTATCGGTAATAGTGAACATAAACAAACGCACTCCTAAGGCTACAATGTTCTGCACTTAAAACGGGCTATAATGTTAGACCGCTTGCGTTTCCGACCTATCAGTCGCATGGAATGTAGCGCTGTTAATATCCCAATGTAAGAAATATATTTCAACCGCAGGTTATACATCGTTCTTCCCGGTTTCTCTACAATAAACTATGTTACCGAACCGTAAAACGAAAAAACTACTGCCTTAAAACATTGGCTCTGTGTGATACGAGCACAATATAGCTTTCCGGACACATGTAGCGTCCACTCTTCATATCCGATCACACTTCTGAAATTATATTATGCCTGCCTCTTCCCTATATAAAATGATCGTTAGTAGCGGGGAGTACCTCTTACAAGGAAAGAGATAACCGCATAGCAGCAGCGTTCAACATGTGAAAATTACAAGCCATTCTGTCACTAACTCTGTAAACAGCGCATCTGTCAGGTAAATGCATACACGGGGATTGCAGTGCCTCAAAATCACCTATCACTAACTTAGTTATGAAGCTGAAGTCTTGATTTTACACCAAAAATGGAACAGGGGGATGGGGGATATCGCATAAATCATAGTTCCTTTAGAGGAATGTGTCACATTTCTCACACATGAGATGGAAGTCCTTTAATGACCAACAGGTTTACCATTAATGATCGCAAGTAGACATTGCTTTAAACCACATGCAGATCACGTGGCTGTATACGAGCAGAACACAGGGTATTTGACGCTACTAATGCATCCCAACAGAACAATGGAAAAATTGACCTGCAGCAACTTCTGCCTCTCTTGAATGCATCAACAGTCTACCATTAAAACGTACCTCCTTACAGCTCCATCTCAATCGCTCACCCCGTCCACACTCTGTTATCCCTTAATGCAAATGCATGTAAGTTTTGAGGTGGATGGTTCCCTGTCTTCCTGGAAAGCGTCAAGCGCGTGTATCACTGGTACCTCAATAGACATACAGTATAATGCTGATTCGACGGATACAAATTGACTGCTTCCCATATTCCCTTCGATTCCATGTCGACGTTTTCTCGGATTCCTCATGCTGCTGCATACTTGTTCCTATGTACAAATTGTTCCGTGTGAAACAGAAGATATGCAAGTACTTTCTCAATTTCCCTACATTTTGATGTATATTCGGTCAATTTATACCGATTCCCCCGTCATTTGTCGCAATCCTAAAGATATTTTGTCAATTCCAGCCATGCGATCACGACATAACCTCTCGTTCTGTGTTCTAAAATTGCTTGTATACCCACGCCAACGCCGTAAAACTCTTCCAATTTCTTTATGTTGTAAATGACTTTTATTTAAAATCATCCAGTGTGTGCAGTGTGTTATGGTAACAGCCGTAACACTATGATTTACACAGTGCGACGTCTGGAGCTAGCCCAATCGAGCAATCTTCCCTCAAAAATTCAAACCTCTTGCCACAGTGGATTGGCAGGGTGCTGTGGAACTTTCCAGCCACCTTGGGTAACGGTACTTGTGTCATCAGCCGACGTCATGGCAGCCATCTTGAATGAAGTCAATCGCGTCACAGTGCGATGTCTTGAATAACTGTACATTGGGGTGATGTCCCTGTTGTCTGGGAGAGTCCACGGTTCACAACATCTTAACCAATGACGTCAATCATGTCATCAGCTGATGTCACAGCAGCAATTTTGAATGACATCAATCGTGTCACAGTGGGACGTCTTGGATAACGGTACAGTGGGGTGATGTCCTTGTTGTCTGTGAGAAGCAGTTTATCAGAACGTATTAATGGCAGTTTAAACCCTGACAAAGACCTTGAAGTCGTGGCCGGAAAACGAAATGTTTGGCAGCGTACAAAGTGTTTCAGACCACAAAAAAAAATAATTTTTAAAAAACGAGACAGGGCCACAGTGAACGTCCCTTGCAACTTAGAATACAGTGTGCGGGATACAATCATCCTCCTAGAGTATAGGCTTTGGAACTCGAAACTGGTCTGTACAGTTAATCAATACGGGTATATTTAGTAGGATTGTCACATGTGCTCGATGCCTGCACACATGTGGTATTTGTTTTCGATGTATGGGAGGAGGGAGGTGCGATAAAAATCTTACCTAGTTATTTATCGGATGAAGTTAGATGAGTTTTTATAGTTCGTAATTTTTCTTTGATGGATGGTACAGAATAACGAAGATAGCTTGTTCGGGATATAGATGTGATTCGACGTGGATCTGTAGTACCTGTATGTAGTTTGGAGAAGCAGCACAATGCAGTACCAAAATCCACATTCTTCCCACAGGTACTGTCTTTTATACTACCTCATGTTGCAGGAGCCGTCTTCATTCCCATCGAATGGTCAAAACACAGTTCTGTTGCAGTAACTCAGCTTCGTCTGTTTCTACACAGATTGCAGGAAGTGGTAGATATAATTTTCTCTGACCCCTAATCAATTCCGACTTACACTCAAACGATCACGTGCGCAAATCTGCAGGGGTGTTAGCGTAGAGTTTGAGGGGCAGTAGCAGGATGCATACGGGCTACCTGAAACGAGGCGGGAATTTTACTGTAGGAGATAGGTTCGAGAAAGGTGACTCGTCTCGATATATGAGAGTGCCAGAATTATGATTCACTACTGGCTGTAATCATTAACCTGTAACTACACGGGTGGGGTATCAGCAGACCCCACGCTACATTTTTGGTTTATAATTTCCATTGTTGGCGCACTACAGATTCGTCATTGTACGTATTCTTAGTGTGCCGCTGACACTTGCATTAGGTGGACGTGCGCAGCGCTCTCGCAACAGTAAGTGCCTGTTTTTCATTGTTGGGGTACCTGTAGATCCTTTTCATGCAGTATTTTTTTACAATATGCTAATACAGTAATTTCATCTATAGTTATCATTTGCAAATGCCGCCATTCAACCCTATAATGGGCTTATCCTTGCCAAAGAAAAATATCAGTTATGGACTTTTCTGTTATGATGATACGAGAAAGTCCGCAGCTCGTGGTCGTGCGGTAGCGTTCTCGCTTCCCGCGCCCGGGTTCCCGGGTTCGATTCCCGGCGGGGTGAGGGATTTTCTCTGCCTCGTGATGACTGGGTGTTGTGTGACGTCCTTAGGTTAGTTAGGTTTAAGTAGTTCTAAGTTCTAGGAGACTGATGACCATAGATGCTACGTCCCATGGTGCTCAGAGCCATTTGTTACGAGAAAACGATTTTAATGTGATATTACGATGCAGGCACCTCAGTTTTATTCAATATGTATGCTAAGATGGAAAGCCAATGACTGCCATAACTCTCTCCATTTGTGAATAGCCCCTGATACCTCTGTCATTACCAGAACTGGGTGCTATTGACAGACATGAAAAAGTTACAAGAATTTTTGAGTTGAAGATAAAGAAACTAAATTCAATTAAGAGAAAAATACGCGGAGAAATTGTACACTTTGTAAGCTCCACTGAAAGACCAAAATGCGGTTTACCACGTGTACATATTTCACTTTACGTAATAGATAAATTGAGACATAATCAACTTCATAATATCATCAGTGAATAAATAGCTGAATCATCCACTGACAAGACACTACATAACCTTAACTAAAAAAAAAATTATACGCGATCCCTGTGGCTCTAATAATCCTCTGTCTCCTTGCATGAGAGGTGGACAATACACTCAAAAGTTCCCACGAAGCTGTCACGATGGGACCATTTACAGAATCGCTATAACTGACCAACAGCACCAGAAAACATAGGCCGAACAGAAATAAGCTTCTAAACGGCAGATAGTTGGATTTCCCATAATTTGCCAATATTGTTTAATGCGCATATCAGTCTGGAGGCTTGCAGTTCAATGAGCGCTATGAAATATATCTGTTAATACATTAACATATATAGTGATCAAGCTACTGTATTTGCAGGTTAAGAAATAACGACCACACGAATCGCAAAGATGAAATACACACTTATCAGTTCGTCAGTTGTCTGCAACAAGGAATCTGTATGGCGGTTTTTTTTCCGCTACACTAAAGAAATCTCCAAATGACGCACCTCAATTGCGAAATGGTGTAGTTTAGTGAAAACTGTTTTCGTGAGCGTATAATAACCCTTCCTAAAAATAACACTAACAATATTTATTTATCTTTGTTCAAACGAAGATTTCATTTAAACTATTCTGTACGTTGAGGTTCCTAGAGAATATAATTGGATAATATCAACGAAAGAATGGAAACGTTAAAGGACTTCCTGCTCACAACTGACATAGTTTTAAATCCGGATGCACTTTAGGTAGAGTTCAGACGGTTCTATGTCTCAGAGCCCACTTATTTCAAAGATCCTAAAACACAGAGTGAACAGGGAATATTAACATTCAGAGAGGCATGTGAGAGAAATAGGTTATTAGAAAATGACAATAAAGGCTATATAACCATAGAGGAGGCTGTACAATGTTTATCAGTGACTAAAATGAGAGTGGTTTTTGCCTCGCTAATTGCCGCCTCCGGGTCTTCCAATCCCCAAAAATGTGGAAGAAACGCAAAATCGACATGACGCAAGACATGGCGTATAATATTTAAAGCCTTTACTGCTACAGACTATGATTTTATTTGCAACGAAGCTCTCATGAAGGTGGAAGACGACGTAATGACGTTAAATGGAAAAAAGATTTACCTGACTTCGAACTGAGCCCATCAATCTTAAATTGAGGAAGTTAGTTGGTGGTTTACAAGGAGAAAAGAGTATGCCACAATTTCACTGTAATAGCAACGCAATGAATACTTCCCGGAATTGAATCCAGAACAGAACAGTGGTTTTTATCTTTTAGATACCCTGGTGAGAAACGGGTAAGACCTTTCTTATGCCGGCCGGAGTGGCCGAGCGGTTCTAGGCGTTACAGTCTGGACCCGCGCGACCGCTACAGTCGCAGGTTTGAATCCTGCCTCGGGTATGGATGTTTGTGATGTCCTTAGGTTAGTTAGGTTTAAGTAGTTCTAGGTTCTAGGGGACTGATGACCTCAGAAATTAAGTCCCATAGTGCTCAGAGCCATTTGAACCATTTTTGAACCTTTCTTATAAATTCGTTCTTAGCCCAAATTCGGAAAAATATAAGAGTTGCTGTTGCAGCTGCCTCTTCGCTGCCATGTTACTCGATGGTGGCCGTATGGCTTATTCATTACTGCCGTTGAACCAGGCTCGCGAAGCAGTAGTAGAAAATATCGATCTTGGATGCATACTAGAGCAGTGTACATTGTTGGTTAAGGAAGGATTTACAATGTTCCGCAAAAGAGCAAACTGAAGCACTAAATCGCATCATACAACATATTAAAAGCAAACCAACTATCGTAGGAGGGATGGTCGTGGTATTGGCTGGCGATTTTAGATAACTAACAACACACCGGCAGATGAAGTAAATGCATGTTCAAAGTTTCAGACATATGGCAACATATTAAGAAAAATAGTTTAACAACAAACATCTGCGTACAAGTCCATAAAGACACAGAATCAGTGCAATATGCAGAATTTCTCCTGAAAATCAACGAAGATGGTATTGATTTAAGTGCTAACGGCATGGTTGGCGAGAAAATTTTGCCCTGCATTTCCACAAAATACGGGAAACCAAGAACGACTGTGTGAAAGGGCACTTTTCGAGCCAACTAATGAATTTTTAGGACAGACATGAAAAAAATTATGTCCGAATTAGAAGCAGACATTATAAAAATATCTCTCCGTTGATAACACTCTGAGATGACGAAAGTTGTAGCATACCTCTTAATGTCGTGTCAAACCTCCTCTTGCCCGACGTACTGCAGCATTTCGTGGCATGGATTAAACAAGTCGTTGGAAGTCCCCTGCGGAAATGCTGAGCCGCACTGCTTCTACAGCCATCCATAATATTGCGAAAGTCGTTACCGATGCAGGACTTATGTACTAACTGACCTCTCGATTATGTCCCATAAATGGTCGCTAGGTGGCAACATTATCGCGTAACTTCCTAGGATCTGCTCCAGACTCGAACCCTACCATTAGACCCTACCAACTGAAATTGGGTCTCATCTAACTAGGGCAGCGTTTTCCAGTCGTCTAGGGTCCAACCAATATGGTCACGAGCCCAGGAGAGGTGCTGCAGGCGATGTCGTGGTGTTAGCAAAGGCACCAGCGTCGGTTGTCTGTTGCCATAGCCCATTAACGCCAGTTTTCACCTCGCTGTCGTAACGGAGACGTTTGTCACACGTCCCACATTGTTTGCTGCGGTTGTTTCATGCAGTATTGCTTGTCTGTTAGCAATGACGACTTTACGCAAGCGCCGCTGACATTGTCTGTGGTAAGAGGTAATACCTGAGATTTGTTTTCGGCACATTCTGGACACTGAGTTCCCTAAAGATTTCCAGAATGGAATAGCCCATGCGCGTAGCTTCAACTACCATTCCGCATTCTAAACCTTAATTCCCAAAATGCGGCCATAATCATATCGGAAGCTTTTGAAATGAATCACCTGAGTACAAATAACAGCTCCACCAACGCACTGCCCTCCTGTACCTTGTGTAAGCGATACTGCTGTCCTCTGAACATGTGCATATATCTATCCCACTACTTTTGCCACCTCAGTGTATTACAGACACTGAACAAGTCACGGCATAACCTGTAGAGGTTTTCTACTCTTTGGAATTGTCAGGAGAGGCTGTTTCATAAAATGAGGTTAAGAGCTGATTTTCCGATGCTCTTAATGCGAAATATTGATTTTCAAGGGAACACGATTATAAATTACACGTCTGAGCCAAAATATTGTTAGGGCGATAGTAAATAGTGTCCGAACCAAAGAAGAAACTGTTTTAATTCCACGAACCTCAATTATTAAGATGTTTCTCATTTATTGTTGCATCTTAGTTGCACATTTTTCATTAGATTACATGTTTGGATCATTCTGGATCATCTTTAGATCTAAATAGTTGCGCCAGCAATTTGTGTTGTCTACTCAGAACCACATATCTGAGTAGATGAGACGGGCTGTTGATACAGCTACTTAGTTCTGAAGATGATTCAGAGTGACTGATATACGTAATATGATTACAAAGTGCGGCGAAACAAATTATAAGTATCTTAATTATTTAAATAGTTGCTGAATCTCACAGAACGATTATGCCGACTATAGTGATAATTCGAACTGTACCTACGGGTACGCCTTTTCAGTCACAATATTGCATCTACTGCCAAAAATTACGTTTGAATGACCACATATAAAGCTCAATGGCAAACATTCAAAAGTGCCTGTGTGTATTTAAAAAAATTGTGTTTTTCTCGTGGAGAACTAAACGGCGTGCTAATGTGTATACAACCCACAAAATATGTACGTCCTTGCAAATGAAAGCAAGACTAAAAACGTTGTGATTGAACTGTGTCAATTTAGTATTTTGCAATAAGGAAACGAAAACAAATAACATTTTCATAGTTAGTCAGATTTTTAACTAAGATTGGACATATGGCAAAAAAATAAAAACACATTCATTGTGTACCTACATAGCAACCTACAAACTTTCTTTCATGCACACATACATATCTAGACCTCTTTGTACCCACATACTGTATTTATACATTACTAGGTTACTTCCACACCATCATTCTTCGTAACAAAACTACTGATATGTGAGCGGAGCTGCAGGTAATTATAGTACTTCACCGCTAAGCAGAGTACTGATTCGTAAAGGTGCTGAACCAAACTGAACATGTAATAGCTTTCTTCCTGTAGCAGCCAGGTGTGCTGTAAGTTTGTTTCCTGAATTTTTTAGTCATTGAATTTGACAGTAAAGAATCTGTAAACCACCTGAAAGAAGTTATAAATCCCGAATACCTAATGACATACCATTTTACAAATGTCCGAAATCAATCCGAATGATGTGTAACAAACAGCAGTCGGCGGAACACCAATCGTCGACCTATCTCGGCTGGATCTAAAACCCATACCCATACAGAGAAAAGTGGCTTACTACTGATGGCTCGTGTCTGGAACGTGATATGTATCGAAGTATTTAAAATTAGGTGGGTTATGAGGCGAACCCTCAAAACAACACGAGATGACTGCATGTAGAGTGCTGCAGTCTAGTTTTTTTTTCTACAGATAATGATGAGATATGCATCGAAATAAATCCGAAAGCAGTAGGTTGAGATGGATTTATCTTATATCTAAAGACGAAGGCATAGGCGCTCACAACCAACACAAGCAGTTGGACCATCATGACCTCATCTCCCGGTTTTGAGCAGAGCGGAAACCGATTTATGCTTCAGGAGAGGGTGTTGTTGTTGTGGTCTTCAGTCCAGAGACTGGTTTCATGCAGCTCTCCAAGCTACTCTATCCTGTGCAAGCTTCTTCATCTCCCAGTATCTACTGTAACCTACATCCATCTGAGTCTGTTTAGTGTATTCAACTCTTGGTCTCCCTCTTACATTTTTACCCTCCACGCTGCCCTCCAATACTAAATTGGTGATCCCTTAATGCCTCAGAACACGTCCTACCAACTGATCCCTTCTTCTAGTCAAGTTGTGCCACAAATTTCTCTTCTCCCCAATTCTGTTCAATACCCCCTCATTCGTTATGTGATCTACCCATCTAATCTTCAGCATTCTTCTGTAGCACCACATTTCGAAAGCTTCTATTCTCTTCTTGTCTAAACTATTTATCGTCCACGTTTCACTTCAATACATGGCTACAGTCCAAACAAATACTTTCAGAAACGAATTCCTGACACTTAAATCTATACTCGATGTTAACAAATTTCTCTTCTTCAGAAACGCTTTCCTTGCCATCGCCAGTCTACATTTTATATCCTCTCTACTTCGACCATCGTCAGTTATTTTGCTCCCCAAATAGCAAAACTCATCTACCACTTTAAGCATCTCATTTCCTAATCTAATTCCCGCAGTATCACCTGATTTAATTCGATTACATTCCATTATCGTCGTAACAACATTTAATTTACCGCACGACGAGGGAAGCAGATAATGTGCGACGCTATAATCAGTTTCCATTCAACTGACACTTACGAAAAAGGATCACATCATCAAAAAATAATTAAGGTTGGCTAAGAAAAGTTTGGGAATATATGTCCACGTAACATATTGAAATGACTGACATTGAAAGAGCACAGGAGAACGTAAGGGTGAATAAGCCATTGCAAATGTGAAATGCTGGTACATTAATAACCGATGTAAACTCCAGAATGTTGAAAGCAAGCATGCATTCATGTATGCATTGTGCTGTACAGGTGCTGAACTTCGGTTTGTGGGATGGAGTTAAGT
Organism: Schistocerca cancellata; assembly: GCF_023864275.1. Classification (NCBI taxonomy): domain Eukaryota; kingdom Metazoa; phylum Arthropoda; class Insecta; order Orthoptera; family Acrididae; genus Schistocerca; species Schistocerca cancellata. Next base: position 614,810,238 of record NC_064630.1, on the reverse strand, counting down.
GTCCGTCGCACTTGGTCAGTCAATACAGATACTGTTAATGCTGTTGGTCGATGGAGTCAGAGTTGTGGTCAGATGATGTCTCGTACGTGCTCTATAGGAGATACATCTGATGATCGAACAGATGAAGGCAACATGTCGGCAGTGTGAGTTAACGATCATTTCGCTCTCATTTAAATATATGGCTCAAAGAGTCAGCCTTCAGGAATTATGAAATAAACCATGTCGTCTAGGACCGTGTGCCACAAAGAGCGCAGATTCGCCACGAGTTGGGGAAATTCTCAGGAGTCTATTGTGCTGAATGGAGCCTAGGCACTGTAGTGGGCGAGTGAGACAGATTAGAACCTACGTCATAGGGAAGCACCATAGAAGCTGTTTGTGACCAGGGAGACGTAGCAATATTAATATGGCAGACCTAAGATCGGCTACAAAGGGAAACATTTAAGAAAACTATTTAGTTCTGCAGTGATTCAGGGAATGTAGCCACAGTAATTTTAATCTACCATCGTTCATAAATTTTCATGGTGATCCCAATAAAACTTTAATATTGGTAAAATCTATAATAGTTTAGGATTTACTGTTAAAGTGAAATTGACAAATTTTGTAACAAAGACCTGAATGCTAAAATATGAACGCTTTGGTCGATCTTAACAATCGACATTTCACATAGAAGGGCATCATTAAAATGACAAATGGTGTTAATATCAACTTTGTAACTCTATTTGTTGAAAAGATGTAGTAAATTTAAATTATCAGTATGTTCAGTTAAGCATCAGATCATCATTTCCTCCACACAAAACACACTGAACGATGACAGCATGACACTTTATGAATCATTAGGTAATATAATATTTGTTGTAAAGCTTAGTGCGTAATAGTTACTTTTGTTCTTTATTTATTCATCAGAAAGCATATTGATGCAAGGCTATTGACCGTGACATTCAAAGATAAGAAGGGAATTGTATTGGTTTTACGTAAAAAAATTTAACGTTCATTATGTCATGGATATTGTTGTTACTTTGTTTAGAACGTGATAGTGGTTAAGCTTTGATCATTTAAATATGTTAAAATCCAAAATAATGTAGAATAAGCTGTAGCCAATTAGATGAACGTCTTCAGGAAAGGTAACTGCCCTAGTCAGTTGAGTGATTATACTCGGCGAGCGGGAAACGCGGCCGGGGACGGGCAGAGGGCAGTGTTGGCGCAGAGGCGAAAGCGGACAGTTCTGGTCTAGACACCAAAGAGGACAGTTCGGACTGAGAAGCAAAAGCGGACAGTCGGTCTTCAGGCAGCTAGAAAGCGAAACGACTTAGAAAATTTCGTAGCGTATGGTATCGCGGGACTTAGTCTCTCAGCGGTGAGCAGCCGTGAGCATGGTGTGAACTCTTACTTTTCGTGTAAATATCGTGGTGGAGTATTGGACTTGTGTTCCGCGATGAGATTGTGAGTGATCTAACTGGATCAAATGGATATGAGCTTCAGTGTAACAGTAACTCTAAATACGACCTCTTTCGCTATTAGTTTGCTTTCTGAATAAACATTATAGTAACCAAATCGCAATTTGTGTGGCCTACATCATGTATAGGTCGTTAATTTAGCTCCGTAAATTATTATTATTATTGCTGTTATATGTCATAGTAACTTTGAATGGTTCATACAGTTTTGCAAACTTGCCATCAGCCAGACAATTTAACCAAAGGGTCACAGGTGTCTAATTTATCGCGTGTAATTCGACACGTGCGATTCTACCCCTAGACGAGTTTGTGCCAAGACATTTCGACAAAAAGGAACCGCATGTGGGCCCGAACTTTGGGATGTTAGCTCGCAACAGAGAGCGTTATCCAGTTGAAAACAATCCCCTGGAATGCTGTTCATGGATGGCGACACAACAGATCGAATCATTAGATTGATGTACAAATTTGCAGTCAGGATACGTGGGATAACCACGCGAGTGCTCTTGCTGTCATACTAAATCGTAACCCAGACCATAACTCCATGTGTACGTCCAGTGCGTGTAGCACTCAGACAGGTTGGCTGCTGGCGCTCAACTAGCGTCTTTCTAAACAGCATAGGGCCATCACTGGCACCGAGACATATCAAGCGTTCTTCAGAAAAAACAAGACCTCAAACCTGTCGTCCAATGAGCTGTTACTTGACATCTCCGAAGTCGCTAATGGCTGTGATTTGGGATCGGTGATATGAACAACATAAGGGATCTGGCTCGGAGGTGTCCTTGAAGCGAACGATTTGTATCAGTTCGTTGCGTCACTATGGTGCTAACTGCTGCTCAAATTGCTACTGCAGACGCAGTACGATTTTCCATACGCCGAACACGATGGTTTCCTCTCTCGGCAGTGCCACGTGGCCGTCTGGAGCCCGCTCTTCTTGCGACCGTACATTCATGTGACCACCGCTGCAAGCAATCATGTACAGTTGCCATATTCGTGCCAAGTCTTTCTGCAGTATCGCAGAAGGAATATCCAGTTTCTCGTAGCCGGATTATATGACCTCTTTCAAACTCAGTGAGATGTAGATAATGGCGTTTTTCCGCTTTAAAGGCATTATTCACTAACATCAACCCATCACGTCCAATCTGAAATGTGGCCAACGCGCTACAGCGAGTATTTAAACAAACCTGATTTGCATCCTAGTGGTGTTCCTAGTGACACTCTTACGTGACAGGCGCTAAATTTGAATGGACATCATGTTTCAAATGTAGACCCACCAGGTTAGCTGACAGCGCTAATGCTTTACTACCTGGACTCGGATTCGCGCGCCGGCCCCGTAACGAATCCGCCCGCCGGATTAGTGGCGAGGGCCGGTGTGCCGGCCAGCCTGGGTGCGGTTTTTAGGCGGTTTTCCACATGCCTCTAAGTGAATACCTGGCTGGTACCCACGTCCCGCAGTTACACGGCTCACAGACTTTTGAAACATGTCCGCACTTTTCCATGATTTACACTAGACGCAGACAGATGGGGTACTCTGATTCCATCCCGGTGCGTACAGGGTGGCGGCAAGAAGGGCATCTACATCTACATCTATATTTATACTTCGCAAGCCACCCAACGGTGTGTGGCGGAGTGCACTTTACGTGCCACTGTCATTATCTCCCTTTCCTGTTCCAGTCACGTATGGTTTGCGGGAAGAACGACTGCCAGAAAGGCTCCGTGCGCCCTCGAATCTCTCTAATTTTACATTCGTGATCTCCTCGGGAGGTATACGTACGGGAAAGCAATATATTCGATACCTCATCCAGAACCGCACCCTCTCGAAACCTGGACAGCAGGCTAAACCGCGATGCAGAGCGCCTCTCTTGCAGAGTCTGCCACTTGAGTTTGCTAAACATCTTCGTAACGCTATCACGTTTACCAAATGACCCTGAGACGAAACGCGCCGCTCTTCTTTGGATCTTCTCCATCTCTTGCGTCAACCCGACCTGATATGGATCCCACACCGATGAGCAATACTCAAGTATAGGTCGAACGAGTGTTTTGTAAGCCACCACCTTTGTTGATGGACTACATTTTCTAAGGACTCTCCCAATGAATCTCAACCTGGCACCCGACTTACCAACAATTAATTTTATATGATCATTCCACCTCAAATCGTTCTCTACGCATACTCCCAGATATTTTACAGAAGTAACTGCTACCAGTGTTTGTTCTGCTATCACATAATCACACAATAAAGGAATCTTCTTTCTATGTATTCGCAATACTCATCTGCGAAAGCCTCATGGAACTTCCGACACTATCTAATAGGTCATTTATATGTATATATATTGTGGAAAGCAATGGTCCCATAACACTTCCCTGTGGCATCTGGCCACCCCTTCAAATTAATATGCCAAATCCGATTTAACCACGCCACTTCCGCCCAAAATTCGGGACCAAGGCGTCAGCGATAGATAGAATCATGTTTCAAATGTAGTAACACGACTACCAATTTTCGTTCATGTTGCACAGCTCCTTGTGTTGCGATCTTTCTTCGGAGTAATCATGACGAAGCGATGCCAGTATAACCTCACCACTTTAACTAAGCATCACTATAGCAGGTACATTCAAGTGGTTCCACTCAACTCGTTATTCATTGTAGAATGGCCGCAAATTTAAGGCCTTGCACCGGACACAAACAGGCTTCTCTGCAAACAACTCCACCACTTACCACCAACGCAAGCCTTAACATAACATAAACCAAAATAGAGAATACGTTGTCAAACAAGGAATACCTCATGACATGCAAACCGCAAACAATTCGCACTGGTCGAAAACAACATGACTTCTCAGAGATATGAAACTGATTTAGTGACCATGCGAAGAGATTCCTGCAGTGTTTATGCCACTTAATTGAAAATAATTGTAGCAGACTCGCATAAATCACTGAAAATATATGTATCATTATCTACTGAAAGCAAGTGTAATGCAGAGAAATGAAAATGCCGAATAAACAGGCAGTATTCTTAGGTTCAGACGAAAAATTTATCATAATGTTTGTACAGACATCACAATTTACTATATGCGTCGAAATTCATTAACTAATGTGTTGCTCAATATTATTCTATGTGATTGATATGACACGGAGGTGTAAACAATGGAGACACTATTTCTTTGCTTCATGAACAAGATAATGTAAAGAAGTAACCTTCAGTACACAAAAACAAAATTGCGAATTTTTCAGCTGGTTTGTAGCGAGGTCGTAGTAGGTTATATGTTTATTCGAATAAGGGTCTACTTACCCTGGACAACAGTTCACTGTTTCTGAGGCAATTTATGTCAGTCCGGAGCACGTGTCCCATTGTCGCATTGGCCAGATCGATAACGTAGACGTCTCCAAGGCTGTAGTCTTCTCCCATCATTATCTCGAGCTCCATTAGAACCATCTTCGCATGGGTAGCGAAGACATAGCTGGAGGGGTCTGGGTCGAGCTGTGTGTTGATTATGATCCGGTACCCCTCCTTGGTCAGCCGAGGCATCACCATCATCTTTCTGTCACCACATGTTTGTGTTAGAGCCATGCTCAGTATAGACAACTGTTAAAAGTGTAATAAAATGTAACAGCTGGTAATGAAGTGGACTACTTACACTACTGGTCATTAAAATTGCTACACCAAGAGGAAATGCACATGATAAACGGGTATTCATTGGACAAATATATTATACCAGAACTGACATGTGATTACATTTTCACGCAGTTTGGGTCCATAGATTCCGAGAAATCAGTACCCACAACAACCACCTCAGGCCGTAATAACGGCCTTAATACACCTGGGCATTCAGTCAAACAGAGCTTGGATGGCGTGTACAGGTACAGCTGCCCACGCAGCTTCAACACGATACCACAGTTCAAGAGTAGTAACTGGCGCATTGTGACGAGTCAGTTACTCGGCCACAATTGACCAGACGTTTTCAGTTGGTGAGAGACCTGGAGAATGTGCTGGCCAGGGCAGCAGTCGAACATTTTCTGTGTCCAGAAAGGCCCGTACAGGACCTGCAACATGCGGTCGTGCATTATCCTGCTGAAATGTGGGGTTTCGCAGGGATCGAATGAATGGTAGAACCACGAGTCGTAACACATCTGAAATACAGCGTCCACTGTTCAAGTGCCGTCAGTGAGAAAAAGAGGTGAGCGAAAAGTGTAACCAATGGCACCCTGTACCATCACGGCAGGTGATAAGCCAGTATGGCGATGACGAATACACGCTTTCAATGTGCTTTCATCACGATGTCGCCAAACGCGGATGCGACTATCATGATGTTGCAGACGGAACCTGGATTCATCTGAAACAATGACGTTTTGCCATTCGTACACCCAGGTTCGTCGTTGAGTACACCATCGCAGACTCTCCTGTCTGCGATGCAGCGTCAAGGGTAGCCGCAGCCATAGTCTGCGAGCTGTTAGTCCATGCTGCTGCAAACCTCGTCGAACTGTTCGTGCACGTGGTTGTTGTATTGGAAACGTCCCCATCTGTTGACTCAGGGACTGAGACGTGACTGCACGATCCGTTACAGGCATGCGGATAAGATTCCTGTCATCTCGACTGCTGGTGATACGAGGCCTTCGGGATCTAGCACGTCGTTCCATTTTACCCTCCGGAACGCACCGATTCCATATTCTGCTAAGAGTCATTGGATCTCGACCAACGCGAGCAGCAATGTCACGATACGATAAACCGCAATCGCGATAGGTTACAATCCGACCTTTATCAAAGCCGGAAACGTGATGGTACGCATTTCTCCTCCTTACACGAGGTATCACAACAACGTTTCACCAGGCAACGGCGGTCAACTGCTGTTTGTGTATGAGAAATCGGTTGAAAACTTCCCTCATGTCAGCACGTTGTAGGTGTCGCCACCGGCGTCCACCTTGTGTGAATGATCTGAAAAGCTAATCATTTGCATATCACAGCATCTTCTTCCTATCGGTTAAATTTCGCGTCTGTAGCACGTCATCTTCGTGGTGTAGCAATTTTAATGGCCAGTAGTGTATGTGTATAACAAGGGAAATAATTCCATACACCAGGGGAAAGGTAACTTTAATTTCCACTGACATCAAGGATCAGAGGGTATAAATACCTTTAACATTTGTGACACAGACGCATAGTCTGAACAGTAATGGCCTCCACAAACGAATTGCCCTGATAGGTCTGCAAGACACTGTGTATGCACTGTACTAAATCATTTCTATGTGTGGAGATGATAAAACGTTGCTACAAACACTCAACTACCCGTATCGCAAAAATATTTCTTTATTTAAGATTATCGGTTTCGACAGACTTTGCAGTTATCTTCAGTTCATAAAAAATCTTTTTACTAAGAAAATTGTTAATTTTACGAGGGACCTCACACCATACTGATAAAAATGAGAACATTACAAAAGATTTGTCATAAATAAAATTTTTAAAAAGCGTAAAGCACCATATGCAAATGACCATGTACATGTATATATATATCACTCACAGACGCTTGTTACATCACAAAAACACAGTACACAATAGCACATCTGTTTACGTAAACTTGAAATATTATCAACAGTGAAAATCAACTTCAAACGGCGTATAAGATACCTTATATGCAGTTTAACGTGGATTTTCAATGTTAAAAATAAGGTGCCTTATACGCAATTTAATGTGGCTCAAGTTGCTTTATTTTTTTTTAAGTTGACTATAACATACATTTTATAATTTTCTGATTTTTATTCAATGACTGCTTGGTGTGAAGTAGATCGTAAAATAAACACGTTTCATAGCAGAAAGATTTCTTAAGACCTGAAGATGACAGAAAGGTCTGTCGAAACCGTTTGTCTGAAATAAAGAAATATTCATGCGATCTTGATGTTGAATGGTTTTAGCAAGTAAAACGGATTGTCGCTTCGGTCTTCTAAAGATGAGAAAATTCAGTCAAATTCGTGTATTGCTGTCCGTTCGTTACTCACGATCCGTTAACTCCTCTTCATCAAACTGGGAACCAGTTTTACAGTCCTGGAAATGGAAAAAAGAACACATTGACACCGGTGTGTCAGACCCACCATACTTGCTCCGGACACTGCGAGAGGGCTGTACAAGCAATGATCACACGCACGGCACAGCGGACACACCACGAACCGCGGTGTTGGCCGTCGAATGGCGCTAGCTGCGCAGCATTTGTGCACCGCCGCCGTCAGTGTCAGCCAGTTTGCCGTGGCATACGGAGCTCCATCGCAGTGTTTAACACTGGTAGCATGCCGCGACAGCGTGGACGAGAACCGTATGTGCAGTTGACGGACTTTGAGCGAGGGCGTATAGTGGGCATGCGGGAGGCCGGGTGGACATACCGCCGAATTGCTCAACACGTGGGGCGTGAGGTCTCCACAGTACATCGATGTTGTCGCCAGTGGTCGGCGGAAGGTGCACGTGCCCGTCGACCTGGGACCGGACCGCAGCGACGCACGGATGCACGCCAAGACCGTAGGATACTACGCAGTGCCGTAGGGGACCGCACCGCCACTTCCCAGCAAATTAGGGACACTGTTGCTCCTGGGGTATCGGCGAGGACCATTCGAAACCGTCTCCATGAAGCTGGGCTACGGTCCCGCACACCGTTAGGCCGTCTTCCGCTCACGCCCCAACATCGTGCAGCCCGCCTCCAGTGGTGCCGCGACAGGTGTGAATGGAGGGACGAATGGAGACGTGTCGTCTTCAGCGATGAGAGTCGCTTCTGCCTTGGTGCCAATAATGGTCGTATGCGTGTTTGGCGCCGTGCAGGTGAGCGCCACAATCAGGACTGCATACGACCGAGGCACACAGGGCCAACACCCGGCATCATGGTGTGGGGAGCGACCTCCTACACTGGCCGTACACCACTGGTGATCGTCGAGGGGATACTGAATAGTGCACGGTACATCCAAACCGTCATCGAACCCATCGTTCTACCATTCCTAGACCGGCAAGGGAACTTGCTGTTCCAACAGGACAATGCACGTCCGCATGTGTCCCGTGCCACCCAACGTGCTCTAGAAGGTGTAAGTCAACTACCCTGGCCAGCAAGATCTCCGGATCTGTCCCCCATTGAGCATGTTTGGGACTGGATGAAGCGTCGTCTCACGCGGTCTGCACGTCCAGCACGAACGCTGGTCTAACTGAGGCGCCAGGTGGAAATGGCATGGCAAGCCGTTCCACAGGACTACATCCAGCATCTCTACGATCGTCTCCATGGGAGAATAGCAGCCTGCATTGCTGCGAAAGGTGGATATACACTGTACTAGTGCCGACATTGTGCATGCTCTGTTGCCTGTGTCTATGTGCCTGTGGTTCTGTCAGTGTGATCATGTGATGTATCTGACCCCAGGAATGTGTCAATAAAGTTTCCCCTTCCTGGGACAATGAATTCACGGTGTTCTTATTTCAATTTCCAGGAGTGTATTTTTAAAAAATGTCGTGAGAAATTGCGGCTGATACCCCTAAGCCTTATGGTCACTATCACACAAGAAATTCCATAATAACTGTTTCACATAATAGCAAGAAATAAATTGGGAAACATATTACTCGGATTATGTGATGTATTTTAATTCATTAATGTCATATATTGAGACTCATTAGTTCATTTGCAAAGACTACTCGTTAAACAAATCAGACCCATTTGTGCACTTAATCCCCAATCTTCCTTTATGTCTTTACTTAAAAACATTATAATATTGCAGTACATCTACTCATGCACACCGTTCGGAACATGGATTTATTTCAAAGTGTGATTAACATAATAAAGTAAAATCTTTTTCAGTATGTTGTCCAAAACTTTGCAGACCTTGTAACATAGGTTTACGGCACACTTTACACTTTTTGAATAAAATAATCGGAGCGACCTAAAATTTATAACCCGAAATTTAATAGCTTTCTCTTCGATGAAGTTTATTTTCCCTCGAAGAAGCCTTCCGGTATATTTGCTTGTGCTTATCGTGACTCATTTCTTAGAAATAAATGAATGTGCTTTTTTATGTAATAGTAAGTCGGGTACAAGGCTTCATCCAGCTATAGTGGTTTCAGCTTAACATGCTATACACCAACTCCGGCCAATGATAGACCAACATATTATATGTCAGATATTTATCTTTGCGAATTATTAACACAGAAGACTTAGCTACCAGCTAAGATTGCTATTATAATGTCATTTCTAACTTGAATTTTTTCGTTCTTCTGGTGACTTCGTTTAAAATGGGCAAAAAGCTCTATACTTCAGACATTCAGAATTACGTTATAATCATAAATCAGAAAATGGGGAAGCGTTTCCAAGTAAAATAAGATAGGATATATATACATACCATGTGACAAAAGTTGCAACTAAGACATTATTAAAACTGTCGGTACTACTGTACAACAATAAATATTACTCATGAGAGGCCACCCACAAGGATTGAGGATAGCACACGCCATGTTTTCTTGAGTCTAAACGTAGACAAATTTTTTGAAGGTATTTTCTCGGTTTTTCTGTTGCTTAAACTCTTTTTCTTACTTCGAATTAACCATCTTTGGGGTACGTCAGATCTTAGATGCTTGTGCTCTCTTTTTCTCCTTCTAGTTCCTCATTCTATCTGATCTCTTCTTTCATTCCTCCTCCGATGTCTAAATTGGTTTCCTGGTGTTGATCTTAACTTGGAACCTCTTAGTTTTGTCTTCGGTCACGGCCTTGGCTGCACCATTCTTTAACATGATTTCGTTAATCTGGAGTTCTCTCAAACCTTTTCCACTTCCTTCAACCAATTGGGCTTAGTCTCTTTTTTGTAAAAGAAGTCAAAGATTTGTTTAGTTTGTCTGTCGGGATTCATTCGTGGTATGTGTCCTTAGAAATATATCCTCCTTTTCCCCGTGGTTTCAGAGAGTCTCTCCGACTTTGCATGCTTCGTTTCTATAGAAAACTTGTTTGTTATTTTGGAATTTGGGACCCATTATGTTTCTAAAAATTTTCATCTCCTTGATTTCCAATTCCTCCATTGGCCCTTTCCTCCTCATGACTAGTGTCTCTGCTGCATAGAGCGCTTCCGGCTTAATTACTGTGTTATAATGACTTATTTTGGTGTTCCAAGAGAGGGCTTTCTTATTGTAGGTTTTCTGGAAAGCTAGTTCCATTTTAATCTTTCTTGCTTCGATTGCTTATCCTTCAAGGTTGTTCCATTCAGTCAATTCCCCTAGGTACTTGAAACTGCTAACCACCTCTTTTTTTGAGCTCCTACTTTAATTCATTCTCTTAGGAGTATCTGATATATTCGTCATAATCTTCGTTTTTCGTAAAAAATCTTAAATCCTATCTTCCCTGCCTGTTCTTGTAACCCGGCGATTTGTTCTTTAGCTTCCTCCCAGATTTCCGCCAGTAGCGTAATGTCGTCAGCAAATGCCAAACACTTAATCGTGATTTCTTTGTTTTTTATTCCAAGTCTTATTCCCTCTCTCGTTCTTGCATTCCATTCCCTCACAATCTTTTTTAGTCCACCGTTATACTGAAGGGGTGAGAGGCAATTCCCTTGCCGACCCCTGTTCTGATCTCAAAAGGTTCCGATAGTTCACTCATTAGCCTGACTTTAGAGAACATATTCGTGAGCGTCTCCATGATGATGTTTAGAGTTTTCCCATCCCAGGTAAACTCCTATAAATCATTGAACAACGACTCTCTGTCTATGGAATCGTAAGCGTTTTGGAAGTCTACAATAGCCACTATATACGGTTTCGCCCTCTGCTTCTGATAAGCTAAAATGTTTCTGAGGCTTAAGATATGTTCAGGGCAGGATCTTCCTTTCCTAAACCCAGCTTGATACTCTCCAATATGGCAATCCAACTGGTATTCTGCTCTTTTTAGTAAAGCTCTGGACAATATCTTCTAGGTGCTATCCACCAAAGAAATCCCTCTGTAGTTAGTGGAATCAGATTTAGGACCTTTTCTGTGAAGATGGTGTATCAGGGCCATTTTCCATTCCTCTGGAATGATTCCTTTCTTCCATATCTCTTCAAAAAGTTTCTGGATTAAGACAATTGCATTTGTGCTAGCCCACTTCCATAATTCGGCTGTTATCTGGTTTTCCCCTGATGCCTTGAAATTTTCCATGTGATTTAGTATTCCCTCGATCTCACTTAGATATGGAAGCTTAGAGTTTGGGTTCGGGGATGATTTCGGTCCACAATCGAACGCCATCTTTTGGTGTGGTTCCTCGCAGTTTAGAAGTTCCTTGAAGTATTCTGCTGGCATCTTACAGTTGCCCCTATTACTATACGCCATGTTCCTTTTTTTGTGCTGAAGTTGGAGAGTTGGGGGCTCATATTTGTTTAGCTTCTCCCTGAAGATCCGATAATAGTTCCTCATGTCGTTCTTAGCAGAGTCGTCATTTAGCTTCCTGAGCAGTTGGTCTTCCTGCGCCGTCTTAACTTTCTTCATCTCCTTGGACACCATCTTCCTAGTTTCCACAAGTTTCTGCCAGACACTCTCGTCCTTTCTGGTTTGCCGGATGTGCCACACCTTCTTCCTCAGATCAAGTAGTCTATCACACTGATCGTTCCACCTCCTGTGCTTCTTCATCCTGGTAACAGGACCAAGCTGCTCTGCTTTCGTTATAAGACTCTTCTCCATCTGCTTCGAGTCCTAGTCTTCTAGGTCACTGGTTAGCTTGCCGCATTCCTCCTTCTTCTCCTTTATTTTCTCTGGATCATATCTCCTGCCTGCTAGATTTTTCCTATGGAAGTTACTCTTGGGGATGATCTTCAGTTTCGCTTTAGATAGGTAGTGGTCAGAGTCGAGGTTGGCTCCTCTGAGAACACTAATATTTTGGATTTCCTTATGAAATTTCCGCTTTATCGCAACATGATCTAACTGGAATTCTCCCAGGAGAGGGTTAGGTGAACCCTACGTCTTCTGCTTTCTTGGTAATTTCTTAAAGCTAGTTGACTTCAGTATCAAACTGTGCGCCTGGCATAATTCGATGAGCGTGATACCATTTTCATTCGTAATGTTATGTGCCGGGTATCTCCCCACTATATGCCTGCACCTTTCCTCTCTCTCCACATGGGCGTTAATATCCCCTAGAGGGATGACGTTGTGTTTTTCGGGCATATTTTGGATTGTGTCATCTAGTTTGTCCCAGAGTAGTTCTGCCTTCTTCTTATTGGCTTGCTTACAATTTTTTTTTAATTATTAATATCGTTATGGACCAACAGCTCCTATGGCTTCACTTCGTGTATATTTTAAATACATTATGAACTTTTAAAAATATATATCATTCTACGGTGTTCAGAGCTAGTACCTGCAGAAGTTGTTGCCGTTTTTCCTCTATTCGTAGAAACTTCTTACAAATTCTTAATGAATTATATAAATGACTTGTACAGTCAATATGCTCTTCCGGTGACTCAATGAATAAATAAGTAAGTAAGAAAACCTCTCGGTTTCTGAAGTGAGTTCTTACGTTCTTTTTAATTAATCTACATTTTCCTTCCTTTCATTGCTGTTAGCTTTTGGTTGATTTTCAGTTTTATACAGGCATTTCAGGACCTTTCAAGAGAAATTTCTTCGACGGTAAGTCAGATAAGGAAAACTGTTGTTCATCGTCAGAAACTGAAGGATGCGAATAACTCATCAACGACGAGCTAAAAGCAAGATGTTCCTTTACAAAAAAAAACTCAAGAAAACGGTGGACGACTTAATTGTAGGTACTGTTCTTAGCCTAAAAGGTCATGTCGGCAGTGAATGTTTAACAGTTGTTGCTAATGCTTTTACTTTTAAGAACATTTCGAATAAATTATTTAGTATGACATAATTAACTGAAAAGCATTGCAAAATTCAGAAACCTACATAAATAACAGGTCTAGATTATGCTCGACGTAAACTATGGGAAATTATGCAAGAGAATGGAGGCCATCTAAATGCTGTTAAAAGCCTACAGCGTAAAATAACTGAAGATAAATGAACAAAACAGGTAAGCAAATGCCTGTAACTCAACTGTTAGACAAGGATATCCAGTATTAACCTATACAGGTGACGAAGTAGTTATAACGGAATCAAGTGATTTACAAAAGTCAGTCCACTTGCTACGTTTAGTAACAAAACTACGTTATTTTCAAAAGTCTGTAAATGGAACTAAGTTGCAACCATTCAGCATGAAGCATTTCAGAGGAAAGAAAGTCTCAATAGGATATAAAGTTGTGGAACAAGTCAGCTTCTTAAATACCTTGGTTACACTGTAACTTTTGAGCATTCCATTGACATTCATGTGGCACAGTTAAGAGAAAAGATGGCAAAGGCAGTGTTGAGGCAATGATAAAGATTTATAGAACAACGACAGTCCCTAAAGTCCTTTATGGAGCAGAATGTTGGATCCTGAAAAAAAAAGTAAAGAATCAAGGCAGCAGAAATAAGGTTTCTACACTGTCAGCTATAGAATACACAAGAATATACTGGGAGGAACAGAACCATGTCAGATAAATTGAGCTATGATTAAAGATAAGTCGTTAGTAGATATCCAGTGCTAAAGTATAATTACTATATCATATACACTCCTGGAAATTGAAATAAGAACACCGTGAATTCATTGTCCCAAGAAGGGGAAACTTTATTGACACATTCCTGGGGTCAGATACATCACATGATCACACTGACAGAACCACAGGCACATAGGCACAGGCAACAGAGCATGCACAATGTCGGCAGTAGTACAGTGTATATCCACCTTTCGCAGCTATGCAGGCTGCTATTCTCCCATGGAGACGATCGTAGAGATGCTGGATGTAGTCCTGTGGAACGGCTTGCCATGCCATTTCCACCTGGCGCCTCAGTTGGACCAGCGTTCGTGCTGGACGTGCAGACCGCGTGAGACGACGCTTCATCCAGTCCCAAACATGCTCAATGGGGGACAGATCCGGAGATCTTGCTGGCCAGGGTAGTTGACTTACACCTTCTAGAGCACGTTGGGTGGCACGGGATACATGCGGACGTGCATTGTCCTGTTGGAACAGCAAGTTCCCTTGCCGGTCTAGGAATGGTAGAACGATGGGTTCGATGACGGTTTGGATGTACCGTGCACTATTCAGTGTCCCCTCGACGATCACCAGTGGTGTACGGCCAGTGTAGGAGATCGCTCCCCACACCATGATGCCGGGTGTTGGCCCTGTGTGCCTCGGTCGTATGCAGTCCTGATTGTGGCGCTCACCTGCACGGCGCCAAACACGCATACGACCATCATTGGCACCAAGGCAGAAGCGACTCTCATCGCTGAAGACGACACGTCTCCATTCGTCCCTCCATTCACGCCTGTCGCGACACCACTGGAGGCGGGCTGCACGATGTTGGGGCGTGAGCGGAAGACGGCCTAACGGTGTGCGGGACCGTAGCCCAGCTTCATGGAGACGGTTGCGAATGGTCCTCGCCGATACCCCAGGAGCAACAGTGTTCCTAATTTGCTGGGAAGTGGCGGTGCGGTCCCCTACGGCACTGCGTAGGATCCTACGGTCTTGGCGTGCATCCGTGCGTCGCTGCGGTCCGGTCCCATGTCGACGGGCACGTGCACCTCCCGCCGACCACTGGCGACAACATCGATGTACTGTGGAGACCTCACGCCCCACGTGTTGAGCCATTCGGCGGTACGTCCACCCGGCCTCCCGCATGCCCACTATACGCCCTCGCTCAAAGTCCGTCAACTGCACATACGGTTCACGTCCACGCTGTCGCGGCATGCTACCAGTGTTAAAGACTGCGATGGAGCTCCGTATGCCACGGCAAACTGACTGACACTGACGGCGGCGGTGCACAAATGCTGCGCAGCTAGCGCCATTCGACGGCCAACACCGCGGTTCCTGGTGTGTCCGCTGTGCCGTGCGTGTGATCATTGCTTGTACAGCCCTCTCGCAGTGTCCGGAGCAAGTATGGTGGGTCTGACACACCGGTGTCAATGTGTTCTTTTTTCCATTTCCAGGAGTGTAGTAACGCAGTAGAGGGAGACCACAGAAAAGATGGAAAATCGATTTTGAGATGGTGGAAGATGGAACAGTGATAACGTTATTGATCTTTGATGCTAATGACGGCACCGGGTGATTATGATTTATGTACAGATACTCATGGAAGTCCAGTGTGAGCAGTAATCATCGTATGACAACGAAGCATGGTAGATGTGCCTAGGCTAATATGTACTGTAAAAAAAGATTGGTTCAAATTTTGGCCACCAAGTGCAAACCTGTCACTGTGCAGCCTCTCTTCGATGTCTCATGTGCTCATATTGAACAAAATTGTGTACGCAGCGGTTGTAACAAAATCAACGATATTCCTTTCTCATTTGTTTCACTTTTTCTGCCCACCTGACGTTCCTAACTCGTTACATATGGAAACATTTCTACACGTCCTCCTTCCAGCCACAGTGACAGATTTTCATCTGGCGGGCAAAACTGCAACTAATTTTTTCTGGCGTAAATCTATTCCGCATTAACGCATTAGAATATCTACTAAGTTTCGCTATCGTAAGATTTTGATCCTACTCTGGACCTCCGTCAGTAACTACACACGTGGTATATGCGAGCCAGTTTCGTTGAACATTTCTTTATTATTAGTCACACTCACAAGTGGGATAGGCAAACATCTAAATTGGCTTACGTGCGTGGTTCAGCCAACCAACAACCAAAATTTATTCTGTACGCTGTGGCTGACGCAACATAGGTTACTTTTGTAGATGCTTGTAATGAGAAAAGAGGTTTACTCACATATTGTTCTTAGTTTGCTCTACGTCAGGGCCCAAGGGATCTCTCTTCATCGACAGATCCGGCATTCGGTGTTTCAGAGAGAAGTAAGCGTCCAGGCCGATTTTGGTGCGTTCCATGCTGCACTTGCAGTTGATATACATTCTTTCGATCCGGGCATCATCTGGAAGATATAATTGTGTGACTGAAATATCATTTAAGATAGCATATTAAGAATATAAAGAAGCACTCCGACGAGTCCCCTACATCTAATCATCTTTGTACCACACTCATAGCCCAATACATAAATACCGAACGACCATTGAGATTCAAGCATGAGTTTCTCTGCCTCTGATCGTATATATAATCCATGCAGTACATAGTTGGTTTCTGTTATTCGATCATATTGAGCAATCAAATGGGTTTGTTACAAAAGAATATGCCCGATTACCTACCCCATTGTTCTCCAACCGAAGTTTCTGCTCTGTCTCTAATAAACTGATCGTACCCACGTGGTGTTAAATCTCCACTCCTCGTCGCTTAATTCTTTGAGATTATTTGAACAATTTGAAAAGTGTCGTAATAATATCATCCGAGAACCTGATAGGCTTGCAGCAGAAGTATTACGGGGTTTAACACAACACATTAGCAGCAACTGACAATGTACGTGGCTCATTCTTCATATCTGTTGAAAAATTCGCAAACCTACTCCAAAATGCCCAGGAAATAGTGTTGGAAAATAGATGAAGCCAGTCTAACTTATTTTTACTCATCTACAAAAACCAATGAACGGTGATGAAGAACAGATACTCTCCAAAGGATGTGATCTCTATCGCCTTAGTTTTACAGATTAATAAGTCTAGTTGAATGCTGAAGAGGTGTACGAAGGACTAGCAAATAGTAAATACGCAACTAACACTGAAAGTGGAGTACCACGAAGTAGATTTGAAAGACGTATACTGAAAGGACAAGAACGATATTTATGAACGGTCTGCAGACACAGTAAGCTTCCAGATACATACAGTGGTCAAAATTAATGTCGCATATTGTTTTAATGTCAATACCGATCATAAGAGGAAAAAAAAAGTTATTTTGTTCTTTCAGGTACAGTGTTTTTTCAGTCATCAGTCTTCTGACTGCTTTTATGCAGTCTGTCACAATTTTTTCCCCTGTGTCAGTCTCATCATTTCAGAGTAGCACTTCCAACTTAGGTCCTCAGTTATTCGCTGGATGTAGTCCATCCGTCTTTCTCTACAGTTTCTACCCTCGACGGCTTCCTCTAGTACCATGGAAATTACACCCTGATGTCTCCTATCATCCTTTACCTTCTTATTTTCAGTGCCGCGCGGGATTAGCCGAGCGGTCTTAGGCGCTGCACTCGTGGACTGTGCGGCTGGTCCCTCGGGCATAGGTGTGTGTGTTTATCCTTAGGATAATTTAGGTTAAGTAGTGTGTAAGCTTAGGGATTGATGACCTTAGCAGTTAAGTCCCATAACATTTCAGAAATTCTTTTCAGTATTTTCCATATATTTCTTTCCTCTCGGAGTCTGCCTAGAACCTCCTCATTCCTTACTGTAATAGCCCACCTAATTTTTAACATTCGTCTGTAGCGACACATGTCAAATTCTTCGATCCTCTTCTGTTCCTGTTTTCCCACAGTCCATGTATCATTACCCTTCAGTGCTGTAGTCCAAACGTACATTCTTAGAAATTTCTTCCTCAAATTGAGGCCTATGTTTTTATACTAGTAGATTTCTCTTCGCTAGAAATGCCCTTTCCGCCAGCGGTAGCCTGCTTTCAATTTCCTCCTACCTCCTTCCGTCATGGATTATTCCTTAAGGTCATTTACTTCGTGACCATCAAACCAGTTAGTAAGTTTCTCGCTGTTCTCATTTCTGTTACTTCTCATTACTTTCCTATTTATTCAGTTTACTATCAATCCATATTCTATACTCATTAGACTGCTTATCCCATTCTGCAGATTCCGTAATTATTTTTATTTTTCCCGAGGATAGCAATATCGTCAGCGAATCATATCATTGATGTTCTTTCGCCTTGAATTTTAAGTCCACTCTTGAATCTTTCTTCATTTCCGTCATTTTTTCTTCCAGGTATAGATTGAAAAGTAGGGGCGAAAGACCACATCCCTCCATTACAAAGTTTTTAATCTGGACACTTCGTCCTTGGTCTTCCACTCTTACCTATCCCTCTTGGCTCTTGTATATATTGTGTATTACCACTATTTCCTATAGCTTACTTCTATTTTCCTCAGAATTTCGAACATCTTGCACCATCTTATTGTCTCTGAACACTATGGCACCTAACTTCTTCGGTCATCAGTCCCTTAGAACGTAGAACTACTTAAACCTAACTAACCTAAGGACATCACACACATCCATGCCCGAGCACCGTATGATTGTCGAATGCTTTTTCCAGGTCGACAAATCCTATGAACGAGTCTTGATTTTTCTTTAATCCATTATCAACCGCATCTCTGGCGTCGTTACATTTCCTAAAGCCAAACTGATCGCCTTCGAACATATCGTCAGTATTCTTTTGCATTTCTCTGTATATTACTCTTATCAGCAACATGGATACATGAGCTGTTTATCTGATTGTGCGATAAATTTCGCACTTGTCAGCTCTTTCAGTCTTCGAAATTGTGTGGATGACACTTTTCTGTTAGCAGATGGTTTTTCGCCACACTCATATATTGTATACACCAGCTTGAATAATCGTTTTGTTCTCAATTCAACCAATTCAACCAATTCAATTTTAGAAATTCCGAGAGAATGTTATCTGTTCCTTCTGTCTTATTTGATTTCAACTCTGCCAGAGCTCTTTAAGATTTTGATTATAATACTATATCCGCTATTACACCCCTATTGACTCCTGTTTCCTCTTCTATCACGCCATCAGGTACGCTCTTCCTGTCATAGAAGCAATCAATGCAGTCTTCCCGCCTATCCGCTCATCCATTTGCACTTGACAGTAGAATTCCAGTTTCATTTATTGCAGTCACAAGAAAACAAGAAGAAGAAGATAAATACATTTACACTTCATAAGTACAGCAAAAGCGAGAAAGGTAGGCTGTCTGGGTGGTGGGCTCGGTTCTGTGACGGAGTTAGGTTATATAGACAGCAGCAGAGGCGGGTTCTGGTGAAGATACAACAACTCTTTATTATAAATAGTCTCAACGGATTTGCCACCGGGTGACGCTGTGCAAATTCCACAATCTTTCTTTGAATCATCTGTCCGACACCTTGCTGGTAGCCACCAGCAAGGTTGAACCATCTGAAGATGTCGGACAATTGCTCCGAGGCAATATTGTGGAATTTGCATAATGTCATTCGGCGGCAAACCTATAAAGACTATTTACAATGTATCGGCCGGCCCCCTTGCGGGTTCGGGGGTTAGAATAGGCCCGCGGTATTCCTGCCTGCCGTAAGAGACGACTAAAAGGTGTCTCAAAAGTTTCGGCCTGATGTGATGGTCCCCTGTTGGGTTTGACCACCATATCTCAAAATTCTTCCGAAGAGCAAGCCGATTGGTGAAGGGCGCCTTACTTGGTGCATTCTGTCCACCTTGCGATCAGACCTTTCGCCAGCTTATTTGTCGTTGCATTGCAGTCCTGCCCGCTCTCCATCTCATGGGCATGGATACGTTCCTGCGTGTACTTTCCACCTTGCGCTGTGCATTGCCACTTTCTGCACTGACGGCGACAATGGACCACATGTTACTTAACATCCAGCACGGTAGCCAGTCCGTTGTGGTGGGGTCGCCATGTACCCTGTTGGTTGTAGCCCCCTGACAACACAGGGATCGCTCTACTGATGCCTGCGCCGTTAACTCCCCACGTATGCCAAAGAGTAGGTGCCCATCTCCCTGGGGCATCAGGACTCCCGGCATTGGCCATCCTGCCAAGTGGCTATTGCTGAGGCTGGGTGGCGCCCTTGGTCGGAGTAGGTGGCATCAGGGCGGATGACCCGCAATGAAGCGTGGTACATCATCTCTCGCTGGCGGCCAGCCGCCAGCAGTCTCTAAGTGTTTTCGGGCTCAATTTAATGCTCAGAAGTACGATCCGAAAACATTCCCCTCCCTGGCCACACCGTGGGAGGAGCGTGACTCTCAGGATGGCGGTAACAGTTATTCGCCCCGATTCTTAGATTGCCCGAGAGCTGATGGGGAGTCTTTTCTATCCACAAAGCCTCAGTTCTTCGTCGAGCATTTAGAGGACAAGTTTGGGGAGGTGGAGGGCTTGTCTAAAATGCGCTCTGGGTCAGTACTGACACAAACGGCATCCTCCGCCCAGTCACGCAGGTTACTTGCTTGTGACAAGTTGGGGGATGTTAACGTTACCATCACACCACATAAGAGTTTAAATATGGTCCAGGGTGTAATTTTCCATAGAGACCTACTTTTGCAGTCTGATGACGAGCTGCGCGCCAACTTAGAGCGCAGAGGTGTTCATTTCGTCCGGCGCGTTCATCGGGGTCCGAGGGACAATCAAGTTGCTACCGGTGCCTTCATCTTGGCCTTCGAGGGTGATACATTACCAGAGAAGGTCAAGGTGATGGTCTACCGTTGTGACGTCAAGCCCTATATCCCTCCCCCGATGCGGTGCTTTAAGTGCTGGAAGTTCGGCCATATGTCTTCCCGCTGCACTTCCAGCCTCACATGTCCATCACATCCCAATACTCCATGTGCCCCGCCTCCCATCTGTGTCAACTGCGGAGAGCACCATTCACCTTGCTCGCCAGACTACAAAGTCTTTCAGAAAGAGCGCAAAATCATGGACTATAAGACCCTGGACCGACTGACCTATACTGAGGCCAAAAGCAAATATGACAGACTTCATCCTGTGAGAATATCTTCTTACGCCACTGCTACAACAACTCTGCTAGGCCCATCAGTTCGAGACTTCCAGCCAGCTCGATGAGCAGTACAACTCCTCCTGCCTCCTTGCCCGTGGGGGGCTCTACCTACCCTGTTGCTCCTGCACCACCTACCTCAGGAGCAACACCCTCCCACCCATCGGGGACGTCCGTCTCCGCTTCTCAGCCGGAGAAGCGTCTAACTTCTTCGGCTACTCTCGCCTGTAAGAGTTCCCTTGGGTCCCTCTCTTCCCAGGCTTCCACCAGCGGGATCGGTGAAGTCTTCCCAGCTGGCGAAACCCAAGGTTCAGCGAGAGAAGTCCAAGCAAAAGACCTCTAAGCCCAAAGAACTTGCGGTGGCACCGACCCCACCGCACCCTTCGAGCTCTGCATCTGAGGATGAGGTCGAGTTCCTGGCGTCCGCTGAGGACCTTGATCTCGCCGGTCCCTCAGACGCCATGGATGTCACTCGCGTGGGTACTGAAACGGTGGCAGCGAGTGAACACACCGCGTAAACGCCCCCCCCCCCCCCCCAGTCCCTTCATACCTTTCTCAGCCATGGACAATACCATCCTACAGTGGAACTGCAGCGGTTTCTACCGCCATCTAGCTGAGCTCCGACAACTTATCAGCCTTCATCCTTTCTTCTGCATTGCTCTTCAGGAACCTTGGTTTCCAGCTATGTGAATCCCCGCCCTCCGTGGCTATCGGGGTTATTATAAGAACCGGGCAGCTTATGAAAGGGTCTCTGGTGGCGTCTGCATCTACGTCCTTAACTCTCTTCACAGCGAGTCTGTCCCTCTACAAACAGCTTTAGAGGCTGTCGCTGTTCGGGTGTGGACGCCACAGGCTGTTACCGTCTGCAGTCTTTACGTTCCACTGGATGGTGATGTCGCGCAGAATGTCCTGGCTGCGCTGATAGCCCAGTTGCCGCCACCTTTCTTGTTACTGGGCGACTTCAACACCCATAACCCTCTGTGGGGTCCGTCAGTGGCAACAGGTCGAGGCGCCATCGTTGAGCATTTATTGGCGCAGCTCGATCTTTCGATTTTAAATGATGGTGCCTTCACACACTTCAATGTGGCACATGGCACATACTCCGCCATTGACCTTTCGATCTGCAGCCCTGGCCTCTTACTGTCTGTCCAATGGAGTGTGCATGACGACCTGTGTGGTAGTGACCACTTTCCGATCTTTCTGTCACTGCCACGGCGTCGCTCTTCTGGGCGCCCTAGCAGATGGGCTATGAATAAGGCTGACTGGGACTTGTTCTCCTCCATTGCCGCTATTGAGCCTCTCTCTAATGCCGCCATTGATGCGGTGGTTCACTCAGTCACCACTGTCATCGTTACTGCCGCAGAGTCTACCATTCCCCGTTCTTCTAGGTCCCCTCGGTGGAGAACTGTGCGTTGGTGGTCGCATGAGATCGCTGAAGCGATTAAAGATCGCCGGCGGGCGCTCCAGCGTCACAAGCGACATCCCTTCATAGAACACCGCATCGCCTTCAAACGGCTGCGTGCGCGGGCCCGCCGCCTTATCCGCCAACGCAAGCAGGAGTTCTGGGAGCGGTATGTTTCCACCATTGGCATCCATGTCTCTCCATCGCAGGTCTGGGCCAAGATTTGACGCCTCTATGGCTATCGAACCCCGGTCAGCGTCCCAGCGCTCTCACTGAATGGAGCAGTTTGTACTGACTCCGACGTAATTGTAAACCGCTTGGCAGAGCATTTTGCTCTGAGTTCCGCTTCTACGGGATACACTCTTGCCTTCCGCTCCATTAAAGAGCGGATGGAACATCAGAGTCTTTTGTTTCGCACCCACCATCCTGAATTCTACAATGTTCCATTCAGTTAGTGGGAATTTCGCAGTGCCTTAGCCGCTTGCCCTGATACCGCTCCTGGGCCAGATCGTATCCACTGTCAGATGCTGAAACACCTTTCAGTGGACTGCCAGCGACGGCTCCTCGACCTTTACAACCGTCTCTGGGTCGAGGGTGAATTTCCGTCGCAATGGCGGGAAAGCATTGTCCTCCCCGTTTTGAAACATGACAAGAACCCTTTTGAGGTGGACAGCTACCGCCCCATTAGGCTCACCAACGTTCTTTGCAAGTTGCTCGAACGCATGGTGAGCCGGCGGTTGAGTTGGGTACTCGAGTCACGGGGCCTTCTGGCTCTGTCTCAGGGTGGGTTCCGTAAAGGCCGCTCTGCCGCAGACAATCCGGTGAACCTGGAGTCCGCCATTCGTCAGGCCTTTGCCCGCCGTCAGCACCTTAGCGCTGTCGTTTTCGACATGCAGAAGGCTTACGATACTACGTGGCGCCATCACATCCTCTCTACGCTTCATGGATGGGGTCTTCCCGGTCCGCTGCCGATTTTCATTCGCAATTTTTTGGCGCATCGTACCTTCCGCGTGCAAGTTGCGGCCTCTCATAGTTCCCCCCGAGTTCAGGAGAACGGGGTGCCACAGGGATCTGTTTTAAGTGTCTGCCTGTTTTAATAGCAATTAACGGGCTCGCTGCGGCGTTCGGAACGTCTTTCTCAGCGTCCTTGTATGCCGACGACTTCCGCCTTTACTATAGCTCTCATGGCATTGCAGCTGCTGAACGTCAGCTGCAGCGCGCTATCCGCAAGGCGCAGTCTTGGGCTGTAGCGCATGGCTTTCAGTTTTCGGCTCCCAAGACCTGCGTTATGCATTTCTGCCGCCGACGCACTGTTCATCCGGAGCCGCGGCTTTACCTTGATGGCGAACTTCTTGCTGTGGTGGAATCACATAGGTTTTTGGGAGTGGTTTTTGATGCCCAGTTGACTTGGCTGCCTCATATTCGGCAGCTTAAACAGACGTGTTGGCGGCATCTAAATGCTTTGTGATGCTTGAGCCACACCCGCTGGGGCGCCGGCCGATCTACCCTCTTACGGCCCTACCAGGCGTTAATCCAGTCCCGTCGGGATTATGGGGGCCTGGCTTATGGCTCAGCATCCCCATCTGCGTTGCAGGTGCTGGACCCAATCCTCCACAGTGGGATACGCCTTGCCACTGGTGCCTTCTGGACTAGCCCTGTGGACAGCATACTTGTGGAGAAGGATGTTCCTCCACTGCGGTTACGGCGCAAACGTTTGCTGGCCGCTTATGCTGCCCATGTTTTTAGCATGCCCGGGCATCCTAACTATCGTCTACTGTTCCCACAGTCGCACGTCCATCTTCCAGAACGTCGGCCCCGGGGTGGATGTATGATCGCGGTCCGCGTCAGAGAGCTTCTCTCCGGGCTTGGGGCTTTACCTCTTCCGCCTCCTTTCCGGGCACCTCTGCGTGCACCCCCGTGGTTTGTGCTTCGCCCTCGCCTTCGGCTGGGATTGGCACATGGCCAGAAGGACTCACTCCCTCCGGAGGCCTTCCGCCGCCGCTTTCTTTCCATCCTCGCAACGTATCAGGGCTCTGGCATTGCTTACACTGACGGCTCGATGGTTGCTGGTCATGTCGGTTATACTGTGACTCTAGGGGACCACTGCAGCTGGCTGCAGCGTTATCACTGCTGAGCTGGTCGCCATCTTTCATGACCGAGTATATCCGCTCCTGTTCAGGTGAGTCCTTCGTTATCTGTAGCGATTCCCTGAGCGGTTTACGAGCTATCGACCAGTGTTTCCCTCGTTCTCGTCTGGTGATGGCTATCCAGGAGTCCTTGCATTCTCTTGCCTGTTGCGGCCACTCTGTGGTCTTTGTTTGGACCCCAGGCCATGTTGGGATACCTGGCAATGAACATGTCGACCACCTGGCGAAAGCGGACACCAGTAAACCATCTCTGGACATTGGCCTCCCGGAGACTGATTTGCGACCAGTCCTCCGCCGAAAAGTTTTTGCGCTTTGAGATGCTGAGTGGCGCGATCTAACCACGTCCATTAAACTCCGTGCCATCAAGGAGACGACGACTGTGTGGCGGTCATCCATGCGAGCCAATCGCAGAGACTTAGTTGTCCTTTGTCAGCTCCGCATTGGCCACTCCCGGCTGACGTACAGTTACTTACTGCGCTGGGAGGACACTCCTCTCTGTCGCTGCGGGGCGACTTTGACAGTGGCCCACATTTTGTTCGCCTGCCCCCTTTTACCTGTGGTCAGGCAGACCTTTGCACTGCCTGATACGCTCTGTGCACTTTTACATGATGACACTGCCATGGCAGGCTTAGTTTTGCGTTTTATTCGGGCAGGGGGCTTTTATCATTTGCTCTAAGTGTCTATTTTTATTTAGTATTGAGTCTGGCTTCTGGCCTAGAGTTTTAGCCTGAGTTTTTAATATGTTTTTCGGTGGTTGGCTTTTCCTTTTTTTCTCTATGGTCGGCCAACCACCATCACACTCTGTGTGATTTCAATTCCTTTTATCTGGTCTTTGTCTAAGTTTCTCTTGTTCTGTGTCGTCTGTGATCTAGTCTGTTGGATGTTTCTTTATTCTCTGAGGGTGTTTTTAGTATTTGGAAAAAGGGACCGTTGACCGTAGCAGTCTGGCCCCTTTAATCCCACAAACCAACCAACCTATCCGCTGGGAAAGCTTGAAGAGTCACAAATCTTTATTAGTTCGTCATTTTGTCTGTTTCCTGTCTTTAATTTAGTGCTTTAAAATTCGTGGAGGTATGTTTCGTCTATACAACTAATTGAAGGCAGTTTGTTTATTACCATACGCGTTTCTCTTCTTTTATTTGTGAAGCATCTTCAGGGGCCCGTAATACATGCGTCTTTGTATACATATAATAAAAAAGTATTATGTGATAGTTAGATTATCTTGCTCTGTTACATTTTGTTGTGTTTTCTTCTTGTTTTTTAGGTTACAATCAACTTTTGTAGCGCAAATTTCGTGATGCGAAATTACCGTTCGGTGTTACGATTTACAGTGCAATTAACTCATGCGTGTGGTCCTGGAGATGAATTCGTTAGTTTCCATGCTCCAGTGGGCCGATGTCCGACGTTCTTTTACCCACATTTGACTCAACACAGCACATATATCACCTGCACGTTTCATTTTGTGATGAACGAATGTGTATTTTTGGTGTTTACTGTTGCAAACGTCGTTGTGTACTTATTTACCGTCTTTTGTTGGTGTTATGTGTTGTTTAATTATTTTACTAAAAGAAAAAAGAAAAATTAAACCACTCACAAAACACAAACAAAAGACGGCAGATAAACCCACAACGACGTTTGGCAACAGTACACATCGAGATCACACAAGTGTTGATCCCAAAACGGAAAGTGCAAGTGATATATGCGATTTGTTGAATCAAATGTGGATGAAAGAACGCCGGAAATCGAATTGAGACGGCAGGGTAGAGCCGCGCTGCGGTCGCGGGCGGCCACCACGTTATCTCTAACGCGGAAGATCGCGTCGTTTCAGTGGCATGTCGATGGCGCTGCCGGCAGTCGAAGTCTGGACCGACGGTGAGGAGCAGGGGTGAGGTGTTGCCTGCTCGGCCTGCACAAACGGGCAGAGGTCCCTCCTTCGCGGTCCGGTGGCGACAGAATTCATAGCGACGATTCCCCAGCTAACACACAGCAGGCGCCGAAGGTGGCGTATTCCCCTGGGCTGGCACTTAAATGCTGGTTCTCGGCGCTGAATTCGCGGAAGGGCTGCGTTGGGTGCCACTGCGAACCATCTGGAACGGGGCAAATATCGGGCTTTGGCGATGTCGTCGACGACAAGGAAGTGAGTCGAGCTGGAATGCCTTCTCGATGGCTGGCGCCTGGGTGTGGTTCTGACACCTAGGACGGTGTCACAGAAGTCCTGCTGCTGCCGAGGGGTGCTGCTCAAGCAGGGACGATGGCATGGACTGGTACGAGACTAATCAGGAAAGAGCGTGGTGTCCCACTGCTGCCTAGTCCACAAAGAGTCGTTTCTTGTGGCCTGATTTCGTCACTCGTTCTGCGACGACACGGAAGCTCATCACGCACTTCAGTGACAAGAACTTGCTATCTGGTCGCAGCCTCGTTGCATTTCTGGGCTTCAACTTCTGCTCCAAGTTCTCCTACAGTTTTGTCCCGTTGCAGAACGAAAAATGAAAATGGATCTTGCAAAAAATTCCGCTTCAAACACTACAGTTGCATGAAACATTGCTTATCAACCAACCTGCCCTCGTAACTGGAGACACTTGGAATGGAATTAGGCACGTTCCTTACCAAATTGTCAAAATAACAATATCGGATATTTCCCCATTTCTGCACAACGGCCTCCGTAATACCCTGTAAGGTCTCTGGTGGGACAACAGTGGGACAAGATGTTTGCAGATCGCTAACTTTAGCACTGCCCTTTGCGGAAAAAAGAAATGAAATATCGTGTGGCTCGAGCCTCCAGTCGAGTAGATCGGTCGCCTCATGCAAGTCATTTTAGTTGACGCCACTTCGACGATTTGCGTGTCGATGGGGATGAGATAATGATGAAGACTACACAATACCCAATCCCTAATCGGAGAAAATATCCGAGCCAGCCGGGAATCGAACACGGGCCCTTTTGCATTGCATTCCGCGGTACTGACCGCTCAGTTATCGACGCGGACGCCCAATGCGGGAAACATGGAGGCCATCCATCCGACTGACTGACTATGTTCCACTAGGAACGTGTTCACAGATTTTGCCGATGGCAGCGTGCACTATCGTCCATCAGCGTGAATCTCGCTCCAATACGTTTACTAAATGGAGCAACAATGCCTGCAGGATGTAGTCCCAACAAATCACACCAGTCATCTTCTCATGTATTGCCGCAAGGGGTTAATCTAAAACACGCAGAAAATAGCATGGCTACACAAACACAGTAGCACATCACTATATTTTTTTACTATTCATTTTTTGAAGTATAGTTTATTATGGATACTTTCATACTACTTTACTTATTGTATGTTACAGCATGTTTTAAGCAATTATTGTCGCTGTCTGCGACATATTTTCTGTGGGCTTTTTTTCTGTTGCCGTTTTTTACTTAGCGAACATCGTGTCATCTGCAACCATGTGAGTGTCTGTTAGTAAATAAATACTAAAAGTTGAACTTCATATGTCAGCAATATATACTTGGATTTGTGGTAGTGTTTTGGAAACCAGTTATTTGGTGCGTACTGAGCTGTTACTTAGCTATTCGTATACTTACTTTCGTTGGATGGTATGTAGCTCCTTTTATACACAGAAAAACAGAACTTTCAGACTTTGTTTGTGATACAGAATATTACGCCATCTCGCTGTTGGCGTGTGTCGCGAGAGCTGCAGCGCATGTGGCGAGAAAGGATATGAAAACTGTTGCGCGAATTCGTACAGAAAAGATACACATACACAAACAACAGATGCCTCAAAAACACAGTAGACATAATAGAGAAAATTAGGAGTGTCAGCATCCCCCCAACAGCAAGACTGGTATCTTTTGACATAACATCCATGTACACAAACATACCCACAGAAGAAACTATAAACATAATAGAGCAACAGCTAAAATGCAAGAAATTCCCAGATGAACAAATAATTGAAATCTCATCCATTCTTAGGCTAATCACAGAACAAAACTACTTCACTTTCAACAACAACTTCTACTTGCGACAAGAGGGGGTCCCCCATCAGTGGAACCTTAGCCAACATTTTCTTGGACCATGTAGAGGACACAATATTCAATAACATTGTAAAACAAGGAGGGTACAATGTAATCTACTGGTACCGATATGTGGGTGACATAATCAGTCTTGTAGATGAAACACATAACGGGATAGAAGAGCTACACAGTAACATCAACGCAATATACCCACAAATCCACTTCACAATGGAAATAGAAAACAACAAGAAACTAAATTTCTTGGACCTTACAATCACAAGAAACAACCACCAACATGAATTCTCCATCTACAGAAAACCCACATCCACAAGCATTGTTATCCACAGCTCATCCGACCACCCGACAGTGCATAAATATGCCAGTTTTACACACATGTCCGCAGGATAAACACCTCTTAAGCCAGAAAACTACACACACGAACTAAATACCATCAAACAAATTGCTTTTGAAAACGACTACAAAACATACATCATAAACAAGCTCAACAACAAGGTAAAACGGAAACATGCAGTACACACAGACAACACAGCAGACGACACCACATTAGAAAAAAAGAGAGGTATGGTACACACTAACATACAATAACAAAATATCACAGAGAATAGGAAACATCTTGAAAAAGCAACGAATACCAGTAAGATTCAGAACAAACAATACAGTTCAGAAAAGACTAATACCACTCAGAAATACCTGAGACAAATTCAGTAACGCTGGAATATATCAACTCACTTGCAACTCCTGTCAGGCCCAATACATAGGACAAACATGTACAAACTTCCGAACGAGGTACACAGAGCACATAAGAGCTCTGAAGAGTGACAGCACACATTCAACTTTCGCAGAACATCGAATGAACAAAAACCATAACCCCACTAATATCGAAAACGGTCTACACACTCTGAGAAAGAGCAACAGTCTATACCGACAACTAACAAAAGAGGAAAATTACTACATACAAAAACCTATAGCCGGCCGGAGTGGCCGTGCGGTTCTAGGCGCTTCAGTTTGGAACCGCGGGACCGCTACGGTCGCAGGTTCGAATCCTGCCTCGGGCATGGATGTGTGTGATGTCCGTAGGTTAGTTAGGTTTAAGTAGTTCTAAGTTCTAGGGGACTGATGGCCTCAGATGTTAAGTCCCATAGTGCTCAGAGCCATTTGAACCATTTGAACAAAAACCTATAGTCGAAGAGAAAAATGTAATAAACGAAAACACTACACTTTGCAACAACACACTTGTTACAGCTCTGAGAGAACTAACCAAGGACACAGAACAGAAAGCACACATACGCAAAAGAACCACTTCCCCATCACACACAGAGACATAAACAATGAACAGAAGTCGTCGTAATTCGCGCTACAGTTTTCATAGCCTTTCTCGCCACATGCGATACATCTCTCACGATACACGCCACTAACTAGATGGCGTAATATTCTGCATCAGAAACAAAGTGTGAAATTTTGGTTTTCTGTGTACAAAAGCAGCTACATACCATCCAACGACCGTGTCTACACGAATAGCTAACAAGGGAACTTCCCCATAGCACCCCCCTCAGATTTAGTTTTAAGTTGGCACGGTGGATAGGCCTTGAAAAACTGAACACACATCAATCGAGAAAACAAGAAGAAGTCGTGTGGAACTATGAAAAAGTAAGCAAAATATACAAACTGAGTGGTTGATGCGCAACATAATTAACATCAAGGACGCTGTGAGCTCAGGAGCTCCGTGGTCACGTTGGTAGCGTGAGCAACTGCGGACCGAGAAGTCCTGCGTTCAATTTTTCCTTTGAGTGAAAACTTTAATTTTTTATTTTCAGTTTATGTGAGAAACTCTTATGTTTTCATCACTTTCTTGGGAGTGATTATCACATCCATAAGAAAACCTAAATCGGGCAAGGTAGAAGAATGTTTTTACCCATTCGCCAAGTCTACAAGTTAGGTGGGTCGACAACATATTTCTGTCATGTGACGCACATGCCGCCACCAGTGTCGTATGGAATATATCAGACGTGTTTCCTGTGGAGGAATCGGTTGACCTATGACCTTGCGATCAAATGTTTTCGGTTCCCATTAGAGAGGCACGTCCTTTCGTCTACTAATCGCGCGGTTTTGCGGTGCGGTCGCAAAACAAAGACACTAAACTTATTACAGTGAACAGAGACGTCAATGATCGAACGGACAGATCATAACTTTGCGAAAATAAAAAAAGTAAATGTTTCACTCGAGGAAAGACTTGAACCAATGACCTCAATTTCCGCAGTTGCTCACGCTAACCACGGGACCACGGTGCTCTTGAGCTCATTTAACCCTTTATGTTGCATATCTTGCGCATGGACTACTCAGTTTGTATATTTTGCTTATTATTTCATAGTTCCACACAACTTCTTCCTGTTTTTTTCGATCGATCTGTGTTCAGTTTTTCAAGGCCTATCCACCGTGCCCGCTTATAACTAAATCTGAGGGGGGTGCGATGGGGAGGTTCCCTTGTAAGTAACAGCTCAGTACACAACAAATAACTGGTTTCCACAACACTACCACAAACCCAAGTATATATTGCTGGCATAGGAAGTTCATTTCTTAGTATTTGTTTACTAAAAGCAGCTCACATGGTTGCAGATGACATGATGTTCGCTAAGTAAGAAACGGTAACAGAAAAAAACGCACAGACAATATGTCGCTGACAGCGACATTAATTGCTTACAACTTGCTGTAACATACAATAAATAAGGTAATATGAAAGTACCCATAGTAAACTACATTTCAAAAACGAATAGTAAAAAAATGTAATAATTTGCTACTGTGTTTGTGTAACCATGCTATTTTCTGCATGTTTTACATTTAAAAAACCTCACTGATGATGGTGATATTTGTGGCCGAAACTAGATTGGGAGAATAAAGAAATAAACGAATAACAAGGTGTTTTGCATCAAGGCGGAGTGAATTTCTGATATTACTGTTTTAATACAGTAAGGGTGCAAAAGTTTTCTCGTCGTCCCCAGACATTAATATCAGTAAGGTTACAGTGCACAGGTACGGGTCTCATCAGGAAAGAGCGTTGCTTCCCATTGCTGCCTAGTCTACAAAGAGTCGTTTCGTTCCCATGCGACACGAGGCATCTTTCGAGCCCGATTTACAGGAGGAGCCTTGACAGGTTCTCTGGCAAGTAATCCCAGCTCATGGAAGCGATTTCCTCTCATTTTTGTCGACGCCTGTTCTTCTGTAGTGTTTGTAACTGCCACCACAGACATGTGGCATAGCTATTGTATGCAAATATGTGTTCTGCATACCTGCTGAATTTCCACCGTCGCCACTTCGGTGAAGATCCATAACTGATTCTGTCGCTAGGAACTTGTACCAGATTCTAAAGTCATCACTTTGACACTTAGCAACATTCGCTTCTCCATTCTATGCTCCATTATAGTGACTAAATGGAACCTCTGATCATACGTTATTGTTCTGAAGTGCTGCAATCCTCACACTCGACACGGTTACCATAGACTGCATTACAGATGACCGCCTTGCGGTAAAAACAGAGCCGGTTTTATCTAGAATTACAATACAAACAAACCAATGTACTGATAACAGCCTGTATTTCTAGATCTCAACGTTCAGTATTAATGTTTAGGCAGTATGCATCATTTATTTTGACACTGTATTATAAAACAGCAACTCACAGATGCAGAAACCCTATTTTGAACTACATAAAATTCTTATGAAAAGACGTACCCTCTGGCGACAATTTACCGGTTATCTACTGCAGATGAAAGAAGAAGAAATTTCAGAAATGTAGGAAATAAAGACGGGTCTGGAATAAGTTGAAAGATTCAAAGGTTATGAGTATCAAAGTGAGCAATGGATAATGTTATTGACGGAAGTAGGGGAGGGAATTACAGTACGAATGGATAATTTTGCGAGACAGAATGAGGCAAACGTCCCAGGTTGGAGTTCCAGCCAGCACACAGTTTTACTCGGGAAAGGGGTGTTAAATTTCAGTACATATGAAGGTTATCAGATTTTACGGACCGAGCGGGCTGGCGCGGTGGTTAGCACACTCGACTCGCATTCGGGAGGACGACGGTTCAATCCCGTCTCCGGCCATCCTGATTTAGGTTTTCCGTGATTTCCCTAAATCGTTTCAGGCAAATGCCGGGATGCTTCCTTTGAAAGGGCACGGCCGATTTCCTTCCCAATCCTTCCTTAACCCGAGCTTGCGCTCCGTCTCTAATGACCTCGTTGTCGACGGGACGTTAAATACTAACCACCACCACCAGATTTTACGATCGCCAAAGAGTATCACTTTTGGTACTGAAATGAACATCTCGATTACACATTCTTTTTACTTGCTTGTGAGCGATTTATGATATTACTGCATATGGCCAGGACTCACTCACAGAAAATGAGCGAGATTTGTTGCGGCATGTTGCATGTTGCTTCAGCTGGAATTGGCTGAATCTGGATCAGTATCTGGCACAGTTCAGGAGCCTCTTCGTCACCGAGCTCAGATTATTATTAAGGTTAGAGCCAATGTTACACGCAGTTGCCGTCATGTAGCTAGAAAGTTACTAACATTTTTTTCGCTGAGCATACAATTTCTATTTTGAAACTGTCACACTGTGCAGCAGAACAGCTTTACTAATTGTTAGCACGGTACGAGCGCACTATAGGAATGGTCCTCACCTATGTTATTCGGTAGGTGGGGTTGCATCTCGAGCCACTCACGTAGCTTCTTCACTGCGAACTCAGTGTCCTCTTCAGTGAGGCCTAGGCGCTTCTTGATGAATGCAATCTCCTTTGGAGTGGCAGGCTGGAAGTTGTAGTTGGTGCTCATCGTGGAGTAAATCTTGAAAACAGAAATGACGGTTATACAACGCAAGCAGAAGACGTTAATAACTAGTAAGCACATTAGAAAAAGGAATTTACGCCCCGCAGCTCTTATATATTTGAAAAATGTCACATTAGTGCCTTGAATTGCTGGTATAATACTTCTTTTACACAACCAGTTCCAGTCGGCCGGCCATCATCCGCTTCATAAAAATATTCACGATGTCATGTTAGGCGAAATGTAATTATATTACAACAAATCCTACCATGAACGATGCTTTTTTTTGAATCTTCACTGTGCTATTGGCTTTAAAAGGCATTTATTCATAACACACAAGTTAAAACACGAAAAGAACTAAACGCGAAAGTTCTTTAACCACCAATACATGTTTCCCCTCATTTTATTAAAACAAATTGTAACAGTAACTCCGTGTTTTCGACAGAACCCCTGTGTACTGGTGCCTAGAAACAGCATTTAGTCAGAGGTTGTAAGTTACAAAAAGAAAATCTCAGCAGATACGGTCGTCAACTGAAAGTGTCGTATACAATATGGCGTCTCGCAAATTCCGCTTGTGAGGTAGAAATTTTTCATTCCTCTTACTGATTCTCCTTTGCCAATAAAACGATTCCTTTTAATTTTACTGAGATCAGCAAAGCAATAAAAATCTCGCAGAATGCAATGTTCATCTACCTATAATAAATTAATATCTTTTTTAATTTTCATTCTCTTATGGTTATATAATGAGAAGTACCATAGTCGTCCTCTTCTTTCTTCCTGTTTGAGCCACCGAACTAGAAATGTCATGTACTACAATTGTTATATGTTTTAGTGTGAAATATTCATCAGTATTACCATAAATATGTCCTTATTTGGTACTAAGATTCTCGCTCCCATTATCTATAAACGATTAAATCTTTTATAAAAATTCAAACTATTTAAATACATTAAAAACTATCGGTTTGTTGACACGATAATCGCATGCAGTAAAGCACGGTACAATTTATGTATTTCAACATTTGTACGTCTGGCCTGCAATGTATGTCCTTAAGAAAGTCTTAACCAGTTTTATTAATACTATGTAAGTCATTTCCTGTCACTAAAACTAACATAATCACACTTTCATCTACATCTACATTTATACTCTGAAAGCCACCCAACGGTGTGTGGCGGAGGGCACTTTACGTGCCACTGTCATTACCTCCCTTTCCTGTTCCAGTCGCGTATGGTTCGCGGGAAGAACTACCGCCGGAAACCCTCCGTGAGTGCTGGAATCTCTCTAATTTTACATTCGTCATCTCCTCAGGAGGTATAAGTAGAGGGAAGCAATGTAATCGACACCTCATCCAGAAACGCACCCTCTCGAAACCTGGTCAGCAAGCTACACCGCGATGCAGAGCGCCTCTCTTGCAGATTGTGCCACTTAAGTTTGCTAAACATCTCCGTAACGCTATCACGCTTACCAGATAACCCTGTGACGAAACGCGCCGCCCTTCTTTGGATCTCCTCTATCTCCTCTGTCAACCTGGCCTGGTACTGATACCACACTGATGTGCAATACTCAAATATAGGTCGAACGAGTGTTTTGTAAGCCTTCTCCTTTGATGATGAACTACATTTTCTAAGGACTCTCCCAATGAATCTCAACCTGGCACCCGACTTACCAACAGTTAATTTTATATGATCATTCCACTTCAAATTGTTCCGTACGCATACTCCCAGATATTTTACAGAAGTAACTGCTAACAGTGTTTGTTCCGCTATCATATAATCATACAATAGAGGATCCTTCTTTCTATGTATTTGCAATACATTACATTTGTCTATGTTAAGGGTCAGTTGCCACTCCCTGCACCAAGTGCCTATCCGCTGCAGATCTTCCTGCATTTCGCTGCAATTTTCTAATGCTGCACCGTCTCTGTATACTACACTATCAACCGCAAAAAGCCGCATAGAACCACCGACACTATCTACTAGGTCATTTATATATATATTGTGAAAAGCAATGGTCCCATAACACTCCCCTGTGTCACGCCAGAGGTTACTTTAACGTCTGTAGACGTCTCTCCATTAAGAACAACATGCTGTGATCTGACTGCTAAAAACTCTTCAATCCAGCCACACAGCTGGTCTGATATTCCGTAGGCTCTTACTTTGTTTATCAGGCGACAGTGCGGAACTGTATCGAACGCCTTCCGGAAGTCAAGGAAAATGGCATCTACCTGGGAGCTTGTATCCAATATTTTCTGGGTCTCATGAACAAATAAAGCGAGTTGGTCTCACACGATCTCTGTTTCCGGAATCCATGTTGATTCCTACAGAGTAGATTCTGGGTTTCCAGAAATGACATAATACGCGAGCAAAAAACATGTTCTAAAATTCTACAACAGATCGATGTAAGAGATATCGGCCTATAGTTTTGTGCATTTGCTCGACGACCCTTCTTGAAAACTGGAACTACCTGTGCCCTTTTCCAATCATTTGGAACCTTACGTTCCTCTAGAAAATTGCGGTACACGGCTGTTAGAAGGGAGGCAAGTTCTTTCGCGTACTCTGTGTAGAATCGAATTGGTATTCTGTCAGGTCCAGTGGACTTTCCTCTGTTAAGGAACGACGACTTCTGGCGCTGGAGTACGTATCTGCGTAGTGAGAAAAGCGTTCCATAGGGCGAAATCAGTGAGGCATCAAGGGAAGGCATTTTACAAGATACATCACACAGTAAATATATCCGCATTTGCGAATATGAACAACCATCAGTTGTAAAATGGAATGACGACAACGTGCAAAGCACATTTGGACATGTATGCAAATCAAAAGAAACTTTGCGTCGTAATTCACAGTAACACAGGCACTGCAATATCGTACACAATACACCATTTCTGAATCCTGTGTCTCTATATGTTTCCATTATTTTCTTGCTGTTGTCATTGAGATGCACCTTCCTTGGTTAACATTTCACACTATTACTTGAAGATTGTAGGCTTATAGAAAGCTTTTGACAATCTTGACTGGAATACTCTCTTTCAAATTCTGAAGGTGGCAGGGGTAAAATACAGGGAGCGAAAGGCTATTTGCAATTTGTACAGAAACCAGAAGGCAGTTATAAGAGTCGAGGGACATGAAAGGGATGCAATGGTTGGGAATGGAGTGAGACAGTGTTGTAGCCCATCCCCATGTTATTCAATCTGTATACCGAGCAAGCAGTAAAGGAAACAAATGAAAAATTCGGAGTTGGTATTAAAATCCATGGAGAAGAAATAAAAACTTTGAGTTTCGTCGATGACATTGTAATTCTGTCAGAGACAGCAAAGAACTGGGAAGAGCAGTTGAACGGAATGGGCAGTGTCTTGAAAGGAGGATATAAGATGAACATCAACAAAAGCAAAACAATGGTAATGGAATGTAGTCGAATTAAGTCGGGTGATGCTGAGGGAATTAGATTAGAAAATGAGACAATTAAAGTAGTAAAGGAGTTTTGCTATTTGGGGAGCAAAATAACTGATGATGGTCGAAGTAGAGAGGATATAAAATGTAACTGGCAATGGCAAGGAAAGCGTTTCTGAAGAAGAGAAATTTGTTAACATCGAGTATAGATTTAAGTGCCAGGAAGTCGTTTCTGAAAGTATTTGTTTGGAGTGTTGCCATGTATGGAAGTGAAACATGGACGATAAATAGTTTAGACAAGAAGAGAATAGAAGCTTTCGAAATGTTGTGGTACAGAAGAATGCTGAAGTTTAGATGGGTAGATCACATAACTAATGATGAGGTATTGAATAGAATTGGGGAGAAGAGAAGTTAGTGGCACAACTTGACTAGAAGAAGGGATCGGTTGGTAGGACATGTTTTGAGGCGTCAAGGGATCACTACTTTAGTACTGGAGCGCAGCGTGGAGGGTAAAAACGTAGAGGGAGACGAAGAGATGGATACACTAAGCAGATTCAGAAGGTTGTAGGCTGCAGTAGGTACTGGGAGATGAAGAAGCTTGCACAGGATAGATTAGCATGGAGAGCTGCATCGAACCAGTCGAGCGATGTCGTTATCCAGAAGGAAGTCATTCACAAGATGTGCACGATGGGGACGCGAATTTCCGTCCATGAAGAGGAATGCCTCACCAATATGCTGCCGATATGGTTGCGCTATCGATCGAAGGATGGCATGCACGTATTGTATAGCCGTTTCGGCGCCTTCCGTGATCACCAGCGGCGTATGTCAGGCCCACATAATGACACCCCAAAACAGCAGGAAACATCCACCTTGCAGCACTCACTGGACAGTGTGTCTAAGGCGTTCAGCCTTATCGGGTTACCTCCAAACACGTATCCGACGATTGTCTGGTTGAAGGCATGTGCGACACTCATTGGTGAAGAGCCAATCCTGAGCGGTCCATTCGGCATGCTGTTGGGACCATCTGTACCGCGCTGCATGGTGTCGTCGTTGCAAAGATTGACCTCGCCATGAACGTCGGGAGTGAAGTTGTGCATCATGCAGCCTGTTGCGCACATTTTGAGTCGTAGCACGACGTCCTGTGGCTGCACGAAAAACACTATTCAACATGGCAGCGTTGCTGTCAGGATTCCTCCGAACCACAATCCGTAGGTAGTGGTCATCACTGCAGTAGTAGCCCTTGGGCGGCCTGAGCGAGGCATGTCATCGACAGTTCCTGTCTCTCTGTGTCTCCTCCATGTCCGAACGCCTTGGTTCACTTCCGAGACGGCTGGACACTTCCTTGTTGAGAGTCCTTCCTGCTACAAAATAACAAAGCGGACGCGATCGAACCGCGGTATTGACCGTCTAGGCATAGTTGAACTACTGACAATACGAGCCGTGTACCTCCTTCCTGATGGAATGATCGGCTGTCGGACCGCCTGCGTCTAATAGGCACTGCTCATGCATGGTTGTTTACATCTTTGGGCGGGTTTAGTGACATCTCTTAACGGTCAAAGGGACTGTGTCTGTGATACAATATCGACAGTCAACGTCTATCTTTATGACTTCTCGGAACCGGGGTGATGCAAAACTTATTTTGATCTGTGTATTTATTGCTTTTATTAGTAATCAGTCTCTTCGTTAAGTTATGGGTGTTTTCCTGTATATTTGGTAATACAGTGTGAAAGAAAAATCATTCCTTTGCTGGAAATTGAAGAGAAAAGTAGCCGCTGAATACGTAAGTTTAATTTTGCACATTGAGTTGTCGGCTATAAAAAAACAAAAGGTGGCGCCCAAATGAAATACGAAAGCATTTCGTTTTTGTCCTGGATCCTTCGAAATTCAAAATTATGACATGAAAATGCCTCTAAGTCTATACAAAGAGATGTTCTGAAAAATTGTTTGTAAAAAGATTTGACTTTATGTAAAATTATGTGTTATCAAATCCTACCTTCCCTGATGAAGAGAAGAAACGATTTTAACATAAACTACCTTATCGTCGCAAATAAACAAACGATATCTTACTTCACACAAATTTCCCTGTACCATCTTAAGAATAGCCGTAACAGACTGCAAAGTTCCATTAAAACTCCAAAAACAGCAAAACTTTTACTGGTAGTCCGTCAAAGTCGTTCGTAGAGTTACGCGAACGCTATGAAAGATGCAAATTACAGCTACTGAGGAACAGTTTTGGAGCCACAGAATTGCATCTACATCTACATAGACACTCGCAAGCCACCGTACGGTGCGTGGCGGAGGGTAACTTTTAACACAACTGGTCAAAAAATTGTTAAAATGGCTCTGAGCACTATGGGACTTAACTGCTGAGGTCATCAGTCACCTAGAACTTAGAACTACTTAAACCTAACTAACCTAAGGACATTACACACATCCATGCCCGAGGGAGGATTTTAACCTGCGACCGTAGCGGTCGTGCGGGTCCAGACTGTAGCGCTTAGAATCGCTCGGCCACGCCGCCGGCACAACTGGTCATTTCCTTTCCTGTTCCATTCGCAGACAGAGCGTGGGAAAAATGAGTGTCTGTGCCTCCGTATGAGCCCTGGTTTCTCACATCTTATCTTCATGGTCCTTAGGCTATATGTATGTTGGTGGCAGCAGGATCGTTGTGCAGTCGGCTTCAGATGCCGGTGACTGAATCTTATCAGGTGGCTGTCCCAAGCCTTGCTTAAACACACATGTGGGCGATGAATATCATATCTGTAAGAGGTTTTAAATAGTCTTCCAACTGATGACGCGAATTAATTGCAAAAAATGGTTCAAATGGCTCTGAGCACTATGGGACTTAACATCTGAGGTCATCAGTTCCCTAGAACGTAGAATTAAACCTAACTAACCTAAGGACACCACACACATCCATGCCCGAGGCAGGATTCGAACCTGCGACCGTAGCAGCAGCGCGGTTCCGAACTGAAGCGCCTAGAACCGCTCGGCCACTCCAGCCGGCAATGAATTGCAACTTACGTATAAATGAGTTTCTGGTGGTTCACAATAAATTCAGTTCAAATAAAATTTGGAAATCAACCAAGATTCTGGTGAGAACACTGATATTTAGTGCTTCTCCAACTTACTAGGCGCACGACTAAAGACCTAGTTGTTTCGAAAAATCTAGACCACCGTCTACTCGCTATTGCAGACTAAAATGAATTAGATTTATTCATGAATCAGCTGATGTTACTTTGTAAGTAGGCTGTTTATGTTTTCTTTATGTAAGTAGGCTGTTTAGGTTCTTAGATTGGTAACGCCGCCGCCACGTAGCGCTCTCTGTATGAAAATCACTGGCTGTGCTGTGTGCAGTCTGTGGCTAGTTTGCATTGTTGCATTGTTGTCTACCATTGTTGTCATGAACTGCTATAGCTGGATGTGAACAGCGCGTAGCGTTGCGCAGTTGGAGGTGAGCCGCCAGCAGTGGTGGATGTGGGGAGAGAGATGGCGGAGTTTTGAAAAATGTCATGAACTGCTGTATATATTATGAATCTTGAGGTAAATACATTGTTTGTTCTCTATTAGAATCTTTCATTTGCTAAGACTATCAGTAGTTAGTGCCTTCCGTAGTTTGTATCTTTTATTTAGCTGGCAGTAGTGGCACTCGCTGTATTGCAGTAGTTCGAGCAACGAAGATTTTTGTGAGGTAAGTGATTTCTGAAAGGTATAGTTTAATGTTACTCAGGGCCATTCTTTTGCAGGGATCTTTAATAGTCAGATTGCGTTGCGCTAAAAACATTGTGTGTCAGTTTAAGCACAGTCTTGTATAATTTGTTCTAAGGGGACGTTTCAACTTTTGAAGAGATTGGTTGTATCAACAGACAAACTGTAACATTACAAGAAACAAAAATTGCAAGAACAGGGGAGGATGTATCCCTAAAACACACTTTGGTGATGTCGTAGACTATATGATCAGCAATGTAGGAACAAAGACAGCTTCGACAATGAGATGGTACTTTTGCAAGGCTACCTCAAAGATTTCAATGACTTGTCGAAAACAAATGTAGTGAATACATAAGATCTTCAGTCGGTCTGCCTATGCTCCATACCCGAGGTAGGCTTTTCGAATTTTTGTAGCATTTGTCCTATATGATAAACATCAAGAAGTGACACATCCTTTCAAAAGAGGAAAATAAATTCGTTCAAAAGAGGAAAACGTCACACAAGGAACGTTTAGAAAAAAATAAAAAATGTGTGTGAAATCTTATGGGACTTAACTGCTAAGGTCATCAGTCCATAAGTTT
The DNA here is from genome assembly GCF_023864275.1 of Schistocerca cancellata. Taxonomy (NCBI): domain Eukaryota; kingdom Metazoa; phylum Arthropoda; class Insecta; order Orthoptera; family Acrididae; genus Schistocerca; species Schistocerca cancellata. The sequence continues at coordinate 614,769,143 of NC_064630.1, read as the reverse complement.
ACACACTACTTAACCTAAATCATCCTAAGGACAAACACACACACCCATGCCCGAGAGAGGACTCCACCGCGACCAGCTGCACAGTCCATGACTGCAGCGCCCAGACCGCTCGGCTAATCCCGTGCGGCTGGAACGTTTATATATCAGTTGGGATTAACTGTAGATGTTCCCAAGCAACGCTAAGAAAATAGCAATGTTGGAAATACCAGCAGATGTTTTTTGCAGACCCTGAAACATCATCAGAAATAACAAGTGTACATGTGCAGCTCATCTATCGATTGAGGGTTATTCTAGAAGCTATTTCCAGTTGACGTAATATAGACATAGACAAATATTTTGCTTATACTGTTGAAACAGCAAGATTGTATCCTGTTATATGTCTCCCACTGTACAGAAGATTTTGGTACATGGCCCAGTTGTCATTGAACGTGTCCTCTTACGCACAGGCAGTTTATCAGAAGAAGTATGGTTATCACACGGGACTCGCAGTTCAAATGGTTCAAATGGCTCTGAGCACTATGGGACTTAACTTCTGAGATAATCAGTCCCCTAGAACTTAGAACTACTTAAACCTAATTAACCTAAGGACATCACACACATCCATGCCCGAGGCAGGATTCGAACCTGCGACCGCAGCGGTCGTGTGGTTCCAGACTGTAGCGCCTAGAACCGCTTGGCCACTCCGGCCGGCAGGGACTCGCAGTCGGGAGGACGACGCTTCAGATCCGCGTCCGGCCACCCTGATACCGATTTTCCGTGATTTTCCCTAATCGAATCAGGCAAATGATGGGAATGTTTCTTTGACAAGGTATGGCCAACTTCCTTCCTCATTCTTCCCTAGCCCGATGCGGCCGATGACTTCGCTGTTTTTTCCCTTTCCCCAAATCAACCAACCAATCAACCAATCATAAGAAGCAGCCGAGGCCCGTAATAAGCACTTTGGCAAGAAAATCTCATGAGAAGGATGCAATCTGGACGTAATGAACAGGCTACTACTGACATCCGATCCACTATTAACAGGTATGAGGCCTAAACCAAAGAAAATCAATAACCCTCCGTTATAAAAAAACATTACATTTACGGCTCTCAAGCGAAGAATGGATTAGGCAGATTCCTTAGGCGGAAAATGATGGTGAAGAAGAGTCTCCAATAGAAATAGACTAGTCGTATGAACAAGACTGCGTGGCATCATCTGAATAACACATAGTATTCCATCTAAGAAGTAAGGAATCTAACAAGAATACCATAATTTGGTTTCATTTTATAAAGTATGTAAATACTTTTTTATTACTCTACAAATATGGCCTCTAGGGTCAGACAGAAAATACCAAACACTAATTTAGACCAACTTTTTACATTAAATACCCCTATGTGGGGAGTCAACCTGAATGGATCTCATTGAGGAACAGAGCGAGCTGAGTTTCACATCATCTCAGTTTGCAGAATCTATGTTTATTTTTGTACAGATATTCGTTATCAAAGACGTCATAATTCTTGAGTATTAAAACATGGTCCAAAATTCTACAACAGACTGGCGATATTGATCTACGACCCATTTTCAGAACAGGAATGGCTTACTTTTCTTCCAATCGCCACCGGTAGGTACCTTTGCTGCTCCAGCGATCTACGACAAACGGCTGCTAGAACGGGAGCAAGTTCTTTCGCACAATCCCTGTAGATTATTATAGGTATCTCATCTGGTTCTGATGCCTTTCCACTACTAAGCGATTGTAGTTGCTTTTATATTCCGCTATTGATTATCTCAGTATCTGCCATTTCGACTTTCGTATGATGATTCAAAGGAGGGACCGTATTACGATCTTCCACGGTGGAACAACTTCGGAAAATCAAATTCAGTATCTCGGCTCACTGTCTGATTTCTTCCATTCCGGTAGCAATATGACGACTGAGTGAATGAACAGATGATTTTGAACCTTTTACTAAGTTTACGTAAGACAAAAAGGTCTTAGTGTTTTTACTCGCATCAGTTGACAAAATTTTACTTTCACGTCGTCGAATGCCTCTCTGATGGCTCTCCTTATGCTCATTTTCGCTTCCTTCAGCTTTTGCTGTAACCTAGGTTTTGACTTGTCTGGAATTTGTGATGAAGCTATCTTTGTTTACACAGCAGTTTTCTAACACGGCTAGTAAACAACAGTGGATCTTTCCCATTCCTTAATGCATTGTTCGGAACAAAATTGTCTGAGGCATATTGAATGATACTTCTGATTTTTTTCGGTATGCGTCCCTAAATTGTGCAATCAACTGTTCAAGATTTGGTTTGTAATACCAAAGTTCTTCTAAGACTATAACAGCAGCTGCGTAGTTTATTTTGTTGCCATAAAAGGTGATGGCGAGCTCATCAATACGCTGTTGGGTAGTAGGAACCAGGAATGCAAGACGTAGCTCGTCGGGATAATTCCTTATATGGTCCCAGTTGGCGTAAAAAAATTCCAACGCAGACATGAGCTGTAAACAATAAACTTTATTCAAAACGTGACCGTACCCTTCCTTTTACAAAATGTCATATATACACGATTTCTTACATTAAAGGTTACATATTTAACCTCGCTTTGAACAACATCATCTTTAGAAGGTTCATCTCCAGCAATTTGAACGCCAATATAAAAATCTTGATCTTCAAAAATTTTCTTATTAGCCCTATCATCTAATGTTAATCTCTCAATCCTTACATTAATTCTATATACATACGTTACAATCTTATTAATAATTACTGCAGCATATTTATTAGAGAAAAACTTAAATTCATCAGATATATCGTAATGTTCAAGTCTACTAAAGTTCTTTGCAAGATCGTCACATTTCTCTTGGGACCCCATCTTGCCGTACTCGAACCTACATCCATCTGCTTGAGTAAATTCGGTACGCCACCTACACATACGACCAAAATAAGGCCTAGTCAGTGCTGGGCGACGACGGCGTATCCAACGCCTCGGGCGTGCACGGCGAGCCTTCATCATCGTCCTCACTCGACGATACATATATGGCCTCCGCCTCCTGATCCACATCCGACGTGTCCGACGCCACCTCCTGTTTAATATTCATACAATGAACAATATGGCAAACGGCAGGAACAACTTGCAGACGTGAAATCAGTGCTTCGTCTCCTATATTAAATTCATTGGAAACAAATATGACAAGGCCCCGATGTGTAATAACCATTCCTGGTTTATTCTTAACATTGACAGTAACGGGACGTCCTTCAACAATACGCTTTAATGTAGAAGCATATGGACGCCAACGTAACCAGTCAAATTCTTCAAATACAATTACTTTATGTACGCGTGCATCGTAGCCACCAAATCCGAATTCGGAACAGAAAGGCATATATACATTCTGTTTGCGTGATAACACTTTTTCAATTAGTGTGGACTTGCCAATATTTGTATCCCCATACAAATACAATTGTCGTTTCCTTACCGCTTTGGACCGAAAGGCCTCATTGTACCACCGTACCACGTGACCCGCCCAGCCATTATAAATTAAATGACACTCCGTAAGGGCACGTACAACACACTTCTTTGCCTGAAAAGATTCGAAATATTTTTTCTATAAATCGTACACGGGACCAATTATTGACTAAAAAAGGGTCTGTATAATCAATGTACTGTGTACGTTCAGCCCAACGACGTAAACGAACATTAAATGAAAGAGCCGACTCGTTGCAATTACATATCGGATCTGCATCTGACTTCGTAATGTAGGCCAACGCACTTTTACGACTACGGCATTTTTGTACATCGAAAACACCATTTATAGACCCAAACATAAATTCAAGACCAGATCTAACTTCGGCAAGAAGTTTGCGATCAGAAAGTTTGAGATAAGCATGAATATGAGTGCTGTTACCGTTTGCAAATAATTCTTCAGCAACGCAATATTCGAGAACGTTCCAAATGGCTAGAACGGTGTCGATAAAATGTCGCTTCCCTCCAACAGAGAAAGAGTCGACTGTGATTAGAAAACATTCGCTGCGCCTTTTATACGGTCCTCTAGCGCCAGTGGCGGGAGCGTCTGGAACGTGTCCAAGCCTGTCCGGCACGTCTGAACCTGCAGGCCGCGAAGCGGATGACCCTGAAGCTCCGAGTAGCTGCGCTGGCAAGCGCGACAACGGCAGATCCCAGCCGTCGTCATGTTCAAGTTGTGAAGTCTCCGACGATCGCCAAGGCTCCTCTGAAGCAGTAGAACTGTTATGTTCGCTGGCTTCGGACGATTGGGTCTATAAATGGTGTTTTCGATGTACAAAAATGCCGTAGTCGTAAAAGTGCGTTGGCCTACATTACGAAGTCAGATGCAGATCCGATATGTAATTGCAACGAGTCGGCTCTTTCATTTAATGTTCGTTTACGTCGTTGGGCTGAACGTACACAGTACATTGATTATACAGACCCTTTTTTAGTCAATAATTGGTCCCGTGTACGATTTATAGAAAAAATTATTCGTCCTTAGCATTGAATATCTGAAATTTGTATCCTGTCCCTCTTGCTAAGCAAAAATATCTTCCTACCTTTCTTAACATTCTTTGTCAGAACCGTTGTCATATGCACTATCACAACCTTGTGATCACTGATAGCTTCCTCTACGTTAACTGATTCCATAAGTTCAGGTCTGTTTGTTGCCAGGAGGTCTCTAATAATCCGCTGAAAGTAATTTACGAGCAAGACATCCAGAACAATCTCTCACGAATCCCTACTTCTAGGACCAGTTTTGATAGCATGACACTGCAAATCTATAGTCGGCAAGTTGATGTAACCCCCTATTAAAACCTTATGATCAAGAAAATTACTAACGATATTCTGCAAGCTCTCTCTGCAGCGCTGTACCACCACAGTTCCCGAAATAGGTGGGACATAAAAGCATCTGATGACCATTTTAAACCGGCCTTCGATGCTTAACTTTATCCAGATTAATTCAGATTCAGAATGTGTGATAACCTCGCTAGATATTAGCGAATTGTTTACTGCAATAAATACGTCACCAACACCGGCGTTTAATCTACCCTTACGATAAATATTCCAATCTGAACTCAGGATTTCTTTGATATTTACTACCGGTTTCATCCAACTTTCTGCTCCTAATACTTTCCGTGACTTAAAACCTTCTTTTAGCTACACGAATTTCTCGATCTTTTCTTAGATGCTCCTGAAGTTTACTAATATCGTATTAACCTCTTCTATATCCTATCTGCCAGGACGAGCCTTCTCTGAGAACATTGTGACTGATGTAACTTCGATTTTTGAAGACAGTCCGTCACCCGATTAGGAAGAGAGTCTATGTATACAGAGAACAAGTGCGTTCCTGTCGAGGACAACGAGATATATTCCAAAAATTGCGAAGTATAAGATTTATGATGGAATTAAACGAAATTAGGATAACTTGTTCTGAAAACGTAGTGAAGAAAAAATAGTCCCGCACGAACATTTCTGTGCCACGTTAGGACACTGCCTCTGTTATCATCATCACCAATAAGATATTCCTACAAATTAAAGTCTGTGGCGGTGAGTCTGTGGCAGAGCAGAGAGAAGACACACGTGAGCAACAGCAGCAAAATACTCTTAGAAGTTTTATAGCACCATAAAAAAGCACATAAGAGCTCTTCAGTCATCGTTATAGTCCCATTTCTCATGCTCTTCCAGTGACCTACACATGACTTATGGTATGAGGTAGACCAGATGTGTAGATAATCGCGGTAGTCCAAGAAATGTGCCAGCTGGTACAAAAAGGTTCTGTGATGATTTCACGTTAACTGCACATCTTCGAGTGATGATCATCTACATGTACATCTACATGATTACTCTGAAAATCAAATTTAATAGCCTGGCAGAGGGTTTATCGAACCACCTTCAAGCTATTTCTCTACCGTTCTACTCTCAAACAGCATGCGAGAAATCGAACACTTATGCCTCACCGTGAGAGCTCTGATTTCTCCTATTTTATTATGATGACAATTTCTCGCTATATAGTTGGTCGTCAACAAGGTATTTTCACACTCTGAGGGGATAATAGCAAAGTTTAAGATTTAAGATGGAATTAAACGGAATTAGGATTATATGTACTGAAAACGTAGGGATGAAAAAGTAGTCACGCCTGAACATTTCTGAGGCACGTTAGATCACTGTCACTGTTATCATCATCACAACGAAGATACTCCCACAAATTAAAGTCTGAGGCAGAGGGTCTGTGGCCGAGCAGTGAGAAGACACACGAGGAGAGTAACTGGAGTAAAATGCTCTTCGAAGTTTTATAACACCATGAAAACCAGTAGCGAGCCAGTGGGTGTGTTGGACCTCCCATTGAGCTACGGACCCCCTTGAAGATGTCTCCCGCAGTCGGAGACGAAACGTTGGGAATCGAGAGAGAATTCATCAACCGACCACGGCATAACAGCCCGGATAATTATAATAGACATGATATTTCCGACCGTGAAATCTACATTTTAGTAAAAAAAGACCCTGCCGCATCGGTAACGCCTTTGTCTTCATGTTTATCACCCATTGCGTGTATCATACCCGTGACGCACTCTCCCCTATTTTGAAGAACAAGCTGTCCTTCTTTAAACTTTTTCGATGTTCCCCGACAATCCTAACTGATGTGCATCTCACACCGCACAGCGTAGTAAAAGCAGTTTCTTTAGGAGACCTGTAGCATTTTCGAAGTCTTTTGCTAATAAATCGCGGTATTTTTTTCCGAAACATTAGCTATGTGATCGTTCCAGTTCAAGTTATTCGTAATTGTAATCTTTAAGTATTTAGTTGAAGTGATTTGTGTCATTTATAAAAGAAGGTATAAACCACGCAGCCACGTTCAAAACTTTGTGTAATTTATCATTAATCGGAATTTAACGGACTCCCTTTGGTACTCACACGGATGATCTGACAGTTTTCAGTGTTAAGGGTCGTGCAACTTCCCTCAACATACATTTTCTCTGAATCATTGTCCAATTGATTTTGATCCTACCATAAATTTAGCAGATGGTAAATGCCAGGGTCATGTGCAAACAATCTAAGAGGGCTGCTCAAATAGTCTCCTAAATCGTTGATGTAGATGAAGGACGGCAGGGCATTTCCTTGGAGCTAGATATTACATCGATGAATTTCCGCAATTTCCTACGAACTTTGAGGTTTCAGACAGGAAATCACGAACCCAGGATCACACCTGAGATGAAACTCCATAGGTACACATTTTGATTAGAAGTCGCTTGTGAGGGACGCTAGAAAAAGCCTTTTAAAAACCTTAAAGTATGTAATCAGCTTGACACCTATGCTGATAGCACTCATTACTTCGTGAGAATAAAGAACTAGTTGTGTTTCACAAGAACGATTTTTCCTGAGCCCGTGGTGGCTACTGGTCGATAAATCGTCTCTGCAGATCGATGTTAGCGAAACAGGTCTGTAATTCATCGGATTTCCTTTCTCGTGTACTAGTGCAGCTTGTACAAGTTCCCAGTCTTTGGGTACGCATCTCTCTACTAGCGAGTGGTTGTCTATGACTTCTAAGTATAGAGATACTGTATCAGCATACTCTGAAAGGAACCAGAGGCCTTGCCTTTATTAAGTGCTTTAAGCTGCTTCGCTACGCTAAGGATATCTATTTCGAAGTTACTTGTATTGACAGTTGCACTTGATTCGAATTCTGGAATATTCACTTTGTCTTCTTTTTCGGAAAAGCGTGTTTAATAACTCTGATTTAGTGACACTGCCATCAATAATATCACCACTTTCATGGATCAATGAAGGTATGGATTGCATCTTGTCGCATGTGTACGTTACATACCACCTTAATCTGTTTGGGTTTTCTGCCATATTTCGATATGGTTGTGACAACTGTTGCCAACAAACCAGAAAGGAATAACTTGAAACAAGACACTCTCGGTTCCAAAATCGTTTTTATTTACAGGATATGACGCGTTTCGCTCTTTTGGGTCATCATCAGATTGACGTAATGCTTAACGTGGAAAACCAACATTTTGTCCGTTAATGCCCACATATGGCTGTAAGATAAAATTTTGTACGGATATTTTATGTTAATCTGATGACGTCCAAAAGGGGCGAAACGCTTCACTACCTGTAAGTAATAAAGATATTGCAACCGAGACTGTCTTGTTTCAAGAAATTCAGAACCGCTTGCTGTACCAGGCGCCCAGTATAGAATGGAAGCGACTTTATTAGGAAAGAAGTAATTTTACAATTTATTTATTCGTCACAGTACCTAAATACTGCGTATTGGTTCGATAAACCCCTCAAAAGGTGTACACCGATGAGGTTTTCCTGGCTCTCACAAAATCCCGTTGGTATGGTCGTGTTAGTGACAACAATTCTACATCTACATCTACATCTACATCCATACTCCGCAAGCCACCCAACGGTGTGTGGCGGAGGGTACCTTGAGTACGTCTATCGGTTCTCCCTTCTATTCCAGTCTCGTATTGTTCGTGGAATGAAGGATTGTCGGTATGCCTCTGTGTGGGCTCTAATCTCTCTGATTTTATCCTCATCGTCTCTTCGCGAGATGTACGTAGGAGGGAGCAATATACTGCTTTACTCCTCGGTGAAGGTATGTTCTAGAAACTTCAACAAAAGCCCGCACCGAGCTACTGAGTGTCTCTCCTGCAGAGTCTTCCACTGCAGTTTATCTGTCATCTCCGTAACGCTTTCGCGATTACTAAATGATCCTGTAACGAAGTGCACTGCTCTCCGTCGGATCTTCTCTATCTCTTCTATCAACCCTACCTGGTACGGATCCCACACTGCTGAGCAGTATTCAAGCAGTGGGAGAACAAGCGTACTGTAACCTACTTCCTTTGCTTTCGGATTGCATTTCCTTAGAATTCTTCCAATGAATGTCAGTCTGGCATCTGCTTTACCGACGATCAACTTTATATGATCATTCCATTTTAAATCACTCCTAATGCCTACTCCCAGATAATTTGTGGAATTAACTGCTTCTGGTTGCTGACCTGCTATATTGTAGCTAAATGATCTTTCTTTCTATGTATTCGCAGCACATTACACTTGGGCTGGCCGCATTAGCCGTGCGGCTCCAGGCGCTACAGTCTGGAGCCGAGCAACCGCTACGGTCGCAGGTTCGAATCCTGCCTCGGGCATGGATGTCTGTGATGTCCTTAGGTTAGTTAGGTTTAATTATTTCTAGGTTCTAGGCGACTGATGACCTCAGAAGTTAAGTCGCATAGTGCTCAGAGCCCTTTGAACAATTTTTAGCCATTACACTTCGATACATTGAGATTCAATTGCCATTCCCTGCACCATGCGTCAATTCGCTGCAGATCCTCCTGTGTTTCAGTACAATTTTCCATTCTTACAACCTCTCGATATACCACACATCATCCGCAAAAAGCCTCAGGAACTTCCGATGTCATCCACAAGGTCATTTATGTATATTGTGAATAGCAACGGTCCTACTACACTTCCCTGCGGCACACCTGAAATCACTCTTACTTCGGAAGACTTCTCTTCATTGAGAATGACATGCTGCGTTCTGTTATCTAGGAACTCTTCAATCCAATCACACAATTGGTCTGATGGTCGATATGCTCCAACTATGTTCGTTAAACGACGGTGGGAACTGTATCGAACGCCTTGCGGAAGTCAAGAAACACGGCATCTACCTGTGAACCCGTGTCTATGGCCCTCTCAGTCTCGTAGACGAATAGTGCGAGCTGGGTTTCACACAATCGTCTTTTTCGAAACCCATGCTGATTCCTACAGAGTAGATTTCTAGTCTCCAGAAAAGTCATTATGCTCGAACATAATACGTGTTCCAAAATTCTACAACTGATCGACGTTAGAGATACAGGTCTATAGTTCTGCACATCATTTCGACGTCCCTTCTTGAAAACGGGGATACCCTGTGCCTTTTTCCAATCCTTTGGAATGCTACGCTCTTCTAGAGACCTACGGTACACCGCTACAAGAAGGGGGGCAAGTTCCTTTGCGTACTCTGTGTAAAATCGAACTGGTATCCCATCAGATCCAGCGGCCTTTCCTCTTTTTGAGCGATTTCAATTGTTTCTCTATCCCTCTGTTCTCTATTTCGATACCTACTATTTTGTCATCTGTGCGACAATCTAGAGAAGGAACTACATTGCAGTCTTCCTCTGTGAAACAGCTTTGGAAAAAGACATTTAGTATTTACGTTTCACAGCGCAGTGAGTGCAGCCTCCACTTGCCTGTTGCAGTGGACCACCGCCGCTGTCGCCGCCGCCGCTGGGTGCAGCTGTTCGCTCTATGGGTGCAGGGAGTGATGTACCCAGGACCTCCAGCAAGGGCTCAACTCCACAGAGGGACTGCGCTAGCTCAAGATCAACGGACAGTGGCGGTTATACGCTAACCTATCGCGCAACCAGTTCCCGGATAGCAAACACTGACGTAAGGATTGCAGAGGCTTCTGTTTCGTTGCTGCACGCCTCTTGGAAACAAATAAAAGATGAGAGTATGTCGCATGCTGTCGAGGCCAACTGCAAGCTGTTCTGTAATATGTGAAATTATCTCTGCCTGCGGCGAACAAATGGGTCACGAACTTCACAGATGCCGGAACCTTGAGCGTTGCACGTGGTAGCGTTCTTCCCTTGTTAAGTTGTAGACTCACCCGTATTGTGCCCTCGTCTAGTAGTTTTAGGGCGTTTGAAAACTGGCTAGTAATTAAATCCACAAAATTTTTAATACTTTCCCAATTTCCGAAGTTTACATTACGAAAACTGCTTCATCCAGGAGTTTTGGGGGCAATGTTTAAAAATCTATTAGTTATAAAAGCAACAAGAAAAAAATAGTTGATTCACTCTAAGCCAAAAAAATAAAACCATGGAAACAACGCAAAACCTAGGAATTTTCCGAATGGGACGGAATTGGGTAGATGTAATGTACAGTGTAGACAAACAGATGATTAAAGTTTGAAAAAAACCGGATAATACTCGTATAGTCAAGAGAAGAGCATAAAAATTGAGAAAGTCAGTAATGCAATGGGTCACCTCAAGGCTTTATGAAAGCAGGTATTCTGCTTGGCACTGATTGACAGTTTTATTGGATGTCCTCCTCATGGATAAGGTTGCAAATGTGAGCATCAGCTGATCACAAGGAACCACAAATGGTGGGTCGTTGGTGCCTGAGAATAATAAGCAGCACAGCATGCCGCCCATTGGGAGCCACACTATGCAAACGTTTCAACCAAAGACCATGGTCTGCAAAGAAGCTAGACTGGGGACTACCTAGACCATTGGCGTCTGGTTCTACTCACCATGAAGCGAAGGATTTGTCACGCACCAAATGATCGTGGTAGCAGGAAGATGGCCGCCAGGTAACACTGCGAGGCGAATACATGGAATGTCACAGTTTCATCTACGAGGTCATTTTCCGGGACACACGCCGGACGCTTCTGATCCTTATCGAGGGTCATTTAAGCACTGTGCAATATCGGCACAGCACTTACAATACAATATTAAGCACTATTGTCTATTGGTACATTTTTCAAAACTAAAACGCACAAGCACATGATCCACCTTATGAACACCTTTCCCTCCAAAAGGCAGGAAATAGCTTGAAGGAATGACTTGCGGTATCTGCATATCAACCCAATTTCACCTGACTTGGGTGTGTAATATCTTTCAGTCCACCGTTGCAGAGGCCCTACTCACGCAAGGGAGAACCTTAGAAGTCAACACATGGGGCCGGCATTAGCAGCAACATCTCGCCCTCCCTACGCAAAACATGCCCATGCCCGGATCCTACTAAGTTACTATGCATGGGCTAGAGAAACACTATACTGTAAGCTACTCACAAGGGAACCTCCCCATCGCACCCCCCTCAGATTTAATTCTAAGTTGGCACAGCGGATAGACCTTGAAAAACTGAACGCAGATGAATCGAGAAAACACGAAGAAATTGTGTGGAACTATGAAAAAATAAGCAAAATATACAAACTGAGTAGTCCATGCGCAAGATAAGCAACATCTAGGAGAAGGTGACCTCAGGAGCGCCGTGGTCGTGTGGTTAGCGTGAGCAGATGCGGAACGAGAGGTACTTGGTTCAAGTCTTCCCTCGAGTGGAAACTTTAATGTTTTGCTTTCAGTTTATGTCACAAACTCTTATGTTTTCATCATTTTTTTCGGAGTGATTATCACATCCACAAGAAAACGTAAATCGGGAAAGGTAGAAGAATCTTTTTACCCATTCGCCAAGTGTACAAGTTAGGTGCGTCGGCAACATATTCCTGTCATGTGACGCACATGCCGTCACAAGTGTCGTATAGAATATATCAGACGTGTTTTCCTGTGGAGGAATCGGTTGACCTGTGACCTTGCGATCAAATGTTTGCGGTTCCCATTGGAGAGGCACGTCCATTCGTCGACTAATCGCACGGTTTTCCGGTGCGGTCGCAAAACACAGACACTAAACTTATTACAGTGAACAGAGACGTCAATGAACGAACGGACAGATCAAAACTTTACGAAAATAAACTAATCACTCGAGGGAACTCTTGAACCAAAGACCTCTCGTTCTGCAGCTGCTCACGCTAACCACGAGACCACGACGCACCTATGCTAATATTGTCCTTTATGTTGCCTATCTTGCGCATGGACTACTCAGTTTGTATATTTTGCTTATTTTTCCGTACTTCCACACAACTTCTTCCTGTTTTTTTGATTGATCTGTGCTCAGTTTTTCAACGCATATCCACTGTGCCAACTTATAACTAAATCAGAGGTGGGTGCGATGGGGAGGTTCCCTTGTCAGTACAAATGTGGACTTTAACGACGTGAACTTTGAAACCGACTACCTTTATTTTGGTTATTGTTTAGCTTTTTACTTATAGTAAAGCTACTTCTTAAGTTCAATAAGCATTATTCTTTAATTTCCTGTTTCATACCCACATACACCATGTGGTCAAAAGTATCCGTACATGCCCATAAACATACGTTTTTCATATTAGGTGCATTGTGCTGCCATCTACTGTCAGGTACTCCATATCAGCGACGTCAGTAGTCGTTAGACATGGTGAGAGAGGAGAATGGGGCGCTCCGCGGAACTCACGGTCTTCGAACGTGGTCAGGTGATTGGGTGTCACTAGTGTCATACATCTGTAGACGAGATTTCCACACCCATAAACATCACTAGGTATACTATTTCGTATGTGATAGTGAACTGGAATCGTGAATGGATTTCTGCGTACAACACAAGAGCGTACAGGCCGACCTCGTCTGTTGACTGACAGAGACCGCCGACAGTTGAAGAGGGTCGTAATGTGTAATAGGCGGACATCTATCCAGACCATCATCCAGGAATTCCAAACTGCATCACGATACACTGGAAGTACTATGATAGTCAGGCGGGAGGTGAGAGAGCTTGGATTTCATGGTCGAGCGGCTGTTGATAAGCCACACATCACGCCGGTAAATGCCAAACTACGCCTCGCTTGATGTAAGGAGCGTAAAAATTGGACGATTGAACAGTGGGAAAACGATGTGTGGAGTGACGAATCACGGTACACAATGTGGCGATACAATGGTAGGGTGTGGGTATGGCGAATGCCCGGTGAATTTCATCTGCCAGCGTGTCTGGTGCCAAAATTCGGAGGCAGTGGTGTTATGGTGTGATCGTGTTTTTCATAGCGGGGGCTTGCACCTCTTGTTTTTTGTGTGGCACTATCACAGCACAGGCCTACATTGATGCTTCAAGCACCTTTTTGCTTTCCACTGTTGAAGAGCAATTCGGGGATGGCGACTGCATCTTTCAACATGATCGAGCACCTGTTCATAAAGCACGGCCTGTGGCGGAGTGGCTACACGACAATTACATTCCTGTAATATACTGCCAATCCTGTAGAACACCTTTGGGATGTTTTGGAACGTCGACCTACTTTGTGCCAGTCCCCACCGACCGACATCGATACTTTTCCTCAGTGCAGTACTCCGTGAAGAAGCGGCACCATTTCCCAAGAAACGTTACAGCACCAGATTGAACGTACGCCTGCGAGATTGGATGCTGCCATGAAGTCTAAGGTTGGGCCAACACCTTACTGATTTCCAGCATTACCGATGGAGGGCACCAATAACTCCTAAGTCATTTTCAGTGAGGTTTCCTGATACTTTTGGTGACATAGTGTATGTTCACATATAAATCGATGAGCCGAACAATATGACCACTTGCTAGCAAAAATGTGAGAGAATTATTTCAAGAAACTCATGAGTTCATAAATTTCTGCGTTGCTCAGTTTTTTTGTAGGCCTACTGGATTAAATTCGTTTGTATTTTTGAGAGACTATCTTCCCAGGGGACATGTGTGATAATAATTTGGTAATTTGTGTTTATGTCTTATAGGACTAAACTGCTGAGGTCATCGGTCCCTGAGCCGACACACTATTTAATCTTACTTAAACTAACTTACGCTATGGACAACACACACACCCATCCCCAAGAGAGGATGATATATGTGAAAGGAGACAAATGTTGCTGTGGCTGGCTCTATTAGATCCCTACAGTTGTCAATTAACTCAAAGCTGAGGTTAACTGAAAACCTGTTTTCAGAAGAGTAACTTTTGTTCAGGAAATCAATAAGTTTTCTAAAAATTTTGTATCCTGAGTAGTTTATCGCATTTACAATGGCACTTTTTTGTGGTTGTCCCATAGGTCCCATTGTAAATGCTACACACTACTCAGCATACAAAATTTTGGGCTGCGATCTTAAATTGTGAGGATTTATTATGAAGCAGTACTGGTTCTAACTATCGATCACTAGAAAGTTCCACTTTTGAATAATTTTTTTAGCTTATCTTTGTTGGATGGTGTCTGTTTTTAGTTGAGTGATATTGTTAGCTTCAAAAATTCCCAGTGCTTTCTTATCAAAGCCGCTTTGGTACATGTTTGCAGTTCTTTTGCCTTTATCAGCCTTTATTACAATGATATCATGACTAGAAAATTTCTTAGTGATGTTAGTATTATCTCTTCACTGGAGGAGATGATAAACCGTAATTCGTACACTGAAATTAATGGAAATATTTTCATTCATATTAATTAATTACATGTTGTCCGTAACAATAACATTATTTACTGAGCTATTGGAGAACTCAGTCGTAGACATGGACAAAAATTGATTCAAATGGCTCTGAGCACTATGGGACTTAAATTCTGAGGTCATCAGTCCCCTAGAACATAGAACTACTTAAACATAACTAACCTAAGGATGCCGGCCGTGGTGGCAAAGCGGTTCTAGGCGCTTCAGTCTGGAACCGTGCGACAACTACGGTCGCAGGTTCAAATCCTGCCTCGGGCATGGATGTGTGTGATGTCCTTCGGTTAATTAGGTTTAAGTAGTTCTAAGTTCTAGGGGACTGATGACCAGAGATGTTAAGTCCCATAGTGCTCAGAGCCATTTGAGCCATAACCTAAGGACATCACACACATCCATGCCCGAAGCAGGGTTCGAACCTAAGACCGCAGCGGTCTAGCGGTTCCGAACTGCAGCGCGTAGAACCGCTCGGCCACTTCGGCCGGCAGATATGGACAAATTGGGAGTTACCAGGAATCTGCAAAAGTAGTCAGAATTGCAGATTTATTAATAGCCACACTGCTCCAATATTCCCTATGCATGCTCGATACCTTTTCAGGATAAATTATTGAGGTACGCTGCACTGAATGATATTACACTCCTGGAAATTGAAATAAGAACACCGTGAATTCATTGTCCCAGGAAGGGGAAACTTTATTGACACATTCCTGGGGTCAGATACATCACATGATCACACTGACAGAACCACAGGCACATAGACACAGGCAACAGAGCATGCACAATGTCGGCACTAGTACAGTGTATATCCACCTTTCGCAGCAATGCAGGCTCCTATTCTCCCATGGAGACGATCGTAGAGATGCTGGATGTAGTCCTGTGGAACGGCTTGCCATGCCATTTCCACCTGGCGCCTCAGTTGGACCAGCGTTCGTGCTGGATGTGCAGACTGCGTGAGACGACGCTTCATCCAGTCCCAAACATGCTCAATGGGGGACAGATCCGGAGATCTTGCTGGCCAGGGTAGTTGACTTACACCTTCTAGAGCACGTTGGACGGCACGGGATACATGCGGACGTGCATTGTCCTGTTGGAACAGCAAGTTCCCTTGCCGGTCTAGGAATGGTAGAACGATGGGTTCGATGACGGTTTGGATGTACCGTGCACTATTCAGTGTCCCCTCGACGTTCACCAGTGGTGTACGGCCAGTGTAGGAGATCGCTCCCCACACCATGATGCCGGGTGTTGGCCCTGTGTGCCTCGGTCGTATGCAGTCCTGATTGTGGTGCTCACCTGCACGGCGCCAAACACGCATACGACCATCATTGGCACCAAGGCAGAAGCGACTCTCATCGCTGAAGACGACACGTCTCCATTCGTCCCTCCATTCACGCCTGTCGCGACACCACTGGAGGCGGGCTGCACGATGTTGGGGCGTGAGCGGAAGACGGCCTAACGGTGTGCGGGACCGTAGCCCAGCTTCATGGAGACGGTTGCGAATGGTCCTCGCCGATACCCCAGGAGCAACAGTGTCCCTAATTTGTTGGGAAGTGGCGGTGCGGTCCCCTACGGCACTGCGTGGGATCCTACGGTCTTGGCGTGCATCTGTGCGTCGCTGCGGTCCGGTCCCAGGTCGACGGGCACGTGCACCTTCCGCCGACCACTGGCGACAACATCGATGTACTGTGGAGACCTCACGCCCCACGTGTTGAGCAATTCGGCGGTACGTCCACCCGGCCTCCCGCATGCCCACTATACGCCCTCGCTCAAAGTCCGTCAACTGCACATATGGTTCACGTCCACGCTGTCGCGGCATGCTACCAGTGTTAAAGACTGCGATGGAGCTCCGTATGCCACGGCAAACTGGCTGACACTGACGGCGGCGGTGCACAAATGCTGCGCAGCTAGCGCCATTCGACGGCCAACACCGCGGTTCCTGGTGTGTCCGCCGTGCCGTGCGTGTGATCATTGCTTGTACAGCCCTCTCGCAGTGTCCGGAGCAAGTATGGTGGGTCTGACACACCGGTGTCAATGTGTTCTTTTTTCCATTTCCAGGAGTGTATTATGGACATTAAATTCTTAATTAGAATGATTGATGATCAGATCGATAGTTTTTGTGGAATGCATCCCGCATATACGGTGGACGAAAATACTGGGTAGTCAGAAACAGTCGGAGAAGCTTGTAATGTTGATTCAAGATAAATTACTGAGAAATATTTGTGAAGAAAAATTCGATATATTGCGCCACTTCCGAGTTAATTGGCATTATTAAACCGCGCAATCCCGCTTCTTTTATATTTGACCAACCATAACCGAATATTTTGTTTGCGCAATGATGTATTAAATGAACGAACCTGGCAAATCCGCAAATATTTTAATAATCCATCCTTAAACAACTGAGTTATCGTAAAAGTTTATTTTCTCCCTTTATAAGAAACTGGCGAGTTACACTTTACAAATTTCCCCTGAACGTATCATTTATTTTCTCCGTACAGCCACAGTTCTCACGCTAACGTGTATTAAGTTAATAGACATGTCGTTGCTGTTGTTGTTGTGGTCTTCAGTCCAGAGACTGGTTTCATGCAGCTGTCCATGCTACGCTATCCTGTGCAAGCTTCTTCATCTCCCAGAACCTACTGCAACCTACATCCTTCTGAATCTGCTTAGTATATTCACCTCTAGGTCTCCCTCGACGATTTTTACCCTACGCGCTGCCATTCAATACTAACTTGGTGATCCCTTGATGCCTCAGAACACGTCCTACCAACCGGTCCCATCTTCTAGTCAAGTTGTGCCGCAAATTCCTTGCCGGCCGAAGTGGCCGTGCGGTTAAAGGCACTGCAGTCTGGAACCGCAAGACCGCTACGGTCGCAGGTTCGAATCCTGCCTCGGGCATGGATGTTTGTGATGTCCTTAGGTTAGTTAGGTTTAACTTGTTCTAAGTTCTAGGGGACTAATGACCTCGGCAGTTGAGTCCCATAGTGCTCAGAGCCGCAAATTCCTCTTCTCCCCAATCCTATTCAATACCTCCTCATTAGTTACGTGATCTACCCATCTATCTTCAGCATACCTCGTGACATATTATGTAGGCGAATCAAGATAACAGACAAAACAAAATTCATTTTTTATAACTTCGCATTCGCCTCTTCATTCACACTAATAACTAAGCATATTGAATCATCAATAATTAATAGAAGGCATAGTATTCACAACAGGTAAAGCTTCATTTCCAAAATACTTTTTTTGACTTTCTAATTACACAGTCCGCAAGATGCTGGCACATTTCCGCCACAGCCGAAACTACTTGAAACTGCTGTTGGATCAGAGCGCACAACTGTCATGCGACAGCCATGACATATCTCAGCATGAACTGTCTCGCCTGCATTAATTGCTATAGCCTCGATGTAAGGGCGCTACGCCTCAGTTTAACTTTCTTTTTCGATAAGTCTCAACTTCCTATAGTTCCCAAGAAACAAATTATGTTCCCACTTTATGCCGTGAAGTGTTACATAAGGTTTAGGACTACCGTTATTAATGTTAATTCACAAAATGTTCATATTTAGGCTAGTGACAACAGCGTCTTTTTGACGACTGTCAAGTGTGTAATTAGTGAAACTAGAATCAGACGATAAAGAACAGATATTAAATGTACCACACAGATAACTATGGTCTGCTCCAACACTTTATGGTGTCCGTTTTCATAATTTTCATTAGGTACACTCTTTGCTTGAGGTTCAAATAAAATTGTCTGCTTACATCAGGTATGAAAGTTAGTGGGACGTACCTGCCGTAGACACTACATTCGAAGGCAAGTCTAGATAACAGTTGAGTAGTGCGAGCAACAGAATTATGGTCCATCATATTTCGGGCTTGCAGCCGGATCACGTTGACATCTTGGCACGATATTTCGGCTAACAAACATGCAGCCATCTTCAGGTGAGTACGAGACTGAAGATTAATGGTGCGCGTCGTTCTATATATACCGAAAATTCGCGCGGCGGCGCCTGCGCAGTGGAGAAGGCTAATAGCGGGCCCCTATCTAATTTGGCGCGCTCTACAGCACAAGCGGGCTGCGCATGCGTAGTGGTGTACCTACATTAGCGCTATCTGTCGTAAAGCGTCTTCGCGCAGCTGAGGCGCGGTAGTCGAAAGTATAAAATCAATTTTCGTCAGCCGTCGCAATGGATGCGGAACAATGTCTGTGTGAAGCGATTAAAGAAATTACAGGATCCCATGCTTTATCCATCTGAAAGCCGCCGTCTCGATTAATAAGGTCTTCTGCCAATCGTATCTCCACGGACTCCTTGATAATGGATTCCCAGAAAAGATCTAGTTGTCGCTAAAAATGTTGTTCCACAATAATCCATGGAGTGTCCCGTCGAAATACAGTGTTCTGCTATGGCTGATTTGTTGGGCTGTAGTAGACGTGTGTGGCGCTCATGCTCCACGCATCTTTCCCGTACTGTGCGAGTAGTTTGGCCAATGTAGGATTTGCCACATTGACAAGGGATCTTATAAATACCCGCCTTCCTCAGACCCAGATCGTCCTTCACAGAACCAAGCAAAGCCGATGTTTTCGTAGGTGGTCGGAAGATCACTTTAACACAATGCTTCTTTAAAATCCTTCCTATTTTAGAGAAGAGGTTACCCACATACGGAAGGAACGCCCTGGACCTGACCACCTCTTTGTCTTCTTCTTCTTGTTTCTCTTTACATTTCTTCTTTGCTATAGCTGTGCGGATTTGGCGTGTAGAATATCCATTCTCCCTGAAGACGGATTGCAAATGTTCTAATTCTTTAGGAAGGCTGTCCTTATCAGATACCACGTGTGCCCGGTGCACCAGAGTACGCAGCAAACCCATGGTTTGTGCAGGGTGGTGGCAGCTTGTCGCCTGCAAATACAGATCTGTGTGTGTGGGCTTCCGGTAGACGGAGTGCCCCAAAGATCCATCGATTCTACGATTGACAAGGACATCCAGAAACGGCAGACATCTATCTTTTTCGACCTCCATGGTAAACTGAATATTCTTGTGAATGGAATTCAGATGTTTTAAGAATCCTGCCAGTTTTTCTTCTCCATGGGGCCAAACTACAAATGTGTCATCCACGTAACGCCAGAAGACTTTCGGTTTAAATTCAGCCGACTCGAGTGCCTTCTCCTCAAAGTCCTCCATAAAAAGGTTTGCTACCAGAGGGGACAAAGGACTGTCCATGGCAACACCGTCAACTTGTTCACAATATTCATTATTGAATAAGAAATAAGTTGAGGGTAGGCAATGATGAAATAATGCTGTTATATCGGCTTTGAACCTTCTGCTAATGAGTGCCAGTGAATCCATCAGTGGAACCTTAGTAAATAAAGAGACGACATCAAAACTCACTAATAAGTCAGAATTGTGGAGTTGGAGCGACTTCAGTCTACTAATAAAATCGGCGGAATTACGAATGTGATGTGGACACTTGCCCACATAAGGTCTCAGTAACGAAGACAGATGTTGTGCTAAGTCATAGGTTGGCGCACCGATATTACTGACAATAGGGCGTAATGGTAGTCCATCTTTATGAATTTTCGGAAGACCATAAAGCCTCGGTGGAACAGAGCTATGCGGTTTCAGTCTTTTAATGACTTCAGGTGGAAGCGTAGAAGAGTGTAACAAAACTGTCGTTTTTCTTTCTACTCTGCTCGTCGGATCCTTGTCGATCTTCCGATATGTGGATTCACCAAGGAGGCTATAAATCTTCTCGTTGTAGATGTTTCGTGGCAAAAGTACCGTCGCATTGCCCTTGTCCGCTCGGAGAACCACAGTGTGGGGATCTTCACGTAGTTTGCGAGGTGCAGCCCTTTCGCTAGAAGAAATGTTGTTCTTCAGAGGAGTCGCTTTCTTAACTGCACGGCATGTTTCACGCCTAATTTCTTCAGCTGCGTCGCTGGGGAGGGGTCCAACAGCTTCTTCAATAGCACATATGAAATCCGCGAAAGGTGGAGTCTTAGGTGTAGGAGCGAAGTTAAGTCCTTTTCCGAGTACAGACAGCGTCGCATTGTCCAAAACTCTATCCGTGAAATTAACCACGGAGCGTCGAAAAGTGCCTTCTTGCGGCGATGCTGTCGATAGGCGTGCAAACTTCGATGACTGCCTAGAAGATGACTTGTTGTGAGCCCAGTCCGCTTTGGCCCAAGTGACTCCGTCAACCCACTCCCAGGTGAAAGAAGGAAGACTGGATTCTATTTCCAAATGAAGGTGATACAGTTGTCTTGAAATCAGATCCAGTTCACGGCGAGTGAAGCAAATCCTCTCCTTTACTAGAGCCAGGCTAGCCTTCCGAGTTATATTCTTGGCGGCGGCGGTCTTGATGAAATGTATCACTTTGGCAAACTTAGGGATAAAGCCATTGTCCCGACACTTCAATAAAAAACACAGAGAGCTGAGTAATCTCGTTCGTTTGTTGCGTAACTTATCCAAACTCTGGACGTGTGCTACCATCTCCTCCCCGTAAAGGTGTCTGATGTGTATCTTGAAGTTTTCCCGGCGTATTGATTGGTCCATCATATTTCGGGCTTCCAGCCGGATCACGTTGACATCTTGACACGATATTTCGGCTAACAAACATGCAGCCATCTTCAGGTGAGTACGAGACTGAAGATTACTGGTGCGCGTCGTTCTATATATACCGAAAATTGGCGCGGCGGCGCCTGCGCAGTGGAGAAGGCTAATAGCGGGCCCCTATCTACACTCCTGGAAATGGAAAAAAGAACACATTGACACCGGTGTGTCAGACCCACCATACTTGCTCCGGACACTGCGAGAGGGCTGTACAAGCAATGATCACACGCACGGCACAGCGGACACACCAGGAACCGCGGTGTTGGCCGTCGAATGGCGCTAGCTGCGCAGCATTTGTGCACCGCCGCCGTCAGTGTCAGCCAGTTTGCCGTGGCATACGGAGCTCCATCGCAGTCTTTAACACTGGTAGCATGCCGCGACAGCGTGGACGTGAACCGTATGTGCAGCTGACGGACTTTGAGCGAGGGCGTATAGTGGGCATGCGGGAGGCCGGGTGGACGTACCACCGAATTGCTCAACACGTGGGGCGTGAGGTCTCCTCAGTACATCGATGTTGTCGCCAGTGGTCGGCGGAAGGTGCACGTGCCCGTCGACCTGGGACCGGACCGTAGCGACGCACGGATGCACGCCAAGACCGTAGGATCCTACGCAGTGCCGTAGGGGACCGCACCGCCACTTCCCAGCATATTAGGGACACTGTTGCTCCTGGGGTATCGGCGAGGACCATTCGCAACCGTCTCCATGAAGCTGGGCTATGGTCCCGCACACCGTTAGGCCGTCTTCCCCTCACGCCCCAACATCGTGCAGCCCGCCTCCAGTGGTGTCGCGACAGGCGTGAATGGAGGGACGAATGGAGACGTGTCGTCTTCAGCGATGAGAGTCGCTTCTGCCTTGGTGCCAATGATGGTCGTATGCGTGTTTGGCGCCGTGCAGGTGAGCGCCACAATCAGGACTGCATACGACCGAGGCACACAGGGCCAACACCCGGCATCATGGTGTGGGGAGCGATCTCCTACACTGGCCGTAAACCACTGGTGATCGTCGAGGGGACACTGAATAGTGCACGGTACATCCAAACTGTCATCGAACCCATCGTTCTACCATTCAAGACCGGCAAGGGAACTTGCTGTTCCAACAGGACAATGCACGTCCGCATGTATCCCGTGCCACCCAACGTGCTCTAGAAGGTGTAAGTCAACTACCCTGGCCAGCAAGATCTCCGGATCTGTCCCCCATTGAGCATGTTTGGGACTGGATGAAGCGTCGTCTCACGCGGTCTGCACGTCCAGCACGAACGCTGGTCCAACTGAGGCGCCAGGTGGAAATGGCATGGCAAGCCGTTCCACAGGACTACATCCAGCATCTCTACGATCGTCTCCATGGGAGAATAGCAGCCTGCATTGCTGCGAAAGGTGGATATACACTGTACTAGCGCCGACATTGTGCATGCTCTGTTGCCTGTGTCTATGTGCCTGTGGTTCTGTCAGTGTGATCATGTGATGTATCTGACCCCAGGAATGTGTCAATAAAGTTTCCCCTTCCTGGGACAATGAATTCACGGTGTTCTTATTTCAATTTCCAGGAGTGTAATTTGGCGCGCTCTGCAGCACAAACGGGCTGCGCATGCGTAGTGGTGTACCTACATTTGCGCTATCTGTCGAACCCGGGAACCCGGGCGCGGGAAGCGAGAACGCTACCGCACGACCTTTGGGTGAGCCCATACAGAAGTGCATATCAGATCAACTGGTGGGACAGCTTTTCGTTTATACTCATATGCACAAGGTGAGTCCAGGGAGCAGATAAAGGTGGTTACCGTAAGATCAACAGTTGTCATCAGCGTGCATACATGTTGCATCTCAATACTGACGGTGGTGTGGTTAAGACCGTTACAGCTCTCAGCATCTCATTTGAAGAACGTTACCTCTCCCCACGTCTCCGGAACACTCGCCAACGGTGGCCATCCGGTGCAGTTCTGAACCACTATTCAGGCTATCCTGACCAGAACCTTGACGACGAATACGCATGCAGTCCAAAACCGGGCCAGTGTCATATCCATAAATCTGGATATTGCACGATTGGACAAGCTGGCCAAATGTACAGCCAGAAAGAGCTGTCTCCAAAATTCTGTCAGATGCTGATAACACTCGCACGAGTATGCGACAGCTTCCTGTCCTTTACAGTGATCAATCAACATCTGACACCCTCCACGACCTTATGTACCTTATCAGTCTTGGTAACCTTCTAACTACTGAACTGTGGTGGTCGTTCAACCAGTCTCAGTGAATTGCAACTTTAATCATTTACATACCGACGATAGCATGTACGTTTACGAAATTACTTTGACGTGCGGCAATGTCTTCTGGTGCTTCAATATTATTGTCAGGCGGTTTATTTCATCAAAAAGAGGGAAAAGACAAATGGAATGAGCAACACTAAACGCAATAAACTTCGTGTACAAACTTTCGTAAATGTCCAGCTTTCTACATTTAAAAGAAACCCGAAAATCTGATTTTGGCTTCTGATTCACTGTGACCTTTTCAGTTTT
This sequence comes from Schistocerca cancellata, assembly GCF_023864275.1. Lineage (NCBI taxonomy): Eukaryota > Metazoa > Arthropoda > Insecta > Orthoptera > Acrididae > Schistocerca > Schistocerca cancellata. The sequence goes on along the minus strand of NC_064630.1, from coordinate 614,745,000 downwards.
GGTTAAAGCCAGAGAGGTTCCCATTTTGGCACTACTACGTGTTTCCAGCTGGACCACATACTCTCGCATTTTATGAACTAATTTGCTCATACAGTGCGAAATGACAATAGGTTTCTTCAGATGATCAGTATTACAGCTGTACGAAGAAATTGTGTGTCCAAGGCGTTTGCTTCCACGTTTACCTGGTAACTTCGTGTCTGTGTCTTGCAATCCCACTATCATTTAAAGTATCATTTATTGGATGGGAAGTATTTGATGCACCACTTTCTGGAATGCTGGTGTTCTTGTCAGATACACAGCTCTGTTAAGGTTTCTAGTAGCCTTTGATGCATCAGACAAAAATCCATAAGAAAAAAATGCACGCAGTTCCATCTTGTCGACTAGTTCGTCGGCGTTTATGATTAGGCATTACGCATCGTACCGTACACGGAGTATCACAACCGATGGTTTTGAGTAAAAAAACATCGCATTCTGTAGATCGCATGGCCAGCCTTTAGTCATTTGAAACAAGTCGGTGTATAAATCGAGTTGTCCATGGAAGAAATTATCATTAAAGTCTAATATTCTGGTCTGGTATAAAATAAACCAGTGACGATGTTACGAAACTTTGCAATAAAAACAAACATCTGATTTTCGATTGGCATTATATAGTCGTAGTTTATACAGCTTTCATATTTACAAAAGTACTCAAATAATTAGCTCAAACGCATTAAGTAAATGTAGACCTCAGTATGGAATGATCATCATTTGGTTATTGCAATAAGAGCAAGAAATTCCAACTACCTAGAGCAAATAACTAAATTACTAGTCAGGTAACTAATAATATTGGAGGCGATCAAAAAGCTCCATTTGAAGGCGTTGCTGCAGCGTATACGTCACCTATCAGTTTTGTTTTGAATTTAGAGTGACTTCCATATATATATCATCTCTAGAATTTAGCATGTTAAAGATACTATCAGTCTGTCAGGTACTGAATGGACTATTGAAAGAGAGAACAGTGGAGAGAAGCCCATCTGGCCGCATCGTGTGCTTCTGATAAACCTAGCCCGTACCAAAAGTTACCTACAAAGAGCAGATCTATCACTGTCAATGGGTGCGGGAGGGGGGGCGGACGTCAGTGACAAAGAAACGGATGACACACCATTTACGAAAGAAATAAGCTGAACGATCTTGTGTCACATTAGTTTCTGTACTAACATAAGCGTGTAGTTCAGTAGAGGAGATCAAAGTGAATCGCACAAACTTGATACAATAAATAATTGTTTGCTCAGACGAAATTCAAACACGATGATGTGTCAGTTAATAAAGCTATGTGGCACGCAGCTACTGACGCACCTACTTCATATTTCATTAGTGAAGGACAACTGTATAGTATCGTAACTAAAAATTAGTTTAATTAATAGGTCTTACACGTGTTAGTGTTACAGCACGTATTAAAAAATCGCAATACTTGTCATACAGTCCTTTTACATTTCTCAGTACTTTGACAGTATTCTCTTACAGAACTGACGTGGGTATTATGTGCTGAAGACAAAAAGAACGCTTTGCACCACCTTAAAATCTGAAGTAATTTCCCATAAGAATGACGTGCCGCTTGACTTGTAGTTAATGATCTTTTGTCTGTAGACATAAAATTTTTAAATTATGCTACCTCATTTACTGTATCAATATTTATTTTTAAAAAATTCTATCATATTCACTATAGACAGTATAATTTATTTCAATATCCAAGATTGCAGTTTTGACGTCACGTAATTTTTGAATGGTTGCAGGTACAGAAGAGACAGCAGGAATCAGTATTAACTGCCGTATTTTCATCCAGCTGTAACCATTTAAAAATGAATCGAAATTTCAAGAGCGGATTTTGAAATACACGGTCTAATCACGTTAATTAATGTGACCACCTCTTAAAAGCCTGAATAACCACCTTTAGCAGAGTACTCAATGAGATTCTGGAAGACACCATGTCGACTCCACTGCTGTGGTTAGCTGAGACAGGTTTCTCAATCGAGTATCCATGGTTCGACCATCCCGATTGAGATGGATCCACAGATTATAGTATGAAGGCTTTCACAACCGGATGACATATCTTCTGGTAAACCTTCCGGGATGTAAGGTCGTGATCCATGAAACTTTCTACGATATATAAGTCGCTCTCAGACGTCCGACCCGTCAGTCGGCGAGACTCACCGGAAGAGAAACACCCCTCTGAAGATGTCCAGCGAAGCTCTGGACGAAACGTTAGGACCTGAAGAGTTTCATGGACCATGACCTTCCATCCCGGAAGGTTTACCAGAAGATCCACGGATTCTCGTTTGGGGGTAAACCCAAGGAGTTCGGTATTCTGGAGAATACGGTAAACTCAGCCCGATGCTCCTCAAACCACGCACTTACACTTACACGCATTGCTTTGTCCTACTGGTAGATGCTATCGTGACAAGGAAAAACAAACTGCATCGAGGGGTAGACATCGCTCCAAGGATAGGTGTGTGCTTCTTTGGGCGTACTGTGTCTTGCAGAAAGATGAGCTCACCTAGGGAATGCCATGACAACATTCTCCAGACCATAACGCTCCCTTCTCCGGTCTGCATCCTTCACTTTCAGATGTTTCACGCCGTATACGCCAATGGCCGTCTGTCCTATGGAGCATGAAATGAGCCGGCCAGTGTAGCCGTGCGGTTCAAGGCGCATCAGTCTGGAACCGCGTGACCGCTACGGTCGCAAGTTCGAATCCTGCCTCGGGCATGGATGTGTGTGATGTCCTTAGGTTAGTTATGTTTAAGTAGTTCTAAGTTCTAGGGGACTGATGACCACAGATGTTAAGTCCCATAGTGCTCAGAGCAATTCTAAGTCATTGCCATAATAAGGAAACGGAGAGATTAAGCTGACATTTTGAAGCATGAAATGTGATTTATCTGAAAAGGCCACCTGTCGCCACTTGTCCAATTGGCTATTGGCGTGCAGATTCCAGCCTTCGTCGCTGATGAACGTCAGTCTGCTTGAGTGCATGAACCAGGCACTTGCTACAGATGCTCATATCGAGCAACGTCCGCTGAACGGTCGTTGAGGGGACACTGTTGGTACCCGCTCGGTTCATTTGGATGCTAAGCTGTTCAGCAGTGGTACATCTGTTCGTCTGTTCACATTTCCACAGCCGTCGTTCACCTCCGTCATCTATGGCCCATAGTGCACCACAGATGTCTTGGTGCCCGTTTTGGTTAGTGCCATTGTGCAAAGCACCATGCGAACAGTTAAGAAACGTAGCCGTTTCGGATGTGCATGCATCCTTCGCCCGGAAACCAATGATCATGGGCTTTTGGATGTCAGTTTAATCTCTCCGTTTCCTTATTATGGCAATGACTTAGAAAACCACTGTACTCTTACGTGTAGACTACGGCATTTTTCCTACTTTCCTTGGTAAGCTAATATCGTAACCGCATTACCTGTACGTTATGTGTGTTACATACCTATCAGGCATTATCTCATGTCGAGTGCTCTGTTTCCATAAGTGATCAGTGTCTCACTACTATACACTCTCCTAGAAACTGGATGTGATGAACCATACAGAAACTGAGTGAGGATATATAAAATGCTGCATAAACCATGGAACATATTTGTTCTACATAGTTAACCTCCAGTCTTTTATTTAAAAATAAACAGTAGTTGTAGCAAATTGAAACTGCCAAGGTTTAATTCAGTATTATTCCGAAACTGTTGATCTGTAATGCAAAACAGACAGATGTTGTAGAAAAATTTTAAAAAATTACAGACTTAATAGGTAGCTCTGGAACAACTAATTACCTCAAAATAAGAATTAAAAAAATAAGGACAAAACGCAAAGAACATATCAAACATTGCTTCAATACTTCGTCGACCTGGTATGAAACATGTTTCTGTTGATCATAAACAACTTTGGCACTTGTCACTAACAAAAGGAACCTCTTGCCTTTGATTCTACTGAGTACAGCATAAAAACGTTAATTATATACTCATAGATGTTTTGTGTGTTTGTGCATCTTTACTGTATTGGCTTCAAAAGTAGTTGCTTTGGTTACGTGTAAATGTAAAAGTTACCCAATTAATTAATTTTTATTACTTCTAAACTGTAATTTATATTTTGTGCGATATAAAGTATACAGTGGACTAACGCTGAACGATGAATGAAATTACAGTGAAATCGAGACCAATAGCTGCTTACAGGCGTTGATGAATATCAACGGGGACTATTGAAAAGTGTGCCCCGACCAGGACTCGTACCTGGGATGTCTTGCTCACATGGCAGACGTTCTATTCGACTTTTTTTTTTTTAAGAAATAATTTCATGTTTTTCGATATTTTTCGTTGGGTTTGTTCGGTACAGACGTTCCATAACACCCGTTCTAGTTCATCGATGACCCACTCACTCAGTCTTTTTATTGCTGAGGGCAGCTATCCCTCTGACCGAACACTCTGAGCTACCGTGCCAGCACTGAGCCACCGAGGACACAGGGGAGAGTGCCACTGCAAAGACGCGTCTCTGGCACGCTCCCCGTGAGACTCACATTTCCATCTTACTGTCCACTCAGTACATTTGCAGTGCCACCGCCCACTATACCTGTTACTCACGGCAGTCAGTCTACCGATTCCCGTACTAAAGAAGATCATTGTCCTGTAAGCCTTATCAATATGAAGATGGTATCTGTTCTTTTCAAACATGTCTGAAAAGAACAGATACCATCTTCACATAACGCTGAATTGCGTGTAAAACAAACAAACGAAGAAAAAAGACGATGAGAAGTCATCGGTTCTCACTTTCTCTCTCACACATTCGCTTTCGTTTCTTTGCATATAAACTGTACAAGTACTAGCGGTAATCCTACCATTTACTACGTCATTTATGTACTGCACCTAAACTACCGAACTGTAGTTTCGCTAGAGCACAACTCTACGACTGCACTGTTTCCGCATCTCCCATAAATGCCAGAGTCTCTTGCCGTCTGTGAGCGGTTATTGCACTTTGACGTGGAACGTAGGCGGTGGTCACATTAATGTCATGACCATACGAGCCGTACAGTTGATGGCGATTATGTTGGTATTTAAAAAACATTCTACAAGTCTCTGATCCCACAAAAATTAGAATTGTGGTTTATTAATTGCTGGTGAACAGCTTAACTTACAGCTGCTGCACGTTAAATTAATCAAAACTAAGAGCACATCTTTTCACATTATTAGCTCTTAGCTGCCGTTGCTGTAAATTTATAGTAATGATAATTCTGAGTCTTATTCCGTATAATTACAATACTTCTGGCCTGAAGTTACGAAAGCAACATCACAAAGCTTTCTGAACCCTCAGCACGTCAGCGCAAAGTCACAATTGGGAGCTGTACTATTGTGAGTGGGGTGGGGGGATAGTATTTTTAAACTCTTCTTGTGGGAAACACATTCGGGATTGTACATATTTCTGTCTTAATTTACTTTGAGCATCAGCGTTCCGAATATTGAAAATTTGTGATACTGTTAATACTACATGGGTCAGGCGAGTCTTCTTTTGGTAGCATACTTGGGTGTAGGACTTTCCGATTCATAGTTAACCTTGTACCACGTTAGTAACCCTCAAAGCAATTACTGTCAAATTACGAGCTATAACGGTACTTTGCGGGCAGGCATGTCAATTACCACCATATTAATTAAAATCTGGGAAAAATTAAAAAGGGGAAAGTAATACGAAACTTTAACAACTGCACAGTATTACTAAGAAGCAATATAACGAAAAGTAATAAAGAGCAAAGTAGCAAAGACCAAGCGGGACAAAAAGATATAGGGGCGCGTTTGTTTTTTAATACATATAAAAGAACATGTAACACATTATTGAGCTTTCTACCTTCAGTTATCGCGATCGGGCGAGTCGACTATCGTGACTGCGAAACTCGTTAAGGAGATTATTTAAAGACTCTTCAGGTACGTTTAAAATACATTAAGTGTGACGAAGTGATCAGAGAAGTTTATTGCCGGGTGAAGTGAAAATGGATTCGACAACATAATTCGAACTTTGTGTTAGCTGGGAAAAATACTATTGGGAAACTATTATGGTTGTAGAACCCACGAAAGTTGTGCGCAACGGAAAGCTATAGTTTGCGTAATTCTGCATTTTATAAAATGGTGAAACGCGTGTGCGCGGAACATTAATACACTCCTGGAAATTGAAATAAGAACACCGTGAATTCATTGCCCCAGGAAGGGGAAACTTTATTGACACATTCCTGGGGTCAGATACATCACATGATCACACTGACAGAACCACAGGCACATAGACACAGGCAACAGAGCATGCACAATGTCGGCACTAGTACAGTGTATATCCACCTTTCGCAGCAATGCAGGCTGCTATTCTCCCATGGAGACGATCGTAGAGATGCTGGATGTAGTCCTGTGGAACGGCTTGCCATGCCATTTCCACCTCGCGCCTCAGTTGGACCAGCGTTCGTGCTGGACGAGCAGACCGCGTGAGACGACGCTTCATCCAGTCCCAAACATGCTCAATGGGGGACAGATCCGGAGATCTTGCTGGCCAGGGTAGTTGACTTACACCTTCTAGAGCACGTTGGGTGGCACGGGATACATGCGGACGTGCATTGTCCTGTTGGAACAGCAAGTTCCCTTTCCGGTCTAGGAATGGTAGAACGATGGGTTCGATGACGGTTTGGATGTACCGTGCACTATTCAGTGTCCCCTCGACGATCACCAGTGGTGTACGGCCAGTGTAGGAGATCGCTCCCCACACCATGATGCCGGGTGTTGGCCCTGTGTGCCTCGGTCGTATGCAGTCCTGATTGTGGCGCTCACCTGCACGGCGCCAAACACGCATACGACCATCATTGGCACCAAGGCAGAAGCGACTCTCATCGCTGAAGACGACACGTCTCCATTCGTCCCTCCATTCACGCCTGTCGCGACACCACTGGAGGCGGGCTGCACGATGTTGGGGCGTGAGCGGAAGACGGCCTAACGGTGTGCGGGACCGTAGCCCAGCTTCATGGAGACGGTTGCGAATGGTCCTCGCCGATACCCCAGGAGCAACAGTGTCCCTAATTTGCTGGGAAGTGGCGGTGCGGTCCCCTACGGCACTGCGTAGGATCCTACGGTCTTGGCGTGCATCCGTGCGTCGCTGCGGTCCGGTCCCAGGTCGACGGGCACGTGCACCTACCGCCGACCACTGGCGACAACATCGATGTACTGTGGAGACCTCACGCCCCACGTGTTGAGCAATTCGGTGGTACGTCCACCCGGCCTCCCGCCTGGACACTATACGCCCTCGCTCAAAGTCCGTCAACTGCACATACGGTTCACGTCCACGCTGTCGCGGCATGCTACCAGTGTTAAAAGACTGCGATGGAGCTCCGTATGCCACGGCAAACTGGCTGACACTGACGGCGGCGGTGCACAAATGCTGCGCAGCTAGCGCCATTCGACGGCCAACACCGCGGTTCCTGGTGTGTCCGCTGTGCCGTGCGTGTGATCATTGCTTGTACAGCCCTCTCGCAGTGTCCGGAGCAAGTATGGTGGGTCTGACACACCGGTGTCAATGTGTTCTTTTTTCCATTTCAAGGAGTGTAGAATCTTATCCTTGGACGGTTGCGGGGGTAACTGATACAAACAACGCGCCAGCATTAAAATTAGTTGGTTTATTAACTACCAGATATTAATTAACGGGGACCAAAAATACTAAAAAAGGAGGATAGGATCCTCACCTCCAGTCCCGATTCATATTTCATATTTAATTAGTGAAAAGAAAAGTGTTAATAAACAAACTACATTTCAATTTTATCCACGATTTTGGCTTCATTACGTAGTCTTGACTACATGATAAACAATATCTGTGGAAGTTGTATGCAACGTATCGTCATAATATTTAGCCAACCAATTTTCTAGGACACCAAAAATGTAAATGCATGAAATTGTTCTTACAGCGGATGTATGTTTGAGTGCGATGAACTATATTGAGAAACGGAACATCCATTACGTACTTGCATGTTTATCTGCGAAAATGGTCCTTGTCGGTACATCAGCATAGAGTTCGAATAGAATCGCTGGAACATTGCAAACCATTCAGATTAATCGAACACACAAATACGCATAATGCTGGTACCACCAGGATGTGTTCTTTCTCCTCACCCCCGTGGCAGTAATTGAATTAAAAGTCAGCCGGGAAATACATTTAAATCAATTGACGACCATTGAGCCAGCGTCACGAATTTTCAAACGTCCACTGCCATGTATGAAGGCGAGTGACACCACGAGTGTTAATGTCGATCGAGTGGTGTCGTCGTGATCGTATTGAATGACATTGAGCGGTTACAGAGCGGAGGGCAGCAATCGGACCGAATCGAGTATTTGTGTGGCTTGCGGTTCTCAGTCGCATTTTATAATAAGATGCAGCCAACAAATAGCTAACAAAAGCGTCACTTAACGTTAAGAAATTTTCCTGCTTATTAAGAAACAACATTAGTTAGAAACACTGTAATACTTCAAGATGAACTTAATTTGAACTGAATTTGGTGAATTCGACAGGTAGCTAAGTTAATTTGAACTGAATTTGGTGAATTCGACAGGTAGCTAAGCAAAGTAGGCCGCTTCTCTCGCCGGCCGCTGTGGCCGAGTGCAGTTCCGTTTCAGCCGCGCTAGCGAGTGGCCGCTGTTAACTGCTGCGCTGCACTTCCGTATTTATATCGCAGTGGTTTTGCTTCGCCGAGTGCTGCCCGTCCGTTAATCTCCGTGTTCTTTCATATTCCTTGTGATCTGATCTCTCTTTCTGGTCTTGCTGCTGCTAATTGGAATTTCGGTTGTTTGACTGAAACTGCGTTGCAGGATCAACCATGGCTACAAACCTCACGAAGAATAGCCTGGTATTTGCTATTGACAAGGAATCCCGTCCTGTTCAGCCGACATCCCTGGAAATAGATGACTGGATTACACAGGTAATTGGTTTCAATTCTGAAACCGTCCATACCTGGCAGCTGGATCAGGAAAAATACTGTGGTTTTTTTTTTTCAAGTTAATCAGTGCTGCGTCTGTTGATAAAGAGTTACGAAAGTTGAGCTATGAAGTAGATTTTCTGCATAGAAACGGTTATAAAAGTAAGGTTTACATCTATAGAGCGGACATTCATTACGAAACTGTTCGTGTCTTGAATCTTCCCATTGAAATTGAAAATGATAAGATTAAGGGAGCTCTTTCAAACTACAGGGACGTTAAATCAATTGCAAACGAAAGATGGTCGCCTCGCTTTAAACTGCAGTGTTTCAACGGGGTCTGCTGTGTAAAGATGACGTTAAGACGAATATTCCGTCTCACATAGCTGATTGTGGGTATACGGAACAAATTATTTATACAGGTCAGGAAGCTACATGTCATGTATGTAACTAAACCGGCAACTTCAGACAGGAATGTCCGCGGCGAAACTGTTGTCCTTAAAAGTAATTTGATACAGCGTCAGAAGCTTACCTTAAACGAAATGTTACCAAAGAATAGCCCGGATCAACTGGTTGAGGATGTTAACGCAGCGAGCCAAGCTGATGTCTCCCTTCACAATAACAGTCAATTTCCCCCGCTAACAACGAAGGGAAACTCTGTTACCACTACTCGTTAAACTGAAATGTATCCGAGAAAACGACCTCTTCAGACAACTGATAGTTGTTCAGAGGACAATCTGTCGTGTCCAACTCCCACATTTCGCAAGCAAAAACAGTCCGATGAGGAGGCAGAGGAACCGGAAGGCAAAACGCGAATGGAAACTGATGAATAGAAAGATAATACACATACGGTACCAGAAAATGAAGAGGGTGTAAACAGCATAAATTTGCAGGAAACAACAGGTGCAGTAGCCGATTGCAAAGATCAACAGCTATGTGTTAATAAACAAATTCAGGGAGAGGCTGCAAAACTGCAGTCTCTATTCGTTTCCCTCCATCAGGAAGTGAGTGGTATTAATAAAGAACGAAGAAGTGGTTGTCAAACTGAAATCACGGTCAACACCTCAGGACAGGCGCCGGCAACAGAAATTGCTAAAGCGTCTGCTGCTGCTCCAGATGAGCTGCGAAGTAAAATACCGACGCAACCAAATGAGAATGTAGCTTGTAACTAAGGGAAGGGGAAACCCGGAAAGGGCTACCCAAACCCAAGGAATGTTCGGTCCGAAACGGTCCTACACGAAGAACTGGAAGAAAAATCAGAAAGTTTACCAGGAAGTCAGTCTCCTTGCGGTACAAGAGATAACATCAGAAGTAGAAAAAAACGGGACAGTAACTAATAAACTGATTGAAGTGTTATTCCGTGTTCAGCCTTCCGAGGAAACTGTTGCAGCTTCACTGAACAATGAACCACAGGAAGCTAAATTAGTTCATCAAAACAACTACACAGTGACAGCGCAATGACGCAATCTTATTCTGTCACCACAATAGACATAAATAAAATTACGTCCGATTTGAAATTATCGGCCCTTAAGGAACTTTTGTATGAATCCGTGACTGATATTCCCCTATTACAAGAAGTTATAATTTCGGATTTAGTAATTCCCGGTTTTGTCAGTTACACAGGCCTGAAGCACGGTATTTCCCAGAGGCTGTGTACTGGTTGCTGGGAAATTATGTTAATTACGTCCTTAACAAATTAGGAACTGAGAGCAGCATAGAGTTCAAGGTACTCATGCTGTGTGAATTCCACAAAATTTGAAGGTATTCGAATCACAAGAAAAAGTTCGGTAATATGTTAAAAATTATGTTTGAAAGTATGGGCACTGGTTAATATAAAAAGAAAGACTGTGTTGACAGTGATGTATTGTAGTTACCTTAAGGATATTATTAAAAGTTTACTGTATAATTTTGGCTTGTGCTTTTTCTACTTCAGAGAGTATTTTTTGAAATTTTATAAGCTAATGTACAGAATTTATGTGACAGTCAGATTGTGTGTCTAATAGTGTCAAAACACAATACATTACATCTGCATTATTTGTTTATATTAGAAATCAGGAAATTGACAGTTTCTAGGGAAATGTCCTTATCGACTGGTTAAAACCACAAGATCCCATCTGATACAATGTAATATTCAATGGCTGGCACAGTGTTCTGTTCATTTTTGCACTGTGATGTGTAAGTCAGTTTTGCAGTGACAGACTTATTATACAGGTCTGATCACTTCATATACTTAACATTCAATCAATATCCAGAAAGTGTAGTTGGAAAGCCCAGACAGCTTTATAATATTTCCTTTCCGCCATTCTCAAGTATTTAAGAAATTGTCTAATATGATTATTAAACTGTTTTTATGTGTGATGGGTATAAATCTTCCATATTCTGTATTTGGTGACTTCTATACATTTGCGTGAAGTATTCATAGCTAGTCTGACTAAGTTGAGAAAGTTAAAGATCAGTTTCTACCCTTAACCTATCTCTCACACAGATGATTTCCTTGTGTACATTAATATATCAAAAATCATCCCACCAACTCGCTGATGTCTTTCATAAAGAGCTATTTATGCTTCTGTAACGATTGGAGCATATGAAATTCAAAGTGCAGATTTCATTTCTTCATGTTTAAGTTTGAATGTCTTTAGAAAAGAAAAATCTTGATCTTTAACTTACTACTTTCCGGCAATTTAGTCAGTAACACAATCTTCTGTTGTATTTCTTTAACATCAGCATAATTCCAATGATCAAACTGTTTTTGTATAAATCATTTCATGTATATCATGTATACATGGTTAGTATATGTACTTTGTATGAATTTGGAATGTGTAACATTTTTCTTAATAAATGTTTTTATTTTTAAAAAAAGCTGTTCTGGGCGCTTCAGTCCGGAACCATGCGGCTGCTATGATCGCAGGTTCGAATCCGGCCTCTGGCATGGATGTGTGTGGTGTCCTTAGGTTAGTTAGGTTTAAGTAGTTCTAAGTCAAGGGGACTGATCACCTTAGATGTTAACTCCCCTAGTGCTTAGAGCTACTTCTCTGAACCGCTTCCCTCAGGGGCAGAGGTAAGTGGGGCGTGGCCACCATGGGTAGCATGACGACAGAGGTGGAATGTTTTATTGTTTGTATTCCACTAGTCACAACTCGCTGGCCTGTGCGACCCGTACCGATCAGCTGTTATGGTATAAATTTTGACACGAAAGAAATATGGATTCGCGAATCCATTTTAGTGAGACAATCATTTTGAAATGCGGTGCATATTTGTTGCAAGGCATTTATAATACAGCGTAATGAGTACAAGGTAAACGACATTCAAAACACTTGATAAACCTTTGTGATTCTGACTCGTACTTAAGTCTAATATTGCATGTAAGTAAAATTAATGTTATCAGTCGATCACCTGTTCACACAGACAACACAGCAACACTTCGTCAGACGATGAATAACTTTTGGATTGCTGATGAAGGCAGCAATCAACAGCGAACAGTGACACGAGGTGTCCCGAATGATGCCGACTTCTAATGGAGCCGGTGGACAACTTATCGCAGCCTTACTGTAGTTAGTCCATCGTGGGATCACAACGCAGTAATTTATGCAGGTTATCCATTAATAAAAAGACTGGTATACACGTGGCCTGAGGTTCCGTCGCACAATGTCAGTATTGGCTCTTGAGCGTAAAAGTTTGACGACCGCTGCCTTAAAGGCTGATACCTGTGTGCCAGTCAGTACATCCTTTGACGGTCACTGCAGTAAACTTAGATTACATCTTGGCTTTATAGTACCTTCCCCATCATCATTCAAACCATCAGTGTCTCAACATAGGCAAGAAGTTGGGTGAAACTGTTTTATAACCGCAGTGAGGTGATGAATACGACTACTCTCTAGAAAACGAAGAGACAAGAACAGTAGTTTTGGAGTATTTTTTAGTTCAAACGGTGACTGATGTGTTGTAGCATCTCATTTCACTAAATTCAAATTATCAGGTATTATTTTGTATTATGTTCGTGACAAACCAAATTCATAGCTACAAAGAGGGATGAAAAATAGTTTCTTCTTATTTCACTTGTGTTGTTGTTGTCTTCAGTCCAAAGACTGGTTTGGTGCAGTTCTCCATGCTACTCTATCTGGTGCAACCCTTTTCATTTCCGAATAACTACTGCATCCTACATCCCTCTGAATCTGCTTACTGTATTCACCTCCTGGTCTCCCTCAACGATTTTTTCCGACATTTGTCCCCCAGTGCTAAACTGGTGAACCCTTGAAGCCTCAGAATGTGTCCCACTAACGGATGCCTTCTTTTGGTCAGGTTGTACCACAAATTTCTCTTCTCCCCAATTCTATTTTGCACCTCCTCATTAGTTACGTGATCTTCCCATCTAATCTTCAACATTCCTCTAAAGCGCCATTTTTCAAAAGCTTCTATTCTCTTCTTGTCTAAACTGATTATTGTCCTTGTTTCACTCCCATACATGGCTACACGCCATAAAATACTTTCGGAGAGGACTTTCTGACACTTAAATCTATACTTGATATTACCAAATTTCTCTTTTTCATAAACGCTTTGTATGCCACTGCCGATCTCCATTTTATATCCTCCCTCCTGCGTCCATCATCAGTTATTTTGCTTCCCAAATAGCAAAACTCATCTACTACTTTAAGTGTCTCATTTCCTAATATAATTTCCTCAGCATCACCTGATGTAAGTCGACTACATTCCATTATCCTCCTTTTGTTTTTGTTGATGTTTATCTTATACCCTCCTTTCAAAATACTGTCCATTCCATTCAACTGCTCTTTCAAGTCCTTTGCTGTCTCTGACAAAATTGCAGTGTCATCGGCAAACCTCAAAGTTTTTATTTCTTCTCTCTGACCTTAATTCCTACTCCAAATCGTTCTTTTGTTTCCCTTACTGCTTGCTCAATATACAGAGTGAACAACGTCGGAGATAGGCTACAACCCTATCCAACGGCCTTCTCGACCGCTGCTTGCCTATCGTGCCCCTCAACTCTTATAACTGCCATCTGGTTTCTATACAAATTGTAAATAGCCTTTTGCTCTCTCTCTATTTTATCTCTGCCACTTTTAGAATGCAAAAGAGAGTATTCCAGTCACCATTTTGAAAAGCTTTCTGTGCGTTTGCAAATGCTATGAACGTAGGTCTGCCTCTCCTTAACCTTTCTTCTATGGAAGTCGTAGGGTCAGTATTGAGTCTCGTGTTCCTACATTCCTCTTCAATCCAATCTGATCTTCCCCGAGGTTGGCTTCTACGAGTTATTCCATTCTTCTGTAAAGGATTCGTGCTAGTACATTGCAACCATGAGTTATCAAACTGAAAGTTCTGTAATTTTCACACCTGTCAGCACCTGCTTTATTTGGAACTGGGATTTTTACATTCGTCTTGAAGTCTGAGAGTATGTCGCTTGTGTCATACATCTTGCTCAGCAGGTATGAGTTTTGTCATGCATGGCTTTCCCAAAGCTATCAGCAGCTCTAATGGAATGTTATTTTACTCATTTTATTTTACCTACACATATTTTAACAGTGACTGGAATTTATGAAAGTAAATCATTTTCGATTTATTCAAAAAATAGACTTACAGCTCTTTTCTTACGAATGTTTATTGATTAAACATGACGGATGCTTTTAGTTACATTATGACTTTCTAACGTTCCATGAAAATTCGGATACGAAAACAGTTTTCACAAATGGAATAAAACAGAATTATTTCTCATAAAAATAGCTTTTATCTTTTGTTGACATTGTCATAAGTTATTTACTTATTGTATGTTTTCTGAGGCAACAAAAACGTTTCCCTTTACCTCCATTGCTGAGACTGAAGTTCTTTGATACTGATACGAAGGTTTCGTTTTCATTGTGTTGTATCAGAAATTCGCCCTATTCCATACACTGCATGTACATTTCAAATCGATTGAAAGTCTATAGTAAACTACAGTCGTTTAACACACCTATTGAATTCTTCCCCCATACCTGCTTATTGACCTTTTCAAATGTTCCGCACAACGATTGACAGTATGTACGCAGTATCTGGTGTCTTGAAGAAACAAATGAAAATATACGGTAAAGTTTTTCTGGATATCTAGGCAAAAAAGAATTTCTTATTCTAAGAAGTGAGTCTAAACACATGTTTCTGCTATTTTGACTCACAGAAAGATGCATAAATGTTTAGTGAATGTAGCTTTGACTAAAAGAACCAAAATATATTCGCACACGTGCAAGAGAGGCTTACGAGCGTTTGCGAAAAAAAATGCGGCGACAAGGTCTCTCAAATGTAAAAAATGGTGTTTCCCGAAGAGGTCTTTCACGTAATCAGCGGTTGTTAAGAACGCTACAACAAGAACAAGTTGCGTAACAATAACTGAAGGAGACTAAGGACATCTCTAGGTTAGGAAAAAATCAAATGTACTTCAGCGACGACTGCCGTCTTAACATTATTCACGCAGTATACTTTTCGGCTTATGCCCGTACTATATTCACTCCGGGTTTAGCCTTTCCAATAATGCCTCACAGACGTTACAGTTTCTTCTCAGTGCATATCCTTTACTCGATTTCTTAGCTGGTATACTGGAACTGAACACACAGCAGTCGAATCATCATAGTTTTTGGACAGATGTAAAGCAGACATTGTCGAATCAGATGTGAAGGAACTATAGGTACCAGGCTACCTCTAACAGTTAACTGGCGAAACTGCTTTTAGTATTTGAGAAATACATTCCTGATGATATTTACAAATTTCAAAAAGAAGATTTTTTTTTTTCGTCATCAGGCTTCTTACTGGTTTGATGAGGCCCGCCATGAATTCCTCTCCTGTGCTAACCTCTTCATCTCAGAGTAGCACTTGCAACCTACGTCCTAAGTTATTTGCAGAATGTATTAGAATCTCTGTCTTCCTCTACAGTTTTTGCCCTCTACGGCTCCCTCTAGTACCGTGGAAGTTATTCGCTCATGTCTTAACAGATGCCCTATCATCCTGTTTCTTCTCCTTATCAGTGTTTTCCACCTATTCCTTTCCTCTCCGATTCTGCGCAGAACTAACTCATTCCTGACCTTATCAGTCCACCTAATTTTCAACATTCATCTCTAGCATCACATCTCAAATGCATCGATTCTCTTCTGTTCCGGTTTTCCCATAGGCCATGTTTCACTACCATATACTCCTGTACTCCAGACGTACGTTCTCAGAAAATTCTTAATCAAATTAAGGCCGATATTTGATGTTAGTAGATTTCTCGTGGCCAGGAATGCCCTTTTGGCCAATAGTAGTCTACTTTTGATGTCCTCCTTGCTCTGTCCGTCATTGGTTATTTTACTGCCTTGGTAGCAGAGTTCCTTAACTTCATCTACTTCGTGACCATCAATCCTGCTTTTAAGTTTCTCGCTGTTCTCATTTCTACTACATCTCATTACCTTCGTCTTTCTTCGATTTTCTCCCAGTCCATACTCTGTACTCATTAGACTGTTCATTCCGTTCAATAGATCATGTAAATCTTCTTCACATTCACTCAAGATAGCAATGACATTAGAAAATCGTATCATTGATATCCTGTCACCTTCAATTTTAATTCCACCCGTGAACGTTTCTTTTATTAATATCATTGCTTCCCCTATGAACAGACTGAACAGTAGGGGCGAAAGGGTTAATCCTTGTCTTACACCATTTTTCATACGATCACTTCGTTCTTGGTCGT
Organism: Schistocerca cancellata; assembly: GCF_023864275.1. NCBI lineage: Eukaryota > Metazoa > Arthropoda > Insecta > Orthoptera > Acrididae > Schistocerca > Schistocerca cancellata. The sequence continues at coordinate 614,728,353 of NC_064630.1, read as the reverse complement.
CCACTCTTATTATTCCCTCATGGCTGTTGTACATATTGTATATGGCCCGTCTCTCCCTGTAGTTTTACACTTTTTTCAGAATTTCGAACATCTTGCACCATTTTACTTTGTCGAAAGCGTTTTCCAGGTCTACAGATCCTATGAACGTTGCTGATTCTTCCACCTATAGGGGCAGTTTCCCACCCTTAGGACAGAAGAGTGCCCTGAATATCTGTCCGCTCCTACGTCTTCTTTGACAAGGCCTTTGCCAGAATGATGGTGACTTCTTATGCCGAAAGTCTTCGGCCACCAATGCTGATTATTATTAATCAAAATTTAAGCTGCGGCGGGATTCGAATCCGGGACCATAGACAGAAGAGGATACCCCTAGACGATGTTTATGGAATTGTATATTGATGTCTTCTTTTCAACATGAAAAGAAGTTCGAAAAATAACAGTATTTAAGTTTTTTGCTTTTGTTAAGAAGCGCCGGTTTTTATATGCGACGTATTATCTCCCTTTGTGTATTATACACAACGATTTTCAGTATGGAAATGTTGCAGTGCCTGTTTATATTCGTAAACGAGTGTCTGTCCTGGTTGGGAGGGGGGTGGGAGTTTGAGAGGATGAATCTTATAACAATGAAAAAATATCAGTCACTTTTCATATAACCAACGTAATTCTTAGACATGATACTTGATAGTGAAACTTAACCTACCCTGATAATATTTCATCCTGCTAAAGACTAAATATTCGCAGCACATGAATTTTGGGATTTAAACAATATTGCTTCAAAAATCCCACCGTTCCGCTGTATAAAACATCTGCACCTCTTTACGTATGTTTTCTGATTCACGTTCGCTTGTTTGAAGTCCATGTTAGCTTGCAAGTAAATTTGTAATTTTGTCAGTGAGTTGATCTCTGCTTGTGTCTATAACTGCATGTTAATTTTTTTTTTTGTTTTTTTTTGTTTCGTGCCCCACTGTCGAGTTTAGAATGAGTCTCAGGATAAGGAGATTCACACACACTACCGCGTGTGTGCAGATTTCATAAAAATTTCCACAGCTCCAGTATTAAAAATTCTTGGTCCGACATCCTTTCAAATATCAGCTGAATTTTCACGTCTTAGAAAATCTTTCACAATTATTTGTACGTCTTGTTCTTCGTCTTGCTTTACAATCTCCTGATCACCATATGTAATGACCTATTCTCTCACTGAAACGTCTTCTTTTCTACGTTTCCCGTATCTTGATTCCGAGTTTGAGGCTGTTTATCCCTTGGATTCAATTATAGTACTGTGTCGCACTTAAACAAACACATCCCGATTTTGACATAATCACACATCGAATCCCACTGAAACGTTTATTGTCATTCCCTGCTTGGCAACAATATATTTCTGTCGCCAATATATCTACATATTTTTCTCAGTTTAATGGAAACTTTAGAATTCCTTTACAGTTCAAAGCTGTGCTGGTCCACACTAATCTTCTTTCTTCACCAACTGTTAAGTTCAGAGTTCTGCCAGAACCATTCAAACAGTCTCACGCTTGGAATCATAGCTGTCCTCTTTCATCAACCCTCCAAGTATTCCACCGTCCATTCTGAGACTCTACACTCCTTAAACCCAGTGTAGTTTGCAGTAAGGTAAAGCACTCACCGTTGTGACTGACAACTCGCAATTTCTCACAAACACAACTTTTATTTATGTAAGTTCACAAGGTTGATGACTGAACGACAAACGAACGGTAACAATAATTATGTCAGTAAAAGTCACACAATAGAGGCAAAAAATAGTTCACTTCTAATTTTCCACAAAGGTTCGTGGTAACACACACTTACACTCACACTAGTAACAGGCCAGTTCAGAGACGAAGACGTAATCTTTAACGGTCGAACTACACTAGGTCGGCATTCGGAGTGAACTGTACTTCGGGACTGGCTCTAGCCCCTAAACAGATGTCTGCAGCCAGTCAGGTTTTGGCGTAGTGATACTTCCTGCAGGCCATGACTCGAGCTCCCCCTGCAGGAAGTAGTGCTCGGAATGTCTGTTTTCATAATCTTCAATGTAAATAGCCGGTGTTTACCATGGTGCTTTTGGTACGCCTTGGACATAGACAACCTCGTCCTCTGCGGTGTAATATGGGTTGCCGGCCCTCAGGGGCTACGTTGGCTCCAGTATAACATTCACTACTGTCGTCGTCTACAACAGAGTAATTATTGCAACAGACCTGTTATATTTCGTTAACAATTTAATATATGTGTCAAGTGTATGTTCTCACGATTTTGGCGTTATGTAACTCAATCACTAAAAACAAAATCCTCATAGGATCGCTTTGTAGTCTGTCTGTCTGTGTGTCTATCCGACTGTTAAGACCCTTTTTTATCAGCAGTGGGTATAGATATCAATTTAACATTTATGAAACATGCTCAGGTCTATGTTATATTGGTAGCGTAAAAATTTAAGCTTCAAGTGAAATCAATCAAAAGATATGGCCACTTATGTCACTTATTTCGATACAAAACACTCTCAAAGGCTGTAGGATACTTCCTTTTGACCCACAGCTGGGCCGATCTCGGCGTGCCAAACTTCGCAATTGCCATGTGTTTGGTCCGCGCGAGGGCCAATACGCGGGTTGTCTCGGTTTTGCTCGGTGCTTCTCTGAAGTACCAGGAAAAGCTTGATGTTTCATTGAGCATTGCGGTGACCCATTTGTCGGTCGGCGCAACTGTCTCAGTTCAGCAGAATCGGTCTGTCAGCCCTGTTTAACCTTCGCTATTTGTTCATTGTATGAAGGAGGTTGACAGTTCTAGGGTGACTGTTTGCACAAAAAGAGGCAGTCTAGCGACCTATCGTCGCAGTACTTTAAAATGAACGGGAAAGACAGAACAGAGGAAACAGACTTCTCTGTTCGCATAACAACAGCTACTGCATATCTGCTATGAAACGGCATTGCAATACCGTGCTGAAAGAATTTAAAGATTTAGTTGAGAATCAGAGATCAAAATATTATAACGTTCGACAGATGGGATTCAGTGTTCTGCACGTAGAGAGCTCTTTATGCTAAATTTGCAGGCATGGAGCACGTGGAGAAATTGGTTGTACGAATTGCAAGATTTCTGAAGATGTACGTATTATTCCATTGTCATTTGCAACCGTTTTCAATGGAAAAGAACGAAGAGTATGGAGACTCCGTATATTACTGCAAAGTACACTGGTTAAGTCAAGAGGCATAGTTGGACCATTTTTTTCCATTTAAAACTCCCTATTTTTTAATTTATCAAGGAAAATGAACTGCAGAAACGGAAATTAGAACGTAAGGCATTCATAAAGAAAATCGTGTTGTAGAAGTGACACATTCTGACAAACACAAAGCCTACTACCCTGAGCTCACTGCCGTTAAAGAAAGGGCGAGGTTTGAAGAATTTGTGGTTACAAGGATAGTTTTATAAAGAGTTTGAAGACTCTGTCTGTCTTACACACGTTTCCGAGCTGTTTAGAAGACCGTTTGCAGTTTCAGTTGAAAGTGCTCCTGTGCTTGTGCAGATGTAACTGACTGAGCTGCAAGGTGTTTCAAGATTTAATGACAAGATTTTTTTTTCGTCATCAGGCTTCTTACTGGTTTGATGAGGCCCGCCATGAATTCCTCTCCTGTGCTAACCTCTTCATCTCAGAGTAGCACTTGCAACCTACGTCCTAAGTTATTTGCAGAATGTATTACAATCTCTGTCTTCCTCTACAGTTTTTGCCCTCTACGGCTCCCTCTAGTACCGTGGAAGTTATTCGCTCATGTCTTAACAGATGCCCTATCATCCTGTTCCTTCTCCTTATCAGTGTTTTCCACCTATTCCTTTCCTCTCCGATTCTGCGCAGAACTAACTCATTCCTGACCTTATCAGTCCACCTAATTTTCAACATTCATCTCTAGCATCACATCTCAAATGCATCGATTCTCTTCTGTTCCGGTTTTCCCATAGGCCATGTTTCACTACCATATACTCCTGTACTCCAGACGTACGTTCTCAGAAAATTCTTAATCAAATTAAGGCCGATATTTGATGTTAGTAGATTTCTCGTGGCCAGGAATGCCCTTTTGGCCAATAGTAGTCTACTTTTGATGTCCTCCTTGCTCTGTCCGTCATTGGTTATTTTACTGCCTTGGTAGCAGAGTTCCTTAACTTCATCTACTTCGTGACCATCAATCCTGCTTTTAAGTTTCTCGCTGTTCTCATTTCTACTAAATCTCATTACCTTCGTCTTTCTTCGATTTTCTCCCAGTCCATACTCTGTACTCATTAGACTGTTCATTCCGTTCAATAGATCATGTAAATCTTCTTCACTTTCACTCAAGATAGCAATGACATTAGAAAATCGTATCATTGATATCCTGTCACCTTCAATTTTAATTCCACCCGTGAACGTTTCTTTTATTAATATCATTGCTTCCCCTATGAACAGATTGAACAGTAGGGGCGAAAGGGTTAATCCTTGTCTTACACCATTTTTCGTACGATCACTTCGTTCTTGGTCATCCACTCTTATTATTCCCTCATGGCTGTTGTACATATTGTATATGGCCCGTCTCTCCCTGTAGTTTTACACTTTTTTCAGAATTTCGAACATCTTGCACCATTTTACTTTGTCGAAAGCGTTTTCCAGGTCTACAGATCCTATGAACGTTGCTGATTCTTCCACCTATAGGGGCAGTTTCCCACCCTTAGGACAGAAGAGTGCCCTGGATATCTGTCCGCTCCTACGTCTTCTTTGACAAGGCCTTTGCCAGAATGATGGTGACTTCTTATGCCGAAAGTCTTCGGCCACCAATGCTGATTATTATTAATCAAAATTTAAGCTGCGGCGGGATTCGAATCCGGGACCATAGACAGAAGAGGATACCCCTAGACGATGTTTATGGAATTGTATATTGATGTCTTGTTTTCAACATGAAAACAAGTTCGAAAAATAACAGTATTTAAGTTTTTTGCTTTTGTTAAGAAGCGCCGGTTTTTTATAAGCGACGTATTATCTCCCTTTGTGTATTATACACAACGATTTTCAGTATAGAAATGTTGCAGAGCCTGTTTATATTCGTAAACGAGTGTCTGTCCTGGTTGGGAGGGTGGTGGGAGTTTGAGAGGATGAATCTTATAACAATGAAAAAATATCAGTCACTTTTCATATAACCAACGTAATTCTTAGACATGATACTTGATAGTGAAACTTAACCTACCCTGATAATATTTCATCCTGCTAAAGACTAAATATTCGCAGCACACGAATTTTGGGATTTAAACAATATTGCTTCAAAAATCCCACCGTTCCGCAGTATAAAACATCTGCACCTCTTTACGTATGTTTTCTGATTCACGTTCGCTTGTTTGAAGTCCATGTTAGCTTGCAAGTAAATTTGTAATTTTGTCAGTGAGTTGATCTCTGCTTGTGTCTATAACTGCACGTTAATTTTTGTTTTTTGTTTTTTTTGTATTTTTTGTTTCGTGTCCCACTGTCGAGTTTAGAATGAGTCTCAGGATAAGGAGATTCATACACACTACCGCGTGTGTGCAGATTTCATAAAAATTTCCACAACTCCAGTATTAAAAATTCTTGGTCCGACATCCTTTCAAATATCAGCTGAATTTTCACGTCTTAGAAAATCTTTCACAATTATTTGTACGTCTTGTTCTTCGTCTTGCTTTACAATCTCCTGATCACCATATGTAATGACCTATTCTCTCACTGAAACGTCTTCTTTTCTACGTTTCCCGTATCTTGATTCCGAGTTTGAGGCTGTTTATCCCTTGGATTCAATTATAGTACTGTGTCGCACTTAAACAAACACATCCCGATTTTGACATAATCACACATCGAATCCCACTGAAACGTTTATTGTCATTCCCTGCTTGACAACAATATATTTCTGTCGCCAATATATCTACATATTTTTCTCAGTTTAATGGAATCTTAAGAATTCCTTTACAGTTCAAAGCTGTGCTGGTCCACACTAATCTTCTTTCCTCACCAACTGTTAAGTTCAGAGTTCTGCCAGAACCATTCAAACAGTCTCACGCTTGGAATCATAGCTGTCCTCTTTCATCAACCCTCCAAGTATTCCACCGTCCATTCTGAGACTCTACACTCCTTAAACCCAGTGTAGTTTGCAGTAAGATAAAGCACTCACCGTTGTGACTGACAACTCGCAATTTCTCACAAACACAACTTTTATTTATGTAAGTTCACAAGGTTGATGACTGAACGACAAACGAACGGTAACAATAATTATGTCAGTAAAAGTCACACAATAGAGGCAAAAAATAGTTCACTTCTAATTTTCCACAAAGGTTCGTGGTAACACACACTTACACTCACACTAGTAACAGGCCAGTTCAGAGACGAAGACGTAATCTTTAACGGTCGAACTACACTAGGTCGGCATTCGGAGTGAACTGAACTTCGGGACTGGCTCTAGCCCCTAAACAGATGTCTGCAGCCAGTCAGGTTTTGGCGTAGTGATACTTCCTGCAGGCCATGACTCGAGCTCCCTCTGCAGGAAGTAGTGCTCGGAATGTCTGTTTCCATAATCTTCAATGTAAATAGCCGGTGTTTACCATGGTGCTTTTGGTACGCCTTGGACATAGACAACCTCGTCCTCTGCGGTGTAATATGGATTGCCGGCCCTCAGGGGCTACGTTGGCTCCGGTATAACATTCACTACAGTCGTCGTCTGCAACAGAGTAATTATTGCAACAGACCTGTTATATTTCGTTAACAATTTAATATATGTGTCAAGTGTATGTTCTCACGATTTTGGCGTTCTGTAACTCAATCACTAAAAACAAAATCCTCATAGGATCGCTTTGTAGTCTGTCTGTCTGTGTGTCTATCCGACTGTTAAGACCCTTTTTTCTCAGCAGTGGGTATAGGTATCAATTTAACATTTATGAAACATGCTCAGGTCTATGTTATATTGGTAGCGTAAAAATTTAAGCTTCAAGTGAAATCAATCAAAAGATATGGCCACTTATGTCACTTATTTCGATACAAAACACTCTCAAAGGCTGTAGGATACTTCCTTTTGACCCACAGCTGGGCCGATCTCGGCGTGCCAAACTTCACAATTGCCATGTGTTTGGTCCGCGCGAGGGCCAATACGCGGGTTGTCTCGGTTTTGCTCGGTGCTTCTCTGAAGTACCAGGAAAAGCTTGATGTTTCATTGAGCATTGCGGTGACCCATTTGTCGGTCGGCGCAACTGTCTCAGTTCAGCAGAAACGGTCTGTCAGCCCTGTTTAACCTTCGCTATTTGTTCATTGTATGAAGGAGGTTGACAGTTCTAGGGTGACTGTTTGCACAAAAAGAGGCAGTCTAGCGACCTATCGTCGCAGTACTTTAAAATGAACGGGAAAGACAGAACAGAGGAAACAGACTTCTCTGTTCGCATAACAACAGCTACTGCATATCTGCTATGAAACGGCATTGCAATACCGTGCTGAAAGAATTTAAAGATTTAGTTGAGAATCAGAGATCAAAATATTATAACGTTCGACAGATGGGATTCAGTGTTCTGCACGTAGAGAGCTCTTTATGCTAAATTTGCAGGCATGGAGCACGTGGAGAAATTGGTTGTACGAATTGCAAGATTTCTGAAGATGTACGTATTATTCCATTGTCATTTGCAACCGTTTTCAATGGAAAAGAACGAAGAGTATGGAGACTCCGTATATTACTGCAAAGTACACTGGTTAAGTCAAGAGGCATAGTTGGACCATTTTTTTCCATTTAAAACTCTCTATTTTTTAATTTATCAAGGAAAATGAACTGCAGAAACGGAAATTAGAACGTAAGGCATTCATAAAGAAAATCGTGTTGTAGAAGTGACACATTCTGACAAACACAGTCCACTACCCTGAGCTCACTGCCGTTAAAGAAAGCGCGAGGCTTGAAGAATTTGTGGTTACAAGGATAGTTTTATAAAGAGTTTGAGGACTCTGTCTGTCTTACACACGTTTCCGAGCTGTTTAGAAGACCGTTTGCAGTTTCAGTTGAAAGTGCTCCTGTGCTTGTGCAGATGTAACTGACTGAGCTGCAAGGTGTTTCAAGTTTTAATGACAAATCTTGTTACGTTAAAACTGTCCAGTAAGTCTACATTACTTTCCGCTTATCGTAGATCGCGATCACGAGACTACTTGAGTGTGAAACCATGTGGAACTGTCGGAGTCCGTCCATACGCCGATAGTTTGTACCATATATAAATTTCATTATGTCTTCAGAGTACCAAAAGTAATGAAATAATATTGACAATTTGTTTTGTTTGTGACCTATACTGTCGATAAATGCGAAATGTAGAACCACGTCGCATGCAGCGCTACTGCACTGCCATTTAAATAAGGCACTTTCGCAGTTTTCCCCTCTTCCCTCTCCTTGCGCTCAGACAGCGTGGCGTGGGGCTAAGGAAAATGTGCAGCTAGAGTGAGCGTTTTTGGTACTCTCGCATGGGCAAGGTCCGTGAGACGAAAGTTTGGTCACTCATGACCTATAGCCACGAAATTTGACAAGAAGCCTGAGGTTTCACAGCACAAGTAAAGACAAAAATCTGAAAATTGTTAATTTGTAATTATATCACGTACAAAAATATTTTGTTGCCACTTGTTCTTCGTGTGTCTGCATATGTTTCCGTGTCTTTTCTTAGCAACTGGTAGCAGTATCAAGTTGCAGTTTAGGTACTGCGATCTAAAGTCCCTTGACGTAAAATTCTCAAGGTTCTACGTCAGCGCAATTAAAAGATATCACTAATCCATGTTACATATTTTGATACTGAAAAACTCACTCATCAAAACCTATAGGATACTTCCCTTTGACCTAGAATCGTAAAATTTGGCAGGAAGCAAAGACTAAATCTGCAGTCCGGAACCGCGGGACTGCTACGGTCGCAGGTTCGAATCCTGCCTCGGGCATGGTGTGTGTGATGTCCTTAGGTTAGTTAGGTTTAAGTAGTTTTAAGTTCTAGGGGACTTATGACCTAAGATGTTGAGTCCCATAGTGCTCAGAGCCATTTGAACCATTTGAAAGACTAAATCCGAAAAGTGTTAATTTTTATTTATATCACACTACTTTGACTGTTCGGTCAGTTCTGGGTAGAATAGTTCAACGAAACGCACACAGCACTGATGTAATATTCTACAATATTTATTATTTGTTTCACGAACCAGTTTTCAGCTGTTACGCAATCGTCAGGTACAAATAAAAATATGTGGTACAGTAAAATGTTGTTGGATCAATGATTTTTAACTAGTCAGTTAACAGAGTATCTCCACTTCCAGAAGTGAAAATGTTAATCTTAGAATTAGAACTAAACAAGAGGGAGTATTTCAGTACAAATGCAATTTAAGATTATTTAACTAAGATAAAACGTGTGGAACATTAACTAATGAACTACAGACAAATTACAACAGTTGTACAGAGAAGAAAAAATTGGACGGTAATGTTCGGTGACGTAGTCCCATGATGTGGCTGAATAAAATAATATTGTCTTTAATAGGTTCTAATTTACAAACATATAAGTTATACTACTGATATTAAGCAGGTGAGTGAAGCCGTTGTGATTGTACAAAGTAAAATTTTTTAACACAACGAGAGAAATTATACTGACTAAATTAAAGGAAAATGGGGCATGTGAGTGAGAGTGGTAATTTACAACGTGGCCAGGATGGGATTATGAATAGTATCTGCAGTTAGTAGAAGTGGAGAGTAAGGGAACTGTGACAGGTCATTCAGTGCTAAGTTTGGGCTGATGGACACATATTATTATTCCCATTATTCCACAATTGTTCACCTTTCTTCCCGTTTTTTGTTAGGACTCCATTTTCTCACGAACGGATAGTGGTATAGATTTGCGATGTACGTCCAGTATTAGTCTATACAGTCTCTTGGCTGTGTATGAAATTTATGTTTCTAAGATAGTGTAGTCAAAATATGTGGCAATATACGTCACGTATTTTGAGACTCACAAACGGACTCATCAGAACTATCTACATATATGCCGCGTCTGGGGGGCTAGCAGCAGACCGCATGCTTGAAGTTGTGGGATTCAATCTCGGTGTGGCCAAGGATTTTCCAATCTTCCTCTTAAAAGTGCCTTCACCTATCAACGATGTGATAAGTTGTCAGAAACAATGCCTGGTTCAGATGTCACTTTAAACTAGAAGTTCCATTTCCCATGCAGAAGGAACAGGGCAAGTTAGAGACACTCAAGTCACTGAAGTGGCGTCAATAAAAAGACTTGCACGAGGTCATTAAGCCACACAGAATTATTAGTATTATCTATATTCAAAACGAAGTTTGTACGGAACTGTCAGAAAGCAATTCCTATTCGTACTTGTCCGGTTTGTAATTATTTACAACATTAGTGTTCTAAAAATAATTTATGTGAGGAGAGAGAAAACGTTTTAAATGTTGACAACCTATCCCCAGTCCCAGCGGAAGGGATAAGCACTAGCTAAGGCAGCGTCGAAATCGGGAGAAACATCAAAAATATTTCCGTCAGCCAATTCCGAATTAAATCTTTCTGATAATTTGGTTCGTTCTGTGAGAACACCACTGCTATCTTTCCCCACCATCATTCAGTGTAGAAGTTGGTCCGAATTACTTTCCAGTTCTCTTGGTAAGTGTTCCCCTGGTAATCATTTCTCACCCAGTCCCGTACATGTACGTTTCTTCTGGAGTGTTCGTCAGAACCAAGACGTATTTTTATTCATCTTATATCATTCATAGGAAGTTTACAACTTTCTGTATTGGTCTTGTAGGTTTCATACCTTCTGCACAAACCACATCATTTGAAGAATTGGCAAAAGATAACCTGCTAGCTAAAGTGGACCTGTGAGGGCAGGTTGGAGAAGCGTCTACATACCTCATCTCGAAGACTTGTTGAAACTTATTCACATTACATTTTCGAAACTTTCATTCTTCTCTGCCAGCAGGTATTTCGAAACATTCTATATAATGCAACCGAATGAATTTGCATATCACAACTGGAACCAGAACCGGTCTGGTGCAGACAAAAAATTAAATCTGTGCACCATTTGCAGAGACCAAGCTATGCCATAGAGCCTAGTACGATAGCTTGCCAACTGCTTCAGGCACAGCGTACGTCTGGCAACACAATGTTTTCACATTCTGTTTCGGATCCAGACAAACCTTTTGTGTCAAGGGCGGTTTGCCGCTATGGCCGAGTGGTTCTACTTGCTTCAGTCCGAAACCACGTGGCTGCTACGGTCGCAGGTTCGAATCTTGCGTCGGGCATGGATGTGTGTGTTGTCCTTAGATTAGTTAGGTTTAAGTAGTTCTAAGTCTATAGGTTTGATAACCTCAGATGCTAAGTCCCATAGTGCGCAGAGTCATTTGAACCATCAAGGGCGGTTTGGGTTATCAAAATTCATCTATAAATACGTACACATTAGAGGTATCCGTGGTGTTCTCATCGACCGAGAGTGACAAATATGAAATACCTGAAAAATGTCATATTACGGCCAAAAGGAAGCAATGACGGGAGCGGCAGCTACAAACGTGGCTCCGCTCCCTCGCGCCACCTGACGTTACTCGGTCTCCCCAGCAGGCCGGAGCTGCTACGAGCTGCCCAACTCGCCTTCCGCACACGCGTCGTTTCGGCCCTCTCTGACTGGTCCCAACAGCCGTAATTGTAGGTATATAAGCGGGAAATAGTGCCAGTCCCGAATTGCCGATGACACCGCCTTCCTCGCCCTTTATCCTACCTTTCAACGGTCCCAACGTACCCTTCAAACCCGCCTCGATCAGTTCACTGCCTGGCGCAACCAGTAGCTCCTTCGCATCAACCTTCCCAAGACCAAGGCAATCATCACAGGTCTTACCACGCATTCCTTCTGGCTCTACAATTTTTACCTAACCATTTACGGTCGTCGTATCCTCCTCAGTCCTACACTGAAATACCTTGGCCTCTCCCTTGACCGTCACCTCACCAGGACTCCCCATGTCCTTACAATCCAATGCAAAGCCCACAATAGACTCCACCTCCTGAAACTCCTGTCCAGCGAGACATGGGGATTGCATCCTTCCACCTTCCTTCACACCTACAAATCCTTGATCTGCCCCAGCCTTTGTTATACCAGCGTCGCTAGGATTCCTGCATCTCCCAGATTCTACAGGGTGTTACAAAAAGGTACGGCCAAACTTTCAGGAAACATTCCTCACACACAAAGAAAGAAAATATGTTATGTGGACATGTTGGCCGTTCCTTATTGTAACCCCCTGTATAAATCCCTTCAAATCCTAGAAAGCCATGCACTCTGCCTCATCTTCTGTATCTGTCTTCTGTCCCCCATGAAAATCCTCTACAGCCTCATCCCTATCTCCCATCTTATTCTTTCCCTCGAACACATCCATATCCTGTACATTTTGTGCCGACTCAATCCCCCCACCCCCGGGGTCTCCACTCCTCTCCACTCCCAGCCCATTGCCGCACCTTTACCACTGTGTCCCGCCCTCTCTCCATCTCCACCCCCACAAACCTCCCTTCCCAACGAAAGTACCTCTACCTACCCCTCCTCGATGATGACTTCAACCTGATCTCTACCCCTCGTACCAACTCTAACCCCACCTTCCAACTCCTATTCCTCAGGGCTCCCTCTCCACTCCTCTACCCTTCCCCTGCGCGATTTTCCTCGCTCCTACAGCCCCTCCCTTTCCTGTGCCCCCTCCTGGGTCTCTGAGGTGTGTTGTCATCAGCTGAACGAGGTAACACTGTAACAATATAATGTGTGTTTCAGTGCTGCCTGGGTCGTATACACTGAAGCGCCGAAGAAACTGTTATAAGCATGCGTATTCAAATACAGAGATATGTAGATAGGCAGAATAAGATGCTGGTGTTGTCAACGCCTGTATAAGACACGAAGTTTCTGGCGCAGTTCTTAGATCATTTACTGCTGCTACAATGGCAGGTTATCATGATATAAGTGAGTTTCAACATGGTGTTATAGTCGACGCTCGAGCGATGGGTCACAGCGTCTCCGAGGTAGCGATGAAGTGGAGCTTTTCCCTATGACTATTTCACTAGCGTACTGTGAATATAAAGAATCCGACAAAAAATCGAATCTCCGACAGCGCTGAGGCCGGAAAACGATCCTGCAAGAACGGGGTCAACGACTACTGAAGAGAATCGTTCAGCGAGACAGAAGTACAACCCTTCCGCAAATTGCTGCAGATGCAAATGCTGGGCCATCAACAAGTGTCAACGTGCGAAGCGTTCAACGAAACATCGTCGATATGGGCTTCGGAGCCGAAGGTCCACCCGCGTATCCTTTAGGACTGCAAGACATAAAGTTTCACACCTCGCCTCTGTCCCGTCAGCACCGACATCGGACTGTTGATTCCTGAAAACATGTTGCCTAATCTGACGAGTCTCGTTTTAAATTGTATCGAGCCGATGGATGTGTACGGGTATGCAAAAAACCTCATGAATCCATAGAACCAGCATGTCCGCAGGGGACTGTTCAAGCTAGTGGAGGCTCTGTAATAGTGTGAGGCTTGTGCAGGTAGAGTTATATGGGACCCATAATACGTCTAGATACGACTCTGACAAGTGACACGTAAATCAGCATCCTGTATGATCACCTGCATCCATTCATATCCATTGTGTATTCTGACGGACTTGGGCATTTCCAGCAGGACAATGCGAAGCGCTCACGTCCAGAATTGCTAAAGAGTTGCCTCAGAAACACTCTTCCGAGTTTAAACACTTTCACTGGCCAGAAAACTCACCAGACATGAACATTATTGAGCATATCTGGGATGCCTTGCATCGTGCTGTCCAGAAGAGATCACCACTCCCTCGTACTCTTACCGATTTATGGACTGCCCAGCAGGATTCATGGTATCAGTTCCCTCCTGCACTACTTCGGACATTAGACATGCCACGCCGTATTGTGGCACTTATGCGTGCTCTCGGGGCCCTACGCAATATTAGGCAGGTGTGTAGTATATTTTGCTCTTCAGTGTAATAATTGGGCTAAAAAATGGTTCAAATGGCTCTGAGCACTATGGGACTCAACTGCTGAGGTCATTAGTCCCCTAGAACTTAGAACTAGTTAAACCTAACTAACCTAAGGACATCACAAACATCCATGCCCGAGGCAGGATTCGAACCTGCGACCGTAGCGGTCTTGCGGTTCCAGACTGCAGCGCCTTTAACCGCACGGCCACGTCGGCCGGCTAATTGGGCTACTAATGAAGTACATACTGATGCAGTGTTGTACAGTACACCGTCCTCAGACACCTACAGAAGTACCTGCATACGTACCCGCTACATCCTGTTTCTGAATGCTCTCACGCAATTGTGGAATTTCTGTTTAAATGCCTATTTACAATTGCGTATTGTCATTTAATCTCCAGATTTGTTAAGTTAGTAGTTTATACAAGGTTTTCTACTGTGGATTCTTGAGTACACTAACACCGGCTAAATCAGCGTATTTTATTTCTTTTCTTTTTTTTTCAAGGGCTCTTACTGAGCATATTGTTGAAATTTAGAGACCAGCTTACCCTAGACGTAGGAACAGCAGGCAAAGGATTATTTCGTGGTCATTGCTCCGTTTATAGCTTCATTCACCACTAATAATCGGTCAGGACTACTATATCCACTTCTAAAGGGAATTTTTTCTTTTGTTTTATTATAATCCATTGTCAGTCGTCAGTTGAAAATTTATTTTTATTTCTCTTTACCTGTTTCAACAAATTAATTTTTCCTCGTCAGGAATCTACAATATTAGGAATATTATAGATCTTCAGACCTTGACTATACATTTATGTAAATTATAAGAAATGTGTTGCACTTACTTAGAAGTGTCTTAGATGATTTCAATGTCTTCATGGAACCATAATTCCGTGATATGTCCAAGAACGTACATATTGTATGTGATTATTGTGAACACAGACTGAGATATTGACAATTTACAGTAACTTAATTACATCTATGTATATGTCAAGCTGTTGTGGCAGCAGCAACGAACATATCTAATACCATACAAAAATTATAACTAAGGTATATAAAGAAGAAATACGTAACACATTTGAAACACATGGCACATAGTTCTAATATATAGTTCACAAGAGGATAAAATTAATCAAAACTAGACATAGTTGTCTCACTGGGAATTCCGCGATCGTTCAATAAGTAAAATATGGAGTTTCAGTCTTCGATCGCTATTCTTTATTTTCAATTACCGGTTTCGGGCTAGCTGCCCATCTTCAGATCATATGTTGTAGTTACAGAGTAACTTGTCCGTACAGAACACACAGACTTATGACAGTGAACAGTGTGTTCTGTACGGACAAGTTACTCTGTAACTACAACATATGATCTGAAGATGGGCAGCTAGCCCGAAACCGGTAATTGAAAATAAAGAATAGCGATCGAAGACTGAAACTCCATATTTTAGGATAAAATTAAGGTTAACATTTACAGTAAACCCACCACAACAGATAACATCATTCATAGCACTTCTTGTCATCTCCGTAACTACAAAAAGGCGTTCTTTCACGCTATGATCGACCGTGGATCATTCACAGGATCTTCGGACATTTTATTCTGCTCTTAAATTCCAGTGCACCAATGAGAGTAGATAATACAACAAGCGCAAACATAATACACATGCATTAGCATCCCGTTAAATACATACAAGTAACACAGTCATCCATTTAATTAGCTTATTTAGATTACATATGCTGCGTAAATGATACCACAAACCAAATCGAGTTGTCGCAAAACAAAAATAAAACATTTTCTCGCCATCGAGAAGCCTTCAATGTACTCCCACAGTTTTAATTTCATAGAAATAGTAAAACACGAGTTTAGTGTTTGTAAATACCGTTATCTTTCAGGTATTCAAGCCCGCAGTTACTCTACTAACTCGTTAACTGAATGCTTTTAGAGAAAGCAAACTTAAATAAGGCTGTTACATGTACTAGTGAGAAATTAGAAGCCAATACAAGATACAACTGACGATAGCTACTTCAAATACTTTAACTGTGACATCAGGTTTTTCTTATTGTGAGTTTGCTCCAAATTTTGACATCACACAACTCTAAGTGTGCTACTTTTAACTAACAAATGAGACAAACGCGAAATTTAGTAGTTATTTTATGAGTGTCTGTTCTTCAGTAGAGGCACTGTACTCGTCTTGGTGATCTGAACTCTACGTACGAGAAGGATGCCACGAATCGAAAAACACTATTTTAACTGAATACGTGGTTTTAGCTGTATTTAATTATCGTAATTTTGTTCAAAATGGTTCAAATGGGTCTGAGCACTATGGGACTCAACTTCTGAGGTCATCAGTTCCCTAGAACGTAGAACTACTTAAACCTAACTAACCTAAGGACGCCACACACATCCATGCCCGAGGCAGGATTCGAACCTGCGACCGGTGGTCTCGCCGTTCCAAACTGTAGCGCCTAGAAACGCACGGCCACTCCGGCCGGCCGTAATTTTGTCACAGGCGGCCTTGATGTACTTCTGTCATAGTCTATGGCGGACCACCTAACAGTCGTCAACGCAGCGACTGTTTGCGAAGGGCGTAACTTGCAGTTCTTACAGAGTAATTGAGAGTAAGTCTTTGGAATACTGGATGGATTAAGTGTACCATAACATTATTCTATTGAAAGAGGATTGCTGCATACCCCTTAAATCTGAGTGAACAGTGGATTCTGCATGCCTCATGTATGGACAGTGCGCCTAAAGCTACACGCTATGGTCATAGTTCTAGTAAATATTGAGAATGTAGACCATGCTATTTGTAATAGGACTATCGGTGAAAATCAGCCACTTACTTATTTTCTAGACATAAATTCATGTCATTTCATTAACTACATGATTTTCCAATCCTACACGCTCATCACTCTTAAACATTCCAAATTATACGAACGCCAGGGCAGGGGAGGGCGCAGAAGTTGTTATAGTAGAATATGCGCTTTACTTGTGTGACACTGGCACAGATATAATTTTGCTATGGATAGCACCTGTTTTTGCTAATGTCGTACATGCTTCTAAATGTCTGCTTTTCTCCTGTAGCTAATCCTACATTGCTATTTTGCATTTTCTGTCAATCTCTGTATTCGACGTATGTATGTTGTTTCGACTGCTTTTTTGCTGCATTGTTCTGTATCCTAGTTTAGTCAATTAAATTAAATATTTCTCATCCAAGGATTTGTAGGAGGCTTTGTCTTTTTGCCTAGTTTTTGCTTTGATACCTTCATCATACCATCTCCTCTTCTACCGTTTTCTTTATCTCTGCTACTGTCAGTATGTTGCTAATGCTCCCTTTTCAACACTGAATATCCTTTATCTCTTTCCATTTATTTCGCTAGTGTCTTCTTCACTTGTTACCGTTTTGTAATTTGTTCAGTTTTAACCTGCAGTTCATAACCTATAAATATTGTCAGAGTCTACATCTGCTCATGAAAGTAGATTTCAGTACGAAAACATGTTTCAAAATCTCTGTCGAGTTAATTTTAAACCACATGTGAAAGAGGATTAAGTTATTTTTTGCACCATGTTCTATCACGCGGTTTCCCATTTCATACCTTTCTCCCTTGTTCATCCAAAGTTATTCCTTCTCTTCCTTTTCTTACCATCGAATGTCAGACATAAATTTTCTCTTCCTTTTTATTACTTGTATGATTAATTTTAAATTTTCATGGTGCATTAACGAGTATTGAAAATTTCGTAGGTAAATTTTTATAGCTTCTTCCTGCTATTGGGAGCCGAGTGAGAGACGTCTTTATATTGTTTAAGTACTAGGATATTCGCTCACGAGGGAGTTTTCTGGAACATAGTTGAATTTTTGAAAATGGAGGAAATCTATCCCAACAGCTTTTCCGTTCAAAGGCCTTCTCTTTGTATTTGTCTGCGCATGGATATGTTACGGTGTTTTAGCGGGCTATATAAACTGCGTCCAGTAACATAAAAGCGTTGTAGTGTTTTCCTGAGGTCACTTAAGCAGCACGGTCGAGAATATTTTGCTGCCGCCAGGATAGTTAAGTTATGATACGAAAATAGCGCGGCTCATGGAGGGGTAACGTCTTTCTCAAACATCGATGTACACAGCCACCTTCATTCTTGAGTGGTAAAGATAGTGGAGGTAATACACACTCTTAGATGGTGTTTTAGCAGAGACATGGCGTTATGGTGCAGATATTATATTATTTCAAGTGCCATTCCGTACCATTGACTAACAAGATTGAATTTTTCTTTGTATAAATTACGAAAAAGACTAACCCTGTTATAGCGCCGCGTTAAATTGTGAAGATTCCTACTCCCTGCAAGGCGCAGATGTCCAGGGAGAAACCTCACATCAAGTAACTGCTCTCTCTCTCTCTCTCTCTCTCTCTCTCTCTCTCTGTGTGTGTGTGTGTGTGTGTGCCCCCTCTCTCCTTCATTGAAAATTTTTTAGTTTCTCGCCAAGTTAGTGTCAAAGATCACCTAAATATTCCCGACTAGATGAAATTACGGTTTACTTGAGGTTTCATAATTGGGAAAACCAAAACTTTCCGTCTCGATCGCAATGTATTTTTGTTAACATACAGCGGTCATTGATGTCTTATGCAGTATCATCGAATGTAAAATGTTTCTTTAGAAATAGGACATCAGTGTGTCCGCAGCATCGGAACGAGCATACGGGAGTCAGTTTCTTAAGTTTCACACCCCATGATGGATCAATGTTAAAATGTGTGTGTGTGTGTGTGTGTGTGTGTGTGTGTGTGTGTGTGTGTGTGTGACTGTGTGACTGTGTGTGTGTGTGTGTGTCATATCTAAACCATATACCATGTATCATTTCCCCACGGTTGGTTTCTGGTTTGGATAATTGCAGGCTTTTAATGTTATTATTTTGTACGTGTTCGACTTATGAATGTAATCGGTGAATAGCGACAATATTCCTTTAATGGTTCCGTTGTTTGGATATTTCTGTATCCTTTTCCAAAGTCACCGTGCTGTTAACATCAGTAACCAGTTAGCAGGACATGAAACCACTTTATCTTCATTGCTAACGCACATAATTCCCCACTCAAACAACAGATTCTTTTCCGATTTCCATTTTGTGTAACGCTCTGCTCATGCCATACGGTTTCAGGGTTTCAAAAATTTCCTTCTCAGTTTATACATCGTATTTGTCAGTAGATATCGCTTATTCTTAACAAAACTTTCATCGTTTCCGCCAGTCCACTACCACCACTTCTAGCGTGGCAGAAACAAACGCGTTTGATGTCACCACATTTTCCTTCGTTGGTTTGGTATTAGTAGAGTTACGTCCCCCTCAGCTTTTACTCATTACTTTCCTCCTAGCTTTCCTTACAAAATTTTGTGCAGCGTTCTCCTATCAACTGTTCTACCTTCTTTTCTTTTATCCTGTATGACTGTACTGGTATCTGTTTCACTTGTATCTCTATTCGTTTTATGATTTTTGATATTCTAGCGCCTCATTGCTTGATAAATATAAAAGTTTAATAACTATGGTAATAATCCACACTCTTCCATTTAACTCTTCTTAAGCCGGACTTACCTGTATCCTTATTGAGTAATCCCTCCCATTGTGACTTCCGCTTGGATTCTGTACATATTGTACTACTACATTATCTGTATTTTGTCGTAACTCTTCTCAGACTTTCTAACACCTTCTTCCATCTGGTACAAGTCAGCTCATGGAATTAATCCATGTCGTCTCCACACGCTCACGCTACATTCCTTAACGTTGAATGAAGAAGCGCACTGTCTCTTGTACACTGAAAATTATTCTTTCATAATATTAGAAACGATGATCGCTTGAAGCGAAATAATTTATTTCATGATCAGTTTCGATAGTAACTAGCTGTCATCTCCAGATTCTCCGATCTCCCAGAAACGTAACTATACACCAGTCTCGTAGACGTTCTGAGAACATGTTCCAATTGCAATAATACAGCTCCACACTGGTTTGTAAAATATACAGAAGTAGCTAAATAAAATATCTATGGCACCATTAACGATACAGGAACCAACACGAGTACATCTGTAAAGATGATGAGTCGACGATAACTCACGAAAAGTGTATTATTGTAATTGGGGAATGTTCTCCGTATGTCGACGAGTCATAACTGGAGATTTGAGAATTTGAAGAAGACAGCTAGCTACTGTCGAAGTTGGGGATTAGGTAAGGAAATCTTGGCTTTTAATATTATATATTACACCACTAGGAAACTCCAACATTTGTAAATTATATATGAAAATTGTTCAATTGCTGTTCATCACGTTGTCGTAATACGTGGTGAAATATTATGAAATCTTACTTTATTACTACAACATTACAGCAAATTCGTATTATAAATGATCCACTGGCGTAAAGGAATGACACCCTTCTATGATCCAAGACGATACTGGTGTTTGTCCTTTACATTATTAGAAGCCTGAGTTATGTGGCGCTATTAGTAGCTCAAGTCACAGTTCACTTAAAAATACCGAAAGTAAAGATCTAAGGGGTGGAGCCATCGTCAAACGCCTTGTGGACAAGGAGATCACTAGCAACTAGGCACAAGACTTACGTAGAAGAAAATTAGTACTGGTTTAAAGTAAATAATGCACCAAAACAGCGGAAACCTGGTAGGACAAAGAAGGATTTAGAATCTTTCTCCTCCGGAAAAAGAGACCAGTTTCTCAATTGATGGGTCGCCTTGCTCTAGTGATCAAGCATGAAACGTGGCAGTCGTCTACATTATCACAACCATTGTGTTCACTACTGATTTGCAAGATTAACAGCTGCCTGTGACAGCTTTCTGGGAATGTGTAGAAATTACAGTCTCAGCATGTATGCGCACAAACAGAACAGCCCTGCTAGCTCACCAAAGGAATCGTATACAAACTACAGAATACGAATGCAGTTTTTTTTCGGATTGTCGATTCTGCAGAACACTTTTTTTATTGTGGCAGCAGCTATATAGCCGGCTCTCATCCTACAGGCATTCAGATATAAAAGTCGCATTAACACCAGACAGGTGAGAAAGGATGATGCTGACAAGGCGGAGATGACTTGTAGTATGACTCCTTACTGGTGATGTGTTGCTGAAAAAGACGTTGATGTAGCTTCATCCTTGACGACCAACTCCAGGTATTTGGTAGATAGGAAGAGATGATCCTGGAGAATAGACACCTACTGGTAAGGAAAAAAGGCTGTAGGTGCAATTTGTGATGGTTGTGGTGATGGGACGGTTACAGTTATTCGGTAGGGATGGGTGCGTACGCAGTGCGGTTGAAATTGTATGACACGGGTGAGTGGGGGATATTAGACGACGATGTCTGGTGGGGAAACTACGAAATAGTTTTGAGACTCTACAGAACTTCGGCAGATGGAAATGGTCCATTCTCGAGGCGCATTTTGTCTTAGAGTTTTAATATATCCTCCGCGGTGACATCAGCGAACTCTCAAGAAAAAGTTGTCATTCAGAAATGTATCGCAGAATAGCGTAGCGTACGTTCTGGCCAGGAAAGAATAGCGACCTCATGCAGATATTTTGATGCTGTGCAGCAACGTCTAACTTGACAACGACTGTGCTGCTATCTGTACGCAGTTGGAGAAAATGCAGACGTAACTCTTTCCAGCAGATGGCGATGGCGTCCTTCGTAAGGTGCTGGCCGGTTGTGTGCGGTCGGTACATTGGAGAACCGGTTCTCCCCGCCAGCTGGCCTCTTGACATCACACGAAGGCGAACTTCAGTGTCGACCCTGAGTCCGTGTTGAGTCAGCGGTGTAAGAGCGCAGGCCTAGATGGATGTAAACAAAGCCAAGTGCTCAGAGAGAAACTTCAGCATTCAAAATTTTGTCAGATCGACTCTTACTAAAATTGAATGTGGATCTCTTGGAGCTGACCCGGCCGGAGTGGCCGAGCGGTTCTAGGCGCTACAGTCTGGAACCGCGCGACCGCTACGGTCGCAGGTTCGAATCCTGCCTCGGTCATAGATGTGAGTGCTGTCCTTAAGTTAGTTAGGTATAAGTAGTTCTAGGGGACTGATGACCTCAGAAGTTAAGTCCCATAGTGCTCAGAACCATTATTTTTCTCTAGGAGCTGATCATTACATCTTATGCATGGACACAACGGAAACGTCTAAGGGCTGTACATTTCTGAAATGGCTGTTTCAAAGAACGGGCTGTGTCCGGGATATTAAAGCGATGTTCACACATGTGTGTAAATTCCCAAGGTACCAAACTGCTTAGGTCATCGGTCCCTAGACTTACACACTATTTAAACTAACCTATGCTAAGAACAACACACACACCCATGCCCGAGGGAGGACTCGAACCTCCGACGGGAGGGGCCGCGCAGTCCGTGACATGACGCCTCAAACCGCGATTAAAGCGATCTTTTATGAATTAAATATTATTATTATAAGATTGTTTTGCTTTTTGAATGCTATGAATGAGTCATATGGGAATATAATCATTAATTCGACCAGGTAATAATTTTTTGTGTTGTTGACTTTAGCAAAACGATGGCCGCTTTATAATATCTTCAGAAACATGCAAACAATGCTCCATTTTTAGACTCGCTATTTGTCTAACAGAGATGATTACCGATTTTGTTATAGGAAAGCTTTTGGATTTCTTCTTCACGAGACCGTTTGTTAGAATATTGTTTTGGTCCAATGTGTTCTCAGTACGCAAGCTGTGCAATTCACTGAAGTTATAAGATACGTGACGTTGGTAACATGAACAGTATTTTATCTTAATAAATACCGCAATCAGCCACTGTCGACAAAAAGTTGTTTCGGGCTTTCACCCATCAGCAGTTAGCGTAATACAATTTGAGTCTTCAGTCAGTACATTGTTTCGACAGCGACAGTAGATTTGATGGTGCAACATACACGAGCAAAATATAGATTTCGCATAGGTTCTATAATTCACGTGTTGTGTATTTATGACGTATTACTGTTTGGGTGCACTTACTTTCTACTCTGCTTGTTGTTATTCTGATTTTCGAAATACATCCCAAATATGCAACTCGCGAAGTGTTGAAGTTAAACAAAATTATTTTGCACAATACAGTTGCGGCATCCAGTTTTCTATCGATTTTCTAAATACGTACTGGTTAAAGACTCAAATATGTATTAAGCTAACTGAAGATGGATGAAAGCCCGAACGCGTATTAGCTTAAATAAGAATACTCAACGAAGCGACTGGTGGCTGTATTTATTAAAATAAAATGATCCATAGCGACGGAGCTCAACAGCCAATAAAATGGAAATATTATAAGTATGAGATCTTGGCAGCATGGATAAATAATAAACTATAGCGCAATTATACAGCGATCTAACTTTAGTGACAAGTTTAATTTTTTGTCTGTGTTAAAGGTCTTCATTAAGGAATAAATGTGAACGTCAATAGTTGCAAGTTTTTACATTATTTCCGTTCATAGTAAGAATGTCGTGTAATGAAAAGTAAAAGATAACGGATAACGATTTCTTCGTTTCATAATTTTATAATTATTTTCCTTCACATAACTTAGCCTCTAGTTCCACGCCAGACAAACAAGTGATGAATCAGTGTACCAGTTAATAAATACCGTTCCATTAGATTTCAATAGTAGAGTGATTGGTAAAAATGATCTACATGTAGTCAAGTTTCCCTCGTTGATAGCAAGTCCATTTCTATTAATCACGGCCAACACTTAGTAGAAGACGCTTATACCCTATATTGAGTAGAGTGTTCAATACATCTTGTCTTAGAATTTAGCCAGGGAACAGTGTGAAAAACGGATTAGGTAACCAAAGTGATTGCATTACATGTACGATCTATATCCGTTCCTTTACATTTTGCTTGAAGAAAAGTCGAAATACATTCATTGAACATATAAGTTCACGTAGACGGATTATGATGAAAACTGAATTGAAGAATACATCAACTTGTAATTTTTGAGGTACGTCACGTGCCAGTAATAAGTGATTTGTCAGATGAAGTCTCAGCTTGGGCGGCTGTTATAGAGTTGCTCAATAGTACAAAAATGTTTTACAGTTGCTAGACTTCATAAGCTTTCGGGAAAATGCGAAGGGAGCTCAGTAAGTAATGTAACAATTTTTTTATCGGGTTAGTTTTATTCAGGATTCCAATACACTACATCATTCCCCATTCTTCTGGTTAAAAAACCTTATTTTTCCACATAAGCTCCTCGGCCCGGATGGTACCACACTGGACGACGTGGGAACCAAGGTCTCAACAATAACGTCCACATCACCCACGGACTGCTTCCCGTGGTGTGCATCCTTCATTGGAGCAAACAGATGGAAGTTGGAAGGCGTGAGATCGGGGCTGTAGGATGGATAAGGAGGAACATTCCGATGAAAGTTTGCGAGGTCCTTCGTGTCTTACGTATTCATGGACAAGCAGAAGTTTGTTTGCATTTTTGTGGGCGACGAACAAGCAGAAGTCATATCTTCAATTCCCTGAGGGTAGCGCAATACATTTTAGAGTTGATAGTTGCACCTTGATTGAGGACATCAAATAGAACAACCCCAATAAGAGTCCCAGAAGACCGTCGCATTGTCTTTACCGACTGAGGGTGCAGCTCTCAGTATTTTCCTCGGAGGAGAGGTAGTGTGGATTGCTGTTTTGTTCCAGGTTCGACGTGATGAACTTAGGACCATTTGTGATTGTTCGCTGTCATATGAATGAGATCATATTTATTAGACAGTAGAGCTCAAACTATGAATGTTAAACCAAAAAGGTAATGGAACATTATCTCTGTGCTGAACTATTACAAGTGACACGAAGTCTATCGCAGCATCACTTTCCTAACACAGGACTTATATTTCTATCATATTTTCGAAACAAAGCAAGCTTCTTTGGATAACATGGCGATTGTTGATACATATTCATACGTAACTACACTCCTGGAAATGGAAAGAAGAACACTTTGACACCGGTGTGTCAGATCCACCATACTTGCTCCGGACACTGCGAGAGGGCTGTACAAGCAATGATCACACGCACGGCACAGCGGACACACCAGGAACCGCGGTGTTGGCCGTCGAATGGCGCTAGCTGCGCAGCATTTGTGCACAGCCGCCGTCAATGTCAGCCAGTTTGCCGTGGCATACGGAGCTCCAACGCAGTCTTTTAACACTGGTAGCATGCCGCGACAGCGTGGACGTGAACCGTATGTGCAGTTGACGGACTTTGAGCGAGGGCGTATAGTGGGCATGCGGGAGGCCGCGTGGACGTACCACCGAATTGCTCAACACGTGGGGCGTGAGGTCTCCACAGTACATCGATGTTGTCGCCAGTGGTCGGCGGAAGGTGCACGTGCCCGTCGACCTGGGACCGGACCGCAGCGACGCACGGATGCACGCCAAGACCGTAGGATCCTACGCAGTGCCGTAGGGGACCGCACCGCCACTTCCCAGCAAATTAGGGACACTGTTGCTCCTGGGGTATCGGCGAGGACCATTCGCGACCGTCTCCATGTAGCTGGGCTACGGTCCCGCACACCGTTAGGCCGTCTTCCGCTCACGCCCCAACATCGTGCAGCCCGCCTCCAGTGGTGTCGCGACAGGCGTGAATGGAGGGACGAATGGAGACGTGTCGTCTTCAGCGATGAGAGTCGCTTCTGCCTTGGTGCCAATGATGGTCGTATGCGTGTTTGGCGCCGTGCAGGTGAGCGCCACAATCAGGACTGCATACGGCCGAGGCACACAGGGCCAACACCCGGCATCATGGTGTGGGGAGCCATCTCCTACACTGGCCGTACACCACTGGTGATCGTCGAGGGGACACTGAATAGTGCACGGTACATCCAAACCGTCATCGAACCCATCGTTCTACCATTCCTAGACCGGCAAGGGAACTTGCTGTTCCAACAGGACAATGCACGTCCGCATGTATCCCGTGCCACCCAACGTGCTCTAGAAGGTGTAAGTCAACTACCCTGGCCAGCAAGATCTCCGGATCTGTCCCCCATTGAGCATGTTTGGGACTGGATGAAGCGTCGTCTCACGCAGTCTGCACGTCCAGCACGAACGCTGGTCCAACTGAGGCGCCAGGTGGAAATGGCATGGCAAGCCGTTCCACAGGACTACATCCAGCATCTCTACGATCGTCTCCATGGGAGAATAGCAGCCTGCATTGCTGCGAAAGGTGGATATACACTGTACTAGTGCCGACATTGTGCATGCTCTGTTGCCTGTGTCTATGTGCCTGTGGTTCTGTCAGTGTGATCATGTGATGTATCTGACCCCAGGAATGTGTCAATAAAGTTTCCCCTTCCTGGGACAATGAATTCACGGTGTTCTTATTTCAATTTCCAGGAGTGTAGTTGTCTCATTTTGTCAGCATAACACTTTTTGATGATAGGTAGTCCTCACTCGACCTTCTTCTCGGCTTAGAGGGAACACACAAGACGCTTTTATAGACGGGTAATGGTACTTGTTCAGCCGCAGGACTGGGAGAGAGAGAGAGAGAGAGAGTCACAGCTGTGTACAGTAATAGCGACGCTTTCTTAACCACTGGGGCTACCCGTGCAACTGGCGCCTGTTACCTAACTCCATCGTTGATGCTTCAGTGACGTTCAGCTGGTGACAACTTTCCCTTACGCACTGCCATCTGCTCGATTGTCAGATCACTGAGCCAACTGTTTGTCTTGCGGGGAACAGCTGTGGGTGAGATCATGCGTTCAGTTTATTTTGGTGGTAACTTCCTATGGGACAAATCTACTGAGGTCATTGGTCCCTAGGTTTACTGACTGCTTAATCAACATAATCTAACTTACGCTAAGGACAACATACAGACACACACACGCCTGAGGGACGTTCGGTTTTTATTAGCTACTGGACAATGAATCGATCTGCTTCTACGTCAACGTCGTTACTGTGCAATTCACACTTAACTGTTCGACAAGGATTTCATAGGGAGCAGCAGCTGGCCGAGACAGAGGCACCGACAGGGAAGTAACCGATTACATGACTTTTACGTGTTCCTAACCAGGAGCGAATTGTATAATTTCATTTGTGTGCTTCAATAATTTACTTTCTTGAGTGTCTGCGTGTTAATTTAGTATCTAACAGACACAGTTCTTGCGTTTTGGCTTGTGTCGAAAACAAAACTGATTTTGTGACATAAGTTTCTAATCACGTGCGAATTATTTGGTCTCACCTGATTGCTTCGGTAGTTCGGTTACTGAAACTCTGCGTAATAATCGAATGTATTAGACACTGTTCTTGAGTTTTCGTCAGGGTCTGCAGTAGAATTCCGCAGCGCGAGTGAATAGTCCGTTTGTGCTAGTAGCGTAATTTCACTCTATCTTTAGTATGGATAGGGACTGTGACTGTTGTGTGCGGATGCGAGCCGAGTTGGTGACACTTCGCTCTCAACTTGAAGCTGCAGTGAATGGGCATCACACTTGTGCGCCTGCGTGGGGATTCAATTGGTGTCCAGCACGTCCGAGTCCTCCGATCGGTCCTCACCGGCGGCCAACCCAGTTACTGCTCGCACTAAGTTGATCCCTCACCCATGGTCGAGTGGGAGGTCGCGTCAGGGCGTGGAAGGCTGCGAAAGACTTCCCAGTGGGCCGCACGCAAGGCCTCCACAGATAATCTGATATACAAGTTCCAGTCTGTGGCTGACACTGTCGCTCAGCCAGATTCAGTTGCGTGTTCTGTTTCGAAGAAAATCTCTCGGCCTGCAACATCCGGGCAATCACAGAGGTTGGGATTATTCGTAGTTGGGATCTCCAATGTTAGGGGCGTTATGGCTCCCCTTCTACACATGGCTGCCAAGAAGGAGAAGAAAGCCAATGTGCACTCCATGTGCATACTGGATGGAGTCATTCCAGATGTGGAACCTGTCCTTCCGGCTGCCATGGAGAGCGCAGGGTTCAGTCGACTGCAGGTGGTGGCTCACGTCCTTATCAATGATGTGTATCGCTTTGGATTGGAAGAGATTCCCTCTGGATTCGAGAGGCTAACAGAAGTGGGAAAGGGTGCCAGCCGTGCTTGCAAGATGAAAGCAGAGCTCACCATTTGCAGCATAGTCGACAGGACAGATTGCGGAGCCCTGGTACAGAACCGAGTGGTGGGTCTGAATCAGAGGCTGCGACGGTTCTGCCATTGTGTAGGCTGCAGATTCCTTGACTTGCGCCATAGGGTGGTTGGGTTTCGGGTTCCCCTGAATATGTCAGTAGTCCACTAAAAGCAACAGGCGGCTACACGGGTAGCAAGGCCTGTGTGGCGTGGAACTGACGGTTTAAAAAAAATGTTCAAATGTGTGTGAATTCCTAAGGGACCAAACTGCTGATGTCATCGGTCCCTAGACGTACACACTAGTTAAACTACCTTATGCTAAGAACAACACACAGCCCCATGCCTGAGGGAGGACTCGAACCTCCGGCGGGGGGCATTTTTTACGTTAGAGGGTCTCGGAAAAACACGAAAACGGCTTCAGCCCCAAAGGGTACAGGCCGAACACAGGAATAACATAGATACAGGAATCATTGGTATAACAGTTGTAAATTGTCGTACCTGTGCTAGCGGCAAGACACAATCCGCGATAGCAACAATAGCAATGGAAATACTATCGACGACAGTGCTGCCAAAGCAGAGCTACTAAACACAGTCTTCCGAATATTCTTCACCAAAGAAGATGAAGTAAATTTTCAGGAATTCGAGCCAAGAACAGCGGCAAACGTAAGTGACCTCGGAATACTTAACAAAAGCAAGTCTTCCACTCAAGGCTATGTACCGCTTAGGTTCCTTTCAGAGTATACTGATACAATAGCTCCATACTTAAAAATCATATACAAACGTTCGCTCGACGAAAAATCCATACCCAAAGATTGGAATGCTGCACGGGTCACACAAATATTCAAGAAAGGCAGTAGAACGAATCCACTAAATTACAGGCTCATATCACTAACTTCGATACGCACCGTCATTTTGGAACATAAATTGTTTTCGAACATTAGGCACTGTCTCGAGGAGAACAGTTTATTGACTCACAGTCAACACGGATTTAGAAAACGTCGATCTTGTGAAACACAAGTAGTTCTTTAATCAGTCGAAGTGCTGAGTGCTATTGACAACGGATTTCAAATTGATTCCGTATTTCTAGATTTTGAGAAGGCTTTTGACTACCACAAAAGCGGCTTGTGGTGAAATTGCGTGCTTGTAGGATGTAGTCGCAGTTATGTGACTGGATTAGCGATTTAGTATCAGAGAGGTCAGAGTTCGTAGTGACTGACGGTATGTTATCGAGTAAAACAGAAACGGTTTCTGGCGATCCCCAAAGTTATCTGTGTAAAAGATTTAGGACACAATCTGAGCAGCGGTCTTAGGTTTTTTGCAGAGATGCTGCCGTTTATCGACTAGTAAAGTCACCAGAAGATCAAAACAAATTTGAAAACGAATTAGAAAAGGTATCAATATGGTGCAAAAATCGTAATTCACCCCAAATAACGAAAGGTGTGAGACGTTCCACAGGAGTGCTGAAAGAAATCCGTTAAACTTCGATCAGGATAAGTAAGTCAAATCTGAAGATCGTAAATTCAACTAAATACCAAGGAATTACATTTACAGACAACTTAAATAGGAGGTAAGTCACAGAAAATGTTACGGGGAAGGCTACCCAAAGACTGCGTTTTATTGGAAATTCACTTATAAAATGTAACAGATCTACTAAGGAGACTGCCTACACTACGTTTGTCAGTCCTCATTCAGAATAGTGCAGTGAGGTGTGGGATCCTTACCAGAGAGGACTGACGAAGTAACGAGAAAGGTAAAAAAGGGCAGCATTAATGTGAAATAGGGGAGAGAGTGTCGGTGGAATGATAGAGGATTTGGAGAGGACATCATTAAAACAAAGGCGTTTTTCGTTGCGGAGGAACCTCCTACGGAAATTTCAATCACCAACTCTCGCCTCGGAATGCAGGAACATTTTGCTGACACAGACCTAATTAGGGAGAGACTTATCTTCGCAATAAAATACCAGAAATCAGATCTCACACGGAATGATTTCGGTGTTCGTTACCTCCGAGCGCTATTCGAGATTGGAATAACAGAATTATTGTGAAGATAGTTTGATGAGTCTTTTTCCAGGCACTTAAGGTGATTTGCAGAGTATCCATGTAGATGGAGAATTAAAATGACTTTCGGGTTATTCCCATACCGTTACACTGTCACACAATACGTGAGGAAAACGAAAATCTAAATCTGTATGTGTAGCGCGACGACGCTAGCTTCATAACCATATGCAAATGGCTTTCATCTCTGAAATCAGGTGTAGTGTTGGAAAACAAAATTGCAACAAGAGTTGTAATTAGTTAGCACCTAAATAATTCGTAGAGCTTTGATTGCTCTTACTTCTTCTCTGTGGTCAGTTCTCCCCATGTAGACGGCAATCAACAAATTATTTTGGTATTTGGAGGGAGGGAAAAGGTTGGTGATTGTAATTTCGTGAAAATATCCCTCATTAACGGAAAACGCCTTTGGTTTAATGATTGTCATTCCAACTCGCTTATCATATCTGTGACACTCTCTCCTCCATTTCGTCATAGCAGTAAACGAACTGGCCTTCTCTGAACTTCTTCGGTGCCTTTCGTCAATACTATCTGGTAAGTAAGGGTCCCACACCGCTCGTTAATACTCCAGAAGAGGGCGAACAAACGTAGTGTAAGCTGTTTCCTTTTTATTCCAATAAAAGGAATTCTTTCGATCATCTTCCTAGCAACATTTTGCATAAGATGGTTCCAACTTATGTGGCTCAATTTATAATCCCAAAGTATTTTGTGGGTTTATCGGGGAACGGAAATGTAAATGAATTTCTTTTTCAGTTCTTGTGTGATGATCCTCACACTTTTTGTTGTTTAGGGTCAAATGTAGATATCATGTATTAATCATTTCTGAATTAGCTTTGGTCTTCATATGACTTTACTAGACGGTAATCATCTGAAACAAACTTAGACAGCTCCTTTGATTGTTCCCTAAACTGTCTTCTTATCTTTTTTACGAGATGCTACCTGTCAAAACAGTGAAGAATACGGAAGACTTGACCGGAGGTCAGTAACTTCATACACGTACACAACATCGACTGTTATGTGAGTGATCAGAGTTTCAATTGTCTGTGACAAGTATAAAGACCACAAGATTGCATTGCTGCTGTTCGTGTTTGGTGTTGGAACCAGGCCTGCTAGGGTATATAAGGGACTTGAACAGGGTCAGATGTTGAGTGATCACTGTGAAGAACACGGAGATGCCACGCTGTCGTGAGTGTCAGTTTTATGAGCACCGGGCAGAATTGGAAAAGGTCTGCTGTGCGGGTCTCCATTTGGCCGGCGGGTCGAACCGTGCAATATCTAGACTTTTCAGGCATTCCGTTGTGACAGTGGCTCGACGCCGCACTCCATTGGGACAGACATGTCGTCAAGGTTCCGGTCGACCACGTCAGACCACCATTACGGGAGATCGCCATATTATGCAGCGATCACACCGTAACCTCTTCGGATATATGGCCGCCACGCGAGAAAACCACTGGTCGGAGTCCTGCAGCAGCTGGACAAGGGGATTAGGTCGATATTACACTGTCAAATTTCTTTGTCAAAGATATTTTATGGTGTGATAGTGAACAATGTCAAATGTCGTCCAATGGTTGATCAAATCTAGGGCCTCGCTGTAGATTTGATAAAAGAAGTCGCTTGTCTTCTGTTCACTGCAATGTGAGATGTTACCACATGGAGTGCTAGCATCGCTGCAACGTTTTGTCGTCTGTAGTGTTTTTACAAACATTGCCGGTAAATACAGTTGGTGTGTGCCGACAACTACAAAATTAGTAGAGATGTATGATGACGCGCTTTACAACATGAGGCACCATGAATACAAAAATAGATTAAGAATATTGGAGA
Source organism: Schistocerca cancellata (assembly GCF_023864275.1). Classification (NCBI taxonomy): domain Eukaryota; kingdom Metazoa; phylum Arthropoda; class Insecta; order Orthoptera; family Acrididae; genus Schistocerca; species Schistocerca cancellata. Next base: position 614,696,453 of record NC_064630.1, on the reverse strand, counting down.
CCCGACCTAACATAACATAACCTAACCCTCTTCTGTAGCAAGGAATCGGAGTGCTGCAGTGAGCCTGTCTTCTGCAGATGTAGCAGTTCTTAAGTGAATATTGTGCTTTGTGATATGAGGATACACTTCACTTAGCACATACAGAAATGTATGCTCATCCATTCTTAAGTAATTGATGTACGACTTGACGTCCTCCACTATAAGCTCACGTAACCAGTTTTGTTGAATGCTTTTATCGTGTCGTCGTAAAACCCACGGCTTCACCCAGGTATGTTTCTTTTTTCTCCCCCGCTTCTCTTCCACATGTGCCCATAGTGCAATTGTGGCACATGCAATTGCTGCGGTTAATAACCATTTGTTGTTGTCAGCCATCATGAACTTTGACGAAAAATATGATGACAGTGTAATACCCCTTCTAGCGCTACGTCAAAGATCTTTGTCAAATATATTTGACGGAATATTTGATCACATCTTTGATCAAATCTTTGACAAAGAAATTTGATAGTGTAATGCCGGCCTTAGTGACACATGCGCAGACTGCTGCTAGCAGTACAACAGAAACCGCTGCATTTGGAGAGGTGCCTTTGTAACCTCCCCACAGAAATATTTTAAATGAGAAACCAAGAACCAAGTGTAAACTCCGCACAAAAATAATAATTAAATGAATTTTATATATTGTAACCTCTGAACAAAATTGGCTCCCATTTATAATCTGTGTGCAGAAATGCATTCACATTTAATGTAACCACAAAATTCAATTCCTAAACCCGGAAATAATAAGAAAATTTAGTAACCTGGTAAATTTTATGACGACAGCAGCGCTGCGCCTCGGCCCTGTGTTCTGGATAAAAAAGGAAAAATTCTTACCTCAATAAAAACTGTGAATATATCTGCTCTTACGTAAAAATTTTTCGGCACAGCTTCGTGCAATGCTGGGCTATATATATTTTTTTTTTGGATTCTTGGAAAGAATGATCATGCATTGGAAATATTCTTTAAATTGAAATGAATGCTTTTCTTAAAAAAATTACTTTATATTATAAAAATTATTATTGGGGCATTTTTTTTTTAAAGAAATCAATGACAGTTAATATACATTACTAGATATGCGCAAGGCTGCTTCTTTACCTTCTACAATAATACTCATCCTCCAGAGTCCCGACCAGAGCTGACTGCCGACACGCGCAGGCACGCGCCGACTACAGCAGACTACTCAAGACTACTGCCGACTAGCGACAAGCAACAACTATCTACATACCACTCTCTGGTCAGAGACTCTGCCATGCCTCGCCCATCGCCGGCAACGCATACACCTTGACCGGAAGGCATGGCCTACTGACGAATGTCAGTGCATTATATTCAACGACGAATCCGGATGACCATTATACCGAGGATAACGGTGACCTGGAGAGAAGCCCCATTCTTCCAAATTTTCAGAGCGGCACCAAGTTCTTACTCCTGGCGTCACAGCGTCGGGAGCCTTCGAGGAGGATTTCAGATCGTGGCTAGTTGTTATTGAGCGAACTCTGTCGGCACAGCGGTACGTCACTGACATCTTGTTTCCTCGTGATTGTCTTCCCTATCATGCGCCGGTACTGCGGTGCAATTTCTCAACAGCGGAAAGCTCGTCCACGCATGGCACGTGCCTGTAGGAACCATACGCGTGGTGTGCAGGCACTTCCGTGGCCAGCAAGATCCCCAAAACTGTCCCACGATAGAATATATGTGGAGCCAGCTCGGACGTCAACTCCATCTCAGTTCCAGTGACCTCATACTGTCAAGTTCTTTATAAATGTGACATTTTGTGATCACTGAAATCACACCACATACCTTCGCTACCCCTGAAATCTTAACAATGACATTCGTCAACGGCTGTGCAATTCAGATGTTATTTTATTTTAACTACCAGTTTCGTCATTCCACTATATCATCTTCAGGACCCAACTGCAACTGCATTCAAGTCTTCGAAGGAAGCACTTGGGATACGGTTTATAATTCACGACATCTAGGAACATACGACCCCAGTATCTACATTTTCATCCATACTCCGCAAGCCACCTGACGGTGTGTGGCGGAGGATACCTTGAGTACCTCTATCGGTTCTCCCTTCTATCCCAGTCTCGTCTTGTTCGTAGAAAGAAACATTGTCGGTATGCCTCTGTGTGGGCTCTAATCTCTCTAATTTTATCCTCATGGTCTCTTCGCGAGATATACGTAGGAGGGAGCAATATACTGCTTGACTCCTCGGTGAAAGTATGTTCTCGAAACTTCAACAAAAGCCCGTACCGAGCTACTGAGAGTCTCTCTTGCAGAGTCTTCTACTAGAGTTTACCTATCATCTCCGTAACGCTTTCGTGAGTACTAAATGATCCTGTAACGAACAGCGCAGCTGTCCGTTGGATCTTCTCTATCTCTTCTAACAACCCTATCTGGTACGGATCCCACACCGGTGAGCAGTATTCAAGCAGTGGGCGAACAAGTGTACTGTAACCTACTTCCTTTGTTTTCGGACTGCATTTCCTTAGGATTTTTTCAAATAATCTCAGTCTGGCATCTGCTTTACCGACGATTAATTTCAGATGGTCATTCCAGTTTAAATCATTCCTAATACCTACTCCCAAATAATTTGTGGAATTAACTGCTTCCAGTTGCTGACCTGCTATATTGTTACTAAATTATAAAGGATCTTTCGTTCTGTGTATTCGCAGCACATTACACTTGCCTACATTGAGATTCAAATGCAATTCCCTGCACCATGCGTCAATTCGTTGCAAATCCGTCTGCATTACAGTACAATTTTCCAATATATATATATATATATATATATATATATATATATATATATATATATATATATATATATATATATATATATATCAACGGACCTACGACACTCCCCTGTGGCACACCTGAAAGCACTCTTACTTCGGAAGACTTCTCTCCAATGAGAATGACATGCAACGTTCCGTTATCTAGGAACGATTCAATCCAATCACACAATGGGTCTGATAATCCATATGCTCTTACTCTGTTCATTAAACGACTGTGGGGAACTGTATGAAACGCCCTGTGGACGTCAAGAAACACGGAATCTATCTGGGAACCCTTGTCTATGGCCCTCTGAGTCTCGTGGACGAATAGCGCCAGCTGGGGTTAACACGATCGTCTTTTTCGAAACGCATGTCAATACCAGTTTAGATAAATGCATATAGGGCCGGAAGGTGACATAATGGAATGCCGAAACTGGTAGTTAAAATAAAATTTAAAAAAAAAACATCTCAGTTGCACTGCTGTTATCAAATTTGATTGCTGAATACTTGGCCACCCGCTGTTCCATGTTCACAATGCATCAACAGGGATGTGAAGTTTTATTTCGTTTCGTCCTCTCTTTTTGAGTAGGTCATTTATTTTATCAGGTAGAGCAGATTAAGATCAGCAGACAGCCTAAAAGGCATTCTTGGGGAACTCCAGATATAATTTCAGTTTCACGAGATAGCACAGCGTTAATTACTAATTAACTATGACCCTTCTAACGGCTTATCACAAGCCAATTGGCACAGCTGTGATGATACGTCTTAGACAAGCAGTTTGATTAGAAGCTGCTTGTGAGGAAAGGTAGCAAAAGCCTTCTGGAAATCTAGTGATATGAATTATACCTGAGACTGCTTGGCAATAGCTGTCATTACTTGGTACGAATAAAGAGCCAGTTGCGTTTCAAAAGAACAATATTTCTTGCTATTGTAGAACACTGTAAGCCGCTGTTTACAATATTCCTTAATCTGCGGGAAGTCTTGGGCAAAAGCTATTATAGATTATTAAAGTTGTGAAACACAATCAACAAAAAAATATTATTTTCCTTATTTCAGGTTAGCGCGGTCACGTTGCCAGTCATCTAAGCCCATAGTTGTGAGAGCGCAACGTGACGTGTGCTCCAGGTCAGAAATACAGGGCGCTACATTTGTCTTTAACTACCACCATTGCTATAAACCGTCAATATCTGCGACACAGTGACCAAATGTGTAACATCAGATCATTCACTTCTGAAGGTAAACGAGCTGGTGTAGTTCGTTCTGGTATTGAGTCTGCGAATCAGCATTGGGTCGACTGTAAGTGGTACTGCTATTCACTAAGTGTAAGATCACACATGTCTACTCCAAACAGTAACTGAAGCAAGACGCTTCTTTTTTCCAAATATTACCAAGAGGACACAATTTCTGTTACTTGTTGTTATTTGATTGAATAACCTTTCTCTTGTGCACATATAGGAATTTAATTTCGATGTCCTAACAACATCAGTGTTGTTGGACATACAATGATGGGTACGTGGTCTCACCGACGCTACTCCGTAATGGAAATACGATGGCTTTCACACTAACATTTGGAAGGCTCCTCGCAGCACCTTGGTGGGCTGATGTCCCTAGACAACACGTTAATGGTTGTTACTCTACTGCATTTCTGCAGTCTGCTTGATTATCTAGGAAAGATATAATATTCGTTATTTATAGTTTGAAAAGCGTCATCATACTTTACCAAATGACACCTGATTGCTTGATGGATACACTGAACGAGTAGTCTCCTTCTAATCGGTCTTCCTATTACTCAGTCGAGGAAGGTGCGCCGTCGTTCTATCACTTTATTTACCAGAGTGGCTCAAGGATCGGTGTAAGGCGATCTACTTTACGCTACGTGGAGGCCTTGCGCTTACAGTGTCGTAAATGTGTCTGTAGGAGGACATCAATGTGCGCATGTATATAGCAGTGTCGTATTATTACTTTTGCTGTCGACGATGGATAGGTGAAACTAGGTGCTGACACACGCTGTAGACTCAGCAGCGAATAGCATCAAGGGAGTCGGCCCGCCATCAGTAATTTCATGAGTCAGAATACGAAACTGCGGAGAAGTTTGCAATACTGGGCCGCGAGGGGTAGCCGCGCGGTCTCGGGCGTCTTGTCACGGTCCGGGCGGCTCCCTTCGTGGGAGGTTCAAGTCCTCCCTCGGGCATGGGTGTGTGTGTTGTCCTCAGCCTAATTTAGTCTATGTTAGATTAAGTAGTGCGTAAGCTTATGGACCGATGACCTTAGTAGTTTTGTGCCATAACACCTTACCACAAATTTCCAATTTAAGATACTGGTGTGAAGTGCAGAGATCACGAATTTTGCGCTACCATTTCTGCTCTCATAACCGGTCAAGTAGTTGGGGTGAAATTCCTTAAGTCCAGTGTTGAAAATAACTACTTTCGGTTCAACTGTCGCCGAACAAACGTCCGTTAGTAATCTCGTCAGCTAACTGGTAACATTTGGCGAATTCAGATGGAAATGGTCGAGCAGAAATGCAAAATATGCGATAGTACGTATCTCAAATTTCACTGTGAGTTAAAGATATTCAGCAACTGGAATTGTAGGCAGAGTTTTTTAAACCAAACACGCTACTCGCTATGCTTAACAGTAAAGCAAGTGACAGAAGCGTGAACTATTCCAAATGTAAATTGGGAAGTTAGCCGCCTATACTTCGTGCGAGAGCAAGCGTCTCAGAAAAATATTCTTAGATACCATGAGGGCGCCATTCTGCGAAACTTGAAGACAGAACCAGTATGTGTTAAAATATAGTGGCTTTGAGGCACAGCTTATCAACTAGAAATCGTTATCGTGCTACTGAACCAATTGCAGCACTGTTCAGAGTCCTTGATATGGACAACTGTCGTACTGGTCTTCTGTAACGAAGTGCTGCAAATGATCATTCATACTACTGTTGCGGTACTCTTATCCCACTGTGCATTCTGCAACAACTTAAGGTCTCTATTAATGAAGCTCTGACTTAAGCCTTCCTATGGTGTGTACATCAAAAGTAGTTCTGGAAGGTAGTATACAAGGTGCGCCTCAGTGGTCTCAGCAAGTGGCAGTAGCCGGACGACCTCATAAGATGTCTCCGCAGATGGAGACGAAAGGTTAGGTGGAAATTTTGTACATCGACCACGGCCCCTCAGCCCGGAAGTCTTAACTGAAGAAATTAAACAAGAGTTACAAACAAAATACCTTCACTAGCTTCCAGTGTAATCACTATTAGCTGCAACACACCCCTGAAATCGGCAGTAAAGGTGTTGGAAACTGTCAACAAACGCTTTTTGTTGAGTTGCTCGATGCACTATGGTCACGAGCAACCTGTGAGAAGCCTAACTATGTCAGCGTTAATAAGGCGAGGAAATCTGGAAAATAAGGAGAGTGCTAAGAAGACACTTTGCGTTGATCGAAGGACTTCAGCACGCAAAGGTTGCGGATACCAAACAACGCGTGTCTCTGGTTCTTCCACCAGTTCGCACACGAAGCGTTTGCTGATCCAACAGCCTTTCATGTTATTTCAGAAGTGTGTTGTAGGTAATGGTCATTACTTCCAAGGCCAGTCAAGGTATTCCGTTTTGTAGCTCTTGTTTCCTTTATTTTATGACACCATTCGCCGAACTTTCCGGACGCAACATGTACTTTCGCCAGATGGTAGATTCAGTGTAACAGAAAACGCGATGGATTCGAGAAAGGCAACTCGGTTTTATTGTTTCTTGTTCGAATGACGATGGTGTGTCCATTTCAATAGTAATATATTACATCACGTCGTTAGCAGAGGCAGGCATATCGGGAGGTTCCGAATTGCAACTGCATTTGCTAAAACACATGTGGTTTCTCCATAACGATTCTTATTGTACTACACAGAGTGGCTCTGACATCTTAAGTCTCTGATACGTAATACAAGTCTAGTATAATGACTATTTTTAATGTCATTCATGGAAACTCGTCAGATTGTGACGAATGCAACGCGTGGATTACTAGTCTCGTTGTTTCCGTGATTGCTGCTGAGCCATTACACTGTTATTTACTACTGTCGCCGATGACGTATACATGAGTCACAGCTGAAAAATGGAAGCTCATTATCAGAATAGAGGGCTTCTCTTAATTTACTGACTGCTCGGCGTTAGTGTATGTTAGTACATTCCACAGTAGCGGTGTGCCCGTCATTTGTGTTACCTGGTGATTTTGTTGGTCAGTGTAATATCACCTAAGAGAGCTCTACCCCACCGCCCAAACTCCCTCGCCACTCTCTCTCTCTCTCTCTCTCTCTCTCTCTCTCTCTCTCCCCTCACTAACGTAATGATACACTACACGGAGAAAGCGACACGTGATGAATTTCTCCTAACGACAGCCATCAGCGACCGTTGGTGTGCTTTCTTCAAGACCCCTACGTCATTCTCCTGTGAATAGGGAAGAGTTGCAGCAACAGCGCACAACCGTCAAAGCGAGGGAGAGCGACGTCTTAAAGATCCACAGCTAATAATTATTGTATAATTGTGACAAAGAGCTACGAGAAGGAAAGGTAACTACGATTGGTGCTGAGCAACTGACATAAACCTTGTAATATTCTTTCTGTAATCAAATAAACTGGCAATAATTACTAACGGAAACTTCTTTCTCTGGCGACCAGATAGCGGCTGCACAGAGGTTTTAATTAAAAATTATGATAAAAGTTTGCTTGATTTCTTTCCCAAATTTGTGCCTGAATCCTTAAGAGCAGCGGCCGAACAAAGGAAGAACATTTCGTGTTAACAAAAGACAATTTGGGATAACGTTGCCCACAGAGATGCTTTAAGCTGTCTTAGTTATAGGGTTTTTCATGTCAAAATGCAAAATGAATGGACAGTAATGCTATGGAAAAAAAATACCAAAACTTGTCAGAGACTTCGCTGGAAAACTAACAGATCCAATATTAATAAATCAAGTTATATGTCCAGCTGCATTTTGCGTAAGTTACTTTATATACTTATCAGGTATAATATGCTCAAACAGGCTTTTGCAGTTTACGTGAGCGTACAATCACATTTTACTTCAAAGTTGTAGTCATCTATTAGTGCTGAAGATCTGACTATTAGAAAGGTTTAGCTGCTCTCTGTGAAGACTAAAACTAATGACTTTATCAAAACATGTTAGCAAACGGAAAGTCGCGACTGTCAGAAAATCTGAAAAGATGAACAAAAGAAAAATTAGAAGCTCCACATGGTAGTAACAAACAAGACAAGAAACACATTAAAAGATTGGTGGGTCAGTAAAAAAAGATTGTGGTGGTCTTAGAAAAGTTCTGGTATTAAGTAGTTGAAGTTTGGAAAAGGAAATGGGGAAAAAAACTAGTTACTGATATGTATCACAATGGTTAACAGGAAACGAGAGGAGGTATGCTGATCATTTCCAACTACTAGATAAAGAAACATCACCAATAAAGACAGAAAAAATGTTAGCTAGGTATAGGCAAAAGACAAATTTAGAATTATTGGCAATAGAGTTAACAGAATCTAAGAGAAAAAAAGTTAGCTTTGGGCAACTAGAGGGATATTTACAGAAAATGAGGGCCAAGAACATTAGTCATGTCACTACTTGGCACTTAAAGCTAATAAATCTGTCTTAATATACTATACTCTGGTCCCTTCCTTTCTCACTGCCCTTTATCAGGCCATTTATTACGTTTCGCGAGCGTCAAATTATTCTGACAAGAAACGTAGCGTATCATGTTTTTCTTCTTCTTTGTAAAAACACCCACTCCCGTAATGCTATAATCATTTTTATACAACGACATTAGCCTTTTGTAGCTTGACTGTTTCGAATTACTTTGCTGTTTCATCACTCTTCGTCTTAATATATGTAGGTATTTTTTGGTTTAAGAATTGCATCACGTCTCTTTTTTTCTACTCTATGATTATCTTCGTTATTGTGCTTGTATGTTCGTGAATCCGTCTGTAAGAGAAGTAAGATTGAGGGATAGACGCAGGGGTGTCAGGAAAGAGACCTTAGCTTTAGGACTTGTAGCAGAGTAACTGGAGAGAAAACGATCTTGGTGTAAAGAATCCTTGTCCTGACTTTCACTTGAGGGAAAGCTTTTCTCGGGCCAGCAACGTACCGCCACGACTTTAGAACGATCAGGGTGTGTGGAACGTTGTAGGAACTTATGCATTCACTATATGAATGCTACATTTGAGTAATACTTAAGCATATCATTAACAATCGGCAGAAAGCAGGTATGTTCGTGGACGCTTAATATCGCATGGTATAGCTTATTAGTATGTCTAACATCAGAATTGTTGCATCTGCAATCACAAAACAACAACGCTACAATTGGCAATACCTGTATGAAGGCTGGAGAGAGAATTTTTGAATTGGCAAATACAGAGTGTGTGATTCCTGAATATAAAGGCATATCTATTGACATACCGACAGAACAGAGTCCGCAAAGTGAAACATTAAAACTGTTAGTAACTTAAATTAAGTGGCAGAATAGTCTCCGTCATGCATTTTTGGTTTGACGTCGAATGGCAGAGTACTGCAATACGCTTTACACCAGAGAGAACTGAGGCTAGGAGAATTCGTACTGACCTCAAAAATGTTTACAATAAGTGCCGTTATGTGTACGAAAAACGACACTGGATACATAAACTCCAGAGTGCTATTTTTTCATTTTTTATTTAGATTTTCGAAAAATTTGTTACGAAATTTGGTACCTGAAGAAAAGTTTACTTTCTTGTGATTGAGTAGCAAGTCCTAAGAAGGAAGCTTCAGCGACAGTGTTTGGGCGATAAGGCAAAGACAAATGGCAGCGTGTAGTTTTTGTCATCACCCTATGAGTGGAAGTCCTGGCTTCGATGCCAGACACAGACCGAGGTGGCGCAGTGGTGAGACGTTGGACTCGTAACAGGGAGGAGAGCGATTCAAATCCTGGTAAGGTTTCTGGTGTTTGCCATAAATTACTTGAGTGAAGTGCCAGGATGGTTTCTTTCAAAAGAAAGCGGCTGGTTTCCTTCCCCACCCTCACCTATCCGTGCTCTTCCATCTTAACTGATGTCGTCCTCGAAATAGCTTCAAATCTCAACTTTCCTCAAACCTGAAGCCTCTCGAGTGCTTTTTTAACGAGTGTTGGCGTACTAAAATGTCGAATGTTGATTGTGATTTATCTGTTGTCTACTGAAGGTTGACAGGTTGAATTCGGTTCGGTGAAAGCCTTTGTGTTGCATGTAAGGAAGGCTACATTTTTTTTTGCCATAACTGCAGCCAGGACATTAATGTTATTACTGACTTCTGCAAAACATTATCATGATACCCTGGGTACCACTTTAATGAGTTTTTCTGTATGTTCATCTTTTAAGAGATGGTTGCGCGACTCGGCTGTTCGATGCATGATATCAAATCAAACACTTTCAAACGTCTAGTTTCAAAACTTATTTTATTTGGCTATCAGTTTCGGCCATCTTTTGACCAGAACATAGGTGGAAGATGGCGTAGTAAATGGTCGACACTGGTAGCCAAATAAAATAAGTTTGGAAACTAGATGGCTGGAAGGTGTTTAATTGGAAATCCTTAATCGTTTTCAATTCATGACTGTGTGCGTTCGAAGTTCAGTGGGACCTAATGTAGCCCCCCGAAAGGATTCAGCTGAATTTCCTCACCAACGCCTCCGGCGCCTATTGGAAAACATAGCTAGGAGAATTGTTAATGTTTCTTAGAATTTATCCAACTAAGTTTGAGATCACGAGAAAATTTGCAGAATATTGGCACAGAAAATACAATTTCGAGAAGGTTAGGCAAATAATAGAGGTCAAGTAATCACCGGCAGGCAGGCGCTGAAGAGGTGGACTACCGCTGCACGGTAACGCATCAGCGACAGTGCTGGAAGAGGAGCGTATGGTACTCATGTTAAGGAAAGTGAGAAAGTATGTCAGTTACGTGCCTCATAGGCATCAATACGGTCTTTTTGGAGCCAGTGAAAGGAGCAAAGACTGATGTGAAGAAACTGGAAACCTGAACGTGTAATGATAACAATTCCTCGATCAAATTTTCACTGATGATGAAGAGGCGCTCACTTTATGAGGTTGCAGTTTGTACGAAGTAACACGACCAAGAAACATTTGCTGTCATAAATAGGTTAGCGGGTACATATTCCAAGAAAGAGCTGCAGAAATAGCAATCGTCTAATAGTTGAATAAAGTGAATGTTGTGATGATCAACAGTACTGCGACTTAGTAGAGAAGAAAGTGAGGAAGCGGTAACTCTCGCTCCGGATGTCAGCACTTGATTCTGGTGGACGGAGGAAGTATGACGAATCTATATTACTGAGCTACTGAATATTAACAGTGATCCGGCCTGGGTGCGTATTTATGAGCAGAGTTTTCGTACCACCAGTAGAGTAAGGAACTTCAGAACGTCACCAGAATCCTAATTTCCAGACAACGGAGTGGACCACGATAACATTCAGAAGATGAAATTTTTAAAAAATGTTCAAATTTGTATGAAATCTTATGGGACTTAACTGCTAAGGTCATCAATCCCTAAACTTACACACTACTTAACCTAAATTATCCTAAGAACAAACACACACACCCATGCCCGATGGAGGACTCGAACCTCCGCCGGGACCAGCCACACTGTCATGAAATTTAAGTTCCATAAAAAACGACTAGTGCGAAAATCTTCTAGAGCGAAGAAAACAACCGTTTGCAAGTCCTACATCGATAACTCGTAGGTACTGCCACTCTCCAGATACGTAGTCACCGAGTGTGATTGCTTGTTCGCCTTCAGTATTGAAATTAACAGAATGACAAATAATTAACAATTACGCTAAGTATTATTCCCTTTACTTGTCATTATTATTGATAACTTCTTGTTATTAAATAATATATTCTTTGTAATTATCTAATTTTCCCTTTCTCCAATGTTATTTTTATTTATTTTCTCCATTTTAACATTCTAAGACCACATTCTTTTCATATAAAACTTAATAATAGTTAGGGAATGACATACTGAGTTGCGGGATCGTTCAGTAAACTATCTGTGAAATAATAAATTAAATTCCTTACTGTATTGTGAATAGCAGTAGAAACAATACGCGTCGAATATGGCTTGTAGTAAAATTCTGAAGAAAAAGATCATATTTGAAAACCGCAACTAGTAAAAGAAATAAACAATAAATAAATTTACTCTATCGTCCAGAAACGTAACAAAGTAGCTCATTTCTTTATGTATTAAAACTTGGCGTCAGCCTTCACACGAAATAAATTCAGTCTGAAACAGTGTAGAGAAAAGGAAAGCAAACTCACTTCAGAATTTTGAATTCTTCTATGAACATTGAGAAATAATGGCCTCAAAAAGAATAGCAGGGCTACGCGCTAATAACACAGATTTCTTCGTGCCACGAAATGCTCTGTTTCATGCGGTACTCAACAGCTAGCTTCGTAGAGCACTGGCCGAGGAACTCTGGTCACATTCAGAAAGAGCAACGCTCGAATTCTTTTCCCTCAGTTCCGACTTAGAACCTCCGCATTTACAAGGAAATCACCAGAAGGTAAGGTATCCTTAGTATGGCCATAGTTAAGTGCTTCAACTACCGTTCTGTTAAATTATTGTTGTTCCTCTAATGAACATGACAGACGAGTCACACGGAAGAGCAAACCTTTCCTACTGCCCTTTCTTATTTACACTTGTTACACTGTCGTTTCTCGAAGTCTGCAGTTTATTACTCATTGAAGTCTTGTGACGAGTTTCTCGAATAATACAGTGGTATTATAAAAGGTTTCAAATGGGAAATACCATCAGAAAGGCACTGCACGTCCGATGAAAAACTACACAGGTGACGACGAACCATCCGTGATCTCTCGAATATGTTCTATTGTTAAAGATTAAAAGCAAAAAAATTCTTTGTACAGTTTTACTTGGTATAGGAGGATGTGCAGTCAACCTCTTCAGAAAGGTGGGCTGTATGCCCAGTTATCACACGAGAGTGAGCCACACGAGAGAATCATGAGTTAGAGCCAACTCCAAAATCGTATCCCGAAAGCATAATTGGTGAGTCAGGAGGAAGGGTACGTGTTTTGACGGGTAATAGCATTACTGATTCTAAACAAAAACCTTGATGTGGACATAACCCCTATTCTGAGGGGTTTCCGAGATAGAACACTTTCGGCGTACATTTCTATTTATTTTCTGGGTTATTCATTGTCATTGTTTACAACGCACCACAGTAATACAGAAGAAGTTGAGACGAACATTTTGATACAGGACGCTTGTGGTCTATCATGTCGGAAAACTACCTCAAACTGCCCTACAAAGAGTACCTAAGCTACAGCGCACGAGCGACGCGCAAGTTTTTCATTCCCGCGATCTCTCCACGCAACCTGTTAGTCCTAGACAAATAATAAATAGGACCTATTTTTGTAGCAAATTTAATTGTGTAATGAGACACGTTTTCGTTGGAGTGTGTGGTTTTTGAGTTATTAAAGATAAGCGTACGAAAGTGATATTAAACGTGTTTTATCTCGGAAACTATTCACAATAGGACATATGTCCATATGAAGTTATTTTGTTCAGAAACACTAATACCGTCGCGTCTCAAAGCTTGTACCGTTCCCCCTGACTCACCCTGTATATAAAAATACACATACATAACTTGTTCCTGAAATTTCTCTGGACAACATTACGCGTACTGGCCCGTGGGAGATAGCGTATCTAATGAATTGTCACACCTTCTATCGAATGCGAGGATGAACAAACTGTCTATGTCTCTGTGCCAGCCATGGCTTAGTGCATTGCCTCAGCATTCGCTTGAACTCTTACATAAGAATATCCCGTCAAGAAGATATGTACGCAATGCAGTTGGTTTGTTTACTCACAGCGTTGCTCTTGACCGCTCGAAGACCTTCGCCGGACGTGGTAGTGCCGCTTCTCACGCCGGGCGCCGACTGCCACAGCGTGGACCAGAGAGGCTGAACAGGGAAAGTCTTCCAGGCGGCATCTGGGCTAAATGAGGCCATAGGGCGGTGGTGGGCACGTCCGGACTGAGGGAACAGCCGGCTCCACCGTCTGCGTCCCGTGGTCTGCTTTCTATTGCTGCGTCATGCTGTTGGTGAAACTTACAAGGAATACAGTCATAAGTCTCTTGTCAGCTACGTACCGTGGCTCAGGAGTAGCGTCTTTGACTGCTAATCCAAAGTTGCTCGATCTCAGTTTTGCTCCTAGCGGATTTAAAGAAAATCATTCGCAATGGGGCCCAAAGATTCTTCATACTACAGCCATGACTAAAGATGGTGGGGAAACGAACGTAGGTTACGCCCACCATCGTCCCCTTCGAGTGGGAAACTGCTCATAAAGCAGGAGGAGCAGCAATGATCAACGGCACGGCAATGGAAGAGGCAATGTAATATGACAATGGATAATGGATTCCACATTAAACCCCCACTCAGATCTAGAGTGGCTGTCAATGGGGAGGTGAAGAAAGGAACGGAAGTGTAGTGTTCTAGGTTCGGAACGTCGAGTGTAAGAAGTCTTAATGTGGCCGAGATGTTCTACATCTATATCTACATTTATATTCCGCAAGCCACCCAACGGTGTGTGCCACTGTCATTACCTTCCTTTCCTGTTCCAGTCGCGTATGGTTCGCGGGAAGAACGGCTGCGCGCACGAATGTCTCAAATTTTACATTCGTGATTTCCTCGGGAGGTATAAGCAGGGGGAAGTAATATATTTCATACCTCATCCAGAAACGCACCCTCTCGAAACCTGGAGCGCAAGCTACACCGCGATGCAGAGCGCCTCTCTTGCAGAGTCTGCCACTTGAGTTTGCTAAACATCTCCGTAACGCTATTACGCTTACCAAATAATCCTTGACGAAACGCGCCGCTCTTCTTTGGATCTTCTCTACCTCCTCTGTCAACCTGGCCTGGTACGGATCCCACACTGATGACCAATACTCAAGTATAGGTCGAACGAGTGTTTTGTAAGCCACCTCCTTTGTCGACGGACTACATTTTCTAAAGACTCTCCCAATGAATCTGAACCTCACACCCGCCTTACCAACAGTTAACTTTATATGATCATCCCACTTCAAATCGTTCCGTACGCATACTCCCAGATATTTCACAGAAGTGACTGCTACCAGAGTTTCTTCTGCTATCATATAATCATACAATAAAGGGTCCTTCTTTCTATGTATTCGCAATACATTACATTTGTCTATGTTACGGGTCAGTTGCCACTCCCTGCACCAAGTGCCTATCCGCTGCAGATCTTCCGGCATTTCGCTGCAATTTTCTAATGCTGCAACTTCTCTGTATAGTACAGCATCATCCGCGAAAAGCCGCATAGAACATTCGACACTATCTACTAGGTCATTTATATATATTGTGAAATGAAATGGTCCCATAACACTCCCCTGCGGCACTCCAGAGGTTACATTAACGTCTGTAGACGTCTCTCCATTGAGAACAACATGCTGTGTTCTGTTTGCTAAAAACTCTTCAATCCAGCCACACAGCTGGTCTGATATTCCGTAGGCTCTTACTTTGTTTATCAGGCGACAGTGCGGAACCGTATCTAACGCCTTCCGGAAGTCAAGGAAAATGTTTTCTACCTGAGAGCCTGTATCTAATATTTTCTGGGTCTCATGAACAAATAAAGCGAGTTGGGTCTCACACGATCGCTGCTGCCGGAATCCATGTTGATTCCTACAGAGTAGATTCTGGGTTTCCTGAAATGACATTATACGCGAGCAAAAAACATGTCCTAATATTCTACAACAGATCGATGTCAGAGATATAGGCCTACAGATTTGCGCATCTGATCAACGACCCCTTCTTGAAAACTGGAACTACCTGTGCTCTTTTCCAATCATTTGGAATCTTCCTTTCGTCTAGAGACTTGCGGTACACTGATGTTAAAGGGGGGCAAGTTCTTTCGCGTACTCTGTGTAGAATCGAATTGGTATCCGGTCAGGGAGCAATCAGCAAAGTGAAATGGAATAAAAGTAAACATATCTATTCAGGCGAATGTACTGTAATATTAAGAGCATCAGGAAGTGATGAAACCGAAGTATTATTTACAAACAACAGGAAGGTACAGAAAAGTCAGTAACTGTGTACTGTTCAGCGACAACAGAATGTCCAGTCAAATTAATGCGACCTCCTGTCAAAGGCCTGTATAGCCACCTTTTGTAGTGCGGGCCACTGCGAGTCGTTGCCGAAGAGAGTCAGTGACGTCCTGGAAGCGTGTGGAGCCGTGCCGACTCCACTCCAGTGGCCAGGAGCCCTATGTTTCTCGCTTGAGGCTCCATGGCACGAACAACCTGTTCGTGGTGGTCCCACAGATTCTCCATTGGGTTTAAATCCGGGGAGTTGGTGGCCATGGGAGTACGGTAAATTCATTCTGGTGCTCTCTGGATCAAGCACGTACACTGCAAGCCGAGTGACACGGTGTATTCTCCTGTTGATAGGTGGATCGTGCCAAGGAAAAACAAACTGTATGTATGGGTGGACATGATCCCCAAGGATTGATATTGATCCACAGTGCCTTCTAGAATGGGATTATTCAGGGAGTACCCTCCGACCTGGATACTTCCTACGATTGTTGCAGGGTGTTCGACCTCAGATCATTCATGCGGTACATGCTAACGGCCAGCTGTCCGATGGAGTATATAACGTGATTGATTTCAAAAGGCCACCTGTGACTCTACTGATGCGGAAATTCATACCTTCATCGCCGATGAACTGCAATTAGCATGGGTATATGAATCAGGTGCCTCCAGTGGAGGCCATACGCTGCAACGTTCGCTGAAACGTTGTTGAGGTGGTTCATCTGGATGGTCAGTTGCTCAACAGTTGCACGTCTATCCACTTGCACACTTCTCACCCCCTGTCATTTATGGCCAGAAGTGCACAAAAGCTGCCTCGGCACCGGTTTTGGATAGCGCAGTTTTATAATACACGGTATAATTTAACAACGCGGCTCTCGAACCGATTACAAACTTAGCCGTTTCGGAAATGCTACCACCCTGACCTGAAAGGAAATGACCATGCGCCTTTGGACGTGTGATATATTGCTCGTTTTCTGCTTTACTACAACGACTGGAATGTTTTCCACATTCCTCCGACACACTTTACATACCCTCTGATGTTAACGCTGCCACCTGCCGTCAGTGAGTGTTAACTACACGTTGAGGTAGAATATAGGCGGTGGTCACATTAACATGATTAGACCGTCTCCAGAATGAGATTTTCACTCTGCAGCGTGAAAATCTCATTCTGGAAACATCCCCCAGGCTGTGGCTAAGCCATGTCTCCGCAATATCCTTTCTTTCAGGAGTGCTAGTTCTGCAAGGTTCGCAGGAGAGCTTCTGTAAAGTTTGGAAGGTAGGAGACGAGGTACTGGCAGAAGTAAAGCTGTGAGTACCGGGCGTGAGTCGTGCTTCGGTAGCTCAGTTGGTAGAGCACTTGCCCGCGAAAGGCAAAGGTCCCGAGTTCGAGTCTCGGTCGGGCACACAGTTTTAATCTGCCAGGAAGTTTCATATCAGCGCACACTCCGCTGCAGAGTGAAAATCTCATTCTGGAAACATCCCCTAGGCTGTGGCTAAGCCATGTCTCCGCAATATCCTTTCTTTCAGGAGTGCTAGTTCTGCAAGGTTCGCAGGAGAGCTTCTGTAAAGTTTGGAAGGTAGGAGACGAGGTACTGGCAGAAGTAAAGCTGTGAGTACCGGGCGTGAGTCGTGCTTCGGTAGCTCAGTTGGTAGAGCACTTGCCCGCGAAAGGCAAAGGTCCCGAGTTCGAGTCTCGGTCGGGCACACAGTTTTAATCTGCCAGGAAGTTTCATGATTAGACCGTGTATTACTCACATCAGGATATAAATTAAACCAACAGCAATATGAACTGATTAGTTACACACGAGATATGGGGAAATTAAATGGCTGACTGATAAATTAGAAAGCAACTTTATCATACAAAAACAATCACGCGATACCTTGGAGCTCAACTGGACGGAAAGCGTATCTTCACACGACACATTCAGACAATCTTAAACAAAGCAAGCAACATCGCGCACAAAATAGCCCACAACTCAACAGCAAATTAAAAGCTGCAGTATTAACCTATCGGGATACGGTTTCTATGTTCATCACAGGCTACACAGCAAGTATTCGGGCCCGCAGACTTCGTTGTGCGTGGAATAGGAAAATTCTGAGACGTACACAGAGATATGTGCTCCTCAGGAGACTGTGGCACTGCGCCAACCGATGCTCTACTGGTGTTCCTTAGAATCTAAAAATGGTTCAAATGGCTCTGAGCACTATGGGACTCAACTGCTGTGGTCATAAGTCCCCTAGAACTTAGAACTACTTAAACCTAACTAACCTAAGGACAGCACACAACACCCAGCCATCACGAGGCAGAGAAAATCCCTGACCCCGCCGGGAATCGAACCCGGGAACCCGGGCGTGGGAAGCGAGAACGCTACCGCACGACCACGAGATGCGGGCCCTTAGAATCTAGACGTTATGGTAAGATGTAGTACGATTTCTTAATGGTTACGCGAAAAGGAGGCTTCACAAAAATCTTAGATCAAAGGGCAACAACCAAGGTGGGAGGTAGGTGCACGCCAGAGCGACTGGGAAACAGGTCAAAGATTATCAAAAATTCCCGCGCATTCGAGAACGCCTAGACTTTGACCAAGCGAATCCCAGTCGGGGCATGGTATATTACCTAAAGGGACATAACCCATATCTAATCCGTGTGAAAAGGTTTAACAGCAAAAACAATAAAGTCTGTCTGTGGTCACGTAGGAATGTCCTATCACATCTTCTTTAACCATGACAATTTAATGGAATTAAGTAAACAACAGACTGATCAACCAATGTCCGAACATATAAAACAAAACGAATGGTGGACAAAAGTAGGCAATATTGCTAACACCATTTCCCTGCATGAGAAAGAAAAAAATTATCACGGTACAGTAATCAGGAAACCGCTCCCCTCCCGTACAGAGTCAACAGGAATAACGAAGTGCTGGCGAGTGGATCTAGTGTTGTGGTAAATGTAAATGCGAATGTTGTGTTACAGATTGTGCGTGTGCAGCCAAGATAACAACGTCACACGAAGCAGAGCCCGCAGTATCACATCAGCCCCACACTGCCACAGCTTCTACATCCACGTCGGTGATGGAGAAGAGGAGATGCACATTGAAGGGAGGCGCAAAACACGTGATGTGTAACGCAGTGTCTGAAACAGCCCCGACGTTTATTTCCGAGGTTGTTTTCTAACACAAAAGTAATAATATTATTGATAAAATCTCAAAAGTGGGTACTCTAGTAAATGCAGGATGGTGACATGCTCTGATGCCATGCCAGATCTTATTCACATTGATCTAAAAATGCACTAACATTGGTCATGATACATTATATACATATCATTCGTAACTATAACATAATTATTATTATTATTATCAAATCATTATTATTATCATTCCGGTTAGTATGCTGAAATTGACATTGTAATCAACAAAAACATTTAACAATTTCAAAAAAACACGTTAAAACAGGACCTATTATATATAGAGAGACTAAGTGTAAGGGAAACAATAAAATAAATAAATAATGGTTAATACAGGGCAGGGAGATGTTTCACACACTATCCTACTGGCAGCAGAGCTCTGCAATACAGGTCAGCTAGCAATAGCAAATAAATTGTTAATAAATCACAAGAGACATAGGAGGATACCAGGGTGTGGAAAAACAAGATTGTGAATTACTATTGTTCAATATAACGTCAGCTGCTGTTATTTTGCTCAGGTTATCGCTAGGTAATCTGGAAATGTTCAGGAACTTATTGTGCGTTCAGACAAAAAGAAAAGAGTATTGATTTTTAGTTATTTTAAGATAAATATATAAGAAAAATGATTTTGAGATTTTACTAGCAATCTAGTTGTAAATTTCCCCTCAAATAACTCAAGTTAACGTTCTCATACTGCAAACGAAACCTTATCCTGTCGTAAATGCAATTTTACTTCACAATTAGTCATGTTACATACCTTAGACACATGTACATTCTAGAGTCATTCGACGCAAACAGCGCGGGTGATTAAGGCCAAACAACGGAAGGAGTTTTGGGAAGCTTAAAAGATGTTGACTGAGGTTACCTTTACAATGAGTCAAGTGTCGGCTATAATTAAACACCCCTTTTAGTAACTTTGTAACCGTTTCTTCCAAAAAAGTTATTAAATGGAACGTTTGAAAGTCTTCAAGAAAACAATGGCTACCTACAGATATTAAAGTACCTCCAGAACAAAAAAGGGAATGTAAAATATAGCCACTACAAGAAAGGATCATGAAGTATTTTCATTCTATAAATACTATTGTGTCATTTTATGAAGTGTTCTAAGAATGTCTACGAGTATGTATATTTTTTGTAGAACCTGGTGGATACGGCAATAAAATCGATTAATATGAGCTACTGTTAAAAGAGAGATATGGAAAGATACGTTAAAAGATGATGTTAATTCTACTGAAGAACACAGGGGCATTGTAGAAGATTTTTTATGTGTAGTAGATATTTTTCACAGTTTCTTTTCAAACGTAAGTGAGGAAATGAGTTAAAGAAGTTCAGAAGTGATAGCAGAACAGTACAGTGAAGAACCAGTACAGATGAAATGAAAATTCGTCACACATTCCCTTCTGACATAAGGAAGATAATCATTCCCTCAAAAGTAAAAGTACATCTGAAGCCACTCAAAAGCAAAAGTACATATGGGGATGATGGCATCTCCAATAAGGCATGAAGACGTTGTGGCTCTATAACTGGTTATCTTCGCACGTCACATGCGTAGTACCTCATTAGTTCATATAATTCCTATACGAAAGATGACTCCACAGTTGTCACTAACTACCTGAGAATCTCCTTTGATAGATGATAGTCCTAAATCGTGGAGAAGATAATGAACTCAGTGGTTGTCACCCATCTGAATAGTAATGGGATACTTAGTCAATTACATTTCAGATTTAAAAAGGGGTCATTTACTAAGGAAGTTGTTTATACATTCACTAAGTACATAACAAAATTTATAAGTTGTAAAGTATCTTCACTGTGATTTTCTGTGATTTTTCTGAGATATTCGATTGAGTCAGTCATAATTCTCTGTTATAAAATTTAAGTTTCTGCTAGATACATGGTTAAGAACTTACTTAGATTAGTTCCTATTGAGGCAAAAGGACATAAAATGTTACTTTCTTATCACATAGTGTAAGCTTTCACGACTCGTATTGACATCACTTAGTACTTAAGGGATAATAGTGATCGATGTATAAAAATTTCTACTAACGTTTCCTCTCCTCCTATGGAAGACATTTTCAGAGGTAAAGTGCCGAACTACAGTCGGAGCGGAAAGGATAGGAGAAAGTTTTAAGTGAAGTTATACTCTGATGTTTGAAATAGAAACAGGGACGATATAGCATATCCACAGTGGGTGTTCCTCGGGATTCGATCATGGCTCCATTACTGGTGTTGCTCTATGTTAACAGTCTCCTATTTTATTTAAATCTGGAGGAAAAGAATCAGTCTTTCAGCAGATGAAACAAGCATTTGGTCCAGCCAGTCGAACGAGAACCCAGAGGGAAAGTGGTAAATGATGTTTTCCCTAAAGTTTTTAGTTGGTTTTGCAAAAATGGACTAACTGCAAGAAATGAAACAATACATGTCATTCATTGTTGTGCAATAATTAATATGCCTATTATAAAAGTAGTTCTCCATCAAAAAACTATAAATGATTAGAACGTTCTAAGTTCTTGGCTGAGCATCGATGAAAATTACAACTGCACTAAACATACAGTAGACCTGATGAAACGATTCGATTCAGATTTTCAGTCACAAGAATAACTGCGAAGTTCGGAGATATTGTAATGAATGAGTGTTTTGCATATTTTTGTTCACTGATGTTCTATGGGACAATACCCTGGAGTATATCATTACTTAAGTAAAATGTTCTCTTTGCACATTACAAATAATTTCACTGGATTACTTCTTTCAATGACATGTTTAAACAAGTGGGAATGTCAGCCATAGCCTCATAGCACTTTTATTCACTCATAAAATTTTTATTCAACAGTCCGTTGTAGTTTTACAGTAGTAGAGGTGTTAACCAACACAATACTAGCAACACAAATGGTCTACGCTACTTCGTAGTAAATGTGATTAGCAGGGAATGGTCACCAGCAATGGAGGGTGAAGCTTTGACGAGGGCGAAACGTCGTTAAAATTTTCAGACAAACGTCGGTCAAAGAATCCGAGACAGATGCCAACAGGCAATTTGTCAAAAAGTGACCTCGAAAGACTTCACAGTTTTGTATACTGAATTACATCATGGCGACACCAAAATGCAATACTGAATTGTATGGGATTCCACCTGAAATGAAAGTGAATCGCCAGGAGGGATCGCTGTATAACGATATTGAATAGTAAAGACTATGCTGCAACTGTGTGGATGCGAAGCGTTTTGATAATGTAGAAGCTGCATCACTAAATGCCACAGTAGACGACTGAGTCGAGGTAACATGAAGAACAGTAATAAAGGAAAGTAGTATTAGAACAGATAAATGTAGATGCAAGAAAGGTAACTGCTAAGAATTTGTTGGTAACAGAAGAAACTCGTACTATAGTTGCTCAATGTAAAAAAAAATACAAAAATACGCCAGGAAAGAAAGGAATACAAAAAACACTTAAAAGTGTATCAGTAGGATGGGAAAGGAAGCTAAAATGGAATCGTTGCTTGAAACATTTGAAAGAACAGAAAAAGGAAGGGTCGTTGGAAGAAGAAATTCAGAATAACTTTCAGACAATTTAAAAGCAAAGGGGCCCCATAGTAAAAGCGCTAAATCCGTCTTTTCTAAAATTTTACCCTCTACATCCCCCTCTAGTACCATCGAAGTCATTCCCCGAAGTCTTAATAGATGTCCTATCATTTTGTCCATTCTTCTTGACACTGTTTTCATTATATTCCTTTCCTCGCCGGTTCTGCGGAGAACCTCCACATTCCTTACCTTATCAGTCCGTCTCGTTTTCAACATCCTTATGTAACACCACACCTCAAATGCTTCGATTCTCTTCCGTTCCGGCTTTGTCATAGTCCATGTTTCACTAGCATACAGTACTGTGCTCCAAACGTACATTCTTAGAAATTTCTGCCCTAAATTAAGTAATATGTTAGAGACCAGTAGACTTTTAATGATCAGGAATGCCATTTTTGCCAGTGCCTACCTGTTTTTTATGTCACCCTTGCTGCGTCTCCTTTGTGATTCCCGATCATGATCAGAAATTTCTGAATGTTCTCACTTATGCTGCTTCTCATTACATTATCTATCTTCGATTCACTCCCAACCCATTTTCTGTACTCATTAGACAGTTCCTTCCATTCAGCAGACCATGTAATTCTTCTTCACTGTCACAGAAGATAGCACTGTAAACCGCGAATATTGGCATTTATATCCTTTCACCTTGAAATTTAATCCCAGTCTTGAACCTTTGTTTTATTTCCCTCATTGCTTTTTCGCAGTATGGGTTGAACAGTAGGGGGTAGGGCGAAAAGCTGCATTCTTATATTACAACCTTTTTAAACCGAACATTTTATTCTTCTTCCACTCTTGTCGTTCCTTTTTGATCCTTATACAGTGTTAATATTACTCGAATATCCCTATTGATTACCCGTACTCTTCTCGGAACTTCTAACATCTTCTGCCATCTGACGCGAATGCATTTTCGAGGTCAGCAAATTCTACGAAGTGTATCTATTTTTCTTCAGTCGTGCTTTTGTTATCAACCGCAACGTCATAATTGCCCTTCTGGTGGATTTACCTTTTCTAAAGCTGAACACATGGCCTTCGGGCAAAACATCAATATTATTTTCCATTCCTCTGTGTATTGCTCATGTCAGCAACTTGGATGATTTAAGGTGATAGTGCCATATTTCTCGCACTTGTCGGCTCCTGCTATGGATGATATTTTTCCGGAATATCGATGGTATGTCCCCAGTCTCAAAAATTCTACATACCAAATGGATAGTCGTTTTGCTGCCACTTACTTCAATGGTTTTAGAAATTGTGATGGAATGTTACCTATTCCTTCCGCCTTAATTGATGTTAAATCTTCCAAAGCTATTTTAATTCTTCTTCTGATGCTGCATTCCTTTTCCCTTACCTGCGACTCCTGTTCCTTCTTCTGTCGCTCCCAGCACTTAAATATGGTTTGCAGACTAATCATGAAGACGTAGATGTATCACGTCAGCAGACCAGTCCTTCCCCCACAGAAGGGGGGTATGGCATGAACACGTGCCACGCGCGACTCGGTTATAACTTTCTAATTCACTACATAAATGGTTCAAATGGTTCTGAGCACTATGGGACTTAACATCTGAGGTCATCAGTCCCCTAGAACTTAAAACTACTTAAACCTAACTAACCTAAGGACTTCACACACATCCATGCCTGAGGCAGGATTCGAACCTGCGACTGTAGCGGTCGCGCGGTTTCAGACTGAAGCGCCTAGAACCACTCGGCCACACCACCCGGCTCACTACATAAATAATTAGAACATTCCACGCAATGCATTTCCTTATGCACTTTGCTTACCATGAACCCTCCGGTGTACACAACGACATTTCTTACATAATATGAAAGCTACTGGAAGGAGACTGGAGGAATACTGTAAGTGTGGCCATGAGACACTGAGCCAACATCCAACTTTCCAGCATTAAGGTTAACGCATGACTCAAGTGGGTTGGTCTGCATTGAACATACACCAGCAGACACACTAAGAATGAGAGAAACTCCTGTATTCGGATTACTTCCAAATTCTGGCTCTCTTACCTACTGATGTATATGCAGTATTTTATAGGCAGCTTAGAACTGAGTTGCAGTGAAATTGTTGTTATCATTGCCATACCTTTGATAGAGCTAAAATGTTTCAATGGGGTCTTATAATAGCTCATAAGAGAACGAGACTTTAAGTGTTGGTGAAGATCTGCTAATCAGTGAAACATATGACTTTCTTAAACTCTGTATACGACTTAGAAAACCACTCTTTGGTTTTATATACAAAACAGAGGACGCTTTTGAATGAAGTCTTAGCTCCAGTATATATTTTTCCAATTCATCAAGGAATGGCAAAGTATAAACAGCTGTCTGCATTGACAGAGGAGATCTGCAGCCCTTAACTAATGGATTTCTACAATTAAAACATTCAAAAGATGCTTCGTTATCCTTATGAACCAAACTGTTGGTTCACACCCTTTAAAGCCGTGTAGGTGTAAATTTTTATCTATAAATTGTAAGACACTAGCAACACTAACACTCAAGGATTGTACAGTAGTGCTAAAAATCATTTTATGGCGATACCAATCAACATGTTTTGTCCTTACATCTGTAGCAGCCAGAAGTGTAACCATCTTTTGCTGCCATATAATTTAACTATAGAATTTCATTTTACTGGCTTTTCATTAACATCAAAAATGGTACCCTTACCAGCAACGATATTGTGTGTCAACTTGAACATGTGGCACGCATCCAGCAAAAACGAATTTCACCTTCACAGAGTGCGCGGTTAAAAAATATTTTCTTCTGGATGTTGAAAGAGGTGCACCAAGTTTATGTGCTGAAAAAGTGTTCCATGAGAGACATTAAAAGCCACAGATATTACCCCCACGCCAGTATCATAAGTGAAATTCAAAGCCTCATTAAGAGGGCTGTATTTCTCAACAGCACATACACCATTGACAATAAATACCCAATTGTAATTTTCCATGAGGGATTTACAGGCAGATAGGGATAATCTGTATATCCCACAAACTTATTTCTACGAAATTCGTTTCCTTATTGCAATTTGATCGAAGGACATAGCACAAAGCAATTTCTGTGTTTGCTTAGGTGTTCTTGACTCTTTATTCTAGCTGCTGTAGCCGTTTCACTACTTAATCCTGGATCGTCAGGAACAACACTGCACCACCGTCTTAATGTCCGTGGGTGTGCATAGATGTACTGAAATATTTTCTAATGTAATTACCTGCTTTGATGTTGTACAAGTGCAATGTTAAAGGAAAGGTCTGAAGTGCTTGTGGATACTTTTCTTTCACATGTCCTCTTTGCACATGCTGTAGCGATTCTGACATTCTAGGTGGCATCATCTAACATCTGTAAGCCAGACTTGCAAGGACATATGAACACTAGTCTGTAAACAGTTGCATATCAAGGTATTAGAGACAATGTAGATATACAGGAGCTTACCTTGAGTTAATCAGCCATGGATTCACATATAATGTGATTCTTTTCAAGATCACTTACCAAAAACTTTAAACATAAAGCTCTTTTCTTCATCCTGCTAGATGAACGCTTGAAATTACTGATCTTTCTGGATTTAATTGTCAGCTGCTTTTTAGCTACATTTACTACTTTTTCAGCTATGCCAGGAGAAGCCAAATCACTTTCTAAAAAGCGAATTGAAATGGCAATTTGCCTGGAACAATTAACTGGCTTCTTCATTCGATGCAGCCCAAGGAAAACCCCAGCAGAAAACCCGGACGGAAGCATTCGGACTAGCTGTGTCCGACTTTTGTAATATGAGAGTTAACATTCAGTCAGATAAGAAAGAAAAAAAAATACATCGTCACATTACAAGTTGGCATCAGATAAAAAATCGGTTAATTAATAATACAATATTTGATCACGTTATTGGTTACGTCATGGCACATTTCTACATAGATATGCAAATGGAATGATATTATTTATTCATTCATTTCTTAAAAGTTCAGTGCTCTTTAATACAAAAAATAAGTCCTTTAAGTGTGAGTTATTAATAACAGTTCATCATTAGTTCAATGTCTGTTAATACAAAATATAGTTTGATTGTAAGTAGATGCACATTCAATGTTGAAGTTTTCAAGTTCACGGATCACTGTGTACACAACAATGTGGTGCATGCCGACATATGAGACATGTTAACATATGTGAGGTACTATGCAAGTTTTCTAGTAATTCACTTCATTGCAAGGGAAAGGTCCATTTCTCACTGGCACTGTAAATTGCTATTCATGGTGTTAAAATTCTGCTATTTGTTTCTTAATATATTAATGTTTAAAGGTTACGCACACCAGTTATTTTGTAAGTTCGTCGTATACACATTTAGAAACTGATAGCAATTGAATCATCAGCGTTGTGGTATCAGAAGCAGGCGGTGTGAATGACTGGAATGTGGTCGTTGGTGATTGGCTTTAATGACGGTCATAGGTGTGTAGTGTCGATGAGCGGTATGTTCACTGTGGGAGGCATCAATTACATGGGCGTGGTCGGCGGCTCCCACCAGCGGCTGAGCCTCAGTCTGCTGGACAGCAAACTCGCCGTAGGCAGCCGATGATGATAGTACCATTTGTTGTTGTTGTGGTCTTCGACACTGAGACTGGTTTGATGCAGCTCTCCATGCTACTTTATCCTGTGCAAGCTTCTTCATCTCCCAGTACCTACTGCAACCTACATCCTTCTGAATCTGCTTAGTGTATTCTTCCCTTGGTCTCCCTCTACGATTTTTACCCTCCACGCTCCCCTCCTGTACTAAATTGGTGATCCCTTGATGCCTCAGAACATGTCCTACCAACCGATCCCTTCTTCTGGTCAAGTTGTGCCACAAACTTCTCTTCTCCCCTATTCTATTCAATACTTCCTCATTAGTTATGTGATCTACCCATCTAATCTTCAGCATTCTTTTGTAGCACCACATTTCGAAACCTTCTATTCTCTTCTTGTCCAAACTATTTATCGTCCATGTTTCACTTCCATACATCGCTACACTCCATACAAATACTTTCAGAAATGACTTCCTGACACTTAAATCTATACTCGATGTTAACAATTTCTCTTCTTCAGAAACGCTTTCCTTGCCATTGCCAGTCTACATTATATATCCTCTCTACTTCGACCATCATCAGTAATTTTGCTCCCCAAATAGCAAAACTCTTTTACTACTTTAAGTGTCTCATTTCCTAATCTAATTCCGTCAGCATCACCCGACTTAGTTCGACTACATTCCATTATCCTCGTTTTGCTTTTGTTGATGTTCATCTTATATCCTCCTTTCAAGACGCTGTCCATTCCATTCAACTGCTCTTCCAAGTCCTTTGCTGTCTCTGACAGAATTACAATGTCATCGGCGAACCTCAAAGTTTTTATTTCTTCTCCATGGATTTTAATACCTACTCCGAATTTTCCTTTTGTTTCCTTTACTGATTGCTCAATAAACAGATTGAATAACATCGGGGAGAGGCTACAACCCTGTCTTACTCCCTTCCCAACCACTGCTTCCTTTTCATGTCCGCCGACTCTTATAACTGCCATCTGGTTTCTGTACAAATTGTAAATAGCCTTTCGCTCCCTGTATTTTACCCCTGCCACCTTTAGAATTTTAAAGAGAGTATTCCACTTAACATTGTCAAAAGCTTTCTCTAAGTCTACAAATGCTAGAAACGTAGGTTTGCCTTTCCTTAATATTTCTTCTAAGATAAGTCGTAAGGTCAGTATTGCCTCATGTGTTCCAGTGTTTCTACGGAATCCAAACTGATCTTCCCAGAGGTCGGCTTCTAATAGTTTTTCCATTCGTCTGTAAAGAATTCGTGTTAGTATTTTGCAGCTGTGGCTTATCAAACTGATTGTTCGGTAATTTTCACATCTGTCAACACCTGCTTTCTTTGGGATTGGAATTATTATATTCTTCTTGAAGTCTGAGGGTATTTCGCCTGTTTCATACATCTTGCTCACCAGATGGTAGAGTTTTGACAGGACTGGCTCTCCCAAGGACTTCAGTAGTTCCAATGGAATGTTGTCTACTCCGGGGGCCTTGTTCCGACTCAGGTCTTTCAGTGCGCTGTCAAACTCTTCACGCAGTATCATATCTCCCATTTCATCTTCATCTACATCCTCTCCCATTTCCATAATATTGTCCTCAAGTACATCGCCCTTGTATAGACCCTCTATATACTCCTTCCACCTTTCTACTTTCCCTTCTTTGCTTAGAACTGGGTTTCCATCTGAGCTCTTGATGTTCATACAAGTGGTTCTCTAATCTCCAAAGGTCTCTTTAATTTTCCTGTAGGCAGTATCTGTCTTACCCCTAGTGAGATAAGCCTCTACATCCTTACATTTGTCCTCTAGCCATCCCTGCTTAGCCATTTTGCACTTCCTGTCGATCTCATTTTTGAGACGTTTATATTCCTTTTTGCCTGCTTCATTTACTGCATAGTACCATGTGCTCCTAGGAATGTCAATTAATAAAAGACTCTTGGTTTAAATAAAGATTAATAACCATGAATAATAATAAAAATGTGAAACTCATTCTGCTATTACGTTGTCGAGAAAATGCGGCAGCTAATGTGTACATAAAAATGTATATTCTTTGAAGCAAAGGCCATTATTTAACGCCTCACAGCACAAGAAAATAAAAATGTCTTGTGACTAGGGCCTCCCGTCGAGCAGACCTTTCGCCGGGTGCAAGTCTGTCGATTTGACGCCACTTCGGCGACGTGCGCGTCGATGGGGATGAAGTGATGATGAGTAGAACAACACACCACCCTATCCCTGAGCGGAGAAAATCTCCGACCCAGCCGGGAATCGAACCAGGGCCCTTAGGATTGACATTCTGTCGCGCTGACCGCTTTTTCTTTTTTTTAGTTGTTCTCATTTTGTTCGATTTTGTTCGTTGTATTTGCTCGGTGCGGATGTCCCAGGACACCTGTTCAAGTTCAGTGTTGAGGCATTGACTCAGATTTTTATTACAGAGGGCAGCTAGCCCTCTGACCAAACACGCTGAGCAACCGTGCCAGCACCACTCAGCTACCGGGGGCGGACACAGCACAATGTAATTCACAGACAATAATGGTGACTCTTGCTCTTGTACTCTGGTCTGAATAGCACCCACGATCGGCCATTGCCTACGTAAACATAAACTTTTGTAATAACTTTACACTAATTACACGTTATCTAGCGTAAAATTGTTTTTATTCAAGTATTCAGTCTACCCCTCCTCCCAAGGCATAATATTTGGAAATTTATGGTAAGGTACTATGAGACCAAACAGCTGAGGTCATCGGTCCTGAGGCCTACACACTAACTAACTTACTAACTTACGCGAAGGACAACACACAGACCCTTCCCCGAGCTAGGACTCGAACCTCCGACGCGGGGGGCCGCGCGAACCGTGACAAGGCGCCTAATACCACGCGGCTGCAAGATATTTTTATAAGTTTTCAGGAAGTTGAGCCGAGTTAAGCGCTGCGAGAGTGGCAGCATTGTTGGCAGCCATTAACCACCATAGATAATAATAAATTTCTTTACAGTTTCCTTACACGAGATGCGGCTGCGAGTACGACATATACGTACTCTGCAAATGAATTTCTATCTCCGACGGCGGAAGCCGCTCGAACCGTGACAAGGCGCCTAAGACCAAGCGGCTGCAAGATATTTTTATAATTTTTCGGGAACCTGAGCAGAGTTAAGCGCTGCAAGATCGGCAGCATTGTTGGCAGCCATTAACCGCCACAGATAATAATAAATTTCTTTACAGTTTCCTGCACGAGATGCGGCTGCGAGTACGACATATATGTACTCTGCAAATGAATTTCTATCTCCGACGGCGGAAGCCGCTCGAACCGTGACAAGGCGCCTAAGACCAAGCGGCTGCAAGATATTTTTATAATTTTTTGGGAACCTGAGCAGAGTTAAGCGCTGCAAGATCGGCAGCATTGTTGGCAGCCATTAACCGCCACAGATAATAATAAATTTCTTTACAGTTTCCTGCACGAGATGCGGCTGTGAGTACGACATATACGTACTCTGCAAATGAATTTCTATCTCCGACGGCGGAAGCCGCTCGAACCGTGACAAGGCGCCTAAGACCAAGCGGCTGCAAGATATTTTTATAATTTTTCGGGAACCTGAGCAGAGTTAAGCGCTGCAAGATCGGCAGCATTGTTGGCAGCCATTAACTGCCACAGATAATAATAAATTTCTTTACAGTTTCCTGCACGAGATGCGGCTGCGAGTACGACATATACGTACTCTGCAAATGAATTTCTATCTCCGACGGCGGAAGCCGCTCGAACCGTGACAAAGCGCCTAAGACCAAACGGCTGCAAGATATTTTTATAATTTTTCGGGAACCTGAGCAGAGTTAAGCGCTGCAAGATCGGCAGCATTGTTGGCAGCCATTAACCGCCACAGATAATAATAAATTTCTTTACAGTTTCCTGCACGAGATGCGGCTGCGAGTACGACGTATACGTACTCTGCAAATGAATTTCTATCTCCGACGGCGGAAGCCGCTCGAACCGTGACAAGGCGCCTAAGACCAAGCGGCTGCAAGATATTTTTATAATTTTTCGGGAACCTGAGCAGAGTTAAGCGCTGCAAGATCGGCAGCATTGTTGGCAGCCATTAACCGCCACAGATAATAATAAATTTCTTTACAGTTTCCTGCACGAGATGCGGCTGCGAGTACGACATATACGTACTCTGCAAATGAATTTCTATCTCCGACGGCGGAAGCCGCTCTAACCGTGACAAGGCGCCTAAGACCAAGCGGCTGCAAGATATTTTTATAATTTCTCGGGAACCTGAGCAGAGTTAAGCGCTGCAAGATCGGCAGCATTGTTGGCAGCCATTAACCGCCACAGATAATAATAAATTTCTTTACAGTTTCCTGCACGAGATGCGGCTGCGAGTACGACATATACGTACTCTGCAAATGAATTTCTATCTCCGACGGCGGAAGCCGCTCGAACCGTGACAAGGCGCCTAAGACCAAGCGGCTGCAAGATATTTTTATAATTTTTCGGGAACCTGAGCAGAGTTAAGCGCTGCAAGATCGGCAGCATTGTTGGCAGCCATTAACCGCCACAGATAATAATAAATTTCTTTACAGTTTCCTGCACGAGATGCGGCTGCGAGTACGACATATACGTACTCTGCAAATGAATTTCTATCTCCGACGGCGGAAGCCGCTCGAACCGTGACAAGGCGCCTAAGACCAAGCGGCTGCAAGATATTTTTACAATTTTTCGGGAACCTGAGCAGAGTTAAGCGCTGCAAGATCGGCAGCATTGTTGGCAGCCATTAACCGCCACAGATAATAATAAATTTCTTTACAGTTTCCTGCACGAGATGCGGCTGCGAGTACGACATATACGTACTCTGCCAATGAATTTCTATCTTCGACGGCGGAAGCCGTTCGAACCGTGACAAGGCGCCTAAGACCAATCGGCTGCAAGATATTTTTATAATTTTTCGGGAACCTGAGCAGAGTTAAGCGCTGCAAGATCGGCAGCATTGTTGGCAGCCATTAACCGCCACAGATAATAAATTTCTTTACAGTTTCCTGCACGAGATGCGGCTGCGAGTACGACATATACGTACTCTGCAAATGAATTTCTATCTCCGACGGCGGAAGCCGCTCTAACCGTGACAAGGCGCCTAAGACCAAGCGGCTGCAAGATATTTTTATAATTTTTCGGGAACCTGAGCAGAGTTAAGCGCTGCAAGATCGGCAGCATTGTTGGCAGCCATTAACCGCCACAGATAATAATAAATTTCTTTACAGTTTCCTGCACGAGATGCGGCTGCGAGTACGACATATACGTACTCTGCAAATGAATTTCTATCTCCGACGGCGGAAGCCGCTCGAACCGTGACAAGGCGCCTAAGACCAAGCAGCTGCAAGATATTTTTATAATTTTTCGGGAACCTGAGCAGAGTTAAGCGCTGCAAGATTGGCAGCATTGTTGGCAGCCATTAACCGCCACAGATAATAATAAATTTCTTTACAGTTTCCTGCACGAGATGCGGCTGCGAGTACGACATATACGTACTCTGCAAATGAATTTCTATCTCCGACGGCGGAAGCCGCTCGAACCGTGACAAGGCGCCTAAGACCAAGCGGCTGCAAGATATTTTTATAATTTTTCGGGAACCTGAGCAGAGTTCAGCGCTGCAAGATCGGCAGCATTGTTGGCAGCCATTAACCGCCACAGATAATAATAAATTTCTTTACAGTTTCCTGCACGAGATGCGGCTGCGAGTACGACATATACGTACTCTGCAAATGAATTTCTATCTCCGACGGCGGAAGCCGCTCGAACCGTGACAAGGCGCCTAAGACCAAGCGGCTGCAAGATATTTTTATAATTTTTCGGGAACCTGAGCAGAGTTAAGCGCTGCAAGATCGGCAGCATTGTTGGCAGCCATTAACCGCCACAGATAATAATAAATTTCTTTACAGTTTCCTGCACGAGATGCGGCTGTGAGTACGACATATACGTACTCTGCAAATGAATTTCTATCTCCGACGGCGGAAGCCGCTCGAACCGTGACAAGGCGCCTAAGACCAAGCGGCTGCAAGATATTTTTATAATTTTTCGGGAACCTGAGCAGAGTTAAGCGCTGCAAGATCGGCAGCATTATTGGCAGCCATTAACCGCCACAGATAATAATAAATTTCTTTACAGTTTCCTGCACGAGATGCGGCTGCGAGTACGACATATACGTACTCTGCAAATGAATTTCTATCTCCGACGGCGGATGCCGCTCGAACCGTGACAAGGCGCCTAAGACCAAGCGGCTGCAAGATATTTTTATAATTTTTCGGGAACCTGAGCAGAGTTAAGCGCTGCAAGATCGGCAGCATTGTTGGCAGCCATTAACCGCCACAGATAATAATAAATTTCTTTACAGTTTCCTGCACGAGATGCGGCTGCGAGTACGACATATACGTACTCTGCAAATGAATTTCTATCTCCGACGGCGGAAGCCGCTCGAACCGTGACAAGGCGCCTAAGACCAAGCGGCTGCAAGATTTTTTTATAATTTTTCGGGAACCTGAGCAGAGTTAAGCGCTGCAAGATCGGCAGCATTATTGGCAGCCATTAACCGCCACAGATAATAATAAATTTCTTTACAGTTTCCTGCACGAGATGCGGCTGCGAGTACGACATATACGTACTCTGCAAATGAATTTCTATCTCCGACGGCGGAAGCCGCTCGAACCGTGACAAGGCGCCTAAGACCAAGCGGCTGCAAGATATTTTTATAATTTTTCGGGAACCTGAGCAGAGTTAAGCGCTGCAAGATCGGCAGCATTGTTGGCAGCCATTAACCGCCACAGATAATAATAAATTTCTTTACAGTTTCCTGCACGAGATGCGGCTGCGAGTACGACATATACGTACTCTGCAAATGAATTTCTATCTCCGACGGCGGAAGCCGCTCGAACTGTGACAAGGCGCCTAAGACCAAGCGGCTGCAAGATATTTTTATAATTTTTCGGGAACCTGAGCAGAGTTAAGCGCTGCAAGATCGGCAGCATTGTTGGCAGCCATTAACCGCCACAGATAATAATAAATTTCTTTACAGTTTCCTGCACGAGATGCGGCTGCGAGTACGACATATACGTACTCTGCAAATGAATTTCTATCTCTGACGGTGGAAGCCGCTCGAACCGTGACAAGGCGCCTAAGACCAAGCGGCTGCAAGATATTTTTATAATTTTTCGGGAACCTGAGCAGAGTTAAGCGCTGCAAGATCGGCAGCATTGTTGGCAGCCATTAACCGCCACAGATAATAATAAATTTCTTTACAGTTTCCTGCACGAGATGCGGCTGCGAGTACGACATATACGTACTCTGCAAATGAATTTCTATCTCCGACGGCGGAAGCCGCTCGAACCATGACAAGGCGCCTAAGACCAAGCAGCTGCAAGATATTTTTATAATTTTTCGGGAACCTGAGCAGAGTTAAGCGCTGCAAGATCGGCAGCATTGTTGGCAGCCATTAACCGCCACAGATAATAATAAATTTCTTTACAGTTTCCTGCACGAGATGCGGCTGCAAGTACGACATATACGTACTCTGCAAATGAATTTCTATCTCCGACAGCGGAAGCCGCTCGAACCGTGACAAGGCGCCTAAGACCAAGCGGCTGCAAGATATTTTTATAATTTTTCGGGAACCTGAGCAGAGTTAAGCGCTGCAAGATCGGCAGCATTGTTGGCAGCCATTAACCGCCACAGATAATAATAAATTTCTTTACAGTTTCCTGCACGAGATGCGGCTGCGAGTACGACATATACGTACTCTGCAAATGAATTTCTATCTCCGACGGCGGAAGCCGCTCGAACCATGACAAGGCGCCTAAGACCAAGCGGCTGCAAGACATTTTTATAATTTTTCGGGAACCTGAGCAGAGTTAAGCGCTGCTAGATCGGCAGCATTGTTGGCAGCCATTAACCGCCACAGATAATAAATTTCTTTACAGTTTCCTGCACGAGATACGGCTGCGAGTACGACATATACGTACTCTGCAAATGAATTTCTATCTCCGACGGCGGAAGCCGCTCGAACCGTGACAAGGCGCCTAAGACCAAGCGGCTGCAAGATATTTTTATAATTTTTCGGGAACCTGAGCAGAGTTAAGCGCTGCAAGATCGGCAGCATTGTTGGCAGCCATTAACCGCCACAGATAATAATAAATTTCTTTACAGTTTCCTGCACGAGATGCGGCTGCGAGTACGGCATATACTCGTTTCTCTCCTTGACCACAACCGGAAGGCAAGGGGTGGTCAGATGGCATATACTCGTTTCTCTCCTTGACCACAACCGGAAGGCAAGGGGTAGTCAGATTTAATTAAAAGGCGTGGACGGGCCGCGTTGGCTTTCGTCCACAACCTATACTATCCTAACTTGTTGGTGCTGATGCTGCTGCATCGTACGGCTGTTTTATTCCTGCACATTATTGTCATCGGAAATACTTCTGTACTGAACGGTTCCGCCAGGTGGTCCCCAATTTCGACTCCGCTAAGCCGCCTGTTGGTTAGCCCAGCTGTCGCAATTAGATAGACTTGATTTAAGCTGTTGTAAGTTGGGGCTGTTGTGTCGCATGACGTCACCGCGTCTCTTCCTATTATTATCTTGCTGATTATTGACGTACCCGTTCCCAATTGGGTTCATGTATCCCGGATTCTTTTGTGGTTGATTATAACAACCATTATTCTGGTCACTGTTGTTACGATAATACTCCTTTTCTCTGGTTCTGTTACCATTGCTGGTTTTATTATTGTTATTTCCACCGTTATGCAGATGATAACTACCGTTACTCGAGTTAATCTTCCTCCCATCTTCGTGGATCAAATCTAGTGAATCCCCGTTGGCTAGAAATCTTTCCAAGTCATCTTCAGATACGTTAAGTAACTGCTCTCTGACTGCAATAGGTAATTTCGGTTTTAATATTCTTAACACCTCTCTCGTTCTCATGGGTTCGTTCCCGTAACGAGTTTTACTGACATAGCACTCTATGTATTTTCTCATCATATCTGTCTCCGGGTTGTACATGGTAGGATTGTACACCTCTTGTCTAAATCGTTCCTGGGTAAAAGTACTCCAGTAATTTGCTAAGAACGTATTCTCGAATTTTTTGTGTGTTTGGCGGCTGTCCGCTGTCCCTGTTGGCCATCATGCTGCTTCAGCTGTAATATGTGAAGTCACAAACTGTATTTTCTGCGCTCCGTCCAAACCTTGGACAGGAAGTGTATAAAACCTTTAATGAAAATGGCCGGATGCACGGTCTTTTTCTCCGCAGAAAATGTTTGAAAGCGCCTGTGTTTTATTAGGCTTTCTTGCAGTTTGTCTCATCGTAGCTCGGGTTTTGTTCGTTACCTACCGCTGCTGTACTATCTGGAGCAAGACTGTAAACACCTGATTGATAACAACTTTCGTTTCCGTAACGTCTACGATCTTGAATCGTATTTGGATCTGTATCTTGCACAATTGAATCACTAAGCTCTAACAATGCAGTTCTATCGTGTATTTCTCTTGATCATTGAGAATATTCTTTCGTCAAGGTATCTTGAATTTGGCTTAGTTCGTTTGGCAGTTCATCCGCGCGTTCGCCACTATAGAATGCAGTTTCGTTTGTGACTTTTTGTACCACATTTCGTTTTGGTTTGGTTTGTGGGGCGCTCAACTGCACTGCAACAGCAACAACATTTCGTAACTCGGTGATCATATGTTCCTCAATCACTACATCGTTTTGCTCCAACCACGGAGTTATTTCTATTTTAGTCTTTTCCGAACGAGCCTTGCTCAGTTAATTCCAAATAAAGCTAGTCTAATTTGTTTGTCCCTTCTTTTAGTTTAATACACGGCATGTTGTGTATCCTGGAACTTCTAACATGGTTAATAACCTTAGATACTGCTTGAGGTAAGCCACTATATACTTCCTGCAGGCCGGCCGAAATGGCCGTGAGGTTAAAGGCGCTGCAGTCAGGAACCGCAAGATCGCTCCGGTCGCAGGTTCGAATCCTGCCTCGGGCATGGATGTTTGTGATGTCCTTAGGTTAGTTAGGTTTAACTAGTTCTAAGTTCTAGGGGACTAATGACCTCAGCAGTTGAGTCCCATAGTGCTCAGAGCCCAACTTCCTGCAGAGCCGTGATCCCGGGTTTAATAGTTCCTAACTGCTCGTCCAGGTTTGTTAACAGAGCTTCGTCATGCTTTTTTAGAATGTCATTTAATTGAAGGGTGATGTTCTCGTCCGGTACTCTCTCTCTTTCGCCTCTTGTCCCTCTTCACGTTCGTTTTCTTTGAGAGTTAGTCTCTCCTCAAGCTCTTTCTCTCTGAGAGCTAAGTGTCCTTCGCGTTATCTTTCTTTGCGGGCTAACTGTTCCTCGGGTTCTCTCACTTTGGGAGTTAATTTTTTCTCGCGTTCTGTTTCTTTGGTCTCAAGCAGTTCATAAAACTATTCGAGCATCGCTTTATCTCATTCTTTCGATTTTTATTGTAACTTCTGGAAGACCATTGTAAGGAAATCATTGCCGGCAATTTGTCATTGTGACCTTGGAGGTTATGAAAGCAGGGCAACGTCTCGGAAACCCATGCACTCAATCCAAAGGAAGAGTGTCATTGAGAAACTAACGTATCTTGTTGTGTCAGTCTGGTGGAGCTTCATCCTGTTACAAAATGAAGTCACCGGAATCCTCCTCAAGTTGTT
Source organism: Schistocerca cancellata (assembly GCF_023864275.1). Taxonomy (NCBI): domain Eukaryota; kingdom Metazoa; phylum Arthropoda; class Insecta; order Orthoptera; family Acrididae; genus Schistocerca; species Schistocerca cancellata. Next base: position 614,658,567 of record NC_064630.1, on the reverse strand, counting down.
CAAGAAGCCAGTTCTGCAAAGACGGCTCATTCGAGCCACTGTGTCAACAGAAGTGTGCTGTCGACCTGGACTCTTACCTTTGCACAAGCGTCCTGTCTCTTCAAATTGATGGTAACAACGACGAATGTTTCTGGGTACAGGCAGATCAGTGCCTAAATGTCACTGAAAAACACGCTGAACCGATAACCCTTACTCACTCTTTGCAAACTGTAGCTGTTGAGCAGACGCCATTTTACTTCGGACTAACTCCAAACAGAGAAGACGCTCATTCAAACAACACATATTTCCTTGCCGGCATGCTTCATGATTATTACCGTCCTAAATCAGGCCATATTCTGCTAACAGTCGTTGGATCTCGACCAAGGCGAGTAGCAATGTCGCGATACGATAAACCTTATTCGTGATAGGCTACAATCCGATCTTCATGAAAGTCGGCAACGTGATGGTACGCATTTCTTCTCCTTACACGAGGTATCACAACAACGTTTCAGCAGGCAACGCCGGTCAATTGCCGTTTGTACATGAGAAATCGATTGGAAACTTTCGTCATGTCAGCACGTTGTAGGTGTCGCCACTGCCGCCAATCTTGTATGAATGCTCTGAAAAGTTAATCATTTGCATATCACACCATCTTCTTCCTGTCGGTTAAATTTAGCGTCTGTAGCACGTCATCTTCGTGGTATAGCAATTTTAATGGCCAGCAGTGTAGATTGTGAGCATCACAGCTACAGGGACTGCTGTCACAGCTGAAGTTGGCGTGTCAGGTTTGCAACAGATGAGGTCTAACTGTCTACAGTCCTTCTTATTGTCTTCAGGACTGCTTTCCTTTCAATGTCGACACGTTCTTAGCACTTCCTGATGTCGGCGTCATAGGGCGCGTCGGAAAGCATGTCCCGAATTGCATCGTCACTTTCATAATGGTTCAAATGGCTCTGAGCACTATGGGACTCAACATCTTAGGTCATAAGTCCCCTAGAACTTAGAACTACTTAAACCTAACTAACCTAAGGACATCACACACACCCATGCCCGAGGCAGGATTCGAACCTGCGACCGTAGCAGTCACGCGGTTCCGGACTGCAGCGCCAGAACCGCTAGACCACCGCGGCCGGCACTTTCATAATATCTAACGTCTGTTTTAGTCTTGTCCGAAAATACTTATAATCTTTATCTTCGCTTGTGTTTATTTCTCAGTTACCGTGCTGAACTACGTAACAAGTGTTCTTTCAGTCCGTCTCATTTTGGAATTGCACTGATGTAGTTCTGTACCCGTCTCTGTCATGGCACTGGAAGTGCGGTCGCACAAGAACAATCAAAGAATGTAGTACAAAGAACTATCAGTGTACGGCATTGTCTCACATTGCTGCTAGACATGAACAGGCAAAAACTGTACTAGTACGGGATGTTCAAAAATTCTCTCCTCAGTGCCGTCTGATTGTTAGCCGCGCGTTCCGTGTGATTGCTCGCCTGCCTGGTTTACTTCCCTTCGAGTGGACTCTCCCAACATTCCACTCTTTCGTTTATCTCAGCCAGCGTCAGTAGTATCGTTGGTGTGTGTCGTTAAATGTTGACGTGAACGTTTAAGTTTAGTTCCTTTGTTCGTTTGTTTCGTTTTTGTCAGTGTTAAAATGCTAACTATTGAAGAACATGTGATTTTAGTCGAACAAAAGTTCTAAGCTGGCGGTAAATACACAGCTTCAGTTCGTCAAACATTTAATTCAGTTTTCCCGGAGACGACACTTCCACATCGTGATACAGCGCGAGATCTGATTAACAGGTTTCGAAGCACGGGTTCAGTGACAGATGCACCGAGTAGTGGTCGTCTTAGCATTGTTTCTGAGGATAACCTACCCGATATTTCCGATAAAATGTCCAGGAGTCCGCGCAAGTCAGTAAGAAAACTCGTCCAGGAAATCGATGTTATTGTCGGAACGGCCCACACAGCTGTAAGGAAAAAATTAGAATTTTTCCCGTACGAAGTGACAGTCGTGCAAAAACTGAAAAATAATGATCATGGCAAGACACTGCATTATTTTGAATGGTTCAAAAATTTCGTTCAACAAAATGGAAGGGATATTCTTAATGAAACGTTTTTCGCTGTTGAGGCGTGGTTTCATTTATCCGGGTACATGAACTCGCAAAATTTTCGTATATGGAGTAATGCAAATCCATTGTGCATTCATGACGAACCACTTCATTCTGTGAAAATTGAGTTTGGATAGCAATTTCTTGACGTCGGCGCTTCGTTGTGGAACCGCGCGATCGCTACGGTCGCAGGTTCGAATCCTGCCTCGGGCGGGGATGTGTGAGATGTCTTTAGGTTAGTTAGGTTTAAGTATTTCCTAGTTCTAGGGTACTGATGACCTCAGATGGCAAGTCCATTAGTGCTCAGAGCCATTTGAACCATTTCTTGACGTCGAATTGTGGGTCCCATATTTTTCAACAAACAATAAACGCACAACGATACTGCAGTGATACTCTGTACCCATTCATAGGATAACTTGTGTTAAGTGAAATACTGAGCGGTTATTTTCAACAAGATGGTGCAACCGCGTATAAAGCTCGCGTTTCAATGTCACTGATTGCTGATGGGTGATCGCATCATTTCACAGGGACTTCGGCCTCCAAGATCGCCTGACCCAACACCACCTGACTTTTTCTTCTGGGGTACAGAGGAAGCAACTGTCTATAAAAACCGTCCAAAATATATCGAAAATTGAAAACTGCAATATCCACTTTCACTGCTTCTGTTACAGAAGAAACGTTACAGCTTGTGTTTGAAAACATAATTAGACGAATCAAATTTTGTATTCAACAACAGGGAGGACACTTTCAACATTTAATGTGAAAATTTGTTACTAAGAGTGAATATTCAATAAATTAATAACTTGTATTTCACTGAGTTTCTTTTCGGTATATTCACTGCGGCATACGGCACGCGCTGCTAACAATCGTAAGGCACTGCGGAGAGACTTTTCGAACACCCAGTACAAAGAAACAATAGGCGTCATTACTTATGGTTCGCTATTTTACAGCCTTAAACCGTCACTACTTATATTACTGACATCCCACTATAACGGTTGTAGTGCGCGCTCTGCTCGTGGATGAACTTCACAGTACTTGAAGAATTTATGTTACTTGCCTTTGACAGAACAGTAAAGCGTACTGCTTTACTACCACGTCGAGGTTATGAGATTGGAGGTCACACTGCCTCTCCGCTCCTGTCTGGATTCGAGGACGTGAAACGAGTGAATGTCGTTTCTCGTCGTGCTACCTGGACTTCTGGTAGCACCCTGGCACCACAAATGATCCCGCGAATTTCGTATGATTTTCTACCACAACCCTCCGAAATGCTCTACGGCCTCCGTCCATCGGCACCTGAGGACGGCCTAGTCTTGATTCAGCTACGTCGTTCCTTCGTTTACACTTCAGAATCACATCAGCAGCAGACAACTGGGACAGCTTTACAATGGTTGAAATGTCTCTGATTTGTTGTTCAGGTACACATTCAAAGTAACTGAGCTGAAAAACCCATTCTGCGGTTACTGCTTCGGTGCTGACAATACAATTCCCCCACCTCCCATTACAATGGCGGATCTACCTACACGAGTCACCTAGTGGTCATTCCCGCAATACTTTGGGGTGCCTGGACACTGTTTATCACTTAGTTTACAAGATACAAGATTTCCGCCTAGGACCACTGTGGCATTGCTTGATCGCTGCCCTCCGATGGACAGGCGTTATCACTTCACACTTACGGATACGGTTACATCATACTGTTTGAGACCAATGGTTATGAGAAACAGAGACGTCCTCAGGTTAAGCCCGCCGCATCGCAATGACGGATCCTGAATACTACTGCTGTAGAAAGAAGAAACTGAATGTGGCCATTATAACGGGTGACTGCATGCATAACACTGACCGTCGTTTGGTTTCTTTCCAGGGAGCGATATTTCAACGTATTGCTAATTCTAACCGAATCCTAAAAGTATGTAGCAAATATTTGTTGGATTCTGTTGTGAATTGGCAGGAGACACGCGTTTAAGCTCACGCAGGCTGGCGTGAGGTCTGGAAAATGACAAGGAATTATAGTAGCCAAAAATAGTACATAGCTTCTGGAATACTTAACATTAATCCATAATTGGAGAACATCACTCTTGTTGTTGTTGTTGTGGTCTTCAGTCCTGAGACTGGTTTGATGCAGCTCTCCATGCTACTCTATCCTGTGCAAGCTTCTTCATCTCCCAGTACCTACTGCAACCTACATCCTTCTGAATCTGCTTAGTGTATTCATCTCTTGGTCTCCCTCTACGATTTTTACCCTCCACACTGCCCTCCAATTCTAAATTTGTGATCCCTTGATGCCTCAAAACATGTCCTACCAACCGATCCCTTCTTCTAGTCAAGTTGTGCCACAAACTTCTCTTCTCCCCAATCCTATTCAATACCTCCTCATTAGTTACGTGATCTACCCACCTAATCTTCAGCATTCTTCTGTAGCACCATATTTCGAAAGCTTCTATTCTCTTCTTGTCCAAACTAGTTATCGTCCATGTTTCACTTCCATACATGGCTACACTCCATACAAATACTTTCAGAAACGACTTCCTGACACTTAAATCTATACTCGATGTTAACAAATTCCTCTTCTTGAGAAACGCTTTCCTTGCCATTGCCAGTCTACATTTTATATCCTCTCTACTTCGACCATCATCGGTTATTTTACTCCCTAAATAGCAAAACTCTTTTACTACTTTAAGTGTCTCATTTCCTAATCCAATTCCCTCAGCATCACCCGACTTAATTTGACTACATTCCATTATCCTCGTTTTGCTTTTGTTGATGTTCTTCTTATATCCTCCTTTCAAGACACTGTCCATTCCGTTCAACTGCTCTTCCAAGTCCTTTGCTGTCTCTGACAGAATTACAATGTCATCGGCGAACCTCAAAGTTTTTACTTCTTCTCCATGAATTTTAATACCTACTCCGAATTTTTCTTTTGTTTCCTTTACTGCTTGCTCAATATACAGATTGAATGACATCGGGGAGAGGCTACAACCCTGTCTTACTCCTTTCCCAACCACTGCTTCCCTTTCATGCCCCTCGACTCTTATAACTGCCATCTGGTTTCTGTACAAACTGTAAATAGCCTTTCGCTCCCTGTATTTTACCCCTGCCACCTTCAGAATTTGAAAGAGAGTATTCCAGTTAACATTATCAAAAGCTTTCTCTAAGTCTACAAATGCTAGAAACGTAGGTTTGCCTTTTCTTAATCTTTCTTCTAAGATAAGTCGTAAGGTCAGTATTGCCTCACGTGTTCCAACATTTCTACGGAATCCAAACTGATCTTCCCCGAGGTCGGCTTCTACCAGTTTTTCCATTCGTCTGTAAAGAATTCGTGTTAGTATTTTGCAGCTGTGACTTATTAAACTGATAGTTCGGTAATTTTCACATCTGTCAATACCTGCTTTCTTTGGGATTGGAATTATTATATTCTTCTTGAAGTCTGAGGGTATTTCGCCTGTCTCATACATCGTGCTCACCAGACGGTAGAGTTTTGTCATGACTGGCTCTCCCGAGGCCATCGGTAGTTCAAATGGAATGTTGTCTATTCCCGGGGCCTTGTTTCGACTCAGGTCTTCCAGTGCTCTGTCAAACTCTTCACGCAGTATCTTATCTCCCATTTCGTCTTCATCTACATCCTCTTCCATTTCCATAATATTGTCCTCCAGTACATCGCCCTTGTATAAACCCTGTATATACTCCTTCCACCTTTCTGCCTTACCCTCTTTGCTTAGAACTGGGTTGCCATCTGAGCTCTTGATATTCATACAAGTGGTTCTCTTCTCTCCAAAGGTCTCTTTAATTTTCCTGTAGGCAGTATCTATCTTACCCCTAGTGAGACAAGCCTCTACATCCTTACATTTGTCCTCTAGGCATCCCTGCTTAGCCATTTTGCACTTCCTGTCGATATCATTTTTGAGACGTCTGTATTCCTTTTTGCCTGCTTCATTTACTGCATTTTTGTATTTTCTCCTTTCATCAATTAAATTCAATATTTCTTCTGTTACCCAAGGATTTCTATTAGCCCTCGTCTTTTTACCTACTTGATCCTCTGCTGCCTTCACTACTTCATCCCTCAGAGCTACCCATTCTTCTTCTACTGTATTTCTTTCCCCCATTCCTGTCAATTGTTCCCTTATGCTCTCCCTGAAACTCTCTACAACCTCTGGTTCTTTCAGTTTATCCAGGTCCCATCTCCTTAAATTCCCACCTTTTTGCAGTTTCTTCAGTTTCAATCTGCAGTTCATAACCAATAGATTGTGGTCAGAATCCACATCTGCCCCAGGAAATGTCTTACAATTTAAAACCTGGTTCCTAAATCTCTGTCTTACCATTATATAATCTATCTGATACCTACTAGTATCTCCAGGATTCTTCCAGGTATACAACCTTCTTTTATGATTCTTGAACCAAGTGTTGGCTATGATTAAGTTATGCTCTGTGCAAAATTCTACAAGGCGGCTTCCTCTTTCATTCCTTCCCCCCAATCCATATGCACCTACTATGTTTCCTTCTCTCCCTTTTCCTACTGACGAATTCCAGTCACCCATGACTATTAAATTTTAGTCTCCTTTCACTACCTGAATAATTTCTTTTATCTCGTCATACATTTCATCTGTTTCTTCATCATCTGCAGAGGTAGTTGGCATATAAACTTGTACTACTGTAGTAGGCATGGGCTTTGTGTCTATCTTGGCCACAATAATGCGTTCACTATGCTGTTTGTAGTAGCTAACCCGCACTCCTATTTTTTATTCATTATTAAACCTACTCCTGCATTACCCCTATTTGATTTTGTATTTATAACCCTGTAATCACCTGACCAAAAGTCTTGTTCCTCCTGCCACCGAACTTCACTAATTCCCACTATATCTAACTTTAACCTATCCATTTCCCTTTTTAAATTTTCTAACCTACCTGCCCGATTAAGGGATCTGACATTCCACGCTCCGATCCGTAGAACGCCAGTTTTCTTTCTCCTGATAACGACGTCCTCCTGAGTAGTCCCCGCCCGGAGATCCGAATGGGGGACTATTTTACCTCCGGAAAATTTTACCCAAGAGGACGCCATCATCATTTAATCATACAGTAGAGCTGCATGTCCTCGGGAAAAATTACGCCCCTTGCTTTCAGCCGTTCGCAGTACCAGCACAGCAAGGCCGTTTTGGTTAATGTTACAAGGCCAGATCAGTCAATCATCCAGACTGTTGCCCCTGCAACTACTGAAAAGGCTGCTGCCCCTCTTCAGGAACCACATGTTTGTCTGGCCTCTCAACAGATACCCCTCCGTTGTGGTTGAACCTACGGTACGGCCATCTGTATCGCTGAGGCACGCAAGCCTCCCCACCAGCGGCAAGGTCCATGGTTCATGGGGGGAACATCACTCTTGTTGATACATTAATAACAATCTCAATATAAACTGGTAATGGCGCCTTGCTAGGTCGTAGCAAATGACGTAGCTGAAGGCTATGCTTACTATCGTTCGGCAAATGAGAGCGTATTTGTCAGTGTAGCATCGCTAGCAAAGTCGGCTGTACTACTGGGCGAGTGCTAGGACGTCTCTCTAGACCTGCCGTGTGGCGGCGCTCGGTCTGCAATCACTGACAATGGTGACACGCGGGTCCAACGTATACTAGCGGACCGCGGCCGATTTAAAGGCTACCACCTAGCAAGTGTGGTGTCTGGCGGTGACACCACATTCCTCCCCCGCAAATCGGTGAACGGTTGTGTGATAAGGCTTCCGCCCGCCGTGGGGAGGACCCCATGTTGACGTATGCGACGAGGTGGGGAGCCTAACAACAGTCGAGGCTGTGCCACCCGCACCCTGCCATTCGGTCCGAGGGGAGCTAGGAAACGCCTGAAAACCTAGTCCAGGGTGCACGCCAACATGCGGGGTATGCGCCCGAAAATAGTCAGGAGGGGCCGAAGGGTCGACCTCCATCGAGTCGGAGCACCCGACGGGCGAAGACGACAGATGGTCCGGAGCGGGCAAGAGTTCCATGGCGGAGGACAACTGGTCACGGAAAGCGATCCGCGGCGCGTGACCCAGGGAGGCGCCCGGCGTTTGCAGCGACGCGTCCACTGCGGGCGTCGCCGGCGGGAGAACAGGCGGCGGCGGGGGCGGCGGCGCGTCGCCATGGGGAGAAATGGAAGGCAGCGTCGGTAACACCTGGGGATGAGGCAAGCCAGTAGATGGGTCCCCAGGGCGCTGACCGGACGGCACCGTCGCTGAAAGCAGACGGGGAGCGGCAGAACCCATGCGACGACAGAGGCGCAGCGGATTGAGATGCCGACGCACCTCAGCAGAGGCCGAGGCAGCGAAGAATGCTGCCTGCGAGCCAACGCCGTGAACCTCGAAAGTAGCGACAGTATACAACGTCGCCTGGGGCAAAAGCAGGTGTCTGCCGCTGCACAGGAACCTGATGCGCCGGATGTAGCAGAGACATCAAGGTTCGATGAGGGCGACAGTGAAGCAACTCAGCTGGCGAGCGACCATCGCGGGGCTGAGAGCGATACGAGGACAAAAGGAGCAATAACGCGTCCTCCCGCGAATGAGACTATTTGAACTTCAACATCTGTGACTTGAAAGTCCGGACCAATCGTTCAGCGGCACCGTTTGACTGTGGCGAAAACGGCGCGGACGTCAGATGTTGAATACCATTGGCCTTGCAGAATGACTGAAATTCTGCGGACAGGAATTGTGGGCCATTGTCGGAAACAATAGTCTTGTATGGCATGGAGGTGCTCTGGACTCGGATGTATGCCTTGGGCGTTGAGTTCATGTCCCAGATATGGCAAATCACAAGCAAAAAACACACATTTGTCCTTCCGCAATCGAAGACCATTTTGTCGCAAGACCTGAAATAATGTTCGGAGATTGGCTAAATGTTCTTCTTCCGTCTTTCCGGAGATCACAATATCGTCCAGATAGTTTGCTGCAGTAGCGACCGACGCACAAACAGTTTGTAGATATTGCTGAAACAATGCAGGGGCGGATGCACACCCGAATGGCAGTCTGTTGAATCGGTACAAACCAAGATGCGTGTTAACCACCAAAACGCGCTGGGATTCTTCGTCCACCGGTATTTGCAAATACGCATCTGCTAGGTCCAACTTCGAAAAATATTTACCCGGGCACAGTTTGTCAAAAAGATCTTCCGGGCGGGGTAAAGGAAAAGTTGCAGTCACTAGTTGTGGATTCACTGTTGCCTTGAAGTCCACACAAAGTCTCAATTTTCCGGAAGGTTTTTGCAAAATGACTAAGGGTGATGCCCAGAGAGAAGCCTGCACACGTTCAATCACACCTTGTGATTCCAAATCGTGTAACGTTTTTGCGACCTCATCATGCAATGCTTGGGGAACATTGCGCGCTCTGAAAAATTTCGGTTGCGCGTTGACTTTCAGTTCCAAATGTGCTTTATAGTTCTTAGCGCAACCGAGGCCCGGCGCAAAAATGTCTGCAAATTCGTCACAGATACGAGAAACACTGGCTGAAGGCACAGTCTGGTTCATTGATAGGACCTGATTGACTATAGACAAGTTAAACAACTGAAATAAAGCTAAACCAAACAAGTTCACAGCAGAAGAAGAACGAAGGACGTAAAAAGCCACAAGTTTTGATTGTCCCTTGCGTGTTGCAAGAAGGCTGCACTGTCCTAACACAGGGATCTTGTGACCTGAATAAGTAGTTAGCTTAACATTTGCGACACGCAACGGAGGTTTGCCCAGCTGTTGGTACGTGTCGTGATTGATTAGTGAAACTGCAGCTCCGATATCGAGATGGAACGGTATCACGTTGCCATTTATGACCAAATCCACAAAAAGTTTATTGTCCTGACGACAAGAGCGACTGTCTCGTGCAACGTGAACTGTTTCTGGTACAGAAGCACTTGCGACTTGACGGGATTTCCGTCGATGTCGACGCACACTTTTGGTGGGACGAACACAGTCTCTGTTAGAGAGAGTAGCACTGGGCGGAGTGGCATGAACTACATGAATTTCCACGGGTGAAGGTTCACGAGCCCGAGTATCCTTGGTTCGATTCTGGCGCGAAGCAAAGGGCCTAGAATGGTTGTGAGTGTCCGATTGGAGCTTTTTCTGGCAAACACTTTGAACATGTCCTTTTTATTACAGAAAAAGCAAATAGCCTGGCGTGACGGGCAATTCTCACGCGAATATCTAGTAGCACACCGCGGGCATGACTCCACTGCATTTGCATGCTGGCGCGGGACACGTGGTTGAGAGCTAGGCGGCACTGGCGCGGCCAGGCGCGAGGACTGTTTACTGTTCCATGCAGCGCGGCCGGCAGGCCGGTTAACGTGACACATGGGAGGCGAAGTTTGAAATGATTCCTGAGCAAAGTCAAGTGTGTCTTGCCTATCCAATATGTCCATCGCTTGTTGAAGGGAGGGATTGACTAGTTTCAAAATCTGTACCCTTATACGAACATCAGAAACGTTCTGTGCAATTGCATCACGTACCATTGTATCTGAATAAGGGAGTCCACATTCACACTCAAAAGCACAATCCCTAGGCCTTGCAAAGTTGCAACCCACTCTCGATTAGTCTGACCTGCCGTACGTTTTGTACGAAAGAAGGTATACCTTTTTGCAACTACATTGACTGATTCTTTGATATATGCATCTAATGCAGACAAAATTTCGTCGTAGGACAGAGTTGCTACGTCGCGTCGGTGAAATTATTTCACTATCACACGGTACGTTTGGACGCCTACAGCGGAAAGGAGAAAAGGCTGCCGCTCATTACCTTGAATTCTGTAGGCGGCGAGATGAATTCCAAATTGGCATGACCACTCCGTCCAGCTTTCCAGTGCCGCATCAAAAGGACGAAAAGGTGGTGCAACTGCGTGTTGTGGCTGTGGTAGCGGTGAAGCGGCGGCTGCCACACCGTTTTGCAGTGCACGGTTACCCTGGACGAGCTGTCCAAGGGCATCCAATAAGGCCTGAGTCTGCTGATTCTGCAAGCGATAAAATTCGGACAGTACATCTGGAGATTGTAGCGAAGCCATGACACAAGTAATATAAGCAAGTATAAAGAAGAAGACTGCTTTTACACTCGTCGCCAATGTTGTGAATTGGCAGGAGCCAATTCACGGAGTTTGGAGGACGCCGAAAGGCACGCGTTTAAGCTCACGCAGGCTGGCGTGAGGTCTGGAAAATTACAAGGAATTATAGTAGCCAAAAATAGTACATAGCTTCTGGAATACTTAACTTTAATCCATAATTGGAGAACATCACTCTTGTTGATACATTAATAACAATCTCAATATAAACTGGTAATGGCGCCTTGCTAGGTCGTAGCAAATGACGTAGCTGAAGGCTATGCTAACTATCGTCCCGGCAAGTGAGAGCGTATTTGTCAGTGTAGCATCGCTAGCAAAGTCGGCTGTACTACTGAGCGAGTGCTAGGACGTCTCTCTAGACCTGCAGTGTGGCGGCGCTTGGTCTGCAATCACTGACAGTGGCGACACGCGGGTCCGACGTATACTAGCGGACCGCGGCCGATTTAAAGGCTACCACCTAGCAAGTGTGGTGTCTGGCGGTGACACCACAGATTCAATCATAATCAGCATGCATCACAGTCTCTAGCTTTCGTTTCCGAACTTGTCAAATTTTATGTACCGTATTTAGTTTTGTTTTTAGGCAAGATACGGTTTATCCTTTTATATTGTACTCAGCTATGTAAGGATTTCACTTCTATTTATAATGACAGCAGCGTAACTAGGTTTCACATACGTTTTGTGCGTAAATCTTAGAGCATGCATCGAACTGAATTTCATATGAAGGGAGTAGCTTATCTCTGCTATCTTCTTGCAACAGTAAAATACTTGCACCTTTGTCATATTGGTGTTTTTTTGGTGACTTTTGGTAACATGTCGTGAAACCACTTTAAAGTTTTTCTTTTTTTCTCTCCACCAGTAATCAGAGTAATGAACACGGAAACCGTCAAGAAAATTATCTTTTAGTTTTTAAATACCATCATGTGCTTCAATTATTTATGGAATGATGTGTATGAAAAGTTTAGCTCGTTTTTATTGGGACAAACATACAAACATTACATAGGCTAACCAATGTCAACCAGTTGAAGGAAACGGTATCATTATTTGATTAACACAGCAATCTGACCTCAATTGCTCTTCCTATTTTGTTGTACAGTTTCACAACGTCATCCAGCCCCAAGCTGGGCATGATGAAACATCTCTACCTTTTTCATAGTCCATCTGTAAACTGAATACCACACACATTGAATATAAATTTAAATGTTAGGAAGTTTTTTCTCTGAGTAACTACCTGAAGCGTAACCTTGTACGCAGATGATAAACAGTTCAAATAAGAAGTTACAGAAGCTTTTGAAATATGGAGGTAACAGAGGAATACTGAAGATTAGATGGTTAGATGTGACAAGTAATGAGGAAGTACTAATTGGGGTAATTTTTTTGCCACGACTTGACTAAAAGAAGAATCGATTGACATGACACATCATGAGGCATCAGGGAATCTTCCCTAACGTCACTGAAGGGCGTATGTGGTGTAAAAATTGTATAGGGAAGCCGAGCTTGATTACTTTAAGCAATGGGTGTTGGCGATTATACAACATCCGACTATAGAGTTTATTCCTTGCGTACAAGTTAAGTATGGTAGCTCCTTGAACAAACAAGTTTGGGCTACAGAGACGCTTTCGACCAGATAGTTGTGAGCAGGGAATGTCAAGTAACAGACGTGAGTATGAAATGTGTCAACTTTGTTACTTCAAAAATCTCAATCAAGTGTTCAAGATATTCTTCAGAATGGTTTAAAGAAGTAACAAATAAGTACAAAGTTTTTTCTGTACACCTTGACTCTTAAACAAAAACTCCTGGGCTACTTCCGCGAGTGGATTGAAATGTAAAGCCCCAACAATTCCTCTCTGGAGAAAGTTGTATGAACCGCCAGTGCATTTTAGTCAAGTGAGGGGTGCCAATGACGAACGCCAGTAATAATAAAACCTCCACGTTGACCTTTCTAAATTTTTTATTCATCTAGCCTTGAAACTTTTCGGACGGTGGGGGAAGTTACTCATAGAGGAGGAGGCTTGTACAGGATAGACTAGCATAGCGAGTTATATGAAACTAATTTTCGGCATGAAGTCCGAGACAACAACAACAAAAAGTCACCGACATGTGCAACAGAAATCATACTGAAGTGAGGAGCTTTTATTTCAACGTACGTTTGATGTCGCTTACAATATTTTCAAAAATCGATGAACAGACGTTCAAAAGGTAATTTGGTACCGAAAATATACCTCGATTATCTGTTATACCTACATAAAATCTGCTCTTAACTGCGGATTATTAGTGCAGTTGGCTTTAGACCTGTGCAAATTAGGCTCTAAACTTCGAATTACTTTATTACCATTATTAGTGTCAATATTTTGCTGTTATTCATACAAAGTAATGACATATCTCACAAACTAAATTAAAATAAAAGCGAAGTAAATGAAAAAAAAGGAACTAACTCTGACAAAAGGAATTTGGTGAAACAGCATGAAGCGGTAGTTAATGTTACAACTCATCACATAATTTTTCCCGTTAGATCTGAAGCATTATATCGACTTTGAATTTGTACGTCTTGTAGTTTCTGTACTTCCAATCCCCAATATTAAGTTCTTCACTATGATTTGTGCTTTGTTTACTGAGCTCTTACTTACTGAATATGTACCATTAAATATGTACTCGCTTTGTGTTTTTCATTTTTCAGAGACTAACACAGGTTGTTAACGCCGAGTTCCTTAGTTACAGACTGCAAGACTCAAAACTTCAGATGGACATTTAATTTGTTAATATGTCTTGTTCTGTACATTTTCTTTTCTGTTGACCTTATTCTTCCTTTTCACTGCATCCAAGACATTGTAAGCGTAGCCATACCTCAAATGCAGATCGTCATCTTCCCTTGTGATTAAGACTAATCCTATTGAACAGTCATTATTGCAAAATGTGCTTTTTACACGGTAGCTATGGCCTACCTCTAAGTGGTGTTTGCCATATCTCATTACCATCCTCTGCCGCACATCGTAAGCGTATCACGCTGTATCTATTCCCCACACCTTCTATATTACAACAATACTGTAATGTAAATAAATTCAATAAATCATCTTTTAAATCACATTTTATGTCACCTTCAGTAGAATGTGACGTGTGTAAGCAAATACGTAAAATGATATTCTAGTTCTGAGACGAAAAATACTGTTATGTTGTTAGTTGCAAGAAAATTTATCTTTCCTCCTGGTAATAATGGTCCCTGGATTTGTTTTACCATCAGCTGATGATGTGTTACTAATCAACCCTCACCCAACCGCAGACGGTTTTCCTCTTCTCATTTAACTCCACTAATCTACTAAAGCTGCAACTAATTCCGTAGCATGAGTTAATGTATTCTTGACGGCATTCTTAAAATTTCACAGTGCAGTTGCGTATTGTTAACACTATTTATTATGACCATGATAACATCCTTCTTATTCAGCATTACAGATTTATGAAGCGGGTTTGGTGGTTATCCCGAACTTTAAACGATTGTCTTTTAATGTGGAGAAAAACGTCTCTTTAAGATACGGCACAACAAACGTAGCTGCACATTAATATTAGTACAACGTGGCCACTTACCATTTTATATAAGAGCAGAGGTGTTTCAATTACAGTTAACTGCAGGTTGTAGGTATGTTATTAATAAATGAAAACCGTTCTAGCCTCATTTGGCAATACCTTAACTTTTAAAACCTATAGTCATTTTGACTTTTTTTTAAATATTACTCGCACTAACAAATTTTTATTGGGGTCTGATATACAGCCGTTAATACAACAAACCCGGTCGTTCCACATTTCCCAATTGTAACGTACAAACCCTAATTCCTTGCGTATTTTCTACGGTTGCAGCTGAATTTCATTTCATTAACAATTTATGCTTGAGGCCGGTACAGCTTGAAAGGTGCTGACAAGTATTCGTCACATAGTATACTTCAAAAATGCTCTGTGTTTGGGATGATCGCCAGTTCGTCATTCATCGTGGATTTCAACGCTGTTCTCGCATTTTTACAACAAACCAAAATTTCAACAAAACATGAGAAATGTAGTGTTACAAAATGATGCTGAGTATCAGGTGGGTAGATCGGATAACTAATAGAGAGATCCTTATTGGAAATGAGGATAAAATAAATTTATGGCTGCATTTGGCTACTCGAAGGTGTCGTTTGATAAGACACGTCCCGAGGCACCAAGGAATAGTCCATGTGGTTATGAGAGAAGCTTAGAGAGTCAAAATCTTAAAGGGTCTCCAAGGCTTGGCTATATTAAATACATACAAGTGGCTGCAGTCTGTAATAGCTATGCAGAGCTTTGTCCAGGATAAGCTAGCATGGAGAGCTGCATCAGGTCAGTCCCTGCACTGGGGACAACTACAACAACAGCCACAGTAGTAAAAGAAAACAATAATTTTCGCTATAGCAACATAGTTTTGGACGTCCAGTATAAAAGAAACTGAGAAAATGCTCTTTCCGAAGATTCTCGTTTATCAAGACAGCAATTGTCAGTCAGTTAATGCAATTCCTTCATTTCTACCATATACACTGAGGTGGTAACAGTTACAGGATATCTCCTAATATCGTGTCTGACCTCCTTTTGCCCTGCTTAGTCCAGAAATTTGACGTGTCGTGGACTCAACAAGTCATTGGATGTCCCTTGCAGAAATACTCAGCCACGCTGCCTCTATAATAGTCCATAACGGCGAAAGTATTGCCGGTACAGGATTTTGTGCACCAACTAAGCTCTTGTTTACGCCTCACAGACCTTCGATGATATTCATATCGGGTGCTGTGAGTGGCCAAATCATTCGGTCGAATTGTCCATGACGTTCTTCAAATCAGTCGCATGGCGCATTGTTATCTGTAAAAATTCCACGTTGTTTGGGAATATAAGATCAGTGAATGGCTTCAAATGGTCTCCAAGTTGTCGAAGATAACAATTTCCCGTCAACGATTCACAGTTGGACCAGAGGACCCAGTCCAATACGTGTAAACACGGCCCACACCATTTTGGAGCCATCAGCTTGCACAATGCCTTTTGACAACTTGGGTCCATGGTTTCGTGGGGTCGGCGCCACACTCGAACCCTACCATTATCTCGTACTAAATGAAATTGGGACTCATCTGACAAGTCCACGGTCTTCCAAGTCGTCTAGGGTCCAACCGATATGGTCACGAGTCCAGGAGAGGCGCTGCAGGCGGTGTTGTGCTGTTAGAAAAGGCACTCGCGTCGGTCGTCTGCTGCCACAGCCAATTGAAGCGAAGGTTCGCAGCACTGTCTTAACTGTTACGTTCGTCGTACTTCCCACATTGACTTCCGCAGTTATTTCACGCAGCGGTGCTTGCTATATTATATCACTTTCACCAAACTGACTTATTTTAAATCATAGATTCCTGATAAACGGAGTGAAGCAAAATTCGAATGACTAACCTTTAAAGGTAGTAGTGTGGCCCAAAATAAGAGCAAAATATATAGTAAAAATGGGCTCTAAAATCCATGACTTAAGAGCTTTGAGCACTTGTTTACATTAGATGCTGTGAAATACGTCTTTTCTCCTGCAAGCTCTTTGTTTTTCATATTTTTTGGAGGAGGTGGGCAGAAACAAGAAGAACATGTCCAGTAAACATGTGCCCTGAAATACATATCTTAAATGAGCACGAGTTCAGGTGAAGAGATGTGTTTTACAGTAGCGGAGATAAAAAATGGCTCATAGCTCTTAAAGTGAGCCCATGTCTAATATTTTCTTATCAACTCTGAAAGTTTGTCGGTGTTTGATGCACCTTGTACGCTGTTAGACTGTTATTGTAAAATTGCAGGCCGGTCGCGGTGGCCAAGCGGTTCTAGGCGCTACAGTCTGGAACCGCGCGACCGCTACGGTCGCAGGTTCGAATTCTGCCTCGGGCATGGATGTGTGTGAGGTCCTTAGGTTAGTTAGGTTTAAGTAATTCTAAGTTCTAGGGGACTGATGACCTCAGATGTTAAGTCCCATAGTGCCATAGTGCTCAGAGCCATTTTTTTTTGTAAAATTGGAAACATGTTTTGGTGAAGATCGGTGAGTGTCAACAGCCAGAGCCCCCCCCCCCCCCCCCGTCATGCAGAACAGGTAAAAACAAAATACAAAAAAGAACACCTATGACCGTCTTGACTCACTGACCTGCTCAACTAAAATTCTCGTTTGGAAGTAAACACGACCAGTTTCAGTCCATAAGCATCATCGAGTATTCAGAAAACGGGGCTAACTTCAAGATCCATGCATCATCCTTGATATACTCAAGTTGTCCCCCGATACAGAATTTTGTGAGGGAGTGAACATGCGTTGAGAAGCGTTGGTAAAAACCATTTTGAAACAACATGATTAATACATATTTCCCTTCTTGTGTTCTGAAAATGTAAAGAATGACAACAGTGCATGTAATAATGAATTAACAGATCATAAGTAAGTTTCCTTGTGTAGCTTTCTCATTATAATTACACGTTCAGAAATTCTACTGGTAACACCTACATATTTTACAGCAACTGTTCCCTTTATACCTAACAATGTAATTACCTCTTATGGAACATCCATTCCAAATATCAAGAAGATGTTTACTAGCTACATTTTAGTGTAATTTAGAGAGCTACAATCCGTAAAGTGCATGTAGTCCCAGTTACTGAAACGACAAAGGACCATTCTTTTACATAGCCACCTTAAATTACTGCTACATCAGAAATTTGCGAAGAATGAATCTCAAGGCGTTACCCTCCATAACTCCTCGGTCTACAAACAGCCACTACCAACCTCTCCTACTGTCTGTAAGCGAACTACACAGCAATTGACATCATGGGAATGATCCACGAGTCCCCATGAAAAAAGACGAATCCCAGACAGTACACTCGGTGGCAGATGCAATTTCAATAGCAGGCAAAACACTAGGTAACCCGTTAGCAATGGGACAGACCATTCTTTATGTAGCGAGATAATCCGAAAAATGTTTTTGAATATCCTGATGACTTTTGAATATACTGATTACCTTTTTCATGCATTGATGACTATGAATGAAACTGTTATCGAATTTTTGTTAGCATGAAAAGTATTTGAAGCTAGTGAATTACTCAAGATATTACTTTTTTGATAACGAGAAAATTTTGTAAGTTTTAAGCGCAAAAAAGGTAAAAAATCTGACAATATTTATTGGTATTTCAACCACATCAGTCCAAACTACAAGATACTAAAGTAATTTTCCCGACTGATGTGTGAACTGATGCGACCAAGTGATACAATACTGTAGCCTTTTAAGCTATGATAAAAATTTGTTGGAGAGTTCAAGGGCAAAATATTCATTTGGTTAGTGACAATAATCAAAACATATGTGGCATTAGTATTTGTTAAGCATGATTCGTGCTAAGGAGGATGACTAAACTGCTAGATATTTGTTATTCTAATAACACAGCCTTTACGAAAATGTTAACAAAGTATGTAAGTCTGCAGGCGTTCAACCCCTCTGCCGGTAGGCACAAGAATTTTAACCAATACTCCCACTTATCCAGCACAAACGCTGGGAAAATTCTAATTTTAAAGGGGACGCAACACTGGCCTCTGACAATGTTCTTGCAGTAGTGGACACAGGAAGGGCCTGAAGAAGATCCCAACAGAAGGGTCGAAACGTCGATTATTTTAGAGGAAATATGATGCGGCCTAACAATCCCGAAGATTTTAACTTTATGACAGAGTATGTTTCTGAGGAATGCAGTGCAACATTTACCGAGGGCGATCATGTACAACTAATCGACGGTCTTTTGAAGAGGAAAGATATTTAGATTAAATGAAGGTCCTTTGCGGCATAAATACAAATAATTTTTCGTTAAGAAGGCTGGGCAAATGTGTTATCTCGTAGTGATACGATTTTATGAAATCTGCTCTGGATCCACTTAAGCTAAGTGGTTAAAATTCTACGAACTTCCCGCGGTGTACTCCGCAGCCATGTCAAGTAGCCACCACTGGACAAAAGCCGCAAAGTACTCGGACTGTACCACTTGACAACGGCCGAAGAGGAGTGCTCATCTGAAGGCTCGTAGAGTTTCAACGACCCGGTGTGACTGGAACTCAGGGAAGGTTTCATTAAAAAGGTATTAGCAATTATGCAGCACATATAAACTATGTTAAAAATAAGTCATAATTTGCTGTACGTAGAGATTAGCACGGAAAAATATTCGAAATTCAGGCGCAACTTGCTTTTATCTTTCACTTCTTGTTGTAAACTGTGTGTAATCTCTTTCTGGAAACTGTTTTCCGACTCACAACATTTACTTAGAGAAACTTAGAACTCTGATAAAATATAATGAAGTTTTACTTCATATTTAACGAATAAGAATCAGAGGGGCACTTTAGGCATTTAGACGCCTCTTAGTTTAATACGTAGAACAAAAAGTATGAAGTAGAATGCGTAGGGGTACATGATGTCCACAAAGTAATGCAATTCAATGTTCGTACAATGAAATATTAGTGGACGACAACAGTGTACATCGAAAAATCTATGCTACAACACCTGTTGTGCTGGTGTCTTGAAATTTTTCCGAATTTAGCTTTCTTTGTATGCTTTCCCTGATATATCACGTAAGGAATACTTATTTGGGATGACTCCAAAATCAGAAACAAATTATTCACTATTTAAAAATATGTAATAATATTACAATAAGTAGATATGCAGTGGCAGTTCTGGTGCACTTCGCATTGTCTCCATGTCACCCCCCCCCCCCCCCACCGTCTTAATGCCATCACTGATGACTGTATGCATTGTTCCGAGATTTCTCACAATAAGCCAACTGCCCTTGTACAAGATGGCAGGAATTTAATAAATTTGTAGGTTATTCGAAATTTGATGGGATATTTCAAAATAGTACAGTTGTGTTACAGAGTTTCTCCACACTCCTATCAAGTAATTGTGGAAGTATTGCTAATGTCCTGAGTATGATCTGCCAGGAAATTAAAAAAATCCAAATGGGCATTGTTGCTTTGGTATAAAAATAAATTCAAGAGGGCAGTCATGGCACAGTAGCACAAGCTCTATGACATTACAATCCAAAATAGGAAACCAAATGATTGACTTGGGATATAGGCATAGCTTTATGATGTCAGACATCAAGAAGGCTGACATTGAACACTGGTCTGCTCTGCCAATGTTGTCAGATATCCTGGTTTTTCCCCTGATTTGACTAACCTGAGATAAAAAATGATTGTTTCTCCCATGGTTAGAACTGTGCTTCTGTGACACAGGGCATTCGCTCCCAAGACAACTCCCACCCCTTATATCAGTTGTAGGACAAAGGGCATTGTCCACTGAGACCAGAGCCTTTTTGCCCTACACAGCTTCAAACCTGTCTGCTGTTCATTGTCAAGACAAAAGGTTTTAGTTTCCTCTGCAGGTCCAATCCTCTCTGATAGATACAGGATGCCAGTCTGAACCTGTGGATATGTAAGATGTTTTTCACAATTCAGATAGTAAGTCTTTACCGATATAAAAAACCGCTTCATATGTTTTCCCAAACCTGTTGTTCACTCAGACATGTGTGGGACTGGTTGTCATGGTTGTCAGATCTTTTGTTGTCAGTGTAGAATTCAAGAGTCCCACAAGGTTCGCCCCCTGACATGACACCCTGCATGTCAGCTGCCCAAAGTTTAAACAATTCTCCTCTGATATCACCCTAATTTTGGACGTGCGCACTTTTGCTATGCTGGGAATGTTTATGTCTTTAACACCATACCAGATAGAACCATTCCCTGCAACCGCACAGTTCATGACCGCCTAACCAGCCGAGAAGTTCATGGTGCTTTCAGGTAGCACACTAAGAGCCAAACCAGATGAGAAGTCCAATCTGCTCTAAGGTAGCGCGCTAAGAGCCGAGTCACCGCAAACTCCTGCCACCACTGGAGTGTTGTGCTGTGATGAGCCAGCCTGTCACCATAGTCGCTGTCCTGAATAAGACTGTAGCAGACACACGAATGCGGCATAATACCACTCAGGTCGACAGCAGTGAGGCCACCATCTTCTGATGACAGCTGTGTCCACAGAGACGCCACAAGAACCCTACCTATTGAACTGCCTCATGAAAAGTAAAGGATAAAAGTTCTGATATCCACCAGTAGTGTACTGTTTATGACAATGCTACAGCACAGCCAACAGACAGGATTAAAGTTAAGGGAAACATGAGAATTGCAGGAAATACACTTGTATTTTATCACATATTGAAAAATGACAGGGATCCAAGATTGTCATATTTTCGAAATGACCAGTAACCCACACAAACACGTTCTGTACAGAAACTGAAAATTCAAGAGTTGCATATTCGTCGTTCATAAGAGGGACACTTGTACAGTCATTAAGAGGCCTAAAATAATATTTTCATATACTAAGCTGTAAAATTAACCACAGAAAATAGATGTGTAGAGTGGATGACGTCTGTTACACTTGTAAAAATCTAGTCAGCCAACACAAACCCACGAAACACGCGAATTTATATAAACCTGGCATTTGTCAAAACTTTTGAGAATGAAGCACATTTATATGAAGTAACAGGCGATTCCCTGAGCATAAGAAATGCGATAAATACATATTTCGGAAAAAGAACGGTATTTTTACGAGGGTCGCAGTAAGTAACCATTCTGTGCAAGATTTTTCATGATGAAAAGTTCAGCTACCATTCAAACGAGTGCAACACCAACTGACGGCAGATGACTGCAGCTATCGCCAGTCACTAAACACGGACCAGTCTACTGTCTCAATGGCAAACAAAGAAGTCTAGTTAAGGACAGTGGAATCCAACCCAGGTCCATGAACAATTTCTGCCGTCTGCTCATGGCGCACACCAAGTCCCGCCGCAAGCCCTGGTCTGCTTTGCCAGCCAGCTACTGTGCCCTGACCGCATGTATTGTGTTGGCCAGTTTGCTGAAGGTAGTCGTGACCATAAACGATTGGTGTGCAGTGATACTTCAAATTGCTATCAGTGTACGACACACACACACACACACACACACACACACACACAGAAACATGGCACCATTTGCAAGCGGCATAGCAAAATGAAAAACTAGTTGTGATACAGATATGCACCATAATATGTAGTATTAAAGCATGCAGAGCTTTTCTGCAGTTAGTAGCTTATCTCAAGCTGTGTGAAAGTCTTGCACTTGGAATAACACGTAATCATCACCCCTTCTATAAACAGAGACCGATGTAGTATTCGGAGGGGTTTTATCGAATCCTCACATAAATAATAAGTGTGTTGCGCTGAGCATAGGTTATCCAACATCTCCAGTGGATTTCTTATGGTACTGTCTTCTTAGATTTAACGTCATATCGGCCTGTCAGCCACTGAGCCCGTTGTCATTCTAAGAAATATGAACAAAAGTTCAAATAGCTCTGAGCACTATGGGACTTAACATCTGAAGTCATCAGTCACCTAGAATTTATAGCTACTTAAACCTAACTAACCTAAGGACATCACACACATCCATGCCCGAGGCAGGATTCAAACTTGCGACCGGAGCGGTCACTCGGTTCCAGACTGAAGTGCTGAGAACAGCTCGGCCATCCTGGCCAGCCTATGAACATAAGTACTTTACAGAGAGACCTTGTGAGACGAAATCTGTGAATTCTCAGCCTTAACCGAGGGGTCGAGATGTGCTGTTCGCTACTACAGTCACTAAATATTTCTAAGATCAAAGTATGCTAATGAGTGTACCAAAGTTGCGATCGAAGATAGTTGGCTGCACATTACATCCATTCAGAGGTCCCACAGAGGATCTGCAATGATTTGATTGTCATACACATACTATTCATGCTGAGTTACTTGCATTGGTCTGGAGCAGCATGACTGATTCTTATATCACGGTCAACTACACTGAAGAACCAAAGAAACTGGTACGCCTGCCTAAAATGGTGCAGGACCACCAAGAACAGGCGGACGTATCCCAACACGACGTGGCATGGGCTCGACTAATGTCTGAAGTAATGCTGGAGGTAAATGGCACTATTAATCCTGCAGGGCTGTCCACAAATGAGTAAGAGTACATTGCACATTGCAAGGCGCCACAGATACACTAAATAATGTTCATGTCTGAGAGTTTGGTGGCCAGCGGATGTGTTTAAACTCAAAAGAGTTTCCTGGAGCCCTTCTGTAGCAATTCTGGACTTGTGAGCTTTCGCATTCTCCTGCTGGAATTGCCAAAGTCCGTCGGAATGCACAGTGGACATGAATGGATACAGGTGACCAGACAGGATGATTTCCTACGTGTCACCTGTCAGTGTCGTGTCTAGACGTTTCAGGGTCCCATATCACTCCAACTGCACACGGTCCACACCATTTCAGAGCCTCCACAAGCTTGAACAGCCTCCACTGACATGTAGGGTCCGTGGATTCATGAGGTTGTCTCCACACCCGTACACGTCCATCCGCTCAATAAAATTTGAAACGAGTCATCAATAGTCCAATTTCGGTGTCGACGGGCCCAGGTGAGACGTAAAGCTTTGTATGGTGCAATCAGCAATGGTACACAAATGAGGGCCTTCGGCTCCAAAAGCCCATATTGATGATGTTTCGTCGAATGGATGGCACTTATTGATTGCCCAGTACTGAAATATGCAACAATGAGCGGAAGGGTTCCACTTCTGTCACATTGAACGTTTCTCTTTAGTCGTCGTTGGTCCTGTTCTCGCAGGATCTTTTTCTGGACACAGTGGTGTCGGAAATTTGATGTTTTATGGGGTTCCTGATATTCCCGGTACACTCGTGAAATGGTCGTACGGGAAAATCCCCACTTTATCGACACCTCCGAGATGCTGTGTCCAATCGCTCGTGCGAAGACTGTAACACCACGTTCAGACTCACTTAAATCTTAATAACCTGCCATTTTAGCAGCCGTAACCGATCTAACGACTGTGCCAGACAATGCCTACCGCATCGTCGTATTCTGCCTGTTTACGTATCTCTGTATTTGAATACGCATGCTTATACCAATTTCTTTGGCGCTTCAGTATATAACGCTATTTGTGCAAGAAAATGCCGTACATTAGTTCTACAGTGTTTTCTTCCAAAGCTACCTACCATCGTGTATTTGCACATAAATCTCGTAAATCATATTACATGTTTTACATTATAGAAACGGAAGAACAGCTTAAACAGCCAAAATCGCTATTGTACAGCAATTATTGTGATGCTAATAAATTCTGTACAACAATTATCTTGAAGGTATATTTGTTTCTCCATAAATTTTAGGTGTGCAGCTGACGTCCAATAGCATCCCACATGAATAATAACAGACAATTTGATCGTTCAGACAACAATACGACTGCTCCTCAAACCGCTAGAGCATAATCCAGACTTCTACGACAACATGTTATAAGGCTGCATGTGTGGGAGAGCACACTATTGTAAATTCTAGAAAATAAGTTATTGATGTGGCTCAGTTGGTAGAGTATTACTGGTTGTTAAGAAGTACATTCATTCCATAGATTCAAACAATACATCCTTGGGAATTTAAGAAGGTAGTAGCGGTAGATTCTTACTATAGATTGCAATAGATTCCAGCTAGTTGTAGTAGTAGCGGATTCGGAACCATAACTTCTCAGCTACGAGCAACACACTAACTGCTCATTATTTTGTCGAATGATGGTATTATTCTACAGCGATTTTCGTTTAGGTATGCCTTGGTGTGATGGGAATTCTGATATTGACGTAGATGAAACGTGTAACTCGAACATACTTCATGTAAACTGACTTAATGCTGTGACTTGTGTTTCAATAAATTGGAAGTATATTTCATTATTCATAAGACATAGCCCATCTCAAACGCATTTTAAGTGGTGACACATGGGGCATCTGAAGATGTGATCAGTATCTTAAACATATTTATAATTGACTGGTGGAGTAGTGGGACTTCTAATAGTAAGCAGATTTTCCCCGTGTTTTTGTCGTTGTGGTCTTCAATCCTGAGACTGGTTTGATGTAGCTCTCCATGCTACTCTATCCTGTGCAAGCTTCTTCATCTCCCAGTACCTACTGCACCCTACATCCTTCTGTATCTGCTTAGTGTATTCATCTCTTGGTCTCCCTCTACGATTTTTACCCTCCACGCTGCCCTCCATTCTAAACTGGTGACCCTTGATGCCTCAGAACATGTCCTCCCAATCGATCCCTACTTTTGGTCAAGTTGTGCCACAAACATCTCTTCTCCCCAATCCTATTCAATACTTCCTCATTAGTTATGTGATCTACCCATCTAATGTTCGGCATTCTTCTGTAGCACCACATTTCGAATGATTCTATTCTCTTCTTGTCCAAACTATTTATCGTCCATGTTTCACTTCCATACATGGCTACACTCCATACAAATACTTTCAGAAATGACTTCCTGATACTTGAATCTATACCTGATGTTAAAAAAAATTCTCTTCTTCAGAAACGCTTTCCTTGCCATTGCCAGTCTACATTTTATATCCTCTCTACTTCGACCATCATCAGTTATTTTGCTCCCCATATAGCAAAACTCCTTTACTACTTTAAGTGCCTCATTTCCTAATCTAATTCCCTCAGCATCACCCGACTTAATTCGACTACATTCCATTATCCTCGTTTTGCTTTTGTTGATGTTCATCTTATATCCTCCTTTCAAGACACTGTCCATTCCATTCAACTGCTCTTCCAAGTCCTCTGCTGTCTCTGACAGAATTACAATGTCATCGGCGAACCTCAAAGTTTTTATTTCTTCTCCCTGGATTTTAATACCTACTCCGAATTTTTGTTTTGTTTCCTTTACTGCTTGCTCAATATACAGATTGAATAACATGGGGGAGAGGCTACTACCCTGTCTTACTCCCTTCCCAACCACTGCTTCCCTTTCATGTCCCTTGACTCTTATAACTGCCATCTGGTTTATGTACAAATTGTAAACAGCCTTTCGCTCCCTGTATTTTACCCCTGCCACCCTTAGAATTTGAAAGAGGGTATTCCAGTCAACATTGTCAAAAGCTTTCTCAAATTCTACAAATGCTAGAAACGTAAGTTTGCCTTTCCTTAATCTTTCTTCTGAGATAAGTCGTAAGGTCAATATTGCCTCACGTGTTCCAGTATTTCTATGGAATCCAAACTGATCTTCCCCGAGGTCGGCTTCTACTAGTTTTTCCATTCGTCTGTAAAGAATTCGTGTTAGTATTTTGCAGCTGTGGCTTATTAAACTGATAGTTCGGTAATTTTCACATCTGTCAATACCTGCTTTCTTTAGGATTGAAATTATTATATTCTTCTTGAAGTCTGAGGGTATTTCGCCTGTTTCATACATCTTGCTCACCAGATGGTAGAGTTTTGTCAGGACTTGCTCTCCCAAGGCCGTCAGTAGTTCCAATGGAATGTTGTCTACTCCGGGGGCCTTGTTTCGACTCAGGTGTTTCAGTGCTGTGTCAAACTCTTCACGCAGTATCGTATCTCCCATTTCATCTTCATCTACATCCTCTTCAATTTCCATAATATTGTCCTCAAGTACATCGCCCTTGTATAGACCCTCTATATACTCCTTGCACCTTTCTGCTTTCCCTTCTTTGCTTAGAACTGGGTTTCCATCAGAGCTCTTGATGTTCATACAAGTGGTTCTCTTATCTCCAAAGGTCTCTTTAATTTTCCTGTAGGCAGTATCTATGTTACCCCTAGTGAGATAAGCCTCTGCATCCTTACGTTTGTCCTCTAGCCATCCCTGCTTAGCCATTTTGCACTTCCTGTCGATCTCAGTTTTGAGACGTTTGTATTCCTTTTTGCCTGCTTCATTTACTGCATTTTTATATTTTCTCCTTTCATCAATTAAATTCAATATTTCTTCTGTTACCCAAGTATTTGTACTAGCCCTCGTCTTTTTACCTACTTGATCCTCTGCTGCCTTCACTACTTCATCCCTCAAAGCTACCCATTCTTCTTCTGCTGTATTTCCTTCCCCCATTCCCGTCAGTTGTTGCTTTATGCTCTCCCTGAAACTCTGTACAACCTCTGGTTCTTTCAGTTTATCCAGGTCCCATCTCCTTAAATTCCCACCTTTTTGCAGTTTCTTCAGTTTTAATCTACAGGTCATAACTAATAGATTGTGGTCAGAGTCCACATCTGCCCCTGGAAATGTCTTACAATTTAAAACCTGGTTCCTTAACCTCTGTCTTACCATTATATAATCTATCTGATACCTTTTAGTATCTCCAGGGTTCTTCCATGTATACAACCTTCTTTCATGATTCTTAAACCAAGTGTTAGCTATGATTATGTTGTGCTCTGTGCAAAATTCTACCAGGCGGCTTCCTCTTTCATTTCTTAGCCCCAATCCATATTCACCTACTACGTTTCCTTCTCTACATTTTTCTACACTCGAATTCCAGTCACCCATGACTATTAAATTTTCGTCTCCCTTCACTATCTGAATAATTTCTTTTATTTCATCATACATTTCTTCAATTTCTTCCCCACAGCATTTCAAAATCATTTTCTGATTAACAGCTGTATTGAGTCCTCCAACAGAGGCGTTTGTACAGGAAATGTTTCTGCTTCTCATGTTAGCATGCGTCATGAGATGTGAAATGACATAACCATGAATACAGTCTTGGGGAAATTCTACAAGCCCTCTAGGTTGTTGAACAGTGAAGTGTGTTCAGCTGACATGAAACACTGCTGACAATTATTGAACATATAATTTTCAAAGTTGTGAAGAACATGATTCAATGAAAGTTGCTCTGAAATATTTTGTGCCTTGAGAATTCCTTATTGAGCCGAAATATTGAAGGAAACTGAACAATTTGTGTGCTGAACAGTGGAGACTATATAATTCACCCCATACATTTAAGTCCTTTAGCAAAGAGCCTTCCTAAAACTTTTAACAATATGACTAACGTAATACACGGTGGGCAACCTGAAATAGCGAACCCTAGGCCACTGCTGCAGCCCGCATGGCCCTAACTTCATTACTCGAGATTGCAATCTCTGATGTCATCAATGACGTTAGAGTCCAAGATGTTGAACATGGGGATGTAAGTATGCACTGAAATGTTTCCATTTAGAAAGAGTTGTTCCTATTTCTGTGGAGCTGCTGTAATCTACCCTCATTACCCATCTTCAGCGTCCAAAATTACTAGCTGGTAAGTGGACAAGCCACTTGTGCTTTATACACCATAGTGAAAGGGTAATCACCACCAGGAAGTCTAATCGTAGACGTACCACCTACAGCCAGAAAACAATTACTCTTAATAGTTCAGCTGCTGCAACGTCAAACTGTGTGTGTGTGTGTGTGTGTGTGTGTGTGAGAGAGAGAGAGAGAGAGAGAGAGAGAGAGAGAGAGAGAGAGAGAGAGAGAGTGACAGAGAAAGAGAGAGAGATAGAGAGAGACTTAACAATTGTTGAAAAAAATTGCGTATGTTACGATAAAGCTGTACCAAATGCTCCACGTCTCATCACAGTGTCTAATACTTCTCAATAAACGTAAGTGTTATACATCTTTACACAGGGAGCTCTCAGAACTGGCATCCTCATACATCCGCTTTATAATAGGGATAAAGCATATGACTACACTTACAGAGGGAGTTTAGAGTCCTAGTTGTTTATATTGATAGGACTTAACACATTTACATGAGATCAAACTTAACATTTTAACTGTTATAGTGTCTGAGAGCACAGGTTTTCAGATGTTGTCACTGTGTTAGAGAGTAACTTCGTTCATGCATTTTGACCTTTAGTGGCACTTATTAGAAGAGACAAAACGTGTATGTGTATGTGAAATGTGGTTGCTCAAAAACTGAAGTATGCACAGTTCAACAAAGCAAGAGTAATGAAAGGAAGCCATAGAAAACAAACATACACATACACACATAACGATTAATAGACATTGTGAGAAAGGATTGGTTTAGTACTTACAATCGACTTTATCAGTCACTTTTTTCTGGCTGGGAGTGGTACATCTCTTATGATGCTTCATTTTATGACGATAATCAGTCCTTCAGTGTGGAGTACAGAGCACATGCTCTGGTTCCTGCTTGATGACTAGTAGCCCCTGACGCTGAGGACAAGTGGTGGTGGCAGAAGAATGCAGACAAAAGAAACTGGAACAAGTATTTTGAACTGAAAAAAAATCAGTTGATTGGCAACAGCATCGATGTACTTGGAGACATGCATGATACTCACTGTGCTGTCTTACAGTATCATTATTCACTACCTGTTTCGATCACTGACCATATTCACAGCAGCAAATTTCTATTGTGACAACTTCACATGTGATGCATGCTATTTATCCAGGAAAGTATACGCCTTTACTGACTTTAAAACGTCAGAAAATTATACTTAACGTCATAAAACCGCCAAAAGCAAGCGTGTTTTCAATGTTTTCTGCTTGCTTAAGTTACTGTTATGTAACATTTTCTGACTTTTCAAGTCAGCAATGGCTTATACTTTTCTGGATAAATGGAATGTGTGACATGTGAAGCTGTCACAACAGACGTTTTTACACTGTCAAGATGGGCCATGATCGAAAATGGTAGTGAACAAATAAATTGTATGGCAGCACAGCGTGTATCATGGCATTTCTACAAGTTTTTTTGGACTGGTAACATCGCAGGTTTCACTCATATCCCGAAACCCACCATGATAGATCACCACCTTTGACTTTAACGTCATTGAAGACATAATGGATGACCATCTTGGATTCTAAACGGGGAAACATGTAGAGTGTGGCAATATCATCGGGAACGCTATCTCGAATTTGTCACCATGCAGGCTGTATTTAGTTTAGTCACTTTGTTTGCAGTTTGCTGCAACTTTGCTGAAATCTATTGCATTAGGTGACCTTTTATGTAGCATTCACTGTCCAGTACAGAACCGTTCAATTTCTCTCTAAATTCCACTTATAAGGGATAGTAAAAGTCGAAACTTCGTCCAAATACTTCAGAGCAGCGTTTATAATAGTAAACTGCTCACGACCTTGAATAACTATAGGTCCGATGATTGTCCAAAGTATTTCATTACAGTCAAAAAGGATTCAACCTCTTACTACTTATCAGGTTTGAAGAATTTCTCGCATTAGTAGCTGCTTCGCATCACATATTCTGATACCCCATATCATGACCAGCAGGAAGACTTCCGGCAAAAGCGTCCTTGATGTAGGAATCGCATAGGCATTTATCAGAAAATTATTCTGAAATACTTTGGGGCAAGTCCATTTGCTTCTGGAAATCTCAATAGCGCACTAGTCAATTACGAACATGTTCCACATATTACTCACGATGCCCCTCAGTTACCATTTCGAAATCTGCTTGCGATGTTACGTGTCTTATGGATAACGCCAAACATTTGCGGTTTATGTCATAAATCACCTAAAAATTTTCTGTTTATAGGAAGGATCATTGAGTTTAACATTTCGTCTACATCGATTCAAAATAGCGATCACCATGGCATACTTACAACGAAAATCAAGGTTAGTTCTTGAATAATACTATCACCCATCAAAAGTGTGTGTGGTTGCTGTGGTATAGGTAGTTGAGAACCTATGGGTATTAACCCACTATTACTACTACTACTACTACTACTACTACTACTACTACTCCTGCTAGTTCGGAACCTATTGTAATCTGTAGCAAGAATCTACCACCACTACCTTGCTGGATTCGCGATGTTCTGTTTGAATCTATGGAACGTTCTGTTTGAATATATGGAATGAGTTTACTACTACAACAACCATTAGTACTCAACCAACACAGCCACATTGACCACAAACCTTAAGAAGTATTACAGCACATCCCCCCCCCCCCTCCACAGACAAACACCTTTGTAATTTACTGTGGAGTAAGACTCAGTCTTACTACTGATGACCAATGCAAATAACACCTGAGTTCAACAGAAATGATTTAGAAATCCCGAGGAACCATTTTATGTCTGTGTCCGTCGTTAATACATATTGAGATGTGGGAGATAAGCAGGCCAGTAAGGTGTATTCTGTCTTCCAGGGGGATGAGAGTCTATGCTTGGAGGGTTGGATTGTGTTACTTTGGTCTGAGGGCTATGTGATTCGCTGTGATGATAGTGCAATACATACAGAGACAGTACTTCTGATACCTGGTATGTTAACTTTGTGCCATTGACTGTAGGTTTGGGCAGCTATGTACAGTCGACTTGAAGGTTCAGATGGCTCTGAGCACTATAGGACTTAACTTCTGAGTTCATCAGTCCCATAGAACTTAGAACTACTTAAACCTAACTAACCTATGGACATCACACACACCCACGCCCGAGGCAGGATTCGAACCTGCGGCCGTAGCGGTCGCGCGGTTCCAGACTGTAGCGCCTAGAACCGCTCGGCCACTTCGGCCGGCCGACTTGAAGGAAGGTCATACTGTGAAACGCCGTAAGTCTCCATCACATCTGGCGTATCTCACAACCTTAGCCTGCAAAAAATTCCAACCTAAGCCTGTTGTCGAAGGAATCACATGCATTCATCAGAAATAATTTAGAAATCATATGAAAGCATGAGGTGCGTATGTCTGACTATTAAGTTACTGCTCATTTTCTGTGGCACTTATGAACCAATGAACTGCGCTACCGTATGTCTTCAATCACAAACCTCTGACACTTATCATCAGACTTTGATCTTAGAAACACTGAGTGACCAAAATAACAAACATTACAACTCACTGCTTCCACTAAGAGAGACAAAACCACAGAACTAGTGTTATGTTCATCTCCCACACAACGCCAACCACCTCAATGGCTAAAGTCCCCTGTGATGTTAAACTGCACAGACAGTTGTATTTATATGGGGAATTGCTAAAATTCGCCTGGATACTATATTGCTCTCTGTTTACAGATGTAATTGCGCTTTCCTTTTCCCATTCCACTTGCAAATGGGGCCATAGGAGGAAGATTGTGTGCCTTCGTACATGATGTGTCGTTCCCAAATAACATGACAGCATTCAAGTGTCGTGAAACCGAGCGATTTGTACTCTGCAATATGTATCGTTATGGCTAATCGGAATTCAAAAGAGCTTTGGAGCACTTACGGTCAAATAAGGCAGAAGGGATAGATAACATTCCATCAGAATTTCTAAAATCATTGGGGGAAGTGGCAACAAAACGACTATTCACGTTGGTGTGTAGAATATATGAGTCTGGCGATATACCATCTGACTTTCGGAAAAGCATCATCCACACAATTCCGAAGACGGCAAGAGCTGACAAGTGCGAGAATTATCGCACAATCAGCTTAACAGCTCATGCATCGAAGCTGCTTACAAGAATAATATACAGAAGAATGGAAAAGAAAATTGAGAATGCGCTAGGTGACGATCAGTTTGGCTTTAGGAAAAGTAAAGCGACGAGAGAGGCAATTCTGACGTTACGGCTAATAATGGAAGCAAGGCTAAAGAAAAATCAAGACACTTTCATAGGATTTGTCGACCTGGAAAAAGCGTTCGACAATATAAAATGGTGCAAGCTGTTCGAGATTCTGAAAAAAGTAGGGGTAAGCTATAGGGAGAGACGGGTCATATACAATATGTACAACAACCAAGAGGGAATAATAAGAGTGGCCGATCAAGAACGAAGTGCTCGTATTAAGAAGGGTATAAGACAAGGCTGTAGCCTTTCGCGCCTACTCTTCAATCTGTACATCGAGGAAGCAATGATGGAAATAAAAGAAAGGTTCAGGAGTGGAATTAAAATACAAGGTGAAAGGATATCAATGATACGATTCGCTGATGACATTGCTATCCTGAGTGAAAGTGAAGAAGAATTAAATGATCTGCTGAACGGAATGAACAGTCTAATGAGTACACAGTATGGTTTGAGAGTAAATCGGAGAAAGACGAAGGTAATGAGAAGTAGTAGAAATGAGAACAGCGAGAAACTTAACATCAGGATTGATGGTCACGAAGTCAATGAAGTTAAGGAATTCTGCTACCTAGGCAGTAAAAATAACGACGGACGGAGCAAGGAGGATCAAAAGCAGACTCGCTATGCAAAAAAGGCATTTCTGGCCAAGAGAAGCCTACTAATATCAAATACTGGCCTTAATTTGAGAAAGAAATTTCTGAGGATGTACGTCTGGAGTACAGCATGGACTGTGGGAAAACCGGACCAGAAGAGAATCGAAGCATTTGAGATGTGGTGCTATAGACGAATGTTGAAAATTAGGTGGACTGATAAGGTAAGGAATGAGGAGGTTCTACGCAGAATCGGAGAGGAGAGGAATATGTGTAAAACACTGATAAGGAGAAGGGACAGGATGATAGGACATCTGCCAAGACATGAGGGAATGACTTCCGTGGTACTAGAGGGAGCTGTAGAGGGGAAAAACTGTAGAGGAAGACAGAGATTGGAATACGTCAAGCAAATAATTGAGGACGTAGGTTGCAAGTGCTACACTGAGATGAAGAGGTTAGCACAGGAAAGGAATTCGTGGCGGGCCGCATAAAACCAGTCAGTAGACTGATATAAAAAAAAAAAAAAAAATAGCTAGTCGTTGTGTGGTGGATATATTTTGAACTACTCTTCGATACTGTTCTCAAGTAAGTGTTGGACCATATATTTCTTATTCCTGAGTTCTGGTCAGTGTTAAATATAGTTCCGAGATGTCACAACATGAGCAGAAAACAGAATATTGTGTCGCAAAAAGTGAATTGAAGAGCTCCTAGCAGGTAGAATGTGGTCCTTAAGGGTGGGTACTAATTTCACTGACTTCTGTACTATATTCGATATTTTCAAGGCAAAATTCAGTGTTGGTAAAATATTCGTTTTAAATGCGTAAGAATACACCTTGAGAATGACTATACATTTTCTTATGTTCAAATTTAATTGATTTCGATACTATATTCGTTTTAGTGAACGCAAGATTCAGTATTGTCGGTATAATGTTCGTAAAATATATTGATTTTTAATATAAAACTGGAGTGAAAATTCAATGATTTGTTGTATGTATGCATTATACTGTGTGTATTTATATCCTGCGTTGACAGCAAACTGAAGAATGACTCCACACCGAATCCTTCATGGTAATGTATATCTTCGGTAAACTAGCAAGAGCAACGCTTGCAATCATAGCATGGCAGCTGGATGGTACTGCGAACTGAAGGCCTGTTGGTGGGCCCTGTGTGAGCATTGTGAGCCAGTGGCAACTGACCATGTACCTGTAAATGTTTACATCTAAATCTACATCCGTACTCCTCAAGCCACCTGAGAATGTGTGGCGGAGGGTACCTTGGGTACCCCTATCGGTTCTCCCTTCAATTCCAGTCTCGTATTGTTCGTCGAAAGAAAGATTGTCGGTATGCCTCTGTGTGGGCTCTAATCTCTCTGATTTTATCCTCATGGTCTCTTCGCAAGATATACGGAGGAGGCAGCAATACACTGCTTGACTCTTCGGTGAAGGTATGTTCTCGAAACTTTGACAAAAGCCCGTACCGAGCTAGTGAGCGTCTCTCTTGCAGAGTCTTCCACTGGCGTTTATCTATCGTCTCCGTAACGCATTCGCGATTACTAAATGATCCTGTTACGAAGCGTGGTGCTCTCCGTTGGATCTTCTCTATCTCTTCTATCAACCCTATCTGGTACGGATCCCACATCTGTGAGCAGTATTCAAGCAGTGCGCGAACAAGTGTAATGTAACCTAATTCCTTTGTTTTCGGACTGCATTTCCTTAGGATTCTTCCAATGAATCTCAGTCTGGCATCTGCTTTACCAACGATTAATTTTAGACGGTCATTCCATTTTAAATCACTCCTAATACCTAC
This sequence comes from Schistocerca cancellata, assembly GCF_023864275.1. Taxonomy (NCBI): domain Eukaryota; kingdom Metazoa; phylum Arthropoda; class Insecta; order Orthoptera; family Acrididae; genus Schistocerca; species Schistocerca cancellata. The sequence goes on along the minus strand of NC_064630.1, from coordinate 614,623,662 downwards.
TCCCAGATAATTTATGGAATTAACTGCTTCCAGTTGCTGACCTGCTATATTGTAGTTAAATGATAAAGGATCTTTCTTTCTTTGTATTCGCAGCACAGTACACTTTCTACATTGAGTTTCAATTGCCATTCCCTGCACCATGCATCAATTCGTTGCAGATCCTCCTGCATTTCGGTACCATTTTCCATTGTTACAACCTCTAGGTATACTACAGCATCATCAGCAAAAAGCCTCAGTCAACTTCCTATACTAGCCACAAGGTCATTTACATATATATTGGGAATAGCAACGGTCCTACGACACTCCCCTGCGGCACACCTGAAATCACTCTTACTTCGGAAGACTTCTCTCCATTGAGAATGACATGCTGCGTTCTGTTATCTAGGAAGACTTCAATCCAATCACACATTTGGTCTGATAGTCCATATGTTCCTACTTAATGTGAATCTTCAGGTTTTGGCGGCTCAAAGACTGTTCCATTAAGTTTCGGGTGTGCAGCCGCAACAAATCTCCTGCTTCTTCTAATATTTCGGCTGTATAACGTTCAGCCATCTTCAGAGTGAGCCGCAAGACTGCCGCTCCAGTGCTCGCTTCGTCCCTTTATACTCGTGTACCGCGCGTCTGCGCATGCGGCCACAGATGCAAATGCGCCAGAGACGTTGGTCGGCGGCAGAGGCGTGCAAAATGCGCGAGTTGTATCTATGACTCCGCAGTTGATCTGTGTTGGCATATCGATATGTCATTTTGAGCTGCACTGTGACGACATCTTTGCGATTTTATTACAGCAAGTGCCGGATTCCATGATTTATCAAGATTGAAACCACTATCTCTATTAATGAAATTCGTCCTCAAGCGAATTTCAATGGCCTCCTTCACTAACGAGTCCCAAAAGGATGATGAAGTTACCAAAATTTCGACGTTGTCATACAACATACTGTGATCATTATCAATACAGTGCTCTGCCACTGCCGACTTGTTAGGCTGTAAAAGTCGTGTGCACCTCCGGTGTTCTGTGCATCTTTCTTGGACAGTACGAGTTGTTTGTCCGATGTCAGAAAGGCCACATTCACATGGAATTTTGTAAACTCCAGATTTGCGGAGCAGCAAATTATCTTCGACGGAGCCCACGAGTGCAGCTGTCTTGGGTGGAGGGCGAAATATCACTTTTACTTTGTGTCTGCCGAGAATGCGTCCTATTTTTGATGAGAGGCAACCCACATATGGCAGGAAGGCCATCGATTTAAAGGTTTTTTCTTCTTCTTCTGCTTCCTTTGTGGCCTCTTTCGGTTTCATTTTCAGCGCCCTCTGTATTTGTTGTGGAGGTACCCATTGTCTTCAAACACTCTTTGTAAGTGCAGCTGCACTCGTGGGCTCCGTCAAAGATGATTGCCTAAATGCATTTGTAAGGATGTGTCTCCTACCAAGTGAAGTATGAAGAAACCAGATGATGCTGAGAGCTCTGCCACAGATCATTTTGCAAAAATGGCTTCGCTTATTTCGGGATATTACTAGACTATACACCAAATTAATTGCTGACTCTCCCGGGCGATAACTTGGCTTGGCTTGGCTTTTGCTGAAACGTAAAGATAAACTTCGAGCAGTATGCGAAAGAATGGCCAGGTGGAACTAATATTTTCAATTTACTCACAATCACCGATTTTCAATCACAGTTGACCGCAGCGCTCGATATGCAACTGGAAGGCTGTAATTTCTGTTAAACAGATAAGATGCATAAGACAAATAGATGTGCCACGCCTTCACAAAGGCGTTACCAAGCAGTCAATCACTCCTCACAACAATTCAGCAAAATCGTCATTCTTTAGTTATTTATAGCATACACATCGGCTCCTCTATGCTGATAAATCGCTCACGGAATCTCAGTCACTTTAAACGCAAGTAAAAGCACGTCCTTTGCTACATCATTACACACCTTTTAAAGAAACTGTTACTCACTGGGTCGCTCAAATTCTCTTCCTCAAACATTCTATTTCCATAAAAATTCATGCCATTGTTCTCTTTGTCTACTCAACTGTCCTTACGCCTCATATGCAGCCCTCTCTTGGAATAACGCCCGTCAAACAGGAAATATGCATATATAATACTTCACTTCAGTTAGCATATAAATTTTCCTCTTTTAGGTATCGTAACATATATACTACTAATTAAAGAGAAGTAAAATAAAATTTAAACAAACCTGACAGTAAAATTCCACCACAGGTAACTTGCACAGAAAAATCAACTGTAATACAGTAACTTACCGTACGACAGGTTTTGCTAATAGCAAACCAAAATTTCGCATTTGATGTCGAATGAGAGTGGACAAGTATTATGATAAGAGACGTTATTTGGATGTGGAGATACGTGACTCGCACATCCAAATCTCTGAATATAGGGTTACGCAAGTATTACGTGCATGCAAATACAGATATTTGACTCCACCAACAGGACGAAGTGTTTCTTCTGTTTGTTTTAGTGCATACTTTCAGTCTTGTCGATTGTTGTGAAATGATCCTGTTAAAGAACAGAAAATGCAGAGCCACGCAATTCTGAAAAAAAAACTCTGAGAGAGGTTATAGAGTTCACTGCCTATCGACATCCGCGTGCTATATATGAGGATTTTGTTTACGCAGGTGTGGACTGTAGCTCCAAGCGAGGAATATCGCTCCTTAATGGGTCTCTTGTTTTTGGTCTGACACAGACGACAGCCTCTGCCGGCGCATTACTCAGTTTCATTTCGAAGGCCGACTCCATATTTCTATCTTGTTACCGGGGTAGGCGGCACATCCGCCTCTGAGCTCAGATGTGGGACCCATGTCCGGCATATGTTTGCATATGAACGTGTTTTCGTTTCTTGTGCAAACACATCGTTCATCTGCGTCATACTCATATTGAGTGCAGCATGCTTTGTGTCCACATATCCTCTCCACGTTGCAAATATGCAGAGATATTCATAACGTCAACGCGTTTTCGGAGAACCGCCGAGCAGTTAACTTGTTGGTCAATTAAAGTAGGTAATGGGCAGTTTGCAGTCGTCGGTATTCCCAATATTTCACAGTGTTCTTAAATACGTCCTGATGAAGACTGGCGTTTCTATATAGCTACAGTAAACATATAGTTGCAATACAAAATCTGATACCGGATGAACAATATACGAGTATATGTAACCAGCTACACAAATAGCACAGAGGCAATTAGTTCTTTCTATGATGATCCCTTATTAAATATGATCCTTAATTAATTCACTATAAAACCAAACACCACAGGTAACAGAAAGAAAATCAGTTCTCAAATATAATTTGTTGAAGTCTAATATAAATTCCTCCTGCAGGATTTTGTTTGGAGGTTGGTCTCGTGCAGGCGTGAAACAAGCAATAAACAGTTTAGACAAGAACACAATAGAAAATTTTTTTATGTCATGCTACAGAACAGTTCTGTATAACAGTTTTGTATATCAATAACTGATACAGAGATACTGAACGAAACTGGTGAAAAAAATATGTCCCACAACCTTATAAGAAAAAACGGGTGATTGGTATAGGTCACATCCGAGGGTAGTAAGGAATCGTCAGTCTGGCGACAAGGCAGCTGGTTAGGGCGGCGGATTTTGAAGGGCAGTGGATTTTGACGGGGGCTTACAAGCTGTAACTGTGTTTTTAAAACATTTTATTCACAATCCCTGAAAACGAGAATCCTCAACTCACGAGGTGGTGGTCTCTCAGACCGCGCGAAAATTTTCAAACTCGCTCTCTAAGATCAGTTATTGCGCGAGGTGGTGCAGTGGTTCGCACACGGTATTCGCATTCGGGAAGACGACGGTTCAGATTCAGCTTTTCCGTTCCTTCCCCATCCATGACAAAATCTGAGCTTGTGCTCCGTCTCTAATGACCCCGTTGTCGACGGAACGTTAAACCCAGTCTTTCTTCTTTCCTTCCGTCTTCAAAGGTCAGTCCTGGAGAAATTCTTCTATATCCTCCATAACCTCCCTGAATCGCCAACCCTACAATGTATTGTTGCTGGTTGCATTTTCGGCTTCTTTGTTTGTTGTTGACACGTGTTGCAGACGCGTATTAGGGTCTTCTAGACCACGCCTCGCGAACAACGTACTAGTTTTCTTCAGTATAGAACAAAACGTGTTGACAGGAACGTGACAGTTTTAACAATCTTAAGTATGATGAAACTGTTAGACAGTGGATGGAAGAAAATATCAGTGATGTAGATCAAGAAGTAGACAAAAAATACGACGCTTTTACAACAGCCAATGTTCACAGTTGCGACATCAAACAAGAGGATCATTCAAAGCAATAACTTCAGGACAACCGGGATGTGGAACGTTCTGTTTCTCTAATAAAATACTTAAAGTTTTGGTTAAAATTAAATGTGTTTCGAGTGGCGATGAAGAAAAATCTTGATCACAACATCGAGTGTCAATTCTGCAGAATTTATTTCCGAACCTATCAAGGGCAATTCTTATGCGTAAGTTTCAACCCCAGAATTTAGATACGCGTCAAAATTTACTTGCTGCAAAGATGCTAGAATTTATCAGAATGAAAATTCAGTTCTCTAACAGTTCATTTAAACAGCACAAAGTAGGTGTTTTTGTGGGATACAAAGTAAAATACTACTGACCTTATTTAGTGCAATACAAGCACCAAGGAATATTTAAATTAAACTTAAATTGTTATGAAGATAAATGTGTTGTTGTTGTTGTGGTCGTCAGTCCTAGACTGGTTTGATGCAGCTCTCCATGATACGCTATCCTGTGCAAGCTTCTTCATCTCCTAGTACCTACTGCAACCTACATCTTTCTGAATCTGCATAGTGTATTCATTTCTTGGTCTCCCTCTACGATTTTTACCCTCCACGCTGCCCTCCAATACTAAATTAGTGATCCCTTGATGCCTCAGAACATGTCCTACCAACCGATCCCTTCTTCTGGTCAAGTTGTGCCACAAACATCTCTTCTCCCCAATCCTATTCAATACTTCCTCATTAGTTATCCCATCTAATCTTCAGCATTCTTCTGCAGCACCACATCTCGAAAGCTTCTATTCTCTTCTTGTCCACACTATTTATCGTCCATGTTTCACTTCCATACATGGCTACACTCCATACAAATACTTTCAGAAATGACTTCCTGACACGTAAATCTATACTCGGTGTTAACAAATTTCTCTTCTCCAGAAATGCTTTCCTTGCCATTGCCAGTCTACATTTTATATCCTCTCTACTTCGACCTTCATCAGTTACTTTGCTCCCCAAATAGCAAAACTCCTTTACTACTTTAAGTGTTTCATTCCCTAATCTAATTCCCTCAGCATCACCCGACTTAATTCGACTACATTCCATTATCCTCGTTTTGCTTTTGTTGATGTTCATTATATATCCTCCTTTCAAAACACTGTCCATTCCATTCAACTGCTCTTCCAAGTTCTTTGCTGTCTCTGACAGAGTTACAATATCATCGGCGAACCTCAAAGTTTTTATTTCATCTCCATGGATTTTAATACCTACTCCGAATTTTTGTTTTGTTTCCTTTACTGATTGCTCAATATACAGATTGAATAACATTGGGGAGAGGCTACAACCCTGTCTTACTCCCTTCCCAACCACTGCTTCCCTTTCATGTCCCTCGACAACTATTAGGCGCACTACGAATGTAGTGGTGTGGACATGTTGGGAAAGTGGATCTCACGGGGAGCGTGCAAGGGATACGTCCCTGCAGACGCACTATGCTCTGTGCCCGCGGTGGCTCAGATGGATTGAGCGTGTGCCATGTAAACAGGAGATCCCGGGTTCGAGTCGCGGTCGGGGCACAAATTTTCAACATGTCCCCAATGAAGTACATCAAAGCCTGTTTGCAGCTACGGTGTCCATTTAATTATCATTTCATTTCTAGCAAAGCTGCATGGTCATCCACGGTAACTGTTCTTCGGGAACAGATGCTACCGTCATATACAGTTCTTTAGTGTTTGTGATTTGTACTTTAGTATTACTTAAAATGAGTGACATTCGGAGAATAGTGAGTGGTTCTCGGTACCAGAAACTCGAGAAAGATAATGCAATAATGATATGCGATACTGTAATTAAGAGGGTAAAAATCTATGTGCTGTTTAATAATGAAACACAGCCATCTAGTTTCGGTTCGATATGGAGCCTAGAACATCAGAGAGTAATAATTTGGAGCGTAATGAAGTGGTGGCCAGTATCGAAAATAGTGCAACTTGCGATTTTTCCCCACTCTTGTTTCCGGTATCATTTCCGTTGACTCAAATGAAGCATATAAAGCGAATGATGACAGTGATTCAGTCTCTGACTATCCTGCGAATTAGATAATAAAAGATTTCAGCTAAACAAGATGGTGTGGCACAGAATACGGACTGTGATTTCAGTAATTCACGCAGACAATATGTAAGGTGGGCAACTAAGTTATCGATGGGCACGTCGGAGAGAGAGCAAGTTATGTTACAACTGAAGAATCTTTGGTCTCGTTGTGGTATAGTCTTTGTCTCTGCGCAGTCTGAGAAATTTTTAGTTAAAAACGTGGTAGGTGATGGACGTATTCAGTAGTGCAGTGTTGACTTGTGATTGTATATCTTACATGAAGAAAGATTTATTGTAAAGGATAGCAAGGATGAATATGACATATACATTGAAAGGCGAAAAGAATATAAATTTGGATTTTTTTTAAAGGGGAGTAGTTTGACGTTTGATGTAAGACTGCTATACTGAGAAGCTCGTTTGCAGGAATGATTATCGCCAGCTAGGTAACTCTGGTCACTTGCTCAGAGTTGAAAGAAACCTCCCCACTTTCCTGAGTCATGCATTAACATATCAACTGATGAAGCTGTTTGGTTTTTATAGAAATTTTATGTTAGCTTTGTAGCCTTTTTATTTAATTTTTTGCTTTGTTAACCATAGTATTGTTCAGACCATCTTATGTGTGAAGATCACGTGAAGTTTCACTCTGTAATTTGAATACATACTTCACTCTAAAATAGTTGCCGTGAAATATCATTTCATAGGAACTGTTAACTCCCCATCCCACTGTTTTTATCATTAAACGTGCGGTACGCAACAGTTTGAATACTGTTTGGAAATTCTATTTTAAGAATAGAAATCTAGCTTAGCCGCTACCTACTTGCTGTTTGCTGTTGTGCTACTGACAAATCTGCAACGATGTCGTCAGATGTAAGGTCAGTGGAAAATTTTAATTAGGGCCAGATAACTGTTTTACTTCATTTGTAGATTTAATATAAAGGCGTGTTGTACTCAGACAATTTGCAGTTCATTTCAAATTAGGTTCTGTTTAGTCAAAGGTTAGAATATGAGTTCAGCTTGGATAACAGTTTTTGGATATATATTTTTGGTAATACGTAAACTTTTTATAGGGTAGGAGGTAAATTTGCCTGAATGTCATACAGAGACACATAGTGGGGAACTTAAAAATTTTTTCAAAGTAGTTAATGTTTGTTTTTTTTATCTATGAGGAATGGCGAGAAATAACAAAGTCTGTTTTTAGTGTACTCTCAACGTAAGGATAGTTTATTTTCTGTTCCATGAGAACTGTTGAATGGAACGTCACAGAGTGCAAAAAACATATGATGGATTTAATTACTGATAAAACGGTCAGTCAAGATTCGTTGCACATGTAAATCCATCTGACCATAGGAAATGTATGTTAACTCTAAAAGCTAGAGCGAAATTTCGAGGAGTGGCACTAAAGCTAACAGCAGTAGTAGATCTTTCTCTAGCTAATACATGGATACAAAGGAAAATGGTGCCCATCATATTCTCAAACGTATTAAGAGTTTATATCAATTTTGACAGAAAGGTTGTAGATGAAGTGAAGTGAATATCTTTCTAACATAGTAAACTCCGCCAACGATATTAGATGTTCAATCAGCTGTTATAAGATATTCATCAGAACACGGATTCCCTATTGGAAAATTCAGTTGTTTTGTCCAAAATTCGGAGCACAGATCAGAAGAATTACTTGATTCATTAGTAAATTGATTAAGTAAATATGATTTGGACATTCATTGATGGAGGAGTCGGTCATATGACAATGCAAGAAATATGGCTGGTACTTACTCTGGTCTCCAAGCTAGAGTGAAACAAATTTCCCTCTAAGTGCGCGTATGCCGTTTGCAGGTCACTGATGTAACTTAGTAGGCCGGTATGCAGTTTCTTGCAACAAATTTGCGCTTTGCTCTCTCCTTCGAGGAGCTATTGGAATATTTTGTAGTCAGTCTCGGTAAAATGATCTTCAGTACCACACAGATCAACGCGTCACAAATCATGCTGGGAAGAAGAAATACCAACTTTGGAAGTTATTCGGAATAATAAAACACAAAAGGACTTAATAAGGTGCGAGGCGACTGGAATGCTGAGCACATTGTAGAGTCTGGAAACTGCCGTAATGGCCACATTTTGGTCAGCGTTATTCAAGGGCTTTAAGACTACAGATATATTGTTGGAAACTGTTGATATCAGTGGTGGTACCTTAATAAAGCTGTATGGTTCTTTATTTGAATACGTTCGAGGGAATCGTTTAACGTACCGATACGACGTATATGAAAACGATGTCATTAAAAATATTAAGACAAATTAGTACAAAATAGCCTCAAAAAGGACGATGTCAAGGAAACTGGAAGTGGATGAAACAGCTGAGCTGCATTCTACTTTTAAAGGAAAGGAAGATTTTCGGCTTAATAAATTTCTTGTTATTATAGACAGATTGATATCAGAATTGAAGGAAAGAAAAACTCGTTAGGAGATTTATAGCTATATTGAGCTCCTGGACGAGACAGTGAACCACTGAAACGGGCTAGAAAACTGCAAAAGTGTCACAAAGAGGACTCGTTTAAAGCACAAGAGAAGAGCAACGGCAAGAAAATCTTCTCCCGAAGACTTTGTATAGATTGTAGCGTGAAAATCACGTTCAAGAACCATTTCCTAATTTTGAGATTGCACTACTAATATTTTTGTCAACCGCTGCAATCAACTGTTTGATCGAGCGCACTTTCTCACTCCTCGAAAGCTTCAAGAACTATTTGCAGTCATCCGTGTCGAGGGGTTCCAATCAACAGTGTTGCCGCTCTCTCCATGAATTTTCACATATACCAGCAACTAGACTACGAAGATGTGATAGATGAATTTGCTACAAAGACAGAACGTCGTAAAAAGCTTTGCCTGACTTGAGTGTGGGGAATAAAATGTGCACGTTTTTATTATTATTAACAGCAACAGCAGTCATGGTACTAAATTACGTGGAGATGTAGGTTACTTAATTACACATTTATGTCTGAATGAAGGGCGGTAGTACTTCACTCTGCCTAGGAGTGTCAAATAGTTAAATTCGCCCCTGCCTACAGTAAGCAGGTCAAATTGGGGCTAGGTTTCATCAATTCTGCAGAGGTGACAAGAACTGCACGGAATGTACTAAAGTAAATCATTTGCATTAGACGCACATGAATTGCATCAAACTAACGTTCGACCTGAAAACCACGATTGTAACAAGACTGAACGTACCTGTCCAGCTGCTTTCTGTAAGGTATTTTAGCTCATAACTGCCGTGTGTTTGAATATGTAACTTCACCATTCGACTGCCTACTAAAATAAGACTGAGGGTTCATTCTATACCATAAGTTCAGTTAAAGTCCAATGTCTGATTTAATTAACGTGATACAAGTGTGTGCTTAAAAGTAATGTCTTCGAATGTTTCTATGTGAAAACCCTTGAAGCTTTGTAAATAAAACAAATCTTATTAATACTCTACACCTTTATTCTTCATGTCTACATCTTTAGTTCTCAACCTAATCGCCCTAACGACGAACACATTTCTCTGAAGGAGAGACCAGTGTCCTGGTGCCGTCACTGTAGGAAGTTTGACTTCGTTGTCGTAGGCAAAAGCTCACCTCTACTTGCAGTGCTTCACGACTAAGGAAGTGAAGTTCTCGAAGGTGTTCTTCACGTTTTGAAAACAGGTGAAAATCGGGTGGGGCCAAGTCGAGATTGTATGGAGGACGATGGATGATAGTGAATGCGAGGCGTTGGACTGTTACAGATGTCTTGAGCTCGTGTACGAACGGCACTGTCACGTGGAAGGAGAGGGTGCACCATGCGTCGAAAAACTCCTCGAATTGTAAACTTGATTACCGTGCGCTGTCTGTCATGCGTCGACGTAGTTGCATTACACACCGCCATGCGGTGCGCTACCATTCGGAGCCCTCTAGCGACACAAGCCTGCAAATGTGCAAACACGTCCACTACTGGCTATTAAAATTGCTACACCAAGAAGAAATGCAGAATATAAAAAGGTATTCACTGGACAAATATATTATACTAGAACTGATTACATTTTCACGCAATTTGGGTGCATAGATCCTGAGAAATCAGTACCCAGAACAACCACCTCTGTCCGTAATAACGGCCTTGATACGCCTGGGCATTGAGTCAAACAGAGCCTGGATGACGTATACAGGTACAGCTGCCCATGCAGCTTCAAATCGATACGACAGTTCATCAGGAGTAGTGACTGGCGTATTGTGAAGAGCCAGTTGCTCGGCCACCATTGACCAGACGTTTTCAATTGGTAATGGATCTGGAGAATGTGCTGGCCAGCGCAGCAGTCGAACATTTTCTGTATCCAGAAAGGCCCGTATAGGACCTGCAACATGCGGTCGTGCATTATCCTGCTGAAATGTAGGGTTTCGCAGGGATCGAATGAAGGGTAGAGCCATGGATCTTAACACATCTGAAATGTAACGTCCACTGTTCAAAATGCCGTCAGTGTGAACAAGAAGTGACAGAGACGTGTAACCAATGGCACCCCATACCATCACGCCGGGTGATACGCCAGTATGGCGATGACGAATACACGCTTCCAATGTGCGTTCACCGCGATGTCGCCAAACACGGAAGCGACCATCATGATGCTGTAAACAGAACCTGGATTCATACGAAGAAATGACGTTTTGCCATTCGTGCACCCAGGTTCGTCGTTGAGTACACCGTCGCAGGCGCTCCTGTCTGTGATGCAGCCATGGTCTCCGAGCTGATTGTCCATGCTGCTGCAAATGTCGTCGAACTGTTCGTGCAGATGGTTGTTGTCTTGCAAACGTCCCCATCTGTTGACCCAGATATCGAGACGTGGCTGCAAGATCCGTTACAGCCATGTGGATAAGATGCCTGTCATCTCGATTGCTAGTGATACGAGGCCGTTGGGATCCAACATGGCGTTCCGTATTACCCTCCTGAAAGCACCGATTCCATATTCTGCTAACGGTCGCCGGCCGGAGTGGCCGTGCGGTTCTGGGCGCTACAGTCTGGAGCCGAGCGACCGCTACGGTCGCAGGTTCGAATCCTGCCTCGGGAATGGGTGTGCGTGATGTCCTTAGGTTAGTTAGGTTTAATTGGTTCTAAGTTCTAGGCGACTGATGACCTCGGAAGTTAAGTCGCATAGTGCTCAGAGCCATTTGAACCATTTTGCTAACGGTCATTGGATCTCGACCAACGCGAGCAGTAATCGCGATACGATAAACCGCAATTGCGATAGGCTACAATACGAACTTTATTTAAGTCGGAAACATGATGGTACGCACTTCTCCTCCTTACACGAGGCATCACAACAACGTTTCACTAGGCAACACCGGTCAACTGCTGTTTGTGTATGAGAAATCGGTTGGAAACTTTCCTCATGTCAGCACGTTATAGGTGTCACCACCGGCGCCAACCTTGTGTGAATGCTCTGAAAAGCTAATCATTTGCATATCACAGCATCTCCTTCCTGTCGGTTAAATTTCGCGTCTGTAGCACGTCATCTTGGTGGTGTAGCAATTTTAATGGCCAGTAGAGTATAATGAAAATTGTCAATGTTCATAACTTTAGTTTATTTTAATGCGATTTAAGAGCTTTTACATAGAAATTCGGAGGCATACTTTTCAGGACGCCTTCCTACGTTTAACGTCAGGATTCTGGCATTATGTAGCCCCATTATCGTAGGTGTTAATGCTTAATGTAGCTTCCCTCGTCCCATGGTTCGTGCAGCTGCTAAAATTCTAAATGCGTTCACAGTCAGCGCTCTTAATATTCTACAGCTGTCGACGGCTGTTCATCCAAGATGACATCCTGTGTCCTCTCTACCAACAGATTCTCAGTCCAGTCACAAAAGTCGCTTGAAAACCAGTACGACCCTACTTCAGACAATAAGCGTAGGTTTGACGCTGAGTCAAAAAATGGTTCAAATGGCTCTGAGCACTATGAGACTTAACATATGAGATCATCAGTCCCCTAGAACTACTTAAACCTAACTAACCTATGGACATTACGCATTTCCATGCCCGAGGCAGGATTCAAACCTGCGACCGTAGCGGTCGCGCAGTTCCAGACTGAAGCGAATAGCACCGATCGGCCACACTGGCCGGCTTGACGCTTAGTCAAACGCTTTTAACAAATCAAGAAATGCTGTGTCTACCTGATTGCTTTGATCCATTGCTTGCAGGTAGTCTTGGAAAAGTTCGAGTTGAGTTCATCTATGTTTTCCGGATACATACTAGCTGGCATCGAGGAGGTCATTTTGTACGAGATACCTCATTAGTTCGAGATCAGAATGCGTTACAGATGTTCAAATGCGTGTGAAATCTTATGGGACTCAACTGCTAAGGTCATAAGTCCCCAAGCTTACACGCACTATTTAACCTAAATTATCCTAAGGACAAACACACACACCCATGCCCGAGGGAGGACTCGAACCTCTGCCGGAACCAGCCGTACAGTCCATGACTGCAGCGCCTTAGACCGTTCGAATGCATTACAACATTATACAACAAATGGATGTCAAGTGTGTTCGACGGAAGTTTTTGAGATCACTTCTGCCAGCATTCTTGTAGACGGGTGTGACCTGCGCTTTCTCACAAATATTGGGAACAGTTTTTTGTGCGAGGAATCGGCAGTAGATTACGGCAAAGGAAGGGGCTAATTCAGCAAAAAATTCGTTATAGACTCTGATAGGGACCCCATCCGACCCTGAGGCGTTGTTCAGTTTGAACCAATTCAACTGTTTCTAAACAGCTCTGTCATTAATATTGGTATCATTCGAGAGTTAAATTGAGACAATAATCCTAGTGTTCCTTTCTAAAGCGACATTTCAAAAACGATTTCAGCACTTCTGCTTTCTCTTTGCTACTATCAGTTTCAGTTCCTGTTTCGTCCACGGCTGTCTGCAGCCTTCATATACGATAAGCATTTCTTTCGGTTTTTTGACAGGTCTTCCCATACACTTCTGTTAAGGTAGTCGCTAAATGCTTCATCCGTTTCCCTGCTGACGGCCAAACGCCTTTCATTAAGCTCACTCAGTCTGTTGTCCTATGGTTTGTTTTGCAGTTATTATACAGCAGTCTCTTTTCTTTAGAAAGTTCGTTACAGTTACAGTACAAGGTATGAGAGAAAAGTATTGAGACAATTTTTTTTAATTGCCAAAGCTTTTATTTCTTTCAAACAACAACATTGTCTGCTTAGATGTAGTTCCCTCTGGCAGTTATACAATGGTGGAGTCGTTGTTCCCAGTAGCGCTGAAAGGTCCTTTAATATTCCAGAGTCACAAAATGACGTCCTTTTAAGACATTTTTCAATTTCGCCAAAAGAAAAAAGTCAGAAGAAGCCAGATTAGACGAAAAGGGAGCCCCTAGAACAACAGGAAAGTCTTTCGAGGTCAAACATTCCGTGACAGAAGTGGCCTTCGTCCACTTGTCCGCAATGTCCAGGTCTCACTCGATTCACCCTTTTTCTGAGCCTTTCAAGGACGTCTGTTTGTAAAACACTTAGTTGACAGTTTAACCTGGAGGAACAAACTACTTATGCACGATATCACTTCTGTCAAAAAGCAAATCAGCATTGTTTTGATATTTTATTTGCTCATCCGAGCTTTTTTTGGTTGAGGTCATGTCGCAGAGTCACACTCCTCACACTGCTACTTTGTCTCAGGATCGTACTCAAAACACAGGATTCACCACACGTGATCACTCGACTGAACCATTCGTGGTCATGAGCAATCCTCTCAACTTGATCAACTCACACGTTTCTTCGATTGCCCTGCTCAGCTGTGACGTTTTTCAGCACAGTAATGGCACAAACATTTCGAATGTGCAAAAGTTGAGTCAAAATCTGAGGTACTATGAAAGTGTTTACGTTTACAGGCCATCTATCATCCTCAAGGTTAAACGTTGGTCTGATCTCACAAGAGCATGTGCACTCCCGACGTTTTCGCCGGTTTTTCTAGTTGAGGTTATCCCTGGGCTGGGTTCATCCTCAACGTGTTCTCTGCCATCCATAAATGCTTTGTGCCAGCGAAAAGCTTGTGCTCTTGACAAAGAATGTTCCCCAAAGGCCTGTTTCAATTTTTCAAATGTCACACTCCCGGATTACCCAAGATTAAGCTAAGACAATTGCATAATGTTGCTCTAAATTCCGCTGTTCCATTTTTACTTATGGCACGCTCAAAAACCGGGTGATTGCTGTACCGAGCTAAATCTTGGAATAAGCATCTGGAAGAGATAAACACACCAGTCTACTCAAGTAGAACAACACAGCATTACCAAATCGCTCGCAGTGCTGTCAGTCTCATTATTTTTCTCACACACCTGTATACCAAAGAGGGTGCTTCCCTATCATTAACTGTTCTACTAGGTACATATCTGTAAGCTCAGCTGTTCTTTTATATAGTCCTACACCAGGGACCGCTGACCTCCAAAGTTTGGTCTTATAGGAACTTACCACCACCACAGTCCTAAACGACATTTATTCTACTGGTTCCTCCCCAGAGCTCCATGTTTCCAGTTTCTACTTCACATATACTACTGCGTCCTTAACTAAGATGGTGAACAAATTAATTCTTAGAGTTATTTTTGTTGCACTTTATACTCACTGTGTCTATAGCGGTGTCAGTGACACCAGTTTCAATGTGCACATCCTCAAAGAAGCAGGATCTTAGGCATTACAGCCAATATATTTCCATCATGAGTGGTCTTCCGAAATTTTTGATCTAGGTAGTTCCCAGAGAAACCATTCAACAGAGTTACACATGACGTTTCGTCACGCCCATCATTTAGAAAACTTTAATTCAGTCAATTGATTGTTGGGTAATTGAAGTCACGTCTGCTGACGACATTTGATTGGGGAACGTACATACAAGTGAACTTAGGTTCTTTCTACATTTATCGCTTATTGATGGAGGTGAGTCTGGTGACAACTAGACTATGCTCTTTAGAAAGAAGTTCCATCAACTGTGACTCATATATTTTGGAATATGTATTGTTTCAGGACATTATTAAAAATATTGTACAGAATCCAAAAGAAACTACTGACATATATTTTAACTACAGAGAAATGGTGACAGCTCTCAATGTCGTAGAGATACATATATCAGTATAATATGGGTTTGCAAACATGGACTACAACGTCAAAAGTTAAGTAATAGTAGTTTTCAAAATCAGTTTACGCTCTTATCACATCCCTGTTATCTCCATTTATGGAACGAAACCTACATACATTTTTTTTATCCTAATATACATGTAGAGTTCTACCCAAAATTAATATAATAACCTACACAACAGACAAACAGAAAATAACTGAAATCTCAAGTATAATTATAAAACACAAACACATTGACAACGTTCTTGGTCTTAACTCGTATGGTGTACGAGATACATGGACCTTAGTCTCCTGTTGCTCATTCTTCTGTTTCTTCATTTTGCTTCCATCCCTGGTTTCATTAATACTCCACTTGGGATTTCTTTTGGCGCACCCTATAACGGCCATAAATCTCCGACATGTACAGTCGTTCATCCAGTTGGCAACTGTATCTTCACATTGGCAGGTGGCGTGGTATCAGTCACTTGGTATGGGCCCTGGTACTGCGTGACATACTTCTTTGTTTCCCCTTTCGGAGTACACAGACTGGACAACGTCATCCACAGGAAGAACTATCGTTGAGGTAAAGTTCCCAAATGCTTCATTGCCTCCTCTTGCCTTTCCAATGCCTTGGCGTCTGCTTGATGGACGTTCTTCCACCATTCTGTCACTGCTCTTCGAATTCTGGACTGATTCTTCTTCCTGGCTTCCCTTCTCCTTAATCTTATCGAATGGTGATGGCGTCTTCTTTCCGTATAACACCTCAAATGTCGATAACCCAGTGCTGGTGTGTACCTTCGAAATATTCGCATTACACGCATTCACCACAATAGATAAATACATGTCCTAATCGTATGATGGGAAGTAACATAATAACTTTGCATCCTCCCAATTGTCTAGTGAACCCGCTCCACCCTTCTTTCTGAAGGATGGACTACTTCTTAATTTCTACACTCACAATACCTGATACAATTCCTTCCTCAGGTTGATATGAATTTCGTCTCTTGATCAGTAATTATTGTCTCTTCACCAAGGCTTGTGCGACTGTGCCTGCTGATCTGGCATTGGTACTATGCACGACACGACGAACCGTCTCGTTCCGCATATGGATTCAAACCCAGGTCATGCACTTTAAGATTTCGTGACTGACGGAAACTAACAGTCATTCCTGACTAGGCATACAGAGTCTGATATACCTCGATTTTAGACAGTATCAGTTAGCAAATATCAACTATAAATTGCATAACGTCAACATTTTTAACGGACGCGAATTCCTACCAAGCATCTATTGTCCCTGTTAACGAACTACGAGAGACGTTAAATATTGCTTCTTCACAAGTAACTGACTTGAAATGCTGCGAGGTAAAGCTTTGTGTTGGACAGGGATTCGAACCCAGAACCTAATCGGATTGTTATCGAAGCAAATCAATTGTGACATATCGGATTTTCTCGGCAGTAGCTACATGTTTTAACTGAAATGGCGAGACGAAACATTATTTTTTTCCCTACAAGGACTCAAACCTGGGACCTGTCGCTGTTATATTCTAGAGAAAACGAACGTTAAATATGGGTTTGTTACGCCAACAGAGACATGTGAGCATGTTTGAACTAGAAATAATTTGACGAAGAGTTCAGTGCTGCCTGGGAATCGAACCCCACACATATCATTGTTGACTACACAAAAAGAGACGTCAGCTACCGAATTTTTCTCTGCGAGCAAATGGGAATAACATCCTTGAACTTACAGTAATTTCGCAAATAGTGCTGTGTCTCACTGGGAGTCAAGAACGTCAGATATCGTTGGTGTTGGCTACGAAAGAAAATGCATTAAAAATCAAAATTATTATCCAGCAGCACATAGGTTTCCTCATGCTAGAGCTTGATAATGGATAATGAAAACTTAAGTGCCGGGCCGGGATTCTAACCCATTCACGTGCAATATGTGGAGATGTTGAGGAATCTGCAGTTTTGAACAAACAACGAATTGTAGTCGAGCTGTATTGTCACGAAAGGATCAAATTCCGCGTTAAGGGCGGTCTGCGTTGCATTAGCAGTTCAGAACCACTTTTATCGACATACAGAAGCTCAAATAAAAGATGGAATAAGTGTCCTGTGACACTACATAGCGTTTGTTTCGTCACTAGAATTAAATAACTAGTATTTGAAACGTTATTGGTGATAGAGTTCCCAAATTTCGCCACTCCTGATTTTATTTTGGCTCAACCAAACATCTACTTGGTAGAAAAGGAATATCATGTTTAATGTGATTTTTAGACCACAATGCCATTATACCTTCTTCACTTGGCGTAGCCAGAAGAGAATTTGCATCTCCCTGTAAAAAAACATAGGTATGAGGTTGGAATCGAACCCAGACTATCGTTATAGGAATCCTTCATGTATTCAACAGACCACAAAATCCTCTCCTATGAGACAGATTTTCTATCGTAGCACTGTTGCGGCACGCACTATGAGAATTCTGACACACAGGCTCCCTGTAGTGGTTTGCAGCATAATCAGTACATTCATTTACTTTGTTGACTGAATCGCCATGAACTAGCTGCCTCGTCTACCCAGTGCATACATTCTACTCTATTTCGTCATCAACGAAGAAAAAACTTACGTAACTTCCACCTACACAGAACTGCCGACAGTGTGGGACGCAGAAATTTAAATAGGAAGTGTGCCCTTCCATTTGAACTACTCTATGGCGCTATCTGTTCCTTGGAAACGTCGTGCAGTGCAAAAGAAAAGCAGTAACCTTCTGTCTCTCAGAATTCTGCTGTATTCTGAAGTTATCAATCTAATGGAACTCTGAAAATAATTCCCTTCACTTCTCAACCCAAAATAGTCGCATGTGGAAAAAGGGCTAACGTCTGCAACATGTTGTTCTTTTCAGGTTTAATGGGCGGCCAGGCAGCAGATGCATCTCGATGCTTTTGTATTATGTGTGGGGAGAGCGCATCGTGCCAAATCAGTCAGAAAAGTATTTTCTAAATGCATGTAATCAGTAAACTGCAAGTCCATTGTCAGACTGTTATAGGTAACATCAGAGAATTCGCATATGTCATTGATGATTAATTTCTCTCTCATGTTTAGTATTGTCTTTACAACACTAAAAGAACCCTTTCGAAAATCGTGCACTGTATTATAAGAAATGAACTAAAACTACACACAATAATCTTACGACGAAAGTCTGTTTTAATGAAACTGAGTATCTGTACACAAGCGTGCCACTATTGGCACGAATTAGTAAAATACTACTCACTTAGATTTCGATTGGGTCTGTGTTTAACTGGTATACTGTGTTACTCAAAAGGTATGCAAATGTGGCATTTCATAAATAAAGTTATGTATTCCTAGAAACCCAAAATTTGCTTGTCAGCAGCGGAAAAAGGTGTTACCTATTGTCCAGCATTGTAAGTTTTTCACCATTGCATTATGAGCTGAAAATATTTTCTTGGGATTTCCTTATCGATGTTAGATCTGACTGCTTGTAGCTCTTTCACAGAAGGGATAAAAACCTTTCACTCAGCGAGACTGTAACGGCGAACCACAACATCCGTTTTTTCACAGGTCAGCACATCACCACAGCGCTAGCAAAGAGGGACGTGTCTTACGTTCTTCTTACGTGGGCAATAGAGGCTAGAACTCGTAAACTGCTTTTTAATGAACGAGATTAGTTGCGATTTCCACGTTAAACGCCTTCCCTGGGCTGAAAACCGTAAATTTACAATCTTTTGTTACACCTTAAGCGATAATAACTTAGATTATTCAATGGAAATGACAGGGTAAATCAAGTGAACTTTGAGGCTTAATTTCGTGCATACCAGGAAGTAAGTCGTCGATCACAGAGTTGCCTAACATATCTTGCCTTGTTGCCAAATCTCAGTTACAGTACCAGTAGGAAGAAGAAGAACCGATGTGATCCTACAGCGGCCTGGGAAGTGACCATAGCTGGCGTCTCAAAGACGCGGCTGCTACGGCATGGAATACGTAATGCGTCTGAATCGCATTTCTGTCACTACGTTTAGGGACTGGAGCGCAGTTACTAATATTACTCAGAACTGGCTGCAAACCAAGCATGATAAATCAGTAACTCTCATAGTTGTTTTTATATTTCTTTCGTAACTGTACTCAAAATTAAAAAACTCATTCACGGATATTTTCGTGCCCCGCCGATAGTCGAGCACACCAAACAAATGAAAATAAAAAAGAATGTGTGTTTGTGTGTGTGTGTGTGTGTGTGTGTGTGTATGTGTCTCTGAGAGAGAGAGAGAGAGAGAGAGAGAGAGAGACAAAAGAGAGAAAGAGAGATAAAGAGAGATAAGAATAAAAGGCAACATATGTTTGGCAACTCTGTGATCGACGAGTTACTTCCTGGTGTGCACGGAATTAAGCCTCAAAGTTCACTTGATTTTTCCTGTCATTTCCATTGAATAATCTAATTTATTATCACTTGAGGTGTAACAAAAGATAGTAAATTTACGGTTTTCAGCCCAGAAAAGTCGTTTCACTTGGAAATCGCAACTAATCTCGTTCATTAAATAGCAGTTTACTAATTCTTGCCACTATTGGGCCGTAAGAGGAACGCAACACACGTACCTCTTTCTTGGCTCTGTGGTGACGTGCTGACCTGTGAAAAAACGTCTGTTACGTTTCGCCGTTCCAGTCTCGCTGGGTGAAAGGTTTTTATCCCTTCTGTGAAAGAGCTACAAGCAGTCAGACCAAACATCGATAAGAAAATCCCAAGAAAATATTTTCAGCTCATAATGGTGAAAAACTTACAATACTGGACAACAGGTAACGCCTTTTTCCGCTGCTGACAAGCAAATTTTGGGTTTTATTACAACAGACTTTCGTCGTAAGCTTATAGTGGGTAGTTTTAGTTCATTTCTAATAATACAGTGCACAATTTTCGAAAGGGTTTTTTGGTGTTGTAAAGACAATACTAAACATGTGAGAGAACTTAATTGCCGGCCGGAGTGGCCGAGCGGTTCTAGGCGCTACAGTCTGGAACCGCGTGACCGCTACGGTCGCAGGTTCGAATCCTGCCACGGGCATGGATGTGTGTGATGTCCTTAGGTTAGTTAGGTTTAAGTAGTTCTAAGTTCTAGGGGACTGATGACCTCAGAAGTTAAGTCCTATAGTGCTCAGAGCCACATGATATAGAGGACTTAATCATCAACGATATATGCGAATTCTCTGATGTTACCAATAACAATTTGACAATGCACATGCAATTCATTGTTTACATACACATAGAAAACTTGTTCCGAGTTAAGGCTGTCAAACAAGGTTTGAAGAAGAATAAAATGCCACTACCAGACGACAGCTAATGTAGAAAATACTTTTCTGACTAATTTGGCACGATGCGCTCTCCCCAGTCTACTGACTGGTTTGATGCGGCCCGCCACGAATTCCTTTCCTGTGCTAACCTCTTCATCTCAGAGTAGCACTTCATTGATTTCGTGACCATCAATCCTGATGTTAAGTTTCTCGCTGTTCTCATTTCTACTACTTCTCATTACCTTCGTCTTTCTCCGATTTACTCTCAAACCATACTGTGTACTCATTAGACCAGGGGCGGGCCAACGTTGCACGCGGCTCATGAGCGCACAGCGCTGCACGTGTGCTGCCCGCGTGCAATCGTCGACTGGGGCAGTGGCGACAGCCGGCAGGTTGCGGCAGTGTAGTGCCAGGCGAAGCTGTGGACGTTGATGCGTAGGGACCACTACGTAGTGAACGTTGTATTTCAAGAACCGGAAAATGGAGAGTGAAACAAGGAAACGGAGAAGTGGAGATTTGCTATCTTTTAAAAAGTAATGGGAGAATCATTTTTTCTTTGTGCAAAAATGTGAAAATTCGAAATGTTTAATATGTGGCAGTATTCTCGCTGGTCAGCGGAAGTTTGGTATTGAAGGCCATTATAACAATTTTCAGAAGGACGAGTACAATTTATTGTCGGATTCTGAGGGGATAGGGAAATTGACTGAGCTTAAGAAGAGCGATCTGACGATACTAGATGAATCTGTCGTAGTTGCTGTTGTCACGAGAGATCAGCGACTTTCTTTCCCCATGTCTCTCATCTAACTGATTTAACATTTTATGGAGCACTGTTTTCAGTTTTTCAGGACGACAACAATAATAGCCCAGCGGTACGTACAGTTATAAGATTGCGCTTAATATAGCGAGAGCTGGAAAACCATTTGCTGAATTAGTAAGTGTCGGTTAAGAGCAAACATCAGAGATGAAAATTTAAGTAACTGTTTGCGTTTGTCTGTATGTAGAAATTTTGTTCCACTTCACCTGTGATAATTAAATTAAATGTATCGTAGGTAATAGGTACTCTTTCAAACCACGATATCTTTCAAGCGCTCCTACTAATATTATTCCTTCATTCAATAAAGCAAGCTAGGAAACAAAATGCATTGCACAGGAAGGAGCGGACAGAAGGTATAGTGGGGAGGGGAGATAAGCGGGTGGCCAGCTTGCCCCTGTGTGCACGCAGAACACCTGTTAACTGCACGCGTGCGTGTGCACCGCACACGTGCAGGATTCCTGCCCGCCCCTGCATTAGACTGTTCATACCGTTCAGCAGATCATTTAATTCTTCTTCACTTTCACTCAGGATAGCAATGTCATCAGCGAATCGTATCATTGATATCCTTTCACCTTGTATTTTAATTCCACTCCTGAACCTGTATCATTGCTTCCTCGATGTACAGATTGAAGAGTAGGGGCGAAAGGCTACAGCCTGGTCTTACACCCTTCTTAATACGAGCACTTCGTTCTTGATCGTCCACTCTTATTATTCCCTCTTGGTTGTTGTACATATTTTATATGACCCGTCTCTCCCTATAGCTTACCCCTACTTTTTTCATAATCTCGAACAGCTTGCACCATTTTATATTGTCGAACTCTTTTCCCAGGTCGACAAATCTTGCCGTTTTCGGAATTGTGTGGATGATGCTTTTCCGAAAGTCAGATGGTATATCGCCAGACTCATATATTCTACACACCAACGTGAATAGTCGTTTTGTTGCCACTTCCCCCAATGATTTTAGAAATTCTGATGGAATGTTATCCATCCCTTCTGCCTTATTTGACCGTAAGTCCTCCAAAGCTCTTTTAAATTCCGATTCTAATGCTGGATCCCCTATCTCTTCTAAATCGACTTCTGTTTCTTCTTCTATCACGACAGACAAATCTTCATCCTCATAGAGGCTTTCAATGTATTCTTTCCACCTATCTGCTCTCTCCTCTGCATTTAACAGTAGAATTCTCGTTGCACTCTTAATGTTACCACCGTTGCTTTTAATGTCACTAAAGGTTGTTTTGACTTTCCTGTATGCGGAGTCTGTCCTTCCGACAATCATATCTTTTTCGATGTCTTCACATTTTTCCTGCAGCCATTTCGTCTTAGCTTCCCTGCACTTCCTATTTATTTCATTCCTCAGCGACTTGTATTTCTGTATTCCTGATTTTCCCGGACCATGTTTGTACTTCCTCCTTTCATCAATCAACTGAAGTATTTATTCTGTTACCCATGGTTTCTTTGCAGCTACCTCCTTTGTACCTATGTTTTCCTTCCCAACTTCGGCGATAGCCCTTTTTTTACTGCCTACTGTGCTATTCCTTATTGCTGTATCTATAGCGTTAGAGAACTTCAAACGTATCTCGTCATTCCTTAGTACTTCTGTATCCCACTTCTTTGCGTATTGATTCTTCCTGACTAATGTCTTGAACTTCAGCCTACTCTTCATCACTACTATATTGTGATCTGAGTCTATATCTGCTCCTGGGTACGCCTTACAATCCAGTATCTGATTTCGGAATCTCTGTCTGGCCATGATGTATTCTAATTGAAATCTTCCCGTATCTCCCAGCCTTTTCCAAGTATACCCCCTCCTCTTGTGATTCTTGAACAGGGTATTTACTATTACTAGCTGAAACTTGTTACAGAACTCAATTAGTCTTTCTCCTCTTTCATTCCTTGTCCCAAGCCCATATTCTCCTGTAACCTCTTCTTCTACTCCTTCTCCTACAACTGAATTCCAGTCGCCCATGACTATTAGATTTTCGTCCCCCTTTACATACTGCATTACCCTTTCAAAATCCTCATACTCTTTCTCTATCTGTTCATCTTCAGCTTGCGACGTCGGCATGTATACCTGAACTATCGTTGTCGGTGTTGGTCTGCTGTCGATTCTGATTAGAACAACCCAGTTACTGAACTGTTCACAGTAACACACCCTCTGCCCTACCTTCCTATTCATAACGAATCCTACACCTGTTATACCATTTTCTGCTGCTGTTGATATTACTCGATACTCATCTGACCAGAAATCCTTGTCTTCCTTCCACTTCACTTCACTGACCCCTACTATATCTACAGGGTGTTTCAAAAATGACCGGTATATTTGAAACGGCAATAAAAACTAAACGAGCAGCGATAGAAATACACCGTTTGTTGCAATATGCTTGGGACAACAGTACATTTTCAGGGAGACAAACTTTCGAAATTACAGTAGTTACAATTTTCAACAACAGATGGCGCTGCAAGTGATGTGAAAGATATAGAAGACAACGCAGTCTGTGGGTGCGCCATTCTGTACGTCGTCTTTCTGCTGTAAGCGTATGCTGTTCACAACGTGCAAGTGTGCTGTAGACAACATGGTTTATTCCTTAGAACAGAGGATTTTTCTGGTGTTGGAATTCCACCGCCTAGAACACAGTGTTGTTGCAACAAGACGAAGTTTTCAGCGGAGGTTTAATGTAACCAAAGGACCGAAAAGCGATACAATAAAGGATCTGTTTGAAAAATTTCAACGGACTGGGAACGTGACGGATGAACGTGCTGGAAAGGTAGGGCGACTGCGTACGGCAACCACAGAGGGCAACGCGCAGCTAGTGCAGCAGGTGATTCAACAGCGGCCTCGGGTTTCCGTTCGCCGTGTTGCAGCTGCGGTCCAAATGACGCCAACGTCCACGTATCGTCTCATGCGCCAGAGTTTACACCTCTATCCATACAAAATTCAAACGCGGCAACCCCTCAGCGCCGCTACCATTGCTGCACGAGAGACATTCGCTAACGATATGGTGCACAGGATTGATGACGGCGATATGCATGTGGGCAGCATTTGGTTTACTGACGAAGCTTATTTTTACCTGGACGGCTTCGTCAATAAACAGAACTGGCGCATATGGGGAACCGAAAAGCCCCATGTTGCAGTCCCATCGTCCCTGCATCCTCAAAAAGTACTGGTCTGGGCCGCCATTACTTCCAAAGGAATCATTGGCCCATTTTTCAGATCCGAAACGATTACTGCATCACGCTATCTGGACATTCTTCGTGAATTTGTGGCGGTACAAACTGCCTTAGACGACACTGCGAACACCTCGTGGTTGATGCAAGATGGTGCCCGGCCACATTGCACGGCCGACGTCTTTAATTTCCTGAATTAATATTTCGATGATCGTGTGATTGCTTTGGGCTATCCGAAACATACAGGAGGCTACGTGGATTGGCCTCCCTATTCGCCAGACATGAACCCCTGTGACTTCTTTCTGTGGGGACACTTGAAAGACCAGGTGTACCGCCAGAATCCAGAATCAATTGAACAGCTGAAGCAGTACATCTCATCTGCATGTGAAGCCATTCCGCCAGACACGTTGTCAAAGGTTTCGGGTAATTTCATTCAGAGACTACGCCATATTATTGCTACGCATGGTGGATATGTGGAAAATATCGTACTATAGAGTTTCCCAGACCGCAGCGCCATCTGTTGTTGAAAATTGTAACTACTGTAATTTCGAAAGTTTGTCTACCTGAAAATGTACTGTTGTCCCAAGCATATTGCAACAAACGGTGTATTTCTATCGCTGCTCATTTAGTTTTTATTGCCGTTTCAAATATACCGGTCATTTTTGAAACACCCTGTAGATTGAGCCTTTGCATTTCCCTTTTCAGATTTTCTAGTTTCCCTACCACGTTCAAGCTTCTGACATTCCACGCCCCGACTCGTAGAACGTTATCCTTTCGTTGATTATTCAATCTTTTTCTCATGATAACCTCCCCCTTGGCAGTCCCCTCCCGGATATCCGAATGGGGCACTATTCCGGAATCTTTTGCCAATGGAGAGATCATCATGACACTTCTTCAATTACAGGCCACATGTCCTGTGGATACACGTTACGTGTCTTTAATGCAGCGGTTTCCATTGCCTTCTGCATCCTCATATCGTTGATCAATGCTGATTCTTCCCCCTTTAGGGGCAATTTCCTACCCCTGGGACAAGAGAGTGCCCTGAACCTTTATCCGCTCCTCCGCCCTCTTTGACAAGGCCCTTGGCAGAAAGAGGCTGACTTCTTATACCGGAAGTCTTCGGCCACCAATGCTGATTATTTATCAAAATTTAGGCAGTGGCGAGGATCGAACCTGGGACCGAAGACGTTTTGATTATGAATCAAAGACGCTCCCCATACATAATACAAAAGCATCGAGATTCATCCGCTGCCTGGCCGTCCATTAAACCTGAAAAGAACAACATGTTGCAGACGTTAGCCCCTTTTCCACATGCGACTATTTTGGGTTGAGAAGTGAAGGGAATTATTTTCAAAGTTCCATTAGATTGATAACTTCAGAATACAGCAGAATTCTGAGAGACAGAAGGTTACTGCTTTTCTTTTGCACTGCACGACGTTTCCAAGGAACAGATAGCGCCATAGAGTAGTTCAAATGGAAAGGCTCACTTCCTATTTAAATTTCTGCATCCTACACTGTTAGCAGTTCTGTGTAGGTGGAAGTTACGTAAGTTTTTTTTTCGGTGATGACAAAATAGAGTAGAATGTATGCACTGGGTAGACGAGGCAGCTAGTTCATGGCGATTCAGTCAACAAAGTAAATGAATGTACTGATTATGCTGCAAACCACTACAGGGAGCCTGTGTGTCAGAATTCTCATAGTGCGTGCCGCAACAGTGCTACGATAGAAAATCTGTCTCATAGGAGAGGATTTTGTGGTCTGTTGAATACATGAAGGATTCCTATAACGATAGTCTGGGTTCGATTCCAGCCTCATACCTATGTTTTTTTTACAGGGAGATGCAAATTCTATTCTCTTCTGGCTACGCCAAGTGAAGAAGGTATAATGGCATTGTGGTCTAAAAATCACATTAAACATGATATTCCTTTTCTACCAAGTAGATGTTTGGTTGAGCCAAAATAAAATCAGGAGTGGCGAAATTTGGGAACTCTATCACCAGTAACGTTTCAAATACTAGTTATTTAATTCTAGTGACGAAACAAACGCTATGTAGTGTCACAGGACACTTATTCCATCTTTTATTTGAGCTTCTGTATGTCGATAAAAGTGGTTCTGAACTGCTAATGCAACGCAGACCGCCCTTAACGCGGAATTTGATCCTTTCGTGACAATACAGCTCGACTACAATTCGTTGTTTGTTCAAAACTGCAGATTCCTCAACATCTCCACATATTGCACGTGAATGGGTTAGAATCCCGGCCCGGCACTTAAGTTTTCATTATCCATTATCAAGCTCTAGCATGAGGAAACCTATGTGCTGCTGGATAATAATTTTGATTTTTAATGCATTTTCTTTCGTAGCCAACACCAACGATATCTGACGTTCTTGACTCCCAGTGAGACACAGCACTATTTGCGAAATTACTGTAAGTTCAAGGATGTTATTCCCATTTGCTCGCAGAGAAAAATTCGGTAGCTGACGTCTCTTTTTGTGTAGTCAACAATGATATGTGTGGGGTTCGATTCCCAGGCAGCACTGAACTCTTCGTCAAATTATTTCTAGTTCAAACATGCTCACATGTCTCTGCTGGCGTAAGAAACCCATATTTAACGTTCGTTTTCTCTAGAATATAACAGCGATAGGTGCCAGGTTGGAGTCCTGGTAAGGAAAAAAATAATGTTTCGTCTCGCCATTTCAGTTAAAACATGTAGCTACCGCCGAGAAAATCCGATATGTCACAGTTTATTGCGCTTTGATAACAATCCTATTAGGTTCTGGGTTCGAATCCCTGTGATGAAGCAATATTTAACGTCTCTCGTAGTTCGTTAACAGGGACAATAGATGCTTGGTAGGAATTCGCGTCCGTTAAAAATGTTGACGTTAAGCAATTTAAAGTTGATATTTGCTAACTGATACTGTCTAAAATCGAGGTATATCAGTCTCTGTATGCCTAGTCAGGAATGACTGTTAGTTTCCGTCAGTCACGAAATCTTAAAGTGCATGAGCTGGGTTTGAATCCATATGCAGAAAGAGACGTTTCGTCGTGTAATTTGAAGTTAATACATATCCTCAACTAGCTGCTCGTGAATAACTTAAATTTTCAATGTCATTTTGAGTTAAATAAGAAGTACGGTATATTACTTTGAAGAGCAAATCATGAATACGACGAACTTACTACATGCATTACCTATCTGACGTGATAAAGAGAATGGTAGCATTTCAGGCATGTCATTTATTGCAATAAATGTGAGCTTACAATCGTTAAGGACAGTCTTATCCATGATAAGGTGTTCCCTGATATTTGTATTATCTTGGTATTACTTTACCTCTGGAGTTATTGCGATACAGAGCAGAGTTTTGTAATGGTGACTTGTTGGAACTATTTTCAATAGTGAAACGACTGTACCACGGAGTGATTAGAGGACATGCTAGACAGCTGCGCTCTGCGGGTTGTATTCGAATCAGGCGAAATGCTATTCAGGTCGTTCGGATACTTTTGAGCACGACTGTACAACCACTCATAATGTTTGCGGATTACACATTTTGTAAAACTAATTTAGTTGTGAAACATTTCAAGTCCTGATGCTAATAGTCATGCGTCAAGGAAAACATAACACATAAACACTGCATAAACAGGGTCTTCAAGTTCAGATTGAAGACCTCCTTGTGTACAGATGGAATATGTATATATTTGCCTAGGAGATGTGTTGACGGATAAATATTTTACGATGAAATTCTTCTGGTGATTAACTGCAAGTCTGTTGCGATGGTCGAGTGTCTATTTTGGTTCTGTTGTAAATTTTTACCCTGTTATGAGTCGTGTTTCACTTTTTCTACGTCTCTACGTGAGGTGTATATTTAGCACGCTATACTTATGCATAACATCTAAATATGTATGTGAAGATTACCACATTAACCTCCAACAAAACGTAACAATATAACCAGACGATGGCCGTAAATATTTTATTCAGCCTTGCACAGGTTGTGCTTCGCTGTGTTGATCAGTGATGAAATTACCCTGGCGTCACTCATCGATATTCCTGATCTACTCAGTCTTTAGGTACTTGATCCAACGTCCTATTCATCACTTGCAACACTTCTTTAAAAATGATCCGAAAAAATGTTTCAATTCTACTGGCTGGATGACTTGTTTCTTTTCAGGAAAACGGCTTGTGCTTTACAAATTACTGAACAGCACTGTGGTCTAAACCGAATAAAACTGAACATGTTACCAACGAAAGTTAAAGTCGTTGTCTTTCATACCCCACGTGCTACTACTTTAAATTGAGTAAGAATTGAACCAGTATGTAAGCCTCCAGGGATTATTCTTTATTTGGCTTTTCTGTAGTATTTCATGTTCGGCATATGTCAGATAGTGGTTGTCGCTGCTCCCATGTTTCGAAAGTTTTCTTCAGATTGTTTATAATCTTTGCAGCAATGTTAAGCTTTTCGTTCTAACTATAATCAAATTATTATAAAATAGAATTTTTAGTTGTTGAACTCCCATTCATTTTCTGTTGCACAATATCCAAAACTTGGAAGTGACACCAAAGGGTGAACATTTCTCTATCTGATGAGCAAAGGATTATAGCAGAAGTAGACGGGGGGTTGGGGGGGGGGCCCTTACCAGGAGACATAACGGAACAATCACGATGAGCTGATGAAACAAAAAAAAAATTTATAGCGATTAGTGTAGAACCTAACGGACCGCCGAGGATCTTGATGCAGCTTCCCGGTTGAAATCTGTTTCTCCTAATGCGTGTAACTGGCTACAGGGGTCCCCTGTATAGGGACGTGATGCCAAATTATATTTCTAGCGTCGATTGTCTCACATCTTCGCTTGAAAGTTCTCCAGTATTTTAACATGGGTGTAGAGTCACAAGCATTTCAGCTTGTAACCTCCCCGCAAAGAAAAATGTCAATGAAAATGAGCCAAGAGTAACCTCACCACAAAATATCGTAACTTTTTTAAATATTGTAACCTCTGAACAAAATTGATTTTAATGTAACCTCTGAACAAAATTGGCTCCCATTTATAGTCTCTGTGCAAATAATGCATTCACACTTAATATTCCCACAAAATTCTTTTCTCCTCTAATGTCAAGTTCGGAATAGAAAAATTCCTAAACACCAAAAATAATAAAAAAGTTTAGTAACCTGATAAATTTTATGAGGACAGCAGCGCTGCCTTCGGCCCTGTATTCTGAATTAAAAAGCAAAAATTCTTACCTCAATAAAAACCGCAATTATATCTGCTCTTAAGTTGAAATTTTTCGACACAGCTTCGTGCAATGCTGGCGTATATTTTTTTTTATTATTGGAAGGAATGATCATGCATTTGAAATATTCTTTAAATTGAAATGAATGCTTTTGTTTAAAAGAGTTGCTTTATATTATAAAAATTATTATTGGGGAATTTCTTTCAACAAATTAAATTACAATTAACATACACTATTAAATATGCGCAAGGCTGCTTCTTTACCTTCTACAACAATACTCATCCTCCAGAGTCCTCACCAGAGTCGCGAGCAGAGCACACAGCCGACGCAAGCCGACTCCCGCCGACTAGCAGACAACTACTCACTCGCTACTACTACTGTCGGCAGACAACTACTGTCGACTCGCGCGGTCAAGTGCAGACTAGCAACAGCTAACGATAAACTACTCTCTGGTCAGAGATTCTGTCATGCCTCAACCATCGACGGCAATGTATACGTCTTTCATAACCCTCCACTGGGGGGGGGGGGGGGCAAATATTTGGCAGCGATGGTGAGTCAATTGGACTTGCCATGAGCAACAAGTTTTTCTTAATTATCTAACTTTACAATCACAGAATATATACAGATATATTGGTGCAGAACATGAAGTAAAATATAGTGCACATGCACTGAGTACAGAACATATCAGGCAATGACAAAATGTATACACAATGAATACAAAACATATTAACAAATGATAAAAATGCACACGCACTGTAAAACTCTTTAGCATTTTTTACAACAAATAAACTTAATGAGTACAAATCATATTGACAAATGACAAAAGTGCACACGCACTGTAGTTCAGAACATATCAGCAAATCACAAAATGTATACGTAATGAATACAAATCATGTTAACAAAATAACGAAAGTGCACACGCACTGTAAACTCTTTAGCATTTTTACAACAAATAAACATATCAAGGAGTGAAATAAAGTGCACACGCGCTGTAGAAGTCTTTAGCATTTTTACTTAACTAATCATGGAATGAAATAAAGTGCACATGCCCTGTAGAAGTATTTAGCATTCTTACCTATCATGGAGTAAAATGAAGTGCACACGCACTGTATAAGTCTTTAGCATTTTTACATAACATATCATGGAATGAAATAAAGTGCACACGCACTGTAGAAGTCTTTAGCATTTTTAGGACAACTAATCTTATTAACAAATGAAATGAAGTGCACATGCACTATATAAGTCTTTATCATTTTACAAGAATTTAAACGCATTGTATAAGTGTCTTACCATTTTACAAGAACTAGGAAAGGAATGGGAAGGATTGCGTCATGGTTGTAACATTTTAGGTTGCACGCAGCTGCACTGAAAGAGCATATATTCCTATAGATGCACAACACCAAGTGAGACAATCTGAAGTTCTTTCCCTTGAAGTATTAATCAGTGTAGCCAAGACACTGAACTGTCGTACTAATATTCATGTTATCATTTTGGTAGTACATTAGGTACACCAAACAGTGGGACTATTATAACATCTCCATCGCTCAAGGTGGTGGACAGCATGTCGTGTCAACACCACGTATTGTAGAGTACACCAACATAGAATTAGAGTAAAAACCAAATATAGTGCTCCATGATCATGAGGATAGACAGGACAAATGGATATTGCAGTAATTTAGGGTAATTAGGTCAGAAGGTGAAGGACATTAAGTCACATAGTAGTCTTCGTTGAGAAATACACTAGTCTAACAACTGATCTGAGTAATTGGTGGCACTCATCACCCAGTTACTGAACATTTCTGTACGATGTATGTAGTATTACAGAATAATGTTCTTAAATCGTTTGTTTACAGAGAACATTGGCACTCATTGCCCAGCTACAAACCATCAGAAGTCATCATTCAAAACAGGAGCTAATAAATTGCATAGTATTAACATAATTAACTTAATTCTAGTAATCATTGGCACCATAGGTCATCTTATTACAGTAATCAGTGGCATTCATTGGCCAGTTACAAAGCTTTTTTTGTGTATTATTCAGAAGTGATCATTCAAAATGAGTTAATTATTGGCATAGCATTTATACACTCCTGGAAATGGAAAAAAGAACACATTGACACCGGTGTGTCAGACCCACCATACTTGCTCCGGACACTGCGAGAGGGCTGTACAAGCAATGATCACACGCACGGCACAGCGGACACACCAGGAAACGCGGTGTTGGCCGTCGAATGGCGCTAGCTGCGCAGCATTTGTGCACCGCCGCCGTCAGTGTCAGCAACTTTGCCGTGGCATACGGAGCTCCATCGCAGTCTTTAACACTGGTAGCATGCCGCGACAGCGTGGACGTGAACCGTATGTGCAGTTGACGGACTTTGAGCGAGGGCGTATAGTGGGCTTGCGGGAGGCCGGGTGGACGTACCGCCGAATTGCTCAACACGTGGGGTGTGAGGTCTCCACAGTACATCGATGTTGTCGCCAGTGGCCGGCGGAAGGTGCACGTGCCCGTCGACCTGGGACCGGACCGCAGCGACGCACGGATGCACGCCAAGACCGTAGGATCCTACGCAGTGCCGTAGGGAACCGCACCGCCACTTCCCAGCAAATTAGGGACACTGTTGCTCCTGGGGTATCGGCGAGGACCATTCGCAACCGTCTCCATGAAGCTGGGCTACGGTCCCGCACACCGTTAGCCCGTCTTCCGCTCACGCCCCAACATCGTGCAGCCCGCTTCCAGTGGTGTCGCGATAGGCGTGAATGGAGGGACGAATGGAGACGTGTCGTCTTCAGCGATGAGAGTCGCTTCTGCCTTGGTGCCAATGATGGTCGTATGCGTGTTTGGCGCCGTGCAGGTGAGCGCCACAATCAGGACTGCATACGACCGAGGCACACAGGGCCAACACCCGGCATCATGGTGTGGGGAGCGATCTCCTACACTGGCCGTACACCACTCGTGATCGTCGAGGGGACACTGAATAGTGCACGGTACATCCAAACCGTCATCGAACCCATCGTTCTACCATTCCCAGACCGGCAAGGGAACTTGCTGTTCCAACAGGACAACGCACATCCGCATGTATCCCGTGCCACCCAACGTGCTCTAGAAGGTGTAAGTCAACTACCCTGGCCAGCTAGATCTCCGGATCTGTCCCCCATTGAGCATGTTTGGGACTGGATGAAGCATCGTCTCACGCGGTCTGCACGTCCAGCACGAACGCTGGTCCAACTGAGGCGCCAGGTGGAAATGGCATGGCAAGCCGTTCCACAGGACTACATCCAGCATC
Organism: Schistocerca cancellata; assembly: GCF_023864275.1. Taxonomy (NCBI): domain Eukaryota; kingdom Metazoa; phylum Arthropoda; class Insecta; order Orthoptera; family Acrididae; genus Schistocerca; species Schistocerca cancellata. Next base: position 614,590,485 of record NC_064630.1, on the reverse strand, counting down.
TCTACGATCGTCTCCGTGGGAGAATAGCAGCCTGAATTGCTGCGAAAGGTGGATATACACTGTACTAGTGCCGACATTGTGCATGCTCTGTTGCCTGTGTCTATGTGCCTGTGGTTCTGTCAGTGTGATCATGTGATGTATCTGACCCCAGGAATGTGTCAATAAAGTTTCCCCTTCCTGGGACAATGAATTCACGGTGTTCTTATTTCAACTTCCAGGAGTGTACATAATTAATCTAATTATAGTAAACATTGGCATCATAGGTCATCTTATTACAGTAATCAATGGCATTCATTGGCCAGTTACAAAGCATTTTTTTTTTTTTTTTGTGCTAGCAATGCATTGCATTGGGATCGATAATTAATAAAAATATTTGCTTTTGAGTTATTGCTGCAAATGAAGATGTGTAACGTCATTCATCATGAGTTAGCTGTAGCAAGGTTATGAAACAAGTAGAGTATATGTGATCACATTCATAAATGACATAGGTTTAATGAACAACTGCTTATAGCACATTAATTTCATGAATAATTTCTCCTGCAAAATATACAAAAATGGATTATTAAACTGAAAGAAGAAACGCATATATGCTGAAAAGTACTGAACTTCGAATTAACATGTAGTGAAATGTGTATAAAAAATATATGTGTTCTGTAGCTGTCCTTTCCAAAACCTTCAGTCATCATACTATGCGATATAAGACATACTGTCAAAACGAACTGCAACAAATACTTAAATAACTACATAGCATAAATACATAAACTTTAACATTATCCTCATCAGTAAAGAAAAAAAGTCATTATCCATATTATCATAACTCCATTATTATCATCACCTGTAAAGAAAAACTTCATTATCCATAGTAGCATATTCTTCATCATTTTCATCACCATTCATTATCATGTGCAAAAAAGTCACTTCATTATTCATTATACAACTATTCCTTATTTCTAGCATATTTCATCACTAAAACTGAGATGTGTAGTTCTGTCTGACAGTCTGCATCAATCGCCCCGTATTCTGAAAGAAAAAATTAGTTAAGACTGCTATTTACGATTTGTTAATGCTTGTTAATTCTGATCCATTTACTCTTCCTCACAAGGTATTGCATCTTCTTTCGTTCATTCCGAAGGTGAAATTCCCATGTCTGTTTAATTTATATATATTTTTTTACACGTTATTACTTTCTGAAAATGATGAACAAAGATTGATGTCTTGCATTTAAATCATATACCCACTAAATAAAAACTGGTTTATAGTAACATAATTGAGCATACAGCATAGCATGACGGAAAACGTAATATGTCAAAAACATAGACAGTGTTCAGATGCAAAAATGTACACAGTGTATCACAATGTAGCAGCAAAAAAGTAAAGTAGTCACGATGTTGAGAAATCATAGGGCAAAAATGTTAAAGTCAACTGGTGTTTGTTATATCTTAAATATTTCATAGTGCATACAAACAAAACAGGAAAACAATCACACATACATGAAAAATGATGACAAGAAATGTGACCTCCTTTGTCTTCAGATTGTATGTTGTGTAGTTAATAGAGGCGAGAATTGAAGACTTTAGTGGAGAGAGAATTTAATAAAATTAATATGTCACTAAATAAAATTGCATAATTATTCATAAGATACGTAAGTTTATCTGGAAAAATGTGCACGGTCTGATGTGTAACGACAAGAAGAGCGACCTGCTAACCTTACCTTGACAGGCACTTGCCAAGAAAAAATACGATAATCATCAGTAAGTGTTCATGTGAATATAATTGCATAAGTGATCATAAAAAAAATTAGGAAATGGCATTACAGTATGATAAATCATAAAGTATGTTCATTCAATAAAAGGTTTGATGTTGGACACGTGGTAGTTTCCTTTGGTTTTTCTGGTTCTCAAAGTTTCGACGTGTACTACATTGGGGTGAGGAATGCTGCGAATCCGATATGGACCTGCGTATAGAAGCTCAAACTTACTGCATCTACTCTTTCCTCTGTTGGATAAATAGTGTGTACGTACTAATATCTTCTGTCCAAGGTGAAAGTCACGACGTGTACAGACCTGTTTTTGCTGTCTTCTCCGGCGCTCTGCGGCACGTTTGATGTTGTTCAGCGCAATTTCAATTATTTCATGGTGTCGTAGTCGACGAGATGTAGCAAAGGTTACTAATTCTTTAATTTTGTTTGGTGGTTCAACATTTTTCAGTATAACAGACGGAGATAGCATTGTAGATTCATTTGATATGGAATTAATTAGATCCTGGAATGAGAGTATGTGTGTGTCCCAATCAATATGTCTTTTATGGCAGTATATTCTACACAGTTTACCAATTTCTTTCATTAATCGTTCACAAGGGTTCGAAGAAGCATGGTACCTGGATATATAGATCGGAGAAATGTTTCTAGCTCGTAACATACGTGTCCATATAGCAGATCGAAACTGTGATCCATTGTCGGAAATTACTTTCAACACATGTCCTACATGAAATAGAAAATGTTTTACAAATGCTTTCGATACAGTTTTAGCGGTAGCTTTGCGTAACGGAGTGAAGGTAACAAATTTTGAAGTGAGTTCAACAGCGACAAAAGATGTAGCAAAAACCTCTATTAGTTCTGGGAATCGGACCAAAAATGTCTACAGCGGCCATATGTCTCAATTTAGCAGGTACAATGGGATGTAATGGAGGAACATGTGAAGTCGTATCTGATTTAGCTTTCTGGCAGATTTTACATGACGCTAAAACTCGTCGTATACGTTTCTCCATGTTGGTAAAATAACAGTTCTGTCTCAGTATAAGAAAACATTTTCTGGCTCCATAACGTGCGTAGATTAATTTGTTAAATAGTTCATCAGGAACGCATAATAACCAATTGTTGCTGTCAGAATGAGAGCGGCGAAACAGAATGTCATTGCGTACAGTGTAGTGGTTTCTAATGGTAACATTATTCTTATCTTGCCAAAGGTGTTTAATTTCTTTCCACACGTTGTCTTTACTCTGCTCTTGTGCTATGTCATGTAATGACGACGAATTGAAATTTTCAAATGCAACTTGTTGAATATACATGACGCTGAAATTTGCTTTGCAGAAGTTGGTTGCGATGTCTTGCTGATTGTTGCTGAAAGAACGGGATAGTGCCGGGAATGTGAACAATAATTGTGAAATTAAATTCCTGCAAATGAAGTTTCCATCTACTTAATCTGTCGTGTGTAAATTTAACCGAAAGTAAAAACTGTATCGCTCTGTGGTCTGTGTAAACGGTAGTGTGTCTTCCATAAAGAAAATGCCTAAATCTGGTAAAAGCCCATACAACACATAATGTTTCAAGTTGTGTAACAGAATAATTACGTTCAGCAGCTGACAGAATGCGGCTTGCAAAAGCGATGTTTTTAAATACTGTACAACCATCTTCTTAAATTTCCTGAAAAATATGTGCGCCTAAAGCGGTGTTAGAACTGTCGGTGGCAATGGAAAAATTTCTGGTAAGATCTGGATGTGATAAAAGTGGTGCATTCAACAAAGCATGTTTCAAATAACATTTTCGTGAACAAGATTCTGCGTGTCAAAATTATTGCTTGCGTTACTGGAAAATGCAACCTGTACTGAATCTAGTCAAATTCTGTCTGACATGTTATTATTTTCAGGAGGATGCTGTGGCATTTCGACTATTTGTACTGTTCTATTATTTCTTCCGGACGTATTACGTTCTGGATGATACCTACTGTCTGGTTCATTCATGATAATATGTTGTTGCGGATGATTTTGCTGCTGATAGAACCGACTGTTATTAATTGTATGATGAAAATTGTGCTCATTGTTTTTACGTTTGTCGTGATAATCATTTCTATACGGTGCCGTGCGATAATAATTGAAATGTGTGTTTTCTGTACGTACTGGTTTCCTTGTTGCTGTGCGTTTCTATTTGTTGGAGCTGATGCTATACGCGTAGGCGGCGAAACATTAAAGCTTGGTTGACCTTGCGGACTGCATTGTTGGTTAGGTATGCTAACTGGCTGGCTTTCATGCTGTTGCGGTGGAAAACGTCTATTGTTACCAAAATGTGTTTCCTGTTGCTGACAATTTTGTCGATACTGATAATTAAAATTTTGTCTGTTATTAAAGTTCTGGTGGTTGACATTTGTGAAGCGTCTAATGAAAAATTGTCACTTTCGGTAAAAGTTGTCTTATCGGGTTTTCTTTACACTTTCATAATTATAGATAGATCGATAGTTAAAGAGCTGTTTTGATAGATATAAAGGATAGTAGAAGAGAAGGCAGCAGTGCAGAACACTAAAGATGAAATAGCACTACTACGGCTCCGGGCCCTGTGCACGCTACGGCACATATTCATTAAAGCGTAATGAATCCCCTGAGGTCATTACGCGCTACAAATAAATTTTAGCTTTGCGTCACATGCAATGGCGGTGAAAATTGAAAGGCAAATTGCTGTATCCATGCTAATTCTAGTTTCTGCATTACAAGCAATCGCGGTGAAAGTAAAATAATAAATTGTCGTATCCAGTTCAAAGCGTGTACCTGTGCTCTGTCATTTTTAAATACCTTAAATATTCTTACAGATAAAAATTTCTTATAATCGACGTTATCGTCTCTGACTTTGTGAACAGGTTCAGGATTGCATGAGAATCTATTTGTCTGTGTCTGTTCGGATTCTAACTCCCAAGTCTCTGTAAATTACCTAAATTATACTGGCTGTGTGAGTGTGAGAAATGTTCGGAATGCGGCGTATGCTATGACGTGTTATTGACTGAAACATTTTCCATCTCTGTTGCTTCTTGCTGTAAAGTTGATAATTTTCTACGTAATGTATTATTAGACGAATCTATCTCACTGATTGTCTGCTGTAGATTTTGGAATTCAGGTGTTTGATTAAACGAAATCGGTGAAGTATCGTCTGATTTGCTGTCATTATTACTTTCAATAACGTCAATACGACTGGCCAATTCATCATATTTTTCAGTCAGTATTTTTACCTGTTCATCGTTTTTATTGTCACAAGCATTAATATGTTTTTGTATTTTACGTGTGGTTTCGTTCAATTTTTTAACGTCAGCTTTGATGACATCGGAATCCTGTGTTAGTTCTAATTGTTCGAGTCTGTCTGTCACTGTCTGAAAGTCTACTGCGTGTGTATCTGTTTTTTATTTTAGATCGGAAATTTCATCACGCAATTCGGTGTTCAACTGTTTGATGGTATTAATTTCGTCTGATACTGTAGCACTGTTGTTGTCTACGTATGTTTTTGCTTTCGTAAACAATTTACGTTTATCTTCCTGTCTCTGTGCGGTAATTGTTTCCATGACTTGTCGCTTTACTTTATTCTGTTCCTGTATAAACTTACGGTAACGCGTTTCACTGTTTTGTAGGTGGTGATTAAAACGTTCGTCGATTTGCCTGTTCTGTTGGTCGAATTTTGCATCTACTTTTGCATCCAGTGTGCGCGAAAGTTCTGCTGTCATTAATTTAAACTCGTCGCGTAACTGTGTTGCTTTTTCAGAGCATTGTTTACCGACTGCACTAATTTCGTCTCTAAGTGATTCTGTTGTGGCTGTTTGCATATCCCTTAATTCTTGAGCAACAGATCTAATTTCTTCACTACTTTTCCTAGCACAAGCCTCAATTTCCACACGTAATTGTTCCTTAGTATCATGACACTGCGCGGCAATGGCTGTAATCTGTTTACTAAGCTGTCTGGAAATGTTGTCTAATTTTTCATTAAGGTTGTCTTGTTTTTCATTAAGTTGTTTGAAATTTTCATTAAGTTGTTTGTTCTGTTCACTAAGTTGTTTGAAATTTTCACTAAGTTGTTTGTTCTGTTCACTCTGTTGTAGCAATAGTGCCATAATTTGATCCAAGCCAATATTACCTACTCTATTCTCTATGCTGTTTGATGGTGTATCTGCTATTGTCACGTTTTGTGTAATCATTTGGTCATTCTGTAATTCACAAAAAGGTTTGCCAATCGGATGTGCACTATTAGTCACTACCTCGGAATCAAATAAATCAGTGGTATTTTGAGTACTCTGTTCATTTTCGTTACAAAAATTTGTTTGTTCATTACGTAAATTTTGCAAACCGGGTGTGTTAAGCTGGGCAGCGTTCATTGTAACAGAACGTCCCGCGTAATCAATTGTCGTCAAATTAACAGAGGACACAATTGAATTTATTTGTTCATCATTAGGATTAAAATCATTACTAGCGGTCGGTATGCACTGATTGTCTACAATTAGGGGATTATCATCATTACACTGAGTGTTGCAAGTGTTATCGGTCAAATTATTAGAGTCGGCATGTGTCGGCTGTGTGCTCTGCTCGCGACTCTGGTCAGTATTCTGGAGGATGAGTATTGTTGTAGAAGGTAAAGAAGAAGCCTTGCGCATATTTAATAATGTATGTTAATTGTAATTTAGTTTGTTGAAAGAAATTCCCCAAAAATAATTTTTATAATATAAAGCAACTCTTTTAAACAAAAGCATTCATTTCAATTTAAAGAATATTTCAAATGCATGATCATTCCTTCCAATAATAAAAAAAATATACGCCAGCATTGCACGAAGCTGTGTCGAAAAATTTCAACTTAAGAGCAGATATAATTGCGGTTTTTATTGAGGTAAGAATTTTTGCTTTTTAATTCAGAATACAGGGCCGAAGGGCAGCGCTGCTGTCCTCATAAAATTTATCAGGTTACTAAACTTTTTTATTATTTTTGGTGTTTAGGAATTTTTCTATTCTGAACTTGACATTAAAGGAGAAAAGAATTAAGTGTGAATGCATTCTTTGCACAGAGACTATAAATGGGAGCCAATTTTGTTTGGAGGTTACATTAAAATCAATTTTGTTCAGAGGTTACAATATTTAAAAATTCATTTAATTGTAAGTTACAATATTTTGTGGGGAGGTTACTCTTAGCTCATTTTCATCGACATTTTTCTTTGTGGGGAGGTTACACTTGGCGACCCTGCCAGGATCGTATTTCTTTGTGAATTTTCTGAGAAGTAGTCATATATCTGCTCTTATTTACTTAAATGTAGTTTGCACCTGGCGCAGCACATTTACTAATTTGTCACTCTTTCTATAACAGATCATCGGCAATTTGTTGCTCTTTCTTGTATTTGTGTTTGTTGCTTTTTGCATTGTGCTTGTTTCTTTTGTGAATGATTTTGATCTGTGAAAAATGCCGCGAAAAAGTGTTACAAAGGTACAAGAAACAGAATAGCGCTCGGTACTTTAGGGAGAGGTTGAGTACAAAGACAAAGAGACAGGGGGAGACGGTGGAGAAATTTGCGGACAGGATACGGGAAATTAATGAGTAAACTTACAAGTTGGTTGAGAGCGATGAAGCGAATAGTGTTCTGCTGCAGGAGGCATAGCAAAGGGCACTTGATGAATTTTTGAGAGTATTACCGAAAGGTGCGTGAAGGGACTCTGAAAGATTTGTATTCAGCACTTCAGCTGGCAATTCCATGTGAGGAAATAGACGTGGCAACAGAGGTACGTGATAGACAAACAGTGTTTACATGGGGTATAGAATGTTGTAAGTGTTGCTGTACAGGACATGTGCAGAGGCAATGTACCCAGTCACCAAGAAATAGAGGAAGGGGCGGAAATCAGCAGCGTAGAGGATGGAGAAATGGATATATGATAGGTGGACAGTAGTTAAACGGCAGAGACTGCCCAAGACCCACCTAAGGGAGCCCCTGTTTACATTCAATGCTATGAATACATATGCAGAGGTAGAATGTTCAGTGATTGGATCCATAGGAGTTAAAAAGTTTAAGATTTCGTTGGACACAGGGCCGCAAGTGTTGGTGGCTTCTAACAATATAATGGGACGAAGGAAATTAGACCCACCACGTTATAGGTTACGTGGAGTGGGGGATAAGGCGGTCACGCCGTTGGGGTCGGTGACAATTGACTTTCAAATAGAGAAAGTCCGATTTAATGTATGCACGGAGGTAGTACCATGGGTAAGCGAGGGCTATGACATGATCCTAGGAGTAGATTTCTGGCATCAACATCATGCCAAAATTGACCTTGGACAACAAAATGTGGAACTTGGTGGAATGTTATTTCCACCACAGGAAACTGTTGTCAGTGCAGAGCTGTCTCAAGGGGCGTTCAACGTAATAAACAAACCAATTGAAATGCGTACATTAGCATTAAGGCTTAATTCGCATGGGTGTATGTCTAGTGGCACTGGGGAGTCGCATTGGGTAAGTGTGGAGTCGAATCTACCTGTGGGTACAGTACGTGCTATTGACTTGGAGGATAATGAAGTTTTGGGTTCACCGGGTTGTTTTGTGAAACGTAGTGGTGTATAGGTACAGGAGGGGAACGTTTTGAATGTTGAAGGGATTTGTTACTGCAACGACAGTTAAAATGAAATATGTATTTTAAAGAATGTTACACAGACTAATCAGTATTCAGCTAATAGCAGTAACTGATAAATAATTTTGACACTTTGCATGAGCGATACCCACAGAAAAGAAAAGTGTACAGAATTCATTTACCCTTTTATTGTAGTACTCGTATAAGCAATGGCACTTTTATTGTTGTAATCTCTTTTCCTGTTCCAGCTACACGTGAAGATGATGTATAGCGCTGATTGAAACTGGCAGTCGATAGTAAAAGAAGATGTCTGGACAGTGTTTTTTATTTATAATACTTCTGTAGGAGCAGTAGAAGAGCTGCTCATATTTTATTAAGCTATACTGCCAATATGCGAAAATACGTATGTTCTTTTAAGTATCTTATAGAACAATATCTTATAGAACACATAATTTCTGACAGTAATGCCATGTGTGTTACACTTTTTGAGAAATAATACAATTTCTCTTTTGCTGAAAATTTCGGACATCCTTTGCGATCAGTAGTCTGTAATTACACTTATGTGGTAAACATTTCATTTTCGAGATATCGACCTTCCATCTCTGTATTGTGGCAACATCGTCGGTGATGTTTCGTCTCTTTCTTCCAGCACCACCTTTGGTCGTGTTTTAACATCTGCAGAGATTTCGTATTTTGTGGATTTAGAAGTTGCCGTCGCATATTACGAAAATATTTAATTTAAGTGCTGTAAGGTATTACCTGTGTCATCAAAACGCATGGTTTTTATTTTGTTGTACTAATGGGTCAGAACACGCAACATTTGTGGATGATCTTTGATGCCCAAATCTGTTGAAAATCATATGTAATTAAGGAACCAATAATAGCCATGAAATATAAATTAATTGTCTGCTACTTGAGTTTCCTGTTGTTATAGATTGTTTTAAACTTGAAAATACGGTTATAGTAATTAACATGAGAATCACTGGTCATATTTTAGGCGTCTTACAATTAATAATAAGTCATTCTGTTACTATCAGTAACATATTTTCATTTTGCCCTAGAAGGAATTGTTGACTTCCTACTTATATTATTCATGTGTTTTGTGCTGTTACATGAAAGTTGTTTGATATGTTGTAAGTTGTTTTCCGAACTTGTGTTTTGTTGAATTTCTCGGTAACAATCCGAAAGCTGCCTGATTTCTAAGTTCCAACCATGTAACTGATCTAGAATCGGTGTAGCTACCCTACTTTTGATCATGAACTAATATATGTAAATTACTTTTTAGGAATGTGATGTTAGCTATCTGAAATTCATCTGACTGTCTCTCAATTAGGTTGCATAAACAATGATTCTCAAGACTAATCAGAGTGACTAACTGTTACATGATTTAAATGAACCCAAGTATAAAAATGCATCTGTTGAGATCACATGAAATTTCTCTAATCGAAAACTACTCCTATAATCTGCCAAAAGTGTTCATTTAGCCCTTACAACCAGTGCTTATCTTGCAAAGGATAACGTGACTCTGTTCTGGCTGCACAGTCAAAATAACGAGGTGAAATAAACCACTGTGCGGCAGTTTGCCTTCTCATTTTTAGATGTTCTAAATTTTGGTTTCAGCGAAATAGTTTTGATTCGCTTTTGAAAATTATTTATTACTACCCACGCAAAACTGAAAGTAGTGACAATGCAAATTTTAACAAACAGTGGAGATGCACTGTGTGAAATAGTTGTAAATGACAAAGGGAAGTACTTGAAATTATATTCAGTCCTTTCAATAAAACAAAATTAAACTCAAACTAATAAGAACAGTCAGCATTGCCTTACTCTGCATAGTCATAAACCATAATTTCTGCTTCAACAACATATTTCTGTTATAAAAAATTATTTCCTGGGTTTTCTAAGGCAATACTATTTAATTAATTTCAACAGAGAAAGGCTAATTAGGATACAGAACATATGACCGATAGTTCTCCCTGATTACCAACAAGTAGATATTATTGGACAAAAGGAATTCTTTGAAGAGCAATAAATACTGATTTGTGCTTGCTGCCAACAAACTCAAAATAAGTAACCTTTTCCGAACGTCAGTCCTCTTTATATAACCATCTTAAAAATCATTCTCATGTTACACGTCAATGGAAAAACTGAAGTAGAAATCGCTGTGTGGTACGTCTGCTATCCAACCTCCTCATACTGCCATGATACAACACCCTCTCTCCAGGACCCAAAAACTGCTACTGCCCAAGGCTGCGACTCGACAGTTACCTACTTGCTTGCCCACGTGCTACTTAATCATGCAACTTTCAGAAACTAGCGACTGTGTTTAAAGTGATAACATTCCGAATAACTTGATAATCTCTATTATATTTGCATCCAAAGATGCACCAAGAGGGATCATACTAAACAAATTGTGATTTCCTAATATTTCATTTTATGTACTTGTATAAGCCTCCCAAATAGCAGAGATAATTTAGACATGGAAAAAGCATGATACATTAAATTTGAGACTAAAATGTTATGTTTCAGGCATCAGTGTTGACTGATATCATAACCCTCCTATTTTACTTACATGAATGTGTGTTACTACTGGATTGTTACGTTTGCCATCAGCAGATTAGGGTAAACTGCAAGGTAATGTTAATACTGTAGCATCTTGTCGCTATAAGGTTTGGGCGACTCTGAAAGCACAGTACCCTCGTTCTTTATCCACATTCCTCACCCCAGGGCTCCAAAGGTATGTGGCGACAATCGATAGTTACACCCTTGATATTGTCTGTCACTTCAGCCGAAGCACTTTGATTGGAGGCTAGTCGCAACCGTTTTGTTCACGTGTTCTGCTGATTATGTCACTTCTATCAGTGTATCGTGTCATAAAACCTCACTCTTACAATAAGTGGTGAATCGTTTTATTCTCCAGCGAATATTTGACGTTATTTCCCACAGTGGTCACACCGATTCACTACGTCGCTTCGTTATTTTTGTGTCTGATAGTGATAAAGTATGCTGGACAACGGATCGGTTGGACTGACTTAGCTTGCCTGCAGCTTAGTAATAGATGCTTTTCAGGCAGTAGACAGTCAGCGTTTTGGTACCTCACCTCTGGAGGTACTTCAGAACTACTCCTTTTAAATTCGGTTTCTCAGTGTACAGTATCAGGGGCTATATTTTCAGTTTAGCACTGATCTACACATTTTGTTACACACTTATCCTGGAGCGACAAAAATTTACTTTAGAAAAATTATAAAAGATATTTTTGGGTGACTGAAAGATTCTATATTTACACTACCAGTACAAGGACATATAATCCATCAAAATTTAATTAACATCAAACTAATCACTGAAGCGCCAAAGAAACTGGTATAGGCATGCGTATTAAAATATAGATACATTTCAAACAGGCAGAATACGGCGCTGTGGTCAGCAACCCCTACATAAGACATGGGTCTGGCGCAGTTGTTAGTACAGTTACTGCTACTAAAATGGCAGGTTATCAATATCTGAGAGAGTCTGAACGTGGTGTTATAGGCGGCGCATGATCGATGGGATACAGCGTCTCCGAGGTAGTGATGAAGAAAGGATTTTCCCGTCCGCCCATTTCACGAGTGTACCGTGAATATCAGGAATCCGGCGAAACATCAAATCTCCGACATCGCTCCGGCCGAAAAAGGATCCTTCAAGAACAGGACCAACGACGATTGTTCAACGTGACAGAAGTGCATCCCTTCCGCATATTGCTGCAGGTTTCAATGCTAGGCCATCAACAAGTGTCAGCGTGCGACCCATTCAACGAAACATTGTCGATATGGGTTTTCAGAGCCGAAGGCCCACTCGTGTATCGTTGATGACTTTGCGACACGAAGTTTTACGTCTCGTCTGGGCCCGTCAACACCGACTCTGGACTGTTGATGACTGGGAACATGTGCCTGGTGGGACGAGTCTCGTTTCAAGTTGTATCGAGCGGATAGACGTGTAGGGGACTGAAGACCACATCATTAATCTATGGCCCCTCCAAGTCAGTAGGGGACAGTTCAAGCTGATAGAGGCTCCGTAATGCTGTGGGGCGTGTGATGTTGGAGTTATGTGGGAACCCTGAGACGTCTAAATACGACTCTGAGAGATGACACGTACGTAAGCATCCTGTCTGATCACCTGCATCCATTCATTTCCATTGTGCATTTTGACAGTCTTGGGCAATTCCAGCAGGACAATGCGATACCCCACAGAAACACAACTGCTATAGAGTGGCTCCAGGAAGAGTCTTCTGTGTTTAAACACTTCCGCTGGCTACCAAACTCCGCATACATGAACAGTATTGAAAATATCTGGGATCCCTTGCAACGTGCTGTTCAGAAGAAATCTCCATCCCTTATACTCTCGGATTTGTGGACAGCCCTGCAGGATTCATGGTGTCAATTCCCTCTATCGCTTGTTCAGACACTAGTCGAGTCCTTGCCACGTCGTATTGCGGCATTTCTGCGTGCTCGAGGGGGTTCCACACGATATTAGGCAGGTGTACCAGTTGCTTTGGCTCTTCAGAGTATATTTGAAGAGTTCTGCAGTGAGCAGTTTCTATCAAAGACACCCAAAACCCGTACAGTTCGTATGATAACCACAAATAAAAGCAGTTATAGAACATCTTTAAATGCGAACATTTTTAGGTCAGGCTTTACCGTGACTGTTACTGACATTAAATGAAACAACAAGTTCACTGTTACCAGTCACCGTTTTATTTATTTCCACGACGCGTTTCGAAGGTTTAAACCTCCATCATCGGGTGGATTTACAATAGTAAGTATTACATTTGTGTGTGTGTTGTGTTACGATTTTTGGAGGAACTTGTGGCACTGCCTAGTGGAGAAACGAAACGCTATTTCAGAATATGGTTTAGGATTACTTTTGACGAAAAATTAAACTGATATCTAATGGTAAACATTAAATAAGTAAACTACAGTACCTTCAGTGATCACAGGTGCCTTTTGAATAAGTAAACTACAGTACCTTCAGTGATCACAGGTTAGGAACCTGTGATCACTGAAGGTACTGTAGCTTACTTATTTAATGTTTACCATTAGATATCAGTTTAATTTTTCGTCAAAAGTAATCCTAAACCATATTCTGAAATAGCGTTTCGTTTCTCCACTAGGCAGTGCCACAAGTTCCTCCAAAAATCGTAACACAACACACACACAAATGTAATACTTACTAATGTAAATCCACCCGATGATGGAGGTTTAAACCTTCGAAACGCGTCGTGGAAATAAATAAAACGGTGACTGGTAACAGTGAACTTGTTGTTTCATTTAATAGTTATACAACATTAAAACCTAATTGTCTCATATAATCTAGCTCAGAATTAAACCATAAATATATTAATACAGCTTATTTTGCGATATACCTATTGGTTCATTACTTCGCTTGTATTGGAAGTTTATACTATAAAGTTCGTATTTGTAATTTTAAAAAAATGTGACAGTAGGCAGCAAATTATCTTCTTTCTCCAACAACGAAACTATTATGATTGAGTACAACATTACAAAAAGTAACTGGCAAAACCTGTAATTGCAGACCACATGATAATAATTTACTTCTTTTCCTTTTTTTCTCGCTACTTCTTCATAGTAAAATTCCGGATCAAGCAGAGATAGGCTATTGTCTTTTGAAATAAGGTCATGAGACTTCCGTCTGTGTTTCTTTATTAGAAAAAAAGACGAAGAGAAATTTTTGATTTTCCTCTTCAGAAATTTTTGAGGCGTGATTGTCACCCGAAACTTCCCTGAGGGGAAGGCACACTTCGCTACAAGGCACATTTTTTGTTCGTTGCATCATACTCCGATTGGTTTGTTTCTGTGTCAACTAAACACGATGCATGCCTAGTATTTTGCGTCAATAAGCAGGTATTCAGCTGATAAACGCTTTCTTTTGTGTAAGCTGTGGTATCCGGACCCATAACCCACCCTTCCCCAGTATACATCCGTGATTAACATGTACAAACTGATCGTATGGCGGTTAGTAGGATTGGTTGCGCTAGTATCACCCAATATTCTGTTACTGATAGACTAAACCGTTCACTAAATGATGAATAGTGATGTTCTCTGATGGTGGACTGCTATCGAAGCAAAAGCAGACATGTTTTTGAGCAAACTATCTGCTGCACGTTGTCGAAGATGCCTTTCTTTAGTAGACAATACCCTACATACGGGTCGTCAACCTAAAGAAAGTTACAACTAGGCAGATCACACCATAATTGAAACGTGAAACGTTGGAACGACATGCCTCACCAATGAGAAATCGTTGTTTTAGGCTGTTGGCAATACTGTGCATTGCAAATAGTCATCAGAGCTATACTGAAAGTTGAGGCCCTGTGAAAGTAGTGGACAAAGTTTCATTGTTTTGTATTGTCATTCCTTCATGTGAGGTGGCTTTTCCTTTAAAGCAAAACAATTTTCAAGTCACGATAGCCGAATGCCACTACATATCTATTGCGACCATTATGATGGATTTCGTTTGACTCAAACTGAATACCATGACTATAGTGTACATGTAATAGAATGTCGGCTGTCAAGCCAGAGATCCCTTTCGGTTAAAGTTAATTTAAGGGAATTGACGGAATAGCAACTGTCTTGTTTGCCAAAGATAGACAAATACGCTGTTAGGTTAGTAACCAAAAGCTACTGGCCTAGAACAGTACATAGATCATGATCCCTACTGAAATGACCTTCAGTAGTTGCCAACGCACAGAAGCCTTGGGTCCAAGTAGCATTAAAGACAGTACCTCAGAAACACGTCCAGCGTCTCTTATGTGTTGCTAGGAAGCGAAGAATCACAATTAGAAACCACTACACATCAATCTCTTTTTTGTAAATAAATTATACACAACTGCAACCAGTCACTTTTTCATTAATAATGCTTTATTACATTAACCGGTTTTCGAACCCTTTCAGGTTCATCTTCAGATGATTTCGGCAGAATCCGGGAAGTTACATCATTACTGGTAGTAGCATAATGCTGGGTGCTGGTTCTATGGCAGAAAGATGGGTCACACTTCATTGTATCGCCATGACTATACCTTATCTTTCGATATCGATGTAAATTTAGTTTTTACTTACTGCGACAGTATAGGCGGCTTTTTTCGTATCTGCCTGCCTCCATTTTGATGTCCAGAACACTTTCACACGAACTATATTAGTTCACACTTTAACAGTGACACTTTACCAGCATCCAGCATGCGCATTACAACTGTTGCTTATAACAAAGATCTTGACAGAGAGATATGGCATAAGCCTACTTTGTACAGAGATGTAATTTGTTGTTCTTTACATGTGTTAAAGTCGATATAAGGGCAAGTTTTTTCATTAGAATGTTGATAACATGAGAGCACTAGAGAAGATAATAATAAACTACTATAAGAATAAATTTCAGTTGATCTGTTATGTTATTTCTATTTGTATGTTACAGGCAGTTTTTTTTTTACATGAATCCCTAGGAAACAATAATACAGAGTAATTGGTTCTGCAGGGAGGTACAGTTGTCTGTATGACTAGGACCTGTATATTTAAATTAATAACAAATCTTCAGATGAAATTTTGGCTTATTTCTGTTGTTACGTTAACGTGATCTGGAGTATTATCAAGAGCAGATTTTGTTTATTTTAGCTAAAGGTATATGTATAAGAGTTAAAGTGTTTGTAATGGATTAAAGCTGTTTGAATGGCTGCACATTTAATATTTTAAAAATCATGAACAAAAGATTCTTTAACTGTTGACTTATTTTTATTCTAACATTAGAGTGACCTGGGATATTGTTAAAGGCAGCTTATGTTTGTTCCAGCTAGAATTAATATGTATAAAGTACTGATTTATGTTAGCAATGGAAGGCTTTAACATTTAGAGATATGGTACATGTCTTATTCTGTGGTAGTATATTACATTGACACCATTGTGGTTAGGATGTAAGGAGAGGGGGGTGAGTCATTGGGAGGGGGATTTGGGGAGCCGGTGTAGGGTTTATTGGGTGGTTACTTGTTTTGAACTAGTAGATCTTCAAAGTTCTGAAGGAAGAATTTGTTTCTCAGTTCAATTTGATCATTGAGTAGGTTGTCAGGTGCTGTATTTGTGTAGACAAATATTTCAATTTCTTCAAGAAGGTCAAGTATTGTGCCTTTGTTGGCAAAGTGTAGTATTCGGAGATTCTGTTCTGTGTTGTTTGCAGAATGATTGTGTTGGGCAAGATGTGAGGCAAAGCTGGACTTGTTCAGGTTGTTAAGACGGAGTGCATCCATGTGTTCTTTATATCTTGTTATGAAGCTTCTACCAGTTTGTCCAATGTAGAAGCTTGGACATGAGTTGCAAGTGAGCTTGTACACACCTGACTTCTGATATTTTTGTGTAGTGGTTTTGGCGCTGTGTATGATTTTATTTTGTACTTGTTTGTTGGTGAAGAAACTTATTTTTATGTTGTATGTCTTGAAGAGGTTGGCAATTTGGTGAGAAATCTTCCCTAGGAATGGCAGGCTAACAAATGTGGTTTTCTTGTCTGTGGGTGGTTGTTCAGCAGTTGCAGTGGAGCAGTGCATAGGTACGGTGGTACTCACAGTGAAGCAATGGGTGTTCGACGTGGAAAATTTCGTGACAACACAGCCCTGGAAATGGGGTGACCAGCTATTTGTTGAGAAGTTTAATGGTGCCAAAGCGCCAGAAAAGAGTGCAATGCAAAATTTAGTCATAAATCGGCGTCAGAAAGGATCTGTTTTGAAAAATTCAAAAAATCGTTCCGAGACGTGACTGCACACCACAAAATGTGGCTGCAGTTACCAATAAAATGCTTCAGAGACCTGTCGAATCAACCCGACGCCTGTCGCAAGAGACCGTAATATCACGTCGACCATGTGGAACATGCATACCTACCGATTTTCAGGCATTAAAATCAGCAGATGCTGCTCAGCGCCTTCAGTTTTGTGAGAGGCTGTTCTCTGAAATAACAATGAATGGCTAGACACGGGTCTGTTCTGGTTTCACATGAGTGATTATGTCAACTCACAGAATCATAGGTCCTCGGCAGCAGAGAAAAACCATAACTTCCACGAAACGCCATTGCATGATCAGAAGGGTAGGGTTGGGTGTGGAGTGTCTGCATCTCGCATTATTGGTTGGTTCGTTGGTTGGTTGGTTTGGGGAAGGAGACCAGACAGCGTGGTCATCGGTCTCATCGGATTAGGGAAGGATTGGGAAAGAAGTCGGCCGTGCCCTTTCAGAGGAACCATCCCGGCATTTGCCTGGAGCGATTTAGGGAAATCACGGAAAACCTAAATCTGGATGGCCGGACGCGGTATTGAACCGTCGTCCTCCCGAATGCGAGTCCAGTGTCTAACCACTGCGCCATCCCGCTCGGTCGCATTATTGGTCCCGTCATTTACTTTCTTCAGACGCTCACTTCGGCGCGTTACATTGCCAACATTTTGAAACCATTCATGGCAGCATTAATGGAGGAGGGAAACACCTACAGTTACTTCCAACAGTATGGAGCAACTGCCCTTCACGCCTTACAGAGTTGTTAGCAGAGGTCAGTCCGGTCGCGAATCTAACTGGCCACCCATGTCACCTGATCTGTTAGTGTGTGATTACTTTTTTGGGGAGCCCTCAGGTCTAAGGTGTGTCACAAAAACCCTCACAGTCTTCACGAACTGCAACGGAACATTTCAGATGAGACTGTAGCGATTCCAGCAGTGCAACATCGATCCGCCTTTAGCAACTTGCTGACGAGAGCCAAAAAGTGCCAAGACAGGAATGGTGATCACTTTCAACATCAGCTGTAACCAGGTTAGTACTGTATTCCCTCTCCTCTGTTCTGTTTCTTCGTACCATGGAACTCTGTTCTTCGGGCCACTTTTATTTGCCCTTTCCTGTACCCACCAACAAAATATATTTTTGTATTGCTACGTTTCTTTTGCTATTCATGTAGTTGTTTGTATAACTTTCTCGAATACTAATTTTCGACGGAAAAACTCAACAAGCTCACATGGAATGACGGAATTTATGGAGTCACATGAATAATGTCATCGTAAACCATCGAAAGTTTCGGTCATGAGACCGTTATCTGGCAGGCATTGGTCACTGCTACAACGACTGCTGAAGAAGTTCTATGGCGATCAAACGTATACGATAAAGTGGGCTACCGTAGAATACCGAACGTATATACACTATGTGATCAAAAGTATCCGGACACCTGGCTGAAAATGATTTACAAGTTCGTGGCGCCCTCCATCGGTAGTGCTGGAATTTGATATGGTGTTGGCCCATCCTAAGCCTAGATGACAGCTTCCACTCTCCCAGGCTTACGTTCAATCAGGTGGTAGGTTTCTTGGGGAATGGAAACCCATTCTTCACGGAGTGCTATACTGAGGAGAGGTATCGATGTCGGTCGGTGAGGCCTGACACGAAGTCGGCTTTACAAAACATCCCAAAGGTGTTCTGTAGGATTCAGGTCAAGACTCAGTGCAGGCCAGTCTATTACAGTGATGTTATTGTCGTGTAACCACTCCGCCACAGACCATGCATTACGAACAGGTGCTCGATTGTACTGAAAGATGCAATCACGATTCCGGAATTGCTCTTGAACAGTGGAAAGCAAGAAGGTGCTTAAAATATCAAGGTGGGCCTGTGCTGTGATAGTACCACGCAAAACAACAAGGACTGCAAGCCCCCTCAATTAAAATCACGACCACACCATAACACCACCGCCTCCGAATTTTGCTGTTGGTACTACACACGATGGAAGATGACGTTCACCGGGCATTCGCCATACCCACAGCCTGCCATCGGATCGCCACATTTTGTACCGTGATTCGTAACTCCACTGTTCAATCGTCCAATGTTTTCGCTCCTTACACCAAGCGAGGCATCGTTTGGCATTTACCGTTGTGATGTGTGGCTTATGAGCAGCCGCTCGATCATGAAATCCAATTTTTCTCACCTCTTGCCTAACTTCCATAGTACTTGCAGTAAATTCTAATGCAGTTAGGAATTCCTGAGTTATGGTCTGGATAGATGTCTGCCTATTACACATTACGACCCTCTTCAACAGTCGGTGGCCTCTGTCAGCCAACAGACGAGGTTGACTTGTACGCTTTTGTGGTTTACGTGTCCCTTCGCGCTTCCACTTCACTATCACATCGGAAACAGTGGACCTAGGGATGTTTAGGAGTGTGGAAATCTCTCGTACAGACGTATGACACAAATGATATCCAATCACCTGACCCCGTTCGAAGTCCGTGAGCTCCGTGGAGCGCCTCATTCTGCTCTCTCACGTTGTCTAAAGACTACTGAGGTCGCTGAAATGGAGTACCTGGCAGTAGGTGGCAGCACAATGCACCTAATATGAAAAACGTATGTTTTTGGGGGTGTCCGGATACTTTTGATCACATAGTATATGAGCGACACTAGTGTCTAACAGTCATTATTATATTTCAGTTGCTTTTATGATCGAATTTTTCAAAATCATTTAAGCTGCATAAGTAAAAATCTTGTATATATTTCTTTGTGAACTCTCAAGGATGAAGGCTAACAGAAAAACAAAGGAGATAAAAATCTCGGCTCAGCATTCTTCTTCCTATTCATATCTGCGGTATTTTATTTCCAGCGTTAATGTCCGTGAAGTGTAAAGGAATAAAGTGAACGTCAGTGAAGAATATAGAAGATCTTTACTGAGACAACGGCATGTTCTCCGTCCTGCAGTGCCAATCCACTAGTTTCTTTAAAATGAGCAAAATTAACGTCCTTTTTACTATAAATCAGTTTTCGTTACTAAATCTGATTTTATACAGTGCTCAGATTCTACGTTATAGGTGTTCGCGACTGCCATTACCCGTAATGGACATTTGTATCTCACCACATTCGGTTGCTCGTGGGTCTTAGCATACACTGCATGATCACTTCCGTTGTAACGAGAAATGTCGTCAGCTACAGTAGCGATGAATCTCTTCAAATCAACAAAGTTTAATAAGTCAGAAAACTAAAACCTCTGAATATAGTCCACTGTACCTTTGGTTCTCTTGAGTCCTCCTCTCATATCACCCATTTCTTCTTCAACCAGTTAACATCGATGGTGCTTTGCGACTACAGCTTACAACTTTCTAAACACTAACTTGTCATTCTTGATCTCTCACTTTTATTAATCGCACTTTGCTTTTGATTATGTTTCTGATGAATTTCTCTGTACTTCAGACCCACATGTCTCAGAGTTGAAAATATCTTATTCCAAGTAATTCCATCAAAGGCATTCTCTAAGTTCACAAGTACAAGCTCTGTCGTGCCTTTTTCATTTTTTTATCAAACTAAATATGTACATTATCTTTATAATTTACCTTTATTTCATACTACGTATTTTTCATTTCTTTTATACTCTGTGTTACTCTGCTTATCAGTTTGGAACAGACCTTGCTTGATTGATCGATAATATTACATACTGCAATTCTATACAATTATAACACTTTTCAGGAAATTTCCTACACTTTTCTCAAATAGGTCTGAAACTATAGCCAGTTGGCATGTATTACGTCGTATTATTAAGTGGTCCGTTAAACTATGACGATAGTACTGGATCACTGGTTTCTTCTTCGCATCACCTTTGGGAGACTTGTTTCCTTCATTCAGCCCTTAGATGTCCTCCTGGCAACTATATCCTCATTCGTATGCATTCGACAGTGGCCCCTAAAGCATTCCATACAATAAAACATTTACACTTTCTATCTGCAATGTTACTTTTAATCAGCCTATAAGCCACGTACTTATTACCTATGATCCTCAATTTATTTAGTTGTCTCGCTGACAGATTCTCTTTTAATAGGCTGTCAGTCCTCTTTCTTTCTTCGTAAGTAAGTTACACTCCTGAGTTCCCAAATTATTATTAGCATTCTTATATTTCTCCATTTGGGAGTTAGCTGATTTCCTACCTTGTACATAGTGTTATGCCTACAGTCAGATGAGCTTATGGCACTCTGCATTGCTTCCTGACCTCTCTCACGTCTTCGACTGAACTACGTAGTCCAGTGATAGGTCTCTAATTCGTTTCATTTTCAATATCCCACTTTATGATATCATCGTCTCTTGTTTGTACCATCAATTAAACATTTCTCTGCTTCCACATTACTGAAAAGTAATTTATTAAGTGTTAACCATGCGTGAGTGGATATCTTAGTCTCAACCCATAAACTCAGTCCAATGGAAGATAACGTCATCTGCACTTCATATAACACGATAATTTATTATATATATAGAAAGAATTGGTGATCACACAACCTCTTAAATTAATTTCAGTCTCATCAGCAGTGTATAGAGTTACAATCTGGCACACGTTGTTTACATATTTGACGTCATGTTGTCCAGGTCAATGTCATACATATGACCAGTAGGCCTCCTGATCAGTGATGCCAACAGCCTTATCAATGATATCTTTCATCGTGATCAAATGACTAGCCACATACCGTCACCACACACCTCACCATTCTTCCTCTCTCCAGCCAACCAAACTTCTAGATGGTAGAAACAAATCAGTTGCGCTAGCGGGAAATTAAAAATTAAAAATCGAAGATAGCAGATCTAGCACACCCCCTCTCCTGTAATAAGAGCCAATTACTTTAAAGACAATTAAAACAAAAGGACCACTCACAATGCAGCAATGTGCAATGCTCAAAAGTATCCAAACTCTCTGAATACTATTTTATCTGCCATATTCAAAAGAATTATCAAAAATAGCATAAAGTATGTAACTTGCAGTATATCTGACCATGGTCAGAAGACCATGGTAATAATAAACAGATGCTCGACATTTTTTCGCCATGTTCAAAAATATTTATCCATGAAATTACTTAAAGGGTTTCGCTTGCTCTACTTGGCTCATGTATCCGAAAACATTGACTTTTTTCCGCCATGTTCAAAAGTATTTGTGCAAGAAATTACGTAATGGGTGTAACTTGCAGTAGTTTTACTTGCACTCACAGGTATTTGAGAGCTCTGAATTATTTCTACTATGTTCAAAGGTATTTGTCGAAAAAAGTACGTAAAGCAGCACCTGTTACATCAAGTGTTTGGTTTCTGGAAAACAGATGGTGTCCGGTACATCAAAGCCTTGGATTAATTATTTTTCACATCTAATTTATTTTGTTATGCTTGTGAAGTATTACAAACCAGGAAAGCGGATGTGTGCAAGAATGAACAAACTGAATCCGCGTTTTGCTTTTACCCAGAAGCGTTTTATTGTTGACATTCAAGGCATTTAACTCTCGGTTCGGTGTAATATGGTGTGCATGCTGCTTCGTAAAACGTGCACGAGCATTACCGCAGATATAGCTTACAGCTGAAAGTACACTTGTCGACAAGAAATTGCTAAAGAACCCAGTGTTCTTCTAACATCAAAAATTCCTCTCTAAATACGCAATCAGACCCATCTAAGCATTATGGTGACACCACGATGGGGTCTTAGCTTCAGCTTGCAGCTCAAATCGTATGTCATATTCTGCTGTCACACCATGGGAATTAAACGACATACCAATAGAATCGCATACTGAGCAGCCTGCGACCGTGTCGGCTGCAGATTCGTCGACTTGCGCCGTAGTGTGGATGAGTTCGGGTATCGCTGAAGATGTGAGGAATTCACTACACGCAGGAGGCGGCTACGCGGATAGCAGGGGTTTGTTGGCTTGGACTGGGTGGTTTTTTAGGTTAAAGGGTTTCGGGGAAACATAAAAATCGAAAAGAGGAAGAAAGCAGATACATGAATAATTGGTGTAACAGTTGTAAATTGTCGTAGCTGTGCTGGGAAAGTACGAGAGCTCCAAGCGCTAATATGGAGCACTGATACTCCAACCGATATAGCCGGATATACGTTCAGCTGAAATTTTTGCGGCGAATCTAACGGTGTTCAGGAAGGATAGGCTAAACACAGTTGGCGGTGGCGTGTTAGTTGCTGTTAGAAGTAGTTTATCTTGTAGCGAGATTGGAACAGGTAGTTCCTGCGAGTTGTTATAGGCAGAGGTCATTCTTGGCAACCAGAATAAAATAATAATTTGAACTTTTTGTCGACCTCCAAACTCAGATGATACAATTGCTGAAAGGTTCAAAGATAGCTTGAGTTTAATTTCAAATATATTCCCGCCTCATAGAGATATAGTTGGTGGTGACTTTAATTTACCTTCGATATGTTGGCGAAAATATATGTTTAAATCCGGAGGTCTACATAGAAAATCATCCGAAATTGTGCTAAACACATTTTCACAAAATTATTTTGTGCAGTTAGTCCATGAACCCACGAAATAGTAAATGGTTGTGAAAATACACTTGACCTCTTAGCAATAAAAAATCCAGGCCTAATAACGAGCATCAAAACGGATACAGGCATTAGTGAACACGGGATTTCCGTTGCAACAATCAATATTGTAACCCCCAAATCCTCCAAAAATAAACGAAAACTATACTTATTCAAAAAAGTAGATAAAAATGCATTTGCCGCAATTCTGAGGGACAATTTCCACTTCTTCCAAAATAACAGTGTAAGTGTAGACCAGACGTAGTTTGAATTGAAAAGCCAATGTCGAAGGCAGTTAAGAGATTTATACCAAATAAATTAACCAACGACGGAGGTGATCCCCCTTGGTACAAATCAACGGATCAGAACACTATTGCAGAAACAACGAAAAAAGTATGAGAAATTTAAACGAGCCCAAAATCACCTAGATTGGCGATCTTTTACGGAAGCTCGGAATTTAGCCAATGCGAGATGGTTATGATTGCTTCCACAACAAAACTTTGTCTCGAGATCTGGCAGAAAATCCAACGAGATTCTGGTCGTATGTGAAGTTGTTAGCGGCTAGAAAAAATAATGCCTTCTCTGCGCGATAGCAATGGAGATACTATCGAAGACAGTGCTGCCAAAGCAGAGTTAGTAAACACAGCCTTTCGAAATTCGTTCTCCAAGCAGACCAAATAAATATTCCAGAATTCTAATCAAGAACGGCTGCCAACATGAGTAACTTAGAAGGAGATATCCTCGGAAAAGTGAAGCAACCTAAATCAATAAAAGCAAGTCTTCCGGTCCAGACTGTATACCAATTAGTTTCCTTTCAGAGTATGGTGATGCAGTAGGTCCATGCTTACCGATCATACACAACCGATCGCTCGACGAAAGATACATACCTAGAGACTGGAAATCTACACAGGTAACTAACTTACAGGCCCATATCATTAACATCGATATGCAGCAGGATTGTGTAACATATAGTGCGTTCGAACATTATGAATTAAGTGGCTCTGTGCACTATGGGACTTAACATCTGAGGTCATCAGTTCCCTAGAACTTATAATTGCTTAAACCTAACTAAACTAAGGAAATCACACACATCTATGCCCGAGGCAGGATTCGAAACTACGACCGTAGCAGTCGCGCGGTTCCGGACTGAAGCGCCTAGAACGGTTCCGCCACCGCGGCCGGCCATTATAAATCACCTCGAAGAGAACGGCCTATTGACATACAGTCAACGCGGATTTAGGAAAGATCGTTTTTGAGAAACAAACTAGCTCTTTATTCACATGAAGCGTTGAGTGCTATTGACAAGGGATTTCAAATTTATTCCGTGTTTCTAGGTTTCGAGAAGGCTTTTGGCACTGTACCACACAAGTGGTTTGTAGTCAAATTGCGTGCTTATGGAATATCGTCTCTGTTATGTGACTGGATTCGTGATTTCCAGTCAGGGAGGTCGCAGTTCCTAGTAAGTGACGGTAAGATATTGAATAAAACAGGAGAGGTTTCTGGCATTCCCCAAGGTAGTGTTATAGGCTCTCTGCTCTTACTAATCTACATAAACGATTTAGGAGAGAATCTGGGCGGTTGTCTTAGGTTGTATACAGATGACGCTGTCGTTTAACGTCTAGTAAGCTCATCAAAAGATGAAAACAAATTGCGTACGATTAAGAAATGGTATCTGTATGGTGCGAAAACTGGCAATTGACCCTAAATAATGAATACTGTGAGGGCATCCAAGTGAGTACTGTAAGGAAATCATTAAACTTCTGTTACACAACAAGTCAGTCAAATCTCAAGGCCGTAAATTCAACTAAATAAATAGTAATTACAGTTTTGAACAACTTAAACTGGAAGTAACACATAAAGAATGTTGTGAGAAAGGCAAACCAAAGACTGCGTTATATTGTCAGAACACTTGGAAAATGTAACAGACCTACTAAAGAGACTCTTTGCCCTACGCTTTCCGTCCTCTTTTGGAGTACTGCTGCGCGATCTGGGATCCTTGCCGGATGGGATGAACAGAGTACATCGAGAAAGTTCAAAGAAGAGCAGCACGTTTTGTTTTATCGTGAAATTGGGGAGAGAGTGTCACTGACATGATACAGGATTTGCGGTGGACGCCATTAAAACAACCTCGTTTTCCGTTCTGGCGGAGACTTCTCACCAAATGTCATAAAAAATGGCTCTGGTCACTATGGGACTTAACATCTGAGGTCATCAGCCCCCTAAAACTTAGAACTACTTAAACCTAACTAACCTTAGGACATCACATACATCCATGCCCGAGGCAGAATTCGAACCTGCGACCGAAGCGGTCGCGCAGTTCCAGACTGAAGCGCCTAGATCCGCTCGTTCACAGCAGCCGGCGAAATGTCAATCACCAACTTTCTTCTCGGAATAGGGAATTATTTTGTTGATGCCGACCTACAAAGGGAGAAACGATCATCTTAATAAAATAAGGGAAATTAGAGCTTGCACGGAAAGATATAAGTGTCTCTTTTTTTCCACGCGCTGTTCGAAATTGGAATAATAGAGAATTATTGTGAAGGTGTTTCGATGAACCCTCAGCCAGGCACTTAAGTGTGATTTACAAAGCATCCATGTCGATTTCGATGAAGATGTAAAATACCTATTTTGGGGGGGGGGGGTGGCAGGAAGAGAGGAGGTGTATGTATGTGTGTGTGTGTGTGTGTGTGTGTGTGTGTGTGTGTGTGTGTGAGGGAGAGAGAGAGAGAGATCTCGTTCAGTGCTGACAATGTTTGCAGCGTTCTGACCACTTCCAGTATAGAAATAATACACGGAAAGAACAAGGTTTCGTGCCAGAGCGTTACAACGACATTCATGTTGACACGTCGAACTCATCTCAACGTATGTGAAATGTAATTAAAAAAATGGTTTTAATGGCTCTGAGCACTATGGGACTTAACATCTGTGGTCATCAGTCCCCTATAACTTAGAACTACTTAAACCTAAGTAACGTAAGGACATCACACACATCCATGTCACAGGCAGGATTCGAACCTGCGACCGTAGCAGTCGCGCGGTTCCGGACTGAGCGCCTAGAACCGCTAGACCACCGCGGCCGGCGAAATGTAATTAAATAAAGGTCACATCACAAGATCAAACCGTGAAGAGCCACTGCAACACTAGTTAGACTGGATTCAAGAAAAGCAGTAGATGCTATACGTCGGCCATATTGGTTCTAGATGATACCACAGCATTTAACAAACTTCAGTTTTAAGCAAGAGAGAAAAAAATATTACGGATTTCCCATCGTTCTGCAACTGCGTTCTCTCTCAAATGCATCTTTTAAGTTAAAGAAATTTACGATTTCCGTAGGACGAAGTTGCAAAAATTAAGATACATTTTACGTTAACAGCAATGAAGTTTGATTCCTATTAAATAGACACTCCATGAAGTTTGGATATTCAAATATTTTAAAGCCAATGTTACCAAAATTTTAACCTCGCCAATTCACAAAATCTTGTCGAAATCCTTGTGCATAAGAAAGAAAGCAGACTTTCTCTGTGTTGAACAAGTAACTATGAGCAATTCATAACACTTATTTAAATAAATTACTTAGATTAACATACAGAAAAATTAACGCAAATTATATAAATGTATCATATAATACATATGTTGTAGTACTGCCAACGTTATATCGTTATGAAGATGTGTATAGCTATTTGTACTCGTATAATCAGTCCTGTGGAGATTATTTTGGGCAGTCTCCTCAATAAAACAGAAATTCAAGTAAATTTTTCATGCTAATGGATGACCTGTATGACTTTCGCATTTACAGTTTGTCTCAGGCATTATTTATGACACAGGCGACAGTGCAATGTAGGCCAGTCGGCAGTCGTGCTTTGGTAGCTCAACGGGTAGATCACCTGCCCGCGAAAGGCAAAGGTCCTAACATCGAGTCTTGGTAACCTTGGTAATTTCAGACCGATTTTCAAGTCACTGAAGGCAAAGCGCTTGATGTCATAGAGTCCATCAATGTAGAAAATAGTAAAATTGCTCAAGAGAACAAAAGAAGATTAAAAGCTATTATGGAAATAATTCCCCTGTGTGAAAGACGTAAATTGGCCTAAGAGGATGCAGCGATTAATAAACGAACCTGGACAAAATGACGGCAACTGAGGAGCACGACTTCGTTTCCGTGCTCGATACGGCGGTAAACAACTTAAGAACACGTACTTACACAGAACTTCAATAGTACGGCCATCTGCAACTTCTTAGGAATTCAGAACGAAGTTGTTGAACCATGTGGTATGCTATTCAAGCGCAAGTACGCAAAAGGGTCAAAGACGCAAGTTATTTTAATGTACCGGCTGACGAACAGAAGACATATCACAGTGAGAACAACTAGCCTTATGGTTACGATACGTAAACTGTTCATCTGAAAAATCGATTATTAGGGATGAAATTATCTATGCAGGTGAATCGTTAGGATTGTAACGCGTCTCTTGTCTCATTATTTGAATATGGGCACACCGATTGGGCAAGGTATTAACGGCGCTGCAGTGATGACGGGCCGGGTACGAGGCGAGACAGCTAGATCTGTGTGACTTGTTGCAGAACAACAGGTGAGAGCGCAATTAGTACACTCTGTAGTGTACGCTCTTAATTTAGTTCTAGCGCATTCATGTAAGATACCTACAGTACGGAACAGTATCGGAACCATAAAAATTATGGCGAACATTTATCGACAGTCTCCATTTGACTACTGCCTTTTGAAGAAAACTGTGGATCAAATCAGTTCATCTCATTCAACGCTTTTCTTTCTTTCTGAAATGTGGTGAATCATAAAGCTTGTGGCTGTCGAAAGCTTTGCAGGAATACTCCCTGTAGCACGTGGAACCGTTGGGCCCCTAGAAGATGCTACCATTAGGGATGTTGCCTATTAAGCTTAACAGCTGTTGTTGTGACGGGTTTGTTATATTTGAATTTGGTTCTAAACACGTGATACGTAATATGATTGTTATAATAATGTAACTACTGAAGTACATATAAAGTCAAAATGAACACGTGTCTTTTGTTGTACAACGTCTTCATTGCTGTGACTATAGGTCAGAGCAAAGGTACATTTATATACACGGACAGAGCCAGTCTGTCACCTACGATGAAACAGAATGTCGTTGGTAATAAAAGTCAAAGCAATGTTCAATAGAAATTCTTTCTTGAAGCACTGTTCTCAGAGGAAGTTCACAAAGATTGGCATGGACTTGCTATTAACCTGATGAGTCTAACTGGTTTTCTCTAACTCTGTTGTCGCCAAATGTGGTACTCTTCTTGCTGATTACTGTGGACTAGCCGTTAACTGGTATGTAGCCTAGCGCAGAACTGACGTGGTACCTGTGTGTCGGTCTGTTTCAAGACAGGCCGCCGAGCCGGCCGGTGTACCCGTGCGGTTCAATGCGCTTCAGTTTGGAACCGCGTGACCGCTACGGTCGCAGGTTCGAATTCTACCTCGGGCATGGATGTGTGTAATGTCCTTAGGTTAGTTAGGTTTAAGTAGTTCTAAGTTCTAGGGGACTGATGACCTCAGATGTTAAGTCCCATAGTGCTCAGAGCCACTTGAACAAGCCGCCGACGCCGGCGTTGAGAACCTCTTTGGGCGTGTCTTCTTACTTCCGCCTCATTGGTGTGGCCACCGATGCTCCTATAGCAAGGAAGTGGAGTCGATAGCAGGCGCCATCGATACACATATCGTCTACACCACAACTGCAATCCGTCATGGAAAATAATGTTTATCGTGTCGCTAGCTATACTAAGAACAGCGTTTTTCTTTTACAGCTAACCTAAACAAGACAATGCAGACTGACAGTGTGGACTTGTTCGACACTTGCAGCCATACGAAAACAATAAAAACATTTTACAAAATATTCGGAATGAATGTTAGTTCTCAGTTCTCTTTGAGGAGGTGAAGCGGGTTAATTGTTCAAGAATGTCTTCAAGGCAAATAAAGCACATCAACGTACCACGACAAACTGCCTAAAAAGGTATTTTACGCTTTTATTGACCATGTGAGGAGGGGAAGGTTCCTTTTAAACCACTTGGGGAAACGACGGAAAGAATTCAGATGCTTCTGTCTGAGAAAACCACTCCAGGGCAGAAATAAGTGTTAATAAGCACAAATATATGAGGATGAAATTTAGGCATATTTCTGAGTGAGTATGAGATACCATGCAATCACTGGAAACCTGTAAGACGAAAACCTGCCACTGCAATAGAAGCTACGGTCGCAGGTTCAAATCCTGCCTCGGGCATGGATGTGTGTGATGTCCTTAGGTTCGTTAGGCTTAAGTAGTTCTAAGTTCTAGGGGACTGAGGACCTCAGAAGTTAAGTCCCATAGTACTCAGACCCATTTTTGCAATAGAAGCCTTTGATCAGTGCGAATAACAATCTTCCAATTGATAATAAGGCTTCTTATCATTGTAGCCACACTCCCGTTTCCAATGCGACTCCTGAAAAATGTTTCTCGTTTCTAAGGAGGCTAAAAACTTAGATTGGAAGTAAAATGAAAAATGAAAGACTTGTCAGAGTTACTCTAATGATGTTAATCGTTATCTGGCAGTGAAACTAGATTCTGAAAGAATTATAAATTAAGATAGCAATAAGATACAAAAGGCCAAATATAACACTTTAAATTAAAATCATTATTGTTATTCATTAAATCACACTAACTTAAATGGAAGACCTGTTGTTCTTGCTCTAATGAATGTTCATCATGTTCTGGCAGTGCAAGAGGATTCCGAAGAAATTGGAAATAAGCTACCAGTAAGATGTAAAAGACCAAATATAATAATTTAAATTAAATCCATTATTGAAAATTGCTGGGAGGTTACCAAGACTCGATGTTAGGACCTTTGCCTTTCGCGGGCAAGTGTTCTACCAGTTGAGCTACCAAAGCACGACTGCTGACTGGCCTCACAGCTTTTCTTCCGCCAGTACCTCGTCTCCTAGCTTCCAAACTCACAGAAACTCTCCGACCAAACTTGCATGGCTAGCACTCCTGGAGGAAGGCCAATGCCAATGCAGACTGTCAGCGTAGACTGTCATTCGGGAAAATCATTATTTCTGTTTGTTAAATTACATTAAATTAGGGCCCAAAGTCACAGCTAAATGCCAAAAAAACCCAAACTTAAATGTAAACAAATAATATAAGAATAATATAACTATATTCTATTAAACAATTTAAATAACTATATAAATAAATGACATTCTTATATTTTTAACTTTTTTTCGTTTGTCGTAAATAAATACCGTAACACCTACATTACAAATGTTTTATTTAAAATTGCTTCTATAAACTGGCGTTCGCCTGTAACTTTACTTGCCTGTGCTACGGATTCTGACGTGTTTATAGGATTTTTAATTTACAGTACTTTTTATTGTGGTTAAAAGACACGCCTTTGTATGGGGTGAACGAAATTACGGTGAAGTCTAGTTTAGCTTTCCAGAGGTCAGTGTTCGACACCCACAAGCAAAATGTATGTAACTGATGCTGACGATAGTAACTACTACATACTCGCCGAGTTCCGAGGACCAATATCATTGTTCAAAATAAAGGAAACCTTATGAAAATGTGAAACTAGTTGTTACTAGTGTAGTCGGTAGTTTAGCCTAAACGTCATCCTAAGTTACGGCAACTTTTTACCTGGTCTTCAAATCGTCAGATCTTCAAATCGTCAGGTACTGCAAGGCTGCGGAAATAGTCTTTAATATCATTGGTGATTTTTATTTTATATTCGTTAGGCCATGGTCTAGCTTCAGATTGATGGAAACATACTGAGAACTGAAAGTACGTTGCTCGCTACGGGCGGCTTTTGACGTCAACTCACCACAACGTACGATCATCCAGTCGCATCTTCAGAAGAGTTAGCATTACAGAGCGAGGTCCATGACACGTCGGCGCAGCTCCGTGATCTTAGGCACGGGCCTTATGACATCATGACCCGACTGATGCTCGTCTACGGGTAAACAGTTCCACTTAAAGAGTTTCAGTTTGGATTTCCAGTAAGTGCATATTTTACCCCCTGAGGATATGACAAGAACATGTGTTACAGCATTATCCAATGCCCATCCAACCGAAATTACGAAGCCTTAATTGTATGGTCAGTCTTTACTGTAACTGCAATACTTTTCTCTCTTATTATGTGGTCAACTATCGACATTAACTGATTGAATGGGCAAATATTTTAGTCGCACCGTGTTCTGCACCATAGCAGTTAATTCTGTTTCGATGAAAATTAGTGTCTTATCCAGGTCTTTCGTAAATATTCCACTTTGATGGCCACCTATGTATTTCAACTTCCACAAACAAAAGCTCTTCTAGCCTAAATATAAATTCACTTCCTCTTCAAAAATCTCTTGCTTCAAAACATCTCACTCAAGTTTCTTCGCTGTGTCTATTCTTCAATCCAGGGTGTAAAAAATGCCACGAATTCCTAGAGGAGGTATTAGCGGTCTAAAACTACACCATTGCCCATTAAAATTGCTACACAAGAAGATATACAGATGATAAAGGGATATTCATTACACAAATATATTATACTAGAACTGACATGTGATTACATTTTCACGCATTTAGGGTGCATAGATCCTGAGGAATCAGTACCCAGAACAACTACCTCTGGTCGTAATAACGGCCTTGATACGCCTGGGCATTGAGTCAAACAGAGCTTGGATGGCGTGTACAGGTACAGCTCCCCATGCAGCTTCAACACGATACCAAGGTTCATCAAGAGTAGTGACTGGCGTATTGTGACGAGCCACGTGCTCGGCCACCATTGACCAGACGTTTTCAATTGGTGAGAGATCTGGAGAATGTGCTGGCCAGGGCAGCAGTCTAACATTTTCTGTATCCAGAAAAGCCGTACAGGACCTGCAACATGCGGTCGTGCATTATCCTGCTGAAATGTAGGGTTTCGCAGGGATCGCTTGAAGGGTAGAGGCACGGATCG
Organism: Schistocerca cancellata; assembly: GCF_023864275.1. Lineage (NCBI taxonomy): Eukaryota > Metazoa > Arthropoda > Insecta > Orthoptera > Acrididae > Schistocerca > Schistocerca cancellata. The sequence goes on along the minus strand of NC_064630.1, from coordinate 614,557,875 downwards.
TAATACATCTGAAATGTAACGTCCACTGTTCAAAGTTCCGTCAATGCGAACAAAAGGTGACCGAGACGAGTAACCAATGGTCCTCGATACCATCACGCCGGGTGATACGCCAGTATGGGCATGACGAATACACGCTTTCAATGTGCGTTCACCGCGATGTCGCCAACCACGGATGCGACCATCATGATGCTGTAAACAGAACCTCGATTCATCCGTAAAAATGCCGTTTTTCCATTCGTACACCCAGGTTCGTCATTGAGTACACCATCGCAGACGCTCCTGTCTGTGATGCTGCGCCGGCTGTGTGCCCGTGCGATTCTAGGCGCTGCAGTCTGGAACCGCGTGCAGGTTCGAATCCTGCTTCGGGCATGGATGCGTGTGATATCCTTAGGTTAGTTAGGTTTAAGTAATTCTAAATTCTAGGGAACTGATGGCCACAGATGTTAAGTCCCATAGTGCTCAGAGCCATTTGAACCATATTTTTGCGATGCAGCGTCAAAGGTATCCGCAGCCTTGGTCTCCCTGCTGATTGTCTATCCTGCTGCAAACTTCGTCGAACTGTTCGTGCAGATGGTTGTTGTCTTGCAAACGTCCCCATCTGTTGACACAGGGATCGAGACATGGCTGCACGATCCGTTACAGCCATGCGGATAAGATGCCTGTCATCTCGACTACTAGTGATACGAGGCCGTTGGGATCCAGCACGGCGTTCCGTATTACCCTCCTGAATCTACCGATTCCATATTCTTCTAACAGTCATTGGAACTCGACCAACGCGAGCAGCAGTGTCGCAATACGATAAACCGTAATGTCGATAGGCTACAATCCGACGTTTATCAAAGTCGGAAACGTGATGGTACGCATTTCTCCTCTTTACACGAGGCATCACAACAACGTTTCACCAGGCAACGCAGGTCAACTGCTGTTTATGTATGGGAAATCGGTTGGAGTATTTCCGCATGTCAGCACGTTGTTGGTATCGTGACCGGCGCCAGCCTTTTGTGAATGCTCTGAAAAGCTAATCATTTTCATATCATAGCGTGTTCTTCGTGTCGATTGAATTTCGCGTCTGTAGCCAGTCATCTTCGTGGTGTAGCAATTTTAATGGCCAGTAGTCTAGATAAAAAGTTCCTGTAATAGTATGTTAGGAAACCACCATCTATTACGATGTAGGCCAATCGGTCTTCTCATTCCAACCGTAGACAGTGGTGCATGTGGTTACCATACACCTTGACACATCCTTCATCTCTTCTTCGTAGTGAATCCTGCACTTTATCAAATACTCCTGGCTCCTTACGGACTGCATTACGCCTGTTAGTCACACGCTCATGTAACATCTGAACATTTACAACGAACAGCAGCACAAGTATTGACCCACAGTGCGAATGATACCGTAGTCTGAAGTTGTCATCCGCGCAGAAAGACAATGATTGTAGTTAATACACGACGAAGCATCACACCATTCTCGACAGATCTTGAGACAGTACCTCACTCCAACGTTTCATGGGCAGTGGATCGATCGAGAAGTACCTGTAGCATGGCCTTCCCGTTTACCGAATTTTAATCATTTTGATTTCCGGCTAAAGAGACACATAAAGGCAGTGGCACGTGTCCAAGCCATCGACGACTCGCAGCCGTTAGAGGTGTGTGTGACCAATGCACGTGACGCAATCTGAACTGTGCCAGGTGTTTCAAACGTGAGTCACCGCGAAGGAGGACTGAAGGATGTGTCACGATGCATTGTAAGTACATGCAGCACTACCAACACTCTCAACTGCACCGTAAAAGAGGAATAGGAATGAGAAGACACATTGACCTGTATCTCGGCAGGTATTGGCTCCTTGTCGTATGATTATACCAATATTTCTTGTAGTTCTGAGCAATATTGCCTTTCTGAAGAATACATGAGGCTTCTTGTTAAAAAGAAAAGAGAGACCTGCACACAACTGCCTTGCCTAGGTTATCGTAACATTCTTTCCTAACCTTGTGACAGGAGTGCCTAAAAATCACATCTCTAATGAGACGCTTAAAGTAGTAAATGAGTTTTGCTATTTCGGGAGCAAGATAACTGATGATGGTGGAAGGAGAGAGGATATAAAACGTAGACTGGCAATGGCAAGCAAACCGTTTCTGAGGAAGAGAAATTTGTTAACATCGAGTATAGATTTAAGTGTCAGGAAGTCGTTTCTGAAAGTATTTGTGTGAAGTGTGGCCATGTATGGAAGTGAAACGTGGGCGATAATTAGTTTGGAAAAGAAGAGAATAGAAGCTTTAGAAATGTGGCGCTACAGAAGAATGCTGAAGATTAGATGGGTCGATCGCATAACTAATCAGGAGGTATTGCATAGAATTAGGAAGAAGAGCAATTTGTGGCACACCTTGACTAGAAGAAGGGATCGGTTGGTAGGGCATGTTGTGAGACATCAAGCGATCACCAATTTAGCACTGGAGGGCAGCGTGGAGGGTAAAAATCGTAGGGGGAGACCAAGAGATGAATACACTAAGCAGATTCACAAGGATGTAGGTTGCTGTACGCACTGGGAGATGAAGAAGATTGCACAGGATAGAGTAACATGGAGTGCTGCATCAAACCAGTCTCCGGACTGAAGACAACCACAACAACAACAACAATGACGGTCGACGACATTTTATGAAAAGTTTGTCGGAAACGGAAGATTTCACTTCCTTCCATTTTTTCATTTTGTTTGAAGACCTTACTGTTAAAATTATTTGTAATATTCTATATCTCGCTTAATTTTCTAATACGTTGGTACAGAAAATCTCTTCGTTCCTGCGACCGAATTTTATTTTAAATGTGGCAAGTCACCTTTATTTCAGATACTATTTTATTTTTTAGAAAATACAGATAATGACATGTTAACATATAACTTCTTCTTGTGTCGCCGAAAAACAAAATACTTAAGTGATTGTGATTCTTAAGTTGCATTTTAGGAAAAACATTTTATGTATTATTTCAAGTCATTCCTATCTGTATTACTGTCTGTGGTTAGAAGTAGAGATCTTTACGTTAACAGGAAGTCAGAATAGCGATGAAAGTTTAAATAATCATGATATTCATTGCACGTATCATCAGCGTTTAGCGTCGGACCTGTTGAAGAGAGAGAGCCGTCTGCAAATTACACTTCTGCAATAGCTACTCTGTCCATTGCGAAATCGCGCTCTCGCCTCTTACTAAAGAGCTTCAGTAATCGCCGGTATTTCCCTGCCTTCTAAACACCAGCAACTTTCATCTTTTGTTTATGGCTGTAGTAAAAGGTTAGAAACTAGAGGTGCATTACATTTCTGTCAAGTTTCGAAATAAGCCCTTCTTTTCTCTCGAACGTCTTTTACAATTTTTATGTTGTTGTAAGAACCTACTAAGTAAACCTTCCCTATGAAAAGTCCATCGTCAAGTGTAGCGTTTGAAATTTTGTTATGCTTTTCGTGTGAACATAATATTGCCTTTATAAATATTTTTGGCTTAACTTTCAGTCGTCCTTAATTGCTAATCAAATGTGTCAGTTATTTGCTGCGGTCGTATCGCTACAGTCAACTGGCACGTTATAGAATAAAAGAGAGCTTCTTTTGTCGAAAATACTCTGATAGGAAAAATATCACAACACCAAAAAAATGGTTAATGTCGAGTAGTGAAATTTCGGGGATACATTTGTCTGGGTAGCATATTTAAAATTGCAAGACCGCAGGTTAATGTAAGCGCGAGATAAGCCATTACAAATGTGAAATGCTGATACATTAATAACCAAAGTAACAGCCACACTGTTGAATGCAAGCACGGAAACGTGCATGCATTGCAGGTGCCGGATGTCAGTTTGTGGAATGGAGTTTACGCCTGTCGCACATTGTCGGTCAATGAAGGGGCGGTTAAACCTGTTTGTGGATGGCGCTAGAGTTGTCCTCCGATGCAGTCCCTCATGTGCTCAATTGGAGAAAGATTTGGCCATCGAGCACGCCCAGGCAACGTGTTGGCTTACAAATGCGCTATGTAGGCGAGCGTTATCCTACTGGAAGACACCCTCTGGGATACCATTCATGAATGTCAGCACAACAGGTCGAATCACCAGATTGACGTAGAAATTTGCACTCACAGTGCATGATAAAACGACGATAGTGCTGATGACGTCATACAAAATCGCACCCCAGACCATTACTTCAGGTGCAGGTCCAGTGTCAGGTATAGATACAGTGTGTCTAGCACGCACACCGGTTGGTTGCAGGCACTCAGCTGTCCTCCTCCTAACCAACACACACCAACACTGGCACCGAAGCAGAACCGGCTTTCATGAGAAAACAACACAGTCTTGCACACTGATCTACAACGAGCTCTCGCTTGACACCAATGAAGTTGCAAACGTCGGTAATTTGGGGTCAGCAGAATGGGCGTCTATCTCAGAGTTGTCGTCGAAGTAACCCGTTTGTAGCAGTTCGTTGTGTCACTGTGGTGTGAATTGCTCAAATTGCTAATGCAGGTGCAGTACGATGCGCCAGAGTTTGAAACATCCCCTTACAAAAATTAATGAATTACTGTGCTGATAAACCTCTTACGTTATTTGATTTCCTAACAGCTCAGCAGAACTGAACGTACTCAGACATTTCTCTCTTTACTTATTCTTATCAACACTAAACTAACGCACAATATTTTTAGCGTGACGCAATCTGACTTTCAATAATCCCTACAAAATAATGGCCCTGATTAACAATAACCTATACCATTCATGAATCACTTACCTCACAAAAATCTTCGTTACTCGAACTACTGCAATACAGCGAATGCCAATACTGCCAGCTAAATAACAGATTTTAACTATTGAAGGCACTAACTACTGATAGGCATAGTCAGCAAATGAAACATTTTGATAGAGAACAATCAATATATTTACCTTAATAGTGTTCAAAAGTCATAATATACATGTCAGTTCATGACATCCAGTCTTACAAATTTACTCTCTCTGATGGACACACGTCCAGATCATCCGCTCTGAAAACTCCGCCATCTCTCTGCCCACATCCACCACTGCTGGCGGCTCCCCTCCAACTGCGCAACGCTACGAGCAGTTCACGTCCAACTGCCCAACACTACAATAGCAAATATTCCAACAATGCAAACCAGCCACAGACTTCACACAGCACAGTCAGTGATTTTCATATAGAGCGCTACATGGCGTTACCAACATAAAAACCTGAACAGCGTACTTAGAAGTTATACGCCAAACTCGGTGGTCTTCCCTCTCGGTGGTGCGATGTGACCGTCCGGAGCCCGGTCTTCTTGCGACGGTAAGTTCTTGCGATCACAACTGCCTGCAGTGATGTAGGCTGGCTACAATCATGCAAAAACTTTCTACAGTATCGCAGAAGGAACACCCAGCTTCTCGTAGCCCTGTTACACGATCTCATTCAAACTCAGTAAGGTGTTGATAACTGCGTCTTTATCGTCTTGAGGGCAATCTTCACTAACAGCAAGTCACAACGTCGAGTCTCAAAGGAAACTGACGCATACGTCTGTTACGGAATGTAACTACTGGCCATTACCATTGTCACCACGAAGATAACGTGCTACAGACGCGAAATTTGACTGACAGGAAGAAAATGCTGTGATATGCAAATGACTAACTTTTCGGAGCATTCACACAAGGATGGTACCGGTGGCGACACCTACAACGTATCGACATGACGGAAGTTTCCAACCGATTTCTCATACAGAAACAGCAGTTGAACGGCGTTGACTGGTGTAACGTTGTTGTCATGCCTCGTGTAAGGAGGAGAAATGCGTACCTTCACATTACCGACTTTGGTAAAGGTCCTATTGTAGCCTAACGCGATTGCGCTTTATCGTATCGCGACATTGCTAGTTGCGTTGGTTCAAATGGCTCTGAGCACTATGCGACTTCAGAGGTCATCAGTCGCCTAGGACCTAGAACTAATTAAACCTAACTAACCTAAGGACATCACACACATCCATGCCCGAGGCAGGATTCGAACCTGCGACCGTAGCGGTCGCTCGGTTAGCGGTCGCTCGGTTGCAGACTTTAGCGCCTAGATCCGCACGGCCACACCGGCTGGCTTGCTCGCGTTGGTCGAGATCCAATGACTGTTAGCAGGATACGGAATCGGTGGGTTCAGGAGGGTAATACGGAACGCCGTGCTGGATACCAACGGCCTCGTATCACTAGCAGTCGAGATGACAGGCATCTTATCCACATGGCTGTAATGGATCGTGCAGCCACGTCTCGATCCCTGAGTCGACAGATGGGAACGTCTGCAAGAACATGTCGACGACGTTTGCATGGACTATCAGCTCGGAGACCATGGCTGCGTTACCGCTGACGCTGCATCACAGACAGGAGCGCCTGCGATGGTGTACTCTACGACGAACCTGGGTGCACGAATGGCAAAACGTCATTTCTTCGGATGAATCCAGGTTCTGTTTACAGCATCATGATGGTCGCATCCGTGTTTGGCGACATCGCGGTGAACGCACATTGGTAGCGTGTATTCATCGTCGCCATACTGGCGTATCACCCGGCGTGATGGTATGGGGTGCCATTGGTTACACGTCTCTGTCAACTCTTGTTCACATTGACGGCACTTTGAGCAGTGGACGTTACATTTCAGAAGTGTTACGACCCGTGGCTCTACACTTCATTCGATCTCTGCGAAACCCAACATTTCAGCAGGATAACGCACGATCGCATGCTGTAGGACCGGTACAGGCCTACCTAGATACATAAAATGTTCGACTGCTGCGCTGCCCAGCACATTCTCCAGATCTCTCACCAATTGAAAACGGGTGGTCAATGGTGGCTGAGCAACTGGCTAGTCACAACACGAACTGTGGTATCATGTTGAAGCTGCATGGGCAGTTGTACCTCTACACGCCATCCAAGCTCTGTTTCACTCAATGCCCACGAGAATGGAGGCCGGTATTACAGACAGAGGTGGTTGTTCTGGGTACCGATGTCTCAGGATCAATGCACCCAGATTGCGTGAAAATGTGATCACATGTCAGTTCTAGTATTATATATTTGTCCAATGAATACCCGTTTACCATCTGCATTTCTTCTTGGTGTTGCAATTTTAACGGCCAGTATTGATGTATTCAAGGAAAACCTAATTTGCATCCTGAAAGTGTCGCGAGTAGCGCCACTGTTATGTGACTGGCGCGAAATTTTATTATACATCCTTTTTCAGATGTAGAAGCGCCCCTGCCAATATCGTCATACCCCACAACTCCTTGGTGCTGCGATTTTTTCAATCAGTGTATTGCATAAATGCCAATTTACAAAAACCAAGCTGAAGTATGGACATGAAGAAGCAATGAAAACAACGGCCAGACGTGACCTTCACCTGAGCCTGCCTCGTCTGTCCACAGAGCTATGTTTACCCGTCATCGTTCGTGAACACATCACAAAATTTTCGAAATGCATACCTCCAATTTGCGTTACGCGTTATGAGGCTCTTCAGGAAGTCGGTCGCGCTAGTACTGCTTTGTGCTGAGAAAATTCTGGCGTCCAGCGACGGTTACTATCGCTACAGTAGCCTTGACGCCCAGCGCGGCCTATGGGCCAGCCAGGACAGCGCAATGCGACGCAACGCAACGCCGCGGACACAACAGCCGCCCACGCCCAGGGCCGCCACCGCCAACCGGTTTGGCGCTCTCGCAGCGGCACCAGCAGTCTGTGGAGGGACGCTTTCACTCGCGCCGCGCACAACCCAGCGTGCCGTATCCGCGTCCTGCCGCCAGCCGCTCAGCTGCTAGTACACCACGGGCCGCGGGAACAGCCAGCCGCGCGCAAGCTCTGCACACGTAAGTGCTATCTACCCCTCTTTGGCGTTTACCGCTTTTTCATCCCCACACAGTGCATATTTCGCTGTCATCAACGTAGCTCTCTGAGACAGAATCCAGCACTCTCGAACCAGTCCTCAGGTAAATATTCTTTTCTTCGTCAACTTATGCCTGCGCTTATCTTCGTACACAGAAAGCTTTTCCTTGGGTAGAGACATTTGTGTTACATGTTGCGAGAAAAGGTCATTTACTATATAATTTTATAAGCCGCCAGTTCAGAAATTTTTTGTTGCTTGAAACTCACTGGCGGTCGGCCTGTGTGGCCGAGTGGTTCTAGGCGCTTCAGTCAAAACCGGTCGACCGCTACGGTCGCAGGTTCGAATCCTGCCTCAGACATGGATGTGTGTGATGTCCTTAGGTTAGTTAGGTTTAAGTAGTTCTAATTTCTAGGGGACTGATGACCTCAGATGTTAAGTCCCATACTGCTCAGAGCCATTTGAACCATTTTTTGGAACTCCCTGGCAAATTAAAATCGTGCGCCTGTCCGAGGCTCCAGACATTTGCCTTTCGTGGGCCAGTGTTCAGACGTCTGAGGTACTCGAGCACGACATTCGACCCGACCTCAGAACCTTACTTCCGCCAGTTCCTCGTGTATTAACTTCCAAACTTCACAGTCCTGCTTTAAATAAGACCGTCTCGGTGGAAAAATCTTTTTTATTTACAGGAACTGACGTGTTTCACCCTTTTAGGTCATCATCAGATTAGCGTAAAAATTAATAGGGAATACGAACATTCGTCCATTAATGCCCACGTATGGCATTAAGATAAAATCCCGCAAGGATTCATCGTCCTATAATTGGTGTGGCCGGCTTAGAGGACTGACTTGTAGTGTTTTTGAGCACATCATCTACTATTTCTCAGCTGTATGCAGCGCTCCATGCTGTTATGCCGGAATGCTGTTGGCTTCGTGCTACGTTCCGTAATGCTTTTATTCATCCCATTGCAATAGGACGATAGTTCCTTATAAACATATGCCACATGTGGGCATTAATGGACGAATACTGGTTCTCCAAATTAATTTTTACGCTAACCTGACGGTGCCCCAAGAGGGCGAACGAGTCATTTCTAGTAAACAAAAAATATTTTGCAAGAAAAATTGTCTTATTTCAAGTCATTCATAACGGTTGTTGTTCTACGCGCCCAGTATGGAATGGAATCAATGCCACAGTTCTCCTGTGAAGCTTGTGAGACTAGCAGTCCCAGAAGAAACATGAAGCTTACTTGATGGTGTTCCTAATGTTAAACTGCCTGTTAGAAGCTAAACTTTGAGTTTCCTGTTTTGAATGGTGCGCATACCACATCTTCAATCTGATAGCTGACATAAAAAGCTAAATGTTGGTGACAAAATTCGACTCCAAGAATGCGTAGACAAATATAATTGCTATAGTTCTAAGAAAATCATGCACTGCCACAAACTTATTGTTATCAGAAAATCTATAAACTTTCATGAAAAACTGATTACTTTGAAACTAAAGCTGCTCTTTTCGATGTATAATTAAAGAAAGAATATGTGTTCTACACTATTTGCCTCACCGGAGTAGTACTGGATAACGCTGTACAAGCTACTATCATAGCTAAAAAAAAAATGGTTCAAATGGCTCTGAGCACTATGTGACTTAACGTCTGACGTCATCAGTCCCCTAGAACTTAGACCTACTTAAATCTAACTAACCTAAGGACATCACACACATCCATACCCGAGGCAGGATTCGAACCCGCGTCCGTAGCAGTCCCGAGGTTCCGGACTGCAGCGCCTAGAACCGCAAGACCACCGCGGCCGGCTATTATAGCTACAGCGCGAAGCGATAACAGAACTACTTATCTAAGTACTTAGATATGCAAACGTGCAATGCGTTCTCTAGAAACATTTCTTTCGTTCTTGGGTCATAATTTTACATAATAGTTTTAAATAAACTGAAAATTAATTAACTGGATGTGGACAATGACTCTGGGTTAAATGAACTGAATAGCAGTCTCATACCATTTGATTTAATAGCGCTTAATGAAACATGAGTAATAATAGTTAAGCTTTCTCTGAAATCGCTTAACTATAATGCAAGAATTACAAAAATTAAGCTAAACATGTATAACCTTTACTTAAACAAAATTCCAAAATCTTGTTCTTAAACCGTTTTCTGTTACAAAAAGCGACAATCACCACAAAAAAAAAAAAAAAAAAAACAGAAAGAATCCAGATCTGAATGTCTGGCGAACTAAAAGTACTGCATTATAAAAGCAATGTCGCAAATCAAACAAACTTAATCATTTCCTGTAATCCATTCTTCACAAAGCGTACAATCGTACAAATGTAAAACTCAGTTTCCTTTTTTCCCACAGTATATCTTTCATTAGATCATAACATAATTCACAACAATCCACATTGTTTACTTCTTACCGTTACTAAAACAAAACTTGACTGTTTGTTTCCTTTCCTCTCCTCGCGATCAACAGAGAAATCTGGCGCGCACCTTCGCAAAGATCACCTGATCACCTCTGACTCATCTCTTTGCAGCTCATCTTCTCTGCCGAGGCCCCTCGTTTAACCACAGCCTGGGGGGGGGGGGGGGGTGCTTCCAGAATTAATTTTTCACTTTGCAGCGGAGTGTGCACTTCTGTGAAATCTGTATGGTAGGAGACTAGGTATTGGCGGAAGAAAAGCGTCGACGATACGGGTAAATGTTTGGTAATTACCTGTGATTGACGGTTTAAGACCCAAGGACAGATAGAGTGTCTGGGTGTGAAATGACCATGGAGTAAGGACGAACGACATCCCATTTTCGATCACACACACGGAACCTGAGTTTTTTCTTTCTTATAACGTGAAGATAACACGGTCTCGCGCCCGTTCTAGCGAAGGGAATCGGTACAGAGCTCTTTGCTATATCGGCGTACGGGGGGAGGGCTGGTAGGGAGAGGGGCCTGGGTGTCACTCGCGCTATGAATTTTGCTTGCTGGGAGTACTTGTTTCTTGTTTTTCACTACATCCATGGTTTTCTTTATTTTTACATTTTTCTTTCCTACCAGCAATTTGCTGGAAAGTGCGTAGCCGTCGATGTTGGGGTTACATTTATGTTGACACTATGAAAATTATTTTCTCTTTAGTATATGTTACAAAATATGTGGCAATACGTAGCCAAGTGATTAAGCTGTCGGACTTAGCTCGCATTTCCTTTCCTCCTTTGCCATTTCAATCAGGTTGCCAAAAACAAAGAAAAGAAAAGAATAACGTTCCATTTCCATTTCCCGACAAAAAAAAGTTGGTGGAGCACTTGCCCGAGTAAGGCAAAGGTCTCGAATTCATTTGTCGCTCTGGCACACAGTTTTAATCTGCCAGAAGGCTTCACACCAGCGCACACTCCGCTGCAGAGTGAAAATTTATTCTTTTTGTTACTTGCTGTCGCTGCTACTCGTTGTTCCCACTAATCACTAAAGTTATTGGCAGTACCGGGCAAAGTTATGGAATCACCACATAGGATTTGAATTGATTTATTGATTACTACGCTTGAAATCAAGGCGGGGCATTTCATACTGCTATCTAAGCCACATGTTGGCATAAACCAGTTGCCACTGACGAATTATGTGTCCTCCATTTTTTTTTTGTGCTGTTCATTGCGATGTGCGTTAGCATTTACATTTCTGATGATTACTAAATAGAGAACTGTAAGGGAGGCATAAATCTGTCTCGCGAGCTTGGAATCCTCAACCGACGGATGGATCTTCGCGGGGCTTCACAGAGGCCCACTGCATGACACACTGTGGAGAAACCTGAGACTGAACACTGAGCAGTTGTGCACACGCTCGTAAACAGAATGTGTACGTTACCGCCTTTATTCGCTTAGCTGATCAGAAACTGATGATGGTGTTCCATCTGTCACATGGGCTCTAGCCGACTATCTCAGGTTCGAGTATCACTTCCCACAACTACTTTGAGACTTTATCTTAAGTCATCGATATAGACTGAATTATCTAGTAACGAATTGTCTTCTTACATCTGCCACACGACGTAGGTGTATCACTCTGCACTAATAGACTGGAATAAGCCAGCTAAACCAGCTCCACGAAGGCGTTACGAAGAACACGAATACGATGTAATTTGTAAGAAGAAGAGAGGTGCATGTATCTGTATATTATCTGTTGAAACCACCGCCCCGCTTGTGCTGGAGGTTACATACTGTGCCAGATCTCATCCTCCCCCCCCCCCCCCCCACACACACACACAATTTTTTCCCTGCGGCATCTGTGATTGGTACGCTATATGGATTCTCTTTACTTCACTGTATGAGCCCGAATTCGTCTATTTTTTTCCTTGTGGTCACTACACGATAAGTGTGTTATATTTCGTCAGATTTACAGGATCTGCTTGTCCTCAAGTAGTGTATTTACGACTGCTGAGACACTATATTACTACATTCAGCTTTCATTATATGAAGTTATTAACGTATGATTTTGTTAGTTTAAAATATGATAGTAGGCTTTAAACCGACTATCTTTAAAAAGAAGGATCTTCGTTCCTCGTGGTATTATGTGTGTGTGAAACCTTATGGGACTTAACTGCTAAGGTAAACAGTCCCTAAGCTTACTCACTACTTAACCTAAATTATCCTAAGGGCACACACACACACCCATGCCCGAGGGAGGACTCGAACCTCCGCCGGGAGCAGTCGCACAGTTCATGACTGCAGCGCCTTAGACCGGTCGGCTCGTGGTATTAACTATGCTTATTTAATATATGTGCATGGCTATGTGCACAAGGTGCTTCTTGTTTTTAAATGTTGTATTTATCACAAGCCTTTACATTATGTGCTACATTTTATCTGCAAGACAACTTGGCGTGAGGTCCAGCTCAAAATGAAGATCGTCACATTGACCAGAAAATCGGTTAGTCATCAACGCGTTGGCCCTTCACGACAGTTTCTGTACTTCAATTGATAAGACCAAGTGTCGTAGCCCATAACGATTTATTTTCCAAAAAAGAATATTTTTCGCATTTAAATCAAGTGGCAAAATGTTCAAATGTATGTTAAGGGACCAAACTGCTGACGTCATCGGTCCCTAGACTTACACACTACTTAAACTAACTTATGCTAAGAACTACACACACACCCATGCCCGAGGGAGGAATCGAACCTCCGGCGGGAGGAGCCGCGCAGTACGTGACATGGCGCCTTAAATCGCACGACCACTCCAGCGGCAGTTGATTGTTTTCGTTGGGGCCCAAACTATGCACACACTTTTCTCTTCTTCAGAACTTTCTGGAGAATGTTTTGAACGCTTGAAATGCTGAAATGCTTGAAATGCTGCTACGTTCCTACTTGTAACACAACAACGTTGACGCATTACGGTCGCACGTCCACAACATAACACTGTCTGCTCACAATTGGCTAGTCAAGAGCAAACCTGTTGTTTATTTTTATTAGTTCAAGTGGTCACCGTAGTTACTGGCGCTGACATCGCTTATACGCCAGGAATGAAACCAGTCTGTGAACATTTTGGACAGACGATGTACGTAATTACTATTGTTCCTGGCCAATAAGCCGGCCAGGTGGCCGAGCGGTTCTAGGCGCTACAGTCTGGAACCGCGCGACCGCTACGGTCGCAGGTTCGAATCCTGCCTCGGGCATGGATGTGTGTGATGTCCTTAGGATAGTTAGGTTTAAGTAGTTCTAAGTTCTAGGGGACTGATGGCCTCAGTAGTTAAATCCCATAGTGCTCAGAGCCATTTGAGCCAAAGCATTTCGATACAGATTCGTTTAATATACACTGGAGTATCATGGAGATGCTAATTCAACTCTAGTGGCAGACGATTACGAGAAAAATTTTCTGTATCACGAGGAGATTTACATTTAAAATTCTGAGAACGCACATTTCAAGAGGAGGAGCTTAGGAAATATCGTTCCTGCCCATGTCGATATTCATTTATCATTTATAAGTTCATTTTGTGCTTCAGAGTCGTGCAAAACACATTTTAAAGTTAGTGATTATATGCTCGCAAATAATTAAATCTTAATTTTCTTTAGTTTATGGTGAAATGGCGAGTATATGCGACACAACCTTCATACACTACTGTCGCACGTCCACTATTTTACACAGATTTTTGAGTTTCTCAAGGGTAATAAAGAAACAGTCGCTATCACAAACATTTGCAATATGTATCCAAGTGCGTTAGACATTCGTAAGTGCAAAAGGTGGTTTCCTGAGTTCGGATCCGGTAAATTTGATCTTTGCGACTTGGTTCTGCCAGGAAGAACAACAACTTTGGACATTGATACGTTGAGAGCGGAACTGGAAGCAAATCGATTTCATACAATCGAGGAACTGTCAAGCACTCGTAACCAACCTTGGTCGACCATCCAGGAACATTTGTACCAGACTGATAAAGACAAAGCCAACTGATCTACCACATGCAACTGAATGCTTCTAGGGCAAAATACAGAAGCTGTTTTGATCGCGTCATCACCGGAGATGAAACACGGGTCCTCTATGATAATCCAAAATGAAAAAAAGCAGTGGTTCTCTTCGGATGAGTCGCCACGAAGTACAGGCAGGTTCACACCTCAAGAAAGGCGTTGTTGTGTGGTAGGTGGAGTATTCGCGGGGTCGTTCAATTTGCAGTGCTGGAATTTGGACAAATTGTGAATACAGGCGTTTACTGTGAATAACGGATGGTGTTAATCGATTTGTAATTGAAAAGTACCCAGCGATTGTAAACAGAAAACGCAAGACGGCACTGCGCCAGATGAATCTTGGAAAATAGGTGGGAGGTATTGCCTCAACCACCATACGCGCCGGATACTGCGCCATCGGATTTCGTCTTATTCCGATAGCTACAACGTTTTATAAGAGCCATAAAACTGAGAAAAAAAGGGAGTTGTCCAAAATGCCATCCCCTTATATTTTTCTCAAAAACCAGTCGACTTTTTTATCGATCCGAATGGGAAATGTGCGCAATATATGACAAAGGGTTGTAGATAAAGAGGGTGTTTAGATCATTGATTAAAAATAAAAACTTATCAACAATTTTTTTGTTAGAATTAAATGTAAAAAAAGACGTTTCATTGCGGTCCTTCTAATATTTCGTCCGACATACATCCAGCAAAATGACTATGATAGCAAAATCTCAGGAACTGAACTGCATAACGAGGTTTACAGACGACGGTCGTTCTTCCTTCACACGATTCGCAAATGGAGCAGGGAATGACGGATGTATTACTAGTTCAAGAAGTACTCTGCTTCACATACCGTGCTGTTGCTTGCTAAATGTAACGTAGTCCCACACAGGAATTTTCATAGACAAAGTTCGAGAATCATTTCGTCATCTTTACAGCTCTTGAAATTAACTGGAGCGGCAGTAATAATTATTTAGAAAGGAGCTGGCTGCAAATTTTGTGAACGATAAATTGGAGTTTAACAACTGTTTTGCATACAAAAATACTGAAAGAACGCGAAACTACTATAGCAAAAAATGATACAAATCAGATGGATAACATAGTAATAAATAATAACGTGAATAAATTTAAATAGTTCCAGCTATATCTGTGAATATAATCAGACTTTGTTGGCACCCTTTACATCTAATAGCTTCTTTTGAATTTCTGAACGATTTTCTATCAACGACACAGGATTCTCCATAAACTGTTCTCGACATTTTCTTAACACGCCGTTTAAACATATGGTGATTACTAGAGATTTCACCAAACGCTATTTTGTTCCTTTGGTATTAGTTTCTTTTCCGATAACTTCTTAAATGACTATGTTTTCAGATCTTTATGCCATGAAATCCTCAGTTTAGTTTTACATATGACATAAAACTCTGGCATTATAACGTATACCGTCACTGGCGGATCAGTAACGTCGAAGTCCTCGAGTCTTTGTGGTGCTCGGGCAGAAAGATTTACAGCTGACCAACATATCACAAGGATGTCGCGGTACTTTAGTGGCGAGCGTTCTACGCCGCGGAGTCCTTCTACTCGCCATACGTCTACGTCACCGCTCGCAGCGGCGCTTCCAATGCAGCACGTGACCCGGACGTCCCATTGTACACCGTATTGGTCACAACCAGAGACACCGACGGATGCAGGAGCCTCGCCATTCAAGGGATAATCGTAAACTTAAACTGCAGGATCACCTACCCACTCGTCAATTTCCCCCACCACCACTCGATGACAAACCATCACAACAGTACGACCCTGAACTGCTCGTGGGGTAATGCGGCTACCACAATGTTAATTTAGTCGTGGGGTGTTACGTGTGTCCCTGACGGGACTGGCTTAAATGCATCAAACAAGGGCGCCCATAACCGGCTGCGAGGGGGAGCCACCCTCCCACACAGTTTCCAGGGAAAGCGAAAAAAATTGTTTAATAGGGAGTTCCCAAAGAACGCGATTTAAAAGTGGATTCTGCTCAGGTTTTTAACTTGAACTTTTTCATGGATACTTCCAAATCGCCATTCTTCTTTCCTGTTTCAAAATATTAAAAGCTCTTCATACCATCAAATGTACACACTGTCAGTGTGCGACCTTGGTAGTGAAGACTTCTGGAATTGTGCTGTATAGACGCGGAAGCTATGTACCAGCGTGCGGCAAGGCCAACTGGCTGAGATTTCAATGCCATGTGTCAGCGAACGACTTGCGTTCTTAGAGTGCGTGTTGTAACCGTACCTCATTTACGCACGCGGCGTACGTCTTTTTTAACCGCCGGTAGTGTTCTATGGTTCACCGATCGGCCTGGGTGAGTTTTGGCATTTTTTAAAGGAAGAACAATGCGGGTTGTGGTACCTGCGTAGTCGCGTTTAGAGAGAGAAATCAGTGGTGTGTATTCGTATTGCGTGGTCGGAAAATACGATATGCACACATTACTGAGTAAAGATTTGCCTTATTATGAAGATTTAGTTTCCTTAAGGGGCGTTCAAAAAGAAACGAAACCAGTACCTGTATGTTAGAAGAATTGACCCTGGCTGTTAACACACTTGTCTCCCTTCACCTCTGACGACGATGTCCAGCTATACGTGCGGAACTGGTTAACATCGTAACCCCGGGAATTTTATGAGACAGCCATTCACCGCCTTTTGTCACATTGGGACAAGTGTCTCAACTGCCTGGGTCAGTTCTTCTAACATACAGGTACTTGCTTCGTTTCTTTGTCAACGACCCTTAAGGAATTAAATCTCCATAAAAACACAAATCTTTACTCAGTATTGTGTGCTTATCATATTTGCCGACCACGCAATATGAATACACACCATTTGTTTCTCTCTGTAAACACGAGTACGCAGTAACCACAACCCGCATTGTTGTTCCGTGAAAAATACCAAAAACTCACCCAGGACGATCAGTGATACTTCTTCCGTAAATATGCCTCCGGCCAGTTTCTTTTTGAACGCCCCTAATATAATAAAATACTGTCGAAAAAATATCTTAGTTGTGGGCAGCATTTTCAAACAGTGATTTGTTGCGTTCTTTAATTACTGATGTTTTCTGCACTATACGGCTGCCGTTCTCAAAAACATTTTTATTATTTCATGTTATCTATAAAACGTTTATTCACACATGTTTGACAGGAAAGTTAGCGCTGTTCAAATGAGTTACGCTGTCCCATCAACATTTACATAACCACCATACGTTTGATTTCCTTTCATGTTACATTCACAAATAGAGTAAGGGAAAACGACATTTTAAATGCCTCTGTACGAACTCAAATTTCTCCAATCTTATCTTCGTTGTCCCTATGCGCAATGTACATATTTTGGCGGCAGTAGGATCGTTTGGCAGTTCTCTAAATTTTCTCGACAGCATTTCTCGAAAAGAACGTCGCATCCCTTCCAGGGATTCCCATTTGAGGTAACGAAGCGTCTCCGTAACACATACGTGTTGTTCGAATCTACGGGTAACAAATCTACCGTCTCACCTATGCATTGATTCAATGTCTTCTTCGCCCTGGTACGGATCCCAAACACCTGAGCAGTACTCAAGAGCAGGTCGCACCAGCGTCCCATATGCGGTGAATCACTCTTTCCTAAAATGTGTCCAACAAACCGAGGTCCAACATTCGCCTTCCCTCTCCTTATTTTACTCTGTGGCATTTGTTTTCTTTCATACAGTTAGCATTTTTATATTTTATAAATACACATGAGCAAATCCTTGATGCTCATGGCACACAAAAGCAAAACAGCCTTTGTTACTGAATGGCTATTGCAAGAATTCCTAAAGAAAGCAATAAGTTAATCAGTAACCATAAATGTAGATTCTCTTATTCTTGGCGATTATTAAGGCGTCTCTGAATCTAAGTATTAAGGGATCAATCTATACTATATCCTATATCCCTCATGTGGACTATACATAAAAAACCTCCAGTTAATTAAATTATGAGTAAAGACGTCAGTGTAAGTGGCTTTTCAGAATGTTCCAAATGGCTGTTGCCCTTGTTTCAATAGACTTGTAAAAAAACTCTAGTTCCAACACCCTGTTATACTAACAAAATGATGTGCTTTTGAGTTCGTTTAAGCTTTGAAACGCTACTGGTTTCTTCCTACGTTTTGGCCGTCAACGCAAATTTGAATTTATGTAGGAGGTCGATATTTTCAAGTGTGCCAATCAAAATGTGTTACAGACGCACATAAGCTTTTTACGTGATTAACAGCTTACGTAAGTTTCGCTATATACTGAACAATTCTTGATTTCCTCAGTAAACAAGGCAAAAGTAGTTGATAGAACGTTTTTATTTTGTTGTGTAGTTTTCTATTGGTTTCTTGTGTCATATAACATTTCAAGTTCATTTGGGTTCACACATAATAGAAATGCTGTACCAAAAACGAAACTGTGGCTGTTTCCCCGCCATAATAATCACCTCTTGTCATTCATAACTTGTTAAGTCTAACTTCTTTACTTCGTTTCTCACAATAAACGACGTCTTACTTATCATGTTGTATACAGTCTTTTGAAGACACGAGTGTGAAACGATGTGCTGACACATTCTAGTGACATTTTGAGGCTACTCTTGTCCAGTTTGCTTCAGATCACCTTTCTTCTGTTTCTTCTTCATAAAACAGCTACACAGTGAGTGATCTGCATGAATGGACGAAAAGCCACTATTGGAAGACGAATTGATTTCCGAAAGGTGTTTGTCATGTTGCAAGGTAAAATGAAACAGTTATCTCAGTTAGTGAACTCAAGTATTCGACAGTCACTTGACAGACAGATATCAACGACTCGTCTGTGGAACAGAATACTAGCCGTGGATATGTCGCAGCGTAACATCGCTGACCAGGAGAAAAAAAAAAAAAGGGGGAAATCGCATCCCGGTAGGGCAGTGGCTAGAACGGGAAGGACAAATGTTTTCTACACAATCCCCACTACGTCGTCCCACCTCTAACCAAGTCACCAATGAAAAATCAGAACTGGAAGGCCAATCGGAAAGCGTTATGTTTCACCCACTTCCAAGTAGAAACAGCTGATTTTTGTGTACCGTCTTTAGCACTATTGCTTCTTTGAAAATTTATCTACTAATGTGTGAGAAACGTATCCTCTGAAAATTATATTTATTTGCGATGATCGTACTTGTTCCTGAAAATTATGTTTAATGTTCTTTTCGTATTGCTATTTTAAGTAGTGAAATCAGAAACAACTATGCATGTATGAAGGACACTGTGAAGTTTCTAGACTATTATCTGCCATGGCTGTTGAACGTTAGCGCAGTTTTAAAAACAAGCCTTAAATCATGACTGCTATCAAATGGCCGCCAAATAAGTTATGTGAAGTGCAATTATATACACAGAGTGTAAACGCGTATAGGGAAAACTGGTATTTTTCGTAATACACACACGGAGTATCTATTGTACTTCGATACATTTGTCGTATCAGACATTTTTTACATTTTTATTGACATATTGTTGTTGTTGCTGTGGTCTTCAGTCCAGAGACTGGTTAGATGCAGCGCTCCATGCTGCTCTATGCTGTGCAAGCTTCTTCATCCCCCAGTACCTACTGCAACCTACATCCTTCTGAATCTGTTTAGTGTATACATCACTTGGTCTACGATATTAACCCTACACGCTGAACTCCTCTACTAAACTGGTGATCCGTTGATGCACCTACCTCCTCATTAGTTATGTGATCTACCCATCTAATCGTCATCATTCTTCTGTAGCACCACATTTCGAAAGCTTCTATTCTCTTCTCGTCTAAACTATTCATCGTCCATGTTTCACATCCATACATGGCTAAACTCCATACAAATACTTTCAGAAACGCTTTCCTTGCCATTGTCAGTCAACATTTTATATCCTCTCTACTTCGACCATCATCAGTTATTTTGCTCTCCAAATAGCGAAACTCATTTACTACTTTAAGCGTCTCATTTCCTAATCTAATTCTCGCAGCATCACCCGATTTGATTAGAGTACACTCCATTATCCTCTTTTTGCTTTTGTTGACGTTCATCTTATATCCTGTCAAGACACTGTCCATTCCGTTCACCTGCTCTCCCAGGTCCTTTGCTGTCTCTGACAGAATTACAATGTCATCGGCGAACCTCAAAGTATTTATTTCTTCTCCATGGATATTAACTCCTACTCCGAATTTTTCTTTTGTTTCCTTTTCTGCTGGCTCAATATACACATTGAATAACATCGGGAATAGGCTACAACCATGTCTCACTCCCTTCCCAATGACTGGTTCCCTTTCATGCCCCTCGACTCTTATAACTGCCATCTGGTTTCTGTACAAATTGTAAATAGCCTTTCCCTCCCTGTATTTTACCCCCGCCACCTTCAGAATTTGAAAGAGAGTATTCCAGTCAACATTGTCAAAAGCGTTCTCTAAGTCTACAAATGCTAGAAACATAGGTTTGCCTTTCCTTAATCTATTTTCTAAGATAAGTCGTAGGGTCAGTATTACCTCACGTGTTCCAACATTTCTACGGAATCCAAACTGATCTTCCCCGAGGTTGGCTGCTACCAGTTTTTCGATTTATCTGTAAAGAATTCGCGTTAGTATTTTGCAGTCGTGGCTTATTAAACTGATAGTTCGGTAATTTTCACATCTGTAGACACCTTTCTTTCGGAATGGAATTATTATATTCTTCTTGAAGTCTGAGGCTATTTAGGCTGTCTCATACATCTTGCCCAGCAGAAGGTAGAGTTTTGTTAGGACTGGCTCTCCCAAGGCTGTCAGTAGTTCTAATGGAATGTTGTCTACTGCGGGGGCCTTGTTTCGACTCAGGTCTTTCAGAGCTCTGTCAAACTTCACGCAGTATCATATTTCTCATTTCATCTTCATCTACAATCTCTTCCACTTCTATAATGCTGTCCTCAAGAACATCGCCCGTGTATAGACCCTCTATATACTCCTTCCACCCTTCTGCTTTCCCTTCTTTGCTAAGAACTGGGTTTCCGTCTGAGCTCTTGAAATTCATGCAAGTTTTTCTCTTTCCTCCAAAGGTCTGTTTAATTTTCCTGTAGGCAGTATCTATCTAACCCCTAGTGATATGCACCTCTACATCCTTACATTTGTGATCTAGCCATCCCTGCTTAGCCATTTCGCACTTTCTGTCGATCTCAGTTTCGAGACGTTTGTATTCCGTTTTACCTGCTTTATTTATTGCATTTTTATATTTTCTCCTTTCATCAAGTAAATTTAATATCTCTTCTGTTACCCAAGGATTTCTACTATCCCTCGTCTTTTTACCTACTTGATGCTATGCTACCGTCACTATTTCATCTCTCAGAGCTACTCATTTATCTTCTATATTTCTCATCTCACCACATTATTATGTTATGAAATATATCCATTAGTCACGTAAACTGTACCTCCTGACGTTCTTTCAACTGGCCCCCTTTCTTTTCCCATTTTAGTGCACACACTTTTTCCCTTGGAATTCTCTTGCTGATTCCGAGAGTGTAATAGGGAGGGTTGCTCAAAGAAAGTGATGTGTGTCTAAAATGACTAAAGCTATTGAAGTAGTTCAGAAACAGGTGAGTTGGAAGATGGCTAGTAAATTCTTATGAAAGTGTCCAAGCCTAGAAGACAGCCAAACCAAAACGAGGCAGAGCTACACTTTGGATAAAGATCTGGTTTAGTGTTGTCTTGCTATGGAAGCTAATTTCTTCATGCCTCCCTAGCAATGACATGTGAAGAATGGCTGTACAACTGGCAGAAAGAAACAACATTGAACACCCATTCAAACACAAAATTGCTGCAAAAATGGGGGGGGGGGGGGTTGCGGTGCTGGCTGGGAAGAGTGGGAGGGGAAGGGGGAAGCTCTTAAACGACGCAAAAACAAACTGTCACAAATAAATTCCTCAATTCTGTAACATTCAGGAAGATGTTTTATTATACTTACTTTGAAATTAGATTACTTTTTTCCGATTTAATAACTTCTTTTAACTTTGTTTAGTGTTATTTTGATTATTTGGACTTGAGATCCGATTTTAGCAGCTATTTTTGGAACTCGCTAAGTGTAAAATTTTTAAAGTATTTTTTCATAACAATTTTTCGTTTTGTTCCTAGTACTAAAATGTAAATGGTACATAACATTATAAAGTAAATATTACGCGCTTTTAAACACAATTTTATCTTTTTCTATTATTTAAACAAAAACGGAGTGGGAGCTAGCTTTTAGGCACTTTCCTCTGCAAATGTCATTGCTGCTCGTTCACTCTCTCCAGGAAAACTCCCCATCGTATAAAATGTATCTTTGGACAGCCCGTCAAAAACTGAACACGGATCAAGCATGAAAACGAGAAATGCTGTACTGAACTGTGGAAAAATGAAGCAAAATAGAAACAGTGAACGATCCAAATTTAATATACGCAATATCGAAAGACACTAATGACTGGCGTCTCGTGGCAGTGTGGTCACGGTGTCAGACAACGACGTGTGAGATCCGGTTTCTAGTCTCCCTGATAACACATATTTTTCTTTTTCACAAAATTACGAAGTGTCCGTCCGGGCCGCGCGGGATTGGCAGAGCGGTCCGGGCGCTGCAATCATGGACTGTGCGGCTGGTCCCGGCGAAGGTTCGAGTCCTTCCTCGGGCAAGGGTGTGTGCGTTTGACCCTAGGATAATTTAGATTAAGTAGTGTGTAAGCTTAGGGACTCATGACCTTAGCAGTTAAGTCCGATAAGATTTCACACACATTTGAACATTTTTTTGTCCGTCCGCTCATTGATGCGTCCGTTCGTTGCATTCAAATTTCTGTGTGTGTCGTGATACAATGTCTTTTTGCAACAGCAACTGGTAACGAAGAAACCTCCATACGTACGTACCTCCTATTTGTTCTATGCAAGTACACATCTTATGCCTCTTGCGTTCCGTTTCGGAAGTTTTGACTCCAGAATTTCTTCGTCGTAACATAGTTCACCCCCGTTTATTTGCTGTTTTCTTTTCAGTCAGACGTCTATGAAGCATTTTTCCTGCTGTCGCAATTCATTTACATACGACGATAATATATTCTTACCACGTGACTCATATTATATGATGCATAGTGAGAGCAGACGAGATGCCGCATAGACCTCTCACAGATATGAAAACAACAAATAAACTGGTGTGAACTACGTTACAGCGAAGGAAGAGTCAAAACTACCAAAACGAAATGCAAGAGGCACCAAATGTGGTACCTGTGTAGAACGTATAGGAGGTATGTACGTCTGGACGTCCCGTTATTACCCGTTGCTGTTGCAAACGGACGTTACACCACGACACACACATAGATTTGAATACAGTGAGCAGACACGTCAATGACCGGACGGACAGTTCGTAATTTTGCGAAAAAAAGTGGGATGTAAGGGAGTTTTGAATCTTTTCGCAACCTATCACCCTGACAACACATCCATGACACGACGTCATTCGATATTGCACATATTAAATCCGGACCGTTCACTGTTTCTATTTTGCTTCTTTTTCCACAGTTCAGTACACCTTCTTCCTGTTTTCGTGTTTGATCTGTGATCAGGTTTTGACGGGCTATGCAATGGGTGAACTTACCACTAAATCGAAGGGGGGGGGGGGGGGGAGGGGAATATTGAGATGGGGAGCTTCCCTTATCAGCACTCTAAGCTGTAGTCTAAATTTGCTGCCTAAACACACCCATGGAAATGAATACAAATATCATTGATGGTCTCAGAATCCGTCACAGACGCGAAGATGTGACTTTAGACATGATAATACGATGCTTCTAAGCACGAGTCCAAAGGGAACATTGGATACGAAGGAATAAAGTTATTGTTGATGTTAGGATCTTCTGATGACTTTTCCCGTCTATGTGTTGTTAGATGACATTTAATTATAAGAAATCCTGCCAAGGGTGACATGTTTGTGATAAACCTTCAATGCGTCAAAAACAATTTTAATAACAAAACGAATACAAACCTGCACGCCGGTGAAACATAGCGCATTCCGATTAGCCTTATAGTTCTGGCGATTCGTAGGTAACCTGGTTAGAGCTGGCACGACGTGGTGGGGATAATGCAAAACGCTGTGTCGATTCCGTTCTTGCGACTCACGTGGCAGTGGTAGTTCAGTATGTCCTGAACGTTGGTAACGATTGCGGAAGATGTGTATTGCGCTTACCAATAAATACTTGAAATAGTGAAGGCAGCAGAGGATCAAGTAGGTAGAAAGACGAGGGCTAGTAGAAACCCTTGAGTAACACAAGAGATATTGAATTTAATTGATGAAAGGAGATACTATAAAAATGCAGTACATGAAGCAGGTGAAAAGGAATACAATCGTCAACCCAAAACAGCTAAGCGGGAATCGCTAGAGGACAAATGTAAGGATGTAGAAGCATATATCACTAGTAGTAAGACAGAGGCCACCTACAGAAAAATTAAAGAGATCTTTGGAGAAAAGAGAACCACCTGTATGAATATCAAGAGCTCATATGGTGAAACAGTCCTAAGCAAAGAAGGGAAAGCCAAAAGGTGGAAGCAGTATATAGAGGGTGATGTACTTGAGGGGAATATAATGGAAATGTAAGACGACATAGATGAAAAAGAGATGGGAGATATAATACTGCGTGAAGAATTTGACAGATCACTGAAAGACCTAAGTAGAAACAAGGCCCGGGGAGTAGATAACATTCCGTTAGAACTACCGTCAGCCTTGGGAGGGGCAGCCATGACCAAGCTCTTCCATCCAGTGGGCAAGATGTATGAAACAGGCGAAATACCCTCAGACTTCAAGAAGAATTTAATAATTCCACTTCCAAAGAAAGAAAGTGCTGACAGATGTGAGAATTACCAACATATCAGTTTAATACGTCAAGGTTGCAAAATACTAACACGAATTCCTTACAGACAAATGGAAAAACTGGTAGTAGCTGATCTCGGGGAAGATCAGTTTGGATTCTGTTGAAATGTAGAAACACGGGAGGCAATCCTAACCCTACGACTTATCTTAGAAGCCAGGTTAAGGAAAAGCAGACCCACGTTTATAGCATTTGTAGAATTAGACAAAGCGCTTGATAATGTTGACTGCAATACTCTCTTTCAAATTCTGAATGTGGCAGGGATAAAATACAGGGAAGGAAAGGCTGTTTACTATTTGTACAGAAACCAGATGGCTGTTACAAGAGTCGAGGGGCACGAAAGGGAAGCAACGGTTGAGAAGGGAGTGAGACAGGGTTGTAGCCTATCCCCGACGTTGGAGTAGGAATTAAAATCTAGGGAGAAGAAAGAAGCATTGCGGTTGGCCTATGACATTGTAATTCTGTCAGAGGCAGCAAAGGACTTGGAAGAACAGTGTCTTGAAAGGAAGGTATAAGACGAACATCAACAAAAGCAAAATGAGGATAATGAAATGTAGCCGAATTAAATCAGTTGATGCTGAGGGAATTAAATTAGGATTAAAGTAGGAAATGAGACACTTAAAGCTTTTTGGGCTGCAAACTAACTGAGGATGGTCAAAGTAGAGAAGATATAAAATGTAGACTGGCGATGACAAGGAAAGCGTTTCTGTAGAAGAGAAATATGTTAACATTGAGCGTAGATGTAGGTGCCAGGAAGTATTTTATGAAAGTATTTGTATGGAGTGTAGCCATGTACGGTTGTGAAACATGGACGATAAACAGTTTAGACAAGAAGAGAGTAGAACATTCGGAAATGTGGTGCTTCAGAAGAATGCTGAAGATTAGATGGGTAGATCACGTAACTAATGAGGAGGTACTGAATAAAATTACGGTGAAGAGGAATTTCTGGCACAACTTGACTAGAAGAAGGGATCCATTGGTAGGACACATTCTCAGGCATCAAGTGACCACCAGTTTAGTACTGGGGATAAGCATGGAGAGCAAAAATCGTGGAGGAAGACCAACAGATGAATACACTAAGCAGATTCAGAACGATGAAAGCTGCAGTAGTTACTCGTAGATGAAGAGGCTTGTACAGAATAGAGTAGCATAGAGAGCTGCATCAAACCAGTCCTTACACTAGACCACAAAAACCACAATAAATATTGTGGAAATCGCATCTTTATGCAGTGTCACTATTCTCCTGTGACACTGCTGGTATCCCATTTCCACAGTGTTAACCCCGAATTTCCGCCTCGCGCCGTGATTTTGCTGTCGAAATTGCGCCGCGTCGGTTATGCCACTGAAAATGCTGCCGTTAGAAATGGAACAACCTCCCTGTTCTTCCGGCAATGTCGACAACACCTCCCAAGAAGTGCCCGTGAATTCCATGAACATTCCGTGTGCAAATCTGCTTAATATACGCCACAGCTTGTACGATACTACAATGCCGAACGACATAGTGGCAATGCCTTCATTGTTCAGCACATCGGCGAATCAACCTCGCATCGCCACCGATACCCAGGAGCGAACTGTGCCACGACGAGTGCCGAATATAGCGAGTGATTTCGATTAACATACCATATTTGACTCCGAGTAAATCTATTTCTGGTACTACAAACAAAAAGTGCAGCAGAGGGTCACAATCAACAACGACCGCCCGCCTCCGCAGCAAAAGTTAATCTACGTGCCTTCAGCTTTCGCACAGGACAAAACATCGCATGTTACAGTGCTACTGATTATGAGCGCTATGACACTCGCATTAACGAGTTGAACCATACGGACGCCGGCGACAGTGCCGTTACGGATCAACAACTGTGGCCCGCGCCAAACCAACTCAGTCTTTCTGTTACGTCATCCATCTGGTGACGGACCACGTGATCAAGATTACGTCACCTTACAGTACCTGTGCTCTCCGATTTTCCAAATCCGGTTCCGACCGTTGCGACAAAACTCACGTTCCGAGAAACAGACTATGACGTCACTCACATATCCCAGCCGCGCCGGACATCACAATCGACTCGTTTCCGGTCGGGCAGCGTGATTCGCATTTGTATCAGCCGCACCCACCACCAAAACCAACTATAGACCGCGAGAAGGCTTTTTTCACGACCTCGGCTCGACAAGGTCATATACTGCTGCCTCTCGGTTGGAGTAAGGTCACAGCCGCGTCGCGAACGACTGCATGTCCGCGCGAACTCCGTAAGGCACAGACTGTGCCGCTGGATAATAAATATACAATGCCTTCGTTTTCTTCGGTGCCAGTACCTCATGCGCTCTCTCACATGCATTTCCGCCGTCTCGAAGATCTGACATTGGGAAAGTCGATCGGGGCTGCTTT
Organism: Schistocerca cancellata; assembly: GCF_023864275.1. Classification (NCBI taxonomy): domain Eukaryota; kingdom Metazoa; phylum Arthropoda; class Insecta; order Orthoptera; family Acrididae; genus Schistocerca; species Schistocerca cancellata. The sequence continues at coordinate 614,530,392 of NC_064630.1, read as the reverse complement.
ATAGCAATAGATTGACGGTATCACTCAGCCGCTCAGGTTTCTTTCGCGCAAACTTACCGACGCCCATACGAAATAGTCCACATTTGACCGCGAACTTCTAGTCATATACGAACAGGCTTGCCACAGGTTCTGGAAATCGGGGAAACTAGGGAACATCAGGGAATTTCAAACACGTCAGGGACGTATCAGGGAAATTCGAGCAAAAGAGCACTGGAAAAGTATCGTTTTTGTCTCAGGATACGAAATGGTTTGTTTACTGAAGTGTCATGCATCGTCGCTGGCTGAGTACGTTCGCCGCTTCACTACTGCCTCATTACTATTGTTTCTCCACTTCCTACAGCTCCCATCAGCTTGCAGACAGCACTGCTACCACTTCTTACCGCTACCGTAACACCTGCCGACGAGAGGCACGGAGGCATGAGGAGTGGTTTGTTTGGATCTGATTCTCAGAGACTGTAGGCGCACCGGCCGGAGACGGCGGCCATGTGCCCATGAGTTGTGTCTGAGTGACTGTGTGAATCTGCGTGAGCTCCAGTTTCCTGACAAAAGCTATGGCTGAATATTTAGTTGTGAGAGTGTGATTGTCTTTTTCTACGTGCCTGTCGGCGGCTCACCAATCGTCTTTACAGTGAGCTTCTAACTATCCTCATGATTATTGAGTGTCAGAGTATTTGAACAAGTTATCTGTTGCATGGTTTGATCACCGTGAGCTCATTTCATCAACATGCTGTCTGTGGCTTGTGAGTGGGTGGTCACACGAGTTGATTTCAGCGACGGCCCAAAACCGCAGGTCGTTTCTGCGTGTATCTGTGATGGATCGGGCCTGCCGATCTGAAGTCATTCGATTCCCACTGATGTGCAGGCCCTGCCCGTCAGATCTAGTCTCACCGATCTGCCCTCAGGCCGGGTCTGTTTGTGTGTGGCGTAATGCAGCGGATTTTCATTGTTGATCAATGGACCCAGGACTGTGGTGCTCTTCAGCAGACCAGAGGCCTTGGGCGGTGAATTTCAGGAAGTGCGACTGTCTCACCGCAAGTACAGTGTACAGTGTGGTGTTCTCTACGCATGAAACTCATATACCATTTGCCTTTCTTTCTCCACGTAAAAACAGTTCATTACAAAACATGCTGATATTAGTTCCTAAACTCTTTGTTCACATCAGGATACGCAATCTGCTTGGAAGTTTGTTTTAGATATCTTCTCGTTTGCACTATTGTTTCTTGTACCACAGCTGCAACGACAGATCGTCAACGTACGTCTTAACTTACCCTTGAGATCTCAAAATTGGTCAGGGGAAAATGCTAAAAATTGTCTGGAAAACAGTGAAATATCAGGGAATTTAACTTGCGGAAACTTGTGGCAAACTTGATGAAGCAGTTCGGCACTTTCAAGATGATGTTGAGGGGAGATACTTTACCACATACACAGATATACAGAGCTACGCCCATTGGCAGACGCATTCCGCAACATGTTGGCGAATTCTGTACCCAGGAGATTCCGCCACCTCGATTTCGTTGCACAGTTCACTACGGACGTCCGCTACGTTAAAAGTGCCGGTAATCTGTGGCAGACTATCTTTTCCACTTTGGAATTAGCCTCATCCAGTTGCACTTCCATAGGATCGCAGACGCACAAGCGACAGATGCTAATCTCCACAGCTTGTTTAACGAACCTGACACCGGATTTCAAATTCAACAACGTACGCTACCCGGCTCCAACAAACTAGTTTGGTGTGACGTCCCGAACGGACCGGTCCGGCCAGTCGTCCGAGAGCCGTATCACAGGACTGTTTTTGACCTTCTCCACAACCTTGCACATCCTAGTGTGCGGTCTACCGTATGCCCACGGAACGGTTTGTCTAGCTTAACATTAAAAAGGACTGTACCACGTCGGTCAGGACTTACAATCCGTGCCAGCAGGCAAAAACTAGCCCACCTTTGATAAATAACCGATTCCAAAGGGGCGGTTTCAGCACGTCCACACTGACTTCGTGGGTTCACTCCCAGAATCGCAGGCTTACCGTCACATTCTGTCAATGATAGATCGCGTGATACGATGGGTGGAGGCCATGCCGATTTCGCACATTTGAGCAGAGACTGTAGCAAAATCTTTCGTCAACAACTGGATTGGCAGATTCGGCTGCCCCGTCTCCTTAACGTCGGACCAGGTTCGGCAGTTTGAACCCTAACTGTTCGATGACCTATACCACCTACACGGAAGCCGCCTGTTCCACACAAGCGCCTACTACCACCATTTCAACGGTGTCTTGGAACGATAGAATCGGACGATTAAAGCTGATCTCATGTGCCACTCAGAATCGTGGATGGAGGCCCTTCCATGGGTCATCTTGGGCATTCGCACGGCACATAAAGATGACCTTGACGCATCGCTTGCCGGAATACTATACGGCGAGCCGCTTGCCCTACCCGCTGAATTCGTAGCACATGAAACGGTCCCCACAGACCAGAACTTACCCGACTTCGTAGCACGTATCCGCACATCTGCACAAAATATCTCTGTGCCACCCCTGTCTCATCGTATGACACAACGAACTTTATTCATAAAAACCTGGCCACATGCTCTCATGTGATGTTACGTACAGGCGCAGTGAAACCCGCCCTACAACTGCCGTTTACAGGACCATACCGGGTGTTGAAACGCAATACAAAAACATATGATATCGAAATTACTGCAAAAATAAACAAACAACAGTGTGGGTGACCCGGAGTTAAGTTTAGCGGACCAGTCACAACAGATACTCCCCGCCCCGCCTCCCATACACCAGTTAGTAAACATCCAAGTGCATGAGAATCTCCACGATTTTCTGCCTAATGATATCCGCCAAGACACGCGATACCGACCTCATGATTACTGCTACCTACACGGACAGGCATTAGTGTGCAACATCTTCACACAATGTTTCGTGCACACCTCTCCTGTCCCAGCAGAAGCTGACACGGCAGGACTCACCTCCCGTTTTTCGGCAGACGGCACCACACTCACCGTCACCGTTACCGCCCCCGGCTTACGCGGCGGCGGGCCCTGCAGCTCCTCCTGTAGACGCAGGAATGCAAGGCTGTGAGGCTAACGTGCTTCCGTCTTCAAATACCGATGGAAAGCCAGCAACAATTGAAGACGCTGCCGAGACTATCTGCTAACGCTGCCTGCAGCAACACTGTAATCGCACCGCAGACGTCGCAGTTTGGGCATGCACCGCGGCCCCCAGCGCACCTTGCTGACTACGACGTGTCTTCCATCGCATCCACCATCATACATCACACATCACACAGCCGCCTTACATCACTTGCGACAGACGACGCACTACGGTTGGGGCGGGGGAGGGGGCCTCTCTTGCGGTGTAACATCTCCGACCAGGGAAAAAAAAAGAGGATCGCAGCACCATCAGGCAGTGGAAGTTTAGTATGCTCTGTACGTTCATAATGATTGCGCAAGGTCTATACTAATCTTACCAATTAAATAATTCCAAGCTTAAATTTCTGTTCTGCCTATGACCATTTTATAAATTATAGAAGCAAATGATTGACCAATCATTAAGTCTGTTAAGGCCTCAAGCTAACCACAAAGGTTTGTGTAAGATAAGTGTATACCATTCGACTGTTTCACCAGGTTTCTGTTGCTTATGCTCGCTTAGTATGTTGGATGGGACCTGATAAACGAACGGTTTTTACACATCAGTGTTTCTCCTAGATTTCTATACGATTCTTCGGTACCTCCTCTAGGTTTTCATTAGCCCATTATCAATCCAAAACACATGTAAGATCTGGTACGTCAAAGGTGTTGTTTATAACTATAAAAAAGAAAAGTTCTCGTGCTGGGTATATTGGGACCGATTGACCGACATGTCGTCCTCTGAGAACGGCGTAATTTGGACGTGGTATGGAGGGACAAAGGTCACTAAACAGATCTCCCGGGCGTTATCGACTTTCTTGAACTCTGAGCCCCTACTGCTTAGTCAAGTACTGCTTAGTTGGCCATAGGAGGCTCAGCGCACTTGGTTCCTGTCAGCCCACGAATAAAAAAGCGTTCTGCACCCTTTCTTATGTATGGGTATGCTAGACTTGGCCAGAACTCTTGTAATAAACAGTACTCTGCCATTCGACCTACAGCTAACTTTGGGTGCTGATTTCGTTTCCAAATATTAATAAACGGCTAATCTGGATGATGACACTCGGTTCCAGTTGCATATTTTACAACTTCCAGGGGCAACAAAAATTTGCTTTTGAATTTCTCATGTCATTATTGACCGAATTTAAAAATTTAAAAAGCTTTCATACTCTAGTCATTAAGAGACTTAATCTCGTGTTAAGTGTTGAACATAATAAGGGAAGTACAACATTACTGTTACAAACTGTGTATATGTCTCAATTCAGTGGCCGGCAGGAGTGGCCGAGCGGTTCTAGGTGCTACAGTCTGGAACAGCGCGACCGCTATGGTCGCAGGTTCGAATCCTGCCTCGGGCATGGATGTGTGTGATGTCCTTAGGTTAGTTAGGTTTAAGTAGTTCTAAGTTCTAGGGGACTGATGACCTCAGCAGTTAAGTCCCATAGTGCTCAGAGCCATTTAATTTAATTCAGCGTAACTCACCGCACGCAAATATCCAGAACACATTGATCCAGTATTTGAGAATGACTGTACTTAGTGACTTGCGACAAACTTTTCACACAATATCGAACCTTTATGAAACTTTTCCCCGCTTACATGCTTAACGTCAAATATTTAACACAGTAACTTATTTGTAAAACCGACAGACCTTTGAAGCTATTTTATACGTGGGAGTCTGATTCTCTGAAGAATCGAGTCGTGGATTTTCTGATATAGGTATCTAACTTGTGTGACAGACTCAAGCACCATGCTATTAATTCTGTATTCGAATATAACATTACTTCAGCTAATCTGCGTTGTTTTAAGTTCTTGGAAACCCAAAGTAAATTGCCGTTAAACACACCAATTAGAAATATCATTACCGCCTTTGACAAGATTGTAATGAGAATTGAATTCCTAATACCTTTAAAGTAACTCATTACTGTAATATTAAGTTCATTCGATAACTATCTTCAGTACTCGTTTTCTTCTTGTTGTTACCATTATATGCCAATATCTTATACTGTCATCTGTGATGTGAAGTGGATGCCTGGTTAGACGTGAAAGAGTGCTCGAAAGCTTTAATGTTGCCAGATAAAGTAAATACACAAAAAAATAATGTAGGAGGCTGTTTTGAAAATTAGTAAAACTCCTAAAAATTTTCAAATAAAACAATCGTTCTTAATATTCTACATCTTTATTCTTCGTGTCTTCCTATTTATTTCTCAGCGTAGTCACCCTAGCGGCGCACACATTCCTTCCGTTGAGAAACCAGTTTTTTTGACACTGCCACTGTAGAATGTCTCATTTTGTTGACGGAACCCCAACTATGCTTGCATCGCTTCATCGCGATCAAAATGAAGACCTACATTGTGTTCCTTAAGTTTTGGGAAGATATGAAAACCAGATGGAGCCAAGTCAAGATTGTATGGAGACTGATAGGTGAGAATGATCCCAGGACATCGAACTGTTGCAGATATCGCACCGCTCGTATGCGGGCTTGCATTATCATGCTGAAGGAGAGGCTGTTCCACGTGTGAACCACCTCTTCAAATACGAAACTGTTCCTCATCTCTCACACCTACATAGTTACGTTCACACACTGCTGTTTTACACAATGTAATTCGGAGCCCTATAGCGGCAGAGGGTTACAAATATGTAAACGTGAAGAATATAGTAGTAGAGTGATATTAAGTTTATCTTATTTAAAAACCTAAAAGAGTTATTGAACCGTGAATTTACTTTCAAAATCTTTTTTTAGAGAATTTACTTTATTTACTAGCGATTAATCAAGAACATTAACACATTTAATCACGCTAGGTGAGCGTGGAAGTAGTTGCCAGGGAGTAACTGATGAAAATGAAATTACCTTCAACAAATGGGAATTTTATTCATAAAAGCCTTTCCAAAACGGATTTAAAATTAATAAGCAGAAAAGCACCCTTGAAATATCAAGTTACAATTTTATTTAGAGGCAGAAAGAACAATACTGACAGTATGAGCCTTCGGGCTGAGAAGCTTGCCGCTCCCTTTTAACACGGCCGTAGTCACGACCGCTCACAACAACCTCTGAAAGGCCTTACTGGTGCAATCTGAAACACACCAGATTACTTTAAATTAAAAATTTTAACAACTCACACAAACACATTAACTATGCACCCCGTAAGAGGGATGGAAATGGTACAAACACACACACTAAGAAATCATTTGCCACAGAAAATGCAATTTGTTTTTAAAAGGTGAAAGGGTGGCAACTTTATAAAAATGACTATTTAAATAAAACCCATAAAATTCAGACTAACATAAAATGTACAACATGCTCTACATTATACATACACCGTCTCGCAAGATGATAGGCAAGATAAAAACATATTTCAGGAATTCCGCCTTTACACCTTAATTCTATAAATTCGTTAACGCCGAATCCGACAAACATGACAGAGGCAGCTATTAACGTATGGCAGATTGACAGGGGGATTACTGGACAACCCGAACCGCAGATTGCCCTAACCCTCCCCAACTCCACAGGGGAAAAACGGACCATGCAATTCACAAATAACCACCTTACCGAGGAAGTGGGGGCAAACGGAGAAGAATGGTGGGACAACCCTAAAACAAAGCGGCTGGTGACCTCACCAACAAAACAAGTAGAATTTAACAAGTAAATGAAACAACGTATCTCCAATCACTTCTAATAAACTGCGATTTCTGGCTCAGACCTGGCGCAGCACCCGCAACGCTCTCCCGAACCGTCCTCTGCCAGCCGCTTCAACGGGCGCAGGAAGGCGCACCGATCTCCAGTCTCACGGCGTCGCAGCTCGCACCGGCCAACCCGATGTCGTGGTTTCACTCCTGTTGCTGTCGTGTCGACCGCGAAGCCACTACCCCTTTCTATACGGCGCGGCCCACTGGACTCACATGGGGACCTCACATGCGCCGACGCTCAAGGCGGACAAGTCGTCTCGTGTCTCAGTGCGCGACCGACCAACCGACCGATCCAAACGCCAATGACCGTTGCCCGAGCAACTCGAGCATACTGGCGCCGTAACGCGCAGACTCAGATGCAGGAACTCAGCCGCGACCGGGAGACCACTAGCTGAGTTCTGGTACTGACGGAGTGGCAAGACTCTCATTTTCTGGCTTAAAGTTTGATCCAAACGACAGACATACTCGCACTCCAACGACAGACAGACACCATCTGCCGCACAAATGCAAACGAGAGACAGACCAGCAACTGGTGACGCGAGACTGACCTAGCCTCACTCCGACTGACCCCTTGCCGAGCTGATAGCGCCCCTTAAATGTACGTGAACAGGCAACCTTTCCGCTTTCCTACCTGAGGGAGACACCAAAGCTGCGATTGCCACAGCGGCGCCACCGCCAGGAACGAAGGGCGACTGCTTTACACAACGCGCTGCGGTGCGCTCTTCAAAACAGCAATTTTTTTACCATGGCTCAGTTATCACATACAAAATTCGAAACCATTGTTTTTCTTGATGCTTTCGTAACAATCCTTTCGTAAAATCGACAGCTGCGAAAATGTTAACTTCAGTCTCCATATGGAATATGAGTCCATACTGATGAAATTTATGAAAGTAGAGTGAGCTAAATAATGAAATGGGCATCATATTAGCTATGGGAAGCTTAGACCATTTACTCACTGTCTGAAATGTATGACTCTTACGGTGTCGTGGACTTCCCGACTGTGGACTTTGCTACCCGTAACGTCAGCGGGGTGTTTCCAGCCACATATATTTTAACCGTAGCTTTTCCTACCGCCAGAGGAAGCCGCAGCAATGGGGAGGCTCGGGTTGGAAATACCACCGTGCAAAAGTAGTTGGTCGGAAGTGCCGCGGACCTGTGATGCGGCACCTACGATAGGGAAGGAAAAGCTATGTTCAGAAAACCCACGAAGCCGGCAATGTTGAAAGCATAAACGAGCTAGATGCCTTGTCGTGCAGTGCAGATGAATGCACAGAATTTTACGATCTGACGGTTTTCTGTCTCTGCAAGACAAACAGCCGATCCAGTGGGGCCATTGCTTAACGCGTCTAACATACCCACTCAGCAATTTTGTTTTCACACAACATATTTCCGTTATTAACGTTGAATCAATTTGGTTAAGCAGGCATGGCTAGAGGACAAATGTAAGGATCTAGAGGCTTATCTCACTAGGGGTAAGTTAGATACTGCCTACAGGAAAATTAAAGAGACCTTTGGAGAAAAGAGAACCACTTGTATGAATATCAAGAGCTCAGATGAAAACCCAGTTCTAAGCAAAGAACGGAAAGCAGAAAGGTGGAAGGAGTATATAGAGGGTCTATACAAGGGCGATGTACTTGAGGGCAATGTTATAGAAATGGAAGGGGATGTAGATGAATATGAAATGGGACATATGATACTGCGTGAAGAGTTTGATAGAGCATTGAAAGACCTAAGTCGAAACAAGGCCCCGGGAGTAGACAACATTCCATTAGAACTACTGACAGCCTTGGGAGAGCCAGTCCAGACAAAACTCTACCATCTGGTGAGAAAAATGTATGAGACAGGCGAAATACCCTCAGACTTCAAGAAGAATCTAATAATTCCAATCCCAAGGAAAGCAGGCGTTGACAGATGTGAAAATTATCGAACTACCAGTTTAATAAATCACAGCTGCAAAATACTAACGAGAATTCTTTACAGACGAATGAAAAGGCTGGTAGAAGCCGACCTTGGGGAACATCAGTTTGGTTTCCGTAGAAATATGGGAACACGTGAGGCAATACCGACCGTACGACTTATTTTAGAAGCTAGTTTAAGAAAAGGCAAACCTACGTTTCTAGCACTTGTAGACTTAGAGAAATCTTTTGACAATGTTGACTGCAATACTCTCTTTCAAATTCTGAAGGTGACAGGGGTAAAATACAGGGGGCGAAAGGCTATTTACAATTTATACAGAAACCTGATGGCAGTTATAAAAGTCGAGGGACATGAAAGGAAAGCAGTGGTTGGGAAGGGAGTGAGACAGGGTTGTAGCCTCTCCCCGATGTTGTTCAATCTGTATATTGAACAAGCAGTAAAGGAAACAAAAGAAATATTCGGAGTAGCTATTAAAATCCATGGAGAGGAAATAAAAACTTTAAGGTTCCCGATGACATTGTGATTCTGTCAGACAGCAAAGGACTTGGAAGAGCAGTTGAACGGAATGGACAGTGTCTTGAAAGGAGGATATAAGATGAATATCAACAAAAGCAAAACGAGGATAATGGAATGTAGTCGAATTAAGGGAATTAGATTAGGAAATGAGACACTTAAATTAGTAAAGGAGTTTTGCTATTTGGGGAGAAAAATAACTGAGGATGATCGAAGTAGAGAGGATATAAAATGTAGACTGGCAATGGCAAGGAAAGCGTTTCTGAAGAAGAGTACAGATTTAAGTGTCAGGAATTCGTTTCTGAAAGAATTTATATGGAAGTGAAACATGGACGATAAATAGTTTAGACAAGAAGAGAATAGAAGCTTTCGAAATGTGGTGCTACAGAATAATGTTGAAGATTAGATTGGTAGATCACATAACTAATGAGGAAGTAATGAATGGAATTGGGGAGAAGAATAATTTGTGGCACAAGTTTGTGTGCATCAAACCAGTCTCAGGACTGAAGACCACAACAACAGCAACAATTTGCCTTTCAGGCTCATCTCTATAGGATCCACATCATTGTACCTTATAATTACAAAGCATTCAAATTTCTCTAAGCAACAAATCTTGTTTAATCTTGTTGTTCGTTCTACCTGTGCTGGGTGTTCGCTCGCCTCTAGGCCGTGATATCAGGACAATAACCCAGTGAAAAATCCAGATCTACTCTTTCTTGGTGCAAATTACCCACGAACGCACAGTAATTAAAACTGAGCTAGCGCTGGAATCACCACTTGTGGCTATGGTCGCACTAGGAAGCGAAGTGATTTATTTCGAATGTAAGCAGCATATTTCCCAAAGCGGTTGGTTGACGCAATCAGCCAAATTTATAACCATAAGTAATATTATTTATTTGTTCCCATTTTACAGAGCACATTAAACAAATATTTCAGTTCTTGGTGCATGCATTCTTCTTCCTCTTCATCCATATTCGTTTCATAGGTTCATACCTCAACGGTTCGATGTTGTGAGCCAGTTTTCTTTTCCTTTCTTCTTCGTCCCTGAAGACCATTTTCTGAAATTAGCTCCCAAATAAATTCCTGTTATGTGTCTCTATTACGTTGATGTTGGCTTCTTAGAGGACTTTTAGTGTCTGTGTACACCATACTGGTTGTCCTGTCAGCTTCATAATTTTGCTAAACATTTACTTCGTCAGTCTGTCATCATTCATTCTAGCCAAATGTCCCAAGAACCACATTCCTCTTTTGTCCCGTGTGTGTTACGTTCTGTGCAGATTTATACGCTTCTTTGTTAGGTTGTTGCCTGTTTTATTCTGTTGTCCTTGATCCAATACCCTTCGAACGAGTCTTCCATTTTCATAGCAACATGGTAATGCAGACGCTTCCATCCCAGAAACAAACGGTCTGGCCACAGGAGCCAAAAATGTTTTCGATTACTCTAGATGGCAACCACTGTAAATTAAGTTTGGAACATCAAAAGAACGAAGCTTCTACCTTGCATGGCCATAGCAATTAATTTCCGTTTTAATAACTGTAACCGTAGATCACATAACAGCAACAACATTCCCTGACGTCATTGCGACCTGCTAAAGCACAAAAGAGCACGCATCTCAGCTCTGATTCCTTTGGAGAGCCCGACCTTGGAAACAAGTTTTCTGGTAGTAAACAGCGCTGAAGTCGCCGCGTCTCTGCGCTATATCTTGTTTTATTTCTGTACGTAACGCCCATGTTGGAAAACTTTTTGTGGAACGTTCATTACTCGGGAATGAAGTCAAGAGATTCTCCTGTAACTGCGAGAGGCGACTGGAATGTTGCATCGGTGGATCTTCCATCAGGTATGTTACGAAATAGTATATGGGCTTTGTCTGAATCACATAAATAATTTAAAAATTATGGTGCCTCAAATAAATCTCAAATATTCCGTGAAACTGAGGTACCGCGTCGCCGCTAATAATGTTAATTATGAACGCGAGATAAGGGTCAGATAGCTGAAATATGAAGTAAGCACGTGGAGTAAAAGCGGGCATATAAATTACTGCCAACGTCTACCGACTGGCGCTTGCATAAACATGATGTCTTCAGCCTAAAAGCTTCTGCACTGATAGACATTAAAATTTTGCAGGAATGATGTAGTAAATACATAGTTTATAATCATCATTGGTTTTGCTGCACTTGCACAGACTGTGTTTGCAGATAAAAGTTACTGGACAGAAGATCCGCATTTTACGTAAAACACTGGTTTTTCTTAACAACACAAAACGTTTTCAGTTTTTACAGATTTAAATAAAGAAAATCCACTGAAAACGACACAAAGGTGCCGAAACATGTTAGGATGTATATCAAAAAAGTAGTGTTTTGCCTAACAGGAGGACAGTCTATCCAATAATCATAAATTATAGGTGTACGTGAAAATGTTAATGTGTATGTTGACATCTTGCACTGAAATAACGGCACGTAACGTAGTTTGCTATATATGCCCGCATCTCGTGGTCGTGCGGTAGCGTTCTCGCTTCCCACGCCCGGGTTCCCGGGTTCGATTCCCGGCGGGGTCAGGGATTTTCTCTGCCTCGTGATGGCTGGGTGTTGTGTGCTGTCCTTAGGTTAGTTAGGTTTAAGTAGTTCTAAGTTCTAGGGGACTGATGACCGTAGCAGTTGAGTCCCATGGTGCTCAGAGCCATTTGAACCTTTTTTTTGTAGTTTGCTATAAACATTCAATAACAAGAGTACGAATGTAAAATGTACGCGCCTTGAAGGAAAATTTTGTAATGGATTATCACGGTCACCACGTAAATTCTGAATAATAAATATAAGTACTGTTTGGTGAAGTGATGTTCATTAGTCTTGTCAGCATATGAACTCACTATCTGTTTCTGTAATAGTTATGTTAAGTCTCGATTCAAAGGCACTGCAATTACATATATATTTTGTGAACTACGTTTCCATGATACTGATACAATTTTTTTTGAGTCATCAGTCTTCTGACTGGTTTGATGCAGCCCGCCACGAATTCCTCTACTGTATCAGCCTCTTCATCACAGAGTAGCAGTTGCAACACAGTTGTTACTGGTGTTTGAATATCGTTTATAGCAAAGAAAAACTTTCAGCCGGACCGTTCAGAGCTGCGCAGCACAAAGTGGGATCCGCTGATTTATCACAAAGTCGCAGAAGGAAGGCAAACATAATTGGTTGGGAATGATGTATATTACTGAATGGTTTTCTTAATGACCGACTTACAGATTATATTGAAATTAAAATTAAAATTTAAGGTCCTTACCGACAATGTCTTTAGTATCACACCATGAGTAGCCAGTCCGATGTTCATGAAATTTAATGGAGATGGTCTTCATGTAAGTGATACTGAATGATGAAACTTTCATTTCATTCGGACATCAACGTGAGACGTGAACCTCACGGGCACAAAAACGCTTTTGCTTTAGTTGTGCCATGGAAGCAAATAACCCCCGATTGTCCTCTTGAGAAGTTTCTTTGCCATGACAAAAACCCAGGTTCATGATGATTGCTGACTGGAGGGTGGTGGGAAACTATGCCTCCTCCCATCGAAACCCAGACGTGCTCAGGTGAGAAATCACTGGGCGAAACATCGATTTGCAGAATTATCTACGGAGGATTGATTATAGTGCTTGCCGTGGAACTTGATCCTGAATGTAATTAATTGTAACATACTGCGCGTACATAGGAAAATAAATCTACTACTGTACAACTACACTATTGAGGGCAAATTGCTGGAAACGGTACCTGCTGTAAAACATGTGGGAATAATTATCTAAAATGACGTTACGTGAAATGAGCACAAATAGTAGGAAAATATGCAAGACTGAAATTCATAGGAAGAGTCTTACGAAAACGTAACTTATCCACGAAGGAAGTGACTCACAAGACACCAGTTCGAACGATTCTTGAGCGTTGTTCATCATTTTGGGGTCCTTACCAGGTAGGACTGATAGAAGAGATAAAGAACATCAAATAAAGAGCGACACGTTTCGTCATGGGATCGTCGAGCTGCGCGAGAGCGTTGCACAGATGTTCTACAAACTCCAGTGACAGACATTACAAGAGAGGCATTGTGCATCACGGAGAGGTTTAATACTGAAATTTCGAGGGAGTACTTTCCGGGGAGAGTCGGCGCAACGTATGACTTCCTCCCATGAACATCTCGCAAAATTACCGCGACGAGAAAATTCTAGAACTTATAACTTATACAGAGGCTTACCGACAATCGTTCTTCCCACGCGCCATTCACGAATGGAACAGGGAAGGAGGTACCAGAAGGGCACTCCGCCACACATCGTTCGGCGACTTGCGAAGTATGATGTAGATGTAGACCAGGCAGGCCATTCAAGTACCCGGAGGTTACTCAAGGCATTCGTGTTGTGCAGTGCGAGTTCTTGCATTAAGATGTTGGCTCTGAGCACTATGGGACTTAACATCTATGGTCAACAGTCCCCTAGAACTTAGAACTACTTAAACCTATCTAACATAAGGACATCACCGAGCGAGGTGGCGCAGCGGTTAGCACACTGGACTCGCATTCGGGAGGACGACGGTTCAATCCCGCGTCCGGCCATCCTGATTTAGGTTTTCCGTGATTTCCCTAAATCGCTCCAGGAAAATGCCGGGATGGTTCCTCTGAAAGGGCATGGCCGACTTCCTTCCCTAATCCGATGAGACCGATGACCTCGCTGTTTGGTCTCTTTCCCCAAAACCAACCAACCAACCAACCAAACTAAGGACATCACACAACACCCAGTCATCACGAGGCAGAGAAAATCCCTGACCACGCAGGGAATCGAACCCGGGAACCCGGGCGCCGGAAGCAAGAACGCTGCCGCATTAAGCTGTTGGGGTACGCCATTTGGTATCCTGGTCATGAGGAATATGACAAGAGTGTTTACCAGTCTTATTACGTAATTACGAGTATTTGGCACCCTTTAACAATTACAACCAAAGTCTTGCTCCCAATACCATGTCGGCAGGAGTCGGTACTTTCCGCGACCTCTCAGCAGGTTGTGTACAGTCTCGTTGGCGAAGACCTCATCGTCACAGACGGGAGCGCCACTCGTTGCTGAACACCACGAACTGCCACTGAATGTTACAGTTCAGTGTGCTCCACACCGTGCAAGTCTCTGTTGCCATTGGGGAGGTGTCGTCGTTAAATGACGCATAGAAACTCTGTATCTTAATCGAGCTTACAGTAATATATTGCCGACGGTTCTTGGCTTCGCCCCGTAACGTCTCCCGGACTTCAACTGTCATCATCCGTCTATTCGTCAAAGCCAGTAAAACACTCGTACAATTATCTCGTGATACAGTCCTTCTGGCTGCGCGGGATTAGCCGAGCGGTCTCGGGTGCTACATCAGGGACTGTGCGGCTGGTCCCGGCGGAGTTTCGAGTCCTCCCTTGGGCAAGCGTGTGTGTGTTTGTCCTTAGGATAATTTACGTTAAGTAGCGTGTAAGCTTAGGGACTGATGACCTCAGCAGTTATCTCCCATAAGATTTCACAAACATTTGAACATTTTTGAGTCCTTGTGGAAGGGTTCGTGCATACGCTTTTTGCCATACTGTTGTCCTGAGTCCTCAAGGCATTCGTGGTGTGCAGTGTGGATTCTGGCATTAAGCTGCTTGAATACGACGTTTGGTATCCTGGTCATGGGGAATATGACAACATTGTTTACCAGTCTTATCACGTAATTACGAGTATTTGGCTTCCTTTGACAATTGCAGCACTCATTACGCTGTGACTGCACTGCTGCCAACTGTCAGTGTGATCGGTCGTTATGATGCTCCCGTGTCCTCGTACGAAAGATTCAGCCTACCTCGAAGTACGATGTATGGCGATCAGCTGCACGTGCATAGAATCTGGACATGCTGTGTTGCCAATCTCCATCTTAGAAGTTGCATAACGTTAGACAGACGTTTTCACATCATTCTTTATCTGTAGAAATAGCTCTTATCTGTTCTGAAAATACTGAAAGTATCTTACATAAGTATTAAATTACATCAACTTATTCCAAAGGCATGGAAATATTCGACTATCTGTTGAGTGGTGTTGCAGCAGGGTGTTCATCGTAAAAGAAGCCTCACTTTCCGTCCATAAGTGCATAAATGTGAAACAAGTATTACATTGAGTCCAATTAACAATGACACAAGAAATCAAATATGACAGTTCGAATATAGTCCTTATGATTCTCAATTACTTCTCTATCTTCCAGGCTGTAACCACCGTCGACATCAAAATACACATGTTATTGCCAACAATAACTCAAATAATTGCCGTCAGACTTTGAAACAAGCAGCTACAACTTGACTGTCCATTACGTCACTGAATCGGAAAACAAATCAGTTTTGAAAACAGATTATCTGGCCACTCCCTTGTACTGCAGAGTTCCCTCAGCTACAGAGTCGCGTCTTCAGCGTCATCACGCTTAACGCTAACGTCAAACGGGCCGGCTTGGAGCAGGAGAGGCGCCACAGAACATTTTAATTTCCACTGTCTATACTTATACAAATAAATTCATGAAACTTTGTCAGCATAAGCATGAAGGATTCAAAATTCACACTCATAGCACTGGAAGTTCAAAAACATAACAAAATAATTTTTTTACATGCGAAATTTCATCATTTTTTCGCTTACTGTTGATTGCAGTTGTACACTTTTCTTCACAAGTATGAGAGAGTCTTCAATTAATTTTGCACAGCATACAAACCATACTTACAGGTGTATGAAACTTAAGAATTTATTTAATTTATGAAAAAATGAATGAGTTGTTAAAATTTAAACTTCATGTTTAGATAGAACTCAAATTGTATAGTTTATTATCTTAATTTTTACCACAGTCTTAGTAGCTTTAGAAACAGTGGAAATTAAAATGCTCTTTGGTGCCTTTCCAGCACCAAGTCGGCCCGTTTGACGTCCTACCCCCTTAAACCACCTCAAAAACGGAGGCCAGCTACACAATTAGGCCACCGCTTACTATGCCGGCCACACTATTAGGCCACCGCTTACTGTAATGTCCTGTCTTTCCCCAGCGCGTATCATCAACGTAATTTTAGAGTAACTCTTTTTTCCTACACAAATTTATACCATAAATTTATATGATGTTTACGTTTTAATGTCTTTGTACACTTTGTACTCGCTTCATAGAAAAAAATATCTCGGAATACAAACAGTTTTGGTTGCGAAATCAATAAATATCAATGACACTTTTCACCCTTTTGGGGCATCATCAGATTGTGTAAAAGTAATTGGAATTGTAATTCGTTCGTCATAAAACCATATAAAATGGACAACGGACAAAACACTAACTGTATATGTACTCTAGTTACTGTAGCGTCCATTTTCTATTGGACAAAGCAGTAACTGGGTAAGTAATCCAGGTACTGTTTTACATGACTTTATGACAGATAGGTTACATATCCCGCCATTTTGTATCCCATCTGGAAGGCGGCGCGTGGGTTGGATCAGGAAAAGGTAAAACACATCGGTACTGCTGTATGAATTTAAATCCCCTTTACTCAGTCAACAGGAATACATAACTTGGAATGAGGTGCGAAGCTGAAGCGAAGTGTCCAGGCTGGCTGCACCTGATCAAATGGGCTGAATCTGCAGCAGAGCTCGTAGAGCTGCACAGCACCAGCTAGAGGGCGCTGCCGTCGGCGTCTCGTGGTAGTGCCAACCTTTGAAACTATGCTGCATCGTTACTATCGATACCACACGCTACTTTTACACAGTTTGATGATACCGCAAATGTGTGTAACGCGTGGTTGATTTTAAATAATTTCGCAACAAAGACTGTTTTTATTTTTAAATAATTCGAAACTGGTTCCTGTAGCACCCTGCCACAAGGGAATGGAATAATTTTGTTTTAAATATCAGTTACCAAAACCCCTATTGCAGCATAAATAAAAAATTTAAATAATACTGAGGCACGTGTAGCAAACCCTGTATCATCTGAGGGTGTAGAAAACTACTGACGTTTATCCAAACAGTTCTTTAACTTCCATATCGAGAAGGCAATGAAGGAAACTAAAAAGAATGTATGAGTACGGAAACAAAATACGATGTGGCTACATACCAGCGCTACGTTCGGCAGACGACATACTCATCTCTTCCGGGAGTAAGGGATATTTTGGAGTGTGCTGCTTGATGACCTCTTGTGAAGTGATACACTTTTAAGCCATATTATGGGACGAAACCAGCGTGCGTTTAAATTGCCAGCTTCTAATCATTACAGAAATTTTGTCAATTCGCACTTTACCTTAATAGTAACATACATAAATTATTTCAGAGTGGAGTTAATCGTGGAATCGATGCTCTAGTCATTTTATCTTTACCAGATGCTCTTTGGAAACGCTGCTACTCGTTTCATTTCCCCTTCACGCTCGAACGCTTATTACTCACTGGGCGGTCATTCTTTCTGTTCTCAGCTACGCACCTGAGCGATGATTCGATGTACATATCATGTGGCCTTATGTCCGAGATTAAAGTTAGTTAAGTCATTTATCTGTTCGAGCGAAATTACAGTACAAACGTAGAGTACATACGAGATCACATTTTAACGCTTACGGCACCCAAAACAATAAGCGAGGTTTACGCAATAGAGGAGACGTGTCTGAAATTATTTCGTTTTAAATTGCTTGTATATTGTCTGGAGTGATTTGATGTGTCATCGTTCCTTTACAGTTTATACTACAAGAATATTCTCCACTAGACCTTTAACAAATTCTACTTACCTTTGTCAAATCGTTCCAGTGCCGAAGAAGATATTCTCTACCGACAAAGCACATATAAAAACTTTGTCAATCAGCCTTAAATGAACAAATTCTGTTGTCAACATTTGCAAAGAGTACATAAATGACAAAAGAAAACATATTAAACCACATCGCAAAGTAAACAATGAATTACTTTTCTAGGGAAGAGTGTTCAAAGAACTCTTCTGTGCAGGTAGGTACATACAAATAATTTAATTATTATTTTCGCCTTTAACAAGCAATATTTCAGAATATGATGTATCCTTATGTGTAATCAAATAGGCGACATACTCTGACTTCGGCTTTGAAACCCTCCTCCTGTGGTAACAGTGTAGCGGCTTCTCCGTCAAACCATTTAAACTACTGGAAGAATTGATCAGATTTTCGAAACAGGAAAGACGTAGCGATGTTAATAAATGCTGTGCATCTTGGATACAGAAAAATTCAGAGATAAACTAATCATACAACCGGATATGAAGGTACTGAAAAAAGGGCAAGGTGAACTGATTCCGACCCTTAACAAATTATTAACAATACATCTCTTCTTTTAGACCTAGCACTTGCTACGCCCTTCTTCTAGGAAAGCATACCGTTAAACTAATGATGTTTAAATAGTTTTCCTGTTATTCTCCTCAACGTATTTCTATCACCCATACAGCTGTGTATGTATTGTCACTACTTTCGTCAGATGAGCGTTGAATTTCAGAAGATGATACAGTTATCCCCCAGGAAGAAACTTGTTGTTGTTGGTTGGTTTGGGGAAGGAGACCAGACAGCGTGGTCATCGGTCTCATCGGATTAGGGAAGGATTGGGAAGGAAGTCGGCCGTGCCCTTTCAGAGGAACCATCCCGGCATTTGCCTGAAGTGATTTAGGGAAATCACGGAAAACCTAAATCAGGAAGAAACTTATCATCATCATCATCATCATCCTTGGCACTACAGGGATCCACTGACGACCTTCTGCAGAAGATTATCCCATTCTTTCCTGTTTAGCGCCACACTCCTCCAGTTATGAATTCCAATGTTCCTTATGTCCTCTGACACCATCCCCCTGTCTTTCCTTTTGTCTTACAGCTCTCCTGGATCAATCAATCACTCATCTACATCTACATCTACATTTATACTCCGCAAGCCACCCAACGGTGTGTGGCGGAGGGCACTTTACGTGCCACTGTCATTACCTCCCTTTCCTGTTCCAGTCGCGTATGGTTCGCGGGAAGAACGACTGTCTGAAAGCCTCTGTGCGCGCTCTAATCTCTCTAATTTTACATTCGTGATCTCCTCGGGAGGTATAAGTAGGGGGAAGCAATATATTCGATACCTCATCCAGAAACGTACCCTCTCGAAACCTGACGAGCAAGCTACACCGCGATGCAGAGCGCCTCTCTTGCAGAGTCTGCCACTTGAGTTTGTTAAACATCTCCGTAACGCTATCACGGTTACCAAATAACCCTGTGACGAAACGCGCCGCTCTTCTTTGAATCTTCTCTGTCTCCTCCGTCAACCCGATCTGGTACTGATCCCTCACTGATGAGCAATACTCAAGTATAGGTCGAACGAGTGTTTTGTAAGCCACCTCCTTTGTTGATGGACTACATTTTCTAAGGACTCTCCCAATGAATCTCAACCTGGTACCCGCCTTAACAACAATTAATTTTATATGATCATTCCACTTCAAATCGTTCCGCACGCATACTCCCAGATATTTTACAGAAGTAACTGCTACCAGTGTTTGTTCCGCTATCATATAATCATACAATAAAGGATCCTTCTTTCTATGTATTCGCAATACATTACATTTGTCTATGTTAAGGGTCAGTTGCCACTCCCTGCATCAAGTGCCTATCCGCTGCAGATTTTCCTGCATTTCGCTACAATTTTCTAATGGTGCAACTTCTCTGTATACTACAGCATCATCCGCGAAAAGCCGCATGGAACTTCCGACACTATCTACTAGGTCATTTATATATATTGTGAAAATCAATGGTCCCATATCACTCCCCTGTGGCACGCCAGAGGTTACTTTAACGTCTGTAGACGTCTCCCCGTTGATAACAACATGCTGTGTTCTGTTTGCCAAAAACTCTTCAATCTAGCTACACAGCTGGTCTGATATTCCGTAGGCTCTTACTTTGTTTATCAGGTGACAGTGCGGAACTGTATCGAACGCCTTACGGAAGTCAAGAAAAATAGCATCTACCTGGGAGCCTGTATCTAATATTTTCTGGGTCTCATGAACAAACAAAGCGAGTTGGGTCTCACACGATCGCTGTTTCCGGAATCCATGTTGATTCCTACATAGTAGAGTCTGAGTTTCCAAAAACGACATGATACTCGAGCAAAAAACATGTTCTAAAATCCTACAACAGATCGACGTCAGAGATATAGGTCTATAGTTTTGCGCATCTGCTCGACGACCCTTCTTGAAGACTGGGACTACCTGTGCTCTTTTCCAATCATTTGGAACCTTCCGTTCCTCTAGAGACTTGCGGTACACGGCTGTTAGAAGGGGGGCAAGTTCTTTCGCGTACTCTGTGTTGCGTTGAATATCTTCTTAATGAGTCTGCCGTTAGCTCTCAGTCCATGCCCTACCCATTCTAGTCTTTTAAACTGACAACGTCGGTTGCCACACATAATATTCTTCCACTGGGCCAAGAATTAACTCCAGATCTCGCTTTCACATCTTCCAAGTTGCTTTTCATTGGATCTAGTTAATACACATGCTTGAGCACTATATCTTAGTATTCCTGAACAGCAGTTTGGAAGTTTTCGCAGGTCGTGGAGACACTGGTAGGCGGAAAATCTCCAGTTTATGAATTTCAGAGCCGGCATTGTTCTTACAGTTTTCTTCTTAGCTACATACGAGGTCAAACTTAAACCAACCAGAATGAATTGTCAGCCTGCAGCGCAGTGTGCTTTGATTTGAAACTTGCCGGCAGATTAAAATTGGGATCTTTGCTTTTCGCAGGCAAGTGCACTGCTGGCTGAGTTAATCCAAGCACGACTTACGCCTCGCTCTCACAACTTTGCTACTGCAGTAACCTCATCTCCTACCTTATAAACCTCGCAGAAGTGCTCCAGCAAAGCTTGTGCGACTAGCACTCCGGGAACAAAGGATGTCCTTTTTAGCTTGCCCCAGGCATCGGTGCGTTGCATACCTGTCCGGCAGCGGTCGAACAGCGCCGTATGCGAGCAGTGACATTAAGCTAACTGACCTTACTCTTTCGCAGTTGTAAAAATAATTAGGAAATGTCTGATGTCAGTTGTGTAGGTACACTGAGTTATAGTTTTGACTGAAACCACTAGCGTCCATCTGTTTTCGATACCCGTGAATGGAGCACTAGTGAGTTAAAATTGCAAGAATCGGAGATTTTGCTAACCCTGCGTTGCTGAATTTTATGGGATTGTATTAGAAAACTGAGTCATTGAAAAATTCAGAAACGATGACGGAAGCGTCAGTGATGTAGTTATACAGCATGTTGGGGATGGCGTCAGGTACATAACCTGCCTTCGGAAGGTCCAAATGACGTAATGAATCGTGAATTATATGGCTGTGGAGATGTACTGAGCGCGAAAAATGACAAATGGTCCTCCACATATAGACTTCGCATTGCACGAGCGTAAGAACCGTTAGGATGGATTTGAGAAAGGTTATGCCATCCTGTTTTGTTATAGAAAGAGGTTTTGTATCCTACGGCGGCCAGCGATAGACCTGTTGCGGTTTTGAATGGCACGATCATTTACGTAATGCAGCTCCCGTAAACAGCCGGCTCTTCCCCCGCGAACGCCAATACCCCAGTCAGTGTATGGCCGGGGAAGCAGGAACCGCTGCGTCTGCAAGTGAGTGTGTGTTTTGCAATAACGGTACCTGCGAAACATCCTGTTTGCAGAATGAAACAAAGTGAACAAGCAGTGACGAACGTAGACCTATGGAAGCGTTCAGTTCTAACAAAACTGGTTCAAGCACTGCTAGCACTACGCCAGGCAATAACAGTAGTAAACTCGAAAAACCTGAAAGAGTAGAGGCAATGATCAAACAAGAGCAACAGAAATGGACCGCATGCAACATCAGAGAAAAAAGCGCACAAAATAAAATATGAAAATGATATGATAAATCACAGAGCAAATGGCGATTCCGGAAGCGTCTGAGACGGCAACGTTACCATTCGCGCAGCCTTCCAGTTGTGTCCACTCCATGTAATGAAGTAAACCACGAAATAAAGGCAAAAAGAAATGTGTGTGAAATCTTATGGAACTTAACGCATTGGTCATCAGTCCATAACCTTACACACTACTTAATCTACATTATCCTAAGGACAAACACACACACCCATGCCCGAGGGAGGACTCGAACCTACGCTGGAACCAGCCGAATAAAAACCATGTCATTTGTTTTTCAAATGAATATCGGCTCACAAGTAGGATAGCTCTCTCCTAATCGGGTAATATACACAATGATAACCGACAAAAGTACATAGACTCCGCATTAATTCTTGAATAATACTATTGTTGTCCCACCCGATAGCAACCATCCTCGCCGACTAACGTATCGCACAGCAATGCTAAATATCTGGAAAATCCGGAGTGAATGTAAAACAAAACGCATACAGAAATTTTATACGCAGAGTCGATCAATATAGCGCTAATGCAAATAGAGATTCCAGAAGAGACACGTAAGGTAAATAGACGCGAGACTATAGGAAACTTCGGGAACGGCTGCGGTACTAGAACTGCTATAATGATCATTGCAGACGCGGGGTGATACATGTAAAAGTGCCGTATCACGCACCTGATATATCTCGTCTAAACGCGGGAACGCTCACCGTTAAGCCCATTTTACACGAGAGACTTTGAGATCAGAGTCGACTACTCGACATGCGTAAACCTTTCGTGTTTGCTTGTGAATCACAGCCGATCACATAGCGTCGATAGGTCGTGTCGAGAACGGAGTTCGAAATTTTTCGAGTATGCTGCATTCTGCGCATGCGCAGAAGAGGGCACTGTGGTGGCGAACGGACAACTACGCGGATTTCCGTTATCACACCTCCCTCCTCAAACCAAAGTGCTACTCACACCTTTGCCCATTCGGTACACCTCCTAAATTCAAACAGTAGTTATTCTAGAAGTACTGTCCTACAAGAGAGTCAACATTTCTGAAAACAAGAACTTATTTACGATTTACAGAGAAGAAGTCTACTCTGTGCATAAATAACAAATAGTAAAATGAGTTTAATGAAAATTATTTCAACAATGATAAAGTACTTGACGATAAAAGTAATATTTGATGTTATTTGGCACTTTAGTAAGAAAACAAGAGACGAATGATATTTACATCCATCTACATCTACATCCATACTCCACAAGATACCTGACGGTGTGTGGCGGAGGGTACCTTGAGTACCTCTATCAGATCTCCCTCCTATTCCAGTCTCGTATTGTTCGTGGAAAGAAAGATTGTCTGTATGCCTCTGTGTGGGCTCTAATCTCTCTGATCTTATCCTCATGGTCTCTTCGCGAGATATACGTAGGAGACAGCATTATATTGCTTCACTCCTCAGTAAACGTATGTTCTCGAAAATTCAATAAAGCCCGTACCAAGCTACTGAGTGTCTCTCTTGCAAAGTCTTCCACTGGAGTTTATCTATCATCTCCGTAACGCTTTCGCGATTACTAAATGATCCTGTAACGAAGCGCGCTGCTCTCCGTTGGATCTTCTCTATGTCTTGTATCAACCCTATCTGGTACGGATCCCACACCGGTGGGCAGTATTCAAGCAGTGGGCGAACAAGTGTACTGTAACCTACTTCCTTTGTTTTCGGACTGCATTTCCTTAGGGTTCTTCCAATAAATCTCAGTCTGGCATCTGCTCTACCGACGATTAATTTTATATGGTCATTCCATTTTAAATCACTTCTAATGCCTACTCCCAGATAATTTATGGAATTTACTGCTTCCAGTTGCTGACCTGCTATATTGTAACTAAGTGATAAAGGATCTTTCTTTCTATGTATTCGCAGCACATTACACTTGTCTACATTGAGATTCAATTGCCATTCCCTGCACCATGCGTCAATTCGTTGCAGATATCCTGCATTTCAGTACAAATTTCCATTGTTACAACCTATCGATATACTACAGCATCATCCGAAAAGAGCCTTAGTGATCTTCCGATGTTATCCACAAGGTCATTTATAGATACTGTGAATAGCAACGGTCCTACGACACTCCCCTACGGCACACCTGAAATCACTTTTACTTCGGAAGACTTCTCTCCATTGAGAATGACATGTTGCGTTCTGTTATCTAGGAACTGTTCAATTCAATCACACAATTGGTCTGATAGTCCATATGCTCTTACTTTGTTCATTAAACGACTATGGGGAACTGCATCAAACGCCTTGCGGAAGTCAAGAAACACGGCATCTACCTGGGAATCCGTGTCTATGGCCCTTTGAGTCTCGTGGACGAATAGCGCGAGCTGGGTTTCACACGATCGTCTTTTTTCGAAACCAATTCTGATTCCTACAGAGTAGATTTCTAGTCTCCATAACAGTCATTATATTCGAACATAATAATTGTTCCCAAATTCTGCAACTGATCGACGTTAGAGATATAGGTCTATAGTTCTGCACATCTGTTCGACGTCCCTTCTTTAAAACTGGGATGACCTGTGTCCTTTTCCAATCTTTTGGAACGCTAAGCTCTTCTAGAGACCTACGGTACACCGCTGCAAGAAGGGGGGCAAATTCCTTAGCATAGGCCGGCCGGTGTGGCCGTGCGGTTCTAGGCGCTTCAGTTTGGAACCGCGTGACCGCTACGGTCGCAGGTTCGAATCCGGCCTCGGGCATGGATATGTGTGATGTCCTTAGGTTAGTTAGGTTTAAGTAGTTCTAAGTTCTAGGGGACTGATGACCACAACTGTTAAGTCCCATGGTGCTCAGAGCCATTTGAACCCATCCTTCGCGTACTCTGTGTAAAATCGAACTGGTATCCCATCAGGTCCAGCGGCCTTTCCTCTTTTGAGCGATTTTAATTGTTTTTCTGTCCCTCTGTCATCTGTTTTGATACCTACCATTTTGTCAACTGTACGACAATCTGATGATGATGATGATGTTTGGTTTGTGGGGCGCTCAACTGCGTGGTTATCAGCGCCCGTACAATTATCCAATCTTTTCTCAGTCCAATTTCGCCGCTTTCCTGGATGATGATGAAATGATGAGGACAACACAAACACCCAGTCATCTCGAGGCAGGTGAAAATCCCTGACCCCGCCGGGAATCGAACCCGGGACCCCGTGCTCGGGAAGCGAGAATGCTACCGCGAGACCACGATCTAGAGAATCTAGAGAAGGAACAACAGTGCAGTATTCCTCTGTGAAACAGCTTTGGAAAAGACATTTAGTATCTCGGCCATTAGTCTTTAATCCTCTGTTTCAGTACCATTTTGGTCACAGAGTGTCTGGATTTTTGTTTTGATCCACCTACCGCTTTGACATAAGACCAAAATATCTTAGGATTTTTTGGCAATTCAGTACATAGAACTTTACTTTCGAATTCTTTGAACGCCTCTCGGATAAAGTTAAAAGCCGATATCTTCTGCATTCTTGATACTGTTTTATGACCGAGCGGGGTGGCGCAGTGGTTAGGTAGGACGACGGTTCAATCCCGCGTCCGGCCTCCTGATTTAGATTTTCCGTGATTTCCCTAAATGACTCCAGGCAAATGCCGGGATGGTTCCTCTGAAAGGGCACGGCCGACTTCCTTCCCAATCCTTCCCTAATACGATAAGACCGATGACCATGCTGTCTGGTCTCATTCCCCAAACCAACCAACTGTTTTATGC
Organism: Schistocerca cancellata; assembly: GCF_023864275.1. Lineage (NCBI taxonomy): Eukaryota > Metazoa > Arthropoda > Insecta > Orthoptera > Acrididae > Schistocerca > Schistocerca cancellata. The sequence goes on along the minus strand of NC_064630.1, from coordinate 614,504,539 downwards.
GTTTGAAAGTATACATTTTCTCGAGAGATTAAATGCATATATTTTGAGATGCTTAGACGACACTTTTCCCATTTTTTCACCTACCATGTAGAGAATTAACCACACGATCTTTGACAAGAACATCGACTGTGAAGTTTGCCTCCGTCAGTCACAGACTTTGCCATTAATAAACTCTATTATCATTGTGTCTTCTTACATTTTGTTACTATATTTCTATTTTTCCGTAAAAAGGATAGTTCCTCATAACCTCAGTTTCACCGTTCTGGTGCCGAACTACACAGCAGGACGCTCCACAAAACAAGCAGTTCTGGCGCTTACGTGTAAGCGAAAACGACCACTCGTTGGAGCAAAGACTCGGTACAGGAATGAAACACTAGGAGCGCTGCAGTAGACTTCCTAGAGTAGTAGTCAACTGAGGTAAGAAAATTAATCCGCTAAACGGTGCTTTAATATTGCCCTACGGAGATAAAAGTACGGAAGCTCGGAAGCATTTCTATAAAACAGCAGTACTCAGTTTACTAAGATCTCTCTAAGACGGCCTAATTATAACAGGACAGTTTGACTGAGTTGTGACAGAAACATCAGACGCCGAGCTGAAACCGTAGGTAAGAAACTGGGCACCTCGTTAGCAATGTAAATGTGAGGAATACCTGGTAGGTACAGCGTGACTGCACCGCGGAGTACACATTCGCAACAGGCCAGTCAGCAAGCAGGTTAGACAGCATTTACGTGTCCCGCAACATACTGTCTAATCAGACGGAAATATAATTTTACCACAATGTTTTTCGGATCACAGCCCTTATGACTAAAATAAATCTATATCGCCAGAATATTTATGAGAGTCGATGCTTGTGGAAGCTAAACTCATCGGTATTAAATGAAACGGTGAGGTACGCCTGACTTGAAAGAAGAATGGAGATGGATGGCTACACAGGTATGACACAATAGTGAATAAAATGTGAGGAGACAAAACTCAGAATAATCTCAATGCATATGGCTAGAACAACACGCGAATGGGAAAACAGCACTAAATAATATCTGTTCCTTGGCTTGAGAGACCTATACAAGAAAACCGATACCACAAAATACTTGAAAGGCACTAAGAAAAGTAATGCGAAAATAGTCACATTTACAAGGAAGTGACTATTTGGATACCAGCTGAGAGCTAGAGAACATCCCATGATGCAACCGGAATTTTTCCTACGTACCACCTAGTCCAATAAAAGCGTAATGTGAAGAAAAGGTTAATATACGAAACAAAAACATCTTATGGGAAGTATCAAGACCTATCGAGAAATACTGGCGACAACTGCAGAACATCTATCTGGGTAATATGAAGAAGATCCGACTGACGCAAATGAAGCCGGAAAGTTGATAAGCTTCCCTCACGAAGACGTCAGTAAAGAGGAAAATGCTTCCTTGATAGAGAAAATGTCAGAGCAACAGGTATTCGACGCCATTAAACGGGGCCCCAACAACAAGGCACCAGGCCCTGGTGGCCTGGCCATAGCATTTTAGGTGGACTGTTGGGAACTGCAGAAAAATCCACGTCCAGAAATATGTCACGTTCCTACTGAAATTCGAGAAGGGCTGTTTGTCACGATTGCTAAGAGGCTGAAAATGAAATCTCTGAAAAATATAGACCATTACCTCTAATTTATTGTGGTTTCAAGATATTTCATCGAACAACTGCGAGGAAAATTAAACCCTTAACCAACAAAGTTGTCGGAAAATACTGACGTCAGTGATGCGTTAGCAGTTTTGCACGTTGCTAACGTTATATCAGCAATTCTGTCACTTTATCTTCACGAAGCATTTCATCGTTTTAAGATTCATTATTTAAACGAGACTCTGGAAAAATTGGTTCATGTGAAGAATTTTACAACGCAAACGAATCCACGCGTTATTACTTGACTTCTCGTCAAGAATTTGTGTAAACGGAATCATAAACAAATCGATCAATATCAACTGCTCGCTCAGTAAGGGCTGTCCGTTGCCCATGCTACTGATCATTCGCGTATTGGAGCCATCACTTGCAGCTGTTCACCCAGAAACTGCCGGGCTGGCATACCAAGAAGAAAACTAACAACGTGTGCTTAAGCTAATGATGTGAACATTTCAACGACACAGAAGGAAGCCATAGCAAAGATCCGGGAACTAGTTGACAGCTAGAGAAAAATCTTCCAACGCAACAATAACCAATCGAAGTTTTAGAACTATGAACATAAGATCTGACGCAAATTGTAACTAACTGATAGAAACCTCTGATATTATGAAAATACTGGACATACATATCAGAAACTACAGCGAGCGAGCGCAATCAAGTGGAGAACGGGGCTCGAAGCTATACAACGGTGACTGCCAAAATACTCTCACAAAGAATTTAACATCACGAAAAAAATTCAGTGCGTAAATAATGTGGCGCTGCGCATAATATATTCCAGTTCCAGCGGTAACAGTATGTGGAATGGAAATTGCTGTTAGGTGGCTGTCAGATGTCGCATGAAAGAGGAGGATTGCAATATATATAAACATCAAAATGTACACCTATCTTTCTTGCGAAACGTGCTTCATAAATCGTCAACACTTTCAAAAAAACTGGTAAGTTATATCGTGAACGAGATAGATCCAACAAGCAGAGAACAGCCAATCGATGTAAACTACATCCATACCAGTCTTAGACACTTATGCACATTTTTCGTAAGTTATATTGAAAACTCAATTGTAGGGAATCCAACAAAGAGAAAGATATACAATGCATTACGCCGACAATGTGCAAGCAAAACTGAAAAGGACTGGAAAAAGATATGGATAAATATCGAGAACTGACTGGTTAGTTCAAATGTACGGTCTATGTGGTACGAAGTTAACCACCAAAAGTTTTCCACAAACTACGTAAAATACGCCTTAGCTTAGCTCCTCACTAATGTTTACTCGCTGTAACGTAAAGTACTCGATACCTCACCGCCTAATTTACTACGAGAAACCTGAAAGTTGGCAGAGGGCGAACTCCCTAACATAACGTCTACTTCGCCATGCAAGTGCAGTATAGAAGACATTGTGTTCCTGGGGAAGTCATTTTAGCCAGGAATGATAAGCACAACAAACTCCTAGAGTACACGAAATACGAAGAAACTTTGCCCAATTATTGAGCACTGTACTGTAGAACATAAGCTTCGGTTGCTCCAGAAGGGGAGCCTTGTATGTTCAAGAAGAAACTCCTGGCTGATTTAACAGAATAGCCTAGTTACTGGTAAACGAGGACTCTAGCTTGTGTTAGAAGAGACGCCTTCGATACTTTCAGCTTGTAGGACACAAGTCAATTTTAGAATCTTTTTTGTGGAAGCGGAGATTTCTTCCTTTACAAGACGACTGTCGTAGTCTTAAGCTTAAGTGTTGGTTGTTCTAGAAGAGGAGCCTCGTTTATGTTAGTAGAGGTTTCTTATTTGCGATGGAAGAGAACCGCTGATCTGAAAGAGGAGACTCGTATATTTTCGACATAGAAGAGAATCCCAATTTGTTTTAGGAGAGGACCAATATTTATTTCAAAATAGGAGCAATATCTGTTTCAGAAGAGGAGGCTAATAGTTTTTAGGAGTTGGTTTGTTGTACAGGAGGAATCGTCGTTGCTTCAGAAGCTGAGTTTCATTTGCTTTCGGAGGACTGTTTCTTTTTTTTTCTTTTTGTTTCGACGTAGCGCCATGAGTGTTATATTACGTTGAAGGAGAGTATTACACGTCATGCATTAACAAACCGTAGAATATAGAGCGAGAACCTAGCCGTAGAACGCATTTGTGTAGAGAGAAAGGATTCGCTAGGAGGGAAGAAGGGGAGCTGGGAGCCATTCCTTTTTTTTTAAAAAAAAGGAAAAAACCAACCACACTTGCCCGTGAAAGACGAAGGACTGAGGTTCGTATCACGGTCCGGCACACTGTTTTAACCTATCAGGAAGTTTTGTATGAACCAATTTTTATGAATGATGAAAAAATGATCTGTCTCACTTGGAGGCATGAAGTTAATTTGCCCTTCATTTATCTTTAAGTTCGTCCTTATATGAGCTCTTTGAAGATTTGTAAAGGATTCTATCATTGCTGTTTGCGTTCTTGCAATTATATAGATACCACCTGCATATCCCAGACCTGATTTATGCAGGTCAGTCTCCGTTGCTCTGATGTCCAATTTTAGCCTTTTCCAAGGCTATATTTAAGAGAAGGTGAGATCAAGAATTTTCTTACTCCTTTTGGTCGTCACAGCACTACATAAAATATTTTATATCTTAACTTTACTCCACACGTTTTGCATAGTAACTTTCACTAAAAGGCGATGAATTTAAGGGTAATCTCTAACTCTTCCGTTCCTACATACAGCTCCTTTCTGTCAATAATGTGGTAGGACGATCTAAAGTCTATATAGAGGTGATGTCTATCGATCTGAAATTCCTTACATTCTAGTGTTTGCCATATCGTGAAAGTTTGATCAACAGTATTTGTTGCTGGACGAGATCCTCATTGATAATCATTAACAGCATTTTCAACATAGGGTGCAAGCCAACTAAACTGGAAGTTGTAGAATATTTTATATGCCATGGGTAACAGGCACTTCACGATATCGTCTTTCTTATGTTTTGGGCATGTAATACTTAGGTTGCGTTCATTATGGAGACTTTCAGGTGCCTAAATCTTAATAACAAGCTTGTGGAAATGTTTGACAGATTCCGTCATTGAATTCCTAGAGCCGTTCTCAGTCTATTAGGTCCATTCCTGGGACATTATTATTTCTCAGCTTCTTGATGGCTGTCTCCACTTCACCAACAGTTGGTGCTGGTTCATCTGTTTCCGAGTTCCTTGTGTTTACACAAAGATTCCTTGGTTTTCAGTTAAATCCTCTTTCAGTAGTTCGTCAACGTGTTGAGTCCATCTTTCATATATTATTTCATTATCACGCAAAACTCAGCCACCTGTATCTTCAAATATATTCGTCCTAGACTGGAAATCTTTTCAGCCTTTAACTTTTGATAAAAAAAGCTCCAACTTCATTCATCTCTTTCAGCTATTCCTTCCAGTTCTTCACTTTCATGCTATCTCGTTTTCTTTTTGTGCAGCCTGTTTTCTTCCTTTCTTGCTTTTTCATAATTTCCTACTGATACTGGACTCTGGCTTACTGTTGCATTCTCTTGTAGGGCTCGTATTTAATTGCTGTTACTTGTGTACGTACTTCATCAAACCAGCCACCGTGTATGGCTTGATCTACTCTTCCTAGACCTTCGCCGGCAGCGGGGTGACTCATAGGTTCTTCTATATTTCTTCGATTCTCTCACTATCGGGTGAGTAGGATGGAAACTCTTTCAGCAGTCCAGGTACATGAACTTAACAACATAGACTTTTATTGCATGAGATCCACTTACCTTCCTTGAATTAGATGTACTACTTCTGACTGTTGATTTTACAAGGTAATTGTCAGCTTCTAACACACATAGTCTTGAATTTAGTATGTGGTCGATGTCCCGAGGAAGCGTGAAGAAGAAGTCTGATCACATTGCCATTTGACTCGTCATTTTGACTATGTTTTCCAGTACAAGACTTATATTATCCTCTTTTCCTTTTTTCTTAGCATTAACATCATCAAAAATTGTCTTACAGTCTCCGCTTGGAAATTCATTGTATGCATCATCTAGCTCATCAGAAAAAATTTCTTCTCTTCATCACATTTCAGTTGCCTCGTGAGCACACATGGAGTTTGCACAATCGGTGTGATTTCGTCAGGAATTCCATTTATTGTTATACACAGTCGATAGTTATCCACGAGATCAAATACTTCCGTTACAGCTCCAGTTTGACAGTAGTTGAAAGTATGTACAAGCCAAAGCTTTCGTGGAAGGCTGCCAGATTGCCATATAGTGTCTTTATACACTGACGGGAAAAAAGTCGCAACACCAAAAGAAATTAATGAAGAGTCATGGTTTTCTGGAATACTTTTGTCTAGGTAACATAAATAAGTCATTAAAATTGGAAGTTCACGCATTAATGTAAGCGCGGTATAACCCTTACAAATGTGAAATGCTGGTACATGAATAGCTAGTGTTCACGCCAAAATGTTTGATGTAAGCATGCAAACGTATAGGTGCCGGATTTCGATTTGTGACACGTAGTTTCATACCTGTTGTACTTGGTCAGTAGATACAGGGACGGTTAATGCTTTTTATGGATGACGCTGGAGTTTTCGCCCTGTGATAGACCATATGAACTCGACTGGGGAGAGACCTGGTGATCTTGCAAGTTAAGGCAACATGTCGACACACTGTAGAGCACGGTAGGTTACAACAGCGGTATGTGGGTGAGCGTTATCCTGTTGGAAAACATCCCCTGGAGTGCTGTTCACGAATGGTAGCACAGCAAGTCGAATCACCAGACCGACATACAAATTTACAGTCAGAGTGCGTGGGATAACCATGAGAGTAATCGCACCCAGCTCATAGCTCCAGGTGTAGATCCCGTGTGTTTAGCACGCAGACAGGTTGGTTTCAGGCCCTCAGTTGGCTTCCTTCTAACCAACACACGCTCCTCACTGGCATGTAGGCACAACCAGTCTTCATCAGAAATCTCAACAGACCTCCACCTTGCCCTCCAATAAGCTATCGCTTATCAGCACTGGTTTGGGATCGGTGGACTGCAGGCCACAGGGTGTCTGGCTCGGAGTTGCCCATGAAGTACCCTATTTTTAATAGTTCGTTGTGTAACTGTGGTGCCAACTGCTGCTTAGATCGCTGCTGCAGATGCAGTACGATGCGCCAAAGTCATAAACCGAACACGATGGTCTTCCCTCTCCGTGACACCAGGAGGACGTTCGGAGCATGGTCTTCTTGTAGCCGTACATTCTCGTGACCACCCCGGCTAGCAAACGTATGCAGTGGCTCACTCATTCCAAGTCTTTCTGCAATATCACAGAATGAACATCCAGCTTCACGTAGCCCTATTACACGATCTCTTTCAAACTGTGTGAGATGTGTATAATGGCGTCTTTCTGGCCTTGAAGGCGTTCTAGACTAACATCAATTCACCATGTCCAACCTGAAAGTAATCTAACGCTGACACCTGTTACAGCGTTTACTTCCAGCAAACCTGATTTTCATTCTCATATTGGCCTTACTAGCACCGCTCTTAAGCGATTGGGTCGAAATTTGAATACATATCGCCTTTCAGTTGTAGAAACACGCTTACCAATTTGCGTTTATGTCGCAGAAGCTCTTCTCGGTGTTGAATTTTTTTCCGTCAGTTTATATCTGAAAAGCCATATGTCCATTGCAATGTGAGAACGGATTGTACATTAAATGTGTCTTATCGTTTTTTGGCTTGTTATTTAGTGACTAATACAGCAGTTGTGCAGTACTCGAATTGACATATTGCATATTATGTTGAAAGAAATGCTCTGGGGGTAAACGTAACTAACCACCTATTGCGGTGTGGGCGGGGGTATTAACGGGAAGGGAGCGAGAATGTGGACAGACAGAGGGTGGATGAGGAAATAGACAGACAGCGACGTGATGGTGGAAATGGACGGAGAGCCGGTGGGTGATTAGACGGGCAGAGAGAGAGAGAGACGAGAAGGTACACAGAGAGAGGAGAATGGAGGCCAAATAGGAAATTAGAATAAATAACCTTGTAAAGCCAGTTTTTCAGCTATTATCACATAGTTATGACAGTGAATCGTACGTCTGAGAAGGGCGAGAAATAGCCGTTCAGTGCGCTAAAATTTTTAGTACAGTTATGAAAAACTAAACCACTTATTTCATTATCGTCTCTCGATAAAAAAAAAAGACGACTATCTGCAGCTGGCTCTTATTTAAGCGATTCACATCGTTCACTAGCACGTAAAACCGATGTTAAAACTGCGCAGTTGTCGAACTGCCGTGTGATGGCGTTTTTTGGGGCTGTTAAAATGTGTGCGAGGATTAGGAGAACCGCATTCCTCTCGTGAAATATGCACTGTGATCGTGTGTTCATTGAACGTATTAAATGACCGTCGCTATAACTTAACAGTGGGAAGGCAGCGCAAACTGGAACCAATCGAGACTAGACAAATCACACAAGTTTATGTGGTAAGTTCTCGGGATGAAATAAGAGTACTGTCTACTTGCGTCTGAGCAAGAGAGATCTACGACTTATAAGAAACTATCAGCCTTGATTGCTGTAGTAAAACCAACCTTTACCGAGGTTTCAGCCCAAATAATTGAGCCTTCTTCAGAAGATATACCTGAATCTATGATTTGTCTAAGAGGGCATGGTCTAGAAATAAAACTAAAACAGCCCTTAGACAGATTTATGATTCAGGTATATTTCCTGAAGAAGCCTCAATTATTTAGGCTGAAACCTTGGTAAAGGTTGGTTTCATTTCCGCAATCGAGGCTGATAGTTTCTTATATATTAGATTATCACGATTGCTGACTGTGCTGCAATGTTAAAAGTACAAAAAAAGACCTACGACACTTGCATGCTGTTACAACGTAATGACAATTTATATTCACTTTATACAAAACGAAGAATCATTGTTATATTTTGAGGAAAAATTTTTCATTCAGCAGCAGAGTGTGCGCCTTTATGAAAGTTTGCAAACTCGGACATGAAGTACTGGTGGAAGTAGAAATGTCGTGAGTTGGGTTTGGATATCTCAGTCGGGAGAGCAATTTCTCGACAAAGACGAAAATCCCATTTCGGATTCCTGGTTCGAAGCAGTTTTGATCTGTCATGAAGTTTCTAATCATGGTCATAGTGCTGTTAATACTGTGGGCTGTACAATAAGCTGTTCATGCTACGGACACATTTAACGAGGGGAGCTGAAATTAACGTCTACAATCCTTCTAGTTCCTGTGGTTGTGGGAGCGTCACATAGATGACGCGAGTTTGATGCTGAAGAAGAATGATCATACGGAACTAATCGAAACTGTTCCGAAAGATTCGAAGAGATGACACTTCACACTAATCTGCACAAAAAGAATTGACCTGTTGATATAACGCCCTACTTCATTTTTATTCTTATGTAGCATAATTCGAGAACCAGTTCTGAATTCAGATGTACTGGCGTGTCGTCTAAATAATAGTCCTCCCCGTTGTGACTAGCTTAGTTTACGTAAATAACGCTCAAAGGAAAATTGTACTTACGTTATTTTTACTATTTATATTACTAACTATTAATCCCGTGCGTGGTAAACCCGTTCCAGTTGCAGCTTGTCTAGCTAATGGCTTCAAGAGGCTACACAAATCTGACTTTCGGTATTTCGTACTATTGCATGAACTTAAAAATTTAAAACGCAGTCATATTCCACTCATTAAGAGGTATAATATTATATCAAAGGTTTAACACAGTAAGTGAGGGGTTACGTTAGGAACTGTGCACATGTCTTGAAGTAGCGTACTCACGGCGCCCATATAAACAGATTATAATCATCATGAATTTGAGAGTGCGGTTACTTAATAATATATCCATCAGACTTACCATATGATTTCAATTATTTAGAATATTTTATCTCGCTAATACAACCAAAAAGTGAATAAAGGATAAAAGTTTATCGCTTATCACATTTTCGCCGTTCGTGTAGAAAAGCTTTAGCATAAAGCATGACGTTTTAACTTATTACTTCATTACTGTTAACTACTCACAACAGATTTCGCTGACATTATCCATATATGGGCCTACCGCTAGATGCAACTGCAAAATTATGCAATTGTATAGTACATATCTCAGGAGAGACGACGTCATAAACACTGAGATGCGTGAAAAACTAGCTTCTGATTACAGCGGAGGACAAAGTATCCAGACTATACTTATCCAGTGTTTGTGTTAGCAACTTCCAACAAACTTTAAACATAGTTCCAAACCTTTTCTGAACTCTTTTTGGCTTCAATACTTATCGTCAACTACTTCATACGATAACTCATTTGGGAAGTAATCAGATATTCGATGCTGTTATATACATGGGAATACTGTACCCTAATTCAGTAGCTTTATATGTTACCAAGAAAGAAAGTCCAAATTGGGATGAACGTTGTTTACTGGTGAATCTGACTGGACTAGTCCTCTTCACATTAATGGTTCGGTAGATTACACTTGCTGGATTTAGGCAACTGAGTCAGACACCCATAAAAAGTGCTATCATGAAACAGATTCTGAAACGATCAAGATAAATGTAGTCAGGATTGTATCTCGGTTAAATGCTGATAATTAGTCCCAAGTACGGAAAAACGGTAGGTTACCATTTAACAAAAGGAACGAAAAATAGTCATTGCGATGGTGTTGCGCGCCGGCTGCTGTGACCGAGCGCTTTTAGACGCTTCAGTCTGGAACCGCGCGACAGCTACGGTCCCAGTTTAGAATCCTCCATCGGGCATGGATGTGTGTGATGTCGTTAGATTAGTTACGTTACGTTCTAAGTTCTGGGGGACTGATGACCTGAGAAGTTAAGTCGCATAGTGCTCGGAGCCATCTGAACCATTTTTCGGAAGACATTGCGTAATAGGACTACGAAAAGCTGGATATTCCTTCCTGGAGCTTCCATTCCACTAGTCCCAAATCATCACCATTTGCGACTTCAGTGGTGGCAAGCGAGATGCCATTGGAGGGCAGGGAGGAAACCTGTTGTGTTTTCTGATGATGGCTATGTCTTGGTTAGGAGGAGATCAGTTGCGGAGCTGCAACTAACCTGTGTGCGTGCTAGACACTCTGGTCCTACACATGGAGCTGTTGTCTGGGTTTAGATTGCATATGGCAGTAGAAGCGTTCACGTGGTTATTCTACACACTCTGACCACAAATTTGTACGTCAATCTCGTGATTCTACCTGTTTTGCTGCTATTCATGAACAGCGTTCCAGGGGGTGTTTTCCAACAGAATAACGCTCACTCACATACCGCTGTTGTAATCCAACATGCTCTACAGAGTGTCGACATGGTACGTTGGCCTGCTCGATCACCATATTTATCTCCAATCGAGCACATATGGGACATCATCGGGCGACATCATCAGTGTGGTTATTCGACCTGTTGTACTGCATTACATGAACAGCATTCCAGGAGGTGTTTTCCTACAGGATAACGCACACCCATATACCGCCGTTGTAACCCGACATGCTCTACAGACTGTCGACATGCTGCCTTGGTTTGCTCGATCACTTGATCTGGCACCGATCGAGAACATATGGGACATTATTGAACGACAAAATGGTTCAAATGTCTCTGAGCACTATGGGACTTAACATCTGAGGTCATCAGTCCCCTAGAACTTAGAACTACGTAAACCTACTAACTTAAGGACATGACACACTCCATGCCCGTGGCAGGATTCGAACCAGTGACCGGAGCGGTCGCGCGGTTCCAGACTGAAGCTCCTAGAACCGCTCGGCAACACCAGCCGGCCATCGAACGACAGCTCCAGGGTGATCCACAAAAAAACATTAACCATCCCAGTATTGACTGACCAAGTGCAACTGAAATGGAACTCCATCCGACACCTCTACAACAAAACGTAAGCACGTTTGCATTTTTACATTCAACGTTCTGGCCGTTTCAGCGGTTATTAACGCACCAGCATTTCACATTTGCAGTGACTTGTCTCACGCTTACACTGACTTGTGAACTTGCGATATTAGTCACTAATATATGTTACCTAGACAGGTGTGTTCCTGAAATTTAATTACCCTGTATTAAGGCCGCCGGTGTAGCCGAGCGGTTCTGGGCACTACAGTCTGGAACCGTGCGACCGCTATGGATGCAGGATCGAATCCTGCCTCGGGCATGGATGTGTGTTATGTCCTTAGGTTAGTTAGGTTTAAGTAGTTCTAAGTTCTAGGGGACTGATGACCTTAGAAGTTAAGTCCCACAGCACTCAGAGCCATTTGAACCATACTCTACATTAATTATTCTTTGGTGTGCGATTTTTTTCCGTCAGTGTACATATCTTACCGGATCTGCCTCGAATGCGTGGGGTAACTGTGGACTATTTTGTAAGAGCTTGGAGGCTACAATCCTTGGCGCTGTAGAGCAAGCAACGTTCGGCCCTTGTTCCGACGGCGCGGTCTGTGTGAGCTGGTCTGCCGCGCATCTTTCGTCAACCGCGGTGCCCCTACCATCCTGGAGTCGGTAATTGCTTGGATACGTGTGTTGACAGGAGGTCGTCTGCCTGCCGGAATGTGTGGCTGCAGTCACGTAAGTTCGTCTCACTTTCAGGGAGGCAGCCATCACTTCATGTCCGTCTGCGTGGCAACACTTCAATGAGCCAAAGTGCTCTACGTAAGCTATCGAGTCCCATTATGTGCACAGTACACGACGGTACATTGCATAAACTTGAGGGCACTCTGCTTGACGCTGCTGCGTTCTGGCGTGTGCACACGCAATTAATTATATGGGATTTATCTTTCCGACGTGTATAATGGTGCCAGCAAAAACTACAAATTAGAATGACTACAAATGCGTCAGTCGATGGCGTATTCCGATCACGTAGAAACTGTCAGAATTACAAAAATTCACGAGATAAATGTAGCTGGTCGACGTTTAACAAACTGTTAAATTTTAGTAAGGACTGGTTCCACAGCCCTTGTAAAGTTACATTAAATTATCATTCCACTTAGATTGTACCAGAAACCTTTGTTGGTTATTTATCATGATCGCATTGAGCTTTGGGCATTACTTGTATCTCATCACCTTTTACTCTGTTTAATTGGCCACTTGTTTGCGTATAGGTCACTGATTTTATTTATTGTTACCTGGAGTTTTTACTTTGTTTGTGCCTATGCTTATGGGCGCCATTCTGTTGAGACTAGGTAGTTACTTTACTGTATTTATCTTATGACTCGCCAACTGTTGTCAGATGGATTGTTGTTCTAGGAATTGTCATTGCTTGCTTTCAACAATATTGTTCACATTTGGGTTTTGATTGGTGTAGAATATTTCACTCATGCATACTTAGCTTATATCTGACCCATAAGTTTGCTAAATATTTATGTTTTAGACTGTCGTTTGTTTTGACCGACAAGCATTTTACTTTAACAGTCATGTTAGATGTTCTAACAACCCTACCACTACAAAGGTTGTTGCAATATCACGTAACTCATTCCAAAACATCATTTCACAATATAAAACATACTTGAAAATATCTTCCTCACTGTTAAAGTTCACATTTCATAAACTGACTACAATTTGCGTCTTTTTGACATGACGGCCAAAGCTTGACTCTCTTACAACCGCTTACGCGCCCAACAATCAGAGTTACAAGTACGTCAATGATCATAGTGACAAAAGAAAGAATACACATAAGAATAATATCATTGCAAAATATACATATCGATGTATCGAAGTACCTCTACATTAATAAAATCATATCTGAATGTTGTCACAGAAATATGTTAACTATTTTACAGAAACACAGTAGAATATTGCTGGTATCGAGAGGTTGAGGTGAGGTGCCGCAATGGTTACGTAATTCAAGTACCATTACAATGTCTACGTGCTAATGCGCTTAGGGTTCACTTATTTTCATTCATGTGTCTGTTCATTCATGTGTCTATCAGCTGCATTATATTTAAAACTCTTTTCGCTCATTTCTGTACGTAAGGGTATGATATCGACTCTGATGGACTCTGATGGACAATACGTGTGGTTTGTGTTTCTTCAACCGCGCTGGATACATGGGACTTGACTTATGTCTCTATTGTGAACATAGTTTTTATCATTATGTAAAATATTTGTGACTTTTTAAGCTGTGGTGATATGTGTTCTAGCGCAGTGTTGGGAAGAATGGACAGATTTATACCTCCACATGTAATTGATCTTATAATACTCGGTACCATGTTGCCATACACTGCAACTTCATGGTGTTACGTGGATCCTATTGTCGATACATAATTAATTCCACCTCCTTAGTTTTACGTAATTTGTAAACGATGTGTGATTCCTTTTTTGGGGACTGATTGCTTCCGGACGATCTGATGATGACAAAATACCGAAATTGCAGTCGTGATATATCAATACTGAAGGTATTTTACTGCCCAAGCGGAATGATAATTTTCAGACACTGTTATATGTATTCGTAATTATTACTGAAACCAGTGCACAAGAATTGTTCTTGACCTTGAGGAGCCGTTAGAACATTAATTTAACTGGTAACGTGGGACAAAAATTCACGTAAGCGTGCAGAGTCCTGCAGCGGTAGCGTTCAGTAAGCTAATCTCGGTCTTCCAGCCACGTCAAGCATTTGAAAAGTCACGAGCTTTCGACCAAACACTGTTTGGCCACGATAGTCCTTAATCAGAAGCTCATGGTGTTTTAACCGCTTGATCCATGTGCAGGTCCGACAACATTTTACAATTAAAATTATCTGCTCTGACTTCCACATTTCAAACAGCATTAAAAACTTGATCTTTAAGAGCCTTTCAGTATAAATTTCCGCTTTTAGTACATAGCGTGAGGAAAACAGTGATGGTCTGGCCTTTTTTCATCTGTCTGACATACTTCGATTTCCGATAACAGTTTACTCTGGGATTAACTGCTCTCCTACTTCTCGCAGATATCTTGACAAGTAAAGTGATATTGCTTGAGAGATATCTGTATAAAACAGCCATGAGATATCAACTGCACATTGCTGGTAAAATTTAAATTCCATCTCTGTTGTCGATTGCCTTTGCTCCTGCGCATATGAAAGATTAAAATGGCTTAAACAACTGCATTGTAAATTCCAATATCTGTCACAAAGCAGATAATAAACAGTCATTAACTAATACAGAGACATTTTTAAAAGAATGAGGAAAACATCGTTCATAGGAAACAAAATGTCGGAGCAAAACAGAATTAATCGGTCTTTGAAACGAGATTTCTTTAAATTTATTCGCCGCAGTGCTACAGAAGAGCGCTGAAAATTAGGTGGACTGATAAGGTGAGGGATAAGAAGGTTCTCTGGAAGTTCGGCGAGGGTAGAACGCATGGAAAACACTGACAATAAAAAGAGACAGGATGGTAGGACATCTGTTAAGACACCAGAGAATAATGTCCGTGGTACTGGAGGCAGTGTAGAGGGTAAAACTGTAGAAGAAAACAGAGATCGGAATATATCCAGCAAATCAATGAAGTAGGTTACAAGTGTCGTCTGAGATGAAGAGGTTGATACAGGAGTGAATTTCATGGTGGGCAGCATCAAACTTATCAGAGACTAACGACTCAAAACAAATAATCATGAAACTAAATATACACGTTGAAGGGTGTGGCCGAAAAAGATACAGATTCTAGAAGGTGTAAACTAAGACATCTTGTTCTGTGAATTAATGTAGGAATATGACCGAATTGAGCAACATTCTTAGCATAAATAAGTAAATATGTCTTATACAACCTTGGGTTGAAATAGCAAATTTATGATTTTTGTTGTGTAATGTCGAAATATAAGCTGGAGTAGTAAGGTGTAAACATCTTCCAAGAGATTATGATTTTTAACAATGTAATATTATTTCACAATGTGATTATTAGAAGGATGAGACACTCCAAATTTGTGCTGTATGGTTTGTCTAAAAATTGTGCTGATGCTCCCTATAATGTGTAGGTATGATGTATTTTTATGTCAATTTTAGCATTACGAATGCAGGTCGAGTGTTCCATACATTGCAGTAAATTCGAGTGTCTAATTGTTCTCTTCTATGGGATCACTATTTTATAAGAAGCTGTTAGTAATTTCATTAGCCGCCTACATGTCTTACTTGAGTTTGGAATCCTATTGACTAAGGTGATTACTAGCACAATTACATAACTCATTCGACTCGAAGTTATATTTATTTTACTTTTTCTCACCGTGCCAAAGCCAAGTAGTTTAAGAAGTGCTGGAAGCTCTTGGGAAGAAAACGAAAAGAAAAATTACAGAAAAACGTTTGAGAGTAACTAAAGATAAGGTAATGAGAGCTAGAAAGGTTGACAGTTCAAGGAAAATAAGTTACCGAGATAAAAGTTGTATAAGTTACCAAGATAAAAGTTGTAATACAGAGCCTTGGCTTATTGTCACTTTAATTGAAGTTGTAGGTTGAAGAAGAGGTCAAAAGAGAGTTTTATATATTCAATGAAATAACTACCCAACGAAAAGCAACTCTAAGATGAGGGCAAGATATAGCCTTTCTTATAAAAAGAAATACATACTGGTCAGTGGAATGTACAGCCTACTGTATAAAAAAGTCAGGATAAAGGAAGCTCCAAGACCCAAGAATAGTAGAGAGAACATTAATAGCCCTCTTAATAGAACAATTGTATGAGGTACAATAAAAGAAATAAAGTATTTTAGTTACTTGTGGAAGACACCAAAATGACTTAAAGTAGAGGAATTGCAAGTAGACCCCAGAAAATTGGATAACAAGACGAACGTATAAAGAATTAAATGGACAATGTATTGAATGAAAACGTAATAGAGTGCATACTTTCTGAGACGTAGATCCTCCAATGCTAGGCGGTATATTGGGCAACAAGTTTCCTCTAGCGAACTCGAGCACCTGCCAGGTTTTTAGCTTTCTCCCAGTCCACGATACAAACACGAGAGTAGTGGCGATGATAAAAGCCTGTGAAGTTTAGTTGTGGCGAGATGGCTGCACGAATAGCTTGCATGGCAGTGGAATGAATTTCTTTACGGAAACATTATAGGAACAGACAGAGATCAGAATACGTGAGTTGAAGGGGGCCTTCGGCGTAACGAATATGCAGATATGTAAAGAGTTTCACACGTTAGACAAAAATGGAGGATGCATCGAACTACTCAACGGAGGAGGAAAAATAGCTTTTCTCTGCTGACAATTCACAATGATTAGGACTGCAGTTGGAATTGTAATTCCATGTCCTTCATTCCCTTAAAAGGTTGTTTTATGTGTTTTATACGGCGTACAATTCAGCAGTTCAATGAACTTTTTAGTTGTATCGGATGTAAAGTAAGTAATGGCAAAATCTAACTCAGGTGAAAGATACGATAATAGAAGCAAAACCTTTCCGAATACGAGTCAGTAGTTGAGCCAAATGTGTGGTTACGAGCCGCTATTGACTTCGATACGAAATATTAGGGGACAAGTATTTAAAATATGAACTTTTTGATTAAGACCCCACCTCATAGGGTCAGAATTTCGGTCATTGCCCATGGATAGCGACTGTGGTAAGAGCATGTTGGCACCGGTGGTATAAAGGGTGTTTCAAAAAGATTGAGCAGATTTCAAAACTCCGTATTTACTGACTTAAATGTACTACAAAACTGGGATTCATTAAAAAATACTCATAAACTCTTAAAGCTTTAGCTATGCTATTAGAAATGCTCTATATGTCTAACAGCTATTGCTTGTTCTTCCTCCAGTGACAAAGTACTCTTGAATCGGCCGCAGTGCTCACTATCTCTGCCTGTTTCAAGATGTTTTATTAAGACAAGCTGTGAAAAATCTTTGAAAATGGGAGCTCGACACTGCGAGAATACAAAGAGTTGGCCAAGAGCTTGATGGTACAGCATCTCTGCTAACTGTTGTCGAGTTGATGTGAAGGCTGTTACAAGCTTATAGCCGCCAGTTCCGGTACAGATTTTTTCTAACTATTAAACAGATTTAAGATCACCCAATACTCGATCAAAACTATGCCAATTTCACACCGAAAACGTACAGAAGTGACTTACCTCATTTTCTTCTCTTGTAAGCGTCCGACTGCCACGAGCCTCCAGAACAGAACTGAGGAGATGGTGACGTATGCGCTGCCTGGTATGAGAACGGTGAACTTTTGTTTTAGTAACCTGGAAACGCGATGCCTCACTCGTACTTTTACCTCCACCTACCCTCCGTTGTTAAGGTGAGGCATGTGCGAACTGTGAGCCCAATTAGATGCGGACTAAATCGTAAAGTGTACAACTCCAGTATACCGTTACTATCTAGGCTCATATTGCAGAGAAGTTGACGGCGGTTCGTTTGCGGACCCATGTTTACTGGAGCGATTTTGCTACTGCTGTATACTTTTAAGTAGATTCCGCAATTAATTGTTAGCCAAAATGGGTACGTCTAGTGAGCCTCGTACTCCTCACGGCCCAAGTGCCAGTGTTGCCACAGCCTCTTCTTGAGACTACTGCTTGTCTGCTGGCAGGAGTCCCACACTGCCACCGCCGGCCTGGCTGGTGTTGTGCCAGACAGCTTGTCGCAATCTCTGCGACTGCTAGCAGGAGTACGTGTGAACGAGGCCTGCCATCCCATTGTCTGTCGAGACGTGAGCTGGCAGCCTCTCGTGAAGGAGCAACTATTACGTCTTCTTGCGCAGCGCGAGAAACAATGAGAATCCATTTCCATGACACAGTTACGTGTTACGATACTTCATGCAGCATGGTGTTAGCAACAGTTCGTGACGAAAGAGTTGAGACTGACATACAACTAACATGATCAAAAGTTATTACCGTGAGTAGAAACGCAAGAAACACACAGGATAACATTTATAGAGCTTTGCGTAGATTGTCTATAGCTACTAGATAATTTGAAAAAAGCACATTTCAGCTATCAGCTTTACAACCGTACGTTTATTCGCTATCGGTTTCGGTTTTGCAGTAATCTTCACAGTAGGTAGGTACAAATAAGACGAATATAGAATTTGAACAAGCATCACGGAAATTGGAGAAATTTTTAAAAAAGTCACATCTACAACCATAGTAGTTACACAGTACACATCAGTGAATCAAGCGTACATTTTCGTCACATACGAGTATGACCCAACCAAATGTAGAACATATATTGTCATAAAAATTTGTCATGACACTGTCTACACAAACCCACAATTACGAGTTAGTGCACATTTGGTGATAACTGCACACTTAACAATCGACACATTGCAACAGCACATTTCAGATACTACATGTTCATCAAAGACATCACGTTGAAACACATACACACTGTAAATACCTAAAAGGTTACTAATGTTCTTTAGTCTAGTCAAAGATTACGGTAACAGATATACAGAAATAATGTGGCGCGCTTTCTCTGCACAACAACTTAAGTACATTATGTGTTATAAACTGGCATATCAACTTCAGTGTTACTGAAATTAAGAGAAGATATTTATCTGAACTAAATCCTAAGTAAGTCAATTTCAATGTTATAATGGAGCAGAACATCAAAAACATTATAGAAGTTGGTAATTGCAGATCAGCAGATCAACAGTCTGTAAAGTTTGTTCATCCTTTGTAAGATTAAAATTGTGTTAAAGTGGCTACTAGACATGATTAAAGTACGATTTGGCCTTTGTGGAAACAATTAGCTGACAGTAAAAGCTCTGCAGAACGATCTCAGTTTACCAGATGTAGACAATTGGCCATACCGCTTAACATATCTACCTACGTACATATTATGGGTATAATTTTTGGCTCTATCTAAATATGATTATCAACATTAAAGGCGTGTTTGTCACTCCTCGGTCTTCTCATATTTATGTTTCATTTGAAGTCAGCAATTCATTAACTTCAGTTTAACCTCTCGGATTTCCTCCAGCTCACCTATTCCAACCATCTTTTCTCGAAAGTTGTAATTTCCAACCTACACCTTCCTAGGAAACTTTTCTCATTTTCACGTTCGTTATTACAATTCTGCCAAGTCTCACATCTACAGGTACGTCAATGTCGCTATGGCTATTGTTTGTAGGGTTTCATAATTGGAGAGTAAAAAAGAAACTAGGATGAAATTAGACATATTTGGTATAGCGCTCTATTACACTCTGATGCTTTAATGCTCTTACTCATTCTGGCTGCATTTCATTCGTATCCATTTGTAACTGGTTGGGGTCGTTTGTTTTTATGGCACACATTTGATTATTATATTTATTAATTTTCGTTTCTTTTAATTTTCAACCTTTTTTAATTTTTATCCTATGGGCTAGCTAGTACTTTAGTTAAGTTGATATCAAATCACTTTTACTCATTGCTTGTAGCCGCTTCTTCTAATAGCCGTGCGCCTAGGTTAGTTTCACTTTTAGCAACACTAGCCCCTTCTGTTGGTGTACCACCGTACTAGCGCGGGTAACATGGCTCTCTATTACACCGTTTAATCACCTGATATCGACTCATTCGATGTACCTGTGTACGCTGCTCTTCATCTAGCAGCTCTGACCATTTTAATGTATTTTCCGTTACTGTTATTTGTCTGTGCTCCTTCCTTCCCTTTAAGCATCCGTTCATACAGTTATTCGTAGTTGTTATCCTTTTAAGGTCATACACTTGGTTTTATTCAATATGGTTTTGCTCGACGACTCTTCCTTGAGATGTTTTTTTGTCATCGTTCTGACGAGCCACCTTGCTAGCTTTGATAGCCTTTCGTGAGTGTTAATTTGTTTCCTTAAATTTCTTAAAATAAATTTTAAAACTTTTGCGCAGCTCAGAAGCATGCCACTTAACTTGAAATTTTATATAATTACATCCTAGTTTTTTCATTTCTTTTAGAAAATCTGATGAAGCCTTAATCAGGCGAAACGCTTTATTTGTCTCCTTATATAACAACGGAAACCAGTTGCTGTACCAATCAGCTCATCGTGGAATGGAATAAGCTTCACCAAGGACAGAGTTTTGACGCAGCGCGGCGCGTCCAGTGTGGAGGGCAAATCATGGCTACTCTGCCCAACAACAGAAAAGTTCTGCTCAGAACTGTTGATATTTTGAAAAATACCGGGAATCTCGTAGATCGATATTTAAAAAGTGTCATTATCGACCACGATGTATCGGAAAGTTATCGAAATTTCTCCGGACGAGATTTCGCTGTACTAGAGAAAAAAAAATCTGCAGTACATTGTAAATAAACTATCAGTTTTAGATCTGTATATTTAATTATTGATTTATTATTACATATTCTTTACACCAACAAGCTAGCAGGCTGCCTATCCATATTAGAAAACGAATAAAAGGGAAACGATACACGTTCATGCTTGGCGATAACTACTTTGTTAACAATGGTAATTGCAAGTAAGTGGCACAGTGAAAAGTGTCCGATGGGTCCGTCGTTCGATTTCGTTGCATATCGGATTTCTTTGGAACACTTCATTTCCATTTCCCCGTTTTTTTTTTTCATTCCTGCAAAAGCCAGAGAAATAGCTGACGTATCGTCGAAATGTCGTGGTGATGTTAAACTTTGCTGCTTATGTTGGTAGCGCTGAGCAGCGATTACGTCGGCACTTCCCTCACACATCTCCGACCACAGCAAGGACCAGTCATGTCATTTAGATTTTTGTTCATCAGTTTCAGAAACTGTTTCTGAAGAACGTTGATTTCAAGAAATAGCGCACTAGTTGCGTTGAAATTGTTTTTTAATGCAGCTGCGGTGCTAATTCTTCACATCGGTTATCTTGTTATTCCATTGAGACTGCCAGCCCCCAGCGCGGTCGGACTTCTTCTATGTGCCATCAATACGTGATTCACACAGCCAAAGATAAAGACTGGACTTGGTGAAAGCTTAATAAGTATTAAGACTCCTGCACACACAGAAATTAAAATTACTCTACTACAATTTCAAAAGAACAATGTCAAAAATTTACCAAAAATTGTGAAAAAATGTAATATAAAACAAGGAATGTCCTCACTCGACACTGCCATTTCAGTTTACATATGTCGATATATCGGCAAAAAATTCCTCTGATAAACATCGATGTCTTTTGGCATGCATGTTGATATATCGATAGCCGGCCGAGCCGTTCTAGGCGCTACAGTCTGGAACCGCGCGACCGCTACTGTCGCAGGTCCGAATCCTGCCTCGGGCATGGATGTGTGTGACGTCTTTAGGTTAGTTAGGTTTAAGTAGTTCTAAGTTCTAAGGGACTGATGACCTCAGATGTTAAGTCCCTTAGTGCTCAGAGCCATTTGAGCTATCGATATCCCCATAATGTCTCAACAGCCCTAGTCGCCGCATCAAAAGAAATTGTTTGTTCGTCCGCGGCCCTGTTTGGGCGTAGTTACTCATTTCATATTTGTCCTCAAACACGTTTTCGATGTTTCATTTAATAAATATCTGTGATAAACTTCATCCTTGTTTAACCACCTTATATGTTGTAATCTAAGTTGACCTTTACATCATTTCCGATGTATTCGCATCACATAAACTTTCAACGACCACCAGCTTCGATAATGTGATTCTTTTTATATAACTGAAACCTTTCCCAAAATCTACAAATGCAACTTCAGTTTCTAACTAGATATCTCTACTCATTTCTACTAGCCACTCGAAAATAAACACGTCTGCGAAGCGACGTTCTGCCGAAAACAATATCGTACATGCAAACTGAATCTGTTCGTCTCTACGTCTCTTTATAATAATATTTGAAAGTAGTGTATATTGGACATGAAAGATACAGTATGGACCTTTACCTGCCAGTCGATAGCTTTCAACTTGGTATTTAATTTTGTCAATGGCAAGATTAACGTTAAGAGTAGCGCGATGCTCAATGGAAATTCACGCATTAAACAATCGTCAGCAACGGGAGGCTTCAAATGTATAGCAATTTTTTTAACACGGGGTAGGAAAGGTAATTACGAGACTTCCATATACGTCAGAACCCGTGCTTTGTGTCTACTAATGACGTCTGTTACGCACGTGACCCACATACTGTCGTCAGACAGAACGTGATAGAGGTCGGTTTGCATGAAGCACATTAGGGAAGTCCATAAGAGAACTATTTGGCTCCTTTGTCTTCAGAACTGAAGTACTGTGCGTTATCAAGCTCTTAACGTCTTCGTTACCTGTTACGGACAACAACTGTTCATACAAGCATATGGCGCTTAACATTTTACACAATTTGATCACACCCCTCATAGATCGCCTTCATTTGCTTGTAGTATGTCTTTGAAACGTTTTTCATAACCGAAAGGGTAAGTCTGATTTACTTCCTAGGTTGATTCGAATTCTGCTGCTGGCTCTCATATAATAGACAAAGTGTGGAATGCTAGAAGACAGGTTTATCTGCTTTTGAGACTTATTCAACACTTCATTAACTGCCACTTAGTGAAGCAAAAGGATGGTGAAAAAAAATCTAATTAAATACTGTAAGAAAACGACATTTTTATGCAATCCTGTTTACAATTACATGCATAATGTTTCGATTACCGAAAGAAAAGAGTGTCATTACTAAAAGAGAATCGTGACTGAAAGTTACATAGTTTTTCTTGACCCACCGTTAGCGAAACCAGTTCTGTGTGTCTGGGACGATGAGGTGACACCTATATGATCCAAGGAGGCCTTTTACTTAAGAACTTTAAGTCTGACATGTCTTGTAATGGATCAACCTCTCAAAAATTATGTAAGTATACTTATGATGAACCATTTCATTAGACGTAATCAGTTTGATGGGAGAGACAGCTTCGTATAGTTGTGAATGGAGGGTTTGGGGAAAATAGATGCGAGTGGTTCAGCCCGTAATAAGGGGCTGGTGTGTTTGTATCTTTTCATAGAACTCTAGCGGAGTTTAAATAACGTGGATAGACGGTTTAGGGCCATCTGCGATCATTCTGCTCTAGTCAATCGTTCTAGTAACACAATTCACATCTGTTACAAAGGCTTTATGAATCGCTTCTTAATGTAAAGGCGGACTAATGCCATGGTATGGTAGCTTCTATGTATGTATTAACGATATTAACGATGCACAGTGTCGCTTTTGTTTATATTACTATCAAGATTCTGTGAAGAAATAGATCGAGACGAGCATGAGTGATTCTGTATTTTTTTTTTGTCTGAATAACATTTGCAGTCTACATGGTGTGCCTTTTCGAAATCATTTCTTCCCCCCCCCAACATCCTTTGTTTATCTGCACTGAGAAATGAATACGCCATTTCCTTAGATTGAAGGTGGAACAAGCCGAAACCTATTCCAAAAACAGTCAACATACGAGTAATCTATTGGATTACGGATTGACGGTGACCACTTCCAAGAGACAGTTGCGCAAAAAACTGAAAAAAAGCAGGCATACAACAATGTGACAATCAAACAACCCTGTTTACTTTCCCACATCCGGGTAACACATTTATTTGCTTCGTTCACCCGCAAACAGGAATATGCAACACCCGTTTCTTGGCAAAAAATCTCGCATTTTTAATTTCACATATTTTCATACGATGAAGAATCTCATCTACGTTGATTAATCCATTAACAGTACCACTGAATCACATTAGTTCGATGCTTCTGCTTTCAGTAGTCGGATTACGATTTAAAACTTTGTAGCCTAAATTTAGATAGTATGTGCCAATTAAAAAGATCCTAAAATACAGTACAGAGCAAATTTCACGTGTAACTGTCCTTGTAACTCCGTATAAACAAGTTTTTAACGAATGAAGAAAATATTATTTTTAAGTGTCGTAAATAATTAACTATTTGTCTGGGCTCTTCGGCGTACAAATGAAACAGGAGATAGCTTCAGTAACGGAAGGAACTTGGAATGTCTTCTACTTATAAATAACTGGTCAAAAGCAGTGGGAAAACGCAAGCGTTCCTTAATGCAGTATAATGTTTGAAAGACATGGCTTTAAATCCCAACCATGATGCTCATATCTTTAAACTTGTGACCATTTTTTTACTTTTTTCTTATTTCTTTCATACAATAACGTAAACGATTCAGAGTAGTAACCTCATGTTGTTCCTGTAACTTTGAATCCTTTTGAATACACACAGCAGAAACTAACAGATCACATGTCTCCATACACCGTTGGAACGAATATGAACAATAGAACAAAAATCAGTGTTAAGGTTTGATGTGGACATGGTCCCCCTGAAAATGAGAAATAATTGGCTGTGCCGAACGGAATGGATAACGTATTTGCTACACAATTCAGGATATCTCAAAACGAAAAAGAGATGGGAGCGAGGAATAATAGTGGAAAGGAAATTAGTGCCTCTATGAGCAACTTAAAAACTGGGATCCAAAATGGTTCATAATTGTTGCGTAGCCCCTTTCTATAGCGAACCGATGAAAGTTATATAGGATTTCGCACTCAATCCTCCAACAAAAGGGTGCAAGTGAGAAAATGTAGTACGACATTTAGCTCGAGTTGGGCATTTGGCAATCTCATTTAACGTTACTTATCTTAATTTACGTATTTTTATGAAACTAATTAATTTTTAATAATCGTCATAGATGAGGAATGTTACTTATTATTCTTCATCTATTTTATTTGCGTCTTATTTACCGGGTAGTTATAATTAAACTTTCCCAGTTTAACACCTTATAACACGGAAACCAATTACCATACGAGTACCAAACTTGGTGGGATTAATGTAAAGCACATGGGGAAGAGAAATAACGCAGAAAGAATTCAACTGAAACACTTAATGTGCTGCTACAGTACATCGTACCATTACATACCGGTATCATTGATGCTGCAATAGAGGCTCAATATGGCGCCCATCAGTGTCCAGAAGAGTGTGAACGCGCAGGATTGAATTCTCCACAGTAGAACGAATCATACCCGTAAGTATGCTGGCTACCTCTCTTGATATGCTGCGCTTCAGATCAGCAGATGTGTGAATGTTCCCCTGGTAAACCCTGTCCTTCACGTAGCCCCACAACCAGAAATCACAGAAAGACAAGGTGGTCGTACTGGCCAAGAATTTGGAAACGATATGCTGATAATTCGATCGTTTCCAAATGCGTTTCGTAGAAGCCGTAAATTCAACTAAATACCTAGGTAGTACAATTACGAACAACTTAAATTGGAAGGAACACATAGAAAATTTTGTGGGGAAGGCTAACCAAAGACTGCGTTTTATTGGCAGGACACTTAGAAGATGTAACAGACCTACTAAGGAGACTGCCTACACTACGCTTGTCCGTCCTCTTTTAGAATACTGCTGCGCGGTGTGGGATCCTTACCTGATAGGACTGACGGAGTACATCGAAAAAGTTCAAAGAAAGGCAGCACGTTTTGTATTATCGCGAAATATGGGAGAGAGTGTCACAGAAGTGATACAGGATTTGGGCTGGAAATCGTTAAAGGAAAGGTGTTTTTCGTTGCGACAGAATCTTCTTACGAAATTCCAATCACAAACTTTCTCCTCTGAATGCGAAAATACTTTGTTGACACCGATCTACATAGGGAGGAACGATCACCACGAAAAAATAAGGGAAATCAGAGCTCGCACGGAAAGATATAGGTGTTCATTCTTTCCGCGCGCTATACGAGGTTGGAATAATAGAGAATTGTGAAGGTGGTTCGATGAACCCTCTGCCAGACACTTAAATGGGATTTGCAGAGTATCCATGTAGATGTAGATGAAGCAGGTGAACTTCACGGCGATGTGCGGTGGGGTCTCATCTTGCAATGAAACTGTTGAGTTCAAAGCGTCTCTCCTGTATGGCGGGTATGGCATGCTGGCGAAACATGTCGCGGTAACGCTGACCAGTCACAGTTGCACGTCCTTGGTCTTTGAGCGTCAACGTGTTCGAAAAAGAATAGGTCTATGACAAACGTCGTCGTGAAGCCACACCATACGGTGACACGTTCACCATACTGGGGAAATTCATGCACAGTGACTGGACGTGAAGATCCCCGCACTCGGCTATTCTGTGTGTTCACCTCACCCATCAGAGAAAAATTAGCTTCATCTGTCGATGGATGGTCCAGGTCCAGTCCTTGTCAACTTCAATCCCTGCGAAAAAGTGGGGAGCGGAGTTAACACCTAATCTGGGGTCCTGTGCTGTGGTGCGATATGGATCTCTTACGGATACCATTTAAGAGTGGTTTAAAACACCACGAGATGTTCAACTGTCGTGACACAGCACGAGCGCTGCCTGACAATCGGAAATTGCACGCAGCGTTGTCTGCCATTGCAACAGCGATTTCATCAACCACCTGTGATGCAACCGGTCGTGGCGGCTTGCCGGAGAGACGCCCTCTTCTCCAGTTGATTCGGACTTCTTCATCATGCATCGCACAGCAGGTGGAGAAAGAGGTCGCTTCCGTAATCCTTTCACCTGCGATATTCTCTGAGTGCAGCTTCAGCATTACTGTTGTTTTGATAATTGAAAAAAATGGTTCAAATGGCTCGGAGCACTATGGGACTCAACATCTTAGGTCATAAGACCCCTAGAACTTAGAACTACTTAAACCTAACTAACCTAAGGACGTCACACACACCCATGCCCGAGGCAGGATTCGAACCTGCGACCGTAGCAGTCCCGCGGTTCCGGACTGCAGCGCCAGAACCGCACGGCCACCGCGGCCGGCTTTGATAATAGAGCTTCACTAATAATACCCTGATCCTTTTGTCCAAGCTCATGGTGGCACGTAAGCATGTGCACTGCTACTGATCAGGTGTGTGAGACTATTAATCAAGATGACTGATCACGGCACCTGGTAGCCATATTTAGAACTGGACGGTGGCGCTGTGACGCATGCAAATCACCCACCCGGTACTCTGGACATTATTGCTACCAGTTTTGGTACTCTTACGGTAATTAGTTTCCTTGCTATAACGAGTTAAATAGGGAACATTTAACTATAACCACCCCGTACTTCATGGTTTACGCATTTCTTGGATCTTTGAAATTTCTTCCTTCTCTTCCTACACTCTTATCTATTCGTTTACTGAATATTTTTATAATAATCTCACTTGTGCTGAATTTCGAAACATCGTCCTTTTTGCCTATTGTTACCAAACTCATTGCATTGTACAGTAATTCTGTATATACTTTCTTTTCTTTCCTATTTTACTCTTGTCTATGATTTCATCTCATTTTTCAGTGGTCTGTGAATGGTGCCGTACACAAATTAAATTTTAGCTATAGACGTTGGAAGTTCTAGAACGCAAATCCACGCTATTTTCCCCGGCTTCTTCTACTTAACCTACTTCTTCTCCTTGTCGCTTTACGCCTTAAAACTACTCCCCAACTATTATCATCCTCAGCAGTTGGTTGGACACTGACGTAAGGTAATGTTGTGTTGTTACGTCGAAGGAGATTCCCCCACTTTGTCGTTATTGGTTAAGCGTTAGTGACTACTAACATACGGAAACAAATGCGTAACAGGTCTGAAACGAGCTATCAGTATTTATAACGGCATCGAGATGTCTTTCAAGCAGTTATTCGTTTCTTGAGGAGAGCGGTTTGATAATCATTTCCTTAAAGGCTGGGAGCCACGAATTCGGAAGTCTGTTTTCTCTGTAGCAATCCAGATAATGAACAAATAGAAACTATGCTTTTATGGCGCTGGAGCTTATTTCAGACTTCCTTTCCACATCATTCCTTAGCTAATTACAAGATACAAAGGTTACGATGAACGTCCTGTTGAAACTGAAGTCATGAGGGAAGGAAAAGGAGTCCAGTTGTGGAATGCTGAATAAGAAATCTCAAGCTGATTAGCTAAATAAACCATCTACGTATTCGGTACCTGATTAAAAGAAGAATAACAAGAAAACCTAAATCGTTATTGATCATTCCCTTAACCATTGCGCCACACCACTCACAGATCGTTGCCAATAGCGATGGCCTTAAGAAGCGAGTAAGCGTCATCTTCGAGATTTCAAAGAACTTAATGAAGTGTAATTATATAAGAGCATCCGCCACAAAAAGAGAAAATTTTTCTGCTTGACAGAGAGCTACATTTGACTGTAATAAATTTTTATTTTTGTCGATTTAGTAACGGACGTTAGAGGGCAACTTAATTTGCAACAAATTTTTCCTTCAACAGTCCTTCTCAACTATCGGTTGTCGTATTGTGTCTGTTTTGTATTAAAGCTTCAACATCATCGCAATATTCTTATTTTTGGACTGTTTATCTCGAACGGAATTTGTTTTTACAGAACTGGTTTGTAAGGACTCTGATTAACAATTTGGGAATGGGCTATTAAACCGAAAAGCTGTTCTTGAAGATGATACAAGTAATGGGAGTCCCAAAAGCGCAGTTAAGCACGGAAATCTAGAAAGAACACAATATAATGTTCAATAACGACCATTAAAGGTGTGCAAAATAAGTGACGCTAGGTAAAAACATACGGTAGATGCTACATAAAGAATTAATTGTGAAAAACTTTGTACAAAATTTATGCAAAATTTGTTGAATGGTGATTAAATTCAAACGAAAAAAACATAATTCTGACAGTGTTTGGAATTTTCAAAAGAATCGGACTGGTTTTATTTGTGGCGGTTTGATACACTGGATGAGATACACAGTAGCTCTACATTGCATGACAGAAACGAATCAGTACGTGGGATTACGTGACAGTATAAGGGCAATTGATCCTATCTTGCAAAAATTGAAACATCATTTCCTTCGGCACTGAAAATTGTTTATAGTTTAAGATTACCGTGTAAATCATAAAACAGTTTCTGAGAAATGTTGTTAAAAACTTGTGGACCAAAGTGCTGTAATACGTTATACACGGGAACAGAGCAAGATTTAAAAAAAAAAATAGGGTACACTTATCCATCAGGATTATTCAGTGCAACAAAACTGATTCGGTTTGATTTACTCTTCTCCTAAGGGCTAATGGAAATCATGAGAGCAAATCGTTTGTATTGCTATAGCGTCAGTAGGTCCGACTTGGCACCATTTTGAGTATCTTAGTGCTGGGATGAGAAACATTGAGAAAATGTCTTGAACTCAAATAAGACTACCCCGAAAAATAATTGCATTTTTATCTAAATACGAAGGGCTTCCACTGCGCGTCCCGGATAGGAGCGTGGGATGAACTTTCAGCGACACAATAATCCCGCTCTTCAACCAGAATGATTTAAAACACATTGGACACATTCAATGGAGTTAAAATGGAGATCACTCTTATATGTATCAACAGAAGAAGGTAGAATTGTAAGGAAAATCAGCATTAGCAGTATTTTGTTGTTTTATTGCCAGCAAAATCGATTTTTGGACACTTAGTGACCATCCTCAGTGCTGTAATACAATTAAAATTGCTAGGCACTGGTATCAAGCGAGCGATCACATAAAGCGAGTTTATGTGATCGCTCTAAGCTTGTGGTTATACAGGGTGTTTCAAAAATGACCGGTATATTTGAAACGGCAATAAAAACTAAACGAGCAGCGATAGAAATACACCGTTTGTTGCAATATGCTTGGGACAACAGTACATTATCAGGCGGACAAACTTTAGAAATTACAGTAGTTACAATTTTCAACAACAGATGGCGCTGCAAGTGATGTGAAAGATATAGAAGACAACGCAGTCTGTGGGTGCGCCATTCTGTACGTCGTCTTTCTACTGTAAGCGTGTGCTGTTCACAACGTGCAAGTGTGCTGTAGACAACATGGTTTATTCCTTAGAACAGAGGATTTTTCTGGTGTTGGAATTCCACCGCCTAGAACACAGTGTTGTTGCAACAAGGCGAAGTTTTCAACGGAGGTTTAATGTAACCAAAGGACCGAAAAGCGATACAATAGAGGATCTGTTTGAAAAATTTCAACGGACTGGGAACGGACGGATGAACGTGCTGGAAAGGTAGGGCGACCGCGTACGGTAACCACAGAGGGCAACGCGCAGCTAGTGCAGCAGGTGATCCAACAGCGGCCTCGGGTTTCCGTTCGCCGTGTTGCAGCTGCGGTCCAAATGACGCCAACGTCCACGTATCGTCTCATGCGCCAGAGTTTACACCTCTATCCATACAAAATTCAAACGCGGCAACCCCTCAGCGCCGCTACCATTGCTGCACGAGAGACATTCGCTAACGATATAGTGCACAGGATTGATGACGGCGATATGCATGTGGGCAACATTTGGTTTACTGACGAAATTTATTTTTACCTGGACGGCTTCGTCAATAAACAGAACTGGCGTATATGGGGAACCGAAAAGCCCCATGTTGCAGTCCCATCATCCCTGCATCCTCAAAAAGTACTGGTCTGGGCCGCCATTTCTTCCAAAGGAATCATTGGCCCATTTTTCAGATCCGAAACGATTACTGCATCACGCTATCTGGACATTCTTCGTGAATTCGTGGCGGTACAAACTGCCTTAGACGACACTGCGAACACCTCGTGGTTTATGCAAGATGGTGCCCGGCCACATCGCACGGCCGACGACTTTAATTTCCTGAATGAATATTTCGATGATCGTGTGATTGCTTTGGGCTATCCGAAACATACAGGAGGCGGTGTAGATTGGCCTCCCTATTCGCCAGACATGAACCCCTGTGACTTCTTTCTGTGGGGACACTTGAAAGACCAGGTGTACCGCCAGAAGCCAGAAACAATTGAACAGCTGAAGCAGTACATCTCATCTGCATGTGAAGCCATTCCGCCAGACACGTTGTGAAAGGTTTTGGGTAATTTCATTCAGAGACTACGCCATATTATTGCTACGCATGGTGGATATGTGGAAAATATCGTACTATAGAGTTTCCCAGACCGCAGCGCCATCTGTTGTTGAAAATTGTAACTACTGTAATTTCGAAAGTTTGTCTGCCTGAAAATGTACTGTTGTCCCAAGCATATTGCAACAAACGGTGTATTTCTATCGCTGCTCGTTTAGTTTTTATTGCCGTTTCAAATATACCGGTCATTTTTGAAACACCCTGTAGCTTGATACCAGTGCCTACCAATTTTAATTGTATATTACAGTACTGAGGATGGTCACTAAGTGACCGAAAATCGATTTTGCTGGCAATAAAACAACAAACTACGGCCAATGCTGATTTTCCTTCCAATTCTATCCACTATTTGGTCGTGGTGCACACAACACGCCATGGAGTCGCCAATCAACAGAAGAAGGTTCCTCGTTGGTCTGGCACAAACTGTTTAGAGAAGGGACTCGATGACAGAACAAGTACTTCATTATAGAGATCAAAGACTGTTTGTTGTGTTAATTCACTTATTTACTTAAAATCAACTATTGTTTCATCTTCCGGGTGTGCCACGGCACATGTACCTATATGATGTCACCTAGCATCCTTTAGTGATGTTGTTATCTCACTAGAAAAATGGTCCAAGTGGCTCTGAGCAGTATCGGACCTAACTTCTGAGGTAATCAGTCCCCTAGAACTGTGAACTACTTAAACCTAACTAACGTAAGGACATCATACACATCCATGCCCGAGGCAGGATTCGAACCTGCGATCATAGACTGTAGCGCCTAGAACTGCTCGGCCACCCCGGCCGGCATCTCACTAGAGAAAGCTGGGGATATCAACGGGACATTTTTGCAGTGGTAGCTAACGTCGACAGCAGTGACGAAGTACCCGAAGAAAAAGTCGTATTTGCTTCGAAATCGATAACAGGAAGAAAAAAAGTCGTAAGAGAATAGCCCCTGTTGTCCGTAGTAAATATTTAACAGCTGACATTTCCATTCTACCGCTATGGAAGCAACAACAAGGACAAGTATTGTCAAAGAGAATTCTAATGCTGGATTTTGAACGCTTTCTCCACACTGACACCTGACGCACGGAGCGAACGAGTAGCAGGCGAGCGTTGCCCCTGGTACGTGCGTGAGCACAGACGGCAGCAGCCAGATCGCGGGGGGGAGGGAGAGAGGGAAAGGTCGTTAGTCGACCAGGAAGCGGCGCCGCCGCACTGACCTTGTGCGCCGCCTTCCTAAGCCCAGCGTCCCGAGCACCGGCCACCAGTAGCATCGGCGGCGCAGCCCACACTGGTCGCGCCCCAGCAGCAGGCAGCACGAAGCAGGCGTTAGAACCCTGCAGCGCCCTCTCCGGCTAGCTAAGAAGGCCGTTTACTGCGCACTGCAACAGTAAGTCTGGCTCCGCTTCGAGGAGTTCATTAAAAATTTCATTGCTTTGTTTCCTATGTATTACAATTCGTAGTGACCTAGATTTAAGAAAAAAGTTGATTGCACACAATTGAGCTTTAGAAGTAGCGAGACTTTATTAAGCGAAGTGACGATCCTTTACTCATGAGTAGTAAACTAAAATACGTTGTGGCCGTAAATACAGTGAAAGAATATCGATACGAAACTCTTGGGTAGCATAGCAGCAGGTATTGAGCTCGCAAAGTTACAGAAAGAGAATTCTCGATACTTTACTAATGATTATTCTTGTCAGAAGTACGTATTAAAGGTATCGACTGAAAACTATCGATACTTTACTCAAGATGCGTTATAGTAACGGACACAGTAATCGAAAAAATATCGAAGGAAAAGTATTGGTGTCTTCAGGCAGGACGATGAAAGGAGCTCAGTGAATCTGTTGTTATAAAAATTAGTTTTTTTATTTTTATTTTTTTTTGGGCACAGTCAATTCTTATGACACCGTCATAACAGCTTTCGGCGCTGGCAGTGGCCATCTTCAGATTATGTTCATTTGGTCAACAAATACTCATGTGCTAGCAAACGTTTGGTCACGAAATGCCGCTTGAAGACTCTAAGGATGGCCAGCAATGGGTCGAAACCAACTATGACAGAACTTTAATAATGGCAACTATTTATTTACAGCTCGTACAAAATAGATACGTGTTTCAAAGTTTTACTGACTTTCAAAGTAGTCACCAGCATTGTGTATAACGCGCTGCCAGCGATGTAGAAGTCATAGGATATGCTTAACTGTGAAAGTTGTGTTGGCAGTTCGAGCGGCACGGTCTATTGCCCAACGAATCTGTAGCAGTTCTGAAGCGAATGCCGTGAAGTGTTTCCTTCAGTTTATAAATCTAGTTGAACTTACAAGGGCTTAAGTGAGGGGAGTACAGTAGGTGGTATAGCACTTAGCTTTGACTGCACTGTACGTGCTTGAGCACTGTCCTGCAAAACGATGGTCAGGTCTTGCAGAAAGTGTCGTCACTTCTGTCTCTAAACTGGTCGTAGGTTGTGTTCCAAAAGTGAACAGCATAGAGACAGAAGTCATGGCACTTTCTGCAGGACCTGACCTTCATTTTGCAGGACAGTGCCCAAGCACGTACAGTGCAAGCTGGTACTGATTTGTTTGACTGCTGAGGCTGTTAAGTGCTATACCACCTACTGCACTCCCTTCACTTAAGCCTTCGTACGTTCAACTCCATTTCTGAACTGAAGTAAATGCTTCACGGCATTGGCTTTAGAACTGCTACGAATTCATAGGGCAATAGACCGCTCCGCTCGAACTGTCAACACAACTGGCACTGCTAAGAGTATCCTACGACTTCCACATCGCTGTCAACCGGTTATACACAATGCTGGTGACTACTATGAAGATCAGTAAAACTATGAAACACGTATCTATTTTGTACGAGCTGTAAATAAATACTTGCCACTATTAAAGTTCCAGCCCTCATATACACCATCACTTTATATGACACTTCCATTACTCATTATGATACTGCTCTATGTTGTTTAATACCAGAAAAAGTCTTTTAGAATTTTAGTGTGACATGTAGATTTGAATTTAACGACGACTAACTGCCATCGATTGTTTTGTAATGTACTTGATAACTGACAAGATACAGTGCATGAGATTTTAAATGTGGTACGTTGTCATTGTATCCTATATGTGTCCTACTGTAGATATGCTGTAGTATTTATCCAGACATACACACACACACACACACACACACACACACACTGGCAATTTCGCTCGAGTTGAGCGCCCCACAATCCAAACATCAGCATCATCTTCATCAATTCGCCAGGGAGGGGCGAATAAAACCGCTCTTCAGCTGGACATTGCAAAACTTGGCGAGATGTCTTAAAACACATAAAAACAGATGACAATAAATGATAATTTTTTAAAAAAGTCATTGATGGACAATATTTACGATTTTCACATAAAAACGGATGATAATAAATGAATTGATTTTAATCAACAATTTAGTGGACAATATTGATCATTTTCAAAATTTTATACATCCTTTTATATTATAAACATTAAATCTATATTATGAATATAAAATATTTATTTAATATTATAAATATAAAAAGATATAACAATTAGAATATAGTCACAATTGATACTGTGAATGATACTGCGGCGTAACTATGATGCTGGTAATGCATCAGAATTATCATGGTCGTAAAGAGCTGAAATTATAAGTCTGACTGTGGAGGCCTGCGGAATCACAGGTAGCGACTAATAGTCAGCAATGTGGGAAGCGAGATCAAAATCAAACTACACTTGATAACGGAGGCTTAAATTGTACAATGCATACCTTAAACTAAACCATCCATCTTCTGAAAGTATGTTAAAGCTATTTTGGAACCCATTTCATTTCGTAAAATGAAGATGTAATATTTGATGACTTTATCATTAAAACACATAGGAAAGACGGTACAGTATTAACCATAAAGACTGGGTTTATAGACTTCGGTATTATCGCCATCTCGCGGGTGCTATGTTTGCAGGTGATGTTGACGCTCCAAGCATGGCCATATCTGCCGCGGTCCACAGCTGTCGCTCTCATGGTGGACGGTAGTCACGGTTTCATCTCTGTTCTTTAAACACATTTGTAATTGAAGACGATAGTCGATTTTGACAAATCTGAATCAGAATAATACAATCGTTAAATCGGACAATGTTACCTTGTAGCTTGACATAGTATTCAATGCGCACTTCGTACCACGGTGTAACATGAGTGACTTACTTATACGAATAACGGTGAGTTACCTAAACTGCGAGAAAATAGAAATCTCCAGTCCAGTTGGAGATCTAACGACAGAATTAGCATTTTTAAGCTGACAATCAATAGACACCAAGACATTCCCTGTTGTATATGAGGAACCGAAATTCGACAGCGTCGCAACAGAACTGTAGGAGAATTGTAGCCAGGAGACGCTCTGCCCTCACTACTAGTGTTTTGCATACAATACTTTCCATATGAGCTCACATGTATAGATTAAGTGGAGTCATATGAAATAAATCAGTTGGCCACGAAATCGGTCATACACTTGCTATCCACCTTTGGGGTAATTTTTATACAAGTATTCACTAGAAAGATGCTAAAGTGTGTTGGGGTTTCATACATGCCAAAAATCCAGAGGGGTTTCTTGTAACAACAGTTACGGGGAAGGAATCGATTAAGAATATGTTTGTGTCGATGCTGATTCGTAACTGTAGCGCTAGAATCCTCAACAATCACCAATTTTTGTGATCATTGAGCATTCCCTGATTCATGAAACAGACTTCGTCCAAAATGAGTGCAACTGCACTGGATTAACGCAGCACCATGTCTGAAGTCAGTACTACCTGTGCTTGGCAGCTCCCACAAGGCAATATTGTGCTCAACGTCGTCTTTTGTTGTGCAGCATATCGAACAGTGATGGAAGGCTACTTCTTCCAAGTCATTTATCTATAGAAATCACCATCCTTTTCGACTGTTATTTTGTGGTACCACAGTATCCCTTACACACTGGAACTCTCTTGCAAACATCGTGTGTCTGTGTGTCGGAGCCGGCCGGGGTGGCCGAGCGGTTCTAGGCGCTGCAATCTGGAACCGCACGACCTCTACGGTCGCATGTTCGAATTCTGCCTCAGGCATGGATGTGTGTGACGTTCTTGGGTTAGTTAAGTTTAAGTAGTTCTAAGTTCTAGGGGACTGATGACCTCAGAAGTTAAGTCCCATAGTGCTCAGAGCCATTTGAACCATTTGACTGTTTCAATGTTTACTAACATTCCACCATGTTACTATCCGAAACCTGATAAGTAAAATATTAGTACGCCACCGTAAATATCATACACTGATCGCGAAAGTAACGTGGCTGAAGGCTATTCCTTTAGCGCACCATTCACGAGTATAGTAGGGAAATGACGAAAGCTGCTGATTTATTTTCCCACCGCCACATTGTGTGCTGTAAGAGCATTGTAGCATATGTGGATGTACTGGCGTGTACTACTAAAATGCACATTTACTGATTTACTGCAAAAAACACTATAAAAACTGCTAGTTCGCGATGAGATCAATGCAGTATCGCCGCTGACAGCTGACGCTACAAAAGCTGATCGATTTAGTGAAAGTAACATGGTAAGCTTAAGTATTACAAAATAAATCTCTAACACTGTGCATTTTAATGAATCATTCTGCTTGTAAAACACTCATTGGACGATACTGCGAGCATCATTATATTAATGTGTAATATTAGAATACTACGATATTGTGAAAGAGTGAGAGGCTAGCTGCAAGCACATGTACGAGCATAAACCATAAAGTGGTGGCTCAGTCGGTAGAAGCTTCTACGACATGTAATTTTGTTTTATTGAAATGTCGCTTGCACACCCGTCTGAAGCTGTCCTGTGAGCTGCAAACCAGAATTTGGAAAGAACCACTAAAGAGTTGGTTTCTCTGATACTCTGCGTTACCAACACGGACCTAGGTCCTTACCTGGCCCCTAGCCATTACGAGAGTGACAGCCGCATCCGGGAAACCTACGCCAGCATAAGGTAGAGGAACCAATAGTCATCTCGCCAAGCGAGACGCCAACGAAACGCGACAGCAAATAGCTTATCTGGAGCGATTCGGGAAAGGATCCCATTGAGGTATGGGAGGTGTTGTTTGTCTCAACCAAGACGAGACAGAAAAAGTTACGTCCTGTTTAGTATGGCCTCAAAACACTCTTGGTGAGGTCATTATAGCTAACTACTCTGTTGATGCACATTGTGAGGTCAAAATATTGAGCGTTACACATTAGAAATGGAGACTACAAATGCAAATCATAGAAATGACGACTACATGTGTTTGGAAGGTACAGTATTACTTCTGTAGAAGGAAAACCTAACTGATATCTGCGCTACAAGGAAGGAAACGTAGGTTATGACAGTCTTTCGACGAAGACGTCATTAGAGAGAGAGAGAGAGACAGAGAGAGACAGAGACAGAGAGAGAGACAGAGCGACAGAGAGAATAGCGAGAGGTGGAAAAGAGTTGGGCCTTTCGAGGAAACCAACCTGGCATTGGCCTTAAGCGATTTATAGGAACTACCGAAAACCTTTGCCTTGCTGTTGTGCCACCCCACTTTGTACAATTATATGGTAGGCCCCACACCCACTTCGGAAATTTATTTAATTAATACATTCATTGTGACAATCTAAATACTAAAATTAAGAGTGAAATCGAAAATATACAAAGGGCATTCAAAGAGTTTTCCACAACCGTCTGTAATTTTTTTTATTTTTTGCAGGAGGAGAATGAAATGTTTTGTGAACATATTTGGAACATCTAGCTATACACTGAGCCCACTCAGTGTAGCCTCCATCAGCTGTGACGCATCTGGCCCAACGTTCTTTACATGATGTAAATACACTTTGATAAAATTCTGGGATTGACTTTTACACCATCGCTTGACACAGGAGATAAGTTCTTTCTCACTATCAAATGTTTTACCACGCAGGTGGGCCTTCAGACGACGAAAGAGGTAAAAATCCCAAGTCCCGACTGTAAGGAATATGAGGAACAGTTTTCCAACCCATTTTCTTGATTTTATCCTGCGTCATAAGGGCAGTATCGTGTTTGGCATTGTCATGGTGTAGTCTGATGAGCTGACCCTGAAGCTGTTGTCTGTGGGTCTTGGTGGCACGCCGCAGCTTGTCCTATGACAAACAGTAACGGTGCTGGTCAATTGTGGAGCCGGGTTCAAAAAAGTCAATGAAAATGACACCACACTGATCTCAGAAGAAAGAGGCCGTCACTTTTCGGCCTGCTGTTCGTGGAGGTCTTGGTTTCTTCTCTCAAGCTAGGACAAAAACCACCCTGTTTCATCCTGTGTAATGACGCCCTCAAAACACTGTTTCCACTCTTCAGTAAAGGTCTTCATGAGACCCTCGCACACATTATTCCTCATCGTTTATATTTCTCTTGTCTATAATCTAGGCACCGAACTTGCACAGAATTTTCTGTACCCTAGTGATTGTATCAGTGTTACCACACTACCCAATGACAACATTGAAACCGTCATTTCAGCAAGCTGCCGTGTCGTCACACATACGTCATTTTGGATGATTTCATCACTGGTCTCTTTACTTACATTACTCACTGCCGTCGATGGTCTGTCACACGGTAGATTGTCCAGGAGAGAGAAATCACCTTTTTCAAACCTCTGCAACCATCGCTGGATACTGCTGCGATCCACTTTGTCCTCCCATAAACAGGGAGCAACTTCCTGTGAATCGATGTGGCAGAGTCATCGCCGGTCTTGAAGAGGACCTCCATCACCGACCATTGTCGCAACTTGACATGTACTTCATGGTCCATTATGGATCACCAGTAAATGAAAGAAAATACTTCCATATAACAACTTATAGCTAAATGTTCCAAGTATGTTCACTAAAAATTTCATTCTCCTCTTGCAAAAAATAAAAAAAATAAAAACGACTGTGCAAAACGTTTTGAATGACCTTTGTAGAAGGATTTTATTGCAGACTTCATCGCCAGAGGCGGCCGGTGTGGCCGTGCGGTTCTAGGCGCTTCAGTCTGGAACCACGCGACCGCTACGGTAGTAGGTTCGAATCCTGCCTCGGGCATGGATGTGTGTGATGTCCTCAGGTTAGTTAGGTTTAAGTAGTTCTAAGTTCTAGGGGACTGATGACCTCAGATGTTAAGTCCCATAGTGCCCAGAGCCATTTGAACCATTTGAACCATACATCGCTTGACAAAAAAAGTAAGCACCCAGAAAAAATGGTCCAATGCCAATGTGGACGTATACGCCATCAGCAAGTTTGTAAATGATTGGAGTTGCAAATTCCTGTAACAGAGTAATCAGAGTGCAATAATGCTGTTCGTGCCCAGTGTTTTTACTAGGATGGGCAGTTAATATAAGAGACGCAAACCGAGACAGATGCTCAGTGATCACTGTGGAGGACACGGAAGTCACGCACCCGTATGAGACAGCGTTATCAGTGCCTTGTTGTGGATCTCCATTTCACCGACTGGTCGAACCGTGCGGTATCAAGATGCGTGCGGCATCCGGATGTGACAGTTGCCCAGTGCTGGACTCTATGAGGACATCAGGGCAGATGTAAAGGTTACGGTCGACCACTTCTGACCACCACACATATAACCTGTTCACACCTCGCCCTTGACCCGAGAACCATTGATGGACGTCCTGCAATATTCTGTGTCATCCCACAGCAGTGATCGGGGATTAGCAGGTGCTGGATTGATTGATTTGGTGGGAGGGGACCAACATGGTAGCTGGAGTATGAATACCGACCCATGCGTGGGCAGCAAAATCCCCAGCCCTGTTCCCGATAGAGCGTGCGCTGGACCAACCTGGACGTCATATCCATCCCAGTAGCAGTATCCAGGATATCAGTTACAACAGTTCTGAGCCGGCTTGCCCAATCGAGCATGCTTCTAGCCTAGAGGGGTGCAAGTTCTTATTGATAAGTGACCTCGTACTGCCAAGTTATTTGTAAATTTGACTTGGTTTTTTAATCTCTGAAATAACATCACATACTCTCCCTGGCAGTGAGGTTTCATTTAGTTCAGTATTACACTTCTGGGTGCTTCACGCTTTTGGGCAGACGGTGTATTTTGATACATATGTAAAACATGTTCCACAAAATTATCCAGCAGACACACGGGCATGTAAAAATAGTGTCAGAATAATGAACACCTTGAACTACAGTTCATGATACGAGAGATAACGAAACTATTCACTACATGTTACTTCACACATTTAAGTAAACAGGATACAGAAGGGATATGGAATGTAAATGAAAAATGTAATAATGAATGCAGAAATACCATTTGCTATATGTTCTATATATCTTCGGAACGTTATACAAGAAACCGGCTGACAAATATATTCCAAGCACTTTGTACGTAGCAGCAGCGAATGTACGATTGCGTCATGCATTTAGGGAGTAACGAACAAATTGCCACACTATGGCAGTAGTGAACTGGTGAGACGAAACATTCCAACGTGTATGCCGTCTATAGTTGGACTAAGAGACAAGTTACACTCAACACTAAACAAACAGCAGCGTTGCAAACAATTGCTGTCGATCATTAGGAGATTAGTGACCAGTACATTACCAGTCTCTATAATGGAAGATACTGAAGCACTATACTGAGTCGTGAGGTATTGGTTAGAAGAGAATGCTAGCGCTATCGACAATTTTCGAAATTAGCTTCGTATATTCTGACACCCGTTCCTCAAATACGTAATTGCAGTCGAGACTACCATGATTACAAATAATCAATATTAATCTGCATATACAGCCCAACTGCGTCAGTCTTAAGTCTATAGAATGGGTGAATGTTATCATCGGTGGTGCAGACCGATAGATATGCTGATGTCACTTCACGCGTCCGCTACATTTTCGGTAGAGAAGTAACGCACAAATCTTTTGGACACCTGAGATAAATTTCATGCCCTGACACATCGATGTACCGTGATGATCACATTGCACTATCACGTCAGTGAAGAAACTGAAGTTGAGCGCATCACCCTTCGATAGCATAGTAACACCAGCAACATCCCACAAAAAGCTAACACAGTTTCCCTAGAGTAAAGTTAAAAATGAGCATGCAAAACGTTTAGATACCATTTGCCTTGTCCTCAGACAAAATTGTCCATTTCACACGCCGTTGATCCACCCTGCAGGAGCAACTTTCCATCAGTGAAACTAATTAATAACGTTTGTTTTCTGCACAGCTGAGACCCTGAACCAGCAAGATGAAGACTGGACTCCCTACCCCGGAGCAAGTGGCCTACGTGCGGAAGCAGCTGGGGACCAGCGAAAACGACATCAAGGTGGCCATCATGGTGATACGGAAGTGGCTCAAAATGCAACCGCACTTACCACAAAATATAGGTAAGCAGCCCAATCTGATCTCTCTACATACATCGTCATCAACATCTGTACCAGGTGCGACCCCACAGGCACGAATACACTCTTGTATACCTTGTGACCTGGAAACAAACAGTCTCAGACTGTCATATTGGCGAATTTCTTGGCACAGTTGAAACACGTTTTGTGTCGGTTCATAATGGTGGCTGGCTGTAGAAAAATATGGAAGTATATGTCTTTCCGTGGCATCCCACACATTCTCTACTGGTGATAACTCAGAAGACTGGGCAGTCCAGTCAAGTTTCTGCAGTTTCCTCAAAGTATTTGTGAACTGTAGACTGATATGTTGCATTATCCTGCTAGAATCTACCTGTTCATGAAGAGTATGACAACAGGGGTTACCATTCTTGCCACTTACTGGCGAGTGGTCACTACAGTAACTACGAAATTAGCCCTGTGGTATTATCCATAGAGCCCCACGTCATGATTCCAGGAGCCGATGGACCTCGTGAATCGCTGCCTCTTCTAATCTTTCACAGGTCGTACACGGACGCGTTGGCGTCTATTTCGCAAGCAGAAACAGAAACAAAACTCGTCATGGAACACTGCAGAAAGCCGCTAGATGTTCACTGTGTCTCTACACCACACGAGTCTCTGTCGTCTGTGGTACGGTGTCAGTTGTAAACGATTCATGACAACTTGAGGTCTCAATTCAGCTTCCAGTAATTTGTGGCCTACGATTCACGGTGACATGATTGTAACCTCTACCTAGATTTCAGGTAGTGTCTTTCGACTAGTTCATAGAATCAGATGAAAAATCCTACGATCGTTTCGTGGTAGGGTCAATCTGTATAAAAACTTACATACTCTATTGAATGTTTAAATGAACATAGAGATTTTCTACAAAATAAACAAAACTAACAGGCAACAAATATATATATTAAACTCGTTTTTAATGTTTTTATTTCCTAGACTTCTTACATCTTCTTTTCCATGACATGCTTTCCAGTTGTCATTCTCTGTGATACGTCTCCTCATGTAATGCTATTCCCTTCAAAACTGCATATGTACAAGAAATTCAAAAAACTAAATTCAGTTTGGATTGGACTGAATTGTTCATTCTGTAATTACTCTAGTTAACAGTATATGAACTGTACTGTATGTTTTCTACACGTATTTCTTTTACAGATGACGCTCGGCTCGAGCGCATGTACATCAACTGTAAGTGTAGTTTGGAGCGTGTCAAGACCTCCGTAGACGCCTACTTCTCCCTGAAGAACAGATACCCAGAGCTGCTCATGAACAGGAATCCCAGGGAAATCATAGGAGTGTGTAAGAAATTCATGTAAGTATTGTAGTTCTGATACGATGTCGACCATTTCCACTGCACTTCTGAAGTGTCTTGTTGTGGTAGACCGCTGTGCACTGATTCATATTATCTAGTTGTTTAGTTCCCACCGAGGCAGAGAGCAATGGACTGTTTTGCAACCACTATACTCGTGTGTTATTGCAGCGTGATACCGTGCATAGGCATTAAAAGTTCTTTATTTTGTGTGAAGTATGGAAGAGCTGTTTACTTTTCTTGCTGTTTTGATTTCCTAGTGCAGCTTAGTAGTGCTAGCACTACTGTGGCAATTACTAGAGCATCTTTTCGTTTTGGCTATAATAGGCCATGCTCTTGTAGTCCAAGGAGAAGAAAACCTTCGTTAGCAAAGACGTAAGTAATTAATAGGTCTTCATCGCAGTTAGCAGAATTTTGATGTAGTATATACTACTTCTTTTGCGTCTTGTCGAATAAAAACCGCATACAGCTGTTTACAAGAAGTACTTTCATAGCTGCGGTTGCCCTGAACACAATGTTGTTTTGCAACTTCTTTTGCAATTGACCTATATGTATACACTATATGATGACTTACAAGTTCATGGCGCCCTCCATCGGTTATTCTGGAATCCAGTATGTTATTGGCCCACCCTTAGCCTTGATGACAGCCTCTCGCAGGCATACGTTCAATCAGGTACTGGATGGTTCTAGTTGAATGGTAGCCCATTATTCACTGAGTGCTGCACAGAAGACAGGTATCGATGTCGGTTGGTGAGGCCTGGCGCGAGGTTGGCGTTCCATAACATCCCAAAGGTATTGTATAGGATTCCGGTCACGAATCTGTGCAGGCCAGTCCATTACAGGGATGTTATTGTCGTGTAACCACTCCGCCACAGAACGTGCTTTTTGAACAGGTGCTCGATCGTGTTGAAAGACGCCTTAACCATCCCCGAATTGCTCTTCTACATCTACATCTACATCCATACTCCGCAAACCACCTGACGGTGTGTGGCGGAGGGTACCTTCAGTACCTCTATCGGTTCTCCCTTCTATTCCAGTCTCGTATTGTTCGTGGAAAGAAGGATTGTCGGTATGCCTCTGTGTGGGCTCTAATCTCTCTGATTTTATCCTCATGGTCTCTTCGCGAGATATACGTAGGAGGGAGCAATATACTGCTTGACTCTTCGGTGAAGGTATGTTCTCGAAACTTTGACAAAAGCCCGTACCGAGCTACTGAGCGTCTCTCCTGCAGAGTCTTCCACTGGAGTTTATCTATCATCTCCGTAACGCTTTCGCGATTACTAAATGATCCTGTAACGAAGCGCGCTGCTCTCCGTTGGATCTTCTCTATGTCTTGTATCAACCCTATCTGGTACGGATCCCACACTGCTGAGCAGTATTCAAGCAGTGGGCGAACAAGCGTACTGTAACCTACTTCCTTTGTTTTCGGATTGCATTTCCTTAGGATTCTTCCAATGAATCTCAGTCTGGCATCTGCTTTACCGACAATCAACATTATATGATCATTCCATTTTAAATCACTCCTAATGCATACTCCCAGATAATTTATGGTATTAACTGCTTCCAGTTGCTGACCTGCTATTTTGTAGCTAAATGATAAAGGATCTATCTTTCTGTGTATTCGCAGCACATTACACTTGTCTACATTGAGATTCAGTTGCCATTCCCTGCACCATGCGTCAATTCGCTGCAGATCCTCCTGCATTTCAGTACAATTTTCCATTGTTACAACCTCTCGATACACCACAGCAT
The DNA here is from genome assembly GCF_023864275.1 of Schistocerca cancellata. Classification (NCBI taxonomy): domain Eukaryota; kingdom Metazoa; phylum Arthropoda; class Insecta; order Orthoptera; family Acrididae; genus Schistocerca; species Schistocerca cancellata. The sequence goes on along the minus strand of NC_064630.1, from coordinate 614,459,822 downwards.
CATCTGCAAAAAGCCTCAGTGAACTTCCGATGTCATCCACCAGGTCATTTATGTATATTGTGAATAGCAACGGTCCTATGACACTCCCCTGCGGCACACCTGAAATTACTCTTACTTCGGAAGACTTCTCTCCATTGAGAATAACATGCTGCGTCCTGTTATCTAGGAACTCCTCAATCCAATCACACAATTGGTCTGATAGTCCATATGCTCTTACTTTGTTCAATAAACGACTGTGGGGAACTGTATCGAACGCCTTGCGGAAGTCAAGAAACACGGCATCTACCTGTGAACCCGTGTCTATGGCCCTCTGAGTCTCGTGGACGAATAGCGCCAGCTGGGTTTCACATGACCGTCTTTTTCGAAACCCATGCTGATTCCTACAGAGTAGATTTCTAGTCTCCAGAAAAGTCATTATACTCGAACACAATACGTGTTCCAAAATTCTACAACTGATCGACGTTAGAGATATAGGTCTATAGTTCTGCACATCTGTTCGACGTCCCTTCTTGAAAACGGGGATGACCTGTGCCCTTTTCCAATCCTTTGGAACGCTACGCTCTTCTAGAGACCTACGGTACACCGCTGCAAGAAGGGGGGCAAGTTCCTTCGCGTACTCTGTGTAAAATTGAACTGGTATCCCATCAGGTCCAGAGGCCTTTCCTCTTTTGAGCGATTTTAATTGTTTCTCTATCCCTCTGTCGTCTATTTCGATATCTACCATTTTGTCATCTGTGCGACAATCTAGAGAAGGAACTACAGTGCAATCTTCCTCTGTGAAACAACTTTGGAAAAAGACATTTAGTATTTCGGCCTTTAGTCTGTCATCCTCTGTTTCAGTACCATTTTGGTCACAGAGTGTCTGGACATTTTGTTTTGATCCACCTACCGCTTTGACATAAGACCAAAATTTCTTAGGATTTTCTGCCAAGTCAGTACATAGAACTTTACTTTCGAATTCATTGAACGCCTCTCGCATAGCCCTCCTCACACTACATTTCGCTTCGCGTAATTTTTGTTTGTCTGCAAGGCTTTGGCTATATTTATGTTTGCTGTGAAGTTCCCTTTGCTTCCGCAGCAGTTTTCTAACTCGGTTGTTGAACCACGGTGGCTCTTTTCCATCTCTTACGATCTTGCTTGGCACATACTCATCTAACGCATATTGTACGATGGTTTTGAACTTTGTCCACTGATCCTCAACACTATCAGTACTTGAGACAAAACTTTTGTGTTGAGCCAACAGGTACTCTGAAATCTGCTTTTTGTCACTTTTTCTAAACAGAAAAATCTTCCTACCCTTTTTAATATTCCTATTTACGGCTGAAATCATCGATGCCGTAACCGCTTTATGATCACTGATTCCCTGTTTTGCGTTAACTTTTTCAAATAGTTCGGGTCTGTTGGTCACCAGAAGGTCTAATATATTATCGCCACGAGTCGGTTCTCTGTTTAACTGCTCAAGGTAGTTTTCAGATAAAGCACTTAAAAAAATTTCACTGGATTCTTTGTCCCTGCCACCCGTTATGAACGTCTGAGTCTCCCAGTGTATATCCGGCAAATTAAAATCTCCACCCAGAACTATAACATGGTGGGGAAATCTACTCGAAATATTTTCCAAATTATCCTTCAGGTGCTCAGCCACAACAGCTGCTGAGCCAGGGGGCCTATAGAGACATCCAATTACCATGTCTGAGCCTGCTTTAACCGCGACCTTCACCCTAATCATTTCACATTTCGGATCTCCGTCAATTTCCTTCGATACTATTGCACTTCTTACCGCTATAAACACGCCTCCCCCTTCACTGTTCAGCCTGTCTCTGCGGTATACATTCCAATCTGAGTTTAGGATTTCGTTACTGTTTACGTCTGGTTTCAGCCAACTTTCTGTCCCTAGTACTATATGGGCGTTGTGATCGTTTATTAATGAGAGCAGTTCTGGGACCTTTCTATAGACGCTCCTGCAGTTTACTATTAGCACATTAATATTGTTATTCCCTGTTGCATTTTGCCTACTCCTATCTTGCCGCGTCTCAGGAGGCGTCTTGTCGGGCCTAGGGAGGGGATTCTCTAACCTAAAAAAACCCCATGTGCACTCCACACGTACTCCGCTACCCTTGTAGCCGCTTCCGGCGTGTAGTGCACGCCTGACCTATTCAGTGGAAAGCAAGCAGGTGCTCAAAACATCATTGTAGACCTGTGCTGTGATAGTGCCACGCAAAACAACAAGGGGTGCAAGCCCTCTCCATGAAAATCGCTACCACACCATAACACCACCGCCTCCGAATTTTTCTGTCGGCACTATACATGGTGGCAGTTGACGTTCACCGGGCATTCGCCATACCCACACCCTGCCATCGGATCACCACATTGTGTACCGTGATTCGCCACTCCACTGTTCAATCGTCCAATTTGTACGCTTCTTACACCAAGCAAGGCGCCGTTTGGCATTTACCGGCTTGATGTAAGGCTTATGTGCAGCCCCTCGACTATGGAACCCAAGTTTTCTCACCTCCCGTATAACTGCCATAGTACTTGCAGCGGATCCTGAAGCAGTTTGGAATTCCTGTTTTATGGTCTGGATGGATGTCTGCTTATTACACATTACGACCCCCTTTAACTGTCGGCGGTCTCTATCAGTCAACAGACGAAGTCGGCCTGTACGCTTTTGTGCTGTACGTGTCCCTTCACGTTTCCACTTCACTATCACATAGGAAACCTAGGGAAGTTTAGGAGTGTGGAAATCTCGCATACAGGCGTATGACACAAGTGACACCCAATCACCTGGCCAAGTTCGAAGTCCGTGAGTGCCGCGGAGCGCCCCATTCTGCTCTCTCACAATGTCTAATGACCACTGAGGTCGCTGATACGGAGTACCTGGCAGTAGGTGGCAGCACAATGCATCTAATATGAAAGATGTATGTTTTTGGAGATGTGCGGATACTTTTAATCACATAGTGTATGTTAGTTTCCAAAAGTTTCATCCATGAAGAAAGTTAATGTACAAGTAAACTAAAGCGTTAGCCCGAAGTAGTAGATCTCTACTACACATTGCTTTCCTGGAGGTGGTTCCTTTTGTCTCCTTCCAACTTTCGCAATGGCATACTCAGCCAATCATTGCCAAAGGAGGGTGTCGTGATTACTACCAGGAAGAATTACTACTGATAACGGAGGACAGAACACCGTACTTTTGAATTTGTACAGATAAGGATAGATAGGCTTTATCTAGCCCGGAAGTCTTTTATTGGAATACATCTTCTGTTCCAGTTATTTGAACAGTGCTAGTTACAATTTCAGTACAGAGTTAGGGCACAACACAAACTACTAGGTGGCTACGGTTACGCAAGGAATGAACTGTGTAAAGCTGTAAGACCGTCAATGTGGCCTAAATCTGTCATACCGCTACGAAGAATTTTCCTAGGCTCAAATACCAAACGTAACCCAAGCTCTCAGCGTAGGTCGTCAGCAAGAGGGTTGCTGGTGAGTTCTTTTGTATGCATGTAGACAGAATACGACACTAGCTTGTTGTGAGCTTGCAGGCAGCTTTATCTCTGCAGAGACCATGGCATCACGCCACGTGACATGACGTGGCGGATGGCTGGTTCAAATGGCTCTGAGCACTATGCGACTTAACTTCTGAGGTCATCAGTCGCCTAGAACTTAGAACTAATTAAACCTAACTAACCTAAGGACATCACACACATCCATGCCCGAGGCAGGATTCGAACCTGCGACCGTAGCGGTCACGCGGTTCCAGACTGAAGCGCCTTTAACCGCACGGCCACACCGGCCGGCTGTGGCGGATGAGATTGTGTGTTAGACCAGTTGAGAAATGCCCACTGTCTGCTGTGTGGAGTCGCCAAATGTCGCAGCTAGCAAACATTTGCGGTATCTGAGTATCTAGGTACAACGGTTTCTTCGTCCGCTTACAATGAGCCCCTTCCTTGCGGTGTGTGAGAGTTGTATCCCAAGTGTACCTACTGAGTGTGCGTAGAGTTGTAAAATTACCGCAGGCTACCGTAGACTGTGATAAGTAAACGTAGACTGCTGTAGCTTTCCTAGCAAATGTGATCAGCTAAGATCGTAACCACTTTACCTGTATGTTAAGTGTTTTGCGTACATGTCGGGTGTTACCTCATTTCGACTGCTTTAATTGTGTTTGCAATCAGTATCTTAGTACGCCGGTGTCCAGAAATCAAGTTCCGACAGGTCACGAGACGCAAGTCACGGTGAAAACCCGATGTAGCTTTGCACAGATGTGTTGGGCAATATATCTAGTACGCCCACCAATAGCACCACGTTGCTTTTTGCAGTTCTCAGCGCTCAGTGAGAACGTAAAGATGCCTAGAAAATAGTGGTTCCCGCTAACTGTGGGTGCCTACCGAAAGATTTCCCCTGATTTCATGTAATCCCACGTGACATAACTGTCATGCATTTCCCTCTTCACGACAAAAATTCCCTGGCGTACACTGCAGGGGCAATAAAGACGCTCCTGCAGCATTTTCGATGGGAAGTGTTTGATCACCGACCATGTAGCCCAGACGTGGCTCCCTCTGATTTCCATTTCTGCTCACGTCAACCGCTGGCTCTGGAAAACAAAACATTTTATCACGGCTCTGAGCACTATGGGACTTAACATCGATGGCCATCAGTCCCCTAGAACTTAGAACTACTTAAACCTAACTAACCTAAGGACAGCACACAACACCCAGCCATCACGAGGCAGAGAAAATCCCTGACCCTGCCGGGAATCGAACCCGGGAACCCGGGCGTGGGAAGCGAGAACGCTACCGCACGACCACCAGATGCGGGCTTTATCACGGACAGTGAGCTGCAGACCAGTGTAGAGAATTGGTTGGAAACACAAGCGTCTGGGTTCTATGACTAATGTAGTGGAAAATCTGAGAGGCGACTAAATAAAGAAGTAGCTGGAAGGTGTAGCTAAGTGTGGCAAATAAAACACAACGGTTTATGGTTGTCCATCCTCTCGCATGGACGAGTGTCTTTAGGTGATGATATATACGAGAAAAAGTACCTCCACAGTTGTATATTGAGAATGACTAGTTTCGGCAGCACATTACGGCCGTCCTCAGGCCTCACCAATGCCAAAAGTGTTTTAGATTTCATTGGCACATTTTTTGTGGAGTCTGTGTTAGTTGTTCACGTGGGCTAGCTCTGCTCAGGAGTCTGTATTGGACTAGTCGAGTAGAGACTCTTAAGGAGACCTAGCCCACGTGTACTAGTAATAAGGACTCCACAATAAGTGTGCCAAGAAAATCTAAAATTCTGTTGGCAGTAGTGGGGCCTGAGGACGGCGATAACGTGCTGCCGAAACTAGCCATGTGAGACAATACAGTCATTCTCAATATACAGCTGTGGTGATACTTTCTCACATATAAAAGATTACGGATTTTCACTGTGGTTTCCATTCCACTACCGATCGGAACTTACTTGTTTAACAACTCTCGTAGATTCTCCTCGAAACTGGAAGCGGTGAAACGTCCTGAAACTAAGGATACATGAAGGGTCGCGTAAACAGTAAGTATAGCAAAACTGAAATTGACAGTGTTTGATTCAAATTTTATTCGATAACAGTTGATTTGTAACTTTAGGCAGAGGGATATTGAAGGACTACAGAAAAATCATATAGCGCTAAAAAAAACAATTTCTTAAAAAAAGATTAAGTTAAAAAAACGGATAACAAAAGTAAGTCAAAAGTAGCATCAGTACTTCGCCGAGTCTGTATAAAACATGTTTCCGTTATTCATAAACAACTTTCACATGTATCAATAATAACAGGAAACGCTTGCTTCTGATCATGATGAAGAACGTTCTATCAAGTACAAAATAACAATAATTATGAGGTTTTTTTATGTTTGTGCATGAAAATTACACTTGCATCAAAAGTAATTGCTTTGGTGAGATGAAGGTAACACGATCAAGAAATTTTTATTACTTATGTAATGCAATTTGTGTTTTGTAAGGATATAAAATACACAATGGACTAACACTGAACAATGTGCTGTACTCATTATGTGCAAAACAGATAAGCAAACAAACAACCGAACAACGAAGAGAAGTCGTCGACTCCCAGTTTCTCTCCCACACATTTATTTGTTTCTTTCCCTACAATTTCTACCAATACCGCCGGTAATCTTACCGTTTAGTACGACATTTATGTGCTGTACCAAAATTACTGAACAGTAGTTTATGTAGAGCACAACTCTCAAGTGTAGGTGGAGTGTGGCGCCATGTCAGTGTTGTATACTGATGGGAGAAGGGACACGCTGCAACCTGATGTCGCCACACATTCTGCTTCTCTCGAATATCACCAAGGCGGCCATTGAGATAACTTCTCCATGTGACAGGCGGATCACCGTCAACAGTGTAATGTGCCCTCATTTTTTTACATACTACAGACAGATTTTCAGTGTAATTCAGAACATTGAAAACAGTGTTTGGTCATCAGGAATGTTACGCCATCACCTTTCCTCGTTTTGCCTGCCAAGCAATAGACGCAGAACTTTAATGTCTTCCGCCACGGAGATTCAAAACCTCCGAGTGGAGCTCTATCACGCAGGGATACCATCGATCTATAACGATTTAGACCTAAAACTTTCTTACTCAGTTGTTATAAACGTAATGAATCCACTTACTGCAGTGCGAGGACATGTTTGAAATATATTGTGGTTCATCTGGCACGAAGCCAATAGTTTTCTATACCGCCGATGTACGTTTCCTTGCAGCACGATGTTCCCGATGCCGCGGCTCACGGACGGCTGCCTGCGGGTGTCGGTAACGACGAACATCTGCGAGAACCCGGACGACTACGACCCGCTCGTCATGAGCAGAGCCATCCTGCTGTGGTCGGAGCTGATGCTGCGCGAGGACTACTCGCTGGGTGACATCATGATCCTCGACATGAAGAACGTGCAGGCGGGGCACGTCCTCAAGACGGGCATCGGGCTGCTGCGCGGCCTCGAGATGATCTACAGGGTGAGTGCAGCCCTCCGTCAGGTCCGGCAAACGGAACGAAGATTAGCATTTTATCCACCTTTAGCAACTGTAGTCGTATGTATCGAAATAATCAGCAACTAACTCTATAACAGAAATTTTATTTCCGTATGTGGTTTCAGGCTCTTTGTGCACTTCTACAGAAGGTTGTAATTATCGCATTATTTGCGAGGAATGTCAACAGTAAGATGCATGCAGCATAGTGCGATGGTTAGAACCCCTACGGCTTATGATAAAATATCGCTATGCTTGGCCCACAAGATGGCGCTGCCATATGTCAAACGGATATCAACAGCGTTTTTTTAAGTAGGAACCCCAAATTTTATTACATATTCGTGTAGTACGTAAAGAAATATGAATGTTTCACTTGGACCACTTTTTTCGCTTTGTGACAGATGGCGCTGTAATAGTCACAAACGTGTAAGTGCGTGGTGTTACGTAATATTTCGCCAGTGCGGACGGTATTTGCTTAGTGATACAGTACCCGTGTTAAAACGGACCGTTTACCAAATGCGGAAAAGGTCGATATAGTGTCGATGTATGGCTATTGGGATCAAAATGCCCAATGGGCGTGTGCTATGTATGCTGCTCGGTATCCTGGATGACATCATCCAAGTGTCCGGACCGTTCGCCGGATAGTTACGTTATTTTAGGAAACAGGAAGTAGGTGTTTTAGCTCCTGTGGCGGCTAATCCGGACATCAGTAGCAGACAAATTGCGCGAGAATCGGGAATATCAAAAACGTCGGTGTTGTGAATGCTACATCAACAAAGATTGCACATGTACGATATTTCTATGCACCAGGAATTGCATGGCGACTACTTTGAACGTCGTGCAGAGTTCTGCTACTGGGCACAAGAGAAATTATGGGACGATGACAGATATTTTGCGCGCGTTCTATTTAGCGACGAACCCTTATTCACCAACAGCGGTAACGTAAACCGGCACATTATGTACTATTGGACAACGGAGAATCCACGTTGGCTGCGACAAGTGGAACATCAGCGACCTTGGCGGGTTAATGTATGGTGCGGCATTATGGGAGGAAGGATAACTGGCCCCCAGTTTATCGATGGCAATCTGAATGGTTCAATGTATACTAATTTCCTACGTAAAGTTCTACCAATGTTACTACAACATGTTTCACTGCATGACAGAATGGCGATGTACTTCCAACATGATGGATGTCCGGCACATAGCTCGCATGCGGTTGAAGCGGTATTGAATAGCATATTTGATGACAGGTGGATTGGTCGTCGAACCACCATACCATGGCCGCACGTTCACTGGATTTGACGCCCCCGGATTTCTTTCTGTGGGGAAAGTTGAAGGATATTTGCTATCGTGATTGACCTACAACGCCTGACAACATGCGTCAGTGCATTGTCAGTGCATGTGCGAACACTACGGAAGGCGAACTACTCGCTGTTGAAAGGAATGTGGTTACACGTATTGCCGAATGGATTGAGGTCGACGGATGATTTTGAACATTTATTGCATTAATATGGTATTTACAGTTAATCACGCTGTAACGGCATGCGTTCTCAGAAATGATAAGTTCACAAAGGTATATGTATGACACTGGAACAACCGAAATAAAACTTTCAAACGTACCTACGTTCTGTATTTTAATTTAAAAAACGTACCTGTGACTAAGTGTTCGTCTAAAATTGTGAGCCATATGTTTGTGACTATAACAGCGTCATCTATCACAAAGAGAAAAAAGTGTTATATCTAAAATATTCATATTTCTTCACGTACTACACGAAGATGTAATAAAAAATGGGGGTTCCTATTAAAAAAAAACGCAGTTGATTTCAGTTTGACCTATGGCAGCGCCATCTAGCGGGCCAACCATAGCACCCTCTGGTTTCCCCATTCAAGTTAGCAAGTTTCTTTCTTTGTAGTTTTTTCGTTTGACGGTTATTTCCTGAGGTATTCGGCCCGCTCACGATCGTTGGACCACCCTGTATATATTTATCTTAAATTTATTTCAGAATTTTCCGTTAATATTTGAAATTGTACGAGAAAAAAAATTACTTTCTCTATGTGAAGAAGTGTTACTACTTCTTGAGTTTCCATCAAGTCCAGTCTTTCTCTTTGGCTGTGTGAACCAAGTATAGATGACATAAAGGAGAAGTCCGATTGCACGAGGGGGGTGTGACTGGAATAGCTAGATTTCCGATGTGAAGAAAAAGCACAGCAGTTGCCTTAAAAAAATGACGCAACTAGTGTTTTGTTCAATTGGTTGCCGATTATTTCGGAAGAAAATTATATCATTCGCGGTCAGAGAGAAATGTAATGATTTTACAGTCTGTTTTAACAGTCAGCACCCTTATATGTAGTCAAGAAATAACATTATATGTATCAGCAGTGCTGTATTTCACGTTAGAAGGTAGGTTCTCCCACATACGATGCGTGAAACGTATTATGGATGCAAAAGTAGTATAGCAGGATCGATGGCCAATATTTTGGATGCCGAATACTAATTTTCATAATTCGAATTGTTTTGGTATTATGAATCTACTGATATGAGAATATAGCTTCTAACCAACAGCAGTATCAACATTAAATGTAACGTGTTTCAAGGAAGAGTGATAGTACCGCAACTATTCTTTATATACATAAATTATCTGACGGATAGGATGGCCAGCAGTCTGAAGCTGTTTTTCTGACGATGCTGTAGTGTACTGGAGGGTGCCGTCCTTGGATGACTGTAGGAGAATACAAGATGACTCACACAAAATTTCTGATTGGTGTGATTAATGACAGCTGAGTCTAAATGTAGAAAAGTGTAAGCTGAGGCAGACGAGAAAAAATCCCACGATGTTCGAATACAGCATTAATAGTGTGCAACCTGACACAGATATGGCGATTAAACGTCTTGGCATTTCGTTACAGAGCGACAGGAAATGGAATGAGCCTATAAGGATTGCAGTGGAGAAGGATTCGACATCAGTATATTGGGACAGTTTCTTGAGTGCGGCTCGAGTGGCTAAGGTCCAGCCAGGTCGGATTACAGGTGGACATCGAAACAATTATGATGTGGGCTGCTAAATTTTTTACCGGTGCTTTCGATCGACACGCACATATTACGGAGATGCTTCGGGAACTCAAATCGTAATCACTGGAGGAAAGGCGATGTTCTTTTAGAGGAACGCTCTTGGAAATATTTAAAGAAACGGCAGAGGAAGCTGACTGCAGAACGATCCCATGCCACCAACGTACATTTCGCGCAAGGACCACGAATATAAGTGCGAGTAAGTAGAGCTCGCTGGGTTTGCGAGTAGGACGGAAAGGGAGATGATTACTAATGGTACAGGGGTCCTCCGTCAGGCCCCGAACTGTGGCTAGCGGAGAATGTTTGTAGCTGAATTATTTCCAACTCTATTCAGGTATACGGCTGCAAATTAATGTAAAGTGTGCGGGAAAAGGAACTGCTTCTTACACTTAATATTGAGTCTTCCACTCGTTCTGTTTATTAACGGACTTTGGAAGTGCTTATATGCTGGATGCTAATTAGCCTAATTTTAACTTCTCTTTAACTGTGGGAATGACCTGCAAAAGAATAATTACATATCCCACTCTGAAGATGAGTGATGGAGTTTCCTAAGTTGTCCTTCATAATATAGTTCACGTCTTCTTCAAGTGACTGTCGTATCCGATTCGCAGCACTTTCTTTGGTAAGTGAAACTAGCCCATCCAGCCGCCCTGGGGCTATCCGTGGAACAAACGTTACTGCCCAAACGCTTAGAGACTTGAGAGGAAATGTAATACAAAATGTAGAATAAAAAAACGAAATAATGAGCTTTCCAATCATTTATTCGTTCACAGAGGATAATCAAGGAATGGTACGATAATTCTGTAGCCGTACCGTTGGTAACACACATCACGTACTAATACTAGTGAGCAAAAGTGGGGAAGAAAAGTTTCTCAAATCACAAAACTCCAATAAAGCCCAGGGTCTTGATAGAGCTCCTGTCGAGTTTTGTACAGATTCTTTGAATAAAAGCTTTATTTGAAATCACAGTAAACCACTGATATTTTGATCATAACACACAATGATGAGATAAAGCATCATGACCACTTGCTTAATAGGATGTTGGTCCATCGTTGGAACGCAGTACAACAGAGATTGTGCATGACATGCATCCGACAAGTCCTTGGTAGCTTTCTGGAGGTATCTGGTACCAGATTTCTGCGCGAAATTCATACAGTTCCTGTAAATTACAGGCCGGTGGAGTGGGTATGCACATCTGGCTCTCGGTATCGACCCAGATGTGTTCCGTCACGTTAAAGTCAGGGAAATTTGGTGACAACGACAAGAACACGAGATCATGATCACGCTCCTCAAATAATTTTAGCACGATTCTGCTGTTGTAACACGAGATAGTGATACTGCTTGGAGCATATCATTAACGTTGTCCACAGCCATTGATTGCTTCTACAGGTTCCCAAATGAGTGTCCACCACTGATTACTACTGCTCTAAGCCGCCTGCGTCCATGACGTTGCGCGTCTTTGGAGCAACAGTTCGCCTCAATGACGGCGTATCCTGGCACGCCCATCGAACCAATCAGGAGGCAGAGTAAAGGCTGCGCAGAAATAATCGCACTTACGTCATTCTGCGCATGACGTCAGAGAGTAACACCTTCCGCCCATGTTTGTGTGCTGGCGACTGTGTGACTTCGTGAGTGTAGTCTTTTTCGCTAAGCTGCAAAAGTTGCTGAAATTCTTTAGCACAGACGCTGTGTATGTTGTAAATGCTAGTATATGCTCTCGTCATGTCAAAGACACTGATTATGAGAGAACTTTAATTCGGAAGTGCTAACTTTTCCATGGAAGCAAGTGCTTAAGAGCGATAAGTTTTCATCAGCTAATTTACCAATAGCGCCAGTGATAGTATCCGTGCAATAGGAGAAAGAAAGGAACGTTTCAACAATAAACGTGAAATCCATAGAAAAGGCGTAAAAGCCTTAGCAAAGCTTTCACGACGAAAGAAGGGTGCTCATGGATGTAAATTTACAGAGGAAGTGGTTCGCAGTGATTCAGATTGTGCCAGTCTACAGAATTTCGTAGCGGCATTGCAGAAGAGAAATGCTCATCTGAAAAACACGCATGAAACTGCAAGCACGAAATAAAGATCTTCGAAGTGAGTTGTAATTAGCCAATCTACCTCTGTACAATGAAGAAAGTAATAAAAATGCACTTGTGCTTCGTGAAATTAATCTAACACTCAACACAAAATTTTACGCTTTGAAACCGAAGTTTGTCCATCAGGTGAAAACGGGTTCGCTGGATCAAAGAGAACATTTGCAATTGAATTACTTTTTTCAAAGGAAAGCTACAATATTCTCAGGGAAGAACTCAGATATCTGCTCCCTACTGTGTCAGCCTTGCGTTCTCGAATAAATAGCAGTTTCAGCTGCCATTCAGGTATTTTGAAAGTTGTTAGCTAATTCAAATGCTTTATACAAATAAAGCACTTGTATAATTTATTCAGTAATAAAGATAGGATTCATCTATTAGTAGAAGTTCTTTCAAAACTGTGGTGAATTCAAAATGAAATTGAGCGTTATACTGATCTCCTTTGCTAGTTAAAACTTGTCTAAGAGCAAACACAAAAAACTGTTGCTTATATCGAACATTTACGTTGGCAGAAAACTGCACAAACAGGCTGTAATTTACGCTTTCTTTGCATGTTTCAATTGCATAGACGATAGAATATTTTTAAAAACCGGACGTGTCTGTTTAAACGCTGAACTAGTTGCAGACTGTAGCAGTAACACTCTACTAATAGCAGAACGACAATTAACATTTCACTGTGTTAAAGTTAAACATTCCACAAATACGTAGCACAAATGGGTGGACACGTGTATAGCTATGTTTCTGAGGCAGACTCTATTCCTTAGTGACGTTACAGCATCAGCCAATAGCAGGTAAGAGCGCTTACTACCCTATCTTTTTTTTTCTCCTGGCCTTTGACCCAGTAAAGGAATGTTTTTCATTCCATCAGGTGTCACATTTGCATTCATTCACCGTACAATCTTGCTGATTCTGTGAACACTTCAGTAGTAGATGACGATGTCGTTGGGTCCAAATGGGAACACGTGGTGGTAGTGTCCTGCGAAGCTTCGTGTCCTGCAGTATGCTTTGAGCGGTATGCTCGAAACCCTTGTGTCTGCACCAGCGTTAAGCTGTCAGTAGAACTGCCACGTATCTTCGCATTGTGTGATGAGTCTTGGACTTCCAACATTTTGTGCCGTACTCGTGGTTTCTCTGCCCTTCAACATGTTTCCATAGACACTCGCACCAGTAGTGTGCAAATAGCTCACCAGCTTTTTAATTTCCGATATGCTCTCTCCCAGCCGCAGGGCAGTATCAATTTGCCGTTCATCAAAGCCACTTACGTCTGTAGACTTGCGCATTTGCTTCCGTGTCGTTGCTAGAATGACCCACCAATCGTGCCTTCTACGCGTATGTACATTTCTGTGTCATGTGCTCCTAACGCCACCAGGTGACGTTCAATCTGTGGTGGGCAATAGTCATAATGTTATGGCTCATCGGTTTATGTATCCTATATTTAGAAAAGGCACTGGACATAAGTTTAGAAAAATAATTGATCAAGTGCAAGTAGGAGCCGCGCTCTGAGGGTCCCGTACAAAATTAATAATGTATATAGATCCATTCCGGGAATTAAAAATCTTGACAAATTTGGTCTGTTATCGACATCGATAAGACGACATTTCGGTCCCGGGAATTTCAAGACTTTCGAGAATGTTTTAGCTTTAAGTCGGATAACAAATAACAAAAAAATTTTCGTGTGATAAAATTACAAATGAACAATTTTCGAATATTTTCCTCTACTTATACCGTGATACCTCGCATCTTGCCAAATTTCATGATTCTATGTCAACGGGAAGTACCCTACAGATTTTCATGAGTGAGATTGCGAGTATCAAAATTTCTGACCTAAATGAACGAGTACTTTGATTAAATTGACTTAGAGTCTTAATGTTTTTACATTTCCGCCTACCCATATGCCTTATTATGCACTGCACGAGATAGCCGCGCGGTCTAAGGCGCCTTGTCACGGTCCGTGTGGTTCCCCCCGTCGGAGGTTCGACTCCTACATCGGGCATGGGTGTGTGGCGTCCATAGCGTAAGTTAGTTTAAGTTAAATTGAGTAGAGTGTAAGCTTAGGGAACGATGACCTAAGCAGTTTGGTCCCATAAGATCTTACCACAAATTTCCAATTTACCTTAGTATGCGATGTAAATTTGAAATTGATATGTCTATCCGTTCCTGAGAAGAAAGGGTTCTTGACAGTCGGACAGACAGACAGACACAGAGAGAGGCAGACAGACACAGAGACAGACAGACAGAGATGGACAACTAAGTGATCCTATAAGGTTTCCGTTTTACCGATTACGGTACGGAACACTAAAGAGATGGCGCCACAGAAGCACCGCGCTGTCTTACTCATGTATATTTGTGGCATAACCCTGCTTTAACCTTCCCGGAAACACAGTAAAGCACTCCGTGGGTGATGATGATGATAGTTATGATGTTTCGTTTTGGGGCTGTCAACTGTACAGTCATCAGCACCCGTACAAAGCCACGTTTTTTCACAGTCCAATTTTTTTTGTACACAGTCCAATATAGCCACTGTCACGAATATTGATGATTACGAAGATGAAATGTTGAGGACGACACCAACACCCAGTTCCCTGGCAGAGAAAATCCCCAACCCGGCCGGGAACCGAACCCGGGACCCTTTGATCCAGAGGCAGCAACGCTAGGCACTAGACCACGAGTTACACTCCATTGAGAACAGCTTAAACTCCGAACGAAACGTTCGTATGCAACTCAACGAGTGCATTTCATAAATAGTACGTACGTAGTAGGGATAGAGCAAACAAGTTTGATTCTGTGTTTCTAAACGTTGGGAAAGCTTTCGATGCAGTGCCACAACAAAGCCACATAGTGAAAATACTTTCCTACTGTATATCTAACCAGGTTTGTGATGGGATCGAAAATATCCTCGTAAGCAGAACACAGATTTCGACAAAACCACAGCGCGATGTAAAGATAGACGATCAGTCTTTAGCGCAGAGTAAATCCGATGAATACAAAATTAATGATTCGCAATTACAGTCAGTCAAATCAAATTTGAGACTAACAACGTATAAAGACATGAATGAAACGATCTCTTACAGTGAGGTTTAAGTAAAGTAAATGGCAGGCAACGATTCATTTGTAGAACTTCAACTGTCTACTAAAGACACTAGACACAGTATTTTCAGAGGCCATACATTAATACTGATTGATTGGAAGAGACTCGTATGAGGTTGGGGACATCCAACTTATGCAGATAGGAGGGAAGAGAATCGTCTTTGGCGAGAAAATGAGGCACGACTTTTAAAAAATGTTGATGAGCATTCACGTAAAGGATAACGTCATTCATTCAGTCACAATCTGCTTTGATGGGTTCTAGAAGTGGTTTTCTCAACCCCCCACCTACTGCTTAGTCAGGCAGACCCACTCATGCAAATAAGAGCCACCGCAAAACCATACAAGCGATTATCTTTCCTATGCTCTTACCGTTAATGAAACTGTTTCCTCGGCCATAGACGTCATAATGAATCTTAAAGTGCGTACGGCTGCTCACACGAATCGTGCACGGAGAAAAGGTAGAAATCCGTTCATAGATCACCCAAGGCGGGCACAATCGTAAAATGCACCTGCCGAGTGTGAAAACAGAAACACACATTAGTGTGCAAATACCCAGTTGTTTTACGACTCCAATTAGCAGTCAAAACGTATTGGCATTTCCGAGAGCGTGAAAATGTCAGTGGCGGAGCCGAGATTGACCATTCCGTGTATGATGAATATCGACTGCAAACTTTGTGGTTGGTAGTAAAGGTTTTCATCTCATGCTCCATAAAAAAATATGAATTATAATAAATTTAGTCACCTTTCTATCCACTGGGTAGGGGAAAGTTATACTCATTTCGACAGTCCTGGTCTGTTTGTCTCTCGAGATTGTGAAGTACGAGAAACACTCTAGATTCTCGTAGCTGATGAAAATAAATCGTAACAACTGGGAGGAAAATGTCTTCCAGCAGCCTCACTCCAGATTTTTAGTAAAGATTACGTAATTACCCGACGCTGTCAGTTTTATAAGAGGTGATCTTTAAATATAGTGTTGTAGTCTTCTTTTGGAAAAGTTTTTACTTGCCATCTTGCTATACTGGCAAATAAAAAGCTTTCCAAAAGAAGACTATAACACTACAAGTTAAATAATTTGGAAAACGTATTTCCTCTTGTACACTGAACCAGCTTAAATCAGTTGACTGACATGAATTTGCACCACCGGCTGTTATTGTTGGGCTCAGATCAACATTTCGTTTCATACTCTTTACTACTAAGTATTTCCGGCTGTGTTACCACTATCAAATGTCCAACATAATACTTGAAATAAAAAGTATGTAACAACTCTGTCTTGTTTAGTTGACAAAATAAAAAGAGGACTTACAGAGTGTACCCGTTAAACGTACAATTTTAGAAACGGAACATGATTGGCCTGACATATAATACAATAAACACTAATTAAGTAAAGTACGGTTAGTATAGACATAGGGAACATATCATACAATAAAATATTTCACAACAAAAGTCTATATAGTATTGAGTGGTATTGCATAAAGGATAGCTTAACTCTTGCATTAAGAGCCAATGCGTCAAAATGATTTCATTTAAGAAATTTATCATGACTGTGGAGTCCATTCCAACTGAAAAGTTAGTATCAGTTTACTTAAACTTTCCATCGTGAAGGAACGCGGCAATCCAATCGTATGACAAACTCAGATTAGAAGTAGCTAGTTTCTTGTCATTGTCTTACGATCAATTTCAGGGCTACCATCCCAATCGTCAAACCCCCGTGGAATACGTACAACTAATCGATGTGAGGTATATTCTCCCTAGGATAATATCTTGCCGCCCACTGATGGATCACATTCCAAATGGTGTTAAGGATACAGCTTTTACTATGCACACTACTGCTGGCCAGTGACGAGAGGATGCTGTCATCCTAGGAAAAACATATCTCTTATCAGTTAGGCGTATACATGATACAATAAAAAGAAATTAAAGATAATTTTTGGAATCAGAGGCCAAGTTATTCCTAATCTCAGCTTACTTTAAATTTGTTTTCTCAACAAAGCATAAAAACGTTTGGAAAATTTATTTCCTAATAATTGCTGTAAATGAGACTGTCAGATATTTAATGGAACCTTACGAAGCGACACAATCAATAAATTTCCTTGAATTATCACATAGCATCCTACACCACAGCGAAGAAAAAACATTGGCTGTTGGCGTATGTAGAAATAGGCAATAAGAAGTGTGTACCATCAATGATTAGTGGGACCTGTTGTTATACTAACTAAAACAGATTCTTTCTGGAGCACGAGAGCAAAAAAATTGTTAACTCTCGGACGTTTATGGTAAGGCTCTTACGTAAAGCCTTTTCAAGCAGATTAAATAATTTAAGGAAACCTTTTATGTGTTACAGGGAGCTTACTGCCGGAGGATAAAGGCGCTGCATTTCGTCAACGCACCAAAAGTTATGGACATGATAATGACGCTAGTAAGGGCAGCACTACCGGAAAAAATAAGGAAGAGGGTAAGCATTTATGTACTGTCAGTTAACGAGGCATAGTTGTACTGTAACTGGCAGGTGGAACTGTATGTCGCTAATCTCGAGGTGGTAAGTTTTTACATGGAGCGAGAGGAGATGACTTTACAATTAATTTGTCTGTGGTCTTCACGACACCGAGAACGACCAAAGTTCCCTTATACTATGTTCAAAGTTTCGTAACTGCCCAGTGTAATCGTTAATAAATATTGAGATACGGTAGTTTTCCCTAATCTAATAAGGTTAAGGAGAAATGTTACAGTTTTAAAAGATCCATAACGGGGAAGGGAACTTACATCAGTATTCCATCTAGTCACTTTAAGTAATTTGGAGCAACGCACTCTGAAGGAAAAAATTAAAAGTTATGGCGTGATATAAAATATTACTTTACTCACGTGGGAAATAAGTCTGAGGAAAACTTCAAATTTCCTTTGAAGGTGAGAAAACTGCCAGCATGTACCTTTAAGGAGTGTTTTCAGAACTGAGTAAGAGGAATGTTGTGACGTTATGCTTACAGTTGTGATTTCTGACTTACATCATCACAATTTCCGCTGCTTCTCCGCACCAGAATCAATCTCTCTATTTCTCTCTCTCTCTCTCTCCATCTATTTTATGCAGCCCACCACCAATTCCTCTCCTGCGCCCAACCTCTTCATTTCAGAGTAGCACTTGCAACCTGTGTCCTCAATTATTCGCCGGATGCATTTCAATTTCTGTCTCTCCCTACAATTCCTACCCTTTACAGTTCCCTCTAGAACAATGGACGTTACTTCCTGATACCTTAGCACGTGGCCCTTCTTCTCGTCAGTCTTTTTCAAAATGGTTCAAATGGTTCTGAGCACTATGGGACTTTACAGCTGTGGTCATCAGTCCCCTAGAACTTAGAACTACTGAAACCTAACTAACCTAAGGACATCACACACATCCATGCCCGAGGCAGGATTCGAACCTGCGACCGTAGCAGTCGCGCGGTTCCGGACTGCGCGCCTAGAACCGCGAGACCACCGCGGCCGGCAGTCTTTTTCATATTCCTTTCTTTACTCATTCCTAATCTTAATCGTCCACCAGATATAATACATTCTAAGATTTATCAATTCAACTATTTACTTTCTTATCAGGTTTCACAATTAATCACTTGTTTTTTGTCTGTCTTCAGGCGTTCTGTGCCTTATTCATATAGTTTATTTCTGCCCTTTTTATCCAGCATTATGTCTTTCAGTAATAATGTACCAACAATGATTACGTTAGAATACTTAAAATACAAGTTTTAATCTCATTATTTCAATTTCTTTGGCATGTTTCAAATACATGTGTACGTTTTCAGCTTAGTTCTACATAGTGAAAAGAGTAACTAATTTAATGTGTTCTCCTGGGATAATTTACATCACTATGTTTGGAAATTCCTGCACGTTAACCATTAGTTATCCTTCCAGTGTTAGGTTAGTTTGGTAAACAGCTCTGTTTCATTACTTCTTGCATCATCCCAAGTAACGCTGCAGATTTTTTTAACATAAAATTCTATAAATACTTCATTAAAAATTAATGAACTTGGAATGCAATAGATGGTGATCCATTAACTAATCGCCCCATCCAAATGAGTCACTCGTTCCCTCTTTGTTGATTCAGTACGTTACTTCGCATTTTATTGAACACAACATCTCCCAACGCTTCCAACAATATTCAGTGCCAGTCTTACATTTTCACAAAAATATTTAACTGCAAGTAAATCTTTCTTACAGGAAAAGCAACACTGATGTTTGTTAATGATCTTTACATCGTCTCTTTTTATTGGTTTATTTGATTGCTCAATAGAAAAATCTCTGCCCTTGCTACGCTTTTATTGTCACATCAGATGATAATTCGCTAGAACACGCACTGATGAGCCAAAACATTATGACCACCTGCTTAAACAGATTATTTGTCCGTCTTTGGAACGAAACACATCTCTGATTGTACGTATCAGGGATCCGACAGTCTGTTGGCAGGTTTGTGGAGGTATGTGACATTAGATGTCTGCGCACAGGTCATGTAAATTGCGTAAATAAGGGCTGCTGACTTGCGTACGCGGTAATGGCGTCAGATAGCGACTCAGGTGGATTCAGTAGGATCTACATCAGATGCATTTGGTCGCCGATACATCAACGTCAGTTCACCATAATGCTCCTCAAACCATTGTAGCACTGTTCAGGCTCCGAGCCACGTTCAGTTGTACTTGTGGAAGATGACATCGCCGTCGGGGAAGGGGATGCAGGTGGTTCGCAGCTGTGAGCGTGTCTTTGGTTCCTACCACAGGTCCCATGCAAGCGCAGGAGAATGTCTCCCATAGCATAATACTGCTCCCACCAGCCTGCGTCGCCGGCCTTTGTGGCCGTGCGGTTCTAGGCGCTTCAGTCTGGAACCGCACGACCGCTACGGTCGCAGGTTCGAATCCTGCCTCGGGCATGGATGTGTGTGATGTCCTTAGGTTAGTTAGGTTTCAGTAGTTCTAAGTTCTAGGGGACTGATGACCTCAGCAGTTGAGTCCCATAGTGCTCAGAGCCCCTTTTTGAACCAGCCTGCGTCCTTGGCGCGCTGCACGTTTTGAACAACCGTTCACCTCGATGACTGCATTTTATGGAGACGACCATCGACCTAATGTAGAAAAAATGTGATTCACCTGAAGACCCGACACTTTTCCATTGATCTACGGTCGAATCCCAGTGTTCCCGTGCCCATTGCAATAGTAACTGACGATGTCGTTGACTCCACATGTGAACATGTAAGGGTGGTCTGCTGTGGAGCTCAACATTGAACAAAGTACAATAAACTGTGTGCTCCGAAACACTTGTGTGTGCACCAGCATTGTGTTCTTGCGGCAAAGATGCCAAAGATCACCATCTATCCTACTTTAAAGAGCAAACAACCCTCAGAACCTCAAGTTCTGTGATGAGTCGTGTTGGTCCAACCATTAACGCCAACTGGTAATTACACTGTCCTTCTTCCTCTTTCCGTACATGCTCAAAACAGTAGCACTTGAACATGCGACCTGCTTCGCCGTTTTCGAGGTACTCATTCACAGGCTCTGCGTAATAATAATCTGCCCTTTGTCAAAGTTGTTGTCTCAATGGATTTCCCCATTTGTAGGTAGGGTAATCCCCCATCCGTGTCTGCGCCGCCTATATATTTTTGTCATGGCATCACACGCCAGCAATTCTAGGCGGCATCCAATGTCGCGTTAGGGTGTGCATATTGCGGAAGATATAATGCGGATAACTGCGTCAGTAATGAAACTGGAACAGGTTAATGTAACTCAGCTTTTTGTTTGTATTTGTAATTGCATTAGTTTTTGTTTTGTATTTGCACATTGCGCATATTTTCATTAATAATAATTGAAGTATAGTAATATGCTTATTGGCACTGAATTACTTTTATTAGTACTTAATAGAAACTTTTCCATGAATATTACATTTGATGTAATATATTTAACTTCTTTTCCTAGAAATGAGACATTATGAGACAGTAATTGAACAAATGAAGCTGCTGATTCACTTTCGCTATATGGATTCCCCGTTTCTGATTTTCCGTTTTCTCTGGAACTGCTGTTGTAGTATCTCAGTTAACCTGCTGTTGTAGTATCTCAGTTAAATTTTTCCGTGATTTCGAACTTCTAATTCCAAAATACAGATTCTAAACCTGTGAACGTGTTGCTCTCATTGAACGTGAAATTTAGTATATCTACAGTACTTCATATACTCGTGTTCCTAGGCATTCCTTTAGACCCGTCAGAATTGCATTACACTCAAAATGATTCTTCGTAACGAGCATTTTTTAAAAATATATTTCGTTGGCCTCTTGATCCACCAGAAAAGTAGAGAAATGTCTTCTGGAGCTTTATTCACACTACAAGTAATGCTTTTTGGTTTTATCTCTCAGATGTCTTTAGTAGATCATACGACATAAATCAGTTCTTTCTGTAATTGCTTTTTTTCAGTTCTCTGCATTGACTACATCGAAACTACGTTTTAGTGTTTTGTTACCGCTTCATTTGCTAAGTGATCTGAATGTGTTTCCCATATCCCTGATTACTCCCTAATCCTAATAATAATTTTCGTAAGATTTTCCATTTATGTAGGTAGTTGGAAGTAGTTCCAGAGTTGTAGTTAATCAAACGCTACCTAGCTGAAATGTTATAAACAGTGCTGTTCCGAAATTTCAAGAATCTCTTTTATTTGAAGAGTTTATTCTCCTAACAAAACTTTACAGTGTCTAATTCTACAATTTTGCCCTTTTTTGTATAATAAATTTTACCATTGTAATTTTATAATACTCTCGTTGTGTTTCTGTATTTTTCACCGTAATAATTCTACAGTATTTTGTTGTAGTTTTTGATTAGTGACGTAGTAATAGTGCTTTATCATTTGGCACTATGGCGTTATGCCTGAATACGTTCTGCATCATACTTTTTATTAAATTAGACGCAAAAAGGATATGATTTGTGTGTTAGGTGCACAGTCACATTGCAAAGATGCTGAAAGAGAAGTAATCAGATATTAATTTTTGGTTCATATCTTGTTCTAAGCTTTCCATTTACAACACTCATAATCATAACCAGTACATATAACATAGTCTTACGTTGATTTGGCTACGAAAATATTTCGTCTATTCTCCTCTTCCAATGCCCTGGATGACTTAGCAAATGTACCACCTTTTTACCCTCGGTTTCTGTCGATTGCTTTACTTTTCTGTTCTTCCCAAAACTACCTTTTGTTCTTTACTTAACTTCCAATGTCTATCTATAGTGCCATACCTGAAATTCATCTCGGGTTTTTTCTTCCATCTTCAACTGTGTTCTTCTTGGACTCTAAAGCTTTCCGTGTTTTAGATGAACAGTTTTAGATATTTATGCCTGAACTTGTCAACAGTTGACATGAGAGCACCTATTCTGACTCAGAGACATTTCTTAGACGTCCTTATCTCGGACATATTCTATAATCTTGCTTTAGAGAAAGCAGACTGATTCCACTGTACCTGCTGTGTCTTCCTGTTTCCATTTTCTGCAGGACTTTATACCTTTCCTAATTAGCTTGTGTATTAATAGTGGAAATTCTTCACCACTTAGGGTATTCATAGAACAGGAAGTATTTACCAGCCTGCCTCTGATTTACTACCATAAAATCGAGAGCATAGGTGTCAGCACAGTTATGAAATCCGCTGTTCAGAAGGAAGTCAGCTGAAACTGAAAGGCCACACTGAAAACTTCTGTTCTCTTCTTCAAATATTATGTTGATAGCTATTGCTCTCTCGACGTTCTGTGAAATCTTAGGCACAGTCACACTGTCTGGTGAATCCTAGTATTAAATACCATGTAAGGGGGACACGCTCGGAACGTAGACTAGATTTTTTGTGCTCATTGTAATGCTTGGGTTTTATAGGTATTAAAATGCACAAACATTTTCTGACCAATGTGTTACTCAAGGAATCAGATAGCAGTAACATTCAGTAACATTAATTAGCTCACAGGTATATTAAAAAAATAAACATCATCAGTAAAATTATTGAGAAACTAATCTCAAATTTTGAAGGAAGAGATTTCATTTTGTTGATCTAGTATTGGTTTTCATTCTTACTCAGCCAGCTTCACATTCTGGTACCTAGCTTAGTTCTCAAAATATAAAACTGTAATTCCATAGCAGAAGTATTAATTACTGCAGTATGTATTGGTCTTGGAAGTTTTCTGTTGGCTTTCATCTGTGATTAGAGCTATCCACGAATTCACTATAGTAGTCAAGATTTCCATGGCTCCTCCTGTGTAGTGTTGATGCAAGTGTCTTAGAAATATAATTTCTAAAAGGTTCACATGATCTAAGTTGTTCTTTGTACGGTCACTGAGAGTGATTAATAGTGTTGCCTGATAAGCGTATTCAGTGTTTAGAAGTAACTATTTTTGCGTAGCTGAATGTCTCGCAAATACGTGTTATTAGTCAGTCTCTAAATTAAATGTGATTCATTGAATATGCCTTTTAGGAAAGTATATAAACAAAGCAAAATATATGTTATTTGGTTTCCTCATGTAATACAATTTAAGCTACAACAATTTTTCAGGTGATGACTCATCTGCCTGGATCAAATACTCTGTTTGACCATTTACCACGGTCAATGGTACCAAATGAACTGGGAGGCACTGGTGGGCCAGCTGAAGAGCTAGCAGGTTAGTGGATGATGCTGATGGAAAGTATTTCTCATGCAGCTATTTAGTTTCAGTGTGTTATTAGTAGACCACAGGAAAATGATTTCACGACACTAGAAATGTAAGCTAATCATCTTTCCATGGGAACATAAACGTAATCGAAAATGATGGTGCTTGTATTACATCTGATGTTCCTAAAACAAGGACATCAGGGACGCTGGCTGCTGTGACCGAGCGGTTCTAGGCGCTTCAGTCCGGATCCACGCGGCTGCTACGGTCGCAGGTTCGAATCCTGCCTCGGGCATGGATTTGTGTGATGCCCTTAGATTAGTTAGGTTTAAGTAGTTCGAAGTCTAGCGGACTGATGACGTCAGATGTTAAGTCTCATAGTGCTTAGAGCCATTTGAACAATTTTTTGATATCAGTGACTACTAATCACTTACTCAGTAAGAATTGAGTTTATTCGGTAGTAGACAACTCCCCTTCAACACTCGTATTGTCTACTATTTTTATAATCCTTCATAACTTGCCCCAGTAGTAATTTTCAATTAGAGATGAACGTTACCTTTTTATACAGTTCTGAAAATTGCAATATAGTTTCTTAAACACAGTATCTAATGAGAATTTTAAGATTTCTTTCACACGCAACATCTCACACTGTCGAACGTTAGGGTTTTAGGCTGACATTTATTATATGTGATAATAGAAAAAAAAAACTTCACAAGCAATGATCGCTTAAAAAAGCATTTTATTGGGTGACTGGAACAGAAGTTGATACGAGAATATTTTAGTGTCATGGTATTACAAGTTGATAAGCTCTCTTGTCACATAACGAATGTAATTATTTGTTATGCTTCAAGATTTTGACAAAATATTGTGCATCAATGTTACAGGTAACTTTGGAATGCGGATGCATTTCCCATAAATATGAAGATCACAGCATATCAGTTTGTTAAACATACTTTTATATGTAATGTACTGATGCACTGTGATCTTCATGATAGTGGGAAATGCGTATGGAGTTTGAGGGGTCTTGCAGTGCTGGTAGCCAATATCTTGTAAAAATTTTAGAGCATAAGATATGTCATAATTCTGTAGGTTACGTCACAAGACTGTTTGTCAGGGTGTAATATCATGACAGTGAAATATTTTTCTATCAACTTCTGTGCATCTTCTTGCTGATACAGTGGTGACAGTATAGCTATGTTGAAACTACTCATCCAATGAAATGCATTTTTACCGATTTCAGCATTTCAAAACTTCCTTCAGTTACCACGCATTACAGGTCGCCCACAGCCTGACATTGTCAAGAATATATAACTCTTCATTCTTTGAATGACTCGGTTCTATAAGAGAGTTCTAAATGACAAAATAATGGCTGTGACCATTCGTGCAACAGATATTATTTTGGAAGCCTTTGGGATATATGAAAAGGGCAGTGCCATGTTATCAAGTAACGGTTATATGACCAAATGTACTACTATCGCTTCTTGTTGTATATTAGTGATCTGATATATAACAATGAAATAAACGTGTAAAATAAAAAATCATGAAAGACTTGAGAACAAATAGGTCTTTATAAAATGAGTGGTCTTTTGCCTGAATGAACTAAGTGACAGTTAGTTTTGAGAAATAACAGACTGAAGTTATGAGTTTACAGCAACTTATTTATTCAAAAATATTTATCAATATACATGTGGTCTGGTGCATAATGGGTGTGAAAAACTTGTACAAGAATTTTGAGCCTTGCAGCACATTATTTAATTACAGTTTGAAACTTAAAACAACAGATAAACAATGTAAAATATCCATGTACGTCAGGTTATTTTGTTGTCACATCACATTGATGCACTTCAGTACGAAATATAAAGTGAAGTTTTTTTGTATTATACTCATATATATAGATCTATTCGTCAAGTGAAACACACAGATATAATTTCAGCATTTATGTAATACAGCATTATTAAGTAATTTTTGGAATTAGTAGAGAACATTGGAATACACTTAAGGCGATGATTATGCTTCCCATTACTCATTTTCTTCATTACTGTCACTGCACATTTTTGATACATCAGCCATTTTGAGACTCTTATAGAATTCATGGTACATTGGGGGTATGTACATTAGAAGTCTCTGAATGTCTTTCAGTTTCTCAGGGCATAGAGTGCGCCCTATTGGATACAGTGTAGGTAGTCTAATTTGACTGAGAGAACAGTGGCGAGCTTTTAAGTGTTTATTTAAAGTCACTGAAGAGTATTCTTCCATGTCATTGTGGCTGTATTTGTACTCCATTATCCCCAGCTTCTCTTTTGAAAATCTCATTTCGTTAATCCTAAGCCACTTAACCTTTTCTCCAGAAAGATTTACTTTTCTCTTAGTCATTGCTTTTTCGAGTAGCATAGTACTTTTGAAGTCACTACAATCCATTTTACAACTTCAAATTTACCTTTCTTCACTCTGGCATTCTCAATAATACGGTAAAGCTGTTCTGGGGCAAATATTTCTGGATAATGCCGTAGTTTTCTCTCTATATCCCCATAATCACTGTCATTCAGAAGATACGAGTGACCAGGTCCGGCAAATTTGTGCGTAATTTCCTCAATGTTAGTTTTGCCAGTCTGAACAAAATACATCCAAATTGTCATAATTTAAAAATTCCTGTTTTGCCCCCCACACAAATCCGACCAAACTATCATCCTTGGAGCAATATCATGAGACTCGACATTTTCAATACACAAGAGCCTACCTCTTGAGCTCCCTTTGCAACAATACTTTCATTCCAGCAAGGCATTACTGCCTTTCCACTTTTAAAGTAATGAATTCCAAGATTAAAGCAGGAGAGTTGACGTTTATAGTATGCAACACCTGTTGTCAATTTTGGTAGCAGTATTGATTTCTGCAAATAAAATGAAAAAGAATGTAAGATTATCTTGTGTCTTGGAGTTCTCCATATCCATTTTCAGACAATCTTTTGCAGCTTCAGCCTTCCTGTGGTGCAATTCCTGTTCCTTTCTTAATGTTCGTAGCTTCTCAGTGTCTGCCTCACCAGTTCTAAGTGTCTACTCTGCTATAATTAGGGTGTTTAGCCTGTCACGTGTTTGACATGTATTCTTTTGAGGAGACTTGAAACTGAGCCTGAAGTCTCGTCTAAATACTTTTTCGTACAGTGATTGGCTGGGAGGTTTAACATTGGGATCTTCTTCTTCAGCTTATCAATGAATAATCTGTACATCAGACTAAGATTAAGCCTACTGTCCAAGTACTTTTTTGACTAATCTCTTCTGCAGTAGTGACTCGATGTACTGGGAAAACTATTAATATGATTATGGATGTGAATAATAACTGAGTCAGCTCTTTTATTGTGAGGTGCGTGTTTTCCACGCTGGTCATATAAAGAGCTAGTATTTGCTTTGGCTATGGCTCGATGTACATTACTGCCAGAAATCTGTAGTGCCTTTAGATAAGTTTCTTTGCACGACTTCACATCATTTCCATCCCCACTATGAATATAATAGTTCCTAGAAAACTCCTTGTCGGTTTTAGAACGCTTCCTTTTGATTAGGAACATTTTTAACTGAACCATATATTATTGATGTCTCCACATCCCAAGACCCACTTCCATAAACTGTGTCAAAAAACATTCTTTTCTCCTCAAAATTTATTTTTTTTCCAGCATTTTTGTCTACATGAACATTTACAATCAACAAATGTCTTTCCTTGGACAGTCTCCCCTTTACTGTTAACGTAAGTTCCCCCACTATTTTGTTTCTTCTTCCTTAGGACTTTCTTCCATTGTTCTCTGTTTCCTTTTTTTTTTCTTTTATTGCCAGAAATTTCATGTTCGTCTCAAAAACAAATTACTTAGATCTACAAATTCGTTTTCAAAACTGATTTATTAAGAATGCCAATCATGAGACCAAGTTACGATATTCCATTACATTACTTTGGTAGCTGACGAATATGCGAAATACAATTGTTTCAGGAAGTCTTCTGCCAGAGTGAACCCTCTCCACATTAAATCGCATTTCCTGCCCTAAGTAAAGAGGTATTTCTTTCCACAGGGTTAATTTTTTTCTCCCCTCATTATTTATGGCAGCACTGGCTGAAGTATCGACATACACTCACTATCGATTGTGCAGTGACCTTAGATTTACTATTTGTGGTCATGGTTCATTCTGGCATGTGCTATAAACAATATAACCTCCAATAATGAGTTTATTCTATAAACAAAAGTATCACATGTTAGTAACATCCACTTACAATTTGATGATTGAGAGGCACCATCACTAGGTTCATATAAATCAGAAGAATTAGAACTAAACTACTCGTCTTCACAATTATCATCGTTTTCTGCCATTGTGCAAGCACACGCGCCTGAGCTATATACAGCTGTAGCCATCTTCTGATGCCGCATGGTTCACTTTATAATAAGAGAATCAATAGTACCATCCTTCTTCCCAAGAAATCCCTTGCTACAGCAACGAAACGAGGCGACTTGTCAGATAGTTCGTTTTGTCATAAGACAAAATGAAACCCTATCATTTTAAAATGGTGAAGAACTCAATTTTTTTAAATGTCGCTTAGTTGAGTCTGGCATAAGACCATTCAAATATACTAAACATTTCTTAAAGTAGTGTATGTAAGGTAAGCAGTTTTCTTTTTAATCTTCATTAATTGCAGGCTGTGGATTAGTTATGAGAAGTTTACATTTAATTACTTAATGTACATAATGGATCTCAAGTAAAGATAAGAATGTAAAAAAATGCTTATACTGACGCCTAAGGAAGGATATGGACGTTTTACGAAGTTTTGTTAGCTGCCTTGTTGAATGTCAGAATGAGTACACTTTGGTAATCTTTTGAATTGCGTACTCAAGATCAATTTTCGTTTCCTGATGGTGTAAGGTTTTAATTCCGTCTGATTAAGAAGTGAAGCGATTCCTTGGGCGATGAGTATGAAAATTCTCTCACGAATGTGGATCTCCCTGTAGAAACCTTATCAATGAAGTACCTCTGTGAAACAGATATTCCCTGGCTTTCAGTCAAATGAAATGGTTACTTGTAAAACTGATGATTTATTGATTTTCATGAACACTTGAGCCTGCAAGAGCGAATCAGCAACTGCCGCAAGCCTAAATGTAAACTATCTCTGCAACTTCCCTGCTGTGCTTTATCAGTTGTTAAATGAGATACTACACATATAAATAAAACCTGGAGTGTATCTGTACCTGTTGATGAATATTCCAACTACAACGAGTATCTGTTCCAATCTCTCTCTCCCTCTCTCTCTCTCTCTCTCTCTCTCTCTCTCTCTCTGCCTCCCTCCCTCTCTCTTCCATTTCTCTCTTTTTTACTTACTTTCCCTTTCTTTCTTTCCGTATTTTTTCTCTTTTATTAGTTCTCCATCTCAAATTTTCATTTGAAGGTAACTGCACTATCAAATTCTCTATAACTACTTTTGCATATTGTCCTCTCTCTAATGAACCTTCTAGTGCCAAGTACCTTCTCTTTCCACTTAATGCTTAACACTCCTGTATAACACCAGATTTGGAACACTGACAGTGTATTCTTTTTGGGCTTCTCATACGTCCTGGTCTTACCTCTATATTCATATAGTACTATGTTCATGATGTTCAACTAGGAACACAATTCTTAATTCAGTACCAAGTTCTATTCTTTTACTTAAGAAAGCTTTCTTCAACAGTACCAGTTTACTTCTGATATTTTTTTTTTTTTTTGCTTCCACTACTGTTTTTCTTTTCCAACTTTGAGTTTATGCCAGCCATTAGGCTCTTTTCTAGTAAATGGCATTACCAAATATTCTAAGTTTTGGTATTCATTAAACCACATGCTGTGCTAAGTATGTTGTTCATTCCATTCCGCATGTCCTTTTCTGAGCCTTAGCAAATTTTTCTGTTTATCTTAGACTACTTTCCCCGAAATTTTCTTTCATTGCTTCTTCGGTCTGGAAGATAACGACAATGATGATACAGACGATTCTTTAAATGAATTTATAATTTTTGATCTACTTTTAGTAATATTACATGGTTTTTGTAGACGTAGATTACTCGCCTAAGGAATGTAACTTTTTTTATTTTTCTCTCCAATAATAAGCAGAAGTTTTTAGATGCTTCTCGAGTACGAATTCCCATTTTCTGAAAGAAGGTTATTCCTCATACAGTAGCTCTGCAATATTTCTCATTATTACTGTCAGTATTTTGTGTCCTTATCAAATCAGACAGATAAATAAATTTCACATTTCTCTGGTCGTATTTTCTTTGGTAAAGTGATGATAAAATAAAGTAACGATAAAGCTGTTCTTGAATTCAGGTTACCTTTCATTTGGAAAGTGGATGCACTCGGAGACTTATAAATTATAGAGTGCAGCAATCATTCGTCCTTTTTAGACTTTATTATGCAAATCCAGATTTCGGCTCGTAGCTAGACATTCTCAACGCGGTATTTTCAGTGCATGTAGGTCCCTGTTGTTCTTGAATTGTGATGGTAAGTCTCTCATCTTTTACAACAGTTGAAATAGCATTCTAGTTATTTTAGCTTCCCCAGCTTTCAGTAATTTCGAGATGTACCGTTGACTCTTTGATGATTTGATGTTCTGTTTAAGCTCATATCATTGAACACTATGTCAAATTCTATCTGTATAACTGGAACTCGTACTTCATTACCAGTTTCCTCGTCCTTTGGGGGCAGTGCATCTTCATCGTGTACGCTTTCCTACTCCTGTCATCTATCTGCTTCTTCATCGTCATCGTAGAGATTCATACATTTACTCTTCAGTTTCCTGTATGTTTGTTTACATGTCTCTGCCATCCATCATTTACCCTGTTTGCACTTCAGACGCAATTAATGTTAACTAGAGTAGACTGTTTTAAATTTTGAAGACAAAAGAATAAAAAATCATCGATGGGAAACGTTTTCTTCCTCAACTAGCTCATAAACCAGACTGCTTTCAGAATAGTAGAAGGGAATTAAAGGGAGGGAGTACTTGAGAAGCGAGTGGGGCAGGGTTGTAGCCTATCCCATATCTCATACTGTCTGTAAGTTGAGGAAGGAATAAAAGAAACCAAGGAAATATAGTTCAGGGTCAAGAAATAATAACTAAAGCTCACCAATGATACTGTAATGCTGCAGTAGACAGAAAGAAAGTTATCGATTGAATAGAAAGGGGTAGTATCTTGACAATAAGTAATATGAGGAGCCTCAACAATGTTAAGAGTACAGCAGTAAATGAGTTTTGATATTTTGGCTCTATTAACTGACGATGAGCGAAGCAGATACAGTATTAAATGCAGGCTGGTAGCAACAAGCAAGTGTTTCTGAAAAAGAGAAATATTTTAACGTCTAATAAGGGGCGTATCAAGAGGAAGTTTATATTTTACGAGCTCTCTGCACATGCGCAACAGATCGTAGGAAAGCGGTAAGTTCATCGTTTGGAGCGCTTCTCGGGAGCAGACCACCCGTTCTGTGTGTAAGAATTTTGCAAAACGGTGATTCGGCGACTGGAGGAGGAAATTTTGCCGTGATAGTTGACTGCATAACGTAAATGATGCTCCAAGTGTTCTCCTTACCAGGAAATGGATGAAAACGATTGAGAAGACAGGCCCAACACTGGATTTATCTTACTTTACACTCTTCTGCTTATGGCCTCTTGACGCTCTTTTTGTTCAACTGGGCGCTAAGTCCGAGTGTTTGCACTCAGTTTTGGTCTGTCTTCTATTGGGTAGTATCCTCTTCAACTTAAGCGAACTATAACATATTACTAGGTAACGATCTGAGATTAGGTCCACATCTAGCTATGGTTGTACACCATTCTTTGTGCAACAGTAACGTAGGGCAGTTGATTCACTTTGATGTAATCCAACCTATTCTAACATGAAATGATGACGTCTGGCTTACTGTATAGATTGCTACTGTACAGCGTCTTCGCAGTTTCGCTCGTGGGATTTGCATACCATGGATAGCGAAAGTAATGAAAAGGTTCACTTGGGAACATTCCTAAGTGGTGGCCTCAAGAAACCTGTGCGAGTGAACTCGGGCTTGAAGGAAGGAGGGTGACAGGCTTTTCATAATTCACACATCAAAAACCTCTTTGCTATGATGCCTTAAACAAAGGAGGATATAATTTGATATCGTCACACGATCGCCAGCAACACCCAATCGTATGTGCCCTTCTGAAACTTCGCAGTGCTGCAATGTTTGAGCGTACTTTCAATACACGATACTTGACTCGTGTTCATGTACTAGGGCTGCTCACTTCGTCTGATCTCTAGAGAAGGTGTAATGAAACACCCAGTACTGAAATGTAATGTGTACCTCTTTTTGCAGAGGACCATCGCGAGAGGTACTGGCCACTGGTGGACTGGTTCATGGAGCAGGACCAGTTCGTCTCGGACGAAAGCATGCGGCCGCACAACATGAGCTGTGGCATGGAGAACGGATTCAGCGTCGACGGCTCCTTCAAGAAGCTGTGCATCGACTAGCTGGGAGGAGTACCGCAGCCAGTGGTGTGCAAACCACTAGCACCATCTACGTAACACTTCGCTTCCCAGTTCCCAGCGTATGCAGGGACTCATTCACGGAGTGCTGCAGTATTAATGAACGATCGTACGAAGCGATTGTTACTTTCTTAATGTTGTTTGTAAATATATTATTTGTCCCTGCTATGTTACTCTTAATGATTACTGTTAAACAGCGTGGAATATCTTTCCAGTGTTTACAAAGTGTCAGTCTGTTAATACTGTTATAACATACCCGTGATAAAACAAATTAATATCCCTTATATTTTGAACGTTTTCCCTGTTAACATATATGATAGTGAATAACTATGCAAATGTATGTACACAATTTTTATTTATTAAATACGCATGCAAATTTTAAAACATCAATACTCAATGTAACTCTTGTTCTGTAAGTAATTCCAAGTACGTGTGTGGGTTAGCCTGACTATCAGACAAACCTCAATTTTAACTGATTAATGTTGCCGAATCCTTTTATCTCGGTATTCAACTGATTAGTAGTAACATTTCTTGCCCATTTAGCACACTGCACTTGCATTTGGGAGGACAACGGTCAAATCCGCCTTCGGCCAACCAGATTAAGGTTTCCCGTGATTTCCATAATCGTTCAAGGAAAGGGCCGGGATTGCTTCTTTGAATGGTTACAGCCAGTTTTCTTAGCCATCCTTGACACACTCCGAGCTTGTGCTCCGTCAATAATGACCTCGCTGTCCACGGAACGTTGAATCCAACCTTTCTTCCTTAAATCCTTCCCAGCCTTACACACTTTTGGTGGTAGAGGGGGCCGCCATTCCCTTCCTGTAATCACTCTTGTTTGCCACCCTCCCCCACCCCCCCCCCTTCGGGACGGAATTTGTCTACCCAACGTCTCTGCGTCTGACGTTATCCCATTTAAAAGTGTGAGAACGTTTTCTAAATGTCTGCAGATCATGAAACCGAGGCGAAAAGTGGCCACCGCCGCAGAATTCATCAGATCGGATACGGCCAACTGCCTAGAAACCACATCCTGGTTTGTCGCCACAACGACCCTTGTCTAACACGCCGGGCGGATTCCATCCGGGGCTGGTACACCTTCCCGAATCCTAGAAACGGCATGCTAACGCATGCTACTATCCAGGCAGATCTGTTAATATACAGAGCTATCTACTGGAAACTAACTACACTACCGGCCACCAAAATTGCTACACCAAGAAGAAATGCACATGATAAACGGGTATTCATTGGACAAATATTATACTATTACTGACATGTTACTACATTTTCACGCAATTTGGTTGCATAGATCCTGAGAAATCAGTACCCAGAACAACCACCTCTGGCGTAATAACGGCCTTGATACGCCTGGGCATTGGGTCAAACAGAGCTTGGATGGAATGTACAGGTACAACTACCCATGCAGCTTCAACACTATACCACAGTTCATCAAGAGTAGTGACTGGCGTATTGTGACGAGCCAGTTCGTCGGCCACCATTGACCAGATCTTTCCAATTGGTGAGAGTTCTGGAGAATGTGCTGGCCAGGGCAGCAGCCGAACATTGTATCCAGGAAGGTCCGAACAGGACCTGCAACATGCAGTCGTGCATTATCCTGCTGAAATGTAGGGTTTCGCAGGGATCGAATGAAGGGTAGAGCCACGGGTCGTAACACGTATGAAATTTAACGTCCACTGTTCAAAGTGCAGTCAGTGAGCATAAGAGGTGACCGAGACGTGTAACCAATGGCACCCCATACCATCACCCCGGGAAATACACCAGTATGGCGATGACGAAAACATGCTTTCAATGTGCGTTCACCGCGATATCGTCATCCACGAATGCGACCATCTTGATGGTGTAAACAGAACCTGGATTCATCCGAGAAAATGATGTTTTGTCATTCGTGCACCCAGGTTCGTCGTTGAGTACATCATCGCAGACGCTCCTGTCTGTGACGCAGCGTCAAGGGTAACTGCAGCCACGGTCTCCGAGTTGATACTCCATACTGCTGCAAACGTCGTCGAACTGTTCGTGCAGATGGTTGTTGTCTTGAAGACGTCCCCATCTGTTGACTAAGGGATCGAAACGTGGCTGCACGATCCGTTACAGCCATGCGGATAAGATGCCTGTCATCTCGACTGCTAGTGGTACGAGGCCGTTGGGATCCAGCTCGGCGTTCCGTTTTACCTCCTGAACCCACCGATTCCATATTCTGCTAACAGTCATTGGATCTCGAACAACGCGAGCATCAATGTGGCGATACGATAAACTGCAGTAGCGATAGGCTACAATCCAACCTTTATCAAAGTAGGAAACGTGATGGTACGCATTTCTCCTCCTTACACGAGGCATCACAACGACGTTTCACCAGGCAACGCCGGTCAACTGCTGTTTGTGTATACACTCCTGGAAATTGAAATAAGAACACCGTGAATTCATTGTCCCAGGAAGGGGAAACTTTATTGACACATTCCTGGGGTCAGATACATCACATGATCACACTGACAGAACCACAGGCACATAGACACAGGCAACAGAGCATGCACAATGTCGGCACTAGTACAGTGTTTATCCACCTTTCGCAGCAATGCAGGCTGCTATTCTCCCATGGAGACGATCGTAGAGATGCTGGATGTAGTCCTGTGGAACTGCTTGCCATGCCATTTCCACCTGGCACCTCAGTTGAACCAGCGTTCGTGCTGGACGTGCAGACTGCGTGAGACGACGCTACATCCTGTCCCAAACATGCTCAATGGGGGACAGATCCGGAGATCTTGCTGGCCAGGGCAGTTGACTTACACCTTCTAGAGCACGTTGGGTGGCACGGGATACATGCGGACGTGCATTGTCCTGTTGGAACAGCAAGTTCCCTTGCCGGTCTAGGAATAGTAGAACGATGGGTTCGATGACGGTTTGGATGTACCGTGCACTATTCAGTGTCCCCTCGACGATCACCAGTGGTGTACGGCCAGTGTAGGAGATCGCTCCCCACACCATGATGCCGGGTGTTGGCCCTGTGTGCCTCGGTCGTATGCAGTCCTGATTGTGGCGCTCACCTGCACGGCGCCAAACACGCATACGACCATCATTGGCACCAAGGCAGAAGCGACTCTCATCGCTGAAGACGACACGTCTCCATTCGTCCCTCCATTCACGCCTGTCGCGACACCACTGGAGGCGGGCTGCACGATGTTGGGGCGTGAGCGGAAGACGGCCTAACGGTGTGCGGGACCGTAGCCCAGCTTCATGGAGACGGTTGCGAATGGTCCTCCCCGATACCCCAGGAGCAACAGTGTCCCTAATTTGCTGGGAAGTGGCGGTGCGGTCCCCTACGGCACTGCGTAGGATCCTACGGTCTTGGCGTGCATCCGTGCGTCGCTGCGGTCCGGTCCCAGGTCGACGGGCACGTGCACCTTCCGCCGACCACTGGCGACAACATCGATGTACTGTGGAGACCTCACGCCCCACGTGTTGAGCAATTCGTCGGTACGTCCACCCGGCCTCCCGCATGCCCACTATACGCCCTCGCTCAAAGTCCGTCAACTGCACATACGGTTCACGTCCACGCTGTCGCGGCATGCTACCAGTGTTAAAGACTGCGATGGAGCTCCGTATGCCACGGAAAACTGGCTGACACTGACGGCGGCGGTGCACAAATGCTGCGCAGCTAGCGCCATTCGACGGCCAACACCGCGGTTCCTGGTGTGTCCGCTGTGCCGTGCGTGTGATCATTGCTTGTACAGCCCTCTCGCAGTGTCCGGTGCAAGTATGGTGGGTCTGACACACCGGTGTCAATGTGTTCTTTTCTCAATTTCCAGGAGTGTAAGAAATCGGTTGGGAACTTCCGTCATGTCAGCACGTTGTAGGTGTCACCACCGGCGCCAACCTTGTGTGAACGCTCTGAAAGCTAATCATTTGCATATCACAGCATCTTCTTCCTGTCGGTTAAATTTCGCGTCTGTAGCACATCATCTTCGTGGTGTAGCAATTTTAATGGTAAGTAGTGTATATTTCATGTTTCAATAAATGACCACAAATGTGAAATAAAAGATTTGCTGTAAATCATTCTACACTGAGCCATAAATATTCTACGGCATGAATGATGTCAACGACAACACCGCAATGGCAATGGTTTCTTCTTAAGAAAAAACTATTTCAGATGATTTTTAGAGATGACCGAATCACATCGACAAAATTTGGCTTCACCTTTTGTTCTATAACATTTGAGCCTTTGATGTAAAAATGGAAATTTAATCAAACAATGAATAAACAAGTCACTCAAACTAGAAAACCGACAATGAATTTAAGAAAAAAAGCAATGTACTGTAAACTGCTTTACAGTACCTTTGGCACTGGTTTTGTGCTGCAAAATCTACAACATAATTCTTTTCGTTTTCTACTCTCGTGCTGCAGAAGCAGTTGGTGGGCGCTGTTATTATGATGGGCCGGCCGGGGTTGCCGAGCGGTTCTAGGCGCTACAGTCTGGAACCGCGCGACCGCTACGGTCATAAGTTCGAATCCTGCCTCAGGCATGGATGTGTGTGATGTCCTTAGGTTAGTTGGGTTTAAGCAGTACTAAGTTCTAGGGGACTGACGACCTCAGAAGTTAGGTCCCATGGTGCTCAGAGCCATTTGAACCATTTTTTGTTATTATGATGGGTGTGTGCGTTACTCAACTCTTTTGGTGTTCCTCACAAATCATATCATCTGTCCCTATTTTTGCAGGAGAACTGAGGGCCTGCGGTCCTCAATTCATAATTGGTCATCATTTATATCCTGTGTTAATGTAGTATTCCTATAACTGACACCGTTATATGTTCTTAACGATTCTCGGCTATACTATGTCACGAATAAATCGTTAACAGTTACTGTCTATCTGTACATCTTCACTGCCGTATCTTTTAACTAAAACTGATAATGGCAGTAAGTTTTTTAATCTAGCGTGTTCTGACATGTACTAACTTTCATTTTTTGTTACTGTCAGGACAGCAAATGAAATTTAGTCGGGTTTGGAATATAATTGACCATTAGCAATGTTGTTAGAACGATTAAGGAAGTATTTGCCACTTACCATTCCATTGCTTTCGTAAATTCATCTTAGTGAGCACTAGTTGTGGTAGTTCGCGGAACACACTAAGATATCGTAACAATAATTATAATAATAAGCAATAACAAACGAACGATTATGCCTTGTGCTCTTTATTCACTTACCTGTTTGTTGATAAGAGGACGGGTTAACTCAGGGAATCTACGTGTTAATTTTAATAATCCAGTGTAAAACATTCGCTTTGCAGAAAAACGCATGCTGAAATAATCCTGAGCGGATAATCATGCTACGAAAAAGGACAACTCCTCTCTTCACTACTATACTATTTATTGAAGTTATCACCAGCTAGGCAGTGGCTGGTATAGCGCGAAATATGCATGTGTTCTACTATTAAATAGTCAAGTAACATGCTTCCCTCAGTGTTGTATATTGAAAATAAACATACGGAGTAGACAGCAACAAATTCCCGGCCTTATGTGGTGAAACGAAAGTTACATTCATTCTGCACAACTGCGTACATTTTAAAATTTTATGAAGCGGTACTTACGACTTTCTACCCCGCACTGTTCCACACTTTTTATCAAATTAACCACTGGTATGCAATGTTCATAAATAGATTGGACTATCGGGTAGCAAATATACAAGGACGAGAATGGAAACTGTTACGTCGTACACACGATAACAGAACACATTACGCTATTTCCATGCGTGCGGGTCATTTTGATTGCCATTTCATCGTTATGCGAGATTATTTTCGGTACAAAGAAAAGCCGTTCATACAGGTAACGATGGTGTGAGTACAAGATGGTCATTGGTTTTTCTAATGTAAGATTTTAGGTAATGATTGCAAGACAGCAAGTCAAGAAGAAACACACGTTCAGCTTTAACGGCATCTTTAGGACTCCTAGGAAGGTCGAAACATTGGCAAGAGGTACATAGGCGTACCATAGCGACAGACAGCACAGATAGGTGTAGTGCAAAAGAGTGCAGGATGGCTTCTGACGACTTGGATTCCTGACAATATTGTGGCAAAACAGGGAGCATTCGTCTTGTGGCACTAGCTTCCTTTTGGTCCTTGTTTGATTTGAAATACATACCGGGTGATAGCAATTAAAGCGCAGCTTCTCACGGAGATCCATTGTGGATGTACTTATTGTGTGGCAGCGAAACATTACTTATGCAAATGCATTAATGCGGAACTACTGGGAAAAAGTAGTTTCGAATGTGGCCACCAGATGCAAATCTAGATCTGTGCACTGACAGTATCACATCAACACTGTCATTTGACGAGAAATAACGTGATTGAACAGTGTGGTCATCGAGGAGAGAAACCGTGCACTGTTAGTGAAACTGTTTTCTGTGAAAGGCACTGTATCGCTGATGTGCTGAGTGGATTTAGGCCCGGAGAGCGTGGAGACCATGAGTTAGTCCTCTTCTACCTAACAATCTGGCATGTATACTTTACTCAAAAACATAGAAAACAAACACAGAAATGAGGAGGATATCCGTATTGCATGAAATACAAGATTTTTCGCACCAGTAAAGGCACGTTTTCTAGCAGAGCAGGGAGAGTATTCTCTAAGTTGTCTAAGCATGGTAAGTTTCTCCACTGAGCCTCGCAGGAAGAACATGAGGATCTAAGGAACAGTCACAGCAATGCTGGCCCAAATGTTCACAGAACATCTATGATGACGTGGCTGAACATCTCTTGAGGATTCTCGACAGCCCATATATAGTAATTGTGAAAATTACAATCTGATAGCTTGAGAGACGAAACCCATTAGTAAACAGCACATTTGAACCAAACCGTTCACCCGCTGTTAAGTAAACTATTAGCAGAAGTGTATCAGTACAGGAAAGTCAGCTGCTGATGGTGGCCGCGCGGTATTAGCCGAGCGGTCTAGGGCGCTGAAGTCATGGACTGTGCGACTGGTCCCTGCGGAGGTTCGAGTCCTCCCTCGGGCATGGGTGTGTGTGTTTGTCCTTAGGATGATTTAGGTTAAGTAGTGTGTAAGCTTGGGGACTAATGACCTTAGCAGCTAAGTCACATAAGATTTCACACACATTTGACCATTTTGCTGATGGTGCCTGCCCACGGATACACCAAGTTCTCATGTGTCACTCTCCATACAGTAATGTGTTCAACTCTACCTGTTGCTGCTAACTGTTGTACGCTAACACTACGATTGTAGTGAATGGCACGGAGAAGCAGTGCCTTCTCTACTTGAAGTGTTTCGTCCCTGGTCTCTTCAGTCGCCAGTAGTAAGCTCAAACGTCCCTGCTCCCTAAGACGATATATTGAACATTTCATGTAAGAAAACCTTTGACGCCTTACTGGTACGTTGTCTTTCTGAATGTTTCTCGTGATTAATGTAACTGAGAAGAGAAGTAGAAAATGTACCCTAAGATGAAAATACAGCGTTTCTGGATCTCTAACCACACAATATATTTTCTTCCTCTATATGTGAGGTACGTTTTGTTACGCCCTGGAAAGTTAAAGTTTTCCATTTTCGTCTGTATATTCACAGAAGTTAAGAGCAGTGTTTGTCTAACTTTTTTTGCTTAAGAACCAATACTGACATTGCACAGCGACACCTTGGGCCAACAGAAAAAGCGGGAGGGAGGGGGGGGGGGGGGGTTACACCAAACTATGGTAACTTGGAGACGATTATCAGTCATTTTGAATCCGCATATTATAAGGTACCACACCAATTATTTATAAATGAAAAAGAAAATAAAACATTGCAACTGACGTCTTTTTTCTGAAGGCTTACATAGTGGCAATTTCTCTTACCTAAATGGGTACTGTGGCCAGTGCCATCACAACAGAATTGTATCAATAAATGAAAAGCACCAGTTTGCTTTTGTTCTACAATATTGTAGAACAAAAGCAAACTGGTGCTTTTCATTTATTGTTATAATGTTGTTCTATCAAGAACCGACGAAATATTCTGTTAATATGACAGAATTGTATGTTTGTAGTTCTGATTTGCTGGTACATGTCCTATGCGCGTTGCCACTGTAGTATCTAAAACAATACCAAGCGGCTGCAGTAAGCTGCTTTCAATCAGACTTTCGTATTAGGCCTAATAAAACTGGTAAGGGGCAGTTTCAAAATGTAACTAATTAATTGGCCAAATACAACAGGTCAGAGACAGTTTCAAAATGTAACTAAATAATTGAAACTTGTTACAATAGAATGGGGAATGATGTCTTTGCATGTAACAACAGTGTAGAAATCAGTCTTATCTGTTATATTATAAGTGATTCTTAAAATTGATCTTATTGAGACGAAACCCTTGGTCACTTTTCCAGGTCTGATGCTATGGTGGCACTAGTATCCACAGAAGAAATTCAAACTGAATTAACTGAAAAGGAACTAAGTTTGTGGACGAAAATAGTTATACACTGGTATTGTAAAAAATTATTACTCTGCATACAAGTGAGGCAAAATAGTGCTATAGATGACTTACATCAACATCGGACCACTCGAAAACAACAACAAAAAAAAGACTATTAAAAAATAACGAAACAAACTTCCAGTCAGTCCCACTGAGAACAAAGGTAATTTATATTAGAACTACTACGACCACTTCTCAGCGGACAATAGCCCTGTTCAGAGGAAAAAGCAAGCAATGGGCATTTTTCCCGTCCTGACTACAGTATAAAAATTCCCCTAAATATGTTACTATTAATGTTGTTTTAATTGATAACTGTAGCTGCAACATGAAACACAATCACAAATGTTTACTAAATGTTTTGATTGTCGTCATTTATCTTTTACTGATCGCATTGTATTACAACAGGCTTAATGATTTCGCATAACTTGCTACAAACATGTACCACATTTGAAGATAACTCTCTCCATAAGCACATTCACGAATCCATGTTACTTCCGTTTGACCTCTGTGCCTCATCAGCTGATCGGTGCTAACTGCGCGTATTCTAGAATCAGTACTGAAAGGACACAGTAAAGGATTCCCCCACTCACTTCTATTAAACTTGCATTGTGCGCTCTACATACCAGTCTGCCCATAACATAAGCGGCAAACTTATCTCAGGCCGAAATCACCAACTTCAACGCGAATCAAGCAAATCTTAAAATATTACTCTCTCTGTAGATTTTTTTGTTTGTTACTGCGCAAGAAAAACTCACTCTTAGGAAGCTCTTAAACTTCAGTCGACATTTTGGATCCTGCTGTTAGTTGCTAGAAGCATTATTAAAAATATGGCTCAGAATAGCTGGCGGCGAGAACACTTGATTCGGGCCGCAGTTTGACGGTCACTGGTTTAGAGCATAAACTTTCATTATATTCTCTTTATTTCAGTATCAGGACTCTCTCTGTTACGGTTTCGCTGCAGATTTTTGGTAGGAACATGAAATATTAACTACATCTTCCAACCTCTAACACAAGATGGTTTGCTTCATATCACTTTTTTGCACCTTATTTTGCATATGTATTTATATGCAAGTTATGCTGCTCAAGCTATACATAAATACAATACACAGTCGACAGGTATTAAGAAATGTGTCTTTTTCGTTCTATGAGATGTTAACGATACTGGAAACTAATGTGGTTAGGCAAACCCTGTGTCTTTCCCCTCCTCTCACATAATACCTCAATTTTTTGAAAAAAAGCAATTCATCATAATATAAATCCACCACATGCACAGTTTTTTAGTCTTGAGAGATTAGCTAATCATCCGCAATTGGATAATATTTATCAAGCCCCAGACATAACTATGGCAGGTGATTCTTAATTCCGGTTTGCTTATGAGATATCGTTGTGAGTGGGAAGTCATGTATGGAAACGTAATGTCCCTCTTGCTATGGCAAGAAACATTAAAAATATTGTTGTTCGTATTATTTGGGTATAGTGGAGTGCAGGGCATTATGAAATGTCAGTCACTCCCCTGCGTCTGCTGAGAGAATGAGCAACAATGATTTATTATGGGCTAGGAATTTTTATTTGTAGTAGCTACTTAAATAATTTTTCATACATTCAAGTACGGCAGTTAAAGGACAACTGAGCTTTCATTAAATGTTCTATTTCGGTCTGTGAAGTGAATGTAACAGTGTCAGTTTTAAGTACTGCTGAAGAAACTCGTTTCGTTCTATTAGTGTTAGTGTTTTGTGCAAACCTAAAACTAGGATTTGGCAATTTGGAACGCAGCGGAAATGACTTTAATATTGTTACCCAACCTACGACTTTATGTGTGGGAAATTTGGCTATCAGAACCGGAGGGAGCCAAAGTGTAAAATGGAGCTCGGAAAGGAAGTGACTTGAGGCAAAACGCTTTACGTACTGTTATGAAATGCCAGTATGTAAAGCAATTTGTGACTGTATTCAGTAGTACTTATTTAGGTTACTTGGATTGCCTTAAATTAACAGGGAAACAGTTTTAACTGTGGAAGTTGGTGACAGTACAGTAAAACTATAATATTGAATATACATCATACTTCAAAAATTATGTACAGGAGCAGGCTAAGATCAAATAATTAAAGAATTATAATTTAATACTTTTATAATAAAAAGTTATTGCTCGTATACAGCTGGAATGCTAATATCATTTTGATACTGGCCACTGAGCACAAAATTTTCACAGAATTTAAAACAGAAAAAAAGAATTTTCCTCACTGTGTAAAACAGAAGTATCGAAGGTACACTAGATTTGGACTTATTTGTTTAATCGTACAATTAGGTAACTGTCTCTAAAATGGACGTACGTTTTATGAAATATTCCGAAGGGCTAGTTTGAGGAAAGATGATCTTTGTGAAACGGAAGTGACTGAAAAAGTAGGGGGTGGAAATGCGCTATCCTATACAGTTGCGAAGGTTGATCCTCTAACTTTATTTCGAGAACAGCTCAAACACGAGTCACTGCTAGAGCCGATCAAGTCATACAAATACGTGGGTGTAACAATTAGTAGTAATATGAAATGGGACCATCACACATATTTAGTGGTAGGTAAAGCAGCTGACAGAGATACGTTCGTTGGTAGAATATTAGGGACATATATTCATCCCACAAATAAAGTTGCTAACGACACATTCGTGCGGCCCATCCTAGAATAGAACTATGGGGAATACGTACCAAACAGGACTGACAGGGCATACTGAAAGGAGCCCTGCACGAACCGTCACAGGGTTGTTTCCGATGAGAGAGGGTCACGAAGATGCTGAGGAAACTGAACTGGGAGACGTCAGAAGATGGACGCAAACTATGGCGAGAAATGTTATTTACAAAGTTTCAGGAACCAGCTATAAATAATGAGTGTAGGAGCATACTGTAGTCGAGTACGTACTGCCCCCAGAGGGATTACGAAGACGATGTTGCACTAATCATAGAGCGCACAAAGGCGTTTCAGCAATCATTTATTCTTCCTGACACCTGTACATGGGTAGAAAGCGAAGAAGGTGTAATACCTAGTAAAAGGGAAAGTTGCCTCTGCCATACATTTCACAGCAGTTTAGAAATATGGATACAGATGTAGAGGAAGTTAACGAAATGATAATGTTGAAAGGAAAAGTGGTCACAATTGCCTATCACAGTGTAAATCCCGCCAAGTGGAGCACTCAAGCCAAGCACCATCATTACAAGAAGCAAGAAGACTGGCCTTCGATTGTATTATAAAACTTATTTCTTCTTTGCCTTACTTTGTACAGTGTATACAGGGTGTCTCGCCTAAAGGTCGTCAGGCGCGTTCTCACTCGTGTTTCGGCAGAGATCTAAAGTTTCTTTTTAGCGAAAGGGTGCTGGAGTCGCTCCAAACATATGGTGCTCGTCATATCATGCGACGCCCAGCGCCGACGGAAAGCGTCGGTCGGTTTCCCGTCACGAGGAAAGTGAATTTTTAAATCGTAATTTCACGTGCCCGTTCGATACAGCGGTCCCAAATTAACCCAGTGTTATATTAGTTTTATCGGCATGAATTAACAGCGACAGTAAAACACGGTGACTAACCTACACTCCATCAGCACCCTGCCCTGACCGGCGCTGACTGCTACCGCCGTGAACTAGCACTGCCCCATCCCTGCTGGAGTTCAGGGTTGTTTCACGTGTTTTATTCTTACTTTTACTACATGTCAATGAAACGAGTATCACTCTAGGGTAATCTACGACCGATGTATCGAATGGGCACGTAAAATCAAGATTTAAAAATCATTTTTAATGTAACCGGAAACACACTGACGCTTTCCGTCTAAATTTGGCGTCGCCTGAGAAACTTAATGAGCAGTATTTGTTTGGGCACATTCCAGATATACAATGCAGGCACCAAACTGCCAATATCTGCTGAAACACCAGAGAAAATGCGCCTGACTGACCACAAGTGGAGCACCC
Organism: Schistocerca cancellata; assembly: GCF_023864275.1. Taxonomy (NCBI): domain Eukaryota; kingdom Metazoa; phylum Arthropoda; class Insecta; order Orthoptera; family Acrididae; genus Schistocerca; species Schistocerca cancellata. The sequence goes on along the minus strand of NC_064630.1, from coordinate 614,415,047 downwards.
GGTATATAACGTCATCTGAAATTATTGTGTTGGTTAAAAACAGTCTTGGTTGCCATTTAAGTTTTTTTTATTTTTCAACGACGCGTTTCGCCTTATTTAGGCATCTTCAGGTTATCTACATAGAAAATAGAGAACAAATATATCGATTTAAGAATCGCGATCGCGTTGTGCAGACTTGGATAACCTATAAGCATGTATAAACAGATCAAATATTGAAAGAGGAAATACCTTAATTTGGTATTTCTTAGAAGAATCATTCAGTCAGTGTAGCCAAAGGGCATCGTCGAACACATCAGGCCAACATCGCCTTTGTTAAAAATGTTCAAATGTGTGTGAAATATTACGGGACTTAACTTCTAAGGTCATCAGTCCCTAAGCTTACAGACTACTTAACTTAAATTATGCTAAGGACAAACACACAAAATGGTTCAATGGTTCAAATTGCTCTGAGCACTATGGGACTTAACATCTATGGTCATCAGTCCCCTAGAACTTAGAACTACTTAAACCTAACTAACCTAAGGACATCACACAACACCCAGTCATCACGAGGCAGAGAAAATTCCCGCCGGGAATCGAACCCGGGAACCCGGGCGGGGGAAGCGAGAACGCTACCGCACGACCACGAGCTGCGGACAACGAACACACACACCCATATCCGAGGGAGGACTAGAATCTCCACCGGGACCAGCCGCGCAGTCCAGGATTGTAACGCCTTAGACCGCTCGGCTCGCCTTCGTTAAACTCAGTAACAACTAGAAATATAAAATAGTTAAATCATTACTTCTAGATGGACGCGAGAGGCACCAAGACCTGCATAACGCGTTCCCGTTCACAGGAGGTAGCAACAGAGTAAGATAGGGGCTCAGGTGGTAAGCATAATGCTAGGTGCCTCTCGCGCCTATCTAGAAAAGGTAATTATTTTACTATTTTTTATTTCTAGATTTTACTGAGTTTAACGAAGGCGATGATGGCCTGATATATTCGACGATGCCCTTTGGCTACACTGACTAAAGGATTCTTCTAAGAAATACCAAATTAAGGTATTTGCTCTTTCAGTATTTGATCTGTTTATACATGCTTATAGGTTATCCAAGTCTGCACAACGCGATCGCGATTCTTAAATCGATATATTTGTTCTCTATTTTCTATGTAGGTAACCTGAAGATGCCTAAATAAGGCGAAACGCGTCGTTGAAAAATAAAAAAAACTTAAATTGCAACCAAGACTGTTTTTAACCAATTCTGTTAAGCACTGGTTGCTGTATACCCCATAGGGATTGGAAGAATTATCTGATATTATCTGCTCTCTTCTTGCTTATCGGAAGGGTATTTGGGAAATTATTTCTAGTGTGTGTGTATGCTAATGATTGCGTGAACAGTTTATTTGTAAAGAAGGATAAACTAAAGGGTTCAGACAACAGCTGAGCGTGGCATGGGAACATCGTGAGAGCAGATTCCAGTAACCTTCAACTAAAGCGCATATCTCTGATTCCTTAGCGAAAAGTTTCTTGACCAGCATTAACGAGCTTCTAAGGTTCCCATATGTGTCCTGTCAGTGTCAATAATTCACCATTACTGTGCTGGGTAGGAGAAAGGTGAAAGAGTGCGCTGCACTAGTAATGAGTAGGATCGATGACTCTGTGTTTAAGTTTTTGTGTGGTTAACTTGTTCGCCAGTCAGTTGCGCAGCGCTGGGCCGTCTTTTTCGAGACGTAGTAGGTGAGAAGTTGAGGTTTTAGAGAAGGAGACTTGGTATTTGTGAATACAATAAAGTTATCTGGAATACCTTATTACGGAGATGAGAACTGTTTGTAAACATGCGCTATTGATTCTATTGATGGAGAAAATTTTTTGGAAAAACTTTTCAAGGTGACCAGTGCATGCACGAGGTGAAATGTTTGTTTATCGGAACTATTAACTGTAGGGAATCTTTGTCACTCACATAACTAAAAACGTTTCAGTTTGTGTTAATTTGATCTCTCCTTTTTCATTGTCACAAATAACACAATCGGTTGGAATGCCTGTAATTGTCAAGGTCTTTTTATGTCTTTTTTTGAGAATTTTGTATCCAGCCTGGAAGGTGGCAGTGGGTCTGCTCCTGCAGAACGTGAGTAGGAGCAGGAAAAGGTAAAACACGTCGGTACTGCAAATACAGTTTAAGAACCTTTACTAGTGTATAAGCATATGCAAACATATTACATAACTTAAGATGATGAGCACGTAGGTGCGACGTCGTAGACCCATCGTAACTGATGCAAAGTCCCAATAGCAAACTAAGCTGAAGTGATGTTTCCTGGTTGTCTGCACTTGGTGGAATGGGCTGAATCTGCAGCGGCGCTCGTAGACCTCAACAGCGCCTGCTAGAGGGCGCTGTCGTCGGTGTCTGTCGTAATGCCATAAGTTGGCCCTCCTCCATCATTCCTAGTAATGTTTTGAATATTTTGCCGTGTGTGCACTATACCTTATGCCACACGCAGAGATTGTCTCTCACGAGCATACACAAATGTTGTACTGAACAGTTTATTTTTTCTTTAGCTGCTGAGTTTAATGATTTGAATCTGCTTTCAAGAGCGTCAAGACATCGGTCACAAGACAACATGCTGAGCATAAAGCAAGTTACTTTTAGTTCAGGGCAAATCAAAATTTTGGCACTTAGGAGGATAGACTTCACACTCAGAATTATCATGTGGTGTGCTAAGCAGTCAGATTAATTTACAGCGATCAGTGTAGGAAATCTCAAACAATTATTTTTCTTCTGAGCAGGGCAGCATTTTATTTTTGTGGTCATTCAATTCTGAAATTGCACTTCCTATCAACAATTTTCATACTGTACTTCAGTGTTGAGTTTCAGCTTAACAGTTGTCACTGAGTACACCACTAGGCCTTTAGCTAGATTAGTTTTCCATATTTAAAATTCAGTATTTCAGTAAGTTTTGTTTTGCCACACTGTCGATATGCGCAACACAATACCAACCAATAGTCGGTATTGCTCAGCAGTTGAACACGGTATCTAAATTACACTTTACCCTAGAAGGAAGCTTTCCTCGAAGAAAAAGTAGGAAAATCAGTATTTTCATTTATGGATAAATGTTTATAGAAGGCTTAAATGCACTGCATTACCATAGCTGTCTTTTCAAAAGCTCTCGATTGCCGTCGAAAAAGCCTGTCGTTCTTGTCTCAGTACCTCGATCGATAAAACAACATGCCTGTCTCGCCTGCTACTTGACGAAACATCGTTTCGATATCTTGAACCGTTCACAAAATATACGGGAAGCAACACTTGGCAGAATAATTGTGTACGGCTGGCTGGCAGGTAGGTAGGCACTGCCGGCGACCGTGACCCCGTTGTAGTCCGGCGCTCAGCGGCTGACGCAGCGCAGCCTGGCCTCGAGGCGGTGGACGGACCCGTTAGGTTAGTCGATGGCGAGCTTCCGGAAGGATCCCTCGACGCCGTAGAGGTCGCTCATGTTCCTGCTGCCCGGCGGCCGGCGGCTCTCGTCCGTGACGTAATTGTCCTGCTCCAGGAAGAACGCTCGGTATGACGACAGTTTCTTCCAGGCGGCATCTGCGGCAGAACATTTCCCACTCAGAGATAGAGAACACATCAGCACATAGAACTCATTCATTTACATCTACAGGGTGGCGCGCGAAATGTGTTACCATTTTCTTTTTGAATATAAACTTGATTGACAATACAATCTGAAAGGAACATATACTACAATATAGAGCCGTCTATGGAGATTTGTTCTTACTCAGCACATGCTCAATATGGCCACCATCTCGTTTTCTAACTTCCTTCAAACTGAAGTTAGTGATTACCCTACCACTCATGTCTTCCGTAATTTCACTTCCTGCTTCAAGAATAAGTCTTCTTACAGGGGAACCTCCCCATCGCACCCCTCTCAGATTTAGTTATAAGTTGGCACAGTAGATAGGCCTTGAAAAACTGAACACAGATCAAACGAGAAAAGAGGAAGAAGTTGTGTGGAACTATGAAAAAATAAGCAAAATATACAAACTGAGTAGTCCATGCGCAACATAAGCAACATCAAGGATAATACGAGCTCATGAGCGCCGTAGTCTCGTGGTTAGCGTGAGCAGTTGGGAAACGAGACGTCCTTGGTTCAAGTCTTCCCTCGGGTAAAAATTTTACTTTCTTTATTTTCGGAAAGTTATGATCTGTCCGTTCGTTCATTGACGTCTCTGTTCACTGTAATAAGTTTAGTGTCTGTGTTTTGCGACCGCACCGCAAAACCGTGCGATTAATAGACGAAAGAACGTGCCTCTCCAATGGGAACCGAAAACATTTGATCGCAAGGTCATAGGTCAACCGATTCCTCCACAGTAAAACACGTCTGATATATTCCATACGACACTGGTGACGGCATGTACGTCACATGACAGGAATATGTTGTCGACCCACCTAACTTGTACACTTGGCGAATGGGTAAAAAGATTCTTCTACCTTGCCCGATTTAGGTTTTCTTGTGGATGTGATAATCACTCCCAAAAAAGTGATGAAAACATACGAGTTTGTCACATAAACTGCAACAAATGAATGCAACAGTTTCCCAGTCGCACAGTTTTCTCTGTGCTCTGTCAAAACATATATTTTTAACGTTTTCAAATTTTTCCGTGTGTAGACCGTCAAATCCTACATATGCCCAAGCAAATCTGAACATGTCCTGGAATTTTGGAGAGCGAAGATGATTATGTGTGAGTGCCTGAACTTTGATAATTGTCTGAAAATAAAAAATTAAACTTTTCGCTCGAGGGAAGACTTTAACCTAGGACCTCTAGTTCCGCAGCTGCTCACGCTAACCACGAGATCACGGCGCTCTTCAGCTCACAATTTCCTTGATGTTGCTTATTTTGCGGATGGACTACTCAGTTTGTATATTTTTCTTATTTTTTTCATAGTTCCACACAACTTCTTCCTGTTTTCTCGATTGATCTGTGTTCAGTTTTTAAAGGCTTATCCACTGTGCCAACTTATAACTAAATCTGAGGGGGGTTCGATGGGGAGGTTCCCTTGAGAGCTCCATTAAATCACGTGGACGTTTCGGGAAAATTTTTTCCTTTAGGTACCACCAAAGAAAAGAGTCACATGGATTGAGGTCTGGACTATTGGGGGGGGGGGGGGGGGGGGGGACAATTTTGTCGGTCATTGAAGCGACCTGGAAACCTGAGGGAAATGATATGCATGTCTAAATGCTCGTGTAAAAACTCGAACACAGTGTTTGCAGTATGTGGCCTTGCTCCATCTTGCATAAAACAATGCGTGTTGAAGGGCAAGGCAGTAGCAAGAAGCTGTGGAATGAAGCTATTGCGAAGCAAGCTCAAATAACGCTCGCTGTTCACAGTTTCTTCAAAGAAAATGGGTCCAATAAGTCCGTGACTAGAAATTGCTGCCCACGCTGTAATCCTCGGAGCATAATGTTGTCGTTCATCAAGCACTTGTAGGTTTTCAGTGGCCCAAAAGCGTACATTTTGTTTCTTAACCACACCGTCTAAATGAAAATGCGCCTCGCCTGAAAACCAAACTTTGTTGAAAGTTTCTTCCCTATCCTCCGCCCACTGGGCAAACACTAGTCTCTGCGGCTTGTGTTCTTCAATGAGCTTCTGTGCACGGGCCATCTTGTATGGGTGCATATGGAGGTCACTTTTAATAATGCGTTGAACGGAGCGTCTGGATATTCCCAGTTGCACTGCTGCCTTTCAACACGATTTCGCGGGACTTCTCTGTACAGCAACTCGTACCGCTTCAATATTCTCCGGCGAACAAACAGGCTTGGGCCGAGGTCGCTTCGCTTCCAATACTGCTCCTTTCTGTAAAAAATTATCGTACAACCTGTGGATGGTCTTCTTGCAAGGGACCCATCGTGTGTTAAACGGTTGTCGAAAACGCCTCTGAGTTACAACAAGGCTTTTCGTTTCATGAGAAAGTAACACAACTGCCGATCGTTGCTGTGTCGTCAGTCTTCCATTGTCAGCCATTGCTGCTTACTAGTCGGCAGTATCGTGAATTACACGTCATTTCGTAACTCATTTGTTTTTCCAAGCTCTGATGATACTTCTGTAGAGATCCCAGCGGGATATCTAATGTGCGCCGTAAATTGTGAAAGAAACAATTGGTAACGCATTCCGTGCGCTACCCTGTATATCTACGTTCATATGGATACTCTGAGAATCAAACTTAAGTGCCTGGCAGAGAGTTCATCGAACCACTTGCACAGTTCTCTATTATTCCAATCTCGTATAGTGCGCGGAGAAAACAAACACCTAAATATTTCCTTGCTAGCTCTGATTACTCTTATTTTATTACGGCGATCGTTTCTCCCTATGTAGGTCGGAGTCAACAAGATATTTTCGCAATCGGAGGAGAAAGCTGCGATTGTAATTTTCTGAGAAGATTCCGCCGCAACGAAACACGCCTGTGATTTAGTAGTGTCCACCCCAAATCCTGTACCATTTCAGTGACAGGCTCTCCCCATTTCACGACAGTACAAACGTGCTGCCCTTCTTTGAACTTTTTCTACTCCGTCAATCCTGTCTTGCAAGGATCCCACACCACGCAGCAATATTCTAAAAGAGGACGGACAAGCGTAGTCTAGGCAATCTCTTTAATAGATCTGTTAGATTTTCTTAGTGTCCTGCCAATAAAACGCAGTCTATGGTTATCTTTCCTCATAACATATTCTGTGTGTTCCTTCCAATTTAAATTGTTCGTAACTATAATTCCTAGATATTTAATTGAATTTACAGCCTTTAGACTTGACTGTTTTATCGTGTAACCGAAATTTAAAAGATTCCTTCCAGCATTAATGTGGATGACCTAACACTTTTCGTTATTTAGGGTCGATTGCCAATTTTCGCACCATACAATATCTTTTCTAAATCATTTTGCAATGTGTTTTGATCTTCTGACGACTTTATTAGACGATAGACGACAGCGTCATCTGCAAAAAACCTGAGACAACTGCTCAGTGTCTCTCTCAAACTGTTTATATTCGAGAAGGAAGAGCAAGTACTTTAAGTATCCTAAGAAAAAAATCTCATCCTGTCTTTCATATCCCCCCTCCCTCTCTACAAGAATCCTTTACCAGAGTACTTCTTTTCCCCACCTTCTCACACACACTGATCACCTTCGTTTATGCACTACTTCTTGTGAACTCTACTCCAACAAGCCCACTGTTTTCCCCCTAATTACCAAGCCTCCTGTGTTGCCGTTTACATGACACAGCACACCCTCTCCACCCTTCCCATATCATCCACGTTTTTCGTTGCTCTGCAGTTCACTGTGAACCTTGGACTCTTCAACAATTTTCCGCCATGTGTCTCCGTCCCTTGCTAGAGCTTGTAAGGCGTCCTCAGACGGGCCGATGTGAGGCAAAATTGATTGTCAGGCGCCGATAGCATCAAGTGAAGTGTGTGTCGAGGCTGAGTTTGCAGCCCACTGAATCCGGACGAAGCCGTGATATTTCTGGCAAGTGTTTTGTAAGGTTTACAGTGTGTCGTACAAATTCGCTCTCGCGTCAACCGCCACATACCGGATTGCAGTGAGGATTATGTGTTCTTACAGCGTGTTCTGTTACAGTTCACTATTCTTCTGATAGGTAGGTTTTTAGAAATGACATTCAACTCAAGACTGCACCTTTTCCACCATATTCCTCTTTCGCAAATTGGCCCGATCACTCTTTGAAGGTTATTCTTCGAATGCATCCAGCATTTCGCCGTCTTTTGATGTTGGGGTCGAAGTTTCGCAGGCATATGTGAGCAATGCGCTTGTAAGTGTTTTAGAGGTCAGTAATTGCAACAGAGTCCCACTCTCTGGCCACTAAATTTGCTTTGAAACCTATCCGTCCTATAGATTTAACCCACTTTTCTACCGAGCGAGGTGGCGCAGTGGTTAGCACACTAGACTCGCATTCGGGAGGACGACGGTTCAATCCCGTCTCCAGCCATCCTGATTTAGATTTTCCGTGATTTCCCTAAATCGTTTCAGGCAAATGCCGGGATGGTCCCTTTCAAAGGGCACGGCCGATTTCCTTCCCCATCCTTCCCTAACCCGAGCTAGCGCTCCGTCTATAATGACCTCGTTGTCGCCGGGACGTTAAACAACACTAACCTAACCTAACCTACCCCACTTTTCTATCCCTTTCCGGTTACAGCATCGATGATTTCAGACGTAAATAGAAATATTAAAAAAGGTAGGAAGATTTTTCTGTTTATCAAAAATGACAAAAAGCAGATTTCAGAGTACTTGACAGCTCAACACAAAAGTTTTATCTCAAGTACAGAGCCGGCTGCGGTGGCCGAGCGGTTCTAGGCGCTCCAGTCCGGAGCCGCGCTGCTGCTACGGTCGCAGGTTCGAATCCTGCCTCGGGCATGGATGTGTATGATGTCCTTGGATTAGTTAGGTTTAAGTAGTTCTAAGTTCTAGGGGACTGATGACCACAGCAGTTAAGTCCCATAGTGCTCAGAGCCATTTCTCAAGTACAGATAGTGTTGAGGATCAGTGGACTAAGTTCAAAAATAAAATGCAGTAAGCATTAGAAGAGTATGTGCCAAACAAGATCGTAAGAGAAGGAAAAGAGCCACCGTGGTACAACAACCGAGTTAGAAAATTGCTACGGAAGCAAAGGGAAATACACAGAAAACATAAACATAGTTAAAACCTTGCAGACAAACAAAAATTACACGAAGCAAAACGTAGTGTGAGGAGGACTATGCGAGAGGCGTTCAATGAATTCGAAAGTAAAGTTCTGTCTACTGACTTGGCAGAAAATCCTAAGAAATTCTGGTCTTATGGCAAAGCGGTAGGTGGATTAAAACAAAATGTCAAGACGCTCTGTGACCAAAATGCTACTAAAACTGGGGATGACAGACTAAAGGCCGAAATACTCAGTGTCTTTTTCCAAAGCTGTTTCACAGAGGAAGGCTGCACTGTAGTTCCTTCTCTAGATTGTCGCACAGATGACCAAATGGTAAATATCGTAATAGATGACAGAGGGATTGAAAAAGAATGAAAATCGCATAAAAGAGGAAAGGCCCCCGGACCTGATGGGATACCAGTTCGATTTTACACAGAGTACCAGAAAGAACTTGCCCCTCTTCTTGCATCGGTGTACTGTAGGTCTCTAGAAGAGCATAGCGATCCAAAAGATTGGAAAAGGGCACAGTTCATCCCCGCTTTCAAGAAGGGACGTCGAACAGATGTGCAGAACTATAGACCTCTATCTCTAACGTCGATCAGTTGTAGAAATTTGGAACACGTCTTATGTTCGAGTATAATGACTTTTCTGGAGACTAAAAAACTATTCTGTAGGAATCAGCATGGGTTTAGAAAAAGACGATCGTGTGAAAACGAGCTCGCGCTATTCGTCCACGAGACTCAGAGGGCCATAGACACGGGTTCCCAAACGAGCTCGCGCTATTCGTCCACGAGACTCAGAGGGCCATAGACACGGGTTCCCAGGTCGACGCCGTGTATCTTTACCTCCGCAAGGTGTTTTGTACAGTTCCCCACAGTCGTTTAATGAACAAAGTAAGAGCATATGGACTATCAGACCAATTGTGTGATTGCATTGAAGAGTTCCTAAATAACAGAACGCAGCATGTCATTCTCAATGGAGAGAAGTCTTCCGCAGTAAGAGTGATTTCAGGTGTGCCGCAGGGGCGTGTCGTAGGACCGTTGCTATTCACAATATACATAAATGACCTTGTGGATAACATCGGTAGTTCATTGAGGCTTTTTGCGGATGATGCTGTAGTATATCGAGAGGTTGTAACAATGGGAAATTGTACTGAAATGCAGGAGGATCTGCAACGAATTGACGTATCGTGCAGGGAATGGCAATGGCAATTGAATCTCAATGTATAGAAGTGTAATGTGCTGCGAATACATAGAAAGAAAGATCGTTTATCATTTTGCTACAATGTAGCAGGTCAGCAATTGGAAGCAGTTAAATTCCATATATTACCTGGGAGTAGGCATTAGGAGTGATTTCAAATGGAATAACCATATAAAATTAATCGTCATTAAAGCAGATGCCAAACTGAGATTCATTGGAAGAATCCTAAGGAAATGCAGTCCGAAAACAAAGGAAGTAGGTTACAGGGTTACAGTACACTTATTCTCCCACTGCTTGAATACTGCTCACCGGTGTGGGATGCGTACCAGATGGGGTTGATAGTAGAGATAGAGAAGATCCATCGGAGAACAGCGCGCTTCGTTACAGAATCGTTTAGAAATCGCGAAATCGTTACGAAGATGATAGATAAATTCCAGTGGAAGAGAGACGCTCAGTAGCTCGGTATGAGCTTTTGTTGAAGTTTCGATAACATACCTTCACCGAGGAGTCAAGCGGTATATTGCTCCCTCCTACGTATATCTCGCGAAGAGACTATGGGGATAAAATCAGAGAGATTAGAGTCCATACAGAGGCATACCGACACTGTTTATTTCCACGAATAATACGAGACTGTAATAGGGAGAACCGATAGAGGTACTCAAGGTGCCCTCCGCCACACACCGTGAGGTTGCTTGCGGAGTATGGATGTAGATGCAGATGTAGACTTCAGCTATCTTCTTCCTCCCTCCTCACGCCTCCATTTTCTTTCCTCGTCCTGACTGTGGGCGGCCGCCACCCTCCTCCCCCCACCCTCCCATTGCACTCTAGCTACCTGTATCCTTAATCCCACGGTTTCCTGCCAACTATTCTCCGTTATTACACCTACCACCACAACCCGATACCTTAACCATTGCTAACCACCAATTCCATGTCCCTGCCCTCACTAGTCCTCCTAAATGCCGGTCCTTCCCAACAAGTGCTAGGGAACTATAGTAGAATATCATCCTTAACTTTCTCGCAGCTCTTTGTTTTTAAATATATGTTTTTTTTAAGTATCACCAATGAAGAACGTCTTTTTATATATTTTAAAACCCCTGTATACAGTTCATCTTTTTAAAAAAATTTTACCATCTTTGTTCGTTTTAAATTCTTTTGGCTGAAGGGCGAAGTACTGTTCCACTGTCAACCTTCCTTCGCTGCTCTGGGGCCACCGAATGATATAATAAAGAAGAAAACACCCACACCCAAATCCGTTTACAACCTTCATTGCGATCCTGTGTAAGATTCAAAGACGTTAGCTATTCGCGCAATCTCCTTTCATGGACCTCATGTTCTCCGCAACCTATTATTTTGTGACCTTCCATACCACTGTATAACTGTTTTCTTACTTGGACTGCATGGCTGTGTGCCTTTTATACCTGTATAGCTGCGCATGGAACATTTCACGGGATTTAAGAATTTTGGACTGCGGAAGCCAGTCAGCTGCTGGTTACGAAATTTTAGGTTTTGAGGTAACATGGTCGCATGGAAAGTCACTCTGGGTCCGGGTTTTGTAAGGTGCGGATACACTGGTGCCAATTTTCCGACGGACGATCCACGTCTCTGGTTTCATCACGCTGTGTAATACACTTGAGTGAGGTCGTTACATGCTTTTGGATTTAGTCTGTGCCTTTCAAGGTGGTATCACTTTCGTTTCTTGCAGATTGTATTCTTGCCGATTCATGTTGGTGCAGGATAAATCTGGAGTCGCGAATTTATCCAGACTGTAACGGAAACAAACATTCCTTTGTGAGTATTTCGGAAGCATGAGTCTACCTAGGTGGTTATATCCAGTTGCGTTAACACTTTTCGTAAACATCACTGACCTTCTGCATCTTTTGGAAGATTTGAGAAGCTTTCTAGAACACTTTGCGTTTGTCTTTTCTACTGCATTACTAAATTTACTTTGTCTAAACTTACAACCACATGGCTTCATGTATCCGTACCAGTGCTCTGTTACGTCGTGATAGATGATCCCTTTTAACTGTTTCACCAAAAAATGCACTTTCTCTACCTCTTCTATTGCCCTTCGTAGAGTTTACAGGTATAAGGTAAATCTACGTGTAGCAGTCATCTTGCATATGCAAGTCTGAGCAATGTCGTCATCTGATCAGTCTCTTCAACAAAGTTGGTCATTGTTTGTTAAGCATTTGAAAATTCTTGCCCTAATTGTTGTTTTCCAGAAGATACAGATGGCAAGCACGTTGCCTTCCAAGGGTTTCGCTTACAATATGAATCTCATTTAACAGCATTAACCCTGGAAAAAACTTACCTAACTTTTTCACTCAGGAACTTTTAAATCAAATTCTCATTGTCGTTCCGAAAGCACTTAGAATTTCCGCTCAGATTCTGTTATAATTCATGAAAATTAGTTTTAAATCTGGATTAAAATTGTTTCAAAATTTTGATTGAACATTCAGTAACAATTTTGAAGCCGACGGTAAGCTTTGAAACTTGTTAATATCCCACCCTCATGCGTACTGATCATCTTGGGATTTCCTACACATCCGGCGAACTTCAAACCAACCACTATCGTTTGATCCTTGACACAATCCTCTTAGTATACCGAGCCAACACATCCCCCTAACGTTACACACCCACACGGCCCACATCACATCCCAGGGAAACTTTAAACGCCTTGTCCTGCGTGACAGTGACATCTTCCCAGAGCGCTGCCAGTTCGTTTATCCATACCAAAACACATTTCTTCGTCTCCATGCCAGGACTCATCATCTTCCCCCTCCCCTTTTTCCTCGCTCCCACTGCTTCGTTTGGGTTTCCCCTCTCCAACTCTTCCATTGTACAGTCCACGCAATGTTTTATGCTTCCTACGGCCCACTGATTATTTTAAAGAGAATAATATTTTACTTTGCAGCCGCCTTATTTAATAATCTGAAGACGTTTACATATTTTATGTTTAATTTTTCTCAAGAAACTCTGTTTGCACAATATGTAAACACTCTCGGCTGAAGAGCAGCAATACAACAGGCAGCACTCTCAGACTGACAGGCAAGTGAAGGAAATATCAGTAGAAAAATGAAATCCGTATGCAAAAGAAATAAAAATAATGAACTGTCACAGCCTCATAGCAAAATCTCTGATGGAAACAGTGCGGTGGCTGAAACTAACTTTCTACCAACTGGACTTCCCAAACTACGAGCAACGATGACGTCACACAAAAATCGAATACGTTCAAGAGTCAGATGAAGCAGTATTCATGAAAACCTACACGACTATGACAAAGGAAGGAATGCGACGACCAGTCATAAACGAACGTGGGGCAGATTAGAAAAGATGATGTACATAGTTTGAAATGGACGGAAGTTCGTCCACCCCGGACTAGAGGATGTGTTATCTGAAGCAATGTTTTGTAATATGATGTTTAAAGAGAGATATTAAGCGGAAGCATTATAATATAGTATGAATAAGGAAATATCACATTTAAAGGTAATGTGGTTTGTTACATTTGTAATTACTTAGCGTGCTAATCGTTATGATAGTGCTTATAGTGTAGATTTTCTGTAAGGTTTTTGTAATTAAGTTATATTGTTCTGTCTTTCACAGCAGGGATATGTGCTAAAGATGCATTTTTCGAACTAGTTCATGAAAGGGAAGTGTGGAGGGTTCTGTTGCTGCCATAACTTAATGAAGCTGAATTAAAAGTTTGTGACGATTCAATTATTTCTTTGTCGGTGAGATTAGTAGGCGATTTTTGATTTGCATTCATGGTATTATTTGACTGCACACAAGCACATTGCCCATCGCAAGTTGTGTGCTGAATAACATTTTTGAGTACTGATGAAATCCCGTCTCGCATTGCACGTCTCGCGTACATGAGTGAAAGTTAATTTTGACAGTCAAATCCATATGTTTATAAAAAAAAAAGAAACAAGGTTGCAGAGCAGACAAGCGATCCATTGCGTACGGGTAAGCCATCAATTTCATTATTATTGGAGTTTATGTTCAGAGTCAGGAACAGTGATTGTCTGAGTGCGTTTACGAGAATAATGTCAGTGTGAGATTAGAGGTATAATGCGAGTGAAATATCTTACGAAAGTGCTATACTCCTACTTCAGACAGATTTATAGGATAATGTCAGATGCGTTTTATTCAGTGATCATTTTTCGTGAAATTACGATAATAGTTCTTGTACAGCAACTGTTTTTTAAACTAGCAGAGATTCGTAACATTCAGAGCCAACATTTAACACACAGTCATTTTGTCACAGAGTGAACAGATTTCTCTCTCCTGGTCTTAGTGTTTGATCGAGCGGTTGTTCTGGATTTCACATTGGGTAGCATCTACTTCCCATACTTCCATCTCAAATAAGCTTATGATTTTTCAGTCAACATTTCTCAATTACTCAGATATGAATATTTTACGGTCAGTCTTCACAACTATACGATTATTAAACCATTTTAAAGGTTACTTTCTAACTAAGGATGAGGTTATTGAAATTCGACATTTGGAAACCAACATTGTATATCAGCGAAATTTATAGTGATTAAATAAGGCGGTTACGTTGCAGTTTGGCGTGGGGGCAAGATTAAATAAGCGCGTTCTTTTTTTTGTGGTTTTAGGGCGCAAAACTTCTATGGTCATTAGCGCCCAAAATAAGCGCGTGCGGCAGTGCTCTCGCGTCCTGCAGCTTTTAATCGATCTTAGAGGATGGGGCTGGTGCAGTTTGTGTTTTCCGAATTTTAGATTCATAAATCGTAGGAGCTAGTAGTACTTCAACTGCTTTTCCTGATTGTTTCCAACATGTTTTATAAACTCTAACGTTTCTTTACAAGTTTAAAGTCAGTTCAAAGAGACATTTACTCGTATTTTAGAGATTTAGCTCAGGATTTGTAAAACCGTGAGACTTTAACACATTATGTTCGTACGCCTTTAAGTTGAATTGAGAACTTGCGAATACACGTTCCGCAAATAGACACTCTTAAATTCTGAGATATTATGTAACTGATTTAAATAATACTTCATTTTCATACATTTCTTTGCAAGGAGACAATTGAGAGCAAGTCCGCGACATGGATTACTGCGATACATTTGGTTCGAACGCACGAAGAGAGTTCTAGATGGTCTGATGGTCGACATGAGTTGGTGTACTGAGCCGCTGTTGTAGTTGAGAAAGTTTAAGTATGCTTCTGTTGTCCATTCGCAGATTTCTAGCTACAAATGCTTGCCTGTTTTCGGGTTCAAATTGCAAGGCTTGCTATGGTATTTCCAAAATTTTCAAAATATTAGCAAACACTTATCTGTAAGGGAAAGGCAATAGAAAACTAAACACTCATCAAAACGGGATCATGGAATGGTTCCATTCAAAGGTAATGATCACATCCTTTAAGACATTTATACCACTGGGGGAAGAGGAGGTCACTTTCTGTTTAATACAATGCGGTCTGAAGCTGTCTTGACCAGTCCACTCTTCCACTTTACGGCCGACTGAAATCGAAGCCCCCGCATGTCTTTCTTCAGCTCGAAAAAGATGTGAATATCACGCGGTGAAAGATGCAGCCTGTGTGGAGGATGTTACACGTTTCCCAACCAAATCATTCAAGTGTAGCTTTTGTCCAACAGGCAACAGGATGGTTCCGTCCGACGGCATTCCAACAGCCCGAGCGCCAACGGCAGAGCCAACAGTGGGAACATGAAACATGTCCCCCCACCAAACAAATCCAAAGCTGTTCATTAAAGTTCTGGTAAGGTCATGATGACCTCCTCCGACTGCAAGGACCCCTCTGCTCGTCGAGTTCCTCGATCGTGAAACCACAAACAATGTGCAGAAATAAGTCAAATCGCCCAGAAATGCTGTCGGATGGAATCCTCCTGTTGAATATTAACGTCCGCCCTCACATTGGCAATCGGACGAAGGCCATACTTTAGAAATTGAGTCGGGATGTACTTCAACATCTTCCGTACAACCTGGATCTTTTATAGTGCGATTTTCAGGTCTTTGGCGAGCAGAAGAAAGACATACGTAGACGTCGGTTTCAGCCGAACGATGAACTGTAAGGGGTGCAAGAGGGGGTATGGTTGTGGGGCCGTCAGCGACCAGATGCGTTCTACGAAGTAAGAAGCGATCGTCTCATCTCCCAGGGCGATAAATTTCTTCGCACGTATGTTGCTACTTTTAAATGGAACCATTCCCTGGTCCCGTTGTGTTGGGTATCCTGTTTTCCTTTGAATGCCTCTCGTATGGTGAGACGACGGTTTCGGTGCTTCATTCATTTCTTATGCATGTGGTATTCTTTTTAATTGAAAATTCCACAGATAGTGGCTTCTTATATGTGATGGTGTTTGTGTCATGGTGTCCACAATTAAGGTTTTTAAATAAAATCATATTTCCTTAATCAAAAACTGAGGTTTATTATTGATTCCCTGCAACTCCCTCAAAATTCTAATATCTTCTGTGCTTAATGTGTACTCTGCAATTTGCATCAGTCTATCTTGCGTAATGTTGTAACCCTTCAACAAAGATGACTGTTTTTCTTAACCATTATTAACATCAAGCTATACGTTTCTTAAAGTTGCAGTTCACAATAGGTTTCATCTATTTTATTGCATATTTTACAGACCAGTTTGAGTTGCAGAGAAAGCAGACAGTTCGTCACTTCACATATAACGCAGTTGCTTTGTGTATTTCAATTACTGGTTTCTAAATAGAAAATCTAGAGAAACTGACTAGGCCCAGCATCTACACTGCACGTAACAATTTTACTACAAGATGGATTAAATACACGGTATTAATTCCAGGCCATGAACTTGTCACATCAGGTTCGCCCGTTGTGGCCGAGTGGTTCTAGGAGCTTCAGTCCGGAACCGCGCGACTGCTACGGTCGCGGGTTCGAATTCTGCCTCGGGCATGGATGTGTTTGATGTCCTTAGGTTAGTGAGGTTTAAATAATTCTAATTTCTAGGGGACTGATGATCTCAGATGTTAAGTCCCATAGTGCTCAGAGCCATTTGAACCACAACGGGTACGGCCACATAGCTAAGTAAAGTGTCAATTTATGTCCGTTATTACGCTGCACTAAGTAAGCTATTCTTGTTCCTATCTGATTCTATTGCTTAAGAAGATGTAGCCAGGTAGCATTATCATATCAATTCATAGGTTCAAACTTGGTCTAGGTGAGAGCATTTTATTCAGTGCATGTTTCAGGATACGTACTTACAATTAATCGTAATTCACTGAAGTGCTGGACACTCACATCTGGCGACCACCTGCCAGTACCTATTCTTTAAAAGCTTTTGACGGGTAACTGAATGTAATTGTAGTAATTTATTATTTATCCTGTCCAGTGGAATATTACATCTCAATATACTACTGGTAAATTTTCTGATGGACACAGTATACAGCTAACTGCAGTCTATAATTCTTTACGTTCGCAGAACATTTTAACACACATTTATATATTCACTGAAGAGCCAAAGAGGCTGATACATCTGCCTCTTGGGCCCGCAGAAGAGCCGCAACACGACATGGCATGGACTCGACTAATGTCTGAAGTGGTTCTGGATGGAACTGACACCATTAATCCTGCAGGGCTGTTCATAAATCCGTCAGAGCACGAGGGGGTGGAGATCTCTTCTAAACAGCACGTCACAAGCCATCCCAAACATTCTGAATAATGTTCATGTCTCGGGAGTCTGGTGGCCAGCGGAAGTGTTTAAGCTCAGAAAAGTGTTCCTGGAGCCACTCTGTAGCAATTCTGGCCGTGTGGGGTTTCGCATTGTTCTGCTGGAATTACCGAAGGCCGTCGGAATGAACAATGTACATAAATGGATGCAGGTGATAAGACAAGTTGCGTATGTACGTGTCACCTGTCAAAGTCGTGTCTACACGTATCAGGGGTTTCGTATCACTCAAACTGCACATGCCCCACACCATTACAGAGCCTCCATCAGCTTGAAAAGTCCCCTGCTGACATGCGGGGTCCGTGGATTCATGAGGTTGTCTCCGTACACTTACGCGTCCATCCGCTCGATATAGTTTGAAACGAGACATGTTTCCAGTCATCAACAGTCCAGTGTCGGTGTTGACTGCCTCAGGCGAGGTGTAAAGCTCTGTGTCGTGTAGTCATAAAGGGTACACGACTGGGCCTTAGGCTCCGAAAGCGTATACCAGTGACGTTTCGTTGAATGGTTCGCATACTTATGATGGTACACCATTGAAATTTGCAGCAATCTACGGAAAGGTTGCACATCCGTCACACTGAACGATTCTCTTCAGTCATCGTTGGTCCCATTCTTGCAGGATCTTTTTCCGGCCGCAGCGATGTCGGAGATCTGATGTTTTACCGGATTGCTGGTATTCCCAGTACATTCGTGACATGGTCGTATGGGAAAATGCACACTTCATTGCTACCTTGGATATGCTATGTCGCATCGCTCGTGTGCCGACCGTCACATCACGTTCAAACTCACTTAAACCTCACTTAAACTTGATAACCTGCCATTACAACAGCAATAACCTATGTGACAAATGCGCCACATAAGTGTTGTTTTATATAGGCGTTGCCTACCGCAGCGCCGTATTCTACCTGTTTCATATCTCTGTATTTGAATACTCATGCCTATGCTGGATTTTTTTATTAGAGTACTCCATCGAGGTATTTCAGGATCAGTGATTATTTCTTTTACCATCATGTTATCTGATCGAAATGCATCTGCAGATTGTATAGCGCAACATAATCTGTGTATTCTATTGGTGTTTTGCTGGCTGCCAGCGCAATTACTTTGTCTGTTAAGCTGCCACCTAATTTAGGATTTCTGATGCATTTCTTCATAGGTAATATGTCAGCTGTTAAATTCCGCTCATCCAATCCGGGCGGAAGACGGTGTAGTTCATGGCCCCATGTGTCGACATAGAAGCGAGAGAGAGAGAGAGAGAGAGAGAGAGAGAGAGAGAGAGAGCTGCAGAGCGAGTGAGGCCGCACAGTACTGCTCTGCGCTGGACTCCGATACAAAGTAAACAAAATAACAGAGGATGCGCACCTCTGTAAAAGAGGTCGCCGAGCGGTAAAACAAGCAAACTATTTACTCTTTAGGTAGCATCTCGTGTTCATGTGGCAGAATTACTACACAAAGCTTTAGAAAACAACATCTAAAACAACAATCGAAGAACAACTTAGTAGTTTTCTGACCCACAGGTTGATTCTATTAGTACTGCACATGCACACTCGCCACATGTACAGTAGGCCTCGTCTGAAAAATATACCAGTTTCTTAAATGAACCAGAGTCATATATATTCTCTTTTAGAAATAATTTTACTTAACGTATATAGAGTCTCATTCTTACGGTTAGCAGTTACAAGCAACTACTATTTGCTTTACTTCATGCTACAGCTTTTCGTATCCCTTTTCAGAGTTTAGAAATCGGATCCTTAGTTTGCTGTTTTGTACGTAATAATTTTAACTGACCAAGTTTGAAATCTTACTAAAAATAGAATAAAGGTTATAAAGCTCTTTAATTCTTACAGTCAACATTGTTGAAGACAATTAACATTTTATACGTTTTTCTTTTTCGTGGAAACGATTTTGTCTAGGTATGGTACAATATTCCGTGAGACTGCTAACCTCAAAGAATTAGTCAAATTTTTATCGGCAAGGAATGAACGGATCTTAGTTTTAGCAAGCTTTAAAAGAGAGA
The DNA here is from genome assembly GCF_023864275.1 of Schistocerca cancellata. Classification (NCBI taxonomy): domain Eukaryota; kingdom Metazoa; phylum Arthropoda; class Insecta; order Orthoptera; family Acrididae; genus Schistocerca; species Schistocerca cancellata. Next base: position 614,395,501 of record NC_064630.1, on the reverse strand, counting down.
AGAAGCGCTCACAAATAAACGTGAAACCAGACATTGAGAGAACTTCGGCCGCGGGCTTCTCTCGTGAAGACAGCTGTAAAAGTCATCCAAAATTTTACACATAAGAAAGCCGTCCTTCAGGTGGATATCGCACTGCAGGTCAATCAGCTGTAGTTGAAGCACTTGTGGAGACGTCCTCTGCCCGAAGGGAAAACGGGCGAACAAATATATCTAAGGCCGGTTGAAGCACACTTATCTCCTAAAATCTGTTTTCAAACTGTTCTTGTAATTTGCAAATGATTTTAACATAATCTGAAAAATCCACAACTTGTTTAACGCTTTCTAGTGCAGGAGAGTGTCCAAAATTCTGCTGCCGCAACTGCTTTTCCCACAAAATAACTTTTTTTGGAAATGCTAAGTCGTCTGAACTAAATTAACAAATGGTTGAAATGGCTCTGAGCACTATGCGACTTAACTTCTGAGGTCATCAGTCGCCTACAACTTAGAACTAATTAAGCCTAACTAACCTAAGGACATCACACAAATCCATGCCCGAGGCAGGATTCGAACCTGCGACCGTAGCGGTCGCTCGGTTCCAGACTGTAGCACCTTGAACCGCACGGCCACTCCGGCTGGCAACTAAATTAACAACACAGTTATTTTCGCCTTGGAGTGAAATGTTCAAAGTATTCAAATAACCAGTAAGGTCACTCATAAAAGCCAACTTCACCACCCACTTAGGATCACAAAGTATTTCTTCTGGACGCCGTATTGGAATATTTGCATTTTAATCAATTGAAAACGTAGATCAAACTACAACATATGTGTTCCCATTCCATAAAAACACAAATAAACAGAAACCAAGAATGACTCTTAATGACACTTTGCTGCCCGAGAGAACGTTTGTGACGACTTTTCAGAACGTGGCAAAAAATAACGCACCTCAAACTTTTCCCTATGTCTATGCGACGCGATTTAGTGCAACCCAAATATAAAAATTAACCGAAAAGAAATGTTCCTTGTTGCTGATAATCTCATATTGTGTAACTGGCACATTGCTAAGGGACATATGAGATTATAAAATATAGTTTTATTTATGATCTTTATAAATAATAAAGACTCATACGATAGGAAACACTTGCTGGTTCAAATTTTCTTTCAGTTCTTCAAGCTTTGACTGGCGTTCCTCTTGCGACAAATTTTCGAACTGACCTTTGTGAGAGGTATTACAGTGCCGTTCAGTCGAATACTTTTTTAAATACAGGAGGTTTCGATGACATACTAAATGTTGGGTTGGCAGAAGAACCAACACCGTGTTACTAGAGAAGGCCGAAATGCACGCGTTTTAGCTCACGCAGGCTGGCGTGAGGAGGGAAGAACTATACTGATGTGAGGTCTGGAACATGACAAGGAATTAGAATTCAGAAAACTGACGTAGGTAGTTTGGTACTTAACTTTAATCCATTAATGATGAACGTCGATCTTGACGGTAGATGATTCACAATATTATCAGTTCAGAAAACATTCTTTAAGAATATGGCGCCTTGCTAGGTCGTAGCAAATGACGTAGCTGAAGGCTATGCTAAACTGTCGTCTCGGCAAATGAGAGCGTATGTAGACAGTGAACCATCGCTAGCAAAGTCGGCTGTACAACTGGGGCGAGTGCTAGGAAGTCTCTCTAGACTAGACCTGCCGTGTAGCGGCGCTCGGTCTGCAATCACTGATAGTGGCGACACGCGGGTCCGACGTATACTAACGGACCGCGGCCGATTTAGAGGCTACCACCTAGCAAGTGTGGTGTCTGGCGGTGGCACCACACTAAACATTTGGCATGATTTTCGACAGCAGTACAGAGGAAATTAATTTTTCACTCGGGTTTAAATTGTTATAGTAAACTGCATTTTCTATGAATCCCAGACGTCATCCTAAATCCTCAGAGTAATGAACTTCAATAATCAATAACTTTTATTCTCCTTGAGAGTGAGCACAGTGAACTTTAATTACAGGTATCACGTTTTTTGCTAATCACTTTCTGGTTGCCAACATGGTAGTTACATCACCTGTGCTGAGAACGGCAACAAATAAAAAAGCTTTTCCACCCGCCGCCCCAAACGCTAACGCGTGGACTGAGAATATTAACGAATATTTTGGAAGTTTGTAGATTCCAGCGACACATATTTTAGCGCGAAAACATAAAAAAATTTTCTGATAAAAGCGAAATAACGTAATGGTGTGAAATTTTTCCTCACGTGTGATGAAAAACTTCCTCGCTGATGAATTTCCTTTCTGTTGGACCTCGTAGAAACTTTCATCATGGAAGTTGTTCATAAAACTCTAAAATTAATTTTGGTAACAAATGAGTCGACATTATTGCAACGTGTCACCTATGAACGTGTTTCATTTACGAGAGAACTCTGTGGGCGGCAGCGTGCGAGTACCTGTATGCCACCGCCAGAATTTTAGTTCCGACGGCTCGCCTTCATACGAGAGAGAATATTCCGCACCTCCCAAAGTTTTTGTTTCCAGCTCTTACTGACCTTTCGTCACTTGAGCCATTACTCAGATCACCGATATAGGATACACAAAAATAAATGTAGATATTTTCAGGCTACTACTTCCGTTGAAATCTATCAAAAGACATTTCTGCATTTGTTTAGTGGAACCCAAGTCTTATCAAAGTATAATACAAGACTATTGTCCTCAGCTCGGAATAAGTGAAAAGTTCAAAAACCTTCGTTCTAGCTGCTTTAGTGTTGCTGATTTCCATTAAAAATTTTCGTGCACCATTCAACTTTCTGTATTTAAAAAAAATTAGAAATGAGACAAAGAGTATGCTTCCAAGCTAGAGGCCACCGAGATCTCCCTGTTTTTATAAACGTCAGATAATCTCGTCTTTTGTATTAAGTAAGTACAACTCTAACGACTAAATTTTTCTTAAAATCGTCACATTCCGTATATTTTCGTTTTCATTTATATACCTTTTTGGAGAACCAAACCATGTGCTGACAGCTACAGATTCTCTAGGGTTTACTGCACTATTAGTATGGGGTACAGTCGATTCGGAAATGGTAAAAGCTTCTGTTTTTCAGGAAGTCGGGCAAAATTTATTTCTGTCCTGGCTTCTTCGCTGATAGCCAAATCAGTAAGAAACTTCGGACACTGAATTACACAATTTTAGGTTGTTTTCAAATGTCTTTTCGCCATTTACGCACACCTACTGGAGCAGGACTACACATAGGCCTTTATTCTGCATTTCGCTTACTACCAAACACTCGTCAGTGCACCGTTCCAAGGAAGATAGGAACCACATGCGGTGGTGACCTACTGCACTGTTAACAGTGTGGCAACAAAGCTACGAAGCGATGAATAACAGCGGTCAGACCGTGTGGGCCGTAGGCAGAGGGACTGACCTGCACGTATCTACTTTGATGACGGCCACTCTAGCTGGTGTGCAGTGCAATAGAGTGTGTTGGTGGAAAACTATACTAAAGTTCTAAATGCAAAAAGGTTCTGTATTTTTCTGAATGTATGAAGTATTACTGTAGATTAAATGTATCTAACCAAGCGATATTTAGGCTTACGAGTTTCGTTGTTTATTGGCTGGAGTTGTGTCTGTGCAGTTCAGTTACAGCAATTTCAATCTTTACTTTTGCCGATTGGGAATTCTAAATTCTTCGAAGAGATTCAGTATCAGATGTCATATGTATTGTTGGAACAGACAGTTCAACTACAGTGGGATAGTACGAGTGACCTGTGTAAACCACTTTAAACACCCTCTGCCTCATCCCAACAATGCAGATCTTGTGTGTGGTTTGCGTAAAGTTGAGCGTAGAATCATTTCCAAGGTTCTTAATGCTACTAAATACATCACAATATATAATTACGATTATTTTAATAATTTTATATACTAAGGGAAAGTGCATATTGAACTCCGAAAAATTTTGTGTCACGACCAGATGTGACGTTCTGTGGGGCACTGACGATATACTGACTGAGTAACTATTTGTTGAGTAACTATTTTATTCTCTGTGTGTTTGAGGGGAATGCGACTTTTTTTGGTGATTTGTCTCTTGTCGTTCTTCGTTGTTTAATATACTGCTTGTTCTTGAACAATGTTCTGTGTTCTTTTTTATGTTTTTGCTTTTATGGTTCTATTCAGAGATTCTGGTGGCGCAGCGGAAGATTACACTACTGGCCATTAAAATTGCTACACCACGAAGACGCGGTGCTACAGACGCGAAATATCACCTACAGGAAGAAAATGCTGTGATATGTAAATGATGAGATTTTCAGAGCATTCACACAAGGTTGTCGCCGGTGGCGACACCTACAACGTACTGACATGAGGAGAGATTCCAACCGATTTCTCATACACAAACAGCAGTTGACCGCCGTTGCCTGGTGAAACGTTGTTGTGATGCCTCGTGTAACGAGGAGAAATGCGTACCATCACGTTTACGACTTTGATAAAGGTCGGATTGTAGCCTACCGCGATTGCGGTTCATCGTATCGCGACATTGCTGCTCGCATTGGTCGAGATCCAGTGACTGTTAGCAGCATATGGAATAGGTGGGTTCAGAAGGGTAAAACGGAATGGCGTGCTGGATCCCAACGGCTTCGTGTCACTAGCAGTCGAGATGACAGGTATCTTATACGCATGACTGTAACGGAACGTGCAGCCACGTCTCGATCCCTGGGTCAACAGATGTGGACGTTTGCAAGATAACAACCACCTGCACGAACAGTTTGACGACGTTAGCACCAGCATGGACTATCAGTTCGGAGACCATGGCTGCGGTTACCCTTGACGCTGCATCTCAGGCAGGAGCGCCTGCGATGGTGTACTCTACGACGAACCTGGGTGCACGAATGGCAAAACGTCATTTTGTCGGATGAATCCAGGTTGTGGTTACAGTATCATGATGTTCGCATCCGTGTTTGGCGACATCGCGGTGAACGCACATTGGAAGCGTGTATTCGTCATCGCCACACTGGCCTGTCACCCGGCGTGATGGTATTGGGTGCCATTGGTTACACGTCTCGGTCACCTCTTGTTAGCATTGACGGAACTTTCAACAGTGGACGTTACATTTCAGATTGTGACGACCCGTGGCTCTACCCTACATTCTATCCCTGCGAAACCCTACATTTCAGCAGGATAATGCACGACCGCATGTAGCAGGTCCTGTACGGGCCTTTCTGGATACAGGAAATGTGCGACTACTACCCTGGCCAGCACATTCTCCAGATCTCTCACCAATTTAAAACGTCTGGTCAATGGTGACCGAGCAACTGGCTCGTCACAATACGCCAGTCCCTACTTAGGATGAACTGAGGTATCGTGTTGAAGCTTCATGGGCAGCTGTACCTGTACGCGCCATCCAAGCTTTGGTTGACTCAATGCCTGGGCGTATCAAAGATGTTATTACGACCAGAGGTGGTTGTTCTGGGTACTGATTTCTCATTATCTATGTACCGAAATTGCGTGAAAATGTAATCACATGCCAGTTCTAGCAAAGTTGTCCAATGAATACCCGTTTATCATCTGCATTTCTTCTTGGTGTTGCAATTTTAACGGCCAGTAGTGTATTTCTGAATTTTCAGCTGTGTGAGCTCTACTTACAGCATTTTTCTGTGTGGTTCAATGTGACATTCTTAGGGATAAGCGATTGTCTTGATTATTTCCACATTCATTACAGAAATGCGGAGCGTTTGTGAAGTAACGCTTATGTAGGCAAGCTAATAGGCCACCTGGAACTGCAACAAGGGAAGGTGAATTTACTGGCGAATCGTGCGACTCCAGAGCCGGGAGTGCGTTGCGGCCACGGCAAGTCCAGCTAGGCGGCCGCTCCGGCCGAGCCAGGTGTAGCGGCATCAGCAAAGAATCGCATGTGAGGTAATCCCGGTAAGGGGAATTTGGACGACTCGTGGATCGCTTAACAGCGCTGAGTATGTTCGCAGCAGTGGCGGGCTCTGAGAAAAACTGAAAGATGGCTAAGTTAGAGCACTTTGAGGTTCGAAAATAACTTACATCAAATATTAATGCAAATCTGGATGCATCGACGATACCATAAAAATGAGGTGCATCCGATGACAACAATATTTCAATATCTTTAACACTAAAGAACTTAATGGTCACAGCGGTATATACATTTTCACAATGAAACACTGAATTAACAGCTTTTAGATCCTTTATTCACTTTCAACAAATGGTATCTCAGTTGACAGAATTGCACTATAGCCATCATATGTGGAAGCTACATATTCGTATGTTTTATTTATTGATTAATTACGTCTTTTATATCTTTTTTATTACGCAAATGTTTGTCAGGACATCGTATTCTCCTCCTTTACACAGCAAATGCATCGTGGCTTCCCGCCGTCAAGGAAGTAAATACGCGGCCGCGGTGTGTGAGTGGCATTAACAACGCGCCGCAAGTCACCTCGGCGGACAATAATATTTTGGATAAACATTCCCCCTCTCTTGCTCTGTCCGTTTCGAATCTAGCCACTGATGACGACTAACCAATAGCGGTAGTAGGTATTTCAACCAATAACCCTTCTCCATCATAAGTGTGGAATTGTGCCTTTCTATCCAATGACGATGACCGCTAATGGTATCCACAGGAGATGAGCTACCAACGCCCCTTCTTCTGTATTAGCCTATGACTATGGCCCACCAATTGTAGCCATATGAATTTTAACCGATATTATCACTTCTCCTGCACGAAAGCCAGTAAACTCCCCCTTTATAAGTGGACGCGACACTCATCTCTGACAGTGTTCTAGCAGTAATGGGCACCAAAAGATCCTGAGGAAGATCCGAGCAGAGGGGTCGAAACGTAGAACATTTTAGAAGCGACATGACACGGCCTAATAACCAAGAAGATTTTAACTTCAGGACACTATTAATGTTGTATCCGAACATTACGGGTTTAATTCTCCTACTCATCTGCGTTGCTAAGGCTATTTTCTAAAGGCTTTGGGCAATATCATCTTCGTATATCATGATTGGATTGATGGTTATGTAGTGTTAAGCAGCCACAGAGATTTCCTCATGTGGTTTTAAGAACATTATGATATACAGAGGAGAGAAGCTGATAGAGGGTCAAGACACTCCCCTGCCCTTGGGGTGGGAAACTGCTCCTGAAAGGCAGAAGAATCATCAGGCAGAAGAATGATCAACGGTATGATGCAGATGCCAATGGAAATGACGGCATTACAGACACGTAAGGTGCATCCACAGTACATGTGGTCTTTAGCTGAGAAAGTGTCTTGATCATCGGCAAAATATTCCGGACTAGACCCTATTCTAATGTGTGGGAGCGGACTCCCAAGGGGGAGGTGATCAAAGAACAGGGTGGGATAACCAAGAAAAGGGTAACGAACTAGGAATTTTGACTTAGAATGTCAGGAACTGGAATGTGGTGGGGAAGCTAGCAAATCAGAAGAGAGACAAGGGTAGGCTTGTTCTGGATTTGGTGGGGAGTGAGGAGGGGGGGGGGGGGCAGGGGGGTCAGTCAAGTGAAATGGAAAGAAGATAATTTATGGTCGGACGAATATAACGTCGCATCGACAGAGCAGAATATAGTATAACGGGAGTGGAATTCGTTACAAAAGGAAAGAGGGACAGTGAATTACTGTGAACGGTTCAGTGATATGATAGGTATTATCAAAACTGTGTCAAACCAACACACTGACAACAACAGTTCAGGATAGCCTGCTGATGTCATACGCAGAAGATGGGGACCGAGAGATAGAGAGAGGGAGAGAGAGAGAGAGAGAGAGAGAGAGAGAGAGAGAGAGAGAGAGGGAGAGAGAGAGAGAGTGGAGGGGAGAGGGAGAGAGAGGGAGAATGCTGAATGGGTAGTTCACTACGTAAAGGGAAATGAAAATCTAGTTTTTTTTTCTAACTGGTTTGACGCGGGCCCGCCACGAATTCCAGTCCTGTGTCAAACTTTTTATGTTGGACTAACATTTGCAGCCAACATCTCAATTACTTGTTGGATGTATTCAAATCTCTGTCTTTTTCTGCTGTTTTCACTCTCTACAGCTTTCTCTAGAACCATGGAAATTACTGCCTGATGTATTAATAGGTGTCCTGTCAGCCTGTATCTCCTTTTCGGTGTTCTCCATATATTCCTTCCCCCGCCGAGTCTCCAGAAAACTCTTCATTGTTTACCTTATCGGTCGATCTAATATTCAACATTCTTCTGTATCAGAACATTGCAAATGCTTCGATTTTCTTCTCTGTTCCAGTTTTCCCACAGTCCATATTTCACTACCATACAATGACGTGCTCCAGACGAACATTCTCAAAAATTTCTTCCTCAAATTATGGCCTATGTTTGATGCTAATTGACTTCTCTTCCCCAGGAATGCCTTTTCTGCCATAGCTGGTCTGCTTTTTAAGTCTTCTATGCTCCATCCGTCATTGGTCATTTTGCTGCCCAGGTCACAGAATTTCTCGACTTCATCTGCTTTTTGATCACCAATTCATATTTTAAGTTTCTTGCTGCTTTCATTTCTCCTTATTCTCATTACTATTGTCTTTCTTGAATGTACTGTCAATCCATGTTCTGTATTTATTAGACCGTTCATCACGACCAGCAGATCATGTTATAATTCTTCACTTTCTCCGAGGAAAGCAATGTAATAGGCGAATCTTGTCACTGATATCCTTTCATCTTTAATTTTGATTCCACTCTTGAACCTTTCTTTTATTTCCGTCATTGTTTCTCGGATGTATAGATGAACAGTAGGGGTGCGAGTCTACATCGCTGTCTTATACGCTTTGTAATCCGAGCGCTCCGCTCTTGGTCTTCCAGTCTTACCGTTCCCTCCTGACTCTCGTATACACTGTAGATTAGCCGTCTTTACCTCTATTTTTCTCAAAATCTTTAACATTTTAACGCTTTTCCAGGTCGACAAATGCTATGCACAGACCTTTGTTTTTCTTCGGCCATGCTTCCATTGTCGACCGCAACATCAGGACTGCCTCTCTTTTGCCTGTACCTTTCCTAAAGCTTGACTGATCGTCATCTAACAGATCCTCAATTTTCTTTCCCTTTCTTCTGTTTGTTTTTCTAGTCAGCCACTTGGAAGCATGGTCAACGGATCTGATTGTGCGGTAATCCTCGCACTCGTCGGCTCCTGCTACCTTGGAAATGTTGTGGATTATGTTGTTCCGGAAGTCTCATGGTATATCACCAGTCTTATACATTCTACTCAGCGACGTTAACAGTTCGTCTTGTTGTCACTTCTCCCAATGACTTTAAAACTTCTGATGAAGTGTTTTCTATCACTTCTGCCTTATTCAATCCCACGTCTTCCAAGGCTCTTTTAAATTCTAATACTGGATCCCCTACCTATCAGCTAATAATAGCCCATTCCAAGAATCACAAAAGGAGAATGTATACCATACTTGGAAAAGGTATACAGGCGCAGGGAGATTTCAGTTGGATTACATCACGGTCAGACAGAGACTTCGAAATCAGAAATGGTTCAAATGGCTCTGAGCACTACGGGACTTAATATCTGAGGTCATCAGTACCCTAGAACTTAGAACTACTTAAACCTAACTAACCTAAGGACATCACACACATCCACACCCGAGGCAGGATTCGAACCTGTGACCGTATCGGTCGCGCGGTTCCAGACTGAAGCACCTAGAACTGCTCGGCCACACCGGGAGGAAGTGGGATAATAAAGTAACGAAGAATGATAAGACGTATTCGATGTGATAACTGCAATAAGGAGTAACATGCTAGACGATCCCGTCGAATGGATGTGGAGGTCTCTAAAAAATGAAGAATCACAGGTGTTGGACAGACTACCACAAATAGGAAGTTAGAAGGAAGGTAACTGCGAAAGTGTCTGAAGACGTGATAGGAGGAACTGTTTGAATAGGTGATAGGAGAAACTGAGATCAATATGGAGGTGGTAGTGGATCCAGAATCAGAATCTAAGAGAGCCTCGAAACACTTTAGATCAAATAAGGCAGAGCGGAAAAATGATATTCCATCATAATTTCTAAAACCACCGGTGGAGTGACAACCAAATAATTATTAAAGTTTGTGTGTAGAGTCTCTGAGACAGTGACATACAATCAGACTTTCGGAAAAAATATCACACACGCCCTTCCGAAAATAGAAAGAGTAGGTAAGTGCGAGAACTATCGCAAAATGTTCAAATGGTTCAAATGGCTCTGAGCACTATGGGACTTAACTTCTAAGGTCATGAGTCCCCTAGAACTTAGAACTACTTAAACCTAACTAACATAAGGACATCACACACATCCATGCCCGAGGCAGGATTCGAACCTGCGACCGTAGCGGTCGCTCGGTTACAGACTGTAGCGCCTAGAACCGCACGGCCACTCCAGCGGGCTACAGAAGAATGGTAAAGGAAGTTGATGATCCGTTAGATGACGATCAATTTGGCCTTAGGAAACTTAAAGGTACGAGAAAGGCAGTTCTGGCGTTACGCTTGATAACGGCAGACACGACGCAATATCAAGACGGGTTCATAGGATTTGTCGACTTTGAAGAAGCATTCGACTATGTAAAATTATTCTTAGAAAAATAGGAGTAAGCTACAGAGAAAGACTGGTAATATCGTGTATGTGCAGCAACCAAGAGGGAGCAGTTAGAGTGGAAACCCCAAAACGAAGTGCTCGAATTGAAAAGAGTGTAATACAGATGCGGTTTTTGACCACTAGTGTTTTATCCACTGTAGATGAAGCAATGACCGAAATAATGTTTCAAGAATGGGATTAAAATTTAGGGTGAAAGGATATCAATGATAATATACATTGACGATGTTGCTACCCTCAGTGAAAGTGAAGAAGAGTACAGTATCTGTTGAACGGAATGAACAGTCTAGTATATTCAGAATATAGACTGAGAGTAAACCTAAGGAAGATGAGAATAATGAAGGATAGCAGAAATTAGAATAGCGTAAGGCTATCATCAAATTTGGGCTGACTAGCGTTTAATTTAAGGAAGTAATTTATAAGAATGCACATTTTCAGCAAACTACCGTATGGAAGTGAACCACTGACCATGAGAATCCCGGAACAGAAATGAATCTGGACGTTTGAGATATGGTGCTGAAGAAGAGTGATGAAATTTACGTGGACTGGCATTGTCAGCAATGTGGAGGTCCTCTACAGAATAGGTGAAGAAAAATATATCTCAATCACTGACAAGAAGAAAGGATAGGATGGTAGGATATGCTTTATGACATCAGGCAGTAACTTCCATTAATCCAGAGGAAACTGCAGAGGGTAAAACTCTTAAAAGAAAAAGAACCACGTAATGTTATACATCTGAATCTTCGTGGTAAGCTTTTAATGTAAGGTGTACTTGCAGCGTAGGAAGACGTGTTATTTATGGTTTGCCTTAATTTAATGATGTTTCGCTACGAATAAGGGACAGTTTGTTCAAGGGGACTGGTCTTTAGGCAAAACGCGTGTACAAATGATCAGAAGTGTTGTGAATATTTACATTTTCTTAAACTATCTGTTCTAACTGTATGGTACACAGTTGTCCATATAAAGTGTTTTATCTGTCTTTGTATATTGAGTAGTGAGATTTGAGTTTGTTATTCCTTTTCTCTTGGTCTTCTTTTTTTTTTTTTTTTTTTGCTCACAGACAGCCAATGACATCAACCTTGTGGGTGAATAGTGACGTTACTACAATGACAGAAAACCAATCGCAATACCGAGAAGGAGTTACGAAACATAAACAAAAGTTTCTCCATTTGGAAGATGTTTTGTAAGTAGGCTGTTTATGTTTTCTTATTGGCAACGTTACGTAGCGCTGTGTATGAAAATCACTGGCTGTGCTGTGTGCAGTCTGTGTCTAGTTTGTACTGTTGTCTGCCATTGTAGTGTTGGGCAGTTGGATGTTACCAGCGCGTAGCGCTGTGCAGTTTGAGGTGAGTAGAGATGGGTCGAGCTCGTTCATTCCCGTGAGCTACTTCATTCATTTCACTCTTTGCCGTGAAGCGTTCAAATGAAGTAGTTCATTCATGAAGTACGGAAGGCTGGCGAAGTTGCTCAGTTCGCTGCTCAGCCGCGGCTACGCTCGCTTCGCCTCGCTCGTACAATAAAGCTTCGTAATACTTCATAATTTTACCAACAGATGGCCGAACTATGCAGTAACGTTAACGCAACGTTTTACGCTCTTACAGAGTCTGAGAGTTAAATAGAGCATGGTCGAAGGGGACAAAGGAAAGATAAACAGAGAAACCTGTCACATATAAAGAAGGTATTACATTTAATCTTGCTCGACATTTTCTCATGAAGCGCCCAAAAAAGTCTTTATCTGCCAAGTGAAACCTTATATGTTGTATTCATGGACTGAAAACTAGGGCTACCAACGAAATGCAATCCAATTTTGTTCCTTTTAAAATTTAGTCCAAAATAGAATGAGTATGTTTACAACTGTTACAAAGTCTATATACCTACGTTAAGTAATTATTCAGAAGTTTTCCTGTAGATTTTATTTTTGTTGAGAATAATAACCCTCCAAATTCAAAACGTAAACTGTCACCTGTAAGTCATTGGTACGATTTCAGGTAAAATCCCTCTTTATTTTCTTTGGAAAGCAGTTTTTGCGTCTGTTCACTCTTATACAATGGCTAGCAACTCGCGATCGCGTAGAAGTAGTGAGATTTGGGGTTTCTTCGCCGATTTAGGTGATGGTAAAGCAAAGTTCAATTATTGTTCTAAGGGTATTTCATATAAAGGAGGAAATACATTTAATCTAGCGCGTCATGTTCGAGTGCTGCATCCAACAGTGTCATTGTCAGTCAGGCGCTTAGCGCCCCCTGCTCCTGCATCTTCCGGTATTTGTTGGATAAAAAACCCGAACAATCCGGAACCAACATCAGCAAATGCCAGAAGCGAACAGCAGTTGGTGCCAGAAAATAATATTATCACTTCAGCATCAGAAAGCAGACCTCAATATCACGGAACATTACCCATGTATTTTCCGAAACCTCTTTCTAACAAAAGAAATCAGGAGATAGATTTCGCACTTCTGCAGACTGTTGTAAAGGATTATTTGCCCTTCAACATAGTGGAAAGCAAACATTTCCAAAGTTTTGTAGGCAAACTGAATGGTGCTTACAGAATGCCATCTCGGAAGACTATTTCCAATACGCTGCTACAACAACAGTACGCCATGATGAAAGAAATTGTGAGAGCCAAAATTAATTCTGCGGAAGCGGTTGTGCTGACAATGGATGGGTGTACCTCAACTACAAATGAGAGTTATTTGTCGGTGACAGCACACTACGTTAAAGACCTGGAGCTGGCGTCTTCCCTCCTAGAGTGCTTTAAATACGACGAAAGGCACACGTCAGAAAAACTCTCGGAAGAACTGCTACGTGTCACAAGGGAATGGGGCATTCAAGAAAAAGTCGTGTGTGTCGTCAGCGACAATGCTGCTAATATTGTGGCAGCTATAAGACTCACAGCCTGGAAACACATCCCCTGCTTTGCGCACACACTCAATTTAATTGTTCAGAATGGGCTTCCGCACATTCAACCCATTCTGAATAAAGTAAAAAAAAATGTTGAATTTTTTAAAAGAAGTTCGCAGGCCTGCACGAAACTGAAAAAGATGCAGGAACAGTTAAAAGAGCCAGTTCTGACACTAAAACAGGACACTGTTACAAGATGGAATTCAACCTATGATATGCTGCGAAGAATAATCGAGGTTAAGAATTCCCTAATGACAGTTATCACTCTGAATTATCCGGATCTTCCAAATCTGACTGCAGAGGACATTGCAAGTGTAACACAAGCCTGTGACCTGTTGAAAGTTTTCAAAGACTGCACCGAGGAAATGTCAAGTGAAAATGTTGTCACTGCTTCTAAATTTATACTCCTTAGTCGCTCGTTGAAAAAATGGTGTTGTAGGTTTGTTAATAACACTGAAATTCATGTAGACGTGCAACAGATGGCCGAAAAGTTAGCTGAAGACCTAAAACGACGATTTAGAAATATAGAGGAAAATTCCATTTTCGCGGAAGCAACTGCATTGGATCCCCGGTTCAAATTACATGGTTTTTCTGATAAAAATTCTGCTGAGAAGGTGAAATTAAACCTGATCAGGCACTGTGAGAAATTTTTGACGAACACATCCACTGCTACTGCAACAATCTCAGTTCCAACCACTGAATCTACTTCCAGTCTCTGGCTCGAATTTGATGAAGTGTTTTCCAGGCTGCAGAGTAATCCACACCCGTGAGCTGCTGCAATAGTGGAAGTGGACAAATACTTACAAGAGCCCCTGCTGCAGAGACAAGGCAATCCACTTCAGTGGTGGTCTGAACGGCTGTCAGTATACCCCTCGCTCTTTGAACTTGCAAAAATACGACTCTGTATTGTCGCAACCTCCACGCCGTGTGAAAGAGTGTTCTCGAAGGCAGGACACCTTATAACTGACAGAAGAAATCGTCTGACAGGGAAAAAAGTGGAACAAATCATGTTTTTAAACGGAAATCTCTGAAGATTCACAAAATCCGTTGATGCTTATCCATAAATATATATGTGTATTTTTTTAAAATTTAATTAGGACAATCCTCAAATTGACATTTAGTGTAATTATTTCAATAATGTGCACGAGATAAACATTCCTACATGAACGATTATCTTTCAAGCGTGGATTCCACGCATGCTTCAGTTCCAGACTCACAAGGTAAGCATTTTATTTTCATGTTGGCTGTGCGTACTCACACAGCCAGCCTCTTCGTTTGTATTTTAATATTCATTTGTCTGCAAGCGCTGCCAACGGTAGCTTACCCGTAGACGCGAAGTATAACTGCACAAATAGTCGCTGGTAATGATGTCAGCACTGCAGGGAGCAGCTGACGCTACCTTCCCCTCGCCCCTCATCGCGTCTACCCCTCCTAACCCTATCGTTCCCCACAAACACCGCGCGATTCGTCGACAGGCAGTGGAGGGAGGACTGAAGTGAAGGGAGAATGAGTGACGTAGCGCCGATGTACTGGGGGAGGGAGAGGGGAAGAGAGTGAGTGAACTAGAAAAAGTGTGGAGTGTGCTATCTGTGAAGAGTTTGAAGTACCAGTTCTTTGAAATTGAGTGGTTAGTTCACACTTCACTGGAGTGAAGCGTTCATTTGAACGACTCATTCACGAGCTCCCCATCACTAGAGGTGAGCCGCCAGCAGTGGTGGATGTGGGGAGAGAGATGGCGGAGTTTTGAAATTTGTAAGACCGGATGTCATGAACTGCTATATATATTATGACTATTAAGGTAAATACATTGTTTGTTCTCTATTAAAATCTTCATTAATGTTAGTCAGGGCCATTCTTTTGTAGGGATTTTTTTTAAGTCATATTGCGTTGCGCTAAAAATATTGTGTGTCAGTTTAAGCACAGTCATACATAATTTTTCTAAGGGGACGTTTCAGTTTGTTCAAATTTCGCGCCAGTCACTTACGAATGACGCCAGTAGCACGACTATGAGAATTTAAATCATGTTTGCATTGAATACACGTAGTAACGGTCTTGAGCGGTAGTTACCTTTGAGTTTGGGCCTGCCGAGTTCATGTTAGTCAAGAATGCGTTCAAGGCGACAAAGAAAGTATTATCAACAAGTCACCAGTTGTCAACGAGATCGTGTAATAGGTCGCAAAAAGACCAGGCTCCCGACAGCCAAATGGCACCACCGATGGGAAAGACCACCATGGCTCTGGAGCGTCGTACTGCATCTGCAGCCGCAGTTCGAGCAGCGGATGACAATAGTCAGACAACGAACTGTTACAAGTTGGTTACGTCAAGGGCAGCTACGAGCCAAAGGTCCTGTAGTGTGCATTCCACTGACACCAAAGCACCGCTAATTGCGACTTTAATGATGTCATGCGTGAGCTCTTTGTGGGGCAGGACCCAAGACTGCTGTGTTTTCTGATGAAAGCTGGTTCTGTCTGTGCCGTTTGTTGGTTATGAGGAGTCCAACCTGCTTGTGTGCAAGACCCACTGAACCTACAAATTGGCCGCGCGAGGTAGCCGCGCGGTCTCAGCCGTCTTGTCACGGTCCACGTGGCTCCCTCCGTCGGAGGTTCGAGTTCTCTCTTGGCATGGGTGTGTGTGTTGTCCTTAGTGTAAGATAGTTTAAGTTGGATTGAGTAGCATGTAGGCTCAGGGACCGATGAGCCCAGCAAGCTCATAACTTACCACAAAATTTCCAAAAATTACGACATAGACATGGAATTATGGTCTGTGATGCGATTTCGTATGACATCAGGAATACTCTCATGGATATCCCACGCACTCTCACAGCTAATTTGTATATTACTTTACTCGTACCGAGTATGCAGGAGCGATCTGTATTTACTTTCTTAGGAGAAGAAAAACTTCTTAGCCAAGATCGCCATAAAACACTGTATTCTGGATAACCGGTTTCGGTAAACTATGTTACCATAGTCAGACGTATAATGTTACAAAAGGTGCTACAAACGGTTAAACATTTAATGCCAGATTAATCCATAGAGGAATCAATGACAACCTTTCTTCGACAGGTTATTATAAACATCTTTTTCCAGAGGCACACAAAATCTTTCCATTATATCTCCAGCTGCACAATATATGGCATGAATAATGTGTTGGCACCACTAAATTAAAGTTAAAGTTATCATGTATACATCGTCACAACATTGCATCCATATAACCACACGTTATGCCTACTAGGGCGCCATAGCCCTGACTGTCAACAGACAATGCGTAAGACGAACTGTCAACGTGTACGACAGGCGTCGCTGCAGTGCATTGTCTCTAACACTAAAAAACAAATAATTTAAAACCAACCATGATTCCAGATGTAAAAGTTCTGAAAAACTTCTTGATGATTTCTTCTTGACAAAGCCTAGTTAAGACATCCTATACATCATATTTATGATAAATGCATTATACCACCACAAAACTGCAAGTACCTTTATGACAGCATAGTTAAGTAAGCGCCAGCATAAATACTAAAGAAAATTAAAATTTTTTAAACATTAGAGAAATAAGTTAGACTGAATGCCAAAAAAACTTATAGGAAATTTAATAAAATTATAAACAGCAGACCAGTTGCAATGGATAAAGAAGTCTTTACCTAGGTTTCGACAAATTTAAATTTGTCTTCTTCAGAAGGTGACAATTTTACATTTGTCGAAACCTAGGCAAAGAATTCTTTATCCATTGCAACTGGTCGTATGTTTATAATTTTATTACGTGGAACCGTTGCTGTTGTGCAGCTATGTTTACAATATTATAGGAAATTATTAAAATACAGCGGTGTTCAACGTAAGGTCTGGAACCTTTACGAAGGTATGTTGTCATTGATTCCTCTAAGGATTTGATCAGGAATTAATTGTTTAAAGGTTTGTAGCATCTTTTGTAATGTTATTACTGATCCGATGATGGTAACATAGTTTACCGAAACTGGCTTCCTTAGTAAAGTATTTTACTGCGATCTTGGCTAAGAAGTTTTTCTTCTCCTAAGAAAGCAAATTTATGCGTCAGGCTGGGGATTGGATCTGTTATGCTGCCATTCCTGAACAATATTCCAGGGGTGACTTCCAACAGGATAACGTTAGCAAACATACCACTGCTGCAACCCAACACCCTCTACAGAGTGATGACATGTTTCCTTTGCCTTCTCGGTCACCAGATCTGTCTCGAATCTAGCAAACAACGGACATCATCGGACCACGACTCCAACATCATCCACAACTGGCATTTACCGTCCCTGTATTGACCTACCAAGTGCAACAGGCATAGAATTCCATCCAAAAAATCTATATCGTCTACTTTTACAACAATTCACGCGTGTTCGCATGCCTGCAGTCAACATTCTGGCGGTTATACCGGATGTTAATAGTACCACTTCTTGTAGTGAGGTTATTAGATATTTTGTTAGAATTAAAGGCATCACTATTGGTAAATGATTAAGCATTCCACTTTGTCATTTCGACCACGTTAAGATTCTCAACCTATCTATCACTACAATTTAGGAAGGTAACTAATACGGGGGATAGGGAAAATAATGTGAACACCTGTACGTACTTGGAAATGGTTTATTAATAAGAGGTTGGACCCACATTTTCCCATAATACAGCTGCGATTCTTCTTGGAATTATCGTATAGTCTCCAGTGGAATCTTATGCCACTATTTGTTCAGAACCTCTCCTAACTCCTGTAGGGACGAGGGAGGCGGAAATCTGCTCTCCTAAAATTGCCCACAAGGGGTTCGATAATATTGAAGTTCAGGGACTGTGTTCGCCAGGGAAGACGCTAAAGTTCAGTTGTATGCTCCTCATACCACGATTGTACTGTCCAGGCTATGAGAATGTGTGCATCGCCCTGAAATATGTCATCATTGTTGGAGAACCACTTTTGAATCATTGGGGTCATCTGATCACCTAAAATGTAAGCATAATCGTTGACTGTCACACGGACTTTGAGAGTAATGATGGGTCTGCAGAACCCCATGATATGGCTAACCACACGGTCAAAATTCCACCTCCATGCTTAACCGTTGGAATCTAGCAATCAGTGTTGTAGGCTTATTTCGGTGTTCTCCAGATGTAAACCTGGCCCGATGTTGGAAATAACTAAACGTTGACTCGTCGGACCATATGACGTGTTTCCACTGATCAGCCGTCCAGGATTTATGCTCCTGACGCCATGTGTTACGCTTTCTTGCGTTGGCTGTCGTTACTAATGGTTTCGGTATAGCAGCAAGTCCATGAATATTCGCTTTATGAAGTTCTCGGCGGACAGTGTTGATAGATACGGGGTCTCAAAGATGGCTATCGAGCTCTGCAGTCACTTTAGCTGCTGTAGTTTTGTCTTGTTTTGACACAATTCGTAATAGCGTACATCGATCTCTGTCATTTAGTTTTGGTTTGCGCCCCCTATTACGTTTAGAAAATGATGTCTTTCCATTTTTTGTGTAGGCAGTCATGACTGTTGAAGCAGTTGCTCTTGAAATACTCAGTAAGTTGGTGGCCTTGGTTTCTGATGCTCCAGCCAAAAGGGGCCCCCTCAATCTGCCCTCTTTGGAACTCTGTTAGGTCTTTCATTGCACGTCGACCTTGGCCTCCGAATGCAAATACGAAGTGTGTACTACTCGTAAACAAGCTTCACTGATGTCTAGTCTATACTGAACACACACAGTCCAGCATGACGCATGCTTTACCTGCACTATTAACCGTTAAACACAACCATCCCATTACTACCACCGTTTACATTATGTTGAATATCCCCAGCAGTTATTTCTTTGAGAGTGTATGAGAGGCCACAATGTGAGCACGCGCGCGCGCGCGTGTGTGTGTGTGTGTTTATGCAGCTGATGTGTGGTCACCAAAGAACTAAATGACTGCGAGCTTATAAGAAATTATTGGCAGACAAACGGCAACTGAAGAAACGTAATATGGGACACAGACATAAAAGTTCATGCCTTTTGGTAATGTGGTGGCAACCATTTCTAAGGTAGTTGCGTATGAAAATCCGATATAAAAGGTGAGATACTTTAAGTTACATATTTGAAATTGAGATTTCTTTGATGTTCTTCACTGGAAAAGTTGTTATGGGTGGTGAACTAGTTCATGGCAGTTCTTTCTTTTTTTATCTTCTCTTGCTCACTGATGTGTGATTTGTTGCAGGGTATTCAGTGAATCAATATGTCCGAGTTAATGAATTTCTTATTTTGAAATGTAGAATGAATGTTTACCTGCACGAGAATTGGTGACAGTTTGACAATGTTTCTTCCTTTTTTTTAGTTGAGTTGCCTATGTGATTTGTGGGGTATTATTTAATGTTTTAATGACGTTTGTTGTAGAGGATCTTCCACTAAGGTCGGTTATGTATTCTTTGTATTTTACATGGCTGTGTCACAATGCCTTCAGTTTGCTTCTTCTTGGCTAGTCCTGGAACCGTGTTACCTTGTGTTCCCTCTAGATGTTGAATTGACGAACATTTTTATATGATATGTGGTAGATGCTCAAGAATACGGGAAAATAATTGGTTTATGAATAAATTAAATTTGTGCTGAAGCTGTGCATGCGAATATTTTATCTTGTTTGTGTCGTATCATTTGTAAGAGACTATGGAACTTGTATGCCTGCTCTACGTGCTGAAGTGATGAACATTTTGTTCTGTATTATGCTGCGATCCGACACCTATAGGCGGTAAAGCTGTGCCTATGCAAAAGAGCGTACTTCGAAGGAATTCAAGTTCAGGCAAGAGCAAGAGGCATAAAATTAATACTACAAGATCGTTTACGAAATACACTTAGTTTTCAGTAAGTAAAGTTGCAGGGCGTATCTTAATGATATGCGACACATCCTTACAACGGATGTATGGAGACACTATAACGTAGGGTTGTACATTTTCGCGACGTGCCTATAGAAATAAATTACTGGACCTTTTTATCTGAGGTGGCCTGGTAGGAGAGAGGAAAATTAAAGGAGGTTTAGTTATATGAAATACCCTGCAGCCGGCTCAGTATTATTGTAGTACATTGAAAGTGATGTTATAATGTGACTGGACATAAATCCCTAGGCAATCCAAAACTAAATACTAACGATGACTTGTCATTGTAGTTAGCGAGGGAGCAGCATAAGGGAAAAATGACATTTTCACTCTGCAGAGGAGTGTGCGCTCATATGAAACTTCCTGGAAGATTAAAACTGTGTGCCGGACCGAGACTCGAACTCGGGACCTTTGCCTTTCGCGGGCAAACGCTCTACCAACTGAGCTACCCAATCACGACTCACGCCCCCTCCTAACAGCTTTACTTCCGCCAGTATCTTGTCTCCTACCTTCCAAACTTTACAGAAGCTTTCCTGTGAACCTTGCAGAACTAGCACTCCTGAAAGAAAGGATATGCGGAGACATGGCTTAGCCACAGCCTGGGGGATGTTTCCAGAATGAGATTTCCACTCTGCAGCGGAGTGTGCGCTGATATGAAACTTCCTGGCAGATTAAAACTGTGTGCCGGACCGAGACTCGAACTCGGGACCATTGCCTTTCTCGGGCAAGTGCTCTACCAACATTTTTTTGTTTTTTTATGTTCTTTGTTTTTCCTTTTTTATTTTATTTTTTTATTTTTTATCTTTTGCTTTTGGTTTCTTTTCTTTTTTTCTTTTTTTTCCAGGAACAGGGTAAATTAACAAAAGATCTTTATCGGTGCAAACTTAAATACAACAGAAATGCCATCCTTCCGGCGGAAATAACACAAGACATTATACTCGTACAAGGCGAGCATTTTTTTGTTTTTATGAACAAGGAGTAGGAAAAAAAGAATAATAATACTGATGTAAGCTAAGAGGTGTGAAGCAATATACAGTGGAGTGAGGGAAAAACCAGTGTGTGCTGGTATAGTGCATAAAAGAAAGGAGGCGCGTGTCCATGCGCCTACTGCACTGTGGGTTACAATGTAGAAAGTAGCGCGGGGAGTCTCAGATGTTAGCAGGGGGGGGGGGGGGTAGTGTT
This sequence comes from Schistocerca cancellata, assembly GCF_023864275.1. Classification (NCBI taxonomy): domain Eukaryota; kingdom Metazoa; phylum Arthropoda; class Insecta; order Orthoptera; family Acrididae; genus Schistocerca; species Schistocerca cancellata. The sequence continues at coordinate 614,374,009 of NC_064630.1, read as the reverse complement.
GTCGGCGTGTGGCACCATCAAACTCAGCGGGGGTGAGGTAAAGATCGCATGTAGGTAATTGGGGAAGAAAGCGTGGTAGAGCGGTCGGTGTTCGACTTCACTGTGGGCGATTTGTAAGTACTGCCAGATATCAAGGCGTGATTTGTCGCCATCATTATACATGTAGGTGATCGTACATCCCTTGACCCATACAATCGCATGGTTTTTGGTGGCGGGGAAATAAGTATTCTCAGGATGGATAAAAGTCCATGGGTCAATCGAGTCCGGCGGAACGCTGAGGTAACAGGCAACGAACTGTCGGGCAAGTTTCCAGACGTCACTGGTGGCAGCACAAGTCAGTTGATGGACATCGTCATCCACGAGGTGGCAAATGGAACAAAGTGGAGAGTCCATTAGTCCGATGGCGTGAAGGCGATGATTTGTGGCGAATTTTTCATTTGCGACTTGGTACCATGTTGCCCGGACGTTGTAGGGAAGAAAAGGCTTGGACGGATGTCTCACTTCGAAATTGTTGCTGGATATGGAACGAAGCAGTGGGGTGTAAAAATCTTTAGGTCGAGGAGAACGCGTGGTCGGTAAGTGCGTGTGAGCATAACTAGAGTCGACGATGAAATCAGAAATGTGCGTCAGATGGTGCTTGATGTGTCCGACTGGTACTGGTGGTGTTATGGTTGCGGGCACTAGAACTTCCAGCAAGCTGCGCGTAAGGGAGGTGCCCCCGTGCCACTGCTAGTGCATGATGGCCATGTATAAGGACGCCGCTCGGAGTCGCACATTGACCGTGGACCTTTTCTGGACGCCACATGTTGATTGAGGTATGGGACACGTTGTAAAGAATCGAGTCGTCGGAGAAGATTTTGTCGCACCGTTGTGTGGATAGTTTGGAGTGCACGCCGAAAATTTATGGCAGCGGAGCGGCGCACGGTGGAGGTGAAAATAATACCAAGGTATCGTAGTTTTTGTACACATGGGAGAGGTGCTAAGTAGTCGTGTGAGAGGCCGCGTCCAATGGGCATCGCCGCGGATTTAGCCACATTCATGTTACTGCCCGCTGCAATGCCGTACGTTGATATCAAATCAAGTACCGTGTGTGTTTCACTCCGTGAGCGGATCAAGAGGAGGAGGTCGTCCGCATACGCACGACATCGAAAACTGTGCTGTCGCAAAGTGAGACCAGAAAGGTGGCTCGTCAGACTCCCGATGAGTGGCCTCAGGCTTATGGCATAGAGTAGGGTCGAAAGTGGGCAGCCTTGCCGTACGGAACGCCGGATCGCCACTGGTCCGGCCACACGGACATTAACGTGAATCAGCGATTCGGCGGTGCCGTACAGGCGCCGGATAACGTCGATAAAGGCTGGTGGAAAACCCATGCGGTTCATCACTGAGAACAGAAATAGATGCCGCACTTTGTCGAATGCGCTGTCAAAATCAATGGCAACCACTGCGGCGCAGAGTCTGCACGCCGCTGCCAGTGCAATTAAATCGCGACATTCTCCTGTGGCCGTTTGTATATTAACTGAGCCGCCCAGAGTTGCCTGTTCCGGGGATAGAATGCTAGGCAGGACCTTGCGGCATCGCGTTGCCAGTAGGCGTGTACAAATTTTATAGTCTGCGTTAAGCAGAGTCAGGGGACGGTAATGTGCTGTCGTCACACCTGGTGTCGGTTTGTGGATGGGTATAATAATTACCGTGACGAAGGACGGCAATACGGCGTTCCCCATCGTCAGCAGTTCATGGAACATCGTTGTCCACCGTGACGCCATTAGTGTGAAGAAAGCGCGATAAAATTCTATCGGCAATCCGTCGACACCAGGTGACTTATTCAGAGCGCCTTTGTTGATTGCATCGTGGACTTCGTCACGCGTAATTGGCTCTATCATCTCGTCCGCTGCGTCGTTGGTGAGGGTGCGAGTTACGTGTGGTAACACAGACTCCTCAGCGTGGTTGTCGGTAGTCTCCTCCTGGTACATTGTGCGGTAGTGGTCGACAAAGGCACTGACGATTTCGGCCTGGCAAGTGACGTGCTGGCCGTGACAGGTGTTGATCTCGGTGATGAGTTGTTGTCGTCGATGTTTCCTATCGGAGGTGATATGATGCATGGTGGGATGTTCTTGTTCCGCCGATTCTTGACATCGGGTTCGCGCCATAGCCCCCTGCAGCCTACGGCGTGTTAAAATTTGCGCCTTAATCCTGCTGCGTTCCCTCTGGGTGTCGGGGGTGGGCGGTTGGGCGTCCAGGTCGCGGAGAACGGCGTAGAAATAGTCGGTAGTGTGCCGGCGCCACGCATCTACTTCTTTTCCATACTGAATCAAAGTACGTCGAATGGCAGGTTTGGCACATTCCAGCCACCAGGTCAAGGTCGTGCAGTATTTAGGTAAGCGACGTTCACAGGTGGCCCATGTCTCGGTAACACGTTGAAGACATTCGGGATCATGAAGATGGGAGGTGTTTAGCTTCCACGGTGCACGACTACGCCAGATCACTTGCTTCGGGAAGAGAATGTTGCAGATGTAGGCACAGTGGTCCGAAAAGGCCATGGGCCAAAGTTCTACACCTTGGACTTCAGGTGTGAGTTCCCGAGAGACGTAAATTCTATCAAGGCGGCTCGCGGAGTGACTCGTCCGGTAAGTATGTCCATGCGCGTCGCCGTGCTGAACTTCCCAAGTGTCGCGGAGCAACAGATCTCGGACGACAAGACGCAGTTCTTGACAGGTGTTGTAGTGGGGCACTTGATCTTTAGGGAGCAAGACACAATTAAAAACACCCCCAAGCAAGTAATGGTCGCAGCGTCCAAGAAACAAAGGAGCGATTTCTTCTGAATAGAAGAGTGCCCTGTCGCGTCTGCGGGTGGTGCCTGACGGAGCGTAAATGTTGACGATATGCGTCCCCATGACGGTGACGGCCACGCCTCTGGTAGATGGAAGGTATGTGATATCGGTCACTGAAATGCCTTCTCTGGCGTAGACAGCTACGCCGCGTCCCAGGTGGTCACCAGGAGAAGGATAAGTGTTATATCCCGCGACGTCTGGAGGTGTGGCCAAGTGTACTTCCTGTAGTAGTGCGATCTCGACGTCTGACGCCCACATCATCTCTGGCAGAAGTTGAAGTTTCACGGGTGAGCTAATGGTGTTAGTGTTGATCATCGCTATTCTGTAGGTTTGGAGCCGTACCCCGCCGTGGAGGGGAACTCCACCGGCAGAGGATGAAGAGGGGCGAGGCAACGGCGGGTCGTGCCGTACGCCACCAGACGGCGTTATCAGCGGCGTAACGATGCTTCCGTCTGGGGTAACTCTGTCCCCAGTGTGTGTTTCGGGTCCTCATCGACATCCTCACTCCACACCATTGAAGGCGCTGTCGTTGTGATGGTCGTACGTTCCACGTCGGTCGTAGGGGCGGAGGACGTTTCGGCGGCAGTCGCAGCGCTGGAGTCCATTGGTTCAGGAGCACCTGGGCGAACCAGTAGAGTAGGCATCTACACATCCACAGTCGGCGTCATGTTGTCGTCATTCGTATCGTCGTGTAGGTTCTCCGAGGCCTCGTCGGGTCGGACGGCCTCTGGAGCATCAGAGGGAGGTGATCCGTCTCGTTCCGAGACCGTACGGCGCCTCCTCTTGCGCCTCTTAGGTGAACGTTGTTTGCGGGTTCGTCCCTCCGTGTCGGAAGACGGAAGGGAGCGCGTCGCTCTGAGAGGAAGGCCGTCGCAGGAACGTCAAATGAAGGGGCGTCCGTATGGTCGGGCGGGTGGGGGTCGGAAGTCGTCGCTGTTGGTAGTGGCGCAGGAGTAGCGTTAGGCTTTGAGCGCGACGTGTCGGCCCCGTCGGTATCCTTAGCAGCTGGGAGAGTCACCGGTACATGGTCCGACGGGCGGCGGCCGGTGGGAGGAGAAGAGAGCGCCGATCGGTAAAACCGTCGTCGGAGCCGGAGGTGCCACGGTATCGGCTGGCAATTGGGTGATTCGTCGCTGAAGACACTCAGATCTGATGTGGCCTTCTTTGCCGCACCCGGAACAGGTCTTGGGTTGGCCGTCGTATATGACAACCGCGCAGCACCCGCTAATTTGCAGGTAAGATGGCAGGTGGCGATGGAGATCGATGGTGATCTGCCGTACACCGTTAAGAACGGGGTACGTTTGGAATTGCACCCAGCGTTCGGCAGTGTGGCCATGTACAGTGACATATGGGCGGAAAGCCGCGATAACGGCATTCCTAAGCCGGCATGGTCGACAGTGACCGCTCCGACATTGCCGTCGGCGTGGCAAAAGCATAAGCCATGGTTGGTGTCACGAAGTATTCTTTCACATACCGCGTCATTGACTACTTTGTACTGCTTAATATGGACAAATGGATGCCCAAGATGTCGGCAGCTGAGATCTTAGCAACGTCGCGTAGGAAGCGTTCCACTTCCAAGCCCTTTGGTCGTGCGTAGTCGTTGCAGAAGTTGAATCGTAATGTTGATTTTCTAAAACAGTTGGCCATGGTTCTAGTGCACGTAAATGACACGTAAGTGACGGCCGCTGAATGTAAACAACAGCGAGCGCGCGCGCTCCGCAGGCGGAAACAACACACCCGCACTGCACGGCGGCGAAAGCCGGACTTCCACTGAGCTACCCAAGCACGACTCACGCCCCGTCCTCACAGCTTTACTTCTGCCAGTATCTCGCCTCCTACCTTCCAAACTTTAGAGAAGCTCTCCTGCGAGCACTTGCCCGCGAAAGACAAAGGTCCCGAGTTCGAGTCTCGGTCCGGCACACAGTTTTAATCTTCCAGGAAGTTTCATATCAGCGCACACTCCGCTGCAGACTGAAAATCTCATTCTGGAAACATCCCCCAGGCTGTGGCTAAGCCATGTCTCCGCATATCCTTTCTTGCAGGAGTGCTAGGTTCTGCAAGGTTCGCAGGAGAGCTTCTGTAAAGTTTGGAAGGTAGGAGACGATATACTGGCAGAAGTAAAGCTGTGAGGACGGGGCGTGAGTCGTGCTTGGGTAGCTCAGTTGCTAGAGCACTTGCCCGCGAAAGGCAAAGGTCCCGAGTGCGAGTCTCGGTCCGGCACACAGTTTTAATGTGCCAGGATGTTTCATAAGGGAAAAATGTTGGTAATGCACAGCACTGATTATTGAGGAAGTTACGTGCCTTTGCTCGTTGAGCTTTGTCTCGTCATTTCAAAATATTATTATTATTTCTTTATTTTCTCAGACGATATGTCTGGTCAAAAATGGAAAGTGACGTGGACATTGATCAAGCGTGACTTCGTTTTAACTGTACGGTATATGTTAAATCGCTTGTTACGAACTTTCGGGTAATTGAACATGTATCAATAATTTCGGATTTCTGTAGTTGTATAAATAAGTTTGGATGTAGGTGTATTGTATTGATGTACTGGTGGATATTGTGTGGTATGACTCCTGCAGTTGATAGTATAATTGGTATAATGTCAACTTTAACCTGATGCCACATGTCCTTGACTTCCTCAGCCAGTTGGATGTATTTTTCAATTTTGTCTCCTGTTTTCTTTTGTATATTTGTTGTATTGGGCATGGATATTTCGATTAGTTGTGTTAATTTCTTCTTTTTATTGGTGAGTATGATGTCAGGTTTGTTATGTGGTGTTGTTTTATCTGTTATAATGGTTCTGTTCCAGTATAATTTGTATTCATCATTCTCCAGTACATTTTGTGGTGCATACTTGTATGTGGGAACGTGTTGTTTGTAAGTTTATGTTGTAAGGCAAACTGTTGATGTATTGTGTTTGCTACATTGTCATGTCTTCTGGGGTATTCTGTATTTGCTAGTATCGTACATCCGCTTGTGATGTTTGTATTTGTTGTTTGCAAAGTCTGCATTTATCTGTTGTGGTATTGGGATCTTTAATAATATGCTTGCTGTAATATCTGGTGTTTATTGTTTGATCCTGTATTGCAATCATGAATCCTTCCGTCTCACTGTATATATTGCCTTTTCTTAGCTATGTGTTGGATGCGTCTTGATCGATATGTGGCTGTGTTAGATGATACGGGTGCTTGCCATGTAGTGTTTTCTTTTTCCAATTTACTTTCTTCGTATCTGTTGATGTTATGTGATCTAAAGGGTTGTAGAAGTGGTTATGAAATTGCAGTGGTGTAGCCGATGTATCTAAATGAGTGATTGCTTTGCGTATTTTGCTAGTTTCTGCTCGTTCTAGAAAGAATTTTCTTAAATTGTCTACCTGTCCATAATGTAGGTATTTTGCCAGCCGAAGTGGCCGTGCGGTTAAAGGCGCTGCAGTCTGGAACCGCAAGACCGCTACGGTCGCAGGTTCGAATCCTGCCTCGGGCATGGATGTTTGTGATGTCCTTAGGTTAGTTAGGTTTAACTAGTTCTAAGTTCTAGGGGACTAATGACCTCAGCAGTTGAGTCCCATAGTGCTCAGAGCCTTTTGAACCATTTGAATGTAGGTATTTTATATCGATAAATCCCCTTCCTCCTTCCTTTCTGCTTAATGTGAATCTTTCTGTTGCTGAATGTATGTGATGTATTCTATATTTGTGGCATTGTGATCGTGTAAGTGTATTGAGTGCTTCTAGGTCTGTGTTACTCCATTTCACTACTCCAAATGAGTAGGTCAATATTGGTATAGCATAAGTATTTATAGCTTTTGTCTTGCTTCTTGCTGTCAATTCTGTTTTCAGTATTTTTCTTAGTCTTTGTCTATATATTTCTTTTAGTTCTTCTTTAATATTTGTATTATCTATTCCTATTTTTTGTCTGTATCCTAGATATTTATAGGTATCTGTTTTTTCCATTGCTTCTATGCAGTTTCTGTGTATTATCTATTCCTATTTTTTGTCTGTATCCTAGATATTTATAGGTATCTGTTTTTTCCATCGCTTCTATGCAGTTTATGTGGTTATTCAATATATAATCATTTGTTTAGTGTGTTTTCCCTTGACAATGTTATTTTTCTTACTTTTGTCTGTTCCAAAAGCCATATTTATATCATTGCTGAATACTTCTGTTATCTTTAGTAATTGGTTGAGTTGTTGATTTGTTGCTTTTGTATTATTTAGCATGTTGGATAGTGGGTTCAGAGCAAGGCAGAACCAGAAAGGACTTAATGAGTCTCCTTGGTATATTCCACACTTAATCTGTATTGGCTGTGATGTGATATTATTTGAATTTGTTTGGATATTAAGTGTGGTTTTCCAATTTTTGATTACTATGTTTAGGAACTGTATCAGTTTAGGATCTACTTTGTATATTTCCAATATTTGTAGTAACCATGAGTGGGGTACACTATCAAAAGCTTTTTGGTAATCAATGTATGCGTAGTGTAGCGACCTATGTTTAGTTTTAGCTTAATATGTCACCTCTGCATCTATTATCAGTTGCTCTTTACATCCTCGTGCTCCTTTGCAACAGCCTTTTTGTTCTTCATTTATAATTTTGTTCTGCATTGTATGTGTCATTAATTTCTGTGTAATGACTGAAGTTAATATTTTGTATATTGTTGGTAGGCATGTTCAGGGGCGATATTTTGCTGGGTTTGCTGTGTCTGCTTGATCTTTAGGTTTCAGATAAGTTATTCCATGTGTAAGTGTATCAGGGAATGTGTATGGGTCTGCAATGTAACTGTTAAATAATTTAGTTAGATGTGAATGTGTGGAGGTGAACTTCTTTAACTAGAAATTTGCTATTTTATCTTTTCCAGGGGCTTTACAATTGTGAGTAGAATTAATTGCTTGGATAACTTCGTGTTGCAAAATTATCACTTCAAGCATTTATGGTATCATCTTGTATGTGTCTGTTTCTGCTTGTATCCACCATGCATACCTGTTATGTTGTACGGGTTTGACCATATGTTGCTCCAGAAGTGTTCCATGTCTGTTATGTTTGGTGGATTGTCTATTTTAATGTGTGTGTTATCTGTTGTCTGGTAAAATTTCTTTTGGTTTGTGTTGAATGTTTAGTTTTGTTTCCTTCTATTTTCTCTTTTTTTGTATCTTCTAAGTCGTTTGGCAAATGCTTGTAATTTCTGCTTCTTTTCATCTAATTGCTCTATCGCTTCTTGTGAGATTTTACCTAACCTTTTTCGTTTTTTTCTGACATTTCATTTCTTATAAATTGTGTTAGCTGTCCGATGTCTTTTCTCAGTTTTTCTATTCTGATCTGTAGCCTGTGTTGCCATGCTGGTTTTGTGGGTTTCTTCTGTGTGTTGGTTGGTTCTGATCTCTGCCTAGTGTGTATATTTAGTGTAGTGAGTGCTCCTATATAAACCAGTAGTTGTACCTCTTCCATAGTTGTGTTTTCATTTATTTTGTTGTGTATGATTGTGTTGATAGTTTTTATTGTTGTTTCGACTTGTGGGTTATTTGGCGGTCTATGCAAGAATGGTCTAATGTCTGTATTTGTATCTTTGTATTCTATATATGTCAGCTGAAATTTTTCTTCTATATCTAACATATGTGTCACTTCGTGTTCTATTATTATTATTATCATTATTATTATTATTACTGGTATTATTTACGACAATGTAGTACCTAAGCATGTAATCTTTCCCAGTGGAAAACGACAGCATATAAATCTTGGAACGTACATTAAATTTCGTAGCGTTTGATTTCCTGTAGATGCACACACAAAAGATCAAAAGAGACACATATATAACATTAAGTGTTCTGAAGGTGAGGTAAAAACATTATTACTTTATCTCTGTAAACTAACTGTAGAAACTAATTCGGCACCACGTTAACTCTTTGAAAATGAGTTTTTCTCCCTATCAATATACATAACATAAATCCAGAAACGCTACGGTCGCGGAAAAATAGTAGAATCAGTACATACCATAAAGCTTTTCAGCAGTTCCAGCGGATCCTCCAAGTTCATCTGGTACAAGCTCCCGTGGAACATAGTCGAAAAGTGTTTCCGTGCCTGGTAGATGAGTAATCACCTGGAAAATAACGAAGTTTAGTCAGATACTGATTTTCTTACAGTTTAAAAGCAACAGAGGGAGTACGTAAGATAGACAGAGAGAAATAATTTTCCGAAAATATATCATCCCGTGTCCGCTGTACTGCACTTCGATTTACGGGCTCTGTTAGAATTTTTAGAATTCTTGGATATCTAAGACTCATGTGGCCTGCTGATGTTCAGAGAAAAGGCTGAGTTCCAAATTACGCTAAGTATAACCAAATGTTTGTGAAAATAATTTTACTGTGTCACAGCTGGTTTTCTTAGGATGTGTAGATCTAACTGACAGAAAGGGAGTTTCTCTTCCCTCTGCTCATACATTTTATCAAATATGATAAACAATTTGAAACAATAAATATATGACAAAGATAAAGTAGAGCATTCGTTCATAACACACTGGATATTTTCAGTTAAAATAGGGGATGACACAGCAATTCATGCGATAGGAAACACTGTTCTACTACTGCAAAACTTCTTTAGATGTTTATTTACCTCGAGAGATGAGTCAGAAAAGCAGATAGTGAATATTGGGATTAATGACGTTCCGGAAGAAACGTCAGATGCAACGTAGAAATCCCTTCCTAATAAGAAGGAAGCACATCATACCGCTACAATACAAATGGTTGAAACTGGAGGTTAATTAAAACAAAAGAAATGTTCATAATGGTTTACCAACGAGAAAACGATATCCTAAAACGGTAGTAACGCTGTAACAATTACTTTTACGGAGAAATTAGAAAAGAAAAAAAATATTAGATATAGAATCTCCTCACCGTAATATAAAGTACTAATCAGGCAAGGGAACAAAAACTGGATCTAGAAGTGACTACAACCGGATGGAAAATTTGAAGTCGCAGGTAAAATTAAAGAAAGTAACAATCAGTTCCCAATATAGAGCTCCTGACTCAATCTTCGTGAAAGTAAGCCTCTGATTTAGCCTTTGTAAATAATGTATGATATGTATATCAATGCTACAGCTTCCATTAGGCTTCTTGAGGATGGAGAAACATTTAGAAATGAAAGAGCAAGTCAATCGGGCAAGGAAACTAGGAAACGAAATGAGAAAAATGTGTATTAAAGAAATACATCTGCAACACCTTTTTACTGATGACGTTTTATGGTTTCATATACTCAAACCATCACTGGATGGAAGTACACTCACTGAGGTGGAATAAGTCATGGGATACTTCCTAATTTCGAGTTGGAACTCACATGACCCATCATTACCTCGAATCGTCCAGAATGTTCTGACTTGGCGCATTCTCATCCCAAAAAATTCCATCGTTGCATAGGAATTATGGAGCCACAACCAGCTTGCACAGTGCCTTGTTTCGGAAGAAATAACATCCATACAATAGAGTAGAAAGCAACGTCAATAAGTGCGCCAAATATGGACAATAAACTTTACACCTCAGGCATCAACGCTACATATAGGAGTCATATACACAAGAATGGAAAAGAAAACTGACGATATGTTAGATAAAACTCAGTTTGGCTTTCCTGAAAGGTAACGGCACCAGAGAAGCAGTTCTGGTGTTGCAATAGGAAATACGGGTGAATTACAGTAAATACAGGGACCAAGAGCGAACAATAAGACTGGAAGTCCAGGAATGAAATGCTCACATTATGAAGGGTATACATCGAAGTAGCAATTACGGAATCAAAAGAAAGTTGTAATAGCAGGATTACAATTCCGAATGGGAGGATATGACATAAGATTTACTGACAACATTGCTATCCTCAGCGAAATTGAAGGATGACTGCAGGACCTGTTGGATGGGATGGACAGGCTAATGAGTACAGAATATGGATTGAGAGTAAATAGAAGAAAGGCAATTGTAATGGGAAGCGGCAGTAAGGAATTAGCGATAAACATCAATATTAGGTCCGTGAAGCAGACAAAGGGAAGAAAGCAAACGAATACAAGGGGACTTCAAAAAGTGTATTACACATGTTGTTCCACTCTAACACCATTGCGCTACAAGAGTGGCGCATTGTCAGAAGATAGTACATGTCCTTGGTTTCCTGTTCAGAGAGTTCTGCCGCGGTACAGATATCAGGTACACTACAGTGCAGGAGCGAAATGACACGGCAACTGGAAACACATTCCAAAATTCAAGTACGCGAGGTAGTACTATTCTTGTGGGCAAAACGTCTGAATTGGAGACGGCGAAAATCTGCCTGAGTGGACCAAATGCAATGTCTCGTACTGTCGTCGTAAAATAGTGCCAGTAGTTTGGCCAAGATCGCACAGACTTGGGTTATGCTGACTGGGAAGGAGGGCCATCGAACAGAAACGACTGTGTCCAGGCAGTCGAGGATATGACTATTTTTCGACAAAGACGTTTACACAGTGGTTCTAGAATGGCTCCGTAACCATGGAGCGGATTTATATCGCCGAGGAACTGAACCACTGGTAGAATGTCCCGTCTGGATTAGTCTAAAGCGTGGTGCTGTATTCAGTGAAGTTACCGGGCCTCCCGTAACAGAAGGGTAACTTACTTTTTGAAGTGCCCTCGTACATGATGGACGAACCAAGGACGACTTGGATGATAGGTTCGATGTTGTCAGTTACGAATTGCTCTCCTGATCCAACTTCATCTCAGTGTAGCACTCGCCCCAGCGTCTTCAATTATTGTTTAGAAATTGAAAAATTGTCTTATTGTCTTCCCGAAACTATTTTACCGTCTACAGCTTCCTCTAGTCCTATGACGAGTATCCCCTTGTGTCGGAACACATCATCCTGCTCCTTTTTGTCAGAGTTTCCCATCTATTCCATTCCTCGGCGATTCTGGGGGACAACCTCATTTCTTGCCTCACCAGTCTGCCTAATTTTCAGTATCACTTTATAACAACACGTCTCAAACATCTAGACTGTCATTTCTTCTAGTTTCCCCGCAGTTCATATATTCCAAACGTACATTCTCAGAAATTTCTACCTCAAATTACAGCTGCTATTTGATAGTAGTAGACTACTTTTGGTCGGGAATGAATACTGCTACGCTACTTTCATTTTGATGTCCTCCTTGCTTATTCTGGTACGTTTTAATTTGCTTCCACGGAAGCAGAATTCTTTTACTTCATCCTAGTTGTCTCCAGTTAGGACTGTAACTTCCCCACTCTTCTAATGTGTCTACCAGCTCATTACATTTATCTTATTCCAGTTTTCTTCAGTCCGTATTCAGGACTCAGTAGAGTGCTCATCCCAGTCTAAAGATCCTATTACTCTTCATCACTTACGATGAGAATAGCAGCGTCATCAGCGAGTCTTTTCACTGATTTACTTCCACATTGAATGTCATCCCAATCCTGAACCTCTCTTGTACTTCCGTCATCACCACTTCGATGTAGCGACTGAAGAGTATAGGGGAGAGATGGCGTTCCTGTCTTGGACCCTTTTCATTGTGACCAGTCTCTTCTTCATCTTCGATTTTTCTTGCGTTTTAATTGCTCTTACGTATATTGTTTATTACCGTTATTTCCCTGCAGTTTACACCAATTTAACTGTGACGTTCGAGCGTCTTGCATAGTTTCACATTGTAGAAAGTGTACCTTTACTTTTGCTAAAGCCAAACTGGTTTTCATACAAAAGATCCTCAAATTTATTTTTCCATTCACTTTATCATTATTCTTGTCAGCAACTTAGGGGCACGAGATGTTATAGACACTAAGCGATAGTTTTAACACTGATCCGACCTTGTTGTTTTCGGGACAGAGTGGATGATATTTTTCGAAGGGACTGATGTTCCCATACTAAGATTCTACAAACCAACTGCAATAGTCGTTTATTCGCCACTTTCTTCAGTGGCACTGAAAAATGCAAAGGAATGTTACCTATGTCTTCCAGCTTATTCGATCCTAAATCTTCTAATGCCTTACTAAACTCTAACGGAAATACTGGTTTACTTTTCCAAAAAGAAATTTTCACTTTGCAGCAGACTGTGTGCTGATGTTAAACCTCCTGACAGATTAAAACTGTGCGCTGAACCGAGACTCGAACTCGAGATCTTTGCCTTTCGCAAGCAAGTGCTCTCCAGTGAGGTACCCAGGCGCGACTCACGTCCCATCTTCACAATTTTACTTCCACCTCTACCTCGTCTCCTACCTTCCAAATATGGAAGCTCTCCTGAAAAACTTTAAAGACTTTCATTCCTGGAAGAAAGAGTATTGCAGTGACATGGCTTAACCACAGTATGGGGGACGTTTCCAGGATGAACTTTTCTCTCTGCATGGGAGTGTGCACTGATATCGAACCTTCTGGCAGATTAAAACTGGATTCTGTTAGTCTTTCACATCGACTCCCATTTCTTCTTCCACCACTTCAGCAGAAAAGTCCTCCCTATCGTCTAGGCCTTCACTGTACCCTTTCCACCTACTTACTTCTTAACCTGTTTTTCGGAAAGTGGAATTCCTAGTGAATATTGAAGCATTTGCTTTTAATTTCACCCATGCTCCATCCGTTATTCTAACGACCATTTATTTTTCTATTTGTATACTTTTTTCCTGCAGCCATTTCGCATTTGCTACTCTGCAGTTACTATTTATTTTATTCGTAAATGACTTACATTACTGTATTCCTTTCTTTTCTCGAACAGATTTGTATTTCGTCACTCAGTCGAAGTATTTCGGCAGTTGTCCAAGTTTTCTTCGTCTTGTTTATAACAACATATTACTGTCCCAATACCGTGGCTGCGCTTTTTAGAGAATTACATTCCTTTTGACTTGCATAGTCTATTGTGGTTTTAATTATTACTTGTATATACAAAAATAGAAGTTCGAACGCTCTTCATCATTCCTCAGTACTTCAGTATCCCGCTACTTTACCCAAGGAGTTTTCAGAATAAGTTTCGTGTTCTTCAGTCTACACCGATTACTTAATATCACTCAGATGGTCCTGCAAATCTCCCTCGCTTTCATAGCCATGCCATCAATGAACCTGATCAGCTTCACTGATGGCATGGCTATGAAAGCGAGGGAGAACTGCAGGACCTTCTGAGTGATATTAACTAGCTAATGAGTACACTCTTTCTTTTTTTTTTTTTGCTGGTGCCTTGTCCCACAGTTTCGCAGGGTCGGCAATGTTAGGAGCGGATTTGGCAAGGTTAGCTATAGGGGGTGGCCGGATGCCCTTCCTGCCGCCACCCCGTACCCCCTGGGACACAATTAGTGTTCCCCAGCTGCCTGTGTCTACTGTAATCCATGGAATATTGCGAACGAGTTCGTATGCCTGCGAGTCGTGTCACTGATGCAGAACGTGGGGACCAGCCCGGTATTCACCTAGCGGGATGTGGAAAACCGTCAACGTCTTCATCTCGCTGATGTACGATATCACTTCTAATTATAGTCTCAATTTTTCGATTGACTTTTTATTTCTCAAGCTTAACGTAATACTATATACTTTTTTCTAAAATTTCCTATGTTTTCCGCCTGTTGCCTTTCTGTTAAAACACTCATTTGCTTAAAGCAGCTGTTCAAAATAACCTGCTGTTAATTTAGTTCGCTGAGTGAAGTTATCACTATTCCCCTTGACTGACTAAACTCTGCGGAATCAAGTTTAATAAGTGTTAGAACGCCACGCACAAATGTTCAGTGTGGCGATGTCTTCCCACACTATCACTGTAAAATAAAAACATACATTAAAGTCGCATTAGTGAGAGGCAGAGAGCTACCAAACTAAGATGGCGAGCACTGTCCGCTTTATCTCTCCGCATGGATCTGCTTCTCCCTCTTAATATCTGCAATACATCTTATTGCCTTTGAACGTTTAAGAATTAGGTCACAAAGATGAGCTGTTCGGTTTCGAGCTGTTAGAAAGTAATTATCAAACTACCTGTGATCTGTTTGAATGGTATTTCCTCTCCATTTCGCTCTACAACTTCTGCGTTTTATATTACTATCACGATTTCGGCCTTAAGCCATTATCAAGTACAACAATGTTGGCCATAATTAGACTTTGTTGAGCTGTACAGTCTAATAGCGGAAATATTCAAGCATTACTACGTGGCACTGACCCATAAATATGAAAGATTGTCATCATTTGATCACTCAGGTCTTCTCGGCGCCATTGATCAACATTGTGCTTCAGGGCGTTGCGCTCGAGTTGTTTTCGCTTTTTATGCACATATTTCGACCTCCTCTTAAGGTTTCTCTTTCACTTTTTAGAGACGCTGTGACAGCTTATTTCCTGTTCCACGGATATTGTTGTGAACAAACCGTTGGCGTAGCGATGGGTAATTATCTGTAGTGGCGAATCTGTACTTTTAACCCTTGAAGCGAAGGTTTCAGAGTCCGTCAAGTAGGAGCCAACATGTTTTTGTCAGACGTGTTCGATTACGTTTATGGTGTGGCCATATGAAGCAGAAAAGCTTCTAAGAGTTCCAGAAACATTTAAGTTCCATCCATCGTAACATAAAATCCACGACGGAACTCGAAAAAAAGAGTGCCTTCAATTTTTCCTTGGTATGTTAGTTAAGAGAAGAACGAACAGATCTGTGCTTTATAGTGTGTATAGAGAACCTACGCTCACTGATCTGTCTCCAAGTCTTGAGCGAACACCATCACTCACAAACAAATTAGGTGCTAAAGACTCTGTTCCAAGAGATCGACCATATTCAGACAAGGACAGGTTCGCCGAAGATTTACAATGCCTACTTACGGTGTTCCGAAGGATTTGGTATTCAGATCACCAAACTGAACGGCTGATGCAACCAAAATCAAGGACGCTTGAGAAATAAGCTGAAAGAGACAGATAAAGTGAAACCAAAAATTGCTTATCTGTCTTATGCTGGCCCAGATCCGGAAAATCGGTAGGCTCATACGAAAACGTGGACTTCCGTGTATTTCGCTGTCTGGAAGTAAGATAAAAAGTAACCTTTGTAATCTCAAAGTCGATCTGGGTCTCCGTAAGCTGTTTGTGTATCGCATTTCACATGAATGTGGCAAGTCTTACGCGTGGCACACTATCACAACAGTCAAGGAGAGATGCAAGAAACATCAATGACGTACACGAGTAAGACAGCCGAGCAAGTCAGCTGTCACCGAGCAATACTTCGAATAAAAATCTTGATATTAAATGCAAGGCGACCATTATCGTAGTGCGAACGCCTAATTTCGGGGACAGAATACTTTAAAAATTCTATCGAAGTAAAAGTGTGAGAAAACCTGATAAACAGAGACCGTGGTTTCAATTTCAATAGCGCACGGGGTCCGGCACCCCATTTATTAAAATCTCGTCGCCCTTACAACTAACCGTGTTGCAAAACCCTGAGAGAAGTGGCACTTCACGGAATATCGGTGCTATTTCTGAATAACAGAAGAGCAAAGAGCGTAATGTGCGTCGGTAATATATCTCGGTTATTCACAGTGGCTTGAGGCCAAAAATAGCTTACAGTCCGGTTGGACTCCAGGCAGTGAGTACAAGTAACAGCAAAAATGTTGGAACTTTTAGAAAACGGCAGGGTCGGTCGTCGAAGAATTGTGTAGAAATGGAAACAACGACTCGGCAGAACACCCGGAATCACACTAAAAAATCAAATAAGTTATTTAAAAGGAAAAACGAGAGTACCGAAACGTTTTTGTATTGTCAACGCTTGTCTAAGCCTGTTCAGTTCACGTGTTACTGTGTAACGTAGACAAGTAGGCGTTGTTGTGTATAGAAGACAGTTTGATTTGCAATTCAGCTCCATAGCCCTTTACTACGCCCCTGCTTCCTTTTTCAACAGATTATATCATGCCTTAGTAATATTAGGTTTGTGCATCAGTTCGTAGCCTTTTGTTTTGCATGTTGGTATTCCAGTTTCTGTGAGTTTGTTGATCGGCGGCCATTTTTGGATGAAGTTCATTGTTCCCATTTGAGTATACTTATTGTCATTTACTTCAACTGGACATAGTGAGTGGAGCTGTGAACATTAGTAATTGGAGTGTCAGTCGGAGAAATCGGATCATTTCCGCAATGTTCTTATGCTTGATTTCAGTAGAAAGGTGACAGCAGCGGAGGCAACAGGAAGCATTTGCGTCGTGTATGGGATATCGCCATTGGACGGAACACGCCAAGAAAATGATTTTCTCGTTGGAGGATCGTTTTGACAAGTGACTCTCCACAGTCAGGGTGGTCTTCAATGTTTGATCAAAATCGTTTAAACGTATTAATCCACAATGATCCACGTCACAGTACTCAGGAACTGGCAAATGTGATGAACTGTGATCACTCCACCATCGTGCGACAGTTGCACGCAATGGGGAAGATTGAGAAATCGGGTGTATGGGTACCGCAAGCTCTAAAGCTATAATCACAAAAATCTGCGGACAGGCATAGATGCACCTCTGTTTGCTCGTCATCAGTTGGCTCGTTAACACTTCTGTATGTTACTGGTGACAAGAAATGGTGTCTTTAAGCTAACATAAGGGAAAGAAAGAAGTGTCTGAGTCCAAACAAAGCAACAATTTCCCGTATACAGACCAGCGTGCATCCACAAAAGATAATACTATACATCTGGTGCAACAGCGACCGCGTGGTGTACCACGAACTGCCTTCCCGATATGTAATAATCACGTCTGATCTTTATTGTCAACAAACAAGACTCTTTGCAGACGCAGTCTAAGAACAACTACTAGGAAGACTGTGAGAAATGAAGCTACTACACGATAGCGCCCTGCGTCGTCTTGCTAGACAGAAATTGCTATACAGGACTTGGGTTTAGAAGGCACTCCGCACCCATCTTATTCACCTGATCTTGCACACTCAGATTTTCCGCTGTCTGTGTAACAACATTCAAATAACTTCCCTTCCGGATTCAAATGAACTCCGAAGATGGCTCGACGAGTTCTCCGCCTAAAAACCACGTGATTTCTACAGTCTTAGGCGGAGTGTTATGAATAGTGAAGGGGAATATATTTCTCATGTCTGAAGTCTCTTACGTGTATCTGTTGTGTTTATGAAGCTTATTGAAGAACTCGACGAGATCCAGTAAGTAGAAGGCGATAACG
The DNA here is from genome assembly GCF_023864275.1 of Schistocerca cancellata. Classification (NCBI taxonomy): domain Eukaryota; kingdom Metazoa; phylum Arthropoda; class Insecta; order Orthoptera; family Acrididae; genus Schistocerca; species Schistocerca cancellata. The sequence goes on along the minus strand of NC_064630.1, from coordinate 614,356,085 downwards.
GTACAAATCATGTGTCCTGAGGCTGCAAATTATGTACGTCTTTTAAGACGATCAACGTGTCTCCGTTAGGCAATATTCTATTACTTATAAACAAAAATTTAACTGATTAACAGACACGACCGTTGAACAGTCACGGACTCCACGTATGCAGGTGAGGCGAAGACTACAGAGCATAAGAACAACGTTGCCCCCTCAACCCCTTCTTTCCCGCGAATTAATTTATTACGGGGAAACTTTGACGCTGTAGAACTACCACTCTAAAATAGGAATGCAGCGGGAACGTTGCCAGTTTTAAGCAATTATTACAGAAATATGCACTTAATAATATGCGTACTCCATTGTCTCATATGCTGTTAAATTCCTAATCAACCAAATGAAACTATCAATTTTTTTAGATACAGGTATCATTTCATTCCTTTTAACAAACAAGTTTTACATATATTAGTGATGTTTTACTTATATGTAACAATTTTGGCTATAAAGTTAAAAAATTCTTATATGGGGAAACAACAGCACAGGTACAGTGACGGACAATAAAAACCTCTGGAAATGCTGACCATCACTGAGCAACTGATATTTTTCGTTGTTCCGAAGACGTGATAGTATTAGCAGCATACAGACTGACATTCACATACTATTCGACAAACAATGAATCTGTTAAAGTATAACTTTAAAGTAAATGTTTTCATTGCTAACGAATGCTACGAAAGAGGTAACAAGTAAACGAGGTAATAAATATAGAGAAAACAACAACATTATTTAGAGATAATTCTGTAGAGTAAAATCCCAAAATATAAGAAAAACTTTTGTTTGTTAGTAACCTGTCGTCATAAATTACAGCAATATACCCACAATTTTCTTATTATATATTACATTTCATGGTTTATTTAGCGAATAGCCACAATATCGCTCTCTACTCACCCTCTGTTTCAACTTATCCGAGAGAGCGGCCTTAGCTATGTTGAGAATTGCGTCTAACACCTTCGGTGAGTTCACAAGATGCACAGCTTTTATTCTCCGGCAGTAGGCTTCCTATAAAACAAAAGTAACATGGTTCTTTACACTGATGAAGCAACAGTACTTTATCTACAGAGAAGTATGTTTCTCCAGTATTTTAAAATTTTGTCGTACTTGACTTCCACTGCAATGCCAGCACAGAACAATTCACATATTCAGGAAGTGCTCAAATTCAGAATTTTAAACGATTGTTAGTTAAGAAATAGTATCTGAGACTAGTATGCTTAAAGGCAGTAAACCAGTAAAGTTTCAGGATGACAAAATGTAACACACACACACACACACACACACACACACACACACACACACGCGCGCGCGCGCGCACGCGCGCACACACACAATGTTACAAAGGAAGTCACTGCCTGATCTTATGACTAAAAAGAATTAGCCACACACTCAGAAAAACACTAAATCCACTACAGTGAAATATAGACTAGAGTACCCACCCCATATAAACTTTTGCCTGAATCGTTCCAGCTTCTGGAAAACTAGAATGCAGATTTGCAAGTCAGGTACTTCTCCCCCGTGATTCTTGAAGTATTCGTTTCGTTATGAACAGTCTATGAACTTTCGGGATTGCAGCCGTGTGACGTCGACATCTTGCCACGAAATATCGGCTGACCAGCATTCAGCCACCATCCGAACACTTACCTCACGATGGCTGAATTGTCAACCGAAACATGGTGACAATATGTCTATTAGAGGATCATAATATTCTTGGGAATGATTGTCAGCTTATCGTGAGATTTCATTGCGATTTTTCACGAGAACACGCGGAACTTCTTCATAGTATGTACGCAACTTCTTGAAATTCACTATACGATTCATTTTCCTAAGTTCCCACGGTACTTGTTTACTGTACAGCCACGGCGTGTTTCTGATAATGGCCACGGGAGGCTAAATGCAATAATATCTTGGTCGCGTAATACGTCATCCGACTGAAATCCAGAAACCTCATGGGATAATTCTACCCTCTCATTAAACTGCGATTTGCAGTTTCATGTTAACCGGTCATAAGGCATAGTAAAAATCTATATTAAGTGTATCTGTGAGCTTATTGAAAGAGAGTCATTCTTTCCGTCTGCACATGAGTATGCGTTGTTGTGAAACCCTGACAAACTAAACACTGTCGTAAAGCGATTGGAAACCGACACAACGCACTCCCTGACAGTTACGCAGGAATGTCTTACGACACATCCATACAGCTTCGTCCCTTAACAGCTCAGTCGGCAAAAGTATCGGCTCTGAATTTAAAGAGGACAGGTTCCGGTCATAGTTCAAACATCATGTTTAGTCTTCGATGAAACTTTTAAACAATGCATTCTTCACTGAAGAATAAGAGAATAATTCTAAATACGAGACCTAGACTGTTGCTGAGGCATTTCTCTGTGATATAGTTTCTTGCAGACCTTATGGTGATTGGAAACAAGGAGAGAGGCACTCGCAGACTGGAAGCTGTAACTCGAGTCTAGGTAAGAGTTATATGTAGCAGGCACGCGTGCGCCTCTGGTCCGTAATACCGTTTTTATCTGTCAGGAAATACTAAACTATAGCAGTGTGTGCTTAATAAACTACATGTGAGCATTTCCCTCGACGTGCTGTATCACACAGCGACGTGAATCATAACTGAGATCTGCTGCGTTTCATCCACATACTCTGCACCCTCCAAATGCTCTTCCTTTTAACCTACCAGGCTTCGAATAGTGTTCTTCGTATCTGACATCAAATGTTCTACCTGGTTGTCCTATGTCTCTGTTAACACAAGCGCCGCACTGCAGTTGATACATACCTGCTTTCTGGTTTATGTCTCTGTTGTTTGTCATTTTTGGGGTGTTTTTCTGTATAGAATTGTCTGGTGTGTATGTTATGTTTATTCCCTCTCTTCTGAAAATGTCGGTGATTTTATGTGTGAGTTTGTATGTCATTGTGTATCATCTTACGTACTTACGTATAGTATGGTTTCATGGGCATTCAGATAAAGTTTTCTGAATTTATGGTATAGATCACATGGATATGCCTGGTCAACAAGGTCGAAAGGCAGACAAAAACTGCTATACAAAGAATGGAAACAGTTCATCTGAGAACGATCAACCAAATCAAAAAACTCCAGTCACAACACAATAACTTTACACACCACTAAGAAGAACACACACACAAATTCTACCAACCATTAGTGAACCTTACAGACACACAGTTAAACAGTAAAGAAAGGCAACTGTTGGAGAAAGGAATAAAATAGAATATAAATTCAGAAATAGTTAATGATTACATAGAAACTCTAATTACAAAAGCAGAAACTGTTTTGACAAGGGAGATAGGAAAGGAAACAGAAGTGTCAACATGGGACTAGCTAGATAAATAGTAAAATAAATCCATCATATAATAACCAGTATGAAAACAACACAAAAACAACAAAAACGCAGAGTTCTGCGGACTCAGAAAACCGTATTATTTACAGACAAAGAACAAATCAGAAGAATTCTTCTCAGAGAATAACACTAAAATTAAAATCGGACCCAACATACAGATTCTAGCAAAAATGAAAAACATTTAAAAATATAGACGTCATACTGGATAACACGGAGAGAAGAAAGTTGACACGGAGTAATCCCAATGCACCAGTACCAGAAACAGTAGAAGTCATAGATAAGAATCTGAAAACTTATAGTCAACTCCCTTATGAATAGAGTAAGGAAATACGCACATTTATAGAGCTCAGAACGGAAAAAATTACTTGCAATTCAGTAATGAATTTTATTTACAACCACATGGATTACCAGCAGGGTCGCTAGTTTCGGCAGATTTAGCAAATATTTTTGTAAACCACATTGAACAGATCATTTTCAAAAAAATATTCAATCTGTATATTGAGCAAGCAGTAAAGGAAACAAAAGAAAAATTCGGTGTAGGTATTAAAATCTATGGAGAAGAAATAAAAACTTTGAGGTTCGCCGATGACATTGTAATTCTGTCAGAGACAGCAAAGGACTTGGAAGAGCAGTTGAATGGAATGGATGGTGTCTTGAAGGGAGGATATAAGATGAACATCAACAAAAGCAAAACGAGGATAATGAAATGTAGTCGAATTAAGTCTGGTGATGCTGAGGGGATTAGATTAGGAAATGAGACACTTAAAGTAGTAAAGGAGTTTTGCTGTTTGGGGAGCAAAATAACTGATGATGGTCGAAGTAGAGAGGATATAAAATGTAGACTGGCAATGGCAAGAAAAGCGTTTCTGAAGAAGAGAAATTTGTTAACATCGAGTATAGATGTGTCAGGAAGTCGTTTCTGAAAGTATTTGTATGGAGTGTAGCCATGTATGGAAGTGAAACACGGACGATGAATAATTTAGACAAGAAGAGAATAGAAGCTTTCGAAATGTGGTGCTACAGAAGAATGCTGAAGATTAGATGGGTAGATCACGTAACTAATGAGGAGGTATTGAATAGAATTGGGGAGAAGAGGAGTTTGTGGCACAACTTGACAAGAAGAAGGGATCGGTTGGTAGGACATGTTCTGATGCATCAAGGGATCACAATTTTAACATTGGAGGGCAGTGTGGAGGGTAAAAGTAATAGAGGGAGACCAAGAAATGAATAGACTAAGCAGATTCAGAAGGACGTAGGTTGCATTAAGTACTGGGAGATGAAGAAGCTTTCACAGGATAGAGTAGCATGGAGAGCTGCTTCAAACCAGTCTCAGGACTGAAGACCACAACAACAACAACAACAACAGGAGCAAAAGAATGCAACATATTATATTCGTTAAGGTATACTGATGAGATCCTTTGGTTAACAGATGAACCACAAACCAAAAATGGAAGGACATTCTGACATCAACAAGGTATATACAAATATAAAATTCACATTTGAAAGGGAACAGAATAACCAAATGAACATTCTGGATATAACAATCAAAAAACAAAACAATAAGCATATTTTTGAAATTTACCTTAAATCCACAGCAACGGACATTATCATTCCCCAATCCTCGAACCCCTCACACTCATAAAAGGAAGCAGCACTTCAGTGCATGCTCCATATACTCAGCACAGTGCCACTCACCAGAGAAAATTACCAAAAAGAACTTGACATAATAGTGCAGATAGCACAAAGCAATGGTTGCTAAACAACAAAATTGAAAGTAAAATAAAAGCAGAAAGCACCAAATCACAAACAACAATATAACAGCACCAAACACAAATTCTCAGTACGTACAGTACGTAACAACTACACAGAATGACCAGAAAAATGTGAAAGAAAACGCAAGATGGTACACAATGACATACAAACTCTCACATAAAATCACCAACATTTTCAAAAGATAGGGGGTAAACATAGCATACACAACAGACGATTCTATGCAAACCCACACTCCAAAAATGACAGAAAACCGAAGACATAAACCGGAAAGCAGGTATACATCAACTGCAGTATAACACGCGTGACGGCAGATAAACAGGCCAAACAGGTAGAACATTTGGTGTCAGATACAAAGAACACATCAGAGCCTGAAAGTATGGGACAAACCTCCCCACATTTCCAGAACACCTAAGGGAACATAACCATTAAGCAACCACTAGAGGAAAAGACATGAAAGTAATTACAATCAACAATAAAAAGAACCTCCTAAACCTGCAAGAAAATTACCACGTACAGAAAACCAAAGCAGAAAGGAATAATCTGTTGAATGATCTTGTACACATGTCAAAGAATTCACTGTTTACACTAATGGATAAAATAATAGAATAACACTACAAGAGAGGATTATTATTATAGTAACAGTAATAATAATAATAACAACAACAACAATAACAATAATACTGTCCAACACCTTTTCACTCACTTGTCCATCAACCCCTCCACAAAACATTTAAACGTAAAGGCAGCTGATTTCCACGGCTTTCCACCACTCTCTATAGGTTATTACATTCATATTCAACACTCGACAACTCAAACCACGAACACCCCCCCCCCCCGCACACACTAAAAAAAAAGCATCTACACATTCTTGAGCTCTCTCTGTCTGTCTGTCTGTCTCTCTCTCTCTCTCTCTCTCTCTCTCTCTCTCTCTCTCTCTCACACACACACACACACACACACACACACATACAGAGAGGGAGAGAGAGAGAGAGAGAGAGAGAGAGAGAGAGAGAGAGAGAAAGGAAGAAAGAGAGTCGTCATGATTAGACGTTAGTTTTCAATATTTATTTTGTTAGGTTGGCAATATGTAGATAAACAAACCAAACAGGAGGAGAAACATATTGATGCCACAATATTTACGTTGTTAAAAGCACACTGTTAGAAAAAATAGCTATAACTAGTGGCAAAATAATAATAGTGCACCACAATAAAATTAGTAACATAGAGAACAGTGTGAAACAAAAAGTTCGGAACCTCCAACTAGATGAGAGGAAACGCAGGCGCCAACAAACTGTAAGTATTTACTTATTTACATAAAAAATCGTAATATGAACTGCTTGATAATCCAAAAATAAGAAAACTGTATCGCTGTAGATCCCACTGAAGATGCCTTAGAGGAAGAAAAAGGGGGAAAAGCGTCTGGGAGAAATAAATTAAGTAGCTGCAGGGAACGGCGGTTTTATTTATGAAGTAAGTAAGACACTATTTGCCAGACCTTCATTTGAAGCATTCTTATAAATATATTGGCAATTGTCACAGCCTGGGGGGTGTTTCCAGAATGGAACATTCACTCTGCAGCGGGGTGTGCACCGATATGAAACTTCCTGGCGGATGAAAACTGTGTGCCTTACCGAGACTGACACACACATTCTGAAAAAAAGGCAAAGGCTCCGAGTTCGAGTCTCGATCTGGCTACAGTTTTAATCTGCCAGGAAGAGTGAAAGTTTGATTTGGAAATATTGAAAATTTTTTCCTATGTGTTATGCCTAGGAATAGGACAAATATCACCGAAATCAAAAATGACACTACAGTGATATCTCCTTTCAAATGTTCTCGTAAACGACGTCAGTAAAACTAGTGTCTTCTTGGCGTCTTCGAACGCAAGCAGTAAAACAGAAACTAACATTGATGAAATGTGCCAAATTTATGTTGTTGCTACCATGCAGTACTTACATAACCTGTTGCCTCTCAAGACTTTTTGCCGCTAACGCGATTTTCTACACTCGAATACAGCGTAGTTGTTGCTTAACGCAAACAGGGCACTGGTGGTGTGGAAATCGTGGACGACTACACAGAGTTCCTGAGAAGCAGCGAGACTGATGTGGATTGCCAGAATGTCGAGCCATTTTCGCCATTATAGGGGCAGCGCTCCACCAGGAGCGCCGAGGCTGAGATGACAGTCTTACCAACAGATTCGTCATGTCCTCTGTCGTCTTAATAAGCCTTTTATTGCATCTACATCTGCTGACAGAAGACGTGATAGACTATATGTAACCATATTCTTTACGAAACAAAATATTGTAGACGTGGACCATTTGATTGTTCACCAAGCAATAGCCACTTTTTGTAAATTCCTACTTCAGGATTCGGCTCCACTATCAGCACGTCGTATTTGCAGCAGAGCTGCATCTGAAGTCGCTGGAGCACATGAGACGAAATGTAAGCAAACTGTTATTTATTCTGAATCTTTTAGTGCCTACAAGCATTCCAGAAAATGTATTCAATACAGTAAACTATACAGTACAAATTGCTCATTCCCCAACATCGGGCTAAACAAGTTTCACTCTGATGGGCATGAGGAAATACAGGGAAATAAGCAAGCAGCAGCCACCTTGGTACAATGTGTCGTTGCCTTTCCGAGTCGGCTCACATCCCGTGTGATGCCTGTAATTAGTGGTAAAAGTAATTACAGTGATATACGCTCAACAAAGAATATTTATCACAAGTAGTGTATCGAAAGTTTAGGTTTCTCGGTGACATATAAACACTCCAGGAACTGCTATATAAAGGTAAGACGCTATATTATCTATATCTTATCGCCTGTCTTTTGATCTTGTTGCTTAGCTCTTGTCTTCGCTTGTCGTTCTGTACGCCATGCAATATATAGATGTTTGCTGCCTATTCATGTAAAGTTGAATTACCGCTAAGTAAGAACTATCATTGTTGAATTTTAATAATTTGTTTTTACTGTGAAACGGAACCTCTTCCTCTTCTTATCATTTAGGTATATGTTGCCAATGCTTTGTACGGGTATTTTGGTATTTTAATTAAATTCCCAAAAGTAGCTTGAAATTAGTTTTCTTTCATTTTTCGCTCTCTACATTCTGGACAATATGCATTTTAAAGTTATCTACGAAGTTCGATTTTCAGTTATCGCTGATCTTTGAAAATTTATCTATATGTAAAAACCACACTAACAGAAGCTTGTACTAACTTTGGCTTGAGCCTGATGAAGTAACATTTCATAAGTAAAAGAATTTTCAATTTATTGCGGGATAGAAAGAAAAATCTTTAATACCCATACCAGAGATACTTTTTGGTAGTGGTAAAATATATTTACGATATCAGAATAATAATTGCTAACATCACGATATTTTCACTTTACGTAATGTATATATTTTTGAGTGTGTGTGTGTGTGTGTGTGTGTGTGTGTGTGTGTGTGTGTGTGTGTGTGTGGCCGGCTGGCGTGGCCGAGCGGTTCTAGCCGCTTCAGTCTGGAACCGCGCCACCGCTAAGGTCGCAGGTTCGAATCCTGCCTCGGGCATGGATGTGTGTGATGTCCTTAGGTTAGTTAGGTTTAAGTAGTTCTAAGTTCCAGGGGACTGATGACCTCAGTTGTTAAGTCTCATATTTTGTCTGTGGTATTTTTGTTTTGTGTCCGCAACCTAGGTGGCTTGCTTGTAGGTTCTTGTAGAATAGGACGCGTAGCTCGGCTACAGCTATATTAAGTGCTCTTATAACAGTCTTAACCGAATAATAACAGCTATAGAAGCCAGTTACAGAAAAGGAGAAGCAGTTACTACCGTTATTACAGTTCACTTTTCCGTATCCTCCTCAGTCCAGAGTGCAGCTTTTGTGAATGAAAAACTTACGTTCTCCTTCAGTGCACTGATCTTGGGCAAAATAAGACTGACAAAGTGAAATTTAAAAAAAAAAAAACGATGTGATCTGTAAAAATTTTAGGACATGTTTAGAGTAAATGCTATTTATGATAGAAAATCATTGAAATATGTGCAGTAAACGGAAAATTCAATATGAAACACCTAAAAGCTACGAAAACAACGTAACTGGAATGTGAAAATATAAGTATTGGCCCAACACATTACCAGTGCGACATCATAAATAATATGTCGCTATATTGCTGTGATGATAAACAATCACTTACTTGATAGTGTAAGGTCTACTAGCATATTATAGTTGGGTCTAAACGCATTTTGTCCAAAATTGTGTATTGAAGTGGGGACCTAGAAACGACGGAGAGGCTTCGTCCCCGCCGTAGCCCTCAGTGGTTCACAATCCCACAACAGGCTGCAGCAGTCCACTCACACCACCGCCACCACACCCAACCCAAGGTTATTTTGCTGTTCGGCCACCAATGGAACCCCCTCCCCAGTCCCACGGGGACGTCTCATACCAGACGAGTGTAACACCAAATCCATAATGAGATTTTCACTCTGCAGCGGAGCGTGCGCTCTTATGAAACTTCCTGGCAGATTAAATCTGTGTGCCGGACCGAGACTCGAACTCGGGACCTTTGCCTTTCGCGGTCAAGTGCTCTGCCATCTGTGCTACCCAATCATGACTCACGCTGCGTCCTCACAGCTTTACTTCTGCCAGTACCTCGTCTCCTACCTTCCAAACTCTTCAGAAGCTCTCCTGCGAACCTTGCACAACTGCCGGCCAGGGTGGCCGAGCGGTTCTAGGCGCTACAGTCTGGAACCGCGTGACCGTTACGGTCGCAGGTTCGAATCCTGCCTCGGGCATGGATGTGTGTGATGTCCTTAGGTTAGTTAGATTTAAGTAGTTCTGAGTTCTAGGGGACTAATGACCTCAGAAGGTAAGTCCCATAGTGCTCAGAGCCATTTGAACCATTTGAACCTTGCACAACTAGCACTCCTGAAAGAAAGGATATTCCGGAGACATGGTTTAGCCACAGCGTAGGGGATGTTTGAGGAGTGCTAGTTCTGCAAGGCTCGCAGGAGAGTTTCTGTAAAGTTTGGAAGATAGGAGACGAGGTACTGGCTGTAAAGCTGTGAGGACGGAGCGTGAGTCGTGCCTGGGTAGCTCAGATGGCAGAACACTTGCCCGCGAAAGGCATAGGTCCCAAGTTAGAGTCTCGGTCCGGCAGTTAATCTGCCAGGAAGTTTCTTAACACCAAATGTTTGCGTGGTACTGTAATTATAGTTTCCGCGTACGACGAAACGGGTTTGCGCATCAATTGCCGACACAGTGTAACTGAGGCGGAATAACGGGAATGAGCCCGCATTCACCGAAGCAGACGGAAAACCACCTTAAAAACCATCCACAGACTGAGTGGCACACCGGACATCAACACTAATCCGCCGGGCGGATTCATGCCGGGGGTCAGCACCCCTTCCCGCCCGGGAAGCAGCGCTTTAGACGGCGCAGCTAGCCTTGCGAGCTAGTCCAAAGTTACTAAAACCAAACAGAAATTATCTTTAACTTTTGAAGACAGTGCGGTAAACACCTTTTTAAGCATATCGCACAACCTGCTGGGAACATGCAGAGATAGAAAACAGATGATGCAATGAAAGTACATGGTATAAAGTGTATCTTACAATTAGGCAGAGCACGTCTGGTTTATTAGTTGAGCTGACGAGGTTAGATACCGCATGCACGTCGTAAAAACGGGAATGCCACAATAATCCGTTGCCTAATGTCGGTGCTGATACAATCACATCGGAGTCGCGCAACGTTGCATACAGGGTGGTCCATTGATCGTGATCGGGCAAAATATCTCACGAAATAAGCGTCAAACGAAAAAAGTACAAAGAACGAATCTTGTCTAGCTTGAGTGGGGAAACCAGATGGAGCTATGGTTGACCCGCTAGATGGCGCTGCCATAGGTCAAACAGGTATCAACTGCGTTTTTTTTTTTAATAGGAACCCCCATTTTTTATTACATATTCGAGTAGTACGTAAACAAATATGAATATTTTAGTTGGACCACTTTTTTCGCTTTGTGATAGATAGCGCTGTAAAAGCCACAAACTTATGGCTCACAGTTTTAGACGAACAGTTGGTGACAGGTAGGTTTTTTAAATTAAAATACAGAAAGTAGGTACGTTTGAACATTTTATTTCGGTTGTCCCAATGTGATACATGTACCTTTTTGAACTTGTCATTTCTGAAATCGCATGCTGTTACAGCGTGATTACATGTAAATACCACATTAATGCAATAAATGCTGAAAATGATGTCCGTCAACCCCAATGCATTTGGCAATACTTGTAACGACATTCCTCTCAACAGCGAGTAGTTCGCCTTTCGTAATGTTCACACATGCATTGACAATGGGCTGACGCATGTTGTCAGACGTTGTCGGTGGATCACGATAGCAAATATCCTTCAAGTTTCCCAACAGAAAGAAATCCGGAGATGTCAGATCCGGTGAACGTGCGGGCCATGGTATGGTGCGTCGACGACTTATCCACCTGTCATGAAATATGCAATTCAATACCGCTTCAACCGCACGCGAGCTATTTGACGGACATTGTTGGAAGTACATCGCCATTGTCATGCAGTGAAACATCTTGTAGTAACATCGGTAGAACATTACGTAGGAAATCAGCATACATTGCACCATTTAGATTGCCATCGATAAAATGGGGGCCAATTATCCTTCCTCCCACAATGCCGCACCAAACATTAACCCGCCAAGATCGCTGATGTTCCACTTGTCGCAGCCATCGTGGATTTTCCGTTGCCCAATAGTGCATATTACGTTACCGCTATTGGTGAATGACGCTTTGTCGCTAAATAGAACGCGGACAAAAAATCTGTCATAGTCTCGTAATTTCTCTTATGTCCAGTGGCAGAACTGTACACGACGTTCAAAGTCGTCGCCATGCAATTCGTGGTGCATAGAAATATGGTATGGGTGCAATCGATGTTGATGTAGCATTCTCAACACCGACGTTTTTGAATTCCCGATTCTTGCGAAATTTGTCTGCTACTGACGTGCAGATTCGCCTCGACAGCAGCTGAAACACCTACTTGGGCATCATCATTTGTTGCAGGTCGTGGTTGACGTTTGACATGTGGCTGAACACTTCCAGTTTCCTTAAATAACGTAACTATCCGGCGAACGATCCGGACACTTGGATGACGTCGTCCATGATATCGAGCAGCATACATAGCACACGCCAGTTGGGCATTTTGATCACAACAGCCAAACATGAAAACAATATCGACCTTTTCCGCAATTGGTAAACGGTCCATTTTAACGCGTATAATGTATCACGAAGCAAATACCGTCCGCACAGGCGGAATGTTCCGTGATATCACGTACTAATACGCTTGTGACTATTACAGCACCATCTATCACAAAGCGAAAAAAGTGGTTCAACTAAAACATTTGTATTTCTTTACGTAGTACACGGATATGTTATGAACAAATGGTGGCTTCTATTAAAAGAAATGCAGTTGACATCCGTTTGACCTATGGCAGCGCCATCTAGCGGGCCAAACATAGCGCCATCTGTTTTCCCCATTCAAGCTAGACAAGTTTCGTTCTTTGTAGTTCTTTCGTTTGATGCTTATTTCGTGAGATATTTGGTCCGGTCACTATTAATGGACCACCCTGTATATGCTGCAGCTAGACCGTCAAACGGAAACTCTTTGAACGCCTCCTAGAGGAACGTACCTTGAATATAATTTCGACGCTGCGGACGAGGCTCACGCTGGTCTTGAGCACGTGCGAGGCGGTGAAGTCCTTGAGGTCGAGTATGATGATGTCGCCGAGCGAGTAGTCCTCGGCGAGCAGGACCTCGGTCCACATGAGGATGAGCTTGTAGCAGAGCAGCGGGTCGTAGCACTGGGGGTCGGCCGCCACGTCCAACGTGCACGTCACTCGCAGGCCGTCAGTAGTCAGCGGTGACGTCGAGAACGTCTTGCTGCGCAACAGCAACGTAAGCACTGACAGCAGCGTTCACACAGTTGGCTACACACAGATGTTTCACCTTAACAGTAGTCTTGAGAGAATCTTAGTTTACGCGAAACGTGTAACATATCGAGCTTGTTTTTTGGTATTCAATGAAAGTGACGTGTATTCTTATTCGATGTATCTGTACACTTTAAATGTTTCAAATAGAAGTCTTCAGTAGTCTATATCAGAAGTTCTGAGTACAAGGAATGTGATCTCAGGTTTTCAGCAGCATGGTCATTACTAGTGTAGCATTCGATCAGGAGTGTGTTAGTCAGGTGCCTGTCACGTTGCTGAGAGGTCTGGAAATCATTAGAAAAACACAGATGTGAAACCAGAGGATGATTCTTTTGGGAAATATGATTTTCTAACGGCTGATCCAAGAAGTGCATCTAATTTGTGACGAGTGTGAAAGATGCAAATTTTAGCTAGAGTTTTTTCTACTGGTTCGGGTCAGTTTGATTGTAGAGACGTAATTGACCCAAAGTATGTCCTTACCAGTTCTTAACCATTTCAGTAACTAATTATATGACAGAATTTCATTTTTTTATAAGAAATGGAATTTCTAAATATTGTAACAGTCAAGGAATCAGAGCTTCGCAATACAGTTCCTGAAATTAGTTGCATTTCCATGCATTGCACTCGGGCAAGTTACACTACTGGCAATTATAATTGCTACGCCACGAAGATGTCGTGCTACTGACTCGAAATTTAACCGACAGAAAGAAGATGCTGTGATATGCAAATGATTAGCTATTCAGAGCATTCACACAAGGTTCGCGCCGGTGGCGACACCTACAACTTACTGACATGAGGAAAGTTTCCAACCGATTTCTCATACACAAACAGCAGTTGACCGGTGTTGCCTGGTGTAACGTTGTTGTGATGCCTCGAGTAACGAGGAGAAATGCGTACCATCACGTTTACGACTTTCATAAAAGTCGGATTGTAGCCTATCACGATTGCGGTTTATCGTATCGCGACATTGCTGCTCGCGTTGGTCGAGATCCAATGACTGTTAGCAGAATATGGAATCAGTGGGTTCAGGAGGGTAATACGGAACGCCGTGCTGGATCCCAACGGCCTCGTATCACTAGCAGTCGAGATGACACGCATCTTATCCGAATGGCTGTAACGGATCGTGAAGCCACGTCTCGATCTCTCAGTCAACAGATGGGGACGTTTGCAAGATAACAACCACCTGCACGAACAGTTTGACGACGTTTGCACCAGCATGGACTATCAGGTCGGAGACCATGGCTGCGGTTACCCTTGGCGCTGCATCACAGACAGGAGCGCCTTCGACGATGTACTCAACGACGAACCTGGGTGCACGAATGGCAAAACGTCATTTTTTTCGGATGAATCCAGGTTCTTTTTACAGCATCATGATGGGCGCATCAGTGTTTGGCGACATCGCGGTGAGCGCACATTGGAACCGTGTATTCGTCATCGCCACACAGGCGTATCACCCAGCGTGATGGTATGGGGTGTCATTGGTTACACGTCTCGGTCACCTCTTGTTCGCATTGACGGCGCTTTGAACAGTGGACGTTACATTTCAGATGTATTACGACTCGTGGCTCTACCCTTCATTCGATTTCTGCGAAACCCTACATTTCAGCAGGATAAGGCACGACCGCATGTTGGAGGTTCTGTACGGGCCTATCTGGATACAGAAAGTGTTCGACTGTTGCCCTGGCCAGCTCACTCTCCAGATCTCTCACCAACTGAAAACGTCTGTTCAATGGTGGCCGAGCAGTTGGCTCGTCACAATACGCCGGTCACTACTCTTGATGAACTGTGGTATCGTGTCGAAGCTGCATGGGCAGCTGTACCTGTACACGCCATCCAAGCCCTGTTTGTCTCAATGCCCAGGCGTAACAAGGACGTTATTACGACCAGAGGTGGTTGATCTGCGTACTGATTTCTCAGGATCTATGCACCCAAATTGCGTGAAAATGTAATCACATGTCAGTTATAGTATAATATATTTGTCCATTGAATACCCGTTTATCATCTGCAATTCTTCTTGGCGTAGCAATTTTAATGGCCAGTAGTGTAAATTGTCATTAGGTTAGGCTTAGGTGAAGTTCAGCTCTGATTTCATTTCTTTCTTAGACACACTTGTTCTTACAATGCAGCATTACGTACTCTCGTATGTGTTATTTAGACGTCGTGAATTTATTTAGTCAGTTTTGATACGTAAATTTGCAGAGAAGTTCTTACATAAGCATTTTGGACAGTTATTCGTGGGAAATTTGGTTTGTAATTTTATGTAGAATTTTTACTCTGTTAGCTTCTGTGTGTTGTAATTACAAGAAAAGCACTGTGAAGTCACGAATAGTAGCACTGTTCGCTGCGCCGCACAGTACATAATGTTTACTATTTTTTTTAGTAAAAGTTGATTGCAATATAGTTCCACAGTTTCAAATGGATACAGTGAGTCTTTTCATGAGACAGTGTTTACGTAAGTACAGCATTCGATTGTTCAGGCCCACAGTAGAACAGACACAGGCACCAAAGTTAATACCAAACCAGCTTACATGCGCAACATCAAATAATAAATAAAACAGCTACAATAGATAACAGTTGTTTGGCTCAACTGCCATCACCTGATTTTTGAGATCAAAATAAAGATTCATGTGTTTCATAGTTCGCCAAACATGAATGTTAATTTGTAACTTCTTTCGGAAGGTCTGGGAGTGGAAAGTTTAGCACTCTTAACAGTTTTCATGGAGCCCGTTGGGAATTACTCTCCTGCTCTAACATCTTCATCTGAGAACAGCACCCATCAAGTACTTGTCGGGTATGTTCTAATGTCTCTTTTCCCATACAGATTTTCCCCTTCTAGTACTATGAAAGTTATTCCCTAATGACTGACTCCGGTCCTTCTACCTCACCGGTTATGTGGAGTTCATTTCTTATGATTTACCTAATTTTCATGAACCTTCTACAGAATAAGATCCCAAATGCTTCGAAGCTCTTCATCTCCCGTTTTTCCAATGACCAATCACTTCCATACAATGCTATGCCCCAAATTCCCTTTCTCAGAAACTTCTTGTTGAAATTAAGACGAATGTAGATAGCAGTAACTGGCCAGGACTTTCTTTTTTGCCTCTGCTGGTCTTGGAATTTCATACTTTCCATTACTTTGTAGCCTCTGTCATAAACACATTAAAACATTTAGCTAACTGCCCCATAAATGCAGTGACACATAGGACGAGTAGCCGTTAACTTAACTGATTACCAATAAACCCAATAATTAACTGAGAAGAAAGCAGAAGAAATTGCAGAGAGTGTTAAAAATAAGGAAAAAACTGTATCAAACATTGGCAATTTTCCCCTGTGTCTGCCATGTCGCTCCATTACCAAAAAAGAAAACGTAGTGTAACTCAGAGGACCGTGTCGAAAGTAATAGTGTAACGCAAAATTTGCCTGGAGGTACAGATGACAAGAAATAAAATGCATGCAAAAGAAATATAGCAATGATGAGGTTGCTGTCGAAGGTGACGTCAGCTGTTTTATCGGGAGGAGGGGGAGGAGGAGATCAATGTTTAACATCCCGTCGACAACGAGATAATTAGAGGCAGAGCACAAGATCGGATTAGGGAAGGAAATCGGCCGTGCCGTGCCAAAGGAACCATCTCGGCGTTTTCCTGAAGCGACTCAGGGACATCACGTAAAACCTAAATGTGGATGGCCGGACGCGGTTTTGAACCGTCGTCCTCCGAAAGCGAGTGCAGTGTGCTAATCATTGCGCCTCCTCGCGCGGTGCTGTTTTATCACCGTGCGATAAGTTCATCAGCATGCAGCAGCTGTAGAAGAGGCAACGGTGTAGAGAGGCAGTCCGTCTCCTAACGGTGCTCCGGGACCACAGGCTCGTTCTGATTTCGCTTGGCTTGCTAGTTTCTTGTGCTTAGATAACAGCTTCACGCTCACGTTTCGCGAATTCTGAAACATCTGTATTATTGAAACTTCCTGGCAGATTAAAACTGTGTGCCCGACCGAGACTCGAACTCGGGACCTTTGCCTTTAGCGGGCAAGTGCTCTACCATCTGAGCTACCGAAGCACGACTCACGCCCGGTACTCATAGCTTTACTTCTGCCAGTACCTCGTCTCCTACCTTCCTAACTTTACAGAAGCTCTCCTGCGAGACAGCAGGAAATTAGCAGCAGAAATGAAGGAAAATAATGAAAACGGAATAACTGTCAAACACATCTTTCCAAATCAAATTCAGCTGGTGCGCTGCTGGCGCCAGTCTCCATCGATTTTCATCGTCATCGTTATGAGTCGATTTTTGGATGCCTACTTGTCTACTTCGCATCTTTGGCGGATGGCTATTTAACTACGGCGTTCGCGCTCTGTTGGGGGAGGCTGAAGGGCGGCATACTAAGCTGCTGCCAGCCCGCCTCCTTCAGGGGGGAACCGAAATTCAATAAAGAAAAAAAAATCTGTTGGGGCTTGCGTTCTGGTATCAGCTGAGTGAGCTAGAGTGACGTGTGGCGCTGGCGAGTGACCGAGTCGGTACGACGAAGGAGCGTGGGCAGCTGCTGCGGCGTGTTTAGCCGTTTGGATGGAGATCCGCTGCCGATGATGACTGGTATTTCCTGGAGATCGGAAGGACAGATTTCCTTCGGGTCTGTTACATGTTACTCAAAGAGAACGAACTGGAGTCGTCGATTTGTTTCTTGGTAGTTTCTGTTCACGTTAATTGAATACCCGGGTGCACTGAAAACTATCTTGATAGTTTCAGTTATTTGTCACTGTACTTGACCGGGGCGTCTGATATGTTGATGGTATTTAAGGGTAGTGCTAGCTACGCACAACCAATAGAAACGAAGCCTTGCTTAATGCGTAACTAGAGGTCATGCCAAATAGTACGTAAGTCTGTGCCTGACGTTCAAGAGCGGGCCAAAATAATTTTCCTATTTCCTGTTCCTGTGTCATTATTTTATTTCTTTGTTCTAGAGAATTGGCTGATCTAATTTTTAAGAGCCGTTGCTGGGCAATTGCCCATCTAGGTTATTGAGGCTTGGATTCATTGGTGCCGTGTATAATTAAAGGTTTATTTATAACCAGTTGGGCAGATATATTTGTCTGTCTGATGTGCCAGAATGTTGTCTGCCACTGGCAGAGGTCGACGCGAGCAAACTCCGATCGGGGTATCACAGAGGAAGAGGGAAATTTAAGGACCTGCATTGGTGTCTGTGGTTAAGTTGTTAGTGTACTGCAATCCATCTT
Organism: Schistocerca cancellata; assembly: GCF_023864275.1. Lineage (NCBI taxonomy): Eukaryota > Metazoa > Arthropoda > Insecta > Orthoptera > Acrididae > Schistocerca > Schistocerca cancellata. Next base: position 614,337,735 of record NC_064630.1, on the reverse strand, counting down.
TCCGGAGGAGCGTTGTGGTTTGCTGGAAGCTTAATTGTAGCCCAAAGTAGATGTAGATGTAGATGTTACACTCTACACTGTCAGAGCGTTTTGTTGTTCTCTTCAAAATTGTTCACATCGATCCACATCCTGTGTGCTGCCACTACGTGAGTAAAATGACATTGGAACTGTACTCGCCATCTCAGCCGTTGACAGGACGAGGTTAGCTTTGACATACACAATACTCAAAACTCTTGATATGTCTCTCGAGCAGTGCAGATACTCACATGAAATCTTTGGCTTTTTTTATGTCAGCGTCCTCGGGATCTCGGTTCATCAGAAGCTCTGGAAATTTCTTCTTTAAGGAAAAGTAGGCGTCCAACGATGTTTTCACACGTTCCATGCTGCATTTGCAGTTGATGAACATTCTCTCCAGACGCCGATCATCTTAGGAACAGAACACACGCATTATTCATAGACAATTCGATAGGAAACGAAATGATAAGTACATTGAAAATTCTTGTTAGAATCGTGGATTGAAGGTTGCACATGCTAGCACTAGAAATACAGACCTTATATCAAAACATGTCTCTCAGTCAATCTGGAGTGTGGTTGAACCGACAAGAAATATTTGCTCGACAGAGATAATGAGATATTAATGGGAATTTTCTCGAATCAAACGGTCTTTGAAATATGAACTACTAGTCTAAGCATTCCAAATACGTGTAAGACATCCCTGCGTTTAATCGAGATTAAAACTGTAATTACTAAATATTAGTACATCTGATATAAAATTGGCACTGAAATATTTACTTTTTGAACATATTAGAGTAAAAAATAGCGCAAAACTCCTGAAACTTCAATTAAATAAGAATTATTTGTGGTGCTCAATCATCCTAAAACCATTCGTTTTCGTCTGAGATCTAACAACAGAACACCTAACCTTCATTCCATTGAGTTGATGCAACCACAGTGTGACATACGAACTGTATTTTATGTCCACTCGTTGTTTTAGTCAAGGAATTACTCGAAAACGCTTAACTTTATCATGCTGTACTACTAATGTCAAAGCATATGTAAAAGAACGAATTTTTCGTTCTCAACATGAGGTAAGGTTTACGTATGGTTTTGCCCTGGAAAACCAATTCGAGCAGTGGTATATCATCCATGTAAATTCTCTCGCAACTACTAATAATCTGTCACCCTCACTCCTGTTCCTTGGTCATGTCTCTCAATATTAATTATTCTGTGGTTTCTACTACAAAAAATATATTTCCAGCTAATGGTCCAGAAGAACATTTCATATCACTTAAACATAAATTTTGTTGTAAATATAAAATCAAAACAGCACGTTATTGCACACGCAAATTCAAGTTACCACAGGTTGGTTGGTTGGTTTAAAAGAGGAGGGAAGGGACCAAACTGCTAGGTCATCGGTCCCTTGTTCCGAATAAAACAAAGCCAAAAGGGTGAGAATAAAACAAGCGAGACTGACAACACAAAACGAAGAGAAAGGAAAAACAAAAAGAACGCCGGAAGGGCAACAAAAACTTAAATGGACAAAAGGGGAGAAGAAAAACGCGGAAACGCTGGAAACAGGTAGAAGAGATTAAAACGACAAACCAGATTGCCATGCTTGGCTGACCTTGAGAATAAAAAGGAGAAGCCAGCCACTCTGCAAGACATTGAAATCTGCACCCTAAAAGCACTAGGGTGGAGGACACAGAGGGACAAAGGACATGCGCTAAAACTTAGATCGAATGATAAAATCCACCCTCACGAATAACACATAAAACTAAATCAGCCGATGAGGCGTTGCCAGATTAGCGGCAACGAGTCCGGTAACCGAAGATTTCGTCGCAGGGCAGCCAAAGTGGGCCACTGTCAGCCGGGCGCCGCATCGACACTGACGCGGGTCTTCAAGGCGCGGCAGGTAGCCGTGTGTCGCCCAAGCAGCCAGCGCGGAGGTGGCAGAGAACCACAGAGTCCCTGCGAGAGGCCCGCGTGGAGGACTGACACACATTCATAATCTCATTAATAGCAAGCAGTTTGTCGTGCGTACTGAGGCAATGCCTTTCCGTCTCCCGAAACCGGAAAACCTGGAAGCGTAAAAACGAACATAGGTCAGCTATTGGAATGCCGATCTCCATAAGCGGTTTCCGTGTAGCCTGTTTGGCCAACGTGTCAGCAAGTTCTTTGCCTGGGATTCCGACGTGTCCTGGGATCCACAGGAACACTACTGAACGACCGGACCGTTCCAGGTCATAGACGGACTCCAGGATGGTCGCTACCAAAGAATGACGAGGGTAGCACAGGTCGATAGCTTGTAGGCTGCTCAAGCAGTCAGTACACAGGAGAAACGACTCCCCAGGGCATGAACGGGTGTGCTTAGGCGCACAAGATATAGCCACCAGCTCTGCACTGGAAAAGCTGCTGCCATCGGGCAAGGAATGCTGTTCAATATGTCCTCCATGGGACATACGCGAAGCCGACGTGACCATCAGCTATCGAGCCGTCGGTGTAAACCGCTACTGAGTCCTTTGGGCCATGTGAAAGGTCCAGGCGAAGCCGCGACCTAGCTATAGACCATGGAGGTGTGTGTGAATGGACTTCGAGTATACGTGGTAAAGGCAAGGACTCCAGTTCAAACATAAGGGATAGGACGCGAACTGCAGTTGGAAGCCCTGACCTGGGCCACCAATGCGCGAGATGAACCGTCGTGGGTGGGAAAAGGAGACGGTACTTCTGATGTGCAGAAGAAGTACGAACGTGTGCAACGTAACTGGCGAACAACTGCGCACGCCTGACTTGAAATGGAGGGGCTCGTGCTTCCGCCAGCACGCTGGTCACCGGACTCGTCCTAAAAGCTTCCGCCGCCAGTCTAACGCCACAGTGGTGCACTGGGTTGAGTAAACGCAACGCTGAGGACGCCGCCGAACCATAAACCAGCCTCCCATAGTCAAGGCGGGATTGAATAAGGACTCTCTAGAGCTGCAGCAGCGTAGAGCGATCTGTACCCCCGTTGGTGTTGGTCAGGCAGTGGAGGAAATTGAGGTGCTGCCAGCACTTCCACTGAAACTGACGAAGGTGAGGAAACCAAGACAATCGGGCGTCGAAAACCAGTTCTAAAAATCGATATGTCACCACTACAGTGAAGGGATCGTCAGTAAGGTAAAGTTCTGGTGCCGGATGAACGGTACGACGCCGACAGAAGTGCATAACACACGACTTTGCCGAAGAAAATTGGAAGACGTTGGCTAGAGCCCATGACTGTCCCTTGTTGATGCGTCCCTGTAGGCGCCGCTCACCAACACCAGTACTGGTGGAGCAGTAAGAACTGCAGAAGTTGTCTGCATAAAAGAGACGGTGAGACGGGCGGCCCTATAGCTGCTGCTAGGCCAGTTAATATCCACTAAGAAACAGAGATACACTCAATACAGAGCCCTGCGGGACTCCATTCTCCTGGATATGGGAGGAACTATGGGAGGCACCGACTTATACACTGAAAGTACGAAGCGACAGGAAATTCTGGATTAAATTCGGGAGCGGGTCTCGGAGACCACATACGTATAATGTGGCAAGGATATGATGTCGCCAGGTGGTGTCACATGCTTTTCGTGAAGCAAAAAAGACGGCAACAACGTATTGGCGTCTGGAAAAGGCTGTTCGGATAGCAGACTGGAGGTACCCAAGATTATCAATGGTAGAGCGACCTAGGAGGAAACCGCCCTGCCAAGGGGCCAGTAGGCCACGTGACTCAAGAATCCAACTCAACGACCGACACACCATACGATCCAGCAGCTTACAAAGAACGTTGGTGAGGCTGATGGACAGATAGCTATCAACATCAATCTGGTTTTTGCCGGGTTTGAGCACTGGTATGATGGTGTTCTCCCGCCAGTGCGATGGAAAGACGCCATTGCACCAGATCCGGTTGAAGATAACGAGGAGATGTCGCTTGTAGTCAGATGAGAGATGTTTAATCATATGACTGTGGATCCGATCTGGCCCAGGAACTGTGTCGGCCTAATGTGCTAGGCCAGTCAGGAGCTCCCACTCTATAAATGGGGCGTTATAGGGTTCACTGTGGCGTGTAGTGAACGAGAGGACTTTCCCTTCCATCCGCCGTTTGAGAGTGCGAGAGGCTGGGGGTAATTATCCGACGCAGGGACGCGAGCATACTCATCAGCAAAGTGCTTGGCAACCGCGTTTGCGTCGGTAGATAGCACGCCATTTAACACTGGAAACACCTGTTGGAATCTGGTACCCAAAATCCCGTTTGATCTTTGCCCACACTTTGGAAGTGAACGTATGGCACCCAATGGTGGAGACGTCTCTCTCCAAACTCTCTGGTTTCCGTCTTTTGATAAGCTGGCGAACGTGGGCACGGAGCCGTTTAAAGGCTACGAGGTGCTCCGGGGAAGGATGCCGTTTATGCCGCTGTAGAGCTCCCCGAGGCTCCTTAATTGCCTCAGCGACTTCTGGCGACCAGCAAGGAACTGTCTTTCGTCGGGGGCACCCTAAAGAACGAGGGATCGCATTTCCGCAGCAGAAACTACCGTTGTAGTTACCTGCTCAACCACCTCAGTGTGTCAGTGTGTCAATGGTGACAGGAGAGGTGCAAGCGTCCCAGTCTGCCTTGTGTTAAGCCTATCTGGGCAGGCGTCCATGGTCCTGACGCCGGGGCAGTGACAGGAAGATGGGGAAGTGGTAACTACCATACAGGTCGTCATGTCCTCTCCAGTGGATAGATGGGAGAAGGCGAGGACTACAAACCCAGAGTTCAATGGCCGAATATGTGGCATGTGTCACACTGAAATGTATTTAAGAGGTAGAAGTCAAGTTGTGACAGTAAATTTTCGACATCTCTGCCTCGGCCAGTAAGCACAGTACCACCCCACAAGGGGTCATGAGATTTAAAACCTCCCAAGAGTAGGAAATGTTTAGGGAGTTGATCAATCAGTGCAGCCAGTGCGTTCAGGGGTACTGCAGCATTGCAGACAGTTATTTCCTGCGTCGTCCTTATTCTGACAGCCGCCACTTCAAGATGGGTTCGAAGGGGCACAGGTTCACTGCATACTGACTTCAGGACATAGACACAAACTCCATCTGACACTCTATTATAGTCACTAAGGTTCTTGTAATAACATCTATAGCTGCGGAGGGCAGGAGTCCGCATTTCTGGGAGACAGGTTTCCTGGAGGGCAATGCAGAAAGCAAGTGTGAAGCTTAAGAGTTGCCTGGGGGTGAAACAAACCGCCGCAATTCCACTGGAGGATGACGTTATCTTGAGGCTGGGGAGGCATGAAGCGTGCAAGGAGGCAGGTCATGCTTCAGGGTCACCTTCTGCCACAGATTTAGTATCTGTTGCCGTTTCTATGGCCTATCAGGCACCAGTGAGATCCAGGGTCGCAGGGGATGCTAAGATCTCCACCGCATCCTCAGATGCATAATTGATAGGGAGTGATGGTTTTGGGGCCACCAGAGGGTCCTGTTTCTTAGCAGACTTCTTCTTAATTGGCTTGCTCTCTCGCTTCACTTTAGGGACTTGCTCGAAAGATTTCTCCGAAGCAGCTTCAGGCACAGAGGAAGACTGTGAAGCTCTTTGTCCAGCAGCTTTTGGCTCCTTGAACCACTGCTGAATGTCCACCATGGGATTAGTGGAGACCTTGGAAGAGAGGGCCCCAAGAGACCCCTTCTGCACAAGAGGAGCCAGAGGAGGCTGTTACTTCTCCGACAGGGGGGGGGAGACCAATATCCCCAGCATTTTGGGGGGGGGGGAGGGGCTTTCTCCCAAAGTAGGTGCTTTGGGAGCAATGAAGGATGATTTGCCCCCAACCACAAATGGGGCGGATGTATTCTGTTGGCCTGGAGGGTCCATTGTTCGTGGCACAGAGTGAGAAACCACTGCAGTTGGAACGGCGATGGTGACGTAGCTGCAGCATATGTCGACGCCCTGTACTCCATGATTTTCCACTCTTTTTGGAGTACTGGGCAGTCAGGCGAGCAGGAGGAATTGTGGTCTTCACAGCTGATGCGAGTGGGAGGAGGCGCACATGTAGTATCTGGGTGCAGTGGACATCTGCAGTACCGACATGTGGCACTGGAAGTTCAGCGGGAAGACAGGTGACCAAATTTCCAGCACTTAAAGAACCGCATTGGAGGAGGGAAGTATGGTATAACGTCACAGCGGTAAGCGATCACCTTGACCTTTTCGGGCACTGAATCACCCTCAAAAGCCAAGATTAAGGCACTGGCAGCAACTCTGTTGTCTTTGTGTCCGCTGTATATGCGCCAGGTGAAATTAACACTCCGCCGTTGTAAATTGGCGTGGAGCTCGTCGTCAGTCCGCAAGACGTGATCGCGGTAGAAAATGATCCCCTGGACCATATTGAGGCTTTTATGGGTAATGACGGAAACAAGGATATCACCTAGCTTGTCACAGGCGATAATGCTCATGATTGGGCTGTGTATGATGTCTGAATCAAGAGTGCGCCGTTTCGCATCTTGGACAGTGCTGTGACTTCTCCAAACTTATCCTCAAGGTGTTCAACGAAAAATTGACGCTTCATAGGTAGAAAGGAGTCCCAATCAGTTCTGCAGCAGACTAAGAACCGAGGCGAATATCGCTGTCATATTGCCCTTCTTAGAGGCTGCTGGTGCCGTACGGTCACCAGCAAGAGATGACAGTCCGCTTCATTGCGGGTCACCCACTCCGATCAGGAGCTCTCCCGATGGGCGCTACCCAGCCACAGTAAAGGGCGCCCCTCCCATCGGAGATTCGAGTCCTCCCTCAGGATTCAGTGTGTGTGTTGTTCTTAGCATAATTTAATTGACGTTAGTATAAGTAGTGTGTAAGTATAGGGACCAATGACCTCAGCAGTTTGGTCTCTTAGGACTTCACACTTATTAGAATATTTTGAACACAGCAAATGCCAACCGGCATGATGCCCCAGAAAGATAGGCATCTACTGCTTGGCATACGTGGGGAGTTTACAGCTCAGACATCAGCAGTGCGATACCTGTGTTGTAAGGGGGCTACAACCAAATGGGTATATGACGGCCCCACCACAACGGACAGGCTACTGTGCTGGATATTGGGTGCAGAGAAATCCAATATTGTCATAGGGGTGAAAGAGGACAGGGTACAACGGAAGATGACATACCCCGGAAAGTGTCCTCGCCCAAATAGTTGAATCGCAGGTGGAAACGCAAAGCAGTGACAAGAGATTCAGGAGATCGAATCTAGGGGCACTATGGATGATTCATGCACCCTATGAGGCGTCCTTCGCCATTTGGCCCGCACTTCTCTAGAATTTTTTAAAGTGGCAAGTCAAACCATTGAATGGGACCTGAACTCATAGGGTCGAAAATTGTGAGACTTCTTTTACTCGCCTCCTACGACAGGCTGGAGTACCTCGGGCCTTTTCTAACCCCAGGACCCGCAGGGGGTTTACCACAGACTATTATAGCAGTGAAAAATAAGTTACAAAAAGGAGCACAATATTTTCTTAATAGCGCATTAGCCGTGAAAGACATAAAATTGTTGTCAGTAGCCATGAAGAGCGACCTCACCTTGAAACTTTCCTTTATTTCTCAGGCGAGATTTGTGATTCGTTATGACTAAACTGCACGTAAAATAACGAGAAGAACGATGACGAAGTTAGTTAAAGCGGAAAAAGGATGTAGATAACCTGCTACTTTCACAGAATAGCGTAAGTAGTTTCCAGATAAGGTTAATTCTCAGTTTGCACGAACAGAACAGCAGAACCACCAGATGTGCACTGATGATTGTCAGTACAAAGAAAAGTACACACTAATTATGTCAGATGATCATCTTTACTGAGGGTATGACGGCCACATAGTTGTTAGATGAATATGCTATTTTTCAACTTGGGCCATAATCTATCTGAACATCCTTCTTTACCTCCCACCGTTGCCGAGGTCGCTAACCCACTCTTGTGCGGTGGCGCTGAACTCAGTGCTATGCCAGTTGGAATCAATGTGGCGGAAAATTTTACTGCCAGTATTTGGCCAGTGAAGGAAGGAGAGGTGGCATGAAGTTCACGAATACCAGACTTGCATTGAATTCCAAATGTCTCCGCAGTGCGTCAAGAAGTGAGTGTATGTGACCCTTGAGCGTTATCCACCCATCGGATGGGGACGTTAAGAGGGCGACCCACTTGGTGCTATTCGCAAGGTGTGTACTTAATGCCGGTACCGGTTTCACTTTCTTCCATTCCATAATCTGTAATAATCACAACACCGCGCTATATAAGCACTAATCTTACGATTCAGGTACACATTTGACACTTCGTTAGACTCCCTCAAGTGCTCGCCTACACACCCTCCATAAGTATGGGACAACTTTGACTATTCTCCTTTGGTCAACGTTATATTTTAGCAAACTGTAGCGTTATGAGCATGTAGGCAAGTTATTCGTCCACCTGTGGATGGTATCGATGAGAGCTGAATGTGCTTGCTTGGCTGGGTACGTGTCGATGGGGCGAAGACCTCGCGCGATCGCGCCAGGCGAGAGCAAGTGCAGGGACAAGGAACACGTGACGGGAAACGGGGAAAATCCCTAATCTGGGAATTTGGACGTCTGTTACTAGCATGGTCTTTGTCCAGCAGATGCTCCAAGAGATGGTGACTTAATTACAGCTCTTTGAGATTCTACAGTAACTCATCAAATATTAATGGAAATCTGGTTACATTTGCAGTCTCAGAAACATGAGACACTTAGTGACACAGCAAGGTCCCAATATCTTTAAAATGGTTCAAATGGCTCTACGCACTATGGGACTTAACATCTGAGGTAATCAGTCTCCTAGACTTAGAACTACTTAAATCTAACTAACCTAAGTACATCACACACATCCATGCCCGAGGCAGGATTCGAACCTGCGACCGTAGCAGCAGCGCGTTTCCGGACTGAAGCGCTTATCACAGGTCTGTCACAGTGGCCGGCTTATCAGTTAACAAAAATTTACACAACCAAACTTTTAACCGCTTCGTGCAATTTCAACAAACGATATCTTAGATGATAGCCTTGCACTATAGCTATCACCCCACGAAGCTACGGACCTATATCACTTTTATTTGTTCATTTACCGCGTTTTTTATGTGTGTTTCTTCACGCAAATGTTTGAACATTGTATCCGCCGCAATTACACAGTAAATCAACACAGCATCAATATCTCACATTGTCATATTTGTGTAGTTATAACTGACGAGTTTACTATTTTGCCAGTAACTGTATTTAAATATTTATTGCAAGAGCTATTAGAAAACTGCTAATTTACAAGTAGTCAATCACGTGTGTTAGTTGACACCAAACTGAAAAAGAGAATCAAAACACACTTTGTCAAGAAGGCATAAATAGAAGTTTAAACAATACTTAGAGCCATCTGTTGTCGCTTACCTTGAGTATACTTGCGCAAGAGTGTAGGCTGATTTATTTATGAACCAACCATTAGTAATATTTATTGTAAATGATCTGAATATAACGAAATGTTTACGGCGTTTCTTTATTTAAATATTGCTGTAATATATTAGTTTAGTCCTGGAAATGGTCAAAGAGGAGCCAGCTCACGTATGTATATCTAAGATCCGCGTATTTTTGGTGGGGATGACTTTCAGTTAAGGGGAAAGCAGACAGTAGCGGAACACCACAAGAATCACGAGCTCAAGGGAGAGATACTGGTCACTTTATGTTCAGTTCTTCAAGAAGGCAGACCTTTCTGCAGTAAGGAGCATGACTTGGCCATGACTTTGTGATTGATTCTGGGTACTGAATGGCCGCCGCCATACTTCAATTTCTCAAGGGACCTGAGATTTCGAGAGATCTGAAATTTCACCAGAGTAGGACATTAACTTTTGCCGATTGATTTATGGATATCAGACAGCGTATGAGTTCCTGTTCTTTGCATCACTTATGTTAATTTGTGAATCGTCACGTTGAACTCCGAGCTGTTGGGAGTTGTTGAATCTTCGTGTATGGTGATTACGAAACGGATATAGTTTTCGCATATGTTTGATAACTATTTAGTTTGGGGATACTGCTACGACTCTCGAAACACTCAACGTAACTTTACAGCATCTGATAAGGGTATTTTCTGTCTGTATTTTAACTCAATAACATAGGACCATTTACCGTTTATTTCAGATGTCCTCTTCGAATAAGGACCATTCAATACAATTCATCAGTTACAGACGTTACAATAGAACCCCAGCTATTAAATTATGTATTTAACTTTTATTTTGTATTTCTGTGTATTTCATTAACTTGCAATTCTAGGCAATGCATTGATTATTTGTCTGCACGATCAGAGCTGTTGTTATTGTGGTCTTCAGTCCAGAGACTGGTTTGATGTAGCTCTCCATGCCACTCTATCCTGCGCAGTCTGCTTCATCTCCCAGTACCTACTGGACCCTACATCCTTCTGAATCTGTTTAGTATATTCATCTCTTGGTTTCTCTCTACGATTTTTACCCTCTACGCTGCCCTCCAATACTAAACTGGTGATCCCTTGATGCCTCAGAATATGCCCTTCTTCTAGTCAAATTGTGCCACAAACTCATCTTCCCTCCAATTCTGTTGAATACCTCGTTATTAGCTATGTGATCTACCCATCTACTCTTCAGCATTCATCTGTAGCACCACATTTCGAAAGCTTCTATTCTCTTCCTTTCTAAACTATTTATCGTTCAAGTTTCACTTCTTTACATGGCTACACTCCATACAAATACTTTCAGAACGAATTCCTGACACTAAATTTATACACGAAGAAAGCAAATTTCTCCTCTTCAGAAAAGCTTTCCTTGCCATTGCCAGTCTACATTTCATATCCTCTCTACTTCGACCATCATCAGTTATTTTGCTCCCCAAATAGCAAAACTCATTTAATACTTTAAGGGTCATTTCCTAATCTAATTCGCGCAGCATCACCCGATTTTTCGACTACATTCCATTATCCTCGTTTTGCTTTCGTTGATGTTCATCTTATATCCTCCTTTCACACTGTCCATTCCGTTCAGCTGCTCTTCCAGGTCCTTTGCTGTCTCTGACAGAATTACAATGTCATCGGCGAACCTCAAAGTCTTTATTTCTTCTCCATGGATTTTAATTCGTACTCCGATTTTTTTTATTGTTTCCCCTACTGCTGGCTCAATATATAGATTGAATAACATCGGGGATATGATACAACCCTGTCTCACTCCCTTTCCCAACCACTGCTTCCCTTTCATGCCCCTCGACTCTTATAACTGCCATCTGGTTTCTGTACAAATTGTAAATAGCCTGTCGCTCCCTGCATTTTACTCCTGCCACCTTCAGAATTTGAAAGAGAGTATTCCAGTCAACATTGTCAAAAGCTTTCTCTAAGACTACAAATGCTAGAAACGTAGTTTTGCCTTTCGTTAGTCTATTTCTAAGATAAGTCGTAGGTTCAGTATTGCCTCACGTGTTCCAACATTTCTACGGAATCCAAAATGATCTTCCTCAAGGTCAGCTTCTACCAGCTTTTTCCATTCGTCTGTAAAGAATTCGTGTTAGTATTTGGCATCCGTGGCTTATTAAACTGATAGTTCGATAATTGTCACATCTGTCAACACCTGCTTTGAGAGCTACAGATTATTATTTGCAGCGAGTCAGCTGCAGGGCATGAAAGCAAACGTGCGCAGCTCTTTTTAATCGAGCTATTATCTTTAAGCATAGCTGTCCATAGCCCAAGCACCTAAAGTAAGAGCAACCGCAGGTATAAGCGCAACAGCTCGCATGGACTGCTGTGTTGAAGAGAAACTACTTACTAGCAGTAACCGTTAGGTACTGTCACAACATTTACTGCCTTTGGCGTACCAAGTGTCAAAACCTCAAGAACTGTTAAATTGGTGAAATCAAAACCAATAGAACAGCAAAATGTGAATACGCTGACATTTCTATGCACGTGGAAACATTTCTAGCTGGTCACTGGACAGTGGGCAATAAGCAAAGACCGGTTATGATACGAAGGACCAATTCAGTCTGAGCAGAAAAATAAAACTTTATTTATACCATGTAGCTTCTGGCATAATACTTGCGCTAGTGTAATTATAAACATTACGAGAACTTTAAGGTGAGAAAACATTTTACTAGAGAAACATGTACTAGACAGTATACACTGTGATCAAAATTATCCGGACACCTCGCTGAAAGTGACTTACAAGTTCGTGGCGCCCTCTATTGGTAATGCTGGAATTCAGTATGGTGTTGGCCCACCCTTAGCCTTGATGATAACTTCCATCTTGCAGGCATACCTTCAGTCAGGTGTTGGAAGGTTTCTTGGGAATGGCAACCAATTCTTCACGGAGATCTGCATTGAGGAGAGGTATCGACATCGGTCGGTGAGGCCTGGGACGAAGTCGGCGTTCCGAAACATCTAAAAGGTGTTCTATAGGATTCAGGTTAGAACTCTGTGCAGGCCAGTCCATTACCGGGATGTTATTGTCGTGTAACCACTCCGCCACAGGCAGTGCATTATGAACAGGTGGTCGATCGTTTTGAAAGCTGTAACCGCTATCTCCGAATTGCTCTTCGACAGTGGGAAGCAAGAAGGTGCTTAAAATATCAATGTGCTGTGATAGTTCCACGCAAAACAACAAGGGGTGGAAGCCCCCTCCATGAAAAACACGACCACACCATAACACCACCGCCTCCGAATTTTACTGTTGGCACTACACACGCTGGCATTCGCCATAAGCACACCTTGCTATCGGATCGCCACATTGTGTACCTTGATTCTTCACTCCACACAACGTTTTCCCACTGTTCAAACGTCCAATATCTATGCTCCTTCCACCAAGCGAGACGTCGATAGGCATTAACCGGCGTGATGTGTGGCTTATGAGCTGCCGCTCGACCATGAAATGCAAATTTTCTCACCTCCCGCCTAACTGTCATAGTACTTGGAGTGATCCTGATTCAGATTCGAATTCCTCTGTGATGGTCTGGATAGATGTCTGCCTATTACGCATTACGACCATCTTCAACTGTCGGCGGTCTCTGTCAGTCAACAGACGAGGTCGGCCTGTACGGTTTTGTACTGTACGTGTCCGTTCAAGTTTCCACTTCACTATCACATCAGTAACAGTGGACCTAGGGATGTTTAGGAGTGTGGAAATCTCGCGTACACACGTATGACACAAGTGACACGCAATAACCTGACCACGTTCGAAGTCCATGATGTCCGCGGAGCGCCCCGGTCTTCTGTCTCACGATGTCCAATGAATACTGAGGTCGCTGATATGGAGTACGTGGCAGTAGGTGGCAGCGCAATGCACCTAACATGAAAAACGTACGTTTTTGGGGATGTCCGGATACTTTTAGTCACATTGTGTGTGTGTGCTCGGACAGTTGTCAATATAGAAGTCTGGTGCCACTTACCTATATTCTTCGGCAAGTGTGGTTGCAGGTTGAGCCAGTTCCGTAGAGACGAGACAGCCTGCTGTATGTTCTGCTCTGTCGTCCCCAGCTGTTTGCGCACAAACGCAACGTCCTCGGCGGTGGCAGCTCCCAGAGACATCCTCAGTGCGCTGAGATATTTCGTATCTGAGGGCAACACATGTATCATGCATCAATCTCTCCTCTCCTCCGCTATGCTGATGTGCCAATGGAGAAATCTGTGAAGCATATTGCGATACTTCTTACAGATCATACTGGTAAATTGCAATAAATAGTGAAATAGCAAGAAATTATAATGAAATCTGCAATACTGAGCACTCGCTATCTAAAAATCACGATACGTTCATCAAAGTAAGTCCTCCTCAACGTTAATATACTACTTTTAAGCCGTTGTGTCCTGACGGTTGATATTTATGTTCGAAATTTCCTTTAGTGTTTTTTTGATTCTACATTACAGTATAGTTTGCCATTTCAATGTCTGCTTAGAATCTACGTTTAGGTTGATCCAGGAACTACGACGTGGGTGTACCAGTATTCTGTTCACGTCGGCATGCTTGAAATCGGTCAGTTCCCTTACTTCTCACCCTTGAGGTGGTTGGTATCGTTGAGTATTGACAGGAGATTCACCTGCCACTATCACTTTATGGACATTTGACCTTACTACAGTGGTTGCGGCTTGTGGGAGTATTCCACTGGCAGCCGCCTAAGTGCCAGTGCGAGAGTTATGGCGGTGGAGTGGAAACACACACCCAAAGTAGTCATCTCGATGGTGGGGTTCCAGGACGACCGCCGAAATCAAGCATTCCGATGGTCTAGGACCCATCACAATCAACTCTGTATGGGACAGGAAAGTAGCTTACCGTGCAAATATCTTACCTACCAGAAATGTCACTGCCTAGCCATGTTATTTGTGCTGTGCAATAGCATTTGCAACTCTTAAATAACGTTTGTACATCACTATCAACCGTTAGAATACAAAGGTTTAACTTGACATCATAAATTAAATGTAGAGCCAAAGGCGTCTGTTCTTAAACGCAAAATCAGACACACTTGATATTCGTCGACTTTAGCGCCACCTACCGTGAATGATAAGCAGTGGTTTGAATAAACCGTGCGTATCTTTTGTTGTAGAATCCGAATACACAATGAAAACTGGGTTTACCATTCGAAAATATAAAGTTGATCCCGACCCCGCAGGAGACTTAGTCAGAATAGACAGATACACCCTTTACTAATATTAATTTTTAAGCTAGAACATTTCTTTTTTCGTGATACTCAGTTGTCTCTAGTTAGAAAAACACCCCGTATAAGAATAAACACAATTAAAGCTTATAAAGGCTAAATCAGTGAGAACTAACAATACTGCGCTCAGCAGCACAGGAAATCACGAACGATACAACCTGTTACCCAGGTCATCGCTGTTTTCTTTCATTTAGAAAGCAATAAGAGAAGAAAGTTCCGAAATAGGAATGTATGATACCAAAGCAAATGATGAAGTATTAGCTGAAATTAAGGAAGAATTTCCAGAGAGGACAATGATTAGATTACATGATACAGCGTGTTAGTTAATAACAAATAAAAGAACTATTTTAGAGAACACTATAGTGGTGTAGTAAACTCATAAGAAGCACAGTGGATATGGCGCAGGAGCATTTTTTCCAAGGAATGAAGAACACATATCATGGCAAAAATAAACAAGGTATTAGAAATGGTGTTACTGAAATAAACTTTGTACCACAAACTTTGATAGCAGACATTGAAACTGAAGAAGTAACTGAGATTATGCTCACGATACACAGCGCTGCAGAGAAATGAAACGGACTGTGAGAACTAGGAGAGGAAAAACTAGAAACAAATGACATGCAGTTTTACAAAAGGAAACGATTTAAGCGAATAACTATACTACGAAAAGAACGCACGAGGAAAGTATGAGTGTACAGACGTCTTTAGAGCACCCTTACAAAAATGGCAGCAATGAATCCTGAAACCACTTTCAAAGAAGTGGTAGTCTATGGAAACAACTGTACTCGCAGACAAACGATGGAGCAGACACAAGTAGGCGGCAATGAGTACTGTTGGTAAATCATACGAAACAAGGAGCGTTCTGTCATTCGCTGCAGTTGCGCAATTTTGAGGAAAAAGGGTATCTTATAAATCAGCTACCGGAATCCCAATAAAAAAGCTAAAGTCATCTAATGTATCTTATTTAGAGAAATATCACATGATGTGTGCAACGTATAACTCACAGGGATGATTTTAGACAGTAGGTGAAATAGGGTTCTGTGAACTAACAATATTGTGGTCAGCAGCACATATGATGTGATAATTTACAAATTGTTGTTTGTTTAAAAGACCATTCTAGGCATTAACCTCATAAGATTAAAGGGAACTATAGAAAACGTAATGCTTAAATAGAAACCTATATTTTCTTACACCGTTCTTCATCTAATTATCGTTGTCGGCTTAAACATAACGATGAAGTGCAACATGTAGTATAGTGCAAAAGCAATCAAAATATTTTTACTTATATTTTGTGAAATCATATTGTGGTATTCCATTAACAATACCAATACACTTACAATAGCGCTTAAATACTTTCGATAAGGGTAGTGGACAGAAACTGCGGAGTAATCTATATAGAGGCATTAAAAGCTGGAAAAAACGGAAGACGTTTAATAAAGGAAAACAAGTGGAGGAAAAGAACTGCCAGATGTTTTCGACGAGGCGTGCATAATAAAGGATGCCTTAGATGCAACTGGGAATGGACGTATGATCAGTGGATGAAAAATATACCACCTAATACAAGACATTACAATGAAACACCGTACTGAAAACCTAAGACAGTGACAGGAAAGAATAAAGAAGGTAGTGATTGATACACTTGTCCGTAGGGCGATGATGTGGTGATGACGTTACGTATACTTTTCGAGGAAAACCGAAGAAAGTAAATAATGTATTATGCTTATCCATTACGGATATTTTAGAACCGTGACTGTAAATTGAATGTAAATAACTTATACACAACTGCAACCAGTCACTTTTTTGAATAATAATGCTTTATTCCATGAACCGGTTTTCGAACCTTTTCAGGTTCATCTTCAGATGGTTTCGGGAGGATCCAGGAAGTTACATCATTACTGGTAGTAGCATAATGCTGGGTGCTGGTTTGCGACAGTATAGGCGGCTTTTTTAGGATCTGTCTGCCTTAATTTTGATGTCCAGAACACTTTCACATAAACTATATTAGTTTACACTTTGACAGTGACACTTTTCCAGCATCCAGTATGCGCTTTACATCATCTGAAGATGAACCTGAAAAGGTTCGAAATCCGGTTCATGGAATAAAGCATTATTATTCAAAAAAGTGACTGGTTGCAGTTATGTATAACTTATTTACATAAATAATGTATGTACAGGGATATCAGCAGGTCGTACTTCAACTAAGTCGTGGAAATAACTGTTGTTCTAAGGAAACTCCTGTTATCTTGTTATCTGAATTGGGCTTCAAATCTTGATCAAAAGACAGACATAAAAGTGATAAAATGTATTTAAATACTGCAAAAATAAATTTGTAAGCAAAATATATAGTTTCGTGTGATGTGAAAGGGAAGCAACAAGAAAGGTTTTTGTGTGTTTTACTGCTGCGATCACCAGTCCGAAGACTCCATGCAGTTATCGACGCAAGTGTATCTCTGTTTAACGACTACAACCTACATCCATTTTAATCAAACACTTCCTTACTATTCTGACGATTGCGTGACGCCTTCAAATGCGTCTTGTCAATCGATCCCTTATACTGTTCCAGTAGAACTATAATTTTCTTTTTTCTCCCCGATTCGATTTTATATCTCCTCCTTAGATGTTCTATCTAACCATCTAATTTTCAGCATTATTCTGCAGTGTCATATTTGACTAGTTGCATCCTCTTTTTGTCTGAACTGTTGTTGATCGTCCAAGATTCACTTCCGTAAAAGGCTCACTCCAAACACCTTCAGAAATGCTTCCTAACTTTCAAAATGGTATTCGATGTTAACTTGTCCCCACGTACGAATGTTTTTATGTTTGCTATTTTTAGTGTATACTTCGTATCCTATCTTACCTCGGACATCTTTAGTTGTATCCTGCCGAAATGATAGAATTAATGAATGACACAATTAATGGCATTTGACGTAGGGACGTTAATAACTCCGCACAACTAGTCACAAGCTTAGCGGCTTGACTAAGCAGTTTTAAAATGAACTTAAAATTGTAGTGTAGATGCCGAAGACGGTAAGAAACGTATCAGAACCCACCGCCCATATGAAACCAAAAAGTCCGCTTACCGCCTTGTAGCGAGCAAGGCCTGGATACTTACGTCAACAGTGAGGACGGAACTCTTCTGCGCAGCAACGGAGGACGAAATGCACGATCGTCATGCCACACAACGCCGTTTCAAGCCCGAAGGGAGAATTCCAGCACTCGTAGGACTTTTTCACTCCCTCGATAACACTTCTACGAATCTACAGGTCGTCAGCGGCAGGTGTAATCCAGACGGCGGAGCAGGGCGAAAGCGCGTAGAGGAGCTGACCGCAACCACAGCGATGGCCAGACGTGCAATGCTCTCTTCCACCGCGGCGGTCCCTGACGCCCTCGTCGGCCTATTACGTAACGGCCGGCTCGGAACTGTGCTGCCAGCCCTGAGTCCTGCCGGTAATGACGGCTATGAAGCCACAGGAAGCGTGCTATAGCATTTCCCGTAGCGTGGCGTCCAACCCACGCTAATACTCGCTTCTGCTCTGGCGTCACTTGCGTCTCCTGCAACGCAATGTAAGAATCCTTACGCGCCTCAAGCCTTAACAGTGGCAGTGGAAACATTTTTATATTTCCTCACAGCCCATGATTATCAGAACTCTCTTTCTAGATTTAAGGCTTATGTTCCGTAGAAGCAGCCATCATTGGCTGCTCTAGTCAACCTCTTGGTCCAAGTGGTTTTAGCTTCCAAGGTAGCAGAATTCCACAGTTTCACCTACTTCGTGATCCACGATTTTATGTTAAGCTTATTGCTAATCTAATTTTTGTTACAAATATTTACTATCAAAAAGAGTCTTGATCAAAATTTATTTATTACGGTAAACGGTCTCGACTATTACTGTGGTCATCTTCAGACCTATAAGTCGCATACGAAGCTTTAATTAGCCACTACACCTCTCCCTCCCTCCCTTCTCCCCCCCAGTCCTTTTGTATTCCCCTCCTCTGCCTCCCCCCTCCCTGTCGCGTCTGCCCCCCACCCCTCTTATGGGTCCTCATCCTCCATCAGCTCCTTTCCCGGTTCCCCCCTCCCCCCTTCGCTTTTACTCTCCTTCCCCCCCCCCTTTTTGTTTTCCCATCTTCTGTCCAGTTTCCCCCCACCTGCTCTCGACTGTGGTGTCACCTTTGCCGACTTTTTCGTGCAGTGTTCTAGTGACTATTCAGTGTTGTTTGTCTTTCCCGTGTTGCGAACAGAAACCATGCTGTCGCTGGGTGTGAATTTTATATCCTTTGCGAACAGAATCCAGACTGTCGCCGTGTTTTTTAATTGTCTATTGTGTTCCCTGTCTGCTCCGAATGTATTTTTATTCGCTTCATCATCGCTCTGTTGTTTGTTTTAAGTTCCCCGTTTTCTTTTCACCTTGTTACTCACTAAGTCCCCGATTTTATCGCCTGTTTTTTATTATTATTTATTCTCCTGCTCTTTGTCAGAAAATCTGTAGGCTGCAGAGCGGCGTCCTAAGCTGCTGCCAGCCCGCCCCCCTTCGGGGGGAATTGAAATTCAATAAAGGAAAAAAAAAACTTTAATTAGAGGGTTACATGCATTAAAGAAAATACATAAAGTTATAAACCTATAAAACGATGAATTACCAACGAGTAAGAACCTCCTTCTGCTGGAGAATCACTACTGGAGAAACCAGTGCATGTCTTACTATATACTGTATAATGAGGCCCCGCCAACTTCTGACGGAATCACGTCATTACTAACCAATGGGTTATAGGTCGAATAACAATGTAAAATTTCTTAGTCAAACGAACATTGTCGAGAAAGAAAAATACTACACACTAAACTTAGCTTATTAAACAGCTATTGTCAATTAAGAAGCGTTAAAAATATTTAAACATGTAGGACAAATGAACTTCGTTTTGACAGTACATGGGTTGCGCTCTCAAGGCCTGTTAGTGAACCATTTGGAACCACTGGTTGCCATGGTGAAGTTGGACGCCGTTCCAAAGAAGAGGCAGCAGGCTTCTTTCCACTGAAGTTGTAAAGTCGACAGGCAAACTAGTGATTGCCATCGTGAGGATAAACGCCAGTGAAAAGATGTGGCAACAGGCTTCTTTCTAACGAAGTTCTTTTTTCCTTTTCTTTTTTTTCTGTCTTGACAATGTTCATTTAACTGAGAAATTTTACATTGTTATTCGACTTATAACCAATTGCTTAGTAATGATTCAAATGGCTCTGAGCACTATGGGACTTAACTTCCGAGGTAATCAGTCCCCTAGAACGTAGAACTACTTAAACCTAACTAACCTAAGGACATCACACACATCCACGCCCAAGACAGGATTCGAACCTGCGACCGGAGCGGTCACGCGGTTCCAGACTGTAGCGCTTAGAACCGCTCGGCCACTCTGTCCGGCGCTTAGTAATGACATCATCAGAAGTGGGCGGAGCCTCCATTATATATAGTAAGACGTGCACTGGTTTCTCCAGTAGTGATCCTCCAGCAGATGGAGGTTCTTACTCATTGGTAATTCATCGTTTTCCAGCTTTATGCCTTTATGTATTTTCTTTAATGTATGTAGCCCTCTAATTAAAGCTTTGTATACGACTTACAGTTCTGAAGATGAGCACAGTAATTGTTGAAACCGATTATCGTAATAAATAAATTGTGATCAAAACTGTTTTTGATAGTAAATTTTTGTAACACATTGATCACTGTTCACTCCCGTAATGTATTCAAAAGTAATTAATTTCTGTTACTTTTTATTACGTTGGCCTTTATTTGGTTTACTCCAGGCCATTTGTCACGCCCAGACACCATTCCATTCAAAATCTCCTGCAATTTGTCCTTGATTTCGATGATGATAACAATGTCATTAGCGGTGAGCAAACAATACCCGCGTTCGAACGGGCGCCAAATTTCCCTGCACGCGGCAGGCGTTCGATACAGTATCGAGCCTTTTCGAGCAACCACGTGATATCTGACTATGCGCTGCTAGTGCAAGGGTTACGCGAGAAACTGCAGCCTAGCCACAACAATAAGCTATGACTCTGCTTAAAATTTGAGTTTCCTGAAATTCGAAAAGAAGCAAATATTACCACTGCGTAAACTCCTGTTATATTTGAATAAATTTGCGGTAAGAGTACTTCTACAGTGCCGGCATGTATGCATACATTTATGGCCACTTTCAAGTGAAGGTAACAGGCAAAGGCGAAAATGTAGTACCCTGAAAAAAATATTTCACTGAACTCAGAACAATATTTGATTTGATTTTAAGAGCTTAATGATTTACACAGTGTGTAAGAAAACATAATTTTAAATCTCTCTGTAAATACCGTTTGAAAACTAGATGGCGGCATTAAGATGAAAGAAGTAAAAAAGTGGATCAAGAATTAAATACCAAAGAAAACAAATACATCGCGATCAACTGACTAACTGCCATTGCGAGAATAAATTACAACGAGAATACCAGTGTTGGAGATAGAAAATTCCAGCAGACGTCGCTAGATCGAAGGACGAGCGAATGCTCGATGTTTAGACAGAGTCATGATTGCAGTCTCTTACTTCTTTATTAGTGACCTACTCGCTAGAAGGTACAGTATTTTAGTCCCTGTTTTATAGTGAATAAAAACCCTAAGACTGGTCGCGGACATATTACCAACAACAGTCACTAAGTCGTGTGCTAATCGAAAGATCGAACAGAAGCCGAGATTTCCCGAATTGTGGCGTAAACTGTTCGCACAGTTCGAGTCGCGTTCGAATACAGTCCTAAATGTCATTACCGGATCGTGTGAGTCATTCGCTTCTGCATGATTCCCATAGCCTCAGTAAATTTGGACCACGATATTTTTCCTCTAGACTGTATATAGAATAAACTCGTTCTGAAGTGTGTCTTCAAACATGCGAACACAGCCGTAAGCAACTAAAAACATATCATGTAATTAATTGTACTTACCATTAAATAAAGATGATATTTACCTCCAGTAATAAGAGTGACTACATCGTCTTCAGTAATTTAAACATCGCGTGCCGTACATAATTATGCAAAGCACAGTCGCCAAGCGTCCTTATCTAAAATATGAAGGTGCATGACATGGAAGTTCTTATGAGAACAAAAGTGTTTCCACGTGATGTAAATGTCACATCCATCTAGAAGCACTAAGAAAAGCAAACCTTGCAATAAGTCCTTGAAACACACTGTTTATACTCACTCAACGAACCGCCACACGTGCAATATGCTTGACCAATTTCGGACTGTCAGTCAGAGAATAAAACTATAAGAATCTTACGACTATCCATACGACTTCAAAAGTATCTCTGTCACTTAGTAACAATTATGTGAAAAACATATTATATAAATAAATCGGTGTTGCACAGAACAACATTTCAGCATCTTTAGTACATACGTCGATGAGTATTTCAGGGACTGAACATAAACTATTGACATCTACCGCTATATCTACACGGGTACTTGGGTTCATCGGAGCACCTTCACAATAATACTCTATTATTCCACTCTGGAACAGAGCGCGGAAATAGCGGACTCCTATATCTTTCCGTGTGAGCTCTGATTTCCCTTATATTATTATTATGATCATTTCTCTCTACGTAGGCCGGCATCAACAAAATATTTTCACGTTCGGAGGAAAAAGTTGGTGACAGAAATTTCGCGAGAATATCCCACCGCAAGGAAACACTCTTTTGTTTTAATGACGTCCACGCCAAATCCTGTATCATGTCCGTGACACACTCACAACTATTTCTCGACAATACAGAACATGCTGCTCTTTTTCAACTTTCTAGATGGACTCCGTTAATCCAATCTGGTAAGGATCTCACACCGTGCACCAATACTCCTAAAGAGGACGGACAACCGTAATGTAGGCAGTTTCTTTAGTACATTTTTTCCATCTTCTTAGTGTTCTCCTAATAAATCGCAGTCTTTGGTAAGCCTGGGAAACGGCCTTATTGCAGTGGAGACACCGGTTCCCGTGAGATCACCGAAGTTAAGCGCTGTCGGCGTGGTCGACACTTGGATGGGTGACCATCCAGGCCGCCATGTGCTGTTGCCATTTTTCGGGGTGCACTCAGCCCCGTGATGCCAATTGAGGTGCTACTTGACCGAACAGTAGCGGCTTTGGTCAAGAATACCATCTTACGACCGGGAGAGCGGTGTGCTGACCCCACATCTCTCCTATCCGCATCCTCCACAGAGGATGACAGGCCGGTTGGATGGTCCAGTAGGCCACTCGTGGCCTGAAGACGGAGTGCTTTTTTTTTTTGGTTCGCCTACCCCCCAGACATTTTCTGTGTGTTCTTTCCTATTTCAATTGTTCCTAACTGTAGCTCCTACTTATTTAGTTGAATGTACTGCCTTTAGATTTGATTGATGTATCGTGTAACCGCAGTTTAAAGGATTCATTTTAGCACTCAGCTGCCAATTTCCGCGCTGAGACGAGCAGGCTTTCGTCCTATAGATTCTCCTCCAGAGATCGTACGCTTTCAGTGCTCGTGATGCGGTCGCAAGGTGGCGCGCACCGGCAGAGATGATCGACCGAGCGAGCGTGCGGAGCGAAGGGCAGTTAGTAAGACCGTGTCGTTGGTAGTGGAAACGAGAGGCAACTTTGGCGGCGAATACTGTCGCTATGGAACTGTCCATTCTGGTAGGCGCATTTTGGAATGGAATGCGTAGTGTGGTTGTTAGCCGATTATATGTTGTTGTGGGTCGCCACTCGTGACCTTCCTTTCCGATGCTGTTCGGCACGGTACGATTGTATTTACATAATTCGTTTGAGACATTTTCTCCCCTTCATGTGGGAAGTGCGATGAACCCGAGACAGATTACTGGTTTATTCTCAATCACGAAACTCTGTCCACAATTTATTTTGTGGTTCGGCCTTCGCAACTCGTGCCATTCTGACTGGGGTAAATCGTGTTAGCGTCTGATTGCGACCTTGGGGCTTACTGTGTATTATTTCTTAATCTTATTGTTTAGTCGGTTTCAAAATGCACTCCGTATTACTGAAAGACCGATGCAAGATTGTATGGTCATTTCGCCATATCTTTCTGCGGAGTATTGCTCGTTTGGGTCCATCAAGGACGTGTAATTATTGTAAGGCTAATTTATCATTGTATGTCTTTCCTACAGGTAATCTTATGTAAGTGTGATTTGAATTGCTTGTTTGAAATACCTAGGGTTTAAGTGTGATTAGGTTACTACTTGCTGGCAGTGAAATTTTGTTTAACGTGTTTTGGTACTAATTTCATGTTGTTTTATCTAATATTGTTCTAAGTGCACTGCCTTGGGTCTATTAGGATAGGATTACTTATTTAAGGAGTTTAAGTTATAGCTTGTTCGTTGTCGTATTGGGAAGCGTGATTAACTGGCTCGTAATTTCTTACTATTTGTTGTCTCTCTGAGCTTTGGTTATGGGTCTCACCAGCCATTTCGGCCCCTTGCGTATCTTTCTTACTTAGTAGACTTTAATGTTCCGTTTATGCTCCAGGTACATCCAATAACAGTTGTTTGTTTTGAAGTTAATACTGTCTGAGAGAATATATGTGAAACAAAATCGGTCTGAGACTTTGTACCTCGCACTATTGATCAGGTCGACAATTGGTGGTCGAACGGGACAACTTGCCGCTATCAACGTTGCCTGTCGTGTATGGTGTTCACGTCTGTACCTGGTTGGCGCCTGGAGCCCAGATATTTTTATAAGTTAAGTATCGTTTGCTGGTCCAAGATTCACAAACGTAAAAGGAATTTCTGTTTACGTAATTGTTACCTATACTTTCCAGGCATTAGCTAAGTTGTGTTTCAGAAGAAGGACGTGCATCTTTAAAGTTGCTTGTTCCGTTTATTCAGTTATAAATGTATTTACCAAGCGTGTCATTTACTGTCTGTAAGTCAGTTTTGTCACTGTTCAGTTTGTCTTCAGTCTAGTCGCCGAGATACTTAACACTGAAAGCATTTCATTGTAATCGCATTACAATAATCCTGAGAAAACTGCATTAACGTAAATTGGCTTCTGACACTTATATGAAGTGATTGATCCCTATCATTCTATTGTTAATCAAGGTGCAATAATCGCATGAAAGTTACATTTGCGTAAATCGGCTGTTGCCGTCTGATGTGTAACTAGTAATCACTGTAACGACAAGTAGTTCAGGGAATTGTTATTTAATCCCAGTTTATTGTTTTACTGATTGTATCTGTATAAGAATTTTTGTCTCAAGGGCAAACTTGTGCCATTCATTTGACAAAATTTTTCATTATATTTGTTTACATGAATAAAGCTGTGTGCAATAAAAAGTGAATGAAGTTCTCCCTCCCCCTAGGTCGAGTCCTTCCAGTTCAATCCTTATGAGGGTTTGAGGCGCCGACGTATCTCCTCAACACGCACCATACATATATCTTATTTAAGTCGTTTTGCAATCGGTGCTGATATTCTGATGACTTTACTAGACGATAAAAGACAGAATCATTTGCAAACAACCTAAGATGGCTGCTCAGATTGTCTCCTAAATCGTTTATACTGATGAGGAACAGCAAATGGCCTATGACACTACCTTGGGGAACTCTAGAAATCATTCCTATTTTACTCGAAGACTTACCGTAGATTTTTACGAACTATGACCTCCCTAACAGGAAATCACGAATCCAGTCGCATAACAGACGGTCTTCCATAAGCATGCAATTGATGTTCAGTATAATATTGTTAATCGATGTATGTAATACAATGCTGAATTTCAAATTTAGTATCCTAGTACCTGAAGTAGAAAAATTAGTGAAAATATGTCCACATTTTGGTGTGAACCAAAATGATGACCATTACAGTATGTGACAAACAAGGAGAAACGACGGCAGAAATCAATTGTGGGCAGCACAAACTTTTTAGTAATAGTACTTCCAATTAATTGCGTGATCTGTCTTCAGCTACTTTTCGCTACTGTCCATCGCTACGTTTTGAGATACACTTGAGAATGAGCAACGCCCGAGACTGGTAAAAATTTTATACACAATCAGGTGGAAACACGTCATTCTTAGAATCTTATTAACATCACTCTGAATCTTACCCCATCTCCCCCCTCCCTCCCATACCATTTCTATTATTTTCGTTACCGCTTCCTCGATATATTGACCGTACACTAGCGGTGAAAGATTGCATCCATATCTTAACAGCTTTTCAATATGTGTGTGCCGTTGTTCTCGACCCTATTGCCTCAAATAATGCCAGATTACACCCGGTAGTCTGCGAAGGCACAACCAGGGATTGGGCCTTTCCGGTAATTGTGGGTAAATGCTGTCAATCAATCGATTCTGTCATGACCTCTGAGTGCCTCGAGTAATAGAGAATCCCTCTACCACAGTTATCGCCTTGAGGCATCAGAAAATGTAGGAGACGACATCCCTCATGTCTCTCGTATTAGCGAGACTGTTTTTCTGCATCTGACGAGTAACCGCCAAGATCACATCGTGAGCCTCAGCCGCACATCCTAATCAGGTGGTAACACCCACTGCCATCAAATGAGTGCATGGGTAGGACAGATTTCATATCTAATCGCGGTGTGGGTTGCCAAGGGGCTCCATCGTGGCTGCAAAACCCCTGGGAACTGCATCCACGTGATACGTCGCCTGACATCTGAAATGTTTCCCATGTCCCGTGGTCCACAGCCCGTGCATGTCACATATTATGTGGCGGCAATCCCTGGTTAAGAAAACCGAGGTGCATGACGGTGCATGAACGGTGCATGAACGGAGAAAGACGCCTCCTCATGTATTTTCCAAGTGTACCTTTTCATCTGGGTTAATGCTTTTGGATAGAATTTCGTTAAAGAATCTAATTCCCAAACGCATGGCAACCGATCTGTAAATTTTCCTGGAGATTTTTTACTATTCCACGTCCTGAATTAATGACGGAAGTGGTACGACAGAAACATAGCAGTTGAATAGGAAGTACGAACACGTACTTGACGTATAAGCTGATCTTACATATGGGATCTGTGTGTGGTCCGCACACAGAACCTTTAGCAATGTAGGGTCAAGATCTTTTTTCGGGGAGGGTTTAGTTTTAGGGCGCGAAAATAACTGAGGTCATAAGCACCTATGTCATAACCTTAGACCACTAGTAAGCAAAAGAAATTAAAATCGACTACACATTAAGCCTAATCGACGGAAGGAAGGAACTAAAAGCAAGCACTTCCCCTTGGAGGAAGGCCCTAAAAGTACGCCGTAGTGACAGCGGGGGGCCCAAGCCAAAGATTGAATTCCTTCGTCATACTGCTACGAAGGATAAAAAGTAAAACACGGTCGATATCCCACGCGTCATTAGCTAAAACGCCCGATGCTCAGACGGAAAACATACACTGGAATGTAAGCGGTTAAAAGAAGAACATTCGGTCAGGAAATGACGAACCTTCAAAGCTTTATGACAATGAGGACAAAGTGGTGGAGGATCACCACAAATGGCGATGGATAGAAAGACAGTATCCAATGCGCAAAAGAGTTAAAATGATCTAGCGGCGAAAGGGCCGATAGGAAGTCGGCCAAGACACTTGGAAGGGTTTAATTCCCCGTAGATGGTTCCCGCGAAGAGAAGACCATTGGTGATGGCAAAGTGACACCATCTGCCGAAATATGGCTACACAGAGAACATCCGAAGGAATGGAAAATCTAGCATGCAGACACAGTACTGCAGCCACACCGACGTGACCAGGAACCCACATGAACATCGCAGTGGCTACCTCAATAGCTAGAAAGCGGAAGCTTTCTAGGACCCGTTGGCTTAAGGGATGGACTGTGTGCAGCATACAGCGCCTCTGAAGCGTACAGGGCATCGGAGAATATGACAGTTAAAAAGCCCGTGTCACAGCATGTACTGGGTGGCCTGAGAGAGGACAGAGCAGTGTTATGTCAATGACGATGGCACACTCGACACTGCACTCAGTCTTAGAGCTATCAGTGGGCACGAAGATGCTATCGTAGAGTGCGAAGGTCGGGAAACTTACAACCACACAACACCCAGTCCCTGAGCGGAGAAAATCTCCGACCCAGCCGGGAATCGAATCCGGGCCGTTACGTATGACATTCCGTCGTGCTGACCACTCAGCTACCAGGGGCGGACTAATTTAACAATAAAATACGTCAATAGCAGAGCAAAAAATTGCAATTGGTATAAATCTGTGATTTTCTCCACAAATTTCTGAGTGTTGGCCGAAGAATAGTCCAGGTAGATTTAGTGTGAATGTTTCTTGGTTTAATCGCCCAGGTGTGGCATTAATTTTAACTCCTACAGCAGCTGCTACTCATGAATAACATCTCAATCGCAAGGCTGTTGGTGAATTTCTTTGTTAACACGAGTACTTGACCAGTCGCTGTCCCATATCCATCATGGATCAACAGAGATAAGATATTTGTTCGTTCCAGGGATGTAAAAAGTCTGTACAGGAGTATTCCTTTTGCCCTTTCCGGACCACCGGTTGCTTAGCATGTGATTTCCCCGCCAGGGTTGAAGACTTGATGGCTTGTTACACAGCTGTAGAAGGAGACGTGGATGCTACAGTGGTACTGGGCGATTTCATAACCGCAGTATTGTATATGAGGTCTCAAGTCTGCGTGGCCGTGTCAATCATGGAGCCAGGCGTATCAAGAAAGACACTATAAGTGCCGGATGGTGAAATGTTTGACGAGCCAACAACTTGTGAGCGATAGGCTAGAATACTTTTCCCTCACGCTGATCTCTTGGACGCCTCACTCATAGAGATGCCGGGACATTCAAGGGAGGGGGCGGCACGGTCGCCATTACAATTGTTACAGTTGAGAAGGAGGCGGGGAATCGCCCTCGTAGCCGGCTGTTGTGGTCGAGCGGTTCTAGGCGCTTT
The DNA here is from genome assembly GCF_023864275.1 of Schistocerca cancellata. Lineage (NCBI taxonomy): Eukaryota > Metazoa > Arthropoda > Insecta > Orthoptera > Acrididae > Schistocerca > Schistocerca cancellata. The sequence goes on along the minus strand of NC_064630.1, from coordinate 614,309,199 downwards.
AGTCGGGAACCGCCCGACCGCTACGGTCGCAGGTTCGAATCCTGCCTCGGGCATGGATGTGTGTGATGTCCTTAGGTTAGTTAGGTTTCATTAGTTCTTACTTCTAGGGGACTGATGACCTCAGGTGTAAAGTCCCATAGTGCTCAGAGCCATTTCATTTTCGCCCTCGTAAACATCTTACGGCACGTAACACATTTGACCATGTTTTGACAGGACACATGAGTGTGGTTGTAACATTGAGACTGGTAGCAAAACTTCGGGTTTGGAATGTGTAGTCGACCTGTGATTTCATAGCCTGCCTTGATCTTCGATAGAAGCACTACTCGATTAACTGTGAGAAAAAGTGTGCGTATCGGCATTAAGTCTGCATCAACCTTTTTCATTACCTGATGGATTACAGTGACACCCCAGTCAGAGACCCAGCGTTAAATTTCCCCCTTGGTCAGACAATCAAGCATCTGGGTGTAAATAACACCACGCGAAGAATTCAGTGTACAATGGGCTTCAACATGAACAGGATACTTGTGAAGGAGTGAAGTTGTCGGGAATGACAGTCACAATTGGTCTCCAAAAGCAAAGTCCCGTTACGTAAACGAGAGAAGGATTTCACAGGGCCTGCAGTTGGATCAACACCTTTCTCTGTAATAAATTGGTTAATTGTAGCAAAGGTCTGACCTTCTTCGGTTCATGATACTATGAGGAACCGAGATACAGGTGGGAGAGTCTTTGAATCTTTAGTCTCATTCCGTTAATGTTTTGCAGACCTAGAGAGATGATGATAGGCTCATTGCGAAAAAATGCCCGATGTTTGAAAGCGTCTCTGTTGGCATGCTCCTCCCAACATCAGAGGGGGCCTCACCGACTTTAGGTGGTTGTTTACACCTCAGGTCACATACCCCAAACTCCGGACAGAGGAACCAATAGGCAACTGAGAAGGTAACAACTCAGGCAGCGACCCCTCCCTTGGCCTGGAGTGTACTTATTTTTATTTATTTATTTATTTAGTGCCAAATTACAGACCTGTTACCTGATATTTAAAACAGGTCGTACATCTTGCAATTTTCGTTTCTCATCTTTTTACAGTTTGCTTTTATTTTGTTCTATCTACAACATTTACAAAGAATGATACTTTACAAAATATCAATAATTTAAGGTTGAAATATGGATGAAATTTTTTTGTTTTTTAAGAAGAACATAAAAATATGATGGGAAAGAGGAGAGATTTGTAAGTACCATTACCGAATGTGACTGATGGTGAATATCTCGGAATGTAGTGTACCAGGTGCTAAAGGCGCACCCTACATGTATACCCGGGGGCTGGGAATTACGCGTTACCCAGTCACCTGTTAGGTGGCAAACGCGTCGCCGGCCTTCAAGATCGCACAGGGAGGAAGAAGAAACAAAGAGAAACCTCAAACGCCGAAGCGAAGGAAGGAGAGGAATTGGAGAACGAGGAAAGAAAGAAAAAGCAGGTGGGGGACTGTTCCGATGGTGGGCTATCGAAACTTTGGAACGCATTCCAGAAATTATCCAAGACATGTTCCCCAAGGGAGAGGGAAAAAGAATAGGAGGAGGATAGGCATGCAGCACAAGAAGGGAACGGATGCTGCAAAGGCTGGAGCTCTGTGGTAGCCAATCACGAATTCAGGAAAGAGTGCTGAGTCCCCTGGAGTAAGGTTCAAGATGCCAGCACAAAAGAAGCAAAGAGACACGATTAACTTTTTTTCTTGAGATGTGAAAACCAAATGAAGGAGCATGACATAATGCTTCAATAGTACGGCTATCGTGTTGTATTGTATTGAGTGTAACTGTGACCTAGAAACGATGGAGAGGCTTCGTCCCTGCCGTAGTGCGCAGTGGTTCACAGCCCCACAACTAGCCACAGCGGTCCAGTCACCCCACCCTCGCTCCACACCGAACCCAGGGTTATATTTCGGTTCGGACCCCAGTTGACCCCCCCCCCCCCCCCAAACCTCTAACCCCCACCCCCCCAGCCCTCGGAACGTCTCACACCAGACGAGTGTAACCACAATGTTTGCGTGTTAGAGTAATGATGGTGTACGCATACACGGAGAAATTGTTTGCGCAGCAGTCGCCGACGACATAGTGTCACTGAGGCGGAATAAGGGGAACCAGCCCGCATTCGCCGAGGCAGATGGAAAACCGCCTTAAAAACCATCCACAGGCTGGCCGGCACACCGGACCTCGACACTAATCCGCCGGGCGGCACGCCTTCCCGCCCAGAAAGCAGTGAGTCAGACTGCACGGGTAACCGGGTGGGCTTTATGGTACGGCTGACTCCTGACGGTTTGTAACTTTTATTCAATTCAGGACGGAAGCAGTGTTCAGCATTTTCCTGGCCTTTATTGATACTTTGTTATTAACGACCCGTTATCCCTCCATTCGTCTTGCGATTGATTTTAAGAATGAGCTAATGAGATTTTTTCCCTTCCTGCTTACAGTCCTTTGCGTCGTACCGCTTCTTTGCCTTAAATCACGTTTGTAAAAACTGACGTATTACATTTTGTTTAAGAGTCGTGCTCTCCAATTTCCTGTGCGCACGTAATGCAGTTAAAATGTGACAATAATCTCTGGATTTGATCAGTCATAGCTACACTCTTGGAAATGGAAAAAAGAACACATTGACACCGGTGTGTCAGACCCACCATACTTGCTCCGGACACTGCGAGAGGGCTGTACAAGCAATGATCACACGCACGGCACAGCGGACACACCAGGAACCGCGGTGTTGGCCGTCGAATGGCGCTAGCTGCGCAGCATTTGTGCACCGCCGCCGTCAGTGTCAGCCAGTTTGCCGTGGCATACGGAGCTCCATCGCAGTCTTTCACACTGGTAGCATGCCGCCACAGCGTGGACGTGAACCGTATGTGCAGTTGACGGACTTTGAGCGAGGGCGTATAGTGGGCATGCGGGAGGCCGGGTGGACGTACCGCCGAATTGTTCAACACGTGGGGCGTGAGGTCTCCACAGTACATCGATGTTGTCGTCAGTGGTCGGCGGAAGGCGCACGTGCCCGTCGACCTGGGACCGGACCGCAGCGACGCACGGATGCACGCCAAGACCGGAGGATCCTACGCAGTGCCGTAGGGGACCGCACCGCCACTTCCCAGCAAATTAGGGACACTGTTGCTCCTGGGGTATCGGCGAGGACCATTCGCAACCGTCTCCATGAAGCTGGGCTACGGTCCAGCACACCGTTAGGCCGTCTTCTGCTCACGCCCCAACATCGTGCAGCCCGCCTCCAGTGGTGTCGCGACAGGCGTGAATGGAGGGACGAATGGAGACGTGTCGTCTTCAGCGATGAGAGTCGCTTCTGCCTTGGTGCCAATGATGGTCGTATGCGTGTTTGGCGCCGTGCAGGTGAGCGCCACAATCAGGACTGCATACGACCGAGGCACACAGGGCCAACACCCGGCATCATGGTGTGGGGAGCGATCTCCTACACTGGCCGTACACCACTGGTGATCGTCGAGAGGCACTGAATAGTGCACGGTACATCGAAACCGTCATCGAACCCATCGTTCTACCATTCCTAGACCGGCAAGGGAACTTGCTGTTCCAACAGGACAATGCACGTCCGCATGTATCCCGTGCCACCCAACGTGCTCTAGAAGGTGTAAGTCAACTACCCTGGCCAGCAAGATCTCCGGATCTGTCCCGCATTGAGCATGTTTGGGACTGGATGAAGCGTCGTCTCACGCGGTCTACACGTCCAGCACGAACGCTGGTCCAACTGAGGCGCCAGGTGGAAATGGCATGGCAAGCCGTTCCACAGGACTACATCCAGCATCTCTACGATCGTCTCCATGGGAGAATAGCAGCCTGCATTGCTGCGAAAGGTGGATATACACTGTACTAGTGCCGACATTGTGCATGCTCTGTTGCCTGTGTCTATGTGCCTGTGGTTCTGTCAGTGTGATCATGTGATGTATCTGACCCCAGGAATGTGTCAATAAAGTTTCCCCTTCCTGGGACAATGAATTCACGGTGTTCTTATTTCAATTTCCATGAGTGTACAACTATCAAAGGGACATCATAGGTTGACTTCTTACAATACATTTTTAGTATCTGTCAATGAGTAGCAGCTAGTTCTAAACGAAGAACAATGTAAGTTAATGCAGATGAGCAGGAAAAACAATCCGTTATGTTTGAATACGGTATTAGTAGTACGCTCACGGAGACAGTCATGTCAATTAAATACCTAGGCGTAACGTTCCAAAGCTGTAAGAAATGGAACGAGCGTGCTAGGACTGTAGTAGGGAAAGCGAATGGTCGAATTCGGTTTATTTGAAAAATTTTATGGAGGTGTAGGACCTTTAGAGAACCGGCATTTGAAGGTGACTGCAGAACGATTTTACTGCCGCCAAAGTCCGTTTCGAGTAAGACAAGAAAGATAAGGTAAATTAGATCTCATACGGAGGCATATAGATAGCCCTTTTCCCTCGCTCTGTTTGCTAGTGGAAAAGGAAAGGAAATAATTAGTGGAGGTGCAATACCCTTCTCTCTCACCCGACGTCTGCTTGCGGAGTATGTATGTAGACGCAGACTGTTCCGTCATTATTATGTTAAAAGTGACTCTCACTTTCATTCCGACGTTCTGCTGTTTAGAACAGTTCATAATCTCGAAAAACTGTTGAAAATTTTCTGTGAAATTATTAATTAAGGTAAAGTGATGGCAATTTGTCTGGGCGTCATATTAGGTGAGATGAGCATGACTTGCTTTTATGATTTCGTTTACTGTCTGTCACGATGAGAAAGCAAAAATGCACACTTGTTGCTTGCGTAATCAGGTTTGACAGCTTTGAGACTCGAGTAACGAGATAAATTTTACACAGCTCGAGGTCAGAGTAAACGGTCGTCGTCGCCTTTGGTAGAGATGGTGTCCAATTATCTAATGTCTTTCCAAAATGATGCAATTCTGCGGATGACAAGATAAAACCCTTCGCAATCTCTTAAAGATTATTGTTTATGACGTTTTTCCACTACCGTCACGTGTTTTCTCCACGTTTCTGAACATAATTGAGCGTAATGTGAGGAATTAGACATAGACCAACGTAACCTAAAACACACCAGGGAAGTTTCAAAATGAGAAACGATATAGGTGATGTGTCTAGAAATTAGTACTCAAAATTCTAAATAAATATATCATAACCAGAAAGCTATGGAAGTTGCGGCTTGCACTGAGAACGGCTCATACGAATATACAAGACGTGCACTTTGGTAAAACTACTGACATCTCATCTGTTAGTTAACGTACACGTAATGCTATCGGAAAATCGCAGTAAAGAACACAACAGTACTGAATGCTACCTCGAGGGCGAAGAGTAATGTGAAATGTTGGCTGACAGTTACACTGTGTGTGTGTGTGTGTGTGTGTGTGTGTGTGTGTGTGAGTTCTGAGAGGGGAGCGGGAGGGGGGGCTACACTTCACCACGCTGTTCACATTAGTTGAAGTAACAATGAAAACGTAACTGGCTTGGAAGTCAGTAGGAAATGCTGTATCATACAAATAACCCTTCATTGGAACACTATGTATAGTTTTAAATTCTGCAGTAAAACCATTCTTTCTGTTTCTTTTCTTTCGTTCCCTCCATTAATCAGTGGCAGTTATGTGCCATGTAGAGAGGTCACACTTCTAGATCCTGTTAGGTACGCAAGTAAAGAAAATTTGACTGAGTTACAATTCCTCAGTTTCGTCGTATATCACATAGGGTGATTCAGAAAGAAAGAACATATTTAAATTATTTTTATAGACAAACTATAGAGGATGAAAACGCTTTGTCACTGGATAGGGGAAGGTTCAAGGTTTGGTACAATTTCAACTGGGCATTTTTGGTGGTTCAGAATGGCTCTGAGCACTATGGGACTTAACTTCTGAGGTCATCAGTCCTCCAGAACTTAGAACTACTTAAACCTAAGTAACCTAAGACCATCACACACATCCATGCCCGAGGCATGGTTGGAACCTGCGACCGTAGCGATCGCGCGGTTCCACTTACTGCCTAGAACCGCTCGTCCACTTCGTCCGGCTTTTTTGGTGGTAACATGGCGACTACATCACAAGAAAAATCATTTTTTGTGTAGGAATTTGCTCGAAGTCAATGCATTCTTCACGTGTAACGCGCATTCCGCCGTCGATGCGGCAAGAAACCGCCTCTGCCCAAGTATATTTATGACTTTCATACAATAGTCTCGGAAGTAGGCTGGATATGCAAAGGGAACAGGACTGTTAAGCACGCACGTCTGATGAAAATGTCCGGAGTATCAGAGATGTGTTCGCCAACAAGATGGGCAAGGGCAGGAACTTCGTCTCCCTCAAACAACGATGTTGCGTCTGCATATGACGCGTTGCAAGCTGCAGTTACTACAACCATTGCGTCCCGGTGGCCGTAACAGGAGGCACTAATTTTATATTTCAGTTCTCCAGGGTATGGCAGACGACACTTTTTACGAACGACTCATCTAGTTTGGTCGACTCGATGTTTCTTTTATTGGGATATATCAACCAGGTAAATCATGTGAGACAGCTCTCCATCAACTCGTTGGGAGAGTGGAGAAAGCACATCACTTTCAAGAAATAGCCCTCTGCATCTTCCTGGACATCGAGGAGGCCTTTAGTAATACAACCCTCGATTCCACGGTTAGGGCAGCAGAGGTGCATGACCTAGGGATCACTATATGTAGGTGGACTAGGGTCGTGCTTAGTGGAAGAAACGTAAAGGCTACCGTGATGAATGAAAATATGGTAATTAACACCGCTAGAGGTTGCCAACAAGGAGGAGTTCTGTCCCCTTTATTGTGGAATCTAGTGGTGAACGAACTCATTCAGGAACTAAATTCCAGACAATGCTTTTGCCAGGGATACACAGATGACCTTGTCATAGTAATAATTGGCAAAGAAGTTACTGACAGAGTTAGGAATATGGCAGACGGTGCACTGGGCATTGTGCAGGACTGGTGCATTAAACAGGATTTAAGGGTTAATCCTCAGAAGACTGTTGTGGTACCATTCACGAAGAAGCATATCTATCACTCAAGTTGTAATCTAACGTTCTTCTATGAAACTGTACCTGTGAAGGGGATAGTGAAATATCTCGGGGTAACCTTAGATGAGAAACTAACATGGACCCGTCACATTAAGAGTATCTGCTCCAAGGAGAAAGGTACTCTAGAGAGTACCAGAAGGGCTCGTGGCAAAATCTGGGGCCTAAGACGCAGAGGTGTGCACTGGATATAAACCAGGGTGGTTAGACCTAGGATCTCCTACAGGTCTATAGTGTGGTAGAAGAAGGTAGAAAAGCAGCTTGCACTTAAGGAGCTTGCTAAGGTGCAGAGACAGGACTGCTTAGCCATAACAAGAGGAATTAGCAGCACACCAATCGCTGGAATGGAGGCCACGCTGGACATGCCTCCACTACACCGTTGGATGAAGATGAAGGCAGCTGCTGGTGCATACAGACCCAAAACTGGTAAAAACTGGATCTCACTGCGATATCCAGAATCACACACTAAAATAGTGAGTAAGGTTAATATAGGAATGGCTGGGGAAATGCCGGCCGACTATATAATAACTTCCAGCTACTTCAGTAAGCCATACAATATAATAATAGGATGCAGGGAGCAGTGGGAAAAAACAGTTCGACACCATACGGGGGACATTGTCGGGTTCACTGATGGGTCGAAAACAGACCAAGGCGCTGGGGCCGAGGTGTACGGAGTACAGCCAAGACTGGACGGCATCATCTCTCTAGGAAAACTGGCCTCGGTGTTCCAAGCTGAAATTCCTGCAATCAGAGCGTGCGCGGAGAAGAATATGCGCAGGTGCTACAATGACCGTGGCATATATATCTATTCAGACAGCCAGGCATCCCTGAAATCATTGGCAGCTCCTGAAACAAGATCTAAGATTGTTGCAGAAAGTCACAGGTCTCTGGTAGAGCTAGGGGAAAGCAATTGGGTGGACCTAGTGTGGGTTCATGGCCACTCAGCGATCGGTGGTATTGAAGAAGCCGACCGATTGGCCGGGATGGGGGACCGGACACCGTCCTGAAAATCACCAAGGCTATGATCAAACTAGAACTACGAAACTGGCTTAGGAAACAGCACGTAGAATACTGAACAAAGGTCTAGAAAAAAATATATGGTAAGGTAATTCTGCCAAAGTCGTGTTTTAAAAGAAACTCTGTAATCATGGGCTTAGCAGGAAAGAGATTAAACTCATGGTTGGACTGATGACCGACTATGGGAATTTGAAAAACACCTACATACAATGGAGATAACGGAAGAAGACACTAAATGTAGGATCCGTGATGAGAGTGAAGAAACTGCATCACACCCAATCTTCGAACACACGGCACTGGAGAGGCAAGAGACACAGAATTTTCGGAACAACTAGATCTGAAGTAATTGTATCTAACAAAAAATTTTTAAAGGGACTACTTACACTATTTAAGGGCATTGGTTGACTTTACTAGATATACAGGGAGCGATACCGCACAATACACTCGGTTTTGGTGCGGACAGTGGTGGGTTGGACCAAAGCTGTCTTAGCTTCCCTGCCAAAATCAAATCAAATCAAATCTCCAGGATATGGCAGACGACACTTTTTCCGAACAACTCATCTTTTCGGCCGAATCGGCGTTTCTTTTATCGGTTTAAGTAAACCGTCATAATTTATGTACTGTATTTGGGGTTCAGAAATTTCAGGCATCGCCGCAGGACTTGAGGCCCACCGAAAGCGAATGTGTTTTCTGCCATTTCTGTTCACAAAGTTTATGGACCTTTCTTTTCTGCGGAGGAAACAATGACAGGCAGTTACACCTGGGCATGCTGCAAAATTGATTTATTTCTCAACTTCACCAAGATTCCAGTGATTTCATTTTTATGCACAGCGCCGCTCCGGCTCACATTTAACTTGAGGTGCGGCGTTATCTTAACAACACTATCCCACAACGTTTGATTGGAAGATGTGGACAGCATTGGTCTCCCCGGTCACCAGACCTCACATCTTGCGAATTTTTTTCTGTGGCCCTACTTAAAGGAGTGTCTTTGTCCACATATGACAGCTACTCTTCAAGATTTGACAAATCTACTGGTTCAGGCTGTTGATTCAATAAACAGGGGCCTGTTGACTCGTGTGTGGAATGAAATGTGTCTCCAGCAACGCATCGCTCTCATGTTAAGTGTATGTTCTAGTGTCTGTACGAACATAAAACTGTGTGTGTGTGTGTGTGTGTGTGTGTGTGTGTGTGTGTGTATGCGTTTGGTGCTTACAGGCGCTCAACGGCGACATAATCACGTCCATAGTAAAAATTTTAAATCTTTCTTTCTTTTTGGATCACGCTGTATTTCGCCATCAGATTTGCAGTGGTGTCAATAAAAGAGGCTTATAATCTCTGTTTTACATTTCTGTAGATTATACCAACCTTTCCCGTCTGTAGTATAGCGTCATACAGTTGGTTAGATATATACCTCTTGAGTAGAATTTCTGATGGATGCACCAGTTCTCAAAATACAGCTTGGGTTTCTGTAAAACATACATATTTTGGTCCGAGATCTAGCGTACTGCCTCTAGAGTAGGCAATTCATATATTCAGAAACATTGTTAGAAACCCACTCACTTTACGCATTGAAGTATATTGAATATGGTCATCTTGCCGCAGTAGTTTTTGAGTAATTCCGTTTATTACTGTCTAAATGAAAGCTAAAGAGATGATTATGCAAATGCGCTAGATAGGATACACGTAGTTTCTCGTGAAATCATGATGAAATACTTAAGTAGTAACGTCAGTTATGGAGCGATAATGTTGTACGATCTTGAGACGTTTTCCTATATAAAACAGAAATATCACAGAACATTCGCGATTTCACATTGCTGTGTAACATGCAGGTTCTTTCACAACAGTCTGCATCTCAAAAAAATGGTTCAAATGGCTCTGAGCACTATGGGACTTAACTGCTGTGGCCATCAGTACCCTAGAACTTAGAACTACTTAAACCTAACTAACCTAAGGACATCACACACATCCATGCCCGTGGCAGGATTCGAACCTGCGACCGTAGCGGTCATGCGGTTCCAGACTGTAGCGCCTAGAACCGCACGGCCACTCCGGCCGGCCGTCTGCATCTCAAGGAAAGATACAGCAAGGTTTTCTTTCCCCACTACTCGTTTTAGCGGAAGGCAGTCATACACACAGTACCACCGATGGAAGATGATTATAAAGAGTTCGTGCCTTTAAATGGGAACCTCCTAGATGGGGTAGGAAATTCATACAAGAAACAGTAATCTCGCAGGCCTACAACTTCTCCGTATATTTTTTACATGGGCGGGACTCTTCCTGGAAATAAACCTCACACTGAAACCTGGCTTACCTGGTTTAGCAGCGTACTAAGTGATGGTGCTGAAAGTGAATGTGTAGGAGAATTAGTAGGAAAATTAAACGAACTATAGCACCTGTACTGCCGTAATGATCGATGCAAAGGAGACGAAACCTCATGAACCTTGAGATCAAGGAAATACTCTGTCTTTAACAGAGCATCCTTCATGAAGTGATGACTCTAGCAACAACAGGTGAGTTAATGAACGAAAACAGTTAAAGGAGCAGTTAAGAAAATAGAAACAACTGGATAATCGGATGAAGAGATTTGGTGATGTGAGATATTCGTTTTCCACAGAAGACGGATGAAAATATGAAGGTGGGAAAACTTCCAGACCGATTGAAACTGCACTGGATTGGTATCTAGACATAACCCACGACATGACTCGGAACTTTATATCGCATGAAGGCCGTCCTAACTTCACAATATTAAATGTCTCTGTGAAATACTGAATAAAATTGTAAACGGATGGCAGTTTTTTCGGGTTTTTGCCGTGTCATAAAATCAACACTACCCGATATTTCGGCGATCCATCTGTCCGCCATATTTAAGAGAACGCTTTTGCTACGTCCGCTGCTGCTACAGATGTTGAGTCACACTGAAAACTGACGCCAAGGCTGCAGATACTCGTCCCATGTAGCTTCAATATCGTAAACAATGCATGTGCCGCGCCTCATAGTTGGAGCCTCCAATGATATATCTATCGCACTCAAAAGATCGTCAAACACTCGGTTCGGCTGCACCATAGAACATTCGTACAGCGTCCTGCTAAGAGGAAAACCATAGGCTTCATTAATCAAACCAACCTAGGCTTCATTAATCAAACTATCTGCTAATCTAATTTCAGTCGCCTCCTTATAAACGCTGCTCTAAGACTCGGAAGTAATGGCAACCATCAGGGCTTCCTCAAATTTCATCCCGTGTCCCTCGTTTCAACAATGTTCTCCTATAGTGTGAAGGCGATGTTCCACGCATCTGTCCTGAACTGTGCGGATCGAACGGCCGGTGTAGGCCTTCACGTATTGACACAGAGTTTTGTGTATGCCGGGAATTGTAAGCCCCCAAATCATCTTTAATAGAGCCGAATATGACCCTCCACTTCACCTGTTTTCATCTCAGCATTAAATACGTTAAGGAGGTCAAAAGTGATGGGAGATTTCCATTTTAGGGCTTCACTATTTACAAAACATGTGGTGCTCTGCGATACTACTCACCGAAAGCCGACACTCGGAGATCGGCATCTGCATGCTAAGAGTTACCGTCCACCGTATTAATGTAGTGGTATTCGTAGGATTCTGGTAATCACAGCGTAGGCCCATGTTCCTGATGGGGCAGTTTAGCGATGGAACTTTTACTTTTGACGGCAGCGTTTGAAAAAAAAAAATATTCTGGAAAGCCGATTCCTCGCGCCATGCTATTTAGAACATCCCCGTAGGTTCAAATATGTGAAATGCAGTCTGGTGGCGTCATCGACAACCACCGATATTTCGACAGAAGCACAACCTGTCATTTTCAGGACAAAACTGAAGCGAGTAAGCTATGTGCAAGCCACTTTATAACTGTTGCTTTTACAGAAACTTCGTAAAGATAACTAATACCAATCCACCCACCCACACACCCACCCACCCACCCACACACCCACCCACACACACACACAGACACACACACACACACACACACACACACACACACACACACACACACCCACACACCCACACCCACACTCACACCCACACTCACACTCAAACTCACACCCACACACACACCCACACTCACACCCACACACAGCAAACACTACCTCAATCACAAATCAAAGATGACCGAAGTAAGAAGTTATCGATAGTGAAATTGATAATCAAAGGGTGTAGTTGCATAAACTCTTTCCCTCTGTTTTTGACTAGTGAGAGAACAGGAGGCTATGCAGAAATTAAACAAAAACCACTATCTACGATCTCTCTTTATAAGCTTACTTGATAATTTGGTTTCAACTGTTTCCGTAATACCACTGTCCCAAAAGCTGCAAGTACATGTCAGAATCTCCGTGTTGTTACATTCCTCAGGATGACCGGTACGAAGGCGATGTTCTGAAAGGGCGAATTTGCTCGGCAGTTGTAAGCATGTCTGCCACCTATGCACAGAAAACCCGTCTTCTACAGTCCTAACAATCTGACTGACATACGACATGTCACAACAGCAAGGAATACGCTAGACCCCCGCCTTAAGCAAACCAATATCATCCTTCATGAAACCTATAAGGACCCTGATCTTAGATGGAGGTCGAAATACACACTTCACAGCATATTTCCGCAAAATACGACCAATTCTGCTTGTAATGCTCCTTGCGCAAGGAAAAAAGGCCGTAGACTTTGGTGCCTCCTCCGTATTATCATCACTCACCTGGTGCACAGTTGGTCAACAGCGCAGTCTGATCCGTCATTCACTTTAACCATTCTGAGGAGAGGTGATTTCGAGATGGGTTAACCCAGCTGACGTAATCTCAGGGTCGGAGATGACATGGGTCCTGTGATTCAACGTACGAAGTTTCCCCTTCATGTTGAGCCGAATGGTGACTACTGTCAGCCTACAAAAAAAGTGTTCCAATGGCTCTGAGCAGTATGTGACTTAACATCTTTGGTCATCAGTCCCCTAGAACTTAGAACTACTTAAACCTACCTAACCTAAGGGCATCACACATATCCATGCCCGAGGCAGGATTCGAACCTGCGACCGTAGCGGTCCCGCGGCTCCAGACTGAAGCGCCTAGAACCGCACGGCCACATACGCTGGCGTCAGCCTACAGATACAGGTAAGTGTGAGCAGGCTTCATACAAACGACATGCCCCAACGTACCATCTACCTTCCTTCTAACACATAAAACATAAAGAAAGGGAAAAATAGCGATCCTCCTCCACCTCCACGGTGAAACGTATATTCGGATGGGTTGAATTCACATATTATAAAAGTCATTCAAATTCTCACTACCATGTAGCAAAGTGTTTTCCTGCACGATGTGTCGGAGCACCAATGTTACTCACAATCCGACACCTTCCATGTGGACCATGTGGCGGCCATATAACCAAGGGCGAACAGCACAATAGGAAATGAAACTCTTGATAGTCTCGTGCAATTAGTTTTTTCTCAACACCTATCCTACAACAGGCTGAATCAGCGAGTAAACACAGCATCTTTTGAACGTAATCCTGCACTGTCGACAACTGTGCACCGATTGAGATGGTAATACCGAGGAGGCAACAAAGTCTACTGCCTTTTCTTTACGCAGGGGGAATTTCAGGCAGAATTGGTCGCATTTTGCGGAAATATGATGCGAAGTGTTTGTTTAGATCATCATCTATGATCAACGTCCGTTTAGTTTCCGGGAAGGATGATCTTTATTTGCATGAGACAGATGTCTACAGTATTTCTTGCAGTTGTGGCACGTTATTATTGGTCACATTATCACGACTGTGGAGGACCAGTTTACTGCTCATAAACGACACACACGCTTACAACAGCCGAGCAAATCCGCCATTGCAGAACGCTGTCTTTACATCGGTCATCCTATTGATTGTAACGACGGAGATTCTAACATGCACTTGCAGCTCTTGGGGTAGTATTATTAAGAGAGCTGTCGAAAAATATTAGCAAGTAACCTTACAAAGGGAAATGCTGGTTTATGCTTAGATTCGGCATCGACTCCTGCTATGTAACTTTTGAAGAAACAGAGGGAGGAAGTTTAAGCAACTGTACTACCGATAGCCGGCCGTTGTGGCCGAGAGTTTCTAGGTGCGTCAGTCCGAAACCGCGCTGCTGCTACGGTCGCAGATTCGAATCCTGCCTGGGGCATGGATGTGTGTGCTTGTCTTTAGGTTAGATAGATTAAAGTAGTTCTAAATTCTAGGGGACTGATGACCTCAGATGTCAAGTCCCTTTGTGCTCAGAGTCATCTGAACCATTTGTACTACCGATAACTTCTGTCGTCGATCATATTTGATTTGTGATGGCGCTAGTGTTTTCAGTGTGTATGTGTGTGTGTGTGTGCTGTCTTCATGGAGTTTCTCTGAAAATCGAAATTTCGACATACCTTACTCGCTGCCGTTACGCTTTAAGAATGGTGTGCTCCTGTCGAAATATCGGTGGTTTTCGACGACATCACCCGTCTGCATCCCCTTGAGTTATCTGAACATGGTATACTCCTGGAGAAGCTAAGGTCTCACATCCCCGGAGGTGCACGAAGAAGAACATTGTTCTGTGGCCTTTAATACTTACGCTGCGATTACTACGTTTGACATTGGAAGAAATCTAAGGAGTTTCATGGAGGTGGCCCATGCGTCCTGTACGCTACAGAGGCTCATTTCGACCTCGGCCTCAGTTCTGCCCACAGACGTATTATCCAGTAAATAAGGCTCCCAGAAGACACGGAGCTGCATGATCGCACCGCTATGACACAAACACAAATGAGGAGACCTAGACAGATCACACCACGACGACGGCAAGAAATGTCGACAGATAAATCCTGCACCCAGTGCCCATTATCATCATTAATAACACGAAATAAGAGTAGCGTATGTAACCAGTTTTTTGTGGGACTCAGAAGCAGCAACAGCTTTCTCCTGAAGATGACCAACAGACGTATCGCCAAAATATCGAATCATGTTGACTTTACGATCCAGAAAACCCGGGGAGACTAAGAATTATTACGCCGCGGAAGCCTAAGAGTACACAAAGTAATAAACATTTTCACTTCGTTACCGACAAGAGTCTGGAACTTGTCTCTCAAGATTATATCTCACGCAGAAACTGGAAAAAGTACAGTATTAAACGTCGGTGATATTTTATATTCTTAACAAACTTAGAATTTATAATTCATACCTCAGACAAAACGAATTGCCAAGAATAAACTTGGTTAACACAATACAACAATAAATAAACTCTTGTTTACAGAATGACTTTTTATTCTGCAGTGAAAGAACACCAGTTTGAGGATTCTGGCAGATGAAAGTGATATGCCGAATCGGGACTGGAACGTGTAACCTTCTTTGCAGAAGTACTAGATGCAATATACGCACGAGGACCTGTCATGTTAGGACAGCAGGTGACGGTTATTGGCTGAAGTAAAGTTGCGATAAAGGAGCTTGTGTGTTGCCAGCACAGCTTAATCGGTGGAAAATTTGCCCCCGTAAGGTGAAGTTTCCGCGTCCAGCTCGGTCCGGCACACAATTTCGTATCAGCCATGAAATTTTAGCTACTATTTACTTTATTTCAAACCTTGCATGGGTGCTTAGTTAAATAAATAATAAAAATGCAAATATTTTTTAGTAGCTGTAAGTCCGATTACGCAAGTCTCGTAAACGGCTGGCCCTGACTAGTTTTAGTACGCAATCTGACTGCTTAGAATGACAACAAGAATGTAAGAAAATTTTCGTTAAGACAGTTAATTAATTAAGTCCCCAGCAACTATAAAATCTACGAAGCCAACATAGCACAAGTGTAGCTGTTCTGTGTGTGGAAGTATGACTCAACGTACACATCTGGCACGGTTCTTATTCAACAAGACAAGAATTTTTAAATACCATTTATACTGACGTGATAAAAGAAAATTAGAAATACTATAATTGTGCAAGAAAACCAAATTACACTCTAATACAAGAACACACGCCAGATGCTTTGTTGACTGAACCTGTAATAACACATTATTCAGGTCACTGAAAGAATAAAAGAATAAAAGAAAATACCTCCATATATATTGACGAAATGCACTCTGAACATTACAATATCTCCATTAGAACAACATCTGCTATCTCTCCCATCAAACCACTGCATAAAACATGGAACAACACTCTCCACTACCACATCTCACTCTGACTTCACGACAAGCAGTGTCCACCACAACTTCTCGGTAAGCACTGCCTGTCGCTGCGTCTCAATAATCACTGCCAGTGGAGGCGGCGGAACAATACTCTCTGGCGCGATTTCTGGCGCTGTGGCTCAGTGTAGCCACCTTTCAACCTGTTTGGAAGTTTTTTGAAGTAGAGTATAGAGATACAGCAGAAACATCAGACCAATGGATGCCAATGCAGGAAGCAACTCCGTTATCAGGTGTTGGAGACAGGCCGCCGTGTCGATTTCTGATGATATCTTTCGGATGCGATATGGAGGGCATGGGATCAGCACACGATTGTACGGCCACTGTCGGCTTTCCAGACGTTGGAGCCGCACTTCTCATTCAGGTAATCCGCAGCTCGTGGTCTAGTGGCTAGCGTTGCTACCTCCGGATCATGGGGTCCCGGGTTCAATTCCCGGCGGAGTCGGGAAATTTCTCCGTCTGGGGACTGGGCGATTGTGTTGTCATCATCTCCTCCTCATTCTCCAAGTGGCGAAATTGGAACTGGAAAGATTGTAAACTTGTACGGGCGCTGATGACAACGATCTTGAGCGCCCCACACACAAAAATCATCTCTCAGTTGCCACGGTGAGGCTGAAGGGTCCCATTCCCGTCTTCTCGCCATCGAGGTCTCCCTGGCCGTACTGGTGACTGGACTCGGGTGTTACTGACATACGATTTTCAATGAAAGGGAAGCGACGGTTGTAATGAATCGGAACAACATGTCCAGGAGTAGTAGACCATGCTCTTGCGAACAAGATATCCTTAGTTTGTTTCTTCGGGAAACAGTGACTGCTCATACGTCGTTAGCATTGCATGTATTACGGTTAGCGCATGTTCGTTACTGTACAATAACAACCCGAAATAGAGGTTGGAATTATATTCAGGTATTATGAATATACTGTATAATGCAGCGATCATTTTAATTCATCTTTCCAGCAGAGAACGATAGAGTATCAATAGGTAAAAGAATGTGCTGATGCTCTAATTGGAGAAAAATTACTTCTCGAATAAACAGCTGAGAGGAAAGGCAGCGGTTGTAGATTGTTTATAGAACTAGCCTTCCGTTTACTTTCCTTGAGAGAAACCACGAAAATTCTAAAACAGTGACTGTATTTAGAGAAGATAAAAAGAAAAATTTTTAATGCAACAAACGTACCGTTTCCCCCGCTATATGTCCATGAGTTATCAGAGTCTAGCGATGTTGAGAAACGTTGTTCAGACTGCCATGTAATGAATGCTGTTTGAGAGATATGTTGAGATTGTCCATTTATAATAATGCACGACTGGAATCTACAGCGTTACCGATACACAGCCTGGAAGAGCTGAATATCTGCTTGACTGAACAAGCATCAATTACTCGTGAAACACCTGAAGGTTTGAGCATGTTACTCAGTCATTAAACACGCCCATCTCAGTTATGCATTAACATAAATTTACTACAATTACAGCAATATCGCTAAAATAATATGTATCACGTGGCAATTTCAACAACGTCTCTGAACATCACTAGCGTCAAAATTTGCATGGGCCCAAGAAGGAAATGGACGCATGTTTGATATTTTCCTCATATAAAAGAACTTGTCTTATCCCTTATAAAATGTTGTATACTAAAATTTTGTTACATCCTGTACAATTCAGTTTAATCTGAAATTCAGAACAACGTGGAAAGTGGAAACTTTAAATCACTCGCAAAGTTAGAAATTGGGAGTTCCGTTAGCTGTAAATACTGATGTATTAAATAACGGAAAATTACATACAGACAGCAACAGTTATTTAATTTTCCCGTTGTTTTTAACCACGAATATAAATTTGTAACACTAACATAAAAATCTTGGTCTTTGATTAGGTATTCATGAATTTTTATATGCAAAAATAATTATTCAAAACAAAACAAAACTAACAAATCTGAAACAGTAACGAATCACAGTTAATGTAAGAGTAACGTTTTACCGTTTGGTTTGTGACAATAATTCACGGAAATGTCCCCACGCCTGGTCACAGTACCTGTGTTCCGTTTGCACCAACACTGCGACCACAGCTAAGATCGGGGCTGCTCTGTGCGGCGGACGGTGTGGTCTGTGGGGACGGTTCGCAGCCCTGGCTGCCTGCAACTGTGGTCTGCACGCCACCTCCAGGTCGCCAGTGAAAAACTGTGGCCTTCCAAACAGCGAGTGGTAAACGTGGATCTCTTGAACAGGCCGACGGTCGTTTTGCTCGATGTGGGTAACCATTATGAAAGGAACTAGCACGTGAATGCAGACAGAGCAGATGAATCAGCGTCTTTCAAGGTCACTCGGTTCACGTGTTAAGTACATGGATCTCTTGAACAGGCCGACGGTCGTTTTGCTCGATGTGCGTAATCATTATGAAAGGAACTAGCACGTGAATGCAGACAGAGCAGATGAATCAGCGTCTTTCAAGGTCACTCGGTTCACGTGTTAAGTACATGCAACAGACAGTGAATTCACTGGCTCATATCCTTTCAGGCAAGGTGCCTGCAAAAAGATACTCTTCAGCAGTTGTTAAATGTCGTCCATACTACTAATTGCAAACATATAGGACCCTACACGCGCACCAACCAGCCGACTGACCACTTCTTTTCACAGCCAACACACGTCCCTACCGAGTTCAGTCACAAGCAAAACTTCTCATTGCATGCCCCTCATTTTTAGAGGTAAAATGGCCCAGTGTATAGCCACTCAAAAGCTGAACACAGATCAAGACGGAAAACACGAAGGAGATGCACTGAACTGCGAAGAAATAAGCCAAATAGACACAGTGAAAGGTCACAGCTTAATATGTGTTACATTGAGCGGACTCGAAGAACAGCGCTGTCACGGTTGTTTGGTGACTTTGTTGGACAGTCAAGCGGCAGATCCGTGTTCAGTTCTTCCTCCTGCCCAATTTTTCTTCACAAATTTTTGACTTGGCCGTTCAGTCATTGACGGGTCTGTCCTCTTTCTATAGTCTTGGCAATTTTTGTACTATACATTGGTTACAGAATATGAGCGTTATGGTAAGGGTATATTACCATGTCAAGTAAATGTGATAAATAGTGAGAGCAGGCAAGATACCGCATAGAAATGAAAACAACAAATAAACGGTGGTGAACTGTGTTACAATGTGGACTCTGTTACAACAAAGGAATTCAAGAGTCAAAACTTCCAAAATGGAACGCAAAAGTATTGACATGTGCTAATTGTGTATAACTATTAGAAGGTACGCAAGTCAGGAGGTCCCTTCGTCACACTTCGCTGTTGGAAACGGACGTAACACCATAACACAGACACAAATTTGATTACAGCGTACGGACACATTAATGACCGGACGGACGGATTTTGTGGGAAGAAAAAAATGAGGGACTTTTGAACACAGGTTTTCTTCTTCGTAGTCCAACACCGTAACCGAATAACCACGAAGCCATGGCTATTCAACTTCGGTCGATGTTGCACATCGTAAACTTGAACTTCTTCCTGTTTCCATGCTTGATCTGTGTTCAGTTTCTGACAGTTATCCACCGGGCCATCTTACAGTAAATCTGTGCCGCGAGGAAGGGGGGGGGGGGAGCGGTGATGGGGAGTTTTCCTTATCAGCGATTACAGCGCCGCCCTGTTCCTATCGCTGGTTACGAATTGTTCATTGAGGTTATGTTCGACGAGATGCCGCAGAGTCTGGCACATAAAGAAAAACTATAATTTGCCTTGGCTGTTTTAGAGGTACCAAGGGCGAAAAGGTCGAGAAAAAGCTGTGAGAAAAGGAGTGACTAAGGCAAAGAAAGAAATTCAGCCACCCTCTGTTACATAAGGAGCTGGGAATCTATGATTTTCGTAATTATGTAACAAAGAATGAAACATACTTTTCAGAAAAGACATCACAGTCGCCATTGACTGTATAAAATATTTATTATTACGATTCCAATTTCGGCCGTATGGCCATTTTCAAGTACGTCCGAAATTGCAATCGTAATAATAAATATTTTATACAGTCAACGGCGACTATGATGTCTTTTAAGAAATATTATATGACTGTGAATCCCAACCATGAGAAGTTAATACTTTTCAGTGTTGCTGAACTTCTTCGAATTATTCTTAACAGAGAAGAACAGTCATGAGAGAGGCTGAAAGCTACATTACGGTTTCTTGTTAGTTACATTACGGTTTCTAACCAGAGCGGGGTCCGTCCCCGGAAGCTGAGTGGTCAGTGTGACAGGAACCGGGTTCGATTCCCGGCTGGGTCGGAGATTTCCTTCGCTCAGGGACTGGGTGTTGTGTTGTCCTAATATTCATCATCATTTCATCCCCATCGACGCCCAAGTCGTCGTAGTGGCGTCAAACTGTAAGACTTGCAACCGGCGAAAGGTCTACCCGATGGGGGGCCCCAGTCACACGACATTTACATGTTTTAGCCAGTGCCAGAATTTCAGAGCTCAAATTTGGTGCATCTGTACCCCAAAATTATTATCTACAATGATACCTGGAACCTGCATCGTGTTTTGTAGTCGCCTGACGAAATAGGTAATAATAGCGCAAAATAAGTAAAACAAAAGATGTTAATGTAAACTTTATTAATTTATTTACGAACGTAGAAAGAAAGGTGTCGCCTGAAAGTGTAATAAACTCATTTCTGATTAGAAGAAGAAAGACTAGAAATGGTGGTGTCACATATTATGTAATAAATACAAGAGGTACATAGGAATTGAAACATTTAGCAACTTCAGAACTGTAAAAGACAGTCCTTCACTTTGCTCTTCGTAGTAGACGGATTGGACTTACGCTGGCTTTTTTGATACTTCTAATAATGAAGATAATGCGTTTTATATATAATAATCCGACGACTGTCTCTTTTTCGAGTTTTAGATTTTATTTCTGATACGTATCAGAAATTGAGTCTGAGATCCATTGTGTCTGTATGTCCTTTCTCAGATTTCATTTCCGCTAGGTATCGGGAATAAAACCCAAATACCGAAATACAGATGGTCGACGGATTTCTTTTACGCAGAATATGTATCTTTTACTCTCTCTATGTGTAACATGAAACCTTTATGGATTTGTCAAAAAATGAGACGTACTTCATTTCTTGCATCTCAATAGCTTAACTCCTCGCCATGAAGAGTTCTACAACATCAGCAGTCTTTAAGTTGTTCCAGAAAATCTGTCATTAATATTTTGCTCGGCTCGCACTCCGTCATGTATACAAAAACATCATTTAGTCCTGGGCGCAGTGACAGAAGACGAACATTTGTTGGGTGGTTGGTAGACAGCAACGACGGTTGAGGTAGAGGGGGAGGGCGGTCGGCTGTGAGGCGTTCATACCCAACCGACCGCTCGACAAGAAAAGTCAGTCGATCGATTGGCCAAAGTGCCTGGACACGTTCAACTCATTACTCAGTTAGTCGGTCAGTTGGTGCATATGTAGGACCGACGGAAGTTTCAATGATGATACTAGTGAACAGTACAGTACCCACCCGGATAGTCACGTGCATTCTCTAGCTCACCGCTTCCGGAAATCGGGAAGACGAGCCGGCCCCGGAATGAATCCGGCTAGCGAAATATCGACAAGAACCGGTATGCTGACCTGCCTGGATATGATTTTAGGCAGTTTCCCACTTCAGACTAGGTGAATATCTGGCTGATACCCACTTACCGTTACGCGATTCGCAAATGTTTCTAAAATACTCCCACATATTCACAAAATGGCTGACAGATGGGTCACCCAATATGCGTCACGCGGGGTGGCGAAATGGGGAGGGGGGAACTTAATAGCGTGGTTGTGTGACTAGTAGGGATGGTGGAGGGGACGGGAGTGAGGGTGTAAGAGGGGTGTCCACTTTATGCTACTAACATAGCCGAATACAGATAAACATGCTGATCTAATGTTTAATTACACACAGATTTCGGCTGTGCACTGTCGGGTCTTCAAACTATGTACCTTTTTAAGCTTCTTGATAGGCTACAACTGCGCTTTTCTTTACTCTAGCGCTAGTACACTAAGGTATGCAGAAGAGTGCCTGTGAGATGTCGCAGAGTACCGGAAGCCTGAAGCACATAACCGCAATGAAAGTCGTAGTTCAGTATTTGGTAAGAGCGCGGTGCGATCCAGATTCTACTCGAGGTCTAGTATACAATTTCAGTCTAACGGGAAGTTTACGTACAATGTCCTGACTGTGGAAGTTTAGGAATTGTGTCTATGATCCAATAACAACAAACACGACACCGAGCAGATCAGCTCTGGTTTAATCATGAGACATTCCATTTTAGAAATGGATGTGGAGCATTGTGTTCTGCAATAAATTTCAGCTGGTAATAGCGAATACTCTGTTCAAGAATTACAGGGGGAGGAGGTATATCTGGAAAAGGCTAGGAGGTACGGGAAGATTTCAGTTAGATTATATCGTGGTCCGACGGAGACTCAGAAATCAGATACTGAATTGTAAAGCGTACCCAGGAGCAGTTATAGACTCAGATCACAATGTATTACTGATGAAGGTTAGGCTGAAATCTAAGAGATTCGTGAGGAAGAATCTATACACAAGGAACTGCAGTACGGAAGTACTAAGAAATGAAGAGATATGCTTCAGATTCTCTGAGGCAATAGATACTGCAGTAAGAAATATCTGAGTAGGCAGTACAGTATATAAAGGGCAGTCACACACATTGGAAAAAAAATTAAGTACAAAGATGGTAATTGCGAAGATACCGTGGGTAAAAGAAGAAATACTTGAGTTGTTCGATGAGCGCAGCAATCAGTCGTCGCCGGCCGCTGTGGCCGAGCGGTTCTAGGCGCTTCAGTCCGGAACCGCGCTGCTGCTACGGTCGCAGGCTCGAATCCTGCCTCGGGCATGGATGTGTGTGATGTCCTTAGGTTAGTTAGGTTTAAGTATTTCTAAGTCTAGGGAACTGATGACCTCAGATTTAAGTCCCGTTGTGCTTAGAGCCATTTGAATAAGTGGTCCTATTTTCGTTGGTTTTATTATGCAAATCCCGATTTCGGCTAGTGCCTTGCCATTATCAATGCTCTATTTTCTAATCTCGATGCATGAATACTAATTCAAAGAACTGTGATTGACGCCCGAGCAACAGGGAAATAACATGCATCGAGATAAAAAAGTTGTGATTTGATAATGGCCAGGCAGTTGCCTAAATCTGTATTTGCGTATTATAACCCACAAAAAAGGACGACTGATTGCTGCGTTCTATAATTAATAAATCACGCAACAGTCGCTGAGTGCACCCAATTTCCTAATGGAAGGTAACCTGATGAAGTACAAAAATGTACATGGAAATTCGGGAATAAAGAAATATAAGTCGCTGAGGAATGTAAGAAATAGGAAGGGCTCGGAAGGTAAGACGAAATGGCTCCAAGAAAAAAAAAGTGAAGCAATCTAAAAAGAAATGACTGTAGGAAAGACTGACTCAGAATGTAGAGCAGTCAAGAACCCTTCTGTGAAATTAAAAGCAAGGGAGGTACAATGAAGTCTGCAACGGGACTTTTACTGTTAAATGCAGAGGAGAGCGTAATAGGTAGAAAGAGTATACTGAAGGCCTCTGTCAGGGAGAAGATTTTCTGGTGTGAAAGAAGAAGAGACAGAGGTAGATTTAGAAGAGATAGGGGATCCATTATTAGAATCAGAATTTATAAGAGATTTGGAAGACTTAAGATCAAACAGAGGTAGATTTAGAAGAGATAGGGGATCCAGCATTAGAATCAGAATTTATAAGAGATTAGGAAGACTTAAGATCAAATAAGGCAAAAGGGATTGATAACATTTCATCAGAATTTCTAAAATCATTGGGGGAAGTGGCAACAAAACGATTCTTCTCGTTGGTGTGTAAAATGTGTAAGTCTGGTGACATACCGTCTGAGTTTGGGGAAAATATCATCCACAAAATTCCTAAGACTGCTAGAGCTGACACGTGTGAGAATTATAGCACAATCAGCTTAATAGCTCATGCATTGAATTTTTTGACAATAACAGTGTACAGAAGAATGGAAATGAAAATTGAGGATGTTTTAGATGACAATCAGCTTGGCGTTAGAAGTGCTAAAGGCACCAGAGAGGCAGTTCTGACGCTGCAGTCGATAATGGAAGCAAGACCAAAGAAAAATCAGGACACGTTCGTCGGATTTGTCGACTTGAATAAAGCGTTCGACAATTTCAGGTGCAGCAAAATATTTTAAATTCAGAGGAAAATTTGGGTTAAGTTATAGGGAGAGCATGAACATGAACAAGAGCCAAGATGGAACAGTAAGAGTGGACGACCAAGAACCAAGTGCTCGGATTAAAAAGGGTGTTAGACAGTGATGTAATCTTTCGCTCCTACTGTTCAATATGCACATGGAAGAAGCAATAACGGAAATAAAAAAAGCAAGGTATAGGAGTGAAATAAAAATTCAAGGCGAAAGGATATCTATGATACGTTTCGCTGATGACTCTGCTATCCTGACTGAAAGTGAAGCATAATTACATGATTTGCTGAACGGAATGAACAGTCTAATGAGTACAGAATATAGAGTGAGAGTAAATCAAAGTAAGAGTGAAGTAATAAGAAGTAGCAGAAATGAGAACGGCGAGAAATTTAACATCAGGATTGATGGTCATGAAGTAGACGAGCTTAAGGAATTCTATTACCTGGGCAGGAAAATAATCAATGACGGACAGAGCCAGGAGGATATCTAAAGCAGACTAGCACTGGGAAAAAGCGCAGTCCTTTCGAAGAGAAGTTTGCTATTACCAAATATAGGTCTTAATTTGAGGGAGAAATTTCTGAGAATATACCTTTGGAGCACAGCATTATATGGTAGTGGAACATGGGAATATGGTGAAACCGGAACAGAAAAGAATTGAATCATTTGAGACGTGGTGCTACCGAAGAATGTTAAAGATACGGTGGACTAATAAAGTAAGGAATGAGGAAGTCCCGCGGAGAATCGGAGAGGAAAGGAATACGTGGAAAGCACTGACAAGAAAAAGGGACAGGATGATAGGTCATCTGTTAAGACATCAGGGGATAACATCCACGGTACTAGAGGGAGCCATAGAATGTAGAAACTGTAGAGGAAAACCGGAATAAATCTATCAAATAAGTGAGGACGTAGATTGCAATTTCATCTCCGAGATGTTTGCACAGGATTGGAATTCATGGCGGGCCGCATCAAACCAGTCAGAAGACTTATTTGTCAGGAGTTTAGGGCACAATGTCATAGTGAACGTAACTTTAAGATCAGATGGATGTCGTAGGCAGCTGTCGGTTTTGTTTGACTGCAATATTGTGACTAGATCGACTGCATATACTGGTGGTCGTGCGGTAGCGTTCTCGCTTCCCACGCCCGGGTTCCCGGGTTCGATTCCCGGCGGGGTCAGGGATTTTCTCTGCCTGGTGATGACTGGCTGTTGTGTGCTGTCCTTAGATTAGTTAGGTTTAAGTAGTTCTAAGTTCTAGGGGACTGATGACCGTAGATGTTAAGTCCCATAGTGCTCAGAGCCATTTGAACCATTTGACTGCATATACAGCAGAAAATTATTTCCTTGAAACTATTATGTCTTTGCCTTCTAACCACCATTTCCGTC
Source organism: Schistocerca cancellata (assembly GCF_023864275.1). Lineage (NCBI taxonomy): Eukaryota > Metazoa > Arthropoda > Insecta > Orthoptera > Acrididae > Schistocerca > Schistocerca cancellata. The sequence continues at coordinate 614,283,349 of NC_064630.1, read as the reverse complement.
ATATTGCAGCTAAATTAAGACTGTACGCGACATATAGTTTTGAAAACAGGTTAATTTTTTGTTTTGTTTAAACCCGGCAGAATTTTTTTTTACTACACACACACACACACACACACACATGCACACAAACACACACACACACATACACACACACACACACACACATACACACACACACACACACACACACACACACACACACTAACGAATCAGAAAACGACTTCGGGAGACATCACATAATACCGTGGCTTGGTAATGGTCTCAGTTCGGCGAGAAAGAAAGCCCATAAGTTTTATGCCTGGTGTGGCAGATCCATATGAAGCCATTCACTGATGGTTACACTCTGTGGAGCTCTCGTACTGCAGCGGTGATGGTTACTACGTTTCACTCGTGGGTCCAAAAACTCGCAGATATTTTTTTGTGCGATAGAGATCCGATGATTTAGCGGGCCAGACAAGATGAGGCAGGGTGTCTGAGTGTTCATCAAAAGAGTAACGTATCGGAGGCATGTGCTCCCGTAAGCTCGTCAGGGCGTACGTTTATTGTACAGCATAATGCATCTACGTTCACCTCCGTAGCTGAGTGGTCAGCGTGCGGAGCAACCGGGCTCAATTTCCGGTACTGCCAAGGATTCTTCTGTAGTGGGAGGTGTGGACTCAGCCGGTTGATGCCAATTGGGGAGCTACTTGACCGATTAGTGGCGGCTCCGCCGTATGAAAACTATACGCAACGTCCGGGAGAGCGGTGTTCTGGACACATGCCCCTCCATACCGATCAGCATAACGCGGCAAGGCAGAGGGTGACACGGGTGTCGGTAGACATCCCTTGGACAACCAGTCTGGCGAGGAAATCGCTAGACTAGCTCTACAAGTGTCTCTCAGTCCATGGCAGTTTGATGATGTCATACACAGGCGAAACACGTATTTAAAGCAACCTTTTTCGCAACGATGACTGTTTTACTCTTAAATAATCCTTATACGGTTGCTGCATCAGTTGACCAGATGGAGTTGGAGACGATTGTGTGTAACGTATACTTGCAACTCCATAATCACAGTTCTTGTCATCTTGATAAGACGAAATTGTCCATGTGGTACTCATCACCAACATGGGAGGTTAATATTCACGATAAACTGAATTAGTCGGCGCAATTCATGGTACGAGAAAATATCCCAAAACATCACGGAACGGACCCGGTCTAAACTAAATCGTTAGTCGCCGGGCCACACTTCGCGGACATCTCGACGGGCCGTAGTTGAGATTTAGAAGCGAGAGGACCAATATTTTCGGCGTTGTAGAAATTTTGTAAGCATTTTCTAATTTGATTTTGACGAGAAACTGAGTGTTTCGAAAAATGATGAGGTAGGGTGTGAACGAATATTCTAAAAGTTTTGAGATTTTGTAGAAGATTTATGGCTTTCTTCCGATGGGCTACAAAAACGCGTGGCAGTGCTATACATGCGACGTTCTGTATTTCATATCACTGAATATTTGTGAACTGTGTAGTACTGAACTATAATATACGCTCCTGGAAATGGAAAAAGAACACATTGACACCGGTGTGTCAGACCCACCATACTTGCTCCGGACACTGCGAGAGGGCTGTACAAGCAATGATCACACGCACGGCACAGCGGACACACCAGGAACCGGGGTGTTGGCCGTCGAATGGCTCTAGCTGCGCAACATTTGTGCACCGCCGCCGTCAGTGTCAGCCAGTTTGCCATGGCATACGGAGCTCCATCGCAGTCTTTAACACTGGTAGCATGCCGCGACAGCGTGGACGTGAACCGTATGTGCAGTTGACGGACTTTGAGCGAGGGCGTATAGTGGGTATGCGGTAGACCGGGTGGACGTACCGCCGAATTGCTCAACACGTGGGGCGTGAGGTCTCCACAGTACATCGATGTTGTCGCCAGTGGTCGGCGGAAGGTGCACGTGCCCGTCGACCTGGGACCGGACCGCAGCGACGCACGGATGCACGCCAAGACCGTAGGATCCTACGCAGTGCCGTAGGGGACCGCACCGCCACTTCCCAGGAAATTAGGGACACTGTTGCTCCTGGGGTATCGGCGAGGACCATTCGCAACCGTCTCCATGAAGCTGGGCTACGGTCCCGCACACCGTTAGGCCGTCTTCCGCTCACGCCCCAACATCGTGCAGCCCGCCTCCAGTGGTGTCGCGACAGGCGTGAATGGAGGGACGAATGGAGACGTGTCGTCTTCAGCGATGAGAGTCGCTTCTGCCTTGGTGCCAATGATGGTCGTATGCGTGTTTGGCGCCGTGCAGGTGAGCGCCACAATCAGGGCTGCATACGACCGAGGCACACAGGGCCAACACCCGGCATCATGGTGTGGGGAGCGATCTCCTACACTGGCCGTACACCACTGGTGATCGTCGAGGGGACACTGAATAGTGCACGGTACATCCAAACCGTCATCGAACCCATCGTTCTACCATTTCTAGACCGGCAAGGGAACTTGCTGTTCCAACAGGACAATGCACGTCCGCATGTATCCCGTGCCACCCAACGTGCTCTAGAAGGTGTAAGTCAACTACCCTGGCCAGCAAGATCTCCGGATCTGTCCCCCATTGAGCATGTTTGGGACTGGATGAAGCGTCGTCTCACGCGGTCTGCACGTCCAGCACGAACGCTGGTCCAACTGAGGCGCCAGGTGGAAATGGCATGGCAAGCCGTTCCACAGGACTACATCCAGCATCTCTACGATCGTCTCCATGGGAGAATAGCAGCCTGCATTGCTGCGAAAGGTGGATATACACTGTACTAGTGCCGACATTGTGCATGCTCTGTTGCCTGTATCTATGTGCCTGTGGTTCTGTCAGTGTGATCATGTGATGTATCTGACCCCAGGAATGTGTCAATAAAGTTTCCCCTTCCTGGGACAATGAATTCACGGTGTTCTTATTTCAATTTCCAGGAGTGTAGAAATGAGCTGTTGAACTTCCCAACAGCGAGTTGCCTGATCAAAGTTACAGTTCGTTGCACTGCAGATCGTTCGTTGAACTGCAGATCGCGAGTTCTGGGTATACGCTGGATGTCTGAGAATGTGCTGTGGAGGGGACATGTTAGTACAAAGTATTAGCGTGTACATGTTTTACGCCAAGAACAGTGTGTTAGGGCAGACTGGGTAGCATCAAATGTGTTGGTAAAACAAGAATGTGGTGTAGACATTTTAGACAAGGGTTCTTTTATGTAGTAGCCTCAGTCAAGAAACAGAACGTTTTATGCGCTCTGTTGCCTATCTTTTAAACAGCATTTCCTGGTTGAACCTGGGCAGGCCATGGTTCTTAGAAGCTCTTTAAGGTGAATGAGTAAAATCCAGTAGACTGAACAACCTCATCCCGGAGCACAACAGTTCGAACATGTGCTTTTGTTAGTTAAGCTTCATGTACCCTCATGATTTCGGAATTACCAGAAACGCATGAAGAACACTCGAAAGACACAGTAATCTGAACCGTGCACTGCTCGTGTTCAACCCATTAATTGTTTGCCATCTTCTAATACGGTAGTGCCGCCTTGTTTTCTTATTCCATTTACTGGTGAGTGGCAGCAGCAACGCGTATCGATAAGCGCACTATTGTACCATCTCTGGAGTGACCGTGAGGTGCTGCTCGAGAGTGCTACGAAGTTCGTCGCCCACCGATCTTGGACATGAAAATTGAGTCCTCACTTAACTTACGATCGAGCCTCAACTGTTTATATTTCTTCGTTTGGTCCTGGTTGTCGCTTTTGAGACATCCCCTCGAGCAACAGCGTTTGTATATTTAAATCGGCTAAGATTCCAGCCACATTCCTGTGAAATTTAATTTATTCCCCGTTATGGAAGTGCACCAGTGGTATCTTCTGCCTTGTGGCCATCGACGTTCCGGTTATCTGCCCTGGTCGTTGACATAATTTAAGGCAGTGTATTTTCCTCGGCGTGTTGTTGCTGTCCAGCGCGGCGAATAGTTCGACAGATGAGGTGTCATTGGTCGTTGTGGTCGCCAACATTCTGTGTGTCGTCTACTGAAAACTTATGCTCGTTTTGCTGGTTGTTTGGAGCGGAACTGATTTGGTTGATTGGTCGTTCGGCTGTCTGTCAGTTGCGTTGCCTCCAAACTAAGAACTCATTGGACAGGCTGCCTGTCACCTACACTGGGCATTAGTGTTAGAATCCCAGGTCGAAAAGTGGAAACTTCTGAGCACCTTTCGTTGTGTGTTATGTAGTGATATCCCTGTTTGGATTTTAGTTATTTGGTTGATGTGTGGCTTTCAGCCGAGTATCAATATCTCTTAAATTAATGTCCTTGTTTTGCCCTTAAGGCATGAGATTGTTATAAAAGAAAATTGACAAGGTCTTCGGCCTATTAGATTGAATATTTAGAAAATATTCTTGGGTGAAACCTCCAGAACCTTGTATTTCAATTTTGCGTAAGTCTTGTGTCTTGGATTTTGAATGTGGCCTTCATCCGATCTAAAGTTAATCGAAGGTGGTCGATTAACGTTTTGAGTGTTTTGCATCCTTGTTGTAATATTGTGTGTTGATAAATAAAGTTTGTATGTTGACTGCAACTGACAGGAACTCATTTTGGCCCCCTTCCACAACCTAATCCGCTCTGTCCTGCTAGCCCAGGCTAGTTTTACTGTTGTATGTGCCTCCTTCTCCTTGTTTCAAAATTCATCCTATTATTCCTTTTATTTTGGAGTCCTGCTTAGGATTAAATTTTCTGGTACCATGGCTTCTCACGATGTTTGAATATTTCATACAGGTCATTTGTAAGCAAAGCACGTGCGACTCTCTCAGGTTTATCTCAATGTACAACTAACTACTCGCCCAAGTACGCAAGTTATGGAAAGTAAACCTCAGCGTGAGTATCCCAACAAGCTGCTCGACATTAAGCAAGATTTACAGTGACACTTCCACCCGCTAATCTATGTTATACGAATGTAAAGCTGCCTCCGATGACACTGACTCATTGGTCTGCATTCTGTACACTCCAGTGATATAGAAGAGACGGTGACCTCGGCTTCGCAAGAATAGTATTAAAATATCTATCAACGAATGCTTTTACGAGCACGTAGGTGCAATGCATGATCGTGTTGTGACAGTGGCGACGGTCACAAGGTGCAGAATATTAAGTGTGAGTAGTGAAGTATAAAATTCTATGAAAGTAAATGTAGCACGCTGCCGTCTTAGTGCAATAGTGTCACTGTAACACTCTGACGATCTCGGTGCCAGTGCATTCTGCCAACAGTGATAATGATCATTACCGCGCATATGAACATGTAACAGCCCCACACCGCAATCGATTAAATTAGAATTACCGTATAATTGCTAATCTATCTGAAAATAAAATAATCGGTTCCTTAAATCACTAGAAACGAGAATGCGACATTTATATTTACTGAAAAATTCTGTTAGTTTCCTCGTTTACTCAAAATAAAAATATGTGTCAATTTTTATAAATGTAGTACAAATAACTGCGACTCAGAATCGTTAGGAGTGCTCATTATTCGCCGAAACACGAGGGGTGGCACGCAATACCCGCCTCGGGCTGCCTGTGGTATGAAGAACAGGGAGAGATACTGAACATCATTCGCGATGTGGACTTTCTCTTTATTTTAACAGTACGCAATAAGTTAGATTTATTAAACATCTGCTGGAGAAACATCTCCAGTACTATTGACTACTAAGAATCATAATAATTTACAGTCATGAAACTGCACCAAATTGATTAATAGCAAACGGATTAAATACAATGATAGAAACTGTAGATGTATAATAAAAGAGCTAAAAGTTCTTTGTAAAAGAAGCTTTAAGATTTACAATACACAATAGCAGTGTATGCCACAAATAAGCACCGTATAAGAGAATTACTATAACGCCGTATAGCTGAAGTTGGCAAGGCAAGCAACATAAACAATCAAACAAAACTGACGTAATATACTGCGTCCTGATTATGGAAATAGTTACAGCCCCCATGAAAATAACAGATCTTACATCTCCTAGTGTTCGGCCAGTTCAAAAAGCAACTGTGTATACAAGGACTAAAATTAATAATCATTCAGTTGGCAGAGCCACACTTGCATAAACAAATTTAAGTAAATGAGCCTAGTAATTACTCAATTAGCAAGTTAGGTGGTTAACACTTCAACAATTTCCATAAACAAGAAATGAAAACAGAATTAAAAGACGAACTGCAGCAGGCACGCAGTGTTTAAGACACAAATGAATACATCGACCTGCTGTACAACTTTGTCTTTGCAAGTCGTAGTGGGCTCGGAAATGTCAGGTAGAGCAGGACCATCTGCACCCGGTGGTCCGTTCGCTCGAGCGCGGACTTGCCTCCTCTTTCGGACGCTGCGGCTACTCTGTTAACCGGGGCAGATTTCACACAAGTCCCACAAAAAGAAACACAAATGATAGCCTAATTGACAGAGGTATGCAGAGTTCGGTAGAGAAATTGGGCCACGCCTCCACTACAGACCGAACGCCGCCGCACGACATTTAAAATTACAGTAACAAGGAAAACAAGTAAATAATTTTTCAATCAGTTAAGGGAGTCAAATCAATGAAACTTCGTAAAACAGTTACCGAGCGTGAAGTTCGACTGCCAACCGCAGATGTACGAAACTCACGCCTCGTGGGCAAGGGGTAAACAAGAAACCACCACTCGGACTGGAGCACTAAACCCCAAACTAATGCGTTCCGTTGGCTAACAAAGCCCTGACAGCTGACAAAACATGAGCTTTTCAATAACATTACAGCGACGTATGAGATAGTAGTAACGCAAAATGAAGTTCTCACTCAGAGAGACTTAATAATTACGTGGTCACACTTTACAAACAACAAAGGAAACACAGTGAAACTTTGTAGTACAAACAAGATTAAATTTCGCGCTCCAGTAATGGCAACTGCAAGACGTGGCACATGAGATGAACGTAATTAGTTTATAAATGCTCGCCGCCACAAATCCTACACCAACTAGGAAGTTGAGATCGACTTTGGAAATAATACTCAGATTGGAGAATAAATAAAGAAACAAATACAGCAGTTTTATAGGAGTACATACACAACTTTCCTGTCTAGAGACAGGAGGAAGATCAATAATCAAAAGTCGGATATGGAACCAGAAAACTACCGAACTAAAGAGTCACAGTGCTGGTACTGGAAATGGCAATTATTTCTGTGGCTGCTGCTGATGTTCCGCTAGCTCGCCTCCGATAAACCAAATTGGAAACTAACCAGACTTACATGTACAACGGTCCAGGAAGTACTAGATGCACTCGACACACAGCTTCAACACAGCTGTTGTCCACCACCAGCCTTCAGGTTCGATCGGTCACTAAAGCACACCAACACGCTCCTTTCTTGGGTACGCGCCCCGCATGTCGAAAGGTTTGCAGCCGGCCGCAACAGCGGCCATACTGGTTCGCACTGCAGGAACCCTCCTGAGTGCCTATTCCTAGTATCGCTGCTACGATCAGAGCCGGTGACCGTTAACTACAGAGCTTTTTCTAGCCATGAACTGCCGGCACACTCCTCGCCTCGCCTGCAGATTCCAACTCGGCCCCCTCACCCCCAGCGAACAGTTTCACCTTCCCAGTCTCACTGTCACTCCCTCCTGAGGCAAAGAGGTACCTATTGATCGCGCAACGGTTCAAGGAGCATTCAATAAGTAACACAGCGCCCGCCCGGCTAGCCGCGCGGTCTAACACGCTACTTCCCGAGCAGGAAGGCGTGCCGGTCCCGACCAGGAACGCGCCCGGTGGATTAGTGTCGATATCCGGTGTGCCGGCCAGCCTGTGGATGGTTTTTAATGCTGTTTCCCATCTACCTCAGTGAGAGCCGGCTGGTTTCCCTTATTCCACCTCAGTTACACTCTTTCAGCAATTGCTGCTCAAACACCGTTTCCACGTACGCGTACACCATAATTACTCTACCACGCCAACATTGGGGTTACACTCTTCTGGTATGAGATGTTCCCGAGAGGAGTTGGGGGGAGGGGAGAGGTTCCACCGGGGCCGAACCGCACAGTGACCCTGGGTTCGGTGTGGGGCGGCGGTTGGGTGGGTCGATTGCTGTGGCCTGTTGTGCCATTGTGAACCACTGAGGTCTACGGCGGGACGAAGCCTCTCCGTCGTTTCTAGGTCCCCGGTTTAGTACATACATACAAGTAATGCGTCACATTTTGTTCTCGCCCAGTATCGGTTAAAAACGCGGAATTTGTTGTGAGACATCGTGGAATATTTTCGCTTCAGCCCATACAGTTTCCATGATACTTCGAGAGGTGGCAGGTCTGAAGTTAACCTTCAAAATGGTGTCTGTAACGGAGATGCGTTCCAAAAATGGTTCAAATGGCTCTGAGCACTATGGGACTCAACTGCTGAGGTCATTAGTCCCCTAGAACTTAGAACTAGTTAAACCTAACTAACCTAAGGACATCACAAACATCCATGCCCGAGGCAGGATTCGAACCTGCGACCGTAGCGGTCTTGCGGTTCCAGACTGCAGCGCCTTTAACCGCACGGCCACTTCGGCCCGCATGCGTTCCGAGCAGAGAGCTGTCATTGAGCTGCTTTTGGAGGAAAACCAAAGCATCACAAACATCTGACAGTGAACAGAAGCATAGTGAGTCGTTGGGCGTGGCATGTGTCATCATCGCAATAACATCGCGATCTCCCTCGTGCTGGTCTGCCGAACATTGCCATGGCAGCTGCAATGTCGGAAGGTGCGGGCACTCTGCTTAACAAGATGTTGCTGCCGGTAGTTCTGATACAGTCCTTCACCAGGCGTAATACATGTGTGTGCCCATTGGGTTCCTAGTGGCCTAACAAAAGACCATAGAGAACAACGAAGCTGCTCGAGACAACATTTTGTCGAACACTGTCACTGGTGATGAAACACTCGTTCATCATTTCGAGCCCGCATCTCGTGGTCGTGCGGTAGCGTTCTCGCTTCCCACGCCCGGGTTCCTGGGTTCGATTCCCGGCGGGGTCAGGGATTTTCTCTGCCTGGTGATGACTGGCTGTTGTGTGCTGTCCTTAGATTAGTTAGGTTTAAGTAGTTCTAAGTTCTAGGGGACTGATGACCGTAGATGTTAAGACCCATAGTGCTCAGAGCCATTTGAACCATTTGACTGCATATACAGCAGAAAATTATTTCCTTGAAACTATTATGTCTTTGCCTTCTAACCACCATTTCCGTCATATTGCAGCTACATTAAGACTGTACGCGACATATAGTTTTGAAAACAGGTTAATTTTTTGATTTGTTTAAACCCGGCAGAATTTTTTTTACTACACACACACACACACATGCACACAAACACACACACACACATACACACACACACACACACACACAGACACACACACACACTAACGAATCAGAAAACGACTTCGGGAGACATCACATAATACCGTGGCTTGGTAATGGTCTCAGTTCGGCGAGAAAGAAAGCCCATAAGTTTTATGCCTGGTGTGGCAGATCCATATGAAGCCATTCACTGATGGTTACACTCTGTGGAGCTCTCGTACTGCAGCGGTGATGTTTACTACGTTTCACTCGTTGGTCCAAAAACTCGCAGATTTTTTTGTGCGATAGAGATCCGATGATTTAGCGAGCCAGACAAGATGAGGCAGGGTGTCTGAGTGTTCATCAAAAGAGTAACGTATCGGAGGCATGTGCTCCCGTAAGCTCGTCAGGGCGTACGTTTATTGTACAGCATAATGCATCTACGTTCACCTCCGCAGCTGAGTGGTCAGCGTGCGGAGCAACCGGGCTCAATTCCCGGTACTGCCAAGGATTCTTCTGTAGTGGGAGGTGTGGACTCAGCCGCTTGATGCCAATTGGGGAGCTACTTGACCGATTAGTAGCGGCTCCACCGTATGAAAACTATACGCAACGTCCGGGAGAGCGGTGTTCTGGACACATGCCCCTCCATACCGATCAGCATAACGCGGCAAGGCAGAGGCTGACACGGGTGTCGGTAGACATCCCTTGGACAATCAGTCTGGCGAGGAAATCTCTAGACTAGCTCTACAAGTGTCTCTCAGTCCATGGCAATTTGATGATGTCATACACAGGCGAAACACATATTTAAAGCAACCTTTTTCGCAACGATGACTGTTTTACTCTTAAATAATCCTTATACGGTCGCTGCACCAGTTGACCAGATGGAGTTGGAGACGTTTGTGTGTAACGTATACTTGCAACTCCATAATCACAGTTCTTGTCATCTTGATAAGACGAAATTGTCCATGTGGTACTCATCACCAACATGGGAGGTTAATATTCACGATAAACTGAATTAGTCGGCGCAATTCATGGTACGAGAAAATATCCCAAAACATCACGGAACCGACCCGGTCTAAACTAAATCGTTAGTCGCCGGGCCACACTTCGCGGACATCTCGAGGGGCCGTAGTTGTGATTTAGAAGCGAGAGGACCAATATTTTCGGCGTTGTAGAAATTTTGTAAGCATTTTCTAATTTGATTTTGACGATAAACTGAGTGTGTCGAAAAATAATGAGGTGGGGTGTAAACGAATATTCTAAAAGTTTTGAGATTTTGTAGAAGATTTATGGCTTTCTTCGGATGGGCTACAAAAACGCGTGGCAGTGCTACACATGCGAAGTTCTGTATTTCATATCACTGACTATTTGTGAACTGTGTAGTACTGAACTATAATATACGCTCCTGGAAATGGAAAAAAGAACACATTGACACCGGTGTGTCAGACCCACCATACTTGCTCCGGACACTGCGAGAGGGCTGTACAAGCAATGATCACACGCACGGCACAGCGGACACACCAGGAACCGCGGTGTTGGCCGTCGAATGGCGCTAGCTGCGCAGCATTTGTGCACCGCCGCCGTCAGTGTCAGCCAGTTTGCCGTGGCATACGGAGCTCCATCGCAGTCTTTAACACTGGTAGCATCCCGCGACAGCGTGGACGTGAACCGTATGTGCAGTTGACGGACTTTGAGCGTATAGTGGGCATGCGGGAGGCCAGGTGGACGTACCGCCGAATTGCTCAACACGTGGGGCGTGAGGTCTCCACAGTACATCGATGTTGTCGCCAGTGGTCGGCGGAAGGTGCACGTGCCCGTCGACCTGGGACCGGACCGCAGCGACGCACGGATGCACGCCAAGACCGTAGGATCCTACGCAGTGCCGTAGGGGACCGCACCGCCACTTCCCAGCAAATTAGGGACACTGTTGCTCCTGGGGTATCGGCGAGGACCATTCGCAACCGTCTCCATGAAGCTGGGCTACGGTCCCGCACAACGTTAGGCCGTCTTCCGCTCACGCCCCAACATCGTGCAGCCCGCCTCCAGTGGTGTCGCGACAGGCGTGAATGGAGGGACGAATGGAGACGTGTCGTCTTCAGCGATGAGGGTCGCTTCTGCCTTGGTGCCAATGATGGTCGTATGCGTGTTTGGCGCCGTGCAGGTGAGCGCCACAATCAGGACTGCACACGACCGAGGCACACAGGGCCAACACCCGGCATCATGGTGTGGGGAGCGATCTCCTACACTGGCCGTACACCACTGGTGATCGTCGAGGGGACACTGAATAGTGCACGGTACATCCAAACCGTCATCGAACCCATCGTTCTACCATTCTTAGACCGGCAAGGGAACTTGCTGTTCCAACAGGACAATGCACGTCCGCATGTATCCCGTGCCACCCAACGTGCTCTAGAAGGTGTAAGTCAACTACCCTGGCCAGCAAGATCTCGGGATCTGTCCCCCATTGAGCATGTTTGGGACTGGATGAAGCGTCGTCTCACGCGGTCTGCACGTCCAGCACGAACGCTGGTCCAACTGAGGCGCCAGGTGGAAATGGCATGGCAAGCCGTTCCACAGGACTACATCCAGCATCTCTACGATCGTCTCCATGGGAGAATAGCAGCCTGCATTGCTGCGAAAGGTGGATGTACACTGTACTAGTGCCGACATTGTGCATGCTCTGTTGCCTGTGTCTATGTGCCTGTGGTTCTGTCAGTGTGATCATGTGATGTATCTGACCCCAGGAATGTGTCAATAAAGTTTCCCCTTCCTGGGACAATGAATTCACGGTGTTCTTATTTCAATATCCAGGAGTGTAGAAATGAGCGCGTGAACTTCCCAACAGCGAGTCGCCTGATCAAAGTTACGGTTCGTTGGACTGCAGATCGTACGTTGGACTGCAGATCGCGAGTTCTGGGTATACGCTGGATGTCTGAGAATGTGCTGTGGAGGGGACATGTTAGTACAAAGTATTAGCGTGTACATGTTGTACGCCAAGAACAGTGTGATAGGGCAGGCTGGGTAGCATCAAATGTGTTGGTAAAACAAGAATGTGTTGTAGACATTTTAGACAAGGGTTCTTTTATGTAGTAGCCTCAGTCAAGAAACAGAACGTTTTATGCGCTCTGATGCCTATCTTTTAAACAGCATTTCCTGGTTGATCCTGGGCAGGCCATGGTTCTTAGAAGCTCTTTAAGGTGAATGAGTAAAATCCAGTAGACTGAACAACCTCATCCCGGAGCACAACAGTTCGAACATGTGCATCTGTTTGTTACGCTTCATGTACCCTCATGATTTCGGAATTACCAGAAACGCATGAAGAACACTCGAAAGACACAGTAATCTGAACCGTGCACTGCTCGTGTTCAACCCATTAATTGTTTGCCATCTTCTAATACGGTAGTGCCGCCTTGTTTTCTTATTCCATTTACTGGTGAGTGGCAGCAGAAACGCGTATCGATAAGCGCACTATTGTACCATCTCTGGAGTGACCGTGAGGTGCTGCTCGAGAGTGCTACGAAGTTCGTCGCCCACCGATCTTGGACATGAAAATTGAGTCCTCACTTAACTTACGATCGATCCTCAACTGTTTATATTTCCTCGTTTGGTCCTGGTTGTCGCTTTTGAGACATCCCCTCGAGCAACAGCGTTTGTATATTTAAATCGGCTAAGATTCCAGCCACATTCCTGTGAAATTTAATTTATTCCCCGTTATGTAAGTGCACCAGCGGTATCTTCTGCCTTGTGACCATCGAAGTTCCGGTTATCTGCCCTGGTCGTTGACATAATTTAAGGCAGTGTATTTTCCTCGGCGTGTTGTTGCTGTCCAGCGCGGCGAATAGTTCGACAGATGAGGTGTCATTGGTCGTTGTGGTCGCCAACATTCTGTGTGTCGTCTACTGAAAACTTGTGCTCGTTTTGCTGGTTGTTTGGAGCGGAACTGATTTGGTTGATTGGTCGTTCGGCTGTCTGTCAGTTGCGTTGCCTCCAAACTAAGAACTCATTGGACAGGCTGCCTGTCACCTACACTGGGCATTAGTGTTAGAATCCCAGGTCGAAAAGTGGAAACTTCTGAGCACCGTTCCTTGTGTGTTATGTAGTGATATCCCTGTTTGGATTTTAGTTATTTGGTTGATGTGTGGCTTTCAACCGAGTATCAATATCTCTTAAATTAATGTCCTTGTTTTGCCCTTAAGGCATGAGATTGTTATAAAAGAAAATTGACAAGGTCTTCGGCCTATTAGATTGAATATTTAGAAAATATTCTTGGGTGAAACCTCCAGAACCTTGTATTTCAATTTTGCGTAAGTCTTGTGTCTTGGATTTTGAATGTGGCCTTCATCCGATCTAAAGTTAATCGAAGGTGGTCGATTAACGTTTTGAGTGTTTTGCATCCTTGTTGTAATATTGTGTGTTGATAAATAAAGTTTGTATGTTGACTGCAACTGACAGGAACTCATTTTGGCCCCTTTCCACAACCTAATCCGCTCTGTCCTCCTAGCCCAGGCTAGTTTTCCTGTTGTATGTGCCTCCTTCTCCTTGTTTCAAAATTCATCCTATTATTCCTTTTATTTTGGAGTCCTGCTTAGGATTAAATTTTCTGGTACCATGGTTTCTCACGATGTTTGAATATTTCATACAGGTCATTTGTAAGCAAAGCACGTGCGACTCTCTCAGGTTTATCTCAATGTACAACTAATTACTCGTCCAAGTACGCGAGTTATGGAAAGTAAACCTCAGCGTGAGTATCCCAACAAGCTGCTCCACATTAAGCAAGATTTACAGTGACACTTTCACCCGCTAATCTATGTTATACGAATGTAAAGCTGCCTCCGATGACACTGACTCATTGGTCTGCATTCTGTACACTCCAGTGATATAGAAGAGACGGTGACCTCGGCTTCGCAAGAATAGTATTAAAATACAGGGTGTTTCAAAAATGACCGGTATATTTGAAACGGCAATAAAAACTAAACGAGCAGCGATAGAAATACACCGTTTGTTGCAATATGCTTGGGACAACAGTACATTTTCAGGCAGACAAACTTTCGAAATTACAGTAGTTACAATTTTCAACAACAGATGGCGCTGCGGTCTGGGAAACTCTATAGTACGATATTTTCCACATATCCACCATGCGTAGCAATAATATGGCGTAGTCTCTGAATGAAATTACCCGAAACCTTTGACAACGTGTCTGGCGGAATGGCTTCACACGCAGATGAGATGTACTGCTTCAGCTGTTCAATTGTTTCTGGATTCTGGCGGTACACCTGGTCTTTCACGTGTCCCCACAGAAAGAAGTCACAGGGGTTCATGTCTGGCGAATAGGGAGGCCAATCCACGCCGCCTCCTGTATGTTTCGGATAGCCCAAAGCAATCACACGATCATCGAAATATTCATTCAGGAAATTAAAGACGTCGGCCGTGCGATGTGGCCGGGCACCATCTTGCTTAAACCACGAGGTGTTCGCAGTGTCGTCTAAGGCAGTTTGTACCGCCACAAATTCACGAAGAATGTCCAGATAGCGTGATGCAGTAATCGTTTCGGATCTGAAAAATGGGACAATGATTCCTTTGGACGAAATGGCGGCCCAGACCAGTACTTTTTGAGGATGCAGGGACGATGGGACTGCAACATGGGGCTTTTCGGTTCCCAATATGCGCCAGTTCTGTTTATTGACGAAGCCGTCCAGGTAAAAATAAGTTTCGTCAGTAAACCAAATGCTGCCCACATGCATATCGCCGTCTCAATCCTGTGCACTATATCGTTAGCGAATGTCTCTCGTGCAGCAATGGTAGCGGCGCTGAGTGGTTGCCGCGTTTGAATTTTGTATGGATAGAGGTGTAAACTCTGGCGCATGAGACGATACGTGGACGTTGGCGTCATTTGGACCGCAGCTGCAACATGGCGAATGGAAACCCGAGGCCGCTGTCGGATCACCTGCTGCACTAGCTGCGCGTTGCCCTCTGTGTTTGCCGTACGCGGTCGCCCTACCTTTCCAGCACGTTCGTCCGCCACGTTCCCAGTCCGTTGAAATTTTTCAAACAGATCCTTTATTGTATCGCTTTTCGGTCCTTTGGTTACATTAAACCTCCGTTGAAAACTTCGTCTTGTTGCAACAACACTGTGCTCTAGGCGGTGGAATTCCAACACCAGAAAAATCCTCTGTTCTAAGGAATAAACCATGTTGTCTACAGCACACTTGCACGTTGTGAACAGCACACGCTTACAGCAGAAAGACGACGTACAGAATTGCGCACCCACAGACTGCGTTGTCTTCTATATCTTTGACATCACTTGCAGCGCCATCTGTTGTTGGAAATTGTAACTACTGTAATTTCGAAAGTTTGTCCGCCTGAAAATGTACTGTTGTCCCAAGCATATTGCAACAAACGGTGTATTTCTATCGCTGCTCGTTTAGTTTCTATTGCCGTTTCAAATATACCGGTCATTTTTGAAACACCCTGTATCTATCAACGAATGCTTTTACGAGCACGTAGGTGCAATGCATGACCGTGTTGTGACAGTGGCGTTTAAATTAGAATTACCGTATAATTGCTAATCTATCTGAAAATAAAATAATCGGTTCCTTAAATCATTAGAAACGAGATTGCGACATTTATATTTCCTAAAAAATTCTGTTAGTTTCCTCATTTACTCAAAATAAAAATGTGTCAATTTTTATAAATGTAGTACAAATAACTGAGACTCAGAATCGTTAGGAATGCTCAATATTCGCCAAAACACGAGGGGTGGCACGCAATACCCGCCTCAGGCTGCCTGTGGCAGGAAGGACAGGATGAGATACTGAACATCATTCGCGATGTGGACTTTCTCTTTATTTTAACAGAACGCAATAAGTTAGATTTATTAAACATCTGCTGGAGAAACACCTCCAATACTATTGACTACTAAGAATCATAATAATTTACAGTCATGAAACTGCACCAAATTGACAAGTAGCAAATATATTAGATACAATGATAGAAACTGAAGATGTATAATAAAAGAGTTAAAAATTCTTTGTAAAAGAAGCTTTAAGAGTTTACAACAAAAAATGGCAGTGTATGCCGCACATAAGCACCGTATATGAAAATTACTATAACGCCGGATAGCGGAAGTTGGCAAGGCAAGCAACAGAAACAATCAAACAAAACTGATGTTACATACTGCGTCCTGATTATGGAAATAGTTACAGCCCCCATGAAAATAACAGATCTTACATCTCCTAGTGTTCGGCCAGTTCAAAAAGCAACTGTGCATACAAGGAGTAAAATTAATAATCATTCAGTTGGCCGAGCTACAGGTGCATAAACACATTTAAATAAATAAGCCTTGTAATTACACAATTAGCAAGTTAGCCGTTTAACACTTCAACAATTTCCATGAACAAGTAATGAAAACAAAATTAAAAGAAAAACTACAATAGGCACGCAGTGATTAAGACACAAATGAATACATCGACGTGCTGTACAACTTTGTCTTTGCAAGTCGTAGTGGTCTCGGAAAGGTCAGGTAGTACAGGACCATCTGCACCCGGTTGGCCGTTCGCTAGAGCGAGGACTTGCCTCCTCTTTCGGACGGTGCGCCTGCTGTATCAACCGGGACAGACTTCACACAAGTCCCACAAAAAGAAACACAAATGATAGCCTAATTAACAGAGGAATGCAGAATTTGGTACAGAAATTGGGCCACGCTTCTACTACAGACCGAACGCCGCCTCACGACATTCAAAATTATAGCAACAAGAAAAACAAGTAAATAATTTTTCAATGAGTTAAGGGAATCCAATCAATGAAACTTCCTAAAACAGTTACCGAGCATGAAGTTCGAATGTCAACCGCAAACGTACCAAACTCGCGCCTCGTGGACAAGGAGTAAAAAAGTAATCACCACTCGGACTGGAGTACTAAATCCCAAACTAACGCTTTCCGTTGGCTAACAAACCCGTGACAGCAGACAGCTTTTTAAGAACATTACAGCGACGTATGAGATAGTAGTAACGCAAAATGAAGTCCTCAGTGAGAGAAACTTAA
Source organism: Schistocerca cancellata (assembly GCF_023864275.1). Taxonomy (NCBI): domain Eukaryota; kingdom Metazoa; phylum Arthropoda; class Insecta; order Orthoptera; family Acrididae; genus Schistocerca; species Schistocerca cancellata. The sequence continues at coordinate 614,266,013 of NC_064630.1, read as the reverse complement.
TAATTAAGTGGTCCTACTTTACAAACAATAAAGGAAACACAGTGAAACTTTGTAGTATGAACAAGATTAAATTTCGCGCTCCAGTAATGGCAACTGCAGGACGTGGCACATGAAATGAACGTAATTAATTTATATATGCTCACCGTCACAAATCCTACGCCAACCAGGAAGTTGAGATCGACTTCGAAAATAATACTCAGATTGGAGAATAAATAAAGAAACAAATACAGCAGTTTTATAGGAGTACATACACAACTTTCCTGTCTAGAGACAGGAGGAAGATCAATAACCAGAAGTCGGATATGGAACCGGACGTGAACACCCAACAAACAACCAGAAAACTACCGAACTAAAAAGTCACAGTGCTGGTACTGGATATGGCAATTGTAGCTGTGGTTGCTGCTGATGCTCGGCTAACTCGCCTCCGATAAACCAAATCGGAAACTAACCAGACTTACATGTACAACGGTCCAGGAAGTACTAGATGCACTCGACACACAGCTTCAACACAGCTGTTGTCCACCACCAGCCTTCAGGTTCGATCGGTCACTAAAGCACACCAACACGCTCCTTTCTTGGGTACGCGCCCCGCATGTCGAAAGGTTTGCAGCCGGCCGCAACAGCGGCCATACTGGTTCGCACTGCAGGAACCCTCCTGAGTGCCTATTCCTAGTATCGCTGCTACGATCAGAGCCGGTGACCGTTAACTACAGAGCTTTTTCTAGCCATGAACTGCCGGCACACTCCTCGCCTCGCCTGCAGATTCCAACTCGGCCCCTCACCCCCAGCGAACAGTTTCACCTTCCCACTCTCACTGTCACTCCCTCCTGAGGCAAAGAGGTACCTATTGATCGCGCAACGGTTCAAGGAGCATTCAGTAAGTAACACTGTGCCCGCCCGGCTAGCCGCGCGGTCTAACACGCTACTTCCGAGCAGAAAGGCGTGCCGATCCCGATCAGGAACGCGCCCGGTGGATTAGTGTCGATATCCGGTGTGCCGGCCAGCCTTTATATGGTTTTTAATGCTGTTTCCCATCTACCTCAGTGAGAGCCGGCTGGTTTCCCTTATTCCACCTCAGTTACACTCTTTCAGAAATTGCTGCTCAAACACCGTTTCCACGTACGCGTACACCATAATTACTCTACCACGCCAACATTGGGGTTATACTCTTCTGGTATGAGACGTTCCCGAGAGGAGTTGGGGAGAGGGGGGAGGTTCCACCGGGGCCGAACCGCACAGTGACCCTGGGTTCGCTGTGGGGCGACGGTTGGGTGGGTGGACTGCTGTGGCATGTTGTGCCATTGTGAACCACTGAGGTCTACGGCGGGACGAAGCCTCTCCGTCGTTTCTAGGTCCCCGGTTTAATACATACATACAAGTAATGCGTCACATTTTGTTCTCACCCAGTATCGGTTAAAAACGCGGAATTTGTTGTGAGACATCGTGGAATATTTTCGCTTCAGCCCATATTGTTTCCATGATACTTCGAGAGGTGGCAGGTCTGAAGTTAACCTTCAAAATGGTGTCTGTAACGGAGATGCGTTCCAAGCAGAGAGCTGTCATTGAGCTGCTTTTGGAGGAAAACTAAAGCATCACAAACATCTGACAGTGAACAGAAGCATAGTGAGTCGTTGGGCGTGGCATGTGTCATCATCGCAATAACATCGCGATCTCCCTCGTGCTGGTCTGCCGAACATTGCCATGGCAGCTGCAATGTCGGAAGGTGCGGGCACTCTGCTTAACAAGATGTTGCTGCCGGTAGTTCTGATACAGTCCTTCACCAGCCGTAATACATAAAGGTGTGTGCCCATTGGGTTCCTAGTGGCCTAACAAAAGACCATAGAGAACAACGAAGCTGCTCGAGACAACATTTTGTCGAACACTGTCACTGGTGATGAAACACTCGTTCATCATTTCGAGCCCGCATCTCGTGGTCGTACGGTAGCGTTCTCGCTTCCCACGCCCGGGTTGCCGGGTTCGATTCCCGGCGGGGTCAGGGATTTTCTCTGCCTCGTGATGGCTGGGTGTTGTGTGCTGTCCTTAGGTTAGTTAGGTTTAAGTAGTTCTAAGTTCTAGGGGACTGATGACCGTTGATGTTAAGTCCCATAGTGCTCAGAGCCATTTGAACCATTTCATCATTTCGAACACAAAACAAAACCGTAATCTCCTCCGAAGGAAAAGTTCAAAGCCGCACCCTCAGCCGGTAAAATCATAGTGACGCTCATCTGGGACTCTCAAGGGGCTGAAAATGGTTCAAATGGCTCTAAGCACTATGGGACTAAATATCTGAGGTCATCAGTCCCCTAGACTTAGAACTACTTAGACCTAACTAAATTACATCACACACACCCATGCCCGAGGCAGGATTCGAACCTGCGACCGTAGCAGCAGCGCGCTTCCGGTCTGAAGCTCCTAGAACCGCTAGGCCACAGCGGCCAGCTGAAGGGGCAATTCTGTTTGATGTTCTCTCTCAAAGTACAACGTTCAACTTTGTAGTCTATTGTGCTGCCCTCAGGAAATTTAAGAAAGAAATTCAGAGTATTCGTTTTCACAAAAATACAAACGAAATTCTTCTCCACGGAAACGCAAGCCCCCACACAAGTCTGCGCGCCCGAGATGGATTTAAAAAGTTTGATTCACCCTACAGCTCGGATCTCTCACCTTCCATCTGTTTGGCCCAATGAAGAACGCTCTCCGCGGTAAGTAATACGTCGGTGCTAGGAAGACATTCGCTCTGACGTCGACCAATAAAGTGGTACTATTCGAACATACAGGCCCTCGGAGGAAGGCGGCGTAAGGCCGTCGCATTGAAGGGAGATTATGCAGCAAAATTGGGTTTTGTAGCCAAAGAGTGGGGAATAATATTGTGTATTGGATTTGTGAATAGAAACAATATGCTTAAAGGAAAAAAATGTGTTACCATACTTATTGAGCACCCCACGTAAGAAGAAAAAATAATTTTCACCCAACAGTACAGTTACCAGTGGTTCTCGTAACTGAGAGATACACGGACGTTTCGTACAAAGCAAAAATTACCGTCTTCGAGGCAAAATTAGCTCCTCTGACTTAAATAAATAAAATTCATGTCAAATTTTGAAGAAAGGCTAGTATAAAATACTGCAGCTGCTGTGATTCGAACTGTAGACGACAATGCTAAACTGTGGGGAAAGAGGGGGAAGAAGAGGATCGAAGTGTTTTAGACGTGTTAATATAGAGATATGTTAAAACCTACATGAGCTGATGAAGGATAAGGAGGTTCTCCTCAGGGTTGTTGAATACAAATAGATGTTTACAGCACTGACAGAAAGAGCAGAAAGGCCGTTGGAGATCAGGAAATAACTTCCATGGTATTACAGGGAACTGTAGAGAGTAAAAGCTGTAGTGGGAGACAGAGACTGTAGTTGAGGACAATGGGTCCATGTCCTACTCAGATGAAGAGGTTGTCAAACCAGCCAGAAGACCGCAAAAAATAGATTGAAACCGTTTACTATGGAATAGTACAAAATGGCAACCGCATAATTTTCTTCTGACGTTCCTCAAGCTTATCGGTATTTAGTAGTTCTTAACGACCTAATAGGTATCACTGATACTGCTGGCTAAAAGATTCCGTAGGCAAAGCGAAGGAGTGCACGCTCTCCCTCAAGGTTCTTCTGAGTGACGGGTGCGACGTTCGCCACGCAGCACCCACAGGCAACGAGGCTACTGCCCAAGGACGTAAATTATGGAGAAACGCCGAGGCGTTGTGAACGGAAACTTTCCTGTTTTTTGTGAGGAGTAGTCAGCTCAAGGAGTAACTATCTAAATTATACACACTTTGTAAACTGTGGAAATTTTTATTTCATATATATTACGGAAGCGAACTGGAAGGAAGCCCGCCCACTGGTTTTAATTTTCATTTTCATTTCCCTGCATGCAAGGATGTGTATCGCATGTGACTGCTGCAAACTAAACGCTGAATAAGTTCCAATGTTGTTTTGATAATATCTTTGACCTCGTTCTGAGACAAAAATACTGGTGAGACAAAAATACTGGCGAGACAAAAATACTGGTGAGACAATAATACATATCATATTTTAACTGTTCTTCCACATGAGGATGTTGAGAAATAAAGAATCTACATGGAAAGAAGACACTGTGCTCGTTGGACCCAGTGTACAGCGTAAAAAGTTCACACAGTCCGGACCAACAAGGGGGAGAGGCAATATGTCGTTGGCATCATTAACTGTAATAGATAATATAATTTGAGACGATCATGGCTAGGTAAGCACAAGTACACGAGTAGTCTCTCTCTCTGTCTATCTCTCCCCTCTTCCTCTCCGTCCAGATAGGCTTGGGAAAGCCCAAATGTACCGACCAACCCGGTGTCATTGGCAGCGGGTAGGCGACATTGGACGTGGATATGGAGGGCCATGCAGTTAGCACACCGCTCTCCCAGTCGTATGTCAGTTTACGGGACGGAGCCGCTACTTCTCAATCGAGTAGCTCCTCAGTTTGCCTCACAAGGGCTGAGTGCACACCGCTTGCCAACAGCGCTCGGTAGAGCGTATGGTCACCTGTCCAAGTCCCAGTGAAGCCTAGCGACGCTTAACTTGTCAGATGTACAATATCCAACGTAACAGGAAACGAACCGCCTATTACAGAAAACTAGCTGCTGAACAAGGTAGTTTGCTTGCACGCTATCAACTCATCTGCTCACATTGAGTTTTATCTAAAACAATTAATATTGAACCACTCCGTCTACAGGCCACAAGTGGCCCATCGGGACCATCCGACCGCCGTGTCATCCTCGGAGGAGGCTGTGGATAGGAGGGGAGTGGGGTTAGCACACCGCTCTCCCAGTCGTTATGATGGTATTCTTGACCGAAGCCGGTACTACTCGGTCGAGTAGCTCCTCAATTGGCATCACAAGGGTGAGTGCACCCTGGAAAATGGCAACAGCGCATGGCGGTCTGGATGGTCACCCATCCAAGTGTCGACCACGCCCGACAGCGCTTAACTTCGGCGATCTCACGGGAACCGGTGAAGCCACTGCGGCAAGGCAGTTGCCAAAACAAGTAATATGGGCAACACAAAATGAAATAACTAATAAACCTTTATTAGAAGATTACACGAAACAGGCAGCTTCGAGTGACGAACACTCCGTGGTTCTGTAGTAGAAGTCATAGACGCTAATCTAACGTTACACATTGAAACGGAACTACCTGTTCTATATGAGTTCAGTCTGGACAGTTGCATTTTACTGTTTTGAGTGCAGTCTCTGACTAATGAATATCACTTAGACTGGCCAATGATGATTCATTAGTAGCAACGGGTTATAAAGGCACTGGCTGTAATCTATGATAGGTGTCGAAAAAGGAAACTGAGACTCTGTTAGATGACGATCAGTTTGACGTTAGGAAAGATTAAGAAACCAGAGCGTCAGTTCCGGCGTTGAGATTGATAATGGAAGCTAGACTGAAGACACGTTCCTAGCATCTACCACTTGGAAAAATCGTTCAACAATGTAACTGGAGGAAGGTGAAAAAAATAGGAGTAAGTTATAGGTAAAGACGGGAAATAGACAATTTGTGGGAAAACATTAAGGGAACAAGAAAACAGGAACACCGAGAACGAAGTGTTCGGATTTAAACGAGTATAAGGAGGGATGTAGTCTTTCGACGCTACTCGTTATCGTTCAATCTATATATCTAGCAAGCAACGACGAAAATAAAAAAAAGGTGTAAGAATGGGTTTAAAATTCAAGGTGAAAGGGTATCAATGTTAAGATTCGCTGATGATATTGGTATACTCGGTCAAATTGAAGAAGAATTACAGGATCTGTTGAATTGAATGAACAGTGTAATGACCACAGAATGTGAATTTAGAGTATATCGAAGAAAGACGAAAGTAATGAGTAGTAGCAGAAATGAGAACAGCGTTAATCTTAAAATCAGAACTAGGGATCACGAAGTAGACTATGTTCAGGAATTCTTCCCAGGCAGCAAAATAACCCATGATGGATGGAGCAAGGTGGACATTCCTGGTCAACTGAAGTCTGTTAGTGTCAAACACAGGCCCTAATTTGAAGAAGGAGTTCCTGTCAATGTACGTGCGGAACATAGCGTTGTATGGTAATGAAACTTGGAACAGCAGAGAATCTAAGCTTTTGAGATGTGGTACTACAGAAGAATGTTAAAAATTTAGTGGACTGATGAGGTAAGGAATGAGGAGGTTCTCCGCAGAATCTGTTAGGATGGAATACACAGAAAATACTGACAAGAAGAAGAGGCAGGATGGTAGGACATATGTTAAGATATTACAGAATAACTTCCTTGGTACTAGAGGGAACATTAGAGGGTAAAATCTGTAGATGAAGACAGAAGTAAATAAGGAAGTAACTTGCAAGTGCTATTCTGAGATGGAAAGTTTGGTAGAGGAGGAATTCGTGACGGGCCGCAACACGAAGTAGAACAGTGGGAACTAATCCAATTTGTTTATACATCAGCTTTTATGCACGAGCGGCGGACAAATTTTGCATCTGAGACCGTCTTCGTGTAAACGGAAAGTTGCCCTCTGTGGCAACTGACATAACTAGCAGCTGATGGAATGTCTTGTGGGATAAAGAGTTTCCTGTTTCTGTGCTCCGTCTGTGTGGCGACAGATCGGAATTGTTTGTGATTAGCGCCTGGAGTGGAGAGTGATTACTTGGTGTTGCTCTCTGATGATATAGCTGTGTACTAAATTACTGCGTACACGGCAGATGCTGGTTTATTCAAGGTTTTTCACACATGTTGCACATGCTTATTTGGGCATTCAGGGCAGTTAGCTTTTAGCACGATGAGGTCACTTTGTGACATCACAGGCCGTTGCATGGACACTGACCAGTGGTGCATAGATTTTGACCGAGAAGAAGCCAGATAAGGAGCTGGCTTGGAAAACGAATTTGAGAAAATCGGTGTGTCATTTAACACGCCGGACTGACATATGGGTGATTAATGTAACTACAATTACAATCAATGACGCGAATTATGTAGGGTACTGGATTTACTCAGGCCTTAAGATGGTCAACGTTGATCTAAATTAACTATCCTATTAATAAATGTTCTTGATCAGTGACTGGATTTATAACAAAATAAATATACTCTGGATCGCTGTGGAACCGTCTTGAGAATATGTCGCAACTTACGGTAGCGTCATCGTTTTATAAATAAATATGCTTGTTGTACTTTTAAACTCTCAGAACAGCTGCTATTTACATACAGATTTTTTCCTTGGTTTATCGTTAACAATTATCATATTATGTTGTAAATAATTAAGCGATAAACCATAATACATTCTGCATTTCAATTACTGGTATCACGTCTGCCATCATCTGTGCTTCTCACTACGAACTACGTCCTACACTCCGTAGTGCTATTGCACTGGAGGCCATTCAGATTGCATTAACAGGAAGATTCCATGAATCTACATCTACATCTACATGATTACTCTGCAATTCACATTTAAGAGCTTGGTAGAGGGTTCATCGAACCACAGTCATACTATCTCCCTACCATTCCACTCCCGAACAGCGCACGGGAAAAACAAACACCTAAACCTTTCTGTTCGACCTCTGATTTCTCTTATTTTATTTTGATGATCATTCCTACCTTTGTAGGTTGGGCTCAACAAAATATTTTCGCATTCGGAAGAGAAAGTTGATGACTGAAATTTCGTAAATAGATCTCGCTGCGACGAACAACGTCTTTGCTTTAATGACTTCCATCCCAACTCGCGTATCATATCTGCCACACTCTCTCCCCTATTACGTGATAATACAAAACGAGCTGCCCTTTCTTGCACCCTTTCGATGTCCTCCGTCAATCCCACCTGGTAAGGATCCCACACCGCGCAGCAATATTCTAACAGAGGACGAACGAGTGTAGTGTAAGCAGTCGCTTTAGTGGACTTGTAGCATCTTCTAAGTGTCCTGCCAATGAAACGCAACCTTTGGCTCGCCTTCCCCACAATATTATCTATGTGGTCTTTCCAACTGAGTTGTTCGTAATTTTTACACCCAGGTACTTAGTAGAATTGACAGCCTTGAGAATTGTACTATTTATCGAGTAATCGAATTCCAACGGATTTCTTTTGGAACTCATGTGGATCACCTCACACTTTTCGTTATTTAGCGTCAACTGCCACCTGCCACACCATACAGCAATCTTATCTAAATAGCTTTGCAACTGATACTGGTCTTCGAATGACCTTACTAGACGGTAAATTACAGCATCATCTGCGAACAACCTAAGAGAACTGCTCAGATTGTCACCCAGGTCATTCATATAGATCAGGAACAGCAGAGGTCCGAGGACGCTTCCCTGGGGAACACCTGAGATCACTTCAGTTTTACTCGATGATTTGCCGTCTATTACTACGAACCGCGACCTTCCTGACAGGAAATCACGAATCCAGTCGCACAACTGAGACGATACCCCATAGGCCCGCAGCTTGATTAGAAGTCGCTTGTGAGGAACGGTGTCAAAAGCTTTCCGGAAATCTAGAAATACGGAATCAACTTGAGATCCCCTGTCGATAGCGGCCATTACTTCGTGCGAATAAAGAGCTAGCTGCGTTGCACAAGAATGATGTTTTCTGAAACCATGCTGATTACGTATCAATAGATCGTTCCCTTCGAGGTGATTAATAGTGTTTGAATACAGTATATGCTCCAAAACCCTATAGGTCTGTAGTTCGATGGATTACTCCTACTACCCTTCTTAAACACTGGTGCGACCTGCGCAATTTTCCAATCTGCAGGTACAGATCAATCGGTGAGCGATCGGTTGTATATGATTGCTAAGTAGGGAGCTATTGTATCAACGTAATCTGAAAGGAATCTAATCGTTATACAATCTGAAGACTTGCCCGTATCAAGCGATTTGAGTTGCTTCGCAACCCGTAAAGTATCTACTTCTAAGAAACTCATGCTAGCAGCTGTTCGTGTTTCAAATTCAGGAATATTCCATTCGTCTTCCCTGGTGAAGGAATTTCGGAAAACTTTGTTCAATAACTCCGCTTTAGCGGCACTGTCGTCGGTAACAGTACCATCGGCACTGCGCAGCGAAGGTATTGACTGCGTCTTGCCGCTTGTGTACTTTACATACGACCAGAATTTCTTCGGATTTTCTACCAAATTTCGAGACAATGTATCGTTGTGGAAACTATTAAAGGCATCTCGCATTGAAGTCCGTGCCAAATTGCGTGCGTCTCTAAATTTTAGCCAGTCTCCGGGATTTCGCGTTCTTCTGAATTTCGCATGCTTTTTCCGTTGCCTCTGCAACAGCGTTCGGACCTGTTTTGTGTACCATGGGGGATCAGTTCCATCTCTTACCAATTTATGAGGTATGAATCTCTCAATTGCTGTTGCTACTATATCTTTGAATTTGAGCCACATCTCGTCTACATTTGCATAGTCAGCTCAGAAGGAATGGAGATTGTCTCTTAGGAAGGTTTCTAGTGACATTTTATCCGCTTTTTTAAATAAAATTATTTTGCGTTAGTTTTTGGTGGATTTGGAAGAAACGGTATTGAGCCTAGCTACAACGACCTTGTGATCACTAATCCCTGTATCAGTCATGATGCTCTCTATTAGCTCTGGATTGTTTGTGGCTAAGAGGTCAAGTTTGTTTTCGCAACCATTTACAATTCTCGTCGGTTCGTGGACTAACTGCTCGAAATAATTTTCGGAGAAAGCATTTAGGACAATCTCGGAAGATTTTTTTTCTGGCTACCATCGGTTTTGAACAAGTATTTTTGCCAACATATCGAGGGAAGGTTGAAGTCCCCACCAACTATAACCGTATGAGTGGGGTATTTATTTGTTACGAGACTCAATTTTTCTCTGAACTGTTCAGCAACTATATCATCGGAGACTGGAGGTCGGTAGAACTTAGTTCGTCTGTTAAGTATAACCTCCACCCATACCAATTCGCACGGAGTACCTACTTCGACTTCACTGCAAGATAAACCACTACTGACAGACACAAACACTCCACCACCAATTCTGCCCAATCTATCTTTCCTGAACACCGTCTGAGACTTCGTAAAAATTTCTGCATAACTTATTTCAGGCTTTAGCCAGCTTTCTGTACCTATAACGATTTCAGCTTATGTGCTTTCTATTAGCGCTTGAAGCTCAGGGACTTTCCCAGCACAACTACAACAATTTAAAACTACAATTCCGACTGTTCCTTGATCGAAGCACGTCCTGTATTTGCCATGTACCCTTTGAGATTGCAGCCCACCCCGTACTTTCCCGAGGCCTTCTAACCTAAAAAACCGCCCAGTCCACGCCACACAGCCACCGCTACCCGTGTAGCCGCCAGCTGAGTGTAGTGAACTCCTGACCTATTCAGCGGAACCCGAAACCCCACCACCCTATGGCGCAAGTCAAGGAATCTGCAGCCAACACGGTCGCAAAACCGTCTGAGCCTCTGATTCAGACCCTCCACCCGGCTCTGCACCAAAGGTCCGCAGTCGGTTCTGTCAACGATGCTGCAGATGGTGAGCTCTGCCTTCATCTCGTAAGCAAGACCGGCAGCCTTCACCAAATCAGATAGCCGCTGGAATCCAGAGAGAATTTCCTCAGATCCAAAGCGACAGACGTCATTAGTGACGACATGTGCCACCACCTGCAGCTGACTGCACCCTGTGCTCTTCATGGCATCGGGAAGGACCCTTTCCACATCAGGAATGACTTCACCCGGAATGCACACGGAGTGCAGACTGGATTTCTTCCCCTCCTTAGCCGCCATATCCCTAAGGGGCCCCATTACGCGCCTAACATTGGAGCTCCAAACTACCAATAAGCCCACCCTCTGCGATTGCCCGGACCTTGAAGGCTGAGAATCATCCTCTGAAACAGGGCAGGCAGCTGCATCTGGCTCAGCCAGAGACAGTACCTGAAACCTGTTTGTCAGACGCACCGGGGAGGCTTTCTGATCAGCCTCCGGCGACGTCTTTCGCTGCCTACTTGCCTTGGAACGACCTCCCAATCAACCACAGGCGAGGGCTCAGCCCCACTGCGGGGCAACCACTGCGGCATACCGATGTGGGGACAGACGGGACGAGGTTGACATCCCCGTGATACCAAAGTCCGGCTCCCCACAGTGGTGCCCATTGGCAACAGCCTCAAGCTGCGCGACCGAAGTCAGCGCCGCCAGCAACTGTGAGCGAAGGGATGCCAACTCAGCCCTCATCCGAACACAGCAATCACAGTCCCTGTCCATTCTAATCGATGTTGAACAACAGTTACTGAAACGACTCCGTGCCTAGATAACGCAAGGGAAACACGCAAAGAATGTATGAACTAACCTGTACAAATGCCTGACGACTGCGCTACAATCTGCCTGAATTTACGATTACAGTAACTAAAACACAAAATTACACCTCCTATACGAAACTATGTAACAAATAAGTGAGCTAGGAGTATACGACTTGCAGCTGGCAGCTGCTTATCCAACGGCGGCAGGGAGCACACTGGCTGTGACCAACCGACACTGGCCGTTCAAAACAAAAACAGAAGACAAACGACTACGCGAATTTACACTATTCAGGTACTAAAGCGTGATGCTACAACTCTCAACTACTATAATACGCCCGAAATTTATGAATTAAAGAATGAAAGTACCCAAAAACACGCAAAGATATTAAGAATTAAACTATGTAACAAATAAGTCAGCTAGAAGTATACGACTTGCTGCTGGCAGCTGCTTATCCAACGGTGGCAGGGAGCAAACTGACATGAAGTGCGCTACGTGCTTGGACACGTAAACTATAAGCTTTTCTGTGCAGCGACATGAAATACGTGGCTGCTATGGTTGCAGGTTCGAATCCTGCCTCCGGCATGGATGTGTGTGATGTCCTTATGTTAGTCAGGTTTACGTAGTTCTAAGTCAAGGGGACTGATGACCTCAAATGTTAAGTCCCGTTGTACTTATAGCCAGTTGAACCATTTTTCTAAATACGTAGGAATAACGCCATCGAATTCTTGTATATATTAAAGGTGACAAGGGACCATTAGCTAACTATCCAGGAAGTTCTCGAATAATAGGAGCTAGTGAAAGAGTTGATTCCTGGTGTATTCAATGTAAATTCTAACTACAATTCCATCGGAAACTGGTACCTTGTTCACTTTAAGGTGTTTTGTTTTCAACACCAGGGGCATTAATCTCCCAATTGTGAGTCTGTACTACAATATCTTCTTGCGTAAATACATTTTAATCGTAAATGCGTTATTTAATATTTCCATTTTGTATCGGATGTGTTCAGTTTCAACACTACAGAAATCCATTAGAAATTAATTTGAAGTTTTGGAACCATTCATTGACTAGATGAGACCAGATCTTCTGGTAGATATACCTGCAGGATCTGATCGATACTTATTGTAGGTTACGTGTATGTTCTTTTTGCAGATGCAAGGACTCATGTTAAGGTTGTCACTTGCAGTCTCTTCCGTAGCGAGATTATAGTAGTCTCTTTTCAGAACATTCTGCGAATGGTGACAATAAACGAGGGATGATTTTTGCCGCTTTTTAATATGTGTTTACCTAGATTACTGTTTATGACGGTTTGAGTTTTTAACCATAATTGTGCTGCGTTTGTCAAATCTGAACTCTGTGTTGTTATTTCTCCACGTAAAGTGACAGCAGAAATGTATTCCCTTTTGCGGATACGTTTAGTCTTCAGCTGCACAATTTATTGGGGACATATGAAGATTTCTGCCGGACCGATAGACGAGCCCTGATTTCCCGTTTTGCTCGAGCTGCCGTCTTAACCACTTCGGCTAGTCGAGCTCGCCTTCCGTATTCATTCCACCCCCCCCACCCCCCCTATCTCACTGTGTTGCACACTCAGCTCTCTCACAGTTGCCGAGATTCCCGCAAAGGGTGGTATTTATTTATCACTGCCTATCTGGGCACGTATGACTATTTTGCAGCGTCTATATTCTGCAGAGCCTACGGCCTTGCCGCAGTTGTAACACCGGTTCCCGTCAGATCACCGAAGTTAAGCGCTGTCGGGTTGGGCTAGCACTTGGATGGGTGATCATCCGGTACGCCGAGCGCTGTTGGCAAACGGGGTTCACTCAGCCCTTGTGAGGCAAACTGAGGAGCTACTTGACTGAGAAGTAGCGGCTCCGGTCTCGGAGACTGACCTACGGCTGGGAGAGCGGTGTGCTGACCACATGCCCCTCCATAACCGCATCCAGTGACGCTTTTGGGCTGGGGGTGACACGGCAGCCCCTCGGTACCTTTGGGCCTTCATTGGCTGTGCGGGAGGAGTTTAGTTTCGTTTAGTATTCAACGGTGTACTATTCCGTGTCATAGATGAAGTCTAATCGTATTCGCAAATGCGTATACATTTCTTCTACTTCATATGGCTGTAGACCGTAGCAGTGTCCGTCCCTTCGTGTATGGATGTCTATCTGAAGGACACCGCGTAGTGCACTGTAAAACACGGACAGTGCAAAATAGTATTGTGTGACTAGAAAGACAGCAATAATAACAAATATGTCTATCCTTGTGCGAGAATCACAACTGTGCGAGAGCAGGACGCGTACACACGATGACATACACTGTCATGGGACGTCTCTTAAATTCGTGTTTGACAGTCTTTTGCCCGGCGTAGTGCAGCATATCGACTAGGCACTGACTCAACACGTCGTTGGAAGACCCCTGAAGCAAAGCAGAATCGCACTGCTCCTATAGCTGTCCATAAATGCGACAGTGTTGCCGGTGCACGTTTTTGCTCACGAACTGATCTCTCGATCATGTCCCACAAACGTTCGACGTGATTCATCTTCGGTGACCTGAGTGACCAATCCTGTCCCTCGATTTTCGAAACAAACAAGAACAACTGTGGACCGATGACATGGCGCGTTGTCATTCATAAAAATTTCTATCTTTGTCTGGGAACATGAGGTCCTTGCAATAGCCTTCCGGTAGCCGAACAACCAGAGGAACCCGTCAACTCCACATAACTACAGCAACCCCACTATGGAGCAACCACCAGCTCGCACAGTGTGTTGTTGACAACTTGGGTCCCTGGTTTCGTGGGGTCTACGCCATACTCGAACCCTGCCATCAGCTCTTACCAACTCATCTGACAAGGCCATGGTTTTCCACTCGTCTAGGGTCCAACCGATACGGTCCTGAGCCCAGGAGAGGCGCTGCAGGCAATATCGTGCTGTTACAAAGCCATTCGCGTCAGTCGTCTGCTACTTTGGCCCGTTATCGACAAATTTCGCAGCACTGTTGTACGTCCAGCATTGATTACTACGGTTATTTCACGCAATTTTGTTTGCTGTTAGCACAGACAACTTTACGCAAACGCCGTTGATCTCTATCGTCAAGTGAAAGCGGCGACCAGTGCATTGTCCGTGGTGAGATGTATTGCCTGAAATGTGGTATTCGCGCCACATTCTTGACGCTGTGGACAACGGTGTATTGATTTCCCTAACGAATCCCGAAAAGGAATGTCCTGTGCTTCCAACTCTAAGTACCCTACAACTTTCAAAATCTATTCTACATCTACTTCTACATCTACATTTATACTCCGCAAGCCACCCAACGGTGTGTGGCGGAGGGCACTCTACGTGCCACTGTCATTACCTCCCTTTCCTGTTCCAGTCGCGTATGGTTCGCGGGAAGAACAACTGTCTGAAAGCCTCCGTGCGCGCTCTAATCTCTCTAATTTTACATTCGTGATCTCCTCGGGAGGTATAAGTAGGGGGAAGCAATATATTCGATACCTCATCCAGAAACGCACCCTCTCGAAACCTGGCGAGCAAGCTACACCGCGATGCAGAGCGCCTCTCTTGCAGAGTCTGCCACTTGAGTTTGTTAAACATCTCCGTAACGCTATCACGGTTACCAAATAACCCTGTGACGAAACGCGCCGCTCTTCTTTGGATCTTCTCTATCTCCTCCGTCAACCCGATCTGGTACGGATCCCACACTGATGCGCGATACTCAAGTATAGGTCGAACGAGTGTTTTGTAAGCCACCTCCTTTGTTGATGGACTACATTTTCTAAGGACTCTCCCAATGCATCTCAACCTGGTGCCCGCCTTACCAACAATTAATTTTATATGATCATTCCACTTCAAATCGTTCCGCACGCATACTCCCAGATATTTTACAGAAGTAACTGCTACCAGTGTTAGTTCTGCTATCATATAATCATACAATAAAGGATCCTTCTTTCTATGTATTCGCAAAACATTACATTTGTCTATGTTAAGGGTCAGTTGCCACTCCCTGCACCAAGTGCCTATCCGCTGCAGATCTTCCTGCATTTCGCTACAATTTTCTAATGCTGCAACTTCTCTGTATATTACAGCATCATCCGCGAAAAGACGCATGGAACTTCCGACACTATCTACTAGGTCGTTTATATATATTGTGAAAAGCAATGGTCCCATAACACTCCCCTGTGGCACGCCAGAGGTTACTTTAACGTCTGTAGACGTCTCTCCATTGATAACAACACGCTGTGTTCTGTTTGCTAAAAACTCTTCAATCCAGCCACACAGCTGGTCTGATATTCCGTAGGCTCTTACTTTGTTTATCAGGCGACAGTGCAGAACTGTATCGAACGCCTTCCGGAAGTCAAGGAAAATAGGATCTACCTGGGAGCCTGTATCTAATATTTTCTGAGTCTCATGAACAAATAAAGCGAGTTGGGTCTCACAGGATCGCTGTTTCCGGAATCCATGTTGATTCCTACATAGTAGATTCTGGGTTTCCAAAAACGACATGATACTCGAGCAAAAAACATGTTCTAAAATTCTACAACAGGTCGACGTCAGAGATATAGGTCTATAGTTTTGCGCATCTGCTCGACGACCCTTCTTGAAGACTGGGACTACCTGTGCTCTTTTCCAATCATTTGGAACCTTCCGTTCCTCTAGAGACTTGCGGTACACGGCTGTTAGAAGGGGGGCAAGTTCTTTCGCGTACTCTGTGTAGAATCGAATTGGTATCCCGTCAGGTCCAGTGGACTTTCCTCTGTTGAGTGATTCCAGTTGCTTGTCTATTCCTTGGACACTTATTTCGATGTCAGCCATTTTTTCGTTTGTGCGAGGATTTAGAGAAGGAACTGCAGAGCGGTCTTCCTCTGTGAAACAGCTTTGGAAAAAGGTGTTTAGTATTTCAGCCTTACGCGTGTCATCCTCTGTTTCAATGCCTTCATCATCCCGGAGTGTCTGGGTATGCTGTTTCGATCCACTTACTGATTTAACGTAAGACCAGAACTTCCTAGGATTTTCTGTCAAGTCGGTACATAGAATTTTACTTTCGAATTCACTGAACGCTTCACGCATAGCCCTCCTTACGCTAACTTTGACATCATTTAGCTTCGGTTTGTCTGAGAGGTTTTGGCTGCGTTTAAACTTTGAGTGAAGCTCTCATTCCTTTCGCAGTAGTTTGCTAACTTTGTTGTTGTACCACGGTGGGTTTTTCCCGTCCCTCACAGTTTTACTCGGCACGTACCTGTCTAAAACGCATTTTACGATTGCCCTGAACTTTTTCCATAAACACTCAACATTGTCAATGTCGGAACAGAAATTTTCGTTTTGATCTGTTAGGTAGTCTGAAATCTGCCTTCTATTACTCTTGCTAAACAGATAAACGTTCCTCCCTTTTTTATATTCCTATTTACTTCCATATTCAGGGATGCTGCAACGGCCTTATGATCACTGATTCCCTGTTCTGCGCTTACAGAGTCGAAAAGTTCGGTCGTGCGGCCATAATCTCGTCGATAACCTTTCCACGCGCATCGCCTAGGTACAGATAACAGTCCCACCAACGCATTTTGATGTATTCTGTACGTGATATTACCGCCATTTGTATATGTTCATATCACTATCATAGACTCATGCCACCTCAGTGGATCGGGGTATGAGTTATTCCAGAAAGAGTGCCCGGATAGCCGAAGCGGGAAATCTGGGTTCGAGTTCTGGTCCGGTAGAAATTTTCGTGCTTCATCAATAAATTGTGCGGCCGAAGAGTGATAAGATTTTCAGTGTAGAATGCACTTCTTCTCTGTCATGCCATGTTGTTAATCGTAGACCTGTCTGTTCCTTCAGCCATGCATGCACGTCTGAAGGACACTGGATAATACACCGTGACACAAAAATACTGCTAAATAGCGACAAATCTCTCAGATTCGTTGACAACTTTCTAGCCTCTGGTGAACATCGTTCCCGTTATACGTAGGATCAGTGTCTTTAATTACAGTCGCAGTGATGACACTGTCGAAAAACCATACATAATCACCCAGGGCAGCATTGTCTGTTCCCCAAACAAACTGAATCCGGAGCTCGATTTCGGTCCCTTTCGTTGATGGCCGATAATTGATTTCATGTGTGTGTCGAGGCCCAGAGCACGGGATTCACTTGCAGATAAATAGTACTCAATTTATGAAGCAAATTAATTTCATTAGCGCTGTTGCTGGGATCACATTCATGACGTGTTAAGGCCGAGGTTATATGTGGTGTTGGAAGGCATCAGCATGTACAGCTGCTCGGTCTTGTCGTCGTCGGCCATGGTCGCCTTACAGCCAGGTACTACTGTTGGACCATGTAGTGGTTGCTGCGTAAGGTAGTGGCTCTGAATTTCTTCTCATGCATGATAATTCCAGCGCCCATCTGGCGGGAATCACCAGGGATGTCTAGCGAAGACCTGGACATTGAAGAAAATGGATTCGAATGTGGTACTTGCTTGACAGACATGTTCTTCATCGTCCTGTTCCACCAGAAACTCTCCATTAAGTCTCATGGGCTCTCATTGATAAATGGGAAGAATAGGAACGAATACCACAGGATTACCTCCGTAGGCTGACACATTGCATGCCATGTATATGGCAGTCGGTGATAAACACTCACGGAGGACATACATGTTAATTTAGAACTCAAATTGCATTGAAAAGTACCCTGGTGATGGGATGAATGATTGTTCCCACTTAATTTCGACATCTGTCGATCCTCTCCGTTCTTCTTAGATAAATGAACGAGGACGTAATGATGTTCCATCGTGTACATAATTTGTGAAATGTGAAGGTATAATTTGGTAACATACCCAGCCCTCAATTATTGCCGAATGGAATATGTTAGACTCCCAAAGCCATGTTCCTCTAATCCTTTTGAGCGCAGATAATACTGAAATTACCTTTATTTCCATGAAACATGTATCAGCACTGGGGCTTGGAAAGCGTTGATTGTGTAGCTACGTCTACACAAAGACGGTCATTATTCCATGCCAACAGTCTTAGTGCAGAGGAACTGATGTGCACTTTTGTAGTAGCTGTACGAGAAGGAACATTGGCTAAGGCAGTCGACTATTACCCTTTCAGTGCTGTTCTCGTATTCCCACCTTTTCAGTTTATATTTTCTTAACTTTTTGTAAAATTATTGGGAGCATTTCACTCATTGGTGATCACCGACTGAGCTACAACAGGTCTCTTTATATACTACTCTTTCGGATCTCCCATATCGTTTTCAAAAAGTTTTAACCCATTGCAAGTATACAGGTTGTACGTGAACTAAAAGAATATTGTGTTAAAAATTACACATATTCTCTAGAAACAGCTTCTTCATGAGCTCTGATTTAGGTGACAGCGTACTCATCTAAATCCTAATACAAAGTTTTAGAGCTTCTACCGTAGTAATATCATAAGGGAAGTGGCAACCTTCGAGGAATTTTTGTGTCGTCCGGATGTATGATAGTAATCTGAGGTGGAAAATAAGACAAGGAAACATTCTTTCAAACTCAGCGAAAATGAAATATTTTCTCATCTCAGGGAATTTATTTCACTTAAGTTCCTTTGAAAATCCCAAATATCTAATGTAGCTAAATATTACCATACGGAACAGAATAGCACAATATTTGGTTCATACAATGTTCTTTTCTTGATATCCTTGACCTGTTTGCCCTTCCAAATGCTGTTACGTAGAGCAGGTAGTAAGTGACGTAAGTGTTTGATAAGTGGTGATTTAACGCGCTGACGAGGAAATATTGCGGTGCCATAGCCGCCTCTTCAAGAAGTGCCAGCTCACTCTGTGACGGAGGAGGATTTTCCGGACAGCTTTGACGTTACTCTTGTGTACCTAGCATTAGATGGCATCAGATATTACTAACATTAACGATATTCTTCACAGAAAGGTGACACAGGGCTAGACAATCTTTGAAGCTTAGCAGTTCATCCAGCTTAATTACTAAACACTGAGAAACATATTTCCTAACGGCAAAAGTGAAAGAAAAACTATTTTGTTCGGTGCAGTTAAATAGCTGCTAATCCTTATCACGTTCAATATTATAGTAGATGTGTTTAATCGTCTTTATGTGGCATCAGACATACCTAACTAATACTCTATAACACAGTAAACTGATGAAAAATGTCATAGTGTCAGAGCTTCCACCGTCACACAACGAATAAGTACGGGGCACCATTTACTACAAGGAGGAGGAGGTTAGTATATAATAAAGTAATATGAACTGAATGTGCGGTGTCGTCGACAATCGGTACTGTCACACCAGCAGCCGACTACCACAAAGATGGTGCGTGTTCACACGGCGCCACTGGCGATTCCAGTCCGGACAAGGGTTCATCCGCGCCGCCCGGAAGATACGCTACGCCGTCTCCGCGCAGAGATAGTAAAACGCTATCACAAGGGACAAGCGCAGATCGAGTCCTCGTAGCGTCATTGCTCGTCCGAGCTTATGTCAGACCTGTAATTATTGTTTAACGGTTAAGAAGATTTAGAGTGTGATATCTGCAGACTTGCACATCACACAGCTCAGTGTCTTTGGAGGCTTCTTTCTTTGTTTTGTAAAGCAAAATGTGTATTGTTATAAATAATTAGACACATGTTTCCGCCAGTCACTGCAATGGAGAGCAACAAAGAGAAGTGTATTTCATCATTAAATAGAGGGTTGTGTCTATATCTACATCTACATCCATACTCCGCAAGCTACCTGACGGTGTGTGGCGAAGGGTACCTTGAGTAACTCCTTCGCTGCTCCCTTCTATACCAGTCTCTTATTGTTTGTGGAAAGAAGGACTGTCGGTATGCCTCTGTATGGGCTCTAATCTCTCTGATTTTATCCTCATGGTCTCTTCGCGAGTTATACGTAGGAGGGAGCGATATACAACTTGACTCCTCGGTGAAGATATGTTCTCGAAACTTCAACAGAAGCCCGTACCGAGCTACTGAGCGTCTCTCCTGCAGAGTCTTCCACTGGAGTAAATCTATCATCTCCGTAACGCTTTCGCGCTTACTAAATGATCCTGTAACGAAGCGCGCTGCTCTCCGTTGGATCTTCTCTATCCCTTCTATCAACCCTGTCTGGTACGGATCCCACAAGGGTGAGCAGTATTCAAGCAGTCGGCGAACAAGCGTACTGTAACCTACTTCCTTTGTTTTCGGATTGCATTTCCTTAGGATTCTTCCAATGAATCTCAGTCTGGCATCTGCTTTACCGACCATCAACTTTATATGATCATTCCATTTTAAATCACTCCTAATGCCTACTCCCACATAATTTATGGAATTAACTGCTTCCAGTTGCTGACCTGCTATATTGTAGCTAAATGATAAGCGATCTTTGTTTCTATATATTCGCAACACATTACACTTGTCTACATTGAGATTCAATTGACATTCCCTGCACCATGCGTCAATTCGCTGCAGATCCTCCTGCATTTCAGTACAATTTTCCAATGTTACAACCTCTCGATATACCACAGCATCATCCGAAAAAAGCCTCAGTGAATTTCCGATGTCATCCACAAGGTCATTTATGTATATTGTGAATGGCAACGGTCCTACGACACTCCCCTGCGGCACACCTGAATTCACTCTTACTTCGGAAGACTTCTCTCCATTGAGAATGACATGCTGCGTTCTGTTACCTAGGAACTCTTCAATCCAATCACACAATTGGTCTGATAGTCCATATGCTCTTACTTAGTTCATTAAACGACTGTGGGGAACTGTATCGAACGCCTTGCGAAAGTCAAGATACACGGCATCTACCTGGGAACCCGTGTGTATGACCCTCTGAGTCTCGTGGACGAATAGCGCGAGCTGGGTTTCAGACGATCGTCTTTTTCGAAACCCATGCTGATTCCTACAGAGTAGATTTCTAGTCTCCAGAAAAGTCATTATACTCGAACATAGTACCTGTTCCAAAATTCTACAACTGATCGACGTTAGAGATATAGGTCTATAGTTCTGCACATCTCTTCGACGTCCCTTCTAGAAAATGGGATGACCTGTGCCCTTTTCCAATCCTTTGTAAAGCTACGCTGTTCTAGGGATCTACGGTACACCGCTGCAAGAAGAGGGGCAAGTTCCTTCGCGTACTCTGTGTAAAATCGAACTGGTGTCCCATCAGGTCCAGCGGCCTTTCTTCTTTTGAGCGTTTTTAATTGTTTCTCTATCCCTCTGTCGTCTATTTCGATATCTACCATTTTGTCATCTGTGCGACAGTCTAGAGAAGGAACTACAGTGCAGTCTTCCTCTGTGAAACAGCATTTAATTGTAATTTCTAATTCAACAGACAGTTATGTTTGTGCTACTTTTGTAACTTCGTAGGTTTCATAGACAATGCCACTGTGTATAGTGTGCACTTAACAGCATAAAATATGTGACTCTGCTAAATGCAAACATGATAACGTTGCTGTATCGAAGTTACTCTAAACGTGGAAGACCTGTAGCGTTCAGTCGTTTGACTATACACAATAATTACCACAAGAGATCACTAGAGAACACGGCTCATTATAAGACTCAGTCCAGATGTAAACTAATACCGTCATACAACATATATTGGGAAATGAAATATTGCAGATGAGACAGTCCTTAGAACTTGAAAATTAAACTTCGTTACAATAAGTGACACTTCAGAACTCTTATTACACTCATTAAATGACATGATGAGTTGTCATTCGTGAACCGAATTTGAACTCACTGTTGGCCAAACAAAGCTTGCGTGTCTGATGGAGACTCGACTAGGCACAAAGAGACGAAAAATATCGAAGTGTTCACCAGAACCACTTTACAAGGCCGAAAATATGAACCCGTAAATAAATGACGATTGGTTTAGCACAGCACCGTGAACCCCATGAAGTTTATATTGCCTCTAAGTAACACGAAAGGTATGTGATAAAGTGTAATACATAAGTGTGAGGCGCCGTTAAGTAAAGTTGCGATCGATACGGAAGAGGATCCAGTACCTATACGAATCGTTAATCCTTAACTAAGAACAGTGAGATGTCAACTGTTAAATATATTCACCAATAGCGTGATACTGGAACCTGAAACGACGATACAAATGATTTCTGAGTGGAAGGGTTTGGAACAGGGCACCTTTCGCTATTGGCTTATAGCTACGAATAGGGATGCTTCTTCACCAATATCGAGATAAGCCTATGTTTCAGCATGATCTGTGGTGATTTTGTAAGGTATGTTTCTATAAGCGTATTTAACTATTGTCTCACACTACTGGCCATTAAAATTGCTACACCACGAAGATGACGTGCTACAGACGCGAATTTTAACCGACAGAAAGAAGATGCTGTGATGTGCAAATGATTAGCTTTTCAGAGAATTCACACTTACAACGTGCTGACATGAGGAAAGTTTCCAACCTATTTCTCATACACAAACAGCAGCTGACCGGCGTTGCCTGGTGAAACGTTGTTTTGATGTCTCGTGTAAGGAGCAGAAATGCGTGCCATCACGTTTCCGACTTTGATAAAGGTCGGATTCTAAACGATCGCGATTACGGTTTATCGTATCGCGACATTGCTGCTCGCGTAGGTCGAGATCCAGTGACTGTTAGCAGAATATGGAATCGATGGGTTCAGGTGGGTAATACGGAACGCCGTGCTGGATTCTAACGGCCCCGTATCACTAGCAGTCGAGATGACAGGCATCTTATCCGCATGACTGTAACGGATCGTGCAGCCACGTCTTGATCCCTGAGTCAACAGATGGGAACATTTGCAAGACAACAACCATCTGCACGAACAGTTCGAAGACGTTAGCAGCAGCATGGACTATCAGCTCGGAGACCATGGCTGTGGTTACCCTTGACGCCGTATCACAGACAGGAGCGCGTGCGATGGTGTACTGAACAACGAACCTGGGTGCACGATTGGCAAAACGTCATTTCTTCGTATGAATCCAGGTTCTGTTTACAGCATCATGATGGTCGCACCCGTGTTTGGCGACATCGCGGTGAAGGCACATTGGAAGCGTGTATTCGTCACCGCCATACTGGCGTATCACCCGGCGTGATGGTATGGACTACCACTGGTTACACATCTCGGTCATCTCTTGTTCGCATTGACGGCACTTTGAACAAAGGACGTTACATTTCAGAAGTGTTACGAACCGTGGCTCTACCTGTGGTGTCACCGCCAGACACCACACTTGCTAGGTGGTAGCTTTATATCGGCCGCGGTCCATTAGTACATGTCGGACCCGCGTGTTGCCACTGTCAGTGATCGCAGACCGAGCGCCACCACACGGCAGGTCTTGAGAGACGTACTAGCACTCCGCCCCAGTTGTACGGATGACTTTGCTAGCGACTACACTGACGAAGCCTTTCTCTCATTTGCCGAGAGACAGTTAGAATAGCCTTCAGCTAAGTCCATGGCTACGACCTAGCAAGGCCGCATTAACCATTTCTAGAGAGAGCCTCACTTGTATCATCAAGAATGCTGTATACAAGTGATGAATTAAAGTTAAGTATTCCAGCAGCTACGTACTTTTCTTTATAGCATTCATTACGTATCCTGTTTCAGACTTAACGCAAGCCGGCGTGAGTTGACGCGTGCATTTCTGCCTCCTCTCTAAATTAGTGCGTTGTGTTGGCTAATCTGCTGACACAACACTACCCTTCATTCGATCCCTGCAAAACCCTACATCTCAGTAGGATAATGCACGACCGCATGTTGCAGCTCCTGTACGGGCCTTTCTGCATACAGAAACTGTTCGATTGCTGCACTGGCCAGCACATTCTCCAGATCTCTCACCAATTGATAACGTCTGGTGAATGGTGGCCGAGCAACTGGCTCATCACAATACGCCAGTCACTACTCTTGATGAACCGTGGTATCGTGTTGATGCTGCAAGAGCAGCTGTACCTGCACACGCCATCCAAGCTCTGTTTGTCTCAATGGCCAGGCGTATCAAGGCCGTTATTACTGCCAGAGGTGGTTGTTCTCGGTAGTGATTTCTCAGGATCTATGCGCCCAAATTGCGTGAAAATGTAATGACATGTCATTTCTAGTATAATATATTTGTCCAATGAATACTCATTTCTCATCTGTATTTCTTCTTGATGTAGCAATTCTGATGGCCAGGAGTGTAATATTCATACATTCTCTTATGGCCGTGTTGACGTAATTGCAGTCGCTGCAACGTGTAAGGCTTCATACGCAGGCGTCGTTTCGGAACACGGAAAACCGTTATTTGAGGAAGAGAAAGTTCCTGCCCTGTCCATTTTGTCGGCGAACGCATCTCTGATACACTCGACAGTTTCGTCAGACGTGCGTGGCTGACCGGTGTTCTTCCCTTTGCATATTCAACCAGTTTCGAGGTATGTTCTATGCCAGTTATAAATATGTTTCTGCAGAGACGGCTTGTTGCAGAATCGACGTCGGAACGCACCTTCCACTTGAACAATGGATTGACTTCGAGCAAGTTACAAGACACTACAAGATTTCTTTTTTGTCAAGTCGAGGTATTGCTACAAACAGCACATATCTGTAAACTGTGAACCTTATTGAGCGAGTGATGCGCAGTCTGTTTCAGTGATATACAGTCTGTCTGTAGTAAACAACTGAAATACTGAAACTTTCCTGGCAGATTAAAACTGTGTGCTGGACAGAGACTCGAACTCGGGACCTTTGCCTTTCTCGGGCAAGTGCTCTATCAACTGAGCTACCCAAGCATTACATACGCCCCGTCCTCACAGCTTCGCAGGTCGGCAGGAGAGCTTCTGTAAACTTTGGAAGGTAGGAGACTAGGTACAGGCGGAAGTATAGCTGTGAGGACGGGGCGTGAGTCGTGCTTGGGTGGCTCAGTTTGTAGAGCACTTGCCCGCGAAATGCAAAGGTCCCGTGTTCGAGTCTCTGTCCGTCACACAGTTTTAATCTGCCAGGGAAGTTTCAATCAGGTCACACTCCGCAGCAGATTGAAAAATTTCATTCTGGAAACTGATATACTGTTTTTCTTTCTGTATCACCCAACTTTCTCTTCTAGGCACAGCTACTTATTGTCCACGTTTCACTTCCATAACACCACACTCCAGAGAAACACCTTCGGAAAACACATCTTTTCATTTAAATCTATATGTAACATTAACATATTTCTCTTTTTAGGAGTTTTTTTCGCGCTACAGCCAGTCTGTATTTTACATCTTCCTACTGCGGCCATCATAAATCATTCAGGTGCCCATATAGCAAATCACATTCCTTAATTTTATTGTATTATATCCTAATTTAATTTCCTCCGGTTCGCCTGATTTAATACGAGATCATTCCACTACCTTGTTTTACGTCTAAAATTGCATAATGAAACAGACAGCTCTGACAGCATTTTTTATTGAAGACAAGCGAATTTGATCTAGAATCGGAGCATCATCAGGTCCACTACACAAAAGAAGGAAAAATACAAGTAGGAAACATACACCATTCCAATAAACAGATATTACGGGAAGGGACATTAAGTAATATTAGTATAGAAGACTGCATAAAAAAATATCTCCTCTATGATTTTACATAATTACTATACCGGTTATAAGTTTTAACCTGTTCCACTACAAAAAGAGAAAATGCCTATATGTTCGTCACACAAGGAAAAATACAAGTAGGAAACATACACCATTCCAATAAACAGATATTACGGGAAGGGACATTAAGTAATATTAGTATAGAAGACTGCATAAAGAAAACATCTCCTCTGTGATTTTACATAATTACTATACCGGTTATAAGTTTTAACCTGTTCCACTACAAAAAGAGAAAATGCCTATATGTTCGTCACACATTTTCTATCATCTTTTTATTCTCTACTGAACTGAATGCATCAAATTGTTTGTTTGGCATACATGCCTACGGCACGTCTTCTAATGTGACACCAGTATTTGTTTAGCTTGCTCGCCACTCATCGATCAACCTCCAGAAAGGCTAGTTTTTGTTTTTATTTGTTTTGTTTGGCGACTGCTCTTTAAACGTGGCTTAACTGAGAATCAACAAGTCGCTACACTCGTGGGTTGAAAAACTACCTGCATGTCATGAGACGGTTTTCGTAAACGAGGTGGAATATTTTGTTGACAGTTTCTCTTATATTTGTGTCTATTTTGTTCAGTAACCTAACTGGAAACTCTGTTAATATTCACTACACTAATTCAACAGTTGTCTCATCATAATACCGTACAACGATTGGTTGTCTTAATTAAACATGAAGTCCTTTGTCATATTCAAGTAGCTCAATAGGATAAGTTCTGAAGCAACATTAAATTGTCAATTTGTTCTTGAAGGTAAGGGGTTGAAGCTGTAGAGGGAGACCAAGGGATCAGTGCAGCAAACTGGTTCAGTAGTCATTCAGAGGTGAAGAGACTTGCACAGGATAGAGCAGCGGGGAGTGCTGAATCAAAACAATCTTTGGGCTGAAAACTACTGCTTGTAAGTGGAAGCTCGCGTTAGGTTCAAAATGGCTCTGAGCACTATGGGACTTAACTTCTGAGGTCATCAGTCCCCTAGAACTTAGAACTATTTAAATCTAACTAACCTAAGGACATCACACACATCCATGCCCGAGGCAGGATTCGAACCTGCGACCGTAGCGGTCACGCGGTTCCAGACTGTAGCGCCTAGAACCCTCGGCCACTCCGCCCGTCTCTCGCGTTAGAGTTTTTTGTTTTTTTTTTTTGTTTTTTGTTTTTATTGCAGTACCTGAGAAAATCAGTCACGACTTCTTAATGAGAGCTATGGGGAAAATGGGGCTTTTGCAAATTAGTCTAATATGCATACATGGAACTTTATTAGTGATCAATATTAATGGTCAATGAACTGGGTCCGGCTGGGATATGTCTCAGTGACTTTGTATGGCATTACTGTGGGACCATTGCTTTAGAATCTGCACGCGTTATTAAAAAGACTACTTGTATTCAAGGTCAAACCCGTGTTTTATACCTTCACAGATTACGTAAGAGTTAAAATAAGAACAAATCAGGAAAAGGACTCACTGAGAATAATTGTCAAAATACACCAGTTCTCTCAGCACTAACCCCAATCACTGAATATTCTAAAACTATGCATTCTGATCCAATATGGTACCAAAATAGACACAGCCTCACTCAATGTAACTTTAGGAAGATTTAAACTTGGACATATTTAATACCACATTCATGCTACTAGCTGGTTATTTAAGTTGAATCTCATGCGAGGCATGCCTCGGGAAAGCAACAATACGGCTTTAGATCATCTACAAAATATACTGTTTATTAGTGATCATGTTTCAAGTAAAATCAACCATGTAACTGCTATGATATCGACATCGTCGAACATTACGTACAGGTTATTAGCTGTTACGTACTAGTAAGTGTGGAAACGGAAAATTTCAGTTTCCTTCAACATGGCAACGATAGACAAGAAGATTTGTGCCTTTAGCTACAAAGATGTCTAATCATTTCGCAACACTGTGTTCCTAAGTCCGACCTAAACGACGAAACAAGCAAACAAGCCAAGGACATGTCAACGCCTCTCTGAAACTTTGGGACCTGTGGATAGTGTCGATCACTGCAGTATCGACCATATAAATGATGAACTAGACAACCTACGCAAATAAGTCATAGACTCGAGTTACATTCATCTTGACGAAATGGAAATCGGACGATAGTGATCTACGGGTCACCAATTGTACAGCGTTCGTAAGGCTCCATTGAGATGAAGTGTCTAAGGAAAAAAACTGGAAAAATTATTGAAACAATGTCTGAAACGCCACTATACCAACCATATTAAGTGCCACATGGTACGACGTCGTCAATACTACGACCGCCACTGCAGAAATACTCCGTGAAATTAGGCTGAAAGCTACGAATTATTATGGCGTTTACCAGCTGGTGGAATACGCAGAGGCCGGCCGGAGTGGCCGCGTGGCTCTGGGCGCTACAGTCTGGAGCCGCGTGACCGCCACGGTCGCAGGTTCGAATCCTGCTTCGGGCCTGGATGTGTGTGATGTCCTTAGGTTAGTTAGGTTTAAGTAGTTCTATGTTCTAGGGGACTTATGACCTCAGCAGTTGAGTCCCATAGTGCTCGGAGCCATTTGAATTTAGAATCCGCAGAAAACCTAATTACATACAAACAATATAGAATTGTACCATGGAAAATTTGCCTTAATGAACAGCACAGTCGATAGCCACATACCAGTAAATAACTTAATTAAAAATCATAATAATAATGAAGAAAATAAAGTTAAGAAAGAACGTCAGTTTAATGATGAAGCTGTTAATTTCGTGAAAAATAACGAGCTATGTAAAGGTATTGGGAGAACCAAGGGCTCCAATAAGACAAGAGTTCCCAAATAAATGAAAATAAAGTTATACACAATAGCAGAAACAAAAGTTGCCACTAAGGCAGCTAAGACGAATAAATTTCTTAGAATTAAGCCACAAACCAACAATACTAACACACCAGTCAAAATTAAAAACATGCTTTCAGTATAACATGACCAACACAAATATCCAATTGCAATTCGCAGATAGCTAGTTTCTATTTTCAAATAGCCGGTTTCGGGCCTGCTGCCCATCCTCACATCCGTTAGCCAATAATTAAATAACAATTGTTTCAAGACTTACGTTTATAACGAAATTAGTTAGAAGCAAAACATAGCATTTGTTACAATTACAGAGTAACCTTTCCTTACAGAATTGCAAGATCACCGTCATAACGAAAGAACCTACTGGCCTTTTACAACTTTTATAAAAGCTAATTGGTACAATGCTTCTAGCTCTCAAAAGTGCGCTCTGTCTACAGAAAATGTATCATCGTACAAAAGTTGTTCCTAAGTATGGCATATAAGCAGTAATGAAGAATATGTTTTAATAGAACTAAAAATGTTTAAAAAAGTTTCAAACAATTTTTAAGAAATCTTTTTGCAATATATATTTCCCTTTTTTATGTTGGATGATCATGGAGTGAACTTCCCATCCGTCAGGCCACACACAGCGCCACGTTGAAGCTGCAAGTGGTTCAAATGGCTCTGAGCACTATGAGACTCATCTTCTGAGGTCATCAGTCCCCTAGAACCTATAACTACTTAAACCTAACTAACCTAAGAACATCACACACATCCATACCCGAGGCAGGATTCGAACCTGCGACCGTAGCGGTAACGCGGTTCAAAACTGAAGCTTCTAGAACCACTCGGTCACTCCGGCCGGCTGTTCGAAGCTTCCTCCGTCGTGTCCAGTTCGCCCAACCACTATACTGAAGGCCACCGCGGTTACGGAATGCAGAGCGTCCTGAACCACAAACCTTTCCAAATTGCGGAATAATTCTGAGACTTTGTAAACTTAATTCTTGAATAACGTGGAATTTAATTTTTGTCTAACAGGTCTGATGATGGGCAGTTGGCCCGAAACCGCTATTTGAAAATAACGAAAAGCAATTTATAGACTGAAATTTGACACATTTGTACCACTAAACATCGCCGACACATCGTAATGGCGTCTATGTCTAATTTTGATAGAACAACGTTTTCAAAAACAGTGGCGTATATTTTAAATAAACTAAATAAAAAACGAGAACTAGAGACAGTCATTGTCATTAAAGCAGAGAAGGACAACATGGCGGGTAATGTGTATAATAGCGAATATGTGCACAAAGGAGAAAAAGGTTTCACTGATAATGGCATTCCAGAAGTTAAAAAAGTTTCAACAAAAATTACGAATGATGAGGTAAGGAGACAAACTGATAGAGCACACCTGTGGCTCTCAGAATCACAAATGGAAGTCCATATGAAAAAAAATCTACTAGTTAAGTGAATAAAATCAAATATCCAAGTAATCTTTCGAATTACAAGCTAAAAGTTGTACACACAGGTAAGTAATATTCATGCATAAAAATAGCAGAGTTTGCTAAATCAGTCAAAAAGATAAAAAATTCCAGATGATACGATGTTAATATATTTAGGCATTGTTAGCTGGTCCAGTCAAAGCAGCAACTCAAATCATATACAGAAATTTGGTGACTCAGGAAGGGATGAGTACCACAGAAACAAGTGAGCTGGTGGAGCTTCCAGAACTGGTTTACTCCTTCAATCATTCCACCTTTAGAGGTATTATTTATCACCAGAACGAGAGTGTTACGATGAGCAACAGATTAGCCGGCACGTTGGCAGAAGCCTTCTTCAGTGTCCAGGAGAATCAATCTTGCGAGGTATACAATAACTCAAAACAGAAAAGCCGATTATTACAACCGATACGTAGACGCTAAGACTCTGCTTTCTAAAGAGAGTAAGACAGGCATAAATAACTTTGCACACTATGAGTTCCATGCAACCTAAAATCAGTTTCAGCCTTGAATTGGAGCGCAACTGCATCAAACTTTTGGGCCTCGTTGAAACTAAACAAGAAGATAGACGTATTTTCGGAATTCACAGAAAAAAATGGTTCAAATGGCTCTAAGCACTATGGGACTTAACTTCTGAGGTCATCAGTCCCCTATAACTTACAACTACTTAAACCTAACTAACCTAAGGACGTCACACACATCCATGCCCGAGGCAGGATTCGAACCTGCAACCGTAGCGGTCGCGCGGTTCCAGACTATAGCGCCTAGAACCGCTCGGCCACGTCGGCCGGCTTCACAGAAAACCAATCTGAATTGACATGATTATAAAGACCTTTACACTTTACCCTCAACGCTACGAAAGTCACCGTCTAGTAAGCTTGTCATTACAACAGAGAGAAATGAAAAGAAACTCCACATGCTTGTAGCAAACGTTTATAAAACCACCATTTTTACCGGCACTTATTCGCAAATTAATCACAACACGGTAAACTTGTTACAAATAGGGACCAGAAAAAAGCATATTACTAAGCTATACAAATGGAAAATGTCACAAAAAATTGGGCCATGTTACAATAAATCAACTGCTACAATACGTTTACAAACATACAGTACTTTCATACTACGCCTTCGTCGTAAAACGGGTTACCTAAATGTGCAAAGCTCCTGATTTCAGGAATGCGTAAGATGAATTACACTGATTTTAATCAACATTACGTAGGTCAAACAGGACGTTGACTTAAAGCAAGCTGTAAAGAATATACATGTTTTGAAAGTAAAACGGCCTTTGGTTCACACATCACTGAAAAATTGATATTCCACAACGAACCAAGAACGCAGGAGCACTATATACAGCATCCAAAGGTCGACTAGTCTATGTGCTAGACGAATTTAAGTGTCTAGCAACAAGATGTGATCTCCAGAACAGCACTTAAACGAACAGTGCGAGTTTAGTCAGAGTGAGTATTTTAAAATTTTTGAGGAGCTGCTCCAGTGATCTGATCTTACGACTTCGGGTGTTGAAATGTAATGCATGCATGTACGGAAACCAGAGTGATTCCGACGCTTGCTGCCTCATCTGCAACCAAGGAGACGGCGAGGCCGCTTCCACACCCCCCATCTACCCTCGTCCACAAAACATCAGCGACTGAAGACAACAAGTTGGAGCCCGTGTGAAGAAAGCGACCACAGCTGGCGACAGGAAACTCAACGGCGGTGCAACATTTTTTTCTCTTTCCGTCTGTTCGTTGCATTTTATTTGTGAAATTACTTCGTATTTTTAAGATCGCGATAAACTTAGGCTCAAGGAAAGTAACGATGAAAAACCTTGGGTAACAGAAAAAATGCTTCAATTGGTCAACGCAAGAATGAAGTGCAGAACTGTTCAGGAAATTTAAGAATTCAGAAATATGTCGCTTAGAAATGATATAAGTAGCGAGTGCAGGAAGCTAAGGTGAAAAGAATGCAGGGAAAAGAGATGAAATCGGACAAGAAATTTTCGTTGATTCAGCACGTAGAAAAGTCAAATCAACTTTCGGCGAAATCAAAAGCCAGAGCTTCAACATTAACAGTACAAAGGGAATCTCACTGTTACGTGCAGAGAAAAGTGCGGATAAAAGGTGAGGAAGACATACCTGATGACGTAATTTTAGGAGAAACAGTAGTTGATATGGAAGAACTAGTGGATGTAGTATAAGAACCAGAGTTTAACACAGTTTCGGAAGACTTGCGATCAGTTACGGCGGAAAGGATAAATAACATTCCTTAGGAACTGGGAAACCATTGGAAGAAGTGGCAGTCATGTGACCGTTCACGTTGGTGTTTAGAATCTACGAAAGTGGAGAAATACTATCACACTTCAGGCGAAAAATCGTTCACCCAAAACCGAACACAGCGAGGACATACAAGTGGAAGCACGGTCTTACAGTCAGCTTATCATCTCATTCATCCAAGCTGACGACAAGAACAGCATACAGGAGAATGGAAACAGAAAACTGAGGATCTGTTCGATCACAATCAGTTTTAGGAAAGAGAAAGGCGCCAGAGTGGCTGTTCACACGTTGTAATTAGCAATGCAAGCAAGACCTAAGAAAAATCAGGACACATTAATAGGATTTGTGGATCTAGAAAAAGCGTTCGACACTGTAAAATGGTGCAAGATGTTCAAAATTTTGCTGAACACAGGAGTAAGCTATGTGAGAAGACGGATAACGTACAAGAAACAAGGGAGAACATTAAGCAACAAGTGCTAAGATTAAAAGTGGTGTAAAGCAGGAGTGTGGACTCTTGCTCAACCTACACAATGGAGAAAAAATCAGTGACGGAAGCAAAAGAAAGATTCAAAATTGGCATTAAAATTCACGGTCAAAGATATGTATGATAAGCTTCGCTGATGACATTGCTATCCTCAGCGAAAGTGAAGATGAGTTATAGGATCTGTTGAATAGAATGTATACAGACTGTGGACTGAGCGTAAGGCGGAGAAAGACCAAAGTAATAAGAAGTAGCAGAAATGAAATTAACGATGAACTCAAGATCAAAATTGGGGACCATGAAGTAAATTATGGAATTCTGTTACATTGAAAGCAAAATAAAACAAGACAGACGAGGCAATGAGCGTCTAGCAGAGGCAAAGAGGTCATTTCTGGTCAAGAGTAGTCTCCCACTGCCAAACATCGGCCAGAATCGGAGGAAGAAATTTTAGTTTGGTAGTCATCATAAATTGTGGGAAAATCTGGAAAGAACAGAATCGAAGGATTTGAAATGTGGTGCTATAGAAAAATGTTGAAAGTTTGGTGAACTAGGAGGCCACACAAGCACAGGCAAGCAACGTCAATCACCGGTGTGATAAGGAATTAGGAACATATGAGCAGCGACAAGAACTCGGGTCAGTATGGTAGAATATGTTTTAAGAAACCATGAAATAAAACTCATGGTCCCGTCGGAGGTTCCAATCCTCCCTCGGGCAAGGGTGTGTGTGTGTTTGTCCTTAGGATAATTTAGGTTAAGTAGTGTATAAGCTTAGGGACTGATGACCTTAGCTGTTAAGTCCCATAAGATTATAAAAAGAAGAAACAAAAAAAACTCATGGTACTGGAGAGAGCGCTTTCCTGCCTAGTTTTAGTTCTGAAGATGAGCGCTTAAACAATCGAAACCGGTCATCATTTTGCAAATACACGATCAAAATAAATGCGATTCAGATTAAAAATTACGATCGTTTCTCTGCAGACTCACCATGTCAAATCTTAGTGAAAGACGGCTGTCACTGGAACTTTTTACCCAAGTGCAAAACGAACAGCTACACTTGTCAAATGAGATAATTTGCACACTTCCTCGTCCTCGCAAACAATTCATCTACTCTATGGTACTTTATAGTCTGTATTATTGGCGACATTCGTAATCTGCTGGAACACAAAACATACAGGACTCGCTTTCAAAACTCCTTAAAGACTTTGTTGTAGTAAAATGGCACACTCAGACGCATTGAAACGCAGCCACTAAAGCTAGCAATATTAATGAATGGTTTTCTTTCACTGGACCTTTGACCAAGAACAGCAATTATAAATGCATCTACAAAAATATAAATACAAAAACAACAATACAAAAACAATAATCTTCATACGTTTGGAATGGAAATTTTTGTGTCTAATAATTCTACAATTGTTGTTTAATAAAAAAAAAAGATCGAATCAGATAGGCATGAGGAGAATGACAGAAGGAAGAGACTGTCATTCTGCTCAACCAACAAGTCAATTTAATATATGGTGGTTTTAATCCTCATGAGATCAACCTCATTTAGTTTTTCTGTGATTTCCTTTAATCGAATAAGGCAAATGCTGGGATGTTTCCTTTGTAATGGAGCGGCGATATTTCTCACTCATCTTGACGATTCCGAGATACAGCTTCGTCCCTAATGGCCTCGTCGTCAAACGGAAAGTTTTGCAGTCTTCATTCTTCCTTTCTTTTTTCTAACGCTGCCCACGAATACAAGTGTCACATGATGTTTACATGCTTGTAGTTCCACAAAAGGTTTTCTTGGTCTTGAAATACAACAGGAGATATGATCGTTAAACTGGAGCTGTGCACATCGCAGCTTCATAAGCCAACTGAGCGAAATGTTTCGCCAAATCTTGATATGCAAATATTTCGGGTTCGCAATTACAAATTTGAGGCAGTAAACCGTAGCCAGACGATCCTCATCTAGACGTCAGATGCAGTTTAGTAGTCAAATTTACAGAAGCGTATCATCAATGTGAGTTCCACATAGCTAAAAAAATCGTCGTATTACTGTGCATTCAGGCTTTCGTAGTAAATCGTTTTCTATTTCTTATAGTAGTGATAAATATCATTCAAAGACATCTCTTTGGATGATGTATCCAACCCAGTATCTGGCTATACATCTCTGTAACGTGAGAATCTAGAAATGTGAATATTTAGCGATTCTGGATCAACCGCATATTGGTTTGCGTCTGTGTGTTATGAGAAGCGATTTATTGATTTCAGAAGCATTAGCATATCGCTCCGTTCCTGTGTGATTTGAAACTTTGCTGCTTAAACAAAAAGATGAGAATAAAATTCGAAACAATTGGTTGCACGGCAGATTAATATTACTCTCAAACTAGGCAATATAATATTTCACTCAATTATGCTGTGATTGAACAATGCCACCTTAGCCAGCACTGACAGACCTTCTCATAAAAATTACACTTTCTTGATATACAACGAAAGTTGAAAACTTTTTGCACTATAATACTCACAGTTTTTACGAAAATTTTCACGTAGCATGCAAATATAAAGAGAGAGATATCTTATTTCTTAGAATTTTAGGAATATGGTTGCTGAGCATCCAGAGTCTTGGAGCTTTGTAGCAAAAGAAAAAAAACCGGAAATTATCTGAGGATGAACAGGAAAATAATGAAAATAATGCAGCTCTCTGACATTTTATTGAAGGGAATATAATGTTATTGAATAAAGCGCGTCCGTGGCAATGCAGTGCAAATCTCGATCTGCAATTGTTGCTTGATATCGCGAGCAAATACAGAAGTATTTTTGGGGTAACTTGTGATGTGTTTAAGATAGTGCAAATTCATCGCACGATGCCGTTTGAATTTCGTAAATTAGTTTAGACGGAAACTGCCAGAGCTTAGGATATAAGCAGAGATGAACCTTAAAAGTGCAAATGTTGATCTATAGTAGAGAAAACCTAACGTAATCGATTTATTTTCGATTATTGTGTTTTTTTTAATTTCATTTTATTGGTTTATTATCCGAATTTATTCATCTGTTATTCACGAAAGAACGTCACTAGCACCACCATGTTCTTTTTTGGGAAATTGTCCGCAGAAAATCTCTACGCCAGGATCCTCAGATACAATGCCGATGTCAAGTGTTGGGCAAACATACCCATAGCTCCGCTACCAACTCAACCTTTAGAGATTTACTAACTAAAACTTTTAGAGATTTTTGTACGGAAAATTTTTAGAGATTTTTGTACGGAAAATTTTTCTTATTTAGGCTTTAAGTTTTTCCGTAATTCTTTTGAAATCGTGTAAATGAAGTAATCTCTGAATTTCATTCTCTTGTCGTTTTTAGAGTAACATATATTCAGCGAATATCCCAGTCAACATAATCTGATATTCAAACTGCCAAATTCAACAACATTAAAGCCTCTTTCCCAACTACTGTAGCATTTAGCATTTGATGGTAAAGTATCGGGTAGCTGCTGGTTTTCATATTTTGTTGTTATATCTGTAACCCTAAGGACTCCGTCCATTCACAATTTCCTTTTGTCTTGTAACCGGCTCGGTTCGGAAGCAGTAAAATCAATTTTATGTTAACTTAGCGCAAAGTGTCTGTGAATTACTAGCAGCATAAAATTTAAACTGTTAAGAACCGACCAATTTGATATAGTGTTTAAGACACTGGGAAAACATGGGCTCAAATTGACCTTGCACAAACAAGATATGATATATTTGGTTTTCCCTAAATAAATCTAACCTACAAAAATGTTGTGACGGTTCCATTGCACGACACCCTACCTGTTTCGTTGCCAATACAACAGGGTGGGAGCTACAGTGTGTCCTCATCATCATTATATTGATAATCGACCATCTGAAATACACTACTGAATAACGCTATGTTCCATAAATGCACGTTTATTGTAGTCTTCGATAATACACATCGAAGTTGCTCTTGTTTATTTTTTTTATCGCTTCCACATTTTACCAGTCAGTTGATGTTATTTTTAAGTTCCAATTGAAATTCTCTTTTATTTCTCTCTCTTTGTGTTAGTAATATC
The DNA here is from genome assembly GCF_023864275.1 of Schistocerca cancellata. Classification (NCBI taxonomy): domain Eukaryota; kingdom Metazoa; phylum Arthropoda; class Insecta; order Orthoptera; family Acrididae; genus Schistocerca; species Schistocerca cancellata. Next base: position 614,229,112 of record NC_064630.1, on the reverse strand, counting down.
TTTTGCTGGTTATCTAAATACCATTTTTAAACCATTACCTATTTTATCCATGTCATGGTGTTACTTAATTTAGTCTCATATAATAAGCTACTCTTAAATTCTGACTTCTCTTAAGTTCTGACTCCTTGACTGGCGAGGGTATTTATTTCTAGTTTTGTGTCTATTTTTAGTCTTCATTGCTAGTATATTATCTCAAGTTCTAAAATGGAATTTCTTTTTCTCTATTTTCAAACGTCTAGAAGGAACCATAAAAGGCTGAGACAACAGTGTGTCTGACAGACTAAAAGTGAATTTTGTTGAAGTATAGAAAAATTGGAGGCTTTGTGGCATAACGTATCATTTGAAGTCCATAAACATTTAAGTTTTGAGCCTCTAAAAAGTTCCGCCACAAATCCATACTAAGATTTCATCGATACCAATGATTCACTGATAGACTAAGGTCTATTCCATAAATGGACGTTTGTTAGTCTTCAACCATAAACATCCTAGTTTGTTTATTTTATTTATCTCTTTCGAAGTGTATCTGTCGTTTTATAGTAGTGCATTTGGTCTTGTCTTTTATTTGCCTTCTTCATGCCTGTAACGTCTTTTGTTGGTTTTATAAGTACCATTTTTTAACTACTGCCCAATCTCTCCCTGTTCTGATGCCTGAAATGCTAAATTTATTACTTAATTTGTTCTTAATTTGTTCTCGTATAGTAAGCCGATCTTAAATAATATCTCATAACATACATCTCTCATTTCTTGACTGAGAAGTATATTTCTTTCTGGTTTTGTATCTGTTTTTACTTTTAATTGTTACTGTATTATCTTAAATTGTAAAATAGTCTTTCTTTCTGTTTGCATCTCAAATATGTGTACGGGACCCTAAAAGATTAACAAAAAGGAAGTGTGTATGACAGGTTAAAACGGTATTTTCTTGCAATATAGAAACGTAAGAAGTAGAAGATAGATTGGACGCTTTGTGGCATTACCTATCACCCGAAGTTTATAAAAATTAAATTCTGAGCCTCTAAACATTACGCCACTAATCAATACTAGAGATTTCATCAATAGCAATGGTGAATTAAACGGGCTGCAATGTTCCTTCCTTTAAGGATACTACATTAGCCAACTCCTCTCGCCAGCGTTTAATACCACCTCACCCAGCACCTACTTATTTCGTGTCTCCAGCTTCACGATAAAAGATTCACCCCGCGAGACAAGGGGAATTACAAGCCAATTGTTCTCTACAGCTTTTAATACCAAGTCTCCCAACGTCGGTAGCTCGTATTATTTTGGGTCTCCAACCTCACTATAAAAGGTTCAGTCTGTGACAAGGGAAAATATTTCAATAGAAATTAGTGCCCCATCCGACAGTCGCGAAGACCGAGCGTTCATTCATAAGGATCGTCGAACTGCAGGGAAACCATCGCAGAAATACAGACAATACACTCAGCCTTAGCCTCTCCTCGCACAAAGATCACGGCGGACACTGGAAAAGGAATGACGGCACACAGGATATTTAACACTTACAGGTGGTAAGACTAACTGTTAAAGGGAAATGCTAACATAAATTAAAAGTGAAAAGTGTTTCTTTTCACATCCTGTAATATCAGTTTCCATCCTTTTATACTTTGACAAGTAAGGTCTTCTCTAGTCCTCTCCTTTACACCACGACAAATAAAGTTTAAACTATCCTTAGACAGAATGAGATTTTCACTCTGCAGCGGAGTGTGCGCTGATATGAAACTTCCTGGCAGATTAAAACTGTGTGCCCGACCGAGACTCGAACTCGGGACCTTTGCCTTTCGCGGGCAGAGAGCACTTGCCCGCGAAAGGCAAAGGTCCCGAGTTCGAGTCTCGGTCGGGCACACAGTTTTAATCTGCCAGGAAGTTTCATATCCTTAGACAGTTCCTGGCCTTAATGTCAGTTAGTGAAACCCATAAACTATCACTCCTCCAGTCTTCGACCGATCCGTATTACTTGCTCCTATTTATAAATGAAACTGCTGAAGGTAGATTAGATAGGTAGATCACATAAGTAATGGGGAGGTACTGAATAGAATTGGGGAGAAGAGGAGTCTGTGGCACAACTTGACTAGAAGAAGGGATCGGTTGGTAGGACATGTTCTGAGGCATCAAGGGATCACAAATTTAGCATTGGAGGGCAACGTGGAGGGTAAAAATCGTAGTGGGAGACCAAGAGATGAATACACTAAGCAGATTCAGAAGGATGTGGGTTGCAGTAAGTACTGGGAGATGAAGAATCTTGCACAGGATAGGGTAGCATGGAGAGCTGCATCAAACCAGTCTCAGGACTGAAGACCACAACAACGACAACGGAAGGTTTAATAAGGCGCTTTACCTTTGACAGTGAACGTTGCACCTCTCTCTGCCTCCACCGGTCCTTGCAGAACTGCCCCTCGTTTTCCGGCTGCTTCTGACTCCTCCCGCCAATGTCACCACTTCACAAATCCACTACCGGTCCCGACTCCGGACCAACGCTCACTGCCTTCACCACTATTTTCACTCCTATACTTCCATATAACACTCTTGGCCTCTGTCTTATTATGATTGGCTGCCTCATAAACCAACTGAGCGACGAGCTCTCATTGGTCACTGTGTTCCTTGTTACCCCACTGCCTCTCTTGCTCCTTCCAGATGAATTTCCCGGTGTAACGGTGTCCTGGGAACCACAGCTATTACTGTCCAATGGAAAGCAACACTTTGACAGCCGCCGACAGACCTCCATTCCGGTTTTGTAAAACAGCCTCGAGTTCCCAGAGCCGCCATGGTTCCACAGCGATTCCAGGGATTTCAAGCCGTCTTGAAAAATATTTCCGAGAATGAAACAGATTCTTTGTGCCCAGCGTTCCCACGACACTCGGAACCGTTGCCGGAAACCACCCCCTCCCCCCCCCCCCCTGGCCAGCCTCTCTCCTCGCAGTCGAAGCAACAGGCTTTCCACCGGCTCCCTTTGATTAAAGCTTGACAGATACAGCGACTAGCGTTATCTCCAGACTGCTTTTCCACTACATGAGCCCTCACATGAATGCTGTCCATTCCAGGAGATTGTTCCCAGATTACGCTTGAGCGAAAGATGTTGTGTTCCATGTATAAAGTAGTAAATCGAAACATTTAGTCAAAGTACGTAGTTTATTAGTAAACACAATTCATAATAATAAACACCAATGAAGTTTATTTACTGCCGCCAATACTATTTTGGCAGGCCTCTACAAAAATAAAGCACTGGAGGTCTAACCGACCCACCTAAACGTCAACTCAGAACTGCTTCTGGCATCCCTTAAAAATCTAAATATGGAATTTTTCTCCACACCGAACTAATGGCTGGAAGCACACAAAACCGACGTACAGTGGTGTACGGGAAGGGGTCGAGTTTGAGTGAATGTAGAAGGACACGAGATGAATTTGACAAAAGTTATAGTTGGTGTGATGAATGGCAGCTAGTTCTAAATCTGGGGAACTGTAAGTTAATGCGGTTGAGCGCAAAAACAATCCTATAATGTTCAGATGCAGCATTATCAGTGTTGTCCTTGGCACAGACACGTTGTTTAAATATCTGAGCGTAAAGTTGCAAAGAAATATGAAACGGAAACAGAATGTGAGGATTGTGGTAGGGAAGGAGAATGGTCGACTTCGGTTTATTGGATCTGCATCACATAGGATTCGATGAATACATCGAAGCAGTTTAGAGTTGAGCTGAAAGATTTGTTACTGTTATGTTCGCACGAAACGCAAGTGTTACGGAGATGATTCGGGATCGCAAAGGGAAATCCCTGGAGGAAAGGCGACATTCGTTTCGGGGAGCGCTACTGAGAGAATCTACACATTCGGCATTTGAAGCTGACTTCAGAACGATTTTACTGCCATCAACATACATTTCACAAAAGACCACGAAGATAAGATACGACAAATTAGGGCTCATACGGAGGCTTATAGACAGTCGTTTTTTCACTGGTTCTATTTGTGAGTGGAACAGTAAAGGAAATGGATAGTCGTGGTACAGGGTCTCCTTCGCCGCGCCCTATACGGTGTCTTGTGTAGTATCTCTGTAGACGTAAATGTGTAAATACACTGAAGACCCAAAGAAAATGATACACCTGCCTAATATCTTGAAGAGCCCCCGCGAGCGCGCAGACGTGCTGCAACACGACGTAACATGGACTCGACTAGTGTCTGAATCCAGCAGGGCTTTCCATATAGTCGTAAGACTACAAGGGAGTGAAGATCTCTTCTGAACTGCACGTTGCAAGGCATCCCAGATACGCTCAATAACGATCATGTCTCGGAGTTTGGTGCCCAGCGAAAGTTTTTCAACTCAGACGAGCGTTCCTGGAGCCACTCTACAGCAATTCTGGACGAGTGGGTTGCCGCATTGTCCGGCTGTAATTGCCCAAGTCCGTCGGAATGCACAATGGGCATGAATGGATGCAGGTGATCAAACAGAATGCTTACGCACGTGTCAAATGTCAGAGTCTTAACTAGGCGTATCCGGGGTCCCATATCACTCCAACTGCACACATCCCACACCATTGCAGAGCCTCCATTAAACTGGTCTCCTGCTGATATGAAGGTTCTACGGATTCATGAGGTTGTCTCCATAATCGTACAAGTCCACCCGCTTGATACAATCTCAAACGAAAACTGTCCGACCAGGCAACATTCTTCCAGTCATCAGTAGCCCAACGTAGGTGTTTATGGGCCCAGGCGAGACTTAAACGTTTGTATCGTCCAGTCATCAAGGTTACACGAGTGGGACTTCAGCACAGAAACCCCATAGCGATTATGTTTCGCTGAATGGTTCACACGCTGACACTTGTTGATGGCACAGCACTGAAATCTGCAGCAATTTGCAGAAGGGTTGAACTTCTCTCACGCTGAACGATTCTCTTCAGTCGTCGTTGGTTCCGTTCTTGCAGGATCTTTCTCCATTCGAACCGATATAGGAGATTTGATATTTTACCAGATTCCTGATATTCACGGTACATTCGTGAAATGGTCGTACGTGATGATCCCTCCTTCATTGCTACCTCGTAGATGCTGTGTCCCATCGCTCGTGCGCCGCTAATTCACTTACTCACGAACTGACTTAAATCTCGGTAACCTCCCACTGTAGCAGCAGTGACCGACCTAACAACTGCGTCAGACACTTGTTGTCTTACATAGACGTTACCGAGCGCAGTGCCGTATTCTTCCTGTTTACATATATCTCTATGTAAATAAACATGCCTGTACGAATTTCTTTGGTGCTTCAGTGCATGTACTTCATTGAAGAATTACGTGGCAAGCACTAATTTAATTTACAACGCTTTTAACGTGAAAGAGATAGCCATCTATGTATTAAATTAGTTGGAATGTGTATTTTTGTAATGCAACAGCACTTGAGACAATTATTTTTTCCTCAACTCGTTCTGTCATTTTAGAAAAATAAAACTAAAGAAACTCGAACGACATTTGGCGTGAATGTGAAATGATGTATAAAGTGTGTCGTCTTAAAGCAATTATAGCGCTGATTCGAAAACTGGTCTTAGATTTTGCAAGACTTCCATATCTCCAAAGTTACGGATAATTTAGAGATGGATTTAATAATATGTTAATTTAACTCATCTGTTTGGGATCCAGATGAATGTGTAAAATATTGTTTTTGTCATCTAACGTTAATTGAATGAACTTTACTTATGAAGAGATTGACTGAATTTGCATTGCATAGCAGATTCCTCCCCCCCCCCCCCCCCCTATCAACCATGGACCTTGCCGTTGGTGGGGAGGCTTGCGTGCCACAACGACACAGATAGCTGTACCGTAGGCGCAACCACAACGGAGGGGTATCTGTGCATAGCAGATTGCTCCCCCACCCCCCCCACCCCCCCCACCCCCCCCACCCCCCATCAACCATGGACCTTGCTGTTGGTGGGGAGGCTTGCGTGCCACGACGACACAGATAGCTGTACCGTAGGTGCAACCACAACGGAGGGGCATCTGTTGAGAGGCCAGACAAACGTGTGGTTCCTGAAGAGGGGCAGCAGCCTTTTCAGTACTTGCAGGGGCAACAGTCTGGTTGATTGACTGATCTGGCCGTGTAACACTAACCAAAACGGCCTTGCTGTTCTGGTACTGCGAACTGCGGAAAGCAAAGGAAAACTACAGCCGTTATATTTCCCGAGGGCATGCAGCTTTACTGTATGATTAAATGATGATGGCGTCCTCTTGGATAAAATATTTTTGAGGTTAAACAGTCCCCCAATAGGATCTCCGGGCGGGGACTACTCAGGAGGACGTCGTTATCAGGAGAAAGAAAACTGGCGTTCTACGGATCGGAGCGTGGAATGTCAGATCCCTTAATCGGGCAGGTAGGTCAGAAAATTTAAAAAGGGAAATGCATAGATTAAAGTTAGATATAGTGGGAATTAGTGAAGTTCGGTGGCAGGAGCAATAAGACTTCTGAACAGGTGAATACAGGGCTATAAATACAAAATCAAATAGGGGTAATTCAGGAGTAGGTTCAATAATGAATAAAAAATGGGAGTGCGGGTAAGCTACTACAAACATCATAGTGAACGCATTATTGTGGCCAAGATAGACATGAAGCCCACGCTTACTACAGTAGTACAAGTTTACGTGCCAACTTGCTCTGCAGATGATGAAGAAATTGATGAAATGTATGATGAGATAAAAGAAATTATTCAGCTAGTGAAGGGAGACGAAAATTTAATAGTCATGGGTGACTGGAATTCGACAGTAGGAAAAGGAAGAGAAGGATACGTAGTAGGTGAATATGGATTGGGCTAAGGAATGGAAGAGGAAGCCGCCTGGTACAGTTTTGCACAGAGCATAACTTAATCATAGCTAACACTTGGTTCAAGAATCATGAAATAAGGTTGTATACATCGAAGAACCCTGGAGATACTAGAAGGTTTCAGATAGATTATATAATGGCAAGACAGAGGTTTAGGACCTAGGTTTTAAATTGTAAGACATTTCCAGAGGCAGATGTGGACTCTGACCACAACCTTTGGTTATGAACTGTAGATTAAAACTGAATAAACTGCAAAAAGGTGGGAAATTAAGGAGATAGGACCTGGATAAACCGAAAGAACTACAGGTTTTACAGAGTTTAAGGGAGAGCATAAGGGAACAATTGACAGGAATGGGGGAAAGAAATATAGTAGAAGAATAATGGGTAGCTTTGAGAAATAAAACAGTGAAGGCAGCAGAGGATCAAGTAGGTAAAAAGACGAGGGCTAGTAGAAATCCTTGGGTAACAGAAGAGATATTGAATTTAATTGGCGAAAGGAGAAAATACAAAAATGTAATAAGTGAAGCAGGCAAAAAAGAATACAAACGTCTCAAAAATGAGATCGACAGGAAGTGCAAAATGGCTTAGCAGGGTTGGCTAGTGGGCAATGTAAGGATATAGGGGCTTATCTCACGAGGGGTAAGATAGATACTGCCTACAGGAAAATTAAAGAGACCTTTGGAGAAAAGAGAGCCACTGGCATGAATATCAAGAGCTCAGATGGAAACCCAGTTCTAAGCAAAGAAGGGAAAGCAGAAAGGTGGAAGGAGTGTATAGAGGATCTATACAGGGGCGATGTTCTAGAGGACAATATTATGGAAATGGAAGAGGATGTAGCTGAAGATGAAATGGGAGGTATGATACTGCGTGAAGAGTTTGACAGAGCACTGAAAGACCTATGTCTAAACAAGGCCTCGGGAGTAGACAACATTCCATTAGAACTACTGACAGCCTTGGGAGAGCTAGTCCTGACAAAACTCTACCATCTGGTCAGCACGATGTATGAGACAGGCGAAATACCCTCAGACTTCAAGAAGAATATAATAATTCCAATCCCAAAGAAAGCAGGTGTTGACAGATGTGAAAATTACCGAACTATCAGTTTAATAAGTCATAGCTGCAAAATACTAACGCGAATTCTTTACAGACGAATGGAAAAACTGGTAGAAGCCGACCTCGGGGAAGATCAGTTTGGATTCCGTAAAAATGTTGGAACACGTGAAGCAATACTGACCCTACGACTTCTCTTAGAAGAAAGATTAATGAAAGGCAAACCTACGTTTCTAGTATTTGTAGACTTAGAGAAAGCTTTTGACAATGTTGACTGGAATACCCTCTTTCAAATTCTAAAGGTGGCAGGGGTAAAATACAGGGAGCGAAAGGCTATTTACAATTTGTACAGAAACCAGATGGCAGTCATAAGAGTCGAGGGACATGAAAGGGAAGCAGTGGTTGGGAAGGGGGTGAGACAGGGTTGTAGCCTCTCCCCGATGTTACTGAATCTGTATATTGATCAAGCAGTAATGAAAACAAAAGAAAAGTTCGGAGTAGGTATTAAAATCCATGGAGAAGAAATAAAAACTTTGAGGTTCGCCGATGACCTTGTAATTCTGTCAGAGACAGCAAAGGACTTGGAAGAGCAGTTGAACGGAATGGATAGTGTCTTGAAAGGAGGGTGTAAGATGAACATCAACAAAAGCAAAACGAGGGTGATGGGATGTAGTCGAATTAAGTCGGGTGATGCTGAGGGAATTAGATTAGGAAATGAGACGCTTAAAGTAGTAAATGAGTTTTGCTATTTGGGGAGCAAAATAACGGATGATTGTCGAAGTAGAGAGGATATAAAATGTAGACTGGCAATGGCAAGGAAAGCGTTTCTAAAGAAGAGAAATTTGTTAACATCGAGTATTGATTTAAGTGTCAGGAAGTCGTTTCTGAAAGTATTTGCATAGAGTGTAGCCATGTATGGAAGTGAAACATGGACGGTAAATAGTTTAGACAAGAAGAGAATAGAAGCTTTCGAAATGTGGTGCTACAGATGAATGCTGAATATTAGATGGGTACATCACATAACTAATGAGGAGGTATTGAATAGAATTGGAGGGAAGAGAAATTTGTGGCACAACTTGACTAGGAGAAGGGATCGGTTGGTAGTACATATTCCGAGGCATCAAGGGATCACCAATTTAGTACTGGAGGGCAGCGCGGAGGGTAAAAATCGTAGAGGGTGACCAAGAGATGAATACACTAAGCAAATTCAGAAGGTTGTAGGCTGCAGTAGGTACTGGGAGATGAAGAAGCTTGCACAGGATAGAGTAGCATGGACTGAAGACCACAACAACAAAAGCAGCATGTTCCTTTGTCAATACATGATACAGTTTTGCAATTATCCGTAAGACTATATATAAAATTAAACCTATTATCATGTCGTGACCTTTAGTTGCTAAAGGTCTTTGATTTACGATTGCAAAATATTGTGTAATGACTCTACCAAGTTTTCAATGTATGAAATATACACAGATCAAAAATAGTTGTGCATCACTCCAGTTCCCAGAACTCCTGAAGATAGACATTGACTGTGGATGTTGTATCACAGACACAGTTCCTTTGGCGGCCGTAGTGGCCGTGCGGTTCTAGGCGCTACAGTCTGGAGCCGAGCGACCACTACGGTCGCAGGTTCGAATCCTGCCTCGGGCATGGATGTGTGTGATGTCCATAGGTTAGTTAGGTTTAATTAGTTCTAAGTTCTAAGCGACTGATGACCTCCGAAGTTAAGTCGCATAGTGCTCAGAGCCATTTGAACACAGTTCCTATGACTGTTCAGGGATGTTACTAAACCAGCCCAAAGATGTAAAGAACTATGCATGACTAACGCCTATTAGACGAAGGGTGTCCGACAGACAGTCAGTTCCAGTCATTCCACCAGGAAGGAGGTAGACGGCTCGTGTTGTCTGTAGTTCAACCATGCCTAGACGGTCAATATCGCTGTTCGATCACGTCCGCATTGTTACTTTGTGCGAGGAGGGGTCTCAAGAAGGGATGTGTCCAGGCGTCACGGAGTGAACCAAAGTGACGTTGTTCGGATATGGAGGAGGTACAGAGAGACAGGAACTATCGATAACATGCCTCGCTCAGGCGCCCAAGGGCTACTAAAGCAGTGGATGTCCGCTACCTGTGGCTTATTGCTCGGAGGAACCCTGACAGCAACGCCACCATGTTGAATAATGCTTTGCGTGCAGCCACAGGACGTCGTGTTACGACTTAAAATGTGTGCAATACGCTGCATGATGCGCAACTTCACCCCCGACGTATAAGGTGAGGTCCATCTTTGCTACCACGACACCATGCAGCGAGGTATAGATGGGCCCAACAACATGCCAGATGGACCGGTGAGGATTGGCATCACTTTCTCTTCACTGATGAGTGTCGCATATGCCTCCTACCAGACAGTCGTCGGAGACGCGTTTGTAGACAACCCAGTCTCGCTGAACGCCTTAGACACACTGTCCAGCGAGTGACGCAAGATGGAGGTTCCCTGCTGTTTTGGGGTGGGATTATGTAGGGCCGACGTACGCCGCTGGTGGCCATGGAAGGCGCCTTTACCGCTGTACAATACGTGAATGCCCTCCTCCGACCGATAGGGCAACCATATCGGCAGCATATTGGTGAGGCATTGGTCTTCATGGGCGCCTCCATCGTGCACATCTTGTGAATGACATCCTTCAGGATAACGACATCGCTCGACTAGAGTGGCCAGCATGTTCTCCAGACATGAACCCTGACGAATATTGGGTTAGATTGAAAAGGGCTGTTCATAGATGACGTGACCCACCAACCACTTTGAGGGATCTACGCTGTTGAGGAGTGGGACAATCTGCACTAACAGTGCCTTAATGAACTTATGGATAGTATGCCACGACGAATACAGGCATGCATCCACGCAGGAGGAAGCGCTACTGCGTGTTAGAGGTTTCGATGTGTACAGCAATCTGGACAACCACCTCTGAAGGTCTCGCTGTATGGTGGTACAACATGCAATGTGTGGTTTTCACGATCAATGAAAAGGGCGGAAATGATGTTTATCTTGATCTCTATTCCAATTTTCTGTACAGGTTCCGGACCTCTCGAAACCGAGGTGATGCAAAACTTTTTCTTACATGAATCTGAGAACACAATTTGAGAGTGATTGTGTGGTCCACGCGAAATCAGTAATGTTGTATTCTTGTTAAAACTTGTCTTTCGTGTGATAATTATGGAAATTTTGTATCATCATACGTTATGATCAAAAAGTCTATTGCCAAATTGTCCTATCGAGCTAGCTTCAATATCGATGAATGATTACTTAAATTTTCTCTCAGCTTCAATCGGACAAAATAAGAGAATAGCCGCTATCCAACGTAGAAATGACAGAAAATAATAATAATAACTTTTGAGAAGTCGCTGGTGCTTTTGTGAGGAACGTGGCGCAGTAATGACTCGGATTCTGGGAGAGTGGGTTTCTATATTGCATCTTCTCGTCTAGAAACAGATTTTTCGTTACTCTTCTAGAACATTAAGAACAAATGCCAGGATGGTTCCTTTACAGGGGACACAGGCGATATCTTTTTCTGTGTGATGTCTCTCACTCTTCCGAGCTTGTCCATATCAAATTACTTCGTGAACTATACAGGGTGAGTCACCTAATGTTAGGTGACTCACCCAGTATAAAAGCATTATCTTGAGCTTGCACATATGCATGCTTCCATATATTCTGCTACGCATATCAATTTTATTTCAAGGACAAACTTTATGATACTTATGCCTCACTGGTTTTATATGGGAGCTAATATAGTACTATTGTAACTTTGACAATGTCAATTTAGTGCAGAGTGTTCACTACCGACGTTGTGCTGCCACAGTTGTTATAACCGCATTATGTACTGCGCTTCACATTCTACAATGAATCATATGTGCCACTGTAATTAGTTGCTTGGCGTTTGAACTACGAATTTTTAATCTTTCAAGAAGTATCGTAGGGTACATAAACATAAATTTTCAACTGCACTTTTTTTTTAAATTCAGAAATTTTGCGGAAATGTCGTGTGTGAAAGGATTTTATATTGCGATATTCGTTAAGAAATTAATTAATGGAAACTGCAAAGAATATCTGCTTATTAATATGCGTCGCAGATGTTGAAACGCGTCCTGCCTCTTGGCTGCCTCGGGGATCGAAGGATTGGGCAAACAGGGCTTTGACACCATTCGTGACACACATCAGTTTTAGAGAGCCTTTTTCACACCGACCAAGTTCCTTGAGAAATATTTAGATGTAAACAATACGATCAAAAATGTCAACTGAGGTTGAACGGAATTAGTTACAAATCCGACGCCACTGGCTAATCGTGACGTTTCTCATGCTAGACTGATCAGGAACCTGACAGACGTGAAAATGCGTGTGTTAAGAACTGATCAAATTTACGACTCAGATACTGCCATTAAACACAAGATTCTCCTTTATCTCAAAACAGTTAAATTGAATCCAGTAATCTCCCTGCAATTTCTGATAGGGTGTCTTCGAAACGACGAGCAAAAGGCGCATCACAAGTTAATTACTTACAAAATGAGATGGTACAAATGGACACGTACCAAAATTTGGTAGCAAGGTGTCCGGGGTTTAAGGAATGCACATGCTCTTAAACAAGATCAGAAAGCTTGACGTTTTCCCAGAAATAAAAAAAAAGCACTTACATTTGACTTTGAACCCAAGTGATTTCAATAAATGCAAGTGCACTCGCACAGGCTGAATTAGTGTAATACTCTAAAGTCAACCATTAAATAATGAACGAACAGGTGTTCAAGCAACATCAAAGCTAACAGCATAAGGGAAATCAGGTTCTTTAACAAGTGAGGTAAATGCCAGCAATTGTCGCACACCAATACTCTTCGCCGTTTAAAAAAAAATTTACGGGCTGCTACGCCCCGAGAAAAAAGCAGCTCCTGTAAGCACACCAGAAAGGTTCAGAATTAATTCACAAATTTGTCTTCCGAATTACCCTGATCGGACAACCCATTCATAAGAAGCACAAGCGGGCAATGCACTGTAGTATTCTTTTACGCATCACAAGAGAACAGTTCTTATAAAAATAAGTACAAAAACACAAAATACTAAGGAAGGCTGAGTTGCACCGTACACAATTTAACTGTCTAAAACTTTCTTGTGTGGCACCAGAAAATCACCTCTGCACAAGCCAGTAACACGAGGAGCAGAATACGCAGCACCGTCGGTTAAAACACTGCAGAGATTGAAAGAACTGGGCGAATAGCAAACTTTCCTGCCCCAAGGCCACGACGTGCAAAACAACGACGTTAATCACTGGGAAAGTTCGAAAACGTGCTGACCCGTAATAACATCCGGGAAACCGCTAGAAAACGCAAGTTGAGAGCCGTCGCCTCCCAGTGGTTGGACTCCATCTTTGCTACCTGCTGTGCGCAAGAACGCTGTTACGGCGGTAAACGGCACGCGGCTTAATCGTTGCGGCCGGCCCCATTATGACGCGTCCCAGTCGCCATGGCCCGCATGTCTCGCGTGCACCAGGAACGATACCGGTGACGAACCACGGATCATGAGTATGAGGCAACACGAGCCGAGTGAGATTATGAACCCACTCACAGCTCTGCTGTGCGACCTGCCTCACACCGCCACCACCGAACTTCAAGAGAGCGAGGCAGCTGCAGGCACTGCCTGTCAGTCTGCGAGTCACGCCCTCTGGCCAGAGATAAATACCGGGTGGTTATAATTAAACTTTTCCTATTTAACTCGTTATAACATGAAAACTTATTACCGTACGAGTACCAACCTCGCTAGCATTAATATCCACAATACGGGGTGCATGATTTCCAAGTATCACAGCGCCACCTTCCAGTTCCAACAATGGTGAGCCGTGGTAAAAATTGCTGTTTTGAAGAGCGCGCTGCAGCGCGTAGTTTGAAGCAGTCGTCCTCCGTTTCTGGCGGTGGCGCCGCTGTGGCAATCGCAACTTTGGTGTCTCCCTCTGGTGTGAAAGGGGAAGGTTGCCTGCTCACGTGCATTTAACGGGCACTATGAGCTCGCCAGTCAGTCAGTCTGGGTCCCCAGCTTGCTAGTCTGTCTCTCGTCCTCATTTGTTAGGCAGTTAGTGTATGTCTGTCGTTCGGAGTGCCAGTATGCCCGTCGTTCGGATCAACCTTTAAAGCCGGAAAAATTAGAGTCTTTCCACTCCGCCAGTAAGAGAACAGCGAGTGGTCGCCCGGTCGGGGCTTAGTTCCTGCATCTGAGTCTGTGCGTTAGGACGCCAGTCTACTCGAGTTTGCTCAGGCAATGGTCATTGGCGGTTGGATCGATTGGTTGGTCGTTCGCGCACTGAGACACAAGATGACTTGTCCGTCTTGAGCGTCGGCGCATGTGAGGTCGCCACGTGAGTCCAGTGGGCCGCGGCGTATAGGGAAGCGTAGTGACTTCGAGGTCGACACGAGAGCAACAGGAGTCAACCTACGACATCAGTCTGGCCGGTGCGAGCTGCGACGCCTTGAGACGGGAGATCAGCGCGCCTTCCTGCGTCCTTTCAAGCGGCTGGCAGCAGACGGTTCGGGAGAGCGATTTGGGGGTGCTGCGCCAGGTCATCTCGAGAAATCGCAGTTTATTAGAGGTTAAGTGATTGGTGATGTGTTGTTTGATTTACTCTTGTTAAATTCTACCTGTTTTCTTGGTGACGTCACCAGTCATTTTTCTCTTGGGTCGTCCCACCATTCTTCTCCGTTTGCCCACCCGCGGGAAGGTGGTTGTTTATAAATTGGGCGGTCTGTTTTTCCCTTGTGCAGTAGGGGCGGGTTAGAGCAACGTGCGGTTCGGGTTGTTCGGTAATCTCCCTATCAATCTACCGTACGTTAGTAGCTGCCTCTGTCATGTTTTGTAGGATTTGGTGTGTTAACGAATTTATTGCTTGGAGTGTAACGACCTTACACCTGAAATACACTCCTGGAAATTGATATAAGAACACCGTGAATTCATTGTCCTAGGAAGGGGAAACTTTATTGACACATTCCTGGGGTCAGATACATCACATGATCACACTGACAGAACCACAGGCACATAGACACAGGCAACAGAGCATGCACAATGTCGGCACTAGTACAGTGTATATCCACCTTTCGCAGCAATGCAGGCTGCTATTCTCCCATGGAGACGATCGTAGAGATGCTGGATGTAGTCCTGTGGAACGGCTTGCCATGCCATTTCTACCTGGCGCCTCAGTTGGACCAGCGTTCGTGCTGGACGTGCAGACCGCGTGAGACGACGCTTCATCCAGTCCCAAACATGCTCAATGGGGGACAGATCCGGAGATCTTGCTGGCCAGGGTAGTTGACTTACACTTTCTAGAGCACGTTGGGTGGCACGGGATACATGCGGACGTGCATTGTCCTGTTGGAACAGCAAGTTCCCTTGCCGGTCTAGGAATGGTAGAACGATGGGTTCGATGACGGTTTGGATGTACCGTGCACTATTCAGTGTCCCCTCGACGATCACCAGTGGTGTACGGCCAGTGTAGGAGATCGCTCCCCACACCATGATGCCGGGTGTTGGCCCTGTGTGCCTCGGTCGTATGCAGTCCTGATTGTGGCGCTCACCTGCACGGCGCCAAACACGCATACGACCATCATTGGCACCAAGGCAGAAGCGACTCTCATCGCTGAAGACGACACGTCTCCATTCGTCCCTCCATTCACGCCTGTCGCGACACCACTGGAGGCGGGCTGCACGATGTTGGGGCGTGAGCGGAAGACGGCCTAACGGTGTGTGGGACCGTAGCCCAGCTTCATGGAGACGGTTGCGAATGGTCCTCGCCGAAACCCCAGGAGCAACAGTGTCCCTAATTTGCTGGGAAGTGGCGGTGCGGTCCCCTACGGCACTGCGTAGGATCCTACGGTCTTGGCGTGCATCCGTGCGTCGCTGCGGTCCGGTCCCAGGTGGACGGGCACGTGCACCTTCCGCCGACCACTGGCGACAACATCGATGTACTGTGGAGACCTCACGCCCCACGTGTTGAGTAATTCGGCGGTACGTCCACCCGGCCTCCCGCATGCCCACTATACGCCCTCGCTCAAAGTCCGTCAACTGCACATACGGTTCACGTCCACGCTGTCGCGGCATGCTACCAGTGTTAAAGACTGCGATGGAGCTCCGTATGCCACGGCAAACTGGCTGACACTGACGGCGGCGGTGCACAAATGCTGCGCAGCTAGCGCCATTCGACGGCCAACACCGCGGTTCCTGGTGTGTCGGCTGTGCCGTGCGTGTGATCATTGCTTGTACAGCCCTCTCGCAGTGTCCGGAGCAAGTATGGTGGGTCTGACACACCGGTGTCAATGTGTTCTTTTTTCCATTTCCAGGAGTGTATGTTTTGATCTTTGCAAACTTTGATATTATTGCCTATGATCTTGAGAGGCGGTATCTGTGTACTGTAGCGCTTCTTAACTATTGTTTGGCCAACCTTGTAGAATTTTATACAAGATTGCATTCATGGGCTTTTATTTAAATGATCATTTTAGTATATAAAGTTGCCACCCATTCATCGCAAGACTTTTCTTAGAAGTTAAAATCAAGTTGCACCTTCGGTGGCAAGGTTAATATTTCAATTGCTAGTGTTTTGTACCATTTCCATCCCTCCTACAGTGGTGCATAGTTTGTGTGCTTCTGTAAATTGTTAAAATTCTTAGTTTAAAGTTATCTGGTGTGTTGCAGATTTGCACCAGTGTAGTCTTTTAGAGGCTGTTGTGAGCGGTCGTAACTACGGCCGTGTCAAAAGGGAGCGGCAAGGTTCTCTACCTGAAAGCTCATACAGTCAAAACTTATTTCTTTCTGCCTCTGAATAAATTGTAAGTTTGATATTTAGAGGGTGCTTTATGATTATAATTTTAAATCTGTTTGTTTTAACGAATGATTTTAGGCACTATTAAAGTGAATAAAATTCCCATTTGTTAAAAGGAATTTGGTTATGATTGCATCAGTTACTCCCTGGCAACTACTTCTGTGCTTACAAAGTGTGATTAAATGTGTTAAAGTTCTTTATGAATCGCTAGTAAATAAAACAAATTCTTAAGAATAGTCTTTGAAAATCAATCACGGTTCAAATGGCTCACAGGTGCCATGATCAGTCATCATGATTCATAGTTTCACACACTTGACCAATCACAGGCACTTGTTGTCCTGTCAACATGAGCTTGGACAAATGGGGCAGGGTTTCTTAGGTGAAGCTTTATTATCAAAACAACAGTAATGCTGCAGCTGCACTTCGAGAATACCGCCTGCTGAAAGGATTACGGATGCGTCCTCTTTCTCCACCTGCTGTGCGGAGCTCGATGAAAAACTTCGAATCAGCTGGAGAACTGGGCGTCGCTCAGGGAAGAGGCCTTGACCGGTTCCACAATAGATGGTTGATGAAATCGCTGTTGCTATGGCAGACAATGCTGCACACAATACCCGATCGTCGGCCAGTGCGCGTGCTGTGTCACGGCAGTTGAACATCCTGTGATCCACTGTACGGAAGGTGCTTTGAACCGTTCTCAAATGGTATACGTACAAGATCGATTCGTACAGCTGCTTGCGCCACGGGACGCCCAGCAACATGTTGATTTCGCTCTCCACTTTCTCGCAAGGATTGAAGTAGACGAGGGCTGGTCCTGGACCATCGTATGGACAGAAGAAGCTCATTTTCCCCTGACGGATGAGGTGAACACACAGAATTGAAGAGTGTGGGGATCTTCAACTCCAGCCACCGTGCATGAAGTTCCTCTGCACGATGAACGTGTCACCGTGTTTGTGGCTTCACGGCTACGTTCATCTTTATCCCCATTCTTTTTTGAACAGGTTGGCGCTCAAGGACCAAAGATGTGCCAGCGTTACTGCAATGTGCTTCGCCAGCACATTGTACCCGTCCTACCGGAGAGAGACGCATTCACCTCAACAGTTTTCATGCAAGTGGGGCCCAACCGCACATCTCTCGTGACGACGTATTTGGAAGCGATCGAATTATCAGTCGGTCATTTCCAAATGCTTGGCCAGCATAATCACCTGATCTCACTCTCTGTGATTTCTGGTTGTGGGGCTACCTGAAAGACAGGGTTTACCAGGGGAATATTCACACATGTGCAGATCTAAGTACAGTATATCAGGATAGATAGGCGGCATACCTAAATACGTGCTTCGTTCTGCTGTGCAGAATGCAGTCCTGCGCTTTCAGACTCTTTAGGACACTGATGGGCGCCATATTGAGCCCCTTTTGTAGCAGTAATGGCACCAGTATGTAATGGTATGCTGCATCGTAACAGCACAGTAACAGTGTTCCAATTGAATTGATTCTTCTTTATTTCCCTTTCCCATGTCTTTGATCTTAATGATATCATGTTTGGGCAACATACGGTAATTACTGTCCGTGTTATAATGTGTTAAAGAGGGAAAGTTTAATTATAACCACCCCGTACTACTGAGAGCGCGACGCGACCTCTCTAAATGCAGCACGACTCGTATATTATCTTGTTTCTTACCGGACATGCTGAAGCCTCATTCGTAGTTTTAGAACTAAAGATAAATTAATGGCATTTATCCAAATAGATTTTCATGAGATATCTATGAAATGTACCTCGATTTTGAGGTAGTTAAGATTCTTAAGTACTTCCGTTACACCCTCTCGGTATCACACAAGGTTGCTGACATTCACACTGCCCATATTTATTTACATACATTGTTCACTATTCGGCGAACCTAGTGCCATTATGACCCCTGCATTCGTGAGCAGAAGTAATGATTGCTCTAGCATCAACGAATGAATGCTTACCACTTGCATTGTCAACAGCCGCTGTTAGCACTTCACATTTTCAGTCTTCCATTTTTCAATAACAGGAACTATAATAATTGAATAAGCAAACTGGATTCCTCTAGCATCAACGAATTGTACGCTTGCCCTTCACGCTGCCAGTTTTCGATTATCCAACAAATACAACTGTTGTGAGTCTGTTATCCTTCTTTACAATTTACACTGAAGCGCCAAAGAAACTGGTATAGGCATGCGTATTCAAACACAGAGATATGTAAACAGGTAGAATGGGGAGCTGCAGTCGGTTGGGTTGTTCTGGGGAGAAGATCAGACAGCGAGGTCATCGGTCTCATTGGATTAGGGAAGGACAGGGAAGGAAGTCAGCCGTGCCCTTTAAAAGGAACCATCCCAGCATTTGCCTAGAGCGATTTTGGGAAATCACGGTAAACCTAAATCAGGATGACCGGACGCGGGATTGAACCGTCGTCCTGCCGAGTGCGAGTCCGGTGTGCTAGCCACTGCGCCACCTCGCTCGGTGCTGCGGTCGGCAACGCCTATATAGGAGAACAAGTGTCTAGCGCAGATGTTAGATCTGTTACTGCTGCTACAATGGCAGGCTATCAAGATTTAAGTGAGTTTGAACGTCGTGCTTTAAGTCAGCGCACGAGCCATTGGTCACTGCATCTCCTATGTAACGAAGAAGTGGAGACTTTCCCGTATGACCATTTCACGAGCGTAACGTGAATATCAGGAATCCGGTAAAAGATCAAATCTCGCACATCGCTGCGGCCGGAAAAAGATTCTGCAAGGAAGGGACCAAAAGAATCGTTCAACGTGACAGAATTGCAACCCTTCCGCAAATTGCTTCAGATTTCAATGCTGGGCCTTCAACAAGAGTCAGCATGCGAACCATTCAACGAAACGTAATCCATATGGGCTTTCGGAGCTGAACGATCACTCGTGTACCCTTGATGACTGCACGACCCAAAGTTTTACGCCTCGACTGTGCCGGTCAACACCGACATTGGACTGTTGATGACTGGAAACATGTTGCCTGGTTTGATGTAGTTCTCCACGCTACTTTATCCTGTGCAAGTCTCTTCACCTCCGAATGACCACTGCCGCCTACATCCTTCTGAATCTGTTTACTTTATTCATCTCTTCTTCACCCTCTACGATTTTATACACCTGCATTTCCATCCAATGCTAAACTGGTGATCCCTTGAAGTCTCCAAATGTGTTATATTAACCGATCACCTCTTTTAGTCGAGCTGTCAAGTTGTGTCACAAATTTATTGTGTCCATAGATCTATTCATTACCTCCCCATTAGTTACGTGATCTATAAGATCCCTTTAATTTACGTCTATAGTCACAATCTTACAATTTTTTGTTAACAGATTACTGGTTTCGGTCTATAATTACCATCATAAGATCTGTTTTATAAAAAATGACTTACACACCTAAATCTTTAGCATTTTTCTGTAGCTCCACAATTCAAAAACTGTTTACTGTCGATATTCCCCTTCCTTACATGGCTCTACCACAGACAAGTAACTTACGGAAAGGCTTCCTAATTCTTAAGTCTATTTTCGATGTTAACAAATGCCTCTTCTTCAGAAGGTCTTTTCTTGGCATTGCCAGTCTACAGTTTGTATCCCGTCTACTTCGGCCATCATCAGTTGCTGCCCAAATATCGAAATTCATCAGCTACTTTTAGTGTCTCGTTTCCTAATCTAATTCCCTCGGCATTAGCTGATTGGATTCGACTACATTCGATTTCCTTCTTCTGCTTTTGTTGATATTCATGTTATATCCTCCTTTCAAGACGCTGCCCAATCCGTTCAGCTGCTCTTCCAAGTTCTTTGCTACCCTTCACAGAATTATAGTGTCACCGAAGACCGTCAAAGTTTTTATTTTTTCTCCCTGAGGTTAAATTCCTACTTGAAATTTTCTTTGGTGTCTTGTAATGCTTACTCAGTGTAAAAATTTGGTAACATCGAATAGAGGCTAAAATCACTTCCCCCTCCTTTTTCGTAACCACTGCTTCCCTTTCATGCCCCTCGACTCTTATAACTGCCGTCTGGCTACTGTACAAGTTGTAGATAGCCTTTCGCTCACTGTATTTTACCCCTGCCACTCTCAAAATGTCAAAGAGTGTATTCCAGTCAACATCATTAAAACCTATAAACATAGCTTTGCGTTTCCTTGACCTATTTTCTATGAGAAGTCATAGAGGTAGTATTGTCTCGCGTGTTCCTACGTTTCTCCGAAATCCAAACTGATCCTCCCCGAGGTCGACTTCTGCCAGTTTTTCCATTCTTCTGTAAGGAATCCATATTAATATTTTTCAACCATGACTAATTAAACTGACAGTTCGCTAATATCCACAACTATCAGCACCTGCGTTCTTTGGAGTTGGAATTATCACATTATTCTTGAAGTCTGACGATATTTCGCTTCTCATAGAACTTGCACACCAGATGGAAGAGTTTTGTCATGGCTGGTTCTTCCAAGGCTACCAGCAGTTCTGACGGATTGTCTTTTACTCCCGGGGACGTGTTTCTACTTAGGCCTTTCAGTACTGTGATAGTTTCTCTTGGCAGTATCATATCTCCCATCTCATTTTAATCTGCGTTCTCTTCATTTGTATAAGATTGCCATCAAGTTGTATTGATCCTCTATAAACTCCTTCCACCCTTTACCTTCCTTACTTAGGTTGGTTTTTCATCTGATCTCTTGATATTCTTATATCTGCCTCCAAAAGTCATTTTATTTTTCCTGTAGTCAATGTCTGTCTTTCCCCTAGAGAAATATGCTCAAAATCCCTACTTATGTCCGCTAGTCATTCCTGATCAGACATTTTGCGCTTCCTGTCAATCTCACTTTTTAGACGTTTTTGTCCCTATCACTTGCTTCATTTGCTGCATTTTTATATTTTCTACTTTCATCAATTAAATTAACATCTTCTGTGTTACCCAGGGATTTGTCTTTTTACCTGTTTGATCCACTGCTGCTTTCACTATTTCATCTCGCAAAGTCACCCATTCGTCTTTTTTGTTGTATTCCGTGCTACTGTTACAGTCAATCGTTGCTTAACTCTCTCTCTGAAACTCTCAACAACCTCTGGTTCTTCCCACTTATCCAGGTACCGTCCCCTTGATTTACTACCTTTTCGCAAATTTTTCACTTGTTATATTCAGTTCCTAGCCAATAAATTTTGTTTAGAGTCAAATTGCCGCCGGAAATGTCTTGCAAATGATGACTTAATACGAAATCTCTGTCTTATCATTATATACTCAATCAGAAACCTTCCAGTGTCCCCAGGCCTCTTCCACGTACACAGCTTTCTCAAATGATTCTTAAACCAAGTGTTAGCAATGATTAAATTGTGCTCTGCTTAGAATTCTACCAACCGGCTCCTCTTTAATTCCTTTCCCATAGTCTATTTCCACTTACTATTCCCCCCCCCCCTCCTTTTGGTTTCCTTACTGCCGAATTCCAGTCCCCCATCACAACTAAATTTTGCCTTCCTTAACTATCTGAATAATTTCCATTCTCATCAAGAATTTCTTTAATCCCTTCACAATCTGTGGATCTAATGGGCATATAAACTTTTACTACTCGGTATGTGTGGGCTACGTGGATATCTTGGCTGCGATAATGGGTTCAATATGCTGTTCATAGTAGCTCACCCGCATTAGCCCATCAGATTTTGTATTTACAACCCCGTATCCCCAACGAGAAGTCCTGTTCCTTCTCCCACCGAACTTCACTAACTCCCGCTACATGTAAACTCAACCTATCCACTTCCCTTTTAGGCCGGCCATGGTGGCCGAGCGGTTCTAGGCGCTACAGTCTGGAACCGCACGACCGCTCCGGTCGCAGGTTCGAATACTGCCTCGGGCATGGATGTGTGTGATGTCCTTAGGTTAGTTAGGTTTAAGTAGTTCTAAGTTCTAGGGGACTGATAACCTTAGAAGTTAAGTCCCATAGTGCTCAGAACCAACTTCCCTTTTAAAATTGTCTAACCCACCAGCCCCATTAAGGGATCCAACCTTCCACTCTCCTATCCGTAGAATGCCAGTTTTGATTCTCCTGATGACGACGTCCTGGGGGTCTATTTTACCTCCAGAATATTTAGCCCAAGAGGACGCCAACATAATTTAACCTAACAGTAGAGCTACAAGTCTTCGGGAAAAATTACAGCGGTGTTTTTGGCTGACGTTACAAGGTCAGTGAAACATGCAGACCACTGTCATTGCAAGTACTGTAGAGGCTGCGCCCCTCTTCAGGAACCACGCGTTTTCCTGGCCTCTCAACTGATACCCCTCCACAGTGTTCACACCTACAGTATGGCTCTCTTATCGCTAAAACGCACAAGCCACCCCACCGATGGCAATCTCCATAGTTCATGGGGGGATGGGAATTCTAGGAACAGTGAATCGAGTACCTAAGACTATGTGGATGTAATTTTTTAAGAGTGTCAGGTTTTCGATGTCCAAGTCGTTCTTCCTTTCGTATATACACTGACGGAAAAAGACCAAAACACCAAAAAATAATTAATGTAATTAAATTTCAGTAACGTATTTGCCCAGGTAACATACAAGACCACAAGTTAGTGAAAGCGCAAGACAAGCCATTGCTAATGCGAAATGCTGGTGCATTAATAACCGGTGCAGCCGCCAGAATGTTGAATACCAGCATGCAAACGTGCATGCATTGTGTCGTAGAGGTACAGGTTGTCAGTTTGTGGGATGGAGTTTCATGCCTATGGTACTTGCTCGGTCCACACAGGGACGGTTAATACGGTTTGTGAGTAATTCTGGAGTCGTCGTCTTATGATGTCCTGTATGAGCTCGAGTGGAGAAAGATCTGCTGATTGACCAGGCCTAGGCAACATGCCGACATTCTGCAGAGTATGTTGCGTTATTACAGCGGTATGTGGGCCAGCGTTATCCTGTTGGAAAACACCTCTTGGAATTCTGTTCATAAATGGCAGCACAACAAGGCGAAACACCAGACTGACGTACTAAGTTGCAGTCAGGGTTCATGGAACAACCATGAGAACGGTCCTGCTGTTAGACGAAATCGCACCCGCGACCATAATTCAAGGCGTATGTCCCGTGTGTCTAGCAAGCGGGCAGATTGATTTCAGGTCCTCAGCTGGCCTCTTTCCGATCAACACACGGCCATCACTGACACCTAGGCGGAACTAGCTTTCATCAGAAAACCTAGGATCTCCATCTCGCCCTCCTATGAGCTCTCGCTTAACACCACTGAAGTCGCTAAAGGCGGTGGTTTGGGTTTCAGTGGAACGAATGGCTCGGAGCTCTCCTTGAAGTGCCCAATTTGTGTGTTGTGACACTGTGGTGCCAACAGCTGCTCAAAAAGCTGCTGCAGATGCAGTTCGATGCGCCAGAGCTATATGAAAAACACAATGGTCATTCCTCTGTAGGTTCTTCCCTGGAGATGTTCCCTGGGCTTCCTGGTTCCGAGTATCACCACAGTTCTTCTCGTCGTGCTTTAGGCGGTAAAGGTGTTGGATCACTCCTTTGTAGAAAACTCTTCCTTGATTTAAGTCTTTTAGGTTGGTGGTAGTGTCCAAATATTGGATCCTTAGGATCTGTTTCTTGTTTTTTGTTTCTCGATCTCTGCAGCTGTTCTCCTTCTCATGTCGGGAGGGGCTATGCTCATAAATTGATACAGCTTGTTTGTGGGAGTTGGGTGGAGGCAGCCTATTATGATTAGTTCTGTCCCATTCAAAGTTATAAATACTTGTTTTACATAGGTGGATTTTTGCCTTACAGCTGCCAAGTACTCCGCAGCGGAGAAACACAAAAGCTAGAGCTGACGTGCGGAGAACCGTAGGCAGTGTTCCCATTTACCATTTGTAAGCTTGCGGATGATGTTGTTCCTGGCACGCACTTTCATCTTTGTTTCCGAACAGTGACCCTTGAAAGTGAGAGTGCGGTCGAGTTTGACTCCAAGAGATTTTGGTGTGTCGAGTGAGAGAGGTGCTGTCCCATCCAGGTTTTATCCTGGCCTCTCTACTGCGCAGGTGAAAATTTCAGACCAGGACTTTTGCTGGGTTTGGCTTGAGGTGGTTATCGTCATAGTAGTCAGCTAGATTCTCAAGCACTGTTGTCAGTTTTGTTTCCATTTCTTCAAATCTTTTGCCCTGAGCAGCAAAGACTCTATCGTCTGCGACCTACGAGTCGTCATTGGTGTAGATGTTGTACATCAGTGGAGCAAGGACGCTGCCTTGAGGTAGTCCATTTTTTGGTTCCACCATCGGCTCCTGTTTGTCTGCAGCGTAACAAAATTACGTCTGGCCTGCCATTCGGTAATAGTTCGTGGTGTTATATATTTCTGATTTTAACTTATTATTATAAATGGTGACAAACGCGGCTGTAAGATCGATAAAAGCTGTCCCTGTGATTGTTTCTGTCCGTAGCCATCTTCTATGTGCTGTGCGAGGGTCAAAATTTGTCCGCAGGATGACCACCGAGAGCGGAACCCTGCTTTCTCTTTAATAATATTCTGGTCTACATGTGCTAAGATACGGCTGAGAATCATCCTTTCTAGGACTTTATAGAGCTGGTCGAACATTTATGGGATCTGTGGGGCACTTTCCAGGTTTTGGTATAGCTACCACCTTTGCCTTCCCCCAGATCTTTGGGATCTTAATTTCAAGGACGCATTAGTTCATCCGAGCTAGTAACCACCGTCTGGTAGCGAACCCGAAAACTTTTATTTGCTCTGGGTGCAAATCATCTAGTCCAACAGCTTTACTATTTTTCATTAGAGAGACGAAATCGTCTAATTCTTCCAGGGTAAAATGAGTGCCTAGATGGTCTTCTTCTTGAGTGAATCTCTGAAGCTTATTTTTTGCGTGTTTGTTGTTGGTTTTGCCATTGAGTAGGAGCTGATGTGCTATTTGATTTGGTGTGACCTTATGTGAATTTTGAGTGTCAGTTGGGGCATCATTATTGACGTTTTTGAGAAATTTCCAGGCGTTTCGGCAATTCCGTTTCATGTCAGGACTTGTGATAAAGTTACACCATTTCGCTCATCTTGAGTCTTATATGGCCTGGAGGAATTCTTCTCCGGCCACAAATGTTTCTTCTGAAAACGGTTTTCCTCAAAGAGCTGTTGGTAATGTTCCAGGAGAACCTTTGCGTTTCCGACGAGGCCAGGTATATACGTAGTTCTACACCATCTGGGGATGTTTTTGAATGAGACAGTTTTAACTAATTCAATAAATGTTTCATACTTTTCGGGGCTCGCGTCTGGGTTCCGCACCTCATTGTCAAGTTCTTCGGTGAATTTGTCCCACTGGGCACGTTTAAAACAAAGCATCTTTAGAACTGGGTGGTTGCTGGTTTAAAAACTGCTTCTCCAGACATATTATGGGTCGATGTTGTGTACATGGGAGGGGTTATCCCACATCCTTCCTGGTTTGATAGGCGATGTGATCGCTGACGAAGACGTTATCAGCATTGTATCCGCCCTTCCACGTGTTGCTGTTAAAGGAGGATGGAAATTTGGGATCGTGTATTGATTTCGGTCCAGTTGAGTCCAGGTTTCGAAGTCCTCGTCGCTTTTGTCTGTGTGGTTGTACCCCTGGCTGAGCTACGGCAGTTGAAATCGCCCATTACAAGTTTCGTTGGTTGTAACCCGACGTTGGATGGTTCTTTGAATCTGAACTCTCAGTTCGGTGGCTTATAGATAGAAGTCACTGTACAGGACTGTATCTCTACAGTCAATATTTCGATGTCTTCTTGAGATGTCAGTTCTGTAGATATAATCTCTAAGTCCGTTTTGGCGAAGACCGCTTAGCCTTATTGCCCATGTGGTCTTTCGGTTACTAATTTTATTCCGTCGATCTTCGATCTTCTATTGTTGGGGCCACTATGGGTCTCTTGAATTAGTAGAAGATGACAGTTTTGTCTTGTACATGTTTCAGCGAGAAACATCTCTTTCTCATGTGACAGCCCTTCATTGTTTATGGACATTATCGTCAAAGTTGGCTTTAATAAGACCCGTTTGGTTTTGTCATCGTGTTGAAAGGATTGGCCGTTAGGCAAAAACCTAAATTTGCCCAGGGTACGCCCGATCGTTGTAATGATCTTCGAGGAGGCTCCTTTCGGCTACAGTAAATCGAGTCTCGAAGTGCTGCAAGCTGTATCTCACTGAGACATGGGTGGGAAAGGTACACATTTATGCACAATATTGTAAGTGAGCCCAGTTTCGTTGTCAGCTCACCTACAACAATGACAATATTCTTCGATTACTTGCATAATTTATTGTGAATACCTAAAATGGTGGCTCCCTTCATATGGGCGCTGACAGATCGATATGCCAATCGCTTTTGGATGTGTCTTCTTCCTAATCGTTCTATAAACTCAGCAAGACAAAAAAACTCAACCGGTACTGTGAATCACGGGGCTAATTGGATTAATTTAGGACTCAGCTAGGGAAGCCGATTTTGAAATGTGTCCTTGTGATAATGTATGCAGGTTACCATTGAGAATGTTAATTTAGGTTTCAGTCGTCCTGCTTGTCTCAGATCTTGATGCAGGTGGAATACTTATTTTAATTTCGTGTGTTTTTGTCTTGATGTTTCGAGAAAGAACTACTTTACAAGGAAACAGAAGTGTTTCTGTTTTATTAGACGTAGAGCAAAGTAAACACTTCAAGGTTAAATTGATAGTCTGCATTGATGCCTTCTACTCTTTATGGCTGCAGTATACGTTTTCTGTCGATAATAAAACCTCCAGCTATGGGTATTTTAAGATGTTATTGCTTTCGTTAACGGTTATAGTCTGCCGCATCGTCCATTGCATTTCTCCTTTCTGTCTTTCCTTCTTGTTTGT
Source organism: Schistocerca cancellata (assembly GCF_023864275.1). Lineage (NCBI taxonomy): Eukaryota > Metazoa > Arthropoda > Insecta > Orthoptera > Acrididae > Schistocerca > Schistocerca cancellata. Next base: position 614,201,608 of record NC_064630.1, on the reverse strand, counting down.
AGGTTACCAACAAACTTCATTATTCCGACATTGATTGGTCTGATTTTTAAGCGGGAAGACTGCTATACCGAATTAACTGACAGGAATGATCTTTAAGCTAGACTATATTCTTTCCTAGGCGGCTGTCTTCTTGTAACAACTGTAGCTGAATTGTGTTGACTGCAAGCTCTCAGTAAACATACTACAAATAAATATGGGCACGACACATCTACGAGACTAGACGCCGTCATCACTATCTGTATGCGGCAGAAACGTCACGAAGTGAATATCAGCCATACTTTTATGTAATTTTATTCTTATGATTCTACAGAGAAACATTCTGACCTGTAAGAAAGTGTATTAAGTTATTCCACAGGGTAAAATGGTCTGTGGGCGGTTCTATAAGAGATACAAACCGGCCATCGTATTAAATTAATAATTTACATGAGATGAAGACTGTTTTACTGAAATAATTTTATTATAATTTTATCTACTGCTGCATTTTTTTCTTTTTTTTTCCTACGAACTATGTTGCAAAAGTTCTTAGAAACGTTTTTATGAAACAATTTATTATATGATTGGTCCTTTGATCATTTTCTTGGCAAATGCTTTATTTAGCTGTGTTGCACCAGATGTGTGTAGTGATACAGTTTTTGTGTACACTTACACTGACAACCACATCTTTCTCACACAATTCATTAGGTTTAAGCCTTCTTGACGTCTTAAGTTGTGAATCTTTACAGAATATTTTTTCACGTTCCGGCAGAGAGGGAAAAAGTCACCTACCCAAATAACTGGTACTAAGGGGCGTAACCTGCGGAATGAACTTCATAGTGGTTTGCAGAATTTCGCTGTAGATGTCTGGCATTTTTGAGGAGTTTCTGCTGCTGCTTCTTCAATATATTCACTAACGAGACACAGGGTACCGGCAAGCGACTTTCTACCGAGGTGTAGACCAGTAGTGAAAATTTAATGGAACAAGTAATCTATGTTCTCCTAGAAATAAAGAGTGACATTCTTGATGTTACGATCTTCAGTCCGAATATGGAGCTCTCCACATTAATATATCTTGTGCAAGCCTCATCACTGCATAACTTCTGCAACATTGCAACATACACCAATTTGAACATGCTTATTGTATTCAGGCTTCAGCAGTTTTTACCGTCCCCTCCTCTTGCACACACACATCCACCGCTTTCCCCCCCCCCCTCCCTCCCACACACACACAAACACACACCCCTTCATTATTAACCTGGCGAATCTCTGATGTCTGAGGATGTACCCCTCCAACAGATCTTGTCTTTACGTCAGGTTGCGCCTATAGTAAATTTCCTCAGCATTTTAGTTAACTACCTCCTCATTAATTACTTGCACCCACCTAGTCATTAGCATTCTTCTGTAGCACTACTTTTCAAAAGCTTCTATTCTCTTGTTGCCTGAGTTATTCTTGTCTACGTTTCACTTCTATCCAAGACAACACTCCGGACAAATACCTTCATAAAAGACTTGTAACATGTAAATTTGTATTCCACGTTGTTAAATTTTTCTTTTTCAGCAGATCTTCCCTTGCTTACTGATACTGCCCATTATATATCACCGTCAATTCGGCCATAATTAATTATCTGGCTTTCAAAACAGCAAAACTCTTTTACTACTTTCATTAACCTGATATAATTACCTCAGAACCAATTAAATAAGTCTACTACATTTCATAACCATTGTCTTACTTTTGTTGATGTTCGTTTTACAACACCGTTTGAAGACGCTATCTGTTTCGCCCAACTGCTCTCGTAAGTCGTTCGCCGTCTCTGACAGAAACGAAATGAAATGATCATATGGCGTTTTTGGTCAGGATATTCCATCTGACATACTCGACCGTCTGGTGCAAGTCTTTTTATCTGACCCCGCTTCAGTGACTTGCACGTCGACGATGATGAAATGATGATCAGGGCGACAATACACCTAGTCTTCGAACGGATGAAATTTCCGATCCGGTCTGTAACCAAACCCAGGTCTATTGCATGACACTCACACGCGCTGACCACTCAACTAAGGGGGCGAACTCTTATGAAAGAATAGTGGTAATAAGAAATTTTCGACGTTTCGATTTCTTTTTCTTGCACTTAAATGTGTTTCCCAACATCTTATTGCTTTCCTTCAGAGATGGTTCTTTGTACGCACTGAATAATATCGGAGACGCTACAGCCCAGTTTCACTCCCTTTTTTAAAATCGCTTCCCTTTCGAATTCTTCGACTACCAATAAGAGCAGTCTAGCTTCTCTGAAAGTTGTTGATAAACGTCCCCTTCACGTATTTTGTGCTTGGTACCTACAAAACTTCACAGTGTTGTCTAGTCAACACTGTCAAAAGCATTCATGCCTTTGTTTAACTTATGGTCTAAGACCGTACTGCCGCACGTGTTTCTACATTTCTCCTAAATTCAAACTGATCTCTTTCGATATCGGCCTCTATCACTTTTTTCCATTCATCTGTAAATAGTTGCTGTCAGTATTTTCTGAAAAGACTGGTAGTTCTCTAACGTTCACAGTTGTCAGTTCCTGCCTTTTTGGAACTGAAATTATTACATTTTACTAGACACTCTCAAATATCTTTCACACCAGATGGAATAGATTTATCGTGGTTTGCTCCAGCAAGGCTCCCCAGAGTTCTCACAGAATGTCGTCTACTCGAATCATTTTGATTCGACTTCAATCTTTCATCGCACTGTCAAATTCATCTCACACTGCCACAACTCCCATATAATCTTTACTTCCTCTTTCGTTTCTGCAATATATCTTTCACTTACATTATACATTCCTATATATTCCTTACACCTTTCAGCCATCCCCTCATTTACCAACGCATACTAGTCATCTGAACGCTTGATATTCATGTAACTACTTCTGTAATTTACATATCGCGCTTTATCACACGGAAGAGAATATTGAAATATACTGGTAACATCAGCCACTTCCATTCCGCCACTACTGCCACTATAGTTAGCTGTGCCATTAATTATTTTCATGTCTACCTTTTTTTTTGTGGGCACCTGCAATATTTAGGTATTACTGCCACATCTAGATCTTTCCCTCAATGCATATTGGTGGCAGATACCACACCACGAAGAGATGTATGTCCCTGTTTATGCCAGTCAAGTCTCTATTACCACTATTCTCTATTACTGACTTGTCTACAGCTTTCTTCATAGATTCTATAAAGACATCTACTTTAGACCCTACAAATCTATTATAGTTCGTAAAATTGGTTGAGGGATTTGCAAGATTCATCATCCCACAGAAAACTGCACCTGCAGTAGCACCCTTACCAATTCTACGCAATGGATAAACAAGTCTAATGTTGTGTTCATAAATTTTGCTACCTGTTCTTCATTTTGAGTTACTTCAACACTGTTCGAAAAGGTGGTCATGTATGAACACTTACGACACATCAGTTCCATTTCACTGGCAAGTCATACGTTATTTTTTATAAAGTGTTCCAGATCAACTTCACTGCACTGAATACATTTTAAACAGTTTGCAAAAATTCCGTTGAGAACTGACAGATCAAATATTTCATACACATCAGATTAGTCCGTAAAACTTTCATACTTTTCACTAACTGAACCAAGCTTCCTCTGCGAAGTACTTTCTTTCTCACTTTCATTCTAATGGGCAGGTGTACTAGCAAGGTTAGGTTCACACACTTAGTTATCTTCTTTATTGATTACGGTAGTAACACCTAGCTTTGGCTTTCCAACATTTCTTCTTTTCTTAAAAGACTTCAGAGGATTTCAAGTCACTTTAGGTTAGGTTCACACACTTGGTTATCTTCTTTATTGACGACGGTAGTAACACCCAGTTTTGGCTTTCCAACATTTCTCCTTTCCTTAAAAGCCTTCAGAGGTTTTCAAGTCACTTTATGTTTACCCATGATTATCGTAGAATAAAACAGACTTCAATGAACACAATTCACCACGAATATCGTCAGAATTACAAAAGCGTAAATAAACATTAAGCACGCGATGACGGAGCGAGGGATATTCACTATGTGATCAAAAGTACCCGGTCATCTGGCTGACTTACAAGTTCGTGACGCCCTCCATCGGTAATTCTGGAATTCAATGTGGTATTAGACCACCCTTATCCTTGGTGACAGTTTACACTCTCGCAGCTATGCGTTCAATCACGTGCTGGAATGTTTTTTGGGAAACAGCACCCAATTCTTCTCGGAGTGCTGCACTAAGGAGAGGTATCGATGTCGGCCGGTGAGACCTGGCACGAAGTCGGCTTTCCAACACATCCCAAAGGTGTTCTATGGGATTCAGGCTAGGACTCTCAGCAGGCCAGTCCATTACAGTGATATTATTGTCGTGTAACCACTCCGCCACAAGCCGTGCACTATGAACAGGTCCTCGATCGGGTTGAAAGATGGAATCGCCATCCCCGAATTGTTCTTCAACAGTGAGAAGCTAATGGTGCCTAAAACATCAATGTAGGTCTATCCTGTGATAGTGCCCCTCAAAACAACAAGGGGTGGAAGCCTCCACAAAAACATGACCACACGAGAACACCATCGCCTACAAATTTTACCATTGGCACTACACACGCTGGCAGATGACTTTCATAGGGCATTCGCCATACCCACACCCGACATCAGATCACCACATTGTGTACCGCGGTTCATCACTCCACACGACGTTTATCCACTGTTCATTCGTCCAATTTTTACCCTCTTAACACCAAGCGAGGTCTCGTTTGTCATTTACCGGTTTGATGTGTTGCTTATGAGCAGCTACTCGACCATGAAATCCAAGTTTTCTCACCTCCAGCATAACTGTTATGGTACTTGCAGTTGATCCTGATGCAGTATGGATGGGTGATGGTTGAATATATGTCTGCCTTTTATACATTACGGGCCTCTTCAACTGTCGGTGGTCTCTGTCAGTCAACAGACGAGTTCGGCCTGTACCCTTTTGTGCAGTACGTGTCCCTTCACGTTTCCACTTCACTATCACATCGGAAACAGTGGACGCAGGGATGTTTAGGAGTATGGAAATCTCGCGTACAGACGTATGACACAAGTGACACCCAATCACCTGACCACGTTCGAAGTCCGTGAGTTCCACGGAGCGCCCATCTGTTTGCATATAAAATCCGAACGGCACGTATGCCTTTAGCTGATCATTGATTTCAAACCAATTGAAATCTTTTGCAATAGGAATCAATCGATTCCCACCATTTGCCTAGGCGTCAGCTCCGGTTCGTCGTTCAAATCAAGCTAAGAGACCTTCCCCACCCACCTAATCACGATATTTTTTGTAACTGTTGTTACAAGTACTAAAAAAACCCATTCTTCTGTCGGTGGTAAACGGTTCCAGGGTGATGTAATATGAGACTGTTAGCAGTAATGATCGTAGTTGAATCGAGATATGGAACCATAACTGACAGAAACGACTAACGATTAAGTGAGGAGTCAAATTCTGCGTATGATATTACATGAGATCGCACAGGCGAGTTTATGATCCTGTCTGCGAATTTACGGAAGCATCAACTGTAGGAGAACAGAAACTTGATGGGATCCTCAGTCGAACACCACAGTCTCCTGTATTAAATCGTCGAAGTCGTTGAGATTTACTAGCATTTTAGGAAGGACTTGTTTAAAGTGGCGGTAGTATACATTATTTTCTTTTAATGTATACTAAGTTATTCTATGATACGTTGTGCAGTGCAGCTCGACTCCACCAAATGTAATGATTAAATGGTGAATAAATTCCTTTGACTTATTGCTATAAATGAAAGTTAAAGAATTAATTATTTTTTAGAAGTTGTATATTATCAAAATATAGTTTGGAATGGAAGCCACCTTATTTGGTAACAATCCATTCTTAACTTTAGAAGGAAACAGGAGGTAATATAAATGAGAAACACGAAACAAGAAAGAATATCGTGGTCAGATCAACTAATAAATATATATAAACAAAAGTGTCATAAAAATCTGAAGAGGAACTATGGCAAATGGGACATAAATAATTGCGTATGTTTCATACCATGTTTTCAGTTGGTAAGGAGTGACATTGTGCTACATTACACCACATCTGACTAAAGGGCGCACAGATTGTGTCTTGTCGATTGTGTGTGGAAACAAAAGAACGAGCTTTACCGGAATTTTGAAAAGATTCCTTACTCGAAATTAAATATTTATTCCAAGAAAAAGTAGTAATGATAACTGACGCTTGGTGTACCATCTGAAACTGCGGAGAACACACGTGATCATCTGATGATTTGTTATATAACAGCAACAGTCAAAGACTGCCTAAATAGTACAGCATGTCGTAAACCGAACACTCAAAGCAAGCCCCTCTGAATATTAATCCACGCTTTGGAATAATCGTATAGAGAAATTATCTATTACAGACATAAACGGACCATTCTGTCCAGAGAAATACTTTAACAGATTTTGCAATTGATGCCTCTTGTTGATCATAGACTTGGCGGACAGGTAGCTGGAGAGTGGTTATAAGGACAATGGAAAAGAAGGTAACGTTCACTTTGGGTTTAGTAAAGGATAAAGGCACTAGAATGCCAGTTCTGTCGTTGCTGTTGATAATGGTAGAAAGACTTTTAAAAAAATGTCAAGATAGTTTCGTAGGATTCATCGATCTAGAAAACCATTTGACAATGTAAAATCATACAAGGTGGTCAGTTTCTGTTAGAAATAGGAGGAAGGTATAGGATAAGATGGATAGTACAGAATACGTACAAGAAACAAGAGGGAACCATAAGCTTCGCAATCTAAGAACGTAAGTGCTAAGATTAAGAGGAGTGTAAGACCAGGATTTGGTCTTCTGTTCAATCTGTACCTCGAAGGAACAATGAGGGACATAAATAAAGGTTCAAATGTGAGATTAGAAGTCAGGGCGAAAAAATGTCCTTTATAAGATTCGCTGATGAGACGGCGATCCTCACTGAAAGTGAACAAGCATTACAGGACGTGTTGAATGGAAAGAACAGTTAAACGACCATGGAATGTGAATGGAGAGTAAATCGAAGAAATACAAAAGTGGTGAGGAGTAGAAGAAGTTAGCGGTAGTTAGCGGAAGTTAGCGATAAACTTAAGGTTAAAACTGGGGATCACAAAGTAGACGAAGCGAAAGCCTTATAAAAAAAATTAAAAAATATAAAAATAAAATAAAATAAAAACAGACTGGACGAAGCAAGAAACAAATAGAAATCAGTTTATCACAGGCAAAGAGGGTACATCTGGTCAAAGAAACTCTACTAGTCTCAGACGTTTGTCTTGAGGAAGAATTACCTGAGAACATTGTTTTGGAGCACAGCATTGTATGGAAGTGAAGCATGGACTGTGAGAGAACCGGAGAAGTTGAGAGTCGAAGAGTTTGAGATGCGTTCCTACAAAAGGATGTTGAAAATCAGTTGCACTGATGAAACAGGAAATGAGTAGGTTTTCTGTGGAATCGGTGAGACAGGAAAATGTAAAAATATTACTGTGAAGACGGTACAGGTGTTAAGATCTGAAGGAATGACTTATATGCTACTCCATAGGGCAAAATCAACAGCAGGAGACAGACTAGAATATATCTAATAAGTAGTTGTGGACGTTGGTTGCAAGTACTACTCTGAGATGAAGAGGCTGACGTATGAGAGGAATTTGTGATGGATCGCATCAGACGAGTCAGATGGCCGTTGATCCTAAAACGCTGAAGGGATCTGACATTCAATAGTCCGACACGTAGATATCTTTAATACTTCTTGTCGATATCATCGAGAGCAGCACTTGCCCAGAGATCCTAGTGGGTCTATTCCACATCCGTAATAATTTATCGAAGAGGATGCCACCATCATTAAGCTATGCTCCAGAGCCGTATGCCTTCGGCAATAACGAGTGCAGTTTCTCCCTGCTTTCCGCCATTCGAAACAACATAGCAAGGACATTATGCAAAGTGTTATAAGATAAGATCACTCAATCATCCAGCGTTTTGCTGACGGAACTACCAACGGCGCAGATGTTGACACCGTCTATGAAAGCGTGACGTAATTACCGGCTTATCAGAACATCTCTTTGGGTTTTATAAGGGTATTATACCAGCAGTTTTTATCACCTAGCATCACAATTACATTATGAACTCATTCACGCTCAAAGTCATTTGCATTTGAACTATAGTATAAAATCATCAAAAGAGTTTTAAAAACCATCAGTATTTGCATCTATGCGTACTTTACAAATTCTCTTTTCTTGTAATTTGTTTTTATGTCCATCTATGTATCTTTTTGCAAAATCATCTGTTTTTGTCGCCATTCATATGTTTTAACCCTTTTTAAATACATATTTGTAACCTTTGGCGAAAGAGCGGTTTTTGTCTTCTGCCAGCCCGCCCCCGTTGTGGGAGACTGAAATAACAATGCTCGAGGTTTCACTCTGAACTGACGCGGCAAGAAATCAGAGAATGTTTTACGCGACAGACGAAAAGTGATCAAGCTCTCACTTCCAGTAGTAAACATCCTCCAGAGTTTAAGCTCGTATAGGATATGCGGTTGCTGTGGTGGTCCCAGTAGCAGATCTGTTTCCCAATTCGGCGCAATCTAGTATGGCGTCCCTCATTAATCTATAGCACTAGTTGATAAGTTCGTAACTGTGAATGCAATTCAATCCAGAAAACAACTGCTAGTGTATCTGCCGCCCTCAGTCAACAGGTTACTAACGGATTACTACATCGAATCCATGCTATTGGCTGACTCTCTCGGAGATAATGAGCTAATCGTCCGTTTGTTCTCCCGTCCGTAGTCCTAGGTGCAACCGAGGTTCACGCTGCTCACAGGCTTGCCTGCGGGCCGTGCAATCTGCAACTTCATGCTGTCGGAAGGGATATCTATATGGCAGGCGTAGCCAGAGGCCTCAACACTAAGTACAATTCAGGACGAGGTATTCATCTTCCCAAGGGAACTTTTCGCGTAACTGTAAATGGAATGGCATCTTTTGTCTATAAACAACGTCTTATGGTGATAACCCTGTTCTCTCATGTACATCTCAAATATAGAATGTTACTATGTACGGACGTAATGTGGTCTTTGCTTAGTATAAAATATGGAAAAACGTTTAGTTGTTACCAAGATATGTGCAATGCAGTTAAGAAAAGTTTGCACGAGCAAGACACGCCACAAGAGCGAAGGCACGGTGCGGATACCAATTTAACACGCATATCAAAATTTATTGTTATTTGGTTGTCTTCCATCAGCTTTAGTATCTTACTTTTACCATCGCGATTTTGATTTCATCTGGATGTATAAGGGCGTGCAGGCTACTGTAGATTGCCACTATTTGTGTGCATTGACCGTGAAAATGTATTATATTAACCTGTATGCACAGAAGGGCCAGAAGTGTGAAATCAGACTTTGTAGAAAAGTAACGCAAAGATTCCACTTTATATGCACATAAAACTAAAGCAACATGACGCAATAAGCTATCGGACGTTTTGCTTCCAAACAATGTGTGCACAATTCTGATACACTGCCCTGAAATGTTAAAACCGTTACACCAAATTAAAATATATGGTTCCAGAGGACTCTACAAATGACTGCAGACATATTTAGAACATTTAACTTTTTACCCAAAGCAAATACCCACAACTCTGCTTGCTAAGGAAATGCAAGAAGCAAAGAACTTCAAGTGCGAAAGGCCACGCTTTCTTACCTTTATTTAAAAAAAGGGTAACATTTAGATATAATCTTTGTGGTTTTTAGCATAAGTATTCTGCGAGTTAAATTTACAGTCTGGTCTACTCTGATTAACCTAAGATTTATCTTCCATGATATAATTCGCACCTGGCCTAATTGCTACACACGCCATAGAGAATAATCGAAATTTAACACTTTTGTATAAGAGTTGTTGTAGGTAGCAGAATGTCCCAAGTCAGTATGGTCACCTCATACACAATCAGTTTTTTCTCTGTCGTCCCTAATGCTTGTAAATGTGACTGAGGCCACGAACGGAGACCTCCATTCACCACAGAACGTTCTCGAAATGCCACATATTGCCCCAGTGCTAGGGTCATACTTGTAGAGCAGGTGGCATGGCTTAAATGCTTAGCCAGTTCGTACTGGCAAGTGCCTGGTTGTTGACACCAGGCTATGGTTTGAGACAGCACATTTTCATTTTGAAATGCACGCGACCGAACTCTTTCTCCAATTAGAGCTCTTATTTCGTCTCTAACGATACCTTCATCGTTTTTGTTGTTATTGCTGTTGCGACCTTCAGTGGGAAGTAGCAGCCGCTCGTCGCATTAGTCCGTCCTCTACATAACTATTCCAACCTATATTCATTTCGATCTGATTACTGCAGACAAGCCTTGTTCTCCCTCCATATTCCCCCCTCCTCTTCCCCACACATACTTTTCCCTCCATTACCAAACTGACGATTCTATCGTACTTCAGGATATGTCCTATCAAACGATTCTCTCTTTCAAGCAAGTTGTACCACACACAAAGACGTAAGCACACAAACCTAGAGAAACACATATAAACGGTGTAAATTTATTCAAAAGTTAATTACCAACAATAACAATCTCAGTAGCTAAACAATTAAAATGACAGAGACGCAACGAACGGCCTAGCTTCCAAACAAACAATTCCTACGGTATTGCTGACCAGTATCTTCACAGAATACGTTAACACATATCGGATACAGGCAAAATGTAAAACACACAAATATCAAAACATTACAAAACTTACACTGGCAGACAATCATTCAACATAATTAAAGGAAACCTGTTTGAGAGTTATGTAGCCAATCATGGCACGAAAATAAATTAAATTAAATGATTTTAAGAACCAGTAATGAAACATAATTTCCACAAAACTTTTAGGGCCAGGTTACTTTTTAACAGGAAATATTTATTTTAAGGGGAAATTTTCACGCTTGTTACACGTGTGAGCTCAATTTCGACTCAGTATAGTCAGCTGACAGAGAACCACAACGCTTTACAGGCTGGCCTTAATCCTTAACTCGCTTCAAGCATCACAACCACTTATATTCAAAGAACCACTGAAAGTTTATAGCACTAAAATAAGTATTCCCTCATAAAAAAAAAAGTGGTTCAAATGGCTCTGAGCACTATGCGACTTATCTTCTGAGGTCATCAGTCGCCTAGAACTTAGAACTAATTAAATTAACGTAAGTACATCACACACATCCATGCCCGAGGCAGGATTCAAACCTGTGACCGTAGCGGTCGCTCGGTTCCTCAATGTAGCGCCTAGAACCGCACGGCCACTCCGGCCGGCGTTCCCTCATCCGAAGAACGTTTAAAAGGTCAAGAAACATATAATAAACTTTGAAAAGTTAAAATTCTGTTCTTGAAACAACCAAATCGTAAACCCATGAAGCCGGCCGCTGTGACCAAGCGATTCTAGGCGCTTCAGTCCGGAACCGAGCTGCTGCTACGGTCGCAGGTTCTAATCCTGCCTCGGGCATGGATGAGTGTAATGTCCTTAGGTTAGTCAGGTTCAATTAGTTCTAAGTCTAGGGGACTGAAGACTCAGATGTTAAGTCCCATAGTGCTTAGAGCCGTTTGAACCATTTTTTGAAACCCATGAATACCTTAGACCTACTTAAATTCAGCAACTTCAAAGCCCAGACACACAACCGAAGCCAACTATTATGGAGGGTCGCTGACGACTCCGTCTGGTGTTTGTGGTCGCCAGTATGCAGAACCTCTGTCAATACACTATATGATCAAAAGTATCCGGGCACCTGTAAATTACTTAAAATTTTGTGGCGCCCTCCATCGGTAATGCTGGAATTCAATATGGTGTTGGCCCACCCTTAGCCTTGATGATGCCTTCCACTCTCGCAGAGTTACGTTCAATCAAGCGCTGAAAGGTTTCTTGGGGAAGGGCAGCCCATTCTTCACGGAGTGCTGCACTGAAGAGAGGTATGGATGTCGGCCGGTGAGGCCTGGCACGAAGTCGGCGTTCCAGAACATCCCAAAGATGTTCCATATGATTCAGGTCAGGACTCTGTGCAGGCCAGTCCATTACAGGGATGTTATTGTCATGTAACCACTCCGCCACAGGCCGTGCGTTATGAACATATGATCGATCGTGTTGAAAGATGCAATCTCCGTCCTCGAATTGCTCTTTAAAACTGGGAAGCAATAAGGGGCTTACAACATCACTGTAGACCTGTGATGTGATAGTGCGAAGCAAAACAACAAAGAGTGCAAGCCCCCTCTATGAGAAACACGACCACACCATAACACCAACGCCTCCGAATTTTACTGTTGGCATTACACACGCTGACAGATGACGTTCACCTGACATTCGCCATACTCACACACAGCCATCGGATCGCCACATTGTGTACCGTGCTTCGTCACTCCACACAACGTTTTTCCACTGTTTAATCGTCCGATGTTGACGCTCCTTACACCAAGCGAGGTGTCGTTTCGCATCTGCTGGCATGATGTGTGGCTAACGAGCCGCCGCTTGACCATGAATTCCAAGTTTTCTTACCGCCCGCCTATCTGTCATAGTACTTGCAGTGGATCCTGATGCAGTTTGGAATTCCTGTGTGATGGTCTGGATAGATGTCTGCCTATTACACATTACGACCCTCTTCAAGTGTCAGCGATTTCTGTCAGTCAACAGACGAGTTCGACGTTGTACCCTTTTGTGCTGCACATGACTCCTCACGTTTACACTTCACTATGACATCGTAAACAGTGGATCTAGGGATGTTTAACAGTGCGGAAATCTCGCGTACAGACGTATGACACAAGTGACACCCAAGCACCTGACCACGTTCAAAGTCCGTGAGTTCCGCGGAGCGTGCCATTCTGAACTTACGATGTATACTGACCACTGAGGTCGTTGATATGGAGTATGTGGCAGTAGGTGGCGTCCCAATTCACTTAATACGAAATACGTGTGTTTCTGGGGATGTCCGGGTACTTTTGATCACATAGTGTAGATCGCATCCGGCAACCATTCGTTATCGCCACGACGGCTATTCTATTATTACAGTATGTGCTCTACGTCAGCCAGGAAAGGACACCACGCATGCAACTTCTAGGGCGCCCTTCACAGCCCTCTGGAGGAACTTCCCTCAAACTACAGCAACTGACTCGCCATTGCAGACGCTACTCATTCTGTACGTTCACTTCGTGTTAACGTGCCTCAGCAACGCCTCTGCGACGAGGGTATCGTCGTCGCTGGCGACGCAGTCTTCCAGTGTATAGGACACTGAGAGCAATAAACATTGATTTGAATTGGCAGTTTAATAAGCAACAGCTTATGAGTGGCCGTAACTTTTTTTTGTGGATTACGAATGGAGTTCACCTGTGTGTTTTGGTAGTACGTTGCTAATTTTGGCTGTTGTTTGGGGCAGTCATGCAGACAATGTTGGCGTTGAAGCTTTCCCTAATGCTAATATTTTGGCTTGGAGTATAGCAGGAAGTACAGGATTACTTGCTAATGTTCCTTATGGGACCCTTGTTCCAGATAAGTCATTTACTTTGTCTACTCATTCTGCGCCACACAGAGCCGGCCCGTGTGTTCTCCTTTACTTTGCAGAGTCACTACTGTATCGCTTCTTTGCGAGGATGTGGGTTATAGAGGCTTTGTCTTATCTTCTTGTCTAAACTGCTAATCTTCCATCTTTCACTTCCTTACAAGGCTACTCCAGGCAAATACATTCAGGAAAAAACCCTGGAAAATAAATTTATGTGCGATGGTAACATATTTTCTGTTTTTCGAAATATTATTCTTGTAATTCATAGTCTTGATTTTATAACATCTATGTTTAAGGCTAAATATTTCCTGCCTAAGTAGCAAAAGTACTATTTTCAATTTCTTATTTCCAAATTTACCAATTTCATTCCCTCAACATCGCTTGGTATAATTCGACTACATTCCGCGGCTCTTGTTTTCATTTCATTTTGTTGATGTCCCTCTTATAATGAATTTTCAAAACACTATTCATTACATTAAAGTGTTCTTATGTGTCATTTGCTGTCTCTGACGGAGATGCAATTATACTGGCGAAATTGAAACAAATTTTTCCTTTCTGCCTGTGCCTTAATTCCCTCTCAAAATCTACGATGGTTGCATGTGCTACTTGCTCACTGTATAGGCTGAATAACATCGAGAGTAAACTACAACTGTCTGCAGCTCGTGGTTGTGCGGTAGCGTTCTCGCTTCCCACGCCCGGGTTACCGGGTTCGATTCCCGGCGGGGGCAGGGATTTTCTCCGCCTCGTGTTGACTGGGTGTTTTGTGATGTCCTTAGGTGAGTTAGGTTTAAGTAGTTCTAAGTTCTAGGGGACTGATGACCATAGATGTTAAGTCCCTTAGTGCTCAGAGCCATTTGAACCATTTTTTTAAACTACAACTTCTTCTTACTCCTTTCCAACTGCTGCTTCATTTTCATATATTTCAACTATTATAACTGCCGTCTTGTTTCTGTACGAGCAATACTATAGAGATTCTTTCTCTCTCTGTACTTTAATCAAACTGTCTTCAGAATTTCCAAAGTATATTTTAATTACCATTGTTAAAATTATCCTCTAAATATACAAATGATATAAATGTAGGTTTCATGGGACACTAAACCCTACTCTTACATCCTGTCTCTCTCAGGCTGCATGTAGTCGTCGCTGCTGTTCCTCTCTGCGTATTATGATTAGGATTTTCAGAGAGCCTAGAACATGAAATATTTTGTAGTAAAGTTTGATGGAAACTGTGTTGAAAGGTATGGCCTTGAACATAGATAAATGAAATATCGCACATGTTCATTATGAATTCAAAATGTTTTATTGAAAGAGGTGGGCCCATTGAAAATAACGTCAAGAGGAGCAGGAGTCAAATATCCTTATTGCCAGCCAGACGGACGACTTTCTGCCTCATCACTGCACAGTTCGAGTTGCTTTTGTGCATCTTCAATCGCATCACCATCGAAGAAATTCTAACCTCTCATTCTTTTTTAAACGCGTCGTATGTCTTTCTAGAAGTTGTCAGCCACTTTGCAACATTATGTTACCTACACATTCTGCTCTTTCTTTGTCTCCAACCACACAGTAACCTTAGAGATGTTGCCTAATCACGTCGTTATGTCTGTTGATAGTGATCCAGTTGCAGATCATTGCTCTGTCGGCGAAGAGATCATTATCCATCGAATCTTAAACACCAAGCAGAATCTCAACGACCTTAATGCTGGATCCATAGAAATGAGAGCTTATGTCCGTTGTTTATTGTTGTCCTTCTTTTTTTTTTAAATGTTATTAAGTTGTTCTTGCATTCTCTCACAGGTGTTGCTACGCAGATCAACAGGATTTTGTCGTACTATTATATGGAGAAGGTCGCTCTCCCATTATCTGCTAAAGTCTAGGATTTTTAACTAAATAATAAAAATAATAACTGTCGTTACCAAAAAGCGAAATTCGTATGTCATGTTAACTAAATTTGTTGCTCGTAAAAGTGGCTAATATTCTTCATTTATAAAAGATGATGAACTTCACGAAACGATCCAACTCAACAATCCGAATATCTCTTTTTTGCGTGTTAATTCCTCGAATAAAAATTATGCTGTTAAGACGTTTCAGTGCCTGTGAGGACCCAGCCAGTGCCGGTGTCCTCCTGCTGTCTAATCTCAAAAGATTTCCGCCCCAGCAGCCCCAAAGACAGCGAAAATTTAATTCAGCTACAGGTCGCTAACGTAGACTGCTTCTGGGTCCGCGGCATTCTTCGCAGTCTTCTGGGTTTTATGATAACTTTGCACCCCTTTGTCCTCCAGTTCCCGTCTTATCAACGATGCGAGACGCCTCTATCAAGGAAGCCATAACCGTAGAAATCCGAGCGAAAGGAAGAGACAAGCTATTTTCTATGGAGCGTGCATGAGGGAATTAATCTCACAAGTTTTTGTAGAACTAACGACGTGATCACGTCGTTAAATTCAGATAATATTGTTTCGGCAAAGAGTTTGTGTTTGCGTCCCGATTTCTTCGCCTTTAATAGGGCCGTTAATATTTAATGCATAGTCTGCGCTTGCAGAGTTTCTAAGCTGCACGAACTCAGCGAGATTCTTGCGAGCCATTTACGTGGAGTCGGTGAGGCATAACGGAGGTGGATACCTTAGATTCCTGTGGAATTTGTCTCCTGTGCCACACCTGCTGTTGATCGTAGCAATAAGAACTTCGCATACTAGAAAATACGTCACTCGTCCCTCTTACGATCATAGCAAGGTCTGCAGTGGCGAATCATTCACACTGTTATAGAATTGTTTTACGAACAGGAAATAGATTATTCCGACTGTAATGGTGAGTTTTTAATGCTCCATAACAATAGAGTACAAAGTAAAGTTGTAAGTTGTGACTAAGAAGTTGCTACATATTTGTAGTACCGAAATACTCGCCCTTTCTTTGGGTATTTCTGAATGCGAAGGAATACAAATTTTAAGTGAAGATGGCCAGACATTTACTGCACCTCCTGTGTTAATTTCAAGGAACCAACAAAATGAACAATAATTGCTCACACAGTATTTCATTTAAATGACAAAAGACAGTTCCTAGAATGTACTAGAACTTCGTGCAAACCACAATTTATAGACGCTCTATTGTTCAAATAATTGTGACACAGAAATAAGGTTCCCGACATTCCATAGTAAAACATACGGGACGGTCAAAAAGTTTCCATTTGAAAGCTTTGCTGCGATATAATACTACTCCGATGCGGGTATAAGTACTGACATGTAGGCAAGGGATTAGTGTAACAATCATGTCTTTCCGAAGTGCATGCGGTAAACGCAAAAACGTGAAGTATTACGACGTTATTGCCGAAAGAGTCCTAACAGGACCAAGAAGCCGTTATTCTTTTCTTCGCTGCCGAAGGCCAAACACCGGTAGACATCCATGGGGAATGACGAATGTGTATATGACAGCTTGTCTGACGAAAACCACTGTTGTGGAATGGTGGCCAAGTTCATAAATATGCAAAATAATACGTAATATCGCAAATATCATAAGGCATAAGTTATGCCAATCTATGTGGGACACACTCGAGAATCCGCACTATGGGCTTGATATCTCCCAATGTGAGTATAACGTCTTCGATCCTCATAAAAGACCTTGAACGATTGACGTTTCCTGTCGTACAGGATATGCATCAGGTAATTAATGACTTTTTCACGCAGTAGGACACCTGATGGGCTGGAGCAATAATTACCTCAGTACTCACGGCAATTTCGCCTGATTGGCATACCAATTCTAGACTGTACGGCTTTCGAATGGAAACTTTTTGATCGCCCTTTATATATAAGTTCTGAGGTATATGTAACATACCGTATCTAACAGACCTTATGAACATTTTGTCAGTGTTTGCCCTAACTGCTTATGTTAAAGTAATGAATTACTGGACTTCGTTTAACTCGTTTATCACCAGCTTTATGTTAATGGTACACATGACAGGACTGGACGTCCATTGATTTTTTGGAAAACAATGAAATTCTGTTTACTTGTTATGCTTGCTTGAGTATTGTTGAAAATCTGTTCTTTCAACCCTACGTTAGTTAGTACCTGTGAGAATCAACCCACTACTGGAAACAAATGACAGTGAACTTAAACATTTTTCACTGACTGAATCTCATCACATCATGGATTCAGAGGAAGTATAACCAGTAAAATGACTTTTCATTCGGGTTCAAAAACTATATATAGTTCCCTAATAAATCAACAATACCTTGTCATTTATTTAAATTTGTTGACCACTGTTTGTATCGTCGGGCTACATGCTTCTTCTTCAGCCTCATATGAAATTAACGCTAAAAATTAATGAGAACAATTTGAAATTTTTATCCGTCATTCTTTGGTAGCTATTGCTGTAGTAATTCTTCTTAGAGAACTGGTTTTTGGGGACACTGGGCAACGAGAGAAAATTGTACTACCCCAAAGTGCCCCTTTCAGAATAACAAGGGAATAGATAAATGCGGTACTATTCACTCTGCGACACAAACAGAAAATTGTGTGTTTCTTCAGCATCAAATACAACTGCTGTGAACCCAGTAAAACATGTTAAATGATGTCCTCAGCGATCAAGGAAATACGTTCATGTTCCTCGACGCTCCATCCTGGCAGAGTAAAAATAGCGCATGGATGGAACTGATCGAACGGATCAAAAACTGAATTAACACGGCATAAATGTCAATAGCAGGATATGGTACTGTGTTCATTTTAGCTGATTACTGGAGGTCACTGTACACGATGACTGGATATTCAACTGCAAAAATGACATTATAGTCGCTCCTGTAAATTTCTGATGAGACGTTACGCAGATATACTTGAAGAGGTATGCGACGCCATCAAAAGGACATGGACGAATCCTGTATCTCTGTACTGTACCAGATTAGCTCCAGTTTGGTGAAATGAACTACTTGATTGTGAAAATATAGAAACTCAAAAGAAAACGATGTGTTGGATAATAAATTTACACGGTGCAAAAATATAATGTGGCACTAAAATTTGTCTTTTTGAAAAAATGACATAATTATACTTACTACGGGTTTGAGTTGCGGTCTCACAAATTAGAATTTCTACGGTCGCCGGACAAAACATAAGACGTTGATGTTTAGAAGACGCAGGTTGCTGGTCTGAAAGGATGCATTGTACAACACGAGATCGCAGATTAAATGTTCGTTAAGCGCCATAATGCTACATCTATGATCTAGGCTGAGTGCTAGAAATATTAATATACAAATACAAACTTGTCATGAAACAAGCAAACGGTGCAGTGATACTGTCTCTTTAAATTAAGCACAATGGTTTTAGTGACTTACTATTTCATCTAAAAGAGATTTACACCACCTGCTACATTACAGTAATAGCTTCCTCTCCAAACTGCAACAGAAGAATAAGCATTATTGAAGTTTTTATCATTTAGTTTTAAAAACAAAAATTACCAGAGGTACTCTCACCTACGCCTCCTCCTACGCTTGTCTCATGTAATAGATTAATCTTTGTCGCTACTCGGCATATTTATTCCACACAGAGTTTTTAATGGTATTTTATACAGCCCATAAGTAGTGAGGCTATGTAACTACAGACGAACTATTTGCTTCTAAGGTTTGTTTACAATATTCTTCAGAAACATACATATACCAGTTACCTTTTACATTTTTATACTGTAATCATATTTAAATTCTAGCACTGAGTTTCTTGGCGATTGGTTGTAGTCTCAGTGCAAGCAGAATACGTCATAGCCGATGTCAGGCAACGTGCATATTTCAACGGTCTCCAATATGCACAGTAGCTCGCTGTATCCCAGTCTTCGCACAGTATAGTGTGCAACCCATTGATACTTCGTCACTCGTGGTTAAACATCTGACCTGCTACTTCAAGATCATCAATAGGAAAGGAAATCATACACTTTAATATAGAAATAACGAGGTAAATATATAACAGATAGTGCAATAAATTCAATTAGTATTTTTACATACAAAATAAATGTTGCTTATATTTACAATATATATTAATGATGTCATCATTTCAATGATTTTTTATGTCTTTGACGATTTTCCATCATATATATTGTTTGTTAAGTGCCAAGACACACTTAAACCATTCTGAGGTTTGTGTTTCTGAAGATAACTATTTATTCGACGGCATTGTTAAGAGAGCCCTTTCGCATAATCCATGCCTTTTTATAGGATGCTCCTTGTTTTGTGCTTTGATCCGTTGTGTTGTTGTTGCTTGGTTGACCATGATTCATTAAATTACTGTTCCGCTGCATAACATCTGTCGGTGGTACCCAATGACTTCGCTGGCTCTTAAAATATGAGAAACCACCACGTCCGTAACTGTTTCCGTAATACTATAATGACGCGTTGTTTTGATACGGTGAGTTTTGCATGCTATGTTGACCGTGATTGTGATTATTTCCACGTCGATAATTGTTTTTATTGTTCCCAGCTTTTCGTTTTTTCTTTGGATTGCCTCCATTTGAATGCGTGCCATTGTCATTATTGTACACTTTCAGATATGTTTGCATGTTTTGCTGTGCCACGCAATTGACATTATTCTGCGCACGTGAATTTGGTTGACTTACCTGCCCCGTTTGCCTTTCTGACTGAGACGTCCCGTATCTGTTATTCCGCGCACTCCGCATGTCTTCAATAATGATATCAAGTGAATCTAAGACCGAAAGAAATTGTTATGCATGATGATCTGGTATCTGTATGAACTTTTCCCTAATGTGGAATGGTAATAGTGTTTTTAATACATGGATTACGTTTCGCGAAGACACGCGATCATCCTAGTAATGTGCCATCTTGAAACATTTCTCCAAGTAGCGACGGAGATTACCTTGCCGTGAATTGAACGGTTCTGGTTGGAACATTATTTTTCGAAGGTGACCAGAATTTGATCAGAAGTGCTCGTTCAAATTGTTCATAATATGTACAACGATCGGGAACGTTACAATTCCATATGGTTGCTTCAACTTGTATAAATCCGATGACAAACCATATCGGTCCGTGTACGGGGAAAAGCGTTTCTAAAAGCTTTCAGGGAAACAGTTGGACGGACTGTTCACTTTCCATGGGTGAGGACTTAGAATTGCCTGTATGTCAATAAACTTTCATCCTGTAACACTTTGCCGGCCGAAGTGGCCGTGCGGTTAAAGGCGCTGCAGTCTGGAACCGCAAGACCGCTACGGTCGCAGGTTCGAATCCTGCCTCGGGCGTGGATGTTTGTGATGTCCTTAGGTCAGTTAGGTTTAACTAGTTCTAAGTTCTAGGGGACTAATGGCCTCAGCAGTTGAGTCCCATAGTGCTCAGAGCCATTTGAACCTGTAACACTTCTGCTAATGCGTTTCCTGTCTGCCCCCTGATTTAAAATATGCTCGTTTCCCATATACATATGAGACGATATGTTGTTTATATTACTGCTATATGACGGCAGTACATGTCCATACACTTGTTGTTGCTGATCGGGATCACAAGAATGTCTATAATTAGCATTAAGGTCAAAACCATTCTGTCCGTTCTGTCTATTCGTATGTCTTGTGTGCTCATTACGTATGTTATTCACTTGACTGTTGGTGTATCTGTCTGTCAGTTTGTGATGAAAAATGTACAGTACGTGTATCACTCTTCAAAATTTTTTAACTGTATCAATAATAATCGTAGGCAAATTGTGTTGTAAACGACGTTCAAAATAATTATCCTTTTCCTCCAGCCAAGTGTGAAAATATTTGTTAACTTCACTTAAGTGATTGTCGAAACTATGTTTCAAAGAATTTTTTTAGGTATCTACCGTGGCATTTAGCTCTGTGATACGTGTGTTTACAGAAGCATGCTCCTCAGCAACACTTACTACTTGTTTGCTTAAAGTATCATGATTTGAATACAACTTCTCAACGTCAGATACAAGTAACTTTTACTGATCCTCATATTTATTATTCTTATTAAACAAAGTTTCAGTTTTAGCAGCTCATTGGTCCTGTTGCTCACTAAGTGTCTTAATCTCTGTGTGTAAACCTGTAATCTGATTAGTGAGTCGAGAGTTAATTTCGCCACCTTTGGTGTTTAAAGCAGTGTTACTGTTTTGCAATGTGACTAATTCTGTTGATATCTCAAGATGTCTAATTTTTAAAGTAGTGAGATCAGTTTCAGTGTGTCCAGTCTACATGGTGTCCAGGTTACCCAGTTAGCTTAATATGATATGTAATGGGTCAGTGACGTCTGCCGACGGCGCAGGCTTTACCGGAGTCATCGCATGTAATAATAATACGTCGGCCCCATCAAAGTCTCTGACGTAGCTTCAGTCATCCTACTAAACATATTTCCTAATAGATTTTCATAATTGAGTACGTTTTGTGTATTTTCTGTGATATTCTGTAACACGCATTGGTCATTTCCGTTACCTACAACATTGTCCATGTGAGGATCTGCGTTTTCAACGTTGCACTAATTCTCCACTTGTTTTAATCATCCCTGTTCAAAACTTCTGTTAATTAAATTTTATTCTGAGAGCAAATGTCTAATTTTTAGCCGTCCTCTGCTACGAAAATGTATTAATCGAAATTTAAAAATTTTTGTGTCTGAATATTATTTTCTTAATCCATTTTATGACTGATGTAGCCAAACAAAGCCATCTTGTAAAAACAATGTTCTACGTTTTATTGTTATACTATATTGCAGTTTGAATGTATGAGTTCTGAAATGAAAAGCCGGTCGGGGTGGCCGAGTGGTTCCAGGCGCTACAGTCTGGAGCCGCGCCACCGCTACGGTGGCACGTTCGAATCCTGCCTCGGGCATGGATGTGTTTGATGTCCTTAGGTTAATTAGGTTTAAGTAGTTCTAAGTTCTAGGGGACTGATGATCTTAGAAGTTAAGTCCCATAGTGCACAGACCCATTTGAACCATTCTTTTGAAATTAAAAATTATGTATGAAATTCAAACTAAACATCATTTCACATAACAAAATCTACGACACATATACGCTCTTGTTAATGTGCAGTCGCTAACCATTGCTGCACCTTAACTTTTCTGGTTCTTCTCTTATCAATCCTGCTTTTCCTTGTCAGATGAATTTTAACTATCGGTTTCAGTGGTTCTCTGAACATCAACAGTTTTGTAGCGTAAAACAACTAATAAAATAGACATTAGTTCACAATTACAATAGTCCTTTCATGCACGTAATCAATAATGATTGATTTATTGATAAAATGATATAATTATACTTTTTACAGGTTAGAGTTGCGGTTTCACAAATTAGAATTTCTATGGTCGCAGGACGAAACATCAGACTCCGATATTTAGAAGACACAAGTTGCTGGGTCTGAAAGGACGCCTACTATAATACGAGACCTGAGATAAAATGTCAGTTAAGCGCCATAATGCTACATAAATGATTTTGGCTGATTGCTTCGAAACATTAATATACAAATACAAACACGTCATGACAGAAGCAAATGGAGTCGCGATACTATCTTTTTAAATAAAACATAATGTTTTTGGTGACTTACTTTATCATCCGAAAAAATATACACCGCCTGCTAGATTATGGTAACATCTTTTTATCCAAACTTTAAAAGAAGAATAAGCAGTATTGAAGTTTTTGTGCTTTTGTTTTAGAAACAAAAATTACCTGGGATACAATATCTTATGGCTTGTTCTACGCTACTGTCACGCACATAAATTAATCTTTGTCGCTACTCGGCATATTTATTCCACACAGATTTTTTTAATGATCCATTATAGCACTATGTAGTGAGTAATTTGCTGCTTATTATACCAAATAATATATTGTTTTTGTATTTAATCTCTAATTTGAATTGATTTTTAATTCGTTTCTTACAGTGCAAAAATCTTTAAACGTTTCACATAAATGGAAGTTTTAATCTCAATAATGCTTAGCGCTGCATATTTGGAGCGGTGTGTTACATTAAAACTCAATGATTATCCGTCTTGAAAGTCGTGTTGCAGATGACATTACAATGAATGCCCTTTTTCCAGCTAGAACTAAGCCAAGTTTTCCCACATGTGTTCCTTGTGGATGGGGGATTGTAACGAAATTACGATAAGCGAAAATAATTTTTCGTATTACGGCTCTGGCTTGCCAAATGTTGATACAGTTAGTTACTGAATATCCCCCGTTTGTTGCCTTATAAAGTAAGTAAACTGAGCTCCGTAGGCACCTTTGCCGACTTCGAAATGTTTGCATGTTATTTGACATGTTTATATGTCAAATTTAGATATTTCAATAAGAGCGATGCCAAGAATTAAATACAAACTGAAGTATACGAATTTATGTTAGGCTTCTCGGGTTAGCTTTTGGGTTCTTAAGTCACTTGGACATAATATCTAAGCTGTGCACTTGACTACTATCTTAAAATAAATCGCTATTGGTGAGTCTTACTGGATTAGTTTCAGTACTCATCTTAACACACAGCATCGTTAAAATAAAAGTTAATAGGAGGAAGCTGGTGTTCAGAGACATGAACAGTGCTGACGAGTACTTCTATTTGATATCATGTTCCCCTACTTTATACAAGTGAGTTATCAAAGAACGCTAATTTTTCATTTTTGCTCACGTCATTCATATGGCACTTACAAGGGGAAGGCCTCAGACACGGCCCCACCGATTCGACTCAAATTTGGCAGGTCACTTGTGTACAACCTAAAACGAAGGAATCTAAGATATTTTGGGTCAACAACCTCGCGTTTTTGAGAAACTCACCCCTAAAGGTTTAGACGAGCAATCGACTCAAAACAGCCGGGATCGATAGATAATTGTAAATAGAGCATTTTTCATCATCAGATATGGGGTCTGCAAACGCAAACTTTTCCAGATATCGAAGAAAGAAACTTTTACAACTGTCACTTCTGTACCCACATGGTAAGCGCTTTTCGTCGACGGTACCGATAGCGCAACGGCCAAGGTAACTGGCTGGGAGTCGGAAAACACGGGTTCGAATCTCGAAGAAACCTAGCAGATGTTATTCTATTCGTTTGTATTTTTCCATATGTCAATTTATAGCGATAGGAGGGTTAATAAGGTAAGTAAATCAATGAGTAATGATAACAATAAGGTAGGCAAACTTATTTTCCAAACGGCGTGAGTTAGTAAAGTATTAAACTTTTAAGCCTTGTCACATGAAAACAACTCCGAGTAAGAGTGCCCCGAATTCCTCACGAGGGATCACAGATAGCCACCCGCGCTACGTTTGTTTACGCCTGCCGCTAGTGGCCGTGCGGTTCTAGGCGCTTCAATCTGAAAGCGCGTGACCACTACGGTCCCAGGTTCGAATCCTGCCACGGGCATGGATGTGTGTGAGGTCCTTAGGTAAGTTGGGTTTAAGTAGTTATAAGTTCTAGGGGACTGATGACCTCAGATGTGATGTCCCATAGTGCTCAGAGGCATTTGAACCATTTTTGACGCTTGTTTACAGCGAGGCACGGGACAGAATGCAAGCGGGGAGAGTTATGTCGTCCCGGCTGCCTCTTCGTTATATCATAGTTGTGAACCTGGAAGAGTGAAGGTGTCCAGCACGAGCCTTATAGAAGTCAATCGGAAAGAGTTGTTTCCCGTCATTAGGCTGCCGCGAACCTTGCGGATACATGTAGTGATTTCTCCATCGTTAACGCGACGAATGAAATACGTTTTGTGAATGAATACAGTGTTTTACCGCAAGTAACATATGACGAGTACTGTATGTAGTTTGTAGTAATTAGCTCGTCGCCGGCCGCGGTGGTCTAGCGGTTCTGGCGCTGCAGTCCGGAACCGCGGGACTGCTACGGTCGCAGGTTCGAATCCTGCCTCGGGCATGGGTGTGTGTGATGTCCTTAGGTTAGTTAGGTTTAAGTAGTTCTAAGTTCTAGGGGACTTATGACCTAAGATGTTGAGTCCAATAGTGCTCAGAGCCATTTGAACCATTTTTTGGTGAGGGTCAGTCGAAGTGCACAGTAAAAGTAATGCCGCCAAACTGCACACCTGTGTGCCAGCCGTGTGATGTTTATTTCTATCGCCAGGTTAAAAACTTTATTTCCCGGCTTCCGAATATCAGTGTGCTTCTGTAAACCCAGCGGGAATTGCACAACCGCACGGATGCAATAACTATTCACAGCATAATTCATAACCAACTTTCAGCACTGATTTTTCAGGTGATGATATCGTATGCGTGGTACGCATCAAAATTAATTCCCGATAAAGACATATTTTTAAATGTAAACAAAGTTTGTTTTTCGCCGGCTCTTCGGAAGGAACAGTGCAGCTGTCGAAAGACTGCATCCATCTAGTTGGTTGGTTGGTTTGGGGAAGGAGACCAGACAGCGTGGTCATCGGTCTCATCGGATTAGGGAAGGAAGTCGGCCGTGCCCTTTCAGAGGAACCATCCCGGCATTTGCCTGGAGTGATTTAGGGAAATCACGGAAAACCTAAATCAGGATGGCCGGACGCGGGATTGAACCGTCGTCCTCCCGAATGCGAGTCCAGTGTCTATCCATCTAGTTGTTCGAAGAAAATGAGGACACGTAACAGTGACTGGAAGAGCCCTTTTAATGTGACGTGGAGTATCATTTAAGTTACTTACTATCCCAAGAGGTTTGAGAAAATAATTTGACTACCTTATTATTATCATTCCTTATTGATTTACTTACTTTATTAACCCTCCTATCCCTATTAATTGACATATGGATAAATACAAACGAAAAGAAAAACACCCTCTAGGTGTCTTCGAGATTCGAACCCGGTTTCTCCGATTCGCAGCCAGTTACCTTGGCCAGATTTTTTTTTTTTTAAATCTCATTTTGTTCATTTTTGTTCGTTGTATCAGCTCGTGGCGGACGTCGCAAGGCACCCGTTTCAGTTCGTCGTTGATCGATTAATTCAATTTTTTTTTTATTACAGAGGGCAGCGAACCCCCTGACCGAACACGCTGAGTTACCGTGCCGGCTATGAAGAACAGGAATGGTAAGAATGGTACAAATGGCTCTGAGCACTATGGGACTTAACATCTATGGTCATCAGTCCCCTACAACTTAGAACTACTTAAACCTAACTAAGCTAAGGACATCACACAACACCCAGTCATCACGAGGCAGAGAAAATCCCCGACCCCGCCGGGAATCGAACCCGGGAACCCGGGCGCGGGAAGCGAGAACGCTTCCGCACGACCACGAGCTGCGGACAACCGTTGCGCTATCGGCGCCGTCGGCGAAAGGTGTTTACCGTGTGGGTACAGAGGCGGCAGTTGTAAAAGTTTCTTTCCTTGATTTCTGGAGAAGTTTGAGTTTGCGGATCCCATACCTGATGATGAAAAATGCTCTATTTACAATTATCTATCGATCCTTGCAATTTAGAGTGGATTGCTCGTCATGACCATTAGGGATGATTTTCTCAAAAACGCGGGGGTATTGACCAAAAAATCTTAGATTCCTTCGTTTTAGGTTGTACACAAGCAACCTGCCAAATTTGAGCCGAATCGGTTGGCCGTGTCTGAGGCCTTCCCCTTGTTAGATGTAAACACCGTTTCCCGTTCATCGTCGCTCGTTTGAGAGGTGTTGAGTTCCTTGAAATTATGTGGTGAAAAGAAGTCATTCATAAGTTTCAGAAATGAATAATCTTTCAGTCCACTAATTTTCTGCCCGTTCTACTTTTCGAAAAATGTTTTCTTGCAGAATTAAGCAACCATATCACGAATACCATTAACTAAGCTATGTTTTCTCATACGAAACAGTCGATATATAAATACATTTTCAGACACTAATATGAAATTACCTCGTATTAAGTTAAAAAACTCAATATGGGCCAATACTTCTGCAACTTTTTTGCGAAAAGTATTGAATTTATACGGTGTAAGAGCTACAGAAGTTTTCGAACCTAACAAGAAAATTTTTTTCGATTTTGCCTCTATTTTCTGACGCTTTCACTAGAGGTGTTCAGACAATCGACATGCCTCCTTGATCTCGCAAAAAACCTTTAAGTCAAGCGAAATTCATGTTACTCAGTCCACTAGTAGTCTAGTCAACGAAATAAACACGAGGAGAAATTCGTTTAGTCGAAAATATATTTGTACTGTGGTAGGAGCAGTGCCGTTAACAACATGCTAAAAATTCTGGCTATTGGTGTGTGAACGGCATGTGGGAGAGCGTTTTTCTTGAATAATTCGAAAATCAAGATTTATAGCGAGAATATTTCCCAGTGCATAATTGAACAACATTAGTTTAACTGCAGAAAGGTATTATTCATTTTTTATTAAGGACTACTATCTTCCACATTGCTTCAGAGAGTAAAAATATCGCGGATTATTGAAAATAGTGCCCTAATGGTATTAAATTAATGTTTATTGTTACTTGGAATGGGTGCGTACCATATCTAACTTATAAGTGCAATAGACCCATACTGAGGTATAAAACGTGTTCTGATGTTACAAGATGGAGGCAGAAGATTGAGGGAACGTAGGTCATCGGACAAGCGACTTTCCACTCTCTGTACCCCACTACATCATAAGCAGCAACTACAGGGTGTTTCACAAACTGATACCAACCCTTCTGGAATACGCCATATCAATAACTGGCGAAACAATACTTGCGGGGTGGGGGAGTCATTTTCCACAAAGTGCGTTGACAATACATAGAATGCAGATATAAAGAATGTACTTAAATCTCTCAACGCTCTTCACCGCTAGAGGCGAAATTGTATCCTATTCGTCCCATTCTGCATTCCCATTTAGAAGTACTGGTGTTGGAATTGGCACCTTATAAACCAAAGCTGTGGTACAGATACGTCGACGATACCTTCGTTAGTTGACCCAAGGTGAGGAACAAAAAAATGGTTCAAATGACTCTGAGCACTATGGGACTTAACTTCTGAGGTCATCAGTCCCCTAGAACTTAGAAGTACTGAAACATAACTAACCTAAGGACATCACACACATCCATGCCCGAGTTAGGATTCGAACCTGCGACCGTAGCGGTCACGCGGTTCCAGACTGTAGCGCCTAGAACCGCGCGGCAACTGAGGCCGGCAAGGTGAGAAACAGCTTGGTGGATTCCTAAAGGGGCTGAACAGTCTCTATACGAAAATAAAATGCACCGTGGAGGCAGAAAAGGGTCAATAGCTAACGTATGTAGATGTGTTGGCTACGAAGGATCGTAAAACCTAGGACGCAGCTTGTGTTGAAAACCGCCACACACGCATCAATAAAACCGACACACACGGACCGGACCGATACCAGCACAAACTGTCAAATCACCACTCGAGCCAGAAAAGAAAGTTGTTTATTACAGTCGCGACTCGCGCAAGACGAATATGTGTGCCGCAGCACCGCAGACGCGAGATGCAGCACCTGGCAAGCGTCATAACGAACAATGAGTACTACCAATCACGTAAGTGATGTCACCGAATCAAACACTCGGAGACGGAGTTCTCGCTGTTCATACCCAGGGTGATGGACAAAAGCGGCAGCAGAATGAGCTGACACGCCGTAAATACTAATTCTAAATTGCCAAAGAAGATCAAGGAGAGTCCCAGATCAGCTTACAATGTTGGAAATATACCGCATACCATATACACTGGAAAGCTCTATTTTGGAAAGACTGAATGACCAATCAACACCAGGATAACCACATATTATGCCGCATTTCAGGCAGGTACAGGTGGAGAAATCGGCAGTGGTGGGTAGTGCGCTTTGTGAGAAAGATAATGCAATAAAATTCGTCAACATGGAAGATCGTGGTCTAGAGAAGAGCTACCACACCAACTAGTTCAGGGAAGCTATAGGAATCCACAAACCTTACAGTAGCTTCAACACGAAAATGGAATCCTCAAGGTAAACGGATCATGGGCAGCGAACTAACGCTAAAGGTAACAAGGGGGAACCACAGAGGGAATGAACACGGATGTTGACACGCCGGATACATATAACCTCCGGTCGCGATGTCGACTCCAGTCTGCCACCAGCAATGGAAGGTGAAGTTTTAACAATGCCAGCCACTAGCGCAGGTGAAACGTCATAAAAAATCATCAAACGAAACTGAGCCGAAGAAAGCGAAATAGAAGCCAATAGGAAATTTGTCAGCAACTGCCCACGAAAACTAAAACAGTTTTGTAATTGAATTAGTGTGACTAATTTCAGTGATGCATGGATAATGACATACACTACAGGGAATTTTGGTATCAATAGGAATACTACGAGCAGCAACTGTATGTCACAATAGATAGATCATATGAATATTTGTAAAAACAACCTGCCTACCAAGTCTCTTATATATTTATGTCACGTATCTACACATACATTTTTTATGAACTTCGATACCTTGTGCATCACTGTTAACAATGTATGAGAGTGAGTCAATAAATACATCGGAAACGCCAGAATATCGCACATAGTTTTAAATTTCGCTCCCATGTCGCGTGGAAGGTAGCCGATTTGCAGTATTTCGGAGCCAACGCTTAAACATCTGCAGTCAGAGCAATGTGATGGGTGTGCTCTAATTGATTACCTAACTATAACAACACAATCTTTGTGAGCCATGATGGGTCTTTCCGCAGAGGACTTTCATAGCGGGCTTCGTCTGGTATGTGGTTAGAACTGTATTTCATGTAAAGTTGTGGTGCCCTAGATACAGTTATTCAACAAAGTTCAAGAAAAAATCACAAATAAGTAGTGTTCCGGACGCCCTCTTTTCGCAGTTATGGCACATTATTTCCCCGTGCAGATATGTTTCGCTATACCCATGACAAACCGGTCATGTCGTTTTCAGCAATTTAAGGAGCCAAGTAAACTTGTTGAGACGGAGAGGTCAGCCGTTCAGTGCAATTTCTGCCGTAATAATTCCGTGCTGTAGGCTTTTCAGGACTTCTTGAAATGATGGGATAAGTGAGACTGAAAATATTCACTTCAGACGTGACTCTGTTTTATTACAAACACTGCCGGTTTCGGAAAAATTATGTTCCTAACTTCAGGTGGGACTGCGCGTTCGCATCACTTCGTTCCACACCGTCGCCTCCACCTATTCCAAAGTGCAATCAGGTGCGCGTGGCATACGATCACCTGCCTACTATTAAATTTGTACACCTGACGAACAGAATATAATTGTCCCGGAATCGGTCGTGTTTATAATGAGAGAAGGATACAACTGAAGAGGATATATTAACTCACACCATGCAGCTCATTTGCGGAAGATGTATAAAATCAACCCAATGGGATAATTCTTTAACTCTTCTGGGGGACAATGTTGAAAGAAAAACGAAAATTGTTCGAACAGTCCACGGGTGTACTGCCGATCCACAGAGTCCAACGGGCACAATAGTTCGGCGATCAGACATGTCATCATCGTCAGGTGCGCTGACGAACTGAGCTCCTCCGTTACGCTACGCAAATTGATGGAGCTTCGTACTCTGGTGAGTTGCAGGATGAGCGGATGACGCCTTTCCTACTTCTTCCTGGGTGTGTTGGATGTTGTTTTCTCGTTTGAATCTTCCTCACGCTTGCGTTGCTTCTATTAGTTCTTCTTGCTCAAGTTGCGGCGTGCCTTTACTCCAGCAACAGGTATGGCCACCTTGTAGTCGGGCGCCAGTGGACTTGGTTGCCCAAGTTGCGGACGAGGTAGTTCTCCGATATCCGGGCGGCCGCATAAAATTGATGTGCCGCCTGCCGGAATCGGTGTTTGAGCAGTGGTACTCCCGCTACTCTGTGGAGTTCTCCGGTGCTGAAGTCTCGTGGCAGCTGAAGCGCTAACCTAAGCGCCTTGTTCTGGACCGTCTGCAGCTTTGCAATTGATGAGCCGGCAGCGTTGCCCCACACCACAGTAGCGTACTCTTAACACTGGCTTGATTAGTGTCAGGTACAGAGTTATGCCACAGTGTGGGGACAGAGTCATCGCTGGGTTGAGTAAGGGGTACAACAAGCGCTTTACCCCTTACTTCCCCGATGTGCGCCTTCCACGTCAGGCGCCGGTCCAGGGTGACGCCTAGGTAGCGTCCGGTGGGGCCTCCCATGATGCTGACAAGGGAACCTCCCCATCGCACCCCCCCTCAGATTTAGTTATAAGTTGGCACAGTGGATAGGCCTTGAAAAACTGAACACAGATCAATCGAGAAAACAGGAAGAAGTTGTGTGGAACTATGAAAAAATAAGCAAAATATACAAACTGAGTAGTCCATGTGTAAGATAGGCAACATCAAAGATATGGTGAGCGAAGGAGCGCCGTGGTCCTGTGGTTAGCGTGAGCAGCTGCGGAACGAGAGGTCCTTCGTTCAAGTCTTCCCTCGAGTGAAAAGTTCTTCATTTTCAGTTTATGTGAAACTCTTATGTTTTCATCACTTTTTGGGAGTGATTATCACATCCACAAGAAAACATAAATCGCGAAAGGTAGAAGAATCTTTTTACCCATTCGCCAAGTGTACAAGTTAGGTGGGACGACAACATATTCCTGTCATGTGACGCACATGCCGTCACCAGTGTCGTATAGAATGTATCAAACGTGCTTTCCTGTGGAGGAATCGGTTGACATATGACCTTGCGATCAAATGTTTTCGATTCCCATTGGAGAGGCACGTCCTTTCGTCTACTAATCACACGGTCACACCCTTTTGCGGTGCGGTCGCAAAGCACAGACACTAAACTTATTACAGTGAACAGAGACGTCAATGAACGAACGGACAGATCATAACTTAGCGAAAATAAATAAAGTAAAATTTTCGGTCGAGGAAAGACTAGAACCAAGGACCTCTCGTTCCGCAGCTGCTGACGT
Organism: Schistocerca cancellata; assembly: GCF_023864275.1. NCBI lineage: Eukaryota > Metazoa > Arthropoda > Insecta > Orthoptera > Acrididae > Schistocerca > Schistocerca cancellata. The sequence goes on along the minus strand of NC_064630.1, from coordinate 614,169,371 downwards.
TAACCACGGGACCACGGCGCTCCTAAGCTCAGATTGTCCTTGATGTTGCATATCTTGCACATGGACTACTCAGTTTGTATATTTTGCTTATTTTTTCATAGTTCCACACAACTTCTTCCTGTTTCCTCGATTGATGTGTGTTCAGTGTTTCAAGGCCTATCCACTGTGCCAACTTATAACTAAATCTGAAAGGGGTGCGATGGGGAGGTTCCCTTGTGAGTGGCTGGAGGTCGGCAGAAATCTTCTTCCGAGTGAAGATCAACGCCTGACTTTCGGCTGCGTTAAACTTGAGCAGCCATTTGGTGGATCAAGCTCCAAGGACGTCGCAAGCCGATTGCGCATCAGCCTCGCGTTGATGCCTCTGCCGTAGAGCGCCGTATCGTCCGCGTTGAGCGCAACATGCACGCCCTGCCTCTTCGGGACGTCGGCGGTGTACAGTGAGTAGAGCAAGTGGCCGATGACGGACCCTTGCAGCAACTTAGCTCCTGAGGGCGTTCTCTCCTCGGTCCGCGCCAGCGACAGCTCGTCGGCGGTCGCTGAGACGCTGACGTCGGCGTCTGTGGTGGTTCACAAAGAAGGGGTGCTGTTACGCACAATTGTCAGCATCATTAGGGCACCTACATATTTACTGGCCATATACCTGGCCGAATTACTAAGTCCTTATGTGGGTAAATGCCCTCATCTTGTTCGTAATTCTGTAGATTCTAGTTGGTAGTCGCAGAGCACTGTGAAAACCACGAAATGGACTACCAACATACCAGAGTCTTCGCACAGACATCTAAATACTGGGACAGCGTCGTTAGAGAAGCTATGGAAAGCAGTACCAGGGACGGACTCATCACTTGAGACTGCATCTATAATCTCAGCAAGGCATGGGAACTAGCAATGAGTCTAATTAAAACGACGCTCAGCAAAGAAAACGAACGGGTGACCAGGTCGGACGAGGCAATGACACCGACGCCACCACAGACGCCGACTCCTGCGTCTCAGAGACCACCGCCGGGCGGCTGTGGGCGCGGACCGCGGAGAGAACGCCTCGCACGGGGAGGGGATTTAAGACGGTCGCCCGCCCTCAGCTCAGTTCGTCAGCTCACCTGACAATGGCGACATGTCTGATCGCAGAAATATTGTGCAGGTTGGATACTATGGACCGGCAGTACAGCCGTGGACTGTTCGAGCAAGAAATACACCGAGAGAATCTGAAGTGTCGCAAAAATAAAACTGACGCTGGCACATGCTGCAGTGATGCCTCGATCCCATTTAGCGAGACTTATTTATCGGCTCACCCTCATAACGTAAGTAGGTGACATCTGTTTTGTTTGTAGAGAGCTTAGGTGTGGAAACTAAATTCCTGTCAACAGATACCTGGAATATGACTGTGATATTGGCTGTTTTCGGCTCTGGAAAACGTAAAGTTACAAGAAGTTCGTTGAAATTTGACGACTTCACGCTAGCTTTAGACCAACCTAATGGTGTCAAGTCACTCAATAGTGTAACATTATATCGTTTTAGATCATAAATATTATTCCAGAAATTTAAAGAAAAGTAACTCATTCTGAAGTACTGTCTGCTAACATCTACACTTCCAAAAAAAAAAAAAAAAAAAAAAAATCACAGCACCAATTAATGCAGTGTAATAAAATTTCGAAAACACATTTATGTGGGTAATATATTTATGTTATCAACGTTGGAAGATCACGGGTTAACATTAAGACCGAGATAAGCCATTGCAAATGTGGACTGCTGGTACACTAATATCCAGTGTAACTGCCAGAATGTTGAATGTAAACGTGCAAAGGTGCAAGCATTAAGTTGTACAGATGCCCGATTCAGTTTGTGGAATGGAGTTCCAAGTCTGTTGCACCTTGATCAGTCAGCACAGGGACGGTTAATGCCGTTTGTCGATGACGCTGGTGTTGTCGTCCGACGAACTTCCATATGTGCACAATTGGAGACAGATCTGGTGATCGACCAGGCCAAGGCACATCGACATTCTGTAAAGCATGTGGGGTTACAACAGCGTTATCTGATTGAGCGTTATTCTGTTGGAAAACACCCCCCAGAATGCAGCTCATGAATGGCAGCACAGCAAGTCGAATAATCGGGTTGACGTACAAATTTGAAATCTGGGTGCATGGGATAACCACGAGAGTGCTCCTGCTGTCATACGAAATCCCACCCCAAACAATAACTCCAGGTGTATCTACAATTGTCTAGCACACACACAGGTCGGGTGGAACCCTTAGGTGGCCTCCTCCTAACCAACGCAATTCCCACTGTAGATTCCCGTGACCTCCTCTGCCAGCAGCCCTGTATTGTGGCTACATTCCTGCCAGGTCTTTCTGCATTGTCGCAGAATAAACATCCTGCTTCTCGTAGTCCTGTAATACGACCTCATTCACATTGGGTGAGCTGTTGATAATGACGTCATTGTCTTATTAAAGGCGTTCTTGACTAACATCAACTTACCAAATCCAATGGCAAAGATAACTAACACCCATGACCGTTACAGCGTGTACTTAAAGCAGACCTGACTTGCTTCCTCTAAGTGGAGCTCTTGTCTCCACTGTTATAGCGACTAATGTGAAATTTGAATAGACGTCATCTTACAGGTATGGAAGCACACCTATGAACTTTCTTTTATATCGCACAACTCCTTCTTGGTGAAGGAGATTTTTACTTCCGGAGGTTCGAATCCTCCCTCGGGCATGGATGTGTGTGTTGTTCTTAGCGTAAGTTAGATTAATTTAGTTTAACTTGTGTCTAAGTCTAGGGACAGATGACCTCAGTAGTTCCGTCCCTTAATAATTCACACTGTAACAACAACGACTCTGTACTATTGTACATATAAGTTATTCTTTTCGCCTGATTTTACGATAAACTTGTGTAATTAATCTTCTGATTTCATTTCTTTTTGTTTCATCCCATTATGTTAAGAAAACTGTAAATAAGTTTCAATGTGAACATTAATGTTTATGTCGAATGTCAAGTAATATTGGAATAGAATCGAAATGTAAGAAATGTTGAAACAGTTGTAAGATGTTTAAAATTGTAACTGTGTGTCTTTTCCATACGTAGGCAATGTGTTAGGATATGTAGAATGCAAAACCTCCGGTGAATACCCGGTCTGTCAGGGAGCGGTAGAAGGTGGGATGGCAGGCGAGCGCGGGAAAATGCACGCGGGCACTGCACGGCACAACGGGCTCAGTAGTAGTTGGAGTTTGGCACTGGTTTCAGCAACACCTTCTGGAGCGAGGAGGCTCTCCTGGAAGACATAGCTTCACTGAGCCTCGGGTATGCCGTTCCAACGCCCACACAGCATGGCAAAATTCCACAGGCACTAAATGGAAAAGTATTGCGACGCTAATAAGAATTAAAGTGCCGATACGTCAAGAGCCATAGCTGTGGTTGTGTGTGTGCTCTGTGTCTCGCCATCTTGCCGCCCGCCAACCACCGCATCGATACTAGCAGGTTGAAACTTTGAGTACTGTATTCGTATCGATCAGAGAGTGAACTGTGTTTGTTTGGTGCAATAATAACCTAAATTTTACCAGAACTTTTCCATCGCTTAATTACCCTCACAACTAACCTAGACAGGGTCCTTTCCAAATGTTGTGCAATCCGAGTGTCCCGAAATCAAAATTTAAAAAAATGTGTAAATAATTATTTGCAGAACTAGCTATATTAGAATGGTGTTTAAAGAAATGTTTTGTTGATGAACCAGTAAATTAATAGCGAAGGTCTAACGAACTAAGATAACTTTAGTATTGATATAGTTGTAAGTAGGCTGTTTAGGTTCTTATATTGGTAACGCCGCCGCCACGTAGCGCTCTCTGTATGAAAATCACTGGCTAACAATTAAAGGTCACATCTGTCACAATTCCGCGATGACAGAAATAATAAATGGACACGACAAGGCTATTCTTACAACGTAAATCGTGACCAAAACAGACATCACCCGTATGACAACCGTTGGCAGAGCAGTAATAATTACAGGGAAAGATCACCTCCCGGCGGTAGTGACTATCACAGAAACAATCAAAGAAACAGACAATATGGGAACCAAAATAATTATTATCAAGGGAGACAGAATAACTTTAGACGCAACGGTCCAGCGCGCAGTTACGATTTAGGGAGAAATTCTCCACCACGTGACCTACAAGAAAGAAACTATGGAACCTACCGACATGACGACAGACGAGATCATCATAACGACAGACCTGAATTTCATCAGAACTGGCGGGGTGTAAATGAGCAGGGCACTTTCGACAACGTGAATTTGTAGAAGTTAGACCTCCAAATCCTAATAACGACGCGCGCCAACAAAGGAACAGACAATGATTCGCACCGCAGGCAGCTGCGTGCGCCGGCTGGCTCAGAGAAAAATAACATAGACGCTAACCTTGAGAAAATTTTTAGCATTCCTCACCGACGTATACCGCATGATAATTCCGTTCACGTTGAACTCGGCGTACTAGGAAGAGTAAAGGTTTACACCACATGTCACATGTAAAACCGTTTATTGAAAAATAATCTGCTTTTTAACTTTGTCTTTGCCATAAAACGTTTCACTTCACATTTCTAGTATGCATTGTCAGACTTAGAAACTGTTACCATGCAACAATGTTTGAAGTTAGATATCCAGTCAAGAACCAAGAGAACTTTGTTATAGTGAACAGACGACACAGTGTTATTGTGTGTGTACATTCTTGCTTGTTAGTTGCACGATTACGTAACGACTATAAGGCACACATACTTAGAACATATACTGGTACTGCTAATGAGATTTTAATGCAACATTTTGGTTTACTTGAAAATACATTCTGGATTTAAAATACTTTCTGTGAGATACCAGATGAGACAGTGGTTAGTTTATGTGACAGCTACACGATTTTATCACGACACTACTAATGAGTGACAATTTTCAATGTTGCTTTTGCGGTGTTTCTGTTTTATATGTGCACAGTTTTTCTGAATTATTCTGGAAAGTAAAACATGTTTTAGTAGTAACTTTTGTGGTATAGCTATAAGGAGACAGCCTTTTCCGTAGCACAACAATACGTTACAGCACAGTACTTTCATCATCACAAAAATAAGCGTAATAACTAAGATATCTATACGCAATGCATTTCACTTTTGTTTATCATGAGGTAAGTACATTGACTTCTGCAGAACTTAGCTTTCGGAGGACAATAACTACGACACTTCCCAAGAGATTATCTTACAGCAAGACGCACATTTAGCGCTACAGGACACGTATTTGAGTGATTAATTTTGTACTTAAATCATTTATCTTTAAAGATATTTGAAGTACAATGATACAAAGGTTTTCAGTAACACATTTCATTCCATTCTTGTAATCTGTAACGCCTGAGGGTATAATTACATTAATCCTCAGGGGGGTACACGCTTACTTTGTGTATCATGTGTTTGGCAAGCACAAGGAGCCCTAGCTAACATGGTATTTGCTTATACAACTTTACACATCGGTACCATATTTCTCTAACACAAATTACACAGCTATCTGATCATTTAACTGAGAGAGACAAACTTTTTTACTATGGCAGTGACAGATGTTTACGTAATTACACCGTTGGATAACTTCACACTTACGAAATTGTATTTTGTCTGTACTTTGTGAACTGTTCATATTTTTTCGGACCCATTGTGATATTATGAGAGCTTTGAATGATGTATTTGGTATGGGATCATGATTTTTAAAGTACGTTTGAGGTAGATGACACTATTGAAATGAGCAGAGATTTTTTTTTTGGTTCTGAAATTATTGGAGGAAGCTACGACGATTTTGAGAATTGACTGAGATGTTATGATATTATTACGACTACGATGTGTATTATGCTGTTGAGATATGTTTGTGATCAATAAGATGATGCTACCATATAAGAGGAACTTATTTATGCTACGTATTTCTTATGATGAAATATTGAAGAAGTGTCGACGAATATGTATATGTGTAATAAGGTAAGGAATAATGAGTAGTGGTTAGGGACTCTGACTTGTGATAAAGGATGTTGGAAACCAAGAATCGTACCTTAAGAGTTATGAAATGTGTGTACATGCGTGAATGTATCACAATGCCGGCGAAATTTTTTTGGACACTGTTATATTTATAGGATTTTGTTTCTACAGATTTTTAACGCAAATTCTTGACCTGTGAAATATTTGTATATGAGACTGTCACTGTAGCGGAAACTGCTGTCAAAAATATTTCCGTAAGAAAGTTAAGTGACCACCTGCACGTAATGCGTCATGGGCGCCCAGCTGTGTCAGATGCCTGAAAAAAAAAAGCCATTAGTGTGCCTTTTCAGAGGCACAGGTAGAAAAAAAAGGAAGCCATTATCCTCACTATTGACATTTCTTTGTCGAAAGCATCGCAAATACTACACGCTCAAACTTGAAAACGTATGATTACACTGTGGAGCTCTTAATTTATGATATTTACTAAAATGCCTAATGAAATGATGAGAAACATTTTACATCTATTGTCTTTCTAGTTGAGAGATTTGCTCATTTTGTTTAATATCTAGTTTCTAGCTGCACTGCAGCATTGGTTAAAATAGAATGTTATAGATGTACTAATATAAATATTTTCTGTCTACAGATCCAGTAAACACTAATTTTGTAATACACTTCCCAAAAAATGAGGGAGCACAAGGACATTTCCCTTCACAGGAACTGCATACATAATTTTCTTTTCAAGTACTTGGTAATTTATTTCATAGAATTAGTTTTTGTGGTGCACCACTTTAATTACATAGACATTAAGATGTGAATATACATTTCCCTTATCTGCATTGTTGTTTTTACTGTAATATTTTTTCTGCTTGAGCTTTGTCATGTTTAGGTATAAGTTACTGCTGTTTGCCAGGCATAGTGTTACTGAATTTGACTTTGTGTTACTCTGCTATGCCAGTTTACTACTGATTTATTTTTCTTGTTTGCTGCACAGTGCCTTATATTAGTTGTAATATTGCAATTGCTTTGCCTATTTAAATTTTTTTGTCATTGATGTTTGTGTTAATTGTTTTATGCTGCTGCATTGCCTCGTTCCTTAGTTTAGCATCTGCGCTCAGTAGATTTAAGTTAGCTTAAGAAGGGGGTAGCCTATAAGAGAATGAGTTGCGATGAATTTGAAGAAATGCACTGAGAGGTTATACGAGAAAAATACAGAAAGCATGCTTGGATAGGATTTTTTTGGTGGAAGCAAAGGTTGAAATAAGACGAAAGATCTATGGATTGAAGTTTTGGGTTGGACTGCAGTACCAAATGTTACACTGAAAACGAACCCTGTCCTTTCCTTTTGTATTATTCCGCAATATGTTTGTGCACCCTTGTGTATTTGTGTTCTTCCTGTCTCTATGTGTTTATGTGATACGATTTATGTTGTAGAATTTTTCTAATCCTAAGCTACATTCACTATAATGAGGAATACTGTTATCCTCAAATATAATTGGCATTAATAATATGTTATTTACCTTGTAAATATGCTTAGACATTATTTATTCGTTTTTGTTTTAATGCTCATGTGTAAAGTTGATGTTTCAAAAGTTATTCTGATCTTTTATGTATTTACTTATGTCATAATTCCTATAACACTGATGTATATGTTTATTTCTATTCTGTTGTAAAGCCTGCACAACAAATGTTATCTGTATTGTTATGTTGCTTGGTGCGATTATTTTGGAAAAAATATTATTCTATGCAGGTTATTCCGCAAAAACTTTAAGATGATTTATTTTTAAGTTCGGAACAGCGTCACAGACATTATAAAATTGTAGTAGCAGGCTCGCAAGCTGAAGTGTTACACTAAAGGAAGATCTACATCTACGAGGGCGTGCTGAATAGTTAAGCCTACGAATATTTTATGAAAAACTCTTCAGTCTTATTACATAAAACAGACTTTATTTACAGTCTAAACCTTTGTTTTCCAAGTCTACATTTGTGTTTCAGAACATAGTCACTGTGCCAACGAACACATTTCTCCAACGAGAGACCAGTTTGCTCATACCGCTACTGAAGAATGTTTGACTTTGTCAACGGAGCCACAAACTCACCTCCTCTTGCACCGCTTACTTGCTGTCAAAACGAAGTTCTTGAAGACGTTCTTTAAGTTTTGGAAACAGATGAAAATCGAATGGGGCAAGTCGTGAGTGTATGGAGGATGATCAGTGGCAGCGGCCCCACGGCGTCGGACTGTTTCAGACGTCGCAGCGCTCCTGTGTTGTCTGGCATTACCGTGCTGAACGAGACGGTGCTCCAAGTGAGGGCGAACACAAAGAATCCGTGAAACTCGATAATAGATCGCGGTTTTCTACACTCACCGAGATGTTACGGGATACAGTGAGGAGCCCCCTAACGGCAGAGGGCTGCAAATTTGCGGACGTGATGAATAAAGATGTAGAATGATAATAGTGTTAGTTTTATTTAGAAAGCTTTAAATTAGAAAGAATTACTTTTAACCCTTTCAGACCCTGTGGCTACAATTGTGTACATGAACTTTTACTGCATCTTACCGGCAACAGAAATTTTTTTCTCCATTGGAAATCTGAGATACATATTTGCGAATGTTCAACCCTCCCATCATTCGCAACTGCTACCAACTGTTGGGCGCCACCAGGAAAATACCGGCGAGTCAGTGTAGCAGTTTGTGATCAGCAAAATACACGGTTGTGGTGGGTTCGCTATACTCCATTTTATAATACAAGAATGTTATTGTTATCTTGCATCTTAATTACTGAATGATCGTTTTCTTATTTCCATGGATAACATTTCATTATTAATTATTTCAGCCAATAAAATGAAGCCAAGTGTACAAGATATATTTCAAAACGGGTACATATTTTCGTATAAATCTTGCATCTAAAATCATTTAAAATATCGCCTAAGAGCATTAGCACATAAAGAAAAATTTTCCTCAGTCCATGAAAAGCGCAAGTCTGAGAGAGCTAAACTCCACTTTTGCCGTCATGGACTTTTCGCGAGATATACGTGGGATGTAGCAATGTATTGGTTGACACAAGCGGAAACATATACACTATTGGCCATTGAAACTGCTACACCACAAAGATGACGTGCTACAGAAGCGAAGTTTAACCCACAGGAAGAAGATGCTGTCATATGCAAATGACAAGCTTTTTAGAGCATTCACACAAGGTTGGCGCCGGTGGCGGCACCTACAACGTGCTGACATGAGGAAAGCTTCCAACCGATTCCTCATACACAAACAGCAGTTGACAGGCGTTGCCTCGTGGAGCGTTGTTGTGATGCCTCGTGTAAGGAGGAGAAATGCGTACCATCACGTTTCCGACTTTGATAAAGGTCGGTTGGATCCTATCGCGATTGCGGTTTATCGTATCGCGACATTGCTGCTCGTGTTGGTCCAGATCCAGTGACTGTTAGCAGAATATGGAATTGGTGGGTTCTGCAGGGTAATACGGAACGCCGTGCTGGATCGAAATGGCCTCATATCACTAGCAGTCGAGATCACCGGCATCTTATCCGCATGGCTCTAACGTATCGGGCAGCCACGTCTCGAACCCTGAGTCAACAAATAGGGACGTTTCCAAGGCAACAAGCATCTGCACGAACAGTTCGACCTCGTTTGCAGCAGCATGGACTATCAGCTCGGAGACCATGGCTGCGGTTAAAATTGAAACACCAAGAAGAAATGCAGATGGTAAAGGGGTATGCATTGGACAAATATATTATGTTAGAACTTACATGTGATTACATTTTCACGCAATTTGGGTGCATAGATCCTGAGAAATCAGTACCCAGAACAACCACCTCTGGCCGTAATAACGGCCTTAATACGCCAGGGCATTGAGTCAAACAGAGCTTGGATGGCGTGTACAGGTACAGCTGCCCATGGAGCTTCAACACGATACCACAGGTTATCAAGAGTAGTGACTGGCGTATTGTGACGAGCCAGTTGCTCGGCCACCATTGATCAGACGTTTTTAATAGGTGAGAGATCTGGAGAATGTGCTCGCCAGGGCAGCAGTCGAACATTTTCTGTATCCAGAAAGGCCCGTACAGTATCTGCAACATGCGGTTATGCTTTATACTGCTGAAATGTAGGGTTTCGCTGGGATCGAATGAGTGTAAGGGCACGGGTCGTAACACATCTGAAATGTAACGTCCACTGTTCAAAGTGCCGTCAATGCGAACAAGACGTGACCGCGACGAGTAACCCGTGGCACCCCATACCATCACGCCGGGTGCGATCATCATGATGCTGTAAACATAACCTGCATTCATCCAGAAAAAATGACGTTTTGCCATTCGTGCACCCAGGTTCGTCGCTGAGTAAACCATCGCAGGCTCTCCTGTCTGTGATGCAGCGTCATGGGTTACCGCAGCCATGGTCTCCGAGCTGATAGTCTATGCGGCTTCAAACGTCATCGAACTGTTCGTGCAGACGGTTGTTGTCTTGCAAACGTCCCCATCTGTTGAATCAGGGCTGCACGATCCGTTACAGCCATGCGGAAAAGATGCCTGTCATCTCGACTGCTAGTGATACGAGGCCGTTAGGATCCAGCACGACGTTCCGTTTTACCCTCCTGAACCCACCGATTCCATATTCTGCTAACAGTCATTGGATCTCGACCAACGCGAGCAGCAATGTCGAGATACGATAAACAGCAATCGCGACAGGCTGCAATCCGACCTTTATCAAAGTCGGAAATGTGATGGTACGCATTTCTCCTCCTTACACGAGGCATCACAAGAACGTTTGATCAGGCAACGCCGGTGAACTGCTGTTTCTGTGTGAGAAATCGGTTGGAAACTTTCCTCATGTCAGCACGTTGTAGGTGTCGCCACCGGTGCCAACCTTGTGTGAATGCTCTGAAAAGCTAATCATTTGCATGTGACAGCATCTTCTTCCTGTCGGTTAAATTTCGCGTCTGTACCACGTCATCTTCGTGGTGTAGATATTTTTATGGCCAATAGTGTAAATGGAAGGTGACCAAGGCACCATTAGTTTAATTTCCTTTACCGTCTAATTAAGTACTGCGGTATCACTTCGTAGGACACTGGCTAGATGGTTCGAAACCCAGCCGGTGTCAAAATAATTTTTCGACATGTCGGTAGCACGGGTTAAATCAGAGATGTTGACTGCAGGAGGGATTCGTTCATAGCTACAGATGTACCAAGGGACGAGCAGAGGTCTACAGGATGTTGTCAGCTGAGCAGCGTATGCCTGACAGCGCCTAAGCTCTGGCAGTCCGTTTATCACGTTCCGAAGCGCGAACAATGGCTCGTGCTATCTGCCTCGATAGCCAGCTGGTCCCCACAGCCTAGTAAGACTGGACTTAAAAGTCACTGCGCCTTCCGGTAGACTTCTGGCGGTGAAAGACCTATTATAAATACTTTTACTGCCGCACGGTTGACAACGTACGAGACTGGTTAACCTACAGCTCCGTATTAATTATCATTGTCATTATTATCCTAAGCTGTCAACTACAATTCAAAATCTATGTTGACCACAGTGTTCAGTTAAATGAGTGAGCCTCATTTCGACTTAATAAAAGGGTAATAGAGCAATGAGTAGATATACGTGTAACTTACATACATTGCTTTCCTTGTGAGAATGGTACGAGTATTTTCCTTGCGTGATTCTGGATAGTGTGCAATGGGTAAGCCTTTCTGACGCAACCTGATAACTGTTGGCATAGTTCTCATCACAATTTATTTCATTAAATGTAGCGTAGTATTTAGCTGGAGGCAGGTCAGATTTGGGACTCAATTTAACAGTTATATTATTTAACATCAAAATACCTCTGAAAACAGAATATAATACAGAAGTTCAAATATCCTGGGTTATTAGGCCGCATCATGTTTCTTAAATGTTCGACGTTTCGACCCCTCTGCCCGTATCTTCCTCAGGATCTTTTGGTGCTCACTACTGTTGGAACACTGTCAGAGACGAGTGTCGCGTCCACTTATAAATGGGGAGTTTTTTGGCGTTCGTGCTGGAGTAGAGATAGTATTGGTTAAAATTCATATGGCTACCATTGGTGGGCCATAGTCATAGGCTAATGCAGAAGAAGGGGCGTTGGTAGCTCATCTCCTGTGGATTCCATTGGCGGTCATCGTCATTGGACAGAAAGGGACTATTCCACACATATGCTGGAGAAAGGTTATTGGTTGAAATGCCTGCTACCGCTAGTGGTTGGTCGTCGTCAGCGGCTAGATTCGAAAAGGACAGAGCAAGAGAGGGGGAATGTTTACTCAAAATATTATTGTCCGCCGAGGTGACTTGCAGCGCGTTGTTTACACCACGGTCGCGTAAAACTTCCTTGATGGCGGGGAACCACGATGCCGGAAGCCTATAGCCGTCCTCTCTATTGAAATTAGATGCATTCTTAGAAATTTCAACCGCTTCTGGGACCTTCCTTCCATAAATGTTTGTTTCTTTAGCCAGTTCATGTACGTTATTAAAATCGATGTCAGAGCCACAGTTCTCGTGTGTTCCGCTACTGCCGATTTTTCCCTTTGATTTAGCGCATGTGCTGTTCGTTTACCTTAATGCGTCCTTTACCAGTTCTTCCAGTTTCGCCTGTATACACTTTGCTGTAGCCACATGACGCTTGATAGACGCCTGCATTGTGGAGGTAATCAGGTGCATCCGTTTTCCGTAGGAAAATGTATTTTATTTTGTTTTGACTAAAAGATGTCTGAATACCATTTTTCTTTAAAATTCTGCTTATGCTATAAGTGGACGCGACACTCGTCTCTGGTAGTGTTCTTGCAGTAGTGGGCACCAAAAGATCTTAGGGAAGATCCCAGCAGAGGGGTCGAAACATCGAACATTTTAGAATATACAAGACGCGGCCTAATAACCCAGAAGATTTTAACATCAGTGACAACGGCCATGAAAGCCGGCAGACTTACATAGAATATAATACACTTTGAATAATAAAAAAATAGGTCCTAGTGCGCTCAATAGCGTGCTTATCAGCGCCCGTAAAAATACCCAGTTTTTCGCATTCCAGTCTCGCCATTTCCTTAATGATGACGAAATGATGAAGAAGTGTTATGATTATTATTTTAATCATTTAAGGGTTTAGTTTATTATAATATCGGTTTTGGGGACCGAGGTGGGAAATTTTCCTACTCCTGAAGGTTTAAAAGTGGGGGATAACACTTATTTCCGGTTCACAAGACCCACTCAGTCCCTAGGTGGAGAAAATCCTCATGCCGGCCGGGAATAGAAACTGGGACCCCGTGATCCAGGTGCGACAACGCTAACCTCTCGGTCAAGCTGCGGATAAATCTTCTTGACAGCTCTATCATCAGCAGACGGAATACAACCAACCATTGGTAACAACCTAGGCCGCACGTATACGATAATGAACCATTGCTCATAAGATGGTTTCGGCTGATGGATGTGTGACTTGCATTCCTTAGATGTCGACACACCCTTAGTAACAACCGTGACAGAGGGCCGAAATGTAACAATCTCTAAAGGGCCCTTACAGCGAAGAGGAAGCTTATACGTCAACCTGGCCTCCGCTCTGTTCAGCTTGCCAAATTTCTGATGTCTACTCGATCACCGACCATAAGTGGATTCGGGCGTCTCCTGCTTATCATGAGCCTGAGCCTCTTGGAGCACCGAAATATTATACCGGCACCGGTGGCACCTCTGCCTTGCCTCCTTGAGGAATCTCTTGCCCAGTAACAAATCCTCAGTGGACCATAAATCTCGACCACAAACATCAGTGCCCTCGGCATGCTATCATGCGTCTCATGCCCAGCTGTATTAAAGGCATACATTAGCCATTCCACAGTTTCATCCCACTGAGTGTGGTCAGAGAGATCATAAGCGATCAAGGCTGCCTTTGGGTTTGTTTACTCTCCCCGCAAACAGTAGGTTTGTCTGGAACTTCAACGAGTATATCGCATATTTTGCGGTCATTATAGCAGTGAGAAACAACCAAGATAATCTAGAAAAAGTATCTATGCCTACTAGAGCATACTTGTTCTTTGTTTGTGATTTCGGAAATTGACCCACCGAGTGTTGAACTAGCTTCCAAGGTCGTGTACCACGCTTAGTATCCTGTGGCGCCTTGACAATGAAATGCACGCGCTAGCACGGTAATTCGAATGTTTCCATCCATATCCTTCCATGTTAACTGTTGGCAGATCATCTTGTGTGTTTTAAGTACATACCAGTGTATGCCCAATGGGAAATATTGATGATAAGCAAACAGCATGGGTACCAGTTCCGTAGGTGCCACTCTCATGGCTATACTACTACTCCTAGGATTACAATGCAGTATTGCCTTCCGTACCGAATACAGCTTCGCCTTTTTTTCCTATTTTCTGTTTAGTTACCCTCAGGTACTCTTCTTCATCCTGGTGCTTGGCAGTACCCAAACAACACAGGAAAGTCCCCAAAAATATAATACACACCCCACACCTTATTATCCTGCCCCATCTCCTTCACTTTCCTCAGGAGGTCCTTGAAACATGTGGCTTAACCCATCCGCAATAACACTGGCGGTCACCCTTATAATGCCAAATTCACCACTCGAAGACTGCTTGATGAGAGCGAAACCACTCATCAACTACCTGCGTGACTGTGCTACCAGCAGCTGACAGTCCACACATCCGTTTGTTGTTACTTTCCAAACAGACAAAAGGCGTTCTATTCTGCTGATGTACAAACCTGACTTTTATCCCTACCTGGGCACCAATATAACTGACACACTACTCTGTATCATTGAAACCCCACTTCTCCCACTGTGTGAATCTCTCCAAAAAATGTCGCACTCACCCACGTAGGAAATAACATCTGCGTTTTAAATTATCTTCTCGGAAACTTAGTTCATTTTTGGCCCTTTACAGGGGATCACATTCCCTGCCTTGACCCACATACCTAAACCCTTCAATCTCATATGCTAGATGTTCTAAATCACTGAACGCACAATGGAAGTGGGTAGACATACCCTTTACCACTCTGCTGCCTTATTGCCTTCTATGTTAGCCAACACTTCGACCTCCGTGGTCAGGACATAAAATGCATCTGCAGCAATGCAAATATTTTAATATACTCTCTAAACTGTTCGTTTAATCATTGTTTGCTCCCATAATGTGATTCAATTAATTTCCGCATAGTTCTTGCTGGAACTACTATTTACATAGCTGTAGGTGTACCCTTATTACAGTAGCCCCTTCCTTGTGGAAGGCGCTTGCTATCCTACTTGCTAGACTAATACTAGCGTGCAGTTACGTTAACTGCAAACGTCCCACACCCTTGAGCCCGAACACGTCCTTCTCGTCTGTCAACAGTTGTACGAGCACATCACAGTGTCAGGTATGGAAACAGTAGGGTAGTCCTCATTATTAAATATTGCTGGTAATGGGTGTGTAATCCTAGAAAACTGCATCTGCCACACCTTACCTTCCCTTTCTCGTAGTTCATACCTATCATGAGGCACAATCTTCCACTATTATGGTGAAGTCAGTCCGGTTACTTTGCAGACAAGGCACTGCTAAGAAATCAGCAATCCTCAAACACTACACAGTAGATCAAAACACAGTGTCTTATCTATATTTTAATACTATCAGCCTACACCCCTGTCGGCACAACACTGCTACCAAATACAGCGCAGGATTTATCTGGAGTAGGAAGTGGGCTAGGGTTTTGTGCTGACATGGGACTAAGTTTAAAAATTATTTTATTTAACATCAGAAGTATTCTGATGACAGAATAGAAATACATTTTCAATAACACGAGAAAAATATTTATGTAAATGACGAATATCCCTAAATAGGCCTCTACATAAGAAACCACCTCATACATAAGACAGCAACATTAATAGCTTCCAATTAGGGTTCTTGGTCTTGACCCTTAACGACATCTAAGACAACTTCAGCAGGAAAACATAAGATGGAAAAACAAACTCCTCAACACACAACCACACGTTGGTCTACTACATCACTGTCACCAAATAACTGCCACAACCAGCTACCCACAGATCTCTACCAAACTATAAGATGTTCCATATACAATTTTGACCCTTTACATTTTCCTCCATTGCCAATCTCACTATTTCTTGATGGCTTAAGGTGTGTCCTAATAAGCTTTCCTTTACTCAAGTTGGGCCATGACTTTCTTTTTTACCTCTTTCACTCAGTACATCCTCATTAGTTTACCAATCTGTTAATCTATTCTTCAGTGTACTTTAGCAACTTCTATATTACCTTTTGTGAACTTTTTATCATCCACATTCCATTTCTCTACAACCCTACACTCCTTAGAAATACATTCAAAAAAGATTTCCTAGCACTTAAACTTATATTTAATGTCAATAAATGTCTCAATTCAAGTAAAACTCTCCTTAATAATACCAGCTTGCCATTTTACATCCTCGCTACTTTGGGCAACATGATACTTTGCTGTCCAAATAAGAAAACTCGTCTAGTACTTTTTCTGTCTCGTCAACTAATCTAAATCACCGAATTAAATTTTCCTTGTATTACTTATGTTGGTGTATATCCTGTAACCTCCTTCTAAGATATTACCCATTTACTTCAACCGCTGATCGAAATCCTCAGCCATCTCTAACTAAATTACAGCATTACAGCGTCACTGCGAACCTCACAATTGTAATTTCTCCTCCCACAACATTAACTTCTTGCATTGCAATTTAGTTTTCTTCACAGTCTGCTCAGTAAACTAATTAATTGATAAATTGACAACAGATTTATATAAATTTTGAAATTCCTTAAAGTTTTCGGTTGTAAACCACTTCATTGGTGTCAACTACCCTATTTCACACACACCCTGAAGAACTTGTATAGAAGTTAGAAGTCTAGATTTGTGATCGCAACAAGATAAGGATCTGTACATGTACAGTTAAATATGATATATCAGTAAACTGTTAAGTCCTCATATCTTTTAATCTTATATTTTGAAAGAAGTGTTCATGTTGTAACTGCGTAAGTAATTCTCTTTATTAACTTGGAACCCTGCAGAAAAGAATTTACGTTATCCTTGACAAGTGTAATATTAGAATGAAATGGGGTATGTTAAATAAATAATCTACAACATATTGTTCATTCATGAGACAAAATTTTAAGATTTATCTTTTAACTCTTATTTTTTGAATATTTATTTTGGTGATATTATTTTTCGTTTACTATTCATGTGCCTTACATTGCACACAGAACGTCAGCATTTTCTAAACAGCTATCTGGCATTAGTTTATCATGTTCCATGTCTCATACCTCTCAAGTCTTCACACTAACAATAAACGGAGGATATGATCAAATCACAACCCCATGTTGTGCGTCAAAATATACAACAAATTGAGAAACTGACACTGGATCGAGGAAATTAAAATGCAGATCACTCCATGCTGGGAACCAAAATTATAATTAATGCAAATCACGGAAATTAGTGCACAGATCAGGTAACAATGAAAACAAATACTTAACTGTGCTACTCCATCAAGGTATATATATGACTACAATAGTTATAAATTTCATTTTTCATTATTTAAATACCAAAACAGCTTCATGAAATTCAGTCAATTTGTCTGCAAATGTCTGAGCAATACATATGCAATAATGTCTTAAAATATTTTAAATAGTTTGAAAATAAATTTTAATACTGACATATATAGCGTTTGGTATAATCAATGTAGTGTCACTTATGTGGTATACTGATAAATTTCCTGCAGTTTGCAGTATATGGAAGTGGTGGGTAGAAGTCCTTCTTAAACTTTATAATCCAGCAGGAATTGTTAACGTCGACGAGCTCTTAGCAGCATTTCGACGTCGCTCCCTATTCTAACAGTATTTAGAAAGTAAACTGGCGAAAAATAGGATTTAAACAAGGACTCTGTGCGAAAGCAAAGCTTCATACGTTCCGAAAACACAACTTCATACACGAAAGGAGAGCGGAGCAGCACCATAAAGTATCAGGAAATGAGGGTGATTAATGATCTTACCTCTGAGTTGCGAGCTCAGATTATCAAATATGAAAACTTCTTTCGTTATACAACAATGAAGCAGCTGCTCCTGAAAAGGAAATTAGTCGCTTGTGAACTGCACGTAATTAAAAAAAAAGCTTCCACAAAATGTGATCAAATAGAACGCTCATAGGTCTTCGTTTTACTTCACGAATGACACTACTGTGGTCAATAATCTCCCTAAGAGGAACAGGATGTTGCAGTAATGAGGGCACTCCATCATGATGATGGAATCAGTGACGGGGCTGATAAGGAGACAAAACTGATTTCGTATTATAATTCAGGGGAAGGGGCTGTAGGTACACTAGATTAGCTAATAGAACACATACACGCAAACGAAAAACCAATAGGTGGCCCAAAATTGTTTTTCGCAGTATTGGTGATGTTTCTGCTTCAAATACACATGCTTTTGTACATAAGATGAGCCTAATGTCGAATGTAGGAAAATTGACGAAAAGAAAAATTTTGTTGGAGTAATTTAGAAAGTTACTGGTGCAGAACACATTGCATCAACGATGCATTTCCGAAGGACGAAAGACTCTCTGAGAAGGTTCAGGAGCATCCAAATCCCTGAAAATATGGTGTGTCAGAATCAGTAAAAAAAAATTACCGTTGAACATGCAATCTATGAGTTCTTTCCAGCAAGCACTGACAATAAAACAAATATATTGTGCGGAAAATGGAATAACCATGTTTGCAAAATACGTGGTCCCAACTTGTCTCCAAAGTGCAAGGTGTAAGAGAAAAGTTAGAAAACAAATCTTAAAGCTTTCAAAAATAACTTTCTGTATCGAAAACTGTTGTTTCTTAGCTATGATTTTTTTCGATATTGTGACTACATGTGTCCAAACTGCAAGTAAAATAACAAAAAAGGCAAGAAAGAAGGAAAATAATGTAATGATTTTTAATAAGAATGCCTTACTGAAAACAATCCTTTGGTTCATGCTTTTCGTGTGAGAATATTAAAATGAGAATATCCTTAGTTAAAGTTCTTTGTATCATCATTATTATTACTGTTTTTATAAGAATTGTTTGAAAATTAAGTTCTGAGTATTACTATTATTATTCTTCAACAATATATTGGAATATAACGATGTCAACTGTACGAAAATATGGTTTATTAGAAGCTTTTTGTCCTATTTGAATGTAGGTCGTATCGATCTGAACAGTTCATTTCTTCAGTATAGGTGACTAGAACGGAAGGTTTAAATGGTTAAAACAAGAGAACATTTACGTTTGTTACTATACTGGCGCTACAGATACGAATGTCAAGGCCAATTTACCTGATCATAGACATGACTTAGTAAACAGCTAAGAAAGGTGGAGGGATGAACTGTCTCGTCTCATCACTCAACGAAGTGAAGTTTGTTTTGGATAAACATGTGTGTGGTAAATGAAGGGTCAGCACAGCAATGTGACTCCACCTCATTATTTGTGTAGCGGCAGGTTGACAACTGGCATCTTCCAACTTCAGTGATCCACATCTTCCCCTCGACAGCGTGGATGGCTTCATTTGTCCTTTCTCCTTTGCTGGTTAATTTCATCCCTTCCAGGTATTGTGTGCTCAGTGGCCATTGCGATCTTCCTGTTATTGCGCTCCTGACACCTATTGTCTGCTCCTGACAACTATTGTTTGCGGTAACTGTCACACATAATTGCAGTTAGCATAATGTTTGCAGGCTGAGGTCGGACCAGAAAATGCAGTCACATGCTTAAATCGTCATACATTCAGCATGGAGGACAAACGGACAATAGAGATCGGTGCTATGATGTGATTCAAACGCGCACAGACTGAGTCGACAACAGATTGGCAGGCCTCAGGAACGGAAACTCACTTTCTCTTCTGATTGCTCGGACTGCCTGCACACCCTCTCACCTCTGTCAGCTTATTGTCCCTTCCTATACTCGTTGACGACTGACCATCTGTGTGCTAGATGTCTATTGACTCTCCCATACGTTTAGACGCTGCTCAATTACTTGAAATGTCTGACTTACTCACTAGCCCCTGTCTCTTTACTCTGTGCTCTCTTGGTCATCTCTGTCTCTTATGCTCAAATTGCTTCATAGTTTTTTTTCCATTTCCCTCACTCTGTTCTCTTTCTATCACATATTCTTCGTCATCAGTGGACGCAATTTACAACACCACCCAGTGAACGATGCCATGTGGATGGTGTGTAACACAGTAAGTCCTGTCTCATTCTCACGCTGTTCCTCATTGTAGAAGCCCACCACTGCCTGCATTCTCCCCTACAAGAAATACACCACTATGCATTGCATCAAATGTATGTCTGCAAGCCTGAATAGTGAAGAAAACATCCACGCAGCAATAAGCCTGCTTGTTTGTAACTTTACTGCCTGTGCTTAGCGCAATTACCCCTCAGCTACTTGTTATTAGGCAGCACTCCTAATGTTGTAAATTAGACTTTAAATGGGGTGACCCTTCCAGAGTATGACGACCCCTTCAGTGAAGCTGTCCTTGTCGGGGTCTTAGGCATGTCTCACATACCTGTAGCGGCCTACACGTCCCACTCATCCTGAGCTCCTGATAGTTAACTATTACACAACTTCTTGGACTTTTAAGATTTTGGCACAGAAGTTTGAGAGTTCAAGCAATGTGATTTATCTATGTACACTTGGTCTGTCAGTCACACAGTTCCTGTTCATAAAAAGAATCATCACTTGCACAACAAAAAGAATACTGACTTCAATTGCGCACTTTGGGTGTTTGTGGGGAAGTGACATTATCAGTTGTGCCTCAGCATGTCAAATACAGCTAATAACTATCAAAAACAATCCCATCTATCAAAAAGCAACATAAATGAATAAACACACAACATATATACAACATCAAGATCTTAAAATAGATTGAATAGTATCACAATGCCATAAATTAAAATGTGACAAACATACAAAAGATACGTAGAAATAAGACATGTGGTTATCTTCGAAGAAGTTATATTTGATGAAACAATAATATCCACTCACGCGATGAGAATAAGTCGAGCATGTATGTAGATAAATATGATGTTTTTCACACTTTGGACTCTGTGCTGGCTGTTAATATCTTTACTATAATGTGTTCATCTTACTGCAACACCTCTTTCCCATTATGACAAGTGAACACTAACGTCATATTGGTCTTTTGAAGGGTAATTAACATTTTGAGATGCACACATAAAACATATCTGACCATGACCCATTAGTTATTAATCTATTGCAACAAGCACCCACTGACACGTCAAACAAATGCTCCCGGCAAGCACTCTCTGCTGACATATTTATTTGACTCAGACGACAATGAACTGTCAAACAGTGGCTCTACTCATGTCCCTTAGCGTTTTCAAAATTCTGTCACTATATCTGATCATTGTATGACACAACATGCTGGCTATAGTTACATTTTTTAGTAGTTCAACTTAAACTGCTCATGTAGTGTACATTCCTCATGCTATCTCAAACGAAACTGGAAAAATAAGTACTATATGAACAATAACAACTTTTTTCAGCTGTATATTCACTAGAGAACAATTAAAAGCGGAAATGTGGTTTATAGCAGCAGGGTATTGAATCTCAGTCATCATGGTTCTTTTAAGAACATCATTTTAATGCTAACAATCACAGACGGTCATTTCTTCGAACGCTTAACAAGTAAGAAAACATGCAGTTAAAATAATATCAACACAATACCAAATCGAATTGCTGAAGTCTCGGAAATCACAGTATGGAACCTTATAAAACATACAAACTTAATCAAGAGGTTATCTACTCGTCACTAGTGCTGATCACAGTACTATAACAATCACGAAGAAAATTGACATGAAGAAACCGTTTCGGTCAGTCCACCTGCAGTTTTTTGAAGGACCCGTCCACGCCGAAAAGTTCGTAATCATACTGGCTGTCTGCTGGTCTTCTGGTTTCGTCCACTACGTGTTTGTCTTCTTCCCTGTACCAGTCCCTGAGTGCTACCATCCGATCCATGAGGCCAGCTGTAACATTAACGTTAGATACGTATTAGACGTATTAGACGTATTAGTCAACATCATATGTTGTCTGACTAGCATTTAAATAGCAATATAAATGGCGCAGATTTATAGTTTGTAATATAATTTTTAAATTGACTTATCATTATTAGTAAGGTTAAATATGGATTTTTTGCCAGCATTGTAGGACAGTTGTCACGCTATTCTAATGTCGTGTTCGGATGAGGTTAGGACGACAGTTGTGGTTAATATATAAGTCTTTTATTTTGGTGAAACGGCGTTAAAATATTTATTTATAAAATTCTGATTTCCATTTTCTATATTGACGTTATTAATGCTGGAATGATTTTTCTTACAATAATCACTTTAACGCCACGCTGCTGGTCCAACGAGGTAGAAGCAGTCAAATGAAGTTGATGAGCTCTTAAGTGTCTGCATACCTCAAACACACTGCCATACACTCTCCCTGTTCTGAAGAGAAAATGCTGAACCTTATTTGACAGACATACTGAACACAGTATCGTAAACTTCGTAACCACGTTAGCTCTGCTACTTTCTACTTGCACTCCCGTATTTGGAAATAATTTTTGGCCTTCTTTACTTTGTTATTTAGGGCTATTTGTCCACGCTGCTTACTTTAACATGAGAAGCCATTTAGTGTTCATATGAAGGTGGCAGATGCCTAGAAAATAGAATACGCAATTGTAACCAAAACAAAGAAAAACATTCGCTTGTTTCAATGATGTGCCTTGAGTACATGCTCATGGTTATGAATGCATATATCCAGTAACAAGATAAATAAAGATGTTGGTAAGAGATGCAAAACGTCCTATTTCTCACATAGCTTATGTCATTTCTCTTTTTATCTCATCCATAATGTCGGCAAACGTGCATACCATCGATTTCAGAGCCCAAATGCATAAATTTTAGGCTTTTACAGGGAGCAGAGGTGAATCAAGTAGAATGGCTGTGGACATTCCAGTGCACAGTTAAATCTGCACTGCTGGTTACTACTGCAGTTGTGGTTAATCTAAGGTGGCGGTGAAGGTACATTGCAAAACTGCAAGATGGCGGTGCTGGGACATAAAGAAATTGCAAATGGTTGTGGCTGGTAATTCAAAATGCGGGGTGACGGTAGAAGGAACTTAAACAGAAAGAATTCTAGATGGCGAATTAGACCTTTTGTGCTATTTAAAATGGAAGGAAATTTTTAAAAATTCCAAAATGACAGAACTAGCGCAGTTATGCTTTGTAATCTCGCAGACAATGCAGTTCAAGATGACTTCATGTCCAGAAGTCTCTGAATGATTCGAATTTAGCATAAAGTGGCATCATGCTCAAAAGTATCCAAACTACCTGAATTATTTATTAACAATACGCAAAGCTTTATCGATGTAACTTACGCTATTTCCAGATCATAAATATGTAAGCAAACACACAAGACTCACGCACGCAAACACGCACGCACGCGTGCACACACACACACAACCACACACACACACACACACACACACACACACACACACACACACACACACACTATACTTATTTGAGGGCAATAATGCTCAATTGGCTGGATGACTGCCATTACCCTAGATGCTATTCGATGGGGCACAGGTGGTCAGTATATAGTGCCACTACCGTGGATACTGCTGAGTTTGGCTATGATGATCAGTTGACAAGGTAGCTGTCATTACCTTGGATACTATTGGGTGGTGGAGGGAGGGGGGGGAGGGCTGATAAGCAATGATAGTCCATTTACAAGGTGCCTGTCAGTACCCTAGATACTACTGTTTACGGAAATGATGGTCAACTGATAGAATGACTGCTATTACTCTGGATAGTACTGACCAGGCAATTTAGTGGGCATAGTGTGGACACCTTGGCAATTTTTAATTGTCTGTTAAGTGAGATAGAGTGCTTTACAGTTCTTTTTTGTAACGGAAAACATTAACAACTGTTTTTATACTTCATTAAAATATTAATGTCAAATACATTACTGCTTCATCAGTAAACTCTATGTCTCATGATCCTATACAATTTCCTTTTAATTTACTTCCAGTGCTGTAAGATAAGGGACCTTTAAGTGCATGAGGTTCACAAACTCAAGAGTTCACACCTGACGCTGCTGACATTAAAGTCATCTTAAAGTACAGAACGGCACATACTTCTAAAACATTATTACGTCGCTGGTATGTGAAGCGATACACTAAATCCAAAATGTCTGTAAAAAATACGTGTAGATGTTACAACATTGCAGTATTTACACCCCTAAAAGTGTGTCAAAATTCGGAAAGATACTGCCAATACATTTTTTCCACATATTTATTATAGTGTAGTTAACGGGAATGAGTTCCAATAAAAATTCATGTATCAGGAATGAATAGATCCTATAAAGTGATCAAGAAAACTTTTTTACGTCTAAAGACGTCAACAGAACTAACATCTTACATGAAAGATGGTACTAGACACACACTGACCGCTTCAAATCGATCCTACGGATATACGACGATCCACAACTCAGGAGACATTTAGTGATGCGCCACTAGGCGACTTAATCAGGCAGAGCACAGTCACCTGCAGAAAAGTCTCCAAGCACTAAGTTACCCTAAATCATAAACTGTGCAGAATCATACTACTTGTGGGATGCATGTAGCTTATACAAATGAATGAGGCTTGATGAACAAGAAGATACTTCATATAATTTTGATAGATAAATTGAAGTGGAACATTTTAGTCAGACAGTTCTGACCATTGCTATTTAATAATGTCACATTTATTGTAGTGAGCAACGATCGTACCATTTATATTATATATGTGCATTTTTGTGAATCATCGATGACTGATAAACTGCAGCTACATAGTATCGACATTTTAAAATAATTTTTATAGACATATGGAAGTGTAACATTATCGTCAGACAGTTATGATCACTAGTTTAGATGTTTTAAAAATGCTAACTTGTTTATCATAACCTCCAGTCATACCAATTATGTAAGGATTGTATGACTGATGCTTGATTAAAAATGACTGATGTTTCTATAAAGCATTTCTGGAATTTCATTTGTAACACAGCTTGCTCTTCCAGTCAGTGGAGTTCAGTCGACTTAAGACGTGTCATTTATATGTAATATCACTGACCTGGCTCATTCGCGTTGTCTTAGGTTTGGAATCATGATGGCCCATTAAGATGACAAAGAAGATTGGAACACAACATGTGTAACGTATTTTACTTAAGATCGATTGGTAAAAATTGCATTGTGATCAAAGTATATATCAACACTTGTGTCAATTTTAATTAAGTACTGGGATTAGAATTTGCTGTATTAAGCGACAGGTAAATGCACATTGTCATGCCGTGGGGCTTCTAATCATCTGAGAATAGCACTTCATCATATTGGAGCACAGAGTACAACGTTAGAAAGTTTTCAGGAGAGTTTGCGTAACAATGTGTTGGGCAGAACTAAAATTTAGATGTAGTTTGAGGGGGCAGACACCCCTAGCTACAAGAAGATGAGTCTGCAACAGGTCTTGAACCCCAGGAAAGGAAAAATAGTCTACCCAGGATTTACAGTTTTTGAGAGGTAGTATTAAAAAGACATTGCTTCAGATAGATTTCGGAAAGAAACCCTACAGATGGAACCAATGTAGGACACTATATTACAGTAAGGGAAAATATTACTAAAGTTGCTTGTCCTACGTTACAGTACTTCAAAAAGTGATAAATGTGGATGACAGATCATATGGCATGCGCTGCAGCAGGACCTGCATCAAATATGAATCCCAATTCAGTTGCCAATAAGCATTTTATTTGTTAATTTTATGTCAGCCGAGTCTGAATATGTACAGTCACGTAGACAGTGGTTTTATCTGGTGTTGTGAAAGCGTACTTTGGTGGTAACAATATTTTTCAGCCTTAGATGAAGTTAGTGCAATAAACAAAGTTTACGACACGTCGTATGCCATCACTCAGATTACTGCCCATAAGTCAGTCGGTGTTGACTGTCTACATGTATACTGTTTCACTGTGATTAATAGACCATCACTAATGACGTAGTGGCAACAAAACTATCCTGATGCTTCGTTTCTAGTCACGTATAGCAGGACAAAGAGTGGCAAGAGCACAGAGCAGCAGTGTAGCGGTGATTTTATACATGAGCAGATATTTTGGCAAAGGTGGAAGTGTCCTGTTAATAAAAATTAGTTTTTGGTCATGTAAGCTCAGTGAACTCCGATGAGTGGTACTGTGCATAATTGTTGTAACTAATTTACACGCACCAAACTCGAGATAAACGGCCGCAGAAACGTTTTTCCATTCACAGTCTTAGTTGGTTCTTTATTTGATGGTGTAACAAACTCACCCTGACTGCCGTTCTTTGAATGCAAATCTTATAACTTTTCATACATGAGAGTGCAGCGTGTGAGTTAATGCATAATAAGAACAATTAGGTAAAGTTAACAGTCCAAGTAAGCGTGGCTGGACTTTGAGTACAGTGTAATCAGATAGGTCTACGTTATAACTCAGTCATGCACCCCTGTTAGTCCGCAGATTAACGTGACAGCCTGATTGCTTTATATTACATTGCCGGAGTGACTTTTTGGTTTTTATTTCCTCTCTGTGTTAACTGATGTATGAACTGGTCAGGAATAATTAATCTGTGAAAAGTCTATTATTGCAGTTCTTACGTTGAGAAGCATCAAAATAGTTACATTAATTAAATTCGTATTAGGAAGAAATTAAAAATCTGCAGGCTCATCAAACTCTTTAGCAGACATTAGCAAGTCTGAACTTGCTGCCTAAGCATTTAACTTACTGGAACTAGCCTTGACTCGCTGGAATCAGCAGTTCGGAACTTGTAACTGATCACTATAAAGGAAAGTGGGATTCTTGATGAGGGATATCATAGTTTGAAATTTAAAGAAATAGCTAAACTGCATGTTGATTCAAATGAAAAATTTTTATACAGGACTCTACAGAAAACTACCGAAATGATACCTAATAAAGGCAGTGATAAATGTTGACTTACACAACAACACCGGTTTCAAATGGACAATTGTAACAGATTTACATCCTGTAAATAAGGATACACAATGGGTGTCTATTATCCATATGCAAACAAATTAAATATTGCTAAAATAATGTTTCCTACAGAGCTGAAGTAAGTGTACATATTGGAAAAACAGAACGAAAGTACCTCTGTTAATGCCCAGTATTCTCATTATGAGTGCATGGTTGTACAAAACGAAATTTAGGAAGGATTTCGTGTTGTACCGTTACATGTCACTAAGCAAACACAAACTCAATGTTAGGGATTACTAATACAGCTACATACTATTTCTGTCACATAAAAAGCCGTTAGAAACATGCATGTAACAGCATCACTTCATATCCTAGCTCAGTTGACGTATGAAGTTTAAGACCGTCAGCAATGTCAACAGTATGGCAGGAATGAGTACATAAAATTTACCAATTTTAACGACTAATTCCCTTTATAATTTACGCTAATGTAAAATGCATGCTGGAAAGAGTTGCTACTTAAAATCAAAGCAGCAACTCTGGTTCTTATTCCAATCAAATACATCTAACACACCATTCAGTACAGCCTATTACATACACTGTACGTACCATGAAGGACATTCAGAGTTTAAATTCTACAGAGGTAGCGAGTCCAAGATTTCGTCTGCTGAACAGCTGTACGTGATTGTTGAGGCAATTAATGATTTTTTTGTTGCTAAATATAAAGATGGACATGAGTCCTGAAGAAGAATTAATGTTTCACACAGCAGATGTCTGTTACTTTTGCCGATAACCATTTATGGAAACAGATGTGAAACACAAAAATCACTACCATTTTCCTGATCCATGTAGGTATGCTGCAAATGTATCTTGTCCTACTAGCGTTGAAGTAGCGGTATACACTGAGGCGACAAAAGTGATGAGAACCCCCCTCCATCCCCCACCCAGTACCATGTCGGACCTTCTTTACGCCGGCATAGAGCAGCAATTAGACGTGACATGGACTCAGTAAGTCGTTGAAAGTTCCCTGTACAAGTATTGAGCCATGCTGCCTCTACAACCAGCTATAAAAGTGAAAGTGTTGATGGTGTTGGTTTTGTGCTGTAACGGATCTCTCGATTATGTCCCATACGTGTCTGATAGTATTCGTGTTGGGTGATTTGAATTGCCCAATCATTCGTTCGAATTGTCCAGGATGTTCTACAAACCAATTGTGAACAGCTGTGGTCCAGTGACACTGCGCATTGTCATCCATTAAAATATCCATCGTTGCTCGGGAGCATGAAGTCCACCAATGGCAGCATATTGTCCCCACGTAGCCGAACATAACCACTGGACCAGATGACTCAGTCCATCCCATGTGAACAGAGCCCACACCATTATGGAGCAACTACCAAATTGCACAGTACCTTGTAGACTGCTTATGTCCATCGCTTCGTGGGTCGACACCACACTAGAAGCCTACCATCTACTTTTACCAACTAAATTTGAGACTTGTCTGACCAGAACACGATTTTCCAACCGTCTAGGGTTCCACTGGTACGGTCACTGCCCCACGAGAAGCTCTGAGGGCGATGTCATGGTGTTAGCAGAGGCACTCATGTCTGCTGCCAAAGCCCATAAACGCTGAATTTCGTAGAGGCACTCATGTCTGTCGTCTGCTGCCAAAGCCCATAAACGCTGAATTTCGTAGCACTGTCCTAACGGATACGTTCGTCGTACGTCCTGGCTATTACACTCTGTGTTGCTTGTCTGTTAGCACTGACAACGCTACATTAACGCCGCAGCTCTCGGTCGTTAAGTGAAGGCCGTCGGCCACTGCGTTGTCCGTGGTGAGAGGTAAGGCAAGAGTTATGGTGTTCTCGGCATTCTCATGACACTGCGGACCTCGGAGTATTGAATTCTCTAACGATTTCCCAAGTGGAACGTCCCATGTGTCTAGCTCCAACTACCACTCCGCGTCCAAAGGCTGTTAATTACCGTAGTGCGGCCATGATCACGTCGGAAATGTTTTCACGCGAATTCAAATGGCAGCTCCGTCAATGCACTGCCTTTTTATACCTTGGGTACACGATACTACTAACGCCTGTATATACCACTTACCTTAGCGTATTTCACTATCTGAGTATTACGATGGTCATTTGTTGATCTCAAACCTATGTGAACTAACGATGACAGATGGCAACGTAAAATTTAAACAAATCCACGTCACATTCCTCTGCTATCACCTAATATGGAGCAATAGAAATTGTATACGTTGAGAAGAGTATCGTTACTTCGCATAAGTGCTTTAACAAATATCAATAAAAATACGGCAGGCAGTATCTCGGTTTGGCGGGGGGGAGGGGAGGGGGACTCTTGGGTGTCGGTTCCTATTTGAGCTACGAACAAGGGGTAAAAATTTTTTCGTTAGTCATTTGCATGGCCATTTTAACATCCGTCTTAGTGTAGCTGTGTTACAGTAAACTACGGAACGTCTGAATAACGAACAGAACTGGCGCCCACGCAATTCGTACTAATTGATTAATTCCTTTTGCAAAAGATTTTAATTGGGCTGAAATTAATGCTCAGCTAATGACTTCGTCTGTATCTGCACCGTTGGAATTTTTTCGTGAAAACATGTATAAAGTACGTTTACCACGCGCGCCACTACTGTACTTGAAACTTCTACGAATCGGTTCAAACATTGCCCGAAGGTAGATAAATAGACGAAGCCAAAAGTAAATTTTCTTTTTTCCAATAGTCTTTATCAGTTGTCGACACGCGGTGGTTTAAAATGGAGTTAAATGTAGCACGTACAATTCGTTTATACGAGCATGCGTGGAAACGGTCTTAAGTGAACGAAATAAATAAAAAATGCCTACTTACAATAAAGTTCAAAACTCACTGCCAGTAATCTAGCGTCATTTGGATTTGACGTACAACAAAAGAGTTTTTTCTGAGTTTTTATATGCATGCCACTCATAGGTTTCAAAATTGTGTGTATCGGTCGAAATTTTGTATGAGGGTAGACAAATACATGAAACTAATGGCCTTCCTGTTGCCCTTCATCCATTGCTACGATATAAGCAACATGAATCGAAAGACAATAAAAAACCTTTACTGGATCAGACATCTCCCGAGTCAACAAAAATTTACACCGGGTGCCAAGCTATGGTGGTCGAATATCAAAATTATGGTAGAGTAAAAGTTGGGAAGCAGAATGAAAAATGCTTCAACCGTAGTATAAAAAAAGGTGAATAAGTTCTGGGCAGAGTTAGGTATGTGAAAGACGGGAATTTGCTTTTCGATTTGTTTAATAGCCTCAAAGACATTTAAATGAAAACGTCTTGATATATTCACGCTTTTTACGAGTTAACCCTCGCTCCCCAGTACAGCGAACTGTCTTAGCTGCAAGGTGTTGGCGCACCTGCATGCTGAAGTCTAGAGGATTCGTCAGCCAAATTAAATTATAATATCATATGGCTGAAGAGCATACATGTAATAGCTAAAAATGTTTTTGTGTGTGGATAACATTTCTGGCGGGGGATTTGTTCCTCAGGGGATGCTAAAACAGTTTTTTGATTTGACTGTAGGGGTTGATTTTTCTCCTGCGGGGACCATTTCTCCCCAAATCCACCCTCTGCTACATATCTGGCGAAGGATTTAGCAACAAATAGACACAAATTTATGTGCTTGTACAGAGAGGGGGGGGGGCTGCATCTACAATAGGAAGTATCCGGGACTGAAGGGGCATCAAAAGTTGGAAGTGTCCCAATGTGGGGATGTATGAATCCTAAACTTTTATGACACGCTATGTCATACTGCACAACGTGACAAATGACGCGTTAGATGACATGATGGCATGTGTCATGTTGTAAGATATTACGTTAGGTACATCAGGTATCATGTTACTTAATTTGACACGATGCATTGTATTACATGACATGGGTACCCCATGGGTACTAAAAAAAGTGCTGGTTCTGGGGTGTTTCAAATTAGAATATTTTGCTTGAAACATTTATTTACATTCCTTGGTTGAGCCTGTCTTTATGTAACACTCCACAATATCAATTCATTAGTCTACTGCAAGCAATTGCATTCTTGTTACAACTCAACAATACGAGCTTCTCACAAAAACTGACGCACGGACACACGGCTGCATTCAACTTTCTGAAAAAAAACCTGTGTATTCAACTTTCGAGACAGTGTTGCCGCTTCACTAGAGAAGATTAACCAGTACATTAGGCCTAATAGTTTAATATCGGACACCCTGTACTAACAAGTAAAAAAGTGCGAATATCACAACATGTTTTCTTGTCTTTGAAGCTGCCAGGTAAGTCGAGAAACTAGTTCCGTTCTATCATATGCCTACTCGCCTGTTTTTGTGCAGTAAAAGGAGCAGTTTTCATTCCATTTGCATCAATAGAGGAGATGCGCTATAAATTTCTGATTTATAGATTCACTTAAATATTTGATACGTTTTCTTGAAAGTGTGCATCTTACTTGCAGTAATATGAGCTCAAAGGAATGAGGCCATATTATCCTGACGAATACGATGTTAACTTAATTAATCAGAACGATACATTTCCATTTGAGTATGTCAGTAATGACTCATATTTACTAGACGATCATTTGCCTCTAATTGAGAAGATTAAGTTTATTAGCAGGTAAATCTATAACAGAAGATAAGAAGCAAAGAACTGGCAGGGTGTGGAATTTATTAAAATTTAAGAAATTTTTGAGAGTCTTCCGATATATGTCTGAAAACTGACATGCTACTGCATGCTGATGTCTTCAAATACTTGTTAGCTTTTTAAACATAGCTGCACAACAGCAACGGTTCCACGTAATAAAATTATAAAGAACCTACCAGTTGCAATGGATAAAGAAATCTTTACCTAGGTTTCAGCAAAATTCTTCTGAAGAAGACAAAATTAAATTTGTTGAAACCTAGGTAAAGATTTCTTTATCCATTGCAACTGGTCGGCTGTTTATAATTTTATTACTTGTTAGCTTATTTCTTAAAATACACTCCTGGAAATGGAAAAAAGAACACATTGACACCGGTGTGTCAGACCCACCATACTTGCTCCGGACACTGCGAGAGGGCTGTACAAGCAATGATCACACGCACGGCACAGCGGACACACCAGGAACCGCGGTGTTGGCCGTCGAATGGCGCTAGCTGCGCAGCATTTGTGCACCGCCGCCGTCAGTGTCAGCAAGTTTGCCGTGGCATACGGAGCTCCATCGCAGTCTTTAACACTGGTAGCATGCCGCGACAGCGTGGACGTGAACCGTATGTGCAGTTGACGGACTTTGAGCGAGGGCGTATAGTGGGCATGCGGGAGGCCGGGTGGACGTACCACCGAATTGCTCAACACGTGGGGCGTGAGGTCTCCACAGTACATCGATGTTGTCGCCAGTGGTCGGCGGAAGGTGCACGTGCCCGTCGACCTGGGACCGGACCGCAGCGACGCACGGATGCACGCCAAGACCGTAGGATCCTTCGCAGTGCCGTAGGGGACCGCACCGCCACTTCCCAGCAAATTAGGGACACTGTTGCTCCTGGGGTATCGTCGAGGACCATTCGCAACCGTCTCCATGAAGCTGGGCTACGGTCCCGCACACCGTTAGGCCGTCTTCCGCTCACGCCCCAACATCGTGCAGCCCGCCTCCAGTGGTGTCGCGACAGGCGTGAATGGAGGGACGAATGGAGACGTGTCGTCTTCAGCGATGAGAGTCGCTTCTGCCTTGGTGCCAATGATGGTCGTATGCATGTTTGGTGCCGTGCAGGTGAGCGCCACAATCAGGACTGCATACGACCGAGGCACACAGGGCCAACACCCGGCATCATGGTGTGGGGAGCGATCTCCTACACTGGCCGTACACCACTGGTGATCGTCGAGGGGACACTGAATAGTGCACGGTACATCCAAACCGTCATCAAACCCATCGTTCTACCATTCCTAGACCGGCAAGGGAACTTGCTGTTCCAACAGGACAATGCGCGTCCGCATGTATCCCGTGCCACCCAACGTGCTCTAGAAGGTGTAAGTCAACTACCCTGGCCAGCAAGATCTCCGGATCTGTCCCCCATTGAGCATGTTTGGGACTGGATGAAGCGTCGTCTCACGCGGTCTGCACGTCCAGCACGAACGCTGGTCCAACTGAGGCGCCAGGTGGAAATGGCATGGCAAGCCGTTCCACAGGACTACATCCAGCATCTCTACGATCGTCTCGATGGGAGAATAGCAGCCTGCATTGCTGCGAAAGGTGGATATACACTGTACTAGTGCCGACATTGTGCATGCTCTGTTGCCTGTGTCTATGTGCCTGTGGTTCTGTCAGTGTGATCATGTGATGTATCTGACCCCAGGAATGTGTCAATAAAGTTTCCCCTTCTTGGGACAATGAATTCACGGTGTTCTTATTTCAATTTCCAGGAGTGTATATGACATTACAAAAGACTCATAAAAGTATATCATTAAGACAGAGTCCCTAGACGAATCCATATATTAAGATAATTGCAAACAAATGTATGAGTGCAAGCAATGATTTTGAGAAGAATGGTGTCGAACTTATGAATAATAGTATATTTGATAAAACTATCCAAACTGTATGAAAGATGATGGGCAGGAAACTAGCAAGATTGTTGTAAGAGCGATACAGAGCAGCTAAATTGATTTTTAAAAAATTTCAAAGCTGCACTATTTGTAACGAAAATTTAGCAATCACTATACATATTTAATGCAATGTTTGAAAATCCAATAGTAGTAGGAAAGGTGATTTTAGATATTTCATAGACTCGTAACTTAGACTTTTCTTATGGATAAGTACTGAACAAGTTTCCAGCAAAGCAAGTAAAACTGTTTTAACACAGATATGGATAGCTTAATTTATCATATAAAACTCAAATATTTACGAGGACACCAGGAATGAAGTAGATACATGATCTGATACCTTATGTTTCCCTGTAAATAACATGTATCACATTTCGCTTGTATATAAGAATGGGGATGGATTAGTGGAAGAGGAGTTTAATGGTGAATCTATCACTAATTTACAAAAATAAATTAATTAAAAATTTAAAAAGACATTAAATGTGATTTTTAACTGCTTTGTTGTATGAAAATGTAATAAAATATTGTGATTTTACTGTATATGTGAAAACGTAGAAATAAAAGAATCATGGAATATGATACAGCTTGGGGCCAGCAATATGTGATAGAAGATGAATGAAAATGATTGTGTGTGTGTTTGAGTGTGTGAAATTTTAAAACTGTTAACTGTGATTTTGGAGAATGTATGGGCATGTAAGATGGAAACACAAAAACGCGTGATCCTCAAACCCCTGAGATAAGCTCTTGAAGTGAATCTACTCTCAGACACTCACGGTTCTACATGTTGTCATCTTTGTTTTTCAACATCGTTTCCACAGTTGCAGATATACAAGTTGTATGGTTAATTACTGTCTTTGCAACAGTAAGGAAAGTCTTATTAATATCAGATGGGTTTCGCTTTATTCTACATCATCTGCAGTTTTCAGGGTTTTTGATTTTTACTTCATTCTTTTTCTTCTTCCACGTGTATGTGTTGGGATTTAGCACATAGAA
Source organism: Schistocerca cancellata (assembly GCF_023864275.1). Lineage (NCBI taxonomy): Eukaryota > Metazoa > Arthropoda > Insecta > Orthoptera > Acrididae > Schistocerca > Schistocerca cancellata. The sequence continues at coordinate 614,134,771 of NC_064630.1, read as the reverse complement.
GTTTCACTGGACTAAATATATCCGCATGTCTGTATTGAGAAGCTGAAAGAGCACAGTGATATTTATTAACGCAGACAAGTGAATATATTTACGGCAGTTAAAGTGCTGTGTGCAAAATTTCAACACATACAAGCAGTAAAAGAAGTATAAAAGAGTAATTAACGAAAATAGCTCACCACTGAAGAGGCTTTAGGACAAACAGAAACGTGCCTGTTCTTAATAAGATTTTCATTACAGTTGCAAGAGCGGTAATTAGCATATACAACTTAAGGTTCTTCGACTTATGACACTGAAAGTAATGACAGGGTAAAGCATAAAAGATGAGCTAGAAATTTATTGTTAAGGTCCAAATTTAGGTGCAGTATTTAACACGACACAGAGAGAGATGGAATTCACCGACGAGACCGTACAGTCTTTGTCATCTTTGTGAAAGAGATGAAATACGCTGATGCAATATTTTAGGTAGAGTATTTAACATAACATTTGTATAAAAGAGAGAAAGAGAGCGGCTACCATTTCAAATGTGCACTGGAATGTCCAGAGCAATTCTATTTAATCAAAATTCGTAGTCTGTTTGATCTTCTGATAAGAATATTTACTGAACTTTCCTTCATGCGTCAACAAACCGAAAGACATCTTATGCATATCATGATGACTTGTTACTCGAAAAATAGAAGATGGCGCAGGAGCAGGTTTAAATTAACTCCTCCGTCCTCGTAAAGTGCATGAATAAGGAGCTATTCGGCTCTTGGTTTGACACTCGTGAGATCAGCTCAGTGGAAAAGGAAAATGTAAAGTTGGGAATATGAAGAAGGGAATAAATGAAATTTACTGTTCCTCGATGAAGTCTCTATTAGATAACGTTCCCAGCATCTCAAAGCACCATGGTAGCTAAAACATTTTGAAATTAAAATCTTGCAATTTAGGTTAACAATTAATCTCTATCCGCCTTGCTCATATAGCGTAGCACGAAGAGCGCTAACACGCAGGTAAAGTAGATGAACCAAATCAGGATCGAATCTACATGGAGGATTAACGACTAGTGGCTGGTATGTCGTCAATCCTGGGTGTGATTCTTGGGCGGTATCCCAATCTCGTTTAGGCAAATCTCGGCTGCTCCCTAAATTCCACCCCAGACAATACGATCCACACAGAGTTAAAATATCATCAGATACAGAGCAAAGTTTACACGTTTCGCAGACAGATGGTGCACACCATATCCCTCCTTTATGTCACCTTGACGACTTTTGTGTCAGGAAGGCCGTTCAGCCACAAAGTTAAATAATGAAATAAAATTTTCCAAATTCAGGAAAAGTGGATTCCACACTAGACGGTATAAATGCTAGGGAAAATCAGAAGGTGAAGAATCCCTCTGTATCGCATTACGTAAACAAATTTAATATAAAAGCGATTTTTAAGGGAACTGGAAGATCTAGACATGACTGCGTCGAACATCAAAAACAGAGAGAGAGTGTTGGTTACAGTAATCCAAGCGCAGTAGGATTTAAGGGCTTCAGTTCCCCTTCCAGTTATCCCGGTTAAAGCTTTTCGTCGTTTCCCTATATCTGTTATGGCGAGTGCTGTGGTGGTTAGCTTCATAAAAGAGTTTGTGGCCCGTCTCTTCCCGCCCCATTTCGGACCTGACTTAAAAACCCAGTATTGCTTTAATCAGATTGACTCAACAGTAAATACTAAGTCATTTGTGTATATGAATGAAGAGTGGTTATCAGTCGAGATATGCTCTGCCTGACCAAGAAGTGACGTTTTCAGAAGAAATGACCACATGCCAATACAAATGCGTACACATACACTCCATCGTCGTGTATGTGCATGATTAGAGCTGCAGTTCTCTGTGATATGTAGTACTACCACCAGGGTGCATTTCTTGCTAGTGTTTGATGTTGTTACCAAGTCTGTTAGTGCATATAAACAAACCGAGCACATGTAACCACTTCACACCTCCACCTGCCATCCGACAACCAAAGTACTTTATTAAAATTCATAGTGAACTTTCAGCTGTTCTTTATTTTCACAATTCTCTTCCCTGGTAGTTTTAGTCAAATGATCATTATAAACCATAAGCTGGTATGAACGGCTGGAAAGTTATACCATAGTAAGAGTAATTTGTTCTGATGAACCCACCACGGTACTAAAAATTTTTTTTACAAGAATAATTGTGGACTCCCTGCAACCTTCTGTGTAATCCCACACCACTGTCGACATCTAGCAGCAGATGAACTAGTGAGTTTCCATCCACCGACTGCGTCTGGTGTGATGCCTTGACGAGGAAACATGGACTGTTGATGAACGCCGTCACATTGTGAACAGTGATGAATTGGGGTTCCGTACTGCCTCAGGTTACCATTGTCGACGTGTGTGGTGCTGACCTGGAATAAATATTTAGTGGAGGCATAGCGTTGTTAGTTCTGGAATCATGCCTCTTTTAGCTCATGGCTGGTAGTGATTGAGGAAACTGTGACACCACAATGGTAAATCACGGCGGTCTAACGTCCTTGTGTGTTGCATCTCACGCGACAGTATGATGGTGCCATATGTTAAGAGAATACGTTGGCCCACACATGGCACTTGCCTCTGTATAGAGGAATAAGAGGGGTAGCTAATGACTGGTTTTGATCACACCTAACAGATAGGGTACAAAGAGTAGACATAAGACATACTTCAAATAGATCTAAACATTTAGTAAAACACTTATCAGAATCAAAGTACATTAATATAGGGGTTCCGCAAGGTAGCATATTAGGATACATCAAAGGCTTTCCCACTAGTGTTATGCATGGTGAAAAATTTATCTTCGGTGATGACAGCAATATTATAGTCACTGAGAAAACAAGAGAACTCCTTGCCGAGAAAGAAAATGAAACTCTCAGGGAAGTGCATGATTGCTCAATAACTAATAAAGCGACATTGAACATAAAGAAAACTAATGTCATGAATTTCAGATTGAAGAGGAAAGATTACAATTTTAAATTTAATGTAGATGGCAACTCTATACACTGTGTAACAAATGTAAAATTTCTAGGAATGAATATTGGTTCTCAGTAGAAGTGGTGTAAACACACAAAGGTACTTGCAAACAGAATGTCACAATTAACACAATTTTCGAACTCCAGAAAAGATCCATAAGAATAATAACCAAAAATACTAGTCGAGCTCATCGTAAAGATCTGTTCAAAACACTGGGGATTTTAACTGCTCCATGTGAATACATTTACCAGTCAGTTGTACACACCAAAAATAACATTGAAAATTACTGCACAAACAGCTCTGCCGTGACCATGCAACAAGAGATAGACTCAACTTGCATTTACCAAGAAAAGATAAACATAAAATTCAAAACAGCATTTTCTACCAAGGAATAAAACTGTACAATAAATTACCAAAAGAGAGTACAGAAATTGCAAAACTACACTTATTTAAACAGGCAGCTAAAACGTACCTGTTATGCAATATGTTTTATACATTGGAGGATTTCTTAGTTAAAACAGAGTAGGGGTTTGATAAAAAATTTATAGAAATAAATAACAATAATAATGATTATAAAGTATCCAACATTCCATATAATACCTTCACCTTATTTTTTTCCCTTCTTTTTTCCTTTCTAGAAATACTTACCCCCAAGCTATGCATAGCACAGTACTAACACCTCTTCCTCTTTCTGGGCTCAACATCTCACTCATTATGGAGGAATGCTGACTCAGTTTTTCAGGATAGCAAATGGGAAGTTGTGGTACAGAAAATGACCCAGAGATCACCAGTGTGTGTGTGTGTGTGTGTGTAGTGTATGTAGTGAGTGTAGTTAGTGTGTAGTGAGAGTGTGAGTGTGTAGTGCGAGAGTGTAACGCGAGAGTGCAGTGCGAGAGTGCAGAGCGCGAGTGCAGAGCGCGTGTGCAGCGCGTGTGCAGCGCGTGTGCAGCGAGTGTGCAGCGCGTGTGCAGCGTGTGCAGCGCGTGTGCAGCGAGTGTGCAGCGAGTGTGCAGCGCGTGTTCGGTACGTGTTCAGTACGTGTACAGTGCGTGTGTAATGCATGTAGTGTTATGAAACAATGTGTGTATAGTGTGTGCAGTGACTGATAGTGAGATATGACTGAACAGTATGGCATGACATTATTTAATAAGTTATTGTAAAAAAGTATTGTATACCAGGAATAAATCTAATGAGTGTCTCTAACTAGAAGTCTGTAAATATATGTGTATACGAATTAGCTTATTTTAAATTGATCTAAACTTGTAAATACTTTGACATGTCCAATATCCTTTTAAAAAGAGATCTACGGATGAAAAAAGCTACTACAGCTACTACTACTACTACTGTCTGTGTGCTGCTAAGGTACTCACACGTCCAGCAAGATCCCCTGATCTGTCTCCTATACGACGTGTGTGGGACCAGCCCTTACGCGATTCCGATACAGTTCCAGTGTCTAGCACATAAAGGACCAGTTAAACAAGTTCTGATCCATCTTATGTCAGGAAAGGATACATTGGCCTTATAGAAAAGCCCCAGTCGTATCAGTTCATATATCCAGGCGAGAAGGAGTGCAAAGTCATACCGATAACTAGCTCATATTACCTAGATCTTTGCAAATTTGCCTCGATTTTGTAATGAGTGAAACAAAACCACATACCCTCTCAGGTGATGAATTTTCACATCGTTTCTTCCTCTCCTCGCGGATGCTTCACTTCTTTTGAAACAGAACACGTCTTAATTTTTAAATGAGTCTTGAATTAACTAATAAACTTAGCTCACTTTGCAAGTTACCTTCCGATTTTTCTATTCAATATACGGGGAAAATACGGTGTCGAGTTTTGCATTCCAGTATGATTATTATAAGTGGTAGAAATTCCTCTGAGTACGAGAGCATAGAATAAAGTTTTGACTGAGCAACTTCATGCTGTTAACAGACGAACTATCCGCCACTGAGCATGAGACTTTTAGTTCAAATGGCTTTGAGGACTATGGGACTTAACATCTGAGGTCATCAGTCCCCTAGAACTTAGAACTACTTAAACCTAACTAACCTAAGGACATCACACACATCCATGCCCGAGGCAGGATTCGAACCTGAAACCGTAGCGGTCGCGCGGTTCCAGACTGTAGAGCCTAGAACCGCTCGGCCACCGCGGCCGGCGAGCCTTATAGTGAAAAATTCTTGTTTCGTACTGAACGACATAGTATATTACGGAAGTTGCAGATTTACAGTCACAAACTCCTTCACTACTAAACCATGATATGCCAAATTACAGAACTAGTGACTGACTATACAGTAAATTTTACAATTGTACATTCGGTTCCTAGTAAATGACGAGAAGTCATCTGAACCAGAAGTGATATCGGGGTTTCCGCAAGGAAGTGGTACAGACCCTCCGTTCTTCCTAATGTATATAAATTAAGAATGAGACCATTATAGCAGTCTTCTGAGATTGTTTGCAAATGTGGATGTCGTTTTCTGTCTAGTAATGTCATCAGAGGACCAAAACGAATTTATAAATGATTTAGGCAAGATATATGTATGGTGCAGGAAGTGTCATTTCATCCTAAACGTGGGTGTGGAACCATTGGTACAAAAAGAAGAAGCCAGTTACACGATAAATCACACATATTTAAAGGTTGCCATTCAACTAAATTCCTATCCATTATAATTATGAACTACTTAAACTGGAACCATGACCGAGAAAATAGAGTGGAGAAGGCTAACCAAAGATATTATTTTATTTGCAGAAGATTCAGAAGATGCTAAAATCCTACTGACCGGACAGCCTACATTATAATTGTCCGTCAACTTCTAAGTATTGCTGTGCAGTATGGGATCCTTACCAGATAGGACTAACGGTGAACATCTAAGAAGTTCAAAGAAAGGAAGTTCGTTTCCCATTTTTGTGAAACAGTGGAGAGAGCCTCGTGGATGAGATGGAAATCACTGCAACAGTGGTTTTCGATATGGTGAGATGTTTTCACGAACTTTCCCCTCCGAACGCGTGAATATTTTAATGTCTCCCTCATGCATTAGGGGTTATGACCATTATAATAAAATAAGAGACATAGTCTAAAAGTAGTTCTACGAACGCTATGCGAAGCACTTAAGTGTGAATTGCAGAGCAGTAATGTAAATGTAGAACCTGAAGTTGCGGTAATCTCTCGTGTGTCATGGAAATAAGCTTCCACGGTCACGTAACCACTAAAGATCGTTTAGCGAATCAAATGTTCAATTGTGTGAATTCCTAAGGTACCAAAACTAACCTAAACTAATTTACAATAAGAACAAAACACACACACACACACACACACACACACGCCCGAGGGAGGACTCGAACCTCCGGCGGGAGGGGCCGCAGAGTCAGCGCTTCAAACAGTACAGTCTACTATGGAAGCGGCTTTTGTTTACAAAATTTTCTGTAACAGTGGATATTAAATGAAAGGAAGCCAGCCTCAGCAAATACATTCAGTGCCGAATATTAAAGAGAGGTGAGCAACGAAACGTGCAGAGAGTCAGTTAATGTTTAATCTACAAGTCAGTCTTGGAATTAATGTGGCAAATTATTCAAGAGTGGTAATGGAAAGTATAGATGGAGACTGAGAATGCGAAGGGAGAGAATATAGGGCTCACCACCATATTTTCAGCAAAAACCATACGCTGAACGTGTCAACAAATAAATAGAGGATGTCTCAAATTTTGCGCTTAATTTCAATGTTCTATAGCAGGAAAATGAATTAAGACAGACAAATTCGTAAACGTTTGTTTGTGTGTGTGTGTGTGTGTGTTCGAGATTGTCTTGAGTGAAGCATAATGACAACGTCTGAAGAAAAAGCTTGCTGTTTGGAGTGGAGTATTCAGATCAGTTCGGACAAAGAGATCCAAAGGAACGTGTAAGTACGGTATAGGAACCACCCATCTTTGCGGACGTCGATACGTCGGCGGTACAGAATTTTTGTGCAGACATGAAGCGTTGATATGAAGCAGCAACCTCGAACAAGTGCAGCCGACACAGAACGGATATGTTTGGCTTTTCAACGTTCATTGCAGAAATCTGTTCGGAGGCCGTCGCGGGAGCAGCAAAGCACTGTGGCGACCCTGCACTAGGCCCTTCGGAAACGATTGCAGCAGTTGTACACATTGAAACCAGACGACAAGCCACAACCTATGCAGTTCACTTTGGACGTCCTTCACCTTTAAAAAGAGGGTGACAATTTTGTAAATACCTAACAGTTTTTGACGAAGCAGCATTACATTTGCGATGTAAGGGAAACAAATACAAGTCTCGCTTTTGAGACCCAATCATTCTGAATTGGTATGGTGGTTGATCGCACTGCAGGACCACTTTTATTCTTAGAAAAGGCGGTTACTTCTACCAATTACCATGTCGTGCTGGAGCTGTTTGCGTTGCCACAGCTAGCTGAGCACCAAGACACAGTAATTTTCCAAGAAGGCGGTGCAGAGTTACAATGCGCTTAGACTGTGCAAGACGTTCTAGTCCAGGTTACTCCAGATTGCTGGAAAGACAGGTGTGGTTCAATCTCCCTCCCTCACATTACACCTGTGGGCTTCTACGAGGGTGTGTCAAGAACAGAGTCGGCCAAACGCCTGTCAACCATACCATTGATTTAAAGAACGACATCGTTGCTGCCTCTTCCGCACTCGTTGAGGATATGTTGCGCCGACTTTGGATAGATCCTATATACAGGCTGGATGTTGTGCGTGATAGCACACATGCACGTACTGAAATTGACTGAATGACTTAAGAATTTTGCGAGATAGTGCGTCACATAAGCCAAACATAGTGTGAATATTTTAATAAGTTTGAATGCTGTGGCACATTTGAATTGTACTGTATCTTTTGAAACATCCCTTACTTTGCCTTAATCGTATATAGCACAGTGTCATTACTGTGTTGTTGAGATGAAGGGCCGGCCGGAGTGGCCGAGCGGTTGTAGGCGCTACAGTCTGGAACTGCGCGACCGCTACAGTCGCAGGTTCGAATTCTTCCTCGGGCATGGATGTGTGTGATGTCCTTAGGTTAGGTAGGTTTAAGTAGTTCTAAGTTCTAGGGGACTGATGACCTCAGAAGTTAAGTCCCGTAGTGCTCAGAGGCATTTGAAACATTTTTTTGACATGAAGGTAGTCTGCTGCTTTATGGGAGTGCAAGTGTTTGTCTGAGGAATATCGGTAGATTTTGACGTAGCTGAATTCCACAAATTTTTGTTAGTTCACCCACCAAAAGTGATTCAAACATTACAGATTGGCACTTATTTTTTAATAAATCGACTAATTTACGTGCCTAAATTTTTACTTGGCGGCAGAGATTTCTTACTGTTCTATACCTAACGGTCTCCTTAAAATATGAGATTGGGCTGCTAAGATTTTTTTCTCCCCTACTACCCTACCGTCAACTGAGCGTGAAATTCAGTCTGTTGTTATACTCACCCATCAGGTCCCGTGAAGCACCACCGGTACCACCCATTTCGTTAGGCACCAGATCTCTGTCCACATGTTTGAATAACTCTTGCGATCCCGGGAGATGGACGTGAATCTGTAGGCAAGTAATTCATTAGTGGTAAATGACTTCACACAATTTCTGTCACTGTATTAGGAGCGTGCCACATTTATATACAGCATTACAAAGAGCAAGGAAAAACTTGTGTGAAGTGGTTCACGTTTAATTTAAGTTATTTGTTTTAGTATCCCACTTCTTGACTGGAATGACATAAGCTTGTCGTTACGGAACGCAATGCATGAGACTTTTAGGCTCAATGAGCGCGGGGGTAGTAGAGAACCTATTGTAAGGACGCAATAAAGAAGGAGGCAACAAAGCCTGCGAGAGAGTAATGATGGAGCCTTCGTTTTAATAAAGTCACAGTAACTAAAACAATAAGTGATCCTTGCCTCAATGGTCTAAGGGAACTGCTGATATTCTTCCTGGGGACCGTAGCAGATCGGTATCATGACCACTTGAGACAGGCGTGGAAGTGTGAAGTGCTAGGCTCTGCACCTATTGAAAATTTTCCGACAGTCACCTTATACTCGTAGTTAGAGACACAACGGTAGTCGAATAATATTATTGAAACACTCATACTGTATATTTAGTTGATATCGCCTATGTGAGGGCTAAAACGTAGCACAGGACGTGGAGAAACGTGCATAAATTTTTATCGTCCTTGCATACGTTTGGAATGATGGCAATAGAAACCTATGCCCCCATAGTAACACTACCAAAAACAGGTAGTATACAAATAGTACTGTCTATGGGGAAAATTTAATTTAGAAACCGTGGAACTGCTGAAAACACGTTAATGTTAAGCATTTAACTGTAACAATCCAATACTTGTAATAAACAATTTTGGAATGCATTCGTATTTCATTTTAACCGTTAAAATACGTACAATAACTGAATATTAGAAGTACTGTATGACTCGAGAACTTACAGATTCAGTGTCTATGTCCGCATACACTATCTTAAATATGGAAATATGATGTTGAAGTTACATTTACAAATATCGGAATAACAAAAACTTGCTCATTCTAGGAGAAAGTTCAAACTTGACAACATTTATTTCCTACGAAGTTCAAGACCAACGTATTACTTCCTATTCCCTACTGCACTTATTACTTTTTTAAACTTTTGGGAATTTAAACATTACCGTCCACTGTACAGTTTGAGCAAAATTAATAACTGGTTTCCTTTTTCTCTATGTTGTCTTGTTTATTTTGTTCCAAAACATTGAACCAAAATCTGTTTCGGAAACATCTCTAATTCTTAAAAAGAAGCAAGCCTGGTTAAATTCCGCATACTAAATCAGAACTTCACTGACAAACACTTAGAAGGTGCCAGCATGGACCAAACCTATGAAAAAACTCTATAAACACGGCTCTGAAACACATATCTTAAGAGCTAGACTCTTGTGTCACAGATGGGAAGATGAACAAGCTCATAGATCTTAAGCTACGCACTTTACAGCCCGTGCTTACCAGACTTTTCTCTTGTTTTACTTCATACTACCACCTCTGGGAATTCTAGTTCACCAAGTTTTTTTGGGTATTTATAGTCACAACCTTGTCTCATTGGTGATCATAGTGTGGAACATTAGCTCTCCGACTAGCTTTGCACTGTTAAGTACAGATTTCACACTGCCCGCTAAATGTACATAAAGGTCCATTAAAGAATGTACAACTTTTTTTTTATTTTTAACCTTATGCCTTGTTTGATGCGGCCCGCCACGAATTCCTCTCCTATGCCAACCGCTTCATCTCAGAGAAGCACCGGAAACCTACGCTTTCAATTATTTGCTGCATGTATTCCGACTCTGTCTTCCTCAACAGCTCCCTCTAGTCCATTGGAAGTCATTCCTGACGTCTTAACAGATGTCCTATCGTCCTGTCCCTTCTCCTTGTCAGTGTTTTCTACATATTCCTTTCCTCCGCGATTCTGCGCAGAACGTCCTAACTCCTTACCTTATCAGTCTACCTAATTTTCAGCACTCGCCTGTAAGACCACACCTCAAATGTTTTGATTCTCTTCTGTTCCGGTTTTCCCATACTCCATATTTCACTACCATATAATGTTGTGCTCCAAACATAAATTCTCAGAATTTCTTCCTCAAATTAAGGCCTGTGTTTGATACTAGTAGACTTCTCTTGGCCATAAGTGCCCTTTCTGTCAGTGATAATTTGCTTTTGATGTCCTTGCTCCATTCATCATTGGTTATTTTCTGCCTAGGTAGCAGAATTCCTTAAGTACATATACTTCGTGACCATTAATCCTGATGTTAAGTTTCTCGCCGTTCTCCTTTCTGCTGCTTCTCTTTACTTTCACCTTTCTTCTATTTACTCTCAATCCACATTCTTTACTCATTAGATGGTTCACTCCATTGAGCATATCATGTAATTCTTCTTCACTTTCACTCAGGATACCAATGTCATCGGCGAATCGTGTCATTGATATGTTTTCACCTTGAATTTTAATTCCACTCCTGAACCTTTCTTTTATTTCCATCATTGCTTCTTCGATGTACAGATTCAACAGTAGGGGGAGGGGGGGGGGTGGAGGAGATTGCCTCCCTACCTTGCACCCTTTTTAATACGAGCGCTTCGTTCTTGGTCGTCCACTCTTATTATCCCCTCTTCGTTCTGGTACATATTGTATATTACCCGTCTCTCCCTGTAACTTATCCCTTTTGTCTGGGGTTTTCGAACATCTTGCTCCATTTAACATTGTAGAACGCTTTCTTCAGGTCCACAAGTCCTATGAACGTGTCTTGATTTTTCTTTAGTCTTGCTCCCCTCTTATCAAATGGTTCAAATGGCTCTGAGCACTATGGGACTTAACACCTGAGATCATCAGTCCCCTAGATCTTAGAACTACTTAAACCTAACTAACCTAAGGACATCACACACATCCATGCCCGGGGCAGAATTCGAACCTGCGGCCGTAGCGGTCGCGCGGTTCGAGACTGAAGCGCCTAGAACGGCTCGGCCACTGCTGCCGGCTCCCCCTTATCTCCTGATAGAGATGATTACTTATTATTCGAAATAATGCACTGATATATGGAACTGTCAGTCAAGTTGAACAGTCGATCACTTCGGGGAGATACACTGTATACACATTTATGTATGTATGTTCCACATCTCCACGTAACTCACTGGCCCGATTTCAAGCAAATTTGGTACACATTTTGAAGGGTCTTGATATTAGCCCCTTCATAATGTTTAAATAAAATGTAACATAATTTCACATGTCCTTATACCAATTCAGTAGACACCCCAGGAAAAGTAATCACCAGCTAAGCATGTCCAATTAGCCACAACTCATACATTCGCTGAATCTATATTTATTCTATGTCTCATTTTATATCCGTGTTTTAATTTCTTACCCATCTGGGCTTCCTACACCTTCTCTACAGTTAATTAAATGTGTTTATATTGTACTGCTATACTCCTTTCTTAGAATGACAGAGTGCTTGAAGGCGTATGTATATCGAGTTTCCGTAAATGTCTGGTGACGGGTAAACTTCTTATCTGCTACTGTGGCATTTTTTCCAGCTTTGGTGTAAGGTCGGATGGTGGCAAAGAGGTTTCGTTCCCTTTTAGTGGAAGCGCTATTGTGCTTTTGGCAATGTGCGGAGGGGTGTTCTTTGACAAAGTCCGCTACCTGTAAATTGGGATCTCGATTAGGTCTGGGTGTTGCTCACTCGCTCTTGGGATTTTGAAGAGAGAGGTTGCCCATGGCAGCTCGTTTGCAGCAATCAATATGCAAACTGAGTCTGTGTGTGAGTTTCAGTCTAGTCGAAGTTTTAATTCATTTCTTTTCTACCTTCAGATCTTTGTCATCATGCAGAATATTTCATTCGAAATCAAAAGTTTTAGGCTTTTTTGTAATTGTTTGATTTTACTAGTAGTTACTATCTTCAACCAGAAATATAGATGCGTGGTGTACGAACTCTACCTAGTCTCAATTAGAATTAGTACCAACGTGAATGTGCATGTGTTTGTGTGTGTCTTATATTATTTCTTCTTCTGTTTCCTTAGCTTCGGCGGTATTCCGTAATTTCCGTCTGTCAGTGGGTGTGCCTCTATTGGCTCACTCCCACGTGCTCTTGGTATCTGTTTCATCTTGTAATTATTCTGGGATAATTTCCTTATATGGGTAGTCTCTCCTACGTATTAACACGTATTAACCGAATTTTCGGAATATTTAAGTCTTTTTGGTCTGACTTAGTGTGGCTAGGGCCACGTGACTGAAAAACAAACGAGCATTTAGTTCTTCGGTTTTCCATTTTTATTCTATACTTGCCTGCACGTGCGTGCTGTGTTTTACAGGCACTGCCGATTTGGTCTGCATTTCGGATCGTAATTCTCGTTCAATTCCACGGCTTGAGTTTTCCCTACTTACGCCAGTGAAGCAAACCTTTTGCAGACTATATGTGTTTGTGGTGCATGTAATTCTTCTAGGCACTTTTCTGTCTACTGTGTGGTGTTGTTATGAATTTGAAGTGGCTATGTCAAGCAGGCACCAGCAATCGTTACGTTTTTATATAACTATGCAGTGCTTTTCTAATTTGATTAGGTAAAATAAATTTTAAATCTAGTTTAAACTAAATTTCACTGTTAATGGTTTATCCCACATATCACAAACTCTGTTTCATTGGATACATTTGACATCGTTTGTTCCTTGTACAGTTCATGCAAGCCTATGTATTTAATTATTTATTTATTATTTAATCGCTTGCTAAGTAAAATTTGAATTTTATAAAGTATATTCCTTATGAACAGATCGATTGCCTAACGGAGAACAGATTGCACACTTTCATTTGAGGAGAGGGCCTTAGACACCTTGCGGTAAATTACAATAGTTTATTATTCGCGTAATTTTAATAGACACAGTTCACAATTTCCACAGATACCCCTCATAATCCCTACAGCTAACTTTGAACGTGCCTTACTGTCTGGAGAGAATCACTATGGCGATAAGAACCACATACCTATCAGAGGAGCGGGAAGAAAGTGAAAAATTGTGTAGCTTACGACACTCGAACACTTTATTCATCTAGTATTTGAAAATGAGAGGACATAGTGATTTGCAAAAATCTTCACACACAGTTTCCAAACTTTACGAAATCCTTTGTCGCTAGTAGCCCCCACAAAATGATGGAAGTAAAAAAGTTTAACGCTTTCCACTTTAATGCAAGAAACTCCCACACTACGCTGTAATTTATTGCTTTTTTACTACTAACTGGATAAAAAACAAATTTTGCCACAGTATTTTTATATACCACAGAATCTACGTGGAAAATTATATTATTGTACGAAACGTAGTTAATGGCTCTGAGCACTATGCGACTGAACTTCTGAGGTCATCAGTCGCCTAGAACTTAGAACTAATTAAACCTAATTAACCTAAGGACATCACACGCATCCATGCCCGGGGCAGGATTCGAACCTGCGACCGCAGCGGTCGCTCGGTTCCAGACTGTAGCGCCTAGAACCGCACGGCCACTCCGGCCGGCAAACGCAGTTGAGGACGACATCATAAACACTGAGATGCGTGAAAAAATACCGGATCGGCTTTGACTGTTTATTACGTCTTTAGTAGCAACTGCATTCACGACGTATTTGACAAAAAGTATTTGCCCATACCGCTAAATGTATCCGGAAAAGTTGTCACTCGACAACACACCCTCTTTGATTAGTAAGTAAAACGTCATTGATACCCAACTCAAACACCACTACTGACTACGTTCTGAATAAAAATCGTCAGCAATGGCGATGACTTCCTGCATGAGAACTTACCCTCGTACTGCCAACAGCTTTGTCAAAGAGGGCAGAGGAGAGGACAGAGGTTCTGGGCACTTTCTTGCCCTTAGTGTGGGAAACTGCCCTTACAGGCAGAAGAATCAGCAATGATCAACGGCATAAGGATGCGGAAGGCAATGGAAACCACTGCATTAAACACACATAGTGTGTATTCATAGGATATGCAACACAAAAAGTGTGTGATGATATCCCCATTGGCAAAAGATTCTGGACTAGCTCCTCATCCGGATCGTCACCATGGGACTGCCAAGGGGTGGGAGGTGGGGGAGGTGATCATCAGAAAAAAATTGAGTAACCAACGAAAGCGGAATCCTCTACGAGTCAGGGCGTGGAATGTCCGAAGCCTGAATGTGGTAGGGAAGCTAGAAAATCTGTAAAGGGAAAGCTAAGGCACAATCTAGGTACAGTAGGGGTCAGTGAAGTGAAATGGAGAAGTGACAAGAATTTCTGGTCAGATGGGTTTAGGGTAATATCAACAGGTACAGAAAATGGTATAACGGGAGTAGGATTCGTTATGAACAGGAAGGTAGGTCAGATAGTGAGTTGCGGTGAATAGTTCAGTTATAGGTTTGTTCTCATCAGAATCGATAGCAAATTAACACTGACAACGATAATTCAGGTATACGTGCTGAAGTAATAAGCCGTAGATGAATAGATAGAGGAAGTGTGTGAGGTTATTGAACGAGAAATTCACTATGTAAAGAGAGATTGGAATGCGGTTGTAGGGGAAAAGTGGAAGAAATGGTTACAGGGGAATAAGGGGTTGGTACAAGGAATTAGAGAGGAGAAAGACTAATTACACTTGGGAAAGGTCAGGAGAATATTTAAATAAGATTATATCATGGTCAGGTAGAGATTCCGAAATCAGATGCTGAATTGTAAGGCGTATCCTGAAGCAGATCACAATTTAGTAGTGATGAAAAGTAAGCTGTAAATTAATCAATATCACGAAGAATCAGTGCTCAAAGAAGTGGGATACTGAACTACTAAGGAATGAAGATATCCGCTCGAAGTTCTCTGAGGGTATAGATACTGAAATCAGGAATAGGTCAGTAAGAAGTTCGCTTGAAGAGGAATGGACATCTCTAAAAAGGGCAACTACAAAAGTTGGAAAGAAAAACTTAGGCAAAAAGAAGGTAACAGCGAAGAACCGTGGGTAACAGAATAAATATTTGAGTTGATCGGTGAAAGAATGAAGTACAAGAGCGTCCCTGGGAATTCAGGAATACAGAGATAAGGACACTTAGAAATGAGGCAAACAGGAAGTGTTCGGAAGCGAAGGCGAAATAATTCCATGAAAATGTGAGGAAACCGAAAAAGAAATGATTGCTCAGAGCACTGACTCATCATACAGAAAAATCAGAACAACGTTGAGTGAAATTGAAAGTAAGGTTGGTAACATTAAGAGTGCAATTGTATTTCACTGTTAAACGCAGAGGAAGAGCGGGTAGGTGGAAAGAGTTCACTGAAGACCTCTATATGGGTGAAGACTTATCTCATGACATGATATAAGAGGACACAGGAGTCGGTATAGAAGTGATAGCGGATCCAGTATTAGAATCAGAATTTAGACGAGCCTTCCAGGCTTTAAGATCGAATAAGTCAGTAGGGATAGATAGCATCCATTCAGAATTTCTAGAATCACTCGGGTAAATGGTGTGCAGAATGTACGAGTCTGGCGATTTACCATCTGACTTTTGGAAAAGAATTATCTACGGAATTCAGAAGATTGCAAGAGCCGGCAAGTTCTAGAACAATCGCACAATCAGCTAAACAACTCATACATGCGAGTTTCCGAAAAGAATAATAAACAAAAGAACGAAAAAGAAAATTTGGGATGTATTAGATGACGCTCAGTTTGGCTTTAAAGACACGTATATATGACTTGTCGACCTGTAACAGGCGTTCGACAATGTCAAATGGTGAAAGATGTACGAAATTGTTAGGAAAATTGAAGTAAGCACAGGGAAAGATGGGTAATATACAATATGTATAAGAACCAAGAACGAAGATGCTCGGATTAAAAAGGGTGTAAGACACCCCTTCTGTTCAATGTATACATCGAAGAAGCAATGACGGAAATAAACGTTCAAGAGTGGCATTATAATTCAAGGTGAAAGGACATGAATGATAAGATTCGTTGGTGACACTACTGTCCCCTGTGAAAGAAGAAGAAGAATTAAAATATTTGCTAAATGGAATGGAGCGAAAACGTATAATGAGTACAGAATATGGATTGAAATTAAATCGAATAAAGACGAAAGTAATGAGCAGTAACAGAAACGAGAACAGCGAAAGACCTAACATCAGGATTGGTAATCACGAAGTAAGCAGCAAACTAACACATAACGGAGGGATCAGGGAGGACATAAAAAGCAGACTAGCATTGGCAAAAAGATCATTCCTAGCCAAGAAAGGCTGTTAGTATGAATTATAGGCCTTAATTTGGGGAATGAATTTCTCAGAATATCCGTTTGGTGCACAGCATTGTACGGTAGTGAAATATAAACTACGGAAAAACAGGAACAGGATGTAATCGAAGGATTTGAGATGTGGTGCTATAGGAGAATGTTGAAAAATAGGTGGACTGATAATAAGGTAAGGAGTGAAGAGGTTCTCTGTAGAATCGGCGAGGAACAGAATGTAAGGAAACATTGACAAGAAGAATGGACGGGATTGTAGGATATCTCTTAAGACATCGCCGAATAACTTCCGTGGTACTAGAGGGAGATGCAGAGTATAAAAACTGTAGAGGAAAACTCGTATTGAAATATATCCAGCAAATAATTAAGGAAGTTGGTGCAAGTGCTGCTCTGAGACAAAGATGTTGGCGGTCCGTATCAAACCACTCAGACGGGAAAAAAAAACGTGTAGATCAGCAAATATGACTTCATAAACACTGAGCTGCATGAAGAAATGCCGCGTCATGCGCTATGTTTTAATTTATTTCGTCTTTGCAACTAACTCTATTCCCAAAAAAATACGCAGACAGTACAAAGATATATCACTAAATATATCTGCCAAATTACACCACTGTACGACGCATTGTTCAGGAGACATGACGTCAGTGAGAGTGAACTGCCGGAAATAGAAGCTACAGGAAGAAATTCACTAGAGATACAGGTGAAATATGTGTACAAATATGTATGTATTTTCGTAAATATATGTGCAATACACTGGGGACTGATGACCTCACATGTTAAGTCCCATAGTACTTAAAGCTATTTGCAATACACTAACAGAGAAAAATCTCAACACCGAATTCTAATCAATGTAGCGTAATGAAATTTCGGTTATACATTTGCTAGGTAATATATTTAAGCGATTAACATTGCAAGATCACTGGTTAATGAAGGCGTGAGATGAGCCCCTGGAAATGTAAAATGCTAGTACATTAATAGCAACTGTAAGCGCCAGAATGTTGAATGCAAGGACGCAAACATGTACGCGTTGTGTTGCACCAGTGCCGACTGTCAATTTGTGGGATGGTCATCCATACCAGTAGCGCTTCGTCGGTCAATACAGGGACGGTTAATGCTGTTTGTGGATGACACTGGAGTTGTCCGATCATGTCCCTTATGTATTCGACTGGAGACAGACCTGATGATCGAGCAACCCAAAGCAACATGTCGACACTTTGTAGAACGTGTTGGGTTACAACATCCGTATGAGGGCGAGCGTTATTCTGTTGAAAACACCACCAGGAATGTTGTTAATGAATGGAGGCAAAACAGGCCGAATTACCAGATTGTCGTACAAATTTGTAGTCAGAGTGCGTGGGCTAACCATGAGAGCGCTCCTGCTGTCATACGAAATCGCACCCCTCACCAAAATTCCAGGTGTAGGTCGAGTGTGTCTAGTACGCAGAGAGGTTGGCTGCAGGCCCGAAATTGGCGTCCTAACAATGCCACTGTTACCGAGGCAGAACACGCCTACATTAGGAAACACAACAGTTCTCAACATTGCCCTCCAGTGAGCTCTCGCATGACATCACTGAACTCGCAAATGGCGGTGGTTTGGTGTGAGTGGAATGTACTCTACAGGGGGGCCTGTCTTAGAATGTCTTTGATATAAGCGGTTTGTAACAGTTTGTTGTCTCATTGTGGTAGCAACCGCTGCTCCAATTGCTGCTGTGGACGCAGTGCGATGCACCAGAGCCACCCTCTCAGTAGTGCCACGCGGCAGTTCGCAGACCGGTCTTCTTGCGATCTTACATTCCCGTGACCACCGCTGCCAGCAGTCATGTTCAGTGGCTATGTTCCTGCCAAGGCTTTCTGCAATATCAGAGAAGATGCATCCAGCTTCTCGCAACCCTGTTACATTACCTATTTCAATCTTTGTTAGGTGTGGATTATGGTGTCTTTGTCGCCTTAAAGGCGTTCTTGATTAACTTCAGCTCATCGCGTCCAATCTCAAAGGTAATTACGCACACGAACGCTACACTTCTCATTTTAAAGCAAATTAGATTTGCATCCTCATAATAACGCTACTAGATCCATTGTTATACGACTAGCGCGAACTTTGAATACATGTCATCGAATGATGACTAACTTTGGTTTATGTCGCACAACTCCACCTTAGATTTGCCACTTTCTTTCCGTCAGTGCATATTAACATGTGCGTGTTCTGGCAAAGCTTCTCCTAAGTATCTGCGTTGATTTCAACCAAACGTGATACACATATTACTAGCTGTAAAGAAATACTGTGGGAATATGTACCAGCAACCTTCTAGTGGAGTGGAGGTGGTAAGGCTGAGAGGAAAGGGGAGAGGAGCATGTGGACTTGAACACAGATATGAGGGAGGAGGACTCACCGACAAAGAAATGGGAGGGGAGAAATGGAGGGAGGGGGGAATAGTAGATAGATATGACATCAAAAACACTGAGCTAAATGAAGAAATGGCGCGTCATGCGCTATGCTTCATTTCGTCTGTCAACTAACTCTATTTCCAACACATTACGCAGACAGCGTAAAAATACACCACTAAATATATCTGCCGAATTACACCACTGTAGGGCACATTGTTCAGGAGACATGCCTTCAGTGAGAGTGAACTGCCTGAAATAGAAGCTACAGGAAGAAAATCACTACAGATAAACAGGAAAGAGGAGAGATGGATATAGAGAGTGTGGAGTAGGCGATGATCTGAAAGAGGGAAGAAGAAGTGATGGGCATAGAGATGGGTGAGGAACAAATAAACGTATAAAGTGAAGAGAAGATGGACAGTGAGAAGAGGCAGAAATGGACCGAGAGAAGGGGAGCAGGAGATGGACAGAGAGAGAGGCAGCTGGAGATTGAATCGGAGGTGGGGAATGGAGGATATGGAGAGAAGCAGAGCAATTAGAGGAGGCAGGAGGAGACAGACAGAGACTGGGACAGGAGGAGAAAGACAGAGAATGGAGTCGCGAGGAGGTGAAGGAGATGGACAGAGAAGAGGGCGCGGGTAACAGGTAAAGAGGTGGGGGGGGGGGGGGAGTAGGTAGAGATGGGCTAAGAATCTGGGTTAAGTGCATACCTTTGCAATGCCAGGTAGTCAGCTAGTTGTATTATACAGGAAAAATATTCTAGAAATTAGTCTACTAAGCGTCGTTTTGGCAAATATCGGGTTCTGAAGTTCAAACGATCCCTACTCTTGGTGGTAATTAGTAAAAGAACAGATGGATTACTCGCTTCCAAAATTTGCTCACAATAACTGTCTAAATATAAGATATAAAGCGTTCTATAAATGTCAACAGCTTCCGAATCACGTTTGTTAGCATTTTATTGGTTCTATATTCGTAGTGAAACACAAAAGTTCTACTGTAACAGTACTGAATGTTGTGGGATTGGCAAAGGACAAATTTAGATTCCGATATGCCACTGGATGCCGATACCCAGGGTATTGTATTTAATGAAGACTTTTGCAAACTATTAAAATGAATTATTTTTAGGGTGCAACTGTGAACAGCAGAAAACAAGCAATGAGTAACAGTGAGAAAGAGGCAGCACGTGATGAAAAGTTGAAAATAAGAGGAAAGATATCAAAGCTGTGTTGAAATGTGCTGACATTGAAAGCAAGAAAGACAAATGAAAGGTTAGGACTCGTCAAGAAAGCTATCCATAAAAACATTACGATCTCAGTAACAGCCTTATTAGGAGAGACGTCTCTAACTTTTATTTCTGCAATGCAATACTGGAGAGCAGTATAAGTGGACGTTAGCATTCGGGAAGAATGTGCGTCCAAGGATAAGAAGGCAATTTGGATGTACTAAACGCAAAGGTAATTTGAATACTGAACATAAAAGACGTGGAATACCTAGAAAAATACGTTAATGTTACGAGAATACATTTTGGAGGAAGCACGGGTCAGAAACGTTTTAGATGGATACAATCATTATGTAGGAACGATTAAGGACTCTAGAAGAGTCACTCATGCTGGTGTGAAATAATTATTTGATACTTAAGAACAGTCTAATAGAGAAACCCGTTACTGGAGCTAACGGGGCAGGAAGTATCTTGTATTATACGATTGTTGCATATTCAGAATGTGAAATAGCGTCTGTAGTACTGTTTCGGTGAAAGTAACAATCGGTTCACTTCATTGTGTTCATTTAGTAAATAATTCAACAACAATACTATTACTACCGACGTAACATTTTTCGTTTTCAATAACTTAGTGGGTCATAATTGTCTGGAATATGGAAAATTAGTTGCTTAACTGCTACATTTCTAATACTGAGAGTAAGAACACACATATGGCTCTGAGCACTATGGGACTTAACATCTGAGGTCATCAGTCCCCTAGAACTCAGAACTACTTAAACCTAACTAATCTAAGGAAATCACACACATGCATGCCCGAGGCAGGATTCGAACCTGCCACGGTAGCAGTCGCGCGGTTCCGGACTGAAGCGCCTAGAACCGCTCGGCACCGCGGCCGGAAGAGTAATAACAATCATTTGCTACTCACAAGACATAAAAATTAACTATGCACGGGGCTGATTGGTGTATTTAAGGCTGATTAGTGTATTTACATCGATCGAAGCCAGACACAGAATCGTTGCTCATTGAAATTAGGAGCTATCTCAGTAGCAGAAATTCATTTATGAATGATAAAACAGAAGATAGTAGACACAAAAGTTTGAAATTCACTGTGACCGACAGTATTTTTTTCATAAGCAGGTGCGTCTGCGTAGTTTAAGAAGCGTCAAATGTGCTTACTAACCGATTATCGAATAAATATACCGCTTTTTCTTTTAATATGCAGTTAAAAATAACCGTCCTGTAATTCATAAATTCGAAATTTTCATTTCTTATTCTTAATGGTTGTTTATTTCAGTTTCGTGCCGTCATATTCCAGTCAGAGACGTGTTAAGGCAAAGGAGAAACTTCAGTGGTTTTGCAAATCAAATTTATTACATAATACATATAAACTGGCGAACATCACTGCTTTTTGGGCTATCATTAAAACCAATTACCAGAGCGCTTGTAGTCAAATCCACTTACTCACCCTGCTCCGCAGTTTCTCCGGAATGGCTGGATACACGATTGAAAGTAACATATCAATTACCTTCGGTGCATTTATCAAGTGTACGGCCACAATACGGCGGGAATATGCTCTCTGTGAAATGCACATGAAAACAAAAGGGACAACGTTAGTTTACAGTGCAACACATAGATATAGATTAATTAATATTGTGAAACGTATCAGTCAATCTGAGAAAAATTTAAGGTGAAAATCATATTATGCTGCCAACCATTAGACTTAAGATTAAGTCCCATGTTGGTTCTTAAATTCGTGCGCAGCTTCCATTTGAAGCAGTTAATGCGATTCGTGCACAATTCCATGTATACGTTGGTTCTTCTCCCCTTTCCTTTGCTCCGATTCCCCTCCCCCCCCCCCCCAAACTTTCTCTTTCCCTCTCTCTCCATCTTTTAAAATACCAAATACACCCCGTAAAAGAACCCTGCGGGAGCTCCAGTGAAGCAAGTTGAGACATCGCTGATTCCATCATCGAAGGAATTATTTGTGTGGGAACATCGTTACGGGTCGGACAGAGGTACATGAATTAGAACATTCTTTGGATATGATATTAATACCGTAAATATGTGATATATTCGGCAGAATAGATTCAGTACCTGATTTGTGAGTTTTAACAAAAATTTATGCTTAATCGCACCTAATCAAAGGCGAATGAGTTTTCCTAACAAGACCTACATTTTGGAGCAAAATTACTTAAAATGGGACAATTTTTAACCAAACCTCTTGCTCGTTATTAAGACGAAGAGCAATACAAGAGTGAGGAATATGACGTAAAACTGCACTTATGAATACTTATAATCCCGCAGATAATATCGAAGACCGTTGGCGACAGCTGAATTCAGTTGTACAGAATATCTGCACAGCAGCTCGTCGCATGTGTTAATTTGTAAGATACGAGGGTGAATCAAATGAGAACCTTAAAGCCGGCCGCGGTGGTCTAGCGGTTCTGGCGCTGCAGTCCGGAACCGCGGGACTGCTACGGTCGCAGGTTCGAATCCTGCCTCGGGCATGGGTGTGTGTGATGTCCTTACGTTAGTCAGGTTTAAGTAGTTCTAAGTTCTAGGGGACTTATGACCTAAGATGTTGAGTCCCATAGTGCTCAGAGCCATTTGAACCATTTTTGAAAACCTTAAATATTTTTTAAATATTATTTATTGTGCAGAAGTGGTACAAGGCTGTATCACTTTTCAACATAATCTCCCCCACGCTCAATGCTTACAAAGTGTATAAATTCCTCTAGAAAAAAATTCTTTTGGTAGTCCGCGCAACCACTCATGCACCGTGTGGCGTACCTCTTCTTCAGAACGGAACTTCTTTCCTCCCATTGCGTCTTTGAGTGGTCCAAACATACGGAAATCGCCTGCGGCCAGGTCTGGTGAGTGTGGTGGATAAGGAAGACACTCGTTTCCGGTTTGGTGGAGGTGAACCCAGGTTTCGTCCCCAGTAACGATTCTTGCAAGGAAGCCGTCACCTTCTCGTTCAAAGCGCCGAAGAAGTTCTTCACAAGCATCAACACGTCGTTCTCTCATTTCAGGAATCAGCTGCCGTGGCACCCATCTTCGTGAAACTGGAGCACATCACGCACAATGTAGTGTGCTGACGCATGACTAATCTGTAAACATGCTGCAATGTCATTCAGTGACACTCGGCGGTTTTCCTACACTATGGCTTCAACTGCTGCAACGTTCTGTGGAGTCACAACTCGTTGTGCCTGATCTGGACGAGGAGCATCTTCCACTGAAGCCACACCATTTGCGAACTTCCTACTCCATTCGTAGACTTGCTGCTGAGACAACTATGCATCACCCTACTGAACCTTCATTCGTCGATGAATTTAAATAGGTTTCACACCTTCACTACGCGAAAACCGAATAACGGAACGCTGTTCTTCCATGGTACAAGTCGCAAGTGGGGCAGCAATCTTTATACTGACACTGCGACGGCATGTGTGCATCTGCACTATGCTGCCACCTACAAGCGATTCTGCACGCTGTTTGTAGCACGCTACCAACTTACAGGACAACGGCGCGAAATTTCGATTTGTTTTTACAAATTCAAGGTTTTCATTTGACTCACCCTCGTAAATCGTTATTATTATGTAATATCATTCTCAAAGGAGACAGTCAGTAGATAACATAAACAACAACAAGTACAACAAGTACTACTAATATTATTGTATCAATTAAGCTATCCTAACTTAATGATTATAAATTTTTTACTTCAGTACAAATTTTACTTGTTTGATGAAACTCTCCACGCTAGCCTACCCATCTAAGCCTCATCATCTCCGAACAATTACCGTAACCTACACCAATTTGAATGCGCTTGCCGTATCCTTGCCTTATTCTCCCTCCAGTTTTTACCCTCAACACTCACATTTATACTACCAAATTGACGATTCCTTGATGCCTCAGGATGAATCCTCTCTAGTGATCTTTTCTTCCTACATCTGCATCAACAGTCATACTCCGGAAGCCCATCGTATGGTGCGTGCCGGAAGGTGTCCTATAACACTACCAGTCATTTTCCTTTCTGTTCACTCATAAATAGAGCGAGGGAAAAACAACTATCTGTATGCCCCATACGAGCCATAATCTCTAAAAATGGCTCAGAGCATTATGTGACTTAACATCTAAGGTAATCAGTCCCCTAGAACTTAGAACTACTTAAACCTAACCAACCTAAGGACATCACAAACATCCACGCCCGAGGCAGGATTCGAACCTGCGACCGTAGCGGTCGCGCGGTTTGAGACTGAAGCGCCTAGAACCGCTCGGCCACGCAGGCCGGCCCATAATCTCTTCTAATTTTATCTTCATGATTCTTACGAGAAAAATTTACGTTGGCGGCAGTCAGTCTGAAACGCCCGTTATCTAAATTTTCTCATGAGCGCTTCTCGATATGTCGCCTTCCCTCTAGTGATTCCCAACTGAGTTCCAGAAGCATCTCCGTACTACTTGCTTGACGTTCGAATCTGCCACTAACAAACCTAGCAGCCCACCTCCTCATAGCTTCGATGTCTTCCTTTAATTCGACAAGATGCGGATCCCAAACAGTCTAACAGTACTCAACAACAGTTCACGTTAGTGTCATGAATGCGGACTCGTTTACAGATGAAGCACACTTTCCTAAAATTCTTCCAACAACCTGAAGTCTGCCACTCACCTCCCCCAGTATTCCATTTCATATTATGTTGTTTTGTAGGGCGGGCAACCACAGCCAAACTTCGACATTTTTCCAAAGAAAATTCCGCACTGGCTGTACCAATGATTTTTATTAAATCTGCGACCGGTTCCGCGCCACTTATCGGGGCATCCTCAGGCAATCTGTCAAAAAATAATATAATAAAGAGCTCATATAAACTATTCGATCCCTCATTTCTGGGGTACAAACTGAACTTTTGAACAATCAGTTTTTTGAATGAGGCAAGAAAGTACTCACATACGCTATTTATAACATGGTAACGTTGATCATTGCCCCGTAGCCACTCCCCAACATTCACGTCCAATATACCGCCATCTGGTGAAAGCGGTAGTTAAAGTTTAAAAATATTTTTTTAAAAAATTTTAAATGATGGGAGCGGCAATGACCTAGAAAATAAGAAAATAAAAAGAATACGATGCTGATAAAACTCCCCTAAACACGAACGACGAACAGCGCAACCATTACATGATCAAACAGCGGAATTAGGGCCATGTAAACATATCAGAACTTACCGTGCAAGCTGAGAGGAGCCGCGCGACACTGGACACGCCAGAGGCCGGATGACGTGTACAAGATGTGAAGAGAGGGTGGGAGGGGAGGGGTGCTGAACATTTCATAAACAAATTCTTATGTCTATTTTTTTTAAAGTCTAATACCATACTAGGTGGCCAATATAAAATACGGCAGTTAGTTAAAACCGTAAGAATAATAAATGTGGTGGTTCAAAATATGGTTCAAATGGCTTTGAGCACTATGGGACTTAACTTCTGAGTTCATCAGTCCCCTAGAACTTAGAACTACTTAAACCTAACTAACCTAAGGACATGACACACATTCATGTCCGAGGCAGGATTCGGACCTGCGACCGTAGAGGTCGCGCGGTTCCAGACTGTAGCGCCTAGAACCGCTCGGCCACACCGGCCACCCAAATGTGGTGGTTCTGAATGCGTAAGGCCCTGAGTACGCATAAAAATATATAGGACAGAACCTACCAACAAGAGAACTATAGGGGTAAAGCTACCTGTTTAAGTACTCAAAATTTTCTAAATGACCCTTGTGCCTCAGAGCGATCTGGGCATTAAGTGAGGAGCGATGGGATTTCAACCTCTTCCAAAACATTAAGGGTGTTGTCCTTATTTTCCACGTGTAACACCCGCATGTTGTTCTGGATAGCGGGTCACCATATCACCGATTGATGCTACTGTTTGCGCTCTTCGTTGTTCGTGTTTAGGGGAGCTTTATAAGCATCGTATTTTATTTTTATTTTCTAGGTCATT
This sequence comes from Schistocerca cancellata, assembly GCF_023864275.1. Taxonomy (NCBI): domain Eukaryota; kingdom Metazoa; phylum Arthropoda; class Insecta; order Orthoptera; family Acrididae; genus Schistocerca; species Schistocerca cancellata. Next base: position 614,108,448 of record NC_064630.1, on the reverse strand, counting down.
GCCGCTCCTATCATTTAAAAATTATTTAAAAAAGATTTTTAAATTTTAACTACCGCTCTCACCAGGTGACGGTATATTGGACGTGAATGTTGGGGAGTGGCTACGGGGCAATGCTCAGCGTTACCTTGTTATAAATAGCGTATGTGAGTACTTTCTTGTCTCATTCAAAAAACTGATTGTTTAAATGTTCAGTCTATACCTCAGAACTGAGGGATTGAATAGTTTATATGAGCTCTTATTATATTATTTTTTGTACAGATTGCCTGAGGGTGCACCGATAAGTGGTGCAGAACCGGTCGCAGATTTAATAAAAATCATTGATACAGGCAGTGCGGAATTTTCTTTGGAAAAATATTTCATATTATTTTGCAATGTAACGCCTAGACATTTAATCGACGAGACTGTGTCAAGCAGCACGCTACTGGTACTGTATTCGAACATAATGGGCTTGTTTCTCCTACTCTTCTGCATTAACTAACATTTTTCTTAACTTAGAGCAAGCTGCAGGTCACCACACCAACTAAAATTTTGTCTAACTCATCTTTTCTTCTCCTACACTCAACAGCGACACCTTCCTATGATCAGCAACCAATCATTGACTGCTGCTTAACCTGTCCGACAGAAAATTTATGTACATAGAAAACCACACTACCGTGGGCCACTCCTGACCATACCCTTGTCTCCGATGAACACTCGCCGTCGAGGACAACGTACTTGGTTCCGATACTTCAGAACTCGTGGAGCCACTCTCATACCAGGGAACCTATTTTGTATGATTGTACCCTCGTTAACAATCAACAGTGTCGTGTGGTGTGGTGTCAAATGCTCTAGGGAAATCTAGGAATATATAATCCGCCTGTCGGCCTTCATTAAGGCTTCTCAGGATCTCATGCCAGAAATGACAGTTCCGCACGAGCGATGCTTTCTAAAACCGTGCATATTTGTGGACAGAAGCTTTTCCTTCTCAATGAAATTTGTTATATGCGAACTCAGAATCTGTTCAGCCGCAGCAAATGGATGTTAAGGACATTGGCTCTGAGCACTATGGGACTCAACTGCTGTGGTCAGAAGTCCCCTAGAACTTAGAACTACTTAAACCTAACTAACCTAAGGACATCACACACATCCATGCCCGAGGCAGGATTCGAACCTGCGACCGTAGCGGTCGTGCGGTTCCAGACTGTAGCGCCTTTAACCGCTCGGCCACTCCGGCCGGCGTTAAGGACATTCTTCTGTAATTTTGCTGAGTAGCTCTTTCACCCTTCTTATACAGAGGAGTGACCTGCCCCTTTTTTTTCCAGTGGGCCAATGCTGTAGAGTACGTTTCGCAAAACCGAATTTATTTGGGTACCATCAGGACCTGGTGACTTATTTACTTTCAATACTTTTAGTTGTTTGTCTACACCAGTGATGCTTATTACTATATTCTCCATGCGGGAGTCCATGCAACGGTCAAACGACGGTATGTTTTTACAATCCTTCTGCGTGAACGATTTCTTGAATGCCAAATTTAAAACTTCGGCTTTTGTTCTCTTATGCTCCCCCCCCCCCCTTTCCCCTACACTTATCAACTAGTGACTGGATAGAAGCCTTAGATCTACTTAGTGGTTTTACGTAGGACCTACACTTTCTCGAGAGTCCGCCCCAGTAGCTGAGTGGTCAGCGTGACGGATTGCCGTCCTCCGGGCCCGGGTTCGATTCCCGGCTGGGTCGGAGATTTTCTCCGCTCAGGGACTGGGTGTTGTGTTGTGTTCATCATCATTTCATCCCCATCCGGCGTGCAGGTCGCCCAATGTGGCGCCGAATGTAATAAGACCTGCGCCAAGGCGGCCGGACCTGCCCCGCGAGGGGCCTCCCAGCCGATGACGCCAAACGATCATCATCATCACTTTCTCGAGTTCTGGGCAAGGCAGGTTGCTAAGGTGTGACGGTGGTAGTTGCCGTAAGCTTTGCGCATCGCTCTTTTTGCAGACTCGCTAATATGTATTAAGTTTTGCATGTGGTCATTTGCGAGCTCTGTTTGGAACAGAGCGTGCAACTACCTTTGCTTCCTAAGCGTTTCTTTCAGTCAACTTGTGCCAAGTTTTTCCGCCTATCTCGATTTATTATCTGCTCATTAGTTATTACATCTAACCATCTAATCTTCAACTGCCATCCGTAGAATTATAACAAATAATAATATCAACTAAGCTATCTTAATTTAATAATTTATTCCACTTTCGGATTCATATAAATATAGTTAAAATAATTACTCGTTTAGAAGGTAGGGACAAAACACCTTCTTAATTTATTTCCTGGCAACATTTACATCTAGATTTTCGTCACCACTATGGCTGCTAGTTCGTAATTCTACATAGAATTTCTTTTCGGAGCTCCACTACTCTGTTCAGCGTACATTACGTAATATTGTCAAGCGATATCACTAGAAACAAATAGAAAAACTAGGCAGGCATTTAGATAGCAACTACGCCTACAAACAAATTAGTCACAGCAACTAGATAATGAAATACTTGCTTCCATAGATTTTGTAGTTCTAATTGACTACAATGACAGAAATATGACAGCGAATTTTTTTAATTTTGAAATCTACTAAATGGTTAGTGATAGATGGCCTTCATTATGAATATAATCATGGTCAATGCAGAAATGGAGTCAGATTCGGTTATGCATCAGACGCGATCGTATACTCCGAGCTATACATCTCTGTAGGACTGCCTGTTGCGAAGAAACCGGTTTTCAGAGACCTGCTTTGCGTAATTTTGACCGTGAATTCGGTTATTTAAACTCAAAGGAAACCTGTATTACTTTCCTAACTTACCGAAAGGAACCATGTAAAAGTCTTGTTACAAACATCAGTAGAACATTTAACACGAAAACTCTCACAAATACATTCGTGAATAATTAAGAAACAACGATAATTTCGTTTAGATACAACTGTAGAAGACAAATATACTCGCACATGACAATGAGGTTACCACAGTATGATTTCTTATTAAACGTAAACACAGTTTAGATAGGCTCCACCATGAGAAAATATTATCCTACTTCGCGTTTCTGTGGTCACTGGCTGGTCGGACGTAATCGTTGTATAGATTTGACTTCGTATATGAGCGATTACAACGTTCGATACGCATGGGTCTGAGTCTGACGTTCCTTACACGGTTTGAAAACAGTGTCTTATTCAATTCCACCCAATGATATTGATATTACGAACCATACGCTTTTAACAATCACGATCGCGAATTTACAGTTCTGGCGAGAACAGCGCCACACACTACAATCAATCTGAAAGTCTTCACGGCGATAGTTAATGTTTTAGTGCGCGTGGTAGCTCATTAAGTTGCACACGAGATATTAACTCGAAAGTATTTAGTTTAAACAATTCCGTTAGTTGCAAAATAGTTCAGTTCTCAGGACAATAATAGTACATTCCCGCAAACGTTGTCACTGCTGTTTATATTACTGAATGAAACTAACAATGTTAAGAGTCTAAAAAAAAGGAACGCGGCCATAAATTTCTATGTGCTTCAGTCTAGCACGATTACACAAGCTAAACCACACGGATCCCACAAAACTGTACACCATCCGTCTGCACTCTTCGCATGCAACTGTCGATATCGCCCTCACTTCTCTTTTCATACAATAGTGCTGCATATTGCAACTGACTCTGCACAGCGCATTGCACATAAGCATTACAAAGAAAATGAAACACGTTCTAAAACTTTTGCACATTGAGTTGGAAGAGATTCTTGCAGCAATGTAAATAAACCAAAACATAGTAACATATCGCATTAAAAAACAAAACTGAACAGAAAATAATATTCTAAACCATCAAAGATATATCGGGTGATCAAAAATTCAGTATAAATTTGAAAAAAAAAAAATTGTTCAAATGGCTCTGAGCACTGTGGGACTCAACTGCTGTGGTCATAAGTCCCCTAGAACTTAGAACTACTTAAACCTAACTAACCTAAGGACATCACACACATCCATGCCCGAGGCAGGATTCGAACCTGCGACCGTAGCGGTCGCGCGGTTCCAGACAGTAGCGCCTAGAACCGCTCGGCCATTCCGGCCGGCTAAATTTGAAAACTGAATAAATCATGGAATAATGTATATAGAAAGGTACAAATTGACACACATGCTTGGAATGACATGGGTTTTTATTAGAACAAAAAAAATACAAACGTTCAAAAAATGTCCGACAGATAGCGCTTCATCTGATCAGAACAGCAATAATTAGCATAACAAAGTAAGACAAAGCAAAGATGATGTTCTTTCCACGAAATGCTCAATATGTCCACCATCATTCCTCAACAATAGCTGTAGTCGAGGAATAATGTTGTGAACAGCACTGTAAAGCATGTCCGGAGTTATGGTGAGGCATTGGCGTCGGATGTTGTCTTCCAGCATCCCTAGAGATGTCGATCGATCACGGTATACTTGCGACTTCAGGTAACCCCAAAGCCTATAATGGCACGGACTGAGGTCTGGGGACCTGGGAGGCCAAGCATGACGGAAGTGGTGGCTGAGCACACGATCATAACCAAAGGACGCGTGCAAGAGATCTTTCACAAGTCTAGCAATATGGGGTGGGCGCCATTCTGCATAAACATCGTACGTTCCAGCAGGTGTTTATCAGCCAGGCTGGGAACGATGCGATTCTGTAACATAACGGCGTACCTCTCACTCGTCACGGTAGCAGTTTTGCTGTCCAGTGCCATCTGTCGGACATATTGTGAACTTTTTTTTCTGTTCTAATAAAACCCCATGTCATTCGAAGCATGTGTGTCAATTTTTACCTCTCTATCTACATTATTCCGTGGTTTGTTAAGTTTTCAAATTTATACTGACTTTTTGATCACCCTGTACGTACAGAATAAATAAAACGGAAGAAAAGAATTGAGAAAAAGAGAAAAATATCTCTCATTATTAGCAATATATTCACACTGTTCATAACATTAATATTTCGTGAGAGATACGCACCCTGACAATAGTTTCCAGTGCCCGAATGTCACGGACGCCTATCTTCATTACATGTGCAGCTGAAAGATTCTTCATATCCATGATGATAATGTAACCAATAGAATAGTCGAATGAAAGAATGTATTCTGTGGCCATTAGTTTCAATTTAGACACCATGAACATCTCCATGTTCGTTGCGTCGGGACAAATGTCAGTGAGGCAGGTTACTCGGTGACCGTCCTCCGTGAGACGTGGCATTATTACCAGAGTCCTGCAAAGTAGTAACAAACTGCTAAGGCAAAAATCGCTTAACGTCTACATCATACACTGAATAGAGTTTTCGAAACGAAAGAGTGATCTAGGCACGTACCAAGGACGAACGAACAGGGGCTTCCCGTCTTGGTGCCTTATTTTATGTTCATGCTCTACATTTTCTAAGCAAAAAAATATTTTTTCATACAAATAGTTGTTAACAAATAAAATTATATATGTTGAACACTATTTAAATATCTTTTGGACTGTATATTTACGAGCCTATACATCACAAAATGGCGGCCAAAAACCAGTGCGCCCCTAACAGTTCGTACGATTGAGGGTGAAGTATATGTCTGCAATCAAGATTAAACATATGTACGTTATCATAATTCAGTTACCTAGAGCATCAACAACGAAAATTAAATTTCCTGAAGTGCAGTTCAAAATGGCGGCCACTTGAAAATGTATGTACGGAAAATCGACCTATTTTGTTACCTTTAAATGAAAACAGATAACAAAATTTATGAAAAATTCATTTTCCCTTTAAGGTTCAAGCTAAAATTACAACTGCCCATTTTATTAAATCTAAATCGGCATCCAATTTTACCAAGCTGTTTTTTAATCGTGCAGATTACTTTAAAAACTTGACTTGAGAAATGCTATTTAAAGTTTTGAGTTAGTTTTTCTCTGTATACCTTTAAAACATTTCAACTTTCCATTAATCTGCTGTTCATTGTCCATACAGTGTGTAATGCGGGAAATGCATATCCTTCTATTTCCATCTATTGTACTATAGATTTTTCCTTATTTTGTCACCTGAAGATATGACATTTCTGTCTCTTTATATATTGTAATTGTTTTACTGTTTGTGTATATATATATATATGTGTTGGTTTGTTTTGTGAATATTATTTGTTTTTATACGCTGGGTCTGGCCTAGGGAAAACTATGCTATCGAACGAATACATCAATAGGTCGTGTGGAGAACCAAAATGTTTAGGATCTTAGGTAGTGTTAACTCTGCCGCGTGGAGTGCGGGCAAAGCAGAGGGAGTTTGGCTGGGGTGGTGCAGTGGAGCAGGTGTGTTGTGTGATGCTCCCGCGAGTTGCCGCGCTTTCGGGGTTGAACAGTATGTAATTGCACTCGACTTGCGATGATAGTTTCTGACACGGTGTCGCGGACGGGAAGCATTAGCTGGCGCACATCAAGAGCCCGTTTCGCCTGGTGACCGTGTCGAGAAGGAGGCGCGCCAACATCCAGCTTCTGCAACAGCGACGGCCGACAATGAGTGTCTGTCGCCACCTCCTCGATCGACGGCTTCAAACCTTCAATCAACCAACAAGGAAGACTGGAAGCACATAAAGTTTTAGAACTGTATGGCAGACCTCAGCTTTTAAAATTGTTGCATCACAAAATTACCTTTGTTGCTCATTGTCCCAATTGCATTACCAAGCAGGGTCCCTTCCTTTTCCGGAATGAACCCGAGTGTCGTTGAAATTCAAACGCCAGCATCATTCGATTTCACTGCTTTAATTTCAAAGTTCAGTTAAGGTATTCATAGCTGGCTACAATATTCAGATTACACAGTCACAAATTAAGAGAGCGAATTTTGTTACCGTATTTTAGCTTACCTGTGACTGCAGCTCAGCTTGGTATGTACTAAATTTTACTATTGTTAATTGTTCAGAATCGTTTAATTCAAGATCAAAGTTAAATCTCTTATTTCTAAATTGCGTAGATTCCAGTAGCTTTTGAAATGATTGTTGAGGTAGTCCAAGACTAACCGTATTTTACTGAATTTCGATGTGCTTCAGAAAGAAAGCTCACTATTAACTTCAGTCACTAAATTAACTTTCAATTTTCCGGTTTTATTAATTCTTTTGCTAAATTAAGACAGAGTGTAGTGAAATTTATTACTTTTGACAAACTTTCAGTTTTCACACTACACGTGTCAACCTTCAGTTGCCACGCTTCTAGTACTAATTATATGTGTAATAACCTTTCCTTTTCAGTTACTATAGTAATTGTCCATAGGACTGGCGACCGTAATTTCCCCCATATCTCAAATATGTAATTACCGCTAGTTAATTGTTAACGTAATGGCCGCACATTTACTTTCTTTATTAACTTTACCCCTTTTCAAAAGTAATTTCCACCAGTTTCATTGGCATTTTTCCTTTCATTTAGATGTAACCCTTTCCTCCCTCTTAACCGACAAATTAACTTCGGTGACGATTGCTTTTCCCAAATTTCCATTAGGTACAAGCGTTTTAATTTTTCACTGTCATTAAGGTCGATAAGTGAAGGGGAGGTTACAAGTGAACCTTCCTCTTCTCCGAACATCTCATCTTCAGAAACGCGAGGCTTTCTAGTTGCAATTATCTTAGCCACAGACCTAATCTGGAATGAGAGCCGTTCCTAATATGGGGGTAATTATTATCCGCCAATTGGTAATTATCATCCGCAAAGTAGTTATAAAATTTTATTGCAGTCAAACAGGAAACTTACAAGAACATCATCTTTCGACATAGTCTCCTTGCGTTTCAACGAACTTGATCCATTGTTGTACAAGCTTCCTGATTCCCTCATGAAAAAAGGTTGTCGTTGAGCTGCGAGCCAGGAATGCACCGTTTCTTTCACTGCTTCGTCAGAGACAAATCGACGGCCCCTTAATGCCTGTTTGAGTGGACCAAACAAATGAAAGTCAGAAGCATCAAGATCTGGCCTATATGGAGGATGATCCAGTACTTCATATTTGAGTTTCTGGAGCGTTTCAGCAATGTGGGCAACAGTATGTGGACGGGCATTGTCGTGCAACAACACAACACCTTTTGACAGCAATCCTCGGCGTTTGTTTCGAATTGCAGGCTTTCGCCTGGCGGTAAGCATCTCACTGTAACGTACACTGCTTATTTTTGTGCCCCTTTCCCCATAATGTTCCAGTACTGGACCTTGTGCGTCCCAAAAGGCCGTAAGCATCAGTTTTCCTGCGGACCGTTGGGTCTTGAACATCTTCTTCCACGGCGAATTTGGATGTTTCCATTCCATACTCAGCCGTTTGCTCTCCATGTTTCGTCACTAGTAATGATCCTGTCTAAGAAGTCGTCTCCTTCTTTATCATATCGATCCAAATGTTTTTTTGCAGATGTCCAAGCGTGTTTGTTTATGCAACTGTGTGAGCTGTTTTGGGACCCATTTTGCATAAACTTTATGAAACCCAAGTCACTTGTGGATGATTTGCAGGCAGAACCGTGACTAATTTTCAGATGACGTGCCACTTCTTCAATAGTTAATCGTGTGTCTAAGACAATCATTTCACGTGAACGCTCAATGGTTTCCTCATTTGTGGCGGTAAACGGTCGTCCGGCTCCTTCATCGTGCGTAACACTTGTGAAAACCATTTCGGAATTTTTCAATCCATTCATAGACACTCAGTTGTGGGAAAAAACTGTTCCCGTACTGTACCGAGAGTCTTCGACGAATTTCGGCCTTCCGACGACAAAAAACCGACCACTGAACGTTTCTCTTCCTTGGTGCATATAGACAGCGGAGCAGCCATGATTAACAGCACGGCAGCGATAATGAACCTAGCAACTTGAAAATTGAAAAGATATAACAACAAATAAATAAAGCATGCGTGATCAAAGTAAAACGACGGTACAACCAAATACACAAAAATATAACTAAATTGCGGATACTATTTGATTTACCCTCGTACTTCAGAGGTTTCTGGTCTCATTTCTTGATGAAAGAGCAAGCTGTGGCGCCGATAATCACTCCCATGACTTGAATGTAATGCAGGAACCTTTCATATGTCCTTAAAAATGACGTACGTCCTATTGTTAGTAATCTGTACGACTTTTATACTAGAAAATACGTGATTTAGGCGTAAGTCCAAATTAATGAACTCAGTGTTTCACGCTCCAAGTCATCTCTCCGTCAAAGTGTCGTCAGTCAGATGTCTGTGCACATCACAATAGCTTCAATAACTTCACTGATCAGTAGTGGTTTACGATCATAAGTGTCCATTTTCCTGTTTATGTCAGTTTCCTTCCGTTTATAACTTTCAGAACAGTAATCGTGCTGCGGTTTGTCATTCATTGGACTTCTGTGATAAGCTATCGCCATGACTGGATTTTTCATCTAACTTTTGTCGAAAGCTTGTAGTTGAGACATCAGGGGCGCTAGTACATCATTTATATCGATATATTTTTCGATGTAGAATGTTAGAACAGCTATACGGGGAAAGATATATCGATCGGAGTCGCAAACGGCCAAGTGCCGAGTACGTCTAGAATGGGCGTATGCTTGCTTCGATTCAAACGTGATTTTCAGTTATAAAAAATTATTTCCTGACAAAATACTTTTTATCACATATTATTAAGACAAAATAAGCATTAAAAACATTTTTTGGAACTTCGAGACCAAGATACCTCTTTAAATAAATAATACATATTGATGGAGCTAACCAGATATTGAATTTAATCACGGCATTTTCAATGTCAGTACTTAAAATTCTATAATAATGTAATGGTTGAGAGATCACTTGAGGCATAAATATCTCTCAAGTAGAATACTTTATATAACAAAACAAATAACTATATTTAATTTTTTCTGTGATATACGATATTTTATCATCATAAACTATTGACTTACACATATTTTATGATGTCTTGTATGTCGTCGCCCAGAGGGTCCCGGTTCAGTAAGAGCTCCGGAAATCTGTTCTTGAGTGTATAGTAGGCGTCCAACATCTTCTTACTTTTCTCGATGCTGCATTTGCAGCTGATGTACATACGTTCCAGGCGCCCATCGTCTGGCAAAATTATAAAATAAGGAATATTTGGCATGGTATAATATTACACGAATTATATATGACGGTAGTATCTGTTCCCGAAAGAACAGTTACCGTGGATGACCATGCAGCTTTGCTAGAAATCAAATGATAATTAAATGGACACCTTACCTGCAAACAGGCGTTGATGTAATTCTTTCGGGAACAGATACTACCGTCATATATAGTTAAAATATGGCTTCCCGGCCATTGACCTTCTTGTGCGAACGCACACGCTATGCCCGAACTCGTACGGGACTTGGTAGATTAATCTACCACGAGTAATGAGTATGATGGGCAAACATCTATTAGGCGCACTACGAATGTAGTGGTGTGTACATGTTGGGAATGTGGATCTCACGGGGAGCGTGCAAGGGATAAGTCCCTGGAGACGCACTATCGTCTGTGCCCGCGGTGGCTCAGATGGATAGAGCCTGTGCCATGTAAGCAGGAGATCCCGGGTTCGAGTCCCAGTTGGGGCACACATTTTCAACATGTCCTCAATGAAGTACATCAACGCCTATTTACAGCTAGGGTGTCCATTTAATTATTATTGTTAAGAAGAATGCAACAGCACTACCACCATTTAAAGGGAAAGCTAAGTTGGTATTCAGGGAGTTCAGTAAGTGGTCACCAAAATCTTGCTCGGATTGTTTCCTTGCAGAGAGTTATTTTCTCTATGTTTGCTTCTTGCAGTACGTATTCCGGATCCAGTCTTAAGCCTGTAAAAATTATGGATAGACTACTAGCGTAACTTTATTTGGTTTTCCTGTCTTTCAGATAATCAAGAGAAGTCCATTTCATTTGTTTCAAGTGACAATTTCAGCAGGCTGTCATCAGAATTTGCTGGTTCCACTAAAGATTTTAGGGAGGTTTTCCTAGGCGTTTGCCGGAACCTGAAACCCTGTCCCAAAAACCCCACTCATAGCCAGTGAGGATATTTGGTTAAAAAGAACAGTATTCTATAACAACCCACCCAACCCTCATGAGAAGGAGGTAAAAGATGTCGAAACGGAATCGGACTTGAGGACTCTCATGTCATGTTCTGTATATATCTATTCACTCTAGCAGTTGTACCCATAAGAAGAATAATTGAAGTTCCAAAAATGTCACCTCAAAAAGATACAATACGTAAATAAATTTGTATGCACATGTTTGCAATCTTTGTACACGTTGAAATCCCTGCGCCATGGTACCATAGCGTGCCTCTAAAGAGCCATAATTACACTGACAGAAAAAATTACACTGATGGAAAACACATGCTGTAAATGTCGTGGGCGTTAGATACTTTTGAGACTCGACGTGTAAACTAGATATTAGTCAAGAACGCGTTTAAGGCAATAAAGACCTGTAGGGGGATGTTCGACGTGGAGGGAAACTGTCAGGATGCGCCGTATTAAAACTCGTCCGAGATTCCCAAGTGATTTATTACTTCCAGCTACAGTGCCCCCAATTCCCCTCTGTCTGCATCACCAGGTCCCACAATGCTGAGGACACCACTCAGTTGTCTACTAAACGGCTTGGCATGGAATGGCTGCCTCATCAACCTGTGCAATGCACTGCTGTGTGTCGGCCTTGTACCGCCGCGGAGTTGTGGCGACATCAGAATGTGGGGGCAGTCGATTCAGTGATCTTCATCCATGTCACCTCAGCGCCACCTGCTGGTAGCTGCATTGCGGGCCTTGGCGTCCTTCCTCACCAGAATGGCTAAGATCGCAGTCACAACAAGTGGCCACAATCCGGCATTCGAATCTGCAGCCATCACTTCGGGATGCCTCTGGCATGTGTTGGGAGCCAACAAGACTGCCCGTGGTAGCGAGTCGTGGTGTGGTCCGCTGCTGGCTGGCTGTGGACCCGCGTTAGCCTCAGAGGGTTGAACCAGCGACCCACCATGGACTGGAATGCTGGGGCCTCATCTGCTGCTGCGTGTAGCTGGTGGTGCGACATGCCCCACCATCCCAGAGAGCAGCCACATTTGAATGCATTGCTAGTGAACCAGCGCCTATTTATGATTGGCTGTGTGCCTCTGTTTTACTAACGCATCACTCCAAGTCATGTACTCGTAACACCTGTGTTGTGCCAGTGGGCCCCTTTTTCCTGTAACTTGCACCATGAAAACTGCTGTGTTTAATCTTTTCAGTGGGTCTATGGCCCTGTGGCCTCCATTCTACTCCGCAACCACTGGTATCATAACTTACTGTAACTTGAGCACTCAGAAATATTGCACTGAAGCTAACCTGCTCCTATCTTAAACGGTGGTGCTGCTACATTATTCCCCCCTTGGGAAAGACCCGGTCCCTGGGCCGACCTCTAACTACTCTTCAACTTGTTTGGGTTGACACGTACTTCTGACACATTTACTACTGTTAGGAAACTTAGAAGTGGTCTAGTCCTCTTAAAACAAATGACCTGAGACAAAACGTAAACATTCCTTACTGGATGACCACTCCACTTAATGTTCGATCAACCTCTTACCGACCCATCTTATGCCCTCAGTATTCAATCACAGTGATTTGGATTACTGTCGGTTCCCTCGTGGAATTGGCTCTCTGCCTGATCAGAATGAAAGAAACACACAATATAATTAAGGCTGTGATGGCACTTGGCACAGAGGTGCTCAAAACGATCGTTACATATTGTTGCCTTTCCCTATATCGAGCGATATCCTGCACAAGCTGTTCAGCTGATATGCGCCCCTCTTGCTCTGAAATGAACTGGTTTACGGGTCTCAACTGACTGACTCCAGAGTTTGATTTAACAAGGTCGGATTCTGCCTTTGTAAAAACTCTAAAGTTGCTTCTGGGCAGTACAGCCATGACTGTGTAACATTCAATTGCGTGATTCCCTAAATTGACGCTAGCAGATAGAAGATTGGTCCTATTATGTTACATGCAGCTCCACTGATTAAAATTCCGCTCCCCTCAAGCCCTATACGTTTCGTTTCTGCAAATGCTCATTGCTCAAAACAACTTGCTACTGCTATTAATTTTCGCAGGTGGAGAGGTTCCAATGCATCCCGACACATTGCAAGCTCAATTTTGGCTCCATGATGTCCCTTGGAGAGTCCATTTCTTCCCTCCTGTCTAAAAGTAACTACACTGTGCATGTGTCCAGACTGGTGCTTATCACCCTGACTGGACATACTGTTACCTTCCCACTATGGCAGCTACATAATTACTCACTTGTCATCTCGGCATACTGGCTGTTAACTGCCAAGATCAGCAACACCTCCTCAGTTTTTATTTCTACAAACTTGCTCAACGCTCCTCTTTTCTGTGACATGAGGACAAGGATCACCATTGCCCTTCTTCCCTCTTCAATACTCGAAAATATATACAACATACGAAAATACAATGCCTAATTAATCGACGCAAACCCAATGATACATAACAAGAAAACAAAGAACTACAAATAATCTACTACTTTCTGGATCGCAAAGTATATGGTACATCATGCTGTACTCTATCTTCTTGGTTTTCTCTGCACTGAATGCCTCTATTCACGCTCTTTCTCCCTTTTTCCTTCCTCTGACAAACCTGGAATCACATCTGGAAAACCCTTAAATGGCCATAACCGCCCAATGTGTACTATCGTTGTTCTAGTTGGCAGCTTCAGCATAACATTAACGGGGGATGTGGTTTCAACAACTTGGTATGGCCCTTGATACCTCGTGACAAACTTCTTCGTGTTCCTTTTTGGTGTATATTGGCGGATAGAATTACCCATTGCCCTACTCTCTACTACGGTAGACTTCCTTTCCATTTCATTGCGTCTTCCTGCCTTTCCAAAGCCTTCGTATTCGCCTTTTGTACCTGTTTCCAAACATCATGAATCGTCCTCACGAATGTACATACAGATTCACTGGTCCTTCATTTCTGTACATTCACTAAATCAAATTGTGACAGCATTTTTCACCCGTACACGACCTCATATGGAGACAAATCGGTATTGGTATCGATTTTACATTGAATGCACATCAGTATGCTTCAAATACTCATCCCACTGATGGTGATGAGAATCCACATAGAAACACAGCATATTCCCGATTGTTCTTTGTGCCCATTCTGTCCTTCGATTAGTCTGTCGATGCTACACACTCGTCCTCAACTTCTTGATGTTCCACAACTTACACAGCTCCTTCATTAAATCTGACATGAAGCTGGTCCCTTGGTCAGTAATAATTTTCTCCAGTGCACAGATTCGCAAAATCCAATTGTTTATTAATACTTGAATGACCACTACTGCCTGTTGATTTGGCATAGCCACCGTCTCCACATACCTCGAAAAATGGTCTATTATTGTCAGAACAAATCGTTTCCCCAATTGTGTTCGACTGAAAGGTCCTAAGGTATCACTTCCCAACATAGAAAAGGGACATGTCTCTTCCAGCAATCATTGTAGCTGTATCTGTTTCTGACTCAAATCTGCTGTCTGTGCACATGGTATACAATTCTTGACATACTGATCCACATCTGCTTTCCTGCCTCTCCACCAATACCTCTCCGCCACTCTCCTATTAATGGCTCTACACTCGCCATGACCAGTTAACTCATGTTCATGTGCTTCTTTTAAAACCTCATCTCTGCCAGCACTATTACCCTTGGCCCTAACTTCGTTTCCCAGCATAGAAGACCATCATACATATTAAATTGTGGTTTTATCTGATACAATTTAAAATCGTTGTCAGTGTCCAGTAATTCCTGCCATATTGCTAGGTCATAACCTATGACTTCTACTTTCGCCATCTTTCTACTCACAAGGGAACATCCCCATCGCACCCCCCTCAGATTTAGTTATAAGTTGGCACAATCGAGAAAACAGGAAGAAGTTGTGTGGAACTATGAAAAAATAAGCAAAATATACAAACTGGGTCGTCCATGCGTAAGATAGGCAATATTAAGGGCAATGTAAGGTGAGGAGCGCCATGGTCCCGTGGTTAGCGTGAACAGCTGCAGAATGAGAGGTCCTTGGTTCAAATCTGCCCTCCACTGAAAATTTTGCTTTCTTTATTTTCGCAAAGTTATGATCTGTCCGTTCGTTCATTGACGTCTCTGTTCACTGTAATAAGTTTAGTGTCTGTGTTTTGCGACCGCACTGCAAAACCGTGTGATTAGTTGATGAAAGGACGTGCCTCTCCAATGGGAACCGAAAACATTTGATCGCACGGTCATAGGTCAACCGATTCCTCCACAGGAAAACACGTCTGATATTTTGTATACGATACTGGTGACAGCATGTGCGTCACATGACAGGAATATGTTGTCAACCCACCTAACTAGTACACTTGGCGAATGCGTGAAAAGTTTCTTCTACCTTGCCCAATTTAGGTTTTCTTGTGGATGTAATAATCACTCCAAAAAAGTGATGAAAACATATGAGTTTTTCACATAAACTGAAAATAAAAAGTTAAAATTTTCGGTCGAGAGAGATTTGAACCAAGGACCTCTCATTCCGCAGCTGTTCACGCTAACCACGGGACCACAGAGCTCCTCACCTCACATTGCCCTTAATATTGCCTATCTTACGCATGGACGACCCAGTTCGTATATTTTGCTTATTTTTTCATAGTTCCACACAACTTCTTCCTGTTTTCTCGATCGATCTGTGTTCAGTTGTTCAAGGCCTAGCCACTGTGCCAACTTATAACTAAATCTGAGGGGGGTGCGATGGGGATGTTCCCTTGTCAGTGAATCCGCATTACTGTGCTTCTTCCCAGGCATGTGCACCACCTCGTAGTCAAATTCACTAGCCTTACAGCCCTCCTAGCGAGTCTAGTGGACGTATCCTTCAACCTCAACAATCACTTCTACACAGGATGATCTGTCACTACCAAAAATCTTCTCCCATACAAATAATATTTAAAATATGTGATTTCACATATCATCTCCCTCGTTGTTGTTGAGTAATTTCTCTCTCCTACATTCAGCTGCCTGGACACATAGGCTACAGGATGTTCTTTCCCATCAATTTCCTGACTAAGAACATACCCTAATGCTTGATTCGATGCATCGCATGCCAAAATAAATTCATTTTCAAAATCTGAAAACACAAGAACCAGAATTCATGATAACACCTCTTTCAGTTTGTCAAACACTTTCTGACACTCTTATGTCCACTCATATTTCACAACCTTCCGTAACAATCGCGTCAATGGCTACGCCAAATCTGCAAAACTCTTTACCAACTTTCAATAGAAACTGCAAATTCTGATGAATGATTGCACTTCCTTAACTGTTTTCCGTTCCCAAAAATCCCTTACAGCCTGTACCAACCTCAGATCTGATCGCATTCCAACCTTACTGGTAATATGACCTAAATGTTTTACTTCTTCCAATGCAAAATGACACTTATCTAGACTCAACGTCAAATGAGCTGCTCTTAACCTCATGAAGACCTCCCTTAACTGCTGTCTATGCTGATCCATGCTTCTTTAAAACACTATAATGGCATCCAAATAGACAAGACAAACCCTTCAACACACTGTCCAGCAACCTCTGAAACGTTGCCGGAGCGTTTTTCAAACCGAATCGCATCCTGATGGACTGGTAATGGCCTCCCACAGCAGAGAAAGCAGTTTTTGGAAGATCCTCTAGAGACACCTCTACCTGATGATAACAACTTATCAAATCCATCGTAGAAAATTACTGGCACAGTCCTAAGTGATCCAAAGTCTCCAATATGTTTGTTATGGGGTATGCATCCGTTACTGTCTTGTTGTTGTTGTTGTTGTTGTGGTCTTCAGTCCTGAGACTGGTTTGATGCAGCTCTCCATGCTACTCTATCCTGTGCAAGCTTCTTCATCTCCCAGTACCTACTGCAACCTACATCCTTCTGAATCTGCTTAGTGTATTCATCTCTTGGTCTCCCCCTATGATTTTTACCCTCCACGCTGCCCTCCACTACTAAATTGGTGATCCCTTGATGCCTCAGAACATGTCCCACCAACCGATCCCTTCTTCTGGTCAAGTTGTGCCACAAACTTCTCTTCTCCACAATCCTATTCAATACTTCCTCATTAGTTATGTGATTTACCCATCTAATCTTCAGCATTCTTCTGTAGCACTGTCTTATTATTGAGGTATTGGTAGTCACAAAGAACGTGAATTACTTTGTTCCATCCATAGATCTTTTAGGTACAATGACAATGCCCGCTCCCCAGCAACTATTACTATGCTCCATAATAATTTCCAAAAGATACTGGTCAATGAAATCCTACACAATCTGCTGAAGATACCTCGGTATTCTGTATGGTTTATGGTAAACAGGTGCTTTGTTCCCTGTTGGTATACTATGTTGAACTAATGGAGATGCTGGTAACAGCCCTCAGGGAACAAACAAATCTTATACTCCCACAACTCTTCCATGTGTTCTTTTTCTCCTCCTTTCAAATGCTTAACTTTGTTATGCAATGCAGTTCTATAGGCAGTTAGTGGTCGATCGCTACGCCTACCTCTCGAACACCAATCTCTGTCAACTGGTACATCCAAATTCGCTACTAAAACTCCTTTTCAGAAATTCACATCTACAGTGCTAAAATTATCCACGTTCATTGGGATTACTCTCTCGTCGTTTCCATCTTGTACGTGTACAATACTACGTTTCACAAAATAAAAAAACCTACCCAATCCCAAAATTCATTATCCTCCAGTGGTTCAATAACACACACCTTACCCACAGGTAGATTTGACTCTACACTTACCCAAAGCGACTTAACGGTGCCACTAGACTTGCACTCATGTGAATTAAGCCCTAAGGCCAATGTACTTGGCTCAATTGGTTTGTTCATTACGTTGAATTCCCCTCGCAACAGCTCTGCATTGATAACAGCTTCCCTTAGCAGAAATAACATTCCACCAAGTTCCAAAGTTCGTTGTCCAAAGTCAATTTTGTCATTATGTTGATGCAAGAAATGTACTCCTAAGATCATGTCGTAGCCCTCACTTACTCAGGGTACTACATCCATGCATGCATCAAATCGGACTTCCTCTATTGGACACTCAACTGCCACTGACTCCAAAGGTGTGACCTCCTTATCCTCCACTCCACGCAACCTACAACGTGGTGGGTCTAGCTTCCATCATCCCACTAAACTCTTAGTGACCACTGACACTTGCGCCCCTTTGTCCAACAAAATTTTAAACGTTTTAGTTCCTATAGATCCTACCACTGAAGATTCCACGTGTGCAAACGTATTTGTAACATTGAAATTAAACGGGAGCTCCCGTAGGTGGGTCTTGGGCCCCCTCTGCCATTTAACGATTGTCCAGCTCTACTAACTCCACTTCTCGACCCCCTACACTGCTGATTTCCACCCCTCTCTCACACACATAACATTTTATGCCTGCTGTAATCACTGTTTGTCTGTCACATACCCCCGTTGCCACGTGTATTTCCTCACATTGAATTGCCACCTGAATGGCCAAATACAAATCTTTTGCCGGCCGCGGTGGTCTAGCGGTTCTGGCGCTGCAGTCCGGAACCGCAGGACTGCTACGGTCGCAGGTTCGAATCCTGCCTCGGGCATGGGTGTGTGTGATGTCCTTAGGTTAGTTAGGTTTAAGTAGTTCTAAGTTCTAGGGGACTTATGACCTAAGATGTTGAGTCCCATAGTGCTCAGAGCCATTTGAACCATTTTGAACAAATCTTTTATAGTCCCTTCACGCACTTTCCGCGACATATACGCCAGTAACCCCTCAAAAATACATTAAGTGCCCTTTGCTTGGCCTCCTGCAACAGAACACCATTCGCTTCATCGCTCTGACTCAACTCATAAGTATACTCGTTAATTTCTCTCATTCTGTCCGCAAATTTCTCTACCGTCTCCCCCTGTCTCTTCGTCATGGTACTCAACCTCTCTCTAAAGTGCCGAGCGCTATTCTGTTTCTTGTACCTCTGTAAAAGCCTCTCCTTCAACTGCTTAAACTGTCCTGCCTTCCTTGAGGCCTCAGAACACGTTACATACGTCTTCGCTTCACCCGTTAATCTAATCTTGGCTACATGTAACAGGTGTTCATCAGACTAACCATTCATCACAGGTGAAGTTTCCAAATCCTCCACAAACGAACGCACATCCTCAGATGCCTTGCCAGAAAACGAAATAATCAAACTTGTGGCAGCTGGGTCAATCTCCTTCTGCACCACCCTAGGCAAAAACTACTGATCAGATGCGGTTTCCTAGGGCGCTGCAGTCATGGACTATGCCGCTGATCCCGGCGGAAGTTCGAGTCCTCCCTCGGGCACAGTTCTTAGGATAATTTAGGCTAAGTAGTGTGTAAGCTCAGGGACTGATGACCTTAGCAGTTAACTCCCATAAGTTTTCACACACATTTGAACATTTTTGAAGATGCGGTTTCCTGCTAACTTCTAGATGTTAATTCCCTTCTCAACTGCGTATTGTCCACTGTCAATGGTGCTACCTATTCCAACAAAATCCGTAGCACTTCTTGTTCCGACACACCTTGCATCCCTGACTCTGCCATTGTGTTGTTTTCATTCCCAGTTAGTCACAAAATAAAACATTTAAGGACAAGAATAAGCAGACTTCCTTCAGCTTAATATCATCATACACAGTATCATCATGAACCAATACAAAAGTAATTAAATGCCACGAAAAACAACATCTTACTGCCCCAAACACACGAACAGTTATAATGGCAAAAACATTATGCCTACGCAAAACATCTAAAATGGTCAGCAAGGAGCCATACTCTAAACACAAACAAAAAAAAAGAGAAAGAAATCGTCCAACACTCAAAAAGAAAAATTAGTCAATACTCATAACAATTTGGGACTGTAATGCAGGCAGTGGTCTCAAATGTCGTACTGTACAGACTATGCCCACTATTGTGACCCTAAATGTAGATTATAACGTTGGACGTGGATGGAAACTGTAAGGATGCGCCATATTAAAACTTGTCTGAGTTTCCAAAGTGCTTTATTATTTCCGGCTACAGTGCTCCCCATTCCTCTCGGTCTGCATCAGCAGGCCCCACAATGCTAAGGACACCACTTAGTTGTCTGTGAAATGGTTTGACATTGAATGGCTGCCTTAGCGACCTGTGCAATGCACTGTTGTGTGTCGGCCTTGTACAGCCACGGAGGTGTTGCGATGTCAGGATACGCTGGCAGTCAACTCAGTGGTCCTCGTCCCAGATGCCTCAGCGCCACCCAATGGGATCTGCAAGGTGGCCCGCTGCGTGCTTCCTCGCTGACGTGGCTAAGATCGCGGTGACTACAAGCACCGTCGATCCAGCGTCCGAATCAGTGGCCCTCGCCTCGGGATGCCTCCGGCATGTTTTGGGAGCCTACAAGACTGTCCAAGGTAGCGAGCCATGGCGTGGCTTGCCACTGCCTACCTGCGGACCCACGTTGGCCTCAAGGGGTCGAAACAGCGACCCGCCATGTGTTGGATCACTGATATCCCATCTTCTGTCACATTTGAATACCTTGTTAGTGAACCGGCGCCTATTTATGTGCGGCTGTGCGCCTCTGTTTTGCTACCACACTGCTCCGAGTCATGTACTCATAACACCTGGGTTGGGCCAGTGGGCCCCTTCTGCCTGTAACTTGCGCCATGCAAGCTGCTGCATTTACTCTTTTCAGCGTGTTGTAAGTAGGCTGTTTACGTTTTTATATTGGTAACGCCACGTAGCGCTCTGTATGAAAATCACTGGCTGTGCTGTGTGCAGTCTGTGGCTGGTTTGCATTGTTGTCTGCCATTGTAGTGTTGGGCAGTTGGCTGTTAACAGCGCGTAGCGTTGCGCAGTTGGAGGTGAGCCGCCAGCAGTGGTGGATGTGGGGAGAGAAATGGCGGAGTTCTGAAATTTGTAAGACTGGATGTCATGAACCGCTATGTATATTATGAATTTTCAACAATATTAAGGTAAATACATTGTTTGTTCTCTATCAAAATCTTTCATTTGCTAACTATGCCTATCAGTAGTTAGTGCCTTCAGTAGTTCAAAATAGTTCAAATGGCTCCGAGCACTATGGGACTTAACATCTATGGTCATCAGTCCCCTAGAACTTAGAACTACTTAAACCTAACTAACCTAAGGACAGCACACAACACCCAGTCATCACGACGCAGAGAAAATCCCTGACCCCGCCGGGAATCGAACCCGGGAACCCGGGCGTGGGAAGCGAGAACGCTACCGCACGACCACGAGCCTCGGACCCTTCAGTCGTTTGAATCTTTTATTTAGCTGGCAGTAGTGGCGCTCGCTGAATTGCAGTAGTTCGAGTAACGAAGATTTTTGTGAGGTAAGTGATTTGTGAAAGGTATAGGTTAATGTTAGTCAGGGCCATTCTTTGTAGCGATTACTGAAAGTCAGATTGCGTTGCGCTAAAAATATTGTGTGTCACTTTGGTGAATGTTTGAGTACGTTCAGTTTTGCTCAGCTGTTTGAAAAGCAAATAATGTAAGAGGTTTATCAGAACAGTAATTCATAATTTTTTCTAAGGGGACGTTTCAGTGTCTACGGCCCTGTGGCCTCCATTTTACTTCGCAACCGCTGGTCAGCGCAACTTACTGTCAACAGGCCTGCACCTGGCTGTAACTTGTGTGCTCAGAAATATCTCACCAAAGATAACGTTTTCCTGTCTTAAACAGTGATACCGCTACTACACCGTTATCAACACCTTACTGAGTTTCAACGAAGTCGAGTAATGGGGCTATGGAAAGCTTGGTGTTCCATCTGCGATACTGCAGAAGGACTTGACAAGAATGGAGCCACTGTAATGATTGCTAGCAGCGGTTGTCATATGAATATACGGTCGCAAAAAGACCAGGCTCTGGACACCCAATTGGCATTACAGAGAGGTAAGACAATGGTGCTGGGTTTATGACTTTATTGCAACAGCCATTTAAGCAGCAGGTAGCCCCAAAGTGACATAACGAACAGTTTCTAATCGGTTACTTCAAGGACAGTTCCGAGAGAGATGGTCTGTAACACACATTCCTCTCATCCCAAACCACCGCCATTTGCGACTTCAGTGGCGTGAAGTGAGAGCTCATTGGAGAGGCGGATGGAGGTAAATTTGCTGTCTGATAAGCTGGTTATGCCTCAGGGCAAGTGGGGAAACGGTAGTTAGAAAGAGGCCAATTTAAGGCCAGCAACCAACCTGTTTGTATACTTGACACACTGGGCCTTCATATGGGGTTATGGTCAGGGGTGCGATTTTGTATGGCAGCAGGAGCATTCTCGTGGCTATCCCACGCACACTGACTGCAAATTTGTCGGTCAGTCTGGTGAACGACTTGTTGTGCTGCCATTCATGAACAGCATTCCAGGGGATGTTCTCCAACAGCATAACCTTCACATACATACCGCTGTTATAACCCAACAAGCTCTACAGCGAGTCGACATGTTGCCTTGGTCTCCTCAATCACCAGATCAGTCTCCAGTCGAATGAACATGGGACATAACCGGACAACAACTCCGGTGTCATGCACAAGCAGCACTAACTGTCACGAGCGATCTAAGGCACTGCAGTCATCGACTGTGCGGCTGGTCCCAGCGGAGGTTCGAGTCCTCCCTCAAGCATGGGTGTGTGTGTTTGTCCTTAGCATAATGTGGGTTATGTAGTGTGTAAGCTTAGGGACTGATGACCTTAGCAGTTAAGTCCCATAAGATTTCAAACACATTTAAACATTTTTGAACTAACTGTCCCTCTACAGACTGACAGAGTGCTACAGGCATGGACGTCAATCTGCCAAAGCGACATTCTGCATTTGTGCAACACAATGCATGCACGTCTGCATGCTTGCATTCAACATTTGGGTTGTTACACTGGATATTAATGTACCAGCATGTCACATATCCAATGGCTTTTCTCGCGCTGTCACTTGCAATGTTAATCACTTAAATATGTTACCTTAACAAATGTATTCCATTACTTTACATCAACATTTCTTGGTGTTGCTATATTTATTTTTTGCGTTAGCATATGTCAGTGGGATGTTCCTTTTTCTCTCGGGTCGTTTAGCGATGTGCTATGGTACTACGGCGCGGCATTTCAATGTGCTCCAGGACTGCTGGCATTAACCTGCTAATAAACAAGAAACTTTTACATGATAGAGCACAGTCTTGAACGAACTGTCACAGAAGTCCACATAATAGTGGACTGACGTACTAGGACATGCATTGATATAATGAAATACTGCATTGATAATTGAGTAATAAAACACGGAAGAAAAGGACGACTAATTGCTGTGCTCTATCATTTGAAAGTCATATCACAGTCGTTGGGAGCATCCGCATTCTTAATGGAATGATAAACTAAAAATTAATTTTGTATGTCTATTTTTTCGTGATGAAAACTAAAACTTTTTATGAGTACCCCTCGCACAGCCGATTGTTTCTTCCTTGTTTCGTTAAATTTCGTGCAGCGAAGGGCATCTGCGTATCCATCGCTCCCCCAACTCCGAGATACCAAACATAAGAAATCTGCCACGTCTGGAAAGTTTGGTAAGACAGAATCAATGTCATACATATGCACATCGGTGTTCACAAGAGCTGGTACCTATTTGTGACCGCTAATTGGCAGACATCGTCAATATTTGGCACGTTGGACCCAAACAATCTTGACACTAACTTTTGCTCTGCATAAGGCAACTCTGTCATCTGGGGAAACGATGGTAATTTTTAGCTGTTCGCAGTACACAAGGAACGTTGAAAACCAACCCATTCACGTTAATTCACCATCTGTCCTGGACCAATGCACTTACATAATATTAAGTGAGAGAAAATGAGAACGTACTTATTGTGACCCATTTGTGATGTTTGTGAAAACGACCTAGTTCCTCTCTGCAATCCCGCCACAAACCAAACGTATCATCCACGTACCGGAACCCACGAACACAGACTGGAAGCACCACCCACAACAAAAATGAGGCATCATAAAAAATTCTCAACAAAGCATTGCTGAAGAATAGTTATACGTTCGATGAGGTGAAAAGAAAGATAAGACCACAGTGTAGAAATCATAGCGATGCTGAAGCGCCGGCGAAGTCGAAAGCTTCCCTGTCTTTCACTAAGGACGTTGCTGATCGCGTAGGAAAAATCTTAAAAAAAGTCGTAGATTACGGTAAACTACACACCCGGGAGATACTAGATCATCTCCAATCGAACAAGGATTCTCACCAACCGCTGGGGGAAAAAATAAGAAAACAGGAATTTACGCGATTCACTGTAGTCGTGGACAGATACATGTGAATACTACAAAAGAACGGTTAAAAACGACTAGAAGAGCAAAGGGCAACTGCGAAAGAGAGGAGATTAACAGACCAGCCTTGCGGAACGAGATCGTCACTTTAATTTTGATGAGACTCAAGTGCTGACAGTCACAGGAGGATACTCTGAAAGGCTACACAGAAAGGCCACAGAGATTGTAAAATTGTAAAACACCCTATGAATCTCAGTAGGAAGAAAGTGGACGTGGAACTGAATGACATCTGGATTTCGGTGCTAAAGATGTGTTCCAATCTTCCACAATGGGGTGATAAGCAACGGCGGACGGTGGCAGTCGACAAATGCCAATTTCGGTTGGGCATTCAAAACATGTGGCGTCACACCACTGCGCGGAAGCACGCAGAAGTGGAATTTTGCTGCTGTCAGTAGCGATCCAGTGTGTGAATCGGACATTCAACAAAGCTACGTTCCTCCCTGAGAATGTCTCCGACGAATGGGGGCAACACGTTGTGCTTCAGTGTGAAATCCATTCGACCACCGCAAAAAAGCCCGGCACATTTTATTAAATATGATGTGTCTTTTGCTTGATTTGGAATATCTCGGTTGTAGTTATGGTTTAGCAACGTAACTTACAGTCAAGTGACCTCACGAACTGTTCACTGACATGGACAAATCTGCTTTGATGCACTATCCTCTAGAACAAGGTTTCGCAAACTGTGTTCTGCAGGAGATTGATTTTCCGCAGGAAATGAGTAACTGCACCACCGAAAGCTGTTATCGTTAACATTATGGCGATCATTTGTCGACATATTAAAGGGACTATTTTTTTAACTCATTTGGACCTTTTTATTACTATTTATTTAAATTTGAAGTAATCACTGATTAAAGCAAGTATTTCTCATATTTAAAAAAGAAAATGTTATTAATCTTCAACGTAAACTAAGTGCTCCATAATAGTACCGGTATTCTCAAAATGTCCCCACAGAGAAAAGATTTCTTAATCCCTGCTCTAGAGAATGCCACCAAAATAAATTGTTAAATAAATCAAATTTTACACTATTACTTTGATCAGATATAGAGCTTCTGCGCTGTGCGATATATGGGTATTGTTAAAATTCGGTAGTGAGATGCTGATTTAGTTTCTTTGAGCGCTGGTCCGTCAAAATTCGCGCGATTTAAGAAGAAACGGAACTCTAAACGAAACTCAGAAAATGAAGGCTACCTTATTTAATTCTCCGTGGCTTGAGAAATACACGGCCTTACACTCGCAAACAACAGGAAATAAAAAAAAATGCTGTGAGAAAGCCACGTTAATACATGACAAGGTCAGACATCGTCTCTGCTAGACTGAGAACACCATAAGAATTACATCTGAGATAAAGATAAATAAGAAGGAAGACGCAGTTTTCATGACCAGGCAGCTACCTAGGTATTGTACAGAGCATAAGCTCCTTATGGAAAAGGATGATGAAAGACTACCGTCATGATCTTTACCAAGCAATAATCGCAGTATATGTTTCAGCTGATATGCGAAAACAGCATAAAACAGTTGCGGATGAGACGAAAGGAGTCTGAATCCTATTTCTACCAGTCACAAGTGGGTTTCGTGTTTTCACACGGTGTTGTACCACACTGAACTTCCACAACTCTCTTTTTTTTCATCAGTCTTTTGTCTTAAAGAGTCAGTCCATTGTCAACCACTGAGCCTCTTCATATTAAAGTAGGGGTTACATACAACGTTTCAGTTTCTTTTTCGGAGTATATGTTCCAGACTCCGTCTTCCTCTACGGCTCCCAGAGGGAAGAAAAGCCATCAGTAAATATTACTACAGATACTACTTTAATCTGAATTTGAATCCAACTCATGGATGTATATTTTACTTCCTTCGTTGCTTGCTCTCGGTCTTTCGTTTTTATCGTGCCTTCTTTGTTTTACACCTACTGTCCTTGCTCCCCAAACCCTTAATCATCGCCATTAACGTATCGCATTTTATCCGGTATTTTCTATAGCTTGCACATCCTTCTTGAGAATTTCGAACGTCTTGGACCATTTTATACCGTCGAATGTTTTTTTCTTCTAGATCGACAAATTCTATAATAATTTATCGTAAGACTTTCTTCCATTGTCAACAGAAACGTCAGGGCAACTTCTCTGATGCCTTTAGGTTTTCCAAAGCCAAGCTGCTCATCACCTAAGATATTCAGTTTTGTTTTCCATTCTTCTTTATATTGCTCTCTTCAGCACCTTTGATGCGTGAGCTGTTATGCTGACTGTGTGGTTGTTCTCGGACTCATCGACTATAGCTAACTTCAGAAATGTGTGGATGATATTTTTCAGGAAGGGTGCTGGTACGTCTGCATTTTAACAAATATTAGGAACCAACTACGAATGTCAGTTCCCCCAATGATTTTAGACATCAATACAGTTATCAATCTGCTGTATTATCTGATCACAACAAGTCTTCCAAAACATTGTTGGACTCTGAATCTAATACAAGTTCCCATATGTTTTTCACATCGACTCCCATGTCTTACTCTATTACTTCATCAGACTGGTCCTCTCTCTTGTTGAGAGGATATCCTCCTCCACGCTAAATGTTGAAGCATTTGCTTTAAATTTACCGAAACTTATTTTCATTTTTCAAGGCGTTCATTCTGTCCTTGGGAGAAGCAGATCTTTTTCTATTTGTTGCAATATTTTCTGTCCATTATAATTATCCGGGCTGTTATGCCGTGGTCGGTTGATGAATGCTGTGGTGATTCCCAACGTTTCGTCTCCGACTGCGGGAGACATCTTCAAGATGTCTCCCGCAGTCGGAGACGAAACGTTGGGAATCACCACAGCATTCATCAACCGACCACGGCATAACAGCCCGGATAATTATAATGGAATGATATTTCCGGCCGTGAAATATTTTCTGCTGCTATTTCCATGCATTTCCTATTTATTACATTCCTTAGTTACTTATACGTTTTCTTCTCCAAGTTTTTATAGTGCCTTATTTAGTCGAAGATTTCTTCTGTTAGCCAAAGTTAGTTGCAGTATCTTCCTTGTACATGTATTCGTCTGCGCATCTCCTGTCATTGCCCTTTATAGAGAGGTCTGTTGGTCTTCAACTGAAATACACCTTGTGGTATTCATTATAGCAATTCGTCAGTACTTTGTTGACCCACATTCTACCTGACGATTCTACTAAAACTCAACCTTCTTTAAACTGTGGTATGAGGCTATACCTGCTACTGGGTACACTTTACACTGAGATGACAAAAGTATATGGGATAGCGATATGCACATATACCAATTATGGTATTATTGCGTACACAAGTTATAAAAGAGCATTGTATTGGTGGAGCTGGAGCTGGAGCTAGAAGCATGAGACGTTCCATTTAGGAAATCGTTAGGGACTTCAATATTCCGAGATACAGTGTCAAGAGTGTGCTGAGAATACCAAATTTCAGGAATTACCTGTCATCAAGAACGATGCAGTGGCCGACGGCCTTCATTTAACGACCGAGAGCAGCGGCTTGTGGACAGAGTTGTCAGTGCTAGCAAACAAGACGACGAAAAATAACCACCGAATTCAATGTGAGAAGTGCGACGAACGTATCCGCTAGGACAGTGGCACGAAATTTGGCGTTATTGGGCGACGCTTTTGCTAACAGCACTACATCGCCTGCAATGCCTCTCTTTGGCTCGTGACCATATCGGCTGGTCTCTAGACGACTGGAAAACCGTGGTCTGGTCAGAAGAGTCCCGATTTAAATAGGTAAAAGCTGATGGTAAGGGTTCAAATGTGGCGCAGACCCCACGAAGCCACGGATCCAAGTTGTCAATAAGAGACTTTGCAAGCTTGTGGCGGCTCCATAATGGTGTGGGCTGTGTTTACATGGAAATATTGGGACCTCTGGTCCAAATGAACCGATCATTGACTATAAATGGTTATGTTCTCCTACTTGGAGACCATTTTCACTCATCCACGGACTTCATTTTTCCAAACAACGACCTCACGTCAACAGACCACAGTTGTACGCGATTGCTATGAAGAACATTCTGGACATTTCGAGCGAATGATTTGGCTATCATAATTGCCCGACATGAATCTTGTGAAACATTTATGGAACATAATGGAGAGTACTTTTCGTGCACAATATCCTGTAGCGCCAACATTTTTGCAATTGTATGCGCTATGAAGGCAGTGTGGCTCAATATTTTTGCAGGGGACTTCCAACGACTTGTTGAGGCCATGCTGTGTCGGGTTCCTCCACTACGCCAAGCAAAAGTAGGTTTGACACGATATTAGGAGGTATTCCATTGTTTTTTTTCACCTTATTATGTAATTCAATATATGATTTCAAAATCTCTACCTGTCCATGATATAATTCATGTGGTATCTCCCCGAGTCTCCAAGCGTCCTATTGCGTCCTATTGCAATTTTTGAACAGTGTATTCGATATAACCAGCTGAGGTTGACTGTGGAGGTTTCTTGGCCTTTCTCCTTTCTCATTCTTAATTCCGAGTCCATATTCGCCCGTAAAACGTATTCAGTTCCTTTCCCTGCCCTAGCAATCCGATCAGCCATTACTATTATATTATCATTTTTATTTACATACTGTTACCTTTCCAATGCCCTAATAGGTATTTCCTATCTCTTCATGTTCTGTTTTTTATGATGTCGGCATATATACCCGCATTATTACTCTTATGTTGGTTACCTGCCGATAACGATAAGAACAATCCTGTTACTGCATTATTCGAAATAACTGACTCTCTGCCTTCCCATCCTATTCATAACGAATCCTATTCCCATTGCTGCATTTCCCCTGCCGATGAAAAGCTTTCGGGTTTCTATCCCGGAATCAGTATGAAAGTACCGCGGTATTTTAATGTTGCCATTTTCCTGGAAACCTGAGAGCTTCTCATTGATAATTTAGTACGCTGAGACAGACTACATTCACACACATTCCATCTTCTGTTGATATTAACTTAAATTCATCTTTCATTTAAATGACAACCACTGTCCCTTTGCGTATAGACGGCCGTGGTGGCCGAGCGGTTCTAGGCGCTCCAGTCCGGAATCGCGCTGCTGCTACGGTCGCAGGTTCGAATCCTGCCTCGGGCACGGATGTGTGTGATGTCCTTAGGTTAGTTAGGTTTAAGTAGTTCTAAGTTGTAGGGGACTGATGACCTCAGATTTTAAGTTCCTTAGTGCTCAGAGCCATTTGTAGCGTATCGCTTCTCAGGTTTTCTAAATCTCCTATGGCCCGATCTGTAGAAGGGTACCCTTGCACCGAATAATCTTCTACTCTTGTATAGCTCCCCTGCAGGCAGTTCTCTCCCAGAGACCCGAATGGAGGACTAACCAAGAATCATTTGCCAATGGAGAGATCATCATGACACTTTCCCGACTATACAGGTCACATACAGCTATGACCCTGTGTTTTCTTAATGTAGTGGTTTCCATTGCCTTCCAAATCCTCATTCTGTGGATCATTTCCGACTCTTCTGCCTTTTGGGGGCAGGTTACCTCCCAAATGGGAACAGATTGCCCTGAAACTCTTTCTGCTCTTCTGTCGTCCTTAATAAGGTCATTGGTAGAATGAAGAGGTCCTCGGCCGCCATTAATGACGATTTTTACTGAAAGGTTAATCAGAGGCTGGACTTGTAACCCAGGATGTTTTGGATTATTAGTCAGTGATACTGCCCCCAAACCACAGGCCTAAATTGAAGTGTTACAAAATCAGATTAAAAGAGAGCCTTCTAGACACGGTAAAAAACTGAAACATTTTGTGTAGGCGGAGTTGAACAGCCTTTAGGGAGGTTAAAAAGTGCTTTATAAAATAAACTGCTATACTACTCTTTTTTTATTGAAGAGAATCGATCTCGGTCTAGTATCAGACCATTCCGTCACTATTATTAACTGTTTGTGCATAACATTTTTGTCCTGACAACAACAAAGACGACTGTTGGGCCCTGTTATCATGTTTTGAGTTCTTTGTTAACACAGCGCACACAACATTTTCTGACATTGTCAGGATATAAACGTTATACACACACAGTTATTACTGTTGTGGGTTGGCAGGAGAGCCAACGCCGGTATGAGAGGAAGCCGAAAGGCACGCGTTTTAGCTCACGCAGGCTGGCATGAGGTCTGGAACAGGACACGGAAACTAGACTGTAGAAAAAACTGACGTAGCTGGTGGAATACTTAACTTTAATCCATAAATGGTGAACATCGCTCTTGATGGTACATTATTCATAATCTCAATAGTAACTGACAATGGCGCCTTGCTAGGTCGTAGCAAATGACGTAGCTGAAGGCTATGCTAACTATCGTCTCGGCAAATGAGAGCGTAATTTGTCAGTGAACCATCGCTAGCAAAGTCGGTTGTACAACTGGGGCGAGTGCTAGGAAGTCTCTCTAGACCTGCCGTGTGGCGGCGCTCGGTCTGCAATCACTGATAGTGGCGACACGCGGGTCCGACGTATACTAACGGATCGCGGCCGATTTAAAGGCTGCCACGTAGCAAGTGTGGTGTCTGGCGGTGACACCACAAATACAAGTTGCAATTGGTATTGCAACTGTGAGAATGCATAACTAAGTTGCTTTTGAGACCCGAAGATGGTCTGATATTGGACCGAAATCGGCTTTCCCCAATAAAAAATAGTAATACAGCTCTATGTTTTATAATGGAAAATGATTTTATTCTCAGATTACGTAATTCTCTCATTTACTTCAAGGCAGGAAATCTTCTGAATATGCTGCAAAATAGAAGATCCGACCACAATTTGTACAAATGATAAAACGTGTGTAGCTCATAGCTTTCTCATCAAAGGGTTTTCCGTAACAAAGCTATTGTGAAAGCAGCAATCCAGCGTTCTCCACACCTGCACAGATAGACCTGTTCCACACCAACGGTTCCTACGCTCATCAACGAATATAAGATCTGAAGATGAATCTCTTAGTAGATCGAAACTGGTCAGCGAAAAATAAAAATAAACAACTTTAATGCGATCACGACTATGTGTACTGAAATAAACAACCCATTTTCTACATTTATATTGACTGTACCGGTCACTGAAGGCAGAAGAACGAGAATAAAAAGATTACTCTTATCAGATTAAAAAAATTAGATCTTGTGT
Source organism: Schistocerca cancellata (assembly GCF_023864275.1). NCBI lineage: Eukaryota > Metazoa > Arthropoda > Insecta > Orthoptera > Acrididae > Schistocerca > Schistocerca cancellata. The sequence goes on along the minus strand of NC_064630.1, from coordinate 614,077,062 downwards.
CTATTGAATGAATGTGGTGAAGGACGTCGTCCCTCTATTGTAAGACTGTTAGTGCAAGTGATATTTTTGTTCTGCACGTGAGGACGATGATTCAGATCAACGCAAGTAACAATCTTTTGTGCGTCCTCCTTTTGAAGTTGTATTCAAGGCAGTATTGCCTCACAATCAGAACGTGCAGTTCTCTTTGGTTTATAACGACAAAACATATTCTACTGCTACTACCACTACTTCTACTACTACTACTACTACTACTACTACTACCATTACCGCTGTCATGGCGGACGTATGTCACGTAACCGCTGCCTAGTGACCTTGCTCACGGAAACGAGTTTCCGCGCTGAACCGGTCTTTGTGACTGACCTATCAGGTGGGGCAGATGAGGTTGTGCCAGCAGCCAGCTGCGTAAGCTCGATACAGCCTGTCGAATGTCTTCCTCAGTCGTTCCCACTTTTTGCCGAACAAGCGCCTTTTGTTCCTCCGTCGGAAGTTTGAATTCGATTGCGGTAGCCATACTTCCTGAAGTAAACTTCCTGTAACACAAAAGAATGACACCTCAGGTACAATTTTTCTGTCGCATATTACAGCCTAGGTCGTAATGCTACACGCGAAGGAAACGCGATAGATTAACTGGCGGTGGTGCCTTGTGTTGCATGTTTTAGTATCGCAATTCGTGTACAATGCAACCATACAATGTAACCATCAAAACTGGGTGGTGATGTGGATTTTCATTTGCTACAATGTTACAGTGTTTCAGGTGTCCTCTGTAAGATAAGTGACTTAAACAGTTAGAGGATCTAAACAAATACATACGTAATTTCACGCCATTGTCGAGTACAGTGCCAAAAGTAGGAATATGCAAATAGTAAGATATGAAATAAAAATAGTACTGTGCAGCATAATATTCGCTTAACATCATATAAATGGTAGAAAATAATGACTTGTAGGAATGCAGTACATTATCGTGCAAGGACATCTTATTCAGGAAAATCAGTCCAAAAGAGGTAAACACGAGACTAACACATGCCTTTAACATGTAACTACGAAAGTAATGTCAAGGAATGTAGACTCTAGAAGACCTGACACATCAAAAATGCAAATGATACAAGCTTACAAGCATTAGGTCTTATCGAACCGTACAGTATGTGGTTACTTTTGGGTGTGGCCCTCTGAAACATCATCTTTGCATTTACTTGTAAACATCGGATCGTTAATAACATGAAGAGCACATATATTATGAATAATAAAGGAAACAAATTCTGTAAGAAACACACGAAAAAAAGTACAAAATTATTAGATGGTAGCGTAACAATAGCTACTCCCGTTCCTCTCCCCACCTCCTTTCCCACTAGCTTCCCTTCCCCCATTCCTGTTCTTTCAGTTCTGTTGTTATATTTAGTACTCTTTACATTATTATGGAGTTTACTATATCGTCGTGTATGATTCTTTGGATTTTGTATTTTATTTCGCCACCACCACCACCAGCTTGTACGGTGCCTTGTTGACAATTTGCGTCCATGTCCTTGTGAGGTCCGCGCCCTTCTCGAACCCCAGCTCTTACCAGCTGATTTTGGGATTCATCTGAGCAGGCCACGGTTTTCCAGTCGTCTAGGGCCCAATCAATATGGTCACGAGCCCAAGAGAGTCGTTGCAGGTGATATCGTCCTGTTAGCAAAGACGCGTCGGTCGTCCGTTACCAGAGCCCATTAACGCCAAATTTCGCCACATTGTTCCCACGGACACGTTCGTCGTACGCCCCTTATTTATTTCTGCGGTTATTCCATGCACTGTTGATTATCTATTAGCACTGACAACTATGCGAAACGCCGCTGCTCTCGGTCGTTAAGAGAAGCCGTCAGCCTCTGCGCTGTCCATGGTGAGAGGTAATGCCTGATATTTGATATTCTCGACACATTCCTCACGCAGAGGATTTCCGAATATTGAATTCCTTAACGATTTCCGAAATGTAATTTCTGATGCTTCTAGTTCCATAATTTGGTCTGAAACCTTTTCATATGAATCAGCTGAATACAAATGACAGCTTAGCCAATGCACGGTCCTCTTATACGTTGTGTACGTGATGCTACCACCATTTTTATAAGTGCATATCGCTGCCCTACGACTTTTATCACCTCAGTGTATCTGTGATCCTTCTACATTTTAATGTGTCAAGTCGTCTTGAGTTTACGTTCCTTGACATCACTTTCATAGTTATACCTTAAAGGCATTTGCTAGTCTATTGTTTACCTGCACTGAGGTGATTTTCCCATATATGGTATGCTTGTACGATAATGTGCTGCGTTCCTACAAGATGTTAATTTTGCACCATTTACGTGATGTTAAGCAAATGTGTTGAACTGTGTAAATCTCATCCAGCCAGTGCTCAGCAGAATTGCGTCAATGGTCTAAGAAGTAAGTTCATCTCTCGTAACTGTATATTAGCTTACTTCAAAAGTTTTACTTTATGGATTGTTATCTGCATGTTTTGCTTTTAGCACTGTACTCGATAATTACGTGAAATAATATGTCACCCTGCACGGTACACAGCAAATTACGTTAATGGTCTAAGTGCATATCTCTTAACTTTACACCGACTTCCATCTAATACATCGTAATTTTTTTGATCTTTTTACTTCATGTGTTGCTGTTTTAGTATTCTTACTTTTAGCGTTGTACTCGATAATGGTACGAAAGCTCAAATATTGTACACAGGGAATATACAGAAGTACTGAAATGGAAGTGTATTCCTTCAAGAAATATTGTATGATAATTGCTCAGCGGCATCGGAAACTTTTTAATACAGCTCTCTCTGGAACTGTTGATAACAGAATAGAAACTAAAATAATATATCACGATACTCTGTCTGTATGGATGACCCATACACCATGGAAAAATGTCTAAACTCCCCAACTAGTATCAGTAACTTAGGCAGAAGGTCAAACACTGACTAAAACATATTGTATATTAGAAACTAAAATTGAAGACTGATCCCTCTATTGCACAATCTAAATTTGTTTCCATTTAATGTAAAATACACATAGACACCAAACATTTGTGGGTATTCTTGGCAATAAAAGGACCCTTGCGTCATAAAGAAGACAAGTTAGCAGAATTTAATGGCATAGCCAACAGATGATTTACAATTATACAAAGAAACTATTACATATAGAATATAACGAAATTATACCAGGTGCTCAAGATCAATACATAGTCAATCCTACGCGTGTTGCAATAAGACGCGACCCTCTAAACGTTTGGGTACAGAAACAAAAATATTGAAATGTGTTCTAATCAACTTCCATTCATGTCGAAATTTCGTGGTATTAATTATAAGGACGTCACAACTTTGCATCTAGCCTAAGACTCTACAGATATACTAAACCAACGACTACGTTACGTCAGCTGTCAGATCATTGCAGAAGTGGTACACACCGTATCGGAAAACATCTTTTACGTTTCTTGCTGGATGCGCACACGCAGTGCCCAGTTTAAATCCAAGACGATGGAGGAACTGTCATAGTTTGTCGGCTATTATTGCAGCCGCCGTTACGATACCAGTCGATGAGGTAATGGAACAAATTCAAAACTGCAGGAATTTAGGGTTGTACAACATCTGCAGCAGGTGCTGTGTCGAATTTTCCGACGAGCTAAAATCTTTCTCAACGATAGTTTTCTGTACATATCGAATCTGATCGTAACAGACCACAGAACACATATTTAGAGGTGTTTAGTGGAAAATATTGTACACAGGAAATATACAGAAGTAGTGAGATGAAATTATATTCCTTCAAGAAATAACTAATACCCTATGTATCCTATTACAGAAAATATGAGGTAACAGTTAAAACAACAGGATAAGCTGATTTAACTTTTAATCGGTACTTTTTTAAACCTCGTTTTTGTAAGACTAAGCCTAGGAAATATGATTGATTTTTCGAGTTCGCCATTCTTCCTGACTTTTCCAGTGTTGTGAGTGAAATGTTAATTATGATCTCGAATTTTGAAGGAGTTTCCTTTCTTCTGAGTTTGAAGAAAGTTTGCCGGATTAGTAAGTCCACAGGAATGATAATTAGGAACTATTATGAAAGGAGGAACTATACCTTCCCTGTGAACATTTCGGTCGATATGACACCGAATCGTGTTTCTCTAAAATTTGAATACGTTACTACGTAAGTAACGACGTATGAACTGATATGAGCTGTATTGAAGCGGCTATCAGTACTGCATAGAATAAAGGTATAGAAACGTGTAGACCCAGTCATTGTACTGTACCTCTCTCAGATTTAAGTCAGCTGATAGGTATACCTGCTTAAAGAAAATCCCTCTAACTAAGGAATAACCTCCAGAGGACGTCATGTTTCCAAGCAGAGAAGGATTTACCATATTTCATCAAAATGCAAGGGGTATTCGAGATACAGTTAATGAACTGCTTATAGATGTTGACTGAAATTATTGGTATAGCGGAGCACCACTTAAATAATTGGACAATTCAGAGCCTTCCTTGACCAGGATACAGATTAGCTGGCTGTATTTCAAGGAGATCATTGCGGAGTGGAGGAGTGGCCACTTACGTAAAAACGTATTCCATTTGAGTCGATAGACGTATCACGGCACTGCACTGAACAAATATTTGAATGTTGTGCAGGGGCAGTTGAATTTAGTGAAACTAAACTTATAATTGTGGTTGTTTATAGGTCCGATAACTCTGACTTCAGAGCATTTCTCCTCAAACTAGAGAGGGTTCTTGATTCACTTTATAGGAAGTACGAGAATTAGTTATATGTGGTGACTTCAATACTAATTATGTGTAAAGTGCAAGAAAAGGGATGTTGGCAGATCTCCTAAATTAATATGATCTGATGCGGGCTGTGTTTCTTCCAACTAGGGTACAGGGGAACAGTAGCACAGCCATAGATAGTATTTTATTCATTCTTCATTAGTAGATGGGCATTCTGTTAGCAAAAGGGTGAATTGCTCTTCGGGCCATGATGCACAAATTTTAACACAAAAGACTTTTGTACCCAAGCAAATGTCACATATAATTAGAAACTATGTAGGAAAGTTAATCCAACGCCAATACAGTGTTTTCTAAACCTCATCACGGAACAATAGTGGCAGAATGTTTATGGTGCCAATAACATTGATGACAAATATAATGCTTTCCTTAACACATTTCTCATGCTCTTTGAGAGTTTCTTTTCATTAAAACATTCGAAACGGGGTACTACCAGTAAAAGGCAACCTGACTGGCTGGCTAGTGGGATAAGGATATTATGCACAACGAAGCGGGAATCATATCAAAATGCTGGAAGTGGTCACAATCAAGCTACAGTATCCCTTTACATACAGGACTATAATGTGCATAAAAATGTTATTGGAAAGGCATAGAGTATGTGGTACGCAAATAGAATAGCTACTACACAGGATAAAATTAGAACCATATGGTCAGTTGTGAAGGAAGTGTCTGGTCAGCACCACAAGGTAGCCGATATCAAGTAAGTTCGTGGTAAAAATATTTTTGTTACTGATAAATCACATATATGTACAGTATTTAACAATCATTTTCTGAGCATTGCCCGTGAATTAAATAAAAATTTATTTTCTACAAGGAATCAAATAACTCTCTTGGCAAGTGCCTTTCCGAAAAAATGGTTCAAATGGCTCTGAGCACTATGGGACTCAACATCTTAGTTCATAAGTCCCCTAGAACTTAGAACTACTTAAACCTAACTAACCTAAGGACATCACACACACCCATGCCTGAGGCAGGATTCGAACCTGCGACCGTAGTAGTCCCGCGGTTCCGGACTGCAGCGCCAGAACCGCTAGACCACCGCGGCCGGCTGCCTTTCCGAGATTGATGTCTGAAATACTTCTCTGTGATACAGACAAGTGGGAGATTGACTCAACAATTAAATCACTGAAGACTAAGGATGCTAATGTATATGATGGAGTACCTCTCATAATATCAAAGTACTGTGCTGCACATGTTAGCCCTGAATTTAGGTATATTTGTTACTTTTCCTTTCGGAATGGTCAGTTTCCTGAACTATAAAAGTACTCAGTGGTAAAGCGGCTTTATAAAAAGGGAGAAAGGGATCATTAAGAGATTTTTATACCTATTTCTATGCCATTAGTGTTTGCTAATGTTATTGACAAGGATGTGTATTAAAGGATAATTGATCATTTTGGATCACACAATTTGCTATCAAATGTACAGTTCGGTTTGGAAGTGCCTTACAACTGAAAATGCTACAGACCCCTTTCTCTGCGAGCTTCTGGATGGATTAAACGAAAGATTTCCAACGCAAGGCATATTTTTTTAAAATAACTAAGCCGTTTGATTGTTTTGATAACAAAATATTGCTCCTGAAGTTGGACCATTACGGAATACGGGGAGTAGCTCAAATTGGTTCTCCTATTACTTTAGCAACATACAGTAAAAGGTCAGTATTGACAGTGTTGAGAATAGTTGTGAGGTGTGGTCTGAGTGAGGTACGGTCGAATGGGTGGGGGAGGGGGTGGGCGCCCCATGGATCAGTGTTGGGGCCACTTCTGTTCCTTATTTGTGTAAATAATATGCCCTCTAGTATTACGGGTAACTCTAAAATATTTCTGTTTGCTGATAACACTAGCTTGGTAGTAAAGGATGTTGTGTGTAACACTGGCTCGGTTTCAAATAATGCAGTTCATGACATAAGTTCATGGCTTCTAGAAAACAAACCAACATTAAATCACAGTAACACTCACTTTTTACAGTTTCAAACACACAATTCCACGAAACCCGACGTTTTAAGTTCACAGTATGGGCATCTGATTAGTGAAACTCAGCAGGTAATATTTCTAGTTGTTCAGATAGATAGTAAACTGTCGTGGAAAGTCCGGTTTCAGGATCTTGTTGAAAGACTTTATGCTGCCATTTTTACTATTCGAACGGTATCCGAAGTGAGTGATCGTTCGACATCAACATTAGTCTACTTTGCTTATCTTCATTCGCTTATGTCCTATGGTATTATATTTTGGGGTAACTCTTCCCATTCTAAGAAGATATTTTGGTCTCAGAAACGGGTGGTTCGGGCAATAAGTGGTGTAAGTTTGCGAAATTCTTGTCAACCACTGTTCACTAGTCTGGTTATTTTGACATTGGCCTCTCAATATATGTGTACTTCAGTGTCATTTTTTGTTAACAGTATCAGCTTGTGCCCAAGAACAAGCAGCTTTCACTCGTGTTAATACACGGCAGAAATCAAACCTGCATTTTGATCGCATTTCCTTAACTCTTGTGCAGAAAGGTGTGCAGTATACTGCTGCATCCATTTTCAATAAGCTACCACAAAAATTCAAAAATATTAACAGTAATCCACACACTTTTAAACCGGAACAAGAATTTTCTCATCGGTCACTCTTTCTATTCTGTCGAGAAGTTTCTTGAAAAATTAAACTGATTCTTATGTTTTACTGTTGATTGCGTTTACTTAAACTTACGGCTTGACGTATTTGGTTCATAAACAGTTTTTATCTGTTATTATTTTTATGTTGTAAATTCATGTACTGATACGTTCCATGACCTTGGGGATTTGCTCCTCAATGACGTGTAAATAAATAAATTCTCTCAGTTAACTGGTATACAGTTTCATGTTACCCGAAAATTTCAGGTTATTAGAATATGCTGCTCTTGTCGTCGAATACGACACTGATTGTCAGAAAGACTTACTGCTAAATGACGATATTTGTCATTGAAACTAAGGAGTAGAATCTGAGACTAAGAATTATTTAGACGGTGGCGAACATTGCTTTGACGAGTTTTAGCACTGCTCGACTGTTTCAGTCAGGTCCTTAGGCCCTGTAACGTTACAGCGGCGTAGACAGGGAACTAAAAGATTCTAGGATAGTTTAGTGAAGTCAGACCGAAAGTGAATGATTCCCAGAAGTGCAGAGTCAAACGAAGGAGAAATAGAGTTAAAATCAAGATGTATGTCTTTTGCTACGGAGGAAGTGAACAAGGAGAAAATTGAGGTGTGGGTTTTATCGAAAACAAGACAATTAAACTCAGTATTACAGATATTTAATTATTGTCAGAACATTGATACCTGTTTTAAAAGAAACGAAATATATTTATGAAAATCATTCTAGATTTTGCATTAACGTGCTCACTGTGTAATGAGATAGAGGAAGACCACTAAGAATAATTACAGACTTAGAAGCGACCATAACCGATGTTACCAAGAATCTATAGGAGCTTCTTGCGAAAATAGAACAACAGATTAAGAACGATTCATTAGTGGAAAACTTTTGTGACAACTGAAATGTGAGGTAATTCTGTATATGTCAAACGCAAATTGGACGGTAAGGCCCAAACGGAACTAAAAATAATACTAATTACATTTTACAAAACGATGAAGAAATTGTAGAAAATGCGCTTATTCAGAAGCACGTTAGAATTCCTATTGATCACCGACAACAAGCCAACCGTTCCCGTCAGATCACCGAAGTTAAGCGCTGTCGTAGTTAGCTAGTACTGGGATTGGGTACCGTCCTAGTATGAGAGCTCTGCTGGAAAGTTGGCTGCATTCAGCCGTTGTGAGGCCAATTGGAGAGCTAGCTTACTGAGAACACGAAAACTGACAACTTTTGAGGGAGCAGTGTGCTGACTACATGCTCCTCCATATCCGCCTTCAGTGATGGCTATCGGTTCAGGATGACACGGCGGTCGGTCGGGATCGTGTTCGGATGGAGAGAGTTTATAGATAACAAAGCTAGAAATGAACTCATCAGTCATCACGCAAAAACTCGGCAGAGACGTAGGTTTACTTAATAGTAGGGAAGTACGTCTAACTACACAATGCAGCACGTACAAAATTAGTTTTGAAAGACAAAAGGCGCATCTGACATATATATCAGTTCGCGGTGTCTGTGCAGGTTCTACATGTCAGAGTGACGAGGAGAGACTCAGAGATTTGGTATCACTTGTACAAAAGTACCTTTTAGGTTAATCCTTAAAGCCTACGATGTGCTGCAGGCCTATGTTATTGACTGCTAGTTTTCACTATTTGGGAACGAATCGCCAGTGCAGACACCGTCTTCTATATTGTTTCTATTAGTACGCCGAAAATCCTTACAGTTTTCGATATATGTATCAGTTTCAATTAATTATGCTCTAACAAATTTTTAAAAGTTCACTGGGTACTCACTAATATCTTTTTGGCATCGTAGACGTAAAACGTCACAGTCTTCTTAGTGCGGTGGACACTGATTTCCTTTGCTGCATTCCCTGTTGTCACTTTCAGCGTCCCATTGAGCACTTAACAACTAGTTCAGATACAAAAGCAACATGTAGTACTCAGTCAGCGTAACAAAATTTGAATAGACTACGTTCGGAATCAACTAAAATTGTATGAGTTTTCTATTTCATATGGTTTCACAACAAACTCAAAATAGAAAAACAACAACTGGCCGCCAAGGACTGTAGCTATACAAAGATAAACATGCGCAAACACTTACCGTCAGAGAATGGTCCTCAGCTGTCTTACTGCTCCGCACGCGGCGACGGACCTAGAGCTACTGCTGAAAACCTGCTGAACCGGTTTTATGGCAGGAACTGCGAAAATGTTGCACAAGCGGTTCACTCTGGAATACACGTAACTTGTTGAACCGCTGTTAGATGATAACAAATGATAAAAGTATTCACGGAGCCAGAGTACTCAGGAATGAATAGACACCATCATCTTGGTTGACAGGCTACAGTTAAACAGAAGAAATTAAACCAGTTCATTGATGACAAAATCTTAGAAATCTGGTGTTCTAAATTAAGGACTAAGTGCATATAACTTGAAACATGAAGATAAATGTATTGAGTTCTACAAGAAACAATGGAATCAGAGGAAATAGATTCAGAGGCAAAGATGCCAGAAGAAACTTCAGTTGACGTAACTGAAATCGGAACTTAATAAGCAATCTGGAAGATTTAGAAAACAGAAAAGCTGCACATAAAAAAAATCGTTCAAATGCCTCTGAGAAATATGGGACTAAACATCTGAGGTCATCAGTCCCCTGGAACTTACAACTGCTTAAACCTAACTAACCTAAGGACATCACACACATCCGTGCCCGAGGCAGGATTCGAACCTGCGACCGTAGCAGTCGCACGGTTCCAGGCTGTAGCGCCTAGAGCTGCTCGGCCTCTCCGGCCGGCGCTGCACAGAAAACATCGTCACTAGAGAACTGCTGAAACATACGCATTTCATAGTGGCAGAGGGTTTCGGCAGATTTATAAATGTAAGCTTAAAAGCAACTCCTCTATCTCATAATAATGGTAAAGGTTTTGCACTCCCTGTATAAAAAAATAAATGTAATAAGACTGAATTAAAATAAAATAATGTCGTGTGACTAGGGTCTCCCGTCGGGTAGACCGTTCGATTGATGCGAATCTCTCGAGCTGACGCCACTTCGGCGACTTGCGCATCGATGGGAATGAGATGATGATGTTCAGGACAACACAACACGCAGTCCCTGAGTGGAGAAAATATCCGACCCAGCCGGAAATCGAACCCGGGCCCTCAGGATTGACATTCTGTCACACTGACCACTCAGCTACCGGTGGCGGACATAAGACTCAATTCATAACTATAATGGGACTGATTGGTAATTCCTAGTTAGCTACAATTTCTGTTGAAATATAGGAGGTGAATGATACGTAAGATAACTGAAACCATCATAACAGAATAAGAAACTCGAGTCAAAGAAGGAGTTGTATAATCATTGCACCACCACGTGGACAAGTAGTACAAAAAGACGGTGTACATATCAGAGAAACTGATTTAATTCGTAGGTTAAATGAGTCATCCGACTCCGTTAAGAAATCTAAACCTTTGAACGCACTGCAGAAAAGGTGATCCGCACAACGTTTTGTACAAATGATTAAAAAATAATGTAGTACAAAGGATCCGCATATCTATTACCGATTTTATGGAAAAATTGCTAATTTTGGCGGGGTACACTTAATTTTGGGTTCTATTTAACACGTCTGGAAATGATATTCAAATGGAATCTACTTTAAATAACAGAAAATCAGGCAGTTTATCACTACGCGTGCAGAATATGCTTGGCGCCGAAGATAATCCTCAGCGCCCTGCGATGAAACGTCAAAGACGTCGGCAAAATATAGCTCACGCATTTCTGACTATAATATAACTCTTGTATGAAGTGACTCTACTGGAATAAAAAGTATCTGTAAAAGTCAAACCTTAGTCAAATTTACAATTTCGATTATTTCGGCAGTAAAATCTATGGCCCATATATGTTCGTACAGCGCAACATTATACGTAAACTTCACGAACGTTGCTATTGAAATAATACCTGCAACAAAATTTGATAAGAGTACGAAATCAAGAAATACTAGCAAGAGGAGTAAGGAAGTCTTTGGAAGACACAAGAGGAATTCATTGATTAGTGGGACACATGCTATGGTATCTAGGAACAGCTAACTTGCTACGATATCTAGGAATAGTTAGCTTGCGCTTGGGAGGGACGATAGACAGGAGAAATGAGAAGGGCAGAAAACGAGTGAAAAAAATATTATAGAAAATATTGGTTGTAGTGATTGCACAGCGATGAAGTGATTGGGAGAAGACAGCACATCTTGCGTCACATTCCCTGAGAAACACATAGAAAAGAAAGTTCAGGAGCGCACTTATGATGGAAATATGCCTAGTGGCAACAAACAGACCTGATCTCTTTATGAATGTCCTTATTGAAACTGATACGAATGACCACGAGGCATTTGTAGCAACAATAATTACTAAAGTACAGAGGACAACTATAAGAAGTAGGAAGGTGCACGCGTTTAGGAAGTTCGGAGAGGAACTCAATACATTAACCTCTGGACAGGAGCATGTAGAAGAACTGCGGCCCAACATTTAAATAATAATAGACCATGCTCTGAATAGTTACTTACTTGGTATGTTCACAACAGTGGAGACCCTCCATGGGATACAGTCGCTGTAAAGAAATTTCTAAAGAAACTGATTTAAAACAAAACATAGGACCTGGGATAGAGAGAGGCTGAATGAAACGCAGTTGGCTGGAAAGAGAGGAACGCTTGAATCCTTCGACGACTAACGTATCAAAATACCATCGAAAGAACTCTAGCAAAAACCCTAGAAAGTTATAGTTATATGCACAGGGTGTCAGTGGCACAGCAACTGAAACTGAGGGTAGCAAAGAAGAACAGAAAATGGGAATTACTTATTCAAATGTGCCATTACTATGGAAAATACCAAACTACCGCCTACTTTACTTTTCGTACCACTGCGAAGATGAGTTACATAATCGTCAGTTGCGTTGAGAAACTGCTGAAGACGCTAAAATTAAGTAGGACTCCAAGGCCGAATGAGATATCTGTCTGATTCTACACAGAGTTTGCAGATGAGTATCACATTGTACCGTAGATCACTTGTAGGCCGTACAAAAAAGTGTGGCTATTGACTGGCAAAAGCATAGGTCACTGCTGCCAACCATAATCATAACATTATTAATCGGCAAAATTCTCACTGACGTCCATCAGTTGTAACATTCTAGAACATATTCAGAGCTCAAACATAATGACGTATCTCAATCGGAATGATCTCGTCCCTGCCAATCAGCATGACATCCGAAAACATCGACAATACGAAAACCAGTCCTGTGCTTTTCTCACATGACATTCGGAATGCCGTGGACCAAGTAAAGGCAGATGCAATATTTCTTGGCTCCCGAAGAAACATATTACTTGGTACCACGTCAAACAAAATTGGTAACTGGGTTGCGGATTTCTTAGTACGATGGCCATGGCATGTTTTCTAAAGTGCAGAGTAACTGACAGAGGCAGAAGGCGCTTCAGGCGTACACCTGGAAAGTTTTTTGGGATCCTTGTTACGCATGTTACATGTTAGTGACCTGGTTGACCAGATACAAGAAACGTTATGCAGATGACGCAGTTACCTGTAACGACGTACTGTTTGAAAATAACTCCAGATATTTCCGTCACATCTGTCAATATGTTTCAAAGAGTGACATCTTACTTTAAAGGTACAGAATTGTAAACATGTTCGTTTCGCTAAACGGAAAAAAAGGTTAGTGTGGCCTCCTGCCCACTCATCTCTTATAGGGTGCCTAAAGGATGTTGCTGTCTCTAAATGGTTCAAATGGCTCTAAGCACTGTGTGTCTTAACATCTGAGGTCATCAGTCTCCTAAACTTAGAACTACTTAAACCTAACTAACCTAATAGCATTACACACATCCATGACCGAGGTAGGATTCGAATCTGCGACTGTAGCAGCAGCGCGGTTCCGGACTGGAGGGCGTAGAACCGCTAGGCCACAGCGGCCGCCACTGCTTTCTCTGATAGCTATACAACAATTCAAGCAAATCACATTACTGGTTTTTATTACAGTAAAGTAGATTGACAATACACTACTGGCCATTAAAATTGCTACACCATGACGTGCTACAGATGCGAAATTTAACCGACAGGAAGAAGATGTTGTGTATGCAAATGATTAGCTTCTCAGACCATCCACACAAGGTTGCCGCCGGTGGCGACACCTACAACGTGCTGACATGAGGAATGTTTCAAACAGATTTCTCATACACAAACAGCAATTGACCGGCGTTGCTCGGTGAAAAGTTGTTGTGATGCCTCGAGTAAGGAGGAGAAATGCGTACGTACCATCACGTTTCCGACTTCGATAAAGGTCGGATTGTAGCCTATGGCGATTGCGGTTTATCGTATCGCGACATTGCTGCTCGCGCTGGTTGAGATCCAATGACTGTTAGCAAAATACGGAATCGATGGGTTCAGGAGGGTAATACGGAACTACCTGCTGGATCCCAATGGCCTCGTATCACTAGCAGTCAAGATGACAGGCATCTTATCCGCATGGCTGTAACGGATCGTGCAGACAACGTCTCGATCCCTTAGTCAACAGGTGGGGACATTTGCAAGACAACAACCATCTGCACGAACAGTTCGGCGACGTTTGCAGCAGCATGGACTATAAGCTCGGTGACGATGGCTGTGGTTACCCTTGACGCTGCATCACAGACAGGAGCGGCTGCGATGGTGTACTCAACGACGAACCTGGGTGCACGAAAGGCTAAACGTCATTTTTTTCGGATGAATCCAGGTTCTGTTTACAGCATCATGATGGTCGCATCCGTGTTAGGCGACAAGGTAGTGAACGCACATTGGAAGTGTGTATTCGTCATCGCCATAATGGCGTATCACCTGTCGTGATGGTATGGGGTGCCATTGGTTACACGTCTCGGTCACCTCTTGTTCGCATTGACGGCACTTTGAACAGAGGACGTTACATTTCAGATGTGTTACGACCCGTGGTTCTGCCCTTCATCCGATCCCTGCGAAACCCTACATTTCAGCAGGATAGTGCACGACCGCATGTTGCAGGTCCTGTACGGGCCTTTCTGGATACAGAAAATGTTCGACTGCTGCCCTGGCCGGCACATGCTCCAGATCTCTCACCAATTGGAAACGCCTGGTCAATGGTGGCCAAGCAACTGCCTCGTCACAATACGCCAGTCACTACTCTTGACTAACTGTGGTATCGTGTTGAAGCTGCATGGGCAGCTGTACCTGTACACGCCATCAAAGCTCTGTTTGACTCAATGCCCAGGCGTATCAAGGCCGTTATTACGGCCGGAGGTGGTTGTTCTGGGTACGGATTTCTCAGGATGTATGCACCCAAACAGCGTGAAAATGTAATCACATGTCAGTTCTAGTATAATATATTTGTCCATTGAATACTCGTTTATCATCTGCATTTCTTCTTGGAGTAGAAATTTTAATGGCCAGTAGTGCACTTAACTTTGGGTTGTAAGCAATTGGCGACATGCAAATAATCAATATCCTTCACTATATACAATGTCCATACCAATAATTCACCCAAGTTCATATGGATCTCAATTTACGACTTTTCCATTGTCTGTCTTCTACTAGCGTCCGGCTCTGCTAGGGCGCGTCCTTTACTATCTCCGGGGCTGGTAGGAGCGTCTCTTACATTCTCTTCGGACAGAAGCCGCTCCTGTCCTGATGCAGTCTTAGTCAGCGTACTGTTGGGTGACGTTGTTTCACAGCCTTCTCTGCTCTTGCGTTTTTGTTGTTCGTGCCTGCGCTTGTCGTTACGCCGAAACAGGCAGTACCGTTCTTCCCTGGTCATCAGGAGTGAGTTCGAAATGGGACTCATCACTGAAGACAATTCTACTGCAGCCACTGAAATACCACGCCGAAGAGGTTTCTGTAGGCGCTCCGGACAGCGGTGGGATACCAACGTGACTATCGCCCGCCACACGGCCCCCACCTCCAGGGATGGTGATCTGGGGTGACGTTACTTTTCATAGCAGGAACCCTTCGGTTATCCGCAGGCACCCTTGCAGTGCAGCGACACATCGACGATGTCACATGCTCCGTTTCGTTGCCGTTCATGGAAAGCCATCCAAGACATACATTTCAGCAAGGTAATACCCACCCGCACAGCTTCTACTGCTTTTGTTCGTACTTGCCTAACCCTGCCTTGGCCAGCAAAGTTATCTGATCTCTCCCCAGAGTGAGAACGTTTAGAGCATTCTGGGCATAGATCTCCAACCGTCTTCGGATTTTGACGATCCAGCTCGAAAGTAGGCCAGAGTTTGGTACGATATCCCTCAGGAGGACATCCAAGAAGTCTATCAACCAACGCAAAGCCGAACAACTGCTTTCGTAGGGGCCAGAGGGGTACCTACGCTTTATTGACTTGCTCAGTTTGCGGAGCTCATTCTCTTTGGATCTGTGGTGTAACGTCACATGTACTGGACTTCTGTTTAAATTGCTCGCCAGTATTTTATATACAGGGTAGTCCATTGATAGTGACCGGGCCAAAGGTCTCACGAAATAAGCATCAAACTAAAAAATTACAAAGAACGAAACTCGTCTAGCTTGTAGGGGGAAGCCAGGTAGCGCTATAGTTAGCCCGCTAGATGGCACTGCCATAGGTCAAACCAATATCAACTGCGTTTTTTATATATTAACTCCCATTTATATTACATATTCGTGTAGTACGTAGAGAAATATTAATGTTTTAGTTGGACCACATTTTCGCTTTGTGATAAATGGCGCTGTAATAGTCACAAACGTATAAGTACGTGGTATCACGCAACATTCCCCCAATGCCGACAGTATTTGCTTCGTGATACACTAGCCGTGTTAAAATCGACCGCTTACCAACTGCGGAAAAGGTCGATATTGTGTTGGTGTATAGCCATTGTGATCAAAATGCCCAACGGGCGTGTGCTATGTATGCTGCTCGGCATCCTGGACGACATCATCCAAATGTACGGACCGTTCGCTTGAAACGTCAGCCACGACCTGCAGCAGATGATGATGGGCAAGTAGGTGTTCTAGCTGCTATCGCGGCTAATCCGCACATCAGCAGCAGACAAATTGCGCGAGAATCGGGAATCTCAAAAACGTCTGTGTTGAGAATGCTACATCAACATCGACTGCACCCGTACTTTATTTCTATGGACCAGGAATTGCATGGCGACGACTTTCAACGTCGTGTACAGTTCTGACACTGGGCACAAGAAAACTTACGGGACGATGACAGATTTTTTGCACGCGTTTTATTTAGCGACGGAGCTTCATTCACCAACAGCGGTATCGTAAATCGGCATAATATGCACTATTGGGCAACGGAAAATCCACGATGGCTCCGACAAGTGGAACATCAGCGACCTTGGCGGGTTAATGGATGGTGCGGCATTATGGGACGAAGGATAATTGGACCCATTTTATCGATGGCAATCTAAATGATGCATTGTATGCTGATTTCCTACGAAATGTTCTACCGATGTTACTACAAGATGTTTCACTGCATGACAGAATGGCGATGTACTTCCAACATGATGGATGTCCGGCACATAGCTTGCGTGCGGTAGAAGCGGTATTGAATAGCATATTTCATGGCAGGTGGATTGGTCGCCTAAGCACCATGCTCCGCACTTTCACCGGATCTGACGTCCCCGGATTTCTTTCTGTGGGGAAAGTTGAAGAATATTTGGTATCGTGATCCATCGACAACGCCTGACAACATGCGTCAGCGCATTGTCAATGCATGTGCGAACATTACGGAAGGCGAACTACTCGCTGTTGAGAGGAATGTCGTTACACGTATGGCCAAATGCATTGAGGTTGATGGACATCATTTTGAGCATTTATTGCATTAATGTGGTATTTACAGGTAATCACGATGTAACAGCATTGGTTCTCAGAAATGATAAGTTCACAAAGGTACATGTATCACATTGGAACAACAGAAATAAAATATTCAAACGTACCTACGTTCTGTATATTAATTAAAAAACCTACCTGTTAGCAACTGTTCGTCTAAAATTGTGAGCCATATGTCTTTGACTATTACAGCGCCATCTATCACAAAGCGAAAAAAGTAGTCCAACAAGAACATTCATATTTCTTTACGTACTACATGTTTATGTAAAAAAAATGGGGGTTCCTAATTATAAAAAAATCGCTTTTGATACCCGTTTGACCTATGGCAGCGCCATCCAGCGGGCCAACCATAGAGTGCCATCTGGTTTCCTGGTTTCACCCTTCAAGCTAGACGAGATTCGTTCTTTGTAGTTTTTTTTTCGTTTGATGCTTATTTCGTGAGATATTTGGCCCGGTTCCGATCAGTGGACCACCCTTAGACTTCAGATACTTACTTTAAAGTTTATTGATGTTAATATTTGGTGTACAAGTAACTTATTAACGGATTTTCCTTCATCTCAGTCTTCCTTTTTGTGTTATTGAATCGAGTGGTCTGTTATTCGTGAGTTTGCTTGCGTCGTTCATCGAAGTCTCAGGCCTCAGCAATGTGTTTACAGTTAGCTGCGTGCGGTTGGAGCTGTAACCGTTCTAAAGTTAAATACTCAAAAAAATGGCTCTGAGCACTATGGGACTTAACATCTGAGGTCATAAGTCCCCTAGAACTTAGAACTACTTAAACCTAACTAACCTAAGGACATGACACACATCCATGCGCGAGGGAGGATTCGAACCTGCGACCGTAGCGATCGCGCGGTTCCAGACTGAAGCGCCTAGAACCGCTAGGCCACAACGGCCCGCAAAGTTAACTAGTGACAAAACTGTTTCTGCGCTGTATTCGCATATTAAATTTAGTAGTTTTCAATCGTTCATCCAAATACTAGCAGTGTGTTCACATTTCGCGGCGTGCAGTTGCAGCTGTAGCGGCTCTAAAGTTAAGATCAGACAAAGTTATTTGTGCACTGTTATTAAATTATTAAATTCAGTAGTGTTTCGTGCTATTTCTGGCGAAATAAAGGTTTAATAAAATTTTTGAAACTTCCGCCCATTGGGTTTTTTAGAGTTTTTTATGCTTTGAAGTCGTTTGTGAAATTTCGTACTACAGTTTTCAGCTGACGTTTCCCACCGTTTGTGGTAAAAAATGTGAGTGTTTCAGTAGGCGCTTGAATTTTTAATTTTGTTAAGTAACTGTGTGAAGTTTTGGTGGTATTGGTATTAGTTGTGGTTTAGTAGTACTAATAAAGAATAGTTGCTTTCTTAGTAGACAGAGAATTTCGAGTGTTGTGAGTTCTTTAAACAGTTCTACTGTTGTAGTTGAACTTAGGTAACGTAGACCTTTAGTTTCTTCATTTACCACGAGTGAGAAGTGTGTGCTTTGTTGTGGTTTTATGAGTAATGGGTTACGGTGTGAGATTTGTTCAAACTATTTCCATTTGGAGGAATGCAGTGGGGAAGGCGGTGGGTATTCTAGGTAGATCCTATTCTGGAAATGCAGAATTTGTACCAGAAATGAGGTGACAGAGGAGCAGGAGCGTAAATCCGTGTCCTTCAGGTTCAGTAACAAGCAGCAAAGGAGTAACTAGGTAGGTTGAGGAGAGTGAAGGACGCGGGGTAATGGAAACTGCCAGTTGGTAAGAAGGCAGCTAGGAGGTGGAGATACTCAGACAGTTGTACTTTGTGTATAACCACTAGATTTGACGAACTGTCAGAGATGAAAAGAGAGGAGCCTGTTGCGGCTGTAGGTGTATCAAACATGCAGCAGTTCTCAGAAATAAGGGAGCCTAAGGCAGTTGCAAACTGCAACATGAAAGAGAAAGTTCTGCCTCTAGGTAGTTGGGATGGCAGAGGTGCGGGGCAACGGTTTCAGGAAATGTTAGGGAGTGAGTAGCAGTTCACCAGCTTCGTGAAGCCTAGAGCAGGATTGGCTCAGGTGACTGTTAACATAGGGTAGTTATGTAGGAATTTTACGAAAGAGGGTTACGTAGTGACTGTGGGTGCATCATGGAATAGTCTTGATGGCGACGGGGAATATGATGTAGGTCATGACCTGGTGAAGATAACTGCTCAAATTGGTGGCACTGATGTGCACTTCGTGCAACTGTTTGAACGTCATAATCGGCCTCATCTTAATGCTGCTCATCACCATGTTAACATGAGGCTGGGGAAGGCACTGATGGCGGAGGGCTTGGCTCACATGCAGAGGTGCCACGTAAGTCTATAAATAGATAGGGTGTCACTAGGCGTGGCTTGCACCTCAGTAGTATGGGAAGAAAAGGCAGGTGACATTGTAGTGGCTGGTGGTGGGATCACTCGTGGAAATGTTCCTATAGTAGTTGGTGTTAGAGCTGCAACTTTATCAGATTGAAGTCAACTGATAGTTATCCCTGCTCAAATGACATCCCTCTAACAAATGAATCCCCTTCAGAGGAGGTCAGTTACCCAAGCAAAGAAGGAATTAGCATATTTTATCAAAATATAAGAGGTATTAGAGATAAAGTTAATGAAATGCTTGTAGGTGTTCACTCTGACATTACTGGTATATCGGAGCAACACTTACACAATTTGACAATTCAGAAGCTTCCTTTACAGGGATACAGATCAGCTGGCTGTTTTTCAGGGGGTGCTTTGCGGAGTGGGGGAGTGGACATGTACGTGAAAAACAGTATTCCATTTGAGCCCGTAGACGTATCTCGGCACTGCGCTGAACAGATATTTGAACGTTGTGCAGGGGAGATGACTTTAGTGAAACTAAACATCTAATTGTTGTTTATAGGCACCCGAACTCTGACTTCAGAGTATCTCTGCTCAATCTAGAGTGTTCTTAGTTCAGTTTATATGAAGTACCAATAACCTAATACATGTGGTGACTTCAGTATTAATTTTGTAAGTGACTGTGCAAGGAAAGCCGGCCAGAGTGGCCGAGCAGTTCTAGACGCTACAGTCTGGAACCGCGCGACCGCTACGGTCGCAGTTTCCAATACTGCCTCGGGCATGGATGTGTGTGCTATCCTTAGGTTAGTTAGGTTTAAGTAGTTCTTAGTTCTAGGGGAGTGATGACCTCAGCAGTTAAGTGTCATAGCTCTCAGAGCCATTTGAACAATTTTTTTGCGCAAGGAAAAATATGTTGGAAGGTATCCTAACTCATATGATCTGATGCAGACCGCGTTTTTCGAACCAGGGTGCAGGGTAACAGTGGCACAGCCACAGACAATATTATTACTCTTTCTTCAATATTAGATGGGCATTCTGTTATTAAAAGATTGAATAGCTTTTTCGACAATGATACACAAATTAACAGTAAAAGGTTTTTGTACTCAAACAAATCTTATGTATCAGCTAATGATTTTTCTGACGTTTCGCCAGCACGAGTGGCTGGCATTGTCAAAGCTTCACCCTCCATTGCCGGTAGTGAAGCTTTGACAATGCCAGCCACTCGTGCTGGCGAAACGTCAGAAAAATCATTAGATGAACGTCGGCCGAAGGACCCGAGACAGAAGCCAATACGCAGTTTGTCAACAAGTGGCCACGAAAGCCTTAACAATTTTGTAAATCTTATGTATAATTATCATCGTCATAGCCGTGGCTTTTGACAACTTTTGGTGGCCGTCCCTCTCGCCAGCTTAAAGGAAAAAGAGGATGTCAGCTTCCGACTACAATAGCCTCCTCGACCACTGCAGAGGCAGAATGGCTGAGTGGAAGGCTGGTAGACAAAAGGCTGTCAAGAGAATACCATAGGGATGTCCACAGGGCTCGATCTGCGGACCAATTTTCTGGGATATCGGAATCGAGCCTTTGCTGAACACCCTGGACAGTGACGACAGGGTAAGAGGTGTGGTGGCGCAAGCAGATGACCTGCTTGTAGTGGTGTCGGCCAACTCGTGAGCAGCACTGCTTCAGAAAATTAACAGTTGGTGCAAAGAAAATAAATAAAAAATTGCTCCCAACGCAACTGTATATTTACTGATCAGAGGGACAATACAGAGAAACCAAATTCTAAAATTAGACAACAAAAGCATACAGAGGGAGCAAGCCACACGTTATCTAGGACTACATCTCGACGAAGAAAAGCATTTCAACCATCATAACAAAATTGACAATTGATAAAGCCTCCTAAATTATGCACAAACTAGCAAGACTCAACACAGCTCGCTACAAATTACCTATTAAGACGATAAGGACCAACCAAATTGCGATATTTGAATCCGTCACATGCTTCGCCACAAGTGCTTGGGCTCACACACTGAACATACAGACTAACAAGACAATTGCAAGACGAGGTCAGCGTAGTTTATTCCTGAGAATGAGCGGAGCCATCAACACGACATCGCCAGAGGCACCTTGCGTTGTGATAGGGACCTGCCCTATATACATAACAATAATTTATGGAGCTGCACTTTACTGGCTTATGGGGGACCTGCTCGATAAAGTCACCGAAATTACGGGAACCAAAATTATTAACAAAACACAAGTGACTGGAACAATGTCGGATTCAACATGGCAGAGAGAGTGGGGCGCATCCGACAAGGATCGACGAGTGCACTCATTCTTTCCTGACGCACGCGAAAGATTACAACTGAAACACGTCCTTCCAGGCCGGGGGAAGGTCCATTTCCTCACAGGCCACAGGCCGTATCCGGTACACTTAAACCCCATGGGACTAACTAACGTTGAAGTAGGCTTTTGCAGAGGAACTGGAACACCAGAACATGTCACACTGCTATGCAACACGCTAACACAAGCGAGACCTATACTGAACGACAATACATCGCCGGAATAATACGTACTCCCGATGATTGGAACACAATAACGCAGCCGACATTGTATCGAATAATCAGCATGAAGAATACAAGCGCCAAGACCCATGTGGAAGGAGGTGTAGACAAGCACAAACAACACAAAAAACCACATGGGAGGACACAAGTAAGACCACAGATTGCGAAACCGAGGAAGAAACAATAAATGAACATGACCAAACCAACAACGCATGTCACTGCATGCCACAACACAGTGACAAACAACGCAACACGCAGTAACAATCATAAAACAAACAAACATCGACACCACTTATTAAGACTGTAGTAATAAGATAACGTCGCTTGGGAGGAGAAGGCTCGAAGAACTTTTATTCTGAGGCTTTTCCTTCCCAACGACATACTGCATAGTGTTTAAAGTATACTGCACACAAGCAGTAATGTATTGCCCGTCTTGGTAAGTGTAGACAGAAGTATATTTTCTTCTCTATTCAAAGCTACAATCAATGAGTTTTATATATCAAATGTATTTTCTGTATAAATTATGTATAAAACTAAAAATGTAACGTATTGAGTTATTTGAGGAATAATGAATTCAATTAGCAATGAACTACATTCTGTTTCTAGTAACAAATTTACAAACGTAAGTGTATTTCTCGCGTAAAGCTAAAATTCATGTATTCCATGGATGAAATGCTCAATTAGTACTTAATCTGTATAACACCAGGTGTATGTATCTGAGGTATCACATAGAATATACCACAACTACAAACAATGGGAAAAACAAACAGCTGCTGAATAGCATGTATTGTCCTGACTTGCAACACTCCCAGTAATATACCAATACACTTAGACACAGTAAACATACTTAAGCACAAACCATTTCAGATGAGAATAACTCGAGGTTCTACCGAGACCTTCTCACCTGAAATAGGTAGAATAGGCTACTATCAACCAACATGTTACTCAGACTATATTACACATCCAAATATAGTATATCACCTCCCTCTACATAATGCAAATTATTTAAACCACACTCATTGTATTACATTTTCTTTTCCTTTGTTTTTCTTTGACATTTGCATTATATAAATTATATTCTCTTCAACTAGGCAGAAACAAATTATATGAAATAACTTTAACAGTTTTTAACCATTCAATTCTCTGTAACCTTAGAGAAATCTTTATATATTATTTAAAATAAAGCATTAACAACTGTATATCAATAAGACTGTAACAATGAGAAGCCTTTGCTTTAAGAGTTAGAAGCATCCGACCCACCTTACATTTCAAGGTGGTGGGTTACTCTGTACCGTTAATGAAATACATAAAAATAAATTACTGGTTAAATACGCATTTAATAAAAGGAAAAAATCATAAAATACATTTGTGACCCTGTGTTATTCACGAACGTGCTGTAACATTTACTACTTAAAACAACTGTTGAGTGGACAGCGCAGATATTTAGTAGAAGACTAAGTCTGCAGCGCCATCACCCTTCGTTATACGAGTACTTCCATGGTTTAAACAGAACTGGGATATAACTAGCTGTGAGCAATAGACTAGGTTTTGCTGTAACACACGAATATTTCCACTGCTCAAAACTGCTCACTAAGTTTAACGTTTTGTCTGCAGAATGTCTGAAGTAATCGAGTTAAAATCTTCTTTGCAAATCTATAGCGTTCGTATAGATGTCTACTAGCAGGCTTTTTATTTTGATTTGAAAATAAAGATGTGAAATCAGATATTTCTGTGGCCGCAGTGCACCGGCACTTTTCTTCTGACGGGTAAATAACAAATAACTTCACCAGCCTTTGTCTCCTGTATACTTCCGCTCCACCCACGCTTCTTTAACAGACCAAACATTGTAATTTTTCTGATGCTTTCTTTCGTCTCTTGATATTTGATAATCTCGTGCGTCGACAGTATTTAGATCGTTCTTTTCTTTTGCTGATCTCCTAATGCCTCTTATGAAGCATTCTTCTCCACTGAATAATTTAGAAACTTAAGGCTCTATAGAAAAATTAATTGGCTCATAATCGCATCACGACATTACACCATCTCCGACAACCTCTTCGTAACGGTGACACAACCTCTAAGAGAATATCAGTCCCTCGCTTTCCCGTGACAATATTCCTGTAGCACTTTTCTCGACAATTTACCGAACAACCATTCACACAAAATACTTCTTCCTTTCACAAAGTACTAGCCGTTCCTCTCTGTGGCTACTAACGACCTCAAGATAATCATCTTCGATTTTGAATTGTGGACTCTTTGATAGCCGATCTTTGATACATAATTCTTTTCGCTGTTTCTCTCTCGAATATTCATGCTTCGTTTATATGTACTACAGTTATTTAGTAAAAGTGTTTTGCAACGTACATTGTGTTGGCGATTGTTATTCCTTCGTCATAGAACTAAAGGAAAAGAATTACCACAAATGAAATCAAACTAAGGAAGTATAAGCATGCTTACTGAGGCTTACAGTAAGGACAAGTGTCTACATGATCTAGCGATACACTGTACCATAATAAAGTATGTCTAAAAATGTTTAATTCTAATTTTATATGTTTTACGTAAATGTGCAGATAGCTTTGCTTTCGATTTGTGTACGTATGACTTTACTTGATGAAAGCATCTCATGTGATTGGTTTGATTGCATATTTTGTGTTATTTCAGCATTCCAGGAAGTACAGGTTGAGAGCACAACCACAAGAGTCGAAGCAGCTATGCCGGCCGCGACCATTGAGGTCTTACAAAGCTATTTATCGTCTTTGCGGTTGCCCTATTGTGAAATACCTTCCCTCATTACTGTGTCACTTGCGCGAATCTCGTCATGTACGTACAACAAAGCATATCCATGGTGACGAAGTTTCTAAATTCCTGTGGATCTTCGAGCCTCACCTTCTTCATTAACAGGAAGTATATGGTCCTGCCTTCGCCCCTTCTACCAAACTAATGTCAAACCGAATTCCTACTTCTGGCATTACATGGTCGTTCTGCCATTGTCCTAAGGACTAAGGCGGACTCTGCCACGGCGAATGGTGCATAGAGAATTGCACCTTCCCTGCCCAAAACGCTGTGAAACGTAAACATTGTACAAGAATGACATAAAATTCACACTGTAGTCCATTATTCTGTAGAGTCACAAAGTGACTTAATTACAGCAGCACAGTAGAGCTTCACCGAATTTTCAAAATTAGTAAATATCAGCTTTACAGGAATATCGACTTTCACAGTGAACAATGTAACCGACGTAAATAAGCCTGTGGTTCCGAATGTCTATCCTTGGGGACTGGTACAATCATGCATATGACGGGTGTGTCGTGTAATACCGGCATAACATTTCTAAGTTTTAAAGAATTTATCTCGGCTCTCTCCAGACCTTTCTTGATCTGCTGAATCAATGGTATAGCATCCACTCGTGTATATTTATCTTATCCTGCAACGACTCTGTTTCTTCTAATAAGAATATATCAGGAACTAAATATTCTCCATAAGTGACGTTTAATATGTTCTAGGCTTAGAAGATAGCAAACGAGACATATTCTTGTTGTCCTCATAATCCTCACTGCACAGTTATAAAATACTGTTTCAGATGAGTCTAAGATTGAACCTACAGACGACAGAAGTTTTCGATCTGTTGTATCTTTCATGTTGTAACCTAGAAGCTAGTGCTATCACGTGATAGGGTGTCGGGCGTGCTGCTTGGCGTACCCTGTAGTACTGAATTCCGATCTCTGATGACCTACAGTTAAGGTAAGCACCCCATACGGCTATGCAAGTTAATTAACGGAAATAATGTCACACATTGGAAATATTTTGTTGAATGAAAACTAATAATGGTGGACCAATAAAACATGACAGTATGGATATAACACCAGGCACAGGGTCACGTTAATAAAAGGTGGGGTAATCTATAACAGAAACATGTAATCCCCGTAACAATGAGATATATTATTCTTAAGTAAAATACATGAGTTACCCACAGATATGAACAATTGAACATTGAGTACTTGAAGAAAGGGTTTCTAATGGTGAACTGTAACACTAGCAAAAGATAGATGGTCACGACAAATCCAAAAGTTATGCAGATAACACTCGAACAGGATCAGTGAATGTAAACGGGGTTTGTAAATTACAGAAGAAAATGAAAAAATAGTATTACACTCCAGTGAGATCACCAAAGCGCATACTGAAAGCAAACTAGCTGGCTGTGAAGTATTGAAACGGAATAATTGGCTCCTCAAAGAGTGCAATAAAATCGTGGGGAACAGCCGATGGTATCTTACCGTACTCTTATCGTTACGCAGAAGGCAGCGGCTGGAGGCCATGAGTTCATCTTTCTCTCTCTCTCTCTCTCTCTCTCTCTCTCTCTCTCACACACACACACACACACACACACACACAAACACACACACACACACACACACACACACACACACACACTCACACACGCACTGTTCACAGTAGTCAAGTGGAAACAGCTTTCTTTGAAACCACAAGGTCCGCCTCATCATTCTCCCAGCAACAACTCTTTAATCTACTATCTCCTAATAGGAAGTACTTTATTCTGTCGTCTTGTGAGAAGTATCTCTCTTCGGACGCGCTACAACTTGGCTGTTTTTCGTCAGAGCACGAACTAGCCGGCTAGTAATGGCAAAGATCACGAGATTCGTCCAAGAAGACGCAGGTGAGGATGTTACACAATCTCCCACTGTTGAGTGTTTTTGCTATTTTCAACCAATAATGCTCTGAGGTGTGGGGCAAGGCAGAAAATCGATCCCACTGCATGGCACAATTTGGAAACTAAACGAAACTGTAAGACATTGGACACATACCCCCGTGCTCTACATAAAATAATAGGAAGAATTATCCAGAACCCTGGATTCTGAAAGTTTAAACCGCACGTTACTTCAAGGCGTCGTATCGAAAAATCACACGTTCCTCTGAGACCGACACCTGGCTACAGATCTCATATGTTGCTAAAAGACTTCTGCGAAGGTACGTTTACCAGTGGCTGCAAATTCTCCTCACATATGGAACACTTTTATATTAGCCAAGTCGTCTTAAAAGGATTCTCATCCTCCACTAGCCAGCCTGTAGGCTTCCAACTGGGTAGTCCCTTCACTCTGTCAAAGAAGAAAAGTGGGCAAAAAGCAATAAAAACAAAAGTCACTGAAAGTACTGTCTCTAGATTCCATTTCTTATGTGCACCATCACGAATCGACTATTTTATCATGGAAAATGAGCATAAAATATTCTAAAATGTGTTGGGGGACAGTTTCAGAGAAAACTGTCCACCTAAAAAAACTCTCCTTGTTCCGAATATAATTAATGCCGATGAAGTTATGCTATGAGTCACATATCTTCGTCAAGGACATTTTCACTGGGAACGGGTAATATTATTTTTTTCTGACTTTCATCATGTGATGAGTATCATGCTACAGCTGACAGTTTTCAACGAAGTCGCAAGGTAAACATCCTGAGAATCCACAAATACACCTTTTTACAAACTACCTCACTACACACATCAATACTGGTGTAATACTTAATTTGGGGAAGCATAGAACGATAAAGGGAACACCGACTACTGCAAAACTGTGCATTCTTATTAGTTAGTTCTCTAATGTTCAACACTTGGACAATGCACTTAGATGGTTTGCCGTTAACATGCCCACACGACCCAATTTGCAGGAAGTTACTCGACTCAAACTGATGAGTTTACAGCATGAAACCAGTCTCTCTGTTTCAACCATGGCCTACCACATTACATGCGCACAAGAGAATTTTTTTCCAGAAAAAATGTGCAGTAAAACATATTGAAAAATAAGTACATAGTATTTCATATCGAAGCAATGCATAACATCTAGAAAAGCTCATATATGCAGTCAGTCACATCGAATAATAAAACAATGACGATTATACACACATGTTCAGAACAAACAAGACCGAGGTGAAACAATAGTAATTAATCTTGTTATACTTTATGGTTCTGTACTAGTACAGATTTGTAAATTCTAAATAGCAAGCGTATCACAAATGGGAGTTATAAAAATGAATCATAATGCTCTCAATAGCTCCTCATACACAGATGTTTGTGTTACTGTGTAGTTAAAGTGATGTTGTAGTGTCCTGCAAGTGGATCAGGATGGAAGCTGATGCAGTTTCCAGTTGTGAAGTGGCTCATCCAACTGAAACTGCCATATTTTCAGATCGACTTGGTGGGAAAAGGACGAAGAAGTTTGAATAATAACTGAGACTTAACAAGAAACTGGGATGGGAAACTACTGCAAAATCCCACGAGGCACTAACCCATTGACTATATTGTGCAATCCCGCCTGTACCTGTGCAGCTAAGTGCCACGAGAAAAAAAGTACTGTCCCAAGAGCAGAGGAATGCATATCCAGCTGTAATGTTCCCAAAGTGTTAGCGGATTTTGCGACGACTTGCTTAATAGACACTGTGATTACAATAAAACCTCACTGTGATTTATTGATCTATGTAATGTTAAATGAACTGGACCGACAATCTGTTGTTCTCTCTCTTCTTGATCAGCCATTGTCCGCTATAGTCGCAGTTAAGTAGAGATTCTGTTATTTGTGCCCGTTTTGAGTAACAATAATAATAATTTAATTTCATTACGTTTATAATTAAGAATAACCATAGCTTTTTTTCATGAATTTTATAAGTAAATAAGGTTTACTTTGCGTGGGGATGTCTGTTGGTGAATGACCGCGTATTAACGGCCCCAATCAGAGTAATACGTTTGGTTTGCTTTGAAAATAAAACCTACATCCAAAATTTCACCTTCTGCTAAACCAAGTCCGATAGCTTTTAGGCGTAAATCACATCGAAAAATTATACTCGCCAACAGACAATCCCAGTTGAGAAACCAAACTAAAAAATATGGTGGTAATTAAATTCCAAAATTTCAATATTTAAAATATAAATAATAATTTCAAAACAAAATAATAATAATAAAAAATAAAAAAACCACCACCACTAAAAATAGCTCCCTTAGTACAGGACATATATGTATGTATACTAGTATGTATGTGTATTAATTTAAATTTGGCATCTAAAAACAATTTGTATATTTCTGTTACATGAAAAACCACTGTAGCGATACGAGACAATTTCAACGAAATGGGTAATACGAGACGTGCAGTGCGATCCTTAAAAGAAAAAACCTCGAATCGAGACGTCGCTGAAGCGCAGTAAGAAAGGAGGTAAGGACGTTAAAGTCGTCCTTTGTCTTGGTGTGCAAAAGTGAGCTAGGGAGTGTTAAATTCTAAAAAAACGTTGCTCATAATTGCTTTCAAATGTTTTTATGAATTTTGCAAAACGTTATGTCAGCAAGATGGCCGCTTTCTAGAGCGACTGAGAGTCGTCGCTAGATGGTTTTATAGTAACTCGCTATACATAACAGTAATTCCTATTAAATAACATTTGCCTTGTGTAAATTGAGGAGAATTAACGGTCAATTTTATTAAATTCAGTGAGGTAATTTTTTAGATTCATGGGCAAAGTTGGTAGAAACATTAAAATGGCTACACCGCGTGGAGTAGAATCAGACGTAGGCAGTGACGAGCAAAATATGGCGGGTCACGAAACTCAAAGTAATGAATTGTCGACGGGTGGAAATGCACCTACGGCTTAACGTACTGAAGAACCCACCCAGAGTGAATCAGTACCTACTAATTTCGCGGAACTGTTCACATTTTTATAGAGAACAGATGCAAGGTTTAGATCGCCCAGCTCATGAACAAAATGCACACTTGATAGAAGTTCAGAAGAAAGTAACAGACAGTTTAGATGCAAAACTGCAAACGGCAGCCATAGGATCCAAAACCAGTATGAGTGGTAGTTTGGACACAAAACGTGAAAATGTGATCGCCAGTTTAAATATAAAACTTCAAACTGCGGCCACTAAATTTCAAAATAATATAACAACATTAGTAAACGAAACTTTAAACTCCATTTCACATCAAATACAAGAAACTGTCTCCACACAAATTCCTGACGAATTTGATACAAAATTCAGTAAAACTGAAACTAACTTCAAAAGTATTAGTGTTGAATTTGACTAAATTCGAAAAACATACAAGCACTTGCACGAAGCTGTCAATAATGTAACCAAGCAGGTCACTCAAGTTGATGTAGCACAAAGTACATTAGAGAGTTGTGTGCAGCAAAGAGCTACACAGGTACAGGCACTAGCTATCGAACAACAGAAATCTATAGAAGCCAAGATTATGTAGAGATATACTCTTGACTTTGTAAGCTGTTTGAACATGAGAGACGACGAATTTCAAAAATATTTACGGAATGAACTGCCTGTAACCGAAAAGAAAGCGACAAACGAAGCTCTGTCCATGGCAAAAATGTTAGGTGAAAACACCGACCAAGTTTCTAAATGGAAACAGACACTTACAAATGAAGTACACACATTAAAAAGGGAGCCGGCAGCGATAAAAAATGCAGCTGGCGTGGCTCATTTACGTGCTAATAAGTTGCCAGAGACGCAGATTGTGACATCTCGAGCAGCAACACCAAACAGCTGTTCGGCAACAATGCCCAGTCCGCAACTCGTTCACGTAGCTTGTGAACAGGGCGCGGCCAGTTCTCTTTCTAACATACTTGTGGAAGAGAGTTTACTAAGACGCAGACAATTCCAGAGTTTAACACCTGATCGCAAAATGCCACACCCTGTCATTTTTATCAAAAGCTTCTGTGGTATACTACCAAAGTCATGGAACGATAAACAGAAAACACAGTTTGTCACTACCCATAGTCAAGGTGATGCAACCTTATGTGAGAGTGAAGTAATAGATAATTGCCCTACTTATGAGGAATTCGTGAAAGCTTATCTAAATGAGTATTGGTCAGTAAAAACGAAATAAAGTGTATACAAGGTGGTCCATTGATAATGACCATGCCAAATATCTCACGAAATAAGCATCAAACGAAAAAACTACAAAGAACGAAACTCGTCTAGCTTGAAGACTGAAACCAGATGGCTCTATGGTTGGACAGCTAGATGGCGCTGCCTTAGGTCAAATGGATATCAACTGCCTTTTTTTTTTTAAATAGGAACCCCCCATTATTTATTAGATATTTGTGTAGTACATAAGGATATATGAATGTTTTAGTTGGACCACTTGTTTCGCTTTGTGATAGATGGAGCTGTAGTAGTCACAAACATATGGCTTGGAATTAAATATAAACGAATTAAAAGATGCAGCAGGATAATTAGGGACTACAGGATATTCTAAACTTAGAAGACAACCACTTGTGGATCACATCAATAGTCATAATACTAGGTACTAGGTACTAAAATATTTATTTGCACGTTTCCTTCATGTTAACTTTCTATGACTCAGTTACCCTTTAAATTTCGAATGTGATCGTCTCTCGATTTTATTTAAATTTTCTAAGTGAGTTATTTGGTCTTAACCCATTAAGTCCCAAATTAATTTTTTTTAAATTGAATTTTTTATTCTTTAATTATAATGTAGATAGTGTATGAACCACAATTAGTTCAAAAATAGCCAAAGAACATTTATACATTTTGATATTATGGCCGTCCTCAAAATAGGACACTGGGATCTAACAGTATTGTATAGCATACAAAACTGTATTCTAGTCTCAACTGTTTATTTCTTGTGAACTGGTACAATCCACTTCACACACAGTGTTACACGGCATTTAACACAATATGTTTTTGGTTTCCCGTTGCATTTAGCCCTTACACATCTTCTTTACGTGCTTCTTTTGTCAATCATATGACCAATTGCATCAAACCTGATGTCTGGTATCATTCTCAACTGACTTGATGGATATTCCATTTGACGTCCAATATTCGGTCTTCCAGTGTCCAATTTTAGGTCTGTAACTGTAATAGCACGTCTGAAATCCAGTAAATCCTGTGCATTTTTCCCATGTACTAGTCTGTATAAGAGTCAGGCATTTACGAGGGCCATTTCCAGCAAACGTGTAATAGGACCCAGTACCATTTTTCCCTCTAATTACCGTCACAGTTTTTCCAACTAACCAGTCATAGTGGTCACACCTCTTATTTACGCGTTATACGATTTCCAAACGACAGGTTGTTTCACTGGTCTTCTTACTTGCTTGTCTACTGTACCACGTACCTGCTCCCAAAGGTTCAACTTGGTCAAAATTTGTATCAATTGTAACGCATCTGTTGTCATGCCATCGAACAAATAAGACTTCACCATTCCTGTCGAACTGGTAGTCATAGTTTCCTCGAACTGTCTTCTTCAGTTCGTTGCTGCTCAGTAGTGGACAGTCACCGACTCGATTCTCTCTGACAGTCCCAGTTGCTCGAAAACCCAAATTTCTCAGGTGAATCAGAAGTTCTCTACTAGTGAGGAAATTGCCAAAGTACACACAATGATTCTCGGGTTTTTCAATGCAGTCAAACATGTTTAGGTCTACTCTTGATCCCAATAGTAGGTCATCCCTTGCAGTATCTTCTGGATCCTTTCCACAGTGTAAATCAAATTTGAAACAGTAGCCACTTGCTCCACAAAGAGACCACAACTTATAGCCAAATCTAATAGGCTTGCCTCGGATAAACTGGCCATCTGGAACTGTATTATTTACTAATGGGTAAGATATTCATAAATACACTTACATAATACACTGTAAGTTTCAAAGTAACTTCATATCCTGCAATTTATATATAAAAGAGGGGTCGTCACTTACCTCAGCAACAAAATCTGGTAAAATTACCACTTTTTAAAAAGTTGCAGTTACAGAGCTTCATATTGGAACGTGCAGCAATACAAATAACTGAAATGATAACACCAAGTCCCAGTGTCCTATTTCAAGTACACCAAATTTTATAACAGTGGAAAGTAATGAAAATAACTACAATTGAGCTAACAATGCATGTAGTTCAAAAGACACATTGTTGACTGCAAATAATCGCAAAAAGATCTTTGCCACATATTTCAAATATTACTAAATTGCCGATAAAGTAAATACCTGTAATAACGAAAAATGTGCCTTAGTATTCAACAATCAATGAATTGTAGGATTTATTGCTTTTAATTTCCTCTAAGCATACATTTGTTATAAAAAGCATCAACAAATGACGTAGAACAGTAATTAATAATTTATTGTGTATTTATAAACGAATATGTGCTCTGTCCTCAAAATAGGACACTGGTACTTAATGGGCTAATGCATCAGTTTTATTTCTTTCTTAATTTTGTATTCTCCAAGTTTTTTAATTGCCTGTAAAACTTCTTCATAAAGCCAAGCTTTGATACTTTCAGCAAAGAACATTGGCTAGGTGCATCGACATATTTTGTTGAATTTTGTGTATATATAAGTAGGACTATTTCAGACCTACTGAAATTTTCGTAAGCTTTACAATATGCGTTAACTGCATTTCTAGGACCATCATATCCTAAAAGATGAGATTTGATTTGCATAAAACTGGGTTATACTTTTCATCAATAATCATAACAACTTGCTTTTATCATATCTAAACTTGTTGCCAAAAGCCATGTGGGATTAGCTTAGTGGTCTAAGGCGCTGCAGTCATGGACTGTCCGGCTGGTCCCGGTGGAGGTTTGAGTCCTCCCTCAGACATGGGTGTGTATGTCTGTCCTTAGGATAATTTAGGTTAAGTAGTGTGTAAGCTTAGGGAGTGACGACCTTAACAGTTAAGTCCCATAAGATATCACACACATTTGAACATTTTTGTTGCTGAAAAGATGTAAATATCTATATTCGTTCTCATTTAAGAGAAAATGTTTTATTAAAGTTTTTATTTTCCTTGTAAAAGTGTTTCAGTAAAATGGAGCATGTTTCGTAACAACCAGAGCAGTCTAGCCTCAAATCAAAATTTTTTAAATATTGTAACTCTGAAAAGTCGACTGATAATTTTACTTTCCAGAAATATATAGAAGATGGACAAAGAGTAATGTGTAGACAATAAGTAAATAAATTTCAGGTAAAAATTACAACAGTAAACGAATTCCTTGTGGCTGTGGAAAAAATATTTCTAAATATTATTACATAAATCATTTACAGTGAATTCCGAGAGAAGAACATTCGAAAATATTATTATCGATGAATAACGATAAAAACAAGAAAGTGATACAAATACAAAAAATGTAAAACTTGTCCAGTGATTAAAAATTTACATTCTTTCTATGTCAATTCCTCAAATAAACATAAACATATTAATACATGTAAAAAATGTGCTTTGCAATATGTGAAAATAAGAAAAGAGGTTTATCTTGTACTTAATATTTAAATAGCTGTTAAGTAAAGATACTTGCTAGTCGAAATTTTTAATATTATTTTTTACAGATCTAATAAATTTTAAGTTCTGTGAACAGGAAGCCCAAATGGAGAAATTTATGGTTGCTGTACTACAGGATTATTGTGAAAGAAATAATTTGAGATTATAGTAAATTAAATAAGGTTGATCTAGTTCGATTTATTACTAGACATCATCTAACATGTGGTAGAAGTGTTTGGAAACAAGTACCTCATTATAAAATTGGAAGGATGATGGAATTTTTGAAAGTAACTAAACGATTGAAAGAGATATTTCCATTTTTTACCAATGAGTTTATGAAACAGAAACAGAACTAACAATAATTTTTTATATTGATTTAATTGAGAAACTAGGAGATAGAAGAACAGTTCATGATTAGCTGTTTGATATAGCATTTGCAAAGAGACTACAGTGTATAAATTTCAAAAATAATATGAAGTCAATCGATTTTAATCATTTCTTGACTGGAGTAAAATCGAAAACTACGAAAATTGTACAAGAAAGAATATGAATCCATTGTGCATTGAAGGTAATTTTTAAACTTTTATTGAGTACCAAATGCAGAATAACAGAAATACTTTGGAAATTAATTTCCAGACACAAAACTATAGGATCACAAATGAAACAGTTTTAATTAAAATTTTATGATTAATAAACAAAAATTTTTACCGAGTATGGGCTATTTTCAACCACATCAATCAAGATAGGAAACAAATAGAGTTAGTGGATTGCAGCTAGGAATTAATACATATGTTCTGTTGAGAGATTCATCTTATACTGAATTACCAAATCAAATAAAAATCAGAAAAAACATGTCTTAGTGAGAAAAATGAGCAAAAAGGCTTTCTATGAGCTATAAAATCAGCATTATATACCATAGATAAAAATTCAGTAACAGATATAAAATATAAAAATGTTTGTCTGAATTTGATCAGAAACTTGAAGATGTAGTATTTCCTGTAGTGGTTGATAATTTTCCAAACATGAAGACTGGAATTAATGTATCTATTACTGTTTATTCATTTGATGAGAAATGTTAAGTATATCCATTAAAAATTAGTAAATTTAAGAGAAAGAAACTTTTGTATCTCCTTTATTTAAAAGATGAAAGTAATTCATATTATTAATATAAAAAATTGAGGAGGTACTTTTCAAAACGCATTATGTCTGAAAAAGTAAATCTTTCAGATGAAGCGAAATAGTATACTGAGAAAACATTCGATTAACTTTTACAAATTTTACACCACATATTCAGGTAGGGCTGTTGAACAAAATATGTTTAATACAAGGAAATTGCTTTTTATACTTTCAAGCCATGAGCACTTCAGTGATGGACAAAATGTGGTTTTGTTTTTGTCTCTGTTGAACAATCTGCCTTTTGATGTCTGCTATTTTGGACCTAATGCGTTTTTATTAGTTCTCAGTGATGAAGAACTGGAAAAAATAGCATTTATTGTTTGAAAATACATTTTGTAGCATTCACTAAAACATTTTTACACCAGAAGTAGGAATAAAATCAAAAATGTGCTTCATTGACAATAAGAAAGTTCACAATACTTTTCCAGAAATAGGCTCCTCTTCTAAACAATCGATTGTCTACCTTTCCGGTTTCCCCAAAGTCCATGTTTTACCACAATATGATACTGTACTACAAATATTTACTCTGTCGGAAAAATATCATTGTCGCACACAGGAATCCCAACTGTCAATAGTGAAACCAGTCGCACACACGAGCCACTGCCTGTGGATCACTCCCATCGTTATACGCTCCTTCGCCACAGGCGGCGCTTATATCACTGCTAGAGGCGCTACCTGCACAGTAGGTTAATGCTGGCTTCTAATAAAAATGTAGACGCAAGTAAACTACACAAATACACCAAAGCGCCAAAGAAACTGATATAGGTAGGCGTATTCAAATACGAAGAAATGTAACCAGGCAGAATATTGCGCTGCGGTCGGCAATGCCTATGTAAGACAACAAATGTCTGGCGCAGTTATTAGATCGTTTACTGCTGCTATAATGGCAGGTTATCAAGATTTAAGTGAGTTAGGACATGGTATTATAATCGGTGTACGAGCGATGGGACACCGCATCTCCGCGGTAGCGATGGAGCGGGGATTTTCCCTCACAATCATTTCACGATTGTGTCATGAACGTCAGGAATCCGGTGGGCCTAAAACATCAAATCTCCGACAACGTAGCGGCCGGAAAAAGATCCTTCAAGAACGGGACCAACGACGACTGAAGAGAATCGTTCAACGTGACAGAACTGCGACCCGCCTGCAGATTGCTGCAGATTACAATGCTGGGACATCAACAAGTGTCAGCGTGCGAACCATTCAACGAGGCATCATCGATATGGGCTTTCGGAGGCAAAGATTCACTCATGTACCCTTGATGCCTGCATGACACAGAGCTTTACGCCTCCGCTGGCCCCGTCAACACCAAAGCTGGACTGTTGATCTGGAAACGTTTTGCTTGGTCGAATGAGTCTCGTTTCCAATCGTATCGAGCGGATGGACGTGTACCGGTATGGTGCTAACCTCATAAAACCACAGACTCTGCATGTCAGCAGAGGACTGTTGAAGCTGGTGGAGGTTTAGTAATGGTGTGGCGCTTGTGCAGTTGCAGTGATATGAGACCCCTGATACTTCTATATACGATTCTGTCAGGTGACACGTACGTAAGGATCTTGTCTCATTACCTGCATCCATCGTGCGTCCCGGCGGACTTGAGCAATCCCAGCAGGACAATGCGATACCCCACACGTCCAGAATTGCTACAGTGTGTCTCCAGGAACACTTTACAGAGTTTAAAGATTTCCTCTGACCACCAAACTGTCCAGACATGAACGCTATTGAGCGTGTCTGAGACGGCTTACGACGTAATGTTCAGAAGAGATTTCCACCAGCTCCTACTCTTACCGATTTATGGACAGCCCTACATGATACATGGTGTTAGTTCTCTCCAGCACTACTTCAGCCATTAGTCGAGTCCATGCCACGTCGTGTTGCGGCACTTGTGCGTGCTCGCGGGGACCCTATACGATATTAGGCAGGTGGTACTAGTTTCTTTGGCTCTTCATTAAGCCATTGCATTTGGGTATTGCGAACTGGCCAATAAATTATCATCAGTGATAGTCATCTGACCGGACCCATAAATGCACCAAATAGCGGTAGATGTGCGACCACACTTCTTAAAACGACAAGTCTTCCTCTTCTTTGCCAACAAACTAATCACATTGAAGACTATTACTCCTTATCTAAATATTAAATCATGGAACCGCTATTTTGTGGCGTATCATTTACAATTACATTGCGACCCTGTGGACACTGTTTGTGAATCCTTTCATTTTGTGTATTGTTGGAATAAAGGATTTTACCACATATCTACCTAGGAATCTCGTTTTGCATGTGTGGACTAACTCAAGTTCACCACAATAATAACACAAACTCTAAAATTTCACTACTTTCTTTGCGATAAGTCTATTTCATTTAGTATGGAGACTCCTATTATTTCACAGACAGTTTAAGATATGGGGAAAAGGTGTTCGCTGAAGGATAATCAGTGAAAGGACAAGCTGTTTGTTGTATCGTTGGATCTTACGTAACATTTTATCTGCCACAATTTTGAGTCCGTAAGTTTCATAAAGTAAGGGTCGATGGTATTCCATAGATTGTAAAGTCTGGAACATATTGGCGAAGCATCTGTTAATCTTCCTCCTGTACACTCCCCAAGTCACTTGGCAACGTTTGGTGAAGAGTATTTCGTACTGGTATGAGCTGCACTCTGTCAAGTTGTATTCGCTAAAGGAGTGAGGGACAAATACGTGTGTATATACATGGTTATTATCATGATCACTACACGAAATATGCGATCGAAGCAGCATTTTGAGTCAAATACGTGTTTTCTAGTTTTACCTGATAAAAGAGTCCCAGTCCGTTTTCCTGAACATCTAAGGTGAAATTTTTTATTACGCGCATGCCGAATGTTACGAGGTCTTTTGCTGTCTGCTATCCGACATACTTGGTATGGAAGAGCTAATGTGTATTCAAGAATAGGTCACATCACGTTTTGGATGTGGTTTCCTTTAGGGAAACAGACATGCCAGAAATTTTCAAAAAGATGTTCTATTTTAACTTCCATACAAATGATTTCGAATGCTCATTCCATTTCAAGCTGATTCGTTGTGATAGTGTAAGATATCTAGATGATGTTGCATGCTCAATAAATGTGTGAGAATTCAGCATGCACCTGGAAGTACTAATTTGCTCGCCTTTCGTTAAGTCATGAAGACGGACATACAATCATTGAACAATATGATAATCCTGCTGATCCAATCTCATCGAGCGTTTACACATATTGAGAACGTAACAGTTGTAATACATGTGCTTGGGGCTCATACGATTTCCATTTCGTTTCTGTTGAACCTTTCCAATCCAGTACAGCACAGTCTGTTCTGCTAAAGGAAAAAAATCTTGAGATGAGTCATATATTTGAGAATATACTTCGCTTGACAGTATCTTGGTTATGACCTGACTATGGAATATTTAGTCGAACGCCAGTACGTGAAATAGAAAGAAGGGATCTACTTATTATCTGAAGCTGCTGTTTACAAAATACACTACCTGGCAAAAGTACCAGCACATCCTTATTTAATGTGGAATTGACCACTAGATGTCACAAGAGACGGATTAAAGGATGCGGATAGTACTGGTTGTCAGCTTTTTAAAATTCCATTTTTATTTATTTACTTATGTTTCTTCTGACTAGTTTGACACGGCCTGCCACGAATTCCCTCCTGCGCCAACTTTACACACTTCCAACATACGAGTACGTCCTAGTTAATTATTTGCTAGATGTATTCCAGTATCTTTCCTCCTCTATAGCTTTTAAGCTAAAGTTTCCTCTAGTAACGTGAAGTCGTTCCATGATGTAACAGATTTCCGATCAACCCGCCGCTCCCTCCTGTCAGTTTTTTCCACACATTCCTTTCCCCGCCGATTCTGCGGAAAACTTCATTTGTTACTTTATCAGTCCAACTGATTTTCAATATTCCTCTGTAGCACCATATCTCAAATGCTTCGATTCTCTTCTATTCCGTTTATCCCAAAGTCCATATCTCCCTACCTTACAGCGGTGTGCTGCGAACGTATGTCCTCAGAAATTTCTTCCTCAAATTAAGATATTAGTAGACTTCAGTTGGCCAGGAACGTCTTCTTTGTTGGCGCTAGCGTGCTTTCTATGGCCTTCTTGTTCTATGAATTGTGGCATACTTACCTGCTTACAGCAGCACTCCGTCGTCAGGCCACGAGTGGCCCACCGGAAACATCCGACCGCCGTGTTATCCTCAGTGGAGGATGCGGCCTTACCTGCTAAGGCAGCAAAACTCCTTAACTTTGTCTCCTTCGTTATCCGCAAATCTGATGTTATGTTTCTCACTTCTCTCGTCTCTGCTACTTCTCATTACTTTCGACTTTCTTCGATTTATCTTCTTCCTTATTCTGTACTCAGTAGATGTTTACTCGATTCAACAGATCCTACAATTCTTCTTCACTTTCACTAAGGATAGTAGTACTAAGGATAGTAGTAGTACTGACATGTGATTTTAGTCTGTATTTGCTCCTGTGTACACCTTAAAATCCAATATCTGATTTCGGAATCTCTGCCTGACCCTGGTATAATCTAGCTGTAATCTTCCAGTACGTCCCAGTTATATCCCAGTATACGTTTTCCTCTTGTGATTCTTGGACGGAGCGTTCGCTATTACTAGCAGCAACTTATTTCAGAAATCAGTTAGACTTTGTTCTCTTGTTCCTACTACCAAGCCCATATTCTCTTGTAACTCTTTCTTCTGCTCCTTCTGCTGCAACTGCATTTCAATCCCCCATGACTATTAATTTTTATCTCTCTTCACGTAATGAATTACCCGTTCAGTATTCTCATCCACCTCCTCTATCTCTGTATCTACTCGGCGGAACGTCGACATTTATATTTGAATTATTTTTGTCGGTGTTGGTTTGCTGCCGTGTCTGATCAGATCAACACAGTCATTGAAATCTTCACAGTAACTCAGCCTGTGCCCTAACTTCGTATTGTAACGAATCCTACTTCCGTTACAACGTTTTCTGCTGCTGTTGTTATAGTCCTACACTCGTCTGACCATAAGGCCTTGTCTTCATTCTATTACACTTCACTGCCACCGACTACATCTATACTGAGCCTGAGCACTTGCCTTTCTGTATTTTCTAGTTTGCCTACCACATTCAAGCTTCTGACATTCCGTGCCGCCGACTCGTAGAACGTTACCGTTCTCTTTCTCATGGTCATCTCCCCCGTTGATAATATCCTAAAGTAAAAAATCGAATGAAATCAGCAGAAGAAGCTCGTGGTGTTTAAAGTGCTACCACCAACCCAGCTAGCACACTACCTGTACATACAGGGTTGAAAGCAACACGATACATTTATGGAGCCGGTCCTCATAACCTAAGCGACGCCTGAGGTGGTGTGAAGAGCGACGCCACTGGAAACTATAGGTTTGGAGTGCTGAGTCACGCCGTACAGTTTGGCAATCCGTGGAGACGTCTGGGTTTCTCGAATGCCTGGAGAGCATTACGAGCCGTCATGTGTACTGACAACAGTGGCTGCACTACGGTACGGGGGTGTTGCTCGTGGTTAGAATGTGGTCCCCTTAGTGCGCTTAAGGCCAGGTTCTCGTTCAAAATCGTCGAAAATTCGATTTTTATTGAATTATTTGAAAGGTATATGAGTTTAGAATATTGCTACGAAAAGGTTCCTGAATCTGTGTGTTAGAAAATTTCTACAACCCATCTTTCGAAGCAGTGTCACTGCCGCCGTGAGGCCCTCTCAGCCGGAGACGCCTGGCTCAGGCAGAAAACTTGTCGTGCCGTGACGCACGTTCACAGAATGATTTATATTGCACTATGCATGTGTACAGTCTGTTTCACAGACGATTTGCTACAATGATACACTAGAGGGAACGCCAAAAACTGCAACGAATGTTTCAGCTCGTGTGTTTGGAGACTCGTCCCGAAAGCAT
Source organism: Schistocerca cancellata (assembly GCF_023864275.1). Classification (NCBI taxonomy): domain Eukaryota; kingdom Metazoa; phylum Arthropoda; class Insecta; order Orthoptera; family Acrididae; genus Schistocerca; species Schistocerca cancellata. Next base: position 614,035,571 of record NC_064630.1, on the reverse strand, counting down.
TCGCATTATTCCTCTCAAACTGTTGAATGTGTCAATTACATAGCTGCAAGCCTATTCAACAAAGGGTACTGTTCATTGGTGAAAAAAATTAACACGCTGGGAATTTCTGTAGGGTTCCACCGAAACATATTCGCCGAAAAAGCTGACGAACAACTTTTGCCGGCTGCCGAACGCAGCTTATCCAACTCTGCCAGGTCGGCTTTTCTCGCCAAGAGAAACGAGGGGATTGCTCCCCAGGAACAATTGGAGTTAGGGGAATGATTGATATACGATCCTGGAATTGCTGACTATACGTAAGTAATGAAAACATTTTCTTTCTTTCGAACTTTGGTCAAAATCGGTCAAAACACAATTGTTGGTACGGCATTTTGGATTAACCATTTTTAATTTTGAAAATATAACTTCAAATTCGTGTTCATCAATCGCGAAAACCATTGTATGTCAATTTTGGTTGAAACTGCACAAAAATAATTTTTGCCGACAGCTTGGACATACCATTTTCAATTTATACACTCCAACTTCATATTTGTGTTCAGCGACATAAAAATATGTAATAACATGTAGTTTTTATGCAGACTGAGCTAATAAGACATAAAAATGTCTTACCTAAGCTTTAAACAGGTTTTCCTCGCGAAACGACGTTTCAAAACCGCGTGCAGCATAAAATAAAAAGGGTTCAACTTGTTAACTTCTACCTATGATCCACGGAAAGTAAACACTATTCTAGGAAGTTCATAGCTATAGTAAACGAAATTTGTTACGATTAACTATTTTTTGTAAAGCCGTAAAGAGTGAAACCCCACAATCTGAATTCCAAATTCCAGTTAACACTATATCTTTAAATTTAAGTTTATTTCATTGTGGTTAGGTACAAGTTCCCATAAATTTAATGTAGTATCGACTGGTGTTATCCATTTTTGATTTCAGATAAATACTGAAGCGCTACACTACACACAGTTTGCGTACTTCAGACTCGTTGGCCTTAATCAAATAGCAACTATGACCGTCATTCTACTCTTTATTAAAAATCTAAATTTAAGAGTACGCTCAATCATAATCCCCAAACAGATCCTCCGCATGTCTTTTGATTGTCGAGAGAGAGAGAGAGAGAGAGAGAGAGAGTGAGAGAGAGAGAGAGAGAGAGAAGGAGGGAGAAAAAAAAGAAGGAATACAGACTTTGCCAATTGTTTGCTCATTTGAATGAGAACCTGCCCTTAAGGAGACGGTAAATGTGGAGGTATGAACACACTTTACAGCTCTGTGTAGAGCCCGCAATAGCGGAACAGTTCGGAGACGTAGAATGTTTGTGTCAGCATGACAGTGCATCCTGTATTAAACCACAATCTATGAGGTAGTGGTTTTTGGACAATGACCTTCACCATATTGGCTGCCCTGCATAAAGTGCCGACCTAAAGACAGTGGAACACGTTTGGGATGAGTTGGAACGTCGACTTTGCTCCAGATCCCAGAGTCCAAGATAACTATCTTTCTTGTTTCAGATCTATGGGAAGAACGGACTGCCTTCCCTCCACCTCGAGACACCTCACTGAAAGTGTCCCTGACCTAGTACAAGCCATCAGAAAGGGGCAAAGGATGACATACACAATATTACTGTCCACTGATAGGTGTCCCAATACTTTTGATCACGTACTATATCTTATATGAAAAAAGAACAATCTTAGTTTCATATGAGTGGACTTTCCTGACCCAATGACGTCGTTTGAAAAGTTTGTTTTATCCAGAAATATAGTAATAAAAAGTAGGATTATGACTATGTTTCAGTATTATGCAAGACGGGGACTTCTGTGTTTTCCGTCTTTTACGCTTTGTACAAACGCGATCCCTGTACACTTGATCAAGCATTGCATTTGAGATAAATTGATATGAGCTAACAGAGAGGTTTGTGTCACAGGGCATACATAGCAAAATCTAATAACAATTCCGCTGTGTTCCGTTTCCTTGCTTGCTTTGTTTAGTTTCAATTTCATTTCGATACTGGGGGAGCTTATTGTCCTGTCACTCTTTTATGACTCTGTGTGACTGTTAAATACTGATGTAATGGAGTATTTGAATGCATTTAGCATTCATATAAGTGTGTTGACCTCAGTTTCAGCGCCGGACAAATTCATGGAAACCTCTACGCAAAACTGGGATCCGCTTATGGAATTTAGACACGCCAAATTTTCCTAGATTTTTGCCGTAGAACTAATTCAAAAAAATAGCTCGAGAAAGCGCTCAGTTTAAATCTGAATTCTGCAGTGTAACACTTTACGACAAACAACAGCTCAACAGTTCTGTGCTAATTATACACAATGATTTAGTTTCTAGAAGTTGAAAATAACAAAAAGAAGAAAGAAACACGCTGGCATATGCTGCAGTAATACAAAGTTTTTTATGCGTTGTGGGATGAAATTAAGATGTATAGATTGCTAGATAAAAATGTTGCACATAAAAACGGTCTTTTGAAGGTCGCTATCTTCAATGTACTATTACTTCCTGTAACCGTTTCCTGAGATTATAAAGGTGACTATATCACGTGGCTCAAAGTGTACGCCAACAGAGCGAGTTCCAACTATGAAAATGTGTTTATCCAGTTACACAATATTGTTAAGTATACTAAAATCTCTTCTCTAAAATCATTAAATATAGCCAAATGATTAAACGTGAAGTAGTAGTGGCACAGTGAGAGTGTTCAGGTATTTCTCATTGAGCTGTATAATCTAATTTGTCGAGGCGGGGGTTAGCCGAGCGGTCTGAGGCGCTGTAGTCATGGACTGTGCGGCTGGTCCCGGAGGAGGTTCGAGTCCTCCCTCGGGCATGGGTGTGTGTGTTTGTCTTCAGATAATTTAGGTTAAGTAGTGTGTAAGCTTAAGGACTGATGACCTTAACAGTTAAGTCCCATAATGTTTCACACACATTTAAACATCTTTTTTCTACTTTGTCAATGTAAACAAGTGAAAGGTTTCACTTTTAGCAAATAATATTTCGTCACTTTTAAAGCAGCCTCCATCAAGCAATTATCAACTGCACTGGAAATGTCAATGATTTCATAACTCCAGTATCTGAAGAAAACACTTTTTGTTGTAGTAGATGGCAAATGCCACTGCTATGTCAGCTAACAACCTTTAGAATGTCAATTCTGACATTTTATGTGGCATGGTTTACACAGACAGTGACAATAAAATGTCAAAATCAGGGCCACAGTATTATTCCAGAGCAAAAACGAAAGTGAAAAGTAGACGTTAAATATAAACTCAGTACAAAATTTATACACTACTTTATCTCTGTCATCTTAATTTACGTAATGACTGAGAAAGTTAACTGTAACCGTAAGAATGAAGTAGAGACAGGTGTCTCCCAAATAAATCAGTGCATTCGAGATTTGCTGTACAAGAATAGAAGGGGAAAAAGTTATGTACCGAAGTCTATTCACGTAGAAGTGGTGTCAGCTAACTAAAACACCATAACATGATCTGCGCAAGACAGGCAATGAAGCTTTACGCCCATATATTGCTTTCAAGGCACTTTTATGATGTCTCAATGGGTAGAATAATGAAGAGTGATCGAATAGAAAAGAGGACGATGTTCTAATCGAATGAGTTTGTGCAAAAGTATACGTATACATTCTTACTGTAATAGACGTCTGTATGGACGAAAGGGCAAGATAAATCATTTTGTCTTCTTAATTCAATTAATAGTATCCTAGGTTAAAACATTTTTTGTGGGAGGAGTACACACAGCTAGAAAACTTTTGTATGAGGTGTCTATTTCGAAATTCATCGCACAGGGAAAAAAATTGGCTCAGAAGTATGCATATATATATATATATATTTATTTTTAATGTGTCCAGGTCATTAAATTAATAAAACAAATCTTCGTGTCACGTCAAAATCGAGATAGTTGGTAGGGGAGGGGTGAACCCTTGCTGAGATGCAGGCTAGTGTCCGTAGCGGCATACCGTCGATGATAGTTTCCGTCGAACCCACACATGTTCAGTTGGGTTCATGTTCGAGGAACAGGCAAGCCACTCCAATCTGGTGATGGAATGTGTTCACTGGAACAACACAACGTTCACGCAGGTCATCAACCATCGAGATGAAATTGTGACCAAAATGTTAGCGACAAGGTCCCACTGTTGGCTGCAGAATCTCGTCCCTGTATCTTAGAGAAGAGAGATCGTCCTAAAAAACCAGTAGAAGTGAAATGTGTCCCCGCGTAACGCCACCCGAGAACATCGCTCAACCACCTTCTTGTCGAACATGTGGGCCACAGTGTTGGATGTTTCCGATGCTACCGCGTTCTCTACAAACACATTGTCTTCCATTATTAGGGTATAAGCAAATCCGAGTTTCGGCCGTGAGCAACACCCAACACTCATCCTTGGGCGCCCTTTCTGCATTGTTTCTTGCCCATGTGTAACGGAGAACATAGTGGCGCTTGCCACCGACGCCGTCATGCAATCATCTCCTAACAGTCTGATGCGTGTAACACCCTAATGAACCCCAAAACCCAATTAGGAAAGACCATCATGATGTAAAGTAGGGAAAAGTAATCCTGACAGGTACGACAACTTTCCCGATGATGTAACCCAAGAAATTCTTGATAAACACCAACATTAAGCATTACAGAGTGTGTTTTGGTAGAAAGGTAGAAGAAAGAAAGGTCATCTTTAATTATTTGCGAAACATCTAAGTAATAATTGCAAATTAATACCATGAAAGTTAAGTCCAAAGAAATGTCGGTCAGAGAAAACTTTTATGTGGCAGAGAGTTGTACAGGCAACGAAGAAATTCAATGCGTCTACAATACTCATTCGCGGAAAAGGTAAGTCGCTTGGTAGCTATCGTGCTATTAAGTCTTACGAGAGCAGTTTTTGCCGTAGTTGAGCGAACGGAGCGCGACGAGATTGTTTTACTTTCAAGAGTCTTTGTTGCGTGACGTAGACGCACGGATTTTGTGAACTGATATTCAGACTAGAGACTTGTACCGAGATAGTATGCTGACTGTGTATACCGAGTTGTTGGACTTTATTAACGGAAGTAGGCAGTATTGGAGTCGGCATTCATGTAAGTGAACTTATAGAAAGGAATGGACAAAGATTCAAAAGATTATAATACACTTTCAGTCTCGACTAGGAGACATTGACACGAATACATGAAGAAGAGACAATTACGCCGAGGGTTAAAGCTGTCGTAATTTTCACGATACTTGAAACTAACAGAACTGCCGACGCTAATTAACCGTGTGAGCGTGTGGCGTGATTTTTATAGAGTATTTAGCAAAAAGGAACAATAAAACTGTTCATCAAAAGTGGAAATTCAGCGTGTCGCCTCCATCATTTTATGAATATTTGGTAACTGCTCATCAAAAGTTAATGAACAGTGACTATTTAACATGGAAGTAATTTCGTGGACTGTTAGTTGTGACAAGTAAGGTTTGGACATGCATAATATTACGACGCAAGATAAATAAGACATTGTTAAAGAGTATCTGTCGATATCTCGTCATATAGAACAAACAATTTTACTTACAAGGGAACCTCCCCATCGCACCCCCCTCAGATTCAGTTATAAGTTGGCACAGTGGATATGCCTTGAAAAACTGAACACAGATCAATCGAGAAAACAGGAAGAAGTTGTGTGGAACTATGAAAAAATAAGCAAAATATACAAACTGAATAGCCCATGTGCAAGATAGGCAACATCAAGGATAGTGGGAACTCAGGAGCGCCGTGGTCCCGTGGGTAGCGTGAGCAGCTGCGGAACGAAAAGTCTTCCCTAGAGTGAAAAGTTTACTTTCTTTATTTTTGCAAAGTTATGATCTGTCCGTTCGTTCATTGACGTCTCTGTTCACTGTAATAAGTTTAGTGTCTGTGTTTTGCGACCGCACCGCAAAACCGTGCGATTAGTAGACGAAAGGACGTACCTCTCCAATGGGAACCGAAAACATTTCATCGCAAGATCATAGGTCAACCGATTCCTCCACAGGAAAACACGTCTGATATATTCTATACGACGCTGGTGACGGCATGTGCGTCAGATGACAGGAATATGTTGTCGACCCACCTAACTTGTACACTTGGCGAATGGGTAAAAAGAATCTTCTACCTTGCCCGATTTAGGTTTTCTTGTGGATGTGATAATCACTCCCAAAAAAGTGATGAAAACATAAGAGTTTGTCATGTAAACCGAAAATAAAAAACTAAAATTTTCACTAGAGGGAAGGCTTGACCCAAGAACCTCTCGTTCCGCAGCTGCTCACGCCAACCACGGGACCACCGCGCTCCTCAGCTCACATATTCCTTGATATTGCCTATCTTGCGCACGGACTACTCAGTTTGTATATTTTGCTAATTTTTTCATAGTTTCACACAACTTCTTCATGTTTGCTCGATTGATCTGTGTTCAGTTTTTCAAGGCCTATCTTCTGTGCCAACTTATAACTAAATCTGAGGGGGGTGTGATGGGGAGGTTCCCTTGTTAGCAACGAACAAACAAAGACCAATACGATCTGCAATTGAACGTTTTCCTCGCTTTTGGTGCTGTGGAGGATGCGCATGAGGGAATATTCATCAATTACTGCACTAAATTGTTAACCGGGCACATAATAATTCAACTTCAAACCATAAGAGACAATCAGAGTGCACAGTTCCCATTAATATGGAAACTGTGCGGACTCGTAATCAAACTTTAATCATTACGCGACAAACGATTTCTTAATAGCTTTTTCAGATCTTGTCTCTCGTTAACCGACGGAGACACCCATCATTGCGCATCGCGTCTCGACTCCACCGACCGAGCTGTAGCAGTAACAGCTCCACGGCGTCGGCAACACCAGCACGCGGCGGAGAGGGGACGTCACATGCTATACATGACATAATGTAGCTAATTCTAACGACGAATTCAGTGATGGAGGACTCAGCCCATAGTTCCTTTGACTCAAAAGTCTTACATGTCGATCATCCTGTCCACCTGTCGAACGTGGACGGCCTGTGTGGGGTACGTCCTCAACACTACCTGTCAACCAAAATCGATTCCATGTTCGTACCACGTGTCGTTGACTCCGGTGCATACGCTGAGCAACTCGTGCGCGTGACGTGATGACGCAGAACCGACCATTAATCGCGATTGTCCGTCGTGGCATAATGAATGGTCACTTTACTGTTGAACAGGCGACACTACGGCGTCGCTACTGATGTTTTAGTTTCAAACGAAATGTTCAGTTCACTAGACTGCGGTGTTCTACCCGTAGGTAGTGCTTATTGAAAAAAAAACCCATTAGGGATGACCAACAGATCGGTACAGGAACAGTCACAGCAGCAACACACCTGCAGTTTATATCGGGATGATGCAACACTTTTGTTGATGTGTATAAATTAAAAATTTAATCAAAAGTCATGCATGGTTTGTGAACATATCATTCAAGAGTTGCCGACAAAACCTCATGATCTTATCAAAGTACATTCAATGAAAATTGATGTAAAGTAAAACGATATCTGTAAGAAATTTAGCTACAAGTCACTGCAAATTAGTATTCATGTGAGTTCTCCATTCCAAAATGGGTAATAATATTGGAGGGAAAGATCAGTCGTTGATCCCCAAGTGAATAATTATTGCCTAAAATCTAATTTCTAACTAGGAACTCACAGCGGCAGCACTTTTAATCCGCGCTTAATGTCCTTTATACATTTCAGTTCCTATATCTCTTAGTTGCAGAAAAATAAAAAAATTATCAAGTTTAAACTCGCAAGTTTCTGGCTAATCTACATCCATATGAGCGTATTTGGGAAATACGTGCAACACTTACTCATGTGGTGTAACGTACGTCACAATTCTTATTCTGAGTGTGACCTACAGGTCCCATAAGTAAACGAGTAACCTGATTTGACGATAGAAAAATCAAGTGAGAGATAGCCAGTGTTGGGGATGAACGTACTCTTAGAAACACTGCTTCGAATGACCATTCATCTGGTTATCTACCGACGCAACTGAATCGATGAGATTGCCAGATGCTCAGGTGAGACTCATCACGGAACAGCACAGAATACCACTCAGTATCCCAACTCACTCTGGCTCCAGCCACACATGTATCATTTTCTGTTGTACGGCGTGACCGGTAACCTACCCAGTTGAAGTCGGGATCACAATCCAGCTTCCAATAAACTGCTTGGGACGGTTCGTGCTGACACTCTGCCTGAACCTCAACCCCGATATCAGTTGCTGTATCCCGTGTGTTATACACAGACAGTCGAACAACCAATCTATCATCTTATGGAACGACCAGTGCTTACTGTTCTGCCATGCTATTATCATCCGGCGTCCGTCTTCAGCCGTTGCACTACACGCAGCTTTCTGTGCAATTTGTCGATATGTGGGTCCCAACTCCCTCTTGCAAGTGATCTGACGTTTTTGAAAGCTTGATAGCCGGTCACAAGGTGCATATGCCCGGCCGTCTGGCATATGGCCAAAGTATTAATGATAATGTCACACGTATATGTACGTTCTGGGGTATAAGTCGATTATGGTGTAACTCTTACCATTTCCATCAATGTATTTGAGGTAAACGCTAAAATTTAGGATGCGTGCAGGTCCAGGGTACATTATCGTTAATTAGAAAGGGAGGCGTGAGAGATTCGTGGTGGATTTTCATTTATATTGTTGACGGAAGATTAAATTGCTAAGGTGATGTTCGTAATCTTTTGAAATATGACCGTTCTTTGGTATGACTGTTCACACCTCATTTGTCTGTTCCAATCACGACGTGTGAAGTCAGATACAATGCTACATTACTTCACGAAACTGTTTACGCACCTTTATAAGTTAACTCTAATGTTTATATGTGCAACTGATTTTTATATCTTTTCGTATGATGTCGTACGACTGCTGTAGACATGTTATTGGGAAAAATCTGCTGCATACAGTCTTTTAACCCTGATCGACGGTCTTACCGGTTCTTTATCTCGGAAGAATTCTTTTGTTACAAACGATTAAAATCTGCTCTGGGTTATCTTTAAGATAATGGTGAGCTCATCATGTGTTGATATTTTCTTAAACTAATTTCATATGTACGTGATTCAACGAAATAACGAATTTACAATTCTTACTTTTTGAGTTATCTCTTATTATTCTCAATTTATTGTTTTTTGACATCAACCGTTATCATAAACTCTTACCAAGGACCACACCATATTAGTTTACTCTGTTTAGCATCTTTTAAAACTAAAACATCTTTAGTAATTTTTCAAGGCAGTCGTCATTCTTGTCCTGTCGTCTCAGTTTCTTTCAGAAGCTTATCAGTATTTCTACATCACTTTCTTGTTATCCGTCGTACCCACAGCCACGTTCAACGCTTCCGACGCTGGCCCCGCATTGGAGCAGTGGGACACTGACGAGGCTCCTCTATCGTCTTTCCAACCTCGAGGTTTCAGCCTCTCGACGCCGCACTTTCTCCTTGCCCCCGACTGCTTGTCTTCATACGTTGTGCCGACGGGTGCACTGACCTTTTAAACCACTTCCTTTTCTTAAAGGTGCTTTTTCTTAGCAAACTTAGACACACAAATGGGTTTCAGTTGAGGGCGAATTTCCTTACCTATACTATAGTTATAAATATTCAGCAACTAATGAAATTTGGGTAATTTCCAGGAATGATTGCCTATCGAAGTCGTGGGGTCCAAACGATACATATCGAAAGTGCGATCGTAAATCGATCATGTTATTCTGGTGGCGAGCGTTATGAGTATGTTTACGGTGATCGCTACAGCAACTAAAAGAAGAGCGTTACAAAAGAAGAGCGTTACAAAAATACTTGTAATTGCCAGGGAGACGACTTACCTTACTCTTCGTCGGTGTTGTCGTCATGTGAAAGTCCATTACGGTGGTCTGGATGAATAATTTGAAAGAGTCGAACGATGTGTTCTTCCTGATACTCGTTCGTTCACCGCACCGTCCGCAATGAAATTGTAACGCGGTTCAGTATCGAAACTGTTTTTACGAAGTTTTACACACTCGCACCACCACAGTCTACACATTCCCTTCTTTTCCCGTCCGGTAGTACTTCATATTTGCTACAAAAAGCCTAACAATCTTCTGCGCTGGATAAACATGAAATTAGATTTTTCCATGTCAGAGAATCCGCCGAAGAAACGTCAAGAACACCAGATATCCCACTCGCTAACGTCTTAAAACGTCCGGGTTTCCCTAGCAACTCACAAATAATTCGCGGAGGTATGTAATTTAGAGCAACTATTGGAATGACGGGAAGAAGTTAAAAGTGACGCTAACAAATAATTGATCACAACGCCCGCCATCAGATTCGCATGATCGATTTATGATTGCACGTTCGATATGTATCGTTTGGACCCAGGGACTTCGATAGGCAATTATATTTGGAAATTACCGAAATTTGAAATGACGTCGATGTTTCCGAAGACACGGACACCTCACATTTAGGAAAAAATGTTTATCAGCTGACTCCATTAATTAATGCGCTGCTTGCATGCCGAGTATGCCTCTTGGTACTAATAGGCAGTCGCATTGTCCACTGACTTGGGAAGTACCTGCAAATGCGGAAACGTGAAACTTGAATCTCCTATGTAGTGGAGCCCCTCCTTTCCTGCCGAGTATCCCGCCGTTTACACTCAGAATAGATGGAGGAAATGACGTGTCTGCATATGTAACTAACAGAAATAAATGACGGCGAATTAGGTTTTCAACAATGAATATCTCCATCGACATTTTAATACGAGACGCGTTCAATAAGTAACGCAACACTTATCTTTCTCAGCCAGTATAGGTTGAAAAAATGCGGAAATAGCTATGCAATATTACCAATATTACCAATTCACATCCTATAGTTACTTGAAGTTCAGATTGGTAACGGCGCTATACGTAGTAACATTCAAAATGGCCTCTGTAACGGAGGTGCTTTCCAAGCTGAGAATCATCATTGAGATTTTAGGCGGGAAATCAGAGCTTTTCAGATATTCATAGCGGCTCGCAGAATGTCTGCGGAGATGTAGCAGTGAACAAAATCATGGTGAGTCGTTGGGCCAGGTCTGACATTTCCTATAGCTCACTTTAATTATTTTACAGGTTTATTTAAATTTTTTTAATTTTTTTTTTAAATCTTTTAGTTGCCAATATTGTTAAAGTCTTGTAATCCTGCATCGTGTTTGAGGTAATTAAAAGGGTCTTATTATAATTCACTAACTGTGTTGTTCACCATCTAGAACGCGTTTCAAGGGTGTAAATTTTACATTTAAAATCAACTTCGAATGTTCTTCCCTGTTTTTCTCTTTGAAAGGTACATGTTTGTTGTCAAAATGATAAATTATGTTAGTTAATGTGACCTAGTCGTTATATGTCATTTTCCTGAACTGGGTAATACTTGATCACGGGGTACTATATCGAAATAATTGAGCCACCGAACGATCTTCCTAAATTTCGTGAACACAGCATACCGTTACAGTCAATATTTTCATCATTGCTGATCCCACATACGATGTAGCGGGATATCGTACTTCCTTGTGGGAACTATAGGTACCAAAAATGTACTCACCATTACCAGTTGATGCGACTTTTTAACTTAACTGCGTCATTCCACTTTATCAGCACCAACTACTTTGATAATGTGGCATTTTCTACAAGGTCCCCACTTACAGAACCATAAGCACTGATTAGAAATAACGACAGTGAACATCGCAAGATTCTAAAGGAGATCAAGGCACAGGAGAAATGTGATGCGACCTAACAATCCAGAGGATTTTAACTTCACTGAAAATGAATTATTGCTTTATGCCGGTAAGCTCTTTTTAGTGACCACCTTCTATGTCTAACAAGGTTTCATTCGGTATCTCTGTTTTCGTACTGAAAATTTCATTATGGGAAGTGCTGTTCCTTCCTTGTTCACAAGCATTTGTAAGGATGATTTTAAGGAGAGGGCACTACAACAGCAGCCCTTAAAAATTCTATTTTGGAGGTATGATGACGATAATTTCAAAATGTGGCCCCATTTATAAGAGAAAAGAAATGCATTCCTACAGAATATTCACTCCATTTGTAAGAATTACTTTTTTTTTTTTTTTTGCGCTACCGGAGGTTCTGTTTGGGCACAAGGATGTTATCTGGAACATTCGGTTGATCGTAACGGAATTCATACTGATTGACAGTATTGCAATTGTTATCACCCGTCAGGTGTGTAGACTTCATACTATTGCTACGTGGGACGGTTTGAATTTCGAGTGAACCCACTTAAAACCCACATACAAGGGAAATGGACATACCATCATTCAGATTAAGAGGACACTGTCAATCAATATCAGATGTCAGAGGACATTAATTTGTTCTTGTACATAGGTTTTATGGAATCGACGTTTCCTCTAAATCAGAACCATCTGCAAAGTCAGAATTAACGTGATTTTTCGCACATTAGCAATGGTAGCCAGTGAGGGATGTTTCCTTGCTAGAGCAGTTGTCTATAAAATCCCTTACTGGGTTATATGTCAGACTACAATTTATCGAGGAATAGCTTTCCGACAGGCACCATAACTGCACTAACATTTTGCTTACTACCAAGTCTACTATTAATTCGCAGTGTACCTCTACAAGATTCAGAAATATGAAAAACAAAAATTTCAGAAAAATGTTTTGGGACTATACTGATAAAGATTCGTTGTATGTATATGTTATCCTATTAAGCACGATACCGGCCGCCATGTGGATACTACACGAGTAAAACAGAAGTGATTCTGGCGTTCCCCAAGGCAGTGTTATAGGTCCTCTGCTGTTCCTTATCTATATAAACGATTTGGGAGATAATGTGAGCAGCTGCCTTCAGTTGTTTGCAGATGACGTTGTCTATTATCGACTAATAAAGTCATCAGAAGATCAAAACAAACTGCAAAACGATTTAGAAAAAATATCTGAATGGTGTGAAAAGTGGCAGTTGACCCTTAACAACGAAAACTGTAAGGTTATCCACATGAGCGCCAAAAGGAACTCGTTAATCTTCGGTTACACGATAAATCAGTCTACTCTAAAAGCCGTAAATCCAGCTAAATACCTACGTATTACAGTTACGAACAACTTAAATTGGAAGGAACACATAGAAAACGTAGTGGGGAAGGCTCACCAAAGACTGCGTTTCATTTGGCAGGACACTTAGAAAATGTAACAGACCTACTAAGGAGACTGCCTACACTACGCTTGTCCGTCCTCTTTTAGAATACTGCTGCGCGGTGTGGGGTTCTTACCAGGTAGTATTGACGGAGTACATCGAAAAAGTTCAAAGAAAGGCAGCAGGTTTTGTATTATAGCGAAACGTGGGAGAGAGTGTCACGGAAATGATACAGCATTTGGGCTGGAAATCGTTAAAAGAAAGGCGTTTTTCGTTGCGACGGAACCTTCTCACGAAATTCCAATCGCCAACTTTCTCCTCCGAATGCGAAAATATTTCGTTGACAGTGACCTGCATAGGAAGGAAGGATCACAAATAAGGGAAGTCAGACCTCGTACCGAAAGAGATAGGTGTTCGTTCTTTCCGCGCGCTATACGAGATTGGAATAATAAAGAATTGTGAAGGTGGTTCGATAAACCCTCTGCCAGGCACTTAAATGTGATTTGCAGAGTATCCATGTAGATGTATATGTAGAAATATCGTCACTTCCACAATCTGTTCTCATAGTGGTCGCTGGAATGCGCCGAACACCACGGCGGGCGGCAACCCATCGTACACCTTTGTTTCGCACTCCCACTGCTTAAGGCGCTGCTCAGTCACCGACACACAACGCAGTTATACAGGGTGAGTCACCTAACATTACCGCTGGATATATTTCGTAAACCACATCAAATACTGACGAATAGATTCCACAGACAGAACGTGAGGAGAGGGGCTAGTGTAACTGGTTAATACAAACCATAAAAAAATGCACGGAAGTATGTTTTTTAACACAAACCTACGTTTTTTTAAATGGAACCCCGTTAGTTTTGTTAGCACATCTGAACATATAAACAAATACGTAATCAGTGCCGTTTGTTGCATTGTAAAATGTTAATTACATCCGGAGATATTGTAACCTAAAGTTGACGCTTGAGTACCACTCCTCCGCTGTTGGATCGTGTGTATCGGAGAGCACCGAATTACGTAGGGATCCAAAGGGACCGGTGATGGACCTTAGGTACAGAAGAGACTGGAACAGCACATGACGTCCACATGCTAACACCTTTTTATTGGTCTTTTTCACTGACGCCCATGTACATTACCATGAGGGGTGAGGTACACGTACACACGTGGTTTCCGTTTTCAATTACGGAGTGGAATAGAGTGTGTCCCGACATGTCAGGCCAATAGATGTTCAATGTGGTGGCCATCATTTGCTGCACACAATTGCAATCTCTGGCGTAATGAATGTCGTATACGCCGCAGTACATCTGGTGTAATGTCGCCGCAGGCTGCCACAATACGTTGTTTCATATCCTCTGGGGTTGTAGGCACATCACGTTACACATTCTCCTTTAACGTACCCCACAGAAAGAAGTCCAGAGGTGTAAGATCAGGAGAACGGGCTGGCCAATTTATGCGTCCTCCACGACCTATGAAACGCCCATCGGAGGTTTCAAGCGTCAACTTTAGGTTACAATATCTCCGGATGTAATTAACATTTTACAATGCAACAAACGGCACTGATTACGTATTTGTTTGTATGTTCAGATGTGCTAACAAAACTAACGTGGTTTCATTTTAAAAAACGTAGGTTTGTGTTAAAAAACATACTTCCGTGCATTTTTGTATGGTTTGTATTAAACAATTACACTAGCCCTCTCCTCACATTCGGTCTATGGAATCGGTTCGTCAGTATTTGATATGGTTTACGAAATATGTCCAGCGGTAACGTTAGGTGACTCACCCTGTATATGGTTTGCCCTGCGATGTTTTTGGCTATTGGTAGGATTAGGAAGAGAAGGGCTGCGAGGAGTGGAGGGACTTTAAATAGCAGAGGAGTACAACAATGCTCACCTGAAGATGATTATAGCTCGCAGACATTTGAAACACACTTACGAGAAAAGCCATGCTCGGCCACGATCGCAAAACATCGACTAATATTCAGTACAATTGGAAAATTTGCAGATCCAATATATCAGCTCATCAGATAAAAACAACCTCTCTTGCAAAGCGAAAATATCATTCAAAAAAGTAGGATATGAGAATATGTAAACAATACAATACTTACCTTGTCTTATATCTAACATTTAGATAATTACATAAAATAATTTAATCATTTTCACACGATCATTTAACACTATTGTATTCAAAACTCTCCTCTCTTCCTCTACAAAGGCCTTGGAAGGCCCAACAGAACCGACCGGCTGCCGTGTCGTCCCCAGCCCACAGGCGTCACTGGATGCGGATATGGATGGGCTTGTGGTCAGCACACCGCTCTCCCGGCCGTATGGCAGTTTATGAGACCGAAGCTGCTACTTCTCAATCAAGTAGTTCCTCAGTTTGCCTCACAAGGGCTGAGGGCACCCAGTTTGCCAACAGCGCTCGGCACATCGGATGGTCACCTATTCAAGTGCTAGCCTAGCCGGACAGCGCTTAACTTCGGTGATATGACGGGGCCCGGTGTTAACCACTGCGGCAAGGCCATTGGCCAACACTATTAGATAGGGATCCAAAAACTAAACAACAAATAGAAAGGAAAGTAATATTTTCCGAGATTATTTCTCCTGCTTTCATAGTTACGTAAGCATAGGTGGATCAATAATATGAGCGATAAATCCAGGTTTCCTGAGGTTGCAATTTTAAATATTGAACCTTGTATCAACAACTTATTTTCAAAAGCTCGAATACAATTGTTTGACGATACAGCTTCTAACATGAACTGTGCTTAATAAAACAATTATGTGTACTACAATTCGTTGTTGTTTCAATGAGCTCATACTCGAGTATGTTGATGTTGATCAAAATTTTGCTGCTCTACGAATTTCTTTGTTCACGGCTACTATCAATACAACTTTTTAATATGGTTTTCCGGACAGGATTTGAAATTAATCAAACAAAACTAAAGGTGGATATTGACACTACTCTGCAATGTGGACTTCATAGTTCTGTTGCTAGTAGAGTTTGGTGTAGATAGATTAGTTGTACCAATTCCTGTGAATTATGATTTATCAAATACGCGCTTACGGAAAGCTCTGGAACATTGCAGAAACTGTAAATACATTCAAAAACATCTAAGGAATTCCAGAACGGAATTCATAGAAACATAAACTCATCATTTCAGTTCATTCCTCAGTGTAAAACATATTCCTACTACTTCAGTTCTGTAGGAGAAGAACAGGTAGCAGCGACTTCAGCCGCTTATGACCTCGCGTGACTTCCGCCATTTTCTAACCTATCCCACCAGAACTTGCTTTTCTACAGTGAAAGATACGAAGTTACCTTAAAATACACTGTACACGCACACACGCACAACACAAACACAGGAGGGGGACAGTGGGTGGTTCCGAGTGCAAAGTGACACAAAGTGGCATTCAGGATTACTTTTATTTAATATTGCAGGTTTTAAACAAAGTTTCTATTTATAGGGTTCACCCCCAGTCTCTTCCCTTCTTACAAAGTCCTTTTGGTGTTGTGGCAGTATTTTCAGAGGTGTCTTGCTATCAGTACCGTGCACACACTAACACACACACACACACACACACACACAAGAGAACAATATAAAATCTAATCTTAAACACCGGTTTCAGGATCTCACTACATAGTAAATCAGTCTGGTTACAATATTACAGTACCAGATTATTTTTGATAAAAGGGTTTTCTTTATAAAAATAGCTTTGCAGATTTACGACTGAGTGCCAGTTAAGTGGGATTCTGAAATATTTGCTGCATCTTGGCTATATCAGCTTGTGGTGAGCTGCGAGAAATTGACGTTTTGGTAAGGTAATAAATATTTAGTAATTCGTAAGATGTGTGTTGTTAAATATTTTGTGTGGTAATACCAAAATATCTTGCTTCCAAATTGATCTAAGGTTTTGGTATAACATAGAACAGTATAGCGATGTTTGAATTACTAGTCGCGCTTTGATCCGCTTTTTCACATGAGACTGTGAGGTTTCCAGCAAGTCAGAATTATTAAATTCACTCTTTGGTAACTATTGATAACGATTTTAATTACCTTAACCGTCTGTAACCACGTTGTAATTGGAATATCAGGGTACTGCACAACGAAAGTTCTACTTAACCCATGTATGAAAATATAAACAATGTGTGTGACGAATAACCAAGGAGATATCCTCGGATCTGACGGAACTGTTTGAAGAGGAACATGGCGCCGCCTAATCACCCATAAGATTTATCCTTCAACCTAATAAGTCTAGTTCCCCATCAATAAACATAACTCTTTTTCTGCTGTAGATTCATTATGGTTCTATATTTCAATTTTGTATTGCCTGAGCGGAAATTTTGAACCATCAGCTACGTTATTACAACAGTGAAAAACGCACATCTGATGTGGAGAAGAAATCCCAACAGTGCTTGAAAACAAGATACGACATGCACATCACAGTGGTACTACGCTTTCTGCCTTTGATGTGGTCAGTCCAATTGCAGCTTTTTGAAGGATCCGTCTACACCAAACAGTTCGTAGCTGTAGCCGTTGTCCTTAGGTCTCTTGCTCTCGTCCGCGACGTATTTGTCCTCTTCCAGAAACCATTCTCTGTGCTTAACCAACTCAGCATAGACAGAGTCTGAAAATAAAGAAATAATTTTTATTTCTGCATTATTTTAGTAACTTATGCTCAAATGCTAGATAATAACGTACATTATACTCAGATATATGTGATTACATTTTTCTTTTGTGAGCAAATTTAATCAGCAATGTCGGCGTCCTCAGCAGAGTTGTCAGTATTGACGAATCTCATGCGGAGAAGCTGGGTTAGAATCGCGGTACTGATAAGGGTTTTTCCTCGGTGGGAAGAGTGCGACGGGGTACTCTTAGCCTCCTGATGGCATTTGAGTAGCCACTTGAATGAAAAATATCGGTTCCGAAGTCTGGAAAATGGACAACGGCAGGGAGACGCTGTGTTGAACACACGACCTTTCTTACTAAATCCGCCTGACGCCACTTGGAAAAAGATGACACGGCGGCCGGTCGGCATCCATTGATCTCCAGGTTCCATTCGACAAGTACGATCAGTAATATCATACGGTTCAACTTGCTGCTTTATTGCGTCGCAAACTTCTCTTTCGATAAAACTTTACTGTTTGGACATATTTTTTCTCTTCTCTTGAGAGGGATTGTGGTGATCACAGATAAGTGACTTGAGATAGTAATGCTGTTTCATTATTTTTATTAGTTTTATGCCTCGAAATTGGAAAAGTGCAGTTGAAATACAAGCACTTCGTAAAGGTTGTAAAGGGCTCGCAAGAGACACACACTTCAATATGCCAATATCCGAAATCATTCTTATTCTAGGAAGAGTATGACGTTTCTTGAACCACTAATAGCTTAGAACATGTGTGGAAACCATAATTACCACAGCACATTACATTAAGATGCAAATCTGTGTTGTTGTCAAAATAACGGAATCCTTTCTAAAGGACAGCGGTTGGAAACACCGTCCTGCCAATCACATTTAGGTAATTTCTTAAATAGTACATAGGAAAAGAGGTCTTCTTATGAAATAGAACTTTGCATGTCGTTTACGTGAATCGCACACATATTACAGTCTGTGGGATACAATGGTTACCCTTACCACAAAACACAGGCTTTCAACAACTAAATGGGCTACTTCTTGAGGTGGATTGAAAATAAAACTTTTTTTCTAGGTATGACTTGACCGTTGGGTGCAAAAGGACGTAAAGTTGCTGCCTAAGTTTAGTCAAGGTTTAACCCATTTTCATTGTGTAATTGTTGTCCATCTAAGTGGAAATCTCGTTAGTGCAGTAGTACGCACGAACTATGCTTTTGTACGCAGAGTTTAAATCCATTCATATGGTACAAAGGCAGTTTACTTTACGAGAAAGCAGCTCGAGAACCCAAAAGAACAAAAGGATGCCATAATAAGTATCTGGAATAATAACAAAGGGAGAATGTCAACAAGCATTAAAACGAAGGCCACACAAATTAATCCGTCATTCTCCATGGCAGCTTCAGATGCCACGTGCAACTATAAGATCCGCAAAAAGCTGTTGCGTTTGTATTCATACTAGTTGCAGATTCTGCAGCCCATAAAGCCCTATCACAAGCAAGAGTGATATCGAGTTGCATGTAAAATACTTAACCGAATCGACCGGAATCCTACTTTGCTGTCAAGTGTAATGTTTTCGGATGGGACCAGTTTCCATGTCTATGGAATCGTGTACAGGCATAATGTTCGCCTTTGGGACTCACAGAATCCATACAGTATCTCGGAAAATGTGCGAGATGGTTCGAAAGTGAACGTTTGGTGTGGTTTCACGTGCGACAAGGTAAATGGACCGTATTTCTTTGCTCAGGATATTATCAGAGAGACGACGTACCTAGACATGGCGGAGATGTTTGTTTTTCCCTAGACTGAAGCCGTGGAAGCAAACCTTTGGTTTCAGCGAGATGGTGCCACATCTTAGTCGTCGTTAAACGTTCGGATAGCTCTAAATTGAACATTTTCAGGATGCTGGTCTCCTCACCCTCCTGACACCGCACCATTCTTCTCTGAAGATCTTTGGAGGACTGGGTATTTGCCATTGCAATGCACGACCTTCAGAACCTACGCATTCGAACTGTGGAACTGATTGCCTGCATTTATACGGACATTTTGCATCGGACCTGGATGGAAATTGAACACCGAAGTGTCTCACGTGGATGTGTTTTACCTTGATGTTATGACGTTTTTCTTGGAAACTTTTAATTTATTTCATTTAATTTTCTGTTGGCAACAAATTAAAAATATGGTATTTCGTTGTAGACAACAAGTGTAGTGGGAAGATTTTGTTACCTATAAAAGAGAACGATGCGCGCTGAAGAGAAGGGAATTCTCCATCCCGTCATGTCTGACGTCCTACACTACAGCAATGGTATCTTCCATGCGGACTACTGTCTGTATCACAGCTTCTGCAACAGCGACGGCCGACAATGAGTGACTGTCGCCACCTCCTCGATCGACGACTTCAAACCTTCAATCAACCAACAAGGAAGACTGGTAGCACGTAAAGTTTTAGAACGGTATGTCAGACCTCAGCTTTTGAAACTGTCCAATATGTCTCACCAAATTACAGCAACTTAGAATGAACCTTTGTTGCTCAATGTCCCTATTGCATTAACAAGCAGGGTCCCTTCCTTTTCCGAAATGAACCCGAGTGTCGTTGAAATTCAAACGCGAGCATTAAAGTAATATCACACCATTTCACTGCTTTAATTTCAAAGTTCAGTTAAAGTGTACATAGCTGGCTACAATATTTAGATTACACAAGCACAAATTAAGAGTGTGAGTTTTGTTACCATATTTTAGCTTACCTGTGACTGCAGCTCAGCTTGGTACGTACTAAATTTTGCCATTGTTAATTGTTCAGAATCATTTAATTCAAGTTCAAAGTTAAATCTCTTATTTCTAAATTGCGTAGATTCAAGTAGCTATTGAAATGTTTGTTGAGGTAGCCCAAGACTAACCGTATTTTACTCAATTTCGATGTGCTTCAGAAACAAAGCTCACTATTAATTTCAGTCACTAAATTAACTTTCAATTTTCCGGTTTTATTAATTCTTTTGCTAAATTAAGTCAGAGTGTAGCGAAATTTATTACTTCTGACAAACTTTCAGTTTTCACACTACACGTGTCAACCTACAGTTGCCACGCCTCTAGTGCTAATTATATGTGTAATAACCTTTCTTTTTAAGTTACTATAGTAATTGCCCATAGGACTGGCGACCGTAATTTCCCCCAAATCTCAAATATCTAATTAACGCCAATTAATTGTTAACGTGACGACCGCACATTTACTTTCTTTATTAATTTTACCCTTTTCGCAAAATTAATTTCCACCAATTTCATTTGCATTTTTCCTTTCATTTAGATGCAACCCTTTCCTCCCTCTTTACCGACATATTAACTTCGGTGACGATTGCTTTTCCCAAATTCCCATTAGGTACACGCGGTTTAATTTTTCACTGTCATTAAGGTCGATAAGTGAGGGGGAGGTTACAAGCTGTTATCGTGGTCGCTTGCCTTCAAATTCTAAATTGGTATCAGTATTTACGCAGTACGCCTTTAGAACCTCATTTACTGCCATTTCTGGCGTCTGATGCCGTCTGCTGTGTTTGTGGCGACTTGCCTTTAATATTTCAGCACCTGTAATTTGTACGTTGCAGCGAGTTTTAAACAATTGTTAATTTATTGGCATTCCCGGCGCGTAAGGCCTTCTGCCCAGACAACTGTGGCTTGGTTCTAAAACATTATCTGTAGTATCTGTATTTAATGGTGATTTGCTAAATTGTAACTCACTGAAAACACTATTATTTACATTGTGGAGTTCTCATTTATAAATAACGTGTGGTATTTTTATTTACCGTTTCGTCTGGAATTACTGGTTTAAAATAAAATGTAATTGTAAAAGGTAACCAATAGTAACTTATTGTGGCCCCGTCGACAATAGTAACCGAATCCTGCCTTCCCTTGACGAGTCGAAGTGAAAACATCACTCCGTATAATCAATATTGAAGGCTACACTTTGATACTGGGAAATTCCAACTCTCTAGGCGCACAGGGCCTCGCAACCACTTCATACCGAAGTCGAAAAATATGACTTGTCCAAAGGAAAAGATCGGGTAATTGCACCAATTTGCGTGCTATCATAGTGCGGAGTGGGAATATTTGTGCAACATACTACACTTTACTGAAAGTTTAGGGATGTAAGGTCCGTACTTGTTAAGCAGTCTGAGGGAACGGTTTTCGTGTTCGCCAACTGCCCCTTGAATTCGATTCGTCATCTCCTGCTAATCCTACTAATTAAGTGACGCCATTTTCATTGCGCAGCGATCCACGGTAAACCACAAAGATTTGTGGCGAACAACCACCGTTAGACAGGGAATTACAACTTAATGGAAGCCCGCAATGGTAGCAGGGTTCATTTCCGTTCATTTGTGCGGGCTCTAGCGAGAGAACAAAAGGAATCCAATAAGACCTCGAGCAAGAATATGTCATCGATATGACGTAGCAACACCATAACATCATCCGTGTACGCTCGTACCAAGAAGATTTCTCCTAATATTTTCCAGCCACATAACTGGTCAACAGTAACGCGAAGGATAAGTTATAAGTTCTACTGCCAGGACAAGAAACGACATGGAGAGGGGGCTCGCTTGCGGTAAGTCTTGTGGGTTGGGGATCTGGGAAATGAGAAGTCCATTCACGGCAACACATGCTTGAATACCAGTGAATAGGTTGGACAGTACCTGATCAGCAGTGTGATTGAGATCTGATGCCTTTATCACCTGCATCAAGAATCTGTGTCTGACCTGGTCAAATGCCTTATTTAATAAAAAGTACGGCTCCAGAAACAAGTCGCTGCAGTCACCCAGATGATGTTTCGACATTCGACTAGGTACAGAAATCACGATCGTGAGCCAAGGCACACAACGTTGATGAACAGATAGAATGTGCTCTCGGAATATCGACAAAAGGCTATTAAACACCCTGTGGCGAAACAAGCGCTGTATCATTGTGAGAGATACAGAGACGAGCGGGTGTGCCGTGACTTAGCCCAGTTCACTGCTACTAACACCACGTCATCATAACTCGCCTGTGCGTAGCATACGAAGAATTCCGCCATAATTTAAGAATGAAATTAAAAATTGAAGAAGCTTTACTAAGCTTTGTCAACATATGCATCAGTATATTAACGTTTAAATCGTCAAATCTCAGAGGCATCAGATGAATAACTTCCCCTAAATTCATCGTTTTAAGAAAAAAATAAGTGTCGCTAAATAATAAAGCTACACAGCTAAAAATCGATCAGAATGTGCAAATGTGTGTCAAAATTAACTAATACAAGTCTTAGCTTCATTAGAGCAATTTTTTAAGAAAAACTGAAGGAGCTAAATATTAGACTTAGGAAAATGAAAATTGGTATGAAGCTCAATTTCATATGTAAATCTTAACTAAATGACGCCATTGAGCTACCTCTAATAGTTTTCAAGAAATTTCCTGAAAACTAAATTTGGAACAACGACGTCATAATTTATAGTAGATTAAGTATCAGTTATATTAATGATAGACAGTTCTGACGAAAGCGCTTGATTACATCTATCAAATAATGAAGGTATAACAAGTTTCAAGACTTTGATTTAAATAACAATCTGTACAGACTCTTTTGAAGATGTAGTTCAGAGGCCATGTTCTACTGTGTCGGTTCCATTCTAAAAATTCTAGCCAGCAATGTTTAAATGCAGGCGAGTTAAAACTTTCTCTGTGATTAAATCCTACATAATTCATACTTAAATTACGAAGATTCAAATGTGTTATAAAATTATGTGCGTCCGACAAAGCGGCCATTTACATGCTGCTAGTTGCGGATAGAGTGGATGACAGTAGGTGTTCCCTTCGGTCGTCTGATGCGCACATGTATAAATACCGCCTTAGATGCAGTGAATGGACTTACCCACAGGTTTGCGGAGAGCGCTATTGCGCTGATTCCTGGACTTGAGTAGGCACGCTGGCATCGGATCGAATCCGCCCAGCGGATTAACGACGTGGGCCGGTGTGCCAGCAAGCCTGGATGTGGTTTTTAGGCGGTTTTCCACATGTTGCTAGGTGAATACCAGGCTGGTTCCCACGTCCCGCCTCACTTACACAACTTGCAGACGTGTAAAACACGTTCGCACTATTCCATGGTTACACTAGACGCAGACAACTGGGGTACACTGATTCCATCCCAAGGGGTACAGGACAGTGGCAGAAAGGGCATCCAGGCACCCCTTTCAATTAACCATGCCTGATCCAACAAGCCGACCCTGCGAAAATTGTGGGACAAGTGTACAAGCAAAAGAAGAAGATGAGGCAGTGAACGGACTTCACTTCGCACCCAGCTAACATACGGTCCGTGTCATTGAAACGCCGCCTTACGTGCTGCCTCGGGTGACATCACAGCCAGGCTGCAACTTAACCATTGTTTTTGGTAGAAATAGGAAGTGAATTCGCGAGGACTGTACACCATCCTGGATGCCTTAGATTTCACAGAAGTAACTGGTAACAAAACCGCGTGGCATGTGGTGACATTATTTTCCACTTTTGTGGCGAGCAATTAACTTTGAGTATCAGAAGTCAGGACGAAGGACCATTTAATGGGGACTTACCGCAAAGGTTGCCTCTGAATTGCTCATAGTGCTGTTTCTGATAGTGACATCATTGTTATTATTATCAGGAATACCACTATGATGTGTGTGTGAAAGTTTATCAAATATATCGATCAATTAGAATTCTAAAGATTCGTTTATATCCATAGTTCCTGATTCTGATGAGTATATAGAGAGTAGAAACATTTCTTTCAGTGAACAAAAGAAGAATGTGGAAAACTGGATATTCGTGTTGAGGTTTTATGGGACCTAACTGCTGAGGTCATTGGTCGCTGAACTTACACACAGCTTAATTTAACTTCAACTAACTTACGCTAAGAACACACACCTAAGCCGGAGGGAGCACTCGAACCTCCGGCAGGGGAACCGTGCGGACCATGACAAGTCGCCTCAGACCGCTTGGGTACCCCGCGTGATCGAAGAATGTGGACTTTCACACTGGAAACTGTTGTCATTATTTTCTCCATCGCTTTCTGGCTGACCACAAAAATAGTTTTTAGGCTCTCGTAAACAGACGGCGCCGCCGCCCCACATATGGTTCATCGACCGGAAAATTAAACAGTGAAAGTGGTCGGTATAAAACGTCGAACTCGGTAGGCACTAACAGGATGCCGAAGTGAAATGGACAGAAACCAGTGCGACAACAGTGCTAAGATTTGCTCGCAAGTGGGGAAACTAAGCTGCGAATGTTAGCCACAGTAAACTTGATCGTGACGGAAGGAAGGGAGAACACGACACTAGATCGGGGCTACCACCGGGGCTGAGGTTACAAGGGGACGGTGCATCATCACGGAGCCGCGAGGATCTGTGAACCACCTGTTACTGCGCTCGCTCATTGGTGCCCAGCCCCCCAGAAGCTACCACTGTAGGTGAGACTCGACGCTATCCTCAACGGCACAGCTGCTGCCGCTGCAACGCGTCGCTTCACGTTTGCTGGTACACCACGCTGGCATTATTCGTCAAGGTCCAGCAATTAAGTTCGATATAAGTTGTTAGTTGCTGCTAATAGGCTACTAAAAGTGGAAAATATTGATGAAAATAATGTAAAATTAAGCTGGAATCAGTCTCTGACGACGTATCCTCAGAATCAAAGTCTGAAATTAATGACGATGATACCGTCTATGTAATAAACTGATAATCGGAGTGTGATTTGTCAAAAGTAGAATGTAAATTGAATTTCAATGGTGCTGCAAAGTCAGTAGCATTTTCTGATGACGAGGTAATTGCAGTTGAGGTCAAAAAGGGAAAGGTAGAATTAATGAAGTTATCAGATCATGAAATTGAGCTCAATATGTCTGAAATTCAAACAAGTCTGCGAATGCTAGAAACTCCTTTAAAAACAGTGAAAATCATCAGTGGCTATATAGAGGCATCACATTGGATGCAATTACTGTTCACTAAACTTGAATCGCATCATAAAGAACTCAGGGATAGTAATAAAGAACTTAAAAGTAAGGTGGAATCCCACAGAAAGCAGTTAAGTAGTAAGATAGAATCTAGTAATAAAGCATTAAAGGATTAATCGACCTCAAAACTGAATAGTTCAAATCATAAAAGGGATGCTAACCACCACGATCAGCAAGTCAAAGTAGGGCAACAACTAAATAACTTCCATAGTACTTTCAAAACTGAAATTGGCGAAATTCGCAAACAATTCAAAGACGCAGATGAACATTTGGAAGGGAGGTTTTCAGAAAGAGTAGGCAATGAATCCAAACTTTACTCTCATCGATTTGAAGAAGTAACTATTATAGCAAATTCTTGTCAGAAAGATATTAAGGAAGTAAAATCCGGCTGTGAAATTTTGTGAAGATGTTGAGAAAAGATTTTCTAATTACGTGGAAGCAGTAAAATTAGAAGTTGAAGAACTAAATACTAGTATTACTAACACCAAAAATAGAGTAACCTCTCGCAGTTCCTGTAATACTACTGGTCAGCATTTTGGGTCAGTTGACAACAATTTCATCGCCTGTCGTTAATTTTTACGTTTTGATCCAGACAAGCAAATTCACCCATTAGAGTTCGGGAACGATTTTGAACGTGTTTTGCCTAATGTATGGTCAGAGCGAGAGAAAATATCTTTCATAAGAAGTTATTTGCCAGGATATGCTTTGCGGTAGTTAGATGACGTAATGATAAGACGCAAAACTCTTTCTGAATTTAAACCTGCATTTCTTTACGAGTATTGGCCACTCAACAAACAAAACGATGTTTTGAGAGAGTTTTGGAATGGTAAAAAGTTTGCTTCACGACGTGAGTCAGTAAAAGAATTCTCTAGAGATTGGATTTCACGGCTGTCACATCTGACTCAAAATATAAACCCGGAAAGGGTTAGTCACGGGACTTGAAGGTAAACTGGCTTTGTATTGGCAGAAGACAATCATTTCTGCACCTGGGGATAGTGTGGCTAAGTTCACTGAATGTGTAGAGCAAGTAGAAAGAGTATCTGCTGCTGAGGAGCAGGTGTTAAAGAATAAGAGTTCTTATCACGATCGTGTAAACAACAGAAATAATGACAGTGGGAACGGGAATGTTGAAAATATGGAGGTTCAGAATACAAGGTCTAATTATCGTAATAAAGGCCATGGTAGAGGAAGAGTGGGCAGACAGCCACCACGCTTTCGCAACTATTATTATGAAGAAAGCAGAAAATGTAAATAAAGTGTCCTTGAGACAAGACGGAAACCAGACCGCTACCCTATCTGATGCTACATTAAATGAACACAACAGACCGCGTGTGGGAAACTAAATCCCGTCTATGAGGAATTTGGGGCTTACAAGGCGGAAACAGTAACACAGCTAGTAACAAAAACACAGACGCAGTCAGTCAAAGCGCGCAAACAGATAACAGGGATTATAAAATAGGAACATACTGTACCAGTGATGTGCCAAAGCACTTTGATAATATAGTTGACAGCATTTTGGACACTTTAGAAATATTGGTCAAGCAAGAGAAAGAAAGTGCTATAGGTAATAGGGACGAAGAAATTAACGGGTTTGAATCTAATAGGGACGAAGATGAAATGAAGGCTTACATCTTCAACGATAATGGAAGTCTGACGGCTAAAGTTGTGGTATAGAAGTAAAGTCAGTTTGGCAAGGTTTCGAAGCCGAGTAATTGATGGATGATGGGGTAGCAATAATAATGAGGTCAAGGAACCTGTTAGCTGTATTGACTTGCCACAAACGGTAAAAGCCGAAGACAGTGTTATAGATATCACGTTCTGCAAGGACGCAGTTGCTCAGAGATAGAGAATAGTTTAGCTGATATGTAGCAAACGGAAGTAGAGGAAGTCATCAAGTGCTTTGATTAACAGTTGGTGGACGGGTTGCAAAAGGCAGCTAAGCATATAGAGATTGATGACCCCATGAATCTAAGTGTGAATATATTTGGAACTGAATAATACTACTTTAACTGGATACAAACTGAAAAGGATTTATTAGAAAAAGTTTATGAGGAACCTGTTCAGACTAGAATAACTTACCCAAGTATAAAAACTAATGTCTCAAGATTAATAGTGCGTTATCTTCCTGACAGTGGCGGTGAAGTAAGGACTTTGTCCCAAGCATTTTTTGATTCTATTCGAAATAAGAGTTAATTGTCATGAAAATGAGTGGTTTGAAAGCAATAGGCACCACTGGGAAAGTATCTAGACCAGTACAGCACGAAGCTCTGATACCAATTGATATCGGTGACATGATAATAGATCATCCTTGTTTAATCGTGCTGAGTTTAAGTGTTGAGGTAATATAGGCACAGATTTCTTAACAAAATATAAAGGGAGGATTGATTTTGATCAGAACAAATTAGTTTAAACCTTACCTGATTCTCAGGTGATAAAAGAGCCTTTAATAGGAAATTTTTAGACAGTAATTATGAAGCCAAGGAACTGCCTATTAGGCTAATGAGGAATAAAGGATACTTGCAGAAAGATAGTTAATTCAGTAATAATGTGCAACATGCTAATCCGGAGGAAAACTATATCCTAGAAGAGATAGAGGCAAAGGAGCAATCAACAAATCAAATTTATGATAAACAAAGAGCATAATTAAGGGAAGTATTAACCACTCATCATAATGTATTTACGAATACTCCTGGTGAAGTTAGGAGGTATGAAAACCGTTTGAATGTAAAGCCTGGGCAGGTATTTTTCAAGAAACCTTATCAGATACATGTTTCAAGAAAGCAAGCGGTTAAAAAAGGAATTCTGCATATTTTGGTATGGGGTATCAGCGAGAAAGCAGCTAGTGAATGTAACAATCCTCTTATTGTTGCGCCTAAGCGTGACGAAGGCTTTAGATTAGCACTGGATGCGCGCTGGCTAAATGAAATTGTACTAAGAGACAGCGAACATCGCCAAATATGGACGAGGTAATAACAAAAGTTTCGAGGAGTTAGGTATCTCTTACGTCTATGGACGTCTTGCTTTTAAAACATTTTCTATTGTGTCTGTATTTAATGGTGATTTGCTAAATAGTAACTCACTAAAAGCACTATTTTTTACACTGCCTTTACTCCTTCATTAAATAAGTGTAGTTCTTTTATTTATTGTTGAGTCTGGAATTACTGGTTTAAAATAAATTGTGTGCAATTGTAAAAAGCAACCAATAGCAACTGATTACGGCCCCGTCCACAATCGTAACCGAATCCTGCCTTCCCTTGACTAC
Organism: Schistocerca cancellata; assembly: GCF_023864275.1. Taxonomy (NCBI): domain Eukaryota; kingdom Metazoa; phylum Arthropoda; class Insecta; order Orthoptera; family Acrididae; genus Schistocerca; species Schistocerca cancellata. The sequence goes on along the minus strand of NC_064630.1, from coordinate 614,006,578 downwards.
CACCAGGTCTTACTGAACGTTTTCGAAACTTGAACAGCAGCTGACTTGTTATCATCCGATCTGAACTCTGGAAGTCTCCTCCAATGGAATATTTTCAGTAGAGTGGAGCAAGGAAGAGGAATCGTCGGACTTCTCACCATCTAACGTCCGTTTACGTTGGCCTAGAACGGAGATGGCGGCGGCGCTGAAGCTACAGTGGCAAAGACCCAACGCGCGGTTAGCGGCAGAAATGCGCTAGCTAGATTAAGCAATGGATCGGTTGCCCCTCACAACCTAGGTTAAGCGCAATGAATTCCACTTGCGGAACCAGTCCGCTGAAGTGAGCCTTTCACGATGTTCATAAGTTGATTTTATGACGGTCACGCGACGTGGGTAGTTTGTGTGGATATGCAAACTCGCATTACATATAGAACAGGTCCCTTCTTGCCCTGTGTATATTGTATATACCCGATTTCAACACACTGGGATACTCCGTTCTGGTTTCCGTCTTGTCTCCGTTTGACCACCATGTCCACGGACAGAACACCACTAAAAATTTGTAAACAATGTAGGGCAGACCAGAGTTCCGCCTTGAGAAAACTGTCGTAAAAATTAACATTCGTATATTGCACCTCCGAGTTCACCAAAATAACCACACTATTTGAAGCATTGCGATGACTGAAAGAGACTTCTTATCCAAGCCGCAGACAGAAGAAGGCGTGGAAACTTGACCTGAGACATATACGATTCAGAATCGAAGTAAGCCGTGTGAACCTGTTCTGAAGTTAGGTTGATAGTATCTGCTAGCCAATTGCGAATATCTAACGAAGTTGGCTGTACAGGCCACGTGGGCTTGTCAAAAATATAATTGACGGTACCTGTACGTGAAATGTTGCTGGGAGACATGGAGAATGTCACGGCGCAAGACAACGCCGCGGCAAAAGTGAGTCATAAACACGAGACGCTGAGAGAGAAATAACTATATGACAAACATAAGGACTCCAACGATATAGAAGACAAACACGCGGAAGCACTCGCAGACCTGCGGTAGAAGGGGAAACAGGCAGAACATACTCACCTGATGCGCTAAGGAGGAATGTAATGGGCTACCCTCAGCGCCGCTCACGATTCACCCCGTAGCTTTACTTCCGCCAGTACATCTCCTACATTGCTGGGTCCTGCACACAGTTTTAATCTTCCAGGAACTTTCATACCATCGCACACTCTGCTAAAGAGTGAAAATTTTATTCTGGAAATGTCCCCCAGGCTCCAGCTAAACCACCGCAATACCCTTTCTTCCAGTAGTGCTAGGGTTGCAACTTTCGCTGGAAAGCTTCTGTGAAGTTTGGAAGGCCGGAGATGAGGTACTGGCAGAAGTAGAATTCTTGGGGATTTCATGCTTTGATAGCTCTGTCGGTAGAGCACTTGCATGTGAAAGACAAAGGTCCCAAGTTCGAGTCTTGGTCTGGCTCACAGTTTTCATCTGTGAGGTATGAAAGGTTTTTAATTAGTTGGGCATTAGCGACCGCTGAGAAAACGGTATACGTTAGCAACATACTACAGAAGGATCAAAATATATTTTAATCTAATGGCTTTAGGGAGGCTGACGTACAGATTTGTGGCATAAATCGGCAACAGTCAACACGTGACACCTGACATGTTCTCGTGGAACGGCAACGCTTCTGTGACTGATAGAGGAATCTGGTAGTCTACACAAGATGACGTACTGGCTCGCCCGATGCCAATATCACTCACGGTGGAGGTGCGGCATAGGGAGGTGGGTCATCAGTGATCACAGTACGATGCGTCAAATGGACAGTATGGTTCAGCGAATGATGGAAATCAGAGAAATCCAGAGCCTCTGTGACGTAATCAGAAGGTTGTCTGCCATCCTTATTGTATTGGGGATTACCTCGTCCTAGTCAGCCAACATCTTCCCCAACTTGCCGAGTGTTATGGATCAATCTATTAACAGCTCACCCAAATGTCACTCTTTTTCGTTCACTAGAAAATTTTGAGATACTCCTATAACTCACACCCCAAAGTCCTACTAATGTGCATGGACCTCTCCTTCTGTAGGAAAAAAGTTCCAAACAAACATAAATGTCGTTTTATTTACAGAACATACATCAGGCAACGTACTATTATTCATTTCAGTATGAATAAGATGTAGTTATACCTCTTTTTATTCTAAAATATAATTTGTGTCTTGAAAATAATTTTAAGAATAAGATGTCATTTTACACTCCTGGAAATGAAAAAAAGAACACATTGACACCGGTGTGTCAGACCCACCATACTTGCTCCGGACACTGCGAGAGGGCTGTACAAGCAATGATCACACGCACGGCACAGCGGACACACCAGGAACCGCGGTGTTGGCCGTCGAATGGCGCTAGCTGCGCAGCATTTGTGCACCGCCGCCGTCAGTGTCAGCCAGTTTGCCGTGGCATACGGAGCTCCATCGCAGTCTTTAACACTGGTAGCATGCCGCGACAGCGTGGACGTGAACCGTATGTGCAGTTGACGGACTTTGAGCGAGGGCCTATAGTGGGCATGCGGGAGGCCGGGTGGACGTACCGCCGAATTGCTCAACACGTGGGGCGTGAGGTCTCCACAGTACATCGATGTTGTCGCCAGTGGTCGGCGGAAGGTGCACGTGCCCGTCGACCTGGGACCGGACCGCAGCGACGCACGCATGCACGCCAAGACCGTAGGATCCTACGCAGTGCCGTAGGGGACCGCACCGCCACTTCCCAGCAAATTAGGGACACTGTTGCTCCTGGGGTATCAGCGAGGACCATTCGCAACCGTCTCCATGAAGCTGGGCTACGGTCCCGCACACCGTTAGGCCGTCTTCCGCTCACGCCCCAACATCGTGCAGCCCGCCTCCAGTGGTGTCGCGACAGGCGTGAATGGAGGGACGAATGGAGACGTGTCATCTTCAGCGATGAGAGTCGCTTCTGCCTTGGTGCCAATGATGGTCGTATGCGTGTTTGGCGCCGTGTAGGTGAGCGCCACAATCAGGACTGCATACGACCGAGGCACACAGGGCCAACACCCGGCATCATGGTGGGGGAGCGATCTCCTACACTGGCCGTACACCACTGGTGATCGTCGAGGGGACACTGAATAGTGCACGGTACATCCAAACCGTCATCGAACCCGTCGTTCTACCATTCCTAGACCGGCAAGGGAACTTGCTGTTCCAACTGGACAATGCACGTCCGCATGTAGCCCGTGCCACCCAACGTGCTCTAGAAGGTGTAAGTCAACTACCCTGGCCAGCAAGATCTCCGGATCTGTCCCCCATTGAGCATGTTTGGGACTGGATGAAGCGTCGTCTCACGCGGTCTGCACGTGCAGCACGAACGCTGGTCCAACTGAGGCGCCAGGTGGAAATGGCATGGCAAGCCGTTCCACAGGACTACATCCAGCATCTCTACGATCGTCTCCATGGGAGAATAGCAGCCTGCATTGCTGCGAAAGGTGGATATACACTGTACTAGTGCCGACATTGTGCATGCTCTGTTGCCTGTGGCTATGTGCCTGTGGTTCTGTCAGTGTGATCATGTGATGTATCTGACCCCAGGAATGTGTCAATAAAGTTTCCCCTTCCTGGGACAATGAATTCACGGTGTTCTTATTTCATTTTCCAGGAGTGTATTTCGCTGCGTCAAAAATTTTCAGATACTAACATTATTATGATACATACTCTTGTATGTATTTGTTAACGTCATACAATTTTCACGATTTTATGTGGGTATTTCTTTCGTGTGTATTCATGTAGCTAATTTGATCGTGTTAAAGGAAGCTAAAGTTACATAATTTAGAGCAGAAATCATGAAATATTGGCAGGAATATGTTCTACTAGAAAATGAAGAAGGAACATTGCTTGCCGCTTTCTGGAAAGGACGTAAACGGAATAAATGTCGTATCCTCTATGCAAGGAAACTCACTGCAAAGTATAACATTCTTTGATAATCGTCACAGCACCGTTAGAGGTCTCTGCATCACTTTGTATGTCATATCTCTGCTAGTTCGGGACCATTGACCGACACGAGCCAGCGAGGTTACAGGGTCCATACCGGGTTGGACCAACGTGCTATGAAGGGAGGAAGTTACGCACTTGATTCTGGGGCCTGCTTTCGTGCAGTTTAGATATTCTACACGAAGATAGTTGCGTTTTCATGCTTCAGCAAGCTTTTCGCTACAGTTGTGTATGACTACTGCCCACTACGCGCGTTCACCATGATATTCAGTCGTATATCAAGTCTAATGTTAATTCAAAGTAATTTCTCGTACTGCGTATTTCACGATATGCTTCTGGACTTCACTATTCGTTTGCAGGTTGTTTACGTTCACATGCATACATAGGTGACACATCAAGTTATACATTTTCCATATGTGAGTTGAAGTTGCTTATAATATCTTTCTCACTCTTTCTCGTAAAAAGCATAGGAAAGATTTTGTAGCATTCAGTACAAACATTTAACGGCTTTCATTGAATATTTCCTTGGTGAAATGTGTGCATCAGCTGAACTGAAGAGCTATATTCTTGATGTGGGCCTACTGTTATTGTATCACTATTTCGAACATTATAACATTTATTTTGTTTTTGTAGTACACATTTTTTTATTGCAGTAGAGAATTTTCCTGTCCCCTTTCACACTTTCACGTGGCTTTACCTATCCACATTAATGTGAGGTGGTCTCAAGGCACCTAATCTGATTTTCTACATCCATACCCTGCAAACCAATGTGAAGTGCGTGGCCCAGGGTACTATTGCCCATTGTGTAGGTTATTACTGGCTTCTTGTGCTTTATTCTGAAAGAATTCGAAATTCGAACTTTAGAGATCCACGTCAGTCAACAGGGGAGAAAAATAATTCCTTACTCATTTGGCAATGGATATGGTGTCCACTGAGACCTCCCTGATTTCCAATGTACTTTTAAAGAATTGATGAAAAGTAGGCATTTGAGGTTAGTAAGAATTTTGTACATTTTTTCTAGACTTCTCCTTTCTTTTGCTTCAGTTGGTAAATAATTACAAGAAATGATCACACCTGAAGACCGACACGTGGTGTGTTATGCAAAAAAAAAAAAAAAATCACGCATTGCTGTCACAAGAAATTTCCGACCTGATTTAATAAAGGAGGCCACCAGATGTTAAGAGGATTAAGGCTTCATATGAGAAGCCACTGGTAATGTAAACGGACAGTTAGTTTCCTGTAGAAAACGCAGATCTGATGAAATTTTAGAGGAGAACAGAGAGCTTCCAAAGAATCCCATCCAAGTCCTTTTGCCAATTATAACGAGAGTTAAATATCCGTTGCTCAAGAGTTCATAAGATGCTGTTGGAACGACTTCGCCAACGTACTTACAAACCTCAGACTGCTGAACCGCATCAGCCAAAAGCTCCGCCACGTACTTGGTATTGAGATGTTGGACCCGACAGGGCAAAGCCGCTACTACCTAGACACTGTCCTTTTCTCTAACGAAGCAACCATCCACAACTGCGGGAAGGTTAATCGTCACAACTTTCGCAACTGGGTTCGGCAACACCCACAGTTTCCGAAAACGTGTCAGTTACAGCGAAAAGTGAAAGTGTGGTGACTGCTGCTGAAAGACAGCATAAACTGACTGGAATCCTTTCTCTGGGCATGCTCGAGCAATTTGCTGTCCCTCAGCTTCTTCCCCTACAGCCAAATGTGATCCTCCAACACAATGTTGCACCTACGCAATGGAGTTAACACGTTCGTAGCTTCCTGGTCCGATATTTCCACTGCCGTGGATAGAACGAGAGGAAGTAACCAAGTGTCAACCGCGATATTCGAACATAGACCCGTCTGGTTTCCTCCGTGTGGGGTTCTGTGAAAGACACTGTGTATGCCTCGCCTGTACGAGACGTTGGCGATCTCCACAAAAGAATCGGTGGACGTACTAGAACCGTCACCTCGGACTGCTACTGTGTAAATTGGATGAGACAGAGTCTCGTCTAGACATTTGACGGGTCACAGAAGATACCCTTGTAGAAGTGTTCTATTTGTTGTAGAAAAGCTTCTGAGATTTTTTCCTAAATTATTTACTTTGCTTTGTTTCAAATGCTAAATTATGACCAGAAATGACTACACCTCCGAAGAAGATCCAAACGGTATCTATGCTCACAGTTTTGTTATTACATTTGGAAACCGGAAAGATTTTATGTGGACACATTGTACATCTGTAAGTGCCATTCGTAAATTATGTACTGCGTTGTTGTAACATATACTCAAGAACCGCGCAAACAGCGTAAAAAAAGAACGCTAGTTTCCTTAAATGCTTTATCAGCAGTTATAATTTGCTTATGGCCGGATGAGGCCCATTTATCAATTCCCTATTGGTTGTAATGCAGTTACGAATCGTCATAGTTTTAAACTTCCAGTAACAATGCAGAAACCAGTTGAGTATCCTGGAAGTGTTTCCCTGATTACAAACATTCATAATACATGATACATGACACATAGGCAATCGTATTTTATCTTAAATGGCATGTGACAATCTTAGGTTTTCGTGCACATGTACTTACCGCTACTTTGTTTGTTACAGGGCCCAGTGACGTAACAACAGCGGAATCAGACACCATTTGTTAACAACATATACTCAAACCAGGAGAAAGCGCAATTTATCCTCTGTTATCAGGGAACACAGTCACCAAAAACTGTCCTCATCGGAGAAAAGGACACGCTTCATACAGTCATCACGTTCCCCAACCTCAGCCGTCATGGTAACAACAAAGTCGTAACGAGTACTGCAATCCGTTGGTCAGAGGGACTACATGACCTGGACTTTGTCTGCATAGAGATGATGTTCATCTATGGTGGGGTGCAGGGATGTCTATGGAACCTGCAGATCACGCGAGACTCTGCGGACTTACTTGTTGGCACTTCTCACGACGGCGTCCCTCACCATGTGAATTATGTGCGCACCTGTTTCATTGAACTTCATATAGCACATCTAGATGCTTTTAAAAGGAGATGGCTGTCTATGATGTGCAGCCTGGAATTTTCTCCGGAATGGTGACTGTATCACGCTACACCAGAGGACACAGTGGGCTTTCTCCTGGCTTAAGTGAGTGTCGTTTGCAAATGGTGCCCGGGTCCGCTGTACGTCACTGGGCCCTGTAACATAGTAACAGTAACCATTTTTCGACACAAAACCTTGATACATAACTTGCAATTCAAAATAAAAGGTATTAATGTACACTACTGGCCATTAAGATTGCTACAACACAAAGATGACGTGCTACAGACGCGAAATTTAACCGACAGGAAGAAGATGCTGTGACATGCAAATGATTTGCTTTTCAGAGCATTCACACAAGGTTGGTACCGGTGGCGACACCTACAACGTGCTGACACGAGAAAAGTTTCCAACCGATTTCTCATACACAAACAGCAGCTGACCTGCGTTGCCTGGTGAAACGTTGTTGTGATGCCGCGTGTAAGGAGGAGAAATGCGTACTATCACGTTTCCGACTTTGATGAAGGTCGGATTGTAGCCTATCGCGATTACGGTTTATCGTATCGCCACATTGCTGCACGCGTTCGTCAATATCCAATGACTGTTAGCAGAATATGGAATCGGTGGGTTCAGGAGGGTAATACGGAACGCCGTGCCCGATCCCAACGGCCTCGTATCACTAGCAGTCGAGTTGACAGGCATGGGTGTAACGGACCGTGCAGCCACGTCTCGATCCCTGAGTCAACAGATGGGGACGTTTGCAAGACAACAAGCATCTGCACGAACAGTTCGACGACGTTTGCAGCAGCATGGAGTATCAGCTCGGAGACCATGGCTGCGGTTACCCTTGACGCTGCATCAAAGACAGGAGCTCCTGCGGTGGTGTACTCAAAAACGAACCTGGGTGCACGAATGACAAAACGTCATTATTTCGCATGAATCCAAGATCTGTTTACAGCATCATGATGGTCGCATCCGTTTTTGCTGACATTGTGGTGCACGCACATTTGGAGGCGTGTATTCGTCATCGCCATACTGGCGTATCACCCGGCGTGATGGTATGGAGTGCCATTGGTTACACGTCTCGGTCACCTCTTGTTCGCAGTGACGACACTTTGAACAGTGGACGCTACATTTCAGATGTGTTACGACCGTTGGCTCCACCCTTCATTCGATCCTAGCGAAACCCTATATTTCAAGCAGGATAATGCACGACTGCATGTTTCAGGTCTTGTACGAGCCTTCTTGATACAGAAAATGTTCGACTTCTGCCGTGACCAGCACGTTCTCCACATCTCTCACCAATTGAAAATGTCTGGTCAATGGTGGCCGAGCAGCTGGCTCGTCACAATACGCCAGTCACTACTCTTGATGAACTGTGGTATCGTGTTGAAACTGCATGGGCAGCTGTACCTGCACACGCCATCCAAGCTCTGTTTGACTCAATGCACAGGCGTATAAAGGCCGTTCTAACGGCCAGAGGTGGTTGTTCTGGGTACTGATTTCTTAAGATCTATGCACCCAAATTGCGTGAAAATGTAATCACATGTCAGTTCTACTATAATATATTTGCCCAAAGAAAACCATTTATCATCTGCATTTGTTCTTGGTGTAGCAATTTTAATGGCCAGTAGTGTATATGTCGTTTTTTATGCCTTATGAACGTATGCAATTTAATACTTCTGGGACACACGATACATATGAACTCCTTTTGAGAACTTCATGAAATCAGAAATAATATGCCGGTAAGTAGCTGAAGCGTTATTTGTGGAATTTGGTATTCACTGCAGAATTTTAGTAGTTTGGAAGAAAAACGTAGAGCTTTTGACTAATTTTGTAGTTGTTGATCAACATAAGTTTACTTTTAAAGCCTATTATTTAATCGTAGAGTAGCTGCACCTAATGAAAACGACTTATTGAACCACTACTTACCCATTATATCTGCCACTGGACCAGCAGTACCACCCATTTCGTCGGGAACCACGTATTTAGGTAAATGTTCGAATAATGTCTGTGACCCACGTTCGTGGACCATTATCTGAAAACAGAGGTTTGACACTTTATAACAAATGTAGTACATGTGTATTTTATATAGGAAAGAGTGTTCTACCTTGGAACACTTTGTCAGACATTCGGCACTATTCATTTCTGTAATATAAATTTGATATATATTTCTTCTATATTTTAAAATGACGACAATCATTTTAAGTGTGCTGTAATCTTTTTCTGAACTTAAATAAATTGTTCTGAAAAGTAAGAGTTTTTCAAATTAGAAAACATGTTCCAAGGTACAACATGGTTACGTACACAGGAATAAACATTCCATTGATTTTTAAAAGAAACTGCGAAATGTGGGAATTTAAGGAGGGGGGACCTGGATAAACTGACTAAACCAGAAGTTGTACAGAGTTACAGGGAGAGCATAAGGGAACATTTGACAGGAATGGGGGAAAGAAATACAGTAGAAGAAGAATGGGTAGCTTTGAGGGAAGAAGTAGAGAAGGCAGCAGAGGATGAAGTAGGCAAAAAGATGACGGACAATAGAAATCTTTGGATAACAGAAGAGTCACTGAATTTAATTGATGAAAGGAGAAAATAAAAAATTCTGTAAATGAAGCTGGCAAAAAGGAATACAAACGTCTCAAAAATGAGAACGACAGGAAGTGCTAAATGGCTAAGCAGGGATGGCTAGAGGACAAATGTAAGGATGTAGAGGATTATCTCACTAGGGGTAAGATAGATACTGCCTACAGGAAAATTAAAGAGACCTTTGGAGAAAAGAGAACCACTTGTATAAATATCAAGAGCTCAGATGGAAAGCCAGTTCTAAGCAAAGAAGGGAAAGCAGAAAGGTGGAAGGAGTATATAGAGGGTCTATACAAGGGCGATGTACAGTATTATGGAAATGGAAGAGGACATAGATGCAGATGAGATGGGACATTTGATACTGCGTGAAGAGTTTGACAGAGCACTGAAAGGCCTAAGTGGAGACAAGGCCCCGGGAGTAGACAACATTCCATTAGAACTACTGACAACCTTGGGAGAGCCAGTCCTGACAAAACTCTACCACCTGGTGAGCAAGATGAATGAGACAGGCGAAATACCCTCATACGTCAAGAAGAATATAATAATTCCAATCACAAGGAAAGCAGGTGTTGACAAACGTGAAAATTACCGAATTATTAGTTTAATAAGTCACGTCTGCAAAATACTAACGCGAATTCTTTACAGACGAATGGAAAAACTGGTAGAAGCCGACCTCGGGGAAGATCAGTATGGAATCCGTAGAAATACTGGAACACGTGAAGCAACATTGACCCTACGACTTATCTTAGAAGATAGATTAAGGAAAGGCAATCCTACGTCTCTAGCATTTGTAGACACAGAGAAAGCTTTTGACAATGTAGACTGGAATACTCTCTTTCAAATTCTGAAGGTGGCAGGGGTAAAATACAGGGAGCGAAAGGCTATTTACAATTTGTACAGAAACCAGATGGCAGTTATAAGAGTCGAGGGGCATGAAAGCAAAGCAGTGGTTGGGAAGGGAGAGAGACAGGGTTTTAGTCTATCCCCGATGTTATTCAATCTGTATATTGAGCAAGCAGTAAAGGAAACAAAAGAAAAATTCGGATTAGGCATTAAAATCCATGGAGAAGAAATAAAAACTTTGAGGTTCCCCGATGACATTGTAATGCTGTCAGAGACAGCAAAGGACCTGGAAGAGCAGTTGAAAGGAATGGACCGCGTCTTGAAAGGAGGATATAAGATGAACATCAACAAAAGCAAAAGGAGGATAATGGATTGTAGTCGAATTAAGTCGGGCGATACTTAGGGAATTAGATTAGGAAATGGTACACTTAAAGTAGTAAAGGAGTTTTCCTATTTGGGGAGAAAAATAACTGATGATGGTCGAAGTAGAGAGGATATAAAATGTAGACTGGCAATGGCTTAGAAAGCGTTTCTGAAGAAGAGAAATTTGTTAACATCGAATATAGATTTAACTGTCAGGAATTCGTTTCTGAAAGTATTTGTATGGAGTGTAGCTATGTATGGAAGTAAAACATGGACGATAAATAGTTTGGACAAGAAGAGAAGTTTTCGAAATGTGGTGCAACAGAAGAATGCTGAAGATTAGATGGGTAGATCATATAACTAATGAGAAAGTATTGAACAGAATTGGGGAGAAGAGAAATTTGTGGCAAAACTTGGCTAGAAGAAGAGATCGGTTGGTAGGACATATTGTGAGGCATCAAGGAATCACCAATTTATTATTGGAGGGCAGCGTGGATTGTAAAAATCGTAGAGGGAGACCAAGAGGTATATACACTACGCAGATTCAGAAGGATGTAGGTTGGAGTAGGTACTGGGAGATGAAGAAGTTTGCACAGGATAGAGTAGCATGGAGAGCTGCATCAGACCAGTCTCTGGACTAAAGACCACAACAACAACAACAAATCAGAACTTATACACTTATCAGCCAGACCATTTTGACCACCTAACAGCCTGTATCTCCGCCTTTGGCACTGATAACCGCGGCTGCGTGTCGTAGTATGGAAGCAACGAGTCCTCGGTGGGTCTATCTACACATGTCGCCTCATTCTCGTAAATCCCGTGGAGCGCGGAGATGAGCTCCGACCCCATGTACAATCACATCCGAGGTATGTTCGATCGGGCCCTGATCTGGACAGTTGTGGGGCCGGCACATCAATTGGAACTCTGGACTGTGTTCGTCGAACCACTCCATCACACTCCTGGCCTTGTGACATGCCGCGTTGTCTTGTTGAACAACGCGACTGCCGTTGGGATACATGGGTGTCATGAACGAGTGTACGTGGTCTGCAACCAGAGTACGATAGTCCTTGGCCCTCATGGTGTCGTGTACAAGTTCCACTGGACCAATAGCAGTCCACTTGAATGTTCCCCAGAGCATAACAGAGCCATTGCCAGCTTGTCTCCTTCCCGCAGTACGGAGGTCAAGGAGCTGTTCCCCGGGAGGACGACGGATTCGCGCTCTCCCACGGGCATGGTTGAAGAAGGTATCGGGTTTCATCAGAACATGCAACTCTCTGCCAGTGCGCCAACGTCCTGTGCCGATGGTCACGTGCCCATTTAAATCGTAGCTGAGGATGTCGTTGTGTTAACATTGGAACATGCGGGGGTCATCGACTGCAGAGGCGTTAGGAGTGTTCGGTGAACTGTGCGTTCAGCATTAAAATCGGATGCTAATTCCGCCACAATCCGCCGCTTTTCCTTTTTTACCAGTCTGTCCAACCCCACGACGTCTGGACGTCATTTCAACTTGGTTCCACCACGTGTTGAAAACGCTCAACACAGCACTCCTCGAACATCTGATAAGCCGTACAGGTTCTGAAATTGTAGTGCCACGCTTTCGGGCCATCAGAATTCGCCTCCAGTCACATCAAAATGGATCGCGCGCCTGCCTCATTCTACACACGGGCAGCACGCTCACTGATACTAAATGCACCGTGCGTGTGTCCTACTAACAGTAATTTCTCGCCAGGTGACGCTGCAATCGCCTGGAGGGGTTTACGTCGATAATAGATCGATAATCATAAGTTCTGTCTGATCAGTGCATATCCGCACCGGACTTGGACTGCATAAACATTTACGCTCCACCAACGCTCTCAAACGGAAATATTAGGTCGCCTCTTACAACACAAATTTCGATTAGCTAGACAGCTAAAACTGTGAACACGTTAAAAAAGTAGTTCATTTGCAAATATTACATGTACTGTGGTAGAAGATTTTCCCGTTTCGAGGTACAGGATGTTGCCCGACCAATGAAGTATGGCTTAACCGCCCACATGTTATAGCTGTTCATAAAATTACTGTTAATTTTTCAGTTACAGAATTCTGTATATTTTTAAAAACATAGAGAATTTAGTAACTGAAGAATTTACAGTATCTTCCATATCGATTTAATACGTTATACAGTTTGTAGACCTCTAAGCTTTTACAAATGCTGAACCTCATCCTTCATAAAAAAAAAAACAGTGGAAAATGCCTGAAGCGGCTTATGGAGGTCATTAGCGCGCATCCTTCATGTGACTTCAAAATCTTTCACTAGACTGAAAGATCAGCCAAGGTATATTCCTATGCACACTGCTCTCAAGGTACAGAAGGTAAAGGGTTAGTTAGACATAACATGATTAATAGTAATGTTATTAATACAAATCTAAAGAATATTTAAACGTGAAGTATGGGTGACTTGGAATTTTTTCAAGATCTCCATTTAAGCCTGGAGGGTTATTAGACCCTGTTTGATGGAAGAAGAATAAAGGAAAAGAATCAAAACAAGTCGTGTTCTGTCGAAAGTCTTCATTTGGTAAAGGATTTTTGTACCAGTATTAATACTCAATCAACGATAATAAAGAAAAATAGGTGCAGAGAAATGTGTCCAGAATTTTCAAATAAGTAAAATTCGTGTTAAGGCGAGTAAAGTTTTGAATGTAGTGTACATTAAGATACGTATTGTATTTTAATTCTTGGATGCTGATGGAGGAAGGGGAATGACGGAGACGGAGAAAATGGAAACTTTAAGATGAAGTATTAGATCGTAACTAGAAAAGAACCATTTGTGTAAATAAACGCGTTCATTATTACGATTTACACATTCAGTTAGCCAATTTAGACCATCAACTCCATTTTATTGTGGTCTCGTCTACAGAAGCTATGAGACCGAAGACTTGATTCTAAAACTTACACGACATAGGTAGCTGAAGGTTTTAATCTTAGGAATCGGTTTGAAAGATTTAGGTCTGTTAAAATTCAACTGAAAAATTTTATTGCATCTGTAGATCTATCTGCAATGTGCCACGTAACAGAAACTGACATAATATTGGTACCGTAGCGAGAGTTGAAACTAAGTGTGACCATAAAACGTAAATTCATTGAATACAAATGAAACAAATTGCGAAAATTTGATAAAGAAATGTTGCAGTACACCACGAGCTGTATGTAAATAATTTAATAAGCAGGTTGGTGTGGTTGGTCGATGCGAATACACGTACCTCAGTGTGCGTGTAAGAAAAAACACGGATCTGTTGAATAGCACGTGGCATTCGCTTACAACGTATTGTCACTCATAGCCAACAGCAGTCTGTACGGGTCTGTCAATTGTTCAGAACGAAGATAACGTTACATGAATATATATATATATATATATATATATATATATATATATATATAGAGAGAGAGAGAGAGAGAGAGAGAGAGAGAGAGAGAGAGTGGTCAGAAAATGTGTGAAATGCTTGTAGGGATGTTACAGGGCAGGTAGTACTGAGACATGTTAAGAGAGAAATTCGATACGTTGCTCCGTTTCCGAGTTATTTGGCACTGAAGTTAGCCAATCAGATCATCGCGGGGGTAAATTCAAGTTCCAGCTAACACCGCCCCTGGCAGGCCGCTTGAATGTGAGTGCGCGACGACCTGATTGGCTAACTTCAGTGCTAAATAACTCGGAAACGGAGCAACGTATCGAATTTCTTTCTTAACATTTATGTCTCAGTACTACCTGCCCTGTAACATCACTACAAGCGTTTCACACATTTTCTGACCACCCTATACATACAGGGTGTTACAAAAAGGTACGGCCAAACTTTTAGGAAACATTCCTCACACGCAAAGAAAGAAAATATGTTATGCGGACATGTGTCCGGAAACGCTTACTTTCCATGTTAGAGCTCATTTTATTACTTCTCTTCAAATCACATTAATCATGGAATGGAACCACCCAGCAACAGAACGTACCAGCGTGACTTCAAACACTTTGTTACAGGAAATGTTCAAAATGTCCTCCGTTAGCGAGGATACATGCATCCACCCTCCGTCGCATGGAATCCCTGATGCGCTGATGCAACCCTGGAGAATGGCGTATTGTATCACAGCCGTCCACAATACGAGCACGAAGAGTCTCTACATTTGGTACCGGGGCTGCGTAGATAAGAGCTTTCAAATGCCCCCATAAATGAAAGTCAAGAGAGTTGAGGTCAGGAGAGCGTGGAGACCATGGAATTGGTCCTCCTCTACCAACCCATCGGTCACCGAATCTGTTGTTGAGAAGCGTACGAACACTTCGACTCAAATGTGCAGGAGCTCCATCGTGCATGAACCACATGTTGTGTCGTACTTGTAAAGGCACATGTTCTAGCAGCACAGGCAGAGTATCCCGTATGCAATCATGATAACGTGCTCAATTGAGCGTAGGTGGAAGAAACTAAAATGAGCTCTAACATGGAAATTAAGCGTTTCCGGACACATGTCCACATAACACCTTATCTTTATTCGTGTATGGGGAATGTTTCCTGAAAGTTTGGCCGCACCTTTTTGTAACACCCTTTATCAGTCGTTACTGTGACTTTTTCAACATGCAGACCGGTCATTCTCACAAATATCGGGCACATCCTAACTCTTACATTCCTCTTGCGACAGGAAACTTGTACAAGAGAGCTAATTCTAGTTTAGAACAACGGCCCAGCAATTATTGCTCAGGATGATTGCGTCAATGTCAAACTAGGTACTCCATTTGACATTGTAAGAAAAATGGTTCAAATGGCTCTGAGCACTATGGGACTCAACATCTTAGGTCATAAGTCCCCTAGAACTTAGAACTACTTAAACCTAACTAACCTAAGGACATCACACACACCCATGCTCGAGGCAGGATTCGAACCTGCGACCGTAGCAGTCCCGCGGCTCCAGACTGCAGCGCCAGAACCGCTAGACCACCGCGGCCGGCTGACATTGTAAGAGAATCCGTTTATATGGCTCTGTTTCCTGACACTAATCTGGCATTTGGAACCCGCAAATGATGAGAAATCGCCTTTCCTGGAACTGTAATTTATTCTGTGTGTCGGGCGCTCCTTCATATCGTCATTTACAACTGATATTGGTGACTGTCAGTAGCGTAATTTTTTTCTCAGTCTTTTCATGTTTTAATAGTTCCTGTACTTCGTTTCTGACGAAGAGATGGAGAACAAACTAGATGGTAGGTTAATAGAGGCTAATGTGGAATTAGTCGTACAGTCACCACTCAACGCATGCCGGTGGACTGGAGAGCGGTCTCTAACAGATATCGAGGGATTCTCCACCTTCCCATCTCACTAATTACCACATTACTCATTGAAGCTACGTGAATCTAGTGTTCCACACAACGCCTGCGGCGCCGTATTGAGTGAGAGCCTTGGAAAGGCAAGTTCAGTGGCATCCGAGCACGCACGGTCAACGGTGCTAGGTGAAGGGCAGCACGTGATCAACCGCAGGCTATACGGGAGCTGTTTTGCAGTGCGTGCAGTCGACGCCGCCGGACAGTTAACGAATTAGAAGGTCGTACTAGTAGAGCGAAGTTACACTCCAGTCCTCATATAGTTGCTTAGTTATGGAAAAGACTCGCGACGTTTCCCGAATGAAATGGTGAGGGCAACGCCCAGTCCCTGGGCGGAGAAGATCCCCGACCCGGCCAGTAATCGAACCCTAGACCCGGTGGTCCAGAGGCAGCAACGTTAGCCACCAGACCATGAGCTGCGAACTACTCCCCAGTGACTCGATTACACCTACTGCGTAAAAGATCTCGAGTATAGGATTAATCTCATTTGTGTTACTACAAATGTGATGAGTAAAGGTTTTAAACGAGATTCGAAAAGTACTTTTGTGAAGAACCTATTCACTTGTTATATCCACTCATATGACTGTACAGTTTGTGGTTTTTAGTTGTTTTAAAGTGGTTGTTAAGTTCCGCTCAACCAAGCCAAGAATATGAAAAATTCATCACTTCAGCAAATGGTAGTTCTAGCGTGAGTCTACCGCCCGCACCACAAACAGCAGAGGCCTTTGCGAGATTGCGGTCTACTAAGATTAGAATAGGCGCTCGATACGATGTTAGAGCAGTGGTACATGGGCGGTTACTCGGCAGGATATATCCCTGCAGAGGGCAGATTGCAGACTACATCATTTCCGTTTTAACATGTGTTACAGTTTATTTAGAAACTGTAGCTGTCTTTAAAATGTCTAAAGGAATAGTTTAAACATCGACTAACAAATGATGGATGCTGGCAACAAGAATCCATTTGGTTTTCACTGGAGGCTATCTTTATAATATCGTATGTGTGAAACATAACTCGAATTCCTAATAGTATGGGACAGTGGCTCAGGTGCGTTCCCTCAGCCTTTGCATAATTTTCACCGACTTACACTACATATCGTTCCGGAGATGCCTTTTGGAACACCTCAGTAAAACTAAATGGGTTAAGGTTCTTGAATACAACATGCACAGTCAGAAATTTTTTACTGAGTAGCAGAGACGGACGAGCAATAGTAAGTGTGAGTATATAAAGGATTGGACAATTTCATCACTTACGGTGTCTACGACAGTGAATGTAGGAAGAAAAGGAGAAAATGGTAACAGTAATGAGGGAAGTTCATATAGCATTGGCTCTATCAAGCAAAATATACAAAATTTTTATGGAATGTAATTTATGAAATGAAAATGAAAGATGTTAGTGGATATTTTGTGTAGACACTATGACTTAAATCTGCTGAGGACTCTTAACTGTGAACTATCAAGTGGTCGATTAGCTCACCCTCTTCTGCAGTTTCTCGGGAAGAGCTAGTTTCACTATGGACAGCACTGTGTTCACTATCTTCGGCGCGTTTAGAAAATGTAAGGCTTTGATCCTCTTAGCGTAAGCTGTCTGTAAAAGAAAACAGTCATCGATGTATACGATACGGACAAGATGTAACGAAAAAAATATTAAAATAAAAATTTTCATGGTTTGTTTTTGGCATTTAAGGCATCCTAAAATGTTGCTAATTAAATACCTACCCTGGTAATCAATTCCAGAGCCCGAAGGTCGCGAATCGTCAGCTTGCTCAAGTGTCCAGCAGTCATGTCCTTCAGATCGATTAGGAGGATGTAACCAACGGAGTAGTCAAATGACAGAATGAAGTTAATGATCATGAGACACGCCTTTGCTACGTGCACAGGATTCAGATCCGAAGGGTCAGGATCGATGCCACCGAGGACTCCAACACGGTGAAACTGCGGTGTGAGACGAGGCATCGTCGGAACTTTACTGGAAGTGGAAGGAAATCACACGTAAGAAACTGTTCATGCTTGCATAAAATAGTATAGTACAGCTAACATGTTGACCGGATGTTGTCTCAGATCAATCGTCGACTAGCGAAGGCAGCTGAAACGATTAATTAAAATCGTGTTTTTCAATGTTCACAACCTAATACGTTTATGCTGAAATGTCTTAGTTTCCTATTTATGACCTACACCAAAAGCTTCGTGCCAGTTGGCAGAACCTAAATCAGGAACCAAAATCTAAACACGAAATATACTATAATAGGCAGAGCAGGGAATCAGCGACGGGGATCACGGCTATGGTGCAGAAGAGTTTGTGTGAGGTGACCTCACAGCAGTATATGTAAGACTTCCATGTATCATTTTCAAGTGTTCAGCAACACCAAGATTTTGTGCAAGCAAAGCATTATGGATTCTTGCAGTTAGAGTACCGTAGCAGGAAGGAATGTCACTTTGGAACAAATTTACACGAATGCACCGATTATGACGACGATCTCGACAAAGGAATAAAATTTCTTAAGTTCAATAATGGGCAACAAAAACCCACTTCTGCGTCCTATCTACTGTGATGATGCAGTAGATTTGCTACTTGTTATCTCCACTGAATTAAATAAAAACGTGGTTATTATCTGAGTTCTGTACCTCTTGTGACTCAGATGGAAAGATAAAGACATTAAAATTTTTCCCAAAAATGCTGAAAAAATAGCATAGTGGCTACAGATGTCAGTAAAGATAAGCGATGGATATTCTACATGCAATATACTGATACCGAAGAAAAGCTAAATTGTCCAACACTTATACCCGATAACGTGTTTTGTCTTTTTTATGGAACAAAATACCACCTTCATGTGATGTGATGAACATTGATGAAATTTACGATTGCATGCAGATGATCATCAACGTATTAGACTTTTTTAAAAAAAGAAAATTATTTTTCAAAGTTCATCTTTCGAGATGTTAGACGTCCGAAAACAGTCCCATTTTTCTACATTCTGTCATAGTGTCTTCGTCTGGACAAGACTTGCTTTTACTACGTTGAAATCAATTAATTAAAATGTTAATTTTTTTCTTTCAGATGGTGGCCAACGAATTCTAAAACTAGATATTACAATAACATATAAAATAAGAACAAGCGTAAATCCTTAAAATGATCGAAACCCATGGAGCTAAGTACAATTTGCCCTGGCGTATTATGTCTTTAACATGTAGAAGAACAAGGTACTAAGGCATAACGGCGTAACAGTGTTCTTTGCCTTTTCTGTACCGCCAGCTATCGGATATAATTATAACTATTTCGAGAGGTAGAGACGCAGTATTTAAGAACGCATCAACGTCATTACGTGCTGAGTTATTTCTTGTACAGATGCTGCTTTTTTCCTACATGTTTCTGCAATGTTTCTGCAATAGTCAGGTCTGTCACAAGTAACCAAACATACAGGCTGACAGTTATTGGACTATATGAAATAAAATCGTCATAAATTCTGAACAGATGGTCGCTGAGTGAGATCGCAGGCATTTTCTTCGCCCGCTAAAAGAACTTATTTAAGTGACCAAACACGCTTGACACGTAAATTCTCTAAAACCAAAGTAATTACTGATTCGTTCTTCTGTCATTGTATCCCCTGATCAGTACAAAAACAACAACCGCACATAAAACCCTTGTGCCGTTTTTTGTTTACATACTGCCAATCTAGCGTCCTTGACAAATTTAAAACATTGTTTTAACTTAATTATTCTTTTGAAACTGACGAAGAGAGAGAAATGTGGGAGCTGTT
This sequence comes from Schistocerca cancellata, assembly GCF_023864275.1. Taxonomy (NCBI): domain Eukaryota; kingdom Metazoa; phylum Arthropoda; class Insecta; order Orthoptera; family Acrididae; genus Schistocerca; species Schistocerca cancellata. Next base: position 613,986,719 of record NC_064630.1, on the reverse strand, counting down.
ATAGGGTAGTGAGCAGAGGGATTTGTTGCCAATCTTGTAAGAAATATTTTCACTGGGGTAATGCAGTGAGGAGAATGTTGGGAGAACAGAAGAGGCTCTCTCCTGGAACTGCAGAGTATGCAGTAGGAACATTTTGATTGGGGAAGGAAAATCTGTGCCCTCCAGGCACAGTTGGATGAAGCAAGGAAGGAACTCATAAGGAACAACGAGGATAGCGGGAAGGAGAGTGGTTGAGAACTGGCAGCTGGTAGGACGATAGGAAGAAAGAGAACGCCATCTTACAGTTTTATCATCAACACCAAAAACAGGTTTCTACCATTGCCAGATGTAAGTGGAGAAGAGCCTCAGATAGAACGAGGAGCAGAAAATGTGCCGCAAACTTCAGCGAAGGCCAAGAAGCCTAGGAGCGTACAAAGTGTTAGGAAGAAGAAAGTGTTGCTGCCTGTTAGTAGCCATGGGCGAGGTGTAGGCCCTCAGTCACAGGAAAGTTTAGGGGCAGCGTACCAGGCCACCAGTATCTTTAAGCAAAATGTGGGGCTATGTCATGTGATAGAGTACTTAGGGGCTTTATGTAAGGTCTTTACAAATGAGGACCGTATAGTGATAGTGGGTGGGGCAGGAAACAGTTTGGACAGGGATGGGGCATATGACATAAGTGGTGACCTGGACTAGATAGCTTCCATGACTCACGGCACTAACGTACACATTGTTCAGTTGTTCTGGCGTCATGATGGGCCACAACCAGATGGAGCTGTGAGGCGAATCTCTGTGGGGTTAGGGATGGCTCTGAGGGCAGTTAACTTTGCTCATATTTCTCTGGTGCCCATCGGGACTACCAGCAGATGGGGTTTTAATGGGCATGGCCTACACCTAAACAGGACTGGGAAGAGAAAATAGGTACACTCTTTGACATAAAACTCGACCGGCGGCCGGCCGCTTCAGAGGCTAAGTCCGCGCCGATCGCGACATGGGACAAAAAAACTGGCCAACTCGCTAATTCTCTAAGTCCGGTTATCTGCACAATCTGGCAACACTGTAGACTGCGGCACTTCCTGGAGGAAAACTTGTCCCAAGATAGAGAGACTCTAGGCTGATTACGCCTTTGGTCTAGCACAGTCCGCCTTTAGCCGCGGAGCAGCTCGGACTTGTTTACGTCCCGGCTGCGAACGTTCGCGGAAGAAGCGGTGTTTACACCGTCGTCACTCGCGTGTGTTATTGTTTGAATCGAACGCAATGGCACACAATTTCCGAAAAACCACGATACAGTTCACGTTCTGTAACGAGTACGCATGACCGAAGGCTTTCGAAATCGAACGTTTCTTGAGGGACGAAGTGCAACTTAATTACACGGAGATTATTGGAATTCATTTATCAATCGTGAGCAGCACTCTTTACGTAAAGATGATTGACGACGCAGCATGCGACAGGATCATTGAAGCCGCCAAACGAGGATTTCAGTTCCGACACTCCGATGGTCATATTGGCGAAGTTTTAGTCGCTCATTCTGGCCTGGGCGTGCGTACGATTCGAGTCTTCGAGCTGCCTTTCGAGGTACCAGAATCCTTGGTCACTGAAGCGCTCCAGCCATATGGCAGAGTTATCAGTCATACGGCCGAACGTTGGGCAAGTTTTAGCACGTATCCAGTGCTCAATGGTGTCCGACAGGTGCGAATTGCGCTCACGAAACATGTGCCATCGTACATCAACATTGGTGGCTGTCGAGCTATTGTCATCTATGATGGACAGCCCCGGACATGCTCCGGGTGTGGTGGTGAAGGACATCTTCGATCTGCGTGTATGCAGAGGAGACTCGTGCAACTCCCCAGTGGAGACCTCCAGAATACGACTACACCAACGTCACTGCCGATGACTTACGTGGCGGCGCTTCGCGGGGAGGTGACGCCGAGATCGGAGCGCACTATCGAACCGACGCCGCAGTTGATTGAGGCGCCTTCGGACCCCACTGAAGAAGGAATGGCTCAGACCAACCTCCAATCCCAGACATTACAGGTGGTGCAGAAAGAGGATGACAGCATCACCACAGTCATGGAAGCTGAAGTGGAACGGCCCCAGGGCGTTGTGGCGGCGGCGAGAGCGCAGGTGATGCAAGATTCGCCAACACCAGAGGCCGAGGTTAGGGCCCGCAAACAACGCTCGCCAAAGCGCCGCAAGAAGCGCCGACTAAACTCTGCGGAGACGCTCCCTTCTCTTCTTGGGAGCCCAGATGAGTCTAACACTATGGACCTGTCTGACTTGGAACCACAAGCTTCGGATGTCGCAGACCATATGAATTCGGACAGTGAAAAGATGTCATGTCGCTCAGAAGACGCATCCGCTCAGGGGCCTGCTACCCCTTCTGCGGTGGAGTCTCAAGCTGCGAAAGAACAGCAGATGTCACACATCACTGCCGCACAGGAAAATTTGGAGCAGCCCAATAATATCAGCTGGTATGAGCAGGACGACGAAATCACCGATGCGGGCCATTCTACTGGTGGGGACTCGCATCCGTCCGCATCTCAAGAAACCTAATGTCACAGGGACACGTCCGTCGGGCGACCCTCTGCGGATGTGCAAAGGGACTATCGACACGGTGAAACTTTGTCATTTTAACATCATGTGGAGATGACGGCTACTCGACCCCAGGCATACAGAATAGGGACAGTGAATGTAAATACCATTAGATCGCCCGTGAAACAGCAGTTGTTTAGGGACATGATATACGCGTCGGATGTGGATATACTGATGGTGCAGGAAATTTACATTCCTGAGTTCCAGGAAGTCCATGGATATATCTCCTACACCTCGCCGCACTGGAACGGCAATATTGGTCCGGGACGGGATACCGGTTCGAGACCTGGCTTATCTACCTTCGGCACGAGGACTGGCGATAACTGTTAATGGAATTCGCATTCTCAATGTTTATGCCCCTTCCGGCACAGACAACAGACGGGCGCGTGCGAGATATTATTCGGAAAAGATTGTGCCCTTATTTACCGGCAGATTCGATCATTTCATTATAGGTGGTGACTTCAATTGTGTTTTAGCCCAAAAAGACCAGACTCCACATTACAATACCTGTCGTGAATTGCATGTGCTCTACCGGGATCTGGAGTTACGCGACACCTGGGACATGATTCATAGGAACCGTGAGGGATATACTTTTTATACCAGTCACTCGGCGAGCAGACTCGATCGCATATATGTTTCGGTTGGCCTACAGGATAAGGTGGTCGACGCGGAACGATGGCCTGCGGCATTTACTGATCATCTGGCTTACATTTGTACCATATCACTCCCTAGGCAAAGTGTGTGGAGAAGCCGCGGGACATGGAAGCTCAATTCGTCACTTTTGGCGGACCCCGAATGTCGTCAGAGAGTCGAGGAGGTATGGGCCACATGTCAACGCCGTCTACCAACATATACCTCCGTGCTTCAATGGTGGCTCGAGTGTACTAAGCCGGCAATAAGAAGAGCTCTCATACAGTATGGTCGCGATAAGACGAGATGGCAAAGAGACACTCTTGATTATTATTACACAATGCTTCGTGAGCTGTCCTTCCAGTTGCCGTCGGCAGAACATCATGCGGCAGTTCATCGTGTCAAGGCACAAATCCTATCGATCACGCGACGACGACTGGATGGCATCCCAATACGGGCAAGATGTCTCGACACCATCACTGGGGAACGTACCTCGATGTACCATGTGTCGCGGGAACATCAACGTTACCGCCGGACATTGGTAACAGTGCTCCACGGTTTAGATGGCCGTCAACTGACAACACAACAGGACATTGCAAATGAATTTTTAGAGCACTTCCGCCGCCTCTATGCCGGTACACCGACGGACCGTCTGGTGGGGGAAGAGATACTGCAACATCTGCAAACGACACTGACAGAGACGGATAAGGCAGCGCTTATGGAGCCACTCACAGAAGACGATATAAAAGTGGCACTCACAAAAGGAGAGGCCAATAAATCACCAGGGCCAGATGGGATTACGCTAGAGTTTTATCGAGAATTCGTGGACATGATGATTCCACAGTTGGTGTCGATGTACAATGAGGCGATGCGTCCGGACATGCGCCTACCGTCGGATTTTGTGACGGGCTTTCTTCTTCCCATCCCGAAGATGGCGGGGAGTCTCAGTGTTAATCAATATCGGCCTCTCACTATGCTAAACACCGACTATAAAATCTTTGCACGACTACTAGCGTCTCGTCTCAAGCTGGCGATATCCAAGACAATATCCCCTGATCAGGCTTGCCTAGGGGTGCGAAGCAACATCTCCTCGGCGTTAAGTGAATACCGTGACGTTATCGCCCTAGCGGAAACGTGTAAAATGCGAGCAGCGATGATATCTGTGGACTTCGATCGTGCGTTCGACAGGATAAACCATGAATTCTTGGCGTCAGTCATGAGCCGAATGGCGATTCCACCTGTTGTCATCTCCATCGTTATGAGGCTAATACGAGGGGCTACATCGAAGGTGATTGTAAACGGTCGGGAAGCGGGCTCGATTCCTATTAACAGCTCAGTCCGACAAGGGTGCCCACTCTCCATGATGCTGTTTGCGATAGCGCTTGAGCCGCTGATGTGTGTTATGAGGCGCTCACTTACTGGGATAGCGCTTAATGAGAACTCTTTCGTTTGTCGCGCATATGCGGACGACCTGATCCTTCTTGTCAGATCAGGACATGAAGTGCGTCAGGCTGTTGAACATCTAGACTCTTACGGGACGGCGGCAGGCAGTGTCGTTAACATGACGAAATCCAAAATTATGCATATTGGACGGGGTCTAGAAGACGTACCGGGACCTTTTCAGACGGTGGAATCGCTGAGATGTCTGGGCATTACATTTACCCGTTCAGTACGGCGGTCAGCGGCGGCGAGTTCTCGGCGGCTTCTGCAGAATGTTCGTCTGACGATAAGGAACAACTCACTGAGAGCCTTTGACATGATCCAACGTGTGGCATACACAAACGTTCACATAGCGTCACGACTGCCCCATTTAGCGCAGATCCTACCAATACCGAAGGGTATCGCAGACCGCCTCATGGCTGCCTTTGGTTACTATGTTAGTACTGGGATGTTATTTAAGATCAAATATGATACATTAACGCTACAGTTCCGGAACGGTGGCCTCAACCTCACAAACGTGCGAAACAAAGCTCTGGCGCTTTACATGCGAGCGATGATACGAAATTGGCAACAAAGAAAGCATACCATAACGGCAGCTCTGATAGAAGTACTTGTTCCGCCTTCGTACGAACCCCCTATTGCGGTGGGCAATATTTCGCCTTCTCTTGCACACATTGCCTCAGTTCTTGTTGATTACAGTTATGTTCGTCTGAAAGTACCTTCGACGAGACTACCCACGACTCGGGAGATCTATAGATGCTTGATGGATCACCATGGCCGCAACATAATGGAATTCAAATACCCGTCGAGAACGTGGAACCACATTTGGTGTGCAGTGCATACTCCATTACTGTCAACAGCAGCGAGATCGATGTGGTATATTCTTATAAACCGTAAACTTGTGACCAGGAGTCGATTACATACAATTCATATGGTCGATTCTCCTCTTTGCACAAACTGTGGACTGTTAGCAACGGAAGAATATGATTTAGTGTGTGGCGCAGCGAGGGACGTCTGGATGCTGACGCGTCGAATACTGGCCTTCCTTCGGCTCACTAACTACACGGAAATCACATCGGATGTACTTTTTCTACCGGACAAGACCTATTTTCCCAAACAAAAGACGTATGCGGTGAATTGGATCGCTGGACATGCGACGAAATATTTGTATTCGTACGATATTAAGTCCGTGATGGATTATTGGATGTATTTACAAGATCAACACGAGCTCATACGGCGTCATACGAAATACAGGACTTACTTTTCCAATTTTTTAGGAAGTGTTTTTCACAATCCACCCAACAGCTGGGGTGTCCCAGAACTGGGAAGACTCCTGCAGCAGAACGACTAGAGACAGTACTGCGCGGTTCAATTATATTGGCATATAGCACACTGAGAAGAAAACTGGCCCCTACCTGTTGGCGCCAGTTATGACTGCATTATGTTAACGCGGAAAAAAACCACACACAACGATGGTAAACACCGAAACCGCCTCAGATAATGGTCCTTCGAATGGTTGACGCAGGAGAAATAAATACCGCCCACACTGGCAGAAATGGTCAAGATTATATGGCTTTCTGCCAGGTTTATGATGCGACACCGCGTGCTGCAGGGATTGTGATGCAGATGATAACTTCATTTTCACTCCCGCCCGTGACTAGGATTGTCATTTACTTTATTCCTGTTACAAAAAAAAAAAAGAAAAAAAAAGAGGGCGGCCTTTGCGTTCATTTTATGGTTTCCAAATTGTTTTTGCTGTCTCGATACTTTTCTTATCCCTAGGACAGCACAATTGCACGAATAAAGATTGTTTGTTTATCCTGCCTTCCTGTTCCCAAAAAAAAAAAAAAGATGGGTAGAGCGTCTGTAAAAAAAAAAACGGTTCTAGGCGCTCAGTCCGGAGCAGCGCGACTGCTAAAAAAAAAAAAAAAACGGTTGGAGTTTCAATCAATTCTCAACCCTATAAGTTACAGAAAAAAAAGCGGTAGGGTGCGTTGTTTCTGTTCATAATGTCAGTGGATCGAGAGCAGCTGGCATAAAATATTTTTATAGCCTCTTCTGTCTGAATGCTGAAGACGTTAATGTAATGGTAGCGCAGATTCAATCTATTTCACTTTGTGACACACCGATATCAAAATTTTATCTAGTAACGATTTTGCGGCAGATTACCTGCAGACTGTCCTCCTCTGGACGCCGTATGCGGCAAAGCTCCGGGATCCATTTGCTGGCTACTCGCAGCGGCCGTGGCGACAGCAGCGGCGCTGCACTCCCCCGTTCTTTATCGAAAGCGCCTGCTACCGCTCATCGCTTTTGATGATTTAAAACGCTTTATTATTAAATGTTGCTCCACAGAAAATTTCTACAATTTCCATTCACGCTCAAAAGCAACGGAGACAGACGCCCTGACTAGTAGGCGGGTAATCGGCAAGAGCTGAGTATGGCCCGAAATTAATTTTATAGACTGGGACGAAATTAAACCACCTCACTACATTCGATGAATTTATAAATGCTTCATACTTCGTTTCTTTTCCTTTCAAACTTAATTATTTGTGCAACTTTTGGTCAATGTTTGGATGTTTTCGTCAAGCCAGAGTGAGCGTCTGTGGTGTAAAGTGTATTATAGTTCTTGTTTCATTCCTTATGGTAAGTCTATGCGATAAACTGTGTGAATACCTTGCAATGCATGCTCTGTAGCAGTGCAGGCACACTGCACATTTGGAGTTCCATGTAGTTCATGAAGTATTTATTGTTGATCGGAAGTGATAGTTAAGGTCATCAGATTTAAACCAGAAAAATTTGTCGTTTTGAAGGTTTCAGAGAACGGAAAGGAATTGCTAACGCCGGTGTTAGAAAACGTCTACAGTTAAATGCTATTGCAAAAATTTAGAAGATGGGAACTATATTAATGAACATGTGCACTTCATAAACAACCTTCTGACATGTTAGACCTATATGACGAACAAAGCTCAAATTTATATCGTTGACAGTCGGTTTGAATCTTTTCAGGACCTATTTTACAGTGAAGCACCTTGGAATTTGCAAAGCAGAAATCCATGATATTAACTTAATTTACTAAGTCGAAATCGGACGAAGATTGATGTTTAAAGGCATTCTTCAGATTTCGCATAAGAAATTTTTACTAGCAGTTTGCAACTCCATTAATTAAAATGGAAAATAAAAGGTTGTAGTCAGCGGCTTCTACCGTGATTCGAACTTATAGTACAAGCACTGCAACGCACAAGGGAACCTCTGAGCTAACGACACACTGGCGGCCAGAGGCGGACTATAGTCACTGCGATGTTGCCTGAGCCTCAAAACACAACCTTAAACACACAAACAGAGGAGGTGGAGATTACTGTTTTAACGTCCCGTCGACAACGATGTCATTAGAGACGGAGCACAAGCTCGGACTAGGGAAGGATGGGGAAGGAAATCGGCCGTGCCCTTCCTAAGGAACCATCCCGGCATTTGCCTGAAGCGATTTAGGGAAATCATTGAAAACCTAAAGCAGGATGGCCGGGCGCGGGATTGCACCGTCGTCCTCCCGAAAGCACACACAAACAGGTGTTACTTATGTGAAGAACGCCGTTCTTGGAGTCCAGAAATTAAATATACTTTCTAATTGTGTCATCTTGCAGTGGATTATATCGTACGAGTCTTCGATGTGGAAAACGAATGTCAAGTGAATTTAGCGAGGTAACGCCGACCTACACCCGGAAGTAAATGCTCTATCAGAGTGTTGACAAATACTTGCTACGACGCTGCCATTTCTCGGCTCTCTGACGAGGCAGCTCTTCAGCGAAATTCTCGCCGTGATTCTCCGATACGGTTCTTCAGAGTGGAGACGCGCGCGCGCGTTTGGTTTTTATGCGGCGTTCTCCCCCGATGGTTTCTGACGTCGCCTTGTGGGCTATGTATACATATGAGACATTCAATTATCATTAATCCAGAATGATACAAGTTTCAGCTTCCGGCGTGGAAGAAGGCTGTTGACGCCGACATTATATCATTTCAACGTAGGGAAAGCAAAACGGATCATTCAATGTTTCTCATTCAACATAAAGCATGTGAGATAAATTTCCGTAACGTTCATAATCATCTAAAAATACAAACGAAGTAAAAATACACCGGAAGCTTATTCGAATTGAATATAATGTAAGATACCAAACGCATTGCACTTCGATGTCGAATTTGTCCACTTGCAATCGTTTGCAGCATGCACATAGAATGTCATGATTACCACGAGAATGAAGGAATATGTTGGTAAGGATGGAAGCAAGAAGAGACGCAGTCAACAAATATTCTATTCCTCATGGCATTCATTTCATTTGACACGTAAGAAGAGGTAAAGCGGGAATTTACTTTCGTTAACACGAAAGATATGCCGCACATATTGATAACGAGGAAGTCTGCGTCTTCATACGTTTCCTCCTTGAAATCTGTATGCTCTATTATATACTAAGTAGCCCGATCATTGTTTCAGTAATGTTACCCTCTTGTTTGACCCCGTAACGATGAACAGATTCCAAATGCGTGTCTCTGCGTGAAAGTAGCTGTTCGAACCCTTCCTGGGTTGTTTTTTATGTTTTATTGCTTGGAATTCCTGAAGCAGACCACTGTGCCTTCCCCCCTCGTGGGTTAGGTCTCAAAACTAAACCGCTTTGTATCCAATGGCATAATTTATTCATACAGCATCAGCATAAGACTCTTGCGAGTGAGAGAATGACAATAACAATCGTAACAAGAACAAGCAAATAATGAATGATGTTTATTCCAACGCAGAACGAGAATGGCTTTAAATATAAAAATCTATATCTATATCCATATCTATTGATCTCTGAGTTGGCACAATACAAATATATTCTTAGCATTTAGTTACTGAATTTAGTTCTGGATGTTTGCAGAGAAAAGGAAAAGTCGGTACTTCTCGCTAGTGTAATATGTGAACCAGCAACTACCCTTTCCTTAGAACACGACTCAAGCAGGTCCTCAAGTAGGCACTGCTGCATTCTGTTCCCTGACATTGCTCTGATGTTTATTCAGATAGTTCCGATTATGAAATACAAAACGTATTACAGGTTAGTTCCTAGGATAGTAACATTAAATTTGCGTTGTAGACGGCACATGAACGTGACGACTATCCATATTACTCATCAATATAAAAAGACAATATTTTGGGAATTCAGCAGGATTACTCAAAATGAATTCTGAAATTGGGTGACTGACCGCACAGGTGCTAAACGTCGTCGAGAGTATACGATGTCCTAATCGCATTAGGAATATGAAGATCGTCTTCGACAGCTCGCAACTTTCACATTGCTATCTCCACCCTACTCCAGACAGCTCTCGGTGGAGTTGCACTACGTTGCCGATGTTATGGAAGGCCTTCAAACCGACAACAGACCACATATTGAAAGATACAAGCGAATTCTCTTTCAGCGTAAGCTTATTGTAACTAATCTAAAAATTATTGGAGAGGAACATTGTCCTATTCAAAAAAAGTAAAATGTTACACACTGTTGACGTCAAACGGACATTACCTACACTCCTGGAAATGGAAAAAAGAACACATTGACACCGGTGTGTCAGACCCACCATACTTGCTCCGGACACTGCGAGAGGGCTGTACAAGCAATGATCACACGCACGGCACAGCGGACACACCAGGAACCGCGGTGTTGGCCGTCGAATGGCGCTAGCTGCGCAGCATTTGTGCACCGCCGCCGTCAGTGTCAGCCAGTTTGCCGTGGCATACGGAGCTCCATCGCAGTCTTTAACACTGGTAGCATGCCGCGACAGCGTGGACGTGAACCGTGTGTGCAGTTGACGGACTTTGAGCGAGGGCGTATAGTGGGCATGCGGGAGGCCGGGTGGACGTACCGCCGAATTGCGCAACACGTGGGGCGTGAGGTCTCCACAGTACATCGATGTTGTCGCCAGTGGTCGGCGGAAGGTGCACGTGCCCGTCGACCTGGGACCGAACCGCAGCGACGCACGGATGCACGCCAAGACCGTAGGATCCTACGCAGTGCCGTAGGGGACCGCACCGCCACTTCCCAGCAAATTAGGGACACTGTTGCTCCTGAGGTATCGGCAAGGACCATTCGCAACCGTCTCCATGAAGCTGGGCTACGGTCCCGCACATCGTTAGGCCGTCTTCCGCTCACGCCCCAACATCGTGCAGCTCGCCTCCAGTGGTGTCGCGACAGGCGTGAATGGAGGGACGAATGGAGACGTGTCGTCTTCAGCGATGAGAGTCGCTTCTGCCTTGGTGCCAATGATGGTCGTATGCGTGTTTGGCGCCATGCAGGTGAGCGCCACAATCAGGACTGCATACGACCGAGGCACACAAGGCCAACACCCGGCATCATGGTGTGGGGAGCGATCTCCTACACTGGCCGTACACCACTGGTGATCGTCGAGGGGACACTGAATAGTGCACGGTACATCGAAACCGTCATCGAACCCATCGTTCTACCATTCCTAGACCGGAAGGGGAACTTGCTGTTCCAACAGGACAATGCACGTCCGCATGTATCCCATGCCACCCAACGTGCTCTAGAAGGTGTAAGTCAACTACCCTGGCCAGCAAGATCTCCGGATCTGTCCCCCATTGAGCATGTTTGGGACTGGATGAAGCGTCGTCTCACGCGGTCTGCACGTCCAGCACGAACGCTGGTCCAACTGAGGCGCCAGGTGGAAATGGCATGGCAAGCCGTTCCACAGGACTACATCCAGCATCTCTACGATCGTCTCCATGGGAGAATAGCAGCCTGCATTGCTGCGAAAGGTGGATATACACTGTACTAGTGCCGACATTGTGCATGCTCTGTTGCCTGTGTCTATGTGCCTGTGGTTCTGTCAGTGTGATCATGTGATGTATCTGACCCCAGGAATGTGTCAATAAAGTTTCCCCTTCCTGGGACAATGAATTCACGGTGTTCTTATTTCAATTTCCAGGAGTGTATGTCCTGTCTTGTGTCCTACTCATCTATAATATCAAGTGTACTATGAAAATGATTATATATAATGGATTATAAGGTAATGCATTGATACCAGATGGTGGGGGCCGGCCGATGTGGCCGTGCGGTTCTAGGCGCTTCTGTCTGGAACCGCGTGACCGCTATGGTCGCAGGTTCGAATCCTGCCTCGTGCATGGATGTGTGTGATGTCCTTAGGTTAGTTAGGTTTAAGTAGTTCTAAGTTCTAGGGGACCGATGACCTTAGAAGTTAAGTCCCATAGTGCTCAGAGCCATTTGACCCATTTGAACTATTTAACACAAAATGACATTAAAAATTTAAGTTATTCACGAGCAGCTAGTTGAGAATATGTATGAACATTAAATGACACGACGAACCGTCTTGTTCGGCATATGGATTCAAACCCAGCTCATGCAGACTAAGCAAAGATTTCGTGACTGACGGAAACTAACAGTCATTCCTGATTAGGCATACAGAGAGTGATATACCTCGATTTTAGACAGTATCAGTTAGCAAATATCAACTTTAAATTGCATAACGCAAACATTTTTAACAGACGCGAATTCCTACCCAGCATCTATTGCCCCTGTTAACAAACTACGAGAGATGTTAAATATTGCTTCTTCACAAGTAACTTACTTGAAATGCCGTGAGGTAAAGCTGTGTGTTGCACACGGATTCGAACCCGGAACCTAATCGGATTGCTATCGAAGCACAGTCAAATGTGACATATCGGAATTTCGCGGCAGTAACTATATGTTTTAACTGAAATGACGAGACGAACATTAATTTTTTCCTTCCCAGGACTCCAACCCGGCACCTATCGCTGTTATATTCTAGAGAAAACTAACGTTAAATATGGGTTTGTTGCACCAGCAGTGACATGTGAGCATGTTTGAACTGAAATAATATGACGAAGAGTTCAGCGCTCACTGGGAATAGAGCCCCACACATATCGTTGTTGACTACACACGAAGAGACGTCAGCTACCGAAGTTTTCTCCACCAGCTGCTCAGAATAGCATCTTGTACTTACAGTCATCTCGCAAATAGTTCTGTGTCTCACTGGGAGTTAAAAACGTCGGATATCGTTAGTGTTGACAGCGAATGAAAATACATTAAAAATCAAAATTATTATCCACCAGCAGATAGGTGTTCTCATGCTAGAGCTTGATAATACATAATAAAATATTTAGTGCCGGGCCAGGATTCGATCCCATTCACGCATAATATGTGAAGGTGTTGAGGAATCTGCAGTTTTGAACAAACAACAAATTGTAGCCGAGCTGTATTGCCACGAAGGGATCAAATTCCGCGTTAAGGGCGGTCTGAGTTGCATTCCCAGTTCAGAACCAATTTTATCGACATAAAGAAGCTCAAATAAAAGATGGAATAAGTGTCCTGTGACCATACATAGCGTTTGTGTCGTCACTTGAAATAAATAACTAGTATAAGAAAGGTTACTGGTGATAGAGTTTCTACATGTCGCCACTCCAGACTTTATTGTGATTCAACCTACCGTCTAATTGGTAAAGAAGGAATATCACCTTTAATGTGAATTTTCAGACCACGCAGCTATTATATCTCCTTCACTTGGTGTAGCCAGGAGAGAATGGAATCTGTCTCTCCCTATCTAAAATCATTGACGGAAGTGGGAATCGAGCCCAGACCATAGGTATAACAACCTATCATCCGTCCAACAGACCACGAAATCCTCTTCTCTGCGAGTCATTTTTCTATCGTAACGCAGTTGCCCCACGCTGGATGAGAATTCTGACACACAGGCTCCCTGTAGTAATTTGCAGCATGTTCAGTAAATTCATTCACTTGGTTGACCGAATCACCATGAACTAGCTGCCTCGGCTACCCAGTGCATACATTCGACTATTTTGTAATCACAGAAATAAAATCACGTTACTGCCACCCACACAAAAGCCAACATTGTAGGATGCAGAAGTTTAAATAGGAAGTGTTCCTTTCCACTTGAGCTATTCTATTGCGCTATCTGTTACTAGAAAACGTCGTTCAGTCCAAAAGAAAAGCTGTAACTGTTTGTCTCTCAGAAGTCAAGACCTGGTCATATGCATAATCTCACAGTGCTGTGGAATCCAAAAGTTCTGGAGGAATAGTTGCCGAGCTCTGGAGCTGTTGTAGCTACGTGTCAGCTTGTAGCATAGATAAGATGTCACGAGTTCGAATACATTCAGTGCTACATTTTTTAAAACGCAATTCTGCTCTCTGCTGAAGTTATCAATCTAATGGAACTTTGAACATAATTCCCTTCACTTCTCAACCCAAAGTAGTCGCATGTGCAAAAAGGACTAACTACTGTGACATTTTGTTCTATTCAGGTTTAATAGACAGCAGGCAGCAGATGCATCTCGAAGATGTGCAGGGAGAGCGCGTAGTGCCATAATATGTCAGAAAAGTATTTTCTACATTAGCCGTCGTGTGGTAGTGATATTTTATTCTTCTTCAAACTTTGATTGACAGCTTTAACTCAGAACAAATTTTCTACATGCATGTAATCAATAAACTGCATGTGCATTGTCAGACTGTCATAGGTAACATCAGAGAATTCGCATATATCATTGATGATTAATTTCTTTTACTATTGTTTTAACAACACTAAAGGAAACCTTACGAAAATTGTGCACTGTATTATAAGAAATGAAATAAAACTAACCATGGTAACCTTACGACGAAAGTATCTGTACACAAGCATGCCTCTATCGACACGAATTAGTAAAATACTACTCACTTAGATTTTGATTGGGTCTGTGTTTAATTGGTATGCTGTGTCATACTCAAGAGGTATGCAAATGTGGCATTTCATAAATATAGTTACGTATTCCTAGGAACCCAAAATTCGCTTGTCAGCAGCGGAAACAGGCGTTACCTGTTGTGCAGCATTGTAAGTTTTTCAACATTGCACTATGAGCTGAAAGCATTTTCTTGCGATTTCCTTATTGATGTTTGATCTGACTGCTTGTAGCTCTTTCACAGAAGGGATAGAAACGTTTCAGTCAGTGAGACTGGAACTGCGAACCGTAACAGACGCTGTTTCACAGGTCAGCACGTTATCACAGAGCTGGCGAGGAGGTATGGGTCTCAACTTCCTATTACGACGGCAATAGTAACTAGAACTCGTAAACCGCTATTTAAAGGTCGAGATTAGTTGCGACTTCCACCTGCAACGACTTTCCTGGGCTGAAAACCGTAAATTTTCAATCTTTTGTTACCCTTCAAGCTATAATAACTCAGATTATTCAATGGAAATGACAGGTAAAATCAAGTGAACTTTGGGGCTTAATTCCGTGCACACCAGGAAGTAACTCGTCGATCACAGAGTTGCCAAACATACGTTGCCTTGTTGCCAAATCTCAGTTACAGTACCAGCAGGAAGAAGACGAACCGATGTGATCCTACAGCGGTCTGGGAAGTGACCATAGCTGGTGTCTCCAAGTCGCGGCTGCTACGGCCTGGAATACGTAATGCGTCTGATTCGCTTTCTGTAACTAGGTTTAGGGACTGGAGCGTAGTTACTAATAATACTCAGAACTGACTGCAAACTGAGCATCATAAATCAGTAACTCTCATTGTTGTTTTTATATTTCTTTCGTAAGTGCACTCAAAACTAAGAAAGTCATTCACAGGCGTTTTCGTGCCTCGCCGATAAACGAGCACAACATACAAATAAAAATAAAAAAGAATGTGTGTGTGTGTGTGTGTGTGTGTGTGTGTGTGTGTGTGAAAGAGAGAGAGAGAGAGAGAGAGAGAAATAAATAGCAATGAGAGAGAGTGTAAAAAATTGTTGTAAAGAAATTGAATCATGGTATTTAATGAAATCTTTCATTAAAATGACACGTTCCACATCATTACGAAATGTCGTATTCATGATCTATGGAACAAGAGTTAATCTAATGTAATCTAATCTAATCTAATCACATCATATTGATGATTAGCCATGAAGAGTCATGAATTACCGAAAGTTTTGCCAATACCAGTAACCAAATCTAAACTTGAAAATAAAAGACGACAATTTTTGTAATAAACCGTGACTCCTATCAAGACCCTTTCATCCCTGTTATCTAACCACGAAAGATGTCTGATATACCTCCATTCTGAAGTAACAAAGTGTGCATGCATTTAAAGATGAAGTGCATGATGTGAAGTTCTGTGACGGAGATACGAACCCAACACGTAATCCGATTGTTAACTAAGAAAAATCAAATGTTACGTATCGGTTTTTCTTACGAGCCGCTAGGTGTCTGAATCTAAAATAAGGATACAAACTTTTGTGCCTAAGCGACAATCGAACTGCACACCTACCGTGCATCCACGAATATAGCTTAAGTATCAGTTGCTTAGTCATGAACAGTAAGATGTGTGCGTGTTTGACCATAAATAACGACACCTGTTGCGATTGTTGGCAACACATGAACAGACATTGAAATTGCGCGTTAATTTTCACTAGCAGGTGGGTGTGCACTTGATAAAGCTAGAAATGAAATTATGAATATTTTTGTACTGGATCAGGTTTCAGACCCACATACTTACCTTTGGAGGAGACCTAGAGAAGATTGCAGTCTTGGGAAAAGGAACGAAATGACTGAACTATACTGTTCCGAGAGATTCAGATCCTCGAAAGAGGAGATACGAATTCGAATCACAGTCCAGCACCAAATTTTTAAACGTCTCTAGTTCAATCAAGTACAAGTAAAATAAGAGCCGTGTCCCTTTAAATGGCTATCGGTTCATCAAATAAAATAAAATTTTCTAATGTAAGTAAGCTTACTGGCGACTGTATTTCTTTTTACCATGACTTCTGCTGTGTCATTTCCCAACGTAAACCGGCTCTGCCCAGTTGGTAATGAAGGAACGTGATGTTTAATGCGGATTCTGGATTATAACGTCTTTCTCTTGAGGTTACCAGAGGTAAAATAAATCTGTTTGTGCATCTTAAAAGTAAATGCCTGAACCCACGCATTGCACCTGTGATAGCTCATTCCACCAGACCATTGTGGCCACATTACCCAGCCCCAGGAGTGTGCTGTAACGGATGATGTGCTTAGCTTACAAAATTAGTAACGGTGGAAAAAATGCGAGTCTATTAAATGGTCAAGTAGAAGCAAGCTTCTGACGCAGAGATTATGCTATTCTCATGTCAGCAGGATGTAAAGACTCTTCTAGGCATCATAGGCTGGATGTGAAGCCATTTTGATTTTTCACAAATTCAGCAAATTTCTTAGTTCGAGAAAATCCACTGTGAAGGGTGAAGTTGCCGGATAATTCGATTATTACTGTTATTATTAATATCATTTTATTCATACTGCTGCTGTAACACAAGTGCTTGAACATCATTTAGTGCCTTTTGGTCACTATGTAAGTAGTTTCCTAAGAACAGGTTCTTTCCCTGTCTACGGAATCCTTTTCATGTTAATATCAAACACCAGCAATTACTCGTAGATTACATTAAAACTAAAGTAATTGACGAAGACGTTACTTGGTAACAAAAACGCACTGCCTTTCTTCATTTACTTTCGCCTAGAAATGGCTATCGAGTACTGACAAACCAAAAGGCAAGAGATCTTACTGCCTTCCGATATACGTTGCTGTTAGTTCTTCCACATGATTTGGTCGACATGACCTGTTTCAAGTAGTGCTTTTCTTTTGGACTGAACGACGTTTTCTAGTAACAGATAGCGCAATAGAATAGCTCAAGTGGAAAGGAACACTTCCTATTTAAACTTCTGCATCCTACAATGTTGGCTTTTGTGTGGGTGGCAGTAACGTGATTTTATTTCTGTGATTACAAAATAGTCGAATGTATGCACTGGGTAGCCGAGGCAGCTAGTTCATGGTGATTCGGTCAACCAAGTGAATGAATTTACTGAACATGCTGCAAATTACTACAGGGAGCCTGTGTGTCAGAATTCTCATCCAGCGTGGGGCAACTGCGTTACGATAGAAAAATGACTCGCAGAGAAGAGGATTTCGTGGTCTGTTGGACGGATGATAGGTTGTTATACCTATGGTCTGGGCTCGATTCCCACTTCCGTCAATGATTTTAGATAGGGAGAGAAAGATTCCATTCTCTCCTGGCTACACCAAGTGAAGGAGATATAATGGCTGCGTGGTCTGAAAATTCACATTAAAGGTGATATTCCTTCTTTACCAATTAGACGGTAGGTTGAATCACAATAAAGTCTGGAGTGGCGACATGTAGAAACTCTATCACCAGTAACCTTTCTTATACTAGTTATTTATTTCAAGTGACGACACAAACGCTATGTATGGTCACAGGACACTTATTCCATCTTTTATTTGAGCTTCTTTATGTCGATAAAATTGGTTCTGAACTGGGAATGCAACTCAGACCGCCCTTAACGCGGAATTTGATCCCTTCTAACGATATCCGACGTTTTTAACTCCCAGTGAGACACAGAACTATTTGCGAGATGACTGTAAGTTCAAGATGCTATTCTGAGCAGCTGGTGGAGAAAACTTCGGTAGCTGACGTCTCTTTGTGTGTAGTCAACAACGATATGTGTGGGGCTCTATTCCCAGTGAGCGCTGAACTCTTCGTCATATTATTTCAGCTCAAACATGCTCACATGTCACTGCTGGTGCAACAAACCCATATTTAACGTTAGTTTTCTCTAGAATATAACAGCGATAGGTGCCGGGTTGGAGTCCTGGGAAGGAAAAAATTAATGTTCGTCTCGTCATTTCAGTTAAAACATATAGTTACTGCCGCGAAATTCCGATATGTCACATTTGACTGTGCTTCGATTGCAATCCGATTAGGTTCCGGGTAAGAATCCGTGTCCAACACATAACTTTACCTCACGGCATTTCAAGTAAGTTACTTGTGAAGAAGCAATATTTAACATCTCTCGTAGTTTGTTAACAGGGACAATAGATGTTGGGTAGGAATTCGCGTCTGTTAAAAATGTTTGCGTTATGCAATTTAAAGTTGATATTTGCTAACTGATACTGTCTAAAATCGAGGTATATCACTCTCTGTATGCCTAATCAGGAATGACTGTTAGTTTCCGTCAGTCACGAAATCTTTGCTTAGTCTGCATGAGCTGGGTTTGAATCCATATGCAGAACAAGACGGTTCGTCGTGTCATTTAATGTTCATACATATTCTCAACTAGCTGCTCGTGAATAACTTAAATTTTTAAAGTCACTTTGTGTTAAATAGTTCAAATGGTTCAAATGGCTCTGAGCACTATGGGACAACTTCTAAGGTCATCAGTCCCCTAGAACTTAGAACTACTTAAACCTAACTAACCTAAGGACATCACACACATCCATGCCCGAGGCAGGATTCGAACCTGCGACCGTAGCGGTCACGCGGTTCCAGACTGAAGCGCCTAGAACCGCACGGCCACATCGGCCGGCCCCCACCATCTGGTATCAATGCATTAGCTTATAATCCATTATATGTAATCATTTTCATAGTACACTTGATATTATAGATGAGTAGGACACAAGACAGGACATAGATAATGTCCGTTTGACGTCAACAGTGTGTAACATTTTACTTTTTTTGAGTAGGACAATGTTCCTCTCCAATAATTTTTAGATTAGTTACAGTAAGCTTACGCTGCAAGAGAATTCGCTTGTATTTTTCAATATGTGGTCTGTTGTCGGTTTGAAGGTTTTCCATAACATCGGCAACGTAGTGCTACTCCACCGAGAGCTGTCTGGAGTAGGGTGGAGATAGCAATGTGAAAGTTGCGAGCTGTCGACGACGATCTTCATATTCCTAATGCGATTAGGACATCGTATACTCTTGACGACGTTTAGCACCTGTGCGGTCAGTCACCCAATTTCAGAATTCATTTTGAGTAATCCTGTTGAATTCCCAAAATATTGTCTTTTTATATTGATGAGTAATATGGATAGTTGTCACGTTCATGTGCCGTCTACAACGCAAATTTAATGTTACTATCCTAGGAACTAACCTGTAATACGTTTTGTATTTCATAATCGGAACTATCTGAATAAACATCAGAGCAATGTCAGGGAACAGAATGCAGCAGTGCCTACTTGAGGACCTGCTTGAGTCGTGTTCTAAGGAAAGGGTAGTTGCTGGTTCACATATTACACTAGCGAGAAGTACCGACTTTTCCTTTTCTCTGCAAACATCCAGAACTAAATTCAGTAACTAAATGCTAAGAATATATTTGTATTGTGCCAACTCATAAATCAATAGACATGGATATAGATATAGATTTTTATATTTAAAGCCATTCTCGTTCTGCGTTGGAATAAACATCATTCATTATTTGCTTGTTCTTGTTACGATTGTTATTGTCATTCTCTCACTCGCAAGAGTCTTATGCTGATGCTGTATGAATAAATTATGTCATTGGATACAAAGCGGTTTAGTTTTGAGACCTAACCCACGAGGGGGGAAGGCACAGTGGTCTGCTTCAGGAATTCCAAGCAATAAAACACAAAAAACAACCCAGGAAGGGTTCGAAAAGCTACTTTCACGCAGAGACATGCATTTGGAATCTGTTCATCGTTACGGGGTCAAACAAGAGGGTAACATTACTGAAACAATGATCGGGCTACTTAATATATAATAGAGCATACAGATTTCAAGGAGGAAACGTATGAAGACGCAGACTTCCTCGTTATCAATATGTGCGGCATATCTTTCGTGTTAACGAAAGTAAATTCCCGCTTTACCTCTTCTTACGTGTCAAATGAAATGAATGCCATGAGGAATAGAATATTTGTTCACTGCGTCTCTTCTTGCTTCCATCCTTACCAACATATTTCTTCATTCTCGTGGTAATCATGACATTCTATGTGCATGCTGCAAACGATTGCAAGTGGACAAATTCGACATCGAAGTGCAATGCGTTTGGTATCTTACATTATATTCAATTCGAATAAGCTTCCGGTGTATTTTTACTTCGTTTGTATTTTTAGATGATTATGAACGTTACGGAAATTTATCTCACATGCTTTATGTTGAATGAGAAACATTGAATGATCCGTTTTGCTTTCTCTACGTTGAAATGATATAATGTCGGCGTCAACAGCCTTCTTCCACGCCGGAAGCTGAAACTTGTATCATTCTGGATTAATGATAATTGAATGTCTCATATGTATTCATAGCCCACAAGGCGACGTCAGAAACCATCAGGGGAGAACGCCGCATAAAAACCAAATGTGCGCGCGCGTCTCCACTCTGAAGAACCGTATCGGAGAATCACGGCAAGCATTTCGCTGAAGAGCTGCCTCGTCAGAGAGCCGAGAAATGGCAGCGTCGTAGCAAGTATTTGTCAACACTCTGATAGAGCATTTACTTCCGGGTGTAGGTCGGCGTTACCTCGCTAAATTCACTTGACATTCGTTTTCCACATCGAAGACTCGTACGATATAATCCACTGCAAGATGACACAATTAGAAAGTATATTTAATTTCTGGACTCCAAGAACGGCGTTCTTCACATAAGTAACACCTGTTTGTGTGTGCTTTCGGGAGGACGACGGTGCAATCCCGCGCCCGGCCATCCTGCTTTAGGTTTTCAATGATTTCCCTAAATCGCTTCAGGCAAATGCCGGGATGGTTCCTTAGGAAGGGCACGGCCGATTTCCTTCCCCATCCTTCCCTAATCCGAGCTTGTGCTCCGTCTCTAATGACATCGTTGTCGACGGGACGTTAAAACAGTAATCTCCACCTCCTCTGTTTGTGTGTTTAAGGTTGTGTTTTGAGGCTCAGGCAACATCGCAGTGACTATAGTCCGCCTCTGGCCGCCAGTGTGTCGTTAGCTCAGAGGTTCCCTTGTGCGTTGCAGTGCTTGTACTATAAGTTCGAATCACGGTAGAAGCCGCTGACTACAACCTTTTATTTTCCATTTTAATTAATGGAGTTGCAAACTGCTAGTAAAAATTTCTTATGCGAAATCTGAAGAATGCCTTTAAACATCAATCTTCGTCCGATTTCGACTTAGTAAATTAAGTTAATATCATGGATTTCTGCTTTGCAAATTCCAAGGTGCTTCACTGTAAAATAGGTCCTGAAAAGATTCAAACCGACTGTCAACGATATAAATTTGAGCTTTGTTCGTCATATAGGTCTAACATGTCAGAAGGTTGTTTATGAAGTGCACATGTTCATTAATATAGTTCCCATCTTCTAAATTTTTGCAATAGCATTTAACTGTAGACGTTTTCTAACACCGGCGTTAGCAATTCCTTTCCGTTCTCTGAAACCTTCAAAACGACAAATTTTTCTGGTTTAAATCTGATGACCTTAACTATCACTTCCGATCAACAATAAATACTTCATGAACTACATGGAACTCCAAATGTGCAGTGTGCCTGCACTGCTACAGAGCATGCATTGCAAGGTATTCACACAGTTTATCGCATAGACTTACCATAAGGAATGAAACAAGAACTATAATACACTTTACACCACAGACGCTCACTCTGGCTTGACGAAAACATCCAAACATTGACCAAAAGTTGCACAAATAATTAAGTTTGAAAGGAAAAGAAACGAAGTATGAAGCATTTATAAATTCATCGAATGTAGTGAGGTGGTTTAATTTCGTCCCAGTCTATAAAATTAATTTCGGGCCATACTCAGCTCTTGCCGATTACCCGCCTACTAGTCAGGGCGTCTGTCTCCGTTGCTTTTGAGCGTGAATGGAAATTGTAGAAATTTTCTGTGGAGCAACATTTAATAATAAAGCGTTTTAAATCATCAAAAGCGATGAGCGGTAGCAGGCGCTTTCGATAAAGAACGGGGGAGTGCAGCGCCGCTGCTGTCGCCACGGCCGCTGCCAGTAGCCAGCAAATGGATCCCGGAGCTTTGCCGCATACGGCGTCCAGAGGAGGACAGTCTGCAGGAAATCTGCCGCAAAATCGTTACTAGATAAAATTTTGATATCGGTGTGTCACAAAGCGAAATAGATTGAATCTCCGCTACCATTACATTAACGTCTTCAGCATTCAGACAGAAGAGGCTATAGAAATATTTTATGCCAGCTGCTCTCGATCCACTGACATTATGAACAGAAACAACGCACGCTACCGCTAGACCACAGGCATAATCAGCCTAGAGTCTCTCTATCTTGGGACAAGTTTTCCTCCAGGAAGTGCCGCAGACTACAGTGTTGCCAGATTGTACAGATAACCGGACTTAGAGAATTAGCGAGTTGGCCAGTTTTTTTGTCCCATGTCGCGATCGGCGCGGACTTAGCCTCTGAAGCGGCCGGCCGCCGGTCGAGTTTTATGTCAAAGAGTGTACAGCTGAGTCATGAAAGTATAGAGGGTGGATCTCAGGCCACACATGGTCAAATACCTGTTGTCATAGGTTGGAATAGTTAGTCTTTTTTTAGAATCAATCAGGACAAAATGTTCCTCTGCCTAATGAATATCTCCAACACATTAAAAAATACTGAAACAGTCACTCACAAGACAGATTTTAACTTTCCAAATACCACATGTACCAGATGTCACACAGAATAACAAACAATTGGAAAAAGTAACACGGGGAATTTCGCAGATTTAACAATCCTTCATCAACACATGCAAGGAATATAAAATAAAATGTCACTATTAGAAACTGAGCTCCAAACTTTGAACTGCATAATAGTTTGTGTTACTGAGCACTGGTGTAGAGAGACAGAAATTCAACATGTAGTGTTATCGTCTTATGAAAGGGCAAACTCTTACTGCAGAACTGCTTCAAGGGGTGGAGGATCATGCATTTAGATCAGAAAAGGAACACATTTCAAATCAAGACAGGACATCAGGACAGCAAGTGAAGATAAACACTTTGAAATATCTGCTATTGAATTAACAGGGCTTGATATCGCTAAGAAATTAATCATTTTATGTGTGTATAGATCTCCCAGTGGTAGTGTGGACACTTTTTTCAAAAAATTAACGGAATTTCTAGATAAAGTCTCAAGTACAAAGGTCAACATAATTATGTGTGGGGACATTAACATCAACACTAATATCATAAACGAATCCAGCAGTATCCTCATAAATATCCTTCAAAGTTTTGGCATGTCCCTGTTGGTCAATAGTGCAACAAGTGTTACTACAATGACTGCATCAGTAACTGAACATGTGGCCACAAATATGGACAGGGAAAAATGTGACGTAGCTGTATAAGATCACGTACTATCAGACAATATCTGTCAAATAATAACAGTAAAATCAGGCCTGGAATTATTCCCTAAACTGCAAGCCTACAAACTACATCTATCAGAAACCAAAATAGAAGATTTTTCAAAGGAACTAGCAAAACAAAGCTGGGATGTAGTGTATAAGGAAACCAATGCGAATATGAAATTCTCCGCATTATTTATATTGAACTTTGGAAAGGCGTTTCCAAAAGTATTCATGTCTGAATCAACATCGCACAGAAACACATGGATAACAACAGGTATAAGAAGCCCCCCCCCCCCCCCCCAAACCCTTAAATACCTCAGTTCCATGGAAAAGAGTTGCAATGATCCATAATTCTTATATTTTTATCATAGATACAAAAAGATCTGTAGGTAGGTGCTGACTGCTGCAAAAAAGTCAATTAATGACAAAGTACTATATAATGCAGAGAATAGAAGCAAAGCAGGAAACAGGGAGAGGCAAACAAACCCAGAATAACATACCGCTAAGGGAGGGGGATAACGTAATAAATGATCCACAACATATAGCAAACGATGTAAATGAGTATTTTTCAAGTATTACAGAGAAGTCGCAGCAAAAATTCCCCAAAACAAATAATATAACACCTGTAAGTAATGTTGCACTAAATACAATGATGTTACTTCCAAGAGAATGAAGTCAATAAAACTGTTCCAAACCTAAAAAATAAAAAGTCAGTAGGATTAGATGAAGTACAAATATGTGTACTGAAACAATGAATAGAGATTATACAAGGCCCCTTAACAAATATAATAAATGAATGCCTCACATCAGGGACCTTTCCAGAGCAGTTAAAACCGCCAAAAGTAGTACCTCTTCTTAAAAACGATAATGCAGAAGACATAGAATTACTGGCCCATTTCCCTGCTGTCACCATTCTCAAAAACAATAGAAGCAATTATGAAAGACAGATTAATGAATTACCTGAATAAATAGAATCTTTGAAGTGATTCACAGTTTGGTTTCTGAAGTGGCAAAAATAAGGAGTCAGCCATAGTGGAATTCACAAAGGTTGTAAGCGATGCTCTTGGCAAAGATGAGTGTGTCGCAGGCATATTTTTGGATCTTTCTAAGGCCATTGATACGGTTAACCACAAGATTCTATTAAATAAATTAGAAGCATTGGGAATAAGAGGGGTAGCTAATGATTGGTTTCGATCATACCTAGCAGATAGGGTACGAAGAGTAGACATAACACATACTTCAAATAGATCTAAACATTTGGTAACACACTTATCAGGACCAAAATACATTAATATAGGGGTTCTGCAAGGTAGCATACCAGGAACAATACTATTAATGATGAACATCAATGATTTTCCCAGTAGCGTTACTGAAGGTGAAAAAATACTTTTCCCTAATGACAGCAATATTATAGTGACTGAGAAAACCAGAGAACTCTTTGCATAGACATGAGATGAAGCTCTCAAGGAAGTTTACAACTGTTCAATAAGCAGTAAAGTGACATTGAACATAAAGAAAACCAGTGCATGAATTTCAGTTTGAAGAGAGAAAATTACAATGTTAAATTAAATGTAGGTGGCACCTGTATAAACTATGTAACAAATACAAATTTTTAGTAACAAATACTGATTCTCAGTTGAAGTGGTGTGAACACACAAAGGTACTTGCAAACAGAATGTCATCAATATGTTGTGCCCTTCGAATACTATCATGAGTATGTAACATGCAGTGTCTTTTAGTTACATACTATTCATATATACACTCACTTCTTAGCTATGACATTCTTTTTTGGGGAACAAATGCACAAAATATAAACTCAGTTTTCTAACTCCAGAAAAGAGCCATAAGAATCATAACCAAAACTGGTAGTCGAACTCATTGTAAAGATCTGTTGAAAACACTGGGAATTAACTGCTCCATGTGAATACATTTACTGGCCAGTTGCAAACATCAAAATTAACATTGGTAATTACTGTACAAATAGTTCTGTCCATGACCATCGAAGCCGGCCGAAGTGGCCATGCGGTTAAAGGCGCTGCAGTCTGGAACCGCAAGACCGCTACGGTCGCAGGTTCGAATCCTGCCTCGGGCATGGATGTTTGTGATGTCGTTAGGTTAGTTAGGTTTAACTAGTTCTAAGTTCTAGGGGACTAATGACCTCAGCAGTTGAGTCCCATAGTGCTCAGAGCCATTTGAACCATTTTGACCATCAAACAAGAGCTAGACTCAACTTACATTTGCCGAGAAAAAATAAATATAAAACTCAAAACAGCATTTTCTACCAAGGAATAAAACTGTACAATAAATAATGAAAAAACATTAAAGAAATTACAAAACTACTCTTATTTAAAAAGACGGCTAATAAGTACCTGTTGTGCAATACATTTTATGCATTGAAGGATTAATTAGATAAAACAGAGTAGGGATTTGGCAAAAAAAATGTTATACAAATAAATAATGATATTAAAACATTCAACATTCACACTATGTTTTTTTCTTTTTTTCCTCTTCTAGAAAGACTTACCCCAAGCTATTCATTGTACAATACGAACACCACTTTCTGAGCTCAACATCTCACTCATTATAGAGGGATGTTGTCTCAGTTTTTCAGGATAGCAAATAGGAAGTTGTAGTAGAGAAAATGGCCCAGAGATCACCAGTGTGTGTGTGTGTGTGTGTGTGTGTGTGTGTGTAGTGAGTGAGTGAAGTGTGTGTGTGTGTAGTGAGTGAAGTGTTAGTGAGATACAAGTGAACAATGTGGCGTTACATTACTTAATAAGTTATTTGTAAAAAATGTTTTGCATATCAGGAGTAAATCTAACCATTGTCCGTCACTTGAAGTTTGTAAATCTATGTGTATACGAATTCACTTATTTTAAATTGGTCTAAACTAGCAAGAAAATTAGGATTGTGTCAGTATATTCGCATTGTGAAGGGACAGATCAAGATAAGATGGATAGTTTTTATGAGGCACTCGGTGATGTAGTTGTTAGAGTAAAGGACAAGGACAGTGTTCTGCTCATGGGTGATTTTAATGCCAGCATTGGAAATCGAACAGAAGGGTATTGAAAAGGTTATGGGTAAATTGGGAGAGGATATGGAGGCCAACAGGAATGGGAAACAACTCTTGGATTTCTGTGCCAGTATGGGCTTAGTAATCACAAACTCCTTTTTTAAACATAAGAACATTCACCGGTATACTTGGGAAGGCAGGGGAACCAGATCTGTCATTGGCTATACAATAACAGATCAGGAATTCAGGAAGGCTGTAAGGGACACACGTGTATTCAGGGGATTCTTTGATGACACTGATCATTATTTAATCTGCAGTGAAATTGGGATTGTGAGGCCGAAAGTGCAGGAGGTCAGGTCCATATGTAGGAGGATAAGAGTGGAGAAACTTCAGGATAAGGAAATCAGGCACAAGTACATGACAGCGATCTCAGAAAGGTACCAGTTAGTTGAATGTAGTCAATTACAGTCATTGGAAAATGAATGGACAAGGTACAGGGACGCAGTACTAGAAGTGGCTAAAGAATGTCTAGGAACAGTAGTATGTAAAAGTAGGATGAAGCAAACAGCTTGGTGGAATGACACAGTCAAGGCAGCCTGTAAAAGGAAAAAGAAGGCGTATCAAAAATGGCTACATACTAGAACTCAGGTAGACAGAGAAAGTTATGTTGAAGAAAGAAACAAAGCCAAACAGATAATTACAGCAACCAAGAAGAAATCTTGGGAAGACTTTGGAAACAGATTGGAGACTATGGGTCAAGTTGCTAGAAAACCATTCTGGAGCGTAATTAGCAGTCTTCGAAAGGGAGGTAAGAAGGAAATGACAAGTGTTTTGGACAGGTCAGGAAAACTGCTGGTGAATCCTGTGGATACCTTGGGCAGAGGGAGGGAATATTTTAAAGATTTGCTCAATGTAGGTGAAAATACGATCAGTAATGTTTCAGATTTCGAGGTACAATGGGATAGAAATAATGATGGAAGTAGGATCACATTTGAGGAAGTGGAGAAAATGGTCAGTAGATTGCAGTGCAATAAAGCAGCTGGGGTGGATGAAATTAAGTGGGAACTCATCAAATACAGTGGAATGTCAGGTCTTAAATGGCTACACAGGATAATTGAAATGGCCTGGGAGTCGGGACAGGTTCCATCAGACTGGACAAAAGTAGTAATCGGTCTTAAATGGCTACACAGGATAATTGAAATGGCCTGAGAGTCGGGACAGGTTCCATCAGACTGGACAAAAGCAGTAATCACACCAGTCTTTAAACATGGAAACAAAAAAGATTGTAACAACTACAGAGGTATCTCTTTAATCAGCGTTGTGGGTAAAATCTTCTCAGATATTGTTGAAAGGAAAGTGCGAGTACTAGTTGAGGACCAATTGGATGAAAATCAGTGTGGGTTTAGGCCTCTTAGAGGTTGTCAGGACCAGATCTTTAGATTACGGCAAATAATGGAGAAGTGTTATGAGTGGAACAGGGAATTGTATCTATGCTTTATAGATCTCGAAAAAGCATATGACCGGGTTCCTAGGATGAAGTTATTGTCTGTTCTACGAAATTATGGAATAGGAGACAAACTTTTGCAAGCAATTAAAGGTCTATACATGGATAATCATGCAGCAGTTACAGTTGACAGTAAATTGAGTTCATGGTTCAGAGTAGTTTCAGGAGTAAGACAAGGCTGCAACCTGTCTCCACTGTTGTTCATATTATTTATGGATCATATGTTGAAAGCAATAGACTGGCTGGGTGAGATTAAGATATGTGAACACAAAATAAACAGTCTTGCATATGCGGATGACTTAGTTGTGATGGCAAATTCGATTGAAAGTTTGCAAAGTAATATTTCAGAGCTAGATCAGAAATGTAAGGACTATGGTATGAAGATTAGCATCTCCAAAACGATAGTAATGTCAGTGGGAAAGTGGAGAAGTGTTATGAGTGGAACAGGGAATTGTATCTATGCTTTATAGATCTAGAAAAAGCATATGACCGGGTTCCTAGGATGAAGTTATTGTCTGTTCTACGAAATTATGGAATAGGAGACAAACTTTTGCAAGCAATTAAAGGTCTATACATGGATAATCATGCAGCAGTTACAGTTGACAGTAAATTGAGTTCATGGTTCAGAGTAGTTTCAGGAGTAAGACAAGGCTGCAACCTGTCTCCACTGTTGTTCATATTATTTATGGACCATATGTTGAAAGCAATAGCCTGGCTGGGTGAGATTAAGATATGTGAACACAAAATAAGCAGTCTTGCATATGCGGATGACTTAGTTGTGATGGCAAATTCGATTGAAAGTTTGCAAAGTAATATTTCAGAGCTAGATCAGAAATGTAAGGACTATGGTATGAAGATTAGCATCTCCAAAACGATAGTAATGTCAGTGGGAAAGAAATATAAACGGATTGAGTGCCAAATAGGAGGAACAAAGTTAGAACAGGTGGACGGTTTCAAGTACTTAGGATGCATATTCTCACAGGATGGCAACATAGTGAAAGAACTGGAAGCGAGGTGTAGCAAAGCTAATGCAGTGAGCGCTCAGCTACGATCTACTCTCTCCTGCAAGAAGGAAGTCAGTACCAAGACTAGGTTATCTGTACACCGTTCAATCTTTCGACCAACTTTGTTGTATGGGAGCGAAAGCTGGGTGGATTCAGGTTACCTTATCAACAAGGTTGAGGTTACGGATATGAAAGTAGCTAGGATGATTGCAGGTACTAGTAAATGGGAACAATGGCAGGAGGGTGTCCACAATGAGGAAATCAAAGAAAAACTGGGAATGAACTCTATAGATGTAGCAGTCACGGCGAACAGGCTCAGATGGTGGGGTCATGTTACACGCATGGGAGAAGCACGTTACCCTAGAGAGTCATGGGTTCAGCAGTAGAGGGTAGGAGGAGTCGGGGCAGACCAAGGAGAAGGTACCTGTATTCGGTTAAGAATGATTTTGAAGTAATAGGTTTAACATCAGAAGAGGCACCAATGTTAGCACTGGATAGGGGATCATGGGGGAATTTTATAACGGGGCTATGCTCCAGACTGAACGCTGAAAGGCATAATCAGTCTTAAATGATGATGATGATGATGATGATGATGACTAAACTTGTAAATACTTTGACATATCCCGTATCCTTGTAAGAAGAAATCTATGGATGAATAAAACTACTGCTACTACTACAGTTTGCGTAAGAGCGTTCAAACTGCACATGATTGGAATTACTATGCGCTGTATGGTTTGGTTTAGCGGACGGAGCCCACTTTCATGTGGGTGGGTTCGTCATTAAGCAAAATTTCGGGGACTGAGAATCCGCATTTTACGGTCAAGAAATCTCGTCACTCTCAACGGGTGCCTGTGTGGTGTGCAATATGCTGTGACAGAATAATCGGTGCGATATTCCTTTGATGGCACGGTGACTACCGAACGGTACGTGAGGGTCTTTTAAGATGATTTCAGCTCTATTATCCAAAATGACCCTGATATCGGCAAGATGGAGTTCATGCAAGACAGAGCTCGATCCCTGGAAGTGTTTATGTCCTGGAGGAGCACTCTGGCATGGGCCTCGATTGGCCACCATATTCTTCGGATCTGAACACATGCGACTCTCTTTTGTGGGTCTGCATTAAATTCAAGGCGTACAACAATAATCCCAAAACCATTGATGAGCTGAAAACAGTCATTCAGGGGGCCATCGACGGCATCGACACTTAAGCGGGTCATAGAGAATTTCGTTATTCGTCTGCGCCACATCAACGACAATGCTGACAGGTATATCGAACATGTCATAACCTAAATCCAAATCTCTGTAGTGACGTTACTTGTTGAATAACGTGTTCATGCCGTAGTTTGTAACTAATATACGTTCATTTTTTCATTATACGAGGGTCACTCCAAATGAAATTCACACTATTTTTTTTAATCCATCT
Organism: Schistocerca cancellata; assembly: GCF_023864275.1. Classification (NCBI taxonomy): domain Eukaryota; kingdom Metazoa; phylum Arthropoda; class Insecta; order Orthoptera; family Acrididae; genus Schistocerca; species Schistocerca cancellata. Next base: position 613,955,993 of record NC_064630.1, on the reverse strand, counting down.
ATTATTCTACATGTTTGAAAGTTTTACAGTGTGTAGATACATCCTTTAGAAACAATATTTTCATTTCTCCACATAATTTCCATCTCTCTCAACTGCCTTACGCCATCTTGGAACCAGCGCCTGTATACCCACATGGTAAAATTTTGGACAAACCGGTTGGATCCTCTGTTTGGCAGCGTGCACAAGGAAGTCATCATCTCTAAGCCTTGATTCACGAAGAGAGTATTTCAGTTTCCCAAAGCGATGATAGCCACATGCAGCCAGGTCAGGACTGTAAGGCAGGTGTTTCAGTGTTGTCCATCCGAGTTTTGTGATAGCTTCCATGGTTTTTTGACTGACATGTGGCTGTGCATTGTCGTGCAACAGCAAATCATCCTGCTTTTGCCAGTGTGGTCGAACACGAGTCAGTCGAGCTTAAAGTTTCTTCAGTGTCGTCAAACATGCATCAGAATTTATGGTGGTTCCACTTGGCATGATGTCCACAAGCTAGAGTCCCTCGGAATCGTAAAACACCGTAGCCATAACTTTTCCAGCAGAAGGTGTGGTTTTGAATTTTTTTTTCTTGCGTGATGCCACTCCAGTGATTGCCTCTTCGTCTCTGGTGAAAAATGATGAAGCTATGTTTCTTCACCTGTCACAATTCTTCCAAGAAATTTATCTTCACCATTCTCATATTGTTTCAAAAGTTCGCTTCATACCGTTTTTCTTGTTTCTTTGTGAGCCACTGTCAAGCTCCTGGGAACCCACCTGGCACAAATCTTTTTAACACCAACACTTTCAGTATTCAGCAAACACTTCTTTCCCCTATCCCAAGGTAGCTTGACAATTCGTTCACTATGATGCGTCTGTCAGCAGTCGCCAATTCGTTAACTCTCTACATATTGTCTGGAGTGTGTGCAGTACGAAGCCTGCCGCTGCGAGTACAATCCACAATATTGCCATGCCAGCTCTCAGCAAGTAACCTGCTTGGCCACCGACTAACTGTAGTGCGAACGACAGCAGCAGCTCCATACACCTTTTACAACCTCTTGATGTTTCACACTGTCTCGTTTTCACAGCACAGGAATTCTATGACAGCACGTTGCCTCTGCGAACGTCAAGTGTAGCAGCCATCTTCAAGACATGCAGTGACGGCGCCATTCACGGGAACAGGTTGAACTAAGTTTGAAAAAAAGGAGGAAGGGTGTATCTGCACACTGTAAAACTTTCACACATTCAGAATGAAAACTTAATTTTTACGAAAATAGTGTGCATTTCTTTTGGAGTGACCCTCATAGTTGAATACCTGTCAGTCTGTATGTTTTAGCAGTTAACCTAAACCGTTACCGCTATCTTGATTGCATTCTTTGCTTGATTTTCTCGTCTTTTAAATGTTATTTATCTTTCATGTTAGTCAATGAATGTTACGTAATTGGAAAGTGTGGTCTTGTAGCGGAATGGGGTAGGCAGAATGAGGTAATGCCCCATTACGCCCCACTGCTACCCATAATCTGAGTTAAGTCTTTCTTCGTTTTTTAGATTTTGTACACTCAAGACTTCCAGTTTTCTCTACTGGATGCTGCGAGTCTGTAAAAGAAAAAATAACAGGTAAATTTGATCTACCATATCCACGCAAGAGGCTGTAGAAGCTGTACGAACTGGAAGAGTGAGTTATAAGAAAGCGGCAGCTCAGTTCATCTCTCTCCAAACACTTTAGAGCGTCATGTCAAGGAAAAAAAGTGGAAACAAAGACTGACGTGTTAAAAAACCAGTGAGTCATTTTAATTACGTGTTTACTGAACAGCTAGGGGGCGAATCAATCCGATATTTGACTGAAATGGAAGCTGTATTATTGGGGTTATCAACTAGTGAACACTGAGAATTAGCCTACGAAATAGCTGATGGTAACAATTTGCTGTATCCATTTACCAACTATAGAAAACCAGGAGTAGAGTGAGCAAGATGACTTTTTAGGGGGCCTCAAACAGTTTACGGAAGCCGCAAGCTGCTTCAGTGGCTCGAGCTATGGGCTTTAATAAAACAGCAGTTAATAAATTGTTTGACTAGCTCGGTAATGTTGTCGATGAATACAGGCTTACTGGGGACACAATATATAAATGTGATGAGATGAGAATACCAGTAAACTCTAAAATCAAGTAGGAACTCTCACCTTTCCTGAAAGAGAAGATATTGTGACAGTGGAAATTTGCTTTCCGCATCTGGTATATACGTCATTCCACTGTTAACCTTCCCCGGGAAACGGATGAGACATTAGTTTCGAACTGCTCTCGTAGCTGGTGCAATATCAGAGGTTTGCGAATCAGGCTGGATGATCAGAGTGTCTTTGGAGAATGGTGCAAACTTTGTATCTTTCACAGGGGTGAGTAAACAAATATCGAGTTCATATCGTTCTAGACAGACATTCAGCTCATACAAAATTTTGGAACTGATCTATCTAACAAGGCATAATGGGTTTATACTTTTGTGTTTGCTACCATGCACCTCTCGTGGCCTACATGCATTGCATGTAGCCTACACGAAACCCTTTAGCAGATATTACAGGGATACAATTAGTAAAGGGCCGAGCTCAAATCCTTGCATGGCAATGCATATTTGCAGTTCTCAACGATGTTACATGCTGTTAATGGCTTTCGAAAACCAGTAATGTAATTTGTTGACCAGAATGTCTTTAGAACTGAAGATTTCCTATCATCAATAACACCTGATATTGACAAACAAACTGCACAGCAGGACTGCAATCTACATCACAGAGGACAACTCTTACACCACACTCACCGAAGATGCCTCCTTGTAAAGTAGCGACGTGTCCAAAGTGTAGTTCCCATGTTTCCAGTCCCGAGTACATATCACCAAATCCATAAGTAGCATAGAAAATCAAATGTATCTCAAAAAACAGATGAAAAACAGCTACTTTGATCTCTTCTCCTTACAACACGGAGTCAATTAACACAGAGGAAGAAAAAACAGAAAAGGAAACCTAACCACATAGTCCCAAGTCTGCATAAAGTCACCTTGAATTAGTCGAATGAGACATGTATAAGTATAAAATTATGCCAAAAACATAAAACTACAACTGGATTGAAAATCACTGAGAGAAATGGTCCAAACTCCAAAACATCCTCAAAAATAAAGCAGCCGAATTTGCCCAATGATAGCGCTGTATTAGAAGATGCCAATGAATGCTGCATTTGGCTCCAAATTAATATATGTGGGTCAACAGCGTGGAAGGGGCTATCCACGAATACACTTCATTTGAGGTAATAACGTTTCTAATTTATATTCCGTTTACAACTAATTTACGAATGTGAAATATGTATAATTTTCTAGGATTTTCATTAACGTCCATTTTTTGTATGTGAAATATTATTCCCCTTTTTGCCCCACCAATGTGGCATAACGGAGAAAACAAACATTTCTCAAATTTTTCAATAATAATACGACGTTAGGTGATTAAATAGTGGTATGGTGCAATGTTTTGGAAGCTGATATTATAATATAGTGGTCTGAACCAATATAACGGCTTAGTAAAATTTTTTTGCACCTCAAAATCCCAGGTGAAGGTCAAGTACCCTGTTCCACCACAAGTTTTCCTATCTGTATTAGAATCTAAGGCTGACCAACTAAGATTCTCATGTGCCAACCATCGGTAGCTGAAGGCATTAGCAGTCTAGCGGCACAGTAGAAACAATTTTTACTAGTACATTTGTACACACATGTACACTCTTTATCCTTTTGTGATGGTTGTACAGTTAAAAATAAAGTGTAATTTGAAAAACACTTGAAATATATACTAATGAATCTTTGAATACGAGAAAGCGTTACCGTGTTAATGCCCAAAAAGTCTGGATGAAATAGATACTGTAACTTTGCAATTACCACAGACATAAGGAAAACATGGCCATTAATTCTGAAGTGTAGAAAGGCATTTAACCCTGTTTTAGATTTCCACCGTCAGTAATCAACTTTTTTTTTGTCATCAGTCTACAGACTGGTTTGATGCGGCCCGCCACGAATTCCTTTCCTGTGCTAACCTTTTTCATCTCAGAGCAGCACTTGCAACCTACGTCCTCAATTATTTTCTTGACGTATTCCAACCTCTGTCTTCCTCTACAGTTTTTGCCCTCTACAGCTCCCTCTAGTACCATGGAAGTCATTCCCTCATGTCTTAGCAGATGTCCAATCATCCTGTCCCTTCTCCTTATCAGTGTTTTCCACATATTCCGTTCCTCTCCGTTTCTGCGTAGAACCTCCTCATTCCTTACCTTATCAGTCCACCCAATTTTCAAAATTCGTCTATAGCACCACATCTCAAATGCTTCGATTCTCTTCTGTTCCGGTTTTCCCACAGTCCATGTTTCACTACCATACAATGCTGTACTCCAGACGTGCATCCTCAGAAATTTCTTCCTCAAAATAAGGCCGGTATTTGATATTAGTAGACTTGTCTTGGCCAGAAATGCCTTTTTTGCCATAGCGAGTCTGCTTTTGATGTCCTCCTTGCTCCGTCCGTCATTGGTTATTTTACTGCCTAGGTAGAAGAATTCCTTAACTTCATTGACTTCGTGACCATCAATCCTGATGTTAAGTTTCTCGCTGTTCTCATCTCTACTACTTCTCATTACCTTCGTCTTTCTCAGATTTACTCTCAAACCATGCTTTGTACTCATTAGACTGTTCATTCCGTTTGGCAGATCGTGTAATTCTTCTTCACTTTCACTCAGGTTAGCAATGTCATCAGCGAATCGTATCATTGATATCCTTTCACCTTGTATTTTAATTCCACTCCTGAACCTTTCTTTTATTTCCATCATTGCTTCCTCGATGTACAGATTGAAGAGTAGGGGCGAAATGCTACAGCCTCGTCTTACACCCTTCTTAATACGAGCACTTCGTTCTTGATCGTCCACTCTTATTATTCCCTCTTGGTTGTTGTACATATTGTATATGACCCGCCTCTCCCTATAGCTTACCCCTACTTTTTTCAGAATCTCGAACAGCTTGCACCATTTTATATTGTCGAACGCTTTTTCCAGCTCGACAAATCCTATGAAAGTGCCTTGATTTTTCTTTAGCCTTGCTTCCATTATTAGCCGTAACGTCAGAATCGCCTCTCCCGTCCCTTTACTTTTCCTAAAGCCAAACTGATCGTCACCTAGCGCTTTCTCAATTTTCTTTTCCATTCTTCTGTATATTATTCTTGTAAGCAGCTTCGATGCATGACCTGTTAAGCTGATTGTGTGATAATTCTCGCACTTGTCAGCTCTTGCCGTCTTCGGAATTGTGTGGATGATGCTTTTCCGAAAGTCAGATGGTATATCGCCAGACTCATATATTCTACACACCAGCGCGAATAGTCGTTTTGTTGCCACTTCCCCCAATGATTAACTACGCATGACGTAAAATAAAACGGTATGGTCTGCGGACTCGACCGTTCGTTCTATCACACTGAGCCGTAGTAAAATTTGCTGTTTTGAAGAGCGCGCCGCAGCATGTAGAGTAAAGCAGTCGACCTCCGTTTCTGGCGGTGGCGCTGCTGTGGCTATCGCAGCTTTGGTGCCTCCCTCTGGTGGGAAAGGGGAAAAGGTTGGCAGTTCACGTGTATTTAAGGGCCGCTGTAAGCTCACCAAGAAGTTAGTTGGAGCCAAGGGGCAGTCTTCCAGCCTGTGTCGGTCAATCGGAGTGAGTCTGGGGGCAGTTTGTCAGTCTTGGCGAGTCTGGCCAGTTGGTCAGCCGGGTCAGTGTGGGGCAGTTAGTGTCTGTCCATCGTTCGGAGTTCTAGTGTGTCTGTCGTTTGGATCAAACATTAAAGCCGGCAGGAGGGGGCAAGTGTGGGCCGGTCAGTGTCTGTCTGTCGTCCTAAGTGCTAGTATGTGTTAGGCCGCCAGTCTGCTCGAGTTTGCTCAGGCAATGGGCATTGGCGGTTGGATCGATCGGTTGGTCGGTCGCGCACTGACGCGCATATTAGACGTTAAGTGACTGGAGATATGTTGTGTCATTTAGTTGTTAAATTCTACTTGTTTTCTTGGTCAGTCTCTCGTCCCCAGCTTGCTCGCCTATAATTCGTCCGCATTTGTTAGTGTGGTGTGCATACTGTAAGACCTTCGGTACACACACCATCAGATTATTTGACTTGTCGCTCTAACGAAGTAGGCGAGTGTCAGCAATATGTCTCGTGGTCTTATCGTGGCGTGTTTATCTTCTGCCGTTAGGTCAGACGATTGAAATGCCACTTGCACGCTTAGAGTAGCAGATTGACGGTGACCAATTTTAAACAGAACTTGATTAATTTTCACACACACTTATTAAAATAATAAAAAGCGTACACATTACGTAACTTGATCTTGGATGCTGTTTACAATTGACAATCTGAAGGTCCTTTGGTCTTGATACGTTAATCTTATTCTCACATATCTCTGATACTTGACAAAGTGTCTATACATTTATCTTCATGGCTATGTACAGGAATATGATAATCTTCTTAGGTGCATACTGAAACTTCACTATAGACTGGTACAGACTGGTGCAGACAAATTCAGACTGACTAATCGGAGATCTGTACATTCGTTATAATACCTCGTGTGTTTAGGTATCACTGCGCGATTGTGATCCGTGAGGAGTAAAGGTTCTACGTTAGCAGCAATCTCATTGGCTGCATTACATATTAATACGCGGATCGGCGGAAGCAGAATTTGGTCCGTCGCTATGGCAGCGCCATCTTGTAGAGTGGAGACGGACGAGCGCTGCGCCTGCGCTGTTGTGCTTAGCGGGGCGCGCTCTAGTGGGAAAGTTGTGTACGTGCTGACTACGCGAAACTGTGTACACAACAGTTAGGCAGTTAGTGTCTGTCTGTCGGTCTGCCGTACGTTAATAGCTGCCTCTGCCATGTTTGTCGGATTTGGTGTTACTGAATCGATAAAATTAAGGTAAAGGCCGAATTCCTGAAATATGTTTTTATCTTGCCTATTATCGTGCGAGGCAGTATATGTGTAATGTAGAGCATGTTGTACACTTTATATAAGTCTGAATTACATGGGTTTTATTTAAATAGCCATTTTTATAAAGTTCTCACCCTTCCACTGTAAGAGCCCTTTTAAAAGCAAATTGCACTTTTGGTGGCAAATAATTTTTTGTGAGTGTTTGTGCCATTTCCATCCCTCTTACGGGGAGCATAGTTAATATGTTTGTGTGAGTTGTTAAAATTTTTAGTTTAAAGTAATCTGGTGTGTTGCAGATTTGCACCAGTGTAGTTTTTCAAAGGTCGTTGTGAGCGGTCGTGACTACGGCCGTGTTGAAAGTTAGCGGGAACTTCTCAGCCCGAAGGCTCCTACTGTACAAAGAAAAAAATTGTTATTCTGCCTCTGAATAATTGTAACTTGATATTTAGATGGTGCTTTCTGATTGTAATTTTAAATCTGTTTTTGAAAAGGCTTTTAGGAATAAAATTCACAGTTGTTAAAGGTAATTTTATTTTCCATCAGTTACTTCCTGGCAACTGCTTCCACGCTCACCTAGTGTGATAAAATGTGCTAATGTTCTTGGTGAATCGCTAGTAAATAAAGTAAATACTTTAAGAAAAGATTTTGAAAGTTTAAATTCACGGTTCACACACGTTAAGACCTTTCAAGGTGTGGCAAACAATATGAATATCAATAATAAAATTTACTGGTTTGGACGTGTGATTTCTGTGTGAAGCTAATAATTTTATCAGTGAACCATACAGTGGAGGCAGATTTCTGCGAAAACATTTGGCATTCTGAAGTTTTAACGATAAAAGCGTGAATGATATCACTCGTGAGTTCTACTTACCAGCATTTCAGAGCTTTGATAATGTCTTCCCCTAGCGGGTCTCTGTTGAGCATGAATTCGGGGAACTTGTTCTTCAGCGTGTAAGTGGCATCCAGTATCTGCTTCACTCTCTCGGTCCTGCATTTACAGCTGATGTACAGGCGTTCCAGCCGCTCGTCATCTGTGTCGAAACGAGACAAATAAGGTGAGACTCAAGCAGTAAACGGGTTCCACAGAGAACTCAGATGGATCACTACAACAATTCCAACACGTCTACTGCTACCCCACGTTATGAATGAACAAATTAACTGTGGAAAACATCAGACGTGATGTAAAGCCGCACCTCAGGCAAGTGGTTCACACATGTGGGCAATGAGTAACAACGAGAGGTGGGAAACTTGAGATAAAGAATTCGAAATTATTAGTAGCGCAACCTCTTGAAGGGAAGCCACAACGCAACGTTAAATATTGGCAACACAGTTGGTGTTTTATCGAGCGTTTCATTATATTTGCTGACAGAATTACTACTGAAAGCTAAGGGCCAATCACATAACTGAGAAGGTATCTGAATTTTGTTTACTCAGAAGACAGTGAAATATAAAGTTGTCTATTGCATAATTTAATGAAAATGACATCGGGCGTCGAAAATTCGGAGTTACAACGTTATTGCGGCAAGTCCTAACTGCAGAGCTAGCTTCCCACGGCGTAATAAAATAGGTTTAATTTAATTTCCTCCAAAAATCAACGGTTTAGGCCACTACAATTCCTCAAATCAGCTGAAAGATCTATTCTTAATTTTCTTCTTCTTCTTCTTCTTCTTCATTTGTTTCACCCTCTTTGGGGTATGCTGGATCAGACATTTATTTGTGCGTTGTTCTTTTCTCAGGGCGTAGTATTTTTTCATTCTTTCTAATCTTTTTTTCCTCTCTTCTTCCGAGTTGAAGGGTTTGGACTTTTGTGTAGATTTGTCTAGGAACCTTATGTCTTCAGCTTCAGTAATTAATTAAGCTGTTCGATCGATAAGTGAATTTTCTGAAATCTTTAACTCTACTAGGTCTTTCTCAGTTCCTTTAAACAAGTTGGGTTTCATTTGCAGTTACGGAAAAAGGTTGAATTTTTCCCGTTTTGTTGATTATTTCAAACTTATCATTCCTTAAGTCGAAAACTGATCAGTAAAATGAAAAAGGTTTCTTCTGTGATTAGCGGTAAACATTGATTAGAAATGGATGTTTCTGCATTTCCGCGTCGCATCACATTTGCTATGAAAATACTACGAAATATTGCCCGTTTTGTTTGCTTTCGAAAGCAAAATTTTTAATACTTAGCAAAATTTCTAATATTTAACTTGCAACAAATGTGAAGTTTCAACTCACAGTCTCACAAAAATTAAGATTCGAAACAGGCATGAGGTACAAATTTCAATAATGCCCCAAGTGATGTTCAAAACGCGTCGAAATTTCAGTTTTAGTTGGTGTAAGGGTGGTTGGCCACAAATATTTTGGGATTTCTAACCGAGCCATATTTTAACTTATTTACAAAGGTCAAATGACACCGAAACGCCGCCCGTGGAGATTGTTACGTTCCAGTTACAGAAAACATGTGGTTTGTTACATTTCGGCACTACAACTTGAAAATGAAATAATGTATTCCGGACAATTTCGACAAATGGTGCACAACAGTCCCCATGCTTGTTAGAAAGCAGTGTTTTGGGGATACAAAACATTACTTGTTTCTTCAGATTCCAGCCTCTTGTAAATATCAGCAAGGCACAGAGAACTTTTTGTATGCGATGGTAGCAATGTAGTGATAAGTTCACTGTTCAGTAGCACATTTCTGTAGCTTCGTGGAGCGCTAATCAAAAGCATAACGGCAGAAGACAGTGAGATGGTGGTGACATGCTGACCTATGACATCGGGCAAGTGTGGCTGTACTTGCAGCCAGTTGCGAATGTTGGCGAGTGCCTGCCGGATATCTTCCTCGCTGGTCCCCAGCTGCTGCCGCACAAGCGCCTTCTCCTCTTCTGTTGGGAACTTGAACGCCATACCTGCCACAGAGAGGAGAACCATAACATTATCTTTATGACCTCCTAAAAATGATGTTGACAGTTCATAAAGATTAATGTAAATGTATTCCGTATAAAATGAATATTTGGATAAGGAGTTTCGATAATTTTAATACGTTTTGATAGATACCATCCACGTAATATGAGCCTCACGTGGTAAGATTAGTGAAGTGTGTGTGTGTTCTGTCATAGATACATTTCATTAATAACGTCATGTAGTATATACTGCATGACGGTATCCCCTAGGAACAAGTTTTTAAATATGCAGAGGGTAATGGGTATAAGTGCAAATATTTCTGTTGGTGATTAAGAAGTTATACTGCACAACATTACATCAGTCTTTACGTTAAGTCTTATAATTATAGCCATTACAAGTCATAAGGCAATGGAAACCACTGCACTAAAGACACGTAATGTGTATCCACAGGAAGTGTGACCTGTAACTGAACAAGTGTCATGATGATCTCTCCATTGGTAAAAGATTCCGAAATAGCCCCCATTTGGATCTGCGGGAAGGGACTGCCAAGAGGGAGGTTACCATGAGAAAAAGATTGAATAATCAACGAAAGGATAACGTTCTACGAGTCGGGGCGCGGAATGTCAGAAGGTTGAACGTGGTACGGAAACTAGAACATCTGGAAAGGGAAATGCAGAGGCTCAATCTAGATATAGTAGGGGTCAGTGAGTGAAGTGGAAAGAAGACAAGGAGTTCTGGTCAGATGAGTATAGGGTTATATCAACAGCAGCAGAAAATGATGTAACGGGTATAGGATTTGTTATGAATTGGAAGGTAGGGCAGAGAGTGTGTTACTGTGAACAGTTCAGTGAGGGTTGTTCTTATCAGAATCGACGGAAAACCAACACCGACAACTATGCCGACGTCGCAAGCTGAAGATGAAGAGATAGAGAAAGTGTGTGAGGATTTTGAAAGGGGGATGAAAATCTAGTAGTCATGGGGGACTGGAATGAAGTTGTAGGGGAAGGAGTAAAAGAAAAGGTTAGAGGAAAATATGGGCTTGGGACAAGGATTGAGCGAGGAGAAAGATTAATTGAGTTCCGTAACAAGTTTCAGCAATTAATAACGAATACCCTGTTCAAGAATCACAAGTGGAGGAGGTGTAGTCGGAAAAAGCCGGGTGATAAGGGAAGATTTCAGTTAGATTGCATCATGGTCAGACAGAGATTCCGAAATCAGATACTGGATTGTGGGGCGTACCCAGGAGCAGATATAGACACAGATCACAATATAGTAGTGATGAAGAATAGGCTGAAGTTTAAGACAATCGAATCGCAATTGTGATTGTACACGATTAACATTTAAGGAAAGGAACATGTGGGCTTGGGTCACTGACCACAGCCATACAGGGGTGTAAGGAACGAACCGCAGATTTAGGTGGACAGCTGAGCGTCAACGTCCATTGCGGAATCCACAGATGAATCAGACATCGGGAACAAAGACCCCAGTCATCGCAACCTTTCTTCTTAGATTTCTTACGTGTCACCGCACGGTCAGTTGTATACGCCGTTGCTGTCCTCTACGTGCTGTGGCGGCCACTGCAGGGGGAGGTGTGGGAGGGGTCATAGTCGCAGCTTAGTTCCCCTCAGAAAAGTGTCATGTAATGCAGGTCCAGTCACCAAGGTGGAATCAGTCTGTGGAACCACCACTCTATCAGATAATACTTCGTCGCTAATTTTATTCTCCTCTGGAGTTGCTGTAAGCGTCAAATTCAGAGAAACGGTTGAAAACGAAGGAGCAAGAAAACATTGGCACGTATCTCAGACCGTAACGGGGGACACAAAGAGGAAGGGAGCAACCCAGCTCCCTCTCCACACTTAGGCAACTCAGAAGGAACCACTTCGCGTGCAGGAGAGATGCTGAGGTAACTTTCTCGCCCCTCATCGTATCACGGACGGGAGGCATCGCATCACCGAGAAAAGCAGTGGACAAAATCGATGCGGAGGAGGTTAGGGTAGAAGAAGGCGCAGCCAAATCTTGATCCTAACCATTGTGAGTAGGACGTCCCTTGTTTGTCAGTGTTGCAGGCTCTATCCTGGGGGAATGGGATTCTGATACAGTTGCGGAGGTACCTAACCTAATACCCAACGTTAGTTAAATTTACCCGATTATCACATCGGTGGTTTCTTTCCTGTGATCCGAAACGGAAGTAAGTCCGACTTTGGGAGTGGATAGAAAAAGATCGGCTAACCTCAATTTGCCACACTGCACTAATGACGGCCTTAATACGATCATACACCTACATATATATTCCGCTAGCCACCAATAGGTGTGTGGTGCAGGGCACAATTCGTGCCAAAGTCATATTCCCCCCCCCCACTGTTCCACTCGCGGATCGCGGAGGGATCCTCGGTGTAGATCGGATTTCAGAATTAAGTGTGCAGCCCCTTCCGTTTAGCGTGCCGTCTGTCTGCAAGTGTGGCCCAATTCAAACTTCCAATGAGATTTGTAACGCTCTCGCGATGGCTAAATGTATCAGTCACAAATCTTGCCGCTCTTGTTTGGACCTTCTCTATCTCTTGACTCAGACCCAACTGGTAAGGGTCCCATACAGACGCCGGCAGAAGTGGCCGAGCGGTTCTAGGCGCTACAGTCTGGAACCGCGCGACTGCTACGGTCGCAGGTTTGAATCGTGCCTCAGGCATGGATGTGTGTGATGTCCTTAGGTTAGTTAGGTTTAAGTAGTTCTAAGTTCTAGGGGACTGATGACCGCAGAAGTTAAGTCCCATAGTGCTCAGAGCCATTTGAACCAACCCATACAGACGAACAATACTCCAAGAGTATATTCTATCCTTTGTCGAAGTACTGCATCGCTTAGGATTCTACCAATAAACCGAAATCGGGAGTTTGCATTACCCGTTACTTGTGTAATCTGATCAATCTATTTGAGATCATTTCGAAATGTCACACCCAGATACTTGACGGACGTTACCGCTTCCAAAGACGGGGCATTTATTTTGTAATCGTACAATGGGGATTTTCGCCTAGTTATGCGCAGTAGGTTACACTTACTAATATTGAGAGATACCTGCCAGTCATTACACCACGCATTGATTTTCTGCAAATCGTCATTGATTTGTTCACAACTTTCGTGTGATACTACTTTCCTGCAGACCACAGCATCATCGGCAAACAGCGTCTGGCCGCTGCCAATACCATCAACCAGATCGTTTATGTAAATCGTAAAAAGTAAAGGACCTATTACGCTTCCCTGGGGCACACCTGAAGTTACGCTTGTATCTGTTGAAGTTGCCCCGTTGAGGACGACATACTGCTCCCTGTCTGTTAGAAAACTTTCTATCCAACCGCAAATGTCATTGGACAGACCGTAAGCGCGCACTTTTTGTAGCAAGCGACAGTGCGGAACTGAGTCGAACGCCTTTCGAAAGTCGAGAAATATGGCATCATCCTGGGAGCCGGTATCTAGACCCTGCTGCATATCATGCACAAAGAGGGCCACCTGTGTCTCGCATGACCGCTGTTTCCTAAAACCGTGCTGGTTTCTGCAGATGAACTTCTCAGAGTCTAGAAAGGCCATTATGCCTGAACACAAAATATGTTCCATGATTCTAAAACAAATAGATGTCAGTGAAATTGGCCGGTAATTATGTGCATCCAATTTTCTACCTTTTTTATAGATTGCTATGACCAGGACCTTCTTCCAGTCCCGTGGAACTTTCCTGTGTTCCAATGATCACTGATGGATAAGTGTGGTGCTATATCAGTAGCATAGTCAACATAAAATCTTACGGGGATACTGTCTGGGCCAGATGCCTTCCTGGCCTCTAACGATCTTAACTGTTTTACAATCCCAGATACACTGAACACTATGTCAGCCATCCTTTCGTTAGTTCGATGATTAAAAGGGGGAATGGTGCTGCAGTCCTCTACCGTAAACGAGTTTTTGAAAGCTAGGTTTAGAATTCCGGCCTTGTGTTTATCATCATCATTTACATTACCCGTACTGTCAGCAAGAGAAGGTGTTGTTATTTGTAGTGTTCATAGATTTTACGTACGACCAAAATTTTTGGGGGTTATTTTTAGAATCTGCAGATAAAATATTGCTTTCAAATTCATTAAAAGAATCCTTCATTGTCCTTCTGACAGCTGTTTTCATTTCGCATAATTTCTGTTTGTCAGCGGGGCAGTGACTACGTTTAAAATGACTGTTCAAAATTTTCTACTTTCTCAGTAACTTCCCAATATGTTTGTTGTACCAAGGTGGATCCTTTCCCTCCCCTATACTTTTGCTAGGCACATACTTCTCTAGAACATGGTGAACAATACCTCGCGGGCAATTAGACCGAACGTGTCCACTTTCATTACATAGGAAGCAGGTTCCTTCTTGACCAGTATACATAACACGGACGCGGTAACGGTACATTTGTAAATGTGATGGAATACTGCGTTTAACATGCATTTCCAGTGAACGGAATCCACTATAGCACTATAATATATGTCGAGTAGATCAGCGGTTAAGACGGATGTTTTTCACCTTACTATAAGGAGTCAATATGTCCTTTAGAAAGCGGCCATCTACCTCCGGCGGGACGTTGAACACTCGTAAATTGGTATCATCAATTTCAGCATCTACGACTGACACCATACTAACGATGCTCTAACGAGACTTGAGGCCATGTCGCGACAGAAATCTTTCAACGTGAAGGGGATCCATAAATTTCATGTAAAATGTGTACTCGTCTGCTTCAAAATAAGCGGTGTGGGCGTGATCGGAGTTCACATGAATTGCATCGACAAGCCAGTCGTGGATTTCTAGAGACCCTGGCTGCAAGTGTCGCGTTGTTTTATCGAAAGTAAAGCTCACAGCACCTTTCCGTGGAATACACGTGGAAACGATGGCAGACGTAGCGGAGAGGTCGACCACGCTGCAAGTGGACGGACACAAACAGAGAGTAAGGCTGAGCGGAAGCGCTACGACTCACTCGGGAGACAGAACAACAGTAACGAGGAATATTTCACTTAAGCGACGCTGCGGCAAGTGAGAAAAACAGTAACCTTCCCGCTCAAAGCGAAACTGCACTTACTTAATAACAGGACGCTCTAAAAAAAATGGTTCAAATGGCTCGGAGCACTATGGGACTCAACATCTTAGGTCATAAGTCCCCTAGAACTTAGAACTACTTAAACCTAACTAACCTAAGGACATCACACACAACCATGCCCGAGGCAGGATTCGAACCTGCGACCGTAGCAGTCCCGCGGTTCCGGACTGCAGAAGGACGCTCTCATGAATTGTAACTGCGATGCTGACAATTACGACCTTTGTTAAAGAAAATCTACGAATAACACCCCGTACTGCTTTACATCCTTGAAGTAACAAACTGAGTGCTACTACTGTCCGAGATAGTCATGAGCTCATAAAATTCTGAATAGTACCAGGCACTTAAGACATCTCCGTTCCGTCCTCGTTTCTCAAGAATCCGTTCAACACTCATATCGAAATTAAATGGTAGAGGAAAGGTAGCTAGGCTATTGCTATACGTACTATTCATCCAAAAGACAAAATTATATGAATGCCTAGCTTACGAAGTACTGATTTAGGCTCAGAACAGAAATACCAGTTCTACACAGAAAATTCCGAAACTCCACAGAAGCATGTTTCGTAATGCTGTCAGCTTTTTAACACGTCACCTACGGAGTGCTACGGAATCCAGCGGAACTCCGGAAATGGATTCATGTTATTAGGGAAATATTCTACGATATATTTCTGCAGGACAAAATAGCATATAGACATGTGAAGTAGAGAATAACTGCTTATGGGCAGTACCTGTGCAACGAGAGCTCCTTCCTCCGCGTGTCTTGATTCTGGGGCGAATGCCCTGCTACTGACACCACAAGAGACGGCTGGCTGGTCCTAAACCTGGGAGCAGTCAAGGACGTCCACAGCACCTGCTGCACCTTCGCTCCTGTAGCAGCAGCAGCTTTATTCTTCAGTAGATCTCTTTTTGCAAAGAAACGGGACATGTCAAAGTATTTACAAGTTCAGACCAATTTAAAATAAGCTATTTCGTATACACATACATTTACAGACTTCTAGTAGGAGACAATCGTTAGATTTATTCCTGGTACACAATATTTTTTTACAAATAAATTATGAAATAATGTAATGCGACGCTGTCCACTCATAACTCACAATCAGCCACTGCACGCATTATACATACATCGTTTTGTAACACTTCACTCTCTACGCACAAAACCCACACACACTGGTGATCTCTGGGCCATTTTCTGTACCACAGTTCCCCACTTGCTATCCTTAGAAACTGATTCAGCATCCCTCTATAGTGAGTGAGATGTTCATCTCAGAAAGAGGGAGAGGTGTTAGTATTGTGCAATGCATAGCTTGCGGGTAAGTTTTTCTAGAAAAAGAAAAGGAAGGAAAAAGAACATAGTGTGAAGGTGTTATGTGGAACGTTGGATATTTTGTAATCATTATTATTATCTATTTGTGTAACATTGTTTTTACCAAACCCTTACTCTGTTTTATCAAAGTAATCCTTCAATGTATAAAATATATTGCATAACTTGTGCTTTTTAGCTACCTTTTTAAATAAGTGTATATTTGCCATTTCTTTTATCTCTTTTGGTAATTTATTGAACAGTTTTATTCCTTGGTAGAAAACGCTGTTTTGAGTCTTATGTTTATTTTTTCTTGGCAAATGAAGTTGAGTCCAGCTCCTGTTCCACAGTCATGGAGAGAACTGTTTGTGCTGTAATTTCCAACGTTATTTTTGATGTGTACAAGTGACTGGGAAATGTATTCACACTGAACATTTAAAATCCCCAGTGTTTTGAACAGATCTTTCCAATGAGCTCGATTACCATTTTTGGTTATGATTCTTATGGCTCTTTCCTGGAGTTTGAAAGCTGTGTTCGTATTTTGTGCATTTGTTCC
Source organism: Schistocerca cancellata (assembly GCF_023864275.1). Taxonomy (NCBI): domain Eukaryota; kingdom Metazoa; phylum Arthropoda; class Insecta; order Orthoptera; family Acrididae; genus Schistocerca; species Schistocerca cancellata. Next base: position 613,939,214 of record NC_064630.1, on the reverse strand, counting down.
CCCCTCCCCCCCCCCCCAAAAAAAAAATATGCCATAGCTAAGAATTGAGTGTGTATATGAATAGTATATAACTAAAAGACACTGCAAGTTACAAGCTGACGATAGGATTCTTAGGGCATAAAGTAGCTATCGTTATCTCCCCAATCAAACGACCTCCTGTGCTTGCGTGTCGAAGCAAGATGATTCTCATACAGACCTGGACACTTTTGCTTAATTCTATTCTTTTCGTTGGTTCCCATGATAATTGCCGGAGCTGATGAGATATTTTCACACAAACGATTGTTACCAAAGACTTCGAGCTCATTGTTAATTCAAAACGGGTCCTACTCCTCAAGTATTAGTTGGAGACCATAGAAAAAACTGGGAAGTCTTTTTAATAAAAAGTAAATTTATCGCACAATCTCACTGCGAGCCGTCGGTACTACAACGCAATTAAAATGACTTTCGAGTAACATTGTGAATTACCGAGATACATAGAGCCTTACTTTTAGTGGTGACGCAAATAAAGTTCTAAGTCGATCTTCGAACAGTCGGACAGAATGGGGCGAGTTCAGGCTGTGCTTCTTCAGTTTACGTCACACCTGTTAGGTCAGTTGAGTTCAGACTGCAGACGTGATGCGTAGAGTATCTTATTCTGTGTCGCTTTCTTACAGTCGTAACGTTTAGCTTGGTGATAGTAGTCTGGTGGTCTTATGATCTTTAAAATTTGTGGATCATCACAAGATGAAGGTAAGAAGCCATCAGTTAATCGATCAGCTAAAAAGAGAAGAAATTGTGGCAGAATAAATACCTCAGGGCGATGTCTCATGAATTAGGTAGTGACGACGAATGTTCATTTTTCGAGAATTTCAAACAAATCAAACGCTCCGAAAGGTAACAGCTGTTAAAAAATTTTCGTTTCTTGGGTAGCTGGATTAATCAATCCTCCTATTTAACCAGGTTAATTTATGTAGCATTAATTGCTCGAAGACGGCATAGGCATTACGATGCGAATGTCAGAAATTACTTTTTCCGATGCATTGTCAGAATCAAACGAAATGGTAGCTTGAGTGAAATTCCTGTTTGCTAAAAGACCTTCATTGCATTGCATGGAATAACAACGGGCAGACTGCACACTATACAGTCGAATATGAAGGATCAAGGATTATCCTCCAAAGACGAAAGAGGCATGCATGCTAACCGGCCTTGGAAACTATCCAAAGGAAAGGGGGCGGCAGTTATAAATCACACAGATGCAGTTAAGGGAAGAAAGAACCACTATATTAAGGTAAATACAGACAGAAATTATCTTCCAGACGACCTATCAGTAAAAAACCTGCCATGAGTTGTATAAAGAAAAATACCCTGTACTACCTGTTGCATATGAGACCTACCGGAAAATATTTAACAACAAATTGAGTTTATCATGAGGATATCCACGTACAGATACCTGCTCAACATATAACAAAATTTCGAGCAGAATTAAAATGTCTTAATGCAAAGTTTTCGGAAAAAATCTCTGAAAAAAAAGGATTAGAAATTACAAATAAATTTAAAGTACTTAGTATGGGAGACCAGGTTCACTAACTGAAGGCTGTTAGATTTTATTCACGAAAGCTAAAAGCGAGGCAAGAAAGTAAATAGATAGCAAAAAATCAAGCAATATCCGTGGACTTTCAAAGAACCTACCCTAGTCAAATATCAGCACGAATGACATTTATTGCAAGCGTCATTTATCGTTTTACAGTTTCGACATTCATCAGCTGTACATCACTGACACAGTGTTTTATACTTACGCTAAAGGTGTAGAGGATAAAGAAGTAAATAAAGCTTTTAGCTTTTTGCATAGTTTTGTGAGTGAAAGCTTTTATCCAAAAGTTCTTGTAATACCCTGTGATTCTGTGCTTAGGACAGAATAAGAATTATGCAGCGCTCTTATACCTTCAGTTTGTCGTTCATGCCATTAGGTAGCGTCAAAATAATATTTCCAATAACAGTACTCTCTTATGTGGAATGCAAATAAAAACTTTGGCCTGATAAAAAATAAAACTGTTGCACAACTACCAGAAGACTCGGTTAATGATTTGCAAACCGCAAGAATAAATCCAAGGCTTTACAGAGTCATTCCTGTACAACAATAAATTACACTAGATTGGACGACCTTTTTAGATGTATGTTATAAACCGAAATGTTCTTTCAGCGCAAAACCACTCAGAGAAGCTATTATTGTGAAGGACGATAAGCTGTTCATATGCAGCAGTACTTACAATGGAGCCTGGAAACCAATCGATTTCGAACGTTCTGCGGATAGAAGGAGTCGTCGACCCTGAGCATCAAGCTTAGGTACCTGACCAATTTTTACGGCAACAACGAGGGTTTTGCAATATGAAACTTTCTGCAAATAACTAATTCCAGGAGAATACTTTCAGAGCTCCTGCATTTATGAAAAATACGCTGGCCTTCAAGAACTTCAACACTTTTGTGGTCAAGAACCAGGGAATTTCTATTCCATTGTACCGCATAAAGAACGAAAATCTAAGAGTAACAAAAAGAAACATCTAAAGCCAAACAACACAAACAAGGAACGAAAACCTACCAAAATGTTATGCCATTACACACATTCTTTTTTCGCATGTTTCGTCTTTTCTATCATGTAATTTCAGTTGTAAGTTTTTCAAATGTATCTCCTTTACAGTCATTAAATCCAGCATCCTATGATGGTTACACTCTGTTGGAGCGTTTTAAGTATTTTTTGTAATCTTGAAAGTTTAAATTTTCTCTCTTGATAAATAAACACAATGTGACTTACTCCATTTTTTCTGACGGCTCATCATTTACCGTTGACAACACTTTAACAAAGAAAAAACAAATATATATTTTTCAATAACACTTACACCTATTTCTTCTCTTTTAGGTGTAGGAGCAATTTTTGTCAGTCAAAGATATTTCGATCATACGTACAGAGAGAAAACACGTGCAGAAATAACATAACAACATCTGGCACCTACTTTATTTCCATCAAAATTTTACATATGCGAACGCTAACACTTCTACGTTTTCAACTTACGTCGAAGCTATGCTGTTCCACTGCATTATGAGAAATCTTCACAAACTTGTAGGTCGGGACTAAGCTCAGGAAAATAAACGAACAACGTGACCATTCCTTAGTGGCACCAAGCTCAGGAAAATAAGTAAACAACATACCATTCCTTAGTGGCAACGGAACATTACTCACAGACAGCGATACCAATTTCATTAACCGTAAAACTGAATTCTAGCATAGTTGCTGGCCACGTTGCAGTGACATAGCCTGTTATGCAGAATGTTATAAAGATAATAATTGTTTTCAGAATGAGATTTTCACTCTGCAGCGGAGTGTGCGCTGATATAAAACTTCCTGGCAGATTAAAACTGTGTGCCCGACCGAGACTCGAACTCGGGACCTTTGCCTTTCGCGGGCAAGTGCTCTACCATCCTTCTTTCAGTCCGCCCCGGTAGCTGAGTGGTCAGCGTGACAGACTGTCAATCCTAAGGGCCCGGGTTCGATTCCCGGCTGGGTCGGAGATTTTCTCCGCTCAGGGACAGGGTGTTGTGTTGTCCTAATCATCATCATTTCATCCCCATCGACGCGCAGGTCGCCGAAGTGGCGTCAAATCGAAAGACCTGCACCAGGCGAACGGTCTACCCGACGGGAGGCCCTAGCCACACGACATTTCATTTCATCCTTCTTTCAGTAGTGCTAGTTCTGCAAGGTTCGCAGGAGACCTTCTGTAAAGTTTGGAAGGTAGGAGACGAGATACTGGCAGAAGTAAAGCTGTGAGTACCGGGCGTGCTTCGGTAGCTCAGATGGTAGAGCACTTGCCCGCGAAAGGCAAAGGTCCCGAGTTCGAGTCTCGGCCGGGCACACAGTTTTAATCTGCCAGGAAGTTTAATAATTGTTTTCCTTACGTTCACTGCTCATACCTTTGATCAGTGACTTAAATAAATTTGTCTTTGCTTATGTCTTTGGTGACGAATGACCAGTAGCTGTCTAGAAGATCTAAAACATACAAAGTCAGTACCATGGAAAAACAAGTTTTATTGTCTTGTACCCGCAGATACACCTGCATTTCCAGGCAGTGAGTTATCGTGTCGAAAAATGGATCGAGATACAATGTACAGAACTTTCAGAGATAAAAGCTATTCCAGAAATGCATTATAAATTATGGCAAAGAGTCTTATCACTATGAACGCAATATTCAGTATGTACTTCGTAATATTTCGGAATCACAGTGAAATCAATTTATTTTACGAGATGCAGCACCATTAAAATTAATTTATTTTTGTGCATCTTGACAGTCTCACACAGATACTCACTTTAAATTATGAAGATAAGAATTTTGTCTTACAGTAGGAATCGAAGCGGTTTACCGTTCATATGAAGCTCCCGTTTACGGACTGTGCATTTCATTCTACAGGTCATGTAAATCTTCTTCGCTTCCACTGAAGATAGCTATATTATCTGCGAATCTAGTCACTCATATTCTTTCATGTAGAATTTTAATCCCAGTCTAGAACCTTTCACTTATTTCCATGCATCTTCGATGTATAGATTGAACAGTAGAGGCGAAAATCTGCAACCCTGAGTTTATCCTTTTTAATCCGAGCTCTTCGTTCTCCGGCTTCCATTTTTAATTTCTGTAGTGCGTACCGTGCATTACGTGTCTTCCCCTATAACCTACACCTATTTTCCTGAGAATTTCGATAATCTTGCACCATTTCACACTGTCTAATTTTTTTCCGGGTCGACAGTTCCTGTTCAGGTTTCTTGATTTTTCATAGGGCTTCCTTCCATTATCAAGCGCAAAATCTGAACTTCGTCCCTGGTGCCTTTACCTTCCCAAAGGCCATACTTTTTCATCTACCAGATTCTCAGTTTTGTTTCCCATTCGTCTGTTCATGACTATTGTCAACAACTTCGATGCATGACCTGTTACGCTGATTGTGTGATAGTTCTCGTACTTACATGCCATAGCTATTCCCGGGATTTGTGATGATGATTTTTTTCCTGAAATGCCAGTGGCATGTCCCATAGGTTCTACTGACCAGCTTGGTTCCTAGTTCCCCAATGATTCCATAAATTTCGAATCGTTTCATCTATGATAAACTAACACTCTAACACAAGATCATCTATTTGGATTTTTCTGTATGTTAAATCAGTCCTTCTGACAACCATTTCTTTTACATTCCTTAGAATTTTTCCTATTGGCTTTTGGCCTTGGGTTCTTTATACCCGTCTTTCGGTTTTGTACTACCTTTCATCGTCGACCAGAAAATTATGTCTTCTACTATCCAAAGATTCTCGCCGTTACCTTTCTTGTTCTTTTGTCTGTTCAGCTTCTGTGACTGCCGTCTGAATATGTGTCATCTTCAGTGAACTGCCAGGTATACATTACCAATGTATCGAAAGTCTTGAAGAAATTCAAACGCATATCGTTAATACTCAGTAGTTCTGTACCCCACTTATTTCTGTAATGAATATTCCGGACGATTCTCTGAAACTTCATCCTATTCTTCAAAATTACTAAATTGTGATTTGAGTATATCTTTCCTTGTTTTGCGGTACAATCTGATACCTGATTTCGGAATCTCTGTCTGCCAGGATTTAATATAGATGTAATCTTCTGTGTGCCCACAACTTTTCCTCATCCTTCTCTTGTGATTTTAGAACTGTGTATTTACTATTATCAGCTAAAATTTGTAGAAGAATTCAATATTACTCCTCTTTCAGCTGTACAACCAAGCCCACATTTTGCCCTTTCTTCTATTCGTATCCCCACAACCGTATTCCATATCCCCATGATTACTAAGTTGTCACCTACATTTGTATAACGATTTATTCTTCTAGTTTCTATATCCTCCTGTACTTTAATATTCATCTTCTACCAGTCAAGATGGGATGTAGAGGGTGCTTATAATAATTAAACTTACGCTACTCGGAGGGTCCCCCTGAAAAGTGATTGTAAAACAATGAAACTGAGAACATTTGGAAGGATGTGCGCAAGAGGAATAACGGATAAAGTGTGCTTCATCACTCCATGAAATGTTTAAAGGCCACATGCCGTCAACTTCAACCCTTGCAAGAAACGTAAGAGAAAAATGTACTCGAATGTCTTCGTCACGTGGGGAACGTTCGTGAGTAATGTGTAGTTTGGACAGATGCTACTTCATAGTTGCTCAAAGCGCTTTTCGAACGATGGATCTTTGATTGTTCTGTTGTCGTGCCACAGCTCGTGCACTGCTTGTGACAATTTTGTCAAATTGGATGACATTGTCTCCTGTGTTGTACAGTTTTGGCAAGTCAGATAATTAATGATATAACTTCACTTTTTTGCTTAACAAACGTCAGCAGATCTATCGGTGGATTTTCATGTCATCCTGATTTTTCCATTCCAGATGCCAGTTCGACAACGTTATGCCATTCCATAAAATTACCACTGGCTTGACAAATACACTATTGGCCATTAAAATTGCTACACCAAGAAGGAATGCAGATGATAATTCATTGGACTAATATATTATATTATAACTGACATGTGATTACATTTTTAGGCAATTTCGGTGCATAGATCCTGAGAAATCAGTACCCATAACAACACCTCTGGCCGTAATAACGTCCTTGATTCGCCTGGGCATTGAGTCAAAGAGAGCTTGGATGGCGTGTACAGGTACAGCTGCCCACGCAGCTTCAACACAATACCACAGTTCATCACGAGTAGTGACTGGCGTATTGTGACGAGCCATTTGCTCGGTCACCATTGACCAGACGTTTTCAGTTGCTGAGAGATCTGGAGAATGTGCTGGCCAAGGCAGCAGTCGAACATTTTCTGTATCCAGAAAGGCCCGTACAGGACCTGCAACATACGGTCGTGCATTATACTGCTGAAATGTAGGGTTTTGCAGGGATCGAATGAAGGGTTGGACCACGGGTGGTAAAACATCTGAAATATAACGTCCACTGTTAAAAGTTCCGTCAATGCGTACAAGAGGTGACCGAGACGTGTTACCAATGGCACCCCAAAACCATCACGCCGGGTGGCACGCCAGTATGGCGAAGACGAATACACGCTTCCAGCGTTCACTGCGATGTCGCCAAACACGAATACGACCATCATGATGCTGTAAACATAACCTGGATTCATCCGAAAAAATGACGTTTTGCAATTCGTGCATCAAGGTTCGTCGTTGAGAACTCCATCGCAGACACTCCTGTCTGTGATTCAGCGTCAAGGGTAACTGCAGCCACGGTCTCCGAGCTGATAGTCCATGCTGCTGCAAACGCCGTCGAACTGTTCGTGCAGATGGTTGTTGTCTTGCAAACGTCCCCATCTGTTGACTCAGGGATCGAGACGTGGCTGCACGATCCGTTACAGCCATGCGGATAAATGCCTGTCATCTCGACTGCTAGTGATACGAGGCCGTAGGGATCCAGCACGGCGTTCCGTACTACCCTCCTGAACCCACCGATTCCATATTCTGCTAACAGTCACTGGATCTCGACCACCGCGAGCAGCAATCTCGCGATACGATAAACCACAATCGCGATAGTCTACAATCCGACCTTTATCAAAGTCGTAAACGTGATGGTACGCTTTTTTCCTCCTTACAAGAGGCATCACAACAACGTTTCACCAGGCAACGCTGGTCGATTGCTACTTGTGTATTATAAATAGGCTGGAAACTTTCCTCATGTCAGCACGTTGTAGGTGTCGCCACCGGCGCCAACCTTATGTGAATGCTCTAAAAAGCTAATCATTTGCATATAACAGCATCTTCTTCCTCTCGGTTAAATTTCGCGACTGAAGCACGTCATCTTCCTGGTGTAGCAATTTTAATGGCCAGTGGTGTAGAATATCTCTTATGCAAATGCAGTGAATATAGATACTTACTACCGATCTACAATCTTTTAACGAAAGTAGCTGTAACATCACACACTTAGTTCCGTAAAACAGTGTACTGCGTGAAGATCGCACATTTCGTCCATCATTGTCAGCCATGGCAACGTTAATTTCTTCAACAGTTTATGGCGCAGTAGGCCGTGTGCCTCTGCCTGTAGCAATTCCCAAATCGCCAGTTAGTTCTGAATCATGTTCTTCAACCCGACGTGGGATGAAGACCTCTCCATATTTCTTTAATACGCCGATACTCCCGAAGAGCAGCAGCAGCACGATTGTTGTTTTGATAAAACAGAAGCCCATGTTGACTGTCTGCAACTTTAATGCAACCTGAGGCTTGTCTTTTAACCCTATGTCACCGTACCAACACCGGCACTTAACGGCAAGTCATTACAATAACAGCACTAACAAGGAAAATCCTGTAGCGCTCAGTCCGAATATCATCCCCGTAAAGTCCCTTACCCATACTGCTAATAGTTTTCCTTCTATACTGGCTCAAGTACGAAAGTTCAACTATAACCACCTTTTATACGTGAACTATTGTTGTTGGAGTGGGCCTGCAGTATATTATAGTGAGAAGAACCTTATCAATGACTGCTTACGTTAACTCCTTTCTGTTCTACCAGCCTACGCACAACGAATTCTACTCCCGTTATATCATTTCAAATGCTACTGATCATACCCTGTATTCGTCTTACTAAAAATCCTTATCGCCTTCCTATTTCACTTCACTGACCACTTCTAGACTGTCTGTGCATCCCCTTTTCAGAATTCTGGTCAATATACCACGTTCTGACTCCTGATATTCCACGCTCCAACACGTAGAATGTCACCTTCATTTCGTTGGTTGTTCCATCTTCTTCTCGTGGTAAGTGCCCCCCGTCCCTGACCTCCATCTGCCCACCATCCTCTCCCAGGCAGTAGTAAAAGATATTATTTTATTTCGAGTCCTTTCACCCATTTTCTATCTTTGACTATTCGTCGACTTAAATTCCAGAGATGTTTCTGCAGGTAAATCAAAAATTGCTGTAGTATTTTCGCTCTACTTGCTGGCTATTAGGAACTATGAAAGGTACGGGTGCCATTTTATGTAACTCACTTCCGAGATAGAATTTTCTTAGGCCTCACATGAGTATCGAAGCTTTTTGGATTGATCATGTTTATGTATTTCAAGATGAAACCTTAATTTATCTTTGCACTGTAGATACAGAGATTGCTTTCTAAGGTGATTTATTGATAGGCGACTCCATGAAGTGCTGTGTGCACAACGACTATATATGTTAAATTAAAAGGAAGTTCAGCGTTGGCCGTAATATTGATGTTTTATTGATAGAATCGATTTTAGATCACAGAGTGATCAGTTCAGTGCTGTGGTGTACAAATTAAACTCAGCGGCTTCAGTTATTGTGATCGCTTCTCGGTTTTGGTTATTGATAACTTGATACAAGTGTCTGAGTTTAATTTGTACACCACAGCACTGAAGATGATCACCCTGTGACCGAAAATCGATTCTGATATCTATAAAACATCAATATTACGGCCAACGCTGAACTTCCTTTTAATTCTAAGGTGATGTTAGTTTTACTGTGAATAAAACCATATATTGTTATTGAATATTCGTGTGAATTATTTTAAGGGGTGAGAATGATATAATCCAAAGCCACAAAATGCAGGTTTTAGGGAGAGCGTTTTAAACCTTTGAATAAATCCATAAATCATATTTCAACTTTTTTGGGTATCCGATAAAGTAGTTTATTTCTCCAATGCGTTAGTATACATATGTGTAGAGTTATATTGTGAACAATATGAAACATTAATAAAAAATATTTTATCTCTGGGTCACATAACTTTCGACTTTGGCCTGTCTCATACTAAATGAATACAAGGTTTTCAATAATTTGAACTTCAACATACAATATAACTTACAATGATAGCGACTATAATATTTCAAGCAATATATTCAATATCTATCAACCTCTGTGTCAATCTCGTGATTTTCTTCCTTTGTTTCACTCAGATGTATAAATTCTACTTGCTTCATTTTAACGACTGAAAACGGCTTCTTCTTGCTCGATTCTCTAATGACTGTAATCAAATCATCAGGGTTGTACACAGTGGGGTTTCTGTTCTCAACGTGCTTCTCAATTGGACAGAAACCTCGGTAACAGGGGACAATGGCTTCGTGAACAGATGCAACCAAGGTTTCATGGCAACACATCTAACCTGGATACGATAACATCAATGGGGATAGTCAATGGAACAATGTTCAGATACTAATCTGGCTATCAGAACTGGCATAGAACAGTTCAGACTAAGTATGTGACACACACGATTAGCCATTCGTCTTGATAGAATGAGGAAAACGAACAATGACCGCAATAAACCCTGATGTAGTGGTCGAGGATTGGAATGGGGGCAGTGGTTATTGTATCCAACTGAACCAACAAGGTCGTGGTAATGATATTAGGAATGAGTAGTATTCTGTCGGCAAAAAAGTGCAGTAATCGATGTGTCGCTGTGTGACAGTGCACAGTCATCACTCAAAATGTATGTAGGTAATTTCCTAACCGCAGTGGTTCTGGACACAGGGACTGTCCTTAAATCTGATCTGAAATACATTCAATAAGAAACTGGGTGGGAAGATGCATGTACTAGGTTTCCCAGTGAGTAACTGTAAAATCATCGGAGGGTAAAGGCCAATAAAGTAAAGGCAGGTTTACATATCCATCACACTAGGAGATATATACTATTCATATTTTTAGAGGTACAATTTTTAATTGCTAACTGCATCATAGGCTAGTATTTCTCTCAGAAATGCACTCAATAATTGACCTTTCTAAGGGGCAAAGTAACTTCATTATTAACGGAAGCAGGAAACAGATACATGTACCAAAATTTGAGGTAGGAGAGAGAGAGAGCACTCCGTCTTCTGGCCACGAGTGGCCTACCGGAACCATTCGACCGCCGTGTCATCCTCAGAGGAGGATGCGGATAGAAGGAGCGTGGGGTCAGCACACCACTCTCTCGGTCGTTGTGATGGTGTTCTTGACCGAAGCCGCTACTATTCGGTCGAGTAGCTCCTCAATTGGCATCACGAGGCTGAGTGAACAAAGAAAAATGGCAACAGCGCGTGGTGGCCTGGATGGTCACCCATCCAAGTGCCGACCATGCCCGACAGCGCTTAACTTCGGTGATCTCACAGGAACCGGGGAATCGACTGCGGCAAGGCGATTGCCACAAAATTTGAAGTAGGGCATAGTAAACATTCTCTGAGCCCCAGGGTGAGAATGGTAAGTAACAGGACCCCTTGAGCAGTTGTTCAGCTACTGGTATTCACTACAATGAACGATATAAAAGAGCAGATAGTAGAAAAGGTATAGCAATTTTCATACTTAAACTATGAACAAACCAAAAGCTTATCAAGTATATTGCTAAAATACGCCAAGGTATTTGAAGTGACGCCAAGGGCTTTTAGAATATCCAAACGTTACCTAAATGTATACCATATTACATCTGATGCTATTATTTCTATTCCATTCCTCGTATTAGAAGTTACTGATCCACAGAACAATCTAAATGGATAATTTCAGGAAAAGTCAGTAATTTACCACATACATCTACAGGGTGCACAACCAGTGAATTAATGTTTACAGAGTTAGAAGAAACGAATAGATCAGCTCTTTATCCAAAACATCCAAACTTAACATTTCAGGAGAAGAAAAGGTGATCAAAGTAACTCAAATGAAGATATGCGTTGAATGGAGACCAGGAAAGCTACAAAGCAATGGGGTAGGAGAGAAGTACTACTACGAAACCGACCCAAATCCCCTTTTCTTATCTTTTGCTTAATAAGCAGCGTGCCCGATCAGCGCATTTGTATTGGGTTATGGTGTGTCAGACAAAGTGACAGGACTGTATCCTTACAAGGATCTCAAAAAAATGCGATTAACATGACGAAAACACAGTAGAGTATATGTGTATATAGCTGTCTTCCATTAAAAGTAGACTGAACTTCATTATATATATATATATATATATATATATATATATATATATATACAGGGTGTTTCAAAAATGACCGGTATATTTGAAACGGCAATAAAAACTAAACGAGCAGCGATAGAAATACACCGTTTGTTGCAATATGCTTGGGACAACAGTACATTTTCAGGCAGACAAACTTTCGAAATTTCAGTAGTTACAATTGTCAACAACAGATGGCGCTGCGGTCTGGGCAACTCTATAGTACAATATTTTCCACATATCCACCATGCGTAGCAATAATATGGCTTAGTCTCTGAATGAAATTACCCGAAACCTTCGACAACGTGTCTGGCGGAATGGCTTCACATGCAGATGAGATATACTGCTTCAGCTGTTCAATTGTTTCTGGATTCTGGCGGTACACCTGGTCTTTCAAGTGTCCCCACAGAAAGAAGTCACAGGGGTTCATGTCTGGCGAATAGGGAGGCCAATCCACGCCGCCTCCTGTATGTTTCGGATAGCGCAAAGCAATCACACGATCATCGAAATATTCATTCAGGAAATTAAAGACGTCGGCCGTGCGATGAGGCCGGGCACCATCTTGCATAAACCACGAGGTGTTCGCAGTGTCGTCTAAGGCAGTTTGTACCGCCACAAATTCACGAAGAATGTCCAGATAGCGTGATGCAGTAATCGTTTCGGATCTGAAAAATGGGCCAAAGATTCCTTTGGAAGAAATGGCGGCCCAGACCAGTACTTTTTGAGGATGCAGGGACGATGGGACTGCAACATGGGGCTTTTCGGTTCCCCATATGCGCCAGTTCTGTTTATTGACGAAGCCGTCCAGGTAAAAATAAGCTTCGTCAGTAAACCAAATGCTGCCCACATGCATATCGCCGTCATCAATCCTGTGCACTATATCGTTAGCGAATGTCTCTCGAGCAGCAATGGTAGCGGCGCTGAGGGGTTGCCGCGTTTGAATTTTGTATGGATAGAGGTGTAAACTCTGGCGCATGAGACGATACGTGGACGTTGGCGTCATTTGGACCGCAGCTGCAACACGGCGAACGGAAACCCGAGGCCGCTGTTGGATCACCTGCTGCACTAGCTGCGCGTTGCCCTCTGTGGTTGCCGTACGCGGTCGCCCTACATTTCCAGCACGTTCATCCGTCACGTTCCCGGTCCGTTGAAATTTTTCAAACAGATCCTTTATTGTATCGCTTTTCGGTCCTTTGGTTACATTAAACCTCCGTTGAAAACTTCGTCTTGTTGCAACAACACTGTGTTCTAGGCGGTAGAATTCCAACACCAGAAAAATCCTCTGTTCTAAGGAATAAACCATGTTGTCTACAGCACACTTGCACGTTGTGAACAGCACACGCTTACAGCAGAAAGACGACGTACAGAATGGCGCACCCACAGACTGCGTTGTCTTCTATATCTTTCACATCACTTGCAGCGCCATCTGTTGTTGAAAATTGTAACTACTGTAATTTCGAAAGTATGTCCGCCTGAAAATGTACTGTTGTCCCAAGCATATTGCAACAAACGGTGTATTTCTATCGCTGCTCGTTTAGTTTTTATTGCCGTTTCAAATATACCGGTCATTTTTGAAACACCCTGTATATACAGGGTGTCCCAGCTATATTATCCACCCAAAATATCTCTGGAACAACAACAGCTATTGGAAAACGACTTTACCGGTATCAATGTAGGACTGGGGCCCATGCATGTACATATTTGGAAACATTCTCAAACTAAAGCATATGTGTTTTTTAACACAAACTTATGTTACTTCCTGGCAGATTAAAACTGTGTGCCCGACCGAGACTCGAACTCGGGACCTTTGCCTTTCGCGGGCAAGTGCTCTACCATCTGAGCTAACGAAGCACGACTCACGCCCGGTACTCACAGCTTTACTTCTGCCAGTATCTCGTCTCCTACCTTCCAGACTTAACAGAAGCTCTCCTGCGAAACTTGCAGAACTAGCACTCCTGAAAGAAAGGATATAGCGGAGACATGGATTAGCCACAGCCTGGGGGATGTTTCTAGAATGAGCCATGTCTCCGCTATATCCTTTCTTTCAGGAGTGCTAGTTCTGCAAGTTTCGCAGAAGAGCTTCTGGTAAGTTTGGAAGGTAGGAGACGAGATACTGGCAGAAGTAAAGCTGTGAGTACCGGGCGTGGGTCGCGCTTCGGTAGCTCAGATGGTGGAGCACTTGCCCGCGAAAGGCAAAGGTCCCGAGTTCGAGTCTCGGTCGGGCACACAGTTTTAATCTGCCAGGAAGTTTCATATCAGCGCACACTCCACTGCAGAGTGAAAATCTCATTCGACAAACTTATGTTTTTTTAAATGGACCTCCCATATTTTTTCTTCAGCAATCCATAGCATCGCAAAGCACATACACAATGGCGTTGATTGCATCGCAATATTCCCATTACATCCCGAGGTATTAAAACGCGAAGTTGACGCTTGAAACACCCGACATGCGCTGCTAGCGCACGTCCTGAGGCTCAGGCGTGAACCCCATGCTGCCCGTAATCGAGGCGTGAACCCCATGCTGCCCGTAATCGCGATGTGAGTGACATGCGTATTCACACTTCCATACTTATCAAGAGGTCCGAAACGAATAATACGGTCTGATGCCATCCTGCATTAACGACGAACATTCCAGCAGTTATTTATCCCATAGGCTAGGGGTGATGCGGTTCTGTAACATATCTGTGTACCGCAACGTTAGTCACAAAGTTAACTTCGTTTATCTTTAATTCGCTACTAAAAAGGTAATGCCGTTCAAAGTTAAAACTTTACTTTAGTGTAGATCTAGCGCAGGTGACAGTTAATCGTTCTCTCGTAATAGTAAAATTCATGTTGATGGTTTTAGTGAAACGAGCAAGTGGACTAAATGTTTTACCGTTGTTTAGGTAAAAATGTTTTGATTTGAGAAGTTCAGGTAGGACATAGAAGATCAATGTAAACATGTTTAACCAATTAGTTTTATTATCACATAATTATAAATGTTATGTTTATCTAATGCGTTAAACGACAAATTGTTGCAAACAAATGTTTCCTAAAATCACTGGGTAAAATGGCCCTTTGTAGAAACTTCCACTGTGATACCAGCATTACGTACTAAACATAGCGTTCACATCTCATGCTCAAAGTAATGCCCATTGGCTGGCATACATAGGATCACTCTGCGGATGAAGGATGCCCTACTTCGTGCTACTGTTTTCTCTTTGATGGCTGTACAAGCATCAATAATGCGTTGCTTCATGTGCTCTGGTGTTGTTGGTTCATGTTGGTAAACAGCATCCTTCTCTGCTCCCCAAAGAAAATAATCCAGTAAGGTCCGGAGATCGGGCAGGCCACCTAACTGGTCCAACTCGTCCAAAACACCTACCAGGGAACTTACGGTTCAGAAGTCGTCGTACTCGTAAGGCGTTATGTGCAGGGAATCCGTCATGCTGATACCACATGACCATTCTCCGGTTCAGAGGTACGGTGTCCAAGAGAACAGGAAGATTGTGTCGTATAAATCTGGAGTACTGTCTGCCATTTTGTATGCCATTTATAAAGAAAGGTCTGATAATGGTATCTCCAATAATCCCACACCAAACATTAACTTTCCACAGACGTTGATTCTCTACCTGACGGAGCCATTTTGGATTGTCTGCGGACCAATAATGCATATTCCTCATATTGACAATTCCTTTGTTGCAGAATAATGCCTCGTCGGTAAAGAGAACATTGCAAAAAAATTTGGATTAGTCAGAAGTTTTTGCTGAGCACACCGACAAAATGTTACCCTATTGCGGAAGTCATTTCCATGAAGATCCTGGTGTAAATGAACATGGTAAGGATGAAATTTATGACGTTTAAGAATACGCTGTGCACTTTATTTCGACACACCAACTTCACGTTCAATTTGACTTGTGCTGATTTGAGGATTCACAGCTATTGTAGCGAACACAGCAACTTCAGCACGTTCATCTGTGCGTGTTCTAGGACGATGTCGAGGTATTGGATTTGAGCTTCCCGTTTCACGTAGACGAGATGTGAGACGACCAAACATCCGGCGCGAAGGCGATGACTTGTCAGTGAATCGTCTTCTGTACAGTCGTTCTGCCTGTACAGCATTTCGTCCACCTACAACAGGGTACAGTACAGGTATATAGAGTAGGGTAGAAAACAGACATATTAATTTAATAATCATAACGTTCGCTAACAGTACTATCAACAAACAAGCAATCTCATAACGTATTTCCCGTCAACGTAAATTCTCCATAGATCAGCAGCATTTCTAGCATATCTTCATGTGTGTACATTATACTGTACAGTATAAGTTCCACAACACAACGTTTATTCACAATGTGTACTACCTCCGTGCCGTCACTAGATTACTCTGATGCACGACTACACTGGCAAGCGGTGTACTGCACGCCAAAGCAACAACAAATGGGATGCTCGGAGGGTGGTGGAGTACAGGAGTTTGCATGGGTCACAAATCATAAACAAGGCGAAGTGGTAACTGTGGCAGTAGTGGGAACTGCGTTGGACACTTGACTAGTTAGAGCCAGGCCCTGCGCGACAGGCACAATGGGTCATATAAAGCATTAGATAAACCTTATTTTTGGTGTGCAGGATAAATAAAGCAACCTGAAGGGTGTACACCGATCGGTACTGGTTCATATTGTGTACGTAGATACGTAAAACGTGCAAGAGGGAAACCATTATGTGCTTATGAGAGTTGATGGCAGCAGACCGTATTATTCGTTTCGGACCTCTTGATAAGTATGGAGGTGTGATTACACATATCAATCACATCGCGATTACGGGCAGCATGGGCTTCACGCCTGAGCCTCAGGACGTGCGTTAGCAGCGCATGTCGGGTGTTTCAAGCGTCAACTTCGCGTCTCAATATCTCGGGATGTAATGGGAATATTGTGATGCAATCAACGCCATTGTGTATGTGCTTTGTGATGCTATGGATTGCTGAAGAAAAAATATAGGAGGTCCATTTAAAAAAACATAAGTTTGTGTTAAAAAACACATATGCTTTCGTTTTAGAATGTTTCCAAATATGTACATTCATGGGCCCCAGCCCTACACTGATACCGGTGAAAGTCGTTTTCCAATAGCTGTTATTGTTCCAGAGATATTTTGGGTGCACAAGATAGCTGGGACACCCTAATGCAATATAAACACCAGTTGTCATGCATGTATGTTGGCAGAGGAAAGGTATATAAAGGTCTTTAAATCACTTATGGACAAAACCATACATAAAACACAGGGGTGCAAAACAACAGTACTGTACATGCTAGACAGTAAGTGACAGCAAAGTATAATATAATATTTGAGGGTAGATGTGTGAACTAAGCTCTGCGTACATTTTTTCCACCAAGGGAATTGTTTTTTTTTTTTTTTACGTATACAGATCGAAGGCGAAGAGAGTAACCTCTCATAGTTATAAAGGTAATGATAAGAAAGGTGAAAATCCAAAGGAAACAAGAAAAAACTAGCTTTTTGTAACTTGGACAAGTTTTCCCAAACCTACTTGTGAAAACATAAGCCCACAAGACAACCACAAAACAGTAGAGTAAGTGATATAGACAATAAGTTAATATGTGATTTTTATCCACAAGGAACAACAGCATAACTAGTATTCATCTCTAAAAGGGACTATGGAATTATTGCACTTCTTAAACAGCCTCAAGTGAAACATGTTGTACTTCATAGATTTAGTGAATTTTAGGCTTATGCTAGCTGGTTTGAGGTATCCTAAGTAGAGACAGTACTTTCTGTCTAGTGTCTAGGAGTTCAAGGTCTCGCTTAGATTTGCTGTGACTTGTACAATTTGTATGTATGGCCCAACTTAATTTTGTAAGGAACAAGGAATTATAACACTTCCAGCACTCTGTTTGGGAAACTGCTACTTAACAACCACTTGAGCTTGAAATAACGGGCAAGGAAGTAAGAAGAGGAGTAGCAAAGGGACAGCGCTGCCATGGAGGTTTTAGAAGTTCTTTACTGCAGATTTATTTGAGTTCTTTGGTTTAAACCAAATAGTCTTAAGTTGCAAAGGTATTCTAATCTTGAAAGGTGTGGGAAAGCAGTCAACGTGTTGTATTGTGAGGATCTAATGTAAGTCAGACAGATTCGCATTCTCAAACTGACAATATGAGCATTCAAAACATTAAATAAGAGAATCATGTGTGTGTGTGTGTGTGTGTGTGTGTGTGTATGTGTGTGTGTGTGTGTGTGTGTGTGTGAAGTGAAATTACAGTGTGATCAAGGGAAAGCAAGACAGCTTTAAGTAGCTGATTAACAAATTGTGTGAATCACTTACTTTCACACAGCAGTCCAGATTTCCAAGTCGCGAACATCTGCGTGCCTATGTGCGTGCACCATGGGTGCACGGACACTGTATTCCATGTACAAGCCGTGACTATGAAGACTGGGTAATCACCGAGTAAGCAACTATTAAACTTGCGGACTTGTGCTGCTGACGACGAACTGTATGCTAGAAGCATCTTAAGACATTATTTTAAATTATGATACTCCAAATTAGGAATACTTGATGACTCACTCACTTCGTTGAAAATAAACAAGGGCAATGGTAATATGAACAGTAAAAGCTGTTACAATGAACATGTGTTGGAAATAACAAACAAGTAATCGACGGATCGATACAGAAGAAAAGTTGTGGTTGATTCTAACAAATAAACGTCTAACTATGGCAACTCCTCCCCAACCCATATGATTATAGTTGTGATAAGATATTTCATTTATTATTGGCATATCTCGTTTCTCAGTTGTTCAACTGATTATTTATGCGTTTTCCTAAAGTAAGGTATTAGGGTTATTTGTATTTCTGAGACTTTTGACCGACAGTTTCAAGTACAATTGTCAACCCTGCCATCTGGATGGCAAGTCTAACACTGCCTATCCGATCGTACCGAGGATCAATTTCGTGGGGAGAGCTACTCCCTTGACTACGGCAGTGAATAACTGTTCCATTGATGAACAAATTGTCATACATGTAGCTATTCGTTGTAACTATAAAGCAAGAAACTTAACTTAGTAAAACCTTTGTATCAACACTATTCTGCACTGCAAGTACAGCTGCTCGCCATACTTCTAAATCAAGAAATGTGTCTACGTAAAACCAATCAACGCTGTTCTGCAACAACTACAAGTATAACTGGTTTTCATAAAGCAAGTAAAGCAAAAGAATCGTCTACGCTAAACCTTCTCTGAACATTTGCATCGACAAATGCAGAAAATAACTGATGTTCAGTGGACCACAAAAAAATCGACTGTACTGCAAAATTCATAATTCGTGAAATCTATACTGTTAACTGTCAAGAAGCACGAACTTAGATGGTTAACAAATGTTGTTTGAGGTTAACATCCCCCTCCTCGTTAGGTTTTCCTCAGACCATTCCTAAATGGAGGTGAACGGGGGGCAGGGAAGGGGGGAATTAGCACATTAGTAAATTCGATCTCAGGTTTAATTAAAACCAAATCACATTATAACTGAAAAATATTAGCTATCACGTTGGTGTATGTATTATCAAAACCAAACTGCATATACCGTATTCACATGCTGAAATGCTGTAAACGTGAATAGAAAAATTAATATGAAATATTATTATTTGATATTTTGTAACAACACATTGTAACGCAATAGCATCATGATTTTACTTCAAGCTGCCTTCGTGTGTATGTACAGAGAAGCATGTAAACGTATGTTAGCCAAAATTAGTATTCAAGTCCAAAGAAAGAAAAACAAAGTTGCAACTAAAATGATAATGAAAAATAAGAACTGACAATATATTTGGTATTATCAAGACCATATAAGAAATGAAATTAAATAACTGCAGAAAAATGAAATGAAAGGCGTATAGAACAAGAATGGCAACATACTTGCTTATCCAGCAAATAACGTCTGTTACTATTAGGGGCTGTATAATGTAGTATTTTATTTCGAGTAACTTAAAGCGTTTTCCACATTTTAGACGATTAGTGAGATAGATTCCACAGAAGTTCCCACTCGTAATTCAAGCATTGCTATAACCATTTTTGTCCTGTTCGTTGACAATTAGAAACCATAAAATGCACAGCCGCCATTTTAGGAACCTCGCTTCTGCAACAGATTTCGCTTATGCTTTACTTGTGTTTCAGAGTCTACTGAATTGATTAGATAATACTGTAAGTAGGCTGTTTATGTTTTCTTTATGTAAGTAGGACGTAAGTAGGCTGTTTATGTTTTCTTTATGTAAGTAGGCTGTTTATGTTTTCTTATTGGCAACGTTACGTAGCGCTCTATATGAAAATCACTGGCTGTGCTGTGTGCAGTCTGTGGCTAGTTTGCATTGTTGTCTGCCATTGTAGTGTTAGGCAGCGGCAGCTGGATGTGAACAGCGCGTAGCGTTGCGCAGTTGGAGGTGAGCCGCCAGCAGTGGTGGATGTGGGGAGAGAGATGGCGGAGTTTTGTAATTTGTCATGAACTGCTATATATATGATGATATTAAGGTAAATACAGTGTTTGTTCTCTATTAAAATCTTTCATTTGCTAACTATCCCTATCAGTAGTTAGTGCCTTCCGTAGTTTGAATCTTTTATTTAGCTGGCAGTAGTGGCGCTCGCTGTATTGCAGTAGTTCGAGTAAGGAAGATTTTTGGTGAGGTAAGTGATTTGTGAAACGTATAGGTTAATGTTAGTCAGGGCCATTCTTTTGTAGGGATTTTTGAAAGGCAGATTGCGTTGCGCTAAAATTATTGTGCGTCCGTTTACGCACAGTTATGTACAAATGTTCAAAGGGGTCGTTTCAATACGTATACGGAAAATTGTTTCAAGACAAAACCTTAATTTATCTTCGCGATGTAGCTATTCCGAACACAGTCTAAGCTGAACTAAGAATTTCTGTGAATAAAACGAAACATAACTGTTATTTAATAATCGTGTGAATAATTTACTTATCCTCCGTACTGAAATATTTAAGACAAGACACGGATAACTGAAAAATCGTATACACGCAAATTCTATGTGCAGTTTCGTGATCGTCTTTGGTAGACAGAATTTCATAGTCGCTAATCAGCTCATATTTAATTTTGATGATACAGGAACTTGCGGCACGTGTCGAATATTACAACCCGTTGTTGTTGTGGTCTGCAATCATAAAACTCGTTTGATGCAGCTCTCCATGCTACTCTACCATGTGCGAGCCTCTTCGTCTCCGAATAACTACTGCAATCTACATCCTTCTGAATCAGCTTACTGTATTCGTCTCTTTGTGTCCCTCTACGACTTTAATTCCCCACTGTTCCCTCTGAACTAAACTGATAATGCATCGATTTTTCAGAATGCGTCCTTTCAAACGATCCCTT
Organism: Schistocerca cancellata; assembly: GCF_023864275.1. Classification (NCBI taxonomy): domain Eukaryota; kingdom Metazoa; phylum Arthropoda; class Insecta; order Orthoptera; family Acrididae; genus Schistocerca; species Schistocerca cancellata. Next base: position 613,917,925 of record NC_064630.1, on the reverse strand, counting down.
CTTTTAGTCAAGTTGTCTCGTCTCCCTAATTCTGTTCAGTATCTCTACACTAATTACGTGATCTATGCATCCAGTTTTCATCATTCTTCTGTAGCTCCACATTTCTAAAGCCTCTATTCTTTGTGTAAACTTTTTATCGTTCCTGTTTCACTTCCACACATGGTTCCATTGAGAGAAATTGTTGTGACTTGGCAAGACAGCCAAGCCACTAGGAGGAAGCCGAAAGGCACGTGTTTAAGCTAACGCAGGCTGGCGTGAGGTCTGGAACAGTTAAAGGAGTTGAGTCTAGTAAAAAAAGTACGGAGCTTCTGGAATACTTAACTTTAATCCACAATTGGTGAACATCGGTCCGACGGCACAGGCATCACAAGATAAATAGCAAATGATAAAGGCGCCTTGCCAGGTCGTAGCAAATGACGTAGCTGAAGGCTATGCTAACTATCGTCTCGGCAAATGAGAGCGTAATTTGTCAGTGAACCATCTCTAGCAAAGTCGGCTGTACAACTGGGGCCAGTGCTAGAACGTCTCTCTAGACCTGCCGTGAGGCGGCGATCGGTCTGCAATCACTGACAGTGGCGACACGCGGGTCCGCGGCCGATTTAAAGGCTACCACCTAGCAAGTGTGGTGTCTGGCGGTGACACCACATTCCTCCCCCGCAAATCGGCGTACGGTTGTATTATAAGGCTTCCGCCCGCCGTGGGGAGGACCCCATGTTGACGTATGAGACGAGGTGGGGAGCCTAACAACAGGCGAGGCTGTGCCACCCGCACCCTGCCATTCGGCCCGAGGGGAGCTAGGAAACGCCTGAAAACCTAGTCCAGGGTGCACGCCAACATGCGGTGTATGCGCCCGTAGAGAGACAGGAGGGGCCGAAGGGTCGATCTCCATTGGGGCGGGGCACCCGACGGGCGAAGCCGTCCTATGGTCCGGAGCGGGCAAGAGTTCCATGTCGGAGGACAACTGGTCACGGGAAGCGATCGGCGGCGCGTGACCCAAGGAGGCGCCCGGCGGTTGCAGCGACGCGTCCACTGCGGGCGTCGCCGGCGGGAGAACAGGTGGCGGCGGCGGCAGCGGCGGCGGCGCGTCGCCATGGGGCAAAATGGAAGGCATCGTCGGTAACACCTGGGGCTGAGGCGAGCCATTAAATGGGTCCCCAGGGCGCTGACCGGACGGCACCGTCGCTGAAAGCAGACGGGCAGCGGCAGATCCCGTGCGACGACAGAGTCATAGCTGATTGAGATGCCGACGCACCTCACCAGAGGTCCCAAAAACCAAATACATCGCTCGGCCGAGGCAGCGAAGAATACACCCTTCGAGCCAACGCCGTTAACCTCGATAGTTGCGATAGTATACAACGTCGCTTGGGGCAAAAGCAAGTGTCTGCCGCTGCAGAGGAACCTGATGCGGTGGATGTAGCAAAGACATCAAGGTGCGATGAGAGCGACAATGAAGCAATTCAGCCGGCGAGCGACCATCTCGGGGCTGAGAGCGATACGAGGACAAAAAGAGCAATAACGCGTCTTCCAGAGAAAGCGACTCTTTCAACTTCAACTTCTGTGACTTGAAAGCCCTAACCAAACGTTCAGCGGCACCGTTGGACTGTGGCGAAAACGGCGCGGACGTCAGATGTTGAATATCATTGGCCTTGCAGAATGACTGAAATTCTGCGGACATGAATTGTGGGTCATTGTCGGAAACAATAGTCTGTGGAAGACCTTCAATGCAAAAGATAGCGGATAACGCTTGGATGGTGGCAGAAGACGTCGTGGAAGACATCCGGACAACAAAAGGAAAATTACTGAATGAATCTACCAGAACCAACCATCGAGCATTCCAGAATGGACCAGCAAAATCGATGTGTAAGCGTTGCCAAGGGGAAGTGGCTTTTGGCCATGCCTGATTGTTGTTCGGCACACACCATGCAAGAAGAGCACATATTCGTAATCGCGGCATTGATTCCGAACCAAGTACAGTGCTGACGAGCAAGGTGTTTCGTTCTCACTATACCCCAATGTCCTTGGTGGAGAAGCTTTAAGACAGAGGACTGTAACGAACGTGCTACCACGACCCTGGACTGATCATTATCTGAACGCAACAACAAAACACCACGTCGTGCAATAAGCCTCTCCTTGTGAGCAAAAAATCTACGAACCAATGGATCCCCGATCCGTGACTTGGACAAGGGCCATTGCGTAGCAACAAAACGCAAAACGGTAGCAAGGACAGGATCGGCTGCTGTGGCTGTAGCTACACGACGAAAATCAATCGGAAACGATTCGACTTCGTCATCGGTTTCCGAATCAATGAAAATGCAAACAAGTTAGGAGGAATCGAATGCTCTATCCTCAGCAACAGGCAAACGGGACAACGCATCGGCGTTACCGTGCTTAGCAGTGGACCGATACAAGTTATCGTAGCGGTACCGCGAGAGGAAAATAGACCAGCGAATGAACTTCTGCGCTGTACGTGGAGGTACAGGCTTGGTCGGATGAAAAAGCGATGTCAAAGGTTTGTGGTCTGTGATGATGGTAAAGTGACGACCATACAAGAAATCATGAAACTCTGTAACACCAAATACGAGAGCCAATGCTTCTTTCTCGATCTGTGAATAATTTCGTTGCGCAGACGAGAGCAATTTGGACGCAAAGGCAATAGGGCGATCGTGCGATTCATCTTTGTGCGCAAGCACAGCACCGATCCCGAAATCCGATGCATCCACCATCAACAAAAGGGGCTTCCGGGGATCGAATGGCGTAAGGCAAGTATTGGAAAGCAACGCCGATTTCAACTGGCGAAAGGCGCGTTCGCATTCCGTCGTCCAGACGAACTGAACACCTTTACGGCGTAAGCGATGAAGCGGAGCTGAAATGGAAGAGGCGTGGCGCACATAGCGATGATAGTAATTTATTTTACCCAGCACACTCTGTAGCTGCTTCAAATTCTGCGGCGAAGGCAAGTCCTGTATGGCACGGAGGTGCTCTGGACTGGGATGTATGGCTTGTGAATTGAGTATATGTCCCAGATATGGCAAATCATGAGCAAAAAACACACATTTGTCCTTCCGCAAGCGAAGACCATTTTGTCGCAAGACCTGAAATAATGTCCTGAGATGGGCTAAATGTTCTTCTTCCGTCTTTCCGGAGATCACAATATCGTCCAGATAGTTTGCTGCAGTAGGGACCGACGCACAAACAGTTTGTAAATATTGCTGAAACAATGCAGGGGCGGATGCACACCCGAATGGCAGTCGTTTGAATCGGTACAAACCAAGATGCGTGTTAACTTCCAAAACGCGCTGGGATTCTTCGTCCATCGGTATTTGCAAGTACGCATCTGCTAGGTCCAACTTCGAAAAATATTTATCCGGGCACAGTTTGTCAAAAAGATCTTCCGGGCGGGGTAAAGGAAAAGTTGCAGTCACTAGTTGTGGATTCACTGTTGCCTTGAAGTCCACACAAAGTCTCAATTTTCCGGAAGGTTTTCGCAAAATTACTGAGGGTGAAGCCCAGAGAGAAGCCTGCACACGTTCAAATACACCTTGTGATTCCAAATCGTCTAATGTTCTTGCGACCTCATCACGCAATGCGTGGGGAACATTGCGCGCTCTGAAAAATTTCGGTTGCGCGTTGACTTTCAGTTCCAAATGTGCTTTATAGTTCTTAGCGCAACCGAGGCCCAGTGCAAAAATGTCTGCAAATTCTTCACATAGACGAGAAACACTGGCTGAAGGCACAGTCTGGCTCACTGACAGGACCTGATTTACTATAGACAAGGTAAACAACTGAAATAAATCGAAACCAAACAAGTTCACTGCAGAAGAAGAACGAAGGACGTAAAATGACACAAGTTTTGTTTGTCCCTTGTTTGTGGCAAGAAGGCTGCACTGTCCTAACACAGGGATCGCTTGTCCAAAATAACTAGTTAGCTTAACATTTGCGGCACGCAACGGAGGTGTGCCCAGCTGTTTGTACGTGTCGTGATTGAGTAGTGAAACTGCAGCTCCGGAATCGAGCTGGAACAGTATCACTTGGCCGTTAATGTCCAAATCAACAAAAAGTTTATTGTCCTGCTGACAACAAGAGCGACTGCCTCGTGAACGTGAACTGACACTGGTACAGAATCACTTGCGACTTGACGGGATTTCCAGCGATGTCGACGCACAATCATTGTGGGACGAACACAGTCACTGTTAGAGTAGCACTGGGCGGAGTGGAATGAACTACATGAATTTCCATAGGCGAAGTTTCACGAGCCTGAGTATCCTTGGTTCGAATTCGGCGCGAAGCAAAGGGCCTGGAATGGTTGTGAGTGTCCGTTCTGAGCTGTTTCTGGCAAACACTTTGAACATGTTCTTTTTGATTACAGAAAAAGCAAATAGCTTGGCGTAACGGGCAATTCTCACGCGAATGTCTAGTAGCACACTGCGGGTATGATTTCACTGCATTTGCATGCTGGCACAGGACATGTGGCTGAGAGCCAGGCGGCTTTGGCGTGCCCGGCGCGAGGACTGTTTACTGTTCCGTGCAGCTCGCCCGGCGGGCCGGTTAACGTGACACACAGGTGGCGAAGTTTGAAATGATTCCTGAGCAAAGTCAAGTGTGTCCTGCCGATCCAATATGTCCATCACTTGTTGAAGGGAGGGATTGATTAGTTTCAAAATCTGTTCCCGTATATGAACATCAGAAACGTTCTGTGCAACTGAATCGCGTACCATAGTACCTGAATAACGGAGTCCACATTCACACTCAAAAGCACAATCCCTAGTAAGGCCTTGCAAGGTTGCAACCCACTCCTGATTAGTCTGACCGGCCGTACGTTTTGTACGAAAGAACGTATACCGTTTGGCAACTACATTGACTGATTCTTTCAAATATGCATCTAATGCAGACAAAATTTCGTCGTAGGACAGAGTTGCTACGTCGCGTTGGGGAAACAATTTGACTGTCACACGGTATGTGGACACGCCGACACACGATAATAAGAACGGCTGCCGCTCGTTACCTTGAATTCTGTAGGCGGCGAGATGGAATCCAAATTGGCGTGACCACTCCGTCCAGCTTTCCAGTGCCGCATCAAAAGGACGAAAAGGTTGTGCAACTGCGTGTTGTGGCTGCGGTAGCGGTGGAGCGGCGGCCACTGCATCGTTTTGCAGTGCAAGTTGACCCTGGAACAGCTGTCCAAGGGCATCCAATAAGGCCTGCGTCTGCTGATTCTGCAAGCGATAAAATTCGGACAGTACATCTAAAGAATGTGGCGAAGCCATTACACAAGTAAATCAGCAGTATCAATACGATCACAAAATCCTCGTCGTCAAACCATTGTCACTTGGCAGGACAGCCAAGCCACTAGGAGGAAGCCGAAAGGCACACGTTTAAGCTCACGCAGGCTGGCGTGAGGTCTGGAACACTTAAAGGAGTTGAGTCTAGTAAAAAAAGTACGGAGCTTCTGGAATACTTAACTTTAATCCACAATTGGTGAACATCGGTCCGACGGCACAGGCATCACAAGATAAATAGCAAATGATAAAGGCGCCTTGCCAGGTCGTAGCAAATGACGTAGCTGAAGGCTATGCTAACTATCGTCTCGGCAAATGAGAGCGTAATTTGTCAGTGAACCATCTCTAGAAAAGTCGGCTGTACAACTGGGGCCAGTGCTAGAACGTCTCTCTAGACCTGCCGTGAGGCGGCGCTCGGTCTGCAATCACTGACAGTGGCGACACGCGGGTCCGTCGTATACTAACGGACCGCGGCCGATTTAAAGGCTAGCACCTAGCAAGTGTGGTCTCTGGCGGTGACACCACAGAAATAGCTTTAGGAATGACTTCCCAACACTTATCCTTATATTAGATGCTGGCAAACTTCTGTTTTTCAGAAATGATTCCTTGGCGTTGCTACCATACATTTCATAACCTCTCTACTTCGACTGTCAGTTATTTCGCTGCCCAGATAGCAAAACTGATCTACTGCTTTATATGTCTTGTTTCCTAATTAATTCCCTTAGCATCACCTAATTTAACTTTACAACAGTCCACTATCTCTCTTTTTTTTATTTTTATTTTTTTTATAGGAGATTCTCCCGGGTTTCGTGCGCCTATTGAAAACAGTAAAGACTGCCAGTCTTGCTTGCGAGAGAAGTCCACTACACACAGTAAGCGTCTACAACGGAGGTGTGAGCTGTGTCGAAGGGACTGGGTGGTTTTTAGGTTAGAGGGTGTCAGAACCGGCGTCCATTTAAAAGGGGACAGGTAAAACACTACAAGGTAGTTGTAGCAACAATCGGTATTGTAGTTGTAAATTGTCTCAGCTGTATTGGGAAAGACGCAGAGCTCCAAGCCCTAATATAAAGCGCCGAAGCTTAATTAGTTATAGGTACAGATAGCTGGCAAAAGCCGGAAATAGGTTCACCCGAAATTTTTTCAAACGACCTAACAGTGTTCAGAGAGGATAGATTAAATGCAGTTGGTGGTGGAGTATTTATTGCTGTCAGAAATAGTGAAATTGAAGTAGTTATTTGCTGCGAAATAGTATGGGTAGATGTTATACCTGACCGTCGGACTAAACCATTAACTGGATCGTTTTACCGAGACCCAGACTCAGAAGATATAGTTGCTGAACAGTTCAAGGAAAACTTTAGTCTCATTTCAAATAGGTGCCCCACTCGTACAATTATAGTCGGTGGTGACTTCAATATACCCTCGACATGCTGGAAAAATTATACGTTTAAAGCCGGCGACAGGTAGAAAACGTCATCCGAATTTGTACTGAATGCTTTCTCAGAAAATAGTTTTGAACAATTATTTCATGAGCCCACTTTAAGCGCAAATGGTTACGAAAGCGTACTTGACATCTTAGCGACAAATAATCGTGGACAAATACGGAGTAACATGACGGATACAGGAATTAGTGACCACGAGGTAGTTGCTGCTAGCCTCAATAGCGTATCACCCACAACGATCAATAAAAACCGCAAAGTACATCTACTTAATAAAAGCTGACAAAAATGCCCTTAATGCCTTTTTAAGATACAGTCTCTACACCTGCCGATCTGATCATGTAAGGGTAGGACAAGTGTGGAATGATTTCAGAGAGATTGTATCGACTGCAATCGAGAGAGATATACAGAGTGAGTCACCTAACATTACCGCTGGATATATTTCGTAAACCACATCAAATACTGACATCGATTCCACAGACCGAACGTGAGGGGCTAGTGCAATTGGTTAATACAAACCATAAAAAAATGCACCGAAGTCTGTTTTTTAACACAAAACTACGTTTTTTTAAATGGAACCCCGTTAGTTTTGTTAGCACATCTGAACATATAAAGAAATACGTAATCAGTGCCGTTTGTTGCATTGTAAAATGTTAATTACATCCCGAGATATTGTAATCTAAAGTTGACGCTAGAGTACCACTCCTCCACTGTTCGATCGTGTGTATCGGAGAGCACCGAATTACGTAGGGATCCAAAGGGAACGGTGATGGACCTTAGATACAGAACAGACTGGAACAGCACATTACGTCCACATGCTAACACCTTTTTATTGGTTTTCTTCACTGACGCACATGTACATTACCATGAGGGGTGAGGTACACGTACACGTGGTTTCCGTTTTCAATTACGGAGTGGAATAGAGTGTGTCCCGACATGTCAGGCCAATAGATGTTCAATGTGGTGGCCATCATTTGCTGCACAAAATTACAATCTCTGGCGTAATGAATGTCGTACACGCCGCAGTACATCTGGTGTAATGTCACCGCAGGCTGCCACAATACGTTGTTTCATATCCTCTGGGGTTGTAGGCACATCACGGTACACATTCTTCTTTAACGTACCCCACAGAAAGAAGTCCAGAGGTGTAAGATCAGGAGAACGGGCTGGCCAATTTATGCGTCTTCCACGTCCTATGAAACGTCCGTCGAACATCCTGTCAAGGGTCAGCCTAGTGTTAATTGCGGAATGTGCAGGTGCACCATCATGCTGATACCACATACGTCGACGCGTTTCCAGTGGGACATTTTCGAGCAACGTTGGCAGATCATCCTGTAGAAACGCGATGTATGTTGCAGCTGTTTGGGCCCCTGCAATGAAGTGAGGACCAATGAGGTGGTCGCCAATGATTCCGCACCATACATTTACAGTCCACGGTCGCTGTTGCTCTACCTGTCTGAGCCAGCGAGGATTGTCCACGGACCAGTAATGCATGTTCCGTAGATTCACTGCCCCGTGGTTTGTGAAACCCGCTTCATCGGTAAACAGGTAGAACTGCAACGCATTCTCTGTTAATGCCCATTGACAGAATTGCACTCGATGATTAAAGTCATCACCATGTAATTGCTGATGTAGCGACACATGAAACGGGTGAAAGCGGTGACGATGAAGTATGAGCATGACACTACTTTGACTCAGTCCACCGGCTCTCACAATGTCCCGTGTACTCATGTGTGGGTTCATGGCAACAGCAGCTAACACACCAACTGCACCCGCTTCTCCTGTGACGGGCCTGTTACGGACCCGTTTACGTGCTACGACCATACCTGTTGCATACAGTTGGCGGTAGATGTTTTGCAATGTACGGCACGTTCGATGCTCTCTGTCCGGGTACCGTTCTGCATACACCCTGCAGGCTTCAGCTGCATTACGTCGACACTCGCCGTAGATGAGTATCATCTCCGCCTTTTCAGAGTTCGAATACACCATGGTCACAGTTCCTACAACACTACACTATCACAGACGTCTGGTAACACGGTGTACTACAGTTGGTCTGCGAGCGGAGACGAATGAAGAATAACAATAGCAGCAAGCGCTACATGCGGACACTGCGACAGCTTGACGAAACCACAACAGTGCACTACAACCACACTCGTAAACACGGTCGTCATCGTAAACATGTCCCTGCAGATGCTGCTCGCCGACCGTGGCCCGTGTTTGTTACAACACGCAACTGAACGTCGGAGGTTTCAAGCGTCAACTTTAGGTTACAATATCTCCGGTGCTAACAAAACTAACGTGGTTCCATTTACTAAAAGATAGGTTTATGTTAAAAAACATACTTCCGTGCATTTTTGTGTGGTTTATATTAAACAATTACACTAGCCCCTCTCCTCACGTTCGGTCTGTGGAATCGGTTCGTCAGTATTTGATGTGGTTTACGAAATATATCCAGCGGTAACGTTAGTTGACTCACCCTGTATACACCACATTAATTCATAAGTTATGGTACTGATTCCCAATGTTACACAAAACAGGTCAGATCGCTATTGTAGAGACAGCGACAAAAGCATGCCAAATTTAAAAGAACGTAAAAGACCCAAGATTGACAAATTTTTGCAGAAGTTCGAGAAACAGCGCGTGATTCAATGTGAGATGCTTTTAATAATTTCTGAAACGAAACTCTGTCTCGGAATCCGGCATAAAACCCAAAGATGTTCTGGTCATTCATACAGCACAGCAGTGGCAAGACGTAATCAGTACCTTCACTGCGTGATAACAACGGTGAAGTCACTAATGACAGTGCCACTAAAGCAGAGTTATTAAACACGGTTTTCCGAAACTCCTTCACCAAATAAGACGAAGGAAATATTTCTGAATTCCAATCAAGAACAACTGTCAAGATGAGAAACATAGAAGTGGATATTCTCGGTGTAGCAAATAGTTTAAATCACTTAATAAAGGCAAGGTCTCCGGTCCAGATCGTATTCCAGTCAGATTCCTTTCATAGTGTACTGATACAATAGCTCCATATTTAGCAATTATGTACAGCCTCCCGCTCATAGAAAGATCCGTACCTAAATACAGAAAAAGTGCGCAAATCACACCAATACCCAAATTGGGAAATAGGAGTAATCCGCTGAATTACAGGCCCAAGTTAGTAAAGTCGATTTATATTAGGGGTTCGGAACATATACTGTGTCCGAACAATATGAATTACCGCGAAGAATATGATTTATTGACATAAAGCACTGATTCAGAAAACATCGTTCTTGTGAAACACAACTAGCTCTTTATACTCATGAAGTAATGAGTGTTATCGACGGCGGATGTCAAATTGATTCCTTGTTTTTGGATTTCCAGAAAGCTTTCAACACCGTATAAAATAAATAAAATAAATAAATATTATTTGAATATTAATTATTCTATCTGTATGATGGTGATTGTGATTGTAATTGTAATAAATATTTGCTTATCTGGAACGTGGACGTTTAATTATTCGGTATCAGACGCTTGACAATGGCTTTCTCATAAAGGCAATGTTACTCGTAGTTGACCGTGAAATAAAACTGAAATAATCGGACTTCGTAAATAAATCGTTTCCAAAGACTGCTGCGGTAGGTGCGGACTCATAATCTAAATCTCAATATTTCAATAATTTGCCAGCCATGTCAATACGTCGTACAGAGGTAATTGTCTACTAAACATAAAAAAAGTTACACAGTTAGTTAAATCAGATATATTCAATGAATAAGCCTACAGTTCATAATCCTACTTACTTTTATAAATATAAATTCTTTACAGAATCGAGTGCCTAGTCTGGTTGCAACTCGCAGTATTCTTCTATAACATGAAATATGGCGGTGTGCCAGACAATAGAATAAAATACGTGCTTCTCGCACCACTTCTACCAGAGCTCTCTCCTTTCTTAATCAAACATAAGAGTAACGTAATTGTGCTTTTGTTTTATCAGCGACACAGCGCTGCAGTTGTGTGCCATAGGCTTTATTTATTTGTCACTGATTATTTATTTAATTAATATTTCGCGTTTCCGAGGAAACTCACACTCGGCATGCAAATGTGCCTTTATATTGCCCCCTGAATTGCGAGGCGAAAGGACACACCTGCAGGCGAGCAATTCACCTAAAGGCACAAGAAAATCTAAGTTATCTACAACTATTTACATGACCTACATTATACACATTATATACAAAATTTGAATGACGCGGGTGCGCCGTAAAAGTTCTTTATGTTGGCAGATAGAGTGCGCGCATGCGCAGAAGCGTCTGTGTGACTCCGGCACTGCCGTTATATCGTACAGTTAGATCACGCGGCACAGTATTGCAGTTCATATTGTTCGTGTGCGCGCGTTTCTCAGTCGTTGCACAAAGAAAATATTCAACCAAGATTATATATGAAGACTACATTCTATGACAGGTAACTTAGTTTTAAATTTACAATATTTGTTATAACACAATACAACGCAGATTGTTGAATGTTCTTAGTTACATAGTATTGTTTTGAAATACTTCAAAGAAAAATGTCCGTATGTTTCAGGTGCGTTGACCTATACACATCGTGTCGTTATTACAGTTCATATTCATCTGCTGCACAATAATTTTTTTTTTACACGTTAGTATCGTCGTGGTAAAGTTTTTTGATCACAGTAACATCGTTGTATAACAACGTGATTAATACATAAGCGTGTCCATTTCCCATTTCCATTATAGTCGTTGTGATACAGTTCGTTGTGACTAAAGGTATTGCTCATTACAGATCAGACGTGACCCGTCGAGTAATTGGTCCACGTGCAGTTCGTTTTTTTTTTTTTTACATTCCGTGGAAGCTTGGTTGCAGAACCTCGGACGGCACATAGCTGGCGTCGATCCTTGGACAGTCCAGGTAAGAGTGTCCGTCACATTTCGAGAACATTTCATTCCCTGAAGTTCCAACCAAAATTCTTCCACCCGTCGTGTTGTTTTCTGGACAGGCACTTTGTGTCCATTTAATCCAGTTAACATCTTGAAGTTAGGTACTGTAGTAATGTCACTAGACGATGCACGAATTATGCCCTTCACATTTTCAGGTTTTTTTTGCTGAATATAGCTCACCTAAATGTTCGTAGTTATTAATCAAAGAAATCATTCATCACGTTTACATAGATACGCTGCATAATGAATGGCATTAACCGTTTCTTTCACATAGGTTTCTGCGTAGTTGCAGAGTTAGTAATGTTCGTTAATGTCCGTGAACAGAGGTTCACTATGCAATGTCTTTTTGGCACTCGTTTTGTTCAAATTTTTTTTTACATAGTAACAGTTACATGATACATCAGTTAAAAAAAAAAAAGTAATTATACATACACACGTCACATATTTTCTTAGCATAAACATAATACAGTTGCACATAAACATGTTTGCATCATCATTACATAGCTATAGGTTATTACATTGTGTCACGTGATGTCATCTGAAATTAAGATAGGTTAGACACAACATTCATTACATCAGTAGGCAAGACCAGGCGTTTTCACTACTCAATAAATATTCAAAATAGTAAGAGAGAGAAAATGTTCGATTCCTCGCGTTTTGTGCGTGTGTGTAGAGTGTCTGTGTGGCCTTGACTACTGATAGATGCTTTTCGTGTTGAGAGATGTGCGTCTAATCTATTTCTCAAAGTAAAAGATCGCTTCATAGATGACATCTGTCGGTTCGTCAGTGGTACCTACAATAACAAATGTTCCGTGAAAAATTAATATATCATTCACTGCTACGTAATCATAAATTTTATTTTGATATTCCGTCTTCCAGGTGGTGGCGCGCGCTGAAAGAAGAGTTCTTCTGCCTTCAACTGCGACTCTGGAACCGCTGAAATGAAAATTTCTACACTACTTATTATCTGTGTTGTAACAACAGTGTTTTTCGAGTTGCTTAGCAATTTTTTGATGGGTATGACTTTGACATTATTCAGCATGAAATGCTCTAAGATCTCGGTGTGCGTATAGCCCAATAATTTTGTTAGTTCTACGATGTTGTAACAGATACGCACCAGGATGCGGTATGTTAACAATTATATAAGGTCCTTCATATAGCAGACGCCACTTAGCGTTGCGTCGTTTGAGTGCTACAGATTTATGATGAGTACGAAGTAGTACAAGCATTCCTACCTCGAATTTTTGTTTTCTTTTTATTATGTTTCTGTGATGTTTGTTTCGTATCTGTGCGTGATGTGTCAGCGTAGTCAATACTTCTTTTATTTTTTGTTCAGGTGTGATTTCCTTGTCTGACAACTTAGGTAATGGTTCTATCCACTGATCGTTCTGTTTGCAATTGAACATGATCTCGTTAGGTGTGTAATTTGTATCATAAATATTTAAGTTATTGTGTACGTCTTCGAAAAGACTTAGGTAGGACACCCAATTAGTATGTTTTGATGAAATATAGGTCCTCATGAATCGATTTAATTCTCGGAAAAGTCTCTCAGTCGCGTTACATTGTGGACTAAACCTCGAAATAAATATACTTTTAATGTTATTGTCCTTCAAGAAATTTCTCCATTTGTACCTAGAGTAGTATGCTGCATTATCTGACAGAATTGCTTTAGGTTTTCCCACGTGCGTCAGGTAATCACTTGAGAATCTTCGTATTATAGCACTTGCAGTGGCGGATTTTAAAGCATAAAGTTTGACATGTTTAGAAAATATATCGTAAAAAGCTAAGATATATTTGACGCCTCCAGAGCTTGCTGGATGCGGTCCACTGATGTCAGTACACAGAATTTCCAAGGGTTTACTAGGTAAAATAGAATGTAAATCTGTTTTTGTGGATAAATTCTGAGGTTTTGATTTTTGACATATGACACATGTTTTCAGTTCCCTGTAAATTTTTCTTCTCATATTGCTAAAATAACAGTATGTGCTGAGCTTTGCCAAACACTTTTTCGTCCCATAATGACCCCAAACTAAGTGTGTGTGCCAAATTATATTACGTTCAGACTCTTTGGGAATGCATACACACCAGTTAGTATCATTTGGATGTCGGCGGTAAAATAACACATCATTGTGTAACTTGTAATACATAGTCGAAGGATGATTGTGTTTTTCTACCAGTAATGTTATTATCTTATACCAGTGAGGGTCAGATTTTTGTAATTTAGCCATGTTTCTGCACATATCAATATAATATTGGTGATACTGCTTGTCTTGCATTAAGAGAATCCTGTAGTCATTTATATTTTCTAAGTCACTGTTGGTATCATTCATACCTTGTGGAAGTCTAGACAAAGCGTCTGCAATGGTGTTGTCCTTACCTTTTATGTACTTAATTTCAAAAGAGTAGTTCTGAAGTGTAACTGCCCATCGTGATAGTCTAGGATGTACAAGTTTACAAGTTAACAAAAATGTCAGGGCCTGGTGATCAGTGTAAATTACTGTATGTTTTCCAAATAAATAATAATTGAATTTCTTGAATGCCCATACTATGGAAAGTGTTTCTAACTCAGTAGTGGAGTATGTACGCTCACATTCAGTTAGAGTACGACTTGCAAACCCAATAATTCTTATCTGTTCCTTTTCTTTATTCTTTACAACTTGAAATAAGCAACATCCCAAGCCAGTTCGTGAAGCGTCACATGTCATACAAAAGTCTAAATTGAAATCTGGATGGCTCAATAAGTTTGCACCCACTAAAGCATGTTTAATTGTATTAAAGTCATTCTGGCACTGTTCCGACCAGATCCAAACTTGATTCTTTCTGAGTAGATTTAGCAGATGTTTACTGTTTAAAAGTGATTGTGGCAAAAAAGTCTGAAAAATGAACATAGTCCAAGGAATGATTTCAACTGCTTTTTAGTACGAGGGCTAGGAAAGTTTCTGATAGCATCTAATTTACTGGGATCCGGACGTATGCCCTGCGAATTAATGATATGTCCTAAATACTTTATCTCACTGCAACCAAACTTTGATTTTCTAAGATTGGCTGTGACTCCAGCTTGTGCAAATTTTTCTTAAATTCTTTGAAGTGTGTCAACGTGTTCCTTCCAAGACTGTGTAGCTATCAGTATATCATCTACATAGTGTGTGACTGTCTCAACTAAATCATCGCCAAGCACGGTATCCAGGGCTGTAATGAATACCCCAGAGCTGACATTCAGTCCGAAAGGTAGAACACAAAACTGATAGGTTCGCCCCCCGAACATAAATGCAGTATATTTCCGTGAATCAGGAGTGATACCCACTTGCCAAAACGAATTAGCGAGATCTATTGTGGAAAAATATTTTGCATCTAGAAATTTCTGTAATTGCTCTTCTAAATTTTCGGGTTTTGTGTGAACCGGTAAAATTATTTCATTAATTGCTCGTGCGTCTAACACTAACCTAATGCTTCCATTTGATTTTTTGACAATAAGTAGAGGACTACAATTAGGTGAGGTGGATGGTTCAATGACCTTCCAGTCTAACATTTGTTTTAATTCTTGCCACACAGCAGGTCGTTGAGATAACGGTACGTTATATGTCTTGTGGTAGAAGATCTTGTGAGGCTTAACTTCAATCTTGTATACATACGTGTTGATAACACCTAATCGTTTGGTAAAAACTTGTAAATATTTGGATAACACTTCCTGTAGTTTTATACGTTCATGTACACTGAGAGCTGTAGCTTCACTTATCTTATGATCAAGCAATGTTTTCAAGTCCATTAGCTCTGTGTCAGATGAGTGTGTTTGCATATCTTGAATGTCATTGTCAAGTACTAACTGAACCTTGTACCCTGTACAGTGTTTGTCATGCTTTAGAGTTCTCCTGTCCAAATCAATAATAATTACACTGCCTTTATCATTTAAAATACATTTACCTTTGGAGAAGTCTATAATAGAGTCCTTCTCGCTCATAATATCTATTCCTAATATGCAATTTGTCGCAAGGTTTTGTACAACCAGGAATGGCCATTGTACGGTTCCATTACCTATTTTAATGTTTACAAAAACTTGCTTCGTAACCCTACATGACTTATTACCTAGTGCAGTAGTTATTTTACAGTTTTGGGCAGGAAACTCAGGCACAGGTTCCAATTCACACATCTTTTTATAGAAATTAAAAGACAAAACGCTCACAGCTGCACCTGTATCTAGGATAATAGTAGTTGGAATCCCACCTACTACACCAGTAGTAGATGCTAAAACAATTTCATTTGTGTTTGAACGACATTGTGTACTGTCTTGTAAAAGTTCATCTGATATATTCTCATTGTGGTTGTATCTTATAAATAAAACAGGTAATTTTTGTTTAGAATTATTCGGCATATCATTATTCTGTTGTTCAAGTGTGGTGTCAAATAACTGATTAACATTGCAGTCGCCCCGCAAGAATTCTTCAGCCACGACCTGGGGCATAGAAGTGACTGTTTCTAGTTTGTTGGATTAGCATTTGTACTAGGTACTGACACAGATTGAGGTTGTGCATCAGGTGTCATTTCTATTATATTCACATTCGGATATTGCCTATTATGATCTCCAAACTTTTGCGGTTGTTGTTGCTGTTGCGCATTATAACTTACCTGTCGGTCGTAAGGTATGCTCCAATTTTGTCCTGGTGGCTGCTGTGGTAAAGCAGAGTTTGAATGGAAGTACTGATCGTTACGAGTCCAACCTTGATGCTGTCTTGGCTCGTAGTTATTATTATTTCTATTTCTGTTTGTGTTTTTGTTGTTGCCTTTGTATCCGTTGTTACCATTGTAGTTATTACCGCGGTGCCTTTTGTATGGATTGCCGCATGAAGTGTTATTACTGTTGTAACTATTGTTTGTATTGGAATACGCGTGTTGATTTTGATTTTCGTATTGAAACGGCATGTGAGTTTGCTGTTTTTGCTGTACCGCGTATCCAACTGTGGCCGCGCCAGAATTGAGTTGGCAAGCCTGCATGTTTTGCATACCACTAGTGTAAACTTTGTGGCTGCTGTTTTGCCGCGCGAAGCGCTGATCTTCAAGTAACATGTCAACCGAATCTAAGGCTGTTAAAAAATAATCTGAATCGTCATCCGGGATATGTAGGAGTTTTTCTTTAATGTTGAAAGGCAATTTGGCCTTCAACGCACGGAGTATATCACGCGTTGCGACTGGTTCGTCTAAAAAGTGTCCCATGTTCAAGTATTTTTCAAAATATCTGCGTAAGTTGCCATTTTTACTGTTAAAAGTTTCAGGTTCTAAAATTTGTCTTCTGAGTCGCTCCTGGACGGATTGCGACCAGAATTTGTTCAGAAAAGCACGCTCAAACTCACTGTACGTGGTACATACGTCAGCTTGACTGTATGCCCAGACAGCTGCATCGCCTTGGATGTAACCGACAATATATGATATCTTTTTCCGGTCACTCCAAGTGCGTGGAAATGCGTTACTAAAAGATTTAAGAAAAATCACCGGATGAATGGTTCGTTTTTCTGGGATAAAAATCTGAAATTGCCTGTGTTTCATTAAGCTTTCTTCTTCCTTCGTATTGTGATATGGATTTATTCCACTGTAATTACTGGTATGTTCAGCTGGCGAGTAATTACGATAATGTTGCTGTGGTTTACCATGATAATAGCTTGTGTTTGTGTTTGCACATCGTGGTATGTGTTGTAGTCGTGGTGTGTTTTGTTCTTGTGTGTTTGTCGTGTGCGGTATGTGTGTGTCATACTCGAATGTATATTGGTTCCTGAACTGTGCATTTTGACTGATATTTTCGTTACATTCAGACTGTGGTCGATCGGTGAATTGTCTCATGGGTTCAGTGACGGATTGTACTGCGTCACTGATCAGCTGTTTGTTATTAGTAATGTATTGCGCTACGGAGTCGTGCACAATTGTTGGTAAATTTTCACGTAAGCATCTATCAAAATGTTTGTCTTTGTTCACTACCCAATCATGAAATTCTTTATTAATATTTTGAAAATGAGCTGTGGCATCAGATTGTAAGATGTCAGTCAGGTGTTGTTCAACATTGTCAAATTTATTCTGTACGTCAGTAATTCGTTTTTCAAGGTTGTCATGTACTGAAGGATATGTTTGAATTTGTTCAGTAAGAACTTCACACGTGACATTAAGGTTTTTTACTTGTGTCTGTAAAAGTGCTACGTCAGTTGTAGTCTTTTCTTGTCTCGTATTAAGCTGGGAAAATTTAGTACTGAGTTCAGTCATCTGTTTGGTCAGTGTGGCCTCTATAAGTTCCACACGTTTACATAAAGTGTCATTACCTGTCTTGAGTGCTATGAGGTCAGATTTAATTGCGTCATTTTGTGTCTGTAAGGTTGCCATGTTTTCGGCGTTTTGTTTCATTAGCATTTGTAACATGCCGGCAATGTTTACTGTTTGCAAGGTCTGTGCCCCCGTCGCGTCATTAGACGTGACGTCATGCATCAACATGGGCTCTGACTGAGACTTTGAAATTTTTGTAGTGGACGGCCTATTGCCAAAATTTCCGTCAACACTTGCGTCAATGTTTGATAAATCGTCACTACCGGTTGCTGTCGTAAAGTCATTTTCTAACATTTGTCTCTCGTCCGAGTCGGATTGCGTCTGAATAGTACGTCTTTGCTGTTCCATTTTTGCGTATTGATTTCTAGTTATTACCATGCCACACGTGATATATGTTTCAAGAAAATATTTGACACTGATTTTAAAATAAAATGCAGTTGAGCATGAATCGCTCGTAGCAACAATGGCTGTCTGTTAATTTAAAAATATAAACTGAATTTGAGATTATTGGTAATGGCTGCTGTCCATGTTACTACGTATCGTACAGAAGTCGGCCATATTGTACTCTCGTGTATTGGTATTGTTGCATACGTTATTGTTTAAGGAAAAGTACTGAGAATGAAATTTATCACTGAAAACTGTTATGCACGAAAGAAACACTACAGAATCTACTGAAAAGCTAATACACTGAATTATACGTCTGGTCAAGCCTGCTAATGCAAAGATGCTGCGTCTTACCTTATTTTGCTAGAAGTTTCATTGCGTCTTCCCGCAAAATTTTAGAATTGGAAAATATCTTCAGATTTTTTGTTATCTCTCATACATTCACGTCCAGGTCCAGAAAGTTGATTTTTCACATGAAACAAAGAGAACAATGTAACAAATGACAAAATAACAAGTCCGACACGCAGTCGCCAATATAAAATAAATAAAATAAATAAATATTATTTGAATATTAATTATTCTATCTGTATGATGGTGATTGTGATTGTAATTGTAATAAATATTTGCTTATCTGGAACGTGGACGTTTAATTATTCGGTATCAGACGCTTGACAATGGCTTTCTCATAAAGGCAATGTTACTCGTAGTTGACCGTGAAATAAAACTGAAATAATCGGACTTCGTAAATAAATCGTTTCCAAAGACTGCTGCGGTAGGTGCGGACTCATAATCTAAATCTCAATATTTCAATAATTTGCCAGCCATGTCAATACGTCGTACAGAGGTAATTGTCTACTAAACATAAAAAAAGTTACACAGTTAGTTAAATCAGATATATTCAATGAATAAGCCTACAGTTCATAATCCTACTTACTTTTATAAATATAAATTCTTTACAGAATCGAGTGCCTAGTCTGGTTGCAACTCGCAGTATTCTTCTATAACATGAAATATGGCGGTGTGCCAGACAATAGAATAAAATACGTGCTTCTCGCACCACTTCTACCAGAGATCTCTCCTTTCTTAATCAAACATAAGAGTAACGTAATTGTGCTTTTGTTTTATCAGCGACACAGCGCTGCAGTTGTGTGCCATAGGCTTTATTTATTTGTCACTGATTATTTATTTAATTAATATTTCGCGTTTCCGAGGAAACTCACGCTCGGCATACAAATGTGCCTTTATAACCGTTCGTGACAAGCGTCTTCTAACTAAACTGCCTGCCTATGTAATATCGCCCCAGTTGTGCTACTGGATTCGTGATTTACTGTGACAAAGGTCACAGTTCATATTAATAGACGGAAAGTCATCGAGTAAAACAGAAATAATAGCCAGGAAGTGTTATAGGTCCCCTATTGTTCCTCATCTATATTAACGACATTGGAGACACTCTGAGTAGACGTCTTAGATTGTTTGCAGATGATGCTGTCATTTACCGTCTTGTAAAGTCATCAGATGACCAAAATGAATTGCAACACGATTTATAAAAGATATCTGTATTGTGCGAAAAGTGACAATTGTCCCTGAATAAAGAGAAGTTTGAAGTTATTCACATGAGTCCTAAAAGAAATATGCTAAATTTCGATTACGTGATAAGCCACACGGCTGTAAATTCAACTAAATACTTGGGGATTACAATTACAAATAACCTAAATTGGGACGATCACGTAGGTAATGTGGGCAGAGCAAACCAAAGACTGCGATCCCTTGGCAGAACACTTACAAGGGGCAACAGGTCTACTAAAGAGACTGGTTACGTCAAGTATTTCCGCCATATTCTGGAGTATTGCTGTGCGATGTGGGATCCGCATTAGGTGAGACCGACGGATGACATCGAAAAAGTTCAAAGAAGGACAACTCGTTTTGTATTATCGTGAAATAGAGGAGACAGTGTTACAGACATGGTACGTGAATTGGAGTGCCAGGTATTAACGCACAGGAATTTCTCGTTGCGACGGAATATTCTCGTGAAATTTCAATCACCAAATTTCTCCTGCGATTGCAAAAACATTCTGTTGGCACCTACCTACATAAAAAAAGGATTATCAGAATAAAATAAGAGATATCAGGGCTCTCTCAAAAAACAAAATTGTGCCCATTTTCCCCGCACGCCATTCGAGAGTGGAGCGGTAGAAAGACAAATGGCTCTGAGCACTATGCGACTTAACTTCTGAGGTTACCAGTCGCCTAGAACCTAGAACTAATGAAACCTAACTAACCTAAGGACATCACACACATCCATGCCCGAGGCAGGATTCGAACCTGCGACCGTAACAGTCACTCGGCTCCAGACTGTAGCGCCTAGAACCGCACGGCCACTCCGACCGGCGGTAGAGAGACAGCTTGAAGGTGGTTCCCAGGCACTTTATTGTGAATAGCAGAGTAATCAAGTAGATGTACATGTAGATGTAGAAAGTCACCTTATATCCTCCATTCAAGACATTGTCCATTCCATTCATCTGCTTTTTCAACTGTTCTTCTGTTTATGAGAGAATTACAATGTCGTTGGAAAACCTCAAAGTTTTTATTTCTTCTCCCTGAACTTTAATTCCTACTCCAGATTTGTCATTGGTTTCCTATACTGCTCGTTCAACGTACATATTAAAATCTTTTTCGCTCTCGGTTGCCACCAGATGAGTGTCATTATCGTACAGGATACTGTCACTTGGAAACAAGGCACAGGTTCTCCCGTGGCAGACGAAACTTTATAATAGTGTCTGGCAAGCGCTATTATAACGGAGAAGAGGCTGACCTGAAACTCTGTCCGTTCCTCCGATGTCTCTGATAAGAACGTTGGCAGAGCAAGGAATTCTTCGGCCGTCATCTCAGATAATTTTTTTTTTCAAAATTTTATCAGTAGCTGGGATTGAAACAGTGATCAAGGGCGTTTCTATTTCTCGTCAAAGGCGATGCCATTTGACCACGTGTTTAATTTTAAATTACTGAAACAGATTGTTAGCATTTTTAGTAGTAACTGAAAAAACGGTAAGTGACAAAGCTTTCATTATTTATTTATTTGTACTCAGCTCACTAACAACCATAAGTTCAAACCACTTTCATTACAAAGGTCTTCATCTTCGGCCTGTGTAATCACCTCTGACCCGATTGATATCTGCAAGGATATTATTTATCCTTTCTTCCTCATCTGATTGCAAGTTTTCTAATGGTTTGGTAAAGTGACTCTGCACTCTCTATGTCTTCCAAATGGAAAAACCATTTCTAATTAAAACCGTGAACTGTTCACAGTAACTAATTCTTTACCCAACATATTTATTATATATTCGTTGTACATTTTTTTAATGTTTTTGATATTATCCTGTATTACTCCGAACATACAAATTTTATTTTCATTTCTCTCCAACTAAATAAGGCCGGTTTCTTTTTCCTTTTCAGATTTTTTCGCTTCCTATATTATTTTGACTTCTCGCATTTCCCCATCTGCCCCGTAGTATGTAGTAGTGTCGTCAGTTGCTTTCATCAGATCTTCCTCATGTTAAAAGCAGTTTCCCACCCTGAGTAAGTGAGTCATTCTGGAAATTTTCAGGTTTTACATTTGTGATACAGTACTACATACTACGGAGCGGAGCATGAAATGCCAAAAGTCATAATATTGCAGGAAGCGAAAAAATGTGAAAACGAAAAAGCAAAAGGTTTTGTCTAGATGGCTTGAAACGGGTGTGAAAATTGCCATGGAAACAAATATCCGTCCATCAAAAGCCTTTCGTATCAAAGCTATACTAATATCAGCAATCTAGTTCTACAGGATGTTACACAGTTCTGGTTACACACTTATAGAGTTTGTAGAGGGTATTGAGTAGACCAAGTTTTACATAGGAACCCGTGTCCGGTAACGTCATCCAAGGATGCTACAGAGCGTCAAAGTTATAGATGCCGGCGCCTATAAATGTAAGTATATCCAAGGCGATTCAGTGATGACGTTACTAACTTTCTCAGATGACGAAGAAGCGTAAATTTATCAATTTGAGATAGGGGTCCGTACGGCTGAAACGAACCAGTCGGAAGTTATAAGCGAAAACCGTTGTGATACCTCTAACAGTGGAATAAATGTACTGGTACTATAGTTGATAAGACTGTATGGTACACAAGTTTCAGAAGTGGCAGTAAGGACCAAAATAAGGATATAATGTTCCGTAAACGTGGGCTCCAAAAAGCATACCTTAGAAGCTATGAGCAGTTATTCATTTTCGTACTGTGTAAGACATGTCTTGTGTTGAACAAGTGCTCATAGCTCTTAAGGTATGCATGTTACAGCCCATTTTTACCGGACATTTCTTCCTTGGTTTGGTCTACACTACCACCTCTGAAAGTTGTCGACCCAACAATCTTAGCAATAACAGCACCAGTACATGTATTCCACTGTCAGAGGTATCAGAACGGTTATTTTTTATAACTTTCGACTCGTTCGTTTCCGGAACATGGACCCTTACCGCAAACTGATACATTTATCATTCTCCATCATCCTAGAAATTTTGTAACATCATCAGAGAATCACCCTGTATATACATACATTCAAAGGCGAAAGCGCCTGTAACTCTGATGCATTGTAGCGTCGTTAGATGAAGTTTCCGGATATGGTTTCCTCTGTAAAACGTGATCTACTAAGCTCCTCTACAACCTCTAGAATCTTCTAACATGAATTGTCAAACACCTGTGTGAATCTTTCACTGAACAAAGCTGAAGGAGAAAAATAAAATATCTCTTCTCAAACTTTAAAAAAAAAGTTAGACTATGAACCTGCGGATTGAATGTAGTGAAACAAGGTTTCCCTGCTCTATAAGACTATTGGTCATGTGATAATTTTGCTCAACGCCTGAGGATTTTTATTGTTCAGGCGATATTTTTTGCCCGCTGTTTGTGAGGCAGTACACTGCCTCGCAGTCATGATATCCACCGCTGTTCGGTTTCTGACGAGAAAACAGGTTCTACCACATCACTGCATCGTGGACGTAACTGCGAGTTAATGACCTCGCTGACTGGAACGAGTTTTCCCGAGGATACGGTTATTACAGCGGCCGCTGGTGACCGCCCCCCCCCCCCCCCCCCCCTGGTATGCTGATGGGGCTATGCTCACAACCAGCTCCGTAGGCTCTGCACCGCTTGTCGAATATTTTCCTCACTTGTTCTCACTTTTCACAGGACAAACACCTTCCGTCCGTTAATTTTCGGAATCATCCGGAATTAAACAGTTTACAATACAAAAGAAAAATTTTTCTCTGAACTAGCATTCTGAACATGCATTAAAGCGCAATAAGGATGATCATGCAACAGTTTGGCCTTCGGTTTGTCACCGATAGGCATTGTAAGATAAGTAGTAAGGAATAATAATTTAGTATCTTCTCTTGCATACAAGTCACGACGCTTGGACATCTGAGCCTTGAAAGTGCGTGCAGACTGCTCGACTTCGCCGTTCGACTGAAGAGGAAACGGATCAGTTCTGATACGGTAAATACCGTTTTGTTGACAGATCCTGGGAAATTTCTCTGCCGACAGCTGGGGAGCATTGACGGTTTGATGTAATTCTTCGGGACGGAAAGCAGGTGTAAATCCTCTGACAGAGCTGCCGCTGCTTGTTGAATTCATTGGGCTTACAAAAGGATATTTACTGAGGCTGTCGACGATAATTAGCCATTGTACGTTCCAAAAAGGCCTAGCAAAATCTTTACGACTATGTTGCTAAAGACCTCCTAGTCGCGTCCAAATGAAAAATTCTGGTCTCGGCGTTGTCTGTTTTCCGAGCAAGCGTGACAGTGCGAAGTCATCGTTTCAATATTTTAGCCTCTTCCTTCTCACGTGTTTTATGTTGGGGCGCTAGTTGTTTTGTTTTGACCATACCCCTCTGTCCTCTACGCAAAAGACGTCAAATAGTATGCTGTAATGCCTTAGGCCTCTAGTTAATTCATTCATCGTATGTAACAACATTACATCATCTATGTAAATAGAAACGCCATTTGGAAGGTAACTATCAACAACCATCAAGTAATGTATAAAATGCGTGTTTCATCATCAGCTTCATTTCTTTTAAACCCAGATATGACAAACGTAATGTGGTGGCTTGAACCACTTTAACCCTTAGCCGTGAAGATGGTCCATGACTGAAACCGGTTGATATTTGTGTTTAAAACAAAAGCAACTGATGATTAAACATGCATGTTATACAAAATGAAATTCAATTGCCGCGTGTATAAAGCTTATCGCTTGAGAACGGGTCAACAGATTTGGATAATTTTCTAAACAGTGTGTGTGAATATCAGGACAAGGTTTGTACGAAAGGAGATTTTTGGAAAATCTGCCGGAAAAGTCGGGATTTTGGGTGGTACTTGCGTATGAAAATCTCAGTGATAGAAATGTGACGGCCGGTTTGATAGTTCTGCTGTCTCATATTTTCATAACAAAATCTGATGTTCAATTTAACAGTTGAGCTTTCATATGAACAACAATATCCTCACTGAGTATTAATATTTTGCGAACAAGAATATAATCGAAAAACGTTATTTCAGTGTGTTGTCGTTAGTGCTTATGTCTTTGGCGTGATCGAAGATGGAATTGATCTCAGTTCGTGGTTATTTGGTGTGTTGCAAGCATTCAGTTGATTTCAGTTCGTGGTTCATTTCTCTGGAAAAATTTCACCAGTGAAGCGTCGAAATAGTATTCGGCGAACGTGAAACGCAAGCCAATGACATGATCGTCGTGACAATGAGACTGGGCGTTTGGAGATGAATTGAATAAATTTTTCAGACGCTATCGATTAATACTTTGGGACAACGGATACACCCGGGTTCGACTCGCTCATTGAACCTTATGCAAAAAGTAATTTGGAACGTCGACAAAACAGACGGCCAAACATGATAGTACGAACTGAAAGTTTAGCGTTCAGATACGATCCATCAGTCAGTTACGGCGTGGATGCATTGGTCGACTTCGGAACAATGAACAATATGTGTCAACTCTGCAGTACTTTGAGGTTTGAACATGAACCACCAGGATTCTGTTATGCGATCTGAAAGGTCAAATTACCAATATTGACACCGCCATTACAGCTACTGGCACCATTGCTTTCTGCTCAAGAACTACGAACGAAGCAGTTCTTGCGGAATCTGAATACACAGAAGTACAATAGTTCTTTCCAGATTACATCTTTTGGGGCGAATATTATCGAAGGACGAGGTTTTAACCCAACTTTTAAGGTAAATTCTTTCTAGACTACAGCACAAAAACAAACACCAAGAATTCACTAGTTATAAAGAAGGGGAACGAGGATGCAAATAGATGATGGAGGAGGAGAGTTATTCAGAGAGTGTGGGTTAAGAGATCTATAGGGAGAGAGCAGCGCGGGATTAGCCGAGCGATCTAAGGTGCTGCAGTCATGGACTGTGCGGCTGGTCCCGGCGGAGGTTCGAGTCCTCTCTCAGGCATGGGTGTGTGTGTTTGTCCTTAGGATAATTTAGGTTAGGTAGTGTGTAAGCTTAGGTACTGATGACCTTAACAGTTAAGTCCCATAGGATTTCACACACATTTGAACATTGGGAGCGGGAGAAAGTGATGGACAGAGACAGGGGGAGAGGAGGAAATGGACAAAGCGAGGGGGGAGGAGGAAAGGACTGGAGACAGGAAGGGAGGAGACTAGGATATATAGGGTGAGTCACTAACTATTGCCATCAAGAATAACTCCGAAAAGGAACTGAAAAGTTTGTGGGACAAAAGCTGCATAGGACAACGGGGGCCATTATATGACGTTGGTTTTTTGTTGCTAGGTGGGGCCCTTCAGAGATATGAAAGGCAACTTTGTTTTCTAAATGAAATGCTATAGTTTGGTACTTACTTTCTGATAGCGGATAGCGAGACAAATCCAATTATGTGTAACAGTAAGGTCTTTGAAGCACAACAAAGGTCACAAACTTCTCATGAACGTCCATTTATAGAAGGTATTCGAAGTGATGACCAATGGTATCAATGCAGGGCTCCGTGTTGCCAACCTTGCATTATAAAACTACGGGAATGTCATATGGAGGCACGTTGACAACTAGTACTCAGTATTACTGGTTTGCTCTGACAGTAATGTATAAGATAAGTTTGACGAAACAAGAAATCCTTTAATTAAGGTTGTTTACATTCTCGAGTTCATCTGAAATGAATGTTTCTACGACAGAAACCATGCAATGGTGCCGCGACTTTAGCTGCGTTTAGAATGCATCATACATAATAATAAATTTTGCCAAGAGCTGTGATATGGTAGCATGCATGAAACTGGCACCGGTTAGGTGCTGAAAAAAAAAGCCAAACTTTTGAGCAACATTTATTGGTGGCCTTAGCGGAATTATAAAATAGACGAACTGAACAATACGCTGAGGTTACGAAAGTTACGAGACAGTGATATTGACATATAGATATGGCGATGAAACAGCGAACATTAGGTATAAAAAGGCAGTGCATTGACGGAGCAGTCATTTGTACTCAGATGGAAATGGAAATGAGCGTTTGGGGTCAGTGGCCGGGAGTTCCCAGACGGGAAGTTCGGTCGCCAAGTGCAGGTCTTATTGAGTGCGACGCCACGTTGGGCGACTTGTGTGTCGGCAATGGGGACGAAAGGTTAATGTGGACAGCACAACACCAAATCCCTGAAGGAAGAAAATCTCCTTCCCCAGCTGCCGGGAATCGAACCTGGGTCCCCGTGCGCAGCATTCCAACGCGCTGACCGTTCAGCTCTTTTTTTTTTTTTATCGCTGTGTTCGGTCGTTGCGGACGTCAGATTACATCGGCTCAAGTTCGTTTGTTGATCCTTCCACTCAGTTTTTTAATTACAGAGGCCAACCAGCTCTCTGACCGTACGCGCTGGGCTACCGTGCCGGCTTTTTCTTTCCTTGTTGCATCTGCTCGGGGCGGAAGTCGTAAGACACCCGTTTAAGTTCGTCGTTGCTCGATTAACTCAGATTTTATTACAGAAAACAGCTGACCCTCTGACCGAACACGCTGAGCTACCGAAATTTGTGCTGCGGCCAGTTTATTCTTACGATGAACGAATTATAGTAGTACGTGCTCAGTAGCTATTGGGGCGGACTGTACTCAGATGATTCATGTGAAATGATTCCCGACTTAGTGTTGCCACACGACGGGAATAATGGGACTTTGGAGCAAGACGCGTGGGACGTTCTATTTCGCAAATCATTAAGGAATTCCGTATTCCGATATCCACAGCGTCAACAGTTTGCCGAGAATATCAAGTTTCAGGCATTACCACCTCACCATGGAGAGTGCAGTTGCCGACGACCTTCGCTTAACGACCGAGAGCAGTGGAGTTTCCGTAGAGCTGTCTGTGCTATCAGACATGCAACACTGCGTGAAATAACCGCGAAAATTAGTGTGGGACGTATGGCCTACGTACCTGTTAGGACATTGCAGCGAGATTTCGAGTTCATGGGCAATGTTAGCAGACGACCGATGTGAACACCTTTGCCAATAGCACGATATAGCCTTTAGCGTTTCTCCTGGCTTCGTGACCACATTGGTTAGATCTTACACGACTGGAAAATCGTCACCTTGTAAGATGGGACCCAATTTCAGTTGGTAAGAGCTACTGGTACTGTTCGTGTGCGGCGCAGACCAAAGTTCTTAACAAGGCGCTGTGCGAGCTGGTGATGGCTCCATAGCGGTGTGAGCTGTTCTTATATGGAATGGAGTGGGTGCTTTGGTCCAACTTAACCGACCATTTACTGTTAACAGCTACGTTCGGCTACTTCATAGACTTCATGTTTCCTAACGAAGACGGAACTTTTATGGATGACAATGCACAGTCCCACCGGGCCACAATTGCTCGCGACTCGTTTGAAGAACATCCTGTACAATTAGTGTGGTGTCACCGCCAGACACCACACTTGCTAGGTGGTAGCATTTTAAATCGGCCGCGGTCCGCTAGTATACGACGGACCCGCGTGTCGCCACTGTCAGTAATTGCAGACCGAGCGCCACCACACGGCAGGTCTAGAGAGACGTACTAGCACTCGCCCCAGTTGTACAGCCGACGTTGCTAGCCATGGTTCACTGAGAATTACGCTCTCATTTGCCGAGACGATAGTAGCATAGCCTTCAGCTACATTTGCTACGACCTAGCAAGGCACCATTACCAGTATAGATATGGAGATTCTATTAATGTATCATCAAGAGCAATGTTCTACAAATGTGGATTAAGGTTGAGTATTCCAGAAGCTACGTACTTTCCTTTATAGCATTCATTACGTATCCTGTTTCAGACCTCACGCCAGCCTGCGTGAGTTTAATCGCGTGCCTTTCGTCTGCCTTTCGGGCTCGTGAACCTTCGCCCATGGACATTGATGTAGTTAACGCCACACCGTCCAGTGCTACTCTCTCTAACAGTGACTGTGTTCGTCCCACAAAAAGTGTGCGTCGACATCGACGGAAATCCCGTCAAGTCGCCAGTGCTTCTGTCCCAGAAACAGTTCACGTTGCACGCGACAGTCGCTCTTGTCGTCAGCAGGACAATAAACTTTTTGTAGACTTGGAAATTAATGGCAACGTGATACCATTCCAGCTCGATACCGGAGCTGCAGTTTCACTACTCAATCACGACATGTACAAACAACTGGGCAAACCTCCGTTGCGTGCCGCAAATGTTACGCTAACTACATATTCAGGTCACAAGATCCCTGTGTTAGGACAGTGCAGCCTTCTTGCAACATACAAGGGACAAACAAAACTTGTGTCACTTTACGTACTTCGTTCTTCTTCTGCAGTGAACTTGTTTGGTTTAGATTTATTTCAATTGTTTAACTTGTCTATAGTCAATCAGGTCCTCTCAGTGAACCAGACTGTGTCTTCAGCCAGTGTTTCTCGTCTATGTGAAGAATTTGCAGACATTTTTGCACCGGGCCTTGGTTGCGCTACGAACTATGAAGCACATTTGGAACTAAAAGTAAACGCGCAACCGAAATTTTTACAGAGCGCGCAATGTTCCCCACGCATTGCGTGATTAAGTCGCAAGAACATTACACGATTTGGAATCACAAGGTGTCATTGAACGGGTGCAGGCTTCTCTCTGGGCATCACCCTTAGTCATTTTGAAACAACCTTCCGGAAAATTGAGACTTTGCGTGGACTTCAAGGCAACAGTGAATCCACAACTAGTGACTGCAACTTTTCCTTTACCCCGCCCGGAAGATCTTTGTGACAAACTGTGCCCAGGAAAATATTTTTCAAAGTTGGACCTAGCAGATGCGTACGTGCAAATACCGGTGGACGAAGAATCCCAGCGCTTATTGGTGGTTAACACGTATCTTGGATTGTACCGCCTCAAAAGACTGCCATTCGGGTGTGCATCCACCCCTGCATTGTTTCAGCAATATTTACAAACTGTTTGTGCGTCGGTACCTACTACAGCAAACTATCTGGACGATATTGTGATCTCCGGAAAGACAGAGGAAGAACATTTCGCTAACCTCCGAACATTATTTCAGATCTTGCGACAAAATGGTCTTCGCTTGCGGAAGGACAAATGTGTGTTTTTTGCTCGTGATTTGCCATATCTGGGACATGTACTCAATGCCCAAGGCATACATCCCCGTCCAGAGCACCTTCGTGCCATACAAGACTTGCCTTCGCCGCAGAATTTGAAGCAGCTACAGAGTGTGCTGGGAAAAATTAATTCTTATAACCGTTATGTCGACATGCCTGTTCCATTTCAGCTCCGCTTCATCGCTTACGCCGTAAAGGTGTTCCGTTCGTATGGTCGACGGAATGCGAACGCGCCTTTTGCCAGCTGAAATCGGCGTTGCTTTCTAATACTTGCCTTACGCCATTCGATCCCCAGAAACCCCTTTTGTTGATGGTAGATGCATCAGATTTCGGGATCAGTGCTGTGCTTGCGCACAAAGATGGTTCGCATGATCGCCCTATTGCCTTTGCGTCCAAATTGCTCTCGTCAGCGCAAAGAAATTATTCACAGATCGAGAAAGAAGCATTGGCTCTCGTATTTGGTATTACCAAGTTTCATGATTTCTTGTATGGTCGTCGCTTTACCATCATCTCAGACCACAAACCTTTGACATCGCTTTTTCATCCGACCAAGCCTGTACCTCCACGTACAGCGCAGAAATTCATTCGCTGGTCTATTTTCCTCTCGCAGTACCGCTACGATATCTTGTATCGGTCCACTGCTAAGCACGGAAACTCCGATGCGTTGTCCCGTTTGCCTGTTGCTGAGGATAGAGCATTCGATTCTTCCGAACTTGCTTGCATGTTCATTGATTCGGAAACCGATGACGTGGTCGAATCGTTTCCGATTGATTCTCGTCGTGTAGCTACAGCCACAGCTGCTGACCCTGTCCTTGCTACCGTTTTGCGTTTTGTTGCTACGCAATGGCCCTTGTCAAAGTCGCGGATCGAGGATCCGTTGGTTCGCCGATTTTTTGCTCACAAGGAGAGACTTTTTGTACGACGTGGTGTTTTGCTGTTGCGTTCTGATAATGATCAGTCCAGGGTCGTGGTCCCACGTTCGTTACAGTCCTCTGTCTTAAAGCTTCACCACCAAGGACATTGGGGTATAGTGCGAACGAAACAACTTGCTCGTCAGCACTGTACTTGGTTCGGAATCGATGCTGCGATTACGAATATTTGCTCTTCTTGCATGGCGTGTGCTGAACAACAATCCGCAACTTCGCGGAAATTCTTTGCATGGCCGAAAGCCACTTCCCCTTGGCAACGCTTACACATAGATTTTGCTGGTCCATTCTGGAATGCTCGATGGTTGGTTGTTGTCGATTCATTCAGTAATTTTCCTTTTGTTGTCAGGATGTCTTCCACGACGTCTTCTGCCACCATCCAAGCGTTGTCCGCTATCTTTTGCATTTGAAGGTCTTCCGCAGACTATTGTTTCCGACAATGGCCCACAATTCATGTCCGCAGAATTTCAGTCATTCTGCACGGCCAATGGAATTCAACATCTGACATCCGCGCCGTTTTCGCCTCAGTCAAACGGTGCCGCTGAACGTATGGTCCGGACTTTCAAGTCACAGATGTTGAAGTTGAAAGAGTCGCATTCTCGGGAGGACGCGTTATTGCTCTTTTTGTCCTCATATCGCTCTCAGCCCCGAGATGGTCGCTCGCCGGCTGAGTTGCTCCACGGTCGTCCTCATCGAACCTTAATGTCTTTGCTGCATCCGCCGCATCAGGTTCTTGTGCAGCGGCAGACTCTTGCTTTTGCCCCTGGCGCCGTTGTATACTATCGTAATTATCGTGGTTCACGGCGTTGGCTCGCAGGGCGCATTCTTCGCTGCCTCGGCCAAGCTATGTATCCGGTTTTGGGGGCCTCTGGTGAGGTGCGTCGGCATCTCAATCAGCTGCGCCTCTGTCGTCGCACGGGGTCTGCCGCTCCCCGTCTGCTTTCAGCGACGGTGCCATCCGGTCAGCGCCCTGGGGACCCATCTACCGGCTCGCCTCATCCCCAGATGTTACCGACGCTGCCTTCCATTTTGCCCCATGGCGACGCGCCGCCGCCACCGCCGCCGCCGCCTGTTCTCTCGCCAGCGCCGCCCGCAGTGGACGCGTCGCTGAAGCCGCCGGACGCCTCCCTGGGTTCCGCGCCGCCGAACGCTTCCCGTGACCAGTTGTCCTCCGCCATGGAACTCTTGCCCGCTCCGGACCATCTGTCGTCTTCGCCAGTCGGGTGCTCCGACCCTCCTGACTATCTTCGGGCGCATACCCCGCATGTTGGCGTGCAGCCTGGACTAGGTTTTCAGGCGTTTCCTAGCTCCCCTCGGACCGAATGGCCGGGTGCGGGTGGCACAGCCTCGCCTGTTGTTAGGCTCCCCACCTCGTCGCATAGGTCAACATGGGGTCCTCTCCACGGCGGGCGGAAGCCTTATAATACAACCGTACGCCGATTTGCGGGGGAGGAATGTGGTGTCACCGCCAGACACCACACTTGCTAGGTGGTAGCATTTTAAATCGGCCGCGGTCCGCTAGTATACGACGGACCCGCGTGTCGCCACTGTCAGTAATTGCAGACCGAGCGCCACCACACGGCAGGTCTAGAGAGACGTACTAGCACTCGCCCCAGTTGTACAGCCGACGTTGCTAGCCATGGTTCACTGAGAATTACGCTCTCATTTGCCGAGACGATAGTAGCATAGCCTTCAGCTACATTTGCTACGACCTAGCAAGGCACCATTACCAGTATAGATATGGAGATTCTATTAATGTATCATCAAGAGCAATGTTCTACAAATGTGGATTAAGGTTGAGTATTCCAGAAGCTACGTACTTTCCTTTATAGCATTCATTACGTATCCTGTTTCAGACCTCACGCCAGCCTGCGTGAGTTTAATCGCGTGCCTTTCGTCTGCCTTTCGGGCTCGTGAACCTTCGCCCATGGACATTGATGTAGTTAACGCCACACCGTCCAGTGCTACTCTCTCTAACAGTGACTGTGTTCGTCCCACAAAAAGTGTGCGTCGACATCGACGGAAATCCCGTCAAGTCGCCAGTGCTTCTGTCCCAGAAACAGTTCACGTTGCACGCGACAGTCGCTCTTGTCGTCAGCAGGACAATAAACTTTTTGTAGACTTGGAAATTAATGGCAACGTGATACCATTCCAGCTCGATACCGGAGCTGCAGTTTCACTACTCAATCACGACATGTACAAACAACTGGGCAAACCTCCGTTGCGTGCCGCAAATGTTACGCTAACTACATATTCAGGTCACAAGATCCCTGTGTTAGGACAGTGCAGCCTTCTTGCAACATACAAGGGACAAACAAAACTTGTGTCACTTTACGTACTTCGTTCTTCTTCTGCAGTGAACTTGTTTGGTTTAGATTTATTTCAATTGTTTAACTTGTCTATAGTCAATCAGGTCCTCTCAGTGAACCAGACTGTGTCTTCAGCCAGTGTTTCTCGTCTATGTGAAGAATTTGCAGACATTTTTGCACCGGGCCTTGGTTGCGCTACGAACTATGAAGCACATTTGGAACTAAAAGTAAACGCGCAACCGAAATTTTTACAGAGCGCGCAATGTTCCCCACGCATTGCGTGATTAAGTCGCAAGAACATTACACGATTTGGAATCACAAGGTGTCATTGAACGGGTGCAGGCTTCTCTCTGGGCATCACCCTTAGTCATTTTGAAACAACCTTCCGGAAAATTGAGACTTTGCGTGGACTTCAAGGCAACAGTGAATCCACAACTAGTGACTGCAACTTTTCCTTTACCCCGCCCGGAAGATCTTTGTGACAAACTGTGCCCAGGAAAATATTTTTCAAAGTTGGACCTAGCAGATGCGTACGTGCAAATACCGGTGGACGAAGAATCCCAGCGCTTATTGGTGGTTAACACGTATCTTGGATTGTACCGCCTCAAAAGACTGCCATTCGGGTGTGCATCCACCCCTGCATTGTTTCAGCAATATTTACAAACTGTTTGTGCGTCGGTACCTACTACAGCAAACTATCTGGACGATATTGTGATCTCCGGAAAGACAGAGGAAGAACATTTCGCTAACCTCCGAACATTATTTCAGATCTTGCGACAAAATGGTCTTCGCTTGCGGAAGGACAAATGTGTGTTTTTTGCTCGTGATTTGCCATATCTGGGACATGTACTCAATGCCCAAGGCATACATCCCCGTCCAGAGCACCTTCGTGCCATACAAGACTTGCCTTCGCCGCAGAATTTGAAGCAGCTACAGAGTGTGCTGGGAAAAATTAATTCTTATAACCGTTATGTCGACATGCCTGTTCCATTTCAGCTCCGCTTCATCGCTTACGCCGTAAAGGTGTTCCGTTCGTATGGTCGACGGAATGCGAACGCGCCTTTTGCCAGCTGAAATCGGCGTTGCTTTCTAATACTTGCCTTACGCCATTCGATCCCCAGAAACCCCTTTTGTTGATGGTAGATGCATCAGATTTCGGGATCAGTGCTGTGCTTGCGCACAAAGATGGTTCGCATGATCGCCCTATTGCCTTTGCGTCCAAATTGCTCTCGTCAGCGCAAAGAAATTATTCACAGATCGAGAAAGAAGCATTGGCTCTCGTATTTGGTATTACCAAGTTTCATGATTTCTTGTATGGTCGTCGCTTTACCATCATCTCAGACCACAAACCTTTGACATCGCTTTTTCATCCGACCAAGCCTGTACCTCCACGTACAGCGCAGAAATTCATTCGCTGGTCTATTTTCCTCTCGCAGTACCGCTACGATATCTTGTATCGGTCCACTGCTAAGCACGGAAACTCCGATGCGTTGTCCCGTTTGCCTGTTGCTGAGGATAGAGCATTCGATTCTTCCGAACTTGCTTGCATGTTCATTGATTCGGAAACCGATGACGTGGTCGAATCGTTTCCGATTGATTCTCGTCGTGTAGCTACAGCCACAGCTGCTGACCCTGTCCTTGCTACCGTTTTGCGTTTTGTTGCTACGCAATGGCCCTTGTCAAAGTCGCGGATCGAGGATCCGTTGGTTCGCCGATTTTTTGCTCACAAGGAGAGACTTTTTGTACGACGTGGTGTTTTGCTGTTGCGTTCTGATAATGATCAGTCCAGGGTCGTGGTCCCACGTTCGTTACAGTCCTCTGTCTTAAAGCTTCACCACCAAGGACATTGGGGTATAGTGCGAACGAAACAACTTGCTCGTCAGCACTGTACTTGGTTCGGAATCGATGCTGCGATTACGAATATTTGCTCTTCTTGCATGGCGTGTGCTGAACAACAATCCGCAACTTCGCGGAAATTCTTTGCATGGCCGAAAGCCACTTCCCCTTGGCAACGCTTACACATAGATTTTGCTGGTCCATTCTGGAATGCTCGATGGTTGGTTGTTGTCGATTCATTCAGTAATTTTCCTTTTGTTGTCAGGATGTCTTCCACGACGTCTTCTGCCACCATCCAAGCGTTGTCCGCTATCTTTTGCATTTGAAGGTCTTCCGCAGACTATTGTTTCCGACAATGGCCCACAATTCATGTCCGCAGAATTTCAGTCATTCTGCACGGCCAATGGAATTCAACATCTGACATCCGCGCCGTTTTCGCCTCAGTCAAACGGTGCCGCTGAACGTATGGTCCGGACTTTCAAGTCACAGATGTTGAAGTTGAAAGAGTCGCATTCTCGGGAGGACGCGTTATTGCTCTTTTTGTCCTCATATCGCTCTCAGCCCCGAGATGGTCGCTCGCCGGCTGAGTTGCTCCACGGTCGTCCTCATCGAACCTTAATGTCTTTGCTGCATCCGCCGCATCAGGTTCTTGTGCAGCGGCAGACTCTTGCTTTTGCCCCTGGCGCCGTTGTATACTATCGTAATTATCGTGGTTCACGGCGTTGGCTCGCAGGGCGCATTCTTCGCTGCCTCGGCCAAGCTATGTATCCGGTTTTGGGGGCCTCTGGTGAGGTGCGTCGGCATCTCAATCAGCTGCGCCTCTGTCGTCGCACGGGGTCTGCCGCTCCCCGTCTGCTTTCAGCGACGGTGCCATCCGGTCAGCGCCCTGGGGACCCATCTACCGGCTCGCCTCATCCCCAGATGTTACCGACGCTGCCTTCCATTTTGCCCCATGGCGACGCGCCGCCGCCACCGCCGCCGCCGCCTGTTCTCTCGCCAGCGCCGCCCGCAGTGGACGCGTCGCTGAAGCCGCCGGACGCCTCCCTGGGTTCCGCGCCGCCGAACGCTTCCCGTGACCAGTTGTCCTCCGCCATGGAACTCTTGCCCGCTCCGGACCATCTGTCGTCTTCGCCAGTCGGGTGCTCCGACCCTCCTGACTATCTTCGGGCGCATACCCCGCATGTTGGCGTGCAGCCTGGACTAGGTTTTCAGGCGTTTCCTAGCTCCCCTCGGACCGAATGGCCGGGTGCGGGTGGCACAGCCTCGCCTGTTGTTAGGCTCCCCACCTCGTCGCATAGGTCAACATGGGGTCCTCTCCACGGCGGGCGGAAGCCTTATAATACAACCGTACGCCGATTTGCGGGGGAGGAATGTGGTGTCACCGCCAGACACCACACTTGCTAGGTGGTAGCATTTTAAATCGGCCGCGGTCCGCTAGTATACGACGGACCCGCGTGTCGCCACTGTCAGTAATTGCAGACCGAGCGCCACCACACGGCAGGTCTAGAGAGACGTACTAGCACTCGCCCCAGTTGTACAGCCGACGTTGCTAGCCATGGTTCACTGAGAATTACGCTCTCATTTGCCGAGACGATAGTAGCATAGCCTTCAGCTACATTTGCTACGACCTAGCAAGGCGCCGTTACCTGTATAGATATGGAGATTCTATTAATGTATCATCAAGAGCAATGTTCTACAAATGTGGATTAAAGTTGAGTATTCCAGAAGCTACGTACTTTTCTTTATAGCATTCATTACGTATCCTGTTTCAGACCTCACGCCAGCCTGCGTGAGTTTAATCACGTGCCTTTCGGCTGCCTCGCATTGTGTCTAGACTGTCTTGTCTAGACACAACAATTAGAGTAAATGATTTGGCCACTCAGATCGCCCGACACGTAACCGTGACTGTGGACTAGAGCACTGGCCCGTGAAAGGCAAAGGTACCGAGTTCGAGACTCGGTCCGGCACACAGTTTTAATCTGCCAGGAAGTTTCAAATACTTTGATATTTAATGAGATATTGAAACATGGCGACCAGCTGAAACTTACCCCACACATCACCAGGTACATAAGATTGCTCTAAAACACACACCGATTTAAAATTGAGCACGTGTAAATGTTTAAAAGAGGACAATTTTTTCAATAGTTAACCACTAACCAATTTTAGCAGAAGTGCCTTTAAAAGAAGGACACAATTTAACAAATGAATTTCTTGTTAGTAAGTAATTACAGAAATAAGACTTCCAAGAAGAAATTAACATTAAAATCTTAATTTAGTTTGACTTTCGCAAGTAGGCTTAAGATATTTCGGTGTTGTAGCAGAAATACGGAATCACGATGCACGTTGCGGAAAATGAACTAGAATAACAGTCGTTGTCCTAAGCCACACAGCGTCACACTCGAGAACCCTAATTTAATATACTTAACCAAAGCCTCTCCCCTCCCCTTCACCACCGCATGAAACATGGACCTTGCCGTTAGTGGGGAGGCTTGCGTGCCTCAGCGATACAGATAGCCATACCGTAGGTGCAACCACAACGGAGGGGTATCTGTTGAGAGGCCAGACCAACGTGTGGTTCCTGACGAGGGGCAGCAGCCTTTTCAGTAGTTGCAGGGGCAACAGTCTGGTCTGGCTTCGTAACATTAACCAAAACGGCCTTATTGTGCTGGTGCAGCGAACGGCTGAAAGCAAGGGGAAACTACAGCCGTAATTTTTCCCGAGGGCATGCAGAATTACTGTATAGTTAAATGATGATGGCGTCCTCTTGGGTACAATATTCCGCAGGTAAAATAATCCCCCATTCGGATCTCCGGGCGGGGACTACTCAAGAGGACGCCGTTATCAGGAGAAAGAAAACTGGCGTTCTACGTAACCGAGCGTGGAATGTCAGATCCCTTAATCGGCCAGGTAGGTAAGAAATTTTAAAAAGGGAAATGGATAGGTTAATGTTAGATATAGTGGGAATTAGTGACGTTCGGTGGCAGGAGGAACAAGTCTCCTGGTCAGGTAAATACAGGGTTATAAATACAAATTAAAATAAGGGTAATACAGCAGTAGGTTTAGCATTATTGTAGCCAAGATAGACACGAAGCCCTCGCCTATGATATTAGTACAAGTTTATATGCCAACAAGCTCTGCAGATGACGAAGAAATTGAAGAAATATATGATGAGATAAAATAAATTATCCAGATAGTGAAGGGAGACGAAAACTTAAGTCATGGGTGACTAGAATTCGATAGTAGGAAAAGGAAGAGAAGGAAACGTAGTAGGTGAATATGGATTGGGGGTAAGAAATGAAAGACGAAGCCGGCTTGTAAAATTTTGCACAGAGCATAACTTAATCATAGCTAACATTTGGTTCAAGAATCATGAAAGAAGGTTGTGTACATGCGTGAGTCCTGGATATACTGGAAGGTTTCGAATGGTTTATATAATGGTAGGACAGAGATTTAGGAACCATGTTTTAAATTGTAAGACTTTTCCAGGGGCAGATGTGGACTCTGATCACTGTCTATTGGTTATGAACTGTTGATTAAAACTGAAGAAACGGCTAAAAGGTGGGAATTTATGGAGATGGGACCTGGATCAACTGAAAGAATGAGAAATTGTAGAGAGTTCCAGGGAGAGCATTAGGGAACGATTGACAAGAATGGGGGAAAGAAATACTCCAGAAGAATAATGCGTTAGCTTTGGGAGATGAAATAGTGAAGGCAGCACAGGATCAAGTAGGTAAAAAGACGAGGGCTAGTAGAAATCCTTGGGTAACAGAAGAAAAATTGAATTGAATTGATGAAAGAAGAAAATATAAAAATGAAGTAAATGAAGCAGGCAAAAAAGCATACAAACTTCTGAAAAATGACATAGACAGGAAGTGAAAAATGGCTAAGCAGGGATGCCTAGAGGACAAATGCAAGGATGTAGAGACATATATCACTAGGAGGAAGATGGATACTGCCTACCGTAAAATAACGGAGACCTTTGGATAAAAGAGAACCATTTGTATGAATATGAAGAGCTCAGATGGAAACCCAGTTCTACGCAAAGGAGGGAAATCGGAAAGGTAGAAGGAGTATATAGCGGGTCTATACAAGTTCGATGTACTTGAGGACAATATTATGGAAACGTAAGAGAACATAGATGAAGATGGAATGGGAGATATGACACTGCGTGAAGAGTTTGACACAGCACTGAAAGACCTAAGTCGAAACAAGGCCCTGGGAGTAGCCAACATTCCATTAGAACTACTGATGAGAGTCAGACCTGACAAAACTCTACCATCTGATGAGCAAGATGTATGAGACAGTCGAAATACCCCCAGACTTCATGAAGAATATAATAATTCCAATCCCAAAGAAAGCAGATGTTGACAGGTGTGAAAATTACCGAACTATCAGTTTACGAAGTCATGGCTGCAAAATCCTAACAAGAATTCTGTACAGACGAATGGAAAAACTGGTAGAAGTCGACCTCGGGGAGGATCACTTTGGATTACATAAAAATGCTGGATACGTGAGGGAATAGTGACCCTACGACTTATCTTAGAAGATAGATTAAGGAAAGGCAAACCTACGTTTCTAGCATTGTAGACATAGAGAAGGCTTTTGACAACGTTGATTGGAATAATGTCTTTCAAATTCTGAAGGTGGCAGGTATCAAATAAAAGGAGCTAAAGGCTATTTACAATTTGTATAGAAACGAGATGGCAATTATAAGAGTAGAGGGGCATGAAAGGGAAGCAGTGGTTGGGAAGGATGTGAGACAGGGTTGCAACCTATGCCTGATATTACTCAATCTGTATATTGAGCAAGCAGTAAAGGAAACAAAAGAAAAATTTGGAGTAGTTAAAGTCCATGGAGAAGAAATAAAACTTTGAGGTTTGCCAATGAAATTGCATGCTATCAGAGACAGCAAAGGACCCGGAAGAGCAGTTGAACGGAATGGACAGTGTCTTGAAAGGAGGATATAAGATGAACATCAACATAAGCCAAACGAGGATAATGGAATGTGTAGAATGAAATCGGGTGACGCTGAGAGAATTAGATTAGGCAATGAGACACTTAAAGTTGTAAATGAGTTCTGCTATTTGGGGAGCAAAATAACTGAGGATGGTCGAAGTAGAGAGGATATAAAATGTACACTGACAATGGCAAGGAAAGCGTTTCTGAAGAAGAGAAATTTATTAACATCGAGTATAGATTTCAGTATCAGGAGGTCGTTTCTGAAAGTATTTGTATAGAGTGTAGCCATGTATGGAAGTGAAACATGGACGATAAACAGTTTAGACAAGAAGAGAATAGAGGCTTTCGAAATGTGGTGCTACAGAAGAATGCTGAAGGTTAGATTGGTAGATCACATAACTAATGATTAGGTACTGAATAAAATTGTGGGGAAGAGAAATTTGTGGTACAACTTGACTAGAAGAAGGGATCGGTTGATAGGACATGTTCTGAGGCATCAAGGAATCACCAACCTAGTACTGGAGGGCAGTGTGGAGGGTAAAAATCATAGAGGGAGACCACGAGATGAATTCACTAAGTAGATTCAGAAGGATGTAGTTTGCAGTAGATACTGGGAAATTGAAAAGCTTGCACAGGATAGAATAGCATGGAGAGCTGCATCAAACGTCTCTGAAGACCACGACAACACCAAAGTCTCGCTAAGAGAACAAGAGTTTAGCAGGTGACAACCAATACCTAAATCACACGTAAGGAAACATACCAATATTACGATAATGGGAACCGGGGACAACTTTAATTAAGGTCTAATACGTGGTTCAGCTCCTAGATTATCAACCTTTTGCTGACTTATACGCACTGCCGGAAAAAGAAAATCGCAACACAAGGAAGGAGTTTTGTGACATTAACGAATGTTGGTAGGCTTGCTGCTACATCTCAAAGATGACGTTTACCCAGATATCGCGCAAGTCGCTTAAGAGTGGCGCTAGTTGCGCCACTATGAGGATGCAAATACGGTTTGCTTTCAATACTCGCTGCAACGGCCGTGAGCGTTGGTTGCCTTTGAGATTGGACGCGGTGAGATGAAGTTATTTAAGAACGCCTTTAAGGCGACCAAAACACCATTGTCAAGACCTCACTATAGGGAGAGGGCAGCGCGGGATTAGCCGAGCGGTCTGGGGCTCTTCAGTCATGGACTTTGCGGCTGGTCGCGGCGGAGGTTCGAGTCCTCCCTCGGGCATGGGTGGGTGTGTTTGATCTTAGGCTAATTTAGGTTAAGTAGTGTGTAAGCTTAGGCACTGATAACCTTAGCAGTTAAGTCCAATAAGATTTCACACACATTTTGAACAAGACCTCACTGTGTTTGAATGAGGTCACGTAGTAGGACAAGTAGAAGCTTGATGTTCTTTCTGCGGTACTGCACACAGACTTGACAGGAATGTGGCCACTGTACATGGGTGCTGGAAGCGTTAGTCGTGAGAATGTAAAGTCGAAAGAAGACTAGGCTGCGGGGGGCATTACCGAGATGTAAGGCCATCTTTTGACTCTGTCGCGTCGTACAGCATCTGCAGCAGCAATCTGAGCTGCAATTAGCACCACAGTGACACAGAATCTGCTACAAAACGGTTACTTCAATCACTTCGATCCAGACGCTCTGTAGCGTGCATTGCACTGACCCAAAAGCACCGCCATTTGGGACTTCAGTGGTGTCAAGCGAGAGCCCGTTGGAAGGCAAGGTGGAGATCTGTTTTCTGACGAAAGGTGGTTCTGCCTCTGTGCCACTAAGGTCGTGCATTTGTTAGGAAGGGGCCAGATGAGCACCTGCAACCAACTTTTTGCGGGTTTGACGCACTGGACCTACACCTGGAGTTATGTTCTGGGGTGCACTCTCGTGGTTATCCCATGCACCATGACTTTCAAACTGTACGTCAGTCCAGTGATTCGGCTTGTTGTGCTGCCATTCATAGACAGCAATCGAGGGAGTGTTTTCCAACATGATAATGCTCGCCCACTTAACACTGTAGTAATCCAACATGCTCTACAGACTATCGGCATGTTGCCTTAGCGTGCTAGAACACTAGATGTACCTCCAGTGGATCACATAAGGGACATCATCGGACAACAACTCTGGCATTATCCACAAACAACATTAAACGTGAAACTTCCTGGCAGATTAAAACTGTGTGCCCGACCGAGACTCGAACTCGGGACCTTTGCCTTTCGCGGGCAAGTGCTCTACCAACTGAGCTACCGAAGCACGACTCGCGTCCGGTACTCACAGCTTTACTTCTGCCAGTACCTCGTCTCCTACCTTCCAAACTTTACAGAAGCATTCTGGAAACATTAAACGTCCCTGTATTGACTGACAAAGTGCGACAGACATGAAACTCTGTCACACAAACTGACATTCAGCACATATACAACCCAATGCATACATGTTTGCATGCTTGTGTTCAAAGTTCCGGCGGTTACACCAGAATGGACATTTCACAACTACTATAGCTTATCTCGCGCTTAGATTAACCTGTGATCTTGCAATGTTAATCACTTAATTTCCAGAATTTCATTACTCTACATTAATTATGTTTTGCTGTTGCGATATTTTTGTCAGTGTATTTCCTAACAGTTTTCTTGGTGGCTCGGTCGTGGGTAAGATAGCTGGCAGGAGGCAGGACAGCATAGTGGCTACCCTTATCACGTGCCCAAAGTTTTTGAAAAAGAGTATATCACCAACTTTTAACGAGATTTGATGCCTTCCCCTGTTATATCTTGCAGCCTCGCTCTGTTGTGTAAGGCGAATATCTGTAACTCTTCAATTTTCTTTAATAAAGTTA
Organism: Schistocerca cancellata; assembly: GCF_023864275.1. Lineage (NCBI taxonomy): Eukaryota > Metazoa > Arthropoda > Insecta > Orthoptera > Acrididae > Schistocerca > Schistocerca cancellata. The sequence continues at coordinate 613,875,133 of NC_064630.1, read as the reverse complement.
GGGTCAAGATCCTGATCTAGAACGAATCACATACAGGTGAATTAATAACAAACGTAAACATCAACGTGATCTACAATGGGTTTCGCGAAATAAGTAAAGGCAATATTAATCCATTGGACAGTATACTCTCACTTTGCTTGAGACAGAGCGCGATTAATAATAACGGTCAGTTCACATTACGATTACCTCTTTCGGTAAAAGATTTCTGCTGGTAATAAGATGTGCTGGTGATAAGAAAAATTGCATTATTAAAGTAAAATTTCTTGAACGTTGTCGTTTACTAGAACCTTGAGTGACCCAAATACAGAATATTTTTTGGTGGATGATGAACGATGACTCCAGTTGTCAGTGCTTTATTCGGAACTAGTATAAAAAGTAAAGAGAAGTGTATGCATCAACCACAAAAATGTAAAGAGGCGGACAAAAAGGGAAACACCAAAACGCACAGCACATTTCCATGCCTAATACGATGTAGAGAAACAGATGACACTCAAAACAACTTCAAGTCGTCTGGGAATGGATAAATACAGATACTGTGAGCTTTTCAATGAATCTTATACCATTGTCCTTGTAAAATAGTGACCAGTGCACGTAACGATGATGAAGTTGGATAACCAACACGCTCCCTTCTCTCCAAAGTCGACCACAAAAGCCCCATAATATTAAGATGCGGTGATCTTCCGAGAGTAAAGTACGCGGGTCTGCTAAGGCGCTCAGTTCTATACTTGTTTTGCATGGTCAGTCCTGGCTTGCGAGGGAAATTATGATGGAAGGGATCATCCTGAGCCGCCGAGCAGTTACAAAGTCCGTCATCTTAGAACATATTATAACTTTGATGGTATAGAGTCCCTGTAAAGATCCAGGACACACATAAGTTTGAGGCACAGAATACCGGAATTTCGGTTCACGTTTATGGCCTGGAGAAGAAGAAGAAGAAGAAGAAGAATAACGACAATTCAGATGAGCAAGGCAAGCACGCATTAGTCTGCTCCCTCCATTTCTCTAAATTTTCCTGTGAGCATGCGCTGCAAGTAAACATGCTGCTCTTCTCTTTAGGTGATAATTATCACTATGTCTGGATCAAAGGCATGTCCCCACTCCTTTACAGCCAATTGAATAACTATCAGTGTAAAAAGCATATTTGTTTAAGGTGTCTGACTTATTTTTCATCAGAAGAGTTAATAACGATACATCTATTGCATTGTGCTTCCATAGACCCGGTACGTGTGATTATGCCCACAGAGGAAAATAACTTCATTAAATTTCAAAATGGTCACCACAAGCAGCGATGTCCTCTTGTATTGTACGCCTAATTTGAATGTCTGCTGGCTCCTATTACTCTTGTGAAGGGAACCCCTTAGCCTCACATACAACCTTCACACTAAAACACGCACCTTATGTGGATATGGTCGCTACCTGTCTTATGTAGGGATCGATCCTGCCGTTTGACTTCTCACTGAGCTTGAAAAACTTTCATGGGAAGTTGATAAGCTCTACAGTACCAACATTCCCATGACAAAATTAAAGAAAGATGATGAAGTGTATGAAAAGGCGGTTAATTATCAGGTTTGTGGGCTAGCCCTAGATAGAAAAGCGGAAACTCCTCGTAGGGATGCTCAAAAAAATGGGGCGCAGCATCGAACTTTTGACTGATGCTGCAATGCTTCAATTTTTTGTGCGAGGGATCCGTGGGGGTCTTTGTCAATACGTTCACAGGCATGCCAAGGCAAAAAACCCGCGGATGGGTGTCAAGTTGAAGGCATCCCTTGTTTCGAGTTGCATTATGTACATATATGTGATCGAGTTACACGGGCACGCTATGATGCAAACACTACTGGTTGGTGGGATTCAGTGGGTGCCCGAAAACGAATGGAAGGGATTAGGTGGACAAATAATGGGTCTTGCGGCCGATTCTGATGTAGGCTATATGCTTGAGCCAGACATTGCATATCCTAATAATTTGCGTGGAGAGACAAGCGACTTGCGATTACGTATAGAGCAACAAACACTGCGAGGAAGCACACCATCTCTAAACTGTTGGCTACTGTTGGAGATAAGCAGAGGTATATTATTCATTATCGTAACCTCCAGCAGTGCCTTGGATTAGGCATGAGGCTTGTTAGAATCACCTGGGCAATCTACATCAAGCAATCCCTCTGGTTGAAGGAGTACATTGAACTAAATACCAAAAAGAGGGCGGTCGCGAGTATTGATTTTGAAAAAGATTTTTATAAATTAATGAATAACTCCATTTTTGGGAAAACTATGCGGAATGTAAGAAATGAACGCGATATTTTGATTAGAACCGCATGGGAAGGGCGTTGTTGCGTGAGAAAGTGTAGTGCCAGGCCAAATTTTAAGCGTGCACCATCTTCAATGAAAATTTTGCTGCTTTGGCGATGTCAAAGAGAGCAGTAGAGTTTATGAAGCCTATTTATTTGGGGATGTGCATACTGGATATCTCCAAATTCTACATGTACCTCTTCCACTATGAGTTTTCGAAACCTCATTTCATAGAACCAAAGTTGCTTCGTATGCATACAGACAGCTTTATCTACTGGATCAAGAACTGCCATCCATACGAAGTAAATAGGTGCAACGGTAAAGAATTCGAAACGTCTTCTTATGAGGTCGATAATCCTTACGGTATTGTTCCTCAGAACAAGAAGGTTATTGGTCTCATGAAAGATAAGGTGAATGGTTTACCGATTGTAGAGTTTGTTGGATTGAGGTCCAAAATGTATGCATATCGTACAATAGACAGGTGCACCCAGAGGCGGGCAAAGGGTGTTAGATGTGCGGTATCTCGAGCTCTTACGGTTGAAGACTATTTGCAGTGCCTGTATGGTAGCAGCATTCAAGGCGCTCATCCACACATGGTTCAGCAAACTAGCATTCGATTGCAAGGTCACGAGGTGTACACTGTACTGCAGTCTAAAGTCGGATTGTCTCCTTATGACGATAAAAGAGTCATTTGTGACGATGGGGTTGAAACCCTCCCATACTCACACTATTTACTTGAAGCAAAAGTAGGTGTGGGGGACTCTGGTTGATAGATAGAGAGAGAATGAGCGTGTCAGTGGGGTGATGGAGGGTTTATGCATCGGATAGTAAGGCTCTTTTATCACAGTGTAAATAATGCATGAGTGTGTTGTGTAGTGTGTATCAAATGGCTCTGAGCACTATGTGACTTAGCTTCTGAGGTCATCAGTCGCCTAGAACTTAGAACTAGTTAAACCTAACTAACCTAAGGACATCACACACATCCATGCCCGAGGCAGGATTCGAACCTGCGACCGTAGCGGTCGCTCGGTTCCAGACTGTAGCGCCTAGAACCTCACGACCACTCCGGCCGGCCTGCATGCTTCCATGTATGTCTGAGTGTGCGAATGAGAGTGGGAGCCTGTGTTAAGTCTATGTCTGTGTAAATTTATACTCATTAGTACAAATTAATTTGCCAAAGGGGAAAACCATTAAAAAAATTTAAAATTCAAAAACTGTAAAGAAAAATGTATCTATGTAAATATTTTTCATTGTTATTAGTAGTTAATATGTAAAGAAAAACCAAGTTTCTTACTTCATATGTGCATGTCTGTGAGTGGTTATAGATTAGATTTCAATTTGTAAGTTCCATTTGCCGCTAGCCATCCAGTCAGAACTATTTTTAAGTATGTAAGTTCCACCCAATTAAATTGTTTACATATTATGTTCACTTGTTTGTGGTAGCGAAAATGTTTAGAGCCATCCACTTCAGAGATATATGTTCACTTGTTTGTGGTAGTGGAGAATGTTTAGAGCCACCCACTTCAGAAATATATGGTCACTTGCTTGTGGTAGTGGAAAATGTTTAGAGCCACCCAGTTAAAAGAAATTACCTAAAAGTCTTTTCTGTTTTTGGTGGAACTTCACTAGTGGTAGTATTTAGTCTGTAAGATAGTGTAATTAGTTAGTAGTAGTAACTCTGCATTAGTTGTAAACTAATACAGTGTAAATCTGAATCATGTATCTGTAAAAAGCAGAATGTTCATATTTCTCAAATAATGTAAACCTGATTCATGTATCTGTAAACTGACATAATGTAAATCTGAATCACGTATCTGCAAACAGCAGAATGTTCATATTTCTAAAAAAAAAAACATGTAACTCTGAATTATCTACCTGTAAACTGATATAATGTATAATCTGAATCACCTATCTGTAAATGTATATTTCAGAAACAGTGTTAAATTTGATTTTAATAATACATTCACTTAATTTATTGCAAAAATACCGAATGTTATTATTTTAACCATCAATCATCATTCTTTTGATTAAAATGATAAATGTATATGTCTACAATGGGTGGTTACATCCGCATCGCACAGCACATGGCTATAAGTAATGTTGCTTTAACCACTATTTCAATGAGAGTTCTGAGTTTATCATTGGGTGGTTACATCCACATTGCACTGGTAGGTACATGATGTATCGCGTTGAGCACACATTTTCAGAGGCTTCCTTGCAGGCTAGAGACTTTCTTGCAGGCGAGAGGTGCGGAATTTGAAAGCACATCTATTGACAGCACAGGTAGTGATTTTACCCCAGGTGAAAGCGCACAAAGGCTGTGGTAAGTGGCTCAGACAGTTCCAGTGGAATGCACTTATAGATGGATTCAAGTGTAGTATGACAGATAAACTTACTTGCTAAGGATGTAGGTGTCAAAAAGAAAAAAAAAGTATACAATCATTTTTAGAGAACAAAAAATTATTTATTACTCACCCAACTTAAAAATAATTTTACATTTTCATAGGCAGATACAACACCACTTTTCTGATACATGTTCTTGAGTCGATGGATAGATGGACAGCCATAGAATTCCAGGTCTAAATATTCGACCCATCCATGAGATCTTGTCCTTTCCCTTCACGTAAACGATGGTGTCCATGTGGTCGAATAATTTAAGCGGAGTCACCATATCTTTATAGGGTATGCCAGGATCATCCCAGGGAATGGGAATTCCATGGCAGATATGGGTTAACCACCTTGCACTCTTTCTAGTCTTAGAGCACCTCACTTGCTGAAGAGTTTTGGTGATGCAATGTTTGCAGCGAATGTCTTTATTATTCCATAATCGTCTGTGAACGCTACAAACGCCACATTTTTAAATACGAACTGTCTATGATCACCATCATAGAACCCTTGAATGTCCGCAATGGTGTTGATTCCGTGACCTGTCGTCATGAAATACTCTAGGTGCATAGCAGTACCTATTCATTTATACACCTCGCTGCACAACACCTGTCATCGGACACTAGCTGATTACACGGTCATGTAGAACTAAAGCATACATGACAGTGTCCTGGGAAATTTGTCGATGATTCAAATTCAATTTGCACATCTATAGTTCCAGACTTAATTATCTCATTCTGTTTCGAGCTGTCTGTTACTATGATCGGTGAAAGCTCTTGGCCGAGTAGACACCCCCCTCACTCTCCTTCAGAAATTTCATAGTAAGAATGGCGAAACCTTGCATACATGTCATATACCAGACTCTATACATTTTCATTCCACAGCAGATGTAGATTGTCATGTGGGTAGAATTCTGAATTGAGGTACACTCTGGCATTAGTTAACTTGCAGTTATTCAACATGGTGGAACATTTTCTATATTGGTCTTCTATCAGTCTGAAAAGCAAGTATGATTAATCTAGGTGTTTCTAGTTGGCTCTAGGCTTTAATAGCCCATGTTTGACTGCACACCGTCGGTAACACTGGGTACTCGAAAATCTCTCATGATCGAAATGTCAGTGACAGAAATGTACCTGAATTCAGGACTTTTAAAACCTTCAAACGGTCCTGGTTGGATACACTGATGTGACGCATTTTCCATACTATCTTGCTGATTGTGGTCATATTCTACTCTTGAGCTCCTTGAATGTATGAGTTATTGTCAGTTGTACTCTGCACCTGAATGAGTTCTTGTTTAGCTTTCATAATAATCTACCTCATGTCCTCAAAGTGTCCCATAAGCATTTTTAGAGGTATGCATGCAGTAAATCGTTTGTACTCTTCAACTGCTCTATACTTTGGATCGTCTATGAGCCATCGTGCATTTTCTAAACTATACAAATCTGTGGTGATGCCAAGACATATGTTTTAAGGCTTGATGTTACACATTGCGTGTACAATCGATCTCAGACCCATTGAGTTCATAGCGTATCTCTTGGAACAGGAATCCTAAAGCGTTACGTGTCAGCTTGGATCCCACTGTATTGCTACCATCAGTTTTCTTGAATGATCCCTCTAGGTACATGAAACTCTTGCACGGAAGTGAGAGTGTGTCTTGGTGTTGGATGACAATCCTGATTTCAACGTTCTTGTTAAACGTGGTTCAAGCATAAGGTTTGTGAGAGAAGTATTCCTGACGTATAATTCTCTCATCATACTAGTTATATGGACTGATGACGTCATTGCACGGCTTAAGAAAAACTGATTTAAGAAACTCGTAGTTTACAGGTGTTATCACTTTGCTGTTTGGTGGTGAAGTGGCACGCTGTGGATTGCGTGCACTTATTTTACACCATACGCCCATCATGTCTTAGATGCAATCGTACAATGATTTCCTCACCACGAAAGTCAACAATATGATTATTCTGGTCAACAATACGCAGCTCCAAATAGTCCAATGTCTGGGCTGTCACTGGAAGGTATATTGCATTGGCAGGGGTCTCAACAACCTTATACCCCGTTGCAACTGAGGGGAATAATGCGTAAATACTGTGAATCAGACGATCGTTGAGATAGATTGTGCTGACTGAGAGTATGTCCACTGTCGGATCCGATTTGTAAAATTTACTTGGATCCTTCTTCGAAATCTGTTCTTTTGTGAAACCCAGCCGGCGCCCTATTGAAAATTTCTGGTTAGTCAGTCATTGCATTTACAGTCCTTATTTCAGATTGAAGTTTATTGGTGTTTGCACGTAGTTCAATACCTTTTCCAGACTGATTTAAGACTTCGTTTAAATCGTCGATATTGTATGCACCCGGTTCTATTTCCACAATATCTCTTTCACCATTAATATCCAGATGCAGTTTATTATTAGTCCGGTGATATTCGGGATGCTGTTGTACGTCTCCAGTCCAATCAATGCAATACTCCATTGACCAACGCTCAAATCAATTGGCGGGAAGTAATATGCACGCAAAACAGATGATTGTCCTTTTAACGTCAAAGTGTACGACATTGCATCTGAACCTCAACTGATAAATGAATCTTTATACCCCCTCCTTATATAGCTTGCTTCTTCTTTGTGAACGTCAAGGAAAACATTATGGCTGGCCGAAGTGACCGTGCGGTTCTAGGCGCTGCAGTCTGGAACCGCGAGACCGCTACGGTCGCAGGTTCGAATCCTACCTCGCAAATTGATGTGTGTGAAGTCCTTAGGTTAGTTAGGTTTAACTAGTTCTAAGTTCTAGCGGACTAATGACCTCAGAAGTTGAGTCCCATAGTGCTCAAAGCCATTTGAACCACTTGAACCAAAACATAATGCGTAGATGTCCACAGAGGTGAGTATTAAAGTCCCGATAGCGTCGATAATTGTAGAGCACTTGTCTGCTGTGAGTGAAGTATTATTGTAATTGTTCTGGCGGCTGCAGGTCACTAAATCAGTCCAAACAGTAGACGGTATCCGAGTCTATCATAACGTATGACTTTCCAGTGGGTGCCGGGGCCTCCAGCAACATCTAAATTCACAATACCGCAGTCACCCGTTTTCCACATAGTCTTCGGTAATGTATCCCGCATAAACACACCACGGAATCTTCGTATCTTGAATTTATCTCTAACAAACTTAAGGAGATCTGTATTTGTGACTGGTAGATCTGGTAGGACCGCTAATAGGCGTTTTTCTTATTTATGAATAGACCAATCCCTTTCCTGTATGGTTTCAAGTATAGTCCTTTTCAATGGCTGCGGCTTCCATTATGCGGTTATGTCTTCTCGCCTCTTTTAACTGTGCTTAGGAGTTTTGCTCGTTCTTGACCGTTCGAGCAATAGCTGCAGCACCATCGGCGAGGAAACGTACCTCCGAGAGCGCAGAGAAGGCCGGGATGAGAAAAAGAATAAAACTGCCTGATGTCTTGGTTATTAGTAGAACACGAGGTGCTTTAACCGATCTTCTTCTTCCCGCAACTTTCTGGTTTATTGCGTTTTTAGCTGCATACATCGCTGTCAGGATACAGTTCTTCAAACAGCCCCTCTTGTTCTTGTTCTTCTTGGCTAGTGCGCAACGTGCAGCGTTCATAATTTGCTTGGAATTCGTCACTCCTAAACCAAACTTGATTTTTCCACGCATGGTTTTATCAACTGCAAATGCTGCGATGTGTTGACCTACACCAATATCCTTTCTTCTCCGTATCGCCTTAGCTTTATCAGCTAAAATCCTGTCTGCAATATGATGACTTGATAAATATAGATCTTTATTTGCAGCGTATGCAATGTCGTTTTCCATACACGCTTCGTCGAGCAGATTAACTCATTATCACCTCGCGCCAAGCGTTTCTGAAGCTTTGTCCCAGGCCCACAGTAGTTATACCCAGGGATGTGTAATTACACAGGTAGTTTGTCTAGAATACCACCACCTCCTCTAATGTGTCTTCTAGCGCGCATGTTAAGCTACTGTGGTGGTGGTAGACAATGCACGCCCATTATATAGCAAATGGTCGCCATCAATCCAACTGTTTTGTGTAGCAGGAAAACCAAGTCTTTTGACTAGTGCTTTATTTCCCCGACGTCTTATGACTCTCTCCACGTGAATAACATCCGATTCTGAGCTTTTTCTGCATCTCCTCAGTGTAGAAGCAGCCTGCAATTTCTTCACTCTTACTGTCCTTCAATATATAATTTCTAGGATTCGTTCGTTGCACCTTTGAAACTGTAAATATATCAGTTGACCAGTTCGGTAGGTATGATTTCTCAAATGTTGTCTTGTGCTTTGAGATACACACCAAATTACCTATATTAAATTCCTGTTTGCGTGGATCCAGCAACTGAATGCGATAGTACACGGTATCCATGAGTCCATTATCGCGAACATCGATTGGTCTCATTTTTATTGTGCTATGTTTGGTTCGATTATACTGAGCAATTATTTCTGGGAAGCTATCTGTCCATTTGTATGAGGCGCGAAGGTTAAAACGCATCCTCATTCGGCTTCTTATTGTTCTGTTCAGGCGCTCCACGATTCTCGCCTCCAGGTGAGCGAATGTCGAGTAGTGATGTATCCCGTACCGCTGCATAACTGTCTTGAAACACATATTGTAGCACTCCCCACCGTGATCGGCTTGGAGGATGTCTCGGCATCGATTCGTTCCTGTCGGTAGCAAACGCTCAAAAACATCAGCGACATTTGGACCAGTTTTTGTTTTGACAGGTAACGCTCAGGCAAATTTTGAGTATGTATCAATAACCATTAAAATGTATTTGAATCCATTAATCTCATCTGAATATTTCCTCATATCTACAAGATCAGCTTGCCACAGGTCATCCAACTCTTTAATCATAACATGCCTGCGAGGGTATGTTTTGCGTGCTAGCTTGTGCAGTTCTCGAACTACCGTCTCCATACTTATTCGATGACACCTCTCTCTCTAAGCTCCGAGATTATCGAAACAACCTCTTTCGAATGAGCTGTATTACCTGCAGCAGCTGATGCCATGAGCAGCCGTAGTCGATCTATTAGTTCGTTGGGGTCGTCATAATATATATATATACTGAAGGATTCGATAGTTCACTGCTTTATGCTCAATGTCAATACCATCACCGCTGCTGCCGCCGTTGTTGTTTTCGCCTTCAAGTATTGGCTTTATAATGGTTTATTTCTTGTTGCTCAGGCTTTCCGTTATCGTGTGTACACCAGTCATGTGCAGCATTTCACGGTACGTTTCCCTATCATTAACTGAATAATTTATGGGTTTTTTGGTAGGCCTTAGGAAAATAAGATTCATTAAGCCGGGTGTTCTGTCAAACCGTCTATGATCGATCTGTCTTTTGTCTTCAGATACAGTTATAGGATGCGCACCCAACATGTACGATCTTCTCCTGCTAACGCCGAATGTTATATCTATCTGACCTGGGGTGTCACGAATAATAAATTCATCAATGGCAGCACCCTCGTTATCGTGTGTTTTTGTTTTTGCTGAGAGCTATCGGAGAGATTCAGTAACCAGCTTAAAGGTCTCTCTTAGCATTTGCTGTCGATCCATATGCTCTAACCTCAGCAGCCGTAATTTCTCACGAACTGCGTTACGTTCCTTAATCTTTTTCTGCTTCGTCGACATCTCGGTGTATACTAATCAGACATCTCCGCGGCGTAAGGCTTTAAATGTCCGGTCATTTTGTTCTTCCTGTTACTATGATCCTGATCACCTTTCTCAACAGCAAGAAAGTCTACATCTATTTTCCCCAGAACAGCATCGACCTTTTCAGTTAAGTCTGTTACTTTCCTACTGATTTGATTAACTAGCTCATTTAACGCATTCACCATTCTCAGAACGGTCTGGTAATACGTTGCAATACCTGCAACTTTATACTCCATAGCCTGAATTTTCGCATCCAAGTACAGGTGACATTTCTGTCTGTGTACACCAATCCTCACGGGTTGAGGGGTGGACATACGCGTGAATTTGTCCATGGTGTAGCATAGACTGATGTACTAATGTACTAACCTCCCTTACCGTGCTATATATGCAAAAACTCTGAAAGTTTCGCCCTTACCTACCATCAGTCAGTTTTCTTGTTTTATCAAAAACGAGAAATCTATACTGTGAATGATTCCAGCAATCTGCACATATCTTTCAAAATCATTGAACGACATGTCCGTTCCGACATGTGCTTGGTAAATGTGTTTTAAATTCAGAGTGTCTTGTTTGAAAGCTATAATTAGATTTGCGTTATACCTAACAAGCTGTTTGGGGTTCAAATGGTTCATATGGCTCTGAGCACTATGGGACTCAACTACTGTGGTCAGCAGTCCCCTAGAACTTAGAACTACTGAAGCCTAACTAACGTAAGGACATCACATACACCCATGCCCGAGGCAGGATTCGAACCTGCGACCGTAGCAACAGCGCGGCTCCGGACTGGAGCGCCTAGAACCGCACGGCCACCGCGGCCGGCTACTGTTTGGTGAATCTGGAATATGTCTGACTTAGATAAAATACATCAGCACACATATGGCGACCGAAACAGAAGTATTTTCGAATTTGGTCGTGGTTTTCTACGACAACATCGTCAAATATGAAGATTGTGTTAGGCTTTGCCTTTCATTTGGAGGGATATCACCACGTTCACTGAATGTCGTGTACATAACACCATCTACACAGCGCAATATCTCTTGCAATGGCTGATACTTGGGTTGAAACAGTGTTTTTGAGAATATAGAAACACGTTCAAATCGGACCCCTTCTACGTGTGTTAGCTGACTCATGCGGACATTAGTCTTGCTGCTATTGGATGGGCCTACAATAATTGCTCGTACATTATCAGGAAGGAGAATTCCGTTCTTCTTGTTCTTCTTCAGGTCTTCATTTGCATCTTCGCAGGACCAGTGAAAGGTGGCTACACTGAGCCACAGCGCCAAAAATCGCGCCAGAGAGTATTGTTCCGCCGCCTCCACTGGCAGTGATTATTGAGACGCAGCGACAAGCAGTTCTTGCCGAGAAGTTGTGGTGGACACTGCTTGTAATTGAAGTCAGAGTGAGATGCGGTAGTGGAGAGTGTTGTTCCATGTTTATGCAGTTATTTGATGGGAGAGATAGCAGATGTTGTTCCAATGGAGATATTGTAATGATCTGAGTGCTTTTCGTCAATATAAATTAAGGTAACTAACTACTGTTCTTTATTTTCTTATTATTTGTGTGTCCTGAATAATGCTTCATTACAGGTTCAGTCAACAAAGCATCTGGCGTGTGTTCTTGTATTAAAGTGTAATTCTGATTTTCTTGCACAATTATAGTATTTCTAATTTTCTTTTATCACGTCAGTATAATTGGTATTTAAAAATTCGTGTCTTGTTGAAAAAGAACCGTGCCAGATGTGCGTTGAGTCATACTACCACATACAGAACAGCTACACTTGTGCTTTGTTGGTTTCGTAGGTTTTATAGTTGCTGGGGACTTAATTAATTAATTGTATTAACTGAAATTTTCATTTCATTCTTTGTGGTTGTTACATGCAGTCAGATTGCGTAATAATACTAGTTAGGGCCAGCCGTTTACGAGACTTGCGTAATCGGACTTACAGCTACTAAAAAATGTTTTCATTAATATTTAAAAAAAGCCCCCATGCACGTGGCGACCGCTGCTTCGGATCGTCCCTTGGAATCTTCTGATTGTAAAAATAGTAGACAGTAGTATTGTAGTAGTAATTTGTAGTTTAGTAATTGTAGTCTATTTTGCATGTGTAGATTTGGTAATTGTCATTCTTCTAATGGTATTTTCTTTTTTTTTTAGAATTTGATTTGTTGTCTTGTATACGCGTTGTCGCTTTTGTGCAATTATTTCAATTGTTCGTCAATCGTGTTTGAGGGAAACATTTCGAGTGAATGGTATTGTTGGACATAAGGAGGCATTGTGTGTAATTTTCGTACAGTGACGAGTTTTGTATGTTTTGTAAATGATTACACGATCAATGAAAAAGGCAAAAATGATGAATAGTGAGAATGACGAAATTGTTAACATGACGAACTCGCCAACACAGGAGAACAGTGTGATGAATAATGAAGTGGAAAACAATGTAATAAGTCGGGAAAATAGTCCGGAACCATTTCAAAATTTTTCTCAATCAGAAGATTCACAGAATACGAGATTAACGACAGAAGATTCTGGAATAGTTTACAGCTACGACGAACGAAGCTGGTTTTGTGGGAAATGTTAGTGGCGAAAAGAATTTCGAACCGGCTAATATGGAGCAGTTGATGGGTGCAATATTAAATCTGGGATCACAGTTGGAATCTAAATTTAAAACTGAGATGGGAACAATGGCAACTCGGTTAGACTCACAAATGGGAACAATGGAGCAGTTACGATCTGAATTTAAAACACAGATGGGAACAATGGAAACACGGTTAGACTCACTTGGATCACAGATGGGAACTTTGGAAACACGGTTAGATTCACGAATAGGAACATGTTTCAAAAATATGAAAGATGAATTAAAGAAAGAAATTAGAGAAGAAGTACAACCGATTGTGAATGCTCACAATAATAGATTAATTGCAGTAGAGATTAGACAAAAGGAACAGGATAGAGAACAGGAAGAAAGAGATCGCGCGATAGTACAAAAATTTTCAGAATTAAATTTACAACGTGCACAAGATAAGGAAGAAATATTTGAGAGAATCGAGGTATCCGTACCGAATGACAGATTAAATAACCTAACACAACAGTATGAACAGTTAGCTACTAAATGTGTTAATACTGAAACGCGAGTCGCGACACTTACGGAAGACGTAAATAAACAGAAGGAAAAAATAGGTGACTTAGCGGAAAGAGTTGAGGAGATTGCAGATAAATTGACAAGTCTTAGTTTAAATGGGGACAGAGATTCAGATGATACAGCTCCATTGCCATTTTCAGAAACCGATGAGTACCAGAACATTAATAAACATGTTGAAAATCAGGGAAAATTTAATGATCGTGTTAAAAGGGAATTTGAGGCATTAAGAAAGCAAGTCAAACAAATTGAAGGCGAAATCGTAGGAAAAGACGGCTAAAGAAATTTAGAATCACAGATACCAGAGGGGTTTGAAGAAAATAATTTGTTTCATTTACGGGATGCAACAAGAGAGCGCCAGGCGCGCGAACTTGACAATAATTGGCATTGGGACTGGGACAGACGCGGTAGGTCTTTGTCGCCACGAGGCGAAAACTTTGACTATAAACACTTTTTGACTCTTCGGAAATTTAAGATCTTCCGCAATTCTAAGAATGACATACATCCATGTTCATGGTTAGATCAATTTATGTACGCACTCCCGCTAAATTTGCCATTAAGTCACAAACTGAAATTTATGTGCTGCTATTGATGTCCTCAGGGGATTCACTACTCTAAGTGAATATGTGCCGTAGCGAGCATAGGGCCTCGAGCTGTAGTGGTGCTATTTCTCTTTTAGTTTTCTGCACCGCTGCCTACTCTTTCACTATTCTTTGCATCTGTCAATACAACTCTTCAACTATCAATCTATCTAGAGAGTAAGTAAACAATAACCTGATATGACTATTTTACCTAAATGTGATTTCGGAAATTACCGTTTGGACTTACTATATTTTCTGCAGCATTCATTTGTAGTTTAAACGAAATTTTACCTGTTCATCTTCGTGACAATATTACTTCATATGTTGACGACATTCTTATTGCTAAACGTTCTTGGAGTGAGCACAACAAAATTTTGGATTCATTATTACGTATTTTTGCAAGAGTTGGCATTACGGTGAACTTAGAAAAATCTGAATTTGGTCGTTCTCAGGTGAAATTTCTCGGTCACATTATTTCTACAGAAGGTATTCTTCCTGGTCCAGAAAAATTAGACGCTATTCGTAATTATGCTGCTGCTACTACAAAACGTGATGTTCGTAGTTTTCTTGGTGTCTGTAATTTTCTTAGACGCTTTGTTAGATTGGACGATTTGGCCACACCTCGTTTATGTGAACTATCTGGAAAGAAATCTAATTGGTGTTGGGATGAGGAAGCTCAGTCAGAATTTGAACAACTCCGTGATGCTTTCATTGCTGCTTCACTTCTTTCACATCCGGATTTATCTAAAGATTTTTGTTTGGCAACGGACTCATCCTACAAAGGGCTAGGTGCACATTTATTTCAAGAGATAGAAGAAAACGGCGTTGTAGTACAAAAAACTATTGCATTTGAAAGTCGTGTTCTCTCGAAATCAGAAAAGAATTATTCGATTACGGAACTTGAAGCTTTGGCTGTTGTTTGGGCTTTTACAAAATTTCGCACATTTTTGTTTGGCAGACATACTAAGGTTTACACCGATCATCGAGCTCTTGAGTTTCTTATGTCGACAAAATTAACTCATGGCAGATTGTCACGATGGGCGTTGTACTTACAGGAATTTGACTTTAGTATTGTTTACATACAGGGTTCTTCAAATATTGTTGCTGATGCTTTATCACGTGCACCTATGGGTTTGAAACAAAGTGCTGAAGAGGACTGCAAGGAAAACAATTATTGTTTGATGTATATTCAAGGTGTTGCGTTTGATAACTTTATTTCGTCTTCGCTCCAGGACATCGCTAAGGAGCAAAATAAGGATCCAATCTGGAAGGACATTAAGGAGAAGTGGAAGAGAAAGGAAAGCGTAGCGATTAGACAGCATTATTTAGTTCGCAATGACATTCTTTTTAAACGAAAATCGGTCGACAACTCTGTTTGGTTAGTTTGTATTCCTGATGAGTGGGTTAATAAGCTGATTTGGTATACGCATTTCAGTTATGCACACTTTGGTCCCAGAAAATGCTTTCATAAATTACGAGAAAATTGCTACTTCAATAATATGGAAAAACGTATTCGATTTGTTCTTGCCAAATGCAAATTATGTCAAAAGGCTAAGCCGCCGACAGTTTCTCACAGAGCACCGTTGTTTCCTATCATTCCAGCAAAATTAAAGGACATGGCTGCAGTTGATTTGTTCGGTCCAGTGGTTCGATCTACTAATGGTTTTGCGTACATTTTCGTAGCAGTGGAGTTGACATCAAAATATGTGTGTTTTACACCGTTACGCAAAGCAACAGCTCGTTCAGTATCTAATGCTTTCATCAAACATTTTCTTAAAGAAGTGGGTCATGTTGATAATGTTATATCAGATAATGGATCACAGTTTCGTTCTAAAATTTGGCTTCGTGCTCTACAGCGTCGTAAAATTAAACCAATTTTCATTTCACTTTTTCACCCTCAATCTAACGCTTCAGAGAGATGGATGAAGGAAATCAATAAATTGGGTCGTCTTTATTGTCATCAGAATCACAGAACTTGGGATCAGTATCTTCATATTTTTCAAAACATTCTGAATGAACTTCCTAACGACTCTACTTCTTTACCACCTATACTGATATTAAAAAATAAAGCACCGACAAATCGCATTTCTGAAATCGTTCCTTTTCCGCCTTCACGGAAACTGCGGCATTCTGAAGTTGTCAACCTGGCTCTGCAAAATATTGCATCTGCGGCTGCTAGAAGAGAGAAATCAGCGAAGCGTCCTGGTCGTTTAAAAATTTTGTCAGTTGGTCAAAAAGTGTTAATTAAGTCCCATCGTTTGTCTCACAAAGGAAAAGGCTTGTGTCGCAAATTTTTTCTGCTTTATAACGGTCCATATAGATTTCGCAAAATTATTCATGATAACACTGTCGAAGTAGAAACTCTTAAATCACGACGCTCTAAGGGAATACATCATATATCTAACGTTAAAATTTTTGTGGAATGATATACTTTTGAAAAATTTTTGTAGAATGACATACTTTTGAGAAACTAACAGTTGTATGTAAACACACGGAGAGTACAAGGATACCGCGCTGTGTTTTGGCGGCGGCATATACTCAAAGCAACAGTCAAGTCTGCGCGCCGCACAAGGCAGACGTTGACCGCAAACAATCACTTCCTACGTCACGCGCCTACAGCTGATCGAGCGCTCAGTGCGAATGCACTGACACCCGTAAATAAATACACAGTCTAATTTCTCCGACTAAATTCAGTATAAAGCTATAGTGACTTGATGAATTCTGTTATTAACGTTCAGTATTTTTCAGGATACGGTTCTATAAGATATTTAAGAACTTCAGGTAAATTCTGTGTGTCTCCGACGTTAAGACGACTTGCTATCGAGAAAATTTCAGGAAAAATGTCATTTCGAAGAAGAAAGTAATAAACTAAAAAGGTAATTATTAATTGAGTTTATTTTTCAGGTAACATATTTCCACTTAGGTACGTACTTTAGACGTAATTTGCTGCTCGCGATTACGTGATTCATACTTTGTGCTAATTACATGTTCTATGAATTTGCTTGTGAAGCGACGTGCTTGCGTACGTTAACTGATTTGACAATGATTATTAATGAACTGAGTTGTAACTTGTGTATATTATGCATCGCTTGACTGCACTGCTTTTTCACTGATGTCGCATTTTTAAATTATGTGCCTGCTGTGCTTATTTATTTAAATTATAATTGTCACCAGATTAATTGTGCTGATGTGGTTAGGTATGTAAGTTATACTTTGTGATTTATCTGCTTGCGCCTTCATGTTTACTTATTAAGATACGATGCTAATGACCTGTTTAGTACGTAAGATATATGTTTACTGCTATGCGTATGGATTGCACATTTACACATTTCTGCTTGTTGTCATAACTATAATTTGGTATATAGCAATGCTGATGTACAGTGTACAAACATAGAGTTTAGGTTACACTATTGTATTAATTACAGATTGTTCGCTTGGCAGAGCCTCGTTGTAAGAATGGTGCTGCATCCACTTGTTGACATTCTGTTCACTACTGGTATATTTACTCGCTATTGCTTGCCTTGCTTACGCTCAATGCCTTATATTTTTAAGATAAGAAAATGAACTGCTATAACTCGACGACCGACATTAGTACAAGAAACTTCATAGAAGTCACATGAGCTGGAGGTTTTATGAAAGCTGTATAAATGTATGCCAATAGGAAGGAAGCTAACGACATGACATACCAACACAGTTATTACACTGCATTTTTCGTGAGCAATTGAAATAGGAAGTGACACTTGACACAAGAAATACTCCACATGTTTGCTTCTGTTTGCCATAATTCTTGAAGTGGTGTACACACTGTGAAATATTAGGATCATTCACACTCCGTAATCGTACTTAATTACTGAGAGTTATTCGAACTAAGTCTGTTAGAGGTCATGTATGCATTCTTTGTTTATAATTCATAATGAGTAGAAGATTTTGGTCAGATGGATTACACAGAGGTTGTGTGTTGACAGTGTGTCTTCGGATTGTATGGGATGATGAGGTTTGCATTAGGATTTTATCTGTACTCGATCGAGGAGACTGACTAGAGGAAAGAGTTGTTATGGAAGTGAAATGATACTGGCAATAAGGTTTATATGTATCGACGTATTGAAGAGGTATTATTGAGGTATTGAGATTATATGAAGTTGATTGGAGTTTTGGTGTATAAGAGGTAAAGTAAGTGAGGTGCATTTTTTTTTTTTTTGGTTGGTCTATATGGAACAAGGAGGATGAAGATAGCAGACTAGAACACTAAAATGGAAGGAAGATTGTCTACACACACTTTGTTAAATCACTAAGCAGTATGTACTTTTTTTTGGAGAGAGGAAGTTGCATATCTTGGCACACTGACAGTTGTTCAGCAACCGTACATTTTGATCTGGCTCGGCAAACATTGGTCTTGACATGATGACTATGACGTTGACTTAACTATTATTGACTGTTATACATTGCTGCCACTATTACTTGATACACATGATGAACATGAAATTTTGACAGAAGTGCATGTACACAGTTAACACTGTTCAATTACACAGTAGTACTTAATGTGGATGAAAGATGAGTGAGTGTGTTTTGTGTGTTTTCCTTTCCTAATCCTACCCACCTATCTCCTAAATATTATTTTATTTGTTTGTAGTGGCTTGCACTGACACCCATAAATATTATAGGTTTACTGATGTTTGTGTATTTGTAATAGTAATATGACAATTATCTGATATCATTTGTGTGTTTGTTATGATTTGTATGTTTAGTGTAAGAGCATTGTAAAAGCATTTTTATGTGCATTCAAACTATTGTTCATGCTTGAACTGTCTGATTAGTGATGGTGATATTATGGACTGTTACTTGTACTTTTTCTACATGATTGGTGCCACTAGGACATGTTTAATTTCTGCTAATGAACTGTGTGATCAGTGATAGTGAATATTATGGACTGCTGTCTGCACCTACTCAACAATGCTGGGTGCCATTGATGAACTGCTTCTACTGAAATGATGTTACTTCTTGCTGTCTGTACCTCTTCAACATTGCTGGGTACCACAGATGGAGCTACTTCTATGGAAATGATGTCATTTGTCGGTGTCTGCACCTACTCAACAATGCTGGGTGCCATTGATGAACTGCTTCTACTGAGAAATGTGACTTGTTGCTGTGTGTACCTCTTCAACATTGCTGGGTACCACAAATGGAACTGCTTCTACTGAAATGATGTTACTTCTTGCTGTCTGTACCTCTTCAACATTGCTGGGTACTACAAATGGAACTGCTTCTACTGAAATGATGTTACTTCTTGCTGTCTGCACCTACTCAACAATGCTGGGTGCCATTGATGAACGGCTTCTACTGAGAAATGTGACTTGTTGCTGTGTGTACCTCTTCAACATTGCTGGGTACCACAAATGGAACTGCTTCTACTGAAATGATGTTACTTCTTGCTGTCTGTACCTCTTCAACATTGCTGGGTACCACAGATGGAGCTACTTCTATGGAAATGATGTCATTTGTCGGTGTCTGCACCTACTCAACAATGCTGGGTGCCATTGATGAACTGCTTCTACTGAGAAATGTGACTTGTTGCTGTGTGTACCTCTTCAACATTGCTGGGTACCACAAATGGAACTGCTTCTACTGAAATGATGTTACTTCTTGCTGTCTGTACCTCTTCAACATTGCTGGGTACTACAAATGGAACTGCTTCTACTGAAATGATGTTACTTCTTGCTGTCTGCACCTACTCAACAATGCTGGGTGCCATTGATGAACGGCTTCTACTGAGAAATGTGACTTGTTGCTGTGTGTACCTCTTCAACATTGCTGGGTACCACAAATGGAACTGCTTCTACTGAAATGATGTTACTTCTTGCTGTCTGTACCTCTTCAACATTGCTGGGTACCACAAATGGAACTGCTTCTACTGAAATGATGTTACTTCTTGCTGTCTGCACCTACTCAACATTGCTGGGTGCCACTGATGGACTGCTTCTACTGAAATGATGTCACCTGATGGAGTCTGCACCTGTTCCACAATGCTGGGTGCCACTGATGGACTGCTTCTACTGAAATGATGTCACATGATGGTGTCTGCACCTATTCCACAATGCTGGGTGCCACTGATGGACTGCTTCTACTGAAATGATGTTACCTGTTGGAGTCTGCACCTGTTCCACAATGCTGGGTGCCACTGAGGGACTGCTTCTACTGAAATGATGTCACCTGTTGGAGTCTGCACCTATTCCACAATGCTGGGTGCCACTGATGGACTGCTTCTACTGAAATGATGTCCAACTGAAATGATGTCCAACTGAAATGATGTCCAACAGGAGTCTGCACCTACTCAACATTGCTGGGTTCTACTGCTGGAAGTGTCAACCACTTGTTGTGTAAACATTTTATGTGAATATTTGTATAAACTGATTTTTTGTGTATTACTGTTTGTGAAAAGTTATGAGACTCTTACCTGTACATATTCGTCATTGCTGACGCTATTGATTGAACTGTTTAACCACATAATACTTGTGTAAACTATTATGTAAAGTCACATGTATGAAAGAATTTGTATTGCTTAGTGTATTTTGTATATTAGGCTATTGAAAGGTCAGTGCAAAGCCAAAATTTTATCTAGTTATATGATATTTACGTATTAATATTATCTTTTTTTATTTTTGTCTGTATTTTTTTTTGACGAATTTGGTGGTATTTTCACCACCAATGCTGGCAAAATTACCATCAAATTCTAGCCCGTGGAGGAAGGGCATATGAAAGGTGGCTACACTGAGCCACAGCGCCAAAAATCGCGCCAGAGAGTATTGTTCCGCCGCCTCCACTGGCAGTGATTATTGAGACGCAGCGACAAGCAGTTCTTGCCGAGAAGTTGTGGTGGACACTGCTTGTAGCTGAAGTCAGAGTGAGATGCGGTAGTGGAGAGTGTTGTTCCATGTTTATGCAGTTATTTGATGGGAGAGATAGCAGATGTTGTCTCAATGGAGATATTGTAATGATCTGAGTGCTTTTCGTCAATATAAATTAAGGTAACTAACTACTGTTCTTTATTTTCTTATTATTTGTGTGTCCTGAATAATGCTTCATTACAGGTTCAGTCAACAAAGCATCTGGCGTGTGTTCTTGTATTAGAGTGTAATTCTGATTTTCTTGCACAATTATAGTATTTCTAATTTTCTTTTATCACGTCAGTATAATTGGTATTTAAAAATTCGTGTCTTGTTGAAGAAGAACCGTGCCAGATGTGCGTTGAGTCATACTACCACATACAGAACAGCTACACTTGTGCTTTGTTGGTTTCGTAGGTTTTATAGTTGCTGGGGACTTAATTAATTAATTGTATTAACTGAAATTTTCATTTCATTCTTTGTGGTTGTTACATTCAGTCAGATTGCGTAATAACACTAGTCAGGGCCAGCCGTTTACGAGACTTGCGTAATCGGACTTACAGCTACTAAAAAATATTTTCATTAATATTTAAAAAAGCCCCCATGCACCAGTCACCGACAATAAAATCCTTTTGGTGAGGGTGCTTCACCCAGCCCGCCGTGATACAGGTACAGATTTGTAGTTGACCTATATGGAAAAATATACTTGAAAGGATAATAATAGTATGTGTAGCCACTATAGTTCGATCACTTAACCGACTGAGCTGTATTGGCTACACAGAGAAAACAGCTATATATTTTGCGCATGAAGAGTAACATGATCATCTCAGTAACTCGTATAGCATTGAAAAAAAGAACCAATTGTAGTACTTTGATTATAATGACAGAGGGGTATGAAATAAAACACAAACACTGTTTCAGAGTATAAATAAATTATTTATTTAAAAATCATACATTGGGTGTAGTATTTCAGGAATATCATTAGAATTTGCATGTATATTCTTCTTCTTTGCACCTGTACAGTATTTACCAAATAAAGCTTTCTGGCAAGCAATAAATTCAGTGCGTATCTCACTCAAGCCAATAGATGACTCACAGTAATCAGGTTTTTCACACACACATTTGATCTGTTTGTCTTTAGGTTTGTGCTTCATATGCGAACGAAGGTGTTGCTTAAGATCTTCAACATGTATACTATGCACACGTAGGGAGTTTACAATATCATTGTATGCAGAATCTATGCTAGCAATCAGTCTGTCAGGTGCAAGACGTATGCCAGAGTCCAGATCGTATAACTTCATAACCGAGGGTGTCTTAGATAAACACAGTTGTCACTTGATTTCGCACATAATGCACAGTCATAATACACTGTTGTAATAGAAAGTGTCACACCAGTAAGGCGAATGTCAGGGGGAGAATGAGTTGGATAATATTCCGTAGTCATATGCTGATTGATGTTGCGCTCTGCACCATATATTTCATCCCAGTAGGACTGGAAAATTGGCACTTTAACACATCTGGATACGTTTTCAATCTCTATTCTAGCATGTAACCCACAGACATGATGCACTTCTATAGCAATGTTCACACATTTCGATCCACTGGAAGTAAAATTGTATTTGGAGGTGAAAAGCGTAGGTGCACTCGACGCCTTCTTCGTATCTACAGTATCTGCACTCTGTGGGTGCGCTATCATAGGCATGTTTTGCTGGGATGGGTCGTATGTTGGCGCCCAGTACTGACCTCTATCTTGTTGTTGTCTAACACCACCAGCGACTGCATTCGATGCATCGGGGGCAGATCGCGTGTCCTCATCACATGAATCGAGGAGTGGGATGGAGGGCAGCACCTCCTTGAACTGATCCAACTAGTGGGCTATGTGCGCTACAGGATCCCACGTGGCCGCTACTGGTTCAGGCGCGCTGGAGGCTGTTGGTGTAGGTCTCGACGAGATGGCAGGTGAGATTGCTACAGGTCCGGATGTGTCAGCAGAGCTAAGCATGTTGGCGCTCGACCCTGTTGAACAAAGACGAGGAAGCATTAGGTATGGGCCAATAGGTGGAAACTTTGATTAATAATAACTGTAATACGGCTAACGAGAGACAATAATGTGATATGTGATACTTACTTTTCCGTTTATTCTTGTTCTGCATGACTGCGCTGAAATGTGACTGCTGTTGACGCTTCATGGTTCCTCTTCTTCTTCATCTTCTTTTTCTGTAGAGTGACTGAACAAGACTGAGACCATGGAGCTGCTGAGCTTCACCTATATCTCCTACAATGAGGTAAACAGACACTTCCGTCCTACTGGCTGAAGTCGACCACATGACTCGATTAAGGGTTCCTATTGGATCCCGCCATTTCCCCCTACCATCTTGGATTACGTCACAAAACTGACGACAGCAGCCTGTGGTGCAGGTACTGGGTACTAGGCCCACACAATGTGGCGAATACACTGTTTACTGCCATCCTGAATAAGGGCACTTGCGTCAGCACCCGACAACACGGTAGCGCCCTCTTCCAGCAACGAAATGTGCTGTCTGTTGGGCTCTGGACCTTGTGGTGAACACATTGGGTGCCATCGTCTTGGATTACGTCACAGATGTGCGGTGGCGATGTGTACTAAGGCAGTTGTGCTCTGGATCTCGTGGCGAGCACATCAGCATGAAATTCGTTAAATAATGAAGACTTATCTCAAAGACCTTTTCTCCCAGAAATCCTTAGGAGGAGGTGGTGGTCGGAGGATTGAGGATATTACAAGTGTCCTTTCTTACGCTCCATTTTGTTACCTTAGCAGTGAAATCCAAAGTGACCTTTGTTTACCGCCAAAATTCTAACTTGGCGCCGGTTCGTAGAAAGAGGTGGCGGTTGGGTGACAGGTTAGTGGAGGTACGCCAAGTGAGCTATCTTCCCGCGATTTTCTTTGCTTAATAGAAATAACTGGGCTGTGGTGCATTACCCTGTTGGATTTTGAACTTCCGCCATTTTTCTGGGGGAGGGGAGGCGAGGCACTTTCCCGCCAAAATTCAAAATTCCCGCCAAAATCCGCCAGCTTGGATGACGTCATCGCCGCCATTTTCGATGACGTCATCGTCGCCATCTTGGGTAACGGTACTTTGGTGCCATTCCCTTGTTGTCCCAATACTCCTACAGTCCACACGTTGAAGAATTACTTTCTGTATATCAGAGTTCAAACTCCCCCAAGTTAGATGCTCCTTAATTTTTAAGATTTGTTTTGTATGTATCCAAATGGCCCCCAAATAACGTTTGTTGGAAGTACTTAAAGACAGCTGAAACCAGTTCCTTGGGTAGGCAAATGTTTAATTTACATTATAGCTGGTGTAGTAACAAAAAGGTCCATTGTTCATAGAATACTGCGAAATTCTTCTTGGTGTTACTTAATTGGGCATCTTGTTTCTGTCTTTTATTCAAGTCGCCAAATGACGCTGGTAGTTCACTCAGGACTATAGAAACAAACTGCGGATACTGGCTGACATGCAGCTGTTCTATTATTTCTAGCTCACACTGAAACATACAACTAAAAGCATCAGAGACTTGGTTATAGATACATCTAACAGACCTTACTTGAAAACTGACTGTGCAGCAGGCTATCCTACCAGTTTTACAGGAGCTGGACAGTACCCACTCAATGACTTGGGACAGAATTTAAATTTCTAAAGAACGAACAGAACAGCGAAGGCTTCGAACTAGAACGTCGAATTTTACATTTCTGTATGCGATAAGGCATTTGACCGATAGGCAACCATCTTTCGTTGACTACTGTACTCTTGAAGCAACTCTTCGGTTATCCCAGACTTAGATGCGTCAGTTTGGAGGACAATCTCAGTCTTAAAAAATTCGGGATAGCCATGACAAGATCACCACCAAAACCCATTTTCAATTCATGAATGCCAGCTTGTTGGGCGTCATTCTACTGGAACGTATCCCATTTCTATCGTAATTGATTTAAAGATGTTACCAATTGGGCCAAATAAGAATTCCTTAAAGGAATTCACCGTTCTTATGAATGCAACCTCAATTTTCTTTTTATTAGATAGAGGAAATCGATGGCCTTAGTGCGATCCTGACCAAACCTGGTGCCATCAGCTGAGACAAAGTGTCCCAAAAGGGAGATTTCCCAACGGGCTAAGATATTATAGTTAACCTGGCTTACCGTAAACTGTGCAGAACTTTTCCAACATGATCAAGGAATTCAGAAAGGCTCCACTCTGCAGAACACCGTCATTTGGATACTTGTAAACACATCCAAACTTAAGTTCTCCTGAAACAGAATCTAGTAAAAGTGACAACACAGCAACTCAGGTGGACAAAGCGAAGGGGACAAGATTACACATGTATTCATTCCAGTCTATGAATCCCAGTGCGACATGCGGTAAGTGGCTTCGTCCCTTCAATAAATGGCAACTGATAATAAGCCTGATTATCACCAAGACAGGAAAAATAAAAATCTCTAGCGAACCATGTGAAACAGTTACGGAGCTCAGCGAGAGGAACCGATTCTGTCATCACCTTTCGTTTCACGAACCTGTAATCCACCACTGGCCGATAACACAAAAATGGCTCTAAGCACTATGAGACTTAACATCTGAGGTCATCAGTGCCCTAGACATAGAACTACGTAAACCTAACTAACCTAAGGACATCACACACATCCATGCCCGAGGCAGGATTCGAACCTGCGACCGTAGCAGCCGCTTGGTTCCGAACTGAAGCGCGTAGAACCGCTCGACCACAGCGGCCGGCAGCCGATAACTCTCACCATTCGGTTTCAGCACGAGAAAAACAAGTGACGCGTACAGTGAAACTGAAGATCTATTCCCCCAGTCAGCTAAAAGTTGATTTAGTATTTAACATAGTTCCTTCATTTTAAGGGGAGACAGATGGTACGAGATTGAGTGACAGGAATTCGATCAGTAAGCTGAATCTCATACTCATTTTTGTTCATGAGCACCAATTGGTCGCCGAGGTTATCGAGAAATAGACCAAGTAATTTAAACAATTAGTGTGTGTTCCTAATTCGTTAAGTTGAGACTCATTAAAATGAACGACGTCGTCTTGAACTTTACAAATCCGCTGAATGCAATTGTGATTACATAACAGTATGTTTTGTCGGGTTGAAAATTGGAAAAAAAAACTCTGTACCCACCCTGCCTTCTATATGAAGCTGCAGCCAAGATACACCTCAATGAACAAGATCTCGACCAGAAATTCCCACTGACGGTATGGCACTGCTTGAAAAGTTTCAGTATGGCACTGCTTGAAAAGTAATTGTAAGAGAGGTAATTTACAAATGCGAGTGTGCTTACAGGAACACTGATAAGCAATCAGACAAATATATGTGACTGAGGGCAGCAAGCGCACGTTTTACGGTAACACTGATAAACAAGCAAGAAGCAGGCCACCAAGGCTCACGTTTGTTCGTAGTTTATCGCTGCACAAAGAAAGCGTAAATTCGACCTCGAATTAGCCTTTCCCATATTACAGCCTTTTGGTAACCCAATGCGGTCCTAACGGCGAGCCAGGAACCGATGGCATCAAAACTTTTTAACTTATCTTGCAGTATCGGACAGTCATGCACTACGTAACCCTATTCATGGAAACTTTCTCTACTATACGATGAAACAGTTTTCCCATTGTCATCAGATAATGTGTTTTTAGCAGAAAAGGCTCAATTTGCATTCACGGGCACCGCGCTTTTCGTCGCTAAACCTGTTGTTCCCTATACCTGCCACCACCTTATCCTCTAGGGCGTAATAAAAAGTAATGCCTCCAAATATTTAAGTGAAGACTCTTAAAAATATTTAACTAAAATCAATTTTATTAACATTACACATCTTTATTCCTAATGTATACTTATTTATTTCTTAACATAATTACCCTTACGACGAACACATTTTTCCCAACGAGCGACGAGTTTGTTGATACCGCCACTGTAGAGTGTTTGACGACAGAGACACACCTTCACCTGTGTTAGCACCGCTTCATCGCTATCAACGTGTAGTTCTCGAAGGTGTTCTTTAAGTTTTGGAAACAAGTGAAAATCTGTGAGGGAGGATGTTCGAAGACAGTGAACCCAAGGCGCCGGATTGATGCTGAAGTCGCAGCGCTTGTGTGCTGTCTGGCGTTGTCGTTCTGAAGGAGAGGGCGCACGATGTGTGGATAACCTCTTCAAAGTCATGTTATCTGCTATCCAAGGGTCTCACAGTACTTTGCAGTGTTCCTTGTGGTGCCCATAGGCATGAATTCCAATTGGTGCATCACACCTTCAACATTCCAGAACACTGTGACTGTAACTCTACCTGCTGATGGAATACTCTCGAATAGTTTTGGCTTCAGCGATCCTTTGTGGCGGAACTCCATTGACGCTCTTTTGTTTTTGGGGTCAAAATGGTGAACTCCGCTTTCATCACCTTTCACAATAATCTTAAAGAACCCATCATTCTCACGCTCAAAACGGAAAAGAAATTGTTGACAGATGTCCAGTCTCCTCTGTGTCAGTCAGGAGTGAGCATTCGAGGCACCCTCCAAGCACACAGTCTTCTGTACCGCAGTTCTCCAGTGATGACCCATATATGCTCTCGCGTATGCCACTCTTATCTGAGAGCTGTGTTTGTGATATTCGATGATTTTCTCTGATGAGGTCATCAGCTCGATTCCGATCGGTCTCTTCGGTTGCCGTACGCGATCGTCCACTACGAGCCCTGTCTTACACGTTGAGATTAGCACCACCGTTTCCTTCATTATGAGCACGAAAAATCCATGGTCGCACATCCCTAATATCGATGGTAATCACCGTACACATCTTCTGTTCTTCTATGTACTTCAAAAGGAAGCACGATTTAATTCTCTCTTTCATTAGTATTGTAACTGCTTAGATGCGGCCCGCCAAGGATTTGTCTTCTGTGCCAAACTCTTCATCTACGACCTCAATTAAATGCTGGATGTATTCCAATTTCCTGTCTTCCTCTACAGCTCTTCCTGTTACCATGGAAGATATTCCGTCGTGTTTTAACACTTGTCCTATCATCGTGTCCCTTCTTTTTGTCAGTGTTTTCCGTATATTCCCTTCCTCGCCGTTCCGCGGAGAATCCCCTCGTTCCTTGCCGTATCAGTCCACCTCTTTTACACATTCTTTTGTAGCACCACATGTCAAACGCTTCGCTTCTCTTCTGTTCCGGTCTTCCTACAGTCCATCTTCCATTACCGTAAAATGTTGTACTGCAAACGTATATTCCGAGAAATTTCGTCCTCAAATTAAGGCCGATGTTTGATATTAGTAGACATCCCTAGATCAGGAACGCCCTTTTTGCGAGTGCTCCTTCAGTCATGGGTTGTTTTGCTACCCAGGTAGTAGAATTAATTAACTTCATCTGTTTGTGATCAACAGTCCTGATATTAAGTTTCTCACTGTTCTCTTTTCTGCTACTTCTCTTTACTTTAGTCTTACTTTGATTTACTCTCAGTCCGTATTCTGTACTCGATAGACCGTTCATTCCACTCAGCAGATCTTGTAATTCTTCCTGACGTTCAGTGAGGGTAGCAATGTAATCAGCGAATCCTTTCATTAACATTCTTTCACACTGAATTATAAACCCACTCTTGAATTTTTCTTTCTTTCGGTTATTTTCTCTTCGATGTATAGATTGAACAGTAGGGGCGGAAGACTACATCCCTGTCTTACACCCTTTTTAATAATAGCAGTTCGTTCTTGGTCTTCCAGTCTTATTGTTCCCTCTTGGTTCTTGTAATTATTGTGTTTTACCCATCTTTCCCTACAGCTTACCCCTATTTTTCTCTGAAATTCGAACACCTTGCACCATTTGATGTCGTCAAACGCTTTCTCCACGTCGACAAATCCTATGAACTTATCTTAATTTTTCTGTATTCTTGCTTCCATTATCAACCGCAAGGTCCGAGCTGCCTCTCTGGTCCCTTTACCTTTTGCTAATGACAATATGATCGTCATTTAACAGATCTTCCACATCCTTCTTCATTCTTCTGTACATTATTCTTGTCAGCAACTTGGATGCATGAGCTGTAAAGCTGATTGTGCGATAATTCTCGCACTGGTCAGCTCTTGAGAGTTCGGAACTGTGAAGATGATGTTCTCCGGAAGTCAGATGGTATGTAGTTCTACTTGCACACCCTACCCACCAACGTGAACATTAGTTTTGTTGCCACTTCCCCGAGTTATTTTAGAATTTCTGATGGAATACTATCCAACTCTTATACCTTATTCGATCAGAACTCTTCCAAAACTCTTTGAAAATGTTTAATGCGGGATCTTCCAATCTCTTTTATACCGACTTCTGTTTCTTGTTATATCGGGTCGTCAGACAAGTCTTACCCCTCACAGAGGTCTACTGTTTCCACCTATCCACTCTCTCCTCTGAATCTAACAGTGAAATTCCCATCGCAGTCATATTACTACCCTTGCTTCCAGTTTCACCGATCGCTATTTTAAATTTTCACTATGCCGAGTCAATACTTCCAGCAATTACTTCTCCGGTTTCTTTACACTTCTCATGCAGCCTTTTCACCATAGCTTCCCTGTATCCCTATTTATTTTGTTCTTAAGTGACTTATTTCTGTGTTCCTGAATTTCGCTAACATTTACGTATTTCCTTCATTCAACTGAAGTACCGTTCCTTCTGTTACCAATGCTTTATTCGTAGTTACCTTCTTTGTACCTGTATTTCTTTTCTAACTTTCGTGATTGCTCTTTTGGAGATGTCCATTACTGTTTAACCGAACTATCTACTGAGCTATTGTTTCTCGCAGTATCTTTAGTCTCAGAGAACTTCAAGCGTATCCCTTCATTTCTTAGTACTTCGTTATAACACTTCTTTGCGCACTGATTCTTCCTGACCACTCTTAAACTTCAACCTTCTCATCACTACATCTGCTCCTGGGTACACCTTTAAGTTCAGTATATGATTTCGGGATCTCTGCCTGCCCATGATGTAATATAACTGAAATCCTTTCGTATCTCCCTGCTTTTAACAGTATACCTCTTTCACCTGTGATTTTTGGGCAGAGGTTTTGCTATTACTAGCTGAAATTTACTGCAGAACCCGTTTAGCCTTTCTTATTCCTCATTCGTAGTACCAAACCGATATTATCGTGTAAACCTTTCCTCCACTTCTTCCCCTACAAATGCATTCCAATCCTCCATGACTATTAGATTTTTGTGTCCCTTTATGTACTGAATCATTTGTTCAACATTATCGTATGCTTTCTCCATCTCTTCATATTCTACTGTTACAAGGGTCGATTACAGCATCTGTTTCTCACACACCTAAATTTTACGTTACACACCGCCATGTTACACGCTACCTTGCGGAGTACTCTAGCGGCAGAGAGTTGTGTCAGCGAAGCGCGTACATTCCATCGAGCTATATGTATGACATGTAATATCACAATCGATTCTGAGAGCACAGTAAATATTTCGGGCGCATTACTTTTCAGGACGCGCTCGTAACTCGGCAAAAGCACCAAGTTTGTTAGAGAATAGACTACGAGAACAGTCTTTCAAGTGCACAACTTCTAGGGTACCATTAATCGCTTCCTAGTCAGCAACCTTAAGGCATAGTCCTAATATGGCCATCCTAATATCTTCAGTACACTGGATGAGCAACTCATCACATTTCTGAATACGAAGAAATATCGACTGGCCAACTCATTGTTAGCTCTCCTTGATAAATTTCCATAAAACAATCTTTCAGGCAATTTAACTGATGACTCACTCTTATCAAGGGCTTCACATATAATTCTGCTTAATCTGTCACAGGTTAAAGGGTAGATAAGTTAAAATATTACTGAATGATCAATTTTAAGAACCTTAGCCTAATTACGAAACCGAAAAGTTAACCGCTAATTGTATATAATTTCACAACTTGTTTCAGTCGACAAATTATTCATGTTTTGTAATATCAGGAAAAGCAGATTAGTTAATCTCTTGAAATGTTTCCACCTGCCCCCCTGATCTCTATCAGTGATTCGAGACTCATGAGGAAAACGGTACACTCTATTCTGACTGGTGATATCTTCCCAAATTAGTGTACTAGAGGTAAGCTGACACTGTCTAGCTTTATCTCACAATAGTTCAATAATGGCGGCTTTATTGGGTCCCCCACCTCCCAATAATACTGAAAACCTTTACGCAAATGATTTAAACGGGCCTGGATTCTAATGATCTGTTACATTCTACAAATGAAATGGTTGGGAGCATCAAGCTAAGAGGAGGTGTTAAATCATGCATAAGAAAAACTTCTAGCAACATTTGTTTGCCTCAGTTGCATTTCAAACTAGACAATATGGCTTAGCTGTTACTTCGTGCGATGCTCTTGGCAGGATAGTTTCTCCGTTGAAGTTACGCGCTTTGCGGCGTCCTGGTTGGACGGCCGCGGCACGCGAGATGAGGCTCGGTCGGGGACAGTGATGTAGACTCGGTTGGCGGCAGTGACAGGGGGAAGACAGCGCACGGATCATCGCGAGTAGTCAGTCGGCGCTCGGTGTACTGCGAGGGCGCACGATGCTGACATTCCGGCGCCTGGGTCTGGCGGCGAGCGGAAATGGAGTACGGAAGCAGTCACGGGTCAACACTGGCTCTGTTTGAGAGTCGTGTCTATCCCGAATCCTGAGGAGAGCGCAGGAGTTTATCCTGGCGTGCATGTTAACAGCGAGCTCCTGGACTAACTTTAAATGGTAAGCCACTTTGTGGTGGAACTTTTGGATGTGACTGCTCCGTGTAGCCACTTTGATTTTAGCTAGTCATTCCTTAAACCACTTGGACGTGGGTCCGGGATACTTGATACTGGAAGTCGATGTAACTGCGCCGTGCCCTGGTTCCGTTGCAGTTATCTTGAATTACAAGTGTGGCTGATATTCGGCGATTCCTTTTTTTATTATTATTGTTAATATGTTAAGTGCCCAATTTTATGAATCAAAGTTTAGTATGTTTATAAAACTTCAGCCGCTAATTTAAATTGGAATTGCAAACTTCTTCCTTTTAGTCAACTATAATAGTAACAATTTTTGCGCCGTCAAAGGGTGCTTTGGTATTTAAGGTTGTGTGCGTATTGTCTGGTCATTATCACCTTGAGCCAGTTGTGGTTTACAAATTTATACATAACTGCGGTTGTCACACTGTAACGTTTATATCTCTTCCTGCATTTGGCGCTATCCTGTGTTTGGCTGCTGGTTTTGTTATTTTAGTGAACTGTGTATTAATACTGGGTTTGTGTGTTCTAGAAGCCGTTAATGGTGTGCGCAAGCCCTCCTATCTGTTGTTGTCACTTGAGCTCTCGAGCACGGAATTAAGCCTCGCGGCCGATGTGAACTCTAAACGTTGATAATGTGCTGATTGCTGTGTAGATCTTTCAGGCTATCATAACATCATATTGCCGAATATTTTCCATAACACTTAATTCACCTATTTATGAGATCTTGCTATTTGAGTATTTTGGAAAATTTTAACAAATTTTTATTTTTCATATTCACTGGTCCTAATAATTGACTTAATTTTACAACTAGTGAGCTCGGATCTGCAGTTATGTTAAAGTTATATTTGTATAAAGAAATTTTTTATTAATTTAAAGTTGGAGCCATAAGGCTGTTTTTCATTTTAAATTTTTTGAATTATTTTTATTACTTTTATACAACTGAATAATCGATGTAGATCACTGCAATTTGCAAATGCTAATTAACCGTTGTGTTGTTACCATTGCTCTGTTTTAATTAACGTGCTGAAAATAAATTTTTGTCTTCTGAAATGGGGTCAGTATTCTACCCAAGTAGCTCATGTGCCCTGCTTACCAATCTTTCACCTCACCAATGACCAATAATAAAATACCTAATGGGGCTCACGAAATGAAAAGTTATTAAGTGCCGCATTTCAGGAATTTTTTAAAACATTTAGTAAAATTGTTAAACACGATAAACGTAAGAAAATTAATTGTAGCCAACTTTCAACAATGAAAACATCGATAATATTAATTTCAGTTCAAACATGTGGAAAAAATATTTTGATTTTTAATGAGGCATCATCATAATATGACCCAGATATCGCTCTCTCTCTCTCTCTCTCTCTCTCTCTCTCTGACAATGGGTACTCTAAAAGACACACAGAGGAAAATTTAACCACATGACAACAACCGAAATAATTGAAAGATTAGATTAGATTAGATTAGATTCATACTAGTTCCATGGATCATGTATACGATATTTCGTAATGATGTGGAACGAGTCAAATTTTCCAATACATGACATAATTAAGTTAAGTTAACAACATACTTAAGTTAATATAACAACTTTTTCAGTTTTTGTGTTTTTTTATTTTTATTTTTTATTTTTTATTTTATTAATTTTTTTTAATTTATATCTAAAAATTCCTCTATGGAGTAGGAGTTGTCATTCAGAATTTCTTTTAATTTCTTCTTAAATACTTGTTGGTTATCTGTCAGACTTTTGATACTATTTGGTAAGTGGCCAAAGACTTTAGTGCCAGTATAATTCACCCCTTTCTGTGCCAAAGTTAGATTTAATCTTTTATGTTTTAACTTTGACTCAGTATGAATGTTTGAAGGAGAACAACTCGTTTTTTTCAAATTTTATCCTGCGAACCTTTGAAAGAATCACACAATTTACGAAATGAATTTGTTGTTAGGAAACAAATACAGAAATAAGATTTCCATAAAGCAATCAACATTATATTCTAAATTGTGTTTGCCTTTTTAGTAGGCTTAAAATAACTCGGTTTTGTAATGGTAATCCAGAATGCTGATCCTCGCTGTGGGATTAAGGCGAAAATGTCGGTCACTACTTTAAGTTAGAAACCGTTACATCTAAGAACCCAGATTCACTCTCTGAAGGATGTCTCACTCAGAGAATTACAGTTTTTGATAATGGCAACCAACAGTTCAATCACACATACGAAGAGATACGAAGAGGTGCTAACATTTTTCTTTCTACACCAGTACTTGCGTGTATAGGAAATACTGACTTCTCAGCATTCACAAACCAGATCAGTAGAAACAGGAAGGTTCGCACTCTGAAAATGTGAATCACAAACGCTGGGGGAAGCAGTACTTCTTCAGATATGGTACATGCACTCTTCCACGCCATCAGTGAGCAACCCTAGTTACTAGGCCGAACACTGAGCAAACATTCTGCCCTGGGAGTACCGTACATGCAGTGCGATCAGCTCGGCTTTTCCCTCGCGTGACGCCTGCAAACCCGTCGCCGGGATACGAAGAGCATAGACGTTGAAACTTCCTGGCAGATCAAAACTGTGTGCCCGACCGAGACTCGAACTCGGGACCTTTGCCCTTCGCGGGCAAGTGCTCTACCAACTGAGCTACCGAAGCACGACTCACGCCCGGTACTCACAGCTTTACTTCCGCCAGTACCTCGTCTCCTACCTTCCAAACTTTACAGAAGCTCTCCTGCGAGTACCGGGCGTGAGTCGTGCTTCGGTAGCTCAGTTGGTAGAGCACTTGCCCGCGAAGGGCAAAGGTCCCGAGTTCGAGTCTCGGTCGGGCACACAGTTTTGATCTGCCAGGAAGTTTCATATCAGCGCACACTCCGCTGCAGAGTGAAAATCTCATTCTGGAAACATCCCCCAGGCTGTGGCTAAGCCATGTCTCCGCAATATCCTTTCTTTCAGGAGTGCTAGTTCTGCAAGGTTCGCAGGAGAGCTTCTGTAAAGTTTGGAAGGTAGGAGACGAGGTACAGGCGGAAGTAAAGCTGTGAGTACCGGGCGTGAGTCGTGCTTCGGTAGTTCAGTTGGTAGAGCACTTGCCCGCGAAGGGCAAAGGTCCCGAGTTCGAGTCTCGGTCGGGCACACAGTTTTGATCTGCCAGGAAGTTTCATATCAGCGCACACTCTGCTGCAGAGTGAAAATCTCATTCAGCATAGACGTTAATGAATGGCAGATATCGGCTCTAACGCACGCACTGCTCTATTTGATTGTTATTGTTAACATCTAGAAAATGTAATGTTCGAATGGTTTTTACGCTGAGGTGACAAAGATTATGCGCACCTCTTAATGTCGTGTTGGACCCACTTTTGTCCAGTGTAGTGCAGCAACTCGATTGGAATGCAGTCAACAAGTCGTTGGTTGTCCCCTGCAGAAATACTGAACGGTGTTGCATTATTTTATGCACGACCTGACCTCTAGATTATGTCCCATGAATGTTAGATGGGACTCATGTCGGTAAGTCATCTGGGTGGCCAAATTATTCACTCGGTTTGTCCAGAATGTTCTTCAAATCAACTGCGAATAATTGTGGCCCGATCACATGCAGCATTGACATCCATAAAATCGCATCGTTGTTTGGGAAAATGAAGGCCATGAATGGCTGCAAATGATATCCAAGTGGCTGAACATAATTATTTCTGGTCAATGATCGGTCCAGCTCGAACAGAAGACCCATTCCTTGCCATGTGAAGACAGTCCACGCCATTACGGAGCCAACACTGGCTTTCACAGTGCCTTGTTGTTAACAACTTCGGTCCACGGTTTCGTGGAGTCTACGCCACCCTTGAACCCTACCATCAGCTCTTACCAACTGAAACTAGGGGCTCATCCAACCAGGCCACGGTTTTCCAGTCATCTAGGGTTCAACCGATTTGATCACGAGCACAGGAGAGCCGCTGAGGGCTAAGTCGCGCTGTTAGGAAAGGCAATCGAGTCGGTCTTCGGTTGCGATTGACCATTAACGACAATTTTGGTCGCTCTATCCTAACGGATACATTTGTCGTTGCCTCACATTGATTTATGCGGTTATTTGACGCGATGTTGCTTGTCCGTTGGCACCGACAACTCTAGCCAACGGTCGCTGCTCTCTGTAGTTAAGTGAAGCCCGTCAACCACTGCATTATCCATGATGAGAAGTAATGCAAGAATTTTGCTATTCTCGTCACACTGTTGTCGCTGTAGATCTCGAAACATTGAACTCGTTAATGACTTCCGAAATGATATCCCACCTGTTTCTAGCTCCAATTACCATTCCGCGCTTAAGGTCTGTTAATTCACATTGTGCGGCCATGATCACTTCGGAAGCCTTTCCCTTGAATTGCCTGAATGCAAATGACTGCTCTGGCAATGTATTGGCCTTTTATACCTTGTGTACGCGATTCTACAGCAATTTGCATATGTGCATCTCGCTGTCCCAATATTCCCGTCACGCCAGTGTAAATATTTGATAGTGGGATGCGCATTCTGAGCATCAATGTTAAGTTCCAAGTATTCAACTTCTGTATTAAGGAAAAAGTACGTTGGCAGGTCGAATTTTGTCCTTCGTTAGTTAAGACTTGGAAATGACTTTCCAAATTACTGAGATATTCACCCGGTCTCTTTCCTGACAGAAACATACTGTCCAAATAGTCAGAAGATGTTTTAAGAAACGTTGGTGCACCGTAGAAGCTGGGATTCATCCGAAGCGAAGGCAGTGAACCTGATATAATGCAGGAGGACTCCTACAATTTACTTATCATATTTTTTTTTATTTCATTGACAAGAGCGAGTTGCAGTTAACTATCTGCTGAACCTATTTCCGAGAAAATTCTTCCTCTTGCTAATCTCTTTATTACTTCCTCGGCCAGTGGTAGTGGAGATGAATCGGTCACCGTTTGAGCATTTACAGAGGCTCTGAAATCTGCACAAATGCTAAACTTTCTGTCTTCTTTGTTAGCGATTATCACGTAAGACGCCCATCTGCGTTCTGAAATGGGTCGCAGTACATCTGAAATGATTTGCAGGACACCAGTTCGTTACTTACTTTCCAATAGCTTATGGTACTGAATGTGCTCTGTAAAATTTAGTTATGGCATTATATTTAAGCGTAATTTGTATTATTAAATCCTACTCGTAACGCAGCGTGCCGCGCAGGATTAGCCGAGCGGTCTCAGGCGCTGCAGTCATGGACTGTGCGGCTTGTTCTGGCGGAGGTTCGAGTCCTCCCTCGGGCATGGGTGTGTGTGTTTGTCCTTAGGATAATTTAGGTTAAATAGTGTGTAAGCTTAGAGACTGATGACCTTAGCAGTTAAGTCCCATAAGATTTCACACACATTTCATTTCGTAACGCAGCGTGCAGCCAAACGAATGTTTATGTTTGTCATGTACTTGTTTAATGGTCTCCTGTGAAACCTGAGTACTGATTGCACGTAACCTTATCTTTAATTTCCAGGCTGGACGGAGAGATTGCCTTCGTCTCAAATATTTTTCGAATGGTGTTGGATTGAACTATAGTGTACATCATTGGTCAGTATTTTTGTGTTTTTCTCGTAGTGTAAACGTCTTAACAGTAGAAACTTTTTTGTCGTTATGATTCGTGAAATGCAGGTTTTATTGCTTAACTTTTGAGCATCCTAATTATTCGTATGTTGCTTGGTAAGTGGAGTAACAGAAGCACTAGTGTGAGGATGAAATTTCACGTTTTCGTGGAGAATTTGTAAATCATGGACAATTCGCAGTTACGCCTCTGATTCTGAGTGTCCGAACTTACTTCTACAAGAAGGCTATCCCTTGAAGTTTGCCTAAGCGCACGATGTGGTTGTAGTCTGTTTGGGGACAGTTAACGCGACGTCAAATGTGAAGTTTCGCTTTACTCTTCTAACGCTGCGCTTCGTGTGATTTCTCTTTCATCTGAATTGAGTTCTGCTACGAGGAGCCCCTTTAGATTCTTATTGTGAAATTATGTTTATTTCCAAGTTCTGTAGTTGAGATCTACATGGAAGGAATTCACGTTGCGGTACTTCTTGTACGTGATGTGTTTCTTCTAATCTATGAAAATGTCACCATTATGCTTCGCTGAAAAAGCTATGCTAACGGCTGTGCTCTATGAAGCACTTATCAATTGAGTTTATTGCGGGAGCACTGTTGGGCAAGCTCGGTCGTGCTGCGAATCATTTGCGCATCAACATCAATTGTTTACTTAGGAGCCCGTATAGAACAGCGTCCACTCTTGCAGTGAAGACGACGTGAAAACCTACACTGAGGTGACAAAAGTCATGGGGTAGTGATATGCTCATGAACAGACGGCGGCAGTATCACGTACAAAAGAAATAGAAGGGCAGTACATTGGTGGAGCTATGATTTGTACTGGGGTGATCATGTGGAAAGGTTTCCGACGTTATTATTGCCACACGACGGGAATCAACAGCTTTTTGTCAGCTTATTGCTCGAAAACTATAAAACGACGAACTAAACATCAATTAATCAGTTTACCGTCCTTTGAAAATTGTAACTTCACAACCATTACGCTATTCTTTGAACACATGGTTCAAGAAGATCAGCACCTTAACGAGCCATATAGTCAATCAACATTATCACAGTTATGCATCTCTAAATTACCGTGTTCATTACGAATCTCCCTGTTAACGGAGCAACCAAAAGAAAGCATTAATGCATTTCACGATATTTTACAATTCTTGGAAGTATAACATTCTGACCATTCCTTTATCAATAAGAATTCCTCCCAAAACAGAAACAGTATTAACACGTATAGATATCAAAACTCATCATCAAATTTTAATGACAGACGCAAAAGAAATGGCAACAGCTTTCAGAAATTTTAATAATCACAAAACCAACAACAGTACCAACAGTTTGGTAGCAACAGCCAGAATTCTCAACAACCAGGAAGTTGGAAATTCCGGATAACAATATTCTCAGCAAGGTCAACCAAACTTTCATGAACATACAAAACCATAGCAATAATGCTACACCACAAGGCAATAATTTCGTGTACAGAGAGCAGACATCGCATGCCAACCGAAATATTCCGTATCAGACTAATTATAGCAACAGACCAAGAGATCATATTCAGAATTTTCAGTGCAGTTACGGTAATAACAACCTTTTTTTTTTCAGAATCGAGGCCAATTTCAAGAACAATCTCCACTTATTCTGAAAGAACTTGACGTATGTTTACACCCACCTCAAAACCCCAATGACCACAATAGCAGAACTGAACAAATTATCGAGATGCCTCAACAGGCTTCAACAAGTAAGAAATTCCGAATACTAAATGAACAGAGAACAACCCCGTTATTTTAACCTGCAACGACAGTCAGCAATTAGAACCTCACTAAATACTAACTTAAAATGTAATCACTTTCGACGACATTAGAGAAACGCTTTTACAAGAAAAGAATCAGGCTAAGAAGACAGCTTCACACACCATCATTGAAATACAAACAGGAACACATAAATTCACTGATGTGATAGGTTCAGGTTCTCTTGTTACTGTGATAAGTTATGCTGCATTTAATAAATGTAACCACGATAAATTCTGTCTGACTTTTCCACTGAGCAGAATAAAATCGAATGTGGTGCAGTTTCTAGTAAAGGCGTCGACGTACAACTTCACATTTACCTTTCTCTGTACATGGACACACATTTTATTCTAATTTTTGGATCGTTCGCTAACTCACCACCGATGTAATGTTAGGTACGTACTTTCTGGTCAAGCATAAAGCAATTTAGAATTTCAAAAACTCGTACCTCATATTAAATGAAAACGACAACCAGGTTGCTTTGGAATTTCAACAAACTTTATCATCAGAAGAAGAAAACGGCAACAGAATTGAACTTATTTCTATTACCAAAAATACGCATTTGTATACATCTTTTTACACTGACACTCATTTTTGTTGTAATAATGTACCAGATGATATGAAATACAAGGTAACTGAAAGCCAAGCAACAACTGATGACGAATGGCAATAACTACATGACAATTTTCTACAGCATTCACGAATATTTGAAAAAAATTACAGGTACTATGAATTTCAGGTCAAATCCCACGATTGTTTCAATTCCAAACGTTATTCCGTACCATTTATTTGTAGAGAACAAGTCAAACAGGAATTTCAAGCAATGCTTGACGAAGCTGTTAGTCAGTACATAAGTCCACTACATATTGTTACTAAAAGGATGGATCATTATGTCTTGTTCTTGATTCACGTCAGATCAACGACAATATAGTAACGGAAATTGATCGACAACAGAGTTTAGACGAACTTTTACAGAAATTTCATGGTACATCTCTTTATTCAACACTATATCCAAAGCCGGGTTTCTGGCTGATTCAGCTTCTTCACCCCTACTGTATAAAATACGTGGCATTTCTCTGTTTAGGCAACTGCTATCAGTTTTGTAAACTAACATTTGGTTTGACAATATCTCCTGCTGCGTTCATACGAGGAATGTACACAATGATACCAACTGAATTCAAAGACAGAATAACCACGTATGTTTATGCCATTTTAATTTCTGAACCCACTTGCTCTTGACTATAACAATACAAATTTTACTTCACACATTTCTTCAGGATGGCCTCACAGTTAAACTGAGCTGAGTGGGCTTTGGTGACGCTTCTATTAAATTTGTAGGTCATGTCACTTCTGCCGACGGCATAGTGCCCAACCCAGAAAAACTTCAAGCAATTTGAGATATTGCAATTCCTACTGCATAAAAGCAACTTCGCAGCTTCCTAGGACTGTTCAGTTTTTTTTTTGTTGCCTCATTCATTATTCGCACCGGATACATCGAGATTATGTCAATTAACAACCGAAAATACTATCTGGACATGGGATGCTCTTTCCAAATTCTTGAAGTTTAAGCAAGTACTCTTGAATGCACCGACACTGTCACACCCTCACCCCATTAAGAACTTTTCGATCGCCACTGACATTTCCAATATAGCTCTCGTCGTATACATTTTCGAAGAGACAGAAGACGATTTCTTCATTGTTATTAAAACATTGCATTTGTGAGCCGCATTCTGTTTGCTGCGGAACGCAAGTATTCGATTACAGAGTTGGGAACCTTATCTGTTGTTTGGGCCTTTATCAAATTTAGACACTTTTTTATGGAAGACATACCACTGATTATGCTGACCACCATGGCATTCAATTTATACTTCCCACAAAATTTTCTCAACGACACCTCAGACGATGGAAGTTTTATTTACAAGAATTTGACTTTACTGTCATCCATATTCCCTGTTCTCAAAACGTGGTAGCTGATGCTTTATTCCTTTCTCTTACTACCAGATAACAACATGTTGCCACAGATTTTTGCGAAACTAATCACAGTATTTTGTAAGTACAGCAAGTAGCGTTCGAGAACTTATTTCCTTGTCTCTTAAGGACATTACCAGAGAACAGGATAAGGACAGTATCTGGAAAACTATTAAGCATCTTTGGCATGACAAGACCTATTCAGCAATCAGACTTCACTATGTAGTACGCAACAACGTTATCTTTCTATGTAGACATCCACACAGTGAAAATTGTGTCTTATGTATACCTGAGGATGTAGTCAACAAATTAGTTTGGTACAGGCACCTAAGTTATCCACTTTATGGTTCACGAAAGTGTTTCCTCATTCTCAGACAGAATTGTTACTTTCCAAATATGAAAAACGTATGCAGTGTGTACTAGCTACATGCAAGCTTTGTCGGCAAGAGAAATCATCAAGGACTTCTTAACTCGCTCCATTATATCCCATTATACCAACTAAATTATGTCACATGGCCGCCGTGGATACCTATGGACCTATTCCCAGAAGCAAACAAGGATTTTATTACATTTTCGCAGCAGGAGAACGAACTTGTACAACTGTAACATTGACACGGTTACGAAAGGCTACAACGAAAACTGAATCAGCACCTTTAACAAAACATTTCTTACCGATTCTTGGCCATGTACAAGAGGTTGTATCTGATAATGGACCACAATTCAGATCAGGTATATGGACACATTCTCTGAAAGCTTGGAAGATTACACCTAATCACACATCCAGGTACCATGCTTCATCAAACCCATCTGAACACATTATGAAAGAAACTGGTAAGCTTTGTCATCCGTACTGTCATAAGAAACACACCGATTGGGATAAATATATCTATACAGTTCAAGAAATTATTAACTCCATTTCAAATATTTCTACACTGTTGTTTCTGTACATGGTACTGAAGAATGTTGAACCACCGATTAAAATTAAGGAATTACAATCATCACCTGCCTCACTATGACTGCGTCACCATGTAGTTATCGACACTGCAATCAACAATATTAAGGCTGCAGATGAACAAAGAAAGAAACAAAAGAAACAGGTAAGTCACCTCCGCAAATTTAACATCTATTAATAATTATTAGTACATACTCATCATCTATTGAACAAAGCCAAAAGTAGGCGAAACAAGTTCGAGATGCTGTGGAGTAGTTCGTACAGAACATTTTTTCCTGATTGAGTTGATATTTGATACTACACTGTCTCAGTGTGAAGTAATAATTTCTTCTGCATTTTTCTCTAGTGTTAGCACTTTATTTCCACTATGTACTATGTATTTGTTACTTGTCTTCTAATGTAGTATCATTTTATGCACTACTACGGTTTTACAGATAGCTGCCCTTTAGATAAAGACAAAATTTCACATGTTTACTGTATATAGTCATTAATATTTACTTATCATGCTCTGTCACTGTTTCAGAACGAGTTGTTACTATGTAAAGTAAAATAAAAAGAAGTAAACACATATACATTTTAAAGCATCGAGGATATGTAACACACGAATGGAAAATCAATGAAACAATTGCAACAAAGGTCATCCTTAGTCATATACCGGCTAATTTCTGTTTTCTTGCAAGATTTACAAGAAACAACGAAGTATAAACTGAAGGGCAACATCAATATACTACAAACTCACTTATGTGCTGTCACTAATCAATACTTTCCTAGTATGCTACATGGGTGTTACATCAATACCAAGAATGTCATGTACTGATGACTTTCCTATGTATCCTACACATAAGTTTCTATTTGATTATGGTAATATTTTATAAAATAATATTGGAGACACAATGATGTCCTACTAATGATAATAATGAATATATGTGAATGATAAAGTAAAGAAAAGTGATGACACAGAAATCACACTGTTATAATGAGAAATGTATTATGATAATTTGAAGCTAATGAAAACACAATATGGATGAATGGAGGTACAGATACTATTTTTCAGCTGTTGCAGAAGAACATGACATTAATTAGTACACTTACATATTACTCCTAGAGTAGTCATGCATGCTCCACTTGAAACACTTAACTAATGATGCTTTTACAAATGTACACTGACATTTAGCACCTGCTGATATTACCCTTGTTTGTGTTAACAATGCCATTAAAAATTCCAGCATAATAATTTCCTCTTGGTATACAGGTAAAACGAGCCATTCCTGATCATCAATTTTTTTCTTTTGTATGATTTGCAATCTATACTTGTACTACATGCTCATACTTGTTAAGTCATTCTGATTTCTTTAACATTTTTATGTCTCTACTTAGAATAGTCTTACAGTAATACATTTTCATCATGCTCTATTTTGCTGATCAATTGGTCAACTATGGACGATAATGATTTTCTTTTGCAGGATAAATGTACTTTCCTTTGCCTTGTTCCTACTTTTTCCCAGTAGCCATGTGCATTCTTTACATCTGCTATTATTATTTTATTTTTACTTTTTTGTACAAGATACATTACTTACATACAGTGAATATTTACAACAAATACCGTTTTCAAATATCATGTACTATAGAGACATTCAACTATACTGATCATTCTTAAGAGCGCTGACAGCATATAGATTGATTAATTATGAACTATGCATTTTGTTATTTCTTATGGTCAATCATCAATCATTTACAGCCATGAATATTCTACAGGTAAGTACTACCATTCTGCAGACAGTCACTACCAGTAAATATATTTATCACTAGCTTACTACTAGGATAACTCAACTATGAATCTAAAACATACACAGTGTACCATATTGTTAGATAATGAACTATGAACACAATTTATCACTTACATATTGATGGTGATGCCAGATATATTACAGTTGCACGTGGATGAACCGTCGTCTCACGCGGTCTGTACGTCCAGCACGAACGCTGGTCCAACTGAGGCTCCAGGTGGAAATGGCATGGCAAGCCGTTCCACAGGACTACATCCAGCATCTCTACGATCGTCTCCATGGGAGAATAGCAGCCTGCATTGCTGCGAAAGGTGGATGTACACTGTACTAGTGCCGACATTGTGCATGCTCTGTTGCCTGTGTCTATGTGCCTGTGGTTCTGTCAGTGTGATCATGTGATGTATCTGACCCCAGGAACGTGTCAATAAAGTT
The DNA here is from genome assembly GCF_023864275.1 of Schistocerca cancellata. NCBI lineage: Eukaryota > Metazoa > Arthropoda > Insecta > Orthoptera > Acrididae > Schistocerca > Schistocerca cancellata. The sequence continues at coordinate 613,830,980 of NC_064630.1, read as the reverse complement.
TCCCCTTCCTGGGACAATGAATTCACGGTGTTCTTATTTCAATTTCCAGGAGTGTATAAGATTTAAAGTTAGTGCCATATTGTTACTCCCCCAAGTCAATACGAGTTCCCACATCTGTGTCCTTTTTGATTAACTCTCTTTCTCAAGAAGTTATTGTCTCAGTCATTTTGGATTTAATTAAAATGTATGCTAAGCAACAGCCCTGCAGAATAGTTGTTTGCTAGTTACACAATTTAAAGTACTAACAGAGAGCAGTGCAAAGAGCGCAGATAAAAAAAGAAATTTTATTATTTTAATGATAGCATTCATTATGTGCAAGGACCGTTATTTCCAAACTGATGAAGTTTTGTTTCAGTACCAGGATCAGTTTCAAATCAATAGTGTTGCATCAGATTCAGTTTTTGAGAAACGTAAATTCATGTAGTTTTGGTTTGGGTTGAAGTTATTGGCAGTTTACATTTTCGCAGTCAGAAAAGTTCATTACAGGGGAAAGGGCATAAGCCACGAGGTAAAATACACAATTACATGCCATTCAAATTCTAACAGTTGTGTTTCACACTACTGCCAGTTAAGCAATTTCATCATATTTCAAACGTACATGTTTCGCTTATTACATACGTACGTGTTTCAATTAAAATAGATGGTGACTGGCAAAATGGCGTTACCCAAAGCTTGCGCCAAAGCAGATTTGGTGCGCCATAGTCTGTAGATGACATGGATCGCCTACGGATATGTCTGAGGGTGAACTTATGTGCAATTATTCAGTTTCTGGCCATCCAAAAGAAGTAAAGGAGCTATCGAAGGTGCCTCCTCACCGAACGTTCAAGGAAAAGTTGCTGCATATGGGCCTCCGTAGCTGGCGCCTGGTTCATGCACTTATGCTGACTTCCGATCATTGGCACCGAAGGCTGGAATTTGCACGCCAATACCGCAACTGGACATCCTTTGACTGGCTATAGGTAATCTTTTCAGAAGAATCGCAGGAAACGTCAGAATGCAAGCACCCTGCAACAACCGTTGGATGTATACAGCCTGGAGGAGGGAGCGTTATGGGCTGGGGTATATCGTCGCATTACCTGGGTGATCTCCTTATACGGCAAGACATAACGGACCAGCATATGTATGTATTATTCCTTGGAGACTATGTGCTCCCCTACATGCAACTTGTCTGGCAGATGGTGTCCACCACCAGAAAAATCCAAATTATCACTCAGCTCGTAGGGAACGAGCGGGGTTTGAAGAGCACAGGAGGAGTTTACCGTACTCTACTGCCACCGAACTCGTAGGATTAAAACCCAAGCGAGAATCTATTGGCCTACTTCGATCGGTCTGTCCGCGAAATAGGTATTCAAACGAGATACCTAGCGCGACACTGGAGTCAGCATGGCTCCACGTCCTTGCCTGTACCTTCCAGAAATCTATTGACTCTCTTACCGCATGTCTCGCAGTGTTTTAACAGAATCATATTTGAAATGTTGATTTTGATAGCACTGTTACGTACCTGTGTTTATGCTTTGTCTTATGTGTTTTTATGCCACTATATACCATCTTTCTTCTTCTCTTACATTTTTTTGTTTACACTGTGTTGTTACTATTGTTATGGACTGGGTGAGTGTGTTTGTACTGAGTTACGTTGTGTTATTGATTCCAGATGTGTGTTTAATGTTAGTGTTCCTATTTTAATCTTATTATTTAGTCATGTGATTATATTGCTACTGTATTCATTGATTGTTACTATCCACACTATTAGGTATAGTTATTTTTGCTAGTTCACGTTGCTGAATTACACTGTATTGAGTCTATGGAGCGTGTTTCGAGGTGTTCTTTGTCTTTGTGCGTTTGGCTTAGATCGAAGTTTGGTGCATGAACCTGTCAGTCATATTGGGTTAAATTTCGAACACGTGCTTGTTCCTTTGTTTTTTGATTGTTATATCTAGAAACTTAATTTGGTTATTATGTTATACTCCAATTCCGAACTATAACTTTTAAGTACCTTATCAATGTTGTAGTGTAGTTTCTCAATTTTTGTTCGTTCTTCATTCACTGAGAAGCAGAGAATATCATTTACATCACTGAACCACTGTAGTACGTTTTCTTCTGCAAGTGGGCTTGTGAAAATTATCTGTTCAATATGGTTTGTAAAAACAACTGCCAAGACTCCTGGAACTGGAAATTCCATAACTAATCCATCCTCTTATAAATAAAACTCATCGTCAATCTAGAAGTAATTTTGTTCGATTATAAACTTGCTGATGTGAGAATTTCATTAATCTAATCACCAGGCAGTTGAGTATCATTGCAGATAATGGAAAAGTGTCTGTTACCATTGTATTTGAATTCATAATTTCTATATCGAATCAGTTGAGTGTTACTGTGCCAGGAATTTTTAAATCTTTTATATGTTGCATTATCTGTGCTTAACATTTCATGCTCTCGACTGACTGGGGGAATTCACATCCGTTGCTTACAGTTGTTCAAACCGCTACCGTGGTTGCTGAGCTGACGACCTGAAACCGGTTATGCGCCAGCAATAAAATTCGTCTCGGAACTTTCTAGACGAACCTTATTGGTCACATTACAACATTACACTTCCGTTTTAGGAAAGTTCTAGAACATTGTATAAATTCCAATAAATTCCCAGAGATCCAAGGAATTCCCAAACAGATGAACGGATGCACATGACCAGAGCATATCGATACGTTCCGCATTGAACACTTGTAAGAGGGAAAGAGTTAGGTGCACATCAAATACATATTATCTCCTGTGGCCTCCACAATGTCCAAATGCATCCCAACATACTCGCAATGAGAGATGCAACTTCTCTGCACACACACACACACACACACACACACACACACACACATATGTATATATATATATATATATATATATATATATATATATATATATACTGGGGGATGGAGTGAGGAATAAACTGGCACATAGTGGCATCTAAGAGTGCTTTTATTTGTCTATAGAAAATGTTGTACATTTGGCACAAGTTTCTGCATACGATTCCTTTCCAATATCTTTCTCTTTTTTTTTAATATTCTGTTACATGTTCAGCAGTATCTCCAGATACTGTATACTGTATACTGTATACTGTCATTATCATGTGTGCACAGGGAACCCTACAAAATCTACTCTTAAGCTATCAGTATCGGAATATATAGCTCTTTTCATTACATACGTTTCCAGCATCTTACTGTACTGTAAATCAAGGCTACAGATTACTCGCAGTCCTGTTAGAATATGGCAGTACCGGGTTCTTTGGGCAGTCATATTGTTGTCTGAAAACGTCACGTTTTTTTTAAGTAGATGCTTTATACATCTATAGCTGAGTGTCAGTTTAGCTGAGAGTCTAAATATCTGCTGTAATTTCGCAACGTCTAACTGTGCAGAGCTGCGATAGACCGCCGTTTTTAGACTTCGTAAACTATTGGTCCTTAAATATTTTGCTTGAGCATAGCAAAATTTCACGCTACCAGACCGGTTTATTCCTTGGTTCATAAAAAGTAAGTGAGAGAAACGGATTTTACCTACCGTAATCCTCTGCAATCATATTTTAAATGCATCACTTTAGTTCTACATATCGAGGGACTGGAACGCCAAATTATATTGTGTGTGACTAAAGACCAAGAAATCAGTGGTTCCTCTGAATATGTGTTTGGCTCTATTTACCCGAGCCAGTTTAACATTTAGCCAGGTGATAAAGTGTTTCAGCTATAAGAACAAAGTACATAACAATTTCTGATAGAAAGTTAAATACGACATCTAAATGAAACAAATGGTGCCTGCAGGCTTCCGGCCATCTAGGAAGTAATCATCAGCCACAATGAGACAGGAATACCAACAGCTACCTGAAGGCCAACTCGTCGATGCAGTAACTATAACATATCTGTGACATCGCCCTGTGTCACACTGTCGGTTATTAGTATCTACTCAATGGCGGTGGCCTACCTAAGATAGCCCCATGAATTTTACCCAGTTACACTATTTATTAGGGAAAGCGCAAGATAACATCCTCGGTACAAGTTCACAATTGTGTGAAGCCACTTGGCGACACCAGAAAGCTACTGAGGACTATTCCAGCAGTTGGTGGAAACATTGAATTTTAAAGAAGAACGTTTACGAAGAATCAGGCACAGCATAAGCATACAACCGCTTTTACCTTAAACAGAATAAGTCTATCGAACTGGTTCCCCTACATCAGATGTTACTCTTTTTGTGATATATTCATTGTACATTACTTGTGGTTGTGTATCTCATTATCGATTATTTGAGAGCAAAATTTTACATTCAGTTACGTTATCATAACGATCAAACACGTTTGGTGAGCACCAGGAAGCGTCACCGTGCTTGAATGCACCATACAACATGATCACCACACTTGTCTTTCGTTTTCTGCCGCTGCTAGTTTTCAGTCTACTTGCAGCTTTTTGAAGGATCCGTCCACACCGAACAGGTCGTAGCTGTAGCCGTTGTCCTTAGGCCTCTTGCTCTCGTCCGCGACGTATTTGTCCTCTTCCAGAAACCACGCTCTTCGCTTAACCAGCTCGTCGTAGATACCATCTGAAAGATGATGTAATTTTATTACTTCTTAATGATGTTAGTACTTTATGCCTACATGCTACAGAATACATAAGAATGAGACATAATGATTAAGGAAATCGACAGGTTTCACTTCATGAACAGTTATAATCATCATTAATTATGTACAGTTCATGGTATGTTGCAACTTATTCGTAGCGTTCTGTTTCGACCATTTCGACCAAGTTACGGATAATTCTTTCTTTTCTCTGAAAGAGAACTGAATCATTTTTTGCTAGACGCGAAAAAATAGTAATGCTGCTTTGATTTTTTTATTGATTTGATGGATTTGTAAACGGGAAGTGCAGTTTCAGTTAACTATGTCTTGTAATTAGAAGAGAGCACTGAAAGTACAAGCTCAAAAGTAAAAGTTATAAATGGATCAACTTCAGCACATCGTGGGTGATATCTTCCGCGACGGCGATCTTAGCCTCCAGCGGGAGACCTGTGTGTCACAATGCCAAAATAATGGCTTGAGGAGCATGGTAGTGATCCTTCATTGATGTCCTGGCCATGAAATTTTCCTGATATGGACTCAATGAAACATATCTGGTACACTGTTGGGTGCCATCTGCGAGTTCACGAAGCACCAACCAGTAATTTACTGGATTTTCATGAGCTGCATGTAGACATCTGTTATCACTTACCTCCAGAAACCTAGCAGAGAGGTATCGAATCAATTTTATTTTCAATCGGTGCTGTTTTGCGTTACAAAGGTGGATCTACACGCTATTGCGCTCATGGTCACAAGTTTTTTTATCGACAGTGTATTTTGCATAGTAATTCTGGAATTCGCATTGTATATTAACAATTTTTCGGGATATAAATTCTGCTCGATGCTAAATTTAAAAGTCACCTCAAGATTTCTGCACCACAAGAACTGAAATTTTCAATTGTTTCCCCAACTATGTAATATTTCCATTTATTGTTTGTATAGTGAGCACATTGTTTGGGTAAAATATCCTTGACATGTAGTGAATTCATATATACTCTAGAATAAAGCGTCAAAGCTCAATAATTTGCAACTGTAAACTCATGAATAATGGAATTGATGGCACTTTCTAACATGTTTCTATTCATTTCAATTTACTAGGTCTAATTTAAGATTTCCTTATAATTTTAAAAACTGCAGATAAGATATCTTTGTGTCTCGAGGCAGGTAATACACTCATGCTCAAAAATTAAAGATATTTGCAGAATCTGGTGCCACACAACGTGGCACTACATAAAACTGGCGCTAGTAGTATAGGCACATAGGGAACACATAACACAGATCTGTAAGTCCACGGTATTGGTGATAAGTTGAGAAAACCGTCCCGAAACACATGTGCTACAAAACGCCACTGTTTTCTGTGCATGTACACTGACTTGAATGTGGAATATGACCACCATGCACAGGCCGCACTACGGGTTGGCATATCAGATTGTCGAGCAGCTGCTTGGGTATAGCCTCCCATTCTTGCACCAGTGCCTGTCGAAGCTCCTGAAGTGTCCTAGGGGCGTGAGGACGTGCCGCGATGCGTCGACCCAGAGCATCCCAGACGTGCTCGGTGGGGTTTAGGTCTGAGGAACAGGCAGGCCACCCCATTCTCCTGATATCTTCTGTTTCAAGGTACTCCTCCACGATGGCAGATCGGTGGGGCAGGGAATTATCATCCAGCAGGAGTAAGGTGGGACCCACTGCACTCCTGAAAAGGCGGACATACTGGTGCAAAATGACGTCCATATAGACCTGACCTGTTACAGTTACTCTGTCAAAGACATGCAGGGGTGTATGTGCACCAATCATAATCGTACCCCACACCATCAAACCATGACCTCCATACAGGTCACTTTCAAGGACATTAAGGGGTTGATATCTGGTTCCTGGTTCATGACAAATCAAAACCCGGCGAGAATCACTGTTCAGACTGTACCTGGACTCGTCCGTGAACGTAACCTGGGACCACTGTTCCAATGACCACGTACTGTCCTTGACACCAGGCTTTACGAGCTCTCCTGTGACCATGGGTCTGTGGAATGCACCTTGCAGGTCTCTGGGCGAATAAACCATGTCTGTTCAATCGTCTATTGACCGTGTGCCTGGAGACAACTGTTCCAGTGGCTGCGGCAAGGTCCTGAGCGAGGCTACATGCAGTACACCGTGGCCGTCTGCGGGCACTGACAGTGAGATATTGGTCTTCTTGTGGTGTTGTACACTGTGGACGTCCCGTACTGTAGCGCCCGGACACGTTCCCTGTCTGCTGGAATCGTTGCCATAATGTCCGCAGCTCGTGGTCTTGCGGTAGCGTTCTCGCTTCCCGCGCACGGGGTCCCGGGTTCGATTACTGGCGGCGTCAGGGATTTTCTCTGCCTCGAGATAACTGAGTGTTGTGTGTCTTTCATCATCATTGACTCGCAAGTCGCCGAAGTGGTGTCAGCTAAAAAGGACTTGCAATTTTGGTGGCCGAACACCCCGCATGGGGTCTCCCGGCCAACAATGTCGTACGATCATTTCATGTTGCCATAATCTTGAGATAACACTTTGTGTCACACGGAGGGCCCGTGCTACCACCTGCTGTGTCTGACCAGCTTCCAGTCGCCCTAGTATTCTACCCCTCATAACGTCATCAATATGCTTTCTTTGACCCATTTTCAACACACAGTCACCATCAGCACGTCTGAAAACGTCTGCACACTTACTCGCTGCACCGTACTCCTTCAGGCACCAACACACCTCTGCGTATGTGGACTGCTGCCAGCATCACCGTGCGACGACCACAGGTTAAATGCACCACATGGTCATACGTCGAGGTGATTTAAACCCTCAAACCGCCCACCAGAGCGCTGTTCCACCAAGTATCAGCATTATCCTTAACTTATGAGCATGAGTTTAGTTTCCGATGCTGAACCACATCGTACGTAATCTCGATCGTGTAAAATCTAGAGGAAATGCATCGCGTATTTACATGGCATGAAGGTGAGCACATCAAAAATTTGGTGATAAAACAATTACCACTAGAAACAGTGCACTGTAAATCTCTAAAACTTAACTATTGTTATTTTTCTTATGAAATCGACTTGAGTGTGGACTGTTTTGTACCGTACAGTGAGGTGAGGAACTACTATACCAGACGTCAGACCTAGCCAGGCAGGTGACACCTTAATTGTTCGTGAATCAACACTATCGACATTATATGGCCTGTAGCTATTGTAACTGCGACCGGAACGGTAGCGGGGTTAACGTGACGGAAAACGCGGCGGGACCCACGGGGCGACCCGCGAACAACACAACGGGAGAGGACGGACACGACCAACGAAGGACCTAACGAATAACAACAAGATCGAAACAACAGAATCACAAGAAAACCACGTCCACTCGTACACAAAACAAGAAAGTAAATACGCTGTCTAAGGCAGCGCGATATGTCCAGAGACGCACGCAGAATTAGACTGGCTGGCTGTGTTTTTTTTTTTTCTTTATTGTATTTCAATTCCCCATCGGGGCGGGCTGGCAGCAGCATATGCACTGCTCTTCAGCCGAAAGACATAGAACAAACAATAGAAGACATTTAAAAATAACAAGGGAGAGAATATGGTGAACATAGATATAAAAAAGGGGAACATCATGGAAGGCAGTAGACAAAAAATGGGGTGACTGTAAAATGGAGATAAAAAACTGTTTAAAAGTAGCACACACAAAAAGCCACACACTGCGACAATTAAAAGGACGCAAGGCACAGTATGACTGGAGCATAAAAGGTATCGACGGATGGCGTAGCACATAACAAGCACTGACGGCGAACCTCAAGGCAGCACACAATTAAAATTACACCTCTTGACGCACAGGAGAAACAGCACTAAATGCAACACTGATGTGGCACACTGACGATGATCAAAACGGAGGATCTGCCAGGCGCAAGGAGATGAGGGAGACCGGAAGAAGGGAGGGAGGGGAAGAGATGGGGGAGATGAACGGGGGGCGCACTGAAGAGGGCCAGGTAGGGAGGGATGTGGGAAGGAAAGAGGCAAGTATGGGGTGCAGGGTCTCAGGGGTGGGGGGGGGAAAGGAGGAAAATCCGCTCTGGGAGGAGGAGGGAAGAGGAAAAAGCGGGCCTGGGGAGGGGGGGGAACAAGGCCAGGTTATAGTTGGAAGGAAGGGTCGATGTCACGGCGAAGTTCGTCATCCGGGAGGAGGAGGCGTTGGAAATTGCCCTGATGAAGGAGATGGAGGGTGTGGAGGTGGAGAGAGGGAGGGATACAGCGATAGAGGCGCGGCAACGGGCGGGGGGGGGGGGGAAAGGAGGAAACCAGAGGGTGGGGGGGATCAAGCCTGCGGACAATGTAAAGGATGCGGAGATGTTGGAGGAACAGGAGGAGATGGGGGAAGGGGATCAGTTCATACAGGAGCCGTGTGGGGGAAGGAACGTGGATATGGAAGGCAAGGCTGAGCGCATGGAGTTCAAGGATTTGGAGGGCCTTGTAAAAGCGGGTGGGGGCGGAGATCCAGGCAACGCTGGCATACTGGCTGAGCGAGAGGCAAGCGCTTAAATACATGATCGGGGGCGCCGCTATTGGCGGCTGGGACCACGTGTTCCACTGTGGCGCCCTCACACTAAATGTGGGCCAGGAGGCGCGCACCGCCACGGCTTACGGCGCGATGGTGCAGACGTCTCTATGAGTCTACGACCTCCATGCCGCCTGGCGCGGATTCAAATTCCGCGGCGCGCGGTACCAGAATATCCTTCACATAAAGCACTCTGCGATGAAATTCATGAATGTGCAATATGTGTATTGTTTATAGTACTGTAGCTGCATGTCTTTCTTTATTAACCATGTTTTATGGCTAATTTATAGTACTGTATTTGTGTGACTCCCTTTATGATACATGTTATATGTCTGATTGTTGTAGGACCGCTACATGCATTTCATGCCAGTGGCGGTCTTAGGAACTGACTCCGAAACCGCAACATCCTGTAAACAGTCGCAATGATAATATAAGTGCCGGTTCGAAAGAGCACCACTGTGCAAGACACATCGCCTACAGAAGTCAGCTGTTCAGAAGGTGAGTGACAACAGTCGATAGTGGCTGTAGTAAGTGACAATTGTGCCACCCCTCGCTTATTGTCTATGACAATGTTTTGTGAGTAGGTGTCATCAGTAATTAACATGTTCTTGCACTGAAATTGCGATGTCATCTCGCGGTTCAATCACGTCGCCACAAACGCTGACTGGGTAGATTATTAGGACTACAAGTCGCCCTATGAAACACTCTGTTAATCGTTTCAAGTAATTTTGCGAAGTCAGGGGACACCAGTAAACGATGATCGCTGAGGATATAAAACGTCTCGAACAGTAGTGCCCAAAGGTTAACGTAATCAAAGAAAGAGGACATACTTTTCAGAATGTCGGAGGGGTTAATGAACAAACTACTACTTCATCAAGAGATATATGCCGAACAACAGTGTCCAAAACACAACATCAGAACAGATCTGGCAGCTTAAGTAAACATCTGTAAGAAAATAACTAAACTGTGAAATCGCTTCCACTGAAAAAGAAGCTGTTGACAGTGGTTTCGGGTACCTCTAATAGCTACAGATTCTGCTCAGAGAGGTGTCATGCTCTCTATGAGGTGGCTCAACAGCTTTCTTAGCAGTCGATCCCATTGCTTAGGAAGAATGGTGTGGAGACCTAGATCTGTCCTTGTTATAGGCTGACGGGACGCAGTTTGCCTCCTTCACACGTTCGACGATTTTCTATAGCTTTCAGATCCGGGGACCTCACTGGTTTGTCCGTGCAGAGGATATCTTCACCTTCAAGAAATTAATCCACGAGAGCGTCTCGATGCAGACCTGCGACCGTAGCGGTCGTGCGGTTCCAGACTGTAGCGCCTTTAACCGCTCGGCCACTCCGGCCGGCCACCAATAGCACCTCTGGAAAGGCGAACATGTAGCAGAAGTGCTTCATCTCTGGATCTAAGAAAATGACTATATTTCTCTGTCCATCAACAAAGATGTGCAGCTTCTTACGGCCATTCAACAACTGAGTAAGAATGTTGCTGTCTGTTGCATGCTCTAACTATGCCTTTCACTCGTTATCCGTTCACTTTTCTAATTTTTCAAGTACATTTTCAAAAAATACTCAAGTACAGCATCTTCTCATATCACATGCTTCCTATGGGTATTCGATATTCCTTTGAGGCTATTAGAGTCAGCATGCACATGTGGGTGGCGATAACTGCTTTATAACTTTACTGTCCGCGAGTGGAAAAGAGTTACATTAATCCCCCTCCTCCCTCCCTCACCCCCGCCCCCCCACCCCTCTCTCTCTCTCTCTCTCTCTCTCTCTCTCTCTCTCTCTCTCTCGTAAAGAACCCTGGAAACATTTTGTAGCTTTTATTAGCAATGACGTCGGCCGATTGTGTGGTTTGTGAACACGTGCATCAGTTGTATTGATAAGCTATGATACCCATGTCGAAACATCATTCCTGTAAAACATCTCGGACACTCTAACATTCATTTTATCAGACTTTTCGTACGCACATCATTTTTTAAATCAGAGAACTCTCCTTTGTCCATTCATAAAGCTTGTTCATACTTATGCTAGGTGAGCTATTGGCATCTAACCGAATTACCCCATGTAGCCAAGCACCTATTTACTTTACAAAGCACACACTTGCCATCTTTTGTAAGATTTTTCAGCAGTCAGGTAAGGTAGCCACGATGCATATCCTAAGGTGTAGCGTTTAGTAGTAGCTTAACAATTTTCAGGTCCTACAGGGCTCATTGTTTATAAATTTTTGAATTGAATTTCAGTAAAGCACTATATAGAACAACACCACTGCCCTTGTGAACGTTTCACCAAATAACTACCAAGCCTTTGTAAGTCAGATTGTGTTATCTAGTGTTTCATACTTGAAACTTCGGGCCTTAGTTTCAAACTGAAACTTGTTTAAAATTTATTTGAACTTGCACTTATATTTTTACCAGACATAGGCGTCATTCATCTGTTCAGATATAACAAGAGGGAGCGATCAGCTATTATAGTTTTCATTTATACCGTATACGAAAAGTCGTTTTCTATTATCGGAAGTGCTCTTGTGAGATCAAGGATTCTTAATTCCATAAAGACATTTTTCTGAACGCAGCGTTTAAACAAGTGTTGATGTTACATCTTTTGATGTGCTATGGCATATAAAATTTCTGCACAGAAACAATGTGTGCGAGCCGACAGGAAAGCTTGTCAGTCATCCAGTTGTTGGCTGTGACTGTTGACGCTGCTGGTAATGCTTTTACTAAAGCAAGGCCCTGTTAACAGAAGACACATAAAGAAGCCCTTATTACCACACTTAGGCGATGGAGTGCACCATGTTAATAACCCATAACTATATAGCTGTGACGAAATGCCCTGACAACTAGTTTCGTCTACATATTTTGTTACACTCTCACTCAGCCCAGCGATACAAGCTATTATGCCAATTTAAGGTGAACAACAACACCACAAGAACAACTACCCTACAATATAGTTTACAGCTATATCCAATTCATTTAGTTGTAGCACAGCTGAATTTCGTCAGATAATAAAATTTATCAGATTCCTGCACATTTACGTAAAGGGTGACTATACTTTTGAACATATCCTTTTTTTCTGAAAGTTTCTTCCAGTTCTCAGCGTTTTTGGAAGAGGCTTAGGGTGCTGTTGGGAGGTTTTTACAACACTTTTTTAAATTATTAAGCTACTGAATGGGGTGGTGCAATGATCAGGCCACATATTTCTCATTCTTGAGATGTAGGGTTCTAACCTCTTCGGGCCATCAGGCTGAAAATTTTCTGTCATTAGCCTGACCACATAATGTAAATGCTGACAGTCATCTGGTTGGTTTCTCGCCCACTGAGTTTGCGCTCCCATTCTAATAACCTCCTCTATGGGTTGGTAAAATGTATTTTTCCTTTCCACATTTACTGCGCCAGCCACAACCATACTTAAGGAGATTTTGTTATCAGTATAATGCAACAATGATCCACATGTTAGTTGCACAGTATTATGATGTGCTGATATGGCAGATGGTAGGTGTTGAAATTCAGTGGTCAGAGAATACATCCTTCTGTCCCCCTCTGCCACTCATGTACCTTTTTCTATGTCTGGCACTATTTGTACTGTGAGCAGTCAACATCCCACACATCTTCTCGAGTCATAATGTCGAAAATTCACATTCTGCAAATACATAGCTGAAAACTGATAATTTCATTTTAGTGTGAATAAACAGATATCATACGCATGACTAGGAGTGTCTAAATCACATGTACAAGATAGTATCATTCCCATCATACTTACAATGTATCACAATGCTTAGTTAGGGAAATAATAAGTTTTTATTGTAAGCAGGTGAATGTCACATCTTATATCTGATTTTTAAGACAGATGCCATGTATGGAGAGGTGAACTAGTAGCTACTCACTATGTTAGTCATAATTAGTATCAGACAGTATGAGAACGCCTAAAATCATTTCCTGATAACTGTAGTAATGATATACCAACAGATTAAATTCACATGATTAAATACTACTTCTACATAAAATATTGCTTCTACATGTATATCTATCTATATACTGGTATGTTGTATTAAGAACGTTGGGAGCAATAGTATCTCCTTAGGAGAAAAACTATATAGAGATTTTAATTGTTAGATACTTGGTAACAAAAATATCTACACATATGTAAATCTTCACACAAAAAATTTGCATGTGTGACAGAGATGGATAGCAGATATCAGTGACTGTCAGTAAAGTACAAACTGAATAGAATATAGGCAACTGAATGAATAAATATTCAAACTAATGCCATAATAACATGGAAAGGTGATAAAATAGGATAAAAGAAATGAAATGGAAATGAAAAAAGAATGAAAGTCATTAAAGGCTGCAATGAGGCTTCAGAAACAACTGTGTTACAGATATCACCAGACTATGTGACACTTTCTAAATAATATGGAAGTAAAATATTTCTATACACAATTTCGTCTGCATGATAAGAAGAAAAACAGGTGTGTAAAGTGTTCCAAAACTTAATACTGTTTGAAGGGTTTAAAACAAATGCAACAATACATAAGGTTGATCTTAGACTGGAATATAGAATCTTTATGTAACTTTAATAGAAAACAAAAATCTGTGAGAGAAAAACATCTGCATTCGCTATACAACCTGCAATACTGAAAAAATGATGTACAAGCAAGTAACATAAACAAAAAATTAATCAAAGGATATTATGATACTTTATGAAGGAATGAATGATGTGCAAGGGAATGAACAATTGTTCATAAAATTAAAAATATAAGCAATAAACAATCATCACAAAACTTCAATCTAGAATTCTGAGTAGCTGCAGAAAATAATCATTTTTAACGTAAAATACATGTAGCAATTAATATCTCAGACCATTTAAAAATCCTATTACAAACCATTTTAGAAACAATAATTAATAAGTAATCTAGGAAGACACAGAAAAATTTAATTCATGGAGGAAAGACCAGAAAGAATTTTTTACTATGCCCAGCGTAATTCTTTAGCGAAGTAATATCTCTGTTCTTATCCAAGATATGAGGAATGGGTTTTTTCTGATAACTGGAGAAATGTGCATAGAAGTACCAAGAGAAAATAATGAAAGCAGAAAGATGAGACTGACCAGATGTTATTTAGGAAAATTTAAGATTACATCAAAGTTGATCGTTGCCGTTTACATTATACACAAGAAAATAGCTGCAGGAAATAAAATTGAAGTTCTCAACTAGGACAAACTAACTGAACGTACAAAACGTTAAGGAAGATGAAATAAATTTCCTTTTAGGTAAGGAATGTGTACTGACAAACTCTGCTTAAACAATATTGATTAACTATTCATAAAACAACAAAAAGGTAATTTGATGTATATGAACATGGTACGAAAGTTACAAGGTGTTGTCATTTTTGCTAATAAACCTCAAAATGAGAACACATAACAGATACATAAGTCTTTGAAGTAACCATATACATCAGAGAAACTATCTGCTATTGTTGTGATTCATTTGATAACAGAGCAATCTAAGTTCATATGCATTAAGAAATATCTATTTGTAATAAACGTAATGCGTTTATAAGATTTACACAAAACAGAATCAACTGAGCAGGATACCATATAACAACATTAGAATAGCTGGCAATTATAAGAAAATGAGGAAAACTAATCTTACTGTTTATGTGACAACCAGATACAGTCCAGAACTCAACGTGCGCAACTTTATCACAAGTTGTTGTTGTTGTTGTGGTCTTCAGTCCAGAGACTGGTTTGATGCAGCTCTCCATGCTACTCTATCCTGTGCAAGGTTCTTTATCTCCTAGTACCTATTGCAACTTACATCCTTCTGAATCTACTTAGTGTATCCATCTGTTGGTCTCCCTCTACGGATTTCCGTCCAAGCTGACCTCCAATTTTAAATTGGTGATCTCTTGATGCCTCAGAACAAGTCCTACAAACCGATCCCTTCTTCTAGTCAGGGTGTGGCACAAATTTCTCTTCTCCATAATTCTATTCAATACCTCCTCAGTAGTTATGTGATCGACCCATCTAATTTTCAGCATTCTTCTGTAGCACCACATTTCGAAAGCTTCTGTTCTCTTCTCGTCCAAACTATTTATTGTCCACGTTTCACTTCCATCCATAGCCACACTACATACAAATACTTTCAGAAACGGCTCCCTAACACTTAAATCTATACTCGATGTTAACAAATTTCTCTTCTTCAGAAACGCTTTCCTTGCCATTGCCAATGTACCTTTTATATCCTCTCCACTTCGACCAACATCAGTTATTTTGCTCCCCAAATAGCAAAACTCATTTACTAGTTTAAGCGTCTCATTTCCTAATCTAATACGCTCAGCATCGCCCAATTTAGTTTGACTATGTTCCATTATCCTCGTTTTGCTTTTGTTGATGTTCATCTTATATCCTTCTTTCAAGACACTTTCAATTCCGTTCAGCTGATCTTCCAGGACAGAATTACAATATCATCGGTAAACTACAAAGTTTTTGTTTCATCTCCATGGATTTTAATTTCTACTTCGAATTTTAAAATTCGTGTTAGTATTTCGCAGCTGTGGCTTATTAAACTGAAATTTCGGTAATTTTCACATCTGTCAACACCTGCTTTCTATGGGATAGGAATTATTATATTCTTCTTGAAGTCTGAGGGTTCTTCGCCTGTCTCATACATCTTGCTCACCAGATGGTAGAGTTTTGTCAGTACTGGCTCTCTCAAGGCTATCAGTAGTTCTAATGGAATGTTGTCTACTCCTGGGGCCCTAGTTTCGGCTTAGGTCTTCCAGTGCTCTGTCAAACTCTTCAGGCAGTATCATATCTCCCATTTCATCTTCATCTACATCTTCTTCCATTTCTGTAATATTGTCCTCAAGTACATCACCCTTGTACAGATCCTCTATATACTCCTCCCACCTTTCTGCTTTCTCTTCTTTGCTTAGAACTTGGTTTCCATCTGAGCTCTTGGTATTCACCCAAGTGGTTCTCTTTTCTCCAAACGGCTTTTTAATTTTCCTGTAGGCAACACCTATCTTACCCCTAGTGAGACATGCCTTTACATCCTTACATTTCTCATCTGTCATCCCTACTTAGCCATTTCGCACTTTCTGTTGATCTCGTTTTTGAGACGTTTGTATTCCTTTTGGCCTACTTCGTTTACTGCATTTTTATATTTTCTCCTTTCATCAATTAAATTCAATACATCTTCTATTACCCAAGGATTTCTACTAGCCCTCGTCTTTTTACCTACTTGATCTTCTGCTGCCTTCACTATTTCATCCCTCAAAGCTACCCAATCTTCTTCTACTATATTTCTTTCCCCATTCCTGTCAATCGTTCTGTAATATTCTCCCTGAAACCCTCTACAACCTCAGGTTCTGTCAGTTTATCCAGATCCCATCTCCTTAAATTCCCACCTTTTTGCAGTTTCTTCAGTTTTAATCTACAGTTCATAACCAATAGATTGTGGTCAGAGTCCACATCTGCCACTGGAAATGTCTTACAATTTAAAACCTGGTTCCTAAATCTCTGTCTTACCATTATATAATCTATCTGATACCTTTTAGTATCTCCAGGCCTCTTCCATGTATACAATCTTCTTTTATGATTCTTGAACCAAGTGTTAGCAATGATTAAGTTATGTTCTGTGCAAAATTCTACCAGGCGGCTTCCTTTTTCATTTCTTACCCCCATTCTATATTCACCTACTATGTTTCCTTCTCTTCCTTTTCCTACTATCGAATTCCAGTCACCCATGACTATTAAATTTTCGTCTCCCTTCACTATCTGACTAATTTCTTTTATCTCATCAAACATTTCATCAATCTCTTAGTCATCTGCAGAGCTAGTTGGCATATAAACTTGTACTACTGTAGTACACGTGGGCTTCGTTGCTATCATGCCCACAATAATGTGTTCACTATGCAGTTTGTAGTAGCTTACCCACACTCCTATTTTTTTATTCATTATTATACCTACTCTTGGATTACCCCTATTTGATTTTGTATTTATAACCCAGTATTCACCTGACCAGAAGTCTTGTTCCTTTTGCAACCAAACTTCACTAATTCCCACTATATCTATGTTTAACCTATCCATTTCCCTTTTTTAAATATTCTAACCTACCTGCCTGATTAAGGGGTCTGACATTCCACGTTCCGATCTGTAGTACGCCAGTTTTCTTTCTCCTGATAACAATGTCCTCTTGAGTAGTCCCCACCCACATATCCGAATAGGGGACTATTTTACCTCCGGAATATTTTACCCAAGAGGACGATATCATCATTTAAACACAGTAAAGCTGTATGCTCTCGGG
The DNA here is from genome assembly GCF_023864275.1 of Schistocerca cancellata. Taxonomy (NCBI): domain Eukaryota; kingdom Metazoa; phylum Arthropoda; class Insecta; order Orthoptera; family Acrididae; genus Schistocerca; species Schistocerca cancellata. Next base: position 613,813,528 of record NC_064630.1, on the reverse strand, counting down.
AAAAATTACGGCTGTAGTTTCCCCTTGCCTTCAGCGGCTCACAGTACCAGTACAGAAAGGCCGTTTTGGTTAGTGTTACAAGACCATATCAGTCAATCATCCAGAGTGCTGCCCCTGCAACTACTGAAAAGTCTGCTGCCCCTCTTTAGGAACCACTCGTTTTTATAGCCTCTCAACAGATACCCCTGTGGTTGCACCCATGGTACGGCTATTTGTATCGCTGAGGCACGCAAGCCTCCCCACCAATGGCAAGGTCCTTGATTCATGGGAGGGGGCAGGGGGTTATAACAAGTACAAAAGTTAAATGAAGAGCAGTTAATGGTAACTAAAAGCTGTATGTATATTATTTACAGTAATGGAAACCATTTCTGGTAATCTGAAACAGTAGAAGTGATCCTTCATACAGATTCACAGAACAGTTATCTTAAACCTCAGAATTCTTCAGCTTGTTTTTCTGTTACAAATTACGTCAGTCAGATATAAATAAACATGACGATTCAGACTCCAGATCACTGGTCTTGTAATATTACTGTTCTTCATTACTGACAGTGGTGTAAACAAACATTGGCTAATGAAATATACTTGTTTCACATTTTTCACTTAGTTGGCTATTTTTGTCATACAACCACTGTATTTATCAGGAAAGAATTTACGTATAAACACGTAATCGTGTCAAGACAATAACTTCTTCACTGATGAGTAATCGTTGTTCTAATCCAAGTACTCAGCACATATATTTCAATGATATTATGAACAGGTGTATTGCACAGTTTTAATAAACAGGAATATATAATGAACTATCAAGCAGTTTATATTTGAATATATGAGTCCTTGTTTAGTAAAAACTTTTTGCCCCTATATGTTAATTCCACAATAATCAATACAAAACATAGATTGGGAATCTAGAAAAAATCTGGTAATATTCCTATTTACAACTATTCAGTTCATCTATATTTTGCTAATTAATCTGAATATCCATACACCAGTCAGTATAAATACTGTATTATGTAAGATGAAGGTAATGAGGGAAACATGGCCGTCAGTCCACTTTTTGGGAATAAAAGAAAACCATACATATGATTGCAATTGCAACAATACCTTTAGGTATTTTGATTACAGTTTGTGAAACTGTACGAAGTATAGGCCAGCGAACTATATGGATGTGTAGTTACTGGTCACATTTTGAGTCAATAATGAGGAAATGTATGAGAATATTGAATTAAAGACAGGATGCCACTACTTAAAACTGTTCCAGACAGAATGAATATCGCATCTACTACCTCGTCAGCTATACATATATTATGAGGTTATATTTTGAGTGTAATGATTGAACTAGAACATTCAAGAAGAACTGAGAACACAAACTTCTGAGGTTACATTACGACTGCATCATTAACTGAATTATTAACAATAAGGTAATATGGCATGATTTATACTGAGATACATCTATAACACATTCTATTACCGTTCCCTCCCGATCAATTTCTCCATTATTTATCGTCCACGAGTTGCTGAATGCACCCTTATGGCTGTGTACTGAATTTTATTTCTTTCCAGTCATGACTATTATTTAGTTACCATATGCCAATTATAGTAATAATATATTAATGTCACGTTATTTATAATATCTCAGGACAATCACATCACATTATATATGATTTTGTATTTGTGTATATTTACATTTTCAGTGGCAGCACAGGAGGTGACCGCCCATGTTCTCCAACAAATGTTCAAATGGCTCTGAGCACTATGGGACTCAACATCTTAGGTCATAAGTCCCCTAGAACTTAGAACTACTTAAACCTAACTAACCTAAGGACATCACACACACCCATGCCCAAGGCAGGATTCGAACCTGCGACCGTAGCAGTCCCGCGGTTCCGGACTGCAGCGCCAGAACCGCTAGACCACCGCGGCCGGCTGTTCTCCAACAGATACAGTCCCGAACCAGTGGAGAATCCTTAAACAAAGTTGTCAACCATAGGGCAAAATATGTTGAAGAAATGTTGTTTCCAATGTGCATTTCTAATTGAGAGCCGTTTCTTCGGTTTTTTTCAGGAGAGGGAATGTATATTTCTTCATATACATCCACAAAGTATCGCTTGATTTTATAAAGGGCTAACTAAGAAGTCTGGGTGTTCCCAGATAGTTATTTATAGCTGTCCCTGAGACGTCATATGTGTGTAGTTTATGTTTGACTTTTAAATTTCCTTTGTATACATGGTTAGATGTTGTGTGATTCCGGGCATGAACAAAGAGGTTCACGTTAACACAGGAGAAAGCTACATAGTGTTGGACATCAAAAAAGCAACTGGCATTAAGATCCAAGCCTACAGCATTCAGTGTATGGCGTTGTTCTTTATTTATGGTCAGTGCATAAAATGAGCCACCGGGAATTGTGCACGATTAAAGTGAAATGGAAAATTGTTAGGAATAAGTGGATTTCCTCGTATAAAACTCCCTTGCCTTCACCACTTCCCATCAAATTTTGAACTTCTGTGATGGTAAGTTCAAGCCTGTGTGAGTGAAGGGCTCTTAGGATCGAGATAAGGAACAGTTTTCTCAATAACAGTGACGTCGAGCCTCACTTTCGGAAGGAGTTTCCAAAGAGCGAGCTAAATCTGATGTTCTCGAGCCGCAGAAAGTCTGTCTCCCGATTTTCATTTGAGTTTGTAGATCCCATAGTGCTCAGTCTTCTTGATGTTCTGGTGTGTTCAGATAGACTCAGCTGCATTGTAAGCATTTTTATTCGCAAACAGAACGAAATCAAAATTAAATGAGTAGGCGCCCAAGTCATAAAGCGAACTTAATGAATTTGCTTTCCCTAGCAGAGAGTATTCGTCTGGCAGTTTAGGAGACTATCGCTTTCAAACAGAGACGGTGGTTTTACCGTTTTGTTTCGGTACAGAACATTACGAGTTCTTTTTCCGATGCCATGGACCGTGCGATTATCGAGTATAAGGTGAATTATGAAAATGAATTTACTACATATGTCTCTTATTTTTAATTGTCAGAGGACAATTCTTCTTAGACCTAAAGCAGACTAAGACTTTTATTGTATCGAAAAGTACTATTTTCATAATAATAGAGTGACTTTAATATTATTTATCATTTGGCATAACTTCTCTACAGCAGAATAAAATTCATATACTCTATTTGTACTTATAAAGTGCATATATGAGATACGTTTTTCATTTCCTTTCCTATTACGCATTGACAACGAAAGTTTCAGATCTGCTTGTAAATGACCTGATGTAAAGGCTGTAACCGACCGTGGACTTCATTAATTACGACATTGCAAATGAATACGTGTTTTAATATGCCCGTTCTCTAGTGAAGTTCGTGCATTTCCTCAGTGTCATTATTGTAGAATGTCTAATGGCAGTGCAGAAAATTACGAATTCCGCTTGAAAAAAGGCAAAAAGCTGAAAGAAAACTGAGAAATGAACAAAATGTATGGGTAAGCAGCGCTCTTGGTATTCGAGTAATTTGATGTTCACTATTGCGTTTAACCAGCTTGTAGAAAAAGCAGTAGGGCCTGTAAGTAATTTTGCCACCATTGTAGCTAAACATACGTTCATCTTTACAGCCGACTGCATGAACGCACCGTAATGCACGATTCCTTAATCCACTACTTACCCATTATACCAGCTACTGGGCCAGCAGTGCCACCCATTTCGTCAGGAACCACGTTTTTCGGTAAATACTCGAACAACGTATGTGAGCCTGGTTCGTGGATCACTATCTGGAAATCGAGATTTGACAGGTTATAACATACGAAGTACATTTGCATTTTATATAGTAGAAGAAATATTAACACTGAAATATTAATAGTAATTAACATTCAATAAAGTGACTCCATCATTTTACGATTGTTAACAGAGCCGAATTGAATGCATGTTAATGAGTTAACCTAGCAGTAAGCATCTGAATGATATTTCAAGTTCAATTAAAAATAGCTTATCGATACGTGATATAAATAAGGTGCGTATAGTTTGTTTATTACTGCCCATAAAGATTTTATGTTATCAGTCTTGTTTCGTGGGTGATGATGCTAGAAAGGGGTTGAGGAAGTGCATACGCACAGGAACAAAAAAAAAACCACAATGACGATGATTTGGTGAAGCCTAGCAAGCGTCGTTTCTTATTAAGATCTACAAACAGAATCGGCCAGAGTCATTATACAGTATCATTGTCCACAAAATATATAAAGATAAGGACTTCATAGCAATATTTAAATCATATGGCTATCTAAAACTCATAAAGTAAGCAAATAGCTCGGAAATTTATTGTCTATCAAACTTTCAAAATGCAAAATATCTCATCTGAAAATTTCTCTGGTATAATCTATACGACATAAAACGTCAAAAAATATTATTCCACAGCACATACATACAATAGTGAGATTTTAAAATAAAAATATCAATACAGGGCATGATTAAGTGAATACAAATGAAACACTGTATGTTTGTAAGTTATACAGGAATACCTATTATATCACGTGCATTCATGTATGATGTCATCTAAGCCACAGTCAACCGCATCTATAAGCGTATGTTACGTGTTTAGAATGAAAATCAGGTTGCATATAACTGGGCTCGAGACAGATGACGCAACGGCGTACGTATATTAAGTTAACGTCTACATCTTGAGGTCTCTTGCATACCACACGTATTCTAACTTTTTTACGTAATCTGTGGTCAGGAATCCTGTGCAAGAGAGCTACTTTTGCTTCAAAATGGCGTAACACCCACTACCCAGTATGATAGCCTGATTAGGAGAGTAGACTCATGTTTACAAAAACAGAACACCTTGAACAACTAGAGATAGGACATTCAGATACGCAGGACATGTACATTAGTGGCCGGTAGGAGTGGCCGAGCGATTCTAGGCGCTACAGTCTGGAACCACGCGACCGCTACGGTCGCAGGTTCGAATACTGCCTCAGGCATGGATGTGTGTGATGTCATTAGGTTAGTTAGGTTTAAGTAGTTCTACGTTCTAGGGGACTGATGACCTCAGAAGTTAAGTCCCATAGTGCTCAGAGCCATCTGAGCCATTTTGACATTAGTATAATCTGCAGAAATGATTAACATTTCAGTCACCTCCGTTCATCATGTGTCCTGTTGCCTAGTACGTAGAGCGTCCGCCATGGGCGCTGATAACTCGTTCCATGGGTATTAACGTCGACGCCATTAAGGCGCCAATGACGTCCTGAGCTATAGCCGTCCATGCTGCGTTCATCTGGTTCCAAAGTTCATCTGTGGTCACAGCGCTGTAACCGTCGTTTCACCTAACCCATATATTTTCCACTGGCACCTAGTCTGGCGATCGGGCGGGGCTAAAGGCTGACATCCTGTGACACCAAGAAGGCACGTGTTTGTTCAGCAATAAGCGCTCGTGTATTGTCTTGCTGAAAAATAGCGTCCTGGGTGTTGTGTAGAAAGTGTATGGCTACGGGTCGCATGATCTCATCCACGCACGTCACACTGGTCACAGTGCCCTAGACACGCACCAGCTGTGATTTGTGGTTGTGTCCAATGGCACTATGCGCTATAAGACCCATTTTTCTCAAATACTGGCATGATAATGGCATTGAAACAGAGGACGACACGCGTAGAGCTGAAATACTAAACACCTTTTTCCAAAGCTGTTTCACAGAGGAACACCGCACTGCAGTTCCTTCTCTACATCCTCGCACGAACGAAAAAATGGCTGACATCTAAATAAGTGTCCAAGAAATAGAAAAACAACTGAAATCACTCAACAGAGGAAAGTCCACTTCGATTCTACACAGAGTACGTGAAAGAACTTGCCCCCTTCTAACAGCCGTGTACCGCATGTCTCTAGAGGAACGGAAGGTCCCAAATGATTGGAAAAGAGCTCAGATAGTTCCAGTTTTCAAGAAGGGTCGTCGTGCAGATGCGCAAAACTATAGGCCTATATCTCTGACATCGAACTGTTGTAGAATTTTAGAACACGCTTTTTGCTCGCATATCATATCATTTCTGGAAACCCAGAATGTACTCCGTAGGATTCAACATGGATTCCGGAAGCAGCGATCGTGTGAGACCCAACTAGCTTTATTTGTTGATGTGACACAGAAAATATTAGATACAGGCTCCCAGATAGATGCCATTGTCCTTTACTTCCGGTAGGCGTTCGATACAGTTCCGCACTGTCACCTGATAAACAAAGTAAGAGACCAGCTGTGTGGCTGGATTGAAGAGTTTTTAGCAAACAGAACACAGCATGTTGTTTTCAAAGGAGAGACGTCTACAGGACGTTAAAGTAACATCTGGCGTGCCACAGGAGAGTGTTATGGGACCATTACTTTTAACAGTATATATAAATGACCTAGTAGACAGTGTCGAAGTTCCATGCGGCTTTTCGCGGATAATGCTGTAGTATGCAGAGAAGTTGCAGCATTAGAATATTGCAGGGAAATGCAGGAAGATCTGCAGCGGATAGGCACTTGGTGCAGGGAGTGGCAACTTACCCTTAACATAGACAAATTAATGTATTGCGAATACATAGAAAGAAGGATCCTTGATTGTATGATTACGTAATAGCGTAACAAACACCGGTAGCAGTTATCTCTGTAAAATATCTGGGAGTATGCGTACGGAACGATTTGAAGTGGAATGATCGTATAAAATTAATTGTTGGTAAGGCGGGTACCAGGTTGAAAGTCATTGGGAGTGTCCTTAGAAGATGTAGTCCATCAACAAAGGAGGTGGCTTGCAAAACACACGTTCGACCTATACTTGAGTATTGCTCATCAGTGTGGGATCCGTACCAGGTCGGATTGACAGAGGAGATAGAGAAGATGCAAAGAAGAGCGGCGCGTTTCGTCACAGGGTTATCTGGCAAGCGTGATAGCGTTACGGAGATGTTTAGCAAACTCAAGTGGCAGACTCTGCAACAGAGGTGCTCTGCATCGCCGTGTAGCTTGCTGTCCAGGTTTCGAGAGGGTGCGTTTCGGGATGAGGTACCGAATATATTGCTTTCCCCTACTTATAACTGCCGAGGAGATCACGGATGTAAAATTAGAGAAATTCGAGCGCGCACGGAGGCTTTCCGGCAGTCGTTCTTCCCGCGACCCATACGCGACCGGAACAGGTAAGGGAGGTAATGACAGTGGCACGTCAAGTGCCCTCCGCCACACACCGTTGGGTGGCTTGCGGAGTATAAATGTAGATGTAGATGCAGATGTAGAGTTGGCGCTGTATGATTTGTGCGAATGCTGTCACTGTGGTACCGCTCGCCCAACCTGCGGGGAACCAAAATGCGGCCATCATTTTGAAACAAGCAGAACTTGGAGTCGTCCGAAAACACTACCTGATGCCCTTTCTTTCTCCTGTGACGTCGTTTCATATACCACTGCCGTCTAGCGTGTTTCTGCACATTCGTCAAAGGTAAGCGAGAAGTGGACGACGCGCACGTTACCCATGCCGTATTAAACGGCGACGGACTGTCAACCCTGATAGTTTACGACGTGTTCCGCAGTTGCACTGGAGCCGAGGAGGATGCAGATCTGTCCTGCAATGCAAAATACCAGCCGGATGATGTGTCGATCTTCTCGGGGGGGGGGGGGGGGGGGGGGACTTGGTAATGCTACCTGACCCACCTCGTCGTATTCTGCGGCTAGGGCCTTGATTGGACCATTAGGCACAGGCCCTTTGCGCAGCCGAAACGCTTGGTCACACATGAGCAGCAATTTCCTTGATGGATACATCATTCTTTCACGCCAATAATGCACCCTCTTTCAGACTGACTAATTTGACGGTATGATTCGCGAATACGTCTACGAGACATCCAGCACTTCTGCACCAGTCACACTCATACCTTCGGTTTAAGGCGAAAACGAGAGCCGTAGGTATATTTTACCGCTAGGTAGTGTTGCGCCGCGATATCGATGTTTCAAATGCTAATCATTTCGTCAGAACATACTAATGTACGTCCTACTCCAGTCCTTCAAGGTGTTCTGGTTTTTCTGTAGATGAGTGTAGATACTCCGTTTGCATACTCAGGAAAATCTGTTCCTTAGCTCTCTTTCCTGTCATGTCACTAAACCAGTCATTGCAATTCGCATGCGATGAGCTATCACCACTCCGGCAATTCTGTGAATGGATTCGTGGTGCGATATATGAGAGGCTGCTAGTTGTTTATTATCCTCAATGTTGACAGGATTACAATGATTGTGTGCCGTGTTTCTAAGAAAGACATGGAGAACCAGTCCGACGAGAGGTTAACAGAGGCGCACAGTCACTGCAGGCGTTTTCCAGTGCCAGGATAGCGGTCGACAACCGGGAACGTGCGTCTCGCTCATGTTCCAGTGAAGCCAGTTAGTGAGTTACTCATTAAGGGTATGTGAATCTAGCCTTCTGCACAACTGCCGCTGCGTTGTACAGACTGATAATTCTGCTAAACCAAGTTCAGTAGCACTTGAACTGGCCTGTTCAATGATGCAATGTGAATGACAACAATGTTTAAGACCTCCAGCAGCCACAGCGGTATACACTACTGGCCATTAAAATTGCTACACCAAGAAGGAATACAGATGATAAACGGGTATTCATTGGACAAATATATTATACTAGAACTGACATGTGATTACATTTTCACGCAATTTGGGTGCATGGATTCTAAGAAATCAGTACATAGAACAACTACCTCTGGCCGTAATAACGGCCTTGCTACGCCTGAGCATTGAGTCCACCAGAGCTTGGATGGCGTGTACAGCTACACCTGCCCATGCACCTTCAACACGATACCACAGTTCATCAAGAGTAGTGACTGGCGTATTGTGACGAGCCAGTTGCTCGGCCATCCTTTGACCAAACGTTTTCAGTTGGTGATGGATCTGGAGAATATGCTGGCCAGGGCAGCAGTCGAACATTTTCTGTATCCAGAAAGGCCTGTACAGGACCTCCAACATGCGGTCGTGCATTATCCTGCTGAAATGTAGGGTTTCGCAGGGATCGAATGAAGGGTAGAGCCACGGGTCGTAACACATCTGAAATGTAACGTCCACTCTTCAAAGTGCTGTCAATGCGAACAAGAGGTCACCAAGACGTGTAACCAATGGCACCCCATACCATCACGCTGGGTGATACTCCAGTATGGCGATGACGAATACTCGCTTCCAGTGAGCGTTCACCGCGATGTCGCCAACCACGCATGCGACCATAATGATGCTGTAAACAGAACCTGGATTCAACCGAAAAAATTATGTTTTGCCATTCGTGCACCCAGGTTCGTTGTTGAGTATGCCATCGCAGGCGCTCCTGTCTGTGATGCAGCGTCAAGGGTAACCGCAGCCATGGTCTCCGAGCTGATAGTCTAGGCTGCTACAAACGTCGGCGAACTGTTCGTGCAGATGGTTGATGTCTTGCAAACATCCCCATCTGTTGACTCAGGGATCGAGATGTGACTGCACGATCCATTACAGCCATGCGGATAAGATGCCTGTCATCTCGGCTGCTAGTGATACGAGGCCATTGGGATCCAGCACGGCATTCCGTATTACCCTCGTGAACCCACCGATTCCATATGTGTAGTGTAGTAACATGGCGACGTCTTGTGTTTTGTGTGTCAATGAGGAATAAATAACTTAAGGAGTGTTTGAACATGAGCGTCTTTTTAATGTACTTTCACGAAACTTTGTTACATTCGTGTAGTAATTCATACCGTACGTGCTGATCAACTTCACGCAAGGCGTACGTATGGCTTGAAGTTGGCAGCATTACAGCCGATACGTAATCATCTTTAGCCCATATGCGTCCGCAAGGGGGAGAAATCTAGAGGGGCATTTGCTTCCTTGGAATGTGTAGTACATACTTATTTTTTCATTACAGAATCCTCATACTCGTCTAGAAGTGATTTCCAGTGTTTCCATGAAACCTCTTATCTTGCTGCAGCAGTTGTGGCTAATCGCAGTGAGATGATGCTACAGTAATTTGAAGCTCGTTTTATAAAGCGTAACATCGGACACTTGGTTATGGATTATGGAGCATGGGCTTCATTCCTTTGGAATCGTTCTCCCCTCCGTAATAATGTGCACGCTGCTGTACTACGGATCAAATGAAGGCGGAATAATGCCACTCTTGTGCGCCGTCCCGATTTCCGTTATGGGCTTCTTCGATGTACTGCGCCAAATTGCCTAGGAGCCGTATCCAAACTTTAGCGGAATGAAGTTTCCCCTCACACTTTCTAACTATAGCTAAGCGCACAGCTTCGTGACCATTGTATGTTTAGACAGAACTCCACGCGCGATATCTTGTGCACTATGCTATTCCTAGTGATCGTTATCACAGAAGCTTTGCTGTCATTACCACGAAAAGACATCCAAGAGTACGTTTAGACATTTTTTAAAAATTTTGGCTTTGGAAAAATACCTCTGCAGCCATCTCAACACTGTAAACATTTCACTACAGTTTGTTTTTATAGTTCGTGTGAAATCCAGCTCGCGCTATTCGTCCACGAGACTGAGAGGGCCATAGACATCCCAGGTGGATACCGTGTTTCTTGACTTCTGCAAGGCGTTCGATACAGTTGCCCACAGTCGTTTGATGAACAAAGTAAGAGCATATGGACTATAAGACCAAATGTGTGATTGGATTGAAGAGTTCCTAGATAACAGAACGCAGCATCTCTTCTCAATGGAGAGAAGTATTCCGAAGTAAGAGTGATTTCAGGTGTGCCGCAGGGGAGTGTCTTAGGACCGTTGCTATTCAAAATATACATAAATGACCTTGTGCATAACATCGGAAGTTCACTGAGGCTTTTTACGGATGATGCTGTCGTATATCGAGAGGTTGTAACAATGTAAAATTGTACTGAAATGCAGGAGGATCTGCAACGAATTGACGCATGGTGCAGGGAATGGCAATTGAATCTCAATGTAGACAAGTAGAATGTGCTGCGAATACGTAGAAAGAAAGATCCTTCAACATTTAGCTACAACATAGCAGGTCAGCAAATGGAAGCAGTTAATTCCATAAATTATCTGGGAGTAGCCATTAGGAGTCATTTAAAATGGAATGATCATATAAAGTTGATTGTCGGTAAAGCAGATTCCAGACTGAGATTCATTGGAAGAATCCTAAGGAAATGCAATCCGAAAACAAAGGAAGTAGGTTACAGTACACTTGTTCGCCCACTGCTTGAATACTGCTCACCGATGTGGGATCCGTAGCAGGTAGGGTTGATAGAAGAGATAGAGAAGAACCAACGGAGAGCAGCGCGCTTCGTTACAGGATCATTTAGTAATCGCGAAAGCGTTACGGAGATGATAGATAAACTCCAGTGGAAGACTTTGCAGGAGAGACGCTCAGTAGCTCGGTACAGGCTTTAATTTAAGTTTCGAGAACAACCTTCACCGAGGAGTCAAGCAGTATATTGCTCCCTCCTTCATATATCTCGCGAAGAGACCATGAGGACCAAATCAGAGAGATTAGAGCCCACACGGAGGCATACTGACAATCTTTCTTTCCACGAACAATACGAGACTGGAATATAAGGGAGAACCGATAGAGGTACTAAAAGTAACCTCCACCGCACACCGTCAGGTGGCTTGCGGAGTATGGATGTAGATGTAGATAGTTCAGATTGTACATCAGTTTGAGTCGTGACCTGGTACGAAGTTGTGTTGGTTTAACAATGGGCAGGTTCCGACTATGGTTGCTATCCGTCACGACATATCGAGACCGTCACCGTTATGAACCCTCTTATGCCTACATCCCTAAAAGATCAAACTTGGTTCCGATTTTGTAAACTACTGTTGAGAGCTTGGCTCATGTTCTTAACCAACACTATGTTGGGGCAATTTGTAAATGCAGCCTCAGTCAGTGTTATTTTTGTCAACAAGTTTATGTAGACAAGGTCGTCCCACCGATAGTGTTGCATGTTGCGTATCATGTGTCAACGATGCAGGCACCTTCCAAGTATAGAGCCGCCATTCGCGAAAATAACAGACTTCTCCAGTACTAGCGAGCCGGCACTATTTAAGAAACGCCACGCGGAAGAATCGGGCAGTTCCCATTGAACAGCGATCTGATAAGGCGGCTCTTTTAAGTGTAATAAGAAACACGAGAGCAAGGTAGTAATTTTTGAAGTGTTTACTGCAGGTATATGGGGCGTGAAGTGTATAGGGACGTGTATTTTGATGATTGAAGTGTTATTGACGACTGTTTATCGTCTAATAAACTCATCTTATCATAGCTTACGAAAATTCTTGGGGATGGAAAGACAAAGTGTCACTTTTCGGATGACTACACAAACGAATGCTCTTTTGTCAAGAAAGGACTCACCGGTACGGATCAGGAAGCGGTGTGTGAGATTTGTAGCTATTTTATCACAGTAACTCACGGACGTAAGGCAGATGTGACGCATCACGTTTCTATGAAGAATCGTGCAAACACATTCGCGGTACTATCTACATCAAAACCTATTTCTACATTCATGATTAAAGAGGATAACGAGGAAGTATTGCTACCGCAGAACTAACAACATTTTATAAACTTGTCAAGTATCATCAGTCTTTCATTTCTCTTAACTGTACCGTAAAACTGAATGCCGGAAAGTGTCCTGACTCCATAGTTGGTGCAAACCATACTACAACCAGGATCAAAGCTACAGCGGTTGTTAAAAATGTTCTAGAAACACACTCCGTGTCCGAATGCATAAACCAACTACAAGAAATTTCGTTTTACGGAATAGTGACCGACGCATCGAACAACAAGGCTGAAAATGTGTTTACTTAGTTGTTCGGTACTTTACTCATACTGACGGAATAATACAGAAGCTGTTGTAGTTTGATACGCTGAATAACGAAATATCGGAGACAACTGCAAAGTTCATTGAGGCGCCAGAGGAATGGGTTCACCAAATTAAAGAAGCACTAAGAAAAATGTAGAAGGAATCAGATGCCTTGCCCATATTCCCCACAATACTATATCAATAGCTGCTGGTGTCTTAACTGTCGACATCGAAATAATCGTCACGAAAATATCTCGTTGTCAGTACACGCGGTAAGGACAGAGTTCTGACTATACGTTGATGTCCATCATCAGACACTTCCGTTTCACTCAAAAACGAGATGGTTGTCGTTAATGTCCGCAGCTGAGAAAAATTCTTGCGCTTTTGATTCCATTAAAACAAGTTTTTGACGCCGCAGTTAGGCCACCTAAAGTAAATCAGATTTTTTCTGTAGGCAGATTACTAAAATTTAATTAATGTTTCCGCAGCTCGTGGTCTTGTGGTAGCGTTCTCGCTTCCCGCGCATTGGGTCCCGAGTTCGATTCCCGGCGGGGGTCAGGGATTTCCTCTGCCTCGTGATGACTGGGTGTTGTGTGTTCTTCATCATCATTTCATGATCATTGACTCGCAAGTAGCCGAAGTGGCGTCAACTAAAAAGGACTTGCAATACGGCGGCCGAACTTCCCCGCACGGGGCCTCCCTGCCAACAATACCATACGATCAATTCATTTCAATGTTTCTGCGGCCTCCCTGCCAACAATACCATACGATCATTTCATTTCAATGTTTCTGCAGTCAGACTTGGCTCTGAAAAAATACGAAAGGCCTGGAGAAGAATAGTCTCGATAAGTGAAATGAGAAATACATTAATCGACATTCAAAGATGTCTGAATGAAAGGAAGTCTGCCAGTTTTATTGCCATGCAAACCAAGATGAATTAGAACAAATAAAAGAATGAAAACCCTAGCCAAGAAATAATCAATTTGATTTCGAAATCCGAGGAAGAGACAATGGCTTTTTATACCGTAGCATTTGATTACTTAGATAAATGTGCTGTTTCTTTTAATAAATACCAAGTAATTGATTGGATGACACTATCTGAAACCCCAGATTGCGTAATGATTGACAAAACGATTATATTCCTGACTGAAATGGTGCGAAGATTTCAGGCATCATTCGTTTTCAGGAATATATATATATATATATATATATATATATATATATATATATATATATATATATATAGATTTTTCAGACACTAAGCCTAACTCGAAAGAATGGAAGCCTAAACACTCCGTGGAAGGAAGGTGGATTTCCTTTCTTAAGGCAACAGAAAATCCTGAACGCAAACTCCCAACCGCTAAAGTTATGCGATATTTTGTTTTTCTATTGTTTTTCTATTCTCGCACACAAAACCACTGTGGAAAGACTACTTTCGTTGATACCAACTCATTAGGCTGATGAAAGCAATCGACGACTGCCTGTTTAACTACAAGCTGACTTGCACGGAGTTTTATAAATATGTAAAGGGAAAAAAAGACTTCATGAAAAAGCTGAAAATAACTGAACTCTACCGCAACATGTTCCATATAATTATTTTCTACGTAAGAATTAATTATGTTAAATAATTGTTTTTTAACTTCATTTCTACACCCTCATCTCAGCGTGTCCCGACGAGGTAATAGCTACACACGACAACCGTAAGTCCGATGTAAAACAAGTTTTACATCCACAGTATTCTGTAACAAGGAAACAAGACGAAGATGGAAGAGGTAGTATGCTATTAAAATTCTACTCGTAACACAATAAGAAATGATAAATCAGGTACACATTTGGAATATTCCTGATTTCGCCACGTCATAACGCTGGAAGGAAGTGAAGTAGCTTAAGAAAGCTTGGTAAGTTAGTTTAGTGTATTTCGCTTATTTGTTACACTAGACTTTTCCAGCAGCCTTTTCTCTTTTGTAAAAACACTCAATCCCGATATTCTCGATTTGGATTCGGAGGACTAAGGCTACCAGTAGAAGTTGTGTTTCACGGCTTTTCTCAAATCATAATACTTATTAGGTTTACTCTGCAATTTTCTACATGTATCAGACTTCTGTATGTGCACTGAATTAAAGTGACCATGTTTCTGGATGTCGAAACGCGGATAATTTTTGTAACTGCTCTGTACCTGTTATACATTAGTAAAGCTAGCAATGAAGTGAATAGTAGCACCCAGTGATAATATAACAACATAATATACAACAAAGGCACATCTTTTGTTACTGTATAGTATTATAATGTATTTATATCTTTAAAGTCAGTGAACAGGACCAACACTTGCTTAATATTAACTAACACAGGTTTTAACAGTGCGTTGTTCATGATGCCATATTTATGTGGTGGATAAATTTGATTCAACAGATGTTTGCCTCCCTTTGAGTTCAAAAAGTCGTAGATTTCTCAGATGTCCGTATTCATCAAAGATAGGCTCGACTGAAGCATTTGTACAATTACAGAAACAGAAAATGTTGTATCTTGAAACCTCACATGACCGAGAATTGATTTTATTTCTAAAAACCAGAACGTTTAGGCTTTCTGGCAGAACCTGGTGGCGGCAAGGGATGTAGACTCCAAAAATCGTAAGTATCCTGGCCATATCGGAATGTCTGGTCAATTTAATTAATTGGTGCCAGGTTTCCTCGTACTGAAACTACTCACAAAAAATTTATTATGCTGTGAAACATTACTTGATAATTTGTAGCTCCGCAGAGCTAAGTGTTTCCGAACCAGCACCGAGGTGTGACTTTTGTGCTACTACAGAAGAAACAGCTATAAATCTATCACTGATATTACTGATAAACTTGGGCAACAGCCTCGGCGTTTGTTACTCGCCTTCAAGTAAGATCAGTTGTATTATACTTTGTGTTGTTTCATATCACACTATTAAAGAATAGAAGACAAATGACCTCCAAAGCATTTCCTAACGTCTTACTCCATGTCCCATGTCGCACTGTGTTTTGTTTTCCTAACTCTTTGTGAAGTTGGAATTCTATGTGAGCTCCTCGCGCCGTGAATATCTTCATTACCATTTGTCACTAAATGCTTCATTAATGAATACTGGACACAAGTTCACCTAGCAGCTACAGTGTAGCTGTTTGAATGCTGTGGCTATGTGCAGTTGAAAACATGATGTCATAGTCACCAAGACTACCAACTTGTACCGATACGTATTGGGCAGAACTTGGAAGCAAAATGATGCTGCTAAGGGGAGAGATACGTTAGCATCAGTTGCTTGTATTAAATCTTGTGCTTTTATTGTTTTGATTATTAGAAATTATGTTTTTAAAACTTGAATTTGAAAACAACATTTTGTGAAAAATAATTTCGCGTTCTAAATTTTATCACAAGTTTTTAAAATGAAAGCTTTGATTTTTATGGCTAGGCGAGGGTGGAGAAAGGGTTGGGTGAGGTGCTTGTATGGTTAAGGAGGTGCGTTCCGGCACCTAAGATTTTAGAAATTAATCATTGGTGGACTGTAATCTAAGACAATACAAGAAATGATGAACATTTCTGATACACTGCCATTTAGCAACCGTCCAAAAATGAAGTACGATAATCGCAAACACATCAGTAACCAGCAGGAGCGAGTTCCGGTGAATTAGGGCGCCAGTCACGTTTCACGTAATGAGCACAATGACCATTTGTGAGACAGTTAAAGAATGTCAGAGAAAGTGCTCAACTGGCGTCAAGGAACTATTGAACGCCAATAAACGGATCCATATAATTAGTTTCGTGCCTATACAGCGTTCTTTTGAAATACGATGTGGGACAAACTGTGCACTAAGTCGACGCCCTGACCTGTAAGATGCTTTGCTACCATGTCCTAGCCTGCCAGCTGGCCGGGGTGGCCGAGCGGTTCTAGGCGCTACAGTCTGGAACCGCGCGACCGCTACGGTCGCACGTTCGAATCCTGCCTCGGGCATGGATGTTTGTGATATCCTTAGGTTAGTTAGGTTTAAGTAGTTCTAAGTTGTAGGGGATTGATGACCTCAGAAGTTAAGACCCATAGGGCTCAGAGCCATTCGAACCTAGCCTGCCACCAAACAACTGACACTCGGGAGGAATACGGTACATCAGCAGTCCAGTAACCACGGTTCAGCATTCCCCAAATCAATGTGCAAAACAATACACGCCGCCAGGTAATACCGCAATCAATTTTCCGCCCAATTTGCCTTTCTATTTCTAATGACCTCGACGTAAACTAGACGAAAAAATCTGACACTTTTTCGTTTCGTCCACTGTCACTCTGAACGGACATAAGCTGTTTAGACGTGACTGTGTAGTTTGAACAAATCTCTAAACTAAAAGTATTTATAAATTAGGGATTCTCGTTGCCATTTTAGAACACGTAACAAAATAATTAGCTGCCCTAAATAACGTGGCTTAGACGGCGTCCATTTTTGTCGAGTCATTCATGTACACATGTAGCAAAATGGTTCATGCACTGCTGAAACACTGCATGGTGAACGCGCCTTATAACCTTGGGAAGTGGTTCAACAGTATGTGGTTTGCGTAAGTAAACTTGAACTTTTACGCGGTGCTATAAAATAAGTCACAAAGTGACCAATCCGGTGAATGAGGAAGCGATTCAACGTACACACATAAACCAATCAGGTGCTCAGTAAAATATTTTTTGAATGATATCATAATAACTCCTGAACTGAAAGCATATCCAGATAAATATCATGGACTTGGAATGATGAACAGCAGGCTGAAATTCAAGAAGTAGGAGAATACGGAATCATAAAACTTGAGACTGAATAAGATGTGATGGGAATTCTCTGGGGCACTGAAGAAAGCGCTAAGTGAAATTATCGTGAGTAGTAGAAGAGAAATGGAATATGACAAAGAAGAAAACAGGGCAGGGCAGAAATTCATACGAATATCGAAAGTGAGGAAAATAAGCTGTGCGTGGCGTTGTGGTTTCTAGAGCTTATGGATGAATGCAGAAAGTAAAAAAAAAATCTTACCAATGAAACACGAAAACATGGGCATAGATGGGACGGAAAGCACTAAAGGGAAGAAAAAAAATGAGTGAAATAAATTCAGAAATGCCTTCCGAGTCGTCAGTGCGCCACTAGTCGAGACGGCTAGGACACGGTAGCTCAGCAACGCTACTCAAAGAGTTGGCGCGAGAAATGGAATCGGTATAACCCAGAGCACGGCTTACTGTTGTTAACAGCAGGTACTATGAATGGTGTAAGTCCGATTCTATGCAAAATACACATGGGATGTGGCCGACATTTGCACTGTGGTGCACGTATTTTAAGCAGAATTAAGGTAAGTGGGAGTAAGAAATGAAACTAAATACAAATAATCTTTAACGGGTAAATCGAGTCCCTTGCGTCAAAACACCCAGAAACTATCTGTAACAACTTCAGAAATTTTGTCGGTGTAATTCTGGCTCACGCTATACGGATTTAACCATTTATTTAAGTGTGGATGTAGACTTCAGTACTGCACAATGAAGTATCAATGTCTTAGAACATCGCTTCATGCAATCGATCACAGCTTTCGCCGCACAAAAGCGATTTTCCTCGCTTGATTCCAGTGTACCACGATCAGAAACAGAGCTCGACAGTTTCGAGCAGAGGTACGTAAGCAGTGGCACAGGTGGGGTGTGATCTGCACAGTACCCTGCAAATGGAAGGTGGACGGGGCGTGGGTTGGGGGTGGGAAGTGAAGGAACTAATGTAATGATGTCGGATGCATCAGAGGCAACTAGTGAAAATATGTGCTGAATTAGGATTCGAACACGGGATCTCCTGATTACTAGGCAGTTACGTTAGCCACTGAGTCACGTACACACAGTGTTTATCGTAATTGCACGTACTATCTTGGTACGCCCCTCTCGACCCACATTTTCATCTGGCGCTGCCTGCCCGTATCCGTGCTGGTCCTCCACTGTCGCTACTTTGAGATTCCCGAGGGAGGTCGAACATAATTGTGAATCCGCACTGGAGGTGGTGGATTCACTGTGTAAAGTCCTCAGCTGACATCAGTAGTTCCCTCCCCTTCCTTTCGTTTTATTCCCCCACCACCACCACCACCACCACCTTCAATTTACCCAATACATTTCGAGCGCTGTCCAGCGAGACGTGTTATACCTCCTGGTGGCACTGAAGGCACGTGACGCGATGGCAAAAATATGTAAGTGGAGTAGACAGGGACGGGGGTATCCCTAGCGAAGATATGGGCTGCAAATGGGGAAATCCATTGAGATAAGCAGACTTCGACAAAAGGCAGAGTATTTTTACATAGAGCCTATGAACTACTATTTCTAAAGCGGCGAAGCTGATCGAATGTTCACGTGCTACTGTCGTGAGCGGGTACGGAAAGAGGTGGAAGGACAGTGAAACTACCACTAGGCGCTAAATGGTTGCACGTCCACGACTCTTCACAGAACGTGGGGTTTGGAGGCTTGTCTGCTCTCTAAAGTAGGACAGATAGTGACCTGTGGAATCTCTGACGGAAGAGTACAATACTGCTACACGCACAAGTGTTTCGGAGCACATCTTTTATCGTACATTTTTGCACATGGAGCTCCGCAGCAGACCACCCCTATGTGTATACATATTGACCTACAGACATCGTCAGTTACGATTGTAGTGGGCACTGGACCATCGGAATTTGACCTTCGATAAATGGAAACGTGTTGGCTCTTCTGGTGAATCACAGTTTTGCTACAATAGGTCGCTTGTCGTCGATGTGAACGCAGGCTCGAAACGTGCAGCGCACCACGGACACAGGCTGGTGAGAACAATATTATGTTGTGGCAGACATTCTTCTGCATTTGCATGGGACCTGTGGTAGTACTCGAAGACTCGCTGACTGCTGCGAACCACTTGCACCCCTTCACGCTCGGTATGTTCCCCGACGGAGATGTAATCTTTCAGAAGTAAAATTGTCTGTGGCTCGGAGTCAGGACCGTGCTAGCTACAGAGGTTTTACGAGCATTACAGTGATGTGTCGGTGACCAAATGTAAATCCCATGGGACCCACCTGGGTTGCTATCGGGCACCATCACCGCGTACGCAAATCAACGGCACGTTATTTACGCGAATTACGTGACCTGTGTGTAGACATCTAATGCTGCATACTTCCACAGACCTACCAAAAAACAGTCGGTTCTCTGGTACACAGAATCGGTGATGTATTTCGTTCCAAAGAAGGACGAACAAGCTACTAATCAGGTGAACATAATGTTATGGCCCATCAGTTATGTATCACAGTTGCAGATTCCGCGTCATATTTGTCCTTTCGTGCATGACCGAATGAACAGACACCGCGCTTTCATATAATGACTGTAATCGAGTGGTTTCTTTACAAACAGTAGCTGTCTCACAGGTGTCTTATGTAAATATTTTATCAGTATAATTAAAAAAAATGGTTAATGCTGCCAACAAGAATCCATTTGGTTACTATGGAACGTAGCTGAGCCGTGGCGGCTCGTATCGATAGTGCCACTTTGGTGGTTTACCTTTCCTGCCACGGTCAGGGCGATAAGCAGCGCCCTCTGCGGACTACGCGAGGAGTAACAAGGCGAGGTCCTGTGGGGAGTGGTACTCCGGGATGTGGTGGAAGACGGTTGTCGGGGTGACGCAGCGAGTGTGGGACCGGACCTATCGCATGGAGATAAACAAGTTGACTCTGAACGGAAGGCGCCGTAGCAAGCAGCGGGTAAAGGGCGTCCTATAATTTGTGTGAAGCAGTAACGATTTTTGCACTGGATGTCCCAGTGGTTCCCGAGAGTTGCGGTGGCTGCTTTCGGAGAAGAGAATTGGTAAGAGCTGGTGTCTACGCTCTTTTCTGTACGATGTTTCTGCCTACCGTTATAAACGGGTGAAAATCAGGTGCTTGTATTGACTATACGGGAACTGGTGATGTAAAATTACATTTGTGATTGAGTCTCAGCCCGCATCTCGTGGTCGTGCGGTAGCGTTCTCGCTTCCCACGCCCGGGTTCCCGGGTTCGATGCGGGGTCAGGGATTTTCTCTGCCTCGTGATGGCTGGGTGTTGTGTGCTGTCCTTAGGTTAGTTAGGTTTAAGTAGTTCTAAGTTCTAGGGGACTGATGACCATAGATGTTAAGTACCATAGTGCTCACAGCCATTTGAACCATTTGAGTCTCACTTGTGCTGTGATAATTTAGAGGCGAAAACTGTGGTGATTTCATTAGGCCTGGTTCTTTGCTGTGCAACTAAGGGAGTCAGTTATTTGTGGTAACTGAGAGAGCACCATTATGTTGGTCTAAGTGATACGTTCTCCACGTTTTGTCTATGGCTTTGCGAATCGAAATCATGGGGGAGTACATGTGTGAGTAATTTGCTATTGTATTGATGGTTATGTTGTAAAGACTGTTCTCTGGTGAGTTAAATCACGCGCTGATTTGTAGCCAATCTAAGCAGAAGTTACCATTGCTATTTGGTTATGTGCTACTGTCCTTATGATTAGCGTTGTTTGTCTTTTGATTGTGGGTGTGCTCACGTTAAAAAAAAATACGGCTAATATTCATAAGGGTTGTCTAGTAAGGAAATTGCTTAAACTTTTATCATATGCTGGTCTGTTTGCCTATCATATTGGCTCTCTATACAGTAACTGAAGGAATGTGTATGGTGGTTCAAGATTGTAGGCTGACTAGTATTTGAACTGGTGTTGAGGTTAAAGGTGAGATCAGCATCCCGCAAACCCGCACGCTGCGCGTGGTTAGATGCTCCGCTGTTGGGGAGCCGGCTCTCTGTTCTTGGATTTTGTAAGGATACGTGATGAGTGAATCGCTGTAGTTTTTCGGGTGCCAAATTGCGGGGTGTCGGTGCCGTCCTAGGGCTACACTTGTGATGTATGTTATGTTGAAAGGGAATTAACTGTACCAAAATTAAGAGAGCTTTTAGTTTGTTTTAGGTCTGTACATGGAATGATGTTGATATTTTGTCGATTGCGGCAATAACTTCCTGTGTGGGGAGATCCTCTGACGGACTTGTATGGTACTGTTCCAGTGCAGTCCATCTGAAACGTGCTGCTTAAAACTAGGGACTGCAGCTCTCTGATGTTATATATTACTGTTTAATCTTAATTCTCTTGGATGTAGTATGGTTGTTGAGGATTATGTAATTAATTTTGATCGCTGGTTCCTTAAAGGAAGTATTTCGTTTTAAAATATGTGCTCGGGCAGAGCCTATTTAAATATGATTTTAACTCATGATTCAAATTTCCTAGTCTTGCTTTCTTAAAAGGCTTTCAGTTAAATGATTGCTTCCTGCCTGTTTAAATGTTTGAGTGACTTAAAGGATAAGAATATTATTTTGTAATTTGTACTGATTGTTCCTTTTGGGTAATACCTGACTTAGGTGTTCAATAAATGAGTGTTTACACAGTGGTGATGCACTGTTCTATTGCTAGCCTACCCCTTCCACTCCACAGTCTGTTGAGCTGCTTTGTGTCGAAATGCTGTTCAGAACACCCTTGACACCTCAGTAGTGTTTTGAATATCACACGTAGAAACTAATTCGTGATAACATGGTAAATTTGAGGTCCGCTCGCTTCGACTGATTATTATATTATCAATTGACATCGTTTCGACGTTGGTCCTTGGGTGTGCGAATATCGTTAGATATGAAACGCTAACACTAAAAGCGCTCTCGTAAATACACTCCTGGTAATTGAAATAAGAAGACCGTGAATTCATTGTCCCAGGAAGGGGAAACTTTATTGACACATTCCTGGGGTCAGATACATCACATGATCACACTGACAGAACCACAGGCACATAGACACAGGCAACAGAGCATGCACAATGTCGGCACTAGTACAGTGTATATCCACCTTTCGCAGCAATGCAGGCTGCTATTCTCCCATGGAGACGATCGTAGAGATGCTGGATGTAGTCCTGTGGAACGGCTTGCCATGCCATTTCCACCTGGCGCCTCAGTTGGACCAGCGTTCGTGCTGGACGTGCAGACCGCGTGAGACGACGCTTCATCCAGTCCCAAACATGCTCAATGGGAGACAGATCCGGAGATCTTGCTGGCCAGGGTAGTTGACTTACACCTTCTAGAGCACGTTGGGTGGCACGGGATACATGCGGACGTGCATTGTCCTGTTGGAACAGCAAGTTCCCTTGCCGGTCTAGGAATGGTAGAACGATGGGTTCGATGACGGTTTGGATGTACCGTGCACTATTCAGTGTCCCCTCGACGATCACCAGTGGTGTACGGCCAGTGTAGGAGATCGCTCCCCACACCATGATGCCGGGTGTTGGCCCTGTGTGCCTCGGTCGTATGCAGTCCTGATTGTGGCGCTCACCTGCACGGCGCCAAACACGCATACTACCATCATTGGCACCAAGGCAGAAGCGACTCTCATCGCTGAAGACGACACGTCTCCATTCGTCCCTCCATTCACGCCTGTCGCGACACCACTGGAGGCGGGCTGCACGATGTTGGGGCGTGAGCGGAAGACGGCTTAACGGTGTGCGGGACCGTAGCCCAGCTTCATGGAGACGGTTGCGAATGGTCCTCGCCGATACCCCAGGAGCAACAGTGTCCCTAATTTGCTGGGAAGTGGCGGTGCGGTCCCCTACGGCACTGCGTAGGATCCTACGGTCTTTGCGTGCATCCGTGCGTCGTTGCGGTCCGGTCCCAGGTCGACGGGCACGTGCACCTTCCGCCGACCACTGGCGACAACATCGATGTACTGTGGAGACCTCACGCTCCACGTGTTGAGCAATTCGGCGGTACGTCCACCCGGCCTCCCGCATGCCCACTATACGCCCTCGCTCAAAGTCCGTCAACTGCACATACGGTTCACGTCTACGCTGTCGCGGCATGCTACCAGTGTTAAAGACTGCGATGGAGCTCCGTATGCCACGGCAAACTGGCTGACACTGACGGCGGCGGTGCACAAATGCTGCGCAGCTAGCGCCATTCGACGGCCAACACCGCGGTTCCTGGTGTGTCCGCTGTGCCGTGCGTGTGATCATTGCTTGTACAGCCCTCTCGCAGTGTCCGGAGCAAGTATGGTGGGTCTGACACACCGGTGTCAATGTGTTCTTTTTTCCATTTCCAGGAGTGTACTATAGCACGCACAGTGTGAAAAATAATGCCGTTTTTGAGTCACAGAGACGGGCACTGTTAGTGGTGTTCTAAAGTATGGATTGATTGATAGCCTTACCTGCAACCATCTGTGGCGTGCGGTTGTTATGGCCAGCGTCCTTGACCCTTAGCGGTGGCGCCACCTGGCCCGGAAACCGGAGCTAGAGGCGCAGAACGGCGGTCCGTCCGAGTTGGCCCCAGGAGACGGCAGCCTGGCCACGGTCATACGGATTGCGTGCGCATTTTCTCTGACTAAAGGCTTCATTGCACTTGGGGGAGATCTGTGTTTATCCACATTTCCAGGTCGACATTGCATATAGAGGTGTCGTGGAACTGTGGCCCGAGGTTTTGTACGACAGTGGTATGCTGGGTAGCCGGTGGGAAGCAAACGATTACATTTCTGCTGTATAACGCGTGCCTACGTTTCTAGTTACGCAGCCTGTTGTGGGTACTGGTGAAGACAAGTCAGTATTCAGTTAACATTTTGCTGCTAATGGTTGTGATTACATCACGCAACTGAATCTTTTAGGAGCATTTGTATGTTACATCGATCCGTTTATCACTTCGTCATAATCTTTCTGATTATATGTGTCATATGCCACACGTGACAGGCGGATGCGGAATGAGGTATTTCTGTGTGATATAAGAATTACAGTGACAAACATTCAAATGTATACGCACGTAGTAACTGGTATTTAAGTACGATGGAAGTGTATCCCTCTATCTAAGAAAAAAAGGGCGTTGCTTTTTTACTCGTGCTGTCAGGACACGATGCTTGAGCTTATTTTCTTTCGAGGTGTGTTTGAGATTTGTGTAAAGTTCTAGTGCTATGTGACAGACTAAATTGTAATATGTTATCACTCTGTTACTGTTTGGAAAAATTGTTGTCTACGTAGCCGGTTTGAAGCTGCTGGGGCGCATGGGTTCTCAACCAAACTGGGGTCAAATGAAATTTACTAGTCTTTCTCAAATGTTGGTAATGTAATGTAACCTTAAGGGTTGTTAATGTTACATCATTGTGACAGTGTGTAAGATGCTTTCATATCCTGGTGTGCGACGGATGGAAATAAATTGTAAACAATTCATTAATTGCTATTTCATAATTAGCAATAAACTGTGCCTGTTGCATTGAGTCGTGTAAATAATAATTATTGTTTTACGGTTCTTCCGGTCAAGAATTTTCAGTAAATTTTAACTGCATAAATAATCATTACCCTTTACAAATGTTTTGGTTTAGTAATTTCAAGTAAATTAAAATTTTAAAAGAAAGTAGTTACATTTAGTTGCGAGTTTCCACAAATTGTTTCATTGAAAGTTATTTGCTAAATTTCCACTGCAACATATCATCCGCAGAAGGTGTACAGAAAAACAAGATTTTCATGACTGATTTAATAATTTGTAATCGTTGGTGAATGTTTAGTTTTAATAAAAATATGAAAACATCTGAGCGCGTACGAAATTTAAAAAAGAGACGTATCGATTCACAAAGAATGCTGGATGAATTGGTGCAGCAATAATGACTTACTACTGGAAAATATACCACTTTCAAGCTCCACCAAGACGAGTTAAGCCAGACCATCAGCGCACTGAGCGCTGTGCTTCAGGATTTTGAAGTATATAAAGTTATTTCGCGAATGAAGACCCACTGTTGGCCTACTTAGACGACTGGAGGCACTTTTTCAACACTATAAACACAGGTTTACGGATGAGGCGGGCGTGGCAGGGAATGACGTTTCTACATTACAACCACTAACGACAGAGATTGGTCAACGGTTAGTTGGGATAGGTGTGTATAATAAGTTCCTCAAATGCAAAAATCTCAGATGGAAATATTGTAAAATCAGGGGTAGGTGACGAATAATTATACTAAGTCGCCTAATCCGTTACAGGAGTACATTCTAAGGTGTAAAAATTTTGCAGGTAACTCTCTTGCACGAATAGTAGAATTTTTAGGATTGTTTGTAGATGTCCAAGAATAGGACATATAATCACCTTGTCGTAGACTGAATTGTTGCGGTTATTAGCCGCTAATTTGGAAGGAACCTTGAGAGAGTGTATATTAGAATTATTAGAAAACAATCATGCAATATATCTACATCTACATCTACATTTATACTCCGCAAGCCACCCAACGGTGTGTGGCGGAGGGCACTTTACGTGCCACTGTCATTATCTCCCTTTCCTGTTCCAGTCGCGTATGGTTCGCGGGAAGAACGACTGTCTGAAAGCCTCTGTGCGCGCTCTAATCTCTCTAATTTTACATTCGTGATCTCCTCGGGAGGTATAAGTAGGGGGAAGCAATATATTCGATACCTCGTCCAGAAACGCACCCTCTCGAAACCTGGCGAGCAAGCTACACCGCGATGCAGAGCGCCTCTCTTGCAGAGTCTGCCACTTGAGTTTGTTAAACATCTCCGTAACGCTATCACGGTTACCAAATAACCCTGTGACGAAACGCGCCGCTCTTCTTTGGATCTTCTCTATCTCCTCCGTCAACCCTATCTGGTACGGATCCCACACTGATGAGCAATACTCAAGTATAGGTCGAACGAGTGTTTTGTAAGCCACCTCCTTTGTTGATGGACTACATTTTCTAAGGACTCTCCCAATGAATCTCAACCTGGTACCCGCCTTACCAATAATTAATTTTATATGATCATTCCACTTCAAATCGTTCCGCACGCATACTCCCAGATATTTTACAGAAGTAACTGCTACCAGTGTTTGTTCCGCTATCATATAATCATACAATAAAGGATCCTTCTTTCTATGTATTCGCAATACATTACATTTGTCTACGTTAAGGGTCAGTTGCCACTCCCTGCACCAAGTGCCTATCCGCTGCAGATCTTCCTGCATTTCGCTACAATTTTCTAATGCTGCAACTTCTCTGTATACTACAGCATCATCCGCGAAAAGCCGCATGGAACTTCCGACACTATCTACTAGGTCATTTATATATATTGTGAAAAGCAATGGTCCCATAACACTCCCCTGTGGCACGCCAGAGGTTACTTTAACGTCTGTAGATGTCTCTCCATTGAGAACAACATGCTGTGTTCTGTTTGCTAAAAACTCTTCAATCCAGCCACACAGCTGGTCTGATATTCCGTAGGCTCTTACTTTGTTTATCAGACGACAGTGCGGAACTGTATCGAACGCCTTCCGGAAGTCAAGGAAAATGGCATCTACCTGGGAGCCTGTATCTAATATTTTCTGGGTTTCATGAACAAATAATGCGAGTTGGGTTTCACACGATCGCTGTTTCCGGAATCCATGTTGATTCCTACATAGTAGATTCTGAGTTTCCAAAAACGACATGATACTCGAGCAAAAGACATGTTCTAAAATTCTACAACAGATCGACGTCAGAGAGATAGGTCTATAGTTTTGCGCATCTGCTCGACGACCCTTCTTGAAGACTGGGACTACCTGTGCTCTTTTCCAATCATTTGGAACCTTCTGTTCCTCTAGAGACTTGCGGTACACGGCTGTTAGAAGGGGGGCAAGTTCTTTCGCGTACTCTGTGTAGAATCGAATTGGTATCCCGTCAGGTCCAGTGGACTTTCCTCTGTTGAGTGATTCCAGTTGCTTTTCTATTCCTTGGACACTTATTTCAATGTCAGCCATTTTTTCGTTGGTGCGAGGATTTAGAGAAGGAACTGCAGTGCGGTCTTCCTCTGTGAAACAGCTTTGGAAAAAGGTGTTTAGTATTTCAGCTTTACGCTTGTCATCCTCTGTTTCAATGCCATCATCATCCCAGAGTGTCTGGACATGATGTTTCGAGCCACTTACTGATTTAACGTAAGACCAGAACTTCCTAGGATTTTCTGTCAAGTCGGTACCTAGTATTTTACTTTCGAATTCACTGAACGCTTCACGCATAGCCCTCCTTACGCTAACTTTGACATCGTTTAGCTTCTGTTTGTCTGAGAGGTTTTGGCTGCGTTTAAACTTGGAGTGAAGCTCTCTTTGCTTTCGCAGTAGTTTCCTAACTTTGTTGTTGTACCACGGTGGGTTTTTCCCGTCCCTCACAGTTTTGCTCGGCACGTACCTGTCTAAAACGCATTTAACGGTTGCCTTGAACTTTTTCCATAAACACTCAACATTGTCAGTGTCGGAACAGAAATTTTCGTTTTGATCTGTTAGGTAGTCTGAAATCTGCCTTCTATTACTCTTGCTAAACAGATAAACCTTCCTCCCTTTTTTAATATTCCTATTAACTTCCATATTCAGGGATGCTGCAACGGCCTTATGATCACTGATTCCCTGTTCTACACTTACAGAGTCGAAAAGTTCGGGTCTGTTTGTTATCAGTAGGTCCAAGATGTTATCTCCACGAGTCGGTTCTCTGTTTAATTGCTCGAGGTAATTTTCGGATAGTGCACTCAGTATAATGTCACTCGATGCTCTGTCCCTACCACCCGTCCTAAACATCTGAGTGTCCCAGTCTATATCTGGTAAATTGAAATCTCCACCTAAGACCATAACATGCTGAGAAAATTTATGTGAAATGTATTCCAAATTTTCTCTCAGTTGTTCTGCCACTAATGCTGCTGAGTCGGGGGGTCGGTAAAAGGAGCCAATTATTAACCTTGCTCGGTTGTTGAGTGTAACCTCCACCCATAATAATTCACAGGAACTATCCACTTCTACTTCGCTACAGGATAAACTACTACTAACAGCGACGAACACTCCGCCACCGGTTGCATGCAATCTATCCTTTCTAAACACCGTCTGTGCCTTTGTAAAAATTTCGGCAGAATTTATCTCTGGCTTCAGCCAGCTTTCTGTACCTATAACGATTTCAGCTTCGGTGCTTTCTATCAGCGCTTGAAGTTCCGGTACTTTACCAACGCAGCTTCGACAGTTTACAATTACAATACCGATGGCTGCTTGGTCCCCGCATGTCCTGACTTTGCCCCGCACCCGTTGAGGCTGTTGCCCTTTCTGCACTTGCCCGAGGCCATCTAACCTAAAAAACCGCCCAGCCCACGCCACACAACCCCTGCTACCCGTGTAGCCGCTTGTTGCGTGTAGTGGACTCCTGACCTATCCAGCGGAACCCGAAACCCCACCACCCTATGGCGCAAGTCGAGGAATCTGCAGCCCACATGGTCGCAGAACCGTCTCAACCTCTGATTCAGACCCTCCACTCGGCTCTGTACCAAAGGTCCGCAGTCAGTCCTGTCGACGATGCTGCAGATGGTGAGCTCTGCTTTCATCCCGCTAGCGAGACTGGCAGTCTTCACCAAATCAGATAGCCGCCGGAAGCCAGAGAGGATTTCCTCCGATCCATAGCGACACACATCATTGGTGCCGACATGAGCGACCACCTGCAGATGGGTGCACCCTGTACCCTTCATGGCATCCGGAAGGACCCTTTCCACATCTGGAATGACTCCCCCCGGTATGCACACGGAGTGCACTTTGGTTTTCTTCCCCTCCCTTGCTGCCATGAGTTGCAAAGGAACATTTGTAATAATGTGATACCCCCGCGGCCCTTTCAAGAGACTATGTGCATGATATGGAAAGAAAGAGCTGTGGAAGGAATCCACTGACGCATACGAAACTAGAATTCAAAACACAATAAAAGTATTATGTCTCCAGTACACGGAAACACAAATAATAAGCCCCATTTCGTTGCCATTAAAACACAAGATAGAAAAATAGCGGTTTTCTGCACAGCACCTCCCACATTTCAACAACTTCATGAACTAGTACCCAAATACCGGCTACATCATATGTCGATGAAATGAGATAATATTTTATCGGACACATTACACAAAATTATAATAGAGCAGCGGAACGGATTTTACACACTTATACGGATCAAGTGCTGAGTTGTGGGGAAACGTTACAAGTGTGACGTAAGTGTAGATAAATGTGGATTTAATAAACGGAGGGGTACTACAAATTGACAGTGGGAAACGAGGGCCGTTAGCAATATTATGAAACGTATCCAAATGGTGCTGAGCACTATGGAACTCAACATCTGAGGTCATCAGTCCCCTAGAACTTAGAACTACTTAAACCTAACTAACCTAAAGACATCACACACATCCATGCCCGAGGCAGGATTCGAACCTGCGACCGTAGCAGTCACGCGGTTCCGGACTGAAGTGCCTAGAACCGCACGGCCATCGCGGCCGGCGAAACTTATCCCTCAAGTCATGTTGACACAGGGAATTACTAACAGAGAACGTAGGAATGTACGTTTAGTATGTTGCCAGGAGGAGCCAGTTCGTGCTTTAGTTGACCCAGGAAGTGCTTTAACGGCGGTGAACGAACAATGGTACACATTAGGTGGACTGATAAGGTAAGAATGAGGAGATTCTGCACAGAATCGGAGAGGAAAGGAATATGTGGGAAACATTGACAAGGAGAATGGACAGGGTGATGGAAAATCTGTTAAGACATCAGGGAATGACTTTCATGGTAGTAGAGGGAGCTGTGGAGGGCAAAAACTGTAGGGAAAAACAGAGATTGGAATACATCCAACAAATAATTGAGGACGCAGGTTGCAAGTCCTACTCTGATATTGTTCAAATGGCTCTGAACATCTGAGGTCATCAGTCCCCTAGAACTTAGAACTACTTAAACCTAACTAACCTAAGGACATCACAGACAGCTCTGCCCGAGGTAGGATTCGAACCTGCGACCGTAGCAGTAGCGAGGTTCTGGACTGAAGCGTCTAGAACCGCTCGACCACAGCGGCCGGGTACTCTGATATGAAGACGTAGGAAGAGGAGAGGAATCCTTGGCGAGCAGCATCAAACGAGTCCGAAAACTGATGACTCAAAACAGTAAAAAAAAGTGCACATTGTAAGTGGCCTGTTGTGATTAATGAAGCGACAAACGACTCGATCTAACATACAGATCACAACTGCTCCTTAGAGAGTCAAGTGTCTCTTGTGATCACAGCTGTTAGCAGCAAAATGTTAAGAGAACACTGATTTGTCATCACTACTATCCACAATAGGCAGCGCAACTAGAAATGTAGTTATACAGCAGACGTATAGGCGAAAAATGCACTGTTATACGCACCGCCCTAATCCTTTGCTGTCTATATGTCACCTAGCATACTACTGTTGTACAAAACCCAACGGTCTCAGCCAAAGGCCATAGTTGCACTACATCTCCGTATGCATACGCGACCCTGGAAACTGGGTAAACACTGATCTGTCCCAAGGTCCACTAAGTGCCTTTAGCCAGATAAATTCTCACGAATTCCGTCCCGAGCTTGGCCAATAAGAATCATCTGTCTCCTCATACCAACTCACACTGACCACCACTCTGCGCATCTAGTCCCGATTTCCGGCCCAGGATGGCGCCACCGACAAGCGTCAAAAACGCTCGTCATCACAAATTTGCCACCCCACTGCACACATCTTTGGACGGGGATACAGAAAATTCATCGCATAGAGTATTTATAAGGTGAGTATAGGCAGCTAGCAAAATTATTTTGAAATATGGCACCTGAAAAAAATGGTTCAAATGGCTCTGAGCACTATGGGACTTAACATCTATGGTCATCAGTCCCCTAGAACTTAGAACTACTTAAACCTAACTAACCTAAGGACAGCACACAACACCCAGCCATCACGAGGCAGAGAAATTCCCTGACCCCGCCGGGAATCGAACCCGGGAACCCGGGCGTGGGAAGCGAGAACGCTACCGCACGACCACGAGATGCGGGCTATGGCACCTGAAATAAACATAATGGGTATAGGAAAATGTATGTAACGACAGCAGTAAATTAACACCGTTTTGTCTAGCCCCCCAACTCTGAACAAACAATTGGTCGTTTAACTCACCCTCTTCTGTAGTTTTTCGGGCAGAGCAGGTTTCACTATAGACATCACCATGTTCATTATTTTCGGTGCGTTTAGAAAATGTATGGCTCTGATTCTCTTGGCGTAAGCTGTCTGCAAACAAAAGACAGTCGCAGACGCATGTTAGTTTCAAAAGCTGAAGAAACTAATTAAATTAATACATAATTTCCACTTTACTGTTGGTGGTAAAAAGAGCATTCCGAAATGTTGTCAATTAAATACGTACCCTGGAAATCAGTTCGAGTGCCCGAACGTCGCGAACCGTCAACTTGCTTAAGTGTCCAGTTGATACGTTCTGTAGGTCGATCAGGAAGATGTATCCAACGGAGTAGTCATATGACAGAACGAAATTCATTATCATGAGACTAGCCTTCACAACATGCACAGGGTTTAAATTCGTAGGGTCTGGGTCGATACCGGCGAGGACTCCAACTCGATGAAACTGTGGCGTGAGGCGAGGCATCGTAGGCACTTTCCTGGAAACGAGTTGCTAGACATTATGCATAGAAGGAACGTAGGTGAAGCAGACATAATAAATCTCTTAAAATCTGAATAAATTAGTGCAAAGTAGATACTACCTCTGATAAATCGCACTGGTAAAGATAATTGAAAAATAAATTGCAATAGTGATTTCTGATGTAAATATAGTAATACATTTGCACTTTAATTCAGATTATCTTCTTCATATATTTTACCTGGATCTGGGTGTCAGGTGACAGAGACTAAATTTGAGTCCACAATACAAAAAAAAGTATAGCATCAGTTAGACTAGATGCCTGTGATTCGCATTATAAGTCTAATGGAAAGCAACACCTTTCCGTAAATTAGGCTTGGCCTCCCAATAATTTAACACGGGTCATATAGCTAGGCACCTACGTTTGCCATGTGTCAACATCACGTGATCAGCGGCAGTGATCTTAGTGTATCTTAAACTGAAGGAAATTCACTTCGGAAAGAGTTTACAAGAATATGGATATTTCGTTTAATGATGCCGATAATACCAGAGAAAGATCTAATAGGCTCTCATTAACAGTTTAAAAATATATATTTGCTACAGAAATCTATTTCTGATTCGTATGAATCATAATATCTAGACCGATTTCAACAAAAACATCATTTATAACTGATTTCTGTTCTTCACATGTGTTAAATGAAAAGACAATAATTTGTTACTAAACAAAATTCACATTTGATTTTACCAAAAACGCTGAAAAGCTGAATGTTGTAGTGACTGCAACTGAGGTTTGTGTTAGAGATCAGTATTTTAGAGTGAAAACAGCCTCAAATGTTATTTCCAATTAATTTATGGAAATATGACCCCAAAAATGATAGTTATATTTTATATTTTCGATTCAACAAAATAACACTTTCACAAGACATGGTAGCAATAGTGTAATTTACGATTGTATATAGCTTATTGTTAGAATTTTAGGCACTGTGTATACGAAACAAAACGCTTATCCACAGTCACATGTTTCGTGAAGTGCTATACTCAGACATAATCCTTTATATCCTCCGCAGCCACTAGATGGCCCTCACCTATTTCCTATAAATATCTACCACGTCAAACATTTATGTATTAATTTCTTTTTTCTTTTTCTTCTTTTCGAACTAACACAAATAATAAGCCAAAGTATGAAATCCCTTAACCGAACATTTTCATATGAACATTCTAATGTTTTAAACCACTAAACGTTATGTAACTTTCATAGACGCGGTTTCGTTTTAGTATCTTACGCATAGTCTGATGCTGATGAACTGACTTTGCTAGCAATCGATAAATTACGGGTGCAAACAGTTGATGATTGAAGGCAGCATAAACAGTTTCACGAGATCCAAAGAATGAAAATAAATTCCATTACTGCTCACGTATATATCTTAGAAATTTGAAAGGCGTCGTGCCCCAGTATGGTCAACAAACCTACCTGACGAAGCTGAAAATACCACATGGTGTAAAATAGCCTGAAACATCTGTCAACGAATCTTTGAATTCGAGAAAGAATTATCTTGTTCTTGTCTTCAGCCTCTAGATGAAATAAACATAAGAAGTTTTATAATTACCACAAACATAAAGGAAACAGATCCCCTATTTTCGAAATAGAGAAAGGCACCGTAGAACGCTATTAGAGCTGGACCATCAGTAAACGTCGGTGCCTGGTGGAAACAGAAAATTTAGTTGTTTGTAGACTCCGTTTTCTGGCTAGTTACAAATTAAGAGCTTCTCAGCTGTGGAAATCGATATGGACAACGGTGAATCTAAGAAGAATGTTTATTGGTGTGGACTTAAAGAGTCGTTTGGCAGGCTGTTACTCATAATTTCAGGAGAACGTTAACAAACTGTATACAGTGTAAGCACGCTGTGCAAAACATTCGGCATTCTGAAGGTTTGGAAATAAATATGTGGATGAGTTCTCTCCTGAGTTTTACTTACGTGCACTTCAGAGCTGTAATAATGTCTTCCCCTAGTGGATCTCTGTTCATCAGTAGTTCGGGGAACCTCTTCTTCAGTGTGTAGCTGGCATCGAGTATCTGTTTCACCATCTCCGTCCTGCACTTACAGCTTATGTATAATCGTTCCAGCCGTTCATCGTCTGTTGTGAAATAAAAAAAAGTATGAGAATCAGAAGACGAAATAATAAGGTGGTGCAGTCATCTGAAAGTTCCAAGTAATCGCTCTGATTCCAGCAGCTATTCCATGTTATTTACGAGAACGAATGGTCCATACAGACATGTAGTTCTGAAAGCAGGGATTCGTTACTGATTTTTACAGATAAGGAACTCACGGATGTGGAAAACGAGTAGAATTGTGAAGTCAAAAGCAAGTTATGTTGTTGGAGCATGTTAATGGCGAACACTTTTGAGGGGAGGCAGATACACTAAAAGTAGCTACCGGCATAAGTATCGCAAAACATTTCATTACGTTTGCAATTAGAACGTCTATAGAAATTGAAGGAGGAATTAGTCCAATATCTTTGCTGTCATGTGCCACATCATTTAAATTTGCTTGTAGTGCACAACTAAGATACACCACGCCTAGTCGTAAACACTTTTAAAACAGCAACCGAGACATGTGTTCATTTAGAAGATGCAGTCAGATGAAGACGAGACAGCCGGCAGGTGTGGCCGTGCGGTTCTAGGCGTTTCAGTCTGGAACTGCGTGACCGCTACGGTCACAGGTTCGAATCCTGCCTCGGGCATGGATGTGTGTGATGTCTTTAGGTTAGATAGGTTTAAGTAGTTCTAAGTTCTAGGGGACTGATGACCACAGATGTTAAGTCCCATAGTGCTCAGAGCCATTTCAAACATTTATTTGAAGACGAGACAGATGAAAAAAAGTATGTAAACTGTTTGTTATTTGACAAATAGTCACAATAACTGGGAATTAATTTATACCAGTGTGAGTCAAGACGGTCAATGCCTTCTTTAAAAATGATCGCGGTTGCTTACTGACACACATTTGAACCCATGCGTGCACGTCTTCGTCCGAGAAAGTCGACGGACACGAATGTCTGCCTTCAGGACTTCAAAAATATTTAAATCTCATGACGAGAGGATACATATTCTCACAGAATGACAGCATAGTGAAAGAACTGGAAGCGAGGTGTAGCAAAGCTAATACAGTAAGCGCTCAGCTACGATCTACTCTCTTCTGCAAGAAGGAAGTAGTACTAAGACTAAGTTATCTGTGCACCGTTCAATCTTTCGAGCAACTTTGTTGTATGGGAGCGAAAGCTGGGTGGATTCAGGTTACCTTATCAATAAGGTTGAGGTTACGGATATGAAAGTAGTTTGATTGCTGGTACTAGTAGATGGGAACAATGGCAGGAGGGTGTCCACAATGAGGAAATCAAAGAAAAACTGGGAATGAATTCTATACATGTAGCAGTCAGGGCGATCAGGCTTAGATGGTGGGGTCACGCATGGGAGAAGGAAGCTTACCCTAGAGACTCATGGGTTCAGCAGTAGAGGGTAAGAGGAGTCGAGGTATACCAAGGAGAAGGTACCTGGATTCGATTAAGAAGGATTTTGAAGTAATAGGCTCAACATCAGAAGAGGCACCAATGTTAGCAATAAATAGGGGATCATGGAGGAATTTTATAAGGTGGACTATGCTCCAGACCGAACGCTGAAAGGCATAATCAGTCTTAAATGATGATGATGATGATGATGATGATGATGATGATGATGATGACGAGAGGTCGAGCCTGTGTGGAGGATGTATAAGGATGCCCAAAGAAATTTCTGCAACATAGCTGAAACAACTACGGCAGTATATCGGCCACAACGCTGCAGAAGTTTCGCAGAGAAGCCCTTACTCATCTTCCATTCAATACCGATCTCTCGCCATGCGATTTCGATACTTTTGGAGCCCCGAAGAAAGACGTTCGTAGCTATCGATTTCCCTAAGACGTAGAGGTGGACGCTTGGGTACAATCATGGTCCCGTCAGCAACGGTATATATTTTCCTTTAAGACGTTTACCATCTTGTCTCCCAGTGGAATAAATTTATTAACAGTTATGGCGATTACTTTTGAAATAAGAAACACTTTAAATACTATTTTTCCGTTCGTTTCGTTTTCAATTGACTGCCCCATAAATGAGGCCTATTTTCATTTCAACCTCCGACTGGTCGAGAAATAGATACCACAACGAAAATAAAAAATGATTTTCTTGCAAAATTTTGCTAGGCGCACCTTCAAGCGGCTTCTCTACATGCATGCCGATCTGATATAATCGTTTGTGGTAGCGTGGTACCAACTTTTCCGTACCCTCTTCATAGAAGACAGCAAAGACAGCACCTGTGATATTCGCCAATTCCTTACGCTAGCCTCCAGCTCGTTGTCTGTGCCGAAATGGGGTCGTCATGGCCAGCGGCTGACGTGAGCAAAGAGATAAAAGTGAGAAGGAGCAAAGTTTGGGTTGTATGATGGGTGATCAAATCCATCTCATTCCAAACGGTCTAGGAGATTCTTCGCTGCAGATGTAGTATGTAGACGCAGATTGTCATTAAGAAGTACTGCTGTAAAACTACCATAGGATACCGCAGATTACCGTACGTAGCTGTAGTCTACGGTGGTTTCCCTAGTAGCCTTCGTCATTTATGATCATAATAGCGTTACCAATATATTAAGCTTGTTGCATACCTTTTGGGCGTTATTTTTATCGCTTTGTCTGAGTGTGCAATCAGTGTCATACTAGACTTTTCTAGAAACTGGAAGTGGTAAACCGTATAGAAATTAAGTGAGAATTAAGATAAAGATTTGTCGTATAGCACCAGAAAAAGCGATTTCCTCAAAGAAAGGTAAAATAAAGAGAGCGCAAAACAATAGCATATCAAACATCGCTTTAATTCTACAACGAGATCATATAAAATATGGTTCTGTATTTCATAAACAACTTTTGCTCTTGTCTTTAATAAGGAAACTGTCACCGTTGATCATGATAAACAAAGTAATTGCAAAATAACAACATTTATATATATTTTGTTGTCCTGTGCATGTCAACTGTACTTGTATCAATAGCAATTTCTTTGGTTACATGAAAGAGCAGAAGTTACGTGATCAACTAGTTTTTATTACTTATAAAATGCGAAATACATTTTTAAGGATATAAAATACACAATTGATTAATACTGAATTGTTATGTGCAAAACAAACGAACAACGAACAAAGAGAAGTCATAGCTCCTAGTTGCTGTCTCAGAGTCATTTGTGTCTTTTTTTCCTACAAATGCTACCAATACTACTTGCAATCCTACCATTTACTACAAAATTTATGCGCTGAACTAATACGGTAGAACCACAGTTTTAGTCGAGCGCAAGTCTATGAAGAACGAAACGGGTGACAGTTATGTTATGTGGGCTGCAAGATATCAGGCGCTACCTCTCAGCAGGATATCGCACTTTGCAGGAGACACTGTTTTATAAACTGTGCGCTCAGAACAGAAAAGGAAGACGTGGCACAATAGACAGGAATACCAGGAATGTTGCACAAAACATCTGTGCCCGACCCCTCACTGTCCGGTCATCATTCATTGTTTCACAATACTTGCGGGCCGATAAACAGTGCTTTTTAAAGCTCGAGAGCCATGTAAAAACTGAAGCAATGTGTCAAGGATGAAGGACCGTGCCATTTCAAATGAATCATCCAGACATTTGCCTGGGGCGATTTACGGAAATCACGGAAGACCTAAACCTGGATTGGTGGATGGGGGTTAGAAGCGTTGTCCTGCAGAATGCGTGTCCAGTGTGCTAACCACTGCACTATCACGCTCGGTAGCGTTCTAAGTACAGCTAGATGCAGAGAATGTTCAGCATTTAAAGGTAGTGATGGAGTTATAGGTTACGTTTTGCATGATACCAATCTGTTGCTTCGTGAAGAGTTAGCCAGTGCAGAAAGAGACAGATAGTGGTGACGTGCTGACCTATGACGTCGGGCAGGTGCGGTTGTGTCTGAAGCCAGTTGCGAATGGTGGCCACTGCCTGTCGGATATCTGCCTCGCTCGTCCCCAGCTGCTGGCGCACAAGCGCCTTCTGCTCTTCTGTCGGGAACTCGAACGCCATACCTGCCACAGAGAGGGTAATCGTCTTTTACTTTCAAAAAAAAATGTTCAAATGTGTGTGAAATCTTATGGGACTTAACTACTAAGGTCATCAGTCCCTAAGCTTACACACTACTTAACCTAAATTATCCTAAGGACAAACACACCCATGCCCAAGGGAGGACTCGAACCTCCGCCGGAATCAGGCGTACAGCCCATGTCTGCAGCGCCCTCGACCGCTTGGCTAATTTCGCGCGGCTCTTTTACTTTACCAGGTCATAGCATTTCCTTCTCGAGCTACCAAAAATTGTGTTAATACGAGGTGTTCGGAAATTTTCGTTACAACCTTCTGCAAGTATTCCTGTCCTCATCTACCAGAGACATATTTTAATGTAAAATAGAGCTGGAAGCTTGGAAGTGACCAAAAGTTGAAACTGGCATACATAATAAAAGAATACAGCTTACCTGCACCAAGTTTTCATTCTCAAAACTTCTTAAGACTGGTAGAGGGGAATGTGTACATGATATTTTGAATAGAAATCTATGTCCAGAAACACACCGTTTCTGTGCTACAGCCGGTTCAAAACAAGTTTGCTAACAAGGGAACCTCCCCATCGCAACCCCCCCCCCCCCTCCTTACATTTAGTTATAAGTTGGCACAGTGGATAGGCCTTGAAAAACCGAACACAGATCAATCGAGAAAACAGTAAGAAGTTGTGTGGAACTATGAAAAAAATAAGCAAAATATACAAACTGAGTAGTCCATGCGCAAGATAGGTAACATCAAGGAGAGCACGAGCTCAGTAGCCCCGTGGTCCCATGGTTAGCGTGAGCAGCTGCGGAACGAGAGGTCCTTGGTTCAACTCTTCCCTCGAGTTAAAAGTTTAACTTTTATTTTCAGACAATTTTAGTGTGGGAGTAGACGTGATTACCATTCCTCCAGGTTGTACCCCTCTTGTGCAACCGTTAGATGTGTTTGGTTATCTGCAAGTGAAATACTTTGTGTAAAGATTCTATGATTTTGCGAAGCTGCACAGGTACACAGAGCAGTATTGTTTACGGGATCGTGTGCCAATTATCAAAGTCCAGGTACTCACACATAATCGGTTCCTATTGGAGAGGAAGGTCCTTTCGTCTACTAATTGCACGGTTTTGCGGTGCGGTCGCAAAACACAGACACTAAACTTATTACAGTGAACAGAGACGTCAATAAACGAATGGACAGATCATAACTTTGCGAAAATAAAGAAAGGAAACTTTTCACTCGAGGGTAGACTTTAACCAAGGACCTCTCGTTTCGCAGCTGCTCACGCTAACCATGGGACCACGGCGCTACTGAGCTCGTGTTCTCCTTTATGTTACCTATCTTGCGCATGGACTACTCAGTTTGTATATTTTGCTTATTTTTTTTCATAGTTCCACACAACTTCTTACTGTTTTCTCGATTGATCTGTGCAAACTTATAACTAAATCTGAGGAGAGTGCGATGGGGAGGTTCCCTTGTAAGTAGGTATGCAACAGGGTAGCCATAGTGAAGGGTGGTTAGATCATATGACGTCTGTCCTAATCTCTGACCTGTTTCCAGCCTCATTCACGTGTCTGTGAGTGTTAGATCGACATGGTTGAATACACGTTTGCACGATACACCGGTAAGATCCTTCTGAATGGTCAAGGTCATAATAATGGAACAGTTGCTCGTCACCGTTGTCAAGATCGTTCTCCACAGCGTCCTACTCCATCGCATACCCTTCTCGCCACAATTACGCAACAGTTCCGCGAAACGTTACCTTCACCGTCAGCAGGTGTAACTGGTGCTCCAAAGAGACGCTGCACACACATACTGGAAGAGGCCGTACTGCACCACGTTGAAGAGAACCCGTCAGCGAGTACACGAGCAATTTCTTTGGCTATTAATGCGAGCAATTCTAAAACAAAAGATGTACTTGGGTCACGGCTAATCAATTACTTGCAAAAGTGGTCGCTTTAGCAACATGCTTTCAAATGGTTGGACCACTGTACGTTTCTGGACACAGGTTTCAATTCAAAATATTATCCACTCAGTCTCAGCCCTAGACGTTTGTAACGGGAATTTCCGAACACCCCGTACGAGATCGTTTAAGCTCTGGTGGTCACCTATTCGGCTGTCTATTGACTTTTGGCGACCGCTACGGTCGCAGGTTCGAATCCTGCTTCGGGCATGGATGTGTATGATGTCCTTATGTTAGTTAGGTTTAAGTAGGTCTAAGTTCAAGGGGAATGATGAGCTCAGATGTTAAGTCCCATAGTGCTCGGAGCCATTTGAACCATCTTTTGTATTGACTTTTGTCCCGGTATCTTCGTCCACGTCTGCTTACCGATTTTTCTGTCATTTCCGTGGAGGACTATCGGCCCCCAGAAATGTGGGATTAATCTCTGACAATACCAGCTACTCGAGCTGGAGAAACATCAGAAAAATCGTTAAAGAAACGTCAAAGATCCTCAGACGAAACCCGATAGGCAGTATATCACAGTATTGATGATCCACAGCATTCTATGTGCATTTATTTAGTATTAAATGAATATAAGCATACATAGCTTCGATTGTTTTGATACCTTCGGATACATTTCCAAGTAATCAGTGTCTACTGTGTTCGGCACTTCGGCCTAAGTTGTCAGCACCAGAATTGTTATTCTATGTTGGCCACAATCCCTGTTGACGCTGCTTGTGACCTTTCTGACAGAGAGAAGGGTTTGTCTCCGCGAGTGCAGCGCGAAAGGCGCCGTGTGACAGCGGCGGCTAGTTGTAATCATTGCTGCAAATAAGCAGAAAGTTGTCGCTAACTACGAAGGAACGCCCCACACCTACAGACACTGTCTTTACTTGGCTGTGCCCAAGGTGAAACGACCGTGGTCGCGTCTGTCCCAAGGAGGATTGTCGCAGTGTACGCTTGCCTCGAAGCACTGCGCACTTTTGGAATATGCATGGGGCGGACGCATACGGATTGCATGTCGTGACTGCGTCGGACATGCAATTCGCTCAGGTAGTGTGTACTGACGGCTTTGTTGCCATTTCATGATTTTTCCATTGTTATTGTGTTCTGTAATTTGCTCACCAAAACGCTGGTAGGAATTTCATGCACTATGAGAGCCGTAGAGATTCAACACTTTCGTCTTCGCACTTCATCACAGAGGCATGATATAAGTCACTCAGTGGCATACGACTTCTGCGTGTGGTGTTATAGATACTTAGTTAAAACGTGGACAGTACGGCTAGCCACTAGCCGAAATCTGGATTTGAGTAATAAAATCTAAAAACAGGATGACTGATTGCTGCACTCTATAAGTTATAAGCCACATAACAGTCGCTGAGTGCACCCACATTCCGAATGGAGGGTAACCGGGTGGACAGTATATGCTTGAGTATTTCGTAGCACACTTGTGCAAGGCACATGCGTCAGTGAATCAGTGAAAGTTCGTAGTTCTTATTTCTAACACTGACCTGTTTAAGGTACACTATGGGCTACTGTATTTTATCTGTCATATGAAGGAACTTTCAGGTTGATGATATAAATACTGCACATAATGCGCAGCACCTCGAACCTAAGAAAGCTATCCAGAAAGAGAAGGAACCTTTCCAAATATTGCTTTTGTTCTACACTCCTGGAAATTGAAATAAGGACACCGTGAATTCATTGTCCCAGGAAGGGGAAACTTTATTGACACATTCCTGGGGTCAGATACATCACATGATCACACTGACAGAACCACAGGCACATAGACACAGGCAACAGAGCATGCACAATGTCGGCACTAGTACAGTGTATATCCACCTTTCGCAGCAATGCAGGCTGCTATTCTCCCATGGAGAC
Organism: Schistocerca cancellata; assembly: GCF_023864275.1. Taxonomy (NCBI): domain Eukaryota; kingdom Metazoa; phylum Arthropoda; class Insecta; order Orthoptera; family Acrididae; genus Schistocerca; species Schistocerca cancellata. Next base: position 613,771,407 of record NC_064630.1, on the reverse strand, counting down.
GATCGTAGAGATGCTGGATGTAGTCCTGTGGAACGGCTTGCCATGCCATTTCCACCTGGCGCCTCAGTTGGACCAGCGTTCGTGCTGGACGTGCAGACCGCGTGAGACGACGCTTCATCCAGTCCCAAACATGCTCAATGGGGGACAGATCCGGAGATCTTGCTGGCCAGGGTAGTTGACTTACACCTTCTAGAGCACGTTGGGTGGCACGGGATACATGCGGACGTGCATTGTCCTGTTGGAACAGCAAGTTCCCTTGCCGGTCTAGGAATGGTAGAACGATGGGTTCGATGACGGTTTGGATGTACCGTGCACTATTCAGTGTCCCCTCGACAATCACCAGTGGTGTACGGCCAGTGTAGGAGATCGCTCCCCACACCATGATGCCGGGTGTTGGCCCTGTGTGCCTCGGTCGTATGCAGTCCTGATTGTGGCGCTCACCTGCACGGCGCCAAACACGCATACGACCATCATTGGCACCAAGGCAGAAGCGACTCTCATCGCTGAAGACGACACGTCTCCATTCTTCCCTCCATTCACGCCTGTCGCGACACCACTGGAGGCGGGCTGCACGATGTTGGGGCGTGAGCGGAAGACGGCCTAACGGTGCGCGGGACCGTAACCCAGCTTCATGGAGACGGTTGCGAATGGTCCTCACCGATACCCCAGGAGCAACAGTGTCCCTAATTTGCTGGGAAGTGGCGGTGCGGTCCCCTACGGCACTGCGTAGGATCCTACGGTCTTGGCGTGCATCCGTGCGTCGCTGCGGTCCGGTCCCAGGTCGAAGGGCACGTGCACCTTCCGCCGACCACTGGCGACAACATCGATGTACTGTGGAGACCTCACGCCCCACGTGTTGAGCAATTCGGCGGTACGTCCACCCAGCCTCCCGCATGCCCACTATACGCCCTCGCTCAAAGACCGTCAACTGCACATACGGTTCACGTCCACGCTGTCGCGGCATGCTACCAGTGTTAAAGACTGCGATGGAGCTCCGTATGCCACGGCAAACTGGCTGACACTGCCGGCGGCGGTGGACAAATGCTGCGCAGCTAGCGCCATTCGACGGCCAACACCGCGGTTCCTGATGTGTCCGCTGTGCCGTGCGTGTGATCATTGCTTGTACAGCCCTCTCGCAGTGTCCTGAGCAAGTATGGTGGGTCTGACACACAGGTGTCAATGTGTTCTTTTTTCCATTTCCAGGAGTGTATGTTCACTGGTAGATGCTACACCAAGCCTTTCCAGGTGTTTATTCGTGAGCTAAGTAAAGTATGATGCTACTGCTATCCTTACAGTGGTTTTGCTGAGAGCACATCTTGCATTCTTACGTTCCTTAAGTAATTTACACGGTGACAATTACTGAACTATATGCGAAAAAACGTAAATTACCAGAATGAGATTTTCACTCTGCAGCGGAGTGTGCGCTGATATGAAACTTCCTGGCAGATTAAAACTGTGTGCCCGACCGAGACTCGAACTCGGGACCTTTGCCTTTCGCGGGCAAGTGCTCTACCAACTGAGCTACCGAAGCACGACTCACGTCCCGTACTCACAGCTTTACTTCTGCCAGTACCTCGTCTCCTACCTTCCAAACTTTACAGAATCTCTCCTGCGAACCTTGCAGAACTAGCACTCCTGAAAGAAAGGATATTGCGGAGACATGGCTTAGCCACAGCCTGGGGGATGTTTCCAGAATGAGATTTTCACTCTGCAGCGGAGTGTGCGCTGATATGAAACTTCCTGGCAGATTAAAACTGTGTGCCCGACCGAGACTCGAACTCGGGACCTTTGCCTTTCGCGGGCAAGTGCTCTACCAACTGAGCTACCGAAGCACGACTCACGTCCGGTACTCACAGCTTTACTTCTGCCAGTACCTCGTCTCCTACCTTCCAAACTTTACAGAAGCTCTCCTGCGAACCTTGCAGAACTAGCACTCCTGAAAGAAAGGATATTGCGGAGACATGGCTTAGCCACAGCCTGGGGGATGTTTCCAGAATGAGATTTTCACTCTGCAGCGGAGTGTGCGCTGATATGAAACTTCCTGGCAGATTAAAACTGTGTGCCCGACCGAGACTCGAACTCGGGACCTTTGCCTTTCGCGGGCAAGTGCTCTACCAACTGAGCTACCGAAGCACGACTCACGTCTGGTACTCACAGCTTTACTTCTGCCAGTACCTCGTCTCCTACCTTCCAAACTTTACAGAAGCTCTCCTGCGAACCTTGCAGAACTAGCACTCCTGAAAGAAAGGATATTGCGGAGACATGGCTTAGCCACAGCCTGGGGGATGTTTCCAGAATGAGATTTTCACTCTGCAGCGGAGTGTGCGCTGATATGAAACTTCCTGGCAGATTAAAACTGTGTGCCCGACCGAGACTCGAACTCGGGACCTTTGCCTTTCGCGGGCAAGTGCTCTACCAACTGAGCTACCGAAGCACGACTCACGTCCGGTACTCACAGCTTTACTTCTGCCAGTACCTCGTCTCCTACCTTCCAAACTTTACAGAAGCTCTCCTGCGAACCTTGCAGAACTAGCACTCCTGAAAGAAAGGATATTGCGGAGACATGGCTTAGCCACAGCCTGGGGGATGTTTCCAGAATGAGATTTTCACTCTGCAGCGGAGTGTGCGCTGATATGAAACTTCCTGGCAGATTAAAACTGTGTGCCCGACCGAGACTCGAACTCGGGACCTTTGCCTTTCGCGGGCAAGTGCTCTACCAACTGAGCTACCGAAGCACGACTCACGTCCGGTACTCACAGCTTTACTTCTGCCAGTACCTCGTCTCCTACCTTCCAAACTTTACAGAAGCTCTCCTGCGAACCTTGCAGAACTAGCACTCCTGAAAGAAAGGATATTGCGGAGACATGGCTTAGCCACAGCCTGGGGGATGTTTCCAGAATGAGATTTTCACTCTGCAGCGGAGTGTGCGCTGATATGAAACTTCCTGGCAGATTAAAACTGTGTGCCCGACCGAGACTCGAACTCGGGACCTTTGCCTTTCGCGGGCAAGTGCTCTACCAACTGAGCTACCGAAGCACGACTCACGTCCGGTACTCACAGCCTTACTTCTGCCAGTACCTCGTCTCCTACCTTCCAAACTTTACAGAAGCTCTCCTGCGAACCTTGCAGAACTAGCACTCCTGAAAGAAAGGATATTGCGGAGACATGGCTTAGCCACAGCCTGGGGGATGTTTCCAGAATGAGATTTTCACTCTGCAGCGGAGTGTGCGCTGATATGAAACTTCCTGGCAGATTAAAACTGTGTGCCCGACCGAGACTCGAACTCGGGACCTTTGCCTTTCGCGGGCAAGTGCTCTACCAACTGAGCTACCGAAGCACGACTCACGTCCGGTACTCACAGCTTTACTTCTGCCAGTACCTAGTCTCCTACCTTCCAAACTTTACAGAAGCTCTCCTGCGAACCTTGCAGAACTAGCACTCCTGAAAGAAAGGATATTGCGGAGACATGGCTTAGCCACAGCCTGGGGGATGTTTCCAGAATGAGATTTTCACTCTGCAGCGGAGTGTGCGCTGATATGAAACTTCCTGGCAGATTAAAACTGTGTGCCCGACCGAGACTCGAACTCGGGACCTTTGCCTTTCGCGGGCAAGTGCTCTACCAACTGAGCTACCGAAGCACGACTCACGTCCGGTACACACAGCTTTACTTCTGCCAGTACCTAGTCTCCTACCTTCCAAACTTTACAGAAGCTCTCCTGCGAACCTTGCAGAACTAGCACTCCTGAAAGAAAGGATATTGCGGAGACATGGCTTAGCCACAGCCTGGGGGATGTTTCCAGAATGAGATTTTCACTCTGCAGCGGAGTGTGCGCTGATATGAAACTTCCTGGCAGATTAAAACTGTGTGCCCGACCGAGACTCGAACTCGGGACCTTTGCCTTTCGCGGGCAAGTGCTCTACCAACTGAGCTACCGAAGCACGACTCACGTCTGGTACTCACAGCTTTACTTCTGCCAGTACCTCGTCTCCTACCTTCCAAACTTTACAGAAGCTCTCCTGCGAACCTTGCAGAACTAGCACTCCTGAAAGAAAGGATATTGCGGAGACATGGCTTAGCCACAGCCTGGGGGATGTTTCCAGAATGAGATTTTCACTCTGCAGCGGAGTGTGCGCTGATATGAAACTTCCTGGCAGATTAAAACTGTGTGCCCGACCGAGACTCGAACTCGGGACCTTTGCCTTTCGCGGGCAAGTGCTCTACCAACTGAGCTACCGAAGCACGACTCACGTCCGGTACTCACAGCTTTACTTCTGCCAGTACCTCGTCTCCTACCTTCCAAACTTTACAGAAGCTCTCCTGCGAACCTTGCAGAACTAGCACTCCTGAAAGAAAGGATATTGCGGAGACATGGCTTAGCCACAGCCTGGGGGATGTTTCCAGAATGAGATTTTCACTCTGCAGCGGAGTGTGCGCTGATATGAAACTTCCGCAATATCCTTTCTTTCAGGAGTGCTAGTTCTGCAAGGTTCGCAGGAGAGCTTCTGTAAAGTTTGGAAGGTAGGAGACGAGGTACTGGCAGAAGTAAAGCTGTGAGTACCGGACGTGAGTCGTGCTTCGGTAGCTCAGTTGGTAGAGCACTTGCCCGCGAAAGGCAAAGGTCCCGAGTTCGAGTCTCGGTCGGGCACACAGTTTTAATCTGCCAGGAAGTTTCATATCAGCGCACACTCCGCTGCAGAGTGAAAATCTCATTCTGGAAACATCCCCCAGGCTGTGGCTAAGCCATGTCTCCGCAATATCCTTTCTTTCAGGAGTGCTAGTTCTGCAAGGTTCGCAGGAGAGCTTCTGTAAAGTTTGGAAGGTAGGAGACGAGGTACTGGCAGAAGTAAAGCTGTGAGTACCGGACGTGAGTCGTGCTTCGGTAGCTCAGTTGGTAGAGCACTTGCCCGCGAAAGGCAAAGGTCCCGAGTTCGAGTCTCGGTCGGGCACACAGTTTTAATCTGCCAGGAAGTTTCATATCAGCGCACACTCCGCTGCAGAGTGAAAATCTCATTCTGGAAACATCCCCCAGGCTGTGGCTAAGCCATGTCTCCGCAATATCCTTTCTTTCAGGAGTGCTAGTTCTGCAAGGTTCGCAGGAGAGCTTCTGTAAAGTTTGGAAGGTAGGAGACGAGGTACTGGCAGAAGTAAAGCTGTGAGTACCGGACGTGAGTCGTGCTTCGGTAGCTCAGTTGGTAGAGCACTTGCCCGCGAAAGGCAAAGGTCCCGAGTTCGAGTCTCGGTCGGGCACACAGTTTTAATCTGCCAGGAAGTTTCATATCAGCGCACACTCCGCTGCAGAGTGAAAATCTCATTCTGGAAACATCCCCCAGGCTGTGGCTAAGCCATGTCTCCGCAATATCCTTTCTTTCAGGAGTGCTAGTTCTGCAAGGTTCGCAGGAGAGCTTCTGTAAAGTTTGGAAGGTAGGAGACGAGGTACTGGCAGAAGTAAAGCTGTGAGTACCGGACGTGAGTCGTGCTTCGGTAGCTCAGTTGGTAGAGCACTTGCCCGCGAAAGGCAAAGGTCCCGAGTTCGAGTCTCGGTCGGGCACACAGTTTTAATCTGCCAGGAAGTTTCATATCAGCGCACACTCCGCTGCAGAGTGAAAATCTCATTCTGGAAACATCCCCCAGGCTGTGGCTAAGCCATGTCTCCGCAATATCCTTTCTTTCAGGAGTGCTAGTTCTGCAAGGTTCGCAGGAGAGCTTCTGTAAAGTTTGGAAGGTAGGAGACGAGGTACTGGCAGAAGTAAAGCTGTGAGTACCGGACGTGAGTCGTGCTTCGGTAGCTCAGTTGGTAGAGCACTTGGCCGCGAGAGGCAAAGGTCCCGAGTTCGAGTCTCGGTCGGGCACACAGTTTTAATCTGCCAGGAAGTTTCATATCAGCGCACACTCCGCTGCAGAGTGAAAATCTCATTCTGGAAACATCCCCCAGGCTGTGGCTAAGCCATGTCTCCGCAATATCCGTTCTTTCAGGAGTGCTAGTTCTGCAAGGTTCGCAGGAGAGCTTCTGTAAAGTTTGGAAGGTAGGAGACGAGGTACTGGCAGAAGTAAAGCTGTGAGTACCGGACGTGAGTCGTGCTTCGGTAGCTCAGTTGGTAGAGCACTTGCCCGCGAAAGGCAAAGGTCTCGAGTTCGAGTCTCGGTCGGGCACACAGTTTTAATCTGCCAGGAAGTTTCATATCAGCGCACACTCCGCTGCAGAGTGAAAATCTCATTCTGGAAACATCCCCCAGGCTGTGGCTAAGCCATGTCTCCGCAATATCCTTTCTTTCAGGAGTGCTAGTTCTGCAAGGTTCGCAGGAGAGCTTCTGTAAAGTTTGGAAGGTAGGAGACGAGGTACTGGCAGAAGTAAAGCTGTGAGTACCGGACGTGAGTCGTGCTTCGGTAGCTCAGTTGGTAGAGCACTTGCCCGCGGGAGGCAAAGGTCCCGAGTTCGAGTCTCGGTCGGGCACACAGTTTTAATCTGCCAGGAAGTTTCATATCAGCGCACACTCCGCTGCAGAGTGAAAATCTCATTCTGGAAACATCCCCCAGGCTGTGGCTAAGCCATGTCTCCGCAATATCCTTTCTTTCAGGAGTGCTAGTTCTGCAAGGTTCGCAGGAGAGCTTCTGTAAAGTTTGGAAGGTAGGAGACGAGGTACTGGCAGAAGTAAAGCTGTGAGTACCGGACGTGAGTCGTGCTTCGGTAGCTCAGTTGGTAGAGCACTTGCCCGCGAAAGGCAAAGGTCCCGAGTTCGAGTCTCGGTCGGGCACACAGTTTTAATCTGCCAGGAAGTTTCAAACGTAAATTAGTTACAAACTAAGGGGTGCACACACTTTATTCAACATCGAAACGCCACTACAGATATTAAGATTAAGTTTATGACATGTTTGATATGTCTGCCACCATTGACGATGTGATGCAGACGAATGCCGAAATTTTGCATGAGCGTCTGAAGTGTCAGAACATCGATGCTGTCGATGACCTCCTGAATGGCTATTTTCAACTCAGAAATGGTTTTGGGGTTATTGCTGTACACGTTGTCTTTAACATAGCTCCACAAAAAGGAGTTGTACTTGTTCAGATCCGGATAATATGGCGACCAATCAAGGCTCATGCCAATGGCCGCTGTGTACGCCAGAGTTAGAATGCGATCCCCAAAGTGATCCTCCTGGACATCAAACAGTTTCTTGCTTCGAGGGGGTCGAGCTCCGTCTTGCATGAACCACATCTTGTCGAAATCAGGGTCACTTTGGATAATGAGAATGAAATCATCTCCCAAAATCTTCACATAACGTTCGGTAGTCACCGTTCTTTCAATGAATATCGCACCAATTATTTCGTAACGGACATTGTGCACCACACAGTCACATGTTGAGGGTGAAGAGACTTCTCGATCGCGAAATGAATTCTCAGTCCCACAACTGCATCAATTTCGCTTATTGAAGAGCCCATCCAAATGAAAGTGGACATCATCGTCAAACCACGCATGCGCAAAATGATTCCCAGCATGCTCCGTGTCCAACCGTGCAGTTTGATCTTCCTAACGGAAACCGTTCATAAGTTATGACGATTTTATTTCATACAGCTCAATAATTGTCACTCTGTAAGTAGATTTTAATTCCTGTAGATCTGTTAGACTCCAGCGTAAGGGTCAGGTTTAGTGATTTGAGCATTGTTGAAAGTTTACTTACTTCTGGATTCCTGTACTGAATGACAAGAAGTAAAGGAATGGGATGATAGCACAAGTGTTAAACATCAGGGAGTAACTTCTATGCTACTAGTGCGCGCTGCAGAGGATAAAAACTGTAGAGGAAAGCGAAGATTGAGATACAACCAGCAAATAATTGAGGACGTAGATTGTAGGTGCTACTCTGAGATGCTGAGGTAGACACAGGAAAGAAATTTGTTGTGGGCCGCATCAAACCAGTCAGAGCACTGTAGCATTTTCTGCGGCCATAGAATAAGAAAGGGGCACAGCTACGCTAACTCATCGCACGTTCGTTAATAATCTCACAGTTTCAACAAATTTACAGCTTGAGCCCTATACAACACTTTCTCTCAAAATTTATACACAATTCAAACAATTAGCAAATTAATAAATCTGAACCACTACAACCAGCTTTATTACACTACATCTACATATCTACATATGTACTCCGCTAGCCACCAAGCGGTGTGTGACGCAGGCCACTATTCGTGCCAAAGTGATCCCCCCTCCCCTCCCCCTCCCCCCCCCCCCCCCCCTCTGTTCCACTCGCGAATCGCGCGAGGGAAAAACGACTGTCTGAACGCCTCAGTACAATCTCTAATATGCCTTAGCTTTGAACGGTGATCAATGAGCGATTTGAAAGTTGGTGGTAATAATTATATGCTCTACATCCTCGGCTAAGATCGAATTTTGGGATTTAGTGAGCAGTCCCTTCCGTTTAGCGCGTCGTCTATCTGCAAGTGTGCCCCACTTCGAACTTTCTATGAGATTTGTAACGCTCTCACGACGGCTAAATGCACCAGTCACGAATCTTGCCGCTCTTCTTTGGACCTTCTCAATCTCTTGAATCAGACCCTACTGATAACTGTCCCACACAGACGAACAATGCTCTAAGACTGGTCGAACTAAAGTATTGTAAGTAATTTCCATTGTTGAAGGACTGCATCCCTTCAGGATTCTACCAATAAACGGCAATCTAGAGTTCGCCTTACCCGTTACTTGTGTAATCTGACCGATCCCTTTGAGATCATTCCGAGTAGTCACATCCAGATACATGACGGATGTTACCGCTTCGAAAGACTGGGCATTTATTTTGTACTCGTACATTAATGGTGATTTTCGCTTTGTTGCACACAGTAAATTACACTTACTAATACTGAGAGATAACTGGCAGTCATTACACCACGCATTTCTTTTCTGCAAATCCTAATTGATTTGTTCAGAACTTTCGTGTGATACTACTTTCCTGTAGACTACAGCATCATCGCCAAAGTCTAATGCTGCTGTCGATACGATCAACCAAATCGTCTATGTAAATCGTAAAAAGCAGCGTACCTATTACGCTGCCCTGGGGCACACCTGATATTACGCTTGTTTCTGTTGAAGTCTTCCCATTCAGGACGACATACTGTTCTCTGTCTGTTAGAACACTTTCTATCCAACCGCATATGTCATTAGATAGACCATAAACGCGCACGTTTTGGAGCAATTTGCTAATTGTTCGAATTGTGGATAAATTTTGAGAGAAAGTGTTGTATAGAGCGTAAGCTGTAAATCTGTTGAAACTGTGAGAATATTAATGAATGTGCGATGAGTTAACGTAGCTGAGACTTAGGAAATCGTTTTCACCGTTTCTTATTCTATGGCCCCAGAATATTTTACAATGTTCTGATTGGTTTAACGCTGCTCACCATGGATTCATTTCCTGTATCAGCCTCGTCATTTCTGAGTAGCACTTGCAACCTATATCCTCAATTATTTACTGGCTGTATTCCGATCTTCATCTTCCACTGCAGATTTTATCCTCTGCGGCGCGCTCTAGTACCATAGAAGTTACTCCCTGATGTCTTAATACCTGTGCTATCATCCTATCACTTTTCTTCTTGTGATTGTTGTTCATATTGATACATAGCATTCTGATGAAATAAGTCTGGCATAGGAAGATCAGCGAGATGGCATGAAGGAACGTCCACGTTTGATGTAGTGCCTTTGACCCAATGACGTGTGTGTGTTTTTACTGTACATCCAGACTACCGCCTGCAACACAGTCACCAACCACGCACTACTGTACCTCAGACCTTCAAACCAACGACCGACTAACGACACTAGACACTGCCTCTGGTGATCGAGTGGAAGCAATCCAATAACAACCAAACCCCCAGCAGCCATTACGGCAAGGCGTAGTGCCGCCTCGCTGCCAGAGATGAAGACGTAAACAGGATGAGCACTACCTCACTTCTGCGAATCCGAGGCCCGTAAGAAGACAGGCCGTGGTGCGTATGCCATAGCATGTGATAGTGCAAGTCTTACGACTGCCAGCAGCCGTCTCTGACGGGACCGAGTAACTATTTCAGAAGAATTTAATAATTAAGTACATGCAGGCTGTCGATAGCATGGGACAAAGTTAAGACCTTTAGCGGGTACCTTTTCAAATACATACTCATTTCCCGTGGGCCCTGCACGGAACTCGGCGTTCTCGAAGTGTGGCGGCCAGGCCTCTTATTGTGACGTCTATACTTCTCGTGAGCACCGAGCGAATCACGTCTTCCGTTCACGAACTTGTTGGACTTGACCTCCAACTGACGTCGATCTCACCGCCTCGAAGGACTGTGTCTGCTATCCATGCTCAAGCAGCCTACCACTCGCTGACGGCCACGGCCTCTTGTACTTTGTCTTTGTATGAACAATCCAGCGCAATCTCAGGGACTGACCTTCAGCCAAGAACATTCTAGTTGAACGTTAGTGATCCTTTTGCAGCCAAGATCACTCTTCTGCACGTCAGTGATCGACTTTTAGACTCAAAAAGTAGTGCGGACTCACGATCCAAGAAGTTACTATTATTTTCTGTTCATTAGACTTAAAAAATACCATTGTTCCCTGCAATCTGAACACATCAGTTGTACCTTGTTGATGCCCTCTGTCACGAACTCTACACTTGTAATGTCGTGTGGATGCTGTTGAATAATAATGTCAAACAACTGAAAAATAAAATACATACTGTATTGGCTCTGAGCACTATGGGACTTAACAACTATGGTCATCAGTCCCCTAGAACTTAGAACTACTTAAACCTAACTAACCTGAGGACAGCACACAACACCCAGCCATCACGAGGCAGAGAAAATCCCTGACCCCGCCGGGAATCGAACCCGGGAACCCGGGCGTGGGAAGCGAGAACGCTACCGCACGACCACGAGATGCGGGCATACTGTATTAAGATGTCACTTGTACACAGGTTATTTCGTTTGCATACAGGCTGATACCAATGCTTATACTCAGATTGATGGTCCTGAAACAGGATCCGGAAGTTCTTGTTCAAAATGGTTCAAATGGCTCTGAGCACTATGGGACTTAACTTCTGAGGTCATCAGTCCCCTAGAAATTAGAACTACTTAAACCTAACTAACCTAAGAACGTCACACACATCCAAGCTCGAAGCAGGATTCGAACCTGCGACCGTAGCGGTCGCTGCGGTTCCAGACTGTAGCGCCTAGAACCGCTCGGCCACTCCGGCCGGCCGAAGTTCTGGTGTCATAACACTGGAACATGTGATCTTGGAAATAATCGTAAGCCGTGCTACGAACAGCAAAGATAGTCAGTGCACACTTGATTCAAATTTCAAAGAAGATTATACACAGACAGCTCAGTACATAATCTTCGTTGGACTTAAGTCATGGGATAGCGATACGCACATATAGCGGTGGCGGTAGTGTTGCGTACACATGGTATGAAAGTGCAATGTAATGTCGGAGCCATCATTTCCACTGAACTGATTCATGTGAAAAGATTTCAGTTTTCTTGAAATTCCTATGCCAAGATCATAAATTCCTCTGTCACTTCCCTCAGTTGGTGGCAAGCTTTTGAATCGTCCTGTATATTTGATTTTACACAACAATGGACCAGTAGTGTGAAAGTCCAGCTATATTTCTTTGTGGTGTAACGTGTATCATACCACAGCGTAATATGAACGTAGTGAGAATAATAATAATAACAAGAGCACAACTTTCTTTGCCTTGGCTACAACCACTGGGATAATCTTTCAGCAAACATTGCTTTATGTGTTATGGTGTCAGAAGAGTACATGTAATGGATACACTTATATTTTTTATTGGTTAAAAAGAAGACAACATATAATGTTACTATTTGGTACTATTACTGTGTGTGTGTGTGTGTGTGTGTGTGTGTGTGTGTGTGTGTGTGTGCGCTCGCACGTGCGAGCTCGCGCACGCGCTCGTGCATGTATACATCTGCCCGGAATGATAACCAGTGAAGTAAGGCAGGTATTCAGCCTCGAAGAGTGATTAGATCTTTTAACTATTTTCAACAGAAATTTATTTTACGAGTATTTTTATACAGTTCGAAAAACCTGCCGTGGAAGAAGTCACGCAGACAGATGTTAATGAACGTCACGTATGTGTGAAAAATTGCACTTGGGAGAACAACGTTTGTAAACGAAGATGTTCCTACACTATCCACTGTCGAACAAATGCGACACTGCTCTCAGGTACAGTAAGATCTCAAATAGATATAGACACAGACTGCTAATACTTTAACGTTGCGATCATTACATATACGTAAGCAAACCTTTGTTCTTTTTCTTGGCGTGCGATGGATACAAATCAACAGAGAGACAATTACATCTAACATCCATCTGTAACATATGTAAACTATCACTATGTGGAGCATTTAGACATTTAAATGCCAACGAAAATTGAGAGATAATGCCAATTATTTTTACTATTATTTATCTTTGATAACAATTAACAGCAAATTTCACAGCTCCAACAACATAAGTGTTTGCTCCTGTATATCAGGAGAATATTGCCGCTTATATATTTGCAATTCTTGTGTTTTCGGTGATGATACATCTTAATGTCAGAACCTATCCCATTATTGAGATAAGAGAATTTACAGACCCCCGTCAGAAATCAAGTCACAATGTTGCTCAAGACTTCTCACACGAGAAATCTATATTGCCCGCATCTCGTGGTCATGCGGTAGCGTTCTCGCTTCCCACGTCCGGGTTCCCGGGTTCGATTCCCGGCGGGGTCAGGGATTTTCTCTGCCTCGTGATGGCTGGGTGTTGTGTGCTGTCCTTAGGTTGGTATGGTTAAGTAGTTCTAAGTTCTAAGTTCTATGGGACTGATGACCATAGATGTTAAGTCCCATAGTGCTCAGAGGCATTTGAACCGAGAAATCTATTTACCGGTACCGAAGAAACATGCGCTTAATAGCACTAGTCAACTGAAAAGCTACTTCCGAAGTATTTAGAAACCGAGCCATTGTGCCAGCGCAACTAAAATGTTTTTCGAGTATCTCTTCATGTAGATGACGAGGTCCCATACTCCCGTACTCCAAGGAGCGTAAGGGGCGTCGCGAGAGACCAGCACGGCCGTACTACGCAAGGTCCTAGCTGAAGTGGTTTGCGATTGCCTTCCTCCGACCGTTATGGGGATGAATGATGATGATGATGAAGACAACACCCAGTCATCAGGAGGCAGGAAAAATCCTTGACCCCGCCGGGAATTGAACCAGGGACCCAGTGAGCGGGAAGCGAGAACGCTACCGCAAGACCACGTTTAAAACCTGTATCACAAGTGCAAGAAAATTAAGAACGCATTTTAGAAAATCTCCGACACTTACACGCGTATTACGTCGTCTGACATTGTGGTAACTTGGCGTACTAAATGCTGTGCTGTCTGGATATTTCCTAGTAGACTGAAACTGTACCTGTGTTCTAAGATAAAATGAAAATGACATTCATGTTTCAGACATTTGTATTACAAAAGAGTACAGTATTTCCTCAGCTGGCCTTGCTTCTTGCAAGGAGCGTTGAGCAACCTGATGGAAGGAATGTCGCTCGCCGGATACACTCCCACCAGCCTTCTGGTCGTATTGCTCGGAATGTTCGCCGGCGATGGACCTGTTCTTCAGAGCTGGATGAAATGTTACTGAGTGGCATTAAAAACCTTGTCTAGTTTTGTTATTTTGAATTAAAGAAGTTAATGCAATGCATCGGAGCTCGTTTCCGTAAAACAAAGGAAAAGCACGTCAGCTAGGCTGGCTAGCCACCTACTAGACAGAGCTGCTAAGGAATTACCATTTGGTAAAGGACATAGGTAAAAACCCAGTGAAACCTACTTCGTTTCTCAAAACAGAGACTTTTCGAATTTTGTGTGCTGGTAGGATCGTGATACTTAACAGTCCTATCCAGTAGAACTACAAATACATTTATACTCAATGTAAGTACGTAATATCTTAATCTTATTGGTTTTTAATGTAATTTTAATACGTCATCTATTTGTCAGATACAGTTTGTGTGTATATAGTATATATTTACAGTTGACTAATTTTGATCTCCATGGTCACTGATGTATGGTTCTGATGCAGACACGACGGGTTGCTGACTCATCTGCATATATCTGAAGATGATACAGTGAGATCGAAAATCGTCATACTGTAAAAACGCCAGAATTGCAAAAATGGAAAAATGTGCAAATGGGGCGGAAAATTAAAGATTATTGAAATTGTCTTAAATATCAATACATTCGTTGCCGTTTCATAATGCATATGTAGGCTACAGCGAAAACTTGTTGATTTACTCTGTAGACTGGCAGGGGTTACACGTCCAAACGTAAAGTTCTTGTCCATCATTTTGTGCCAGGAGATTCAGGGGATTATTATGAAGCGAATCAAGTCAGTTGCAGGATCTACTTCAACTGTAGGAATACTGACATAAATTTACCCGTTTTGTTCCACAGTAACAGCAACGGCTAATCTGCCGTGTTAGGATCTGTGTTTCTTTCGTAATTCAGTAAGTTTCCGGATTTATGAACCGCAGAAAATTTCTAAACTCCGATCTCAAGACTGCTATCTGAAAATGTTGTCTTATTAATTGTTGCTTTCGTTTTCATTATGTGAAATTAAGTTCAAGGTTTGCGATATAGACCTTACTTCAGTTTCATTAATGTACCTCATTAAGGAGGAAAAGTTTCATGTGGTTGTCCCAGTAAAATTAATCAAAGAGATGACTCGTAGTTTTCCAGCACGCTAATGAAAAGAAGTTGTTTTTATTGTAAAGAAAGATTAAAATGTGTGTGAATTCCTAAGGGATCAAACTGCTGAGGTGATCGGTCGCTACGCTTACACACTACTTACACCAACTTATGCTAAGAACAACGCACACATCCACGCCCGAGGGAGGACTCGAACCTCCGGCGTGAGGGCCCGCGCAGTTCGTGACATGGCGCCCTAAACCGCGCGGCCACACCGCGCGGCGTAAAGAAGGATAGGAATACAGTAATCAATCGCAATCCTATTAGTTTTTTGTCAGCGTTGCGTATCGAGATTTCAGCTATAAAAAGCCATCTTCATTTGAGTGAGTTATAATTCATCAAACTCCCACCAGTACGCCATGTCACCATACAACTTTATCGGTGTACAGGCCGAAGGAAACTGTGGCTGTTTTGTTCCTATTTTTCCTTATAGTCTCATAGAGTCGCTGCGCACAAATTTGATGATTGCGTTTATTGTCCGACACATCGTTATTATGAGGTATTCACGTCATCCGACTGCCTCCTACAGCGACCTGTAAATCCCGCAGTCGAATGTTGCTATGCCAGTACATTCAAGAAAACATACTGCCACACCTCCAAAGTGAATTGCAGTGACGCAGTCACTGCCCTGTGGAAATTTACTGCCTCACCAACACAGTTAGACCGCAATAGACCGGTGATGCTGTATTGTAACATATCACCCCGGACTACAAGTCCATTAAAAAAAAAAAAAAAAAAAAAAAAAAAAAATTTGACAATGCTGACAGGGGATACATTTCATAGCATGTTGCTACTCCTGTTCTATTTGAAGCACTAATTGATTTTCTTAATATCACAGTCAGTACTTTATATCAGTACCTTATATCTAACGCAATATGAACGCAAGCCCGCCCCGCTAGCCAACTGGGGCCGAACCTCACAATAACCCTGGGTTCGGTCTGGGGCGGTGGTGGGGTGAGTGGACTGCTGTAGCCTGTTGTGGCGTTGTGTACCACTGAGGGCTATGGCGGGGACGAAGCCTTTCCGTCGTCTCTAGGGCCCCAGTTCAATACAGTATGAATGCAGCAGTGTTGCCCTAGCTGAAGTATAAAGTATACAGCAGTTGTCAGTCTCAGCGGGATGTTTCCACTGAGAGGCCACTTTGCGAATCGACGGTCCTTCTCTCGGACTTACTCTTACTGCCCACCTTGAGTTTGGAATGGAAAATACGAAAAAAAATTAAATACGTCCACTTTTCGCGTTTACGCCATACCACACAAATTTTCTAGTTCTAACTTTATCTCCGGGAGTACGTTGTAAAACGGCTGCCTGGTGAAAATTTCAAACAACGAAGAACTGTGCGAATCATGCGATTTCTGCAGCAATAAAACTGTACAATGGTGCTGAGATTCCATTCATGACAGCATATGTAGCAGATAATGAGCGACGGAGAAGATACTAAGCTAAATTAAATCAGGTTGTGCACAGACCTAAAGGAACTGTCCTTCCCATCACCGTTGAAGTCACACAAGTTACATGGAATTCAAGGGATGATAAGGTTGATAAGGAAGTACTTTGGTAATGAAATGCCACTTATGATCATATTTGCGTGTGCTTGGGCTTCTTTTGAGGTTGAGGAGTGCAGTCTTATTTCAGTGAGACAGTAGTAGGCCCTAATGGAGCAGAGTATCATTTGTCAGAGACTTCTGTACGCGTTGCTTGTCCGTGCATACAACAACTACAATTTTAGAAAAGGGTGTCAAGTTTTGCTACAGAAAGATCAGCCAGCCCTTTCTTTAGCTGAGTGTCAGTTGCCAGACGAAATGCTTAACATATCGCGAGGAAAAAGCAGCTTAGATAATTTCGCTTCGGGAGGGAGGAGGGCAAAGTCCTAAGGCAGACCACAGTGAGTGAGCAGACCAAAATAGCTCATCTCAAGCGCTGCAATACTTACGAAGTAAATACTGCGTCACGCACCAAGTCGTGTGACCGATGAAGCAAGGAGGAGAAAAAATATATACTAGCACTGGCAGAAAGGGCGTTCCATTCCAAGGGCAGTCTACTAGTATCAAATACAGGTCTCAGTCTGAGGGAGAAGTTTCTGAGAATGTTCGTTTGCGGCATGGAATTGCACGATAGTGAATCATGGACAGTGGGAAAACGGGATCAGAAGAGAATCGAAACGTTGGAGGTATGGTACTACAGAGGAATGTTGAAACTTAAGTCGACTGATAAGGTAAGGAATGAGAAGGTCCTCCGTAAAATCGGCGAATAACGAAACATACGGAAAATACTGAGAAGAAGAAGGGACCTTATGACATTAAGAAATAACGTCTGTTCCACTATTTGGAACTGTAGAGTATGAAAACTGCAGAGGAAGATAGAGATCTGAATATGTGCATTGAGCAAATAATTGGCGACGTAGATTGCAAAGTGCTGCTCTGAAATGAAGAGGTTAGCGCAGGAGAGCAATTCGTGGCGGACTGCATCAGACCAGTCAGAAGACTCATGTGTAAAAATCAGTCCAGTCGTATTTTGAAAGGAGCACATCGCACCCTGTTGGAGAGGTCTGAAGTTCTCCACTTCACGTCTCGACGTAGATTTGTGCTCCAGAGAAACTGTATCATAAAGGCGCCAAACCTAATCTTGGTCATTCACAGTACCAATGAAACACTTCTGGTTATTTGCTGGGTAATTCTGACTACTATTATCATAAAACAAAGTTTTATGAAACTGATGATGTCATGTTAAAGATATGCTATTGCCTCATTTCCGTCACTGCAGTCTTACAGAAGCCTATGGAATTCTGACTTCAGTACAGGGTTTAACAATACCCTTAATACATGGATTATGTTATTGTTTTCCTTTATTAAAAATAAACACCAGTTACCTTAGTTGGATAGCTTCAAAGATCAAGATTCTCTGGTATTCACCATTAGTTTCGTATGCAGATATCCTAAATAACTGCATTATAGTAAAAGGACTGAATGAAATTGCACGAGAAAACTAGTCTCTTCATATGTAACGATAAATATTCATTGTGAAAGGAGATCGTTACGGTCAGAAAAGAAAAAGAAACAAAAAAAAACAGTGAAATACTACGGCGAATATCCCAGGTAGGTATCTAATCATCACTCCTATAAATTACGGAGGACCCTATAACTTGCTCGTAATTCTCAGGTCCAACACATCGTTGTGTTTAGTTAGGCGCTAAGATTTTCCCTACTAACGTTTTGAGTTGCTTCACTTACTTTTCTCACTTTATGAACAAAACACCAGCTATAATGTATTCAGCGCTGAACACAACATTACAAAGTACGTAATGTGCTTGTGGCAGGTGTATCGAGAATTATAGAGGTAGCTAGATTCTGTGCATAACTGCGAAAAGTATATAGGTTACAGGCCGATTTTATAACAATTCGGCAGAAAACAGTATGTAAGGAATCTAAACCTGCTGATTCCGTCTAGTAATAGCTTTCACTACTATTATCTAAGTGTAACTACAAAGCGATTTTTTTTTATCTCATAGGTCTGCGTGCGCACTATTATTCATCAGTAAATCCTCCACGTCCATCGTTGCTTGGGCCCAACCTCGAGACGCGTAGCAGCCGAATGGTATTAAGGGCTTTCACTATTGTGATGGAATTCTCGATGCTATGATAACCGGTTAGTAGAGAATATTTATGATTTAACAAATATCTCAGTTAACAAAGAAAAGAATAGACAGAGGAATTACAGAGATTGGATGCTCGTGAGCATTGTTTTAAATCAATGGAGAAGTCGAAAATTTGTGCCGAACTGGGACTCGAACGCGGGTCTTCTGTTAACCACTGCGCCATCCGGACACAGGGGGAAGCGCCACCGCACAGCCTGCTGTATGTCCTATGGCAGCCAATGTCTGTAATTAATTTGTATCTTAACTCATAGTGGCTTCTGGATCAACTGTGCAAGGAAATCACTACCTTGTAAAATTTTAAAAATTTCAGGTACTTATGTGATACAATTTCCCTTCAGTGATCGAGCAACACGTGTTCATCCAACATTCATATCGAAGTTAACAGCAGGAAACGGAAATGGAAAGAAGTGGCTACAGACAGAATTTGTTACAAAGACACTAAGTTACATACGAGCGCCTGGGTTACAATGGATGATTAACAAGCGGGACACACACAAAACTTCTATCCAAGAAAATTCTGTAACTTCAGAGAGGTCTTTCTCATTCCAGGTTTATAGCCCTGTTACTATGGAGAAATGGTACAAATGGCTCTAAGCACTATGAGAATTCACATCTGATATCATCAGTCCCCTAGACTTAGAACTACTTAAACGTAACAAACCTAAGGACATCAAAATCAAATGGTTCAAATGGCTCTGAGCACTATGGGACTTAACATCTGTGGTCATCAGTCCCCTGGAACTTAGAACTACTTAAACCTAACTAACCTAAGGACATCACACACATCCATGCCCGAGGCAGGATTCGAACCTGCGACCGTAGCAGCAGCGCGGTTCCGGACTGAAGCGCATAGAACCCCTCGGCCACAGCAGCCGGCAGGGAGATATGACCTACGATATATTTCCGCTTGAAAAGATAGTCTGCAGCCACGCGAAGTAACGAATAATCAAAGATGTGTTACTGAGTGCGAACGCGTCTGCAGACCGGTAATCACCTGTTGGACCAGAGCTCCCTCCTCCGCGCGACTTGACACAAGGGCGACCGCACTGCAACTGCGAGCAGATCGCACGCCTGACGGGTTTTATACCAGAAACCGCCAAGGACGCACATACGCCTGTTTCCGCGTAGATTTGGCTCATACAGAGTTCCCTTCTTCGCCACGATCATATTATCGCACTACGATTGTTTTCCGCAGTGTTACTTCGCATACACACTCGAGTACAGTTACTTATTATAGGATAATGGTTCCGCCCTTTTGCAAACATACGGTTTTTTTTTCTTTTTACCAAAGATGTTTCAGCATCTTTGTACCATAATCAGTGTGTCTGAATTTACATCGTTTGCTTTGCAGACGACAAGCTATTCAGTGCAGGGCACCATACAGTTGGTCCGGCAAAACTAGATTATGAAATATCACGATAAGAAGCAAAACGAATAAAAATTTTATTTAGGTCTCACTTTGTTAAATCAGTTACTACCTAAAATATGTTAACATTTTACACTTTTCAATAAACAAAAGCCCACTGATAATGGCACAGGGATGTTGAAACATTTTTGATTAAAAGGAAAAAACAGTGTGTTTCAAAAATGTGGAAACCATATCCTATAATCTAACTGCAAATGCGGAAAGAAAGGACAAGAGCTGCAGATCAAAAAGATGAATTCTTACTTATTTTTACGTGTGTTCCCAAACATTTGCGGGAGAAGCTGTGAGATAGTTGTGTAAACAAATCGTACCGATAACTTCGTGGTCATTCTTTATCGAAATTAAATGCTACACCTCCTGTGTACTTTATTTGTAGCAGGATTTTAATAAAAACAAATGCATAATTTCTTACTAACACATACACATAATCTTGCTGCTCGAGTTGTATTTAAGAGGAATTTTTATCAAACAACACATTTAATGTGTAAAAACACAAATATAACACGAACAGAAATTGCACAACGTCTGGTGCCTGTTTCACCTTCATTAAAAAGTGATATGCACGTGAATGTTAAACAGCTGATTAATATACGTTTTCGGCTTGCGTAGAAGCATCTGTTGTATCATTGAATTATGGAAATATCTCCGCAGGAAGGTTACAAACTGCTGACTTACAGCTCAGAACAATGATCGGGAAATTAAATAAATACTGTAACCTTATAATGGTGACATCATAACCCTTTTACAGACAGCAAGATGGATGACATTAGCAGCAGGTGCAACTCCTGGAACCGATGTAGCCAACGTTGCGGCTAGACGGCCTGTTTTACAGATAACACACGAATATTTCAGCAGCCACTTGCATATTTTGCCTTTTGTCGAACAACCAGATGTCGCCTTGAAACGATCTCGAATATTCTAATGCAGTAGCATCTCAATGTCACAGATTCCAAATGTTGAAGACTTGCATGCATTCATCACTCTGTATGCGGACATTTGTTACTGTGTGGAAAAAATGATCCAGATACAACGCATAGAACATGCAGTGGGTGACGCCACAGAACTCACGTACGTATGACGAAGCGATGTTTATGTACACGCAGTGACAGGATAAATGATGGGAAAAGGCTCCATCATCTTACCACTATATTCCGCACGTCGTTTTCAGGCATCTTGACGCTCTCCTCAATCGCTTAGATGGAAATTCCTAAGTAAAAATGATCTTCTGGATTAGGATTTTAACTCGGTTATTTGACTTTCATTAGGGACTCTTATTAAAAGTTTAACTTAAGCGCATATCGTCGCTAATCGTATGTCGTAAATTTGTGACACACACACACACAAGTCAAGCCATCAACATGGGCATCATTACTTCATTGTCTTACACACTCTTTGTAAGTAAGACTAACTGTTTTTTTTTAGGAAGGTGGGGAACTCATGACACTAAAAAAAGAAAGAATACGGAGCACATACTTTGACCCTCTGCACTTGGATATTCATCCATTCCAGCATAAAAAAGAGGGAAGATCTGACGACGCTGATGGAAAATTAATTACAGCACGGTTTTTAACCAGTGCGTGTTCTAAACTGCATTTATTTCGTGCGTCTCATCCAAATTAAATTTTCGAGTCTTGTTAAGCATGACAAACTCCCGCTCGAAATAATAACTTAGACCGTGATTTACTAAGCGACGATCATGGAAGCAATTCGAAGACATTTTTGACGTAGACGATAGTAAAACGAGACGCGTAACTAAAGGTACTAAGTAATGAATAACAATAAGTTACAGGTGTACACAACAATAGCGTTTCTACTGCTTCCATCAGTTCAGAACATCTCAAGCTTTGTACATTTTTGAAGCTGGGAAACCGTCAGAACGTTCCACCTCACGTATTACTTCCGGTGTACAGTAGTAAAATTTTTGAATCAGTGTCAGTTGGGGAAAAATAGATTTATTTACTGCTCGCTCTCTGTCTGAGCTTTAGATAAATTGTTGACAAAATTAATGAGGTAGTTAAGAAAATTCGCTCTATTACATTAGCTTTGATCATAATATTGTTAAATATTAATCCCGTTAACTGTGAATGAATATTCGTGATCATTAAAGCGTAAGTTTTATTTGTATTTCATGGCTGATATACTCTCTAACCACCTCCCAGGTTTTCATATTAGTGACGCCCTTTGTTATGTTCTCATGTTGTATAATATCTTTATAAGATAAAAAGAAGGAACAAATAAAATACAGATATACAGGTATAGATTCATAATAACTGATTATCAGTTCGTTATGGCTATTGAAAACCATTTTGTATACAGCTTCCAGGCGGTAATTCTATGGTCTGTGGTATTTTTATGAAGGCGTTCTGAAAATTAGTGCCTCCAAATTTCTTACGTGAAAACTCTTAAGGATTTTCCAATAAAACAAACGTCGTTAGGATTCTACTTCTTTATTGTTCATGCCACATGGATTGTTCGAAGGCATTACTTTTCAGCGGGCCTTCGTATTTCGAGTAGCATCTATTAATTGATGCGATCGTGATCTCTGTATCACGGACGTTCCCTACTTCCTGGTCGGTATGTAATTGCCAGTATAGTTAAATCAGTAATAGATTGTCTACATTAGTGTTTCACATGGTGTGACTTTGAGAAAGCTATTCCACTAGATGTGTACATCACTGCACGGAAGAAATATCTACAGTAATTTCATATACTATGCGTTAAAATGTGAGAAACGGCCAGCTAAAAAGGAATCAACAAATCTCTTACACTGCTTTTAGACAAAATGGAAGATTATTAACGTCTGCTACCATAGGCTATTAGGATAAAAGCTTACTCCCTGAAGATAGTACGTAGTAATTCTAATCGCTTCGGTGTATATGACCTTGATCGTGAGACGACTTCTGAAGTGGCTAAAAATTTCAAATGCTTTATTTTTAATGTCTAACTACAAGCACAGAAACTCGATATTAGCACACGTAAATTTCCCTCTGTAATCCTTCGAAAGCACGCACATCTCGCACCTGTACAACGCTGATTCTAAAATTTTACTATATCCTTCTGTATTTTATATTGAAGTCTTACGTGGCTTGTTCAAAATATTTCTGTATTTTGAATGTATACACGAGCGTTATTTCCATAGACGAAACGAAGTAAACGGAAGCTAAAATAAAGCTTGGCGTCTACTGCTGTAAGGCAATGCCTGAATATAAGTGGAAATTGTGTAACACAATGTAATAGCAAGCGTTATTTAAAAGTGAGAGTACATGAGTTACAGCAAAAGTGAAATCGATTACGTTTTTCACAAACCTTTTGACTACGATAAAAGCCTTCGTACATATATTTCATAAGTCCTACACTTGCCGAAGAAGTGGGTCTACATTGTTAATAGCAGCTGTTATAGTATTGTAGTAAGATTTTCTTCTTGTTCTGTGCATTTTGGTTTCGGTCTGTCACCTAGTTTCTTGGATTATAACTTGCCGGAATATACACTACCAGAAATGAAAATGAGTACACGACGTCGATTTTGATCCGATGACGGCACGTGCTATATGGGGTAGTAGATCTACTGATAATGGTTTCAACATCGTCCTCCGACAGATAGGGTAGCAGTATTGCTACAAGAGCGTCATCTGTGTCTACTCTTCAATAGGAAACGCTCACAGACAGAATGATCAGCGTGGTGCAGACGTGTGATGAAAGCAGGCAACCATGCCAGGGAGAAGCACTCGTGCTCCCTACAGCCAACTGAGTGAGTTTGAAAAGGGGGTAAAATTGTGTCCTTCCGAGTGCCGGGATGGATCTTTCGGAGAACTGTCACTAAAGTACGAGTATGATGTACTGCGCTAGTTGTACAAGATTGCTTGAGTCACTGGTCACGTTAACTTTCTTACAGTAGAAGACGAGGTTCTGGACGTCCTCGCAGGACAGACGCCAACAAGAATCGTTGTATCATAAGGCCAGCCGTGGCAGATCGGACAGCTACCACGCAGAGATAAGAGGCTTTTGAGCTCAGATGTCTCAATACGAACTGTTGCGAACCGGTTATTAACAGTGGAAAAATCAGCACTCACACCCCTGGCCTCTCTTGCACTAACACCACACTATTGACGTGCACACCTCGACGGTGCCATCAGAAGATCACTTGGAATGGCGTGCCGTGGTCCCCGCGATGAAAGCAGATTCTGCCTGGATGCAAGTGATGGTTGTCCGCGCGTACGACGTAGATCTGGTGAGCGGTGTTTCGTGGAGTACGTTCGTCCAAGCCACACTGGTCCACCCACAAGCCTTATGGTCTGGGGTTCAACAAGCTACAGCTGTCGTTCACCTTTGGTCTTTCTGGAGGTGATGCTAGCCAGCACTCGATACGTGCTGAATTTTGTTAGATTCTTTTACCGTTCCAGCAACAGGAAGATGATGATGTTCCAACAGGATAATGCTCGCCAGCACACTCCCTGTAGAGCCCAACATGCTCTGCAAGATGTGCAGCAACTTCCCTGGCCAACACGATCTACGGACTTTTCTCCAATCGAGAACGTTTTGGACAAGATGGGTCGATAAGTGTTTCTTGTGACGCGTCAACAACAACCCTTACAGAACTACGTGATCAGATCGAGCAGTCATGGCATAACAAATCCAACGATAGTATTCGCCATCTGTACGATCGACTGGATGCCAGAGTCAGCGTCTGCATTGCCACTCGTGGATGTTACACCACATACTAGTACGGGTGATTCAGCATGAGTCGATATCTCGTACATCAGAACCTCTTTTGCTATTGATCTGTAAATGAAACCATTTCATATAAATGGCCGGCCGGCGTGGCCGAGCCGTTCTAGGAACTACAGTCTTGAACCGCGCGCCCGCCACGGTCCTTAGGTTAGTTAGGTTTAAGCAGCTCTAAGTTCTAGGGGACTGATAACCTCAGAAGTTAAGTCCCATAGTGCTCAGAAGCATTTGAACCATTTTTCATATAAATGCGTAGACTTCCGCGGCCAGAGTCAGCCGATATAAAAGTTTTCTGGGTATGGTACCGCGTCATAATGTATAAAAATACTGCTGGAGAGAAATCAACGTTTCGGCCACGGTTGCGGTGGTCTTCTTTTGGGTCTACTGGTGCGTTCAGGCTATGCAGTGTCCTTAATATTTTGTTGTTACTGTTCACTGCACATGCCATTACGTTATAATTTAAAAGATTCAAAAATGGTTCAAATGGCTCTGAGCACTATGGGACGCAACTGCTGAGGTCATTAGTTCATTTGAGCATCACTTAGAACTTAGAACTAGTTAAATCTAACTAACCTAAGGACATCACAAACATCCATGCCCGAGGCAGGATTCGAACCTGCGACCGTAGCGGTCTTGCGGTTCGAGACTGCAGCGCCTTTAACCGCACGACCACTTCGGCCGGCCAAAAGATAGGTCGTCTCATTGGTCACTTAAGGAAGAATGAGAGGGAACTTTATTTTAATAGGTTATTGCGATGGAGGTAGAACGTGACCTCCTATGTCTATTGGCTTTTGTGTCATGTGCCTTGATTGGTGGTCACCGTCGAATGAGAAGTTGGCTGCTGTTTACCAAATGCTGGACGTCGGACGCGCGGCGGCAGTTACTCGCCGGTAGTGCTCGTGCCTCGTGTTGACAGTGCGGTCTGTTGGGCTCTGATTGTTGGCAGCCTAGATTGGGCAAGCCTGAGTCCATTCATGTTATTAGGGTGTTTAAGTATTTCGATGGCCTCTCTGATTTTGCGTTTCGTCAAAACCGGCTGCTTGGCCAACACACAGGCTTCGCTGAATTTTCTTTTCCGCAGTCTTGCTGATGTTCTGCCACTGCAGATTTGTTGTGTTGCCCTAGACAAATATAGCGCTCGTGTTCCCGAATGCGCGTTGCTGTTGGCCTGTCAGTCTCGCCTATGTATGCCTCTTCACATTCGCATTTTCCCGTGTACACACCTGCAGTGTGTAGTGCATCCACCTTGTCCTTAGTGGAACCTAGCAGGTCCTGGATACCGCGACCAGTATAGAAGACAGGCTGCACCCCAACCCGGCGAAGGTGTTTGCCCATGCAGTCAGTAACATTTTTCACATAAGGTAAGCGCACTGTTGGTTACAGTTTCTCTATTTCTTGCTTACCTTTCTTGCTTGCGTTCGTCGACAAGTCTGTGTGGATCGACTAATGGCTGTAGCCATTGGCGAGAAACGTTGTGCGTAGCCTTTTAAGCTCAGATGTGATGTTTTGTGCATCACTTAGGCGCTGCGCACGGATTGCCAAAGAACGGATGATCGAGTTCTTCTGCGCTGGGTGGTGGCAGGAATGGGTGTGCAGATACCTGTCTGTTAAATTTTAACGGAATGGCATGCGCAGTGAACAGTAACAACAAAATATAAGGGACACTGCACCAGTAGACCCAGAAGAAGGCAGCTGCAACCGTGGCCGAAACGTTGATTTCTCTCCAGCAGTAGTTTTATACACTTGCACTGTACCACGCCCAGAAAACTTTTATGTCGACGAAATCATTTCATGTACTCCGTACGCACTGTTGTAAAAATAAACCTTGAATTAACTGGAAACCTCTCGAAGAGTGTACTTATTTTCTCCCGGCACTGTATATTTATGAGAAACGAGTTGCACCTAAAGCCATGAAATGTCACGATAGTACCGGCTTTGCTAGGAAAGAAGATGGCAGACTTCTGTGCATTGGTAGAATGCTAGAGGAATGCAATCAGTCTACAGTCTATGGAGGACATTGCTTGCAAAACTTTCATATGACTCATCCCAGAATAGTGCTGAGCTATGTGTGACCTGTACCAGACAGCGCTAGGAAGGATACTGGACGTATGGGAAGATGTGCAGCACGAACAGTCACAGGTTTTTTGATCCATGGGAGAACGTGAATTAGGTGCTGGAAAAACGGAACTCGCAAATGCTTGGAGGTAGTCGCAAACTTTCCCGTGAAAATATATTTAATAAATTTCAAGGATCAACTTTATGCAATGACTTCGGGAATACACTACAACTCCCTGCGTATCGCTGCCACGGGATCGTGAAGACAAAATTGGACTAATTACAGCATGCACAGAGGGTCTTAAGTGATCGTTCTTCCCGTGCTCGATAAGTGAACGGAATAGGAAAAATTCCTAATAACTGGAGAACTGGAAGTACCTGGGTCAAGCGCTTCGCGTTTATTAGGAGAGTACGGCTGTAGATGTAGGTATAAACGTAAACCTGTACATTTCATTTCCCTGTTTCCTGTGTCTCGTATTCTTACGTCTTATTTCCTTTCCAGAGTCCTTTAAATCCAGTTTGTTTTCGTCATGGTTCGATTTAGTTCGTGCTGTTATAGTTGTCTCAGACACCGCATTGCAGTCGCACCTTTATAGATGTTATGAGTCAGCTGACCTGAGAAACATTTCTTTTAAGTTTACACTCAGCGAGTACAAACCCATATAATCGTATGTTTTTATATACACTGAAACTTGTATCGACAAGCATATTCAAAAACAGAGATATGTAAACAGGCAGAATACGACGCTGCTGGCGCAGTTGTTAGACCGGTTACTGCTGCTACAATGGCAGGTTGTCTAGATTTAAGTGAGTCTGAACGTGGTGTTAAAGTCGGCGAGCGAGAGTTGGGACATGGCACCTCCGAAGTAGCAATGAGGTGGTGATTTTCCCGTACGGCCATTTCACTACTGTTAATATCAGGAATCCGGTGAAACATCAAATCTCCGATATCCCTACGGCTGGGAAAAGATCCTGCAAGAACGATATCAACGACGACTGAAGAGAATCGTTCAACGTGGCAGAAGTGCAACCCTTCCTCAAATTGCTGCAAATTTGAATGCTGGTCCATGAACAAGTGTCAGCGTGCTAACCATTCAACGAAAACTCATCGATATGGGCTTTGGTGTACCCTTGACTACTGCACGAACTACCATTTACCCTTTGCCTAGGCCTCTCAACACCAACATTGGACTGCTGATGAATGGAAACATGTTGCCTGCTCAGAGGAACCTCGTTTCAAATTGCATAGAACGGATGGATGTGAGCGGGTACGGCGACAAGCTGTTGAATCCATGGGCCATGTGTGTCAGCAGGGGACTTTTCGAACTGGTCGAGCCACTGTATTGGTGTGGGGCTTGTACAGTTGGAGTTAGATGGGACCCCTGATATGTCTAGATACGACTCGCACAGGTAACTTGTACGTAAACATGCCGTGTAATCAGCTGCATCCATTCATGTCCATTGTGCATTCCGACGGACTTGGGCAATTCCAGCAGGACAATGCGACAACCAATAGAACTGCTTTAGAGTGACTCCAGGAACACTCTTATGATTTAAACACTTCCGCCGGCCACCAAACTCCCCAGACATGAAAATTATTGAGCATATCTGAGATGCCTTGCAACGTGCTCTTTCGGATTTATGGACAGCCCAGCAGGATTCATGGTGTCAGTTCCCTCCATCAATACTTCAAACATTAGTCGAGTCCATACCACCTCGTGTTGTGGC
The DNA here is from genome assembly GCF_023864275.1 of Schistocerca cancellata. Classification (NCBI taxonomy): domain Eukaryota; kingdom Metazoa; phylum Arthropoda; class Insecta; order Orthoptera; family Acrididae; genus Schistocerca; species Schistocerca cancellata. The sequence goes on along the minus strand of NC_064630.1, from coordinate 613,743,071 downwards.
ACTTCTGGATGCTCGCGTGGGCCCTATACGATATTTGTCAGATGTACCACTTTCTTTGGCTCTTCAGTGTATGTCGTCTCTGCTCTCGCTCGGATATGGCAGAAAGAACAGACACTATTTTAATCCTGTAGCCACTATGAATCAAGACACAAAGGCAATACCCACTGGCATTTAATTACGTGAATTCCTATGTGTCTTATATTACCTCGTAAAATGATTTCAGATAACTCCAAACCACGACCAGCAATCACAAATTCTGCAGCTTTCGTTTGAGGTGTAACAGTAGTCTGTCACCTCTTCTCTTGGACAAACAGTTTGGTCTTTATTAATTAGTAATCGACCTACATTTCTTTACTATCTTCCTTTTGCATTTTTTACAGTAGTAATAGATTTTATTTAGGTAAGTAAAATTTTTGATAGAGAAGCGCTTATTTTTTATTTGGCACTAGTATTAAGTTGAGTGTACTAGACGTGATTTAATATTGATGCGGACGTGTAATTTCTGGTAAAAGTGCTCCACCAGAAATTAAATAAAAATTCATGGCCCGAAACGTAGAGAAGTTAGATAAAAGCAACTTTCGAAGTGCCATACTTTCTGGTCCACTTTTACGCTGCCAGCCTGCTCGGCTTTTTCGACCTTCTCGACGTCAGGAAGTGGAACAACAGCAGCGCGCGCAGACCGGTGGCCTTTCCATTTCATATCTGGCTGCACGGCGCGCCTGCATTGTTCCGGTTTACTCGCGGGACCGGCGAATGGAGTGCTGGCCGAGAGAGAGCCGAGCACCCTGTCATCAGGCGAGATGCAGACGCAGAACTTTTGGTCATCACCGAGTTTCACTGCTGAGCTGTCACGCAAGTATCATGAGTAGGTTACAGTCAATTACTGTTTCGTATCAGAGAGTACGTATGTTTGAAAATCGACAGTCGTGTAAGCTACAGTCGTGTATGTTGGTATCTCAAAACATAATGACAGTCCAACAAAAAGTAAACCAGAGAAATTTTAACACAGTGAACTAAGGGCTGTATCACAGGAGCCTCTAAAGTGGAAATGTTGTTTTCTTTATTCGGTCTGTAGACCCCAAACTCTTCCCGCCACAAGATCTTCCAACCAGCAGAGGTTTTATGCGAATAACTATCAATTAACACTAAATACTTAAGCTGATGGAGTTTCTCAGAGATTTTCACATTACGGGGTCAAACCCTAAAACTTTTATGCTGTTGCCTCTCGATTCTGTTCTTGTGGTTCATCTTAAAATTATGGTGTTCATAAAAATGAAAAACTGTCCGTGGGTAATAACCCTAAGGGACTGTTTTAGCACCATTACTGTGCACGATATGCATAAGTGACGTAGGATACCTGCCGATGACGTTGTTATACAGGGCGTAACTACCTTGCCTTTACAGACTTTTAATGGATTATAGTGGGGACCAAGACGGTTAAAGTTAGCGAAGGAATTAACAACCAGGAACGTACTGAATTCCCACTACGTGTAGAACAGATAACGCACATTGCTCTGTGACTCCTGCTGCTTCTCTTCTAGGTTTTTCACCTGCCTCGAGATGAATGGGTGTTTGTGTTGTCCTCATCATTTCATCATCATCCAGGAAAGTGGCGAAATTGGACTGAGCAAAGGTTGGGAAATTGTACGGGCGCTGATAACCACGCAGTTGAGCGCCCCACAAACCAAACATCATCATCATCATCATCTTCTGGGTTCGCTTACAAGCAGGGCTCCATGTGCCGACCACACAGATACGATACCTCCATACCATATTCTGGTACACGCTATCACTGATCCCTGTACCTTCAGCATTGGTCGTAGCCACAACCCACGCTAGAAGGTCTTCTTTGGATGCCTCAGAGGTCTTGCCCGTCAAGGATTTCATGTGACCCCGCACATAGTAGTCTAGCAGGTTTAAGTCGGGAAAACTTGCAGGTCAAGTAATTGGGCCACTACGACCCATTCACTGTTGCCCAAGTTGTTGGTCAAGATGATCTCCGACAGCACGTGAAAAATGACGTGGTGCGCCATCGTGCTGAAATATATTTTGACACACATGCTGTGGCACATCTTCCAAGAGCCCTTGCACTATGCTGTGAAAGAATCATAAGTACCCATCAGATGTTTTAAATGTAGATACGGCCCAATCACACGTCCATCCAGCAACCTGGCACAAATGTTTAGACCGTATTGCTCTTGGATCTAATTGGGGTTGGGTGGTGGAGGGGCGCCATATGCAGTTTTTTATCAGCCTACACGCCGCTGTTGTGGAAACTGGTAACACCTTCCCTGGTGGACACATGAGAAGGACTCGCCAAGGAAAGTCGGGCTCGGAGAAAGATCCACCTGCACAAGTGGGCTCATGATGCAAAGTCCTGTGGCTGCATTGTCTGCACCTCCTGAGGGTTGTCTGGGTGTTGCCGCTGCTCATGCGGAACATGCTAGACAGTCTGGTGAACCATATTCACTCTACTTGCTATGCTGCTGGTACTTATCGTCGCGTCCTCTTCCACAGCATGGAGTACAGCCTCTTCAGACTCAGGTGTAACGTGCAACAATGGAGCACCACAGTCTGCCCCCCTGGTGGTGAATGCACAGGTTTCCGAGTGCCCATGGCACACTGTAGCAAAGAGGGAATGTGGAGGTGTCTGACACTGTGGAAAATGCTCCGCATACAACCGACTGGCTACCTTTCCACTGCACTGCGCTTCTCCGTTCAACAAAGTCATGTCGCCGTATTCCGCAAACATGTTTTCCTCATGGTCAACAGCAACACACTGAAAATGAAATGTAGCTAAAGCTTGCATTCGGCGCTGCAGTGATTACTAATGTACAGTGGTATTGTATGAACAAAGACCACATTCGCCCGCATCTCGCGGTCGTGCGGTAGCATTCTCGCTTCCCACGCCCGGGTTCCCGGGTTCGATTCCCGGCGGGGTCAGGGATTTTATCTGCCTCGTGATGGCTGGGTGTTGTGTGATGTCCTTAGGTTAGTTAGGTTTAAGTAGATCTAAGTTCTAGGGGACTGATGACCATAGATGTTAAGTCCCATAGTGCTCAGAGCCAAAGACCACATTCATAATGGCATGTAAAAATTTCTCTTCGCGAAACACAACCCAACCGAATGGAATGTGAAGAAATCCGTAGTGGACATGTAAGATTAGGTGATAGATGAATGACGTCCCTAATACATAGTCAACTGCACCAAAAATGCTGGAAATTTGAACGTTTATTTTGTTACTTGCAAGGGAAGCCCCCTCAATTTAGTAATATGGCCTAGTGGATAGCCCGTCAAAAACTGAACGTAAATCAAGCATGAAAACAGGAAAAAGGTGTACTGAACTATGAGAAAAAAGCAAAATGGAAACAATGAACGGCCCAAGCTCAAGATATGCAACATAAAGCACATTGTAGGAACGTCGGCGTCGTGGTTTTGTGTTTATGTTGTTGGGTTACGAAGGGGCAGATCCGTGTTACAAGTCTGTCTCCAAGCCTATTTTTTTCACAAAGTTTTGAGCTGTCCGCCCGGTCATTCACGTGCCTGCTCGCTGTATTCAAATATGTGTCTGCGTCAAGGTGTAACGTCCGTTTGCAACAGCGGAAATGTAAGGAAGGGACGACCAGACATACGGAACTCCTATTTGTTCTACACAAGTACGATGCGTTATGACTCTCACGTTCCGATTTGAAAACTACCACTTTCGAATTCCTTTGTTGTAACATAGTTTACACTCGTTTGTTTGCTGTTTTCATTTCTGTGAGAGATCTACGACGCATCTCATCTGCTCTCACTATTCATCACATTTACTTGCTAGAGTAATATATACTTACCACAAGACTCATATTCTACAGGCAGTGTGTAGTATAATAATTGACAGGACTAAAGAATTAGAACACACACACAGTGACCGGACGGACAGTTCATAACTTTGTGAAAAAAATGGAGCTTGAGGGAGATTAGACACACATATCTCCCCCTTCGTACTCCAATACCACGACCGCAAAACCACAACGCCGTCGTTACCGCGGCGCTCGATGCTGCTTATCGTGAGCTTCGACCGTTTACTCATTCGATTTTTCATAAGTCAGTACACCGTCCTCCTGTTTTGACGCATGATCCGTGTTCAGTTTTTGACGGGTCATCCACTGGGTCATCTTACCACTAAATATAAGGGGGGATCGATGGGAAATTTCCCTTGTTAGCGTGTAGCAGGAGAACGGTACGTTTCTGGACATGAGTTCCTATGCAGAAATTACTTGGTTGTCTTAGTCCCCATTACAAGTCCTCGAGGTCTGCAAAAGGAACTTAGTTACACCATTTGTACAGAGAAGTCACAGCGCTAGTGAAATGTCGTAAGAACTGAAAAGGATCAACGTCTGATGCAGGGATCAGCATCTACAACCACGCCTACACCCCGCAAATCACATTGTGGTGCTTTGTGTACCACTATAACACAGGCAGACCTCCCTCCCCCCCCCCCCCCCCCCATTTCCTCTTCCAGTTGCCAATGATGCATCGCAAACAAATGTAACGTGCTGTGTATAAATACACTACTGACCATTAAAATTGCTACACCAAGAAGGAATGCAGATGATAAACGGCTATTCATTGGACAAATATATTATACTAGAACTGACATGTGATTACATTTTCACGCAATTTGGGTGCATAGATCCTGAGAAATAAGTGCTCATAACAACCACCTTAGGCCGTAATAACGGCCTTGATAGGCCTGGCCATTGAGTCAAACAGAGCTTGGGTGGCGTGTACAGGTACAGCTGCCCATGCTTCGACACGGTACCACAGTTCGTCAAGAGTAGTGACTGGCGTATTGTGATGAGCCAGTTGCTCGGCCACCATTTACCAGACGTTTTCAATTGGTGAGAGATCTGGAGAATGTGCCGGCCAGGGCAGCAGTCGAACATTTTCTGTATCCAGAATGGCCCGTACAGGACCTGCAACATGCGGTCGTGCATTATCTTACTGAAATGTAGGGTTTCGCAGGGATCGAATGAAGGGTAGAGCTACGGGTCGTAACACATCTGAAATGTAACGTCCACTGTTCAAAGTGCCGTCAGTGCGAACAAGAAGTGACCGAGACGTGTAACCAGTGGCACCCAATACCATCAAGCCGGGTGATACGCCAGTATGGCGATGACAAATACACGCTTCCAATGTGCGTTCACCGCGATGTCGCCAAACACGGATGCGACCATCATGATGCTATTAACAGAAGCTGGATTCATCCGAAAAAATGAAGTTTTGCCATTCATGCACCCAGGTTCGTCGTTGAGTACACCATCGCAGGCGCTCCTGTCTGTGATGCAGCGTCAAGGGTAACCGCAGCCATGGTCTCCGAGCTGATAGTCCATGCTGCTGCAAACGTTGTCGAACTGTTCGTGCAGGTGGTTGTTGTCTTGCGAACGTCCCCATCTGTTGACTCAGGGATCGAGACGTGGCTGCACTATCCGTTACAGGCATGCGGATAAGATGCCTGTCATCCCGACTGCTAGTGATACGAGGCCGTTGGGGTCCAGCACGGCGTTCCGTATTACCCTCCTGAACCCACCGATTCCATATTGTGCTAACCGTCATTGGATCACGACCAACGTGAGCAGCAATGTCGCGATACGATAAACGGCAATCGCGATAGGCTACAATCCGACCTTTATCAAAGTCGGAAATGTGATGGTACGCATTTCTCCTCCTTACACGAGGCATCACAACTACGTTTCACTAGGCCACGGCGGTGAACTGCTGTTTATGTATGAGAAATCGGTTGGAAACTTTCCTCATGTGAGCACGTTGTAGGTGTCGCCACCGGCGCCAACCTCGTGTGAATGCTCTGAAAAGCCAATCATTTCCATATCACAGGATCTTCTTCCTGTCGGTTAAATTACGTCTCTGTAGCACGTCATCTTCGTGGTGTAGCAATTGTAATGGCCAGTAGTGTATATCTTCAGTTCAAAAAGTCCCAAGACTGAAGTCATTTCTGGAGTACAAGCGATGTCAGCTCAGTAAGTAAGTTGATAGCTTGAACTAACAACTCTAAACAACAGACGTGCATTCGCTCGGTCGGTTGTGAGCAGGAAGTGTTAAGTGGTGGGTGTGCAGCCATAGTGTGTTAACAGTATCGTGTCGTAAATCGTGAATTTCCAAATCACGTGTTCAAGATATTCAACAGAATGGTTTTAAGAAGAGAAAAGTATGTACAAAAATGTCCCGGATATCTTGACTTCCGAGCAAAAACCACGACATTTGTACGCCTTCTACGGCTTGATTCAAATGCAAAATTCGGGAACTTCTTTTACGGACAGAATAATTGTCGTGAACCGACGAAACTACTTTCGTTTGGCCATAGCAGTGGATTCTTTGACTTCTGTAGGAGAATGCTCATCAAACGAGAACACCTGAAATATTATTTCATTTTATTACATTAATGAATAAAAGATTTACTTAGCTTTGACACACTTCTTGGCCACAGGATTGTGGCATAATTTACAACTCTCATTGACTATGAAGCATCACTTGATGCACTAAGTAACACGCTGTCCACTTTTCACACAATGTTCAGCATTTACAACAGCATATTTTCATCTAAAACTTTAACAGCTTGTTGGTCCTACAACACGTTGTTTACTGCTGTGGCTGAGGTCTCGAATCGGGCTGAGCGTTGCGGAAAGGGGAGATGTGGTCTTCCGGAGCGCCTCCCATATGTCGTTGCGTATTGCAGCGAGCCCTCACTAATGCCTACATCTACATCGATACTCTGCAAATCACATTTAAGTGCCTGACAGAGGGTTCATCGAACCACCTTCACATGTTTCTATTATTCCAATCTCGTATAGCGTACGGAAAGAATGAACACCTATATCTTTCTGTACGAGCTATGGTGATCGTTCCTCCCTATGTAAGTCGGTGTCAACAAAATATTTTCGCATTCGGAGAAGAAAGTTGGTAATTGGAATTTCGTGAGAAGATTCCGTCGCAACGAAAAACGCCTATCTTTTAATGAAGTCCATCTCAAATCCTGTATCATTTCTGTGACACTCTCTCCCATATTTCGCGATAATAGAAAATGTGCTGCCTTTCTTTGAACTTTTTCGATGTATTCCGTCAGTCCTATCTGGTAAGGATCCCATTCCGCGCAGCAGTATTCTACAATAGGACGGACAAGCGTAGTGAAGGCAGTCTCCTTAGTCGGTCTGCTACATTTTTTTGTGTCCTGTCAATAAAACGCAGTGTTTGGTTAGCCTTCCCCACAACAATTTCTATGTGTTCCTTCCAATTTAAGTTGTTTGTAATTGTAATACCTAGGTATGTAGTTGAATTTACGGCTTTTAGATTGGACTTATTTATCGTGTAACCGAAGTTTAACGAGTTCCTGTTAGCACTCATTGATTGTTTCTTGCCACTAACATACTTCACATACGATGAGAATCTCTTTGGATTTTCTGCCAGGTTTCGAGACAAAGTTTCGTTATTGAAACTGTTATAGGCATCTCGCATTGAAGTCCGCGCTAATTTTAGAGCTTCTGTAAAAGATCGCCAATCTTGGGGATTTTGCGCCCGTTTAAATTTGGTATATATGTTTAGTTGTTTCTGCAACAGTGTTCTAACTCGTTTTGTGTACCAAGGAGGAGCAGCTCCGTCGTTTGTTAATTTATTTGGTATAAATCTCTCAACTGCTGCCGATACTATTTCTTTGAATTTAAGGCCATCTGGTCTACACTTATATTATTAATTTGGAATGAGTGGAGATTGTCTCTCAGGAAGGCGTCAACTGAATTTTTATCTGCTTTTTTGAATAGGTATATTTTTCGCTTATTTTTCGAGGATTTGTGGATTAAAATATTGAATCTTGCTACGACAACCCTGTGTTCACTAATCCCTGAATCGGTTTTGATGCTCGTTATTAAATACTCAGGATTATTTGTTGCTAAGAGGTCATGGGTATGTCTGGGTATTGATTAGTGATGATTGGTGTGCCACAGCGACCTCTGAACGATACCCCAATAATCACCGGTGACGAGACTTTGTGTTATCGACATAAATCTACCACAAAACGTTAAAGTGCAGAAATTGATATGAAGGCTCTCCCTTTGACGACATTTCCGACATTAAAGCCAATGGGACGCTCGAGCTGAACACGCAAAATAAGTCACTTTCTGATAGCTCACATAGTTGTATGAAAGTTCTGTGCGGTGTTCTCAAGTAAGAGGAGGCTACGTAGGACACCTGATGCATTAAAACCACCATCTTAACTTTTTGCAACTTTTTTTATTAATACAGCCTCGAAATTTTAGGATTGATGGCGTAGGTGGATAGACCAGCCATTTTGTAATTGCACAATTGACAGAAAAACAGGAAAATATCTCAAGAGGAGCAGCGCCTTTCGTCAACGGTTCGCTTGGTAAGTGTGAAAGCGGTACACAGATTCTCATCGGATTCCAGTGGCAGATACTACGAGAGAGGCGTTGAGCATCCCGGTGCAGCTAATTGTTAAATTTCTGGGAATTACATTCCTGGATACGTCAATCAATGTACTGCTTCCTCTTATGTACACAGTATGTCGTATATTGCGTGAAAGACCACGAAGGTGAAATTAGGAAGATTCGAGTTCGGTGTGTGTATGAAGTCCTAAGGGACTTCAACTGCTGAGGTCATCGGTCCCTAGCCTTACACACTACTTAAACTAATTTATGCTAAGAACAGCATACACACACACACACACACACACACACACACACATACACATGCCAGAGGAGGACTCGAACCTCAGGCGGGAGGAGCCGCGCAATCTGTGATATGGCGCCTTGACCACGCCGCCATTCCGCGTGGCATTCGAGTTCACACGCAGGCTTATCAACAGTCGTTTTTCCCTTGCATCATTCGCAACTGGAATAGGAAATGGGGGGAGGGGGGGTGTCTGCCTGTATTATAGTGGTACACAAAGAAACTAACATTAATGTGACTTGCGGGGTGTGGACGTGATTGTAGATGTATTTTATGCTTCCGTTTGTTATTACGAGGTACAGAATAGTAAATAAATTAAACAACTGCGGTAAACTGTTTTTCTTCAACATTTTGTAATTTTCGTGTTCAGGGGACGATTTGTCAACAACTGACTCGTATGACGTTGTATGCTAACCGGGGACCTAGAAACGACGGAGAGACTCCGTCCCCGCCGCAGCCGCAGTGGTCCACAACCCCACGACGACTATCGCAGTCCATTCCACCTCTCCACCGGGGGGTGGACTCAAATCCCTCCCCCCCCCCCCCCCCGTTATCCCATTAAAGTACTCACTGCAAACCTTTCATGCAAAATATGGAGGACAACGCTTGAATGGTGCTACGTGGTATGGTAGAAGCCACAGGCACCTCAAATGAGAACTTGCTAAGAGAGTGTACCATTATGAGCCAACGGGTGTTCCAAAATAGTCCTGCAAAGTCTACGTGCACACGTTGCTAGAGGGATCGAGTCTTAGGACAAGCTGAGAGTGTCTGTAGCAGAACGGATTGGTTTTCAGCGCATGCGTGACACTGTAACGTCATTTGTTCAATTTGGGCGTCAATGCCCTGCCAAATACAGTGCCGGCGCGCTAACCATTTCGTGCGAACAATTCCCCGTTCATCTAATGAACGTCGGCCGAAGAACCCGAGACAGAAGCCAATAGGTACTTTGTCAACTTCGGCAATAAGCGCACACGATTGTCCATTGTCATTTTTTACAAGAATCACACCCTGTTGAAGCGAAAGGTCATGCTGACGTGCAAAATATCGGCCCACTGCTGAGTTCTGAAAACTGTTCAATGAGTGAGGACAAGATGTGCGAATGCACGCAACAAAATCTTTTGATCTGGGTCTACTTCCGCGGCCTGTGCAATTTTTCTGTAGTGCAAGCGAAAAGATTCCAGCAATTCAGAGTCCTGTCCATCGATTTGGCAACAAGATGCAGCATTTGCATGAAAATCAGAGTCTGGGGCAATCGGAAGGGGATGTAGGGTGTGTGCATTGCCATCCTTTGCCGTAGGTCTGTACACAATTTCATATTGATACTGCGAAAGCAACAAAGCACATCGTTGCAATTTTTGAGCAATGCGTGTAGAAGCCGGCTTTGACGGATGAAATAAAGATTGCAAAGGCCTGTGATATGTCACTAAAAAGAATTTGTGACTAAACAGATAGTGATAGAATTTTGTCACACCATACAAAATAGAGAGAGCCTTTTTTTCTATTTGAGAATAATCGCACTAAGTCTGAGTTAACAACTTTGAGGCAAAGCAATAGGTTTCTCGTGTGCACCAATTCTGTGCGAAAACACAGCGCCGATTCCGTAGGAAGAAGCCTCGACTTGCAAAACTACTAGCTTGGTAAGGTCAAAATGCACTAAACATCTGTCACTGGGCAAGGAATTTTTGAGTTTCTGAAATGTGTTTTTAGTCCACACAAAACTAACATTTTTACGAGGCTAACGATATAATGGAGCCGTGATCTCAGCGGCATTCGATAAGAACCGAAAGTACTATGTCATCTCCCCAAGTATTGACTGCAATCCGCACACATTGCTGGAAACAGACAGGTCACGGATCGCAAGCAAATGAGATTTGAGCGGGTGCACACCCTGACTGTTTATCGCGTGACCTAAGTACTTTAGTTTAGTTTGAGAAAAGTCACACTTTTCGAGACGACACTTGTATCCCGCTTCTGACAACATTCGAAAACGAGTACGCAAATTGGCAATGTGTTCCTCTGGTGTACGACCTGAGATGACAATATCGTCTAGGTAATTTGAACAAAATGGCATTTTTGCAGTCAGTTGTTCCAAGTAACGTTGAAAAATGGCGGGCGCGGAAACATTGCCGAAGGGCAAACGCAGATACTTGAACAGTCCTAAGAGAGTATTTACAACAAACACTTCTGTGATTCTTTATGCAGTGGAATTTGCAAGTAGGCATCACGCATATCTATCTCAGAAAAGTAACGTCCTGCACCAAGTGTATCCATGAGTTTCTCAGGGCGAGGTAACACGTAAGTGTCAACTACTGTCTGTCGGTTGACTGTAGACTTGAAGTCAACACAAAGGTGAGTGCGACTGGAAGGCTTAGGCAACAAAATGAGAGGACTTGCCCACTGACTAGCTTGATTGCGAGTAATTACACCATTATTTTGACGTTTTGAATTGACTGGATACTTTTTCTCTGAAAGCAATTGGAACGCGGCGGGCGGGGAACAGTTTAGCCTGTGCATTGCCTTTCAATGTAACATGTCGTACAAGTTATTAGCTTTTCCCATTCCTTCTGAAAAGAGTTCAGGAAATTCTTTAAGTAAGCTAGCTACAGTGTCTTCTGCCGGCCGCGGTGGTCTAGCGGTTCTGGCGCTGCAGTCCGGAACCGCGGGACTGCTACGGTCGCAGGTTCGAATCCTGCCTCGGGCATGGGTGTGTGTGATGTCCTTAGGTTAGTTAGGTTTAAGTAGTTCTAAGTTCTAGGGGACTTACGACCTAAGATGTTGAGTCCCATAGTGCTCAGAGCCATTTGAACCATTTGAACAGTGTCTTCTGGGGTAAAAGCAGTCAGGGAAAGTACATTGTCTTGGATGCTTAGTCCAAACAAAACCGAATATGTTCTCACTGTGTCTTGATTTCAGCACAGTATAATTCACTGTCCTCATGTGAGATTTGCAAGTGGCAGGCAAACTACCCCTCCAAGCACTGGAATTTGTTTTCCATTGTAAGCGGTGAGGTGCTTGCTACATTTAGAAAGGCGTGGTGTGCCTGACTGTTCGTACGTGGCACAATTAAGCAAAGTTACTGAGGCACCTGTGTCTAACTGAAAGTTCACAAGAAGGCCAGCAATTCGTAATGAGGCAAATACACTCCTGGAAATTGAAATAAGAACACCGTGAATTCATTGTCCCAGGAAGGGGAAACTTTATTGACACATTCCTGGGGTCAGATACATCACATGATCACACTGACAGAACCACAGGCACATAGACACAGGCAACAGAGCATGCACAATGTCGGCACTAGTACAGTGTATATCCACCTTTCGCAGCAATACGGGCTGTTATTCTCCCATGGAGACGATCATAGAGATGCTGGATGTAGTCCTCTGGAACAGCTTGCCATGCCATTTCCACCTGGCACCTCAGTTGGACCAGCGTTCGTGCTGGACGTGCAGACCGCGTGAGACGACGCTTCATCCAGTCCCAAACATGGTCAATGGGGGACAGATCCGGAGATCTTGCTGGCCAGGGTAGTTGACTTACACCTTCTAGAGCACGTTGGGTGGCACGGGATACATGCGGACGTGCATTGTCCTGTTGGAACAGCAAGTTCCCTTGCCGGTCTAGGAATGGTAGAACGATGGGTTCGATGACGGTTTGGATGTACCGTGCACTATTCAGTGTCCCCTCGACGATCACCAGTGGTGTACGGCCAGTGTAGGAGATCGCTCCCCACACCATGATGCCGGGTGTTGGCCCTGTGTGCCACGGTCGTATGCAGTCCTGATTGTGGCGCTCACCTGCACGGCGCCAAACACGCATACGACCATCATTGGCGCCAAGGCAGAAGCGACTCTCATCGCTGAAGACGACACGTCTCCATTCGTCCCTCCATTCACGCCTGTCGCGACACCACTGGAGGCGGGCTGCACGATGTTGGGGCGTGAGTGGAAGACGGCCTAACGGTGTGCGGGACCGTAGCCCAGCTTCATGGAGACGGTTGCGAATGGTCCTCGCCGATACCCCAGGAGCAACAGTGTCCCTAATTTTCTGGGAAGTGGCGGTGCGGTCCCCTACGGCACTGCGTAGGATCCTACGGTCTTGGCGTGCATCCGTGCGTCGCTGCGGTCCGGTCCCAGGTCGACGGGCACGTGCACTTCCGCCGACCACTGGCGACAACATCGATGTACTGTGGAGACCTCACGCCCCACGTGTTGAGCAATTCGGCGGTACGTCCACCCGGCCTCCCGCATGCCCACTATACGCCCTCGCTCAAAGTCCGTCAACTGCACATACGGTTCACGTCCATGCTGTCGCGGCATGCTATCAGTGTTAAAGACTGCGATGGAGCTCCGTATGCCACGGCAAACTGGCTGACACTGACGGCGGCGGTGCACAAATGCTGCGCAGCTAGCGCCATTCGACGGCCAACACCGCGGTTCCTGGTGTGTCCGCTGTGCCGTGCGTGTGATCATTGCTTGTACAGCCCTCTCGCAGTGTCCGGAGCAAGTATGGTGGGTCTGACACACCGGTGTCAATGTGTTCTTTTTTCCATTTCCAGGAGTGTAGTTTGTTAGAATGTCGTTGCACAGCCCGAGGGCGAGGAGGCACAACCTTAATCTTACTTTCGTGAGAACCTGTTGTTGGTTTAGAAAACATCGCGTTCACTGCATGTGCACGAGCCTGATTTTTTTTTTCCTGTGAGCGGGCAAAATTGGCATTTTTGTGCCGTTGAAATCCAATAGCTTGGATTTGGCCTTCTTTTCCACACGTATGACACGTTACGTTACTTGAAGTGCAATCCTGTCTTTTGCGGCGATCAAAACATTTGGGTCACGACTTCAGTAATCACAGGCCTGTTTATGTGTCTATGTGGCTGTCAGCGCGGCAGTGTACGCGCTCTTACTTGTGGCTTCTTGGGACGATAGCAGACAAGGGGCGACTAGACCTGACAAATCGGGGCCTGGTCAAACTTATCGGCTGCTATGGCACCCGAATCATATTGCTCTAAGACGTGCAATACTTGTTGAAGTGGTGCAACAGAGTACTGTAGGACCTGTTCCCATATTCTACTACCTGGGATATTGAACATTATTGCATCTTCGACCATTAAATGGCTGTGAAAATTTCCACAACTACACCTAGCCATGTCCATTAATTCTGTGTACCACTGGTGGTTCATCTTTTCCGGCTTTTTCTGCAAGCGAAAGAGATGATATCTAGCTGCTACTTAGACTTGCTGGTCACAGTATTTAGTTAATGCAGTGATTACTTGCTTATAGCTGAGTTCCTAGAGAGACACGGTTGGGAACAATTTTTGTATTATCCTGAACACTGGGGGTCCCGCAATCAAAAGGAAATATTGGAAATTTTCAGTACCTTGCACGTGATGAACTTGACAATATGCTTGGAACTGAATCAGGTATTCCTCTTCTGTGTCCTTAAACTGCCGGAACATTGCTATGCTTGTCGGCGGCACTTGGGCTGACTGGTTGGTCGGTTGTGGTTGCGTCCGATGCGGCCTTTGCAGCCAGTAGCTGTACTGTCGCCAGTAGGGTAGCAATTTGTTGGTCCTAAAACTGAAAAGCTTGTGTTAAATCCATGACATGAGGCGTGGGAGCAGGGGTAGAGGACGTGGGGAATTCATGGTTTACACCAATTCGTTGTATCAAAAAGCAAGCAAAGCCTCCTAAAGGAGACATTTGATTATTTCTGCGGATCCCCTCCTGGAATACATGCAAGAACACAGCAACAAATTAACAAATAAAAACAGATCGCCCCCGCAATCTAAAACACAAGAGAAGCAAACAAAATCTTCGGCCAACTTGATTATCTTCAATCGCCACTGAACTATCCTCGTCACCACTGTAGTATCCTCGTCGCCACAGTGGAGCCTTGTACCGCAAGGAAGCAAGGAGCCAGTATCTGCAATAGGTTCACATGTGAATTAATATGGTTCTTTATTTACAGGAACAGATAGCTGCTACTTAACTTGAACAGTTCATGAGTTGTGGTACAAGCTCTTCAGTAATAGTCCTCTTACGACAATGTGGTCAATCTTCCATTGTTCACAATTCTTGTCGCTGCGTACTGTCTAAGACGTGAACACAGCCAGCACTGCAACTAACTGGCAGATGCCGAACTGGAGTATGAGTTAGTGAGTCAGTGATGCCCTCCGATCATCGGTGGAGGCCTAAATACATGCTGTTAGAGGGCGTTGGCGGCGTTTTGCATTTTGGCGTGTCTGTGGCTCCTTTCGTGATAGGTGGGCTTGATCCAGATCCCAGAGTCAATATTCGCACTAGATTTTTGCCGACCAGTGTGATGGCGACGCCGGCACACCACGAACGTAACAGCCCACAACCACAGTTAAAGGCGATGGTTGTCGGGATGGAACACGATATGCGAAGGCCCTCCACCTTCCTCATGGCAACATCATCAGCAACCTCAACACCATCATCTCATGGGAAAAGAGCTGGTTTTGGTATAATGGATGAGTCGCGACTCCCTTCATTGTGGACTTCTGTGTCATTGGTCAGCGCTGCAGGATCGTTGTCCTGGCTGTCTGACGCTGGTGGCTTGCTGGGGAGTGACGTGAAACCAGTGTCACGACCAAAGAGGTTGACCAGTCGTCCAGTATCGTCGTGTGACGTATCTTCCAAACGTACATCAGGGTTGTAGTCGTCTTCCAAGCTATACACGCAAAAGAGGCGTTTGTCAGAAGATACTCATGCCATTTCTTGTGGCATCGAAGTGGCTGTTGTTGTACGTGGTTGTATGTATTGGTGTGCACCTCATTATTTGTAAGGAAGGCTGATGTTGGCACAATCCTAGCGTCCACGACCATCTTCTCCTCAGATATAATCATGAAGGCTACTGTCCGCCCCGATAGCTGAATGGTCAGAATGATGGACTGCCATCCTAAGGGGCCTGGATTCGACACCCGGCTGGGTTGGGGATTTTCTCCGCTCAGGGACGGTTGTTGTGTTGTCTTCATCTTCATTTCATCCCCATCCGGCGCGCAGGTCGCCCAATGTGGCGTCGAATGTAATAAGACCTGCATCAAGGCGGCCAGACTACCAGCCTTCATTTCATGAAGGCTGGTGGTCTGCAATCACAGCAGTCACTGGGCTCATCGTAGGCTCTGGCCTGTGGCGTCCTGCCCTCCTGTGGCTATAGTTTCTTTCAGCACATCACCACTTTCGTAGCTCACCGAGAGAGGCGTGGGAGGCTTGGCATAGTGGAGAGGGAGAATAGTGGTCTCCTTGGGTACAACACTATGATGTACTGGAGAGCTCATAAGGCGATGCTGAAGGGTGGTCGAAGTTGGCTCTCGTACCCACGTTGGACGACATCCATATACGTCCAGGTACGATGGGACATGTTTAGACAATTCGATTTTCACCTGGTGTATTCCGCTGTAGATCTTGCACATTTCGAAAGTTAGCCATTTTTCCGCCATATGGTTGATCACATTGCGATACAGTCGGAAATCTTGATAATTACCCCGACACATCCAAAGAAGTTCCAATACTCGCAGCGTCCATGGGCCAGGTCCTGCATGGTCCACTGTGACTGCTCCAATGTGACTGTCGAAGTCTTTCAACTCAGTGCAAGAGGTAGATGTTATCTTTACATTAACGAAACTGGCCGTGGTGGAAAAATGTATGCCCACACTGAGTGATGGATCCCGTCGGAGTTGGTCTCGAGGGTACTGTTGAACTTCGTATGCACGTGGTCGGGCATGGTCCGGTTGAAAAGTCATCTTTATTGTATACTGCCTAAAGGAAGGTGCCGTAGCGCGCTGAACATAAGAACAAAACTAACCCGTAAGCGGCCCTGTTGCCTGGTGGCAGGAGACGTCATCGCCGAGCCGCTGCTGAAAGCTGACTCAGATCCTTAGTCCCAGAAGACAAATTTTATAGTCTGAACGGTGAGGTTATCATAGAGATCATGCTTGGAAAACAGAGTTTAATGACGCAAGACCGTGCAGTTGATACGGTTGATGCCCAAACTTCACTTTGCTTGAAAATAATAATGATGATCGGACTTCGTCAGAACTGCAGACTACAGGCTCTTGTGGTATACGTTGTAATTTGGAAATGACAGTACACTTACGGGATGCGACTAGTTTTCACCAAACTGGCTACTTTCAACTAATTTTACAGGCTGAAAAATGCATAAACTGTTTTCGATTTGTGGAGTATGATATGTTCAGTATACCTCTACTAAATAAAACGTAATACATTTTAAGCGTCTCATTATTATTTCAGCACAAAATTACGCTAACACATACACAGGACATTCTCGTGTAGAAGCTCGAAGAGTCGAAGAGGAAGGAGTACAGGAGTGAGTTGTATGTCGTTTCCACATTTTTAAAAATATTAGAAAAACTAAATTTCCATAAATAGCAGAGTATTCACAGGAGGTAAGCTTCCTGCAGCACTATTAACGCTTTGACGCTGAGTCTTAATGATTTGCTACAATGCCGACTCAAAAGCTACTGAGAATAAAATCGGCAGAACTGAGCTTTTTCAGGTGTGTTCAAGGGTGTATGAGGATGTGTGTGATACAAAATAAGAGTATTAAACATATAATCAGTAAAGCACTCCGTCGTCAGGCCACGAGTGGCCTACCGGGACCATCCGACCGCAATGTCATCCTCAGAGGAGGATGCTGGTTAGGAGGGGCATGGTGTCAGCACACCGCTCTCCCGCTCGTTATGACGGTATTCTTGATAGAAGCCGATACTATTCGGTCGAGTAGCTCCTCCATTGGCATTATGAGGCTGAGTGAACCCCGAAAAATGGCAACAGCGCGTAGTGGCTGGATGGTCACCCATCCAAGTGTAGGCCACGCCCAACAGCGCTTAACTTCGGTGATCGCACGGGACCCAGTGAATCCACTGCGGCAAGGCCGTTGCCAAATATAGAGTCAGTAGATAACAAATTATCAAATAACAGAGAGAAATGCACCGATCGCTAACTAAGAAACGGCGGTATTGAATACATGCTGAGCGAAAGAAAGGATCGAGGACGACACATGACTCGCTGGAGAATACAATGAAGCTAGAAAGGGGAAGAATGCCTAATCCGTGATGTGTTGAAGAAGAACAAGACTTAATTAGCTTCCTTACAAAACGTTACATGACAACTGATTACAAAAACGCATGAAGTCAAGCCAGTGTGTAGCCGAGCGGTTCTAGGCGCTTCAGTCTGGAACGCGAGACCGCTACGGCCGCAGGTTCGAATCCTGCCTCGGGCATGGATGTGTGTGATGTCCATAGGTTAGTTAGGTTCTAAGGGACTGATGACCTCAGATGTTAAGTCCCATAGTGCTCAGAGGCATTTGAACTATTAAGTCAAAAAAGAGGAACATTATTCCTCTATTTGGTGCTCGTGGGAGGCGTGTCTTCAACTTGTAACATAATGCCAACCACATTCAAAAAATAGCCATTTATAAATACTGGTTATCACTCTTCATCAACAATTTGAAAGTTATGTGATCATTTCTGTGTGTTCGATTATAGATATTAAGATTTTTGGCAATGCTGCATCTTCGACAGCCGGTGTAAAAAAATGGCTCTGAGTACTATGCGACTTAACTTTCTCAGGTCATCAGTCGCCTAGAACTTAGAACTAATTAAACCTAACTAACCTAAGGACATCACACACATCCATGCCCGAGGCAGGATTCGAACCTGCGACCGTAGCGGTTGCTCGGTTCCAGACTGTAGCGCCTAGAACCGCACGGCCATTCCAGCCGGCCAACCGGTGTACTTGCGGTATCCAGTCTGTCCCGACAACCTGTGCAGTCTGGTCAGATTTCAGGGCCACTTCAGTTCAATTCCACGTGTTCGTAAGATGTAAATCTTTCTTTTCTCGTGGCACGCTGCCAGATTTGTGACTGCAAGATCGCAGAGTTTGAGCACGGGCCGTGGCACTCTAGCGGAGGAAAGCCTGAGTTGGAGTGAGGCAGGTGTCTGCGGTCAGCGAGATGACGGGAACGTGGAGGACGAAAATAGCACCGGCAGCGTCCGGCTAGGCCAGTCGTGGTGACGACTGCCGCTGAGACCACAGAAATAGCGAATATTGAAGTAATTTGTACAGACTGTTAGAAACATACGTACACGACATTTTAGAGTTTTTAGAGACTATAAAAAATCCTTTTTCTTGTGACAAAAATGTGACGGGTGTACCATTTCGCCGGCTGGGGGCCATGAAGGTTTTGACGTTTGTTATGCTTCGAGACGGTATTGAAACTGCCATGTAATGAATATTCTTCAAGATATCTTACTGGAAATGTAATCTGTTTCCGTTTACATCCCTATAAGCAAAAGGGAATGTCCGGACTGACTGACCCATACACGCCCAGCCAAAACCTTTAATGACAGAAACTTGACATTAGGAGAGGGTATTTTTCCTATATCTTAGGCATTCTTTAAGAAAGAATTTTCCGAAATACCACTCCTAAAATACTGGAATTGGTGCGGAAAGGTTTTTTGATACTGTGCTGCTAGTAAGGCAATTTTGAAGCTATAACCATGGAAATTGGTATTTGGTTTCTCTGCCAGAAATAAAGGATAACTTGTTCTAGCATTTCTGGAAATTCTGCCTCTTTTGTTTCTGGGGTCATCATTCTTCTGACTGGTTGGTGCTGCCCGCCGCGCATTCCTCTCCTATGCCAACCGCTTCATCTGAGAGCAACACTTGCAACCTATGTCCTCAATTATTTGCTGTATGTATTCCTATCTTTGTCTTCCTCTACTGTTTTGGAACTCTACAGCTCCCTCCAGTACCATGGAAGTCATTTCCTCAGGTCGTAACAGATCTCCTGTCAAACCTGTCCCTTCTCATTACCTGTGTTTTCCACATATTCCTTTCATCTACGATTCTGCGCAGAAACTCCTCATTCCCTGACTTATCCATCCACCTAATTTTCAACATTCTTCGAGTCTCTTCTGTTCCGGTTCTCACACAGTCCATGTTTCACAATCATACAATGCTGTATTCCGGACGTTCATTCTCAGAAATTTCTTACTCAAATTAAGGCCTATGTTTGGTACTAGTAGACATCTCTTGGTCAGGAATGCCCTTTTTTATGTCCTCCTTGCTTTGTACGTCATTGGTGATTTTACTGCCCAGTTATCAGAATTCCTTAAGTTCATCTACTTCGTGACCATCAATCCTGATCTTAAGTTTCTCGATGTTCTCACTTCTACTACTTCTCATTACTTTCGTCTTTCTTCGATTTACTCTCAGTCCATGTTGGTACTCATTAGATTGTTCATTCCATTCAGCAGATCATGTAATTCTTCTTCACTTCCTTTCAGGACAGCAATGTCATCAGCGAATCGTATCATTGGTATCATTTCACCTTGAATTTTATTTCCACTCCTGAACCTTTCCTTTATTTCCATCATTGTCTCTTCGATATGCAGACTGAACAGCAGTGACGAGAGACGAAAGACACCATTTTTATTCCGAGCTATTCGTTGTTGATCGTTCACTCATACTATTTCCTCTTGATTCTTGTACATATTGTATATTACCCTTCTCTCCCTATAGTTTATCCTTATTTTTCTCAGGACTTCGAACATCTTGCTCCATTTTACACTGTCCAGGCCAACAAATCCTTTGAACTGGTCATGATTTTTCTTGAGTCTTGCTTCCATTATCAACCGCAACGTCAGAATTGCCTCTCTCGTGCCCTTTTCTAAAGCCAAACTGATCGTCATCTAACACGTCCTCAATTTTCTTTTCCCTTCTTCTGTGTATTATACTTATCCGCTACTTGAATTCATGAGCTGTTGATTATGCGATAATTCCCGCATTTGTCAGCTCTTCGGGACTATGTGGATGATATTTTTCCGAAAGTCAGGCGGTATGTGGCGAGTCTCATGTGTTTTACAAACCAACGTGAATAATTGGTTTGTTGCCACTTCCCCAAATGATTTTAGAAATTCTGATGGAATATTATCTATCCCTTCTCCCTTATTTGATCTTAAGTCCTCCAAAGCTCTTTTAAATTCTGATTCTAACACTGGATCCCCTATCTCTTCTAAACCGATTCCTGTTTCTTTTTCTATCACATCAGACAAATCCTTCCCCTCATAGACCATTTCATTGTATCCTTTCCACCTATCCGCTCTCTCTTCTGAATTTAACAGTGAAATTCCCGTTACACTCTTAATGTTACGACCTTTGTTACCTAAGGTTGTTTCGACTTTTCTGTATGCTGAGTCTGTCCTTCCGACAATCATTCTAACACTAAGGGGGTAAAACAGTGGTTGGACATTTTTCTAGAAAATAAATCAATATTAAAATAGCATAAAACTACATCTATGGACATTGGAATTAGAGTTCTAGGTTAGAAAAAAAAGACGTGTTTTAGTGTTTCCGCAAATTCAATCTCAAAGGGGGGGCGGGGGGAATTAGGGCTGAAAGTTGTTATGGAAATATTACCAGGATTAATAAATACCTCCGATTCCAACGACCAGAATCGCCTTTTAGACAGAACAACATTCGGAAAAGACCGTGCTCCTATGGCATTAATTATCGTAAAAACCTTAGGTGTTACAGCTTCTGAGCACTATGAAAATCCGATTAAAGAAAAGCTAAAATAAGTCTTAGCAGACCAAACAGTCTACGTTAGCGAAGTAGCGATTGCTAAGATAGTCAATGCATCTGCGTGCTAATTATAATCTCTTGTGCTCAAAACAACTAGGTCTTCCACGAATAAGAGCATCAGCTTCAACCAACGGGTAACCAAATCTTCTGGAGTGTTTACCGGTATCTCGTACACCAAATGCTTCCTCCCTCCACCCATAATAGTGAGGTCGGCAAAACATTGTGGCCACGGTATTGGTTCACCACTCCCCGTCCAACTCCTGGTAAAAAAGTTCTTTAATTGTTCCCTGAGATCAACAGCAAAGTATGCTTGGGTCCCGTCATGCTGGAGCGACAATCACAGCTGCTTGCTAGTGGGATATTCCACTTTATTTCCGGTAGTACTTCACGAAGAAAGATACGGTCATTTCCTCCACTCAAGTCAGTCAGATGGCCATTCACAATACTAGCCCCCACACTTTTATGGTAAGTCTGTATTGATGGTGGAAAACATGAGTTGCCTTGGAATTTTCCATATCCTAGAGATGGTTATTGTGGCTGTTGAATATTCCATACCTTCTGAAAGTAGCCTCATACGTAAAGAAAATGTACGTTTGGAAGTCAAGAATGTTTACAATTTGTTGTAGATAGACACATCAGTAGCAATTTTTATGTAAAAGCAACATAATAATAATTCAAATACTTATCCATGGACACGAACACTGCTACCAGTAATAAAAACTTACGTCACCTAGCAGTACGATCTAACTGTGTGGCGAATCGGATTCCAATGTCAACCTGTTGCATTCAATGTGGTGTCTAAGGAATCCTGCACACTTGGTTCGCTAAGCAAACATTCAAACAAGTCGCATTAATGAGTTTAATTACAATAAGAAATTCACAATACTTAACTTCGACAGTTACACAGCAGCTTCAACCAAACCTGACGGAATGTGGCGGAGGGTCCCTTGAGTACCTCTATCGGTTCTCCCTTCTATTCCAGTCTCCTATTGTTCGTGGCAAGAAACATTGTCGGTATGCCTCTGTGTGGGCTCTAATCTCTCTGATTTTATCCTCATGGTCTCTTCGCGAGATATACGTAGGAGGGAGCAGTATACTGCTTGACTCCTCGGTATAGGTATGTTCTTGAAACTTCAACAAAAGCCGGTACCGAGCTTCTGAGCGTCTCTCTTGCAGAGTCTTCCACTAGAGTTTACCTATCATCCCCGTAACGCTATTACTAAATGATCGTGTAACGAAGCGCGCTGCTCTCCGTTATATCTTCTCTATCTCTTCTATCAACCCTATCTGGTTGACCACCGGTGAACAGTATTCAAGCAGTGGGTGAACAAGTGTACTGTAATCTACTTCCTTTGTTTTCGGAATGCATTTCCTTAGGATTCTTCCAATGAATCTCTGTCTGACATCTGCTTTTCTGGCGATTAATTTTATATGAGAATTCCATTTTAAATCTCTCCTAATGCCTACTCCCCGATAATTTATGGAATTAACTGCTTCCAGTTGCTGACCTGTTATATCGTAGCTAAAAGATAAAGTATCTTTCTTTCTGTGTATTCGCAGCACATTACACTTGTCTACATTGAGATTCAATTGCCATTCCCTGCACCATGCGTCAATTCGTTGCAGATTCTCCTGCATTTCAGTACAATTTTCCATTGTTACACCCTCTCGATATACTACAGCATCATCCACAAAAAACCTTAGTGAACTTCCGATGTTATCCACAAGGTCATTTGTATATATTGTGATCAGCAGCGGTCCTACGACACCCCTGCGGCTCACCAGAAATCACTCTTATTTCGTAAGACTTCTCTCCATTGCGAATGACATGCTGCGGTCTGTTATCTAGGAACTCTTCAATCCAATCACACAGTTGGTCTGATAGTCCATTTGCTCTTATTGTGTTCATTGAACGTCTGTGGGGAACTGTATCAAACACGTTGCTAAAGTCAAGAAACACGGCATCTACCTGGGAACCCGTGTCTATGGCCGTCTGAGTCTCGTGGACGATTAGCGCGAACTGGGTTTCACACGACCGTCTTTTTCGAAACCCATGCTGATTCCTATAGAGTGGTTTTCTAGTCTCCAGAAAAGTCATTATACTCGAACATAATACGTGTTCCAATATTCTACAACTGATCGACGTTAGAGATATAGGTCTATAGTATTGCACATCTGTTCGGCGGTTCTTCTTGAAAACGGGGACGACCTGTGCTCTTTTCCAATCCTTTGGAACGCTATGCTCTTCTAGAGACCTATGCAAGAATGGGGGCAAGTTCCTTCGTGTACTCTGTACAAGATCGAACTGGTATGCCATCAGGTCCAGCGGCCTTTCCTCTTCTGTGCGATTTTAATTATTTTTCTGTCCCTCTGTCATCTATTTCGATACCTACCATTTTCTCATCTGTGCGACTTTCTAGAGAAGGAACTACAGTGCAGTCTTCCTCTGTGAAACAGCTCTGGAAGAAAACATTTAGTATTTCGGCCTTTAGTCTGTCATCCTCTGTTTCAGTACCATTTTGGTCACAGAGTGTCCGGATATTTTGTTTTGATCCACCTACAGCTTTGACATAAGACCTAAATTTCTTACGATTTTCTGCAAGTCAGTACATACAACTTTACATTCGAATTCATTCAATGCCTCTCGCATAGCCCTCTTCACACTACATTTCGCTTCGTGTGATTTTTGTTAGTCTGCAAGGCTTTGGCTATGTTTATGTTTGCTGTGAAGTTCCCTTTGCTTCCGTAGCAGTTCTCTAACTAAGTTGTTTTACCACGGTGGCTCTTTTCCATCTCTTACGATATTGCTTGGCACATATTCATCTAATGTATATTGTACGATGGTTTTGATCTTTGTCCACTGATCCTCAACACTATTTGTACTTGAGATAAAACTTTTGTGTTGAGCCATGAAGTACTCTGAAATCTGCTTTTTGTCACTTTGCTAAACAGACAAATCTTCCTATGCTTTTTAATATTTCTATTTACTGCTGAAATCACCGACGCTGTAACCGCTTTATGATCGCTGATTCCCTGTTCTGCGTTAACTGTTTCAAATAGTTAGGGTCTGTTTGTTACCAGAAGGTCTAATATGTTATCGCCACGAGCCCGTTCTTTGTTTAACTGCTCAAGGTAGTTTTCAGATAAAGCACTTTAAAAAATTCACTGGATTCTTTGTCCCTGCCACCCGTTACGAACGTTTGAGTCTCCCCGTCTATATCCGGCAAATTAAAATCTCCACCCAGAACTATAACATGGTGTGGATATCTACTCGAAATATTTTCCAAATTATCCTTCAGGTGCTCAGCCACAACAGCTGCTGAGCCAGGGGGCCTATAGAGACATCCAATTACCATGTTAGAGCCTGCTTTAACCGTGACCTTCACACAAATTATTTCACATTTCGGATCTCCGTCAATTTCCTTCGATACTATTGCACTTTTTTATCGCTAGAAACACCCCTTACCCTTCACTGTCCAGCCTGTCTCTGCGGCATACAATGCAATCTGTAGTTTAGAATTTCATTACTGTTTACATCTGGTTTCAGTCAACTTTCCGTCCCTAGTACTATGTGGGCATTGTGACCGTTTATTAGTGAGAGCAGTTCTGGGACCTTTCTATTGACGCTCCTGCAGTTTTCTATTACCACATGAATATTGCCATTCCCTGTTGCGTTTTGCCCACTGCTACCATGTCGCGTCTCAGGAGGCGTCTTGTCGGGCCTAAGGGGGGAATTCTCTAACCTAAAACACCCACATGTGCACTCCACACGTACTCCGCTACCCTTGTAGAAGCTTCCTGCTTGTAGTGCACGCCTGACCTATTCAGGAGGACCATACATTTCTCCACTCGATAGCGGAGGTCGATAAATTTGCACACCATATCTCCGCAGAATCATCTGAGCCTCTGGTTTAAGCCTTCCACTCGGCTCCAAACCAGAGGACCGCACTCGGTTCTGGGACTCCTCCACATCTCGGATGAGACCCCCCCCCCCCCCCCCGGCAAGCACACAGAGCGAACACTGGCCTTCTTCCCCGACCTTCCTGCTATTTCCCTAAGGGCATCCATCACCCGCCCATCATCGGAGGTCCCAATCACTAATGAACCCCTTCCCCCGTGTGCTCGGACCTTGCTGAACGAGCGGCAACATGTCCACTCACAGGCAGAGTGGGCGAAGCCACACGGCCAGCTTCCACATTGGCCCTCCGCCTCGTACGACTCTAACGCCGTTGAACCTGCCACTCCCCTTGGGGAGAGGGTGGCCCAACCGCGACGGCAGGGACCGTGGGTGAAGTATGTAACACCTGGGGTGTACCATGCGACGCAGCAGACTCCCCACTGCCGCTACACTCCGAGGCAGCAGCCTGAAGACGGCCTACCGTGGCCATCATCACGCTCAGCTGTTCGCGAACAGTAGCCAGCTCCTCCTGCGTCCGTACACAGCAGTCACACATCCTATCCATCCTAAGAAATCTACAATTTACTGTAATAGGTCAAGTAATCAACTTTTAACTAGACTGCTAATTCATTAAAGGTGGCTGATAGCTCACTAAACTGTGGTTACTAGACGCTTCTTGTTGGAAACAATGAAAATAAGCACTAACTGTCTCTGGACTGTATTCAAAACAAACACAAAGCTTCCTAAAAGCAAAAACACACGGAAAAAGAAGGGAAAAGTAAGAAAGACATAGTTAATAATTAAATTTACGTAGCTTGCTGCACAGGAAATGTGAAGCAGATGGCAGTTATGACGACACTGGCAGATGTGTCGCAAGCAGAGACCGACATCCGAAATCGTCAATGTTCTTCAGTATAAACAATTCTAAGTGTGTGCTACATATACAGTACAAGGGAAATAACTAGTGTTGACGCTGCCTTAGAACTCGCTAATCTTGAAGGATGTCGCCTGTCGGTCGCGGCCCTTCTGTCCTCTTCACACAGGGGCCGCTGCTGTTACGTTGTCGTCCTGGAGAGCGGTCGGTCATCGTGCGATTGTCTGACGTCTTCTGACAGCCATCTCTTCTCTTTCGTTCCCGACTGGCGTGCTGGCGCTTGACTTTATGCTGTAACATACGAACCAATCAAAACAAATGTGAACATTGGTCTTACAGAAGACCAGTGTGACACCCAAAGAATCCTAGCTGGGAAGCGGTGCACGTGCACCTGTGTCATTTGTGTCACATAGTGAAAGTGTCTTTTTATCTCCAATAATAATTCAAATGTGTAAACATATATTTTTTTACATCCTGCATTTATATGTGTACAAGAAAGATTTGTCCGATTCAGAAAGCAAATATACTGTATAAATGACCAAGGTGTGACGTTTGTGCTTTACTCTAAAGGTGCACAAAATGTGCTGAATTTTCAAATCTTCATAAAATAATAAGAGTTTCAATAGTCATGCTACCACAACATAGAAAAGATCACATAAAGCCATTGAGGAGCGTTTTCATTCAACTTCGGTACTTATATTAATCATAGGTCCCAACGCTTGAACATACGAGGGTCACTCCAAAAGAAATGCACACTATTTTTTTTAAATCCGTCTTTTATTCTACATGTCTAAAAGTTTTACAGTGTGTTTAGGAACAATATTATCATATCTCCACATAATTTCCATTCCTCCCAATTGCCTTACGCCATCTTGGAACCTGCGCCTCTATACCCGCACAGTAAAATTTTGGACCAACCTGTTGGAGCCACTGTTTGGCAGCGTGCACAAGAGAGTCATCATCTTCAAACCTTGTTCCACGAAGAGAGTCTTTCAGTTTCCCAAACAGGTGATAGTCACATGGAGCCAGGTCAGGACGGTAAGGACGGTATTTCAGTGTTGTCCATCCGAGTTTTGTGATCGCTTCCATGGTTTTTTGACTGACATGTGGCCGTGCATTGTCGTGCAACAGCAAAACATCCTGCTTATGCCGATGTGGTCGAACACGATTCAGTCGAGCTTGAAGTTTCTTCATTGTCGTCACATACGCATCAGAATCTGTGGTGGTTCCACTTGGCATGATGTCTACAAGCAAGAGTCCTTCGGAATCGAAAAACATCTTAGCCTTCCAGCAGAAGGTGTGGTTTTGAATTTTTTTTCCTTAGATGAATTTGCATGATGCCACTCCATTGATTGCCTCTTAGTCTCTGGTGAAAAATGATGGATCCATGTTTCATCAACTGTTACAATTCTTCCAAGAAATTCATCTCCACCATTCTCGTACTGTTCCAAGCGTTCTCTGCATACCGATTTTCTTGCTTCTTTGTGAGCCACTGTCAACATCCTGGGAACCTACCTGGCACAAACCTTTTTCAACGCCAATGCTTTCAGTATTCTGCAAACACTTCCTTCCCCTATCCCAACGTAGCGTGGCAATTCGTTCACTGTGATGGGTCTGTCAGCAGTCACCAATCCGGTAACTCTCTGCACATTGTCTGGAGTGTGTGCAGTATGAGGCCTACCGCTGCGAGGACAATCCTCAATATTGCCGTGCCCACTTTCATCACGTAGCCTGCTTGCCTACCGACTAACTGTACTGCGATAGACAGCAGCAGCTCCATACACCTTTTTCAACCTCTTGTGGATGTTTCCCATTGTCTCGTTTTCACAGCACAGTAATTCTATGGCAGCACGTTGCTTCTAAAGAATTTAAAGTGTAGAAGCCATCTTGGAGACATGCTGTGACGGCGCCACTCACGGGAACAGGTTGAACTAAGTTTGAAAACAAGCGGGAAGAATGTATCTACACACTGTAGAACTTTCACACGTGCAGAATTAAAACTGTATTTTTACAAAAATAGTTCGCATTACTTTTTGAGTGACACTCGTAGTACCGAAATGTTGGAAGACCTGCACAAGATCGACACTTGGTCTGGCGATTGATAGTTGACCCTCATCATAAACAAATTAAACGTACTGCGCATAAACAGGCAGAACGACTTTTTTTTGTGCGATTAAAGGATTGTGGAACAATCACTGGAAGCAGTCACATTCATACAATACCTACAAGCATGTGTACTGGGTGATTTAAAGAGGAACAACGACATAAAAGTAATTGTTAGGTCGGCAGATGTCAGACTAAAATTTACTCGAGGATTTTTCAGGAAGTGTAGTCCACCCAAAAAAGGATACCTATAAAACCCTCATTCGAGCAATAGCTGAATATCGCTCATCAGTCTAGGGTCCATCCCACATAGGATTCATAGAGTAAACAGAGAATATATGAAAAAGAGCGGCCTGTTCTGCTACAGGTTTATTTAGTAAGCGCGAAAGCTTCACGGAGGTGCTCCGTCCACTCCAGTCAGAGACGTTGCAATATACGCCTCTTGCATCACTGTGCGGTTTGCTGTTAAGGTTCCGAGAAGCTACGTTCCTAGACGAGTCAACCACTATATTAATTCCTGCCAAGTATACTTCGGAAAAAGGAGGTAATATCAGGGAGACGGAAGCTCACACAGATACTTACCACCTATCGTTCTTCCTGCTAACCATTACGATGTAATTTGGAGCGCCTCCAAGCGGCGTGTGATAAGGCAGTATACCGAAATACTTTTAAATGGGTCTTACAGGCAGACGTACACGGTCCGTCCATTAAGTTCCGCGACTGACTTTATTACTGAAGTATAAGTGATGTCAGCGCAGTAGCTATGGTGGAAAATTCAACTAACAAGCATAAACAACGAATGTGATTTCTATCAGTCAGTGTTAAATAGATGTGTCACGGTACAGTGCCAACACTGTTGTGACACTAATCGCAATGGAGCAACATCTCTAACTAAGTCTTCAAGACAGTCTCCAGAATGTTTTGGAAAAGAGATAAAGTGTGTGCAGTGTTTGCCCCACATATCTTGACTCCATAAAAAAAGCAACAACGCGTGATTCCTGCCATGACTTGATTGAAAAGCAAATACGTACAGTCCTTGTGTGGTAAAAGTTATCAGAGCACGAGCCTTTGTGTTATCAGTACCACAAAGCAACATAGTGCAGAAACTTACACAGGGGGCCCGGAAATTCGCGTTACAAAATTCTAGGACTTGCAGAGGAAAGAGAATATATAAAATCTTGAATAGGAACCCAAAATTGGAAACATGCTGCTTCCGTGCTACAGCCGCTTAAAAACTTGTTTGCCAGGTGGATATGAAACAGGATAATGATGGTAGGGTATGCTTACATTGTATTGGCTGATGTCTGTTGTCTGTCCTGCCACTTCCACCTGGTTCGAGCCTCCTTCACGTGTCTGCGAGTCTTAGAGGTGGCGTGGAGTGTTGGAGGTGGTATAGATGTAGTTGTTGCTCATGGACAACATACCAGACGGTGCTGATAACAACATCCACTGTCCACGTAATTGCTCATGCACTAGTAGGCGGTTTCTCTTCAGCATGATGTGGTACTGTCTGTTCCTCTCCTCGGAGCAATACAGCCAAGCCTGCTGACGGTGAAGTTATTCCTTTCTCGAAGACCATGGGTAGTTGTGGCGAAAAGCGTAGGCTTCGACGTAGTAAAGGATCACGTCGGTGTATCATGTCGGTGTATTCTGTAAACGTGTACTCAATCATATTGCACTAAATCTCGCAGACACTTGAATGAGGCTCGAACCAGGTCAGGGAGGTAGGGTGCACGTAAAAATAACATAAGCCAATCGGATGTAAGCAACCCCCCCCCCCCCCGCCAAAAAAATGGTTCAAATAGCTCTGAGCACAATGGGACTTAACTTCTGAGGTCATCAGTCCCCTAGATCTTAGAACTACTTAAACCTAACTAAGGACATCACACACACCCATGCCCGAGGCAGGATTCGAACCTGTGACCGTAGCGGTCGCGCGGTTCCAGACTGTAGCGCCTAGAACCGCTCGGGCACCCAGGCCGGGTAACATCCCCCGGAATGACCCTGCTGCCAACGTATCTAGCGTGGAAGCGGTACTTTTCCGTATATGGATTCCTATTTAGATATTGTGTTCATTCTTCTCTACAAAAATTTCGCAACGGAAACTTCCGAACATGTGTGATGGGTCACGCTTTGATGACAGAACGGACGTTCAGGGCAATGTGATGCGCGAGTTGAACGACATCCGAAAGAAATATTTTCCTGACAATTCACGCGGTTGTATGAACTTCCTGTGCGTTTTACTCAAATATAGGGAGATTATTTGGTACATGTGAAGGGTTAAAACCTCCATCTTAACTTTTTTGTAGTTTTATAATCCAAGTTTTTTTTCTTTTTTTTTTACCTACATGGTATTCTCGTATTAGCAGTGATAATGCTGTTAGTTTGGATCTTAGTATATTTTGGGCTAACATATGGTTTTGAAATTATTTAAGAAGTGATAGTGTGAAGAAAAAAATTTTTAATACCGCTGGGAGACACGTGAAACCGTACTTGTGGCGGCCAACAGGTGAAAAATGCAGGGATATCAGACAACCAGAAAAATATTTTTTATTAATATCAAGAGCGCTCAAGTAATCTCTAGGCTGCCATCTGCTACTGTTACTTCACACCTCCACTTCAAATTCATGGAGTTTTGACAGAAGAACATTGTTTAGCACACTGTGTTATTTATTCCAAATCATGGTTACAGTCATCCTGCAGAGAGCATACTTCAAATAAATGAAATCAATGTGATCGTAGAAGCAAACTTCTTTGTGATTGTGTTGTTTAAGTGTAAAATAACAAAAACAAGACGGATGGTTTTGCCAAATAACTTGACTGGTGTGACGAAGAAATCGAGCAGATCAGTCAAATCCACGGACATAAGAAAGTTTTCAGAATGATAGGGATGAGATACTGCTAAGCCTCGTGTGATGCACTTTACTGTCTGCTGGGAGGTCGCGCAGCACTTTCTTCTGGATGTAAATGGGGGTCCACCGGAACCACCGTCCCCGTCTGAGAATGTTGCGAGTGGGACTCACAACACCTTCACATCACATATCGCCTAGTAGGTGACAAGCTCATAAGCACTCAGTTCATAGTCCATCTGCCATCGTTTAGATTACCTCAGAGCAATAACTAAAATCCGAAGATAAAACACCATTAAGATTTATATTAACGTGTGTACGACTGTTTACTTGTTGTAACCACAATGAGTAATTGTTTAGTATTTGTGTAGTGTAAAGCGTAACTGAAATTAAACATCGGTCCAAAACAGTTCGAATTAAATGACTGAAATGCACTCCTTTTACTTTTCAAATGCACTCCTTTTACTTTTCTGTGTCTCACGCACCCAATCCCTTTACTTATTAACATACACAGTCCAGTCATATTAATATGAACACCTCCTATGTTCGATGTCAACGTGCAATAACCACTCACAGACGGCCGGTCCCAGAACTAGGATTGAAGGGTATATAAGGCATGTCGCGGGGATGCAGAAAATAATGCAGTTGTTATCGTGATACGGAAACGGATTGTTCAGCTAACGCTGCTGTGTATTTTTGCCTCCACAGTAGCCGCTTGTTCATCCATGCATACAGAGTACTGTTCATCGGTGACGAATACTGGAATCTGCACTTTAATACCGCTACAGGACATTCACTGAGCGATGGGCTTTTGAGATCAATCACGTTTGACGCTCCATCGGCGTGAAATGTTTGATAGCAAATATCCTTACATAAATGTCGAAAGGGTCCAGGCCAGAGGAGGAAGCGTTATAGTTTGTTGAATGTTTTCTTGATATTCCCTGGTTGATCTCGGCAATCCATCGGGCACAATGGATCAACACAAATATGCTTCTATCTGTGAAGGTCATTTCTACTTCTGCATGCAATTTCTCTTCTTCAGCACAATGGTATCTATCGGCAGGATAACGTGTCACAGCGTAAAGCTGAAATACTAAACACCTTTTTCCAAAGCTGTTTCACAGAGGAAGACCGCACTGCAGTTCCTTCTCTAAATCCTCGCACAATCGAAAAAATGGCTGACATCGAAATAAGTGTCCAAGGAATAGAAAAGCAACTGAAATCACTCAACAGAGGAAAGTCCACTGGACCTGACGGGATACCAATTCGATTCTACACAGAGTACGCCAAAGAACTTACCCCCCTTCTAACAGCCGTGTACCGCAAGTCTCTAGAGGAACGGAAGGTTCCAAATGATTGGAAAAGAGCACAGGTAGTCCCAGTCTTCAAGAAGGGTCGTCGAGCAGATGCGCAAAACTATAGACCTATATCTCTGACGTCGATCTGTTGTAGAATTTTAGAACATGTTTTTTGCTTGAGTATCATGTCGTTTTTGGAAACTCAGAATCTACTATGTAGGAATCAACATGGATTCCGGAAACAGCGATCGTGTGAGACCCAACTCGCTCTATTTGTTCATGAGACCCAGAAAATATTAGATACAGGCTCCCAGGTAGATGCTATTTTTCTTGACTTCCGGAAGGCGTTCGATACAGTTCCGCACTGTCGCCTGATAAACAAAGTAAGAGCCTACGGAATATCAGACCAGCTGTGTGGCTGGATTGAAGAGTTTTTAGCAAACAGAACACAGCATGTTGTTCTCAACGGAGAGACGTCTACAGACGTTAAAGTAACCTCTGGCGTGCCACAGGGGAGTGTTATGGGACCATTGCTTTTCACAATATATATAAATGACCTAGTAGATAGTGTCGGAAGTTCCATGCGGCTTTTCGCGGATGATGCTGTAGTATACAGAGAAGTTGCAGCATTAGAAAATTGTAGCGAAATGCAGGAAGATCTGCAGCGGATAGGCACTTGGTGCAGGGAGTGGCAACTGACCCTTAACATAGACAAATGTAATGTATTGAGAATACGTAGAAAGAAGGATCCTTTATTGTATGATTATATGATAGCGGAACAAACACTGGTAGCAGTTACTTCTGTAAAATATCTGGGAGTATGCGTGCGGAACGATTTGAAGTGGAATGATCATATAAAATTAATTGTTGGTAAGGCGGGTACCAGGTTGAGATTCATTGGGAGAGTCCTTAGAAAATGTAGTCCATCAACAAAGGAGGTGGCTTACAAAACACTCGTTCGACCTATACTTGAGTATTGCTCATCAGTGAGGGATCCGTACCAGATCGGGTTGACGGAAGAGATAGAGAAGATCCAAAGAAGAGCGGCGCGTTTCGTCACAGGGTTATTTGGTAACCGTGATGCGTTACGGAGATGTTTAACAAACTCCAGTGGCAGACTCTGCAAGAGAGGCGCTCTGCATCGCGGTATAGCTTGCTCGCCAGGTTTCGAGAGAGTGCGTTTCTGGATGAGGTATCGAATATATTGCTTCCCCCTACTTATACCTCCCGAGGAGATCACGAATGTAAAATTAGAGAGATTAGAGCGCGCACAGAGGCTTTCAGACAGTCGTTCTTCCCGCGAACCATACGCGACTGGAACAGGAAAGGGAGGTAATGCCAGTGGCACGTAAAGTGCCCTCCGCCACACACCCTTGGGTGGCTTGCGGAGTATAAATGTAGATGTAGATGTAGATGTAGCTCGCACTGCACGTGCGTGGTTCTAAGAACACCAGGATGGGTTTACCCTACTCCCCTGGCCGCCACACTCCCCAAATATAAAACCATTCGAGTAGCAGTGGATACTCCTCGATCGGGCTGTTCGCGCCGTGAAATCTAGCGCATCTGGCCACGGCACTGAAATCAGCATGGTTCTACACCCCTTTCGCTATTTTCCAGAACCTCGTTGACTCTCTCCCTGCATCTCTCACAATGGTACAGTCTGCACAACACAGTTATCTGAGCTTTTCACACGTGATCACATTAAAGTGCCTGGACAGGATAGATGCAAATGCGACACTCATATATCATAATCTAATAATCGTGTAAGGTGGCGGAATAAATGGTTAGATACATACCCTACGTGAGACCTTGACAAATCGCAATGAGAAGGTGAAGATGACACCTAATGTAAATCGACAGTTATGAGAACATTTGCCTATCAATATGTAATGCAAAAAGGGATGACAGTCAATCGATGGTAATTAACATACCATTCTTATACAATACATGTCTTTTAGTGGAAGGTAGAACAGGGAACACGAGTCGAGTCACTTTTAGTTTCGAAAATCCAGCTGCACAACGGAGTAGCGAAGCCACGCTGTGGGAGTTACGCCGGCAACCACTTAAAGGGGTGGCAGGAAAGAGGACAGAGACCCTGGGCCAGGTGATTCAAGCTGGAGGGCCACCTGTAGCAAGGGCATAGGTACAAAAGCAGAGAAGCAGCTTTAGAAAACTGTGTTTCGAAATTCCAATGGGATATGAACAAAAGAAAGTGACGCATTTTCTTCCAGCGAGTGCGACACACAGGCAGGTCAATGTACTTTAGGCCTCTGGAGTGGGCGCAAAACTTCTGACTACAGAAGTTTCGACAGTTTCATAGAATGGGGGAGGCTTCGATTGGTAGAGGGTGTTTCTACAAAATGAGAGGAACACTCCCATTGGTCGAAGAAAGCTGTGATCTGAAAAAGGAACCTAAGTGGAGGGAGACAGTTCTGCCATGAGTAAACAAGAGAGAAATTTTGTGTGGGAACTCTTTTCTGAACTGGCATCAAGCGCAGAACGGAGTGCTTAACACTCTGTACGACACAGAGAAGAAATTGGTGTGAACACTGCGTTCACAGCGGCTGCAATCCAGCTAAAATTAGCTGTAGCAATGTTTAGCTCCAACTGTGGAGAAACGAACGAGCTAAATTAATAAATTGTTCTTGCTAGAACTGAGAGGGCACCGTAATATGCACGCTGCTCCAACCATGCACGTGTATATCGCCACATAATAAGACTAGGGCTGGGTACATGTTTTCTCGCATAAAGACAAAAATAGGGAAAGTTTCTGCTGGAAAGTTCAGAAAAGGCCAGATTAGTTTTGTAGGAATTTCGGTGGGAGATAGCGGGTTTGCAAACAGCAGCACGTCGAAGCTTAAGGTAAATAGCGCGTGCGGAGGTATAAACTTTGTTTGTTCACCAGCTTGCGTCCACTGTAAACTCGAGCGACCTTGGGTAGTCTAGCGCTCAAATTTGTCCCTTGACTAACCATCCACCGTAAACTTGATTGTC
Source organism: Schistocerca cancellata (assembly GCF_023864275.1). NCBI lineage: Eukaryota > Metazoa > Arthropoda > Insecta > Orthoptera > Acrididae > Schistocerca > Schistocerca cancellata. The sequence continues at coordinate 613,707,693 of NC_064630.1, read as the reverse complement.
ATCCTAAATAGTACTGAACTTTGAACCGGAATCGGACGATTTTCGTAGTACTGACCAACATCATAATGTATGTGTAGGAGCAGTTTTGCAAAGAAATGTTCAATTAAATTTTCATATTATTGTGCTTAGGATTAATGTAAGCAAACTTCCAATTAAACTTTCATAACATCATGCTTAAAATTAATGTGCTTTCAGTGCGTTAATATTTAACATTTTTGTGTGTAAACTTATTTCACTTTTTGATGTTGGGCAAAATGTGTTAACCATAGCCCTGGCGAGTTGAAAACTGTGTGAAAATCTATAATGTGGTGAGAAATATTGCGACAATAAACTTTGTCATTTCACCTCACACAGATGTTCTCAATTCAAGAATAAGCAAAACACAAAACACCCCCCCCCCCCCATACCTTACAATCGTTAACTTCAAATCAGCGTTAATTAGCCTGACAACTGTCGAGTTTGAATTGTGTGTGTCATTACTTGATCAACGATTGAGTGTAGCCACCACTAAAATGCTGAATAAAAGTAACACACCTGGATGGCCGAACACGTCCTGCAGACTCAGACTCTGCCACTGCGAACCTTCTTATCTTCTTGAGGCTGATAAAGGGAAACAACATTATCTACAAATATATGTATCGATATAGCGTGTAAAATTGTATGGCATTAATGTATATATTATTAGACTGTTCGTAGACCCGGAAAACTTACTGTTGTGTAGCGCGTGAATCAGAACAGGCATTCAGCAGTGCAGGTACTATTCAGAAAATGGAAATTCGGAGAGAAAGTTAAACAGACTAATGAGAGATTTGGTACGATTAGTGAAGTCAGACACTAAGTGGAAAAGAGCTTACGGTCAGACGAACAGTAACATTATTATAAAATTAGCAACTGAAGTTTTTGCACCAGAAGGAAGAAGGATGTGTGAGTGAGAAAATCAGAACACAAATACCCAATCTGGACCAGCTAGAACAGAAAGAAATGATTTTTAAATGTAGGGGTGTGTCCATCCTACCATTCATTAAGCTAATTTATCTATAGACCCCTACATTAGCGTAACATCGAGTTTTGAAGGTCAACGAGAATACAGATGCACAAGGATCAGTACTTACAATATAACAGTAACGATCAGTAGATTCAGAATAGCAATGAATGGGAAAGCTGAGCATTTCTTTGAAACAATATTATATGTTTATACACTTTACAGTACAATAGAAACGATTAGCCACTGTCAACAGCTCCCGTTTGTTGTAAAGAAACAGTGCCATTATCAGTTTACATGTAATTTAAAATATAAGGAGCAGACTGAGAATGAACCTGTCGGTTCGAAATTGGTAACGCATTCACTTACCCTAACAAGTAGCATTATTAACAGTGACTGACTGCGGTTTTCACTTTATTGTAAAAATATCTGTATTTACAAGAACCCACTGTTTCACCATGTCAAATTTAGTTCAAAAAATGGTTCAAATGGCTCTGATCACTATGGGACTTAACATCTGTGGTCGTCAGTCCCCTAGAACTTAGAACTATACTTAAACCTAACTAACCTAGGGACATCACACACATCCATGCCCGAGGCAGGATTCGAACCTGCGACCTTAGCGGTCACGCGGTTCCAGACTCAAGCACCTAGAACCGCACGGCCACACTGGCCGTCTCAAATTTAGTACATGTTAATGTATGTATTACTGTTGTGTCTCTGTTCTCGAGTACATTGCCGTGGGTAATGGATTGATGCGTTTAAACATTCTTCATCAAAGCACGAACGTCGTACTGAATGTGTAGAGTCACTAATGTCAAAATGATCCTGCATAAAACGTGAAAACATTTTTTTTTCACCGTGTTCTGTCCAGTGGCATTATCCCCATAAGCGGCGCACTTGTTTCTGGCTGCCTCCTCTGCTGTCACCCCTCTATTGAGTTCAGACAAGCATATGTCGGAAATTCTCCGATTTCTCCACTTGGCACTCCATGTCCCAGCGTCCACAGCTCCACTTACTATCTCCAGATGACAAAGTGACAATATGTAAAGTGAAATAGCAACAGCGAACTATAAATAAAAAATGACAATAGATAAATAAACACATAGCAACCAGAATACCAACAACCAAAACAGAAACACTACGAACTTGTGCACCAATGTAACACAATGCTTTATGTATCGCACACTTTTGGGCCGCAAAGACACTCTGTAGTGCCCACTCCCCAAACAGGAATGGAACGGGAAGCTGTACTCTGCCATCAACTACACAGTGGTTTGCAGAGTATAGATGAATATGTAAATCATGACCTTAAGGGGAGGATTACCATCTTTTGGTTCAAAAAATCGATTTTTTTAAATTGCATTTTTGGATCCACAATAGTGTTTAGAATCCACCCCTGAAACGGTTTTTCCGAACACGGGAAGGAAATGTTTGTCACTCACGGTTGAACAAAGAAATGCACCTGCCTCAAATCGGCCTTTTTCACCGCACCAGTTTTTTTCTTTCGGAGGACGAGTTATTGTACCAGTGCTTGGGAGGAAACACACAAAATTCCAATATAAGTTTGAACGTGTGTGTTTAGAAGTTAGCCTCCAAGCATTTTCATTCTGGTGCAAAGACTGTGGAGATTGAGACTTTCCTGGCAGTGAGCAGCTTCAACGAAGGGTATTCAGCATTTCTGAAGACCATGACAACGATGGACGTCACCCTGGGACTCTATTCCACGTAGTTCGCCAAGCATTCGGACGACCACCGGATTCAAGCGGCCGAAAATCGTGTAACGTCCCTTTAGTAAAAACTTTATAGATGACAGTGCTGGTAAACCTCTACGTCATATGATTTTCAAACAGCTGAGCAAAACTGAACGTACTCAGACATTTCTCTCTTTACTTATTCTGATCATCACTAAACTGACACACAATATTTTTAGCGCAACGCAATCTGACTTTCAATAATCCCTACTATAGAATGGCCCTGACTAACAATAACCTACACCTTTCATAAATCACTTACATCACAAAAATCTTCGTTACTCGAACTACTGCAATACAGCGAGCGCCAATACTGCCAGCTAAATAAAAGATGCTAACTACTGAAGGAACTAACTACTGATAGGCATAGTTAGCAAATGAAAGATTTTGATAGAGGACAAACCATGTATTTACCTTAATAATGTTCAAAAGTCATCTCATATATATATATATATATATATATATATATATATATATATATATATATATATATATATACAGGGTGAGTCACCTAACATTACCGCTGGATATATTTCGTAAACGACATCAAATACTGACGAATCGATTCCACAGACCGAACGTGAGGAGAGGGGCTAGTGTAATTGGTTAATACAAACCATAAAAAATGCACGGTAGTATGTTTTTTAACACAAATCTACGATTTTTTAAATGGAACCCCGTTAGTTTTGTTAGCACATCTGAACGTATAAAGTGTGGAATGCTGCCGAAAGTGGGGTCCTCAGAAAGGAAATGTTTACGTATTATAAGATCTGTCAGGGTTGCGTAAGATAAATTAACTGGAAGCTAGAGAGAGAAACTCGATTGTGCTGATGAGGCCCCACTTTTTGGCCACATCAAGAGATGGAGAGTGAAATGCCCTGTTTTAGCACAACATCGTAGGCAGTGCATTATTAGTTAACCGGTAGAAGAAAAAATCAGGGAAAAGAATCAGTATCTTTTAAGGAAGCTCTTATTGTTCTGTAATTCCAATATCTGTAGCCAAAGCGTCCCTAACAGGGTAAAGAGCCCAAAATGCAGGAATAAGAGTTCTCCTTTTAAGAATATGTTGGCCCAAATTCATTCAATTTTCCGTATTGAACTCTTTGACTCTTCATCTCCGGGAGCCTTCGTCATCAGACAGTGCTCCCCTGGTCTGTGACGCCGCCAGGGTCCACCTTCAAGCAGATGGGCTGAGGGACTTAGAAAGATTACCTGCTGACTCGAACTTAGCAGTAGGGTAGGGTCTTTGGTGTACCGCCTATGGCTGATTCTGCTCTCGCTCCAGCCACCACCTGCATAATGATTAATGAAAGGGAGCCAGACAGCGATATGGTATACAGGTCATTTTTATAGAATTTCAGTAGCATCAGACCTCTCTGAAGCCTTGCTTTCAAATTCAGATGACCAATGAGCTTCCAACTCCAGCCACAGATGCAACACCTTCCCTTCAAATAGTTCAAATGGCTCTGAGCACTATGAGACTTAACATCTGAGGTCATCATTCCCCTAGAACTTAGAACTACTTAAACCTAACTAATCTAAGGACATCACACACATCCATGCCCGAGACAGGATTCGAACCTGCGACCGCAGCGGTCGAGCGGTTCCAGACTGAAGCGCCTAGAACCGCTCGGCCACACCGGATGGACCTTCCCTTCTCTAGTACTATCTGTCATTCCTCATCACGGCGATCATGCTACAAATTTGCGACGGCATTTGTTTCATTTTTATCCACAATTATTAGAATCCTACCAAAGACCATTTTGTGAAATGCGCCAAGGTTTTACTTTTGAATTGTTATTGTTTATCAGATTATTTACGAGTCGGTTTAACGGAATAAGCGGAACTAATCACCATTCTTGTTTGATTTAGTAGTTATTAAATTCCTAATTCATTGTTTTGGAGGGTCCCTAGTTGATTCACGTCAGTTTTTTTTTTTTTTTTTTTTTTTTTTTTGTCATCAGTCTACTGACTGGTTTAATGCGGCCCGCCACGAATTCCTTTCCTGTGCTAATCTCTTCATCTCAGAGAAGCACTTGCAACCTACGTCCTCCATTATTTGCTTGACGTATTCCAATCTTTGAATCTTTGTCTTCCTCTACAGTTTTTGCCCTCTACAGCTCCCTCTAGTACCATGGAAGTTATTCCCTCATGTCTTAGCAGATGTCCTATCATCCTGTCCCTTCTCCTTATCAGTGTTTTCCACATATTCCTTTCCTCTCCGATTCTGCGTAGAACCTCCTCATTCCTTACCTTATCAGTCCACCTAATTTTCAACATTCGTCTATAGCACCACATCTCCAATGCTTCGATTCTCTTCTGTTCCGGTTTTCCCACAGTCCATGTTTCACTACCATACAATGCTGTACTCCAGACGTACATCCTCAGAAATTTCTTCCTCAAATTAAGGCCGGTATTTGATATTAGTAGACTTCTATTGGCCAGAAATGCCTTTTTTGCCATAGCGAGTCTGCTTTTGATGTCCTCCTTGCTCCGTCCGTCATTGGTTATTTTACTGCCTAGGTAGCAGAATTCCTTAACTTCATTGACTTCGTGACCATCAATCCTGATGTTAAGTTTCTCGCTGTTCTCATTTCTACTACTTCTCATTACCTGCATCTTTCTCCGATTTACTCTCAAACCATACTGTGTACTCATTAGACTGTTCATTCCGTTCAGCAGATCATTTAATTCTTCTTCACTTTCACTCAGGATAGCAATGTCATCAGCGAATCGTATCATTGATATCCTTTCACCTTGTATTTTAATTCCACTCCTGAACCTTTCTTTTATTTCCATCATTGCATCCTCGATGTACAGATTGAAGAGTAGGGGCGAAAGGCTACAGCCTTGTCTTACACCCTTCTCAATACGAGCACTTCGTTCTTGATCGTCCACCCATATTATTCCCTCTTGGTTGTACATATTGTATATGACCCGTCTCTCTCTGTAGCTTACCCCTACTTTTTTCAGAATCTCGAACAGCTTGCACCATTTTATATTGTCGAACGCTTTTTCCAGGTCGACAAATCCTATGAAAGTGTCTTGATTTTTCTTTAGCCTTGCTTCCATTATTAGCCGTAACGTCAGAATTGCCTCTCTCGTCCCTTTACTTTTCCTAAAGCCAAACTGATAGTCACCTAGCGCATTCTCAATTTTCTTTTCCATTCTCCTATATACTATTCTTGTAAGCAGCTTCGATGCATGAGCTGTTAAGCTGATTGTGAGATAATTCTCGCACTTGTCAGCTCTTGCCGTCTTCGGAATGGTGTGGATGATGCTTTTCCGAAAGTCAGATGGTATATCGCCAGACTCATATATTCTACACACCAACGTGAATAGTCGTTCTGTTGCCACTTCCCCCAATGATTTTAGAAATTCTGATGGAATGTTATCTATCCCTTCTGCCTTATTTGACCGTAAGTCCTCCAAAGCTCTTTTAAATTCCGATTCTAATACTGGATCCCCTATCTCTTCTAAATCGACTCCTGTTTCTTCTTTTATCACATCAGACAAATCTTCACCCTCATAGAGGCTTTCAATGTATTCTTTCCACCTATCTGCTCTCTCCTCTGCATTTAACAGTGGAATTCCCGTTGACTCTTAATGTTACCACCGTTGCTTTTAATGTCACCAAAGGTTGTTTTGACTTTCCTGTATGCTGAGTCTGTCCTTCCGACAATCATATCTTTTTCGATGTCTTCACATTTTTCCTGCAGCCATTTCGTCTTAGCTTCCCTGCACTTCCTATTTATTTCATTCCTCAGCGACTTGTATTTCTGTATTCCTGATTTTCCCGGAACATGTTTGTACTTCCTCCTTTCATCAATTAACTGAAGTATTTCTTCTATTACCGATGGTTTCTTCGCAGCTACCGTCTTTGTATCTATGTTTTCCTTCCCAATTTCTGTGATGGCCCTTTTTAGAGATGTCCATTCCTCTTCAACTGTACTGCCTACTGCGCTATTCCTTATTGCTGTATCTATATCGTTACAGAACTTCAAACGTATCTCGTTATTCCTTAGTACTTCCGTATCCCACTTCTTTGCGTATTGATTCTTCCTGACTAATGTCTTGAACTTCAGCCTACTCTTCATCACTACTATATTGTGATCTGAGTCTATATCTGCTCCTGGGTACGCCTTACAATCCAGTATCTGATTTTGGAATCTCTGTCTAACCATGATGTAATCTAATTGAAATATTCCCGTATCTCCCGGCCTTTTCCAAGTATGCCTCCTCCTCTTGTGATTCTTGAACAGGGTATTCGCTATTACTAGCTGAAACTTGTTACAGAACTCAATTAGTCTTTCTCCTCTTTCATTCCTTGTCCCAAGCCCATATTCTCCTGTAACCTTTTCTTCTACTCCTTCCCCTACAACTGCATTCCAGTCGCCCATGACTATTAGATTTTCGTCCCCCTTTACATACTGCACTACCCTTTCAATATCCTCATACACTTTCTCTATCTGTTCATATTCAGCTTGCGACGTCGGCATGTATACCTGAACTACCGTTTTCGGTGTTGGTCTGCTGTCGATTCTGATTAGAACAACTCTGTCACTGAACTGTTCACAGTAACACACCTTCTGCCCTACCTTCCTATTCATAAGGAATCCTACACCTGTTAGACCATTTTCTGCTGCTGTTGATATTACCCGATACTCATCTGACCAGAAATCCTTGTCTTCCTTCCACTTCACTTCACTGACCCCTACTATATCTAGATTGAGCCTTTGCATTTCCCTTTTCAGATTTTCTAGTTTCCCTACCACGTTCAAGCTTCTGACATTCCACGCCCCGACTCGTAGAACGTTATCTTTTCGTTGATTATTCAATCTTTTTCTCGTGGTAACCTCCCCCTTGGCAGTCCCCTTCCAGAGATCCGAATGGGGGACTCTTCCGGAATCTTTGGCTAATGGAGAGATCATCATGACACTTCTTCACTTACATGCCACATGTCCTGTGTATACACGTTACGTGTCTTTAATGCAGTGGTTTCCATTGCCTTCTGCATCCTCATGTCGTTGATCATTGCTAATCTTCCGCCTTTAGGGGCAATTTCCCACCCCCAGGACAAGAGAGTTCCCTGAACCTCTGTCCGCTCCTCCACCCTCTTTGACAAGGCCGTTGGCAGAATGAGGCTGACTTCTTATGCCGGAAGTCTTCGGCCGCCAATGCTGATTATTTTTCAAAATTTAGGCAGTGGCGGGGATCGAACCCGGGACAGAAGACGTTTCGATTATGAATCAAAGACGCTACCCCTATACCACGTCAGATAACAGTGCCAACTATTATACATTCACTCTAGATAATGTGATATCCCCTTGTAGTATGCTTCAATTCTGGACTGCCTACAGAGAAGGAGAAATGTTACTCATATGTTGCACGTTGTGTTCTTTACAAATTTGTAAACAGTCGGCAATAATATCCAGAAAGTCACAGCAGTTGGTGATAGTTCATACGCCGCAGGAATACAACTACTTCCGCTGAAGACAGTGAACGGTTATATACGTTGATTTCCTTCTTTAATCTAGCAAGAGACCAACAAACAAAGTAAACGTTCTTTTAACGGATTTTACTACTACTTTTTCGCAGGCAAACCAAAGCACATACCAAGACAAAAGAACTACCAGTTTCCAGTCAATGTGTATTTGTGTTACATAATTTTGTATTGCTGTTATTGGTCTCATGATGAGATTTTACCTCGAAACGCGTTGCAATATTAAATAATTTAAGTAAGTTAACAAAAAAGAATGACTGACAGCAGTCTCTGAAGAATCTGTTTACAAAGTATACTTAGCCATTTTTCACATGCGTCAGCAGTGAATTAAATGGCAAGAAGCCTTAACACATGCCACTAGAAAAGTAAGCACTTTAGGATTAGTTTAAGATCTAGATAGAGACGCTGTCTCTAAGCCGAATTGGCAATGGCAGTCGCGCAGCTGAAGTTTAACTGGAAGTTGCCTATCACAGGTTATACCTGACCTGCAGGTGACGGACGACTGGATGGGCGTACTCGAGGCCAGTTATTTCACTTCATGTCAGGCGGAAATTACGTCTGACGTGGTCTTCAAGAGCGCTGTATCACCGACTCGGGAAAACCCGCGGTACTTCCTTCCAAGTCAGCACGTCGATCCCTCCTCAACGTCACTTTGCATTGTACCTGTCGGGATTCCCAGTACAATATCCGATACCTTTGAAGTGAATGCTGATTACATCTGAGTGTAATATAACAGCCCCGGGATCGATTCCCTACCGCATCGGAGATTTTTTTCCGTTAGGTGACTGGATTCCATCATCTACACGCAAGTCGGCTACTGTGGCGTTAACTAAAGACTTGCAACTCCGCGGCCGAACTTTCCCAGGGGGGAGATGCCAAACTATCCTTTCATTTCACTTCCCGACGCAGTTCTGACCCGTTGAAGACAACTGATGTTAACCGTTCCGTCTGCGTGAACACCTGACTGCATAGACCATTCACTCTATGGCGGGTGGTGGAGTTAACATTTTTTCGAACTTCTAAATTTACAGCTGAAATGTGGAAACGTCTATGGGTGACTTTCTGCGAGTGAAACACTTTTTAATTTTATACTGCCGAGGATTTACGTTGGGGCATGAGAAATATCCCTAGTTTCCTCCTTCAAACGCTTTCGTCAAACTGTTAAAAGAATGTCCCCTCCAGTGTCGTTGCTAATACAAATTTTCAGTCTTCCCGTTACACTCTCAACAAAACTTTTTAATGAATTTCCTACTCTTTTTACATGTAGTGTATGCCATATGTTACTTAACTTTTTTTAATTCAGTACTATCTATTAAGAATGGGATATTGTTCGTAGTTTACCTAGTCAGTTCCAAAAGTTTCGAGAGTAGATTAATAAAAAAAATAGAAAAAAGAATTGGGATCATAGTTTTAAAGTTTAAAGCGTTGTACTTGGTTTTTCTGCACGTGAATACAATGTAAAGCATATTACACTCATGTCAAACTGTCAGAAGAAACCTTCCTTAGGATATTCAACTCATGCGTCGCATTGGTTTCAATGTTGGTTATGCAGTCAAATCGTTGACCTTCCATGTATATTTATGCACTTTTTCGTTTTGTGGTAGGAAGGTACCGAAACAAGTCTCGAGTTTTTAGCAGCAAAATGTTGTCCACATTTTGCATTTCAATCATGTCTCGGCAGTCGACAACATGTGGTTGTTTATGTTCGGGAGGCAACGTGTACGGATCAAACTCGGCACACACGTTTGTCCTCTACAAAATATTCTGGTGAATGTTCTCAGCACTTGGCTTACAAATGATGCTCCATTGGGATATGCGACACTGTAAGGTCGGACACTATGGACGCACGTCCACTACTTAACACTGCCTGGTTGCAAGTAACTAGTCGAGTGCCCGTGTGTAGTTTACAATTGTTAGTGTCAGCTACCACCGTGGTTACTGTGCTGACAACACTTCTACGCTAGAAGTAAAATGTGTCGGAACACTTTGGAAGAACGGTGTAGGTGTCAAAAATCCGTGTTTATATTTCGTTTTTAATAGTTTTTCTTAAATAATAAAGTTCATCCTTACACATATTGCTAAAGAGGCCAAGACGAAACTTTCCGGGTAAGCATTTCATTCCTTTTATTGCCTCCTCAATGGATATCGAACAAAATGTGGATCTGGAGTACTAATAGTTTCCAGAGTTAAAACACCAGGGTACTCTGAATAACATACCACTCGATGATGTGTTGCAAATTCAATGGCAGTGTAAGCATTACCTGCTTACCTGTTGTTAATGATGCGTAAACGATGTGCAGTCGTAAATGTCTTTCACAGTAAATACTGTTCCGATCTGTTTATCTCACTTTTTATCAAAACAAAAAATTGAATTAATCAGACCTTTTCTGTAACGTGGCCGGCACTTGGATGGGTGACCATTTGGGCCGCCAAGCGTTGTTGCACTCAGCCTCGTGATGCCAATTGAGGAGCCACTCGACCGGATAGTAGCGGCTCCGGTCAAAGAAAACCATCACAACGACCGGGAGAGCGGTGTGCTGACCACACGCCCCTCCTATCCGAATCCTCATTGAGGATGACACGGCGGTCGGATGGTCATGATGGGCCGCTTGTAGCCTGCCGACAGAGTGCTTTTTTTCTATAACGGGAGCCAGTTTTACAGTAAAAGTTGTCGTGAGATCATGATTTGCAAATTTGCTTCGAAAGGACTGCGTTACGCTTTACTTGAGTCAAACAAGTGATTTAACCCTGAAATGATGTAGCCGCTTTTTCTTGTGTGTCACTGGTTCATCAGAATTCACTTTCAAAGTAGTACACTTGTAACTTGACACAACTGAGAGATGGGTGGTGGTCAATATAGGAGATAAACACTGAAGACTAAAGTTCTTGAACAGTGCTGAAACAATTGACAGCCGAAAACGTGAAGAGGCATCTATTGTTTGTATGATATTTATGAGCTGTACGAGCAACTCGTAATATCGCATGTAGAATAGCCTTTAAACCTCGGCAACAGTGGCCTCGCTACTAGAATCACATAACCCTCCATAAATGGGAAAATGTATAAAAATCGGACATGACAATTCAACTCGTCATGGATGAAAATGAAAAAAGAGTTTGTAGAGAATGTGAATTGGCAACAGTTTGTGCTTACAGTAATGGTATGAAATAGGTGAGAAAATCCCTGGAATGCCAGTTGCAGCGCGTGTCATCACTCATAGCCAGGAACCGATTACACAAGTAGTCGTATTTAATAACATCTCTGCTGTTAGAATAACAGATGTGCGACACACATCACGTGGCAGTTCTATCAGAAACGTTCGAATAAACAGAGTGCACCACAGTTAATAGCAAAAATTTTCATAGGTGAAAGTATGCGAGTGTATTCTCTTTTCTTTGTATAAATGTATTTCAAATGTAAAACCTTTATGTTAACTCTGCCAATAAGTCGTCGCAAACAAATTTTATAATCGATAAAGGATTTTTTACCTTGTAGTTTGTATCCAAAAATTTTAGTCGATTCTTACTCGGTGTACAACAATTAGCCTCCATCTTTTGATCTTTGTTGTATCCCACTTCTCTTGTACTGAATTATCATCAATGCCACCTCACAACCTCCAATTCACCTCACCCTTAGTCGACCTCTTATTTTCACGTATGCCCCTGTTTTACTGCTCAGTGCAATAATTTAACTGCAGTAGTGGACCAGGTATCAGTCTAGTAGCTGTGTGCGTTGAAGAAGGCGGCCCTGGCGCTTTGCCCTGCAGTGTGTCTAGAGCTAGCGGCCGACCGACTTGTCCCTGCAAGGACGGGACATAAGAATCTCGTCTGAAAAGGAAACCTGCCTGGCAGGACCTGTCAGGACTACTTTGTGTGATACTGTGACGTTGCGTATGTTCCTTTGTGTCATGATGGTTGGTAGCGTACATTCCATCAGCATGCAAGCAGCTCGTGGGCCACCAGAAAAAACTTATTATAATTTCAGTGTTCTTGCTCTTGACTTATTGTCAATCGTCTTGTAGTTTCCCGATAGAAAGTTGTTCAGTTTCAATCACAATTACTTAATTTTTTTGTGCACTCTTTTTAAATATTCTTTGTTCATGATCGAACCAATCTTATGACGCAAGACGCGCTGTTTAGACGACAGGGTGGAGACCTTATGAAGATGGACGGCCAAACAGTCATGTCCATTGGTCAAACCGGAAATGATCACTGCTTCTCTTCTTGGTCCATCAGCCACTGCCGAGTCCTCCAGAGGTTTTTCTAGATCTTTCCTTCACATCATATTTAATTGGATAATTTTAGTTCTTCATAAAACGTGTTGCTGATAATGTCTTTCGTTGCTAAATACATGTTAGTTTTTCCAGCCTGTTCCCTTTTTGGCTGAAAAACCCGCTTTTTCACTACCATCTAACTACAGTGTGAAGGTATCTTCTGAACTGCAACTGTCTTATTATCTTGTTGTAAACATTTAATTACTTATTGGACTTTTTTAACTTGAACGATGTTTCTATCTCATGTGTTGATAACTGTCGTTATTGCTTTTCTGGACACACAAAATATAACTACTTTGTCAAATGTTTGTAACTTGCTGTTTAGCTGACTTATTTGAATTCTAATGCCTTCAACTTCATCTTCAAAATCTGAGTGGTGTGGTTCTAAAGTTTGATCGAAAGAGAAGATGTTTCTGTATATTCTTACTCAGTGTGTCCTTCTTCTATTAACAAACCATCTATGTAAATGTGGAGCCACTGATCTTCAAGAGTATCTCATATTTATTTATTGCAGTGCTGCAGTTCTCGTTATTTACGAGTATTTATATGTTCACCTTTTTAGAACTATCTATAATGTCTATCAGATATTGCAATTGAGGAAGCAAAACTGCAGAGAGTGGGAAAATAGATTTTTCGACTTCAATTTTCGACTGCTGCTACTGTCATCTTATACCTTCTTCTTTTTGAATGACGCTAATTAATATTTTCTACTGTCTACTGTTATTGTTTCATGAATGTTCATGTATTAGCCACTTAATATGATTGGATGACAAAACAGTTTCTTCTAGTGAAGCAGTGCTAGCAACTGAATACTTATCTCAATAGATGCTAACCCCTTTAGAACTCTCTTAGATACTAATGGTGTTTATTTTAATCCGCCAGTAATAATTCTTAATTTTTAGTTCTGGAATTTTCTGATTTTTCTGGTAGCAGCCATAAGAAGTGCATTTCTATCGTATGTTAAACTTGATCTTATGGAGGTTTTCAAGATTTAGCCAGCATTTTCACCTTGGATAACGCAAAATGGATATCACACGATGTTCTAGATGCATCGTCAATGCAAATGTATCCAGAAAGTATTACTAAACTGTAACATTTTTATTTTGTTAATGCCTTCATTTGCCAAAATACTGAATCTCCTCTCCATTTGAGATATATATTACTTTTCTTTTTTACGTTCTCAACTGTTTTGCTGACCCTAGCACTGCAAATGCTGTTTTCATAATTTTTCAGACAATTGATTTGATCATCAGTGAACAATTTAAGAGTCTACTGCTGTAACTTCCAGATGCTCGAAGAGGATATTACGTGTAACTATGTATCAGTGTAAAGGCCTAGCTATACAGAACTGACGAATGATGAAGAAATATAAGGGATGGAAGGAGAATCCTGACAGCAGGAACAGTCATCCTGGGGATAGGACAATAAACATGTATCCCGGAAGCCTGCTAAACGTCTTCAGACGAAGGTGAATTTCCATCAAAAGCTTGTCTTCAAAAATTTATCAGCAACCAAGACAAACAAAAAGTCAGGACATAAAGATTAATCAGGAATCGTAACAATTCCCGACGAATAAACAAGAAGAAGTTTGGTAGTATACGGCTTTTAAGGCTTTGTAGCATTTATTATGTTCACCTTACAGGTATAAATAATACATCACATGAAACAGAAACTCAAACAGTTTTGTTTGCGTGCCTGTACGCAAAGGGAAGAGACAGGAACGACCAAGAGTGACTGAAGAACGTGCTGAACAAGTGAGAGCCTTTCACGCGTAGCACCAAGAAATCAGTTCAGATGGCTACTTGTGCTTTAGCATTTCCAGTGATGTCTCTGCGGAGACCTTTAAGGAGACGCTTCCAATTACATCCTTATCGTCTGCAGTTGTTACAAGCTGTAAAAAGCCTACAGCGTTCGCTTTCTGTGTCAGCTTTGCATGACGATGAAGGTATTCTGCATAGTGTCGTCTTCGGTGATCATTTGGTATTTCACCTAAGTGAACACTTTTAAGAAAAACTGTTTCACCTGCTATTTAATTTGAAGCATTATTTATAACTGTAAGTTGCACACAATAAATGTTACAAAGCCTTGGAAACCGTACATTCATTTTGAAAAGCCCTTTAATTTTGCTCACTCTGTCATTTATGACGGCGAATGCAGTGTATTTCTGTATTTCAGAGGCATAGTATGAACAACGTTATGAGCTGTTGTCAGGACGCCGAATAAGTAACAGTGTTAGCACAAATCGCAATTCATTTCCTTATACTACTGATTGCACACAACCTCAAGGTAAGCCCTACTTTGCACCACATACTGGTTATTGTTGAATAAAACCATTCATTTGCGTAATGGCAGTGCCCATTGTTTTGTTTCGTGTGGTTAGCACAGGACTGCAGAAGATTTGCGAAAGGCGAAATTTGATTTTACTGCTGGTTTATCGGTTAAGAAGGCATTTAAAACATTTAAAAGACCTTGTAACACACTGTAACACAAATTAAAGAATGGAACTGTGTCGGACCAGAAGGTAAGCTCTACTCTCTACCACACAGTTGTCGAATAAATCACGTTTTGACCATCCTGCAAACTAATCTTATTCAACTTTATATGTTTCAGACAGATAGAAAATGGACTATAGAATATGTGAAAACAGGCGAAAGAAAGTGTTGATGATTTTTAAATAAAATATTATCTACTAATGATGAACTTCGATTATGACCTAAAAGTTTAAGATGACTGTAGAAAATACTAATGTGAAATACTGATATGTCGCATACGGACACATTTCTTCGATTGAAAGACATGAACATTAAATAATCATTTCCTAGATTCAGAAACAGTCCACGTATTTATTGGTTCGGCTGTAACAGCAAATACTGACATGTGGAATAATCAGGTCTACTGCCAGATTGTAAGTAGGCTGTTTATGTTTTCTTTAAGTAAGTAGGCTGTTTAGGTTCTTATATTGGTAACACCGCCGCCACGTAGCGCTCTCTGTATGAAAATCACTGGCTGTGCTGTGTGCAGTCTGTGGCTAGTTTGCATTGTTGTCTGCCATTGTTGTCATGAACTGCTATAGCTGGATGTGAACAGCGTGTAGCGTTGCGCAGTTAGAGGTGAGCCGCCAGCAGTGGTGGATGTGAGGAGAGAGATGGCGGAGTTTTGAAATTACATATATTATGACTTGTGATGATATTAAGGTAAATACATTGTTTGTTCTCTATTAATATCTTACATTTGCTAACTATCTCTATCAGTAGTTAGTGCCTTTTCAAAATCAAATCAATACACAGTACAAAAGAGAAATCCGGGAAGTACAAGATCAGTTGACGCAGGTAATACAAGAATTACATATTTCAGAGGATACTCGCGCTCCAACACGGGAAGAGGAACTTAGAAATACGGAAAAGCCACAAAATAATAGCACAGGGCATTTCGGTAATTATGAAAGGAATTGGCAAGGTGCACCGAATTTTGAGATGGAACCGCCGACACGACGTAACAATGACCGATATGTGACTCGTCGACACGATGATTTTGACTATAAGCTGTTCATTACTACGCGTAAATTCAAAACATTTGAGAATTCTGGCAACGACATTCATCCACAAGCGTGGCTCCATCAATTCTCTCATTGTTTCCCTCCTAACTGGTCATTAGAGCACAGGTTAGAATTTATGTGTGGCTACTTGGAGAATGAACCAGCTGTAAGAATGCGATCGGTCATTCACGATTGCCGCAGTGAAGGAGAATTTTACCATGCCTTCCTCTCAGCATATTGGTCACAAGCTACACAAGACCGAGTAAAACATAGCATCATGATGATGAAACACTTTGAACAATCTGAATTTTCCAGTCTTGTCAAATATTTTGAAGACATGTTGCACAAGAATCAGTACCTGTCAAACCCATACAGCCCCTCAGAACTCATCCGCATTTGCTTAATCAAACTGCCTGAACATTTACGGCATATTATTTTGGCAGGACGTTGCAAACACGACATTGAAGCTTTTCAGGGACTCTTACAAGAATTAGAAATTGACACAGACAGTCGCGGGATGCGAAAACAGGAAAACAATCACTACAGGTCACATCCGTCACAATTCCGTGACGACAGAAACAATTAATGGCCACGACAAACCTATTCTTACAACGTAAATCGTGACCAAAACAGACACCACCCATATGAAACCACTGGCAGAGTAATAGTTACAGGGAAAGATCACCTTTCCGCGGTAATGACTATCACAGAGACAATCAGAGAAACAGACAATATGGTAACCAAAACAATTATTATCAAGGGAGACAGAATAACTTTAGACGCAACGGTCCAGCGCGCAGTTACGACTCAGGGAGAAATTCTCCACCACGTGACCGACAAGAAAGAAACTATGGAATCTACCGACATGACGACAGACGATATGATCGTAACGACAGACCTGAACTGCATCAGAACTGGCGGGATTCCCGTCACGGTGAATTTGTAGAAGTTAGATCTCCAAATCTCAATAACGACGCGCGCCAACAAAGAGATAATAGGCAATGACTCACACCGCTGGCAGCCACAAGTCGTACTTATGAAACTGGCGATACAGCTGCCGTAGCTAGTAATTACGTAAGAATCGAAGACATTAGGGACATCTTACTCCAGGAACACGACGTAAAACTTAACAACATTACACATCCTGTGATTCACATTACAGTAAATGACGTAACATTTACGGCAGTACTCGACTCTGGCAGTCCCATTTCAGTAATTAGTGAAACAGCTTTTAGCAAATGCAACAAATCAAACGATTGCCCCACAGTTCTGTTACGTAAGATTAAATTACAAGGTGCAATCTTTGGAAAAAGTGTAGATGTACGCCAACAAACCAATTTAGAATTCT
Organism: Schistocerca cancellata; assembly: GCF_023864275.1. NCBI lineage: Eukaryota > Metazoa > Arthropoda > Insecta > Orthoptera > Acrididae > Schistocerca > Schistocerca cancellata. Next base: position 613,690,300 of record NC_064630.1, on the reverse strand, counting down.
TTTGCCAAAGCCACAGCTTCTCTATGAACTTTCTTATTGTTCCATTACTGTCGACGGAAATTATACTGGGAGTAGACTTTTTGAATCAATACAAAGCAGTCTTAAGCTTTCACGATGCTGAAATAAGTTTAGAGAAAGAAGGTAAATCAATAGCTTTGAAATTTGAAGACTGGCTCTCAAACCATGATGAGGAAATTAATCGGCTTTACGTTCTGTTAGACAACAGTTCGGAATTTTCTACGGAACTAGACACTAACAATCACTCTGCAAGTACTGACAGGGATGGAATCGACGGAATATTTGAAACTAATGAGTTAATTCAGAATAAAATTCAAACAATTGAGAATTGTAATGACACTGATAGGCAGGACCTTTTTGAGATTTTACAAGCACATTCCACAGTTTTTACTCACAAAACAGGAACAATCAAGGGATTTCAATACCAATTTCGTGTTCATGAGCATACTAAATTTTGTGTTAGACCATACGTAATTCCAGCACATTATAGGGACCGTGTTAGAACAGAAATACAATCTATGCTTGACGAGGGCATTATTGAGCCTGCAGTAAGCTCATACAACAATCCGTTACATGTTGTTGAGAAGAAAAATGGATCGATCAGGCTTGTCTTAGATTCGAGACAAATCAATACTATCATTATTCCTGAAACAGACAGGCCGCAGACGATGGAAGAACTTCTTCAAAATTTTAATGGTGTAAAAGTGTTGTCTTCCACTGATCTCAGATCCAGCTTTTATCAGATCGAACTTCATCCAGAATGCAGAAAATACACAGCTTTCCTTTGTTTCGGCGTTTGTTATCAGTTTCGGAAACTTCCTTTTGGTTTGAACATTTCTTCGGCAGCATTCAGTCGCGGGTTAAATTCCATATTACCTGAGTTCTTAAAACGTCACTTCACCTTATATGTGGACGATACTCTAATATCAGAAGCTTCATGGGAACAACTTAACCACATCCTCAACAGTTTGTTACGTATTTTTGCAGAATCTGGAATTACAGTTAACTTGGAAAAAGTCTGAATTCGGTAGGTCAAAGTTGAAGTTTTTGGGACATATTATTTCTTCTGAAGGCATTCAGTCGGATCCTGAAAAGTTAGAAGCAATCAGAGCCATTCCAGTTCCATCCACAAAAAGACAAGTCCGCAGTTTTCTAGGTCTCGTAAATTTTTACCGTCGTTTTCTGAATATGCAAATTCTAGTTACACCAAAACTTTGTTCTCTCACTGGAAAAAATACTATTTGGAACTGGGACGAACAAGCACAGTTGGAATTCAATTCTTTCAAAGAAGCGTTACTTCACGCGCCAATACTAGCTCATCCAGATCTGTCACAAGATTTCTGCCTTAGCACGGATTCTTCTAAAGTCGGTCTTGGTGCCCACTTATTTCAAGAAGCCATAGAAGATGACATTACTGTTCAGAAAACTATTGCTTGTGCTAGCCGAGTGCTAACAAAGTCTGAAAAAAATTATTTCGTTACTGAATTAGAAGCTTTAGCTATCGTTTGGGCATTTAACAAATTCCGTTTCTTTCTTTCTGGTAAGCACGTAAAAGTATACAGTGATCATCGTGCATTACAATTTCTTATGTCTTCAAAATTAAATCATGACAGGTTAAAACGTTGGGCGTTGTTTCTGCAAGAATTCCGCTTCACAATAGTCTACATTCCCGGCAAGGAGAACATTGTTGCGGACGCACTGTCACGCGCACCGGCTGGGCTTGAGCAAAGTAACACAGAAGGCAACCTCGAGAAAAATTTCAGTATTCTTTACATTCAGAAAGTCGCCTTTGAAAACTTCATCACCACATCTTCAAAGGACATTGCTCATGAACAAGATAAAGATCCGATTTGGAAAGACATCAAAAGTAAATGGCATGAAAAGACACACACTCAGATTCGGCATTATTACCTGATTAGAAACAACATACTCGTCAAACGCTGCACTGTTGATGACAAGCTATAGGTACTTTGCATTCCAGACGATTTTGTTAATAAGCTCATTTGGTACATTCGTTTCAGCTACGCACATTTTGGCCCACGAAAATGTTGTCATATTCTTCGAACGACTTGTTATTTTAACAATATGGAAAAGCGCATTCGTAGAGTCTTGTCTATTTGTAAACTTTGTCAAAAGGCGAAACCCTCTACTATCTCACATCGTGCTCCGTTGTTTCCTATTATTCCTTCTAAATTAAAAGAATTTGCTGCTGTTGATCTCTTGGGACCCCTTGTCAGAACATCGAATGGATTTTCGTACGTTCTAGTCGCTGTTGAACTTACTTCAAAATTTGTTTCTTTCACTCCGTTACGTCAAGCCACTGGACGGTCTGTATCCAACGCCTTTGTTAAAAATTTCTTACGTGAAGTTGGACACGTTAGTAAAGTCATTTCAGATAACGGACCGCAATTCAGATCTGCTGTTTGGTCACGCATGCTTCGGAATCATAAAATCAAACCTGTTTTTATTTCATTGTATTCACCACATTGTAACCCGTCTGAACGGATTATGAAAGAAATCAATAAGCTTTGCAGACTTTATTGTCACAGAAAGCATCAGCATTGGGACAGATATTTACACTTATTTCAAAACGTGCTGAATGAAATGCCTCATGACTCCACTGCTTTACCACCTACTCTTGTACTGAAGAATGTAGAACCTCCGAACAGAATCAGAGAGCTTGTACCTTTCCCGAATACACGTAAACTTCGACACAAAGACATAATTGATTTGGCTCTTAAAAATATAAAATCTGCAGCAGACAAAAGGAGAAAACTACACGGGAAAGCAAATGCAAAGAAATTATGTATTGGTCAGAAAGTTCTCATTAAAGCTCATTCATTGTCACATAAGAAGAAACACTTGAGTCACAAATTCTTTCTAGTTTACAATGGACCTTACAGAATCCGACGTATACCACATGATAATTGCGTTGAAGTTGAAACTCTGCGTACTAGGAAGAGTAAAGGCTTACACCACATTTCACATGTAAAACCATTTATTGACAGATAATCTGCTTTTTAACTTAGTCTTTGCAATTTTCACTTCACGCTACTTGTACAATTTGTCACACTGAGAAACTGTTAACATGCAACAATGTTTGAAGTTAAATATCCAGTCAAGAACCAAGAGAACTTATTCAAACAGAAATTACGAATGCATTGTTATTGCGAACAGATGACACAGTGTTATTGTGTGTGTACATTCTTGCTTGTTAGTTGCACGATTACGTAACGACTATAAGGCTCACATACTTAGAACATTTACCAGTACTGCTAATGAGATTCTAATGCACCATTTTGGTTTACTTGAAAATACATTCCGGATTGAAAGTACTTTCTGTGAGATACCAGATGAGACAATGGTTAGTTTATGTGACAGCTACACGATTTTATCACGACGCTACTAATGAGTGACAATTTACAATGTTGCTTTTGCGGTGTTTCTGTTTTATATCTGCACAGTTTTTCTGAATTCTTCTGGAAAGTAAAACATGTTTTAGTAGTAACTTTTGTGGTATAGCTACAATGAGACAGCCTTTTCCGTAGCACAACAATACGTTACAGCACAGTAATTTCTTCATCACAACAATAAGCGTAATAACTAAGAAATCTATACGCAAAGCATTTCACTTTTGTTTATCATGAGGTAAGTACATTGACTTCTGCAGAACTTAGCTTTTGGAGCACGATAACTACGACACTTCCACAGAGATTATCTTACAGCAAGACGCATATTTAGCGCTACAGGACACATATTTGAGTGATTAATTTTGTACTTAAAACATTTATTTTTACAGATTTTTGAATTACAAAGAAAGTTTTCCGTGATACATTTCATTCCATTGCTGTAATCTGTAACACCTAAGGGTATAATTACATTAAACCTCAGGGGAATACACGCCTACTTTGTGTACCATGTGTTTGGCAAGCACAAGGAGCCCTAGCTAATATGGTATTTGCTTATACAATTTAACACATCGGTACCATATTTCTGTAACACATAAATTACACAGCTATCTGATCATTTAACAGAGAAACAAACATCTTTTTACTACGTCAGTGACACATGTTTACGCAATTACAGAGTTGGATTACTTCACACTTAAGAAATTGTATTTTGTCTGTACTTTGTGCACTGTTCATATTTTTTTGGAACCATTGTGATACTATGAGAGCTTTGAATGATGTATTTGGTATGAGATCATCATTTTTAAAGTACGTTTGAGGTAGATGACACTACTGAAATGAGCAGAGAATTTTCTTTAGGTTTTGAAACAATTGCAGAAAGCTACGACGTTTTTGAGATTTGACTGAGGTGTTATGATGTTATTATTACGACGACGATGTGTATTATGCTGCTGATGTATGTTTATGCTCAATAAGCTAATGCTATATGAGTTATTTGATTATGCTACGTATGTTATGATGAAATATTGAAGAAGTGTTGACGAATAAGGTAAGGAATAATGAGTAGTGTTTAGGGACTCTTGACTTGTGAAAAAGGATGTTGGAAACCAAGAATCGTACTTTAAGAGTTATGAAATGTGTGTGTAGATGCGTGAATGTATCACAATGCCGGCGAAAATTTTTTGGACACTGTTATATTCATAAGATTTGGTTTCTACACATTTGCAACGCAAATTCTCGACCCGTGAAATTTTGTATATGAGACTGTCTCTGTAGCGGAAAAATGTCGTAAATATTTCCATAAGAAAGTTAAGTGACCACCTGCACATGCGTCGTCGGCACACAGCTGTGTCAGACACCTGGAGAACAAGCCATTAGGGTGTGCCTTTCCGGAAGCACAGGTAGAAAAAAAAAAGGAGGCCTAAACCGCCGCTAATGACATTCGTTTGTAGAAAGCATCGCAAAAACGACTTGGTCGAAATTAAAAACATATGATAACACTGTGGAGCTCTTAATTTATGATATTTACTGAAATGCCTAATAAAATGACAAGAAATATTTTTACATCTGCACACCTGATTATGACAAGCGTCTTTCTATGAGAGTTTAGAGAATTTCTACTAACTTATGAAATGTCACATGACTATTGAATGATATTTTTATGCTTTGGTTTGCGTAATTGCTTATTTCATTTGATATCTGGTTTCCAGCTGTGTTACAGCATTGCTTTGATAAAATAAAATGCATTTGCTAATGTGAACACTTTCTGTCAACAGATCTATTAAATAATTATTTTATGATCCACATTCTTTAAAAAAGGAGCACTTGGAAAGGAAAGAACAATAAGAAGGAACTAGTAACAGTAACACATAATTTTCTTTTCTAGTACATGGTAATATTTTTTTACAATAAGTTGTTGTAGTGCACCACTTTAATTACATAGACATTAAGATGTGAATAGACATTTCCCTTTTCTGCATTGTTGTCTTTACTGTAATATTTTTTCTGCTTGAGATTTGTCATGTTTGCTGCTGCTGTTTGCCAGGCATAGTGCTGCTAAATTTAACTTTGTATTACTCTGTTAAGCTTTTCTTGTTGCTGCACATTGGCTCATATTAGTTGTAATTTTGCATTTTATCTGTTAATTTAGATTTACTGCTGCTTGCTTTGCAAATTGGCATTTTTTGTCCTTGTGGTTTGTGTTAATTTGTTATGTGCTGCTGCATTGCCTCGTCCCTTAGTTTAACATCTGAGCTCAGTAGATTTAAGTTAGCTTAAGAGGGGGTAGCCTATAAGACAATGAGTTATGATGAATTGGAAGAAATGCATTGAGAAGCTATACGAAAAAGGTTTGGCAAAAAAAAAGGTAGTGTACAGTGGAGAAAAACTATTTTTGACAGAGGATGTGAACTGAATACAGAAGGCAGGCTTAGATAGGACTTTTTGTGAATAATGATGAACGAAGGGAGATCTCCATGCAAAATACTGCAGTAAAACAAACCCTGTCCTTTCCTTTTGTGACATCCCTCTATATGTTTGTGTACCCTTATGTATTTGTGTTTTTCCTGTCTTTATGTGTTTAGCTGATGAGAGCTATGTTGTAGACATTTTCTAATATTCTGTTATTTACTTTGTAGAGATGTTTAGACATTATTTATACTGTTTGGTTGCTCACATGTGAAGGTGATGTTTCAAACATTCTTCTGATCTTTTATGTATGTACTTATGTCATAATTTCTGTAACACTGATGTATATGTTTATTTCTATTCTTTTGTAAAGCCTGTATTACTACAAATGTTGTCTGTATTGTTATGTTTTTAATGATGTATTTTGTACCTTTGTAATCGTATTCTTATGTTATAAAATTGTAATTGACAGCAGTTCATCAAGTAACTTGTAAGTTCCATTTCACTGCACACATTTCTGTTGGTCATAGTATATGGACAATATGTGAGAAGTAGGGACTGATAGTGTTTGCACGTGTTTTAACAATTCAGCAAGGTTCTGGATAACAGCATTGCTGGTTCTAAGGACAATTAGAAAAAAAAAAACTTTGTGAGTGGACTAGTGGTGGTTTATGGACTTGCTATATTCTCCGCAAGACTCTTCGGTGGTGAATGTGCACCTGCACAGTCGCAACAGATGGCTGCTGGCCGTCTCCACAAGGACTACAGTGGGTCTGCATCTTTGATGGCCCACCAATACCATTATTTCTACAAGGACTGCAGTGGGTCTGCACCTCTGATGGCCCACCAATACCACAATCTCTACCAGGACTACAGTGGGTCTACTCTGTGATGACCTACCTACCAATATTCATCAACTTCGACTGACTCTGCTGTGGGTTTGCTCTGTTGTGGCCCATTACCTGTCAGCATTTCAAGAGTCAGCACTGTCTTTCCGTTGGAAGGACAACACTACTTCTTCAAGACTGCATGGAAATCCACTACTTCTGTGTGCAATTTCTTTTACTAATGAGACTTTGTGAAAAACAAAAACTGTAATTACTATTATGATGAACAATCTGGACTGTCTTTATGGACTGTGAGAAAATTTTAGCTTTTGACCAACATTGTATAAAAAAGTGTGTGCATTTGATATCTTTGTTATTGTAATTATGAAAAAATTTTTCAAATCTAAATTGGCCAGTGCCCAACACCATTTGTAAAATTTTTTTGTGTGGAGCATGGGGGCTATGTAAGTAGCCTGTTTATGTTTTCTTTATGTAAGTAGGCTGTTTAGGTTCATATATTGGTAACACCGCCGCCACGTAGCGCTCTCTGTATGAAAATCACTGGCTGTGCTGTGTGCAGTCTGTGGCTAGTTTGCATTGTTGTCTGCCATTGTTGTCATGAACTGCTATAGCTGGATGTGAACAGCGCGTAGCGTTGCGCAGTTAAAGGTGAGCCGCCAGCAGTGGTGGATGTGAGGAGAGAGATGGCGGAGTTTTGAAATTACATATATTATGACTTGTGATGATATTAAGGTAAATACATTGTTTGTTCTCTATTAATACCTTTCATTTGCTAACTATCTCTGTCAGTAGTTAGTGCCTTCTGTAGTTTGAATCTTTTATTTAGCTGGCAGTAGTGGCGCTCGCTATATTGCAGTAGTTCGAGTAACGAAGATTTTTGTGAGGTAAGTGATTTCTGAAAGGTATAGTTTAATGTTACTCAGGGCCATTCTTTTGCAGGGATCTTTGATAGTCAGATTGCGTTGCGCTAAAAATATTGTGTGTCAGTTTAAGCACAGTCGTGTATAATTGTTCAAAGGGGACGTTTCAAGATGTTTGTGTCGCTCTGGCACAATATTTCTGCCACGTAACTCGTTGCCTTCTTCAAGTGCTACCTGATACTGCCGTATTGGAGGATCTTGTCCAGAATTTATGCCCAGAGGGCGGTGGGTGCTCTCTTTGCCGTCCGCGCCCGCCTGGCGCTGTTTGTAATGTGTTCTCTCTTCCCCGGTGCTCCCTCGGACGTCCGCACCCGACTTGGTCGCCATCTGTGGCAGCTCGCTGAGGCCCGCATTCGGAGTTAGTCGTCCGTCGAGAGCAGACGTGTCGCACTCGAGCTCGTGATGTCTACGGAACCTACTTCGGCTGAGGGTGTGGCGGATCGCCGTCCGGCGGAGGATACTTCGTCGGCGGCCTCATCCGGCCCCCCACCTATGATGACCAGGCAACGGCAACGTGGGAACGATCTGTTGACGACCTCTGCAAGGACCTTGGATCTCGCTATGGATTACACCCGTGAGTTGTCGGGAGAAGAAGACGACGGCCACCAGCAGACTGGTCGTAAGCGCACCGGCGAAGCCACCACCGGGGCCGATGACGGATTTTGGAAGCCACCAAAGAAGAAGGTCTTGAAGCAGCTGCAGCAGCGGCCTGACGCGGACGTGGTGCCAACGTCTAACCGCTATGACGTCATCCAGGATGGCGCGGACGGCGTTCCACCGCCCCAGCAGCAACAGCAACAGCAGGGACCGCAGCAGCAACCGTTCCAGCCTCAACTGCAGCGGAAGGTGCCGCCGATTGTGTTGCAGTTTAAGAACTCCTACAAGCAGCTGCACACGTCGTTAAAGGGAGATTGTAAGCAGTCGTTCACTGCCAAGCATACGGGGGGAGATACCCTCAAACTCAGCCTCTCCTGTACTGAGGACTATGTGGCTGTAATGTATACCTATCTGGCGGTCCGTCCACCGACCCTGAAGGCGCTCTTTAAGCACGTTCCGGCGTCTCTCACGCATGAAGACCTGAAGGAAGAACTGGAGGACCTCGGCTTCGTGGCGACGGTGGTGGACTACCATCGTATGCCCGGGACCAATCAGCTTACAGGCCACCGCGTCGTCGTCCTGCAGGACACTCCTCGGCATCGGGAAATATTGGCTCTGAGCACTATGGGACTCAACATCTTAGGTCATAAGTCCCCTAGAACTTAGAACTACTTAAACCTAACTAACCTAAGGACATCACACACACCCATGCCCGAGGCAGGATTCGAACCTGCGACCGTAGCAGTCCCACGGTTCCGGACTGCAGCGCCAGAACCGCTAGACCACTGCGGCAGGCTCGAGAAATATTCCAGGTCACCCGAATTTACGATCTCTCCATCACAGTGGAACGTCTACGGAAGTCCCGTGGCCCGGTCCAATGCTTCCGGTGCCAAGGATTCAACCACATGGCCCGCCACTGCACTATGCCGCCTATGTGCGTCAAGTGTGGTGCTGACCACGACAGCCGCCTTTGTCCACGAAGCAAGGATGAGCCGCCTGTCTGTGGCCTGTGTGGAGGCAGCCATCCTGCCAATTTTCGTTTCTGCGCGAAGCATAAGGAGGCTAGCCGTCGGCAGCGGGGTCTTCCGCCTGTCTCGCCCTCCTGACGTGCTGATACCCGCCGGAGGCGCCAACCGCCGCCCACACGGCCGGCCAATGACAAGCGTACGTGGCCCTCCCTCATGGAACGCCGGTCCGCGAGGATCCAGCCCGGTGTCACAGTGGCAGATGCCTTAAGGGGCGTCTCCCACCCACGAGCGACCGCGCCTACCGAGGTGCAAACCGTCCCGCCGCCTCCTCCACGCCAGGACCGCCAGCCAGCTTCTCCTTCGCCCACGGCAGTGCCTACTGTTGGGCTCCACGACGTTTTCCAGCTGCTGCAGCACCTGACCACGATGGTGACCGAGTTGACCACCGCCATCGTCAACCTGCCTGCAACCATCGCCGCCACCGTTGAGGCGACGATCTCACGCAGCCTTCGGGCTCCCAGTGCCGTCACTCCAGTAGCCCAGCATCCCTAGACGCCGCTGCTTGGATGATTTCTGCACAGTGGCTTATAATGCCGCCAACCTCACCTCCGACCTTGCGGAGCTCCGACAGTTTTTGTTTGAACATGACGTGGATATTTGCCTGGTCAATGAGACTTTTCTCAAACCAGGCATCCACTCCAACATCGAAAATTCCCGATGCTTTCGGAACGACCGGCCGACACATGGGGGTGGTACGGCGATCTTCATCCGCTCCTCCATCGAGCATTGTGAAATTCAACCGCCTGCCATCGGAACTATTGAGGTCACTGCTGTCCAGGTTGAAACAGCCACTGGCCCAGTCACATTTATGGCTGTTTACTGGAGCCCTCATCGATGATGCCCGTCTCCTTCTACGGACTCCTGGCAAATATTTCATCGCAGGTGACCTCAATTGCAAACATGCTGCCTGGAATTCATTGGTCACCAATCTTAATGGGCGACTTCTCCTCCAGGCCACTGAAGAGGTGAATGCGTATGTCTGTGGTCCCGTGGAGCCAACATGTTATCCAAGCAGAGGGAGGCCTGACGTTCTTGACATCGCTATTACTCGGGGACTTAATCAGTTCCTGACTGCTGAAGTCCTCCACACCCTGAACTCCGACCAGCTGCCAGTTCTCTTTCAGCTGGACGTCACCCGGTGCAGAGTCCAGGCCGCCTCAACCTCAATCGCACGGATTGGCCCTGCTTCCAGTGGCGAGTTACTGCAGCCCTGCAGCGACAGGTGGACGGCATCGGAGTTCACGAGGCCTCTGCAGCCCAGTTTGCTGATACTCTAACTGCAGCTCTGGAGGGTGCGACGCCACGCCCGCGCCCCAGCACATTCACATCTTCCGCTCTCCCAGCGGAAATCCTCCAGGACATCCGCATTCGGAATCGCCTCTGCAAGGATTGGCGTGTGACTCGGGACCCACAGCTGAAGCGCCACATCAACGGCCTGCGACGTGACATCAAGGCAGCAATTGTCCGGCACCAGAATCAACGCTGGGCTGCGAAATTGCAGGCGTTCACCCCAGACCCCATGCACTGGAATGCGGTCCGCTTTTATACGAAACGCAGGACACAGATACCCCCTCTTGCAACACCGACTGGGACGGCCTATCTACATGCGGATAAGGCGAATCTCCTTGCGGACATCTTTCAGGAGAATTTTACCCCCCTTCAAGATGATGTGGACCAGCTGCACGTCGACCAGATTGACGCAGAAGTGCAGACCATCCTCCATGGGGACGGGGAGGAGGACCACGACGACATACCGCCTATTTCCGTGGCCAAAGTCCGTGCGGGCATCAAGGCTCTCCCGGCGTCCAAGGCTCCAGGTGTTGACGACATTACTGGCCGGGTCCTGAAGAACCTGCCGCTCCTGGCTGTGGTTCGTCTCACAGCCATCTTCAATTGGGTTCTGCGGACTCGCACCTACCCTGCAGCGTGGAAGCACTCCATCGTTATTGCTATTCCAAAGCCGGGCAAGGATCGGACAGACCCAAAATCCTACCGGCCTATCAGTTTGCTTCCGCACATCAGCAAGCTGTTCGAGCGGCTTCTTCTTCAGCGACTCCGGGCCATCCTGGATATTCGGGAAATCCTCCCCCCGGAACAGTTTGGCTTCCGCAGCGGCCACTCCACGACCTAGCAGATTGTACGTGTGGTGGAGTACATCACTCATGCCTTCAACAACCGGGAGTACTGTGGAGCGGTTCTTCTAGATATCACCAAGGCCTTTGACAGTGTTTGGCATGCTGGCCTTCTCTGGAAGATGGACCACCTTGGCTTTCCCCGGGCGTACGTGCGCCTCATTGCGTCGTACCTGCAGCACCGGACTTTCGCTGTCCGCGTTGACGCGGCCCTCTCCACTGCCAGACCTATCGTCGCCGGGGTGCCGCAGGGCCCCGTCCTGGGCCCCGTGCTTTATACTACTGTATATTTACCTCGGACCTTCCGACGTCGCCCCGAGTGGAGAAAGCCGTCTATGCCGACGATACGATGCTCTACACCAGGAGCCAGTGGCATGCCGCCATGCATTCCCGGTTGCAGCAGGCGTGCGTCGACCTGGAGATCTGGGCAGCTCGCTGGCGCATCTGGTTCAACCCCCTGAAGACGCAGGCCATCGTCTTTACGAAGAAGACGACGATGCCGGCGCCGCCACTTCGACTTTATGGGACCGCCCTCCCCTGGCAGAAGACCGTCCGGTACCTGGGCGTCATCATGGACGATCGCCTACTGTGGAAGCCACACATCGACGCCGTCCGTGCAAAAGTCCACCAGCGGGATGGGAGCGCTGTACCCGTTCCTTAATGAAGGGTCTGACCTCTCCATGCGGAATGGCCTCCTCATCTTCCGCTTATTTATTCGACCGATTGTTGACTATGCGTGTGAGGCTTGGGGCAATGCAGCCCCCACGCATATCCAGCGTCTTCAGGCGCAACAGAATAAGATTCTCTGGCGGGTCTTCCATGTACACCCGCAGTTTCCGCAACAATACCTCCACCATGCAGCTGATGAACTGGAAGTGATGCCCCGCATCCAGCAGACTGCCAGCCGTTTTTACCGACGGTCGCACGCCTCTGCCAATCCCCTCATTCGAGACGTTGGCGCACCTCAAGATGTTCGTGACCGCTATCAGCGGCCTGTTGCACTCCTCGACCGCTGAGACCCAGGGGTGCACCAAGCGGACGCTGCTTGCAGCTCCGTCCCTATGATTTTCTTTTTATAATCCCGCATACCCCGATGCCATACAACAAATAAAGAAGTTCAACCCAACCTTTCCCCTCTGACGAATGGAGGCAATGCCGTCAGGTAAATCCTGTGTTACTCTTCCTCTTCTTGGGACATACGACTGGCGGATGGGCTGAGGCCCGTCCTGTGTAAGGCGTTCCGTTCGCAGTCCGCGCCCGCCAGGTGCTGCTCCTGAGGTTTTGGCCGCTCCATGGTTCTCCCACGAACGTCGGCGGCCGGCTCGTCCACCATCTGTGGTCGTGGCAGCTGTCTGGGGCCGCACCCGCGTTTGACGTTCCGTTCGTGGTCCACGCCCGCTTGGCGCTGCCCCTGAGGTGTTGGCACGTCCCTGGTGCTCCCTCGGACGTCCGCGCCCGACTTGGTCTACATCTGTGGCAGCTCTCTGAGGCCCGTGCTTTGTCGGGCGCTCTGTTCGCGGTCCGCGCCCACCTGGCGCTGCTCCTGAGGTGTTGGCATTTCCCTGGTGCTCCGACGGTCGTCCGCTCTCGGCTCGTCCATCATTTGCGGTCGTGGCGGCTGATAGCGGTTACCAGCTCAGCTCGGCGTGGAGTCGAGTTCTGGAGCTTATCAGGGCCCAACGAAAAGAACCAAGAAACTCCTCAACAAGCACTAACACCGCAGGAGCAGCGCCAGGCAGCCGCGGACCTCGAACTCAACTCCCGACGCAGGACGAGCCACATTACATCTACTGTCAAGATTCTAGACCATCAGTAAAGCTCACCTCGATTTCTTCAACAATAGACATGTGTGCCTAATATATCATGGAAGACTGAATAACATGTACACAGTTGATTTTGAAAATATTGACACGTAATTGTTTGTGGAAAAAAGATAGTTTCTATGCCTAAAGCGTCACGCGGTGAAAGAATAAGATATATTGATATTAGATCTCTATAAAAAGACTGCTGTGTCTCCTTGTTTTATTCACAGGAGTGTTTATTTTCATATATAAAATCATTGCTGATGTTAAATATTTCCCTCTGCCTCGTGATGACTGGGTGTTGTGTGATGTCCTTAGGTTAGTTAGGTTTAAGTAGTTCTAAGTTCTAGGGGACTGATGACCATAGATGTTAAGTCCCATAGTGCTCAGAGCCATTTGAACCGTTTTTTAAATATTTCCCAGAACTTAATCAGAGAATAATTCACTCATAACAGATGGAGTGTTCTACCAATTCCGAACAATATGTTGTTTTTGAAGTGTTTGACAGGTATGGATACATTTATTACACAGACATGGTTCAAATAGCTCTGAGCACTATGGGACTTAACATCTGAGGTCATCAGTCCCCTAGAACTTAGAACTACTTAAACCCAACTAACGTAAGGACATCACACACATCCCTGCCCGAGGCAGGATTCGAACCTGCGACCATAGTAGTCGTGCAGTTCCAGACTGAAACGCCTAGAACCGCTCGGCCACACCGGCCGGCTAACACAGAAAAGTTTCTGTTCCAGTATAAGAAGCTGGTTGACCAATGCTTTAAAAATATATCGTTCACAAAGTGTACATTTGCCCGCATGATGATTTTCACTGTACTTTAATTACATTAAGGCCGACACAGCAATGAAGACTTGACTGTGTAATGGAATTGTGTCAAATACCTATTCAAGGGACTCCTTTTTGTAATACATGATTGTGTAAAAGATGTGGAATATGATGTAGAATGTTCATTAAGTTCCTACATTTTCACTGTGTGTGAGAGTGTAAATTGTGAAATTTCTCTGTGAAAATAGTTTTTAATTGTTCAATAAGGAACTATGCAGTTCATAACTTGCTGTATTAAAGTCATGGAAGTTATAAGAGATGCTGGAAGTCCAGAATGAGGTTTTCACCCTGCAGCGGAGTGTGCGCTGATATCAAACTTCCTGGCAGATTAATTGATGCTAGATGTGATCCCCCTGAACTTGAAGACACAATTTCACACGTTTCTGCAAGTTCTTCAAGACGTCGTGCTGAACATCTTGAGTGATGTTCCGAATGTGACGTGTCAGTGAGGCTTCGAGGTCTAACACGGGGTGCGGATTGCCTTCGTAGGTCTTTCCCTTCAACGTACCCTGTAGAATGTGAACCGGTGGAACCAAGTCGGGCGAACGCGGAAGCCAGAGTCCTCGAGAGATGATGTGGTCACTGAAGATGTCCTTTAAGAAAGTTCATCGCCTTATGGGTGGTATGTGCTGTAACCCCATCTTGTTGGAACCAGGCATTCTCAATTTCGTCCACGTTCAGTTCACCTACGAAGGGCTCCAGAATGCAAGGGCAGTACCACTCTGTATTTACGGTGTCCTGAAAGAAGATCGGCCTAACGATGCATTTACGAGTCAGTGCACAAAACACCAACCTTTTGATCACACACTGGGAACAGCTTAAATACATGCTGATTCTCCATAGTCCACACACGACTATTCTTGCTATTCGCGTAACTGGAAAAGTGAAACCATGCCTCATCCACGAAAAGCGTTGTGCCAAGCATCCCCTCAACCATTGCCCTGGAGTAGGGACAGAAGGCGGTTGTAAAAGTTCACACGCGCCGGGCGATCGGTGTCTTTCAATTCATGCACGACCGGCATTTTGTACGGACCCATGGACAGTGACTCCCGGAGAATTTTGTGAGCAGAACCCACGGACACGTGGGCCTACTGAGCTAGTCGTCTAACCGATTACTTTGGACTTCGCACCATCTTGCAAGTCTTGCACCTCCACCATCTTCTCGTCGGATGTGGATGTGGATGGCCTGCCTGATTTTGGAGTATTTTGAACGCTTCAAATATTTAGAAACTTGGTGATGATGTTCCGTACAGAATTGCGGTTAGAAATCTTCACTACTGGGAACTTTGCTGCAAATGCAGCTTCTACTGCTGAGGTGAACTTATATCCACTGCGCAACACATTCTCCACAAGAAACACTGTCTGTATAACCGTCAGCGTGATGACCTGGCGCACAACCGTGTCACACAAGACGTAGGTCTTCAGTCAAACCGGAGCTGTGAACAAATTCAAATACCCGGTTAAATATGGTTAAAATATGTTAAATAATGGAAAATGTTGTATTGATAATTGACAATGATATCAATCATTACTTGGCACACCACAACATAGCACTGCATAGTTACTTTCTGAACATATATACAGGGTTATTACAAATGATTGAAGCGATTTCATAAATTCACTGTAGCTCCATTCATTGACATATGGTCACGACACACTACAGATGCGTAGAAAAACTCATAAAGTTTTGTTCGGCTGAAGCCGCACTTCAGGTTTCTGCCGCCAGAGCGCTCGAGAGCGCAGTGAGACAAAGTGGCGACAGGAGCCGAGAAAGCGTATGTCGTGCTTGAAATGCATTCACATCAGTCAGTCATAACAGTGCAACAACACTTCAGGACGAAGTTCAGCAAAGATCCACCAACTGCTAACTCCATTCGGCGATGGTATGAGCAGTTTAAAGCTTCTGGATGCCTCTGTAAGGGGCAATCAACGGGTCGGCTTGCAGTGAGCGAAGAAACGGTTGGACGCGTGCGGGCAAGATTCGCGCAAAGCCCGCGGAAAATTGGCTCATGCCACAACTGGAGACCGACAGCGCCGACTTCATCTTTCAACAGGATGGTGCTCCACCGCACTTCCATCATGATGTTCGGCATTTCTTAAACAGGAGATTGGAAAACCGACGGATCGGTCGTGGTGGAGATCATGATCAGCAATTCATGTCATGGCCTCCACACTCTCCCGACTTAACCCCATGCGATTTCTTTCTGTGGGGTTATGTGAAAGATTCAGTGTTTAAACCTCCTCTACCAAGAAACGTGCCAGAACTGCGAGCTCGCATCAACGATGCTTTCGAACTAATTGATGGGGACATGCTGCGCCGAGTGTGGGAGGAACTTGATTATCGGCTTGATGTCTGCCGAATCACTAAAGGGGCACATATCGAACATTTGTGAATGCCTAAAAAAAACTTTTTGAGTTTTTGTATGTGTGTGCAAAGCATTTTGAAAATATCTCAAATAATAAAGTTATTGTAGAGCTGTGAAATCGCTTCAATCATTTGTAATAACCCTGTATACGTACATATAGTTCGTTTTCCCTTTTGTCCCCCTCAGTAATACATTACAGTGAAAAGTGAAGAGATGGATATGGAGATAAAAACAGAAAGAGAAAGAGAAATGGATAGTGGATAGTTTGTTTGAGAGACATCACATGTGTTCTTAAAGAGTGTAGTATTTGAGATACGAAATACAGCGACCGCATATGTTTGCAAGGAGTACAGTATGAAATACTGTGTGTGTGTGTGTGTGTGTGTGTGTGTGTGTGTGTGTGCTAGCGTGCGTACCATTTTATGTAAATAACGCATAGCTTTGAAGCTTGGATAATTAGAAGAAACTTACACGTAAGGTACGAAAGTGTACAGAACATCTTTCACTGTTCCAGAAATGATATTACTTGACACCATTTTTGTACATCATAATATTACACAAGATGTACGTAAAAATCTTTTAGAAATAATGAGTATTATTCACAGAAATAATGCTTACGTTTGACTTTCAAGATGAGGTGACATAACTGTTTACTGCACATCTGGTGTGTCATTTTAATACTGTGGTCTCATGGGTTGGTGATATGGAAGGAGGCGAAGGGTCAATTGGGGCAGATTGATGTATATATCAGAAATAACGTAATTTGACGATACACTGCGACTGGTTTGTGTTTCAAATTTACCATGAACACAATTGGGATATTTCCACCATCTACAATTTTTTTTTTCATTCTAATAATCTGCTGTGATTTCCTGAAGATAAGGGGCATGAGAAAGGGAGGAGGTTTCTAAATTGCAAGAACACAATTGGATTAATCTTCTTGGATTTGTTTGATTGGATATTTCATTTGCAATACTACAATTAGTTTGATATAAGGAATACTGCACTGTGATTAGTTAGTATAGTGGAAGGGGTGGGAAGGAGGAGAGCGTTTTTAATGTCCCACTAACATAATTTGTCTATTTACACGATCTTGGACCTATTTTCGTGGTTTGTTTCATTTTAATACTACACCGTGATTGGCTGTGGCTAGGGAGGGTTTTTGGGGACGTGTATGGGAGGTGAGCAGTATGATACATTAAGAGGCCAAGTTCTAAGTCAAGATGAAGGTCAAAATGCGCTGTCCTTACCCCTCAGTGGCCAACCCATTCAGACACTTGCTCTTTTGAAGGTCATTTAAGTGCAAATTCCACCAGCACTTGCACAGTCCTATTACTAATGCAGTTTATTCAGACTCGCTGATAACTGCAGCACGTGTGGTACCTGAAACTGCCAAATGACGTGCAAATTTTAGCAGTTGGTTTGTTTACAATATTATGTGAGCTGAATTTTTTGGATCCTTCTGTGTATGTTGAGTGACTGATTGTATTTCTTTGTCCATATATACTTATTAGTCAAGTTTAGGGTTTGGACGTTCATAAAGTCTAAAATGGGTGATGGAGCTAGACTGCTAGTGGTCAGGACAGCCATCAGTTCACCATCCTAAGCATGTTTGCGGTGGGTGGCTCTGCAACAATCTGTCATTTCAACAGCAGATTCGTAGTATCGTTTATTCTACGTCAGCAACACAACACTGCTGCGAACACGGTTATTGGCCAGAGTCGGGCTTGCATCCAGACGAGTCCAAGAGATGCTGGTCTCATCAGCCATACTCAGAGGCATTTTTTGCTGAAGTGTAAGCAGGCACAGCTGTCCATCAACAGTATGGAGCAAGGATCTGGCAAGTCCGGAGTCAGTTCCTGGCGAGGGAAGGCTGTGAACACGGTGTGTGCATGCACCTTAGAGCTTGGCACGCCAAGGCATGCAAAATGTGCACTCCAGAATAGGTGGTGGCATCAGGCGATAGTGGAAAGCAATAACATGATGGCAGACAACAGTAGGGTTGCCATATAGCACAAGCAAGGCAGGTGACCAATAGTAGATGGAAGTTAGAAGGTAGTCTGCTGGCTGGGAGGCGTCATGACAGTAGCATTCAGATCCAACCCAGTAGGCCCGCAGCTAATGGGATGGAGCATCTGTCGACGGCACATGATTGAAGTAGTCTTCCTTTCGCAGCTGACTCCTAAGGGGGGGGGGGATTAATGACCCTAAACTGATGGTGTATGGGAAATACTCCTCTGCTGTTGTTTCTGAAAGGGCAGTACTTTCGCATTTAAGCCAGAACAGGATCGTGGCAAAAAGCATGATATTGAGCACCCATGACTTCACTGTCCACGCTTTTCCATCGAGTCATTGTCTTCAAAGCTCTGTATATGCCGTAATGGCGTAGTTACTTCTCCTTTCAAATGCTCTGGTCAGTTCTTATGCAATGTCAGCATAACCTGAATACGGTTCCTTTCTCTAGAAAACCTATTCAGAAAACCTGTTCAGCTTGGATGCTGAGGTTTCTTGTGTTATTCCTGCTACGATGTTGCCGGTTAAGATGGTCACGGGCTTAGTGTGCCACCCCAGGCGAGGCTGTGACTCAACAGAGAACGACGTTTCTATGATTTTCTGGATAGTGGTTTCTGCTTGCTAATAAAGGTACATGACGAGTATATGAGTAAAGTTTTATTGATTTTGAGTTGGGCATTATACTTAATTTCATTCTTCTAGCTCAGACTTCCACCTGTTATATTAATCATTGTTAACTAATGCACTTATGTCCATTTAGCATTAAATAACAAGATTAGGTCACCACTTGTCCACACAACATTTACGCTATTTAAATGTGGCTCTAATATCCCCTTTGATTTATAAGTCATAAGACAAAATAAACAGAAATAACAATCTCGTTATGGGCAAATGGGAAAGGTAAATTAAGAATAATTCTAAAACAATAGACAGGTATACAAGGTTAAATTAAGCATCAAACTCAGCATCTTAGAAAGCGAAGTTTATTGAGATATAGCTGAAAAGATAAATTATTTAATAATGGTACATATATATTACCATAGGATGCTGCATGTAGGAAGAAGTTAGATGCTACATAATTCTCACATGGAGGAATGAAAATATTACAGAAAATGCGGGAGTTCCAAAGATAACAGGATCATGATAGAGTACATTGCATTTCACAAGAAAGGAAATTGGCAGAATATAAACATAACCCATCAGACTCTGCGCTGTAATATATGAGGTATTCACTCCACTATTCACTACTGCAGAGGAAAAATGATGGCTTTTCTTTTGAAAGAGACAGCCTGTGTGTATCAATGAATATAGCAAAGTGAATCATTAGCAATTCGTTGAAGAGAAATTAATACGAACTGCTGGGATTAACAGATATTGGAAAGAGTGCTTCACCCAGTTTCAACAAAATGTCTCGGAAATCCCTCAATAAACCGGCACTGAATTAGTCTATGTTAATAGAAAGTGGAAATTATATTACACAATAGTTTGCTTAAATTTCACAGTTAATCAGAAAATCCAGAAATAAAGAGTAGGCAAAAAGCCACATCTAATTTCATGGAAGATATTCTCAGCACCCATAACGCAGTTTCAGATCAGTAAAGTGGACAAAAGAAGAAAGAATCCATGTTAATTGAAAATACATGATACTACATCAGTTTGTTGGTGATAATGTAATGTTTCTGTCGACAAGAGGCAAACATTAAGACCTAATGAAGGAAATAAGTAAAGTAAAATTGACACTATGCCCGAAAGCTATTGTAGACAAGAAGAATGTGTAACCAACAAATCAAAAAGAATGTGGTCAGAGTTAACAGTGAAGTCAAAGAGTCAGTGGTGATGATGATGATGATGATGATGATGATGATGATGATGATGATGTTTGGTTTTTAGGGCGCTCAATTACGCAGTCATGTGCGCCAATGCAAAGTTCCAAATTTGACGCAGTTCAATGTATTTCACAGTCCAGTTTAGCCACTGTCACTAATGACGATGATGATGAAATGATGAGGACAACGCAAACATCCAGTCTTCAGGCAGACAAAGTCGCCAACCCGGCTGGGAATCGAACCCAGGACCCCGTCATCCAGAGGCAGCAAAGCTAGCCGCTAGACCATGTGCCGCAGACATAATCATTTGTCAGTATTTGTATACATTGCAGTTGATGCCACTGAGTAGATGCACAGAAAAAGACTTAAATAGAGAGAAAAAAAGAGAAATGGCTTTTGTAGCAAGTAGTATTTCAATGAGGGCACTGTCGCATTTTGGTTTGGTTGGGTTGTTTGGGGAAGGAGATCAGACAGCGATGTCATCGGTCTTATCGGATTAGGGAAGGAAGTCGGTCATGCCCTTTCAAAGGAACCATCCTGGCATTTGCCTGGAGCGATTTAGGGAAATCACAGAAAACCTAAAGCAGGATGGCCGGACGCGGGATTGAACCGTCGTCCTCCCGAATGTGAGTCCAGTGTGTTGCATTTTGTTTACAGTGTATTTTCTCGATCATTTTCTATAGATCACATGAGCCAGACCGTTGACCAACCCACGACATCACATCACAATCCAAGATGGTGCAAGCCACAGCCTCACCCCTCTTGAATGACTTCATCAACATCGCATGACGCACTACATCCCCTGTAATCAACCAATCCCAAGAGTAGGAACGAGTCCATCTATGCTATTTTAATTTTTTAAAATCGAGGGTGGTGGATCTAGGACCACAAAGATAAGGTTCGAGAAACTAGGGCTCATATGAAGGCAAATAGACTGTCGTTTTCTGTCGCTATGTTTGCGGATGGAACAGAAAAAGAAATAACTGGTGGTTGTACAGGATACCCTCCGCCAAGCTTCTTATAATGGTTTGCGGACTATCTACGTAGATGTAGGTGTATTACATGACCGGAGTTGTTAACAGAGATGTGACATCTCCAAAGAAGATGCCATACTCGAAATATTCATAGTAAAATTATTTATTATTTATCGAGTACTAAAAACATATGTAGGTTACACCCAGTAAACAGTAAGCAGATTCAAGTGCCTTTACACTGAAGTGACAAAAGTCGTCGTATACCTCCTAATACCTTATCGGACTTCCTTTTGGCAGGTGTAGTGCTGCAACTAGACGTGGCATGGGCTCAATAAATCGTTGGAAGTCCTCTTCAGAAATAGTGAGCCATGCTGACTCTACAACCGTCCACAACTGCGGAGGTGTTGGAAGTGGAGGATGTTGTGCACGAATTGACCTTTCGCTTATGTCCTATAAATGTTCGATGGGATTCAGGTAGGGTGGCCTTGGTGGCCAAATCATTCACTCGAACTGTCCAAATGAATGGCGAACAACTGTAGCCAGGTAACATGACGCATCGTCATCTACAAAAACTCCATCATTGTTTGGAAACATGAAGTCCTTTAATGGCTACAAATGGTCTCCAAGTAGCCGAACATAAGCGTTTCCAGTCAGTGATCGGTACATTCGGACAAGAGGACCCAGTCCGTTCCATGTAAACACTGCTCACACCATTATGGAGGCACCACCAGCTGGCACAGTGTCTTGTTGATAAGTCGGCTCCATGGTTTCGTGGGCTCTGCGCCACACTCAAACCGTACCAGTAGCTCTTACCAAATGAAACCGGATCTCATCTGATCACGTGGACCGAGCGAGGTGGCGCAGTGGTTAGACACTGGACTCGCATTCGGGAGGACGACGGTTCAATCCCGCGTCCGGTCATCCTGATTTTGGTTTTCCGTGATTTCCCTAAATCGCTCCAGGCAAATGCCGGGATGGTTCCTTTGAAAGGGCACAGCCGACTTCCTTCCCCATCCTTCCCTAATCCGATGACACCGATGACCTTGCTGTATGGTCTCCTTCCGCAAAGAGCCCAACCCCAACCCAACCCAACCCCATCTGATCACGTGACGTATTTCCAGTCGTCTAGTGTCCAACTGATAAGTCACGAGCCCTGGAGAGACTCTGCTGTCGGTCGTATGGTGCCATAGCCCATTAACGCCAAATTTCTCCTACCTGTTGAAGTGTAGCGCCGTGTACCGATCCTGCCTTGGAGGCGGTTAAGTGGGAGATTTGTCTCAGAGCTGGATAGTGATAGATGGTGACGCGAGAGTGGACGCGCACGTAGTTTATGTATCAGCCGATAGAGGACAGTATTGGATAGGGGACTGTGATTTAGTTTCGATTGTGCCCACTAGAGTGCACTAGAGTAATAGAATGTTTTTCATAAACTGTTCTAGTATTTATATAACGTATTATTATGTCTTTTTGTGTATGTAAAATGTTATAAATGTGTTTTGCAGTATAAATGAGGCGTGACTGTAGTTTAAGGTTAATATGAAGATAATTGTTTAACGAGTTATGTAGTGGGATTTAGTGTGGGAACATTTCGAAGAAGTATGGATGTGGACAAAGGGGATTTTTGTAGAATAGATTTCTAAAGTAAGTTTATGGTAAAGAGAAAGTTTATTCAGGTGTAAATAACAATAGTAAATAACTTTATGCATAAACAAAACATCAGCTTATTAGATAATTACGTCGGTTAGAAGTGCAGTCGTTACTTTTACTATTTGGCGATTGGATAATGATTAAATTCGTGGACTGACGCGGAAGAATGTTGTTTTGCTATTGGCTGTTGGGTAAACTGACCAGTTGTAAAGCAATATTCTTCGCGCACCTTTCTCTGCTGGTAGAGAAGACAGAGTATGCTAGAGAGGAGTCGGAGCCTAGCCGCGAAACAGTTCGGACGTTTGTAGTAGTAGTTCCAATGGAAATGATAAGTTGCCGGATGTAGCAGTGTTTCATACATCAAAAATGTTGTAAAGTGACGGCATAATTATTCCGATGGGTGTGTAGAAAGTTCGGAATTTTTAAGTGAATATTGTGAAGAGAAAAGACCTAAATTCCGCCTAGCGTATTGAGCAGGTCGGTGGCTAAAAACTGACTGCATTAGGTACCGACAGACTTAATATTTGTCGAGCATTCTCAATTAAAAACACTCCGTATTTTTGTAGCTATTACGTTTTGGGGAAATGCAACACCATAAACTTGCTAAAGTGAGTGAAAATGGATTGTGAGTGACTGTGTTAAGACTAGGACGGGCTTGGCAGTGATATTTGTTCAGCTATGTGAATGTAATATATTAATTGAGGACAAAATTCCAACCTTTCATTTCGTGCGAAAACTTTCTCCCGAAACGTAGATTAGTGACTTTAATTGCAGCCTGGTTCACGTCGAAGTACAGTAGATTTCGCTCGGCTTCCCTACTGATGATCTGCTAAGACATTGTTCACAGGTAGGTGCAGGTTCGTCGTAAAGGGACGGAAGGAACCGCGCCGCCGCACTGTCATAATTGACCGTCGTGTGTCACACATTGATTTCTTCGGTTATTTCAGGCAGTGTCGCTTGTCTGTTGTCACTGACAACTCTACGAAAACGTCAACTCTCCGTCGTTAAGTGCACGCCGTCGGCCACTGCGTTGTCCTTGGTGAGAGGTAATGCCTAAAGTTTGGCTTGCTAGGCGCGCTCTTGATAATGTGGATCTCGTGGTAGTGAATTCCCTAACGATTTCAAATGGTTCAAATGGTTCTTAACACTATGGGACTTAACTGCTGTGGTCATCAGTCCCCTAGAACTTAGAACCACTTAAACCTAACTAACCTAAGGACATCACATACATCCATGCCCGAGGCAGGATGCGAACCTGCGACCGTAGTTGTCACGCGGTTCCAGACTGTAGCGCCTAGAACCGCGCGGCCACTCCGGCCGGCCCCTAACGATCTCCGAAATTGTAAGTCGCGTGCTTCTTGATTCAACAACCGTTTCACGTTCAAAGCTCGTAAATTCCAGTCACGTTGACAGAATTGTCAGAAGTCTTTTCACATGAATCACCTGAGTACAAATGACAACTCCGCCAATGGACTGCCCCTTTCTACCTTGTGTACGTGATACTACCGCCATCCGTAGTGTCTATATCGCTATCACGGCAGTCATGCAGAGATGAAGAAGCTCCCGTGGGATAGGCTGATGACTGACGACCACAACAACAACAACATTTAACGAGATACCCATGTGACACAGTAAAATTTGTTTTCCCTTTTCTTTGCTGCAGCTGACGCAGGCAGAATGAGACCAATTGCAACTTTGTGAAAGACCTGTCCACTCGGAATATTTTGCAATCGCCGGTGCTCTCTGGGGGCCGCTTGGTCTAGTATGCGGTGTATTTTTCCAGCTCCAGAAACCACTCTCGCAGCTCAACCAGTTTGTCGATCTCCGCAGCTGCAACAGAAACTTACAGACTGGAGTAAAATGAAACAAGGTTTAGTGCAGTAGGAATCTTACCGCTAAACAGGCTCCCTGAGTTTCCCGCGTTACTGTTTGCCATTATCACTTGTTTACAAGTTTATACTGGCCCGTGTTGCGTACGCTCCATAGTTCTTACTAATAGAGGGACGTTGTCACGCACAGCATGCCTACACGCCAATGCCTTACATAGCAAGATATTAAAAAAATTAACTTACATTGTGTTTAACAGTGTTCTTCAAATTGTATGACAATACCCACATGAGAATTATCTAAGGATCAAACTGTTTTCTTGTTAATGAAAACTCATGAGTGTTCCGTTTGGTGTATAAGTATTATATACATGTGACTAATCACGTACGTATCATTTCATAACTTTGTAACAATATTTAACAATTTCTTCAGACTAAATAACACAGCATGACAATCGAAGGAAACAGCCACAGAATTGTGAAGTTCTTAAAAAACTATCAGTCTCACTTGTCAGTACTTCTTTGAGGATCAGTTAATGGTAGCAACTCCTTTTCAGCTACGTACAGCTATGTACCTCGTTGACACTGGCGAAATGAAATGGGAGATCTCATCAAAAAATGGTTCAAATGGCTCTGAGCACTATCGGACTTAACATCTGTGGTCATCAGTCCCCTAGAACTAAGAACTACTTAAGCCTAACGAACCTAAGGACATCACACACATCCATGCCCGAGGCAGGATTCGAACCTGAGACCTTAGCAGTCGCGCGGTTCCGGACTGAGCGCCCAGATCCGCTAGACCACCGCGGCCGGCGAGATCTCATCATGCGGAACGTTATGCCACTGGCTTCTAAGTCGAGTGTACAGTTTATCCAGACCCTAAAAGTGGTCTTCATCTTCCGAAAGATTTGTTTGAAGATTATCCCGAAGATTATATTTGGAGTTTGGATCAGGAGACCGAACAGGCCGCAGTAGCACTCGACTGCTGGGCCTTCCAAAGCAGACACCTCTCTGACATGTTGTCTGGCATTATTATGTATTTAAAGGAAATCAAACCCATAGTTCTCAAAGGTCGGAGCACCAGACGTTGCAAAATTTTATGAATATGAAGATTTGCAAGCTTGTTCCTCTTACAGAAACGAGTTCCGTTCCTCTATTGGTCATTATTCCTTCCTGGACCATGACAGAAGCTCCCTGATACTTATATGTTACCAATACGTTCCTAAGCTTTCTTCATCGTCTGGTCGCCCCTATATGAGCACTTTTCTTGAACCTTGGCTGTGAACCGAGGCTTAATTCATCAGGAAAGAGGAGTTGTCCCGATTCATCCACTGTCAAGTTCTGATGTCGTTGGTAGCAAGAGAAACGACGTACACGATGTCCATGATGAATAGCTGGAAATCTTAGAGATCGCTGGGGCTTGAAGGTTTCTTTTATGGTCTGTTTCTGATAGTTTGGGTTGAAAAAATTACGCTACTTACATTTTGAAAGGTATTTGTTAACATTCTGGCAGATGAAATTCTTTTTGGCTCTAAGGCACACAAATCTGTCCTGTCCTAGAGTGATAACCATTGGTTTCCTTTCGCACCTTTCTTCTGGACTGCCAACTGGTTGATAACGACCTCACATTCTTGAAATTTCACCGCCTTCTGTATTTAGAGCCCTTATAGTAGCAGCTTGAATTCCGTCATTTCCAATTATGCCAGACGCCTTAAACATTTCATCACGGATTAAATCAGGACATCCTTCGATCGTGGAATTTACACTTAACAGTTAGACAGTTTATTTCGTTTTTTTGTAGTTAGTGGTTACTTACGTCCCCTGTTAAAATCACCCTTACTTAATTCTTTCCGATATAACAATACGAACTAACAACATTGGGTACAATGATAACCTGGTAGAATGACTAGTAATTTTCCATTCACTTCCACTCAGATTTGTAACTTGCTAGATTTTTTAATATTTCCAATTTCTCAGTTGTTTCTTAGTCAATTTCGATTTGTGTATTTATTCACGTTTCACCTGAACACCCCTACCACTGGTTGCTTTAATTTTGGTGCCTCCTTCATTCGCAGGAATTTGATTCAGTGTGCTTCTTTCGAAACAACGTCGTCTCGACCGCACGCATGACACGTGTTTAGTATGGTAACATTTAAAACCAAATACTATAGACAGAATAATGCTCAACAGAGATTTCTCGCTAGTATTCGAGTCTGTAGAATAAGAACAATGTAAAGTCTTGCATGGGCATTCCTCGCAACGAACCAATAAGTCCCTTCATCGCGTTGAGGATGAACCCATCGATTCCTCATTCGCACGACAGTACCGTAAACCACGGTCTCGATGGACGACGACACTGCGTCCTGAGAATTCCTACACGTGCTGGCAGACCACACACAAGAGCAACACGATGTCACAAATAACCGTCATTCAAATGCAATGTCTGAGTGAGAAACCGGCTTCATAATATTTAGTTACGTGGAGAGTGTAGTCGGTATCCCTCCTCCCTAGTTTGTGAGGTTCGCTCAAAACTGCGTATCCAAGTCCGTTGTATATTTTATACCACTGAGGTTTGTTCTATTGTCGTCCTATTGGTACTGCAAATTTAATAGGCAGCAGCGTAGTAAACATCCTTAAAAAAGGAAATCAGTGCTCGATTTTCCATTTACTTAGAGTACACAAGGAAGTTTGATATTGAGGCATTTATTACAATTGTTCTCATAACGTCTGTCCAGTACGAAAAACTAGCAGCTTCTTACGCCATAATCCAATAACGTAGACCGTAAAATGTTAAACCGATGTTTATTGGATGGTCATGTGTAATTCCGCATATGTAACTGTAGTTATAGTGTAATACAGCACCTTGAATAAATACTGCAGCAGGTGAAAATGGAGGCTTTCAAGCTAGTGAAAGGTCTCATGGAACTGTGGTTAATTCGATTTGTTAATGGGAATATCACCTTTTTTCATTCAGATCGTCCAGTTACAAAAGCATGATCGTCTTAGGCTGCCCAAACCATGCCTGTGGACCTTGTCTGACAAACAACATACCCTGCGGCCCGCCGCACACTGCACGCAGCAGAGGCAGAGCAGAGGCGCAGCAGAGCAACATGGGTTTTGCCGGTCAGCGCACACTGCACGCAGCAGAGGCACGGCAGAGCTCAGTGGTGGCCCAGCGCTCGCGAAACACAGAACTCCCAGCAATGTCCACCGCGGGTCTGTCTATGCAGTTAGACTTAGATTCCGATTCTGATTCGGAACTCAGGAGTGTTATTTTATTGTACAGTGCATACAAGAACAGAGAAAGATCTCTATGGAAAAGCAAGTACATGCAAAAGCGAAGAACACATGGCGAATACGCGTTGTCTACGGAAGTTCCTGATCACGTATTCAGGGAAAGCTTCCGACTGAACAGACGGCAGTTTGAAGAGGTTCATACACTGATAGAGCAAGACATAAGAGGAAAACCAATTCACATGCGGGAGCCCATACCTACATAAGAAAAATTAGCTGTATGTTTAAGGTATGCAATTGAAATAAAGTATTTTTTCTCTCAATATTTATTAAAGTTCAGAGAAACAATTTCCATCTGTAAATTTGTTAAAATAATGAACATGATAACACTGTTTATAGTAAATGTGGTGCTGAAGGTTCAAACTCTATACCAGGAGAGTCAGATATTGACGTGGTAGACGAACTATTTTCTGTGCTGCATGATGGTATTTATGAATGATATGGAGCCACTGATTTAGTCCAAATTTCCTCCTCCGTTTCAGATACTATCTGAAACACTTTTTTCTTTACCAACACTTGGTACGCCTTTGGCATCTCTTTTGTCGATAGGTACATCGACATGAAAAATTGGTGTAAGGCGTCATTTTCTTGATGCAGTGATCTTTCGCGTAAAATGTCTCTTTTCTTAGCTCTCTCCTCGTAGCTGTTAATACTTTCAAGAATGATTTTACTGACATCTGCTTTCTTCTTCTTCTTTGACAATGGCGTCCCCAAGTCGCCTTGTGTTTCGTTCCTCTGTGTGTCTGTTATGTCATCTCCTCCACCATCATTTGCAACGCTCGTTGTAGCATTTACCTCTTCCATTATATTTGTTACAGTACCTCTGTTGGCCATATATGGAACTAAAAATTCCATCTGATTTTGGTACAGCCATGGGCGGACTGAGGTCGCTGCTTGCCCACTCTTCTTTTTCTGTCTACGGAGGGCATCTCGATGACAATCCCTAAGTTTTCTCCAATTTTCTTTCGCTGTTTCCCCTGGAACAAGGAATTCCTGAATTTAATTTTTCATATATTTCCGTATAAAGTAACATAAGAAAGGTGAACAGTTACATTTTAGAATAGTTTTGCCCCATTCCCCTAGTAGTGACAGAAACAATCTGTGATTTCGTGTACACGCACCATAAATGTCGAAACACTTAGTAACTTTCTGTCCATTCTGCTTATGCAACATAAACGGATTGTTGTCTTTTTTCATTTTAGGTATTTAACGACGGGGGACATGTTTAAAACCATCGCTCTAAGCTACCGCATGGGTCAAAGGACAGTGTCGAAGATAGTTTATGATGTGTGTGGAGCGATATGGAAGCATCTACAACCCATTTATCTACCTGAGACAACAACAGTTATGTGGGAAAATATTGCTTCTGACTTTGAGAGGAAATGGCAGTTTTACAATTGTCTTGGAGCTGTTGATGGGAAACATATCATTTTGCGAAAACCTCAGTTATCTGGTTCCTCATTTTTCAATTACAAACAGCATTGCTCTGTAGTATTAATGGCTACTGTCGATGCTCATTACGGATTTACCTCTATAGACGTCGGTTCAATGGGCAGATTTAGTGATGGAAATATTTTTTCTAATTCAGTATTAGGAAGAAAACTGACTAACGGAACTTTAAAAATCCCAGGAGATAAATCGCTTCCTGGACAACAAAATAGAGCCCCTTACGTTTTCGTAGGTGATGAGGCATTTCCATTATTAAAAAACTTAATGCGACCGTACCCTAAATACAGAGTTACTGGCAATGACAAATATAAAGTTTATAATTACAGACGGTCTCGTGCTCGTCAAACTGTAGAGTGTGCATTTGGTATCTTGAGTTCCCGATTTCGTGTGTTTAAACGGCCTTTTGAGTGTAAACTAGAGACTGTAGATAGAATTGTGACAGCTACATGTGTACTTCATAATTACTTGAGGACTGATAACATTACGTCAAATGATCTCGCCTAGGAGGACGACATGGGACCACTGAGTACCAACCAGCTTCTGTCGCCTGCTCCAAGTAGGTGCAGAAACACGAGTGAAGCGTTTCTTACGAGAGAAAAATTTAATGAGTGTTTTAATTCACCAGAAGGTTCTGTTCAATGGCAGTATGCAGCTATAAAAAGAGGCCAATACTAAAGAGAACGACTTATGTCATTAATATTACATGTATATTGTGAAAATGCATATAAAATAAATAAATCAATTAATAAATAATACTTACAATTGCTGTAATGTAATTCCTCTGCAACCTTCTTCCATATTTCGTCCTTCAATTTACTCCGCATGTAATCCGGATGACTGGTGTCGTACAGCACTGGGTTGTCCTGAACTATATGAATGAGGTGTTCCATAACTAAAAAACTTCGTACAAGAACGAAAGTGAGGTACTGTCGCAGACGCACACACTGCTGGTGGAAAGTCACTACTGGCCGAGCGCAGCGCGGTGCCACAGACCACCTCTGTGGTGGTGCGAACCGCTGACAGAGATGGGATCGGAGATAACGGGCCCCTCGGGCCGCAGGCAGAGGAAAACTGTGCGGCTCGGACAGAGGGACAGAGGGCTGACCCAGGTAATCCTACCCTGCGCCTCGGCTGCGTGCAGTATGCGGTGCCCCATTGGAAAGCGTGCTCCACAAAAGCGGCTCTGCCTCGGCTCTGCCTCTGCTGCGTGCAGTGTGCGCTGGGCCTAACGGTCAGTAGTCAGTGATGTACAGAACCATTATGGTCAGTATTCAGGGATATGTCAGGAACCATGATTCTAAGCAAAAAGTCTAGCAAACATGGGCTCTAAGATGCACATTTTAAGAGATATAAGCCATTTGTAATCTACAATACTGTGTAACAAATCTTTTCTATTAAATGAGTGTTCATAGCTCTTAAGGTATGCATTTTAGAGCCAATATTTACTAGAAGTTTTTGCTTAGAATGGTCGTTCCTGTCATCTCTCAGAATTTTCAGCATTATTTCTTGGGCGCTGTATATAGTGGCAAGCATATAACGAGTAGTTCGTGCTCGAGACCACCTGGGTCCATCATTTCGTAGCGCGTTATGTCCCCTTGCTACATAGTCGAATGGCATCCTTCACAGTAACTCAATGCTTTTTCATTGTTTTACGCAGCTAACGACTTCAGATAAATACAAATTAAGAGCACTGTGCCAAGCTACAACGAACAATAAAAACTGACCGTACCCCTCAAGTAGTCTCGTAAATCACTGATGTTACTACGTTAACTATTCATCTATCTTTTTTCTGTTAATAGCCCGTGCTTACTACATTGTGGTACCCCAAACAAAGCCAGTTCTTTGAGATTTAAGTGGTACAAAAAGTCATCATATTTTGTTACTTATTAATTCGCAAGCCGGAATGTGCCCAACACACTTATCCGTAAATATACATGGTGTTCGGAAATTCCCGTTACAGATTTCTAGGTTTTGTAGAGGGGAATGAATAGATAATATTTTGAAGTGGACCCATGTCCGGAAACGTATTGTTTCCGTGCTACAGCGAGTCGAAAACATGCCGATAACGCGTGTACTTTTACAAGTAATTGATTAGACGTGACCTAGTACATAAATTATATATATATATATATATATATATATATATATATATATATATATATATATATATATATATATATATAAGTAAATAAAAATTTAAATTATTAATTGCCATCGAAATTTCTCGTGTACTTTGATGCAGTAAGCCTCTTCCAATTCTGATGTACGGCGTCTCCTGAGAGCACCGGAGTCACGCCTGCTGACTGTGAAGGTAACGTTTCTCGAAGCCGTTGCGTAATTGTGGCAAAAAAAGTATGCGATGGAGTCGGACGTTGTGCAGAACGATCTCGATAAAGGCGACGAGCGGGTCCTCCATTACAGTGAGTTTCGTCATTCAGAAGGATCTTGTCGGTGTATTCTGTAAACATGTTCTCAACCATGTTTCTCTAACAGTCACAGACACGTGAATGAGGCTCGAACCAAGTTAGAGAGGTAGGAGTCCGCTGCTCATGGCCTAGTGGGCAGCGTTGCTGCCTCTGTATCACAGGGTCCCGGGTTCCATTTCCGGCTGGGTCGGGGATTTTCCCCTTCTGGGGGGCTGGGTTTTTGTGTTGTCCTCATCATCATTCGTGAAAATCGCTTGATTGGACTGTGTATAGATTGGAACTTTGAACGGGCGCTGATGACCGTGCAGTTGAGCGCCCCACAAATCAAACATCATCTTCATCAGAGAGGTCGGAGGGACGTCAAATGATATCTGCCGATCCTACATAACCGCCCCGAATATCGCTACCCTCTTGCAAACCTACCTAGCAAGCACGTTTTCAAACGGCTGTAGCACAGAAACGATACGTTTTCAGACATGGGTTCCTATTCAGGATATTGCGTAATCACTCCTCCTCAACAAGTCCTAGAAGTTTGTAATGGGAATCTCTGAATACCCTGTATTTGCTAGACTGTTTCCCAATATTCCTACCTGATAATACGAACACAAATAGCTGAAAAAACGACACACACACACAAGTATCTTAACATGATACAATTTACTGACGATTTGGCGACTGACATGGCTTGCGATCACAAAGGTGAAATAAAATAGATGTGGTCAAACAGTGAAAACAGCGGACCCCATATGGAGCGACAAATGCAAGTAAAGATGGAGGAGCAGTTGAACGAAACACCGAGCTCAACAGCCAGCTCTCTGTACAATGTTACACATGTTAAAGTGGATTGCTCTATACCGATCTCGGTCATAATGTCGATGTGATTTAAAACTCTGGTGACGCAATGCCCTGCGAAAATTTTCTTGTTAATGGAATGTGGATCACTAAACATCAGTCAGTACCGACAATTTGACTAGTCTATTGGTTACGAGTCCATTTGTACGACAGTACAATACAAACGTTAATAAACCAGTGCACACAGAGAACACATGCTGACCGTCCTTTACTCCTGCAGTTTACGAAACGTCATTTGGAGGTATCATTCCAGCTACTGATTAGTTGTGATTTTGTGAGCTATCCTGTAATCAGTTACAGCTACCAGGTGGCAGTTACCAAGAGGTGACTGATGAAGATCAGCACTTTTCATACTATAAAAAGTAGTATTCCATCTTACAGTATGTGCGTCGTACTATTTTTCTTTATTTACGTGCAAAAACATGTTCTGTCATATTCAAAACATAGCGCCTACCTATATGTAATCTGCTCTTCCAAATTACTGTATATATTCGTTATGCTAAAGTGCTTCTGACCTATCGATTTTACACTTTAATTCAACACTTGCTATACATGACCAGCGGAAAATACAGCTCCCTGTCCAACCATTAAGGCTTCAGGTATTTGCTAAAGCCTATTCAGGCTCATGCCGAGTTGGTCCGTTTAAAAATACTACAGACTATTCGTTCCCCAGTCCTTCTTCTTGATGATCTCGAGATCGACGAGATATCACTATGGGTTGTTCTCTTCCGAAATCTCTCATAGTGGCACGACGAAAATTTCACAGCATGGCTGCTTGCCAGGGTAATTTATTAAATGATTTATGAGCCATCTGCTTTCCCTCCTCTGCCTAACTGAGCTACCAACTCCCTAATGATCCCAATGTGAAAGGGACGCTAATGCCGCAGAAACGGAACTTCCCATATCGGGCTTCCCACGCGAGACACGCATTCTGAATAATGTATATACACTCGTATGTATTCCACAATCTATTGCTCTGTTAATGAGATTCTGAACAGCTTCCTTGCGATTAGTTAGGTATGTCTACTGATGCCAAGTAAAAACTGGACAGCCTTCACTATCGGTGAACGGACAGCGATGGGATAACGACATGAGGCGCATGTAGCACAAATTAAGAGTTCCGTCAGATGTCTGTGAAAATACACTCCTGGAAATTGAAATAAGAACACCGTGAATTCATTGTCCCAGGAAGGGGAAACTTTATTGACACATTCCTGGGGTCAGATACATCAAATGATCACACTGACAGAACCACAGGCACATAGACACAGGCAACAGAGCATGCACAATGTTGGCACTAGTACAGTGTATATCCACCTTTCGCAGCAATGCAGGCTGCTATTCGTCCATGGAGACGATCGTAGAGATGCTGGATGTAGTCCTGTGGAACGGCTTGCCATGCCATTTCCACCTGGCGCCTCAGTTGGACCAGCGTTCGTGCTGGACGTGCAGACCGCGTGAGACGACGCTTCATCCAGTCCCAAACATGCTCAATGGGGGACAGATCCGGAGATCTTGCTGGCCAGGGTAGTTGACTTACACATTCTAGAGCACGTTGGGTGGCACGGGATACATGCGGACGTGCATTGTCCTGTTGGAACAGCAAGTTCCCTTGCCGGTCTAGGAATGGTAGAACGATGGGTTCGATGACGGTTTGGATGTACCGTGCACTATTCAGTGTCCCCTCGACGATCACCAGTGGTGTACGGCCAGTGTAGGAGATCGCTCCCCACACCATGATGCCGGGTGTTGGCCCTGTGTGCCTCGGTCGTATGCAGTCCTGATTGTGGCGCTCACCTGCACGGCGCCAAACACGCATACGACCATCATTGGCACCAAGGCAGAAGCGACTCTCATCGCTGAAGACGACACGTCTCCATTCGTCCCTCCATTCACGCCTGTCGCGACACCACTGGAGGCGGGCTGCACGATGTTGGGGCGTGAGCGGAAGACGGCCTAACGGTGTGCGGGACCGTAGCCCAGCTTCATGGAGACGGTTGCGAATGGTCCTCGCCGATACCCCAGGAGCAACAGTGTCCCTAATTTGCTGGGAAGTGGCGGTGCGGTCCCCTACGGCACTGCGTAGGATCCTACGGTCTTGGCGTGCATCCGTGCGTCGCTGCGGTCCGGTCCCAGGTCGACGGGCACGTGCACCTTCCGCCGACCACTGGCGACAACATCGATGTACTGTGGAGACCTCACGCCCCACGTGTTGAGCAATGTGGCGGTACGTCCACCCGGCCTCCCGCATGCCCACTATACGCCCTCGCTCAAAGTCCGTCAACTGCACATACGGTTTACGTCCACGCTGTCGCGGCATGCTACCAGTGTTAAAGACTGCGATGGAGCTCCGTATGCCACGGCAAACTGGCTGACACTGACGGCGGCGGTGCACAAATGCTGCGCAGCTAGCGCCATTCGACGGCCAACACCGCGGTTCCTGGTGTGTCCGCTGTGCCGTGCGTGTGATCATTGCTTGTACAGCCCTCTCGTAGTGTCCGGAGCAAGTATGGTGGGTCTGACACACCGGTGTCAATGTGTTCTTTTTTCCATTTCCAGGAGTGTATATAGGTAGAGCAGTCATGCAACTAATTTAGAATAACAACTTAATGTCCATAGATTCGCTTTGCATTCCCGAATCCTGTAGACTAGAGATGGTCTCACAGCGGAGGTTCCGGAGGGGGAGCTTTCGTGTACTTTTGAATCGGAGTATTCGAGCTGCTCCCGTTCAACGGGGAGAAAGCGAAGAGATCTAATGTAAATCCACAGGCTTCCGGGACCGCTAGGTAACGTCGCATCCTCGACTCCTTCTTGTTCGTATAAGGTGACATTTGATACTGTTTGATACGATAAAGGTATTGAGACTATTTCCACTTTAACCAATAGTCACTAAAACATCATAAAATAGAAAGAACGCGTTACCGTTACGCTGTTAGAGGCCGAGATATTGCTATGTTTTTTATCTTTCTTTGTCTGAAATCGTGTAGATTTCTCTTCTAGTGTTATAAAATTATGCAACTCATTATACATTGTCCTTACATTAATACATTACCAACTACTTCTTCGTTCCTCAAAAATATTGTTACCCTACTGCTTTTACAGATTAATATCGCTACAACACTAAATGTTTTCGCAGCAGTATATAGTAAATTAACTTCAACATATGAGACCTTACAATGAAATGAACACCCTTAGCTGCTTACAGGCGTTGACATACGTCAACGGGGACAGATGAAAATGTGTGCCCCGACTGGGACTCGAACCCGGGATCTCCTGCTTACATGGCAGACGCTCTATCCATTTTTTTTAAATCTCATTTTCTTCGCTTTTGTTCGTCGCATCTGCTCGGGGCGGACGTCGTAAAACATCCGTTAAGTTCGTTGTTGATCGATTAACTCAGTTTCTTTATTACAGAGGGCAGCTAGCCCTCTGACCGAAAACGCTGAGCTACCGTGAGGGATGTCCATCTGAGCCACCGAGGACACAGACGCGAGCGCGACTGCAGGGATTTTATCTCTGGCACGCCTCCCGCGAAACCCACATTCTCAACGTATTGTCCCGCACTACATTCGTAGCGCCCCCGCCCATTATACTCATTACTCGCCGCGCGTTGCCGATTCCCGTAAGAGTTCGGGCACTGTTTGTGCATTCGCACAGAAGAAGAAGATGGTCAAGTAGCCGGTGAGCCTTAACTATACAGGGTGTTACAAAAAGGTACGGCCAAACTTTCAGGAAACATTCCTCACACACAAAGAAAGAAAATATGTTATGTGGACATGTGTCCGAAAACGCTTACTTTCCATGTTAGAGCTCATCTTATTACTTCTCTTCAAATCACATTAATCATGGAATGGAAACACACAGCAACAGAACGTACCAGCATGACTTCAAACACTGTGTTACAGGAAATGTTCAAAATGTCTTCCGTTAGCGAGGATACATGCATCCACCCTCCGTCGCATGGAATCCCTGATGCGCTGATGCAGCCCTGGAGAATGGCGTATTGTATCACAGCCGTCCACAATACGAGCACGAAGAGTCTCTACATTTGGTACCGGGGGTGCGTAGACAAGAGCTTTCAAATGCCCCCATAAATTAAAGTCAAGAGGGTTGAGGTCAGAAGAGCGTGGAGGCCATGGAATTGGTCCGCCTCCACCAATCTATCGGTCACCAAATCTGTTGTTGAGAAGCGTACGAACACTTCGACTGAAATGTGCAGGAGCTCCATCGTGCATGAACCACATGTTGTGTCCCATGTCAACACAAGCACCGAAGTCAACATTACCTTCCTTCAATTGGGCCAACTGGCGGTGAATCGAGGAAGTACAGTACATATTGACGAAACTAAAATGAGCTGTAACATGGAAATTCAGCGTTTCCGGACACATGTCCACATAACATCTTTTCTTTATTTGTGTGTGAGGAATGTTTCCTGAAAGTTCGGCCGTACCTTTTTGTAACACTCTGTATATATATGCTAAGATCTGTTCTTTCGGACTTTCATTCTAACGAGCTGTATGGTCACCGATGGAACCAACATCAGAAATATCAATAGTGACTATTAATCAACAGGTGAGATATTACTGATTCTGTCCCTCTGTTTTCTTATGATAGACAGAGCCGGATTCCAAGCAGCATTTAAAGAAAATCCACCATCTCTGCTTAAAATGTTGCTTGATAGTTTGATTTCTACAGCTTCCTTAATAACATTATCCCAATAACTGGACGTGCAAGCCAGAATCCCCGTGTTGTTGTATTCCATAGGATGACCGGTCTCAAGGCAATGTTCTGCAATAGCGTATTTGCTCGATTGTTATAAGCGTGTGTGACGCTTATGTTCAATACACCAGTCTTTCACAGTCCTGATTGTCAGAGCAATATATGACATACCACAACTGCAAGGAATACGATAAACACAAGTCCTACGCAAACCAAGATCATCTTTTACGGACGCCAACAGGGCCTTAATCTTATAAGGTGGTCGGAAAACACATTTCACGTCATATTTCCGCAAAATACGGCCAATCCTGTTGGAAATGCTTCCTGCGTAAGGCAAAAAGGCCGTAGATTTAGGTGCCACTTCGTTGCTATCGTCAGTCACCCGTTGCACAGAAGGCTGAAAGCGCAACGCACGTTTGATCTGCCTCTCACAACAACCATTCTGACGCAAGGTGCCTTCGAGATGTGCTAGCTCAGCTGCCAAACTTTCAGGGTCTGAGATAACGTGGGCCCTGTGAATCAGGGTACGAAGTACTCCTTCGCGCCGAGCTGGATGTGGACAACTATCAGCTCGCAGATACAAGTCAGTGTGAGTAGACTTCCTATAAACAGAATGTCCCAACGTACTATCAGTCTTCCTTCTCACCAACACACCAAGGAAGGGAAGGCATCCATTCTTTTCCACCTCCATAGTGAACTGAATATTTTGGTAGATTGAATTCAGGTGTTCCCAAAATCAGCTTAAATTCTCACTACCATGAAGCCAAACAACAAAAGTATCGTCTACACATTGGCAATGGTCGACGAAGTCACCCGGCAGCAAATCCATAAGTTATTTGAACTTCGACATACATAACGATACACATGGTGTGCACAACCACTACTTCCACTCAACACCATTTAGATCTTCAGAAGGGCAATGCTTAATGACTCGAGTATCTCCTATATCAGTGCAGCATTTTACTGGTGTGAGAAGCTTAAGATTCACGGTGGTACTTATTCAACCCACTACAAGGACATTACGAAAATCTGATTTAAAATAGATTTTTACGACATAAATTCTTCCCGAAGGAATGAAATTCTTACATCCTCGAATTACGTACACACGTACAAACGTGTATTAGACGGCTCTCCACTTGTCGTACAGGGCAGACCCTAGAAATTATTATAATTTCTTGGTCCTCTGCTTTTTCTCGAAACTGTCAGACATCCAGTCTCCGTACGATTTGTTTCTGATTACAGGAACAACATTATTTTTAGCTGAAGTGAATTTGCAAGAATAATCCGTCACAATATACAGTGTTGTCCATTGATCGTAACCGGACCAAACATCTCACGAAATAAGCGTCAAACAAAAAAACTACAAAGAACGAAACTCGTCTAGCTTGAAGGTGGAAACCAGATGGCGCTATTGTTGGCCCGCTAGATCGCGCTGCCATAGGTCAAACTGATATCAACTTGTTTTTTTTTTAAATAGGAACACCCATTTTTATTACATATTGGTGTAGTACGTAAAGAAATATGAATGTTTTAGTTGGACCACGTTTTTCGCTTTGTGATAGATGACGCTGTAATAGTCACACATGAATGTAAAATTAGAGAGATTAGAGCACGCACAGAGGCTTTCAGACAGTCGTTCTTCCCGCGAACCATACGCGACTGGAACAGGAAAGGGAGATAATGACAGTGGCACGTAAAGTGCCCTCCGCCACACACCGTTGGGTGGCTTGCGGAGTATAAATGTAGATGTAGATGTATACGTACGTCGTATCAAGTAACATTCCGCCAGTGCAGACGGTATATGCTTCGTGATACATTACCCGTGTTAAAATGGACCGTATACCAATTCCGGTACAGGTCGATTTTAACACGGGACATTGATCACAGTAGCCATACGTTGCTTGTGCTATGTTTGCTGCTCGGTATCCTTGACGACATCATCCAAGTGTCCGTACCGTTCGCCGGATAGATACGTTATTTAAGGAAACAGGAAGTGTACAGCCACGTGTGAAACGTCAGCCACGACCTGCAACAAATGATGATGCTCAAGTAGGTGTTTTAGCTGTTGCCACAGCTAATCCGCACTTCAGCAGCAGACAAACTGCGCGAGAATGGGGAATCCCAAAACCGTCGGTGTTGAGATTGCTACATCAACATCGATCGCACCCGTACCATATTTCTATCACCAGGAATTGCATGGCGACGACTTTGAACGTCGTGTTCAGTTCTGTCACTGGGTACAAGAGAAATTACGGGACGATGACAGATTTTTTACACGTGTTCTATTTAGCGACGAACCGTCATTCACCAACAGAGGTAACGTAAACTGGCATAATATGCACTATTGGGCAACGGAAAATCCTCGATGGCTGCGACAAGTGGAACATCAGCAACCTTGGCGGATTAATGTATGGTGCGGCATTATCGGAGGATAATTTTATAGATGGCAATCTAAATGGTTGCAATGTATGCTGATTTCCTACATAATGTTCTACCGATGTTACTACAAGATGTTTCACTGCATGACAGAATGGCGATGTACCTCCAACATGAGGGGTGTCCTGCACATAGCTCGCGTGCGGTTGAAGCGGTACTGAATATCAAATTTCATGACAGATGAATTGGTTGTCGAAGCACCATACCGTGGCCCGCTCGTTCACCGGATCTGACGTCCCCGGATATCTTTCTGTAGGAAAAGTTGAAGGATATTTGCTATCGTGATCCACCGAGAACGCCTGACAACATGCGTCCGGGCATTGTCAATGCATGTGCCAACATTACGAAAGGCGAACTACAAGCTGTTAAGAGGAATGTCGCTACACGTATTGCCAAATGCATTGAGGTTGACGGACATCATTTTGAGCATTTATTGCATTTATGTGGTATCTACAGGTAATCACGCTGTAACAGCATGCGTTCTCAGAAATGGTAAGTTCACAACGGTACATGTATCACATTGTACCAACCGAAATAAAATGTTCAAACGTACCTACGTTCTGTATTTTAATTTAAAAAACGTACGTGTTACCAACTGTTCGTCTAAAATTGTATAAAACTTCAGCCGCTAATTTAAAATTGTAGTTGCAAACTACTTCCTTGTCGGCAACTATAATAGTAACAATTTTTGCGTCATCAAACGGTGCTTTGGTATTTAAGGTTGTGAGCGGATTGTCTGGTCATTTTCATCTTGAGCTATGTAACCTCCCCGCAAAAATTTTCAAAGACAATAATTAAAAATGTTAATGGTAATAGAGCCGAATGTAACCTCGCAGTGGAAATAAAAGAAATGTCTATGATAATGAAAACGAGTCAAAAGTTAGTTCCCCATAAGATTACTGAATAATAATGACCCAAATGTTGTTGAGCTCCCACAAAACATCGTTAAATTGAAATAAAAGAAACTTGACACAAAAATTAAGAAATGAACGTGAATCATTAAACCCACAATAATAGGGCAGCTGCGCTGACCTTAGGCCCTGTGCAGAAATTAATCTGATAAATTGATTCTGGGAGGGAAAGCATAGAAAATATTGTTGCAACTGGAATGATTCTTTTCTTAAAAAGATTGCTTTGAAAACGAAATTATTATTGGGGCAATTCTTGAACAAATTAATTACAATTAACATACATTATATTATCAGATGTGCGCAATGCTGCTTCATTACCTTATTTAACAATATACCTCGTCCCGAATCGTGACCAGAGACCCATGTCGACGCCGGCCGACTCCTCACACACAACGACGACTGAGTACAACTCGCAACTGAACTACATGCTCTCACGACTCGCTACGTACAACTACTTTCTCGCAACTGCGTCCAAATCGGAACTGCACTCACGCGCGGTCAAGCGCAGACTAGCAACGATAAATAACTCTCTGGTCAGAGATTCTGTCATACCTCGCCATCGCTGGTAATGAATACCCTGCATACATACGTGTTTCATAACTCCCACTTGGGGGGCAAAAATTTGGCAGCGATGGTGAGTCATTTGGACTTGCCATGAGCAACAAATTTTTTCTTAACTAATTAACTTTACAATTACAGAGAATATACAGATGTAGAACATGAAGTAAATATGGTGCACATGCACCGAGTACAAAACATAGCAGACAATGACAAAATGTGAGTACAAAACATATTAGCAAACCAGAAAAATGTATATACAAATTATATTGATAGATGACAAAAGTGCACGCGCACTGAAAAACTCTTTAGCATTTTCAGAACAAATAAACATAATGGCAAAAAATCATGTTGACAAGTGACATGAGTGCACATGCACTGCAGTTCAGAACATATCAGCAAATCAAAATGTACATACAATGAGTAGTAATCATGTTATAAAATGACAAAAGTGCACTCTCACTGTAGTTCGAAAAAAATGTATAGGCCATTAATACAAATGATGTTAGCAAAAATGAGTTTCACTATGTTACAAGAATTAGGAAGTTCAAATTTACTGCTCTTACCTTTTATTCTGTTGGATAAATAGTGTGTACGTACTAATATCTTCTGTCCAACGTGAAAGTCACGGCGTGTACAAACCTGTTTTTGTTGTATTCTCCGGCGCTCTGCGTCACGTTTGATGTTGTTCAGCACAGTGTTAATTATTTCATGGTGTCGTAGTCGACGAGATGTAGGAAAGTTTACTAATTCTGTAATTTTGTTAGGTGGTTCAACATTTTTCAGTATAACAGACGAAGATAGCATAGTGGATTCATTTGGAATGGAATTAATTAAATCTTGGAATGAGAATATGTGTGTGTCCCAATCAATATGTCTTTTGTGACAGTATATTCTACACAGTTTACCAATTTCTTTCATTAATCGTTCTCAGGGGTTCGAAGAAGCATGGTACTTGGATATATAGATCGGAGAAATGTTTCTAGCTCGTAACATACGTGTCCATATAGCAGAACGAAATTGTGATCCATTGTCAGAAATTGCTTTCAACACATGCCCTACATGAAATAAGAAATGCTTTACAAATGCTTTCGAAACTGTTTTAGCAGTAGCTTTGCGTAACGGAGTGAAGGTAACTAATTTTGAAGTGAGTTCAACAGCGACAAAGATGTAGCAAAAACCTCTGTTAGTTCTGGGAATCGGACCAAAAATGTCTACAGCGGCCATGTGTCTCAATTTAACAGGTACAATGGGATATAATGGAGGAATATGTGGTGTCTGACTTAGCTTCCTGGCAAATTTTACATGACGCTAAAACTCGTCGAATACGTTTCTACATGTTGGCAAAATAACAGTTCTGTCTCAGTATAAGAAAACATTTTCTAGCTCCGTAATGTGCGTAACTTAAATGAGTATACCAGATTAATTTGTTAACCAGTTCGTCAAGAATGCATAATAACCAATTGTTGCTGTCTGGATGAGAGCGGCGAAACAGAATGTTATTGCGTACAGTGTAATGGTTTCTAATGGTAACATCATTCCTATCTTGCCAAAGCTGTTTAATTTCTTTCCACACGTTGTCTTTGCTTTGCTCTTGTGCTATGTCCTGTAATGACGACGAAATAAAATTTTTAAATGCCACTTGTTGAATGTACATGACGTTGAAATTTTCTTTGCAGAAGTTTGTTGCGACGTCTTGCTGATTGTTACTGAGAGAACGAGATAGTGCGTCTGCTATAACATTTTGTGTTCTGGGAATGTGAACAATTGTAAAATTAAATTCCTGTAAATATAGCTTCCATCTGCTTAATTTGTCGTGAGTGAATTTAGCTGAAAGTAAAAATTGTATCGCTCTGTGGTCTGTGTAAACGGTGGTATGTCTTCCATAAAGAAAGTTCCGAAATCTCGTGAAAGCCCAAACAACACATAATGTTTCCAGTTCTGTGACAGAATAATTATGTTCAGCAGGGGATAAAATCCGACTTGCAAATGCGATGTTTTTAATTATTGTAGAGCCATCTTCTTCAATTTCCTGAAAATATGTACTCCTAAAGCGGTGTTAGAACTGTCGGTAGCAATGGAAAAATTTCTGGTAAAATCTGGGTGCGATGAAAGTGGAGCATTTAACAAAGCATGTTTCAAATAACATTTTCGTGAACAAGATTCTGTGTGTCAAAAGTATTGCTTGCGTTACTGGAAAATGCAACCTGTACTGTATTTAATCAAATTCTATCACACGTGTTATTATTTTCAGGAGGATGCTGTGGCATTTCCACTATTTGTACGTTCTGGATGATATCTACTGTCTGGTTCATTCATGATTATATATTGTTGCTGATGTTCTTACTGCTGATAAGACCGACTGTTATTAAATGTACGCTGAAAATTGTGCTCATTAATTTTACGTCTGTCGTGATAGTCATTTCTATACGGCGCATTGCGATAGGAATTGAAATAATGTGTTTTCTGTACAAAGTTATTTCCTTGCTGCCGTGCGTTACTACTTGTTGGAGCTGAACTATACGTGCAAGCGGCGAAACTTTAAAGCTTGGTTGACCTTGTAGACTACATTGTTGGTTAGGTATGCTAACCGGCTGACTTTCATGCTGTTGCGGAGAAAAACCTCTGTTGTTACAAAAAACTGCGTTTGCTATTGCTGATAATTTTGTACATACTGATGATTAAAATTTTCTCTGATATTAAAGTTCTCGTGCTTGTCCTTTCTTGAGCGTCCAATGAAAAATCGTCACTTTCGGTATATACTTGTCTTATCCGGTTTTCTTTTACTCATTCTTAATTCTAGTTAAAGCAATAGTTAAAGAGCTATTTTGATAGATATAAAGGATAGTAGAAGAGAAGGCAGCAGTGCAGAAAACTAAAGATGAAACAGCACTACTACAGCTCGGGGCCCTATGCACGCTACGGTACATATTCATTAAAGCGTAATGAATCCCCTGAGGCCTATTACGCAATACAAATAAACTTCAGCTTTTGTGTTACAGGCAATGGCGGTAAAAATTCAGAAATAAATTGCTGTATCCATGCTAATTGTTGTTTCTTCATTACAGGCAATGCTATTGGAAGTACAAAAATAAATTGTCGTATCCAGTTTAAAGCGTGTAACTGTGATCTGTCATTATTAAGATCCTTAGATTTTCTTACGGATAAAAATTGCTCGTAATCTACGTTTTCGTCACTGAATTTGAGAACACGTTCAGGTTTGTGTGAGAATCTGTTTGTCTGTGTCAT
This sequence comes from Schistocerca cancellata, assembly GCF_023864275.1. NCBI lineage: Eukaryota > Metazoa > Arthropoda > Insecta > Orthoptera > Acrididae > Schistocerca > Schistocerca cancellata. The sequence goes on along the minus strand of NC_064630.1, from coordinate 613,645,747 downwards.
TTCGGATTTGAAGTAGCGTAGCTTTTCCGATTTTAAGTCGCGTAGCTTTTCAGATTTTAAGTCGCGTAGTCTCTGTAAATTGCTTAAGTTACACTGGCTGTACGAGTGTGAGAAATGTTCTGAATGGTGCGTATGCTGTGCTGTCTTATTGAGTGAAACATTTTTCATTTCTGTTACTTTAATACGTTCGTCATTCTGCTTGTTCTGTTGTTCACATTTCTTATCGACTTCCGTATCCACAGTGTGTGAAAGTTCTGGTGACTTTAAATTAAACTCGTCGCGTATCTGTGTTGCGTTTTTAAGACATTGTTCAGTGACTGCATTAATTTCGTCTCTACGTGATTCTGTTGTGCCTACACGTGTACTACTTAATTCTTGTGCAACAGTTCCAACTTCTTCATTACTGTTATTAGCACAAGGCTTAGTATCCTCACGTAATTGTTATTTCGTGTCGTGACGTTGCACAGTAACAGTTGTAATCTGTTCACTAACTTGTTTGTTCTTTTCGTTAAGGTTGTCGTGTTTTTCGTTCGTCAGTTTAAAACTTTCATCAATTAGTTCATTAAGTTGATGTAATGGTTATCTAGCATATCATTCGACTGTTTGAAATTGTTGTCTAAACTTTCATTAAGTTGTTTGGAATGGTTGTCGAAACTTTCATTAATTAGTCCACTAAGTTGTTTGTGAAAGTCGTCTTGTTTTTTTATGATTTGTTGTAACAATACTATAATTTGATCCACAGTAACATTACCTACTCTATTCTCTGTGCCGTTTGATGACGTACCTGCAATTGTCACGTTTTGTGTAACCTTTTGGTTATTCTGTGATTCACAAAAAGGTTTGCCAGTTGGATGTACACTGTCAGTCACTATTTCGGAATTAAATAAATCCGTCCTACTTTGAGTATATTGTTCATTTCCATTAGAAAAATTTGTCTGCTCGTCACGTGAATTTAGCAAACTGGTTGTATTAAGCTGGGCAGCGCTCATTGCAATAGAACGCCCCGCATCATCGATTGTCGTCAAATCAACAGAGGACATAACCGAGTTCGTTTGTTCATCATTAAGACAAAAATCATCATTAGTGGTTGGAACGCACTGATTGTCAGTGAACGCAGGATTGTCATCATTACACTGCGTGTCACAAGTACCATCAGTGAAGTTGTTTAAGTCGGTAATTTCATTCATTATACTTCGCGATGCACTATTCACAGTCTTTCGCGGCATTTTTACAATAGTCACAATTATTCACAAAAGAAATAAGCACAATGCAAAAAGCAACAAACACAAATACAACAGAGCAACGAATTGCCGATGATCTGAGGAAAGAAAGTCACAAAATTAGTAAAAGCGTTGCGCCAAGTGCTAATTATATTAAGTAAATAAGAGCAGATATCTGACTACTTTTCAGAAGATTCTCAAAGAAATACGATCCTGGACCGGATGTCGCCAAGTGTAACCTCCCCGCAAAAATTTTCAAAGACAATATTTAAAAATGTTAATGGTAATAGAGCCAAATGTAACCTCGCAGCGGAAATAAAAGAAAAGTCTATGATAATGAAAACGAGTCAAAAGTTAGTTCCCCATAAGATTACTGAATAATAATGACCCAAATGTTGTTGAGCTCCCACAAAACATCGTTAAATTGTAATAAAAGAAACTTGACACAAAAATTAAGAAATGAACGTGAATCATTAAACCCACAATAATAGGGCAGCTGCGCTGACCTTAGGCCCTGTGCAGAAATTAATCTGATGAATTGATTCTGGGAGGGAAAGCATAGAAAATATTGTTGCAACTGGAATGATTCTTTTCTTAAAAAGATTGCTTTGAAAACGAAATTATTATTGGGGCAATTCTTGAACAAATTAATTACAATTAACATACATTATATTATCAGATGTGCGCAATGCTGCTTCATTACCTTATTTAACAATATACCTCGTCCCGAATCGTGACCAGAGACCCATGTCGACGTCGGCCGACTCCTCACACACAACAACGACTGAGTACAACTCGCAACTGAACTACACGCTCTCGCGACTCGCTACGTACAACTACTTTCTCGCAACTGCGTCCAAATCGGAACTGCACTCACGCGCGGTCAAGCGCAGACTAGCAACGATAAATAACTCTCTGGTCAGAGATTGTGTCATGCCTCGCCATCGCTGGTAATGAATACCCTGCATACATACGTGTTTCAGCTAGTTGTGGTTGATAAAGTAATCAAGTAAAATTTCGCGTCATTGGAGATTGTTTAATGAACTATTGCTTTAATAGTAACTGCGGTTGTCAGACTACAACGTTTAAAATCTCTTCCTGCATTTGGAACTGCCCAGAGCTTGGGTATTGGTTTTAGTATTAAAACTGGGCTTGTATGTTGTAGAAGCCGTTATTGGTGTGCGCAGGCCCTCCTGCCTGTTGTCGTCACTTGAGCTCTCGAGCACGGAATTAAGATGCGCGGCCGATGTGAACTCTAAACGTTGATAATGTGCTGATTGCTGTGTAGATATTTCAGGCTATCATAACATCATATTGCCGAATGTTTTCCATAATAGTTAATTCACGTATTTGTGAGATCTTGCTATTTGAGTATTTTTGAAACCTAATAGCTTTTACAAATTTTATTTTTTATGTTCACAAGGCCTCATAATTGACTTAATTTCACAACTAGTGAGCTCAGATCCTCAGTTATGTTAAAGTTATATTTGTGCAAAGTATTTTTTATTAATTTAAGGTTTAGGCCATAAGGCTATTTTTCTTAGAAAATTTTTCAATTAATCCCACTGCTTTTATACAATTGAATAATCGATGTAGATCACCGCAATTCGAAAATGCTAATTAATAACTTTGTTATATTAACAGAATCTTCCGTCGGTTCTTGGTAGAACAACATTATAATAATAAATGAAAAGCACCAGTTTGTTTTTGTTCTACAATATTATTTTTATTGCTAACCGGTTTTCGGCTTACAAGGCCATCTTCAGACATTTACTGAGTATTATCACCAAAGAAGTTCTTTGGTGATAATTCTCAGTAAATGTCTGAGGAAGTTCTTTGGTGATAATACTCAGTAAATGTCTGTAGATGGCCTTGTAAGTCGAAAACCTGTTAGCAATAAAAATAATATTGTAGAACAAAAACAAACTGGTGCTTTTCATTTATTATAATAACTTTGTTGTTAACAGTGCCGTGTTTTAATTAACGTGGTGAAAATAAATTTATGTATCCTCAAATGGGGCCAGTATTCTATTCCAGCAGCCCATATGCCCTCCTTACCAATCCTATACCTTACCAGTTCAATATTTAGTTCCAAGTTATTCATAATTTTCCGTATTCGTGTACATTGTTTTGACCTCTTACTCGAAGTGAACAACATCTGTATTGGTATAAACTTATTTTCTGCTAAAAAGTCTGTGACTGACGGAAAAAGTTTCATTCTGCAATAGTACTAGAAAGGTTTTAGAGCACTTGCCTCATGTACAGATGAAAGAGGGGAAGGCTTAATTGAAATGAGTGATTATTTTATTGGGATGAAAATAAAGTCGCTCGTAATTATTGGCTGAGAGACCATCTTATGTCTGTAGGCTAAGTGTAACGTTTTCGTTATTCGGTTGCATTGACATCTTTAGTTTCTGAAGTCTGAATGTCGTTTATGAAGTGCGACATGCATGTTACGGTATATTAAGTCTGATGGCTGGTGACAAAGACTTTATGTTGATAAAAGTAATGATAAGTGAATATGGAATCCTACCGTGGCAAACAGGCTACACAGAACGCATAGCTCAAAAATTACCAAGGTCAGCCACACCATACTAAAGCCATGCCTCCAAACCATGGTGTCTGGAGTGGTCGAGCAATAACTCTTCTCCGTGTTTCGAGAAAATTACAGCGGTCAAAATTTAAATCTATGCCAAGTTTTATTTTGTCTTTCTCCGACTCAGCTATTACGCTTTAGTACGAGAGTTTTACGATATAATGATTTTTAAAAAAGCGTGTTTACAATAGTTTGTATATTATTTATGCTTATGCAAAATTATTCTTCTAATACATATTCGATTTCAAGTGCAAGGAAGTAAAACACTCTGTGTTAAAACCGGTCGTATCTGAAGGAAATTTGTAGGCCTCGCCTACTTCGCAATAAACGACTCAGTCCCACTCTTACAAATTTACATCTCACAAAGATATCTTTCGCAGTCTGACCACCTGGTTTCTTTTTCTGATGGCTGGGAAGGAACAGTGTCTTGTAAGTAACTTTTAATTCATATGAGCAACAAATAATTCTCTGTTATATATACTGAGTGCCTGTATTCTAAAGCTCCATTTCTGTTGTTCTACGAAATGCTGTCTCACAACATTGTATCGTTGCACACAGGTTGCTTCTTCAAGGACACAGAGAGATCTCTAACTTTTTAAGAATGGCGGAAACTTATTTTTCGGCCAAACAGGACTTCAAGGCTCATAGTTGTCCCATGCGTGAGAGTAGCCTTGAGTGCCGAAATACAAGATATTTCCTGTTCCAAAAAAGACTGGTTCGTGCCACGGAAAGAACGATATACGCAACACCTGGGAAGGAGATAACGCAGTTAATGCGACAGGAATTCCATCTGCTGAATTAAACGCTCAAATTAAGTAGCACTAATGAGAAATTAAACTGAATTGTATGTAATTAATTACCAGAAGTGGAGAGGCAGGCCTGTATCGGTCAATGGGTTCAGAGAGTAACTGGTAAACCAGATTATTAAGCACAACAAAGCCTTACAGAATGATCATAATAATATATGAGATGTCCAAGAAAATTAAGTGCAAGTGTGCCGAATCTCGCAGGGAATACTGGACTAACCAACAAAAAGAAAATAAAATATAATGTGACACTAGCACCGAACAAATACAGATACTATTTATTTCACGAATCAGATTGTTCTGTCATCTAGTTGTTTCAGACGGTTCGTGATTATATGTAATACTTTTACATTTATAGAATAAAAAGAGCAATTCAAAATGTGGCTGATAAATTAATTCATTGTTGGCAGCAAATGTATTCACCTGAGTATTTTTTTTTCTCACGTCCGTAGATCAAATCAAGAAAAGAAATGTGAAATTTTTAGTTGCCATGATATTTCTGTTCCTTTTGTGTCCTTAGCGGATTTACGGCAAGTACATTTATCCGCATTGTAATCGTCGTAGAATACTGAATTTCTGTGGAACACTGTGATAAGTGAAGTTTTTATTCATTACACTCCTCATTCGATGTCGTCCCTTCTCATACAAAATAACTACCCTTGTTACCGGTTGCAGCGTTACGATTGAATCAACAGTTCATATGCAGCTTTTTTCTTTGCTTTAGTAATAATTCGACAACATAATTTGAACCGTGTATCAGCAAACAAGTAGTTGCGATAGCTTTCAGTATGTTGGTGAATCAACAGTAAGCTACATAGCTACTTAATTCTTCATCTCGGAGAACATAAGGTGGAACCGAAAAGGAGAAGCTGTTTCTCTTACTTCCCTGTTCTCGTCGCATTATAACTGAAATTCCATTTTGATACAACTCACTTATACTCACAGGAGCTGAGATAACGTAAAAGAAACTAAATCTTACCTACAATTTGTATACACACCATTCCCATACTAGTCGTAGTTATAACAGTCGAATGGCATGGCAGAGAATCGGTACTTGAGAAGGAAGTGAGACAGTGTTGAAGGCTACTCAAACTGTAACCTGAGTGAACCGTAAAGGAGACAAGGGAGAATTTAGGATAGGGAATTAAATTTCAGGGAGAAAAAAGGAAAATGTTGAGGTTCGTCGAAATGTTGTTATTCTTTCAGGCACGGTGAGGGGCTTCGTTGAGCAGTTGATCAGAATAAGTATTGGCTTGAAAAAAGAAATGGATATAAGGTCTATGTCAACAAAAGGAAAGCAACGGATACTGAGTGTATTCAAATAAAATTAGGTCATGCTGTCAGTAATTAGATTAGGAAATGAGACAGTTAAAAGTGGACGACAGAATGTTCGGACATCTACATCTACATCTACATCTACATCCATACTCCGCAAGCCACCTGACGGTGTGTGGCCCAGGGTACTTTTAGTACCTCTATCGGTTCTCGCTTCTATTCCAGTCTCGCATTGTTCGTGGAAAGAAAGATTGTCGGTATGCCTCTGTATGGGCTCTAATCTCTCTGATTTTGTCCTCATGGTCTCTTCGCGAGATATACGTAGGAGCAATATACTGGTTGACTCCTCGGTGAAGGTATCTTCTCGAAACTTCAACGAAAGCCCGTACCGAGCAACAGAGCGTCTCTCCTTTAGAGTCTTCCACTGGAGTTTATCTATCACCTCCGTAGCGCTTTCGCGATTACTAAATGATCCTGTAACGAAGCGCGCTGCTCTGCTTTGGATCTTCTCTATCTCTTCTATCATCCCTATCTGGTACGGATCCCACACTGATGACCAGTATTCAAGCAGTGGGCGAACAAGTGCACTGTAACCTTGAAACACGTATGTGTTCAGTGTATTCAATACAGCGATGGCGAGGCATGACAGAATCTCTGACCAGAGAGTTATTTATCATTGCTACTCTGCGCTTGACCGCGCGAGAGTTCAGTTCTGTTGCGTGTAGCGAGCCGGCAGGAGCAGTTGCGGTACGTAGCGAGTCGCGAGAGCATGTAGTTCAGTTGCGAGTTAGCAGTTGGAGAGTAGTAGTCAGGCAGTACTGTAGTGTGTGACGAGTCGGCGGGGGTCGACATGGGTCTCTGGTCACGATTCAGGACGAGGTATATTGTTAAATAAGTTAATGAAACAGCATTGCGCTCAGCTAATAATGTATTGTAATTGTAATTAATTTGTTCAAGAAATGCCCCAATAATAATTGTGTTTTCAAAGCAATCGTTATTAAAAAGAAAAAAAATCATTACAATTGAATGTTCATTTCTCAATTTTTGTGTCGAGTTTACATTGGGCCATTATTTTTCAATATTTTTGTAGCGTAGGTACAGTCGCTCTTATTTCAATTTAACGATGTTTTGTGGGAGCTCAACAACATTAGGGTCATTATTATTCAGTAATCTTGTGGGGAAATAACTTTTGTCACGTTTTTATTATCATAGACTTTTCTTTTTTTGTTTTTTGCTGGGAAATCACACGTGGCTCTGTTCACATTAACATTTGTATTGTCTTGTAAGAATTTGCTTGGAGGTTACGTTTAACACGATTCCCATTAACATTTAATTATTGTCATTTATTGTCCTTTCAAAATTTTTGTGGGGAGGTTATACTTAGTACGATGAGTATTTACATTCAAATATTTTCCTTTTTTGTTTTTTCTTGGGAGGTTACAACCTACTTCCTTTGCTTTGGGACTGCGTTTCCTTAGGATTCTTCCAATGAATCTCAGTTTGGCATCTGCTATACTGGCCATTAATTTTATATGATCATTCCATTTTAAATCACTCCTAATGCCTACTCCCAGATAATTCACAGAATTAACTGCTTCTAGTTTCTGACCTGCCATATTGTAGCTAAATGATAAAGGATTTTTCTTTCTATGTATTCGCAGCACATTACACTTGTCTACATTGAGATTCAATTGCCATTCCCTGCACCATACGTCAATTCGTTGCAGATCGTCCTGCATTTCTGTACAATTTTCCGTTGTAATACTACTGCAGATTACGAAATGAGAGAGTAAATGTAGTGGATGACTTAAGTTATTTGGACAGATAAATAACGGACGATGGGCGAAGGTGGCAAAAGTCGTGGGACACCTCCTAATATCGTGTCGGAGACCGTCTGCCCGATGTAGTGCAGCACCTCGTCTTGACACAGGTTCAGAAAGTCGTTAGAAGCCCCCTGCAGAAATAATGAAATGTGTTGCCGGTGCATGATTTTGTGCACCAACTGGCTTCTCGATTATGTCCCATAAATGTTCAATGGGATTCATGTCTGGCGACCTGTGTGCCCAAATGATTCACTCGAACTGTGTAGAATGTTCTTCGATCCAGTTGTGAACAATTGTGGCCCACTGACATGTCACACTGTCAGTCATGCAAAATCCATCGCTGTTTCGAATATGAAATCCGTAAGTGGCTGCAAATCTTCTCCAAGTAGCGGAACACAACCAGAACGCTTGTAAACACGGCCCACATCTTTATGGGTCCATCATCAGCTTGCACGGTGCCTTGTTGACACCATGTGGTTCAAATGGTTCTGAGCACTATGGGACTTAACATCTGAGGTCATCAGTCCCCTAGAACTTAGAACTACTTAAACCTAACTACCCTAAGGACATCACACATATCCATGCCCTAGGCAGGATTCGAACCTGTGACCGTAGCGGTAGCGCTGTTCCAAACTGTAGCGCCTAGAACCGCTCCGCCACCTCGGCCGGCTGACACCTTGTGTCCACGGCGTTTTAGAGTCTGCGCCACACTAGAACCCTACCATCTGCTCTAATAAAATGAAATCGGGCCTCATCTGAGGCCATGGTTTTCCACTCGTATAGGGTCCAAACGATATTGTAACCAGTCCAGTTGAGGCGCCGAAGGCGATGTCGCACTGTAGGCAAAGACAGTCACGCCTGTCGTCTGCTATCGTAACTAAGTAACGCAAGATTTCACCACACTGTACTGACAGATACATTCTTCGTATGTCCCGTATTGATTTCTACGGTTATTTCGCGTAGTGTTGCTTTTGTGTTAGCACTGACAACTCTACGCAAACGTCGCTGTTCTCAGTCGTTACGGGAAGGCCATCGGCTACTGTGTTGTCCGCGGTTAGAGGTAATGACTGAAATCTGGTATCCCCGGCAAAGTCTGTTAATTCCTCTCGTGCGGCCATGATCACGTCGGAAAAATTCAGTCCAAAAACAAAGGAAGTAGGTTACAAAAAAAATGGCTCTGAGCACTATGGGACTTAACATCTATGGTCATCAGTCCCCTAGAACTTAGAACTACTTAAGCCTAACTAACCTAAGGACATCACACAACACCCAGTCATCACGAGGAGAGAAAATCCTCAACCCCGCCGGGAATCGAACCCGGGAACCCGGGCGTGGGAAGCGAGAACGCTACCGCACGACCACGAGCTGCGGACAGTAGGTTACAGTGCACTTGTTCGCCCACTGCTTGAATACTGGTCACTGGTGTGGGATCCGAACCAGATAGGGTTGACAGAAGAGATATAGAAGATCCAACGGAGAGCAGCGCGCTTCATTACAGGATCATTTAGTAGTCGCGAAAGCGTTACGGAGATGATAGATAAACTCCAGTGGAAGACTCTGCAAGAGAGACGCTATGTAACTAGGTACGGGCTTTTGTTGAAGTTCCGTGAACATACCTTCGCCGAGGAGTCAAGCAGTATATTGCTCCCTCCTACGTATAACTCGCGAAGAGAGCATGAGGATTAAGTCAGAGAGATTATTGCCCATACAGAGGCGTACCGACAATCCTTCTTTCCATGAGCAATATGAGACTGGAATAGAAGGGAGAACCGATAGAGTTACTCAAGGTACCCTTCTCCACACACCGTCATGTGGCTTGCGGAGTATGGATGTTGATGTAGATGTAGAACACGGATCACCTGAGTACAAATGACAGCTCCACCAATGCACTGCTCTTTTACAACTTGTGTACGCGATCTACTACCATCTGTACATGTACATATCGCTATCTCATTACTTTTGCCGCCTGAGTGTAAATAGCACGCTGGGAACAGGAAGAGAAGCATTTCTGAATCAGAGTCATTTGTAACATAGAATTTAAATTTATATGTTGCGTCATCTCTTCTGGAGGTATTTGTCTAGAGTCAGGACTGAAACTTGGACGACAGAATTTTCGGACAGGAAGAGAAGAGAAGCTTTTGAATTGTGATAATATATGAGAGTGCTGCTGATTTGATGTTCAGAATGTTTCGATTGGATAACTAATGAGGAGGTACCTAACCGAAGTGGACGAAGAAGAAATTTTACGGAGTAAGTTGACTACGAAAAGAGACGTGCATGTAGGTCACATCCGAGTGCTATCTACAGCTCCTTCTCAAAAAAGGAAGCTAACTGTCAACAGCAGGATAGACTCCTATTACGAAACATGCCTCCTCTCCGATACTCCTCTCCCTAGCGATGCCGGCTTCACCAACAACGAACACCCCCATTCCAAAAAAATGTGTGCACTATACTTAGGCCTTCTGTTCGTAAATCATTTGACTGGTGGAATCCATCCATCTGAACTGGCAGAAGTTGGAAGTCTTGAGGCTGCCAATGCTTCGTCTGACTACTAACTCTAAAATTAATAACAATAAGAATACAGTGTAAACCCCATATCAGTGTTGTAGTCATTACATAGTGGTGTGTTGTGCCAACAGTTAGTTCATTTATTGTTGAGAAGTGAATAACGAGGTGATTTCTGGCCTATTTCGAGAACTACCAACAACATTTGATATTGTAACGTATGTCATGTGCATGTCTCTAAGTTTTACTGTAATAGGCGAACGGTATAAAGTACGTTTGTAGTGTGTGAACTAAGATGATGTTCTATTGTGTTGTATTGTATTGTATTGTATTGTGTGTTAACCAGTGGCCCAGAAACGACAGAGAGGCTCCGACCCCACCACAAACGCAGTGGTCCACAACCTCACGACGACTACCGCAGTCCACTTCACCCCTCCGCCGCCCCACACCGAACCACTCTTCCAGGGTAATTTTGCGGTTCGGTCCCCAGTGCCCCCCCTCCCCCTCCCCAGGGAACGGCTCACATCAGACGAGTGTACACCCTGTGTTTGCGTAGTAGAGTAACGGTGGCGTACTTGTACATTGAGAACATGTTTGCACAGCAATCTCCTATATAGTGTAGCTGAGGCGGAATAAAGGGAACCAGCCCGCATTCGCCCAGGCAGATGGAAAACCGCCGAAAAACCATACATAGGCTGGCCGGCTCACCGGACCTCGACATAAATCCGCCGGGCAGATTCATGCCGGGGACCAGGCGCTCTTCCCAATCCGGAAAGCCGTGCGTTAGTCCACACGGCTACCCGGGCGGGCAAGAAGGTGATGTTATTCACACATTCATTTTACAAGCTGTAGGCTCCACCATACGGTGTCGCTCATTAAATCTAGTACTTAGAGCAAAATTCATAACTTATGTAATCAGTATTAAGATCTTACAAAAATAGTGATACGAGTATCGATCTTGTAAACATGATTTATTTTCGTTTTTTATCCCTCAAAAAATTACATTTTGTCCTCGGGGCGAGGGGAGGGGGGGAAGGCGTAAGCACTCACCCCAGGTAGGGAAACACTGCTATGTAGGATGATTCAAATGCCCCTATCGCTGGATTTTATCAACTCGCAGTGCCTTAAAATACCATGTGCAAGACTTCCATGTTGTCTCACACACTACGTGCAAACTATTATTCCTACAGAAAAAATTAAAAGGACGTTTTTGTTGGAAATTTAATGTAGTTAAAATCTGTAATGCGATGCGTTTTCGCTAGAGCCCGTAGTTTTCGAATTATTCAAGAAAAGGATACAAAAGAGAGATTCATCCGCGATTTTCTTGGGTAACTCGATTGACCTCCAGCGTAAAAGTATCCCTCTACAAAATTTAACAGCATTAAATTTCCTACAAAAAGGTCCTATTCAGTTTTTCTGTAGAACTAATAGCCTGAGCGTAGCGAGAGCGGGAGAACATGAGAATATTCCGCATAGTATTTGAATGCGTTCTGACCTGCAAAAAAACCAGCACTATGGGCACCTGAATTACCCTGTATATATACGCTGAAGCGTCAAAGAAACTGGTATAGGCATACGTATTCAAATACAGAGTTATATAAATAGGCAGAATACGGCACTGCGTTCGGCAACGCCTATATAAGACAACAAGTGTCTGGCACAGTTGTTAGATCGGTTCCTGCTGCTACAGTGGTAGGTTATCAAGATTTAACTGAGTTTGAACGTTGTGTTATAGCCGGCGCACGAGCGATGCGACACAGCATCTCCGAGGTACCGATGAAGTGGGGATTTTCCCGTACGACCATTTCACGAGTGTACCGTGAATTTCAGGAATCCGGTAAAATATCCAATCTCCGACATCGCAGGGGCCGGAAAAAGATCCTGCAAGAACGGGAACAATGGCGACTGAAGAGAATCGTTCAACGTGACAGAAGTTCAACCCTTCTGCAAATTGCTGTAGATTTCGGTGCTGGGCCATCAAGAAGTGTTATCGTGCGCACCATTCAACGAAACATCATCGATATGGGCTTTTGGAACCGAAGACCCGCTCGTGTAAACTTTGAAGACTGTACGACACAAAGCTTTACCCCTCGCCTGCATCTGCCAACACCGACATTGGACTATTGATGACTGGAAACATGTTGCCTGGTCGGACGAGTCTCGTTTCAAATTGTATCGAGCGCATGGACGTGTAACGGTACGGAGACAACTTCATGAATTTATGGACCCTGCATGTCAGCAGAGGATTGTTCAAGATGGTGTAGGCCCTGTGATGGTGTGGGGCGTGTGCAATTGAAATGACATGGGCCCTCTGTTACGTCTACATACAGTTCTAACAGGTGATGTGTACATAAGCATCCTTTAAATCACCTGCATCCATTCATATCCATTGTGCATTCCGACGGACTTCGGAAAATCCATCAGGACAATGCGACACCTCATACATCCAGAATAGCTACCCAGTGGCTCCAAGGACACTCTTCAGAGCTTAAACACTTCCACTGGCCACCAAACTCCCCAGACATGAACATAATTGAGAATATCTGGCATGCTTTGCAACGTGCTGTTCAGAAGCGATCTCCACCCCGTCGTACTCTTACGGACTTATTGACAACCCTGTAGGAGTCATGGTGTCAATTCCCTCCATCACTACTTCAGACCCTAGTCGAGTCCATGCAATGTCTTGTTGCGGCACTTCCGCGTGCTCGCAGGGACCCTACACGTTATTAGGCAGGTGTACCAGTTTCTTTAGCTCTTCAGTGTACATACTCCCCCCCCCCCCCCCCCGTCCCTCATATGTAAAAATGAGTGACATCATGTACCAGAAGACTCAGACCAACTTAGTTACTGAATTTAAATTGATAATTTACTTTGTTATTGTCTGTGGTAATGAATACGGACCTTCAGGTTAAACAGTTACGTTCGCCATGTAAGTGTTTATAGCTTGTCCACTGCTGCCGCAGCTTAACGGTAGACCTTAGTGTCTTTTGAGTCTCGCCTCACTAGGCTCTGGGGACCAGCTGCCTATCGCGGAAGATAGCACTGGCCGTTGTTTGGGCACGTCGTGTTTCGGAACGTGACAGATGGACTGCCAGACGTTAAGTGCCGCTAGGCATACGCTGCTCAGCTGACAACACAGGCATCGGACAGTCACTTGGCGCATCCGCGGCTGTAAACAATAGCTTTCCCGCAATCACAGAGACACCGCTTTTTTCTGTGCTGTCGACGTTTGGAAGAAATAGTTTGAAACCAGCAGATTCTCGAGCCATCTGGTAAGTTTTCTACGAAGCGATAAGTCACTACTTAATTAGACGGTAAAAGAAACCAAGCAGCGCCTTGTTCCGCCTATTAGTTGATGAAAAAAATACGAGCGAACAGAATATCAGATCGTCTTTGTGATTGGATCGAAGAATTCCTAGTAATCAGATTAAAACGAGTCGTTCACAACGGCAAAGAAGTTTCAGACATAAAACAACTTCATCAAGCGGCTGTTATAGGATCATTAGTATTCTTAGTACATGTAAATGAACGACTAGGTAACGGCAAAAGCTCTATGTTGCTGCTTGCTTGCGAATGATGCTGTTTTATGTAGAGAAGCTGCATAGGAAATTGTGGCGAAATGGAGGAAGAGCTGCAGTGAGTCAATATAAGTAAACGTAAAGTATAGTCCATAAATGGCGGATTACATGATTTTAGAGCAATCAGTGGAACCAGTCACATGCATCATCTGGGAGTATGCATACGATGAGAACGGAGCAATTTTAAATGGAACGACCAAATTGAATTAATCGTGGTAAAGTCAGATAGCAGAATGAGATACATCAGAAGACTGTTCAGGAAGCATAGTCCACCTACGAGAAAGGAAGCTTATAAACCCTCTTTCGGTTGTTGCCTGGGTGCTGCTAAACAGTCTGCTACTATTACTAGATAGGTTTCGTAAAGAAAGTAGAGAGGATCCAAAGAAGAGGAGCAATTTTCGACACAATTTTGCTTAGTAAGCGTGAAAACGTCATTGAGATATTCATCAAATTCAAGGGACAGACGCTGCAAGACAGGCGTTATGCATCTCTCTGTGGTTTAGCATAGTTACTAGATGTTCCAACAAATATACTGTTTCCTCACACGTATGTCTCGTGAAGAGACCACGAAACTAAAACGAGACTCGAGATTACCAACAATCGTTCTTCTCGCGGACGATTCGTGACTTAAACATAAAAGAAGAGAAATGACAGTGGTACATGAGGAACTCTCCGTCACACACCACGAAGTACGGATCGAAGAACAAATGAGAATGTAGAAGTTTAATCTTCCTCTTTCAGTATTGTAGTACTACAGCTTCAGATTCTGCGACAGTAACTTGTGTGATATTGCTCTGAATTTAAAATAAATGGTAAGTTATTTATATTATTTTTCTTCTTTTGTCTATGGACATTTAAATATTCCAATCATATTAACTATAACAATAACAAAAATTTTACAAAATTGTTAAGGCTTTCGTGGCCACTTGTTGAAAAACTGCCTATAGGCTTCTGTCTCGGGTTCTTCGGCCAACGTTCATCTAATGATTTTTCTGACGTTTCGCCAGCACGAGTGGCTGGCATTGTCAAAGCTTCACCCAGTTCACCATCGGCAATGGAGGGTGAAGCTTTGACAATGCCAGCCACTCGTGCTGGCGAAACGTCAGAAAAATCATTAGATGAACGTTGGCCGAAGAACCCGAGACAGAAGCCAATAGGCAGTTTGTCAACAAAAATTTTGTATGTTTGGTTTATAAGACATGGTACACTTCATTTATCTTACGATCTAAAAACTAATCCAAGCAGTTCTAGGCGCTACAGTCTGGAACCGCGCGATCTCTACGGTCGCAGGTTCGAATCCTGCCTCGGGCATGGATGTGTATGATGTCCTTAGGTTAGTTAGGTTTAAGTAGTTCTAAGTTCTAGGGGACTGATGACCTCAGATGTTAAGTCCCATAGTGCTCAGAGCCATTTTTTGGAAAACGAATATGGAATGGTGCCGGCCGGTGTGGCCGTGCGGTTAAAGGCGCTTCAGTCTGGAACCGCAGGACCGCTACGGTCGCAGGTTCGAATCCTGCCTCGGGCATGGATGTGTGTGATGTCCTTAGGTTAGTTAGGTTTAAGTAGTTCTAAGTTCTAGGGGACTGATGACCACTGATGTTAAGTCCCATAGTGCTCAGAGCCATTTGAACCATCGAATATGGAAAGTTGCTGTGTGCAAAGGGAAAATTGCGAAGCTTCACTATATCGGTGTGTAGACAAAAGCTTTGCACTTTGTGCTGTTTGGTGATATGTAGAGGTAATTTCATTTCTCGGTAGGCTGCAAAGCAATACTCAATAGCCTATTTTGATTTTTTACGATGATAGATTACTGTTCATCGTGCAGCGTCTCTCAATCTTAATATATGAAAAAGACATAATATTATGTATTAAAATTTTCCTTAACTCAGTTTATGTACGTGTTCTTTAACGTTTCATGAACAAACTCGCTTCCGTGGCTTCTGGATGAATATAATTGAGAGAAGGATTAAAGACACATGACTTAAAGCAGTCACAACACAGATCGAGAATGTACCGAAGGCAAACTACCTTCAAGAAATTTTTCAGATTAGAAACAAAAGATAAATATATACTGTAGTGCATTTGTTCCCCTAGATCACGATAGAATTAAATACTGCAATAAATGGTCCTACATTTTGTTGTATTCAGCTTGTTGTAGACTAACTTGAAGCACCTCATAGTAACACCATGTGTGTTAATCTCTTCGATTAACATAAAACGACGAAAGAAGAAGAGAACCCACTATGACAGGAACCGTGTGGATCAGTGCGAATAATAAACCCGTGGTATCTTGTGCGTGAAACTACAGCATTTGTTTGATGCAGAAAACGTGAAATGTCACTTGAACAGCAACTGTCTATAAATGGAAGTAGATTTACTTCATCTGAACACGATTAAAAACAAACATTTGGCTTACAATAAAAGCGCAGCACCCTGTATGGGAGGAGGAAATGAAACTTCAGGGATTGAGACGGTATGTGAAGTTAGTTCAGTTACAACAGAATCGAGTCACATTTACGAAGGATTTGGCAGTATGAGCCCACTTACTTGTATTACGCTGCAGCTGCTTTTGGGCAGGAGGCATGCACCGCCTCGGTTGATAAAGCTGTTGTAAAAACTGTTGTATCCTCTCCTGAGGGAAGCTGGGCAGATCCTGTTGTAACTGGTCATTGATTTCTTGGATACTGGCACTGGGATGCTGTTGACGTCCGATTTGGGATCACTGCTGTCTTGCTGGCCACAGCAGTACTTCAAGATTATGCAGCCAGCTCACACAGACCCGTTCTGTTTGTGGACGAGCATTAATCTGTTGGAAAATGGCACCAGGTTACCATCGCGTGAGAGGTAACACTTGAGAACGCACCTATGTGCCGTCAGAGTTACTCGATGACTATTAACCGGGATCTAAAGTCGTAACCTTTGATTCCCCCACACCGCAGCACTAGGAGCAACACCGATGTGCCCCCCCCAAACCACTGCAATACTGGGACGTCTCCCAAGGTCGATTTCATACCCGCCGATAGTGGTACTGTACGGTAGTGCAGAACCACCGTTCATCGTTGAACACAATACGACGAAATTCATCAACAGACCATCCCTCGCGGTCAAGAAACCACTCCAAATAGAGCCATCTGGAGTGTTTAACCCACGCCCGGGTTCCCGGGTTCGATTCCCGGCGGGGTCTGGGATTTTCTCTGCCTCGTGATGACTGGGTGTTGTGTGCTGTCCTTAGGTTAGTTAGGTTTCAGTAGTTCTAAGTTCTAGGGGGCTGATGACCATAGCTGTTAAGTCCCATAGTGCTCAGAGCCATTTGAACCATTTAAAAGTGTTTAACGGCAGCCTTTGCTTATGACGGCAGTTCCCTAGTCCAACTGCTGCTGCTGTCTAATCAATGGTGCGCGATTGACACAGAATGTTATGGGGAGTCCGTTGCTTATTCCTGGCTGAAGGGGTTACGATGTGCTTGGTGCACAATACCTTGACGAGTATGCCCAGCCTCCGTTCCCATGCAGATCTATATGGGACTACTGTTACATCCAAACGCCCCACAAATCTGGAAACTGCGTCACTGGAAAGAGTTCACCGTAGAGATGATAGTTATATTACACAACTGTAATAGCCCACTTCTCAAAACCAGTCTGCTGTTATCGTCGTAAAACAAATTAGGGTTAAGTACTAGAAGCTGTTTAACAAGTGTAGTCTTAGAAAGATCAGCCAATAAAATATTTGTGGACATTAATCACTGGTTCCTAGCCAATTCTTTGTCACTAAACTTTGAAAAAACACACTACATGCAGTTCAGAACTTGTAAGGGGTGTCCCAAGAGTATATGTCTAACATACGATGACAAGAAGATAGAAGAAGTGGACAGTGTTAAATTCTTGGGATTACAGCTTGATAATAAATTCAACTGGGAGGAGCACACCACAGAACTGCTGGAGCGTCTTAACAAATCTCTGTTTGCAATGCGAATTTTGTCAGACATAGGGGATATAAAAATGAAAAAGCTGGCATACTATGCTTACTTTCATTCCATAATGTCATATGGGATTATTTTTTGGGGTAATTCATCAAGCCAAGCTAAAGTTTTCCGGGCACAAAAACGTGCAGTAAGAATTATATGTGGTGTGAACTCAAGAACATCCTGCAGAAGCCTGTTTAGGGAACTAGGGATACTAACTACAGCTTCCCAATATATTTATTCCTTAATGAAATTTGTCATTAAAAATGTATCACTTTTTCAAACCAACAGCTCGATTCATGGAATCAATACTAGAAATAAGAATAATCTTCACAAGGATTTAAAGTCACTTAGTCTTGTACAAAAAGGTGTGCATTATTCAGGAACACACATTTTCAATAACTTGCCAGCAGCCATAAAAAGCTTAACAACCAATGAAATTCAGTTTAAGAGAAGCCTAAAGGATTTATTGGTGGCCAACTCCTTCTACTCCATTGATGAATTTCTTAGTAAAACCAACTGATTTGTATATAAGTACAACATAACTTCTGCACAATTTCAGTGCAGTAATGTGTTCACTGAAAATTTGTGTGTGTTTGTGTGTGTGTGTGTGTGTGTGTGTGTGTGTGTGGTTGTGTGTAAGTATAATCTAACTTCTGCACCATTTCAGTGCAGTAATGTGTTCATTGTAAATAAGTATTACAGTAGTTGTATTACATGTTTATGACCTTCTAAATAAATAAAAAACTTTATTTTAAATTCAGTGCATTAGTATTTGTAAAATGACTCTTAGTGTTCATTAAGAAATGACGATCATTCCACTTGGGACCTGTGGAATGGTACATTAGCTTATTTGTTTTAGTTGTAAATATTTGTCATGTATTGTTGTTTTTCTGACATGTTCCACATCCTGGAGGACCACCTCACTACGGATCAATTGGAATGAAAGTAAACCTAATCTAAAAAAAAAACAGCTTCCTGAACGATTAAAACTGTGTGCCCGACCGAGACTTGAACTCGGGAGTTCGAGTCTCGGTCGGGCACACAGATTTGATCTGCCAGGAAGTTTCATATCAGCGCACACTCCGCTGCAGAGTGAAAATCTCATTCTGGCAGCTTCCTGGACGTTAACATCGGTTCTGAAGTGACGGCAGCTAGGTGCTTCCTTAACAACCGAAGGCACAATAATCGTTTGGAAGGAGATTTGGGCTGCTCTGTGGAGGATACTACACTACAGTTCATCGGAATCACGGTACCAAATCACATGAGATCAGGCACTTTGGAAGGCAGTCCCAGTCGTTCCCTCGTGATCGCCTTTTGTAGCTGTCCGAGTGGGATATATGGAGAGTGTCTCCAGTGAAATTTACACCCAATCAGAAATCTGTGGAATTTACATCCCGTTTACCTGGAAACTATCTTTTAACTACGTCACAGCCTACCTGCACCCCATGTCCTCGCCCCAGCAGTGGGGTGATTCGCAGCTCTGTCCTAGACGCGACTAAGCCGCCGTGCAAATGACCAACATAAACAAAACATCCTACTGCCCGCAGAATTCCAACAGCGCCACCAATCGCCTACATAACGCTCTATTTCCTTCAGTCCTACAAACGAATGTGGCACTGCTTCTACTTGCTTCAAAGCTTATATCTCCCTGTTCTTCTGTACATACATGACTGTTCTGCAATTCACACGTGAGGGTCTGGGAGAGGGTTCATCAAACCACTCTCACACTATTTCTGCTCTCGAATAACGCTTGAGAACAACACATAAGTCTTTCCGTACAAGTCTTCTTTCTCTTACTTTATTATAATGATCATATCTTACCATGTAAGTGGACGTCAACGAAACCTCTTCGCATCGGTAGAGAAAGTTGGAGTTTGAAATTTGGTGAAAAGATCTGGCTGCAACGAAGAACGCCGTGGTACTAAAGATGTCCACTCCAACAAGCATATCATCTCAGTGAAACTCTCTCCTTTATTTCGCTTTAATACAAAACGATCTGACTTCTTTGAAGTTCTTAGATGTCCACCGTCAATCCTAGGATCGCATATCTCACAGCAATACTTCAACAGAGGACGGACAAACGTATCTAGGCAGTATGTTTAGTAGATCTGCTGCATCTTCTGTTCTGTCAACAAAAAGTAGTCTTCGGTTTGCCTCCCCCCACAACATTATCTGTGTGATCGTTCCAATGAAATCTGTTCGCAGCTCTTATCCCTGGCTACCTAGTTGAACTTACAGTAGTTGGATTTGCGTGATTTATCGTGTAACTGAAAGTACTCATGTGGACGACCCCGCACTTTCATTATTTGGGGCCAATATTTTCGTACCATACCGACATTTTCTGTAAATCATTTGCAGTTAGTTTTCATATTGTGTTGACTTTCCTAGAAGAACGACAGCATCACCTGCAAATATTCTAAGAGGGCTACTCAGATTGTCTCCTAAATAATTTATATAGATTAGGAACAGCAGAAATCTGTAAATCGGGATATCTGGAGTCAGTTTGAAATCCCCTTTGGATAGCACTCATTACTTCAAGCTAGTTATGTTTCACAAGAACCATTATACTGGGCTATGTGTCAATGGATCTTTTGCTTGGAGGTGTTCTAACACAGTACGACTATGTTCCAAAATTCTACAGCAAATCGACGTCCGTTACATGGGCCTGTAATCAAGCGGAATACTCTTATTTCCTTTCTTGAGAATTCGTGTGACCTGTGCAAGCTATTGGTTTTTTTGGTAATGATGCTTCGTCGAGCGAGCGGTTACGTATGATCACTAAATATGGACCTATTGCATCAGCATACTCTGAAAGTACCTAAGTGGTATACAATCGGTTCGGAAGACTTGTCTTCATTAAATGATTTGAATTTTTTCTCTACACTGACGATATCTACTTCTAAGTTACTCACCTTGGCAGCAGTCATGATTTGAAATATGGACTATTTACTTCGTCTTCTTTGGCGAAGGAATTTCGGAAAATCAGACTGAGTAACTCCCCTTTAGTGGCACTGTCATCGGTAACGTTACATGCATACTCTATCTCAGTATAATAATCGTTATGCAATCTCACCTTAAATATTTTTGATCTTTCGTTACTTGCGTTATGATGTTACGTATGCTACAATGAATACGTTTTTCTTCTAAAGCATATCCTACTTCGTATGAAATGTTACAGCGATCATATATCTTCCGCTTAGCAATAACAAAAATGATATGCAGAATTATCCACGAGTATTGCTCCTACATAATTGTCGCCCCAGTGCAAAGAGAAGTGATACCGATCTTAGCGTCAGTGGCGTTGAAAAACAACTGAAACAGCTAAAATTTAACAAACTTCAGCACCCAATGGAATCCCTACCAGAATTAATAACACATCTCCTTCTGAGCTAGCACCCTTTTAACCATAATCTATCACAAATCCATAGAACAAAAAACGGCGCCCGGTAGTTAGAACAAATCACTGGCCACATCCATATACAAGGAGCGTTTCATAAGTGAACCTTATAACTAACGTCCAATATCCTTGAGATCCATCGGTTGTAGAATCTTAGAGCATATTCAGAGCTCAAACGTAATGCTCTATCTCCTTCAGGCAGACAGCATGAATTCCGGAAACATCGACCATGTGAAACCCACCCCTGCAGCTTTTACACATGACGCCCTGAAAGCCACGGATTAAGTCAGCCAGGTAGATGCAGTATTTCCCCATTTCCAAAAAGCCTTAGACTCTGTATCACATCTACGCTTGTTATCAAAAGTATGATTGCGTGGAGTATCAGGCGAAATTTTGTGACTCGATTGAGGATTTTATGGTAGGGAGGATGCAGCAACAAATTTTTTCGGGTGGTTTAGCCACATATAATGCATTACTACCCGAAAGAGCTGCACAAATTTTCAGTTACATCTTGATATGATTTCTAAGTGGTGGAAAGACTGATAACTTGGCTAAAATTTTCTGAAATGTAAAACTGTATAGGTCAAAAACTAAAAACAACTTGGTCCACGTCTACAATATCAACTCTTCACAGTTGGAATCGGTCAACCAATACGAATACCAGCATGTAACACTTCGCAGGGATATGAAATGAAATAATCACATAGGCTCAGATATAGGTAAAGCTGGCGGCAGACCTTGGTTCATTGGTAAGATACCAGGGAAATGCAAAGAGTACACAAAGGAGACCATACAGATCTAGACTACAATATTGCTCAATTGTGTGGGAGTCGTACCAAATAGGACTACTATGTGTCATTCAACGAAAAACGAAAACCAGCACTAAGGGCCACAGGTCTGTTGGACCATTTGGAGAGTGTCACAGATATGCTGATGAAACTGAACTGGCAGACGCTTCAAGATGGATGAAAACTACTAGTTTGTTCTGAGTTTGTTCAGGGATAGTTTCTGAGTGTTTTCGTTTGAGTGCTGGTTGCTTCTGGTGGCTCGTTGCAAAGTAATAATGTAGTTATGGCCTAATAGGCTTTGTTAAGAGAATTATCTTTGTGTCTCTGAAGATAGTTTCACAGCATTGAAAAAGGATGCAATACGCATCCACGAAATCGTAATAACGAAAAAGGATCGGGTTATTGTTTGGCGCCTATGTACAGGTGCAGAACTGCTGTTTGAGGTTGCCTTCGCTGTGGGAAGAACTGAGCATATCGTTGCGTGCCGTTTCTCTATTGCTTTCGGTGAACCCATGGACGAGATACATAGCGGCCGATTCTTTATCAGTAAACCTATCCACATTGTTGTGTATCGCTGTTAACGTAGAATTAACGCTCCTAGAAAAATCAGCTAGACTGAGCAGTACTGATAGCAAGTTAGAACACCAGGACTAAAGAAGGCCTTACTCTTTTCTACAGGAAGTGCAGTATATAAAAGGAGCAAGTTTGTTTCCGAACAATACACACAGAGCATTACCATCAGCATTTTCACTGCTGTCCAGATGTTTTCAGTACAATACCGAAATATGGGGTAACAAAGAAAACTAATAATAATTACCCTGTAACTAACCACTGGAGACCACAAGTACCATACTCCAAAACACTAAGAAAATATCCCTGGACAACCTCCAAAATTTTGTCAGTGAATATCAGTAAACTATTCCGGGCTAAGTTGCCGTGGTCGATCTGTAGAACTTCTTCTCCCTGACGTTTCGTTCTCAACTACGGAGAACATCTTCCGAGGTGAGTCGACGACTGGCTGCTAGAGTTTTTTTTTTTTTTTTTTACTTTATTGTTATTTTGACACCTGAGCAAGCAGGTAGGCTGGCAGCAGCACAATACGCTGCTCTTCAGCCGAAGAGAGTACAAGGAAATAAACAGAGAAGAGACATCACTTAGAAAAACGGCGGGAAAAAACAGTAGACTCATGAACATAAAAACACAAGAAGCCGTTCACACTCGATGACAATCCACACTACGAACTGTTGACACGACGCACAAACACTCAAGAAGACAATGGCACTGGTGAACAATGGAGTGTGACAACGAAACTGAACACTAAACACGACGGCACACACGATACACTGATGGCGATGACCTCCGGCGCGCGAATGTTCACTCAGCGTGTACGAGTCCGGGGACCTGCCAAGAGTGGTGGTGGAGGAGGAGGAAGGGGAGATGGGAGAGGGGAGAGCAGAGATGCCATGGGCAAAGGAGATAGGGGGAGGGAGGAAGGGGGAGGGGAAGCCCAGAGGAGAGGGCAGGAGGGAGGGGGGAAAGGAAAGAGAAGGGAAGGGAAAGGGGGGGAGGGAGGGTGCCTAAAGGAAAGGACACAGGAGGTGGGGGGGGAGGATCAAAGTTGATAGGAGGGGTAGATGCAGGGGAGGAGGACATCATCAGGGAGGGGGAGCTGGCGGAAGCCACCTTGGGAGAGGGTAAGAAGGGTGGAGAGATGGAGACCAGGTGGGATGTGGGAATACAGGCACGGCAGCGGGCGGGGGTGGGAGAGGATCGGGGACACGAGCGGGTGAGGTGGATCAAGTTTATGGGAGGTGTACAGGATCCGTATCCTTTCAAGGAAAAGGAGGAGGTGGAGGGAAGGGGATGAGATCATACAGGATCCAAGTGGGGGAGGGGAGGCGGATGCGATAGGCAAGGCGGAGAGCATGGCGTTCAAGGATTTGGAGGGATTTATAAAAGGTAGGGGGCGCGGAGATCCAGGCTGGATGGGCGTAACAAAGTATAGGGCGGATGAGGGATTTATAGGTGTGGAGGATTGTGGAGGCGTCCAAACCCCACGTACGGCCAGAAAGGAGCTTGAGGAGACAGAGTCGGGAACGTGCCTTGGCTTGGATTGTCCGGAGATGTGGAGTCCAGGAGAGGCGACGGTCGAGGGTGACGCCAAGGTACTTAAGGGTGGGAGTGAGGGCGATAGGACGGCCATAGACGGTGAGATAGAAATCAAGGAGGCGGAAGGAAGGGGTGGTTTTGCCTACAATGATCACCTGGGTTTCGCAGGGATTGACCTTAAGCAACCACTGGTTGCACCAAGCAGTGAAGCGGTCAAGATGGGATTGGAGAAGGCGTTGGGAGCGCTGCAGGGTGGGGGCAAGGGCAAGGAAGGCAGTGTCATCGGCAAACTGGAGAAGGTGGACGGGGGGTGACGGCGGCGGCATGTCCGCCGTGTACAAAAGGTACAGAAGGGGGGAGAGGACGGAGCCTTGGGGCACACCGGCGGAGGGGAAAAAGGTGTAGGAATCTGTGTTATGGATGGTGACATAGGAAGGACGGCGGGAGAGAAAGGAACCGATCAGACGGACGTAGTTAATGGGAAGGGCGAAGGTTTGGAGCTTGAAGAGGAGACCGGAATGCCAGACGCGGTCATAAGCGCGTTCGAGGTCAAGGGAGAGGAAGATTGCGGAGCGACGGGAATTAAGCTGTTCGGAAAGGAGATGAGTGAGGTGAAGGAGAAGATCGTCAGAAGAGAAGGACGGCCGAAAGCCACACTGGGTGACGGGAAGGAGGCGGTGCTGGCGGAGATGCTGGTGGATGCGGCGGGTGAGGATAGATTCCAGGACCTTGCTGAAGACCGAGGTAAGGCTGATAGGACGGTAAGAGGAGACGGCGGACGGCGGTTTGCCAGGTTTAAGGAACATGAGGATACGGGAGGTTTTCCACAGGTCGGGGTAGTAACCGGTGGACAGGACTACATTGTAGAGCCTGGCCAGGGTGGAGAGGAAAGAGACAGGAGCTTCACAAAGGTGACGGTAGGTGGCACGCTCGTGACCAGGAGCGGTGTTGCGTTTTGTGCGGAGTGTATCAATGAGATCCTGTGTAGTGATAGGGGCATTGAGTTCCGTGTGTGTAATGTTGTCCAAGTACTGGAAACCAGGAGCGAGGGGAGGGACAGAGGTGTCAGTTCGATCGCGGATATCAGTGAAGAGGGAGTAATCGAACTGGGGATCATCGGGGATGGAGAAAACATCGGAGAGGTAGGAGGCAAAGTGATTGGCCTTACTAAGGGCGTCAGGGAAGGGGTGATTATCGTGGAGAAGAGGATAGTAGGGGGAGGGTTTAGTTCCGGTAAGGCGACGGAAGGCCGACCAGAACTTGGACGAGTTGATTGGTAGGGTTGCATTTAAACGGGTGCATGTCTGTCGCCAGTCCCGGCGTTTCTTAGCCGCGAGCAAATTACGAACGTGTCGCTGGAGTTGCCGGTGGCGTCGTAGTGTGTCCGGGTCACGCGTGCGGAGGAAGGCACGGTAGAGACGACAGGATTCACGGAGGAGGAGAACGGCCTGTGGGGGTAAGGTAGGACGGTGGGGGTGGATGGCGACAGTAGGAACGTGGGCCTCCACGGCCTCAGACAAGGTCTGCTGGAGAAAGGAGGCGGCATGGGTGACATCGTCAGGGTGGTGGTAGGTGAGAGGGTGGCTATCGACCTGGGTGGAAAGGGTATCCCGGTAGGCATTCCAGTCGGCTTGGGAATAGTCGTGGACATACTTAGGGGGAGGATCAGTACGAGGGTCGGGGCGAGGGCGACGACCGTCTGAAATGGTGAGGAGGACAGGGAGATGGTCGCTACCAATAGGTTCCAGGACATCCACCGTTATGCGGCCAAGGAGGTTGGCTGCTAGAGCTGGGGCCGCCGCTTATATAGAGATCGTAGGGGGCGCCACCACACGTCACGTGGCGTCGATGTGCAGCTATCTCTGGCTATCGTCTGTTCTCTCGATTGCAGGCAATCGATTGTCACGTGATTGATGCAACGTCGACCGCCATATCTTATCCAATTTTAATCCTTCTTCTTTACGACGTGTGGTGGCGCCCCCTACGATCTTTATATAAGCGGCGGCCCCAGCTCCTAGCAGCCAGTCGTCGACTCACCTCGGAAGATGTTCTCCGTAGTTGAGAACGAAACGTCAGGGAGAAGAAGTTCTACAGATCGACCACGGCAACTTAGCCCGGAAGAGTTTACTGATAAAGACGCCGGCCGTGAAAGCCTACATGGAATGATTTGTCAGTGAAGTTCTGGTTCACCCTGCATACATATGAAATCGCTTTTTCACTAACATGACAACGCGTCTTATGCACATTATATGTACCATATGCTGATGCATTGGTACAGGCCATATTTTATTTTATAGCATGCTTTGTCCAGTAGAAGAGATATTTAAAATTTGTGTTACCAATTTGCTTTTAATATTGTCCATTGTGTTTTCTGAAAATTTGGTAGTACTCGTACATAAATAAAATTACGAAAATTATTGGGTCCGAGAGAAAATAAAACTGTGTTCACTTTCGATTCTAAAAATGTAGGCATTACATTTATTAGCTGAGCACCTCCAGCCCATTTCAACAGCGCACCACGTGAAGGGCTGGTCTGGGAGGGTCCTAGGCTCTTCAACCCGCCGGGAAAGTGTCGGTGTTGGGACGAAGGTATTAGTGCTTCCTTCATCGACCTTTTCTGGGTGATAATTTCACTGAGTGGAAATTACACTGGGTGCTATTTATATGACACCGTTTCCACAAAATCTAGGAGCATTTCCCGGCTGTCCATGGACTGACCTCCGTCCCGAAAAAGATGGTGGAAATAGCTTTCTTCGTGGATATCATAGCTTAGAACTTTTTGTGGGATAGAGACAAGGGGTGACATATGATCTTCATACGTTCTCCGTCTCAGGTTTCACATCATGCTCCCTAGTCTTATCCTCTGTAACAAATGTTGCAGAAACGGAACGCCCATTGCCTGATACTGCATTAAGCTTTGGAAAGAGTAGCCCATTCGATTGGCTCCCCATTGCAGAGCAGCCTCAGTCGCTAGCGACACCATTTCTTCAGACCGTCCAGTATTCTGTGCACGATGACTACTACTCTGCAAATGGAGATGTTGAGTTCGTGTACAATGTGCCTCCAAGGATTGGACAACTAAAGGTATGTGACAATATTTAAGTACATGTATGGCCATATGTAATAGAATGTAATTGATGGTGTGGTCATATGACACAGCTACGTAGGTATGGAATTTTGGAATTTTCGAGTTCATATAGAAAGGACTGCTGACAGCATATTCGTTTACAAATGCAGAGCTGTGGATATTGGTTTGCGGAGATGTTCAACAAAGTTGTAAATTAACCAGTGCAATATATAATACAGTTTCTATGAAGAGGAGTGTCTATCAGATTTAGTTATGTACAAACAACGAAGCAGCAAGGTATACATACACTGAAGGGAAAAAATCGCGAATCCTGTTGTGTTGGCAGAAGAGCCAACACCGTGTTACTAGAGGAGACCGATATGCACGCGTTTTAGCTCACGCAGGCTGGCGTGAGGAGGGAAGAACTATACTGACGTCAGGTCTGGAACATGACAAGGAATTAGAATTCAGAAAGCGGACGGAATTAGTTTGATACTTAACTTTAATCCATTAATGATGAACGTCGCTCTTGACGGTACATGATTCACAATATTAATTGTTCAGACTATAGTAACGGAATATGGCGCATTGCTAGGTCGTAGCAAATGACGTAGCTGAAGGCTATGCTAAACTGTCGACTCGGCAAGTGAGAGCGTATGTAGTCCGTGAACCATAGCTAGCAAAGTCGGCTGTACAACTGGGGCGAGTGCTAGTGAGTCTCTCTAGACTAGACCTGCCGTGTGGCGGCGCTCGGTCTGAAATCACTGATAGTGGCGACACGCGGGTCCGACGTATACTAACGGACCGCGGCCGATTTAAAGGCTACCACCTAGCAAGTGTGGTGTCTGGCGGTGACACCACAAATCCAATGCATGATAAATGTTAAGTAATGAAATATGTAGGCAATGTATTTAAATGATAAATATTGCAAGATTACAGCCTAATGTAAGCGCAGGATAAGTCATTGTAAATGTTAAATGCTGGTACATTAACTACCGGTGTAACAACCGGCGCAAGTATGCAAATGTGCATGCGCTGTGTAGTAGACGCTGAATGTCAGTTTTTGGAATGGAATGGCTCTTGATCTGTCAATACGAGGACGGTTAATGATGGTTGTAAATGTCACTGTAGTTGTCTTCCGATGATGTTCCATATGTGCTAGATCGGGGTCAGATGTAGTGACCAAGCAGGTCAAGGCTACATGTCGATAGTCTGAAGAGTATTTTGGATACCACAGCGGTATGTGGACGAGCGATAGTCTGTTGTTGATAACACCCCTGAAATAGCAGTCAGGGTGCGCGGGTAACCACGAGAATGCTCCTGTTCTTGTATCAAATCGCACCCCAGGTCATAACTCCAGGTTCAGGTCCAGTGAGTCTAGCACGCAGACGGGTTGTGCAGACCCTCAACTCCTCCTTACCAAAATGCAGCTATCAATGGCTCCGAGGCAGGAACAGCTTTCATCACAAAACGCAGCAGACCTCCGTGCTGTCCAGGACGTCTGGATCGGAGCTGTCCTTGAAGTACTCGATTTGCAACAGATCATTGTGTCACTGTGGTGCCAACTGCTGCTCAGATTGCTGTTGCAGAGGCGGTACGGTGAGCCAGGGTCACTCGCCGAACAGGATGGTCTTCCCTCTCGGTAGTGCCAATTCGCCGTCCACAGCCAAGTCTTTTTGCGGCTGGAAATTCTCGAGTGCACCACTGCCAGCAATTACGTACAGTAATTACATTCCTGCCAAGTCTTTCTGGAGTATAACAGAAGGAACGACCAGCATCTAGAAACCTTGTTATACGGCATCGCTCAAACTCAGTGAGGTGCTGATAACGGCGTCTTTGTCGTCGTAAAGGCATTCTTGACTAACATCAACTCAACGCGTCCAACCTCAAAGGTAACTGACGCTCACGACCACTTCTAATGCTACTTGAATTACGTAACCAGTACGGCACCCCACCTCAACCCCTCGATACCAGCAATATTCTACTGTATATATATATACACTCCTGGAAATTGAAATAAGAGCACCGTGAATTCATTGTCCCAGGAAGGGGAAACTTTATTGACACATTCCTGGGGTCAGATACATCACATGATCACACTGACAGAACCACAGGCACATAGACACAGGCAACAGAGCATGCACAATGTCGGCACTAGTACAGTGTATATCCACCTTTCGCAGCAATGCAGGCTGCTATTCCCCCATGGAGACGATCGTAGAGATGCTGGATGTAGTCCTGTGGAACGGCTTGCCATGCCATTTCCACCTGGCGCCTCAGTTGGACCAGCGTTCGTGCTGGACGTGCAGACCGCGTGAGACGACGCTTCATCCAGTCCCAAACATGCTCAATGGGGGACAGATCCGGAGATCTTGCTGGCCAGGGTAGTTGACTTACACCTTCGAGAGCACGTTGGGTGGCACGGGATACATGGGGACATGCATTGTCCTGTTGGAACAGCAAGTTCCCTTGCCGGTCTAGGAATGGTAGAACGATGGGTTCGATGACGGTTTGGATGTACCGTGCACTATTCAGTGTCCCCTCGACGATCACCAGTGGTGTACGGCCAGTGTAGGAGATCGCTCCCCACACCATGACGCTGGGTGTTGGCCCTGTGTGCCTCGGTCGTATGCAGTCCTGATTGTGGCGCTCACCTGCACGGCGCCAAACATGCATACGACCATCATTGGCACCAAGGCAGAAGCGACTCTCATCGCTGAAGACGACACGTCTTCATTCGTCCCTCCATTCACGCCTGTCGCGACACCACTGGAGGCGGGCTGCACGATGTTGGGGCGTGAGCGGAAGACGGCCTAACGGTGTGCGGGACCGTAGCCCAGCTTCATGGAGACGGTTGCGAATGGTCCCCGCCGATACCCCAGGAGCAACAGTGTCCCTAATTTGCTGGGAAGTGGCGGTGCGGTCCCCTACGGCACTGTGTAGGATCCTACGGTCTTGGCGTGCATCCGTGCGTCGCTGCGGTCCGGTCCCAGGTCGACGGGCACGTGCACCTTCCGCCGACCACTGGCGACAACATCGATGTACTGTGGAGACCTCACGCCCCACGTGTTGAGCAATTCGGCGGTACGTCCACCCGGCCTCCCGCATGCCCACTATACGCCCTCGCTCGAAGTCCGTCAACTGCACATACGGTTCACGTCCACGCTGTCGCGGCATGCTACCAGTGTTAAAGACTGCGATGGAGCTCCGTATGCCACGGCAAACTGGCTGACACTGACGGCGGCGGTGCACAAATGCTGCGCAGCTAGCGCCATTCGACGGCCAACACCGCGGTTCCTGGTGTGTCCGCTGTGCCGTGCGTGTGATCATTGCTTGTACAGCCCTCTCGCAGTGTCCGGAGCAAGTATGGTGGGTCTGACACACCGGTGTCAATGTGTTCTTTTTTCCATTTCCAGGAGTATATATATATATTGCACTTCTAATGTGTATTCTTTCTTTTGTCACTATGATCTTTGACGTACTTGTAACTCGGATTTTTGGGCGCGTAAGCGGTTATTATGAAGTCAAGCTTTGGTCGTCATCTTAAAAACACGCAAATTGTAGTCAGTTTATGAAATGTGAACTTTAACAGTGAGGAAGATATTTTTAAGTATGTTTTATATTGTGAAGCGATGTTTTGGAACGAGTTACGAGATATTGCAACAAAAGTAATAAAAAATAAGTGTAACTTAAATTCGGAGTACTGATTACTTTTTTACATCACCATTGTCCTAACTTCCAAAGGTTTAATCTTCAAGAATGGTTTATGAAACACATCTATAAAACTTTTGAATATCGCAGAATAACACCTAGGCCTCTTTGCATCCGAGCTTGGAATCATCACTACTTACATTTTCGACGATTGAGCCATGAGTTCACAACGAGACCAGCGTGGGAAACACGAATAGATGAGTGCCTAGTTTATCCATTATTTCAAGAAATGACCTTATTAACTGTGCTCTAATGACACCTGCCCCATAATATAACTTTGTTTTTGCCCGAAAATGCAATATTTAGCAGTGTGAGCAACACTACAATTATAATTAATTTTTGACTTTGTTGTGGTAGGGTTGTTAGACGCTACAGCGCGTATTTAGGACAAACCTCATTTGCAACCGCTTAGTGGCATTGCTAGCGCCTCTCTTTTGTGATGCCCGAAATCTGAATAGACATCAACTTTCAGATGTAGAAAAATGCCACACAACTTTTGTTTGTGTCTCACAACTCTTTCATGGTGTTGCGATTTTTTGCCGTTATTGTATGTAGACTATGAAAAAAGCTCATCATGCTAGAGAGTGCTACTGGAGGACAATGATTAGGTCACAATCATCGTAGATGAGACCGAACCGGAGACAATGTCTTGGCTAATAGGGGAACGTAAGTTGTGGCAAATGTAACCTAACTCCTAACACAATTAATGAAAACAATTTTTTTACAAATATTTTAAATGGGAATAAGAAGTGAATAGAACGACCAAATAACCATCAGCCACGACCCGGGTAATGTAACGGCGAAAAGCACGCAACAAGCTTTAAGAAGACACAGATAATCATGGACGGATTTCAATTCATTTACTTAAGCTTAATCAGCCCTTTAGCGTACAAGAATTAGTAACCATAATGCGCGACGGAAACCTCAAGCGAAGGTTCGAAATGCCAGATTTATGGACACAAGTACTGATAGAGAAGACGAACCGAAAAATAAGTTCAGATGAAACGTTTCACAAGGCACAATAAATTATATGATCCAGGTTAAACTGAAAGAGGTAAAAGAGTAGCATAGCTTTAGAAAGAGTATTTTTACAGGAATAACAATGTTTTCGTAATAAATATAAAGGGGAAACATCAAGAGAGAAATCTTGGAACTTTACAGTCTTCATAGACATAGGGAGGATATACGAGACTGAAACACGAAGAAAGATGATATTGCACTTTAATGTGTAATGTAAATATTTGGTAGTTTCTTAGGCCAATTATGTAACGCTTCTGAAAATGGGTACGCTCCTACTCAGTAATTTGAATGAAGGGGCACTATTGGTATAATTACTATTTTCAACTGTTTCTAAAATGCATATGTTATTTGATCTTAGGAACAGGACACGGGAATGTCAAACAGTGTCCCTGCAAGTGGGCGCCCCATATGTATATATACTTCTCATTGATAGACCGACAGCAATCACAAGAGACTTTGTGTCCACGGTAATACGACAATAAATCATGCTGGAGATGTTGTAAATTTGGTTTAGAAACAACATCTTGTCTATGTGGACCATTTAAATATTGAAAGAAGCTAATATCAAGCTGCAAAAAGGAATGAAATAAACAAAGTTTTTTCATAATAAATGATCGAGGTGTGAGATGTAGATTGAATATTTAGATAAGCAGAGACGAAATGTCAGGCGGCAAGTCAATAGCAGTTGGCTGCCCAAAGCTTGAAAAAATACGCCAGTTAACAAATATTAAGAGTATTATTTAAACAATTCAGAAATGTAGTGTCATAGCTAAAAATAAGAGAAAAGAGGGAAAAACTTAGCGATGTGTGTGACAGTGAGAAGTTGCAAATCCATCAGTGTAGAAGATGTATAACAAACAGGACGTTACGTACAGAATGAAGATGATGGTCAGTCGTTAGCGGAACAGAAAGAGAAAGACTGATTTGGTATGGACACCAGACGAAAACGGGTGAGAGACGAACATCTTGAACAGCAATGAACTGGAATCTACTATGAAGAAAAAAATGTTAGACTACTGTCAAACAACTGAGGAAGAGCAATGCAGGAGGTGATGACGCAAATAATGGAACAGCAGAATACTTGGCGCTTTGTTCAGATGCATGAATCGAGAATGACGTCATTCGCTTCCATACAGAAGTGCTGTCCTCTGTTTCTCAGAAAAGAAATGACTCAAAAGCTGCAACTTTCTCTCACATTTCATGATGGAAAAAAGAACAGATATGTTGGAAGCCTACTTAAATGAAATCTGATGCAACAATATATTGTACTCTGTCTGTGACCTACTTTCTCTTACATTTCATGATGGAAAAAAGAACAGATATGTTGGAAGCCTACTTAAATGAAATCTGATGCAACAATATATTGTACTCTGTCTGTGACCTGTGCCAACACTGCGCAGAAAATACCAACGAAATGTATGGCATGAGCGGAATTTTTTTACATGTGCTTTGCGCAGGACGTTTCCGTAACGGGAAGTCACACGAAGCCTTTTAACATTTTTATGTTTAATCTTAGGATGCACCTGTAGAAAATTAAAGTTCTTCTGCAATGTTCTAAGACTCAATGAACACTTATTATGACATTTGAAGAAAAATGTATTTCTCACCTTCAGAGTCTTTTTTTTATAATGAAACTAATATTTTTCAGAGATGTGCTATGATTTCTCTGTAGATACCTTATTTATAAATTGCACAATATTTCGAAAACATTCCTTTCTTTATACTCTCTGCAATCAAATTCATATTAGTCGTCTTTAAGCTAAAGCCCACTCCCGTATCTGCGTTTCTTACAAACAAATTTGTTTTTCAATAGATTCTGCCTTCAGCAAAGAAACCATTTCATGCGTACCCAGACATACTGCGCTGAAGTTGTACCACCACGAGAGAGGTTGTAACACCATAGCTCTAATGCTGTACTGATTTATTTTGGTTTTGTTTCATTTAATGTTACATTGCTGTGCTTCTGTAAATGTGTTTGTTTGAATCGATAATATTAAATTGTATACTCCTTTCTTTGTACAAACTTTGATGTCATGGTTTGTTTCTATGCAAATTAGTATATCTGTCGTTTAAATTCTTTGTCTCATTTGGAGGGAACAAAACTTCCTATACATAATTGTAATTTCTGAATGAATAATGTTTTGTAGAATTGTCAATATGTGCAAATGTTCTGTTTTATTTAAAATATTTGGTTGCTGTTATGTAAACTGCTGATCCTCACTTAGGGTTCTTAGTTAGTTTGTATGTAAAAGGTGTAGTGGTTCCCCTCGGGAACGGAACTGTGTAGCGCGCGCAAATTGTGGTTGGCCTATGTAGAAAAGGTGGAACGGATAGTCAGTCGGGGACGAGCTACGAGTCAGGGACGAGCTACGAGTCAGGGACGAGCTAAGAGTCTGTGCACTGCCATGTAAAAGATGCATATTGTGCTGGTTCCGGGAGAGGCTTTTCCTGCCGCTTTCCAATGCCTCGGATGGATGGATAAATAGCTGGAACTATTCTGGAATTTGTATCTATCATCGCCACCAAGAAATGACAATCCAGCAATTCTGCCTGCAATTCCACCTACCAACATGCAGTTGCCACCACATTGCGCAACCATTGCATCGGAATGCTATAATGATGTACAGTGAAGGATCAGCTTAATGGATGTCTTAGTGTGCTCAAATATAAGGTAAATTTTATCTGAATTTATGTACCTACCTTGATTTTCTCCTCATCATAACACCTCTCAGGTTCCTCTACGTTCGAGCTAAAGTGATTACCGAGTGTCCCTACTGAAAGAACATTAAAAACCAGTGTTTCTTTTCTAATTAATGCCTCTTGAACATAGTAAGGAGAAAGTTAAAGTTAATGTGGCAATAGAGTGAGTTAAAGTCAATGATGCTTGCTGAAAATAATTTTCCTAGTAAAACTGCTTATTAATGTGTTGTTGCCAACTTCAAATTAAAAGTTCTTAAGACTGAGGCTTATAAAGTTTTGCTTAGTAAATGATCACATTACTGCCTGTTGTAAATCGCAGAAGGTGAGTCAGTATCTTACATATATGTTAATTTTGTGTCTCACTGTAGTAAAAGTAGAAAGCTGCAGTTGTGAAACGTTATATACTCATGTTTGCTAATTGTTTGTCTCTCTTGTGTATTAGAAGTGCATATTAATAGTAATGTTATAAAGACCATTCACTTTGTGTAAGCCCTGAAAGTAATAGTGTGTTTCGGTATCTGTTATAATTTTGCAAATAGTTAGTGCTGCTCTGTTAGTTTCAATCTTACTGTAAACATATGTATGTGTCAGAGTTCATTGCACTCGCGTGTGACAAAGTGTAGGTTGTGTTTATTCGTTAATATTACTAATAACTATTTTCTTAAACGAGAATGTTAATCATTCTCTTGCCTAGTTAGGCTGGCGACCGTTTTCTTTATCAGTTGAACAGTGCAGATAGGCAAAATTTTGTTTGTTACTGTTCAAACATTTACGTAATTCTGACTTTCATTCCGATAAGCCATTTCCGTTAGGTACAACACGGTCAACCTAGCAAAATTCCTCTCAGAGGGTAACACTGTTCTGTTGCTTTATACCATTATTAATCTAACATAATAATTCTGTTTGCAAACTGCCTCCAGTTTCGAGGTTATGGTATAGCAGTAGCAGACGGAAGTGTTATACGTGGCGCCGCGTGACAGGACGTTGTTCAGTTTGCACCTACAGACGGAAAAAATTATAAGTAGTTAGCATTTTACAAACATAGAGTGAACACAAAACGTCCAGCAGAGTGAACCTGTAACTTACTTGACAGAACGGTAATGAAAGTTCAGCTTAAATTGAAAATAAAAGGTATCGATACTTAACAGTAATTAAAATGGACAGGAAACTAGAAATGAATCTAGATACGAGAGAGCAGAATGCAATCGAGAGTAGTTCAGGCAGCACACCAATAGATGGCATTACGCGCGTGTTAAATTACGTACGTTATCACGCGGACGAAGACAGTGGCTATGCTGATGAATCGAGGGATATGTTTGAATCACCAAAACCAGAAAGGGGTGTAGGAACTGAACACGAAAAGGCAGTAGAATGTAAAAGTGAAAAGACACTAGATCTGACTGATTTGCTTAGAATACTGTCTGCGCAAAATGACAATATTAAGGAGCAAATTGCAGCACAGGGACAGCTTCAAGGCGACCTCATCCCCATCCCCATCCCCCAGCACACCCGTCCCGAATCCAACTCCACTCCCGTTGTTATTCTCTCCTCCCCCAACCTCCTTGGTCGCATTACGGTGGATGTCTTGGAGCCTATTGGTAGCGACCATCTCCCTGTCCTCCTCATCGTTTCAGACGGTAATCGTCCCCGCCCTGACCCTCGTAATGACCCTCCCCCTAAGTACATCCATGACTATTCCCGTGCCAACTGGAATGCCTACCGGGATACCCTCTCTACCCAGGTCGATTGCCACCCTCTCCCCTACTGCCATCCCGATGATGTCACCCATTCCGCCTCCTATCTCCAGCAGACCTTGTCTGAGGCCGTGGAGGCCCATGCCCCTACTGTCGCCATCCACCCCCACCGTCCTACCTTACCCCCACAGGCCGTCCTCCTCCTCCATGAATCCCGCCGTCTCTACCGTGCTTTCATCCACATGCGTGACCCGGACACCCTACGACGCCACCGGCAACTCCAGCGACACATTCTTAATTTGCTCGCGGCTAAGAAACGCCGGGACTGGCGACAGACATGCACCCGTTTAAATGCTACCCTCCCTATCAACTCGTCCAAGTTCTGGTCAACCTTCCGTCGCCTTACCGGAACTAAGCCCTCCCCCTACTATCCTCTTCTCCATGATGATCACCCCTTCCCTGACGCCCTTAGTAAGGCCAATCACTTTGCCTCCTACCTGTCCGATGTGTTTTCCATCCCCGATGATCCGCAGTTTGATTACTCCCTCTTCCCAGATATCCGCGATCGCACTGACACCTCTGTCCCTCCCCTCGCTCCTGGTTTCCAGTACTTGGCCAACATTGCTCACACGGAACTCAATACTCCTATCACTACACAGGATCTCATTGCTACACTCCGCACAAAACGCAACACCGCTCCTGGTCACGATCGTGTCACCTACCGTCACCTTCGTGAAGCTCCTGTCTCTTTCCTCTCCACCCTGGCCAGGCTCTACAATGTAGTCCTGTCCACCGGTTACTACCCCGACCTGTGGAAAACCTCCCGTATCCTCATGTTCCTCAAACCTGGCAAACCGCCGTCCGCCGTCTCCTCCTATCGTCCCATCAGCCTTACCTCGGTCTTCAGCAAGGTCCTGGAATCTATCCTCACCCGACGCATCCACCAGCATCTCCGCCAGCACTGCCTCCTTCCCGTTACCCAGTGTGGCTTTCGGCCGTCCTTCTCTTCCGACGATCTTCTCCTTCACCTCACTCATCTCCTTTCCGAACAGCTAAATTCCCATCACTCCGCCATCTTCCTCTCCCTTGACCTCGAACGCGCTTATGACCGCGTATGGCATTCCGGTCTCCTCTTCAAGCTCCAAACCTTCGCCCTTCCCATTAACTACGTCCGTCTGATCGGTTCCTTTCTCTCCCGCCGTCCTTCCTATGTCACCATCCATAACACAGATTCCTACACCTTTTTTCCCCTCTGCCGGTGTGCCCCAAGGCTCCATCCTCTCCCCCCTTCTGTACCTTTTGTACACGGCGGACATGCCACCGCCGTCACCCCCCATCCACCTTCTCCAGTTTGCCGATGACACTGCCTTCCTTGCCCTTGCCCCCACCCTGCAGCGCTCCCAACGCCTTCTCCAATCCCATCTTGACCGCTTCACTGCTTGGTGCAACCAGTGGTTGCTTAAGGTCAATCCCTGCAAAACCCAGGCGAAAATTGTAGGCAAAACCACCCCCTCCTTCCGCCTCCTTGATTTCTATCTCACCGTCTATGGCCGTCCTATCGCCTTCACTCCCACCCTTAAGTACCTTGGCGTCACCCTCGACCGTCGCCTCTCCAGGACTCCCCATCTCCAGACAATCCAAGCCAAGGCACGTTCCCACCTCCGTCTCCTCAAGCTCCTTTCCGGCTGTACGTGGGGTCTGGACACCTCCACAATCCTCCACACCTATAAATCCCTCATCCACCCTATCCTTTGTTACGCCCATCCAGCCTGGATCTCCGCCCCCCTACCTTTTATAAATCCCTCCAAATCCTTGAATGCCATGCTCTCCGCCTTGCCTATCGCATCCGTCTCCCCTCCCCCACGCGGATCCTGTATGATCTCATCCCCTTCCCCCACCTCCTGCTTTTCCTTGAAAGGATACGGATCCTGTACACCTCCTGTAAACTTGATCCTCCTCACCCGCTCGTGTCCCCGATCCTCTCCCACCCCCGCCCGCTGCCGCGCCTGTATTCCCACGTCCCACCCGGTCTTCATCTCTCCACCCTCCTTACCCTCTCCCAAGGTGACTTCCGCCAGATCCCCCTCCCTGATGATGTCCTCGTCCCCTCCATCTACCCCTCCTATCAACTTTGACCCTGCCCCACCCCCCACTTCCCGTGTCCTTTCCTTTCGGCACCCTCCCTCCCTTCTCTTCCCTTCCCTTCTCTTTCCTTTTCCCCCGTCCCCTCCCTCCACCCCTCTTCCCCCGGGCTTCCCCTCCCCCTTCCTCTCACCTCCCTCTCTCCCCTGCCCATGGCATCTCTGCTCTCCCCTCTCGCTCTCCCACTCCCTCTCCTCCTCCTCCTCTCTTGGCAGGTCCCCGGACTCGCACACGCATAGTGAACATTCGTGCGCCGGAGGTCATCGCCCTCGGTTTAGTGTCTGTGCCGTTGTGTTTGTGAATCAGTGTTTTTCGCCGCCCACGCTCCTTCATTCGCATGTGTCGTCTAACTCATCAGTGTTTGTGCACAGTGCCGACAGTTTTCTTGTTTGTTTCGTCGAGTGTGAACGGCTTCATGTTTTTTAATTATTATTGTATCTATGCTCCAGACTGAACGCTGAAAGGCATAATTCAGTCTTAAATGATGATGATGATGATGATTGTATCTCCTGTTTTTTAACCACCAGTCTGTTACTTTTCTGTCTTTCTTTTCTCTTTTATTGTACTGCTTATGGCTGAAGAGCGGAGGAAACTTTTCCGCTGCCAGCCCACCTTGTATGAGGTGCTAAAATTACAATAAAGAAAAAAAAAGCACAGGGACAGCAAAATGCAGTAGAAAATGATAATATTAAGGCACAAATTGCAGCGCAAAATGCAGCACTAGTTAGTGATATTAGTAAACAAATGCAAGAGCAGGGCAAGAATCTTAGTAAACAGATTGAGAAGGTTGATGTAAAAGTAGACATTGTGAGTAATGAAATTAAAAACCTCGAAAGCGAAATTACTGTCATCAATGGCAATATTGCCAACGTACAGGGACAAATTGATGACATTAACGAAAGATTTGACACAGAAGTAATTAAAATTCAAGATCAAATAGAACCCTTAGTCTGTACTAAAGTGGATGAAAAGGTATTCGGTATTAAATCCAAAATACAAACAGAATGTAATGTGGAATTTGCACAGATTAAACAATCTGTAACAGAAACAAGTACAGAATTAATCAAACAGATTGTTACTTGCGAAAAGAAGTGTGAACATAACACTTCACAAATCCCAGGCAAAATGTATGACTTGGAAAGAAAAATGCAATCAGGCCCTACACATTTTACTGAAAAAATGCCTTTCAGTAAAATATTAGAGGGCGAGGAAAAATTCGACCCTGCGAAGAGACATAACGGATGGCACCCCTTAGACTTTGTAAAGAATTGCGAAAGAAATTTTCCTGAATATTTGTCTGACCAGGAAAAAATTAATGTTGTAATCAGTGCATTAACGGGAGAAGCAAAAAGGTGGGGGTTGAATCTGGATACAAACCAGATGTCTTTTGAAAATTTTAAGCACAAATTTTTTGACGAGTACTGGTCAGAACAAAAACAAGACCAGTTGTGGCGTGAGTTTTTAATGGCCAGGTTGTATGACATCAGGGGTAGACAAACCATGAAAGAGTTTTGCGAATCGTGGTATAGAAAACTGATACATCTGAAGGCTAGGAGAACTGAAGCCGAGATCGTCTGGGTTCTTTGGCAGAAACTGCCTGAGGATTCGAAACGATATGTTGGGAGTACCCATAAAAGTTTTTCTGCCTTTTTGGAAAGGGTAGAGGATGAAGATCACTGGCGAAGAAATCGCGAGTCTCGTCCCCATAATAACAACAGTTATTCGCGAGAAAGTAATGACCAAGCTGAACGACATGAAAACGATAGATTTCGTGTAAACACGATTCAAAGAGGTCGTGCGAGAGGTAGAGGAAATTATACGACGCGCGTCAGAGGATACATGGCGCGAAATTTCCAAACTAGAGACGAAATGGAAAACTGAAAACCGCGTGTGTTACGGGCCGGATTCACGCGGAATCCGGTTTTGGGCCCAAAGAAAAGATGTCAAATAAGAGATTCGAGAAGGAAAGATGTAAACTAGAGGGCAGGAAGGTTAAGGACGCGCCTATGGAAGACATGCGCGGAATGATACGTAGTGGCGAGCCCAGTGCGAAGTCACGTGACTGTTTATGCTCCGGGCAGCGCTTGCGGGAGCACCGTACATTGCACTTGGCAGCACACACAAATGGCAGACGTCAGAACAAGATGGCTGCCGTAGAGAGAAACAGAAGAGGCGGGATCGGACACTTCCGTTGGCCGGTTTCAGTAGTAGACGAATGTAAAACTGAAAATAAAGTTAATATATCATGTGATAAGGATAACTCAATGTCGAAATCGTGCGAAAAGACATTATTAAAGGAAGAAAGGGAGACAGAAAAGGAGACTGAAAAGGGGAATATTTGTACTGTTAATGATGTGTATGAGGTAAAAGGCGTAGATGTGGGGGAGGTTTTGATGAATAAAGAGGAAAGGAAGGTAGAATACGCCACGCAAAAGACGTGTGCACAATTAATAATAGGTGAAAGTGATGTAAAGGAGGACGTTAGTGATCATGATATTATAAGCAGAGCAGTTGAAGTTATTGTTGATGGAAAGGTGTTCTGTGATTCTAATGCAGAAGGGTCTAGTAGGAATTTCGCACGATTGTCTGAAACTGATAATAAGGAAGAAAATGAAATGAAGGTTATCGAAGTATATGACGATTATACTAAGTATGAAGTTAAGGCTGAAATCGTTCAAAGTGATACAACAGAAGTGCCTGAGTCTCCAAACGATGTGCAGTGTGTAGAAAATAATTCAAAAAACGAAGTTGTTGAAACATCGAATGTTGAACTGCTCCACTGTTTAAAGGTTGCTTTCCTGCTCGAATCTGATGACGAAAATGAAATCAGTGATAGTTCAGATGATGAAGGGTATACGAATACAGATAAGAATGAATATACTAACTTCCCCTATTGTTCAAAAGTAGAGTACTTAAGTGAATCTCATGGCGAGGAAGGGAGTAGTGATGACTCCAGTGAAGATGAATTTTCGGGTGTAAACGAAAGAGAATATACTTTTACTGAAAGAGGGTATGATAAAATTAGTGAAATTTTACGAAATCAAGATGCAGAAAGTGAAAGTGGGCCAAAACCGAAGGAATTATTCTGTAATGTAACACAGGGGCAGAATTTGCAGGAACCTCCAGATGATACTATACTGGGGCAAGCCTTAACCAATGTTTTGAATGGGTGTGAATTACAGGAACAAGAAGAACTACCAGATAAAATAATAGAAGGACAGGAGATGTTGTATCTTGCTAAAGACTTTGAAATTCCAAAACCTAAAAAGCCACCTGATGAAACAAAACGTTGGCAAGATCTGAATGGGTTAGTGAAAGATGTAAAAGATAGGAGGCCTAAAAAGCCACCAGACTTAGTAACTATTTTATGAACCATAAAAGACTGTCTTGTTAATAAAGAGACTGGGGGCAGGATGTATGTATATATGTTGTTAATATAATGCATGACTTTATTATTATTGTATCTGAGTGTTACCTGAAAGTGGATTATTGTTTTGTTGATCTTGAGGCCTGTGGCAGGTTGTTGCTTATTTATTGTAGTGTACTGCTTAACTTTGCTTAGAAACTGTTTATTTTCAATTGAATACTTACTGTTGCCAGTCTAATTATGAAGACAGCCCATGTAGTGTGAGAAACATGAAAACTTTATGAATAATGATGATTATGGTAACTTAATGAAAGTGCAAAGAACTCCACAAGATAACAATTTCTAATATACTTAAAAATCAGAAAGGGCTTATGTTTGCAGTATGTGGTTTATTTAAAGATACATGTCATCAGATGAGGGTTGTCCTGCCTCAGGGGACTTGCACTCTTTGCATTGTCAGGTGCCTGATGAGCACCAGGGACCCGAGTCGTTGCCAGCACTACTTCCGTTTCTCTTCGTGCTGTCAACCTTCCTCTTCGTCATTCAGAACTTTTACTACCTTCTTTCCTTCTTCTCTATCAGAGTACAATGAAAAGTGTGGAAATAATGTAAGATACTGTGTATTGTTTGAGGACAAGTAAAT
This sequence comes from Schistocerca cancellata, assembly GCF_023864275.1. Classification (NCBI taxonomy): domain Eukaryota; kingdom Metazoa; phylum Arthropoda; class Insecta; order Orthoptera; family Acrididae; genus Schistocerca; species Schistocerca cancellata. The sequence continues at coordinate 613,603,342 of NC_064630.1, read as the reverse complement.
GAATAATTAAATTGGGTATATTAGAAAATGACTAAGAATAATGAAAGTATAGTGGGTATTGTAAAGGAAAAATGTAATGGAAAAGTAGTTGGAAAGAGAAACATGGATGAGAAAAGGTAAGAACACTGAAAACAAGATAAATTAATACTATAATATGACTAAATGTACATGTTTTTGAAAATAGGGGTAAATATGGTGTTGAAAAACTGTATGTTGTTTAAAATTGATGAGCTAAACCTGACTAATGTCTGGAAAGTAGATGTGAGATGTACGTGTTTAGTGCCACAAAAAGTTGGCAGAAATCACTTGCAGTAGGATGTAAAATTATGGTTCTGAGCTTGACATATCTGATGACCTAAATGTGTAGTTAAACTTGATACTGACTTTAAAAGAAATATTACTGAGTAAGAAAATGGGGAGAAAAACTACAAATCTGGGACTCTCAAATAACTCCTGAACATTGTCATTACACCAAAAATGTCATTTAAAATTTACTTGGCTATTGTATATGTTACCTGATTTGGTCATGGTGTAAAGAAATGATTTTGTTGCCAGTGTCTAATTACTGTTTCAAAGTTACAGGTTTCATGTTTTATACCACTAATGCAATTGGTAACAAAGACATGACATAATGATGAAAAACTTAAAGATGATGGCAATAAACTGCTCAATAAATATATTGTTGGGCAGTAAAACAAGGCAAAACAATGAAAATGCTGTGGTCCTAAAGCTAAGGACTACAAAATATGCTATGTGAGCAGTAGCCAAAGGACTTGCCATTGTGGGGCAAGAAGTTGATAAGTGATCACGAACTGCCAAACCTAGAGGATGAGGCAGTGTATTAATTTAAAAATGTGTCTTTTAGTGTTCTTAATATAAATTGTGTATTTGTGCCTAAATGTTTACATACAAAGACTTCCAAACCAATAATGGACAGAATGTGTAACATGGACTGCTAGTGCTGAGGCAAGCAATGAACTAAGTTAGGTTTTTTGAGCAATATGTTATGAAATGACCATTCTTATTGAAGTCAGTGACAAGTTATTATAAAATGTATATGGATTCTTATTCAAATGGATGTAGATGTTTTGATAATAGATTTTTTTTTGGAATAACTTAAAGTTTCGGACTGCCTTGTTTAAAAACACAGCAGTGATTATTAAAGATAGTGTCTGAATAGGTTAGTGCGTTATTGTGCAACAAACATTTTGGACTGCTATTAATGAAGAGCAGCTTTAAAGTCAAAGATTTTGAAACAAAAACCTTGAAAAGTTAATTTTGTGTTTAAGGAATCAGTTGGAAAAAGTTCTCATAGCTGTTTGTGTAAATATTGGTACATATGTGGATGCAAACTGAAATTTTCAACATTTCACTAATTGCTGAACCTTGCAAAATGTACTCTGATTATTAATATGTTTGTGTGTCTGTGAAAATTTACATTCCTTTAAAATTATTGAGAAACAAACTTCTGTTTTGCTAAGTTAAAATGTTCTGTGCTATTGTATATGTGTTTAATTTTTTTTTATATTATTTAAAGGCTTTACCTATTCTACTTATATGTAGATGAGTTTGTGTACTGTTTGTCAGTTATTTGAACTGTGTGTGTATGAAATGAACATGCTTAAAGATATCTAGTGTAATGCTGAAAATTAGCTTCCTTAAACCAGTGTGAATATGAAAATTTCTGTGAATGTCTTATTTTGAAAATCTTTTGGAAGAAATGTATGCAATTTCTTAGTGAATATACTGTATGTTTGTAATGTGTGTTTATTTTTTCTCCCAACTGAAGTTGGATGGAAAAATGTTTTTTTTTTTTGCAGCCAACACCACTTAGGTGTTATGGATATTTCCTTGAAGTATCCCTGACGGGAAACTTCAACGAAACATGGGGCATGTGTAACACCATAGCTCTAATGCTGTACTGATTTATTTTGCTTTTGTTTCATTTAATGTTACATTGCTGTGCTTCTGTAAATGTGTTTGTTTGAATTGATAATATTAAATTGTATACTCCTTTCTTTGTACAAACTTTGATGTCATGGTTTGTTTCTATGCAAATTAGTATATCTGTCGTTTAAATTCTTTGTCTTATTTGGAGGGAACAAAACTTACTATACATAATTGTAATTTCTGAATGAATAATTTTTTGTAGAATTGTCAATATGTGCAAATGTTCTGTTTTATTTAAAATATTTTGTTGCTGTTATGTAAACTGCTGATCCTCACTTAGGGTTCTTAGTTAGTTTGTATGTAAAAGGTGTAGTGGTTCCCCTCGGGAACGGAACTGTGTAGCGCGCGCAAATTGTGGTTGGCCTATGTAGAAAAGGTGGAACGGATAGTCAGTCGGGGACGAGCTACGAGTCGGGGACGAGCTACGAGTCGGGGACGAGCTACGAGTCGGGGACGAGCTACGAGTCGGGGACGAGCTACGAGTCGGGGACGAGCTACGAGTCGGGGACGAGCTACGAGTCAGGGACGAGCTAAGAGTCTGTGCACTGCCATGTAAAAGATGCATATTGTGCTGGTTCCAGGAGACGCTTTTCCTGCCGCTTTCCAATGCCTCGGATGGATGGATAAATAGCTGGAACTATTCTGGAATTTGTATCTATCATCGCCACCAAGAAATGACAATCCAGCAATTCTGCCTGCAATTCCACCTACCAACATGCAGTTGCCACCACATTGCGCAACCATTGCATCGGAATGCTATAATGATGTACAGTGAAGGATCAGCTTAATGGATGTCTTAGTGTGCTCAAATATAAGGTAAATTTTATCTGAATTTATGTACCTACCTTGATTTTCTCCTCATCATAACACCTCTCAGGTTCCTCTCCATTCGAGCTAAAGTGATTACCGAGTGTCCCTACTGAAAGAATATTAAAAACCAGTGTTTCTTTTCTGATTAATGCCTCTTGAACATAATAAAGAGAAAGTTAAAGTTAATGTGGCAATAGAGTGAGTTAAAGTCAATGATGCTTGCTGAAAATAATTTTCCTAGTAAAACTGCTTATTAATGTGTTGTTGCCAACTTCAAATTAAAAGTTCTTAAGACTGAGGCTTATAAAGTTTTGCTTAGTAAATGATCACATTACTGCCTGTTGTAAATCGGAGAAGGTGAGTCAGTATCTTACATATATGTTAATTTTGTGTCTCACTGTAGTAAAAGTAGAAAGCTGCAGTTGTGAAACGTTATATACTCATGTTTGCTAATTGTTTGTCTCTCTTGTGTATTAGAAGTGCATATTAATAGTAATGTTATAAAGACCATTCACTTTGTGTAAGCCCTGAAAGTAATAGTGTGTTTCGGTATCTGTTATAATTTTGCAAATAGTTAGTGCTGCTCTGTTAGTTTCAATCTTACCGTAAACGTATGTAGGTGTCAGAGTTCATTGCACTCGCGTGTGACAAAGTGTAGGTTGTGTTTATTCCTTAATATTACTAATAACTATTTTCTTAAACGAGAATGTTAGTCATTCTCTTGCCTAGTTAGGCTGGCGACCGTTTTCTTTATCAGTTGAACAGTGCAGATAGGCAAAATTTTGTTTGTTACTGTTCAAACATTTACGTAATTCTGACTTTCATTCCGATAAGCCATTTCCGTTAGGTACAACACGGTCAACCTAGCAAAATTCCTCTCAGAGGGTAACACTGTTCTGTTCCTTTATACCATTATTAATCTAACATAATAATTCTGTTTTCAAACTGCCTCCAGTTTCGAGGTTATGGTATAGCAGTAGCAGACAGGAGTGTTATAAGGTTTTTCTTTCTTTCTATTAATTAACAGAAAATTGCTCTTTACTATCTCTACAAATAGAAATTTCTTATTTTAAGATAGTTTATTTACACAGTCGATAACAAACAATATTTTTATACGTACTTTGTTACCACATGCTATTGTTCTGTGCTTTTCGACATTTTGCGTTGCAGCTGTTTTTCAATCACAGATTGTCATCCGCGACTTTTTTTTTTTTTTTTTTTGGTCATCAGTCTACTGACTGGTTTCATGCGGCCCGCCAAATGGTTCAAATGGCTCAGAGCACTATGGGACTTAACAGCCGTGGTCATCTGTCCCCTAGAACTTAGAACTACTTAAACCTAACTAACCTAAGGACATCACGCACATCCATGCCCGAGGCAGGATTCAACCTGCGACCGCAGCAGTCGCGCGGTTCCGGACTGAGCGGCCCGCCACGAATTCCTTTCCTGTGCTGACCTCTTCATCTCAGAGTAGCACTTGCAACCTACGTCCTCAATTATTTGCTTGACGTATTCCAATCTCTGTCTTCCTCTACAGTTTTTGCCCTCTACAGCTCCCTCTAGTACCATGGAAGTCATTCCCTCATGTCTTAGCAGATGTCCTATCATCCTGTCCCTTCTCCTTATCAGTGTTTTCCACATATTCCTTTCCTCTCCGATTCTGCGTAGAACCTCCTCATTCCTTACCTTATCAGTCCACCTAATTTTCAACATTCGTCTATAGCACCACATCTCCAATGCTTCGATTCTCTTCTGTGCCGGTTTTCCCACAGTCCATGTTTCACTACCATACAATGCTGTACTCCAGACGTATGTCCTCAGAAATTTCTTCCTCAAATTAAGGCCGGTATTTGATATTAGTAGACTTCTCTTGGTCAGAAATGCCTTTTTTGCCATAGCGAGTCTGCTTTTGATGTCCTCCTTGCTCCGTCCGTCATTGGTTATTTTACTGCCTAGGTAGCAGAATTCCTTAACTTCATTGACTTCGTGACCATCAATCCTGATGTTAAGTTTCTCGCTGTTCTCATTTCTACTACTTCTCATTACCTGCGTCTTTCTCCGATTTACTCTCAAACCATACTGTGTACTCATTAGACTGTTCATTCCGTTCAGCAGATCATTTAATTCTTCTTCACTTTCAGTCAGGATAGCAATGTCTCAGCGAATCGTATCATTGATATCCTTTCACCTTGTATTTTAATTCCACTCCTGAACCTTCCTTTTATTTCCATCATTGCTTCCTCGATGTACAGATTGAAGAGTAGGGGCGAAAGGCGACAGCCTTGCCTTACACCCTTCTTAATACGAGCACTTCGTTCTTGATCGTCCACTCTTATTATTCCCTCTTGGTTGTTGTACATATTGTATATGACCCGTCTCTCCCTATAGCTTACCCCTACTTTTTTCAGAATCTCGAACAGCTTGCACCATTTTATATTGTCGAACGCTTTTTCCAGGTCGACAAATCCTATGAAAGTGTCTTGATTTTTCTTTAGCCTTGCTTCCATTATTAGCCGTAACGTCAGAAATGCCTCTCTCGTCCCTTTACTTTTCCTATAGCCAAACTGATAGTCACCTAATGCATTCTCAGTTTTCTTTTCCATTCTTCTGTATATTATTCTTGTAAGCAGCTTCGATGCATGAGATGTTAAGCTGATTGTGAGATAATTCTCGCACTTGCCAGCTCTTGCCGTCTTCGGAATTACGTGGATGATGCTTTTCCGAGAGTCAGATGGTATATCGCCAGACTCATATATTCTACACACCAACGTGAATAGTCGTTTTGTTGCCACTTCCCCCAATGATTTTAGAAATTCTGATGGAATGTTATCTATCCCTTCTGCCTTATTTGACCGTAAGTCCTCCAAAGCTCTTTTAAATTCAGATTCTAATACTAGATCCCCTATCTCTTCTACATCGACTCCTGTTTCTTCTTCTATCACATCAGACAAATCCTCACCCTCATAGAGGCTTTCAATGTATTCTTTCCACCTATCTACTCTCTCCTCTGCATTTAACAGTGGAATTCCCGTTGCACTCTTAATGTTACCACCGTTGCTTTTAATGTCACCAAAGGTTGTTTTAACTTTCCTGTATGCTGAGTCTGTCCTTCCGACAATCATATCTTTTTCGATGTCTTCACATTTTTCCTGTTGCCATGTCGTCTTAGCTTCCCTGCACTTCCTATTTATTTCATTCCTCAGCGACTTGTATTTCTGTATTCCTGATTTTCCCGGGACATGTTTGTACTTCCTCCTTTCATCAATCAACTGAAGTATTTCTTCTGTTACCCATGGTTTCTTCGCAGCTACCTTCTTTGTACCTATGTTTTCCTTCCCAACATCTGTGATGGCCCTTTTTAGAGATGTCCATTCCTCTTCAACTGTACTGCCTACTGCGCTATTCCTTATTGCTGTATCTATAGCGTTAGAGAAGTTCAAACGTATCTCGTCATTCCTTAGTACTTCCGTATCCCACTTCTTTGCGTATTGATTCTTCCTGACCAATGTCTTGAACTTCAGCCTACTCTTCATCATTACTATATTGTGATCTGAGTCTATATCTGCTCCTGGGTACGCCTTACAATCCAGTATCTGATTTCGGAATCTCTGTCTGACCATGATGTAATCTAATTGAAATCTTCCCGTATCTCCCGGCCTTTCCCAAGTATACCTCCTCCTCTTGTGATTCTTGAACAGGGTATTCGCTATTACTAGCTGAAACTTGTTACAGAACTCAATTAGTCTTTCTCCTTTTTCATTCCTTGTCCCAAACCCACATTCTCCTGTAACCTTTTCTTCTACTCCTTCCCCTACAACTGCATTCCAGTCGCCCATGACTATTAGATTTTCGTCCCCCTTTACATACTGCATTACCCTTTCAATATCCTCATACACTTTCTCTATCTGTTCATCTTCAGCTTGCGACGTCGGCATGTATACCTGAACTATCGTTGTCGGTGTTGGTCTGCTGTCGATTCTGATTAGAACAACCCGGTCACTGAACTGTTCACAGTAAAACACCCTCTGTCCTACCTTCCTATTCATAACGAATCCTACACCTGTTATACCATTTTCTGCTGCTGTAGATATTACCCAATACTCATCTGACGAGAAATCCTTGTCTTCCTTCCACGTCACTTCAGTGACCCCTAATATATCTAGATTGAGCCTTTGCATTTCCCTTTTCAGGTTTTCTAGTTTCCCTACCACGTTCAAGCTTCTGACATTCCACGCCCCGACTCGTAGAACGTTATCCTTTCGTAGATTATTCAATCTTTTTCTCATGGTAACCTCCCACTTGGCAGTCCCCTCCCGGAGATCCCAATGGGGGATCATTCCGGAATCTTTTTCCAATGGAGAGATCATCATGACACTTCTTCAAATACAGGCCACATGTCCTGTGGATACACGTTACGTGTCTTTACTGCAGTGGTATCCATTGCCTTCTGCATCCTCATGTCGTTGATCATTGCTGATTCTTCCGCCTTTAGGGGCAATTTCCCACCCCTAGGACAAGAGAGTGCCCTGAACCTCTATCCGCTCCTCCGCCCTCTTTGACAAGGCCGTTGGCAGAATGAGGCTGACGTCTTATGCCGGAAGTCTTCGGCCGCCAATGCTGATTATTTACCAAAATTTAGGCAGTGGCGGGGATCGAACCCGGGACCCCCTAGACCGCGGGTACTTGCGACTACAGAGACCATAATTGAGGGTGCTGTTCGCATCAAAAATTTACGGCAGGAAACGTAGTGGTTAGCCTTTTTTTTCCCAAGTGGACGATCGCGCGCGCGCGCGTGTGAGTGTGTGTGTGTGTGTGTGTGTGTGTGTGTGTGTGCGAGTAAGAGACTTGGATACGCGCGCACACAAACACACACACACACACACACACACACACACTCACACACACACACACGCACATTTCCTCAGAGAATAAAGACATGCTAATCACAACTTTTCCATTCGTACATTTTCGATATAAATAAATTTCTGCATTGTGTAAGACGATAAATTGTGAAATGAAAAAAACTATAACGGGAAACAGAAAAACACATAAACCACGGCATGTGGCAACAAGTTATATGCAGGGTGTTACAAAAAGGTACGGCCAATTTTCAGGAAACATTCCTCACACACAAATAAAGAAAAGATGTTATGTGGACATGTGTCCAGAAACGCTTAATTTCCATGTTAGAGGTCATTTTAGTTTCGTCAGTATGTACTGTACTTCCTCGATCCACCGCCACGATTTCATACGGGATATTCTACCTGTGCTGCTAGAACATGTGCCTTTACAAGTACGACACAACATGTGGTTCATGCACGATGGAGCTCCTGCACATTTCAGTCGAAGTGTTCGTACGCTTCTCAACAACAGATTCGGTGACAGATGAATTGGTAGAGGCGGACCAATTCCATGGCCTCCACGCTCTCCTGACCTCAACCCTCTTGACTTTCATTTATGGGGGCATTTGAAAGCTCTTGTCCACGCAACCCCGGTACCAAATGTAGAGACTCTTCGTGCTCGCATTGTGGACGGCTGTGATACAATACGCCATTCTCCAGGGCTGCATCAGCGCATCAGAAATTCCATGCGACGGGGGGTGTATGCATGTATCCTCGCTAACGGAGGACATTTTGAACATATCCTGTAACAAAGTGTTTGAAGTCACGCTGGTACGTTCTGTTACTGTGTGTTTCCATTCCATGATTAATGTGATTTGAAGAGAAGTAATGAAATGAGCTCTAACATGGCAAGTAAGCATTTCCGGACACATGTCCACGTAACATATTTTCTTTCTTTGTGTGTGAGGAGTGGTTCCTGAAAGTTTGGCCGTACCTTTTTGTAACACCCTGTATATGTCTAGCTGAATTTGCTGCATTGTCAGTGGATTTGTTATTTTATTTCTGATAAACTGTAGGAAAACTGATCTTTACGATCTGCATAAACTTGTAAATAAATTTAGAAATTGAGGTTTTCAAGATTTTTTTTTACATATCATCAGATTCTAAAGACCAATTTTCCTACAGCTTAACACAAAGAAAATAATAAATCCACTGATAATGCAACAAATTCAGCAAAACACGTCTGATTTAAAAGAGGACAGATCGTTATTGTTGAAGGCCGGAGCTATCCAAAGGCAAATTCGTATTATTCGTTCTACAGTTTAACATCTAATACCACATTCTCAAATTTTCGAACTTATTATAGATCGTTAAAGTATCGTTAAAATGCTTAGAAATTGAAAGATAGATATTCTTCGTTTTAAGTATTAAGGATACAGTGTTATATTATTGTGAAGAATACTTACGTTTTATAGCTGATTGGTGGATTGCATTTGTTCCAACTTTTCTTACAGACACGGACCATAGAGGGTGAAGTGGGAGAGGTTATTGGGGAAGAAAAACGAACAAAAGCTTCCAATTTTTCTACAAATATCAGTTTCCAATCTAACTACAAACATTTAGATGAACAATTACCATGAAAACTAAACTTACAACGTAGTTAAGATCTTTAGAATTTACAAGCTACGTATAACACTAGACAATTTCCAGTTACCTGCTGTAAAGCCTGCTCAAGTGTATGGGTTTACAACCAAGTAAAGATAGCCATAGACGAGCTGACCGTACTTGGCTTCCAACAACAGTACCGTTACGGGTCGTTAGTGTTGTTGAGTGAAATACTGATAATGGAACGCCCACAGTTCGGTTTTATAACGTATGTTGCGAGAATTTGTTACTGCCGTAGCTCGTATCTTAGTAGTACGAGACATGTACTTCTCAAATTTTTTGCCGTTAGCTGCAGTTTCTTGGTCGTAATGCTAAAGCGTTGTACTTAGTGCAGGTGTAAACCGATTATTACTATTGACGTTATTGTTATGTTAAATGTTACATACATTTTATTACTATGTTATTAAAATCATAGGCATATGTGGAACGTAAGGTTGACGCAAGTTAAATGCGTGAGGAGGGGGGGAGGGGGGGCATAACAAACTGCGAACCCCTCTGCGAACTAGCCTCGGAGCTTTGTGCTCAAACTTTGACTAGCAATCGCATGACACGTGTATGAAAGTAAGTCGCTCTCACTGCACATGACATTAATGACGATCGGTGTTTCAGGAGGTGAACTGCGCAGCGCACCATGGAAGCCGACCCATACAGGCCTACCCGCAGCCAGATAGAGTTCGTTCGCCAGCAGTTGGGCACCAGCGAGGAGGCCCTCAAGAGTGACGTCACAGCACTGAGGGAGTGGCTACGCGACCAACCCCACCTGCCGACGGATGGCATGGGTCAGTCAGTCTCCACGGGCACAGCTTACAGCGAGCTATGATAGCGGCAGCTTGGTCCTTTTACAGCAGTGAATAAGAAGACAGCATGTGTGTTTCATCCACTGAACTTACCGTAATGTCATCGAGTTGATTATGAGCCAAATATTAGCTGCGATAGTATTTTGTTAATTGGTTTTGTAGACGTGATGTCTTCTTAACTTTGCATCTGACTATTCACAATAATTTATGATGGTCGTAACCAATGTAATTTGTTCACTGTCAGTATAATTCTTGCGTAAACAAGAGAATTATTAGCTAATTATCACTCACTGTAATGCACAGCCCCTGGTTTTAAAGTCCCAGGAAACAGTCCTTACTATGTATTAGGTAATATGTTGAGAAGCTTCCTGCAGATTAATAATGTGTGTAAGAGTGTGACTCGAACCAGAAACCCAGCCTCTCGGGAGCACTGCTCTATGCTACTTAAGTGCCCAGTCACAACCCACGACTCTCCCTCATAGTATTTCTCTCCTAGTTGCCGAGCTCAATGCTCCAGGAAGTTTAAAAACACTCTCTTGCCTGTGAAATGTAAGATCATTCATCTCTTTCCGTTCATTTTAGCCATCTAGGAACGAGCTGAAAACTTCTGTAACATTAGAGTCGTTATTTTCTTTCCTTCATACATCTTCCATCATTTAACGACGTCTCTCCCTTTCTTCCTTCAGGCTACTTAGTATCTGTTCTGTTACTCCTTCTACGTTGGAATTCTTGCTTCTAAAAGTATATTTTTTTGCTGCTCATTCTGCTTTCTGTATTGTTGTTGTTGTGATCTTCAGTCCTGAGACTGGTTTGATGCAGCTCTCCATGCTACTCTATCCTGTGCAAGCTTCTTCATCTCCCAGTACCTACTGCAACCTACATCCTTCTGAATCTGCTTAGTGTATTCATCTCTTGGTCTCCCCCTATGATTTTTACCCTCCGCGCTGCCCTCCAATTCTAAATTGGTGATCCCTTGATGCCTCAGAACATGTCCTACCAACCGATCCCTTCTTCTGGTCAAGTTGTGCCACAAACTTCTCTTCTCCCCAATCCTATTCAATACTTCCTCATTAGTTATGTGATCTACCCATCTAATCTTCAGCATTCTTCTGTAGCACCACATTTCGAAAGCTTCTATTCTCTTCTTCTCCAAACTATTTACCGTCCATGTTTCACTTCCATACATGGCTACACTCCATACAAATACTTTCAGAAATGACTTCCTGACACTTAAATCTATACTCGATGTTAACAAATTTCTCTTCTTCAGAAACGCTTTCCTTGCCATTGCTAGTCTACATTTTATATCCTCTCTACTTCGACCATCATCAGTTATTTTGCTCCCCAAATAGCAAAACTCCTTTACTACTTTAAGTGTCTCATTTCCTAATCTAATACCCTCAGCATCACCCGACTTAATTCGACTACATTCCCTTATCCGCGTTTTGCTTTTGTTGATGTTCACCTTATATCCTCCCTTCAAGACACCATCCATTCCGTTCAACTGCTCTTCCAAGTTCTTTGCTGTCTTTGACAGAATTACAATGTCATCGGCGAACCTCAAAGTTTTTATTTCTTCTCCATGGATTTTAATACCTACTCCAAATTTTTCTTTTGTTTCCTTTACTGCTTGCTCAATATACAGATTGAATAACATTGGGGAGAGGCTACAACCCTGTCTTACTCCCTTCCCAACCACTGCTTCCCTTTCATGTCCCTCGACTCTTATAACTGCCATCTGGTTTCTGTACAAATTGTAAATAGCCTTTCGCTCCCTGTATTTTACCCCTGCCACCTTTAGAATTTGAAAGAGAGTATTCCAGTCAACATTGTCAAAAGCTTTCTCTAAGTCTACAAATGCTAGAAACGTAGGTTTGTCTTTCCTTAATCTTTCTTCTAAGATAAGTCGTAAGGTCAGTATTGCCTCACGTGTTCCAGTATTTCTACGGAATCCAAACTGATCTTCCCCGAGGTCGGCTTCTACTAGTTTTTCCATTCGTCTGTAAAGAATTCGTGTTAGTATTTTGCAGCTGTGGCTTATTAAACTGATTGTTCGGTAATTTTCACATCTGTCAACACCTGCTTTCTTTGGGATTGGAATTATTATATTCTTCTTGAAGTCTGAGGGTGTTTCGCCTGTTTCATACATCTTGCTCACCAGATGGTAGAGTTTTGTCAGGACTGGCTCTCCCAAGGCCGTCAGCAGTTCCAATGGAATGTTGTCTACTCCAGGGGCCTTGTTTCGACTCAGGTCTTTCAGTGCTCTGTCAAACTTTTCACGCAGTATCATATCTCCCATTTCATCTTCATCTGCATCCTCATCCATTTTCATAATATTGTCCTCAAGTACATCGCCCTTGTATAGACCCTCTATGTACTCCTTCCACCTTTCTGCTTTCCCTTCTTTGCTTAGAACTGGGTTTCCATCTGAGCTCTTGATGTTCATACAAGTGGTTCTCTTATCTCCAAAGGTCTCTTTAATTTTCCTGTAGGCAGTATCTATCTTACCCCTAGTGAGATAAGCCTCTACATCCTTACATTTGTCCTCTAGCCATCCCTGCTTAGCCATTTTGCACTTCCTGTCGATCTCATTTTTGAGACGTTTGTATTCCTTTTTGCCTGCTGCATTTTTATATTTTCTCCTTTCATCAATTAAATTCAATATTTCTTCTGTTACCCAAGGATTTCTACTAGCCCTCGTCTTTTTACCTACCTGATCCTCTGCTGCCTTCACTACTTCATGCCTCAAAGCTACCCATTCTTCTTCTACTGTATTTCTTTCCCCCATTCCTGTCAATTGTTCCCTTATGCTCTCCCTGAAACTCTGTACAACCTCTGGTTCTTTCAGTTTATCCAGGTCCCATCTCCTTAAATTCCCACCTTTTTGCAGTTTCTTCAGTTTTAATCTACAGGTCATAACCAATGGATTGTGGTCAGAGTCCACATCTGCCCCTGGAAATGTCTTACAATTTAAAACCTGGTTCCTAAATCTCTGTCTTACCATTATATAATCTGTCTGATACCTTTTAATATCTCCAGGGTTCTTCCATGTATACAGCCTTCTATCATGATTCTTAAACCAAGTGTTAGCTATGATTAAGTTGTGCTCTGTGCAAAATTCTATCAGGCGGCTTCCTCTTTCATTTCTTAGCCCCAAACCATATTCACCTACTACGTTTCCTTCTCTCCCTTTTCCTACACTCGAATTCCAGTCACCCATGACTATTAAATTTTCGTCTCCCTTCACTATCTGAATAATTTCTTTTATTTCATCATACATTTCTTCAATTTCTTCGTCATCTGCAGAGCTAGTTGGCATATAAACTTGTACTACTGTAGTAGGTGTGGGCTTCGTATCTATCTTGGCCAATATAATGTGTTCACTATGCTGTTTGTAGTAGCTTACCCGCATTCCTATTTTCCTATTCATTATTAAACCTACTCCTGCATTACCCCTATTTGACTTTGTGTTTATAACCCTGTAGTCACCTGACCGAACTTCACTAATTCCCACTATATCTAACTTTAACCTATCCATTTCTCTTTTTAAATTTTCTAACCTACCTGCCCGATTAAGGGATCTGACATTCCACGCTGCGATCCGTAGAACGCCAGTTTTCTTTCCCCTGATAACGACATCCTCTTGAGTAGTTCCCGCACGGAGATCCGAATGGGGGACTATTTTACCTCCGGAATATTTTACCCAAGAGGACGCCATCATCATTTAATCATACAGTAAAGCTGCATGCCCTCGGGAAAAATTACGGCCATAGTTTCCCCTTGCTTTCAGCTGTTCGCAGTACCAGCACAACAAGGCCGTTTTGGTTATTGTTACAAGGCCAGATCAGTCAATCATCCAGACTGTTGCCCTTGCAACTACTGAAAAGGCTGCTGCCCCTCTTCAGGAACCACACGTTTGTCTGGCCTCTCAACAGATACCCCTCCGTTGTGGTTGTACCTACGGTACGGCCATCTGTATCGCTGAGGCACGCAAGCCTCCCCACCAACGTCAAGGTCCATGGTTCATGGGGGGGGGGCTTTCTGTATTATGAATTTAGAATGACTTAGAATTACTTTCTGTATTATGTAATTCTAAATCTTTCACAACTTCTCAGATTCAGTTTGTTGTTAAATTTTTTCCTAGATATATCTGAAGATGTGTCGGATATTCCCATTCATGCTGTATAAATGTCTAAAATGTATCAGTCTTCTTTCCCAGACGGTGTGTACAAGTTTTTCTACGTTTTTATAATTGATTATTAATTTCCAGGCTTTGGTGTTTCTAATTTCTCGCTTGTGTAACTCATAAGAGAGAGCGAGACATTCACCAGCCGCAGAGCCATTCTGATTTCACTACCGCGATGTAATGCATTATTTTTTGCATTTCTCAACGTGTAACGTTGTATTGTCGTTCTCTTGTTATTTCATATGGCTTTCCGATTTTATAAACATTTAATTTACGGCAGATTTTTATAATCCATTCATTGAGTTATTTCGCCTAGATACTTGAACTTTTCGACCTTTTTTCATCAATGCCTATCTGCCAAATATTTGTGTTTGTTTTTTTATTAATAAATTTGGTTCTCTCTGCACAGATGCATAAACCTCCTTTGCGATACATACCAACAGGGTGATTCTATTTCTGCATTTGCCAACTTTTTAGATGGCACAGTAAAATTGTCTGCAACTGCCAGGCCTTTTAGTTGAAACTACCATTTTTCTCTCGCGACCGTATAGGTGATACTTGGTATTCCTTAATTTTTTCTAATTCCATATTCTTGATTTTTTCTATCAGACAATTTAAGAGCACTGGAGATAAGCCATCACCTTGTCTTACACCAGAATTTATTTTAAAGAACGTAGGGAAGTCACCCATGAACTTTATTTTTCAGAATTAGATTTGCCAATTCTTCGATTTTCCTACTGTCATACTCAAGCCCCTTCTCTGAATCTACAAATCTTGCAAGTGTGTCGTTACTGTTTACTAAACAGTGAAATATTCCAGATTTGACATTGAATGTCAGTTCTGAGGATCTGCCTTTTAAAAAGCCCGCTTGACCATCGTTTGGTTGTCTATCGAGATATCTTTTTTTACTTCTGTTAGTAGAATTGTTAAGCAACTGGTAGGAGACGTATTCCTTTGTAGCTTTTGACGTCTTTCTGTGACCTTTCACGAGAAGAGAAGGCGCTATTCTCATGGACTCTACATCTACATCAACGTTAATAATCTCTTAGCCACCATACGGTGTGTGGCAGTAGGTTCTTTTGGTACCAATATCTGATCTCCACATTCTTGCTCCATTCGCAAACAGCGCGTGCGAGGAATGATTCAGTTCTGAGTAGGTTACGTTCCAGTTATAGAAAGTGTGTGATCTATTTACCGTCACATATTCTGGGACTATATTAAAATTGCTACACCACGAAAATGTCGTGCTACAGACGCGAAATTTAACCAACAGGAAGAAGATGCTGTGATATGCAAATGATTAGCTTTTCAGAGCATTCACACAAGGTTGGCACCGGTGGCAACACCTACAACGTGCTGACATGAGGAGAGTTTCCAACCGATTTCTCATAAACAAACAGCAGCTGACCGGCCTTGCCTGGTGAAACGTTATTGTGATGCCTCGTGTAAGGAGTAGAAATGCGTACCATCACGTTTTCGACTTTGATAAAGGTCGGATTGTAGCTTATCGCGATTGCAGTTTATCTTATCGCGACATTGCTGCTCGCGTTGGTCGAGATCCAAAGACTGTTAGCAGAATATGGAATCGATGGGTTCAGGAGGGTAATACGGAACGCCGTGCTGGATCCAAACGGTCTCGTATCACTAGCAGTCGAGATGACAGGCATCTTATCCGCATGGCTGTAACGGATCGTGCAGCCACGTCTCGATCCTTGAGTCAACAGATGGGGTCATTCGCAAGACAACAACCATCAGCACGAACAGTTCGATGACGTTTGCAGCAGCATAGACTATCAGCTCGGAGACCATGGCTGCGGTTACCCTTGAGCTACAGCACAGACAGGAGCGCCTGCGATGGTGTACTCAACGACGAACCTGGGTGCAGGAATGGCAAAACGTCATTTTTTTCGGATAAATCCAGGTGCTGTTTACAGCATCATGATCGTCGCATGCGTGTTTGGCGACATCGCGGTGAACGCACATTGGAAGCGTGTATTCGTCGTCGCTATACTGGCATATCACTCGGCGTGATGGTATGGGTTGCCATTGGTTACACGTCTCGGTCACCTCTTGTTCACATTGACGGCTTTTTGAACAGTCGATGTTACATTTCAGATGTGTTACGACCTGTGGCTCTACCCTTCATTCGATCCCTGCGAAACCCTACATTTCAGCAGGATAATGCACGACCGCAAATTGCAGGTCCTGTTCGGGCCTTTCTGGATAGAGAAAATGTTCGACTGCTGGCCTGGCCAGATCTCTCACCAATTGAAAAGGTCTGGTTAATGGTGATTAAGCAACTGGCTCCTCACAATACGCCAGTCACTGCTCTTCATTAACTGTGATATAGTGTTGAAACTGCATGGGCAGCTGTATCTGTGCACGCCATCCAAGCTCTGTTTGACTCAATGCCCAGTTGTATCAAGGCCGTTATTACGGCCAGAAATGGTTGTTCGTGGTGCTTATTTCTCAGATCTATGCACCCAAATTGCGCGAAAAGGTAATAAAATGTCAGTTGTAGTATAATATATTTGTCCAATGAATATCCGTTTATCATCTTCATTTCTTATTGGTGTAGCAATTTGAATGGCCAGTAGTGTATATACATTGCCTTACAGTGTAACAAGCATTAAATTTAATATATCACTATGCTCCGTCAAAGGCAAAAAGCAAGCAGCATACAAGCAATGTAAAACATATAAAACGCTTCCTCGACATTTCACGTTGGCGGACAGCACTCTCACAACGATCGCTTATTGACTACGAGCCACACAACTATGCTGTTGCTTACAGTAAAGAGACGTTTGTAGGAGGAAGTAATAAGCAGCTTGATTCTTCCTGGAACGTACTATTTTGGAATTTCAATCATCCTTTCCGTGATACATAACTGCCTCTGGATTTCCTCCGTAAACCTCTCGCGCTGACTTAAAGAGCCCATCACGAAACGCGCTGTGCACCGTTGTATCTTGTCTATCTCTTCTGGTAAGGGTCCCAGACTGGTGAGCAATACTTAACAATCGAACAAGTGTTTTGTAAGCCACTTCTTTTGCGGAAGAATTAAATATTCTTCCAAAGATTCTCCGGCGGGCTTCTGTTTTCCCTGCAATTTCTTTTGTCATCATTCCACTTCAGGTCGCTCCGGATGGTTACTGCTCTATATTTTACGGTACTGACTGTTTCCATCGACTCTTCACCAACTGTGTAACAGTTCATTAGTGGGTTTCTTTGCCTATTTGGGTGCAATACCTTACATTTATTTACGTTTATGATCAACAGGCAGTTCCTTCTCCAATTTACGTTCATGATCAACTGTCAGTTTCTTCACCAGTCATCAAATCTCTGCAAGTCTTCCTGCCACTCGCCACACTCTTCTGATGTAGCTAGTATCTTATACATAACGGAATCGTATGCGAGTAACATTTCTGTTTTCCATAAATCTTCAGAAATGGTTTGCAGATCTTTTATAATCTTTGTTTATGAGCATTTCTGATGTTCAGCTATGATGAAATCTTCCCGTCTTGCTTCATTATTTTTGAAGTCTTAATAGCTTCTGTGGTTTCTTCAATGGTCAATGCCATATTTTCTTCTTAATACGATTGTCTGAGAATTTTAATTTATGGCTTGGTTCCGAGCAATTTAACAGTTTATCATACAATTTTACAAGTATATCGCAATTTTTAGTGTTATTTATGCCAACTGTACAGCATTTATTCTTGACTCAAACAGTTTGTTCAAGCTAATTTTGTAATTTCTCTTGAAGGTCTGACAAAAATCTCCTTCATTTCAGGAGGTTGTGATTT
The DNA here is from genome assembly GCF_023864275.1 of Schistocerca cancellata. NCBI lineage: Eukaryota > Metazoa > Arthropoda > Insecta > Orthoptera > Acrididae > Schistocerca > Schistocerca cancellata. Next base: position 613,585,293 of record NC_064630.1, on the reverse strand, counting down.
AATTGATGATATTTTAATCTCCCATATTTTCATAGGTGTTTCTATTTCTTGTTCTTTAAATTGCTTATAATATTCAATTTTTCCATAACTTTTGATTTCCCCAGTTTAATTGCATTCCTGTTAGCGCTTTTAAACCCTTTTCATTTCACCAAATTAAAATTTTTATTTGTGAGCGAACCGGGAGGTTTTCTTACTGCGGTGTTGATTTGACTATACAACTGTGCTAGTTGGCAGGTTTAGTTATTGTTATTTCATCTTGGGATTTTTAAGTGTTTATTGAACAACAGCCAATTAATTTGTGTTATCTTGTATTAATTTCTATTGAGTTCCTAGTGTTTTAAAACGGAAAGGAGGTATTTTGTTGTTATTCTGGCGAGAATGCCAAACTGAAGCACACTAAAGAAATAACTTCAAAGCGTCTTCGATAATCTCTGCGTTTCATAAGTTCTTCTCATCTTAAATCGCACTCAGCAGTTGCTTTCTCGGTCGCACCAGCTTTTCCGAACTGGCCTTCTCGTTCATATGCGCTTTGAAATATGTATGAAATTGCCTCTGGTTCCGCAGTGAAATGCAGGCGCTGGAAACTGTTAAAAAGCGACGACGAACCGATTGAGCTGAATATTTTAGAGAATCCGTCTACCGACACGGCAGACTGCAGAACCAGCACCCGAGTTTCTGTCTTTGTCGAGTGTGTTAACTACGCCGAAAAGAAAACAATTTGTTCACTGGTACTCTGGGCGCACGGTGGCTTCGCTATTTGTCTATATGGTTAACCCTGTGCGATAGGCCACTGCTACTCCTATGAAACGTCCCATCTACGCTACCGATTATTTCTGCTGCTGATTTTTACGCCTAACTTCCCATCTACCATTAAGCATACTGCCGGAATTTCTTACCGTGTATTATTTAATCCTGCTAGATACGTCGTAATCTCAGTACTACTTCGACATTTCACCAGATGGTCTATTCCCCCTTTCCACCCTTTTGTATATATTTCGTGTCAGTATGTTAAAAAACATTTTTTCCTGAAGTGATGGTGCCGTAATACTCGCACTTACCAGCACACTCTTCCTTTGGTGTGGGGATTATTATACTTTCATTGATGTCTGACGGCTTTTCACCCTATTCCGCATACCAAAGTCGAAAAGTTAATTCATATTTGGTTCTCCCTAGTATCTTAATATTTATAAAAGAATTTTGTAGACCTCAGTGCCTTGTTTCAACATAGACCTTCATTGCTTTGTCAGATTTCTCTCACAGTATTGTCAAATTTGTTTTACAGTGTTGTATCACCCATCTCGTCTTCATCCACATCCATACTCACGATATTGTCGTCAAGTTTATTTCCTTTAAATAACCCTTCTACATATTCTTTACGTTTTACATATTTCAGTTCGTTCCTGGTTTGCCACCAGAGCTCTCGAATTCATACAGCTGCTCCTCACTTTTCCGCAGCTGCCTACTATTGTTCTACAAAAATTATCTACATTTTATTCTACAGCTTTATCTGACTTGTTTGATAGTGTATGACTTTTAGTAGAAGACAAAGAACTGAGTGCTCGAACTAAAAACGGTGTAAGACAGGGTTGTAGTCTTTCGCCGGGACTGTTCAATATACATGTCGAATAAGCAGTGAAGGAAATAAAAGAAAGGCTCAAGAGTAGGATTCAAATTCAAGGTGAAAGGATATCAGTGATAAGATTCGTTGATTACTTGTTATCCTCAGTGAAAGTGAAAAAGAATGACAGGACCTATTGAACTGAATGAACAATCTAATGAGTACAGAATATGGACCGTGAGCAAAGAAAGCCGAAATTGTGCAGTAGCAGATACGTCAACAGCGAGAAACTTAACATCAGAATTGGGATGACGAAATGGATGAAGTTAAGGAATCCTTCTCCCTAGGATGCACGAAAACCTACGTTCGGCAGAGCAAGGACATTAAAAGCAGAGTAGCAGTGGCAAAAAGAGCGTTCCTGGCCAACAGAAGCCTACTAGTATCAAACATAGGCCTTAAGTCGAGGGAGATTTTTCTTAGAATGCACGTTTGGAGCACAGTATTGTGTTACAGAAAAACATGGACTGCGGAAAAACTGAATCAGAAGAGAATCTATGCATTTGAAATGTGGTGCTACAGAAGAATGTTGAAAATTAGGTGGACCGATAACGAATGAGGAGGCGAGGAAAGAAACATATGGGAAACACTGACAAGACGAAGGGACAGGATGACAGGACATGTGTTAAGACATCGGGGAATAACTTTCATGCTACCGCAGGGGGCTACAGACGTTAAAAACTGTAGAGGAAAACAAAGATCAGAACACATCCAGCAAATAACTAAAGACGTGGTTTGCACACATAGGAGAGGAATTCGTGGCGGGCCGCATCACACCAGTCAGAAGACTTATCACACACGCACGCACACACACACACACACACACACACACACACACACACACACACACACAGAGCTCTGGCTGTTTAGATGCGTCCTACCACGATTTTCTCTTCTATGTCAAAATGTTCTTCTGAGAGTACCACTAACACCCAACGTCCTCTATTATTTGTGTTCTACATACTCCAAACACTGTCTTCCCTGCAAAACCTAACCCTCTACAGCCTATAATAATACCGTGTGAGTTATTACCTGATGCCTCAACATATGAAAATAGCACTACGTATGTGGAACATTCACGGTCGAAAATAGTCGGTGTTGAATAAGGAGGACCGCTGCGACTATTTAAAAACGTATTCAAAGACACGACCGGTTTCGCAAAATGTGTTTGCATCATCAGGCGTTTATAATCAATACATGAAAGCTATCTCCTTAAAAGCTGGTAGAAGCACATTCCCCAACATTCCCATCTAGCTATTCAAAATTTCTTACTCGCAGATGTGGGAACGTCCAAATACAAAAAAATTAGGGCAAAGGCCATTCCGAACCCTATTCCTTTTTGTCTATCAATGTTCGCACATTTGCGAGCTAGAAATTTTAGATACCCTGATGAAAGTGTTGGGAAATGTGGTTTTACGGTTTTAAAACAGATGGGTTTTACGGACTGACTATAAACACTTGATGAGGCAAACACAGTTTGAGAAACCAGTCGTGTCTTTACTAAAGATTGTCAACCGTCGCAGCGATCCTTCTTATTCAGCATGCTCTCAACATATATTCTGTCACTATGTCCCTTTTCTTCTCATTGTTTTCCATATATTTATTCACCAGATCTGTGGGGAGTAGTATTTCTTGTGTTAGAAGCCCAGATAAATTTCAGCATCATTCCGTACCATTAGATCTCAAATGATCTGGTTCCTATCTTTGCTCGTTTTCCCATAGTCAACTATTCACTTCCATACAAAACAGCGCTTCAGACATACATACTCAAACATTCCTTTATTAAATTATGCTCCATATTTGGTACCGCTAAACGCCTTTGTCCTTCCTAATCTCCTTCCATCTATAAAAAATCAACACCCAATGCTTTATCCAAGAAATTTCTTCTGCTTCTTGCCCCTTTGCATAATTTTCCATATGCTGCCTTTACTTCTCAAAGCTACTCAAACATTTGGTACTTTATTACTTTCATAGTCTCTACAATCTCTGATTGCTTCACGTTATTCAGCTTTTACCTCCTTTATTTTATAACGATTGACAATGTCCTCATAGCTATTCTTCACGTCACATAATAAAGACATACGTTTTAAGAGTCAACTATTTTTCATCGAAAAGTTTTGCAAATTTAAAACCTAGCTTCTAAATCTATGTCTTGCATTATGGAAGTAGTCGTTAATCTACTACCCTGATTTTGTGAAATTTCACGATAGATCAGAACACTGGGAAGTCATGAGACGTATATAGCGTTCAAACACTGAAGCTAATCTGAATTCATGCAGAAACTCGTTATCTTCAAACTATTCTCGGTGACGTATGTTGAAAAAAAAAAGCGGTGCAACCAGTCACGTGAGCAGCTCCTTTCCCTTGTACGAAATCGTGACCGGAACTTCACACACCGGCAGAAAATGTTGCCTTGAAGCATGTGGTGGACAACGTTGTCTGACGGCTTCCACTTTAAAAGCTGAAGCGGTAACGTTTCGCCATATACCCGACTCGTTTTGGAGACCTCAGGGTCAGATCAGCTGGTGAGAGCATTGAATAACCACGACAGGTCGCACTGCTGCAGCGTCGGGCAAGTACCAGTCTATTCCACTCTGCTACAGCACAGGTGGACGCAACCGTACACACACACACACACACACACACACACACACACACACACACACATTGCCATTAACACAAATACGCTAGCTTCCTTCATTTCAGTTTGAGATGCCGAATGCAAATACTGATTCATATGAACTAGTATCGCCTATAGTCGAAATTCGACTGAGTGTGTTTTAAAGTAACGAAAGTCTATTATGTTATAAAATAGATTGAAATTTATTCATCTGCAGATTCTTCGTTCTTAGCCGAACACAGCCTTACAAAACAACAGTAGATTAATCATCATCAGCATCCACATTATTCATGTTCTCTCTAGCTCTTCGTATTTCAGTCCGACCCGTTAGTGTTCTTCTTCGAGGTCTAACCTAAAACATAATCAGGAAAGTCGTAACCATTCAAAACGAAGAAACTGAAAGTGGGAACTTACTTCAGTTTTTATGGGTTCGGTGGCAAATGAGTAGAAAGTTAGTTCCGTTTACTCTTAGACAAAACTAAGCGAAAGAACAACGTCAAAAACAACGTTATGTACAGTCTGTGTTGCACCCAATAGTTTCATTACTATTTTTTGATTCTCACTGCTGCCAACATCAACAATCCAGCAGTTGTGGTATTGTAGCTGCCCGCTATGCGTGTTTACTGCAAGTAAACCATGTAAACGCGTACATCTCTACATCTACATCTACATCCATACTCCGCATGCCACCTGACGGTGTGTGGCGGAGGGTACCTTGAGTACCTCTATCGGTTCTCCCTTCTATTCCAGTCTCGTATTGTTCGTGGAAAGAAGGATTGTCGGTATGCCTCTGTGTGGGCTCTAATCTCTCTGATTTTATCCTCATGGTCTCTTCGTGAGATATACGTAGGAGGGAGCAACATACTGCTTGACTCTTCGGTGAAGGTATGTTCTCGAAACGTTGACAAAAGCCCGTACCGAGCTACTGAGCGTCTCTCCTGCAGAGTCTTCCACTGGAGTTTATCTATCATCTCCGTAACGCTTTCGCGATTACTAAATGATCCTGTAACGAAGCGCGCTGCTCTCCGTTGGATCTTCTCTATATCTTCTATCAACCCTATCTGGTACGGATCCCACACTGCTGAGCAGTATTCAAGCAGTGAGCGAACAAGCGTACTGTAACCTACTTCCTTTGTTTTCGGATTGCATTTCCTTAGGATTCTTCCAATGAATGTCAGTCTGGCATCTGCTTTACCGACGATCAACATTATATGATCATTCCATTTTAAATCACTCCTAATGCGTACTCCCAGATAATTTATGGTATTAACTGCTTCCAGTTGCTGACCTGCTATTTTATAGCTAAATGATAAAGGATCTATCTTTCTGTGTATTCTCAGCACATTACACTTGTCTACATTGAGATTCAATTGCCATTCCCTGCACCATGCGCCAATTCGCTGCAGATCCTCCTGCATTTCAGTACAATTTTCCATTGTTACAGCCTCTCGATACACCACAGCATCATCTGCAAAAAGCCTCAGTGAACTTCCGATGTCATCCACCAGGTCATTCATGTATATTGTGAATAGCAACAGTCCTATGACACTCCCCTGCGGCACACCTGAAATCACTCTCTTGAATGCGATTTCACGAAATCTTGTTTCTTTCGCTGTCATTTCTACATAAATGAAATATTGTACGTTATCGAAATAATTCTTTGATTTATGTAGAATTCTTGGGTCGTTTGTATGTGTCCTTAATAACTGACGTTGAAAAATAGATTTTATGTTAACGCAGGCATAGATTTTATGTTAACGCAGGCAAAGTAACGTTTGCCTTATGACAGCACAACATGAATGCCATTGTATCACGTACAATATCCTCTGATTCTAAATGTTTTGAATTACAAAATCTGCATTATAAATTCAACAAACGGCAATTGTCAATGTCAAAATTATGTGAGGTAGCCTTCAGTGCAGAATTAAATATATCGTTCAGTAAAAAAGTTGTATTATCACTATGAATGTTCACATTCCTCTTACTTTCTCTGCGACAAAATTGAGTCTGTCTAGCTCTGCGTCTTTCTGTCTGTCCCGTTGGCGTTCTTCTTCTAGTCATAGCCTAATATAAATATATCCGAACAACATCGCTTTGGACGCTTCCATTGTAGAGAGCCCTTCCCGGCACAAAGTAACAATGCGGACGCGATCGAACGGCGGTATGCACCGTCTAAGCATGGTTGAACTACAGACAACACGAGCCGCGTACCTCTCTCCTGGTGGAATGACTAGAACTGATTGGCTGTCGAACCCTACTCCTGCATGTTTGTTTACATCTTTGGGATGCTTTAGTGACATCTCTGAACAGTCAAAGGGATCTTCAGGAGTTCTGGGAACCGGGGTGATACAAAACTTTTTTGATGTGTGTAGTTTCCATGCAATACGGGGAACCAGAAGCCGTAGATATTCAGAATGAAAAAATTAAATATTAGGTATCACTTCAAATTTTATGGTGGCAGATGACTACAAAGTTGCTCTTACAAGAAAGTAAGTGAAGTAACGACGCCAGTATACAATGGTATTTACATACTTCATCATTACGACATTTTGATTTCCACTGCTGAAAACATCATCGACCTAACAGTCGTCATATTGTAGCTGTCTGGTGTTCATGCGTTAATTGCAACGAGTCATGTAAACATGAACGTCTGAAGAGTGCGATTTCACGAAACGTTGTTACTTCCCGCCTTATTTCTGTCATGGCACCTGATCGGTACGTATGGCATACTTTGGTACAACTTCAATTATCGATGATCACATACTGGAGATTTTAATGCATGGTGGAGAAGGTAGCATCAGAATTACGAATATGGAAGCATCTACTTCAGTTTTACCACTCTTGACTACTGTGTACAAACATAATTTTTTTCTTTGTGCACTTGTATGGCAAAATACGTTTCGAAGTATATATGTTTCATTGCCCTCCTTGCATAATTAATGCCCAAAATCGGTATAAGTTTACGTTTTCACGTTACAAAAATAGTTCTGAAATGTAATTCATTGTATTATCAGTGCAGATACACGACAGTCGTGTGAAGTTCTCCCATTTCCTACGGCAAATGATGTACTACGCTTCAGAGTGACATTGATCGTGACCGGACCCAATATCTCACGAAATGAGCGTCTAACGAATAAACTACAAAGAATGAAACTGGTCTAGCTTGAAGGGGGAAACCAGAGGGCGCTATGGTTGGCCCACTAGGTGGCGCTGCCATAGGTCAAACGGATATCAACAGCTTTTTTAAAAATAGGAACCCTCATTTTTTATTTCATATTCGTGTAGTACGTAAAAAAATATGAATGTTTAAGCTGGACCACTTTCTTCGCTTTGTGATAGATGGCGCTGTAATAGTCACAAACATATAGCTCACAATTTTAGACGTTCAGTTCGTAACAGGCAAGTTTTTAAATTAAAATACAGAACGTAGTTACGTCTGAACATTTTATTTCTGTAGTTCCAATGTGATACATGTACCTTTTGTGAACTTATCATGCTGTTACAGCGTGATTACCTGTAAATACCACATTAATACAACAAATGCTCGAAATGATGACCGTCAACCTCAAAGCATTTGGCAATACGTCTAACGGCATTCCTCTCAACAGCGAGTAGTTCGCCTTCCATGATGTTCGCACATGAATTGACAATGCGCTGACGCATATTGTCAGGCGTTGTCGGTGGATCACGATAGCAAATATCCTTCAACTTTCCCCACGTCAGATCCGGTGAACGTGCGGGCCATGGTATGGTGCTTCGACGACCAATCACCTGTCATGAAATATGCTATTCAGTACCGCTTCAACCGCACGCGACCTATGTGCCTGGCATCCATCATGTTGGAAGTACATCGCCATTCTGTCATGAAGTGAAACATCTTGTAGTAACATCGGCAGAACATTATGTAGGAAATAAATAAGCATACACTGCACCATTTAGATTGCCATCGATAAAATGGGAGCCAATTATCCTTCCTCCGGTAATGCCGCACCATGCATTAACCCGCCAAGCTCGCTGATGTTCCACTTGTCTGAGACATCGTGGATTTCCCGTTGCCCATTAGTGGATATTATGCCGGTTTACGTTACCGCTGTTGGTGAATGACGCTTCGTCGTTAAATAGAACGCATGCAAAAAATCTGTCATCGTCCCATAATTTCTCTTGTGCCCTGTGGCAGAACTGTACACGACGAAAAAAGTCGTCGCCATGCAATTCCTGGTGCATAGAAATATGGTACGAGTGCAATCGATGTTGAGGTAGCATTCTCAATACCGATTCTGGCGCAATTTGTCTGTTACTGCTGTGCGGATTTGCCGCGACAGCAGCTAAAACACCTGCTTGGGCATCATCTTTTGTTACAGGTCGTGGTTGACGTTTAACATGTGGCTGAACAGTTCCTGTTTCCTTAAATAACGTAACTATCCGGCGAACGGTCCGGACACTTGGATTATGTCCAGGATACCGAGCAGCATACATAACTCACGCCCGTTGGCATTTGGATCACAATAGCCATACATCAACACGATATCGACCTTTTCCGCAAATGGTAAACGGTCCATTTTAACACGGGTAATGTAGCACGAAGCAAATACCGTCCACACTGGCGGAATTTTACATGATACCACTTACTTATACGTTTGTGACTATTACAGCGCCATCTGTCACAAAGCGAAAAAAGTGGTCCAACTAAAACCTTCATATTTCTTTACGTACAACACGAATATGTAATAAAAATGGGGGTTCCTATTTTAATAAACGCATCTGATATCCGTTTCACCTATGGCAGCGCCATCTAGCGGACGAACCATTGCGCCATCTGGTTTCCCGCTTCAAGCTAGACGAGTTCTGTTCTTTGTAGTTTTTTCGTTTGATGCTTAAATTCGTGAGATATTTGGCCCGGTCACTATCAATGGACCACCCTATATATATATATATATATATATATATATATATATAGTCACCAAGCCTCAGTGGACATCGGTCAGAACGGCCTACCAACCATTCCGACTACGGAAATCCGACCCTTGGTTACAGAGCCGGTGCAGAACCGCCGTGTGAACATCATCATCCAAAAAATTATTCAAGTGGCTCTGAGCGCTATGGGACTCACCTTCTGAGGTCATCAGTCCCCTACAACTTAGAATTACTTAAACCTTACTAACCTAAGGATATCACACACATCCATGCCCGAGGCAGGATTCGAACCTGCGACCGTAACTGTCTCGCGGTTCCAGACAGTAGCGCCTAGAACCGCACGGCCACTCCGGCCGGCGAATATCATCATCGTTGGATAACATCTTTCCCCTCCAGATATTCTTCCCTGATTGCTTGAGCCCTGTCGTCTGTGGTCGATCTCTATGGCCTTCCATCCAGATCAACATCACCCACGTCTCTGATACCTGGGGCCAAGTTGTTGACAGAATTTCACTGTTGCTGGACGCTAAGTTGCATTTCGTTCGTATATCACTCGACTTTTGCTGTGAATGTGTGTATAGTTTGTACTTTTAGCCCACAAGAATCGTACTGACCTGCGTGCTTCAGTTTTGGATGAGGGTTCAAGTTGATGGGCCGTTTCACTCCCACAGTGTGGTGCACGTGTTAACCGTACCGCAGCAGAATTGTGTATGCTGGGAATCAATAACATCTACCCTCTTCTTACTTTGCGCCACTCTTTTATTTAGCAAAGGAATTCGCCAAACAGCAGTGCGAACTGAGAAGTTATTTTATTTTGTTTTCGTTACCAGTTTCGGTAATTCAGTGTGTCATATTCAGGCCCCATCTGTAGCTCTCAGAAATTGTAGATACCAGTATACAGGGGCCCCCTGTTTCTGAATGTCGTAAATTTTTCCTCCAAGTCCTTCCTTTCGAAAACTTGACTGCATCCAAGCACATCTGCAGTCCAAGAATGTGTTCAAGGATATTTGACCATGCTCCTGGTCTGCAGATGTGATCAGTTGCAGTCAAGTTTTCGAAAGAAAGGACTTGGGGTACAAATTTACGACATTCAGAAACAGGTGGCCCCAGTGTGCTGGTATCGACAGTTTTTGAGAGGTTCAGATGGGGCCTGCAAATTTTGAAATGTCCCTGATGGATTTGTTACTCAGATGACTGTAAATGACTAGTCCACCTTAGAACTCATTGAGACCACCTGACCATTCTGCTGTTACTGCTTCTTTATTGACAACAAAATATTTCCCACTTCCTTTTGTACTCGCGAGTCCACTTATCGAGACATCCAATTATCCAATTTTCGATTCTGCTGTGAGACTTGCCACGTACTTTTTATTTCATTTTTATTTTATATACATACAGGCGAACAGTGGCCACGCCCCATGCTAATGTCTGCTAATAGACGTCCAGATACTTTTGGTATGCCACTGTTAAAAGACGAAAGGCCTGTTTCCATACAGAAACCACTTGTATCATCGTTTAGGGTGAGCTATGACGACAACTTTGGTCCACACACCAGCGCCGAACATCACTGTGCCTCTTCCGGTTTTTGTTGTGTCTAGACAAGACAGCCTAGACACAATGAGAGGAAGCCGAAAGGCACGCGCTTAAACTCACGCAGGCTGGCGTGAGGTCTTAAACAGGATACGTAATAAATGCTATAAAGAAAAGTACGTAGCTTCAGGAATACTTAACTTTAATCCACATTTGTAGAACATCGCTCTTGATGATACATTAATAGAATCTCAATATCAATTGAATACGGCGCCTTGCTAGGTCGTAGCAAATGTAGCTGAAGGCCATGCTAACTATCGTCTCGGCAAATGAGAGCGTAATTCTCAGTGAACCATGGCTAGCAACGTCGGCTGTACAACTGGGGCTGAGTGCTAGGATCTGTCTCTAGACCTGCCGTATGGTGGCGCTCGGTCTGCAATTACTGACAGTGGCGACACGCGGGTCCGTCGTATACTAGCGGACCGCGGCCGATTTAAAAGCTACCACCGAGCAAGTGTGGTGTCTGGCGGTGACACCACAGTTTTACTGAGGAAAAATGGGCTGACGTGCAGAGACATCACTGAACGTATCTCAGACAGAGTTAGATCCTGCATTGACACAGTCACGGCGAACGTCGCCGACGCAAAAGGAGAAAAAGCCGTGTACCCGGCGTGTTTACACCAACTTCAATGGTTCGTGCGCATGACAGGTGTTTTTATTTACGTATTCTAACACATACAGTGCCATCTACTGATCTATTTTCACACTATTTTTTTCTTCTGCCATACGTTTTCTCCTTTCTCCGATAATATTCCGTTGCAATTTGATGTCATTGTGACCAGTGGTGTTATTTCTACAGCACTTTGAAATTTTAATTTAAATTATAATCATCCTTTATATGTATTATAAAACACACCCAATCGATGAATGAGTTTTGTGTGTGATAAACTTATCATTGCCGAGATGTGAATACGCAGGCGGTGCATAGTTGTATACATATTGTTATCACAATGAATGTTATGGAGTCATTCTCCATAATGGCCACTTATCATAAATTGAGGAGAAAAGTAATTATTTTTCATGAACATATTGTTTTCATGAGATCAAAAGTAAGCAATACGGCCCGTGGTGTAGGAGTAGCGTCTTCGACTATTAATCAAATCATCATTGGCCCGGGTTAGAACCCCACCACCGTTGAAGTTTTCAATATAAATCATCAGCATTGGCGGCCGAAGATCTCTGGAATAAGAAGTCACCCTCATTCTGCCACGGCCCTTGTCAAAGAGAGCGGAGGAGTGGTCAGCGGGTCAGGGCACTCTCTTGTCCTCCAGGTGGAAAACTGCCCCTAAACGCGGAAGAATCAGCAATTATCAACGGCATCAGAACACAAGGCAACGGAAACCACTGCATTAAAGACAATTAATGTGTATCCATAGGACATGTGGCCTGTTGTTGAAAAAGTGTCATGATGATTTCTCAATTGGCAGAAATATTCGGAATAGTCCCCCATTTGGATCTCTGGGAGCAGAGAGGCAAGGCGAAGGTGACCAAGAGAAAAAGTGTGAGCAACCAACGAAAGGATAACGTTCTACGAGATGGGGTGTGTAATGTTAGAAGTTTGAACGTGTTGGGGAAGCTAGAAAAACTTAAAGGGGAAATGCTAAGGTTCAGTCTATATATAATGGTAGTCAGTCAAGTGAAATGGAAAGAAGACAAGGATTTCTGGTCAGATGAATACGAGGTAATATCGTCAGCAGCATAAAATCGTACAACGGGAGTAGGATTAGATGTGAATAGAAAGGTGGGGCAGAGAGTGTATTACCGTCAACAGTTCAGGGACCAAGTTGTCATCATAATCGACAGCAAATCAAATGAAGATGAAGATATAGAGAAAGTGTATGAGGATATAGAACGAGTAGTTTAGTACGTAAAGGGAGATGAAAAACTAATAGACGGGGAGATACTGGAAGGCTTCAGTTAGATTTCATCACGATCAGGCAGATAATCCGAAATAAAATACTGGATTGTCAGGGGTACCCAGGAGCAGATCCAGATTCAGATCACAATTTGGTAGTGACGAACAGTACTCTGAAGTTTAAGAGACTAATCAGGAATAATCAATGGGCATATAAATTGGATACGGAAGAGGTACTGAATGAAGAGATATGATTTGAATTCACTACTGATACAGATACTGCGATAAGGAATAGGTCAGTAGACATTTCAGTTGAGCAGGAATGGAAATCTCTAAAAAGGGCGACCACAGATGTTGGAAAGAAAAACGTAGGTACAAAGTTGGTAGCTGCGAAGAAATAACGGGTAGCAGAAGAAATATTTCAGTTCATCGATGAAAGAAGAAAGTACAAAAAACTTCAGGGAAATTCAGGGAAACAGAAATACAAATCACTTAGGAATGAAATCAACTGAAAGTGCATGAAAGCTAAGGTGAAATGGCTGCATGAAAAATGTGAACAAATTGAAAAAATGACAATCAGAAGGACTGACTCAGGATATAAAAAAGTCAAAACAACCTTCGGTAAAATTAAAAGCAATGAGGGTTACATTAAGAGTGCAATGGGAATTCCACTGTTAAGTGCAGCGGAGAGAGAGGATAGGTAGAAAGAATACATTCACGTCTCTGCAAGAGGAAAACTTGTCCGATGTGGTAGAGGAACATGAGCGTATTTAGGAGAGATACGGGATTCAGTATTAGAATCAAGATTTAAGAGAGCCTTGGAGAACTTAGGATCAAATATGGCAAAGAAGATTTATATCACTCCATCAGAATTTCTGAAATGATAGAGGCTAGTGAGAAAAATCTAATGTTCACCATGGTGTATCGAATGTATGAGTCTGAGTTTATATCATCTGACTTTCGGAAAAATATGATCCACACAATTGGAAAAACTGCAAGAGATGACAACTACGAGAATTATCGCTTAACAGCTCATGCATCCATGCTGGTGACAATAGTAATATGCAGAAGAATGAAAAACAAAATTGAGAATATGTTAGATGACGATCAGTTTCACCTTAAGTAAGGTAAAGGCACGAAAGAGACAGTTCTGAAGTTGCGGCTGATAATGGAAGCGAGACTAAACGTAAATCAAAACACGTTATTAGCATTCGTCGACGTGGCAAAAGCGTTCGACAATTTCAAATAGTTCAAGATATTCCAAATTCTGGGGAAAATATGGGTAAGCTATACGGAGAAACGGGTAATGTACAACATGTACAAGAGGAAAGAGAGAATAATAAGAGTGGAAGACCAAGAACGGAGTGCTCGGACTAAAACGGGTGTTAGACACGGGTATAGTCATTCGCACCTCCCGTTCACTCTATACACTGAAGAAGCGATGATGGAAATAAAAGATAATTGGCATTGTGGAGTTTCCAGGTGAGAAGATATCAATAATAAGATTGGCGAATGACATTGCTATCCGCAGTGAAAGTGAGGAAGAATTACAGAATGGGTTGAATGGGATGAACAATCTCATGAGTACAGAATATGGAGTGAGAGTAAATCAGAAAAAGACAAAAGCAATGAGAAGCAGCAGAAATGAGAACACCGATAAACTTAACATCAGAACCGATAGTCACGGTGTAGAGGAAGCTAAGGAATTCTGCTACCTAGGCTGTAAAATAACGCATCGTGGGGAAAGAGGACATGAAAAGCAGACTAGCAATGGCAGAAACGGAATTCTCGGCGTGGAAATGTCTTCTAGTATCTGTCATAGGCCTTAATTTCAGGAAGAAATTTCTGAGAATGTACGTTTGGAGTACAGCATTGTATGAAATCATGGACTACGGGAAAATTGGAAAAGAAGAAAATCGAAGCCATTGAGACAGACGAATGTTGACAGTTAGGTGGATTGACAAGACAAGGAATGACGATGTTCTGTGCAGATTCGAAGAGAAAGGAATATACGGAAAACACTGACACGCAGAATGCACAGGATGATGGAAATCGGCTAAGATAACAGGGAATAACTTTCCTGGCTATAGAGAGAGCTGTAGAGGGTAAAAAATTTGCGAGAAAGAAAGAGATTAGAATACATCCAGCAAATGATTTAGTACGTCGGCTACAAGCCTACAGGAGAAGAATTCGTGGCGGACCGCATCAAACCAGTCTAAATAGCAAGCACGCATGTGCTTCTCAGTGCTTTCTCATAACTGTGTGACGAAGATAGAGCTTCTGTCTGACTTTCTGCAGCCATAAATGTGTGGAAATTTAAATTCTGGGTCTCGCGTCTAACGCTGCTTTACTTGATATAAGTAATGATTATGTGTCGTCTGTCGATCCAACTGCATTAAGAAATTTAATTCACAGCATTAGGGAAATATCATGTTACATCGAGTTCGTGGTTACGTAATGTAATCCTGAAGTTGGTCATTTCGGTGCTTGAAAATTTCAGTATCGATGGTTCACCTACGTTAAACTCTACGGACTTGTCCAAAATCCTGATGCCCTTCGCTGTACCTGACCGGTTTGTATTGTGAGTTCTTCCTGCTTATACCGGATTTAGGAATGCTGTGCGAAAATATGTGCAGGGCTGTTGTCCACATTCCTCATCACGTATAGGACATACAGAATTACTGCTATTACTGTTGTTTAGACGAGTAATTTGCTGTATTCTTGTTTCTACATCTACGTTTCTCATACTAATCTCTCCAATAGTACTGCCGTGCTAGTGAACTGCCTATTCTTAATAGTTTTTCAGCAGTATTTATTATTCCTGAGGTTACTTGGAAGGCATTCGTTCAATCAGTTTGTCTTATTTTACCCAACACTGGCATATATTCTTTGCTTTATTGTTTAATCTGAGGTTGCTCCCACTAGTCAACAATTCACGCTTTTTAATTTTCCCCATTACTTTTCATCAGCTTCCCCATTAAAGACATTGTGTGCAGTTAGCTGTATTTCGTTACCGGTTTCCACGTAGTTGTTGAGCGACTTCTCCCATCTAAATGACTCATGTTCTTTGTTCCTTAACAATGTTAACATCAGTCCATTGGTTTTCTCTATAATATCGAAAGACTTTATATTCTTTCGGTCTCTTCATCCGTTATAAACCTATTTTCCATAGTCGTTTGAAGGGTTTCATATACTAATATTATCAGAATGATGATGGTCTAATATCTGACATTAATATGTGGAAATTTAAGTTCTGTGTCTCACGTCTATTGCATGACTTCACGTGTATATAAACACACAAGCCTTACGCGTCATACTGTGTTCAACAATAATAGAAGCTTTACAGCAACTGATTTACTGTTCTAAGGTTTATGCAAGTAACGTTACCCGATTTCATCTTAACTGGAAAGCTTTAATTTGTTTTTGTAGGAAACGGTGCCACTGTGTTCACGTGACAGTCAGACAAAGTTGTTCCCTGCAGTTCCCCACAAGCATGTGTTCTGTGCTAACGCAAAAGCTTCCGTGTCTTCAGCTTAGGCCACCTTAGAATATAGTATGTACTGAATACCGTGCGTGATCTTATACGGCTCCCCTCCTGTTTATGATATTCGCTACTGATCTATCTCTCCACTTTTTACGTATTTACTAATTTCAAAAACTAATCAGTTTTATTCATTTTCTTCTACGAAACTATTTTTAAATTCATTTTATCCACAGTGTCTATTTTTTGGGCATAGTCATCCATGAGTATTTACAAGTGATGAGACTTTCGTGTATGAGACCCTCGAAGACTGCCACGAAAGTGGTTCATACACTTTATTACATAACCTTAACCGCGCAATATTCATGATGAGATACAAGAAAATTTACTCTACGAAGAAGATATACTAGCCCAAATGATACCAATCTCTGTTGCGCAATTTGAAGTGAAGGGATTGAAGACCGATGAACTGATTAATGACGACAGTGGGGTGGCAGTCTTTTCATTTCAGTTTTTTCTGTGAGGTGGGCATAGCGAGATTGCCAAACTTTCCCGTGTGAGGCCACGAGTTACAACGTGTCATACGTTGGTACTCGTTTTCGGCGCTTGCAAATTACTCCTGTCTTCGTCCTTTGTCTACTGAGAAAGCCCGTATTTGGTAGATCTGGCCTTGTATCTGTAATGTAATGTATATTTCTCAAGGTTGTTCACCTCCCTCTAACCGTAACTGGTAACGATAATAAGCTGATATCACCTAAAAACCAGTTATCGAAGAAAATCTATGCAGAAGTGCTTTCAGTGCTCATTTTTTTTCCATACGAAATTCTTCTGCTAATTCATTCAAATGCTTCACATTAAATTCCTACATATTCGTAGTAATTATTATTCTGGAGATGTATCACAAGAGATAATGATCCAAGCCGTTTTATCATATTGTAATTCTGTGCAAAACAATCTCAGTGTGGTTGCAAACGGATCTCACTGTTCTGCACACTGATTTCATATAGCATTGGGACTTGTTCTTAAATTGTATGTACCCATTATCGATGTTTAAGAACTATGATTGTTTCTTTAATATAAATTCAGGAATCAATCAAGAATTTACTATAAAAACAAGCTCATTATAAGAATAAGCTTCCTGACGAACAATAAAATACCAAAGGTAATCATGCACAGTACCGAAACCACTATGCAACAGTATAGAAAGTCAAGTGTATACCAACACATTAGCAACTCGTGTCTAAGCTCTTTGGACCATCTGGCAGAAGCTTCACAACAAGATTTCAGGAGCACATAGATGTGCTGCGTCTCAAAACCATGAACGAATCTAGCCTTGTCACACACTCTGCCCAAAACAGTTATTCTATAAACAGCATAGAACGGAACCTCCAAATATTTCGTCTAGCCAACAAAGGCATGGCACTTGACATTTTTACAGAAACTGAAATCTTTATCAACACACAGCATCTGACTACCCACTCAAAGAACAGTAGGTTTAAGAAACAACTTTTCCCTTCAGAATTTTGAAGACTTAATAGTTTAAAACAGCAAATTAGTCAACTAACTACCCCCCCCCCCCCCTCGTCACACACAACCCAATGTCCCAGCCTCTCTCCCTCTCTTTACATCCTAACTATTAGATTTCCGTCTCCCTTTTCCGTAGAGTCTCATCGTAAATAACTTTAAATATCGTACCATAGAATACATCCTGTACTGTATGTCTAAATGTCCCAGCACGTGGTGGCCGAGCGGTTCTAGGCGCTCCAGTCCGGAACCGCGCTGCTGCTACGGTCGCAGGTTCGAATCCTGCCTCGGGCATGATTGTTTGTGATGTCCTTAGGTTTAAGTAGTTCTAATTCTAGGGGGCTGATGACCTCAGAAGTTGAGTCCCATAGTGCTCAGAGCCATTTGAACCATTTGTCCCAGCACTCTACTGTTAAAATAAATCAGTACCTGTATATACACTCCTGGAAATTGAAATAAGAACACCGTGAATTCATTGTCCCAGGAAGGGGAAACTTTATTGACACATTCCTGGGGTCAGATATATCACATGATCACACTGACAGAACCACAGGCACATAGACACAGGCAACAGAGCATGCACAATGTCGGCACTAGTACAGTGTATATCCGCCTTTCGCAGCAATGCAAGCTGCTATTCTCCCATGGAGACGATCGTAGAGATGCTGGATGTAGTCCTGTGGAACGGCTTGCCATGCCATTTCCACCTGGCGCCTCAGTTGGACCAGCGTTCGTGCTGGACGTGCAGACCGCGTGAGACGACGCTTCATCCAGTCCCAAACATGCTCAATGGGAGACAGATCCGGAGATCTTGCTGGCCAGGGTAGTTGACTTACACCTTCTAGAGCACGTTGGGTGGCACGGGATACATGCGGACGTGCATTGTCCTGTTGTAACAGCAAGTTCCCTTGCTGGTCTAGGAATGGTAGAACGATGGGTTCGATGACGGTTTGGATGTACCGTGCACTATTCAGTGTCCCCTCGACGATCACCAGTGGTGTACGGCCAGTGTAGGAGATCGCTCCCCACACCATGATGCCGGGTGTTGGCCCTGTGTGCCTCGGTCGTATGCAGTCCTGATTGTGGCGCTCACCTGCACGGCGCCAAACACGCATACGACCATCATTGGCACCAAGGCAGAAGCGACTCTCACCGCTGAAGACGACACGTCTCCATTCGTCCCTCCATTCACGTCTGTCGCGACACCACTGGAGGCGGGCTGCACGATGTTGGGGCGTGAGCGGAAGACGGCCTAACGGTGTGCGGGACCGTAGCCCAGCTTCATGGAGACGGTTGCGAATGGTCCTCGCCGATACCCCAGGAGCAACAGTGTCCCTAATTTGCTGGGAAGTGGCGGTGCGGTCCCCTACGGCACTGCGTAGGATCCTACGGTCTTGGCGTGCATCCGTGCGTCGCTGCGGTCCGGTCCCAGGTCGACGGGCACGTGCACCTTCCGCCGACCACTGGCGACAACATCGATGTACTGTGGAGACCTCACGCCCCACGTGTTGAGCAATTCGGCGGTACGTCCACCCGGCCTCCCGCATGCCCACTATACGCCCTCGCTCAAAGTCCGTCAACTGCACATACGGTTCACGTCCACGCTGTCGCGGCATGCTACCAGTGTTAAAGACTGCGATGGAGCTCCATATGCCACGGCAAACTGGCTGACACTGACGGCGGCGGTGCACAAATGCTGCGCAGCTAGCGCCATTCGATGGCCAACACCGCGGTTCCTGGTGTGTCCGCAGTGCCGTGCGTGTGATCATTGCTTGTACAGCCCTCTCGCAGTGTCCGGAGCAAGTATGGTGGGTCTGACACACCGGTGTCAATGTGTTCTTTTTTCCATTTCCAGGAGTGTATATTACCTGTAGCTGCTGTAAAAAGAATCTGCTTTCACTCATATTCCAGATAATTTTAATGTAAGAACAGACATAAGTGAGCAGCTTTTCTACTTCCATTCTTGTTGTTTTTTAAATGTAAGCACAAACAGCTGCAATTTTCTACAAATACTAATACTTCATTTTATTTTTGGGCATTCGTGTTAACGCCAGCTTTGACTGAAGTATTTGCCCACAAATTAACTCTATCATACACTGAAGGCCAAAGAAACTAGTATAGGCATGCGTATTCAAATACAGAGATATATAAACAGGCAGAATACGGCGCTGCGGTCGTTTACTGCTACTGTAATGGTAGATTATCAGGATTTACGTGAGTTTGAACGTCGTGTTACGATCATGGGATACAGTACCTCCGATATATTGATGAAGTGGGGATTTTCCGGTACAATAATTTCACGAGTGTACGGTGAATATCAGGAATCCGGTAAAGCATCAGATCTCCGACATTACTGCGGCCAAAAAAAATCCCGGAAGAATGGGACCAAGACGATTGAAGAGAATGGTTCAACGTGACACAACTGCTACTCTTCCGCAGATTGCAGCTGATTTCAATGCTGGGTCATTAACAAGTGTCAGCGTGCGAACCATTCAACGAAACACCATCGATATGGACTTTCGGAGCCGAAGGCCCACTCTTCTACAGTTGATGACTGCACGACACAAGGATTTACGCCTCGCCTGGTCCCGTCAACGCCGACGCTGGACTGTTGATGACTGGAAACATATTGCCTGATCGGAAGAGTCTCGTTTCCAATTATATCGAGCGGATGGACGTGTACGGGTACGGAGACAGCCTCAATATCCATGGACCCTGCACGACACCAGGGTACTGTTCAAGCTGCCAGAGGCTCTGTAACGGTTTGGGGCGTGTGCAGTTGGAGTGATGTGGGACCGCTGATAAGTCTAGATACGACTATGACATGTGACACGAACATAAGCATCCTGTCTGATCACCTGCATCCATTCATACCCATTGCGTATTCCGACGGACATGGGAAATTCCAGCAGGACAATGTGACGCCTCACCCGTCCGGAATTGCTACAGAATGGCTCCAGGAACAATCTTCTGAGTTTAAACACTTCCGCTGGCCACCAAACTCCCCAGACATGAACATTATGGAGGATATCTTGGATGTCTTGCAATGTGCTGTCCTGCACCCCTTCGTATTCTTACGGGTTTGTAGACAGCCCTGCAGGATTCATAGTGTCAATTCCCTCCAGCAGTAATTCAGGGGTTAGTCGAGTCCATGCCACGTCGTGATGCGGCATTTCAGGTGTATCAGTTTCTTTGGTTCTTCAGTGTATGTTAAGGTAAGAATAGAAATAAGACACCAGATCAGCTGAAGTTTGTTCTTTTAGTTTTTTATTGATTTATTCTGTTTTTGGGCATTGATATTAATGACAGTTTGATTAAAATATTTCCTCTTACATTGACCTTATTAGATGAAAACAGAAACATATAGTGTCTCTGCGTAAATTATATTTTCGTATGAGGTCCTTTGTAACGAGCACAGGTTGTACTGCACGTACTGGCCGGTGGCAAAGTTTCGTATCTACGGTATGTATGTGAGTGATGTGATACCAGCTGTCCACGACAGTGGAAGCTGATTGGGAGGTTTTGACAACAAAGCAGCCCATAGAGTCCCAGTAAATACAGACCTCATTTTCGGCTCTTAATCGACATATAAACAGTATACATGTCGACAGATTCAAGCACTTTCCATCTTCTGGCTCCAGAGCCAATCCCAAGAATTGTGCTTTGAAACAGTCTTGTAACCTGCTGTGCACCATCTGAAGAAAAGCCTGAAAAAGTTCGAAAACCGGTTTATGAAATAAATATCTATTTAAAAACAGTGACTGGTCGCAGTTTTCTGTATTTATATTATGATAGATGATTCCTCATCACGAAAGTCTTGAATGGATGGCGTTAAACTTGATCTACATCTACATTCATACTCCGCAAGCCACCTGAAGGTGTGTGGTGGAGGGTACCCTGAGTACCTCTATCGGTTCTCCCTTCTGTTCCAGTCTTGTATCGTTCGTGGAAAGAAGGATTGTCGGTATGCCTCCGTGTGGGCCTTATCTCTCTGATCTTATCCTCATGGTCTCTTCGCGAGATATACGTACGAGAGACTAATATACTGCTTGATTCATCGGTGAAGGTATGATCTCGAAACTTCAACAAAATCCCGTACCGAGCTACTGAGCGTCTCTCCTGCAGAGTTCATCTATCATCTCCGTAACGCTTTCGCGGTTACTAAATGATCCTGTAACGAAGCGCTCTGGTCTCCGTTGGATCTTCTCTGTGTCTTCTATCAAGCCTATCTGGTACGGATCCCACACCGGTGAGCAGTATTCAAGCAGTGGGCGAACAAGTATACTGTAACCTACTTCCTTTGTTTTCGGACTGCATTTCCTTAGCATTCTTGCAATGAATCTCTGTCTGGCGTCTGCTTTACCGACGATTAATTTTATATGGTCATTCCATTTTAAATCACTCCTAATGCCTACTCCCACATAATTTATGGAATTAACTGCTTCGAGTTGCTGACCTACTATATGGTAGCTAAATGATAAAGGACATTTCTTTCTATGTATTCGCAGTACATTACGTTTGTCTACATTGAGATTCATTTGCCATTCCCTGCACCATGCGTCAATTCGTTGCAGATTCTCCTGCATTTCAATACAATTTTCCATTATTACAACCTCTCGATATACTACAGCATCATCCGCAAATAGCCTCAGTGAAAATGGCTCTGAGCACTATCGGACTTAACGTCTGAGGTCATCAGTCCCCTAGAACTTAGAACTACTTAAACCTAACTAACCTAAGGACATCACACACATACATGCCCAAGGCAGGATTCGAACTTGGGACCGTAATGGTCACGCGGTTCCAGACTGAAGCTCCTAGAACCGCTCGGCCACTTCCGCCGGCTAGAATCGGTGAAAGTCCGATGTTATCCACAAGATCATTTATATATATTGTTGACAGCAACGGCCCTACGACACTCCCCTGCGGCACACCTGAAGTCACTCTTACTTCGGAAGACTTCTCTCCATTGAGAATGACATGCTGCGTTCTGTTATCTAGGAACTCTTCAATCCAATCACACAACTGGTCTGATAATCTATGTGCTCTTACTTTGTTCGTGAGGTTGTTGGCCTGAGAGTAACGACGAATGATGGTAAAACTCAAAATACTCTCTAGTCGTATTGCTTCTGGTCAGAGTTCTATCTCTACTGACATCATGCTTTTCACCCTCACGCAGATGACGACCGACTGGAGCGCCTGCACATAATCTACAAGTGCAAGATAGAACGTACAAAGAAGGCGCTGGACGCCTACTTTTCTTTGAAGAACGTCTTTCCTGAGCTGCTTCTGAACAGAGATCCCCTTGACAGCAACATCCGACAGAGCACCGAAACTGTGTGAGTATTATTCCCTGTCTAAATTCTGTCAATAGCTGTCGCGACAGGTAATAGGACAATATCTCTATTACACAGCTTTAGAACATTAATTTTATAAATGTCAGGGCTCTGCTGATATAAGCGAATATTTTAAGAATGTCTCAAGAGAGATACAGTTCTGCTTTCTACTGGTATCTGCAACAGGTGGTTTTACTGGTGGATAACATGTTTGTAAGTCATTAGTGTCTTTGTTAAGTCGCGGGTGCTGAATTCGAAAAAGAAATCCGTTCTTGCCTGTTGGTCTGTTATGACACCCTCTGTTCTATCTATTGAAATCCTTGAAAGCACTGCATGCTAGTTACTCTTCTGTTCTAAAATGGCTCTGAGCACTATGGGCCTCAACTTCTGAGGTCATTAGTCCCCTAGAACTTAGAACTACTTAAACCTAACTAACCTAAGGACATCACACACATCCATGCCCGAGGCAGGATTCGAACCTGCGACCGTAGCGGTCTCGCGGTTCCAGACTGCAGCGCCTAGAATCGCACGGCCACTTCGGCCGGCTACTGTTCTGTACCTAGATATGTGCGCAGGAGACAGTGGGCGTGGAAAGTGGCTGGGAGACGAGCGGGCGCGAATCCTTAACATTTAATAAATATGTTTATTAATCTGACTCAGTTACTCCGACGACATACATAGGGTTACATAAGTAAGGGGTTCAACGCTCAGATTATAAAAATGTCAAACTTAATATCGCTTGAAATAGAACACTCCGTAAAATAACCTGCGCCTTTGAATTTTTTTCAACCTTAATGTAGAAGGAGCATGAACAAATCACCACCAGTAATAAACAACTGTAAAAGCATGACAAGAAAAATAGGCAATTATTAATTCTCGGTCCAGAATGAAATACAGGGCGAGTCAAAACTGCTTGGACACCTTCATAAGTTGGAAGATTATAGGGAAAATTGAAATGTGATATGGTAACATAGGTTTGATGTGGGGCCGCAACTTTTGGTGTGAATGTCATTCATGGCCGCCATATTGAAATCCGCCATTTTGGATTCAAGTCATATTTTTCTTAAATGGGAAGGGGAGTATATGACACATCAAATAACACCTCTGCTTATGCAGTTGATCTGATGGAGACATACGAGAGCTTTAAACTGCTGCTCGTGTTTGTCCAGTATTAAGATGCTTTTACACCTGTGCGATTTCCCGTGTGCGCTAGGTGCATGCAGCCATTGCACGAAGAGGCAAGGAGTCGCATGCACCAGTGCAAAGTCGCGTATGCCTCTGAATTGTGCGCTCGCGGGCGCAGGAGTCTTCACTTAGGAGACGGGAGGACACATGCCTCTTCTTGCATGTGGAGCAAGTACATCCGCGCGGCAACTAGCCGCAAGGTGTACAGATGTAAACGCACCTTTACAAATACGTGTGGCGTATAAGTGAAGGTTCAAGGTATTAATGACTTTTATCGGCTTGTAGGACTGCTACTTTCTGTAAGAGTGAAACAGCAGAAGCTGAAAACGAGGAACCATTACTGGAAAAAAGTGGCCTGCTTTGGGTAGACTACTGCCTTGGCAGACGAATATGGTTAATACTTCTGACCCCGAAAATGTGTGTCTTCAGCCGCTTCACAGTGAACTGGATTCCGCCAAAACATTTGCGAAAGCCATGAACATAACTTCATGTGAATTCATGTACTTGCGAGAGTAGATTTCAAGGAGTGCTGAAGTCAAAATAAAGTGATTGTGCGTGTGTGTGTGTGTGTGTGTGTGTGTGTGTGTGTGTGTGTGTGTGGTGGGGGGGTGGGGGGAGGAGGATTTTGTACGTCTGCGAATTGGGAGATTAATATTTGATGAACATTTCCTTGATTTGTTGAGTGAAGTTCAAAAAATGGCAAGGCTTTCTTTAGCAAATGTCTGTAAGTGAATTTTTTGCAACTGTAAGGCAGAGAACCGTCGCAGTATTATATAGAAACTACAGAGATCGTACCACCTTTTGGGATGGAAGATGTCACTAAAAATACGTTTCTTGAACGATCGTTTGTTCTTCCCGGATAACAGTAGCGCCGTTAGCGACGAAACGTTATCAAGGCAAGACGGAGTGACGTAATGTTTTACAAATCTATGTCCTTGAGGGAAATTACTGCAGGAAACAGGAAAAAAAAATAATTTTGGGAACGATTGTTGATTCCGGAGTTATTCGTTTGTTTGATTTTTTTGTGCAGTAAAGCATGTCTTGCAGTTTGCTCTTGGAAATAATGTTGCGAGAGTGTGTCATTTTGCCTGAAACAAAAATACATAGGCTGCTGTAAACCAGAAAAGGAGAGGGGCAGAGAGGGAACGAGCATATGGACAGAGAGAGGCGACAGAGGAGACGGGCACAAAGAGTGGGTGGTAGAGAGAGGGGGTATTGGACAGTGAAGGAGGACATGGACTAACAGAAGACTGGAATATGTACAAGGGTCGACCAAAAAGTTTTGGTTTGAGGGCGTTGCTACAGCCTATATGCAACCCAACGTGACTCCGATGTGGGTACACAAGTACCGACGTATGGGCAAGGTGTTGAGTAGAGCCTTCGAAAGGAAAATTATTTATCGTCCTTATATCTATCAGCATAGCGCCGAGTACTCAGCTAGTAGAAGAACTAAGGAATAACTAGAAAATAAAATTACTCAATTATATAAATATACGTAGTACATGTTACGCGCTTTGTTGACATTCTTTGCAGCTACTGATCATAGTTATATAATTAATCATAGTGATCTAAGCTCACCAGGTAAAAGATCATCCAGTCCTTAAGAAAGCTCACTGGACGCTCCACCACTGATGCAAGGCTAGAAAGTGAGGTATCAGCCAGTGGATTGTATCGAATCAGCACAGTAAGATGATGTCGACATGGAGGCACCACTGAATGTTGTGACGGATGATGATGACCCAAAGCATGGGGATAGATGTCAGGGCACGTGGTTTTTTCATATACACTCGCACCTAGCGATTCCGCCGGTTTTGCCTTAACTAACACGTCGACGAAAGGTAGCGCTTTTTTAAGTTATGTCATGGATTATTAGTAGGTTGGATAGCGTACAAATAATCCAGGAACTCTTCCAGATTTTTAACGTCTCATCAGCGTACCAATACGACCACGTAGGTTTGACCTTGGCGGATTTTAGAGCTTTTGCTTCAAAGTTTTGTATATGTAAGTGCGCCCTGAAATGCAGTAAAGATTTCCCATCGCCATGTCATCTGTTGGTTCACAATGTTTCCCGTCGGAACAGAAATAAGTTGACGTCAGAAAGTGCCTATAAAGTTCAGTGAAACCATCTTCGAACTTTCCCGCGATTAGCTCGAAGAATTCAGAAAGTGGGATTATCGTATGGCCGGATACTGCATCGATACTGAGTATAATGTGCGTTTACCGGAGACACATCTGACGAAGATGGTGTACAATGAGAGCAAAGTTGCGAATTTGGTGTCCGCAGCGCCCCCCGGGATTAGCCGAGCGGTCGAAGGCGCAGCAGTCATGGACTGTGTGGGTGATCCCGGCGGAGGATCGAGTCCTCCCTCGGGCATGGGTTTATGTGTTTGTACTTAGGATAATTTAGGTTAAGTAGTGTGTAAGCTTAGGGACTGAAGACCTTAGCAGTTAAGTCCCATAAGATTTTACACACATTTGAGCAACATTTTTGCTGTTCGCTTTCCCCCAGATATAAGATATCTGAAGAAGACGATTGGATGAGCATCAAAATATTGTGCGTAAAATGGAAATAACAAATCGGTTGAACATCCTGAAGCACACCATCAATGATTCACTCCGGTAAAAACAGACATCCCACGAACCATAACATTTCTTTGGCATTCACGGTATGCAAGTGTTTCCTGTCTTCTGGATCTTCATATTGAGTATGCTGTGAACAATCACGTCCTTCAATATGACAGTAGAAATGTTCAGAGGGCTGCACACTTACGTTTCTGGTTCGATGACTACACAGGTAGCTCGACTGTTCTGCCAATTCAGGGATCTGAAACCTATTGAAAATGTGTGGGACTATCTGAAACGTAGCAGTCAATATCCCCACAGTTTCGTAGTTATACGGAATCTGTTCATCAGTGGGTGGTCTCAGCTGGAAACGGCATACCAGAAGGAATTTTGGAGTTCTCTTCGTCGTCCAAATGGTTCAAATGACTCCAAGCACGGCTTAACGTCTGAGGTCATCAATCCCCTAGACTTAGAACTACTTAAACCTAACTAACCTAAGGACATCACACACACCCATGCCCGAGGCAGGATTCGAACCTGCGACCGTAGCAGCAACGTGCTTCCGGACTGAAGCGCCCAGAACCCCTCTGCCTTAGCACCCGCCCTTCTTCGTCCAGTTGAAACCACTATCGAGGCAACAGGCGACGTTCCAAGGTATTAGAGGTATTAGCGTGGTATCTCATGGGTTGACTAGTTTTTGCACTCAGACCTCGAGGTAGAGAGACAGACAAGATATCTGCATCACGTAGCTATAAGTTGACACATTTCATGGTTTGTATGTAGACCAATGATAGTCACTGTGTTTCTCTTGCAGGATGTTCTACGGAATCCCTCAGCTGACGCCCGATGGCTTCCGCGTAACAACGATCGTGTTCATGCCTCCAACAAAGGAGATCGACGTCGCGGCTATCTGCAAGCACGTGATCATCGCCACAGAAACTATGCTGGCACTTGACTACGCTCTTGGCAATATTCTCATCGTCGATCTGAAGCACTTGGCCATGTCCCACATTCTGGCATTCGGGAGCAGTCTAGCTCGAAAAACTGTTTCTATTTATACGGTCAGTGGTAAATCTACTGTAAATTATACTTTCCCTCAGATCTGGTACGCTAGCAGAGCCTTTCAGTTTACCATCATCGTAGCCCTTCTTTCTAAGGTCTGGCCGGTGTGTCTGACCTAGTCGTTGAAACTTT
Source organism: Schistocerca cancellata (assembly GCF_023864275.1). NCBI lineage: Eukaryota > Metazoa > Arthropoda > Insecta > Orthoptera > Acrididae > Schistocerca > Schistocerca cancellata. The sequence continues at coordinate 613,557,417 of NC_064630.1, read as the reverse complement.
ATAATGCGTTTCGACATAGGGCGTTATTAAGATCTGGTACAAAACGTTGCCATAACGACAACAACGCGTATGTTTCACTATAATCGCTAATCAGACTCCCTAAGGTCTTCTACCAAAATCATTATCTGTAGACGGCGAGATATCTTGGCGAAATACGCACAGAATTAGCGAACCATGACACACAAATTTCGAATTCCTCAGCGACATTTTTTAGATGTGAAAAGTAGGAATGTATCTGCGTCTTGAGTGAGGAATAACGTATAATTCTCCCCTTCACGCGCGCACACACACACACACACACACATCCAAACATACACACAAAATTCAAGATTTCGCAACAAACGGTTGCTTCATCAGGAAAGAGGGAAGGAGAGGGAAAGACGAAAGGATGTGGGTTTTAAGGGAGAGGGTAAGGAGACATTCCAATCCCGAGAGCGGAAAGGCTTACCTCAGGGGGGAAAAGGAGAGGTATACACTCGCACACACACACATATCCATTCGCACATACACAGACTCAAGCAGTCTGTGTCTGTGTATGTGCGGATGGATATGTGTGTGTATGCGAGTGTATACCTGTCCTTCCCCCCCCCCCCCCCCCCCCCCGAGGTAAGTCTTTCCGCTCCCGGGATTGGAATGACTCCTTACCCTCTCCCTTAAAACCCACATCCTTTCGTCTTTCCCTCTCCTTGCCTCTTTCCTGATGAAGCAACCGTTTGTTGCGAAAGCTTGAATTTTGTGTATCCTTGTGTTTGTTTGTGTGTCTATCGACCTGCCAGCACTTTCGTTTGGTAAGTCACAACATCTTTGTTTTTAGATATATTTTTCCCACGTGGAATGTTTCCCTCTATCCTAGTTAAAGTTCCAGTTTCAAAAAGTTGTAGGAAGAGAACCACTCCTCAAAATCGCATCACATTTGAACAGAATATTGCTGACTCAGGGGAAACGTCATGGAGTAAAAAAAAAATTGAACACTAGCTAGGTGAGCCCATCCGCTACGGCAAGATCGTAACATATCAGATGGGGAAAATCGCTTTTTAATTGTTCTGAGACAAAAAAAAAAAACAAGTAAAAAGCAAAATTACATCTGTTTTAACTGTCCTAGGACCAAAATCGCCAAGAAAACTAAATTACAGCGGTGTCTAACTTTCGTGCACCGTTTTGTGCCACAAGTTGAAATCGAGGAACAGCGTCTTCCACAACACACTGGAGTGCGTCGGGGTTCACGATCAGAATGCAATGCACAATACGTGTCTTCAATGCGGGTACGTTTGTAATTATAGCACTGAACACAACAGCACTCAGATAACCCCACAGCCAGAACTCACACGGATTAGGGTCAGGTGAACTGGGCAACCAGGTTGCGGAGAAATGAAGGCTGATAATTTTAGCATTTCCAAAATGTCTCTCGAGCAGCTACTTCACTGGCTGTGCAACCTGCGGAGAGACGCATCTTGCATAAATATGATTCTTCCCCCATATCCACGCTGTTGAAAGGTTCATATCACGCTGGTGCGCAAAAACTTTCACCGCGTTAACCAGTAACGGCATAGGTAACATGACTCATCTCCTCGAGAAAATACGCCTTGCGACAAACGGTGCTGTCAAGCTACACCAATCGTCAATTGTGTAGAATGAAATGGTACCTGTTGATGTGCGTACGGATTTTCTTTTGCCCATGTTCTGCAATTGTGAGTACTGAAATGTCCACTGTGGGCTTCGTCTCTCCACAAAATGTTCAATGACCATTCACTGCCCGCATCCATGTGAGCAAGACATTCCAGAGCGAACGTTTACCTTGCTGGGTCATTTAATAAGAACAACAGTGCAGGATGTTTCGTAGGATATTATGCACTGAACGTTCAGCCGTCCGCGCAGCCCATGTTTGCACACCACCGCTCGACATGTTATGCAGTGTTGTGGCCACATCATCGACAAATGTACCAACTGTTTTCCTCCCTCTGCCACATTGCACTTAAAAAGAACCTGTGTTTTCGAATTTTGGAAACATTTTCTCCAGGTCGTTAGTAGACATCGGACCAATGCCTTTCTTTCATTCCCTTGAGTGTCTGGAACTTCTGCAGGACTACTGACGCACAGTAGCCGTTTTTGTAAAAGTACACCAGCAGCGCGCGATCATTCACAGAGACAGTCAGATTGGGCATCTCGGACGCATCTCTTGGATTCATATTCTGCGCTTACAGCGTTACCTATCGGTCAAATATTCGTTAATTTTTTTCCCTTTGCATCAATAACATGCTGTTCAAATTTGAGGTCATTCTATGCAGTGGTTCTCCTCCGACAGAGTTTTGAAACTGGAACTTTAATTATTGGCACAAACAAAAAAAATGTTGCACTGTAAATTATTCTTAAAACTTATAATAACAGCTCCTTATTACCACACAATTAATCACAAACTACCAAGAAAGTTAATGCAGTTCACATGTATTCTTCAAAAATAATGATAATAATCATTATAATAATCTGTACATGCAGCGCACGTCATAATTCCGTGAATTCAAATCCCTGAATTCACTGTTTATCATTATGTTCATGTTGTGGTCCCCACTTCGAAGACTTGTTTGATGTAGCTCTCCATTCTACTCTATCTACGAGAAACTACCGCAGCCTACATCGCTATGAACCTGCTTACTGTCTTCATCTCTAGGACTAACTCTACTATTCTTGCACTGCCACATTTCCCTTTAGTACTAAAGTCTCAGAAAGTGTCCTGGTGTCCTGTCAACCAATACCTTCTTTTAGTCAACTTGTGCTACAAATTTCTATTCTCACCAATTCTTTTCATTATCTCCTCATTAGATACACGATCTACGCATCCAATCTTCAGCATTCTTCTGTAGCACCACGCTTGAAAAGCTTCTATTCTCTTCTTGTCCAAACTGTTGACATATATTTTTCACCTCCATACATGCTTACACTTGCCAGAATGAGATTTTCACTCTGCCGCGGAGTGTGCGCTGTTATGAAACTTCCTGGCAGATTAAAATTGTGTGCTGGAAGGAGACTCGAACTCGGGACCTTTGCGTTTCGCGGGCAACTGGTCTATCAAGTGAGCTACCCAAGCACGACTCACGCTCCGTCCTCACAGCTTTACTTCCACCAATGCAATACCCTTTCTTTCAGGAGTGCTGGTCTTGCTTGGTTCGCAGGAGAGCTTCTGTAAAGTTTGGAAGGTAGGAGACGAGGTACTGGTGGAAGTAAGGCTGTGAGGTCGGGCTGGGTTAGCACTTGAGTGGGTAACCATCCTGACTGCCGAGCGCTATCGGCAAGCTACGTGGACTCAGCCCTTGTGAGGCAAACTGAGGAGCTACTTGATGGAGAAGTAGAGGCACCAGTCTCGTAAACTGACATACGGCCGGAAGAGCTGTATGCTGAGCACATGCCTCTCCATATCCGCATCCAATGGTGTCTGTGGTCTGAGGATGACACGGCGGCCGGTCGGTACCGTTGTGCCTTCATGGTCTGTTCACGCAGAGTTCAGTTTTATTTCCGGACGTTGCTGGTGCCCTTAGACATTCTCATTCTGAAACTTCTTTTAAAAACAAATTAATATAGAATCAATCCCATACGACATCCGTCCGCTCAGCAGTGTTCCTTAATACATAATTCTATCTCCGTTATTTATAAGAGCGGTACAAGTGAAATACTAACGTTCGTCATAGAAGAACCGTTACATATACAAGGGGGTCCATTGTCGTGACCGGGCCAAATATCTCACAAAATAAGCGTCAAACGAAGAACGAAACATGCCTAGCTTGAAGTGGGAAACCAGATGGCGCTATGGTTGGCCCGCTATGGTTGGCCCACTGCCATAGGTCAAACGGATATCAACTGCGTTTTTTTTTAAAAAGGAACCCCAATTTTTTATTACATATTCGTGTTTTTGTGTTAGCAGAAGAGCCAACATCGTGTTATGAGTGGATTGGATTGCATTGTTTGGGGGAAGAGACCAAACAGCGAGGTCATCGATCTCATCGGAGTAGGGAAGGACGGGGAAGGAATCGGCCGTGCCCTTTCAAAGGAACCATCCCGGAATTTTCCTGGAGCGATTTAGGGAAATCACGGAAAACCTAAATCAGGATGGCCGGACGCGGGATTGAACCGTCGTCCTCCCGAATACGAGTCCAGTGTGCTAACCACTACGCCACCTCGCTCGGTGTGTTATGAGTGGAGGCCGAAATGCACGGGTTTTAGCTCACGCAGGCTGGCGTGAGGAGGGAAGAACTATACTGACGTGAGGTCTGTAAATGACAATGAATTAGAATTCAGAAATCGGACGTAATTAGTTTGATACTTAACTTTAATCCATTAATGATGAACGTCGCTCTTGACGGTACATGATTCACAATATTATCTGTTCAGAATACATTTTTGAAGATTGTAATTATAATAACTGAATATGGTGCCTTGCTAGGACGTAGCAAATGACGTAGTTTAAGGCTATGCTAAACTGTCGTCTCTGCAAATGAGAGCATATGTAGACAGTGAACCATCGCTAGTAAAATCAGCTGTACAACTGGGGCGAGTGCTAGGGAGTCTCTCTAGACTAGACCTGCCGTGTGGCGGCGATCGGTCTGCAATCACTGATAGTGGAGACACGCGGGTCCGACGTATACTAACGGACCGCGGCCGATTTAAAGGCTACCACCTATCAGGTGTGGTGTCTGGCGGTAACACCACACGTGTAGTATGTAAAGAAATATAACTTTATGTTGGACCACTTTTTTCGCTTTGTAATAGTCATAAACATATGGTTCACAATTTTAGACCAACAGTTGGTAACATGTGGATTTTAAATTAAAATTAAGAACATAGGTACTTTTGAACATTTTATTTCGATTGTTCCAATGTGATACATGTACCTTTGTGAACTTATCATTTCTGAGAACGCATACATGTAACGATATTCCTCTCAACAGCGAGTAGTTCGCCTTCCGTAATGTTCGCACATGCATTGACAATGTGCTGACACATGTTGTCAGGCGTTGTCGGTGGATCACGATAGCAAATATCCTTCAAGTTTCCCCACAGAAAGAGATCCGGGGACGTCAGATCCGCTGAACGTTGGGGCGCGGTATGGTGCTTCGACGACCAATCCACCTGTCATGATATATGCTATTCAATACCGCTACAACCGCACGCGAGCTATGTGTCGGACATCCATCATGTTGGAAGTACATCGCCAATCTGTCATGCAGCGAAACATCTTGTAGTAACATCGGTAGAACATTACGTAGTCAGCATACATTGCACATTTAGATTGCCATCGATAAAATGGGGGCCAATTATCCTTCCTCCCATAATGCCGCACCATGCGTTAACCCACCAAGGTCGCAGCCATCGTTGATTTTCCGTTGCCCAATACTGCATATTATGCCGGTTTACGTTACTGCTGTTCGTGAATGACGCTTCGACGCTAAACAGAACGCGTGCAAAAAAAAAATCTGTCATCGTCCCTTAATTTCTCTTAAGCTGCAACCTCCCCTTAGAAAACTTTATGAATTATTGTGCTAATAAACCTCATACTTATTTGATTTTCAAACAGCTGAGCAAACCTGAACGTACTCAGACATTTCTCTCTTTACTTATTCTGATCATCACTAAACTGACACACAATATTTTTAGCGCAACGCAATCTGACTTTCAAAAATCCCTACAAAAGAATGGCCCTGACTAACAATAACCTATACCTTTCATGAATCACTTACCTCACAAAAATCTTCGTTATTCTAATTACTGCAATACAGCGAGCGCCACTACTGCCAGCTAAATAAAATATTCTAACTACTGTAGGCACTAACTACTGATAGGCATGGTTAGCAAATGAAAGATTTTGATAGAGAACAAACAATGTATTTACCTTAATAGTGTTCAAAAGACATGTTGTTGTTGTGGTGGTCTTCAATCCTAAAACTGGTTTGATGCAGCTCCCCATGCTACTCTATCCTGTGCAAGCTTCTTCATCTCCCAGTACCTACTGCAACCTACATCCTTCTGAATCTGCTTAGTGTATTCATCTCGTGGTCTCTCTCTACGATTTTTACCCTCCACACTGCCCTCCAATACTAAATTGGTGATCCCTCTATGTCTCAGAACATGTCCTACCAACCGATCCCTTCTTCTAGTTAATTTGTGCCACAAGCTCCTCTTCTCCCCAATTCTATTCAATACCTCCTCATTAGTTATGTGATCTACACATCTAACATTCAGCATTCTTCTGTAGCACCACATTTCGAAAGCTTCTATTCTCTTCGGCCGTGCGGTAGCGTTCTTGCTTCCCGCGCCCGGGTTCCCGGGCTCGATTCCCGGCGGGGTCTGGGATTTTCTCTGCTTCGTGATGACTGGGTGTTGTGTGATGTCCTTAAGTTAGTTAGGTTTAAGTAGTTCTACGTTCTAGGGGACTGATGACCATAGATGTTAAGTCCCATAGTGCTCAGAGCCATTTTTCAATTCTCTTCTTGTCTAAATTATTTATCGTCCACGTTTCACTTCCATACATGGCTACACTCCATACAAATACTTTCAGAAACGACTTTCTGACATTTAAATCTATACTCGATGTTAACAAATGTTTCTTCTTCAGAAACGCTTTCCTTGCCATTGCCAGTCTACTTTTTATATCCTCTCTACTTCGTCAGTTATTTTGCTACCCAAATAGCAGAGCTCCTTTACTACTTTAAGTGTCTCATTTCCTAATCTAATTCCCTCAGCATCACCCGACTTAATTCGACTACATTCCATTATCCTCCTTTTGCTTTTGTTGATGTTCCTCTTATACCCTCCTTTCAAGACACTATCCATTTGGTTCAAATGCTCTTCCAAGTCCTTTGCTGTCTCTGACTGAATTACAATGTCATCGGCGAACCTCAAAGTTTTTATTTCTTCACCATGGACTTTAATACCTACTCCGAACTTTTCTTTTGTTTCCTTCACTGCTTGCTCAATATACAGATTGAATAACATCGGGGAGAGGGTACAACCCTGTCTCACTCCCTTCCCAACCACTGCTTCCCTTTCATGTCCCTCGACTCTTATAACTGCCATCTGGTTTCTGTACAAATTGTAAATAGCCTTTCGCTCCCTGTATTTGACCCCTGCCACCTTCAGAATTTGAAAGAGAGTATTCCAGTCAACATTGTCAAAAGCTTTCTCTAAGTCTACAAATGCTAGAAACGTAGGTTTGCCTTTCCTTAATCTTTCTTCTAAGATACGTTGTAGAGTCAGTATTGCCACACGTGTTCCAACATTTCTACGGAATCCAAACTGATCTTCCCCGAGGTCGGCTTCTATCAGTTTTTCCATTCGTCTGTAAAGAATTCGCGTTAGTGTTTTGCAGCTGTGACTTATTCAACTGATAGTTCGGTAATTTTCACTTCTGTCAACACCTGCTTTCTTTGGGATTGGAATTATTATATTCATCTTGAAGCCTGAGGGTATTTGGCCTGTCTCATACATCTTGCTCACCAGATTGTAGAGTTTTGTCAGGACTGGCTCTCCCAAGGCTGTCAGTAGTTCCAATGGAATGTTGTCTACTCCCGGGGCTTTGTTTCGACTCAGGTCTTTCAGTGCTCTGTCGAACTCTTCACGCAGTATCATATCTACCATTTCATCTTCATCTACATCCTCTTCCATTTACAAAATATTGTCCTCAAGTACATCGCCCTTGTGTAGACCCTCTATATACTCCTTCCACCCTTCTGCTTTCCCTTCTTTGCTTATAACTGGGCTTCCATCTGAGTTCTTGATATTCATACAAGTGGTTCTCTTTTCTCCAAACGTCTCTTTAATATTCCTGTAAGCCTCTACATCCTTACATTTGTCCTCTAGCCATCCCTGCTTAGCCATTTGCACTTCCTGTCGATCTCATTTTTGAGACGTTTGTATTTTTTTTTGTCTGCTTCATTTACTGCATTTTTATATTTTCTCCCTTCATCAATTAAATTTAGTAATTCTTCTGTTACCCAAGGATTTCTACTAGCCCTCGTCTTTTTTCCTACTTGATCCTCTGCTGCCTTCACTACTTCATCTCTCAAAGCTACCCATTCTTCTTCTACTGTATGTCTTTCCCCCATTCTTGTCAATTGTTCCCTTATGGTTTCCCTGAAACTCTCTACAACCTCTGGTTTAGCCAGTTTATCCAGGTTCCATCTCCTTAAATTTCCACCTTTTTTGCAGTTTCTTCAGTTTTACTCTACAGTTCATAACTAATAGATTGTGGTGAGAGTCCGCATCTGCCCCTGGAAATGTCTTACAAGTTAAAAGCTGGTTTCTAAATCTCTGTCTTACCATTATATAATCTATCTGATACCTTTTAGTATCTCCGGGCTTCTTCCATGTATACAACATTCTGTTATGATTCTTGAACCAAGTGTTAGTTATGATTAAGTTGTGCTGTGCGCAAAATTCTACCAGGCGGCTTCCTCTTTCGCTTCTTACCCCCAATCCATATTCACCTACTATGTTTCCTTCTCTCCCTTTTCCTACTCTTGAATTCCAGTCACCCATGACTATTAAATTTTCGTCTCCCTTCACTATCTGAATAATTTCTTTTATTTCATCATACATTTCTTCAATTTCTTCGTCATCTGCAGAGCTAGTTGGCATATAAACTTGTACTACTGTAGTAGGCGTGGGCTTCGTATCTATCTTGGCCACAATAATGCGTTCACTATGCTGTTTGTAGTAGTTTACCAGCATTCCTATTTTCCTATTCATTATTAAACCTACTCCTGCATTAACCCTATTTGATTTTGTGTTTATAACCCTGTAGTCACGTGACCAAAAGTCTTGTTCCTCCTTCCACCGAACTTCACTAATTCGCACTATATCTAACTTTAATCTATCCATTTCCCTTTTAAAATTTTCTAACCTACCTGCCCGTTTAAGGGATCCGACATTCCACGCTGCGATCCGTAGAACGCCAGTTTTCTTTCTCCTGATAACGACATCCTCTTGAGTAGTCGCCGCCCGGAGATCTGAATGGGGGACTATTTTACCTCCGGAATATTTTACCCAAGAGGACACCATCATCATTTAATCATACAGTAAAGCTGCATGCCATCGGGAAAAATTACGGCTGAAGTTTCCCCTTGCTTTCAGCGGTTCGCAGTACAAGCACAGCAAGGCTGTTTTGGTTATTGTTACAAGGCCAGATCAGTCAATCATCCAGACTGTTGCCCCTGCAACTACTGAAAAGGCTGCTGCCCCTCTTCAGGAACCACACGTTTGTCTGGCCTCTCAACAGATACCCCTCCGTTGTGGTTGCACCTACGGTACGGCTATCTGTATCGCTGAGGCACGCAAGCCTCCCCACCAGAGGCAAGGTCCATGGTTCATGGGGGGGGGGGGGACTCTTAAACTATGAGATTGTTTTATGCAGGTCGCAACCCGAAAATTACGTGCCTGCTTTTCCTACACATCCGCATTAATGTAATCTTCCTCAATTTAGAACTTGCTTCCTTTTGTCACATCAACTACAAATTTTGTCAAGATCATGTCATATCCTTCAACAACTACTCAAGTTCGGGGCATTCCCATACGCTACAGCATCATCAGCAAACAATTGCAGATTACCGCCCATCCTGTCTACCAGATGATTTATGTCTGTAGAGAATAATAGCGGTACTATAACGCCTCCTTGAGGCACTCCTGGCGATTCCCTTGTCCCTGATGAACACTCGCCTTCGAGCACAACGTACTGAGTTCAGTTACTTAAGAAGTCTTCGAATCGGCGTACCTTCGTGTCTGGCGTCAACGGATAGGCTTTTCGTTATCGATCTCGGCAACTGTTACGGGTCGATACGAGGAGTTAGCGTTTCTGAGGAAGATGATAACAGTATTCGAACTTTTTCACTCTTAGTAATTACTCACTCAACTGTCTATATCCTGTTTCATTTACGAAACAACAAAACAAGAAATTAACCATATCTGCTTTGTGTTTGGAAATTCACACGTCATCACAACCAGATTTATCGCAAACTAACTTATTATTCCTTACGGTTATTAAAAATCTAGTAATATGACAATACGGCATGTACTGCTATTTACTTCCTGTGATGTTTTCTGCTTCATGACAGCTCATGAAATGTTGGGGTCGATCTGAAAGTCTCTAAGCCTTGATTGTAATATTAGAACCTGCCACATCACACAACTCTACCATGTGAAAGTGAAGATATGAAGCAGAAATCGGTTCCTTAGGGGCAAAACATAATTAGAATGCACATGTTTTAGATTTACACCTACCTCTGGAGTGTTGTGACAATTAACTGAAGAGCACAAAAACCTGTAATTAGGTACTCTGAAGTAACTGGTTGCTAATATTTGTGTATTCCGCTTGAAAATAATTTTCTGCAGTATGTATAAGCCTAGTAATAGATTCACTAAAATTCAATTAATGGTTGCCTATATTTTTGTATTTCCTTTAAAGTATTATTCTAAAAATACATTTCTGAGTCTAGTAATAATTTTGGTACAGTCCCCAATAATTGTTCTTTTGTGTTTGTGCTGTCCTCATCATTTCAGCATCATTCATGCAAGTGGAAGATTGGACTGATAAACGGTTGGGAATTTCTTCGGGAGCTGATAACCGTGCAGTTGAGCGACCCACAATCCAAACATCATCTTCATCATCATCATCAATCATCATCATCATTTTTTCAATTAATTTTCGAAACTTCTCATTATGACATTGGATTTTGAATAAGTACTTACCAATGTAATTCTATTTTTTTTGTGAATGTGAAGACGATATATAACCGAAGCGTCAAGCGAATACATCTCGTAAATGCTCCGGCGCTGGTGGACAAACTTGTTGCTGTGGTGAAAGTCCTGATGCCTGCTAAGCTAGTGAAAAGGGTAAGTAGCACACAATGACAATGCTCTTGAAATCAGATTGGAAAAGAGTACAGTGTCATTAAAATTTTTGGTGTAAAGTGGTAGTGAGCAGCCTGAATATGAATGCCGAGGCAGAATATTTGCTTCGATTTCCGCAGATACTCATTCACCGCGCTGGAAAAGACACGTTGCTCGACCACGTGCCCCGGGAATTTGTACCGAACGAGCTTGGAGGCAGTGCCGGGACCAGCGAGGAGCTGTTTGGTGAGCACCCACACTTCCAATTCCTGCCGTAGAACGCCAGTGTGTGAGAGAGGGACGTAAGCTATTGTCATAAATTTTTACACAACGTCGGTGGCACAGTCGACTACAGTCTCAACTACGACGTCATTAAAAGTCTAAAATTGCAATTCTAAATTTTATTCACTGGTAATCAATTTCAGTGATTTACCACCAAACCATCTGTTTCCTGCCAACATGGATTGAAAGTAAGTTGGTACCTCACTTGGCGGCACTCTGATGGTTAATAGCTCAAACCAGTTACTAACTGAAGACATTGAAATATCTCGAAGACTTCACATTGGATCAAGAAAAGCTGTAATTCCAATTTATTTGTTTCGCAGACAGAATCCAATGACACCGCACTCGACACCCCACCCCACCCCTTGCGTGGATGGCGGTGGGCACCTTTGAAATGTTCAATGGAATAACTGTTTTTTTATTGAAGATTAAGATTGTAAGGCAAAATCTACAAACAAGCATTTTCGTCGTTTCACCACAGATGGCGCTGTGATCGGAGGAACAGAAATGGGTACACAATCGTAATTTATGACATGCTGCTCAATGACCCTTGAATATCCAATGGCACGTGGGATCCCACCTCCATGCTAAGAGAGTAGGACAGGCCAGTATTTGATAACTTCTAATTAAAATTCCTCCGACATATCGAACAGTGTGGCCGTGGCTCGAGGCGAACGCTACCTTACTTTTCCAATTAGAGTAAGTGTTCAGGCGTTGTGCCGCCAACTTCAATACACTTAGTGGTCCACTTTGCAAATGACCGTACATAGGACAGAGGCATATCTGCGGGAATATCAGCACAGGCGTTTCTGTAGTAGAGAAAATGTTTTGTTGACGCTTACCTACACTGGGAGCAACAATAATGATACTATAGTAAGAGAAATCAGAGCTCGCACGGAAGGATGTAAGTGTTCGCTACTCCCGCATGGTTTTCGAGAGTGGAGTGGTAGAGAAATAGTCTGAAAGCATCAGCATCCGCTAGGCACTTACTGTGAATTACGGAGTTGTCCTTCAGAGGTATATGTAGTAGCAACGTGACTTACTGTAGGAGATACAAGCCATTATTTAATGGGTCCATTAACAAGTTAGGTTTGAATTTGAACACTGGAAAGGACGCCCACTTTATTTTCAGAAATCAAGTCCACTGAAGTAAGCGTAGACAGTGTAACACTACGGCAAGCTGTTTGAAACACAGTGCGCATGACTGAACTAAAAAGCCACTATACAGGATCTTTCTCAATTCCTATTTAAAGCTGCTAGGGTTGTAGACTGCACTTACTAGATAAAGGTTTAGTCAGGAATCCATGTCAGGAAATGCACCGTTTCGATGTAAAATAGGTTTGTAGATCGGATCACTTTAAAAGCTCCCTGTTCACGGTACACATACGGCGGAAACAATTGGTTGTGACATGTACGCTCTACAGGGGCCCGTGTGTGCAGTACTCGTCGTCGGATAGCCTTCCAGGTGACGACGTTCGTCCTCTTTAAAGTCGAGGTTGCGGTGCGTCAATGAAGTGCCTCCCAGTTGAGAACTTGCCAATACCTCACAGCTGTTCCTGTAGTCCGGTATGGCGTCATAACTGCTACAGGGACGACAGGATCACTTCTCAGTTTGCGAACCGTGAAAAGGAACATTTGAAAGCGATCCGATCTTCACACATATTACACCCAAACAGTAAATTTCTGAAAACGCCTTCTGTTGGGTTGACAGAAGCGCCAACATAGTGTTACTAGAGGAGGCCGAAATGCACGCGTTTACCTCACGCAGACTGGCGTGAGGACGGAAGAGCTATACTGACGCGAGGTCTGGAACATGACAAGGAATTAGAATTCAGACAGCGGACGTAGCTAGTTGATACTTAACTTTAATTCATTTATGATGAACGTCGCTCTTGACGGTACGTTGTTGTTGTTGAGGTCTTCAGTCCTGAGACTGGTTTGATGCAGCTCTCCATGCTACTCTATCCTGTGCAAGCTTCTTCATCTCCCAATACCTACTGCAACCTACATCCTTCTGAATCTGCTTAGTGTATTCATCTCTTGGTCTCCCTCTATGATTTTTACCCTCCACGCTGCCCTCCAATACTAAACTGGTGATCCCTTGATGCCTCAGAATATGTCCTACCAACCGATCCCTTCTTCTGGTCAAGTTGTGCCACAAACTTCTCTTCTCCCCAATCCTATTCAATACCTCCTCATTAGTTATGTGATCTACCCATTTAATCTTCAGCATTCTTCTGTAGCACCACATTTCGAAAGCTTCTATTCTCTTCTTGTCCAAACTATTTACCGTCCATGTTTCACTTCCATACATGGCTACACTCTATTCTCTTTTTGTCCAAACTATTTACCGTCCATGTTTCACTTCCATACATGGCTACACTCCATACAAATACTTTCAGAAATTACTTCCTGACACTTAAATCTATACTCGGTGTTAACAAATTTCTCTTCTTCAGAAACGCTTACCTTGCCATTGCCAGTCTACATTTTATATCCTCTCTACTTCGACCGTCATCAGTTATTTTGCTCCCCAAATAGCAAAACTCCGTTACTACTTTAAGTGTCTCATTTCCTAATCTAATACCCTCAACATCACCCGACTTAATTCGACTACATTCCATTATCCTCGTTTTGCTTTTGTTGATGTTCATCTTACATCCTCCCTTCAAGACACCATCCATTCCGTTCAACTGCTCTTCCAAGTCCTTTGCTGTCTCTGACAGAATTACAATGTCATCGGCGAACCTCAACGTTTTTATTTCTTCTCCATGGATTTTAATACCTACTCCGAATTTTTCTTTTGTTTCCTTTACTGCTTGCTCAATATACAGATTGAATAACATCGGGGAGAGGCTACAACCCTGTCTTACTCCCTTACCAACCACTACATGATTCACAATATTATCTGTTCAGATTATAGTACTGAATATGGCGCCTTGCTAGGTCGTAGCAATTGACGTAGCTGAAGGCTATGCCAAACTGTCGTCTCTGGAAATGAGAGCGTCTGTAGTCAGTGAACCATCGCTACCAAAGTCGGCTGTACAACTGGCGAGAGCTAATAGTAGCGACACGCGGGTCCGACGTATGCTAACGGACCGATTTAAAGGCTACCACCTAGCAAGTGTGATGTCTGGCGGTGACACCACACCTTCCTCATCGAAACTGTACCTACTAAGGTTCCTTTACAACATCTAGATGACTGTAACTGGAATTTTATAAGGAAAAATAGTTTTTCCACATAATATTTTTATGTAACGACGTTCCATCTACAAGAGTGACATGTAGTTGCGAGCTTACTTATTTAAACTTGAACTGGAATTTTGTTGGGACAGTCAAAATCTGCTTAGTATCTTTAGGGCAGTGTAATTTGACGCTTTGAAAACCTATCAGTACTTTATATTTTAAGCTGTTCCTTCACAAGGTGCTATGATCCCTAGTTTCCATGTCCTGAAACATTCCCCATTAGGTGGAATCTGACCCAAAAGTGAACTAAAAGCAATCTAGCAATGTCCATTTTGTAGTGACATCGACTTTCTCATTGTGCAATGGAACAGTAAACTGTGATGTGTACGAGAGCTACAGATGCATGCTACTCTCTTCCATCCCTTTTCCTATCACCACTCGTAGAATTCTAAGCAGGGTCCTAACACACCTATATTTTTATCCATATGGTAAGTTTGGTTGAAACTGCACCTATATTCCTCAGTTTTACATATATTTCTCAGCTTCCTCGTCATCATTAGCACAAATATTGATGCTGAGTGTGCCTTACCTGCACTGTAAATATCTTCTGGCAGTAAGTTAGGAGTGGTGCACTATATGTTGTGGTCCCCATAATAATTTTAACTCAGAGTCACGATGCAAAGAGAACCGGTGCTTAGAATGACGTCAAATCTGAACAGCATGTTACTGACGGAGGAGGAACGTCATGGGAAGAAAATTAGCGGGAAGTTTATTAATAGATGGTACCGTAAACCTGTTAGTGTAAATGATGTCTGCTGTAAATGACCGATGAGTCGGTGTACGACGACTATGGCTTGAGTTGTACATCATACCCTCCGTGCTGCTCAGCGTGCATGACCACACAAATCCGGCAGCAACAGTTGTGGTACAGCTAATTACGTAAGCCCATCCAACATGGCAACGCCGCACCACGTTAGGTGGAAAAAATCCATTCTTAATTGTGCTGAGATCGAAAACTGCAAGCAAACTGATATCGGTTTTTAATTTTACTGACGCCGAAAACTGCATAAAAAACAAAATTACAATGTTTTCTAGTCATCGTCAGACTCAGGTTAAGATCATGGGATCTGGACGGGCGACTGACATTTCTAGCATTTCTGAAATGCCTCTGTAGCACCCACTTGATTGGCTGTGCTATGTGCTAAGGAGCGCCATCTTGTATAAAAATTATCCAAGTCACACATCCCCACTTTTGAAGAGCTGGAACTGGCAATGGTGCCTTAATGACTCTCATAGTGCTTACCAGTGACGGTACGGGAAATAGGAACCACAGGACTCATCGAAAAAAACGGCCCAACGGTAAACGATGCCTTCAACCGCACAACACCGACACCTTTGCACAACGGTATGGACTGATGTGCGTGAGGGCTTTCATTGCCCATGGAAATGGGCGATTGTTCCATAAGCATTCATTGTCTGCTACCATTCGAGCAAGAGATTACGTAGCGAACGTTTATCTTGCTGACAGCTGACAGCAACTCCTCAGCATGGGTGGTTTCGTATGAATAGCAATTCAGGATGTTTCGTAGGATTTTATGCACTGTGTTCGCAGGCACATCCAACATTTGGGAACTCTCCATGCCCTGCGTGTTTGCACACAACCGCTCGAACCCTTCTGCAATTGTGTGACCACATTGTCGACACTCGTCACTTCAACTGCTTTCCTCCCTTTTCCTGACTGCACTTCAAAAGAACCCGTCTTTTCCAATTTTGTAACAATTTTCTACAGACTGTTAGGGGGACATTGGACCAATCCCTGTTTTTATACCATTTAGTGTCCCGATCTCCTGCGGGGTTACTAGTGCACAGTCACTGTTCTTGTGAAATAACTCTACCTGCAGGGCGGGGTCTTCCACGGAGACAGTTACGTTGGGAGTCACAGACGGAAACTGAGGAACAGCTGTGTGCCACTCTTCAGTTGGTGTCCTTATTCTGGCGTTTACAGTGGAACATATTTTGCAAATATTTCGTCAGTCTTTGTTCCACGACATTTTCCCGCGTCACTAACATACTGATCAAATTTGACGTCGTTCTCTGCAGTGGTTCTCTTTCTACATCGTTTGTAACTGGAACATTAATTACAGACACCGTGTACATACACTGATAAGCCAAAACATTATGATCACTGCCCACCGCAACCGTGGGTGTCAAATCCTGGAGATGCGGGCATGTGATGCGGCTACGAAATTATGTAAGTGGAGCACATGCGGACGGGCTGAGCACCTTAGCGAGGATACGGGCTGCAAATATGGAAATCCATTGAGATAAGGCACTTTAACAAAGATCATACTATTATTATTATGTAGAGCCTGTGATCGACTACCTCGAAAGCGGTGAAGCTGGTCGACTGTTCACGTGCTACTGTCGTGAGCGTCTATGGAAGGACTCTGACACCTGCGAACTACCTGCATTCCTTTATGGTTGAGGTCTTCACCGAGTGCAATGTTGTCTATCATCAGTATAATTGTCCGCGTCTCCAAGTCAGAACGTTGCTACAGAGGTTTCAGGAGAATTGCAGTGAACTCACGTTGGTGGCTAAATTCGCCTGATGTAAATTCTATGGAACGCCTACAGGTTGCTATCAGTTCGCCTGATGTATATCCTACGGAACCCCTACGGGTTGCTATTGCATACTCCATACGCAAATCAGCCACCAGTTATTTATGTGATTTACATGAACTGTGCATAAACATTTACTGCCGAATACCTCCACGACCCGACCAAAAAACTGTCGGGTCCTTGGTACGCAGAATCAGTGATGTATTTCTTTCCAAAGACGGTCAAACAAGCTGTTAACTAGGTGGCCATAATGTTTTGTGCCATCAGTGTGTATATGGGTATCCCTCCTAAGAGCCAACAAGTGCCTTTCTCCACTGTTTCAGCAGATTACTGAAATTTTGTTGCTGCAAATTGTGTTGGAGTCAGCCAAAACACATACTGCTCATCTCGTCGTTCATGCAACTTCTATTGTGGACGTAAGGCGTCTGCCTCTTTGCCATTATGAACATAATAATTTTCAAAGAGGAATTTTACCTTTCCATTCGACAGTGTGGCGCCATATTAGCCTCGTGCGACATTTGTTTTATCGATATGTTTTATTAGGGCCGGTAAAACACAGAGATAGGTACTCCAGTAAGAAAAGCATCGCTCTAGCCCACTCTAAATGCTACCACCATGCAGTAGCGCTGCTCAATCGCTGCTGGTGGTTTTTCTGGATCTACTGTCCCTGTTAACATATATCAAACAACGAATATCACTCTAGGCTAATTTCGAACCATTCTATAGCTTGGTCGTATAAAATTCCGCTTCAACAATAGTTTTGTTTCTAACGGGAAACAAACCGACGCTTTCCGTCGAAACTGGACGTCGCATGAAGGACGTCATGAGCAGTATTTGACTGTAGACAGACACTGAAAAAACGAAACTGCAAATAGCTCCCGAAACGCCATAGAAAATGCACCTGGCGACTCTTAGAAAGAACACCACATGTATATAATATGGTTCTATTTCAAATGTTTCCGTACCAAAATTTCAGGTACTAACGTGTTTGTTTCAGATGATTGTTCGGCAATAGTTCAAATGGCTCTGAGCACTATGGGACTCAACATCTTAGGTCATAAGTCCCCTAGAACTTAGAACTACTTAAACCCAACTAACCTAAGGACATCACACACACCCATGCCCGAGGCAGGATTCGAACCTGCGACCGTAGCAGTCCCGCGGTTCTGGACTGCAGCGCCGGAACCGCTAGACCACCGCAGCCGGCTTCGGCAATAGTCTAATCAAACAATAATGATTGTCCCCGTATAACTACACACAGTTGGTAGTCTCTGCTCCAAGTGACGATTATCTATAGATCTTCCTGCGTTTCGCTACTATTCTGTGGGTACATCTTCATCGTCCGCAAACACCGCCTGATGGTTCCAACTTTCTTCATTGGCTCATTTATATACAGTGTGATTAATGGGTCATTTACATATATCATGGACACTAGCAGTCATGAACACTCTGCTCGTGTACGTTACTTACATGTCTGAAGATTTCTCTTAGAAAATTTGAAAAAGGAAATGGATACATTACATTAGTGAAGTTCGAAGGCAAAAGAAATAGGACTTCACGTTAGGTGAACACAGGGTTACAAACACAAATTCAATTAGGGGTAATGCAGGAATAGGATTAATAATGAATAAGAAAATAGGAATATAGGTAAGCTACGACGAACAGCATAGTGAACGCAGTATTGTAGCCAGGATAGACACGAAGTCCATACCCACCACTGTAGTACATGTTCATATGCCAACTAGCTGTACACATGATGAAGAGATTGAAGAAACGTATGATGAGATAACAGAGATTATTTAGATCGTCAAGAGAGACGAAAATTTAATAGTGATGGGGGACTAGAATTCTATAGTACGAAAAGGAAGAGAAAGAAAAATAGTAGGTGAACGTGTACTGGGGAAAATAATGGAAGAGGAAACTGCCTGGTAGTGTTTTGCACAGAGCACAGTTCAATCATGACTAACAGTTGGTTTAAGAGCCATGAAAAAAGGTTATGCACTTGGAAGGGACCTGGAGATACATGAAGATTTTGAGATTGATTATGTAATACTAAGACAAAGATTTCGGAACCAGATTTTCAGTTGTAAGACTTTTTCAGCGGTAGATGTGGACTGTGAACACAATTTATTGGTTCTGAACTGTAGATTAAAACCAAAGAAACTGTAAAAATGTAGCAAATTAAGGAGATGGGACCTGCATAAGTTGAAAGAACAAGAGGTTGTTGAGAGTTTCAGAGGGAACATTAGCAGATGATTGACAAGAACAGGGGAGAGGAGTACAATAGAAGACGGTAACTTAAAGAAAAGAAATAGTGAAGGCAGCAGAGGATCAGACAAGTAAAAATATGAGACATAGTATAAATCCTTGGTTAATGCAGGATATATTGAATTAAACTAATGAAAGAGGAAAATATAAAAATACATTAAACGAAGCAGGCGAAACGGAATGCAAATGTCTAAAAATGGTGATGGCAGGAAGTGCACAATTGCTAAGCGCGAATGGCTAGAGGAAAAATGTAAGGACTTTGAAGTATATTTCAATAGGGGAAAGGTAGATACCGCCTATGGGAAAATTAAAGGAGCCTTTGGGAAAAGGAGAAGCAGCTGTAGGAATATCAATTGCTGACGTCGGAAACCAGTCTTAAGCAAAGAAGGGAAAGCTGAAAGGCGGAAGGAATATTCAGAGGATCTATACAATTGAGATTTACTTGAATACATTGTTATATAAATGGAAGAGGACGTAGATGAAGATGAGATGGGAGATCCAACAGAGCACTAAAAGACTGAAGTCGAAACAAGGCCCCAGGAGTAGACAACATGCCGTTTGAACCTGCCATGACATTTACATCTGGTGTGCGAGATGTATGAGACGGGGAAAATACCTCAGACTTCAAGAATAATGCAATAATTCGAGTTCCAAGGAAAGCAGGCGCTGACTGGTGTCAATATTACCGAACTATCAGTTTAATAAGTCATAGTAGGAAAATAATAACACGAGTACTTTATACTTTACAGAAGAATGGCAAAAGCAATAGAAGTCGACCTCTGCGAAGATCATTTTAGATTCCGGAGAAATGTAGAAACACGTGAAGCGATACTGACCCTACAACTTACTTGAGAGGATAGGTTAAGGAAAGGCAAACCTACGTTTATAGCATTTGTAGACTTAGAGAAAGGTTTTTACAACGTTGACTGGAACACTCTCTTTGGAACTGTGAAGGTGGCAGGGATAAAATACAGGAAACGAAAGGCTATTTACATCTTGTACAGAAACTTGATGCCAGTTAAAAGATTCGAGGGGCATGAAAGGGAAGCAGTGGTGGAGAAGGGAGTGAGACAAGGTTGTAGCCTATCACCCATGTCATTCAACCTGTACACTGAGCAAGCAGTAAAGGAAACCAAAGAAAGGTTTGGAATAGGAATTAAAGTTCAGGGAGAAGAAATAAAAACCTCTACTTTGCCGATAACATTGTAATTCTGACAGAGACAGCAAAGGTCTTGAAAGAGCAGTTTGACGAATGGACATTGTCTTGAAACGAGGATATAAAATGAACACTAACAAAAGCACAACAAGAATCATGGGAATATAGTCGAATTAGATCGTGTGATGCTGAGGGAATTAGATTATAAACGAGACACTTAATGTGGTAGATAAGTTTTGCTATTTGCGCGGAACAATAACAGATGATGGCCGAATTAGAGAGGATGTAAAATGTGGACTGGCAATATTAAGAAAAGCATTTCTGAAGAAAAGAAATTTGTTGACACCGAATACAGGTTTAAGTGACAGGAAGTGTTTTCTGAAAGTATTTGTATGGTTTGTGGCCATGGATGGAAGTGAAAGATAGACTATTAATAATTTAGATAAGAAGAAAATAGAAGCTTATGAAATGTGGTGCTACTGCAGAACGCTGGAGATTAGATGGGTAGATCACGTAGCTAATGAAGAGGTACTGAGTATAATTGAAGGGAAAAGAATTTTGTGGCACAACCTGACCAGACGAATGGATCGATAGGACACATTCTGAGACGTCGAGAAATCACCAATTTGCATAAGAGGGAAGTGTGGGAGGTTAAATTTGTGGAGGTATGCTAAGAGATGGATACAGTAACCAGATTCAAAAGAATGTAGTTTGCAGCTGTTATTCGAAGAGAAAGAGGCTTGCTCAGGATACGATAGCTTGGGAAGCTACATCGAACCAGTCTTCGGACTCAAAACCGCAACGAGAACAAAAAACTAACTGCTGCGGTCCACGTGCTGGTAACTCTTCAGCCCAGTCACAAAGTCGATCTACCGTTCTGTACTCTCATTTTCTCCACATTAGGTGACACTGTGGTAGCGTACCGAAGGCTTTCGGCAGTGGTGGCAGTTGGAATCAACCTGATCATCGGTGTCTACATCTTGAGTCTAGTGGACGAACGTAGCAATTTGCCTTCCACGCGTTGGTACTTGATCTCGAGAGAAGATATTTTCGGTACCCAGTAAGATCATAATAAGCGAGCACAAAACGTGTTCAAAATTTTACGCCAGATTCATGTTAGTGGTGTAGGCCCGTTGTAGGCATGTACATGTGTTCGAATCAAGCTTAATTCGCCCGGTAGCCAACTACAGATTGTTGCTACAGCTGTACCTACATATGCGTGACTACTCATTAAGTGCTCGGCAAAGGGTTCATGGAACTACTTTCAGGCTGTTTCTCCGCCGTTCCAACAGAGCGTGGGTTAAGAGAACACTGAAATCGGAGGAGGACGTTGGAGACTAAAATTTCGTGCAATTTGTCGCAAAGAAATACGCCACCACAACTCATGTATAGTATACGTTATACTTTCTCCCTTATTTTGTGATAATACAAAACGAGCTGCCCTTCTTCGTACTTTTTCCATATCCTTCATCAATCCTAAATGGTGAGGATCCCCTACTGCACAGCAGTACTGTACGAGAGGCCGGACCAGCGCAGTGTAGGCAATCTCTTTAGTAGCCCTGTTGCATTTTCTGAGTGTTCTGCCAATGAAGCGCAGTCTTTGGTTTGCCTTCCTAACAACATTATCTGTGTTATCTTTCCTATTTAAGCTGTTCGTAATATAGTTAATAGGTATTTGGTTGAAGCGACAGTCTTTAGGTTTGTGTGATTTATCGTGGAAGCGAAGTTTAATTAATTTCTTTCAGTACTCATGTGAAAGACCTTACACTTTTAATCACTTAGGGTCAGTTGCTACTTGTCGCAACATACAGATATCGTGTCTAAATAATTTCGTAATATAGATATCAGTATGTTGAATTATACTTTGTTATCCACCGAACGCATCAGAGATCGCTATCCTTAGGTTCATTTGAGATTTGTTCAGATTTTGCTTGTCTGTGAGGCCTTGACTGCTTTTAGATCTGCGATGAAACTGGTTTTCCTTTTGGAGTGGATTTCTAAATGACTGTTGAACCACGGAAGATCTTTCTCTTCCCTCATAACTTCGCTTATAACATACCAATCTAAGACGTACTTTATAGCACTTTTGAAATTTTCTCCACTTAAACTACACATTTTCAATCGCAGAGATGAAAGCTTGTTTTTGATTACTCAGGTAATTCAAAATTCGTTACTGGTCGCACTTTCTTAGCAGAAACATCTTCCAACTTGTCTATACATTCCTATTCACACCGGTAGAAATTGATGCTCCAACAGCCTTATCATGAATGTGCCTCTGCTCTAAAAGTTCTGTCTTTGTGTAACCTCTCATGTAACAAAGGGGTCGTCAGACTTTTTAATCACGAATTTTAATGAGTCTTAGGTATGTTGTAGAGGGGTCTCCCTCGAGTGCCTGGCTAGGATCTTTTGATAATACGGCCATTACTTTCGAGAAAATCGAAGCTGAAGTTTTATGCGTACCGCCTATAACCGTACCGTCTCTCGTCGTTAGACCAAGAGACGGTAGTGCAGAGGCCAAGGTTCATGATTCCCACGCTGCCGGTGTGGATTCAGATGTTTACGTTCCTTATTCGTGGGAAGTGTGAACTGGTCAGACTCCTCACGATCAACTTTTTGTAGATGAAACGGAAGCATCCATCTGCACCGTAAAAAGTATACCACTCAAATGTACTCCACCTGACTAACTCTGTGATGTATGTTTTATGGGCACGTTAAATTTTTCACGAAAAAAATTCAAAATACTTTCAACTTGCTAAAGACTGATAGAAAAATAGCTACGAGGGAAGACTGCGCAAAAATACATTCTCTGATTCTGTACCAAAGAAGAGTGTTTTTGAATGCAACCGATCTGTGATTTCAGTAACACTTCTGAAAGATCCGTGTCCCCGCAAGGCAGTAGCTTTCATTGCATGAGCGCTTTGCTCTACTAATTTGTTTTTCGGTTGCTTCTATGAAAAATACCACCTGGAATTCCGTTCTAGCACACAACGTGATGGAGCGAGTAAGACAATACTGTTTCCTATGCTGTAAAAACTGAATACACATTTGAAGAAATTTGTTTTAATGATTGATTTATTAATGAAATTAATATGGCGAAGAAGACTATTTTTTAAAAAATTTTGTGTGACATATGTTTTTTATTTATCTAGATGAAATCAAAAAAGTGGTATATGGGCGGAATTTGAACAACAACCATCAGCATGGCACCCATGAATCTTAGCCGTTGCACTACGCTCGGTTGCTCTAAACTGTGGATAACTTTACGGTATAAAACATCAGCATCGAATTTCTTGGAAGCTAGTATCCGTCACATAAAAACCTGCTATCCAGTTACTCAGGATAGTTCCCTCTGCCACATACCACTCATCCATATCCCTGTTTAACAGGTCTGAAGGTCCCCTTGTAACATACAATTGTCAGAAGTCGCTTCTCAAATTAACTGCTCCCAGGCCTTACCAAATAATTTATTTAGAATATCACATGAATGTTCGCCCTTAACAGCCTCTCCAAATACATTGAAGAGCCAAAGAAACTGGTTCACCTGCCTAATGTCATGTAGGGCCCCCGCAAACACTCAGGAACCGCCACGCCACCTGGTATCGACTCGACTAATGTCTGTAGTAGTGCTGGAGGGAACTGACACCATGAATCCTTCAGGGCTGTCCATAATTTAGCAAGAGTACGAGGGGGTGGAGATCTGTTTTGAGCAGCAGGTTGCAAGGCATCCCAGATACGCTCAATAATGTTCATGTCTGGGGAGTTTGGTGCCCAACGTAAGTTCTTAAATTCAGAAGAGTGTTCCTGGACCCACTCTGCAGCAATTCTGCACGTGTGGTATGTCGCATAGTCGTGCTGGAATTGCCCAAGTCAGTCGAATTGCACAATCGACATGAATGGATGAATGCAGATGATCAGACAGGATGCTTACGTGTGTGTCACATGTCAGAGTCGTATCTAGATATACCAGGGGGCCAATATGACTCCAAAGATATATCACGGGTCCCACTTGACTCTGAAACGTCCCCTTAGAAAATTTATACAAGACTATGCTTAAACTGACACACAATATTTTTTTAGCGCAACGCAATCTGACTTTCAATAATCCCTACAAAAGAATGGCCCTGACTAACATTAACCTATACCTTTCACAAATCACTTACCTCACAAAAATCTTCGTTACTCGAACTACAGCAATACAGCGAGCGCCACTACTGCCAGCTAAATAAAAGATTCAAACTACTGAAGGCACTAACTACTGATAGGCATAGTTAGCAAATGAAAGATTTTGATGGAGAACAAACAATGTATTTACCTCAATAGTGTCCACAAGTCATAATGTATATAGCAGTTCATGATATCCAGTATTACAAATTTCAAAACTCCGCCATCTCTCTCCCCACATCAACCACTGCTGACGGCTCACCTCCAACTGCGCAACGCTACGCACTGTTCACATCCAGCCGCTGCCCAACACTACAATGGCAGACAACAATGCAAACTAGCCACAGACTGCACACAGCACAGCCAGTGATTTTCATACCGAGCGCTACGTAACGTTGCCAATAAGAAAACATAAAGAGCCTACTTACAACTCCAACTGCACATCCCCCACAACATTACAGAGCACCCACCATCTTGGACAGTCCCCTGCTGACATGCAGGTCCATGGATTCATGACGTTGTCTCCATACCCGTACACGTCCGTCTATTAGATTCGATTTGAAACGACACTCGTCCGACCAGGCAACATATTTCCAGTCATAAACAGTCCAATGTCGGTGTTGACGGGCCCAGGCGACGCGTAAAGCTTTGTGTCGTGCAGTCGTCATGGGTACACGAGTTACGAGAACCCACATCGATGCTGTTTTGTTCATTGGTTCGCACGCTGACACTTGTTGATGGCTCAGCATTGAAATCTGCAGCAATTTGCGGAAGAGTAGCAGTTGTGTCACGTTGAACCATTCTCTTCTATCGTCTTGGTCCCATTCTTCCGGGATTTTTTTTGGCCCTAGTGATGTCGGAGATCTGATGCTTTACCGGATTCCTGATATTCACCGTACACTTGTGAAATTGTTGTACCGGAAAATCCCCACTTCATCGATAACTCGGAGGTGCTCGGAGGTTGCACTTCTGCCATGTTGAACGATTGTCTTCACTCGTCATTGGTCCAGTTCTTGCGAGATCTCTTTCCGGTCGCAGTGATGTCGAAGATTTGATATTATACCGGATTCCTCACATTCAGGGTTGTTGTTTTGTGGTGGTGGTCTTCAGTCCCGAGACTGGTTTGATGCAGCTCTCCAGGCTACTGTATCCTGTGCAAGCTTCTTCATCTCCCAGTACCTACTGCAACCTACATCCTTCTGAATCCGTTTAGTGTATTCATCTCTTAGTCTCCCTCCACGCTGCCCTCCAATACCAAATTGGTGCTCCCTTGACGCCTCAGAATATTCCCTACCAGCCGATCCTTTCTTCTAGTCAACATGTGCCACAAATTTCTCTTCTCTCCAGTTCTATTCAACACCTCCTCATTAGTTATGTGACCTACCCAAATAATCTTCAGCATTCTTCTGTAGCACCACATTTCGAAAGCTTCTATTCTCTTCTTGTCTAAACTATTTATCATCCACGGTTCACTTCCATACATGGCTATACTCCATACAAATACTTTCAGAAACGACTTCCTGACAGTTAAATCTATGCTCGATGTTAACAAATTCTCTTCTTGAGAAACGCTTTCCTTGCTGTTGCTAGTCTACATTTTATATCCTCTTCATTTCAACCTTCATCAGTTATTTTGCTCCGCAAATAGTTAAACTCATCTACTACTTTAAGCGTCTCATTACCTGATCTACTTTCCGCAGCATCACCCGATTTAATTCGACTACATTCAATTATCCTCGTTTTTCTTTTGTTGATGTTCATCTTATATACTCCTTTCGAGACACTGTCCATTCCGTTCAGCTGCTCTTCCAGGTCCTTTGCTGTCTCTGACACAATTGCAATGTCATCGGCGAACGTCAAAGTTTTATTTCTTCTCCAAGGATTTTAATTCCTACTCCGAATTTTTCTTTTGTTTCCTTTACTGCTTGCTCAATATACAGATTGAATAACTTCGGTGAGAGGCTACAACCCTGTCTCACTCCCTTCCCAACCACTGCTTCCCTTTCATGCCCCTCGACTCTTATAACTGCCATCTGGTTTCTGTACAAACTGTAAATAGCCTTTCGCTCCCTGTATTTTACCCCTGCCACCTTCAGAATTTGAAAGAGAGTATTCCAGTCAACATTGTCAAAAGCTCTCTCTAAGTTTACAAATGCTAGGAACGTAGCTTTACCTTTCCTTACTCTATTTTATAAGATAAGTCGTTGGGTCAATATTGCCTCACGTGTTCCAACAATTCTACGGAATCCAAACTGATCTTTCCCGAGATCGGCTTCTACCTGTTTTTCCATTCGTCTGTAAAGAATTTGTGTTAGTATTTTGCAGCCGTGGCTTATTAAACTGATGGTTCGGTAATGTTCACGTCTGTCAACAACCGCTTTCTTTGAGATTGGAATTAACATATTCTTCTTGAAGTTTGAGGGTATTTCGCCTGTCTCATATGTCTCACATATCTTGCTCACTAGATGGTAGAGTTTTGTTAGGCCTGGCTGTCCCAAGGCTTTCAGCCTTTTTTCGACTTAGGTCTTCCAGTGACCTGTCAAACTCTTTACGCAGTAACATATCTCCTATTTTATCTTCATCTACATTCTCTTCCATTTCCATAATATTGTCCTCAAGAACATCGCCCTTGTATGGACCCTCTATTCCTCCTTCCACCTTTCTGCTTTCCCTTCTTTTCTTATAACTGGGTTTCCAGTTGAGCTCTTGATATTGATGCAAGTGTTTCTCTTTTCTCCAACGGTGTCCACTAGTGTTCAGGGTACACTCGTGAAATGGTCGTGCGGGAGAGACCCCACTTCATCGCTTCTTCGAAAATTCTCTCGTTTGCGACTATAACAACACGTAACAAACTCACTTAAACCGTGATAACCTGCCATTGTAGCAGCATTAAACGATCTAACAACTGCGCTAGACACCTGCTGTCTTTCATAGCTGTTTTCGACCATAGCGCCGTATTTTGCCTGTCTACATATCTCTGTATTTGAAATACTCATACCTATATCAGTTTCTTTGGCGCTTCAGTGTATTTGTGAGCCCTGTATTAATACAGAGCTACCATAAACGAGTCGTTCGTCGTTTTCAAAGTTCTTTATTTCCCGAAGTATTAGATGTATAAATGTGATTGATGCATAAGCAGAGTCGTAATCTCTCTCCCCCCCCCCCCCTCCCGCCTCTCAGTGGACGTTACGAGTGTAGTGCTTCTACAAAATGGTTGTTAAGCAAGGAAAGAGCTTGTGTTTTGGAATACGCTCTTACAACAGGACTGCGGGAATTCAGAAGGAATTAAGGAAAAGAACCACCATGTAAACGGAGAACTCTGAATTGATATCGACAATTGAGGGGCACGTTGTCTCTGTAAACGGAAAGGAACCGGTCGACATGGTGAGCCAGATGCAACCGTGCCTTAGAGAGGGTGAGGGGAATTTTCGTATGCAGTTCTCTCCCGCTCTCCGCAACACCGCCTGTCCCCAAAAAAATCAATTGCCAGAGTAAGCCGTGAACCTGAAACATTGCAGAAACTGTCAGAAAGAACTTGCGACACCGATTACATTTCAAACCGTAGTGTCTGTAGCTCTTCCAACAGATAAAACCGGAATATTACGACCAGCGCCTTCAGTTTTTCAGTACACTGCAGGATGAACATTCCACCTTCGACCTGATTTTCAGGTCCCTTTATCTGGAAAGGTTAATCGTCACAGTGTGAGAGTTTGTGTGTCACTTAGAATCCTCGTGAAACTGCGGCGCATGGGCGAAATTCGCCGAAGCTGTGTGGATGTTTTGTTCCTTTGTGAAAAGACTGTGACAGGTACGGCTTACCTTGGTATGTTGCAGTTCTTGTTGTTGTTCCCACAAAAGACTACTGACTCCGTAAGTCTTACCTTCCAAGACGTAACACCCACTTGCATCCAAGTCCGAAGCAAACTACGCATCGTCATTCAGAATATGCAGGCAACGCAATATCTTATTTATCTGCCGGTACCGGGCAAGCGACTTTCAAGTAAAATGTGTCACCTGTGCGGGAATATACGTGATGAGTACAGGTTGTAGACATGTGCTTGACGACATATGAAAGTTTAGATCTGTCCTCGAGCCGTGCTCAGGTAGCCAAACAGTAAGGCGACCGCTAGCGACAAACCGGCACGAATTTTCCTGTCTACATTCCATTCGCAATTGCGAAAACATTTAATGGTGAAGATGAAGTGCCTCTGTTCTCTTGCCTCCCCCCCCCCTCACCCAAATCGTGTGACCTTCCTCCTTAGGCCTTTTTCCATTTGGGTATATTGAGGATCGCGTTTACGAACATCCCGCCTCCCCCTTCTTACTGCCTAGAAACTAGTGCAGCTCAGAGAAAGCATCAATGCCGCTGTGTTGACCATTGACAATGTATTGATACAAAATCTATGCAATGAATTTGGCTACCGTTTGGAGGTGTGGCGTGTGACCAGAGGGGTACTCATCAAATATTTTGTAAGTGTAAAATGCAAACTTGGTGAGTTTACTGTTCTATTCACGCTTCGATCATATTTGTAAATGTAATACTTTGAACGATATATAGAGTTCTTGAAACAAATGAAGTATTTATAGTAGCCCTTTACAAGAGCATAACATTCGCGTTCTTCTTTCTTCAGAAATTTTCTGAAATGTACCACCTTCTCAGCTCATGAGGAAGAAGCTCTATAAAAACGTCTAATAATCATGCTGGATTAATCATTAAGACGTCTTCACATTCATTATAATTTACGGCTATAAGCACATCTCTACCGTCGTTGATATTTGCGTCAAATGTTCCAAGCGGAATTTAAAATTGTGTAGTATTCATTTCTAGTTATAGCTAGTTTTCTGTTCGTAACACATTGTGTTCAGTAATACAATTTACAAGCGAGATTAATTATGGGATCTATACATGGACACTTCTGCAGTTAAGTAATATTATATCTTTATTTTCATTCTCCTATCTGCTGTAGCAAATGCTACCCTGTGCAATTAATGAGATAATATTAACCCTCAACAAATAAATTATAATAAGTGTAAAAGGGTTTGTCTATTCTAAAAACACCTACGTATGCACGCCACATCTGCTGGGCTAACATTCTATTTGGACAGTAGAACTCAATACATTCTTTAAATTCTGTGTATTGAGATCTGTTGTTCATTTCGTGTTTTTAATGGTACGCCGAGTAATATGAGACATAATGTGCTGTACGTATTCACACAGGCACACGCAAACACTGCAAAGTACTATCTGCAATTGCCTGATGATTAGTAACAATCGATTTTGGCGGCAATAATAAATACTCGTAATGTCTGATAGTAGTGCGATATGATATGCGACAAAAACTGTACTACTTACCGAATTTGTGGAACTGTATAAAGGCAAAGACAAAGGAGATTCGTTCGCTATGTAAAGGTGAATTAACATTGGTAACATTCTAAAAATTGCACAAACATGCTACTTTTAGGTAGTTTCAAATAATTAAACAATCCAAGTGTGTCTCTCTCTTAATTATACTATCATCTGAGCATATCTCATGTTCAATTATGACTTAATACCACATGTTATGACTGAAATTTACTAAATTCATCCATTTCAAATAATTAATGTAGAAACAAACTGTAATGCTAACGGCAGATACCCTTATTCATAGTATATAACATTTAAGATATTTTGCTATATGTGGACTGAAACTTAAAGTAGAAGTGTTCTTCCAGTTTGAGAATCGCAAGCAGTTTTAGATCAAAGAAAAGTTTACACTTTGAAAAAATTTATCAAATATCGAATTTAATGATTGTAATCTGGTTACTCTGTTTCCTGTCTATCTTTTGCTATACGCACATAAACTGCAGTCCCTTGGAACTATTCTGTCTCTATGGAACTACTGTAGGGGTTTTGATATCGCATTCACAAATAAATAGACTGAATTACTAGGATGGTTTGTGTGAAAAATTTATGTATATTTCGTGCAAACTGGTTAAACTATGACGAGTTGTAGTACACCACTACCGCCATTGACATCTGGCGGTGGATGGCAGAACTCGAAAGGAAAGCTCCCGACCGCATGATGTGTTCGCTACGATTTGCTCAGTTTAGAATGCCTTTGCCTATTCAGATTTGTTTTGACACTTTCCTGGTAAACGAATCTACACAGGTGAGGAAGAGGTGTAGCGTTCTGAGATTGCAAAAAGATCGATGCATTAGCTACATTTTGTACACAGTAGTATACACCTAAGGCGCACCAACTGAAAAACTGCAGCAGTGCTCACAGATTGGTAGATTAGTGATCTTCTTAAGGAGGAAAACAGACATGGGTGTGATCTCCTTGATACCTCAAACACACAAAATGGAATGGGGTTCAGAAATGAGAATAGACGGTTTAGAAAGACTCAAATAGACGACTGGGAGACGCATATCGAAAAAAAGACGATATCGTCAGATTTTCAATTTGTACTTCCCTCAGATTAGCAGTCGTATTACTCACTCACAGTTCGCTGGAAATTCTTTGAAGAGTGAGAAGTTACTTAACTTCCAAGCTTCGTAATAAATATGAACAATAACGAAAAGGGAATACCTTCATCATCAAGCTGCAATGTGAGCCGACGAAATGCAAAACAACCAAGTATTTGTATCGTGTACTTCCCCTGCAGTTATTTGAGAGCAGCTGCATAGCTAAAAAAGGCGCGAATCTAAAACTAAGAATTTTCAAAGAATTATTTCATCATCAGGGATTACAGCTTTGCTTCGTTTACTTAAAAAAAATTCTCCAGCAGCACCGCATGCGTCAACTCTCAGATCTCCGATCTTCTTGAATCAAACCTAGATGCAGACACGATTCTTTCTGTAGCCGGATGAAAAAGTGTGCTACAAAAAGTCCATGACAAAGAATTGCGGCAATAAATCTGCACAATGAATCAGTGCTTTGCAAGGTGAGTGGTGTCAGGTGCTTCACTCCTACAACAGGTGTGGGTAATTTTATTTCGT
The DNA here is from genome assembly GCF_023864275.1 of Schistocerca cancellata. NCBI lineage: Eukaryota > Metazoa > Arthropoda > Insecta > Orthoptera > Acrididae > Schistocerca > Schistocerca cancellata. The sequence continues at coordinate 613,525,897 of NC_064630.1, read as the reverse complement.
TTGTGACCGTAGACATGGTGCGGTTTCGTGCAGGAAAACGCCAATTAAGAGTGTAACACATGCCATTCGTACCTCCTGAGAACGTTTCTGGTGTGCCGCTTAGATCAATTTATTTGTGATAATCTGCTATGTAACGCTGGCCTCTAATTTTTATTCAAAACTCTGCGCAGGGGCTTACAAACAACATTACTACTACGTCACACAAGTAGTCCAGCCGTATCTGCTTAGTGCTACCTGTGCAAAGCCGGGGCTGGTCGTTATCTCAACGTAATTTGCAGAAGATGTACTAGTGTCTTCAAGGATTCTGTTACCATATGTAATAAGAGCTTGTCAATTAAAGGTGTCGGCTAGCTAGTCAATCAACCTGCTTGGAAAAAACAACCATACATAACACAGACATCAATCGACGAAGTGTGAAAACGGCTAACACGGACGCTGTGGAAGATGCTATTATAAAACTGTAGTGTGTCAGAGACCAGAAGCTAATACTCACCAAGTAATCTATCGGGAAATTTCAGAAAGTTCTCACCAGTAAGGGCACTGCAAGGAGCAAAACTTTTAGATGACAATCTGAGAACAAATAAAACAAATGGATAGATAAACCAAAGGATAATAATATAATATATAATAATATAACTGGAACACATGAGGCAATACTGACCTTACACTTATCTTAGGAGAAAGATTAAAGAAAGGTAAACCTACGTCCCTAGCATTTGTAGACTTAGAGAAAGCTTTTGAAAATGTTGACTGGCATACTCTCTTTCACATTCTGAGGGTGGTAGGGGTAAAATACAGGGGGCGAAAGGCTATTTACGATTTGTACAGAAACCAGATGCCAGTTATAAGAGTCGAGGGACATGAAAGGGAAGCAGTGGTTGGGAAGGGAGTGAGACAGGGTTGTAGCCTCTCCCCGATATTATTCAATCTGTATATTGAGCAAGGAGTAAATGAAACAAACGAATAATTCGGAGTAGGTATTAAAATCCATGGAGAAGAAATAAAAACTTTGAGGTTCGCCGATGACATTGTAATTCTGTCAGAGAGAGCAAAGGACTTGGAAGAGCAGTTGAACGGAATGGACAGTGTCTTGAAAGGAGGATATAAGATGAACATCAACAAAAGCAAAACGAGGATAATGGAATGTAGTCGAATTAAGTCGGGTGATGCTGAGGGAAATAAATTAGGAAATGAGACACTTAGAGTAGTAAAGGAGTTTTGCTACTTGAGGAGCAATATAACTGATGATGGTGGAAGTAGAGAGGATATAAAGTGTAGACTGGCAATGGCAAAAGAAGCGCTTCTGAAGAAGAGAAATTTGTTAACATCGAGTATAGATTTAAGTGTCAGGAAGTATTTGCATGGAGTGTAGGCATGTATAGAAGTGAAACATGGATGATATATGGTTTAGACATGGAGAGAATAGCAGCTTTCGAAATGTGGTGCTACAGAAGAGTATAGATTTAAGTGTCAGGAAGTATTTGTATGGAGTGTAGGCATGTATAGAAGTGAAACATGGATGATATATGGTTTAGAGATGGAGAGAATAGAAGCTTTCGAAATGTGGTGCTACAGAAGAATGCTGAAGATTAGATGGGTAGATCACGTAACTAATGAGGAGGTACTGAATAGAATTGGGAAGAAGAGGAGTTTGTGGCACAACTTGACAAGAAGAACGGACCAGTTGGTAGGACATATTCTGAGGAATCAAGGGATCACAAATTTTGTATTGGAGGACAGCGTGGAGGGTAAAAATCGTAGACGTAGACCAAACAGACTAGCAGATCCAGAAGGATGTTGGTTGCAGTAGGTACTGGGAGATGAAGAAGCTTGTACAGGATAGAGTAGCATGGAAAGCTGCATCAAACCAGTCTCAGGACTGAAGACCACAACAACAATACAATAAATTCTGCAGTCAGACCCCAAGATAAGGTAGGACCAACCACCTGGTATTTCATAGTCAACCTGTAGCGGCGTTGAACGCCAGTGTGGAGGGACAAACAGCTCTCCCAGTCGATAATGATCTCAGCGGCCTCTTCATCAAACAATTCCTGATTTCGCCTGCTACTAAAATCTTAACCTCATTCATGCTATCCTCTGACTGGCAGTCGTACAAAAAACGAAAAACTCTTTCTTTAATAAAATTTAACTTATTTTTTCCTCTACAGTTATGTCTCTGAGCCTCTTTGTTGTCAAATATTGATTCGCAGGTAACCTACGAATGTCGGAATATCTCATAGTTATCCAGGAACGTCGTTACGCAGAAGCGCTGCTCAGGACTCGGCCGGTGTTCGGGTGCTAAGCCGCCGCCGCCTGTCGCATTGTTGCAGAGCTGAGTTTGGCGACAATGGCCGGCATCAGGGAGTGGCTGGTCCGCCAGGACGAGATGGTGTCGGACGAGAGCAGGCGGCCTCGCAGACAGCCCGGGTTCTCGCTGCTCAGGAAGCTCGATGTCGACTGACGGCGCGCCGGCACCGCCAGCAACACATCGCACCCCGTCCGTCACCAGCTGAGAGCGACGGCCGCTGGAACACACTGACACGTACGCTAGCTGGAGAGTGCTCAGATTTTGCGAGTGTGATTGCTAAGGGTCTTACGGTATCTAGGAAAATAATATTCTCCACACTGGCAGTAATGAAGGTTCTCAACATCCATTCTGAATTAGTCTCACAAATTCAGTCACAGTTGATTTGTACTCAGTACTAGCTGGCACTGGCTACTTCATCCATCCCTCAGGATTTAAGATTCTCGTAGTTTTTCTATATAATTTAAGATGACCCCAGTATAATTGCTTAACCAAAATGCTGTCGATATCCGTCGCAAATGTGATCTAATCAGACATTGTGCCCTTTCGCTTATGACCCTGATGTCGACAAAACGTTACACTTAATGAACAGCTATAGAATTCACACTCCAGCTAGTTTCACAACTAATGTCGAAAGAATTCTTTTCCTATGTTTGACCTGTCAAGTAGAAATTCCCCTACCTGCACTTAGCAGTGCAAAACATACGGACGCAAATGACTTTCTTATTAAGTATCACTGCCATTTAACATAGCTCAATGAAAGCTGGACCATACCCAGAAAGAACTCCCACAGTATTATGCAAAATACATTCCTGATATTGTCAGTCTGGAGGTGAATTGCAGCATATGATAACTGAAGAAAACTTCACAAACCAAGATCGTAAAAAAAAAGCATTTCTTAGGATGACCGGTTACGATAGAGTCATCACCGCGTCTTATGGTTTGAAATTTTTACAAGATATTGTACATTTTCCATTGCAGCACATATGGACAAATATTGTAAAAATTTTAGAGCATAAGATCCTATGACGACAGCATAGAACTGTCGAAACTGGTAATCCAACAAAGTGCTTTTTTACGATCTTGGATTGTGAGGTTTTCTTCAGTTATCGTACTCACTAGAAGATAACTGGGAGAAACACGCCATGAGAAGAACAGAAATGGCACTTTTATTCATAGACAATAATTTGACTGTTGTCTCATTCCAAGCACGTTACACAGGAATAGGATGTGCTGAGTTGATGCATCAGGCAAGTCTTGCACGTTGGTATTCCACTGGGATATGGAAGTGGCACTCCAAATCATAGCCCCTTGCCACTTTATGAATGGTCACCTCCGAACTGTGGAAAACAACGAAGTGGACCACTCTGTGGCACCATATGTTGCTGAACGTAACAGGCTTGATGTCAATGATTGCTCCACAACCCAGGCTATCTTGGTGTTCCCCTCCACCACCAGTGTTTTTGAAACGCGATGATGGGAATTATCCCTATAACTCATTCTCCCGAAATTAACCCGGCCTCAATCTATAATAACCTCTTGTAGTTTCCACACTCTCTGTCCTGCCACCTCCTCCCAGTCACGACTGTTCATCCTAACAGTGTGCCACTTTCCTCCAGTGCAACTACTACTTCCACTGGGATATGGAAGTGGCACTCCATATCACAGCCCCTTGCCACTTTATGAATGGTCACCTCCGAACTCTGTCTGCTCCTCTCCTTTTCCGCTCCCTATTTCGCCCTCCCCTCCCGCAGACCCCCCTGACCCTGTGCCTGAGAGCCTAGTCCTGTCGTCTTCTAGTAACTGCTTGCTCCACCGACAGCACTCTTCTCTCCCACCACCTGTACTCTGCTACCCCTCCCCCTTCCCTGCTTTCGTTCAGTGTAATACTTGTAGTCTGATCAGAGTGGCTAGAGATAGTGGCCATGTGTGCATGAGGTGTGATTGCTTGTGTGAATGTGTCTGTGTTTTCCTTTCTTTTCTGAAGAAGGCTTTGGCCTAAAGGTTAGTGCAATAGTCTTCCCATTGCGCCTGTCTGCAACTCTACGTGTCATCTTTACTGTGGGTAGCACTCTATCCTTTTTATATGCCACAATTTACAATTTAAATCCACCGTAATCTCACATCAAACTGAATGGAAGCAAAGGACGAGGAAAAATGAGGAAATATCATCCAGTGGTATTGTTCTTATTGTTTTTGTGGTGTGTGAATCCTACTGCTGCATCTCATTGATTGTGGGTTTGCACAATAACGCTTGTGTTGTATGTAAGATGTTATTTTGGCATCGTTTACTATGTTGTGCTGATCTTCAAGCATTCATTATCCAGTGATGAAATATGTCGTATGTGAAGTTTAGCATTTTTGTATGGAGTATTTTCATAGTACTGTGCAACTCCAAAATCAATGCGATGCAGCATCCTCACCCCCACAACACAACAACTCATAATGTCGCTAGACATGGAGAAAGGAGCCCCATTATAAAACTAACAGACTGATAATCCATCGTCAATTAATGTACAGAAGTGGAAGAGATGCAAATTCTGTTGTGGAAGCTATTTTCTACATTCATAATCAGACAGTTTTAGTGAATATAGTTGATCAATCTGTATTTAATCATATTACACAAACCTGGCTCTGTATACATATGCTCGATGCGATTGAGGAATTATACTTTTACCAGCGTGGCACACCAGCAAATTACCACCAAATACTGCTCTTAACGAGCATGGGACGCAATGGCAATGCGTTAGTGAGTTTCCGTCATATTCTTCAGCTATATCATCGTTGGTGCATTATGTCCAAGAAAGTTTAGGGGACTTGTGAACATATAAATGAAGTTACGCAGAGTTACATTCGAGATAAAACTGAAGCGACATCTTCCAAAAATGTGTAATCATTTTGTTATACTTTACTGAAATAGAAATACATAATAAATAATTGTGGTATCTCTGGAAGCCTGCAATGACTACAATTAATCTAGTTATGTTTGAATACATTTAGCGTTATAATACCTTACACTGCCTCTCCATCCCTGAAAAGCGGATGCAGCATATTGGCATACTCTGTAGGTGACGAATATGAGCTGCACATTTGTGAACATACAACATACATACAGAATAGTAGAGGTACATATTATATACGAACATTGCAAATATTCAGTCTATTGTATGAACAATTCACATCAAATAATTCTTTTCTCCAAAGCGTGAAGTACTGCATGACCAAAATTTAAATGCAGGTTGACATTTATTACCTGAAAAAATTCTTCTTACACCTCTAAACTAAACGACTGAGAACCCACATCTGTATCATGTCGTTATTTCCACAGAGTAGTCAAGCAATTCTATAATTTTCTGATTTGCTATGTGTTGCAAGTGTAAATTTTTTGGATACTTAAACACAAAAGTAGAGTTTTGTTGCGTTGAGAAATATTTACTGCTGTGATTTTGTGATTTATAATTTACTTCTCTTTGGACTGCTACAGAAAAATGTGTTACATAATGATTTGTTTTTGATGAATTTTTGAGGAATTATATTGTTCTAGTTGTCTAGTGTTTAACACTTCTCGAGTTTCATTTTATATTCGTTTCATGTAATTTAGTTTTGGAACTTGTGTAAATAAAGGTACTGTTTTGATGTTCTTCTGACAAAAATATAAAGGACATTATGAAAGCTGTGGATGAATTCGCCACTTCAAAGCTGAGTGGAGTGAGTTAGTCACATGTATCCCAACGCATGTGGCGTTTAAATACATCTTACTCCTAGACACAAACTGACCCAAAAAATTAGAGGGATATTTCAGGAGGAAACACACCACACTTGTATGGAAATACACTATACCTGACCAGGAGAAGACATCTCATGAAGAACACCAAAAACGTTAATAGGTACTCTATAATAAGCCAATGGGGACAGCGAAAGAATGACTCTAACATGTCAATATGTACTTAGAATGTGAAGACCAAAATTAAACAGCACAATTTCTTAGTTTCAATAACAAAACATGGATTCATACAAAATTGTGATTAACATCCTAAACTGTGATGGGCAACTCAATGCAAATACCCTCAAATAATAGGAACAACAGGTAGGAACCATGAAATTAAGATGACATTTATTTGGACATTCCATGAGTCATACAAGGTCAAGAGTGATGCCTGACATATTATCGCACAGTACATGAGACAGTCGTAGGGCCAAAACAATGCATGGGATATAATTCAACACTATACCTGAAACTATAAAACATAGTCACTTCACAAAAGCCCTGTATCTGCTAAAGAAGAATGTCACAAATGAGGTTATTTCAGAAGATAAGCATGTGTTGGTTGCTTTCTTTTTATTCCACCATAATATACTTTGTGCACAAATATTACTAAAGCTAATTGATAAATGCATGTAACTGGTAATTAACATTCAATAAACTACTGCGGTACAGTTACTTTCATATCGGCAATTATAAGAGTCACTATCTGAATTAGAAAACGATTTGCGTGGTTTTCAGAGAATACGTTTTTCATCGGACATCTGATCAATAAATTATACATCTTGATAAATTTTCAAAACTAATAAAGTTATTTTAATCATTAACAATTTGCTACTGTTCACTGACATTCTGTAGAATTCAACTTACGTTTGCATTGTCTGAAACTCGTCAAGATATAAGTATCTTAATTAAAAATTTTATTTCAAGATGCCAATTTGGAATATAAGTCGTTATGGTATCAAAGTTTTGGTACTCTACATGTTAATGTGAACTCTGTATACGTTTATGTATTCAGAAACCAATTCTACTACTTTTGTAATCATACAGCTAATATCGAATTGCAGTTGAAGGACGTAATAAAAGAAGTGTCCAAATATGTACGTCTTTGCCCGAAATGGGAAAATTCTCTCTGGTTTCCCTGAATTATCAGGCTTCGTAGAAAGATATGCAGGATACGGAGTTAACGATCTTTATCAGTAGGAAAAGTCTTCTAGATGCATATTATAACTTGAAATAATTGATATTTGAGCTCTTCGATGGTTTTGGTCTGTACGACGGCCTGATATACTCTAGCAAAAAGTTATTAGTGTACATTGAGAATACTACTTCATACTGTGAATTATCTCTTAAATTAATAATTGCCAGCTGGAAATCAAACTCAACAAAAGTTTATCATGGACTATCATCTGCTACGAAACACTGATTCAATCAATAAAAGTAGTTACCTGCCATTTTTGATTATTTTATCCGCAACAAATTTAAAGTACTAATACGTCAAGCAAATTTTGTAAACTAACGTCAATAATGCTAGATGCACTTCTGTTTAGTTATGCCTTACTGGTTTCGATATTCAGCAGCAAACGTTTGGCGAATTGCACTGGCGAATTTCACTGTGAAATCAGAAAATTTGCTCTTATGACCGAATATTCTAACGATAAAGAAGTAAGGAGTATTCGTTTATGTGATTGGCATCTCTAAAAGCACAACAAAGTAGAAGTTATTCCCTTCTTCTTGTCCATGTTTCCCACATGCTCCTTCCTTCGCCGAAGCTGCGGCGAATCTCCTTTCTAATCTTCAGTCAGTTTCATTTTCAGCGTCCTCCTACAGCACCACATCTCATTGCTTCGATTCTCTTCCTTTCCGATTTTCTCACAGTTCATGATACACTATCATACAGTAAATGCTGTGCTCCAAAGATACGTTATCCTAAATAACTTCGTCTATGGCTGATGTCTGATAATACCAGGTGTTTCATGGGTACCAACGCTCTCTTTGTAAGTGCTCTCTTCGTCCGTCATATGTTATTTCGCTTCCAGGGTAGCAGAATTCTTCAACTTCGCCTACTTTGTGGAGCGCAATTTTGGTATTTGTTTTATTACTAGTCTCATTTCCGCAAATTTTCATTACTTTCGTATTTCTTCGGTTGACTCGCAATCCATATTCCGTATTTTTCAGACTGTTCATTCCATCCAGAATGGCCTGTAACTACTACACCCTTGTACAAAGGATAGAAATGTCATCTATAAATCCTGTCACCATAATTTTTCCGCCCTGAATTTTTATACCCCTCTTGAACTTTACTTTTATGTCCATCATTGCTTCATCTATGTGTAGATCGAGCAATAGGCGTGAAAGAATACATCCATGCCTTACACCGCTTTTAATCAGAGCACTTATTCACGGTTCGTCCTCTCTTATTGTTCTCTTGTCGGTGTTGTCAATATTGAAAATCATCCAACTTTTACTCCTATTCACTCCTATTTTTCTTAGAATTTCGAACCTCTTGCCCCATTTTATATTGTCGAACATTTTTTCCTTCCTGGCAAGTCCTATGAACGATGTATCGATTTTTCTTAACTCTTACTTCCATCATCAATCGCAACGTCAGAATTACCTTTCCACCTTTACGAAAACCACACTGATAGTTGTTTAACTCTAATTTTTTCCATTGTCTTGCATAAAATTCTTGTCAGCAACTTCGAAGCATGAACCGTTAAGCTCATAGTGCGATAGTTCTTACATTTATCAGCCCATGCTGTACACGGAATCCGTGGATAATATTTCACAGAAGTCTGGCGGTATACCTACTCGAGTAGTCGCTTTGTTGCCACTGGGTCATCTATGTCTTACACATCGATTGCACATTTCTTACATTCACCACCCCCACCCTGAAGAGGGGTTGCACTATACATACTGTTCTACACCTATCCGTTCTCTCCTCTGTAATTAATAAAGGAATTCCAACTGCAATCTTAATGTTGGCACCCTTGCTTTTAATTTCACTGACGATTGTTTTGACTTTTCTAAAAGTTGCATCAGACCTTCTGATGACCATTTCTTTCTCAATTTCTTCACACTTTCGCTTTGGCTTTTCTACACCTTTGTTTATTTCGTTTCTGAATGACTTACATTTCTGACTAGATGAATTTCCCGGAATATAACTGTACTTCCTTCTTCCTTCGACTAATTGGAGTATTTCTTCTATTATGGAACGTTTCTTCATAAAATTGTTTTTCTGTCGAATATCCGTGATTGCCCTTAAGAGACGTCCACTTCCACTTCAAATATACCGCCTACTCTGTTGTTCTTCATCGCAGTACACCGAACCTTTGCAAACTTCAAATGCGTATCATCACTCCTCAATGCTTCAGTATTCCACTTCCACATTGGTTCTTCCGGACGATTTTCTAAACTTCAACTACTCTTCATCATATCTTAATTTTGATGTGAGTCTATTTGTTCTCCTCAGTATGTCTTAGAATCCAATAACAGAATATTCGCTTTTGCCATCTGAAATTTTTTGCAGAACTCAGTCTTTCTCCTCTCTCGTTTCTGCGGCCAAGCCCACAGTCTCCCGTAACCCTTTCTTGCGTTTCCTTCCCTAGAAGCGCGTGCAAACCCCCACGACTATTACGATATGGCAGTGGCTGTGTCATTCTGATTACGATGCAAAGTTAGTTTCGACATGCATGTATCGTATTTCTCAGCCGATACCGCGCAAGCGACTTTCAATTACAGCGTCTGACCTGAACCGGAATATACATCTTGGATGTACGAGTCCAGGTCGTAGACTCTTGGTTGACAACGTATGAATGTTCGGGTCTGGCCGTAAGTCGTGCATGGATAGACAAATGATAAGGTGACCGCTCACGGAAAGCGGGAAATCCGGGTTCGAATCCCGGTCCGCCACAAATTTCCATTGTCGTCATTCTATTCTGCAGCTGATGGTTGTCAACAATCGCAATTGCGAATACATTTGATGTATCTCACGATTATTAGATTTTCATCTCCCTTTGCATACTGATTAACCAGTTCAATATCCTCTGTCTCTTCATTTTATGCCTGCTACTTCGGCATGTATTCTTGAACTATTGTTGTTAGGTTGGTTGGCTGTCACTTCTGATGAGAACAACCTTCTCATTCACCCGTTTCACAGTATCTCACTTTCCTGGCCTATCTTCCCACTCGTTACGATTTCTACCCCCCGCTACACTAGTCTTTACGCCACCTCAAGAATCACTTAGTACTGACTATACAAATGCCTGGCTTTATAAGGAACAGCTAAGCCATTGTCCGCTTTCATTTTAACACACTATGCATATTCACTGTGCTAGCTTGGTTGCTGGTAGCACTATGGAACTCAGGGGTGATTTCTTTCGCTTATTTCATGCGAACTTTAGGAACAACCTCCGCAATTATTGACGTTCCCTGTCCGTCAGTGAACGAGGTCCACCCGGTCTTTAACAGTAGCTGTTCCTTCGCGTTTTCACTTCTCAACCACATCACCAAATTCGACTTTGGCAGCTTCGGAAGTGTTGAGTGTCTCTGATGTATCTGTTACTCAAGTGACATCCAAGATTTGTCCACCCTCAAACGATCGATCTTTTCTGCTGTTACTCTTCTCTATTCACAACGCGATACTCCCCACCGCCTTTTATACCGACAGCTCCATCTCACGTCACATCGATCTGTCAATTCCGCATTACTGACAGGTACGCGGATACTTTTGCTTAGACAGCGCATCTTTGTTGGTCCTGTTTCTACGATGTCCGTCCCTCTTCGACTGAACAGCCTACTGTGGTATTCATTATCGCGGCCGCTACGGTCGCAGGTTCGAATCCTGCCTCGGGCATGGATGTGTGTGCTGTCCTTAGGTTAGTTAGGTTTAAGTAGTTCTAAGTTCTAGGGGACTGATGACCTTAGAAGTTAAGTCCCATAGTGCTCAGAGCCATTTGAACCATTTGAGCCATCAATATCCCACTTCTTTGCAGACTGATTCTTCCGGACGGTCTCTTAAACTTAGGCCTGGTCTTAATCATCTCTAAACTGTGACTTTTGTCTAAATCTTCTGATATAAGTATCACTGGCTGATCATAATGGAATACAACTAGAATCTTCCTGTGTCTTTCGGCTTTTTCCAGTTATAACTAGTCCTCTTGTAATCTGGAACAGTGTATTGCTACTCCTAGCTGAAATTTACTCCTGAACTCAATTAGTCTTCCTCCACTATAGTCCCTACTAGCAAATGCATATTCTCCTGAAACTCTTTCTTCTATTCCTGCCCCTACTGCCACGTTCCACGCGTTCTAAGTCTCCATGATTATTAGATAATTGCCTCAATTGTAATTACCTGGTCAGAATCTTGATACACTTTCTTTGTCGCTTCATGTTCGCTTGTAAGGTCGGCATACATAGCTGAACTATTTTTGTTGGTGTTGCTTTGGTGTCCACTTTGATGAGAACAATTCAGTCACTGAACTGTCCACTCTCTACCCTCCCTTCCTGTTCGTAACGAATCCTACTCCAATTAAACTATTTTCTGCTGCTGTTGATATTTCCCTATACTCATCTGACCAGAAATCCTTGTCTTCTTTCCACTTCATCTTAATGATGCCCACTATATCTAGACTGAGCCTCAGTATTTTCCTTTTCAGGTTTTCTATCTTTTTTACCTCGTTCAAGCTTTTGACATTCCACGCTCCGATTCGAAGTACGTTACCCTTTCGTTGTTTATTCAATACCTTTCTCATGGATGCCTCCCCTTAGGCAGACTTTTCCCAGAAATCTGAGAGGGGAACAGCTGTAGAAACCTTTGCTAACGGAAATATCATTGTGACCGCTTTTCAGCCACTTACAAATTTTCCTGTGGATGTACATTATGTACCTTGAACGTAGTGATTTGCGTTCCATAAGCATCCTCACTCAGATGGTCATTGCTGATCATTCTTATTATGGATACATTTTTTCCATCCCAACGTCATGCTACTGTTGCTATTAATGAACATAATTATCCAAGCAAATCTTGAATAGTTTTAACAACACTACAGTACTTATAACTTAAGAAAGAGACTACAACCGGCGTCTGTACAAAAATTTCTGATGTTCTCCTCTATTTCAGTTCGAAAAGACGTTAGAAAAGCCTTAATGAAGACTGACACTATGTATCACAGACTCTTTAGTCCATCCAAAATTTATAAAATTTATCTTCCTCTCAGACCTATTCTTAGTGCTGTCAGTTCATCCCTGTATCGTGCAGCAACATACACTATCTGATCAAAAGTATCCGGACACCTTGCTGAAAATGACTTACAAATCCGTGGCGCCCTCCATCGGTAATGCTGGAATTCAACGTGGTACTTGCCCACCCTTAGCCTTGATGACAGCTTCCAACCTCGCCGGCATACTTTCACTCAGGTGCTGAAAGGTTTCATGGGGAATGGCTGCCCATTTTCACAGCGTGCTGCACTGAGGAAAGGTATCGGTGTCGGCCGGTGAGGCCTGGCACGAAGTCGGCGTTCCAAAACGTCCCAAAGGTGTTCTATAGGATTCACGTAAGGTCTCTGTGCAGGCCAGTCCATTACAGGGATGTTATTGTCGTGTAACCACTCCGCCACAGGCAGTGCATTATGAACAGGTGCTCGATCGTGTTGAAAGATCCAATCGCCATCCCCGAAATGCTGTTCAACAGTGGGAAGCAAGAATGTTCCTAAGACGTCAATGTGGGCCTGTTCTGTGATAGTGCCCTGCAAAACAACAAGAGGTGGAAGCCTCCTCCATGCAAAACACAACCACACGATAACACCATCGCCTCCGAATTTTACTGTTGGCACTACACACGCTGGCAGATGACATTCATCGTGCATTCGCCATACCGACACCCTGCCATCGAATTGCTACATTGTGTACCGTGATTCTTCACACAACGTTTTTCCACTATTCAATCGTCCAATGTTTACGTTCCTAATACCAAGCGAGGTGTCGTTTGGCATTTACCAGGGTGATGTGTGGCTTACGAGCCGCCGCTCGACCATGAAATCCAAGTTTTCTCACCTCCCACCTAACTGTCATAGTACTTGCAGTGGATCCTGATGCAGTTTGCAATTCCTGTGTGATGGTCTGGATAGGTGTTTGCCTGTTACACATTACGACTCTCTTCAACTGTCGGCGGTCTCTGTCAGTCAATAGACGAGGTCGGCCTGTATTCTTTGGTGCTCTACGTGTCCCATCACGTTTCCACTTCACTATCACATCGGCAACAGTGGACCCAGGGATGTTTAGATGTGTGTAAATCTCGCGTGCAGACGTATGACACAAGTGACACCTCATCACCTGACCACGTTCGAAGTCCGTGACTTCCGCGGAGCGCCCCATTCTGCTCTCTCACGATGTCTAATGACTACTGAGGTCGCTGATGTGGAGTACCTGGCAGTAGGTGGCAGCACAATGCACCTAATATGAAAAACGTATGTTTTTGTGTGTGTCCGGGTACTTTTGATCACGTACTGTACGTAGCAACGCTTTTACAAACATACATCGGAAAAGCTCACTGATATATTAAAGCCTGGCGTCATTTCATAGAAAAACTTGAAGGGCTAACTTTGGCTTCTACATATATTCTTGTAAGCACCAATATAGTGTCTTTATTCAGTATGATTTCGAGTAATAGTTCATACGGTAGAAGCTTTCCAACGGAATTTTACTGGTTTTTTTTTAAACGTTGTCTTACATTTAGCCGGTTCCACTGGGACGACAAATTTCATGAACATGTTGGTGGTAGCCCATTGGGTCTTCCTATAGGAAAAAATTCCAAAAATCAGATGTAGAAAAGGAAAAAAAAACCATCTCGATGTTGCCGCTTTATGGATGATAAACTTATGGTTTGGTTACTTAACAAATAATATAAATCTAATTTATGGTAATAGAAATCGAGGACGGAATATCCTTCTTGGATGTTTTAGTGATGGCACAAACAAATGGAAGGATGGAACATAAAAGTTTTGGGAAAGTCATGTGTACTGATAGACGTCTGGATAAGAACTTCAGTCATCATCCACAATAAAACAGGGGTTCTATTAAAAGTATTGTTGACAGAGGCAAAAGAAGTTGCATCCCTGAACACCTAGTACCCGAATTAAAACAATTGAAACAGACTTTCGAAACAAATGTTTATTCAGAAAAAGAAATAAATTGAGGTCTACGATCTGTGACAATAGGCCGAAGCACAAGAATAAAATACTTCCTACCACGACAAATAGATTTTTTATAACGTCTAAAAGTCGTAAATTCGTACTAATTAATATTTAGTCTATTTAGATACCACGTAAGAGATATGAAAACAATTATTTTTCCACTGATCGCTTCTCAGTGTTTGGCTGCTAGCGCTGCGAACACAAATTTCTAAAGGAATTAGTAGTTATTGTCAAATGACGAACGAGAGAATTTCGAACCTTGTCCTTTAATTATTTTTCAGCAATGCTGTAGTAGTTTCCAACTCGCTCTGTGATTGTGGCTAATACTTCATATGCTGCAGTAGTATTTCATGAGATTATTCTTTCATAAAATGGCGGTTAACTGGGCAAATCAGAACTTTCAGAAAAAGCTTATTCGTTAATGAATCAGAAGTAAGCAGTAATCTCTGATATTGTTTGCGTCTCTGCAGAAAGGAAGACAATTAAAAATTCAGGGAATAAACGACAACGAGAGCGAAATTGAACGGAGAGTACAATTTTGACATACTTTCAAATTAAAGTTCCATATTTAACGTTATTCGTATTGCTTTACAGAGATAATGAACTGCTTAGATGAAGTGACAAGTGATATCTCTAAGAGTTTGTATACAGATTATGTTAAGTAACAAACCCTATGATCTTCGTTTTTACACTGCATCTACATCTACGTCAACATCCGTACTCCGCAACCCAAGTGACGGTGTGTCTGCGTTAAATTTCGAGCTTATGTAGAAGATCGCCCGTGTTGGAGATTTTGCATCTGTTTAAATTTCGCATGTTTTTTTCGTTGTTTCTACAACAGTGTTCTGGCCCGCTTTGTGTACTGAGGAGGATCAGCTCCGTCGTTCGTTTATTTATTTGATATAAATCTTTCAGTTGCTTACGATATTGTTTCTTTGAATTCAAGCCACATCTGGTCTACACTTACATTGTTAATTTGGAAGGGGAGGAGATTGTTGTTATTAACTCGGGATTATTTGTTACTAAGTGTGTTTTCACAACCTTTACTATTCCCGTGGGTTCATGAACTAACTGCTCAAAATATTTTCAGATAATGCCTTTAGGATAACTTCGGATGATGTTTTAAGCGTACATCCGGAATTAAACACATATTTTCGCCAACATATGGAGGGTAAATCAAAGTCACCACCAACTATAATTGTATGAGTCGGCTAGGTGTTTGAAATCAAACTCAAGTTTTCTTTGAAGCTTTCAGTCACTCTATCATTTGAGTTGGGAGGTCGGTGAAAGGATCCTATTATTATTTTATTCCGGTTGCCTGGAATGACCTCTGCCCATATTAACTTACAGGAACTATCTACTTCAATTTCACGACGAGATCAACTACAGCAGCCGGCCGCGGTGGTCTAGTGGTTCTAGGCGCTCAGTCCGGAACCGCGCGACTGCTACGGTCGCAGGTTCGAATCCTGCCTCGGGCATGGATGTGTGTGATGTCCTTAGGTTAGTTAGGTTTAAGTAGTTCTAAGTTCTAGGGGACTGATGACCACAGATGTTAAGTCCCATAGTGCTCAGAGCCATTTGAACCATTTTCAACTACAGCAACAAACACTGCACCGCAAACTGCGATTAGCCTATCCTTTTGGAACACCGTTTGGTTCTTGGCAAATATTTCGGCTGAACTTACCTCCAGCTTTAGCCAGCTTTCAGTGTCTATAACGATTTGAGCATCAGTGCTTTCTACTAGTGCTTAGAGCTCTGATACTTTCCCAACACAACTACGACAATTTACAACTGTTATACCGTATCTACGTTCTTCCTGCGTTCGGCCTGCAGCCTTTGTGACTGAAGCCCTTTCAGTGTTTTCCCGAGAGCCTCTAACCTCAAAAGCTGTCCAGTCCACGCCACACAGCCACTGCTGTCCATGTAGCCGCCTCCTGCATGTAGTGAACTCCTGACCTGTTCAGCAGAACCCGAAACCTAACCATGCTAAGCTGCAAGTCGAGGGATCTGCAGTCTGCACTGTAGCAGAACAGTCTCAGCCTCTGATTCAGTCCCTCCACTCGTAGCTGTGCCAGAGGTCCTCAATCGGCCCTGTCGACCATGCTGCAAATGGTCAGCTCTGCTTTCATCTCGCAAGCAACACCGGCAGCCTTCATCACTTCTGTTAGCCGCCCGAAACCAGAGAAAATCTCTTCAGATCCGAAGCGACACACATCATTGGTACCGAAGTGAGTCACCACTTGCAGCTGGCTGCACCCTGTATTCTTCATGGCATCCGAAAGGACCTGTTCCACGTCTGGAATGACTCCACCCAGTATGCACAGGGAGTGCACATTGACTTTCTGCCTATTCTTGGTAGCCATGTCCCTAATGGTCCCCATAAAGCGCCTAACTTTGGAGCTCCCAACTATCAACAATCCCACCCTCTGTGATTGCCCAGATCTTGCATGCTGAGAGGTTTCTTCTGAAAAAGGACAGGCGACTGCATCTGTCTGAGCAACAGTGTCGGCCAAAGACAGCACCTGGAAACTGTTTGTCAGACTAACTGGGGAGGCCTTATGTGCTGCCCCATGGGAAGTCTTTCGCCACCTGCTACGCCCCGGTGCGACTCCCCACTCGACTACGGGTGAGGGGTCAACCTCAGTGCGACCAGTAACTGGTCTGGCGACAGGTAAGGACCGATCGGAGGACTCGGGCGTGCTGGACGTCCGTTCGATCCCCAAGGCCGGCCCACAACATGACATGATGCCCATACATTGCAGCTTCAAGCTATGTAACCGAAGCTGAGAGCGAAGTCTCACCAACTCTGCTCGCATCCGTACACAACTCCACTCGCATTCGTAGCAAAAAATGTGGAATACTAAACTACCCAGATAAACGGACTATCGGCACGTGCTGCGGACTCTATTGTAGACGCTGACGAAAGCAGAGGAACTGCGCCCAATAAATTAGATTAATACGCAGAGATTGAAAAGCCTAACTACCGAAGCACTCACGTGAAACTAAATTATTGTCCCTGATTAGGAACGTCTAATACACTCCTGGAAATTGAAATAAGAACACCGTGAATTCATTGTCCCAGGAAGGGGAAACTTTATTGACACATTCCTGGGGTCAGATACATCACATGATCACACTGACAGAACCACAGGCACATAGACACAGGCAACAGAGCATGCACAATGTCGGCACTAGTACAGTGTATATCCACCTTTCGCAGCAATGCAGGCTGCTATTCTCCCATGGAGACGATCGCAGAGATGCTGGATGTAGTCCTGTGGAACGGCTTGCCATGCCATTTCCACCTGGCGCCTCAGTTGGACCAGCGTTCGTGCTGGACGTGCAGACCGCGTGAGACGACGCTTCATCCAGTCCCAAACATGCTTAATGGGGGACAGATCCGGAGATCTTGCTCGCCAGGGTAGTTGACTTACACCTTCTAGAGCATGTTGGGTGGCACGGGATACATGCGGACGTGCATTGTCCTGTTGGAACAGCAAGTTCCCTTGCCGGTCTAGGAATGGTAGAACGATGGGTTCGATGATGGTTTGGATGTACCGTGCACTATTCAGTGTCCCCTCGACGATCACCAGTGGTGTACGGCCAGTGTAGGAGATCGCTCCCCACACCATGATGCCGGGTGTTGGCCCTGAGTGCCTCGGTCGTATGCAGTCCTGATTGTGGCGCTCACCTGCACGGCGCCAAACACGCATACGACCATCACTGGCACCAAGGCAGAAGCGACTCTCATCGCTGAAGACGACACGTCTCCATTCGTCCCTCCATTCACGCCTGTCGCGACACCACTGGAGGCGGGCTGCACGATGTTGGGGCGTGAGCGGAAGACGACCTAACGGTGTGCAGGACCGTAGCCCAGCTTCATGGAGACGGTTGCGAATGGTCCTCGCCGATACCCCAGGAGCAACAGTGTCCCTAATTTGCTGGGAAGTGGCGGTGCGGTCCCCTACGGCACTGCGTAGGATCCTACGGTCTTGGCGAGCATCCGTGCGTCGCTGCGGTCCGGTCCCAGGTCGACGGGCACGTGCACCTTCCGCCGACCACTGGCGACAACATCGATGTACTGTGGAGACCTCACGCCCCACGTGTTGAGCAATTCGGCGGTACGTCCACCCGGCCTCCCGCATGCCCACTATACGCCCTCGCTCAAAGTCCGTCAACTGCACATACGGTTCACGTCCACGCTGTCGCGGCATGCTACCAGTGTTAAAGACTGCGATGGAGCTCCGTATGCCACGGCAAACTGGCTGACACTGACGGCGGCGGTGCACAAATGCTGCGCAGCTAGCGCCATTCGACGGCCAACACCGCGGTTCCTGGTGTGTCCGCTGTGCCGTGCGTGTGATCATTGCTTGTACAGCCCTCTCGCAGTGTCCGGAGCAAGTATGGTGGGTCTGACACACCGGTGTCAATGTGTTCTTTTTTCCATTTCCAGGAGTGTATGTCACAAAATCGGTTTACTTTCTGACGCAAACGAAAGTAAGAGAACTGTGGCTATTAGATATTCAATGACCACGCAGAAACTCGAGCAACTGAACTATAAAAGTACACAGATGAAATTATACAATTCACTCATGGTTAGGAACTCGTAAAAGTCACAAACTCGGTTGCTTCCCCGTTGCTGTGTCTGTCTCGGCCGGCTGTTGCTGTCTGATTGCTGCTAGAAGGACAGCAAGCTCCTTCACATAATCTGTACAGAATCTCATCGGTAACTCACCTGATTGTGATGCTTTTCCTCTACTAAGCGATTGTAGTTGGTTTTCTGTTCCGTGATCGGTTATCTCAGTACCTGACATTTCTACGTTCGTACAACGATTGAAAGGAGGGACCGAGTCACGATCTTCCACTTCGAAACAGTTTCAGATTCCTCCCCCTTATCTTCGGTTTCGGTGCCAGTATCGTGACTGACTGGATGAGCGAAGGATTTCGACTCTCTTACTGATTTTATGTAAGACCAAAACCTGTTAAAGTTTTTATTCAGCTTAGTGGGCAAAATTTTACTTTCAAAGTCGTTGTACGCTTCTCACATTTCTTTCCTTACGCTCATTTTCGCTTCGTTCAGCTTCTGTTTGTCCGCTAGGTTTTGACTTCTCTGTGTGATAAAATTCTGTTTGTTTACGTTGTTGTTTCCCAACATGGCTATTACACCACGGCGGGTCTTCCCTATCACTTAAGACCATGCTCAGAACACACATGTCTAATATGAATGATGGTTTTGATTTTTTTCCCACCGTGCTCCCCATTTCTGTCCTCAGCGATGAATATTTGCGGCCGACTCCTCAGATTTTCTACCACTCGTAGCCTGTCACTCTTTCTAAGCAAATATCTTTTCCTACCTTTCTTAACATACCTTGTAACACCTGTAGTCAGAGGTGCTGTTTCAGCCTTATGATCACTGATACCTTCCTCCATGTTACTTGATTCCCTATATTCAGGTCTGTTTGTCTCTAGGAGGCCTAAGACGATACCTTCACGATTTTGAACTCCAGTTATCTGCTCGAAGTAATTTCCGAACAAGATATTCAGAATAATGTCACACGTATCCCTGTCCCTGGCAGCAGTTTTGATAGGGTGATTCTCCCAATCTATACTAGTCAAGTTGAAGTCACCCCTTCCCCCCGCCCCCCCCCCCTCTCTATACAACGGCACGGTCGATATTCTACTTGCTGTGTCTGTAGCGCTCTACAATCACAGTTCATGACCCAAGCGGTCTATAAAGGCATCTGATTACCAATTTCATCCACCTTTCAAGCTTATCTTCTCCCAGATTAATTCACGTTCAGAAACCGTGGTAACTTCACAGGATATTATCGAATTTGTTGCTGCAATAGCTACGCCGTCACCAATAGCGTCACCTTATACGACAAATACTCTAATATGAACTCAGGGTTTCGTTACTATACGCTTCCGGTCCCAACCATCTTTTTTCTCCCAATACGATTCTGCTCATTGTAATTTTCAATAAGCGATACTAAATGCGAAATTTTTCCTGGAGTTTGTTAATATCATATTAACGTTTTCTATAACTAATATTTAGACTGAAGACAAAATTCAAATGGCTCTGAGCACTATGCGACTTAACTTCTGAGGTCATCAGTCGCTTAGAACTTAGAACTAATTAAACCTAACTAACCTAAGGACATCACATACATCCAAGCCCGAGGCAGGATTCGAACCTGCGACCGTAGCGGTCGCTCGACTCCAGACTGTAGCGCCCAGAACCGCACAGCCAATCCGGCCGGCGACTGAAGACAGCACGACTTTCTCGTAGATTTTTCGTCATAGTACGTTGATGAACCTGCATTTTTTTTCTTCTTAAATGATGTGAAATACGTGGCGTCGAATGCACTGGAAACTTTTTTTTTTTTTTTTTTTTTTTAATGTGACCTGCCACTAATTCCTCTCCTGCACTCTCTCTTCACTTCAGAGTGTCGCTTGCACCCTATGTTCTCAAATATTTGATAGATGTATTCCAGCCTCTGGCTTCCTGCACAGGTTTTACGCACTTAACATATACATGTTCATTTGCTCTAGAGTGTACGCTGGTTTGGAAACACATTCAGTAATAATTTCAGTTCTGTTGTTGAATTTTAGCATTTTATAGGTATTATTTCCATTTGTTTTTATTATTGTGACTGAAAGACTGTCTCACAAGATTATCATTCTTTGTTTCCTTATTTACGATAGGTTTACAATATTTGTTCTTCGTTTCTTGACGATGACAGGAAGCTGAGTGTTCATTAACATATTGTGGAGGGACAAGGTTTTC
Source organism: Schistocerca cancellata (assembly GCF_023864275.1). NCBI lineage: Eukaryota > Metazoa > Arthropoda > Insecta > Orthoptera > Acrididae > Schistocerca > Schistocerca cancellata. Next base: position 613,504,850 of record NC_064630.1, on the reverse strand, counting down.
TTCGCCCTGGCAGTAGCCCAGCGATTGTGGGGGAATCTTTCCTAAAATCCACAACAGAACGACATCCGGCATCGTGGAATCATCAGAGCACATGATTGTTGGTACAGTTTGACATCGGCTGCGCAGGACAGCTCTATAACAGCGACGCAGACGTTATTAGCAGGAAAGTGTATCTGCTGTAACAGATGTGGCTCACTGTGTCATACAGGGTACAGATCATTTCGTCGTAATACGTCTATTGGTTACTGACAAGTTCTATGCGACATATAGATACTAGTCCGCGGTAGTTACATAGAAAACATACGCACAGGAGGTGACAACACAAACAAAGAATATTAACTAAGGAAAAATATGACCAGCGTAATGGTAAGCATTTCATACTGCTAACGTCAGTACAGGGTGGATACATTTCTGACAAGGCGTTGTTAGATCATCACAAATAAATGTGCTGCATGCTTGTACAAAATCGAAATATATCTAAAAATAAAACCATAACACCGCCTGCATGTCTATTTGCACACTCTAATCCCCAAAACTGCTAGACGAATCTTCATGAGGTTTTCCACATGTAGCTGAGTAGCTCGGGGCAACGTATTGTGGGTATTGTTTCATCAAACTCGGAGCACGGAAGAAAAGATACCGTAATTCAAAGTTTTATAAATGCGAAAGTGTGTTTTTCTGTTATCTTTCCACAACTAAACACCTGAAACAGTTTTGAAAAAAATTAGTATGGAGATAGTTGGAACGCTGAAAAACAAAATTAGCTACTTTGGGAAGTTTATGGTGGAAGATATTTATTGATATGTAGAATATTACGCGAATTAGGGAAATATATTTACTCTTCGAAAAAGCTATTAACTGCTCGACTTTTGAACTTGATCATATTTATGAAACTGCTGTTATTAATTGATATGTTGTACCAAATACAATGCAACATAATGAGTATAATGCTTGTACAAACCTCAAACTGTTTTTCCGTACTTCCCTAGTATAATATAATATCTGCACAAATTATTTTGTATGTTTTCACGACTAATCCGCTGAACCACTTTCGATGAAATTTGGGATGGGCAGAGCTTGACCACTGTGGAAGAAGTAAGTAAAAAGGAAAAGTCAACACTTAAAAATGTGAAGTAGAGGGATGGAACACATTTTTTACACAAGTGAACACAAACTATGTTTAGAAAAATTATTACACTATTTACATAATTTGTGAGGTTATGGTTAGGTGGTTTCTTACTCTATGGCTGAGCACAACTGTGTAAGCTGTAATGACATTGTTTAATATTGCAATTTTTGTCACGGAAATACAGTGTGACAATGTTAAGACAGTTGTCAAAGCAACGCATCTCGGCCTCTGATAGCGAACTAAACCTAAACACAACAGTATTAAATTGTAACTCTCAGAAAGTTAAATAATCCTAAACACAACGATATTAAATTTTAATTAGAAGTTCCGTTACAAAATTATTCTTACGAGTACGTTATGATGTTGGCCAGTACTACGATAAATCATCCGATTCTAGTTCGAAGTTCGGTATTATTTTTAGGATGACAATGAAGTCTACGGAGGATGGTTAGTTTTGTGGCAAGTTGAGCAAAAGATTACCAAAGATTGTTCAACAAGTTCACTCCTCTACAAGCGGTATTTACCTTAGCTGTGATGAGCTGTCATCTGCATGGCTGCTCTCGCCCACTGAAATTCCTATAAAATCTAATCAAGCCTTTGCTGAATTTTCCAGCAGAAACTCTCCCTATGTGAGAAAACATGAAATCATCCCTAGTCTCAGACTAATGCGATATACATGCGTATGGCTGGAGCAGCGCTCATATTATAATGCCCTCACAGTTCTTGCAAGAACAATTAACTAACCGGCTGGTCAGCCTCTGTCAACGCAGTGTTCACATAAATTTTTCCTCTGTGTCGTACAGAGCATTATGCACTCCGTTCTGCACTTGAAGCCAGTTCAGAGAAGAGTCATATAATGAAGACTTTCATGACCAGATGTTTCTTCCGGGTTGTATGGCCATGGTCCATACAACTCAGAGAAGAGTCCCCGAAAAATTTCGCTCTTGTCTTTCTCGTAGCTGAACTCTCTCCCCACCTGAGTTCTTTTGTTCTCCATGTCACATATTTTCTTGTCCAATAGGAGCGTACCTCTGGCTCCCACACAAAACTTTCCTCTCGCTGCTTGTTTCACCTTCTGCTCATTGACATGCAATATAGAGGAGTGGTGTGTTAATAGCGTCGATTGAGTGTCATCCCTTTTGCATTACATGCTTATAGGCAAATCTGCTCATTGCCGCCAAAGTAAGCTCGGTGTCATATTCAACTGGGGCGATGTATGAACTCTTATGTAAGGTGCAAAATTGGCCTTCGTTTATTCTGCCATTTTACAAATTATGTATAGCTACTACAATAGCACGATACATAGATGTGCGCATCTTCCTACGCCTATCCTTATGCACCACTCGGCAGCAATGCTGTGTGCATATCACGTCATCTTGTGTCATTGTAGTTCGAGGGGGAGAGGAGGGGATGTGCATCTGTGCATTGTGATACTGAATTAGCTATACATTACTCTGCTTTATTACTCGACAAGGCAGACACTTGGAGTATCTGATGTTACTGCACGTACCATAGCTTACTTACTCACAACCGCTCATCATATCTACCGATGAGCGAGCAGAACCACAGAGAATTGCCAGTTAACGTTATTTATATGCCTGACTCCCCCCACGAATACAGCTATTTCGAAGCATCTCAGTGTCATTTTTAAACACACCAAGGGATGTGAGTAGAGTTACACTGTAACAAAACTGTGGTTCGTTAATTTTGATACACTACAAAAATTACATTTTCAATGGTAGGATTGCCAGGAGAATTGGTTGCATTGGTAGGGAAAGAGACAAATGAATGTGGAAAAGAGAAACTGTGATCCGACGACTCCTCTTTGTTGGTTTCGCGCTTAATTAGAACTGGTCATCGTCAGGTTTTTAGTCCACTGGGTATTTCATAGCTTTACAGAATATAATTTGCATTTTATAAGTAAGAAAAATTAGCTGATAGCGTACCGGCACTTCTTCGCTATTATATAACCAAAGCAATTACTTCTGTTATTAATGATAAAATCAGAAGTTGATTACGAATAAAAGAAACATCTTTTATACAAGTTCGACGAAGTATTGAAACGATGTTACATGTACTTTTGTTCCGCGTTTTTAATTTTACTACAACATCTCTCTTTGTCATATTACAAACCAACAATTTTCGAATTAAACCTGTATGAAACCTTGACAGTTTCATTTCGCTATAAATACTGTTTACGTTTAATCAACAGACAGGGAGAAAACTATGTAGAATAACAACGTTCGGTAGGTTACCCGCTCCTTTATATACCCTCTCTCACTTTCAAAAATGGCACTGAGGACTATGGGACTTAACTTCTGAAGTCATCAGTCCCCTAGAACTTAGAACTAATTAAACCTAACTAAACTAAAGACACTACACACACCCATGCCCGAGGCAGGATTCGAACCTGCGACCATAGCGGTCGCTCGGCTCCAGACTGTAGCGCCCAGAACCGCACGGCCAATCCGGCCGGCGACTGAAGACAGCACGAGGACTTTCTCGTAGCTTTTTCGTCATAGTACGTTGAAGAATCTGCATTTTTTTCTTCGTCAATAGTCGTTGTTACACCTAAGTTAAATGATGTGAAATACGTGTCGTCAAATGCACTGGAAATTTTTTTTTTTTTTTTTTTTTTTTTTTTTTTTTTAATGTGACCTGCCACTAATTCCTCTCCTGCACTCTCTCTTCACTTCAGAGTGTCGCTTGCACCCTACGTTCTCAAATATTTGATAGATGTATTCCAGCCTCTGGCTTCCTGCACAGGTTTTACGCACTTTACATAAGTATACGTGAAGATAAATACATATACATGTTCATTTGCTCTAGAGTGTACGCTGCTTTGGAAACACATTCTGTAATAATTTCAGTTCTGTTGTTGAATTTTAGCATTTTATAGGTATTATTTTCATTTGTTTTTATTATTGTGACTGAAAGACTGTCTCACAAGATTATCATTCTTTGTTTCCTTATTTGCAATAGGTTTACAATATTTGTTCTTTGTTTCTTGACGATGACAGGAAGCTGAGTTTTCATTAACATATTGTGGAGGGACAAGGTTTTCTTCTCCCTGGCAGTAGCCCAGCGGTTGTGGGGGAATCTTTCCTAAAATCCACAACAGAGCGACATCCGGCATCGTGGAATTATCAGAGCACATGATTGTTGGTACAGTTTGACATCGGCTGCGCAGGACAGCTCTATAACAGCGGCGCAGGCGTTATTAGCAGGAAAGTGTGTCTGCTGTAACAGATGTGGCTAACTGTGTCATACATGGTACAGATCATTTCGTCGTAATAGGTCTATTGGTTACTGACAAGTTCTATGCGACATACAGATACTAGTCCGCGGTAGTTACAGAGGAAACATACGCACAGTAGGTGACAACACAAACAAAGTATATTAACTAAGGAAAAATATGACCAGCGTAATGGTAAGCATTTCATACTGCTAAAGTCAGTACAGGGTGGATACATTTCTGACAAGGCGTTGTTAGATCATCACAAATAAATGTGCTGCATGCTTCTACAAAATCGAAATATATCTAAAAATAAAACCATAACACCGCCTGCATGTCTATTTCCACACTCTAATCCCCAAAACTGCTAGAAGAATCTTCATGAGGTTTTCCACATGTAGCTGAGTAGCTCGGGGCAACGTATTGTGGGTATTGTTTCATCAAACTCGGAGCACGGAAGAGAAGATACCGTAATTCAAAGTTTTATAAATGCGAAAGTGTGTTTTTCTGTTATCTTTCCACAACTAAACACCTGAACCAGTTTTGAAAAAAATTAGTATGGAGATAGTTGGAACGCTGAAAAACAAAATAAGCTACTTTGGGAAGTTTTTGGTGGAAGATATTTATTGATATGTAGAATATTACGTGAATTAGGGAAATATATTTACTCTTCGAAAAAGCTATTAACTGCTCGACTTTTGAACTTTATCATATTTGTATGTTTTCACGACTAATCCTCTGAACCACTTTCGATGAAATTTGGAATGGGCAGAGCTTGAACACTGTGGAAGAAGATAGTCTCCCTCAGAAAGTAAAAAAGAAAAGTCAACACTTAAAAATGTGAAGTAGAGGGATGGAACACATTTTTTACACAAGTGAACACAAACTATGTTTAGAAAAATTATTACACTATTTACATAATTTGTGAGGTTATGGTTAGGTGGTTTCTTATTCTATGACTGAGCACAACTGTGTAAGCTGTAATGACATTGTTCAATATTGCAATTTTTGTCACGGAAATACAATATGACAATGTTAAGACAGTTGTCAAAGCAACGCGTCTCGGCCTCTGATAGCGAACTAAACCTAAACACAACAGTATTAAACTGTAACTCTCAGAAAGTTAAATAATCCTAAACACACCGATATTAAATTTTAATTAGATGTTTCTTTACAAAATTATTCTTATGAGTACGTTACGATGTTGGCCAGTACTACGATAAATCATCCGATTCTAGTTCGAAGTTCGGTACTATTTTTAGGATGACAATGAAGTCTACGGAGGATGGTTAGTTTTGTGGCAAGTTGAGCAAAAGATTACCAAAGATTGTTCGAGTTTACAGTGGACGCAGGCTGGACAATCAACAAGTTTACTCCTCTACAAGCGGTATTTACCTTAGCTGTGATGAGCTGTCATCTGCATGGCTGCTCTCGTCCACTGAAATTCCTATAAAATCTAATTAAGCCTTTGCTGAATTTTCCAGCAGAAACTCTTCCTATGTGAGAAAACATGAAATCACCCCTAGTCTCAGACTAATGCGATATACATGCGTATGGCTGGAGCAGCACTCATATTATAATGCCCTCACAGTTCTTGCAAGAACAATTAACTAACTGGCTGGTCAGCCTCTGTCAACGCAGTGTTCACATAAATTTTTCCTCTGTGTCGTACAGAGCATATGCACTCTGTTCTGCACTAGAAGCCAGTTCAGAGAAGAGTCATATAATGAAGGCTTTCATGACCAGATGTTTCTTCCGGGTTGTATGGCCATGGTCCATACAACGCAGAGAAGAGTCCCCGAAATATTTCGCTCTTGTCTTTCTCGTAGCTGAACTCTTTCCCCACCTGGGTTCTTTTGTTCTCCATGTCACATATTTTTTCGTCCAATAGAAGCGTTCCTCTGGCTCCCACACAAAACTTTCCTCTCGCTGCTTGTTTCACCTTCTGCTCATTGACATGCAATATATAGGAGTGGTGTGTTAATAGCGTCGATTGAGTGTCATCCCTTTTGCATTACATGCTTATAGGCAAATCTGCTCATTGCCGCCAAAGTAAGTTCGGTGTCATATTCACCTGTGGCGATGTATGAACTCTTATGTAAGGTGCAAAATTGGCCTTCATTTATTCTGCCATTTTACAAATTATGTATAGCTACTACAATAGCACGATACATAGTTGTGCGCATCTTCCTACGCCTATCCTTATGCGCCACTCGGCAGCAGCGCTGTATGCATACCACGTCATCGTGTGTCATTGTAGTTCGAGGGGGAGAGGAGGGGATGTGCATCTGTGCATTGTGATACTGAATTAGCTATACATTATTATACTTTATTACTCGAAAAGGCAGACACTTGGAGTATCTGATGTTACTGCACGTACCATAGCTTACTTACAACCATTCATCATATCTACCGATGAGCGAGCAGAGCCACAGAGAACTGCCAGTTAACGTTATTTATATGTCTGACTCCCCTCACGAATACAGATATTTCGAAGCATCTCAGTGTCATTTTTAAACACACCAAGGAATGTGAGTAGAGTTACGCTGTAACAAAACTGTGGTTCGTTAATTTTGATACACTACAAAAATGACATTTTCAATGGTAGGATAGCCAGGAGAATTGCTTGCATTGGTAGGGAAAGAGACAAATGAATGTTGGAAAAGAGAAACTGTGATCCGACGACTCCTCTTTGTTTTCTTGTTTGTTGGCTTCGCGCTTAATTAGAACTGGTCATCGTCAGGTTTTTAGTCCACTGGGTATTTCATAGCTTTACAGAATATAATTTGCATTTTATAAGTAATAAAAATTAGCTGATTGCGTACCGGCACTTCTTCGCTATTATATAACCAAAGCAATTACTTCTGTTATTAATGATAAATGCAGAAGTTGATTACTAATAAAAGAAACATCTTTTATACAAGTTCGTCGAAGTATTGAATCGATGTTACATGTATTTTTGTTTCGCGTTTTTAATTTTAGTACAACATCTCTCTTTGTCATATTACAAACCAACAATTTTCGGATTAAATCTGTATGAAGCCTTGACCGTTTCATTTCGCTATAAATACTGTTTACTTTTAAGCAACAGACAGGGAGAGAACTATGTAGAATAACAACGTTCGGTAGGTTACCCGCTCCTTTATATACCCTCTCTCACTTTCAAAAATGGCTCTGAGCAATATGGGACTTAACTTCTGAGGTCATCAGTCCCCTAGAACTTAGAACTAATTAAACCTAACTAACCTAAAGACACTACACACACCCATGCCCGAGGCAGGATTCGAACCTCTAGCGCCTAGAACCGCTTGGCCACCCAGGCCGGCTCTCTCACTTTCACCGCTTCCGGCTTTTAGGGGAATCTATTAGGATACTGCTCGCATACGTAAAGAAAACAATCGTTATGAGGTAATGCCCAAGGGGATGCAACATATGTAATGTAATGCGTGTACGATCTTCACTGACCAAAGCTACATGGAAGACTACCGTACCCTATGCTTACTTACGACAGCCTACGACAGTTTTGCAGCTCTAGATACGTGTCAACACTTCGCCTCTCACAGTCATTTTCAGCCTAGTGTTAACAGTGAATGGACACACAAACAGTAGGCAATTCGCAGAAGCTACCAAGAGATAGCAATGATATACACACTCATAGCGTTTAACTGTCTGTGTGGCTAGTGATTAAATACATCGCTCTTGAAAGGGTTCGCTAGTTCACAGCCAAATGTGTACTTCAGAAAATCTTCAGTCCACGAACCTCACACGGCGGGTCAAGTCCTCAAAATAAGATAATTCTATAAATTTCACACTGTCAGTCAAATTGGTGTATATACGCCTGTATGTTGTGAGACGTAATGAGTAGCTGTGAAAGTAAACATCATGGCCCCGAGAACACGTGTGTAGAAGGAAACGTTAGCCCAGAAGGCAACCATAATGAGTTACATTCTTGTGGTTTAAATGATTCAAATGGCTCTGAGCACTATGGGACTTAACATCTATGGTCATCAGTCCCCTAGAACTTAGAACTACTTAAACTTAACTAACCTAAGGACATCACACAACACCCAGTCATCACGAGGCAGAGAAAATCCCTGACCCCGCCGGACGTGGGAAGCGAGAACGCTACCGCACGACCACGAGCTGCGGACACATTCTTATGAAAATTAACAATCTAACCTAACCAAACTGTAACCTAAGGCCGTACCTCTCCGTATAAAGGTCATACTTTGTTAGCAAGAAGAAGCTCACCGATTATCTTAGTACAATATCACAAGTGTGACCCAGACAATGAAGGCTAATGTGTTGAAAATGCTATCGGTCATTCACAGGCAAACTCCGCACTGAGTACATTCTAAAAAATTCTTTGAGTACAGAATGCAATCATGTCCGCTCTTGACAAGGTAGCGTACCATTTACAAACTGAGCACAACTGCCGCTGATCGGCGTTGAACACACGTGACCATCATGAATAATGAAGTTACCTTACTCCCCAATGTGTTCTACCTCTGCAGTAAAGTTTACCTCTGAGATGCCTACTCCAGCCAGATAACAAGTGGGGTTTCTGTCTTTAATAAAACGTCCTAATCTTATCACGAATAAAATCAGAACATCTTACTAAAACACACGTGTCGCCCCCGGCAGGAATAGTGACACAACTAAACAATCCAATACTTGAGAAATGTCGACATAAATAAGTCTATAAAACTTATAGTGAAATAGTATAAGCGTCCTTTAAATTTAAAGTAAGTAATTTTGACAGTAAATTACAGCATAATCGATAGAATTGTAATAAAGACGTGTAAATCCGTTGTCTTCGAATGTGAGGCGTTATCAGATAATTATTAATTAATTCTTTTAGTTGTGTCAATTGGCACGATTTTCTAAAAACTATTTTGTTTTTCTTACGACACTTCGTGTAATACTTTTACCATTTTCCCACCCCAAAAAATATGTATTTTTTTTACTTACATCAGGCAAAATTAGTGCTTAAGTTAAAATGAAAAACGAAAAACAAGTTGAAACTGTTATATTAGAAAATTACAAACGGCAAACTTATAATTGTTCCATAAAATTTCGGGCGAACTGCCGAATGTTTGCAACTTCCTGCCGGGAAAGATTTAAATCTCACAAACTTGTAATTTATGAAATTTAATAAAATTTAAGACGGAGCATCAGTTAGATGCAATTTAAGCAAAGCAATTGACGAACACATGGAATTACAAATGGGCTTATATAGTGTGGGAAACCCTCCCATGAACGAAGGACTTTGCCGTCGGTGCTGTGATTTACGTGCCTCGGCGATACAGAGACCTTTACTGTAGATGGAACCACAGCCCTTTAAATGAGGAAGGGACCTGCAGACACCGGAAGCTTTCAGGTTGATCCTGTATTGGTAAGATAGATTTAGGATGTAATAATTCCAATACCAAAGAAAGCAGTTACTCACAGGTGTGAAAATTACCGAACTATCAGTTTAATGAGTGATGACTGCAAAACACTAACACTAATTGCTTACAGATGGACGGAAGAAGTGAAAAACTGGTAGAAGATGACCTCGGAGAATATCAGTTTGGATTTCAGAGAAATGTAGGAACATGCGTGGCAATATTCCTCTCTCGACATATGTCAGAAGATAGGTTAAGGAAAGTCAAATCTACGTTTATAGCATTTGTAGACTTAGAGAAAGCTTTTGAGAATGTTTACTGGAAACCCGTCTTTGAAATTCTGAAGCTAACATGGGTAAAACACAGGAAGCGAAAGGCTATTTAAAATTTGCTCTGAAACGGGACGGCAGTTATGAGAGTCGAGGGGCATGAAAGGAAAGCAGTGATAGAGAGAAAGGAGTGAGACAGGTTTGTAGCCTATCCTCGATATATTCAATCTCTACACTGAGGAAGCAGTACAGGAAACCAATGAAAAATTTGGAGAAGAACTAGTGCTCAGTGAGAGTAAATAAAACTTTGAGCTTTGTCGATGGCATTGTAATTCCGTCAGAGACAGCAAAGGACTTGGAAGAGCAGTTGAACGAAATGGATATTGTCTGGAAAAAAGGATATAAGATGAACATCAACAAAAGCAAAATAAGGGTAATGGACTGTAGTCGAATTACATCAGGTGACGCTAAGGAAATAGATTAATAAATGAGACACTTGTTGTAGTAGAAGAGTTTTGCTTTTTGGGCAGCAAAATAACAGATGATGCAGAAGTGGCGAGGATATAAACTGTAGACTGGCAATAGCAACAAAAGCATTTCTGAAGAAGAGAAATTTGTTAACATCGAATATAGTTTTAAGCGTTAGGAAGTCCACTCTGTAAGTATTTGTCTAGAATGTAGCCATATTTGGAAGTGAAACATAGACGAAATGAGAATAGAGCCTATCGAAAAGTGTTGCTACAGAAGAATATTGAAGATTAGATGCGCAGATCAGGTAATTAATGGGGAGGTACTGAACCAAACTGAGCAAATAAGAAATTGGTGGCACAGCGTGACCGGTTTGTAGGACACATTCGGAGACGTCAAGGGATCACAGATTTAGTATTGGAAGGGAGTGTAAGAAGTTCAACTCGTAGAGAGAGGTGAATGCAGTAATCAGATTCAGAAGGATGTAGGATGCAGTAGTTATTCGGGTATGAAGAGGCTTACACAGGATGGAATAGCATGGAGAGTTGCATCGGGCTGAAGATCACAACAACAACAATGTAAGAATGCTTTTGCGGAGAAAACAGATTCAGTATGAACTTTCTTTATACTAGAAATTTCCGTTTTTTTTTCCTCGTATCCCATAAGTTATGGAAATTTGTGGTAGAGTCTTATGGGACCAAACTGCTAAGGTCATTGGTCCCTAAGCCTACACACTACTTAATCTAGCTTAAACTAACTTACGATATGGACAACACACACATCCATGTCCGAGGGAAGAGTCGAACCTCCGACGGGGGAGCCGCACGGACCGTGACAAGGCGCTTGAGACCGAGCGGCTACCCCGCGCGGCTATTCCATAAATTTCGTAATATTTATGATAGGAGTGAGCGTCAAAACAGTGTCTACCAGGACGTTGCAATAGAAGGTACGGAGACTGTAAAAACACTGGCATTACATTCAACTTACGTTATAGTCGACAAATTTCGAAAATCAGAATGTGCCTCTCTTCTTAAACGACGTACGCGCATGTGACATCAGCAACGCTGAAGTGACGCTGTTCTTGTCGTGGTGAATCATGAAGTAGCCTGCAACTAGACTGACACATTGTCCTGAAGTGGACAAATTGCCAGATAGAGATGTGACGTTTTTCATCCATGTTGGAACACTTCACACGTATTTTTCAGTTGCAAAAATCAAAAATTGCCGGGATTTTTTTTTTTTTTTTTTTTTTTTTTTTTTTTGTTGCGGTACTTTTCTCGCTGGAGTGCGATACATGAAGTAAATCTAAACTGTACGATAAGGCACGTAAACTCATATTTGGAAAACTGTGTACATATGTAATACATGGCTAACATCCTACTTGTTTGCTCGTTTATAGAAAAGCTCCTTATTTTGGACAAGATATAAACTAGTGTGATATAACTTTTAGGAGACGGCAGATCGTTTCACCCAAGAGATAGAGTAAGACAGCGGATTGAATGGTTCGTGAGGTATGACGTACATTATGCACTCGTAACAATTAATTACTCCCGGCTTTACTTTAAAAACATCTCTGTGTTCGGTCAAAACAGTTCGATCGTCGGCCTGCTGCTGACTCAACTAACTTTTTCTTCAATGGCAGTTATCGTATTACTTAATGTGAAACAGTTACAAGTGCTGAAGCGAATGGTCTTCTACTTAGTTCCCACAGTCTGTATGCGAACCTGCGGACACAATCGTTTGTGGCCTTAGGCAGAAGTAAGGTACTTGATCTTTAAGGTACGGCTCGCTGAACGCAAAACAAATAAATTACAATGAAATGAACACTCTTAGCTGCTTACAGGCGTTGACATACGTCAACGGGGACAGATGAAAATGTATGTTGCCCGCATCTCGTGGTCGTGCGGTAGCGTTCTCGCTTCACACGCCCGGGTTCCCGGGTTCGATTCCCGGCGGGGTCAGGGATTTTCTCTGCCTCGTGATGGCTGGGTGTTGTGTGCTGTCCTTAGGTTAGTTAGGTTTAAGTAGTTCTAAGTTCTAGGGGACTGATGACCATAGATGTTAAGTCCCATAGTGCTCAGAGCCATTTGAACCATTTGAAAATGTATGCCCCTCCGAGACCCGAACCCGGGACTTTTTTTTTTTTTTAGATCTCATTTTGTTCGCTTTCGTTCGTTGCATCTGCTCGGGGCGGATGTCGTGACATCCGTTTTAAGTTCGTTGTTGATCTATTACCTCAGTTTCTTTATTACAGAGGGCAACTAACCCTCTGACCGAACACGCTGAGCTACCGTGCCGGCTGTCCATCTGAGCCACCGAGGACACAGAGAATATCGAGACTGCAGGGATTTATCTCTGCCACGCCTCCCGCGAAACCCACATTCTCAACGTATTGTCCTGCACTACTTTCGTAGTGCCCCCGCCCATTATACTCATTACTCGCGGCGCGTTGCCGATTCCCGTAAGAGTTCGTCAACGCCTGTAAGCAGCTAAGGGTGTTCATTTCTTTGTAATTTCATTCTAAAGAGCTGCATGGTCACCGATGGTATCTGTTCTTTCGGACATGTCCGAAAGAACAGATACCATCTTAGTTTATATGCAAAACTAATATTCTAGCAGAGAAGCCAATCAAAGCGTTGTTCTCCGCAAGCGAATGACGCCAAGGATACAATTTGTCATAAGGCCGTGGACAGTGGCGAAGGTGTGAAGCCGTTCCTCTAGCTTCACTGTACACTGAGCTCACAGCCGAACAGTCTTTCTACGTGTGCCTATGGCACAGATAGTGCGCTAACAGGTAGCGCTGGCAACGGCTTCCGCTCAGTAATTTGTCTAAACCATCAAGTTGACATCAGCAGCATTTCTGCACCTGAATCAGTGAAGGCCACAGTACTGTTTCCCTCTATTTCTAGCGCGATAGCCGATCGTTCTCCTGTGTGCTCGACCTAACGAAAAAGTATTGCCAACTGCTCGCAAGCCATGTCGCATGTCAACTACATCTTTGTAACGTAAATTACTGACGTTCCTCACATTCCCCTCGACCAGAACACTTGGGCTAATCGGTTTCGTCGGAGCAAGATTTCTGGCGCTGAACGGTCAGAGGACTAATTCGGCCCTTCATTCTGATCACGATTCATACTAGTATTATGACAGGCGCGTGACGCCCGTTTCTTTTTTAGCATTCCCTGCCTCAGTCCGTACAAATGGAAACCTTATAGCACCGCGTTGTTGTCCATCTGTCTCTCCGCCTGTCCGACTGTTAAGAAACCTTTTTCCCAAGTATCAAGTTCAAATTTGTGTTGCATATTAACGTCAATGATCCCCAGAAGGTGCAAAAATTTCAAGCTTCTAGCTCAATTCAGTCAAAAGATACTGCCATTTAAGTCACTTATTTTGATATACGTAAACAGCCTCGTCATAACCTATAGTGTGCTCCCCGTTGACCGAGAATCATGAACTTAGCGAAGAGTAAGGTTTGGCAGTAAAAGTGAAGGGAAAATCCGAAAATTGCTAATCTGTAGTTACATCAGACGAAAAAAAATTTTTTTTTTCCTTTTTTCATCCACCTGTCAGACAGATCGCCTGTTAAGACCCTTTTTCTCTGAAACAGTTTGATGTATCAAGTTGAAATTTATTTCACTTACTAAGGTCTATGGCCCCTTGGTGCTATAAGAACTGTAAGCTTCTACGTCAGTGCACTCAAAAGATAGGCACATTATGTCGCATATGTCGATATCCGAAAATTCACTCATCAAAACCTTTTGACCTCGAATCATGAAATTTGGCAGGCGGAAGGATTTCACAGTACGAGTATGGAACAAAATCCGAAAACTGATAATTTGTAATTACATAACTGTCTGTTTGTCTGTCCGTCTGTTAAATCCCTTTTTCTCTAGAACAGTTTGGTGAATCAGGTGCAAATTTACGTCGCATACTAAGGTCTATGGTCTCTTCGTGGTGTAAAAATTGCCAGCTTCTAAGTAAATGTAGTCAAAAGATACGGCCATTTAATTGACATATTTTCATTCTCAAAAACGCACTCACCAAAACCTAAAGGATGCTTCATCTTGACTTACAATCAAGGTTTCACAGTACAAGTAACGCAAAACACCGGAAAAATCTCTGTAACAGTTTGGCGTACCATGTTAAAAAACATGCCACATATTAAGGTCTATGGACCCTTGACAGCAAAAAAATAGTAAATTTCTAAGTCAAGGTTATCAGCAGGTACGACCACATGTGTCACATATTTTGATATTTGTCAAAAAGTATAGGAAGCTTCCTGTTGACCTACAATCATGAAATTTCACAAGGACGAATGTTTAACAGTACAAGTGAAGTAAGCAAACTGAACCTTGCTAAATTTCAATTATATCACATAAAAATATATCTTATCAGCTGAAGATACATTGTATTCATCCGTGAAAAGCGTAATAGGCAAATATTACTTCATGCAAATGTAAAATGTATGTTGTAGTAATGCTTAACTAACTAAATAAAAATATTTCATTATATCTTGCCTCTCTACATGTGTAAACTGATTTTTGTATGTCCGGTCTAGTCTAAGGAATTACTCTGGAGATTTTTATACAATCTTGGAATTCTTGACACCAATATCTTGCCAGTATCGATAGCGATAACATACAAAAATCGTTGAGATTTTCAAAAGTTCTTGGAATTCCTGGTACATATATCTTGCCAATATCGATATCGATAACAGACAAAAATCGTTGAGATTCTCGATTCCTATGTTGGATGAACTGTCTATATACATAATTAAGTTTGTACGTAACCGTCAGTGCGCACGTCCTACGCGCAGTTGGTCAGATTTTTATTGATCCGTCACATCCTGTTGTTTCTTCTCCTACAGTTCTGTTCACTACTACTGTCACTGCACGCATCACTTGAGTTCCCTTACTACGGTGGTGTTGGACGATATCACGAATTATCACGCGCCTTCCATTGTGTCTGTTCGTGCGATCGCGTATGTTGTCTTGAGGCGCCTCACTCAGGCCAAAAAGTCATAGAATTTTCGAGGTCTCGGCAGTGTTAGATTTGGATTTTAAGAGTTTTTGCTAGAAATTCTGTAATGAATAAGAAGTCTATACCCACATTGGAGGAACGTGCGTGTACCGCCCATGTACAACCCCGCCTCCTCCTCCTCCCCACCCCCCCACACATGTACATACCATGGACAGCAGTGGCGGGAAGTGATACAGAAGTTGTGGTTTGAAATGCAACACTGCGGGTCGAACGCCATCTCTGGACTGAACTGTCAACTTCACGAACAGCTTTCACTCGAGAGCCAGTACCTGCCGCCAGATGGCGAGCGGATGCAGTACGTGCAGTGTCTTTCCTAGCCATCCAGTTACGTGGCTATCCAGTCACGTCTCCCATTCTACTCCGCTGTTTGTACGATACTATTGTGTGTCGTCTACTATCTTTCTCCGTTACACGTCATTTATTTTGTACATCTGAAACCACCTCCATCTCCAAATCTGCTTACACAGGATGTCCCAGGAGGAATCGACAGTATTTTAAGGATGTGACAGGAACGATCATTCGAAGCAAAAAAAGCCCGGTACATAAGGAATCTAAAATGTATACCTGAAGAACTATGAGCATTTCTTCATCTTCAATACTGTGAAACAAATCTCTTCTACTGCAATCTTGTTTTCTATATTTTGGGAGGAGTTAGTATGGACCAAAAAAAAAAAGAAATTGTATATTAAATATATTCTCTAAAATTCATACCTTAACCGTCATGAGCACTTGTTGAGTAGAAGTGTTCCACAGTACGAAGACAGACACGTGCTCATAGCTCTTAAGTTTTGCACTTGAGAGCCCATATTTATGGACATTTTCTTTTTGTTTTGTGTTCTGGCGTAACGTCAAGCGCCGGGACGTCGGTCAAGAGACGACGTCAGCCAGTAGTACACACTGACCGACCCCTCTCTAGGACCGCAGCGCCCTCGACACGAAGACGTTGTAAGCGCCGCGCCGCCGCGGCCCAGTTGAGGACGAGCTGTTCTGCGAACGCTGCAGCAGTAACGTGGGGACTATATTGTTGCGCTGGTATTGCGAAACCAAGCCACTGCTGCAAAATACTAACACGAATTCTTTACATACGAATGGAAAATCTGGTAGAAGCCGACCTCGGGGAAGATCAGATGTTGGGACACGTGAGGCAATACTGACCCTACGGCTTATCTTAGAAAACAGATTAAGGAAAGGCAAACCTACGTTTCTAGCATTTGAAGACTTAGAGAAACCTTTTGACAATATTGACTGGAATACTCTCTTTCAAATTCTGAAGGTAGCAGAGGTAAAATACAGGGAGCGAAAGAGTATTTACAATTTGTACAGAAACCAGATGGCAGTTATAAGAGTCTAGGGGCATGAAAGGGAAGCAGTGGTTGGGAAGGGGGAGTGAGACAGGGTTGTAGCCTCTGCCCGATGTTATTCAATCTGTATATTGAGAAATCAGTAAAGGAAACAACAGAAAAGTTTAGAGAAGGAATTAAAATCCGTCCAGAAGAAATAAAAACTTTGAGCTTCGCCGATGACATTGAAATTCTGTCAGAGACAGCAAAGGACCTGGAAGAGCAGCTGAACGGAATGGATAGGGTCTTGCAAGGAGGATGTAATATGAACATCAACAAAAGCAAAACGAGAATAATAGAATGTAGTCAAATTAAATAAGGTGACGCTGCAGGAATTAGGTTAGGAAACAGGTGCTTAAAGTAGTAAATGAGTTTTGCTATTTGGGGAGCAAAATAACTGATGATGGACGAAGAAGAGAGGATATAAAATGTAGACTGGCAATGGTAAGGAAAGCGTTTCTGGAGAAGAGAAATTTGGTAACATCGAGTGTAGATTTAAGTGTCGGGAAGTCGTTTCTGAAAGTATTTGTATGGAGTGTAGCCATGTATGGAAGTGAAACGTGGACGATAAATAGTTTAGACCAGAAGAGAATGGAAGCTTTCGAAATGAGGTGCTACAGAAGAATACTGAAATTTAGATGGGTAGATCACGTAACTAATGAGGAGGTATTGAACAGAACTGGGTAGAGGAGGAGTTTGTGGCACAACTTGACTAGAAGAAGGGATAAGTTTGTACGGCATATTCTGAGGCATCAAGGGATCACCAATTTAGTACCGGACGGCGGCGTGGAGGGTAAAAATCGTAGAGGGAGACCAAGAGATGAATACTCTAAACAGATTTAGAAGAATGTAGGTTGCTGTAGGTACTGGGAGATGAAGAATCTTGCACAGGATAGAGTAGCATGGAGAGCTGCATCAAACCAGTCTCTGGACTGAAGACCACAACAACATACTGAAGAGATAGCTTATTTAATCTGTTGCTATTTGCGTGTAACACTTCTGTATGTCACAAAGTTAAGTATTGTCAGTTATCTCACTGTAATAAAATGTCATTAATATGATTTGCTTGAAATGTTGTCTAGTTATCCGAGAAAGCATGTTTCCTAGTGTAGTGGGACGTGAAATTGAAGCGTCCCCCATCCACCAGGGTCAGCCCAGTTTGCAGGTGAATATAAGTTTAATTTACTGTTTTGTTTATGTATTTTTGTAATATTTGTAATAGCTGTGAATTATCTAAAGTTTTGTATTTATTTTTTATGTTTCATGTACGGAGAGGGCGGCGCAACGAACGGAGACAGCATCTTCGCTGCCGGGACCAGAGAGAAAATTGCTGGCCACTATATGTCGCGGGTCGACAGCCAAAGAGCAACAGAAGATCCTGAAACCGAGTTGTTGCGTCGTGCTTCTAAAAATTAAAAAAAAATTGAGAATTTGTAATGTTTGTACAAGAATGACGTCATAGAAAGTTTAATCATGTTGTGAATGTTCGGTCCTGTCTTGTCAAGGCTCAGGTTCACGTCTATATGTAGGAAGATAATAAACTAGTGGATGCTACAAAAGTTTAAATACGTGTTCCGAGAATTTATTTATGAAGAATTATGTGAATGAATTAATAATATATTTGACAAGATTATTAATTTTTGACAACGTTCATCGCGAGTTTGAATCTCGAAAGTTTATTCAATGTGGCTCTAATATTTATTAAATCAGATAACGTGCATTAATATAATTTCTGAGGAGAAACAAACGACATCTAAATTGAAAAAGTTTACGCAAACCAATTGGACTGAGTGACGTAATTCTGCGCATACGACTCAAATGATGATGTTTCAATTACAGTTTCGTTCAAGAACCATTTAGAGACAATTTAAAATGAACTTAAATAATTTTGAAGTGTGTTGTAACTGACGTAGGTGACGAAGTCTGCACATGGTCATATATCAAAAGAAAACCATTTATACAAAACTTACGTCGTTACACTACACTAGGCACCCTATATTAGACGAGTGGGCAGGACACAAAAATTTGGCCCGTGCTACCACCTCTCATAATGTGGAAATCAAGTAGAAGAGATTTGTTTCGTAGATCGAAGACGAAGAAATGCTCATAGCTCCTAATTATGCATTTCAAAGCCAATGTTTACTGGCCTTTTTTTGCTTCGAATGATTGTTCCTGTCATACCCCTCAATATTGACCAGTCTTCCTGGGACAACCTGTACAACGGCACTCATGTGCAACCCCTGTGGCAAAGGGTCATTGCACCCCTAAGTTCTGTTACGGTGACTACTCCCGCCTCTGTCAAAAGTTACCGCTTTTATTAGTACATCTAACGTTACGCCACAAATATTTTCTATAGTGCCACGGTGATCTTGATGTGTCAGTGGGGAGCACTGTTTCCATCGGGTACTTTGCAGTAAAATACTGTAATGAGGTCTGTGATCTGGATTAAGAACTTCTCGTTATGGTTTAGGTGACTGCATTGCTCATGATTTCCTGGTTGTGCTGACAAAGTCCATCAATTTATGTGTTTACCATACTATAAATACAGACCTACTTTGTGAACATGTTCGAAATGAATTCTGATCCAGTCGTACCAATCAGTAATCTAACTGTTGACAACAGTCTCATTTTTAGAGCACCTACAATTCTTCAGTTCGCTGTTTCCCATACACCACATAAGAATATTTCACATAATATAACCAGTTAGCTTATACAAATAGACACATGTATGTAAATATTGATATAAATGTATTTCAAATTAATGCTACTGCTACTGTATTTTACGAAAGTTTACCAGCAGTAGAGAGCGTGGTGTTGGTTACTAATCAAACGCAATGTTTTCATAAGTTTTTATAAGGTCTACACTGTAAACTTTTTTGCGTGCTCAGGTCAGTTAAAAATTAAGCACTATGTTAGTGTGATCATAGAGTGTTCTCCTCCTCTTCCTAGTACAGTATGAAATATTTCAATGCGAATATAAGCAACACTGTACTTTAGATAATTTCATAGCTGGGAGTTTGCCCGATGATAAACATCCTGAACAACATATTACACAGGATACTGATTGCACTGGTCATTAAAATATGATAAGAAATTTTACGTTCCTAACCAGAGCGATATAACTGTCTTCTTGGAGGGTATCACTAGTTGTCACATTTGCTTTAAGATCAAAGGAACAGTTCTCTTGTTTGCAGTCGAATAGGATTCAATGATCTACCAAGTATTGTTTCTTTAGGACTACTTATACTGTCTCCTCTAACCACAGCCTGTCTAGCCCCCAGCACTGATGGTGGTTTTTGGTATCGTACGTTTCCACAATAATTGACCTACGTTCTTATCAAAAAAGTAGTCCGACTTAACTGCATAATATCGATAATTACAGTTCACGATATTTAAAGTGGGGATAGGTTTAAGGAGATGTACAACAGAAAAGGTGTATTCAGTGCTACAAAGAAATGTTTCAACTTTATGACAGAATATATGCTGAGAAGTTATGTCTGTTAAGACACTACCACAGTGTTTCACCGTAGAAAATACTAGACTGAACTTATACGATGCTCCAGAAGTACCAGTCTATCAGGGTATAACAGAAAGTTCGACGTCTTATGACTTCCATCGTTTTTACTTTCGTAAGCAGACGATATGTCACTTTCTGTTTCGTAGCACACTTGTGCTTTAACAGCGTTTATTGTTCTCTTCTTTGTTGGAGTATTTTCACTTTTCGTTTGTCTGATAATACATTTCATTTACTTTTACGTTCTGCTAACCAGCACCTAAAAATAAAACTCATTACCGTTCAAAAAATTTAATTTCATACGGATTAAATAAAACACTTTTGAAGTAATCAGCTTAGCCCACTGGAAATATTCTCTTTGTATGGAGCTTAAAAATGGGCCTCTAATTGATAAAAATTTCGAGAAGAGTTACACATTTATCTGCAGGTACTTAGCATTGCCAGATTATTTTATTGTCCACTGTCACTATTTACGGCATATTCATCCAAAATAGTCAAAATAACATCCGAAGCAATGCAAAGTTCGTTTTATTAGACACAGATCGAAGGAAAACACTACCACAATTTCAACAGCAGGTTCTACCAATACTGACAATGTAAGAGATTTGATACCTGCAGAACTTTGAATGTTGAATGATGCACTGGACATTTAGATTGCATTTCAAGTTATGCTACCACTGATAAACAACGATTAAACTTAAAGTATTGCCCAAAATTTCAAGTACGTTATTCTAAAGAAAAGATGAAAATAATAGTTTCAAGCAGCAAGCCTACTCGTATATCTTCACTATCTGACAAACTATTTCTGAGCTTGTCACCGAAGTCGTCGGTTAAGTCACTAGCCTCAACCAGCAGCCCATGACACACATAATACAGTTGCTGTACCGCTTATCCGTCTCTAATATTTGTGCGTAATACGAACGCATATACTATAAAGACATTGAAGCTACAGTATAAAATATTAACGACGCTATTGTAAATGAGCATGATATATTTAAAAGTATGGCTATGTTATTAAAACATTATTTTGTACAGCAAAATCTCGTGTGTGCATGATTTTTTATGTTTTCGGTAGCTTTTCTTTTTAATTTTATATGTGCATCAACCACCAGAGAATAAATCAGTCAGTAATTAATTTCTTTGTACAGGAGACATGGATATATCTCTGTTAGTCTCTGGTGGCAGTTCGTTTCGTGTTTCAGTTCCACAGGGAATGTTTCTGAATGTACGCTAGTTAGTTGGGAAGAACTGTTTTTTGGTTGAAGATTACAACGAGATGATATCATTGTTGTTGTTGTTGTTGTGGTCTTCAGTCCTGGGACTGGTTTGATGCAGCCCTCCACGCTACTCTATCCTGTGCAAGCTTCTTCATCTCCCAGTACCTACTGCAACCTACATCCTTCTGAATCTGTTTTGTGTATTCATCTCTTGGTCTCCCCCTATGATTTTTACCCTCCACGCTGCCCTCCAATACCAAATTGGTGATCCCTTGATGCCTCAGAACATGTCCTACCAACCGATCCCTTCTTCTGGTCAAGTTGTGCCACAAACTTCTCTTCTCCCCAATCCTATTCAATACTTCCTCATTAGTTATGTGATCTACCCATCTAATCTTCAGCATTCTTCTGTAGCACCACATTTCAAAAGCTTCTATTATCTTCTTGTCCAAACTATTTACTGACCATGTTTCACTTCCATACATGGCTACACTCCATACAAATACTTTCAGAAATGACTTCCTGACACTTAAATCTACACTCGATGTTAACAAATTTCTCTTCTTCAGAAACGCTTTCCTTGCCATTGCCAGTCTACATTTTATATCCTCTCTACTTCGACCATCATCAGTTATTTTGCTCCCCAAATAGCAAAATTCCTTTACTACTTTAAGTGTTTCATTTCCTAATCTAATACCCTCAGCATCACCCGACTTAATTCGACTACATTCCATTATCCTCGTTTTGCTTTTGTTGATGTTCATCTTATATCCTCCCTTCAAGACACCATCCATTCCGATGATATCATAGAGACCAAATATGTCACTGTTTGCTATGTTTGATACTGTGAGTAGCAAAAATTTATTATAAGCCAGGGTAAGTGAAAGTTCTGAAGTTCTTATGTAGCACAACAATTTTGTTAAAGTTTTGTGTTTGGCTGTTTGTGGTGCATAAACATCCTTATCAGAATACAATGACATTATGAAACATACGAAAATAGAGCTCCTACTTAATCGTTAAATAATCGAATTTCTTTCACCCTTTTGAAAATCATTCTGGTATGTGAATTTTCAGAATTTTCACAGAAGGAGCTCTAATGGAAAAGAAAACTATATCGAAGGTATAATAAACATATTACAGATTAAATGAAAAGTTCCAAGGTTTGATTCAATTGACCGTCAATCGATATGTTTGTCTGTAAACCAGTATTGTAAGAAGACAGCAGACGACCGTCTCTGACAGAAAGCAGGAATCAAAATTTGAAATGCATACGAGACGCATCATTTTCACAATAGTAATCGACGACTATTCAGACACCAAATTGACACTGAATAGACAATAAAGAGACTGAAATCCTAGAAAATTAATTTCAAGATCTTCAGTTGCCAAATGTTCGTGTGACGTTACGTACATTAATTATTTTCGTAAGTTTACGGCGATATTAATTAATCGTCACGTACGTCAGTCAGTCCACATAGGCTATTTTCTCCTTGTCTCTTTATGAGATGGTTTCATATTAATCTGTTCACTCAATAAATTATTTATTGGTCGTTACTCCAAGAACTTCCTCCATCCTTAGGAGTAGAGAATGAAATGTATTAAAATTAAATTTGTGGTGTCGTTCTCGGCACCCGTGATGAAAGCGATACACTGCACACGTCTATCAAATCACACACGCGGAATTGCTCACTCATAGACAAATATACATTTTTTATCGGAGAAACATTGTTTGAAAATTAACCCAATGGGCTCTGCGTTAAATGAATGGTACAAGGGACACTTGGACAACGGTGAAACTTCTCAACAACTTATGGTTATTTAATGATTCTTGAACATCTATTGTTTCATTCCTTTATCATTAGTAATGAGAAGCAATCCACAACAAGGAACAACTGGCAAACTGAATTGCACTATTTTTACTACAGGCTGAATCTCATCACACAATGTATTTAGAGTCAGTGAAAATATTTTGTCATTCAGGTACAAAAACTGTATTTGCTTAATTCAACATAAAACATGCCATTTATTTAAATGTATGCAACATTTTCTACCTAATTGTATTATGGCTTTATGCCCATTACTGCTGTGATTCAGCATTATTTATGGAGGGCTGGGACAGAGAGAGATAATTGTATCCACCAAAACTGCCTCCTTCCAAGAAAGGAGACAGAGAGACGTGAAAGAGATAACATTCAGTGTATTATACAAAAGAAAACTGTCTCTCTCTGCGTAAATTGCATGACAGCTTCATTGTTTCTGCAGCATGAAATCCTGCTGGTGTGCATCCGGTAACTAATGTTAAAAGATATCCTCAGCGCTCAAGGAAACACACTGTAGTTTCTGGACCCACCATTCTGACAGAATACAACGAGCATATGGGTGAAACTGATCAAGTGTCTGAATAGGTGAAATAATTAGCGTAAATATCTGCAACAGTAAATGGTACTGGTCTCTTTTCATTTCGTTATTTCGTGCCACTGTATACAATGTCTCAATACTCTACCGTGGAAATGAAAATACAATCTCTCACGTGAATTTCCGAAGAGAAAATTGTGCAAGTATACGTGAGGTGGCACGCGACGCTACCGAAAGGATATGGACGATTTCATCATTCCATTATGGTAGCGGATGAGCTTCAGTTTGAGGAATGAAGCACATGATTGTGAAAATACAGGAACTCAGAAGAAGGCGATATGTTGGGATATAAGACATCAATATAGACCCAGTGCAAGAAATGTAGTGTCGATCTACGTCTTGAAGGTTTGCTCCTTATCAAACTGAGACATTTTGTTTTTGTTTTTGATTGTGATTTTTTAATTTGCATTTGTTTCCTTCATACGTTTCAGCACAAATATTTATGACCTTCTTATTCATATACATGTTTTGCTCTCAATACTGCTTAGCCTTACATAAATGGTACAGTATAATATACTATAACTAGAAAGTAAAAATAGTTTTTCACTTTAATTGCTTATTTTTCGGTGTAACAAAGGAGGTAAAAGTAGTGAAAGTAAAAAATAAAGACTCAAGCACTAATGGATTACATCTAATTCTGTTCCCAGCTCCATGTTCTAACAAAGGATTTCGACAGGCGTCTTTTGGCTGTGAAGCATGTGTTGTGGCTAGAAATCCCTTCTCAGATATTTTCATATGAGACACTATCCACCCCACTATCAGTTCGCCTGGTATTTGGTTGAAAGTCAGTGACTACAGGCGGTCAATACTAGACCAGGGGCTGAAAAGATTCTATTCTTTAAAAAAAAAAAAACCTTAAAGACTGCAATAGTCAATGCAGTGGATAGGTGTGTCATGTTGAAATGTGTCCGTAGGCTGGCCCTTTTCGTGTCAATCAATTTCAACCATCGTTTAAGGTTTATACCACCAGTAATTCATGGAAGAACAAGTTCATAATAGACACATCAGAAACAGTTGTGGTATAACAAGTAGACAGCGTACTCACTCAAACCTTTTATGTACATGGCAGTGCAGCAGCTATACTATTTTCTTTTAAGTTATGAACGTTTCCACTATGTAGCGACGTGAGATTTGGTATGTTAATTTCGAAGACCCTTCTACTGTGGGGCGTCCTTGAGTGGCCCTCTCCACCTGCACTGTGAGGTCACAACGACGCGGCTTCGCGCCTCTGTACGCGCAAAAATTTGAGGATAAAAGCAACTTTCGAAACGGGAAATCTCTGCCCACATCGATTAGGCAGTGATGAAAGGCACCGCACCCGGACACAAAACCTGGACGCAATTCTAAGGAGATCCGCTTGTGTCAGTCACGTCTGAGAATTTCTCACAGACCAACTCCAGCAAGAACAGTCCCCCTCCCATGAACTGGCGACAAGAAGGCGCCGGGCGTGCTAGTTACTGTACCGGAAAAGCGAATTTTAGCCCCCAGCGTCACGTCTGGTTGGCTGTTTTGAAATTATCTCGAGAAGTGAGAAGCGAGAGCGCGGTTTCCTCCTCTCTCGTCGGTGGAGAACTCATAATGCTCCGTCATTGGCGTCTCACGTTTCTGGCAGGAAGTCCTCTGGAGAACAGCCGAGAAAGAGGGATATCGGGAGGAGAATTTCCTTTAGTATGATAGGCCGACAACGATACATAGACTGTGTATGGCCAATGTGTTTTAGATGCGCGTTTCATTCACCGGGACTCCAGCATGTTCATTAAGTAAAGTTTTTCGGAGCTATAGAAGACCAGGGAAAGATGTGGACTTTCTACTCTACTGCCGAACTCTACGGCCGAACGGAGAGAAGCAGATAAACTACGGCCGAACGGCGTAGAAAATACAGGAACAGACTGTCTACCCGAAAGCAGCTCAGATGGTCGGTAAGCAGTGCTTCGCTTCTGTATTATGTTCTAATGTAAAATGGGAACGATGTAGCTCGATGAGGCATCGATTGATTCTCAGATCCACAAAGCGACGTTATATTAATGCCGGCTTAAAGATTATATTATTCGTTTTGGATGCATGGTTCTCGAGTGGTTTCTACTTTAGTTAGTCTTTCTTGGAGATAGTTCATTGCAGTGCAAAGTGGATAACATTAGCTCACTTCCATGCCTGACATCCCCCCTCACAGCACGTCCCGTGCAAGCATTTCAGCAGTCGATAAATTAGATATGGATGCGATTTGTAGAGATACAACCATTTGTTTGGCTTCCCTTGCGGCCCACATCTAACTGTCTAGTGACGGCTGTATTGATAACGTATGGTGCTATTACTTAAACTAGCAGTGTGGTGTCACCGCCAGACACCACACTTGCTAGGTGGTAGCCTTTAAATCGGCCGCGGTCCGTTAGTATACGTCGGACCCGCGTGTCGCCACTATCAGTGATTGCAGACCGAGCGCCGCCACACGGCAGGTCTAGAGAGACTTCCTAGCACTCGCCCCAGTTGTACAGCCGACTTTGCTAGCGATGGTTCACTGACAAATTACGCTCTCATTTGCCGAGACGATAGTTAGCATTGCCTTCAGCTACGTCATTTGCTACGACCTAGCAAGGCGCCATTACCAGTTAGTATTGATGCTGTAAAACATGTACCGTCAAGAGCGATGTTCACCAATTAAGGATTAATGTTAAGTATTCCAACAGATACGTACTATTTTTGCTAGTCTCAATTCCTTGTCCTGTTCCAGACCTCACGCCAGCCTGCGTGAGCTTAAACGCGTGCCTTTCGGCTTCCTCATAGTGGATTGGCTGTCTTGCCAATTCACAACAAGTAGTACTATCAAATGGTTCAAATGGCTCTGAGCACTATGGGACTTAACATCTTAGGTCATCAGTCCCCTAGAACTTAGAACTACTTAAACCTAACTAACCTAAGGACATCACACACATCCATGCCCGAGGCAGGAGTCGAACCTGCGACCGTAGCAGTCCCGCGGTTCCGGACTGCAGCGCCTAGAACCGCAAGACCACCGCGGCCGGCTAGCAGTACTATCATAACGTATGGAACTTAAAGACGTGACCCTCGTCACATACGTTGTAACATATCAATATCCTCGAGTTAGGAACTCTTGAACTTCATGACAGGATCTCAGTCAGCTTAGTGTTCAGTTAGGCACTACCGTATGCTCTGCGTACTATCCGGCAATATACATGGTATCAACGTTGTTTCCTTTATTAAGTGTCAAGGATTATTACGTTTCCTTAGCTTTTATAAAATAGTCCTTGTCTAGGTTTCTTGGGTATAAATATGATGGGTAATGGCGAAAAGCAAAAAACTACGGATTAGCAAATATATACAACATACCTATAAAATTCAGTCTCTCTCAGTATCTACTGAATCACTCGGAAAGTATGATAAACCTACTACCTCGATATTTTTTCGAAGATTCCAGCAGAACACTTCTCTGGAAAGCGTAAGTATCAAAGTCAACGACCGAGATCGCTGTCGTACCGATTCACGCTCTCGGGAGACGTGTTGCTGAAGGCAGCCCCGTGACTTGTCTCCGCTCGTCATTAAGCACTCGTGAACATCCCTTCTCTACAGTTACTGCATCTACACTGCGGAACAAACTAAAGGATCACTTTTTCGGAAACTTGTAATTCTCTCCCGCTGCCAAGGATAAGTTATTAATTTGGCCCAAAGGGGCGTGTGTAGCACCGAGAGGGTTGCCGAACCGGGGAGTCTTTGAAGTGACCGGCTGCCGCTTTGCCGTTTTATTCACTCACATGTTAATGTTGCACACGTCATCACACCACAGGACGATGGAAAATAGTGTGTGCGTGGGGGGGAGGGGGGGGGGTTCGTGGAAAAAGTATAAGAACAGTTTTCTGCTTCGGGTCATGTTCAAAATTCGTTGAATGGTTTTGAACGTTACCTGAACATGAGACCAGAAATTACGGTCGCACTGTACTCGTTAAGTGTGCGATCACCTTCAAAGGTGATGGAGCCCCACAGTCACATTAGAGGAGGGTTGAAATGTCCGAGCGTGTCAGCGGTGTCAAAGGCTGTCAAGAACATGTTCCAGTAGCTCACCGCTTTTCGAACTGTCGTTTTCGACAGCGAAACGTGTGGGAAACAATGCCCTAGGGAAACGGGTGGTTTCAGTGACGCCATTTACACCACCCGCTGAGGCCTTTTCGTGTCGATTCCGAGCGGCAGTGTCTCTTCCTTGGCTACCCATAACAATTCCACGTGGTTTCAGTGATGGTGTAGCGGTTCTCCAACGCAGAGACTTCAAAAGATCGGGTGAAACGTGCGTAAGATGGGCTGTGACGACCACCTCATCTTGTGATACGCCCACGATGGCGTTGGGCAGATTTGTGTTGATGCCATTGCGGCATCATTACTCCACCTTACGGTACACATGAAGTTCTGAGCTGTGGTTGTTGTTTTTTTTTCTCTTTTTTTCGCGTGTGTCGATACGTTGCTGTTTGAAGTATCGCCCAGCCCGAGGGTGAGTCGCAGAGTGCCACGTTTTTGCGCCATTACAGAGGAAGCTTGTAGGCGTCTTTGAGCCAGACTTAAAACTTATGCATCGCGATGTGAGGCAGTTGCGAGATTTCGAAAAACTGAGCCTTTAATTCTGTTGCGCAGTGTTTTTAGTTCACTAATTGTAAACAGATTAAGCTACTCAAAACCCGCAAGCATTAAGGAAGCGTGGTCTTACGCTGCTGTCAAGTGGTATCTTACATTACTATTATCGTATCATAATATCACTGCAAACCTTTATTTATACCAAATTCTGCACCATTATCTTAAAACAAAGAAATTCCTTAAGTTCTAATCAAGATCAAAATTTACGCATTTATGCATTTCATTTCGCCTGACATGGTTTATTTCAGTGAATCTTGTACTGTTGTAAAAACCAACGGCACATTAAATAGATTATCTAAAAACATTTAAATACTTGTAGAAACTGAACAGTTCAATAGGTAACGTCATTGCCCACGAGCGTTGCGGGTTCGAGACCCGGTGCGACAAAGAGAATCTGATTAAAATCTGCCCGCAAGTTCCATGTTGTTGTAGTTGTTGCTGTTTTTGTCAACCCAAAATTGATTTTGCTGCTGCACATTATAGGCTCTTCTGTGAAGATCTCTTTATCTCTGCATAATTACTGTAATCTACATGCACTCAACCTGCTTACCGCAGTCAGGGCTTAATGTCTTCAAGAATTTTTAACCCCACCCCCCACTGCTCTCCTTACCAAATGAATAATAACCGTTCCTCCGGCCAAGTAGTCCCATACATTTCTTTTCTCGCTATCCAATGTAGCACCTCTTCGTGATATACTCGTTATAGCTATCTAATCGCCACCAATCTTCTGTAATACCACATTCTAAAGGCCTATACTCTCTTTTTGTTGCCCCGTGTCTCGTCCTCTCTCCATGACGTAACACAGTCGCACCTGGCACCTGCTACTGTTTCTTTTTAGCAATTGGCGTTAATTAAAGCACTTATTATTGCTTCTACGGGCAATGAGTTGTGAGTTGTTTCCTTAGCTCCAACATTTTCCACAATAGGTAAAGTAAATCCCTCCATAAAATACGACTAAAACAGTAAAGAAACCGCCAGCAGTTACAAATTACGACTTTTGTTTCAGTATATGATAGATGGCGAGCATATAGGGCACATCTTTAGCTGCTTTGCCAGTCTATATATTATTTTTTTAACGTTGGTTACTAATGGTCCTGTTAAAGAGTACCTAGGTATATTACAAGGGTGCACCTGTAGTAACCTAAATAAAAAAAGATTGATATAGACAGACACATAAAGATGTGGTGCAAAAAACTCGTCTTCTGTGGTAGAATGCTGTTCGTGTTTGGAACGCAACCTACGACCAGCTTAAAGACAGAAGTGATGACACTTTCTGCAGGACCTGACCATCATTTGACAGGACAATGCTCAAGCACGTACAGTGCAAGCAGTTACTGCTTTGTTTGACTGATGCGGCTGCTAAGTGCTATACCACCTACTGCACTCCCCTGACTTAAGCCATCGTAAGTTCAACTTGACTTCTAAACTGAAGGAAACACTTCGCGGCATTCGCTTCAGAACTGCTACAAATTCGTCGGGCAATAGACGGCGCCCCTCGAATTGTCGACACAAGTGGCACTGCTAAGAGTACCCTACTACTTCCACGTCGCTGGCTACGGGTTACACACAATGCTGGTGACTACTTTGAAGGCCAGTAAAACTTTGTAACACGTATCAATTTTGTACGAGCTGTAAATAAATAGTTGCCACTATTATAGTTCCAATCCTCGTACAAGATTTATTTGAGCCATTAACGTACCTTAGAACGTAGTCCGTCTCCTCATACCTTCGTTAAACATCTGCAGAGGGGCGCACGGTCAAAATCTAGAAATATGGAATCTGTCAGTTGCTCTTCATCCGTAGTTCGCAGGGCATCAAGTGAAAAAAGGGCAAGCTAAGTTTCGCACAAGCGATGCTTCCTAAAACCGTGCTGATTTGTGGACAGAATCTTTTCCTTCTCAAGGAACGTCATTATATTCTAACTAAGAATATGTTCAAGACTACTGCAGCAAACCTATGTTAAGGATATTCGTCTATAAATTTGAAAAGTCAGTTCTCTTACCCTTCTTACATACAGTAGTCACCTGCTCTCTTTTTGCAGTCACTTGGGACTCATAATTGGTAATTTGTTGAAAGGCTGTATCACACACCTTGCGATATAAAGTTCTGTAATTTTTGTTCTTCTAAACCATTATCAAAACGAGGACAGAGTGAAACGTTCACGAATTTACCGAAACGACTAATGTTAGGTGATGAGGGACGGATATTCTATTTTGATCACAAACAGCTGAAAGCATCCTGTCAGTCATAACGAAGTATCTCGAACTGATTTCTTCCATGCCAACCAGTAAAATTTCCAAACATCGCCTGCGAGAAACCCAACCCACGTTGCTTTTACATAAGCAATTGAAACTGACGGAAGCATAAATAACCACTAGAATTAGAAGTTCTCTCCGCCACGCACTACACACTGGTTCTTAGAGTATTTTTATAGATATGGATGAAGGTGTATCCAGTAGACGCAGTATTTTCCGAATTTCTAAGTGTATCTGACTTAGTACCACATTTACACGTATTAGCAGCAGTAAGATCGGGTGGTGCATCAAGCGAAATTAGTTACTGAATACAGGATTTCTTGGTAGAGAGAACACAGCTTATTATATTGGATAGAGAGTCGTCGACAGACCTTACTTTAGGGTCAAAAAATGGTTCAAATGGCTCTGAGCACTATGCGACTTAACTTCTGAGGTCGTCAGTCGCCTAGAACGTAGAACTAATTAAACCCAACTAACCTAAGGACATCACACACATCCATGCTCGAGGCAGGAATCGAACCTGCGACCGGAGCGGTCGCTCTGTTCCAGACTGTAGCGCCTAGAAACCGCATGACCACTCCGGCCGGCTTACTTTAGGGTCATTCCACGTGAAGTGTCCTAGGGCTCCCAGCTCGACCATCTTCAATTTTGATGAAATTTGTAAAGGATGTACCTGAGGGCCCTACATGAACTTATGCAATGTTTTAGGCTCATCTGTAACTTGGTTGAGGCGCTAGAGCCATTTTCGTGAAGACCACTTTTACAGAGACCGAAAAGTCGTGAAGAAATGGTGAACTTTGGCATTCCACTGTTCCTAATGTGAAAGAGCTAGACTCTTGCTTCTGGGTATAGTGGTAAAACTTTGTGTACTCTATACACAAATGTAGCAAGTAGAGTTCAGAAATAAATGCATTTGGCATACTCTCAGTTCAAAGATGGCAACAAATCATGTCGTGTGAAATTTGCCCCATAGTTTAACGAAGCATACGTAGTGGAGAAAGTGCGCTATTAACCTGGTCTTTTTGCCAAACAACTGTCTGGGTGTTAAGTATATCACAAATTTTGGCTTGGCTGTGCTATCATCCTGTAAATTTGCTAAAAGACATGAATGTATCAAAATATACATACCCGTGTTCAAAGTCATCTATCTCAATATGGACACCTACCACATTACATTTATTAACACCAAACAACAGAACACATTTCAATTTATTAGAAAAACTTATTTTCATTTTGGTGTCTCTTTGGGTAAGGTACCAAAATGTCGCCTAAAATTTGGAATTTTGTTGATTATGTCTTCATTGTTTAAACGTTCATTTTGCTGTTTATTCGGTGATTTTAAACCTGTTTTTGACAGGTTCATTGGTAAATTTAACCATTTAACTGTACTAGAGACTGCTACATAATTTTTGGGAACCTGAATGCTTATTAATTTTATTTCTTTTCTTTATTTGGGACTCGACAATCTGATTTTAGTGGCTGAAGCATATCAAGTTGTTGCTAAAATGGAAGAAGAAGATCAAGTTAATGTATGCAGTTTTGGAAATACTAATTCCCCATGCCATTTAACGACATACAGTGCCTTAAAAGCAAATTTCCTTAGAAGAACAAGAATTACTTACTAGACAGGGTGCTTTACACTTTACTGAAAATACTCAATAATGCTTCCATCATGAAGATTTACTCCTAAAAAGATTTGAATTTTTGCAAAGATCATGCTGCAACCAATCTGGCAAGAAAAACCACACTGCACGAAAAAGCTTGCGCTCAGTCAACGTAGAAACAGTTGACCTACCAAAAAAGATAACCATGTCTGATATTAAGCCAGGGCAAAAATGTGCCCTTCCTGTAGAAAAGAATTTGATACACTGAAATATTCACAAATGGACGTTACCTATCAGTCAGATAAAGATGATGAGACTAATGTTGGTCACAATTTGAATACAAGCTTAACATTTGTTGGAATATCACCAATAAAATTTCAACGAATTGGTACGGGGGATACAATAGGATACGCAAAGCGCCAAATACATCAAGTTGAAGGTGCAATTATTAAGAACATTGCAGAAATGGGACTCTCACTGATAGGGATACACTTGAAACCAGAGGAATGACAGTTGAACAATTCATTGAACTATTAGTTACAAAACTGTCGGCCCTTTGTACCCACCACTACATTGCAAAGCATCAGCATTTGCAGTTCACTAAAGAAGGTCTCAAACCAGGAGAATTGATTATGTTAAAAATCCTTTATTGTCCAAGATGCAGTGCAGGGATCCCATTGGGAAAATAGTCAAGCTACAATACACCCATTTGTCATTTACTACAAAGGTAATGAAGACCTAAAAGTGTGTCAGCTACTGCATAATCAGTGATTGCCTCCGACTTGACACAGTTGCAGTGCATGTGTTTTTAACGTACTTGATCAAATCCCTTAAGTGCATATTTAAAGAAATTAAGCATATTCATTATTTTCGCTACGGTTCTGCAGCGCAGTACAAAAATAGTAAGACCTTCCTAAATCTTTTCCATCATCAAAAGGATTTTGGCATTAATGTAGAATGGAATTTTTTCGGAACAAGCCATGAGAAATCACCATGTGACGGAACTGGGGGCACAGTTAAGCGTTTAGCAGCAAGAGCTAGCCTTCAATGCCCAATTGAAAAATCTCAACACCAACTGATCTGTTTGAATACTGCAGAAAAAAAATCATGGCACTGGATTTATTTATATTAAGAAAGAAATTATTGAAGATGCAAAAATTTATCAAGAGAAACGTTTTGAGGATGGATGTACAGTGTCTGGTACGAGAGCCCATCACCATTTTGTGCCAATTGATAAACAGCGACTTAAGATTCATAGAGTATCAAATGACACATTTTCCTATATAGCTAATGTTAACCGACATGCTAAAGTTGCTACTAAACATGTTGCCATTAACATTAGTTATAAATGACATGGAATGACCCTTTAGGCGGACCAAAGCAAGTGATTTGGGACCGTTAATCTTACCGACAATACACCTTAGACTTTTCGCAAATTATGCAGCACTGCCTCACAAATATTCAGTCAGTTTTGAAAACACTTCAACCTCGTATGAAGATCAGCAACTTGTTTTAAATGTTCAGAAATGTAAAATTGAAATTTGGAATACGAAAACAAACAGTATTTTATGACTACAGCATCAATGAATAGCAACTGAAATGTGTCATCTCATACAGATACCTGAGCATCAAAATCTGAGAGAGAATGATCTTATACGCTCATTGGTAAATAAGGCAGGTGGCAGACTTTGGTACACTGGAAGGGGAAAAGCGGGCAGTCTAAAATTGACACTTCTTCCAAAACACTGGTTTGTCCTGTAGTAGAATGTTTCTCATCTGTGTGTGACCCATACCACAGGTCCAACAGGGATTTTGAACGTATAGATAGAAAAGCAGCACAAATCGTCACACGTTTGCTTCACCCGCGGCCGAGTGTCACGGAAATACCGAGAGACCTGAACTGTTAGACGCCAGTCGCCTAGCGAAACTTACTTACAAAGCCTGAACAATCAGTATTAAGTGCAGAATCGAGGAATATACTACAAAGCCCTCTCCCTCCCTCCCACATCGACCACGAAGACAAGGACAAATTACAGCGCTATAGAGGCATTTAACCTATCATTCTATCCGGACACGAAGAAGACATAATAACAATAGCAAACACACTCTGTCATACAGTTCACATTGGATTGAGGAGAACAGGTGAAGATGAAGTTGACACAATTTCCAGTAAGCACATTCCATCCCTGAAGCTCAATTATAGGAATCGTTCTTGTGCGGACTACTGATACACGTTTGGCATGAACTCTACAATGGACCCAAAATGTTGACGCGTCACCAATATGTTTAGGAACAGGTGGAAGTCACAGGAAACAAAAAGTGGAGAACTGGGGTAATATTTCAACAATTTGCTTTTGATACTCTTCTTGCACAAAGGATGTTAATGTTTCTGGTTTTAGAAACTCGAAGAAACAAAGAATTTATTGAGACAAAATTGAAAACAAGCATTAACCTCAATCAGGCACTGAAATAAATTCAATGGTGACAAATGAAAATTTGCTGCCCGACCGGGACTGGAATCGTGTTTCTCGCTTCATGCTAGCTGTCACTTTACCTGCTTCGGCTATCAGATCACGTTTCCCGTGCAACCCAAATTCCCAACTTTTTTCCAGAGTGCACAAGTTGCGTCCACTGTCCATTTCTCTCATTGCTTGCAAACTCATGCTGATTCCGGCAAGAGGTCGGGCCAAAAGTGCACGTGCACTGAACGAATCGTTAATTGCCGTCGGAGCGAATATATTTATATATGTGTTGCCCGTTCTTTCAGGCGTGTCAGAAAGAACACACATTTAAGAATTTACCGTTATTCAGTACTCTTGTTCATCTACGATACTGAGACAGGCTGAAAAAAAGAACTAAAAATTGTTCCAGTGCCGAGATTCGAACCCGGGTGTTGCTAGGCAGATTTGAAACGAATAGCGTGTCTGCTTCATAAGCAGGAGACCCGGGGGTTCGGAGCCTGGCAGTGATACGAAGTGTAATTCCTTGCTTCAGTTTACATCATTATTGTACATGAAGGTGAGACTCAGAATATTTCAGAAACGTCAGCTGTATATGATTAATATATCTTATTCATCTGTTTAAGTACTGATTAATAACAATGCTCTGTCTATGCCTGATTTTGTTTACACACTATGTTAATTCTTGCTTTAAATACTGTCTACTTCGCTTCCACTAATAGCAGGACCTGGTTCAGCTTTCTGAAATTAAATGACTGCGTTTTCGGTACTGTACATCGTCGGTGCTATGAAGAGACAAACTCCTCACTGCGATAAGCAATAAATATTCATCAGGTCAGAGTGGGTGTACCAGTTGCATCATTCATCGTGGATGTAACGTGCTATTGCCAAATGTGGAAATCACGTTGTTAATGAACGCTGACGAATGCGGTACAGTCAATTGCGCACTGCATTCACGATGTATCTCACACGTTGCAGCAGCGAAGACTGAAAAAAAAACAGCAATTATCAGTGAATTTGTTTCGAACTGTCGTGCAAGCGCAGGGAATGGCAAGTCTGTGGTATGTCGAGAAGCTTTGAGTAATTGTGAGAATATAACTGACAAACACTTGACATGGGGTGTCCTAAGGTGAAGATCTTATTTCTTTGTTTCGATACCTGCGAGTATGTAGCACTTATCTTTTACAACAAACGAAGCTGACTTCTTTGTATACAGACAGTGGTAGCCTTGTAAAGGCCTGCCACATATTTTTTAGTTTTTAATTATTACGTACATCGCTCTTTGACAACTAAAGTGCTGTATCAGTTCTTGTAATGAAATTAAAACAAGACGGTAAATTCAACAGATGTACGTATTTAAGATTCCTTTTTATCAAACTTTTTCAAAATTTTGAGTTCCACTAAATTTTTTCGGGTGTAATTTGTTAGAGGTTTAAAACCTCTACTATCAAATTCCATATGTAGTGGTTACACATTCTCAGACATTTTAACGCATATAATTGCTTTTATCAGTCTCGGAGTGTCAGCTGAAGCGAACAGAGCTATGTGGTGCTATGGTAAGACACTGGATCCAAATTTGGGAGGACGGTGCTTCATATGGACATTCGACCAGTCAGGTTTAGGTTTACAGTGATTTCCCTGAAACATTTGGAACGAATACGTTTCCAATCCGAACTTCTGCTCCGTCTGCAATAACTTCAACAACGGGACTTTAAACAAAAATATTCTTTCTTTCAACAAAGCACGACGGTACTGGCTTTATAAGTGAATCGGAAATCGAGTTAAAAGAGCAGTTTATGATACCCAAAACTGCTCAGAACTACTGAAACTGCCTGAAAGCTAGAAGCGTTAAAATCTAAGAAATGAATAGTGATCAAACTAATCTGCAAATTTACACAGATACTGGAAATTTTCAATGGCGCTTTTTTTCTTTTTTTAAAAAATATGTATATTAACGTAATCATAAAGCATTCTTTCATTTGTTAGACACCATCGTAATTACTGAGTAGTGTGCGCACATTTTAGCTTCCACATTTTTTGAGTTACTAACTGTACCCAGTCGCTGCTCGTGGTCTCGCGGTAGCGTTCTCGCTTCCCGAGCACGGGGTCCCGGGCTCGATTCCCGGCGGGGTCAGGAATTTTTCCTGCCTCGAGATGAGTGGGTGTTGTTGTGTCGTCTTCATCATCATCATTCATCCCCTCACGGTCGGAGGAAGGCAACGGCAAACCACCTCCACTAGGACCTTGCCTAGTAAAGCGGTGCGGGTCTCCCGCATCGTTCTCCTACGCTCTGTAAAGAAGCATGGGACTTCATTTCCATTTTTTCAACCGTCCCCCGCCACGCTTTGCTGTGGCTAAGTCTGCTTTAATGGAAAACAAAGAAATGAGGAAGCACACGTAGCAAATATGTATGGGAATTGGATACACGTCCTAATATCCTTCTCTCCCGCTCTATGTGTCATCTCCTCCGACCCCCATTCTCCGTTTCCTCCTCCCGGTTTTCTACGTCCATTACCTCTCACCGTTGTGTCTATCTCCTCTTCCACCCTCTCTCTTACCTTGAGACTTATTTATTGTTACTACGAAATCAGATTCGTAATAGTTGCCTGATCATAAACCGCCGGCCGATGTGGCCGTGCAGTTCTAAGCGCTACAGTTTAGAACCGAGCGACCGCTACGGTCGCAGGTTCGAATCCTGCCTCGGGCATAGATGTGTGTGATGTCCTTAGGTTAGTTAGGTTTAATTAGTTCTATGTTCTAGGCGACTGATGACCTCAGAAGTTAAGTCGCATAGTGCTCAGAGTCATTTGAACCGTTTTTTGATCATAAAGCAATAAGCTATAAATACAACTTCCCTGCTTGCTAACTGTTGTGTCCAGCCTAGTTGTCAAACATGGTCTGTCTAGGAAACCTGGATCGCTAAACAACAATTCAAGCAAATCATATTAAAGAGTTTTAGTACAGAAAATAGATGACATTACTTAACTTTGAGAAATACAGATGTGTCGCAGGCAAAGGGCGACATGCAATACAACCAATGTCCTTCAGCATAACGATTCCAACACAGGTTAAGTAATACAGTGGATTCTTCTATCCTGGTCGCTGGTCTTGAGGTATATGTAGAAGCATAACTGGGTTGCGGCCACTCGGAGCGGCGCTTCTCTTCGCCTACAGGCCGCCGCTGTCGATTTGTCGTCCTGGAGAGAGGTCGGTCAGCGTGCAATTGGCGAACGTCTTGTTCACAGCACTCTCTGCTCCAACGTTCCCGACTGGCGTGCCGGCGCTTAACTTTACGCACACTAACAACGTTTCACTACTGTCCAAAAACGGACAGTCACTGTCCAACGGCACCGACCGGCCGCCGTGTCATCCTTATAGCTGTTGTCGGTTTTCTTGACCTGTGCCGCTACTTCTAAATCAGATCCTCAATCGTTCTCACAAGGGCAGAGGGCACACCGCCTGCCAAGAGCACTCAGCAGTCCCGGACGGTGACCCATCAAGCTGTTGGCTTAATCCAAAGTATGTTACAATTTCAAAGTAATCGTTCTATAACTTTCGGAGATACATGATATTTTGAACAAACGAAATTTTCGTCTATGTAGATCAAACGATGGGGGGGGGGGGTGGACTGGGGGGGGGGGGGGATGTCACGTGGTTTGGTGGCTGGGCGGTATGCCATGCGGAAAGAACTAACCTCGCGTTTCTCACTATGTGCACTCGTAAACATCACATCTGTACTTAGTGCTTCATGTACAGCAACTACGGAGCAGAACTGGCGTATGTCTCGTGTAAACCGGGCGCAAACTGAATTGTCTCCGCAGAGTGGCATGTGTAGAGGCAACAAGTATTGTTACTTATGGCTACAGATGAAAAATTTGCGAAACGAATTACGATATTCAGCAACATGACAGCTAAGGTCGGCCGTGAACAACACACAAATTCCACGAAGTCATCAGAATTTCCCATTATTAATAGGGGTTTACAGGTGCCAAAATATAGCAGGTACTTAGTTGATCTACATTTCCCCACACTCAGTTACATTACTACGCGCAACTGTCTGCAAATATAAAGCAGTGTCACATCATGTGTAGAATTGAATGAAGGATGCACCGCATAGTTTCTGACAACAGCAGCTCTTAACTACAGCGTAGGCCGTACACACTGAGTATTTCGGCTATTACCACAGGCGGATACAGTCCCACTACGTAGATTTATTTCGGGCCCAGTTTTCGTTCATAGGTAAATTATTTAAAATAATTTTTCCTGTAAAAGAATCGAAGGGGTTTAAGCTAGCTATCCCAAAAAAGCATCGCGGGAACATCTGATCCATTAAGGCGATGCTATACCGTGCAGCAAAAAAAATGTGTCCTTACGGACAGTCAGTAATAGCAGTTGTAGCTGTTTCCACTGAAAGCTGTTATCAATAAGTGTTAACTACGATGTTCCTGTGACCTGTATCATTCTGGACTGTAGACCGATGTAATCTTGTCTTTTGCATGTTCATAAGAAAATTACTTGGAAGAGGTGATGCTTAGTAGATACTTTTCATTGCACTGTTTCGGCTGCTGTATACCAACAGCATAGACGTAATGTAAATATTATTTTCTTTGAAAGACTACATTC
Source organism: Schistocerca cancellata (assembly GCF_023864275.1). Lineage (NCBI taxonomy): Eukaryota > Metazoa > Arthropoda > Insecta > Orthoptera > Acrididae > Schistocerca > Schistocerca cancellata. Next base: position 613,465,260 of record NC_064630.1, on the reverse strand, counting down.
ATAGTCCACATGTTGACAATATACGTCCGTTTATTTATTTGTTTAATGTGAATGAAGTTACAGAATTTGTTTCACATTACTGTAAAATTACACACTCTAATTCACGTTTTTACCAAGTTTCCAGTCACACAGAGACATTAGTCGTAACATTTAATGAGTTTTGAAACCCCGCAGTCGCAGAATTCTTCCGCCTGCACCACACACTTGGCATTAAACTTCCGAAACCCCAAAACTCTGATAATCACTTTGTCCAAACAGTACGTTTAACGTGTGGAAAATGAAACCAGAGCTCCTTTATGGTGAATCTGCAGTTTTCCTAACACTTTGACGAACGAAACAAATCAAATCTGCATTTACTATGTGTAGTCTATCACTTTTCTCTTCATCAGCGACACTGATTCGCCAATTTCTGTAAACATGGCACCATTGTCGTAAACCACCTTCACTCATTACCGATGATTTGGGCTACTGGAAATTTAATGCAAGATGCATGTAGGTGGCAGAATTCTACGATAACGGAAGTTCAAAGAACGTACACTGCTACGACAGAATTTCTCAGTGTGGCAGGCAACAATCTGGAAAAATACAGTTTCCAGAAAGAGATTTTCACTCTGCAGCGGAGTGTGCGCTGATATGATATTTCCTGGCAGATTAAAACTGTGTGCCGGGCCGATACTCTAACTTGGGACCTTTGCCTTTCGCGGACAAGTGCTCTACCATCTGAGCTAGCCAACCACGACTCACAACCCTTCCTCCTCCAGAGTTCGAGTTTCGGTCCAGCACATAGTTTTAATCTGCTACAAAGTTTCATAAATTGCAGTGTTTACTCTCACAGAATTCCAAAACAAATTCTATAACTTCAGTCACATGTTTTTAAAAATAGATTGAGATCACGTTAAGAACGTCCCTCATATATATTCGTATATAACATAAATCGATTATTGATAGATAAACTTTGCACTGTAGGGATCTTTGCATTGTAGGTTTTTTGATGTGTGTGTTTGATGTATTTGTATCAACGGACGTCTGTCCTTGTATTACCACCGTAATGATAATTCTGTTTAATCACAGTGAAGACTATTTTGAGCTTGAATCTAAATCATAGCCTGCTATATGTTATTCTGTAAACATTTCATCTCTGATGATTTTCATTTCATCCAATGGAAAGTTGAATTGCATATAAATCTAATGTAAGCTACAGATCTTTTGTAAGTACTTCCGCATGCTTACCTTGATCAACTTGACAACTTATTTGTTTTATCCTATGTGTACATTGTTCATTGTTTCTTTTCATGTAGTTTTTCTATGACAGTGGTTGCAATGTACTAAAATGGCATAAAATGATGAATTTGAACGAATGAAGGCTTACACACCATTCCTCAAACAATCATTTTTGATGCGCTAGCACTTATTCCTATTGATATGGAGGTATAAAGACTGGCTAAAAATGCTCAGTAAATCGCACTGGAGGTGGTTTAAGGCCATCTTTAATGTATTCAGTGACATTCAGTGTGATCTGTATTTTGAAACAATGACAAACCTATAACAACAACAACAACAACAACAACCTGTTAATATTATTATTATCTTCTTTCCTCTCTCAGACGTTAGGTCTGGTTAAAAATGGAAAGTGACGCGGACCTTCATCAAGCGTGACTTCCTTTTAACTATACGGTATATGTTACATTGCATTTAGGAACTTTTGGGTCATTCAACATGTATCAATAATTACAGATTTCTGTAGTTGTATATATATGTTTGGATGTAGCTGTATTGCGTTGATGTACTGGTGGATATTGTGTGGTATGACTCCTGTAGTTGATAGTATAATTGCTATAATGTCAACTTTATCCTGATGCCACATGTCCTCGACTTCCTCAGCCAGTTGGATGTATTTTTCAATTTTTTCCCCTGTTTTCTTCTGTATATTTGTTGTAATGGGTATGGATATTTCGATTAGTTGTGTTAATTTCTTCTTTTTATTGGTGAGTATGATGTCAGGTTTTTTATGTGGTGTTGTTTTAAGTGTTATAATGGTTCTGTTCCAGTATAATTTGTATTCATCATTCTCCAGTACATTTTGTGGTGCATACTTGTAAGTGGGAACGTGTTTTTTATTAGTTTATATTGTATGGTAAGCTGTTGATGTATTATTTTTGCTACATTGTCATGTCTTCTGGGGTATTCTGTATTTGCTAGTATTGTACATCCGCTTGTGATGTGATCTACTGTTTCTACTTGTTGTTTGCAAAGGCTGCATTTATCTGTTGCGGTATTGGGATCTTTAATAATGTGCTTGCTGTAATATCTGGTGTTTATTGTTTGGTCCTGTATTGCAATCATGAATCCTTCCATCTCACTGTATATATTGCCTTTTCTTAGCCATGTGTTGGATGCGTCTTGATCTATGTGTGGCTGTGTTAGATGATACGGGTGCTTGCCATGTAGTGTTTTCTTTTTCCAATTTACTTTCTTCGTATCTGTTGATGTTATGTGATCTAAAGGGTTGTAAAGGTGGTTATGAAATTGTAGTGGTGTAACCGATGTATTTATATGAGTGATTGCTTTGTGTATTTTGCTAGTTTCTGCTCATTCTAGAAAGAATTTTCTTAAATTGTCTTCCTGTCCATAATGTAGGTTTTTTATGTCGATAAATCCCCTTCCTCCTTCCTTTCTCCTTAATGTGAATCATTCTGTTGCTGAATGTTTGTGATGTATTCTATATTTGTGGCATTGTGATCGTGTAAGTGTATTGGGTGCATCTAGGTCTGTGTTACTCCATTCCACTACTCCAAATGAGTAGGTCAATATTGGTATAGCATAAGTATTTATAGATTTTGTCTTGGCTCTTGCTGTCAATTCTGTTTTCAGTATTTTTGTTAGTCTTTGTCTATATTTTTCTTTTAGTTCTTCTTTAATATTTGTATTGTCTATTCCTATTTTTAGTCTGTATCCTAGATATTTATAGGCATCTGTTTTTTTCATCGCTTCTATGCAGTCGCTGTGGTTATCCAATATGTAATCATCTTGTTTAGTGTGTTTTCCCTTGACTATGCTATTTTTCTTACATTTGTCTGTTCCAAAAGCCATATTTATATCATTGCTGAATACTTCTGTTATCTTTAGTAATTGGTTGAGTTGTTGATTTGTTGATGCCAGCAGTTTTAGATCATCCATGTATAGCAAATGTGTGATTTTGTGTGGGTATGTTCCAGTAATATTGTATCCATAATCTGTATTATTTAGCATGTTTGATAGTCGGTTCAGAGCAAGGCAGAACCAGAAAGGACTTAATGAGTCTCCTTGGTATATTCCACACTTAATCTGTATTGGCTGTGATGTGATATTATTTGAATTTGTTTGAATATTAAGTGTGGTATTCCAATTTTTCATTACTATGTTTAGGAACTGTATCAATTTAGGATCTACTTTGTATATTTCCAATATTTGTAGTAACCATGAGTGGGGTACACTATCAAAAGCTTTTTAGTAATCAATGTATGCATAGTGCAGCGACCTTTGTTTGGTTTTAGCTTGATATGTCACCTCTGCATCTATTATCAGTTGCTCTATACATCCTCGTGCTCCTTTGCAACAGCCTTTTTGTTCTTCATTTATAATTTTATTCTGTGTTGTGTGTCATTAACTTCTGTGTAATGACTGAAGTTAATATTTTGAATATTGTTGGTAGGCATGTTATGGGGCGATATTTTGCTGGGTTTGCTGTGTCTGCTTGATCTTTAGGTTTCAGATAAGTTATTCCATGTGTAAGTGTATCAGGGAATGTGTATGCGTCTGCAATGTAACTGTTAAATAATTTAGTTAGATGCGAATGTGTTGAGGTGAACTTCTTTAGCCAGAAATTTGCTAATTTATCTTTTCCAGCGGCTTTCCAATTGTGAGTAGAATTAATTGCTTGGGTGACTTCATGTTGTAAAATTATCACTTCAGGCATTTGTTTGTATGTATCTGTTTCTGCTTGTATTCACCGTGCATGTCTGTTATGTTGTATCGGGTTTGACCATATGTTCCTCCAGAAGTGTTCCATGTCTTTTATGTTTGGTGGATTGTCTATTTTAATGTGTGTGTTATCTATTGTCTGGTAAAATTTCTTTTGGTTTGTGTTGAATGTTTGGTTTTGTTTCCTTCTATTTTCACGTTTTTTTGTATCTTCTAAGTCGTTTGGCCAATGCTTGTAATTTCTGCTTCTTTTCATCTAATTGCTCTATCGCTTCTTCTTGTGAGATTTTACCTAACCTTTTTCGTTTTTTGTCTGACATTTCATTTCTTATAAATTGTGTTAGCTGTCTGATGGCTTTTCTCAGTTTTTCTATTCTGATCTGTAGCCTGTGTTGCCATGCTGGTTTTGTGGGTTTCTTCTGTGTGTTGGCTGGTTCTGATCTCTGCCTAGTGTGTATATTTAGTGTAGTGAGTGCTTCTCTATAAACCAGTAGTTGTAACTCTTCCATAGTTGTGTTTTCATTTATTTTGTTGTGTATGATTGTGATAGTTTTTATTGTTGTTTCGACTTGTGGGTTATTTGGCGGTCGGTCTATGCAAGAATGGTCTAATGTCTGTATTTGTGTCTTTGTATTCTATATATGTCAGCTGAAATTTTTCTTCTATATCTAACATGTGTGTTACTTCGAGTTCTATTTGTGTTTGTTCTGGTGGCTGTCTTAAGATTTCGTTTTCTTCTGATTGTTTAATTGATGCGTGTTGTTCTTCATTTGTTTGTTCTGGGATGTTTGAGTCCATTACTGTATTTTCTTCTTCTTCTGATTGCACATTATTTTGTTCCAGTATTTGTTGTACTTGTTGTTTGATGTTTTCTAATTCTGACTTGAATATCCTGTTATTTTTGATTATTACATTACATTATTATTATTATTATTATTATTATTATTATTATTATATTATTACTATTATTGCTGAGGAGGAGGAGAACGTATAAATAGACGAAAATCTCGTATTTCCTATGGGGAGCTAGTTTTGGAGTTTACAGTTGACCTTAGAGGCCGCTGTAAGCAGAGTTTAGGTGCTAGTTAGTTTCATTTTCTATAAGTCATTTTGGACAATAGATCGTAATGATGTAAATGACCCATTCTGCATTTACACTGCAAATTCATTTTTAAATATAGCTACATGCTGAACATTTGTGTTTTTCCATTTTATTATTTTTTTATATGCAGGTTTGATTAATTCATGTGTATCACCTCTTACACATTGCAGTAACAGAAATTCTTCTACGATATAGTAGGAGGTGACAGGAAGAAACTTTTTCATTTTGGTTTCAAATTATCATTTTGTGTCATTCAGACTTCTATATCATAAATTATTGTTGTAGCATTGTACATCCCTTATTTTGCTAAAAATAGCCTTAACAGAGAGTAATTAATGCCATTTTTCCTTTTGGTATTGTGATTTTGTTCATCATTGTTCGTTTTGAATTGTACTGGATTATTTACAACAAACTCCATGAGTGAATAGTAAGAATGCCCAACTCCTCAAACGTATGTCTGTGAAATAATAATGGGTGAGCACCACACGTTATACCTACAGCATGTTTTTAAGCAATGAAGACTTTCTTTCTTAAAGAAGAGTTACCCCAGAACATTATTCCACACGACATTGATTGAAAATATGCAATACATATCAACTTACTGATCTGTCTCTTCCCAGAATTTGCAATGACTCTTAGTGTAAATGAGGTTTAGCTAAATTTTTAGGAGTTTCAAAATGTGCTTTTTCCACTTAAAATTCTCACCCCTTCTAATTATTATTTCCTCACCATGGTTTACTCTTATCAGTGCAGTATCCCTAGATGTGGGGAACTCGATACATTGTGTCTTTTTAAAAGTTAGAGCATTTGCAGAAAACCAGCCAATGATACTTCTAAGAACATTGTTTACAATTTCTCCTGTTTCTGTACGTATGCTTGGATTGGTTACATTACGAGTGTCATCTGCTGAAAGAACTAATTGTGGTTGTTCATTAGATGGAGATCGTTTACATATAGTGAGCCTAAGATTGAGCTCTGGGGGAACCCCATAAGTGATTTCTCCCCAGTCAGAATTATGTCCCCCGACTGTGTTGGTTGAATTAGCAAGTACAGATTCCTGAGCTCTTTAGGTTAAATATCACCACATCTATAGCGAAAGTTGAAAATGCTTATACATTTCATTAGGAAACAACGGAAACATTTCCCTATCACTTCTTTCATTCAGTCCCATGCTAACCAAGTCTTCAACAATTACTAATGTAAAATTGCCACCTTCTGAAGAAGACAAATTTACATTTATTGAAACCTAGGTAAAGAATTCTTTATCCATTGCAACTGGTCGGCTGTTCATAATTTTATTAATTTTGATTGGTTATTATTCAGTTCACGCAGAATTTTGCCTCAGGTTGAGCCATTAGTGGTTCTGGAGCTCTTGAGTACATGTTAGAATTGCTCGCACAACAGATATTGATGGGAGGTGCTATATCACAAATATTAAAGTTTTCCTCAACCTGAAAGTTGATGTGAACATTATCTTCGTTACTACATATGGTCCTTTTGGACATATTATGCCCTTTAATTCCTCCATCCTCTGAACTTTCAGTCTGACATGGACATCGAATCGTTGGGGCTGGAAATTCGAACATTTCTGCTATATACCTGGTTTTTAATTCACTAAGCCACCAGAGTAATAACCGCCACATTGTACAATGTAAGGTAGAAGTTGGGGGAATGTGTACAAGAAGTGAACTGGATTTTTTTAATACTAATCCTTTTGTGTAGAAGTTATTGTATGTACACATATATGAGAGTGATACAAAGATCCTACAGTTAAATTTAGTCACGCTTTTATTTATTTTACACTTACTATGCTAGTTAGGATTAACACATCTATTGTGGAGAATTTGGTGAAGAAGGCATAGTCACAGTCCCATCAGGATACAGCTTGAATCTCTAGGAAACTTCAGTAGTCTACAGATGTTTGTAGCAGGAGTCCCCCACAAGATATCTAATCCCAAGGAATTCCATAGTTCATTATGATATTCTGGCTACCTGTGAAGTGTGGCTGTGTTTGGGAGACAACATGTGGTGACACAATTGCAGGTGTAGACTACTTCTTCGGTTACAAACACATTTCAAAGACGTTAGTTATTGGACAGTGTATTGTTACAGGTATTGAAAGAAGGGTTCATAAACTCATTTAAGTGACAGAACAGTAAGAAGAAAACGAAACTGCTGCTGTCAGAGAAATTCTGTGTTCATCTATCTCCAATTAAAAACAGACAATTATCGTGTGTACAACTGTGTTTATCATTTTAAATGCCATACATTCATTTGGTAAACTCTGACACTATCGAACTCTTGCTATAGCACTGGCTGCTATGCTGTAAATAGTATTAAACATCTTTAGCACAAAGAAATGAAATGTAAATTACTTAGTAATTGATATATTTATTAACAAATAATTAAATTTTGTAAAATAAGTTGATGTTAATGTAATTTTTACGTTTTTATTATAGCTCTGCTAAATTCCGTTACATGGCGGGTACTGAAATGTGAGAACACTGAGTTCATGTAAGTTCATGTGTAACTTCTTATATTTTATACGCCATCCCAATCTTCTCTGTCTGTTGTCAGTAAACATTTGGTATCTGTCCTAAGGTTATCTGCAATAATTTCCTTTGTGGTCCAACTGAACGTCAGTATTCGATTTTGTTTATCTTTTGACAAATAAGTGTACACCGTCGCCAAACAGCTGCGGAATACTCACCTACTAAGTCAGTTTTCGTTTCCTTATGACTTACGAGGTTCATTTAAAAGGGAACGAACGTACGTTAGGGAAGTGATGTTGGTTTGTACAAAGAGCTTATTTTTATCTCGTTGACAGTTCTTTAAACTGTATTTTTCTCCATATTTTGTAGTACAACATTTGGTTTTACGCATATAACGACCATGTTCTCTAAGCTACCGTCTACGTGTCTATCACTTACGTAGATGGTTCTGAACTCTCATAGAGATTACATATGTTCTTAATCGGTCATATTATAGTTGTCCTCCTGGAAACTTTTCAAGGGTAGTACACCATCACCACAGTTAAATTTTTACCAAATATTGGTGACTAAGTTTACACTTACGTTCTTACAAAAGCGTTTGTTGAGAAACGTTATTTTTATTCACTATAGCAAATATAAATAAATACATTCCTTATCCTTGTGCGTTTTCTTTTTTATCTGTAGGAATGGTGCGTGCCTTATTTTGATAAATGCAGGAAGTGAAGCGTATATCGATGCTACTCAACGGCAAGAGTATGCAACCCGAATGTGTGTGAGGCCCCTCCTGCCCTAGCGCTTATCAGTCCAGCTGTAATTTTCTGAAAGACCCTTCACAGCCGAAAAGTCCTTCGCCGTAGGGGTCCTTGCCAGGCCGCCTTGTCTCGTCAGACGTCACGCTGTCCTGCTTCAGGAACCAGTCCCTGTACGACAACAGCTTCGAGTGCCACGCTTCTGCAACACATGCAAACAAGATAACACTTTCAACAACAACAAACAAACAAACCAACACACACACAAACACACACACACAAATATATATAGACCATGTGCGTTCATAGAGATATATTTAGGGCCCCAGCAATGTGATTACCTGGGACGTCATTTGATTAGAATTTAAATATCTGGTAATTTTCTTAGGGTCTGTCTCTCAGCCAATTTTACGGACATACAGGACGTATAAGTTGTATACGCAGTCTGGATGGGACCTTCAGATGGCTGCAATACAGACTCGGGAACTTCTTGCTACCTTAGAGCCACGTCAATATTTGGTTAGGGCAAGGAAGGCTGCAGTTCCTGCTATAACTCCAGGGATAACCCATCCTCTCAACTATTATCCGCCATAAAACCACCCTGTTCTCACAATACACATACAAAGGATGTCATGGAAAGATGTGACAGTATCAGGACGAATAATGTTAGCGGTGGCGGTAGCTTCAAAAAAAACGACGTACTAAGGGAGGTCCAAATACAAATGTAAATAAAGACATTAATTAATAAATATTTGTGATGGAAACTTCCTGTGATCAAACTGCCTCAAACCTTTACAGAAGGAAACTTGTTCCCTGACAAGATTAAAAACACATGTAGGCCGCCTCTCAACATCTGATCACGAGCATATCTGGGAACGTAGTTGTAGTTATAAGAGATTGGTTCCAGAAGTGTTTCTTTTTTCCCTAGTGAGAATATTATTTTATTGTTTGTGAATTCCTTAACTCGACGGCTATGTAACACTTCCTTGCCCACCAAAGTTTCTCTGCTAGTCTGTTTCCATATTACATTTTAAAATTTAGGGTAAAATCCATGCTGTCATAGCCGTACAGATGTTGGAAATGGTTGCTGTCATTACATGTAAATTTGTAAAATTCTGTTCAAGCTTCTGGAATACCTCAATATCGTGTGAACTGTGTACGTAGGTTTGAAAGTTAAGTACATTTTCTCTGTGGAAATATGGCTAAATGCCGCTCAATTACTAAACTGGATTTATCTACAATTAAATCTTATAAATGTAGCCCGACCACACAAAATTATTATGTAATGCAAATGAACTATGGAATAGAAACAGTTGTAAATTCGAAACGGGTTCAGTACCTTATAAGCCGTTGTATGCCAGCATGAGAGATTGTCAGATATTTTTGCGGCTGCATATTTTGGTCGTTTCTGTGCAAGAATAAGTTCACGATGTTGCTTGTGGAAGCTACTTTTGTTTCTTGTTGTATATTAATGAAGGCTGCTGTTATTTGGAAACTGTGGTTGACATTTCACAACCTCCCCTCGAAGAATAATGTATATTATTAGGTAGTAGTTAAGCCTAGCATTATGAACATTTGTTTCCACGAGATTCGATGGTACACATCACTCGAGAGCACATTCTCTAAACTGAACCTGTTCACAATAATATATATATATATATATATATATATATATATATATATATATATATATATATATGTAATACGAAGTACTCACAACAGTAATCTGTAAAAATACAATTTAACAGATAAGACAATTATGCTGCAAATTTTCATTTCAAGTAATATCCCGTAAAAGACTTGAAAGTACTATGAAAGAACGAAGCATATTATATGGATAGAACGACAACGTGCTTAAATAAGATGAAGATCTGTCTGGTGGTCCTACTCGCCCGCTCAGCACAAACCGACTCCCACTTCATCCTCTGACAGTGTTCATCATTCGAATGCGGTTTTAAGGGACATTTCAGCACACTGCACTCCCGCCCGTTGTGAGACACCCAGATTCTGTCACTCAAGTTATGTTCTCGATTGGTATCAGGTGGCTGAGTGCACCTGGTTCCAATCCTCCCAGCAAGGAAAAATTTCTGGAAGTACCGGGAATTGAACCTGGGTCACGAACAGAGTAATCCATCCGTATACTGCAGTTAGGCATTTATTACAATTATGGAATGTCCTACATATTGGTAAGTGATTTAGAAAACACACAACGCAGTTTCATATTCTTTCCTAAATGTACGATCTGATTCGAAGTGCACATCCCAGAAATAAAGTGATGTCCCATTTATTAAAATTTTCTTTATCTTCTGAATCATCAGTATAGAAAGCAGTTACGAAATTCAATTAAGGAACAAAAAATTCTGGAACTCACTTTCGTAGTCATTTCAGGAATTTCCTACACGGAAGGGAGTCAAACGCAGCAGCTGGGTTGGCAGGTCTCACATTGTAACATCTGAATTCCAGATACGAGATATCACTGCTTGTCCTAAGATTTTGTATGATAGCAACAGGTATCACCTCATGTTGTGATTTTCCAAGCACTTGCATTTTGCCGCCGGCATGTACACCCAGTCATATGTTCCACGACCCATCATTCTAGCTAACATTATTCTATTATTCTAGCATTCACCTAATCTGTCGTTAGGCAAGCGTTATTCTGCGTGCCATTTTATTGTGGATGACAGAGGTAGGTGTGTGGTTTTTTTTTTTTTTTTTTTTTTTTTTTTTTTTTTTTTTTGCAGCTAAAGATGATATCTGGAAACAATATATACGCCGCTAACGTAGAGGATCGCAAACAAATTAATAAAGAGTACCTTCCTATGGATGCAGATATTAGAAGTACACTTCTGTTGTCACGAATACTGTATCTGACGTACGAAAATAGTGTTCCGCAGTTTCGAGCATAACTAAGCCAGGAGATTATCAATGAGCAGTATACTACCGCAATATTATACTAAGATTACAAGCTCTGCCACAGAATTGTCCAAAACGTTGTACACAAGGTCAGCATTGATACCAGTGGATGAAATGTATTCCCATCTGCGAATTTGGACAACCATCAGCTGTACAATGGACTGACGACAATGGAAATATATGTTGGACCGGGGCTCTAACCTAGATTTCCCACTTATCACGAACGGTCGCCTTACCGTTAGGCTATCCGAGCATTAGTCACGGCAAAACCGAGAATTCTATATGTCGTCAACTATGTGTGTGCAATCAGTACTTTTACATCCATTATGAATATCCCCGTACAGAGTATCCATTTTAAATGAAAGCCGTTTGGCCGGTGTCCGTGGATAAATGCGACACTTCAGTGACTGCGTTGTCCCGAAGTCAGTCTTCTAGCTCGTTAGATGCAGCCCTCACGAATTGTTCTGTGGACACGTTTTCATCCTGGAGTATCACTGGAAACCAACGTCTTTAATTATTTTCTGGAAGTCAATCTCTATAGTTTTTACCCTCTACAGCTCCCTCTAGTACCACTGAAGTTATTCCCTGGTTCAAATGGTTCTGAGCACTATGGGACATAACTTCTAAGGTCATCAGTCCCCTAGAACTTAGAACTACTTAAACCTAACTAACCTAAGGACAACACACACATACATGCCCGAGGCAGGATTCGATCCTGCGACCGTAGCGGTCGCGCGGTTCGTGACTGCAACGCCTAGAACCGCTCGGCCACAGCGGCCGGCAGTCATTCCCTGTCTTAAAAGACGTTCCGTCATCCTGTCCCTTCTTCTTGTCAGTGCTTTCAATATATTACTTTACTCTGTGATTCTACGCAGAACTTCCTCATTCCTTACCTTATCAGTCCACCTAATTTTCAAAAATTGCTCTGAGCACAATGGGACTCAGCTTCTTAGGTCATCAGTCCCCTAGAACTTATAATTACTTAAACCTAACTAATCTAAGAACTTCACACACATCCATGCCCAAGGCAGGATTCGAACCTGCGACCCCAGCGGTCGCGCGGTTCCAGACTGTAGCGCCTACAACCTCTCGGTCACTCCGGCCGGCACCTAATTTTCAACATTCGTCTGTAGCACCACATCTCACAGCTTCGATTCTCTCCTGTTTCGGTTTTCCTGCAGTCTGTGTTTCACTATTCCTTATCGCAGTATCTAAAGTCTGGGGAACTTTAAGCGTATCCCTTCAGTCCTTAGTACTCCAGTATTCCTCTTCATAGCGTATTGATTCTTTCTGATTAGTCTCTTAAACTTCAGCCTGTTGTTCATCGCTACTAAATTGTAATATAAGTCTATATCTGCCCCTGGGTACGGCTTACAATCCAATATCTGATACTGGAATTTCTGCCTGACCAACCTGTAATCTAACTGAGATCTTCCTGTATCTCCTGCCCTTTTCGAAGTATATCACCTCCTCTTGTTCTTCCTGATCAGAATATTCACTGTAACCGACTGAAATTTATTGCAGAACTCAATTAGTCTTTCTTCTCTCTCACTACCAAGCTCATATTCTCCAGTAACCCATTCATTACTCTTTCTCCTACAAGCGCATTCTAGTCCCCCATTACTGTTAGATTTTCATCTCCATTTACGTATTGAATTACCTGCTCAATATCCTCATACTTCCTCTGTTTCTCAAATTTCTGCTAGTAACTTCGAGATGTGTACCTGAATACGGTTGGGGTGTTCGTTTACTACCAATTCTGATGGAAACAACAGTATCACTGAACTTTCGTAGAAACCCACTCAACTACCTTTCTATTTATGACGAATCATACTCTCGTTCTACCATTTTCTGCCACTGTTGATATTACCCAATACTCGTCTGATTATAAATCCTTGACTTTTCATTTTACCTCACTTATCCTCACTATATCTAGATTGAGCTGAATCATTTCTCTTCTCAGATTTTCTAGCTTCCCTGCCACGTTCAGTCTTCCGACATACCATACCCCGACTATTAGAATATTATCCTTTCGTTAGTCTCTCAGACCTTTCCTAAAGGTTGCCTCCCCCTTGACAGACCGCCCCCAGAGATTCGACTGAGGGATTAGATCATGGAAAGATCATGATGACAATTTTCCCAGTTATATGCTACATGTCTTATGGATACGCGTTGTGTGTATGTCATGCAGTTATTTCCATTGCCTTCTGCATCCTCATGCCGTTGATCTCTGCTGATTCTTCCGCCTTTTAGGAGCATTTTTCCACTCCTTGGGGAAGAGAGTGCCCTGAATCTCTGCCCGCTCCTCCGTCTTCTTTGACAATGGCGTGGATAGAGTGAGGGTGATTTCTTGTTACGAAAATCTTCATCCGCTATTGCTGATAAAGTTTATTCAAAACATCAGCAGTGGCTTGGTTCGTACCCAGGACCGAAGACGTTTTGATTTCTAATCAAAGACACTACTCCTTTTTTTAAAAGAATGAAACAAAATTGGAGTTTAACCTGCATGGCTTCCGTCACTTAAAAACAAAAAAGGATGTTTCATCTCCATTAGTTGCATGCACCAGTTTCTTTTATTAGCGAGGAAAGACTACCAGGGCCACAAAAACGAATAACTGTAACAATACGCCTGACAAGGAGCCATAATGAGAATACATAAAAGGGCAGGTTAATTCAACCGATACGTTCAAGGCGAAATAGAAGGTTCAACATTTTGGCGAATCGGTCGTGATACCATAGCAGGCACAAACTCTCGAATATGCAGTGGCCATATGTTACTGGAAGACGTGTGGCTCTCTTTCAGCCCCTCCATCTACAATGTAATGAACATAGTGGCCTAATAACCATGCAATGGTATTAGACTTTCTCCTCAGAAAGAAGGAGTAGCCTAAACGCAGTAGGGTATCAGCTGAAAAGGCAGTATCAACGGATCGAGTTAGAAAGGCTGATTGTTTTTAAGCCAGTGCCAGTTCGGTCCTTGGTAACAGGTAAATCTATGCCGTAGCGTGTCAATGGCGGGACAGCCGGCTACACTGATTCGTGTCACGTAAGTCCAATACGAAACAGGCTTCATTGGTGGATAGCAGATTGTTTACCATGTGCCACCAAGAGGACGCAAACGCCACTGGCAGAAGAGGAAGGCTAGGATGAAACCAAACCGTCCTCCAAGAAGTTCCGAGGAGATGCCAGTTCAACCAGCGCCGTACAGTCGATTCCTCTCCCCCCATTAACAAAAATATGGTAACGAGATGGTGCATACGTAAAATTTCAGCTTCCAAATTACTGACAGCAATGCAAATTCACAGACATGTTTTAACTTTAAATTCACTCGACCAAGATCGACAGGCGGATCAAGGCTGTCCGGTTGCTGACAGAAAAATAGCCGAGACGTAAATGTGTGTATTGCGTAACATATAGTCAGCACGGTGAGCCGAAAAAATAACTCGACATTAAATATCGGGAAGTCCCAAACCCCCGAGTGAACGCGCTTGCCCGGTCTCCTCATACCATAATCGAAAAATGTGAAATTTCCATAAAAAACGACTAGGCCGCTGTTTTAGTATCCTTGCCATCATCCCAGGGTGGGGAAATATCTGAGCGATGTAAAATGCTTTGCACAGCACGTAGGTATCGCGAATGCTAACTTTCTGAAGAAGGTTCAGGAAATGTCGTTCATGTAGTAGGATTGCTCTCTATGTTTTCTTCGTAACTAGCTTCCAGATAACGGTAGCCATTTGGAGTGGAGAGTGGTCAATTACGACTTCCAAAGATTTATGTCAATCCACCACAGCCTCCCACGATATGTCAGCATTATCAGCATTTTCCCTCGTCGATGCGGACACCAGATACAAAACAAAAGATATATATCGTAGAGAACGGTGTAACACCAGCATATCATCCGCGTATGTACGTAACGACATCGTCTCGCCCTACAGTGTCCATACTACTAACTGAGCGAGGACTCTTCGAAGGAGTAGGTCAAGTGCTAGAACAAACAATGACATTAAAAACGGACTTCATGTGGAAAACCCCTACGAATGGTAATCTGTAGTGTCAGCTGGTCACTGAAAACCACCGAAACTTGGGAATCCAATACAAATTATACAACACTGTACGCGCTTCAGTTGTGTACCAACGGCTTCCACACTTGCAACAGGAAGCGATAGCTGACCCGATCGCACGCCTTATCAAAATCCAAAAATGCCATAGTACAAGGGACAGACGTAACATCGGCTACCGATATGATGTCACGGCTTTCAGCTACCGCGGTCTAAATAGCATGGCCGGGAACACAGCTCTGATCAGCAACAATTTTCCCCAGCAAAATTTAATAAGATAACGGAATGAAGTGTATCAGTTGCTGCTTGACTAGAACCTTTAGGAATTAATACAATCTTGCACAACTTTAAACGAATAGGGCACAATCCCTCCCCTCAACACTTCGTTCAAAAGCAACGTAAAAGTAAGGCCAGAAACTCAAATAAAACGCCTTGGGCAGACCGTACAATCCGGCGACCTACGAGAAGGCGATCTGATAATAAGGTCATAGACACACTGAAAAGCTTCTATAAACGCAGCATTATGAGCAGATCTAATTCTGCTATCCAGTGTCTGAACAAATAACCTGGATGACGTATCGACAGTAGCGGGAATCTCATGCAGCCCAACGTAAAACATCCAGTATGTCCTTCTGTCCCGTCACAGCATTTCCATTCTCTGCCTTAAGAGACGTGATATACACACGTTGATGGCGAGTCTGATGTCGGATCACATGATACAAACAATTCAATTAATCTGCTACTACTGGACGTGATTTGGATCGCATCTTTAACCCTTGCATTTGACGCTGCTTCTATCGTAACAATCCTTACACGCCTGACGTCTGCAATGCGTAGCGGAGCCAGATGAGCACTTTCATATAAGTCGCGTTAGACAGAGGGATAGAATTAAAACTCTTGTGGCCTCCGAGATCCCACACACTATCAGTGCAGGATAGTATCAATGTTTATCTGAGCCTCGAATTTGACAGTTGAACCCACCGTTCCAAAACGGAGGCGTATCTTGCAGCTGAGGGGAGACTGCAGTCTCGCCAATCCCGGATCACCTCATCGAGAGAGGGATCCTACAAGTACGCTACACTCAGCATCGAAGGCGATCGAAACAATTTCACCGACTGTCGTGAGTGGTTTAAGGTAACAGTCACTGCACTGAGGTCCATGACGCTGGCGGGGATGACATTGACAGCCCAAATCCTATCACATAAAACCAACTTGTCAAGCCTAATGCTAGAAGTAGCATTAAAATAGGTACTCGTAAAATCGGGAGAGGTCCAAAGTTTGTCCGGTACCGGTCAGTGACTAAAGGAGAATGAAGGTCAGATGAAGGAAATTACATTCTATTTCTCTATCATCAAGAACTTCTATCCCTTCAATGGGAATGCACTCTGTAAAAATCAAGAAAGTACCAGTGGAACATTCGGGAGCAACAAAAATCACAGTGCAAAATCCAGGATGAGAAAAGCGAGTAGTTTGAACTTCTTTTAGAAATACATCCTCACGGGAATCCTAGGTAACCCGAAGCAACGAAGCGAGCCGCAGGAACGATTCCAGCCTATTAACATTCAAAGAAAGAAACGTGTATGCCTACATACTTCAACAAGAAAAGAAATTCGAGCTGCTGACCAACTGAATTACGCAAATCTGTGTTTGTCAAGATCCACTAGGCGGGGAGGGGGGAGAGCGGGGGGAGGGGTTGGACGAGATCTTGCACCCTGCCTCTGATATATTTGTGTTTCTTCTTTTTACGAACCAACGCGCGCTCAGATTAGATGCTTTCCTTACGGCGACTGCAAGACAATACAGCGTTGGCAGTCGAGGACGTAGGCGGTTCTTGAACATCAACCAAAGAAGGCGACAATCAGAGAGCTGCAGGGATCCACTCCTTGCAATCCAGATCGACACACAAGAGAGGTGTCAGGCATCACAACATCTCGGTCCACTCCACTGGAGTAACAACAATTGGGCTTTTCGATGACAACTGAACGAGTGCCATGAAGGGAACAGGTAATTTTAGAGGCGTCTCAATTTTCTGCTACTGAATCACTGGAAAATGGGAAAGCCCCACCCATGGGTAGTTTCAGAGGAAGTACCTCAACCGCGGGACCAATACTATGAGAAACACTTGCAACCTGAGCAGTTCTTTTCGCGCTATCGACCCCATGAGGATATGGGTATGGAGCAGACGCATCACACTCTTCACCATCCTGCGTTCTACATCTCTTACGTAGCACTGCAGACACTGTAGGCTAGGCAACAACAATTTCAGAACAGTGCTGCAAGGGTGAAGGCAGAAACTCAGGACCAGTAAGCTGTTCTGGTGTACCACGGCACCCGAGGAACACCTGGCACCAACTTCGTGAGTAGTAGAAATGACATCAGCTAACGTCTATTTCCAACGCTGTTAAGACTTCAGTACAAATACCCACCGCATGCAATTAGATCTAAGGTGGCCACTTTCATTGCGGAGAAAGCATGTCCCCGCATGCCCACTGTACGTTACAGGAAAGCGGTAACCGCATACCTGTAGACGGGAAGGAATGTTACGTGCGATTATCATCTCCACTAAACAGATTCCGCTGTAATGTTGCAACCGATGTTGAGTGGACCAGCGTTCGCTTCGTACAGCCCTCACATCACCATAACGGAGCAACACCTCCTCAACTAAATTGTCTGACCGACCGCTCTGACGTAAACAACTATATATATATATATATATACAGTTCCGCGTTAGCAAGAGGCACTACACTAATGGAACCATCACGATGCTTTATGCGCATGACAACCGTGACAAAAAAGCAACCTTTCATCTTCTAGCGGATCATTAGATATAGTTATGAGAATCAGAATAGGAGGTGTGAACCTGATCAGATGTTACACGTCTAGTATCAATGATCCAATCCTTAGTTTACAAAGATCAGGTGCTACGGTCGCAGGTTCGAATCCTGCCTCGGGCATGGGTGTGTGTGATGTCCTTAGGTTAGTTAGGTTTAAGTAGTTCTAAGTTCTAGGGGACTTATGACCTAAGATGTTGAGTCCCATAGTGCTCAGAGCCATCTGAACAAAGATCAGGGTTGCACGGAACGCATGGACTTGTGGAAACTAAAGTTGACTGCACCTTTTCTTGTAACACACTTTAAGCCCGTGGCGGACACTACGAGTGGACTACGGCGCTGCCAACAGACACACACAGTAACTAACACTAAGGAGCAAACAGTGATCCGACAGACACGAAGAAGGCTGAGGAAAAGCTGTCCAGGCGCTCGCGACGGTACAGTGAGGTGATAAACCAACCACATTTACGCTTCACTATTTTCCATCTCATTCTTGCGCAGGGGCCATGCCAATCTTCTCTGTATAGTTGCAATTTTAGTATATGAACCGCTGAAGCGAGGAATACACGTTATGTGTTTTTAATGCCGCAGTTTCCATTGCCTTCTGCATCCTCATGCCGTTGATCATTGTTGATTCTTCAGTCTTTAGGGGCAGTTTCCCACCCCAAGGGCAAGAGAGTGCCCTGAACCATTGTCCACTCCTCCGCTCTCTTTGACAAGGCCGTTGGCAGAATGAGGGTGAGTTATGCCGGAAGTCTTCAGCCATCATTGCAGGTGATTTTTATTCAAAATTTAAGCAGTGGCTGGGTTTCGAAACCGGGACCGAGCACGTTTTGACTGCTAATCAACACCATGGGTATGTTAACAGCCTTCATGAAACACATGAAATGTATTGAAAATTGCATATTTATCCGCCCCAACTGGGCAAGCTATATTCAATTAAAACGTTTTCCCTGCACGGGAATATACACAATGGGTGTACGAGTACAGGTTGTAGACACGTGGCTGACGTCATATGGAAATTTGGGTATGGCTGTGAGTCGTGCTCGGGTAGCCTAATGGTAGGGCTACCGCCCGCGAAAAGCGGGAAATCTGGTTTCGGTTCCCAGTCCAGCAGAAATTATCATTATCATTCCATTATACAGGTGGTGGAAGTCCAAGTTCACAACTTAGAATAAGTTTTATGTATTTCACAAAAAACGGCTGTGATCGCTGCAGTGCCTGTCCCTTCAGACACTGTACTTCGCAACAATACCGGAGCTGCAATATCGTACTGATAGCAGTCGTCTAAAGTGGAGCACGTGATCCTCGTCTTAGGTGGACCATCGCATCAGGAGAGCAGCCGCTGATGATGATCGCACGGCAGTAGTGTAGGAAAAGTAACCGGGATAAAGTTTACACTCAGTGTCACGATCATCAAAAACAACTAGCTGGGATCTGGGTTATGGGATAGGGTGTTCGTATCCGGTGTTTCCTTGCACATTTTATCACTGTGCGGATCGCACGGATTGGGTTTGTCTCTAAGAGTAAACTGTTTCTTACTGTCAGTGATGATCACCTGAGGTTAAAGCAGCAGCGACTAGGAGCGCAGTAGCTCTGTAAGAGTAGGGCATCGCGGTATTGCACAAAGGCATCGTTGGAAATGGAGGGTCTGGAAGAGCGAGCGTGAGAGTCGTACGCTTCTGGGTTTTCTCAAGGCAAATTTGAATACTCAACATTACCTGAACCAATTCATCCCGTGGTACACACGCAGCTTTCCTATTACTTATGGAAGTGCTCACCTACACCTGTGGCCAGTTGTTTTTTTTAAATAATGGCTTTTAGTACATGCCCATACAGCCGTCTCAACAAAGGAAATATCATTGACATTCTTTTGCGACAATTCAGACGATCCATTAGGGTAAAGCCATACCATGGTACAAAGTTACATAGGCTTACACTTTTGATGTGAGCCCATGCAGATGACGATACGAAGGTAAGCACAGCACACACAACACCCAGTCACTAAGTGCAGAACATCTACTATGCAGTCGGGAATCGAACCCAGGCGTATTAAGTCAGCAATCTCCCGCGCTGACCACACATGTAATAAGGCGGAAATAGCATGACATGAATTATTTGTGTATCATTTCAATCTAATTGAATTCAGTCCGTGGGAGCATTGTAATATCTACGACAATATGTTCTAGCCACGAGATGTTAAAATGAACTAAGTGTACAAACTTCAACCAATATTATCGATACTACGTATAAAAAGACTGAATCATGTAAAAATGACGATAATTATTTCATTATTTCTGTAATAATTTCATTTCGGTGTGCATTAAAACTATTTTCAGAGAACTACATTCATAGACATCGACAATTATAATCTTTTTTTGTTATCTGTGATAATTGTGGTTCTTCCTGTGCTAACCGATGAACTGTTCGGACGTGAGACGTTTGAGGTCTGTAAAGAGAAAACCTGTAACTATATATTGTTAATTATTATTTGAAAAATAGCGTGTTTATCATTGAAAATGATTTTAAATGCTAAACAATAGAGATAAAAGGCTTAAAGAGTTTTATCGAAATATATTACCTTCATAAAAAAAGGAATGGAAAATAACAATAGACAAACTGACTATCGTCTGTCTACCGCCATCTTAGAAAAATATCTCCGCGGCAGTTTTGAATCGAGAATTTTAACAAACATGAATGTTGTTAGATTTAAATGAATGGAAATAAATGTGCACCGGTGGTCCCGAATCTACTTTAAAAGACAGAATTCAACTCAGATTGAAACTTTAAAAATAGTGCTCACAGCACGATACGTAATATCAATTTCTTATTTGCTGATGTATGAAGCCTAATTATTTCGGAGATTTACATGAAACATTTTAATAGGAGACATACGTCAGTGTTGTGAGCGGGTAGTATTTTGTGACTAAATTTTCCCTTTGCTAGAGAAAAGTGCTTCCACCTTAAGAAACAGTTGTGTAAAATCTGATAAATAATATGCAGTTTAGTATCACTCACACGACTTTACAGACAACATTTCTACACAACGTCAAGTGGAGATTTATTTATCAGAGTGACAAATATTAGCCGCGATAATCATTTTGAGTATTAGCCGGGATAATCATTTTGATATCAATCGAATTGTTAAACTAACAATAGGTAACTGGTTTTATATTTCTTTAATCTACCTGAAATATCATTTATAAGTAATTAAAGTCACGAAATACTAGAAACTGGTTCCGCCACAGCATGTATACCAACGCTACCGTATCGTGGAAAGAGTAAGGGCATTATTCACGCAAATTGATAAAAACGAAACGTTTAAAACTGAAAATGAGAAAAAAGATGTGTACGATAGTTGATTCGAACAAGTAAAACGTACCAGTAGAATAATTGTTATCAATTAATATATTTTTATTGTGTGGTAACCAATGTAGGAATGTTTTCTGAATGTGTGGCGTTAACAGTCACAAACACGGGTATGATGAGATTATAAACACAAAACACAAGGCTAGACTTAGAAAGTACGCCATCTTACACCGGAGATGTTCCGACCTATGAATATACGTTCTGAATGCATAAAGTTGCTACGCAAAATGTGATAGCAAAGGAGACGGTAACATCCTTGCACAGTTAGCACAAAACGTCTATGTAAAACGAAAGACTGACATCCCAGTGTCGTCTCTATGTATGATGGCAGGACGGCACAGTAACTGGAAGAGGCTACTGGAATGTAATGAAATTGTCGTCGAAAACAGTGTTTCCAGAGGTGTATCAACGGTGGTGTTGTCGTGCCCAGAGAAAGCGTAATGCTTGAATCACATTGTCGGTATCATTTACCGACAATTTAACACTGACCAAAAAAAGTCGGGACTAATGATGAGAAATCAAAATTTAATGTAGTAGTCACAGAAGACATAGATGCAACAAAACTATTGCGCATATATAGTTAATAAGGAATAAGAAAATATGGTGCTCCCCCGAGCAATTAATTTTTCTTGTTTTAGTGCCCGCGTGAGCAGAAGTTTATGCATCTTCACGGTGTTTTATTTATCAATTATTGAACAATATATAAAGAGTTTATGTGTTATGTTACTGACAGTTTTCTGAGATTACGGTGTTTAAATTACTGTATCGACAGAAATATTAAGAAGAAGAGTAGTTCTATATCTTATTATTACATAGAAGTGTTCACAAGTCTGTATGGTCTTTGCAACACAGGTAGAATTATTCTCTTATAGTATGTCATCTGGAACAGTTGTTTTGTTACGTAACTTCTCACAATATTTTTTTGGCTTAGTATGGTAGTACCTCTTTTTCTTCCTATAGCACTACTGTCGTTATTTATGTTGTCTTGTAAATAAAGATTAGCTATTTTACTATCTGAACTACTTTTCTGAATATGTGTTGAAATGTATGCTGACTATGATTAGGCTTTTTAAAATGTTGCTTGGGGAGGAGGAACATTTCATGTATGTAAATGTGTGTATTTGTTTTTTGTTTTTTTTTTTTTTTTTTTGTAGAAGCACGGAAACGCTATGTCTGGATACTGGAAGGCAAAATTTGTAGTTGTTCTGTAACTACATGACAGACTTATAAACACTAAAACGTACCAATAACGTATATAACTGTTCCTCATGTTAACGTTCCATCAATAATTATAGTAATGTAAATAACACAACACAAAAAACTGATAAATATCAATGCATAAATTCCTTGCATATTCTTCAACATATAAATAAGAGGCATTGAAAATGGGGAAACTTCTCTGAAACATGCGTGGGCAATAAAACAAGAAAATTTGTTTTTTTTCAAGGCAAAAACCACATTTTCTTACTACATATTAGGAAGCAAACGTCGTCGAAAAAAGAACTTCAACCACAAAATGGTCGTAGGTAATAAGATCTTAATTGAACCTTTCTGGCAGATTAAAACTGTGTGCCGGACCGAGACTCGAACTCGGGACCATTGCCTTTCGTAGGCAAGCACTCTACCATCTGAGCTACCCAAGCACGACGGCTGTGAGGACGGGGATTGAGTCGTGCTTGGGTAGCTCAGATGGTAGAGCGCTTGCCCGCGAAAGGCAAAGGTCCCGAGTTCGAGTCAAGGTCCGGCACACAGTTTTAATCTGCCAGAAAGTTTCATATCAGCGCACATACCTCTGCAGAGTGAAAATCTCATTCTGGAAAGATCTTAATTGTTCACTAGAACAGACTTGCTATTCCTAACAGTAGTTTCGTAAATTAGACACTAATGTGTAAAGAATAGGTGACATCGTTAGCGAAACTTATATTTACAAGAGTGTTTATGACAAAAGTTTGTAATGTGTAAAATTAAAAAGAAAAAAAAACCTGTGAGGATTTTACAAATGCATATGAAGGTGCTATACAATTACCTGTTCCACTTAAGGAAAATCAAATACTTTCGATCTCCGTCTTCTATTCGTTAATTTCGCATACACTTTCTCCCACACCTTTCATTTTCACGCCAGATTATTAGGATATATCGACACGATGAACCCACAAACGCGCATCTCTTTTCTTTGAATATGAGAAACGTCTTGTTCGGTGTTTCACCTGAGGTCGATGCCCTGCTGGTAGTTTTAAAGTGTAGGCCTCGCCTGGACTCGTTTGCCTTGACCTTGAACTCACCCCAAATCTCTCTGGCAGGCCCGGCGTTGCCGCCCAGCTCGTCTGGCAGACACTCCGCCGGCAAGTGGTCCAGGAGTGCGTTGGCCGCCTTGGAGTGCACGTGCACCTGCAAAGCAAGTCATCCGAACATCTGTCTCAGTGCATCAATAGGCATTTTCCATTAAAATTTTACTTATTACGAAATATACATAGCTAACAAGGGAAGCAACAATTGCACGCCTCCTATCACACAAGGTAGATGCCATCCTACACGTTTTCGCTACCTGTTTGAATCCAGTTAAGGCTATATTCTTCGTGATAGCTCTCTTAATACTATAATCCTCCTTTAATTTTTGACGCTATTCAGCTTCACGCGATTCCCTTTCTCTCGTTTCTTAATAACTGTTTATATGTTCTGAAGAGTTCATGATATTTTAACCCCTGATAGGCTGGTTACATAGTGGAAGTAAGAAAACAAATTCTGCTTATTGGAAGGACGTTGTACTAGTGAGATAACACTTTTTGAAGTATAGCTAATGTTTACAGATCAATAAATCATGGGCCAGACAAGGCATTGGAACTTGTGTTAACACATTCTTCTGTCGAAAGACATCAGAAACGAACACATGGAAAATAACTTTTCTTTTGTGGCCTAAAAATTCAGCAGAGCGTGTAGGAGACAACCGATTTTTGTTATACATATCTTTTAATATGTTCTTTTACACGAAACCGTAGCAAATGAAAATGAAAGAAAAAGTTTTGTTACCATCTAAAAATTGAAGCGAACATGTCATACCTTAGAAATTAATACGTACTTTTACAGAGATGCGTTCTAAATTAAAATTAAACTGTTGTTTTACGATCTAATAACTTCAATGTGCATCAGATAAAATAAGCACTTTCGATATTAATACGTGAATCTATAGGAATGCGTAAGAAATGAAAATGGAGCAGAGATTTCGGTGCACGAACTGATAACTAAATACAGACGAACAAACACAGAACTGGATTTTCTATTACATAATTTTACAGACTGGTGGGGAAAAATCTAATTTGTCTTATAATCTAATAGTTAACGTGTAAAGCATTACGGCCTGTGTAGCTAGATGCTGCATAATGAAGTGTACACAATGTCTTTAATCCATATAAGGGCTGAACAGTTTTGTACTGCAGCTACTGCTCTCACCATAGCTCTTTCTAACGGTATATCGACAGAACTGAACTACGTTATTTATTAAAACATTTCATCTGAACCTACTCTCCGATAATGTACATTTCCGCGATAACTATACATTTCAGCAGACGCCAAGAATACGCATCAGTTGTAATATACTACTGTATCAGTATGACTTGACTGTACAGCGCTGAGCAGCTTGGGCCATTCGGGTATTGTTTAGTATTTTCTTGCGCCTTCTGTCACGTCTGCAAGTAAAAAAGGATGTTCCGTGTTCTGCCATCGGCAATTGTAAAATAAACAGGTAATACGTAGTTGTAAATCCAATGAATGTCCTGTAAGTTATAATAAAAATCACATTATAATCTTAAATTTTTGAAACTAATATGAAAAAATAAACTCACCCATCAGTAAAGTTTGCATCTAGCTTTGACGGCAGAAGACTCGTTGATCGTAGTTCAGACGGTTAGCAGTTAGGAGGTCGGTTTCGATGTGAAGACTGGACAGGGCGTTCAATCTCTCCTCATACAACGTGGAACGTAATACGATTTCAGTCTTTGAAGAGCCGAAAACGAGCGTTTTATCGAAAAATTTGTAAGTGCCATACAAAGAAATATTCTAAGATCAATGTTAACATTCGGAAACACGGACTGTAACCTCTCTTTTCGTAAAAATTTACTCATTTCGACTGGTATATCTCTAGTCTCAGAAGATTTCAATAGTTCCGCGATATGTACACATTCACTAGGGAAGGAAGGCCTTAAATCTGTGTCATATGATGCTTGGAGTTTTGTTGCACGTTCAGCAATATCGTCAGGTGAACTGTTCTTAAGGTTACTTGAAACTGTGAAGGAGTCTAACACTGTTCTATAGCTTTTTTCCCTCCTCACTAATTCGGCGTACAAGTTGTCGAATACTGGGAGAAATGTTTCGACTCTAAGTTCTTCCCTTCCAGTCATAAGAACTTCTTTAGATTCCGCTTCTTCGTCATCATGAAGTACGCGTTTTCATGATCTTTTATAGGTGCATTCATAGTCTATATCAGTGACAATAACCATGGATTTATTTTAATAATACTCGAGCATGCCACGAACAGATGCAATAAATCCCACAAGTGATTCATATAACTCATGCACTACTTTAGTACCAGTATTTATACATTGCCATTTCAGATTTACACTATTAATTCTCCGAAGTATGTCCTTCCAAACTGTCATCATGAATACTGTTTCTAGAGTGCTGAGTTGATTCAATAAAGCTGAAGCCTTATTTAGCACAAGTGGTTTTTCAAACGTATTACTGACATCAAGTGTGAGGGCATTGATAGTGCCCTCCCAGTTTTCATGTAGACTTACACACGCTTCCTCTCATGCTGACCATCATGTTTTTAATAAACTTTTTACTGGGTTTCATGAAAGAAACAAATTTATCCCAGCGCTGAGTATAAGCATTAGCAAAATTATAAAGGTTTTGCACTATACTGAAAAATGAAGATGCTTCCCGACAACACCTTGCAGCACTAGTGACGACTAAATTCAAAGAATGCGCTGCACAAGGCACATAATACGATGTCGGATTTCGTTCTATAATGCGTGCCTGCAAACCAGTGTAGGTTCCTGATATATTGTTTGTATTGTCATATGACTGGCCTCTACAGTCAGTAATATCAATGGAATTTGTGTAGAGGACTTTTAGTACGGCCTCAGCTAAGTTTTCGAACTTGTGTCCCGGGTTTACTAAAAACAGAAGCAAACGTTCAACAGCTTCACCATTCTCGTTCACGTATACTAATATGAATATAATTGATCAAAATGTGAAATGTCCGCAGTAGAATCTACTACTATAGAGAAATATTTGGCCTGCTTTATTTCACTCGTGATAATTCTTTCCATTCGCTCAGAAAGAAGCTCTATTATTTCATCACAGACTGTCGAAGAAAAGTCAAAGAAAAAAATTGTAAAAGGCAAGAAAGAAAGACTGTATCCAGTTCCAGTCGTACTACACCACACATCAGCACAAAGCTTTTTGCTTTAAACAGGGCACACGAGGACAAAGATTCTTCCTTTAAACACGGAATGATGAACTGACCAACTGGGATTCCTGTAAGTAACTGTGCTCTGAAAGAACAACAATGCAGAATAATTTAATTTTTTTGTCACCTGTTTCTCTGTTGTCAGTGAACAGTAGAAGCACACCTGGCATCTGTTTCCCTGGTCGCCGGAATAATAACAGGGACTCTAATATGTTCTGAATATCCTTGATACTGTCTTTCTAATTTCAAAAGCAAATAATTTTTGTAATTTCTTGCAGTGAGGTGTACTGGATCGACTCTTGTCCCACTTATTCTTACAACATTTTAGCGGTTTCTGTGGACAGAGAAGACAGACTACAGAGTTTAAGTAGTCTTGTTAGCAGTTGATGTGGTGTGTTGTCATTTGTGTGAACACTGCTGTTATGTCTATATGCAAGTGCACCTTTGTCCAAAATAAAATAAAATAAAAATAACCTTTCCTCGAAGAAACAAAACTTAGTTAAGAAGTTTAATATAAAATTTGCAGTGCCACGTACTATTCGATTGCACGGCGTTGGAACTTTGATATCGTATAGGCTGCAGCACAATAAATGAGACAAACGAAAGTTGGTTTCTTCTTCTTTTTTCGCCAAAAAAATTAACTAAGTAAATAAATAAATAAATAAAATTTTAAATTGTTGTGAAGTGTATTTAACACATTATTAGATACTCACCTTATGTTCTTTTCGTATAAGCATGTGTTTAAAAATGTAAAACATTCCCAGTATCTTCATGTTTTGTTAAGTGAGTGTCATTAAATCAAAACCAAGATATTAAAGACCACAGAGCTTCTACATTATTACAGTGATGGAGGGTTGACATGATACTTCCCAGTAATTTTTACAAGAAATTTAAGTAGATTCGCGTTTTACACACTTAGGTTCACACACGTTACAGTATTTAAGATACTGCTGATTACTTCATCACAGCTCTTCAAGGGTCCAGGTATTTTCACGGGGAAAATTCGTAGGGTTAAGTAGAAGCCGACAACATTCTCGGAATAATAACGTTTCAAACATTGTGTTGTAGATTGCCATCGTAACAGCTTACTTCAAAATATTTTGAACACTCATAAAGATGATACCAGAGAGAAACCCAATGTTAAATTTCCATCCAGTGAACTATGTATATTTCCAAGCTTGTATTATCGAACTGCGTTCTCAAGGCTTATTTAAACTAGTAAGTTGTTTAACAATATTCTAAAATTTTGTCGTTTGTAAGCGCAGATATTTTAAAACGTAAAAGTTTAAAATAAGTACAGAGCAAAAATGTCGCCCCACTTAAGGTGCCGCCCCTAGGCCCGTGTGCAGCGGACCTATATGTAAATGCGCCACTGAATAGTTGTTAGTATATGTATGAAATGAAAGCGTTGTTTTTACTAAAAGTAGTCTTCCCATCCCTCATGTAAATGTTTTGAACATTTAAACCATTTGTGGCAATTTATAGCTGCCGCGCAAACAGAACCTCGTTCGTACGCAACAATCAGCCACCATTAAGTGGCAATTTCGAGTATTACAAAAGATTTCATGTCTTTTTTTCACAGTGGCAGCCACAATGCAGTTTAAACCATTTCGTGTAGTAATAGCTTGCATAGCAAAGTATTTATTTTATTACAGCGTCAGTATTTACAATATTGTAGATCCAAGTTAGAGATACAGTAGCTTTGGCCTTCATTACGAATGAAAGAAACTTAAAATGTATTTAAAAAATTGTTTAGGCGCATTGTATGATAAAAGTGAACGCACCAACAAAAAGGAAATGTAAAGATAGTATTTTATTCCCCTTAGATATTCTTATTTCATTAGATTGCCTACGGAAGTCTGACCTCTATTATGTGCAAGTTTACGTAATTTAAAGGCAGACTTGGTGTCGGAATATCAATTGAGCGACCCACAACCAACATTACCATTTTTTCTAAACCTACATTTAAGCGCAACACATTTAGAGTGATTTCTGTTCACCACAGGGAGAACGGCTGCTGGTGATAAATTATGATAACAAACTCACGGGTAACACGTCGTGCTTATAATCTAATCATAGCCTTGTCCCATTATAATCGTTTTGACAACTACTACTTATAAACTACGGATGAAACACATCAATCCAAAGTAAAGGGTACAAATAATAAGAATTTCTGATTCATCAAAACTACATCAACACCGTTTCAGCTAAAATAACAAATCAATAGGAAAGGCTTAATGTTCTTACCCTTTTAGCAAGCTTTGACGAAAAAGTGTTGACAACAATCTTGTACAGCAAGTCAACAACTTGTGACATGTTGACGAAGTGGAGTGCCTTTATTCGAGAGCAGTACGCCGTCTAAAAAAAACATAAAAAGACAACTCAATATATAATATTGCCTCTCTAGTGTTGTGTTAATAATTAGAAATGGCTCTGAGCACTATGGGACTTAACATCTGAGGTCATCAGTCACCTAGAACTTAGAACTACTTAAACATAACTAACCAAAGGACATCACACTCACTCATGCCCAAGGCAGGATTCGAACCTGCGACCGTAGTGGTCACGTGGTTCCAGACTGTAGCGCCTTGAACCGCTCGGCCACACAGGCCGTCAATAGAGCTAAGATGCATATTACAGCTGATGTTTGTAAGAGGCACGAGAAGACCAAATATGCGGGCTCAGCAACTCTCATTCTCCAACATTTATCTTCCTTTACTGCAATGGTTGAAGTTATCATCAGCTCTTCCCCTAAAAACAGCTGTTTACAAACCGTTTAATTCGAAGAATCTTTGACAAGTAAACTAACATATTTTAATTACGGCCTAGAATTTATGCAACTGTACAGAACCAAAGGGAAGGTAATTTTGATTAACTCTCAATTTTAGATACAACATACTTCTGAACGATGGCTTCTCAGCACTTCTTCTCACTGCAGAATATTATTATTATTATTATCATCTTCTTTCCTTTCTCAGACGTTATGTCTGGATAAAAATGGAAAGTGACACGGACCTTGATCAAGCGTGACTTGTATATATACGTTTGGATGTAGCTGTATTGCGTTGATGTACTGGTGGATATTTTGTGGTATGACTCCTGTAGTTGATAGTATAATTGCTATAATGTCAACTTTATCCTGATGCCACATGTCCTTGACTTCCTCGGCCAGTTGGATGTATTTTTCAATTATTTCTCCTGTTTTCTTCTGTATATTTGTTGTATTGGGTATGGATATTTCGATTATTTGTGTTAATTTCATCTTTTTATTGATGAGTATGATGTCAGGTTTGTTATGTGATGTTGTGTTAATTGTTATAATGGTTCTCTTCCAGTATAATTTGTATTCATCATTCTCCAGTACATTTTGTGGTGCATACTTTTATGTGGGAACGTGTTGTTTTATTAGTTTATGTAGTATGGCAAGTTGTTGTATTATTTTTGCTACATTGTCATGTCTTCTGGTGTATTCTGTATTTGCTAGTATTGTACATCCGCTTGTGATGTGATCTACTGTTTCTATTTGTTGTTTGCAAAGTCTACATTTATCTGTTGTGGTATTGGTATCTTTAATAATATGCTTGCTGTAATATCTGGTGTTTATTGTTTGATCCTGTACTGCAATCATGAATCCTTCCATCTCACTATATATATTGCCTTTTCTTAGCCATGTGTTGGATGCGTCTTGATTGATATGTGGCTGTGTTAGATGATACGGGTGCTTGCCATGTAGTGTTTTCTTTTTGCAATTTACTTTCTTTGTATCTGTTGATGTTATGTGATCTAAAGGGTTGTAGAAGTGGTTATGAAATTGCAGTGGTGTAGCCGATGTATTATTTTATATGAGTGATTGCTTTGTGTATTTTGCTAGTTTCTGATCGTTCTATAAAGAATTTTCTTAAATTGTCTTCCTGTCCATAATGTAGGTTTTTTATGTCGATAAATCCCCTTCCTCCTTCCTTTCTGCTTAATGTGAATCTTTCTGTTGATGAATGTTTGTGATGTATTCTATAGTTGTGGCATTGTGATCGTGTAAGTGTATTGAGTGCTTCTAGTTCTGTCTTTTTCCATTTCACTCCTCCAAATGAATAGGTCAATATTGGTATAGCATAAGTATTTATAGCTTTTGTCTTGGCGCTTGCTGTCAATTCTGTTTTCAGTATTTTTGTTAGTCTTTGTCTACATTTTTCTTTTAGTTCATCTTTAATATTTGTATTATCTATTCCTATTTTTGTCTGTATCCTAGATATTTATAGGCATCTGTTGTTTTTCATCGCTTCTATGCAGTTGCTGTGGTTATCCAATATGTAATCTTCTTGTTTAGTGTGTTTTCCCTTGTCTATGCTTTTTCTTACATGTGTCTGTTCCAAAAGCCATATTTATTTCATTGCTGAATACTTCTGTTATCTTGAGTAATTGGTTAAGTTGTTGATTTGTTCCTGCCAGTAGTTTTAGATCATCCATATACAGCAAATGAGTGATTTTGTGTTGATATGTTCCAGTAATATTAAATCCATAATTTGTCTTATTTAGCATGTTCGATAGTGGGTTCAGAGCAAGGCAGAACCAGAAAGGACTTAATGAGTCTCTTTGGTATATTCCACACTTAATCTGTATTGGCTGTGATGTGATATTATTTGAATTTCCAGAATGAGATTTTCACTCCACAGCGGAGTGTGCCCTGATATGGAACTTCCTGGCAGATTAAAACTGTGTGCCGGACCGAGTCTCGGTCCGGCACACAGTTTTAATCTGCCAGGAAGTTTCATTATTTGAATTTGTTTGGATATTAAGTGTGGTTTTCCAATTTCCCATTACTATGTTTAGGAACTGTATCAAGTTAGAATCTACTTTGTATATTTCCAATATTTGTAGTAACCATGAGTGGGGTACACTATCAAAACCTTTTTGGTAAGCAATGAATGCGTACTGTAGCGACCTTTGTTTAGTTTTAGCTTGATATGTCACCTCTGCATCTATTATCAGTTGCTCTTTACGTCCTCATGCTCCTTTTCAGCAGCCTTTTTGTTCCTAATTTATAATTTTCTTCTGTGTTGTATGTGTCATTAATTTCTGTGTAATGACTGAAGTTAATATTTTGTGTATTGTTGGTAGGCATGTTATGGGGCGATATTTTGCTGGGTTTGCTGTGTCTGCTTGATCTTTAGGTTTCAGATAAGTTATTCCTTCTGTAAGTGTATCAGGGACTGTGTATGGGTCTGCAATGTAACTGCTTTATAATTTAGTTAGATGTGAATGTGTTGAGGTGAACTTCTTTAGCCACAAATTTGCTATTTTATCTTTTTCAGGGCTTTCCAATTGTGCATAGAATTAATTGCTTGGGTGACATCATATTGCAAAATTATCACTTCAGGCATTTGTGGTATCATCTTGTATGAGTCTGTTTCTGCTTGTATCCACAGTGCATGTCTGTGATGTTGTACTGGGTTTGACCATATGTTGCTCCAGAAGTGTTCCATGTCTTTTATGTTTGGTGGATTGTCTATTTTAATGTGTGTTTTATCTATTGTCTGGTAAAATTTCATTTGGTTTGCGTTGAATGTTTGGTTTTGTTTCCTTCTATTTTCACGTTTTTTTGTATATTCTAAGTCGTTTGGCCAATGCTTATAATTTCTGCTTCTTTTCATCTAATTGCTCTATTGCTTCTTCTTGTGAGATTTTACCTAAACTTTTTCTTTTTTTTTTTGTCTGATATTTCGTTTCTTATAAATTGTGTTAGCTGTCCGATGTCTTTTCTCAGTTTTTCTATTCTGATCTGTAGCCTGTGTGGCCACGCTGGTTTTGTGGGTTTCTTCTGTGTGTTGCCTGGGATCTGATCACTGCCTAGTGTGTATATTTAGTGTAGTGAGTGTTTCTATATAAACCAGTAGTTGTAACTCTTCCATAGTTGTATTTTCATTTATTTTGTTGTGTATGATTGTGCTGATAGTTGTTATTGTTGTTTCGACTTGTGGGATATTTGGTGGTCTATGCAACAATGGTCTAATGTCTGTATTTGTGCCTTTGTATTCATTATATGTCAGCTGAAATTTTTCTTGTATATCTAATATATGTGTCACTTCGTGTTCTATTTGTGCTTGTTTTGGTGGCTGTCTTAAGATTTCGTTTTCCTCTAATTATTCAATTGATGCGTGTTGTTCTTTGTTTGTTTGCTCTGGGATGTTTGAGTGCATTACTGTATTTTCTTCTTCTTCCTCTTCTGATTGCACATTATTTTGTTCCAGTATTTGTTGTACTTGTTGTTTGATGTTTTCTAATTCTGACTGAGGTATCCTGTATTTTTTTGGTTATTACACGGATCTGATCAGCTAGTCGTTGTTCTGTTAAAAATTTTAATTCTGGGTATCTGGTAATAAATGTTGTGTATACTTGTGATCTGTATCCAGTTGTGTTGGTTCCTAAGTTTGTTGCTTGGTAATAACAGAACATGAGGTGTCGGTTAACTTCATCTGACCATCTCATCCTCTGTTTTCCTTCTAGGGTGGTTGCAGGAAGCATATCCTGCAAATCATCTCTGTTTGGATTTAAATCATTTTCCATGTAGCTAGCAGGGTCGTTACCATTGTGGACGGGCATAGGGTTCAAGCGTCGTCCCCGACCATGACAGCGCTTGTCCAAGGCTTCATTAGTTCTGTCCTGAACCAACTAATCACAGTACAAGGGGGGTTAGCCCTATTAGTGGTTTGTTCTTCTCGTCGCCTTTTACCACTAGCAGAACATATCGGAAGCCTATTCCTTTCCCGGGCCTCCAAGGGGTTTATTATCATTATTATTATTAATAATTTCTTTTTGAAATTTCTTCTCAGATATATGTCTACTGCCTAGCACAGCTGCATGGTACTTGAGGAGTCGTTATCTTTTACTGAAGCCAGTACAAACATGACAGACGTTTGCAGGTATTTCCGTTAATCTGTCCTGTTTTAGCTGTTTGCAGCTGTCCAGGAAGTCAGTGTCTTTGAGATAGTATGCACTGTTTATCGTAGCACAGACGTTTGTACCACACGTTTTTCGTGAAACAAATGGTACTTGTAAGATGGAGAGCGAAAAGGGACCTCTAGTCGGAGAAGTAAAATTTTCAGTAAAAGCAAAAACTTTCGGCAATGTATATACCTGTTTCGGTAGTTTTTATTTCGTAGTAATTTAGGTCATTCTGTACACTCTCGTACCGATCTGTAAACTGTTTGAATCGAACAGCTATCAATAATACCATTAAAGGTAATCGTCGTACTTCTGAAAACGAACTTCTTGTCTTGCAGAAGTAACATTGGCCCAGCAAGAGGTCCCGTTTCTGAATCTCGCAGCTGCGTATGGAAAGTTTCACAAAATAGTATCTCCTAAATTCTATAGTAACTTGTGGGGCTCAAAGGCACCTTTGTGCAACAGGAAAACAAGACAAGTGGTCCCTCTTTACATGACAGTCACAGATCAGCCAGAACATTATTACCACCTACCTAATAGGCGTCATGTCTGCCTTGGGCACGGATGGCGGCAACCCGTCGTGGCATGGAAGCAACGAGGCCTTTGGCTGGAGGAAGTTGCCACCACAGCTGCACACACGAGTCACATAATTTCGTGAGGGTGGCGATGAGCTCTGACGCCACGTGCAATCACATCACAGGTGTGTTCGATCGCGTTCAGATATGGCGAGAATTTTGAATTTGCCCAGCGAATGCAGCAAGGTGGAGGTTCTCTGCTGTTTTGGGGTGGCATTATGTGGGGCCGACATACGCCGCTGGTGGTAATGGAAGGCGCCGTAGCGGCTGTACTATATGTAATTTCCATCCTTTGACCGATAGTGCAACCATATCGGCAGCATTTTGGCGAGAGATCGTGCACATCTTGTGAAGGACTTCCTTCAGGACAACGGCATCGCTTGACTACAGTGGCCAGCATGTTCTCCAGACATGAAACCTACCGAACATGCCTGAAATGGATTGAAAAGGGCTGTTTGTGGACGACGTGTCCCACCAACCGCTCTGAGAGATCTACGTCGAATCGCTGTTGAGGGGTGGGACAGTAAACCATGATGAATACAGGTATGCATCAATGCAAGAGGACATGCTACTGGGTATTAGAGGTACCAGTGTGTACAGCAGTCTGGACCAGCACTTCTCAAGGTCTCGCTGTATGGTGGTACAACATGCAATGTGTGGTTTTCATGGGCAATAAAAAGAGCGGCAATGATGTTTATGTTGATCTCTACTCCAATTTTCCGTAAAGGTTTTGGAACTCTCGGAACCGAGGTGCAAAACATTTTTTGATGTGTGTATTAGGACGACTAAGAGTAACCTAAGTAAACATTTGGAGCGAAGTTATTTGGCTTTAAGTGTATCAAGTTACAGACAAAGTGCGGCACTAATGCTAACTAATTCTGTGGTTTTACTTTTCCATGTCCAGTGCCCCAAGCCAAAAATATATTTTCTGTCAACTGAACTTTTGTCGCATGTGGTAACTAACACTGCACGAACCTGTCATATTTACTTTGGAAAATTTACATTTATGAAAGAGTCTCTAATATTCCTAAATATGATTAGTACCTGAGCTGATAACACAGATCATAATTTATCATTTGAATAGCTCGTCGCTTTTCGAACGACGCGACACACAAAGCCGCTGCCAGCGAGCAGACTCACCCTGACACACATCTCTATCTTGCGCACTCGCGCCGGTCCGAACGAGGCAATGTGGGCCATGGTGAACTGGCCGCAGTCGATGACGTAGACGTCGCCCGGCGTCAGGTCTTCAGCCAGGCGCACCTCCAGCATCATCAGGAACAGCTTGACGTATGCGTCCGGGTTATATTTTGACAGATCACTGACTGCCCCCAGCGACAGGTGGACACGGTACCCCTCTGGTGTGAGTCGTGGCATCGGAAAAAGCATCCTGCAAGCGATAAAAACGTGCATATGTAGTTCCATTAGAGAAAATAGGCGCCGTAATTTGGCAGTTATAAAAGTTAAAGATTTCTTTGCATTGTCCGCAGTTACTTGCTTATATCCGAGTATTCACTATTTCTAGATACATTCTGGGTTGCCTGAAATTTGAGATACAGAGAGTATTTGAGATACAGAGAGTTTTCGCCACTGGCTAATTCAAGGTCAACCAGCGTTCCAAGAAGGCCGATATCGGGACTCAACTTTTAATTGAAATGGGCCTCGTACCATTTGTATTTAACCGTAAAGATATAGTTCACCGTACCTTCATGATATCTGAACGAATGTGTAGTTTCTAAAAAGGTGGTATGCTTGCAATTACTTCGTTTGTCTTATGATATACTTCAATGAGCCACTTCCATTTCCTGTCATTACTCACATCCGACAGGAAACACTGACATCATCATCATCATCATCATCATAATCATCATCACTACCACCACCACCACCACCACCAAACTGCTCACGTAATTTTTACTCACTAAGGGTGTCTGGTAAAAAGTGAATGCCATCATTTATAAATGGATTAAGAAATTATATTAAACTCCTGTTTCAGGACTGGATGGAGGCTAAAGCCTGATATGATCCAAGATACAATACTTCCCCTATCAATTTAGGGTATTTATAAACTTGCGTATCATTGTCATTAGCTCTCGTTTCCCAGAACCTCATGTTTCAGCTTCTTGGTGTAAAATAACATAACCGTTAAGGTTTTTCTACAACTTGGAAACAAAATTTCAGAACGATTTTTCACTCTGCAGCGGAATGTGCTCTGATATGAAACTTGCTGTAAAGTTTGAAAGGTAGGAGATGACGTACTGTAAGCCTGTGAGGAGCGATCGTGAGTCCTGCTTGAGTAGCTCAATTGTAGAGCATCAGCGCGCGAGTTCGAGTCTCAGTCCGATACTCAGTTTTAATCTTCCAGGAAAGTTTTGTTTCAAAATTATTGAAATTTCATTAATTTCATTATTTTTGCATAAAAATGTCGCCATGTGTCCATCGTAAGTTAAAATATCAAAATTTACGTCCAATTACAGTTGTATTAGAATTCTTTGTATGTGAGTACAAATTACTTTCGTAAATTCCTTATTATTGTAAAAAATTTAAATATAAAAATAAGAAATTATCAAATATCACTATGTTCAAGAGAGTCACCTCTTAAGTTGACGCGACGTGGAATGTCAAAGTAGTGGATTTCTGTACTCTGTTTGACTGGCATTTATGCCTTGTACTCAGATTATTTATGGTTTTTGTTCTCTTGTCGAGGTTAAGAGTAGTTTTGTATCAATGAGGACGGAGTAACAGTCGAGAATAAAATCAACAATGAATCAACATAAATGGTATTCACAATTTATTTACAAATGGGGCTCTGTTCAAAAACTTGGAACTTTTCTGGAAATGATCATACCCCTGAAGAGTACGTTGTTAACGAATTTAACGTAAGTACTATCTGCTTATCCGATTTATCTACTTGATGCTTCAGAATTCTTAGGATTACAGGCAGTGAAATACTGAAATTATAATCGTATTCTGTGAATAATCACTAGCATGCTACCCAGAATTAAAATCTATATTTGAACTAGTGAACCACTACGGCCTCGCAAGGGTAGCATTCAATACATTACTGGCCATTAAAATTGCTACACCATGAAGATGACGTGCTACAGACGCGAAATTTAACCGACAGGAAAAAGATGCTGTGATATGCAAATGATTAGCTTTTCAGAGCATTCACAAGGTTGGCGCCGGTGGCGACACCTACAACGTGCTGACATGAGGAAAGTTTCCAACCGATTTCTCATACACAAACAGCAGTTGACCGGCTTTGCCTGGTGAAACGTTGTTGTGATGTCTGGTGTAAGGAGGAGAAATGCGTACCATCACTTTTCCGAATGATAAAGGTCGGATTGTAGCCTATGGCGATAGCGGTTTATCCTATCGCGACACTGCTGCTCGCGTTGGTCGTGATCCAATGACTGTTAGCAGAATATGGAATCGGTGGGTTCAGGAGGGTAATACGGAACGCCGTGCTGGACCCCAACGGCCTCGTATCACTAGCAGTCGAGATGGCAGGCATCTTACCGGCATGGCTGTAACGGATCGTAAAGCCACGTCTCGATCCCTGAGTCAACAGATGGGGACGTCTGCAAGACAACAACCATCTGCACGACCAGTTCGACGACGTTTGCAGCAGCATGGACAATCAGCTCGTAGACCATGGCTGCGGTTACCCTTAACGCTACATCACGGGCAAGAGGGCCTGCGAGTGTGTACTCAACGACGAACCTTGGTGCACGAATAGCAAAATGTCTTTTTTCGGATGAATCCAGGTTCTGTTTACAACATCATGATGGCCGCATCCGTGTTTGGCGACAACGCGGTGAACGCACGTTGGAAGCGTGTATTCGTCATCGCTATAGTGGCGTATCACCCGGTGTGATGGTATGGGGTGCCACTGGTTACACGTCTCGGTCACCTCTTGTTCGCATTGACGGCACTTTGAACAGTGGACGTTACATTTCAGATGTGTTACAACCCGTGGCTCTACCCTTCATTCGATCCATGCGAAACCCTACATTTCAGCAGGATAATGCACGAGACCACATGTTGTAGGTCCTGTACGGGCATTTCTGGTTACAGAAAATGTTCGACTGCTGCCCTGGCCTGCACATTTCCAGATCTCTCACCAACTGAAAACGTCTGGTCAATGGTGGCCGATCAACTGGCTCGTCACAATACGCTAGTCACTACTCTTGATGAACTGTCGTATCGTGTTGAAGCTACATGGGCAGCTATACCTGTACACGCCATCCAAGCTCTGTTTGGCTCAATGCCTAGGCGTATCAAGGCCGTTATTACGGCCAGGGGTGGCGGTTCTGGGTACTGATTTCTCAGGACGTATGCACCCAAACTGCGTGAAAATGTAATCACACGTCAGTTCTAGTATAATATATTTGTCCAATGAATGCCCGTTTATTATCTGCATTTCTTCTTGGTGTAGCAATTTTAGTGGCCAGTAGTGTATCTGTGCCCAGATGACTTTTCTGGCGCAGGTGGTCATACATTATATGCAGAAACTTTCCTCGCGAATCAGTCTATCAGCGAAAACGGTATCAGTAATCCTGGAGTAGTTCATCAGATTAGCCTTCACATAAAAACATTAACTTTCTAATTATATGTTGTAAAGACAGATAATTCCATTTTTTATCTGTGTTGAAGAAAAAACTTGGAACTGAGAAGTAGGAGACCATCTAGAAACTCCATGACTAAATTCAAATTAACTCCGCATTACAGCTGGCTCAGGAGTTAAATCTTTCCGTTAATTTTGTGTCTTAAGCACAGTTTATCGGTTTTCCTCGAAATCCGACAGTAAATTACATTCGCGTCATTTCGGTGTCCGATTCCATTATACTTCACTCAAAAACCTGCAGATTACGACACGATACGTGACATACGCACGCCTGTGTAGAATCTGGTAGCCGGTAACCATAGGTACATCTTGGCAGTAGGATCCTAGTGATGGGATACATTGCGTTGGATTGGAGGCTTCGTTCGCTGATAATCGGAGGAATACTTTCAACACCCAGAAATAATAAAAGTTACGTTCTGTACCGAGAGATGCGTTTTTTAATATGTGTGGTTTGTCCAGACTTTCTCTTCATTTGCGATGATTCAGCTTGCAGGTTTGGTAGGTAAATTTATTGCTTGTGGAAAAATGAACCCCGTGATTTCTCCGGATACGAAATGCGGAAACTCGGTGAGGCACTCGGTAGAACAGCTATTCCAGATTGAATCTGAACGGAACTTGTTATCCACTGCATGAGTAAAGCCAACAGTCGCTGAAACAGAGCGATTAATGGAAAACAGGGTAACACGAGTAAATAATTATAAATACGTTAGTAGTTATTTCGAACAGTTTCTTATTCCGGACGCGGACGTGTGCATTGTCGCCGTGTTTTATAGATTACACTAATGTCCATTAAAATTGGCAAACCAACAAGAAATGCTGATGATAAACGGGTATTCATTGGACAACTATATTGTACTAGAACTGACATGTGATTACATTTTCACGCAATTTGGGTGCATAGATCCTGAGAAATCAGTAGCCACAACAACCACCTCTGGCTGTAATAACGGCCTTGACTCGCCTGGGCATTGAGTCAAACATAGCTTGGATGCCGTGTACAGGTACAGCTGCCCATGCAGCTTCAACACGATACCACAGTTCATCAAGAGTAGTGATTAGCGTATTGTGACGAGCCAGTTGCTCGGCCGCCGTTGCCCAGATGATTTCAATTGGTGACTGATCTGGAGAATGTGCTGGCCAGGGCAGCAGTCGAAATTTTCTGTATCCAGAAAGGCCCGTACAGGTCCTGCAACATGCGGTCGTGCATTATCCTGCTGAAATGCAGGGTTTCGCAGGAATCAAATAAAAGGTAGAGCCACAGGTCGTAACACATCTGAAATGTAACGTCCACTGTTCATAATGCCATCAATGCGAACAAGAGGTGACCGAGACGTGTAACCAATGGCACTCCATACCACCAAGCCGGGTGATACGCCAGTATGGCGATGACGAATCCACGCTTCCAATGTGCGTTCACTGCGATGTCGCCAAACACGGATGCTACCATTATGATGCTGTAAACAGAACCTGGATTCAATCCGGATAAATGACGTTTTGCCATTCGTTCACCCAAGTTCGTCGTTGAGTACACCATCGCAGGCGCTCCTGTCTGTGATACAGCGTCAAGGGTAACCGCAGCCATGGTCTCCGAGCTAATAGTCCATGCTGCTGCAAACGTTGTCTAACTGTTCGTGCAGATGGTTGTTGTCTTGCTAACGTCCCCATCTGTTGACTCAGGGATCGCGACGTGGCTGCACGATCCTCTACAGCCATGTGGATAAGATGCCTGTGATCTGGACTGCTAGTGATACGAGGCCGTTGGGGTCCAGCACGGCGTTCCGTATTACCCTCCTGAACCCACCGATTCCATATTCTGCTAACAGTCATTGGATCACGACCAACGCGAGCAGCAGTGTCGCGATAGGATAAACCGCTATCGCCATAGGCTACAATCCGACCTTTATCATTCGGAAAAGTGATGGTACGCATTTCTCCTCCTTACACCAGACATCACAACAACGTTTCACCAGGCAAAGCCGGTCAACTGCTGTTTGTGTATGAGAAATCGGTTGGAAACTTTCCTCATGTCAGCACGTTGTAGGTGTCGCCACCGGCGCCAACCTTGTGAATGCTCTGAAAAGCTAATCATTTGCATATCACAACATCTTCTTCCTGTCGGTTAAATTTCGCGTCTGTAGCACGTCATCTTCGTGGTGTAGCAATTTTAATGGCCAGTAGTGTATATGTCATAGAACATGTTATGACAAATATTTAGAAACCGTGGCACTGGAGGAAGGGCGACAGGTTGACACACGGGAGTTTAGCATAGTTTAACACTGGTGCATATAATGTTGATGGAGAAGTAAGTATGGAGGCAGCTGACCGGATACCGAGCGAGGAAGCTGGTGGTGCGAGTCAAGAAATTTAGCAGTGCCATAGGATGGCAGGAATCTCTCTTACATAACAGTGACCCGTCGTGTT
This sequence comes from Schistocerca cancellata, assembly GCF_023864275.1. NCBI lineage: Eukaryota > Metazoa > Arthropoda > Insecta > Orthoptera > Acrididae > Schistocerca > Schistocerca cancellata. Next base: position 613,423,754 of record NC_064630.1, on the reverse strand, counting down.
TCTTGTCTTTTGTAGAAAGGAAGCAAGGACAGTCATGTCCGCGTCAGGTACATACATATCGTTTTCTGATCTATTTCCATATTAACCTTCCTTATTGTAGACCATTTGTCAAATGCCCAGCACAACGACGTGGAAAAATTACGCTTTGGAGCACCACTGAAGGACTTCAGCGATTTAGGCATCTACTGAATTACGGGTACTCTTAACATCAAAACTATCTCAGGAAAATAGAGAACATATAGCAAATTTACTGTCTATTTCAAATGCAATACTGAACAAACAAAACATGTGTCGCAAAATGTTCTGCAACCGATGGTCCACAGACCGGATCCGCCCCACTATTGGTTTCAATCCCGCCCGCGGAAGGAGTTCTTGGGGGGAGAAAGAAGTCGCTGCAGAAATTTTAACGGAAGTTCCTAAGACAACTGTTGCGAAACGGGGTATGTAAAGAAATAATGTTCTCTAATCTTTATGTCGAGTGGCCAAGCCCCATTACTACTCTTAGCGCTTCCCCCAAGAGTTGTTCTATATGCCTCTACTGATCTCAAGAGCATATTTCGCTGCACTCTTCTTACAGCCATGGCAGGCATGATCCTCGTGAACCTGTGAGCCCAGACGCTTGACCCGTATCCAGCAAATGATGTCAAAATACTGTGTGAGAACAAGCAGCATGGTACTGGGTCAAAAAGGGAAACAGGGACAAAATAATTGAACTAATGGGGATTCACATGGGGAACAAACTAGAAATCAGACGTAAGGGGGAGGAGCTTTGGCAAGAACAGTGGGACAATGAAGACACCGGTCGCAGAACACACGAACTACTGTCCAACGTCAGGGAGCGACTACAACTGAAAAATTTGAAGCCTTCAAGAGGACTGCTGCACTTCCTTACGGGACATGGACCCTACCCGGCATACCTATGCCGGTTCGGGAAACTGGCTACACCAACGTGTGACTGTGGGGCCGCACCAGACACCCCAGAACATGTGGTGTATGAGTGCCTCCTCTTCGACGACGCACTGGCACAATTACATCAACAGTTACCCAACTATGACACGTATCACCTGCACAGGCATGAGGACCACTCCCCAATCTTGAATAAATTAGCAAACGAAATTTCACAAAAATTCCTAAAGGAATTCCTACGGAACAACAACTAAGATCTCACATTTCATACCGACCTGTCTTAGTGCACTTGTCCTGTTCCGCCGAGGCGTGGGCTTGGCCAGCCGCTTCATGGCTGGAATCCTCCACGTCTGGGATTAGGGGGGGGGGGGGGGGGGGTACGCCTTTCTTACCGATTCTGACACTCGCCGGATTTGACATAAGATTAAATATTAGTTTGGATCTAGGATAATCTAGGATAGTAACACTAGTGTAGTGTTGCAGCGACCAACCACTCCGGACCAGCCCCGTGCCAGGGGCATGTTCACCGGGATTAGCTCGGTGAACACGGCCAACAATCTAGGTTTATATAAACGCTGGCACATCTGTAACGCTGCAGGTAAAGTAGACTAGCATAAGTAGCAAAAATAGTGAAACATTGGTAACCTAAGACATAGCAGCAGTGCCCATAGTGCATGAGTAAAGGAACTAATATTCTTAGAAATAGGCTGCAGTAATAATAATTGTATCGTATCAATTAGGACCCACTAATTTTTTAACGTGGTGGGTTGTTCATGTATCGTGTACATTGAAGAATAAAGAATTTTTTTAAAAAAATGAAAAAGAAATTATGTCCATGACGTGTAAATAAATGTAAACATTTCAACATGGGGTGAACATAAAATAAATCTACTCTCAAAACCGCGTATTTCAAGGCATAATGTATTGACGTAGCGTGTCGGGGAAAGCGGTGACATTCAAATCGGTGCGTTACCCTACGAACACTAACTTCAAGGGCGTTGATGTTTTGACCTCATGCAATAAGAGGACTGCTGTTGCGTCACATGCTGTGACGACCTGCGAGGTGAAGCAGCTTAGTGAATCAGGCCCTCAGATCACCAAAGGTTGCCCCGTGTCTGCCATAGGTTTTCGTTCTCTTTTTGGTGTACACGAGTCTTATTCACTTTCCTGTCATGACATTATCATTTGGATACCTCAAGTACATTAATTTTATGAAGTTTGTTCTCTTCTTAATGACAAGAATATTTTGGCAATCCGAAAATATGGTCAGATTGTAAAACATCCTAAAATCACCCAGGCGGTTTGACACCTTATAACAGTGGTGGTTAATCTACTTATGAATGACATCTGGGTCTGTTTCACATAAGTGCTCCCGTTACGGACAGGCCCAATAATTCAAAATCGTTACATTTACCGCCGGCGATGCTTACTGTGGTTCGCTTTATTATCCTTCTACTACTGCTAACTATTCTAAATCCATCGCTATCAGTTTGCCATTGAGGGAAAAAATGTGTATTAACAAACAAATACAATGTAATACACTACATTTCGAAACCCTTACTTTACATTAGAACATGGACAAGAATCATTTGTAGCATGCTATATCCAGGTAAAGGCACTCACTCATTGATCCCAAAGAGCTATCAAATTGGGATGGTGTGTGATATGTTTCACTCGCTGTTCCAAATAGTTCCAGAAATTTCCTCACGGATTCCAGTTGGTCGCAGGTCAGTCGAGGTGCGATAAAGTGCCTGAGCATACGTCAGTCCAGTGAAGTATGTGCGCAGCCTCTGAATACGGCTGTTGTTGGAGTATCAGAAACGTACTGAATATGAGGATGTAGAAGAAAGGGCAACATGGTTCTTAAAGAATACTGAAGTAATAACCCTGACTGATGCTCATTTTTATCATTTGAAAATAAGCAAAATCTTGTTTCATAGGACCACATTAAATGTCTCCAGTACGCCGTTTTCCAGTTTTTTTTTTTGACACTTTGACAATATGGAGCATTTTGTGCCGCTAAGTGAAATGGTCTATTTCAAGGTATCTGACTCAGACTGTCTATTCCACGTTCTCTTTGACCTGCATTCACTTACATTTCCTGTCGGCTTGTAAAACAAAGCGTAGCATTTGCCTTTGTTCCCCGTGTAAGGTGGCAGAACAAATGGTCAGACTGGCACCTTACATGAGACCTTTACAAATCGCAATGAGAAGGTGAAGATGACACCTAACGTAAATCAGCAGTTATGAGAACATTTGCCTATCAATATGTAAGGCAAAAAGGGATGGCAGTCAATCAACAGTAATTAACACACCATTCCTATACAATACATGTGTCTGAGCGGAAGGTAGAACAGAGAATACGAGTCGAGTCGTTTTTAGTTTCGAAAATGGCGTAGCGAAGCTGCGCCGTGGGAGTTATGCCAGAAACCACTTAAAGGGGTGGCAGGAAGGAGGACAGCGACCCTGGACCAGGTGATTCAAGCTGGAGGACAGCCTGTAGCAGGAGGCATCTGCTCAAGGGCAGAGAAGAAGCTTTAGAAAACTGCGTTTCAGAATTCTAACGAGATACGAACAAAAGCAAGTGACGCATTTTCGTCCAGCGAGTGCGACACACGGAAAGGTCAATGTACTTTAGGCGTCTGGAACGGGCACAAAATGTCAGATTGGCGTAAACTGATTAGGAAGGAGAAAACTACTGGCTTCGACGCCGTTTGATAGAAGGGATGCTGTGATTGGTAGAGGGTGTTTCTACAAAATAAGAGGAATGCTCCTATTGATCGAAAAACTCGTGACGTGAAAAAGGAACCCAAGTGGAGGGAGGCAGTTCTGCCACAAGTTGGACAAGAGAGAAATTTAGGGGGACTCTTCTCTGAACTGGCGTCAAGTGCAGAACAGAGCGCTTAACGCTCCGTACGACGCAGAGAAGAAATTGGTGTGGACACTGCGTTCAAAGCGGCTGCACTCCACCTAAAATTAGCTGTTGCAACGTTTAGCTCCAACTGCGGAGAAACGAACCAGCCAGATTAGTTAATTGTTCTTGCGAGAACTGAAAGGGTACTATAATATGCACACTGCTCCAACCATGCCCGTGTATATCACCACATAATAAGACTAGGGCTGAGTACATGTCTTCTCGCATAACGAGAAACATAGTGGAAATATCTGCTGGAAAGTTGAGCAAAGGCCAGATTAGTTTTGTAGGAATTTCAGTGGGAGAGAGCGGCCTTGCAGACAGCAGCACGTCGCAGATTAAGGTAAATACCGCGTGCAGAGGTGTAAACTTTGTTGGTTTACGAGCTTACGTCCACTGTAAACTCGAGCGGCCTTTGGTAATTTTGCGCTCAAATTTGTCACATGACTAACCATCCACCCTAGACTTGATTGTCATCCTAAATAGTTCCGAACTTTGAACCGCAATCGGACGATTTTCGTAGTACTGACCAACATCATAACGTATGTGTAAGAGCAATTTTGTAAAGAAACGTCCAATTAAACTTTCATATTATTGTGCTTAGGATTAATGTAAAGAAACTTCTAACTAAACTTTAATAATATTGTGCTTAAAATTAATGTTCTTTCAGAGAGTTAATATTTAACATTGTTGCACTTTTTGATATTGGCAATATGCGTTATCCATTGCGCTGTTTTTATGTTGGCGAGTTGAAAACTGTGTGAGAAGCTGTAATATGGTGAGAAATATTGCGACAATAAACTTGTCATTTCATCTCAGACAGTTGTACTCAATTCAAGAATAAGCAAAACAAAACGAACCCCCGCAACCTTACACACGTTTATTAGAATTTTTTACGACCGTAGTTCTCACGTGGTGTTACAATGTTCCAAGTCGTAAGGCATTCCTTTACACAGGTTTGGCTGTCGACGTTCATACAAGAAGAAATCGGGCAACTTTATTCACTTTATGTTCATGGGCATCTCCAAACACGGTACCTCAATTTGTCTACTTGTCGCGTCTCTGCGCTGACCTATATTGCAGAGCTGACTCCTTACAACTGACTGGTACAGGACGATACTTCACTGCCATGACCTACGTCACCTGTGGAGGGTCACATGACAGCATGGTACCAGTTCTATACTATCCACAGCGTCCCACATCAATCAGTCTGCTCAGCGTAACTAACGTTCTATTCCGCAGGGCTTACGCATAAAACAAAGCAACGCGTTGCCGAAATACGAAGAAATAACAATGCGTGATGTAAACATGACGAAAAATATATGACAGTAAATTTCATTGCACGAATAACATGTGTTTTATAAATGGGTTAATGTAGTGTAATGATGCACTCATTTAATACATGTTCTTCTGGAAGTTTGAATCAAACTGGGAGGTTTTATACAATTATTGTCTGACTCCTCTGCAGCATGAAACTAAGGACATAGGAGGAGATTGTAACACTTACGCAGAACAGAATTTAGGAAGAAACTCCTATGTAGTAGTCGTCTGAAATCTTGTGATAAATGGTACAACAGTCGAATTGTCTCGCTGTGTCTTAGTTTTCTCAGTGACGATCACAAATTTTATGTACAGTGCCTCCTCTTTCATTGCCGACAGCCTTAGATGTTTCGCGTTTAGCTAGTGAACAAAATACTAGCGCCTCGAATACCGTAAGCTTGTGAGAACATGCGGTACCTGTTACGTTCCGGATCACCATGCATGGTATTCTTCACGGGTTCCTACTTCTCATTCTACTGGTGACAGAAACATAGCGTCAAGTTCTGTGGGTAGCCATTGAGGTAGTATGCATTCGTATACCCAACAGAAAGATCGTATTACTGTAACTGTCCGACAGTATACGGTTAAAGTTTTAATATGACACACTTCCTCCAGCTTAGCTAAATGAAGCAAATTCGTTGGTTCTGTTTGTATTAGATGTGGTTTACGGTGCGCGTTGACAAGGTTTATGGAGTAACCATGTAGTTAATGGACTCTTCATGAGAACTCGCAAATCACGGTTTTGAGTACCAAAACCACGCCGCGTATTACAAGATGGCTGTGCTCAGCAAATGGCTGAAATTGTTACGGTATATTGCTAATATCCCGATCTCTAAAAAACTTGAAAATGTTTTTTTTTATATCTTTATTCGTTCCCTAGATGCAGAGATTAAAATTTACCCTACTTGTACAAGTAAAATATACTCGTAAAATCCCGTGTGAGGCGGAAACGTAGGTTATTAAGTGATTTAGTACGGATAAATATGCTTTAAAGTGTCTCTGTTATCATCAGAAGGGTTCGGGGACCCCATGTTATTCTAATACTAAAGCACTTGCTAAATAGTGGTGTACGTAAAATCCGTTATGAGGTGCGAAATTATACAGTTTTGCGTTATTTCAATTTCATGCGAGTAAAGTATAACAATTTTACTGACCCACAAAGCTTTTTCCCTATGAGTGACGTGGCCTGTTATGGCAGGGAAAAGAAGGCTACCAGCAGAAAAAAATGTTCTTGTCGGAGCACAAATAAGGTTAACATGCTCCTGTATATTAAAAGGCTGATTCTAAAGTGGGGTACAAGCCGCCTTGTTACACCTTCGTTACAACCTTTAAAAGTTTCCGTATAGTATTTGGCGTACGAACGTATTTGTGCTTTTTTTATGCTGAGAAAGAAGTAGCAGTGCCGATGGTAAAGAGGCGGAAAAGTAATAAATAATGGAACATAGTAGACACTAGATGTGGTATAGGAAGCGGGAAGGAGACAGAGGCAGTGTGAGAGAAAAAGAGGGAGGCAGTGTGTAATAGGTTTACGTATAGGGTAGTTGATGAACGCTTCGATACCATTAAAACATTAGCAGATTAGCTGGAACCCGATACTAAATATGTGATGAACTAAACTTATAAAGTACGTTTTTTCTTAATTCGTATCAGCAAATTAATCTGTATGGTTCACTTACATACCGAATCAAGATCAGTAACATTATGTCAGATCATTTCACTGTAATTAACATAAAGTTGCAATTAGAAAACCTGATGTTGTAGATTAACATATTGTCGTAAATTTCAGAAAGATTTATAATATAAATTCTCGTCATTGCATTATTATATTCCTACAGAAATTACACAAGGAAGTATCTATGCTGTACTGAAACCAATAATTGATTCGGAAAATTCGTAAATTTCAACTTACCGACGAGACAAAGTTTTGGAACATTTATCACTAATATGATGTTTTAACGTGATTTGTGCACTTTATGTATCATATCAATATCGAAAAACCAAGTAGATCAATTGTAATTAACTTTTTCAGTAACGATTCTCTAACATTCTGATGTAAACACTATTGATTTTCAGCCTTTTGATATTAAGAAATTATCATACAGAATTTTAACCTGAATTCCATCTTGGCATTTTGTACTATACATCAGTTAATGTCAGGGATAAAACTGAATGTGAAAACAAGATTTAATTAATGATTTTACAATAGGAATTGCTATTGTAGCTTATAACCAACTTTCTGCACCAAGTATTTAGAAATTAATTCAGAATGAATAATCATTCATTGCATTTAACACTGTACTAAAATTTTGTTGTAAATCATTAACTTTTCATTATAAAATTAGTAAACGTAATTGTTTTTGACAATAGGTCTAAGAATATACATTGTTAAGATAGTGTATATATCGAGCGGTGCAAAGTACTTAGAAAGATACTGAGAAATAACGACAATGAGTTGGCTTGAGTGAGTGAGTGAGTGAATGAAGATGGGCAAGTGGGAGTGGATGGTTATGAGCGACTTACAGCGATGTAGTAGTGGATGTGAGTGAGCTACAATTAGGGTGGCTTGTGAGAGTTTGAGTTGCACGTTAAAAAGAGCACAAGTATGTTCATATGCCAGTTTCTTGGGAAAATTTTGAAGACGCTCAAGACGGCAGAATGAGGCAAGTGGTGCTCCACTTTCAGAGTCTTTTAATAAACAGGAGCATCTTCGCTTGTTTTGTGTTTCGAAAGCAGCATCTTTCCGCTGGTCGGATAAGGTTCGTGGTTGGATTAAAGGGTAAACATCGTGAGATGTGAAATTAGTTTCGCACGTACAGCTAGGAACAGTGATAGTACCATTACTACAAACAATATTCATTAATGACTCGAGTAAGTTGTCGGAAACTCCATAAGACTGTCCGTAGATTTATTTGTCCTATGGCATCTAAGTACATTTTAATATCGAATCACTTTATTTTTAATCCCGAGCAGACATCTAATTGTACATAATTTGATGGCCTTCGGGGTTGTTATCAGAAATACCTCATAAACCTCTGTATGTGCTGTGGCACTGCCATCATCCGTGGTTTTTTGGATACTCTGCCTCGGTGCTACCCCGCCTACGCTGGTGACGACAGCATCCTCCATGTAAAAAGTGAATCTGCTCATCTTTTATTTACCGTTTTCCGTCGCTAGAAAATTGAATATATTTTGCGGGGATGATCAAGCACGGGAGCTCTCTTAGTACTACAAGGTAAGAAATGACATTTGTTGGGACATTTTGGAGGCATTCTCTCCGCCAGGAGCTGGTGATGTTAAATTCTGTTTGCAAGTACAAGATCAGAAAGTCTTTAATGAATTTTATTGATGATGGAATCAGGAAGGTTAAAATGTACCCACAGTTCGGAATTTACAAAGATCAAAGCATCGTTCCTCCGCAGATCTGAGGAGAGTATATTACTCAGTACAGGTAGCCAGTTGATGGGAGAAGACTTAATTGCTCCTTAAACTATAGGCCTAGTATCATTAAGTTAGAGAGTAATTTTATTTACATAAGCGCTGTTCAAACACCTGAGGACAGTACTCCACCGCAGAGTATACCACTCTCTTTGCATCATCCTGATGTGATTCCACATTTGAAAGAGATTAATTCTTGCACTCATCTACAGTTCGAAAGACAGTTCTGTCTAGCGTGACACCCATATATTTTGGCTCCTCGTGGCTATTATGTGTGTCATCTGCACAGACATTCAGATCTCTAGTGATTGCTTGTTATTAAGGTAGAAGGAAGTCATTTCTGTATTAACAGCTTTAGCCCCCATTTACGGAAGTATTCTGCCAGTGCAGACAAATCAGAAGTCAGGATTTCTTCCATAGTTTCAAACAAAGTGCGCCATGTTGCCCTGTATGTGGCCCCTGGATTCTGGCCGTCTGAAAATCTCTTTAGATCTCCTGCTCATACGAGAAGAACGCAGGAAAGTGTTCGTAGATGGTGCTATTGGTGTAGGGTTGTTGCAAAGCCAGATATCTTAAGTAAATCGCAGAAAGAGATGCAGAGAACCAACGTTCTGTAAAGCGACTCAGTATACTGGCAGTTATTGCCGCAAGCAAGGGGAAAGACTTACTTTTGTTTGATCACAATGATGCTAGTTCACTGGGAAAAACCACAACCTAAAAATATCTAAAAGAATGCGTTCGATGTGATTTACAACACAAACACCGTGTAGAACAAGGCCGAGTAAAAAGAAAATCATTGTAATATGCCAAGGAAATGTGCGTCGTACACGACAGAGGCAGCTTACATAAGCTTAGATCCATGATTTCTCAAGTACAGCTCGTTATTTTAGGTGTCTTAGAAGGGAGAACTAGAAGAGAAACAGAAATAAATCCAAATAACAGCAGACAGTCACAGCTTAGTTTACCAGGAACAAGAGCGTCTTCGCTGCTCATCGAACTCATGAGGCAGACGGAACAATTCACGCTGTGGTAATTTCGATATCGTACATTCCACACACCGATGTTTTTGTATTGCACAGTATGTCAAAACCATTGGTGAAAGCAAGAGGTGCATACGTCATTCACTTCGGAACTGTCCGCCGTTTCACTAACACTGGAATAGCGGAAGACAGAGTATGCGTTTCCGCGTACGATGCCTGCGTTTTAAATGCTGAGGGTCTGTCGTTGCATCACGGCAAATATTTCATCACAAAGCTCCACCCAAGTCGCAATATACTCTTGTGATAGGTTACAGCTTTCAGAATAGGAAATATTTTTAAGAAGAAGCAACTATTTCCTGATAAAAAGGCGGGCACAGCTGGACAAAAAAGGCGGGCACGGGTGGACACGTCGCCATTGTGAGAGGTGTCCGAGATCATTGGCACATCAAGAAACAAACTGTCTATGGATGCGCCGTGTGTCTGAGAAAAATATTACACTGGGCGTCCACCAGATCAAGGTTAGGAGGGACTTCCAATAATGAGATTGGTATACATTTTTACGCGATCTTTGAAGATGGCCCAAATGCAATAAGTAATGTTTATGAGCGATGAGACGGATTTTCATTTAAGTGGATCAGACTTACCTCTGCACGGTGACTGGGTGGTTTGCCTTAGCTGCTGCTGCTGTAGCACCGACAGTTCTTCCTACCAGAATTCCGGAGTTAAAGGATAAACAGAGGAAGCGTTTATTTTCAGCAGGATGCTGCAACATCGCTCGCTACAAATACATCCAGTTATGAGGAACAATTTCCCTGCACACCTCATTTCTCGTTTCGGCGACGAGTCGTGGACTAAGTTCCCAGTCTTGTCCATGTGAGTTGTTCTTGTCAGGGTACTTGAAAAAGCTTCTGTGCCATCGAACCCAAATGCTAAATGGAATGGAAGGCTGACATTAAAGCAGAGGTGTGTTTGATTGGCCATTAACCAACGCCTGTTGCCCCGATTTGTGAACACGTCCCGGCGAAGAGTTGAAAATTGTATTCGAGAGAATGGCCGTCACTTGGATGACAATTTTCTGTAAGTGACCAAGTACGTGTTGTCCTTTGATTTTGTACAAATAAAAGATTTCTCTTAAAAAAATCAACATACTCTTATTCATTTGAAAGCCCGTGAGAAAGCTTACCCAATTTCCTGCTGAAAGGTACTTGTTGAGTTATTAAGATTAACGGTAGTACAAATGGGGAAAATGTCTGGGTTATAATTGACAAAACTGTATTACTGGTCTACACGAGTGTATCAGATTCTTCCTTCATCAGACATCCCATCCTTTTGAATCGCTCATCAACGGGAAGTCTAATGGCCATACGGGATTCGATTCACAGATAAATGAACCATTTAAGCCATGAATTTAGGACAGAAATCTTAATCTAATGCTGTACGTGGGTAACGCTAACTTTGTAAAGCCTTATGGAGACGACTACCAGATCTTTGCTTGTAACTGACAACTTTCTGATTTGTGTTACCGACTGCATCTACGTGGAACAGAGGAACTGTCAGTTTAAAAGAAGCATTGCAAACTGCAACATTTATTGATATTAACTTGACCATTTTACGTGGTATTTGACAATAAATGAATACAAAATTACTTCATCTAACTGCGTTAAGACTCTGAGCATTATGGGACTCAACATCTGAGGTCATCAGTCTCCTAGACTTAGAACTAATTAAACCTAACTAACCTCAGGACATCATACACTTCCATACCAGAGCCAGGATTCGAACCTGCGACTGTAGCAGCAGCGCGGTTCTGAACTGAAGCGCCTAGAACCGTTGGGCCACAGCGGCCGGCTCATCTAATTGCCCCTTACGAATGCACAACTGAGTGAATACTGACAGGGGAACCTCCCCATCGCACCCCCCTCAGATTTTGTTATAAGTGGGCACAGTGGATAGGCCTTGAAAAACTGAAAACAGATCAATCGAGAAAACAGGAAGAAGTTGTGTGAAACTATGAAAAAATAAGCAAAATATACAAACTGAGTAGTCCATGCGAAGATAGGCAACATCCAGGACACTGAGAGCTCAAGAGCGGCGTGGTCCCGTGGCTAGCGTGAGCAGCTGCAGAACGAGAGGTCCTTCGTTCAAGTCTTCCCAGCAATGAGAAGTTTACATTCCTTATTTTCGCAAAGTTATGATCTGTCCGCTCGTTTATTGACGTCTCTGTTCACTGGAATAAATTTAGTGTCTGTGTTTTGCGACCGCACCGCAAAACCGTGCGATTGGTAGACGAAAGGACGTGCCTCTTCAATGGGAACCGAAAACATTTGATCGCAAGGTCATAGGTCAACCGATTCCTCCACAGGAAAACACGTCTGATATATTCTATACGACACAGGTGACAGCATGTGCGTCACATGACAGGAATATGTTGCCGACCCACGTAACTTGTACACCTGGCGAATGGGTTAAAAGAGTCTTCTACCTTGCCTGATTTAGGTTTTCTTGTGGATGTGATAATCACCCCCCAAAAAAGTGATGAAAACATAAGAGTTGGTGACATAAACTGTAAATAAAAATTTAAACTTTTCACCCGAGGGAAGACTTGAACCAATGAGCCCCCGTTCCGCATCTCCTCACACTAACCACGGGACCACGGCGCTCCGGAGCTCACCCTCTCCTTGATGTTGCATATGTTGGACATGGACTTCTCAGTTTGTATATTTTGCTTATTTTTTCATACTTCCACACAACTTCTTCCTGTTTCCTCGATTGATCTGTGTTCAGTTTTCAAGGCCTATCCACTGTGCCAACTTATAATTAAATCTGAGGGGGGTGCGATGGGGAGGTTCCCTTGTGAGTGGTAGAAATTTCAGTGTGGGGCGTTCTCCGTGTAATGAGAAGACAGCTTCTACACTGGAGAGGATGTTAATCACACAAAAACGAGGCATGCTCTGTTAAAGGAATTCATGTAAACCAAAGCTGAACACTGATACTTTAGGAAAGAAACCTACAGAGCACGTAAGAGACAAACGGAGGGAGGCAAGTTTGAGCTGCACTAATTAAAGCTTTGGTGGTTAGTAACAGGACGGATCGTTTGGGAACCAAGTCTTTCTGCAAGAAAAACCGGACATTCACACTAACTGAAAGAATGAGTCCCAATTATCTAATTATTTATTTATTCTACGCGAAAAATGAAATACTCATGAAGCTATCAATTACTCCGTGGTCTAGAAATCACCGCTAATCACATTTACGATTACATGTCTGTTACCAATTTTCTTTGAAGCTGGAACAGGTCCATACGGCAGCAACCTCTGCGGTCTTCCATCACTTATCCACTTCATCAGACAAGAACCTGATTTGTGCAGCGCCCGAAGTTTATCTGAAAACTTCTGCACTGAATTTACTCCCAGTCGCTGCCCGCTTTCCTTTGACTATGACCAACAACGAAGTTATTCTTCATTATCTCCGTAACTTTCCAACACTACATGGACGACCTACGAGTCATGTAGGCCACGCAGAAGTATGTCGTTTTGCGTTTCTCTTTTTTTTTCGTGTCCATCCCACTATTGTACCACGAAAGCTAACGGAAGCACCCTGCCATACTTCAGCAACGTAAAGGAGAAATCCCTTCTAACACTCAGATAAACTTACATTCTTATGCTCTACAGTGAACAGACACGGAGTTGGAATTTGCTGACCAGAAAGTACACGTAAAAATTAAAAACAAAATTCAGATTGTACGGAAATTTCATGTGGGCATCGCTGTTACCCCACAGATTTGAAAACAGGCAAATACGTGATGTGATATAAATAAAATTAATGGATCGTACAACCAGTAAAGCAGGTACAGGGTGACAATTACTGATTTATATGAGACACAGTCATCTTAATTTCTGAATCGTTAGCGTTAGGGCGTTCAAACTGTACGGTTGCCCGCTGCGCATGATGGGAATTAGTATGAGCATTATGGTTTTTTTAGCGACGAAGTCCACTTTCATTTTTGTGGGTTCGTCAGTAAGCCAAACCGACGCTTTTGGTGGACTGAGAAACCGCATTTCATGATCGGGAAGCCGCTTCACCCTCAACGGGTGATTGTATGGTGTGAAACGCACTGTCATGGATCAATCGGTGCGATATTTCTTGATGGCGCTGTGACTACCGAATGGTACATAAACGTTTGGGAAGATGATTTCATCCCCATTACCCAAAGTGACCCTGATTACGACAAGGTGTTGTTCATGCAAGATGGAGCTCAACCCCATCGAAGGAGGAGAGCGATGTCCTTGACAAAACTTTGGAGTCCGCATTCTGGCTCTGGGGTATCCAGAGGCCCCTGGCATGGGCCTCGATTGGCCGCCACATGCTTCGGATCTGCTCACATATGACTCCTTTTTGTGGAGCTATGTTAAATACAAGGTGTACAGCAATAACCGCAATTTCATTGCTGAGCTGAAAATAGCCATTCAGGAGGTCATCGACAGCGTGGATGTTCCGACACTTCGTCGGGTCATGCAGAATTTCGCTATTCGTCTGCGCCACATCGTCGTATTGATGCAGGCATATCGAGGAAGACATAACCTAAACTGGAATACCTGAAGTGACGTTTACATGTTCAGTAAAGTGTGTGCACGCCGTAGTTTCTAACTAATTTACGTTTTTTTTTTCATACACTTCAATAATTGTCATCCCGTATGGAGACAAAAAGACAACGTACGTCTTACAATACTTCGTCTACAGTTGATGTGCGGTAGGACTGTTGACATATTTAAAAATATCTAAAATCCGATATATCGATATTTTAAAAAATATCATCCATCATCGGCTCTCGGCGTATCGATGTGTTGACGGAAAAATGTCAGCGTACCGGGCTACAAAAACAACGATTGCAAATTGTAAATATACTACAGTTTTAGAGCTGTATTTTTAAGTATTGTTTTTGTTATAAGATGTTCTGTACATCAACAAGGTAGCAGCCTGCCTGTCCCTCTTTAGAGCAAGATCTGAAAGGAAAACGATGCACCTTCTTGCTTGGCGACAACCACTTTGCTAACGGTGGTGACTGCATGTAAGTGGCACAATAAAAGGTGCCTGATGGGTCCGTCGTTCGGTTTGGTCAAGTATCGCGTTTGTCCGGAACACTTAATTTCGATCGTCCGGTTTTTTAATTTCTGCCAACGCTAACAACCTAGTAGTTGTAGTGTCAAAAATGAGTCGTGAAGCTAAACGTCACAGTTTCTGTTGGTAGCGCCGAGGGCCGATTGCGTCAGAATTTCCCCTCACACATCTCCGTCCACAGCAAAGACCAATCTTGCCATTCAGAGTTCTGTGCATCATTCTGTTTTTGAACAATAGCGATGTAAAGAAATAACACACTAGTTGCGTTAAAAATTGTTTTTTTAACCCAATTTCTTCACTTCGGAAACCTTGTTATTCCATTACCAGCCCCCCCCCCCCCCCCTCCCAGCGCAATCGGACTACTATATTTGTGCCACCTACACTTGCTTCACACAGTCAAAGAGAAAGACTGGACATGACGAAAGCTTAAAAAGTAGTACGAATCCTTCACATAGTGAAAGTAAAATTAAGTTCTACAACAATTTCAAAAGAACAACTTCAAATACTTGCCGAAAATAGCGAAAAAAATGAACATAAATTAAAATTATCGCCACTCGATATTGCCATTTGATATCTGTATATCGAAACATCGACGAAAAATAATCGGCGTTACACATCAATATTCAAATAAAAATAACTACACTACTGGCCAATAAAAATTGCTACACCACGAAGATGACGTGCTACAGAGGCGAAACTTAACAGACAGGAAGAAGATGCTGTGATATGCAAATGATTAGCTTTTCAGAGCATTCACACAAGGTTGGCGCCGGTGGCGAAACCTACAACGTGCTGACATGAGAAAAGATTCCAACTGATTTCTCATGCACAAACAGCAGGTGACCGGCGTTGCTGATGAAACGTTGTTGTGATGCCTCGTGTAAGGAGGAGAAATGCGTACAATCACGATTCCGACTTTGATAAAGGTTGGATTGTAGCCTGTCGCTATTGCGGTTTATCGTATCGCGACATTTCTGCTCGCGTTGGTCGAGATCCAGTGACTGTTAGCGGAATATGGAATCGGTGCGTTCAGGAGGGCAATACGGAACGCTCTGCTGGATCCCAACGGCCTCGTATCACTAGCAGTCGAGATGACAGGCATATTATCCGCATGGCTGTAGCGGATCGTGCAGCCATGTCTCGATCCCTGAGTCAACAGATGGGGACGTTTGCGAGACAACACTTATCTGCACGAACAGCTCGACGACGTTTGCAGCAGCATGGACTGTCAGCTTGGAGACCATGACTGTGATTACCCTTGACGCTGCATCACAGACAGGAGCGCCTGCTATGGTGTACTCGACGAAGAACCTGGGTGCACGAATGGCAAAACGTCATTTTTTTGGATGAATCCAGATTTGTACAGCATCATGATGGTCGCACCCGTATTTGGCGACATCGCAGGGAACGCACGTTGGAAGCGTGTATTCGTCATCGCCATACTGGGGTATCACCCGGTGTGATGGTATGGGATGCCATTGGTGTGCGTCTCGGTCACCTCTTCATCGCATTGACGGCACTTTGAACAGTGGACGTTACATTTCAGTTGTGTTACGACCCGTGGCTCTACCCTTCATTCGATCCATGCGAAACCCTCCATTTAAAAAAGGATACAGCACGACCGCAAGTTGCAGGTCCTGTACGGGCCTTTCTGCATACAGAAAATGTTCGTCTGCTGCCCTGGCCAGCACATTCTCCATATCTCTCACCAATTGAAACGTCTGGTCAATGGTGGCCGAGCAACTGGCTCGTCACAATACGCTAGTCACTACTCTTGATGAACTGTGGTATCGTGTTGAAGCTGCACGGGCAGCTGTGCCTATACACGCCATTCAAGCTCTGTTTGACTCAATGCCGAGGCGTATCGCCGTTATTACGGCCAGAGGTGGTTGTTCTGGGTACTGATTTTTCAGGATCTTTGCACCGAAATTGCCTGAAAATGTAATCAGATGTCAGATCTAGTATAATATATTTGTCCAATGAATACCCGTTTATCGTCTTGTAACGCCGGAAATGCATATCCTCCTATTTCCATCTATTGTACTACAAATTTGTTTTCCTTATTTTTGTTACCTGAATATATAACATTTCTGTGTCTTCGTATATTGTAATTGTTTTACTATTTGTATATATATATTTATGCATTTATGTCGATGTATAATTGGTTTGTTTCGTAAATACTATTTGTATTTTTACGCTGGGTCTTGCCTAGGGAAAACTGCTATCGAACGATTACATCGATAGGTCGTGTGAAGAACGAAAGTGTTTTGGATCTTTGGTAGTGTTAACTCTGGCGCGTGGAGCGCGGGCAGAGAGAGAGAGTCTGGCTGGAGTAGCGAGTGGAGCAGGTGTGTGGTGTGAAGCTCCCGCGAGTTGCCGCGCTTTCGGGGTTTGGCAGCATGTAATTGCGCTCGACTTGCGATGATAGTTTCTGACATGGTGTCGCGGACGGGAAGCAGTAGCTGGCGCACATCAAGAGCCCGTTTCGTCTGGTGACCGTGTCGAGAAGAAGGCGCGCCAACATCCAGCTTCTGCAACAGCGACGGCCGACAATGAGTGACTGTCGCCACCTCCTCGATCGACGGCTTCAAACCTTCAATCAACCAACAAGGAAGACTGGATGCACGTAAAGTTTTAGAACTGTATGGCAGACCTCAGCTTTTAAAACTGTTCAAATCACAAAATTACAGCAACGTAGCATGAACCTTTGTTGCTCATTGTCCCAGTTGCATTACCAAGCAGGGTCCCTTCCTTTTCCGAAATGAACCTGAGTGTCGTTGAAAATTCAAACGCCAGCTTTAAAGTAACATAGCTAATTTTATTTCACTGCTTTAATTTCAAAGTTCAGTTAAAGTATTCATAGCTGGCTACAATATTCAGATTACACAAGCACAAATTAAGAGTGCGAGTTTTGTTACCGTATTTTAGCTTACATGTGACTGCAGCTCAGCTTGGTACATACTAAATTTTACTATTGTTAATTGTTCATAATCATTTAATTCAAGTTCAAAGTTAAATCTCTTATTTCTAAATTGCGTAGATTCAAGTAGCTTTTGAAATGATTGTTGAGGTAGCCCAAGACTAACCGTATTTTACTGAATTTCGATGTGCTTCAGAAAGAAAGCTCACTATTAACTTCAGTCACTAAATTAACTTTCGATTTTCCGGTTTTATTAATTCTTTGGCTAAATTGAGTTAGAGTGTAGCGAAATTTATTACTTCTGACAAACTTTAAGTTTTCACACTACAATTGTCAACCTCCAGTTGCCACGCTTCTAGTGCTAATTATATGTGTAATAATCTTTCTTTTTCAGTTACTATAGTAATTGTCCTTAGGACTGGCGACCGTAATTTCCCCCAAATCTCAAATATCTAATTACCGCTAGTTGATTGTTAACGTAACGGCCGCACATTTACTTTCCTTACTAGCTTTACCCCTATTTCAAAATTAATTTCCACCAGTTTCATTAGCATTTTTCCTTTCATTTAGATGTAACCCTTTCCTCCCTCTTTACCGACAAATTAACTTCGGTGACGATTGCTTTTCCCAAATTTCCACTAGGTACACGCGGTTTAATTTTTCACTGTCATTAAGGTCGATAAGTGAGGGGGAGGTTACACGTGGCGACCTGGTGACAGGACCATCTTCGGATTTGAGGTTGTTCTGGACACGAATTTTGCATTGTGCAAATCTCGTAACAAATTACTGGTTACGAAATGTTCGATACGTCAGCCAGAATATTAGTGTGAGGAATCCTAATTATATTTGAGATTTGGCATTTATATTGAAAATTATTAAAATGAGTGAAGGCAGCAATTACCAAAATTTGGTAGGCTTGGATAAGGAACAATCGGTCGAACAGTGGGAAACGCGCACCGCGGTACCCATTGTTCAGGGGCAGGCAGCTAGCATGAAAGACGCGACCGCCGAAACGCAACAAAGAGCAGAAATGGAATTCCGCACTTTAGAAAATGTTTCGGAATCGGAAGTGAAAATCAAATGTGAATCCCTTGATGACGAATACGGGGGGGACAATTAAAGAGGAAGCCGCTACGGAAGTAAAACCGGTAGTTTCCGGGAATTTAACTGATTTATTGAATGTTTTGATTAACGAAATCAAGAGTCAATCGGCAGAAATTAAAGCTCTGTCTGCCAAGCAAGAAGATCAGGCTGCCAAGCAAGAAGCTCAGGCTGCCAAGCAAGAAGCTCAGGCTGTCAAGCAAGAGGCTCGGTCTGCCAAGCAAGAAGCTCAGGCTGCCAAGCAAGAAGCTCAGTCTGAAAAAATTGAACGGATGCTAGACAATCAGAAAAAAGCTATTTACGTTGTTAACAACAATGTTGGAGTTGTTAACACAAAAGTTGATAAAATCAAAGAAGATATTGTTGTAATTAATACCGAAATCGGTAATCTTAAACAGGAAATGATAGGCGTTCAGGCTGAAATTGCGAGCATAAATACTCGTTTTTATTCCGAAATTAGCAGAATCGAGAAAAGTGTAGGAGAAGCAGTTGCTCCGATCATCGAGAATAAGGTGACGGAACAAGTTCAATTAGTGAAAAAAGAGGGTCAAAAGAAGGTGAAAACTTTAAAGGCTTTAGTATCCGAAGTAGATACCAAAGTGACGAAGCAGGCTAATACCTGCGAAGAAAAAAAAAAGGGAAGTAGAAACGCTTGCGACAACCACTTGCCAAGTAATTACGAGAGTGTCGGAATTAGAAAAAAAACTTGACGAAAAACAGAGCAATGTGCCAATCTGTGCACATAGTTCGGAATTGACGAAAGAGGAGCGGTTCGACCCCTTGAAAAAAGGCGGTATACACGCGACGGATTTCATTAAGAATTGTGAAAGAGTTTTACCCAGATCATGGACTAATGAGAGAAAAATTAATGCGGTTATTGATGTGCTGGCTGGTGATGCCAAACGTTGGGGCTTAAACCTCAACATTACGAACCTGACTTTTGACGAGTTTAAAAATTTGTTTCTGGCTGAATACTGGTCAGAGCAAAAACAGCGAAGTGTCTGGCGCGAATTTGTCGTATCGAGGCCTTTCGATGCGAGTTCGCACGGCTCGATGAAGGAGTTTTGTGAGGGCTGGATCCGCAAGTTAGAATATTTGCGTGATTGCCGCACGGAATCCGAAATAGTCTGGGAACTCTACAGGAAGCTTCCAGATGACACAAAACGCTACGTAGGAAGCAATCACACGACAATAAATGATTTCCTGGAAAGAGTGGAGGACGAGGACAATTGGCGCAATAATCGCGACAGTGGTAGAGGCCGTGGTAACAACAACGGGTACCACAGCAACCACAACAACGATAACCACGGGAATAATGCATACCGCAACCATGGCAGCAATAACAATAATGGTTCGGACCGTAATAACAATCGGTACAATGCAAATAATAACAGGAATGACGGAAACCAGTATCGTACTAACGTGATACGGGCTTCACAGAATAGTAATAACGCCAGAGGGTGTGATCAGCCGCCTCAGCAGCATCCGGGGACCGTATCTGCTGGGACGAGACAGGGAAACCATTAGCCGCGCCGGTGAGGGGCCGACCGGGCGTGGAGAAATTTTGGCGGCCCAATAACAGGAGAAAACCCAGGTGTCGTCGTTATGAAAATTCCGTGTGGAATAATCAACGGCGGGAGAGTGTGCCAGTGTCAGGAGAAAGGAGTGCGCCCACAAGTAGCAGATCAGCTGTATACACGGCAGTAGAAAATACATTCACTGTCAGTGAGAACAATTTAAGTAGTGTTCCGGAAATCGATTATAAAGTGGCAGCTGTAATACCCACAGCGGAACTGGAGATTGAGTTTAATAATGATTCACAAGTGTTCAGAGAATATCAGATGTCGGATAAAACGTCCGTCATCGAGCGAGGGGATGCAGAGAGGGATGAGGTCTGGTTAAGGCAGTTCGGTCGCTTATACGACGAACTAAGAGATTATAGGGGTCTGTATGGGAGAAGCGTTTATGGGGAGCGCGGGCGGAATTTGCCGCGTCTCGTCCCGCAGGAAGATAGTGTTTGTGAAGTGATAGAAAGTTCTGGCCCTAACCGGCAGACTTTACCAGAAACAGTTGATGTTAATAGGGAGCACGAGCAAGATTCGTCGTGTTTCGTCCCGCAGGAGTTAGATGTTGAAGTAGTAACGGAAAGTTCTGGCCCTAACCGGCAGACCTTACCGAAAGTTGTAGTGGTAGAAGTAGCCGACCCATCCGACGCAAACCTCCAGTTTAAACATTGCGAGAGTATTAAGGAGAAAAATTACGAAAATTTTAGTGATAGCCGGACACGATTGGTAGAAAAGCACGTAGATTACAGCGTGTATGAGGTTAGAGCTGACGTTATACGGTCAGACGGTAGCAGTGTGGGTTGCGCAGATCCAGAGGAAGTAATTGTAGATACTACTGGGCACATTTCTCCAGGTAGATTGGCAGATGAGATCAATCTGACTAAAGAGGAATCAACGAAGGTGACAATTAGTGAATTGATAGCAAAGCAACACTCACTAGTTGACGAGTTAAAGGAAAAGGTTTCGGTATTCGAGGCGAAGCTACAGACTAAGCCTCAGGACAAACGTGTTGAAATGAAAACTGTATGTGAACAGAAACTGAAAAAGCCACCAGATAAGCAGTATTTAGGATCAAAGCCGGATGGTGTTTTCTGGAATGACCTGGATATAGACGAGGATTTACTGTGGGAAAATAAAGAAACAGTCGAGGACAAGTGTAGACAGATAGTAGTGTCTGTTAATATGCACGACCTACAACTAAACGTGTTGATTGACACCGGTGCAGAATTGAATGCTGTATCTAGGAAAATATTTGAGTTACTGAAAGACAGACCTGGCATCGTAGTTACGCCAGTAACAGGAGTGAAAATTATCGGTGCTACTGGGAAGGCCAGTAAACCGGTCACAAAACAGATTTTTGTCAACTTCGAGATATGTGGGGCACGATTTGAACAAGAGTTTGTCGTCGTGCCAGACTTAACTACGAAAGTAATTATTGGGTTAGATTGGCTATTAAAGTACCGTGCAGTGATTAATTGCGAAAGCAAAACTTTGACATGTACGTCACAAGATAAAACAATAGTAGTTGGCTTTGACGAGGCAGGAGACGGTGCGCATAGGCAATACCAGCCTATACACATTGTTAACTGGCCAGATGGTACTGATGTAGGTATGAATTTGAACTGTCATAACGTGAGGAATTTCGGCATTGACAAAAGTGTAGAAAGTGAATTGGAAGAGATAATCAAATTCCCTCCACGGATTGAAATTAGTACTGGTGTGAAAAAAGATCGTTTGCGAGAAGTAATAAAGCTAAAAGCCGATGCTGGCATACGTCGTCATGACGCTAAAGCGCGTTTTGCTAAGTTTGCAATCGGAGACTTAGTACTTGTAAAAGCTCACGAGAAATCGAGCGAGATAGACAATGAAATCTCTAAATTTAAGTTTGTTTATAATGGACCATATAAAGTCATTGGTATACCTCACACAAATGCTTATTACTTAGAGTATCCAAGCTCTGGAAAGCTATTAGGTATACGGAACATTGTAGACCTGAAATTGTACCAACCAAGGATTGATTAATACCACAGAAAGGGTAATTTGTACAGTATGTAAATATAGAGTGTAAGATTTGACGATTTGCTAGATTTACATGCTTTTGCCTGACCAAGAGGACATTAAACAAGTTGTAATTAATAAGTAATTAATTTTAATTAATCAATTTAATTTTAATCAATTTAATCATGATTAGTAATCATCTGAAAAATCCAAACTGCTAGTTTAAGTTTTCAGCTGAGTCACAGTAGATTAAGGAATGTAAATATGATTTTGTGAGTAGCCATAAGATTTCATAAATATGTGATTTACTAGTCATTGCCGATGTACTTAGACGCTGTTTTAAGTTTCAGGCTAGTACATGCGTGTGATGATGGACAGTGTTGAGTTATCCACTGTGATAGTGTTTATGGACTCCTTGAGATTACTCGGGAGTGAGTTTTACCGAAAGAATTCAGTGAAACGGACGTTCTGGAAATGCCGTTACAAGGGCGAGAGAGATCAAGCGTGCCGCACAGGCGGGCGCAACAGTACAGGCGAGGCGAAGCCGCTGTCGGCTCTTGTGCCGCTGTCGGCTCTTGTGTCGCTGTCGGCATTCTTTGTACTTTCGGGTACGGAAGGCGGAATTGTTTTTCTTCCTGGACAGCTGAAAGAATTCTACTGTGAATATTTATGGTTTTTTCGATCTGCTGAATATTATTTTCTAGTTTAGCATTAAGTGGACTCTCATGGCGAGAGTATTAATAATGAAAAGGTTATATAAAATGAGTATTCTATGTAATTAATAATTAATTTGCGTATTTTTATCTACCTGTTTTTATGACCATGTACTCTGATTAATTTTGTAAATAGTATTCCATTTCTTGATAGTGTTATGGATTTTGACGATTTTGGAATAGCTAAACCATTTTCTATATTTTCTATGAATTTTAATATGTTGTCAACCTGTTTTAATTTGATAAAGATGACAGAGTGGAATAAGATTAGGAGTGTCTCCACTCAATTATTATCGTCTAAAAATTGGTTTATGGTTAATTAGGCTAATGCTAAATTTTGTTGATGTTTTGAGCATATGCATTACCGCTGTTTCTTTTTTGGGACATTTTCTGAGTCTGTTTAGGTTACACGAACATCCTCAGACAATGTGGGGCACGTGTAACGCTGGAAATGCATATCCTCCTATTTCCATCTATTGTACTACAAATTTGTTTTCCTTATTTTTGTTACCTGAATATATAACATTTCTGTGTCTTCGTATATTGTAATTGTTTTACTATTTGTATACATGTATTTATGCATTTATGTCGATGTATAATTGGTTTGTTTTGTAAATACTATTTGTATTTTTACGCTGGGTCTTGCCTAGGGAAAACTGCTATCGAACGATTACATCGATACGTCGTATGAAGAACGAAAGTGTTTTGGATCTTTGGTAGTGTTAACTCTGGCGCGTGGAGCGCGGGCAGAGAGAGAGAGTCTGGCTGGAGTAGCGAGTGGAGCAGGTGTGTGGTGTGAAGCTCCCGCGAGTTGCCGCGCTTTCGGGGTTTGGCAGCATGTAATTGCGCTCGACTTGCGATGATAGTTTCTGACATGGTGTCGCGGACGGGAAGCAGTAGCTGGCGCACATCAAGAGCCCGTTTCGTCTGGTGACCGTGTCGAGAAGAAGGCGCGCCAACATCCAGCTTCTGCAACAGCGACGGCCGACAATGAGTGACTGTCGCCACCTCCTCGATCGACGGCTTCAAACCTTCAATCAACCAACAAGGAAGACTGGACGCACGTAAAGTTTTAGAACTGTATGGCAGACCTCAGCTTTTAAAACTGTTCACATCACAAAATTACAGCAACGTAGCATGAACCTTTGTTGCTCATTGTCCCAGTTGCATTACCAAGCAGGGTCCCTTCCTTTTCCGAAATGAACCTGAGTGTCGTTGAAAATTCAAACGCCAGCTTTAAAGTAACATAGCTAATTTTATTTCACTGCTTTAATTTCAAAGTTCAGTTAAAGTATTCATAGCTGGCTACAATATTCAGATTACACAAGCACAAATTAAGAGTGCAAGTTTTGTTACCGTATTTTAGCTTACATGTGACTGCAGCTCAGCTTGGTACATACTAAATTTTACTATTGTTAATTGTTCATAATCATTTAATTCAAGTTCAAAGTTAAATCTCTTATTTCTAAATTGCGTAGATTCAAGTAGCTTTTGAAATGATTGTTGAGGTAGCCCAAGACTAACCGTATTTTACTGAATTTCGATGTGCTTCAGAAAGAAAGCTCACTATTAACTTCAGTCACTAAATTAACTTTCGATTTTCCGGTTTTATTAATTCTTTGGCTAAATTGAGTCAGAGTGTAGCGAAATTTATTACTTCTGACAAACTTTCAGTTTTCACACTACAATTGTCAACCTCCAGTTGCCACGCTTCTAGTGCTAATTATATGTGTAATAATCTTTCTTTTTCAGTTACTATAGTAATTGTCCTTAGGACTGGCGACCGTAATTTCCCCCAAATCTCAAATATCTAATTATCACTAGTTGATTGTTAACGTAACGGCCGCACATTTACTTTCCTTATTACCTTTATCCCTATTTCAAAATTAATTTCCACCAGTTTCATTAGCAATTTTCCTTTCATTTAGACGTAACCCTTTCCTCCCTCTTTACCGACAAATTAACTTCGGTGACGATTGCTTTTCCCAAATTCCCATTAGGTACACGCGGTTTAATTTTTTACTGTCATTAAGGTCGATAAGTGAGGGGGAGGTTACAGTCTGCATTTCTTCGTGGTGTAGCTATTTTAATGGCCAGTAGTGTATATATCGTTATTTTATCAACAGCCCTAGTGTTCGGGAAGGAATGGTTACAGTTATAACAATGCTGTAAGGAACACCGTCCGACTAGACATCTCGTTTTTGTGTGAGAGACTCACACGTGTTGGGCCATGGCCTGCACGTCGGGCCGCAGCAGGTCCCTCTCCTGCAGCAACTCCGGCAGGCGACTCCTCAGCGAGAAGTACGCGTCGAGCGCCACCTTGGTGCGCTCCAGGCTGCACTTGCAGTTGATGTACAGCCGCTCCAGCCGAACCTCATCTGGACAAACACACATGTAACATGTTAGTCTGCAGACTTTCGTGGTCCTTGTCACTAAAATTAAAATCTTCTGGGTTGTTAGGCCGCATCATATTTCCTTCTAAAGTAATCGACGTTTCGACCCCTCTGCTGGGATCTTCTTCAGGACGAAACTCTTATGAATATAACTGGTGTCTCATCGTGATTGGATATAAAGTTACTATTCTACACTTTCACTGGAGAAGGGTTGTTGGTTGAAATTCCTTGTACTGCTATTGGCTATGCATCATCATTGGCTGGATGCGCCAGCCGGAGTGACCATGCGGTTCTAGGCGCTACAGTCTGGAGCCGAGCGACCGCTACGGTCGCAGGTTCGAATCCTGCCTCGGGCATGGATGTGTGTGATGTCCTTAGGTTAGTTAGGTTTAATTAGTTCTAAGTTCTAGGCGACTGATGACCTCAGAAGTTAAGTCCCATAGTGCTCAGAGCCATTTGGCTGGATGCGAAAGGGACAGAGCAAGAGAGGGGGAATGTTTACCAAAAATGTTATTGTCCGCCGAGGTGACTTGCAGCTCGTTGTTCGTATTGCTCGCACACCGCGGCCGCATATTTACTTCCTTGATGCCGCGTAGCCCTGATGCCCAAAGGCTATAGCCGTCCCCTCTATTGAAATTACAAGTGTTCTTTGCAATTTCAACCACTTCCTCGGCCTTTCTTGTATAAATGTAGGTTTCTTCAGCCATCACACGTACTTGATTAATACCTATGCCTGAGCCACAGTTCTCATGATGTTCCTCAACTGCCGATTTTATACGTTGTTTTTGCCGCATGTGCTGTTCGTGCTCCTCATGAGTTCTTTAACCGTTCTTCCCGTTTCGCCTATATGCGCATTGTCACAGCCACATGTCACTTGATAGACTCCTGCATTGTGGAGGCAACCAGGTGGATCCATTTTCCGTCGGAAAAGTCTTTTATTTTGTTTTGATTAAAGAAAGACGTCTGGATAACATTTTCTTTAAAATTCTGCTGATGCGGTCGGCGACCCCAGAAACGAACGGTAACCTAACGGAGTGAGAAGGCGGTATCTCGTCATTCTTATTAGCGTGGCTCCCCGCCATCGCCGGCCGAAGTGGCCGAGCGGTTAAAGGCGCTGCAGTCTGGAACCGCAAGACCGCTACGGTCGCAGGTTCGAATCCTGCCTCGGGCATGGATGTTTGTGATGTCCTTAGGTTAGTTACGTTTAACTACACTCCTGGAAATTGAAATAAGAACACCGTGAATTCATTGTCCCAGGAAGGGGAAACTTTATTGACACATTCCTGGGGTCAGATACATCACATGATCACACTGACAGAACCACAGGCACATAGACACAGGCAACAGAGCATGCACAATGTCGGCACTAGTACAGTGTATATCCACCTTTCGCAGCAATGCAGGCTGCTATTCTCCCATGGAGACGATCGTAGAGATGCTGGATGTAGTCCTGTGGAACGGCTTGCCATGCCATTTCCACCTGGCGCCTCAGTTGGACCAGCGTTCGTGCTGGATGTGCAGACCGCGTGAGACGACGCTTCATCCAGTCCCAAACATGCTCAATGGGGGACAGATCCGGAGATCTTGCTGGCCAGGGTAGTTGACTTACACCTTCTAGAGCACGTTGGGTGGCACGGGATACATGCGGACGTGCATTGTCCTGTTGGAACAGCAAGTTCCCTTGCCGGTCTAGGAATGGTAGAACGATGGGTTCGATGACGGTTTGGATGTACCGTGCACTATTCAGTGTCCCCTCGACGATCACCAGTGGTGTACGACCAGTGTAGGAGATCGCTCCCCACACCATGATGCCGGGTGTTGGCCCTGTGTGCCTCGGTCGTATGCAGTCCTGATTGTGGCGCTCACCTGCACGGCGCCAAACACGCATACGACCATCATTGGCACCAAGGCAGAAGCGACTCTCATCGCTGAAGACGACACGTCTCCATTCGTCCCTCCATTCACGCCTGTCGCGACACCACTGGAGGCGGGCTGCACGATGTTGGGGCGTGAGCGGAAGACGGCCTAACGCTGTGCGGGACCGTAGCCCAGCTTCATGGAGAGGGTTGCGAATGGTCCTCGCCGATACCCCAGGAGCAACAGTGTCCCTAATTTGCTGGGAAGTGGCGGTGCGGTCCCCTACGGCACTGCGTAGGATCCTACGGATTTGGCGTGCATCCGTGCGTCGCTGCGGTCCGGTCCCAGGTCGACGGGCACGTGCACCTTCCGCCGACCACTGGCGACAACATCGATGTACTGTGGAGACCTCACGCCCCACGTGTTGAGCAATTCGGCGGTACGTCCACCCGGCCTCCCGCATGCCCACTATACGCCCTCGCTCAAAGTCCGTCAACTCCACATACGGTTCACGTCCACGCTGTCGCGGCATGCTACCAGTGTTAAAGACTGCGATGGAGCTCCGTATGCCACGGCAAACTGGCTGACACTGACGGCGGCGGTGCACAAATGCTGCGCAGCTCTCGACATTCTACGGCCAACACCGCGGTTCCTGGTGTGTCCGCTGTGCCGTGCGTGTGATCATTGCTTGTACAGCCCTCTCGCAGTGTCCGGAGCAAGTATGGTGGGTCAGACACACCGGTGTCAATGTGTTCTTTTTTCCATTTCCAGGAGTGTAGTTCTAGGTTCTAGGGGACTAATGACCTCAGCAGTTGAGTCCCATAGTGCTCAGAGCCACCTCCCCGCCATCAAGGAAGTAAATATGCGGCAGCGGTGTGCGAGCAATACGAACAACGCGTTGCAAGTCCCCTCGACGGACAACAATATTTTGGGTAAACGTTCCCCCTCTCTTACTCTGTTCGTTTCGTATCTAGCCATTGATGATGGCTAACCAATAGCAGTAGGAGTAATTTCAACCAATAACCCTTCTCCAGCGTAAATGTGGAATAGTGCCTTTCTATCCAATCACGATCGGCCACCAGTACTATCCATTAGGGTTCAGCCAATAACGCCCTTTATTCTGCATCAGCGCGGGAGTAACAGCCTCTGACGATGGCCCACCAATGGTAGCTACGAGAATTTTAAACGATGCTCCCACTTCTCCAGCACACAATCGGGGGAAGTCCCCTTTATAAGAGAATGTTGCACTGATCTCTGACAGTATTCCAGCAATAGTCGACACAGTACATCCTGAAGACGACCCCAGCAGATGGGTCGAAACGTCGATTACTTTAGAAGGAAATATGACGCGGGGTAACAACCGAGGAGATTTTAACTTTACACACGTAACACCTTTTCACATTCACTGAGCATTATTTTTACAACGAAGATTGTTACCGATTGTACAGACACAATGTGCTCGTATCATCGTGGTAGCAGCAGCTCCTTTTTTGTGTCTGAGACTGATGAAAATGAGCGTGAAACTCAAAAGGAACTATCTTGACGCAAAGTCACTTCACAGTGTAAACGTTATGGTACTCATCCGAGACAAAACAAAATTTCACTTACGACCATTCTCCGTTAAATAGTTCAAATTGTTAAGAACCGTACAAGAAACTCAGCGCGCGCGCACACACACACACACACACACACACACACACACACACACACACATTGCGGGGGACTCCATGAGAATGCCTAGGACTCCAAAAACAAATCTGGTAAGTATCACAGTTCACATGTGTGCGGTAGGGCAATGCTAACAGGACTGTCTGCTAAAATGTAAGATGGTGTCTCATGAGCTGCAGACACTTATATTACTGTTTTAGATATGGAATCATTGCTTTTGCTATTGCTGGTATGCTGATACTGTTGTTGCAACTGAGGTACAGAGGTGACTATGTTTATTATTATAAAATGCACATTTAATGGCTTTTGACAGTACCTACAAAGAGTAACGCAGCTACATAATGCTTTCTGTAGTTACCCGTTCCCCAGTTTCCTAGCAGAGTGGGTGCCATCTGCTTGTCAATCGTAGCTTTAGGCCCATTCCAGCCTCATGTTTTGTCCATTTCACAGCAACCCACAACAAGCTATACCGTTACTAAGGGCTATCCAATTCCATTTATAAAACCATAGATCAAGAAATATCTCATTTGATGGGATACTACGACAGAAGACACAGTAAACTACTCTATTTTCCGCTATGACCACTTGCCAGGCAGGTCGTTTTTATCCACTGAACTTCTTATGAAACCCTACGTCGTACATATTGAAATAACGTGTTTCGTTGTTACAAAACAGACTAATACGAGGGACATATTAATGGTACACCAAGGTCAGAGGAGTCATAATCTAAAACATCCAATAAATGTTTCCGTAACAATACAGTGGGGTAGTGCCCGAGTCTTACATATCTTCAGCAGTTGATGACAATTTTCATGTTATAGCATAAGACTCTTGGAGCCCATTGATCTCATGAAGAAATCTAGCGACTTTTGTTTCAGAGGAGTAGTCATTGTTATCGCTTTCTTTTCCAAATTATATTAACACAACAAAGAAAACGTTTTGCATCACATTCATACTTTGGAACGTGTGGAAGTTAGACTCAAAGAGATCAGGTAGCTAAAGAAAACGCTTTATTAAACTAGAAAATATCTTTGCCGTTAGTCCTGAACCTAACTTTTTAAAAATAAATGTTCTACGTTCGAAATTTTACATATTAGCATATCTGTAAAATCAAATTCTGTTGCTGCCTAATATTCCCCACCAACGATGGTCTACCTCCTGCTTCGTAAAACATTTAGATCATCCTTGGCATGGTTTCCGAGATGACGATGTCGCTGGCCGCGGTGACCGAGCGGTTCTAGGCGTTTCAGTACAGAACCGCGCGACTGCTA
Source organism: Schistocerca cancellata (assembly GCF_023864275.1). Classification (NCBI taxonomy): domain Eukaryota; kingdom Metazoa; phylum Arthropoda; class Insecta; order Orthoptera; family Acrididae; genus Schistocerca; species Schistocerca cancellata. The sequence goes on along the minus strand of NC_064630.1, from coordinate 613,393,595 downwards.
TGAGCATTTATGATGACTTACTAAGATGGTAACTGTTGCGTGTGGAGGTCCAGGCCAAGGGACGAGAGATGGTGCGTTGCGGAGGAGCCGGAAGATGCGTACAGCGCCCGGCGTCATGACGGGGCCCTCCGCGCGGCCCTCTTGGCCACGGCGATGGACGTCAGACAACTGAGCGAATCGCGGCACAACACCGAAATGGCGGGAACCACGGAAGCAGACCGTAGAGGAAAACAAGTCCACACCAACGCCATATATATATAAATCGCCCTATGTTTTTTAGATCGTATAAAAATGATAATTTTACTGTTTTTTAATTTTGTTAAGTACAGATTTTGACCTTGACATCTACATATTTTAAATAAGTATTTTTGGAGATAAAAGTTAATCAAAAAAATCTACTGAATACAGTATGTGCAAATGGAAAGTAACAAATGTACCAGACGCCATCTGTCGGTAATAGTGTTATAATTATTATAAATAACGTGCATTCTGCCAACCAATTTTATGTGACGCAGCATGTGAAAGTTGCTGGATTTGGACGGGTTACTCCTGTAACTGAAATATCAGGTACGTTCTGGTACATTTGATGTTGATTAGATAGGATGAAAAAGATTTGCTTCTGTGAAATAGTAAATTAGTATCATTATCGTTACAGATCTGAAGATGGTTCTGAACGAACCGAAACCGGTCATATGAATAAAAAATTTTGCAATCAAGACGGATTATAAGTAACATTAAACTTGCACAGGATAGAGTAGCATGGAGTGCTGCGTCAAACCAGTCTCAGGACTGAAGACCACAACAAAAACATATAAAAGTTGTTAAATTATTTAAAAATCTCTTACTTAAATAAATTTAACTGTAAAATGTGAAGACGTTGGGGGTGATACACTTTTTTAAGTATTATCTTTGGATTTCCCACCCTAAGAAACATAATAGTAAGGTGTTTTGAGCAAAAAAAGTTTTGGCCTGTGTTATCATCTACTGTGTAACCTCAACACTCGATTTTTAGCGCGAAGTAAATAAAGAAAAAGCCGCTTGGAAGTATTCCATTTCGTAACTACAGGTTAGTATCCACAACTGTGGTGACATGTGGGTCAGTATACTACGACTTGAGACACAGGCAAGGCATGTCCAGCAGAAAACTGGACCACCAATGGCAATGGCGTTTAGCAAGTGGGTCAAATGCCACCACACAAGGCAAGTCTCTTATTATAGGCGACGTAAGTACGGACTATGTTTCAGTGAAAGATAACATTTTTGTGAAACAGCGATCCTTGTAAATTATATAAAAATCAGTGAAGAAACAGTGAAGATCGCGATGAGTATTTTATTAAGAGTGACCGTTTTAGGCCATCTTCAGACAGCACCATTAGCTGAAGTCAACTGACCTCAGTCGCGATCTAGACTGTTTTTTCATTGATTTTATTCAGTTAGAGAAATGTGCCTCGTAGCGATACAAATGTGGCTGAATTTTGGGGCGGAAGCATTCTGATTCGTTCACTCCCATTGTGCAGCAGCACCAGTAAGACGCCGAGAGCCATGCCAGGCACAGAGAAACCTGGGCAGCGCCTGCTACAGCCGCCACTAAGTTCCTCACGGGATTTGGTGCCGCAAACCCGCCAAACTGTCGTCCACACCTGGTGCCGCCTGCACCGGCAGCGAGTCGAATGCCAATCACAGCTGTTGTAAGTAGGCTGTTTATGTTTTCTTATTGGCAACGTTACGTACCGCTCTGTACGAAAATCACTGGCTGTGCTGTGTGCAGTCTGTGGCTAGTTTGCATTGTTGTCTGCCATTGTAGTGTTTGGCAGCGGCAGCTGGATGTGAACAGCGCGTAGCGTTGCGCAGTTGGAGGTGAGCCGCCATCAGTGGTGGATGTGGGGAGAGAGATGGCGGAGTTTTGAAATTTGTCATGAACTGCTATATATATTATGATTATTAAGGTAAATACATTGTTTGTTCTCTAATAAAATCTTTCATTTGCTAACTATCCCTATTAGTAGTTAGTGCCTTCAGTAGTTTGAATCTTTTATTTAGCTGGCAGTAGTGGCGCTCGCTGTATTGCAGTAGTTCCAGTAACGAAGATTTTTGTGAGGTAAGTGATTTGTGAAAGGTACAGGTTAATGTTAATCAGGCCCATTCCTTTGTACGGATTTCTGAAAGTCAGATTGCGTTGCGCTAAAAAATATTGTGTGTCACTTTAGTGAATGTCTGAGTACGTTCAGTTTTGCTCAGCTGTTTGAAAAGCAAATAATGTAAGAGGTTTATCAGCACAGTAATTCAGAAATTGTTCTAAGGGGATGTTTCATATGATCCTGGCAGGGTCGCCATATGAAACATCCCCTTAGAACAATTTCTGAATTACTGTGCTGATAAACCTATTACACTATTTGCTTTTCAAACAGCTGAGCAAAACTGAACGTACTCAAACATTCACTAAAGTGACACACTATATTTTTTAGCGCAACGCAATCTGACTTTCAGAAACCCGTACAAAGGAATGGGCCTGATTAACATTAACCTGTACCTTCCACAAATCACTTACCTCACAAAAATCTTGGTTACTCAAGCTACTGCAATACAGCGAGCGCCACTACTGCCAGCTAAATAAAAGATTCTAAAGGCACTAACTACTGATAGGCATCGTTAGCAAATGAAAGATTTTAATAGAGAACAAACAATGTATTTACCTTAATAATCATAATATATATAGCAGTTCATGACAAATTTCAAAACTCCGCCATCTCTCTCCCCACATCCACCACTGATGGCGGCTCACCTCCAACTGCGCAACGCTGCGCGCTGTTCACATCCAGCTGCCGCTGCCAAACACTACAATGGCAGACAACAATGCAAACTAGCCACAGACTGCACACAGCACAGCCAGTGATTTTCGTACAGAGCGCTACGTAACGTTGCCAATAAGAAAACATAAACAGCCTACTTACACTGTCCCCACATGCCACCGAGGAAGACGCACGTATAGTCGAGAGGCCACCAGGGCTCCACAGTGCCCAAGGAAATACGATCGCACCAAAAAGTATTGGCACATGTCCGTATTTATCGTTGCTGGTTACAAACGCCACACCTTCCCGTACACAGCACATGTACGTGCTACCTCACATACCATACATTACAATTCTGCCCACAGTGCCTACTATTAACAAAGAAATGCACTGTTAAGGGCAAATATGTATCTCCTCTGCACACAAAAATTACTGGCACAGAGCGTGGCTTCTCGGTATATTGCTGGGTTTTGAGGTACCGGAACGCCATCTGCTGACGCAATAGTCACTGCGTGTTGTTGACGGCCCAGTCGCTGGTATGTTGCTGTATTGCGCCATAGTGGTCAGCATGGGGCCGAACAAGAAGGAACGTTCACTGGCGTTGAGAGAGAGATTGGTATTGCTCCATTCACAAGGGAGAAGCTATCGACATATCGGAGCAGAGGTGTCAGATACACCACGGTACGAGCCATCATTCATAAATATAAAGAGACTGGAACAACAGTGAATAAGTGTCGTCCCGGACGTTCAAAAGTGCTTACAACCCGAGAGCGTCGCCGTATCATCGCACTTGCTCGGAAGGAACCTGCTACAAGTGCCGCAACTATTGCTGAGGTTGTTCAGACAACGTCCAACAAGACGGTTAGTGTTCAAACTATACGAAATGTGTTGAATGAGGCTGACATGCATGGACGTTCTCCCAGGAAAAAGCCATACATATCGGAAATTAACCGGCAGAAACGTGTTTGCCAAGGACTACATCAGCAAGCTGATGGAGTTTTGGAACACTGTGATATTTAGCGACGAATCTAAGTTCAATGTGTTCGAATTTAATGCAAGAAAGAAAGTTTGGCCAAAGCCGAATACACACCTCGACATCAAAGACATGCATTCCACAGTCAAACACGATGGGGGCGGTATCATGGTCTGGGGCTGTATGGCGGCGTCCAGCGTTGGGAATCTAGCTGTAATCCACGGTACAATGGATCATAAGAGATACATCAACGTGTTGCGAGGTAATTTACACTCTAGTGCACCTACATTGGGGTGTTTCATTTCAAGCAAGACAACGACCCAAAACATACCGCCATGAAAACCTGGCAGTGGTTACTGTACAATGGCCCCAGCAGGGTTCTAACACCACCTCAAAGCCCTGATTTGAACCGCATTGAGAAACTGTGGGCTCATCTTGAAACATATGTCAGAAAAAGGAGTCCGTCCGATAAAAACGACTTGGAGAAAGGGCTCTTTGAGGAATGGGCGAAAATTACCCCTGACATCAACCAGAATTTAATACAAAGCATTCCTAGGCGTTTACGTGCTGTTATAGATGCTAAAGGGATGCACACTAGCTATTAGAAGGTGAACATCAATGAAGAAAACGAACGCACTCTCCGATTCATACACGTGTGCGAATACTTTTTTGGATGCAGAAGAGCGATGTTTATTTTCATAACGCTGTATGTTACTTTACGGACAGGTGATTTGGACATATTTGTAACCTTTGTAATGTAAGGTGGCACGTGTCTGGGTTCTGTTCTCAAATATATGTTTCGTTTAACTTACAGCCACTAAAATGTAGCTGTTCCAATACCTTTTGGTGCGATTGTAGGCCGCCACTGACGGTACAGCCACAGCCAACAGTATGCCACGAGCCTTCTGTCAGCAATGCAGGTCGGCTAATCAGCATCGAGGGCAGATGCTGCTGCCCGTACATCAGCAGCAGACTGACACAATGGACAGAGGCTAGATCGCCTCCCTGAGCCACGACACATCAAGTACCGCAACTGAACGGGCAACAGCGTTTCTACTCGGTCTACTGGCCTTCCACCGCCACCCACTTAAACCCCAGAGCGCAACTGCGTTCTTCAGAGGGCGCCCGAGTCATCGTCACCACAGGGCACTCTCCATTAAGAACGAAACGCATCTGACATCAGTACATGATACTGTCCCAAACATGACTGACCTCTTTACTAGATTCGTGAGACTACATACCCTGAGATATGCCTAGTAGAGCTGTTCATAAGATAACTCGGCCCCTGCATGGAGATGCACTGTCGTTCTCAGTTCTGGGCGATTCCATCCGCCCTGTACAAAGGGGCGGCCACCTCAGTTTCTTGTCGCCTGTTGAGCTGCACATTTCATCTGCTATGATCGAAATTCTCTCCTCCTTTTGGCTCCATTTCCGGAACAGTTTGCACTACAGATGCTCAGTAGTCTTTCTCAAACCATTTCGGAAGCAAATTTTGTTCTGTCGTGTTTTATAGCCTTATTTATCAGCTTCATGGTTAACTGTTTATCATTTCGTTAATGGTAATAGTTATTGGCCTATTTAAATTTTACGTGAGACATGTACCTATTTCCAAACTCGAGAAAATGTATAGCCAGCACAAAAAATTATTGATTTAGTGAAAGTGAAACATTCATAGCATTCCTGACATCTCAAACTGTTCGAGATACCGAAACGATTTTTTTGGAAAATGGCAGCACGTAAGGCGGAAAATATTTTGCCATTTATTTAACAGCCAAAGCTCTGGTATCTACTGTGATATACGAGTAACACGGAATTTCTCAATGAAATGAGTGTTTACTTCAAGGGCCATCGACACTCGGTGAAATGGAAATTAGCATGAGCTTACAACAATGTACCTGAAGGAATCAGACGTTTATTTTTATTCTTATCATGAGCTTCTGACCTTATTCCTTATATTACCATTCCTGTAGTCTGTCGCAAATACAACTACATTATCGTAATAGTGAGATGAAATGGTATCAACCTACTGCGTTTTTGCAAAAGAAGCTAATTTTAAAATGGCAACAAGAGAAAGAAAGAAAGGTTTACATGTCAGACAAAAATAAATCGCTGCTTCTGTTGCAATTTCAATGCCAGTAGGTGCTTTTTTTAATAATAAGCAATTGTTTCCAGTTGGTCATACTTGCATAACTTGTTAATATGATCTTTTGTAGACTCACTAGATGTAGAATGAAAGTTTCAGTCTACAGTGTAGTGTGCGCTGATATGAAATCTCCTGGCACATCATAACTACATGCCGGATCGAAGCTAACTCTGAATATTTGTCTTTCGCAGGCAAGTGCTCTACGGACTGAGCTGCCCAAACAAACCTCACGAACCCTCCTCACAGCTTTAGTTCCTCTAGTACCTCATCTCCTACCTTCCAAACTTCACAGTAAGTTTCATATCAGTGCACACTCCGCTGCAAACATTTTGTGTGTGGTTATCAAATCACCGATTATCTGTGTAATTCTTTGCGTACAGTAGATTTAATACGCAGTTACACTTCTTGTCTTGCAATTTTTGAAGGTTTTAGTTCAATTTTTATAATTAGTTGATAGTACAGAATGTAAATTTTGTACCTCTGGTTTCTGTGTCAATGTTTTGTAAAGTGTCATGAAAATACCAGCAGTGCGAAATAACAGCAAATAATATTTTGTACAATGAATCTCTTCATTTTAAACTGCACAAAATATTCCAAAAAATAACAGTATGGGCTCCGTTTCAATGATAAAAAATTCTAAGGAACTTTGTTTACATTGGATGGGTCACCATATCGAAATTGAGTGTGACGTTCTGCCATTTGCCAAAGTGCTGACAGTGCAACGATTTCGTTAAGTTTGCCACAAGCGGTGCCACTTCAGACCCAATTTGCAAGACCATCCCGGCGTTAATAGCTCCTCGCCCAAAACTTTCGCAGAGGCTCACCTGTGGGAAATGCATAATATGAATGCAGACTGTAAGGCAACTTATTTACCAGCCGGTTTCAGTCCAGGACCACGTTCAAATGGCTCTTAGCACTAAGGGACTTAACATCTGAGGTCATCAGTCCCCTAGACTTAGAACTATTTAAACCTAACTAACCTAAGGACATCACACACATCCACGCCCGAGGCAGGATTCCAACCTGCGACCGTAGCAGCAGCGCGGTTCCAGACTGCAGCGCCTAGAACCGCACGGCCACCGCGGCCGGCGGACCACGTTCACAATATTCAAATATGCATTTATGTAACCAGCTATCGTGAACAGGCACATGGACTGAAAGTGGTTGGTAAATATGTTATATTAAAGTCAGAGTTCATGTCATGCATTTGCTACATTCCTGGATAAGATGTTTAAACAATCTATTTGATCTACGTGAATTAGTAGAGTACTCCACATGATTTTGTGTGAAATACATCAACTTCTACGCAGATGCGCAGGTCGTACCATCCAAGGCATCAGTTGTATGAAGGTACAAAGTACACACACATGGGGAACTTGCTCCAGGCGGAGAATGGCAGTTTCCGAATGGAGAGGCTGGGCTGTTGCTCTGTTCCGTTCAAATGAAGAAAGCTGTACTTTTCCAGAGTGAATCTCTCTCACTTCTCGTTAGACTCTTGGGCATCTGACTTCTTGGCCGACGCTTCGTTTGGATGGACCACGTTTGGATAGACCACTTTTCTCGCCCGATGCAGCTTAGGTCAGGTTACATGCTGGAAACAGCCAGCGGTGGTAATTAGCTTTAACGCTAAATTTCTTTCTTCGGGATTAGGTTAATCCACGAGTATTTGTAGGTTTAAGCTAGGATTAAGATTAGGTATACAGTCAAAAGCGTAATTCGTTAATATACTGCACATTAAGTATGTTAATAATGAAACTTATTAAAATCCCTAACATTGCTGGAAGGTGGCGACCCTCTCCCGTTTCGAACATTCTGCTTTGCTGTTTGTTTGCTACAAATCTTAACGAGTGGTTCACTGGGCATTGCGAAACAGAGCTTAAACACAGGTGGTGATGTAGACTCGCACAGCCGACCTCAGTTGTCTTCGCACTGTAGCAGCCTTCGGTTGAGATGTGACTTTGCGGAACTCCATGACAACAAAGAAATAAGGGATGAACCCAGACTTAAGCCTTACCTATGGCATCGGGCAAATGCGGCTGTGTCTTCAGCCAGCTTAGGAGAATCTCCTTGGCCTCCTTAATGCTGTTTTCGTCGGCACCGACGTTCTGACGAGCTCGGACAATTTGTTCGGCTGTGGGCGGCGTGAACTCCATGGCCAGACCTGAGAGGTCGCTGGCACTCGTAGAAGGTTGTTGGTACTGACCACCTTCAGATCTGAGGAAGAGAGCGATAAATGGAATTAAAATAGCTCACTTTTAAGAGCAGAGACTATAATTCCGTACAGAGCAACGTCACAAGTGTTTATTTGTTATTAAGCGGTCCTTTGATGGTTTATAGTATTACACAATACTACTGTACAGTATTATTGACGTTGCCCCTAGACTAGTCAATAAAACTGCCAATTACGTTGTCAATAATATTGTTCTATAATACAATGGTTCATAGCACTGGATGATATACACGCTACTACTGTGATACTTGCTTTACTTTCTTTCAGTTAGAGGAAAAAGGTGGAGCAAAACTTGGTTCAAGGAGCGTCAAAGAGCACCCAGAGAAACTTGTTGAGAGAACTGAGGCTGACAGTAAAAAAAAAAAAATCATCATTTGATATTCTACGGGAAACATATCAGCGCCGCCCCCCCTCGTCCATCCTCCCCCTGCCTCCCCCACCCCCCGCCACCTCGCTCCCCCCCAACTACAGATAAATTTCTGCTGTCACCCATATCCCCATCATCAAAAAACGAAATGAAACAATGACAGAAGCAGTTACATCACGGGAAGAGCAATCACCGTTTAGCTGCGATACCCTGCTACGGGCAGTTCTTTCGAAGAATTCAAGTTTACAGGTGCAGTTGGAAATTATCATTTTTGAGACATAATTATGGGAACGTGTTATGCATTAGTACGTTAATTAAACGATTATGTGGGACTAGGTAAAGTGAGTGCACCGATGAACGTCTTTAAGCTTTTATTCATAAAATTCCATTAATGAAATTTTTAGAAACCTGTCTTCGTGGCCGTTCCCTACATTTTCTGAGCAACAAATTATATGAGTGTGCATTCTGGCGTAACACTCCACAATGGCAGCAATGATTTATACATTTCGATGCACTGTAATACTAATAGTCTTGCCGGCTGCTGTGGCCGAATGGTTCTAGGCGATTGAGCCTGTAGCCGCGTGACCGCTACGGTCGCAGGTTCGAATCCTGCCTCGGACATGAATGTGTGTGATGTCCTTAGGTTAGTTAGGTTAAGTAGTTCTAATTTCTAAGGGAGTGCGCGGTGAACTTGCCGAGGAGCGTCGCGTAAAATCGTCGATGACGGAGCCACCGATGCGGACCAGTGCGCTGGCGACGGCGCGGTGAACCCAGCAGTTCGAGAGTGCCCTTGGCCTTTGGGCGAGGTCGGTGGGCGACCTGCGTTCTTTGCCCCCCCACCCCCACTTCCCATGCCAGAGGAGACGTCCAGGGTAAGAGACGGGCTCCCACCTTTTGATCACTCGTTACCAATCCTACAGTGAGAATCGGGGGCTCACCAGTTCTCAGGAGACATGAGACACGCTACTTGGGAGTTGTCGTCGATGAAAGGTGGAACTTCGGGAAGCATATTGAATCCGTAACCCAAAGAGCATTACAAGTACTCAATAACCTCATCTCCATAGTAAACAACATATTTCACCTCCCCCCCCCCCCACCTGATAAAACTGTCCCATAACAGTATACTAACTTCAATAGTGGGTTACGGCTAGGGAGTCTGGGCACACTGGCTCACAAGGGTGGTGCCCGCCATGACAGTGAGAAGAGTACAGAGGAACATGCTGTTAAAATCTATGGGGTCTTATAGTACATCTCCAAGGGGGGTGCCCTATATTGATAATGGGGCTCTGTCCTCTGCACATCAAAATTTGAGAGCAAGCAGCATGGTACTGGGCTAAGAAAGGGAATGATATGGAAATAGAAAATATTGTGAGAGTTCGGGCTAGGGACAAGGGCGAGATAAGGAAAAGGGGGCGAGGATCTATGGCAAGAATGATGGGAAATGGATGAATCTGGCAGAACCACCTTCAGACTCTTGCCAAATGTTAAAGAAAGGTTAGGCATGAGGTATTTCGAGCCAACCCGGGGTTTAATTCATTTTCTCACTGGTCATGGGCCCTACCCGACATATCTATGCCGGTTTGGGAAGAGGGCTACACCTGAGTGTGACTGTGGCGCATCGGAGGGTACTACCGACCATGTAGTTTACTAGTGCCCCCTTTTCGATGATGTAGCAGTTATATTACAACGAAAACTACCAAACAATGATACATACGACTTTCTGAGACACGAAGAGACTTTCGAAACCTTGAATAACCTGGCAAACGAGGTATCACGTGAAGTTCTGACTACATACCTGGTGGGACATTCGCGATTATAAACCAACTACTGAACGTGTGCTAGTACCCTAATCCTGTACCGCCTGTGAGTGGACAAATGGTTCAAATGGCTCTGAGCACTATGGGACTCAACATCTTAGGTCATCAGTCCCCTAGATCTTAGAACTACTTAAACCTAACTAACCTAAGGACATCACACACACCCATGCCCGAGGCAGGATTCGAACCTGCGACCGCAGCAGTCCCGCGGTTCCGGACTGCAGCGCCAGAACCGCTAGACCACCACTGCCGGCTGTGAGTGGACAGGTCGACTTGCTAGTTGGAATCCGCCACGTGCAGGGCTAGGGGGACTGGGGTACATTAACTTCACGATAATGACGTAGGTTGGTCAGTAGTTAGTACGATTAGAAGTAGATACCAAAATAGGAACCTTCAGCGACCAGTAATTTTGGCCTGCCTAGTGTCAGGGGCACGCTCATAGGGATTAGCTCAATGAGCAAGGCATTGCATTATGTTTATATTCACACTGATACACCTGTAACGCTGCATTCAATTAAGATTACTAATAAGTAGGTAGTAGTGCGTATAGTTTAACAAAAATCGTAAGTTTGCCCATTAACCTGTACTGTTTATACTGTTTGTAGTTTACAAATTTAAAAATTAACTGTAACAGCTGGAAATAACATAACATTGTATCACATAGGACTCACTAATCATTAGGGTCGTGCGTTATATTGTATAATTATTACGTACTGAAACTAAAGATATTTTTTTAAATTTCTAGGGGACTGATGACTTCAGATGTTAAGTCCCATAATGCTGAGAGCCATTTGAATCATTTGAACTAATAGTCTTTCATCTTATTTTGGAATTACTTTCCACGCAACAAGTGAAAACCTAATAAACCAACCTCCTTGGTTTTCGTCTCGCGCCCACACACGGCACAATATTTTCAGACACCACAACACATTTCCAACGTTTTTAACGTTCTCAGTATTATTGCGCAACCTCTTAATCTCTCTCAGAGACGATTAATATTATTGAACATTCGCAAAATATTCTCAATATTATTGATCGTCTAGATGCCGCATTGAATACCGGGCGGTTGTAATTAGAGTATTCACTGAGGTCCAAAGTGGGCTGTAACTATCGTATGGCAGCGAAACTTTGTAAATATTTTGAATGTGGAATCGATCTACTCTGGGGAAAAACTTAATTTCAATTTTGGCCTCCAGGGGAAAACTGGCGCTGAACAGCATCTCGTCGACTTCTATGCTGCTCATATTGAACGTGTTTTACAAGAGTCTGTTAATAATAATTTCAACATTACGTCTTTCTCACTTTGCTGACCTTTTCTGCCCACGTCTCATTCCTAATCCTTCACATTCGGATAATTTTTATACCTCTTCCTCGCATCCACAGCAACAGATTTGCATCTGGTGGCGAAAATTGGAACTATTTTTTTCCAAATGTATATCTTTAACTACAGCCCACACTGAACCTCTGAACCCCTGTGAGTAGCTACACTTGAATTATAAGCACCCAGTACAACGAAATTAAATTATCAATGATAGTTGCTGGCCGATGTGGCCTAGCGGTTCTAGGTGCTTCTGTCCGGAACCGCGCTGCTGCTACGGTCACAGGTTCGAATCCCGCCACGGGCATGGATGTGTGTAATGTCCTTAATTTAGTTAGGTTTAAGTGGTTCTAAGTCTAGGGGACTGATGACCTCAGATGTTAAGTCCCATTGTGCTTAGAGCCATTTGAGCCATCAATGATAGTCATCTATTTCAAGAATGAATTTTGATGAAACCTGTTTTTCAAATGTTTTGATATCAATCTCTCTATTTAGTAACACAGAAAAGCACGTATTTTAGTTATGGAAAATACAATCTTGTATTCATGTTTATCCACTGTAAAATCATTTCCAGAAGTTATCTCTACTAAACGTTGCATTTCTCAATTATATTTATTCAAAATAAGACACCAGTAGACGTTGTATGAATATCGAACGTTTGTAGTTTACTTATTTTCCTTTGTTTTTGCAGTGTTATTGCTTGCTTTTTAATCAGAAATCTACTCTCAGTAGCTGTACATTAGTGTGGAAGTGGTATGTCAAAAATTCATGATACTTAAGGCGCGACAGGAAGACAATATGCTGTCTGTGGCTCCCTGAACAGAAGACAAAAAGCTTCTCTTACAAAAAATTCAAACAAGATTCTTTCACCTGAAAAAAGAAACATATTCTCGACGTTTCCTAGAAAAGACTGGCACGAAACGTGCTGTTATCACTTTATTAAAAATAGCTCTGTGTGGTAGGCGAACCTCGATTCTGTAAGTTTAAATAACGTATATGATGGACATTGAGATGTAATATTTTTTTTCGTAAGACGCCTTGATGTAGTAGCTTGCCACTAATAAACACCACATTTAAGAGAAACAGACTCTAAACGGAACTAAGGGCTGTGCCGTATAAGAGTGGACACTCTTGATGAAAATAAAACTCGCTCTGCCGAACATATTAAAATTACTTGGGTGAAATTCAAAGATGTAAGATCGTCACTGCTCACATATTTCATCAGTGAGTTTCAAACAAAATTTCAGGCTCAAAACATTGGTTGATTTAAGGATACGATTTCATCCGTGAGTTACACACAAAATTTCAGGCTCACGACATTGGCTGATTTAAGGATACGACGAAAATATTAGGTAGCAATAAACAACAGCTTCAACGACGCTCGTAGAAGTGTACTTGACAGACAGGATACGCCAAGACCTTCCGTTTGCAACAGAAGGCCGGGATTTCAAAGAAATAAAATTCTTTACAAACCAAAGTTTAACATTTCCAGTAACTCGTCTTTAGCCAAGGAGGAATTTAATTACGTGTTGTATAGATCATTTGAACGATTCTTTTATCGAAATAATGTGGAACGAGTCTGTGTCAGTTTACAGGATAATTATACATGATTAGTATTAACATTAATGAACCAGTTCTTAGTCATACTCATGAACTACGGTAAAAATACTTTTTCGCAGGCTACCAGTTCTTCTTTTGTTTATTTTGGACTCGCATCAATTTTTAAATAGAAATTCATCAATAGAATTCAAGTTGTAACAGTATAAATGATTTTAGGATTTTTAAAACTTGTCTTGCTAAGTGTCAGACATTTTATGATACTAGGCATAAGATCAAAAAATTTTCTTGCTGCCTATTGAGTTCCTGGTTTCAGTTCCGGATCCAAGGTCTTCCTCCCTCAGGTGTTGTAGGTTTATACATCACTGTTCAACTTTTGAGGTATTACTCATCATGACTATCATCACCTAAAGAATGTATTGTGACGGCGCAGTTAAATTGCCGAGCCCCTTAACAGGTAGCTACATGATATCCGTGACGACCATGCGTATTTCTTCACTGTTGTGCCATCAATATTTTCTTTCTAAGTTGTGAGTTACCCCAGGAAATTATTCATTGAAACATTACCTAGTAGAAATACGCAAAGTATCTCAGAAGGTTAAGTCGTTTGTTTCCAAAACTCAATTAAACAAAGACCGAAGGTAACTGAATTCAACTGTTTGAGCAGGTGAGGGATTTACTTCTTCCATTCCTGGTTTTCAGCGATAAGTACGTCTCTACCACTAACCAAGAACTATATAAAAAAAGAATAACAAAGTACACAAGACGAAGTCTTAGAGAGAAAGGGCATACAGTTTCGAGATAAAATGTGAAGTAAATAGGTCCTCTCTCTTTTTTCAAAGAAGTCGTCACTGTTTCTACCTTATTCTCTGTGGAGAAGGCACGGAAAACCGAACTGTGGTGAGTATGAAACCAAATTTACTCAAATACGAGTCCCGTTACACTGTTTAGTGGGACTTTGTAGCACGTAATTTAGTTGTACATGATATGATGCTGAGCGTTGATTACGGTGGTTCTAAACATGTTTTAGCCACACTTCAGAACAATGGAAATGCTCATGCTGAGTTGGGAATTACGCATCTCTGTTATTCGTAGTGGTAAGGGTGGTTCTGTGAACGTTGCGGAGGCGGTCCTGTTCATAAATCCAAGCCCATACAACACTGGTTTGAGAAAGGGGAATATTATAATCATGATCACTGTTGTCGTCGTCATTGTCATCGTCGTCGTCGTCGTCGTCGGTTCTTACAAACTGGGTAAGTGGGATTATAGAGGCACCAAGTGCCCTTATTCTATTTGGTTTGTCCCATAAGATTATTGCATCTCTTGACTGTCTCATAAGACCATCCACGTCGATTACATTTAAAGTCGGTTGGTTGCGGCAGTATAGAACAAAATATTGTATCGATCCCGGAGCAACTGGTGCAGAGATTAATTTAGGCCAGGATGTGGGCAACTTCCTAGAATTTTTTTTAGTTTTCTGACTGGTCTGATGCGGCCCGCCACGAATTCCCCTCCTGTGCCAACATCTTGATCTCGGAGTAGCACTTACAAACTACGTCCTCAATTACTTCCCGGATGTACTCCAATCTCTCTGTCTTCCGCTACAGTTTTTCCATCTAGTACCTGTAGTACCATGGAAGTCATTCCCCGACGTCTTAACAGAGGTCTTATCACCCTGTCCTTTCTCCTGGTCAATGTTTCCCCCATATTCCTGTTCTCACAGATTTTGTGCAGAACCTCCTCATTCCTCATCTTATCACTCCTCCTAATTTTCAACATTCGTCTGCAGCATCACATCTCAAATGTTACGGTTTTCCCACAGTCCATGTTCCAGTACCATGCTCCAAACGTACATTCCCATAAATTTCTCCCTCGAATTATGATTCACATTCTCTTGGCCATGAATGCCGTTTTTGCCAGTGTTACTCTGCTTTTTATGTCCTCCTTGCTCCGTCCGTCATTGGTTATTTTGCTGCCTAGGCAGCAGAATTCATTAACTTCATCTACCTCGTGACCGTCAATCCTGATATTAAGTTTCTCACTATTCTGGTTTCTGCCTCTTCTCATTACTTTCGTCTTACTCTCAATCCGTATTCTGTACTCATTAGACTGTTTATTCCATTCAGCATATCGTGTAGTTTCTCTTCGCTTTTACTCAGGGTGGCAATGTCATCAGCGAATCGTATCACTGATATCCTTTCACCCTGAATTTTAATTCCTCTCCTGAAACTTTCTTTTAGTTCCATCATTGTTAAATCGATGTACAGATTGAACGGTAGGGGCGAAAGAATACGTTCTTATCTTACACCCTTTTTAATCCAAGCATCTGTTTCTTCGTTTGCACTCTTATTACTCCTTCTTGGCTCTTTTACATGTTTTATGTTTCCGTTCTCTGCCTAGAGCTTACCCGTATTTCCCTCAGAATTTCGAACATCTTGGACCGCTTAACATTGTCGAACGCTTTCTTGAGATCGACAAATCCTATAAACGTGTCTTGATTTTTCTTTAATCTCGCTTCCATTAGCAACCTGAAGGTCAGAATTGCCACTCTGTTGCCTTTATCTTTCGTAAAGTGAAACTGATCGTGATCTAACACATACTCAGTTTTCTTTTCCATTCTTCTATATATTATTCTTGTCAGCAATTTGGATGCATGAGCTGTTAAACAGCTTGTGCGACAATTTACGAACCTGTCCACACTTGCATTCTTCCGAATTGTGTGGTCAAAAGTCAGATGGTATATCGCCAGATTCATACAGGCTACACACTAACAGGAATTTTGTTTGCCACGTCCCCAAATGATTTTAGAAATTCAGATACAGTATTATCTATACCTTCCGCCTTATTTGTTCTTAAGTCTCCCAGAGCTCTTTTAAATTCTGATTCTAATACTGTGTCTCCTATCTCTTCTAAATCAACTCCTGTTTCTTCTTTTATCACATCAGACAAATCTTCCGCCTCGTGGAGGTCTTCAATGTACTCTTTCCACCTATCCCCTCTATCCTCTGCATTTAACAGTGGAATACCACTTGCTTTTAATTTCACCGAAGCCTGTTTTGACTTTTTTATATGGTTAATCTTCCTTCCGATAATCATTTCTTTTTCGATTTCATCACATTTTTCAGGCAGCCATTTCGTCATGAGTTACTCACGCTTCCAGTTTATTTCATTCCAACTGACTTGTATTTCTGTGTTCCTGCATTTCTCTGAACGTTTTTGTGCTTCGTTCTTTCTTCGATCAACTGAAGTGTTTCTTCTGTTACCTCCCTTTTTTTTTTTTTGGTCGCTGTTAACTTCCGTGCACCCATGGTTTTCTTTCCAACTTCTGTGATTGCCCTTTTAAGGTATGTTCGTTTCTCTTCAACTGAACTGCCTATTGAGCTGTTTAGTATCGCAATATCTATAGTTTTAGAGAACATCAAGCGGATCTCTTCATCGCTTACTTTTTCCGTATCTCTCCTTTGAATATTGATTCTTCCTTACTAGTCTCAAATTTCTACCTCCTCTTCATCGTCACTATATAGTGATCTGAGTCTCTATCTGCTCCTGCGTACGATTTACAATCCAGTATCTGATTTCGGAATCTCTGCGTGATTATGCTGTAACCCACCTGAAATTTTCCCGTATCTCCGGCCCTTTTCAAAGTGTACCTGCTTCTCTGGTGATTCTTGAACAGAATATTCGCTGTTACTAACTGAAATTTATCACAGAACTGAAGTAGTCTTTCTCCTCTCTCATTCCCACTACCAAGCCCACAGTGTCCTGTAACTATTTCTTCAGTTACTTTCCACACAACCGCATTCCAGTTGCCCTTGACTATTAGATTTTCATCTCCGAATACGTACTGAACTACCCGTTCAGTATCACATATACATTATTTCTCCATCTTCAGCTTGCGACTTCGGCGTGTATACCTGAACTATCGTCGTCGGTGGTGGTTTTCTGACGATTGTGATGATACCAACTCCGTCACAGTAACACACTCTTAGCGCTACCTTTCCATTCAGAACGATTACTACGCCCATTACGCCGCTGCACCGTTGATGTGCCATACACTCATCTGGGCAGAACTCTTTCAATTTCTCTTCAGTGATCTTCACTATATCTAGACTGAGCCTTTACATTTCACTTCTCAGATTTTATACTTCGTTACCACGTTGAAGTTTGTGGTATTCCACGCCCCGACTCATAGAACGTTATCCTTTTCTTTAGTTATTTGGTCTTTTTCTCACACACTTTTTCTCACACACTTACCGCTCCTCGGATATCCGGACGGGTGTCTAGTCCGGAATCTTTTGCCAAAGAAGACAGCATCATGAGATTTTTCACTTAGAAACCACATGTCGTGTGTGTACACATGTGTTTGTAATGCAGTGGTTTCCATTGCCTTCTGCATCATCATAACGTTGATCGTTGCCGATTATTCCACGTTTAGGAGCAGTTTCCGACCCCAAGGGCAAGAAGGGCCCTGAACCTCTGTTGACTCCTTCGCCCTCTTCGGCAAAGCCGTTGCCAGAACGAGGGTGACTTCTTATGCCGGAAGTCTTCGGAAGGCAATGCTGATTTTTATTTATTTTTTTAGCGGTGTCTGGATTCGAGATCGGGACCGAGGACGTTTATATTACTAATCGAAGATGCTATCCTCGGACCACGGCATATCCTGGAAATACGCGGTCATTAAAAGTGGTATAGTGTATTTCTCCAACCTACTCTGTAGCTTTAAAATATGATGTAACGTATTGAGGATTGGTTGGTAGCGGGATGGAGGCTGTACCTGTTTATCAGGGACTCGATGATTGATGGTCTTTTCTTTCGTCTTATAGCCCGTTGGGTCTTGCGAACACTTCAGTACCATTGCTACATTCCTATCATAGTGTCCAGTCAGCGTGTCCACATTATCGGGACTATATTCACCGAAATTACTCAAGAGACCGCCACGGTTACACCCTGTGAAGTAACAACTTCCAGAAAACATTGCTACTCTCAAATTAATCGACTGCCATGTGATATGAAAATATCGAACATTTGTTATGTTGTTTTCAATTAACTACTTTGCTCTGACATGATACCTCAACCTATATACTCTATTATCACTCGTGCTGTACCTAATTCTTGAAGCACTTCACAACTGTATTACCCCTTAACTAATGTATGCCGATATGTGTTATTACATCGAAAGCCTCACTAAATTCTCAATCCAATCGTATAGGCCTACTTTTGTTAATATTTCTGCTGAACAACCAGTTTATTAAAAAAGAAACCGTAAGCTCATCTGTCACGCTTGACTTCTTTCTCATGGAAGATCTCCTAATGCTGTCAAGTCATGTGGGTACATGTGTGTTACTCGTCGTTGCTTGTCCGTTATTATACAGAAGGAGTTACTGCTATTATATCACTTAGAACACTACTTCTGGGCGCCGATCCCAAAATTTATCAGCTTCAGTGGTTTCAAGAGCCTTTTGTTACATATGTCTACGTATGTTGCACATTATTAGCTCAAACTTCAATGCTAAAGCATTGTTTTCTTGAAAGGTCAAGTGCTTTCTAATTTATCGGATCACGACCGTGATAATCTCCGACAGAGTTTCAATTCGTTGTGGAAACATGAGTACCAAGACGACGCCGAAATAAAATAATCTGTTGAATAGTGGCAGTTTAGCACTCTCACAGTTTACACTAGAACATAGGCCACGTACAGAGTTTTATTCACTACAACGCGACGCTACATACTGTCAGCCGGACATAAGAAACTCTAAAGCAAAAGCGTTACGACGTTCATTTGCAGTATACATTAGTGGAGGGTTACATTAAGACACGATTTGTGTACCGCACATCTTGTAAAGAATAGTTTATTCACTTCAGAAAATTCGTACTTTGATCTATTCAGTAAGTTCGTCTTCTGGAATAAAATGTCACAGAACTATACTATTATGTTTTGAATTACCAAAATATTACCCCTCTCTGTTCTTTGAGGTAAGGACGAACGAGCTGTCAGTGTACTAACGCAGTACGCCCAGTCCGTTTGCAGCGCAACTGCACCAAAACTCTTAAGCTACATTAAGTTCTGTTTTGAACCACGGTGTTTTTTTACTGTTTATTTGCACAAAGATAAAGTATCCATAATATCAAGTAGCTGCGTCGGTTCGCAACTGCACCGAGGTACTGAGTCTCAGTTTTTCTCAAAAAATTACCGAATTCCTTGTATATGAAGCATCTGCCGAGTGGAATTCCTTTGTTTGCAGTTACTACACAGAATACAACAATAAAATTCTCTAACTGCTCTCATGATATTGCAAAATTACTAAAATATGCTCCAGATTTACTTTAAAATACGCTGAGGTGACAAAGGTTATCGGATACCACCCAATATCGTATTGGACCTTTCTTTGCCCGGAGTAACGCGGCAACTCACTAAGTCGTTGACAGTCCCCTGCAGAAATAGTGAGCCACGCTGGGTTTACAGCTGTCCAAAATCGCGGAAGAGATCCTGGTGCAGGATTTTGTGCACAAACTGGTCTCTAGATTATGTCCTAAGTCGGGTGATCTGGGTGGCCAAATCAATCACTTAAATTATCCAGAAGGTTCTTCAGACCAATAGCGAACAATCTTAACCCGATGACACGGTGCACTGTCATCCTAAAAAATCCCATCGTTGTTTGGGAATATGAAGTAAGTGAATGGATAGAAAGGTCTCCAAGTAGCCGGACATAGCCGTTTCCAGTCAATTATCGGTTCACCTTTACCAGAGGATTCAGTCCTTGTAAACACAGTCCACACTATTATGGAGCCGTCACCAGCTTGCACAGTTGACAACTTGGGGTCCATGGCTTCGTGAGGGGCTGCGCCCCACTCGAAACCTGCCCTCAGTTCTTACTGACAGAGATCTTAACTTATGTGACCTGGTCACGGCTTTCCAGTCGTCTACGGTCCAACCGATATGACCACGAGCACAGAGGAGGCACTGAAGGCGATGTCCTACTGTTAGCAAATGCACTCGCGTCGGTTGTCTGATGCCGTAACTGGCCGAAGTGGCCGAGCGGTTCTAGGCGCTACAGTCTGGAACCGCGCGACAGCTACGGTTGCAGGTTCGAATCCTGCTTCAGGCATGGATGTCTGTGATGTCCTTAGATTAGTTAGGTTCAAGTAGTTCTAAGTTCTAGGTGACTGATGACCTCAGCAGTTAAGTCCCATAGTGCTCAGAGCCAATTGAACCATTTTTATGATGTCGTAGCTCATTAATTTCAACTTTAGCCGCACTGTCCTAATAGACACGTTCGTCGTACGTCCCACTTTGATTTCTGAAATTATTTTACGCAGTGCTGCTTGTCTATTAGCACTGACAACTCTATGCAATCGCCGCTGCTCTCTGTCGTTAAGTGAAGGCCGTCGGCCACTGCGTGATCTGTGGTGAGACGTCATGCCTCAGATTTGGTATTCTCTGCATCTCTCTACACTGTGAATCTCGAAATACTGAATTACCTAACGAGTTCCGAAGTGGAACGCACGATGCGACCAGCTCCAACTAGTATTTCGCGTTCAAAGTCTTAATTTTCGTCATGCGGCCGTAATCACATCGGAAACCTTTTCAGATGAATTACCTCTATGCAAATGACGGCACTGCCAGTACTCTGGCCTTTTAAGCATTGTGTAGGCGGTACTACCGCGATCTGTATACGTGCCCTTCGCTATCCCATGACTTTTGTCACCTTCGTATAATATCCCACTTAAGTCATATTTAAATTAGTTTTGTAGAGGGAACTGTTTTTAAATCACGTATGAATAAAAAAAATAGGAGTGCGGGTAAGCTACTAAAAACAGCATAGTGAACTCATTATTGTGTCCAAGATAGACACGAAGCCCATGCCTACTACAGTAGTACAAGTTTATATGCCAACCAGCTCTGCATATGACGAATAAATTGATGAAATGTATGACGAGATAAAAGAAATTATTCAGGTAGTGAACGGAGACGAAAATTTAATAGTCATGGGTGACTGGAATTCGATAGTAGGAAAAGGGAGAGAAGGAAACATAGTGGGTGAATATGGATTGGGGATAAGAAATGAAAGAGGAAGCCACCTGGTAGAATTCTGCACTGAGCATAACTTAGTCATAACTAACACTTGGTTCAAGAATCGAAAAAGAAGGTTGTATGTAGACTGGCAATGGCAAGGAAAGCGTTTCTGAAGAGAAATTTGTTAACATCGAGTATAGATTTAAGGGTCAGGAAATCGTTTCTGAAAGTATTTGTATGGAGTGTAGCCATGTATGGAAGTGAAACGTGGACGATAAATAGTTTGGACAAGAAGAGAGTAGAAGCTTTCGAAATGTGGTGCTACAGAAGAATGCTCAAGATTAGATTGGTAGATCACATAACTAATGAGGAGGTATTGAATAGAATTGGGGAGAAGACGAGTTTGTGGCACAACTTGACAAGAAGAAGGGATCGGTTGGTAGGGCATGTTCTGAGGCATCAAGGGATCACCAATTTAGTATTTGAGGGCAGCGCTGGAGGCAAAAATCGTAGAGGGAGACGAAGAGATAAATATACTAAGCAGATTCAGAAGGATGTAAGTTGCAGTAGGTACTGGGAGATGAAGAAGCTTGCACAGGGTAGAGTAGCTTGGAGAGCTGACCAGTCTCAGGACTGAAGACCACAACAACATCATTTTGCTTCGAAAACCGAATAATGGCAACAAGTGACGAAACTTAAGCAGAACTCCGTTCTAGTTCAGTATACTGATGCTTAACCTACACCTACGTAACTATATAAGTTGATGATCTAGCTGCAACAAAATAAACAAAACTTCGAATTATCACAATTATTTAATAAATTAGCCCGCAACAACGGCGTCTTTTAAAAGTTTTTACTACTTGCATCTGTGTTCGCTATCTTACACCACATGTTCGATTCAAATGAAGTACACAGGCCGCCCGTAACTGAAAGCTCCGGGGATGAAATTCTCCGGGACGTTAAAGTAATTTTCACGCATGGGAATCAAATGAGCTGTACTTCACAGTGTCGAGGACGGGAAGTAAACATTTACGCTGCTGCAACTGCACAGCTTTAAAAATGTAGAACACTGGTTTTGCAGTTTTGTAACAAAAACACAACTGATATCACTGAATGCCACACCATCGCTACTAAAGAATAACTCTCATTTTATTTTTCATTCTCGATTCCTACTGATTGTATCATAACGAAAATCGACTTCTTACATAAATCATCATCAGGTGGTGTTCAGATCACCACATACTCGTAATAACCTGTCTAATTATATGCCGTGCTTTGACGAGTTACTATGCAACAGATTCAAATACCATCTGAAGACTTTATAGGGCATTCTTGGTATTCTCATATCGTCTGATAATGACTCTGTAAAAAGTTGAATCCCGTTATGAAACCAACTGTCTGGACTCAGGATGAATAATAAGATGAATTGTCTTCACTAGCGTTCGGATAGGACACTTCTTGCGATGTAACTTTATTGTATTAACAAAACAAATGCTTTTATTTACAAGACGGTCACTGTCTTCCCCGTTGGCGGTTTGCCTAGCCTGTGCTAGTGAAGACATACCGAAAATTGCAAGAATCACAGCCATTAAGTGATTAAGGCCTTGCGTTAATCCTGCACGTTCCAAATATCGAGATAGTGACGTTAGGTGTATGAAATGAGTGTACGAGGGAAAGTTTCATTTTAAATGGAACATTAATTAAGTAATGACGACTGAGGAGCAAGGTAAATATTCATACTGCACTCTTCTTCCAGGTAAATTCTGTCCCGGCGTCTGGCGCCTTTCGTTCTGGATGTCCAATCTGGTTTCTACTTTCACGTGGGCGACGGTGTTCTTGAATCACCCGACCACGTGGCTACTATTTCCTGGCTCTCTCTTAGGATGGAGGACACACTCCGTGTTGTTTTCAACTCTCAGCCAACCGACCTTCTAATGCACTATAAAAACTTTCTCTCGGCCCCTGATTTTGAGACTACAAGTGCCTGCACAACTTCCACCTTTGTAATGCTCACGTGCTTGTCTGTCTCCAGTTTCGAGAGTGTGAAATTGTAGAAATACGTAATTGCACCATCACATAGTAAACTTGTAGCGCAGTGACAGTGTCAAGCACAAGTCGAGAGCGTCTGCCAAGACCAGTCCCCACCATAAAGTAAGTGAGAGTAATAAAATATTAATCCTTTAATTCTGATCACAGACTTTTAATAATGATATCAGAAAACACACGTCACTAATATTTTAATAGAGTGACCGTTCTAAATTAATTTTTGATTCCAGGCATGCGTAGTTGAACATGATACGAATATCAGAGCTGTGAACTGTTCGAGTACCAGTCACTGACGAGTAGTGTATTTGTCACGAGATGATATTTCTCTCTGGCCCTGTAAGAATGTAGACGCATACTGCCACAATTTCAGCAATTTTCTTTTACTTCCTGATCCTCCTCTTTTTCACTTTCTGTAGTAGACCATCCGTTGACGTTTACGGTTCTCATTTCTTCTCTATTCGCCGGGTCCTCTTTTTCCCCTTTTGGTTTAATTTCCTTTCTCTGACGTGCTAGTATCTCTGCATCCGTTCTTTGTAATTGTTGATTCTATTTATTTTTTTCAACCAGATTTTCTTTCAATTTCAGATTTTGCAACTTCTTTTAGTATTTTCATTTAGTATTCCATCTATTCTCGTACACCTCTTTGCCGCTCTAAGAAATCTCATGTCAGTTACTCGTATTTGTTTTTCTTGGTTTTTATTCAATACCTACGATTTACTTCTGTAAAATAAGGTAGACAATGCAACTGTTTTACATAACTTCGGGTTTGTTTCTTTTCATGTTTTAGAGTTTAAAGTTCTATTAAATGTTCCACACATGCTTCCAGGACTATTTAGCTATTGTATTTTCTTCGTATTCAAACGATATTTTACATCCATGATACTTAAAATATTTTACCTGTTCATTTGTTTATTCGTTAACTGCTATCTTCGTTCTCACTGAATGTTTTCCACAATATGCCACTGACTTCGATTGACTAAAAAGTACTTTCATCTTTTATACTATACATACTTCATTTAGTTCATAAATTTCTTTTTTGTAAATAATCATCTCTTGAAAACAAATCACTGTTTTATCGGTAGCATATTTGAGTGATTTTAGAAAGATCGAACTGTTAGTTGTAACTCATTGTTTATCTTATAATTCCACCTGCGAACACCATGGTCTGTGTAAATATTGAACAGCTTAGGGTGTAAACTAAAGCCTTATCACACGCATTTATTTATTTACGAAGTTTGCGAGAAAAGTAATGTGACTTATTTTCATCTATCAGAGTTACAATTTTTTTCAAACAATAATACTGTCCCCTTCAGCAGCTATACACCTCCTGAATCGTTGTTCCTAGTGTTGGCAGAAGCGCTGGAAGGCTTCAACTGATAGGGCCTTTAACATGGCGGTCGCATCCTCTTGAATTTTCTCCTTTAGAGATTTTTCAAGTTCGGGAAAAGACGAGAGTCACAAGGGCTCACATCAGATGAACAGGACTACTGTGGAACAGATGGAACGCCTTTAGAGATCAAAATTTCTGTGATGGGTGTGGCCGTGTGACATGGGACGTTGTCATGATGCAGCATTGACTTGACTGCAATGTGCGATCTCACTCGATTCACCAGTTTCCTAAGCCTTTGAAGCATTCTTTGTAAAACACCTGGGTGACTGTGTCCTGTAGCGATTTGATCATTAGAGCTGTTTAGGTCGAGGAAATGTCTCAGTACGCCACTCGTTTTTGGTTTGTCTAACGATCGTACTTAAAAGTCCAGGGTTCTTCACATGTGATCTCATGACTGAACCATTCGTTGTCAATAGCAGTCCTCTCAAGTAGATCAACGCACACATTTCTTCGATTGTCCTCCTGCTCAGTTGTGAGGTTTCTTTGGCACTATTTTGGCACAAAGCTGTCGCATGTGCAAATCTTCGATCTAAATTTCATGTACGGTGAATAGGTCAGCCGTCATCCTTATTGCTAGACGTCGATCTGATCTTAGAGGATGTTCACGTTCGACGTTTTCGTCGGTTGTTGAAGATGAAGGTCTCCCTGAGAGTGTTTCAACTTCAACGTGTTCACGGCCGTCCGAAAATGATTTGTGCCAGGTAAAACTTGCGCTCTTGACAAGGAATGGCCCCCATAGGCCCGTTTCAACTTTTCGGAGATCACACTCGTGAATTCCTCGAGTTTAATACAAAACTCGATTGCCAGACAACTTCACTGACGGCGCTTTCAAAAAATCACGTGATGGCTGTACGCAGCTGAAGTACGTATGTTAATGGATGAACACTACTTTCTATGCTAGAAGAATAACACATTGTCGCCAGATCGCTCGCAGTGTTGTCGGCCTCATTATCTTTCTCACGCACTTCGTATAGCAGTTATGAAAGAGGGTGGTCAGAAACAGACTGATAAGCTTGTAAGGGTATCGCAGTAAAGGTTGTGCTGAATAATAATGGTTAAGAAAAAATTTTGGTACGTTACGCCGTTTTCGAGATATTTAGCATTGAAGTTAGTCAGTCAGTGCTTCGTGCACGTAAATTCAAGCGGCCTGCCTTAGATGAGATTCAACAGGTTCTGAAAAGTTTGAAAAACTGCAAGAGTTGTTGCCCGGACGGAAAAAACGCAGAACTTATTACGCACCGAGGGACGCCGTGCGAACTGTCACATTCATTCAATGAATTCTAGCAAAGATATAAAATCCTTCATGATTAAAAAACCGCCTGGTAATTTCTGATTTTCATAAGACCAAAGAAATGCACGTTCCAATTACAGAGTCTCTCTAATATAGTTTATAAAGTTTTACTCAAAAATAATGAACAGTCCGTTGAAAGTAATAACAGATGCATGTTTGTGAGATGAGCAGAGTGGGTTTAAGAAATTTGCTGTGATTTAGGAAAACGATGAGAGGTCAGGTTTGAAACTAATGTTGCTGTTATTGATTTCGAGAAGCATTTGACTCAATGTTTATACACACACCATCGACAGTAATGGAAAAGCGAGAATACGCCAAGCATGTTATACAGATAATGAAAACTATATGTAATAACACCAAAATACAGTCACATCAGTAACAGATAACATAATAATGAATCAATGTTTCAGCCAAGGCAGTATCATGTCACCGACCGTTATAACATTCGCAGTATACCTCTTAAGAAACTGAAGAATGACGTCCACGGAGGCATACAGCTGGAGAGGAGCCACTACCTAAATGTTGTGATGTGTGCATAACAAAAGACGGAGGTAGGCTTACAACGCTCTCTGTATAAGCTATGTGGGCTAGGAAGAAAACATTTACAATCTGTAAATACCTACAACTAAACCAGAACTGATGGCACACTAGGGAAATTTCCCAGTTTGATTTAAGGCTGTTATTGAAAATAAGATACTCGAACAAGTCTCTTCCAGTTATAAAGGCATCGACGTAAGAATGTATGTAGATAAAGACATACAAAAGAAAATCAACAACTTCCAACATGTACTATGAACTTGAAACAAGTATTTAAGAAATAATGCTAGGAAAGCCAACCACTTAAAACTGTGTAAAGCAATGACGGTGCCTTTGCTACTTTATGGCAGCGAATTCTGGATTGATAGAAGGAGATATAAAAATAAGATACAGTCAGCAGAAATGCGATTTTTAAGAATTAGAGGTGCTCAAGGAACAGCCACATAAAAAACTGATGATATCTTGGCGGGATTGCGAATTTATAATTTAAGTGAGAAGATTGGAGAATATCGGAAAGAATGGAGACTTCAAGCGGATGAATGAAGATAGAATTTTAGTCGTTGTATACAAATGAAAGACCTCAGGAGGAAGAGGTATGGGACGGCCGAGAAAGAGATGGGGTTGATTATGTGAAGGTTCAAATGGCTCTGAGCACTATGCGACTTAACTTCTGAGGTCATCAGTCGCCTAGAACTTAGAACTACTTAAACCTAACTAACCTAAGGACATCACACACATCCATGCCCGAAGCAGAATTCGAACCTGCGACCGTAGCGGTCGCTCGGCTCCAGACTGCAGCGCCTAGAACCGCACGGCCACTCCGGCCGGCGATTATGTGAAGACTGAACAGGCATGTTACCTATGCACTGAAGTGCGGAAAAAGGTGATGATGACAAAAGACTATGCCAGCCGTTGATGATGTTTTGCCGACATTCCTAAATAGCTAAGTGCCACCCTTGCGGCCTGCAGCGGAAGACTGGAGAATCTCTCGACGATCGTCTGTCCCGTGGAAGTCTACAAGTTTCTCACCTGACAAAGGAGAACGAAGCACTGTTTTCGCTGCCAGAGAAATGAGAGACATGTACATTTAGTATACACACAGGTGCAGCTGTTTTTACAAGAACTACAACCATTAAATGCGTAACTCCTCCGTTCACAAACAATTTTACCTGTCAGGTAACACACAATCTGATAAAATACGGAAACACTCATAACAGCTAACACAATTTCCGATTTCGAAGTAATTTGAAACTAATATTGCGGCACCAGGAAAAGAGTACTTGCACCTCAATGTATTTCGAAATTTATTTCTGACGCACCGCTCGGTCCATTCTATATATACAGTCTATGTAACTGTCAGTCAAGGAGATATTTCAGATTGTGATTTATGATTTTATAAATGTTGAGTCAGTGCAATACGAAGAAGTTACACGTCCGCCACAAACGCATTTACCAGAGGAGTTAATGATACTTTTGAAGTGTTAAGATCTACCGTTATTACGGACTACTTAACCCCTTCAAACTGTTAGGGATATACTGTACTCACTATCTTGAGAATTAAGAATATCAATATACAGACGAAGTAACTTTTTGCATTATTTATTTTTCTGCTTTATCTCCAGTGATCACTGTTGGCAAACAGGCTTGTACTTAAACGAAGCGAATGAGGTCACTTTGGAAAGTGGCCGTCACCTCGGCACACGTAATCAGCCGCCGTTAGGGGTCATTAAGGGCCCGTTCTCCGCTCTTCATAGTAAACACATTTTATGTATGAGTTTCTCACTTCGTAGTCTGTCAGAATGTTTTCGACGGCAATATTTTAAACCAGCGCACCGCACTACAAACAACGTGACGTTTCAACGGTATCATCTGTGTATGATTTTATCATTCTGAATATAAAGTGAAACCTTCCCCACGTCCCTGAAGCTGTAAGTGCCCAAATGTTGGTTTGGAGCCTCCATTTGAATCGAAGTTAGTACACTCATGTTCAGAAAAAAACAGAACGCCTTCAACGACTAGATATAGGACGTTCGTTCACAGGAGATGTACCTTAGTATGTGCTGCAGAAATGATAAGCATTTCAGTCACCTAGGTTCAGCATGTTACCTAATAGGCACAGACATCGCCACGGGAATTGATAACTTGTTTCGTGCGTGAAGGCCGACGCGTATAAGGCGCGAATGACGTCCTGCGGTATGGTCATCTACGCTGCATTCACCTGGTTCCAAAGTTCATCTGTGGTGATCGGCATTGGGTCACAGCATTGCACCCGTTGTTTCACAATATACCACAAATTTAATATTGGCGACATGTCTGGTGCCGACCGCGGTGACCGAGCGGTTCTACGCGCTTCAGTTTGGAACCACGTGACTGCTACGATCGCAGGTTCGAATCCTGCCTCGGCCATGGATGGGTGTGATGTCCTTAGGTTAGTTAGGTTAAAGTAGTTCTTAGTTGTAGGGGACTGATGACCTCAGATGTTAAGTCCCGTAGTGCTCAGAGCCATTTGAACCATTGACAAGTCTGGTGATCTGACGGGCCATGGCAAAATGCTGAAATTCTGTGACACCAAGAAGCCAGCAGCATGTGGTGTGCATTGCCTTGCTGAAAAATGGTGTCAGGG
The DNA here is from genome assembly GCF_023864275.1 of Schistocerca cancellata. Lineage (NCBI taxonomy): Eukaryota > Metazoa > Arthropoda > Insecta > Orthoptera > Acrididae > Schistocerca > Schistocerca cancellata. The sequence goes on along the minus strand of NC_064630.1, from coordinate 613,364,500 downwards.
GTGTTGTGAAGAATGGGTATAGCTACGAGTCGCAGTATGTCATTCACGTAGGTGACACTGGTCACGTTGCCCTGGAAACGCACCAACTGTGATTTGTGGTTGTATCTAATGGCACCCCACACCATAAGGCCTTGAGTTGACGCTGAATGTCTTGTGCGAATTCAGTCACTAAGATGCCATCCCTTTGTGTACGGCGGGCCAAAATGTGGCCATCATTTTCAAATAAGCGGAACCCGGATTCTTCCGAAAGCAGTATCTGACGCCATTCCTGTCTCCAGTGATGATGTTCCATGCACCATTTGCCGTCTAGAATGGTTCTCCATGTTCGCCAAAGGTAGACGGAGAAGTAGAGTACGCTCACGTAACACGTGCCGTAATAAACGGCGACGGACTGTCACCCCTGATTTTGAAGGTTTCTTTACACTGTTGTGCCAGAGCCGAAGAGGACGCACATCTGTCCTGCAATGCCATTCGGACGAGGTGTCGATCTTCGTGGAGGGGGGGGGGGGGGCGCTTGTCTGGGTGGTGCGACCTGACCCATCTCGTTGTGTTCTACGGCCTTCCACAAACCACTCTGAACACAGCCGTTCACTGCCGAAACACTTCGTCCCTCACGAGTAGCAATTTCCCGGATGGATGCATCACATTCTCTCATGGAAGACGGCGCCCTCCTGGAAACTCATTAGTTCGACGGTAAGGTTCACGCATACGTCTGGGAGGCATCCCACATGTCTGCTCAAGTCACACTGATCCATTACCTTCAGTTTATAGCGGCAACAAGAGCCGTAGGTACATTTTACCGGTAGGTGGTGTTGCACCGCGATATCGATGTTGACCTTGAACCTGCAGGCTGACATGGTTCATTTGCTAATCGTTTGTACAGGACATACTGATGTACTTGTCTCGTGAATACGAACTCCCTGTCCAGTACTTGAAGGTGTTCTTTTTTTTTCTGAACGCGACTGTATAGCGCGATGACGCTGGAACTGGAGGTAGCCACTTACTATTTGTATTTTTCTTGTTTCGACCTCGAGGATAGTGGCGCGTGTGGCGTGACGCAACTTATCAGGCGACATTGCGGCAGTATCTTAGATTAAATGCCATATCTTTGTCCAGTTTCTCACGAAATTACGGCCTGCGACACTAATGATAGAATTCGTCACTCGCATGTGAAAGTTGAACTCTGTTGCCCCCTTGGTACAGTTTGACAAGAATCTGTCCCTCTCTCTTCCTATCACACACTTCACTCCTTCGTTCGAAACACAAAGAGTGGATTACAAAAGCATCATTGTCATCATAAAGAGACAAGTATTTTTTCAAGTGTCGGATGAAGATAACGACCACCACAGCCAATCCATACTATTAAATCGCTATCCTGGATCCCAGTACCAGTTGCACGTTTCCTGTCTAATGGCTTCCAGGGAAAGAAAAATTTTATACTCGTATTTTGGGTAATTATTGACCGAATGTAAGATTTTGAAGTACTGTCATAATCTACTCAATAAGAGGCATGCAGTTGTACAGTATTCAGTAAGTAATGCAACACCTTGGCTTCTCAGACAATTTCGGTTGAAAGAAAGTGGGTTTTATTGTGAGACTTCGTGGAATATTCCTGCTTCAGCCCATATAGTTTGATGAATTTCCGATAGATGGTGGCGCTGTATGTAGATTCAAAAAAAAAAAAAAAAAAGTCTGTAACCGAGGTGTGTCGAAAGCAGTGAACTGTCACTGAACTTCTTTTGGCGGATAACATGAGCCTCGCAGATATTCATAGGCGCTTGCAGAATATCTATGGAAGACCTATTAATGAAAAAATGCAAGGCAAGTCGTTGGGCGAGGCGCCTGTCAGCTCTGCAAGGTCGCGTAAACATGCCAGCAGACGGCACACAGTTGCCATACCTGCAATGTCGGAACGTACCGACACACTTATTCGAGGCGATCGTCACTACCAGACGGGTACTCAAATGTATGTGCCCGCTGAATTCCTCGCCGCTTAACAAAAGACCATAAAGAGCAACGAAGGATCATCCGTGCGGAACTGCTTCCGCGTCACTAGGCTGACAGTGACAATTATTTGTCAATCATAATGACAGGCGGTGAAACACTGGTTCATCGCTTCTAACCGGAAACAAAACGGCAATTAATAGAATGGCGCCACCCACCTCTCCTCCGAGAAAAGGGTTTGAGCCGCACCCTCACCTGATAGTCATGCCGACGGACTTCTGGGACTGTGAGGAGGTCGTTTTATGCAATATCCTCCCTCACGTTGCAAAGAACAACTCTGAAGTGTGTTGCGCTACTCTCAGGAAAATGAAAAAAGCACTTCAGCATGTTTGATGCAACAAAAATGCAAACCAACTTTTCCTTCCCAATGACAACGCAAGGCCTCACGCAAGTTTGCGCATCGAGACGAGCTCACAGAACTGCACTGAACTGTTTGCACACTGCATACCACTTATACCACTGAATGCACCCGCAAAATTATATTATTGAACGAGTCTTAGCCTAGCGGTGAAAGGCGCTGCAGTTTTGGACTGTGCGGCTGGTCCCGGCGGAGGTTCGAGTCCGCCCTCGGGCATGGGTATGTGTGTTTATCCTTAGGATAATTTGGGTTAAGTAGTGAGTAAGCGTAGGGACTGATGACCTTAGCAGTTAAGTCCCATAAGATTTCACACACATTTGAAGTTTTTTGAACGAGTCGTAGTTCAGGAGATAGTAAGTCTGAAATATTGACATGCCTGAAAAACCAACTGCTGCCTAAAATGTTGCGAAAATTACCAATACTACATACATACAATATTTGATGATAAGAGCACTTGGTGACTTCCACAGACTTAATCATAATTTGAAACCTTTCCTAGTTTTTTTCTCGCTTACATGCTTAAAATCAAATATTTAACACTTTATCTCATTCGTAATCAGATGTTTGAAGCGGTTTTATAAATGGGCATCAGATTTTTCAAAGGCTCGTGGACTTACTAGTGTTACACTGTGCAGAGCATCAACGTCAACGCAGGATACTGTAACTGTCCAAGAGATCACTGTGTGCACACGCGAACGTCTAGTAGCGATATTCAAGCATAACAATAAAATATTAGGTTGTTTCAATTGGGGAATATACGAAGTAATAATTCGAGAGTTTGTCAACATTTACTGTATCACACCACAGAACCGTTATTGAGATTAAGGGGAAGACAAAGTAGCAGTGGAATCAAGTAAGCCACTTACCCTGATAACTATGGAAGGAAGGTAACAACACCCTTCCATTACCGAAATATTTTATGAAGAAATTCAAACTATCCGATAATAGATGTGGAAACTTCCTATGCAGTACTTAACGCAGTTCTCTGTTATGCTATGCAAAACTTACGCTAGGCAGCACTCAACATTTATGTCTCCACATGTTTCCTGGTGAATGTTGTTTGTGTACACACTTCTACATTAATGTGGCCATCATCGATTTTCGACGTCAATGTGCAACAAGCAGTCACAGACGGCAGATGCAACCACTAGCAGTGGAGGGCATATAAAACACGTCGGGAGGACCGGAAGGACATGATCATTGGCTTTTGGACCAAGGGTGGAAGCATTTCCGAAACGGCTGAGCTTGTAAACTGTTCGCATGCCGCCGTGGTTAAAATATATCGTGCATGCCGAAATGGCATTGTCAGAAACTAGCGCAGAGCTAACAGTAGTGCACCACGGGCCATATATGACAACCTGCGGGGGAACTAACGACCGTTCAGCGAACGTTACTGCGTGTGGTCCTCTGCGGCATGTATTCATACTGCCTGTTATTCATCGGCGACGGAGGCTGCTGTTTGTACGCCTCTGCCGCAATTTGGCGTCCACTGAGTGGTCTTTTCAGATAGATCAGTTTCTTTTGCTCCACTGGACAGACAGCCGTTGGCGTGTACGGCCCTGCAACAATCGTCGACTGGTTCAGGCCGATGCATAGAGCGTTACGATACCCTTATAGGCAATTTTTTTTTCCTCGGCATGATGGTATCTACCACCACGACAATGTAACCTTTGAACCAGCTCGATGTGTACGTGCATGGTTCGAAGAACACCAGGTTGAGTTTACTGTACTCCTATGCCGTCAGAAATTCCCATGTTTAAGTCCAATCGAGAATCTGTGAGGCCAACACGATTGTGTTGTGTGCGGAATTGTTCCTCAACCGAGAAACCGAGCGCACCTGCCCATGGCACTGGAGTCGACATGACTTCACATCCCTGTCTGCATCTTACAGGACCTCAGTGACACGCTCCCTCCACGTCTGCGCCGTAAAAGCCGGTTATTCAGGACTTTCAGAGGTCGTTTCAATGTGACTGGACCTTTTATGTTAGTGATAATGTATAGTATTCATCACTGAAACATCTGACCACAGTTTCCGTGAGCTTGAGAGCAGCACAGTATGCGTCACAATTATGTCGTCATTTCTGTGTAATAGCTCCGAGTGCCTTCCGCCGACCGCTGCCTCACCTTGGCTGGCTCCAGTACTGAGAGTGCAAGAACGAACGGACGTTGCCGCTAGCACGCCAGCCACCAGGTCATTAACGTTGGATTGAGAAATCAGACGAGCTGCCAACACATCGTCCTAACGATTCTGTGTAGTAAGTCCCAATCCTCCCATAAAAGTTACTTGCCATTATCAGAAGCTGATGCTTTACACTCGACACACACACACACAGGCAGAGGATCTAGCTATGGAGGTGAACACTGCACGATTCGTACCTGCTTAAAGATTCGCAGCATTTATCGCCACATTAAGCGTAAGGGTTTGCGTAGCCAGTTCAGAGCATATAAGAAAATGAAAGCAGTAAACCACCGTTGTCTACTGGTCACCGTAACTCCGCGTCTTCAATCAGAGGGTTAGCTGCCCACTGTAATAAAAAACTGAGTTAATGGATCAACGACGAACTTTAACAAGCTTCACGGGACGTCCACCCCTATCAAATACAACGACCAATAACGAACAAAATGAGATAAAAAGAAAGAAAATGGGGTAACTTCTTTGAGTAGCAACGAAAACGCCGTCAGTCCCAGGTTCGAAACACGCCACCGCTTAAATTTTGATTAATAATCGGCATTGGAGGCCGAAGAAGTCACCCTTATACCACCAACGGCATTGTCAAAGAGGCCGGAGAAGCTACCAGAATTTCAAGAGACTCCTCTTTGGGGTTGGAAACTGCCCTAAAGGCGGAAGAATCACCAATGATCAACGTTATGAAATTTCAGAAGGCAATGGAAACCACTGCATTAACGACACACAACTTCTATCTACAGGACATGCTGCCTGTAATTGCAAAAGTGTCATCATGTTCTCTACACTGCCAAAAGATCCGGGGTAGTCCCCCATCATTCGGATTTCCGTAGTGGTGGTGGCTGTGTGGGGATGGGGGGGGGGGGGGGGGGGGAGGAAGGAGGTGAGGGGAGCGGCGAAGGGGGAAGGTAACCATGAGAAAAAGATTCAATAACCAATGAAAGGATAACGTTCTACGAATTTGGGCGAGGAATGTTTAAAGCTTGAACGTGGTAGGAAAGTTAGAAAATCTGAAGGGAAATGCACAGCCTCAATCTATAGGGGTCAGTGAAGTGAAAATATTGCTGGTCATATGAGTATAAGGTAATATCAACAGCAGCGGAAAATGATATAACGGGAGTAGGATTAGTTATAAATAGGAAGGTAGGGCAGAGAATATATTGCTGTGAACAGTTTCGTGGTAGGGTTCTACTTGTCAGAATCGACAGCAAACCAATACCGACAACGACAGTTCAATTATACATGCCGACGACGCATGCTGAAGATTAAAAGATAGGGAAAGTATACGAGGATATTGAAAAGGTAGTACAGTACGTAGAGGGTGACGAAAATCTAATAATGATGGGGGAAAGTAGAAGAAAAGGTTACAGCATAATATGGCCTTGGGACAAAGAACGACACAGCAGAAAGTCTGACTGATTTCTGTAATAAATTTCAGCTAGAAATAACGAATACTCTGTTCAAGACTCACAAGAGGAGGAAGTATACTTGGAAAAGGCCAGGTGATACGGGAAGATTGATTACATCATCGTCAGAAAGAGATTCCGAAATCAGATACTGGATTTTAAGGCGTACCCAGGAGCAGATGTCGACTCAGATCACAATATAGTAGTGATGAAGAGTAGGATGAAGTTTAAGGCATTAGTCGGGAAGAATCAATAGCAAAAGAGGTTGGATATAAAAACAGTAAGGAATGATGGGATATGCTTTACGTACCCTAAAGCTATTGATACAGCAATAAGGAATAGCTCAATATGCAGTACAGTTGAAGAAGTATAGACCTCTCTAAGAAGGTCAACTGCAGATGTTTCTTTTTTCGATAGGTAAAAAGAAGGTAACTGCAAAGAAACCATGAGTAACAGAAGAAATTCCTCGGCTGATCGATGAAAGAAGGAAGTAAATAAATGTTCATAGAAATTAAGGAATAGAGAAATACGAGTGGCTGAGGAATGAAATAAACAGGAAGTGCAGGGAAGTTGAAACAATATGGCTGCATGAAAAGTGTGAAGGAATCGAAAAACAAATGATTGTCGGATGGACTGACTCAGCATATAGGAAAGTCAAAAACATTGATATCCTGATAGAAAGTGAAGAAGAATTACAGGAAATGCTGAACGGAATGAACAGCCTAATGAGTACAGAATATGGACTGTGAGTAAATCGAAGAAAGACGAAAGTAATGAGAAGTAACAGGTTACATGAGAACAGCAACAAACTTAACATCATGATTGATGGTCAGGAAGAACATTAACTTAAAGTTCTGCTACATAGGCAGCAAAATAGCCAATGACAGATACAGCGTGTAGGACATCAAGATCAGACTGGCACTGGCAAAAGGTCATTCCTGGCCAAGAGAGTCTACTAGTATCAGACATATGCCTTAATTTGAGGAAGAAATTCTCGAGTACAGCTTTGTATGCTAGTGAAGCATGGACTGTGGGGAAAATTGGAACAAAGGAGAATTGCAACATTTGATATGTGGTTCTACGGACGAATGTTGAAAATTAGGTGGACTGATGAGGAATGAGGACGTTCTGCGCAGAATTGGAGAGGAAAGGAATATAAGGAAAACACAGACAAGGAGAAGGGACAGGATGATAGGAAATCTGTTAATACGTCATGGAATGAGTTCCAAGTTACAAGAGGGAGCTGTGGAGGGCGAAAACTGTAGAGATTTGAATACATCCAGCAAATAATTGATGACGTAAGTTGCAAATAGTGCTCTGAGGTGAAGAGGCTGGCACGTGCGAGGAACTCGTGGCCGGCCGCATCAAACCAGTCAGATGACTGGTGTCGCAAAGAAAAAAAAAGCATTTCTGGACAAGTACTAAAATAAAAGAACAACATTCGAAGGCAGAATGTGTAGTACAAATCATGACAAGGTGCTTCCGACTATCGCTCTATTATTCATACTTATGTACTAACACCCAAACTGATGAACATCATTTTCTCACTGGATCCAAACACTCTAAGAAACTCAACATCAGGTTACCTCTGTACAATCACGTTTAGACAAATTTTTCACGTAGTTCGTCGGAAACGGTAATAGTGCAAATGCGAGAATACCCTCAAACGGTCGGATCAAACGGCGCAAGGTTTCCATGACGTCAATGGCTTTCAAAACTAGTCCTGCAGAGTGAAAAATCAGTATTACCTCTGGTATTTCTGTAACGATAAGTATCGGAAGTAAACATTTGAGAACAACTACGCACCAGGATGTTATATGTACTCTCCTAAATAAAAAATTGTTATTTAGTTTAACAAAATAACTGCCACGTATTAGGAGCAAAACTCTTAATTATGTACTATGCGAAAGATGATTAGTTTTTAGCCTAGATTAATGCTTCATATCGTTCTAGATATTTCCGATCAATATACGACCATTCCATTTGCACAGGGTACTAGGGGATTACAGACAACTGTTTATCCGTGAGTCCTCGAAGCAGTTGAGTCACTGTTCCACATATCACACCCAATTTCAAGAACCACATGTTCACGTACACTGCAAAATTAATATTCCTACTTTGTGGGCCGTTATGTCTGTCGATACAGGATTACCCTGCGCATCTTTACGGACCACATATTACGTTTTGGTTTTATGTGAACTATCGTGTTCAACAAAAGGTCGCTGCGCTATTACTATTATAACCTATTGAATATATACTGCACATGGGTATGAATGAAAGTTGCTCTGGTCAACAAAGGTCTTACACGCACACTAACAGTGAGGTGGGAAACTTTTAGAGATGGAAAAAGTCATGCCATAGAAAAGGACAGTGTATTGGCGGAGATGTCATTTCAGATGATTCAGGTGAGTAAGTTTACGATGTAATTATGGCCGCACGACGGTAACTAACAGACTTTGAACGAGGAACTGTAGTTGGAGCTAGACGTATGGCGCATTCTATTTCGGGAATCGTTAGGGAATTCAACATTCCGAGATTCACATCCGAGAATACCAAAGTTCAAGCATTACCTCCCATCACGGACAATGCAGCGGCCGACGGCCTTCATTTAACGACCTACAGCAGGAGCATTTGCGTAGAATTGTTAGTGCTCACAGACAAGCAACACTGCAGAAATCAATGGGACATACGACGAACGTATCCGTTAGGACAGTGCGGCGAAATCTGGCGTTCATGGGGTATGGCAGCAGACCGCTGTCGCGAGTGCCTTTACTGACAGCATGACATCCACTGCAGAGCCTTTCCTGCACTCATTACGATATTGGTCATCGGTTGGGCTCTAGAATGGAGTACCGTTGCCTTAAGAGACGAGTCCTGTTTCAGTTGGTAAGAACTGTTGGTAGGATCTGAGTGTGGGTTTCAGACCCCACGAAGCCTTGGACTGAAGTTGTCAGCAAAGTACTGTGCAAGCTGGTGGTGGCTCCAAATGGTGTGGGGTGCGTTTACATGGAACTGACTGGGTTCTCTGGTACAACTGAACCGATCATTGACTGGGAATGGTTTGGTTCGACTACTTGGAGACCATTTGCAGTCATTCGTGGACTTGTTGTTCCCAAACAACCATGCCATGTCACTGCACCACAATTGTTCGTGACCGGTTTGAAGAACATTCTGGGTAATACGAGAGAATGATTTGGCGACACAGATCACCAGACAGGAATCCCATTGAACAGTTCTGGGACATAATCGAGAGGTCGGTTCGTGCCGAAAGTCCTGCACCGGCAGCACTTTCGCAGTTTTGGCTCTATATTTCTGCAGCCGACTACCAACGACTTTTTGAGTCCATGCCACGTAGAGTTGCTCCACTACACTGGGCAAAAGAGGTCCGACACTATATTAGGAGGTATCCCATGACTTGTCACCACAGTGTATCTGATACCCTAAAAATGAAATGTCTTAACATTTTGAAGTTGCGTACTCCTGGGGGATATGAACTGTTTTGGGTCATTTCTTACCGACTTAGTCGCACAGGAACTCCTAAGAGGTCTATTCTGCAGTTCCTCTCTCTCGTATCCACAAAAGCCGGCCAGAGTGGCCGTGCGGTTCTGGGCGCTACAGTCTGGAACCGCGTGACCGCTACGGTCGCAGGTTCGAATCCTGCTTCGGGCATGGATGTGTGTGATGTCCTTAGGTTAGTTAGGTTTAAGTAGTTCTAAGTTCTAGGGCACTTATGACCTCAGCAGTTGAGTCCCATAATGCTCAGTGCCATTTTTGTATCCACAAAATTTGTCCATCGTGCTAAGTGCCAACCGTTTACTACAGGATAAAAGGACTGTTCTAGAGATTTCTACGCATTATGGTATTCAGCGGTTCGCATCTGTGACGCTCGTACGTGTTATCTAATGTTGTCCACCCCTCCTCTAGTGTCTATCTTTTGTTATATTTCTAAAACTACTAAAGAACTTTCTTTGACCATTCTCCTACATAAACGCCCCACCTGCATTAATTTTATGTTCATTATACACTGCCTGACAAAAGAAGCGAAGTATCGAGAAGACATTGTCGAATGTCAATATAATTTCGTGCACGCGCATAACATCGGCTGGTATGCAAATACAGGGGTTGGAACTTCAGTAGTGGCAACTATTTATTTACAGGTCGTACAAAATAGATACGTATTTCAAAGTTTTACTGACCTTCAAAGTAGTCACCAGCGTTGTGTATAACCAGTTGACAGCGATGTGGAAATCGTAGGATACTCTTAGCAGTGCCAGTTGTCTTGACAGTTCGAGCGGCGCGATCTATTGCCCGACGAATTTGTAGCAGTTCTGAAGCGAATGCCGTTAAGTGTGTCCTTCAGTTTAGAAATCGATTTGAACTCACGAGGGCTTAAGTCAGGGGAGTGCAGTAGGTGGTATAGCACTTCAGTCAAACAAATCAGTAATGGCTTGCACTGTGCGTGCTTGAGCATTGTCCTGCAAAATGATGATCAGGTCCTGCAGAAAGTGTCATCACTTCTGTCTGTAAGCTGCTCGTAGGTTGTGTTCCAAAAATGAACACCATAGAGAAGTGCGAAGAAGCAATTTTTCCCGTAATTTAACTTTCTATTCTTGTCTAATCGGAAATGTCATTGATACGCGTTTGCACCGCTTGATAATGAGCCACGATGGCAATAACTACTTCTGGAAATATGGAACAGTTTAGTAGCAACCTTGGAAGCTGTAATTGTGGTAGCCATATAATAAATAAAAGATGTGCAGCCGAAATGAAGATAATTGTCAAATATTTCAAATGTGTGTGAATTCCTAAGAGACGAAACTACAGAGGTCATCGGTCCCTAAGTTTACACACTACTTAAACTGACGTATGCTAAGAATAACACACACACCCATGCCCGAGGGAGGACTCGGACCTCCGGCGGGAGGGGCCGCGCAATGCGTGACATGGCGCCTCAAACCGCGCGGCCACTTCGCGCGGCTAGAAATAGTTCAGACAGCGTCTGTGTTCAGAAGCAACGGTACAGAGCATTTTCGCTCAATAAGCCTTCTACAATCCGCTTATAATCTTGTCGAGAACTCTGAACCTAATGAAATATTCTATAAAAATACTTTGATATTATTTTTTCCCCGCAGCATAGCAATAATAGAGAACCTAATGTAATATTCTATAAAAATACTTTGATTTGATATATTTTTTCCCCGCTGCACAACAACAATACAGTTCTTTCAGACTGAACGGAAATATAATTTAAAAAATAATATGTATTCATACATTTATCACCTAGCATTAGATTAATTGGCTACTTACAGCAATGGCATCGTTATGCTACCGACAATTAACGTGCAACGGAATCCGAACACCACACTCACCCAGCGGAGCTTTTCTGCCTACTGGCGGTTGCTAAGGCGATGCAGTCCCCGCAGGACTCGGAAGACTACTGGTCGGCCACGGCTGACTCGACGGTACGCGGCTGCTGCAACCTTCCCCCCCCCCCCCCCCCCCACTCCCTTCCACTATCCATCCCACCTAACCACACTCCGCGGTCCTCTCGACCTGACTGCCTTCCTCCTACACTCCAGCAACACTCCTTTCTACAAGACTGGCGCCAATATAATTGTAGTGCGTCCCAAAACTACAAACATCCACAGCACACTAACTCATCGTAAAAGACATAGAAGTAAAATGGTTTGTGGGTCACTGAATCTGATCTCTGGTGCTGTCGCGCCCTGAACGGAGAGTACCAATTTCGCCATGACGCTCTGGATCGCTGTAATGTGCGTACGGCACGATAGCTTTGAGTCACAGAATTGTACACTGTGTTCCAAAAAGAAAAATCTTATTTCACAACACTACGTCTACCATGTGGCTGAAGACAGAAACTTGGGATGAATTATGTGTTTTACTTACGACTACGAAGCTGTTATTTTCAGAAAAACTATCCGCTTATAGAAGGGCGTACCTTCCACAGGAAAGCGGACTTGCGATTAAGAACGAAGACTTTCTTTACCGTTCACAAATGTTCAATTAATCGTGCATCGGACGCACGACAACCTCCAGATCATAAAGAACTTTTTGTAGAAAAGACAGCGTTCAAAATTATTTATTGACTGGTTTCGATAGACACATCTGTTCTTCAGATCTTCAGAAATGTCTTTGGCTGTACGTCATGTTCCACTGTGAGTTCATTACGCCACGTTAAGATTTTAGTGAAGAGTATATTTCACATTCCATATAAGTTTCTGAAAAATAAAATTAATAAAATTATGAACAGGTTCGTCACAAATATATATATATATAATATATATATACAGGGTTATTACAAATGATTGAAGCGATTTCACAGCTCTACAATAACTTTATTATTTGAGATATTTTCACAATGCTTTGCACACACATACAAAAACTCAAAAAGTTTCTTTAGGCATTCACAAATGTTCGATATGTGCACCTTTACTGATTCGGCAGACATCAAGCCGATAATCAAGTTCCTCCCATACTTGGCGCAGCATGTCCCCATCAATGAGTTCGAAAGCATCGTTGATGCGAGCTCGCAGTTCTGGCACGTTTCTTGGTAGAGGAGGTTTAAACACTGAATCTTTCACATAACCCCACAGAAAGAAATCGCATGGGGTTAAGTCGGGAGAGCGTGGAGGCTGTGACATGAATTGCTGATCATGATCTCCACCACGACCGATCCATCGGTTTTCCAATCTCCTCTTTAAGAAATGCCGGACATCATGATTGAAGTGCGGTGGAGCACCATCCTGTTGAAAGATGAAGTCGGCGCTGTCGGTCTCCAGTTGTGGCATGAGCCAATTTTCCAGCATGTCCAGATACACGTGTCCTGTAACGTTTTTTTCGCAGAAGACAAAGGGCCCGTAAACTGTAAACCGTGAAATTGCACAAAACACGTTAACTTTTGGTGAATTGTGAATTTTCTGCACGAATGCGTGAGGATTCTCTACCGCCCAGATTCGCACATTGTGTCTGTTCACTTCACCATTAAGAAAAAATGTTGCTTCATCACTGAAAACAAGTATCGCACTGAACGCATCCTCTTCCATGAGCTGTTGCAACCGCGCCGAAAATTCAAAGCGTTTGACTTTGTCATCGGGTGTCAGGGCTTGTAGCAATTGTAAACGGTAAGGCTTCTGCTTTAGCCTCTTCCGTAAGATTTTCCAAACCGTCGGCTGTGGAACGTTTAGCTCCCTGGTTGCTTTATTCGTCGACTTCCACGGGCTACGCGTGAAACTTGCCCGCACGCGTTCAACCGTTTCTTCGCTCACTGCAGGCCGACCCGTTGATTTCCCCTTACAGAGGCATCCAGAAGCTTTAAACTGCGCATACCATCGCCGAATGGAGTTAGCAGTTGGTGGATCTTTGTTGAACTTCGTCCTGATATATATACCATTCCTTCGATGGTTGTCAGTTGAAACCCACAATATATAGTAAAGTTGCACATTTTTACTGATGTTCACATTCACATGACGAGCGAGGCTTACCTTGGAGCCTTCTAACTCGACACATATAATGCAACTCGGGTAAGAAGGTGCCAAGAGCCCTTCACTAGCCATGTGAATGTAAATATCGGTAAAAATGTGCAGCCGGCCGGAGTGGCCGAGCGGTTCTAAGGCGCTACAGTCCTGAACCGCGTGACCGCTGCCGGCGCAGGTTCGAATCCTGCCTCGGGCATGGATGTGTGTGGTGTCCTTAGGTTAGTTAGGTTTAAGTAGTTCTAAGTTTTAGGGGACTGATGACCTCAGAAATTAAGTCGCATAGTGCTCAGAGACATTTGAACCATTTTTTATAAATGTGCATTTTTACTACGTACTCTTGATTTTAACAAGCATCAGAGGAGTACTAGATATGTAGACATACTAAGTTCCATGAAGCAGCATTTCAGCTTAGTATATTTTTATTTGCGACAAATCTGTGTGTAATTTGAAATATACTCTTCACTAAAATGTTAACACGGTGTGACTAATGAACGGACTACGGGTGATGATGTTTGGTTTGTGGGGCGCCCATACAAAGTCCCAAACCTTTCTCAGCCCAATCTCGCCACTGTCATGAATAATGATGAAATGGTGAGGGTAACACAAACATCCAGTCATCTCGAGGCAAATTAAAAATTCCTGACCCCGCCGGGAACCGAAACCGGGACCCCGCGCTCGGACGAACTATGGAAGATTACGTACAACCAAAGAATTTTTTGAATATCTGAAGACTATACTTTTACCTGTTGAAACTGATCGACAAGTAATAGGTTTGAACGCAATATTGTCTGTAAAGTATTCCTTTAAAGTAAAACTTTTTCCATTCGATTGTGGTAGTGCGGTGCAGCAACCGGTTTTGGATTGTTCCAGAATGAAAACAGTCTTGGTTGCAAAGTTGTTTAATATCAGAAACGCGTTTCGTCATTTTGGTGTATCACCAGATTGTTGGAAAAGCAGCAGCATATGTAATCAATCCGTCATATAGCCATAAAAATGGTAAGTGACCACATATCCAGTTACTTTTACGTCCAATTTGCATTTTATCTGGGTTTATGTCGGATGGGTTACCTGTCCAACTACATATACAACAATCTGATGATGCACCAAAAGGTTGAAACGCGTTATTGACATGAAATAACTTTGCAACTAAGAGTGTTTTTATTCTTAAGTTCTTAAAATACAAACAGATCGCTTCTTCTCGTTATGAGAAACTTCAATCCAGATCATAATCAAACTCACTCCAGGCTTTTGTGAATATGTCTTGAGTGACTGCATAGTCTGCCGTTGCTTTGCTTTTTCATCAAAAGTTGTTGTAAGGCGAGGTACATATACGGCGCCTTCTACAGGCTGCACTAAAATGATGACACGTCATGACATCAGGCCACCTTCAAGGCCAGCTGTACAGTACGAGATCCTTACGCTCCTTTCAGCCGACCTGCCCTTGAAACTGTTCACTGTCAAATGCTTTCAGATGTGAGTACCAATGCGGTGGTTCCCTGCCTATTCAGAAATGAAATTTTAGGTGTATTCTCGAGGCCGTGGTAAAAGTCAGTTCTCCAACATATCCAGGACGCGATTCCCATAACCGTCTTTCCATAAAAAAGAACAGGCTGTCATTCTGTTCTCGGGAAGTACTACAAAATCAAACTAGGGAGAGCTATAACAATTGAATATCGTAAGTTTTGAAATACATTTAATTGATGTCGTGTGCATGTTCTACATCTACATGGATACTCTGTAAATCACATTTAAGTGCCTGGCAGTGGGTTCATAGAACCACCTTCACAATTCTCTATTATGCCAATCTCGTATAGCGCGCGGAAAGAATGAACACCTATATCTTTCCGTACGAGCTCGGATTTCCCTTATTTTATCCTGGCCATCGTTCCTCCCTATGTAAGTCGGTGTCAATAAAATATTTTCGTATTCGGAGGAGAAACTTGGTGATTGGAATTTCGTGAAAAGATTCCGTCGCCTTTCTTTTAATGATGTCCAGCCCAAATCCTGTATGATTTCTGTGGCACACTCTCCCATATTTGGCGATAATACAAAACGTGCTGCCTTTCTACGAACTCTTTCGATGTACTCCGCCAGTCCTACCTGGTTAGGAACCCACACTGCGCAGCAGTATTCTAAAAGAGGACGGACAAGCGTAGTACAGGCAGTCTCCTTAGAATATCTGTTACATTTTCTAAGTGCCCTACCAACAAAACCAGTCTTCGGTTAGCCTTCCCCACAACATTTTCTATGTGTTCCCGCCAATGTAAGTTGTTCGTGTTTTTAGGGGTGCAAAATTGTTCAAATGGCCCTGAGCACCATGCGACTTAACTCCTGAGGTCATCAGTCGTCTAAAACTTAAAACTAATTAAACCTAACTAACCTAAGGACATCACACACATCCATGCCCGAGGCAGGATTCGAACCTGCGACCGTAGCGGTCACGCGCTTCCAGACTGAAGCGCCTAGTACCGCCCGGCCACTCCGGCCGGTTTTAGGGGTGCACAGTAGCTTTATTAACGCAATTCAGAGGAATGGCTAACCCTCGGCTACCACGACGGGTAGACCTCTGTGGGCTACATGCACTATTCTACTTCTTGAACGAACACAGTGGGGTGAACTATGGGTTTCTCTTAACATAAAGAATAAGTGAGAGTTTAAGTCCTGGACCCTCGACGAAAATCACGCCTCAGAGTTGTAACCCAATTTCACCTGTAGACACGGAGAATCCACAACATCTTTTGTTGGTGTTAGAAATCGACTCGATACACATTCCGTAATCAGTGGGCGAGAGGGCTAGATAGCTGGACGAAGGAGACCCCCCACCTCCAACCACAACTACATCAGGTGCCAAGGTAAAATTTTAGTGTCAATGCGTTAGTCACAATTTGTCCTAAGTATGTCTCTTCATTCGAGTATAAAATATAGTCTTGTGTAAATAAGATGCCTCTATTGAAACACCCTGTATTTACACTACTGGCCATTAAAATTGCTACACTACGCAGATGACGTCCTACAGACGTGAAATTTAACCGACAGGAAGAAGATGCTGTGATATGCAAATGATTAGCTTTTCAGAGCATTCACACAAGGTCAGCGCCGGTGGTGACACCTAGAACGTGCTGACATGAGGAAAGTTTCCAATCGATTTCTCATACGCAAACAGCAGTTGCCTGGTGAAACGTTGTTGTGATGCCTCGTGTAAGGAGGAGAAATGCGTACCATGACGTTTCTGATTTTGATAAAGGTCGAATTGTAGCCTATCCTGATGGCAATTTATCGTCTCGCGACATTGCTGCTCGCATTGGTCGAGATCAGTTGACTGTTAGCAGAATATGGAATCGGTTGGTTCAGGGGGGTAATACGGAACGCCGTGCTGGATCCCAACCGCCACATATCATTAGCAGTCGAGATGACAGGCATCTTATCCGCATGACTGTAACGGATCGTGCAGCCACGTCTCGATCCCTCAGTCAGCAGATGGGGAAGTTTGCAAGACAACAACCATCTGCACGAACAGTTGGATGACGTTTGCAGCAGCATGGACTATCAGCTCGGAGACCATGGCTGCGGTTACCTTTGACGCTGCATCACGGGCAGGAGCGTCTGCGATGGTGCACTAAACCACGAACCTGGGTGCACGAATGGCAAAACGTCATTTTTTCGGATGAATCCACGTTCTGTTTACAGCATCATAATGGTCGCATCCGTGTTTGGCGACATCGCGGTCAACGCACGTTGGAAGCGTGTATTCGTCATCGCCATACTGGCGTATCACCAGGCGTGATGGTATAGGGTGCCACTGGTTACACGTCTCGGTCACCTCTTTATCGCATTGACGGCACTCTGAACAGTGGACGTTACATTTCAGATGTGTTACGACCCGTGGCTTTATCCTTCATTCGATCCCTGGGAAACCCTACATTTCAGCAGGATAATGCACGACCACATGTTGGAGGTGCTGTACGGGCCTTTCTGGATACAGAAAATGTTCGACTGCTGCCCTGGCCAGCACATTCTCCATATTTCTCACCAATTGAAAACGTCTGGTCAATGGTGGCCGACCAACTGCCTCGTTACGATACGCCAGTCACTACTCTTGATGAACTGTGGTATCGTGTTGAAGCTGCATTGGCAGCTGTACCTGTACACGCCATCCAAGCTCTGTTTGACTCAATGCCTAGGCGTATCAAGGCCGTTATTTACTGCCAGAGGTGGTTGTTGAGGGTACTGATTTCTCAGTATCTATGCACCCAAATTGCGTGAAAATGTAATCACATGTCAGTTCTACTTTAATATATTTGTCCAATGAATAACCATTTATCATCTGCATTTCTTCTAGGTGTAGGAATTATAATGGCCAGTAGTGTATTGCCGACAGCATGAAGTTAGTTTTTGCCCGGATTGGTATGTAGTCATACACCAGATGGTAAATAAATTTTTAAACAATTTATCACACGTACATCTGTGAACATAAATTGACTCAGACTAAAGTTGTGCAGGAAACTTTTGTGATTTGTGGTTAGTTCCTATGGGACCAAACTGCTGTGGTCGTCGGTCCCTCGGCTTACACACTACTTAATCGATCTTAAACTAACTTACGCTGAGGACTACACACACACCCATGCCCGAGGGAGGACTCGAACCTCCGACGGTGGAGACGCGCCGACCGTGGCAAGGCGCATTAGACCGCGCGGCAAGTGGAGCAGGGAGTGAACGAATAAGTGTAAGCCTTATGGAACTAAAACCAACCTCAAATGTTAAATAATATCGAAACAATGATAAATAAAGGTGGCACATTCGACATTGGACATCTTTGTATATTTCTGATATCAAAATCTGCAGCTGGGCCCCATTAAGAGTCTTGTTGCAGCATACTACGCTATGTAATGTGATGTGATTCGATCTTCCTTGGCATGCTATCCCACTCTTTAAATGTGTGCTGCGCATTGCGCACATTTGCACTTCCCGCTGCTGGTGCAGAGTTTCCCGGCGGTTTAAGGTGGAGCACTCCACGAAGGTGTACTCACTACAAGAATACCAATGCAAGTGTCCAGGTGGCCGATCTCTGAAGGCGTGCTGGGGCGAGAGTTTATTAATAGCCAGCAAGCTAGAGCAACTGGGACGAAGATCGCCGCGGAACAGGGCAATAGTAAACGCCGAGCGTCGTCACCTGTACGTGAACATCGCCTCCTTGGAGAGTAGACGGTGTCTTCCCACGATATCCGGAACAAGACAGCAGCTCGCGTCCTTATATGACGTGGGGCGATACGCTCCGATAGACATGAGATTTGCTGGTGCCAGCTGCAGGTTGAAGTGCATTGAAGCCGTTATTTGTGGTTAGTGAATTACAATTTTTGAGTCAACAAGCTTATGACTGATTTGATGCTGCCTGCCAAGAATTCATCGCCTAAGCCGACCTTTTCATATCAGAGCAGCAACTGCACCATACATCCTCAATTATTTGCTATATGTATTCCAATCTCTCGTCTTCCTCTACAGTTTTTATCCTCTACAGCTCCCTCTGGTACCATGGAAGTTATTCCCTGACGTCGTGGCCGGCCGCTGTGACCGAGCGGTCACAGTTTCGAATCCTGCCTGGGGCATGGATGTGTGTGTCCTCCTTAGGTTAGTTAGGTTTAAGTAGTTCTAAGTCTAAGGGACTGTTGACCTCAGATGTTAAGTCCCATAGTGCTTAGAGCCATTTGAAGCCTGATGTCGTAACAGATGTCAAACCATTACGTCCCTTCTTCTCCTCAGTCTGTTTCATATATTCCTTTCCTCGCCGATTCTTCGAAGGACCTTCTCATTCCCTACCTTACCAGTCCACCTACTTTCCAACGCTCTTCCGTACCACCGTATCTTAAATGCTTCGATTTTCTCCTGTTCTGGTTATCCCACAGTCCGTGTGTTACAACCGTACATTCTCAAAAATTTCTTCCTCAGATTAAGGGCTTTGACTGATAGTAGTAGGCCTTCCTTGGCCAGGAATGGCGTTTTTGCCAGTGCTACTCTGATTTTTATGTCCCCCGTGCTCCGAACGTCCTGGGTTATTTTGCTGCCTAGGCAGCCGAATTCCTTAACTTCATGTACTTTGTGATCACGTATCTTGGTGTTAAGTTTCCCGCTGTTCTCATCTCTGCTACTTCACATTGGTTTCGACCTGTACTCATTAACATGTTAATTCTTCTTCACTGTCACTGAGGACAGCAATGTCATCAGCAAATCGTATCGTTGATATCCTTTCACCCTACATTTTAATTCTACTCTTGAACGACTCTTCTTTTCGTCATTGCTTCTTCGATGTATAGATTGAACAATAGGGGCGAAAGACTACTACCTGTCTTACCTTTTAATCCAAGCACATCGTTATTGATCTTCCAGTTTTCTTTTTGCCTCTTGGTAATTGGACATGCTGTATATTACCGGTCATTCCCTATAGATTACCCCAATTTTCTCATGATTTCGATCTTGCCCAATTCTACACTGTCGAACGCTTTTTCCAGATAGATATTATGAACATGTCTTGATATTTCTTCAGTCTTGCTTCCATCATCAACCGCAACGTTGGAACTGCCTCTCTCGTGCCTTTACTTTCCCTAAAGTCAAACTGATAGTCCTGTAACAGAACCCCAAATAACTTTTCCATTCTTCTGTACATTATTATTTTCAGTATCTAGGACGCATGAGGTGTTGAGTTGCCTGACAATTCTCGCAGTTGTCCAACTTTGCAGTCTTGGCAGTTGTGTGGATGATGCTTTTCCGAGAGTCTGGTGTTATATCACCAGTCTCATGCATTCTAAACACCAACGCGAGTAGTCATTTTGTTTCCAATTCCCAATGAGTTTAGAAATACCGATGGAATGTTATCTATTCAATCTGCCCTATCTGATCTTAAGTCTTTCAAATCTCTGATTCTAATACGGGATCTTGTGTCTCCTCCCTGTCAACTCCTGTTTCTTCTTCTATCACGTCATCAAATAAATCTCTCCCCTAGCAGAGGTCTTCAGTGTATTCTTTCTAGATATCCGCTTTAGTCTCTGCATTTGAAAGTGGAATACCTATTGCATTCTTGATGTTACCGCCCTTGCATTTGATTCCACAGAAGGTTATTTTCACTTTTCCGTCCGACCGTCATTTCTTTTCCGATTTCTTCACAATTTTCATGCAGCCAATGCGCCTTGTCTTCTCTGCACCTCCTATTTCTTTCATTACTAAGTGACATTGCAAAATTTCCGATTTTACAGCCGTCATACAAATCTAGAAGAAGCTCTTCTTAGAGCAGCTGAGAAGACAGCATCGGGAAGATGACGTAATGTGGTCTCAGGTACCAATGATAGATTGATTGTTCGGTACGGGTATCGTGTGAAAGACCTCCTACTTTGTGGTCGTCCTCGGCGGTTGGCTTTTACTCTCGGAAATTGCATGCCCACGTGATGAAGTTCTCTCATTAATATTAGAAAAACTATGAAGCGAATTTACCTCCCTTTCGTATAAAAGCGCCTCCCAATAGCAGGATATCATTACATTATTTCTAAAGTAATTACCAGCTGAATAACAAGCAGTTGCTAGGAAAGACAGACGAAGTACTTCAGAGAGCTTCGGATCGCGCGTAACTTGGATGGCGGGCGAGTTTGTTCGGCTGTAAGTTCAGAGCTGTGTTCTCTTGATGACATACATGTCCGTCGCAGTTGGTATTCGTTAAGAATTTCATTAGCATTTTCCGGTATTTTGGACATGTACTTGAGAACTAGAATGATAGTAATTGCGCCAACACGTCATTATGGACATGTACTGTAGAACTAGTATCATAGTAATTGCGCAAACAAGCCAATATTTTGTTTATTTTCTGTGAAAGTGTCAAGAATGAAAATTGTTTGTGATTTATTAAGTGGACTATAAGTATTTAGTTTCTGCCAATAAAAACCGACTGGCATCCCGTTTGAACAAACCAGTTCAAAATTTAATTACTTTTGCAATACCAGTTTCTCGCTAACAATTTATTACAGTTCAAGACAACTATAGGAGATACCATGGTTGGTGAAAATTATTCAGAAGTTATACATTCCACTCAGGGCAAGTGAAGCAACTAGGCACCTCGCGTGTACTGCAATCTTACAATGGATCATAGATTTTATTGAAGCTTTGTGGACCTTTAGTAGGCCATTAAAAGAAAACAATTTGCAAGTAGTGAGATGCCCTACTCTGGCAATTCCGAGATATTTCCAAGACATATTTTACTCATCTGTTATGTGACTTATGTATCTGATCGTAGGTGCCGGGAGTTAGAGTTCATGGTGATCAAGTAATTATCTTCGAGTTACATTAGACGAACATGTATGACGCGACGGTTCGAATCCCGCTCAAGTGTAATCATTAACATATCTTCTTCGTAACTCGTCATATTATTTAATTCATATGACTTGAGACATAATATTATGAAAAAAAACCACGTGTATTTTTATGAAGTTATAATTTATGTTTTCCATGTTTGTATGACAAATGTCCTGCAACGTGCGATGTCGACAGCACATCCGACAAGTAATTGTATATTACTCTTGTTATCTGGCACACTGTCACTATATTGCTGAATGTGGGTATCGTCATTCATATCAATATTTGTCGAGGTTTGACCTCGGCTTTCCAAGCCTGTCCCTCGTCCTTGAAAGTTTAATTATAAATAGAAAACAGTCGAACAACATATGGAATTCAAGTCACGGCGTAATAGCCTATCTTGGGACTTCGTTTGGTTCATATTCTGAATCTTGTAGGGACATCCGTGTAAAATGCTCCGCAAAATCTTTTGAACTGTTGACCAGGCGAGAGACCATGCCGCGACACAGCTCAGCCACTCCCTGAAAAATTTGAAATGTGTGTTGCACGCTCGCCTACAGCTACAGTAACTTCGTCAACAACTGCCATGGGAATGGGCCGCCTCGCTCTCGCTGCTGTACCACCTAATTCACCTGTTTTTTCAGAGTTCATCTGTAAAGGAGACGGCTTATAGAATACTAATACGACCTATTCTTGAGTACTGCTCGAGCGTTTGGGATCCCTACCAGGTCGGATTGAGGGAGGACATAGAAGCAATTCAGAGGCGGGCTGCTAGATTTGTTACTGGTAGGTTTCATCATCACGCGAGTGTTACGGAAATGCTTCAGGAACTCGGGTGGGAGTCTCTAGAGGAAAGGAGGCGTACTTTTCGTGAATCGCTACTGAGGAAATTTAGAGAACCAGCATTTCAGGCTGACTGCAGTACAATTTTACTGCTGCCAACTTATATTTCGCGGAAAGACCACAAAGATAAGATAAGAGAGATTAGGGCTCGTACAGAGGCATATAGGCAGTCATTTTTCCCTCGTTGTGTTTGGGAGTGGAAAAGGGAGAGAGGATCCTAGTTGTGGTACCAGGTTCCCTCCGCCACGCACCGTACGGTGGATTGCGGAGTATGTATGTAGATGTAGATGTAGATGCAGAGTTCTTCAGCCCATTTATTGATACAGCTGCTTCTGTTGGCTACAATCCCGCAATGCAACTACTTTACCAGCAGTGCCCCGTCATAGCCACTTCATTTCGTACGAAAAAACTGAACCTTCTTAGCCTTCTACACCAACAATCAGCTCATAAAAGAAATCATCACAAGTCACCATGCGACAAACAGGATACTGACATCAACTGAACCTTCTTAGCCTTCTACACCAACAATCAGCTCATAAAAGAAATCATCACAAGTCACCATGCGACAAACAGGATACTGACATCATAGTTGAAAACATTTCACTATCTGACTGCTTCCAGCGTCATATTTTCACCTGGTGGAAAAAAATGGAACTATTATTTTTTTTTGTCAGCGTAATCCACGAACACATGCCTACATGAACAGACCTACAATGTTTCAGAGTCCTGCAATGTGCACAGCACATACTGCAGTAGTCAAAACACCGTCTGTTTCATTGTAACCACCCGTCATGCACCGCCCCATGGATGCAGGACGGGGGCGACAGTGTTATGCTATGATGGACACTCACTTGAAGTTCCACGCAGAGTTTGTTAGTAGTCGAAGTACCATTACTCCTGTGGACCATTTGAAGATTATTTCTGATCACCTATATCCCTTCATGCTTGATATCTTCCGTAACAGTGACGGCATATTTCAACAGGATAACTGTCCGTTCCAAAAGACGTTAATTAATGCTGAGCTTACGTAAGCGTAAATTATTTTGGAAAATTGTCCCAGGAAAAACAGCAACCTATAAACATTATAACTTATTTCAATACACACAATCGTGATCACATATAATATTTTTATTTTTAGATGACCGGTTTCGATATTATAAAAGATCATCCTCAGATCTTATATTTCTTGATGACTGTAGGAACTGTAGACGTGGAGTACGTTCGTATGTTAAGGCGTGGAGAGCACTTCTCTTATAAGATCAAAACCGGTCATTTAAAAGTAAAAGTAAACAACTGTAATGCGATCATGTCTGTGTATGCTTTGAAGTAAGTCACGTTGATGTGTTGGCTACCACAATCACCTCGACGAACGCGATGTAGCACGCCTGGGACGCTATCGGTCGACAGCTTGGCGCCCACAGACAGCCGGTCCGTAATTTACGGGAATTGCCTGACCTGTGTGCGGTCAGCTCGTGCCTCGTACCTCCTAAGACCTACCAAAGACTTGTTGAACACACTCCGAACAGAACCTCTGCCATACTGCATCCCGAAGGTAAGCCAAAATGTTATTATGCAGATGGACATAATGGTTTAGAACACAGTACAGGGTGTTCCGAAACTATTCATTCTAAGGAATACAAGAGGCAGAGAACACCATAAAAATATACACTTATGCTCATAAATTAAGGATAATTGCAGAATGTGGTGTCACACAACGTGACACTATACAAAACTGGCGCTAATAGCATAGGCACATAGGGAACACACACAACACGGTATTGGTGATAAGTTGAGAAAACCGTCTAGAAACACATGTGATACAAAACGCCACTGTTTCCTTCGCTTGTACCGCGACATCAATATGGGAAATGATCACCTTGCACACGTACACAGGCCATACAACGGGTTGGCATAGTCTGCATCAGGTGGTCGAGAACCTGCTGGAGTATAGCCTCCCATTCTTGCACCAGTGCCTGTCGGAGCTCCTTAAGTGCCGTAGGGGTTGAAGATGTGCAGTGATACATCGCCCGAGAGCATCCCAGACGTGCTCGATGGGGTTTAGGTCTGGAGAACAGGCAGGCCACTTCATTCGCCTGATAACTTCTGTTTCAAGGTACTCTTCCACGGTGGCAGATTGGTGGGGCCGTGCGTTATCATCCATCAGCAGGAAGGTGGGACCCGTTCCCCTCTTGAAAAGGCGGACATATTGGTACAAAATGACGTCCCGATAAACGTGACCTGTTACAGTTGCTCTGTCAAAGAAATGCATAATCCCACCCCACACCATCAAACCAGAACCTCTATACAGGTCCCTTTGAAGGACATTAAGGCGTTGGTATCTGGTTCCTATTTCTAGCCAGATGAAAACCCTGTGGTAATCACTGCTCAGCTATACCTGGACCCGTCCGTGAACATATCCTGGGACCACTCTTCCAGTGACCATGTATTGTGTTCTTAGCACCAGGCTTTACAGGCTCTCCTGTGACCAGGGGTCAGTGGAATGCACCTTGCAGGTCTCCGGGTGAATAAACCATGTCTGTTCAGTCGTCTGCAGACTGTGTGTCTGGAGACAACTGTTCCAGTGGTTGCGGTAAGGTCCCGAGCAAGGATACCTGCAGTACTCCGTGGCCGTCTGAGGGCACTGATGGTGAGACATCGGTCTTCTTGTGGTGTTGTACACTGTGGAGGTCCCTACTGTAGGGCCTGGACAGATTTCCTGTCTGCTGGAATCGTTGCCTTAATCTTGAGATCACACTTTGTGACACACTGAGGGCCCGTTCTCCTACCTGCTGTTTTTGACCAGCCTCCAGTTGCTCTAGTATTCTAGCCCTCATAAAGTCATCAATATACACTCCTGGAAATTGAAATAAGAACACCGTGAATTCATTGTCCCAGGAAGGGGAAACTTTATTGACACATTCCTGGGGTCAGGTACATCACATGACCACACTGACAGAACCACAGGCACATAGACACAGGCAACAGAGCATGCACAATGTCGGCACTAGTACAGTGTATATCCACCTTTCGCAGCAATGCAGGCTGCTATTCTCCCACGGAGACGATCGTAGAGATGCTGGATGTAGTCCTGTGGAACGGCTTGCCATGCCATTTCCACCTGGCGCCTCAGTTGGACCAGCGTTCGTGCTGGACGTGCAGACCGCGTGAGACGACCCTTCATCCAGTCCCAAACATGCTCAATGGGGGACAGATCCGGAGATCTTGCTGGCCAGGGTAGTTGACTTACACCTTCTAGAGCACGTTGGGTGGCACGGGATACATGCGGACGTGCATTGTCCTGTTGGAACAGCAAGTTCCCTTGCCGGTCTAGGAATGGTAGAACGATGGGTTCGATGACGGTTTGGATGTACCGTGCACTATTCAGTGTCCCCTCGACGATCACCAGTGGTGTACGGCCAGGAGATCGCTCCCCACACCATGATGCCGGGTGTTGGCCCAGTGTGCCTCGGTCGTATGCAGTCCTGATTGTGGCGCTCACCTGCACGGCGCCAAACACGCATACGACCATCATTGGCACCAAGGCAGAAGCGACTCTCATCGCTGAAGACGACACGTCTCCATTCGTCCCTCCATTCACGCCTGTCGCGACACCACTGGAGGCGGGCTGCACGATGTTGGGGCGTGAGCGGAAGACGGCCTAACGGTGTGCGGGACCGTAGCCCAGCTTCATGGAGACGGTTGCGAATGGTCCTCGCCGATACCCCAGGAGCAACAGTGTCCCTAATTTGCTGGAGAGTGGCGGTGCGGTCCCCTACGGCACTGCGTAGGATCCTACGGTCTTGGCGTGCATCCGTGCGTCGCTGCGGTCCGGTCCCAGGTCGACGGGCACGTGCACCTTCCGCCGACCACTGGCGACAACATCGATGTACTGTAGAGACCTCACGCCCCACGTGTTGAGCAATTCGGCGGTACGTCCACCCGGCCTCCCGCATGTCCACTATACGCCCTCGCTCAAAGTCCGTCAACTGCACATACGGTTCACGTCCACGCTGTCGCGGCATGCTACCAGTGTTAAAGACTGCGATGGAGTTCCGTATGCCACGGCAAACTGGCTGACACTGACGGCGGCGGTGCACAAATGCTGCGCAGCTAGCGCCATTCGACGGCCAACACCGCGGTTCCTGGTGTGTCCGCTGTGCCGTGCGTGTGATCATTGCTTGTACAGCCCTCTCGCAGTGTCCGGAGCAAGTATGGTGGGTCTGACACACCGGTGTCAATGTGTTCTTTTTTCCATTTCCAGGAGTGTATGTTCTTTGAGCCATTTTCAACACACAGTCATCATTAGCACGTCTGAAAACGTCTGCACACATACTCGCTGCACCGTATTCTGACATGCACCAACACACCTCTGCGTATGTGGACTGCTGCCAGCACCACCGTGCAACGACCGCAGGTCAAATGCACCGCATGGTCATACCCCGAGGTGATTTAAACCCGCAAACCGCGCACCAGAGCGTTGTATCACCATGTATCAGTATTATCCTTAATTTATGAGCATGAGTGTATTTAGGTTTGGTACGTGTGGTCTCTGACTGTAGTCTATCATACTAGGGGCGATTTATAGAGAGGGTGATTTAGCTTGCTAATTAGTGCAGTGGCATTCACAGGAACTGCTCGAATACACTAACATTGGCCTTTATGTAGGCAGTAAGTCATCGGGGCATTACCTGTAATTTTACTCGAATGTCCACAGTGGTACCATCAGCGACTGTAATCCTAACGATGAGGTCTTTCTCTGTTTCCGCAATGGTTTCTCACACCACCTGTTTCATATACCTCCAGAAGAAGAAATGCAGACACATGAGATCAGGTGACCTGGGTGGGAAGGCCACTTTGCCACCCCGGCCGACCCTTGGTTTCTCAAACGTGGAACACAGATGATTCCGCACACCAATACTGAAATGGGCTGGCTCCCATCGTTCTGGAAGTACATCCTTTGTTTAACATTCAGAGGTATACGCAATATATTTTCCGCAAAGATTATATATGTCCGTCCTCTTAGGCGGAATGGGAGAATGTTTGGTCCCATCAACCTATCGCCGAGAATGCCGGCCCACAGCTTATCGCCGAATTGCACTTGTTGAGCACGATTTCGAGAACTCCGTGGATTGAAATGTGTCCAAACATGCGAATTGTTGATATTTTGTCAGTACACATTCCCAGTCAGCTACACAAACACACCAGTATACGTAGGCATTTCTAATGAAATATTTCCTAACCTTACAACTTCCCTGACACTAATACACTACTAGCCATCAAAATCGCTACACCACGAAGATGACGTGATAAAGACGCGAAATTTAACCGACAGAAAGAAAATGCCGTGATATGTAAATGATTAGCTGTTCAGAGCAGAATATGGAATCGGTGGGTTCAGGAGGGTAATAAGGAACGCCGTGCTGGATCCCAACGGCCTCGTATCACTAGCAGTCGAGATGACAGGCATCTTATACGCATGGCTGTAACGGATCGTGCAGCCACGCCACGATCCCTCAGTCAACAGATGGTGACGTTTGCAAGACAACAACCATCTGCATGAACAGTTCGACGACGTTTGCAGCACCATGGACTATCAGCTCGGAGATCATGGCTGCGGTTACCCTTGACGCTGCATCACAGACAGGAGCGCCTGCGATGGTGTACTCAACGACGAAACTGGGTGCACGAATGGCAAAACGTCATTTTTTCGGATGAATCCAGGTTCCGTTTACAGCATCATGATGGTCGCATCCGTGTTTGGCGACATCGCGGTGAACGTACATTGGAAGCGTGGATTCGTCATCCCCATACTGGCGTATCACCCGGCGTGATTGTATGGGGTGTCATTGGTTACACGTCTTGGTCACCTCTTGTTCGCATTGACGGCACTTTGAACAGTGGACGTTACATTTCAGATTTGTTACGACCCGTGGCTCTACCCTTCATTCGATCCCTGCAAAACCCTACATATCAGCAGGATAATGCACGACCGCATGTTGCAGGTCCAGTACGGGCCCTTCTGGATACAGCAAATGTACGACTGCTGTCCTGGCCAGCACATTCTCCAGATCTCTCAGCAACTGAAAACGTCTGCTCAATGGTGGCCGAGCTACTGGCTCGTCACAGTACGCCAGTCACTACTCGTGATGAGCTGTAGTATCGTGTTGAAGCTCCATGGGCAACTGTACCTGTACACGGCATCCAATCTCTGTTTGACTCAATCCCCAGGCGTATCAAGGCCGTTATTACGGGCAGAGGTGGTTGTTCTGGGTATTGATTTCTCAGGATCTATGCACCCAAATTGCTTGAAAATGTAATTACATGTCACTTATAGTATAATATATTTGTCCAATGAATACTCGTTTATCATCTGCATTTCTTCTTGTTGTAGCATATTTAATGGCCTGCAGTGTAGTTCACTTCAAAGACCATACGTTCCTTATCCAAATATATTTGTTTTGATGTTCTGCAGTTCCTGCATTAATTTGAACGAATAGTGTCGGAACACCCAGTATATACACTGCAGACAAAAACACTGGTATACCTGCCTAAAACAGTGTAGAGCCTCCGGGAGCACTCAGAAGTGCCGCAACACGACGTGACATGGACTCGACTACTGTCTAAAGCAGAGCTGGAGGAAACTGACACCATGGATCTTGCAGGGCTGCCCATAAATCCGTAACAGTATGAGGAGGTGGAGATCTCTTTTGAACAACACTTTGCAAGCCATCCCAGATATGTTCAGTAATGTTCGTCTTTGGGGCATTTGGTGGCCATCGGAAGTGTTTAAACTGAGAAGAATATTCGTGGAGCCACTCTGTAGCATTTCTGGACTTGTTGGTTGTCGCATTGTCTTACTGGAGTCGTCCAAGTCCATCGTAATGCACAATGGACATGAACGGATTCAAGTGATCAGACAGGATGCTTACGTACGTGTCACCTGTCGGAATGGTATCTAGACGTATCAGGAGTGCCATATCATTCCAACTGCACATGCCGGATACCATTATAGAGCCTCCATCAGCTTGAACAGTCCCCTGCTGGCATACAGGGTCCATGGAATCATGAGGTTCTCTCCATACCCCTACACGTTCATAATTTGAAACGAGACTCGTCCGACCAGGCAACATGATTCCAATCATCAACAGTCCAATGTCGGTGAAGGCATGTCCAGGTGAGGCGTAAAGCATTGTGTCGTGCGGTCATCGAGAGTACACGATTGGGCCTTCGGCTCCGAAAGCCCATATCGATGATGTTTCGTTGAATGGTTCGCACGCTGATACTTGTTGATGGCCCAACACTGAAATCTGCAGCAATTTGCGTAAGGGTTGCAGTTCTGTCACGTTGAAAGATTTTATCGAGTCGTCGTTGGTCCCGTTTTTGCAGAATCTTTTTTTCCGACCGCAGCGATGTTGGGGATTTGATGTTTCACAGGATTTCTAATATTTACAGTACATTCGAAAAATCGTCGTACAGGAAAATCCCCACTTCATCACTACCTAGGCGATGCTGTGTCCCATCGCTCGTGCGTCGACTATAACACCACGTTCAAACTCACTTAAATCTTGATAATCTGTCATTGTAGTAGCAGTAACCGATCCAACAACTGCGCCATACACTTGTTGTCTTATATAGACGTTGCCCACCTCAGCGCCGTATTCTGCCTGTTTACATATCTCTGTATGTGAATATGCTTACCTGCAACAGTTTCTTCAGCGCTTCAGTGTACGCTCTCTACGGATGAGTACATGGCCTTTTAAATTTTATTCGATAAAAGGTGTTTGATGCGATCAGACTCGAACACGGAGATCAATACTGACAGACTGAAGCTATGAGGCGATCGTGACACATAGCTGTAGAGCTCATTTGTTGCTACCATTCGCGCGAAAAGTGAGATTTTTGATGAATAATTTTGTATGCTAATGTACCAACGATCCCGTCTTTCCCTGTTGACTTGACGTAATGATATCGTGCTTGTCTCGATAACCTATTCTGCAGTACATTTATTAGGAGTTCAGTGCTGATTCGAGGAACAGCGCTCTGAATTTCGCTAATCTTCGGTGCATGTTGTATTTGTTACTGTCTAGGTCCTGTGTTTGTGGGGCGTGACAGGTGGTACAGTTGTTAATCAACTTGGCACCCATCATAGATTAAATTCTTTTTCCCAAGAAATTTCAGGTGAATGCCGTCAAGCGTTTCTTTGTTTTTGGTTTTTTTTTTTTTTCAATCCATGTAGATCTCGTATTCAGTTCAAGATAATCAAAGTGATTTATTCCTTCACGCCTAATGTAGTGGAGCTCGACGGAACCTTTATTTCTAACCACTTACGTTTCTTACCTTCTAACAAACCCTACCGGTTTGCGATTTATGCATAGCTAAACGATTATTGCAACAAACATAATGTGTGTTGGTTAGAACATTTTGAGACAGAATGAAAGCAGTGGAGCCTACCGAGTGAGAAAAGGAATTAGTGACGAAGGTAAAACACGTTGGCACTATGTTATATCTCGGTCACCTCACTCGCACCCACAGAATGCCTTGCCAATGCAGTAAAGCCTACACTGGTCAGACGACGCACAAAGTGAGTGAGTGATGGGTTGAACATGATCGCCACACTTGCCTTCTGCAGCCGAAAAAAGTCACCCACAGCCGAGCATTGAATTTCCACAGTACAGTCCTTCGATTACTCTGTCACTGAAATCTTGGGCTCGATGAGATACTTCTGGGCCGCGCGGCCGCTACGGTCGCAGGTTCGAATCCTGCCTCGGGCATGGTTGTGTGTGATGTCCTTAGGTTAGTTAGGTTTAAGTAGTTCTAAGTTCTAGGAGACTGATGACCACAGCAGTTAAGTCCCATAGTGCTCAGAGCCATTTGAACCAATTTTTGATACTTCTGGGACTCAGTTATAAAGTAGAAATACGTTTATATCAAGGTCTTATAAACTGTGATGGCGGCTTTCAACTGGATACTAGAAAGTATCAGATAGATAATAACTAGATAGACTATATAATGGTAAGACAGAGATTTAGGAACCCAGGTTTAAATTGTGAGACATTTCCAGGGGCAGATGTGGACTCTGACCACAATCTATTGGTTATGAACTGTAGATTAAAACTGAAGAAACTTCAAAGAGGTGGGAATTTAAGGAGATGGGACCTGGATAAACTGAGAAAACCAGAGGTTGTAGCCCGCATCTCGTGGTCGTGCGGTAGCGTTCTCGCTTCCCACGCCCGGGTTCCCGGGTTCGATTCCCGGCGGGGTCGGGGATTTTCTCTGCCTCGTGATGGCTGGGTGTTGTGTGCTGTCCTTAGGTTAGTTAGGTTTAAGTAATTCTTAGTTCTAGGGGACTGATGAGCGTAGCAGTTAAGTCCCATAGTGCTCAGAGCCATTTGAACCAGAGGTTGTACAGAGTTTCAGGGAGAGCATAAGGGAACAATTGACAGGAATGGGGGAAAGAAATACAGTAGAAGAAGAATGGGTAGCATTGAGGGATGAAATAGTGAAGGCATCAGAGGATCAAGTAGGTAAAAAGACGAGGGCTAGTAGAAATCCAAGGTTAACAGAAGAAATATTGAATTAAATTGATGAAAGGAGAAAATATAAAAATGCAGCAAATGAAGCAGGCAAAATGGAATACAAACGTCTCAAAAATGAGATCGACAGGAAGTGCAAAATGGCTAAGCAGGGATGGCTAGAGGACAAATGTAAGGATGTAGAGGCCTATCTCACTAGGGTTAAGATAGATACTGCCTACAGAAAAATTAAAGAGAGCTTTGGAGAAAAGAGAGCCACTTGTATATCAAGAGCGTTGATGGAAACCCAGTTCGAAGCAAAGAAGGGAAAGCAGAAAGGTGGAAGGAGTATGTAGAGGGTCTATACAAGGGCGATGTACTTGAGGACAATATTGTGGAAATGGAAGAGGATGTAGATGTAGATGAAGATTAAATGGGAGATATGATACTGCGTGAAGAGCATGACAGAGCACTGAAAGAAATAAATCGAACACGGCCCCGGGAGTAGGCAACATTCCATTAGAACTACTGATAGCCTTGGGAGAGCCAGCCCTAATAAAACTCTACCATTTTCTGAGCAAGATGTATGAGACGGTCCAAATACCCTCAGACTACTAGAAGAATATAACAATTCCAATGCCAAAGAAATCAGGTGTTGACACATGTGAAACTTACCGAACTATCAGCTTAATAGGTCACGACTGTAAAATACTAACGCGAATTCTTTACAGACGAATGGAAAAACTGGTAGATGCCGACCGCGGGGAAGATAAGTTTGAATTCCGTAGAAATGTTGGAACACATCAGGCAGTACTGACTCTACGACTCATCTTATATTAAGGAAAGGCAAACCTACGTTTCTAAAATTTGTAGACTTAGAGAAAGCTTTTAACAATGTTGACTAGAATGCTCTCTTTCAAATTCTGAAGGTGACAGGGGTAAAATACAGGGAGCGAAAGGCTATTTACAATTTGTACAGAAACCAGATGAAAGATATAAGAGTCGAGGGACATGAAAGGGAAGCAGTGGTTGGGAAGGGAGTGAGACAGGATTGTAGCCTCTCCCCGATGTTATTCAATTCCAATCTGTATATTGAGCAAGCAGTAAAGGAAACAAAAGAAAAATTCGGAGTAGGTATTAAAATCCACTGAGAAGAAATAATAACTTTGAGGTTTGTCGATGACATTGTAATTCTGTCAGAGAGAGCAAAGGACTTGGAAGAGCAGTTGAACTAAATAGATTGCGTCATGCAATAGGTTATGAGATGAACATTAACAAAAGCAAAACGAGGATGATTGAATGTAGTCGTATTAAGTCGGGTGATGTTGAGGGAATTAGATTAGGAAATGAGACACTTAAAAGTACTAAAGGAGTTTTGCTATTTGGGGAGCAAAATAACATGATGGTCGAAGTAGAGAGGATTTAAATGTAGACTGGGAATGGCAAAGAAAGCGTTTCTGAAGAAGAAAAATTTGCTAACATCGAGTATAGATTTAAGTGTAAGGAAGTCGTTTCTGAAAGTATTTGTGTGGAGTGTAGCCATGTATGGGGGTGAAACATGGACAATAAATAGTTTGGACAAGAAGAGAATAGAAGCTTTCGAAATGTGGTGCTACAGAAGAATGCGAAAGATTAGCTAGGTAGATCACATAAATAATGAGCATGTATTGAACAGAATTGGGGAGAAGAGGAGTTTGTGGCACAACTTGGTTAGAAGAAGGGATCGGTTGGTAGGACATGTTCTGAGACATCAAGGGATGACCAATTTAGTACTGGAGGGCAGCGTGGAGGGTAAAAATCGTAGAGGGAAACCAAGAGATGAATATACTAAGGAGATCCAGAAGAATGTAAGTTGCAATAGATACTGGGAGATGAAGAAACTTGCACAGGATAGAGTAGCATGGAGAGCTGCATCAAACCAGTCTCAGGATTGAAGACCACAACAACTGCAAGGCGTGGGACCCGGTGATATATTTAATTTCATCACAAAGAAAACGTTTTATAACCTATGACACGTATAGCAACATAGTTTATTCCTTTTGACAGCTGAATTTTAAATGGCTTTGAGCACTATGCGACTCAACTTCTGAGGTCATCAGTCGCCTAGAACTTAGAACTAATTAAACCTAACTAACCTAAGGACATTACACACATCCATGCCCGAGGCAGGATTCGAACTTGCGACCATAGCGGTCGCTCGGTTCCAGACTGTAGCGTCTAGAACCGCACGGCCACTCCGATCGGCAGCTGAATTTTAAGTCAGCGAATGCGCATTCCGACATGAGAGCGCATGTAGTACGTCATTACGCCTGCGCACCATAGCTGGAGCATTATCAGAAGAGGCCGAGTGTCACTGAGGCCGCTCATGTAGTGACTGTCTTTGCGCATGCGTCTACGCGCCAATTATTGTACACATGTAACGATGCGAACTAGTAATCTACAGTGCAAACCACTCACCTGGAGATGGCTGAATGGTTTTAAGTCGAAATATCGTGGCAAGAAGTTGACGTCATCCGGCCGCAATCCCGGAACATCATGGAATCCTCTACACGCTAGATAAATTTCAAGAATCACTTGCCTCTGATGTTTACAAATATCTCCATCTTTGTACCACAGCATAAGACCTGTGAGGATGAAAGGTCTGTATTACCCTAGAAAGCAATTCGTATCTTTGTGTTAACATTTATCATATATCCTTTTATATTGTCAATGGGAAGATACACGATCCTTTGATTTAAAACGAGTGTGGATAAAAGTCAACGTCAAGATCGCAAATTTTCTGTAATAACTTCCGGCTTCGACTTACTACAGTGACGTCTCCACATCTAAAACTACAGAGAAATGTGTATAAATAGTGAACAATAAAAATACATAACACCTGAATTTCATATTTAAACTGCTGTTCAGTGTGTTTCACCCATTACACATCGTTGTATTTTTTTAGATCAAAATCAGCCTAGTAAAATAAAAAATCCTCCAAGCGTAACGGGAAACTATTAAAGCGTAACACAATAAAAATATGAAAAATGTATGATGAGTAATACGAAGTACCTTAACTAAAGTGAAAATTGTAGATGGTAACGTAAACTGACAACGTTAATCACTAATCAAATGTTGTTACAGTGCCCATTTTGCCGCACATATGTACAAACGAAGGACACCAATGACACTTGCATTGTCCATGAGTAGATGTAAACAAGACATCATTTCTAATATTCGTATCAGAAAGAAGGAAGTGTCTGTGTGACAGCTGTCAACCAACTGGCTGAGGTGTAGCATCACGGCTACACGAAATTTTTGCCCACCAGACAGCGCTACCGTCCAGCTAATTTGATGCAGATATAACCCCCAATATGAAAAAGGATATTAATATAAAGAAAATTATTTATAAATATACATTATAAAATTGTATTCATATCAGTACGTCTCTAGTAAATAAACATTGACAATTATCTGTTCATTAAATAATAAAAAGCAGGAAGTATTGAATGTCAGGGAATTACAATTAGTCATAACACTATTATAAATACGAAAACTATGACAATACTACTGACGAAAAATATAAATTTGCAATTTTGAGTATTAGGACGTAATCGTAACCCGAAATTTAGGTGGCTAACCAACAGTAGTATAAACGAACCACTATGTGTTATTGAATATAGAATGTAATCTCAAAAAACAAGAATTTTATCAGATGGCCTTATGCTCAGCTATCTGCTACAGAATATAACATGAACTGCTGACATGTACAATATATATCAAAATACAATAAGCCGATGACAAATGATCAACATTCCAGTTTATTTTGTAATATGCATAATGTATTACAAAAGAAATTAGTTTTTCTTTAAAAGGAAGTTGATAATGGAACCTAATATTATCTTTTTAATCAGTCTTGCTGTAGATTCCTAATTATCATTCTCTCCTGAATTATAAAAGGGTTATTAGCGTGTTAAAGAGTTGTGTCTTAAGAGCATATGATTCCGTTTACTCTTTGTGAGAAACTAATTTGTGTTTGCTACTTTGAAGAATCATTTGAGGTTGATAAATCAGTTACAACTTTTTGGAACAATATATGTAGTCTACATCCCTGAATTATTTCGTGCAAACCAGGTCACTTCATTGATTATCGTTACTTAAAGCAAGCTACATAATGACACTCTGCCATATTGTGTGTACTTGTGGCCACTGTCTTTGTCACGTAAATGCTCTAGACGGGTCGAACAGATAAATAAATTATTTCCATTCTGAAACGCTTAGTCATATAGCGAACCTACTTTTTGGGGACATAAAGTTTCATATGTCACTCCACAGCTTAATAATTGAGGTCGTTAATTAACAACTCGTGGTAGTGTTTCATAGTTACATAGATACGCATACACTCTTTACAGGGCGACATTGTCTTTTACCTTACATACTTCTTCTTTATGGATATAGCTCAACTATACCTTGGTTTGATTCCAAGATGGCTGGATAACCACCCTCACGATTCGAAATAAAGCTGTGGCACACCGCTTCCCTCCGTGAAATTCCCATAATTGTCAGCGCGATTAGGTTCTATCCATTTGATTTTATGAAACGTCCAAAATACCGAAATGAGATTTTCGTCAGATGACACCAGACACAGGGCATATAAATCTGTTCCATGGCTAATATACATAACTCCTGTATCAACCTTGCTATTGAAGGAATTATGGCTATTTTAATGGGACCTTACATTATTTTCAATGCCATTCTTGAAAACATGTGTACAGTGATTTAACGCTCGTTAACTTTTCGCCGAAACACTCGAGAAAAATGCAAAATTTAATAGGCAACGCACCGGATTGTTTGTTGTTTTTGTTTTCGGACCGGGGGGGGGGGGGGGGGGGGCGCTCTCTTGCCAGGCTCCGCCGCTGTGTTAAGCTTGTTGACTGTGCACGTCTTTCCACAAAAAATCTTTTCACCCAAACGTAACTACGTACATACACTCCTGGAAATTGAAATAAGAACACCGTGAATTCATTGTCCCAGGAAGGGGAAACTTTATTGACACATTCCTGGGGTCAGATACATCACATGATCACACTGACAGAACCACAGGCACATAGACACAGGCAACAGAGCATGCACAATGTCGGCACTAGTACAGTGTATATCCACCTTTCGCAGCAATGCAGGCTGCTATTCTCCCATGGAGACAATCGTAGAGATGCTGGATGTAGTCCTGTGGAACGGCTTGCCATGCCATTTCCACCTGGCGCCTCAGTTGGACCAGCGTTCGTGCTGGACGTGCAGACCGCGTGAGACGACGCTTCATCCAGTCCCAAACATGCTCAATGGGGGACAGATCCGGAGATCTTGCTGGCCAGGGTAGTTGACTTACACCTTCTAGAGCACGTTGGGTGGCACGGGATACATGCGGACGTGCATTGTCCTGTTGGAACAGCAAGTTCCCTTGCCGGTCTATGAATGGTAGAACGATGGGTTCGATGACGGTTTGGATGTACCGTGCACTATTCAGTGTCCCCTCGACGATCACCAGTGGTGTACGGCCAGTGTAGGAGATCGCTCCCCACACCATGATGCCGGGTGTTGGCCCTGTGTACGGTCGTATGCAGTCCTGATTGTGGCGCTCACCTGCACGGCGCCAAACACGCATACGACCATCATTGGCACCAAGGCAGAAGCGACTCTCATCGCTGAAGACGACACGTCTCCATTCGTCCCTCCATTCACGCCTGTCGCGACACCACTGGAGGCGGGCTGCACGATGTTGGGGCGTGAGCGGAAGACGGCCTAACGGTGTGCGGGACCGTAGCCCAGTTTCATGGAGACGGTTGCGAATGGTCCTCGCCGATACCCCAGGAGCAACAGTGTCCCTAATTTGCTGGGAAGTGGCGGTGCGGTCCCCTACGGCACTGCGTAGGATCCTACGGTCTTGGCGTGCATCCGTGCGTCGCTGCGGTCCGGTCCCAGGTCGACGGGCACGTGCACCTTCCGCCGACCACTGGCGACAACATCGATGTACTGTGGAGACCTCACGCCCCACGTGTTGAGCAATTCGGCGGTACGTCCACCCGGCCTCCCGCATGCCCACTATACGCCCTCGCTCAAAGTCCGTCAACTGCACATACGGTTCACGTCCACGCTGTCGCGGCATGCTACCAGTGTTAAAGACTGCGATGGAGCTCCGTATGCCACGGCAAACTGGCTGACACTGACGGCGGCGGTGCGCAAATGCTGCGCAGCTAGCGCCATTCGACGGCCAACACCGCGGTTCCTGGTGTGTCCGCTGTGCCGTGCGTGTGATCATTGCTTGTACAGCCCTCTCGCAGTGTCCGGAGCAAGTATGGTGGGTCTGACACACCGGTGTCAATGTGTTCTTTTTTCCATTTCCAGGAGTGTATATTCGAAGTAGCGTATTTAAGTCCCTTCTGCTACTCTATAAATTAACATATAATTTTATTTACAGCAATCTTAGGTGGTCTTCTACGACATATAAAATAGGACAAAAAGGAAATATGTCTTATTTATTAACGCAGACCTAATAGGGGTCTTCAGTAAGTTATGAAAAATATGTTTATCTGACACCAGTTCGGTTTTATTTAGCATTCAAAGCTCTTTCGGCTGCGAAACTCAGTTATTCAACATAAAGTCCGTTCAATATGACGGCCTCACACCACCTCAGTGGTAGGTTCTGTTTCCTCGCATGGTACTACTCTACTGGCGGTCGTCGGAACCAACTCTTGCTGCATCAATAGACTCTCCATCTTCCACGCACTGCTTTCCGTGAAGCGCCTCCTTCATTGGTCCAAACAGATGGAATTCGGAACGGTCTGTAGGGTGGATGAGGAAGAACAGATCACTGTAGTTTCATGAACTCCTCTCGGGTGCGCAGACATGTGTGTCACGTCGTGCTTTTTCCTGGAGGAGAAGAAAAATGTTCGCTGAAGTCGTTTCCCCAATTTACTGGGGGTAACCCAATACACTTCAGAGTTAATCGTTGCGCCATGAGGGAGGACATCAGAGAGAATAACCAACGTGTCCAATTGTGCAACGAGGTTTTTGTTTCTGATCCTTCGGTCACCTCGAACGAGAGTGTCCGCGCTTTCCAACACTGCAAGAGTCACATCTGGTGCTGTCGGCCGCCATGCGGGAGATCGGACAGGTTTGCACGAACTTGTTGCGATGACAGATGCCTTGCCCAACGACTCACCATGCTTTTCTTCACTGCCAGGTCCCCATAGACGTTCAGCAAGCGCCTGTGACTAACTGCTGCGCATGGCAAATTCATCAAAGAAACTCAATGACGTCTCGCCGCTTCGAAAACACCTCCGTCACAGACGGTATTTGGAAGGCTACGTATAGCGCTGCTACCTATCGTAACTTCATGAAACTATAGCGGCTAAAACAAGGATATTTCACGATATCCTACAACAAATTCTGCATTTTTTCAAACGAAATTGGTCGAGACAAAATTGCATTAATTATTGAAAGCCGATTTCTCGCTGCATATGACGACACCCCACACAGCTAACATGGCAATACCTGGTTCCGGCAGCCTCGCTTTTTAATTTAACACATGGCTCATAAACGTGTGCTAAAATTCTTCGTCTCCATCTCCTCCATGTTAATTTTATCAGATAGAAGGAACATTTTTTTCTAAAACCATTAAACATATTGCTCTGAAATTTAGACTACATGTTCAGTGAACATTTCTCTACAAGGTTATAAGGCCATGTTAAGAAATATTCATTGGTCTTTGTTTTACAATTTTTTTAAACAGATGCTTATTTTTTTCTCTATAATTTTGCACTTTTTCTTCTATAACTCTTGAATTATACAATATTTTTTTACAATTTGTTACAAAAATGAAGGAAATGAACTAAACAATATTCCATATAAACTTCATTGATATACTGTTAGCCGTTTTTGAGAAAATGTTCCTCAAAGATGAAAATTTTAAAGTTGCAGGAAATGGCTTCCAAAGTTTTTTAATACATTCCTGCCCCATATGATGGATTATCAGCATCCTCTTCTTTTTCCAGTGTTATGTTCCTTTTCACTGGTCTTTTCTTCCCTTTTGCTGCATGTTGTAGGCTTTTGTCTCTTCTTCCTACACCTCTTAGTCTTTCATCATCAATTAGGCCCATTGTGGAAATGGTGTTGTGTCCTGGTTGAAAAGCTAAACGTTTCAGCACATCACATTTGATAATGTTTCCTTCATTCTACGTTGCCACTGCATCATACACTTCAAAATGCTATGTTTTTATCTGTACAAACACTCTTTTGGGAATCCTAATCCAAATTAAATTATTTAAATTTTCATTTGGATTTTGTGTTTTCCCATGTAAACACTTTTCCAATGAACTTGGCTGTGACAAATCTCTGAATATGGGCTTAATTACATAAATTGCAGCATTTGGCAAACTGTTTTTATGGGCATTTTTATGGGCATATTCCTTTCCTGATTGGTACTTACACCATGAATCATCACCTTTGGGGCACAGTGCGTGTTGTGTTCGCTCATTTGTTGATGCAGTATGAAAAATTAATGACCTTACTGCTCTCCTCATATGCTCAATTCTTCTTGTATTTTGCCTAATTGCACATCCATAATACCTTTTCAATCTATCAATTGCTTCATCTGTCAATCTTCCTCTTCCTCCATGGACTTACCATCAATGACCTTCTGGGATCCTAGCGTCTGCGAGCGAGCCCCCATGTGCTTCTGCACATGTCCAATGCACTCCTGTTTTTTAATGTGAATTTCATTGCCATAAGGTTTGAGTTCCTATACAGCTTTGTATCCTTCAGAATTACCATCTCCTAGATAGTATATCGTACATTATACCACTCCTGTGAACTGGAAAAAATTGCTTTCACTCCCTCTACTTCCATCGCTCCACTCGTGCTGTGGAAATTTGCTTCACTACTTTCACTATGTTCGTCCTTGGTACTGCCCTTACATCTACAATGTTTTGAGAGAATAGCAGCATCAGTTACTTTCCAGCTGTCTCCACTGGTGGCTGCCACAACTCCATTCAGAGATTTATTACCTCTACGATGCCATGATCCATCTAAAGCAACAGTTAAATGTCTACAGTTTTCATTATCTGTCACAGTTTCTTCAGCTGCTTTCTTCATGGTTGCTTGAGCAATATCTTCAGCAAAGATCCCACCAATTCATTATTAATTCCAAACTTGGTTGGTGGTTTTGGCAAGTTCATAATTACACATAATATTGTCCCTGCAGCACTGCCCTTGCCAATGCAACGCAAGCCATACACTAGCCTAATATTTATATCATAAACCTTCTTTCCACTGTTACCACTACGAGGAATACTGTTAGAATTAGAAAACGAAACTTCTGCAGCACGTTTGTTACACTTCAATAACATTTTACATGCCAAACCAATGTGTGAAGTTATTTTCAATTCCAGGCCACTTTCTTTGCAAACTTGGTATAATATGCTATGTTTCAAAATATTATAGAGCAAGGAAATGTTAATTATTTCATTCACATCATTACTGTCACTTTCATAGTTTTCAAATCCCCGGTGAAGCAGTCTGAGCAGCATCTACCATCGAAACAACAAAAGATTTCTTCTTCCACTCATTGTGCCTTTTCTTAGACACTCGATTGCTGAAACGGGGCATATTGATATCCACAAACCAAATAGGTAAAACAGGTAGGAGCAAAATTCGTCAAATACGCAAAATTGAACAGCTAAACAACACAAAGCAAACTCCACAAGTCAACACACACGGTATAGCGTTTATGTTTACCGATATGAGCAGTCACTTGTCACAGAGATAAAGCCATACAACTTTGGAAAACAAAACTCTGTCTAATTCCGCAAAGATAATCGCGGCGCCGTCAGAGGTGACATGCCAAGT
This sequence comes from Schistocerca cancellata, assembly GCF_023864275.1. NCBI lineage: Eukaryota > Metazoa > Arthropoda > Insecta > Orthoptera > Acrididae > Schistocerca > Schistocerca cancellata. Next base: position 613,322,483 of record NC_064630.1, on the reverse strand, counting down.
GGCTACAACCGTTTACACGGCGCGTCAACTTTGCAGCGATAAAAAACACACTTAGAATTCACTTAGAAGTGTGAAACATGATTGTTTTATTCAGAAAACTCCAAATAATTTTATAATGAAAAAAAAACAAAAAACGTTAGTTTTGTAATTTTCATCGTTCCGGCTCCCCTTAATAAGCATTAAATCACCCTACACTCCTTTGCAAGAACTTTCGGATGCGTCGTTCCACAAAAAGAAAATCAGGGAAGTGGTAGTGGCACTCGCGCTTTGAGGATTCTCTATAAACTTAATTATGGTTCATCCAGGCCGGAAATTGAAAATCCCGACGATTTTTGCCTGTTTCCGACATCAGTATTGGTGAGATACCGGTCTCGGAAATTGAAAGACTTTCTAGAACGTTTTAATTTTAAGTTTAAACGTTTTGCTTAATTTAGTATTCTAATTTTTCTTTTAGTTTATTAGTTTTGGAGTTATATCAATATGCAATGCTAATTGACAAATGCAGATTCGTTGACTTCGTCTGCTTCCGTTCCTGTCACGATTAGTGGTAGTATGTGATGGAAGTCTCCCGAGAAAGAAACGCAACAGAGGGCCATAGGATTATGATTGTTACTAAAATGTCTAATTGTTCTGTATAATGCTTCTAACTTTATGGGATATAGGAAAGCCATCCCTGGTAATGAAGTGCAAACCAGCATCAGTTACCAGCATAACTTCGCTCTGAAACATTCCAGATGCTGCACGTGTCGTAGAAATATGATGTCAGAGAAGATTTGTGTGTAAAATGAGCAGTTCGTAAAGGATCTTCCTACCTATCAACAGCGTGGCGCAGTAGTCGAGCCACCTTACGATATCTCCACTAGGTGGCAAAGGCATTAGTTATTAGTTAGCACGAAATATTTCTAATTTATCCACACAAACCTTACTGGTGAATCACTGTACATATTACGAATTATGAATGCCATGTAAGTTTGTAACAGTAAAAGAAATTATATAATTACAAATCAACGATTGTCGGATTCTTTTCCCTTAGTTGCATTGTGACACCTAGATCCTTATCAAAATTAATCATTCTAGTACCCTATAGGTTTCAATGGGTGGGTTTGCGAGTATCAAAAATGTCTGTATCTTTTGATAGCATTTACTTCGAAGCTTACCTTTTTACGTACCCAAGGGACCGTAGACCTTAGTATGTGACAGAAATTTCAACTTGATACCTATATCCGTTCCTGAGAAAATGGAGTCTTAACAGTTGGACGGACGACAGATAGACAGACGGATGGACCAGAACGTGAACTTCTAAGGGTTCCATTTTTAACGATTTGTGTATTATCGTTTCCCCAGAATATCGTATAGGTATCTATATTCACCAAATAAAAGGGATACGTTTCTTAGAGGGTTCCCTCTTCCGTATGCAGTGGATGAACCGAACACAATAGACGAAACTTCGTATGTTATTTTCGTACAAGGGCCCGTGGTCTCAGGTGAAATTCGAGCTTACCCTGTACAATAATCAAGTGGTGAATTTCGCAACTACCAGCGCGAGTGTATTATAACTTTCCGTATTTCCTTGGTAGTACACCGTACCGAAGTTGCTCGCAGGGCTTGCTTCTACATCTACATCCGTATTCTTATTCTGCAAACCACTGTGAAGTGCACGACAGAGAGTACTTTCCTTTGTACCAGTTAATAGGTTTTCTTCCCGTTCCATTCACGTGTGCTGTGCGGGAGGAATGATTTATTAAACTGTATTTAATTAATCTAAACATATTCTCATGGCTCCTAAGAGAGCAATGCATAGGGGATTGTGGTGTATCATTTAAAGCCAGTTCTTGAAACTTTGTGAGTAGGCTTCCTCGGATTAGTTTGCGTCTATCCTGAAGTGTCTTTCTTTCAGCATCTGTCTCACACTACATCACTGGTCAAATAACTCTGTGACCGTTCGTGCTGCCCTCCTCTGTGTACCTTTAATATCCTCTGCTAGTCCTGTTTGGTATCTGTTGAGCAATATTCAGGGATGGGTGGTACGAGTCATTTTTAAGTATCTTCTCCATTGTTCTACCAATTCACCTAAGTCTGCCAACTGCTTTTCCTACGACTGAACCTATGTGATCGTTGCATTTCATATCTCTACAAACTGTTACATCCAGTATTTGTATGAGCTGACCGATTCCAAGTGTGACTCATTCATATTGCAGCCACCGGACACTACCTTTTTTTCGTTTAGTGCAGTGAACAATTTTATATATTTCCACATTTACATCAAGTTGACAACGTTTGCCCATTTTGAAATCTTATCAAGATCTGACAATGTTTTACAGCATTTTTCAGACAGTACTTCATTATAAGTAAATCAGGAAATGCATATCTACGAAAAAGCTTAAGGTCACTATTAATATTGTTCGCAAGGTAATTAATATACACTAGTCACAGTAAGGGTCGCAAAACACTTCTCTTGGGCACATCCGGAGTTACTTCTACATCCGTTGATGACCCTCCATCCCAGATAACATGCCACGTCCTCCCTACCAAAAATTCCTCAATCCAGTTACAAACCTCGCTTGATACACCATGTGATCGCACTTCTGGAAATATGCGTGGACGTGGTACTGAGCGAAGTGCTTTTTGGGAATCGAGAAATACTACACCTGCATGGATGCTCTGATCCAAGACTTTCAGGATGTCACGTGAGAAAAATGCGAGTTGAGTTGTCAGATAATTGATGTTCTCGGCCTGCTCATTGCTGACTTAGAACTAGACTCGTTTCATATCCCTGGACGCTGTCTTTCATGATGAGATTTTCGGACCTCGGTGTGTTTATGAATGAATGGTGAATGCATGAATTGAGCTTTGTTCTCAAGTTGACAAGTTCATTAACAACTTGACATTGCAGGCGCTTGACCAGGTGCAGAGATGTCACTCCACTGGAGGCTGGCTTCGAGACGCGGAGCTGCCGACTGACTGGTAGTGTTACGTAACCAGCTAGAGGGCGACTAGAGAACAGCCCGAGCAGTGCTTTCTCCACGCTCCCTGGCTCGAAGCGTATCTGGACAACTTGTTGACCTCGACCCAGACAAGCGCTACTGAATGCTTTGAAGCTGTCGTTCGCTCAAAGTCGAACTTCTTCTCTCGCTTCTCAAGAAGTCGTCTGTACTATTACGTAAACAGAGATGGCAGTTTAATGGTGATACCAGAAATTTCGAAAAAATTCTTGGCCGATTTACTTCAAATTTTCAAATGATTTTGTAGTAAACTTTCTGACGGACATAGGCTACACATTTTTAAATGCATACGATGTACAAATATACAGGGTGAGTTACTAACTACTGTCACCTAGAATAACTCCAGAAGTATGAAAGCAGTTGAAACGTTTGTGGGACAAATGTTGCATGTGACAATGCGGGCCGTAATATGACGTTAGTTTTTTGTTGCTAGGTGTTGTATTGCGAAACCGTCGAATGCTGTTTAAATGTCAATGGCACGTTAGATGGATACGCCGTATTCGGCGAATATTTACTATTTTCACGATATACGAGAAAGAAATGTCAGAGCATGTTCTTCGACAAGTGCCGAAATGATAAGGAATACCACTTTATCCATGATAAGAAGAGTGCAGCGCTGCATTTTTACCACTGTCATCACTGCCAACACCTTCTGTAAATGGACGTTCATGCAACCTTTTTGACCTTCGTTGACCTTCAAAGACCGCAAAAGTCTCGAAGTTTTTGGTAGATTTACTTCTAATTTGTACTTGATACCCTAATAAACGTTGCAACAGACATAAGGTGCATATTATTAACATAAATGCCCTATAAATCTACACATATAACAAAAAAGGACGTATGTATGTACGTTCCACATCTCCTGCACTGGGCTGATTTAAAACGAATCTTGTCGTATATTGCTGATGTCATTAACAATGAGATGCGTCTAAAACTGCCTCATCATGCATGACATTTACATTTATTATTTCTGTACTGCTAGGTCCATTCGCAATAAATTTCGCCTACAGTATCCGCATATGCCGCTAAATACATCTCCGAAATTATATTAGGATACCACACTTAGTTCACGAGATATGACTTCATAAACACTGAGATAAGTGACAAACGGCCGCGTCGTGTACGGCTATAAATTTATTACTTCTTTGCTAGCAGCTCCATTCGCAACATATTACGCAGTAAGTATCGACGTATGGCGCTGAGTGTACCTACACAAATACACTATTGTACGACAATGATGTAGTTTAAGAGATTAATTTTTTTGAGTCATCAGTCTTGTGACTGGTTTGATTTGGCCCGTCACGAATTCCTCTCCTGCGCCAACCTCTTCATCTCAAAGTAGCACTTGCAACCTACGTCCTCAATTTTTTGCTGGATGTATTTCAATCTGTCTTCCTCTACAGTTTTTTCCCTCTACAGCTCCCTCTAGTACCTTGGAAGTCATTCCCTGCTGCCTTAAGAGATGTCCTATCATCATGTCCCTTCTTTTTTTCAGTGTTTTCCACATACTCCTTTCCTCTTATGTTCTTCGTAGAACCTCTTCATTTCTTACCTTATCAGTCCACCTAATTTGCAACATTCGTCTGTACCACCGCATCTCAAACGCTGCGATTCTCTTCTGTTTCGGTTATCCATCAGTCCATGTTTCACTACCGTACAATGCTGTGTTCCAAACGTAAATTCTCACAAATTTGTTCCTCAAATCAAGGCCTGTGTTTGATGCAAGTAGACTTCTCTTAGCCAACAACGCCCTTTTAGCCATTACTAGTCTGCTTTTGATGTTCTCCTTGCACTGTCCGTCAGCGATTATTTTGCTGTCTAGGTAGCAGAATTCCTTAACTTCATCCACTTCGTGACCATCAATCCTGATGTGAAGTTTCTCACTGTTCTCATCTATGCTACGTCTCATTACTTTTATGTTTTCAGATTTACTCTAAATCCATATTCCGCACTCATTAGATTGTTCATTCCATTCAGCAGATCATGTAACGGTTCTTCAGTTTCACTGAGGATAGCAGTTTCATCAGCGAACCACATCATTTTACCTTGAATTTTAATTCCACTCCTGAACCGTTATTTTATTTCCATCATTGCTTCTTCGATGTGCAGATTGAACAGTAGAGGCAAAAAACTACGTCCCTATCTTGCACCGTTTCTAATCCGAACACTTTGGCTCTTGTACATATTTCGTATTACCTGTTTCTCTCTGTATCTTACCTCTCTTTTCCGCAGAATTTTGAACATATTGCACCATTTTACATCGTTGACCGCTTTTCCAGGTCGACAAATCCTATGAATGTGTCTTGATTTTTCTTACGTCTTGCTTCTGTTACCAACTGGAATGTCATAATTGCCTCTGTGGTGGCTTTACCTTCCCTAAAGGCAAACTCGTCGCCATCTAACACATCCTCAATTTTTTTCATTTTACATCGTTGACCGCTTTTCCAGGTCGACAAATCCTATGAATGTGTCTTGATTTTTCTTACGACTTGCTTCTGTTACCAACTGGAATGTCAGAATTGCCTCTGTGGTGGCTTTACCTTCCCTAAAGGCAAACTCATCGCCATCTAACACATCCTCAATTTTTTTCATTCTTCTGTATATTATTCTTGTCAGCAACTTGGATGTATGAGCTGTTAAGCTGATTGTGCGATAATTCTCGCAATTGTCAGGTCTTACAGTCTTCTGAATTGTGTGGATGATATTTTTCTGAACCTCAGATGGTTTGTCCCCAGACTCATACATTCTACGCATCAACGTGAATAGTCGTTTTGTTGTCACGTCCCCTAAGAATTTTAGATATTCTGATCGAATGTTATCTACCCCCTTCTGCCCCATTTGATCTTAAGTTCTCCAAAGCTGTATGAAATTCTGATCCTAATACTGGATCCCCTACCTCTTCTAAATCAACTCTTGTTTCTTCTTCTATCACATCAGACAAATTTTCCCTGTCATAGAGGCCTTTAGTGTACTCTTTCCACCTACCCTCTCTCTCCTCTGCATTTAACAGTGAAATACCCGTTGCACTCTGAATGGTACCACCCTTGTTTTTAATTTCACCGAAGGTGTTTTGACTTTCCTATACGCTCAGCCAGTCCTTGTGAGAATCATTTCTTTTCCAATTTCTTCACATTTTTCATGCAGCCGTTTCGTCTTAGCTTTCTTTTTATTTCGTTCCTGAGCGACGTGCGTTTCTGTATTCCTGAATTTTCTTGAACATTTTTGCACTTTCTTTTTTTCATCGATCAGCAGAAGTATTTTTTTCTATTCCCAATGGTTTCTTCGCAGTTCCGTTATTTGTACCTTTTTTTCATTCCAATTTCTGTAATTGATCTTTTTAGTGATGTGCATTCCTCTGCAAATGAACTGCCTACTGAGCTATTCCGTACTGTATTGTCTATAGCCTTAGAGAATCTGAAGAGTGTCTCGTCATTCCTTGGTACTTCCGTATCCCATTTCTTTGCGTATTGATTCTTCCTCACTAATCTCTTAAACTTTAGCCTACTCTTCAAGAGATTTGATGTCATAATCAGTGAGATGTGTGAAGAAATGCAGCATCATACATGATGGCAGCGCTATTGACAACTTTCAACTGCGAAGCGTAAACGGCAGTAGACAAGAAAAAACTACAGGGCTATTACAAATGATTGAAGCGATTTCATAAATTCATTGTAGCTCCATTCATTGACATATGGTCACGACACACTATAGATACGTAGAAAAACTCATAAAGTTTTGTTCGGCTGAAGCCGCACTTCAGGTTTCTGCCGCCAGAGCGCTCGAGAGCGCAGTGAGACAAAATGGCGACAGGAGCCGAGAAAGCGTATGTCGTGCTTGAAATGCACTCACATCAGTCAGTCATAACAGTGCAACGACACTTCAGGACGAAGTTAAACAAAGATCCACCAACTGCTAACTCCATTGGGCGATGGTATGCGCAGTTTAAAGCTTCTGGATGCCTCTGTAAGGGGAAATCAACGGGTCGGCCTGCAGTGAGCGAAGAAACGGTTGAACGCGTGCGGGCAAGTTTCACGCGTAGCCCGCGGAAGTCGACGAATAAAGCAAGCAGGGAGCTAAACGTACCACAGCCGACGGTTTGGAAAATCTTACGGAAAAGGCTAAAGCAGAAGCCTTACCGTTTACAATTGCTACAAGCCCTGACACCCGATGACAAAGTCAAACGCTTTGAATTTTCGGCGCGGTTGCAACAGCTCATGGAAGAGGATGCGTTCAGTGTGAAACTTGTTTTCAGTGATGAAGCAACATTTTTTCTTAATGGTGAAATGAACAGACACAATGTGTGAATCTGGGCAGTAGAGAATCCTCACGCATTCGTGCAGCAAATTCGCAATTCACCAAAAGTTAACGTGTTTTGTGCAATCTCACGGTTTAAAGTTTACGACCCCTTTTTCTTCTGCGAAAAAAACGTTACAGGACACGTGTATCTGGACATGCTGGAAAATTGGGCCATGCCACAACTGGAGACCGACAGCGCCGACTTCATCTTTCAACAGGATGGTGCTCCACCGCACTTCCATCATGATGTTCGGCATTTCTTAAACAGGAGATTGGCAAACCGATGGATCGGTCGTGGTGGAGATCATGATCAGCAATTCATGTCATGACCTCCACGCTCTCCCGACTTAACCCCATGCGATTTCTTTCTGTGGGGTTATGTGAAAGATTCAATGTTTAAACCTCCTCTACCAAGAAACGTGCCAGACCTGCGAGCTCGCATCAACGATGCTTTCGAACTCACTGATGGGGACATGCTGCGCCGAGTGTGGGAAGAACTTGATTATCGGCTTGATGTCTGCCGAATCACTAAAGGGACACATATCGAACATTTGTGAATGCCTAAAAAACTTTTTGAGTTTTTGTATGTGTGTGCAAAGCATTGTGAAAATATCTCAAATAATAAAGTTATTGTAGAGCTGTGAAAGCGCTTCAATCATTTGTAATAACCCTGTAATATAAAGATGCGAAAGAGATGTGAAGCAGCTCTACATATATCTTCGTACATTATTATACTGTTTTCATAATTTCGAAGGTATTTTCACGCATACATGGAAATGAAATTTTTTCGGCATTACACTGCCAACAGATTTCATGTTTTGTTTTCGTTTCTAAAAGAAAACTAGCTAAATGAATATCCGGGCAATGCGGTTTTGTCAGCTAGTAATTATATACGAAGGTGACAAAAGTCGTGGGATAGCGATAAGCACATTTACAGATGGTAGCAGTATCGCGTACACAATGTATAAAAGGCTACTGCCTTGGCGGGGCTGTCATTTGTACTCAGGCGATTCAAGGTTTCCAGCGTCGTTATGACCACATAGCGGCAGTTAACAGACTGTTAACGCTGACTGCCATTTGCAGCTAGACGCATGGGCACCCCCTTTCGGAACTCGTTAGGGAGTTCAATATTCTGAGATCCACAGTGTCAAGAGTGTACCGAGAATACCAAATTTCAGGGATTACCACTAACCACGAAGAACGCAGTGGTTGACGACTTTCACTTATCGACTGAGAGCAGCGGCGTTTTACGTAGAGTTGTCAGTCAAAATGGTTCAAACGGCTCTGAGCACTATGGCACTTAACTGCTGTGGTCATCAGTTCCCTAGAACTTAGAACTACTTAATCCTAACTAACCTAAGGACATCACACACATCCATGCCCGAGGCAGTATTCGAACCTGCGACCGTAGCGGTCACGCGGTTCCAGACTGTAGCGCCTAGAACCGCACGGCCACTCCGGCCAGCTAGTTGTCAGTCCTAATAGACAAGAAACACTGCGTGAAATAATAGTAGAAATCAATGGAGGACGTATTATGAACGTATCCATTAGCACAGTGTGGCGAAACTTGGCGTTAATGGGCTGAGGCAGCAGACAACCGACGAGAGTTCTGTTGCTAACACCATGACATCGACTGTAGCGCTCGTGACCATATCGGTTGAACCCTAGATAGCTGGAAAACCGTTTCCTGGTCAGATGAGTCTTGATTTCAGTTAGAAAGAGACGATGGTAGGAATCGAGTGTGTCGCAGAACCCACGATACCATGGACCCAAGTTGTCAACAAAGCAGTGTTGAAGCTGGTGGTGGTTCCATAACGGTGTGGGCTGTATTTAGATGGACAACTGGTGCAACTGAATCGATAACTGATTGGGAATCGTTACGTTCGGCTACTTGGAGACCATTTGCAGCCATTCATTGACTTCATGTTCCCAAATAACGATGTCATGTCACCAGGCCACAACTGTTGGCGACTGAAGAACATTGCGGACAATTCGAGCGAATGATTTGGTCACCCATATCGCCCGACATGTATCCCATCCAACATTTATGGATCAAATGGCTGTAAGCACTATGGGACTTAACGTCTGAGGTCATGAGTTCCCTAGACTTAGAACTACTTAAACGTAACCTAAGGACATCACACACATCCATGACCGTGGTAGGATTCTAACATGCGACTGGAGCAGCAGCAAGGTTCGTACCGAAGCGCATAGAACCGCTCGGCCGGCTCCAACATTTATGGGGCATAATTGAGAGTTCAGTTCCTGAACAACCACCTGTCCCGGCAACAGTTTCGATATTATGGACGACTATAGGGGCAGCATGGCTCATTACTTCTGAAGACGTTCTTCAACGACGTGTTGACTGCATGTAACACGGAGTTTCTGGACTACGCCGGACAAAAAGAGCTCTGACATGATCTTAGGAAGCATCCGATGTCTTTTGTCACCTTAGCGTATAATTTGCTAAAAACGGCAATGTAGGTTATCGCAATTTCTGTATAAACTGAAGCACTTGCTTTCTTTTCACCTCTTAATTCGTACACTTTTTAAATATTATCCATAGATTCTATTCTCAGAGATAGGACGATGTGACAGTACCCAGCAGATTCAGTGGCCTGATCAAAGGTATTCCAAGTGCACAAGGTATCTACATCTACATTTATACTCCGCAAGCCACCCAACGATGTGTGGCGGAGGGCAATTTACGTGCCACTGACATTACCTCCCTTTCCTCTTCCAGTCGCGTATGGTTCGCGGGAAGAACGACTGCCGGAAAGCCTCCGTGCGCGCTCGAATCTCTCTAATTTTACATTCGTGATCTCCTCGGGAGGTATAAGTACGGGGAAGCAATATATTCGATACCTCATCCAGAAACTCACCCTCTCGAAACCTAGACAGCAAGCTACACTGCGATGCAGAGCGCCTCTCTTGCAGAGTCTGCCACTTGAGTTTGCTAAACATCTCCGTAACGCTATCGCGCTTACCAAATAACCCTGTGGCGAAACGCGCCGCTTCTCTTTGGATCTTCTCTATCTCCTCCGTCAACCCGATCTGGTACGGATCCCACACTGATGAGCAATACTCAAGTACAGGTCGAACGAGTAGTTTGTAAGCCACCTCCTTTTTTAATGGACTACATTTTCTAAGGACTCTCTCAATGAATCTCAACCTGGCACCCGCCTTACCAACAATTAATTTTATATGATCATTCCACTTCAAATCGTTCCGCACGCATACTCCCAAATATTTTACAGAAGTAACTGCTACCAGTGTTTGTTCCGCTATCATATAATCATACAATAAAGGATCCTTCTTTCTATGTATTCGTAATACATTACATTTGTCTATGTTAAGGATCAGTTGCCACTCCCTGCACCAAGTGCCTATCCGCTGCAGATCTTCCTGCATTTCGCTGCAATTATCTAATGCTGCAACTTCTCTGTACACTACATCATCATCGGCGAAAAGCCGCATGGAACTTCCGACACTATCTACTAGGTCATTTATATTTATTGGGAAAAGCAATGGTCCCATAACACTCCCCTGTGGCACGCCAGGGGTTACTTTAACGTCTGTAGACGTCTCTCCATTGAGAACAACGTGCTGTATTCTATTTGCTAAAAACTCTTCAATCCAGCCACACAGCTGGTCTGATATTCCGTAGGCTCTTACTTTGTTTATCAGGCGACAGTGCGGAACTGTATCGAACGCCTACCGGGATTATATCAATAATTCAGAAGTTTTTACTAATTAAAGTAGAGAGTTCAAAATAAGACTAGAAAGAATTACATACATACTGTCTCGTAAAAGAGTATTAATTGTCTTTCATGGTTTGTCGTCAACTTTCCTTTCACTAATTAACTAACATACGACCCACATCATTTGTCTGACGAGGATCGTGACGGGGAGTAATTTTACGAATTTGCAGAATGAGCAGCTGCAAGTAGCCACGCAAGACCAAGGTCATATCACTCCTAACTCATTTTCCAAGACAAGTTATTACCCATCCCTTTCTTTTTCTCCGATTAATTCCCATCTCTAAGAAGTAGCGTGTTGTAATGATTCAGTTATGTGACGACTCTCTGCTGGGTCTTGATTATTTCCTGGAACCACCAGCAAGTTCAAGGTGAAAACAGTCGCTGCCACGGCAGCACTAATTTACATGTTATTAAGCTGTAATAGTTAATGTCTTCCAAACTGAATGTAGAGTACACTGCATTTTAATTGCATCTGAGAAGATTTTATCAGTCTCTGTCATTCGCAGAATTCGAATTGTGTCGATACTATGACATCAACAGTAGGTAACTGAGGGTTAACGTATGTAGATACTGAAGAAAAAAACATGAACATGAACTTTCAAAGTCCCGTCAACAAATGGCTCATTAAAGAAGGAATACAAGCTCGGATTCAACAGTTTTGGGAAAGATAAGTCGGCCTTGCCACTTTGGGAACCATCCTGTAGTTTTCTTTGAGTGATTTAAGGGTAGTAAATGTGGTGAATCTGGTCTAAAAGTGACCTTTTCCAACTTCTATCTCCTAATAATATATTGAAGCGTGGAAGCAGATTTTTAAGTGGTACTGGAAGTTTGAGAACGTAGTTGCGATTCTAAGACAGAGGAGAAGTGAGTATGGTACAGAACCACCTTCAAGGTTAACAGTTACACGTCTAAGAGACAAATTCGAAATTCGTGGAACAGTGTGTAATGTGCATAAAGGTCGATGAGGGCGACCTCGTACAGCTACAAGAGATGATTCCACAACAGCGGTCTTGGAATTGTTTCACCGTTCACCTCAACGATTTTCAAGGCAAGCGGCACGTGGGAGTAATGTAAGTGTTTGTAGTGTGCTACGAATTCTGAAGAAAAGCATGTTTCCTGTGTACATTCCAAGGCTGGTGCAACAGCTAAGTGACGACGATCCAGATCGAAGGTAGGAATTTGGGAATGGGTTCAGGAGATGGTGAGACGTGAACCGGGATTTTTGGGTCGCATAATTTGGTCGGATGAAGTCCAATTCAAACTCAATGGAACTGTCAATAGGCACAATTGTGTGTACTGGGCTGAAGATAATCCTCACATTACAGTTGAAAAGGCTGTGAATTTGCGTGGTGTAAATGTCTAGTGTGGTTTGTCTTCAAGGGGACTTTCCGCTTTGAAGGTACTGTTACTGGAGAAACATACCTAGCAATGCTTGCTGACTCCATATTCCCTGCCATTCGTGCATTATACGGTAATGTTGAGTTTTATTTCCAACAAGATGGCGCCCGCCGCACTATCACAGGGAGGTACGAGCATACCTGGATCACAATGTGCCATGCCAGTGGATAGGACGCAGGGGACCAATCGAGTTTCCTGCACGCTCTCCAGACCTCACGCCACTGGATTTCTTCTTATGGGGCACAGTAAAAGATGAGGTGTGCAAACGTAAATCACGTAACCTGGACACGCTTTGGAATGAGATTCAGGCAGTGTGCGCAGAAATCTCATTGGACACTTTGGTACGATGTACAGAATCAGTGGTGACTCGTACTCAGAAATGTATTGATGCTGAAGGCCAACAGTTTGAACATTAATCGCATTTGCAAAGTACCTTTATTTTTCCAACTGGACTTTAAGCTTTCCATTTCCAGAAATTTAATATTATAGAACGGGAAATAAATTTTCTATGACGCTTCAAAGTGTGTATACATTTTTTGACGCACCCTGTAGATCCAATTAGAGTGTACTTTCATCATTTCAAAGTTATGATGTATATACGCAGATAGAAGCGGCGAATGAAAACTTGAACCAAAGCCGTGATTCGAACCTGTATCTCCCACTCACTAAGCAGATCCGCTAAACACTACAACACCCTGGTACAGTGCCCTGTCACAGCTGTATATATTACTCCAGCATGCCTCCCTCCTTAATCCACATTCCCATTCACGCCTCAGCCCACTTGGTTGTCCCCATAAACTAAAACAGCATTGCAGAAGTTCTCCAACTGTACTGGAAAAGTACCTCAACATCGAACGAAATGTGGGATCCTGCCTGAAACCCAGCCACAGGTGCTTTAATCAAATGAAACAATATGGTTTCAGAGACTTTTTCAGTTCTCAAATATCTTTGATGTGCATCTGCAGACTGAAGCGATGAATGACAGTTGTTGTACCAAGGCTGGGCTGAGGCATGAATGGGAATTTGGATTGAGAAGGGGGCCTGTTAGGGTAGTCCGTGCTGCTGTGACACACCACTGTGCCTGGGTGGCATAATGGTTAGCGCGTTTACCAGGTGAGCAGGAGACATGGACTCGAATCCGGAACTTTGTACAAATTTTCATTGGTCGCTTCAGTCAGCACATAACATCATACACTCCTGGAAATTGAAATAAGAACACCGTGAATTCATTGTCCCAGGAAGGGGAAACTTTATTGACACATTCCTGGGGTCAGATACATCACATGATCACACTGACAGAACCACAGGCACATAGACACAGGCAACAGAGCATGCACAATGTCGGCACTAGTACAGTGTATATCCACCTTTCGCAGCAATGCAGGCTGCTATTCTCCCTTGGAGACGATCGTAGAGATGCTGGATGTAGTCCTGTGGAACGGCTTGCCATGCCATTTCCACCTGACGCCTCAGTTGGACCAGCGTTCGTGCTGGACGTGCAGACCGCGTGAGACGACGCTTCATCCAGTCCCAAACATGCTCAATGGGGGACAGATCCGGAGATCTTGCTGGCCAGGGTAGTTGACTTACACCTTCTAGAGCACGTTGGGTGGCACGGGATACATGCGGACGTGCATTGTCCTGTTGGAACAGCAAGTTCCCTTGCCGGTCTAGGAATGGTAGAACGATGGGTTCGATGACGGTTTGGATGTACCGTGCACTATTCAGTGTCCCCTCGACGATCACCAGTGGTGTACGGCCAGTGTAGGAGATCGCTCCCCACACCATGATGCCGGGTGTTGGCCCTGTGTGCCTCGGTCGTATGCAGTCCTGATTGTGGCGCTCACCTGCACGGCGCCAAACACGCATACGACCATCATTGGCACCAAGGCAGAAGCGACTCTCATCGCTGAAGACGACACGTCTCCATTCGTCCCTCCATTCACGCCTGTCGCGACACCACTGGAGGCGGGCTGCACGATGTTGGGGCGTGAGCGGAAGACGGCCTAACGGTGTGCGGGACCGTAGTCCAGCTTCATGGAGACGGTTGCGAATGGTCCTCGCCGATACCCCAGGAGCAACAGTGTCCCTAATTTGCTGGGAAGTGGCGGTGCGGTCCCCTACGGCACTGCGTAGGATCCTACGGTCTTGGCGTGCATCCGTGCGTCGCTGCGGTCCGGTCCCAGGTCGACGGGCACGTGCACCTTCCGCCGACCACTGGCGACAACATCGATGTACTGTGGAGACCTCACGCCCCACGTGTTGAGCAATTCGGCGGTACGTCCACCCGCCCTCCCGCTTGCCCACTATACGCCCTCGCTCAAAGTCCGTCAACTGCACATACGGTTCACGTCCACGCTGTCGCGGCGTGCTACCAGTGTTAAAGACTGAGATGGAGGTCCGTATGCCACGGCAAACTGGCTGACACTGACGGCGGCGGTGCACAAATGCTGCGCAGCTAGCGCCATTCGACGGCCAACACCGCGGTTCCTGGTGTGTCCGCTGTGCCGTGCGTGTGATCGTTGCTTGTACAGCCCTCTCGCAGTGTCCGGAGCAAGTATGGTGGGTCTGACACACCGGTGTCAATGTGTTCTTTTTTCCATTTCCAGGAGTGTAGATGTATAGACTTGAAAAGGCCTCTGGAACAGTATGATTTCATCTGACCTTAACATTTACAATGCAAACGTAATACAGTTGTCCGCAGCTCGTGGTCGTGTGGTAGCGTTCTCGCTTCCCACGCCCGGGTTCCCGGGTTCGATTCCCGGCGGGGTCAGGGATGTTCTCTGCCTCGTGATGACTGGGTGTTGTGTGCTGCCCTTAGGTTAGTTAGGTTTAAGTAGTTCTAAGTTCTAGGGGACTGATGACCATAGAAGTTAAGTCCCATAGTGCTCAGAGCCATTTGAACCATTCGTAATAAAGTTCACTTGTTCTACATTGACTTAATCAACTGTATCTCTGGTAGTATTCAGTCTAGATGAGAGTGGTTTTAAGTCCATTATTTCTTGACTTCGTGTTCTTGTTAACAGGTTCGATGCACTGCGTAAACAGTGTAATTGTGAAATTGTAAATACAATGAACTCTAAATAGTAAAGGAAGACTTACAGATAAAAACAATGATAAACTCCAGAATTATTATGGAAGGCCAGTAAGCCACAATCCATATGGTCCTCAAGAAATGAAAAGAGCAGTATGGGCTACACTCTTACACAAATCATCTACTGACGATACCCTTATCACCACGTGCTGCTTGGTGGTGCAAGAACTTCAAAGCTCATGCAGCAGGTACAGAGCAACAGTTTAGGCACAAATACAGCAGACCATATGCAGTGAAGGGAAACTATTAAAGCACTATATACATGTGTGGTGATGGAAGCTATTAAACCAACCGAGTGAGATTCTCAGTAACGTTACTTGAACCTGCATACCAAAATACATGTTTGTAGGAATGTCAATTCTGTATCTGGGTGTCTGTCACGCTGTGATAACGTTTCATGATGATAACAAGGGAAGATTTAGGGTGCTAGAGCAACTTGGTAGCACTCCAGAACGTAACATGCTTCAAAACTTCCAGCGAATTATCGATTTAGAAGCGTGGAAGCCCAGCGTGCAGCAGGAGAAATGACTAAAGAAACAAGAGGAAGGAGAAAAAGGACGGGTCTAGGTTTGCAGCATGATAAAGAATACGAGTAAGCCAATGCTGATTATGGGCTAGGATGTTTATAGAAGCTACCATGCCTCAATATGTGAGTTCATATCATCTGAAACTTTGAACTTGACTTCCTGGAAACCACTTTATAAAAATAATTGGTCAATTATCTTCCAAACTACTATAGATAGCTGTACCTAATTTTTTATCTCTCAATGCACTGCAGCTGCTCAACCACCTAAATCTACATCTAAATCTACGGGATTACTCAGCAATTCACAATTAAGTGCCTGACAAAGGGTTCATCGAACCATCTTCATTTATCGTGTAACCGAAATTTAGCTGACTTCTTTTAGTAATCATGTCGATTTAGTAATCATGTCGATTAGTTCACACTTTTAATTGTTTAGTCAACTGCCACATTTCACACCATACAGATATCTTGTCTAAATGATTTTGCAATTGGTTTTAATCATTTGATGACTTTATAAGTTGGAAAATTACTTTGTGAGGGTTAAGATCTACATGTTTTTCATGAGTCAATAACATCATCTGCAAATAACTAACACGGCTACTTGGACTGTCTCATAAACCGTTTACGTAGTTCAGAAACAGCAGTCGTCGTATAACACTTCCTCGAGGCACGTCAGGTATTATTTATGTTTTACTCAATGGCTTTAAGTCAGTTATTAAGAACTGTGACCTTCCTGACAGGAAATTACGAATCCAGTAACACAACTGAAATGATAATACATACCGACGCACTTTGATTAGGAGTATCTTGCGGAACCACGGAAGAAGACTTCTGGAAATCAAAAAACGTGGAATCAAACTGAGGTCCACTGCTGGCAGCACTCATTACTTTGTGAGAGTTAAGACATACTTGTTTTTCACCACAGCGGCAGTTTCTGAATCCGTATTGGATATTAGTCAATAACATCATCTACTATAATCGTTTTTTAGCTACAAGGGGAACATGTCGAATTTTTAAAGAAAATTTAACATAATTTAAAATTTACCTAATTTATTAATTGTTTCAGTAATTGGAAAAGAGCTTATACAATACTTCCTAAAAATTTACGTTTTTCGTCTATCAAAGTTTCACCGATAAATGGGTCATCAGTGTTGCAGTTTTAACACTGGAGATATAGTGCGTACGTTAAGGTAATAATGGAAGAACTCAGTCAGAATAGTCAGAAGGACATTGAGCAGACTATCTTCCCCGAAGCGACACCTATGTTGATCAATGCGCCACCTCACTTGGTGGTAGGCTGCAAAGAAGGTAGGGTTGCTTGCGTGTCGCTTTTACTTTCATCGACAGAGTAGGTGTAATCTAACAATATTTCAATCTTCATCGCTTGTTATATTCGCATATCCAATAAAAATTAAAAAATACGTATGAGATAAACCTCTAGTATCGACAAACCGACCGTCGGTAGGTACTATAAGAATAATTATTTACAGTTTATTTATTTATTTATTACTGATTTTTTTACTTACAGTTGAGCAGTGACGGCTTTAATTTTGGCAGCCATGCAACTCCCATTATCGGCACTAACTACTTGTACTGCCGATATCGATCCTGTTCATGTGCCGGGCCTACGGTCTTTGGTCAAGGTTTGGCGGGCCGTGCTACCGGCAATTAGCTGGAGGCTTCGTGGCTGGTTGATTGGTTTTTGCGGCACTTCTGCTGCCTGGGCGTGGAGCTCGTGAAGCCGACAGTTGTTAAGCTGGTCGCAGCCAAAGT
The DNA here is from genome assembly GCF_023864275.1 of Schistocerca cancellata. Classification (NCBI taxonomy): domain Eukaryota; kingdom Metazoa; phylum Arthropoda; class Insecta; order Orthoptera; family Acrididae; genus Schistocerca; species Schistocerca cancellata. The sequence goes on along the minus strand of NC_064630.1, from coordinate 613,304,633 downwards.
TTCCTGCCGCGATTAAGTACTGATAGCGGCGAGTTACGGGAAGGGCACCTGACGCAGCGTGCAACATGGTCAGCAAACACCTGGCCAACTCTGGAGGCTTAAACATTACGGAGACTTTAGGCCACCTTCACGGATTGGAGGTAATAACACCCTGCTTGGAATCCTGGAAGTCATGGCTTCACGCACCTGAGTGGAACTGAGTGTTGATCTTTTATTGGTGCTTATTATCGTAAACCTACGTCTATGTTAGTGGTGAATTAGACTCGTCATGTTCATTAGGCTATATCGTCTCTCTTTCTCTCTCTCTCTCTCTCTTTGTCCTCATTTTTGGTGTGAAAATCCTTTGATTTGTAATGTAAGATATTGTCAGGATTGTTGGGGAAAGAGATTGTTGGAGTCGCGTATGTTGTGCACGCTTGTAAATGAAGCTTACATGTACGCCGACCACAATCAGGGTTGCTATGCAGGCATAAATGTTAGTAAAAATGGGTACAGTTTATCTTGTTATCATGTAATTACTTTACCTAACTCGCAGCTAGCTCAAAGAAAATCGGAAGTAACATGAAACTGTTGCTATTATTGCCCGTTAAATTAATTGTCGCGAAGAGAGAGACAATGTAACGATCTACGTAGCCTAAGGATTTTTACTCACGATAAATAATGTTCATTGAGAACGAATTGACTTCATTTTAGTTTAAGCATTTCCTTGATAGAAATAAATTTAACTGCAAACTCAAAGATATCGTATGGAAAACCTAAGCCTTGTTGCCTACTGCAGTTAATTCTATCTATGCAACTGCGTAACAGTTCTTATAAAATGAACTTGCAAATATTAATACTAGAAAATTACTGCTGTTGCTGTTGTGGTCTTCAGTCCAAAGACTGGCTTGATGCAGTTTTCCATGCTGCTCTGTCCCTTGCAAGCCTCTTCGTCTCCGAGTAACTACTGAAATCTACATCACCCTGAATCCGCTTGCTCTATTCATCTCTTACTCTACGGTTTTTACCCTACACACTTCCCTCCCGTACTAAATTGCTGACCCCTTGATGCCTCAGAATGTGTCCTCCTAACCGATCCCTTCTTTTGGTCAGGTTGTACCACAAATTTCTCTTCTCCCCTATTCTATTCAGCATCTCCTCAATAGTGAAGTGATCTATCCATCTAATCTTCAGCATTTTCCTGTAGCATCACATTTCAAAAGCTTCTATTCTCTTCTTGTTTAAATAGTTTATCGACCATGCTTCACTTCCATACGCGGTTACACACCATAGAAATACTCCATACAAATACTCCCTACAAATACTTACTCGATGTTTACAAATTTCTCTTCTTCAGATACGCATTTCTTGCCGTTGCTAGTTTACATTTTATTACTAGTTATTGTCAACATTCAAAATATTTATAATGTAAACTTGAGGGTGAAGCCCAATATTTGATCAAATACTTAGTGCATCAGAACAGCTAAGCGACTTAATTCCTCAAAAGTAAAAACAAAAGTAGTAGTCAATCTTGGAACCAAGTCCTTTGTAACTTTAATGAGATGAGATGTCGATGTTTACAAAGAATGGTTTTACACTGCATAGTTACTCTTTGATACTAAAATACATATTTTATTTACATACACAAAATATATTTTATTGACGAGTTGTAGATTTTATCGCTAACTGTCTTATTAGCTTCGGGTTTTATCGACAGAAATATACTTTGTTTTGTATCTGTTTTAGCATCCACACCTACACATGTGGTATAGTTAAATTAAAATTTTATTGGGCTTTCCAGGAGACGTCACAACGCCTCCGAGTCAGTTTGTGGATGGTCACCAGTCAGAAAAACTGATTTTAATGTTTGTTCCAGAGAGTATTCATTGCAAGTGTATGAATGCTCTCTGTTGTAAACTGAGTTGATGTAATTGGTGCTGCAATAACGTCTGTGTCGAAATCAATGCACTGTTAAAAGACGGTGTGCCCTGATGTTTGGATTTACAAGTGACTGTAGTTCACATCGCCATTTTTCAGGTAACATTAAGGAGCATAAATCTCGTGAGTATTATGTGTAGCCATCTCCGTAATAAGCTAATATTCCCTACATCTTAGGTATTGCCGTTTGTGCCCTTATTGGGCAGATTACTGTTTACTTTGTGATGCATGTTGGCAGGGTCGTTCTGGCAGCGGAAGACACGTTCCTGTTCTCTGGGCCCGGAGGAGAGACGAGTTTTCTTCCTGCTGTGGTGAGACTTCCGTCGTCGCACGATGTCTATCTTTGCCTTCAGCCAGGCACCGTTACCACCTGCCTCATGTTAGCTCATGTTGAGTAAATTTAATCGTTTTGTACGGACCACGATGGAGTGTCACCCGATTAATTCCAGGACCCTTTTTCTATTCAGATATTGAGGGTTGAGAAAGCACACAAGTCTCAAGATGTACTGCGCAAGTGGGAAAAATCCTTGTGACTATATTTGCCCTTTAACAACTCGTTTAAGTCTTGCAGACCCTGTTTGCTACTTCTGGTACATGTTACGTTGTAAAGGCTTTTACTTATGAGTATGAACTATCGAGTTTTTTATCCACAGTCATTAGCTAACTGTATTCATTGTCAAACTTGTGTGGCTGCCGCCAGTTTCCTGCGATATCTGGTTGCTGTAACTTGTCACCTTTCTTGTATTTTGAGGGACTATATCGTTATTTAAGGACAATTATTAATGTTTTTGCAGTTGTGCACCAGTTGGGAGTCACATTTAAATTTTATACTTTCCCAGCTTTTCTTGTTGTATTTTAGGAGATTGTGTATTTTATTGCTTAAGGGATTTTCTTAAGGTCTGTAAATTGTTAACGGCTTTCCAACAGCCACAATCAATGGTGTGACTTGTCCTTTCTGTATTTGGTATGGGCATTGTCCATTTGTTTAAAGTTTTATCCATGCTTGTGTATTGTTAATATCTTTAGTGGGAGTCATTAACCTATAGAAATCAGTTTGTTGAACCAGCTTGAAGTCATATCTAGTTGGTGTGACTTCTTACTTGTATTTAGGGACTTATTTGTATACCTGTCTTAAGCTCTGTTCTTAATGGTATGAGCTGTTAAGAGCTTTTATTAATGAATCGATCCTGTTAAAGTTCTCTGAATTATTATGTGCGTTGATATTCATTGTTTGACGAGATTTTTGGTTTGTTATCACAATATTGGTTATTAAGCCATAAATTATATTCCAAGAAATGACAAATGACGAAATATGTGAATCCACCTTCCATGTGTTTTTTCTTAAAATTATCCCAACCCTTGTGATGAGGTATCAACAGTATTATTTAAGTATGACGGCCATCTTAATGTGACGTCACGAAATAAAGAAAATTCTCCATCCCTGAAACTGATGTCAGTAGTAAAACGCATTACTACAGCGAACCGTAAAATGCATGAATATACTTAAATAATATTAGCACACTGTCGACATTCAGGTTTCTCCTCCTGCGTGCAGTGCCTGTATACAAGTTCCTTTCAGGGCAGTCCGCTGAGTTGCGTAGACTGCCTTCACTATCCTTCTGTGTTGCACTCAAACGTAGACAAGACTACAGGCTGTATAAAACATGTTTCAGAAACTTTTTGAATGTCTTCTTGACATCAAAACATCAAAAAAACTTGATATAAACATGGGTCAAAAATCTTTGGTTATTGTGGTGGTGTGATTTACCTCAAATGTGCATTTTGATTACTTTATTGTTTACAGTTGGTCATGGTACCTTCTTTGTCGAATCGAACCGAGAACAACTGCCAACATGAATATGGTGTAAATGGCTCTGAGCACTATGGGACTTAACTTCTACGGTCATCAGTCCCCTAGAACTTAGAACTACTTAAACCTAACTAACCTAAGGACATCACACACATCCATGCTCGAGGCAGGATTGGAACCTGCGACCGTAGCGGACGCGCGGTTCCAGACTGTGGCGCCTAGAACCGCTCGGCCACCCCGGCCGGCCCAACATGAATAGCTTAGAAGAAGATAGCCTCAGTACAGCGAGGCATCTTAAAACAGGAAATAAAGGCTTAAAGCAGGAAATGGTTCAGATAACATACCAGTAAGGTTTCTTTCAGAGTACGCTGATGCAACTGCCCCATACTTAGCAATCATATACAACCGCTCGTTCGACGAAAGTTCCGTATCCAAAGATGGAAAGTTGCCCACGTCGCACCACTATTCACGAAAGGAAATAGGATTATCTGCTGAATTACAGACCCATATCTCTAACGTCGACTTACAGTAGGATTTCCGAACATAACTTTGTTCATACATTATGAATCACCTCTAAGGTAACGTGTTTTGACACACAGTCAGCACGGATTCAGAAAATGTCGTTCTTATGGAACAAAACTGCCACTTTTTTCGCACGAGGTAATGAGTGCTAGCGATAGAGGATTTCGAATTCATTCCATATTCCTAGATGTAAAGAGGGCTTTTGAAACCATTTCTCACAAGAGACTTCTAATCAAATTGTGTGCCTATGGGGTATCGCTTGATCCGCAATTTACATTCAGAAAGGTTTCAGTACGCAGTATTCGACGGAAAGTGGCTTCCCGCGTTCCGCGAGGAGGCGTTATAGTCCCTACGCTGTTCCTGCTCTACGTAAACGTTTAGAAGATAATCAGACCAGTCCTCACAGATGATGCTTTGCAGATGATGCTGTCAATTACCGTCTAGAAATGTCATCAGAAGATCTAATCCAATGGCAAAGGACTTAGATACAGCATTTAAATGATGCGAAGGGTAGTAATCGTCTCTCAGCAAGGAAAAAATGTGATGTCATCCAGATGAGTATAAAAAGAAATGTGGTAAATTTTATTTACATGATAAATCACAAAAATCTAAAGGCCATCAATTCGACAAAAAAACTCGGAATTAAAGTTAGAAACAACTTAAACTTGAACGATCACATAGATAATGTTACAGGAAAACCAAACCAAAGACTACGTCTTATTAGTAACGCACTGTAAAGGTGTAAAAGGTGTAATAAAGAAAATGCCTACACTACGCTTGATCGCCCTCTGCTAGAGTATTGCTGTGATATATGGGATCCTTACCAGATAGGACTGACGGAGGACACTGTAAAAGTACAAAGAGGGGCAGCTCGTTTTGTATTATCTCTAAATGGGGGAGGGAGTGTCACGGATACGATAAGCGAGTTGGGATGACAATTATTAAAACAGAAGCCTTTGGTTGCGGCGAGTCTTTTCAGGAAATGTCAGTCACCAACTTTCTCCTCCGAATGTGAAAATATTTTATTGTTGCGAACCTACATAGGAAAAAATGATCATCATAATAAGAGAAGTCGGAGCTCATACGGAAAGGCCCATGTGTAACGGCAGAAAATCTGAAGGTGGTTCGAAGTACCCTCTGCCAGGCACTTCAGTGTGAATTGCAGAGTAGTCATGTAGATACAGATGTTTGGTTGTAGTCTGGTATGTTTAAGTTCCATCACAGCACATCACAACGATGTAATCAGCGTCTGAAGTGACAGATATGCACTAGGTCTACGTGTAAGGCCTGTCAGGTGAGAATGCTGAAATTTACTCTGGGAGCAAATTACATTGTGCAACAACGTTTTTACGGCTCCTCCTACGCTTGCGAGGGACAGGCTCACTTGAGAAGAGTGTTGTAGATGCTGGGAGCCAACATGATGTACGAACGCCTGAGACTGAAGACGAGTTTTTCGTATTGTGGACGAAACGCTATCACCTAGTACAAGGACAATTATTGGTAGAGGGGAAGGCGTTACTCACAGGAAAATGCAAAATATTCTACATGAAAGTCTTCCGTATCCGTATCACCCTCAACGAGTGCAAGGATTAAATGAGGCAGACTTTCAGCCAAGAATGACATTCTGTTAACGCATGTTAATATAGTGCAATGTTTCTGCAGTTCTTAACATGAACTTTATTCACTGATGAGGCTTGCATTTCACTTGACGGTATCTTCAACTACCATAAAAATCATACCTTGATTTGGCAAACAAATGGTAATGAGATGGGGAGCTATTAATATCAATGGGGGCTACTCTGGGAAGAAAGTAGAGCTGGAGGAGGCTGCAAGTAAGATGGGGCTGGACGTTTTAGCTGTTAGTGACATTCGGGTAAGGGGTGAGAAAGAAGAGGAAGTGGGAGAATACAAGGTCTACCTGTCAGGAGTCAAAGCAGGAATAGCACAATGGGGTGTAGGGCTTTACATCAGGAAAGAAATGGAACCCAGCGTAGTTGCAATAAGGTATGTAAACGAACGACTGATGTGGATAGATTTGACAGTGTTTAGCAAGAAAATTAGGATTGTGTCAGTATATTCGCATTGTGAAGGGACAGATCAAGATAAGATGGGTAGTTTTTATGAGGCACTCAGTGATGTAGTTGTTAGAGTAAAGGACAAGGACAGTGTTCTGCTCTTGGGTGATTTTAACGCCAGGATTGGAAATCGAACAGAAGGGTATGAAAAGGTTATGGGTAAATTTGGATTTGGAGAGGATATGGAGGCCAACAGGAACGGGAAACAACTCTTGGATTTCTGTGCCAGTATGGGCTTAATAATCACAAACTCCTTTTTTAAACATAAGAACATTCACCGGTATACTTGGGAAGGCAGGGGAACCAGATCTGTCATTGACTATATAATAACAGATCAGGAATTCAGGAAGGCTGTGAGGTACACACGTGTATTCAGGGGATTCTTTGATGACACTGATCATTATTTAATCTGCAGTGAAATTGGGATTGTGAGACAGAAAGTGCAGGAGGTCAGGTCCATATGTAGGAGGATAAGAGTGGAGAAACTTCAGGATAAGGAAATCAGGCACAAGTACATAACAGCGATCTCAGAAAGGTACCAGTTAGTTGAATGTAGTCAATTACAGTCATTAGAAAAGGAATGGATAAGGTACAGGGACACAGTACTAGAAGTGGCTAAAGAATGTCTTGGAACAATAGTGTGTAAAAGTAGGATGAAGCAAACAGCTTGGTGGAATGATACAGTCAAGGCAGCCTGTAAAAGGAAAAAGAAGGCGTATCAAAAATGGCTACATCCCAGAACCCAGGTAGACAGAGAAAGTTATGTTAAAGAAAGAAACAAAGCAAAACAGGTAATTGCAGCATCCAAGAAGAAATCGTGGGAAGACTTTGGAAACAGGTTGGAGACTATGGGTCAAGCTGCTGAAAAACCATTCTGGAGTGTAATTAGCAGTCTTCGAAAGGGAGGTAAGAAGGTAATGACAAGTATTTTGGACAGGTCAGGAAAACTGCTGGTGAATCCTGTGGATGCCTTGGGCAGATGGAGGGAATATTTTGAAGAGTTGCTCAATGTAGGTGAAAATGAGATTAGTAATGTTTCAAATTTCGAGGTAGAATGGGATAGGAATGATGATGGAAATAGGATCACATTTGAGGAAGTGGAAAAAATGGTAAATAGAGCGGCTGGGGTGGATGAAATTAAGTCGGAACTCATCAAATACAGTGGAATGTCAGGTCTTAAATGGCTACACAGGATGATTGAAATGGCCTGGGAGTCGAAACAGATTCCATCAGACTGGACAAAAGCAGTAATCACACCAATCTTTAAACATGGAAACAGAAAAGATTGTAACGACTACAGAGGTATCTCTTTAATCAGCGTTGTAGGTAAAATCTTCTCAGGTATTGTTGAAAGGAAATTGCGAGTATTAGTTGAGGACCAATTGGATGAAAATCAGTGTGGGTTTAGGCCTCTTAGAGGTTGTCAGGACCAGATCTTTAACTTACGGCAAATAATGGAGAAGTGTTATGAGTGGAACAGGGAATTGCATCTATGCTTTATAGATCTAGAAAAGGCATATGACCGGGTACCTAGGAGGAAGTTATTATCTGTTCTACAAGATTATGGAATAGGAGGCAAACTTTTGCAAGCAATTAAAGGTCTTTACATGGATAGTAAGGCAGCAGTTAGAGTTGACGGTAAATTGAGTTCATGGTTCAGAGTAGTTTCAGGGTTAAGACAAGGCTGCAACCTGTCTCCACTGTTGTTCATATTATTTATGGATCATATGTTGAAAACAATAGACTGGCTGCGTGAGATTAAGATATGTGAACACAAAATAAGCAGTCTTGCATATGCGGATGACTTAGTTGTGGTGGCAGATTCGATTGAAAGTTTGCAAAGTAATATTTCAGAGCTAGATCAGAAATGTAAGGACTATGGTATGAAGATTAGCATCTCCAAAACGAAAGTAATGTCAGTGGGAAAGAAATATAAACGGATTGAGTCCCAAATAGGAGGAACAAAGTTAGAACAGGTGGACGGTTTCAAGTACTTAGGATGCATATTCTCACAGGATGGCAACATAGTGAAAGATCTGGAAGCAAGGTGTAGCAAAGCTAATGCAGTGAGCGCTCAGCTACGATCTACTCTCTTCTGCAAGAAGGAAGTCAGTACCAAGACTAAGTTATCTGTGCACCGTTCAATCTTTCGACCAACTTTGTTGTATGGGAGCGAAAGCTGGGTGGATTCAGGTTGCCTTATCAACAAGGTTGAGGTTACGGATATGAAAGTAGCTAGGATGATTGCAGGTACTAGTAGATGGGAACAATGGCAGGAGGGTGTCCACAATGAGGAAATCAAAGAAAAACTGGGAATGAACTCTATAGATGTAGCAGTCAGGGCGAACAGGCTTAGATGGTGGGGTCATGTTACACGCATGGGAGAAGCAATGTTACCCAAGAGACTCATGGATTCAGCAGTAGAGGGTAGGAGGAGTCGGGGCAGACCGAGGAGAAGGTACCTGGATTCGGTTAAGAATGATTTTGAAGTAATAGGTTTAACATCAGAAGAGGCACCAATGTTAGCACTGAATAGGGGATCATGGAGGAGTTGTATAAGGGGGGCTATGCTCCAGACTGAAAGCTGAAAGGCATAATCAGTCTTAAATGATGATGATGATGATGATGATGATCCACGTAACTCTCATGAAGTGCGGCAAGGAAGACAGTGAGATGTGCGCTAGAATTGTTCATGGCCATCTCATTAGCCCTACATCCTTCCGCAACGTCTTACTGGACAAACTTGCCTGCAGGTGCGGGTTGCTTCATTTGCGAATGCTTGATGAAGTACTTTACCACTAGACGGCATCCGACGAATGTGGTATACCAACGATGGGCACTGGTAGATCGCCAATATCTCGATAACCTTTGTGGAACAGGTGGGTGCCGCTACCGCTCAGGTCCGTACACCGTATTAAATATACTTACGGTGTACTCAAAGAATGTGACGAAAAGAGTGTAATATGTTACCGCTTAATTTTACTAATATTTGAGTGTGAATAGAGTGCTTTTTTGCCGGAGCGGACACAAGAAAAATCATGATAATTGTGGGACCTGAATCTATACTTTCGTAAAATAATTCTCTACACTCTGATTATCCAACAGCGCGAGACTCACCGCCTTGTCAATATAGGACTGCATGAGGCGCTTTTAGCATTTGTTAAAACTGAGGTCTACGTGGAGCGTTCGTACTGACAATGAATTAAAAAACGCAATCCTAGTGATTGTATGTCGTGTTATCACATTAAAATATTGCTGCAGGATATCCTTACTGTAGTGAAATTTAATTAAAAGAAACCTTGTACTGAAAGAAAGTATTTCCCTTTTTCTTAACGTAGTAATCTTCGTCTTGCCGAGAAGCGGCCAATATCTGAACTTAATGGAATGTTCTTAGTTTTTACTTTCATAGAACATTAAATAGTATATTCAGTTTCTTTTCTTTAATAATTATGGTGCAAGTCTTTTAATGTGTCTGTTGATAACGGAACGCAATGAAATTTATAATGAAATTTTTACTACGCAAGATGTCTGCCAAGAATGGTCGATTGTTCGACCATTATTGTCGTTTATCCAGCGTGCTGAAAAACTTAAAAATAAGATTTTCATTTCTGCTTTAAGGTCACTCGGCATATGAAGGAAAAAGTACACAATCAGCATAAATTATCTATATTATTTAAAATTTACAACTTACAATACGTAATGGCGCCGTAGCGTGTGTTAGCTTCGAGACTAGAACAGAGAGTGAGTAATAACGCTGGTCTTTTTCGTTTCTTTCATCAGCGAGTAAAAGAAAAATTAATACAGAGATCCTATACAGTTATAGAGTCTGTTTGTGACATTATTATTTCCTTTTATTATAAATTACCATTATGAGAGCTAATTGCACGCTCATATTAAGAGTTTTTTACTATTTTCATTTTACTTTGTTTTGTGTCAGACTTTTCGCCGTACGTTTTAATATTTTGTACGGTATATCGGTACAAGGGCCCCCAGGTACGATTGGGCCAAAAAAACTTGAGATTTGAGAACAGTGATAACACATTCATAATAACACATGTTCCTTCTCACACGTGGTATATATATATATATATATATATATATATATATATATATATATATATCACTTTACAATGATTGACAATTTATAATTAATTTTTTCCGAAGAGCATTTTCCTTTGTCACGCGGTTTCATCTACACTCCTGGAAATTGAAATAAGAACACCGTGAATTCATTGTCCCAGGAAGGGGAAACTTTATCGACACATTCCTGGGGCCAGATACATCACATGATCACACTGACAGAACCACAGGCACATAGACACAGGCAACAGAGCATGCACAATGTCGGCACTAGTACAGTGTATATCCACCTTTCGCAGCAATACAGGCTGATTTTCTCCCATGGAGACGATCGTAGAGATGCTGGATGTAGTCCTGTGGAACGGCTTGCCATGCCATTTCCACCTGGCGCCTCAGTTGGACCAGCGTTCGTGCTGGACGTGCAGACCGCGTGAGACGACGCTTCATCCAGTCCCAAACATGCTCAATGGGGGACAGATCCGGAGATCTTGCTGGCCAGGGTAGTTGACTTACACCTTCTAGAGCACGTTGGGTGGCACGGGATACATGCGGACGTGCGTTGTCCTGTTGGAACAGCAAGTTCCCTTGCCGGTCTAGGAATGGTAGAACGATGGGTTCGATGACGGTTTGGATGTACCGTGCACTATTCAGTGTCCCCTCGACGATCACCAGTGGTGTACGGCCAGTGTAGGAGATCGCTCCCCACACCATGATGCCGGGTGTTGGCCCTGTGTGCCTCGGTCGTATGCAGTCCTGATTGTGGCGCTCACCTGCACGCCGCCAAACCCGCATACGACCATCATTGGCACCAAGGGAGAAGCGACTCTCATCGCTGAAGACGACACGTCTCCATTCGTCCCTCCATTCACGCCTGTCGCGACACCACTGGAGGCGGGCTGCACGATGTTGGGGCGTGAGCGGAAGACGGCCTAACGGTGTGCGGGACCGTAGCCCAGCTTCATGGAGAAGGTTGCGAATGGTCCTCGCCGATACCCCAGGAGCAACAGTGTCCCTAATTTGCTGGGAAGTGGCGGTGCGGTCCCCTACGGCACTGCGTAGGATCCTACGGTCTTGGCGTGCATCCGTGCGTCGCTGCGGTCCGGTCCCAGGTCGACGGGCACGTGCACCTTCCGCCGACCACTGGCGACAACATCGATGTACTGTGGAGACCTCACGCCCCACGTGTTGAGCAATTCGGCGGTACGTCCACCCGGCCTCCCGCATGCCCACTATACGCCCTCGCTCAAAGTCCGTCAACTGCACATACGGTTCACGTCCACGCTGTCGCGGCATGCTACCAGTCTTAAAGACTGCGATGGAGCTCCGTATGCCACGGCAAACTGGCTGACACTGACGGTGGCGGTGCACAAATGCTGCGCAGCTAGCGCCATTCGACGGCCAACACCGCGGTTCCTGGTGTGTCCGCTGTGCCGTGCGTGTGATCATTGCTTGTACAGCCCTCTCGCAGTGTCCGGAGCAAGTATGGTGCGTCTGACAAACCGGTGTCAATGTGTTCTTTTTTCCATTTCCAGGAGTGTATTTGGACTATGGCCATTGCTCTACTTTTTGCCCTTACACTACATGACGGATGAGAACAGCTTGGTATTATTGAACAATTTCGGTAAGCAATAACTTTACTCCCCTCCATCCCCGGTGTCTTCAAACTGTTCACACTCCTATTACAATCAATTATTGACTATGAATGATATTATAATTTGATTACACTGATCTGTAGGCGACCATTTTTACATAAAATATTTCTAGACAATATTTACAAGCTACATATCTGATTCATGTCATTGGGCATACAATATGAAAATATGAGGTTGATGGTTAATTTTACAAAGTTCGTTCACCTTTTTAGTGCATCAACTTTCAATGTACGACCTCTTTACAAAGGTAACATAGTTGTTACATGATACATACAGCACAATAACCTTTTCATTCATGTCTATCGCAGTCAATATTGCAGAACATATCAATAATTTAGAGTTGTTTAACTTTGTTTGCTACAAGTCCAAAAAAAGAAAAAAAAAATTTGTTTGATGTTGCTGGAGTGCTGGCAAACAATCAGGAACTCGCCTCCTGCAGCCGGTCGTTGAACGCTGGACAGCCGCGCATCGTCGGCAAACAATCAGGAACTCGCCTCCTGCAGCCGGTCGTTGAACGCTGGACAGCCGCGCATCGTCGGCAAACAATCAGGAACTCGCCTCCTGCAGCCGGTCGTTGAACGCTGGACAGTCGCGCATCGTCGGCAAACAATCAGGAACTCGCCTCCTGCAGCCGGTCGTTGAACGCTGGACAGCCGCGCATCGTCGGCAAACAATCAGGAACTCGCCTCCTGCAGCCGGTCGTTGAACGCTGGACAGCCGCGCATCGTCGGCAAACAATCAGGAACTCGCCTCCTGCAGCCGGTCGTTGAACGCTGGACAGTCGCGCATCGTCGCCGTAGTAGTGGGTCCGGCTCATCGCGCGCTTATCAGTTGTTGGACGGGAGGCCGGCTCCACCACCCCGAAGCAAGCTTGAAACAAGTCCACCGCGTGGGGCTTTCTTATCATGAGGATATGAACATATAAGCTGACAAAATGTTTCGAAGTCCACCTCGCATCAGCTTCCTTATCATGAAGATATATTCACATATAAGCTGAAAAAGTTTTGATCAATTCACAATCACTCTTCAGCGACAAGTGTCACTGTCTTGTTGTTTGTGTATGTACTTTGTTTTGAACGTCACTAGTCCATCACTTTACAACATTGAGGATTAGGCTTCTACTATCTCACTGGTTAATCAAATACACAGTTCATAGCTTGCCAACACTTCCCGTCACACACGCACTGCGTATTCACTCCTTGAGCGTTCATACAGTCGTCGTGTTCCGTTTGACTATTCTGTTATATGTTGGTCCATTTGTCACTTCAAGCGTTCAGATGACCCGTCTTTTCAAGTTACTCACTGCCGTATGCAGATTCCAAAGTTTGACAGTACATCCAACACTTCTACGCATATGATATTTCAACAGTTTTGTGCACTGCATAAAACTATTCTGTACATGAAACTTCACGTTAATACTTATACATTTCCACACACTACGGACTTCGGCCATAAATTTATATACGTACTATTTACAGATTCACAGTCTTTTTTGTGTGTCACAGTTCTTCTTTACTGCGATGTGCTCACCACTTTTTCCACCTACACAGTTCGTGGATTTGTCTGTCGCTACTTCAGCGTCCAGATTGTTTGACACTTAAAAAATGCACTTCTCGCACACAGTTTGTACATTGTACGTGTGAAGAGTCCATTATAAGCACTTTCATTTTTACATTATGTAGCACATACTGTACACACTTTACAACAAAAGTTTTCATATTTCGGTAGTATTAATGTAGCCAGTGTCCCCTCATGCAAAGTTCGACCATTTCGTCATCTGAACTATTCAGTTCAGTTTTTTTAACCATCATGTTTGCTCACCACACTGATTCATTCTCTAGTGTTTACTTTGCTTTCTGACAACAGGATCCGAGCACATTGCTTCCAAGTATCTAACGTGTGAAGTATTTATACGTACCACCGTGATGGAAGTTAATACGTTATCTTACGTTATGTAAATTTAATATGTTATCTTATGTTTGACAATTCTTTCATTATGGTTAGTCTAAAAATCTTTTGTATTGGTCTAAGCTTTACAGGCGCACATTAGTCACCTAGGGACCACGCAAACTGCCTACATTTCCTTACTCACATTGTGACTTTATTAAATTTCCACTAAGTGCACTGTCCTCATTAGTAATTCACCTTTTCTTGCCAATGTTCACATGCTCTCTCATGTTTTCATACACACATCCTGCTTTCATACACAGACACAGAAATGTGCATGTACATACACATTTAGACACATATTTATAATACACACACAAGAAAAATACAAGAATGAACCTAAAACTAATGAAATAACCTAACGCTACAGTAACTAATTTTGCTTCGTGATCTCCCGTTTCGCTACAGTCGCAGGTTCGAATCTTGCCTCGGGCATGGATGTATGTGATGTCCTTAGGTTAGTTAGGTTTAAGTAGTTCTAAGTTCTAGGGGACTGATGACCTCAGATGTTAAGTCCCTTAGTGCTCAGAGCCAGCCAGCCATCTCCCGTTTCAGGTCGGCTTCTTACAGACATAATAATTTTATTAATGTCTCGGGCATCCAGCACTGACCGTATACTTCCATCTGCTTTCGTGACTGCGAGCAGAGGGCTGCAGTACGGCCACAATGAATGTTCTATTATTTGCCATTTAAGCAGTTGTTGAATCTCTTTAGCTACGGCTTGCTTTTTAGCCCATGGCACGGAGTACGTGGCGCGGCTACACGTATCATATGGTTCAAATGGCTCTGAGCACTATGGGACTTAACATCTGAGGTCATCAGTCCCCTAGAACTTAGAACTACTTAAACCTAACTAACCTAAGGACGTCACACACATCCGTGCCCGAGGCAGGATTCGAACCTGCCACCGTAGCGGTCGAGCGGTTCCAGACTGAAGCGCCTAAACGTACCATGCGGTTTAATTTGTACGTATCCACTTATTATACCAGGTTTCTCGGAGAATATCTGACTATACTTATTTAGCAGGTGAGTCAGCTCATTCTTTTGTTTACGGCCGAGGTAACTCATTCCGACACCTTTATTTCAATATCTTGTCTTATTTCTTTTGTTTCAGATTCAGTATCGTGGACTATCTTATTGTAAGTCCCTCTGTAACAGTCGTTTTCTACATATAGTACCTTTTGGTCAGAGACATCCACCTGAAACTACCTACAGTAATTGTTATATGTGGCAGCAGTCTTTATCTGTGCCAGTGCAATAACCTCGTTGTGGTTTTTCAATGTGCATGTCGCACGAGTGAGGTCTATCTTTGCATTCCTCTAACGCAACTTATCCAAACCCAGGATACAGAATACCGCTAAGTTCCAAACGACCAAGAATGAACATTTCATCGCTTCTTTTTCTATGTCTAGGACGGCCAGTACCTGATTTTTAATGATCTGCACGCGGCCACATATGGCCCCCACAATTTTACAGTTTTGCACTGGTAAAATTGGCAGTCTCTTTACCTGGTCTACGCATTTATAAATTTTGTAATCCAGAACTGAAGCACTTGCCCCTGTATCAATAATGACGCTTACGGGTATTCCATTTACCTGAGCCTTTAAAGCAGCTTATACTAACTCAACCTTTTGTTGCTGTGTTTGGCTCGGTTCAGCAATTAATTCCTCCCTGTTTTTCACCTTCATTATATCTCAATATGAATGTTCGCCTGTTGCCATACCGACCCTATGTGGAAGGCTTACATAGGTCGGTTGGAGTTTACCGCCACCGAACATCCGTGTTGCGGCTCTTCCACCACTTCCACAATACGTACTGTTTCATTTTGCTTCAGTTGTTGTTGCTTTTGGACATATTGCGGTTGAGGTGTCCAATGCTGCTGCGTAGTTGGTGGCGGCATTGATATAACATTTATGTTATTCACTGGCACGGTCCGCTTGTCGTAATCGTGCCGTGTCTGCCAATTTGCGGGGCCACATATGTGCCACTACTCATTTGCAGTTAGCATATTTCTGTTTGCGAAGGAAGTGTTAAAACTTCCTTCGATATCCATTCCCTATTTAAATTTCGGTTTCCGTTTTTATTCGGGGAACGGTTACTACTCCCGTTGTATTGATAGATAGCCGAACCACTGTGACTATTTCGTTTGCTGCTACAGTGATCTGCGTGGTAATCACTTTCTCTATTCGCTCAACCTTTTCTGGGTTGTTTCCATTCAAATTTCTTTGCTTATTGTTACCGCTGTTCGATCATGGCCCACCACTGCCACATTCGTTTTGTCTGGCGTCTTCTTGTATTAAATCTAATGAACCTATGGTGGCCATAAATTGTTCGAGGTCCGTATCAGGCTCATGAACAAGCGTTTCCCTAATTGAAACTGGTAACTTGCCCTTTAATATACGCAATACATCTCTCGGAAGCATGGGTTCGTCCCACTATCGTGTCTTGTTTCAATATCTTTCGAAGTATTTTCGAAGACTGCCTTGTCGGGGATTAAAAGGCTCAGGATTATGCACATATTTTCTGAGTCGTTCTTGTACACATGAAGACCAGAAACGAGCAAAAAACATCTTCTCAAAGGCTGACTATACCTGACAACTCTCTCCAGCTTCAATTGCCCAGAGAGCTGCATCTCTGCTTATAAAAGAAATCACAAATTGTATTTTCTGTTTCTCTGTCCACGAAAGAGGTAAAAGATTTCTAAAACTCTTCATAAATATTACTGGATGGATTGACTTTCGTTCGTCAGTGAATATTTGGAACCGCTTGTGTTTAATAAGCGACTCCTCATGTTTTACCTGTGCTACAGTTGGAACTGCACCCACATCTGTCGCACCAACAATAGTTCCGTAACTACACGGGCTATACTGCTTGGCATTATTGCAAGACGACTGCTCACCGTTTGTCATATTCACAGTTACGTTTCCTCACCGAGCACTAATGTGCGCTGGGCTGTTATGTTCCCTACGACCACTTTCCCTTTATAAACCGGAAGTGCATTGCTGCATCTCACTTAGTTCGAGGTTTAAGTGCGTGTTCGAGTCCTGGCTCTCACACTCAAGACCTATATTTTATGTCTGCAACGCATTCGTTACTTCTTGTTCTATTTTTTTTTCTACTCTGTCAGCCATCTGATCTATATTTTTTGGTAACGATTTCATCTGACCCTCCAGAGATTGTTGTGCTCTATCGAGTTCGGTTACCTTCTCGTCAAGTTTCTGGACTTTCGTTGGGATACCTACGGTTTGGGTTAGCAATCCGGAAACGTGTTCCCGTAGACCATCCCTTAAGATGTGCTACGATGACTTTATCCCGTTCATCTTAAATCTGGTTTAGTCGATCGACTAACCGTTCGACAAGTTACTCTTCCTTCCTTTGCCTTTCCAAGTGTTCTCCCTTTTCTCTTTCCTCCCTCTCTTAAGCGTTCTGCTTCTAATATCCCCTTCACTTGAGCTAGTAGAGCCTTTTTCTCTTTCGTGACACTCCACTTTTTCGCGTTTCTCTCTTTTCTTTTCTCTCAACTCAATATTTGCCAGCAACACGGCTAGAAAATCATTCGTTGGTGCTGCTGCGGGAGCACCTCAACTGTGTTTGAAACTGTGTAAGTAGGCTGTTTAGATTTTTATATTGGTAATGCCACGTAGCGCTCTGTATGAAAATCACTGGCTGTGCTGTGTGCAGCCTGTGGCTAGTTTGCATTTCTTTTATGGCTGCTTCGTGATTCTGTAATGCATTTTCATGACGCGAAAAAATTGGTTGGAAATGCTCACAAATTTGTGTTTTTACGTCATTACAGACTTTTTGACATTTCGATTCAATGTTATGTAACTCAGTAGTTAAATCTTCACGTGTTTGTTCAAGCTTCTAACTTTTGAAGCTTTTGCTGTGTTTGTCTCTGATTTTGTTCCATTGTGTGTAACTGTTGCTGTGTTTGTTTCTGGTGTTGTTCCATTGTGTCTAACTTTTGAAGATTTTGTTCCATTGTGTCTAACTTTTGAAGATTTTGTTCCATTGTGTCTAACTTTTGAAGATTTTGTTCCATTGTGTCTAACTGTTGCTGTGTTTGTTTCTGATTTTGTTCCATTTTTTGCATTAATTGCAATAATAATGTATTAGTGTCTGGAATCTGTTTCTCTATGCTTTTTGGCAGTGCGTTTTCACCGGCAGCATTCACATTTTGACAAGCAGAAAATGTGTCTTGACTCATTTGAGAAAACGGTGAGGACGCAAAACCTGAATCTACAGTATTTGCAAAATTGTGTGCTATCATTTCGGATTCCTGAGGCGAGCTGTTGCCGACCGATCGATCGATAATGCTTCCCTGTTCACTACCTGTTTGACTGTCTACACCATTATTTGCCGCCCGCTCCATTTCCCTTTGCACAGTTACCAAATTACCTATGTTGAACATTAGTTAATTCATTACATGGTGGCGCTAACACACTACTTTCGTCTTCACTGTCATTTCTCGGTTTACTTTGGAGCCTAGTGTTACGTTTTTCACACGCCATTATTGTGACAATATTTCACACGATAACACAGAAAAACACAATTTGAAGAACAAAAATAAGAGAACACATTAACATAGCACTGAAAATAATATCTAGTTAATTGCAGCTGCGAAATACTTGGTGCAAATCTACATGCATGCCACAACTGTTTTACTGTGCAACAATGAAAAACCACAACTACTAAGGAAATTCTCTCTATAATTACGCGCTAGCAATAAACAAAAGCTACACTAAATACACAAACTACAAGAAAAAATCAGAAGATTCCAGTGAGGTATCCTAGGCTAAGGGTCGACATATGAAACGTCCCCTTGGAAAAATTTATACATGACTGTGCTTAACCTGACACACAATATTTTTAGCGCAACGCAATCTGACTTTCAAAAATCCCTACAAAAGGATGGCCCTGACTAACATTAAAGTATACCTTTCACAAATAACTTGCCTCACAAAAATCTTCATTACTCGAACTACTGCAATACAGCGAGCGCCACTATTGCCAGCTAAATAAAAGATTCAAACTACGGAAGTCACTAACTACTGATAGGGATAGTTAGCAAATGAAAGATTTTAATAGAGAACAAACACTGTATTTACCTTAATAATCATAATATATATAGCAGTTCAATTTCAAAACTTCCGCTATCTCTCTCCCCAGATCCACCACTGCTGGCGGCTCACCTCCAACTGCGCAACGCTACGCGCTGTTCACATCCAGCTGCCGCTGCCCAACACTACAATGGCAGACAACAATGCAAACTAGCCATAATCTGCACACAGCACAGCCAGTGATTTTCATACAGAGCGCTACGTGGCATTACCAATATAAAAATCTAAACAGCCTACTTACAACTGATGTTGTTTTGTTTGAGTCGTCAGCTGAGCCGACGTCTGTCTGCCGTTCCAGCTGTTGACCGCTAGCAGCAGGCAATATTTTCTCTACATTACTCTGTTCAGTTTCCACATTGTGGATTACTGAAACAGATTGGTCATCGATGTCTGTTGTCGTCCATGCCTAGTTTTCTCTCTCTGCGGGTCTTAACCACACCTCTATTAACACTGTTACCCACAAAAAATACACAAATACACCACTTAGTCTAATACGAACAATAATACACTATACCCCAACTAATTCACACTGAAAAACTCAGTGGTAGCACCTTGGCAAGAAAAATTAAAATTACTATTGAATGGAATTTTTAAGCGATCTATAGCCACTCAGCTGATTGTGTAGCTTATCTACAAAATATTTACGTCAATTGAAAATATATATCTACACTTGGGCTTTAGCACTGCCGTCAAACAAACATTTTTTTAATCAATGTCACCGGTTGCACTAATTAGAGTAGTGAGTGTCACACTTTATTTAATCAGTAAGCACTCTGCTTGACCCCAGTTAACAAATCAATCTAATATTGAACTTGGGAGCTCATGCAGTCGTATCCATACCTTGGTAAGCAATCTGTGTTACCTGTCGCTCCACATCAGGGTTCCGATGTCTACTTTGTACAATAATCTTACGGCAGCTGCAGTCTGTACCAGTACAGCTTATCGAGCTATTTATTTTCCGTGCTCAGTAATGGATTGTAATTAAAACATTTACAGAATTACAAACTATAAAAAATTGTTACTATACATACATAGACATAATCTGGTATTGCTGATTTTCCAGTAAGTATTGTACTCACTGCAACAATATTTCTGGCTTGTAAATTGGAAACCGAACAGCAGTATTTATTTAGTCGGGCCCCATTTTGGGCGCCATTTGTGCCGCTACCGCTCAGGTCCGTACAACGTCTTAAGTATACTTACGGTGTACTCAATGAATGTGACGAAAAGAGTGTAAGATGTTACCGCTTAACTTTACTGATATTTACGCCCGGCAAGAGTGTGAATAGAACACTTATTTGGCGGAGCAAACACAAGAAAAAATCATGATAATATGTGGGACCTGAATCTGTACTTTCGTAAAATAATTCGCTACACTCTGATTATTCAACAGCGCGTTACTCACCGCCTTATTCATATAGGATTGCGTGAGGCGCTTTTAGCATTTGTTAAAACTGAGGATTGCCTGTCAGGACTCAGCTTTCCAGCTCTGCAGAGTGGATGCTAAGAAGTGCAATTGAGACTTCAGTTCCACCACTGATAGAGACTTCAGCCCCTTCTCCATACGTGATTCTGCGTTATGTGCAGCTTATCACACATCACCTGGTGCGGATAGGGTCCATTACAGTGTGTTAAAGCACTTCTTGGGGCAGAACAAAGAAATCCTCCTCTTCCTTTTTAACCTCATTTTGGCATCAGGACACTTTGCAGACTCGTGAGAAAAGGGAATTTTAATTCTAATGTTAAGACCCAGAAAGGACCGGACATATACGAGTAGTTCTCGTAGAGTTCCCCTCATAAGCTGCGTGGAGAAGACATACAAACAGGTGGTCAGTCGTTGCTTTTGTCCTGACTTTTAAATCCAGGCAACTCGTTGGTCGCTTTCAGTGCGTGTTCAGGAGGTATCGCTCCACCACTGTTAATCTGGCTCTCATAGAGGCGGCCAAATCGCCTTTTCTGCAAGAGCGTCACTTCCTGCTATTTTTTTCCTTTTACATCTGGAAGGTTTTTTTTGCCATCGAGAAGGCGTGCTCCTTCGAGCCATATTACCCTCCACAAGCAGGGTGTTCATGAATGTCTTCCCATCTTTGCATGGACCTTCCTCTCACAGCACTATTTTAGATACTGGGTCAGTGACGTTCTTTCTAAGCCTTTTAAGCAGGAGAACGGTGTCGCGCAATGCAGTGATCTGAGGCTGACTTTGGCACAGCTATTAGTAGTATCACATTCGTAGTTAAATTTCCTGTCTATTGTTCTTTGTTTGTTGACGACTTCTCTGTGTCTTGTTCCTCCACGAGACTTTTAACAACAACTCGTCAAATGCAACTGTCTCTTCGACATTTGGGCAAGAGGATGGAGAATAAGGGATTTAAACTCTCAACCGATAGCTCTGCGTGAATTCTTTTTAACCGCTCTTTCTGTTTTAAAATTTTCTGAGTTGTTGATGATGAACACCTTAATTTTAAAGACGTAGTGAGGATTCTAGGCCTAACATTTAACTCTAAACTTAAGTTGCTGCCACGCTTTAGGGATATAAAACGACAGTCCCTCCATCTACTCAATATTTTAAAATGTCTTAAACATAATCCATGGGAAGCAAACCGAACGGATGAGCCCCAGTTGTGCAGGGACTTCGAACGTTGTTGGCTTGATTATGGATACACGATACATGGGCCTGCAAGACCCTCTTATTTAATAATGCTGCCCTTGGTAAGTAATAAAAGAATTCAGCTGGCCACTGAGGTTTTTAGATCAGTAGTTCTCAACTTTTATAAGACCATGTTATATATATATATATATATATATATATATATATATGTGTGTGTGTGTGTGTGTGTGTGTGTGTGTGTGTGTGTTAGAATGGATGACGAAGGTATACGTGATACGTCGCAAGTGCTACTCGCAAGTCCTAAGAAAAGAAAGCTAACTACCCACACTGAGGGTATACACTTGTTACATAACATGCTTCCCCTGCATTTCTCTTCTCCATTGCAACACTTCCTTGACCTGCACACTGCAAACTCATTTAAAAACAAACAAGTGCAGATGTGTGCACCATACTTACTGTTCGTCAACCACTTCATTGCTGCACTCCTTACTTCTGAACTGGCAGAAATTGGAGGACTTCAATGTGTCTAATTACTCTAATGATAATGATAATAACACTGTGTACAGAACTATAGTGGCCCTTATGTAGTTACTGCTATGTCGTGGTGTCAATTATTCATGAATTATTTATCTGTTTCGAAGCGACTAGTGAAGCAATTTCTGGACTATTGTAGGCACTACCTACAACTACGAAAAGACATTTTCTTGAGATATTTAGCATTTGTTATGTATATGACCCACTTTTCACATAAGCGATGTACGGAACAAAGTACGTACAACATACTTGTAATGGGTTGAATATTTGTGAAACCTGTAACCCCCACAGCATTAATTCTACTAATTGTTGAAAAGTAATTACTGATAAATTATAAAATCAGTATAGAGTCAACATAGAATTACACAGCCAACTGGTTGCAAATAACTGTTTGGTACATTGACCTACGTTTCGACACCTACTAAGGGTTATCTGCATCAGAATGAAATTTTGATAAACCGTAAAATTACATTAAGAAAGAACAATGGTCAGAATTAAGAGCAGCTATGCTCAAGTCAAAACACATGGCAAAGGCTGGAACGTTTTATTTTATTTTTGACTTGAGCATAGCTACTATAAATTCTGACCATTGAGCTTTCGCAATGTACTTTTGCGTTTTATCAAAATTTCATTCTGATGAAGACACCGTTAGTACTTGTTGAAACATAAGTCGATTTACCTAAGAGTTATTAGCTACCAATTTGCTGTATAATACTATGTTGAAACTAGTATACGGTTGCTGAGCAACAGCCATGTTTAATACTATAGTATTAGTCTTACAAAATTACGATAATAGTAATTCCTCTGAAAAGAACTTAGTTTCGTGACTGAAGCAGAATAGTATCATTTAGTTTTGACCCCTCAGAAAATTTCACTTTACCTCGCAGGGGGAATTACCCGCAGGTTGGCAACCACTGCTTTAAAACGGCATTCTTACCGAGCCTCAGCGCTGAAGCTAGTGAGTAGCCACTTCACATTAGGCCAGGGCTCCTTTTGGTGCGGCAGGCCTATGAAACACTGGCAGTGACGTAAAATATGCCGCGGTTGATGAAGCCTACTCTGCGGTCATGGCGCTGCGCAAGCCAGTCACTCCGGCGGGTTGAAGTGGTCCTGACACGGCTCTGAATGAGGCACTGTTCCCTAATGCATGGCCTTTTACTCGGGCGAGAGGACCCTCCAGTCTGCAATATGTGTGGCGTACAACTTACTGTAAGCCATATTTTAGATGAGTGGATTGTATATTGTGCCGAGAGGTTGGAATCGTTGGGGACTTGCACTCTAACTGATGTCGAGACGAGTGGGATGAAAGTTCTGAAGTTTATTGAAAGTGTCTGGACTCCGACGTAAAGTTTTACGATTAAGATTTTTGTGTGCTCCAGAGTGGCTGGCTCACTATCTGCTATACTGTTTGAATTCTTACCACCGCTTTTGATCTACGTTTTAGACGTGATATTAGATTATTTTCTTATTTCTGTTTGTGTGTGCGCATCTGTTTTGCTACGTTGGTTATTCTGTGAATTCTGTTTTATCGCCCCTCGTCTCATAACATCCCAAAGATAATATTCTTCTTATTCTGAACTAATTGCAAATTAAACTGTCGCACCGCTTGTTGAATTAACGAAATGGATCCTTCTCAAATCGGCATTTTGACACCAGTAACGATCTGCTTTGCAGAGGATGGCGTATCTTTCGTCGGCATCTGCCTGCATCTTCTTGAGAGCCAGTGTTCCGCAGTGTGACCACTCAGCTTCCGAGGTTCGAAAGTGCACGTTAAGTTTCTTCTCTCCTCCACTACATTCTCTACCGTCCATCCTTATTGTTTTCGTCACATTTTTTTTAACTTACTTAGGATGAAGAAGAACGGGCATTACTAAATAGGGTAATCACAGGCACTAGGGCGACAAATATATTTATAATGAACACGACTGCGAAGAAACCTTCGATATAAAAAGAAATCAGTTCACCAGGTTACCTTCCATTAGGAATACTGGTCGACTCAGCGACTGTGATACGATTTACAAATGACAGAGCACAGCAAGCAGTCGTCCTTTTTTGTAGGTTTTATTCGGAAAAATCTAGATTTCGGCTAGCGCCTAGCCATTACAATGCATTATTTCAGAGCATCAATGCATGTCAGTTCCCTGTTGTTCGAGCGTTGGTCACAGTTGTTTCAAGATTACAGAAATAACTGAACAGACGGCCGAACAACAGAGAACTGACATGAACTGATGCTGTGAAATAATGCACTGATAATGGCTAGGCACAAGCCGAGATCTAGATTTGCCAAATAAAACCTGCAAAAGGGACGGCTGATTGCTGTGTTCTGTCATTTGTAAAGAAATCAATTGATCGACGAAAAAAGGCAGTGCAAAAATGTTCAGGGAAAGACAGGATAACAGAGATATACGTCACAAAGAAATGAAATAAATAGGAGATGTAGAGAGGCCAAAGCGGAATGACTGAATGAAAAATGTGATCAAGTCGGCAAAACAAACGGAAGGACTGTAGCAGTACATAGAAAAACCGAAACAATCTTCGGTGGAATTAAAAGCAAAGAAGTTAATAAGTAGAGTTCAGAGGAATCCCTCTGTTAAAAGAAGAGGACAGAGTAGGCTGTTGGAGTGAGTAAATTGAAGACCGATACAAAGTTGAGGAAATGCCTAATATGCTAGAAGAAGAAACAGAATTCGATGTGGAAGATCTAAAAGGTCCATTATTTGAATCCGAATTTAACAGATTTGGAAGCCTTTGTAGCAAATAAGGCCGGAGGCATAGATAAATTCATTCGGAATTTCTAGATCATGGATGATGTGGTCACCAAACGACTGTTCAAACTGTTTTATGGAAACTATGAATCTGGAGATACAGGTTTTACTACAACACTTTCGGAAAAATACATTCCATGGAATACCAAAGACAGAATCGGAAGATAAGTGCGATAACGTAACAGCTCATGCATCCAAGATGTCGACAAGAAATACAGAAGAATGTAAACTAAAATTGAGAGTCTGTTAGATGCCGATCCGTTTGGTTTTAGAGAAGGTATAGGCCCAAGAGAATCATTCCTGACATTGCTCTTGATAAAGTAATTAAGAGTTAAGAATACTCAAGACATCATCATAGAATTTATCGACCCAGAAAAAGCACTGGACAACGTAAAATAGTGCAAGATGTTTGAAATTATCTCGAGAATAGAAATATGCCAAACTTCCTCGCTGAGTAAAACTGTGTGCTGGACAGAGACTCTGACTCGGGACCTTTGGTTTTTGTAAGTATGTGTTCTATCAACTGAGCTATCCATGCACGACTCACCATCCGTTCCCACAGCCTTACTTCCGCCAATAAATCGACTGCTACTGCCAGGAACTCGCTAAACCCGCAGGACAGGACAGGTAGTTGGAATTGTAAAAAGGGGGCAAAATGAGTGGCAGTCAGTTACACTAGAACACATATAACTTTATTTAGTTGCCTAAACATTACAGCGCAAATATCCGACCTTAACTATCGACTGAATATTTTACACAATCTTATGGATTAAGGGTACAACCTCTTCAATTTTTTAAGCGGCTGAAGGCCGATAACTTAAAACATAACTACAACAAATTTTCAAAAGTCAGTAGGCCCAAGGCTTTATAAAGAAAAAAATATTTTAAATGAGGTTGAAGGTCCAAACAATCTAAGACTTAGCAAGTAAGGAATTTTAATTTTAAGGCAGCTGAAGGTCCATGATTGGAAAACACAACTACAATAAATTTTCAAAAGGTAGAAGGCCCAAAGCTTTATCCAAAAATATTTTAAATGAGGCTGAAGGCCTAAACCATCTAAGACTTGACAAGTGAGAAATTTTAATTTTAAGATAGCTGAAAGCCCTTGATTAAAAAACACAACTACAATGAATGAAAAGGCCCAAGGCCCAAAGCTTTATCCAAAAAAAAGAAAAAGAAAAAAAATTGAATGAGGCTGAAGGCCAAACAATGCAAGATTGACAAGTAAGTAACTTTCAATTTTAAAATGCCAGAAGGCCAATTATTTAAAACCCAACTGAAAGCTTACAAATTCAAACCATCGGCTGTGAGCCATTAAAATACATAATCAAACACCAATAAGAAAAGGCAGTACAGCCAGCGGCCTTCAGAAGTTTCCTGCGGTCGGTCTGCACTTGAAATATTAACGTTCGCTTAGGGGGAACAGGTAGTTGGCCCAACTATATCCGATCCGCCGGCAACCCAACCAAGAGACAGTTAACGCACCCACCGACAAGACGACTTGCCTTCCAGCTGACCAGTACACAAGGGACTCCAATGCCAAAACGTAAAAGCCGAAGCTGCCCACAACCAAGTATGCATAAGCTGTCAAAACTACACACACGTGACAACACGGTGTGGAAAGGACACTGCCTGAATTTTATGTCAGCGGCCAGGGCAGGTAACCGGAACGCTTTCGGATACAATGCAGAAAATTCCGTTGGTGCACTTGGACTTCAAATAACCAAAATGCAGTTAAACTCCACCGGATGACGGCCAAAATTTCGCCAACTCGAACACTCACTGTTGCTCATGAGAATACCTGCAACTGCCAACCATGAAAACCAGCGGCACAATGTGAATGTACTGGCTTCGGTAATTCAATCACCACTCAACTTTGATGTCCTGGGTCGGTGAGCCACGAACCTCGTAGCAATCAGAACAGTTCCCACACACTCTGACACTGTGTAGAGACCGCCAGCGGGCCCGGCCCACTGCGCCGCGCGCAGATTTCCTGGATGATCCACACCAACCGACCGACTGCCACACATCAGCACGGAGACAGCACTAAAATAACTGAGCAGTCGACATCACAAGCTGCACACAGTTTCACGAATACTTGCACGAAGGACTAGACAATACTAACGCCAACGAGTACGCAATAACAAGGACGAATCACGAGTCGGCACACGCAGGCAACCCATAAGCGATCGCCGGCCAACATACACGTCGTTCGACAAGACGACCGACCGACAGCCAACCAAGGTGGTCCGCACTCAGGTGATATGTATCGGCAACCGTCGGGCGAGTCATGGCTGTCCGGACCACAGTGCAGCCGCGCCCCTTCTGAACTTCTGCCACGTCCTGTCAAATACTGCCAGGTCTGAACTGCATTGCTAGGGCCTCCCAACTCACTGACAGGTCCCAACTAACTCCAGACACACGACAACCGGCAAGTAATGGCAGTCAGCAAAAATAATACGCCAGTTCTCATATCGATAAGCGCCGCTGCTGCCGCTCACGGGCAGGCAAGGTGGAAACTCAGTGACACCAGTAATTGAAATTAACATAACGAGGTGGTACTACAGTAAAAACAGGATGTAAAATGAGAGATGGCACAAACACGAGCCACACGACGTACCATCCGTTCCCTCAGCCTTAAGTCCGCCAATAACTCGTCTGATACTGCCAGGAATTTTCATCTCAGCCCACACTTGACTGCAGAGTGAAAATTTCACTCTGGGAACATCTCCAGGCTGTGGCTAACCTGTGTCTCCGTAATATCCTTTCATCCAGGTGTGCCAGTCTTGCAAGTTTCGCACGAGAACCTCTGTGTAGTTTGCAGGGCAGGAGACAGTTATAGGTAGAACTAAAGATGTGGGGACAGGTTGTGAGTCCTGCTTGGAGCGAAAGACAAAGGCCCCTTGTTAGAGTCTCGGTGTGGCACACCGTGTTTCACAACAACGCACACTGTGCAGGAAAATGAAAATATCACTATCTGCAACGCATAATTTGTGCTAGAACTAGGATGTAAAAGTAAGACTATAAGGGCAAGGTGGAAGTGCGCGGATTAGAAAGGATATAAGACAGGGATGCAGCTGCTCCTGCCTACTGTTCAGTCTATACATCGAAGTGACAGTGACAGAAAGAAGAGAAAGGATTAGGAGTGGGAGTAAATTTCAGGGCAAAACAATATCAGTGATATGATTCACTGTTGGCATTGATAATCTAAGTAAAGTTAAGGCAGAACTGAAGGATCTGTTCAGTTGAATGGTCTAATGAGCAAACACCTTGAAAGTAATCCTAAGAAAGATGAAAGCAGTGAGAAATAACAGAAATTAGATTAGCGAAAAACTTCAAAATTTTTGACCAATAAGTAGATAAAGTGAGGAAGCGAAACAACACATGACGGACAAAACAAGGAAGACATAGGAAGCAGACAAGAATGAACAAAGAAGCATTCCTGGCGAAACAATGGCTAATAATATATGACATCAGTACTAACTTGAAGAGGACATTTCGGAAAATGTACGTTTGGAGCACAGTATTGTATGAAAGTGAATTGTAGACTGCGTGAAAATAGGAAATAAAGTGAAGGGCCTGGAATGTGGTAGTACAGAGACATACTGAAAATATGAGAAGTTTCTCCACAGAACCATTAAACTGAGAAACATATGAAAACACTGAAAGGAAAGGGAACAGAATGTTAGGACATGTGTTGAGACATAAACAACTCATGATATTTGTGATAGCTAATATATGGAGAGAGAACAATTGGAATGTATCCAACAAATAATTGAGTTCATATGATGCAACTGTAACTCTGAGATATCGAGGTTTGTACAGGAGAGGAATTCATGGTGGATTGCATGTAACGGGTCAGAAGCCAGATGACAAATACAAACTCACCCATTTATTTTGTATTAGTCTCATTTGCTCTGTTTAGTTTGGTACTATCATACATCCTTTGTTCTGTTGTTCCATTGTTCACTTCTAGTTATCTGCACTTTATAATCGAACAATCAAAGTTATATGGATATATAACACAGATAATTATTGTTTGGACTAATGTGGCTTGCACTGTTCTTTCTGTTATATTTCTAATGAACTTTATTTCATTCTATTTATTCAATTAACGTCTGTATGGTGTTAACATTTGGTTTTACATCATACATATAACTACGTGTCTTGTATTTGTATCTTAAAAGCCATGCAATTAATATTTAACAATGCCATGTAACATGTGATTCTCACAAACATGCTATTCTATTTTGAAGTCGTGCCATCTGGCAGTATCTGTTGTTTACTTTTAACTTGAATTGTACAAATGTATCGTACTCAGACTAACATATGTAAAGTGCAGTACGGCATTTAATGAGACACTGTAAGTCTACTTTTATAAGGTATGCATCGAAGTTATTTCTGCTGTCAGTAATCTTATCTGCTTTCCATTGAAATAATGTCTCATTTTCATTCAACAGAAACTGCTCTGTATGCACTTCGTGTTTGACAAAGATTTTTTGATGACAATGCTGAAAACCGTCATTTTCAAGGAAATCTGTACAAAATTAAGATTGAACCTTCACGTTAAACTGTATAACAAAGGCAAAAAATTATCACAGACTAATACAAGTACAGTCTAGCGCATACCATAACAACATCAATTATTTGTGTGATATTTTGTTAGACCATGAGTCAGTGTAACATGCCAATGCTTGTGGTGTTTACTGAAGTCTGTGCTGAGGAAATGCAGCAGTAATAATACCCGCCATGTACATCGGGGTAACTAACAGATAATCAATTAATATTCAGTATTGTTTATTTTTGAGTCTTTATTGAAAAATAGGTACAAACATATTCTTACATAGTACTTCTGCAATCTGTAAACTACACCAATCTATCCATTGAAAATATTTAGACACTCTTATTCATAAGTTATTTGACTTACTCCTCAGCTTGTGAATGTCAGAAAAGTTTGTCAATTTTCAAATCATATTACTCACACATTTACAATTGTCTGTGAAGAAATTAACGCTTATGTTAATAGACTTCCCATTTATTTGCAGTGAGATTTTAGAAAGCACTTTTCAGAAAAATATCTGTTTGTGAGAAGACTGACACTGAGTTAAAAACAAAGAAGCTCATATTAAATTAATTTATGCACAAATTCACTAGAGAGTAACATTTATTGAGCAAAGTATAAATCCCCAATGTTTAATGTCCTCAAAAATATAGTGTGTAAACCTTTTTCCTCTGTACTTCACACACTAATCAAGGCATTTTAACGCTTTATGTAAGCAAGCAGACTCCAGATCTTGTTTAAAAAGGAAAAACCAAGAGATATTTCATCATATAAAATGAAATGAATGGATTTTTTTTAGGTAAATTTTTCTTCAGTTTCACTGGTTCTACTAAGGTTCTTCACTACAAAGAATCAACCTGCGAAAGACCATCAAGAATCCTTGTGAGTGAGTCACTGTGGGGACACATCAATATAGTTACCCATTGTGTTGTCAGAAGTCAACATATATTAAGTATTAATATTCATCTGTATCAAAATTGTTTGAAGGTTAGCAGTACCAAGTGAAAATATTTACTATAATGGATTCGAATTTGAAGATGACTTTAAATTGATGTAATTATCTATCTACTATTGACATTGCGTTTACTTTTCCCCAGAAACTTGATTTACACAAAAAAAGTATTGTAAATCGTGGATTACAGACACAGCAACACGAAGTAGCCAATTAGCTACAATGATAATGAGAAAATATGTAGGTACAGAAGCACTTCTAAGTTATATATTAATGTAAACGTCCAAAACAGTTTTTCAAGAATTTTCTTCATGTCATCTTATCCATGAAGTTCACTCATTTGTTAACACGAGCAGTTCACTGTTCAGTTAATTTATGGACTGTTTTTCGATAGATGTTATTTCCTCATGCAAAAACTTGTGAAATCAGTCTGGATAATTCAAGAAAGTCAAATGACAGGAAGGGTGACAAAATTAAAGATGGAATGGAGTATCAGCAAATGCCCCTTTTACTTAATGTTTAAGCGTCACAACACACGAATGAGGCTCTAACTGCGTTTTATTTTTACTTCTTAGGTAATTGAAACAGTCACAGTAAGAAATACGGAGTAGATAGCTAATGCTAGGAAGCTTACACATAATCTTTTCTTCACCAACTGTAACGAAACAAGGAAAAAGGAAGATGATGCATCAGTTATCCACATGGTGTTAAAAAAAGTGTTCCATATTTTGAGAGATGATAGTGCCCATCAAAACAAAAATAATTCCAGTAAACGTGGGCTCTAAAGTGCATAGCTTAAGAGCTACGAGCACCTGTTCAATAGAAGAGATGTGTTTCACAGTACTGACGAGGAACCTCATAGTTATGCATTGTAGAGCCCATGTTTACAGAACTTTTTTTCTTGGTTTCATCCTCTCAAAACGTGGAATACTTTTTTAACATGCCATGTATATTGATAGTGTAGTAAGATCCATGTGATGATGCATTACAAGCCAAAGATCTGCACTAATAATTAATAGTCTTTATCAGTGCGGATTAGGCTAATGATAAATGAGGAAGGACCTTGTAGTGATGGTATGTTATTTGGAACTAATGACTGTTGATAATGATCAGTCTGCTACTGGACCATTCACAACATTACATTGCCTTTTCAAAGATATTCAGCTTCCTATTGGAAGCACAAAATTATTACCTTACGTTTTCAGTATTTGGGGAAATGTTCCAGAAAATATATTTTTCATATCTTCGTTTAACAGGAGGATAATCCATCTCAAACTTGCATCTGTATACAGTAGAGTAAGTAGAGGAAATGAATGTCCAGTGTTTGATATGCAGTAAATCATTATGGAGGTTCTTGTTGAGGTCTGTATTCGTTGGCTGCTCACAGGAACTGCCACTATTCGCAGCCATTGCTGAGAGGTGAGTAATGCTGCAGAGCAGACTGGTGTGGTAAGAGTAGATCTGACATGTGTTCAATACCATTTCTGGGCAACTAAGTCACCAAGTGGACCTTTGATGGTAGGTGTCAGTATCAGGTATATACTGTATCCCACTGGGAGAAATTTGGCGCTGTGTACATGTGTTTCTGAGCATTTGTTGAGCGACAACGGCTTGACCATGCTGATCTTTAGCCTCTGGTTGGACAGGTAGATCAGAAAGGCAGCCTTTTCCTGGTTCCACTGATGCCACCCCCAAGCCTAGCCCTGGCTTTATCTTGTAGGTAGCAGCACACCAACAGCACCTGCCTACACACTGCAGCTATTTGCTACTGACATAGCCCCTGGTGGGTTGCGAACGTATTTCCACTGTAGGAAGTTAGGGTGGAGTTAGCTGTGGCGTTGGTACAGCTCATA
Organism: Schistocerca cancellata; assembly: GCF_023864275.1. Lineage (NCBI taxonomy): Eukaryota > Metazoa > Arthropoda > Insecta > Orthoptera > Acrididae > Schistocerca > Schistocerca cancellata. The sequence continues at coordinate 613,272,237 of NC_064630.1, read as the reverse complement.
CAGGTCCTCACCATGGCACCTACAGGAAATTCTTGCCGTCACGAGCCTGCAGTTCGACGGTGGTGGTGGGCCTGGTAGATGGGGAGTGCAGCTTGTGGCTGGGGTGTTGCTGCTGGTGCTGCACATACTGGCCCTTGCCCAGAACACCTACAGATAAGAGCTGGCGCTTTCTCCAGCCTGCTGGTCGACGCTGGCGGAGCGCCTGTTTGGCGGCGATCGCAGCTCGAGCCGCAGGTGGTTGGGGTAGTGCTGGTTGTGGCGGTGGTGCTGGACGTACAGGCCCTTGCCCGGACCGTCCGAGGTGAGCGTGGGAGCGGCGGCGCCCTTGTAGCGGGCGGCCCGCTGCGCGCAGAGGCCGTGCCGGCTGAGCAGCAGCAGCAGGTCGCGCCGGTACTGCCGTGACAACAGGGCGTACAGCACGGGGTTGGCGCACGCGTTCAGCGGGTAGAAGCACACCAGCAGCACCTGCACACCGTACCTAGCTAAGCATCCACAGCGCCAACTAATAACAGCTTCCTCTGTTCTCAGCATAAAGACAATGTATGACTACATAGTTCTTATACGTGTAAATTACTAAATTTGAGTTTTCCATGTTTCCAGAATTTATGTACAATTTTTCACATAAACCAGTCTTTATAGAGCTGTCGCTACTTTACTGTAGGTAGCAACGAAGGAAAAATTGGGCCTCACAGGCAGATTGTGACACAGACATCAAACTGAGAGAATGCAGCATGACCACAAGGTTCAGTACTGGGTCCACTACTGATCTTGATGTACATAAATTCTTCCAATAACTTTGAAGCATTATTCGACACTTATCAGCGGTGCAATCTAAATGAAAACTGATGATACCACACACTCAGATGATACCTACAAATCGTTTACAACTAACAAATATATAAATCTCAATGTCACAAAAACTATATTATGCGATTCAAACAAGTAATTAGGACCTTTAAGTACCAGAAGTGGAGCCAATAGTCGTACATGGAATGAAACACTCCATGCAAAATTCCTTGGAGTGCACTTGAATAACATGTTAATATGGAATGGTCAACAAATTAACCAATAAAGACATTCAGTTCGACATGTTCTGCCCTTAGAACATCTCCTAACCTTATGACCCAAACATAAGAGTATTGACTCATTTCGCACATTTTCCCTATCTTGTTTTATGCAATTATGTTGTAGGATATTGACCTAAAGTGTATGGAGCGTTGCATTAGCAGAAGCCGGCATTAAAAATATTGTGGAAAGCAGGTAACCATCAGTCACGCAGGAGGCTTCTGAAGGATCTTGAAATTCTTCTACTCAACTCCCAATACAGTTTCTTCCTAATGATTTTAGTTGCTGACGAGGGAAGTCAGTTTCACCTGAACTCTGAATTCCACTTTCACAATAGAAGACAGGAAAATAATTTTTATGTAAAATTTGGTTTCCCTGTATAGGTACAAAACGGATTTATAATCTGGTGGAAAGACATTCAGCTATCCACCATACAGCAAGATTCTGGGAAGCCTTACCACCTTAACAAAATTAAAAACACATATTTCTACAAATTATTTGAATACCTAGATTCAAAGATTAACAATTAATTTGCATAACTGGTAGTAACATGATATTAACAGGAATTTATATTTATAGATTTAGGTAATAATATTGTTTGAAAAATACTATTGCAATCAAATAGATACTAAGCTACCAACAGCTGATTAACAACAGGTATATTTAGCGGCTGAGGAAACAGTAGCATTCTTCCATGCAGTAGCTTTCATTCCAGTACTACAGATTATAATTTAGCTGGTATAAGCGTCAATAGCAGTAAGCAGTATAGTGATAGCTTGGTGTAAGCACAGTATACATGTAATCTTTCAATGAATGCTTTGTAATTTGTCGTATAAAGCGCGCTAACATCATCGGACGTTGAGTGATTACTGTAAAGAGAAATAAATCTTGCATACACGTGTGAGACAGCGTTATCAGTTTCTGCCAGATGGTGTACTAGCATCAAAAGAGCCAAAAGAAGGGGCTAGACGAATCGTCACGAATCTTACAGGGAAAACGATCGACGAGGCTGTGTTGTCTGTTCTTGAGAAAGGCTTAAACAAATGGTTCAAATGGCTCTGAGCACTATGCGACTAAACATCTGAGGTGGTCAGTCCCCTAGACCTTAGTACTTCAACCTAACTAACCTAAGGACATCGCACACATCCATGCCCAAGGCAGGATTCGAACCTGTGACCGTAGCGGTTGCGCGGTTCCGGACTGAAGCGCCCTAACTGCTCGGCCACAGCGGCCGACAAAGGCTTAAACATGGCCCCAACATCAACCGCACTACCTGTCACAGAAATCATCAGCGGAGTGGGACAAGTTCCCTCCACTTTAGAACCCGACACAGCAGAGAAAATACGGCAGGAAACGTGTCTCACTCTCGCCACGACTGCGCCCCAGACCGTAACGAGCCGCGCTGAGTTCTCAACGTGACGATGCAGATACTGTCGTCCTCCGAACGGATAAGGGCAACATAAACGTTTTAATAGCAGTCGTAGACTACAAAGAGAAAACGTACAAACTCGTAGACGAGTTGGTTTACAGGATGATGATGTCAGATCCAACCAGCCGAATGTAGCTCAAGACGACTGAACTTCCTCGAACTACTTCTACAGCAGGGGCAGCCACGAAACTTCGGCCACGATCTGCCGTACCGCCGAAATTCTATTGGCTTCTATAGCTGCACAAAGAGGGCACATTTCACACCCCAATAGTGTATACAATAGGAGCGCCAACACACTAACGCGCGAAACAGTTAATGTGTAAGTAGGCTGTTTAGGCTTTCTTTATGTAAGTTTGCTGTTTATGTTTTTTATTGGCAACGTTACGTAGCGCTCTCTGTATGAAAATCACTGGCTGTGCTGTGTGCAGTATGTGGCTAGTTTGCATTGTTGCCTGCCATTGTTGTCATGAACTGCTATAGCTGGATGTGAACAGCAGATAGCGTTGGGCAGTTGGAAGGGAGCCGCCAGCAGTGGTGGATGTGAGGACAGAGATGGCGGAGTTTGAAATTTGTAAAAATTGATGTCATGAGCTGCTGTATATATTATGACTATTGATGACTATTAAGGTAAATACAGTGTTTGTTCTCTATTAATATCTTTCATTTGCTAACTATCCCTATCAGTAGTTAGTGCCTTCAGTAGTTTGAATCCTTTATTTAGCTGGCAGTAGTGGCGCTCGCCGTATTGCCGTAGTTCCAGTAACGAAGATTTTTGTGAGGTAAGTGATTTCTGAAAGGTGTAGTTTAATGTTACTCAGGGCCATTCTTTTGCAGGGATTTTTGATAGTCAGATTGCGTTGCGCTAAAATTATTGTGTGCCAGGTTAAGCACAGGCTTGTAAAATTGTTCTAAGTGGACGTTTCACATGTAAAATTGTTCAAAGGGGACGTTTCATATGTCGACCCTTAGCCTAGGATACCTCACTGGAATCTTCTGATTTTTTCTTGTAGTTTGTGTAATTAGTGTAGATTTTGTTTATTGCTAGTGCGTAATTGTAGAGGGAATCTCCTTTGTAGTTGCAGTCTTTCATTGTTGTACTGTAAAACAGTTGTGGTATGCATGTAGATTTGCACCAAGTATTTCGCAGCTGCAATTAACTAGATATTATTTTCAGTGCTATGTTAATGTGTTCTCTTATTTTTGCTCTTCAAATTGTGTTTTTGTGTGTTATCGTGTGAAATATTGTCTCAATAATGGCGTGTGAAAAACGTAACACTCGGCTCCAAAGTAAACTAAGAAACGACAGTGAAGACGAAAGCAATGTGTTAGCGCCACCATGTAATGAATTAACTAATATTCAAAGTAGTAATTTGGTAACTGTGCATAGGGAAATGGAGCGGGCGTCAAACAATGGCAGGCAACAATGCAAACTAGCCACATACTGCACACAGCACAGCCAGTGATTTTCATACAGAGAGCGCTACGTAACGTTGCCAATAAAAAACATAAACAGCAAACTTACATAAAGAAAGCCTAAACAGCCTACTTACAAATGTTAGTGTTGAGTTTCGTTGGTTGGCAAATGTGGGTACCTGATCAAGAGCTCGGCTCAGTTCGTAGAACATCTATGGAATCTCAGATTGACCAGCTCAGATCTCACGGACAGTTTCGACGTTTGTGTCACTTTTCACCAAAGCTCCACTTATCGCAACTTATCGGAAAGAAACTTGGGCCCTCGTTCAACAAACTTTTCAATTACGTGCTCACGACTACATATTTTCTTTTTGACAGACATTGCTACGAACAGACAGATGGCGTAGTTAAGGGTAGGAAGACATTGAGGAAAAGATATTAGATTCAGCATCATTACAACAGAGAGTTATTTACAGAAATGTTGACGATGCGTTCGTCATTTGGTTTCACGAGAAAGACGAGCTTCAAGTTTTCTTGCAACACATGCAGTCTATCCAGAACCAAATTCAGTTCACCATGAAGTGGAGCAAGATGATCAGCTACCGTTCTTGGATGTTCTGGCAAGGAGAAAATCGGACGAGACATCGGGGCACATCGTCTATTGGAAGAAAACCCACACGGATTAGTAGCTTCATACCTCCAGTTGTTATCACCCGTCACAAAAGGAACGAGTGCTAAACGCACCGGTCCAGACAGCTTGTGTGCCCTCTGACGAAGAAAGCCTAAAGCCGGAACTGGACCACCTAACGACGTGTTCCAGAAAATAGCATTTAACGACCGCCAAATTCGATGCGAGTTCAAGCAAAAGACCACACCACAATCAACACTCGATGAAGGCCAACCGGAAAAGTTAACCTGCATTCCAGAAGTAGGCAAAGTATCTGTAAAACTCGGTAAAATTTTACGACGACAAAATATCAAATGTACTCACCGTCCGCCGTCAAAGACTAAATTCCGTTTAGGGCAGTAAAAGACGATCTAGGACTCTGGAAATCTGTTGTATTAGATACCATGCCAGTGTGGGAATGCATTGCCGGATAAACGATACGCGCAATTGAGGAAAAGTATAAGCAACACAAGAGCACACACATCTCCAGCAGCCTACAAAGTCAGCATTACCTGAACATTACCTTGAAACAAACGACGACCGGCTGCAAGCCCGAAATTTGTTTGAACAGTCAATTCGAAGGGAAAATTTTAAAATTCACATCAGGTAAAGAATGATTTTGTTGACGATAAAGTATGCGTGATGTGTTTCGGAGTTATTTCGATATTCAGGAATGCAAGTGCAATGGTAGCACGAGGACAAAATCATTACCAGTTTTGTGCATATGCCGGCCAGTGTGGCCGAGCGGTTCTAGGCGCTTCAGTCTGGAACCGCGTGACCACTAGGGTTGTAGGTTCGAATCCTGCCTCGGGCATGGATGTGTGTGATGTCCTTAGGTTAGTTAGGTTTAAGTAGTTCTAAGTTCTAGGGGACTGATGACCACAGATGTTAAGTCCCATAGTGCTCAGAGCCATTTGAACCATTTTTAAGTCCCATAGTGCTCAGAGCCATTTGTGCATAGCATGAGATGAAAGGCTGCTCTCGAGACGTCGAACCGTCTTGTTGAGCTGTTTCCAATAGACGACTGCCACATGCACACTATTTCGCTGTTCTGAGCTATTTATACAGCATCTAAAGCAGTCGAGAGCGACAAGTGAGCTCTTCTAGACGTTGAGGAACATTTTGTGCATTAGCAAGGGGCCAGTGCACAAATGCAGTGCTCATGTGTTACGACTGAGCTACAGTGGACCGTGCCCCTCGACCACGCGGCTCACCTTGGTGCGCGGGACGTCGATGAGCGGCTGGCCGGCGAGCGCGGTGAGGCCGAAGAAGGCGATGGGCGCCCAGCAGGCGAAGTCGGTGAAGACGAGCAGCGCCATGCGCTTGGCGACGGTGGCGTCGGAGCGCGCCACGGCGCCCTGGCCGTCGCCGCGCACCACGCAGTACATGCGCGCGTAGCACGCGCTCACCGCGCAGAACGCCAGCACGCTGAACGTCAGCAGCGACAGCAGGTAGGCGCTGTCCACCGCCGTCCGAGACTCCAGCGGCAGGCACAGGCTGTGGGGAGCAACAGCTGCACTGTATCTCGCAGTTGCGACACTGGCCGATGCGTACTGAACCAAAGTCCCGGAAATAATGTGCTGCGACACTCATTATGTGATCAAAAGTATCCTACTTAAGTTGCGACTTAAAGTCGAGCAGTAGCCCTGTGACGGTCATGGAGCTGAACAGTTATTCTACTGACATGGCATTTAGTGACTCATTCTACATTACATGTGGACGTCCTGGAACTTGAGGAGAATTGAGCCACTCCAGGAGGACCTGTCACTACAAAAGGAGCCGCGGAGTGTCGAGTTGTCAGTAGAGAAGTAGTCGAAAGTAAAATTCTATGTACCCACTTGACAGAAAATCTTAGGAAGTTCTGGTCTTACGTTAAAACAGTAAGTGGATCGAAACAGCATATCCAGACACTCTGGGATGATGATGGCATTGAAACAGAGGATGACAAGCGTAAAGCTGACATACTTAACACTTTTTTCCACAGCTGTTTCACAGAGGAAGACCGCACTGCAGTTCCTTCTCTAAATCCTCGCACGAACGAAAAAATGGCTGACATCGAAATAAGTGTCAAAGGAATAGAAAAGCAACTGAAATCACTCAACAGAGGAAAGGCCACTGGACCTGACGGGATACCTATTCGATTCTAAACAGAATACGGGAAAGAACTTGCCCCCCTTCTAACAGCCGTGTACCGCGAGTCTCCAGAGGAACGGAAGTTTCCAAATGATTGGAAAAGAGCAGAGGTAGTCCAGTATTCAAGAAGGGTCGTCGAGCAGATGCGCAAAACTATAGGCCTATATCTCTGACATCGATCTGTTGTAGAATTTTAGAACATGTTTTTTGCTCGCGTATCATGTCATTTCTGGAAACCCAGAATCTACTCTGTAGGAATCAACATGGATTACGGAAACAGCGATCGTGTGAGACCCAACTCGCTTTATTTGTTCATGAGACCCAGAAAATATTAGATACAGGCTCCAAGCTAGATGCCATTTTCCTCGACTTCCGGAAGGCGTTCGATACAGTTCCGCACTGTCGCCTGATAAACAAAGTAGGAGCCTATGGAATATCATCAGCTGTGCGGCTGGATTCAAGTGTTTTTAGTAAACAGAGCACAGCATGTTGTTCTCAATGGAGAGACGTCTACAGACGTTAAAGTAACCTCTGGCGTGCCACAGAGGAGTGCTATGGGACCATTGCTTTTCACAATATATATAAATGACCTAGTAGATAGTGTCGGAAGTTCCATGGGCTTTTCGCGGATGATCCTGTAGTATACAGAGAAGTTGCAGCATTAGAAAATTGCAGCGAAATGCAGGAAGATCTGCAGCGGATAGACACTTGGTCCAAGGAGTGGTAACTGTCCCTTAACATAGACAAATGTAATGTATTGCGAATACATAGAAAGAAGGATCCTTTATTGTATGATTATATGATAGCGGAACAAACACTGGTAGCAGTTACTTCTGTAAAATATCTGGGAGTATCCGTACGGAGCGATTTGAACTGGAATGATCATATAAAATTAATTGTTGGTAAGGCCAGTGACAGCTTGAGATTCTTTGCGGGAGTCCTTGTAAAATTTAGTCCGTCAACAAAGCAGGTGGCTTACAAAACACTCGTTCGACCTATACTTGAGTATTGCTCATCAGTGTGGGATCCATACCAGGTCGGGTTGACAGAGGAGATAGAGAAGATACAAAGAAGAGTGGCGCGTTTCGTCACAGGGTTATTTGGTAAGTGTGATAGCGTTACGGAGATGTTAGCAAACTCAAGTGGCAGACTCTGCAAGAGAGGCGCTCTGCATCGCGGAGTAGCTTGCTGTTCAGGTTTCGAGAGGGTGCGTTTCTGGATGAGGTATCTAATATATTGCTTCCACCTACTTATACCTCCCGAGGAGATCACGAATGTAAAAGTAGAGAGATTCGAGCGCTCACAAGGTTTTCCGTCAGTCGTTCTTCCCGCGAACCATACGCGACTGGAACAGGAAAGGGAGGTAATGACAGTGGCACGTAAAGTGCCCTCCGCCACACACCGTTGGGTGGCTTGCGGAGTATAACTGTAGATGTGGATGTACATGTACAGGTTGGTGGGTCGGTCAGGGCAGATCAGTCCTTCGAAGGTCATTGGTAAGAAAAACAGAACAATTTGAACGACTAAAGATAGGACGTTCATACTCACAGGACATGTGAATTAGTATGTGCTGCATAAATGATTAGCATTCGATAAATTCAAGGACAACATCAATATCGCCGTGCAAAACCGCCTACCGATAAAACGTGCCTGCTGCTCTCGTTGTCGCTATAAAGAGAAGGTAATGGATCAGTGTGACATGAGCAGACGAGCAGGATGCCTCGCAGACGTATGCGTGGACCGCACCGTCAAATCAGTGAGTTCGAAAGAGGAAGCATCATTGGCACGAGAGAATGTAAACAAGCGTACTTCAATGTTTTATCGAACTGTAAAACTTGGTATAGATAGTGATAGAAGTGATAGGAAAATTGACACAATAGTTCAAGTGGAAGTAGGAAATGGTTTTACTGTAAAAGAAATCCAGAAATTGCTTATAAAAATATTTAAAATGTAATAGCATTTATATTGGCTAAACGGGTACAGAGTTTGAGACAAGATTTAGGGAGCACACATACAGCAGCAACAACAGTGCACTTGGTTATCACCTTAGAGAACAAAATCACTGTTTGCAGTCAACAGAAAATAGCCTAAGCATTTAGCATTCGGAACAAAACGTTAGAACACTGGATATTCTTGAATAGATTGAAATTTACACTAACCGCCGTCTGAATCGAGATTTAATAATTAACGAACACGTTCTACATCTACATCTACATACATACTCCGCAATCCACCGTACGGTGCGTGGCGGAGGGTACCTGGTACCACAACTGGGATCTTCTCTCTCTGTTCCACTCCCAAACAGAACGAGGGAGGAATGACTGCCTATATGCCTTTATACGAGCCCTAATCTCTCTTATCTTATCTTTGTGGTCTTTCCGCGAAATATAAGTTGGCGGCAGTGGAATTGTCCTGCAATCAGCCTCAAATGCTGGTTCTCTAAATTTCCTCAGTAGTGATTCACGAAAAGAACGCCTGCTTTCCTCCAGAGACTCCCACCCGAGTTCCTGAAGGATTCCCGTAACACTCGCGCGATGATCAAACCTACCAGTAACAAATCTAGCAGCTCGCCTCTGAATTGCTTCTATGTCCTCCCTCAATCCGACCTGATAGGGATCCCAAGCGCTCGATCAGTACTCAAGAATAGGTCGTATGAGTATTTTATAAGCGGTCTCCTTTACAGATGAACCACATCTTCCCAAAATTCTACCAATGAACCGAAGACGACTATCCGTCTTCCCCACAACTGCCATTACATGCTTGTCCCACTTCATATCGCTCTGCAATGTTACGCCCAAATATTTAATCGACGTGACTGTGTCAAGCGCTACACTACTAATGGAGTATTCAAACATTACGGGATTCTTTTTCCTATTCATTTGCTTTCATCTATATTTCGAGTTAGCTCCCATTCTTTACACCAATCACAAATCCTGTCCAAGTCATCTTGTATCCTCCTACAGTCACTCAACGACGACACCTTTCCGTACACCACAGCATCATCAGCAAACAGCCGCACATTGCTATCCACCCTGTCCAAAAGATCATTTATGTACATAGAAAACAACAGCGGACCTACCACACTTTCCTGGGGCACTCCAGATGATACACTCACCTCCGATGAACACTCACCATCGAGGACAACGTACTGGGTTCTATTACTTAAGAAGTCTTCGAGCCACTCACATATTTGGGAACCAATCCCATATTCTCGTACCTTAGTTAGGAGTCTGCAGTGGGGCACCGAGTCAAACGCTTTCGGAAGTCAAGGAATATGCCATCCGTCTGATACCCTTCATCCATGGTTCGCAAGATATCATGTGAAAAACGGCAAGTTGAGTTTCTCAGGAGAGTGCTTTCTACAGCCGTGCTGTGCATGGACAGCAACTTCTCTGTCTCAAGGAAATTCATTATATTCGATCTGAGAATATGTTCGATAATCCTGCAACAAACCGATGTTAAGGATATTGGTCTGTAATTTTGAGGATCCGTTCTTCTACCCTTCTTATATACAGGCGTCCCCTGCGCTTTTTTCCAGTCGCTCTGGACTTTACGTTGGGAAAGAGATTCGCGATAAATGCAAGCTAAGTAAGGAGCCATTGCAGTAGAGTACTCTCTGTAAAACCGAATTGGAATGGGAATCAGGACCTGGCGATTTATTTATTTTGAATCCATTCAGCTGCTTCACAACCCCAGGGATGTCTATCACTATGTCCTCCATACGGGAATCTGTACGAGACTCAAACGGCGGTAGTTTGTACGATCCTCCTGCGTGAAAGATTTCTCAAATGCTAAATTTAAAATTTCAGCTTTTGTTTTGCTATCTTCCGTTGACAGGCCAGACTGATCAGTGTGTGACTGGATGGAAGCCTTCGACCAGCTTACCGATTTTGCGTAAGACCAGAATTTCCTTGGGTTTTCAGCTAATCTTTTGCTAAGGTATGACGGTGTTAGTGGTTGTATGCATCGCGTATCGCTCTTTTTACAGCAGCTCGAATCTCTACTAACTTTTGCCTGTCCTCGTTCTCCCGCTCTTTCTTCTACCGCGAGTGCAACTGTCTTTGCTTCCTGAGCACTCTCCGAATTGCGCTGTTAAACCACGTTGGGTCTTTTCCGTCTGTAACCCACTTTTTCGGCACATACTTCTCCAATGCGTGTTTTACAATGTGTTTAAAATTTGCCCATAATTCTTCCACGTCCATCGTGCCGGAAGTAAATAAAGTAGATTCATTTACTAAGTTGGATGCTAACAACTGCTTATCTGCTCTTTGTAGTAAGAATACTCTCCTAGCCTTCTTGACCGACTTTTTAACTTTCGTAACCATAGTCGTAATGACAACATCATGATCACTAATCCCTGTCTCTACACTGACACCGTCGATTAGGTCTGGTCTGTTCGTCGCTACCAGATCTAAAATATTTCCATTACGTGCTGGCTGTCGATTTAGCTGCTCAAGACAGTTTTCGGATAATGTGTTCAAAAGTAATTCACACGACGGCTTGTCTGTACCACCTGTAATGAATCCATATACATCCCATTCTATACTAGGTAGGTTGAAGTCACCTCCGACTAATATAGCATGATCTGGGTACTTCTGCGATACAGAGTGTAGACTCCCTTTGAATGATTCTAGAACGGTCACGGTGGAACCTGGTGGCCGGTAATAACACCCAACAGTTAACTTTATTTCTCCTAGCCCTGTTAAACGTGTCCAGATAACTTCACAATCACACTCTACTTCGACCTCAGTAGACATAATATTTTTGTCAACTGCAATGAAGACACCACCTCCTACGGTGTCTAATCTGTCTTTCCGATACACGTTCCAACCCTCACTAAATATTTCAGAACTTCCTATCTCGGGGTTCAGCCAGGTTTCAGTCCCGAGAATAACTTGTGCGCCACACGCTTCCTGGAGGGCAGTAAATTCAGGAACTTTACTCCGAACACTCAGAAAATTTACTGCTAATATCTTGATAGCTGAAGTGTCTTTACACTGAGTGCTTCCTGATTTCCCTGCCTGCACGTCGACTGGTGAGTATACATCAGGACATCTCGCACTACTGCTTAGCCTAAAAAAAAACCCATGTGCACGCCACAAGTACTCTGCTTGTGCCCGAGTAGACGCTTCCTTTGTGTAGTGCACCCCTGATCTATTTAGGGGCGTCCTACAATTACCCACCCAACAGCGCAAGTATAGAAATCTTCGTCGGCCGAATTGGCCGAGCGGTTCTAGGCGCTACAGCCTGGAACCGCGCGACCACTACGGTCGCAGGTTCGAATCCTGCCTCGGGCATGGATGTGTGTGATGTCCTTAGGTTAGTTAGGTTTAAGTAGTTCTAATTTCTCGGGGACTGATGACCTCTGAAGTTAAGTCCCATAGTGCTCAGAGCCATTTGAACCATTTTAGAAATCTGCAGCCAAGACCGTCGCATAGTCGACGAAGCCTCTGGTTGAGACCCTCCACTCGGCTCCAAACCAAAGGACCCCGATCCACTCTGGGAACGATGCTGCAAATACAGAGCTCTGCTAGCACCCCGCGTGCGAGGTTAGCGGTCTTCACTAAATCCGCCAGCCGCCTGTACGAACTGAGGATCGCCTCAGAACCCAAGCGACAGGCATCACTCGTGCCGACGTGAGCAATTACTTGCAGACGACTGCACCCCGTACGCTCGATAGCCGCAGGCAAGGCCGTCTCCACATCTTGGATGAGGCTCCCCGGCAGACAAACCGAGTGCACGTTGGAACTCTTTCCAGGCCTGTACGATATTTCCCTAAGGGGCTCCATCACCCGCCTAACGTTCGAGCTCCCAATAACCAGCAAGCCTTTGCCCCCGTGTACCTGCTCGGGCCCTGCTGAAGGAGCGGCCACCTGCCCACTGACAGGATGAACGGCCGATGCCAGCCGGCCAGCCTCCACATTGACCCTCCGCCTCGAGCGACCCGAACGTGTTGCAGTCCGCCACTCACCCTGAGGTGAGGGCGGCCCCAATGCGCCGGGTACACTAGAAGGTGCCTCGGCGGCTGAGTCAGCGGACGCAGCAAGCGACACGTGGCGTGTCTCAAGCGACGCTCCAGACCCTCCGCCGTCACTGCACCTCGAGGCAGCAGCCTGAAGGCGGCTGACCGTGGCCAACAGCACGCTCAGCTGCTCGCGAATCGCGGCCAGTTCCTCCTGCCCCCGCACACAGCACGCACACACCCTGTCCATCCTACTGCTAATATCTGGCCGTATAGATTTGCGACAAATAAAACAGCAATAGGCGACTGCACAGTTGCGTCACCAGCGCCAGATTGAGCTGCGATATATGAACAGTTACTTACGAACTAAGCAATCAAATGACCACGATTACGCCAGTATACAGATATTACAATGCGATCCTACTACCCCTGTCTTAGTACAAATGACAACCGCCTACGCGATGTTACACTCTGCCGTTATTAAAATTTGATACTACCCCTTTCTAATTCGAAAATACGCAAAGGTCCGAAAAATTTCACCACGCAAGCACACAAACACACAAAGTAATTTGAATTAAACCTGCGGAACTAAAACGAAAAACTGAATATATGACTAGTTTCTGCTACTGCTGCTCGCACACGTCACTCTGCAAGCACAGATGAAACTGCACTGGCCTCTGTCTGCTGCTAACTGACTCTACGAAATAAACAGAAAGCACTGGCTGCCCAAAACAAACAACTGACTAACGACTCCGCGAATTTACACTTTACAGCTATCAATAAGCAATATCATTCCTCTCAAACACGAGAATACGCAAGGATCTTATGTAATTAAATATGCAAGCGCACAAACACTCGGAAAGAAATTAAGAATCAAACTACAAAACAAATATGAAAGCTAAATATGCGATTCTCTACTGCACTGCTGCTGCACTACTGCTGCATTGATACTTCACCAGTGGCTACTCAAGGCTCACTGCACCAGCAGTAGACAGTGGTTCTTAAGCATTTTGGACGAGTTGTTGGTGAACAAGTACAGGTTAAAACTACGTACAAAAACCTGACATTTTCATTCATCTTTCGTCGGTGAATTTGTGTTCATCTGTAGGTTCAATGGTTCATTCTGCTTTTTTGCTTTTTACCTCATAACACACGTTTTAGTTTGATATTCTGCATAAATCTGCTTAATGAAAAAGCATGTCACTTCAAAGTTGTCTCTGTTCTCATGGTCCCATTAATCATAGCAGACCTTCACTCTTGCCAAAAAAAAAATTATTTACTGCTTATGAAAAAATTTACATAGTTTGTAATTGATAGATAATATTATTGGTATTTGTGTTGACGTAACAGCCATGACGGCAGAGCCACATCTCTACGCTTTATGGTCCATTCTGTATTTTTTTACATGATGACACAGGTTTTAATCTGATGCTTTACGTTAATGTGCTTCATGAAAAAGCGAGTCACGTTAAAGTTTTCTCTGTTGTCATGCTGAAATTAATTCACGTTGCCCTTAACTGCTATGAAAGAAAATTAAAAAAATTACTGCTCACAAAAGAATTGTATAAATTTTGCAATTGAAAATATTAGTGCTATTTGTAATGATGCATCAGCCATGACGCCAGCGCCACATCTGTACATTTTATGGTTCATTCTCTGTTTTCTCCTCATGTGACAGGTTTTGGTCTGAAGTTTTACATAAACATGCGGAATGAAAAAGCATGTCACTTCAAAGTGGCCTCTGTTCTCATTGTGTGTTTTATACAAGATGGCTCTGATTCTTCAAACAAGAAAAAAAAAACATATATACTGTTCTAGAAAAGTTGTATAAATTCTGCAATTCATAATATTATTTCCATCTGTAGTGATGGCAGCACCACAGAGCGTACGCCACCTAGCACTATCTGGTTCTCTAAGCGAAAGCGGGCAGCAGCCTGTAACGCCGGAAATGCATATCCTCCTATTTCCATCTATTGTACTATAAATTTGTTTTCCTTATTTTTGTTACCTGAATATATGACATTTCTGTGTCTTTACATATTGTAATTGTTTTACTATTTGTATATATTTTTGCATTTATGTCGATGTATAATTGGTTTGTTTCGTAAATATTATTTGTATTTTTACGCTGGGTCTTGCCTAGGGAAAACTGCTATCGAACGATTACATCGATAGGTCGTGTGAAGAATAAAAGTGTGTAGGATCTTTGGTAGTGTTAACTCTGCCGCGTGGAGCGCGGGCAGGGAGAGTCTGGCTGGAGTAGCGAGTGGAGCAGGTGTGTTGTGTGAAGCTCCCGCGAGTTGCCGCGCTTTCAGGGTTTGGCAGCATGTAATTGCGCTCGACTTGCGATGATAGTTTCTGACATGGTGTCGCGGACGGGAAGCATTAGCTGGCGCACATCAAGAGCCCGTTTCGTCTGGTGACCGTGTCGAAAAGAAGGCGCGCCAACATCCAGCTTCTGCAACAGCGACGGCCGACAATGAGTGACTGTCGCCACCTCCTCGATCGACGGCTTCAAACCTTCAATCAACCAACAAGGAAGACTGGAAGCACGTGAAGTTTTAGAACTGTATGGCAGACCTCAGCTTTTCCAACTTTTAAAATTGTTGCATCACAAAATTACAGCTACTTAGCATGAACCTTTGTTGCTCATTGTCCCAATTGCATTACCAAGCAGGGTCCCTTCCTTTTCCGGAATGAACCCGAGTGTCGTTGAAATTCAAACGCCAGCATTAAAGTAATATTATAGCATTTCACTGCTTTAATTTCAAAGTTCAGTTAAAGTATTCATAGCTGGCTATAATATTTAGATTACACAAGCACGAATTAAGAGTGCGAGTTTTGTTACCGTATTTTAGCTTACCTGTGACTGCAGCTCAGCTTGGTACGTACTAAATTTTACTATTGTTAATTGTTCAGAATTATTTAATTCAAGTTCAAAGTTAAATCTCTTATTTCTAAATTACGTAGATTCAAGTAGCTTTTGAAATGATTGTTGAGGTAGTCCAAGACTAACCGTATTTTACTGAATTTCGATGTGCTTCAGAAAGAAAGCTCACTATTAACTTCAGTCACTAAATCAACTTTCGATTTTCCGGTTTTATTAATTCTTTTGCTAAATTAAGTCAGAGTGTAGCGAAATTTATTACTTCTGACAAACTTCCAGTTTTCACACTACACTTGTCAACCTTCAGTTGCCACGCTTCTAGTGCTAATTATATGTGTAATAATCTTTCTTTTTCAGTTACTATAGTAATTGTCCTTAGGACTGGCGACTGTAATTTCCCCCAAATCTCAAATATCTAATTACCGCTAGTTGATAGTTAACGTAACGGCCGCACATTTACTTTCTTTATTAACTTTACCCCTATTTCAAAATTAATTTCCACCAGTTTCATTAGCATTTTTCCTTTCATTTAGATGTAACCCTTTCCTCCCTCTTTACCGACAAATTAACCTCGGTGACGATTGCTTTTCCCAAATTTCCATTAGGTACATGCGGTTTAATTTTTCACTGTCATTAAGGTCGATAAGTGAGGGGGAGGTTACAAGCCACTTCACTCAGCTGTTAGTAGCGCAAATGTTTAGATGAAATCTTATTTTGCTGTTGGGAACTATAAGACCGATGAAGCTTTTGATGTTACTTAACAACCTTATCAAAACTATTTGTTCGCTTAGTATCAAAGGGTCTGTATTACGTATGAAAGGTTTCATTATTATATGCTGGTTTAGTATAGGCGAACCATTTGTACACGTGTGTAATTTTGCAAGACTATAAAAAAGTACACTAGTGTCCATTAAAATTGCTACACCAAGAAGAAATGCAGATGATAAACGAGTATTCATTGGATAAATATATTATACTCGAACTGACATGTGATTACATTTTCACGCAAAGCAGTGAGAAAGCAGTACCAAGAAGAACCACCTCCGGTTGTAATAACGGCCTTGATACGCCTGGGCATTGAGTCAGAGCTTGGATGGCGTGTACAGGTACAGCTGCCCATGCAGCTTCAACACGATACCACAGTTCATCGAGAGTAGTGACTGGCATATTGTGACAAAGCCAGTTGCTCGGCCACCATTGACCAGACGTTTTCAGTTGGAAAGAGATCTGGAGAATGTGCTGACCAGGGCAGCAGTCGAACATTTTCTGTATCCTGCTGAAATGTAGGGTTTCGCAGGGATCGAATGAAGGGTAGAGCCACGGGTCGTAACACATCCGACATGTAACGTCGACTTTTCTATGTGCCGTCAATGCGAACGAGAGGTGACCGACACATGTAACCAATGGCACGCCATACCATCATGCTGGGTGATACGCCAGTAAGGCGATGACGAGTACACGTTTCCAATGTGCGTTCACCGTGATGTCGCCAAACACGGATGCGACCATCACGATGCTCTAAACAGAACCTGGATTCATCCGAAAAAATGACGTTTTGCCATTCGAGCACCCAGGTTCATCGTCGACACTGTTGTTCGGTCTTGTCGTATTCGTTCTTTCCCACGTTTGTCGTGTAAGTCCTTTTCCGTTGTGTTGTTGTTCGCGGGCCTCTCCGCGGGTCCCGCCGCGCCTTTCGTCAGCGCTACCCCGAGACCGTCCTGGTAGCAGTTACAACAGTCGAACTGTTCGTACAGATGGTGGTCGTCTTGCAAACGTCCCCATCTGTTGACTCGGGTATCAAGACGTGGCTGCACTACCCGCTACAGCCATGCGGATATGATGTCTGTTATGTCGACTGCTAGTGATACGAGGCCGTTGGGATCCAGCACGGCATTCCGTATTACCCTCCTGAACCCACCGATTCCATATTCTGCTAACAGTCATTGGATCTCCATCAACGCGAGCAGCAATGTCGCGATATGATAAACCGCATTTGCGATGGGCTACAATCCGACCTTTATCAATGTCGGAAACGTGATGGTACGCACTTCTCCTCCTTTCACGAGGCATCACAACAACGTTTCCCCAGGCAATGCCGGTCAACTGCAGTTTGTGTATGAGACATCGGTTGGAAACTTTCCTCATGTCAGCAGGTTGTTGGTACCAACCTTTTGTGAATGCTCTGAAAACCTAATGATTTGCATATCACAGCATTTTCTTGCTGTCGGTTAGAATTCGCGTCTGTAGCACATCATCTTCGTGGTGTAGCAATTTTAATGGCTAGTAGTGTATATTTGACATCAGGTGGTCTGATGATTTGCAGAGCGCGAAACGCGTAATGAGTAAAAAGAAGTGTCCAGAAAGGTCGTGTGAGTATTATTTAGCGACCAACCAGCCATTTTAAATCCACTTTTAGGCTTCTCCTTACATTAGCCAGTGGTCTTGAAATCGTAATCACTTAAACATGATACCTAGAGAAATGTATTCTCAGAATTTATTTACGCTGCGTTAATTATTTCTTGGTGCTGTGATTTTTTTTTACTCTGTCAGTGTATGTCGGTGCGTGAGAAACGGCATGCTTTAATCGAGTTCCGAATTCGAAGAGCCAGTCCAACATATGGAGCACACTCTCCCTCAGCATGACAAAGCCACACCACGCTCGAGCTCTGCGACATCTGCCACGATCCGACGCCTTCGTTCCAGTCAAACCCCATACAGTCCTGACTTGGTCCCATCCGATTTTCATATGTTTTCAAAACTTAAAAGAACAATTTCGAGGTCTTCACTTTATGGTGCAAGCAGAAGCGAGCTTGTGGCTCCGTCAAAAGAGTCAGACATTCTACAGTGACAGAATCAAGAAACTGGTCTCTCGTTGGGGGAAACGTGTTCGTATCCAGAGTGACTATGCTGAGAAACAAATAGTTATATATACAGGGTGAGTCACCTAACGTTACCGCTGGATATATTTAGTAAACCACATCAAAACTGACGAACCGATTCCACAGACCGAACGTGGGGAGAGGGGCTAGTGTAATTGTTTAACAAACCATACAAAAATGCACGGAAGTATGTTTTATAACACAAACCTACGTTTTTTTTAATGGAACCACGTTAGTTTTGTTAGCACATCTGAACATATAAGCAAATACGTAATCAGTGCCGTTTGTTGCATTGTAAAATGTTAATTACATCCAGAGATATTGTAACCTAAAGTTGACGCTTGAAGCCTCCGACGTTCAGTTGCATGTTGTAACACGGGCCACGGTCGGCGAGCAGAATCTGCAGGGACATGTTTACGATGACGACCATGTTTACGAGTGTGGCTGTAGTGCACTGTTGTGGTTTCGTCTAGCTGTCGCAGTGACCGCATGTAGCGCTTGCTGCTATTGTTATTCTGCATTCGTCTCCGCACGCAGACCAACTGTAGTACACCGTGTTACCAGACGTCTGTGATAGTGTAGTGTTGTAGGAACTGTGACCATGGTGTATTCGAACTCTGAAAAGGCGGAGATGATACTCATGTATGGCGAGTGTCGACGAAATGCAGCTGAAGCCTGCAGGGTGTATGCAGAACGGTACCCGGACAGAGAGCATCCAACGTGCCGCACATTGCAAAACATCTACCGCCAACTGTATGCAACAGGTATGGTCGTAGCACGCAAACGGGTCCGTAACAGGCCCGTCACAGGAGAAGCGGGTGCAGTTGGTGTGTTAGCTGCTGTTGCCATGAACCCACACATGAGTACACGGGACATTGCGAGAGCCGGTGGACTGAGTCAAAGTAGTGTCATGCGAATACTGCATCGTCACCGCTTTCACCCGTTTCATGTATCGCTACATCAGCAATTACATGGTGGTGACTTTAATCATCGAGTGCAATTCTGTCAATGGGCATTAACAGAGAATGCGTTGCAGTTCTACCTGTTTACCGATGAAGCGGGTTTAACAAACCACGGGGCAGTGAATCTACGGAACATGCATTACTGGTCCCTGGACAATCCTCGCTGGCTCAGACAGGCAGAGCGACAGCGACCGTGGACTGTAAATGTATGGTGCGGAATCATTGGCGACCACCTCATTGGTCCTCACTTCATTGCAGGGGCCTAAACAGCTGCAACATACATCGCGTTTCTACAGAATGATCTGCCAACGTTGCTCGAAAATGTCCCACTGGAAACGCTTCGACGTAAGTGGTATCAGCATGATGGTGCACCTGCACATTCCGCAATTAACACTAGGCTGACCCTTGACAAGATGTTCGACGGGCGTTTCATAGGACGTGGAGGACGCATAAATTGGCCAGCCCGTTCTCCTGATCTTACACCTCTGGACTTCTTTCTGTGGGGTACGTTAAAGGAGAATGTGTACCGTGATGTGCCTACAACCCCAGAGGATATGAAACAACGTATTGTGGCAGTCTGCGGCGACATTACACCAGATGTACTGCGGCGTGTACGACATTCATTACGCCAGAGATTGCAATTGTGTGCAGCAAAAGATGGCCACCACATTGAATATCTATTGGCCTGACATGTCGGGACACACTCTATTCCACTCCGTAATTGAAAACGGAAGCCACGTGTGTACGTGTACCTCACCCCTCATGGTAATGTACATGTGCGTCAGCGAAAAATACCAATAAAAAGGTGTTAGCATGTGGACGTAACGTGCTGTTCCAGTCTCTTCTGTACCTAAGGTCCATCACCGTTCCCTTTGGATCCCTACGGAATTCGGTGCTCTCCGATACACACGATCGAAGAGCAGAGGAGTGGTACTCAAGCGTCAACTTTATGTTACAATATCTCCGGATGTAATTAACATTTTACAATGCAACAAACGGCACTGATTACGTATGTGTTTATATGTTCAGATGTGCTAACAAAACTAACGGGGTTCCATTAAAAAAAAACTGTTCGTACAGATGGTGGTTGTCCTGCAAACGTCCCCATCTGTTGACTCAGGGATCAAGACGTGGCTGCACTACCCGCTACAGCCATGCGGATATGATGTCTCTCATCTCGACTGCTAGTGATACGAGGCCGTTGGGATCCAGCACGGCATTCCTTATTACCCTCCTGAACCCACCGATTCCATATTCTGCTAACAGTCATTGGATCTCCACCAACGCGAGCAGCAATGTCGCGGTACGATAAACCGCATTTGCGATGGGCTACAATCCGACCTTTATCAATGTCGGAAACGTGATGGTACGCACTTCTCCTCCTTTCACGAGGCATCACAACAACGTTTCACCAGGCAACGCCGGTCAGCTGCAGTTTGTGTATGAGACATCGGTTGGAAACTTTCCTCATGTCAGCACGTTGTTGGTACCAACCTTTTGTGAATGCTCTTGGTTGGTTAAGGGACTAAGCAGCGAAGTTATAAGCTCGTGGATACGTTGTGACATCAACATGGATACTGTGCAAATCACATTCAAGTGCCTGGCAGAGGGTACGTCGAACCACCTTCACATTTCTCTATTATTCCAATCTCGTATAGAGCGCGGAAAGATTGAACACCTATATCTTTACGTACAAGCTCTGATTTCCCTTATTTTATCGTGGTGATCGTTCCTCCCTATGTAGGTCGGTGTCAACAAAATATTTGCGCATTCGGAGGAGAAAGTTGGTGATTGGAATTTCGTGAGGAGATTCCGTCGCAACGAAAAGCGCCTATCTTTTAATGATTTCTAGCCCAAATCCTTTACCATTTCTAGGACACTGTCTCCCATATTTCGCGATAATACAAAACGTGCTGCCTTTCTTTGAACTTTTTCGATGTACTCCGTCAGTTCTATCTGGTAAGGATCCCACACCGCGCAGCAGTATTCTAAAGGACGACGGACAAGCGTATTGTAGGCAGTCTCCTTAGTAGATCTGTTACATTTTCCAGGTGTCCTGCCAATAAAACACAGCCTTTGGTTAGCCTTCCCCACAACATTTTCTGTTTGTTCCTTCCAATTTAAGTTGTTCGTAATTATAATACCTAGGTATTTAGTTGAATTTACGGCTTTTTTATTAGACTGATTTATCGTCTAACCGAAGTTTAACGATTTCCTTTTAGCACTCATGTGGATGACCTAATTTCTTTCGTTATTTAGGGTCAACTGCCGGTTTTCGCACCATTCAGATATTTTTTATAAATCGTTTTGCAGTTTGTTTTGATCTTCTGATGACTTAATTAGTTCTATAAACGACAGAGTAATCTGCAAACAACCGAAGACCGCTGCTCAGATTTTCCCCCAAATAGTTTGTATAGATGAGGAACAGCAAAGGGCCTATAACACTACCTTGGGGAATGTCAGATAACACTTCTGTTTTACTCAGTGACTTTCCGTCAATTACTACGAACTCTGACCTCTCTGACAGGAAATCACAAATCCAGTCACATAACTGATACGATATTCCATAAGCACGCTAGTTCACTATGAGCCGCTTGTGTGGTACAGTGCCAAAAGCCTTCCGGAAATCCAGAAATACGGAATCGATCTGAAATCCCTCGTCAATAGCACTCATCACGTTATATGAATAAAGAGCTAGTTGTGTTTCTCAGGAACGATGTTTTCTAAACCCATGTTGGCTGTGTGTCAATAGACCGTTTTCTTCGAGGTAATTCATAATGTTCGAACACAATATACGTTCCAAAATCCTGTTGCATATCGATGTTAAAGATACGGGCCTATAATTTAGTGGATTACTCCTATTACCTTCCATGAATATTGGTGTGACCTGTGCAACTTTGCAGTCTTTGCGTACTGATCATCCGTCGAACGAACGGTTGTATATGATTGCTAACTATGGAGCTAATGCATCAGCATACTCCGAAAGGAACCTAATTGGTATAGCGTTTGGACCAGAAGATTTGCTTTTATTAAGTGATTTAACTTGCTTCACCACTCCGAAGATATTTACTTCTACGTTACTCATATTGGCAGCTGTTCTCGATTCGAATTCTGGATTACTTACTTCGTCTTCTTTTGGGAAGGCATTTAGGAAGGCTGTGTTTAGTAACTCTACTTTGACAGCACTGTCGTCGATAGTATCTCCATTGCTATCGCGCAGAGAAGGCATTGATTGTTTCTTGCCGCTAACATGCTTCACATACGACCAGAATCTCTTTGGATTTTATGCTAGGTTTCGAGACAAAGTTTAATTGTGGAAACTGTTATAGGCATCTCGCAGTGAAATCCGCAAGACATTCGCTACTTCAATCATGTCACTCCTGGACACGAATAATTATAATGGCTACGAGCCGATAGGTGTAGGGATTATCATACTCAATCTTTGCCTCATCGGTTTCTGAATAATTGCAGTCCTTTTAGTTATCCTGAACACTAACACTACAATCTGAACTAAATACACCATTTCAACAAAATAAAATCCTCTCTATATCATTTCGATAACATGAACTGTATCGGTAACCATATTTTGGAATGAACTTCCTCAAAATACGAGAGAAACTAAATTCCTTTCTATTCTCGTGAGAAAGCTAATGGCCAACCTTCTGTCATAATACCTACCTCTTCTGTTTACTTGTCTGCAGCTCACACTCGTCAATCCCCCTCCTCCTCCGCCCCACATCACCTGCATTTCATATATATATATATATATATATATATATATATATATATATATATATATATATATATATATAATGACTTTTGAACACTATTAAAGTAAATACATTGTTTGTTCTCTATCAAAATCTTTCATGCCTATCAGTAGTTAGTGCCTTCAGTTGGTAGAATCTTTTATTTAGCTGGTAGTATTGGCGCTCGCTGTATTGCAGTAGTTCGAGTAACGAAGGTTTTTGTGAGATAAGTGATTCATGAAAGGTATAGGTAATTGTTAGTCAGGGCCATTCTTTTGTAGGCATTATTGACAGTCAGATTGCTTTGCGCTAAAGAATATTGTATGTCAGTTTAGTGATGATCAGAATAAGTAAAGAGGGAAATGTCTGAGTACGTCCAGTTTTGCTCAGCTGTTTGAAAATCAAATAACGTAAGGGATTTACCAGTAAAGTAATTCATTATTTTTTCTAAGGGGATGTTTCATATGGCGACCCTGCCAGGATTCTTAAATGTTCTGAATTTACGTGTAGTAATGAACAGCTTATAGTCAAAATCATCATGTCGGCGAGTCGCATATCGGTCATTGTTACTTCGTTTTGGCAGTTACATCTCAAAATTCGGTGTACCTAGCCAATTTCTTTCATAATTTCCGAAGTGCCCTGTGTTATTATTTTGTGGCTGTTCCGTGTTTCTATGCCCCTCTTTCCGTATTGGAGCGCGAGTGTCCTCTGAAATATGTAATTCTTGTATTACCTGTGTCAACTGATCTTGTACTTCCCAGATTTCTCTTTTGTACTGTGTATTGATTTGATTTTGATTTTGTTTGAAGTTTCTAATTTGTTCATACTCTTCTGTGTCAGTGAAGGCAACAGGTCTTGTGTCATTCAGATCATTATCTACCTTTGTAGATAAGTTAGTGAACTGATCCGAAAGTTCGGTTACTTTCTCCGATAGTGAACCGATTTCCTCAATGTGTTTTTCTGAACCAAGTTTCAGAGTGTCCATTTGTGTGAAAATCGTATCTACTGTGTCCTTTAAGTTTTCCTGAGTTTTTGCAAGTTGCGTAACCGAATCGGTAGATGAAACTGAGTCAATTTTAGCTTGAAAGGTGTCATGATTTTCAAGAACAATAGTTTGCAGTTCTTTTATGGCTGCTTCGTGATTCTGTAATGCATTTTCACGACGCGAAAAAATTGGTTGAAAATGCTCACAAATTTGTGTTTTTACGTCATTACAGACTTTTTGACATTTCGATTCGATTTATATTATGACTTTTGAACACTATTATGGTAAATACATTGTTTGTTCTCTATCAAAATCTTTCATTTGCTAACTATGCCTATCAGTAGTTAGTGCCTCCAGTAGTTAGAATCTTTTATTTAGCTGGCAGTATTGGCGCTCGCTGTATTGCAGTAGTTCGAGTAAAGAAGATTTTTGTGAGGTAAGTGATTCATGAAAGGAATAGGTTATTGTTAGTTAGGGCCATTCTTTTGTAGGGATTATTGAAAGTCAGATTGCGTTGCGCTAAAAATATTGTGTGTCGGTTTAGTGATGGTCAGAATAAGTAAAGAGAGAAATGTCTGAGTACGTTGAGTTTTGCTCAGCTGTTTGAAAATCAAATAACGTAAGGTGTTTACCAGCACAGTAATTCATTAATTTTTCAAGCGCTGTTATGAAAGTTTATAGTTATTGTCACTGTCGTTTCAATCTTATGCCTTCTGCTTCTGGTGATACTAACAAGGGAACCTCCCCATCGCACCCCCCTCAGATTTAGTTATAAGTTGGCACAGTGGATAGGCTTTGAAAAACTGAACACAGATCAATCAAGAAAACAGGAAGAAGTTATGTGGAACTATGAAAAAGCAGCAAAATATATGAACTGAGTAGTCCATGTGCAACATAAGCAGTACAAGGTTAACGTTAGATTGAGAGTACCAGGGGTCCCGTGGTTAGCGTGAACAGCTGCGGAAAGAGAGGTCCTTAGTTCAAGTCTTCCCTTGGGTGAAAGTTTTACTTTCTTTATTTTCGCAAAGTTATGATCTGTCCGTTCGTTCATTGACGTTTCTGTTCACTGTAATAAGTATAGTGTCTGTGTTTTGCGACCGCACCGCAAAACCGTGCGATTAGTAGACGAAAGGACGTGCCTCTCTAATGGGAACCGAAAACATTTGATCGCAAGGTCATAGGTCAACCGATTCCTCCACAGGAAACATGTCTGATATATTCTATACGACAATGGTGACTGCATGTGCGTCACATGGCAGGAATATGTTGTCGACCCACCTAACTTGTACACTTGGCGAATGGGTAAAAAGATTCTTCTACCTTGCCCGATTTAGGTTTTCTTGTCGATGTGATAATCACTCCCAAAAAAGTGATCGCATCGGACGGACGGACGGACAGATAATAATTGTCTGGAAATAAAAAATTAAAACTTTTCAGTCGAGGGAAGACTTGAACTAAAGGCCTTTCGTTCCGCAGCTGCTCACGCTAACCACGGGACCACGGCGCTCCTGAGCTTACATTACCCTTGATCTTGCCTATCTTCTCATGGACTACTCAGTTTGTATATTTTGCTTATTTTTTTCGTAGTTCCACACAACTTCTTCCCGTTTTCTTGATTGATCTGCGTTCAGTTTTTCAAGGCCTATCCACTGTGCCAACTTATAACTAAATCTGAGGGGGGTGCGATGGGGAGGCTCCCTTGTAAGCACGGCTCGAAATGTGCAATCTAATCAATACTATACTTATTCTTAATGTCCTTTAGTTTTACTATAATACCAATGCCTGATTATTATTACTTTATTCACTATTATTATTGTGTCGGCAATTGTTTTTTGTAATAATTTCTCATACGTATGTAACTCAAACAGAAGTACGAATAAAAATTTAAGGTATGTATTGCTCGTGGAGCATTTAAGGTATGTATTGCTCTTCAGGATAATAAATAAACAAATAATTTCGTAATACCGCCTCTACTGCTATACAAACTGGAGCACAGTTAACGGCGAAGGAAATGAGCAGCTGCAGACCTGGTCTTGGAGTAGCTGCTGACGCCGAGCAGTGGCAGCACGGCCATGCAGACGGCGTAGCACCAGCCGGCGGCCATGATCTTGGCGGCGGTCCGCAGCTTGAGCCGGCGGTTCAGGTGGATGGCGTACGTGATGGTGTACCAGCGCTCGCACGTGATCACCGTCAGCGTGAACACGGACAGCTCCGACGCGAACACCGTCAGCACCCCAGCCGCCTGGCAGCCCGCACCTGGCGACACACAACACACCAAAAGATCTTTGGTAGTCCGCGGCTCGTGGTCTTGCGGTACCGTTGTCGATTCCCGCGCACGGGCTCCCGGGTTAGATTTCCGGCGGGGTCAGGGATTTTCTCTGCTTCGAGATGACTGGGTGTTGTGTGTCTTTCGTCATCATTTCATCCTCATTCTCTCTCAAGTCGCCGTAGTGGCGTTAAAGAACGCGTGGAGCGTCGGCAGAACCGCCCCGCGAGGGGTCTCCCGGCCACCAATGCCATACGCTCATTATTATCTTTGGTAGTTCGGCGTACACACACAGAAAACAAGTGACTACGGAAGCATTTCGGGAATGTTAAACGTGTCAGGGACTCAAGAGGGATGAAGGAAGGAATCGAACTGTGACAATAGTTGCTGCAATATTTTCAGGCGATCCAAGAATATACTTGTGTACAGGGGGTGAACAAAAGTACGGAAACTTCGCAAACACGACACAACACCATGCCTAATACGATTTAGGAAAACCGTTGCCGTTCGAAACAGTTTCATGTCGCCTCGGAATGGACAAATACAGGCCCCGTTGGTTTCAAGGGAATCTTACACTAATATTCTTGCAAAAAAGTTGAGTTAACATTGATTGAGGTGAATCACGCACCATTTTCTCCAAATTAGAACTCATAGGCTCAATAATATTGAAATTGATGACTGTGGTAGCCTGAGGAGATGCGGCAGTTTATCCTCTTGCTCTTAAAATCAGTTTTGGACGATACGAGCTTTGGGAACAGGGGCCCTATCGTCCTGGTACACAGAATCACCGTTGGGCAACAATCATTATACCTGGACGTGGCCGCGCGGGATTAGCCGAGCGGTCTAGGGCGCTGCAGTTATGGACTGTGCGGCTGGTCCCGGCAGAGGTTCGAGTCCTCCCTCGGACATGGGTGTGTGTGTTTGTCCTTAGGGCAATTTATGTTAAGTAGTGTGTAAGCTTAGGGACTGATGACCTTAGCAGTTAAGTCCCATAAGATTTCACACACATTTGAACATTTGAACCTGGACGTGTCCACCAAAAACAACCACATTATCTTTTGGAGTAATGCGACCTTGCAGGGTACCTATGCGGCCCATGGAATATCGCGATATGGCTGCTGAAATTACCATAGAACTCCGCCATATTTCACTGTTGGAAGTAACCTGGGCCAGAAAGTGGCGTAAGTGTGAAACGAAATTTATCCGACCAAATGGCTTGCTTCCATTGTGCAGATTTTGTGCCTTGGATCCAAGGTTTTTTTAAGGGCATCTACATCACTGATGAATGGGTTAGAAATTTCAGCACGTTCTGCAATTCCCTCCTTATGGCTCTCCCTTCGTATTGTGTCGATGGTGACCGTTTTTTTCACGAGTATGACAATTAATTCTGCAATTACCTTCGTAATAGTTGTCCTTTGTAGTCATCAGCTCTCACGATCACTCGGCACACACTGTCGTCCGCGTTGTGAATCAGCGGATAACGCTTTTTCCTCTTTCCCAGTATGCGGTACAAATCTTCGATACGGTGCCTCTTGAAACAGCAAAGACTTCGATCTTGGTTACTGAAGGACCCACCATACGCGAACCAATAATTTTCCCACTTTCGAATGAGTTTAGCTCGGGGATAATACTCTCACAACTTCAATGTTCTGACAACGACTGATTCTTGCAACGTTTCGAGGGTGTCATTCATCGTCAAATACAACATGCTGCATGGTTATACAGGGTGAAAAGTATTTAAACCGACAAACTCTGGGAGGTTGTAGGGGACATCTAAACAAATATTTTTCCCTAAAGTCATTTTTTCCTATGAGGATTATTTAAACCGGTGGAGGCCGTATTACGCTCTTCAGTTGTTAGAGGGCGTATCACGCTCTTCAGTTGTAGGCAACTGCTGTCCACCAGTGTAGTAGTGCATTGTCTCTGTTTACTAATGGAGAGATACACCTGGAGTGAGTACATTGCTATGGTTGGTGCGTACTACGTAGCGCACCACAACGGACAAGCTGCACAGCGGGTTTATCAACTACCCGCTCCCTACAAGACAACGCATGTGGTTCCAACATGACGGGGCGTCGGCAGTTTTCAGTCGTCGTGTGCGTCGATTCCTGGACCGACGATTCCCAGAAACGTGGATTGGCAGAGGTGGTCCTATACCATGGCCTGCTCGATCTCCAGATATGTCCCCTATGGACTTTTTTGTGTGGGGAGAGATGCGCAACCTTGTTTACGCAACTCCTGTTGCATCACAAGAGGATCTGGTTGTCCGGGTAGTAGCAGCAGCAGGAACAATTCAGGATACTCCTGGGGTTTTTGCCCGTATCAGAACTTGATCCGACGGTGTAACCTTTGTTTACGTGTCAATGGAGGCATATCTGAAAATCTACTGTAATTGAAATTGGGTTGTGTTAATGTGTTGTCTCTTGGTCATAAAAAATGGAAAAGTGTTTGTTGGTTTAATTAATTTGGCTCCAGAGAAATCTTCCTCTACGGGTTTAACTACTCCTCATACGAAACATTGACATTAGGGAAAAATATTTGTTTAGATGTCCCCTACAACCTCCCAGAGTTGGTCGGTTTAAATACTTTTCACCCTGTATGGCACCTGCATTAATGTTCAAGCACGCATTTCTCACAATATTTCTACTTGTGTATTAGCCATCCCCTCCCTGTCCGTACGTGGTACTCTAGTGTTTTCTGTAGACCAGATTAAAACATCTCACCTTCCTTCTTTCTCGTTTATTTTGGGGCACCCATTGCTATGCAAATGAAACAACCTCTACAGATATTACACGTTATATGGGATATCTGTCAGTTTGTGTGTGCATGGCTTACCAGTCTGTTCTATGAGTAATAATTGTAATAACAACAATAAAAGACTGGCCCTCCACACTACTCTCCCCCCCCCCCCAATCTGTCCCTCCCCGCCTCCTCACCCCCGCCACAGACACAACGACAAAAAATGAAAAAATACCGCAAGAATATCGTAAATAACGATATATTCGTATGGCGTAATCTATACACAACAAGGATCGTGTAATCCCATATTTGAAGCATATAACGTGTATTAAAAACAATGAAATATGTTGTTTGTTGTTAGGCAAAGTAATAATAAATCCATTCTCATATAACTGCCTCCAAAATATAGTCTGCCAGCTCATACCTGAAAGCAATATCTTTAAGCTCCTGGCTACAAACAGATCCGACTCTTCTAGAGTGTCGTCAAAGAAAAACGGGTTTGGTAACTAACATAATATCAAGGAAACGATGTTCAGCAATCAAATAACTTAATTAAAATACTGTGGGTGGTTTTATGTTTACTAGAAGTCGTGGACTGTTACTAACAACCTGCTAAAAAGACGAGATCATTTAGGTAAAATTGAAAATGCTTTTGTCAAATTAAAAGACGTTTTGAATACGAGGTAAGTAAGGTAAGATAACCCAACATGGTTCGATAGTAACGATCGAAAAATATTGTGAGTTCTCATAGACTACACTCTCGCTGAAAAGAGAATTTCGGAAAACTGATACGGAAGTATAAAGGCTAATCATGCATCCATCACACGTGCTGTACCATCTTAAATAATTACGTGGAAAAACATTTTTTTAGAAAAAGATAGGAAATTTTTGTGCATATTTAAAGGAAATTAACAGGTTCAGACTTGTGTTATAATCATATCAGTTGAATCTGAATACTAAATACAGCTGAGACGCTAAATTCAGGCTTTTGAGTTTTCATCACGCTTGCAAATGCTAACATAACGTTTGAACACTACGTACATACATAAACCAGAGATATTAAAATAATAATCCCAGGTTGTGGGATCCCAGGTTGTGGGTACATCTACATCTACATGGAAGCTTTAAATATCAGATTTAAGTGCCTGGCAGAGGGTAAACAAATAATCTACCCAAGATACTAGGCCTCTATGCTAATCCATGTTTACTGAAAACCCACTGCATGACGAAACAAGTGAAGTGCCGAGGAAAGGGAGGAGCAAACGAAATTATACTTCACTGGTTGAGAGATGATGTGATGTTACTTTAGTTACCATAAAATCTAAGCAAATTTGGCTGTATGAATCCACTAATCAGATGACGATACAGCCCGTCTGGCCTTGATGCATCCACTGGTTAAGTTTGGAAGTGTGGCAAAAAGCCATTGGATCCTCTCATGAGGCAAGTTGACTAACAACTGTTGTAACTGGTCCTCGATGTCCGCGATCCTGTCACAGGGATGGAGTTGATGCCCTAGCTGGTCTCAGGCACGTTCTGTCAGCGACAGGTCTGGGGATTTTACTGGCCACAGAAGTACCTCAAAATTACATAGATACAGGTCATCTCGAACAGGAAAGCGCACCTCTCAAACGTGTTTCAGAAAATCGAGTTTGAAAACTGTAGGCATGTTTGTGTTGTAATGCTCTGCAGAGCCGCTAGTGTTCAGAATGCAGCGAACAGAGTAAGCGATTAGTTTCACAGCGCGATGTCTCTAGATCTAATCTCGTTGCTGGTAGGTTTTTTCTTCATTTCCACGTAGTTCTAACAAGAGATTTATTATAATCGCGGGAAATATCAATATTTAATTATTCGTTTGCTGTTTTTGTAATTTCAACCTCGAAAAAAAAATTCTTAAGGAGATTGCAAATGAAAGAGGGCAACACGAGAACTTTGAATCAAAGCGGTGTGGTCTTTTTACTGTATCTACATTTGTGAAACTCTAATGTATAACCTATGCAGCACTGCCTGAATCAGGATTATACCGATGGTAGAAACATGGAAGACAACCATTATCGCGATATACAACAGATGAATTTTTTCATGTCCACGGTTTTTTCTCGGTATCTACTGCAAAACAAACTAGGTTTACATTCATAAACGGTTCTCGGTCGTCACACGTTTTTCGATGCGTACCTCGAATACCGCTGCATAGCGACAATTATTGGTGTAGATAACTCACAAAAAGAAGTAGGACCGCAAGAGGATTCGATACAGAGGCTTCGCAATTATAAAACTAAGCACTTACTTCTCGGCTGCGGACACATTGAATAGCAGCGATAGTACAAAGCATACAAAGACGTCTACAATTTTCAGACTAGATTTTCTCGAAAAGGGTGAAAGTGGCGGCTTCCTGTTTACATATGTTGCAGGCCTGGTGATACTCTGCAGACACGGTCAATACGGATCAAATTGGTGAAGGGATGTTCGTACGTTCCCTTGTGGGCAGTTCATATCTTGCTAAAATGGTGCACTATGTCTTCAAATTTCAAATACCTATGGGTACAAGTTGTGACCAAAAAGCGATAGGAATTTTTGTTTTTCTTAAATAATCTTTATTTATTAATCAACATCAACTTTTCCCCTTCAGAGCAGTCCCTGTCATAGATAATACGCTTATGACAGCTCTTTCTCCAATGTTGGAAGTCACTTTTCGTTATTGTGTTCAACGCCTCCGGCGATTCTGTTTTTATCTCGTCAATGATGGCAAAACAACGTCCTTTGGTGGTTCTCTTCAGCCTCGGGAATAAAGGGATGTCGCAGATGGCCATCTGCGGCGGATACGGTGGCTGAGGTAACATAACAGTTTTGTTTTTTGCCAAAAAATCGGGAACTAGCATTGAGATGTGAGCGGGAGTATTATCTTGATGTAATTTCCACTGGTGGTTTCCCGTAAGTCTGGTCGTTTTCTTCGGATTGCTTGACAGAAACGGGGAATAATATCCAAGTAGTATTCCTTATTGACCGTTCGACCATAAGCCAGAATTCATGAAGCACTGTCCCACTGTAATCGAACAAAATAGTGAGAATAACTCTGACATATGATCGAACTTGTAGAATTTTTCTCGGTCTTTGCTCTTCAGTGGGACGCCAATGGAAAAGTTGGATCTTGGTTTCGACATCATACCCATATACCCATGTTTCGTTACCTGTTATAACCTTCTTTAAAAGTTTCGGATAGCTGTCGACTTAATTCAGCAATTCCTGAGCGATGTCCTGCGACGTCTTTTTTGGTCGAAATTCAAGTTTCGGAACAAACTTTGCTGCTACACATTTCACGCCGAAAACATCCGCAAAAACTGCTTGCTATGAGCCAGAGGATATGTTGAGATCATCAGCAACCTCTCAACCTCTCTGTTGGTAATTCGGCGATTTTCTAGAACAGAAACATTTTGTTCACTTCTTCCACATCGTCGTGAGTACTTGACGTGTAACGGCGTTCAGGGCGGTAGTCGTCTTCAACGTCTTCTCGACCGTCTTTCAAACCTTTATATCACTCGTAAACTCTTGTCCTGCTCATAGTAGATTCACCAAAAGCAGCAGTGAACATTTCGAATGTGGTGGTGCACTTTATTTTATTTTTCAAGAAAAATTTAATGTAAATTTTTCGATTCATCTTCTTCGAAATTAAAAATTCGCCGATCAATCAAAAACATGAATAACTTTCCTGACAGTTGAAGTCGTCAAAGGTAGGGAAATGGTGGGTTCGAGACTGTGGTGCGGGTTAGAGGAGCAACTACAGTCTCTAAAAATTTTACTTTTCTTTGCCTCAGGCGGTACAGGCGTTCATGGTCCCGCACGTGTCGATTTCCGCTCACTCGACGGTTTTGGTCGCCATGCTTTGCTGAGGACGCAGCCCCGTTTCCCGCGGCCCAGACGTGACAGCCAAGGCGAGGCACGCTACCCCTACAGCGAATTCTTCGATGACGGCCCCGCGCCGGCCTCCGGTGACAAGTGGTACCCGCGCAATGACGACCGGCTCCCCACAGGGGAGGAAAGCGAATGCTGGCAGGCGGATGGCCTCTGTAGCAGCCAGGATTCGATCCCCTGCCTCTAGACAGGGGCCGACCGTGCTGCTAGGAGGGCTGGTGTTGGACAATGCTGGCTGGCTCGACTCCCTTTTGAAGTCAGAGTGTTCGAACCTTGGCCCCGCCTCAGACTGGACGCGTGCTCCTCCGTCGGAAGCTTCATGTGGCCGCCCGTGTAGCACAGTACCGTCGCCTCAGACAGCTGTGACACTAAAGACACTTGTATTACTTGGCTGCCCCCTATTTGGCATATTTTCAACGAATATCCCTCATCTACGCTACTGGCCCATAAAATTGCTACACCACTTAGATGAAGTGCTACAAATACGAAATTTATCCGACGGGAAGAAGATGCTGTGATATGCAAATGATTAGCTTTCCAGGGCATTCACACAAGGTTTGCGCCGGTGGCGAAACCTACAACGTGCTGACATGAGGAAAGTTTCCAACCGATTTCTCATACACAAACAGCAATTAACCGGCGTTGCCTGGTGAAACGTTGTTGTGATGCCTCCTGTAAGGTGGAGAAATGCATACCATCACGTTTCCGACTTTGATAAAGATCGGATTGTAGCCTATCGCGATTGCGGTTTATCGTATCGCGGCTTTGCTGCTCACGTTGGTCGAGATCCAATGACTGTTAGCAGAATTTGGAATCGGTGGGTTCAGGAGAGTAGTACGGAACGCCGTGCTGGATTCCAACGGCCTCGTATCACTAGCAGTCGAGATGACAGGCATCTTATCCTCATGGCTATAACGGATCGTGCAGCCACTTCTCGATCCCTGAGTCAACAGATGAGGACGTTTGCAAGTCAACAACCATCCGCACGAACAGTTCGACGGCGTTTGCAGCAGCATGGACTATCAGCTCGGAGACCATGGATGCGGTTAACCTTGACGCTGCATCACAGACAGGAGCGCCTGCGATGGTGTACTCAACGACGAACCTGGGTGCACGACTGGCAAAACGTCATTTTTTCGGATGAATCCAGGTTCTGTTTACAGCATCATGATGGTCGCATCCGTGTTTGGCGACATCGCTGAGAACGCACATTGGAAGCGTGTATACGTCATTGCCAT
Organism: Schistocerca cancellata; assembly: GCF_023864275.1. Classification (NCBI taxonomy): domain Eukaryota; kingdom Metazoa; phylum Arthropoda; class Insecta; order Orthoptera; family Acrididae; genus Schistocerca; species Schistocerca cancellata. Next base: position 613,237,957 of record NC_064630.1, on the reverse strand, counting down.
ACTGGCGTATCACCCAGCGTGATGGTATGGGGTGCCATTGGCTACACGTCTCGGCCACCTCTTGTTCTCATTGACGGCACTTTGAACAGTGGACGTTACATTTCAGATGTGTTACGACCTGTGGCTCTACCCTTCATTCGATCTCTGCGAAACCCTACATTCCAGCAGGATAATGCACGACCGCATGTTGCAGGTCCTGTAGAGGCCTTTCTGGATACTGAAAATGTTCGACTGCTGCCCTGGCCAGCACATTCTCCAGATGTCCCACCAATTGAAAAGTATGGTCAATGTGGCCGAGCAACTGGCTCGTCACAATACGCCAGTCACTACCCTTGATGAACTGTGGTATCGTGTTGAAATTGGACGGGCAGCTGTACCTGTACACGCCATCCAAGCTCTGTTACACTGAATGCCCAGGCGTATCAAGGCCGTTATTACGGCCAGAGCTGGTTGTTCTGGGTACTGATTTCTCAGGATCTATGCACCCAAATTGCGTGAAAATGTAATCACTTGTCAGTTTCAGTATATTATATTTGTCCAATGAATCTCGGTTTATCGTGTTTCATTGCTTCTTGGTGCAGCAATTTTAATGGCCAGTAGTGTATTTTGAAAAATCGAGTCCATATGATCGCACCCAAAACAAGGTGCGTCTCAAGCAGTGCTAGGCGTCGTTACGTGTGAGCGCGAGCAGGCGGCCGCACCTGTCTGCCAGGCGACGGCGGTGGTGAAGTAGCGGCCGACGGAGCGCGCGTCCTGCGCGGCGAGCAGCAGCAGGTAGAGGCCCATGCAGAGGTCGGCGGCGGCCAGCTGCGCCATGAGGAAGCCGGGCACGGAGCGGCGCGCGCAGCCCAGCACCAGCAGCACGGCCAGGTTGCCGGCGAGCGCCGCCAGCGCCACCAGCCAGACGGCGCCGCGCAGCGCCCAGCCGCCCATCAGGTCCTCGCACGGGCTGAACGCGTCCGGCCGCGGCCGGCACTCCACCTGCCGGTAGTTCTGCGACAGCCGGCCGCACTCGGCGCGCACCGGTGACACCGTCACCTGCCGGCACAGAGCGCACCGCGCTTTCGCAGAGAGATACGGCAACATCTGGCAGACTTCGGGGTCAAAATCATAAACGTGGCTGCGGATCACTGGCTGTATAAATATGAAGAGCTGTGAACACTTTTGTGTCAGCAGAAAAGCCAACACCGTGTTACGAGCGGAGGCCGAAATGCACGCGTTATAGCTCAAGCAGGCCAGCGTGAGGAGGGAAGAACTATACTGACGTGAGGTCAGGAACATGACAAGGAATGAGAATTCAGAAAGAGGACGTAGTTTGATACTTAACTTTAATCCATTAATGATGAACGTCGCTCTTGACGGTACATGATTCACAATATTATCTGTTCATAATGCATTCTTGAAGTAATTATAGTAATTGAATATGGCGCTTGAAACACGTATGTAACATAGCAGCGATGGCGAGGCATTGTAGCATCTGTGACCAGAGAGTATGCGCTTGACCGCGCGAGTGTTGCGAGCGGTTCTCAGTCTGTCAGTCAGTCGTTGCGAGTCTGTAGCTCTGTCTAGTTGAGAGCAGTTCTGTAGTAGTCGTCATGCAGAGCAGTCGGTCAGTAGTAGGAGCCCAGTGCGGTTGTGTGATGTAGTCTGTCGGCAACACTGGTCAAGATGCTGAATAAGGTATATTGTTAATTAAGGTAATCATCAGATAATTTAAAGTTCATTTATTGTAATTAATTTCCAACAAGTGCCCCAATAATAATTTGATTTCAAGCTAAGCATTTTTAATAAACAATTCTCTTTTTTAATAATATTTCGGTTGCATTTCCTTAAAGAAAAAATTTCCCTTAAAGTAACAAAAAATATATATATATAAAAATTATATTTGCGATGCATTTCCTCCAAGCTGTGCGCAACAATAAGAGCAGAAATTTGACTAGCAGTTACAATGAGGTAAGAATTTAATTCTGATTTGCACAGGGCCAAAGACCGATATTTCGGTTTAATTGAATTATCATTATCACTGAAGTTTCATTAGTACTGAATTGTTTTTCATTATTTTGCGGAAGCTTACACCAGAGTCAGATTGCGAATTTCACATTTTTTATTGCCTTTGTCAGCACATTTCATTGCAAGGAAGTTATTCTTGGGTCCCATTTATTATTATATTATTTTATTTAAATATTTCTGTGGGGACGATATTGCTTCTTGGCTCCATTTCTATATAACATTGTCACGTAAAATTTTGTGGGGAGGTTACACTTGGCGACACCCAGTCCAGGATCGTATTTCGTTGAGAGTCTTTTGAACAACAGTCAGATATCTGCTCTTATTTGCTTAGATATAATTAGGATTTGGCGCAACGCTTTTACTAATCTTGTGACTTTCTTTCTACAGGTCAACGGCAATTCGTTGCTCTGTTGTATTTGTGTGTTGTTTTTGCATTTGTGCTTATTTGTTTTGTGAATATTTGTGACTATTGTAAAAATGCCGCGAAAGACTGTGAATAGTGTATCGCGAGGTATTTTGAATGAAATTATCGACTTAAACAGCGTGACCGATAGTAATTGTGACACGCAGTGTAATGATGACAATCCTGCGTTCACTAACAATCAGTGCACTCCAACCACTAATGATGACTTTCATCTTAATGATGAACGAACGAACTCGATTGTGTCTTCTGTTAATTTGACGACAATTGATGATGCGGGACGCTCTATTGCAATGAGCGCTGCCCAGCCTAACACACCCGATTTAGAAAATTCAAGTAACGTACAGACAAATGTTTCGAATGAAAATGGTCAGTGTACTGAAAGTAGGACGGATCTATCTAATTCCGAAATAATGAGTGACAGTGTACGTTCGACTGACAAATCTTATTGTAAATTGCAGAATGACCAAATGGTCACACAAAGCGCGACAATTCCAGGTACACAATCAAACAGCACAGAGAATGGAGTAGGTAATGTTACTTTGGAACAATTTATGGCAATAATGCTACAGTTTAGGAACGAACAGAACGAAAAACAAGACAAACTTAGTGCGGATATCAGACAACAGAGTGAAAATTCCAGACAACTTAGTGAACAGGTCAAACAACAGAACGAAAAACAAGACAAGTTAAATAAAAAATTAGACGACAATTTCAAACAACTTAGCGAAAAGATTGATGAGAGTTTCAAACTGACGAGCGAAAAACTAGACAACCTTAACGAACAGAACAAACAAGTTAGTGAACAGATTACAGTGGTTACCGTGCAATGCCAGGACAGTAAAGAACAATTACGTGAGGATACTGAGGCTTGTGCTAAAAACAGTAATAAAGAAGTTGGCACTGTTGCACAAGAAGTGAGTAGCACACGCGTAGGTACAACAGAATCACATAAAGACAAGATTAATGCAGTCACTGAACAATGCCGTAAAAACGCAGTACAGATACGCGACGAGTTTAATTTAGAGTCAGTGGAAGTTTCACACACTCCGAATACGGAAGATGACGAGAAATTTGTACGACACAACAACCAAATTGACGAAAGCATTACAGTAACAGAATTAACAATTATTTCAGTCACCAATAAGTCACAGAACCCGCCACGTTGCGAGCATTTGTCAAACTCGCGCAACACGTATAATGTGAGCAATTTACAGAGACTACGCGAATTAAAATCCGAAAAGCTACGCAACTTGAAATCCGAAATGACACAGACAAACAGATTCACACACAAACCCGAACGTGTTTTCAAATTCAATGTCGAGAACGTAGATTACGAGCAATTTTTATCCGCCAGAAAATGTAAAGAATTTAATAATGACAGCGTACAGGTACACGCTTTGAACTGTATGCGACAATTTATTTTTATACCTTCACCGCTATCACCTGTAATGCAGAAGCTAGCTTTGAACCTGATGCGACAATTTGCTATTGCATTTTTATCAGGATTGCCTGTAATGAGGAAACTGGAATTAGCAAGAATACAGCGATTTGCTTTTGGAATTTTACCGCTATTGCCTCTAACGCAAAAGCTAAAATTTATTTGTAAAGCGTAATTGACCTCAGGGGATTCATTACGCTTTAATGAATATGTGCCGTAGCGAGCATAGGGCCCCGAGCTGTAGTAGTGCTGTTTCATCTTTAGTTTTCTGCACTGCTGCCTTCTCTTCTACTATCCTTTATATCTATCAAAACCGCTCTTTAACTATTGCTCTATTTAGAATTAAGAATATGTAAAGAAAACCGGATTTGACAAGTTATACCGAAAGTGACAATTTTTATTAGGCACTCCACAACTACCAGCGTAATTTTAATAACTGACAAAATTTTTAATCATCAGTGTGTATAAAATTATCAGTAACAGGTAATGATCTGAATGTCACTCAATGAATTGTTATTACTTCTTAATGATCTGAATAATACTGAATGAGGAACAATGTTTTATACTATTCGATACTTGATGGCCACTGAGTGCCAATAATTAATGTCACTTAATGAATTATGTTATTAATTATGCCATTAATTAGCTCTTGTTTTCAATGTTGATACTTTGTAACTGGAAAAGAATATGATTCTTACTATATTGAAATGACAAATGATTAATTAACTATGCTGTACTTTGTAACTGGAAAAGAATGTGACTGTTTAATAATGCTTTGTAATTAGGAAAAGGCTAATGATTATTACTATTGGAATGACAAATGATTAATTAACTGTAATCAGAAGAAGGCTAATGATTCTTGATTATGCTTTGTAATTGGGAAAGAATGTGATTGTTTAATAATGCTTTGTAATTGGGAGAAGGCTAATGATTATTACTATTGGAATGACAAATAATTAATTAACTATGCCATACTTTGTAACTGGAAAAGAATGCGATTATTTAATAATGCTTTGTAACTAGGAAAAGAAGGTTACTGATTCTATGTAAAACAATTATTGAACATTTTTCTGTAATACTACATACTTGGTACAGAAATGTTCAATCACTAGGCTATGAATGCCGCAAATGAAAACTGTAATTGTCAATATTATGTGACTTAATGTCCTTCACCTCATGAGCTAACTACCCTGAATTACTGCAATGTCCATTTGTCCTGTCTATCCTAGTTATCATGGAGCACTACCTTTGGGTTTGCACTACTTCTACGTTGGTGTGCCTTGTAAAAGCGTGGTGTTGACACGACATGCTGTCCACCACCATGAGCGATGAAGACATTATTATGGTCCCACTGTTTGGTGTACCTAATGTACTGCCAAAATGAGAACATGAAATATTACTACGAGAGTTCAGTGTCTTGGCTACACTGATGAATTCTGATGGGAAAAGAACTGCAAATTGTGTCACTTGGTGTTGTACTTCTGTGGAAAGATATGGACTTTCAGAACAGCTGTGTGCAATCTAAAGTGCTACAACCATGATGCAATCCTTCCCTTTCCTATCCTAATTCTTGTCACATAGTGAAAATAATTTTTTGCTAACATTATTTATGTTCATGACTATACATTTTTTTTTGATTCGCTGAACTCCAGTGCGAGTACAGTTATGTCACTTGTCGATATGATTTTTGCCATTATGTTTATTTATTGCAAAAATACCTAAGACATTTTTTCGATTTGTTCTCAAGTACAGTATGTGCACTCTTGTCTTTTATATTGTATATACAATTTTTTAGTATTTTATTTTAATGATATGTTCTGAACTACAGTGCATGTGCACTTATGTTATGTTTTCTACTGAACTCCAGTGCCTGTGCACTTTTCTCATTTTTCAATATGATTTGTACTATTCTGTATATTCAATACTTCAATGCGTATGCACTTATGTCATTTGTTACTAATTGTATATACATTTCATCATTTACTGATATGTTCTCAACTGCAGTGCATGTGCACTCATGTCACTTGTCAACATAATATTTTTTGCCAGTCTGTTTATTTGTTCTGAATATGCTAAATAATTTTTTCAGTGCCTGTGCACTTTGTTATCTGTCAAATAATTTGTATATACAGTTTTCTGATTTACTACTATGTTTTGTACTCACATCCTGTCTTTGTCTGATATATTTTCTACTCGGTGCATGTGCACAACATTTAATTTATGTACTAAATTTGAATATTCTGTAAATTGTAAAAATTTCTTGCGATGGCAAGTCCAAATGACTCACCATCGCTGCCAAATTTTTGCCCCCCCAGTGGAGGGTTATGAAACACGTATGTAACATAGCAGCGATGGCGAGGCATTGTAGCATCTGTGACCAGAGAGTATGCGCTTGACCGCGCGAGTGTTGCGAGCGGTTCTCAGTCTGTCAGTCAGTCGTTGCGAGTCTGTAGCTCTGTCTAGTTGAGAGCAGTTCTGTAGTAGTCGTCATGCAGAGCAGTCGGTCAGTAGTAGGAGCCCAGTGCGGTTGTGTGATGTAGTCTGTCGGCAACACTGGTCAAGATGCTGAATAAGGTATATTGTTAATTAAGGTAATCATCAGATAATTTAAAGTTCATTTATTGTAATTAATTTCCAACAAGTGCCCCAATAATAATTTGATTTCAAGCTAAGCATTTTTAATAAACAATTCTCTTTTTTAATAATATTTCGGTTGCATTTCCTTAAAGAAAAAATTTCCCTTAAAGTAACAAAAAATATATATATATAAAAATTATATTTGCGATGCATTTCCTCCAAGCTGTGCGCAACAATAAGAGCAGAAATTTGACTAGCAGTTACAATGAGGTAAGAATTTAATTCTGATTTGCACAGGGCCAAAGACCGATATTTCGGTTTAATTGAATTATCATTATCACTGAAGTTTCATTAGTACTGAATTGTTTTTCATTATTTTGCGGAAGCTTACACCAGAGTCAGATTGCGAATTTCACATTTTTTATTGCCTTTGTCAGCACATTTCATTGCAAGGAAGTTATTCTTGGGTCCCATTTATTATTATATTATTTTATTTAAATATTTCTGTGGGGACGATATTGCTTCTTGGCTCCATTTCTATATAACATTGTCACGTAAAATTTTGTGGGGAGGTTACACGCTTTGCTAGGTTGTAGCAAATGACGTAGCTGTAGGCTATGCTAAACTGTCGTCTCTGCAAATGAGAGCGTATGTAGACAGTGAACCATCGCTAGCAAAGTCGGCTGTACAACTGGGGCGAGTGCTAGGGAGTCTCTCCAGACTACACCTGCCGTGTGGCGGCGCTCGGTCTGCAATCACTGATAGTGGCGACACGCGGGTCCGACGTATACTAACGGACCGCGGCCGATTTAAAGGCTACCACCTAGCAAGTGTGGTGTCTGGCGGTGACACCACAGACACATACAGAGGGGTCCAAAAAAATGTATTCACTGTTTAAAAGTCCATAACTTGCAAACTAATAGACGGAGTTTTCTCATCTTTGGTGAAAGTGTAGCTTAAAGTCCAACTTAGAGATATCACTGTAGGTGCTCGAAATGGTCACCATTAACATCCACACACGATCGATGCCGCCGAACTGCAGCACGAACTACGGACTCCAACGTGTTCAGCTGGATATTTGCACATGAATGTACGATGGATTCTCGAAGTTCATCCAATGTGCGTGGCGTTTGTCGATAGACGACGTCCTTTAGTGTTCCCCACAGGTAAAAGTCCAAAGGAGTTAGGTCTGGGGAATGTAGTGGATACTGTAACGCCCCAACGACCACCTTAAAGTCAATTAAGAAAGAACATGACGTAGGGAAAGTTATCTTGGCAGTTACGACATCTTTGCCGATGAGCTAACACGAAAGAGTTTTGTCAACAACTACATTGTACACCACTGAGCATATTTGTTAGCGAAAGAGAAAGAAGAAACATTGTATTTCAGCAATGGACAAATATCCATGTGACAAATGTGAAATCAATATCTCAAAAGTTAAGTCCAAAGTAATGTCATCAGAGATAACTTTTATGTGGAAGAGAGTTGTAAGCGCAACGAAGAAGTTCAATGCGCCTACAATGCTCTTCCACAGAACAAGTCGCTTGTTAGAACTCATCCAGTGCAGACGGACGAGAGCAATTCTTATCTGAATTATTGAGATTGCGAATCGTGACGAGATAGTTTTCGAGTTTAGAAGTGATTGTTGCGTGACAGGATTCACGGCTTAAGAAACTGATTTTATGAACTGAGACAGGAACAGATAGACTCATTTGACCGTGCACTACGGCTTAATTGAAATCTAATAATGGAATTAGTGAACATTGGACTTGACTTTAAATTAGTTTGACCTTAAGGAGAAGTGAACATTCTATGAAAGAATACACGCAATTAGTCTTGAGTAGGACCCAAGTACATGACATCATGAAGATAAAACAATTACGCTAAAGTGTTGAGTTGTGGTAATTGCCAAGAAACTGTAACTCAATCGGACTGACTTAACTAAAATATTCCGTGTGCGTGTCATGCGGGAGTTATAAGTATTTAGTGACAAAATAACAATAAACTGTTCCTTACCAGTGAAATACCCGGTGTGGACTACATCATTATACAGTTTGATAATGACTAAATCAACGACTACTCACGAAAGACTATTTCATTGAAGTGCAAATATTCACGTCATTAGTTGAAAAGTGAACTTTAAAATATTTTCGTATTACGACGCAATCTTACAAAGACCGAATCAAAGAGTATCTCTGAATCTCGCTGCATACCAGCACAATAATTCCATAATAACGAGACAACAGCGTAAGAAAAAACTGTAACTAAAATATTTTCCTCCCAATCAGTGGTGTGCGCTATACGAACGAGAGAAGAATTGATAACAACTGCAAATCCGGGCAATCAACAATACAATATTAATAATAAAAAGAATCAATTATACGAGTTCGCATAAGTGGAAACGCTGCGGACGTGTAATTGAGATACAACGACTACACGAAGAACGCCTTTCAGGAAGTTTTTCAGGTTTTTTTTTCTCCCGTTAATCTATGGGGACTGACGTTATATCGCATCGTATCTCTACTCTGCCGCGAGAGCTGTGGCAGTAGCAGCTCTACGGCGTCGACTACATCAGCACGCGGCTGGAGTCTGGGGGCACGCGCCACAATACTCCACAGCACCTCTACGGCCTATCCGTCTTCCTGGTAGATTTTCGTCGAGATACGCCCTAACACGATATTGGTAGGGGGCTAGGGTACCATCTTGTCGAAAGTAAACTCTTCCGTCTCCATACAAGTCTCGGATGGCAGGTAAAATGGATGTCTGAAGCTTCTGAAGGTACACCTCACTGGTAACTGCGCCATTAAAGAAGAATGGCCCAATCGAGCCCCGGTAAGTCAGCCCACACCACACATTTACTCCTGGCAAATTCACGGCTTTGTCTACATGGACGTTCGGATTTTCGGCGGTCCGGTAGATGCAATTGTGGTGATTTAGTGTACTATTGAGTTTGAACTGTGCCTCATCAGACCACACAATCATCACTGCAAACTCTTCATCGTTGCACACCATGTTAATAAACCACTCGCAGTACTCCATTCTGCGATCTGGGTCGTCCTCGTCCATTGCGTGTAGCAATCGTGGGATATAGCACTTCCACTTTGCTGTCTTCAAAATTCGCCGAACACTTGAGCGACTCACTCCAGTTTCACGGGCAAACTGTCTCACAGACTTCTCCGGTGAGGGAGTGGATTGTTGTAACACACGACGGGAGTTAGCTGGACTTGTTACTGCTACAGGTCGTCCAGATCGTTGTTTGTGTAGCTACATCTTTAACACAGCCTTCGGCTTCAAATTTGTCTCGAATGCGACGAATCGTTAAACGTGTCGTTGGCTCTGTTTGATACTGATTTCGCCATTGCCGTTGAACCTCATTAATGTTTTCGTACTTAAAATACTACTTCAAAACTGTCTTCCTTTCATCGAATGTAAGCCTTGCGTCAGCCATGTTTACTCGAGTTACTAGGTGCAACTAAGAACAAAACACTGACTATCTAGCGACTGTCATCTGACAAAACAAAACAACGCAATACAACGCTTGTGTGGCGATTGCCGGAACTACAAACTATTACACTGCCAAAGATGAGACAGCTTCGTCAATTAGTTTGCCAGTTATAGACTTTTAAACAGTGGATACATTTTTTTGGACCCCTCTGTAGTGCGTAGTGGGGCGATCACACTGTTGTAGAAATAATTCCAAAGCAAAGATCGCTTAAATACTGTTAACTGAATAACCGGTTTTAACACACCAAAGGTTCCATCATCGGATCTGAATTTAGATTATCATTTATAAACCATTTGGATATAACGATATAGGGGTCAGACAATGATTTTATATCAGCTGGTCTGCCTCATGTGTCGTTATATCCAAACGGTTTGTAAATGTTAATTTACATTCAGATCCGATGATGGCACCATTAGTGTGTTGAAACCAGTTATCCAGTAAACAGTATATAACCGAATGAGATTTTCACTCGGCAGTGGAGTGTGCGCTGGGTCACATCAGCGCACAATCCGCTGCAGAGTGAAAGTCTCATTCTGGAAACATCCCCCAGGCAGGGGCTAAGCCATGTCTCCACAATATCCTTTCTTCCAGGAGTGCTAGTTCTGCAAGGTTCGCAGGAGAGCTTCTGTGAAGTTTGGAAGGTGGGAGACGAGGTACTGCCGGAAGTAAAGCTGCGAGGACGGGGCGTGAGTCGTGCTTGGGTAGCTCAGTTGGTAGAGCACTTCCCCGCGAAAGGCAAAGGTCCCGAGATCGAGTCTCGGTCCGGCACATAGTATATAAGCAATCTTGGCTTTTTAATAGTTTCTAAATATGAAGAGGTTGAAAAAATAGCCAGTTGCAAAACCATGTTTTATTAGCTCTTGACATAGGTTTCCATATTTCTAAAAGTATCCTGTTCAGAAGGACTGGGCCTTGTTCATTACTTTACATTATGTGGTGATGTAACAACCCCTTCTGAAGAAGATATTTTTAGAAATATGGAAACGGAGGCCAAGGGCAAATAAACGTTTCTTTTGCAACTGGTTGAATGATTTTTTCAACATCTTCATAGTACGGGGTGCTTCGTACACCACACATTTCAAGACTTCATGGGAACCAATGTCCTGTATCTAGGCGCAGATAACACCATGAAATTCCCCTCCCTTGCTCGTACTTTGTAACACTACTCAAGAGAATTAGGCATCTGTGATACTCCACTGAGCAATAACTGACGGCTGAGTATGTAACCAAATTACACCTTTATTTTTCACATCTCTGTTGATTTACCCACATATAAGAAAAGTGGAAACAATCATTCATGCCCTCATCCAGAATGCTTTTCATTGAACTTTGAGAGCTTCAATAACATGCATGCCTGTGTGGTATCACATATCGACAACTCCCCCCCCCCCCCCCCGGACGTCTTTAAGTTGGTAACGGAATGGCAAGTTCCAAGCGGCCGCGCGGGGTCTGGTGAACTTAGCTGTGTGCGCCTGCTGAGCCACACCTCCAGCAGCTCTAGACTACGAGCGCGACTCTGCCACTGCGATGTAGGACGGCCGACGGCTGTCACTAGCCCACTGACACTCAGACCACTTTGGTACATGTTGCTACACAGGCGCCACCTCGACATCGCTCCATCATTTGTGCTATAGTTCAGAGAGGCGCTTCCTTGTAGCTACTGAGAGCTGGACTTTATTTCTTGGATGAGAGTTCGTGAGAGTTCTTTGAGAGCCCGTTGTGAAATAGGGAACGACCGCGAACATGTGCTTCAAGCATGTACCATATAATTTCGATGAGGATTAGGCCGCGATTCACCGCTGTCCAGGCTTTGCAAGAGATCCCTTGTAATGCTCCTGGCATTAACGAGCATGAGAAGGAATTCAGGGCCACCAACGTACGCATTAGTCACCATATTACCCAACAGGATTTGTTCGATGTAGTGCTTGGCGGTACGGTGACCAAGGACAACGCTGATATTTGCACGACTGTCAACGCATGGCATCCAACAGTGTCATCTAATGTTGGTCAGATCTGGTGATTCCCTTGACATCGTTTGGAAGGTACTAGTCACTGTGGCGCCTCCATGCACGAACACAGCCATCACATTGCGTCAGAGGGTGTCTGGACTCATCTGTGAATAACACCTATCTCCTGCGACGAAGTTGCCAGTTCACTTGGGGACGGAAGAGCTGAAGGCAAGCTGAGATATATCGTGTCAAAGGGAGTACTCGAGCAGGACGTCACTAGTAGGACAAGGCTCGTGTGACGCCACTCCACATTGTTGCCAAATTTGTTCAAGATGGCGGCGATAACAGCATCCAAGATGGCGGCTTGTAGACTTGGCAACAGTGCATGACGTCATCCGAGATGGCTGGTTTTGGTGGGAAAATAGGCCAATTACCCTACCTCCAACAACCTAACTCCCAGAAAAATGATGGGAAATTTGAATTCTGCCGGGAAAATAGGTCAATTGGGATACGTCCACTAACCTAATACTCCAGAAAAAATGATGGGAAATTTGAATAACAATAGGATAATGCATCCAAAACCGTACTTGGCTTTATTATTATTCATTAGTACTCATTATCATGTATTACCATTCACTATTAATTATTATTATTTATTATTATTTATACAATGCACAAGTGTTTGCTACAAGGTCCATAGTCCAACAGTGTTAGTTCATACCCCAGGCACCAGAGAGCGCCGCTGTGACGTCGTTCAAGAGGGCCAATTAGGCTATGTCAACTAAACTAACTCCCAGAAAATTGGCGCAAAATTTCAATTTTGCCCTGAAAATACACTCCTGGAAATTGAAATAAGAACACCGTGAATTCATTGTCCCAGGAAGGGGAAACTTTATATGATCACACTGACAGAACCACAGGCACATAGACACAGGCAACAGAGCATGCACAATGTCGGCACTAGTACAGTGTATATCCACCTTTCGCAGCAATGCAGGCTGCTATTCTCCCATGGAGACGATCGTAGAGATGCTGGATGTAGTCCTGTGGAACGGCTTGCCATGCCATTTCCACCTGGCGCCTCCGTTGGACCAGCGTTCGTGCTGGACGTGCAGACCGCGTGAGACGACGCTTCATCCAGTCCCAAACATGCTCAATGGGGGACAGATCCGGAGATCTTGCTGGCCAGGGTAGTTGACTAACACCTTCTAAAGCACGTTGGGTGGCACGGGATACATGCGGACGTTCATTGTCCTGTTGGAACAGCAAGTTCCCTTGCCGGTCTAGGAATGGTAGAACGATGGGTTCGATGACGGTTTGGATGTACCGTGCACTATTCAGTGTCCCCTCGACGATCACCAGTGGTGTACGGCCAGTGTAGGAGATCGCTCCCCACACCATGATGCCGGGTATTGGCCCTGTGTGCCTCGGTCGTATGCAGTCCTGATTGTGGCGCTCACCTGCACGGCGCCAAACACGTATACGACCATCATTGGCACCAAGGCAGAAGCGACTCTCATCGCTGAAGACGACACGTCTCCATTCGTCCCTCCATTCACGCCTGTCGCGACACCACTGGAGGCGGGCTGCACGATGTTGGGGCGTGAGCGGAAGACGGCCTAACGGTGTGCGGGACCGTAGCCCAGCTTCATGGAGACGGTTGCGAATGGTCCTCGCCGATACCCCAGGAGCAACAGTGTCCCTAATTTGCTGGGAAGTGGCGGTGCGGTCCCCTACGGCACTGCGTAGGATCCTACGGTCTTGGCGTGCATCCGTGCGTCGCTGCGGTCCGGTCCCAGGTCGACGGGCACGTGCACCTTCCGCCGACCACTGGCGACAACATCGATGTACTGTGGAGACCTCACGCCCCACGTGTTGAGCAATTCGGCGGTACGTCCACCCGGCCTCCCGCATGCCCACTAGACGCCCTCGCTCAAAGTCCGTCAACTGCACATACGGTTCACGTCCACGCTGTCGCGGCATGCTACCAGTGTTAAAGACTGCGATGGAGCTCCGTATGCCACGGCAAACTGGCTGACACTGACGGCGGCGGTGCACAAATGCTGCGCAGCTAGCGCCATTCGACGGCCAACACCGCGGTTCCTGGTGTGTCCGCAGTGCCGTGCGTGTGATCATTGCTTGTACAGCCCTCTCGCAGTGTCCGGAGCAAGTATGGTGGGTCTGACACACCGGTGTCAATGTGTTCTTTTTTCCATTTCCAGGAGTGTAGTTCAAATTTTGCTGTGTCCACTAACGTAACCATCCAGAAAAAATTGGCGCGAAATTAAAATTCCAACACGATAATGGCTGCAAAAACCATACAGTACTTATTATTCATTACTATTCATTTTCATTTTTATCATTCATAATCATTTATTATCATATATAATTATTTATTATTATTATTGTCCAACCTCCACTATAAAATTACACCAAATTGAAATTCCGACACGATAATGTCTTGAAAACAGTACTTCGCTTTATTATTATTGTCATTTATTTTCCTTTATTATTTATTCGAAGATGTCCAATTTCGTCGGGAAGAAAGCCATTTGCGTTACATCCATAGCAAAAATCTGTCACAAGTTCAAATTCCAACACCATAATCGATCACACGTACGAAATAGTCATCATACTACGAACTTTGACCGTCACTTATCTTTTTTCACTACTAACTTATCAAAATCGCGTGGAATCAGAAGCTGGACTTGTTTTAACCTAATTCCCATCTTCTGATTTTGCAAGGAAAAAGGACTGAAGTCTTTATTTCAAGCAGTACAGTCATCAGTTGTTCTCCAGCAGACTTAGTACACGTCCTTGAGATCGCAGCAACACCCAGTGCGCTCGCCACTCGGTCCAGACTCCAACTGACTTAGTTCAAATCGTCGCCAGCAGAGGAGGTTGCCCCCGGCCGGCTGACGTCGACTTGTTTGTGTATCATCTGGCACGCACTCCCCTAGTCCACGTCGCAGCTCCCCGGCACGCAGGCGCCTGCCAGCGCTAGCCGCTGGATCCTGTAAACATGTTATCGCTGGACACGCTGGAACCAGCCGATGCGTGCGTCAGAACAGGCGGTCCAGCACGTGTGTTCGCTACGAAGTCCTTCTCAAAGTTAACAGATCATGGGAGCCCGATTATTCAATCGACATGTGCTATTACATAATCCAAAGTCGTCCCGAAAACACACGCGCGAATGCGTGAACCATCGCTCGCCCCAACCTACATACCTCCGCAATTTAACTAAACACAAAGTTCACATCACTACTTAATTAAATTGATCAATTAATTAACCTCGCTGCTGCAGAAAGCGCCACGTCCACCTCGACTTGGAATGAAGTTTCGCGAGTGCCACACCCACCTGGACATTGAATCAAATAGTTAAAGTCTCTAATACGATACTCAACCGACCACCACATCCCCTTACCAGCTCATGTAACATGCACTGAGCTGTATTAACGTTTACTAACGTACGTTAAGTTATATGACATTTTCTCTATAGAAAAAGTGAACTTTGAATTTTGGCGGTCACTTTGTGTTTCGCTACCAACATAAGAAAACTGTGGCAAACAAAGCTCACCTCCACTAACCTGTCAACCGACCGACACCTCCTCCTAGGGACTGCTGGTAATAGGACTCAGCCTGCACTAGACTGATCGAGAGAAGACGGACTTTATTTTATTTGCCAGCACTTTATTTACCGATTAATTATATTTATCACAGAATACACGCTCTGACATGTCCCAAAGCATACAGACCTGCAAACTGCTCCTACGTAAGTCATGTATAAGGCTTTACACACACGCTTGCTAAGTGTAAACCGCCAAAAAAGTCACTGCACAGCCTACAGACATGTGTAGCACACCTAAATAATTCAAAACATTTACGCCCATAGAGCCGAACAACTCTTAATTTGTTTACATAATAATACATCTAAAATACCCTGCTCGCTAATCGTCAACTTTTCAAAATCATACACCAGACTTTATTTAAACAGTTAGAGAGAGACATCACCACCAACCTCTGTATTCGCCACTCAGTCCACGGTCCAACTGACTTAGTACACACAACCATCGACACAGGACACCTCCCTGACATCACATCATTATCAAAGTACAGTTATCCATGATGTCCGCAATCAGCGTGTTCTCCACTTGGTCTAGCACTAAGTCCCACCACCAGACTACTCTATCATCCTTATCCTGACGTAAACAAAGATCCCCTGCTTTAAAATTGCGCAAAAACTACTCAGACTGCGCTGTGCTGCTCGGGGAAGGAAGGAAGGACGGCACTCTATTTATTTTGAGCCCTTTTATTTAGGCATGGAGTATATTTGTCTCACAGTCACAAAACACCCGCACTGATCACTGATCTGCCTGTGGTCATGTGTCACAGCCCACAAATACGTAAACAACTCCTAATTTCATCACACAATAGCAAACTGCTCTTAAATAATGCAGTACACAATATCCGCAGGCGAACTCTGTACTCTTAAACTCTCCAAATAAAGCACAGCACAGACCACAGACCTGCTCGCAAAATATTGCAACACACGCGCCCAAACACCCTCACCCAATACCCTGCGCCCAGCTGCCAAACCGACCAAAATGCTCTGCTCGGCCTCCCCCAAAAATGACCTCGTCACAGTCGCATTCGCGTCTAACACCGGAGAAATTCCGCCTTCTGCGAGGCGTGCATGTACACAGACATATAGAAAACAGAGCAAGCGCTCTCCGAATGTGGCCGTGATTGGATACGCATGTGTTACATTTACAAGCAATTTTAGAACATAGAACGATAGGTGATGTCGCGGTCGCATGGATGGATCTGACATGAAATCGAAAGAAATGCGAAAACTGATTAAGGCATAGGTATAAACTAACCTAACATACACCGAAATGCGGTGAAAATGATGAAGTACTTGGAGTCAAGTATGCGGCAACGTGGGAAAACGATGACTTCTAAGCGAGCGGAATCAGGAAGGTATTCAATTTTTTCTCGTTGAGTTCGTATTACAGTGTATGTGTATTGAGGTAGCAGTGATACTCGCGAGTTGACTACTGAATTTGATGCTTTTCGGGAGGACAGAAAATCATTTGCTTCCTAAAGTAATCGCATCTTTGTTAAAGGATAACAGAGAGTGTACGGGATAATCGATTGAGACATAGCTGTAACTAGGTACGATTTAAACCTTGACTGATTTATTCTATAGAAGGACAAGCTGCTGAGGGTCAATTTTTTTTTTCAGTGTTCTATCTGAATGCATTAGTCACGTGATATAGCCTGCGTTCCAGTCGTATACAGCTACGTCTTCTGTATGTGGTTTAAAGCACTGTCTACTTAAGATCGTTAACGCCGAACCCGTCGGGCATCAGAGGACTTCCATCTCATGTTTGATGAACTTGACACATTCCTCTGAGCTCACTTTGATTTAAGCGATCCCCACGCTGTCCCATCCTTGGTGTAAAATCGAGACTTCAGGGTCATAACTAAGTTAGCTGTGGGTGCTTGTGAGGTGCTGCCATCGTTGTGTACCCATTTACCCGACAGATCGTCTGTTTACAGAGTTGGTGACGGAATGACTTGTAATTTTAACGTGTTGGGCGTTGCTGTTATGCGCATCTGTTTCCTTGTAGGATATACGGCCCGCTACTAACTATCATTTTTATATATACCTGATGGAGTAATAGTATAATTTCTGATTCGTGATCGGATGTGACCAGTGGCCACTACACGTGTCCGCAGGGCTATATTGCGCTCGTACCATACAAAGCAAATGGTTTACGATTGGGGAAAGATAGCTCAGCGTAGGGGAACCGGGAAGAAGGATGTATGTCTGACAGGACGGAAAAGTAGGCGATCTAAGATTATTGCCCGTTTTTAAGTGCTGAACGTTCTAGTGTTAGGAGTGCGTGTGTTTATGTTCTCTCTCTCTCTCTGACCAAAACCTTCGAGGCACCGATCCTAGACTCTAGAACAGGGGCGGGCAAAAGTTGCACGCGGCTCACGAGCGCACAGGCTGCACGTATGCTGCTCGCGTGCAGGCGTCGACCGGGGCTGTGGCGACAGCCGACAGGTTGCGGCAGTGTAGTGCCAGGCTAAGTTCCGGACGTTGATGCGAAGCGATCACTATGTAGTGAACGTTGTATTTCAAGAAACGGAGAAGTGGAGATTTGCTATCTTTTAAAAAGTAATGGGAGAATCATTTTTTCTTTGTGCAAAAACGTGAAAATTCGAAATGTTTAATATGTGGCAGTATTCTCGCTGGTCAACGGAAGTTTAGTATTGAAGGCCATTACAATAAATTTCACAAGGACGAGTACAATTTATTGTCGCATTCTGAGCGGATGGGGAATTGACTGAGCTTAAGAAGAGCGATCTGACGATACCAGATGAATAGGTCGTAGTTGGCCGGCCGGAGTGGCCGAGCGGTTCGAGGCATTACAGTCTGGAACAGCGCGACCGCTATGGTCGCAGGTTCGAATCCTGCCTCGGGCATGGATGTGTGTGATGTCCTTAGGTTAGTTAGGTTTAAGTAGTTCTAAGTTCTAGGGGAGTGATGACCACAGCAGTTAAGTCCCATAGTGCTCAGAGCCATCTGAATTTGTCGTAGTTGCTGTTGTCACGAGAGATCTGCGACTTTCTCTCGTCATGTCTCTCATCTAACTGATTTAACATTTTATGTAGCACTGTTTTCAAGTTTTCAGGACGACAACAATAATAGCCCAGCGGTATGTGCAAGTTATAAGACTGCGCTTAATACAGCGAGAGCTGGAAAACCATTTGCTGAATTAATAAGTCTCGGTTAAGAGCAAACATCAGTGATGAAAATTTACGTAACTGTTTGTGTTTGTCTGTATGCAGAAATTTTGTTCCAGATATTAAACGTATTGTAAACTCCACCTGTGATAATTAAATAAAACGTTTCGTAGGTAATAGGTACTCTTTCAAACCATGATTTCTTTCAAGCACTCCTACTAACCTTATTCATTCACTCAATAAAGCAAGCTAGGAAACAAAACGCATTACAGAGGAAGGAGCGGACAGAAGGTATGGTGGGGATGAGAGATAAGCAGGTGGCCAGCTTGCCCCAGTGTGCACGCAGAACACCTGTTAACTGCACGCGTGCAAGTGCACCGCACATGTGCAGGATACCTGCCCGCCCCTGCTCTAGAACAATACTTTACCCATGATAGATTGGATGATTAACGTAAATATGTGTCGAACTACGTTGTGTATAAATATCACTCGGTTCTTGTTCTTCTTAATTTTATGCTATTACTGAAAGGTGGCTACACTGAGCCACAGCGCCAGAGATCGCGCCAGAGAGTTTTGTTCCGCCGCCTCCACTGGTAGTGATTATTGAGAAGTAGCGGCAGGCAGTTCTTGCTGAGAAGTTGTGGTGGACACTGCTTGTCGTGAAGTTGGAGTGAGATGTGGTAGTGGAGAGTGTTGTTCCATGTTTATGCAGCTGTTTGATGGGAGAGATAGCAGATGTTGTTCCAATGGAGATATTGTAATGATCTGAGTGCTTTTCGTCAATATATATGAAGGTAAAAAATTCCCTGTTTTTTCTTTCTGTTTATTTGCGTCTTCCGTAAGTGTCGCGACTCGGGTGTCAGTATTGACACATTTGGTAGTTAACTGTTCATATTGTTGTGTTAGATTATTTATTCTGTCATTTGGTACGGATTCCTCGATTCTCTCAAATATTTCTTTCTTATCGTGTGCATGTTGTAAATTTAACTCAGAAAATTTCTGTACTATCACGCGATCTCTTTCCTCCTGTTCTCTATCCTGTTCCCTTTGTCTAATCTCTAATGCAATTAATCTATTATTGTGAGAATTCAAAATCGGTTGTACTTCTTCTCTGATTTCTTTCTTTAATTCATCTTTCATATTTTTGAAACATGTCACTATTCGTGAATCTAACCGTGTTTCTGAAGTTCCCATCTCTGTTTTTAATTCAGATCCAAACCATGTTTCCATTGTTCCCATATCAGTTTTTAATTCAGATCGTAAAGTTCCTATCTCTGTTTTAAATTCAGATCCTAACTGCAATCCCAGTGAGTCTATCTGTGATTCCATTGTTTCCCTTTGTGAGTCTAACCGTGTTGCCATTGTTTCCCTATTTGTTTTTAATTCAGATCTTAAATTTAATATTGCAATCATCAACTGCTCCGTGTTAACTTGTTCGAAATTATTTTCGCCCCTAACATTTCCCGCAAAACCAGCTTCGTTCGTCGTAGCTGTAAAGCTATCTGTGTTCGATACTATTCCAGAATCTTCTGTCGTTAATCTCGTATTCTGAAAATTTTTTGATTGTGAAAAGTTTTGAATTGGTTCCGGACTATTTTCCCGACGTATTAAATTGTTTTCAATTTCATTATTCATCATACTGTTGTCCTGTGTTGGCGAGTTCGCCATGTTAACAATTTCGTCATTCTCACTATTCATCATTTTTGCCTTTTTCATCGATCGCGTAATCATTTACAAAACATACAAAACTAGTCAATGTACGAAAATTACACACAATGACTCTTTATCTCCAACAATACCATTTACATGAAATGTTTCCCTCAAACACGATTAATGAACAATTGAAATAATTGCACTAGATTGTCAAACGCGTATACAAGACAACAAAAATTAAATTTTGAAAAATACCATTAGAAGAATGACAATTACCAAATCTACACATGCAATCTAGACTACAATTACTAAACTACAAATTACTACAACAATACTACTGTCTACTATTTTTACAATCAGAAAAATTCCAAGGGACGATCCGAAGCAGCGGTCGCCACGTGCATGGGGGCTTAATTAAAATAAAATGCAAATATTTTTTAGTAGCTGTCTGTCCGATTACGCAAGTCTCGTAAACGGCTGTCCCTGACTAGTTTTTGTACGCAATCTGACTGCATAGAACAACAACAAACAATGAAACAAAATTTTCGTTAACACAGTTAATTAATTAAGTCCCCAGCAACTACAAAATCTACGAAGCCACAAAGCACAAGTGTAGCTGTTCTGTGTGTGGTAGTATGACTCAACGGACATCTGGCACGGTTCTTCTTCAACAAGACAAGAATTTTTAAATACCAATTATACTGACGTGATAAAAGAAAATTAGAAATACTATAATTGCGTAAGGAAAGCAGAATTACACTCTAATACAAGAACACAAGCCAGATGCTTTGTTGACTGAACCTGTAATGATGCATTATTTGAGATACATAAATATTAAAATGAAAAAAACAGGGATTTTGTTACCTTCATATACATTGACGAAAAGCACTCAGATCATTACAATATCTCCATTGGAACAACATCTGCTATCTCTCCCATCAAACAACTGCATAAACATGGAACAACACTCTCCACTACCACATCTCACTCCAACTTCACGACAAGCAGTGTCCACCACAACTTCTCAGCAAGAACTGCCTGCCGCTACTTCTCAATAATCACTGCCAGTGGAGGCAGCGGAACAAAACTCTCTGGCGCGATCTCTGGCGCTGTGGCTCAGTGTAGCCACCTTTCATTACATAAACGCACTTTGAAATCTGTTATTATAGATCAATATCGTGTGCTAAGTTCCAAGACTAGCTCAAAACTCGATAAATGTGTTGCTCTTGGAGGGGTTAGGACTAGGAAAGCTCTATTCACTCAAGAGAGTTGGAGTGTACCTGTAATCGTCTGCTCGGTTGAGGATTAATGGGGTAGCGATGTTGCAGGGTAGGTTGGTCAATGCCCAGGTGAGGATGTTCTTTTAATGTAAGATGGCGAGATTGCTCTGTGACCGCCATACGCAGAGAGATTGATCGAGTGCTATGCGCGAGGTCTTAGAAATATGTATAGCGTTGTTTCGTATTCTTTGACCGTTTTTATGTGTTCGAGAATTAAGTGTGAATGGACGTACTGAGCAGTCATCTATCAATGCTCGCAATGATACTTTAAAAAGTAGAGGAGGTATGGTTTAGCTATGATACTGAAATTAGGAAAAAATGCTTTCACTTGATTGGCCAGTGTCGGACATACTGTAAAATTCGCGATATCAGCTGTGATGGATAATATTACAGTAGATCAGTGGTGTCTTCTCCATCCCATCTGTGCATTGGATACGACATAATGATTGAGTGACAACGCTTGTTTGAGTTGGGGAACATATTTTGGTTGATGGACCGTAACTTCTGGGGTTGCTAGCATCGAAAACGGTGATCCGGTACTTGTGTGCAAAATGAGCAATCACTAGAAATGGAATGCAGAGTTATCAACTATTCGGTCAGTGCGACATATGAGTTTAAATGTAGGGGCCGTCAGTCACTTTCGGGGGGTAGTTTGGAAAGTCGCCACAACGCCACCAGGCTCTTCTAGTTTCCTTGTGTTGTAGCTGTCCTTTATTTAAAATCATTCAATGTTATGCTATGGACCATAAGAATATGATTTACAAGGTGCCACATATAGTTTCCTGTGAGAGGCCGTGCATCAGTCCGTGTTAATGTCTGTTTAGAATCAGACATGGACTTGCGAAGTCGCGCCAGAAAGACGAAATGTTCGGCAGTGTGCAAAAGCGTGTTAGAAAACAGTGTTTGAACAAGGGTCAGAGGTAGCTTCTCATTCGCTTAGAGTATGGGTGATCAAACATTAAAGTGGACTCTGCAGCGTCTGTATATTTAATATGATCTTGTTCACATATGTAGCAGCAGGTTGAGGTGTTGGACTTGGTGAGCTGTTAGGAATCCTTGGATGGCCGCACTCTGAGTTATTTGGGGAGAGTATTGTGAAATCCGTTTGTCCACGCTGGAGGTGGATCGCGTTGGTGCCTTCGTGACTTGTAAATAGGATGAGCTTTTATAGTTGGTAATTTGTTTTCACTGTTTGATGGTAGAGAATAAAGATGATAGGATGCTGAGGATCTGTTGTACTTGTATCTAGTTTGGGACGTACAACACTGCGCGCATTTCCGGCGAATGGTCAAAACAAGGTCCTGTTGCAGTAACTAAGGTCATTCTGTTTCTAGATAGGCTGCAGAAGGTAATGGATATGTCTTTCTCCGACTTAAATTGCAGAGATCAGATGCGCAAAGATCTGGAAATGGGATCAGCTGAACGATGTGTAGGGTGTGACTAAAGCCAATTTTGAATTTTACTATAGGATGCAGGTTCGGGAAAGGTGACACATTTCGCACTGGGTGCAGCCATCTTGAATAACGGTAATTGCGTAATCAGCTGACGTCATGACAGAGCGGTCTAGTGGTTGTGATAGGAGCTAAACACAGTTGAACTTGGAGCCAGATTTGGTAGGTAAACGAATTGTGTGATCTTCCGCCAAAATTCAAACTAACCACAAAAATTTGACATCTTGAATGACGCCCTCTGCTGGTGGCGATGTGTACTAACCTATTTGGACTCTGGACCTCATGGTGCATGATATAAATAATAATAAACAATAAATGATAATAAATAATAATAAATGATCATAAATGATAATAAATTTAATAAATTATAATAAATAACTGGAGCAGCTGTCCGAATGCACAGACCTGTTGGAATGTAGCGATCTGTAAGAGTGAACTTTGCTGTCCTCTGGACGACCGATTAGCGAAGTAATAGTATGTGTTGGGTGGCTTTGGTGATCAAGTCAGAATATGACAAGATGATCGATTTGCGTTGGAGTATTATTCGATGGGATGTAGATTGTTCGGTTGACTACTTCTGCATATTTGCTGCCTTTATTTAGTTGAGTGAAGATCGATTGTGGTGTGTTGGATATACGCTTGTCTGTTCTCTAGACCTGGGAAGGACCTTAGTGGACCTGTAAATTATAGCGAAGATCTCGAATATGTTACATGTCTGAGAATGGTATTCAAGAGTGGAAATATCATTTTTCGTATGTTTGTTAGTGAGTGGTTTACAGCATGCTGCACATGGATAAAGTTCGGGGTTTATAGAGAATTAATTTGAAGTATATATGTTGGGAATTTTGATGAACAAGTGATCGGTAGGGTGTAGCCTAGTGGCTGATATTGAGAAGTACAGCTAAAATATTGTAGTATTATGGAGAAAGTACCTGTGTTCTCGTATTCTGTGAGTCTGGGGATGTTTGCAGAAAAGCGAACACACAAGGAAGGAGAGGCAGCAACGCATTAGTGCTGAGGGGGGAGCGATCGCTAATTTTGTGGAACAGTTCTGAGAGTGTGTTGGGACTGCTGATGTAAAAGGGGATGTTAGAGCTGAGTGTCGAGTCTGTAGAGAGAAAGAGCACGTTGAAGGTGCTTCCTTAGGAATGGAGAGCATTGGGGCATATAAACTGTGTAGGAGTAGGGTAATTTTTTTCGGGTGCTGTAGAGATATATACGATAAGTGCAATTTTTCTGACAAATGTATATATACTGCACTGTAAAGTTAATGTGGGTTACAATGTGTTGCCTTTATATATATTGCATTGTAAAGGTAGTATTGCTTTTGTTATGGGATGAGTAGAGATGATGACTGTGTGTGTCGTATCGTGACGGAGGTATAGATTGAGGGGACTGTGTGTGCTATTTAGCGATCTCTGTAAAATAACAACAGAAACCGCAAGAAAGAAATGAAACAGCTGGATAGTACTTCGATACGAGATTGATAACTAATTAAGCGGTTAAATTAGATAAGAGAAAATATGAATTCTTGATTGTGTGGTGGGATATAGGAGGGGTCATCTGCATATGTTGAGAGCATGAAGGCTGAAACATTAGGGGGGTTGGGACAGGGCGTTATGTTGGTAAAGAGGTTATGTTATGAGGTGAATTTCCATGCACGCAGAAGATGAGACATGTAGAAAAGGAGCGTTACCTATTTGTGGTAAACCACACAATTTCCAAGAGGTTGATTTGGCTGTTTTTTAGTGAGCAGGCGAGTAGTAACTGTTTTCGAGGAGTCGTTAACCATGTGTGTCAACGAGCTATGGGTTAGTCTAACAATAGACGTGAAGGCAGGTCCAGATCTGAGACGCCGGCGGTATACATGAGAAGAACAATGCAGCTTTCACATGTGTCAGAGGAGAGTGCCCTTTCTGGTCGGCTGTCACGAGCGCGAGGAAGCTGAATTTGGCTAGGGGATCTGGATCTGCCTCACGCCGACCGCACGCGCGCGCGTCCTGCCTTGGAGCATAATCTTCGGCGCATATCTGATATGAATTTCTCCGGTGTTAGACGCGAATGCGACTGTGACGAGGTCATGTTTGGGAGAGGCCGAGCAGAGACTTTTGGTCGGTTTGGCAGCTGGGCGCAGGGTATTGGGTGAGGGTGTTTGAGCACGTCTGTTGCAATATTATGCGAGCAGGTCTGTGGACTGCGCTGTGCTTTATTTGGAGAGTTCAAGAGTACAGAGTTCGTCTGCGATTATTGTTTACTGCATTATTTAAGAGCAGTTTGCTATTGTGTGGTGAAATAAGGAGTTTTTTACGTATTTGTGGGCTGTGACACACGACCACAGGCAGATCAGTGATCAGTGCGGGTGTTTTGTGACTGTGTGACAAATATACTCCATGCCTAAATAAAAGGGCTCAAAATAAATAGAGTGCTGTCCTTCCTCACTTCCTCGAGCAGCACAGCGCAGTTCGAGTGGTTTTTGCGCAATTTTAAAGCAGAGGATCTTGGTTTACGTCAAGAAAATGATGAAAGAGTAGTCTGGTGGTGGGACTGAGTGCTAGACCTAGTGGAGAACACGCTGTTTGCGGACATCATGGATAACTGTAATTTGATAATGATCTGATGTCAGGGAGGTGTTCTGTGTCGATGGTTGTGTGTACTAAGTCAGTTGGACCGTGGACTGAGTGGCGAACACAGAGGGTGGTGGTGCTGTCTCTCTCTAATTGTTGAAATAAAGTCTGGTGTATGATTTTGAAAAGTTGACGATTAGCGAGCAGGGTATTTTAGATGTATTATTATTTAAACAAATTAAGAGTTGTTCGGCTCTATGGGCGTAAATGTTTTGAATTATTTAGGTGTGCTACACATGTCTGTAGGCTGTGCAGTGACTTTTTTGGCGGTTTACACTTAGCAAGCGTGTGTGTAAAGCCTTATACATGACTTACGTAGGAGCAGTTTGCAGGTCTGTATGCTTTGGGACATGTCAGAGCGTGTATTCTGTGATAAATATAATTAATCGGTAAATAAAGTGCTGGCAAATAAAATAAAGTCCGTCTTCTCTCGATCAGTCTAGTGCAGGCTGACGCCTTTTACCAGCAGTCCCTAGGAGGAGGTGTCGGACGGGTGACAGGTTAGTGGAGGTCAGCTTTGTTTGCCACAGTTTTCTTATGTTGGTAGCGAAACACAAAGTGACCGCCAAAATTCAAAGTTCACTTTTTCTATAGAGAAAATGTCATATAACTTAACGTACGTTAGTAAACGTTAATACAGCTCAGTGCATGTTACATGAGCTGGTAAGGGGATGTGGTGGTCGGTTGAGTATCGTATTAGAGACTTTAACTATTTGATTCAATGTCCAGGTGGGTGTGGCACTCGCGAAACTTCATTCCAAGTCGAGGTGGACGTGGCGCTTTCTGCAGCAGCGAGGTTAATTAATTGATCAATTTAATTAAGTAGTGATGTGAACTTTGTGTTTAGTTAAATTGCGGAGGTATGTAGGTTGGGGCGAGCGATGGTTCACGCATTCGCGCGTGTGTTTTCGGGACGACTTTGGATTATGTAATAGCACATGTCGATTGAATAATCGGGCTCCCATGATCTGTTAACTTTGAGAAGGACTTCGTAGCGAACACACGTGCTGGACCGCCTGTTCTGACGCACGCATCGGCTGGTTCCAGCGTGTCCAGCGATAACATGTTTACAGGATCCAGCGGCTAGCGCTGGCAGGCGCCTGCGTGCCGGGGAGCTGCGACGTGGACTAGGGGAGTGCGTGCCAGATGATACACAAACAAGTCGACGTCAGCCGGCCGGGGGCAACCTCCTCTGCTGGCGACGATTTGAACTAAGTCAGTTGGAGTCTGGACCGAGTGGCGAGCGCACTGGGTGTTGCTGCGATCTCAAGGACGTGTACTAAGTCTGCTGGAGAACAACTGATGACTGTACTGCTTGAAATAAAGACTTCAGTCCTTTTTCCTTGCAAAATCAGAAGATGGGAATTAGGTTAGTACAAGTCCAGCTTCTGATTTCACGCGATTTTGATAAGTTAGCAGTGAAAAAAGATAAGTGACGGTCAAAGTTCGTAGTATGTTGACTATTTCGTACGTGTGATCGATTATGGTGTTGGAATTTGAACTTGTGACAGATTTTTGCTATGGATGTAACGCAAATAGCTTTTTTCCCGCCTATATCGAACATCTTCGAATAAATAATACATGAAAATAAATGATAATAATAATAAAGAGAAGCACAGTTTTCAAGACATTATCGTGTCGGAATTTCAATTTGCCGCAATTTTCTATTGGAGGTGGTCCAATAATAGTAATAAATAATAATAAATGATAATAAATGATATTGATTGATAACAAATGATAATGAATAATAATAAATACAAGTACTGTATGGTTTTAGCAGCCATTAACGTGTTGGAATTCTATTTGGCTCCAATCTTTTCTGGATGGTTAGGTTACTGGACATTGCACAATTGACCTATTTTCAGGGCAAAATTCAAATTTTCCTCCAATTGTCTGGGGGCTAGGTTAGTGGAGATAGCCCAATTGTCCCACCAATATCTGCCATCTTGAATGACGTTACAGTGGTGCTCTCTGGTTGCAGAGGTATGAACTAACACTGTTGGACTCTGGACGTCATTGCAAACACATGTCCATCATATAAATAATAATAAATAATAATAATTGATAACGAATGTTAATAAATGACAATGAATAATAATGAATAATAATAATGACAAGTACGGTTTTGCATGCATTATCCTGTTGGAATTAAAATTCTGACCATTCTTTCTGGAGGGTTAGTTTAGTGGACATAGCCTAATTGGCCTATTTTCCCGCCAAAATCCGCCATCTTGGATGACGTCATGCGCTGTTGCCAAGTCTACACATGCCATCATCTTGGATGTTGTCATCGCCGCCATCTTGAAAAAATTTGGCAACAATGCAGAGTGGCGTCATACGAACCTTGTCCTACTACTGACATCTTGGTCATAAAGTGCTTTCTCATTACCTGTTCCTTACACTGTGCCCACACACATCGGCTCCACTGCCTCTTGCGAGATCGTCTTTCCGTAGTTCAGCGGTACCCATAAGACCCCGCAACATAGAGACGGCCTGATGTCGGTCTTCACTGGGAGTCGTAATGCTTCGGTGACGTAGTGCTACTCGCCTAGTGTACTAACCTGTCTCCCAGCAGCGTGTCTATAACTTATGGATGACAGATAAAGAGACATTGGCATTTGTAGGAACACGACGGAAAATCCATCCTTCTTGGTTCGAACGCACAGACCTTGCAACTTGTACTCCATTAAGATGTCACATTGTACGTTCTGCATGTTTTTGGCAATATCCACAAATGAGAAATGTCATCGTCTGTGTACGCTACTAAACAATGGAACTCCCGTCACTAACTTCCTTCTGACAGGTCACCTGTAACTGTAATGCATAACACATCCGATAGATGACAAATGACTTCAGTTCTTACATACATTAGAAGCTAAGTTCTCACGCTATGCAATACCACCACAGAACCGCCTGTGTCAAAGTAGATTTCACATACCGGACGTTAATAGGAGCGTTCCTCTAATTCTTTTGAGCAGTATGTTCCCTTTACAAAATATTGCAGCCACAAGTCAGATTTACTACCATCATCAGATGACCTGCTGAAAATAAACAAAAGCGCCATTATAAAATTCTAGGAAACTAAATTACAAGTAAAACTTGTCTTATACGCAGCCATATACAGAGTACGTGACTAAATTTCTCCTACAGACATCGAGGACAGGTTCCTTCCACCAAAACGTTGAAAAATGTCTGGTAAACGTTGACTATAAAATGCTTAGCTTAAGAACTATGAGCACTTGCTCATATTCACTAGTGTAAATCCGTCTCTTCCACTGAACAAATGCTCTTAAGGTATGTATTTTACATCCAATGTTTGCTAGGCCTATCCTCAAAGTATCTAAAGGAAATATAGTCACACAGTGTATCCATCCGAATCATTACAGCTTGCTGCTATCTATCGACTTCCCTAATTCGTTTCGCAACCAACAAGCGGAGTTATTGAACGCAGTTTTCCGAAATTCCTTCACCAGGGAAGACGAATGGAATATTCCAGAATTTGAAACACGAACAGCTGCTAGCATGAGTTTCTTAGAAGTAGATACCTTAGGGGTTGCGAAGCAACTCAAATCGCATGATACGGACAAGTCTTCAGGTCCAGATTGCATACCGATTAGGTTCCTTTCAGATTACGTTGATGCAATAGCTCCCTACTTAGCTATCATATACAACCGCTCGCTCACCGATAGATCTGTACCTACAGATTGGAAAATTGCGCAGGTCGCTCCAGTGTTTAAGAAGGGTAGTAGGAGTAATCCATCGAACTACAGACCTATATCATTGACGTCGGTTTGCAGTACGGTTTTGGAGCATATGCTGCATTCAAACATTACGAATCACCTCGAAGGGAAGGATCTATTGATACGCAATCAGCATGGTTTCAGAAAACATCGTTCTTGTGCAATGCAGCTAGCTCTTTATTCGCACGAAGTAATGGCCGCTATCCACAGGAGATCTCAAGTTGATTCCGTATTTCTAGATTTTCGGAAAGCTTTTGACACCGTTCCTCACAAGCGACTCCTAATCAAGATGCGGGCCTATGGGGTATCGTCTCAGTTGTGCGACTGGATTCGTGATTTCCTGTCAGGAAGGGCGCAGTTCGCAGTAATAGTCGGCAAATCATCGAGTAAAACTGAAGTGATGTCAGGTGTTACCCAGAGAAGCGTCCTGGGACCTCTGCTGTTCCTGATCTATATAAATTACCTGGGTGACAATCTGAGAAGTTCTCTTAGGTTGTTCGCAGATGACGCTGTAATTTACCATCTAGTAAGGTCATCCGAAGACCAGTATCAGTTGCAAAGCGATTTAGAAAAGATTGCTGTATGGTGTGGCAGGTGGCAGTCGACGCTAAATAACGAAAAGTGCGAGGTGATCCGCATGAGTTCCAAAAGAAATCCGTTGGAATTCGATTACTCGATAAATAGTACAATTCTCAAGGCTGTCATGCAACTAAATACCTGGGTGTTAAAATTACGAACAACTTCAGTTGTAAAGACCACATGGATAATATTGTGGGGAAGGCGAGCCAAAGGTTGCATTTCATTGGCAGGACACTTAGAAGATGCAACAACTCCACTAAAGAGACAGCTTACACTACACTCGTTCGTCCTCTGTTAGAATATTGCTGCGTGGTGTGGGATCCTTACCAGGTGGGATTGACGGAGGACATCGAAAGGGTGCAAAAATGGGCAGCTCGTTTTGTGTTATCACGTAATAGGGTAGTGAGTGTGGCAGATATGATACGCGAGTTGGGATGGAAGTCATTAAAGCAAAGACGTTTTTCGTCGCGGCGAGATATATTTCCAAAATTTCAGTCACCAACTTTCTCTTGCGAATGCGAAAATATTTTGTTGAGCCCAACCTACATAGGTAGGAATGATCATCAAAATAAAATAAGAGAAATCAGAGCTCGAACAGTAAGGTTTAGGTATTCGTTTTTCCCGCGCGCTGTTCGGGAGTGGAATGGTGGAGAGATAGTATGATTGTGGTTCGATGAACCCTCTGCCAAGCACTTAAATGTGAATTGCAGAGTAATCATGTGGATGTAGATGTAGATCGCCACCATTCAGTACTCGAAATGGATTCTCAAAACAGATTCATTGGCGGCAATACTATTTGACTTGGCCTTGGAAAAACTAATCCGAGAACCTGTCGAATTAAAAAAGTGGAGGTGGTGGGAGCAGACACAACAATCCTGCCGTTGTTCATGATGTTGCGATTCTTGGCGACACTCTATAGCACGCACGCGATTTGTCCACAATGCGAAGAAAATTGGGATCATAAATTACGTCGTTGTATCATGTCTTCAAGATCTCTTTCCCCACATTCTTGCTGATCGGCATATCTCTGAGCGAGTTCCAGTGCTCATGCACCCTGGATCCATACTGACTAATAAAATCCGAACGAGGTGGCACAGTGGCTAGCACTCTGGACTCGCATTCGGATGATGGTTCAAACCCTCGTCCGGCCATCCTGATTTAGGTTTCCTGTGATTTTCCTAAATCCGTTCAGGCAAATGCCGGGATGGTTTCTTTGAAATGGGTATGCCAGACTTCCTACCCCATCTTTCCCTACTCCGTTAGGACCGATAACTTCGCTGTTTGGTCCCCTCGCCCAAATCAACCAACCAACCAATTAAAGTGACGTGATGTAAGAAGTGTATCAATGAGAAATAAAGATCAATCGAATGTTTTTTAGTCTGAATAACTTATTCAGGTCGTGTCTAACATCACAGAAGGATAAGAGTCAGCTGCAAGTGACTCTAGTATGTCTGGTATTTGACATGATTGTGAAACTTGTGCGACATCAGCAACAACTGAAGAAACAATTTGTGCCCTCCAGTGGAAGGTATTTCGAAAAATCTATGTATCCATGTACAGTACTGTGGAAGGTAAATTGGAACGAATAATGGAAGAAGGCCTGTACCAACAGATTGGAAAGCCACACATTGGCCGAATGTTAGAGTACCAGAGGCTATACAGTAGTTTGGCCACATCTTTTTAGCTGATGGATCCAGGAGTAACCGAGTCCTCCTTCCTCAATTTGCTGGAAAACGACCAAGGAGACGTCCAAGGACGCGATCGCAGGGTCGAGTAATGACAGTCCTTAGAAAAGTGGAGTCAAAAGCAGTAGAAGATGAAGCTAGAGACCGGCAGTGATGGACTATTATCTGCACTAGATATGTGCTCTGTTGTGACTCACTCAATTCCACTTTGTATTCTGCTTTTGTTGACTTATATGTTCCTTTATATGCCTTTTCCTTCTGTGTTCTTTTTTTCTCTTTGTTGTCTACTGTAGGCCTTAAAGGCCCGTTAATGAAATAAATGATGATCACGATGCCGTAACGAATCATACATACTTGAATAACTTACAATGGGGATCGTATACCGAAGAGTCCCAGGGAGATACATTGTAAATATGTATGAGTACTGATTGCTCTAACTGTGACAGGGTGTCCGGACGGTTCTGAGTGGACGAGAGATTCTTAACTGGAGATAGATTTGGGAGCAGCAGAATGTGGCAGCCCATGGATAGAAGTGCCATTTATTATCTATTATTTATAAACATTCAGTCTTCTTGGCGATAAGTGTCCATCTTTGGTCCCTCGACGAGTGCGGCAAATACACTGCTGCAGCCCATCCTACCGCAGCTGTCCTTTCAGCGTCGTTCTCGTCGCTGGCAGCAGGAACCGAGCGCATCCTCATGCGACAGGCCCCACGGACTTCTCGTGTAACCGAGTCCATAGCAGACCCGTCCGCATCGTTTGTTGTTGTCCTTGGGAAGGCAGCCAAGTGACTAGGACGACCTAGTGAGCCGGTGACGGTCGTGGCGACTGCGTTATAGCTACATCGTTGTCGTAACTCCACCGTCAGACAGTGTGTGAGGGTCACAACGTCGCACGACGTCTGACGGTGAGTGGCTGTCCCACGGATGAGTGCGTGTGTGGGGGGTTAGTAGGCTTAAATTCTGTGCTGTCAGGAGTTTGATTATGCGCGAGAGGTAGCGCTGCCGAGGTCGCAACGCGGGAGTTACTCGAATGGTGTGAGAAAATTCGATCACTGCCTCGCAGAAGTAGGGGGCTTGTAGTGACTCGTTGCTGAGCGAGCTGTTTCGGAACGGGTTGTTGACTGAGGAGGTTAACACAGAGCTGCGGCTGATTCATTACACAACTACAGGCTACGTAAATGTGTGAAGTTGGTAACTCTTAAGTCGCTGCTGTAATATTAAAAAATATTCACAACTTAAAGTTGATTGTGAAAGAATAACTTCTCGAAGAGAAAACTATTAACCAAGGGCTTAAATTGGGGTGTAATTAAGGAAGATGCTCACGATAGTACGGTAAATGATGCTAGGCTGCAGACGCGATCAGCGTGTAGTAAACTAGTGTATGGCGGGCGCAGAGACACGCTAACCAACCGGTACGTGAAAACTGAGAAATCAGGATGCTGTTAGACGAGTGCGAGCCATCAGAGAAAGGAACGCTGACTAAGGGAAAGGAAAAAGAAAACACATCATAACATATCAGAAAATACTTAGAAAAAGGCTATGTTAAGGAAGTCACTCTGTTCTTTTATCAAATTATCGGGGTAAATATGAAGACTTTGAGACGTATCCAGAGGTGTCCAGTCCATATTTCTTTAAAATATGAGAATCAGAAGCCGTTTTTCTGTAGTAGCTTATAATGAAAACAACATTCAAACAACGTTTTTCTTGTAAACTACTGCAAATTATACAGGGTGAGTCACTAACTATTCCCACCAAGAGTAACTCCGAAAGTATGATAGGAGCTGAAAAGTTTGTGGGACGAAAGTTGCGTGGGACAACGGGGGCCATAATATGACGTGGTTTTTTGTTGCTAGGTTGGCTCGCTTCAGAGATATGAAGGTCAACTTTGATTTTTTAAATGGGATGCTACAGTTTGCTACTTATTTTCTGATAGCGGGTATCCAGACGAATCCAATCATGTGTAACAGTAATGTCTCTGAAGGTCAACGAAGATCACAAAGGTGCCATGAACGTCCGTTTGCAGAAGGTGTTCGGAGTAATGACTATTGGTATCAGTGCAGTGCTGCAATCTTCTTATCATGGATTGAGTGGCATTCCTTATCACATCGGCACTTATCGAGGCACATGCTCTGAAAATTCTCCCTGGTATATCTTCAGGTGTACTTGGAACGTCTTTATAAACAATGTCTTTTACGAATCCACACAAGAAAAAATCCTGAGGCGTCAAGTCTGACGAACGATTCGGCCACGACACAACTCCTCCGCGTCCAATCCAACGATTTGGGAATTATCCCTGCAACTCATTTCTAGCCATCAGTGAAAAATGTGCCGGACACCCATCGTGTTGATACCACAATCTGTTCCTTGTGCCTGAAGATATTTCTTCCAACACCAGACCTAATATTTCTTGCAGGAATGTGGTCTTCCTGTCATCTAGATTTCCTTCGACGAAATAAAGGCCTATAATTCTGCCCTCCAGAATCTCACACCATACATTCACCGACTACGGTTTTTGGTGTGCAACGTGTCGCAGCAAACGTCGATTTTCAGTTGCCCGATAATTCATGTTATGCAAATTAACATTTCCGTGATTCATGGATGTAGTTTCGTCAGTAAATAAAATCAAATTAATAAATGTGTCAGCCCATCGGCAGAATTCAGTGCGACGCTTACAATCCGTACCTGTTAATTCTTGGTGTAGACTGATATGGTAAGGATGATATTTATAGTGATGCAGACCACGAACAACACTACTCTGGCTCATGCAAGATTCGCTCGCGATTTGACGCGTACTAACACAAGGATCTCGAACCACAGTGGCAAGGGTACCAATCTCCGTTTCCTGGTTACTAATTTTCCTTTGCCGGAGATTTTTCCGATGCGTTAATGATCCAGTTGTTCTCAATTTATCATGCACATGTTTAAATGTACGATGTGTGGGGTGAGTACGTTGACGATATCTTTGAGCGTATAAGTCTCTAGCTTTCACTAAATTTCGTTGGCATTCTCCGTAAACGAGAAATATATCGACTTGTTCTTCCAAGGAATACATCATTCACATTCTCTTGATTTGATGATAATAGTCTTTCCGTTCCTATTAGTGTTGTACTGTGAAACCGTCGAATGATGCTTACATGTCAGTGGCACGTTATATGGATACGCAGTATTCGGCGAATATTTACTATTTGCACGATATACGAGAGAGAATTTTCAGAGCATGTGCTTCGATAAGTGCCTGAAGGGATAAGGAATGCCACTCAATCCATGATAAAATGATTGCAGCACTGGACTGATACCAATGGTCATCACTTCTAAGACCTTTCGTAAATGGGCGTTCACGCAACCTTTGTGACCTTCGCTGACCTTCAATGACCTTACTGATACATATCATTGGATAGCCGCTATCAGAAAGTAAGTACCAAACCATAGCATTCCATTTAAAATAAACAAAGTTGGCCTTAATATCTCCGACGCGACCCCACCTAGCAACAAAAAAGTAACGTCATATTATGGCTCACGTTGTCCCATGCAACTTTTGTCCCACTAACGTTTCAGCTCCTGTCATACTTTCGGAGTTATTCTAGTTGGTAATAGTTAGTGCCTCACTCTATGTACAGCTGCAGCAAAAATGGCTACCACAAAAAAACTATTTTATTACTATCTACGTCACAACGATGTCTAGAGCCAACATCAAAAAGTTTGCTGATTTTCTCCTATGTAAAATTTCGGACAGGTGCCAGAATCAATTTCATATTGTAAATATTGTTATTGACATACTTCTGATATTATATGTAAATAGATTATGGAGACGGGGTGAAGGAAAGGAAAGGGAAGGGATTACTGATGTCGGCTGCTTCGGGACTTTATGCGGAATCAGCGGCGACGAGTGAAAAAGTTTAGCGGACTGAGATTCGAATCCGGAATCTCCTTCTTACGAGCCAGATCCGTTAACCAGTTCGCCATATGGACCACAAGGTTTATCGCAATTGCCCGGACTGCCCCGGCGCGCAACACACTCCCACTGAGCGCCACCTATCTGCAGCCCTTTCTCCCCTTCCTCCACCTTCAATTTACATATGATGCATCACAACTGCGGTCATTCATTCCCGTGAAGCTTTGTATGTAGTCGACACCTGACACCGATAGTGATACCACTTGTGCGACCTCAGGTCGAAATATGTGATAAAAGTCTGTTATAAGGCGGTCACAGCGTTTCCCTAGGGCAGCGTGTCTTTACCGTGAGAGAAAATCACTGTGCCACTCCTCACTTGAGAGATTGCTGTGCTCACGCTCAAACTACAAAGTAAAGTTACCGCGTCTCTTTGCGTTTGAAGACGTGGTTGCCCGACATCATTATATCTACATTTACATTGTACTCCGCAAGCCACCTAATGGTGTGGTGGAGGGTACCACAATAACTGAGCCCTCCAACCCTGTTTCACTCGCGAATAACACGTAGGAAGAATGATTGTCGGTAAGCCTCTGGATTGGCCCTAATTCCTTGAATTTTCTCCTCGTGGTCGTTACGCTAGATGTATGTGAGGGGGAGAGTAATGTCTTACCCGTCTCTTCCCAGAAAGTATTTTCTCGAAATTTCAGTAACAAATCTCTCCATGATGCGTAACACCTCTCTTGTAAGTCTACCAATGAAGTTTATTGAGCATCTCCATATCGCTCTCGCGCAGCTAAACAATACAGTGACGAAACGCACCGCTCTTCGTTGTATCTTCAAATGGTTCAAATGGCTCTGAGCATTATGGGACTTAACTTCTGAGGTCATCATTCCCCTAGAACTGAGAACTACTTAAACCTAACTAGTCTAAGGACATCACACACATCCATGCCCGAGACAGGATTCGAACCTGCAACCGTAGAGGGCGCGCGGTTCCAGACAGAAGTGCCTAGAAATCGGTCGAACCAGCGCCTTATCGGTCACTTCCTTCGTGAATGAATTATACTTCGTTAAAATTCTCCCTGTGAATCTGACTCTGGCACCTGCTTTTCCCACTATTTGTTTTATGTGGCCATTCCACTTGTGTCGCTCTGGATTGTTACTCCTAGATATTTTACAGTAGATTTTCCAGCTGTTTGGCATCCATAGAGTAGCTGCGCAGTAGTGTTACGATTATTTATGTTCAGGGTCAATTACAGTAACTGTGTACTGCGCTGCCTAAGTTTGCTCGCTTCTGTGAGCATATGATGCTCACACAACAGTCTGAGTGCAATCAGAACTTGTGTCTGATAATACTGGTTCCGGTTCAGGTCGAGAGACATTACATACAAGTCTGAAAGATTATACATGTCAGAGTACTAGAGTTTTCCCCGCAGTTCCACCTGCGTATGCAGTTAACACATATGTTGAACTCAACTGATCCTTCTGATTTCTGTGTCCACCTCTCCTACCTTTGTTTGTCCTTCTCACCACTCTGGACACTTAGTTCTACTTAATATTAACTTTCCACTACATAAAGCATTCTGTATGTCACCTAGGCAACACAGGGCTGCAGACCCACCATCGGTAACTTCAAAGTAGTGTGAGACAATTACCAGTAATTGTCAATCCACTTGTTGACGTCTCAGCTCTATTCGCTGAAAAACATTCCCTGCAGTGTGGTAATGGATAGCTAGGTTGTGTTTCCAGAAATAAGATAACCCTGACTCTAATAGTATTTTCTGATACTAAATCTTGAAAGTTCGCTCCGAAAACAAGCCCTTCTACAACAGAAGTAAGGTGCACGTGGCAAGTTCCCGATTTAATAGCCTGAGCATCTTCTAGTGTTTCATTGTGTTGAAACTTCCCGGCAGATTAAAACTGTGTGCCCGACCGAGACTCGAACTTGGGACCTTTGCCTTTCGCGGGCAAGTGCTCTACCAACTGAGCTACCAAAGCACGACTCATGCCCGGTACTCACAGCTTTACTTCTGCCAGTACATCGTCTCCTACCTTCCAAACTTTACAGAAGCTCTCCTGCGAACCTTGCAGAACTAGCACTCCCGAGAGAAAGGATATTGCGGAGACATGGCTTAGCCACAGCCTGGGGGATGTTTCCAGAATGAGATTTTCACTCTGCAGTGGAGTGTGCGCTGATGTGAAACTTC
Organism: Schistocerca cancellata; assembly: GCF_023864275.1. NCBI lineage: Eukaryota > Metazoa > Arthropoda > Insecta > Orthoptera > Acrididae > Schistocerca > Schistocerca cancellata. The sequence goes on along the minus strand of NC_064630.1, from coordinate 613,200,184 downwards.
CTGGCAGATTAAAACTGTGTGCCCTACCGAGACTCGAACTCGGGACCTTTGCCTTTCGCGGGCAAGTGCTCTACCAACTGAGCTACCGAAGCACGACTCACGCCCGGTACTCACAGCTTTACTTCTGCCAGTACCTCGTCTCCTACCTTCCAAACTTTACAGAAGCTCTCCTGCGAACCTAGCAGAACTAGCACTCCCGAAAGAAAGGATATTGCGGAGACATGGCTTAGCCACAGCCTGGGGGATGTTTCCAGAATGAGATTTTCACTCTGCAGCGGAGTGTGCGCTGATATGAAACTTCCTGGCAGATTAAAACTGTGTGCCCTACCGAGACTCGAACTCGGGACCTTTGCCTTTCGCGGGCAAGTGCTCTACCAACTGAGCTACCGAAGCACGACTCACGCCCGGTACTCACAGCTTTACTTCTGCCAGTACCTCGTCTCCTACCTTCCAAACTTTACAGAAGCTCTCCTGCGAACCTAGCAGAACTAGCACTCCCGAAAGAAAGGATATTGCGGAGACATGGCTTAGCCACAGCCTGAGGGATGTTTCCAGAATGAGATTTTCACTCTGCAGCGGAGTGTGCGCTAATATGAAACTTCCTGGCAGATTAAAACTGTGTGCCCGACCGAGACTCGAACTCGGGACCTTTGCCTTTCGCGGGCAAGTGCTCTACCAACTGAGCTGCCGAAGCACGACTCACGCCCGGTACTCACAGCTTTACTTCTGCCATTGTGTTATTTGTAATAAGTACTGAAAGGTTAATGGAAAATTCTAGTACTCCACCTGCCACACGTTGTTATATGCAGGCGGCGCACATAAATTTATACCAAATCTGACAAAATCTGAGATACGTTAGTCGTCAAGTCGCTTTGAGTCTAATTATACAAATGTCACTTGAAACAGTCAACTTCCGTAATATTTATAAGACATTCACATTATTCTTTCCACAGAATTATGTTTACCAAAAACAGCCATCCGATGCACCTGACCGTTACATACTTAAAAACTCGCATAGTCTGGCAAAGACGCACTGTGAAGACTCCTACACATACACCGTTCACTCTGACTGCTCGGCGTAGACTTACTAACGGCTTTTGTGTGTGTGTGTGTGTGTGTGTGTGTGTGTGTGTGTGTGTGTGTGTGTGTGAGTGTGTGCGTGTGTGTGTGTCTGGCTCCAAAGTTCCACCATCCGTTTGGCTGGACATCTGGGGTGTGTATAGGTAAATGATTCACGGTAATCTTTATTTGCTCTTAAGTAGGATCTTGGGCTCAGGTATCGTTCGACCCTGTTGTGATTGTGGTTACTATGTCTATATTTTACTGTCGTTTACTGAGTCTGTGCGGTTGGTCCCGGCGGAGGTTCGAGTCCTCCCTCGGGCATGGGTGTGTGTATTTGTCCGTAGAATAATTTAGATTAAGTAGTGTGTAAGCTTAGGGACTGATGACCTTAGCAGTTAAGTCCCATAAGATTTCACACACATTTGATCAATTTTGTTTACTGAGTTTCCTCCTCTATAGAGGGAGGTACGTTCACCGTGTCACACCGTTTTGGTGCCACGGAGCCAGCATATTCGAGTTGCTTTGAAGCGGGGCGAAGTTTCTCGTCCTTGTCGAGAAATTTTCTGGTGGGCGCTTAAAACTGTTCGTTTATGAAATTTTGCTGATATCTGTAGTTTGCTACATCGCTCAAAAGGCGGGTGAAGTATTTTACTGATCACAAATGACGCCTTTCGGTATTATTTCCATCGTCAGGAATTCCAGCGTAAAGGTAGTACAAGAGCGTTACCAGTTGCGCCCATAATATGAGATGACTCACTACTCATTGGAACGAACAGTCATAGCTTGGTTCTCATGTGTACTTCGCGCTAGCGAGCAGTGGATAGAGTTGGTGCAAGAGTTTAGCAATTTCACCCGCTCCTCCCTGATGTGTGGTTTGAAGAGTAGCTTGTTGTCTAGAGTGATCCCGAAGTACTTAACACGATCTGTGCACTTTAAGGACGATTGTGGACGACCAATCTGTACTAAAGTCTTCACAACAATTTGAATATCATTCGCGGGCGCGGGCGCTTGAGGAAACGCTCAGTTTTCTCGCAGCGAGCACTTCATAAGAGATCAAAGAAAGTCCCGAGCTTCGTACAAATTGATGCCAAATTTTTCCGTAACAGAGCGCAGATTCTTTGTTACGATGAAGTTAACGAGAATACTCTACGTCTAGAAATATACAAGTTAATTTTTTTGCGGCCGGCCGGTGTGGCCAAGTGGTTCTAGGTGCTTCAGTTAGGAACCGCTCGACCGCTACGATCGCAGGTTCGAATCCTGCCTCGGGCATGGATGTGTGTGATGTCCGTAAGTTAGTTAGGTTTACGTAGTTTTAAGTTCTAGGGGACTGATGACCTCAGATGTTAAGTCCCATAGTGCTCAGAGCCATTTTTTGATTTTTTGCGGTTGGTACTGCTGTAGAATTTCACACTTGAACTATTATAATTAGAAACATAAAATTTGGAGCGGGGTTGTTATTTAATAAACATCGTGCTGGAATTTCTGGAATCTACTTTGAACCGAAATGGTACATAATTTACTTTTAAACTGTCTATATCATCACAGCAACACGCTATACGTAATGGCTTGGAGGATTATTCCTTACTCAGACATGGAGTTTCAGGCCAGAAGTTTTTGTAACTTCGAGCAACTAAAAATTATGCAGAAAAGCTATTTTCTAGTGAGCCATTAACTGTAATAGCTTCACTCGACGTGTAATTAACAATTTCTACACATCTGAACGAATTACGTTACTTTTAATACATGTTACTTAGAGATAAGTTTAATGGGGTGCTAGTATACAAGTCCGCCCCGATAGCGGAGTAGTCAGCGCGGCGGTTTGTCACGCCAAGGGGCGCGGGTTCGATTTCCGGCTGCATTGGAGATTTTTCTCCGTTCAGGGACCGGGTGTTGTATTGTCCTCATTATCATTCCTTCATCATCAGTTGAAGGCACGGGAAATCACCATTGGAATCACTTCCATAGACACTCATGCGATGGACCTCTCTGACGAGGCTTCCCCCATGACAAGACCTGCCGTAAGTCAGAAGACAAAGTTTCTTTCTAGTACACAATATTTTACTATCGCATGAGATACATTCAGACGCAGTGTGCAGCAAGTGAGAGAGGTGATTCTACTTTTTCTCAGCGAGAAATCTGATTTTTAAATGTTGGAGAGACGCGTCAAACGAACGTTAGGTTTAACGACAAAAACAACAACAAATGAAATGTGTTGGGAACAAAAAATGAAGAGAGCCATGAAGAAGCTGTCGCCAGCACTGCCTTTGGCTTGAGCACGCACCTTGTCCTGATGGAAGGTGCCGTCGAAGCCGTGGTGAGCGCCGCCACCGCCTACGCCTCCGCCTCTGCCGCCGCCGCCGCCCCCGCCGCCTCCCAGCGAGTCGTCCGTCCCCGCGCTGCTGGACCAGTTGCCGGCCCAGCGCCGCTCTCTGTCTGATGGCGTCGCTGGCACAGACACCGCTTCCAGTCCCTCGTCCGAACACCTCTGCTTCATCTCTTGCATGAATATCTGCACACCCAACAATGCTAGTTCACCATCTAAGGCCGTCACTAGCCACTCTGCCAACAGTGACGTTGTCACATTTTGACAGTTTTATGACTCTGTGTGGTGTGCGTACTGTAAGACCTTCAGTACACACACCATCAAATTATTTGACTTGTCGCTCTTACAAAGTAGGCGTGTATCAGCAATATGTCTCGTGGTCTTATTGTGGCGTGTTTATCTTCTGCCGTTAGGTCAGACGATAGAAATGCCACTTGCACGCTTAGAGTAGCAGATTGACGGTGACCAACTTGATTAATTTTCACACACATTTATTAAAATAATAACAAGCATAAAAATTACTTAACTTGGTTCTGGATGCTATTTACAATTGACAATCTGAAGTTCCTTTGGTCTTGATACGTTAATCTTATTCTCACATATATCTCTGATACTTGACAAAAGTGTCTATACATTTATCTTCATGGCTATGTACAGGAATATGGTAATCTTATTACGTGCAGACTGAAACTTGACTATAGACTGGTACAGACAAAGGTAGAACTCGTACAGACTGGTACAGACTAATGCAGACTGGTGCAGACAAATGCAGACTGACTAATCGGAGGTCTGTACACTCGTTATAATACCTCACGCGTTCATGTCGCACTGTTGGAGTGTGATCTGCGAGGAGAAAAGATTCTACGTTAGCAGCAATCTCATTGGCTGCGTTATATATTAATACGTAGACCGGCGGATTTGGTCCGTCTCTATGGCAGCGCCATCTCGTAGTGTGGAGACTGACGAGCGCTGAACCTGCGCTATTGTGCTTAGCGGGGCGCGTTCTAGTGGGAAAGTTGTGTAATCGCTGACTACGAGGAACTATGTTCACAACACACTGGAATGAAAGCAACACTGTTCCTAATGGGGGTGACTTCGCTATAGTTCGCAATGTGTCGTACTAAGTAAAATACCGAAGTCGTTTCTAACCCTGTGGTATAATGGTAGTGTCATTGATTAGTAATAAAAACGTCCACGGCCTCGGGTTCGAAACCTACGACCGCTTAAAATTTGATTATAATAAGCATTGGCAGACTAAAACTACTGGCATAAGAAGTCACACTCATTCTGCCAACGGCATGGCGGTGGAATGGACAGAGGTTCAGGGCACTCTCTTGTCCTTGGAATGGGAAATTGCCCCTAAAGGTGGAAGAATCTGCAATGATCAACGGCATGAGGACGCAGAAGGCAGTGGAAACAACTGTTTTAAGGACACATTACGTATATCCACTGTACATGTGGCCTGTAACTGAAAAAGGATCGTGATGATCTCTCCATTGGCAAAAGATTTTGGGATACTCCCACATCCGAATCTCAGGGAGGGGACTGCCGAGGGGGAGGTAACCATGACAAAAAAGACTGCATAATCAATGAACGAATAACGTTCTATGAGTCGGGGCGTGGAATGTCAATGTGGAATGTGGTAGGAAACTGATAAAACTGAAAACGGAAATGGAAAGGCTCAGTCTAGATACAGTATGGGTCAGTCAAGTGAAATGGAAAGAAGGATTTCTGGTCAGGTGAGTATAGGGTAATATGAACGGCAGCAGAAAATAGTATAATGGGAGCTGGATACATTATGAGTAGAAAGGCAGGGCAGAGAGGGTGTTAACAGTGAACAGTTCAGTGATACGGTTCTCTCGTCAGAATCGACAGCAAACCAACACCGACAACGATAGTTCAGGTACACATGTTGACGTAGCAAGGTAAAACTGAAGAGAGAGGAAGTATATGAGCATATGGAAGGGTAATAAAATACATAAAGCGGGACGAAAACCCAAGGTATGGGGAACTAGAATGCAGCCTAGGGAAAGGAGTAGAAGAAAAAGATACAGGAGAATATAGGCTTGGGACATGGAATGAGAGAGGAGAATAATTGAGTTCTGTACTAAATTTCAGCTAGTAATAGCTAATACTCTACTCACGAGTCCGCCCCAGTAGCTGAATGGTCAGCGCGTTGGAGTGCCACGCAAGGGGGCCTGGGTACGATTCCCGGCTGAGGAGGTAGTTTTCTCCCCTCAGTGAATGGGTTTCGTGCTGTCCTCGTCATCTTTTCGTCCCCATTGTCTACGCGCATTGGCGTCGCAATCAATAAGACTTACACTTGGCGGCTGAACTCCCCGCCTGGGAACTCCCGGCCATTGAAGCCACACGCTCATTCCCATTTCCATTTCTGTTCACGAATAACAAGACCAGGAGGTATACCTGGAATACCCGGTATACCCGGCGATACGGGAAGATTTCAGTTAAACTAGTCCTAGTTAGACAGAGATTCAGAAATCAGATACTGGATTATAAGCCGTACCCGGGAGCAGATACAGATTCAGAACCACAATGTAGTAGTGATGAAGAGTAGGATGAAGATCAAGTGATCAGTCAGGAAGAATCAGTGCGCAAAGAAGTGGGATACAGAAGTACTAAGGGATGACGAGACACCCTGGAAGTTCTCTAAGGCTACAGATAAAGCAATGAGGAATAGCTCAGTTGGCAGTAGGAATTAACTTCTCTAAAAAGGGCAATCAGAGTAGATTGAAAGAAAACAAACGTACAAAGAAGGTAGCGGCGAAGAAACCATGGGTAACGGAACAAATACTACAGCTGACCAATGAACGAAGGAAATACAAAAATGTTCAGAGAAATTCAGGAATACAGATATACAAGTCGCTGAGGAATGGAATAGGAAGTGCAGATGAAGCTAAGACGAAATGGTTGCATGAAAAATGTGAAGAAATCGAAAAGGAAATGATTGTTCGAAGGACCGACTCAGCATACAGGAAAGTATAAACAGCCTTCAGTAACATTAAAAGCAAGGTTGGTAACATTAAGAGTGCAACAGGTGCTCCACGGTCAAATGCAGAAGAGAGAGCGGATAGATGGAAACGGTACATTAAAGGCTTCTATGAGGGGAGAGATTTCTCTGAAGTGACGGAAGAAGAAACAGGAGTCGATTTAGAAGAGATAGGGAATCCAGTATTAGAATCAGAATTTAAGAGTATTGGAGGACTTAAGATCAAATAAGGCAGAAGAGATGGATCACATTCAATCTGAAGAGGGGAAGAAGCAACAGATGTACTATGCAGGTTGTACACGTTGGTGTGTAGAATGTTTGAGTCTGGTCACATACCACTTGACTTTCGGTCAAATATCATCCACACAATTCCGAAAACGGCAATAGCTGACAAGAGTGAGAATCATCACACAATCAGCTTAACAGCTCATTCATCCAAGCTCTGACAAGAATAATGTACAGAAGATTGGAAAAGTAAATTGAGGAAGCGTTGGATGACGATCGGTTTGACTTCAGGAAAGGTAAAGGTACCAGACAGGCAAGTCTCACATTGTGTTTGTTAATGGAAGCAAGACTAAAGAAAAATCAAGACACGTTCATAGGATTTGTCGACCTGGAAAAAGCGTTCGACAATTAAAGACGCACATTCTCAGTAATTTCTTCCTCAAATTAAGACCAATGTCTGATACTAGCAGACTTCTCTGTGCCAGGAATTCCCACTTTGTCCTTGCTAGATTGCTTTAATGTCGTCCTTTGCACCTCCTTATTGGTTATTTTACTGCCTCGGAAGCAGAATTCCTTAACTTCTACTTTGTGACCATCAATCCTGATGTTAATCATTTCTACCACTTCTCATTGCTTTAGTCTTTCTTCGAATTACTCTCAAACCATATTCTATACTCATTAGATGTTCATTCCATTCAGCATATCACGTAATTCTTCTTCACTTTCAGTATACTAATTCTTTCATAGTGACTGATTTGACGGTACGGTTCCCGTGTACGTCTGCGAGGCATCCTGCGCGACTTCTCAAGTCACACCGATCCATTACTTTCGGTTTTTAGCGACAACGAGAGCCGCTGCCATATTTTATCGGTAGGCGGTGTTGCATCGCGATATCGACGTTGTCCTTGAATGTCTCGAATGGTAATCATTTCTGCAGCACATACTAATGTGCATGTCCTGTGAGTATGAACGTCCTATCTTTAGTCGTTCAAATTGTTCTGTTTTTCTTGCCAATGACCTTCGAAGGACTGAGCTGTCTTGAACGACCCACTCAGCCTGTACAGCTACATCTACATTATACTCCGCAAGCCACCCAACGGTGTGTGGCGGAGGGCACTTTACGTGCCACTGACATTACCTCCCTTTCCTGTTCCAGTCGCATGTGGTTTGCGGGAAGAACGACTGTCTGAAAGCCTCCGTGCGCGCTCTAATCTCTCTAATTTTACATTCGTGATCTCCTCGGGAGGTATAAGTACGGGGAAGCAATATATTCGATACCTCATCCAGAAACGCACCCTCTCGAAATCTGGACAGCAAGCTACACCGCGATGCAGAGCGCCTCTCTTGCAGAGTCTGCCACTTGAGTTTGCTAAACATCTCCGTAACGGTATCACGCTTAGTAAATAACCCTGTGACGAAACGCGCCGCTCTTCTTTGGATCTTCTCTATCTCCTCTGTCAACCCGACCTGGTACGGATCCCACACCGATGAGCAATATTCAGGTATAGGTCGAATGAATGTTTTGTAAGCCACCTCTTTCGTTGACGGACTAAATTTTCTAAGGACTATCCCAATGAATCTCAACGTGGCACCCGCCTTACCAACAATTAATTTTATATGATCATTCCACTTCAAATCGTTCAGAATGCATACTCCCAGATATTTTACAGAAGTAACTGCTACCAGTGTTTTTTCCCCTATAATATAAACATACAATAAAGGATCCCTCTTTCTATGTATTCGCAATACAATATATTTGTCTATGTTAAGGATCAGTTGCCACTCCCTGCACCAAGTGGTTATCCGCTTCAGATCTTCCTGCATTTCGCTGCAATTTTCTAATTCTGAATGAGCTTATATGTCTGTGTGGGACGTTGATATGGTAATGGCGACTGCTGAGACAGAATTTTTTAAAGGCAGTACTGGAAAGAGCTGTTGCGAGATTGACGTTTTGTACCGAAAGTTGGCGGTCCAGTGATTACGAAGACATTTTCTCGTCACAGTTTGGTCGTCGCTTTTCATACTGGGCCTGACAGTCAACATACTTTCACTGTCTGGGAGGGCCCCGACGAGAGACGAGTAAAGTTAAGACAGTGAAACAGTGCGTTTGATCTACTGCTGCCTGAAATGTCTCATGTGGGATGTTGGGTCCTATCTCATCTTCAATCTGTAGCGTGTGTTAGTGTCTTGTTAATGAACCGTGTCCTTCAGGTAATATCGCTCGGATTAATATCTGATGACCTTAGCGGACACTCAGTTTGGAACGATCAGGCAATGAATCAGTTTCCTCCAAATGTGTTACGTAGTAACTGAGGAACCTCATGAGACATGTGAGATGGCGCTCCATCGTGCATCAATACAGGTCAGTCCAAAGCACCACTTATTCACGAAATAGGTCACAGTAACGTGTGCCGTGCACACTGCGTGTCCTTGGTCCTTGGTGTCCGAGTTCCTCAAAGCAAAATGGACCATTCATAAAATCTCTGAAGCCATACCACACTGTGACACGGACTTCACAAAAGTTCGTTGGCGCTGGCGATCATCAAGTGCGACAGATGCGAGTGTTTACTGCACCAGTGACCGTAAAGCGAGCATCACTTCAAAAAATGTTCCGAGACCACATGTCGTCAACCTAAAGCCTTGCAAGAAACGTAAGAGCAAAATCTTTTCGAATGTGTGCGTCGCCTGGCAAACTTTGTGAGTAATGAGAAGTTGTTACGGATACCATTTCACAATTGTTTGTGGCACTTCTCGAACGTTGGAACACGGGATGTTCAGCTGTTGAGACTCTGCTAGAACAGTGCTTGAAGATCGCAGGTCGAGCCTTCTCACCCATGACAACAGTAATTTCTTCAATAATTTGTGGCGTAATTGGCCGTCGATCTCTCCCAAGAGCAATTCCCAAATTGCCAGTTAATTTGAGCTTCCAAATCATGTCCTCAAACCCGTTGCGGAATTATGTCCTCCCCGTATTCCTTTAATGTGTCCATACTCGGGAAGAGGAGCAGCACTATCGCTGTCGTTTTGATGAGATAGCTTTACATGTGAAGCCTTGTTCACCTTACCCAGATCCATGTTGACTGTATGCAACTGCAGTGCGCACTGATGCTTGTGCATCAACCCTACAGTGAGGTGAAAAAAGTCATGGGACACCTAATATAGTGTCGGAATTCCTTTTGCCAGGCATAGTGCAGCAGCATGGGCTCAACAAGCCGTTGGTTGTCCTCTGCTTAATTATTGAGCCATGCTGCCTCTACAGCCGTCCATAATTGCGAAAGTTTGCCACTTCATGATTTTTGCAAGAACCGACTTCTCTATTACGTCCCATAAATTTTCGATGGTTTACATGACGGGCGATGTGGGTGGGCAAGTCTTTCGCTCTAACAGTCAATGTTCATCAAAAAAGTCGCGAACGATATGGCCCAGTGACATGGCTGCTAACCATGCCCCAGTCGCCGAATATCTTCATCTACATCTACATGGATACTCTGCAAATCATATTTCAGTGCAAGGAAGAGGGTTCATCGAACCACCTTCACAATTCTCTATTATTCCAATCTCGTAAAGCGAGCGGAAAGAATGAACACCCTATATCTTTCCGTACGAGCTCTGATTTCCCTTATTTATCGTGGTGATCGTTCCTCCCTACGTAGGTCGGTGTCAACAAAATATTTTCGCATTCGGAGGAGAAAGTTGGTGATTGGAATTTCGAGATAAGATTCCGTCGCAACGAAAAACCCGTTTCTTTTAATGATGTTCAGCCCAAATCCTGTATCATTCCTGTGACACTCTCTTCCATATTTCGCGATAGTACAAAACGTGCTACCTTTCTTTGAATTTTTGCGATGTACTCCGTCAGTCCTATCTGGAGAGGATCCCACACCGCGCAGCAGTATTCTAAAAGAGGACGGACAAGCGTAGTGTACGCAGTCTCCTTAGTAGGTCTGTTACATTTTCTAAGTGTGCTGCCATTAAAACGCATTCTTTGGTTAGCCTTTCCGACAACATTTTCTATGTGGTCCTTCCAATTTAAGTTGTTCGTAATTGCAGTACCTAGGTATTTAGTTGAACTTACGGCTTTTAGATTAGACTGATTTCTCGTGTAACCGAAGTTTAACGAGTTCCTTTTAGCTTTCATGTGGATGACCTCACTTTTTTCGTTATTTAGGGTCAACTGTCACTTTTGGCACCATTCAGATATCTTTTGTAAATGGTTTTGCAATTTGTTTTGATCTTCTGATGACTTTATTAATCGATAAACGACAGCGTCATCTGCAAACAACCGAAGACGGCTGCTCAGATTGTCTTCCAAATCGTTTATATAGGTAAGGAACAGCGAAGGGCCTATAACATTACCTTGGGGAACGCCAGAAATCACTTCTGTTTTACTCGATGACTTTCCGTCAATTACTACGAACTCTGACCTCTCTGACAGGAAACACAAATCCAGTCACACAACTGAGACGTAAGTAGGCAATTTCACTACGAGCCGCTTGTGTGGTACAGTGTCAAAAGGCTTCGGGAAATCTAGAAATACGGAATCGATCTGAAATCCCTTGTCAGTAGCACTCAACACTTCATGTGAATAAAGAGCTAGTTGTGTTTCACATGAACGCTGTTTTCTAAACCCATTCTAAACCCATTTCCAGTCACTGATCGTTTCATTTGTACCAGAGGACTCAGTCCATTCCATGTAAACATAGCACCCACCATTATGGAGTCACCACCAGCTTGTACAGTGTCTTGATGACAACTTGTGTCCATGGCTCCCTGGGATCTGCACCACACTCGAATCCTAACATCACCTCTTATCGACCGAAATTAAGACTCATTTGAAACTGTCGCCGTTTGCCAGTAATCTAGGGTGCAGCCGATATGATCACGAGACCAGGAAAGGCGCTCCAGGTAATGTCGTACTGTTAGCAAAGGCACTCACAAGGGGCATCTGCTGACGTAGTCCATTAACGCCAAATGTCGCCGCAGTGTCCTGACGGATGCATTCGTCGTACGTCCGTAATTGATTTCTGTGATTATTTGAAGAAGTTTTTCTTGTCTCTTAGCACTGACAACTTTACGCAAATTCTGCCGTTCTCGGCGGTTAAGCGAATGCCGTCGGCCACTGTGCCGTCCGTGGTGACAGGTAATGCGGCACACACTTGACACTGTGGATCTCGGAACGCTGAATTCCCTAATGATTTCCGAAATGGAATATCCCATGCGTATAACTCCACCTACTATTACGCGTTCAGAATCTATTAATTACCGTCGTGCACGCATAATCACGTCGGAAACCTTTTTAAGTGAGTCACTTGAGTACTAACGACAGCTCCGCCAAAGCAAAGACCGTTTACAGCTTGTATATGCGACGCTACTGCCATCTGTATATGTGGATATCGTTATACCATGACCTGTGTCACCTATCTGTAAAATAATGGTTGAAATGGCTTTGAGCACTATTGGACTTAACTTCTAAGGTCATCAGTCCCCTAGAACTTAGAACTACTTCAACCTAACTAACCTAAGGGCATCACACACACCCATGCCCGAGGCAGGATTCGAACCTGCGACCGTAGCGGTCGCGCGGTTCCAGACTGTAGCGTCTAGAACCGCTCGACCACTCCGGCCAGCAAGTCGACTGATGTCTCGTGTGTAACCCACAGCTGTGGTGAAAACTACCCTCATGCCAAAAGGAAGCAAGAGTTCCTGCAGATGTGGAGTGTATTTTGTAATTAATTTCCAGACTGAGCTGCGTTTCGAAGCAGTGGATTACAGGAACACGAGGTCCATCCTCCCGAGAAGTGTTACGAAATTTTATATTTACAGAAATTGATTTAAATGGATTTCGCATACACATCATGTATCGGCCGTTTAGGTTATTTTACCTGCAGAAAACACTATGATGTGCCTCGAAAATCTGTTTCCGACAAATAATTGACATTCCGCTTAATGGAAGTGCAAATGCATGCCTGTGCAGCATTTGCGTTACTAATTTCAGAGTCGATATTGTGAGAGCAGTGGTCGCGCTCTGCAAAACATCAGCTTTATTTACATCAGTGTTCCCTTTTCGTTTCATGAAGTCCATTGCAGCTCATTTCAGTCATTTTCTACTGGTGGCGATGGCGATTGCTATACCGCGCTTTAAAGACACAACGTTGTTTCCTGTTAGCGCGTGTACCACTTGCTACGCATTTCCTGACCGCGTTTGTGTGTTCGTGCCAAGCGCTGCAACGTTCGCCAGTGCCGGTTTTGTGGAGTCCGGCTGGCGGCGCCCTTCTCCACCTTGGAGATAATGCGCCAGTCTTCCCTTGAGAGGGGACGCACGTGAGTGAAAGCGACAAAAAATGTTATTGGTTCTTCATTTACTACGTGGTATTACAATTTCAACTCGTACATATTACGTTCCAATTCCACTCTTAAGTGTGATAAAAATAATAACTGACAAAAGCTTGCACGGGGCCGCGCCCCTTTCTTGATCTCTATTTCCTTACGTCATTTATTGCCGCTTCGTTTTCTTCTAGTTTTTGTAACCGCCATGCGGGCAATATTTGTGTAGTACATGAGGAGGGTTGTAGAATAGCATCACTGCCATTGATATTGTATTCTTCGGTTTATGGCGATTGTTTACAAGTTGTCACAGCGAAAGCTTACGAAAGTTGTGTGTAGATCTATATTACTCTTCAGCATGTCTGCTACCAGTAAGGTGTAATACTACACTTTAATGATCTTGGCACACTACGAAATCTACAGGCTATTATTTAATTCAGGTGCATGCACACTGTCGATACTGAAGGAAATAGATTACAGGAGAATTGCCGCAGCTGACACTTGGGATGTTTAGTCTGAAAATCAGACTAGCCTATACAACCAAAGAAAAGACTGCTTGCGGATAAAGAGGGATATGCATGTAGTTTGCATTAGTTCACCCACGGAAGGTAAGCTGTCACACAAACAGTGTCAAATCTTTGATTCAGGTTTCCCGTAACTTACATTTTGAAAATTTTATGCACCTTATAAACACTGATGTTAGAGTACTTAAATTTTGTACACAACTAGTCACTACTGTAGTGAAACATTCTATGATTCTATGGAAAGAATTTTAATTTAATTCAATATTAAGAAATTTATGTGAGAGGAAAGACATAAAACTTGGAGCATTTTTCACAGATATTTGCAGAGCCGTAAAAATCCAGCAACAGAAAACATCAAAATTGTGTTCCTCCTATATTTGTAATTGTGGTTTATCAAATTGTGTATAAAACACATTGATTTGGTTCTGATAGATTTCTCAAAACAGGGACATTTTTACTGACCTTCTTGGAAAAATTTCACATGTTTTTAAAGAAACCCTTATAATATCAATAAGCATTATAACTTACGTGTGTATGTATGTAACATTACTTAACAACTGTTACATTGCGTTGAAAACTTTATACTTGATAAGATTGTTTTCACCGCGCGGAGTGGCCGTGCGGTTTGACGCACCCTGTCACGGATTGTGCGGCCCCTCCTGCCGGAGGTTCGAGTCCTCCCTCGGCCATGGGTATGCTTGCTATTCTCAGCATAAGTTAGTTTAAGTAGTGTGTAAGTCTAGGGCCCGATGACCTCAATAGATTCGTCCCTTAGGAATCCACACACATTTGAAGATTTTTGAAGATTGTTTTCACAGTAATTCTCCTAAGTGGGTGATCATGTGACCGACTAGGCGGTTTCTAAGGATGAGTGATTTCTCGAAGATGTCCGGTGTTTTCAGATCCTACTGCTACCAGACCCCACTAGTAATGGCCAATTGATATGTTTTAAATATACTCTTATGCCTGACTGGCCGAAAAGCCTGAGTGTTACAGAAAATTCGTGCAGCTGTTTTTAGAGGTGGTGAACGGGGAGTCAGCTTTAAGCCGCCATGGGTGATGGAGTCCAGCCTCTCTGGGATGGAGGTGGTATTACGGAGCGTATTTCCTAGGTCGGCGGTCTGTGGTCCTCGGCGATATAAAGCTGTCCATTCCGAACTTATCAGTTTGTTCGCAAGTGCGTTTCTGTGTGCGGGTGTGGGAAACGGCATTTTCAAGACGGCTGTTGGTGTTTATTAAGCGTACATCCTGTCGGTAGGAAGAGGCTCGGAACCATTAATGACCTAGCGGACGATAATACAAGACGATAATTCTCGTTTTTTTGCAATTGAAACAGTTATACTATTGCGTTTTCGAAGCCGTGAATTTCCCAACATCAAATGCAGACAGTTTACTGATTCCAGAATGAATTTTCCACTCTGCAACGCAGTGTGTGTCCCAGGTTCGAGTCCCGGTACATCACTCAGGCACTAATCTGCCAGAAGAAGCTTCAGTGTGCTGACTATTTGCAGCGCTCTTTTTCCAAGCTAGTTGTCGTATATGACAGTGTTCTGAACATAGTTACATTGTGACACGGTATACCGGACGTCCCAAGAGGAATGGTCAGTATTCAGGGACATGACAGGGACGATCATTCGAAGCACATATCCACCTAATCTGGACATGTGTCCTATTCTTAAAGATTTCAGAGACAGAACACATTTAACGTACGTTTGTTTTTGAGCTAGTGGCAAGCACGTATATGTCTTACCCATCCAACTTCTTTAACGTTTTATTCAATCCCAGTCTAACTCGTTGTTTTCAACATCTTCAACGCGCAGTTCCCCATGGTTTGTTGTGAGTGAAGTAGTGCGAGGGAATGAGAGTGTATGAATGAGAAACGTCGGTTAACTGTCTTTGTACACGCGCTGGCTAAAACGCCACACTTTTACACTAATGAAGAATATGCAGACATAGTGTATGTTTACGGCTCCTGTGATGATAGTGCTCCTGCTGCCGTCTAAGAATAACGTCGGTGCTTTTCGATATGTTAAATTCCTGATCGTAGAGCGCTTACCAGAATTTTCAGCACACTGCAATGAATAGGTATCCTTCCAAGTTCCCGTTTTTCTTCTGAACTGTGCAGGAACACAACACATTGCTGACATGGTGCTGCGTTGTCCTACTACCAGCACACGGCGACTTTCTGCACATATCAGTGTCTCAAAACGTGTATTGCGAACATTACTTGCGGAAGAATTGTACCCGTGACCACAATCTTCAAACGGCGATAATGCCACACGACTTGAATTCTGTCACTGGTTAAATGCCGATCGTCATTTGCTCCCATTAATACTGCTACTCACTGATGAAGCCATGGTTACAAGTAATAAAGTCAACAATATATTTAATAATAATCAATGGTCGCAGGAAATTCTACACGCTACAGTGGAAACCAATTTTCAAATTGTTTTTCCGATCAATATTTGGTGCGGCTTCATTGGTGACATGTTGGTAGGTCAAATCGCTGAATGATGCAATTACTTTAAATTTTTGGAAAATTCGTTTCTTGGACACCTTTAGTACATTCCTTCAGCCACGCAGACAGCAATGTACTTCGAGTATGACGGAGCCGCTTCACATTTTACCAGACGCCGTAGGGAACATCTCAACCGCACTTACTTTAATCTCTGGATATATATACCTGCGTGATATTTATTCACCTAGCCAGCAAGATCCCCTCATCTGTCCCCTACAGATCATGTGTGGGACTATGTCGGACGTCACTCGGTGCCATTGCCAGCATCCACGATATCAGGGACCATTTACAACAGTTGTCGGTACGTTGCCCTCATGAAAGGATACAACGGCTTTATGACACCCTTCGCAACCAAATCATGTCATGCACCCACGTCAGGCAAGTGGGGGTGCAACATACTGTTGGTAAGTGGACTCATGTTGTCAAGTTCTTTGTGAAGGTTGAAAGGTCTCTGTTGGATTCCTTTCATGTTTAATTTCTTAAATCTGTTGCCATTTATGGAATAAATTCCTCTTCTAAATGTACTGTGGCGTTTCTGGCTATCTGGGAGGAGACTGAGCAGTGGAACGTGTTACTTTTACACATAAACAAGAACGATCTGTCACACTACTACACTTTAAAGCACAGTTTATATGTAATTCTTATATGTAATTCATGTCACACAGTCTCATACGGAACCTACATCCGCTTTCTTTTATATACTGTATATGATAAGATACTGTCATCCCCCTTCCCTTTTGTGTGAGAGGATGAATGAGCATATGTATTTCTAGTTGCATGCTTGAGGGTAGCAGACAAGGCTGTCTGCTAGAGAACAGTAGGACCAACGTCGGAACAGGTAGCTACGCTTCCTAAAAGCAAAGAGGTTTCTATCCTTAGTATGGTCCTGTCCGTCCGTTGTCATGTTGGTATAGGAAGCTGCCCCTCTGGCCACTTCCGTTGGTCTTTGTGAGCCACCCTCAGGAAGTACGCTCGGCAGTAGGGCAGTTGCAGTGTGGCAGTGGCGAGCGTCTGAAGTGGTAAGATCTCCGGCTAAGCGCGTGTCTGTTAAGTCCGTAGGACAATGGATTTCTTAAGTTCAGCCTAACTGAAAATTTAATCACCTTGATTTCAGGTTTAGCTCTAAAATATGTAATGCTATCTTAAACTGCAGCGGAGTGTAATTCTCGTGTTAAATTCAGATTATTTTGCGGTAGTTGCTTTGTTACTACTTTGTGAGTAAAGTGGAACCACGTGTTGATCAGGAACTCTAAGTTCATCAATCTTAAATGCGAATGTTTGTGTGATTATAACGTCTCGTCTTGACTATATTTTCAATATAGCAACTTTTCTTTATGTTCAGCTCACGTGGGGTGTACTTTGCGAGACCACTACCACGTGCTTATATAACTGTTTGACCCATCAGGTTAATAGTAAGACGTTAGTAACCAGTTCAAGGTTTTTCTTTTGTCAATTGCTTTTCGATCGAATTTATTTTAATTACCAAAATTAATGTAACAATATTACACATGGCGACCCTGTTCTGTGATTCCGCTAGACTCTGGAATCTCTGAAACGTTAGATTGCGAGCGTGTTATAATCTTAATTTTTTTCCTACAGCGCTCAAACAACTTCTGTGTTGTTTCTGAGCAGACTTTCAAAAGATTCACGGCGTTGTTGATCGGCGTTGCGTTGTTTGTCTTGTTGTGTTTTTTTATATTTGTGTGTTTTATATGTCTGTGTGTTTTTTTATTCTCGCTTGTAAATTCCACTGTTTCGATCTAAGATAAAAATTTGTTTTGCGTGTGAAAAAGTGCGTACTAGGTTGGGTATCTTTCGTGTGGATGTCGTAATTTTTGTGGGACACATTTATTTTGATTAGTCTGTGTCATATACCGGTTATAAATTGCACTAATGCAGACACGTAACCAAACTAAAAGTAAGCGGTTCGACAACCTAACCAACATGGACCACGGGGATAATTTAATTTCGAATGTTAACGCGTCGGGCGGTTCCGAAAATGCAATGGGGAATACTTCAGACGAAATGCAAGACAGGACGAACGGGCTCACATCAGAGCCACAAATTAATTTGCCTCCAACTAACCAAATTGATTTGGCAGAACTCATGAAAGCCTTATTGCAACAAAATAAAGAATCATTTGAAAAATCGTTCCGAGAACAAAAAGAATCATCAGAAAAATCGTTCCGAGAACAAAAAGAATCATCCGAAAAATCGATCAGCGAGCTAGGCGAACAAATGACGCATAAATCTGAAAAATCGATCCGGGAGCTAGGCGAACAAATAGACGAAAAACTAATCCAGCAGACAAATAAAGTCGACAAGTCGATGCAGAGAGTGTCCGATGATATCTCACAAAGAATAAACAATCTGGCAAGTGAGATAAAAAGTGATATTATGAAAGAATTAGGCCGTACATTTGAACAAATCGATGATCGTCTGCAAGCTTTAGAACAGAGCAAGCGGAGGGGCGATACCGAATCTAAAGAAAGCGAAGAACGGCTACTTAGGAATTTCCAAGAGCTGAGGGAAGAATGCCAAAGGGAACACCAGCAGTTACTCTCGAGGGTTCAAGAGGCGTAAACGCATTGTCCCACGTCCGTTAGCAACACAATAGCAGACAACAGTTTAGCGATCCACGCGTTGGAACAGCAAATAGAACAATTGAAGCAGACTGGGGCGGAGGACAAGAGACAAATTGATGATAAGATTGCGGCATTAGCGGACACTGTAGGCAGGATGAAGCTGACGGAAAGCGAGAACAATACTACACCGGTAGCGGCCGCAGAGACCGAAGAAGTGCGTTCGCTTCTTAGATTTCAGAAGGGACAGTTTGAAGTGAACAGACAACACAAAGCTGTAACAGGCGAATTACAAGAACGCGTGGCGCATCTAGAAAACCGCATGGCGTGTAATTCCGAACTCGCCAATAGCACTACAAATAGCCGTACGAACAGTGCAGAGAGGGACTCCGGCCACGAGGGAGATTTTGACGACAGGGAAGAATGTAATTTGAGGGGCAGACATGAGAATAATAGAAACATGCAAGGGCCTCGCCAGGAGGAAATGCGGGGATTTGATTTCAAACATTTCCTTACGGTGAGAAAGTTTGAGATATTCCGAAATTCGCAAAAAGGAATACATCCACGAGCATGGCTCGAGCAATTTGAGTTCTGTCTTCCTCCCGACTGGGCAAGTTCACATAAGATAGCATATATGTGTGGCTATTTGGAAGGCGAACCGGCGATTCGCATGAGGTCGGCAGCGCGTCACTGCAACTCCACTCGGGAGTTTCGACAAGCCTTTCTGTCCGCCTATTGGTCGGAAGCGGCACAAGATAGGGTCAAACATGGCATAATTATGCTGCCAAATTTGAACCAGTCTGGTTTCGGCAGCCCTGCACGCCTATTCGACCACATGCTGCAGGCAAATCAATTTTTATACGACCCATACGGGCCTGCGGAACTAATTAGGATATGCATCACCAAATTGCCGATGCACTTGCGGCACGTCATTCTGGCGGGACGATGCAAAGAGGACGTGGAAACGTTCAAGACGCTTCTCCAAGAGTTGGAATACAATACAGGAGAATGCCCGCCTAATCAGGCACAAAGTTATTATGGGGCACAGCAGCGCGATCGCAGTCCTGGCCGTATTAATAATCAACGGCGTGATTGGTCGTCGCGACGCGAACGGAACAATAATCGGGACCGGCCGTATAGAAACTAGGGTGACAGTCGCGAACACAGGTGGAACAACGGAAATGATCGAGGACGTAGACAAGATCGTGAACGCTACAGGTACGGCAACCAGAATCGATACTACGATGAATACGGTGGGAATAGGACTGTAGGCGGAGCACCTCATGATGTTGAAATTCGGCCGGCTAACCCAAGACATAATCCAGCAAATAGAAATAGACAAAACCGGCAATGACAAACGATCAGCGCAGAAGGCGCCCAATAGGAACAAATGAGCGACATGGCAAATGAGTACATAGGGTTTATAGAGAGGACGGTGAAGAGAAACAATTGATTAGTTCACATTTGTGATAAATGCATTTTGAATAATATGTTGGTAAAAATAGTGATAAAGATGTTTCTATGTGATGGATTGAAGTGATGTTTTAATTTTTTTTTCTTGTGCAATTAGGATTTAGTTTGATTCAAACGTGAAGATAAAAGGTTTCCTTGTGAACGAGTAAAATGCTGTTTATGTTTTTTTTGTGTGTAAATTGAATGGAGTCGCTCCTGAGAGAAGCAAGATCGTTGCTGAATTAGTGCATAAACTCAGGGGAATATCCTATCTGTGGGTATTATGGGTCTGGCAAACCCAGGTCCCCAGCTGTTAGTAGCCTTGTTTCCGATTTTCTGCTTTCAGTGCTACTATCTATCTATTACTATTCTATATCTGTCAGTATAAATGAGGATCTCTTACTATAGTATGCGTGCTGTATGAATATTTTAAGATAGGAGAACTCTGAGAAAGGAATGAGTAAGTTTGGAATCTTGAAAACAGGATGCGATAATACGATGGTTGAACCATTGGCTTCCAATATGCGATGATATATTAATATTGATGATATATGTCTTTTTTGTTCTTTATAGCTGAGTACGTAAAGTGCTGTCTGTGGATTTCGTAAGTATATTGATTCCCTTCAAGGTGAAAGAAGAATTGTGGTTTGTGTAATTTACGTGGCTCTGAAATATTATTGTGGTAGTCAAATACGAGCAGCTTTTCAGCAAATGGAGAATGGAACGGAAATATGGATCCTTTTTGTAGTCTTGATTGATGTTGAGCCAAAGCCTAAAAAATTATTCTGCGTTAATACTTGTCCTAGAAAAGCGACGTTTATGTGTTTTGCTGATGCTGTGAGCATTACAGCTTACTGTTTTCGCTGGTGTGGGATGCACTGCAGCCTATATGATTTGTACTGAGGAAATTTCCCTCTTGAAGGTAGAGGATGATTAAATAATTTTGATTATGGGAACGAAGGAAAGCTTGGTTTAAGGTAATAAGGATAAAGGAAAACATTTGTCATTTAAACTACAGGAGGATTCGGATCTTTTGTGTCTGTTGTAAGTTCAATATGTTAAGATGATACTGTTTTACAGAATAGAGGTGACCACAATTTTGCCATACATGAGAAATGAATCCAGAATAACCACCACAGGCGAAATAACTGATTTGGAAGCGAAAGGTAACGTAAAGAAGGAACGAAATCGCAGCAAAATGGGTAAGAAAATGTAATATAACCTGTATAATGCAAAGATTTTTAACCTTCTCAGAGTCATCTGCATGATTAATTGTTGTGATAACGTAATTTTAGGTGAAATTTACTTACTGTTTTATGTGTGAATATATGAGTATGATAAATGTATAATTGCGAGTCTCTTTTCAGGTGTGCGAACTGGTATAAATGTTTTGGCGTGTAAATAACCATTGTTCTTTTGAATGTGTATGTTTAAGGAAAGTTCTCCATATTTATCATGTGACAAGACGTATGCCGCGAGCGTCAAGAAGAGGACGAATTAGAACAATGTTGTAGTGGTATATACACGGTGTTGAAATAGCATTGAAGTAGCTTATTGGCTTAACTAGTAGTGGATAGAAGTAGAATATTGAGTAATGCATGTTTATGGGTAGTTAGTTTGTAGAATAGACAACAGGTGTGCATGTATGTGTGTGTAAATAACATGTGAACCCTATGCTGTCCTGACCTATACTTGCACAAGGCATAATCCTATTCATTTTAGTGAATTAATAAATAGCATTTGATTTATTAAAACGTAAGTGAACCACATTAGTGATGTGGATTTAAATATTATATTGTCAGTTCATTTAAATTTTTATTTTTATACTGTCAAGTCATTTCACTTTTATTTTTTTTACATTGTCAAGTCATTTAAATTTTATTTTATATTGTCGATTCATCTAATTTTTTTTATTTAAAAAAAAATATTAAGTCTCACTTTGTTCTTAAAAATTGTGAAAGACAATACTAAGTGGTATTATGTATGACATTGTGTAATCACATAAGGATGATGAAAAATTTCTGTGAATGCAGTTGAGAACGTGAAACCGAACCGGCAAAACTCTTAAGAGACAGCGGGAGCAGCCGGACTAGTTGTAAACTGGCGGGTTTCCCAGCAGGACACGCTGTCAGCCAGGCCACTTTGGGAGCGCGGCCGACAACAAAAGAAGGTACGCGGCAAACACTTTCCCTTGTACCTGGAGCTAATGGGCGGCCGCCCCGGGCGACCCTTCCTTGAGGCGATGACCTGAGATGGGCGAGCGGTCCGCCGCGCGGAAATCCATCTGCTGGCAACGCACCACACGCACGCGACCGTGACGAGACGGCCGCGGTGAAACAACACAAGGGGCGTGGAGCCTTTTGACAGGTACTGCCCAGAGAAACTTGCAGACGTCAACGACGCCTATCGACATTTCCTGATGGATGCCTACTGTCAAGCGACAGTAAATCATGGTTCGATGTTCTCTGGTCGCTAAGGGTGGCACAAAAGAAGAGCCATTAAGTGTCATCCTTGCCCAGGAATATCAAACCGGCGAGCCAATTGAGGATAACCCAAGAATGTAACAACACAAGGGGCGTGGAGCCTTTTGACACATACTGTCCAGAGTAACTGGCAGACTTCAATGACGCCTATCAACATCTCCTGACGGATGCCCACTGTCAAGCGACAGTAAATCATGGTTCGATGTTCTCTGGTCGCTAAGGGTGGCACAAAAGAAGAGCCATTAAGTGTCATCCTTGCCCAGGAATATCAACCTGGCGTGTCAAACGAGGATACCGCACCAATTTGACAACACAAACATGGAACCAAATCGAGATGATGTGACACGGGAGAAACTTCATGAGAGGGCAGAGATGGCGGGATCGCACGCAACAGATGGACAAAAAAATCCCTACTGACAGCTGCGGCGACGAACCCCCCCTCTTTCCCCTATATTGTGCCTCAGAACAGTGGAAGTACTGAGTGTGTCAGTGAACAGTGATTATACGGTTCTTAGTCCAGTGCATATACGTGTGTTTCTGTCAGAGAAACTCTGACTCGTGTGTTTTGCAGGAGTTCGATTTATTGGTGTTTATTAGACTGACTCTTGTATTTTGCAGGTGTTCTATTTATCTTTTTTAGACTTTGACTCTTGTATTTTGCAGGTGTTTTATTTATAGGTGTTTTTTTTGTTGTTTTAGATGTTGACTATTGTACTGTTTTATTTATCAATGTTTGTTTTTGTGTGATGTATTAGATTTGTTTCGTAAATTCATTGCTGTGGCATTGCTTCATTTATCAGTCAGATAGCTTTTTATTCTCATTGAACTGTAATCGATTAGCCTTTGCATGGGGCATATTTACTGTGAGGAACCCCTTAAGGGTAACAATCACATAATTATTGTAGTTTCAGTATAATGACAGTGCTCATTGTTTGCTAGCTAATTGAAATATAGTAGAGTGATTAAATGAGTGCCACATAGTTATTTTAATTCTACAAATTATTAGTTTTATAAGATATAGAATTTTTTTGCGATAACCACTTTGTAAAACATGTTTTTTCTCTTATCATTTTGTTGCTTTTGCAGATTGTGCATTGTTATGTTCTGCTTTTTAATACCGATGTTATTTGATGTTCTTTTTTTAATTGCTGTGGCACCTTTGCTATTTTCATAAATTTTGCTTGTTAATAAACAGTCATAAATTTTCCTGTGATCAGTTGGCTCTTGCAATGAGAAAATACTGGTGAACTCCATAAGGGTAACAACCAGAAATTGTTTTCATATTAATGACACAGGGGCCATTGTTTTTACTTGCTGACCGAATTAGGTCTACACTACCTTTTAAATAGGTGTCACAGATTGTGTTCTTTTTTTTCTGTTTGAAATTGGTAGATTCTAAAGATGTGTTGAAATTATTGTGTTTTAGCAAGTAGCTGGTGTCCTTTTGCCTTTTTTTTTTACACTTTTGGTTTAAGTAGAGTGTGAGAAGCCTGCTTGGGAATGTCCTAGCATGGCCAGAAAATTCCCTGCACAGTCTTTTCCCGGAGCGTTGGGGTTATGAAAGGTCTCTGTTGGATTCCTTTCATGTTTAATTTCTTAAATCTGTTGTCATTTATGGAATAAATTCCTCTTCTAAATGTACTGTGGCGTTTCTGGCTATCTGGGAGGAGACTGAGCAGTGGAACGTGTTACTTTTACACATAAACAAGAACGATCTGTCACACTACTACACTTTAAAGCACAGTTTATATGTAATTCTTATATGTAATTCATGTCACACAGTCTCATACGGAACCTACATCCGTTTTCTTTTATATACTGTATATGATAAGATACTGTCATCCCCCTTCCCTTTTGTGTGAGAGGATGAATGAGCATATGTATTTCTAGTTGCATGCTTGAGGGTAGCAGACAAGGCTGTCTGCTAGAGAACAGTAGGACCAACGTCGGAACAGGTAGCTACGCTTCCTAAAAGCAAAGAGGTTTCTATCCTTAGTATGGTCCTGTCCGTCCGTTGTCATGTTGGTATAGGAAGCTGCCCCTCTGGCCACTTCCGTTGGTCTTTGTGAGCCACCCTCAGGAAGTACGCTCGGCAGTAGGGCAGTTGCAGTGTGGCAGTGGCGAGCGTCTGAAGTGGTAAGATCTCCGGCTAAGCGCGTGTCTGTTAAGTCCGTAGGACAATGGATTTCTTAAGTTCAGCCTAACTGAAAATTTAATCACCTTGATTTCAGGTTTAGCTCTAAAATATCTAATGCTATCTTAAACTGCAGCGGAGTGTAATTCTCGTGTTAAATTCAGATTATTTTGCGGTAGTTGCTTTGTTACTACTTTGTGAGTAAAGTGGAACCACGTGTTGATCAGGAACTCTAAGTTCATCAATCTTAAATGCGAATGTTTGTGTGATTATAACGTCTCGTCTTGACTATATTTTCAATATAGCAACTTTTCTTTATGTTCAGCTCACGTGGGGTGTACTTTGCGAGACCACTACCACGTGCTTATATAACTGTTTGACCCATCAGGTTAATAGTAAGACGTTAGTAACCAGTTCAAGGTTTTTCTTTTGTCAATTGCTTTTCGATCTAATTTATTTTAATTATCAAAATTATTGTGGAGTTGTACGCTTTGTGTAAACCAAGTTGACCACGTGAAGCATGTGGTGTAATCATCAAAGTAGCCCTCAGCTATTCTTTTTGCGAAGATTTCACAAAGAGTTAATATGAATTTAGTTTACCAGTGTGTGGTAATTACATGACGGACAGGATTGTGGTATGAACGTAATTTCTTTGGGTAAAAACTGAATCTGTTGGTTGTGATTAATTTCTTCTTGCTTATGTTTCAATGTTCTTCGTGTGTTATTTTATGAATGCAGTGTTGTATCCAGTATCCCAATCTTGGGTCCATATTTTATGTGTTCCGTAAAATTACAATCTCACATTTTTTTTTTAATCGTAAATAAGGCACCAGCTCAGTTATAACTCACGTATAATACGCTGAAATTTCAATGAACAATCTTAAAATAAATTTCCAAATATAAACTGATTTCTTTCTTTTTATTTAAATTATCCTTTATATATATATATTACCGGTTTTGTATGACTATTAAAAGATTATCATTAATGTTAGTCTGCTTGGTAAACCTAGACTAAATATCTGATGAAACAGTTGCCCAGTAATCCACGGTTAACGTCCCCAGACAGATCACGGCTTTTAACCCACTTTCATTGTCTATTAGCTCCGATTTCAGTATACCAAAATTAAAGTAACAATATTACAATTCAGCATACCAAATTAAAGTTACAATATTACAAGGTGACTCGATATTGTAATTGTTACAGCAACATCAAGTACCCTCTCCTCTCAACCCGCGAAGTTTCATTTCGTTTCATCCACTTCCTCTGAGTGCTTCGTTTCTCCTGTCAACCAGAGCAAATTTCTGTTTTAGTTCCGTATACCTACCAGAGACTTATCGGGTGATAACTGTCATGACTGATGACAGTCAGAATTTTCAGTATTTGTAGTTGTGTTCTAACCTCTGCTAAACTAATTTACATACTATTCCTAGTACAACTTAATTCACTCAATTCGCTAAACTCTACAATACAGCAGCGGAGAACACGCTGATGGATACTGTAGTGCTATCTGCCTTTGAAAAACAACGGAGGTTTTCAGTACTTACAAAACACATCCTACGTTTTTCTATGTAAGATCATGATAACAGCGTCAGACTACATACAGTATTTTTCTAATTATTTATCTTCCACTTTTAGTTAGTTTTGCTTGACCTAGTGTATCACAAATGATCTTGCAAGTAATACGTCACAGATAATGACTTGTATTTACCTCATGTCTGTGATGAGCAGCAGGGTCATGAGTCCCAGGGAACTGGAATGCACAGCAATGGTAAGGGTATGTCAGCAGCGCTACGCGGATGTTCTGAAACAGAAAAAAAAATTTTTTTTCAGCTGGGCTAATAATTCCACCTCGATCTGTGCTGGTTTGCTTCTTGCAGCATTTCATTCATAATGGTTATAAGTTTCTGTTCATCCCAAATGTAACGCTGATTCGTGAATCTTATCAGTGCATCTTTTTATGTGCGTTTGGATTAGGAAGCGTGCAAAACTGCGATTCCTCTGTTTGTTTAGGAATTCGTCGAGATTGTCGGTGAGGGCGGACAGGTGGATGCCGTTCATCTCCTTATAGGCTTTTAAAAGAGATTCTTGTTACAAAGAATGCCGCAGAAATTGTGATCACGTATTTCACTCGGTTGAGGACATTGTGCCCAGCAGAACACTTTATTTAATTTTCAATTACAACTCATCACTGGAAGCGACTAAAAAATTGGATGTTTTTAGAGAAAGTCTCATAAGGCTTGAAAGCCTGCTATTCCTTTTTAAATTTATTCCGAGCACGAAACTGATATAACTTCTCTATCGATGGCCTGTAAATTAAACTCCTTCGCACTCAAAATTTTGACCAGCTAGTAGATATTGACAAGATTTGCCTTCCCTTATAAGATGTTCGGAGATAGGAAAGACCTCCACAGCGCGATAATGAATGTTGCGGATCCTGAAGATTTGTTTAAGTAATACAAAATTACGCCCAATACACCTAAATTTAATAACTCAACCTGAAAGTACAGTGCATCCGGTCTTGTAGAGAGGGTGCATGCAATGGAGATGTAGAATCCACATCTTCTTGAAAAAGGCAATCACAATAGTGACACTCAAGCACGTGTCTCGAAGTTCTGAGCAGCTCGGTCCTACCTTATACCTGCTGTAATATGTATGCCAAGAAAGTCGATGAAAGCTTGCCTAAATAATGATTCCAGTGATGGTTGAACGTATTCCGTTGTGTGTGCTCACGTCAGTTATTACATTAAATAAAAAGTAAATGAGCTCATGAGACATGATCAGGAGACCATGATAAATTATAAGTGGCTTTGGGATGAGGAATAATTACACAGAAATTGGATTAATTATTGTTATTCGAGAAAACCATCACGATAGCTTATCAATGAAATTGCAGCTGTCCTGCGAGGGATCACATGGAACACAACTACCACAGATCATCAAAATTGGTCCCGGCGGAGGTTCGAGTCCTCCCTCGGGTATGGGTGTGTGTGTGTTTCTCCTTAGGATAATTTAGGTTAAGTAGTGTGTAAGCGTAGGGATTGATGACTTTAGCAGTTAAGTCCCATAAGATTTTTAAAAAAATCATCAAAATTAGAGCAAATGGAACCTGACATAATTTCTAATCCCGGTAGTAACGTGAACTATGATCTATATTCATGAGTGAATTAATGAAAGGCCGATCTTGCTCCTTGAATGTGGAACAAAGTCTCTCGCTCTGAACAAAGACTTAGTCTTTGTTACAAAGAATTCACATATACTAAGCTGAATGCTATGCTGATAGGATATTACACCAAAGTACGCTAGACAGCATACAGACTACAAATGGTCATCGATACGAGACATCACACAAAATCGTCCAATCAACAGAATCATGGAAAGTGCAAGAAGAGCCCACGCAGTACCACTACCTTCGTGGTCGATGGAAACAAGACTGTCTTTTTGTCTCTCAATCCACATGCGTACGCTGATTCAGATCTCAATCATACCGTTGTTTTAAAATATTTCGATAGGAAAGACGGATGAGCACACAGAGGGAAGGAACGTACATCTAAAGGTGGTAGTATGGACCATTCAGGAAGAAACGTCAATCATACTTTCGCAGCGATTGCCTCTATTCACGCTACTAAAAATGGTTCAAATGGCTCTTAGCACTATGGGACTTAACTTCTGAGGTCATCAGTCCCCTAGAACTTAAAACTATTTAAACCTAAGGACATCAGACACATCCATTCCCGAGGCAGGATTCGAACCTGCGACCGTAGCGGTTGCGTGGTTCCAGACTGTAGCGCCTACAACCGCTCGGCTACTCCGGCCGGTCTTCATGCTACTGAATGCTTTCTGAGAATAATTAATTGTAATTTATTGTTATGGAACATATTAAGCGAATAATTTTTTGTTCTGTGTTGCCCATATTATAGATATTGTTGAACGCTGTGACTGGTGTAAATAGAGAATGATTCGGCTATTCAACAGTTAATAACTGTTGACCGAATTTCAGAGGGGAGGGATTTTCACAAAAGTTTTACTCTAAGAACAACTTGCAGTTTGTTATAGCTGCACACTGATGGAGACGACTGAGTTTAGAGTGAATCTGGCACGCACAATTATTTCAGGCAAATGTCGTGGGTAACGTAAGAATTTGCCTATCGTAGAACACAAAAAGTCTGTTAACACGTAGACGTGAAAGTGTATTCAGCTTTAGTATTAAACCTACCCAAATCTGAGATGATCACATCTTAATCTTAGATTAGGTACTTTGGTTGTCAAAATATACTGAATACTGTGAGATAAGCATGTGGAGCGACTTAGAGCATCGTTAAAAGCACTCTTATCACCCGTTATCCACTCAAACGAAAGAGACGAACAAAAACATCGAAGCTGAAGCCCACAACGTACAGAATGGTAACAAACTTAGTGACATCTGTCTGGACCAGTGTCACAACCAGTGTGACAACCAGTGTCAGTTTCTCAGTTGCTGACAAGTCTCAACATATTACGCAATATGAAAATAAGACATCCTCGTAAGAGTCTGTCACACAGTATTCGATTTTATAAACAACTAAATGCGATTCAGTTATTTTACGCCGTTCTTAAATTAATCTTCTCGGTATATTTTCATTACTTTCATTTAAGAGAAAACAAAAATTAAATACAAATTCTTTATTTAGAGGCTTTGCAACCACCTTGAAATTAAGCAGGGAGCTGCTGGAGTCAAAGACGACTAATGGCAAGGTCGTTCCCCGTAAATTATTTCTTAACGACTTTTCAGAAAGGAGCGCTTTATCACCTGTCATTTCCAGCTACCCAGGCGTGAGTGCCCTTTTGTTTTTGTGGAGACTTTTACAAAGTACCATAATTCCACCATATATTTAATATAGCGAAGGTTACGCGATAATTTCTGTTACAAAATTATTTGTACGTTCTTTGTTCATTCTTTTATTGAATCTCGCATTACACTTCTCGATTTCACTATCTACATATACACTCCTGGAATTTAAATAAGAACACCATGAATTCATTGTCCCAGGAAGGGGAAACTTTATTGACACATTCCTGGGGTCAGATACATCACATGATCACACTGACAGAACCACAGGCACATAGACACAGGCAACAGAGCATGCACAATGTCGGCACTAGTACAGTGTATATCCACCTTTCTCAGCAATGCAGGCTGCTCTTCTCCCATGGAGACATCGTAGAGATGCTGGATGTAGTCCTGTGGAACGGCTTGCCATGCCATTTCCACCTGGCGCCTCAGTTGGACCAGCGTTTGTGCTGGATGTGCAGACCGCGTGAGACGACGCTTCATCCAGTCCCAAACATGCTCAATGGGGGACAGATCCGGAGATCTTGCTGGCCAGGGTAGTTGACTTACACCTTCTAGAGCACGTTGGGTGGCACGGGATACATTCGGACGTGCATTGTCCTGTTGGAACAGCAAGTTCCCTTGCCGGTCTAGGAATGGTAGAACGATGGGTTCGATGACGGTTTGGATGTACCGTGCACTATTCAGTGTCCCCTCGACGATCACCAGTGGTGTACGGCCAGTGTAGGAGATCGCTCCCCACACCATGATGCGGGGTGTTGGCCCTGTGTGCCTCGGTCGTATGCAGTCCTGATTGTGGCGCTCACCTGCACGGCGCCAAACACGCATACGACCATCATTGGCACCAAGGCAGAAGCGACTCTCATCGCTGAAGACGACACGTCTCCATTCGTCCCTCCATTCACGCCTGTCGCGACACCACTGGAGGCGGGCTGCACGATGTTGGGGCGTGAGCGGAAGACGGCCTAACGGTGTGCGGGACCGTAGCCCAGCTTCATGGAGACGGTTGCGAATGGTCCTCGCCGATACCCCAGGAGCAACAGTGTCCCTAATTTGCTGGGAACTGGCGGTGCGGTCCCCTACGGCACTGCGTAGGATCCTACGGTCTTGGCGTGCATCCGTGCGTCGCCGCGGTCCGGTCCCAGGTCGACGGGCACGTGCACCTTCCGCCGACCACTGGCGACAATATCGATGTACTGTGGAGACCTCACGCCCCACGTGTTGAGCAATTCGGCGGTACGTCCACCCGGCCTCCCGCATGCCCACTATACGCCCTCGCTCAAAGTCCGTCAACTGCACATACGGTTCACGTCCACGCTGTCGCGGCATGCTACCAGTGTTAAAGACTGCGATGGAGCTCAGTATGCCACGGCAAACTGGCTGACACTGACGGCGGCGGTGCACAAATGCTGCGCAGCTAGCGCCATTCGACGGCCAACACCGCGGTTCCTGGTGTGTCCGCTGTGCCGTGCGTGTGATCATTGCTTGTACAGCCCTCTCGCATTGTCCGGAGCAAGTATGGTGGGTCTGACACACCGGTGTCAATGTGTTCTTTTTTCCATTTCCAGGAGTGTATTAATATACGGTGCACATAACGTCATGACCGCCAAAAATTAAACGTGTTTAACAAATTATTGTTGCATACTCACATTATTTGTTTTAAGTAGACCCACCGCCATTTGACGGTATTGTTGTTTACTTATTTATGACCCAGGTCTCGGCTTTTTTTCCATTTTCAAGTGATTGAGTTTACGTCATTAACATATTTTGCAGGACGTCAAGTTAAAAATTGGACACAAATTAGGAAAAAACATTCGCTCCCCACGAAATGTCAGATGTAAAATCGTCATTTTGTAAAAAGATCAGCAGATAATTGTAGGAGCACGTCATTATGGGATCAGAAGTATCCGGACACCTGGCTGAAAATGATTTACAAGTTCTTGGCACCCTCCAGCGGTAATGCTAGAATTCAATACGGTGTTGGCCCAGCCTTAGCCTTGATGACAGCTTCCACTGTCGTAGGCATACGTTCAGTCAGATGCTGGAAGATTTCTTGGGGAATGGCAGCCCAATCTTCACGGATTGCTGCTCTGAGGTAATGTATCGATGTCAGCCGGTGAGGCCTGGCACGAATTCGGCGTTCCAAAACATCCCAGAGGTATTCTGTGGGATTCAGGTCAGGACTCTGTGCAGGCTATTCCATTAGGGGGTGTTACTGTCGTGTAACCACTCCGCCACAGGCAGTGCATTATGAACAGGTGCTCGATCGTGTAGAACGATGCAATCGCCTTCCCGAATTGCTCTTCAACAGTGGGGAGCAAGAAGGCGTTAAAACATCAAGGCGTTAAAACTGTGATAGTGCCACGTAAACCAACAAGGGGTGCAAGCTCCCTCCACGAAAAACATGACCGCACCATAACACCAACGCCTCCGAATTTTACTGTTGGCACTACACTCGCTGACAGATGACATTCACCGGGCATTCGCGACACCCACGCCCTGGCATCGGATCACCACATTGTGTACCGTGGTTCGTCACTCCTCACAACGTTTTTCCACTGTTCAATCGTCCAATGTTTACGCTCCTTACACCAAACGAGGCTTCGTTTGGCAATTACCGGCGTGATGTGTGGCTTATGAGCAGCCGCTCGACCATGAAATCCAAGGTTTCTCACTCCCCGCCTAGCTGTCATAGTACTTGTAGTGGATCCTGATGCAGTTTGGAATTCTTGTGTGATGGTCTGGATAGATGTCTGCCTATTACACATTATTAGCCGGCCGCGGTGGTCTAGCGGTTCTAGGCGCTCAGTCCGGAACCGCGCGACTGCTACGGTCGCAGGTTCGAATCCTGCCTCGGGCATGTATGTGTGTGATGTCCTTAGGTTAGTTAGGTTTACGTAGTTCTAAGTTCTAGGGGACTGATGACCACAGATGTTAAGTCCCATAGTGCTCAGAGCCATTTGAACCATTTGAACACATTATGACCCTCTTCAACTGTCGGCGGTCTGTGTCAGGCAATAGACGAGGTCTGCCTGTACGCTTTTGTGCTCAACGTGTCCCTTCAAGATTCCATTTCACTATCACATCGGAAACGTGGACCTAGGGATGTTTAGGACTGTAGGAATGTTGGGTACAGACGTATGTCACAAGTGACACCCAATCACCTGGCCACGTTCGAAGTCCGTGAGTACCGCGGAGCGCCCCAATCTGCTCTCTCACGATGTCTGAATTCTGAGATCGCTGATATGGAGTACCTGGCAGTAAGTGGCAGCACAACGCATCTAATATGAAAAAGGTATGTTTTTGAGGGTTTACGGATACTGTTGATCACATAGTGAATCTAATAAAAACAGTTTTACTTTTTTATTAATTAACTATTAGTTAACGATCTTTTTAGAAACTGATGATATTACATCCTGCATTTTGTGTGGAACGATAATTTTCTTAATTCATGGCCAATTATGAGCTTGATTTCTTGCAAAATAAGATAGTGGCATAAACGCAGTCACTTGAAAATGGCATAAAAGTCCGAAATCCTAGTCGTAATTAAATAAACAAAAATACAGTCAAATGGCGGCGTGTTCATTTAAAAATTATTGTATGACTGTTGCTCAGCAACATCAATAACTGTTTATTTTATTTTCTTTTTTAATAGCATTCATACTCTACAAAGTAAAGAACGAAAAGGCTATTTGAGCGGTAAAAAAGTTGCAGAGTGAGGGACTTTTCAGCCAAGAGCACGTAGTGGGACGTAGAGAGTCCTAACTGGGAACATTTGGGAGAGTATTTGCAACCCCGACATTTGCTTTACAGTGAAGGAAAATCACACGAAAACTTTGGTCATAAATGGGAGATAAAAACTATTTTTAATTTAGTTCTGGTATGATACTTGGAGTGGACAAAAATTGGAAACACCAAAAACACAGCACATTATTACGACTAACATGGTGCAGAAAACCCACTGGCATTGGAAACAGCTTCCAGTCGTCTCAGAATGGATTCATACGGGTCCTGAACAATATACCATTCTTCCTGCAAAATAGCGGCCATTTAAGGTAACGACAATGGAAACGGGTAGCTATCACGCAATCGTTTCTCCAAAGTAGACCACAAATGGTCAGTATCACTGCAGACTATAGTGTGAACAGGGGCCCTGCCGTGTTGCAACACAGTATCACCGTTAGGGAACAAACACTGTACCATGGGATCGACTTTATCAGGCAAAATGCTCACATAATTCTTGGCAGTAAGACGACCTTGCAATGCAGCCACGGAGTCCACGGAATGACACGTTATGGCCACCTATGTCGTCATCGAACCGCCTCTGCGTTACACTCTTAGGAAGTAAAGTCTAAGTTGGAAACCGTGTGCAACAAGACTCATCCGACAAAATTATATTCATTTATAGTCCATGTTTTATGGCTTTGGCGTACATATTTTCCTGTTACAAGCAGTGAATCACTGATCCGACGTAATGCACTCAACAACTGAACACGACTAACACGTGCGCCGCATTTAAGACATTGCGCATGTGCCGTTTACGGTCAAATACGGCAGGGCAATCTGCCTGGATGACTGGCACGTGCATATATGTTCAAGTATGCATTTCTCGCGGTGTTCCTATATTTTCCTCCAACCACTGTACGTGTGAAGCCTAATTTATGTCTGAGTGTATTTGATAACTTGTTTACGAAGTCGATAGCCGGCTTGACACGTGCTGTGTATCTACGGCTTACACACTCCTACAAGCTCACGGTTTTTATGCATTAGTGGGCCCGTTTTAGCTGCTGGTTATAATATAAGAACACTGATATCGCAAACATATGCCTCAAAATTATAACTGCACCTAATCACGTTTGGTTCAAATGGCTCTGAGCACTATGGGACTTAACTTCTGAGGTTATCACTCCCCTAGAATTTAGAACTACTTAAACCTGACTAACCTAAGGACATCACACACATCCATGCCCGAGGCAGGATTCGAACCTGCGACCGTAGCCGTCTCGCGGTTCCAGACTGTAGTGCCTAGAACCGCTCGGCCACTCCGGCCGGCCCTAATCACTTTTCTACACGCGCGTCTTCAAATATCGTCGCTACAAATGTGGATTATTACTTTAGTCGAAATAATGTAATCTTCATTGTTAATAACGAACGTCGTGTTTCCCTAGCCGTGATAAGATGTTATTCACTCATGTTAAATCAGTTACCTTACAACTTCACAATGTGTATACGGAACGCGTAAGTTAACTATGATTACGTGCGCACGGTCGTCCCATTAAGAGGGATTCGGCCTGAAATCGACGCTTTAGTCAGAAGTCAGTACAAGGGCTGAAGAGACTCTACAACGTTAGTTAATCCATTTGTGCTGATAAATAAATTACGTAGAATTTTATTCGCTGCAATAAACGAAAACCTACATCATCTATTTGCGAGTGCAAGTCAGCTATGAATATACATATAACAAATTCTAATTTCGGACAATCATGTTTAGCTTTGGTGTTATCCATTACGAACGTGAACAACTAAATGATAATAGGAAAAGAGGGTAAACAAGTTAAGCATTACATGACACGATAGTACGTCTCTCCCTCTCACACACATCAATCATCATCACCAAACATACGAGAAGAAAACAGACGAAATATGAAAACAAACTCTACAAAATTTTATCTGTGTTAAATCCAGTTCACGTTTGAATTAAAACTAGAGTTTTTTAAGACATTGAGCCTTTTGTACGTCAGGAGCTGACAGACTGATGGGAACAATGTATACTTTATGTATAGGACTACTTCGACGAAGTAGATGGCATAATCTCCGTAACCAGCTGGTGAATACCTCCGAAAAGTCGACTCTCAACTGAAAAGCGACGGGATTTGAACATCGAAATCTTTGTATGGATGTCACCGCGAAATATTCCGAAGCCAAGGAAATAAATTGACACAGAAACTCTCTCCAGCCAATGACTAGTGATTACATACTAAAGCTATAGACCTAAATAGGGGTTATTAAAGGAAGACGGAGGTTACTGACTACAAACAACTGTAAAGCCCTGATTTTACGGCAAATTTTTACTTCGTAAATTAGATTTTATTTGTATTATCCATTAGAAATTCCTGTTATATCATCGGTAAGTGAACCATCAGTCACTAAGTAAATCACGTAGAAGCAATCATATCGATCACTGTAAGGAAGAGCAAGTAAGAACGTGACCTGATGATCAGAAACTAATAATCATAGTTTATTAAAACAACAGGAAACTATAACAGATAAGCAGCATTTTCCCTCTCTTCTCACAGTATAAATTCTTTATATAACAATTACTCGTATTATATATAAGCCTCGGGCAGTTGAACCTTAACAGCCATAGCCTCCCGTGCCTCCCCAAGCTCCATCCACTCGGCAAATCCGCTTAATGTATTTGGACGAAAAGAAAAGAACCTTCTCCGTTCTCCTAACCCACAAACAATCGCTTTTACTTCTGAAAGGTTCCTGATTATAGCAAGTTACGCACGCCCAATAGCGGTGATACACTGAGCAAAATAACAGGCTGTCAACAATTTGCACAGAAAAGGTGGTACAGAAGCAGTCCAAAAGTTTATCCACGATTAGTTTTACATAAGGGTTCATTAGCTAAAGCAGTTTCTGAGATACATCATTGTATGCTCTGTACGAACAATTTGCGATATTTGACAAGTGCTGACGATCCAGAAATGTGATGAACGGGCTAGCAACTGCGCAGAATGTAATAGATATGTGTTAATAGTGTTTTCCTTTGACTCACAGAGTAGGAAATGTCGCTCTCGAGGGGAAATGCGTAAGGAGATCTCAGGTGGATACGTGAAACGCAATGCAAGACTCCGTTGCCTGATTGGAAAGTGAAAACTTACAGATAACACAGGGTACAGTTTCCTCTGGAATGGTGCCCATCGAGGTGCCGCTGTCACGAAACATGCAGCGCAGCGCGAGCAACACCTGGCCTGTTGCGTGCGGCTGCCAACTGAACTGGTAATGAAGAAGGAACTATTAGCCATTACAGCGAAACGATGTGTCTGTGAGAGGCGGCACGCCATGCACATCTCTGGCACGCGCTTCCAGCACGAGCCGCTCTCCGCTGTGAGCTGCTGCCATTCTGGACACGAAACATGCACCTCTCCGTCTCTACTAAGCAACTGTCTGGTTGTCATTTCCAAAACTATGGGGATTGTTGTTGTTGTGGTCTTCAGTCCTGAGACTGGTTTGACACAGCTCTCCATGCTACTCTATCCTGTGCAAGGTTCTTCATCTCCCAGTAACTACTGCAACCTACATCCTTCTGAATCTGCTTGTTGTATTCATCTCTTGGTCCCCCTGTAAGGGGTCCGTAGGCCCTGACTATAAATTTGCACTCGGCACAGGTCGACAGGGCAAACTATCGATTAGTGAGTCGTGTTGCGAGAGCGAGTGGAGAGTTGTGTGTGTAGTTCCCGTGTGGCGGGCCGAGCTGTGCGGAAGCCAGCGGTTGTTGTGATGCAAGGTTTACCGACAAAGGGAGTGGCCATCGCCGCGGTTTAACCCCTTTGTGTTAGTATAATTACGAGAGTGATCAGTGTTATTTCTGTGCCGTTATTTTGATTTCGCGTCTACCGCGCCGGCATTATTTTGGATTTGCAGTGTTGGATTGCAGTGTTGGATTGCAGTGATTGTATCAGCGTGTGACGAATATGAATAACGAAGAAGCCTGTGCTGAGATTAGCCGTTATTAAAAGTGTATGACGAAGGCAGTGGCTGTCTCCTTTTTCTTGTGTTCTTGAGACGAATATAGGTCTTGATTAGTGAAGCTGTGTTGGCGTTATTCTTGTCACCAGACATTTCATTATTACAGCATTTGAGAAGGACAAAGTGGAATGTAGCAACTCCGTAGCAGCCCATTCCGATTGCCAGTCCCATTAGGTACACGGTCACATTATTTAATTATTCATTTGGGCTGCTATTAGATCCCGATCGAGCGGGATACATAAAATACGGACGTGTTACACCCCTCTAAGATTTTTACCCTCCACGCTGCCATCCAATACTAAATTGGTGATCCCTCGATGCCACAGAACATGTTCTGCCAACCGATCCCTTCTTCTAGTCAAGTTGTGCCACAAATTTCTCTTCTCCCCAATTCTATTCAGTACCTCCTCATTAGTTATGTGATCTACCCTTCTAAGCTACAGCATTCTTCTGTTGCACCACATTTCGAAAGCTTCTATTCTCTTCTTGTCTAAAGTATTTATCGTCCATGTTTCACTTGCATACACGGCTACACTCCATACAAATACTTCCAAATAGTTGAAATGGCTCTGCGCACTATGGGACTTAACATCTGAGGTCATCAGTCCCCTAGAACTTAGAACTACTTAAAACTAAATAACGTAAGGGCATCACACACATCCATGCCCGAGGCAGGATTCCAACCTGCGACCGTAACAGTTACCCGGTTCCGAACTGAAGAGCCTAGAACCGCTCAGCCACCGCGGCCGGCTTACAAATACTTTCAGAAAAGACTTCTGGACAATTAAATCTATACCAGATGTTAACAAATTTCTGTTCTTCAGGGACGCTTTCCTTGCCATTGCCAGTCTACATTTTATATCCTCTCTACTTCGACCATCAGCAGTTATTTTGCTCTCCACATGTCAAAACTCATCCACTACTTTAAGTGCATCATTTCCTAATCTAATTCCCTCAGCCTCACCCTATTTAATTCTACTACATTCCATTATCCTCGTTTTGCTTTTGTCGATGTTCATCTTATATCCTCCTTTCATGACACAATGCATTCCGTTCAACTGCTCTTGCAAGTCCTTTACTGTCTCTGGTAGAATTAGAATGTCATCGTTAAACCTCAAAGTTTTCATTTCTTCTCCATGGATTTAATTCCTACTCCAAATTTTTCTTTTGTTTCCTTCACTGCTTGCTTAATATACAGGGTGAGTAACGTTGGGGATACGCTACAACTCTGTCTTACTCCCTTCTCAACGACTGCTCCCCTTTCATTCCCTTCGACTCTTATAACTGCCATCTGGTTTCTGTACAAATTGTAAATAGCCTTTCGCTCCCTGTATTTTACCCCTGCCACCTTTAGAATTTGAGAGAGAGTATTCCAGTCAACATAGTCAAAAGCTTTCTCTAAATCTACAAATGCTAGAAACGTAGGATTGCCTTTCCTTAATCTTTCTTCTAAGATAAGTCGTTGGGTCAGTATTTCCTCACGTGTTCCAACATTTCTACGGAATCCAAACTGATCCTCCCTGAGGTCGGCTTCTACGAGTTTTTCCATTCGTCTGTAAAGAATTCATGTTAGTATTTTGCAGCCGTGACTTATTAAACTGATAGTTCGGTAATTATCACATTTGTGACGATACATTATTAAATTACAAAGAACATACGCACATGCACCACATACAAATAAATTTAAGGCATGCAGGTACAAATTCGTTCCTCTATAGTGCTCTGCTTTGTATAACAAGAAATTGCACTGTCTATTTGGCAACCGATGTGCAGTTACTAAACATAGGCAACGATATCTTCAGGTGACCACTACGTCTTTAAACTATACAAGACAGGCGCAATGAAGGAAATATCAAGAAACCATGAATCTGATACCGCGTATTAGTACCACTGGTAGGAAATTATTTAATGGACATGCCATAGTGTAAATAAGGATACGTAGATCCACCTACACTGTATGTTCCGCTTGCGGAACTGCCTCAAGAGAGGCGGGCGCGCCAACGTAAAAGGAAACTGGGGGTATTCCGTTGTCAGGACAGAAGACGTAACAGCAGCGGTCAGCAGAGTTGAGTGCCTTCGAACGTAGTCTAGTCATTGGAAGTCACCCGAGTTTCATATCTATCAGGGACATTTCGGCCCTCCTAAAGCTGCCCAAGTCGGCTGTTGGTGATGTGATTGTTGAGTGGAAACGCAAAGTAACAACAACAGCTACAATAAGACCAGGGACCGTTCTGGTGTTGCAGAGGATGGTTGTAAGAAACTTTACCAAATTAGTGGAGTGAGTTTCAAAGTGCTGCTAGCAGTTCAGCTAGCAGTTATTGCGTAATGAGTTAAAAAGAGGGGTTACAAAGGTAGGAAAGCTCATTGTAACTCAAGCACTTGTGTAGTCCTCCGTAAAAGGACGCTTGAGGTGTAAAGAGTGACGCCGGTGGACAGTAAATGATTGAAAACGAGTAATGTGGAGTGGTGAATCACGCTGTACCCTGTAACAAACTGATGGAACGGTTTAGGTATGCCTGGTGAACGACACCTACTGTCACGCGCTGTGCCAGTGGGGAAGTAGTGAGGAAGTTGTGTTAAGGTGTGATGGTGTTTTTCTTGATTAAGTTGTCATTCCTTTACTTCGCTTGAGAAAATGTTAAATGTGGAAAGATATGAGCACATTTTACAGCAGTGTGTTTTGCGTAGAGTAGAGGAACTGCTCGGACGCAATGATTGTCTCGCAATCAGCTCGATACTCCACCCTCTGGTTATGCAGTATCTGTGAGGCATTGATTTGTCGACAATGATGTTCCTGAAATGGACTGACATGCCCACAGTTCTGTCCTGACCCCATCGGAACACCATTCCGGTTGAGTTAGAACGTCCAGACGCCAGCATCCACGACTCCATACTTTATCTTGTTTCTTCTTCTGAGGAAGAACGAGCTGCCACTCCTCCACAGATATTTAGAAGAATGGCTCTGAGCACTAAACTTCTGAGGTCATCGGTCGCCTAGAACTTGGAATTACTTAAACCTAACTAACCTAAGGATATCACACGCATTCATGCCCGAGGCAGGATTCGAACCTGGGACCGGAGCGGCTTTTGATCGAATGTCGAATGGTTTTTATTCAGACACATCTATGGCAGAATGATCATCCCGTCTATCGCGGGGTGTGAACTTTTATGCAATTTTCTCTTGAATTGTTTCCAGATCTTTAGCGGACAATTCTAACTCTGGAACTATTTACCGCAAGACTCGACCCTTCTTCAGAGCCTCGATTCTGCGAGGAAGAGCACTGAACGCGAAAAACGTGAGTTCGAAACCCAGTTATTGCAGTCCTCACATGTCAGTAAGTTTCACTATAATTATCAGAGTGTACTTTGTACCGATACCAACCTCATCCTTCCAGTACCAAACACAAGGGGCGAGGGATAAACACTACCGTACGCGTCCTAAGCTCTCTTATTAACCTTGTCCTCCATCCACCGCCCTTCCCCTCCCACAGTCGCCGTGAGACGTACGGCGGAAGCAATACCACTACAACTGTACAGTTTTGTTATATTTCCTCTCTCATGAAAAACTTCCTCCTTCTTCCAACGAATCCGATTTAATGGTCGAGAGTTTGCATCTTCTCTAATGTGTTTGAAGGTAGTCAGTAAACTGAACTTTTATGAAATAATTCTAGTCACCAAATGCGAAATTCACAAATTTATATGGAGGTATGGTATCTGTTATTTCGGAAAAATTGCTCAATGATCATCATTCAAAGATAAGGGCAATTAGAGCTCGTATTGAGGCGTTCAGACAGTCGTTTTTCACTCGAGCGATCCGCGAGTGAAACAGAGAGAGGGAAATACGACTTTGGCGCGACTTGTGGCTAGCGGAGTATATGTGTAGATGTAGATGTAGATACCACACCATATAATTGATCCGCCTCGATGCACGAGGAATCCACCACCTTCAGTGCGCATACACAATCACGTTCGACCGCCTACAGGAATCTGAAAGCAGTAAACGTGGAGAACGGGTAC
Source organism: Schistocerca cancellata (assembly GCF_023864275.1). Taxonomy (NCBI): domain Eukaryota; kingdom Metazoa; phylum Arthropoda; class Insecta; order Orthoptera; family Acrididae; genus Schistocerca; species Schistocerca cancellata. Next base: position 613,158,949 of record NC_064630.1, on the reverse strand, counting down.
TGCAGATAGGTGGTTCTACGAGGGAATATTGGTCGGTAGAGGGGCGTGCCGAGATATCGGGGCAATTGCAATAAACACTGTGTCGGGAGGGGTGGGTGGGCGGGACCAGTGGTTAACGCAAGTGCCTAGTACGCAGGAGATATCGGGTTAGAATCCAGTCCGGTTTTCTCTCGGCGTCACTGAATTCGCATAAATTCCCTTTCCTTTTCCCTCCTCTACCTTTAGTTGACGTAATTCATATATTTCCCAACCAAGCCCTAATTCACAGTGCGTTCTGACAAGGTTTACGAGCTCCATTACTAAATCGCGTATCCAAAAACTTTAGGGCCAAAACTGTTTAGATTTTAGAGCATCCTACACTGAATACCCTACACTGAATACTCTTAGATACGGATCTAATGGTCGGTAACTAGTATCTTGTTTCTCATTCACAAGAATGACTTAGATCTTACGGCAACAATTTAGCATCATTGCATCTGTGGAAAGCAGCTTCTACCAATGTCATTACATACATCACAAGGCCCCACAAAATGCCTGTTGTCTACTGTATGATTAGGTAGCAGTTCGTTCATTTTCTGTTGACTTCGTGTAATCTCATGGGAAACGAAAATATAGACGAGAGATACAGCGATTACGCTGGTCGTGCAGCAGTACCTCCCATTGCAGTCCTACAACTAGGCTACTACCTGTCATTAAGCTATTCTCCGACACTAATATCAAATTGGGATGGTGCACTATTATACAGAACGCATATCCTCTCGCAAACAAACGATATGCTCTCCACCCGCTGCTGCAGCACATCTAGAATGTAGCGTTCACTATTAAAACGGGGAAAACAAATAATAAATTCCAGTTTTAATTAATTTATTTGCAAGCCGTCATGTGCCCACAGAAGCAAAAGCTGTTTGATCATAGAACAATTAATTTCATAGTTTATAGAAAGTTGCTTAGAAAATTTGTAATCTAAAGAATTACCAGCAAACGAAAGAAATCTAGTGAGACTACACGAACAAGTGACACGTAGTGCAAATACTGAACAGCTTAGGAGCTGTCACAAGCAAACGCTCCAACCTAGATTTCAAGACGATGTTTATCACTCTTCTTCTTTTTTTCAATTCTGCTGGAAGCCTACACAGTGATTGTGCATATATACAAGGCTGGAGATAATTCTGAGACACCTGAAAGACAGTCTACACGAAGTTCAAGAACTGACATTGTAGATCAGTCGGATCGTCCTTTCCTATGCTAAGAATATTGTTGAGAGTGCACACAATTTCCCCAAGAAATCTCCGAGGAAATTAATATATTAAAACTGTGTGCCGGACCAAGACGCGAACTCGGGACCTTCGCCTTTCGCGGGCAAGTTCTCTACCATCTGAGCTACCCAAGCACAACTCACGCTCATCCTCACAGCTGTACTTCCGCCAGTACCTCGTCTCCTACCTTCCAAACTTTACAGAAGTTATCCCGCGGAGGAGAAGTTCTGTAAAGTTTGGAAGGTAGGAGGCGAGGTACTGACGGAAGTAAAGCTGTGAGGATGAGCGTGAGTCGTGATTGGGTAACTCATATGGTGCCGGCACGGTAACTCAACGTGTTCGGTCAGTGGATTAGCTGTCCTCTGCAGTAAAAAAAACTGAGTTAATGGATCAACGACGAACCGAAACGGGTGTCTTGCGACGTCCGCCCAGAGCAGATACAACGAACGAAAACGAACAAAATGAGATTAACATTTAAAAAAAGATGGTAGAGCACTTGCCCGTGAATGGCAAGGGTCCCGAGTTCGAGTCTCGGTCCGGCACACAGTTTTAATCTGCCAGGAAAGTTTCATATCAGCGCACACTCCACTGCAGAGTGAAAAATGTCATTCTGGAGACTTCTCTTTGACAGAAATGCCTTTTTGCGAGTGCTAGTCTGCGTTTGATGTCCTTGCTCCGTCCGTCACTGGATATTTTGCTGCCTAGGTAGCAGAGTTCCTTAACTTCATAGACTTCGTGACCATCATTCCTGATGTTAACTTTCTCGCTGCTCTCATTTCTGCTGCTTCTCGTTACATTAGTCTTTCTTCGATTTAATCTCAGTCCATATACTGTACTCATTAGACTGTCCATTCCGTTCAGCAGATCATGTAATTCTTCTTCCCTGTCACTCAAGGTAGCAATGTCATCAGCGAATCGTATCATTGATAACCTCTCCCCTTGAATTTTAATTTCACTCGTAAATCTTTCTTTTGTTTCCATCATGGCTTCTTCGATGTACAGATTGAACATTAGGGGCAAAAGACTTCAGCTCAGTCTTACACCCGTTTTAATCCGAGCACTCCGTTCTTGGTAGTCGACTCTTATTATTCCCTCCTGGCTCTTCTATATATTCTATATTAGCCGTCACTCCGTGTAGCTTACCCCTATTTTTGTCAGAATTTCGAACATCTTGCACCATTTTACATTTTTTCAGGTCGACTAATTTTATGGTCGTGTCTTGACTATTCTTTAGTCTTGCTTCCATTATAAACCGTACCGTCAGAACTGCTTCTCTGGTGCCTTTACCTTTCCTAAAGCCAAACTGATCGTCATCTAACATCTCCTCATTTTTCTTCTCCATTCTTCTGTATATTATTCTTGCAAGCAACTTGGATGCATAAGCTGTTAAGCTGGTTGTGCGACAATTCTCGCAGTCTCGGAATTGTCTGGATGATATTTATGCCAAAGTCAGATGGTATGTCTCTAGAGTAGTACATTCTACAGACCAACTTTAAAAGTCGTATTGCTGTCACTGCCCGAAATGAATTTGGAAATTCTCATGGAATGTTGTCTATCTCGTTTGCCTTATTTCATCTTAAGTCCTCCAAGGCCCTTTTAAATTCTGATTCTACACACCAACTTGAATAGTCGTATTTTTGCCACTAACCCAAATGATTTTGGAAATTCTGATGAAATGTTGTCTTTCCCCTTTACCTTATTTGTTCTTAAGTCCTCCAAAGCTCTCGTAAATTCTGATTCTAATACTGGATCCGCTGTCTCCCCTACATTGACTTCCTATTTATATATTCCTAAGTTACTTCCATTTCTGTATTCTTGAATTTCTCTGAACGCTTTTGAACTTCCTTCTGTCATCCATCAACGCAAGTATTTCTCCAGTTACCTATGGTTTCCTCACAGTTAACTTCTTTGTACGTATGTTTTTCCCAATTTATGTGTTTGAAATTTTTAGGGATTTCCACTCCTCTTCAACTGAACTGCCTACTAAACTACTCATTATCGCAGTATCCATAGAGAACTTCAAGCGTATCTCTTCATTCGTTAGTACTTCCGCCTCGCACTTCTTTGCGCATTGATTCTTCCTAACTAGTCTTTTGAGCTTCAGCTTATTCTTCATCTCTCCTTAATTGTGGTCTGAGACTATATCCGCTCCTGGGTACGCCTTACAAATCAGTATCTGATTTCGAAATCTCTGCCTGACCGTCTCCCGGCATTTTACAAATATACCTCCTCCTCTTCTGGTTCTTGAACAAAGTATTCGATATTACTAGCTGAAATTTATTGCAACAGTCAGTTAGCCTCTCATTCCTAGTACCCCGCCCACATTTTCCCCTAACACTTTCTTCTACTCATTTCCCTAAAACCGCATTCCAGTCCCGATGACCATCAGATTTTCATCTCCCTCTACGTACTCAGTTGCCCCTTCCGTGTCCTCATATACTTTTTCTATTTCTTCATCTTCGACTTGCGACGTTAGTACGTATACCTGAAGTACTGTTATCGGTTTCGGTTTGCTACTACCCGAACAATATTAGTGATTCTGTGCTCTGTGCAAAACGTAATCATTGTTTTGGTGTAGTATTGTCTTGAATTCTGCTGTGGCTTAACTCATGCCGTTGATCTAGAACAACCTGGGCTAAAGTACACTCACAGGGTACCTGGCTTTTTCGTGGCATGCTGCTACTATCAATTCGTTGATGTTGGTAGTAGCCAATCGGGTGACAGTAGGCGGTAGACAATGAGACTCGCTCGATCTTGTAATGTTGGTTGTTTCCTATTATGTCACGGTTTCCGGGGCTGTCGTTACGTTGTCACCTAATATCACAGCGTAAATATCTGTGAGAGAAACGCACAGCTTTGAAAATCACAGTCTTGGTTGCTTCAAATATTTGGCTGTTTTATCAGAATATACAGTGGTCAGACAGGTGATGGTTAGGATGGGGCCTAACAGCAAAGCTTAAACAGAGTACCTGCTAATTTCATTTACGAAACAAAGAAAATTACGGACAAACAGACACTGGCTTGGAATATCTGAATCATGATTTCTCATGTCCACATCGAATCATTCATCACGCAAACAGTTACCTGGTGCAACACGCAACGAAAAGGCCAGGTACAGCGTAAGTGTATTTTTCCGCTCCTGTGCCGTAACGAAATTCACAACGCCGCATTCCAACAGGAAAAAAAAGTTTTCCAGGTTATTCCGCGAGCGCGGCATTTTTATATCCCGACTCCGCGACTTTTCACGCACCACTAGCGCTGCTACCAGTACGTGACTCACAACGCCGATGTCAGCGCTGCTCCGAGCTAGTCAGAGCATGCAGGGACAGGATCTGCAGATAGCCTGTGATATATTTTCCGCGAAGCCTGTACCTTCTCATTACACTGACTATAGTATCCTCGATTGGGAAATGTGTTTTCTTGTACTGATCTATAATTACATTTGTTATTGTAATTCTGCTATTGCAACTCGGGATGCGGACTGGTCTTTGTCGGAACATTGATATTCCACATTCCTCTGTAGCCTATGACATATCATTCGCGATGTGTCTCCAACATTTATGTTCCCAAACGCGGACAGGCGAATAGTGGGATTAGTTTGTGACCCTGAAACAAGTGTTCGAAAAGTTATAGCTGCTGACTGCCTCAGACATGGTCGTGGAAGGACAATTCTGCATAGGCAGTTATCATAACACTTGATGCGTCATCAAGTGCTCTGCCAAAAGCCCAACATTCGCATTACTGTTTTTCCCATTGGAGGTGTTGGCGAAAGAAAGCACTTATCCACAGTTTAGTGAGAATTAGTCTGATAACGTTATATGTAGTTGTATCAGATGCACAACATGTTGCCTGCAATTAGTTCCATCTGAACTGCTAGAAAGCATTAGTAGGTTATATGCAGTGTTTCCCTTTACATTATTTATATTCTTGTCTGTGGATGAAAACAGTGGCACACCGTTGCTTCAACATGATACCAGAACCAACCCTGCGGCCAAGTGAAGCTCATTCGACGCTGTTACTAAAGCTCTGCATAGGGAAAACTTGCCAATGGCCGCAATTTTTGTCCGACAGCGCCGCTGGTGATAGATTGACTTTTGCAGCATATTTAGCCGTGTATAATAAAGAAGTGCACTCAGCCGTCTACTGCACTGCTAAAACTGCTCAGTGGCTTCAAACGGAATGTGTCGGATATTTAGCAACAAAGAGTCTCAACAAACTGAAGATAAATGAGTCGAAACGCATTTGTTGTAACGAGCATGAAACACAGTTTTTTCCCTGCTATCCTTTATTAATAGCGAAAGCAGATTTCGCAGTTCTTGTTGCGGTATCGGGTTTGAACATCTGTTTTCGTAATTAGCGTTACATTGATGCTATCCAGTAGTCATCAGGAGAAGAGGGAACCAATATTAGATCGCTAATTTAAAGCTTGTAAGTAGGCTGTTTAGGTTTTTTTTATGTTGGTAACGCCACGTAGCCCTCTGTATGAAAATCACTGACTGAGCTGTGTGCAATCTGTGGCTGGTTGGACTCATTGTTGGAATATTCGCCTGTGTAGTGTTGGGCAGTTGGGTGTTAACAGCGCGTGGCTGTGAGCAGTTGGAGGTGTGCCCCCAGCGGTGGTAGATGTGGAGAGAGAGATTCAAAGTTTTGAGAGGTTACTATAAGCGGACGATCTGGACGTGTGTCCGCCAAAAAAAAAGGAAATTTGTAAAGATGGATGTCATATATATATATATATATATATATATATATATATATATATATATATATATATATATGATGACTTTTGAACACTATTAAGGTAAATACATTGTTTAGCCGGCTGCGGTGGCCAAGCGGTTCTAGGCGCTTCAGTCCGGAACCGCGCGACTGCTACGGTCGCAGGTTCGAATCATGCCTCGGGCATGGATGTGTGTGATGTCCTTAGGTTAATTAGGTTTAAGTATCTCTACGTTCTAGGGGACTGATGACCACAGATGTTAAGTCCCATAGTGCTCAGAGCCATTTCAACCAAATACATTGATTGTTCTCTATCAAAATCTTTCATTTGCAAACTGTGCCTATCCGTAGTTAGCGCCTTCGGTAGTTAGGATCTTTTATTTAGCTGGCAGTATTGGTGCTCGCTGTATTACAGTAGTCCGAGTAACGAAGATTTTTGTGAGGTATGTGATTCACGAAAGGTATAGGTTATTGTTGGTCAGGGCCATTCTGTTGTAGGGATTTTTGAAAGTGAGATAGCGTTGCGCTAAAAATATTGTGTGTCAGTTTAGTGATGATCAGAATAAGTAAAGAGAAAACTGTCTGAGTACGTTGAGATATGCTCAGCTGTTTTAAAATCAAATAACGTAGTTCACTAGCACAGTCATTCATAATTTTTCTAAGGGGACGTTTCAAGCTCTAAATCGACTTACTTCTTGTTCCTGCTACTCGGTACAACGAAAATTCGCTCAACGTCTCTTTTGTTAAACGAAATAAAGCATTGCATTCAAATATATATACGCAGTACCTTAGTATATAGAATTGATAAACGTACCTTTATGATTGCGCATGCTTTATATTTTTGTCAGAACTATCCCACAAAACTTTGTCTGCAAATGGTTCTATGACATTAGGAGAATGGTTACGAAAGTACAAGATAGTACAATATTTTTGAAATGTGTTCGAATAAAACTGGACCTACCATCAAAAGAAGGCTGTAGCAATCAGTAACAACTGTATTCGTGTTAATACACTTTAGATTAGCAGCCAGCTTACAACAGTAGTAATAGTGTTCTGGTAAGGTTAATTGTCACTGATTGAAAGGTACTTGCCTGTGCATTTTTTTTTCTTTTTGTACATTATATTGTGTGCAACAAAGTACAACTTATTATTGTGAGCATCGTAAATGTAAGTTTAAACCATAGTATACAGTCAATCACGTCAAATTTTTTATCAGTCATGATAACTTTGTTCGGCCCTCTCACTATTTTTCGTTTTATATGCTAACAGTGGCTGTTTTATCTCTAAGATTTCTATTTTGTAATTAAATTACCATTAAACTATCCTATTAGCTCTTCTGACAGTATTTCGCTGTTCAGATGGAATCGAAACTAGATAACAGAAATGTAAAAAACCTACAAAGACAAAAGGCCAGAAATGAATCAAATTAATTGAATGATTAAGTCGAGTTCCTGCAACGCTTCCCATTGCGACTAATATTCTCCTTCTTGTTGAATATCTCCCTTCGGAAGGAATTCTGTACAGTTTTCCTCCCTTTTTTGCCTCGAAACGAACAGCCAAAAGTACAGCTCTGAGGCATCATTGTATATAAAGCTTCGAAGATACACAAGACTTCCTATGCTTCGCACGTAACGCTTGGGCCCAAGTGGCTGCTAATATCATATGACGCGGTTTCAAGAAATCCTGAACTGTGGACGGCAGAAAACGCAGGGGAAAAGGACGGCCATACATTCCTTTATACAGACCTTTATCTGTTACTCCGCCGCCAAAAATCTGCGAGGTCCAGCGGCAGATGTATTTAAGTTTTAAAAACGGCTTCCCTTGAGCTCACTTGTTGCTTGTTCTTCTTCTTCCTGTTCAGTGATCTCATGTACTTGTTGGTCATATTTATGGACTTTGTAGTTACCATTCATAACGTAAAGCCTAACTGAATATTTAATAACTTGTGTATTTGTCTTAAAAAAGAAGTTGTACAGTCAGGTGCTGCCAGCAAGATATGTCTTCATCTTTTTCTTAGTGTTGCCACTTCTCACGATAAAAGTTAATAATTGTGTGTGTTTATGTTAATGATGCATTGCGCTCTGTGCTTCCATTACTCAAATGAGATCTCACATGTGAATAAAACGAGGTATAAAAGTTAGTAGTATATAAATATAATGTAATATGTACCAGTCAACGACTGTAAGTTTGTTACAGTCACTGATTTATTCTACGTTGTAACAGCAGAAAAATGCTAGAGGGTTAGCGTTGTTTTGTCCAATGTTAGACATTGGGGGGTTAGCAGTTTTTTTGTTATTTGTCTACAAGACCTATGGTTATTTATGTTTGGGAAGGAGCACAATCTACATCCATTTAAAGGGAAGTAGGAAGCAAGAGACAATGTTAGTCAAGCTGAAACGTTAGGTAAATGCAGAATTTTCAAATGTTTCGTTTTCGAAAAAGAGGCGGATAAGCAATTCCTACCGCCTTAGAGTTTGGTGGAAAATATGATGAGTCCCATCCTATCAACCAAGAAAGGTACTTATATGTTATACACCACCTATAAATCATTACTATTTTGAAAGCCTTTATGCAAATAATAAAGAAAATGAAGATTCGAATCTGCTTTATTAATATTGTGGCTACACTTAACACTCATAAAATTCCTTCCCTTTTGTGTATATTGTATATATTGAATCGTAGTTTAGTTTGTGATGGAATTTTGATTGTCTAGATTCTGTTTGCTAAAGCAAAAAATAAATAAATAAAATTAAAATAAAATTAGAACACGGAATTTCAGTAACATTTGATGTATTAATTCAGCCACTATCAGTTTAACAAGTAATGGTTGAAAACACTAACACGACTTTCTTTACACAAGAATGGAAAAACTGGTAGAAACCAACCTCAGGGAAGATCAGTTTGGATTTCGGAGAAATGTAGGAACTTCCGACTTATCAGTTAAGGAAAGGAAAACATACGTTTATAGCATTTATAGATTTAGGGAACGCTTCTGACAATGTTGACTCGAGTATTCTCTTTCAAATTCTGAAGGCAGCAGATGTAAAAATAAATGGAGTAAAAGGCTATCTACAACTATTACTGGAATGAGACGGCAATTATAAGAGTCGAGGGGCATGAAAGGGAGGCAGTGGTTCAGAAAGTATTGAGACAGGGTTGCAGCCTATCTCCAACCTGTACACTGATCAAGCCATAAAGAAAAAAAAAATTGGAGTAGGAATTAAAGATTGAGGTTTGACGATGACATTGTAATTTTGTTAGAGAGAGCAAAGGACTTGGAAGAGCAGTTTAACGGAATGGACAGTGTCTTGAAAGGACGATATAAGATGTACGGGGGTTGTTTTTTAAGTAAGGGCCGTTCGCGCGTATAGTCCCGTAGTTCGCGCGCACGCCGCAACAAGCCACCGCGCCACTTGCCGGCATCCTTCCCGTTCACACTGATGCAAGTTGCAGCTCTGTAGCTGACGTGTACGCATCGCTGTGCTACTTTATAATGTTTACGATTATTGAATCGCCCGCCGCGTGTGAGATACGGTCAGTGATACGTTTTTTGACCGCGAGAAGCCTATCAGCTGCAGAAATTCATCGTCAGTTAACAGAAGTTTATGGCTTGAATGCAATGAGTGAAGGTAAAGTGCGTCAATGGGTTAGAGAGTTTAAAAATGGCCGTCAAAACGTCCATGACGAAGAACGCTCAGGCCGGCCCTCTGTGATCACTGATGATTTGGTGGCTGCAGTCGAAACAAAGATTCGTGAGGACAAAAGATTCACAATTTCCACTCTTTCTTTGGAATTTCCACAAGTTTCAAGATCGGTTTTGTACAAAATTGTGTCTGAAAACCTAAACTTTAAGAAACTGTGTTCTCGGTGGGTACCCAGACTCCTCACAGAGGACCACAAAGGGAAGAGATTTGCCACTTCATTGGACTTTTTGATTCGTTACGAGGAAGAAGGGGATGACATGTTGAGTCAGATTGTCACTGGAGATGAAACATGGGTGTCCCATATCACTCCCGAAAGCAAGCGACAATCGATGGAATGGCGACACACAACCTCACCCGTCAAGGTCACAGCCTAACAGACGCTGTCAAAGCGCAAGATTATGGCAACTGTGTTCTGGGACCGGCGTGGTGTTTTGCTAGTGGACTTTATGCCACGAGAAACGACAATCAACTCAGATGCCTAATGTGCAACTCTAAAGAAGCTCCGCAGAGTAATTCAAAACAAAAGGCGCGGCATGCTGACAAAAGGAGTTTTGCTCCTGCACGATAACGCTAGGCCTCACACCTCTCAAAAGACTCGGAATTTGATTGATTCTTTTGGCTGGGAACTTTTGGACCATGCACCATACAGCCCCGACCTTGCTCCTAGCGATTTTCACCTTTTCCGGTACCTGAAATACCATCTTGGCGGGCAGCGCTTCAATGACGACGATGAAGTGAAAGCGGCCGTGAACTCTTGGCTGTCGGAGCAGGCGGCCAAATTCTTTGAAGAGGGAATTAAAAACTTAGTTGTACGGTATGACAAGTGCTTAAATAAACAAGGCAACTATGTAGAAAAATAGGTAAAAGTGTGTAGAATCAGAAAATAAAAGTTTTTTTACGAAAGTATTTGTATCTTTTTAAAAAAATAAAAACGGCCCTTACTTAAAAAAAACAGCCCTCGTACATCAAGAGAACCAAAAACAAGAAAATAGAATGTAGTCGAATTAAATCAGGTGATGTTGAGGCAATTAGATTCGGAGAGGGGACACTTAATGTAGTAGAAGAGTTTTGGTATTTGGCAGGAAAGTAACTGGTGACTGCCAAAGTAGAGAGAATATAAATTTAGGCAAGAAAATCATTTCTGAAGAAGAGAAGTTTGTTAACATCGAAAATAGACTTAAGTACTTGGAAGTATTTTCTGAAGATATCTGTTTCGAGTGTAGCTGTATATGTAAGTGAATCATGGACGATAAACAGTTTAGTCAAGAAGAGAACAGAAGCTTTTGAAATGAGATGCTAAAGAAGAATGTTGAAGATTAGGGGGATAGACCACGAAACTAATGAGAATGTAGTAAACAGAATTGGGCAGACAAGAAATTTGTGGCACAACTTGACTAAAAGAAGGGATCGCTTAATAGGACAATTTATGAGAGATCAAGGCAGGAGGAAGTGGGGGAGGTAAAAATCGTTTATGGAGACCGAGAGATGAATACAGTAAGCTGATTCAGAAGGAGGCAGGTTGCAGTTGTTATTCGGAACTGAAGAGGCTTGCACAGGATACAGGAGCATGGACTTTGCATCAAACCAGTCTTCGGACTGAAGATCACAGCAATAGCAGTACAACTGACCTTGTTACGTTATGAATAGTACTGTAACAGCTTTTTTGTGTTTAGAGCCTCTCGGGTACGACTGTCCAACGAAAATGTAAGACAGTAAGAGTGATATATTTGTTCTCGGACGTTTCCAGCTGCTTATTGATGAAGACACCGCTAACTCAGAATAATGCGAACAGTGCCACAAGTAAACAAATTTTTACCTGCATGACAGATCACATAGCTAGAAATTGTGTCACCCTCTGTAAAATAAATTTGCTAATAATTTCAATGTAATTTAGGATTTACTGACTTAACTAAACACAGATAGTCAATCGTGCGCTCTCGTAAGTAACTATTGTCTGCCACTGCCACCTCTAGTTTCTTCTAAGACAACACCCACAAGATCTTTAGGTTACAGCATAAGTTTCATTTATACATGAGATGATATTCAAAGGGAGCAAAATTAATGTAATATGGTAACCACAACGTGATGAAACAAGTCGTCAACCTATCTCGGAAGGCATTATGTTGAATTTCGTTTCAATGTGTGGCTGGAAACTGTAAGATTATTTGCACGTCACACACTGATGAACACTTTAGCAGGTGCTTTTTTCCTACTATTTCCGTGTGGTCTAATGCACACCGTATAGGATAAATTTACCGTTAGAGGAACTGAGCGATTGCAGTTAATGTACAATGGGAGAGCTCCCTCCCCATTTTCTACAAACGGCATGAGAGTACCAATATCATACAGTCAGTTGTGGTAATTGATCGATGAGGGTCACTTATTTGGCTTCCCCGATTACCTAACTTGATAAGGTCGGGGGGTGGACGGTTATATTCGCATATACCACACTCAGCAATAGCATGCACTAGTTTCAGGTGCATGTTTTCATGAACGCGATCAAATATGAGTACAGTTAGGTGTGTTTGGACGAGTTAGTGATTACTGCAGTAGGTAGGCTGAATGTTGTTTAATAACGGATGGCCTTCTTTTTCTTGGGCATTTGCTCCGCACCGGTGCAGTTCCGGCATCGGCACGTTTATTGACGGATTTGTCATGGGTATTTTAATGGGTGACGAATGTTCTCGCTGTCGCCACCCCTTTACTCACCGGGACAGACTGTGTCTACGCCACCTGTCTGTGGGCAGTTTTATTCACGTGAGTGTGAATGAAAATTTTATAAATAGTAACTGAGGTGGGACTTGCGTACAAGCCTGGTATTCTCTCAGTGCAATGTGGGAAACCGCCTAAAGACCACATACAGGCTGGCCAGCACACCGTCCCTCGTCGTTCGGTGTTCGGTCTTCGGCCGCCGCGCCTCTTATCCCGAAAGCGGCGCTGTAACGCGCAAGACTAACCTGGCAGGCGTGTGTGATATCGGATGACAGAAGCATAAAACACTCCTGTGGTGACAGACTGCTATCACAGAACACAATGGTATACATTTTAACTTTGTTTTAGAGAGCGAGTTGGTGCAATGGTATGGAACTGGATTCACTTCCTGGAGGAAGAGGCTTAAATCCTCGTCCGACCATCCAGAAAGCTCCTCGGTGATATCACTTAATCGCTTGAGGCAAATGACAGGGCGGCTGATCTGAATGTGTATAGCAAATTTCCTTCCTGAACCTTCAATAATCCAAACCCCTGTTCCGGCACAATGATATCTTTGAACTGCCCTAACAGATTTGACTTACTAATGGTCTAACAACTTTTCCATTGTACTTGATAGTGGCATAAAAGCCGAAATCTGGATAGTGCAAAAGATAAATATAATGATACACAGTCAATGGTAGTTACTCCTAAAAATACATATATCTTTTATTGGTATGCCCGCAATTAGCCTGAGATACAGTGTATTTCTAGCTGATATAAAATGTTGTCCTAGTATCAATACGTGCAAAAAAATTTTACGTAGATTGATTTATTAGGTTTCCAAAAACAATCATAAAAAATCGCATATATTATAGACTGACAGAATATAATAGACCATCAAAAAAAAATTTAACCGCTGAAGGTATATTTCTGTTTACTTGAAACTGACCAGCTGACGTCCCAACCATCAACTTCTCCTAAGATGGACATACAAACATTACAGGCATGGAAGAAGTTGAAGTAGTAGCGGAACAACAGCTCAATTTCCACAAAGTCCAGAAACAATCCTCGAAAGATATCAGAAGAGTGAAAACGGCAGACAACAAAGGTGGATTAAATTAAATCGAGAAAGAAGACAAACAGCATAACAGATTTCTACTGAATACTCGGGGATAGTATAAACGGTTATGAGCTGCTTCAAAATTACAGGCATATCTCTAGAAACAAATATTAAATAAAACTGCAAAATTCTTCAGATATGCTTTGACAAATTCTTTCAATTCAAGAAGCCAGGAAAACGGTACAAAAGCCAGATTTGAAACAATCCACTGTCACAGAGGTAGACGAAATTATGAAACAACTAAAAAACCGTAGACACGGAGACTCAAAGACCAGAACATCACAACAAAATTAAAAACACTCTATCAGAGATTATAGCTGAAGAGGATATCTTTCACGAATGATAACGCGCGTTGCACCAACCTCTGCACAAAAAGGATGACATAACGTACCGTAATAATTGCAGTGGCGTCTCATTATTACGGGTGACCTAAAAAATTCTTTCCAGGGCATTAATCAACACACTAGAAACACAAGATGATACAGAGATGCATGAATACCAATCAGGATTCAGAAGAGAAGAATCATGTATTGAACAGATTTGGAACCTGTGAACACACCAGAAAGATGTGACAGACGAACAACGCCGTAGTCACATTTGTGGACGTTACGAATGCCTGCCGCTGATGACCAAACAGTTGAGCGCCCCTCAAACCAAACCGAACCAAACGAAGGTCTGTGCCTCCGTAGAGGCCGACTTCCTTTGATGCTCTAGAAGAATATGGAACAGGCAGAAAATCTAGGGCTCTCTTTCAACAGACACAACATAAGATATAAAAGTTTTGTAAGAAGCCTCAGAACCATTCGAATTACACTACTGGCCATTAAAATTGCTACACCAAGAAGAAATGCAGATGATAAACGGGTATTCATTGGACAAATATATTATACCAGAACTGACATGTGATTGCATTTTCACGCAATTTGGCTGCATAGATCCTGAGAAATCAGTACCCAGAACAAGCACCTCTGGCCATAATAACGGCCTTGATACGCCAGGGCATTGAGTCAAACAGAGCTTGGATGGCGTGTACAGGTACAGCTGCCCATGGAGCTTCAACACGATACCACAGTTCATCAAGAGTAGTGACTGGTGTATTGTGACGAGCCAGTTGCTAGGCCACCATTGACCAGACGTTTTCAATTGGTGAGAGATCTGGAGAATGTGCTGGCCAGGGCAGCAGTCGAACATTATCCAGAAAGGCCCGTACAGGACCTGCTACATGCGGTCGTGCATTATCTTGCTGAAATGTAGGGTTTCGCAGGGATCGAATGGAGGGTAGAGCCACGGGTCGTAACACATCTGAAATGTAACGTCCACTGTTCCGAGTGCCGTCAATGCGAACAAGAGGTGACCGAGACGTGTAACCAGTGGCACCCCATACCATTGCGCCGGGTGATACGCCAGTATGGCGATGACGAATACACGCTTCCAATGTGCGTTCACCGCGATGTCGCCAAACACGGATGCGACCATCATGATGCTGTAAACAGAACCGAAAAAATGACGTTTTGCCATTCGTGCACCCAGGTTCGTCGTTGAGTACACCATCGCATGCGCTCCTGTCTGTGATGCAGCGTCAAGAGTAACCGCAGCCATGGTCTCCGAGCTGATAGTCCATGCTGGCAACGTCGTCGAACTGTTCGTGCAGATGGTTGTTGTCTTGCGAACGTCCCCATCTGTTGACTCAGGGATCGAGACGTGGCTGCACGGTCCGTTACAGCCATGGGGATAAGATGCCTGTAATCTCGACTGCTAGTGATACAAGGCAGTTGGGATCCAGAAGGGCGTTCCGTATTACCCTCCTGAACCCACCGATTCCATATTCTGCTAACAGTCATTGGATCTCGACCAACGCGAGCAGCAATGTCGCCATACGATAAACCGCAATCGCGATAGGCTACAATCCGACCTTTATCAAAGTGGGAAACGTAATGTTACGAATTTGTCCTCCTTACACGAGACATCACAACAACGTTTCACCAGGCAACACCGGTCAAGTGTTGTTTGTGTATGAGAAATCGGTTGGAAACTTTCCTCATGTCAGCACGTTGTAGGTGTCGCCACCGGCGCCAAACTTACTGCGAATGCATCATTTGCATATCACAGCACCTTCTTCCTGTCGGTTAAATTTCGCGTCTGTAGCACGTCATCTACGTGGTGAAGCAATTTTAAAGGCCAGTAGTGTAATACACAAGGCTCAAAAAAGGAGATGGGATCTCATCGTTTTTATTCAACTTGTTCTTCGACGAAATTATCAAACAATAGGAAGAAAAAATAAAATGTTTTCAGTTAGAAAGAACACCTAAAAAACAAAGCAATCATAAAATGCCTGGCATTTGCAGATGGAAAAAATGGACATAAAATCCTCAGAAAATTTTTGGAGCAATGCACAGAGATACTGTACGGACAAAGAGAGCAACAAATGAGTTACATGAACACAAATACTTAAAGACATTATAAGAAAAGGTCGCCTAACATTTTATGGACACACACATAGAGTAATTAACAAACCAACAAAAAGGATTTTTGGTGTAGTAAAGAATTCGATTAAAGAAACCCACAGACTTCAACAAATAAGGACCTAAAACAAGCAAGTAGCAACTGAAAAATGGAAAATGACAGAAAGAAATTCAGAAAAAAATTACGTACAGATTTGATGTAAAGAAAGGAAGAAAACATCGAATCACGAACAGAACACAGGAAAATGGAACACAGTCAAAGAATGAAGAAGTTCTGGGACTTGGAGAAGAAAGAAACAATAAAAATATTGAATAATCGGCTAAAGTCCAAGCGTAAGCCTTGTTGTATGTTGGAAGCGCTATAGGCTGTGTTAATATCGGTGACAGTGCTCTGCGCCCTAGGCAAGAGGTTCTGTAGTTGGAAGGAGTAGCAGTTAGCGAGTGGATAGAGAAGTGTATGGACATGTTTTTCTTTGTGGAGACTCTGTGTTCGTAGGACATTCATTATTAAGTGAGACGCAAGAAAATGTAAAATGAGGATGGATGTTGTTGGTAATGTTTGGGTTGTGGAATTATTGACAACTATATAATTTTTAGAACTGGATGTCACATGCTCTTCAACAAAATCTTTCTTTTGGTAACCATATGCCTCCTAGTAACTAGAATTTATAGTGGTTAGAATCTTTTTATTTAGCTGGCTGTAGTTGCTGCTTGCCGTAATTGCTGTAGTTCGTGTTATGAAGATTTTCTCTGAGGTACGTGACTTACGAAAACAAGAAAAAAAATGGTGTTCGTGATTGAAATGAGTTTAGGCAATTCACAGAGTTGTAGGTAGTTTCATATTCCTTTAATTTAATATTTTTGGAATTTTATTGTTATTAGGAGTTCCTGCAATTCAGGGCCCTTCTTTTGTATTAATTATTGGAAGTCGAGTTGTCATTGTATAGCAGTCAGATTGCGTAGGGCTTGTATATTGTGGGTAATAAATGAATAGGTTAAGTTTGAGTTGTCTTCAGGGAAGATTCTGTAGGTCAATGTTTAAATGACAAAAATAATGAAACATATTAGTTTCACAAGGTCACTGTCTTAAGGGCAAAATTAATAATAATAATAATAATATTAACAATGGTGACAAGTATAAAAGTGGATATGTGCTTCTGTTCGTTTCATCCAATGGTCTATTGCTTCCTCCTAATCAAGAGCTCTAACATGAAATTTTTCAGATTACTTTCGTATTTCTGCAGGTTTCCAAGAGATTTCTTTAACGTGCCTGAGTTTCCCTATTGCTGTTACAAATGCCCTGCAGTTTCCAAATGACACCTTACTCTCGATAATGAAAAGTCTAAGTTTTATTTCTGACCGAAAGCAGTGGTGTCATGTTTCCTCTTTTGGTAGCCTCTCGAAGGTTTATCCACATCAGTGCCCGTACTATCTACACGGCTGCAATCTCAGAACGCCGTTTAGTGTAACGGAGTCTGCTGTGCAACAGTCCCCAAGGAGAAGCGAGGAGCGTGCTTTGCACCGGTAAAGCAGAAAAGAAAACCCAGCAGTGAGCAGCAGGAGAATCTGCTGCAAGGTCGCTATCGCAAACACCGTCCGCTTTCATATGACTGCGCCCTGGCGAGAGTTCAGCGATATTGCGTTTGGAACGGCGCAGCGATGAAGCAACAACCATTCAGTTGTAGCGTCGCGCCAAAGAGACAGTACACGTAAGGTGACACTACAGCGTTACACGTTTCTTGCGATATCCTCTGACGCGACGTGCTTTCTTCGCCAGCTACTCCGAGTCTCAGGACGAAACGTTCTTTTAAGAGACTAAGTTGAGAAAGTCTCGACACTTATTGAATATTTACTCATTAGTAACTTCTGTAAATGCATAATGTAGTCCGCTAACGTTGATTTTCTTTTATAGGGAGTTTACAATTTCTCTCAAGTGTGCTCATTGCTAAAACATATACGAATTCCGTAGCAATCCCGCGTTAAAAACATTAGCTGTATCTCTTCTTCCACCGATGTTCTACATTCACTTGTTCCACTATCATATCATTGAAAAGTGACAAAGTCAAGCTGAACAATGAAAACTTTTTTTAGTAACACCTCAAGAAGAAATATTAAATATCTGTCGGTTTATACCCTAAGGTTAAAGAATTAAGATCGTAGCTAAGTTCAGTTACGACTGCGTGAATAGCGAATGATATTAAGAAGATTTCCCAGTCATATCAGCTAAATCGATAACAAAACGAAAGCCTAAGTAACGGCTATTCGTTACTGTAAAAGTTCGTTGGTGATTGTGCTTCAATTTGCGCTGATCACGAAGTAAGCTAACACTTTATCCGCGTTTAAGTTCTCTGGTGGCGAAACCTCACATGACTAGACGAAGAGACGCAGCAGCGCCACATATTTGATGCTTCGGAAACCAGACCTCGCTAACCATGTTTCTGACATGTTACCAAACTATCTTTGCAATAACCATAATTTAATATATATCGATCCTCTTACAACTGAATGAATCTCCTCACTCTGGTCACTGTCCAATCTTACAAAATATTCTATCATACATATTGTGGTGAATATTAATCAAAACTTGATAAAGTGCCATCATGTACAACTATTAAAACAACAAAACACGAGTGATTCATCTCAAAGCAGGGTGCACTTTCCTGCTCCTTTTCATCGTGCCCTTGGTTTCTGCGAGGGTTGGAACTTTAATAGTGGCAACTATTGATTTACAGCTCGTAAAAAATAAATACGTGTTTCATAGCCTTATTTACCTTCAAAGTAGTCGCCAGCATTCTTTATAACCCGTTGACAGCGATGTGGAAGTCATAGGACACTCTTAGCAGTGCCAGTTGTGTTGACGTTCGAGCGGCGTGGTCTGTTGCCAGACGAATTTGTAGCAGTTCTGAAGCGAATGCCGCGAAGTGTTTCCTTCAGTTTAGAAATCGAGTTGAATTCACGAGGTCATAAATCAGGGGAGTGCAGTAGGTGGTATAGCACTTAGCAGCCCCATCAGTCGAACCAAGCAGTAACAGCTTGCACCCGTCTGGCAACGGGTTATACACAATGCTGGTGACTACCTTGAAGATCAGTAAAACTTTAAACCCGTATCTACACTCCTGGAAATGGAAAAAAGAACACATTGATACCGGTGTGTCAGACCCACCATACTTGCTCCGGACACTGCGAGAGGGCTGTACAAGCAATGATCACACGCACGGCACAGCGGACACACCAGGAACCGCGGTGTTGGCCGTCGAATGGCGCTAGCTGCGCAGCATTTGTGCACCGCCGCCGTCAGTGGCAGCCAGTTTGCCGTGGCATACGGAGCTCCATCGCAGTCTTTAACACTGGTAGCATGCCGCGACAGCGTGGACGTGAACCGTATGTGCAGTTGACGGACTTTGAGCGAGGGCGTATAGTGGGCATGCTGGAGGCCGGGTGGACGTACCGCCGAATTGCTCAACACGTGGGGCGTGAGGTCTCCACAGTACTTCGATGTTGTCGCCAGTGGTCGGCGGAAGGTGCACGTGCCCGTCGACCTGGGACCGGACCGCAGCGACGCACGGATGCACGCCAAGACCGTAGGATCCTACGCAGTGCCGTAGGGGACCGCACCGCCACTTCCCAGCAAATTAGGGACACTGTTGCTCCTGGGGTATCGGCGAGGACCATTCGCAACCGTCTCCATGAAGCTGGGCTACGGTCCCGCACACCGTTAGGCCGTCTTCCGCTCACGCCCCAACATCGTGCAGCCCGCCTCCAGTGGTGTCGCGACAGGCGTGAATGGAGGGACGAATGGAGACGTGTCGTCTTCAGCGATGAGAGTCGCTTCTGCCTTGGTGCCAATGATGGTCGTATGCGTGTTTGGCGCCGTGCAGGTGAGCGCCACAATCAGGACTGCATACGACCGAGGCACACAGGGCCAACACCCGGCATCATGGTGTGGGGAGCGATCTCCTACACTGGCCGTACACCACTGGTGATTGTCGAGGGGACACTGAATAGTGCACGGTACATCCAAACCGTCATCGAACCCATCGTTCTACCATTCCTAGACCGGCAAGGGAACTTGCTGTTCCAACAGGACAATGCACGTCCGCATGTATCCCGTGCCACCCAACTTGCTCTAGAAGGTGTAAGTCAACTACCCTGGCCAGCAAGATCTCCGGATCTGTCCCCCATTGAGCATGTTTGGGACTGGATGAAGCGTCGTCTCACGCGGTCTGCACGTCCAGCACGAACGCTGGTCCAACTGAGGCGCCAGGTGGAAATGGCATGGCAAGCCGTTCCACAGGACTACATCCAGCATCTCTACGATCGTCTCCATGGGAGAATAGCAGCCTGCATTGCTGTGAAAGGTGGATATACACTGTACTAGTGCCGACATTGTGCATGCTCTGTTGCCTGTGTCTATGTGCCTGTGGTTCTGTCAGTGTGATCATGTGATGTATCTGACCCCAGGAATGTGTCAATAAAGTTTCCCCTTCCTGGGACAATGAATTCACGGTGTTCTTATTTCAATTTCCAGGAGTGTATTTTATACGAGCTGTAAATAAATAGTTGCCACTGTTAAGGTTCCAACTCTCGTGTGTAGTACTCAACAAATTTCAGTTGTGGACGACGTAGTTGGTGCTTTGTTTCATTTAAATAAAGTAGTGCTGAATTTGGCATATAAATATCCTGCCGATGTAAGCATAAATATATTTAGGAAACGTAGGCCCGATCGATACAATTTTAGTATTTTTTCGTGTAATATTCGTGAGTAACCTTTCGTACCTGCACTGTTGCTCTCCTAGGAGAAACATGCGCTGACAACGTCCGAGGTTCTGAAGAAATGCGGCAGGAAGCATGCAATCCTCATTTTTCCGTACGGGCAGTAGTTCATTCTGAGACGACCATTTTTCCCCACAGTGGTCGTTTCTTTCTGTCTGTGCTGTCACGCTCGCATAGAAAGCAGAAGTACTCGTGCAGCTGAACAGCATTCCTAGCAGATTTGCAGCTACCTTGAGATCTACGTGTGTACATCACTAGTATATGTGACTTATAAAGCCGAGATCATGGGTTCAGTTCCACCTAGCTTAGCAGTGTGGATTTTTAATTGTTAATTTATGACAGATGGCCCTGAAAGAAATTTGTTGCAATGTAGGATATTTGAGACTAAATTTGCTACAATACACAAACAGGTTCCATTCATTCACAATGAAATCACAGCTAAGATCCTCCGCAACGGATTAGGTATTACAAAACTATAGCGTTCTTTCTCGGAGAAGTATTTAAAGGAATCAGCATGATGCCCACAAAACTTCGGAAATATCCCTTCCTTGTAATGTCTAAGCCAAATGCCCAACCGATTCCTTCGACACACTGAAGACATGAAAGAGATCCCTGAGAACCCTCTGAGGCAAAAAGTCTGTCTCATTAAATCCACAGTGGGCTGGAAATCTTATGCCTGTGTGGGTGTTGGCTTGTTTAGTGTCTACGTATTGATGTTCACTCTCTTTGTGTTCTCAGGATTTAATTGCATCGTTGATTCTTCACTGTAACACACAGTCCTTACAGCGGAAGGTGAGTTATGATATTATCCAGTCTTCTTTGCTTGTTTTATTATTATTTTTTTATTTCAGGTATCTTTGCCAATAGAGTTTGTTGTTTGATTCATTGGTTCACTGCAAATAACGAAACTCCAATGAACGTGTGATGTGTCAGCAGTATAACATGTCATACTATTTGATGTGTGTGTGTGTGTGTGTGTGTGTGTGTGAGTATGCTTAATGAGGGAATGGGTGGGGCTCTTTCTTCTTTTCGTCACCAAACTATATCCTAAACAAAGTTCACAGCACTTTTTTACGAGGGGAATAGGTTTCGCTTTTCACATTTCAGAGTTAACTCGCCACAGAGACAGTAAGACCATTTACATTGTTTACAGGGTTCCTAGACGGTCATTACAAATGAAATTCACAACCTTAAAACACCTAGAACAACATAAATTGCTGCCAGAACTATCAATTCTGAGACAAGTGCCAACTAATACCCCACAACCTAATTCCTTTTTCCTTGTGTCACTCGTTGGTAATGCTTCCACATATCCTTCCCGTCCTATGTCTTTTCAACAACTATTCGAAATCAGTACCGACAACTTAGCTGATATACTTTTCGTGTTGACCTTTGTATTAAACGAGTATTGTGTTTGCCGGTTTACCTCTTTATTACAACTCCCGGCAGTGAAGAATTTCGGAATAGTGTGGAAAGTCGGGCAAGTCCTCTAGCAGTGTTTTCGTCATGCCTAATTGCCCTCTGGTGTGAAGCATCTGGTTAAACATGTAATAACGCCCTTTACGATAGAGCGTGAGAGTGTATGCACGAATGCAGAATTTATTTCCAGAATGAGATTTTCACTCTGCAGCGGAGTGTGCGCTGATATGAAACTTTCTGGCAGATTAAAACTGTGTGCCGGACCGAGACTTGAACTCGGGACCTTTGCCTTTCTTTCAGGAGTGCTAGTTCTGCAAGGTTCGCAGAAGAGCTTCTGTTAAGTTTGGAAGGTAGGAGACGAGGTACTGGCAGAAGTAAAGCTGTGGGGACGGGGCGTGAGTAGTGCTTGGGTAGCTCAGTTGGTAGAGCACTTGTCCGCGAAAGGCAAAGGTCCCGAGTTCGAGTCTCGGTCCGGCACACAGTTTTAATCTGCCAGGAAGTTTCAAGTTTCAGAATTTATTTCTTTGTTGGAGAGTTAGTTTCTCTCTCTCTCTCTCTCTCTCTCTCTCTCTCTCTCTCTCTCTCTCTCCTTCCGCCCCGTGGATGGACTGAGAATCAACGGCATCAGCTGAGTCTTCATCGATCAGTAGGCAGCGTAACAGGAGGTGAGAGGAATCTCGTAAACGCATCAGGAGTTCCTGTGTGTCAGGAAGCGAGATAGATATCCTTTCCAAGCAACGTCGTTTCTAAAAGTTCTTATATTAGTCAGTCTCTGAGTCCTCGCAAAATTTAACGAGACATCATATACGCTCTATTGCAAGCTCAATATCACAAAGGATATATTTTTCATTTGATTAACAAACATGTGAACACAATCATGATGTCGGCCGGGGTGGCCTAGCGGTTCTAGGCGCTACGGTCTGGAACCCCGCTAGTGCTACGGTCGCAGGTTCGAATCCTGCCTCGGGTATGGATGTGTGTGATGTCCTTAGGTTAGTTAGGTTTAAGTAGTTCTAAGTTCTAGGGAACTGATGACCTCAGAAGTTAAGTCCCATAGTGCTTAGAGACATTTTGAACAATCATGGTAAACAAAATTATAAAGTGTCAAAAAGAAAAAAAAGTGTATAGGAACATACATCTTCTTCCATACACCTTTCATGATTACACCATACTTGTTTTTGTCGCGAATGGTAAAACACTTAGGAAAACGTTTTAATATCATACTGCATTAATAACAGAGACGGTTAGTTTTGTGTATCAGACGTTTCGGCTGGTTACTAAACTCATTAATATAGGAGAGGGAGAGAGAGCGGACCCACCCACCTTCGAATGAGACTGTCCTTGTCGTTTCTTATAGTACCGAAGCCTAGCTCTGCTAGACAGAGATTGCAGGTCAAGGCTAGACTTGAAATTCAACACTATAAATGTGGTGTAAGGCACTATATAAATTATAAAGAGTGAATATTTCTTTGTACTGACAGTTCGATTCAAAGACCACAGGATCCCGATATCTGTCAAATGTGTCAGATATAGCATTAAGAGCACCAAGGATGTCGTATTTAATTTTTCTAAAAATTTGTGAAATATTCATAGTATTAGTATAAAGGCAAACAGAAATAGTCAAATAGCCTCTACGTGCTTGTCCTACAGCCGGTAATAGTGTTACGGCCTAAAGTCAAGCGCCGGCACGCCAGTCAGGAACGATAGAGAAGAGATGGCTGTGAGAAGACGTCAGCCAATCGCAGGCTGACCGAACGCTCTCCAGGACGACAACGAGACAGCAGCGGCCACAATGCGAAGAGGACATAAGCGCCGCCCCCTGACTGGTCACCACCCAGTTCTACAACAATTTCGAGACTAGCAGTTTGGATAGAAGCGTCAGCTCTAATCATTTGCTTGTGCCGTCTATACAACAAGGACTTGGGAACTGTTATACTGAAGAGATTCCTTATTTTGTCTGTCACCCTTCGCTTGCGACACATCGGTGCAACACAAAGTTAAGTTTCGTATTTCTTCATTTTGCAATAAAACTCATTAATACGAATTGTTTGAATTTTGTCTAGCGATCCGAGAAAGCAGGTTTCCTAGACACCCCATATTTGACGACTAGGCTGGTTTTAAAAAATAGAGTACAAACTACTTCCCTAAATTGTTCAGTCCACAGTGCGCGCTATGTCGAGTCTGTATCTATGTCTCATATGTTGTGTCGCGCGACTGAAGCAACTTTGTCCTACAGTTCCATTACAGTCGACACATACCTTTTCAGGTGGTGCGATTTTTCTGCCCATTGCTGGATTTGCAGAAAATAATATGTCTAGTGCTGTCTTAATTATCAAAATGGAACGGCATTTACAATAACTATTTGCAGACAAGTAAATAATATATGTTGGCTAAAACAACCATATTGAAATTCTTATTTTTGTTTTACCACGTGATTTAATTCATGGAATAAATTGATTGAAATAGGTCTGGATGAATCCTAGTTTACTTAGTACATATTCATGTGTTCCGGTGTTCAGTTAAAACAAGTTTACTGGTCAGACAGCGGGTATTCACTTCCGACTACTACGCCAAAATTTAGATCGACTAAGATGTAATTCTCTACAGACGAATGGAAAAACTGGTAGAAGCTGACCT
This sequence comes from Schistocerca cancellata, assembly GCF_023864275.1. NCBI lineage: Eukaryota > Metazoa > Arthropoda > Insecta > Orthoptera > Acrididae > Schistocerca > Schistocerca cancellata. Next base: position 613,134,168 of record NC_064630.1, on the reverse strand, counting down.
CGGGGAAGATCAGTTGGGATTCAGTAAAATGTTGGAGAGAGAGCTTTTGACAACGCTGATTGGAATATTCTCAAATTCTAAAGGTAGTAGGGGTAAAATACAGGCAGCGAAAGGCTATTTACGGTTTGTACAGAAACCAGATGGCAGTTATAAGAGTCGAGGGTAAATGAAAAGGAAGCAGTGGTTGAGAAGGGACGGTTGTAGCCTATCCCCGATGTTATTCAATCTGTATATTGAGCAAGCAGTGAAAAAAACACCAGAGAAACTTGGAGTAGGAATTAAAATTCATGGAGAGGAAATAAAAACTTTGAGGTTTGCCGATGACATTGTAATTCTGTCAGAGACAGCAAAGAACTTAGAACAGCAGTTGTACGGAATGGACAGTGTCTTGAAAGGAGGATATAAGATGAACATGAACAAAAGCAAATCGAAGGTAATGGGATGTAGTCTAATTAAACCAGGTGATGCTGAGGGAATTAGATTAGGAAATGAGGCACTTAAAGTAGTAATTGAGTTTTGCTATTTGGGGAGCAAAATAACTGATGATGGTCGAAGTAGAGAGGATATAAAATGTAGCTTGGTTCTGGCAAGGAAAGCGTTTCTGAAGAAGAGATATTTGTTAACGTCGAGTACAGATTTAATTATAAGAAATCTTTTCCGAAAGTATTTGTATGGAGTGTAGCCTTGTATGGAAGTGGAACATGGACGATAAATAGTTTAGACAAAAAGAGAATAGAAGCTTTCGAAATGTGGCGCTACAGAAGAATGCTGAAGATTAGATGAGTAGATGACATGACTAATGAGGAGGTATTGAATAGAATTGTGGAGAAGAGAAATCTGTGGAACAACTTGACTAGAAGAAGCAATCGGTTGGTATTACAAGTTTTGAGGCATTAAGGAATCACCACTTTAGTATTGGAGGGCAGCGTGGAGGGTAAAAATCGTAGAGGGAGACCAAGAGATGAAAACAGTAAACATATTCAGAAGGATGTACGTTGCCGTAGGTACTGGGAGATGAAGAAGCTCGCACAGGATAGGGTACTTTGCAGAGCTGCATCAAACCAGTCTCTGGACTGAAGACCACAACAAGATGTAAGCAGCACTTCGATTTGGCATTGCACCCTATCGTGTAAGGACTAAGGTAGTGGAGATGAGGCAAGGCTACTCGCCAGACAAATACATTCAGAAAACTAATTTATATTCACTGTTAGGAAATTTCTGTCAACTTGAGGCACTGCTGAAGGAGACGCGTTAGTGACGTTGCAACTGAGAAGACCCCAGGCCGAACATGTCGTCTGAACGCAAGTTTATGGTGTATGCCCATGCGACGCTAGCTGTGGGTTCCTTTCGTTCACCATATCGCGAGTGGAACACGCAAGAGAATTGAATCCTGTGAGTAACACTTTGTCGCAAATGTCAGCTAACTGTTGTTTAAATTACCAAACACCATGTGATCTGCCTGTGCTGTTGTAGGTCTGTTTACCTATGAGGATGTCTTGTATAGCTTCCCTGCCAGGATACAAATAAGTTTGTTTTTTTTTCAAATTTGTTGTGCCCTTGGTAATATCATTGTCCATTGCGCTAGGGTTCAAGAAACTGTTTTCACGTAAGGTTAATGGTTCCCTTAGTTGATTGCTAAACTTATGCATTTGGATAAATTCTTTAATTCGTAACTCTGAAACATTATTATTGTTATTTTTATACATTTCTTTTATTGTGTCTACCTTACCTGTCTCCATGTTCTATGACAGTTTACCAAGGCCATGTAGACTGCTGTAGATTGGATAAATGTAACAAATCAACAAATCAACAGTAGCAACACAGACACAGGCCACCCTTTTGAAATCGAAGACAACCTTGAAATCATCATCATCATCATCATCATCATCATCATCATCATCATCATTTAAGACTGATTATGCCTTTCAGCGTTCAGTCTGGAGCATAGCCCCCCTTATACAGTTCCACAATGATCCCCTATTCAGTGCTAACATTGGTGCGTCTTCTGATGTTAAACCTATTACTTCAAAATCATTCTTAACCGAATCCAGGTACCTTCTCCTCGGTCTACCCCGACTCCTCCTACCCTCTACTGCTGAATCCATGAGTCTCTTGGGTAACCTTGCTTCTTCCATGCGTGTAACATGACCCCACCATCTACGCCTGTTCGCCCTGACTGCTACATATATAGAGTTCATTCCCAGTTTTTCTTTGATTTCCTCATTGTGGACACCCTCCTGCCATTGTTCCCATCTACTAGTACCTGCAATCATCCTAGCTACTTTCATATCCGTAACCTCAACCTTGTTGATAAGGTAACCTGAATCCACCCAGCTTTCGCTCCCATACAACAAAGTTGGTCGAAAGATTGAACGGTGCATAGATAACTTAGTCTTGGTACTGACTTCCTTCTTGCAGAAGAGAGTAGATCGTAGCTGAGCGCTCACTGCATTAGCTTTGCTACACCTCGCTTCCAATTCTTTCACTATGTTGCCATCCTGTGAGAATATGCATCCTAAGTACTTGAAACCGTCCACCCGTTCTGACTTTGTTCCTCCTATTTGGCACTCAATCCGTTTATATTTCTTTCCCACTGACATTAATTTCGTTTTGGAGATGCTAATCTTCATACCATAGTCCTTACATTTCTGATCTAGCTCTGAAATATTACTTTGCACACTTTCAATCGAATCTGCCATCACAACTAAGTCATCCGCATATGCAAGACTGCTTATTTTGTGTTCACATATCTTAATCTCACCCAGCCAGTCTATTGTTTTCAACATATGATCCATAAATAATATGAACAACAGTGGAGACAGGTTGCAGCCTTGTCTTACCCCTGAAACTACTCTGAACCATGAACTCAATTTACCGTCAACTCTAACTGCTGCCTGACTATCCATGTAAAGACCTTTAATTGCTTGCAAAAGTTTGCCTCCTATTCCATAATCTTGTAGAACAGACAATAACTTCCTCCTAGGAACCCAGTCATATGCCTTTTCTAGATCTATAAAGCATAGATACAATTCCCTGATCCACTCGTAACACTTCTCCATTATTTGCCGTAAGCTAAAGATCTGACAACCTCTAAAAGGCCTAAACCCACACTGATTTTCATCCAATTGGTCCTCAACTAATACTCGCACTTTCCTTTCAACAATACCTGAGAAGATTTTACCCACAACGCTGATTAAAGAGATACCTCTGTAGTTGTTACAATCTTTTCTGTTTCCATGTTTAAAGATTGGTGTGATTACTGCTTTTGTCCAGTCTGATGGAATCTGTCCCAACTCCCAGGCCATTTCAATTATCCTGTGTAGCCATTTAAGAGCTGACATTCCACTGTATTTAATGAGTTCCGACTTAATTTCATCCACCCCAGCCGCTTTATTGCACTGCAATCTATTGATCATTTTTTCCACTTCCTCAAATGTGATCCTATTTCCATCATCATTCCTATCCCATTCTACCTCGAAATCGGAAACATTACTAATCGCATTTTCACCTATATTAAGCAACTCTTCAAAATATTCCCTCCATCTGCCCAAGGCATCCACAGGATTCACCAGCAGTTTTCCTGACCTGTCAAAAATACTTGTCATTTCCTTCTTACCTCCCTTTCGAAGACTGCTAATTACACTCCAGAATGGTTTTCCAGCAGCTTGACCCATAGTCTCCAACCTGTTTCCAAAGTCTTCCCACGATTTCTTCTTGGATGCTGCAATTACCTGTTTTGCTTTGTTTCTTTCTTCAACATAACTTTCTCTGTCTACCTGGGTTCTGGTATGTAGCCATTTTTGATACGTCTTCTTTTTCCTTTTACAGGCTGCCTTGACTGTATCATTCCACCAAGCTGTTTGCTTCATCCTCCTTTTACACACTACTGTTCCAAGACATTCTTTAGCCACTTCTAGTACTGTGTCCCTGTACCTTGTCCATTCCTTTTCCAATGACTGTAATTGACTACATTCAACTAACTGGTACCTTTCTGAGATCGCTGTTATGTACTTGTGCCTGGTTTCCTTATCCTGAAGTTTCTCCACTCTTATCGTCCTACATATGGACCTGACCTCCTGCACTTTCGGCCTCACAATCCCAATTTCACTGCAGATTAAATAATGATCAGTGTCATCAAAGAATCCCCTGAATACACGTGTGTCCCTCACAGCCTTTCTGAATTCCTGATCTGTTATTATATAGTCAATGACAGATCTAGTTCCCCTGCCTTCCCAAGTATACCGGTGAATGTTCTTATGTTTAAAAAAGGAGTTTGTGATTACGAAGCCCATACTGGCACAGAAATCCAAGAGTTGTTTCCCGTTCCTGTTGGCCTCCATATCCTCTCCAAATTTACCCATGACCTTTTCATACCCTTCTGTTCGATTTCCAATCCTGGCGTTAAAATAACCCATGAGCAGAACACTGTCCTTGTCCTTTACGCTAACAACTACATCACAGAGTGCCTCATAAACACTATCCATCTTATCTTGATCTGTCCCTTCACAATGCGAATATACTGACACAATCCTAATTTTCTTGCAAGACACTGTCAAATCTATCCGCATCAGTCGTTCGTTTACATACCTTATTGCAACTACGCTGGGTTCCATTTCTTTCCTGATGTAAAGCCCTACACCCCATTGTGCTATTCCTGCCTTGACTCCTGACAGGTAGACCTTGTATTCTCCCACTTCCTCTTCTTTCTCACCCCTTACCCGAATGTCACTAACAGCTAAAACGTCCAGCCCCATCTTGCTTGCAGCCTCTGCCAGCTCTACCTTCTTCCCAGAGTAGCCCCCATTGATATTAATAGCTCCCCACCTCATTACCATTTGTTTGCCAAGTCTTATCTCAGGAGTCCCTGGTTTGTCAGTTAGAGGTGAGACTCCGTCACCTCCAAAGGTCCGAGGCATTTTGCTCTGATTGTTGCCAGCATCATATTTAAAGTACCAGGGAAGCAGGTTGCTAGCCTTACTTGCCCCGAGTCCCATTGGGTTTTACCCCTAACGGCTGAGGGACTAACCGGTGGATTTGGTAGTCTTTGCCGTATGAACACAAAGGTGACCACGACTCAGAATATGTCCGATATGCCCAGACTTATTCCAAAGTAACTGGTATCCTGACTGTCGGGACCACTTACTTGGCCACTCATACGTTGCCCGTGGTTCATGAACTAGGACATGACTACAGGAACCCACACCCTGAATTTGCACAAAATTAGAAAAAGTAAAAGAACTGATACCACGGAAGACATTAAAATTTTCTTTCATTACACAGAATATGGAGATAATATTCTTAATGAGGTAAACAAATTCACACGTCAGAGCTCTTCTATAGTCTTGAGCCAGTTCTAATACAAAAATTTAAGATGCGCCTGGCTCAAACAAATGACTTCTAGAATGTCGATACCTATCCACACGCTTCAAGGCTGCCATAATGTATTAAGTGTATAGTGTTTACATGTATGTAGAAAATTTTTTACATTGAATTACATCAGGAAATACCGACAAAACAAATAGTGCAATAGTGTTATGTTACATAAAAGCTCCGCCATTGCACCAAAGTGCAAACGAAGCTTTGGGACACAAAAATCACGAAATCACGAGAGAACAACTGTCATGATTTTCGCTACATGACAATGGACGAAAAACTCTCTGCAGCACACAGACGGTGTATTGCAATCGCAATAAACAGTGACACACTGCCCCACACCAGCAGAAGACGTCACTTGACATAAAATTCTGGCAACCAGTCCCCCAACCCCCTTCCCTCCAAATACCACAACTACCTCTTCAGCAGCGAACAGTAAACAGAATGTTATATGTTAATTCAGCTTAAGACAGTTGATTTTTAAGTAATAATTATCTGCATGTATAAACACCTGAAGATTATCGGAACAGGCACGAAACGCGTTGCAGTATTCTTTTTTTAAAACTAAACATAAAACAAATAAAATTGACTTCTAGCATCAAATAAAATAAATAATTCTCAGGCAGAGTCACAGCCCCAAAAGTAGCCATTATGGCCACAGTTCTATAGTTTACCAAGTGTTGAAGCAATTCTCACTTGCGGACCGAGGCTATGGTGTGTTGTGTGTAACACTGCCCGTTTCCTTAATTGATCTTGGTGCAGCTGAAGCACGTGATGTTTTTGTATTTATGGTTGAAGCCTCACGACTGTAACATCGTCTAAGTTCAATCGTTTCTGTGTAGCACTGACCAAAAAATAGAAAAAACTCTTTGAGATACATATTTTTTGGGGCTTGACCCACTCACTCCGAGCTTCTTTCTCCCCATCCTTCTAGAGTTACTAGAAGAAGTTCCGTTTACTTCCAGGGAACGCAGTGATAGAAGAGATAAAATACGGCCTCTACTTAGTAACGAAAAGAGATTAATGATAAATTAGGACATATTCACAGCATTTGGCAATGAACAGTATATTAACATCTAAATCCTGAGACGAAAGCACAGGATCAAAGTAATTTACACAAATGTAACAGTACCAACCGAACAAAGGCATGCAGGCGACACTGAAGACGAAACCCCAACTTAGAAACGTCTGCATCCACTAAAGCGCCACAAGAACACACCTGACTTATTTCGACAGTGAACTGTGTGCTCCCCACAGTGAGACATTACGGTAATGAAATTGCTCAACGTCAGGACGTACAGTCGACTTAACAGGTCCACGACGCTCTACACGCTGCTTTAAGGAAATCGTTCTATTTGGAGGCCACGCTGCTGATTATTCATGGTGACGTCAGACGTAATCAGTTAAAGTGCTAGCGAGAGCTCTATTCACGAAATTCCTCGTTTCAACTCTGAAGCAACTTGTTAGAATCTGCCAACGCAGCGTTTCTGTTCGATGGTCTGGGAGCTTGGTTCCCCCTGGGAAGTTGGAACTTTGTTAGAGAGAGATAACATGATTACTCCAGCTGCTGAAGATCTTAAATACCATGTATGATCGCAGTCACTGTTTTTACCTCAATGCATACAGCAGCAGTGTTGTTGACGTGTTTCACAAAATACTGGAGGTACACTATCAACTATTACGCGCTTCTCCACAGATGCATTGGAGTCATCCCTGTCTGGAAGCTCCAAGAAAAGCTTTGCGCATGATCGTATGTGGACCGTGCCTAATAACTATATGTACCAGTATGTTTTTATTTCAGCTGTTTTATTCATAGCAAACACCACAAAAACAAGACATTGAAATAATGGATTGCTCAAATGACGAGGCTCTATGAAACCTTATAATCCGATCCACAACCCCTCTCGTTAACAAGCTGCCTGAACCTTCTCCAATCAGGAAAATGCAAGTTTTTGTGAGATTCCTGACATCAACGATGCATTTATCCCAATTACCTGTTTCAGTGATTATTCACTAATTTTATAAGTACGACTCACGTTGGCAGTCACCTACATAGCGAAGCGCTTTAATTGTGCCTTCACTTATAGCTTTCGATTTGTAAATCAATAGGTGTAATATCGCATAAGCTGTGTATGACTGCAAAATATTTTGTACTTAGTCCTATGAGAAGAATATACTCACACAGAACTCTAAATAAGACCAACTCATTCGAAAGTTTGAATACAATGGTAATATATTGAACTTATTGTGATTTAATGACACAGTAGTTAATATTGCAGAGAAAACTGGACAGGAATTATTTTTATGTTCCATGATATGAATTAAAAGCACAAATAGTAACAGATGAAAATAATGATATTCTGAAGTATTTTTAGAAAGAGTGCTAGAAAATGATCGAATTCAGAAAAGAAGTAACAGAAAAGAAGCCAAACCGATAGTGTGGATATCGGCAGGGAAAGAAAATTTTCCAATACAGAATTTGTTCAGCTTCACAAGAATGGAAACAGTCAAGATTTAAATGAAATATTATAGATCAATCAGCCTCCTTTGTGTAAAGTATGAAATATAGTCTAAAAATTATCACCAACCGCTTAGAAAAAAACATTGGATTATAATAAAAGAAAAATATTCCTTTAGAAGGAGATATAGTAGTACCTACCGACTAAAAGTCGTAAAAGAAGCTATAAATGGAGCAGTGACTACAAAATACCCCTTTTCCTGCTGTTCATACATCACAGGTAGGCTGTTTCCTCAGTTTCAACGAAGTCAGTAAGAGCCCTAAAAAAAAAAAGAAATGCTGATTTATACTGTGTTAGTGTGCTCAAGAATCTACAGTAGAAACCAAATTTTACGAGGTGGTCTCGGCCTAGAAGACCTTGATTAAACTAAGAACTTGAATAATCTTGAGGTTAAAGAACAACACATAACTGAAAATAGGCATTTTAGACAGAAAGTCCATGTTTGCGTGAGAGAATTGGAACACAGGACGTAGCGGGTATATATGCAGGTACTTGTATTGGTGTTTAGGAATGGTGTACTGATCAACATTACCTCACTATTTACTTCTTTTGTAGACTAATAATTGTAGCTATTAGGAGTAGTATGCTTTTAGGTTGATTAGTACCTCCAAGCACATGTTGCAAGAGAAAGCCATTAATGCTTATTTTCCCCTGGGCAGCAGGTCAGATGTTGAAGTGCGGCACGAGGACGCAAAACGTTTAGTCTATACTGAAAGGTGTAGTCCACTTGGTGGTGCTGTTATGGCCATGCATAAAATGTCACAGCCACGCAGAAAACTAGATTGCAAAGTTTGTGACTTGTTTATGGGAACGAAAACTGATCGACGCAGAGGAAACACAACCAGCTCACTGATATGTGAACAAATCAAAGTATCAAATATAAAAATATCTGCACTTGTAACCGCTACATCGTGCTTATGGCAGGGGATGGTGTTAGGAGCAGCTCGCTACGTGTGATAATATCTTAGAAGCTAACGTATCGACCGGCTGTGTCCCTTAAGATGGGCTTCAAACACTAATATCTTTAAATACAAATGTTAATAAAAATTAAATCACGTTTCATAAATAAAACGTCAGAAGGAGTGTCTCTGTAATTTGGAATAACTCCGACTTCATTCCACTACAGTGAACTTCGTGTTTTTCTAAGCAAAGTACGGGGAGAAAGTTACCGAGTGTATACGAAGAAGTACGAATCAGGCAGACTTTGTGTAGTAGACTCTGTAACGCGCCAAGTCAGTCTGTCGAAACTTAGACGCGATCCAGCAGTGTTCCCAATAATTTCTTTTTCCAAGTTAACTTTGTCAGTTATTATCAGAAATGTATTTCTGTAAAGTTCATGATCACATCCTTATTTTTCATTTATTATCTCCCGCATTCCTATCAGAAGCTACAGTATTGGTTTACACCACAAAATCGCTATTGTATACGAGAAATACCATCAGTAGGGTTCTAGGAAGAAGCCTCCCCAAAGATTATATACACTCCTGGAAATTAAAATAAGAACACCGTGAATTCATTGTCCCAGGAAGGGGAAACTTTATTGACACATTCCTGGGGTCAGATACATCACATGATCACACTGACAGAACCACAGGCACATAGACACAGGCAACAGAGCATGCACAATGTCGGCACTAGTACAGTGTATATCCACCTTTCGCAGCAATGCAGGCTGCTATTCTCCCATGGAGACGATCGTAGAGATGCTGGATGTAGTCCTGTGGAACGGCTAGCCATGCCATTTCCACCTGGCGCCTCAGTTGGACCAGCGTTCGTGCTGGACGTGCAGACCGCGTGAGACGACGCTTCATCCAGTCCCAAACATGCTCAATGGGGGACAGATCCGGAGATCTTGCTGGCCAGGGTAGTTGACTTACACCTTCTAGAGCACGTTGAGTGGCACGGGATACATGCGGACGTGCATTGTCCTGTTGGAACAGCAAGTTCCCTTGCCGGTTTAGGAATGGTAGAACGATGGGTTCGATGACGGTTTGGATGTACCGTGCACTATTCAGTGTCCCCTCGACGATCACCAGAGGTGTACGGCCAGTGTAGGAGATCGCTCCCCACACCATGATGCCGGGTGTTGGCCCTGTGTGCCTCGGTCGTATGCAGTCCTGATTGTGGCGCTCACCTGCACGGCGCCAAACACGCATACGACCATCATTGGCACCAAGGCAGAAGCGACTCTCATCGCTGAAGACGACACGTCTCCATTCGTCCCTCCATTCACGCCTGTCGCGACACCACTGGAGGCGGGCTGCACGATGTTGGGGCGTGAGAGGAAGACGGCCTAACGGTGTGCGGGACCGTAGCCCAGCTTCATGGAGACGGTTGCGAATGGTCCTCGCCGATACCCCAGGAGCAACAGTGTCCCTAATTTGCTGGGAAGTGGCGGTGCGGTCCCCTACGGCACTGCGTAGGATCCTACGGTCTTGGCGTGCATCCGTGCGTCGCTGCGGTCCGGTCCCAGGTCGACGGGCACGTGCACCTTCCGCCGACCACTGGCGACAACATCGATGTACTGTGGAGACCTCACGCCCCACGTGTTGAGCAATTCGGCGGTACGTCCACCCAGCCTCCCGCATGCCCACTATACGCCCTCGCTCAAAGTCCGTCAACTGCACATACGGTTCACGTCCACGCTGTCGCGGCATGCTACCAGTGTTAAAGACTGCGATGGAGCTCCGTATGCCACGGCAAACTGGCTGACACTGACGGCGGCGGTGCACAAATGCTGCGCAGCTAGCGCCATTCGACGGCCAACACCGCGGTTCCTGGTGTGTCCGCTGTGCCGTGCGTGTGATCATTGCTTGTACAGCCCTCTCGCAGTGTCCGGAGCAAGTATGGTGGGTCAGACACACCGGTGTCAATGTGTTCTTTTTTCCATTTCCAGGAGTGTACATTAGACAATGAAAAATCAGTACAGTCGGGCGCACCCTGGGCAACGTTGCACATTAGCAGCGGCTGATTCTTCCACCACCGATCAACACAGAAGTAGTAATTTCCTAAAGGGCTTTTTTAAGACCACGTGTTGTGATCTCGATAAATATTGAGGGATTTTCGTGTGCCATAGAGACCTTACTGGCTGATTTGTGCGGAATATAAATGTGACATCTTTTTAGTACAAGAGACTCACCGAGGCTACAATAGCCATCGGCCCAAAATTGCAGGCATGGAACTTGTTCTGGAACGGCCCCATGATAAATACGCTGGTGCCATTCTCAGCAGACCAAACCTAAATATCACATCAACTTCGCTGACTGAGAGGGATGACATTGAGATTCTTTCAATAACTACGCCACTTCTGTATACAAGCCTCCCAGTGTCGACTTCACGTTTGAAGCACCTAACAACTTTAACTACCACGACGTAAAATGCATCCTACGTGATTACAACTGCCTAAGCACATCATGGGGATACCCAAAGTAAGATACCAATGGTAAAAAACTAGAGACTTGGCCAGACAGTCATGATTTTCAGCTAATTCATTACGCAAAGCCGCCGGCATTCTTTAACAGTGGTCGGTGGAGGAGAGACTACAAACCCGATAATATATTCGTGCCATCAAATGTTACTAAGAGCTGTGCCAAGATTATGGGTAAGCCCATCCCATCCACGCAACACAGACGTGTAATCTGCAGTGTGGATGCCATGGTAATGCCAGAGGAGGTGCCTTTCATACGAAGATTTAATTTTCAGAAGGACGAGTGGGAAAGATTCACCAACGAGCTCGACACAGAAATTGCCAAGATTCCACCGCAACTTGAGATGTACGATGCATTTGTCAAACGCGTCCTGACAGTTTCAAGAAGGACCGTCCCAAGAGAATGTAGTACACGTTACACACCAGGACTGACGGATTACAGCAACGAATGAACCGTACAAAGACCTTTTCGAGGTAGGTCCATTTGCTGAAGACACTACCGACGTTGGTGAGGAATTGCTGCATACTATTTCAGCAAATCGCAAAACTAAGTGGACCTCGTTGGTAGAGAACCTTGACATGAAATTAAATAGTAGGCGCGCTTGGAATCTCCTGAAAAACCTGAGCGGTGACCCAACGAAATCTAGAAACGTCACCACAAATAGCAGCAGACCAGATTGCAACACAGTTACTAATGAAAGGGGAGACTAAAACTCGGAGTACACGGGAGCAACTGGAACGAAGCCCAGGATGCGAGAACCATAACCTCCGAGAACCGTCCACCTTGGATGAACTAGACTCTGTCATTTCCACCTTGAAACTGAACAAAGCTGCTGGCATCGATGACGTCAAACTAGAACAGATCAAGAAGTTCGGCCGTACCACTCTGCAATGGCTGCTTAGAATGTTTACTAAATATGTATCAAGGTTATATATTCCCAAGCACTGGAGGAAAGCTAGTGTGGTTGCACTATTTAAGCCTGGTAAGGAACCAAACGACCCTAAAATCTTTCACCCTGTTATGCCACTGTTTCACGGTCTTCGAGCGTCTTATCCTTTATCGAATTAGAGGCATCCTCGAAGAAAAGTTCATCCCTCAACAAGCTGGAAAATCGTGCTGCAGTCAGATACTGAACGTCACTCAACGCATCGGAAATGGTTTCGAACAGGGTAAGATAACAGCAGTTGCCTTTGTCGACCTAACAGCTGCATACGACACTATCAACCACAGGAAGCCGCTGAGGAAAATTTACCAACTCACCACGGATTACCAACTAACATCCCTTATTGGTACTCTCCTACAGAACTGAAGATTCTAAATCTCTCTCCATGGTAAGATGGCGCATACCAAAGAATGGTTTACCTCAAGGCAGTGTGCTCGCTCCTGTGCTCTTCAATGTTTACAGTAATGCCAGCCCATACCGAAATATTCCAGGCTTTTCATCTATGTTGACGATACTGCAGTGGCTGCTCAAGGATAAACGTTTGAAGACGTAGACGAAAACACTTCTGCGCTAGATACGCTTGGCTCCTACTACAAAGCCAATCATCTAAAGCCAAATCCCAACAAGACTTAGGTGTGCGAATTCCACTTGAAGAGTAGAGAAGCTCGGCGGGAACTGGACGTTACATGGCAAGGCAAACGACTGGAGCACTGTTCAACATCAGTATATCAGGGTGTTACCCTTGACCGAACTATGTCCTTCAAGGAACATTGCCATAACGCCAGGCTGAAAGTTAGTTCACAGAAAAACATCTTGAGGAAGCTCACATCCACCGCCTGGGGAGCAAGCCCTCCCGTCCTGATAATTTCGGCTCTTGCTTTGTGTGTGTCCGCTGCAGAGTATGCTTCACCTGTGTGGAGCGCCTCCAGTCACACCAAACAGGTTGATATTACAATCAATGATACTGTCCGAATCTTGTAGGGATGTATGAAGCAAACTCCAGTCGATAAAATACACCCGATTGTTGGAATAGCTCCCCCCGCTATTACACTATTTGGCCTTTAAAATTGCTACACCACGAAGATGACGTGCTACAGACGCGAAATATAACCGACAGGAAGAAGATGCTGTGATATGCAAATGATTAGCTTTTCAGAGCATTCACACAAGGTTGGCACCGGTGGCGATAACTACAAAGTGCTGATATGAGTAAAGTTTCCAACCGATTTCTCATACCCAAACAGCACTTGACCGGTGTTGCCTGGTGAAACGTTGTTGTGATGCCTCGTGTAAGGAGGAGAAAGGCGTACCATCATGTTTCCGAATTTGATAAAGGTCGGATTGTAGCCTATCGCGATTGCGGTTTATCGTATCGCAACATTGCTGCTCGCTTTGGTCGAGATCCAATGACTGTTAGCAGAATATGGAATCGGTGGGTTCAGGAGGGTAATACGGAACGCCGTGCTGGATCCCAAAGGCCTCGTATCACCAGCAGTCGAGATGACAGGCATCTTATCTCCATGGCTGTAACGGATCGTGCAGCCACGTCTCGATCCCTGAGTCAACAGATGGGGACGTTTGCAAGACAACAACCATCTGCACTAACTGTTCGACGACATTTGCAGCAGCATGGACTATCAGCTCGGAGACCATGGCTGCGGTTACCCTTGACGCTGCGTCACAGACAGGAGTGCCTGCGATGGTGTACTCAACGACGAACCTGTTTGCACGACTGGCAAAATGTCATTTTTTCGGATGAATCCAAGTTCTGTTTACAGCATCATGATAGTCGCATCCGTGTTTGGCGACATCGCGGTGAACGCACATTGGAAGTGTGTATTTGTCATCGCCATATTGGCGTATCACCCGGCGTGATGGTATGGGGTGCCACTGGTTACACGTCTCGGGCACCCCTTGTTCGCACTGACGGCACTTTGAACAGTAGACGTTACATTTCAGATGTGTTACGACCCGTGGCTCTACCCTCCATTCGATCCCTGCGAATACCTACATTTCAGCAGGATAATGCACGACCGCATGTTGCAGGTCGTGTACGGGCCTTTCTGCATACAGAAAATGTTCGACTGCTGCCCTGGCCAGCACATTCTCCAGATCTCTCGCCTACTGAAAACGTCTGGTCAATGGTGGCCGAGCAACTGGCTCGTCACAATACGCCAGTCACTACTCTTGATGAACTGAGGTATCGTGTTGAAGCTGCATGGGCAACTGTACCTGTGCACACGATCCAAGCTCTGTTTGACTCAATGCCCAGGCGTATCATGGCCGTTATTACGGCCAGAGGTGGTTGTTCTGGATAGTGATTTCTCAGGATCTATGCACCCAAATTGCGTGAAAATGTAATCACATGTCAGTTCTAGTATAATATTTTTGTCCAATGTATACCCGTTTACCATCTGCATTTCTTCTTGGTGTAGCAATTTTAATGGCCACTAGTGTAGAAGGGATATAGCTGCCGATGTAGAGAGGGCTAAGCAAACTTATGATCTCCAACGTCCACTGCATGAGCCTGAGGCTGTAGTCCGACGACTGAAGTCGAGAAAGAGCTTCATCGCCTGGACTTAACACCACAGTCTAACCGCGTCACCGGGTGGAGGAGCAAGCTACCTCCTGATATCCCTGTAAAGGAAATGACTTGCCCTTCCCTATTTGGAAATCGGTCTATCGTCTTAGGGTGGGCGTTCCTTTTTGCAAGACTAACATACGAAAATGGGGAATTCTTCCAGTTGATGGAGATACATCCTCCAAGTGTGGAACAACACAAGATCCGGCCCACCTGCTAATTTGTCCTCTACTTGGACACCCCTGCACAACACAGGACCTGATCGAGGGAAACAACAGGGCCATCGGAGCTGCTACCTTCTGGAAATGCTGACCAGACACGGAAATGGATGAATGATCATCAGAAAAACTGCAACACGAAGCAAGTACCAGAACATCTAAATACTTACTCAAGAGGTTAATTCAAGCAATTCCTAACCTGACCTTGCCTCTATCAGGGACTTGGTTTTACACGGTGTACTCGTATGACACATGGGTCACTGTTCACGGGCGAAGCGTTTGCTTCTGCGTAATAGAATTGGGGAAAATCATGAGTGGGGTGTTAAAAAAGCCAGTATCTCAGTAGACAGTCCGCATACAGGCCGCCCACATCCTCAGTCGAAAATAATTCTAGCCACAGACTGGTGTGATGTATACTGCTGTAAGTTATTTTGGAGGTAGGGCTGTTGGCACCAGTGCAATCGAACACAGGCTACCCTACAGAGCTGGAAGTATGCCGTAACTTGTTGATTATTTTTCCGTTAGGGAAAACTTTATTTCAGGCATGCAACAGAACGTAAGATTTCGACATCTAGCGCTGTTCGCTCATGACCAGCAGTTTCACAGGAAAGCACACGGGATATCACACAACATTACACCATTTGGAACAGCTTTCAGTGAATTTAAACTAATTATTGTTTTTCCTTTCAAACATTAATCTTTGATGCCTAAATTACCTACAGGACGTAAGAAAAACTCAGACTTCATATGCAGCTGGGTAATGTAATAAATCCAATGGCGACAAGTGAAAATTTGTGACAGACTCAGACTCCCTCTTAACGAGAGCGGTCGCCTTAACCACTTCGGCTATCCGAGCACGATCCTCTTTTTCTCTTTCGGCCCAAATATTCAACTTGTCGCACACTACACATGCACACGACGACGAATGGTGATGACTTCAGTCCGGAAACGTACTGAACTACTGCAGAAACAAGGTGAGGCTGCGAGCAATGAGAGTAGTGGACAGTGGACACTGCGCTTGTGGTGTGTGAGAAGTTGAGAATCTAGGCTAGAAGGGAAGTGTGTTCAGGCAGCCGAAGCCGTTCATGCGACCAAGGTAAATCCAGGTTTGACTCTCGGTCTGGCACAATTTTTCACTAGTCGCCAATGCACTAATCTTTGTGTCCCTATATACACTCCTGGAAATGGAAAAAAGAACACATTGACACCGGTGTGTCTGACCCACCATACTTGCTCCGGACACTGCGAGAGGGCTGTACAAGCAATGATCACACGCACGGCACAGCGGACACACCAGGAACCGCGGTGTTGGCCGTCGAATGGCGCTAGCTGCGCAGCATTTGTGCACCGCCGCCGTCAGTGTCAGCCAGTTTGCCGTGGCATACGGAGCTCCATCGCAGTCTTTAACACTGGTAGCATGCCGCGACAGCGTGGACGTGAACCGTATGTGCAGTTGACGGACTTTGAGCGAGGGCGTATAGTGGGCATGCGGGAGGCCGGGTGGACGTACCGCCGAATTGCTCAACACGTGGGGCGTGAGGTCTCCACAGTACATCGATGTTGTCGCCAGTGGTCGGCGGAAGGTGCACGTGCCCGTCGACCTGGGACCGGACCGCAGCGACGCACGGATGCACGCCAAGACCGTAGGATCCTACGCAGTGCCGTAGGGGACCGCACCGCCACTTCCCAGCAAAATAGGGACACTGTTGCTCCTGGGGTATCGGCGAGGACCATTCGCAACCGTCTCCATGAAGCTGGGCTACGGTCCCGCACACCGTTAGGCCGTCTTCCT
Organism: Schistocerca cancellata; assembly: GCF_023864275.1. NCBI lineage: Eukaryota > Metazoa > Arthropoda > Insecta > Orthoptera > Acrididae > Schistocerca > Schistocerca cancellata. The sequence continues at coordinate 613,117,314 of NC_064630.1, read as the reverse complement.
CTCACGCCCCAACATCGTGCAGCCCGCCTCCAGTGGTGTCGCGACAGGCGTGAATGGAGGGACGAATGGAGACGTGTCGTCTTCAGCGATGAGAGTCGCTTCTGCCTTGGTGCCAATGATGGTCGTATGCGTGTTTGGCGCCGTGCAGGTGAGCGCCACAATCAGGACTGCATACGACCGAGGCACACAGGGCCAACACCCGGCGTCATGGTGTGGGGAGCGATCTCCTACACTGGCCGTACACCTCTGGTGATCGTCGAGGGGACACTGAATAGTGCACGGTACATCCAAACCGTCATCGAACCCATCGTTCTACCATTCCTAAACCGGCAAGGGAACTTGCTGTTCCAACAGGACAATGCACGTCCGAATGTATCCCGTGCCACCCAACGTGCTCTAGAAGGTGTAAGTCAACTACCCTGGCCAGCAAGATCTCCGGATCTGTCCCCCATTGAGCATGTTTGGGACTGGATGAAGCGTCGTCTCACGCGGTCTGCACGTCCAGCACGAACGCTGGTCCAACTGAGGCGCCAGGTGGAAATGGCATGGCTAGCCGTTCCACAGGACTACATCCAGCATCTCTACGATCGTCTCCATGGGAGAATAGCAGCCTGCATTGCTGCGAAAGGTGGATATACACTGTACTAGTGCCGACATTGTGCATGCTCTGTTGCCTGTGTCTATGTGCCTGTGGTTCTGTCAGTGTGATCATGTGATGTATCTGACCCCAGGAATGTGTCAATAAAGTTTCCCCTTCCTGGGACAATGAATTCACGGTGTTCTTATTTCAATTTCCAGGAGTGTACATGCAGGGTGAGTCACTAACTGTTGCTACCTTGAATAACTCCGAAAGTATGGTAGTAGCTGAAAGGTTTGTGGGGCAAGTGTTGCATGGGACCACAGGGCCCATAATATGACGTTGGTTTTTTGTTGCCAGGTGGGTCGAGTCAGTGATATGGTCAACTTTGTTTTTTTAAATGGGATGCTATAGTTTGGTATTTAATTTCTGTTAGCAACTACCGAGACGAATCCAATGAGGTGTAACAGTAAGGTCTTTCACGGTCAACAAAGACCAAAAAGGTGGCATGAATGTCCATTTGCAGAAGGTGTCCGAAATAATGACCATGGTTAACAATGCCGTGCTCCAATCATCTTATCATGGATTGAGTAGTATTCCTTATCACTTCGGCACTTACCGAAGCACATGCTGTGACAGTTATTTTTCGTATATCGTGCAAATAGTACATATTCGCCGAATACGGCATATCCATCTAACGTGCCACTGAAATGTAAACACTATTCGACGGTTTCGCAATACAAGAGTAATAGGAACGGTAAGACTAGTATCGTCGTATCAAGCGAATGTGAATGATGCTTTCCTTCAAAACACAAGTCGATGTGTTTCTCATTTACGGAGAATTGCAACGAAATTCAGTGAGAGTTAGAGATTTATACGCTGAAAGATATCCTCAACGTAATCACCCTACACGTCGTACCTATAAATATGTGTATGATAAATTGAGAACAACTGGATCTTTAACACATCGGAAACATATACGGCAAAGGAAAGGTACTAACAAGGAAACGCAGATATGGTACTCTTGCCAATGTGGTTTGAGATTCATGTGTTAGTTCGCGTCAAATCAGAAGGGAATCTCGCATGAGCCAGAGTAGTGTTGTTCACGTTCTGCATCGCCATAAATATCACCCTTACCACATCAGTCTCCACCAATGGGTCGCATTGAATTCTGCCAATGGGGCCAACTTCAGTTCCAGAGGGATGACACATTTAGTAATTTGATTTTATTTACTGACGAGGCTACATTCAAGAACCATGGAAATGTTAATTTGCATACCATGCATTATTGGGCAACTGAAAATCCACGTTGATTGCGGCAAGTTGCACACCAAAAACCGTGGTCGGTGACTCTATGGTATGGGATACAGGAGGACAGAATTATAGGCCCCTATTTCATTGAAGGAAATTTTAATGGTAGGAAGTACACCACATTCCTGCAAGAAACATTAGGTCTGTTAATGGGAGAAACACCTTTTAAGAACAAGGAACAGAATGTTGTATCAACACAAAGGGTGTCCGGCACATTTTTCGCTGGTGGACAGAAATGAGTTGCAGAGACAATTCCCAAATCGTTGAATAGGACGCGGATGTGATGTGTCATGGCCGGCTCGTTCGTCAGACTTGATGTCTCTGGATTTTTTCTAGTGGGGATTCGTAAGAGATATTGTTCATAAAGACGTTCCAACTACACCTGAAGATATGGGAGAGAGAATTATCAGAGGATGTGCTTCGATATCTGCCGGTGTGATACGGAGTGCCACTCAATCCATGTTAAGAAGATTGCAGCACTGCATTGATACCAATGGTCATCACTTGCAACACCTTCTGTAAATGGACGTTCATGCCACCTTTGTGATCTTCATTGACCTTCAAAGACCTTACTGTTACACATCATCGGATTCGTCTCGAGAGCCGCTATCAGAAAATAAGTACCAAATTTTAGCATACCATTTAAAAAAATGAAGTTGACCTTCACATCTCTGACACGGCCCCACCTAGCAACAAAAAATCAACGTCATATTATGGCCCCCGTCGTCCCTTGCAACATTGTCCAACAAATGTTTCAGCTATTATCATACTTTCGGAGTTATTCTTGGTGGCATTAGTGACTCACCCTGTATATGTACAGGGTGCGTCAAGAGGAAAGGTACACGATTTGAGGGCTGACGGTATTAGTATTTGTGAACAAATAAATTCAGGTGAACGTATGCCCTATTCCAAATGGTTTCCAAGATAGAACACACTTAATATCACTTTTGTACGTTTTTCTTTAATAACTCGCAAACCGCACCCTCCAGCGAAAACGTGTCGCAGTACAAAATTAAACTATATTAAATTTTCTACAAAGAAGATTCTATTCTTTTTTTTCTCTAGAAATAATGGTTTGTGTGAAGAGATGGCGGGAACGTTGAAAAACTCGCTCGTAGCGCATGCGCTGTACCTTGCATAGTTTTTTAGGCCAATTCGAGGTAGTTTCCCGACTTGAAAGACCACAAGTGTCGTGCATCAAACTGTTCGTCTTATCTTGCTCTACACTACTGTGTTACATTGATAGTACAGAAAATAAATGACAATGAATATTAAATGTGTTCTATCTCGGAAGCCATTCGGAGCAGGATGGAAGTCCATATGAAGCATTTTATTCAGTATCACTAATACTATCAATCCTCAAAACATATATATACAGGGTGGTCCATTGATAGTGACCGGGCCAAATATCTCACGAAATAAGCATCAAACGAGAAAACTACAAAGAACGAAACTCGTCTAGCTTGAAAGGGGAAACCAGACGGCGCTATGGTTGGCCCGCTAGATGGCGCTGCCATAGGTCAAGCGGATAGCAACAGCGTTTTTTTTTATGGGAACCACCATTCTTTATTACATATTCGTGTAGTACGTAAAGAAATATGAATGTTTTAGTTGGACCACTTTTTTCGCTTTGTGATAGTTGGCGTAGTAATACTCACAAACGTACAATTACGTGGTAGCACGTAATATTCCGTCAGTGCGGACGGTATTTGCTTCGTGATACATTACCCGTGTTAAAATGGACCGTGTACTATGTGTGTTGCTCGGTTTCCTGGACGACATCATCCAAGTGTCCGGACCGTTCGCTGAATAGTTACGTTATTTAAGGAAACAGGAAGTGTTCAGCCACAAGTGGAACGTCAACCATGACCTGCCACAATGATGATGTCCAATAGGTGTTTCAGCTGCTGTCGCGGCTAATCCGCACATCAGTCGCAGACAAATTGCGCGAGAATCGGGAATCTCAAAAACGTCGGTGTTGAGAATGCTACATCAACATCGATCGCACCCGTACCATATTGCGTGGCGACGACTTTGAACTTCGTGTACGGTTCTGCCACTGGGCACAAGAGAAATTACGGGACGATGACAGATTTTTTGCACGCGATCAATTTAGCGACGAAGTGTCATTCACCAACAGCAGTAAAGTAAATCGGCACAATATGCACTATTGGGCAACGGAAAAATCCACGATGGCTGCGACAAGTAGAGCATCAGCGACCTTGGTGGGTTAATGTATGGTTCGGCATTATGGGAGGAAGGATAAAATTGACCACCATTTTATCGATGGCAATCTAAATGGTGCAATGTATGCTGATTTCCTAAGTAATGTTCTACCGATGTTATTACAAAATGTTTCACTGCATGACGGAATGGCAATGTTCTTCCAACATGATGGATGTCCGGCTCTTAGTTCACGTGCGGTTGAAGCGTTATTGAATAGCATATTTCATGACAGGTGGATTGGTTGTTGAAGCACGTTCACCGGATCTGACGTCCCCGGATATCTTTTGGGGCGGGGGGGGGGGGGGGGATTTGAAGGATATTTGCTATCGTGATCCACCGACAACGCCTGACAACATGCGTCAGCACATTGCCAATGCATGTGCGAACATTACGGAAGGCGAACTACTCGCTGTTGAGAGGAGAGTCGTTACACGTATTCCCAAATGCATTGAGGTTGACGGACATCATTTTGAGCATTTGTTGCATTAGTGTGGTATTTACAGGCAATCACGCTGTAACAGCATGCGTTCTCAGAAATGATAAGTTCACAAAGGTACATGTATCACATTGGAACAAGCGAAATAAAATGTTCAAACGTACCTACGTTCTGTATTTTAATTTAAAGAAACCTACCAGTTCCCAACTCTTCGTCTAAAATTGTGAGCCATATGTTTGTGACTAATACAGCGCCATCTACCACAAAGCGAAAAGAGTGTTCCAACCAAAACATTCGTATTTCTTTACGTACTACACGAATATGTAATAAAAACGGGGGTTCCTATTAAAAAAAAGCAGCTGATATCTGTTTGACCTATGGCTGAGCCACCTAGCGGGCCAACCATAGTGCCATCTGGTTTCCCCCTTCAAGCTAGACAAGTTTCTTTCTTTATAGTTTTTACGTTAGACGCTTATTTCGTGAGATATTTGGTCCGATCACGATCAATGGACCACCCTGTATATACAGGGTGAGTCACCTAACATTACCGCTGGATATATTTCGTAAACCACATCAAATACTGACGAATCGATTCCACAGACCGAACGTGAGGAGAGGGGCTAGTGTAATTGGTTAATGCAAACCATACAAAAATGCACGGAAGTATGTTTTTTAATACAAACCTACGTTTTTTAAATAGAACCCCGTTAGTTTTGTTAGCACATCTGAACATATAAACAAATACGTAATCAGTGCCGTTTGTTGCATTGTAAAATGTTAATTACATCCGGAGATATTGTAACCTAAAGTTGACGCTTGAGTATCACTCCTCCGCTGTTCGATCGTGTGTATCGGAGAGCACCGAGTTACGTAGGGATGGATACAAAGGGAACGGTGATGGACCTTAGGTACAGAAGAGACTGGAACAGCACATTGCGTCCACATGCTAACACCTTTTTATTGGTCTTTTTCACTGACGCACATGTACATTACCATGAGGGGTGAGGTACACGTACACACGTAGTTTCCGTTTTCAATTACGGAGTGGAATAGAGTGTGTCCCGACATGTCAGGCCAATAGATGTTCAATGTGGTGGCCATCATTTGCTGCACACAATTGCAATCTCTGGCGTAATGAATGTCGTACACGCCGCAGTACATCTGGTGTAATGTCGCCGCAGACTGCCACAATACGTTGTTTCATATCCTCTGGGGTTGTAGGCACATCACGGTACACATTCTCCTTTAACGTACCCCACAGAAAGAAGTCCAGAGGTGTAAGATCAGGAGAACGGGCTGGCCAATTTATGCGTCCTCCACGTCATGTGAAACGCCCGTCGAACATCCTGTCAAGGGTCAGCCTAGTGTTAATTGCGGAATGTGCAGGTGCACCATCATGCTGATACCACATACGTCGACGCGTTTCCAGTGGGACATTTTCGAGCAACGTTGGCAGATCATTCTGTAGAAACGCTATGTATGTTGCAGCTCTTTGGCCCCCTGCACTGAAGTGACGACCAATGAGATGGTCGCCAATGATTCCGCACCATACATTTACAGCCCACGGTCGCTGTCGCTCTACCTGTCTGAGCCAGCGAGTATTGTCCACGCACCAGTAATGCATGTTCCGTAGATTCACTGCCCCGTGGTTTGTGAAACCCGCTTCATCGGTAAACAGGTAGAACTGCAACGCATTCTCTGTTAATGCCCATTGACAGAATGGCACTCGATGATTAAAGTCATCAGCATGTAATTGCTGATGTAGCGACACATGAAACGGGTGAAAGCGGTGACGATGCAGTATGCGCATGACACTACTTTGACTCAGTCCACCGGCTCTCGCAATGTCCCGTGTACTCATGTGTGGGTTCATGGCAACAGCAGCTAACACACCAACTGCACCCGCTTCTCCTGTGACGGGCCTGTTACGGACCCGTTTACGTGCTACGACCATACCTGTTGCATACAGTTGGCGGTAGATGTTTTGCAATGTGCAGCATGTTGGATGCTCTCTGTCCGGGTACCATTCTGCACACACCCAGCAGGCTTCAGCTGCATTTCGTCGACACTCGCCATAGATGAGTATCATCTCTGCCTTTTCAGAGTTCGAATACACCATAGTCACAGTTCCTACAACACTACACCATCACAGACGTCTGTTAACACGGTGTACTACAGTTGGTCTGCGTGCGGAGACGAATACAGAATAACAATAGCAGCAAGCGCTACATGCGGACACTGCGACAGCTAGACCAAACCACAACAGTGCTCTACAGCCACACTCGTAAACACGGTCGTCATCGTAAACATGTCCCTGCAGATGCCGCTCGCCGACCGTGGCCCGTGTTTGTTACAACACGCAACTGAACGTCGGAGGTTTCAAGCGTCAACTTTAGGTTACAATATATCCGGATGTAATTAACATTTTACAATGCAACAAACGGCACTGATTACGTATTTGTTTGTATGTTCAGATGAGCTAAGAAAACTAAGGTGGTTCCATTTAAATAAACGTAGGTTTGTGTTAAAAATCATACTTCTGTGCATTTCCTTATGGTTTGTATTAAACAATTACACTAGCCCCTCTCCTCACGTTCGATCTGTGGAATCGGGTCGTCAGTATTTGATGTGGTTTACGATATACACTCCTGGAAATTGAAATAAGAACACCGTGAATTCATTGTCCCAGGAAGGGGAAACTTTATTGACACATTCCTGGGGTCAGATACATCACATGATCACACTGACAGAACCACAGGCACATAGACACAGGCAACAGAGCATGCACAATGTCGGCACTAGTACAGTGTATATCCACCTTTCGCAGCAATGCAGGCTGCTATTCTCCCATGGAGACGATCGTAGAGATACTGGATGTAGTCCTGTGGAACGGCTTGCCATGCCATTTCCACCTGGCGCCTCAGTTGGACCAGAGTTCGTGCTGGACGTGCAGACCGCGTGAGACGACGCTTCATCCAGTCCCAAACATGCTCAATGGGGGACAGATCCGGAGATCTTGCTGGCCAGGGTAGTTGACTTACACCTTCTAGAGCACGTTGGGTGGCACGGGATACATGCGGACGTGCATTGTCCTGTTGGAACAGCAAGTTCCCTTGCCGGTCTAGGAATGGTAGAACGATGGGTTCGATGACGGTTTGGATGTACCGTGCACTATTCAGTGTCCCCTCGACGATCACCAGTAGTGTACGGCCAGTGTAGGAGATCGCTCCCCACACCATGATGCCGGGTGTTGGCCCTGTGTGCCTCGGTCGTATGCAGTCCTGATTGTGGCGCTCACCTGCACGGCGCCAAACACGCATACGACCATCATTGGCACCAAGGCAGAAGCGACTCTCATCGCTGAAGACGACACGTCTCCATTCGTCCATCCATTCACGCCTGTCGCGACACCACTGGAGGCGGGCTGCACGATGTTGGGGCGTGAGCGGAAGACGGCCTAACGGTGTGCGGGACCGTAGCCCAGCTTCATGGAGACGGTTGCGAATGGTCCTCGCCGATACCCCAGGAGCAACAGTGTCCCTAATTTGCTGGGAAGTGGCGGTGCGGTCCCCTACGGCACTGCGTAGGATCCTACGGTCTTGGCGTGCATCCGTGCGTCGCTGCGGTCCGGTCCCAGGTCGACGGGCACGTGCACCTTCCGCCGACCACTGGCGACAACATCGATGTACTGTGGAGACCTCACGCCCCACGTGTTGAGCAATTCGGCGGTACGTCCACCCGGCCTCCCGCATGCCCACTATACGCCCTCGCTCAAAGTCCGTCAACTGCACATACGGTTCACGTCCACGCTGTCGCGGCATGCTACCAGTGTTAAAGACTGCGATGGAGCTCCGTATGCCACGGCAAACTGGCTGACACTGACGGCGGCGGTGCACAAATGCTGCGCAGCTAGCGCCATTCGACGGCCAACACCGCGGTTCCTGGTGTGTCCGCTGTGCCGTGCGTGTGATCATTGCTTGTACAGCCCTCTCGCAGTGTCCGGAGCAAGTATGGTGGGTCTGACACACCGGTGTCAATGTGTTCTTTTTTCCATTTCCAGGAGTGTATATCCAGCGGTAACGTTAAGTGACTCACCCTGTATATATATGTATATACATGGCTGCTGAATCAAAAATGACGTCTTTTGGAAATTTCCGAAAGAACAGGCACCACGCATATAATAATACAAATCATTTACTACTTCAGTTCCTCTTTGTAGTCGAATTTAAGTGGTATTGCAGTTGAGGCAAGGTTTGGCTCATTAGTGCTCTGCGCTCACCTCGAAGTTGTAGACGGAGGGGAACACCTTGAGGCTGCTGGTGTCCTGCAGGCGCAGCTCGTCGATGCCCTCGAGTCCCCGTGTCGGCAGCTGCGTCACCGCCGTCTCCGACAGGTCGCTGCCGACACACACGGCGGCCGCTGCTGCAACTCACTCCACACGTGTACTCGCTAGCCTCAGATTCTCTGGCAGAATTTTCCATGACATGAAATCATGTATTTGATCAATAAAGCTTACTGACAAGGCGACAAGTAGTTTTTTGTTTATTTATTCATTTAGAGACATTAAAAACTTTAACTGTGAAAACAAGGCCCAGCGATCAATGCAGCACGTTTTCTTTGTTCCGTTTATTTGGCATTGTCCGTAGAAATAGTTGACTGATTAACCGACATACCCATCTAGAACAAATCCGACCCTCTCTCTGCCACACTAAAATACTGAGGACTAACTCTTGACAGAAATTTGCGATGGAATGCACACTTCCTCTCGAACCGAAAAAAATCCTGAAACAGACTAATATTGGGTTGTTGCATAAGTTCGTAGGTTTTTTCCGTAAGTTTGATAAGCGCAACGGATACACATAAAAGAGACTTACGTCCTAAGTAGTATATTCTTCTTCAATATTTACATCAGTCTGCTAAGGCTAGGGGAACTTTTCGATTTCGCGACTGTAGAAATGACATGGTTTAAAGGTGAAGAACTTGTCGAGCCATGCTCGGAGAGAATTTTTATCCAGAAAGATAGGAAACAGAAAAGGTAAAACTCTGAGAGAGCAAGATCAGGTGAATAAGGCGTGTCTAGCAGAAAACAGGTGGGCGCTATCGTGCAGTAGCATCACTCCATGCAGTCTTCCTGGTCGTCGTTCCTGGATTCCGTCTACCAGACAACTCAGTTGACAATAAATGTCAGCAGCGTTGGTTTCACCTCAGGGAAGCAATTCGTAGTAGGCCACACTGTTGCCGTTTCACTAAATGCATAACATCTTTTGTGGGTCCGCATAGGTCTTGGTATGGGGAGATGGTACACTACTGGCCACTAAAATTGCTACACCACGAAGATGACGTGCTACAGACGCGAAATTTAACCGACAGGAAGACGATGCGGTGATATGCAAATGATTCGCTTTTCAGAGCATTTAAACAACGTTGGCGCCGGTGGCGACACCTACAACGTGCTGACATGAGGGAGGTTTCCAACCGATTTCTCATACACAAACAGCACTTGACCGGCGTTGCCTGGTGAAACGTGGTTGTGATGCCTCGTGTAAGGAGGAGAAACGCGTACCATCACGTTTCCGACTTTGATAAAAGTCGGATTGTAGCCTATCGCGATTGCGGTTTATCATATCGCGACATTCCTGCTCGCATTGGTCGAGATCCAATGAGTGTTAGCAGAATATGGAATCGGTGGGTTCAGGAGGGTAATACGGGACGCCGTGCTGGATCTCAACGGCCTCGTATCACTAGCAGTCGAGATGACAGGCATCTTATCCGCATGGCTGTAACGGATCGTGCAGCCACGTCTCGATCCCTGAGTCAACAGATGGGGACGTTTGCAAGACAATAACTATCTGCACGAACAGTTCGACGACGTTTGCAGCAGCATGGACTGTCAGCTCGGTGACCATGGCTGCGGTTACCCTCGACACTGCATCACAGACAGGAGCGCCTGCGTTGGTGTACTCAACGACGAACCTGGGTGCACGAATGGCAAAACGTCATTTTTTCGGATGAATCCAGGTTCTGTTTACAGAATCATGGTGGTCCCATCCGTGTTTGGCGGCATCGCGGTGGATGCACATTGGAAGCGTGTATTCGTCATCGCCATACTGATGTATCACCTGGGGTGATGGTATGGGGTGCCATTGGTTACACGTCTCGGCCACCTCTTGTTCGCATTCACGGCACTCTGAACAGTGGACGTTACATTTCAGATGTGTTACGACCTGTGGCTCTACCCTTCATTTGATCCCAGCGAAACCTTACATTTCAGCAGGATAATGCACGACGGCATGTTGCAGGTCCTGTACGGGTCTTTATGGATACAGAAAATGTTCGACTGCAGCCCTGGCCAGCACATTCTCCACATCTCTCACCAATTGATAACGTCTGGTCAGTGGTGGCCGAGCAACTGGCTTGTGACAATACGCCAGTCACTACTCTTGATGAACTGTGGTATCGTGTTGAAGCTTCATGGGCAGCTGTACCTGTACACGCCATTCAAGCTCTGTTTGACTCAATGCCCAGGCGTATCAAGGCCGTAATTACGGCCAGAGGTGGTTGTTCTGGGTATTAATTTCTCAGGATCTATGCACCCAAATTGCGTGAAAATGTAATGACATGTCAGCTCTAGTATAATATATTTGTCCAATGAATACCCGCTTATCATCTGCATTTCTTCTTGGTGTAGCAATTTTAATGGCCAGTAGTGAATATAGATGGAAATATTGTAGCACTTTTGCAGCCTCATTATGGAGACATGGAAACTCCACCTGAGTAACGCAGTGTAGACGTTCAGGATAGTTATAACGCAAAAAGAGTTGTGATTAAATCTGGATTTACCTTGCAGATCAATCAGTTACGTGTGACATGCACAGGAGTTATGTCAACTGCAACGGCAAACAGTGTCAAAAAAAAGAAACTAGCTCAGGAACAGATGTTAGTTTGACACTGTCCTCAGGATCTTTATAAAATTAAACTTGCAATTGTTTCAGGGCCACAATGAAGTCTTCAAACTTCACGTTTACATCAAAGCCACTGAGCTTATGGAACTGAACTATCTGTGTGAGAATGTGTCTCTTCTACCACACGGTTTTCTTTTTACATTCATCCACATGAAATCAAAAAGAAGCAACGTTGCAGTGTCTTAAGGTGGGCAGTGTGCAGTGAAGTCCACTTAAAATGCGAAGTATGCCTCCATTCCGGATGTTATAATTTTCGCTCTCCTTTTTCCCTTCATAAATTCAACAACAGCGAGTTTTAAATCGAAAAATCGTACCTGGCATGCCTTTGGACTTAACCAATGAACTTTTTAGTAATGTATGAAGTCTCCATACTCATTCCATTGAATTTCAATGAGAATTGTTGCAGCTGTTAGTGGAATAATGTGTGCGACTATTCATACCATCAATTTCTTCACGTGCTCCAGGCCTTCAAATTTAGTACAAAGCACATTTTGATGAACAGAACAACGAATACCTTCTGTTGATCGTTGTTTTTCGCTCTTTCATTGCCAACAAAATCTTTAAACTCCTTCGACATGGTAACGTAATGTCGTTTCATATCTAAAAAACATATGAGTGGGAAGGAACAAAAATGTATTTCCCACAATGCGTGAATTCTCTCCAGTTCTTTTGTGTCGAAGTTTTAGATGGCCCCTAGGTGATTTTAATTTTCTTACACGAAGCTTCAAAATAAATTTATAAAGAGTAAATGGGAGACTGCAACTATCTTTAGATGATACAGCCAACAAAAGCATGTTAGTTTCCTACACATACTCTGGAGAAACACTACGTAATCGACTGCAATCTGCTTCTCCTCTTTGTTGAACATGTCAGTAGTTTTCAGAAAAACAATATTTTTTTCTGTGTGGTAACCGTAATGGGTGCACTGTTGCTGTTAGGTGAATGGTGAATGTCAAAAGGTAGGGTCTGTTACTGGCTGCCCAAGTCATTGGTTTACTATAGACACAAGTGAAGCGTGAATTTTCTACAGCCCCCCCCCCCCCCCCCTGTTGACCGCGCGCGCACATACACACTCACTCACACACACACACACACACACACACACACACACACATATATATATATATATATATATATATATATATATATATATACTTAGAGGATCTGGATCATATCAGAACTCACATGCGACGGAGGTGATTGAGACCGACGAATGCATCCATGTCCAGATGGGAAAGGGCCCTGTTACCTTTGAGACTCCTGTAATTGTAAGGCATAGCAGCGTTAGACTAATAGTATCGCATTGTTTCAAGTACTCAGGATAAAGTATGTTTACTTACAGAGTGGCGATGTGCGATCCCCAGAAAGCCTCAGCTTCCACCGCCTCCAGGGCGTTGTAATTGAGCAACCTGAGAACAGTAAAACCAATAACATATCAGTCATACATCGCCTTGTGTTACAGTACTTTCCCATACTCATTAGTCCTCACCTGAGGACTGCGTTTCACTAAGACATCACAATTAGAAGAGTTGTAGCATGGAAGGCTTTTCAAATGTGTTTATGAATTAAATAAAATTAAATTCATCAATTTTTCCAAGACTTTTTCCGTTATCAGGTAATAGGAACTTATGACAAGGATGGATGTTATTGTAAAACACTGAAAGATGTTAAAAGAAAGTATTACTTGTGTAGGAAGTCGATTTACGAATCTTCGTACCATTCAGCAATGATGAACAAACGTAACGTTTCAAAATATGGTTCACTGCATTCCATAAATTTCTATTAAATCCTCGTGCGACACATTTTTAAATGTGGAAATGTAAATCGCTGTTTTACCTCAATTCAACGAGTTTATGACTATCACAAATCCAAGCAATGAGCTTAAGATCCAAATGGGGAAGATAGTAAAATTTACATTTTCCAAACTTTTTGATTTTACATTAATTGCACAGTCCCCTGAGTGATTCCCAATACGACAATCTGCACTTCAGTCACAATAGTAAAGCCACATCACTCCTAAGAAAGCTACATAAACATTTCAATATCTTGCATCAGAATGATTGTAGATTAAGAAAAACGATACCTTATATTGCAGCAGAATAAGTCTGAGTTGGTCAAAGAACATACTTGCAAAAACAAGAAAAAAGCTAAGCGAGAGAGGAGTGTAACAATCGTTTGGTATATAAACGTATTTCCAGATATAAGAAAAAAAGTTAAACAGGAAGGGGATTTGGCAAACGTGTACTTTTTTCGACTAAATTTCTGCCATATTACTGGGACTACTTTTAGGCGACCGTCAACTATGTTATTGGTAAATTAGTATTATTACCAGAAATCAGCTGTAAGGTACTAATATCCAACATGGGTAAATGAATAAAGCAACGGTGTTAGTAGACTATGGTCATTATTTTGAAACAGCATTGTTACTGCACAGAAAAGCTGATTAATGATCACAGCCCATACAAGAAAGCATAAGTCTCAAAGTACATAAGGTGAAATGAAAGATTCCGAAAACACTCCCAGAATCACATTGATGTAAACTGAATTTGCAACACAAACATTTTGCTCACTGTGCGCGCACGTCACACTACAGAAAATACGTGGTTAAATTTGTTTGTCAGTTGGGTGCATATTTTAGTACACCTCTGACAGTAACAACGCCCCTAACTTGGTTAGACATGGCATGGATAAGAGCTTGGATGACAGATAAGGATATGTCGTTCCTTTGGGCTTCAACTTCATGCGAGACAGGTTTTTTAACAGGTTTTTTTAATTACCTGTTTCCGTTGTGCACGAACCATTCTAAGGCGTAATGGTAGGAGCTGCAATAGCAACGCGTCCAACTTATCAACAAATTTATATGCTACGTCACAATGTAAAATATCTGTCATACGATATAGTACGTAAATTTTGTTGGTAAGTTAAATAGGCTACTCCTCCAACTGTTACAATCAAATCTAACACTGATTCACGTAGTAGCGAAAGCAATCTTTTTAAAAAAATTAAAACACTCTGGATTGAGGCCAAAACTCATTTTACACCAACATTGTGAAATTTTCTTTACGATCTACAGAGTTTAAGCTAGAGTTTAGAGATCGTGGTGAGTGATGGATGAGTGGTGGCGTGCCAGTCTCTAGACAGTCCGTGAACAGATCCCTGTGAGTGAGCGACCTGAGGAAGCTGATAGCTAGTCGAATACACTCTGTATTGAGGTAGGCCAGGACAGCAAGTGCAATACGTGGTCTTGCGTTATCCTGATAAAAGATAACATGGAGAACCCAAAAAAAGGACAAAGCCATAGGCCTCTAGTCGTTAGAAAAGTAATGCCTGCTGTCGAAATACTAGCAATGCGCATCAGAGGCGATTGTGTTGCGTGCCCAAAGGCATCTCATTCCATCACCCCACGTGCTGGCCCTCTGTGAAGAAGAATGCATTGCTTACGTTCGTGCCCCTCAGAGCCTCCACAAACGGATAAATCCGTCGTGATGCTGTAAATAGAAGAGAGACTCTTCTGCAAAGATGACGTGGTGCAAAGCTAGTGCTATCTCTAGGCGCACCGCTTCTGGTGTGCCTCTCTCTGCTATCGCAAATAGGGAAGCCACAGGAATGGTCGTCGTGCTCACAGTCCAGATCCCAATGCAATGTATGTGTAGATACTTGTCTTGCTACGAACAAGACCATTTCCTGACGCATGGCACGCGAAGTGACTGTACGATAACGCATAATGTCTGTTCCCTCTGGTGCTAGTCGCGTGGGGCCGTTGAGATCTTCCGCAGCATGGTTCTCCAGAAATCATCAGCTCCATATCGGCACGGCACTCGTGGAATCGCAGTCAGCACGAGACCCAATATTACGGAACGATAACTTGCAGTAGACATCTTTAATCCTGCACTCTTCGTGCAGTTGCGCTGAAATACTTATCATTTGTACATCAAAGCCAATATTAGATTTCAGTCCAGTTCTAAGGCTTTGCATGCTCCTCAGTAGCGTTACAATTTGAGTGACCAGCAGTGTACTAATTAGCACTAGTAGTGTAAGCTGTATCTGGCTCCAAGACTTAGAACTCAAGTGTTAACATGAAACTCAGAACAACCTCAAACAAAGTTAAATTTGAAGAAAAGCAATACTGAAGTTCTATATTTATAGAAATTTAAATCATTATACAGGCATGGTGCGGACGGTAGACAGCGCGACGATTACCTTTTTCGAAACAAGTCCTGCAGATTGAGAAATAAAAGCTGACCAACATAACCACAAGACGTATTTCTAGCCATTGCTCCTATCGTCGTACTACTGCCTCAATTTCGCTGTTAGTCATTTCACTCAGGTGTGAACTATGTTAATTGTCACCTAATATAAGCCGGTATGGGACACTGCTGCTAACGTTATCACCGTGGTTTGACACTTTCAGATCAAAAAGTAGGTCAGACGGAAATGTGAGTCGGTGGTCTCCAAGGTGCTTGTGGGGAACAGTCTGGAATTCTATATCGTCTCTCCGACCTTCCCACTTCCCCTTCCACGCCCTTCGTTGTCAACAAGCCACACGCGGTTCCAACTACATATATTGAAAACAGTTTACGTCGCAGTTACACACAAGTCACAGCGCACATATCGTAGCTCGTATGTGCCAATTGAAGTGTGCCGTCTAGTCTTTAGGCTCTTTGTCATATACTGAATTACGATACGTCAGTCTCCGTGTCCGACCATCGTTATATATGTACTTTGACGTTTTTCTGAATCATTATGTTTTCTTTAACACGAGTTTCACATCCTTGTTTCCTCCCTTTCCTGTGGTATCACTAACCCATGAACATGATTCGAAAGTCAGATTAAGAATAATCTTCAGTATGGTTAGTCTCGGTTCCAACCGAGCTACGGTAAAACAGGAGTCAATATTTAGAAATTAAATTAAACTGTTATAATATAAAGTCCACACAGGAGCCTAGTTATACGCTTCCATATTAACACAGACGTTACATTTCTTTCGGGTTTCGGACATAGAGCAAAGCAAAAAATGAAAAATACCTATCCGCCTTCAGTGGTTTGCCTTACTTCTATATCTAAACAGGTCAGAATAATATGTCAGAGATTTGCGCATATCTGTACTTTCGTAACTTATTTGGCATTTTATGTATATGTGTCCGTCTTGTCTTTACCTGACTCATTACTATGGAGAAACCAACTGATTGTAACACCACTTACAAATTTAGTTACAAATATAAAATAGAATTAGACGTATAAAAATTAAACTAACTCATAATGATTGAAAGATATACTTAAGATATTTTAGAACCACAAATTGTCGTGTGTGAAAGTGACAACAAAGTGAAAATAATAAATATTCATGGTAATGTTTTGTACTATCTTTTGGTCTTGCGGAGAAGAAAACTCTGTTGAACAGGAGGACAGAGAAAGAAGTATAGCAAACAAGATCTATGTAGATGAAAATAACGATATATCTTGATTATTTATTGTCTCACGTTTTCGCCTTTAAACAACACTTTTGAAAGGAAAGGTAATAGGTAACTATAGAACAAGAAAAAGAGTATACAAGAGAATCTCGTGTAATCTATAAACCCATGCAATCTACGAACGCATGCAAAAAAATTGATGATTCAGTGTTATTGTTCTGTAGAGCCTAAAATGGTATCATGCACGCATTACACGATTTAAATAATGTTCATTAATATCCCTCTGTAATACAACTATTTTGGCTTGTGGCTGCACACACGTAGCGTGCCTTCACTTACATCTGTTCGGCTTTCAGCTTGATCCACCGTCTGCCAATCCTTTCAATTTTGTTGTTGTCCAGATCCCTGAAATAGAAAACAGAAAAACCGTATTAAAAATATGAGCAATGCCCCACCAACAAAAAATGTGTCTCGATGATCTTTTCATTGGCTAAAGGTAAGCGTTAGAGAACGGCTGAAATTGGATTCAATATTCGTAAATGAAATTTAAAAAGATAAAGACGAATATAGCGTGATATCAACAGGATAAAATACGATAGTTTGACAGCCTCACAAAATGGTACAACGGGAGATTCTTAATGAGTAGTATGGTAAGATAAATGACTTACAGAGAACAGTTCAGTGATACCACCATTCTCACACGAACATAAACCAACCAAAGGTCAACAACTATATTTCACGTACACATACAGACCACAGAAATAGAAAACGACGATATTGTAGAAGTAAACAAGAGAATTGGACACGTAATTCAGTACAAAACGGGAGAAGAAATTGTAGTAATCATGATGGAATACTATGGTGGAATCCTGTGGTAGGGAAACGAACAAAAATTAGAGTTTCACGTCCCAGCTATGACAAGGCAATTAGTTATAGAGCACAGAATGGGAGCCGGCCGCGGTGGTCGTGCGGTTCTAGGCGCTCCAGTCCGGAGCCGCGCTGCTGCTACGGTCGCAGGTTCGAATCCTGCCTCGGGCATGGATGTGTGTGATGTCCTTAGGTTAGTTAGGTTTAATTAGTTCTAAGTTCTAGGGGACTGATGACCACAGCAGTTGAGTCCCATAGTGCTCAGAGCCATTTGAACCATTTGAACAGAATGGGACTCTGTACTAACGGGAAAGGAAACATCTATTAAAGGGTGCCATCATGGTTTCATATCCATAGACTTAATAAAACTACTGAAATTAAAATATCGATGGTCAGATGGGGGCTTAGGTCGCCGTCCTTGTAAAGTGTATGAAGTATCTTAACCTTTGCACCTCCACGCTTGATAGTAGGGTACTGAGTACAAGGAAGAGTTACAGGATAAAAAATTGCAACGAAAGTGGAGGAAGATATGAGAAAAATGAAGACATCTTTAGAGGATTTGTCACGCGAAAAAATATGTCAGTACGATAAGTGATGTTGAGCAAAATGTTTGAAATCCTCTAAGCAATCTCTCTGTGTTATAGAAAGAGGCGTGTGATCTACTGTACGGTCAAGAACTATGAAAGAACAGTAAGTATGAATGCCAAATAGAGAAGTCATCAGAAAAGACGCAAGGCACGGTTCAGGGATGCAGTATTTATCACTGCTGTTCAGTGTATATGCGTAAAAATTAATTAAGCAAATAAAAGAAAGGTTAGGAATTGGGATTAACATTCAGCCTGAAGAGACTGAAAGATACGCTGATGATATTGCTATCCTCTGTGAATGTGACAAACATGTAGAAGGGAATGAAGAGTACTGATAACGTACACCTGGAGCAGCGCATTGTATGAAAATGAACCGTGGCTTGTGGGGAAACTATAGACGAAGGGAATATTAGATGAAAATTACTGATAAAAATGAGGAGGTTCTGAGATGAAGAGTTTGTTACAGGACAGGAAATATTAGCTGGCTGCATCATACTCTTCAGAAAACCTATGACTCAAAACAAATTAAATTATATATTTTATTTTTGATGATGAATTTCGAGCACGGAATTAGACGCACTTATCAGTATTTTTGCTCTGAGATATAGAATCCCTGATAATATACATATAATTTTTGCATCTCATTAAATATTTATCTGATTTACGAAGCTGTTGCTGTAAGTGTAGCCGGTTATGAGGATGGTGATGAGATTTCTAAAGCCTCATTTAGCTCTATACGAAGCTCGATGGTCACTTCACTAAAACTAGGGGCATAATCGTATCGTTGCTCCTCATTCTGCTTTGTCTAAACGTATAAAATTCTCTATTTTTAAACTGCTCGTTACGTCAGTGTCTTTCTGATAGAAGTATGGACAAGGTTGGATGTAAGAACAAAACATTATTACCGCTATTATATCTGCGTAGGCTAAAATCTGCATTGGCGCCATAAGCTCGCAGTTAACTGCTGTTGCGTGTCGCAGCCGTGTACTCACACCATGTGCATGATGTCGGACGTCTGGAGATCGTCCAGCAGAGGAGCAGCTTGCAGCCCGGTGTGGACGATCCGCCTGCACATAAAACATAAGATACGTGGTGGCCACTGTTGTTAGACCAAAGCCAAATTCTGGTGTCTCCATTAGAAACATCCTTTTGTGGACGCAAGATACCTAAACACAAAGATCATCACAAAATGAAAGAAAAATCACCTGTCCATTAAAGCTGCAACCCTGTGAATGCGGCAGTCAACAAATCGGAAACATATACGACTGATCAGCAGTCCAGTGTAACGGGAAAAATTATGTAACATGTAATGCCCTTTTACATTCTGAGTGTAAGGAAAGCTTACACACCAGGTATCTTATTCATAATTCGCATTTCACTGTCGTTTGTTAGTGAGAAGACCGTCACAGATCTCGTGTAAGGATATTTCTGTTCCTGTCGATCGAAATCGCACGAATGCCTTCTGAATATGACATCGGTAGGTTGAGGAGGGTCATTCTAATGGCCATGCAGGCTGCCAGCGGTCCCATGCGGCTAACGTCCGAGAGGACAGATGTATTGTTCGCAAGGAGGTGCAGGATCGAACAGTTAGATTAAGTACCGTAAGTTAAGGTGGTGGTGGTGCTTGGTGTTTAACGTCCCGTCGACAACGAGGTCATTAGAGACGGAGCGCAAGCTCGGGTTAGGGAAGGATTGGGAAGGAAATCGGCCGTGCACTTTCAAAGGAACCACCCCGGCATTTGCCTGAAACGATTTAGGGAAATCACGGAAAACCTAAATCAGGATGGCTGGAGACGGGATTGAACCATCATTCTCCCGAATGCGAGTCCAGTGTGCTAACCACTGCGCCACCTCGCTCGGTAAGTTAAGGAAATAGGCTTGTATACATCAAATGGATTCTGCACACAGGACAGTGTGATAACATCTAGAGCATTGCGATGTGTTAATTGTAGGGCCGTCGTTGCAGCTTGCCTTGATGCAGCAACAGAGAGCGGGGCCTGCCAATGGTGCACCGAAACGACAAAAATAGACACAGAAATGGCACGAAGTCGTTCTTTTTAGGCGATTTCCAACTCTGCGGACTACATCACGACGCACGTATCCAAATATGGAGGCCATGAGGCGAATGCATTCAAATAAACAAACAGCCTTGAAGGCCGAACGGTACCGAACGGCCGTCGTGCCATCCTCAGGCCTTAGTCACCGGATGTGGATACGGACGGGAATGTGGTCAGCATACAGCTCTCCCTGCCGTTGTCAGTCTTCATGACCGATACCGCAGTTCCTCAATCAAGTAGCTCCTCAATTGGCCTCACAAGGGCTGAATGCACCCTGCTTGCCAACAGCTCTCGGCAGACCCAGACGCTGACCAATCCAAGTGCTAGCCAAGTCCGACACGCTTAACCTCACTCATCTGACGGGAATCGGTGTCACCAGTGCGGCAAGGCAGTTGGCCCCAGGAGGATATACTCGTAATTCTCAATTGGTTCCAGCCTCTGGAGTGCAGGTTTTGAGGTGCCTTTGAGTGCACAACACGACCATCTCTTCTTCACGTCTGTTACATTTTTCCTCATTGCCTGTGGCCTATCGTCGAGGTCTATTTAACGTTTACCTTTCGTAAGATAACGTGAGGCTGTTGATTACCTGTTCATTCTGACCTACCTCGATTCCAAATCTTTGACCCACCGAAAAGACTCTGGTAATTGCTTGCCGAGAGACTGGCGTGCCACCACGTACCAGCTACTATGGATAATGTACTGTTATGCAGTAGAAGCATCATGGAATGACGGAAGTACCCATAGTAGTCAGCGACCTAGAGCCGACGTTTCTGTCAGAGCAGGCAGTTCTGTTACTAAATTTCATACCGTGTATATCCCAAAACTATCTACAAATTCAATCATGTGTTTTTCCTACTATATGATTATATACAGAATGTGACAGGTATAAGTGTAAATATTTTTATATGTGTTACCTTAATATGTATGCACACCAGTGTGTTGATTGTTTCTTCTCCCCACAAACACATCACAAACTTTATGACCTGATGTGTCCTGTGTGGCTGTACCTGAACCGTGAAGTGAACAATACGTCGCAGTATAGACTTCCCATTCAGCATCCACGCATTGATGCTTCAACATCTGACCTGCTCCACAGGGGACAGTAAGCATTAATTGCCCGTTCTTGCTACGCACAATAGCATATAATGATGTAATGTTGCTCAGTACACCGTCCTTGGAGTTGTAATTTTAATAGTCAGCAGTGTACGAATATGGAGACACACACCTCAGAGGTTTAAATTTCCTTTACTTCATGTCTATGATCATAAATTATTATGTCACCAGACTACCGGTTTCGGTCTATAATGACCATCTTCATATCTGTTTTATAAAAACATGTCTTAATATACTGGAGCCATAGTGGCATCGTCAAATGCTCCAGAGGTTTTCAGATGTTCAAATGTGTGTGAAATCTTACGGGACTTAACTGCTAAGTCATCAGTCCCTAAGCTTACACACTACTTAACCTAAATTATCCTAAGAACAATCACACACACACACACCCATGCCCGAGGGAGGGCTCTAGCCTCCGCCGGGACCAGCCGCACAGTCCATGACTGCAGCGCCTTAAACCGCTCGGCTGATCCCGCGCGGCTCCAGAAGTGTCTTGTTCTCACTGAACGTTGGTGGTTAATCTAAGATAGTGAATGTATGATACAGCGCAAGTAGTGTGGAGAAAGCCCGTTTTTCTTATACCATCGTTACAAATCGGGAGATACATCGTGGAGATCCGGCAAAGTAGCATTTGATGCCAAACTGGTAAATCCATGGTCTACTTTTCTTAGACCGATAATGGCGGGTATAAGAATCATCGAAGCCTGTAGACTTACAAACTGAAATACTGCAGGAGCGTCTATCGTCAGGAGGGCCACATCAGTGGAACTTCGCATCTGACTTCCTGATCAATTTAGACTTAGTTTTTGAAACCAGCATGCCACGTGACACGAACACATTTCTGTCTTCACTTCATATGTTTATTGGCCGAATGTGGTCATTCTTGGACGTTAGGAGCCTCTTAATGAAAAGACTTCCGCGGTCCCGGTAGTTATAAAAGAAAGTGGAGAATAGATGTTGAAACAAGTACTCCAGATGGTTAAAGATTTTTCTAGAGAAAGAAACAGCTGCTAACATATGAAATAATAGATTTTCGGTATCACTAACATGTATAAAACCATGCAAATGGACAAACAGAAAAATTTTGCAAATGGACAAACAGAAAGATTTCAAAGCGTTTACAGGGTGTTCGGAAATTTCTGTTACGAACTTCTAGGACTTGCAGAGGGGAGTGAGTATACAATACTCTGAACAGGAACCCACGTCTAAAAACGTACCGTTTCCGTTCTACAGCGGTTTCGATTCAGACG
Source organism: Schistocerca cancellata (assembly GCF_023864275.1). NCBI lineage: Eukaryota > Metazoa > Arthropoda > Insecta > Orthoptera > Acrididae > Schistocerca > Schistocerca cancellata. The sequence continues at coordinate 613,094,517 of NC_064630.1, read as the reverse complement.
TTTATCTCATCCATTTCTGCTTCTGGAATTGAATTAGACGTGACGCAGTACAGTTATTAGGTAGCAGATCCATTTGTCACTTAAGCACATTTGTTCGTATTAATAGTTTCCAAAACAAAAAACAACCCAGCATACTCTATGTACAAAACGTAATGTTTTATTATTAATACAAATAAACGTGCTTATGTGTTAAATGGATGTTTACCTACGTTCCCTTTCAAATGGTTACTTAATAATTGTACTTCGTCATGCTTTATTCAATTCCTCAAACAGAAGTGGATGAGTTAATCATCTCAACTGAAACCATCGTAGAACGGAAACGGAATGTTTCCAAAAATGTGTTCCTGTCGAAATATTATGCACTCATTCCCTCTACAAGACCTAAGAGTTTGTAACGCGAATTGCCGAACAGCCTGTAAACCGGCAAAAAGAAAAATCAAAAGAAGCCTACACTGGGCAAGCCAAAGATAATATAACGACAAATGATTTTTTGTTTTCAAGTTTACTCAATATTTTAATACTCCACCGAGTGCAAGCTATTCTGTATATATGTGATTATTGAACAACCTTGCGTTATTTTAACAATGCAATTTTCTATAAATCATTAAACTTTAATTTGAGACTCATCAGACTCGAAGGAAATCAGAATTCGTGCAGATCCGTCGTGGTTGCAACTTCACTACCAAAGAGGTTCTCGACTGAGAAAAATCACGCCAGAAGCAAATCAGAGAACACACTGTATGGGACAAAGTATATGGCCAAAGAGACATTAAACTGTAGCAAACGAAATGAAAGACTCGGCACAAGGCATTAGGTATGGCAGCAATCTGATAACTGGCAAAAGATATGGAAAAATATGAACTGATCTTTATTTACTGTCTGAGTTTCAAAAGCATGATTTGGGAGGGTTACCAAGCTATTAAAAATAAGCTGTAGTGTCTCAGAAACCCTCTCATCCCGAATTCGATTCACCAAGGTATGGGTGGCGTCATAGGCCATAATACATTACGATGTTACAGCTGACTGCAAGCTCACCGTGGAAGACAGATGGTATTTCATTGCGACTGCGTGGTCGACTAAGTCTGGAGTGCAGCACTCACATACTTACACTTTTACAGGGGGAACGAACTCCTCGTCCAGGCCTTGAAGACCCAAGGGATGTCGACCGCCAGCCGTGTCATCTTCTACTTGCGGCATCATGAGGATGCGATATGGAAGACCATGTGGTCAGCACTGCGATCTCCCTGCTGTCCTGTCGACTTTCCACACCTTGGAGTTGCTACTTCTAATTCAAATGGCTCCTCAGTTGGCATCACAAGCTAAACTGCGCCCCGCACCTATCCCTCCACGAAGGAAAAATCCTTGGCAGTAGCGAGACTCGAATCCTGGACCTCTACATGGCAACTTCCTACACTGACCACGCAGTTGCGGAGGCAGACTTCACAGAAGGAACGCCTCGAGGTTTTTGCCTCCAGCCTACCCCCGAGCATCATGAACATTACCGTGGTATGGTTCTCAACTGCTATCTCATCATGGCTTCGAAGATTCCTCTGATGGGATGTGCATTGCACATTACACAACTCTAGGTATATACCTGTGTTCTTCCCAGACATCAAACTCTGTTTCACTTCCTGTTCTTGACGTATCAAAGATAATGATGTCTGACATCAGAACGGACGAAGTGTACGCATTGGCCGTTGCACAGTAGAAGTACTTAGCACACCATTGATACGATAGATTATCTTCATCGCGTAAGAGCACTTTAACACCTCTGTCCCCTCTCAGACGTTGCAGACATGTTGACGAACACTCGCTCATTCTCGCGACATTATAGGAGCATACTTTGAGCAACAATATGTTCAAACCTCGAGCTAATCCTCTTGCATCATAGCGTATTCCAAGTCACCACAGGCAAATGCTTTGAAGTATTTTTGCTGCTGTCTGATTCTAACGTGCGCGATTGCAGAACAGTAGGGGTGCGCAGACGACTGTTCATATTTCACTACAAGAAGATGAAGACAAAAGAGGTGTAGATCATGAACGGGGAAAGAGGAAGCTACACAAGAGAATTTGGGTGAGCTGGATGGTGAAGGGGATGCACGCTTGTAAGGCCAACATAAGACAACATGAAGAATGGGTGATACTCCAACTGAAATATATAGACGAAGATAGAAATTTCGGATCTCATGAATCATCTGGGTTAAGATAAATATGACAGTGTTTCTTAGAATTCAGGGAATAGATACATAATTAATGCCAGAGGAATATATTATAGAATTTGGCAGATTGCAGTATCATTTTGATTTTGTGCTGCCTGCTACTAACTGGATACAAAATTTTGCAATTCTGAAGAGAAAATACGAAAATCAAGGCAGTTATTCCCACGTATTATCAACAAGGATGAAGATTTAATACATGAATTAAGAAGAATGTTGGCTATCGCGGATTGTTGACTGTCACAGTACTCAATGCTAAATGCTGCTGTAGCATTGGGTATGCCTTGTAGAGACGTACAGTCAATGAGGTGGCACGTGGTGATTGTATATTAATAGTAAAATGTAGTATCATTAGTTGGCTGGTTATATTCACAATGATTTCCAGCCAAGACAGGAATGAAATTAGATAGCCTTCCATGTTAGCAAACATGGGAATTTGCATTCCTGTAGCAGAAGCTAACACGTCCACCCACCTGTGCTGATTGGTTGTTTTACAGTTCTCCCAGCTGTCCTCTAAACGTCCTAGGAATTTGTTTACAACATAGTATTTCCATTATGTTATTAACAGGCATTAGACCGTGAGATATCCGTGGTACCAGGTTCTGTGCTACGGATCTATTTTATTAATAACATTTCGTCTTCCCTCGCAATATTTTTATTTTCTAATTACTGTCCAGTGCCTTTCGGAGCTACAACTCAATTTCCAAGGACTGCATACACATAAAGGGCATCTCCTTCAATTTTAAGTCTAAAATTAACACGACGACGCAGTTGTTTACAAGAAAACTGTCTCAGACGGGATTAATGAGCGAAATAAAGTATCGTAATACATTCCCGGCCTTTAAAATTGCTACACCAAGAAGAAATGCAGATGATAAACGGGTATTCATTGGACAAATATATTATACTACAACTGACATGTGATTACATTTTCACGCAATTTCGGTGCATAGATCCTGAGAAATCAGTACCCAGAACAACCACCTCTGGCCGTAGTAACAGCCTTGATACGCCTGGGCATTGAGTCAAACAGAGCTTGGATGGCGTGTACAGATACAGCTGCCCATGCGGCTTCAACAAGATACCACAGTTCATCAAGAGCAGTGACTGGCGTATTGTGACGAGCCAGTTGCTCGGCCACCATTGACCAGACGTTTTCAGTTGGTGAGAGATCTGGAGAATGTGCTGGCCAGGGCAGCAGTCGAACATTTTCTGTATCCAGAAAGGCTCGTACAGGGCCTGCAACATGCGGTCGTGCATTATCCTGCTGAAATGTAGCGTTTGACAGGGATCGAATGAAGGGTAGAGCAGCGGGTGGAAACACGTCTGAAATGTAACGTCCACTGTTCAAAGTGCCGTCAATGCGAAAAAGAGGTAACCGAGACGTGTAACCAAAGGCACCCCATATCATCACACCGGGTGATACGCCAGTATGGCGATGACGAATACACGCTTCCAATGTGCGTTCACCGCGATGTCGCCAAACACAGATGCAACCATCCGGATGCTGTAAACAGAACCTGGATTCATCCGAAAAAAAAGACGTTTTGCCATTCGTGCACCCAGGTACGTCGCTGAGTACACCATCGCAGCCGCTCTTGCCTGTGATGCAGCGTCAAGGGTAACCGCAGCCATGGTCTCCGAACTGATAGTCCATGCTGCTGAAAACATCGTCGAACTGTTCGTGCATATGGTTGTCGTCTTGCCAGCGCCCCTATCTGTTGACTCGGGGATCGAGACGTGGCTGCACGATCTGTTACAGCCATGCGAATAAGATACCAGTCATCTCCACTGCTAGTGATATGAGGCCGTTGGGCTCCAGCACGGCGTTTCATATTATCCTCCTGAATCCACGGATTCCATATTTTGCTAACAGTCATTAGATCTCGACCAACGCGGGCACAAATGTCGCGATACGATAAATCGCAAACGCGATAGGCTATAATCCGACCTTTATCAAAGTCGGAAACGTGATGGTACGCATTTCTCCTCCTTACACGAGGCATCACAATAATATTTCACAAGGCAACGCCGGTCAACTGCTGTTTGTGTAAGAGAAATCTGTTGGAAACTTTCCTCATGTCAGCACGTTGTAGGTGTCGCCACCGTCGCCAACCTTGTGTGAATGCTCTGAAAATCTAATCATTTGCGTCTCACAGCATTTTCGGCTTTAAATTTCGCGTCTGTAGCATGTCATCTTCGTGGTGTAGCAAATTTAATGGCCAGTAGTGTACATTACCTGCGGTTGGCCACGTACACTCGCCTTTTGCATTGGTAAAAATGTTCCACTACCTACTTCAAAGTGACAGTGAGAACGATGTAGGGTTTGTGGAAGGGAGCGAGGGTGGCGGGCTGAGAGAAAGGAAGGGAGAGACCAGTGTAAGTGGAATGTGGAATTAGATGGAGATGAGGTAGTATGTTTATATTTATGGTAGCCACAAGACAACTATGTTCATTAATTTCTTGTGGGGCTGTTGTACTAAGAGACAGTCATTATGGAATTTAGGAAGTAATTTGTGGTATGCGCTCTCTGTGTGTACCTACAGCATCTCAGAGAGTTGGGGAATGTATTCCTTGTTTATTTATAGTTCGTGTAGTATGTTAAGTTTTGTGACTGGGGATTGTCTATGGCAAACGGTGGGATTTTTATTGATGATTCATCACATCGTATCGCAAATGATCTGCTGTTCTACATCTGTAAATCTGGAACTGATGTTATGAACAAGTGGTTGGCTATATTTGTCAAGTTTGTTGCAGCTGTGAGCAGAGACGACCTTTTTGTAATGGGTCACGTTAATGTCATATCATTTACGCTAATACGCAATTTTTTAAGAAGCTCTTCCAATGAATAAAACACTGATAGGTTTTACAGTGTTGGTAACAAGGGTTTTGTTTCACTTTTATTTTCTTTCCTTTTTATTTTATTAAGGAGATAATCAACTATGGATGCTAAATGTCCATTATAAAACAAGTAAATTACTGTAACTCCTAAGCAATCTTTTCATGTTATTTCGTCAACGTACGTAGGCGGAAGTAATATGAAATTCAGTACCCCATTACGTCACTGTAACATACACGTAGAATAAATACGCCTCTTTTAGGCATGTAGTACTGTCATAAACATGCAGAATAGGTTAAAATGTAAATGCAAATGTGGAACATTTTTACCAATGCAGAAGACGAATGTTACAGGACCAAACACACGTAATGTGTTAGGATACTTCACTTTTCTCACTGATCCCGTCTGAGACAGTCTTCACGTGGAAATAACAACATTGACACTCTGTTAAGTTAAGGTGAAAAAGTGAAAGAGTTGTAACGCTCATTATTTCTAGACAGGCCTTTAAAGTTGCGCTGTAGATTTGAAAGGCATCAAACAGTAGTAAGAAAGTGAAGATATTGCCACTAAGGACTGAATGTTTTTAATTAAATACGTTTTTTTAGCCTAGAGAATTTTCACCTACAGACTGCAGCTTTGGTCTTGTAGAGCGGCATGAGATTCGTAGCAGTCAGGGCGAAGAGTCCTCCGCAACACCAAAGCGATCGTGAAGGAGGCCATTCTCCTCTCGTGCTGGCTGCTGGTGATGGGCTGGGAGAAACGGCGGCCAACAGTGCAAGTACTGAATGTGCCGCTGCATTATCCTAACATGAGGCAGCGGAAAGAAAATCACCAAGACTGAGAAAGATTTCTGAGGCTTTGGGTAGAGATATCTGCAACCGAATAATTAAGGGCGCTACTGCGAAAAGATAAAGTAAAATAATCAGAGTACTAGAACATATAGAAAAAAGTAGCTTCATTGTATGTCCTAAATTACCTAGAGCAATTGTTTCCGTCCTACAGTTTGTAAGAAAATGCTGCCACATAACGCAGCTATCACGAAACACTTTAAATAAAGTAGAAAGAATGAAATTTATCCTTTGTTGAAAAAATCATTCCCACATCCTCTGCAGTTGCTTGAAGGAAACTATGGAGAATCTGTGTGAAGTAGGACAAACTGGAATTTCAGCATCCGAAGATGTGTCCAGTGTCTTCGCTACGACGCAACCTACAATATTGGCCATTAAAATTGCTACACCACGAAGATGACTTGCTACAGATGCGAAATTTAACCGATACGAAGACGATGCGGTGATATGCAAATGATTAGCTTTTCAGAGCATTCACACAAGGTTGGCGCCGGTGGCGACACCTACAACGTGCTGACATGAGGAAAGTTTCCAACCGATTTCTCATACACAAGCAACAGATGACGGCGTTGCCTGGTGAAACGTTGTTGTGATGCCTCGTGTAAGGGGCAGAAATGCGTACCATCACGTTTCCGACTTTGATAACCTATCTTAATTGCGGTTTATCGTAACGCGACACTGCTGCTCGCGTTGGTCGAGATCCAATGAGTGTTAGCAGAATATGGAATCGGTGGGTTCAGGAGGGTAATACGGAACGCCGTGCTGGATCCCAACAGCCTCGCATCTGTGTTTGGCGACATCGCGGTGAACGCACATTGGAAGCGTGTATTCGTCATCGCCATACTGACCTATCACCCGGGGTGATGGTATGGGGTGCCATTGGTTACACGTCTCGGTCACCTCTTGTTCGCATTGACGGCACTCTGAACAGTGGACGTTACATTTCAGATGTGTTACGACCCGTGGCTCTACCCTTCATTCGAACCCTGAGAAACCCTACATTTCGGCAGGATAATGCACGACCGCATGTTGCAGGTCCTGTACGGGCCTTTCTGGATACGAAATATGTTCTACTGCTGTCCTGACCAGCACATTTTCCAGATCTCTCACCAACTGAAAACGTCTGGTCAATGGTGGCCGAGCAACTGGCTCGTCACAATACGCCAGTCACTATTCTTGATGAACTGTGGTATCGTGTTGAAGCCCCATGGGCAGCTGTACCTGTACAAGCCATCTAAGCTCAGGTTGACTCAATGCCCAGGCGTATCAAGGCCGTTATTAGGGCCAGAGGTGGTTGTTCTGGGTACTGATTTCTCAGAATCTATGCACCCAAATTGCGTGAAAATATAATCACATGCCATATACGATTTCAGTTTGCTGAAAGTCGTCATTGTGTAGCTACAAAACCACGAACATGAATTTTTTCACCAATATTAAACACAGTAAGTTACTTTAAATTGTTTGTTTACATTACAGTTATTGGTTGCCTCCACAACTTACGACACGCAGGTAGAACATCGAACGTCCGTTAGCCCGAAACAGTATGAGAAACTGTTACCGTCTTGTCATTAGGAATAAAGCACATAGAATTTCATGTAGCTCACCTAGCTTGTAGGTAAACAAGCAACACAACATTACGATTTTGCTCTTGGAAACGCACTGTCTCGATTTTTTTGTGAGGGTTCTAAAACATCAAATCCTATTAGTTGAACATAGCGCGCCAGCCGCTGTGGCCGAGCGGATCTAGGCGCTTCAGTACGGAACCGCGCTGCTGCTACGGTCGCAGGTTCGAATCCTGCCTCGGGCATGGATGTGTGTGATGTCCTTAGGTTAGTTAGGCTTAAGTAGTTCTAAGTCTAGGGGACTGATGACGACAGGTGTTAAGTACCATAGTGCTTAGAGCTATTTGAAACATTTTTGAAGATAGCGCAGGATGGGCTCTCCATGATTTATATACTAAAGAAAACGCCTACAGAAGCTACCTCGAAGTGTTATTTTAAAACCTGTCGAAGCATCTCAATGTAATTGGTTAGCTGATAATCCTAAGACCGACTTCTGCTGCGGAATCGTACTGTCCACCGTCAGCTTTCTTTCACAGTCACTGTCTCCAAATGGTAAATAATACCATCTCAGCTTTGGATGTCAACAAAGGTAATTACGAGAAATTAACAAGAAAATTCCTGTTGTACTTTAGTGACTTGGAAGGTAGGTTGTAAATCAGGTTCTTCGTTGTGACATAAATCAAGTATACTTTTGTATGAGAAGCCGCTTTGAATGCATTTTTTTATGCTAAAGGTATATGAAGAAAAACATACCATTCTATATTACTACAATATGATGATAATTTACTAAAGTTGTAAGTAGTTGAATAAGGAATTAACGATGAAATAGGGAACACCGTAAGCAGTTTGTGTGTTTTTGCAGAGGGCTGTGGAACTACAAGAAGTAGTAATATCCCCCCCCCCCCCCCAACCTCCGAGTGTGAACTAAGCATTCCCGGTGAAGAATGTCACTGGTATGAATAACGATAGCTATAACACTAAATGCAGAGGAAGTAGGATCTGACCCCTGTCTAATCCTGGGCCATCTCGTAAGTTAAAGAAATACCGGGTCTTGCAAATAGGTAGGTGTCGATCACCTTGTAAGACAGATGCATTTTGCATAATGGATTATTTGTAACTTGTCTGAGGAGTTAAGAACACCAGTGGGGTGACTGATTTCGATATGGATACAATGTGGCAGAATCAAGACACTTAAAAATACAAGGCAAAAAAATGGCTCTGAGCACTATGGGACTTAACAGCTGTCGTCATCTGTCCCCTAGAACTTAGAACCACTTAAACCTAACTATCCTAAGGACATCACACACATCCATGCCCGAGGCAAGATTCGAACCTGCGACCGTAGCAGTCGCGCGATTCCGGACTGCGCGGCCGGCAAAATACAAGGCAAAATTTCGATACTTCACAAGACAAGAAATATGCAAGATCGGCAGTCTCAATGCTGTGTTCAGCCAACTGGACATACATTAATATCAAGTTATTTGTATTACGAGGATCGTTCTAAAAGTGAAGAAGGTTTCGATCTGACAAGCAGAGCAATTCTACCCCTATACCCGCTCCCATGTCACTGAACTTTCGAATCGTTTTCGCCAGTATGAAATTATCATCGAGCAGCCACAGCCGTTCATTGTACATTTGTGCGATTTTAAAATATGTGATAAAATTAGCCATCCCGCCAAGTGCGAGGTTCGTAGTGTAATAAGCCTTCTGAGTCAAGAAAAATCCGTCCTATACAAATTGTAACGTCCCATTAGAAAAACTAATGAATAAACCCCTACGTTATTTGATTTTCAAACAGCTGAGCAAAACTGAACGTACTCAGACATTCACTAAGTGGCACACAATATTTTTAGCGCAACGCAATCTGACTTTCAGTAATCCCTACAAATGAATGGTCCTGACTAACAATAAAATATACCTTTCATGAATTCTTACCTCACAAAAATCTTTGTTACTCGAACTACTGCAATACAGCGAGCGCCAATACTGCCAGCTAAATAAAATATTCTAACTACTGAAGGCACTATCTACTGATAGGCATAGTTAGCAAATGAAAGATTTTGATAGAGAACAATCAATGTATTTACTTTAATAGTGTTCAAAAGTCATTATATATATATATATATATATATATATATATATATATATAGTCTAACTACTGAAGGCACCAACTACTGATAGGCATAGCTAGCAAATGAAAGATATTTGCTAGAGAACACTCAATGTATTTACCTTAATAGTGTTCAAAAGTCATTATATATATATATATATATATATATATATCAGTTCACGACATCCAGTCTTACAAATTTACTGTCTCTGATGGACACACGTCCAGATCATCCGCTCTCAAAACTACGCCCTCTCTCTCCCCATATCCACCACTGCTGGCAGCTCACCTCCAACTGCGCAACGCTACGCACTGTTAACATCCAGCTGCCCGACACTACAATAGCGAACAACAATGCAAACCAGCCACAGACTGCACACAGCACAGCAAGTGATTTTCATACCGAGCGCTACGTGGCGTCACCAATATAAAAACCTAAACAGCCTACTTACAAAATCAGCGGACCGAATAGTCCTAATGAAGAATATTCATGTGAGCCCTCACAGGTGACAAACGGACTTAAGTATTGAGGAAAAAATTCAAAATGACAGACGTTTCACAGATGCACTGTGTGGTGTCACCGCCAGACACCACACTTGCTAGGTGGTAGCCTTTAAATCGGCCGCGGTCCATTAGTATACGTCGGACCCGCGTGTCGCCACTGTCAGTGATTGCAGACCGAGCGCCGCCACACGGCAGGTCTAGTGAGACGTCCTAGCACTCGCCCCAGTTGTACAGCCGACTTTGCTAGCGATGGTTCAGTGACAAAATACGCTCTCATTTGCCGAGACGATAGCATAGCCTTCAGCTACGTCATTTGCTACGACCTAGCAAGGCGCCATTACCAGTTACTATTGATGCTGTAAAACATGTACCGTCGAGAGCGATGTTCACCATTTATGGATTAAAGTTAAGTATTCCACAGCTACGTCCTTTTCTGCTAGTGTAATTTCCTTGACCTGTTCCAGACCTCACGCCAGCCTGTGTGAGCTAAAACGCCTGCCTTTCGGCTTCCTCTCCTGCCGGGTTGGCTCTCTTGCCAATCCACAACATTTGGCGACGAGGCCAATCCGCGTTCGTATCGATATTGCCCTGATTTACTTGTGTAATGGCTTCGCCACATTCTCCAGATGTACTGTCCGAATTTTATCACTTACAGAATCAGCAGACGCAGGCCTTACTGGATGCCCTCGGATTGCTAGTCCAGGGTCAACGTGCAATGCAAAACGATGCGGCATCCGCCGCTCCACCGCTAATGCAGACACAACACGCAGTTGCACCAACTTTTCGTCCTTTTGATGCTGCACTGGAAATCTGGACGGAGAGGTCACGCCAATTTGGATTCCATCTCGCCACCTACAGAATTCAAGGTAACGAGCGGCAGCCTTCTCTCCTTTCCTCCGTCGGGGTACAAACGTACTGTGTGATAGTCAAATTATTTCTCCGACGCGACGTAGCAACTCTGTCCTACGACGAAATTTTGTCTGCATTAGATGCATATTTCAAAGAATCAGTCAATGTAGTTGCGAAAAGGTATACTTTCTTTCGTACAAAACGTGCGGCAGGTCAGACTAATCGGGAGTGGGTTGCAACCTTGCAAGGCCTTACTAGGGATTGTGCTTTTGAGTGTCAATGTGGACGCCCTTATTCAGATACTATGGTGCGTGATGCAATTGCACAGAACGTTTCTGATGTTCGTATAAGGGAACAGATTTTGAAACTAGTCAATCCCTCCCTTCAACAAGTGATGGACATATTGGATCGGCAGGACACACTTGACTTTGCTCAGGAATCATTTGAAACTTCGCCACCCATGTGTCAGGTTAGCTTGCCCGCCGGGCGAACTCCACGGACCAGTAAACAGTCCTCGCGCCCGGCCGCGCCAGAGCTGCCTGGTTCTTAGCCACGTGTACTGCGCCGGCAAGCAAATGCAGTGAACTTGTTTGGTTTCGATTTATTTCAGTTGTTTAACTTGTCTATAGTAAATCAGGTCCTATCAATGAACCAGACTGTGCCTTCAGACAGTGTTTCTCGTCTATGTGAAGACTTTTCAGACATTTTTGCACCGGGCCTCGGTTTGTGCTAAGAACTATAAAGCACATTTGGAACTGAAAGTAAACGCGCAACCGAAATTTTTCAGGGCGTGAAATGTTCCCCACGCATTGCGTGATGAGGTCGCAAAAACATTACACAATTTGGAATCACAAGGTATAATTGAACGTGTGCAAGCTTCTCTCTGGGCATCACCCTTAGTAATTTTGCAAAAACCTTCCGAAAAATTGAGACTTTGTGTGGACTTCAAGGGAACAGTGAATCCACAACTAGTGACTGCACTGCAACTTTCCTCTACCCCGCCCGTAAGATCTTTTTGACAAACTGTGCCCGGGTAAATATTTTTCGAAGTTGGCCCTAGCAGATGCGGACATGCAAATACCGGTGGATGAAGAATCCCAGCGCGTTTTGGTGGTTAACACACATCTGGGTTTGTATCGATTCAAACGACTGCCATTCAGGTGTACATCCGCCGCATCAGGTTCCTGTGCAGCAGCAGACACCTGCTTTTGCCCCAGGCGACGTTGTCTACTACCGCAACTATCGAGGTTCACGGCGTTGGCTCGAAGGGCGCATTCTTCACTGCATCGGCCGTGCTATGTATCTGGTTTTGGGGGCCTCTGGTGAGGTGCGTCGGCATCTCAATCAGCTGCGCCTCTGTCGTCGCACGGGATCTGCTGCTCCCCGTCTGCTTTCAGCGACGGTGCCGTCCGGTCAGCTCCCTGGAGACCCATCTACTGGCTCGTCTCAGCCCCAGGTGTTACCGACGCTGCCTTCCATTTTGCCCCATGGCGACGCGCCGCCGCCGCCGCCGCCGCCGCCTGTTCTCCCGCCGGCGACGCCCGCAGTGGACGCGTCGCTGCAACCGCCGGGCGCCTCCCTCGGTCACGCGCAGCCAATCGCTTCCCGTGACCAGTTGTCCTCTGACATGGAACTCATGCCCGCTCCGGACCATATGTCGTCTTCGCCCGTCGGGTGCCCCGGCCCGATGGAGGTCGACCCTTCGGCCCCTCCTGTCTCTCTACGGGCGCATACACCGCATATTGGCGTGAACCCTGGAGCAGGTTTCCAGGCGTTTCCTAGCTCCCCTCGGTCCGAATGGCACGGTGCGGGTGGCACAGCCTCGCCTGTTGTTAGGCTACCCACCTCGTCGCATACATCAACATGGGGACCTCCCCACAGCGGGCGGAAGCCTTATGCCACAACCGTCTGCCGATTTGCGGGGGAGGAATGTGGTGTCACCACCAGACACCACACTTGCTAGGTGGTAGCCTTTAAATCGGCCGCCGTCCGTTAGTATACGTCAGACCCGCGTCTCGCCACTATCAGTGATTGCAGACCGAGCGCCGCCACACGGCAGGTCTAGAGAGACTTCCTAGCACTCGCCCCAGTTGTACAGCCGACTTTGCTAGCGATGGTTCACTGACAAAATACACTCTCATTTGCCGAGACGATAGTTAGCATAGCCTTCAGCTACGTCATTTGCTACGACCTAGCAAGGCGCCATTACCAGTTACTATTGATGCTGTAAAACATGTACCGTCGAGAGCGATGTTCACCATTTATGGATTAAAGTTAAGTATTCCACAGCTACGTCCTTTTTTGCTAGTGTAATTTCCTTGACCTGTTCCAGACCTCACGCCAGCCTGCGTGAGCTAAAACGCGTGCAGGTTCGAATCCTGCCTTGGGCATGGGTGTGTGTGATGTCCTTAGGTTAGTTAGGTTTAAGTAGTTCTAAGTTCTAGGGGACTTATGACCTAAGATGTTGAGTCCAATAGTGCTCAGAGCCATTTGAACCATTTTTTAAAACGCGTGCCTTTCGGCTTCCTCTCCTACCGGGTTGGCTCTCTTGCCAATCCACAACACACTGAGCTTGCGGTTTCCCGAAATTTCGTGATCAGTTCATTACCAAATTCTTAGTGCCGATTTGAGCTGTAGAAACGTGCGCCAGTTGGGTTCCTCGACTTGTGATGAATGATCACATAAACAAGAAATGGGAATCACACTGATTCATCTCAATCGGTACGACAACACAAGCTTCACTGATAACGAGATGCAAATTTAACGTAAATTTCAGAAACTAAGCGCTAGTGAAAAGAGAAAAGTAGCCAAATTAATTCGAAGTACCAAATTTTTTTTGGCAACAGCGTTTTGAGATCGAGTCCGCAGTCTGCTTATTGACTTTATTGCTAGAGAAGTGATTACGAATATACTGGCTTGCTGTCGCAGTGTTCCAAACAAACGGCTTGGATTGTTAGTCAGAGGCATTGATTCTTCACGATAAAGCAAGCTTACGTTCGGCTGAGGTTACAAGGAATTTGCTTCGGCAATTTAAGTGTGTAGTTTTTTCACAGATGCCTACAGCCCGGACTTGGCCCCCCTAGAGATCACACTCTGTTACCTACACTGAAGGAGTTTTTGGGCCGAATCTACTACGGAAATGACAATGAAATCAGAGAAGACGTTAGTCACTGATACTACAACTTGGGCTCAACGGAGCTTGTTGAGTGCTACGACCAATACTGAAATTTGGATGGCGACTACATTGTCTTGAATAATGATACAGATAGCAGTAACAATTCTTTATTTTTATAGTGGCCCTCATATTACTACTAACGTTGTTTGTTAAAAACAGGACTTCTACTTACACGAAAACAATTAACGCTTTCCGTTTCTGATTTTACCTACTAATGTGCTGCTAACAGTTTAGAAAAAGAGTAAGTGATCTGCTTCAAAACACGTTCCAAATACATGACGGCGTCTTCACGTTCTTTTGTAGCCCAATGTTTCATCCAGTGTTGTCTTCATCAGGAAGTTGTGATTACGATATGCGTCAGTGTCCAGTTGTATCATCGTACATCGTGATACAGCTTGTCAACGTGAATCATGACGACGGATGGAGGCTCACATCGACTTGGTTGCCAAGAGTAGTCGGCCAGTGGCCAACAACTTCCACAAGCTCAGACCCGAGGCACGTGATGCGTTCAGGTCTAACGACCGACACGGGAGGAAAAATAACCGTCACTGTATTGTTCTGAGGTGCGGGTTGAGCAAATAGCATACACCTGAGATGATACAGATTCTATCCCTGGTGACCTACAGCTACAGCAAACTTCCCATAAGAGCAATCGAATTATAAGGAAACAAGGTCACACAATGAATAACCATCTATCTAATATGAAATTACCAGGATAACTCAATTAAGCATGAAAGTGTGAGTACGTCACTTTACACGGACGTAAGAAAACTGGATCCATCAAACAATGATGGGACACTAGGGTAACTACACTACTGACCATTTAAATTGCTACACCACGAAGATGATGTGCTACAGACGCGAAATTTAACCGACAGGAAGAAGATGCTGTGATAGGCAAATGATTAGCTTTTCAGAGCATTCACACAAGGTTGGAGCCGGTGGCAACATCTGCAACGTGCTGACATGAGGAAAGTTTCCAACCGATTTCTCATACACAAACAGCAGTTGACCGGCGTTGCCTGGTGAAATGTTGTTGTGAAGCCTCGTGTAAGGAGGAGAAATGCGTACCATCACGTTTCCGACTTTGATAAAGGTCGGATTGTAGCCTATCGCGATTGCGGTTTATCGTATCGCGACATTGCTGCGCGCGTTGGTCGAGATCCAATGACTGTTAGCAGAATATGGAATCGGCTGGTTCAGGAGGGTAATACGGAACGCCGTGCTGGATCTCAATGGCCTCGTATCACTAGCAGTCGAGATGACAAGCATCTTATCCGCATGGCTGTAACGGATCGTGCAGCCACGTCTAGATCCCTGAGTCAACAGAGGGGGACGTCTGCAAGACAACAACCATCTGCACGAACAGTTCGACGACGTTTGCAGCAGCATGGTCTATCAGCTCGGAGACCATGGCTGCGGTTACCCTTGACGCTGCATTACAGACAGGAGCGCCTGCGATGGTGTACTCGATGACGAACTTGGGTGGACGAATGGTAAAACGTCATTTTTTCGGATGAATCCAGGTTCTGTTTACAGCATCATGATGGTCGCATCCGTGTTTGGCGACATCGCGGTGAACGCACATTGGAAGCGTGTATTCGTCATCGTCATACTGGCCAATCACCCGGCGTGATGGTACGGGGTGCGATTGGTTACACGTTTCGGTCACGTCTTGTTCGCAATGACGCCACTTTGTACAATGGACGTTACATTTCAGATGTGGTACGACCCGTGCCTCTACCCTTCATTCGATCCCAGCGAAACCCTACATTTCAGCAGGATAAGCACGACCGCATGTTTCAGGTCCTGTACAGGCCTTTCTGGATACAGAAAATGTTCGACTGCTGCCCTGGCCCGCGCATTCTCCAGATCTCTCACCAATTGAAAACGTCTGGTCAATGGTGACTGAGCAGCTGGCACGTCACAATACGCCAGTCACTACTCTTGATGAAGTGTGGTATCGTGTTGAAGCTGCATGAGCAGCTGTACCTGTACATGCCATCCTAGCTTTGTTTGACTCAATGCTCAGGCGTATAAAGGCCGTTATTACGGCCAGAGGTGGTTGTTCTGGGTACTGATTTCTCAGTATCTATGCACCCAAATTGCGTGAAAATGTAATCACATGTCAGTTCTAGTATAATATATTTTTTCGATGAACACCCGTTTATCATCTGCATTTCTTCTTGGTGTAGCAATTTTAATGGCCAGTAACGTATAAGAACCTGATTTATTGCTAGGAACCATCAAAAATGCTATATTCAACGAATCAAGACTACAGTCAGTTAATAAGTGAACAAGGGATTGAAAATACGTGTTAGATACTTGGCACATTTGGGTAGACACATGACAGAACAACATAAAACTCTGTCGTGAATAAAATAATTAAGAAAAGGTTCCGGAAAAGAACGAATAAACTCCTACACTGTCGCCTAAGTGCACTGAAAGTGGCGCTAGCTGGTTGTGAAAACTAGATCAGCAGAATGAAACCCTGATCCAAGTTACATGACTTCGTGGTCACCTCTTCCAGGTGGATGGAAATATGGCCCATGCTTAGCAACATGATGAGACAGCAGAAGACGGCTGCAGAAGTGGCTGAGAATTCGAAGTTCAGTCCTGGCGTGTGACTTCTGCTACAAGTTGGAGACATCTCACTCTGTCGCTCACATAAGAAGCCTACCACCTCAAGCTCTGCAGAGAGGTGTCTTCTATCAAGTCCAACTCACGTTTGCAAAACTTAGCTGTTTTTGCTGAAATTGGAATATCAGAGGCAAATTGCAACACATCTCCCATGTTCTGACCAATGATAATTCAACAAACACGCTAACAAAATTTGCTCTTCTTACAGATTTTGTCATCTGAACCAATGCAGTGCATTTCAGCCTTGGGTGGGAAAGAGGGCAAAAAATCTCCCCATTTTGTAAAAGATTTCGAATTACGGCCAATGACGAAGTGTCCACTTAAACATGTGTGGGAAATCTCCCCCACTGTCAAAATAAATATTACGGTCCAATCACAGATTTCTTTACAAAATTTTGAATAAGCGTTCCAGCCGGCCTCCTCAGGGCTTAACGGCTGGCCACACACTCATAGCCTCATATTTTCACCTGTCCTTTAGACCTTTATACTTGCTAAAAGGTATTCTTTTGACTTCACACACATTGAAGCTTTATGACAGGTTAGCTACCCCCACTACTGGTGTGCTCGGTAGACAGCGGGCTCTCCCCTGTGTTTACCTGTTCAAGATTCTGACTATCAGCAGAAACACGTTTATGAGCCATGTGGTTCCAACAAGTGACTCTTCCCTTTTGCCAAGTAGTTGTAAGAGGCAATCAAAAAGTTTTCCATTCGTATTAGCAATGCAGAATGACTCCGATAGGGGTGTAAAAGCAGCGACATTTACAGAAGGGGTTACGTTGGCATTCGACACGCTTGCAGTAAATACAGAAACTTCTGTGAAGTTTGGAATGTAGGAGACGAGGTACTGGCAGGATTGAAGCTGTTATAACGGATCGTGTGTCATGCTTGGGTAGCTCGGACGGTAGAGCACGCGACCTCGAAAGGCAAAGGTCCTGAGTTCGCGCCTCTGTCCGGCACACAGTTTTAATCTGCCAGGAAGTTTCATATCAGCGCACACTGCGTTGCAGAGTGAAAATCTCACTCTGGAAACATCCCCCAGGCTGTGGCTAAGCCATGTCTCCGCAGTATCCTTTCATCCAGGAGTATTAATTCTGAAAGGTTCGCAGAAGAGCTTCTGTGAAGTCTGGAATGTAGAAGACGAGGTACTGCCAGAATTGAAACTGTGAAGACGTGTTCTGGGTCGTGCTTGAGTAGCTCAGATGGTAGAGCACTTGCACGCGGAAGGCAAAGGTCTCGAGTCTCGGTCCGGCACAGAGTTTTAACCTGACAGGAAGTTTCATATCAGCGCACATCCGCTGCAGAGTGAAAATCTCATACTGTTATGGAATGCTGCATCAAGGTCTGTGCTGGTCACACATTCCTATATCGCAAATGTCGTAATGCAGCAGTTACGTAGAGGCAAGTGAGACACACTCAGGCATCTGCCTTACAGTCCTGACCTCTCAGCATGTGATTATCATGTCTTTAGTTTCTTAAAAAAGGCCTTGAATGTCGACAAAGACGTGCCAGCAGGGAATTACGGTGCTCTACATAGAGCATGGACATCGTATTTTACCAAACAAATATTTTCAACCTGGTTGGCATGGGGGGATGATTGCCTCAATGCTCACAGTTATTTTACCTGAATGTAATACAGATTGACTGAACAACCGTCGAATGGAAAGTTTTCGATCGCTCCTTATGAAAGCCCCAAGCCCACTACAATTACATGACTACTTCAGCCACACCAAAAGGAAAAGAGATACAGTTAATTAAAATTGCAGTCATTCGCCATTGTTGTTATTGCTTGCAGTTTCCCTGCAGCATTAATCATTTGATACACATATTGGATTATTAAACAGGTTACTTGAAAGTATTTGTAAAAAGCTGCCATGTAATGCCACCGCTTCCTCGTTCCGAAAATGGATGCTGATGTAGTTGTCCCGAGACAAATCTGATTCATAGGTACATCAAAGAAGTGTTTTTAGGTTATGGGTACTATTATTCGTTTTATTTTGCATGATAATCAACTGATATCCTTCATGCCACAGATTATGGGTGGGAATGGTTGACCTGGTGCCAAGGTAACGAACATTGGATTTTACACACACACTTAACCTCAACCATCCTTACTCTAAGTAATGTATGCTGGTGTAAGTCTAAATTTATATATATTACATATAAGTAAAGGGAACACCAGCTGCGAAAATTCCACACACACTTAGTAATTGTCTTTACAGTACTTCTAAACTAAGGCGATGCCTGTAGAACCTCACACACATGACTGGCTTATTTTCAAATGTGCTGATACTTTACTCGTATCTAAAGTCAGTTAGTCAGTTGCTTATTACGCATTCACTCTTACTGTATTGCAATTGCAAATAACTCATCCTTCAATCCTATCAATATGGATCGTAACAAATGCACTGCACATATAGATACATGTAAATACACTGACATAAATGAGCACATAGAATTGACATTCAAAACATTAGTAGGTAATTTTTACAACACTTGTACCACTGTACGGCCAGATGCAAGTACAAATTCGTAAATCATCAAATATGTTTAAATGTATCGTCCTAGTTTCACATGAATATGAATGTTCATGGGTAACGGTGTTGACAGTGAAAACATTAGAAAAATACTCGTGCAACAACACTTGTGTCACTGTGTGAAAAGGATCAAGTACTGATTTGTAAGTTAGTGTCGTATTTTGACATTAAACTGAACAGCATAAGTCACTGATGTGCTCAACATGAAATAAGATCATTTTCATATTCCGGGCTGCATCACTGCTGATAGGTTGTGTCAAGACCATTTTATTAATTAATAATTCAGAATGGGTGTAAAGGCCAGTCTCTGAAAACACGTTTCTTGGGAGCTATCTAAAATATACATAAAAACAATAACAATGTCCTTGTAAATACTCAAATAAATACACAAAAGAAAAATGAATGTACTTCGCTCTTCCCCCGCAAACACAACGTTCATTGCACGAATTGTCAAGACCTATAGTTCGAGATATGAAATGGCTTTCTTTTTTCAGAAGGGTTAACTTCACAGTTTTTATTGTTCTTCTTGGAGACGGATGACAAGATTTATACACTCAAATTAAGAGCTCCTTCTATTAACTTGAGAGACATCACGATTTTACACAATGGGCTCGCTAGCATCAGTGTTCATTTACATAGCCTCCTCATAATCAACGGCTGTATTACTCTCGTCTCTATTTCATTCATTAAATTTCGCAACTCCTTGCTGTAATGTATGAACAGTATCCTAACAGTTTTTGTGAGTAACATGACAAGTCTATATGCTTGATTCACTAACATCGATATTGAGATGAGTTCTCCTTTCACCGCTCGATTTGTATCTTTTGGTTTGCTGCAATTCTGAATGCAGGTTAGTCATTCTAAGATTTTTCGGATGACTACTCTGAAACACTCAAGACATACAAGCATGGCCCATGACAAACAATGTCGAAAACCACAGAACACTCTATTATGAAATTCAGTACAACGAGTACATTATTTTCGTAAGTTTGTATCCGTACTTGAGATCGAAGAATGTACCTGCCCTCTATTTTCAGGTTATATTACTGTTTATTTATTCGTTTCCCCTGTGGTCAGATATTCTTTTCTGTGGTATTCATTATTACAAATAAGAACTTCCATCAGATGACAGTCAGATCCCATATGAACAGTATAATCAAAAGACACAAAAAGTGCTGTTCTATCGGAGTCGGACTCAAGTACCTTTATTCATGTGACGTGGCGCGCTTAAACTCTGCCTTTCCCTCTACCCTTTTCATCGCTCATTGCACAGCACTACTAGTATTTAAAAAGAATTTTCTCTGGTACGGTACTCAGTCGTGTGTGGTAAATCACCAAGGGCTTGGTGCTACAATGCTACCGGCAATTACAGATCAGTGTTTCCTATTCCCGACTCACAGTAACAAAAAGTACAACATGCATATCGTCCTCACGGGACAAACTCATCCAACATTTCGTTCGATGCTTTCATCTTTGTGTATATTCAGTACTGTTACAATGGTTTTAACCTTTCCGAAAAGTCGTCCAGACGTAGCCTACAAAAAAATACTGTTGATCATCCTCCCTGATTCTTCAGCATACACGTGCCCACAGGTGGGAGACTTGTTTGTTGCTCTCGGACTTGTTTACTCTGTAAACCTTTAGAGGCGTGAAATACGTAGCCGTCCCATTGATTTTCACACCTTGGGGGTCTCGATCTCTACTATATTGTCGTTTATTATCTTCCTAATTCGGTTTCGTCCGCATTACATATAGAAGGATTTGTGACTCGCTAACTTGCTCTTCTGCGATGCATCTTCGCCATCAGGTTACGCATAAGTAGAAAACTGGCACTGAGAGTGTGTGTGTGTGTGTGTGTGTGTGTGTGTGTGTTTGTGTGTGTGTGTGTGTGTGTGATTGACACATAAATCAGCTTCGACATGTTCCTTAATTTCTGCACACTTCCCATGCGCTTTCGTGGAACTTTATTACTTTCAGCGAAGTTAACTTATCTTATTGCACTCTCTTTGTTCATCAAAAGGCAAACATTTAACTTGCACACACATGCTTGTCGAAGTGTTCATCTTTTATATCGAATAACATGTCCCCCGGTTCGTCTTCAGCGTCAGTTCACCATTCGTGCATTCAAATTCATCTCTGCTCGAATCATCATCTTCCTGTGGTAAGTCAAACGTTGCATTTATCCATTTTCTTGCATGCTACAAGCACAGTACCACTCTGTAGAATTTCAGAAAACTGAGCCTAAGGATCATCTTCACCATCAGGTTACGCATAAGTAGAAAACCGGCACTGAGTGTGTGTGTGTGTGTGTGTGTGTGTGTGTGTGTGTGATTGACACATAAATCAGCTTCGACATGTTCCTTAATTTCTGCACACTTCCCATGCGCTGCACCGCGTACTCTCATTGTTTGCACTCTGAACATGAGTCACTTGGTTACCTTATCATACACTTGGTAGCCTTCCTTATCAAGTGGCGAAACTTGGCTGTGCCAGTCCAGAATACATCGTACTGATACGTCACCCAGTGTGGGATAGGCAGTGTCCTCCGATTCTTAAGGATCGTCCTATAAAATGTGATTGCGAAAATCATAAGAATACCAGGGATCCGAAAATTCTGGTCCAAGGTCGCAAGTTCCAATTTTTCAACCACAAATGTTACTGCGTAAATAAGAGGATCGCCAGTTTTCGAAAATTCGTTATGGACAAGAGTCGCAATATTCCCATGTGAGGTGCCAATTCAGCAACTTAGCATGCCCTTGCGATGCTGCAGATTGTATCCCCGGTGACATACAGTGATAGAAAACACCTCATTAGATCATTAGAATTAAGACAAAATAAGGTTGCGTAACGTATAAAGGCAAATGTTTTCTTACTCTCCTCTGAAAAACTCAGCAAAGTTTACCTGGCTGTAACAATTTGTAAGGATATGAAATGGAACGACCGCATATGCTTAATTATAGGTAAATTAGTTGGTAACTGGGGTTCATTGTAGAATACTACAGAAATGAAACAAGTTTACAAATGAGACTGGTCCTAAAATATTGCTCTAGTTTGTGAGATCCGTACCAAATAAAACTAGCAGGGGTAATGAACGGGCACAAAGGAGGGCAACACGAGTCATCAAAGATTTTTCTGACCATGATCGAGTGTCATGAAGATGTTAAAATTACTGGCTCACGCTTGAAGATATACGATATCATCAAATGAAAAACTAATTAAAAATATTTTAGAACAAATTTAAGTGATGAATCTAACAATATATTACAACCTTCTGTATACCGTTTTCATAGAAATCACGAAGACAAGGTTACACTCTTTACAGAGAACACGCACACTTCTGAGCAATCATTCTTCCCGTGTTTAATATGTGAATGGAACGGCTGAAAGTCCTAATAACTGGTACAATAGGACGCCACGCACTTCAGAGTGTTTCGCGTAGTGCAGATATAGATGTGTGTGAATGTTACAGATATGTGTTTCTGTGAGAGTCGCAGTGCGTTCTTAATTTGAGTTTTCGATATCGTGGTGGAATGAACAGGGTGTTCCACGACGAATGGTTAAATTAAGGGTTATGACAGGAAATACCATTCGAAGCAACTATTTTAGAAACTATGGGCTCTAAATTACATACCTTAAGATTTATGAGCACTCATTTCATCTTCGATATTGTGAAACATATATTTTCTACTACAAGCGCTTTGCTTTCTATAGTTTTATAGGTGGTAGTATGGGCCAAAACAAGAAATATGCCCGGTAAACAAGGGCTCCAAAACACATACCTTAAGAGCTATGAGTAGTTGTTCATCTTCGCTACTGAGAAACACATGTCTCCCACTGTTGAAATGCTCACAGCCCTTAGGGTATGCATCTTAGAGCGTACGTTTACTAGATTTGTTTGCTTCAAGTAATAGTTCCTATCATGTCCCTGAGTACCGACCATTCGTCCTGTATTCTTCTTATCTCTGTATCATATTTCCTCACGGTATCGTAAATCGTTATTAATACGCACTTCATTTCGCAGAGATACGCATTCCTGGAAGGAGGGGGAGGGGGGGGGGGTTGGTTTCCCAGTGGATGTAGTTACATAATCGCAGAAATCCCCGTGATGAAGCTGTGAGCTCCATACTTATAATGGCATCATAAAAATTCTATCAAGGCAGTATATGGGATCTATTACTAAGTTTTCCATCAAGCAAAACAATTTGTGTTTGATTAACTTTTCATGGTTGGGATTCACAGTCATACAATATTTATTAAAAGACATCATAGTCGCCGTTAAATGTATGAAATATTTGTTATTACGATTGCAATTTCGGCCTTAGGGTCATTTTCAAGTAACACCGCAAAAGTTACATTCTATCAGAATTTAAGACTATCTGACATTAGTACATGTCATCGTCAAATGGCTGCATTTTGACGAGGACATGTACTCATGTCAGATAGTCTTATATTCTGACAGAATGTAACTTTTGCAGTGTTATTTGAAAATGGCCCTAAGGCCGAAATTGCAATCGTAATAATAAATATTTCATACAATTTGTATTTGTCAGAATACTTCGAATTGGATTTCACGTTACACTTGTCTTATGTCTAATACGTGTCTCTTTGAACGTCTGCCGGCCGGAGTAGCCGAGCGGTTCTAGGCGCTTAAGTCTGGAACCGCGCGACCTCTACGGCCGCAGGTTCGAATTCTGCCTTGGTCACGGATGTGTGCGATGTCCTTCGGTTAGTTAGGATTAAGTAGTTCTAAGTTCTAGGGGACTGATGACCTCCGCTGTTAAGTCCCATAGTGCTCAGAGCCATTTGAACCATTTTTGAATGTCTACACAACATTTTCTTGTATTTCACTACTTCACTACGATAATTGCATGACTGCGGCTGAATTTTCACGACATTTTCAAAATGAGAGCTGAAATCTCGAAACTAGTTACCTTCTGTATAAGTGGTATTAAATAATAAATGCTTTTAGAATATATCCGTATCACTTTTCCAGTACTAGTCCATTTTTAGAGAACTGAGCAGAAAGGATAATAAACTGACACATTTTGGTCAACATGCCTAATTTAATATGGCCTTAAGAAGCTACGTTTTACTTTGACCGAAATGTGTATAAACTTTACACAGTCACAAAGTACACGGGCAGTTATACTAAAAAGATCTCATACCTGGAAACATAAAAATTAAATCTTTAAAATTTATCGTTTCTTTGCGTTGAGTTGCACATGTATTTTTTATGATATGACTAGTTTGAACAAATTTGATCCCCTATGTACATAGGCAAGTAACCGTCGTATCCTTATGGAACTACACCATATCGCCTATTTTACATAGATCTGCATTCTGGTCAACAACGTCTCGTTGGTTTGACATTGAGAGTGAATCTGGGCTACAATTTAAGAAAAAAACATAGAAGACAAACACGAGTACGACTACACTAATTTAATCTAGTTTCGGATAATAGTTTGTTAATCCTAGAAGAGAAGCTACATACCAGTCAGCTGTCGTATTCGATATTTTTTACTACATCAAGTTGTAATATACCTAATATACAAAGACTTAATAAAAACTTCGATTCCCTGACATCGTGTAAGACAATACCTCACTTTAAAATGATTGGTTTTGTGGTGATTCGTGAATTTCATAAAAATGACACTAAATTGGAGACTAATTAGCAGACACTATTACAAAATAAACCAAACGACGGTGTATTTTGACAAACTGTGGCATTCATTGTAGTAATGGGAAAGACTTGAATTAGTGAAAATGGTAGGAATTACCAACTGTAATTACCAACTGTAATTATTCAAATAATTGGACTTTTACGAATATAGTTTACTCATTCAAGAAGTAATTCTGCCGCTTGCAAATGAAGTCACATATTGTAAAACGAAAATTTAGGATGAAAGCTGTAAAGAACATTCCCTCTTAATGACTTTATTAATTAAACTCGTATTGTTGAAACCAGATATACGCCTAATTATAAAATTCTAGACATCTGTTACAAATTCTGTCAATGAAAACCTGATTCGTTTATCCTCTTAACCTCAATTATTGTTAGTATTATGAGTTGTTGTGTAATTAGCGTGTATTAATTAATTTTGTGAAGTTCATTATTGTACTCATATTTAGATGGAATTTTCACATTTAAAAACAGTTTTACATTATGAATTTCACATATTATTTAATTCTGTAATTTTATATGTATTATTCTGCGTAATGAGAACATCTTAGCTTTGGAACTTTTAATTGTAAATACGATTAAAATATGTTGTCATTATTAAGTAATAATGGTCCAAGTGACCATCCATTATTTAGAATATACAGGGTGAGTCACCTAACATTACCGCTGGATATATTTCGTAAACCACATCAAATAATGACGAACCGATTCCACAGACCGAACGTGAGGAGAGGGGCTAGTGTAATTGTTTAATACAAACCATACAAAAATGCACGGAAGTATGTTTTTTAACACAAACCTACGTTTTTTTAAAATGGAAACACGTTAGTTTTGTTAGCACATCTGAACATATAAACAAATACGTAATCAGTGCCGTTTGTTGCATTGTAAAATGTTAATTACATCCGGAGATATTGTAACCTAAAGTTGACGCTTGAAACCTCCGACGTTCAGTTGCGTGTTGTAACAAACACGGGCCACGGTCGGCGAGCAGCATCTGCAGGGACATGTTTACAAAATATGGTTCAAATGGCTCCGAGCACTATGGGACTTAACATCTTAGGTCATCAGTCCCCTAGAACTTAGAACTACTTTAACCTAACGAACCTAAGGACATCACACACATCCATGCCCGAGGCAGGATTCGAACCTGCGACCGTAGCAGTCCCGCGGTTCCGGACTGCAGCGCCTAGAACCGCGGGCGGCGACATGTTTACGATGACGACCGTATTTACGAGTGTGGCTGTAGTGCACTGTTGTGGTTTGGTGTAGCTGTCGCAGTGTCCGCATGTAACGCTTGCTGCTATTCTTATTCTGCATTCGTCTCCGCACGCAGACCAGCTGTAGTACATCATGTTACCAGACGTCTGTGATAGTGTAGTGTTCTAGGAACTGTGGTGACCATGGTGTATTCGAACTCTGAAAAGGCGGAGATGATATTCATCTATGGCGAGTGTCGACGAAATGCAGCTGAAGCCTGCAGCGTGTATGCAGAACGGTACCCGGACAGAGAGCATCCAACATGCCGCACATTGCAAAACATCTACCGCCTTCTGTATTCAAAAGGTATTGTCGTAGCACGCAAACGGGTCCGTAACAGGTTCGTCACAGGAGAAGCGGGTGCAGTTGGTGTGTTAGCTGCTGTTGCCATGAACCCACACATGAGTACACGGGACATTGCGAGAGCCGGTGGACTGAGTGAAAGTAGTGCCATGCGCATACTGCATCGTCACCGCTTTCACCCGTTTCATGTGTCGCTACATCAGCAATTACATGGTGATGACTTTAATCATCGAGTGCAATTCTGTCAATGGGCATTAACAGAGAATGCGTTGCAGTTCTACCTGTTTACCGATGAAGCGGGTTTCACAAACCACGGGGCAGTGAATCTAAGGAACATGCATTACTGGTCCGTGGACAATCCTCGCTGGCTCAGACAGGTAGAGCGACAGCGACCGTGGACTGTAAATGTACGGTGCGGAATCATTGGCGACCACCTCATTGGTCCTCGCTTCATGGCAGGGGCCCAAACAGCTGCAACATACATCGCGTTTCTACAGAATGATCTGCCAACGTTGCTCGAAAACGTCCCACTGGAAACGCGTCGACGTATGTGGTATCAGCATGATGGTGCGCCTGCACATTCCGCAATTAGCACTAGGCTGACCCTTGACAGGATGATCGACAGGCGTTTCATAGGACGTGGAGGACGCATAAATTGGCCAGCCCGTTCTCCTGATCTTACACCTCTGGACTTCTTTCTGTGGGGTACGTTAAAGGAGAATGTTTACCGTGATGTGCCTACAACCCCAGAGGATATGAAACAACGTATTGTGGCAGTCTGCGGCGACATTACACCAGATGTACTTCGGCGTGTACGACATTCATTACGCCAGAGATTGCAATTGTGTGCAGCAAATGATGGCCACCACATTGAACATCTATTGGCCTGACATGTCGGAACACACTCTATTCCACTCCGTAATTGAAAACGGAAACCACGTGCGTACGTGTACCTCACCCCTCATGGTATTGTACATGTGCGTCAGTGAAAAAGACCAATAAAAAGGTGTTAGCATGTGGACGTAATGTACTGTTCTAGTCTCTTCTGTACCTAAGGTCCCTCACCGTTCCCTCTGGATCCCTACGTAATTCGGTGCTCTCCGATACACACGATCGAAGAGCGGAGGAGTGGTACACAAGCGTCAACATTAGGTTACAATATCTCCGGATGTAATTAACATTTTACAATGCAACAATCGGCACTGATTACGTACTTCTTTATATGTTCAGATGTGCTAACAAAACTAACGGGGTTCCATTTAAAGAAACGTAGGTTTGTGTTAAAAAACATACTTCCGTGCATTTTTTATGGTTTGTATTAACCAATTACACTAGCCCCTCTCCTCACGTGCGGTCTGTGGAATCGATTCGTCAGTATTTTATGTGGTTTAAGAAATAAATCCAGCGGTAATGTTAGGTGGCTCACCCTGTATAAATAGGGAAGCAGCGAGGCTGCTGGTCGGGCAGTTTGAGCTGATATGTCGAAGTGTAACCTGTGTTAGTTACCTGAATATTATTTCACTAAGATTTAAAGTTGTGAAAAAGTATGTTTCTTGATTCGTGAACCAGTCAGTTGCTCTACGAAGACATACTGTACAACTCGGCCTCTTTGCAATGTGTCATGATGGATTTGATCAGCTGTTACGAACGGAAGAATAAATTCTTAAAAACTGGAACCGATCACTTTCACTGTAAACCACACACTTCATGAAGATCCCGGCAATCTACGAATATTTCAGTTATGTGGAGAAAAATTTCGTTTTAACCTTCTACTTATGATTCTAGATAATATCAGATGACATGAACTTTTGATCAGTCAGTTCATCTGTCTTCGAAGTTTTGAGGATTACCGTACCGACGAGTAGATAATAATTAAGTAGAAGTGTTGAAAAGTAATGTGTGCTATTTATACATTCAGCGAGAGTTTACAAATTAAACCCTAATATACGGCAACTTTACAACTAACCTGATTCTAGGCCCACTGAATGCTTCATACTGCCTAAAGCTCCCTCGTAATTCCTCAAACTGCAGTGGTGTCGCCGGCCGCGGTGGTCTAGCGGTTCTGGCGCTGCAGTCCGGAACCGCGGGACTGCTACGGTCGCAGGTTCGAATCCTGCCTCGGGCATGGGTGTGTGTGATGTCCTTAGGTTAGTTAGGTTTAAGTAGTTCTAAGTTCTAGGGGACTTATGACCTAAGATGTTGAGTCCCATAGTGCTCAGAGCCATTTGAACCATTTTTTTTGCATTGGTGTATTAAGGCGTAAAGTACTGGATTATTAAAACGAAAGTAAGGGTGCGGAAGATTACGTCTTATCCAGACCTATGGCGTGGTCCCGAAATAGAACTTCCTCTCTCCAGTCGCTCTTGCAGTGAAATGAAAAATGACTTATCTTTACACACTGCGCTGTTGGCAGGTCTGATGCACAGTGTTAATCAGCCAGGAAGAATCTTTTGAGTGAACACTACATACGGAAGACATTTTGAAGTAATCCACTTCGGCTGTTTTTTCACATGATCGGCTTTACCACCGTTTAATAATAGGTTAATTGCACAACTCACCTACACCTACTGCGCTTGAAGCCTAAACTGAACATTCGTGGAAGGTACAATAAACTGAATAATTTTCAAAAGTAGCAGAGATGGACTACTTCAAAATCTTCTTTAATACATATGCGAGGACAAGGAAGTTAAGGAAATCTACTGTCTTGTAACCACAATAACTCACGACGCTTGGAGAAACAAGGGCAAAAAAGCAGACTATCACAGGCAAAGAGGACATTTCTCCTCAAAAGAAGTCTACTGGTATCAAACGCAAGCCTTAATTTGAGGATGAAACTTGTGTTTCGATCACAGGTTTCCATGGATGTGATTCACAGACTGTGGGAAAATAGGAAAAGAAGAGAGTATAGAGTGTGTGATGTGGTTCTATAGAAGAATTTTGAAAATGAGGTAACAAATTAGATTTTCCACGGAATCACCGATGAGAGGAACATGCGGAGAAAACTGACAGGAAGGATCAGGTTGATAATTGTTGAGACATGAAGCAATAACTTCCATTGTTCACCAGAGAGCTGAGAGGGTAAAATCTGTGGGGGATTGGTACACATCCAATCAATAACAGACGACATTGAGTGCATGCGGTATCCTGACATGAAAAGCTTTGCAGGAGATACGAATTTGTAGCAGGCTGCATCAAGCCAGTCAGAAGACTGATGATACCCCAAAAGGGGTACGCGCTTAACAGGGACCGAATTGCTAATGTGAAAGCTGCTTCTATTCCAGGTCCCTCGTCTGCTGGAACACACAGGTTCATCTATGACGTTATAAACGTTTGTGAGTTAGTTCCATCTATGTCAGAATACGTAAGAAAACTACAAAGTCTGCGAAACAAATGTTTTTCCACAGTTCAGATTACGTTGTCTACTCTTTTCTTGAGACAACAGCAAGAAAAACTCTTACCGGATTTGATCAGCCGGTGATAATCATGATAACTAGTCAGTTACTTATTCTACTTTTACAATATGTCACTTTTTAAAACACTCACATCAAGAAGTTTTGCATCACCTCGATTCCGAGAGTTCCGGAACCTCTACAGAAAATTGGAATAGAGATCACCATAAACATCAGTTCCGCGCTTTTTATTGCTCCTGAAAAACACACATTGCACGTTGTACCACCATACAGCGAGACCCCCAGAGGTGGTGCTCCAGACTGCTGCACACACCGGTACCTCTAATACCCAGTAGCACGTGCTCTTGCATTGATGCATGCCTGTATTCGTCGTGACACACTATCTACAAGTTCATCACGGTACTGTTGGTCCAGATTGTCCCATTCCTCAACGGCTATTCGGCGTAGATCCCTCAGAGTGGTTTGTGGGTCACGTCGTCCATAAATAGCCCTTTTCAGTCTATCCCAGGCATTTTCGATAGGGTTCATGTCTGGAGAACATGCTAGCTGATGGAATTCATTCACAAGATGTGCACGATGGTGGCGCGAATAATCTTGCATGAAGAAGAATGCCTCGCCAATATCCTGCCGATACGGTTGCATTATTGGTGGGAGCATTCACGTACCGTACAGCCGTTACGGCGCCTTCCATGACCACCAGTGGCGTACGTCAACCCCACATAATGCCACCTCAAAACCGCAGGGAACCTCCACCTTGGTGCACTCGCTGGACAGTTTGTCTAAGGCATTCAGCCTGACCAGGTTGCCTCCAAACACGTCTCCGACGATTGTCTGGTTGAAGGCATATGTGGAACTCATCGGTGAAGAGAACGCGAGCGGTCCATTCGGCATGTTGTTAGGCCCTTCTGTACCGCGCTGCATGGTGTCTTGGTCGCAAACATGGTCCTCGCCATGGACGTCGGGAGTGAAGTTGGGCATCATGCAGGCTATTGCGCACAGTTTGAGTCGTAACACGTTGTCCTGTGGCAGCACGAAAAGAATTACTCAACACGGTTGCGTTTCTGTGAGGTTTCCTCCGAGCCATAATCCGTAGGTAGCGGTCGTCCATTGCAGTAGTAGCCCTTGAACGGCCAGAGCGAGGCGCATGTTATCGACAATTCCTGTCTCTCTGTATTTCCTCCATGTCCCAACACTCCGAGACGCCTGGACACTTCCTTTGTTGAGAGCCCTTCCTGGTACAAAGTAACTATGCGGACACGTTCGAAGCGTGGTATTGACCGTCTAGGCATGGTTGAACTACAGACAACACGAGACTTATACTTCCTTCCTGCTGGAATGACTGGAACTGATCGGCTGCGGGCACCCTCCTTCTAATAGGCGCTGCTCGTGCATGGTTGTTTACACCTTTTGATCTATTGGCGGGTTTAGTGACATCTCTGAACAGTCAAAGGGACTTTGTCTGTAATACAACACCCACAGTCAACGTCTATCTTCAGGAGTTCTGGGAACCGAGGTCATGTAAAACTTTTTTTGATGTGTGTAATTGTATATCCATTCCATTCACTATTTACGTGAAGGTAGTAGAACTTCTTCCACAGGATTTTAAGGATAATATTGTACTCGGCAAACTCAGCTTTATTGCTGATCTCAAACAGGACAGAGGCACGAGCTTTACACCAGCCCCTATGTTTCACTAGCAGCTGAAATAATGAAGATCTGTTTTAGTATCACGACTGGACACTGAGTGTCGCACCAGTGACGAACCTAAGCGACATGCAGTATACGTGAAGGTGAAGTAAGATGAACAGACAAAATATTAGTCGCCATCTTTAAAGATCGATGTGGATGGTGAAGAACTGGGGAGAGCCAGTTCTGTGTCTCACCAAGGTAGACATTAAGTCATGGCGGGGAAGTGGTTATCTGCCGGTCAGTTGCTGCGAATCAGTGGAGTAACATGTGTCCACAATTTCACAGACTAGAGGAAAGGAGTAATCGTGTTTGGACGTGCCCGGCACCATACCGAGAATGACGTTAACCGATATGTTGACGGATCAAAACCGATTGTCCAAAGTGACTTCAAGGAATGGTTATCTCACTCAGCCATTCAATACAGAATAAAATCATCGTCATTGACAAAGACCAAAGAAGCGTCTCGCACCTAGTCAATGGCAGGCGGTTTCAAGCCTGGCATGGACTGCTGCTGTCTGTGAACGCAGGACCACCTCAGCCAGTTCTCGAGTGAGCAACGTAGAAACTGGACAATGGCTGAGGGGGGGCGTACAATTTAGTTACATGAGTCCCAATGTTGCCTCTTGTTCAATGACTCCAGAGGGTGATTCACCTTGCGGTGAGTGAAGGGTGTTGTTGAAACTGTAGATGCTTCTGTGACGTTGTCGGGATGATTTTCGTAGCACGTATTGTTAATATGTATCCAGACTACCGTTAATACACAAGATGTTTCAAAAAGAATACACGTATTCGGAAAGCATTCATTTTCAAATCAACTGACTTTTTTAAAGCAGCCCTTCACGAATTTCTTTGCTGTGCCATTCTCTTTACCACTGAGTAGCACTGGCAATCTACGCTTCAGTTATTTGCTAGCTGTATTCCTGTCTCTATCTTCCTCTACATTTTTTACCTTCCAGAGCTCCCTCTAATGCAACGGAAGTTACTCCTTAATATCTTAACAAATGCCCTACCATCCTCTCCCTTTTTCTTGTCAGTGTTTTCATTATATTCCTTTCCTCTCCTATTTTTCGGAGACCCTCCTTATTCCTTACCTTATCAGACCACCTGAATTTCAACGTGTTTCTGTAGCACCACATCTCAAATCCTTCGAATCTCTTCTGTTTCAGTTTCCTCACAGTCCTTATTCCACTACCGTACAATGCTGTGCTCCAGACATACATGCTCAGAAAATTCTTCCTCAAACTAAGGCCTATGTTACGTACTAGTAGACTTCAGTCTTTTGCGACTGCCAGGATACCTTTAATGTCCTTGCTCCAGCTGTCATGGGGCATTTTGCTGCCTAGATGGCAGAATTCCTTAACTGCGTCTATATCGTGATCACCAATCCTGATGTTAAGTTTCTCGTTGCTCTTATTTCTATCACTTCTCATAATTTTCGTATTTCTTTGATTTACCCTCAATCCAGTTCTGCGCTCATTAGACTGTTCATCCATTCAGCAAATCCTGTAATTCTTCTTCACTTTCACTGTGGCTAGATATGCTATCAACGGATCTTATCATTTATATCCTTTCACATTGGACTTTACTTCCTCCCTTCAATCTTTCTTTTATTTCCGTCGTTACTTCTTTGCTGTGTATATTAAACATCAGCTGTGAAAGACCCCATCCATGTCTTACAACCTTTTTAATCCGAGCACTTCGTTCTTGATCTTCTACTCTATTGTTCCCTCTTGGCATTTGTCCATATTGTATATCACCCTCCTATCCGTATAGCTTACCCATATTTTTCTCTGAATTTCGAACACCTGCCAGTGTTTGACATCGTTGAACGCTTTTTTCAGTTCGACAAATCCCATGAACGTGTCTTGATTTTCTTTAGTCTTGCTTCCATTATCAACCGCAATGTCAGAACTGCCTTTCTGGTGCCTTTATCTTTGCTAAGGCCAAACTAATGGTCATCTAAAACCTCCGTAGTTCTCTTTTCCATGCTTGTGTATATTATACTCGTCATAAACTTGGATGTATGTGCTGTTAAACTGATGCAATCTTATGGATTGTATAGATGATATTTTTCCGAAAGTCTGATGGTATATCGGCCGTCTCCGAAAGCAAATATTTGTAAACTGTAAGACATAACACTATGAAACTTTGGACATACATTTACGAACCTCTCAGGTTTAGATAACAGATATTCAATTTGTCCTCCACTAGCGTCGCGAAAAGCATCACATCTATATCTGAATTCCTCCCATATTCGGCAAGCGTGTCCATTGTCTATTGTTACGGCTGTACGGATCCGGTTCTTCAGCTCTTCTAGGTTATGTTGTAGTGTTGGTGCGTAAACGTTAGTCCTCAACGTAATCGCACAGCAAAAAGTAACGAGGCGTCAAATTGGGTGACCGTCACAGACTGCTGAGAAGTGCTAAGTCGGTGTTCTTTCGGACGCCAATCCAACGACTCTTTCCTTCACACACACATCCTGTGTCTACAGACCGTCCATACCATCAGCGACTGGTCCATTCATTCGGAATATCAGTTTGACACCTCAGCTGTAAACGTCTTTGCACTGCAATCTCGGAATTACACTTCGCAAACTAGAGAATACAAAATGATTTCTGCTGTGGATATGTTTTGTAACATGTGACCGTAACCAAGTCAATGGAAGACCATCAACATGTAGCAGTGATGAATATATAATTATATTCGTTCCTCCAATAAGTGAACCGTGGCGCACTGATCGATAGTTTTGACAATTTAATACTTTGTAATGCGAACATACTTTTTAGAACATCCAGTTTCGGTAGCCAAGGGTTGCTCTTTTCTTCACATCTTCGCGACGAGTGTACTGTGAACGCACTTGTCTCCTAAGACACCAGCGTTGCAGAAATACGATCCTGGATGGAGGAATATTCAAAAAACATCGGTTGAAACGTAACAATCAACAACACAGCAGTTCGGTGGTTGTATGTGAATTAACCATTTGTAGGTACCTTCAGGTGGAATATGTCATACCTGCAGAATATGCAAACTGAAGGTGTAGGGGGGAGAACGGAAAAGGAACGGATTACTCATCAGTGGCCCATTCCCTTTCCTTTCTCCCCCTCCACTCTCAATTTATGTATAATGTATAACAGTTGCGGGTCACGCTTGGTGTCTGTTCTTTCGGACATATGTGGAAGAACAGACACCACGTGTCCATATATCTGCAGAAATTTGAGGACCTGGTGATGGCTGGAGCAAGTGTTTCGAAGTATTAACGTGAAGATTGAAACCTCGCCTTAGAAAACTTTATTAATAATTGTGCTGATAAACCCTTACGTTATTTGATTTTCAAACAGCTGAACAAAACTGAACTTGGACAGACATTTCTCTCTTTATTTATTCAGATCATCAATAAACTGACACACAATATTTTTAGCACAACGCAACCTGACTTTCAATAATCCGTACAAAAGAATGGCCCTGACTAACAATAACCTATACCTTTCATGAATCACTTACCTCACAAAAATCTTCGTTACTCGAACTACTGCAATACAGCGAGCGCCAATACTGCCAGCTAAATAAAAGATTCTAACTACTGAAGTCAGTAACTACTGATAGGCATTGTTAGAAAATGAAAGATTTTGATAGAGAACAAACAATGTAGTTACCTTAATAGTGTTCAAAAGTCATATTATATATATCAGTTCATGACATCCAGTCTTACAAATTTACTGTCTCTGATGGACACTCGTCCAGATCATCCGCTCTCAAAACTCCGCCATCTCTCGTCCCACATCCACCACTGCTGGCGGCTCACCTCCAACTGCGCAACGCTACACGCTGTTAACATCCAACTGCCCAACACTACAATAGCGAATACTACAACAATGCCAACCAGCCACAGACTGCACAGAGCACAGCCAGTGATTTTCATACAGAGCGCTACGTGACGTTACCAATATAAAAACCTAAACAACCTACTTACACGATTCTTGAGCGTTATTCACTTTTCGTCCGGCGTGCTGACATCAGTAAAATAACGCTGTACGCGCAACATGAGTTTTTCAATAATTTTCCGTTGATCACGATTTTCCAGGAGAGGGATTAAAATTTTTGTAGGACTATTACTCCACTGTAGTTGTATGTTTAACGAGTTCGCACCTACCGAGATGGCGCAATGATTAGCACACTGGACTCGCATTCGTGGTACGACGATTCAAAAGCGCGTCCGGCCATCCTGATTCAGGTTTTCCGTGATTTACCTAAATCGCTTCAGGTAAATGCAGGGATGATTCCTTTGAAAGGGCACGGCCGACTTTCTTCGCCATCCTTCTCTAATCCGATGGGACCGATGACCTCAGTGTTGGGTCCGCTCCCGTCAAGTCAATCAGCTGGTTCTCTTCCCATCGAATAACTTGGCCATACAGAGCAGGGCAAGTTGCGAAACGTCGGCTTCATTTGGTCATACAAAATAATTGTGTTTTTAGATTTCGTACTGATTTGGCGACCAACTGGCAGAAATTAATCATATTTACAGTAACAATAAAAATGGACAAAAATAAAACATAAGACATAGTAGTTGGGACAAATTATAGTTAAAAGTAGTAGGTAATTGTCCGGTTAATACACGAGGGTCAACAGGAATCCAGTGCAATGCCCCGTTGCGCTCCCAGATTTCCCCTCGTTTCATGCGTGCAGAGAGCTCGTTTGACACGCGCCGTACACCATTAACTTGCGTGCGCTCATTAGGCAAATCGAAAATGGATATGCAGACATGACGTAGCTGACAGTAATGTGGTCGGACGTTCCTGCTTTATGTATGCAGTGACATATTCTCAAATACAGAGTAATTCCTCGCGCAAGACATAATAACATCGTATCGTTTACTATCATTAAAATGTAAATCTGTATCCAGCAAGATAGCGCTCCAAGACGTTCTTCATGCCTAAATGCAGATTACTTCTTCTTCTTCTTCTTTGATTGCTTTGAGGTTTAATAGTCGAGGTAAAGCAGTAGGGGATTACTACCAAACGGAAACTTGTCTTTCCGTTACACAGATTACTGACAATCCGGGATGTATGGCTGTAGATATGAGAAGCGACACTGCCAAGACATACCTTGAACAGCCAAAGGAACTGGCACACCTGCCTGATATCGTGTAAGGTCCCTGCGAGCACGCAGAAGTGCCGCAACACGATGTGACATGGACTCGACTAATGTCTGAAGTAGTCCTGCAGGGAACTAACACCATGAATCATGCAGGGCTACCATAAATCCGTAAGAGTAGGAGGGCGTGGATATCTCTTCAAAACAGCATATTTGCAAGTCATCCCAGATATGCTCTATAATGATCATGTCTGAGGCGTTTGGTGGTCAGCAGAAGTGTTTAAACTTAGAAGGGTGTTCCTGAAGCCACTCTGTAGCAGTTCTGGAGAAGTGGCGTGTCGAATTGTCCTGCTGGAATTGCTCAAGTCCGTTGGAATGGACAATACACATGGATGGATGCAGGCGATCAGACAGGATGCTTACGTACGTGTCACCAGTCAGCGTCGTATCTACAAGTATCAGGGGTCACATATCACTCCAATTGCACACGCCCTACACCATTACAGAACCTCCGCCAGCTTGAAGAGTCCCCTGCTGACATGCAGGGTCCATGGATTCATGATGTTGTCTCCATTACCGTACACGTCCATCCACTCGACACAATTTGAAACGAGACTTGTTCTTCAACCAGGCCACATAGTTCCAGTCATCAACAGTCCAATGTCGGTGTTGAGGGCCCAGGCGAGGCGTGAAGCTTTGTGTCGTGCAATCAGCAAGGGTACACGAGTGGGCCTCCGGCTGCGAAATCCCATATCGATGAGTGGTTCGCACGCTGATACTTGTTGATGGCCCAGCATTGAAATCTGCAGCAATTTGCCGAAGGGCCGCACGTCTGTCACGTTGAATGATTCCCATCTGGCGTCGTTGGTCCCGCTCTTACACGATCTTTCTATGGCCGCAGGGACGTCGGAGATTTTATGTTTTATCGGATTCCTGATATTCGCGGTACAATCGGAAAATGGTCGTATGCGAAAATCCCCACTTTATCGGAGATGCTTGGTCTCATCGCTTGTGCGCCGACTTTAACACCACATTCAAACTCACTTAAAGCTCCATAACCTGCTGTTGTAGCAGCAGTAACCGATCTAAGAACTGCGCCAGATATTTGGTGTCTTACATAGGCGTTGCCGACCGCAACGCCGTATTCTGCCTGTTTATACATATCTTTATTTGAATATGCGTGCCTGTACCGTTTTTTTGGCGCCTAATTATATGTATATCAGTAAGTTGAGGACGACCAAAGATCCATTGTTTCAGAGCGAATGTACACCAAGCCCGATCTCTTGCAGGAATCGGAAATGGCGAGTGAAGGGTTCATGTGTAGGTGAAGCTATGCTAGTACGGTGGGACGGGAAACGTGATCGGATGGTGGAGGCAGTTACGGCCACCACAATACCATGCATTTCCATAATGGGAATTACCATAGGGAGAGGTGGTAGATTATGCGCACCATAAAAAATGTCCTACGAAAAGCAAAACTAATTGTCGCTAACTTGTATTAACAACATTCTTTTGAAAGAGGTACTGATATATTAGAAGTAGGTTCAGAACCTACTCTTAGCAATATCAAGATACGTTTACCAACTGTACTATGAGCACCACGCATTTCGTTAACTGACAACATCCTTTTTAAAGAAATATTGATGTGTAAGTAAAGTCTAGAACCCGAAAGTATTGAATATGGCATTCACTGGATAAAGTGAAATCTATTATTTAGAATTAAATTCTTGGGGTAGGCGTAACTAAAAAATTTGAATCTTTTCTAGAATCTTATACACGAATTTATTAAAAACAATAAAATTTTACAAATTTTTAAAATGTAAAAAGCTGATTAGATTACAACGTTTTCAAAAGGTGTGAATAAAGTGCCCCCCCCCCCCCCCCCGCCTATGCCCGTCCTTGGTTTTCCCAGGGTTAAGTGGCAGATCCAGATTCAAGTCCAGGTCCGGCAAATTGTCACCTGTTGCCATCGCTTCACTTCAGTGCTCAAATGCGGCTAAAGCCGTTGAAAACCTTTAATAAGTACGGGTGTAGTTAAATATGACGAGTGGTGTTGAAGCAGTAGCTTTTACCACAATAGAATGTCTGGGAAGTTTACGGTACGATTATCTGTCGTATTCTTAGCATGTTTCATATTCTTAGGACGTTTCACGATAGAAGTTGGTTAATCACAGTAAAAGGTCTCAAATGTAATTGCAATTTATAGTGTGCCGGCTTTGTCCCGGCGGACTCATTTCAAATAAACATAAAGGTATTGAACTAAATATAACAAAAATGAAATTACAATGAAATCCAGACCATTAGCTGCTAACAGGTGTTGATAAATATCAACGGGGCAGCTGAAAAATGTGGAGCCCGACCGGGACTCGTACCCGGGATCTCCTGCTTACTGTCCGATTGAGCTATCTTGTTTTTTCTTTCAATCGTATTTTGTTCCATATC
Organism: Schistocerca cancellata; assembly: GCF_023864275.1. Lineage (NCBI taxonomy): Eukaryota > Metazoa > Arthropoda > Insecta > Orthoptera > Acrididae > Schistocerca > Schistocerca cancellata. Next base: position 613,055,365 of record NC_064630.1, on the reverse strand, counting down.
GTTCGTTGAATTAGTTCAGGGTGGACGTCCGATGACACCCGGATAGGTTCTTCGTTCACTTACTTCTTTTATTACAGAGGGTAGCTAACCATTTGACCGGAGACGCTGACCTACCATGCCGGGTAGCGATCGAGGACACAGAGGATAGTGCGACTGCAGGAACTTACCTCTGTCACGCTCCCCGTGAGAGTCACATTTCCAACTTACTGTCCACACACTACATTTGTAGTGCCCCTGCCCACTATACTCATTACTCACGGCAGTCAATCTACCGATTCCCGTAAGAGTTCGAACAATGTGACTGCATCCGCACTGAAGAAGATCATTGGCCGGTAAGCCTTACCAATATGAAGATGGTATTTGTTCTTTCGGACATGTCCGAGCAATGTGAGTACATCCGTACTGAAGAAGATCATTAGCAAGTAAGCCGTACATATATGAAGATGGTATTTGTTCTTTCGGACATGTCCGAAAGGCTAAAATGGTTCAAATGGTTCTGAGCACTATGAGACTTAACTTCTGAGGTCATCAGTCCCCTAGAACTTAGAACTACTTAAACCTAACTAACCTAAGGACGTCACACACACCCATGCCCGAGGCAGGATTCGAACCTGCGACCAAAGCGATCGTGCGGTTCCAGACTGTAGCGCCTAGAACCGCTCGGCCACCCCGGCCGGCCATGTCCGAAAGAACAGATACCATCATCACACAAATATAACAAGGTGACCAAGAACAATTAAAACCAGAAACGATAGTCGCCTACTTCACAATAGGCACCAGAATCCAACTACACCGAAACTTGGGAACGTCAGCCTGACACCACACAACCCAAACTGTACTCTAGTCATTATTGTGAAGGCAATCTCACCAAGCACTGGATAATAGTGTGTGTTTCACTATGTTGTAGCAATCATCAAAGGTAATGGGTATAATTACATCTTGGAATTTTTATTTCAGTTTTCGGGACAACTTTCAACTCCTGGTTACATTTTAAGCATAAACTTATACCCTATACGCTTTCAAAACTTTCGTCTTACATACACTTATTTCGTTGATATTATACACACGTATATAGTTCAAGTATAAAACGAGGATAATGTTGGTAGGTACTGTGTCCTTCTATTTGGTTAATTTTGTTTGTTCTCTTCGGTATTTAGTGCATACTAATATTAGTTCGCTGAAATGGACTTGTTATGACTCAACTTCGATATTGTTTAGATGACCGTGATGATATCCGTGTCCTAACTACGTTTGTAGTATGAAGCTCTGGAGCCATTCTCTATTTTCAAGACCTTCAAAGCATGCTATATTCGGTGAGCTGGGATATAGTACACTCCCCGTTTACGTCTGTGGATGTTGACATATTATTGGAATTAAAATTACTAAAATGGCTTCTAGTTGCTTAGAATATCTCTCATGCAACAGTTTCTGTAGCTTTTTTGCCAGCTGCTTCGTTGCCTACGATACCCGTATTCCATCTGACACACATCATTTGAGGAGGTGATAGCTAATTACAGATATACAAAAAAATTTTTAAGCGATCAATGACGTGAGCGAGAGGGAAAACAAGTAAACAGCGTGACGGACCATATTTGGCCACAGATAGACTCTGCTTGCATGTCGGGGCGGTTTTGTACAGTGGATGCTTCTTGGGACAGGAAATCAGAACGAGGCCCGTTGTAAGTTCAAACTCAGCGAAAAAGAATGCTATTATCAGTCACAGGCCACATGCAAAATAGATGTAAGCAGAAAACTTAATAGCGACCAAATGTTCAGTTCCTGTGGAAGAAGAGCGCCGACACCAATCAGGTTGACAGCTTGGGAGGAGGTAATGTTGCAGTTTGAAGCTAATATTGCAGAAGACAATCCAGTGGCTTTCTTCGTGGTATAACAGCTCTCTCGCAGACGGATGTTGCGAGTTTCTATAATGATACCTTTTGCACTGAAATGCATTAAGAATGTACGTAGCTCTTATCGTGATTCTTGAGGTTATAAATTCTTTGACTAGACCAGTCCAAATAACTGTGTGCTGCTACCTCCACGCATTCGATCTACGGTCGTCATTTTCTATTCAGATCTACAAGTAGGAACAAACCGATTCCCTTTGATCCACAATATTTCAGTTGACATTACTCTTTCAGTACCATTACTCTAGCGACAGTATCTCATTCAGTTATTTCACCTAGCCGTGCCGTAACGGCAAACTCGATTGAATTAATCAATGAGCCATGGACAGGTAGTTTATCTGAGGCGAAGACCGAGGGTTGCGTATTACCACAAGGATTAGGCTACGTCACTGACAATAATTCTTGAAGTTTGTTATTTTATAATAAGAGTTCTTGAAGAATGTTGTTTTGGTATATTAATTATTTTATACTACGACGCAGAGTACATCCAGGAGAATTTTGAATATAAAAGGTTGCAGAACTCTACAGAATTGCAACTGTGTTACACGGTTTCAAGGACCGTGCTGCAGCCCCTTTCAGTGATATGAAGGATGCGTGGATCGTCTTTAATTCTTGAAACCCAGCAGCCGCGGGTGTGTATGAAGGCGAATTACTGACGTTCGCCAGTCTAAAGGCATTTGTATGCGCATGATTTTCGGTTGCAAGGCTGGTGGAAGCACTGACCCTGTTTTATTTCGTTGTACAATTTGATGCCGCATTACACACAGAACACTTTAATCTTGCTTCACGCTTGGTTTGAAAGCGAGCGGAGCTTAAATGCGACTTTTTATTTATTTCTGTTAATAAATCTGTCGCGGGGATTATCCCACATGACACAGAATAAATACAGAGCACCATTTTGTGATATCTGCATGAGTGGGTAGTCCGAATTTTTGTAGCGAGTCTGGCCAGAGGAATGCAGATAAACGAAAGAAAGTAAATGAGACAGTTCTCTGAATCATATTTATCATCTACTTTAATTGATTGGTGACACACACAGTTTATCAACGAATACAGCAGCAATTTTTGGACGAAACTTCTAGCGAACAGCCGAGACTGTATGTGATTTAAATGGAAGATTCACTTAAATTCCGCATTCAATCAACGCAGTTTTTAGGTTGGGCGTGTCATTCCTAAGCCTTACATCATGAATGCGTAGGCAACTGTAGATTTTAAAAAAATGTGATATCTGAATTTGTCTTGAGGCAAACACTTCGGTATTAAGAAACTGGTTACAGTATTAACTTCGCAGTTGCCTTCTTGGCCTTATACACATGATATCTTGATGGAAACGTGGTGAAACTAGGTTTTTCTTCAATTTTGTAGCTAGTTGCATGCTGACATATTTCGGCGCGACACTTATCCTCTTTATTTAATCTGCAATGTTGAGAGAATGTTCCAACTCGCAGAGCCTACGCTACACTTCCCATATTAGCAAGTCCCCACTATCCCCTTCACGCCATACAATCTTATACCAGATATACAGGGTGCTCCATTGATAGTGACTGGGCCAAATATCTCACGAAATAACCGCCAAACGAAAAACTACAAAGAACGAAACTCGTCTATCTAGAAGGGGGAAACCAGATGGCGCTGTGGTTGGCCCGCTAGATGGCTCTGGCATAGGTCAAACGGATATCAACTGCGTTTTTTAAAAATGGGAACCCCCATTTTCATTACATATTCGTGTAGTACATAAAGAAGTAATAAATGTGAATGTTTTAGTTGGACCACTTTTTCGCTTTGTGATAGATGGTTCTGTAGTAGTCACAAACGTATAAGTACGTGGTGTCACGTAACATTCCGCCAGTGCGGACGGTATTTGCTTCTTGATACATTACCCGTGTTAAAATGGAGGGTTTACCAATTTCGGTAAATGTCGATATCGTGTTGACGTATGGCTATTGTGATCAAAATGCCCAACGGGCGTGTGCTATGTATGCTGCTCGGTATCCTCGACGACATCATCCAATTGTCCGGACCGTTCACCGGATAGTGTTCAGCCACATGTGAAACGTCAACCACGACCTGCAACAAATGATGATGCCCAAGTAGGTGTTAATCCGCACATCAGTAGCAGACAAATTGCGCTATAATCGGTAATCTCAAAAACGTCGCTGTTGAGAATGCTACATCAACATCGATTGCAACCTTACCATATTTCTGCGCATCAGGAATTGCATGGCAACGACTTTGAACGTCGTGTACAGTTCTGCCACTGGGCACAAGAGAAATTACGGGACGACGACAGATTTTTTGCACTCGTTCTATTTAGCAACGAAGCATCATTCACCAACAACGGTAACGTAAACCGGCATAATATGCACTATTGGGCAACGGAAAATCCACGATGGCTCCGACAAGGGGAACATCAGCGACATTGGCTGGTTAATGTACGGTGCGGCATTATGGGAGGAAGGATAATTGGCCCCCATTTTATCTATGACAATCTAAATGGTGCAATATGTGCTGTTTTTGTACGTAATGTTCTACCGATGTTACTACAAGATGTTTCACTGCATGACAGAATGGCATTTACTTCCAACATGATGGATGTCCGGCACATAGCTCGCATGCGATTGAAGCGGTACTGAATAGCATATCTCATGTCATGTGGATTGGTCGTCGAAGCACCATACCATGTCCCGCACGTTCACCGGATCTGACATCCCCGAATATCTTTCTGTGGGGAAAGTTGAAGAATATTTGCTATCATGATCGACCGACAACGCCTGACAACATGCGCCAGCGCATTGTCAATGTATGTGCGAACATTACGGAAGGCGAATTACTCGCTGTTGAGAGAAATGTCGTTAGACGTATTGCCAAATGCATTGAGGTTGACGGACATCATTTTGAGCAATTACTGCATTAATGTGGTATTTACAGGTAATTACGCTGTAACAGCATGCGTTCTCAGAAATGAAAAGTTCACAAAGGTATATGTATCACACTGAAACAACCGAAATAAAATGTTCAAACGTACCTACGTTCTGTAATTTAATTTAAAATACCTACATGTTACCAACTGTTCGTCTAAAATTATGAGCCATATGTTTGTAACTATTACAGCGCCATCTATCACAAAGCGAAAAAAGTGGTCCAACTGAAACATGCATAATTCTTTACGTACTACACGAATATGTAATAAAAATGGTGGTTCCTATTTAAAATAAACAAAAAGACGCACTTGATATCCGTTTGACCTATGGCAGCGCCATCTAGCTGGCCAACCATAACGCCATCTGGTTTCCTCCTTTCAAGCTAGACAAGTTTCATTCTTTGTAGTTTTTTTCGTTTGACGCTTATTTGGTGAGCTATTAGGCCCGGCCACGATCAATGTACCATTCTGTACATTCTGTGGAAGTAACTATGTTTGTGTATTACCTAACATAAATACGGTTTTCGATGAATATGTAATTGTTTTGGAACGTACGTAAGTGACACTGACTGTCTCGTTTTTATATGGGTACACTTATTGAACCACAAAAGAAAAAGCAGCAGGAGACGAGAGACGAGAAGCGGTAGTCTGTGAAATCAATTACCAGACCGAGTTGTTCCTTCATCAGTTGGGTCAGTAAGTGCAAGACACTGTCAAGAACATGGAGGAGACTACTTCCCATTGTACTATATACTACGGTTTCCTCCTGTTCCATTCGCGAATGGAGAGAACGATGGAAGACTGCTTAATTGAACCTGCGCCCTCTGAAATTAGTCTTATCTTGTCTTCATCACTTAGTACTGAATCTAGGAACAGACCTCGATGGTAAGTAATGCATCCTAATTTGTTATGTGAAAATTCTTAAGGCTATGTAAATAAAACAAAAGTTATTAAGATTCTACATCTTTATTCTTCATATCTACGTATTTATTTCGCTACATAGTCATCCTGGAGACGAACTAATTTCCCCAACGAGAGGCTAATCTGTTGATACCGTATCTGTACAACGTTTGACTTCGTTGACGGAGCCACAACCTCATCTCTGCTTACAACATTTCATCACTATCATAGTGCAGTCATAGAAGATGTTCTTAGGTTATGTAAACACATGAAAATCAAATGGGGCCAAGTCGAGACTGCATGGAGGATGATCGATGACAGTGAACACAAGGCGTCGGGTTGTTCCAGACGTCGCAACGCTCGTGTGTCGTCTGGCGTTGTCATGCTGAAGCAGAGTGTGTTCCAAATGTGAACAAACTCTTCCTATTACAGAACGCTCTTCCTCACGCACAGACATATATACGTTACTCATCGTCGTGTTACATGCTGCAGTTCGGTCCCCTGTAGCGGCAGAGGGCTGCAGATATGTAGGCATGAAGAATAAGGATATGGAACGTCAATGACGTTTGGTTTTATATTAAAGGCTTTAATAGCCTTCACATTAAAAATTCGGACGCATAACATTTGAGCTGGCAGCGGCCTTGCCGCAGTGGATACACCGGTTCCCGTGAGATCACCGAAGTTAATCGCTATCGGGCGCGGTCGGCACTTGGATGGGTGACCATCCAGGCCGCCATGCGAAGTTGCCATTTTTCGGGGTGCTCTCAGCCTCGTGATGCCAATTGAGGAGCTACTCGACCGAATAGTAGCGGCTTCGGTCAAGAATACCATCATAAAGACTGGGAGAGCAGTGTGCTGACCCCACGCCCCTCCTATCCACATCCTCCACTCAGGATGACACGGCGGTCGGATGGTCCCGGTAGGCCACTCGTGGCCTGACGACGGAGTTCTTTTACTTTCCAGCACACACTCGTTCAGTATCCTACGTATCGCTCTAGCAGATATGTCTGGACCCTGGGCTCCCAAACTCGGTTGACAGCCGGGTTGGAGGGTTGTCTTCGCTGCGGGACAGTGTGTTTGTGCTGACTCTATCGTTTAACCAGACCGTCACTGGCGCACAAGTCACTGAAGTAGTGTCAAACAGAAAGACTAGCACTAGGGGGTCGAACTATGCCAGAAGGGCCGTCGCTGCCAATAATGACATATCTAACACTTGATCTTAACACAGTACGCAGCCTTTGGCGGGATACTTTACGTCTATCTTCAGGCGACTGTCAGTTGAGACTTAAATCAATCTTTTATTCTGCATGTTTGAAAGTTTGACAGTGTGTAGATACATCCATTAGGAACAATATTTTCATTTCTCCACATAGTTTCCATCCCTCTCAACTGCTGTAGTGGGACGAAATTGAAGCGTCACCCATCCACCAGTGTCAGCCCAGTTTGCAGGTGAATATAAGTTCAATTTAGTTTTGTTTATGTATTTTTGTAATATTTTGTAATGGTTGTGAATTGTCTAAAGTTTTTGTATTTTTTTATGTTTCATGTACGGAGAGAGCGGCGCAACGAACGGAGACAGCATCTTCGCTGCCGGGACCAGAGAGAAAATTGCTGGCCACTATACGTCGCGGGTCGACAGCCAAAGAGCAACAGAAGATCCTGGAACCGAGTTGTTGCGTCGTGCTTCTAAAAAATAAAATAAATGAAAATTTGTAATGTTTTGTACAACAATGATATCATAGGAAGTTTAATCTTATTGAAAATGTTAGTTTTGTGTCGTCAAGGCCCAGGTTCACGTCTTTATGTAGGGAGATACTAAACTAGTGGATGCTACTAAAGTTGAAATACGTGTTCCGAGGATTTATTTATGAAGAATTATGTGAATGAATTAATAATATATTTGGCAAGATTATTGAATTTTGACTGCGTTCATCGCGACTTTGAATCTCCAAAGTTTATTCAATGTGGTTCTAATATCGATTAAATCAGATAACGTGTATCAATATAACTTCTGAGGAGAAACAAACGACATCCAAAATTGAAAAAGTTTACGAAAACCAATTGGCCCGAGTGACGTAATTCTGTGCATACGACTCAAATGATGTTTTACAGTTTCGTTCAAGAACCATTCTGAGACAATTTAAATAGAATATAAATAATTTTGAAGTGGGTTGTAACTGACGTAGGTGACGAAGTCTACACATGGTCATATGTCGAAAGAAAATCATTTATAAGAAACTTACGTCGTTACACTACACTGCCTTACGTAATCTTGGAACCAGCGCCTGTATACCCAGCACCTGTATACCCAGTGTTGTCCATCCGAGTTTTGTGATCGCTTCCATGGTTTTTTGACTCACATGTTGCCGTGCATTGTCGTGCAACCGCAAAACATCCTGCTTTTGCTGATGTGGTCGAACACGACTCAGTCGATCTTGAAATTTCTTCAGTATCGTCACATATTCATAAGAATTTATGGTGGTTCCACTTGGCATGATGTCCGCAAGCAAGAGTCCTTCGGATTCGAAAAACACCGTAGCCATAACTTTTCCAGCAGAAGGGGTGGTTTTGAATTTTTTTTTTTTCTTGGGTGAATTTGCGTGATGCCACTCCATTGATTGCCTCTTCGTCTCTGGTGAAAAATGATGGAGCCATGTTTCATCACCTGTCACAATTCCTACAAGAAATTCATCTCCACCATTCTCGTACTGTTCCAAAAGTTCGCTGCATACCGTTTTTCTAGTTTCTTTGTGAGCCACTGTCAACATCCTGGGAACCCACCTGGCACAAACCTTTTTTAACGCCAACACTTCCTTCTCCTATCCCACCGTAGTGTCACAATTCCTTCACTGTGATGCGTCTGTCAGGAGTCACCAATTCGTTAACTCTCTACACATTGTCTGGAGTGTGTGCAGTACGAGGCCTGCCGCTGCGAGGGCAATCCTCAATATTGCCGTGCCCGCTTTCATCACGCAACCTGCTTGCCGACCGACTAACTGGCCTGCGATTGACAGCAGCATCTCCATACACCTTTTTCAACCTCTTGTGGATGTTTCCCACTGTCTCGTTTTCACAGCATAGGAATTCTATGACAGCACGTTGCTTCTGACGAACTGCAAGTGTAGCAACCATCTCGAAAACATGCTGTGACGGCGCCACTCACAGGAACACGTTCAACTAAGTTTGGAAACAAGCGGGAAGGATGTATCGACACACTGTAAAACTTTAACACATGCAGAATGAAAACTGTATTTTTACAAAAATAGTTTGCATTTCTTTTGGAGTGACCCTTGTAGTTCTTGCTACATGTATTATTGGCCCTATGTGATCATTCCATTTCATATCTGAAGAAACCGTAACATAGAGCTATTGAGGGTACTATTAAAATAGTCTACAAAGTCTTCAAAACGCTACAGGAACAGTAAGAGTCTCGGCATAATATTATTTTGTGACGTGTATATTATTAAATGGGTGAATTCTTAAACAAAGTTGCCTGTATTATTATGAATCTGAAATCTTATCAATATCTGTCTCGATATATTTGCAGGTTTTTTCGAGTAATGCTTTACAACAGAACCACCTGCAAAAAATCTAAAGTTGCTCTTAATATTGTTTGCCAGGTCGTATAACTTGAACATCATGGGTCCCTCTGCACGAGGTGTGCGAGAAAAGTAATGAGACTGATTTTTTAACTACCAAAGTTTCTATTTTGTTTATACTTCATTCTTGATCCCTTCGAGTTCCTTTCAGCAGCTATGCACCGGTGGAGTCGTTGTTCCCAGTCTTGGTAGCAGCACTGTGGGGTTATAACAAAATGTCTCTGAGCACTATGGGACTTAACTTCTGAGATCATCAGTCCCCTGGAACTTAGAACTATTTAAACCTAACTAACCTAAGGACATCACACACATTCATGCCCGAGACAGGATTCGAACCTGCGACCGTAGCGGTCGCGCAGTTCCAGACTGTAGCGCCTAGAACGGCTCGGCCACACCGGCCGGCAGTTATAACACGTAGGGCTTTTAACGAGCCAGTGATATCCCTTTGAATGATCTCCAGTCCGGAAATGGCGACCTTTTAAGACATTTTTAATTTCGGGAAAAGAAGAAAGTCATAAACAGTTCAGATGAACATGGGCTCTGTGGAACAACAGGAATGCTTTTTGAGGTAAAAATTTCCGTGCCGGAAGTGGTCGTGTGACGTGAAGCGTTGTCACGGTGCAGCATCCATTTGTCTGCAATGTCTGGTCTCATTCGATTCACGCTTTTCCTGAGCCTTTTAGGCCCTTCTCTGAGAAACGCATGGTTGACAATTTGTCCTGGAGGAACAAATTCTTCTTCATGCACGATACACTTGTTGTCAAGAAAGCAAAGATCATCATTGTTTTGATGTTCGCTTTGCTGATGCGAGCATTTTTCGGTCGAGCCGATATCTCAGTGTGCCACTCCTCACTTTGCCAGTTTGTCTCAGAAATCCAGGATTCGTCACCTGTGATCAAGCGACTGAACCATTCGTGGTCGTTGCCATCCTCTCAGAAAGACCATCGCACACATTTCTACGACTGTCCGGCTCAGTTGAGAGGTTTTTCGGCACCATATTGCCACAAACCTTTCACATGTGAAAACTGCGGTCAATATTTGACGTACAGTGAAAGTGTTTTAAGTTTAACGTGTCACCAATCATCCTTACTATCAGACGTCGGTCGGATCCCACAAGAGCACGTACAAGTACAATGTTTCCGTCGGTTTCTGAAGTTGACGGTCTCGTGGAGTGCGGTTAATCTTCCAAAAATGTTTTGCTCCAGTGGAAAAACGGGTGCCCTTGATAAGAAACGTCCCCCATAGGCCTGTTTCAACTTTTCAAAGATTGGATTCCCCCAATTTAACACAAAACTTGATGTCATAACGTTGCTCTAAATTCCGCCGTTCCATGTTGGTAACCCACGAGAACAGAATCTCACTGATGGCGCTCTCAAATATCATCTGATGGTGCACGGAGCTGAAACTCGGACTGGCCATCTGGAAGGGATCAACACACTGGTCTAGAAAAGCAGAACAACACAGCGTTGCCAGACTAATTAGCCGGCCGGTGTGGCCGTGCGGTTCTAGGCGCTTCAGTCTTGAACCGCGTGACCGCTACGGTCGCAGGTTCGAATCCTGCCTCAGACATGGGTGTGTGTGATGTCCTTAGGTTAGTTAGGTTTAAGTAGTTCTAAGTTCTAGGGGACTGATGACCACAGATGTTAAGTCCAATAGTGCTCAGAGCCATTTGAACCATTTGAACCAGACTAATTACAGTATTGTCAGTCTGATTACTTTCATGACACACCTGGTACTTCCCTGATGGCTTACGTTACTTCTACAGCTACCGACGACTCTTCATCCAAAATAATATGCTGCGCACTCGGTACTAACAAGGGAACGATCAGAAGTGTAAATAACAGATTTTGATGGGTCTCGGATATGTTGTAGAGGGCCATGTCCTGAATATGAGGCTATCCGCTGTTTTAGCGACTGGCTTTGGTTTTCGAGAAAATTGATTATGAAATTCACAGCGGGCTGTAATACGTGTAACGTTAGCCACTTCCCTATCAAGTGAGAGTGGCGCAACCATTAAGGTCTACGGCTACCACGATGGAGGTACCGTATGCGGGCCCTTTCCGTGTTTTTGCCTTTTCTTTTAATCAGAATATTCCAACATTTTTCCATTTTGTACATCGTGTGAAATTAGTAAGAAATTTTCAGTTTTGCCGTAGTGGGTTTGGATTTTTGTGGGGGAGGAGACCAGACAGCGAGGTCATCAGTCTCATCGGATTAGGAAATCGGCCGTGCCCTTTCAGAGGAACCATCACGGCATTTGCCTGGAGCTATTAAGGGAAATCACGAAAAACCTAAGTCAGGATGGCCGGACGCGGGACTGAACTGTCGTCCTCCAGAATGCGAGTTCAGTGTGCTACCAACTGCTCCATCTCGCTCGTTTTTTACTTAGTAATTTAATTTTCACGTCATTATTACAAAATCTTACTCGCCATTGCCTGCTATGCTACAACAGAAATACGGATGATATTTGTCGTAAAAGCAACTGAAATACAATGTTTTACAGCACCAAACACATTTCGTAAATCTATTGTCGTGCAGGCATACGGAGATTTTAAGAGCAATACCGGAAAAAAAAATGTTCATTTACATTCAAAAAGGTTTCTCTTTTGATGAGAAGCAGGTGCCCTGAATTGATGCAAAATTAATGAGTGTGGTTTAATGGAATCGTCCCTGAACGCGATTGCTCTGTTGGTCTTCAACAAATCGGGAACATTTTGAGCTTCCTTCGTGAAAGCTTCAACCTTTCAGTAAAAATATACGTCACAAGCCTCGCAAAGTGGAGTATACTTTCGTGGGATATATTTTACGGTGCAGGTGCACGCTTTCCTCTCATCTACGAAGATGTGATGGTATACGGTCAGATCAGTCTTCCCTCCCCACGTATCAATGATACACAGAAATTTTCCCTGTTCCACGTACGGAACAATCACAGATTTTAAAAATTCTTCGTACACCAGATTCGTGAACTTCCCTGATTTCGTCCATGACTATTACGTTTTTAAATTTGAGGGTCGGACTATTGTGATTAAAAAAAGCAAAAACACGGAAACGACCCGAACATGGTACCTCCAGCGTGGTAGCTGCACGCCTTGAAACGTCCCCTTAGAAAAATTTATGAATGACAGTGGTGGAAAACCTCTTACGTTATTTGATTTTCAAACAGATGAGCAAAACTGAACGTACTCAAACATTTCTCACTTTACTTATTCTGACCATCACTAAACTGACACACAATATTTTTAGCGCAACGCAATCTGACTTTCAATAATCCCCACAAAAGGATGCCCCTGACCAACAATAACCTATACCTTTCATGACTCACTTACATCACAAAAATCTTCGTTACTCGAACTACTGCAATACGGCGAGCGCCAACACTGCCAGCTAAATGAAAGATTCTGACTACTGAAGGCACTAACTGCTGATAGGCATAGTTAGCAAATGAAATATTTTGATAGAGAACAAACAATGTATTTACTTTGATAGTGTTCAAAAGTCATAATATATATATATATATATATATATATATATATATATATATATATATCAGTTTATGATATCCAGTCTTACAAATTTTCTTTTTCTGACGGACACACGTCCAGATCGTCCGCTCTCAAAAGTCTGCCGTCTCTCTCCCCACATCCACCTCTGATGGCGGCTCACCTCCGACTGCACAACGCTACGCGCTGTTCACATCCAGCTGTCCACACTACAATAGCAAATATTCCAACAATGCAAACCAGCTACAGACTGCACACAGGACAGTCAGTGATTTTCATACAGAGCGCTGCATGGCGTTGCCAACATAAAAACCTGAACAGCCTACAACCTTAACCGCTGCGCCACGCTCAGTTGGTTCGAACGTGGCTAACGTTACGCGAATTACAGCGAGCACTGAACTTCAAAATCAATTTTCTCGTAAAACCAACGCCAGTAACTAAAAAAGCGGATGGCCTCATACTCAGGACATATCCCTCTAAAACGTATCCGAGACCCATCAAAATGCGTTATATTGCCCTTGTAAGTGGAAAATCTAAGTTCAGGCACTAATTTCTTTCGATATCACATATGAGTACATTTTCTTCCATAAGCGTAGATTGCTACTGAGTCAAATGCTTTTATGAAGTCAAGAAATACTACAACCACCCGACCGCTATCATGTAAGCCTTTTAGGGTATTTGAGTGAGAAAAGAACGAGCTGAGTTTCACATGACAGATTTTTTTCTGGAACCCAACCTGATAGGCGTGGAGGAAGTATACAGGATGTCGCTCCTAAGAGATGTCAAGTGTATTTTCTCTGGCGTTTCGACAGACATTTGCAATTTGGTTTGGGCGCTGTGTTGCTGGAGTCAGCCCAGACAGACAGTGTTCATCGCGTCTTTCATGTAACAAGTGTCGCCGGAAATCCTCGGTCTGTTTACCGTAAATAACAAAATGATTTTGAAAGCGTAATTTTATGTGGGCAATGGATAGAGCAGTCACAAGCTAGTCGATTTCGATATCTGTTTCATCGATATGTATTTACAGGAAAGTAAAATTCGAGGAATAACCAGTACTGCAGTAGAGGCAGCACTGCCCTGGCACGAGCTGACTGCTACCGCAAAGCAGGCAGCGCTGTTGAGTCGCTGCTGGAGTACTCTTTAATTCTTTGTGTTTTACTGTCCCTGTAAATACATATCGATAAAATTAACATGCGAATAGAGTAATTTGGGACTGTCCAACCGAATGGGTACGAAATATTCCGATTTAAAAAATTACTTTGTTTGCAACGGGAAACAGATCGACGCCATTTGTTGATAGTCGGCCTAGCACGAAAGACGTGACGAATTATTTGGCTGACTCTAGCTACAAAACGCAAAAAAGGAAGTTGCAGATATCTAACGAAACGCCAGAGAAAATGCACCTAACGACTTATGAGAGACACCTGGTATAATGGAAGCAGAGACGAAAGGTGTCGCAAATGGCGAAATCCACTCAGATAAGCGACTTTGACAAAGGGCCTATCGTTACGATCTGGTGCCTGCGAAGCGGTCGGCTGTTAGAGCGCTGCCGTCAGCATCTATGGAAAGTTGTTGAATGCCGGCGACACCACTAGTGGAGGACAAGTTGCTGGACATCCACGCCTCGTCACAGAACGTGGAAGTCGGAGGCTCGACCCATTCTGTAAAACGGGACTGGCGGCGACCTTTACTAGACGTCTGTGTACACTGCTGGTGTGCGCACAAGACTTCCGGAGCACACCCTTCAGCGCACATTTCTGAACATGGGGCTTCTCAAGAGACGACATCTGCGTGTTTCAGTGCTGACCCAACGACACGTCAATGACGGTTATATTGTGGGCCCGTGATTATCTATATTGGACGTGGATGCAAACATGTCCCCTGAACCGGTGATCACATTTCTTCTTACTCTAGTTCGTGTTCGGATACACCTAGTTAACTCACTGATTTGTCCCGGATTCTATGTCACGAAAAGGCGATGGGGTTTGAGTTATGATTCTGTGCTTTACCTGCCTTAATGTAAATGTTTACTGGTACGGTATTCGTCATGTTTTTTAGTGGAGATCAGCCTTCCAGCTTTATTTTCAATTAATCTGCTTTTTGCTATTTTAGTTGAATATTAACAGTCGATGATTTAATGCGACCTTAGTACCACTGAAAAGTATTCTCTCTCTCATATATATATATATATATATATATATATATATATATATATATATATACAGGGTGAGTCACATAACATTACCGCTGGATATATTTCGTAAACCACATAAAATACTGACGAATCGATTCCACAGACCGAACGTGAGGAGAGGGCCTAGTGTAATTGGTTAATACAAACCATACAAAAATGCACGGAAGTATGTTTTTTAACACAAACCTACGTTTTTTTAAATGGAACCCCGACCGTTTTGTTAGCACATCTGAACATATAAACAAGTACGTAATCAGTGCCGTTTGTTGCATTGTAAAATGTTAATTACATCCGGAGATATTGTAACCTAAAGTTGACGCTTGAGTACCACTCCTCCGCTGTTCGACCGTGTGTATCGGAGAGCACCGAATTACATAGGGATCCAAAGGGAACGGTGATGGTCCTTAGGCACAGAAGAGACTGGAACAGTACATTACGTCCACATGCTAACACCTTTTTATTGGTCTTTTTCACTGACGCACATGTACATTGAAACGTCCCCTTAGAACAATTACACATGACTGTGCTTAAACTGACACACAATATTTTTTCAGCGCAACGCAATCTGACTTTCAAAAATCCCTACAAAAGAATGGCCCTGACTAACATTAATCTATACCTTTCACAAATCACTTACCTCACCAAAAATCTCCGTTACTCGAACTACTGCAATACAGCGAGCGCCACTACTGCCAGCTAAATAAAAGATTCAAACTACGGAAGGCATTAACTACTAATAGGCATAGTTAGCAAATGAAAGATTTTGATAGAGAACAAACAATGTATTTACCTTAATAGTGTTGAAAAATCATAATATACATAGCAGTTCATAATTTCCAGTATTACAAATTTCAAAACTCCGCCATCTCTCTCCCCACATCCACCACTGCTGGCGGCTCACCTGCAACTGCTCAACGCTACGCGCTGTTCACATCCAGCTGCCCAACACTACATTGGCAGACAACAATGCAAACTAGCCACAGACTGCACACAGCACAGCCAGTGATTTTCATACAGAGAGCGCTACGTGACGGCGGCGTTACCAATGTAAGAACCTAAACGGCCTATTTACATAGCCCCCATGCTCCCCACAAAAAATTTTACAAATTATTTTGGGCACTGGGCAATACATATTTGTTAAAATTTTTCATAATCGTAATTACAATAACAAAGAAATCAAATGCACGCACTTATGGATACAATGTTGGTCAAAAGCTAAAATTTTCTCACAGTCCATAAAGATAGTCCTGATCATTCATCATAACAGTAATTACAGTTTTTTTTTCACAAAGTCTCATTAGTAAAAGAAATTGCACACAGAAGTAGTGGATTTCCATGCTGTCTTGAAGAAGTAGTGTTGTCCTTCCAACAGAAAGAAAGTGCTGACTCTTGACATGCAGACAGGTAATGGGCCACAACAGAGCAAACCCGCAGCAGAGTCAGTCGAAGTTTTGAAGAATATTGGTAGGTAGGTCATCACAGAGCAGACCCACTGTAGTCCTGGTAGATATTACGGTATTGGTGGGCCACCAGAGGTACAGACCCACTGCAGTCCTTGTAGAAATAATGGTACTGGTGGGTCATCAAAGATGCAGACCCACTGCAGTCCTTGTAGAGATGGCCAGCAGCCATCTGCTGCGACTGTGCAGGTGCACAATCACCATCGAAGAGTCTTGCGGACAATATAGCAAGTCCATAACCACCACTAGTGCACTCACAAAGTTTGTGGAATTGTCCTTAGAACCAGCAATGCTGTTATCCAGTCCCTTGCTGAATTATTAACACACGTGCAAACACTAAGAGTCCCTACTTCTCACATATTGTTCATATACTATGACCAACAGAAACGTGTGCAGTGAAATGTAACTTACAAGTTACTTAATTTGATGAACTGGTGTCAATTACAATTTTATAACATAAAAATTGAATAACAAAGGTACAAAATACATCATTAAAGAACATAACAATACAGATAACATTTGTAGTACAAGCTTTACAAAAGAATCGAAATAACGTATACATCAGTGTTACAGGAATTATGACAGGAGTACATACATAAAAGATCAGAAAAACTTTCGAAATATTAACTTCACACATGAGCATTAAAACAGAACAGAATAAATAATGTCTAAACATTTTTACATAGTAAATAACAAGGTATTAGAAAAATTCTACAACGTAACTCTCATCAGAAAACACATGAAGACAGAAAGAACACAAATACCCAAGGGTACACAAACACATAGTGGGATAACACAAGAGGAAAGGGCAGGATTTGTTTTACTGCAGTATTTTGCGAACAAAACTTTCTTTATTTCTCGAAGATCTCCCTTCGTTCTTCATTAATTCCAAAAAGCCCTATCTATGCCTGCTTTCTGTACTTTTTTCGTATAACGTCTCAATGCATTTCTTCCTACTCATCACAACTCATTTTCTTATAGGCTACCCCCTCTTGTTGTTGTGGTCTTCAGTCCCGAGAGTGGTTTGATGCAGCTCTCCATGCTACTCTATCCTGTGCAAGCTTCTCCATCTCCCAGTACCTACTGCAACCTACATCCTTCTGAATCTGCTTAGTGTATTCATCTCTGGGTCTCCCCCTACGATTTTTACCCTCCACGCTGCCCTCCAATACTAAATTGGTGAGCCCTTGATGCCTCAGAACATGTCCTACCAACCGATCCCTTCTTCTGGTCAAGTTGTGCCACAAACACAAACTTCTCTTCTCCCCAATCCTATTCAATACTTCCTCATTAGTTATGTGATCTACCCATCTAACCTTCAGCATTCTTCTGTAGCACCACATTTCGAAAGCTTCTATTCTCTTCTTGTCCAAACTATTTACCGTCCATGTTTCACTTCCATACATGGCTACACTCCATAGAAATACTTTCAGAAATGACTTCCTGACACTTAAATCTATACTCGATGTTAACAAATTTCTCTTCTTCAGAAACGCTTTCCTTGCCATTGCCAGTCTACATTTTATATCCTCTCTACTTCGACCATCATCAGTTATTTTGCTCCCCAAATAGCAAAACTCCTTTACTATTTTAAGTGTCTCATTTCCTAATCTAATACCCTCAACATCACCCGACTTAATTCGACTACGTTCCATTATTCTCGTTTTGTTTTTGTTGATGTTCATCTTATATCCTCCCTTCAAGACACCATCCATTCCGTTCAACTGCTCTTCCAAGTCCTTTGCTGTCTCTGACAGAATTACAATGTCATCGGCGAACCTCAAAGTTTTTATTTCTTCTCCATGGATTTTAATACCTACCCCGAATTTTTCTTTTGTTTCCTTTACTGCTTGCTCATTATACAGATTGAATAACATCGGGGAGAGGCTACAACCCTGTCTTACTCCCTTCCCAACCACTGCTTTCCTTTCACGCCCCTCGACTCTTATAACTGCCATCTGGTTTCTGTACAAATTGTAAATAGCCTTTCGCTCCCTGTATTTTACCCCTGCCACCTTTAGAATTTGAAAGAGAGTATTCCAGTAAACATTGTCAAAAGCTTTCTCTAAGTCTACAAATGCTAGAAACGTAGGTTTGCGTTTCCTCAATCTTTCTTCTAAGATAAGTCGTAAGGTCAGTATTGCCTCACGTGTTCCAGTATTTCTACAGAATCGAAACTGATCTTCCCCGAGGTCGGCTTCTACTAGTTTTTCCATTCGTCTGTAAAGAATTTGGGTTAGTATTTTGCAGCTGTGGCTTATTAAACTGATTGTTCGGTAATTTTCACATCTGTCAACACCTGCTTTCTTTGGGATTGGAATTATTATATTCTTCTTGAAGTCTGAGGGTATTTCGCCTGTTTCATACATCTTGCTCACCAGATGGTAGAGTTTTGTCAGGACTGGCTCTCCCAAGGCCGTCAGTAGTTCCAATGGAATGTTGTCTACTCTGGGGGCCTTGTTTCGACTCCCTCTTAAGCTAACTTAAATCTACTGAGCTCAGATACTAAACTAAGGGACGAGGCAATGCTGCAGCATAAAACAATTAACACAAACAGCAATGACAAAAAAAATGGAAAATTGCAAATCAAGTTACAGTAAATCTAAATTACCAAGCAATGCAACATTACAACTAATATGAGCCAATGTGCAGCAACAAGAAAAATAAATCAGTAATAAAATCTAGCTTAACAGAGTAATACAAAGTGAAATTTAGTAGCACTATACCTGGCAAACAGCCACAGCAAATGCAATAGCTTATATCTAAACATGACAAAGCTCAAGCAGTAAAAATAGTACACTAAAGACAACAATGCAGATAAGGAAAATGTCTATTCACATCTTAATGTCTATGTAATTAAAGTGGTGCGCCACAAGAAGTTATTCTACCAAAAAAATTACCAAGCACTTGAAAAGAAAATTCCGTATGCAATTCCTGTGAAGGGAAATGTCTGTTTATAATCCTTCGTTTTTTTGAATAGATCATAAAATTATTTACTGGATCTGTAGGCATAAAATATTTATATTAGTACATCTATTAAATTTTATTTTAATCAATGCTGCAGTGCAGCTAGAAACTAGATATTAAACAAAATGAGTAAATAAATACATAAAGCAAGCCATATGGTGTCTTTCTCAACTAGCAAGACAATAGCCGTGAAATGTTTCTCATCGTTTCATTAGGCATTTTGGTAAATATCATAAATTATGAGCTCCACAGTGTAATCATATGTTTTCAAGTTTGAGCGTGTCGTATTTGCGATGCTTTCTACAAAGGAATGTCAATAGCGAGGATAATGGTCTCCTTTTTTTTTCTACCTCTGCCTCTGAAAGGCACACACTAATGGCTTTTTTCCAGGCGATGCACAGCTGGCCGCTCAAGACGCATTACGTCAAGGTCACTTGGCTTTCTTATCGAAATATTTACGACACCAGTTTGCAATACAGTGACAGTCTCATATAAAAATATTTCACAGGTCAAGAATTTGCGTTACAAAGCTGTAGAAACAAAATCCTATTGATATAACAGTTTCCAAAAAATTTTCGTCGGCATTATAATACATTCACGCATTTACATACATTTCATAACTCTTAAAGTACGATTCTTGGTTTCCAACAACCTTTTTCAAAAACCAGAGACCCTAACCACTACTCATTATTCCTTACCTTATTCGTCGACACTTCAATATTTCATCATAACAGATACGTAGCATAATCAAATAACTCATATAGCATCAGCTTATTGATCATAAACATACCGCAACAGCATAATACACATAGTCATCGTAATTATAACATCATAACACCTCAGTCAACTCTCAAAATTGTCGTAGCTTCCTCCAATAATTTCAAAACCTAAAGAAAATTCTCTGCTCATTTCAATAGTGTCATCTACCTCAAACGTACTTTAAAAATCATGATCCCATCCGAAATACATCATTCAAAGCTCTCATAGTATCACAATGGTTCCAAAAAAATATGAACAGTTCACAAAGTATAGACAAAATACAATTTCGTAAGTGTGAAGTTATCCAACGATGTAATTACGTAAACATCTGTCACTGCCATAGTAAAAAAGTTTGTCTCTCTCAGTTAAATGATCAGATAGCTGTGTAATTATGTGTCAGAGAAATATGGTACCGATGTGTAAAGTTGTGTAAGCAAATACCATATTAGCTAGGGCTGCTTGTGCTTGACAAACACATGGTACACAAAGTAAGCGTGTAGCGCCCTGAGGATTAATGTAATTATACCCTCAGGTGTTACAGATTACAAGAATGGAATGATATGTATTATGGAAAACCTTTGTATCATTTACCTTCAAATATCTTTAAAAATAAAAGATTTAAGTACAAAATTAATCACTCAAATACGTGTCCTGTAGCGCTAAATGTGCGTCTTGCTGTAAGATAATCTCTGTGGAAGTGTCGTGGCTATTGTCCTCCAAAAGCTAAGTTCTGCAGAAGTCAATGTACTTACCTCATCATAAACGAAAGTGAAATGCTTTGCGTATAGATTTCGTAGTTATTACGTACCTTACCATGATCAAGAAAGTACTACACTGTAACGTTTTGTTGTGCTACAAAAAAAAGGGCTGTCTTATTGTAGCTATACCAGAAAGTTGCTATTAAACATGTTTTACTTTCCAGAAGAATTCAGAAAAACTGTGCAGATATAAAACAGAAACAGAGCAAAAACAATAATATAAATTGTGTCACTCATTAGTAGTGTCGTGATAAAATCGCGTAGCTGTCACATAAACTAACCACTGTGTCATCTGGTATCTCACAGAAAGTACTTTAAATCCAGAACGTATTTTCAAGTAAACCAAAATGTTGCATTAAAATCTCATTAGCAGTACTGGCAAATGTTATAAGTATGTGAGCCTTATAATCATTACGTAATCGTGCAACAAACAAGTAAGAATGTACACACACAATAACACTGTGACGTCTGTTCACTATAACAATGCATTCATAATTTCTGTTTAAATAAGTTCTCTTGGTTCTTGATTGGATATTTAACTTCAAACATTGTTGCATAGTAACAGTTTCTAAGTCTGACAATGCATAGTAGAAATGTGAAGTGAAGAGTTTTATGGCAAAGACAAAGTTAAAAAGCAGATTATCTTTCAATAAACGGTTTTACATGTGACATGTGGTGTAAACCCTTACTCTTCCTCGTACGCAGAGTTTCAACTTCAACGCAATTATCACGTGGTATACGTCAGTAAGGAATGCTAAAATTTTTCTCAAGGTTAGCGTCTATGTTATTTTTCTCTGAGCCAGCCGGCGCACGCGGCTGCCGGCGGTGCGAGTCATTGTCTGTTCCTTTGTTGGCGCGCGTCGTTATTGGGCTTAGGAGACCTAGCTTCTACAAATTCACGTTGTCGAAAGTGCCCTGCTCTGTTTGAATCCCGCCAGTTCTGATGAAATTCAGGTCTGTCGTTATGATTATCTCGTCTGTCGTCATGTCGGTAGATTTCATAATTTCTTTCTTGTCGGTCACGTGGTGGAGAATTTCTTCCTGAATCATAACTTCGCGCTGGACCGTTGCGTCTAAAGTTATTCTGTCTCCTCTGATAATATTTATTTTGGTTCCTATATTGTCTGTTTCTCTGATTGTCTCTGTGATAGTCATTACCGCGGAGAGGTGATCTTTCCCTGTAATTATTACTACTCTGCCAACGGTTGTCATACGGGTACAGCAATGAAAGGTTGCAACTACAAAGGAGATTCTCTCTACAATTACGCGCTAGCAATAAACAAAATCTACACTAATTACACAAACTACAAGAAAAAATCAGAAGATTCCAGTGAGGTATCCTCGGCTAAGGGTCGACATAGGAAACGTCCCCTTAGAACAATTATACATGACTGTGCTTAAACTGACACACAATATTCTTTTAGCACAACGGAATCTGACTTTCAAAAATCCCTACAAAAGAATGGCCCTGACTAACATTAATTTATAGCTTTCACAAATCACTTACCTCACCAAAAATCTCCGTTACTCGAACTACTGCAATACAGCGAGCGCCACTACTTTCAGCTAAATAAAAGATTCAAACTACGGAAGGCACTAACTACTGATAGGCATAGTTAGCAAATGAAAGATTTTGATAGAGAACAAACAATGTATTTACCTTAATAGTGTTGAAAACTCATAATATACATAGAAGTTCATAATATCCAGTATTACAAATTTCAAAACTCCGCCATCTCTCTCCCCACATCCACCACTGCTGGCGGCTCACCTCCAACTGCGCAACGCTACGCGCTGTTCACGTCCAGCTGCCCAACACTACATTGGCAGACAACAATGCAAACTAGCCGCAGACTGCACACAGCACAGCCAGTGATTTTCATAC
Organism: Schistocerca cancellata; assembly: GCF_023864275.1. Lineage (NCBI taxonomy): Eukaryota > Metazoa > Arthropoda > Insecta > Orthoptera > Acrididae > Schistocerca > Schistocerca cancellata. The sequence continues at coordinate 613,032,516 of NC_064630.1, read as the reverse complement.
AGAGAGCGTTACGTGGCGGCGGCGTTACCAATATCAGAACCTAAACAGCCTACTTACAACATTACCATGAGGGGTGAGGTACACGTACACACGTGGTTTCCGTTTTCAATTACGGAGTGGAATAGAGTGTGTCCCGACATGTCAGGCCAATAGATGTTCAATGTGGTGGCCATTATTTGCTGCATACAATTGCAATCTCTGGCGTAATGAATGTCGTACACGCCGCAGTACATCTGGTGTAATGTCGCCGCAGGCTGCCACAATACGTTCTTTCATATCCTCTGGGGCTGTAGGCACATCACGGTACACATTCTTCTTTAACGTACCCCACAGAAAGAAGTCCAGAGGTGTAAGATCAGGAGAACGGGCTGGCCAATTTATGCGTCCTCCACGTCCTATGAAACGCCCGTCGAACGTCCTGTCAAGGGTCAGTATATATACAGGGACAGTCACCTACCATTACCGCTGGATATATTTCGTAAACCACATCAAATACTGACGAATCGATTCCACAGACCGAACGTGAAGAGAGGGGCTAGTGTAATTGGTTAATACAAACCATAAAAAAATGCACGGAAGTATGTTTTTAACACAAACCTACGTTTTTTAAAAATGAAACCCCGGTAGTTTTGTTAGCACATCTGAACATATAAACAAATACGTAATCAGCGCCGTTTGTTGCATTATTAAATGTTAATTATATCCGCAGATATTGTAACCTAAAGTTGACGCTTGAGTACCAGCCCTCCGCTGTTCGATCGTGTGTATCGGAGAGCGCCGAATTACGTAGGGATCCAAAGGGAAAAAACGTAGGTTTGTGTTAAAAAACATACTTCCGTGCATTTTTGTATGGTTTGTATTAAACAATTACACTAGCCCTTCTCCTCATGTTCGGTCTGTGGAATCGGTTCGTCAGTATTTGATGTGGTTTACGAAATATATCCAGCGGTAACTTTAGGTGACTCACCCTATATATATATATATATATATATATATATACTCCTGGAAATGGAAAAAAGAACACATTGACACCGGTGTGTCAGACCCACCATACTTGCTCTGGACACTGCGAGAGGGCTGTATAAGCAATGATCACACGCACGGCACAGCGGACACACCAGGAACCGCGGTGTTGGCCGTCGAATGGCGCTAGCTGCGCAGCACTTGTGCACCGCCGCCGTCAGTGTCAGCCAGTTTGCCGTGGCATACGGAGCTCCATCGCAGTCTTTAACACTGGTAGCATGCCGCGACAGCGTGGACGTGAACCGTATGTGCAGTTGACGGACTTTGAGCGAGGGCGTATAGTGGGCATGCGGGAGGCCGGGTGGACGTACCGCCGAATTGCTCAACACGTGGGGCGTGAGGTCTCCACAGTACATCGATGTTGTCGCCAGTAGTCGGCGGAAGGTGCACGTGCCCGTCGACCTGGGACCGGACCGCAGCGACGCACGGATGCACGCCAAGACCGTAGGATCCTACGCAGTGCCGTAGGGGACCGCACCGCTACTTCCCAGCAAATTAGGGACACTGTTGCTCCTGGGGTATCGGCGAGGACCATTCGCAACCGTCTCCATGAAGCTGGGCTACGGTCCCGCACACCGTTAGGCCGTCTTCCGCTCACGCCCCAACATCGTGCAGCCCGCCTCCAGTGGTGTCGCGACAGGCGTGAATGGAGGGACGAATGGAGACGTGTCGTCTTCAGCGATGAGAGTCGCTTCTGCCTTGGTGCCAATGATGGTCGTATGCGTGTTTGGCGCCGTGCAGGTGAGCGCCACAATCAGGACTGCATACGACCGAGGCACACAGGGCCAACACCCGGCATCATGGTGTGGGGAGCGATCTCCTACACTGGCCGTACACCACTGGTGATCGTCGAGGGGACACTGAATAGTGCACGGTACATCCAAACCGTCATCGAACCCATCGTTCTACCATTCCTAGACCGGCAAGGGAACTTGCTGTTCCAACAGGACAATGCACATCCGCATGTATCCCGTGCCACCCAGCGTGCTCTAGAAGGTGTAAGTCAACTACCCTGGCCAGCAAGATCTCCGGATCTGTCCCCCATTGAGCATGTTTGGGACTGGATGAAGCGTCGTCTCACGCGGTCTGCACGTCCAGCACGAACGCTGGTCCAACTGAGGCGCCAGGTGGAAATGGCATGGCAAGCCGTTCCACAGGACTACATCCAGCATCTCTACGATCGTCTCCATGGGAGAATAGCAGCCTGCATTGCTGCGAAAGGTGGATATACACTGTACTAGTGCCGACATTGTGCATGCTCTGTTGCCTGTGTCTATGTGCCTGTGGTTCTGTCAGTGTGATCATGTGATGTATCTGACCCCAGAAATGTGTCAATAAAGTTTCCCCTTCCTGGGACAATGAATTCACGGTGTTCTTATTTCAATTTCCAAGAGTATATATATATATATATATATATATATATATATATATATATATATATATATATATGTGTGTGTGTGTGTGTGTGTGTGTGTGTGTGTGTGTATGTATCTTCTATGTCAAGATGTGATTGCGTCAATAACTGCCTTTGTAAGTTGTTTTAATCTCTGCAGTATGCGTTTTTTTAATAAACTTCAGCAACTTAGGTCCAGAAACGTGTAAGAAAGATCACGCCGTTGAACTTTTAATCTTTTTTGTCAACGTGATGTCTTAATCATTTCCAAATCTATTAGAATCTTGAAAGAAAATCAATTCCCTATTCTGAAGTTTGCAACCACTGTGTCACGACGCAAACACTCTGTCATGAGAGCAACCACATTCTGTTTCCATGTAACCTGCTCTAGTAATCGCAAAGAGAAAATGTTTCGTTACAGTAATTTGGATGTAAGATTTGAGAGATTAATTCATAACCAGACATCTTGTCCAGAGTCTTATCCAAGTTCTGTTATCAAACCAAGGCGATTACAGCTTTGTTCGTCATTATGTTAATAATTTGGGTTTCACTCTTCCCTTTCGGTACGGTGCTCGGTTGTAAACTCACTGCTGCTGGTAAGCAATTCATAAAGTAAACAGAATGACACAATAACTATAACTAGCTTCTTTCTCATCCCTTTCCGCCGTTTTATTCAAGAAACGGCCCCTTTAATAACACAACCACAGGTTCTACACTTTACTCAGAAGTCTGAAGAAGCAGCGACAAACCTCCATGATACATACTGCTTCTACCTCCGTAATCAAAAATGGTTCAAAAGGCTCTGAGCGAGCTTCGATGGCGTGTACAGGTACAGCAGCCCATGCAGCTTCAACACGATACCACAGTTCATCAAGAGTAGTGACTGGCGTATTGTGACGAGCCTGTTGCTCGGCCACCATTGACCAGACGTTTTCAGTTGGTGAGAGATCTGGAGGATGTGCTGGCCAGGGTAGCAGGGATCGAATGAATCGTTGGGCCACGGGTCGTAAAACCTCTGAAATGTAGCGTCCACTGTTCAAAGTGACGTCAATGCGAAGAAGAAATGACCGAAACGTGTAACCACTGGCACTCATACCATCACGCCGGGTGATACGCCATACCATCGCAGGCATTCCTCTCTGTGATGCAGCGTCAAGGATAACCGCAGCCATGGTCTCCGAGCTGATAGTCCATGCTGCTGCAAACGTCGTCGAACTGTTCGAGCAGATTGTTGTTGTCTTGCAAACGTCCCCATCTGTTGACTCAGGGATCAAGACGCGGCTGCACGATCCGTTACAGCCATGCGGATAAGATGCCTGTCATCTCGACTGCTAGTGATACGAGGCCGTTGGGATCCAGCACAGCGTTCTGTATTACCCTCCTGAACCCACCGATTCCATATTCTGCTAACAGTCATTGGATCTCGACCAATGCAAGCAGCAATGTGGCGATACGATAAACCGCAATCGCGATAGGCTACAATGCGACCGTTATCAAAGTTGGAAACGTGATGGTACGCATTTCTCCTCCTTACACGAGGCATCACAACAACGTTTCACCAGGCAACGCCGGTCAACTGCTGTTTGCGTATGAGAAATCGGTTGGAAACTTTCCTCATGTCAGCACGTTGTAGTTGTCGCCACCGGCGCCAGTCCTGTGTGATTGCTCTGAAAAGCTTAGCATCTTCTTCCAGTCGGTTAAATTTCGCGTCTGTAACACGTCATCTTTGTGGTGTAGCAATTTTAATTGCCAGTAGTGTATTTTCTCAGTTCATGCATGACGCGCTGACTCTGCAGCGGAACTTAGACAGCAGCAAATCTTAATAAATTACATTTGGGTGTTGAATTGCTCAGTAACTTTCAAAGCCGCGCAAATTCCGCTCCAGACTTAAGTATTCTAGAATCATTTCCTAGATTGTAAGTAACAAGTATATGAAGTTAAGTTAAGAGCGCGAATATCAATCAGCCGAATGAATTCGGTGCAACGGTCCAAAATTTTCAAGGCAATCGGCTTAGAAGTTCTTCAAGCGTCTTTAATACCCTAAAGTACCTTCGGATTTAGGACAGTGTGTGGCTGTGTGGTAGAATGCCCGTCTACCACGCGGACGAGAGAGGTTTGTTGTGTGGGAGGGATGGCGGGAGGGGGAGGGGGGGCGGGGGGCGGAGGAAGTCTGAGTTGTTGGCCAGTGTAAATTTTTAGACAAAGGTGTATGTTATACGAGGATTTATTTACGTGAAATGTGTAATACATGAACACTGAAAAATCGGCTGCGCTCGAGATTGCTAATCGCTGAATACTAGTCCCAGTCTGACTTTGGTCATTTACTTCGTTTTCTTCCGTTCAGAACGAATACCTAATTCATTTGAACATAAAATTCATCAATGTCCGCTACTTAATACATATCTAATTGTCATATTTATTAAAAATGCTCATCTTCTTGTCTCTAATTATATGTCGCACACAGAAATCAAATTTTCTTTGCAAATGTAAATTTCTAATTGTCGATGTATTATTAACGAGATCGTTAATAAAGAATTATTAAAATTTAAAAATCCACAAAAAAATTTCGTGTTTCATGGAAATGCTCATAAAGGACGCACATGTGTTTAAAAATCTGCCTCAGCCAGTTGTTGAATCCAGACCTCCCACATGACATGCGAACATTTTATCGCAGAACTTCAGTGCACCGCGGAAAACTGACTTAATTCAGGGTATTAAAGACCCTCGGAAGACTTCAGAGTCGATTATCTCGAAAATTTTTGAGAGTATCATCGGCTTACTATGGGAAATTGTTACTTGAGTTCTGTTATGAATACAAAAAATTACGAGAATTCGATGTTGTCTCTTTGTTAGCTATTTACCCGCTACATCTCTTCTTCCAGCAAGATATGAAGGAGAGATTTCGAGAAATTAAAGAGCTAGAAAGAAATAGTTGTCGAACTGAAGCCTAGCGGGACTTTCGAGAGTAGTATTTGGATAGCTCAGTCTGCGGAAGTATTTCTCCAGAAAGGACAAGGAAAAAGAAGGAAAAGGTCATGACTCAGGTGACTGTGCCATTAAGACTTCTGCCTTAGGTACCCAGACTCCAGCATCAAATATTAGCTACTGATGACAGATATATACTGATATAAATATTAGTTGGCAAATAAAATAAGACTATGCTGAGTATAGAAATAAATTTTATTGAGTCAACAATCATAATATTACGCGAAATTTGTCTTCTTGCGGGGAGACCTTTCTCTTTCCATTGTAGTGGAGAGCAAAAGGATAATTTTATAAATATTTGAGATACAAGAGAAGGAGAACGTCTGTTCAAGAAACTTTCGTTTCCTAAAGCATTGAAGACTAACCGCTCTGCAAACAAAAAACTGACTCCATCAGGTTACCTTCCATTCAGAAAGCTGTTGCACTCAACTACTGTTATATTGACTTCTAAATTATAGAGTGCAGCAATCAGTAGTCCTTTTTAACTTTTTTTTGTGCAGATCTAGATTTCGGCTAGAAGCTAGCCATTTTCAATGCACTATTATTTTCGCTCAATGCATGTAACGCCTGTTGGTCGAGCTTCATCCACAGTTCATTGAATACTACTGTTTGCGGAAGGCAGAAAAAAAATTTAAGACGACGACTGATCATTGCAATCTATAATTTACAAGTCAATATAACAGTCGTTGTGTGCAACAGCTTTCTGAATGGAAGGTAACCTGATGAAAGATTTTGCCTAGCTGGGCCAGCACTGTGTTTTACAGGCACAAGAAGCTCAAGATAAGGCTGGCAGTCACCATCCAGCATATAGTATTTAACAAAATGTTCATTTCTAAAAAGCTCACGCCGATCCTGCCTTCTACAAACAATAGTAATCAATTAACTGTGGATAAAGCCCGACCAACAGGCATTACATGCACTGAGCGAAAATAATAGTGCATTGAGAATGGCTAGCTTCTAGCCGAAATCTAGATTTGCACAATAAAAAAAAAATTAAAGACGACGACTGATCACTGCAATCTAAAATTTACAAAAAACTGACTACTGGATGAGATTTTGGCAGCAGCCGAACCTCCCGCCATTTCATCTTCAGCCTAAATACGGTACCCGAATGCTAATCGTTAAGAAGGTGAAATGCTGCACATCAGCCCAAAAGTTTCGAAGTTATTCACGAAATCAAGTAGACATTGAGAACTCTCGGACGTTTCCACAGTTCAATTCTAGCATATAAATATAGATTCTAATTTTACTTATCAATATGAAAACTCTACGCTCATCTAAACGATTTTGTTTTATGTCATTTACTATATGATTAACAATTGTAATATGACTACTTTTTATGATACAAATATGTAACATTTTGTTCCTTGATGGTTCTAAATTTATTCTTTCACAACTTTATTTTATTTGTGATCTGTATCTGTTCTATGCTTAATTATACCACACCGGTTAATGAAAGCAAGAATGGCTCTGAGCACTATGGGACTTAATATCTGAGGTCATCAGTCCCCTAGAACTTAGAACTACTTAAAACTATCTAACCTAAGAACATCACACACATCCATGCCCGAGGCAGGATTCGAACCTGCGACCGTAGCGGTCGCGCGGTTCCAGACTGAAGCGCCTACAACCACTCCGCCACTGCGGCCGCCCTTAATGAATGCAGACATGACTTCTGTTTTGATTGTCGACTGACGAATATCACTCTAACCTTGTTGAAGATGTTGCCTAAAGAAGCACATTTCGTGCTGTCACTATATGAGTTTCTTCTCGGTAAAAATAGCACAAATGTGTCTTTGTCGTGTTCTGACAAATAGTTCATCGCTGGCCGCTTTGGCCGAGCGGTTCTAGGCCCTTCAGTCCGGAACCTCGCTGCTGCTACGGTCGCAAGTTCGAATCCTGCCTCGGGCATGGGTGTGTGTGATATCCTTAGGTTAATTAAGTTTAAGTAGTTCTAAGTCTAGAGGACTGATGACCTCCGATGTTAAGTCCCTTAGTGCTTACAGCCATTTCTTATAGTTCATTGCTATGTATAGTTGTTTGTAAACTTATTCTTTGATTTCATTTCTATGATTGATGTTAGCGCCACCTACCGGCCTTCGTTTACTTCTTTGACAGCTTAATCATCACAACCATTTTGGCACTGCTTCTCTTGCCACAGACAACGGCACTGTTATATGAGTCTATATGAGATGAGATCTGTATATATTTAGTCCATGTGCTCATTTCCGTGAGTTTGATTTAAATGCAAGTATGATATTAATGGAAATTTCTGTATATGGAGTACTAAGACGCATACTTATCTTATTATGTACATATTTGCTATCGTTAATTTCCTTGTACTCTTTACTCCACAACTTCAGTCTGACGATGAAATTTTGAAACGCGTAACGCTTAAGAAAGAAATGTGCGATCAAAATCTTTCTGTATTTCAACGTTGTCCGTCCTTTGAGTCCGTTTGGTAAAATGGAGGGCCCTACAAGATGATCACCTATTACCGTTAAGCTCACATTCACTGAGAAATGCCGGTGATATGAAGACTCATGCACAGCATGTAGGTTTGAGCCTAGATGATTCCAGCCTAGATAACCCCAGTCGTGAGAATTGAGACAACTATACACATCATCACGAGTGATCCCTGCTTCATCTGGATATACAATGATATCCTCAAACATACGGTTACTACAGCTAGTTGTTGCATCCACAGACAGAACGTTAGTCTACGATTAAAGTCAGACTCATTAAGACACTTAACTCGTTGAAGGTTTACGGGTATAATGCATTACGAAAAATTATTCTTCGAACACTACTGTGGCTCATTCCAGGAATTTGTGTGGAACGTCTGCCTGTAGAGATTTCTGGAGAGTGTTCGACTGTTTCGAACACCGTATCTTCGAGCAGAGAGGTAATTCATGCAGGCCTTCCCACTCCCGCAGCATGCATTGCTGTTAGCCCCACCATACGTGAAATGCTTGTCCGCATACTCTTCATTACTGTAATGTTCCATGTTTCCACCAACACTCATACAATACAACTGGCGCTCCGCTGACAGCTTTCATGAGTGCCACTATGACTGTGAACTGTACAGTCGTATCCATTCTGCTTACAGCTCCACCTCTCGAAAATGTAAACAAAGACTATACTACGGACCGGCAGGCATCTTTTACACAGGAACACGTCCTTAGTGGTTGGTAAGCACAAAAATCCATTTCTCTTGCAAGCGGTTCGCTTGTGGACCTACGTTTACTAAGACATTTTTGCTTATAGTTTCGTATACTTTCAACTGTATGCGTTTATGTCATTAACAAACAATGCACCTTATATGTTATTTTATCACTAGCTTGTTCTAACATCATTTGGCTCACATATATCTTACTGACATGTACATGTACATGCACGTGGATTCTCTGCAAATTACAGTTAAGTGCCTGGCAGAGGGTTCATCGAACAACCTTCACAATAATTTTCTATTATTCCAAACCCGAAAAGCGTGAGGAAAAAACGAACACCTATATCTATCCGGGCGAGCTCTGATTTACCTTATCTTATTGTGAAGATAGTTTCTCCCTATGTAGGTAGACGTCAACAAAATATTTTCGCATACATAGGAGAAAGTTGGTGATTGAAATTTCGTGATAGATGCCGCTCCTACGAAAAATGCATTTGTTTTAAATATGTCCGCCCCAAATCCTGTTTCAAGTCCGTGGCACTCTTTTCTCTAGTTCACAATAATACAAAACGTTATGCTATTCTTTGAACTTTCTTGATGTACTCCGTTAAACCTATGTGGTAAGCATCCCACATCGCGCAACAATACTCCAAAAGAAGGCGAAGTTCCGTAATGAAAAAAATACGAGCTTACGGAATATCGGACCAGGTTTGTGATTGGATTCAGGATTTCCTAGAAGAAAGAACACAACATGTCATTCTTAACGGTTCAAAATCTGCAGATGTAGAGGTAATTTCGGGAGTACCGCAAGGAAGCGTGATAGGACCTTTATTGTTTACAATATACATAAATGACTTAGTTGACAACATCGGTAGCTCCGTGAGGCTATTTGCAGATGACACGGTTGTCTACAAGAAAGTAGCAACATCAGAAGACTCGTACGTACTCCAGGAAGACCTGCAGAGGATTAATGCATGGTGCGACAGCTGGCAGCTTTCCCTAAACGTAGATAAATGTAATATAATGCGCATACATAGGGGCAGAAATCCATTCCAGTACGATTATGCCATAGGTGGTAAATCATTGCAAGCGGTAACGACCGTAAAATACTTAGGAGTTACTATCCGGAGCGATCTGAAGTGGAATGATCACATAAAACAAATAGTGGGAAAAGCAGGCGCCAGGCTGAGATTCATAGGAAGAATTCTAAGAAAATGTGACTCATCGACGAAAGAAGTAGCTTACAAAACGCTTGTTCGTCCGATTCTTGAGTATTGCTCATCAGTATGGGACCCTTACCAGGTTGGATTAATAGAAGAGATAGACATGATCCAGCGAAAAGCAGCGCGATTCGTCATGGGGACATTTAGTCAGCGCGAGAGCGTTACGGAGATGCTGAACAAGCTCCAGTGGCGGACACTTCAAGAAAGGCGTTACGCAATACGGAGAGGTTTATTATCGAAATTACGAGAGAGCACATTCCGGGAAGAGATGGGCAACATATTACTACCGCCCACATATATCTCGCGTAATGATCACAACGAAAAGATCCGAGAAATTAGAGCAAATACGGAGACTTACAAGCAGTCGTTCTTCCCACGCACAATTCGTGAATGGAACAGGGAAGGGGGGATCAGATAGTGGTACAATAAGTACCCTCCGCCACACACCGTAAGGTGGCTCGCGGAGTATAGATGTAGATGTAGATGTAGATGTAGGCATTCTTTTTAGTAGATCTTTTATATTTTCTAAGTGTCCTGCCAAAAAAACGCAGTTTCGTTTTGCCTTCCGCTCAATATTTTACATTTATTCCTCCAAATTTGAGTTGTACGTAATTGTAATTCCAAGGTATTTAGATGAATTTACAGCCTTCAGATTTGATTGATTTATAGTGTAACCGAGGTTTAACGGATTCCTTTTAGCACACAAGTGGATGACATCACTATTTTTTTTATTCTGGGATCAATCACCGATTTTCGCACCATACGGATACCTTTTCTAAATCGTTTTGAAATTTATTTTGTTCTTCTGATGAATATACTAGACAATAAACGGCAGCATCATCTGCAAACAATCTGAGACGGCTGTTCTGATTGTTTTCTAAATCGTTTATGTAAAAAATGAACAGCAGAAGGCCTATAACGCTACCTTGGGGAACGCTAGAAATGAGTTATGTTTTACTAGACGACTGTCCGTCAGTTACTACGAAGTGTGACCTCTCTGACAGGAAATCACGAATCCAGTCACATAACTGAGACGATATGCCATAAGCACGCAATTTCACTACAAACCGCTTCTGTTTTTACAGCATCAAAAGCATACTGGAAATCTAGAGATACGGAATCAATTTGAAATCCATTCTCAATAGCACTCAACACTTCGTGTGAGTAAAGAGCTAGTTTTCTGTCACAAGAACGATACTTTCTAAATCCGTGTTGACTGTTTGTCAATACACCCTTCTCTTCCAGGTAATATATTATGTTCGAACACAATACACGTTTGAAAATTCTGCTGCATTTCGACGTTAATGACATGGGCCGTATTTGGTGTATTTTTCCTCCTACTGATTTTCTCGAATATTGGTGTGACGTTCGCAACATTCCAGTAATTGCGTTCGGATCTTTCGTCTGGCGAGTTGTGTATGATTGTTCAACCCGGAGCTATTGCATCAGCTTATTCTGAAATGAACTTAATTTGTATACCGTCTCGACCAGAAGACTTGCTTTTATTAAGTGATTTAAGCCCCTTCACTACCCCGAGTATATATGCTTCTAAGATAATCATCTAAGCAGCTGTTATTGATTCGAATTCTAGAATATTTACTTCGTCTTCTTTGGTGAAGTAATTTCGGAAGACTTTGTTTAATAAGTCTGCTCAAGCAGCACTGTCGTCGATAGTATTTCCATTGCTATCGCGCAGAGAAGGCATCGATTGTGTCTTGGCACTAGCATACTTTATGCACGACCAGAATCTCTTTGGGTTTTCTGTCAGATTTCGAGACATCAAAGTTCCGTTGTACAGACTGTTATAAGCATCCCGTATTGACGCCCGTGTTAAATTTCAAGCCTTTAAAAGATCGGCAATCTTGGAGATTTTGCGTTCGTTTAATTTTAGCATGCTTCTTTCGTTGTTCCTGCAACAGTATTCTGACCCGTTTCTTGTACCAAGGGGGATCAGCTTCGTCATTTGTTCACTTGTTTAGTATAAATCTCTTATTTGCTGTCGATAGTATGTCTTTAAATTCAAGCCACATCTGATATGCAAATACATTGTTAATTTGGAACGAGCGGAGATTGTCTCTCAGGAAGGCGTCAAGTAGGTTTTTATCTGCTTTCTTGAATAGGTATATCTTTCGTTTGTTTTTGGAAGATTTGAGAGTTACGGTATTCAGTCTCGCTACGACAACCTTGTGTTCACTAATCCCTGTATCCGTTCTGATGTTCATTATTAGCTCAGGATTATTTCTTGCTAAGAGGTAAAGTGCGTTTTCACAACCGTTTACTATTCATACACCTTTCTACCGCTTAAATTCACGGGAGCAGTTGAGCAAACTGCCACTAGAAAAAGACAAGAAATGACCAGATTTACAGATAACAGATAGTACTGGAAATCTGTTGCCATCTTGGGCGGCGAGCTCTCAATTATTCAAGAAATGCCGCCTATTATCTGTAAAAAATAAACATTGTGATGTTGAATCTGTGCGGGTTATTTACACCAAAACAGAACGCTGAGGTGAATAGGAAACAAAGCTGAGTATAACAGATTTCATTACCTCACACAGTGATATACAAGCTTTTATCGCGTCTTTTTTATTTAACAAATAATGAGGTGTCATGATTGCGTGGAAGAAAGGTTCTTTCAGCATCTGAAACTAATACGTAACTTACACACTGCTTCGCGCTTTACATACCATAATTTGAGTTTTGAGGAGATACTTCAAAATTTGTAGTTATCTCCAGTACACTGACGAAGGTTTCCGGGAAAAAAAAGAAGATGCTGCAATCTGAAAAGGTCCTTCCTTTAGATATTGTCTGTTGTTGTCGTGGACATAAGCTAACAGAAAACACTGTAATTGCAGTAATATGGGGTGGTCTGGTTTGCGCACAAAGTGAGGCATGAAGATAAGCGTGTTATGAAGCTATGAATAGGAAAGCAGCAGGGGGATCTCAAAGTCCGTAACGCAAAAGCATAGGCTGTTACACAGAACGAAGCAAGACAAGGCATTTACTGCGGAAAATACAGCGTGCTGGAAGTTTTTCTATAGCAAAGGAAAGATTAATTTCCCATGAGAAGGCGGCGATTCACACAATTGTCAAACTGTAAATAATTCATTGCAACAACTGCGGCTCCAATTTATTTGTTTGTTTGGTTTTTAACGTTGCTTGTTTCAGCCTTGCACGAGATAAAAATGCATGTTAAATTAGACGTACAACGTGAAATCAAGACTGATGGCGTTTTATAAGTCAAAGGAAGAAAGAACATTACAACACAACACGCTGTTACCTTCCTTGCCACTTGCTTAAAGCAACCCTCAATCATTTCCACAGTGATGTTTATAGTAATACTCTAAGCGAGTAGTTGTTCTCTGAAATTGTGTAATTCACTTTTTTTTCGTATTACTATAACAATGGTTAACTGATTCTGTAGGTACTCGTAAATCATTCATGCAGCAGTTTCTAAATTATTGTTCGGAGGAAGACACACACTAACATCTACAAAACTGAAATGCTTACGTAAGATACAGTAAATGTGTAAGTAGGCTGTTTAGGTTTTTATGTTAGTAACGCCACGTAGCGCTCTGTATGAAAATCACTGATTGTGCTGTGTGCAGTCTTTGGCTGATTGGACGCATTGTTGGAATATTCGCTTGTGTAGTGTTGGGCAGTTGGATATGAACAGCGCGAAGCGTTGGGCAGTTGGAGGTGAGCAGCCAGCAGTGCTTGGATGTGGAGAGAGAGATGACAGAATTTTGAGAGGTTGCTATAAGCGTGCGATTTGGAAAAAGGAAATTTGTAAAGATGGATGTCATGAATTGATAGATACATACACATGATGACTTTTGAACACTATTAAGGTAGATACATTGTTTGTTCTCTATCAAAATCTTTCATTTGATAACTATGCCTATCAGTAGTTAGTGCTTTCAGTAGTTGGAATCTTTTATTTAGCTGGCAGTATTGGCGCTCGCTGTATTGCAGTAGTTCGAGTAACGAAGATTTTTGTGAGGTAAGTGATTCATGAAAGTTATAGGTTATTGTTAGTCAGAGCCATTCTTTTGTAGGGATTATTGAAACCCAGATTACGTAGCGCTAAAAATATTGTGTATCAGTTTAGTGATGATCAGAATGAGTAAAGAGAGAAATGTCTGAGTACATTCGGTTTTGCTCAGCTGTTTGAAAATCAAATAACGTAGATGGTTACCAGCACAGTCATTCATAATTTTCTAAGGGAACGTTACAAATGTGCATAAGGCACATGCTTCTGTTTCTATACCATACACATTTTACTAATTTGTGCACCATTTTTATCTCTTAATTTATGTTATACTAAACGTCGCAGAAAATGTCATTTACAGATGTCTTTTAATGTATTTAGTGTGTTGACCATTTAGTGTGTTGATCCTGAAAGTGCAATAAATGTCCCACAAATAGGTCCCTACCTCCTAACAGACTACTGGCTGTACTTTTTGTAAGTAGGCTGTTTATGTTTTCTTATTGGCAATGTTACATAGCGCTCTGTATGAAAATCACTGGCTGTGCTGTGTGCAGTCTGTGGCTAGTTTGCATTGTTGTCTGCCATTGTAGTGTTGGGCAGCGGCAGCTGGATGTGAAACAGCGCGTAGCGTTGCGCAGTTGGAGGTGAGCCTCCAGCAGTGGTGGATGTGGGGAGAGAGATGGCGGAGTTTTGATATTTGTAAAAATTGATGTAATGAACTGCTATATATATTATGACTATTAAGGTAAATACATTGTTTGTTCTCTATTAAAATCTTTCATTTGCTAACTATCCCTATTAGTAGTTAGTGCCTTCCATAGTTTGAATCTTTTATTTAGCTGGCAGTAGTGGCGTTCGCTGTATTGCAGTAGTTCGAGTAATCAAGATTTTTGTGAGGTAAGCGATTTGTGAAACGTATAGGTTAATGTTAGTCAGGGCCATTTTTTTGTAGGGATTTTTGAAAGTCAGATTGCGTTGCGCTAAAAATATTGTGTGTCACTTTCAGTTTAAGCACAGTGATGTATAAATTTTTCTAAGGGGACGTTTCATATGTTGACCCTTAGCCTAGGGTACCTCACTGGAATCTTCTGATTTTTTTCTTGTAGTTTGTGTAATTAGTGTAGCTATTGTTTATTGCCAACGCGTAATTATAGGGAGAATTTCCTTTGTAGTTGCAGTCTTTCATTGTTGTACAGTAAAACGGGTGTGGCACGCATGTAGATTTGCACCAAGTATTTCGCAGCTGCAATTAACTAGATATTATTTTCAGTGCTATGTTAATGTGTTCTCTTATTTTTGCTCTTCAAATTGTGCTTTTCTGTGTTGTTGTGTGAAATATTGTGACATAATGGCGTGTGAAAAACATAATACTAGGCTCCACAGTAAACTGAGAAATGACAGTGAAGACGAAAGCAGTGTGTTAGAGCCACCATGTAATGAATTAACTAATACTCAAAGTAGTAATTTGGTAACTGTGCATAGGGAAATGGAGCGGGCGTCAAATAATGGAGTAGACAGTGAAACAGGTAGTGAACAGGGAAGCATTACCGATCGATCGGTCGGCAACAGCTCGCCTCAGGAATGAGTCAAGACACATTTTCCGCTTGTCAAAATGTGAATGTTGCTGGTGCAAATTCACTGCCGAAAAGCACTGAGGAACATGTTTCAGACACCAGTGCATTGTTATTACAATTAATGCAACAAATCGGACACAGGCTTCAAAAGTTAGACACAATGGAACAAAATCAGAGGCATACACAGCAACATTAGACACAATGGAACAAAATCTTCAAAAGTTAGACACAGTGGAACAAAATCTTAAAAAGTTAGACACAATGGAACAAAATCTTCAAAAGTTAGAGACCACGCTTGAACAAACACGTGAAGATTTAACTACTGAGTTACACAACATCGAATCGAAATGTCAAAAAGTCTGTAATGACGTAAAAACACAAATTTGTGAGCATTTTGAACCTATTTTTTCGCGGCATGAAAATGCATTACAGAATCACGAAGCAGCCATAAAAGAACTGCAAATCATTGTTCATTAAAATCATGAGACTTTGTGGGCTAAAATTGACTCAGTTGCATCTACCGATTCGGTTACACAACTTGCAAAAACTCAGGAAAACTTAAAGGACACAGTAGATTCGATTTCAACACTAATGGACACTCTGAAACTTGGTTCAGA
This sequence comes from Schistocerca cancellata, assembly GCF_023864275.1. Taxonomy (NCBI): domain Eukaryota; kingdom Metazoa; phylum Arthropoda; class Insecta; order Orthoptera; family Acrididae; genus Schistocerca; species Schistocerca cancellata. The sequence continues at coordinate 613,016,541 of NC_064630.1, read as the reverse complement.
AAAACACACTGAGGAAATGTGTTCACTATCAGAGAAAGTAGCTGAACTTTCGGATCAGGTCACTAACTTATCTACAAAGGTAGATGATGATCTGAGTGACACAAGACCCGTAGCCTTCACTGACACAGAAGAGTATGAACAAATTAGATAATTCAAACAAAATCAAATCAATACACAGTACAAAAGAGAAATCCGGGAAGTACAAGATCAGCTGACACAGGTAATACAAGAATTACGTATTTCAGAGGACACTCGCGCCCGAATACGGGAAGAGGGACATAGAAATACGGAACAGCCACAAAATAATAAGACAGGGCATTTCGGAAGTTATGAAAGAAATTGGCAATGTGCACCGCATTTTAAGATGGAACCGCCGACACGACGTAACAATGACCAACATGCGACTCGCCGACATGATTTTGACTATAATCTGTTCATTACTACACGTAAATTCAAAACGTTTAAGAATACTGGCAACGACATTCATCCACAAGCATGGCTCCATCAATTCTCTCATTGTTTTCCTCCCAACTGGTCGTTAGAGCACAGATTAGAATTTATGTGTGGCTACTTGGAGAATGAACCAGCTGTCAGAATGTGATCGGTCATTCACGATTGTCACAGTGAAGGGGATTTTTATCATGGCTTCCTCTCAGCATATTGGTCTCAAGCTACACAAGACCGAGTAAAACATAGCATCATAATGATGAAACATTTTGAACAATCTGAATTTTCCAGTCTTGTGAAATATTTTGAAGACATGTTGCACAAAAATCAGTACCTTTCAAACCCATACAGCCCTTCAGAACTCATCCGCATTTGCTTAATGAAATTGCGTGAACATTTAAGAAATATTATTTTAGCAGGACGTTGCAAAGACGACATTGAAGCTTTTCAGGGACTGTTACAAGAATTAGAAATTGACACAGACAGTCGCGGGATGCGAAAACACGAAAACAATCACTACAGATCACATCCGTCACAATTCCGTGACGACAGAAACAATTACTGGACACGACAAGTCTATTCTTACAACGCAAATCGTGACCGAAACAGACACCACCCATATGACAACCACTGGCAGAGTAATAATAGTTACAGATAAAGATCGCATTTCCGTAGTAATGAATATGACAGAGATTACCTTAGAAACAGACAATATGGGAACCAAAACAATTATTATCAAGGGAGACAGAATAACTTTAGACGCAACGGTCCAGAGCGCAGTTACGACTCAGGAAGAAATTTTCCACCACATGACCGACAAGAAAGAAATTATGAAACCTACCGACATGACGACAGACGAGGTAATCATAACGACAGACCTGAATTTCATCAGAACTGGCGGGATTCAAACAGAGCAGGGCACTTTCGACAACGTGAATTTGTAGAAGTTAGGTCTCCTAATCCCAATAACGACGCGCGCCAATAAAGGAACAGACAATGACTTGCACCGCAGGCTGCCGCGTGCGCCGGCTGGCTCAGAGAAAAATAGCATAGACGCTAACCTTGAGAAAAATTCCAGTATTCTTTACCAACGGATACTACATGATAATTGCTTTAGGGTTGAAACTGTGCATACTAGGAAGAGTAAAGGTTTACACCACATTTCACATGTAAAACCGTTTGTTGAAAGATAATCTGCTTTTTAACTTTGTCTTTCCCATAAAACGTTTCACTTCACATTTCTAGTATGCATTGTCAGACTTAGAAACTGTTACCATGCAACAATGTTTGAAGTTAAATATCCAGTCAAGAACCAAGAGAATTTATTTAAACAGAAATTAAGAATGCATTGTTATTGTGAACAGACGACAAAGTGTTATTGTGTGTGTACATTCTTGCTTGTTAGTTGCACGATTACGTAATGACCATAAGGCTGACATACTTAGAACATGTACCTGTACTGCTAACGAGATTTTAATGCAACATTTTGGTTTAATTGAAAATACATTGTGGATTTAAAGTACTTTCTGTGAAATACCAGATGACACAGTGGTTAGTTTATGTGACGGCTACACGATTTTATCATGACGCTACTAATGAGTGACAATTTACAATGTTGCTTTTGCGGTGTATCTGTTTTATATCTGCACAGTTTTTCTGAATTCTTCTGTAAAGTAAAGCATGTTTCAGTAGTAACTTTTGTGGTATAGCTACAATGAGACAGCCTTTTCAGTAGCACAACAATACGTTACAGCACAGTACTTTCTTCATCATGGCAATAAGCGTAATAAGTAAGATATCTATACGCAAAGCATTTCACTTTTGTTTATCATGAGGTAAGTACATTGACTTCTGCAGAACTTAGCTTTCGGAGGACAATAACTGCGACACTTCCACAGAAATTATCTTACAGCAAGACGCACATTTAGCGCTACAGGACACGTATTTGAGTGATTAATTTTGTACTTAAAACATTTATTTTTAAAGATATTTGAAGTACAATGGTACAAAGGTTTTCCGTGATACATTTCATTCCATTGCTGTAATCTGTAACACCTGAGGGTATAATTACATTAATCCTTAGGGGGGTACACGCTTACTTTGTGTATCATGTGTTTGGCAAGCACAAGGAGCCCTAGCCTATATGGTATTTGCTTACACAACTTTACACATCGGTACCATATTTCTCTAACACATAATTACACAGCTATCTGATCATTTAACTGAGAGAGACAAACTTTTTTACTACGGCAGTGACAGATGTTTATGTAATTACACTGTTGGATAACTTCACACTTACGAAATTGTATTTTGTCTGTACTGTGTGAACTGTTCATATTTTTTCAGACCCATTGTGATAGTATGAGAACTTTGAATGATATATTTGGTATGGGATCACGATTTTTAAAGTACGTTTGAGGCAGATGACACTTTTGACATGAGCAGAGAATTTTTTTTAATTATTGGAGGAAGCTACGACGATTTTGAGATTTGACTGAGGTGTTATGATGTTATTTATACGACGATGATGTGTATTATGCTGCTGAGGTATGTTTATGGTCAATAAGCTGATGCTATATGAGGAATTTGATTATGCTACATATCTGTTATGATGAAATATTGAAGAAGTGTCGACGAATATTTATATGTGTAATAAGGTAAGGAGTAATGAATAGTGGTTAGGGACTCTGACTTGTGAAAAAGGATGTTGGAAACCAATAATCGTACTTTAAGTGTTATGAAATGTATGTAAATGCATGAATGTATTACAATGCCGACGAAAGTTTTTTGGACACTGTTATATCAATAGCATTTTGTTTCTACAGATTTGTAAAGCAAATTCTTGACCTGTGAAATATTTTTATATGAGACTGTCACTGTAGCGGAAACTGCTGTCGTAAATATTTCCGTAAGAAAGTTAAGTGACCAACTGCACGTAATGCGTCGTGGGCACCCAGCTGCGCGACAGACGCCTGGAAAAAAGCCGTTAGTGCCTTTCAGAGGCGCAGGTGGAGAAAGAAAAAGGAGGCCATTTCCTCGCCATTGACATTCCTTTAGAGAAAGCATCGCAAATACGACACGCTCATTACTTGGAAAGATACTTACATCTGCACACCTGATTATGACAAGCATCTTTCTACGAGAGTTGAGAGAAAACTTATGAAATGTCACATGACTATTGAATGATACTTTTATGCTTTGCCTTTCATAGTTACTTATTTCATTTGATATCTGTTTTCCAGCTCTGTTGCAGCATTGGTTTCATTAAATAAAATTAAATGCATTTGCTAATATGAACACTTTCTGGGACTTTCTGTCAACAGATCTATTAAATAATAATTTTGTGATCCACATTCTTCAAAAAAGGAGCAATTGGAAAGGAAAGAACAATAAGAAGGGACTAGTAACAGTAACTACAAACATAATTTTCTTTCCGAGTACTTGGTAATTTATTTTGTAGAATAATTGGTGGTGCACCACTTTAATTACATAGACATTAAGATGTGAATATAGATTTCCCTTGTCTGCATTTTTTTCTTTAGTGTAATGTTTTTTTCTGATTGAGCTATGTCATGTTTAGATATAAGTCATTTAATTTGCTGCTGCTGTTTACCAGGCATAGTGCTACTAAATTTCACTTTGTATTACTCTGTTAAGCCAGTTTACTACTGATTTATTTTTCTTGTTGCTGCACATTGGCTCATATTAGTTGTAATTTTGCATTTTATCTGTTAATTTAGATTTACTGCTGCTTGCTTTGCAAATTGGCATTGTTTGTCATTGCTGTTTGTGTTAATTTGTTATGTGCTGCTGCATTGCCTCGTCCCTTAGTTTAGCATCTGAGCTCAGTAGATTTAAGTTAGCTTAAGAGGGGGTAGACTACATAAGAAACTAACTATGATTAATTGGAAGAAATGCATTGAGAAGTTATAAGAAAATGGTGTGGCCAAAAAAAGAATTTTGAAAGAGGATATGAACAAAAAAAGTAGGGTTTAGGGACAACAGGTTTAGGTAGGATTTTCTTCGAAATAAATGTTGAGTAAGATAATGGTAAATAAATAATGAGGTAAGAAATGTGTGAACAGAATACAGAAAGCATGCTTGGATAGAATTTTTTGGCTGGAGCAAATGTCGAAATAAGAGGAACGATCTATGGAATGAAGTTTTGGGTTGGACTGCTGTACCAAATGTTACACTGAAAACAAACCCTGTCCTTTCCTTTTGTGTTATCCCACTATGTTTTTGTGTACCCTTGCGTATTTGTTTTCTTCCTGTATCTGTGTAGTTTCATAGAACTTTTTTTCTTCTAATACTAAGCTACATTCACTATGACGAGGAATACTTTTATCCTCAAATATAATTGGCATTAGTAATATGTTATTTACCTTGTAAATATGCTTAGACATTATTTATTCTGTTTTGTTTTAATGCTCATGTGTGAAATTAATGTTTCGAAAACTATTCTCATTGTTTTATTTATTTATGTCATAATTCTTCTTTTGTAAGCCTGTATTACTACAAATGTTATCTGTATTGTTATGTTTTTAATGATGTATTTTGTATTTCTGTAATTGTATTCTTATGGTATAAAATTGTAATTGACACCAGTTCATCAAATTAAGTAACTTGTAAGTTCCATTTCACTGCACACGTTTCTGTTGGTCATAGTATATGGACAATATGTGAGAAGTAGGGACTGTTAGTGTTTGCACATGTGTTAATAATTCAGCAAGGGACTGGATAACAGCAATGCTGGTTCTAAGGACAATTCCAAAAACTTTGTGAGTGCACAAGTGGTGGTTATGGACTTGCTCTATTATCCGCAAGACTCTTCAATGGTGATTTTGCACCTGCACAGTCACAACAGATGGCTGCTGGCCATCTCTACAAGGACTACAGTGGGTCTGCATCTTTGATGACCCAACAATACCATTATTTCTACAAGGACTACAGTGGGTCTACACCTTTGGTGGCTCACCAATACCACAAGTGCTACAAGGACTGCAGTGGGTCTGCACCTCTGGTGCCCCACCAATACCATTATTTCTACCAGGACTGCAGTGGGTCTGCACCTCTGGTGGCCCACCAATACCGTAATATCTACCAGGACTACAGTGGGTCTACTCTGTGATGACCTACCTACCAATATTCTTCAAAACTTCGACTGACTCTGCTGTGGGTTTGCTCTGTTGTGGCCCATTACCTGTCTGCATGTCAAGAGTCAGCACTGTCTTTCTGTTGGAAGGACAACACTACTTCTTCAAGACTGCATGGAAATCCACTACTTCTGTGTGCAATTTCTTTTACTAATGAGACTTTGTGAAAAAAAAACTGTAATTCCTATTATGAAGAATGATCAGGATTATCTTTCTGGACTGTGAGAAAATTTTAGCTTTTGACCAACATTGTATCAATAAGTGTGTGCATTTGATTTCTTTGTTATTGTAATTATGAAAAAAATTATCAAATCATTATTGGCCACTGCCCAAAAAATTTGTAAAATTATTTGTGGGGAGCATGGGGGTTATGTAAGTAGGCTGTTTATGTTTTCTTATTGGCAATGTTACATAGCGCTCTGTATGAAAATCACTGGCTGTGCTGTGTGCAGTCTGTGGCTAGTTTGCATTGTTGTCTGCCATTGTAGTGTTGGGCAGCGGCAGCTGGATGTGAAACAGCGCGTAGCGTTGCGCAGTTGGAGGTGAGCCGCCAGCAGTGGTGGATGTGGGGAGAGAGATGGCGGAGTTTTGATATTTGTAAAAATGGATGTAATGAACTGCTATATATATTATGACTATTAAGGTAAATACATTGTTTGTTCTCTATTAAAATCTTTCATTTGCTAACTACCCCTATTAGTAGTTAGTGCCTTCCGTAGTTTGAATCTTTTATTTAGCTGGCAGTAGTGGCGCTCGCTGTATTGCAGTAGTTCGAGTAACCAAGATTTTTGTCAGGTAAGCGATTTGTGAAACGTATAGGTTAATGTTAGTCAGGGCCATTTTTTGTAGGGATTTTTGAAAGTCAGATTGCGTTGCGCTAAAAATATTGTGTGTCACTTTCAGTTTAAGCACAGTCATGTATAATTGTTCTAAGGGGACGTTTCATTTTTAATCAGTGAGAAAACCCAATAGATTATCTATCTAGTGGAAGTGAAGCGCAGCTACCAAAACAAATAGTTTAACTGTGGATGCGACTTAGTAGAGAAACAACTTTAGTTTCGGCGGCCGCATCACGCAACAGGGCTGAGAAAGCTTCCGTAATTGGTGAATGCTATAGTCACCAGTTGCTTCCTAGGCTAATCAGTACAATAAAAAGGAATACAAATAGTCTCGATCGCTAAAACTACAACTGCAGTTGACGTTCGTGGAGTTATAACACCCGCTACATTCACCGACACCGCCTGCCATAATGGTATGATGGTCTGAAGATGGTCAAAAACTGACCGAAAAATAAAAGTTTTTGTGGTCGATACTGTTTGTGTTATTTTTAAAGTACTTTTTGCTAAACCGGTGTTCTCCATGAGCAATTTTCTCAAAAATTGCTGATCGGTTGTTTTGAGAGGGAGGCAGCAACAAACGATATTTATTTAAAAAATTGTCTGTGTTTACCTCTGCCACAGATGCAGTGTTAAAAATCTAATTCAACAAGCAAATGCAAGTGGAATATTTCATGGACTCTGCAACGTCACTGCTTTCCTCCAAGACTCCGTGGCCAAGATCGCTAACGCACTCCTGTGCGGTCGCGCTCGACCCGGCAATACGCCTGTTCGAATCCAGGAGGTGGAATAAATTTTCACTGCCAGTGTTTGGCAGGCTGGGGAGGAGAGGTGGTGGCGTAAAGTTTCTGATCACTTTGCGTCAGTGTCCTGGTACGGATACCAAACGTCTCCGCAGTGCTTCATGATGTGCGGACCTGCGACATTTTCGATCGTGATCCGTACGCCAGATGGGAACGTTAAGCTTTGAGACTCCCTCGGTGCTCTTCGATAGGAGTAGGTTGTGCGCCGGCAGCGAGTTTCATCCTCTCCCTTCTCTCATCATCTCCGACACGAACACGACACTACACTACTCACATATCCATTACAGTCACCTGCACTTAAAAGATACTCCTAAAGCACAATCCTCATACTTCGCAAAGGAAACGTGCCTGCGGGCGTGAAGGATAGGGAATATCTTTCCAATTAGGCGGCTGAACCTGCCCTTCGGGGTCTCACAGCCGTTCACGCCATACGACTTGACTTTTCTTTATTCCTTTCCTGCTGTAGAGTCGCTACACATCGCATTCTATGAAGCAGTTACTCACGTTGCCACTCCAGCTGCTCATCGAATTTACTGCAGAACAATATACAGGACTATTCAGCTCCCCTATCGTTGTCATTTCACGCAACCCGCAATGTTATATCTGGCCTTCAAAAACCAAGCGCGAGATTTTCATATTCTTTTGCTTGCTGCGCTTAACTATTAGTCCTACTGGAATAATGAGAATGAGCAGGAGGGGAGCTTTCTGTAGGAAATTTAATGTAGTCAAATTTTGTACTGGCATGATCTTTCGCCAGAGGCCACGGCTTCCCAGATATAAAAGAAACCGTACAATAGTCTCCTTCAAACGCACCTCCACCGACACACTCATTCCTCACTAGTCAGAATTTCCAGTAAGTTGTTCGTGACTTTTCCCTCCAACCAATGTACGAAAATTTCCGACTACACGAACTATTCCCGATATTCGACCTTTTTCGGCTCTACCATTTCGACTAATAAGCCACCAGCAAAGTCCGCTATTTTGTTAACATTATTAATTTAACTGTGCCCGTGAGGGTAATGAAAGGAAAACGACTTTTGTAAACGTTACACTAAAACTAATTATGCTGACAATTCGATCCAAACATAACCCTTCTAATCATCATAGTTTCGCAGTCAGAAGACCTGAGGAATACATTGATGTAATTAGCTTTATGTTGTTAAAATTCACAAAATTGTTGGATAAAATTTAATCAAACATCAAATTTATAATCTGTAAGTGCTTTACTAAGCCGGTGGCGGATAATAAGGCCAATCAGTGAAGACCAAGGAGGGTCGAATGTGGTAAATAATTTGTGCAGTCGCAAATTTTGTACGGTGTGCCATGGACAACATACTAGAAATCCTGACCGGTGAGGCCGGAATGTGGGGGTAGGAATGCGTTTGGAGATGAATTTGGTATCTCTTTCTTGGATAAATCGAAATCTACGGTCTCTAGCAAAAACGTTTCCCAATATTAAATTTAACTACATTTTGTCTGTTGGACTAACAGTTTGCGTATAGCGGCTGGGAGAAAATAAAAACGTGTGCGTAGTTTTCGAGGGCCGGAAACTAACACTGTGGGTTGTTTAAAACATCAGTAGAGGCAGCTGAATAGCACTGTGTAAGTATGAAGAGAATCACGCAAGTCTTCTAATTACGTAATCTATTATCTACTCTGAAATCATTCCACTGAAGTGCATTGAAGATGTGACTGGAAAATAGGTATAACTTTCGGGGACATGGGTTTCATTTTCCGGCTGTGTTTCTAGGCGTGTACAGGTAACAGCATTTTTTGCACAACGCACTTCGAATAACCCAGCTAATGATGACAGGATGTGCAGTGAGATTTGTTATCTAGAACTGACCAGCAGAATTCAAATACAACATACTTAGAAATACACATTTGTTACGCGGTGTAGAAAATAAATCAATTCCGAAGATATTTATCCCTCGTGTTATCCTCATTTACTATGTCGTTGACCTCCCCTAAAATGATGTATGGCTTTCTTTGTATGTGAAAACTATCCATGTAAGGTAAACGGGAGTCAACGACATGTAGTTGTGTTATTATATGAAGAGCACATGTCCATCTTCAGTGGTTCGTGTCGTAATCTCTGTCATTAAATATCAGTGGTTAGAAAGACAATGATGCATACTTTTAGTTTATTTTAAATGTGTTTTCACTATCTTAAAGTCATGACTAACTTAGAATGCCATACAAAAAGCGCTTGGAGCTACGTATGTTGTTGGAGAAAGCCAACCTGTTCCACGTTGCTACACATGTTACATTGCGTACTCTCATAGACTACTTAAAATTACTCTAGAATCTTTGTCTGCTATACTCACAGAATTTTAAGATTCGGCAGTTCCACTCGAAAGACGGTCGCTGGGATGGTCAAAAGCGCTGGTGCTTGGTAGATATATCTGCAACGTAAGAATATGAATACAAACTTTTAGACATGCATGGTACAGGATACATATAGTATAAATGAAAATCATGAAGATTCGTTATGAACAGATAAAAATGGTATTAGTAGAGATGGTTCAAATGGTTCTGAGCACTATGGGACTTAACATCTGAGGTCATTAGTCCCCTAGAACTTAGAACTCCTTAAATCTAACTAACCTAAGGAAATAATACACATCCATGCCCGAGGCAGGATTCGGTCGCGCGATTCCAGAGTGTAGTGCCTAGAACCGCTCGGCCACCCCGGCCAGCTATAAGTAGAGATATCAGTAGATATCTGCCGCACTATGTTGTCGGCATGCGATTCCTCATCTCATTGTAGGCAAAAATGTTTTAGGGATAACTAGTCCGGCTAATAGGTTTAATAGAAATGCGATTAAAAGAACTATACTCTGGCAACGCTGTAACATGTGCTGTACCGGAGCTGTCCCATTAGCTCAGTGAGACGAGGGAATGGCGTGCGAACAGGTATATAGATTCCCTGATATTCGTGTCGCGTTGACATTTTTTCAGTTAAAGCATTAAATCGTATCCAATTTACACCTCCGCAAAGCGGTACCTTGTGTATTTCTTTCTGTTGCTCTTACCTTTATCGAAACTTTAAGGCATAACAGGACTTCTTACAGCCGTAAACGACCACTGTTTCGTCCATGGCACAAATAAAGCCAATGAATGTGGTAACATCATGTGTATCCTGTGAGGTGCAAAAAACACAACAGGTAATCAACACTAGACAGCACAGTATGCTATGCACGATAATTCCATTCTGTATGTTCTGACGTCTAGCCTTATACTCACAGACCCAGGACGTACACGTACGACCAACGTTCACTTTACTGAAGATGTTCAAAGCGCCTAACTTGCAATTGCCAGGACTTCGCCATTCACTAGATCGTACTTCCCTTGACGCTACGCAACACACTCGCATCGACCATTGCGAAGTGGCAAGCAAACGATCTATCAAGTCTTGTGCATCTATGGTCGGAGTACTATAGACCTGATGTTTTAGGGCCCCAAAAATAATCTAGTGGATTAAGTTCCGGGCAACTTAGAGGCCAGAGCATTGGAACTCCACAACCACTCTGGAAACGCTTCATTTAAATAGTTACGGATTCATTCCGAAGTGTGGTTTTAGTACGATCGGAAACCATAGTTGTCGCCGAACACGAAGTGGAACGTTTTCTAATCCGTCAGCAAAGTATTGCAAAGGAACGTACGGTACAGGGGCGCATTCAAGGTGTTCGACAACAGGCAAGGGCCCTAAACCACACCCCACAAAATTCCACCCCACAACGTTATGCCAAAGTGTGCCTGAAAGCCTAGTTCACGGCTGACGCGTGGATTGTGTTCTGACCACTTATGAATGTTGTGGAGGTTGAAAATACCTCCACGAATGAAGTTATATTCATGAGTCCATATCACTTTATTTATCAAATGTTCGTTATCTTCCTCTTGGTGCAACAGCCGTTCACAAAACTATACTCGTCAATTGTGGTCTTCTGCCTGCCGGTGCTGAGTTACAGTGTAATGATGTGGATGGAGTTCTTAATCGTGCAATACTTCAACGAGTAGTTTTTGAGATATCTGCTACTGTTAACATTCATGGCGAAACCTCAAGCTATCATTTATTGGGCACAATTCGCTACTAAACTCACGCTCATAAATTAAGGATAATGCCGATACATGGTGAAACAACGCTCTGGTGGGCGGTTTGAGGGTTTAAATCATCTCGGGGTATGACCATGCGGTGCATTTGACCTACGGTCGTCGCACTGTGGGGCTGGCAGCAGTCCACATACGCAGAGGTGTGTTGGTGCATGTCAGAGCACGGTACTGCGAGTAAGTGTGCAGACGTTTTCAGACGTGCTAATCGTGACTGTGTTGAAAATGGCTCAAACAACACATATTGATGACGTTATGAGGGGTAGAATATGAGGGCGACTGGGGGCTGGTCAAACACAGAAGATTGTACCACGGGCTAACCTTGTAAGTGGTATGTGCTGCCTGCGATATGTAAGCTATAAGAGAATCTGAGACCACAGAGCAGTGTTGACTGCAGTAAGAACTGTGTAGCAGTAGCAGTAAGTTGTTGCTAGCGAGCAGTCGCCTGTATGCGCTTGTCAGTCCAGTCTGGTGTATCATGTTGGCCGGGCCGGTCGCGGTGAAGCGATGCCGGAGCCTGAGTATTATTGTATAAGGTAAAAAGCAGCCTCGCGCATACTAGTAATGTTATGTGAAGTCCCATGTAAATCTTTTAAAAATGTCCTAATAATAATCTTCGTGATATAAAGTAATTTCTAACAAACATTCATTTCAATTTAAAGAATTTACTAATTTCTTCAATCCATGATCATTCCTATTGTTGCAAAAGAAAAATCAGTTGCTTCCTTTCATAAATGACAAATCTATCGGCCAGCATTGCACAGAGCTGTCCCGGAAAAATTTTATATAAGAGCAGATATATTCGCCGTTTTCATTGAGGTAAGAATTTTTCCTTTTTTTATTCAGAATGATCTTACAGGGCCATGACGCAGCGCTGCTGTCGTCCAAATTCTACCAGGTTACTGAATTTATTTTTTATTACGAGGTTTAGGAATTTTTCTGTTTCGAGCTTACATTAAATGGGAAACAAATTTTGTGTGGAGGTTAAATGTGAATGAATTTCTGTAGGGAGGTTATAAATGGGAACCAATTTTGTTCTAAGGTTACACTAAAATTAGAATCACTATCCATAATAATTATTTAATTACAATTTTTTTTGTGGGAAGGTTACACTTGGCGACATCCGGCCAGGATCGTATTTCTTTGTGAATCTCTGAGAAGTAGTCATATATCTGCTCTTATTTACTTAAATGTAGTTTGCATCTGGCGCAACGCATTTACTAATTTGTCACTCTTTCTTTCACAGATCATCGGCAATTTGTTGCTCTTTGTTGTAATTGTGTTTGTCCCATTTTTGCTTCGTCCTTGTTTCATTTGTGCTTAATTTTGATTTGTGAAAAATGCCGCGAAAAACTGTTAACAGTACATCGCGATGTGCAATGAGTGAAATAGCCGACTCGAATAGCTTGACCGATAATACTTGCAACACTCAGTGTAATAGCGATAATCCTCCATTTACTGACCATCAGTGCGTAGCGACCACTAGTAATAATTTTAATTCTAATGATGAGCAAAAATTCAATTGTGTCCTCTGCTAATTTAACGATAATTGATGACGCGGCACGTTCCATTACAATGAACGCTGTCCAATTTGACACGCCTAATTTGCAAAATTTACGTAGCGAACAGATAAGTGTTTCTAACGAAGGTGAACAATGTCGTCAAAGTACGTTAGATTTATTTGATTCCGAGGTAGTGACTAACAGTGCACATCCAAGTGGCGAACCTTTTCAAGAATCACAGAATGACCAAATGGTTACACAAAACACGACAAAAGCAGATACACCATCACACAGCACAGAGAATACAGTAGCTAATTTTGGCATGGATCGAGTCGTAGCATTAATGCTACAACTTAACGAAAATCTCAAACAACAACTTAATGAAAATAATGAAAATGTCAAACAACTAAATGAAAAACAAGACAACAATTAAAAAACAACTTAATGAAAAACTAGACAACAATTCCAAACAGTTGAATGAAAAACAAGACAGGTCGATCGAACAAATTAATAAGAACTTTATACAGATTAATGAACAGATTGCAGCCGTTGCCGTGCAATGACATGGTACTAAAGAACAATTACGTGAGAAGATTAAGGTTTGTGTGGTGTCACCGCCAGACACCACACTTGCTAGGTGGTAGCCTTTAAATCGGCCGCGGTCCGTTAGTATACGTCGGACGCGCGTGTCGCCACTATCAGTGATTGCAGACCGAGCGCCGCCACACGGCAGGTCTAGAGAGACTTCCTAGCACTCGCCCCTGTTGTACAGCCGATTTTGCTAGCGATGGTTCACTGACAAATTACGCTCTCATTTGCCGAGACGATAGTAGGCATAGCCTTCAGCTACATCACTTGCTACGACCTAGCAAGGCGCCATTACCAGTTACTATTGATGCTGTAAAACATGTACCGTCAAGAGCGATGTTCACCAATTATGGATTAAAGAGAAGTATTCCACAGCTACGCCCTTTTTTTGCTAGTCTCATTTCCTTGACCTGTTCCAGACCTCATGCCAGCCTGCGTGAGCTAAAACGTGGGCCTTTCGGCTTCCTCTCATAGTGGGTTGGCTCTCTTGCCAATCCACAACAGTTTGTGCTAGGAATAGTAGTGAAGAAATTAGATCCGTGGCTCAAGAATTAAATAATACGCAAACAGCTACAACGAAATTACTTAAAGATGAAATTAGTGCAGTCGCTAAACAATTCTCTGAAAACGCAACACAGTTACGCGACGAGTTTAAATTAATGTCAGCAGAACTTTCACGCACACTGGATGCAAAAGTAGACGCGAAATTTGACCAACAGAATAGCCAAATTGTCGAACGTTTTAATCACCACCTACAAAACAGTGAAACGCGCTACCGTAAATTTATACAGGAACAGAATAAAGTAAAGCAACAAGTCATGGAAACAATTACTGCACAGAGACAGGAAGATAAGCGTAAATTGTTTATGAAAGCAAAAACATACGTAGACAACAATATTGCTACAGTATCAGACGAAATTAATACTATCTAACAGTTGAACACCGAATTGCGTGATGAAATTTCCGATCTTTAATCAAAAACACACACACACACATTAGACTTTCAGACAATGACCAACAGACTTGAAAAGTTGGAACTAATACAGGATCCCGATGCCATCAAAGCAGACGTTAAAAAATTGAACGAAACCACACGTCAAATACAAAAACAAATTAATGCTTGTGATAATTAAAACGATGATCAGGTAAAAGCACTGACTGAAAAAATATGATGAATTAGCCAGTCGTATTGACGTTATCGAAAGTAATAATGACAGCAAATCAGACGATACTTCACCGATTTCGTTTAATCAAACACCTGAATTCCAAAATTTACAGCAGACAATCAGTGAGATAGGTTCGTCCAATACGTAGAAAATTGTCAACTTTACAGCAAGAGGTAACAGAGATGAAAAATGTTTCAGCCTTTAACACATCACAGCATACGCCACTTTGCGAACATTTGTCAGACTCACACAGCCAGTATAATTTAGGTAATTTACAGAGACTACGTGACTTAGAATCCGAACAGACACAGACAAATAGATTCTCATTCAATCCTGAACCTGTTCACACATTCAGAGACGATAACGTTGATTATAAGCAATATTATCCGTGAAAAAATTTAAGGTACTTAATAATGACAGAACACAGATTCACGCTTTGGACAGGATACGACAATTTGCTTTTGTATTTTTATCAGCTTGGCCTGTAACGCAGAAACTAGCTTTGGACTGGATACAACAATTTGTTTTTGAATTTTCACCAACATTGCCTGTAACGCAGAAACTAAAATTTATTTGCAGCGCGTAATTGACCTCAGGGGATTCATTACACTTCGATGAATATGTGCCGTAGCGTGCACAGGGCCCTGAGCCGTAGTAGTGCTATTTCATCTTTAGTTTTCTGCACTGCTGCCTTCTCTTCTACTATCCTTTATATCTATCAAAACAGCTCTTCAACTATCGATCTATCTAGAATTACGAATGAGTAAAGAAACCCTGATATGACAAGTTTTACCTGAAAGTAACAGTTTTCATTAGACGCTCCCGAAATGACAAGAAATACCAGTATATTTTTAATAAGTGACAAAAATTTTAATTATCAGTATCGTCAAAATTATCAGCAACAGGAACCATATTTTGGTAACAATAGAGGTTTTTCCCAACAACAGCAACAAACCCAATCGGTTAGCATACCTAACCAACAATGTAGTCTGCAAGATCAACCAAGCTTTAATGTTTCGCCGCCTACACGTATAGCGTCGGCCACACCAAATAGTAACGCACAGCAACAAGGACATCAGTACGTACAGAAAACACACCATTTCAACTCATATCGCAATGCACTGTATAGAAATGATTATCATGACAGACGTAAAAGTAATGAGCACAATTTTCAGCGTACGTTTAATAACAGTCGGTCTTACCAGCAACAAAATCATCCGCAACAACAGATTATCATGAATGAACCAGACAGTAGATATCATACCGAACGTAATACGTCAGGAAGAAATAACAGAACAGTACAAACAGTCGAAATGCCACAGCATCCTCCCGCAAATAATAGCACGTCAGAAAGAATTTGACTAGATACAGTACAGGTTGCATCTTCCAGCAACGCAAGCAATACTTCAGATACGCAGAATCTTGTTCACAAAAATGTTATTACTTTTGACGACATCCGAGACACTCTTTTGCAGGAAAAACCAGTTATTCAAAAAACCATTTCACACCCTGTCATTGAAGTAAAGATTGGATCATCTAAATTTTCAGTACTAGTCGATTCTGGATCACCTATGTCAGTTATAAATGAGGAAACTTTCAACGAATGTAACAAAGAGAATACCTATACTACGTTACCATTAGGCAAAACTAAAGTAAAATGAGCAGTATCTGGTAAAGAAGTAGATGTAAAATTACAGACACATTTATCATTTTGTATTGCAGGTCATACATTTCACTCAAATTTTTGGATTGTTCCCTTATTGATAACAGACGTTATTTTAGGTACGAATTTTCTGGTACAACACGACGCAGTATTGACTTTCAAAACTCCTATTTAACGTTAAAGGATGAAAATGTACAACTGGCTTTAGAATTTCAGCACTCTTTATCTGCAGACGAACAAACAATTAATCGTATAGAGGTTATTTCCGCATCACGTGACATAGACTGTCATTCCACATTGTTCACAGATACGTACGTACACAACTATAATACTCCAGACGAAGCCGACTATGACGTTGTGCAAATGATTTCTGATAAAGTTATACAGAGCAGTGCAAATACAGACGACGAACGCACGCAATTACGCAAAATTATTTTACAGCAAGCTCCAGTTTTTGACAACGACCCTCGTACTATGTCCGGTTTTATGTATGAATTTCAAGTTAAACAGCACGACACATTTAAAGCCAAACATTATCCCATTCCGTATATTCACAGAGAACAAGTTAAGAAAGAATTGCAAGCTATGCTTGACCAAGGAATTATTGAACCGGCAGTTGTCTGTACATAAACCCACTCCATATTGTTAAGAAAAAGGATGGTTCACTTCGCCTCGTACTTGATTCGCGTCACATTAATGACATTATTATTAATGAAACAGATCGCCCACAGACACTAGAAGAACTTCTACAGAAATTTCATGGTACTGCTATTTATTCCACATTAGATTTGAAATCGGGATTTTGGCAAATTCAGCTCCATCCGAACTGTAGAAAGTACACAGCTTTTCTCTGTTTTGGTGACTGTTACCAGTTTTGCAGATTGCCGTTCGGTTTAACAATTTCTTCAGGAGCATTTGTTCGCGGTTTGAATACTATACTTAAAGACAGAATCACAGCGTATGTGCAGAGGCTAACTGGTCTGAGCACAGTCTGATTCTTGAACAGCTGTTGCGAACTTTTCGTGCACAAGGACTCACAGTTAATCTCAGTAAATCGCACTTTGGGAAAACTTCTATAAAATTTCTTGGACATGTGATTTCAGCGGAGGGCATTGCGCCTGACCAGGAAAAACTTCAAGCTTTGCGTGATATTGCTGTTCCTGCGACGAAGAAACAACTACGCAGCTTTTTGGATTTAATTAACTTTTTTCGTAAATTTATTCATTACTCTGCTTTGGACATCCCTAGATTATGTCAATTGACAGGTGAAAACGCTGTTTGGTCCTGGGATAGCCAAGCCCATTCTAAATTTGTGAATCTGAAAGAAGCTTTGTTGAATGCACCACTTTTATCACATCCAGATCTTACTAGAGGTTTTTCCATTGCCACAGACAGTTCCAACACCGCTTTGGGCGTACACATTTTTCAGGAAATTGAAGAGGACGGTACTGCAGTGATTAAATGCATCGCCTTTGCGAGTCGCGTTCTGTCGCCTGCTGAACGCAGTTGTTCTGTCACAGACTTGAAACATTATGTGTTGTATGGGCATTTACGAGATTTCGGCAGTTTCTTTATGGAAGACACACTACCGTTTACACAGATCGTAGAGCTATACAGTTTTTACTTTCCGCAAAATTTACACACGACAGGTTAAGCAGATGGAAACTTTATTTACAGGAATTTAATTTTACAATTGTTCACATTCCCGGTACACAAAATATTGTAGCAGACGCACTATCCCGTTCTCTCAGCAACAATCAGCAAGACTTCACAACCAGCTTCTGCAAAGCAAATTTCAGCGTCATGTATATTCGACAAGTTGCATTTGAAAATTTCATTTCGTCGTCATTACGAGACATAGCACAAGAGCAGAGTAAAGACAACGTATGGAAAGAAATTAAACACCTTTGGCAAGATAGGAATAATGTTACCATTAGAAACCATTACACTGTACGCAATAATATTCTGTTTCGCCGCTCTCACCCTGACAGCAACAACTGGTTACTATGCATTCCTGACGAACTTGTTAACAAATTAATTTGGTATACTCATTTAAGTTACGCACATTACGGAGCCAGAAAATGTTTTCTTATACTGAGACAGAACTGTTACTTTGCCAACATGGAGAAACGTATTCGACGAGTTTTAGCGTCATGTAAAATCTGCCAGAAAGCTAAGTCAGATACGACTTCACATATTCATCCATTACATCCCATTGTACCTGTTAAATTGAGACACAAGGCTGCTGTAGACATTTTTGGTCCGATTTCCAGAACTAATAGAGGTTTTTGCTACATCTTTGTCGCTGTTGAACTCACTTCGAAATTTGTTACGTTCACTCCGTTACGCAAAGCTAAAGCTAAATCTGTTTCGAAAGCATTTGTAAAACATTTTATATTTCATGTAGTGCATGTATTGAAAGTAATTTCCGACAATGGATCACTGTTTCGATCTGCTATATGGACACGTATGTTACGAGCTAGAAACATTTCTCCGATCTATATATCCAGGTACCACTCTTCTTCGAACCCTTGTGAAAGACTAATGAAAGAAATTGGTAAACTATGTAGAATATACTGCCATAAAAAAACATATTGATTGGGATACACACATACTGTCATTCCAGGATGTAATTAACTCCATACCAAATGAATCTACCTTGCTATCTCCGACTGTTATAATGAAAAATGTTGAACCACCTAACAAAATTAAAGAATTAGTAGCCATTCCTACATCTCGTCGACTACGACACCATGAAATAATTGACACTGCGCTGAACAACATCAAACGTGCCGCAGAGCGCCGGAGAAGACAGCAAAAACAGGTTTGTACACGCCGTGAATTTCACATTTGACAGAAGATATTAGTACGTACACACTATCTATCCAACAGAGGAAAGAATAGATATAGTAAATTTGAGCTTCTATATGCAGGTCCATATCGAATTCGCAGCATTCCTCACCCCAATGTAGTACACGTCGAAACTCTGAGAACCAGAAAAAGTAAAGGCAATCACCATGTTTCCAATATTAAACTCTTTATTGAATGAACATACTTTGATTTATCACACTGTAATGCCATTTCCTAATTTTTATATGACCACTTATGCAATTATATTTACGTGACTACTTACTGATGATTATCGTATTTTTTCTTGGCAAGTGCCCGGCAAGGTAAGGTTAGCAGGTCGCTTTTCTTGTCGTTACACATCAGACCGTGCACATTTTCCATTTTTCATGTATGTATGATTGTTTTCCTGTTTGTTTGTATGCACTATGAAATGTTTAAGATGTAACAAACACCAGTTGACTTTGACATTTTGTCTTATCATATCTCAACATCGTGACTATTTTCCTTTTTTTTTTTTTGCTACTACATTATGATACTCTGTGTACATTTTTCTGCACTTGAAAACTGTCTATGTTTTTGAGATAATAAGTTTTCTGTCATGCTATGCTGTATGCTTAATTATATCACTAGAAACCAGTTTTTATTCAATGGGTATATGATTTAAATGGAAGACATTAATCTTTGTTCGTCATTTTCAGAAAGCAATAACATGTAAAAGAAATAAATTAAACAAACCACAGTGGATTCCTATGAAATGGGAATTTCACCTTCGGAATGAACGAAAGAAGATGCAATACCTCGTCATGAAGAGTAAATGGATCAGAATTAACAAGCATTAACAAGAATATACTATACACATCGTATGATAGCAGTCTTAACTAATTTTTTCTTTCAGAATACGAGGCGATTGATGCAGGCTGTCAGACAGAACTACACATCTTAGTTTTAGTGATGAAATATGCTAGGAATAAGACACTCTATACTATGAATAGTTATATGAAGTAAATGGTAATATGAATCATGAATAATGAAGAGTCTTTTTGCAGATGATAATGAATGGTGATGAATAGTTATATGAAGAATATGCTAATATGAATAATGAAGTTTTTCTTTGCAGGTGATGATAGTAATGAAGTTATAGTAATATGAATAATGATGTTTTCCTTGCAGATGAGAATAATGATGAAGTTTATATATTTACTATTAGTTAAGAGATGCTATGTAGTTATTTAAGTATTTGTTGCAGTTCGTTTTCACAGTATGTCTTATGTTGCATGGTATAATGATTGAATGTTTTGGAAAGGACAGCTAGAGTACAGACATATTGAGTACACGTTTCATTACCTGTTAATTCGAAGTTCACTACTTTTCAGCATAATATACGTTTCTTCTTTCACCTTAATAATCCATTTTGTACTTTTTCCAGGAGAAGCTATTCATGAAATTAATGTGCTATAAGCAGTTGGTCATTAAACCTGTTCTAGTACTTGCATTTTTTTTTTTACCCATTTGTGTGTGTCATTCATGAATGCGATCACATATACTCTACTTGTTTCATAACCTTGCTACAGCTGACTCATGACGAATGACGTTACCTATCCTCATTTGTAGCAATAAGTCAAAAGCAAATATTTTCATGCCCCAGCAATTAATTATCGATCCCAAAGCAATGCATTGCTAGCACAAAAAAAAAATGTACTACCAGTCCCAAATAATGCTACCAGTTTAAGAGAGTTCTGAGTAATACTGAATGACGTTTTCTAACCACAGACCTTGAGTAATAGTTACAGTGTGTTACATTTTCAATATGTCCTATGTCACTTGAATGATGAGTTCTGAGTAATGTTTTCTAACCACAGACCTTGAGTAATTGTTACAGTGTGTTACATTTTAAATATGTCCTATGTCACTTGAATGATGAGTTCTGAGTAATAGTGAATGATATTTTATAATAATGCATACATGATATGCCAATAATTTCTGTAAATAATATTTTTGTTATACTCTATAAATGCTATGCCAATAATTAACTCTCATTTTGAATGATGACTTCTGATGGTTTGTCACTGGCCAAAGAGTGCCAATAATTATTTTAAATATGTCGTATGTCACTTGAATGATGAAAAATGTTTTGTAATGTTCAATACTTGCTATATGTTTAGTAACTGGCCAAAGAGTGCCAATAACTATTTTAAATATGTCGTATGTCACTTGAATGATGAAAAATGTTTTGTAATATTCAATACTTGCTATATGTTTAGTAACTGGCCAAATAGTGCCAATAATTATTTTAAATACGAGTATGTCGTATGTCACTTGAATGATGAAAAATGTTTTGTAATATTCAATAATTGCTATACGTTTAGTAACTGGCCAATGAATGCCACTGTTTCTTATATTTTAAATTTGTATTATGTCACCTACATGCTATTATATATGAATACCAGTAGCTTGATGCTACACTCATTAGCTCCTGTTTTGAATGATGACTTCTGATGGTTTGTAACTGGCCAATGAGTGCCAATGATTACTATAACTAGGTGAATTATGTTAATACTATGCCATTCATTAGCTCCTGTTTTGAATGATTACTTCTGATGCTTTGTATCTGGCCAATGTGTGCCAATGATTACTATAACTAGATGAATTATGTAAATGGTATGCCATTAATTAACTCTTGCTTTGAAAGATCACTTTTAAATAATGTATAAAAATGGTTTGTAACTGGCCAATGAGTGCCAATGTTCACTGTAATCAGATGATTTATGAACATTATTCTGTAATACTTCATACATAGTACAGAAATGTTCAGTAACTAGGCGATGAGTGCCAACAATTAGTCAAATCGGTTGATAGACTAGTGTAATTCTCACTGATTAGCATGAGACTTAATGTCCTTCACCTTCTGACCTAATTACCAGAAATTACTGCAATATACGTTTGTTCTGTCTATCCTTATGATCATGGAGCACTATATTTGGTTTCTGCACTAATTCTACGTTGGTGAATGAGTGTGGTGTTGACACATCATGGTGTCCACCACCTTGAACAATGGAGATGTTATTATGGTTCCACTGTTTGGTGTACCTAATGTACTACCAAAATGATAACATGGAATATTAATACGACATTTCAGTGTCTTGGCTACACTGATTAATACTTCAGGGAAGAGAATTTCAGATTGTCTCACTTGGTGTTGTGCTTCTGTAGAAAGATATGGACTTTCAGTGCAGCTACGTGCAACCTAATGTGCTACAACCATGATGCAATCTTTCCCTTTCCTATCCTAGTTCTAGTAAAATGGTAAAAAAATACTACAGTACGTATGCACTTTATGTCATTTGTTAATATGTTTTGTACTCATTGCGTATACATTTTGTCATTGCTTGATATGTTCTGTACTACAGTGTGTATGCACTTTATGTCATTTGTTAATATAATTTGTACTCATTGCGTATACATTTTGTCATTGCTTGATATGTTCTGTACTCAGTGCATGTGCACTCTGTTTCATTTTATGTTCTGTACTTATATATATATGTAAATACTCTGTGACTGTCAACTTAGTTAATTAAGTAGATTTTAGAAAAATTTGTTGCTCATGGCAAGTCCAATTGACTCACCATAGCTGCCAAATTTTTGCCCCCCCCCCCCCCCCCCCCCCCAGTGGAGGGTTATGTAAGAGGTATGTGCTGCCTGCGATATGTAAGCTACAAGAGAATCTGATACCAAAGAGCAGTGTTGACTGCAGTAAGGACTGTGTAGCAGTAGCAGTAAGTTGTTGCTAGCGAGCAGTCGCCTGTATGCGCTTGTCAGTCCAGTCTGGTGTATCATGTTGGCCGGGCCGGTCGCGGTGCAGCGATGCCGGAGCCTGAGTATTATTGTATAAGGTAAAAAGCAGCCTCGCGCATATCTAGTAATGTTACGTGAAGTCCCATGTAAATCTTTTAAAAATGTCCTAATAATAATCTTCGTGATATAAAGTAATTTCTAACAACATTCATTTCAATTTAAAGAATTTACTAATTTCTTCAATCCATGATCATTCCTATTGTTGCAAAAGAAAAATCAGTTGCTTCCTTTCATAAATGACAAATCTATCGGCCAGCATTGCACAGAGCTGTCCCGGAAAAATTTTATATAAGAGCAGATATATTCGCCGTTTTTATTGAGGTAAGAATTTTTCCTTTTTTTATTCAGAATGATCTTACGGGGTCATGACGCAGCGCTGCTGTCGTCCAAATTTTACCAGGTTACTGAATTTATTTTTTATTACGAGGTTTAGGAATTTTTCTGTTTCGAGTTTACATTAAATGGGAAACAAATTTTGTGTGTAGGTTAAATGTGAATGAATTTCTGTAGGGAGGTTATAAATGGGAACCAATTTTGTTCTGAGGTTACACTAAAATTAGAATCGTTATCCATAATAAGTATTTAATTGCAATTTTTTTGTGGGGAGGTTACAACCTAACCTAACCGAACCTTGTGCGGCACCACATTCTGCAGTTATCCTTAATTTATGAGCATGAGTGTAGTTCCGTTCGACGACCATTATCAAGCTTATCTGGCATAAACGGCGGGAAACTTGTACCAAAATTTTGGCAAAAAAGTCAATATCTCACATTAGTAACTGTTTACGAAGGTTTTGGTCAAGAAGCAAGTCCACATCGAGAGCTAGTGAAACACAGATGTAACTAGGCCGAACAGAAAGGATAGTCAAAGACGATGCCATGTTTGCTTGACTGTATGGCCTAGTTACATTTGTCAGTTTTTATCTAGCTCTCAATGTGGACTTCCTTCTTGAAGAAAATTTTCGTACACAGTTGTTATTGTGAGAAATGTTTTATGTACTACGGTGGGCTTAAAAAAGCAAATTACTTTTGTTCATATTACTGTCTAAATTTCCTGCCGTTTATGCTAGCTAAGCTTGATAATGGTCACGGACTATTTGGCGGCTGAATATGCCCACTTGTAAACATATCTGCAACTGCCTCGCAATATCACGGGTAGTTCGCCGAGGTGACTGGAGAACGATTTCAAGAATCGTGTCCGTTTGTGGAGTACGCCTAGTCTTTGGACGACCTCACTTCATTAGTTGTGGACGAAGATCACTGGTTTCCCGAAGGCGTTGCTCCAGCTGACGAAAAACATTGTTATCGGGATGGCGCCTTTGAAGGTACTGTCGAGCATACGCACGAGCAGCAGCAGTAACTTCGTTACGGGATGCACCCAGCACTAAAAGCATATCGACACATTCATCGCTTCTTTACTCCATCGGGGAGCCGGCTTACATGAACTTCACAGGACCATTAAGAATGTACTGTGTGCGGTTAGTAGACACTTGCATCTTGCACTACAATTTAGTGGATCCCACCGTCATGCGATAGATTACTGTCATGATGTCCTGCTTTTAAACGGCAAGAAATGTGGAACGGCCGTCTAAAAAATTAAAAAGGATCTTGACGACTATTCGAACCCTATCTTGGTGGATGTGGGTTTGATGTTCCAACTGTATACTCACTGAGCTACGGTGGCTGGTAAAGTAGAGCGGAGTGATACAGGTTCCTTTGCCCATTCCGATGCGTTGTACCATCTCACGGTGTTGCCAGCTCGTAGTTTTCACACAAGTGTTTTTAAAATGCAACCAATCTGATTTTGCTAGATTATCTCCTGTCTTGGATCTGGATGAGGAATAGCATGCCGACCTCCAAGGTTGGCATTTTTCCTTCACCCTATGCATATTCTCGCATTGTGTTATGATTAGTAGTTCAATCATTTCAGACGCACAAGCAAAGTCATGACCAAAAATCGTCATTGAAATATACAGAAAGAAATTTGTAAATTTTGAACTAGTGGTTAACATACGTATTATGGTGTGTACCGTGTCGTGTCATGTAGAATGTCTGTATGAATAGTGTTATTGTATTAATTTATTGTAAAGACATGCGCACGCTGTGAAATGTATCACACGAATCTGATAAAGCTTGTTTGTGCACAGTAAATCTTAGGATGTTGTCTTAGTTTAATATTGTTTGCGTAATATGTTACGTGAAACTTTCAAAAGATACGTTGAAAATAATCTGCGAAGATTCTGAATGTATTAAAATGCAGGTAGCTAGCTTTGCCTCTGAAACATCCTTTAATTTGAAGCAGCATGCACATACGTAATAGCGTAATAGCAGTTCTCTTTGGTGGTAAGATTATATTAATTGTTCATCTGCTTTATCAGAAAATACATCTCACCTACACGCGCAAACTACAACCACACGGTTTTAATCAGTCTTTGGCGGTTAAATTTAAAGTTCCGGCTAGAAAACTCTCAGGGATATCTTTTTATTAAATACCGAATATAGTTCTTTAATAAAATATCCAGCTATCATGGGTTACGTCCTAGAATGAACAACTGTATGTACCCTCTCGTAATATTTGAAGCTTCTCTCGATAAATATTTTCTTCCTTTAAATACTGATAAAACATCGTCTTGGCCACAGATTCTATCAGCAGACACAAGCGCGATGTTTTTACGTAAAATTCCTTGAAATTAAGCAAAATACGTATCTGCTCAGAAGCAGTATTATTAGTATTTTTAAACAAGTTGAATATTATTAATCAGTTGAGGACTATTGTAAAATAACGTTATCACTCTTCAGATGGCCGACAACAATATGAATAGTATCTGCGTCTGTCCCGTGTCATTTAAAATATTCACACACACTTCTTAAAGCGTCACCCACGTTACGGGACTACAAGTCCCACCGCCACACCTGCACCTGCCCATGTTAGGCAATAAATTCTGCCTGACTTATGTAGCACCATCACCGTAAGAGGGTGGTACGGGACTACAAGTCCCACCGCCACACCTCCAAAGTGAATTGCAGTGACAAAGTCACTGCACAGTGGAAATTTACTGGCCCACCAACACAGTTAGACCGCAACAGACCGGTGATGCTGTATTGTAACCTATCACCTTGGACTACAAGTCCATTAAAAAAAAAAAAAAAAAAAAAAAAAAAAAAAAAAAAAAAAAAAAAATCTTAAAGCGTAGGCTGGTGGGGTTAGCAAATACTGCAGTAAGGGAGTACAGAATTAGGTAAAATTTCATCTGTAGCTTGAAATCGCCAAATATTACACTTACAGCAGTGACGTCTGGCCGCCAGCACGCTCAAGATACATAATCAAAAATCGAAAAAGAAGAAGAAGAAGTGAGAAAAGAAATCAGTGCATTTGTTCTAAGAATGACAATGATCATAAATATTAGTTTTCCATATAGTAGTTCTTTGTAGGTCATGGCACATTTAATCAATATTTTTCGTAATATTTTTGTAAAAAAAGTTCATCTTTATCAGTTTCTCACACTTTAAAACTCGTAACGAAGTTTTTCGTGGTAAATAAAGTTCACTCTTCCGAAAGTTTAGAGCACAATTGTTTGCTCCAGAAGGCAAGCAGACAATATCATTACAACTGTCATGTAACTTTCTTCACATACAACTTCGAGAGAGAGAGAGAGGGGGAGAGAGAGAGAGAGAGAGAGAGAGAGAGAGAGAGAGAGAGATCTAAAGCATGTCTCTACGTTCTCTCAAAGCGAGTAGTGGTTCCGGGAATGCCTCCTACAGTAACAAAAGCATTTCTTATTCAAGGGGTAATTACGCAGCTGGAAGCTACTTGTAAAGCAGTAGGCGTCGTACGTGGAATCCAGCTAACTTTTATTACAGGAAAAATATTCACTCGGCTGACTCTTAATAAAGAGCGCTTTAAAAAGCTTTGACTTACGGTACGATGGCGCTAAATCTCCATTTTCGAACGTTCGAGCGGGGATAATTTGATTAAGGTGGGCCTGTCCGCTCCTTGGGCATTTAATTTACACAGTGCACAAAAAGTGGAAAGAGATTTCCTGTGTCGCTGTTGAAAAGTCTCTGGAGAGCAATATTTTGTAAAGGTAATCGTGCTGTGTCTCTTTCTGGAAAACACTACATAGTAAAACAGCAATAGCTTCGAAACTCTTTCTTTGCACAGGATATGATGGAATTAATCCATAAACCAATAGAGAGATTTCAAGTAAAGTTCGTACACGTATCATTTTCTGTCATGAGACAATATCTGTGGTGTAAGAACCACCTAACTAACATAATTCAAGAGATATGACGTCATAAATACTGAGGTGGCTGAAAATCTATCGCATCATGCATGACGTTTAAGTTTATTATTCCTTTGCTAATAAGTCTATTCGCAACATATTTCGCAGGCAGTAGCCACTTATGCCGGTGAATGTACCTACACGAATACATCATTGTACGACACGAAGCTCAAGCGATATAGCGTTGTGAAACCACAGATGAAAGAAAAGTTGCCGCACTGTGCACGAAATAATAAATTTATTTCCTACTACTAAGATACCCGTAGAAAGTAATGAAATTATGGAAATATCCTACAACCGTCAGCGCTTTGGACAGCTTTCAACTGCGAAGCGCAAACGGGTGTGGGCGAAAACGTTAGTTGTCCATAGAGCAATGATTAGACATATCCGTAGAGACCTTTACAAAATCGAGTTGTAGACATGCGAAGCAGCTACACCCAGTGTGCAGAAACTCCCCGGTATCATGTTTCTCAATTTGCGTGCTGTACTTATACATTTGTACATTATGCGTTTTTGTTGCACGGCTTTTCATAATCTCGGAGTTATTTTCACGAGTACATTGCAATGGATTTTTTTTCGATACAAGCACAGTTCATGTTTTTGTTTTAGTTTCTAATAAAAAATTGGCAAAATGAATATCTGGGCAATGCCTGGTTTGTCAGCTAGTATACTGATAATTGTGCTGTATTATACACTGAAGAGCCAAGGAAACTCGTATACCTGCCTGAAATCGCGTAGGGCTCCCCCGAGCACGCAGAACTGCCGACGTGACATGGATTCGACTAATGTCTGAAGTAGTGCTGGAGAGAATTGACACCATGAGTCCTGCAGGGCTGTCCATAAATCCGTAAGAGTACGAGGGCAGGGAGATCTCTTCTGAACAGCACGTTGCAAGGCATCCCAGATATGCTTAATACTGTTCATGTCTGGGGAGTTTGGTGGCCAGTAGAAGTATTTTTTCTTAGAAGAGTGTTCCTGGAGCTACTCTGTAGCAAATCTGGACCTGTAGGGTGTCGCATTGTCCTACTGGAATTGCCAAAGTCCGTCGCAATGCACAATGGACATGAATGGCTGCAGGTGATCAGACAAGATACTCACCTCTCTGAGTCGTATCTAGACGTATCAGTTGTCCCATATCACTCCAAATGCATTCACCCCAAGCCATTACAGAGCCTCCACCAGCTTTGATACTCCCCTGCTGACATGCAAAGTCTATGGATTCATGAGGCTGTCTCCACACCCGTATACGTCCATCCGCTCGATAGAATTTGAAACGGGACTCGTCCGACCAGGCAAAATGTTTGCAGTTATCAACAGTCCAACCGCTAGTCAGATGTTAAACTTTCGGTCAGTTCCCTTAGTTGTTGATGCTACAGGACAATTCTTATTCTCACCGCTTCTGAAGAGTGGAAATAGTGTAAACATTTCTGACTGTAGTCTACCAACTTCGATCCTTCTATTACTCTATATACGCACTAAGGAAATACACCGAACAGCCAAAGAAATTGGTACAATTGCCTAATATCGTGCAAAGACCTCGAGAGCAATCAGAAGTGCCGCAACATGACGTGCCGTCAACTCGACTAATGTCTGTAGTGCTAGAAGCAAATGACACCATGAATCCTGCAGGGCTGTTCACAAATCCGTAAGAGTAAGAGGTGGTGGAGTTCTCTCCTGAGCAGCACGTTGCAAGGCATCCCAGATATGATCAAGACTGGGGAGTTTGGTGGCCAGCGTAAGTGTTTAAACTCAAAAGAGTGTTCCTGGAGCCACTGTGTAGCAAATGTAGACGTGTGGGATGTCGCATTGTTCTGCTGGAATTGCTCAACACCGTCTTAATGCACGATGGACATGAATGGCTCCAGGTGATCAGACAGGATGGTTACATACATGTCACCTGTCAGAATCGTATCTACACGTATCACTGGTCCCATATCACTCCAACTGCACACGCTCCAAACCATAGCAAAGCCCCCACCAGCTTGAACAGTCGCCTGCTGACATGCAGGATCCATGGATTCATGATGTTGTCTCCATACCCATACACGTCCATCCTCTCGATACAATTTGAAACGGGACTCGTCCGACCAGGCAACATGTTTGCAGTTATCAACAGTCCAATGTCGGTGTTGACGGGCCCAAGCGAGGAATAAAGCTTTGTGTCGTGCAGTCATCAAGGGTACGCGAGTGGGCCTTTGGCTCCAAAAGGCAATGCGATGATTTTTCGTGAAATAGTTCGCACGCTGACCCAACATTGAAATCTGCAGCAATTTGCGGACGGTATGCATTTCTGTCACGTTGAACGATTCTCTTCAGTCGTCATTTCTCCTGTTATAGCCGGATCTTTTTCCGGCCGCAGAAATGTCGGAGTTTTGATATTTTACCGGATTCCTACTATTCACAGTACACTCGCGAAAAGGTCGTATGGGAAAAGCCCCACTTCATCGCTCAAAATGGCTCTGAGCACTATGGGACTTAACATCTGTGGTCATCAGTCCCCTAGAACTTAGAACTACTTAAACCTAACTAACCTAAGGACATCACACACATCCATGCCCGAGGCAGGATTCGAACCTGCGACCGTAGCGGTCACGCGGTTCCAGACTGAAGCGCCTCTAACCGCACGGCCACACCGGCCGGCTACTTCATCGCTACCTCTGAGATGCTGTGTCACATCGCTCGTGCGCCGATTATAACACCACGCTGAAACTCACTTAAATATTGATAGCCTGCCACTGTAGCGGCAGTAACCGATCTAACAACTGCGCCAGACACTTGTTGTCTTCCATAGGCGTCGCCGACTGCAGCGCCGTATTCTGCCTTTTTACATATCTCTGTATTTGAATACGTATGCCTATATTAGTTTCTTTGGAACATCAGTGTATTTTTACTCAGCTGGTAATTAACAAAATGTCATGAATGGCTGTTCTTCACGTAAATCCAATGTCCTGGAAAATTTTAGGACTGGATATATAAGGAAAGATAACATATTAAGAACTAGATGGAATTGAATGAATGTGTGAGGGCATGTTAACAGAGGTCTCCTAGTAGTGCACAAGTCAGTTGAGGGAACGGGAGAAGACAGCGTGTACGTCAAAGAGCGAACAAGTACGGTGCGCTGTTCCTGTGTTCTTCATTAAAAGATCGCCTGAAGACATCTGGATGGTTCCACACAAGGAAGAATCATCGGGAAATTGGAAGGAGGACGAAATGTGATGAGTGTAGCACGGAAATACGGTATTGCTAACAGGGTCTCGAACTGTTTGTGTATTTTGGTTTGTTTTCGTTAGCGAAATTAGGTAACTAGTTTAAAATGTTTTTGTAACATAAGTTAACGACAAAATTTTTATGGAGTATGGATTCAGTAAATTCAGTGTCTAGATCGAGGATCAAAGCTTTCAGACACCGCTGGTAGACACAGGTACCTCTGCTGCTCCTCTTCGAAATAAAGGTACAACATAAAGGGATTGGTGGGTACACAGAACGCGATTAACGCTTTTTGCTTTTAAAGAAAAATTTCCTTGCTGAAATTCATCGCCAACGATTGGAAGCTTACTAAGTGAGTATAATGACACGAAAGCAATTAACCATGTTTGGTAACACAGATCTGATAAAGTCAGAACTGGTGTTCGAGATGGGCAAATATAAGGACTGCCGAGAGAGGCACCACATATTACAACACTTACTGTGCCGCATAGTCGATTGAAGCCTTCCGTAACGTACACGTAAGGCAAACTGAGAACGTACACAACATCTCCTTTGGCAGTATAGTGGATGATCTTTGTGTATTCCTTTCATTTACCGAATAAACCTTTTCTTTAATGTTGAGATAAGAAAAAATAAATACGTAGTTGGTACAAAAACTAACACAACAAGGTGTCGTACCTTAACATCAAAGAAATTTTGTAAGCAGCACGAAATGTGTTGTTACTTCCAGGTCTCTAGTGTAGCGGATAGATTCGCCAGCCATAACAGTGGTGGCGGTGGTCATGAACATGCCGTGGTCACAATATCAACGATCCACAACCTCAGGGTGTGGATGAGCAGTGTTGCACTCAGTATGTGGCTGCTAAATGCCCGATGAGGTGAAGGTGAAATTGTATTGACAAGCCATTTATTTAGTATTCAGTATACATCGGAATGGTTGTTGTTGCCCAAGGTAGTCAGCGCCCATATATCGTCGATAGTGCACGCATGCGGATGTAAGTTCTAATAGGGTGGTAGGGTGGTTATGGGGACCAAACTGGTAGTAACTGGTTCAGTCCACTTATAAAATGATGGTTATGACGATAAGATATCCCAGATAACACGTTACGCCTGGGGCAACTGTGCGAGGTATGTTCAAGATCGCCCCACCCCCAACCCTCAGGGAGCCTCTACCCCCTTCTCCTCCGGCATCTCCTTTTTCTCTCTGAACCAACAAGAATCTAGCCCTCATCTCTCCCTCCACATTATATTACTAGCACAAATGCGTGGGCCATACCAATCAAGGTCAGTTCACCATTGTTAGCTACCCATTATAGTCATGCTACTTAAAAAATCTCTGCGTCATTTCCGTAATTTACGAGATAAGATAATTTGATATAATAGTGTGTAGCTGAGTTATTATAATTTTCTGATATACTGGCATATCTTGCAAAATGGCGGAAAATATTAGTCCACTCACTCCTCTAAACGAATTGTGTGTGAGATTGTGTTGGCTCATTCCACATTGGAAGCCAACATTACCATAATCAATGGTCGAAAATGGCCACCTTCAAGTTTTGTATTTTTGTCAACACAAGCAGCAGCAATGTGTTCAGAATTTTCTAGTAGCAACATTCCATATCTATTTACAGTTTTAGCCGAGTTTTCCACAAACACCCACTGTAAGTATGAGACAGAGTAATTACCACACTGCAAATTGTAAATGAATTATGCAGTTTTCCCATATTAAACAACTAGCAAGATGTGACATTTTTTCAAGTACACTCTTATTCCACGTGAAACAAATAACACGCTGCAACAGATATATGCCATATCTATCTTATCCACACATTATTAGTGTGATGTGTTGCTGTAAGACTACCATTAGGACATTCATAAATAAAAGAATGTCCAACTATGTACACCCACAACACATCACTTTTTCCGCTATTAAGGACGTCTTTTCTCGATAGCATTGGCAATGATGCAGGTAAAAACTGAGGTATCAGTATACCACGCCATGGACATTACAGCAAAGGAATTACAGCAGGCCGGTGTGGCCGAGCGGTTCTAGGCACTTCAGTCTGGAACCGGGCGGCCGCTATGGTCGCAGGTTCGAATCCTGCCTCGGGCATGGATGTGTGTGACGTCCTTAGGTTCGTTAGGTATGAGTAGTTCTAAGTTCTAGGAGACAGATGATCTCAAATGTTAAGTCCCATAGTGCTCAGAGTCATTTTCGAAAGGAATTGCAAGTCACCATCTGACGCCCAAAGTGATCACGTGAGATCTTTCGGACTCAGTTGTGTGCAACCATTGAGCCGTGCCTCCAGTGGTTCTGCACCATGAGCATCTTCTTCCACCGCAATATACAGACATAAAGAAAAATTTAGCATCGCCCCAGTTCCCAGAACTCCTGAAGATAGACGTTGACTGTGTATATTCTATCACAGACACAGTCCCTTTGACTGTTCAGAGATGTCACTAAACCCTCCCAAAGATGTAAACATTCATGTGCGAGCAGTGCCTATTAGACGGAGAGGGTCTGACAGCCGATCAATTCCAGTCATTCCACCATGAATGAGGTACACGGTTCGTGTTGTCTGTAGCTCAACCATTGCGGTTCGATCGCGTCCGCACTGTTACTTTGTGCCAGGAAGGGCTCTCAACAAAGAAAATGGGCAAGCGTCTCGGAATGAACCAAAGCGATGTTGTTCGGACATGGAGGAGATACAGAGAGAGACAGTAACTGTCGACGACATTCCTCTCTCAGGCCGCCCAAGGGCTACTACTGCAGTGAATGAGCGCTGAATATGGATTATGGCACGAGGAACCCTGACAGCAACGCCACCATGTTCAATAATGCTTTTCGTGGAGCCACAGGAAGACGTGTTACGACTCAAACTGTGTGCAATACGCCGAATGGACCGCTCTTGATTGGCATCACGTTCTCTTCACCGATGAGTGTCGCATATGCCTTCTACTAGACAATCGTCGGAGACGTGTTTGGAGGCAACCTGGTCAGGTTGAACGCCTTAGACACACTGTCCAGCGACTGCAACAAGGTCTAGGTTCCCTGCTGTTTTAGGGTGGCATTATGTGGAGCAGACGTACGCCGCTGGTGGTCAAGGAAGGCGACATAACAGCTGTACGATTCTTGAATGCTATCCTCCGACTGATAGTGCAACCATGTTGGCAGCATTCGTCTTCATGGACGACAATTCGCGCCCCCATCGTGCACATCTTGTGAATGAATTCCATCAGGATAGCGACATCGCTCGACTAGAGTAGCCAGCATGTTCTCCAGACATGAGCCCTATTGAACATGCCAGGGACATATTGAAAAGGGCTGTTTATGGAAGACGTGACCCACCAACCTCGCTGAGGGATCCACGCAGAATCGCGGTTTAGGAGTTGGACAATCTGGACTATGAGTGCCTTGATGATCTTGTGGATAGTATACCACGATGAATACAGGCATGCATCAAAGGAAGAGGACGTGCTACTGGATATTAGAGGTACCGGTGTGTACAGAAATCTGGACCACCACCTCTGAATGTCTTGCTGTATGGTGGTAGAACATGCAATGCGTGGTTTTCATGAGCAATAATAATGGCGGAAATGATGTTTATGTTGATCTCTATTCCAATTTTTTGTACTAGTTCCGGAACTCTCGGAATCGAGGAGATGCAAAACATTTTTCATGTGTGTAGAAGAGACGGCGGCAGCGACTCAGCCCAGATCACACTTCAGTTCTCTTCCTTGACACATAGGTAGCTGGACTCTATTCTTGTTGAATCATTTGTAGAGAGTCTTCAGTCGTTTGGAGAAATATGAGTTAGGTAAATATTCTGTTTGTTGCGTTATCTTTTTCACTAGTCTTTTCTTCTCCTGCCCAACTTTCCTCTGACGATAGTTGTCACAACGCTCTGTAGCCTGTCTAAATGGTTCACATGGCTCTGAGCACTATGGGACTCAACATTAGAGGTCTTCAGTCCCCTAGAACTTAGAACTACTTAAACCTAACTAAGCTAAGGACATCACACACATCCATGCCCGAGGCAGGATTCGAACCTGCGACCGTAGCAGTCACGCTGTTGCGGACTGAAGTGCCTAGAACCGCACGGCCACCACGGCCGGCGTAGCCTGTCTCCCCTTACCGTTGTGTGATAAGTCATTGAGACCTGATAGTCAGGGAAGGCAGGACTCGGTTACGATTGTGGACGGGGCCTAATCAGTTATTATATATTTTGAACTAGTAATTCCACACTCAACAAGAAATAAAATACCATACATTATTAATGAAGGAATAAACAACTGTGTAAATAATAGTGTTTTCAGTGAGCTAAAATTTAGAAAATCACAATTAAATACTGATACAACAGATAATGTTTTAAAAACAAGTCACTGTGATCTGGACAGAAGGCCTTACATGCCAAGAATGGTAATAAATTAAGAATTTTTTTAAACTCGCTGCAACTTACCAATTGCAGGTATTGAAATATTAAAGGCAAGTCGCCACAAACACAGCAGAAGGCATCAGACGCCAGGAAACTAAATAAGATTTTAAAGGCTTACTGCGTAAATACAAATACCAAATTAGAATTTTAAGGTAAGTGACCACAATCACGACTGAATACCTTACACGCCAAGAATGGAAATAAATTAAGAATTGTTTAAAAACTCGCTGCAATTTACAACTTACAGGTATTGAAATATGAAGGTAAGTCACCACAAACACAGCTGAAGGCATCAGGCGCCAGTAATGGCAGTAAATAATGTTTTAAGGCTTACTGCTAAAATACAGATACCAAATTAAAATTTTAAGGCAAATGACCACAATCACGGCTGAAGATCTTATACGCCAGGAACGGCAGTAATATAAAAAATTTTGAAACGTTCTCTAAAACAGCAAATACAATAGCAAAGGTTAATTAAAAAAACAAGCAACTGATCACTAAACGGGTGAAATAAGATGATGGTAAAATTTGTAACACAAGGGGCCACATACGGTGCTCCAGGAATCGACCTCTGAGAAGGTCTGGGTACAAACACTTTCGCTAGCGATGAGATAGGCAGCCAAGAGTTGCATTCACTCCACAAGATGGTAACTCAGACTAGTGGCAGTCTAACGAATGAATAATGATAATCTTTCTGAAGCTACCTGATGTCCGATAAATCAAATGTAACCATGGAGCAATACGCCAAAGCCCGAATCGGCGGTCTGCACTACATCCCGAGAGTACTGTGTTTAGAGCGTCTGGAACGAGAAGGGAACCACTACCACCAGAGTAGAAAGCACTTCACTCACTGCTCTTCGCCTCGGCGACTATACGTGCAGCAACACGAACCCAAGAAACTGGAGAATCGCGAGATATCACAATGGTGGAAGTTTTTCTACTTGGAGTGAAATGCATTCATCTTAAGGCTTCCTGGATCCGGTTTACGACGAGGTCATTGACCCTCGTGACCACAGCCCTTCCATCTGGCAGTCCATGCGTGCAGCCAGCAGTCCCGGCGTATCTGGCACAAAGTAGACCTGGCTCCTCCTGAGTTCCCAACCGAACTCGCCCACTCACACGACCCGGAAAAACAGCGCCGTCACCCCAAAGATAGAGCAACAGTTACTACATATCGATGACCGCCGCTGCTGGGACAGGCAACGCTTACGAAACCGAGTGGCGCCAGTCAACACGAGAAGAAGACGAACTACTGCAACCATGCCAACTAAACAATACCGTCTGGCCTCCAACAGAGGGCGGAAACCTACAACCAGCATCAACGCGAGCTGCAGCACGTGTCAGTCACACACCACAAAAACAAGGCTTGACAACTAGCAGACTGCATTATTTACAGTTATTTGCTATCGTTAAACACGTCCCTGCATTAATAGTGTGTGACATCATTATTTTGACCTATTTTATCCTCAATATTCCGAAAATGTGTGTAAACATGAGGTTGTAAGACATACGTAGCCAGTTGTGCATGAATCTGCCAAGCGTACCGCTGTGTACACGTCCATAGAAATCTGATGTGTTCACACACCAATCTCCTGATATTCCAACACAATTCATTTGACATTATGACAAGCTGTCGACAGTTGCATATGAAATGCCTAAGCAAGTGTCGCATCTTAGAGAAGCTGCATCACTGATCTATGTCGCTCTGGCTAATGTCTAAATTTTCCGTTCCACATCGCCTCCTGCTAAACGATATAGATGCATACTGAAGACACCCACTGATGGTGGATATGTGACGGCAACAGACAACAGCCATGATAATGTTAGCAGGCTGTATCTTCTAAGAGCAACAAGCAGAGGACACACTATGCATGCCTAATATTATATGTTTCTCCCTTTCCCAACAATAATTTCTGAAATGAAGTGTTATTAATATTATGTATATTAGCAAAGTTCTTCTGGACATCTAACTAATGATATTGTGGCTCCACATGTGTAGCTTCTTTGCCTATCTCTCATGTTCTACACGTGTTGAGTAGACAGAGCAATGTGAAACTACTGCGTTGCAGCTATTGGAGGCAGGCAAATGTGGTCCTAGTTGGCTCAAAAAAAAATGCACACATACATTTGTTGGTAGTGTCAAACTTACAAAGCCAATTATGTAGTATTATTTCCCAATAATATGTTAGCTGAGATGTGTGTGTGTGTGTGTGTGTGTGTGTGTGTGTGTGTGGGGGGGGGGGGGGGTGTGTGTGCGATTTATGGTCATAATCTTTAATAGGGAGTGGTTTAAGCCTGCTTGACACGTTAGTTCCATTAGATATTAACTGTTCTGATACAAAATTTTGCGACTTGCAGTATATCGCTTTGACATATGCGTTTTTCGTATCACTCTGTTCTGTGTTACTAACATACAAGAAAGCGCAAAATGGAAGTCATCATTGTCATGTGTTCATAGAGTGATTTTTTCTGGATTGAGATCTGGAGACGAATAGTAACAAGTGATCTTGCAGATTCTCTGTAAATTGTCTTGGTTTGGTGGAGGGACCCAGAGTTACTGCTGGATCCTAAGGAAACACGAAGGGATAAACAATAAGAGTATAAACATTTTTGTACATTTACGCATAGATTAGGGCTAAAAATATAGAAATTATGGATAAATGTGGAAAGAAGGAAAAATACGTAACATGTGAAAAACGTACCAAAACTCTGAAGAAAAACATGGAAAAAATGCGGATGCGGTATCTGTATTTAAACAGAGGAGCTGTGGACTTTGGTACATAAGCACTAGATGTGTAGGAGATGTAAGACAGTATGTGCTGGATGCTTAGGAAACTTTGCAAGGTAAGTAACAACAGCACAACTATTCTTGTACATTTATATTATTTCCATCTGCTATATACATAATTCATGAATCTATACTGTATATGTACAAGTTTTGATACCTGCAATTGATCAGTTATGTTACTAACACAGGAGAAAAGTATAAATAAGTCTCAACACTGTTAGATGATCATGGAACTATGTTTTTGTAACCATAGAAATGTATTTAAGACATCTAGTCACCACACTTGCCTATGATGCACTAACAAACATTGTTACATGCCTGACATACACCACAGTCCATGTAGTTTAGTGTATATAAGTGTTTCCCTTCATGTTTACAGGAGTTTTTCAGGGTAGACATATGGAAGAGGTACAATCTGGCTGGGTGTGGAATCTATATCGTTGGTGGATGCTAAAGAATCTTGCAAGGGTAAACAATAAGAACGTAAATATTGAGGCAAATTTACACTCTTGCATAATATGAATGAAAAGTCAAAAATATGAAGAATGGTAAAACATGAAGAAGTATGTAAAAGAAGGAGAAATAATGGGAAAAACCGGGATACAGGCTGTAGGATTAATCGAAATTTGTGGCATAAGCATTAGACATATATGAGAGGGGTGAAACACATATACTCTTATAAAAAAAGTGCTATAGAGAGCGAGTAACTGGGACC
Source organism: Schistocerca cancellata (assembly GCF_023864275.1). NCBI lineage: Eukaryota > Metazoa > Arthropoda > Insecta > Orthoptera > Acrididae > Schistocerca > Schistocerca cancellata. The sequence continues at coordinate 612,978,140 of NC_064630.1, read as the reverse complement.
TGCGGTAGAAACCGAAGAACTTTAATGTATCCGCTACATATAGGCAATAACCAACCCACATACATGGGCTTTTATAATGGAAAGACAGGTCATTCTAGAGACGAACTTGCTATACTCCGCCACAAATGAACTTTAAAGCGTCAATAATATGCATGACATAAAAATTTGCTTTTTTACATCGCATTAGAGAGAAAAATTAGCACATTATAGTCATATACTCGGGGGGACTGCCATATCATATCAATCATAACTGCTCCCATTTATACTGCGTTTCTTTTCAAGCTTTACTATGACTACTAAGGCAGCCAGTTTATTACATTACGCAGGTCAGAGTGTTCCATACAGACCTCCTAGCCAACATCCATGGCCACCACCATGCAGCAAGCACTATTGCCCATGCAGCACCACGTGAAGGTGGGCCTGTGCGCAGTTCTTTCGTCTGCACTTTGGTGTTATCTTTTATTTGCTTACAGCAATTACATTTATTTTTTAAAGAAAAACACAAGAATCAGGAAGTAGGAAACTACAAATTTATGGTTTAATTTAATCAGAGAGTAAAAGAGTACAGCAAATAGTTGATTCAGGTACACCTTTACCGACATCACTTGGGGAAGGGGACTTGATATTGAACTCCAATCCATCGTCCAAATGTGGTACTTTTTTTAGTAATTATCCACATGAACATCCCTCCTTGGGAAAACTCGATTTGTTCAGTTCATACGGATCTAATCTATGTCAGTATTGTTTGTTAGAGTGCTGTGTGAGTAAGTGTTTGTTAGGTTGCATAACCACTACTACTAGATTAGTTAGTAAACAAATTCTTCATGGCTTCAGAACAATATCCCGCCTCAGTGTAATCTAATTAAGTTATATACTGTTCCTACACAGCTGTAGGAGAAATAATAAGCCACCACTAAACTATTACTAATCTTGAAAACATTTTTATAGATTAAACTAGAACTTTTTATGTAGTAAACCCATTAATTTTTTTAACTGCGTAATATGCACGATCTGTTTCTGTTTTGTATTTGCAATACTTGATTTTGATGGTTTGCTTTATATAAAATTATATTACATTCATATTATTACATTTACAATGATGTCTTCCTTTATGTAACTACTTAATAATACTGCTGTGCAATAGATTATGGTGCTGGTCAAGTCCTTCCCATCTGAATGGTTGACAGTCACCTAATAACTGGTGGTGCCATATAGTTTCACAATTACCCTTATGCATTATGATTTTTTAAATAAACAAGTACACTTCTGCTACAAAGTACAAGTGGTCGACGTTAAAATCAGTGTCGTAAAGGAATAATGAACTTCATGCAGACGATACATCTTCTATTCTCCAGCGCCATATTATTAAAAAGGTGGAGAACATGGTTAATGCTCTACATATACCACACCACGATTCGTAAAGGAATTACTACATATGACTAAGATGCGTTTGACAGGTAGGAATCTAATGATTTTTCTTTTGTTGGGTATCACTAAGTGTTCATGAAGGGTCTACATCTGAGCAACTAAGGAGGCTGAGTTGACGAGTTCAGAACTACGAGTTCCATCCAACAGAGACAGAGAATAGGTTACAAAAATTATCTGTGCTGTCTATGGTTTAAATTATTTAAGGTAGAAATCGATTATACCAAACAGTGATACTAACTGTGGTATTATTGTAAACTATATTACACATACGATTCCGTTGCCCTGATAGATGACTGTTAATTCATCGTAAGCAAATTACTTTTCAAAAGTCAGTTTGGGATGTATATGCCGTAGACAATTGCTGTTTTTTTTAATGGAAAATTTGTTAATGGCGGGTGGCAGTATTACACACAGCAGTACTAGCTTTAGAAACTTACTTTTCTCAATCCAGGACATTGTTTTTATTCACGTCACTGTCGAATACATAGAACGCCCCCCCCCCCCAAAGAAAAAAAAAACGGCAAACCTTAGGGCCAGGTTCCTTAGATAAAAACAAGAAAAAAAATTACTAAACAAGGGTCCTAAAGCGCATGCCTTAAGAGATATGAGCACGTGTTCGTCTTCGATACTATGAAACACACCTTTTCTATTACAATGTCTTTGCTTTTCATATTTTGGAGAAGGTAGTTTGGACCAAAGCAAGGAAAAAATGTCGAGTAAATATGGATTCTAAAATACTGTGCTACGAGCACCTGTTCAGTGGAAGAGTTCCACTCTGCCGAAGATGAACAAATGCTCTAAAAGTATGCTTTTAGACACCATGTTTACCGGACAATTTTTTCTTGATTTCGTCAACACTTCCCAAACCATGGAATAGAAATACCTTGCAGTAGAAGAAATCTGTTTCATAGAATCTAACGTGAAAAAGTGCTCATATCTCTTAAGGTATCCATTTCAGAGCCCATGTTTACTAGACATGTTTCACTTATTTACGTATGCGTAACCTGCTCATCAAGTTTGCCTTTTTACTTGTTGGGGGGCACATTGCATATTCAAGGTTCGATCGTCAAGGACAACGATTCTAGGTAAAAGCGCTAAGCCCAATTCACATTATACATAGTATCACCACTGGTGGATAGCTGGGTATCACGATATTTTACACATAGGACTAGAGGACAGAGAGGGTAATTTCTGTGCTTATGGAGTAAGGGTTTGTTAGTTACTAATGTAGATGAGCTAGACAGCAGAAGTATGGATCTTAGCCAGAAGCAAACTGTCTGTACAGTTGTAACATATTACTTACTTCCACATATGTCTTGTAATGGGAAAATCCGGGAAATTGTAGTTAATATATAGGTTTACTGATAGTCACTATTTACATTCGCTGCTGAGATTTTTTAAACGTGTGGATTAATTATATTTAAAGGGTATTTGTTTTGATACAGTGGTAAACTATACGGAAATGGGTTACATACTACTTATGTTTAGACTGCCGACTCACTTGGGTCGGATTACAGATTGAACCAAGACTGTCTGGAACACTTTTTTCTGTTTTGGGATGATGGGCTAGGAAGAGCTTCATCTTACAGAGGATTTCACTACTGGTACAAACAATCGTCATCAAAAAGCAGGATTTCCTGGAGGTAGACAATCTTGTCATATTGCTATGCTTAATGAAGTGCAAGATGGGAAGATGAAAGGACGAATTGTGGAGAGTAGATTGCAATTAATCTTCGACTTATAATTACATTGATCGACCCTACACACAAATAAGACATTAGTAGAGTAGAGAGATGTGACCGACACAAATATTAAGACTGAAACGTGATAGAAAACAGGACCTTCCTATCCATAGTGGAAAATAGACGTGACAATGGACAAGGATGAGCGACATATAAACATTTACAAGTCTCACCGTATGGTAGAAAAATCCATAGGGAAGACAAAGCTCTAGAGGTTTAAGGACAGGATGAAGACACAGTTGCATAAAGATGAAAAACACATACACACACTAGACCAGAGAAACGTTTTTATGATAAAAGCGATTGCAGTATGTGGGCACACTGGGTCACTAGTGAAAAAATTTGTACACTAATTTCGTTGCACAAAATCTGCGCACAAATTTCGCTCCTAATTCACCCAGCGTGCCCACATGCTAGTGGGTATCGCGTAAATTAATAATTATGGTGCATGAGAATTAAATTTCAGAAAATAATTTTAGATTTTGGGACCACAACAATTATTTTTTTTAAAATAATTTGAGATCCCAAACACTGTGCACCAAATTTTCAGAGTCTACCACAGAAGGCCTTGAAAAATTAAACCAAAACTTCTATATCCTACTTCATACGAAATACTAATGAAATTCATGTATTGAATTCCATATAAAGAAACTCATAACCTTAATTCCACAAACATTTTGTTTTCTTTTTATCCCAGCTTAACAGTTGCCTCTCCAGAAAACTGAAAACCTCAGCAGCTTATTAATTTCAAATATCTGTCTGCCAAAATAATTTTAAACTCATTGTTGAGCTTTATACACATTTTCTCTCAATATCTAGTTTTCAAATATTCACATTCAATAATTTTATATAAAACATTAACTTTACGGCAAGTAGAAAAAGAGAGGGCGAGAGTGATGAAGATATATATTTGAGTGTGATAAAACTTTTCCCTGGAAAATTTCTGTCCTTCATACCTCCTCTGTGTTACCACAGATGACGTGTCACTGATCTCATTTTTCTAAGACTGCAGTATACGCTAGGTGCCTATTTGATTCCACCGCCATGAGCGGAATGCATAAGTTCCAATAAATATTCATCAGCCTGCCATCTTCTATAATAGTTGCCCCTGCGCAGAAAACAGCACCTAGATCGTGAATCCGTTGTCTTGAGGCTGTAAGAAACTGGTATTATGTGAATATTTAAATTTTCAACTACTTTGTTTATACGGGATGCCACTCGCTTTTTATTACCAGAACATTCCACAATTCCATGCCACATCTGATCACAAATAATTTCCATTCTTCAACAAAATAATAATCTGCATGTTTTCGTAATTACTATCACACTGTTCTCAGCTAAACGTCCAAACAACCAGAGTTTACTAATAAATTCTTAACTGACACCTACAGCAACAGGCAACATGTCTGTCCTCCGACACTTCCGAACCACATATGATCTTACATCTGAACTGCATCGCCCGCGTTCAAGTTAAGCGCGACCCGCAGATCACCGAAGTGCTTCGTCTGCCTTCTCGTTTAGCAATTGTTTATTATTCTCCTGGTTATTAATACTTGTGAAATAATGAAATGATAGCACACTATTGAGAGACGCTTTAATATGAAATGCAAGTAAACAAGCTGATTAGTTTTTCTCATATTAATAACAGAAGATTATCATTTTGGCGCGGAACTTCCGAATGCAGCAGCCAGCCGCTGAAAATGATCACAATTTAGGCAGTCTTTCTCACGATACCTGTACGGAACAAACCGTCTGTCATCGGTACCTCACACCACATTACGTCATCTTGCCACTGCTGCCTTGTCGACTGCTCTAAAAAGAGCTTCTCGCAACTGAATATGATGGCTGAAAAGCCAGAAATATTACAACTTCATACTCATAAATTGTTTAAGATGATTTAGAACTTCAGTAGAATTTTCATTCATATAGGAAAATATTTAAAAAGATAAAAAAATAAATCTTTACATGGTGTGGGAAGCAACAACAGGAGAACAATATATAATTTAATGCCCATACAGCAATGAGTCATAATTTTCTATAACTTTTATGTTATCCTACTGAAACGAGAATTCTCTCTTAACTTCCTTGTTTATTAAATTGTTTGTACTAATGTCTTTGGATACTAATTAAATTCTAGTTGTATAGTTTCTCCCACTTCATTCTCTTATCATAGATTCACCATTAAGCTTTCGAAACTTCTTACAGTATTAAACTGAAACCCATTTCTTCACTGCAGTATTTTTATCGTTTCTCTCAAAATAAAAATTTCGTACAGTTGAAGCCTAATTTGTAATCCAATTATTTTGTAGCTCACCAATCCATTCACCTATCATACAGCTTGTTTCTACAGTAACAGTCTAAATTATACTCCTATATCAAAATACATAACGTTTTTTCCTAGCTTATCTAAGACATCACACACTCTGTCTTGCATTTGGTGTAGTGAATGGTGCTATAGAAATATTTGTAGCTGTGTTATTTTCTACGTAATAATTTTTGAAGTTGTACTTCATCTGAACCATATTCTCATTAATAAAGTTCATTTCTTTGTTACCTAATCGCTCATCCAGTAGATCCCATTAAAGTTTTGTAAATCTGTAACATACGAATTCATAACAGACGAATGGAAAAACCGGTACAAGCCGACCTCGGGGAAGATAGTTTGGATTCCGTAGAAATGTAGGAACATACGAGGCAATACTGACCCTACGGCTTATCTTAGAACCTACGATAAGGAAAGGCAAACCTACCTTTATAGCATTCGTCGACTTAGACAAAGCTTTTGACAATGTTGATTGGAATATTTTCTTTCAATTTCTGAAGGTGGCAGAGGCAAAATACAGGGAGCGAAAGGCTATGTATAATTTGTACAGAAACCTGAATATAGTTATAAGTGTCGAAGAGCAGGAAAGGGAATCAATGGTTGAGAAGGGAATGAGACATGTTTGTAGCGTATCCCCGATGTTATTCAATCTGTACGTAGAACAAACAGTAAAGGAAACCAACGAAAAATTTAAAGTAGGAATTAAAATCCAAGGAGAAGAAATAAAATCCCTTGAGGTTTGCGGATGACATTGTAATTCAGTCAGAGACAGCAAAGGTGTTGGAAGGACAGTTGAACGGAATGGACAGAGTCTTGCAAGAAGGATATAAGATGAACATCAACAAAAGCAAAACGCGGATAATGGAACTTAGGTGAATTAAATTGGGTGATGCTGAGGGAATCAAGTTAGGAAATGAGACACAGTAGTAGATGAGTTTTGCTGTTTGGACAGCAGAGTAACTGAAGATGGTGGAAGTAGAGAGGCTATAAAATGTAGACTGCCAAGGGCAAGGAAAGCGTTTCTGAAGAAGAGAAATTTGTTAACATGAAGTATAGAATTAAGTGTCAGGAAGCCTTTTCTGAAAGTATTTGTATGGAGTGTAGCCATGTATGGATGTGAAACATGGATGATAAACAGTTTAGACAGGAAGAGAATAGAAGCTTTTCAAATGTGGTGCTACAGATGAATGCTGAAGATTAGAGGGATAGATCAGGTGACTAATTAGGAGGTACTAAATACAGCTGTGGAGAAGAAGAATTTGTGGCACAACTTGACTAGAAGAAGTGAGCGTTTGGTAGGACACGTTCTGAGGCATCAAGGGAACATCAATTTAGTACTGGAGGGAAGCGTGTAAGGTAAAATTGGTAGCGGGGGACCAAGAGATGAATACACTAAGCAGATTCAGAACGATGTAGGTTGCAGTACTTACTCGGAGAGGAAGACGTCTGCACAATAAATTCAGAAATATATCAGCAACTGTCCATTGCCTTGAATCTTCTGCCGAGCGGGTTAGCCGCACGGTGTAAGGCGTCTTGCCACGGTTCGTGCGGCTCTCCGTGTCGGAGGTTCGAGTCCTCCCTCGGGCATGGGTGTGTGTGGTGTTCTTAGCATAAGTTAGTCAAACTTAGTTTAAGTAGTGTGTAAGCCTAGGAACCGATGACCTGAGCAGTTTGGTCCCATAGGGACTTCCAACAAATTAAAAAAAAAAACTTCGTCACATAAAAGAGAACACCGCCCGTATCATGGGCTCATATAGAGCACATGTGTCAGGAGCATATTGTGAAGCATGTAACTTGAAAATGATCAGAACTTCATAATAATTTTACTTACAACCGGTACATCGCCGGACGTGAGCTCCATATTATAACGTTATCTGTTCTGTCCCCTCTACAACCCCTAAGAGCCAATAATAGGAGTTGCTAAACATTTATTATCAGACCGCTGTAGTGAGCGTATCACCACTTGAATATGCCGCCGATTGTTGCCTACTAGCTCACCACAATAATTGCTTCAGCAAAGAATCCCCAGAACTTCCGTCGCTTTCTTACCCTTAGATACTTTCTGAAACATCTAGCAATAAGTACCACAACAAGATGAGTTTCTATGTGCAGAATCACAAACGAAGTTTGGATTAACGCACCATAACCCAGCTATCTCCTGGGATTTAATATTTACATTTATATAGACGAAGGAACTTTTCTATGTCAGTCACTGGGTACAGTCATTTAGAAATATATTTTTAACAATTCCAGACAGATTCGTTGGGAGAATCCTATGGCAATGTAATGCACCCGCGACAAATGAAGACCCTCCTTCGACCAGTTTGTTTCGCCACAGATTCATTTAGTAAGCATGAAAATACGGATTCATTGGTAGGCGCAAGAGCACCAGATATGACTATAAAATTCCAAATTTAAAATGTACTAGACGCGGCATTTAGCGATGATTACGATGTCATCGATCTCACTTACCTATAGTCGATAACAACTAAGAATGGGAGTGTGATGTTTTTACGTTCATCCCTTCTCCCAGGAAAGTTTAGTGCATCCGTCATAGGCATGGATGACTGATCTGCCGTTCATTACGGCAACATTGTAATGGAAGTATACCATTCGGTTTGGTAATCAAAATACTCGTATATTACAGTATATTTAATGCTGGCTGGGTATCCTGCTGCGCTCAGGAGTTGTGTGGTCGTTAGTATCAAAGGGTAAGTATTAGAGGTAAAAAAAAATGTTGAAAACATATTCTAACTATTTACAATACTTATTTACAAAAACACCCTTTTTATTTTGTTATCCGGTGTACATATGTACAAATTTTTCGAATTCGGTTCTCGAGAGCAAGCTACGTAAAGTTGACTGAGAGAGAACAAGGAGTCTTTGAGACGTCGAAATATTTTAAATTTTGTCCTTTCGCTTTGTTAACTGTAAAACTGTAGGTTAATTTTATTGGAAATTGCAGTCTTTTAAATTGGAATGGCAGTTAAGTAGAGATCACTGGTAATCTGGAGGTACATAGTGTGTGTGCTTTGTACTTTCCAGTTGGTACAACAAACATATTAGGAAGTTGCTGAGAAAGCAGAGAATTTTGCACAGTCGTTTTAAATGAAGTCACTGCCTCGCTGACAAACAGAAATTATGCGAAATGAAAGTAGCTGTCAGAAGGACACTTAGAGACTCTTTTAACGAATATGAAAGCAATATTTTATCTGCAGATTCTAAAAAAAAAAAAAAAAAAACAAATTATGGTTGTAAGCAAAATCTATTAACGTTACAAATAATTCAATACCTTCTCTTGTTGACAGTACGGGTAATGTAACATATGATGATAAACAGAAGGCCGAAATTGTAAACTTCGCTTTCAAAAACTCGTTTACGATAGAGGACTGCAGCACCATTCCCCCTTTCAATTATCCAACAAACGAAAGGATGGTGGAATAGTGTTTAGCGTATCTGGGATTGTAAAACAGTTAAGATCCAGAAAGGCATCTGGCCCAGACGGTATCCCCGTAAGATTTTATGTGACTATGCTACAAATATAGCACCATTCTTATCCGTTATCTATCACTAATCATTGGAACGGCGAAAAGTTCCAAGGGGCTGAAAGTAGGCCCAGATCATAGCAATCTATAAAAAGGGTAGAAAATAGGATGCAAATAATTATCGGCCAATTTCATTGATGTCGATTTGTTGTAGAATCATGGAACATATTTTGTGTTCAGACATAATGACCTTTCTAGACTCTGAGAAGCTCATCTGCAGAAACCAGCACGGTTTTAGGAAACAGCGGTCATGAGAGACACAGCTGGCCCTCTTTGTGCATGATATACAACAGGCTCTAGATACCGGCTCCCAGGTTGATGCCATATTTCTCGACTTTCGAAAGGCGATCGACTCAGTTCCACACTGTCGCTTGCTACAAAAAGTGCGCGCTTAAGATCTATCCAATGACATATGCGGTTGGATAGAAAGTTTTCTAATAGACAGGGAGCATAAGTCGTCCTGAACGGGGTAACTTCAACACAAACAAGAGTAACTTCAGGTGTGCCCCAGGGTAGCGTGATAGGTCCTCTGCTTTTTACGATAGACATAAACGATCTGATTGATGGTACTGACAGCGGCCTTAGACTGTTTTACGATGATGTGGTAGTCTACAGGAAGTGGTATCACACGAAAGTTGTGAACAAATCAATGAGGATTTGCAGACAATAAATGCATGGTGTAATGACTGGCAGTTATCTCTCAGTATTAGTAAGTGTAACCTACTGCGTATAACAAGGCGAAAATCCCCGTTAACGTATGAGTACAAAATAAATGATCAGTCTTTGGAAGCGATAACATCAGTGAAGTATCTGGGTGTGACTATTCGAAATGATCTCAAATGGAATGATCAGATTACACAAGTAGCGGGTAAGGCGAACTCTATATTGCGGTTTATTGGTAGAATCCTGAAGCGATGCAGTCCTTCAACAAAGGAAATAGCTTACAATACGTTTGTTCGTCCAGTCTTGGAGTATTGTTCGTGTGTGTGGGACCCTTGCCAGTTGGGTCTGATTCAAGAGATTGAGAAGGTCAAAAGAAGAGCGGCAAGATTCGTGACTGGTACATTTAGCCATCGCAAGAGAGTTACAAATCTGATAGAAAGTTTGAAGTGGGACACACTTGCAGACAGACGATGCGCTAAACAGAAGGGGCTGCTCACCAAATTCCGAAATCCAATCTTCACCGACGATGTAGAGCATATATTATTACCACCAACTTTCAAATCGCGTAATGATCATCGTTCAAAGATAAGGGAAATAAGAGCTCGTACTGAGGCGTTCAGACAGTCGTTTTTCCCTCGCGCGATCGGCGAGTGTAACAGGGGGGCGGGGGGGGGGGGATATGACTTTGGCGCGAATTGTGCCACACCGCTTGGTGGCTAGGGAGTATACAGGGTGAGTCACCTAACATTACCGCTGGATATATTTCGTAAACCACATCAAATCCTGACGAATCGATTCCACAGACCGAACGTGAGGAGAGGGGCTAGTGTAATTGGTTAATACAAACCATACAAAAATGCACGGAAGTATGTTTTTTAATACAAAACTACGTTTTTTTCAAATGGAACCCCGTTAGTTTTGTTAGAACATCTGAACATATAAACAAATACGTAATCAGTGCCGTTTGTTGCTTGTAAAATGTTAATTACATCCGGAGATATTGTAACATAAAGTTGACGCTTGAGTACCACTCCTCCGCTCTTCGATCGTGTGTATCGGAGAGCACCGAATTACGTAGGGATCCAAAGGGAACTGTGATGGACCTTAGGTACAGAAGAGACTGGAACAGCACATTACGTCCACATGCTAACACCTTTTTATTGGTCTTTTTCACTGACGCACATGTACATTACCATGAGGGGTGAGGTACACGTACACACGTAGTTTCCGTTTTCAATTACGGAGTGGAATAGAGTGTGTCCCGACATGTCAGGCCAATAGATGTTCAATGTCGTGGCCATCATTTGCTGCACACAATTGCAATCTCTGGCGTAATGAATGTCGTACACGCCGCAGTACATCTGGTGTAATGTCGCCGCAGGCTGCCACGATACGTTGTTTCATATCCTCTGGAGTTGTAGGCACATCACGGTACACATTCTCCTTTAACGTACCCCACATAAAGAAGTCCAGAGGTGCAAGATCAGGAGAACGGGCTGGCCAATTTATGCGTCCTCCACGTTCTATGAAACGCCCGTCGAACCTCCTGTCAAGGGTCAGCCTAGTGTTAACTGCGGAATGTGCAGGTGCACCATCATGCTGATACCACATATATCGACGCGTTTCCAGTGGGACATTTTCGAGCAACGTTGGCAGATAATTCTGTAGAAACGCGATGTATGTTGCAGCTGTTTGTTACAACACGCAACTGAACGTCGGAGGTTTCAAGCGTCAACTTTAGGTTACAATATCTCCGGATGTAACTAACATTTTACAATGCAACAAACAGCACTGATTACGTATTTGTTTATATGTTCAGATGTGCTAACAAAACTAACGTGGTTCCATTTTTAAAAAAGTAGGTTTCTGTTAAAAAACATACTTCCGTGCATTCTTGTATGGTTTGTATTAAACAATTACACTAGCCCCTCTCCTCACGTTCGGTGTGTGGAATCGGTTCGTCAGTATTTGATGTGGTTTACGAAATATATCCAGCGGTAACGTTAGGTGACTCACCCTGCATATGTAAATGTAGATGTACAGGGCTATTACAAATGATTGAAGCGACTTCATAAATTCACTGTAGCTCCATTCATTGACATATGGTCACGACACACTACAGATACGTAGAAAAACTCATTAAGTTTTGTTCGGCTGAAGCCGCACTTCAGGTTTCTGCCGTCAGAGCGCTCGAGAGCGCAGTGAGACAAAATGGCGACTGGAGCCGAGAAAGCGTATGTCGTGCTTGAAATGCACTCACATCAATCAGTCATAACAGTGCAACGATACTTCAGGACGAAGGTCAACAGAGATCCACCAACTGCTAACTCCATTCGGCGATGGTATGTGCAGTTTAAAGCTTCTGGATGCCTCTGTAAGGGGAAATCAACGGGTCGGCCTGCAATGAGCGAAGAAACGGTTAAACGCGTGCGGGCAAGATTTACGCGTAGCCCGCGGAAAATTGGCTCATGCCACAACTGGAGACCGACAGCGACGACTTCATCTTTCAACGGGATGGTGCTCCACCGCAATTCCATCATGATTTCCGGCATTTCTTAAACAGGAGATTGGAAAACCGATGGATCGGTCGTGGTGGAGATCATGATCAGCAATTCATGTCATGGCCTCCACGCTCTCCCGACTTAACCCCATGCGATTTCTTTCTGTGGGATTATGTAAAAGATTCAGTGTTTAAACCTCCTCTACCAAGAAACGTGCCAGAACTGTGAGCTCGCATCAACGATGCTTTCGAACTCAATGATGGGGACATGCTGCGCCGAGTGTGGGAGGAACTTGATTATCGGCTTGATGTCTGCCGAATCACTAAAGGGGCACATATCGAACATTTGTGAATGCCTAAAAAAACTTTTTGAGTTTTTGTATGTGTGTGCAAAGCATTTTGAAAATATCTCAAATAATAAAGTTATTGTAGAGCTGTGAAATCGCTTCAATCACTTGTAATAACCCTGTAGATGTAGATGTAATTGCCAGAATTGCCCTTCCAAATAGCCAGTCCGGATTAGTACAGTTGAACAATGTTTGGATAAATTTGGACGATGAGTTTGTTTTCAGAAGTGGCTATGTTGCAGAAATCAGTGTTGAGTTTAATGAGGGCGGTCGTCTGGTAAGTAGGATATGTGCCTTCGCCTGTTTGTAGAAGTTGTTGAGCAAAATATGCAGTTGTTTCTTCTCTCGATAGCTCAGCTCTCATATTTTTTGTTAGGCGCAGTATTTGTATATGTGGCCAGAGACGTGATTTTTTTTTAAGTATGCGTTCATTTTGTCTGCTGGCGTTGACTTGGGGATAACTAGAAGTTTTTGTCGAAATATCCTGAGAGTATGAGTAGGGCTCCTTCCATCACTTCACAGATTCTCGCAACTCTTGTAATGTTCTGTCCATGGTTTCAAGTGATTTCTTATGTGTCATAGTGCATTCGCTGCAGAAGATAATTTTAGCTTCCTTTAAAAAGATTTTACATAAGGGGAATTGTTCTTTGGCTATATTCAACGGTAGTGGTAGGGCGGAAAGGGCAGTTCGTCCTCCATAAGTGTGGCTGCAACGCCGGATGATGCCGGTGCAAGTGCGATGTGTTGTTTAGCACGTATTTCCGCCAGCGACAGATTTATTAGAAACGATTTCCCGGTGCCGCCTTGTGCATCCAAGTGAAAACTCAGCCAGTATTGTTGTCGATCCAGTCCGTGATAACGTTGTAAAATCCCATTTGATGTCCTTGGGGATTGGTTTGTTGTTGCAATGTATTGGAGTACTCCACTGAAGTTTTACCTTTCTTTCCTTTGTAAATTCGAAGTGTAGCAAAATGAAAACCTCTCTTCCAGGTGCCTGCAGCTCAAATTGTACTAAGGTCTGGTTATTTCTTACTAAACATTTATCTTCTAGGCCAATGAGTAATTCTGAGACGTGGGACTTAGAGAAAGCTGGAAACGAGTGAAAGGGGCCTAATCAGTTACCACTGGTTGCACAGAAAACACATACACTTTATTTTAAAAAACAAAATTCTCAATAATCATTTTTAAAAAGATTTTACTACACTAGTGGCTGAAAGCCTTATTAAACGAATTGCAAGTTATCGTTGGCTGAAGGCCACAAGCAATGTTACACACAATCAAGGGCTGAAGGCCTTATTAAGAAGGTTCAAAATTATTCGTCGGCTGAAGGCCAGAAGTAACTTCAAAAACACACAAAGGCTGAAGTCCTGAATTCCCAGTAAGGTGGACAATTACACGTTAAAAATACCAAAAACACTTTTAACAATCTTAATAGCTGTAACAAGCTATAGTGACGGCCTTATCAAGACAGAACTGAAACTATTTGTCGGCTGAAAGCCACAAGCAATCTTACAAACAATTAACGGCTGAAGGCCTGATTAAGAAGGGATTCAAAATTACTGGGGGCTGAAGGCCACAAGCAGTTTTCAGAATACTCAACAGCTGAAGGTCTGAATTACAAGTAAGGAAGGCAGTTGCATGTTAAAACACTAAAATGTTTTTAAAACAATCTCAACGAACTGTAACAGGCTATATGGCGGCTGCAGGCCTTATTAACCGAAAATTGAAAATAATTTGTCGGTTGAAGGCCACAAGCAGTGTTACAAACAATTAATGGCTTAAGGCCGGAATTACAAGTGGGGAAGGCTATAACTTGTTAAAAAATTTGGGTAAATTTTAAACAATTATGACAACTTGTCCATATAAGATGGAGTGATCCACAGACAGTGCTCCCTGGATCGACTTGAGGAAGGTGACTACAGCTGTGTAAGCGGTGAGACAGGCAGCCAAGAGTTGTACTCACGTAACAGGATGGCAACTCACACTAGGGGTAGCTTAAGCGCCGACCGACCGTCTAACCAATCCGCCTAACGTCCGATCACCGGTAAAACGATGGAATATTTTTAGGCAAGGGCGAAGAGACGGACAACACCATGTCTTCAGAAACACACCTAAGGCCGAAGGAAACAGTAGAACCAAGGTAGACCTCCCAAAAACATATGCACAGTACAATTCAAGAGGGTGTCGAACTACACGCCGTGTCGGACAGCAACATGACGAGGAAAGGTACGCTCCCGGAAAAGTATGCTAACGTACAGGTCAGGTAACTGGGGCGTTAGCGGCCACAAGGCAGAAAATACCACTGGTTGCACTTTGTAATAAGAATAATAGTAAATCCAAACTAACATCAAGGAGCAGAAAACAGCTAATAGCTTCCGTCAACCTGACAGACTCCATTTGTTGCGGTTGGTCTCACCGACCCTGTGAGCAGCAACACGCAAACAACAGTGAGATCTCAGACAGTGGAGATTTCAGTACTGGACACGGTTCACTCAACTTCACATGTCCTGGGTTCAGTTGTCGGCTATAGCCCCTCGCTCCGACAGTACCTGCACGCCGCCAGCTGTTTCGTCCTGCCCTAGCGCTGCAGACCTTGCTGCTACGTCCCAAACCGAATTGATTGAGACACACGGCAACCCGGAATACTAGCCGTGGCACCAAAGATAGTACCACAGTACTGGCTATCGATAACCGCTGCTGCTGCCACTCGCGGACAAACAATACTAGCAAGAAGGAATCGAGGCGCCACTACCTCCATCACACGATGTCAAGTTATGGACGGCAAGAACGCGAGCCGCACACGTCTCAATTTCATTGAAGATATCGTCGTTGAATTCGACGCTCTGTCCAGGATGAGCTTGTCGCATTTGGTAAAGAATGTCATCACTCATAACTCTCTTTGACGGAGACCCATAACTGTTTTGGATTCGACAGGGTACATGTTGTTAGAATTATGGCGAATAAGTCACTCATTTGTTCAACTGAGGTTGTGGGTAAGGCTTCTTGTAGTGTTAGTTCCCAGCAGTTATCGTTTCCCAGCAGTCCTAAGCGTTGGCACGTTTCTGTGTACGTCTCACATAGGTAACCGTAGGTAGGTAGGAACATCGACATATCGTACAGTTGTCACAAATCGATTCGTGTGGCACAGCTGGTAAAAAGATGTTAATGTTGCAATCTGAGGTGGTTCGCTTGCGATTTTTCTGGCGGTGTCTCTCGTGAAATAAAGTCTCTGTTCATTCTCCTAATTTACTGCTAGTCGTAGATGTTGCACAGCTGGTTCACGTTCGCGTATGCGAAAACCGACAATCCGCCATGCTACATCGTTACTATTGATGTGTCTTCCCGTTTGGTACATGAGGATTTTGGCGTTTCTGTTTTGTTGTTCGCTGTCCTTGGCTACTGAAATAATACCATGTCGCTGCCTTTGTTCACACACTTACAGATATATTTGATGGATTTCACTGAACTGCAGTATGCTATGTTTATGTGTAATTGGAACATTTTTGGAAGGATTGTGTTATAATGTACTACCCAATGATTATCTTTTCGCAGTACGTCGCTGCCTCGTATTCTTTTTTTTTCTACGAAGCCACCATTTTTCAGTGATCGTCTCCTGGTCACCTGTATTTGGGACAGCTATCATATCTGGTTTGTGTGTCGTCCAAGTACGGTTTTGATTTATTTTTTGTACATTTTCCATCACTCATACATGGCGAATTGGGGTTTAATGGTTCGCATGGACCGTGAATCATGCTTTTTACTATGTCGTACTGTTCCTGATCTTCTTATGGATTGGGAAATTCGGCTTGGATGATTTGATTTTGTCGAAATCTGTCGGATGAATTCCGTCGTGTAGCCGTAAGAGATTGTGTGAGCGAGGCAGCCCTAATTTTTGCCATTCAACTGCGCACATCCAGCATCTGACGGTTCCGCAGGTGTGGTATTTTGTGGTGACTTAAATACATCTCAAATGTTTTTTGTCGGAGAACTGTGTTTCTTATGACGCGTCAATGTGTATCTTAGTTGTTCTTTGATTTCTGGCCACAACAAGTTGAATGTGAAAGTCATGAAGAGGTCAAGTCGTCCATATTTTCTTATATAAGCCACGGCATCTTGAGTGTATTCGCGCATGTGCCTTGGACTTGTTATGTATGATGAGGGAAAGATTACCATTGTTACAATGTCATCAATGTTTCCGGCATTTATGATTGCTTATCGGTTGTCGATGTATTCTTACGTGCGTAGTTTCTTCTGATTCAGTCTTTTGTGAAGCACTCGTTCCGCAACTATTTTCGCAAACATATCTACCAGGAATTGTTGGAATAAAGGGCGATTGTTAAGAATGTGATTGTTTGTTTCATTCTTTCTGATCATTAAGCGGTAAGCGTAGAACTCCTGGGAAGTGACTTTTTTGTTTGTATCTACGCCTGTTTCATTTTGGTTTTGTTTCACGTTAAAATGATATCCGTCCTCTCCGCGCAGAAATATTAATGTATACTGGAGGATATAACATGACGGTGTGTCTCTGCAATGCGTTTAAGCCCTTCTCTTCTCCGTTGTACAATTGTCACAGCTTGCATTTTATTGTCCACAATTACGATGGCAGCTTCGTGTATCTGAAGTGCATTACACTGATGTTCGTGTTCTCCACGTGGTCTTTTGTCTGCCCGAATTATAACTTTAGCGTCATCACAAATCATTCGGTCTAGTGCTGTTTCGAATACGTGAATCAGTTGAATGTATTTGTGTAAGTTTCTCTGTACATCTTGGACTACTTCTCCTCTGAATCCACTGATATCTGTGCATCGTTAATCAATTTCTGTTTACTAATTTCCGATGAAATTGACTTGCAGATATTTATCATCTTCGTTGGATAGTGGAAGTAATGATCCCATGTTACGATATATTTATTTGTCCTTGGACGGAAAAGAACATAGTCGATTTCATCTTCGTTAGAGTTGATCGAAGTGACACCGAGAATAGCTAAGTGGAGCAGACGTTGTACGCTTTCATATTTTGAAGAAAGTGTTTTGATTCTGGAGTTTTCACGATCATGTAATGTAAAAGTTCCTGCGTACGTACTTCCAGTGGTGGTAACAGAAAGATTGTGTCGCAATTCTTAATTCTTTAGTCCGTTCATTTCTTTGTTCTTCGGTTTCACTGCTTCTCACAGTGCTCATTTTCGTTCGTTGGGAACTTAAACGTGATTCCTGCTCTTCGTCTGTTTCGTTTCTTCGCTGTTCTTTTTGTTTTCACCGTTTTGCTTCAGAACTGGGAAGATTTCCTCCTCTAAAGTCTGGCCGTCGTCTAAAATATAAATCAACCCAAGATCTTATTAACACATACACTAATTAGACTTTACACATTTTTCACACTTTATTTTCGATTTATATTCAGTCATTGTATCTCTTTGATTTTTCACACTTCACTATTTGTTTTTATTCACTCACTGCACTACCTTTCTACTTTCCTTCCTTCGTCACTGATAAGAAACAGACATTCGAACCCACGACGAGTCTTACTGTAGCCCCCACCAATGGGTATCCCCATCAATGGGATGTAGGGCGTGCTCTGAATGTTCTGGACTGTTCTCGAATAGGCTAGGACTCTGTAGCTCCCATGATCGTACCAGGACGCGTTTCTGGGTTTTAGCAGCAAGCGCATTGTACGCTTGCTTGTCTATTATGTATTGATTGAAAAAGGAATCAGTTCCTAATCTTCTGCAAAATTATATTATTCGTTCACTAACTGGCATTCGGCTTCTCAGGCCATCTTCATGTGACATCTGAATGTCGCAGATACAGATAAACACGAAGCGCTACTTACACAAAAATTATTTGTACAGAAGACACAGAATTGACTAAGTGCTTGCATACGAAAACTTCACAATAATTACATGAACTGAAAAGTGGACAAACAAAGTTATTGTATGGAAATACATTAAACTAACGATAAGAAATAAAGAGGATTTACAGGCTGAATCTAGTATTTGTAACGAAAATTTAATCCACAAAAGGGGAAACTGAATCTGATCGTTTAATATTACGCTGAGATTTTGTGTGTTTGTTGATATCCGACAGTTACAGTATGTCAAGTTTCTGCTCTTCTTGACAGACTATAAAACTTTCGAACGGTTTTCTGCTAAAAGCTGATTAACAAACGTCGACTCTGTCTTCCTTCAGGACAAACTTTTTTCGTGTCCACGTAGCCTAATTGCCACAGCTCTGACTGACTGACCAGTATACACTTTTTTCAAACTGCGTGTAAGTGATTTTATATTGACCACCCTGTGCCGAGGTTTGCCGTTTGTCCTTACTATTAAATAAAAATTTTGATATATTATTGATATTATAAAATGATGTTCTACAGTTGCAAGACCTTAACTTTTTTGCAAGATTGTCTGAAATGTTGATAATATGAGAGTAGCTGATAATTAAGGAGAAATATTCGAACTTTTCTGACCACCTTTTCGCAGAAAAGCATTAATATGATATAGAATGAGAAGTTTTACATTCTGTCAAGAAAAGAAGGAAGATGATCGTACTGGAAATACCGGAAATGAACAAACGCATGACTCAGATGCCTGTCTAGTATTAAATGATTACACTCAGTTTCCATTTTCCCCTTCGTAAAATTAAGATTTATTTTCAAATATTAGATTGAATCTGTAAATTCATCTTATTTCTCACCATTTGTTACACGTATCGCCACATAAAATCTTTGTTTACCACCTTCTTTAGTAAATATAATTATCGTACGGTTTTCCAAAGTAAACATTTCCCCATTTTTGTATCTTCTCGATACGTAATACCGCATAAGTCGCATGTTATGTTTATCTGTGTTTACGACATTCATTTGTCACCTGAAGACGGTCTTAGAAGCCGAAAGCCAGTTCGTGAGCAAATAAATATAGTTTGCGGAATATTAGGAATGTTTTCTTTAATATTTTTATCGTGTTCTGCCGAGCACAGAAGAAAAACTCAGTGAGTTTTACGATTTACTTGTTCATTAGCAGTGTATAAATCGGAAAAATAATCTTAAAACACCGAAAACCCCACGTATAAACTTCTTAACAGACCTCTCTTCAATTTTTACTTGTAAAATTTGCCATAAATATGGATGGCCAAGATTTTGAGCAAATAATATTGACAGCAGACATTTTATGATTCTGTGCCTCAATCGGCAAAAAAGGAAACCTTGTAGGAATTACTTTCTTGTCCGTCTGCCAGTCTGTCGGTCCGACTGCTAAAAAACCTTTTCTCAGGAACGGTGGACCAACCAAGTTAAAATTTATATCACATATTAAGGCCTGCGAGACCTTTTTATTGTAAAAAAATTGGAATTTCTACGTCAGTGCAATCAAACGATGCGGCGATGTATGTCATATTTTGAGATTCGCAAACTCACTCAAAACCTATAGGGCACTTCACGTTGACTTAGAAACCAGAAATTTCGCAAGAAGCGAAGTTTCGCGATACAAGTAAGGAAATAAATTCTAAAAATGTTAATCTGTAATTGTATCACGCGAAGATAGTTATTTTTTTTTTTTTTTGCATATATTATCCGATTGTCTACTGTCCGTCCGTCTGTTAAGACACATTTTTCTCAGGAACAGGTATCAGTCTAACATTTATCTCGCATGTTAAGGGCTATGGTTCCTTGTTTGTCCCTTGAAGGTGTAAAAACGTAAGCTTCTAAGTCAAAGGACTCAAAAGATGCGGACATTTATTCCACATATTTTGATACTCTCAGACTGACTCATCAAAACCTATAGAGTTCTTCCGGCTGAAAGCAAAAACACGAGGAAATTTTGAACTTGATATTATACCGCACGAAATAAAATTTCTTTTCTCATTTGTCATCCGACTCCATACCTTAAATCAAAACTTTCTCGGAACTCTGTAAATTGTCGAGACCGATGGCTTTCCAATATCCATGTCGATAACAGCCAATTATCGCCGAGACTCTCGATTCCTAGAACGGACGAACTATCAATATACATAATTATATTGGCACAGAACCTTGACAGATTCAGTCCTATCCGCACCTGCCAGCTTTTTAACTAACAGCCGGCCAGGGTGGCCGAGTGGTTCTAGGCCCTACAGTCTGGAACCGCGCTACCGCTACGGTCGCAGGTTCGAATCCTGCTTCGGGAATGGATGTGTGTGATGTCCTTAGGTTAGTTAGGTTTCAGTAGTTCTAAGTTCTAGGGGACTGATGACCTCAGAAGTGAAGTCCCATAGTGCTCAGAGCCATTAGAACCATTTTTTTTAACTAACACGTCCGTGTGATTTTTTAACGTTTCAAAACATATATAAGACTCATTTGGTATCTAGCACTAATACGTAGTTTATTGGTTCTCTTCTTCGTTGATGCAAAGGAAAATATGTGTCCTATTTCAAATAAAACTAAGCTCACTGAAAACTTTCATCACTTTAACTTTTCTTCAACTTTACCTGAAGTGAGCGTTACTTTATAAATGATTAACCTGATCTTTCTCTAAAGAGCATGGAAGTTACTTACGTGAAACTACTGACTGTTGATCCATTTACGCTTGGGCAACCAAAGCAATATTGTGTGGTGAGTTGTGTCACGTGACAATTACAAAAAATTCAAATGGCTCTGAGCACTATGGGACTTAACATCTGTGGTCATCAGACCTTATAAATACTTAAACCTAACTAACCTAAGGACATCACACACATCCATGCCCGAGGTAGGCGTCGAACCTGCGACAGTAGCGGTCACGCGGTTCCAGTCTGAAGCGCCTAGAACAGCACGGCCACACCGGCCGGCTGACAATTACATCACCCAGTATCAAACATAGTTCCGGCCCCAGAGTTTAGGGTCATTCGAAGGACACGGGTATCACCTTGTCTCGGCAGTTTCTTGGTCCTCTCTGGAGGGAGGGCTGTGATTTACGCCCCCAGAACGGCAGTGTTTTGATAAGCTGCGCGCAAACACAATACAGCTCTCCTGCGGGAACCGGCTCTGCTGGGGGATTGAACGTTATCGCTTCCGGACTGTTGTTGCCTTTCCATTCTCAGACCAAGCTCTCGTGGTTTGCGATAACTCATGTTTATGGGCAAACACTGAAAACGTTGTGATATCTGTACTCACAAGAGATTCATACTACATACTTCACCTGGGAAATCAGAGAGAGGAACTCTCTCTCTACACAGAAAGACAAAATTATGTAACAATGAACGTAGCACATCCTGATGCCAGTGGTTTTTCTCAGAGTTCCTGTGTGAGAATGTTTCAGTGGATCCTGTAGTGACACTGAAAATACACAATAGATTCGTTTATGTTTTTATAAATAGGTCGCTTTATCTTTTAATTCAGTAAAATTCAGTAAACTAAATAATAACAATAATCTATTCCTAAATGGGTTCAATTTTCTCTGGACGCTAGCTCCGTTATCATCAATGTTGTGCATCTACATTTGCATGTACTTTCAGACCAGTATAATTATTTAAGTACTCGGCATCCTCAAAGGAACATTGTACTACCTAATTGACTTTAAGACAACATCATTATTGATGAAGTAAATGCACCATTTAGTATTGAAAAAATGGCTTTAGCCACAAAATAATCACTTCATCATTGCACAAACATTTCAGACCCGGTGTGTTCATTTTTAGATGTCATTTTAATTCGAAAATTACACATTTTTCTAACAGTTCAAAAGCGTGTTTGCATATATATCTAAACGTAGACCTGAAAGTACTGCGAATTTGTTCAGCTGCACGTTTTTGTATCTTTACCGGATCAAAAATTACTGTATCTAGATATATGTGGTCTTTCATAACTGTCCGTATAGCAAAACGCATAGTAACTGTACCATATAATGAGTTGTTGCCAATATTTTTTGTTGCTTACGATTCAGAGCTCATTTGTGTCTGTTATTGTGTACCCAAGTATACCGTAGTCTGTTTGACAAGTTATAGTGTTGCTCTGGCACTACTGTTTCTCCCTTCTACTGCTCCATCCAGTGAAACACTGCCCTCGCTAGTCTAGCAGATATTCCACTAACCTGTCCCTTCCTCTGGCAGGCGTCCTCCATAAACTTCTCTCCTGACCTATTCTGTTCCGTATATCTTAATTTTGTGCTTCATTCGCCCACTTAATTTTTAAAATTTTGTGACAGTACTATGTTTCAAGTGATTCTACTCTCCTACTTTCGGGATTTCTCCTGTCCACGTTTCATTTCTATACGGTACCGTATTTGTACAACATGTGCCATCTACCCTGACTTTTTATGCAGAAGCAAAGTAATATATGTATCAAATAGATGTTGTTTACTACCAGGGGGATGTTACCATGACGACTGCGTGTGTTGTAACTTCGTTCGTTACGAAGACAGACCTTCTGCATAAAACTATCCGGATATCACTATGTATGAGGCCGTGCTGAAAAGTAATGCCTCCAAATTTTTTATGTGAAAACTCTTACAACTTCTTAAATAAATCAAACGTTACATATTTTTGGCATTATGTAAACTGCTGGAGGCGATGTGAATTTTTATACTATTCTGAAATCCCAGGTACGCCAGTATCGCTTGTAATTCTTCTTACTGATTACAGGTTTCGACATATCTGTGTTGTCATGATCAGATCTTGCAACACATTCCAAAAATCGTGAAAATCTATTCCTTAATATGTTACAAGATCCGATGATGACAGCACAGGTCTGTCGAAATCGGCAATCAGTGAGAAGATTTACAAGTGATCGAGTACCTGATATTTCAGAATAATAAAAGTTATTAGGATTCTACAGCTTTATTCTTGATGTCTACAGAATTGCAGCGCTCTGCCGCTAGAGGGCTCCGAATTATAGCACGCAGCACGGCGGTTTGTAAACCATGTCAGAGCGTGACAAACAGCGTGCTGTAGTGGAGTTTCAAATTCGAAGAGGCCGTCCACAAGTGCAGTACCCTCTCCTTCAGCATGATAATGCCAAACCACGCACAAGTGATGTGGCGTCTGCAACTGTCGGACGTCTTGGGTTCACTGTCATCGATCATCGCCATAAGAGTCCCTGCTTGGCCTCATCAGATTTTCATACGTTTCCAAAACCTTAAAGAATAGTGTCGAAGGCTTCACTTTGACAGCGATGAAGCGGTGCAAGCGGAGATGAGGTACACGCAGATGTGAGGCTGTGGGTCTGTGAACGAAGTCAGATATTCTACAATGATGATTTCGACAAACTGGTCTCTCATTGCGAGAACTGTGTTCGGCTCTGGGGTGACTGTGTTCAAAAATAAACATGTAGACATGAAGAATGAAGTGTAAAATATTAATAACGTTTGTTTCACCTAAAAAGCTCTAAGAGTTTTTACATAAAAGTTTCGGAGACATTACTTTTCAGCACGCCCCCATACATAGGTGTGTCCTGACACTATTGATCAGACAGTGTATCTCCGTAAATAACAAAGTTATCAAATGGGCACTACGTGTGGAAAGGCGCACCCGTCAGTACGGAGGGAGGCGGGGAGTGCTGTGTTGTCAATGGAAAAGTATGTCAGCGGAGCTGAGTGAATTTGAATGTTATTCATCACTGGATGTCACCTCAATAACAAATCTATCAAGGATATTTCAACTCTTCTAAAGCTGTTGGTCGTGTGAATCGGGAGCGCGAAGTAGCAACTACTGTTGAACCAAGACCGTCAAGTATTGCCGAGGGTGGTTGTAAAAAACAACGGTAGGAATGACTTGTGAGTTCCAAAGTGCTACCAACAGTCCATTTAACACAGCGACCGTGAGTGTAGAGTCGAATATAATAGGGTACAATGGCCAAACAGCTACTCATAAGCCACAAATTTCTGTAGTCAGTACTAAGTGGGAATTTAAATGGTGTAAAGAGCAACACCACTGGATAGTAGGTGACTGGGAACTTGAGATTCGGAGTGATTAATCACGCTGTACCCTATAGCAATCCAGTGAAAAGCGTTATCTGCCATCATGTGTAGCGCCAGCAGTGAAATGCGGAGGAGCTAATATTGCGGTATAGTGGTGTTTTTCGGGATGAGGGTGTGGCCCTCGTATAGCAAATAAATAAATGCTTAATGTGGAATGGTATCAACACGTTTACGGCATTGTGTTCGGAGTTCACTAGTGTTTGAGCATGACAACGCGCCTTGTCATAAGGCAGAATCTGCGAAGGAATAGTTTGTGGGCAGTTAACATCCCTGAAACGGTCTGGTTTGCCCAGGGTCAAACTGAACCCAATGGACCATCTTCGGGCTGAATTAGAACGTCGACTTCGTTCCAAACTAGAGCGTCCAATATCACTTCCTTCTTGGTTTGTGCTCTTGAGGAAACAGGGATTGCCATTCTTACAGAGACAGTGAGGACCTCATTGAAAGGGTCCCCAGTGAAGAAGTCATAAGGCAGAAGGGTGGAAGCACATTATATTAGTGTCCAGTAATAGGCGTATTGTTTCAGGCTTTCCCGGCGATCTAATGACATCTTGGGTTGTCGGGTGTTCTGCCGGATATCAGCGTCGTACTTGCAGGATATTTCGGTCACGTAGCTCGTTGCCTTCATCAGGTGCGACCTGAGACTGCTCCTCGAGTGTTTTTTTTTTTTTTTAGCACTTTTCATTCCTTCTCCTAAGGGGAGAAGGCGGGCTGTTTTAGGGCTTGTCTGTTTGCCCTTTATCAGCCATAGGGTACATTTTTATTTTATTTATTTCCATTTTTCTTATATATCTGATTACATGCTATTAACTTATGTTGGGTATCTTTAATTTTACGTTAATTTTTTTTGGTGTATATAATGTGGGAGAGTATTGATTGATATTGTTATGTATTAGCTGAACATGTTTAACAATATAAGTAACTTAAAAACTAATTTTATACTTAATGGAGATTAGTTTATAACTAGAAGTGACACATTATTCTAATGGTTTTTTTTTACAGCGCTTACAATTATTTTTCCCTCTGTAATTTTTTTTATTTGATGGAGTATGTTGTTTTGGATGGTATATTCTAGCTTAGACTAATCTTAATACTAATGTTTACAGGTTCTCCTTTCCTGTTTTGTAGTACTTGGAGCTGGTTGCTACAATGTTTTTTTTTTTGCCTTATTCTAGTTTTACATATTCTCCTTTCCCTTTGGTGGTACTTGGAGTTGTTTTTTTTTTTTTGTTTACAATAGTTCTTATCTTCTTTATGATTTCCTTAATGTTATTGTGTATTGTTCTATTGTTCTATGGGGTGTGTTGTGTGTTGAGTGTGAGGGGCTGTCGTGGTGCACTAGGTCATTTGTTGCTGTGCTATTGTCTTTTGTCTAGGTGGGGTGGGGTGGTTTCGCCTCCTGTCAGTTGTGCCATTGTGGGTGCTAAGTCGGGGAACTCGGTTGTTGTATTTTGTGCTACTGTACGCGCCGGGTAAATGTATTTCTTTTTTGGGCGTCTTGTTGTGCGTGGTTTGGTCGTCAGAATGTCTTCCATGTCGGGTCGTTTGTGTAGGATGTGTGAGCCGTATCTTGCCCTGAGTTTTGTCAGTCTTGTTTGCAGAGGGGTTATTTCTGTCGCTTCGTATACTTCGTCGGTAGGGGTGCGGCATGGCAGTTTTGCTATGCTGCGTAGTAGTCGGCGTTCTGTGGAGTACAGTCTGTTTGCTACTGTCTTTGGTATTCCGCCTAGTGGTGCAGCGGCGTATTCGTATATTGGTCGTATGTATGTCTTGTATGTGTGTATGGCTGTCCTGGTGGAGCAGCCATACAGTCGTCCTTGTACTTGTCGGATTAACTGTTGTCGTTTCCTCGTTTTGTTGAGCAGGTATTGCAGGTGGGCTTGGTAGTTGAGGTGTTTGTCTAGGTAGACACCGAGGTATCTCGCCTTGTCAGTTAGTTGTAGGGGTTCGTTCCATAGTCGGAGTGTTATGTCTTCTTGTTTTTGCTGTCGTTTTTTCGTCAGGTTTCGGTGCTGGAATAGGACTAGTTGCGTTTTAGTCGGGTTGGGTCGGATTCTCCATTTAGTCATCCATGTCTCTAGTTTGGTCAGGTATTTTGCTGCTTTTCTTTGTATTACGTCCGTTCTGAGTCCTGTGCACCAGTATGCAGTGTCATCTGCATATAGAGCGATTTTTTCGTGTTGGTCTGTTGGGGTCGGTATGTCGTGTGTGTATAGCGCGTACATTAGTGGGGATGATATTGCACCTTGCGGGACTCCTGCCTCTGGGGTGAATGGCTCAGAGGTGGCGTCTTGCACATGTACTCTGCTGTGTCGTCCAGTGATTTGAGTTTTTACTAGGCGTACGAATTTCGGTGGGATGTCAAGTTTGAGCAGTTTGAACAGGAGCCCATTGTGCCATAGACGGTCGAAGGCGCGCTCGATGTCAAGGAATATGGCTAGCGTACAGTGCGATCTGTTGAAGCCCTGGGTGATGTCACATGTCAATTTCAAAAGTGGATCTGTGGTGGAGTGGTTGGGGCGGAAGCCGGCTTGGAATAGGGGGAGTAGTTTGTTGTCCACATATTTTCGCAGTCTGTCGGTCAGTATACGTTCATCGAGTGGAGCCGGTCCAGTATTTATGCCTATTGCCTTCCCCCTCCACCAACGGCTGAAGGCGCTTCCTCTGTGGTCCGCGCCCATTCCCTGCGACCTGCTGGAGCGTTGCTGCTCCGTTTTCCGTCCGCTGCGGTTCTAGGTGTTCCCTCTGCGGTCCGCGCCCACCAAACCCGCTGCTGGGGGTTTCATCTACGGTCTGGGGTACCAAGCGTTCCCCCTGCGGTCCGCGCCCGCTCACCACGACCTGTTGGAGCGTTGCCGCTCCGTTTTCCTCCGCTGCGGCTCTGGATGTTCCCTCTGCTGTCCGCGCCCACCAGTCCCACTTCTAGGTGTTCCATCTTCGGTCTGGTGCGCCTGACAGTCCGTCAGGGGCTCGTTTTCCATCTCCATGTCTCTGGTTCTTCTGTTTGTGTAGTGTTGCAGCTGGCCCCGTTGCTCCTTTAACAATTGCAGAGCCGGATCTCAGGCTCTGTTTAGCTGGTACCCTGTGTCACGGTTCATAAGATCGTCAACCATTTTAATTTCAGTCTCAGGTCGCACCTGATGAAGGCCACGAGCTACGTGACCGAAATATCGTGCAAGTACGACGCTGATATCCGGCAGAACACCCGACAACCCAAGATGTCAATAGGCGTATTGATACTTCTGAGCGAATAGTGTTCATTTAAAAAATAGCACCCTACGTATTTTATTCGGTAACCCACTTCCTTTCCTCCTCTCGTCAGACCTGTTCAAAAGCCTGTCACAGTCTACCATTCGTGTAAACATGACGTATTCAAATCTGTTACACAAAATTGAATTTAACTGTGGTTTACTACCACACAGTGTAGGTATCCGGGGTAACGTAAATCGTCCACCTGCTGAAGATGGCAGTAAAGAAATGGAAGTACAAGGAAAATAGACATACATCACTCAGTCAACGGTTTTCAATTGAAGAATTTTACGAGTACGAAGTACGCCAATGAATAAAAGGTACACTACCGGCCATTAAAATTGCTACACCAGGAAAAAATGCAGATGATAAACGGGTATTCATTGGACAAATATATTATACTAGAACTGACATGTGATCACATTTTCACGCAATTTGGGTGCATAGATCCTGAGGAATCAGTACCCAGAACAATCACCTCTGGCCGTAATAACGGCCTTGATACGCCTGGGCATTGAGTCAAACAGAGCTTGGATGGTGTGTACAGGTACAGCTGCCCATGCAGCTTCAAAACGATACCACAGTTCATCAAGAGTAGTGACTGGAGTATTGTGACGAGCCAGTTGCTCGGCCACCATTGACCAGACGTTTCAGTTGGTGAGAGATCTGGAGAATGTGCTGGCCAGGGCAGCAGTCGAACATTTTCTGTATCCAGAAAGGCCCGTACACGACCTGCAACATAGGGTCGTGCATTATCCTGCTGAAATGTAGGGTTTCGCAGGGATCGAATGAAGGGTAGGGCCACGGGTCGTAACACATCTGAAATGTAACGTCCACTGTTCAAAGTGCCGTCAATCGGAACAAGAGGTGACCGAGACTTAAGAGCTCCTTAAGGCTTTACCGCCAATGTGTCATTAACTGACATTTAATTACAACAAATCATACGAAGAGTGACGTGTTTGTGATAAAACTTTAATAGCGCTTGCCTTGAAATGGCGTACTGTAATAACACGAAAGTAATTATACGAAAACAACGAAGTCCAGTAAGGGGTCTCCCAAGTTCATTTGTCTACTACTGTCGTGATCGCACTGAGTTCCACGTCAGTTTGACATCAGTTCTGTGCAAGTCGGAAATAAATTAACTGCACCTCCGCCCCTCCCCCCATTCCCCACCTCTCTCTGCCTAACTACACGGCTCTTCTCCCCATGATATACGGATGGAATTTAACAGAATATTCCAGAATTTGAGGAGGAGCAAGTACATTTCTCAAACCTGTTAATTTGTCGACCAACTTGTATAAGAAGTTAGTATAAAACTAAGTACTGGGGTCTAAACCCAGAAAAATTTTACTGATTGATCCTGGGGTCCAGTTTAACGCTTAAAAGTAGCAGAATATTTTTATCTAATGCCTTCCCACAGTTGCCAAACATGTCAATTGTCAGTAATATCTTACAGTTTTGTTAGAAATTTCGTCATTTGAGCGAGTACTTTCCAGATTGTTCGTTCCAAAATGGAGTCATCATTTACAAGAAAGCACGATATATTTTTGTAGACAAAGCCGAAGTACGAAAATCAACAATTGTTCCGTGTGGAGGAGTTACATATGTGATATATGTGTCACACTGGATGAAATTCTGTTTAACGGTTGGTATTTTATGGTACACATGAACTAAAACTGTAAGAAAGTTAATGCGATTGTTCAACGTCAAAGTAAATTCCTCGATTTTCCAACCAGATAAATATACCAGGTGCGATCGGCATGTAATAAGCAGGTTATAGTTACATCAAGAACGAACAATAATGCAAGCGATATGAATAACAGTACAAAATAAACAGCTATCTGGGAACACAGAGGAGTAGGTAATTCACGGCTACACTCTCAGATGCGCTAAGCTCGGAACACAACCGATTAAACAACTACTCTAAACAAAATATCGGAATATGAGGCTGGTAATACAGGACATAACCAACCTCTGTCAAGGCCAGAGCCGGCTGATACTCGTAATGTTGACAGGGATATACAGTTCGAAACAGTAGGACCTCGTCTAGAGAATGCAATAGATACCTCTTCATAACTAATTTTTGACTTAGAGCAAAGTAGCTACTGGGAATTATGTAACAAACGATGCCGAAAATGTCACAGGACGGGAATCCATATCAAGATACATAGATGATGAAAGCCTAAAAGTTTCTCCGTCTAATGAAAGCAATAGGACAGTTCTCGCAGACGTGGTTAAAAATGCCTCAAATGAGACTCATCAACACCCAACGCTACTAATATTGCCAAAAAATACAGTTGCAGTCTAAAATTCATTCAGTGTGCTCTCCTAAATTCTGTGAAGTTTTCACTCGGTGAGCTCAGAGCCAAATAAGTCATCTCAGAAAAAGTTTTCAATCGGTATGTCAACAGGGTCTTAGGGCCTGTGTAGCAGAAGGCAAGGTAGAAGTCGAGCGTTGCCACGTGACCTCCGAGCGGAGTAAGCAAAGGGTCAAACACAGCAATACATCAGAACAGGGCATCATGAATAACTCTCTATAACAGCTAGCACCAGAGCGCCACTGTAGCAGTCAAAGGTTGCAGAAAGGGACGAGCTGGACAGCCAAGAGTAGAGGCAAGGAACACTGACTAGTCCAATAAACCACTGCTAGTCCGCTCAGTCATCTAGAGCTACTGCGCTATAGGCGCGAACTCTGCTGCTTTGATAACCAAGCTTTCGGAGCTCCAAAAAACGTCCAGTTGCACCAGCACCCAGTCTGTGTCACCAGTGCCAGGGAGAATGTCTGTCTATTGGGTTTGAATGAAACCACCACAAGCTGATCGACGATGGTCTGCTTGCTATCTGCTTGCTGCCTTCGACGCCGAGACGCAGCCATTCCGACGTAAGCCACAGCCGCAGTCTACCGTTGCAGGCTACTTGGACATCACAGATGAGAGGAAGACTGGTGTGCCGCCAATCCACCACCTACTGAGCGTCAGTAGTAGATGATATGGAAGCTGTTATCCCCACGCCGTCCATGTGTGGCTCTTCCTCGCAGTCCCTTGGCCATTCCGTGAGAATCTGTTGCAGCCTTGGTTGTCTAATGATCGGAAACCAGAACCTTTCCTTCACAACAACCACCGTTCTGGTCCGCGCAGTCAGCTAAATTCACCTGAGCACTCGACGGACTGTAAGGCCTCCTTTGCTGCAAAACGACGAGTAACAGGCAATGCCAACTTACCTCCCCCACGCAGCCTCCAAGCCATCGTGCTGGCCATCGATCACTGACCTGTGGCATCAACATCATGGCTCACTGAGAGGCGCATCAGTGGTTCGCCGTCGGGCCCCTGAGGCCCATGTATTGGACAACGCTGCGAATCAGCTATATTTCTCTGTGTATTCATCTTGATAGTAAAATGTCATTCCGGATGCCACTGTGTTATTGGGAGCCCACGGTGCCCAACCACTCAGCTCCCCGACCCACAGCGGCCTTGGCCATCCCTGGTCACTACATTTGGTGTCAGGAAATGGTCGTCAGATGCTCTGACACCGCTACATCCTCTGACAGAAAGGCTGTCGGATACTTGGACACCGTTATATCTGGTGACAGGAAGTAGTCATCAGATACTCTGACGCTACTACCTGAAGTGGCAGAGGTATCGCAAATGTTGCTTCGAACGTGGTCTTGAACAAATGCAGAATGTAGTGAGGTGAGCAAATATTTTAATTGTTGGCCTTTTCGATTGTGTGCCCATTCTGTCCGGCTGGTAGCAGGAAGCGACACTCATCGCAATCTTGAAGTTACCCTTGTCACGCAGGAGGAACCTGCTGTTTTAACGTAATTTAGAGGGAACTGCAAACAAACATTTTCTACATCAGTGCGGTGTAAGTTTTGTAACCTGCCAGGGTATGAGCTGCCGTGTACCAAGGCTGTGCCGACCACATTTATTATTTTTATATCATGTGGACATTTGGCACAACATAATTTCAGGTCCCACTGAGGTACTAGATAGCGAAAGGACTAGCGTACATTAATTTTTTGTGAATTTTTTTGCTCAGCTTCTGTATTTGTGTCTATTTGTTGCTGTAAACGGCAGTTGTAGACTGCGCAAAATGTCAAGACACACATGCTGCTGCTAATACGCCGCTTTTGCAGATGAAATACAGGCACTGTTAAATATGAAGGAACGCGTTTCTAAGGAAGAGAAATTTGTTAACAACGAGTGTAGATTTAAGTCTCAGGAAGGCGTTTCTGAAAGTATCTGTATGGAATCTAGCCATGTATGGAAGTGAAACATGGACGATAAATAGTTTGGACAAGAGGAGAATAGAATCTTTCGAAATGCAGTGCTACAGAAGAATACTGAAGATTAGATGGATAGCTCACGTGACTAATGATGAGGTACTGAATAGAGCTGTGGAGAAGAGGAATTTGTGGCACAACTTGACTAGAAGAAAGGATCGGTTGGTAGGACATGTTCTGAGCCATCAAGGGAGCACCAGTTTAGTATTGGAGGGCAGCGTGGAGGGTAAAAATCGTAGAGGGAGACCAAGAGATGAATACGCTAAACATATTCAGAAGGATGTAGGGTGCAGTAGGTACTGGGAGATAAAGAAGCTTGCACAGGATAGAGTAGCATGGAGAGCTGCATCAAACCAGTCTCTGGACTGAAGACCACAATGACAACAACAACTGGATTAGACATTGGAGTTGTGGACAATAGATTATTTTGAGATATTGGGAGAGAAAATAGTTGGACCTTATATAATAATATACTACACTCCTGGAAATTGAAATAAGAACACCGTGAATTCATTGTCCCAGGAAGGGGAAACTTTATTGACACATTCCTGGGGTCAGATACATCACATGATCACACTGATAGAACCACAGGCACATAGACACAGGCAACAGAGCATGCACAATGTCGGCACTAGTACAGTGTATATCCACCTTTCGCAGCAATGCAGGCTGCTATTCTCCCATGGAGACGATCGTAGAGATGCTGGATGTAGTCCTGTGGAACGGCTTGCCATGCCATTTCCACCTGGCGCCTCAGTTGGACCAGCGTTCGTGCTGGACGTGCAGACCGCGTGAGACGACGCTTCATCCAGTCCCAAACATGCTCAATGGGGGACAGATCTGGAGATCTTGCTGGCCAGGGTAGTTGACTTACACCTTCTAGAGCACGTTGGGTGGCACGGGATACATGCGGACGTGCATTGTCCTGTTGGAACAGCAAGTTCCCTTGCCGGTCTAGGAATGGTAGAACGATGGGTTCGATGACGGTTTGGATGTACCGTGCACTATTCAGTGCCCCTCGACGATCACCAGTGGTGTACGGCCAGTGTAGGAGATCGCTCCCCACACCATGATGCCGGGTGTTGGCCCTGTGTGCCTCGGTCGTATGCAGTCCTGATTGTGGCGCTCACCGGCACGGCGCCAAACACGCATACGACCATCATTGGCACCAAGGCAGAAGCGACTCTCATCGCTGAAGACGACACGTCTCCATTCGTCCCTCAATTCACGCCTGTCGCGACACCACTGGAGGCGGGCTGCACGATGTTGGGGCGTGAGCGGAAGACGGCCTAACGGTGTGCGGGACCGTAGCCCAGCTTCATGGAGACGGTTGCGAATGGTCCTCGCCGATACCCCAGGAGCAACAGTGTCCCTAATTTGCTGGGAAGTGGCGGTGCGGTCCCCTACGGCACTGCGTAGGATCCTACGGTCTTGGCGTGCATCCGTGCGTCGCTGCGGTCCGGTCCCAGGTCGACGGGCACGTGCACCTTCCGCCGACCACTGGCGACAACATCGATGTACTGTGCAGACCTCACGCCCCACGTGTTGAGCAATTCGGCGGTACGTCCACCCGGCCTCCCGCATGCCCACTATACGCCCTCGCTCAAAGTCCGTCAACTGCACATACGGTTCACGTCCACGCTGTCGCGGCATGCTACCAGTGTTAAAGACTGCGATGGAGCTCCGTATGCCACGGCAAACTGGCTGACACTGACGGCGGCGGTGCACAAATGCTGCGCAGCTAGCGCCATTCGACGGCCAACACCGCGGTTCTTGGTGTGTCCGCTGTGCCGTGCGTGTGATCATTGCTTGTACAGCCCTCTCGCAGTGTCTGGAGCAAGTATGGTGGGTCTGACACACCGGTGTCAATGTGTTCTTTTTTCCATTTCCAGGAGTGTAATATACTAATATCTTTGCCGATCGTTGTCAAGGTGATTCTGCCAATAAATGAGACGTGAGATATAGTGCTCGTGAAAAGGCTAAATTTGTGCTGAATAGACATTGAAAGAACTCGAACCTATAATTAATATCGTGTCGTGAGGGTTAAGAAGGCTAGACATGGTAAAGTCAGAGATATATTTATGATTTATCAGATATTAGTGGTAAAGGACAGTTTCATGGGAAATCATATCTTTGGTAACAGGAACGCGAAGGAATGTGATACGGACTGACTGTTATTATACCGAAACGATACACACTAGGATCAACTCCTTCTTCATTGATTCCCCAGTGCCATTTCTCATTAATTTAAGAAGTGAACTGTGTCAATAAAACAGAATATATACTAGACTTTCTCTTTGTTTTCTAAATCCCAAAAATCAGCTAGTACCTAGACAATTATATCTGAGAATATTTAAGGGTTATTGAGAAAGGCTGATAATCCTGTTACAAACAGATTATAGGATTTAATGGAGGCATATTGACTACGAAGGTAACTAAATCAAATTATTTACGAAACAAAAATTAGAAAAAAAAATACATTGGAACCCGATTGCTATGTTATTCCCGAATAATAAATAAAATCATTGTTCTTGGATCAGTCATGGTTGAAAGTGTATGAAATACCTCTGGAAATAGAAAACGAGATCAATTCTCAACCGGTAGTTCCCACAATTAGTTTCACAACGTGATTCAAAGATGTTCTATGCCCAACCCACACGGCAGGGAATGGTTCTTAACTAGCCGGACAGAATAATATATATATATATATATATATATATATATATATATATATATACTGTTTGTGACAACGGTGGGTGCGAGATCAGCAGTGTCTTACAATAGCTTACGTTGTGGTTAACAGGTAGGTGCTTACATTTGGCGTGCCTGATAACGTAATTATGGGTCAGGATACAAATTTTGTATAAGGCTTAATGAATCTGCTATATCTGTACTTCATATCCAGAAGTTATGAACAAGCGTGTTCCATACAGAGACTAATGGCAGAGCAGAGCGAATGCGTAGCACAATTTCTAAAACGTTCAGTTATCACGTTAATGACCAACATGATTGTAATACGCCTCCAATACATAGTTTCTGTGAGTAATTCTGAAGCACATACAAAAACTGGCGTATCGCCGTTTGTGGTGGTGAACAGCCGGAAATACCGTCCCCTACTGATGTCTTTATTTCTAAATTAGTACCTATCTATGAACCCGTTAAAAGATTTGCGAAAAGGATACTTGAGAGCTGGTAGAAAGTAAAGCAAACCATCACTAAAGCCTTAGAACGACAAGAACAATTCCATCAGTACGTAGGGGAACTATCTCAATAGTCAATATGCCAGTGGGTGTTAGTCATTAATCGTTACATGGATAAGAGAAAGAGGAATAAATTCTTGACTAAGTGTCAGGGTCCTTGCCAATTCAATGAGTTGACTTCACCAGTGAACGTTAAAGTGCAGTTTCCATCCAAAACGTCTAATGTCCGTATTGAAAGGAATTTTTGACGGATTATCACAAACTACAGCAATGGATTCGGTGTGCATGAAAACGTCTAAGAAAGTCAAGAGGTGTTTAACAAAAGATAAAAATGAAATGCGTGGCGTATCCTATCCACTGAGTTTACAGAAGAGCTAGTAATATTCGAGTTTTTTATCTTATTTCTGGAGCTATTCAATACATGCTTCATTTTTTATTCTTGTAGCACAGACGCTAGTTCCTAAGAAAAGCGGATGGTTGGATGCATTAAGAAAGATATTGAAGACAGTATTGAGAATGCCGGATAACGAGGATGTACAGAAGTTGAACGACAGGACTGGACAAGCACAATTGCAGTAGAACGGCATAGTACGCAGTAGTCGAATTTAAGACAGAGTATTCTGAACACCAAGATGGTACGTGAGTTCAGTGCGGAGTTAGCACAGTACATATAGGATAGAATGAAAACAGTAAACAGCGATTTGGGAAAAATACAGACTCCGTGGAGCATACAAGACGGCAAAATGACAGTATCTAGGTTATTGCGATCATTAGCACATAGATTAAATGATGCAGGAGTGGGAATAGCGTTGTTATGAGAAGTAATTTACTTCGCGGTAAACAGTCACCTTAGTTCTGCACTACCGCCGCCACAGTAATTCTTGGCAGGTGTAACATCCACGAGATAAATTTTTGGCTACAGTGCGACGAAAGGAAATTATGCCTCTAACAGTTATAAACATTATGTATTCGACGTATGAAAAAACAATGAAAACTTATAAATATTAATTATTTATATAATATTCTATGATGTAATTAGACATATCGATGTGTATCATACAAAGACAATGATAATTGTAAATTCCTTTTATGATCTGCGTTTGTCTTCCTTTGTTTTTACCTTTTGTTGGTTGCCTT
This sequence comes from Schistocerca cancellata, assembly GCF_023864275.1. Classification (NCBI taxonomy): domain Eukaryota; kingdom Metazoa; phylum Arthropoda; class Insecta; order Orthoptera; family Acrididae; genus Schistocerca; species Schistocerca cancellata. The sequence continues at coordinate 612,941,804 of NC_064630.1, read as the reverse complement.
ATATAGATTGCGGACGCTTATCAAACTGAGGTCTGTTAAGAAATTGTAATTATTTGTTAATTACTACTTGAAAATAGAGTTCATTATTATTATAACTATGAATGAATAATTATTTGTAACTTTAATTCCTCTCTCAGTAAGCATTATCTGTGTTAATTATTTCTTTCCGCTGCAACGAGCGCAGCCATTGATGATAGCGATTTGTATCGCGTGTTTGTCTGTGTTTTCCTTAGAAACAAATCAAATGTTTGCTTTATGAAGTCTAAATAGTGCGCAATACGAAAGTATATTTTATAGCGTTTAATACGCATTTCAAATATTTACTTATTTGCTCTAACAATAGAAAGTCTCTATCAATTGTCTGCCGCCATCTTAATAATTATCTCATCGGCAAATTCAAATTACTCAACTCTGCAGACATAAATGCCGAACATAATACAAATGTGTAAAAATAAATGTGCACCGGTGGTTCCAAACTCATTTTAATGAAAATAATTCGAATCAGATTGGGAAACTCTAAATGCGACAAATATCAGCCTCATACCTTCATCAAAATGTGTAGTGTAAAGAAGACGGATCCTGGAGATGTACTTTGACTGTGGATTTGCATCAGAAAATATTTAAAGAAAAACTGCATGAAGTACATTAATATTATGTAAACCCCAATAAACCCTTTTACTTCCGGAAACTTCAAAAGCAAGCCTATGTATGAGACATTTCCGAGTACAGTTAAAATTCTGATAATAAAATCCTTTGATAGTGGAAAACAGTAAAACACTCTAAAGTTAATTTGATAGATAAGGACACAGTACTGTAATGTTCCTTACCAGTAACAGTTAAACCCAGATAAATTTGCATCTAAACGTGACTGAGATACGAATTAAGTGGCATGTAAATAAAGATCGCGTACTTTAACAGACGTGAGATTCAAAGTTCCCTCTGATACGCTAATATGAACCAATGGCGAGTAAGTTACTTTTTTGTAATTGGTCGGTGTAAATAACTTTAATGGCGGATGCCTCAACTTGTGAGGCCACATTTCACAGTACAACCCATAAATTCTCCTGTCTAAACTACTGTATATACAAGTCGATGCACACTCTTCAAAAAGACACAACGCATGCAACGACTAGCACAAATACACTGAAAAGTAAAAACAAACAAATGATGGCAATAACTACATTTAGTGGTGGAGTCAACATTCACTGAAGGTGAACAGTCTTTACAATTCACTACTTTTATTTACGAAGCGAAACATTAAGAGATAGTCTATTACAAAGCAAAAAGAAATTAAATTGCTTACAACTGTGAGTTTCTCGAAGAGAGGAATGAGTTTGAGTCTTATCTGTTCTGATTCGGTGTGATGTCGCAGCGGAGGTAGAAGCAGTTAGAAGTGTCTGACATGAGTCCTCTAAGTTCGTTCAGTCGTGTCCTTGGCATTAATATATCCTCTTTCCTTACATCCGTTTTCGGCTAGCGGTGGTAACAAGTTACGTAGCATCCATTTGTCGTAGGCCGGAACAAAGTAATTGTTTATGCAGCACTTGAAGATCGTGTTAGTTCAGCTGCAACTTTCGCACTCGGTAGTCCGTACACCGTATTTAAATTAATATTCAATTTGCTATAATTTGCCAATTACGAAGTTAGACAGTCCATCTACTATTAATATTCATGGTTCACGGCAGCAATTCTCCTACGGAAACAGTCACTTACGTAACAACAGAGTTCACAGTTTCCACATTGGCGGTTAGTGTTTTAGCATTCGTCATATACTGTAGTCGAGAAAATTAGCAATATTAAATTCACAGTTTATGTAACACAGCTCAGTTCTAAACCGACGACAATACTATATGTACACGAGTGCATCGCCGCTGCCACAAGCATCGTTCTGCAAAAACCATCAGCGGTCGCGAATACAACGTCTGTTTAGAACGTCCATCATTAAGTCACATTTCAAACCGTGTCTAACACACGAGAGTCCGGTATTAATATCGTTAAACGCACACCATTACTACACACAATATTTGCTTCCACACCGCCACGTTCACGCAATATCCGCGACTGTCTGCCACACACTGTTCGACCCGACAACTTTTAATACCTCTCTCGCTGCACAGTTCTTACAACACTTCTGCCCATTGCATTCCGTTTCACACAATACATTTCACACAATACAAACTATTTGAAATATCATCAGAAAATAATCTTAGTCTTTATATAAGGGACTCGTACATAAAACAGCGAAGTAAACATAGTCACACTTCATGTTCTACACTATTTACCCAAAGGAAAAATATTCTTCGTCATCAGAAATATATCTATGAAGTACGTGGTAGTAAAAGAAAGGGAATATATATATATATATATATATATATATATATATATATATATATATATATATATATATCGTTATTAGTCATGGCATCACACTATGAGTAGTAATAGTAGAAAATCTGAATTGGAGCATGTAACTGCAATGTACAAGTGGGCAACAGAATCTCTCCACGTCGTAAAAAAATGTTAAAACCTTTTCCCTCTTGACATGAAAAAGAAACATGTACAAAGATTTACACTTAGAATTATTGATTATAGCGATGTGATACTCGAATGTCATTCTCAAGAAACCTCTGGGCGCTTTGAACTACTTATGAATACCTGTGTTCCTTATATTTACGATGTATGAATCTCTGATCATATTTCACCATGATATACACAGCAATCCTGGCAGCGTGGAGACAGGCGCAGTGATATCCATACCATCTGTCTCTACTGTGTTATCGACGAACAGGTCCCTGATATCTTTCTTCTTCGAACTTAATGCTCTTATCTGAACAACATGGCAGAAACACCCATTCCCATCAGAGCAAAATCAGTTCTGTCGCACTATATAGTTCAGCTACTTTCTCGGTCCTTCTTATTAGCAGGAACCCTACTCTGGAATAACCTCCCACATCCTATTAGACAACTGAACAACATCTCCAGCTTCTGAAAACAATTAATGACATATCTGCTTGACCAACAATAAAAATTACCATTGTTCTTGGATGCATTCGCTACCCTCGTACCTCCTTCTTCCCTCCCAATCTTCCTCTTTTCCCAGTATTCTTAGGTGATGCAGTCTCCTTAAATTTACTTTCCCCACAAATCGCTGTATCAGGAAAAATGTATCCTGTACAACTATAAATTCTTTTTATATCGGCCACCGTCATTATCGTTATTGTTGTCATATTTCATTATTATTATTATTACTAATATCACTATTAGTGGCAGCAGCTGTTGCGGTACAGGTACGGTCAGCATTAGCATTATTAGTTCGTGGTCAATACTATTTACTCATATTGCCTCTTCAGACCCTCACATCAAATTAGCATTGTTATTTCTTAGGAAACGTTGATGCAAAAATGGTACTGTATATGTGAAACCCTTGCCCGATGTAAGAGATGGCCTGACGGACCTAATCAGATGCGGTTACACAAGGAAATAAAATAAATTAATGAACAACCTACCTTAACAACATCTTAATCCCGGCCAAATATACTCTTTCGACAAATTAATTGCATACCATGAAGAAAAATATCCATAGGACTAATGCTCTAGGATAGTTAACAGTATCAGGTAAAACGACCACAAAATGTCATAACCAGAAGCATTACGACCAACAATCTTGCCGTGTTTCTTGTAGCAATTGGCATACTTTGCTTTTGCGTTAGCTGTAAAAATAGGTACTCTCTCGACCTACCAGTACATCAGATACATTTCGACTGGTTAACTAAGAAATATCGGAAAGCACAGAATAAGGGAAACTGTAAACTTGTGATAGCTTATAGAGACGGAATTAATATAGCGTAATCATAAAAAGGGTTCACTTCACCGAAACTTACAAATTTTATAAGATTAAGAAACAGAAAAGCACCCGTGCGGTTCAGCACACAAGACCAAAAAAATTGGCGCATTGTACACAGTGTACAGATATGTAATTCAGTGAATAAGAATATTGCAGAGGATAATACGAGGAAAATTCTGGGCCAGTTTTTTGAAGAAGGAGGAATGTTCCACTTCATAACGAATTCAGAGTGCACGGCTTTTTTTTTAATTTAATTGGCGAGCCCATGCCAAGCAGGCCAACCTGGAAATGGTGTGTAGTCGGTATGTCGATATGGCTACAACCAGTGTAGCAGAGTCGAGCGTTGTCACTCAACAAGAAAGCGACGGAAGCAAAAGAGAAAACACCGCAATACATCGCAACAGAATAGTATGAAGTAATGCTCCATAATTCCAAGCACCAGAGGCTCACTGCAAAAGTAACACGGTGGAGAAAGACACGAGCTTGACAACCAAGTATAGAGACAAGGTACACTAACGTGTCCAATAAATCAGAGCATTGCGCTCATCTTCTGTTTAAATAATCTCCCAAAGACATTCAATAGCGCCGCCACATTCTCTCCATCACCAGTACCAGGGAAGATGTAGGTCTATTGAGATTCACCGAAACCACAACAAGCGTTGGGCGCCTCCGGGTGTAGCACTCGACGACTCCCGCACAACCGCTCGGCTCACTGACACCTAGTGGCCTTGGCCAACACCGTACAGCTACAATACTTCGATAAATAACCTTCAAGATCCATTTTAAATGCATATGGGCTCGTTAATACACTTCCCACTTGCACTCAACAAAACAAATAGGAAGTCCATCTAGTAAAGACTGACCTTTAAAGAAATCAACTCACTGAGCCTATGTCCAGTCAAGAAATGGATGAACTGGGTGATGCGGCGACAGAACGTGGAAGGTTGTCGTCATGAAAATCCGCTAATGAAACTACAAATCACGTTGTGAGAAAGTCCATATCTTCTGTAGAAATTAAAATGTCCATGAAACAAAGAGTGCGTTCTGAAAAGGTCCTCCCAACAACAACAAAACTCACAAAGGATGTCAGCGTCATAATGAAAGATATCAACGCAAAATGAAAGTTTCAAAAACTTTCTCTTATTCCGACAACAGAAATGCTACTTGTCGAAGATTAAGTGCATACAGATAAATCTGCAGTGATCCCAGGCTATCATTAACAATCTTGTACAATATGAAGAAAACGAAGTAGATTTAGTATTACTGGCAAAGAGAGAAATACGGAACTGTCAGTTCTAAAAATGGGAGGAAACGTGTCGTGGTAATACTCATTAGCAGTGGATTAAGACCAGTAGTGTTCAACCAGTATTAATATGAGGTGCTGTTGGTAGTAGAAACAAATGAGATAAAGTTATGGACGAATACTTAGATGTCAGGGACTTATTTGTTACGAATGGAGCCAGTGACATAACAGCTTTCTAAAGCAGCAGAGAGGGGAGTGATATTGACCTCAGAATAACAAACACTAACAGGCTGCCTACAGTACATAAATGGGGATGTAACTAGGAAGGAAGCTGTTCATATTATAAAATCATTTGCTTCAGTATAGAGAAACACGAGGCTAAACACAATATAAACTTCGGTTCAAATATATTCATCGCCAAACAAGAGGAATTCAGTGAATCTGATAGTTGACGAGCTCACATGCACACCAAATATTTGCGAACCTCATCGAAATTTACGAGACCAGCCAGCTAACTGAAAGGCAAACAGAAGTGGAAATAATTCTAGATGACTACGAAAGAGTTTTAAAAACTGTCTGCAGTAAAGCTTTGAAAATATATTCTACTTCGCAGCGACACACGCGGAACAAATCAGTTCCCTGGTGGAAAAATGAATGAGGAAAAACACAAATACCGTGAGTCAACTTTATCAAAAGGACAATGATAAGGAACTGAAAGACACTTAGAACACACCAAAAAGACAATACCTCACGGAAAAGAAAGAGTATACAAAGTCTACAGAAAATGTAGAGTTACACCACGGAGATAATATTGAAGGCTAACGCTCGAACCTAAGCCTCTGCACAGAGTCTGTCGTCCACATCTGGAAAAATTAGGTTCACAGCTTTGCAGAAATCGGATAACACCTAAACCTCTAGCTTAGAAGAAACAATGTCTTGCATGCTTAAATATTTTACAAGAACATATGAAGAAATAAAAGAAAACGAGCACCTCAAAGAACTACGGCTGCCATAGAATATATGCAGAACAAGACATTTCTGAAATAATGGAAAGAATGAATGAAAACAAAATCTCTGGATAAAACGGAATCAGCAGCAAACAAAACTCCCTATAATGTTCAGTCTTCTTCGAAAGTATGTCACAGCAGTCACAACACTTGCTTAAAATACGAATTTTGTCTGAAGAAATGGAATGAATCTAGAATACAATCGATAGTAAAACCAGGAAAGGGGAACGATATTGCCGTTACTAAACATCGCCCAATCGTCTTTCTGTATACAGAAGCAAAAATGCCGTAAAATCTACTAAGGAACAGAATCGTGAACTTCGTTTCTTTAAATGACTTATTAAAGAACAATAGACGTAGGTTTTCACCGTAGGGAACAACCGTAGTCTCTTAAGAAGCGGGAAAGAAAGTATTTGTAGACCGTACGATGCATGGCCAATGTTTGTTAACGGTACGTCTGGACGTATTAGGAAACTTCGATGCCGCTTGGTGGTGTAATATTCTCAATGTTGTACGAGAATTTCAGTGCCCTAAAAACTTGTTCCATTTAGTTTAAAGCTATTTCGACGGATCGGTATTTTTGTGTGTCAGCAGACAAGAATGAGGGATAAAGAACCTAAGAATGTAGCCAGCGTTCTTGTTGTGGGTCAGAATACTGGAACATAAAATACAACTCCTTTCTTAAGTTCAGTTACACAACATAAATACAAAAAATCGGCTTTACTGACGATTTGGAAATAACGACGAAAGACAGGAGATCCTTTGCAGTGAGAGGCATCGAGTTACGAAGTATGGAAAATCGAAGAGACGGACAAAAATAACAATATTAATTTCAGTGTGCAGAAATATAAAGACCTATTGATAAGAAAAAGAGCTGGGCACATAAAAAAAGTAAGTATCTCTCTGAACAACGTACATTTGGAGCAAACTGACCAACTAAAAGAGATCTCAAAATAATTACTGATGGTGAGTTCAGATTCAGTGTCCAGATGCATCACGTTGCAGGCCGATGTACAAAACAAACGCACGCACTATAACAATCAGGCAGAGGTTATCAGATGAGCATCAACGCAGCGTAGTCGAATTAAATAAGAAGTTTCTGAGGGACTTCGTTTTGGAAACCAGACAATAAATAAATAAGTGGCCGCAGTGAAGAGGATATAAAAGAACTGGCGATATCAAGAAAAGCATTTCCGAAAATGACAAATTTGTTGACATCAGATTTAAAACGAGTGGTACGCTCTTCTGGAGAAATTTGTCGAGAGAGCAGCCTTATATGGAAGTGAAAATTATGAAAACAGAATCTTGTGAAATGTGGTTTAGAGAAAACCGCTGAAGATTACAAGATTGGTAGTGCGCGTAACTGATTGGAAAGTACTAATCGAATCAGCAAGAATAGATGTATGGCGCGATCTGACTCAGGAACCAAACAGGGGATTTCTTTGCGAGGCTTTAAGAATCATCTGCTGAGGAGTGTACCCATCTCCAGTCTGGATTCATGTTCTAATAAGACGGTACAAATGCAATACATACAAACGAGTGCAGCGATTTATTAATACCAAGATTGCCAAAGCCCACAGAATAGTGTTAAAAGTAAATGCTGTGTATTCTGTCTGGTCTAGCACCAATAATTATTGGAATCAAAGGAAAAAGTGAATGAATTCGATGAACTTAAAACTGAAAATACTAAACAACCACTATAAATTCGAGCTCGTTATAAAAGTTGCCTAATCTGGCTGACATTGACGTTCGTAGATTACATTAGATTAATAGCTCTCCATGAGTACGACACTTCGCAATGATATGGAACATGTCAGTTTAAAAATAAAGTTTATTTACAATCAAGTGTTTTTTGAAGATTACTAATCTATATCTAAAAATTCATCTATTGATTACACGGAGTTGTCTTTCAGAAGTCCTTTTAATTTGTCTTTAAGTTTGGCTGGTTAACTATCAGACTATTGATGCTATCTGAGAAGTGACCAAAGATTTTTGTGGCAACATAATTCATCCCTATCCCTTTCCGTGCAAAGCTGTATTTACCCAAAAGTAGTGAAAATCCTAGTGTTGAAGGTATGCATATTGCTATTGCTGGGATTGATTATTAATAACAAATTTCGTAAGTGAATATATATATATATATATATATATATATATATATATATATATACACTTACGAAATTTGTTATTGCGAAGTTACTTGAATATCCCTAGTTCCTTAAATAAATGTCTGAAGATGATCTTGGCTGGGATCCAGCTATTATTCTAATTACTTGCTCTATTCTGATTACTTCTTCCTTTTATGATGAAGTACCCCAAAATATGACGCCACACGAGAGCAGTGAATGAAAATAGGCACAGTAAGCTATTTTGCTTATATGTTTGTAGCCAAAATTTTCAGTAACCCTAATAGCATAACTAGCTGAACTCAGACGTTTCAGCACATTACCAATGTATTTCTTCCAGTTCAATCTCTCATCAATGCACACACCCAAATATCTGGAATCTTCTGCCGTAGCTACAAATTTCTGTCCAAACTCTATATTTGTTAACAGTGTTGTGCCATCTACTGTACAGAACTGTATACACTTTGTTTTATCAAAATTTAATAAGAATCCATTTGCAGAGAGCCACTTAATAATTTTCTGAAAGACACTATTTGCAATTTACTCACCTAATTCTTGTTTGTTGGGTGTTATTACTATACCTGTATCATCAGCAAGAAGAACTTGCTTTGCGTCTTTATGAATATAGAATTCCAAATAATGTGTATACAATGGCTGGAACTTTAATAGTGGCAACTATTTATTTACAGCTCGTACAAAGTAGATACGTGTTTCAAAGTTTTACTGGCCTTCAAAGTAAACACCAGCATTGGGTATAACCCGTTACCAGCGATGTGGAAGTCGTAGGATACTCTTCACCGTGCCAGTTGTGTTAAAGTTCGAGCGGCGCGGTCTATTGCCCGACGAATTTGTAGCAGTTCTGGTGCGAATGCCGTGCAGTGTTTCCTTCAGTTTAGAAATAGAGTTGAACTTACGAGGGCTTAAGTCAGGGGAGTGCAGTAGGTGGTATAGCACTTAGCAGCCCCATCAGTCGAACACATCAATAACAGCTTGCACTGTACGTGCTTAAGCATTGTCCTGCAAAATGATGGTCAGGTCCTGCAGAAAGTGTCATCACTTCTGTCTCTATGCTGTTCATTTTTGGAACACAACCTACAACTAGCTTAAGCGGAAGCAGGCCAGCTCAGATGAATGAATTGGTACGTGTTTAAAAGCATCCTGTAATTTATTAGAATTTTCAAATGTAAAAATTTCAGTCACTGTTACGAGACCGTTTTTTTTGTAAAGGCTCATGTAGTATATGCAAATTGATAATGAAAGACCCATTTGATCGCGATACTTGACACCGAGGAATATGATAAACAGCTGTACTGGTGATTCTCAGTAAACGGCTAATGCACCCATACTATTCATTTGCTTGTAATTCCAATTTGCATGCCTTGTAGAAGCGACAGAAACCCTTCTAAACAGTGCGAAGGCACGTGGATCGCTATAAGCAGTCGAGTCGACTATCCCTTAGAGCCAGTTCGCTAGGATGGACTGTGGACGGAGAGCCGAGGGTGAATAGCCCACCGGCCATCGGCCATCGCTTTGTGGTGCCACCGTAAGACGTCTAAACACTTTATGCACAAACGCAGATTACGTCTCCTAAGGAGCAAACATTTTACGAGCTGGGAGTAGAGTGAGAAAGCTCGCTTTTTAGCAGGACGCACCATTGTACTCAACACAAAGAAAGTTAGTCCTTCTCCAGAAAGAACTGAAAGCGAGAGACAAACATCTCGAAGACGTATTGGAGTTCCGTAGTCGAGGGCGCTTGAAAATGTGAGACGTTTTGACTAAAAAAAATTTACGCTGTGTAAAAACGGCCGGTATTGGCTAACGTATTAAAATTGTGAGGCAGAAAGAGACACGGGCCGGTTACGACGAATAGCGCCTCTTCGGTCACATACAGTGATGGAGAGGAAAAGAGAGAGAGTGATGAGACTTTTCTCCGTGGAGGATGGTAGGAGGTAAGTTACTGGTTAACAAGCTAGAATAAGGGGACGTTTTGCAAGCAGCAGTCATATCGTGCGGCACTCCGGTGACGGGGAACTGAGCCAATCAGAATTCACTAAGGGACGCAAAACGCGTTAGTGCGAGGTTTCCTTTTAGTTAACATTCGATCAGAATCTACTTCAGCTTCCAACTTGTGATGACTTCAACCCACAGGAAAAATAATTATCAAACTCTGAACTGTGAAGTCATCCAAAATTCTAGTTGGAAAACCACACTCTTTGTTACACTTCTCAATTGGTCACGATCCCACTTTGTTTATGAACTGAAAACCCTAATATTCACGAGAAACTGCTCTGAAATTAACCTGAACCGACAAAATTGTGTATATATTCTCTGAAGACATCTAAGACAATATCTGAAAGAATTTAGAAAAAGTGACAAAACTTCCTGAATCACACACAATACTGTTAATAATTGCATGAAAACTGGGGGGGGGGGGGGGGGGGGGGGGGGGGAAATCACCATACATCTACCCACTTTTGAGTATAACCAGTGTCTCTTAATACTACGACTCGTAGCAATACAGTATCAAAAACTTTTATTATTGGGTAAACAGTCCCTACGTGATTTGACAGCTGACATTTATAATTCACGCTCACGTCAGGAAATGCACCAATACGGGAATAGCAGCTTTTACGTTATTGGTCAGAACGCAAGCAAATATGGTGGTCGCCATAATTTTCGCGCGAAGCCATTTTTCGCGACAAAATACTATTATTAGTCACTGTCATATATCTAGTCTCATAACAATACATAAAACTACATAAAATAACTACAATAATTTTGACGTGCAAGGAGAATTAGTTCTAATGAGAGGAAGAAGTTTATATTTACTGGTGTTTCAACAATGACCACCAGGCAACTTTTAATTCACTGATTGTAGTTTTATTTTCGTTAGCAGAAAGCAAACATAAACTAAACAAAGAATTTATTTGAATAGAGTCTGTAATTCTTATACTTTTAATAGAGAAAGGAAGTTTCTTAGTCAGGGGATAGCGTTCAGCGAAATCTCTTAACTTTTTGTTGCATACGAAGCGTTGCGTTGGGCAGCACGATGTCGGCGGGTTACGATGATGAGAGCAGGATATAGGTAGTTCCGCTGGTTAACCTTCTCCGGCGAAACGCAAATAAAGTTCCGACACAGCTGTATCATTAACCCCGTGGTGATTAACAAACCACAAGAGGCCAGTATATAACCGTTGTTGACATGTCCTCTCTTTCAAAGTACATTACGTAGACATTGCTCGTTTTTACACTGTATGCACTGTCCGTGACGCTATCGTCCATAATTGCACAGTTCGTCACATTCATATAGTCTTAGCCACAAATACACAGTTCATAGAATTGTTCTTGTGTGTGAAGCAGACCGTAAACAATGTCCACTCTGTTCACGCATTTCAAATTTCGACAACGTCACTGAAAGTAATTTATATTGCACAGTTAACTGAAGTCTTCACTTTCACTGGCTTGATAGAATGTGATAGACAACAGTTCCACCACCGAAAACCAATACCAGCAAAGTTCATTCACATAAAAGCACTGTTAGTGTCGGCCACAACAAAGTATTGTTAACGGCGCTTTCACAGTCCGGTTTATTTGCTCTTAAAGTTTGCTGGCGATGGCATTACATACCGCAGTGGTAAAGAGAATTAACAATCTGATAGTTCGGTATCACTGTCCATACAATTACGTATGCTTTTCATAAAACACAGTACTATTTTTCCGCGCACGCTTCACAGACACACCATCCACCATCCCCTCTACTACACAACAACCTTTCGACTATCGAAAATCACTATCGCTGTCCCCTGTCTATAGATGTTATATCGTTATCGTAAATTACATAAATCTTAATAAATGTTATTGACTGCATTTTTCACAATTACTAATATTCCAAAAGAGAACTTTACAAACTTTACCACAAATACAAAGCAAGAAACATCTTTATCCATTGGCAAACGAAATAATCACAATTACATCTTAACATTTAAAAACCACAGTAGAATGTTACATAATCTCAATTAGAAATACCCATATGAACAAAATAAAAGGAATAGAAATCTAAAGAAAATCACGAAAAAAAATTTTATATGTGTAATTAGCAATGCCTTCACAAGCTTCAACTCGATCACCGCCACCAAACTTCGATGCTGAGAGTCGACGTCGGTCTGCCGAGCTGCTTGAGCTGACGTGTTGGAGAAACAAAATTTTCGGGCAGGTCTGCACTTAGCAGCTGGCGAAAATCGTTGGTTCCATCAATGATCGATTCTGCCACTACTTCAGCCTCCATCGGCAATACTATGGTGAGTTCGAGCCGCAACTCGGACATGACGACTTGGGGCATTCAAGTAACCCGGTTACTTCGACCACCACTCTGAAGATTTGTATCTTGTCACCAGTTAACAAATTCCTTTTAACCCCGAACATAGCTGTGACGCGTTCCCTTTTGCATTACTACAGGGTGGTCCATTGATAGTGACCAAATATGTCACGAAATAAGCATCAAACGAAAAAACTAAAAAGAACTAAACTCTTCTAGCTTGAAGGGGAAAACCAGATGGCGTTATGGTTGGCCCGCTAGATGGCGCTGCCATAGGTCAAACGGATATCAACTGCGGTTTTTTTTTAAATAGGAACCTCCATTTTTATTACATATTCGTGTAGTACGTAAAGAAATATGAACGTTTTAGTTGGACCACTTTTTTCGCTTTGTGATAGATGGCGCTATAATAGTCACAAACATATGGCCCACAATTTTAGAAGATCAGTTGGTAACAGGTAGGTTTTTTTTAAATTAAAATATAGAACGTAGGTGCGTTTGAACATTTTATTTCGGTTGTTCCAATGTGATACATGTACCTTTGTGAAACTATCATTTCTGAGAACGCATGCTGTTGTGACTACCTATAAATACCATATTAATGCAATAAATACTCAAAATGATGTCCTTCACCCTCAATGCAATTGGCAATCGTGTAACGACATTCCTCTCAACATTGGGTAGTTCGCCTTCCGTAATGTTCGCACATGCATTGACAATACGCTGACGCATGTAGTCAGGCGTTGTCGGTGGATCATGATAGCAAATATCCTTCAACTTTTCCCACACAAAGAAATCCGCAGACGTCAGATCGGGTGAATGTGCGGGCCATGGTATGGTGCTTCGACGACGACCAATCCACCTGTCATGAAATATGCTATTCAGTACCACTTCAAACGCACGCGAGCGATGTGCCGGGCATCCGTCATGTTGGAAGTACATCGCCATTCTGTCATGCAGTGAAACATCTTGTAGTAACATTACGTAGGAAATCAGCATACATTGCACCATTTAGATTGACATAGATAAAATGGGGGCCAATTATCCTTCCTCCCATAATGCCACACCATACATTAACCCGCCAAGGTCACTCATGTTCCACTTGTCGCAGCCATCGTAGATTTTCCGCTGCCCAATTGTGCATATTATGCCGGTTTACGTTACCGCTGTTGGTGAATGACGCTTTGTCGCTAAATAGAGCGCGTGCAAAAAATCTGTCATCGTCCCGTAATTTCTCTTGTGCCCAGTGGCAGAACTGTACACGACGTTCGAAGTCGTCTCCATGCAATTCCTGGTGCGTAGAAATATGGTACGGGTGCAATCGATGTTGATGTAGCGTTCTCAACACCGACGTATTTGAGATTCCCGATTGTCGCACAATTTGTCTGCTACTGATGTGCGCATTAGCCGCGACAGGAGCTAAAATAGCGACTTGGGCGTCATCATTGGGTGCAGGTCGTGGTTCACGTTTCACATGTGGCTGAACACTTCCAGTTTCCTTAAATAACGTAACTATCCGGCGAACGGTCCGGACACTTGGATGATGTCGTCCAGGATACCGAGCAGCATACATAGCACACGCCTGTTGGGCATTTTTATCGCAATAGCCATACATCAACAGCATATCTACCTTTTCCGCAATTGGTAAACAGTCCATTTTAACACGGGTAATATATGACGAAGCAAATAGCGTCCGCACTGGCGGAATGTTACGTGATACCACGTACTTACACGTTTGTATCTATTACAGCGCCATCTATCACAAAGCGAAACAAGTGGTCCAACTAAAACATTTCTATTTCTATAAGTAGTACACGAATATGTAATAAAAATGGGGGTTCCTATTTAAAAAACCGCAGTTGATATCCGTTTGACGTATGGCAGCGCCATCTAGCGGGCCAACCATAGCGCCATCTGGTTTCCCCCTTCAAGCTAGACAAGTTTCGTTCTTTGTAGTTTTTTCGTTTGACGCTTATTTCGTGAGATATTTGGCCCGGTCACGATCAATGGACCACCCTGTATATGTTTTCCGTTAACATCATGACAACCCTGTGCACTTCGCATTGTAATTAATTACATGTACGACTATTAAAATTCCCCCCCGCCCCAACCACGACTCGCTGTGTCAGATATGCCAAGGTCTTATTACGTTAGTGTTGCCACAGGTTTCCATTTGTTTATCAGTCATTTTACTGGAATAACTCAAAGTAATTTTAATTTGTGTGTCATTTGGCAATCATAAGCTTGACCCGTCACTTTATTTTCGAGCGTACACTTGTATATTTGTGCGGCATCTCCCAGGATTCCAATTCATCAAGATCAAACTTAGAAAATTCCGAACATCTCGCAGCATCACGAATTACAAAACAAACTCTGCACTAGCTTTAGGGCAGTAATCACTGTAAGACAAATTATGCAATATATAAGATATTGTTTTTTTAGCTACAACAAAGACCGTAAGTAATTAAACCAACAGATATAGTACCACTCTATGTAGTGGAACATCTTAATAAAGAATAATAATAAGAAGAATGATTCTCACTATATTACTATTATTACTATTATTATTACAATCCCAGTTGGAAATAAACTTCACTTAACCAGTGATCCTGGTGCAGCAACGGTAGTCAATTAATCCAAAAAGAGGAAACAGTCACTGTTCTCATAATCTGACTAATGCAAAGTTCGCTACTTTAAGATAATCTTAAGATGCGCCAACCGCGTGAAACGCGTCAATAGCAATAAAGCCTTTTGCAACAGAGACAATTTATTCTTTCTGGAACCAGTTGGAAATATCTGGCAAGAGATTTCCTGTTGCATTCGCTTAATAACCAAGCAAAATCTCCCAAAACCCTTCCTCAGAGCATAGGATTAAAACTATTTGAATTTATTTCTGTGTCATTTTTCCCCTTTCTAACATTGAAAATAAAAGTAATTCCTAGAATGCGAAACAACGTCAAGAGACAACAGTGATTAATGTAGTGTGGAGCTGCATAACATTTTTGTATACTTCAGGCCCGCGAGGACGTCCTCATTGACATTTCAGCTACACTATAGATCACCCAATTGAAAGAAAGATGAAAATGCAGCTAGATTCTTCTGTAGATAGACAACATGAATTGATGGAATGAATTAAATTGAGAAAAAAATTAATGCATGCAGACTGTTGTTAACCAATGAAAATTGACCAATCGAATCTTTTAAGAGAAATATTTTGATTCTGCCACAGATGTGCAATGCTCTTCCCTTTTTTGGAGGTCTAGTCGTTTAAAATGAAATTATTAATCTGTCATTTTCATTGCAATTGAGGTAACATTACGTACCCAAGTGCAACACGTTTCTTCCTTACCGCAGGAAGAACGAAATACATCCGGCCTTTCGCCGACCTACTTCAGCAAATTTCATCCGCCAAATAGGAACGCCACAGCGGGCGTCGTAAATTCTTGAGGCAATTCTCTTAGGCAACGTCTCACATAGGGGCGCTCGTGCTTACAAACTGCCGCATATGATGGTTTCTACGTATTCGCCTCGTTTCCTCCTTCGCCATTTACAAACTATCCTCGTCACTTGGTTTTTCGTGCCTTGAAGCTACTCACAACACAAAATGTTGGATAGCGACTTCTTCTTTTAGAGAAGCCGTCCAATGTAATACCAATGATTCCCTCAAACGACGGAAACTACAAGATATAAAGTGGTTGGAACTGTAAGCTGAAGCAACTAGCCTTCAAATCGCCTTTCTGTTACATATAAAGAAATTATCTCATGAGTTAGAACACATGAGTTTCGAAAATCCTGAGTCGCAAATATATGAAATGAGTAAATAAAGCAAGACAAAACGGGTTTTGTATGGAAATACTCCAACACCCCCCCCCCCCTTCCCATCAAAAAGTGGTTGAAATGTATTTACAACTCTCACGGCGTATAAAGCATCAAACACCATTCCAGAATTTTCTACACTCATGATATCGAGATGTAATTCGAAAATTCACATAACAATTTCTCGGAAATATAATTCAGAAAAGGTATAAATATTGGACTCTGTTAACGAAGGTACGAGCATATGGTATAAAGTCACAGATATGTCAGTGGCTCGACAACTTCTAAAAGGATGGAACGCAGTATGTTGTCCTCGACGGCGAGTGTTCATCAGAGACAAGGTTCAAATGGTTCAAATGGCTCTGAGCACTATGGGACTTACCAGGTATGGTCATCAGTCCCCTAGAACTTACAAGGGAACCTCCCCATCGCACCCCCCTCAGATTTAGTTATAAGTTGGCACAGTGGATAGGCCTTGAAAAACTGAACACAGATCAATCGAGTAAACAGGAAGAATTGCGTGGAACTATGAAAAAATAAGCAAAATATACAAACTGAGTAGTCCATGCGCAAGATAGGTAACATCAAGCACAATGTAAGCATAGGTGCGCCGTGGTCTCGTGGTTAGCGTGAGCAACTGCGGAATGAAATGTCCTTGGTTCAAGTCTTCCTTCGAGTGAAAAATTTACTTCCTTTATTTTCGTAAAGTTATGATCTGTCCGTTCGTTCATTGACGTCTCTGTTCACTGCAATGAGTTTAGTGTCTGTGTTTTGCGACCGCACCGCAAAACCGTGCGATTAGTCGACGAAAGGACGTGCCTCTTCAATGGTGACCGAAAACATTTGATCGCAAGGTCATAGGTCAACCGATTCCTCCACAGGAAAACACGTCTGATATATTCTATACGACACTGGTCACGGCATGTGCGTCACATGACAGGAATATGTTGTGGACCAACCTAACTTGTACACTTGGCGAATGGGTAAAAAGATTCTTCTACCTTTCCCGATTTAGGTTTTCTTGTGGATGTGAAAATCACTCCCAAAAAGTGATGAAAACATAAGAGTTTGTGACATAAACTGAAAACAAAAAATTAAAATTTCCACTCGAGGGAAGACTTGAACCAAGGACCTCTCGTACCGCATCTTCTCACGCTAACCACAGGACCACGGCGTTCCTGAACTCACCCTTTCCTCGATTTTGCTTATGTTGCGCATGGACTACTAAGTTTGTATATTTTACTTATTTTTTCATAGTTCCACATAACTTCTTCCTGTTTTCTCGATTGATCTGTGTTCAATTTTTCAAGGTCTATCCACTGTGCCAACTTAGAATTAAATCTGAGGGGGGTGCGATGGGGAGGTTCCCTTGTTAGAACTACTTAAACCTAACTAACCTAAGGACATCACACAACACCCAGTCATCACGAGGCAGAGAAAATCCCTGACCCCGCCGGGAATCGAACCCGGGAACAGAGACAAGGGTACCGTCAGGAGTGTCCCAGGGAAGTGTGGTAGGACCACTGTTTTTCTCTGTATAAATAAATGATTTGGTGGACAGGGCGGGCAGCAGTCGTTTGTTGACGATGCCCTGATGCACGGTAAGGTGTCGAAGTTGAATAACTGTAGGAAAAGATTAGACACAATTTTGGGTCGCGGTGATGAATGGCAGCTAGCTCTAAATGAGGAAAAATGCAAGTTAATGTGAAGGAGAAGGAATATTAAACTTGTAACGTTCGGTTAGAGTATTACTAGAGCCCTAATTTACGCCGTCAGGGCGTTTAAATATCTGGGCGTAGCGTTGCAGATCCATATGTGGTAGAACCAGCTTGTGAGAACTGTGGTAGAGAAAGCGAATGGTCGACTTCGGTTATTGGTAGAATTTTCGGAAAGAGAGGTTCATCTGTAAAGGAGACCGCATAAGGGATGTTGGTGCGAGTGCTCGAGTGCCTGGGATCCGCTCAAATTGAAGGAAGTCATCGAAGCATTCAGAGGCGGGTTGCTATATCTGTTACCGGCAGGTTCGAACTATACTCAGTGAAGGAGATGCTACGGAAACTCAAATAGGATTCCCTGAAGGGGGGCGACTTTCTTTCAGAGAAACACTATTGAGAAATGTATGAATGCAGAGTCTCGCGGCGATAACATTGAATAAAATGTTCTCGGGTTTCCAACCGCGTCAATTGCTTAAAACTACACGAGCTTTCGGCTAAGCACTCCTTGGCCATTATCAAGTGGGCTGTTGGTGCGCCCTTATATACTCAGTCGTGGCTCGAACTAATGGCTTCTGGGACAGTTTAATAAAGGAAGCAATTGAAATAGAAATTACCACAAACGCCCTGAATAGAGACGGTGGCTTGCAGCTCAGCGCTGCGTGGGATCCAGCGATCGCGCGGTTGAAGAGGGCACATCGAACGCCGACTCAAAACATACCCATATATAGCAATGTCACGGGCTCCAGTGACGTCATAGCCGGCAGCTAGCGTATATAAGGGCGCACAAACAGCCCACTGGTAGTCATACCACTTGACAATGGCTAAGGAGTGCTTGGTCGAAAGCTCGTGTAGTTTTAAGCAATTGATGCGGTTGGAAACCCGAGAATATCTTATTCACTATTGAGAAAATTAAGAGAACGGGCATTTGAACCTGATTGCCGAACGATTCTACTGCTGCCAACATACATTGCCCTTAAGGAGCACGAAGATAAGATACGAGAAGTTGCGGCCAATACGGAGGCATATAGACAGTCGTTATTCCCTCTATTTGCGAGTGGAACGGGAAGGGAAATGTCAAGTAGAGGTACAGGGTACCCTCCGCCACGCACTGTACTGTGGTTACGGAGTATCTATGTAAATGAAGATGTAGATGAAAATTTACAGAAACCAGAATGCAAAGTCGAAAGATATGAAATTCAGACAATTGTTCTGAAGGGACTAGGACTCTGCCGCAACCACTCATCCTTCTTATCCAAACTATACCCTAAGGAAACAGTGAAGGCAAGAGAAGAGGGATTTGAAAGAGGAATTAAAGCTCAAGGAAAGGAAGTAAAGACTTTAAAGTTATCCAGTGGCACTGTAGTTCTTTCAGATACTGTAAAGGCCATGGAAATCAACTAATCTGAACGGATAATGTTTCGAAAACGGGTTACGAGAGGAACATCAACGAAAGTAAACCGTACGTAATACAGTCGAGTTAAATCAGGAAGGTATTCTGTGAGGAAATGGGCGACAAAATGCACAAATGAGCACTTGGAAGGAGGAAACGAACTGTGGAGGGAAGCCAACGTTTGACTATCTTCAGCTGTTTCAAGTGCATGTAGGTTGCAGGAGTGACGCAGACATTTGTAGTATCGCGCACAGCTGTGTGAAACCAGTCCTCAGACTGAAGATCACACAAAATGATGAGCTCACACCAATCCCATAATTTAGGTCATCTGAAGTGGTAAAAGTAGAAACACAAAGAAACTCACTTAACAGCAGGTGGTGAAATCTAATTCACAAATGCTTCTGAAATTTACGTTTTCCCATTTTTTTTACGTTACTAATGAAACAGGAGATTTGTTGCCACCTAATGATTTACTACATCTAGCATTGATCTGGGGTTGAGAGGTTGTGTTATATTATTTCAGTGATATCATAATCGAGTCGTATTTACAAAGAACTTCTTCATACCGGCACTGGAACACAGTTGACGTCGACAGGTTCTGTCGTGGACAAATCAGGAAATGATACTGGCCACGTGTCCTAACATCAAAGCCGGCCGCTGTGGCCGAGCGGTTCTAGGCACGTCAGTCCGGAACCGCGCTGCTGCTACAGTCGCAGGTTCGAATCCTGCCTCGGGCATGGATGTGTGTGATGTTCTTAGGTTAGTTAGGTTTAAGTAGTTCTAAGTCTACGGGACTGATGACCTCATTTGTTAAGTCCCATTGTGCTTAGAGCCATTTGTACCATTTGAACCTAACATCAAGCAACCGGTGCGCTGAAGCACTGTGTGGACGTACATTGTCCTATTGAAAAAAGGCACCACAACAATGTCATATTCGAGGTAACTCATTAGGACGAGGGATGTATGTGACGTACCATTGTGCCATCGGAGTTCCTATAGTCACTACCAGCCTTCACCTGGGGTCATACCCGATGGCTCTCCACACCGTGACGTCAGGAGTAACACCGCTGTGTCTCTCCAAACCCCTGGAAGAATGGGATCTTCCTTCCGGTCTCCACCATAGTTGTCGACGGTGGTCATCCGAGGTAGTGCATAACAGCGGTTCATCGCTGAACGCAATCGAACGCCAATACATGCTTCCTGGTCAAGGTACCGCAGAAACGCAGCCAGCTGTGTTGTGGTTTTAACGTCAGTGTATGAATCAGACGGTTATAACTTAGTCTGGTTGCTGCTGGTCTACTATCAATGGTACAAAATAACACAGCATATTGCAGGGAATCTATTATTTGTTCTCGAATGTCAGTTCAAGATGTGAAAGTGTTACCACGTGCTTGGTGCGTAATACGGCGATTCTGTTACAGCATCTAGTCAGCGTCACATAAGAGTACGCCACAAATCTGGATAAAGACAATAGACCCGTTTCAGAATCCGACAGGTGCTGATAACGAAGTGTCGCACGAGTACATGGCACGAACAAGACTAAAGGTCTACATGCCTCATAGAATTGCTAACCTTTTGATTTACATAGCCGCCGATGTTGTGTACGCGAACAAAGTTGCGTTGATCATGTCTTTTGCGTGTTTCACGTTTGTTAATTTGGCGTTCTGGAAGTGAAAAGTGGACTATAAGCAGTACAGATCATGTGAGAATGGAAGCTTTTGCAGCGTGACATAGTGAAGAATGCTATAAAGATTACAAAGGGGAAAAACACGCATGAAGACGTATTGCATCGAATCAGGAAGAAAAGAAATACGTGATGCGACCTGACTAAGAAAAGTTACAGTATCATGACGAATTGAAGAATTGTTAAAATGGAAGGTTAGGACTGTAGAGGAAAGCTACACTTGACTGTCGTAAGCGGTTTCAAGAGCATGAATAATGCAATAATTACGCTGGCATTTGGAGTATCGTGGAGAGCTGCATGAAGCTAGTCTTCGGACTGAAGACCACACAACGCGATGAGCTCGCACCAATCCCACTACATCTAGCGTTGATCTTACGATGATCTTCTGTTGAAGAGAGAAGGAGATATATACGTTACTAGCGAACCACAATGGCTTCGCATGGGTGGCATTAAGCATCGGCTAGACGATATTTTTGGCACAGAGATAGTAAATTATATAGACAAACCTTGCACGTGACTCAAACTACTCAAAACTGTGTCAGAATCACTGCAGTTGTTTCTGAGGTTAACGATCACTTATGAAAGTAAACTGCGGTGGAGCAATTTAATTTATAATCTGAATGCATAGATTTGTGAGCATGAATCCCACGATAGCAAAAGAAGTGCAACTTTTCCACCAAACATGTAGGAAACAGAACTTCCGATATGCCTGTAGAAAAATCTGAAATCATGAACACTTTTAACAAGAAGCTAGTTCTCTGGCAATAAAATAATTACTATGTAAATTGAAGTTGGATGCGGGAGAAAGGAATGTAAAAGGAAAGAACTAACGATGT
The DNA here is from genome assembly GCF_023864275.1 of Schistocerca cancellata. Classification (NCBI taxonomy): domain Eukaryota; kingdom Metazoa; phylum Arthropoda; class Insecta; order Orthoptera; family Acrididae; genus Schistocerca; species Schistocerca cancellata. Next base: position 612,919,828 of record NC_064630.1, on the reverse strand, counting down.
CAGTTGCATCGGGATGAAGGAGCATCAAGTCGCACACTCGGTAGCCGCTATCGATGCATATTTTCTCGGAAAAGAACATTCCAACGACTAGAGAAGAATCGGTACTAATAGTGGAAAATGCGTGGATCATCTGCTCACTGCAGCAACAATCTAGCTCCGGGATGGGTTAAGAAAAACACTGCAAAGAAAATTAGAAAAAAGTTGTGCGTGTTAGGGATTGCAGACAACTGCACAATGTCATTCATTGAGGAACTGCCAATAAGCAAGAAATTTTTCCTCGCCATCAGCAAAAAGTATTGAACTGCGTGTTCACACATAGACTTCGCGAAGTTGGCCTCCGTTTGTGGGAAATACCCGAGCCCAAAAAAAAAGACGAAGTGAGGAGTTATCTGATGAGGAGTCGTATAATTAATAAAGGCCAGCATCTGCAGCGCCAAGATCCGGCTATCTATCACCGATTTGCACACCAGGCGATCCTCGTCCGTGTCCAGGACACCACAGGCTATACACTGTGGAGTTTCTGCTAGGAGAATCCCGAAGGCGAACCTCCACATTTGCTTCCCATTGACTATTGTATCATGCAGACTGAAGGTCAGTGCAATATAAGCAGCGCACAGCGACCACCACACTGCGCTCCAGTCGACTTGGGATGCTTGCCCTCATCCACATACTGTGTCCCGTTTTGTTGAAGAAAGCCACAGATCGCTTTCGTGAACATCAATCGAGTTTGCAGTATGGACGTATCACGGTTTGAGAAAAAAAAAAGCGGAAGCAAAAGAAAGGGCTGAGAGAGAGTGTGGAGCAACACGGTCTCCAGCAACTTGCTGGTGAGGCTCGCGGGACAACGGTGCCACAGCATCATTTGAGGCCTGACGAAGATGGTTATCGAGCTTTCAAGGACATGGTACAGGTCTAAGCTTTCTCTGCCTCCTGGAAGGGTGGGGGTCTCGTTCCGAATCTTGAACAGCAAGCGTTGGAAAACGTTTGAACTCAGTGTTGCTGGCATTCGGTGGGCAATGGGTGGCGGAGTGGGGAGTGTCTGTACCAAAAAATGGTTCAAATGGCTCTGAGCACTATGGGACTTAACTGCTGAGGTCATCAGTCCCATAACTAACCTAAGGACATCACACACATCCATGCCCGAAGCAGGATTCGAACCTGCGACCGTAGCGGTCGCGCGGTTCAAGACTGTAGCGCCTAGAACCGCTCGGCCACCCCGGCCGGCTGTCTGTACCACGCTGGGTTATGTGACGCCACTAATACCTGGCGCCCGATGCAGAAAATCGAGGGCTCTTAAACGGTGACATAGAAGCCCATCTCCTAATTGGGACAGTAGGCACCACCACTTGAGGGGAATAATGCGCGCCAGATCAACCCTGAAACAGAGTCCTAAGCATCGCATTGTAGTACCTACACGTAATGGAAAAGCGCTGTCCTCAAGGAGCCCCAAGCACATAGCCGTTAACGTAGCTACCTGAAACTTCGCCGTAGGGGTAATCCATGCCAAGGAGTCCAGGACCTCAGCACCACGACGAAGAACGAGGGCGAGATCGTACACATAAACAGTACAGCAAAACGTAAACCGAGAGACATCCCAGACAGGTGTCGAAGGAGACTGCAGAGCGACGGTGCCATGGAGAAAGCATACAACAGTGCAGATATCGGACAGCTTTGACGCACCGAACAACGGGTCAACAGTAGTCGTTGTAGAGAACACGGGACGTCGCTCTCCGAAGGACATCGACATTAGTATCAGGCTATCAGGGTATCCCACATCGCGAAGAATACTTAATTGGAGATATGGCAATACTGTGTTGTAACAACAAAAAATGGTTCAAATGGCTCTGAGCACTATGGGACTTAACTGCTGTGGTCATCAGTCCCCTATAACTTAGAACTACTTAAACCTAACTAAACTAAGGACATCACACACATCCATGCCCGAGGCAGGATTCGAACCTGCGACCGTAGCGGTCACGCGGTTCCAGACTGTAGCGCCTAGAAACGCACGGCCATTCCGGCCGGCCGTTGCAACAACAGGTTGGCACTGACGTGACATGTTCATCATAGAGTGATCCAAGGTGTCTGATAGCAGTCAGTGTCATCCGGAAAGGCAGCTATATAGAGATACGGAAGAGTGCAGGTGGTGGACATCAGGCTGTAACTGGTCTCACCAATTCTTCCAGACACAATTACCAGTCCATGTAGCAGCTATCTGTTTGTATCCCCCTCCACCCCCTTGCAGTAGGAATCGGTAGCGTCCAGATGTGCTGCATATCGCTACAATAGTCACTGCCTCTGGCCACAGTTCTCTCCCTGCTCTGTCTCTGACCTCTATGGTTTTCGCCACTAGTACACACCCAGCGCCCAGCTTACGACGACACTTGCTCTATCTAAGGCTTACACTTTCAAAACAGGAGTGCATCGACAAATCGACACCTAAGAAGAATACACTACTGGCCATTAACATTGCTACACCACGAAGATGACGTGCTACAGATGCTAAATTTAACCGACAGGAAGAAGATGCTGTGATATGCAAATGATTAGCTTTTAAGAGCATTCACACAAGGTTGGCGCCGGTGGCGACACCTACAACGTGCTGAAATGAGGAAAGTTTCAAACCGATTTCTCATACACAAACAGCAGTTGACCGGCGTTGCCTCGTGAAACGTTGTGTTGATGCCTCGTTTAAGGAGGAGAAATACCTACCATCACGTTTCCGACTTTGATAAAGGTCGGATTGTAGCCTATCGCGATTGCGGTTTAACGTATCGCGACATTGCTGCTCGCGTTGGTCGAGATCCAATGACTGTTAGCAGAATATGGAATCGGTGAGTTCAGGAGGGTAATACGGAACGCCGTGCTGGATCCCAACGGCCTCGTATCACTAGTAGTCGAGATGAGTGGACGTTACATTTCAGATGTGTTACGACCCGTGGCTCTACCCTTCATTCAATCCCTACGAAACCCTACATTTCAGCAGGATAATGCACGACCGCATGTTGCAGGTCCTGTACGGACCTTTCTGGATACAGAAAGTGTTCGATTGCTGCCCTGATCAGCCCATTCTCCCGATCCGTCACCAATTGAAAACGTCTGGTCAATGGTGGCCGAGCAACTGGCTCGTCACAATACGCCAGTCACTACTCTTGATGAACTGTGGTATCGTGTTGAAGCTGCATGGGCAGCTGTACCTGTACACGCCATCCAAGCTCTGTTTGACTCAATGCCCAGGCGTTTGAAGGCCGTTATTCCGACCAGAGTTGGTTGTTCTGGGTACTGATTTCTAAGGATCTATGCATCCAAATTGCATGAAAATGTAAGCACATGTCTGTTCTAGTATAATATATTTGTCCAACGAACACCATTTTATCATCTGCATTTCTTCTTGGTGTAGCAATTGTAATGGCCAGTAGTGTACTTTCAGTACAATAACCTCGATCCAGACGGATAGTATCATCTACGATAAAGAAATATCGCCCAAATACACCTCTCAAAAGTCGCACATGACACTGCTCAGCCACAACGTTGTAGCTCTGGTCGTATCTCCAATCAGCAATGGTGACGGGAAACTCCGTGCACATTTGAAACATTAAATCACAACCGCCACTACAACAATATCTACCCTCATCTTCCTTTCGAACTGACTACAGATCGTATTCAGAATGGATGTGCGGCGATGTGTAGAAGGACCTTACCTCCATTCACTTTTGCATAAACCTGATATTTTTAGCTCTGCAATGAACAAGGTCCTCTCTGTACAGCCATGATCAAAGGTACACACCTACTACTGTATAGATCAATATCTCTGATCCCGGATACACAGTTAGTTCGGAAACTGCGACCATAGAGACCTCTGAAATATCGTATACGATTTGACAGACCAACGTCTCTTCATCTGTAAGCTGTAATAATATTCCTCGAATCGCCAATGTGCATGTGTGCCGCCATAAAAACATGTAGGTTTGCAAGGATAAGACAAATACGTGCAGAATATCATTCTGCACATTAACGGAACATGATTTACCTTTCAGCTGTAACAATATTCCTTGAAACCCCAACGTACATGTGTAGGATCGCGAATGCATTAAACGTGATGTGGGTCCGCGTACCTTTAGACGAATGCGTGAAGAGAATCATTCCCAGATTAACATCGGATTAATCTGTAAATGGCACATATAACCCTTTATTTATGCTTCAGTCTCTATAAATTCTGTCTTTCATAACGTTGTCAAGATTAGACAGCTGCTCAAGATACAAACGCTGAAAGGACTCGAATATGATCCGCCTGTCTAGCTCGTTATGGTCCCTTGCCTATTCGAACAGAGCGCTCTCCTTTCCTGCTAAGTTACTAATATTTCGCGCGTTGCGACCACCTTGTGGTCATTTTCAGATTATTTACAGTGACTGTCCGCTGCTGACATTTTCCTGACAACGCTTACCTTTCGTACACGAGTGTAAATTACACTGTGGTAAATACCATCTACTCTATTTAGCCCCATAAAAATTCTTCCAAACATAGCTGATATGGAAAATCTATACTGTTGTCGACAGTTTCTATTTCCAAAAGACTTCATCACCACAGGAAGTTTTTCAGTCACAGTACTCGCGTGGATATGTATATGACTTTCACCCACCCTATCTTTTATGACCCAGAATCAAACTGAAGATCACAACCCGCTAATTTCATATTGTCCCTCAGATATAATGTCACATTACTATGGGGTAGGACCAACAGAAAAACTTGCATAGGGAACCCAAACTACACAGATAATTAATGAAAACATCTTGGTTCTGTAACCTTGAATCTTTCTAAGATGACAATTGTGTCATGTGTTATTTCACAGGCGGAAGAACAAAGTTATCTATTTTTAACAGTGGAGTAAATTCCAAACTATATGTTTGTGATAAATGATCTACAAGTGACGTAGTTGACGTAAACTGTGCAATGTCACAAGAGGTAAGGAAATATTTATTGCAACAAAACGTAATCCCTGTGAATATATACAATTTTATTCTTTGTATCAAAATGCGAAATAAAATGAAGAAGTTATCCACTGAATCAGCGAGGAAACATATATGGAAAACTCAATCCGTAAGAACGGGCAGTGTAACACAACATGTGTTAAGATGGCTCTGAGCACTATGGGACTCAACTGCTGTGGTCATAAGTCCCCTACAACTTAGAACTACTTAAACCCAACCAACCCAAGGACATCACACACATCCATGCCCGAGGCAGGATTCGAACCTGCGACCGTAGCGGTCGTGCGGTTCCAGACTGTAGCGCCTTTAACCGCTCGGCCACACCGGCCGGCCATGTGTTAAGATATCATGCTAAAACTTTCATGGAACGATTGGACTACAAGGAATTTGTTAGTACTCGAGTTGCGGCGATGTGTAGAAGGACCATACCTCCATTAACTTTTGCATAAACTTGATATTTTTAGCTCTGAAATAAACAAGGTCCTCTCTGTACAGTCATGATCAAAGGTACACACATACTACTGTATAGATCAATATCTCTGATCCCGGATACACAGTAGGTACTAGTTCTAAATACCCAAAAACATTTGACACTGTGGATGCGTATAATTGGTAAGAAACTGTGCTTTGAGCACGGAGCTTGTGAATGGAATTTAAAGCTGTTGTCGAATGTAGTTCTCTAGCTTATATCACAGTCATTGAATCACACCATATCATAACACCACATGTCGGGAAGCGCACCTGTGCTGTCAACTTAGGCCACCATACAAACAAAGAAACTAACAGAGATAAGTAATTAATAAATATGATTAAGGATTCAGGACTTTATGATAATGAACAGCCTACCGCAATACTCAACTTTGATATCAATTTTATTTCGAGTTCTTTTAATTCTCAGTAATAGTTCAACCTGCCAATAAAAAATTTGGGAGACAAGAGAGATTTTTATAATTGCTCCTGAAGTACCGAGGAACTGAAATCTGGAAAAGAGTTTTGTCTGGGAGAGTTCTGAGAGGAGTTTTCAATATAATCACAGTGGCGGCAACCGCTAAAACACTTTCTAAGTTTTAAATGATTCCTTCTTCTTCCAGGAGGAGCCGTGACAACACCGTGAGAACCACTTTTCCGATAGTTGTGAGTGAGCCAGAGTGTGAAACTTCTGTAGAGCGTAGACATGCGGAAGGCAACTGTGTGGTAAGGCTGCTGACCCAGCAAGACAAGAAAATGTGCGTCAACAGCACCGGCCAGCAGCCCCGAAGGCAGCCAAGGCGAGCATGATCGCACCGGAGAGCCCGGGCTCCCAACAGCAGAGTCTTGTCAGAACAGAGGCGAGCAGCAAGAAATTCCAGAATGAAGTTTTCATTCCGTAGCGGAGTGTGCGCTGATATGAAATTTCTTGGCACACTGGAACTGTGTGTCGGACACAGATTCGAACTCCAGACCTTTGCTTTTGGCGGGCAAGTACTCTACCGGCTGAACTATCGAAGCAAGACTTATGACCCGTACTCACAGCTTTTCTTCCAGCAGTATGAAATGAAACACAAGGCGGCTTATGGGAGCTCCCGCACCCGGACGCCAGCACACTTGCCGCGCGCTACCTGCCGGTCACCTGTTGCAGTTTAGCATGTGTGCCACCGTGGATAGTTTCGATACGGAAGCTTTTATATGTGAAATTCAGGCGAGACCAGCAATTTGGGACACATCATCCGTGGATTATTCGAACCGCGAACTGAAAAAAACGTGTTGGGAACAAGTTGTTGATATTTTCGGAGGAAAAGAATCGTCTTTGGAAGTGAAGAAAGATCTCGGTAAGTGCTTCAAAAACATTTTATTTTTCATTACTAAAGTTTACTAAACGTAAATACTTTGCCACTTGAGGGGATCACGATTGACAAAATACCCTGAAAATTTGTCTCTCACTGCAAGTGCAGATCGACCGCTTCTGCCTGAATGGCCTACACATTCATTGTTCTCAAAATCAATTACTTCAAGTGAGTCGTCATAGACGAATCCATCTCTTGCACGTACAAAATTATGCAAAGCACAACAAGCTTTAACTATATCTTGCGCAAAATCAATGCCTACATTTAGTGGACGATGGAAGATTCTCCACTTGTTGGAGAGGATACCAAAGGCACATTCCACATAACGCCTAGCCCTGGATAATCTGTAATTGAAGATCTTCTTCTCGTAACTAAGATTATTTCCACCGTATGGACGCAACAAATTTTCACTCGTGCCAATTGTCAGTGGTGAAGCTTTAGGTATCTTCAGGGAATTGTTCATTAGTTTCTTGTAAAACAAACTGTCTTTGAAAGTTGCCGAATCATTACTTTTTCCATAAGCTCCGACGTCTACGAAAATAAAGTTATAGTTAGCATCGCACACAGCGAGCAAAAAAGTAATTTTTGTAGTTGTAGTACAAGGAACCTGAGTGAGCGGGCTTAATCACTCGTACATGTTTGCCATCAATTTCTCCAATGCAGTGAGTAAAGTTGGCATTCTTTTCGAAGGTATTTGCTATTTTTAACCATTCTTCTGTTGTCGGCATAACTTTACTTCCATACAGTTTCTGCCATAACAGGATACACACTTCTCGAACAAATTCTGTGATTGTTGTGTGCCCGAGACGGTATCCATAATGCAGTTCCATGAAAGAACAGCCAGTCGCCAGATACCTGTAATAAATTAGGCAACAATGAGTACGACAAGCGATTCGTATGACTAGTTTTCTTTTTATATAAGGTAAAATGCCACATGAAAGTAAACGACTTTTCTGTGAAATATTACAAGCTGTGTTATAATGAACGCAAAAACCAACAATACAAAGCCTCTTCCAAAAGTTAATTTTTCTGTATTCATCACTTTTCGATGTTTACTCGCGTCTACATTATCAAGTTTGCATGTGTACATAAAAATGGAATACGTTTTCATCTTAACGGAGTCCCCCCTGTGGCGTCCCTGCTGGCAGCCGCACCGGCAGACCGCGTCACGCCAGCAGAGATGCCGTGGCATCCCAGTGCGGCATGGCCCTTAAGTCTGCTCTCTCTTGATTACTGGATACGAGTCATCGACACTCCAAAACCGTCTGAATTGAGTGTCACCGTTGGAAGATAGTACGAACGATAGATTTTATATGCAAAGTAGTTTGGTAATTTGTACCGAAATGGAGGCTGTAAAATGCCCACTGAGCTTGTGGCCTGTAAGTTTTTGCAGGAGTTCCGCGAAGAACTGGGAACTGAGAGGACACTGAGCCACTTGGAACTTGGAATCGAGGCCATTTGGAGACTGCAATCTTCAGTCGGGGTTCACACCCAGTATCTGACACGAGACGTGCGTGGCAAGACATCGCATGCAGTCCACGCTCCAGCGGAGAGAAAACATAGCAAGATCTTGCAGCCAAGACGAAGGGGAGATGAGAGTGGTTTGGAGAACGTAGGTGCGTTTGTATAACTTAATGCGATCTCATTTCAGAATTTCACTAAAATACTTCCGGGCCATTAATGATTCAGGCACTTTGGGATTTTGCATGTCATATCTTTCAACTAGATCGAAGCAATCGTATTGTCCTCAGCGGAAACGCGTATATGTACTTTTCCTTTGAATTACGAATTATTAAATTCATCCCTTTCTTTACCCAAACCTTGCGTGCTCTGTTGTACTACAGTCGCATCTGAGTCCGTTTAAAGATTTTATGTTTTAATTTTCCTGCTCATATGATTTTTGGAATTAATACGGTGCTATAATCAAACCACGTTTGTTCTTGCACGCACTTGCGATTATAACAAATTTAAGTCAATTTGGAGCACTCTTTAGTTATAGTAGCGAGATGAATCCCACACCCCAATATTACTACACTACTGGAAATTAAAATTGCTACACCACGAAGATGACGTGCTACAGACGAGAAATTTAGGCGACAGGAAGAAGATGCTGTGAGATGCTAAAGATTAGCTTTTCAGAGCATTCACACAACGTTGGCGCCGGTGGCGACACCTACAACGTGCTCACATGAGGAAAGTTCCCCACCGATTTCTCATACACAAACAGCAGTTGACCGGCGTTGCCTGGTGAAACGTTGTTGTGATGCCTCGTGTAAGGAGGAGAAATGCGTACCATCAAGTTTCCGACTTTGATAAAGGTCAGATTGTAGCCTATCGCGATAGCGGTTTATCGTATCGCAATATTGCTGGTCGCGTTGGTCGAGATCCAATGAGTGTTAGCAGAATATGGAATCGGTGCGTTCAGGAGGGTAATACGGAACGCCATGCCAGATCCCAACGGCCTCGTATCACTAGCAGTCGAGATGACAGGCATCTTATCCGCATGGCTGTAACGGGTCGCGCAGCCACGTCTCGATCCCCGAGTCAACAGATGGGGACGTTTGCAAGACAACAACCATCTGCACGAACAGTTCGACGACGTTTGCAGCAACATGGACTATCAGCTCGGAGACCATGGCTGCGGTTATTCTTGACGCTGCATCACAGAGAGGAATGTCTGCGATGGTATATTCAACGACGAAACTGGGTGCACGAATGGCAAAACGTCATTTTTTCGGATGAATGCAGGTTCTGTTTACAGCACCATGATAGTCGTATCCGTGTTTGGCGACATCGCGGCGAACGCACATTGAAAGCGTGTATTCGTCATCGTCATACTGGCCTATCACCCGCCGTGATGGTATGGGGTGCCATTGGTTACACGTCTCGGTCACGTATTGTTCGCACTGACGGCACTTTGAACAGTGGACGTTACATTTCAGATGTGTTACGACCCGTGGCTCTAACCTTCATTCGATCCCTCAAACCCTACATTTCAGCAGGATAATGCACGACCGCATGTTGCAGGTCTTGTACGGGCCTTTCTGGATACAGAAAATGTTCGACTGCTGCCCTGGCCAGCTCATTCTCCAGATCTCTCACCAATTGAAAACGTCTGGTCAATGGTGGCCGAGCAACTGGCTCGTCACAAGACGCCAGTCACTACTCTTGATGAACTGTGGTATCGTGTTGAAGCAGCATGGGCAGTTGTACCTGTGCACGCCATCCAAGCTCTGTTTGACTCAATGGCCAGGCGTATGAAGGCCGTTATTACGGCCAGAGTTGGTTGTTCTGAGTATTGATTTCTCAGGATCTATGCACCCAAATTGCGTGAAAATGTAATCGCACGTCAGTTCTAGTATAATATATTTGTCCAATGAATACCCGTTTATCATCTGCATTTCTTCTTGGTGTAGCAATTTTAATGGCCAGTAGTGTATTAATATTTTTGTGGACCACATCCTGGACTAATTTGTTAGCGGCGATGGTTACCTAACTTTTCCATTGAGCAGAAGGCTTTCACTTCTCGTCCGAATCTGTGCGGAGCCAACAGCACGTCGACAGATTTCAGTCGGTGTAATTCAGAGTGGCAGCCACTAACAGGCCACCAGCGCCGTTAGCATTTTACAACTTTCATTTCGGTACCAATTACAAAATTACTATTGCATATAAAATATCTATCGTTCGTGCACCACCTTCGCTTGGTGACGTTCAGTCCAGATGATTTTGGAGTGAAGATGACTAGCCTCTATTGATCAGGAGGGAGCTAGTTTAACTCGTGTACTCGTTACTTCATTGACACAGCTTTTTGATAATGTCCAGTTCACTGTCTCCTTCCAACATGTCTAGAAAATACATCTATAGGTCAGTTGTTTCGTTTAATCTGACGCTCTGCATTGCACTGCTTTGACTTATTCAGAAGAAAGATAGCTGTTGCGTGTACTGTACTCATTTGCAGGTCGGGTAATGAAGCCACATCATGTCCTAAGGTACTAATTTAAGAGTTTACGCAAATATGGTTAAATTAATGTTCCGTGACAATCTTCCAGACAACTAATAAGACTAATAACAGTGCAATTAGTTAGCGTCCCTTTTACCTGCTCCATCTAAACATCACGCACGTCTCCAGTGTGACTGGTGCACTTAATTCTAACACGTTAACAGAAATACGACGTATCCACTGTTACTCACATTTCGCACTTTGTGAGTAATTTCAGGAAAATATTCATTTACTTCCATAGTCCGTCTCGTGTTTTTAAACCCAATATACGTATACTGAATCTGTTCTCCAGAATAGGCAAAACCTTCTTTAGTAAATATAACAGTATAATGACCTTTCGACCTAAGCGCAATAGATATCTCGCGTCAGTTTCCAATGAAAACCTCAAAATAAGAACTGGACAGTCTTTGTAACGTTCTACCAGTTATTTTGAAAATCATTCTTATATACGAAAATTACGAATCAAAAGTCAACAATATTCAACTCTACAAAGAAATCCAAAAATCTTGGTTTGAATGAAGAAGAAATGCTTTAGTTCCATTCGATACTCAAAAATATTGGGAATATTTTCAGCAAGTCATATTACAGAGACGAAGAACTCTTTTTATTTTTTGAAGCAGAAGATGAATAGAACACTAAGACCAAGAGGTGATAAATTAATGAAACTTACTGCTTCATAAAATATGACGCTTCCATTGAAGTAATACACTGTTTGGCACGTGTGTGGTTCATTTAACTCTTGTTATCTTCTATGAAGGGTAGTATAGACACAGAAGTTAGTAACAGAGGGAGAAATTTGATTGATCTGAATTGCTCATTCCACATACACGTACACCATAATTACTCACTGGGACCGAACCGCACAATAATCCTGGGTTCGGTGTGGGGCGGCGGTGGGGTGCGTGGACTGCTGTGGCCTGTTGTGGGGTTGTAAACCACTGAGTGTTACGGCGGGCCGAAGCCTCTCCGTCGTTTCTAGGTCGAAAACATACAATACAATAGAATACAACTATAAAAACAGTACTTCTAAGAATTTTAGTTCTCTGAACATCACCACGTGGAAGACTCAGTTAAACGGTCATGAAATACATTTCGGTTTAAGTTGTCATAGTCATTTAATTATAAAGTAAAATCCGTTAGAACCTTGGTAGCTGAACTTTTTCTTAGTCCTCACGGAACTCTTTGTCATTGTACAAAATGTCTGCACATGTGTACTGAATATCAATCGGTTTGGCATATATATTAAGTGTTATCTACAATTATGATTGTCTAAAAAAACAAAGTGTCGTTCCACTGACAGGCAGACAGAAAAAAATAATAACACTCATGATGCTGTTTTCACTATGCTAAAATGAAAGTATCATAAGAGCGTCCAAGATTTGAAACGCTGTTACTCACATTGTTCGCAGATTTAGAAGACCTTCGAAAACTCCTTCCTCGATGGTTCGCAAGTGTCGCACGTTGGAAAGCGTACTGCAACAGAAAAATGAAAAGATAAAATTGGAAACTCAACTTCTCTAATTTTAAATTACAACATATCATATTTATCACGATTCTTCCTTATGGCTGCCGTTCTCGTCTTTTTTATCTCTCTCCTCAATATTTCAACCTTCTAATCCTCGAACCAATTTCATAATTAACTTGCTGTTTGCAAGAAATGCATCCCAGTCCATGAAATCAGGTGATGGAGCGATGGTCCAGTGGCCAATAAACCGCGTCACCTGGCAAACGACAGGGCGTTCCAAAACGTTTTTCTTATTTTTTAACCAACCAGACATTTCACTAGCAGTATACAACAATGAGCTGAAGTGTCAGATCACTGACACATTAACAACACAATGTATATAGATGGATTAGTGTATTTATATTGAGACTGAGGCTGTCAGATTTAATCGGATAAATCATAAGTGACTGAAACTTCGAAGAAATGTGCTATACCACACTGAAGAGCCAAAGAAACTGGTACACCTGCATAATATCGTGTAGGGCCCCCGCGAGCACACAAACGTGCTGCAACACGGCGTGGCACGGGCTCGGCTAATGTCTGAAGTAGCGCTGGAGGGAACTGACACCATGAGTCCTGCGGTGGTGTCCATAGATCCGTTAGAGTGCGAGTGAGTGGAGATGTCTTTTGATCAGTAAGCTGCAAGGCAATCCAGATATGCTCAATAATGTTCATCTCTGCGGAATTTGTTGGCCGATGGAAATGTTTAAACTCAGAAGAGTGTTCCTGGAGCCACACTGTAGCAATTCTGCACGTATTAGGTGTCTCATTGTCCTGCTGGAATTGCCCAAGTGCTTCTGAATGCACGATGGACATGAATGGAAACAGTTGATCAGACAGGATGCTTACGTACGTGTCATCTCTTAGAGTCGTATCTAGACGTATGAAGGGTCCCATATCACTACAACTACACAAGCCCTACATCATAACAGAGCCTTCACCAGCTTCAACAGTCTCTTGTTGACATGCAGGGTCCATGGATTCACGAGGTTGCCTCCATACCCGTACAAGCCTATCAGCTCGATACAATTTGAAACGAAATTCGTTCTACCAGGCAACATGTTTCCAGTCATAAGTAGTCCAATGTTGGTGTTGACGGGCCCAGGCGAGGCGTAAAGCCTTGTACCGTGCAGTCATCGAGGGTACAAGAGTGGGCCTTCGAGTCCGAAAGTCCATGTCGATGATGTTTTGTTGAATCGTTCGCACGCTAACACTTGTTGATTGCCCAGCACTGAAATCTGCAGCAATTTCCGGAAGGGTTGCACTTCTGTCACTTTGAAAGATTCTCTTCAGTCGTCGGTGGCCCCGTTTTTGCAGGACCTTTTTCCGGCCGCAGCGATGTCGGACATTTGATGTTTTACTAGGTTCATGATATTCACAGTACACTCGTGAAATGCTCGTGCCGGAAAATCCCCGCTTCATCGCTATCGCGGAGATGCTGTGTCCCATACTCGTGCGCTGATTATAACACCACGTTGAAACTCACTTAAATCTTGATAACCTGCCATTGTAGCAACAGTAACTGATCTAACAACTGCGACAGACATTTGTTGTCTTTCAGAGATGTTGCCGACCGCAGCGCCATATTCTGCCCGTTTACGTATCTCTGTATTTGAATACGCATGCCTACACCAGTTTCTTTGGTGCTTCAGTGTACAACAGATTATCACCGTGGATCTACATCTACATCTACACAGATACTCCGCGAGCCACCGAATGGTCCGTGGCGGAGGGCACCCTGTACTCCTACTAACCGTTTCTTTTCCTCTTACACTCGCAGACAGAGCGATGAAAAAACGAGTGACAACACGCCTCTTTACGAGATCTAGTTTTTAGTATCTTGTCATCATTAAGCGAAATGTATGCTGGTGACAGTGGAATGGTTCTACAGACAGATTCAAATGTCGATTCTCTAAATTTTATCACTGGTGTTCCTCAGAAGAACTTTAATTTCCCTCCCGGGATTCCCATTTGAGTTGCCGAAGCATCTCGGTAACGCTTGCATGTTTTTGAAACCTATCGATAACAAATCTAGCAGCCCGCCGCTGAATTTCTTCGATGGCTTCCTTTAATTTGACTTAGTAAGGATCCTAAACTCTCGAACAGTAGTCAGCAATGGGTCACATTAGTGTCGCATATGCGTTTTCCTTTACAAATGAACCACACTTTCCCAAAATTCTCACCGGGCGAGGTGGTGCATTGTTTAGCACACGGGACTCGCATTCGGGAGGACGACGGTTCAAATCTGCATCTGGCCATCATGATTTCGGTATTCCGTGAAACACTTTAGGCAAATGCCGGGATGATTCCTTTGACAATAGGCACGGCCGATTCCCTTCCCCATCCTTCCCTAAACCAAAATTGTGCTCCGTCTCTAATGACGTCGTTGTCGCCGGGAGGATAAACACTAATCTCTTCTTCCTCCCCCTCCTCCGCCTCTTCCTCCCCCTCCTCCCAAAACTGTCCCTATACATCGAAGCTGACCATTCACCTTCCCAACCACAATCCTCACATGCCCGTCCCATTTCACATTGCTCTGCAGCGTTACCCCCAGACGACGTGACTATATCAAGCAGGACACTACTAATGTTGTATCGGAAAATTACGGTTTGTTACTTAGCTGCATTAACTTACATTTATCTACGTTCAGAGTTAGCAGCCTTCCATTACGAAAACCAGAAATTTTGTCTAAGTGATCTTGTATCCTCCTACAGTCACTCAACTTCGATACCTGTCCGTGCATCACTGCATCAACAGCAAGCAACGTCAGTTTTGATGCCCACCCTGTCTGCTAGATCATTTATGTATACATAAAATAATAGCTGTCCTAATACACTTCCCGGGGGCAGTCCCGACGATACACTTGTATTTGATGAACACTCTCCGTCTAGGACAACATAATGGGCTCTATTATTTGAGAATTCAAGCCACTCACATATCTGTGAACCTATACCTTATGCACGTACCTTCGTTAACAATTGGCAATGGGAAACCGTGTCAAATGCTTTCCGGAAATCTGTCTGTTGCTCTTCATCCTTAGTTCGCAGTATATCATGTAAGAATTGGACAAGCTAAGTTTCGCACGAGCGATGCTTTCTAACACAATGCCGATTCGTGGGCATAAGCTCCCCGCTCTCAAGACAATTTACGATATTCGAACTGAGAATATGTTCAAGTATTCTGCAGCAAACCGATATGACGAATCTTGGTCTGTAATTTTGCGGGTTCGTTCGTTCTTCCGTGTTTCTATGAAGGGCTTATTTCAATAGTGGTACAAGTCCATTTTTGTTCTCATTGAGATAGAGTCCTAAAGTTAAATGAGTGCTGAAAAATCTGCAGTTGAGATACCAGAAATATTCAAGCATATGACTTCTTGCTAGAGACGAACCTTTCTTTCTGTTTGTTTGGCTCATTAATTTCAGAAGCATTATAGACAGGAAAGTTGAGGTAATGGACTTGTACCACTATCGAAGTAAGCCCTACATATACAGGAGTCATCAGTGCTTCCTGTGACAAATAAGAATCCTTCCTATGACAAATACAGGGTGGCGCACGAAATGAGTTACCATTTTGTTTTTCAATATAAACTTTATTGTCAATACAATCTGAAAGGAACATATACTACAATGAAGAGCCGACCATGGAGATTTGTTCTAACTCAGCACATGCTCAATATGTTCACCATTTCGTTTCCTAACTTCCTTCAAACGAACACTGAAGTTAGTGATTACTCTATGGCATATGTCTTCCGTAATTTCACTGCAAGCTTGAATAATAAGACTTATGAGCTCCATTAAATCACGTGGACGTTTCGGGAAATTTTTTTCCTTTAGGTACCCCCAAAGAAAAAAGTCACATGGATGGAGGTCTGGACAAGTGGGGGGCCAATTTTGTCCGTCATTGAAGCGACCTGGAAACCTGAGTGAAATGATCCGCATGTCGAAATGCTCGTCTAAAAACTGCAACACAGTGTTTGCAGTATGTGGCCTTGCTCCATCTTGCATGAACCACAGCGTGTTGAAGGACAAGGCAGTAGCAAGAAGCTGTGGAATGAAGCTATTGCGAAGCATGCTCAAATAACGCTCGCTGTTCGCAGTTTCTTCAAAGAAAAAGGGTCCAATAAGTCCGTGACTGGAAATTGTTGCCCACGCCGTAATCCTCGGAGCATAATGTTGTCGTTCATGAAGCACTTGTGGGTTTTCAGTGGCACAAAAGCGTACATTTTGTTTGCTAACCACACCATCTAAATGAAAATGCACCTCGTCTGAAAACCAAACGTTGCTGAGAGTTTCTTCCCTGTCCTCCGCCCACTGAACAAACAATAGTCTCTGCTGCTAGTGTTCTTCAGTGAGCTTCTGTGCACAGGTCATCTTGTATGGGTACATATGGAGGTCACTTTTAATAATCCGTTGAACGGAGCGTCTGGATATTCCCAGTTGCACTGCTGTCTTTCTACACGATTTCCCGGGACTTCTCTGTACAGCGACTCGTACCGCTTCAATATTTTCCGGCGAACAAACAGGCTTAGGCCGAGGTCGCTTCGCTTCCAATACTGTTCCTTCCTGTACAAATTCATGGTACAACCTGTGGATGGTCTTCTTGCAACGGATCCATCGTGTGTTAAACTGTTGTCGGAAACGCCTCTGAGTCACAAGGCTTTTCGTTTCATGAAATAGTTAACACAATTGCCGATCGTTGCTGTGTCGTCAGTCAGCCATTGCTGCTTACTAGTCTCCTAGCGGCAGTATCGTGAATTACACGTCATTTGGTAATTCATTTGTTTTTCCAAGCTCTGCTGGTACTGCTGTAGAGATCCCAGCGGGATATCTAATGTGCGTCGTAAATTGTGAAACAAACAATTGGTAACACATTTCGTGCGCCATCCTGTAGGAATAAACACATTTTTGCTTGATAGTAAGGAAAATTTCCTGAAAACCACAGCTTGGAAGGAAAGAATGGAAGAAATAAAAAGATTATTCCATTCACGAAACAAGATCTTCCTAATAGATATTTACTGACATAAATCAGATTTAAAGAGATGCAGCGCTTCCTTTGAGATACGATAAGTTGAAATGAAGTTTGTACGTGGTTCGTTCTCGATAGATTTGAACTGGAATTTGTTTGATTCGTGAACCAAATGTCACACTTGTGAATAATTCTAATTCGGGCTTCATTGATGTACTGTGTGTTAGGGTCAAGAGACAGTAGTTAAGAAATAGAAATCGGTTTCGGGCTGAGCAGAGTGCGAATCCCGGATTCCATTCGGATTTAGGTTTTCTGTCGTTTTCCTAAGCCGTTTGAATCAAATATTAGTATAATTTCTTTCAAAAGGCCGATTTCTATTGGTATACTTCCATAACACAAATTTGTGCTCCAGTGACCTCAGCATCGGCGGACGAGCTTTTAATTGAATCTTAATGAGGTTTAAGAATACCGATCAATGCAGGTCCAACGTCAAATCTAGGCGGACCACCACTGCAGACTTTAGTACAAGCTAACCGTCTTGATGGGGCACAAATATCCTTGTATTATGGGCCACATCAAGAGTACTGACTGCTAAATAACGATATTAACTTGAAGCCTATGTTAACACGTGATCAGCATGAGAAATGGTCGTGTCGATTAAGTACTCTGAGATTTAGAAACATCCAGGCATTAGTAATTAAAACTTCCGGGCTACGAGGCCGTGGTCCAATAGTAGAAATATTTCTCCCTGACATTTCGTTGCCTGCTGCTGGCAACATCATCTGAGGTGAGTCTAGCCGTAGACTCACCTCAGATGATGTTGCCCGCAGCTGGCAACGAAACGTCAGGGAGAAGTATTTCTACTATTGGACCACGGCCTCTTAGCCCGGAAGTTTTAATTACTGAAGACGCCGGCCGTGAAAGCCTACAAGCTATGATCCAGGCATTAGTTGGAATTGCTGTGAGCACAGTTCCACCAAGTTTGAGCATTGCCGTCTAGTGAAATATTCTTATGGTTTTCGAAGGGTCTGCTACCACGTAAAACTTACTGATATTTCCATTTTCCAAATCTGGTAAAGGAAAAGATAGATCTCATGCAACAATGGCATACATGGAGTACTCTTAAGCTACATTGTGGATACAGCTTGCTAGACGTTTACGAAAAAAAATATCATGGTCTCATTGAAACAAAGTTTTGTGCTACATGTATTTTGGAACAATAAACTACACAATTTAGGATCCGAAAACAGATTACTGTAGTTGAAAGTGAAGTGAAGTAAATATCGAGTGAAAACGTTATCAAAACTTCGACAAAAAAGGCAATTTAAATTAAATTAAAATTAAAGCTTAAAGGTAACTGATATGGAATACTACAGAACAGCATTTTATGGTTATTCGTGACTGTAAACGAGGTAATTAAGTGTAAAAATATAGCAGGCCTTGTTTCTTTCTCTCTTGTCTGAACATCATTCTATGTAAACCACTGAAATCTATGTACCCACCATTCTGATTATGAGGTGCAAGTTCTCTACAAAGAATTATGGTAACTGATTACTAGCAATGAAGTCCCACTAAAATGATAATGGGGTATATAATTTTAAATTAGGACATAATTTAAGAACGGTTATTCGGTGAGAATTATTTTTCCTGATAGTAGAAATGACAAATGTTTTGCATTGGTAGAATGTGCACAGAACTGTATTATTTTTGCCGTAAAAACATTTATCCACATGATGCAAAAGCAGATCAGCAAGGAACAACTGGAATAAAAGTAAAATTTCCCAACTATCAACAATAATGTTTTACAGCACATGTCGGCCATAGGTCACTTACAAATTATGAGTGCC
The DNA here is from genome assembly GCF_023864275.1 of Schistocerca cancellata. Lineage (NCBI taxonomy): Eukaryota > Metazoa > Arthropoda > Insecta > Orthoptera > Acrididae > Schistocerca > Schistocerca cancellata. Next base: position 612,900,700 of record NC_064630.1, on the reverse strand, counting down.
TAGCAAAATGCAGGGTAAAGAAACAAAGACAATGAAAAAGAATTATCCAATATGTTTAGCATATTACTAAGAGCACACATATGTAAATGAAGAGATAATTATTAACAAAAGTAGTTACGCAAACATAAGACGATTCAGATGTGGCGAAGATAAAAAAAAATCTAAAACAGAAAGTGAAACTGTTAACCAAAAAGCAAGAATTTAAGGACGTTGTAAATGTTATCTAAAAAAAAAAGGAAAAATCCTAAATAGAACAAAAAAAGGTTAATGAGAGAGAATACGATAAATCGAACAAGACTGGTATAAGCTAATGGAATAGAGGTATTCACTACTGTCTTTTAAAATACATGATGACACACAGTGCAAATTTTATAAGAGAAATAATGAAGAACATTATGAAGGAATAAAACCAGATATTAACGTGAGGAGCTTAAAGCCACTCTGAGTACTAGAAAGTAGAGGAGCTTCGAGAACATACATTCAATAGAAATGGCTGAAGCTGGAGGTAAGGCAGTGCAATTACAACGTGCAAGAGGAAAGGAATTTCCCATTACTATATAAACGTTACATACATGACACGAAACCTATCTCCGTCCCTACAATAATGTGCAACGCATTCACGAAAATTATCAAAACAGATATTAATTAGTCAAACAAACAACCTGCCAGTTGGGGTGATCATAGCGTAACAGGCCACTAAAGTATCGTGATCGACACGAAGGTATCAGCGTTCTTGAGCAAGTTTCCTGTAGTCATAGATTCAGAGCAAATTTTTGACCAGTGTCAACAAAATCCACGCTAAGATCTTTCGGCAAAAACCGCGTTGATTCAATTTATGGTGGTACACGACACTAGATGCAGGTTTATTGTAATTTAAATTTCAGTTTCAAAACGCTCAGAAAAGAACCACATCTGAAACTGACGACAAATCTGAATTTAATGTTATCGAAAAAGGGGGAAAACTTTTGGGGAAAAAAATAACGAAAATTTTACCACCGGACGGCGCCGCAGCGCCAGAATATGCAATATAAAAGACGCGGGGTACAGGGATGTCCTGAGTTTGCGTCTGAGACGCTCGGCATGAATGTCTATGTTAACACGTGATGAGCATGCGAAATGGTCGTGTCGATTAAGTACTCTGAGATTTAGATAATGCTAGTAAAGCTCTTTTACAATAACGGTGAGCGTGCGCCAGTAGCTCTGCAGAATTTCCTGACAGTCATGGATATGCAAAAAGGCCGTGCAGACAAAAGAAAATTAGACGAAGCGAAATGTAGTGTGAGGAATGGTATGCGAGAGGCGTTCAACGAATTCGAAAGTAAAGTTCTATCTACTGACTTGGCAGAAAATCCTAAGAAATTTTGGTCTTATGTCAAAGCGGTAGGTCGATAAACACAAAATGTCCAGACACTCTGCGACCAAAATGGTACTGAAGCAGACGATGACAGACTAAACGCCGAAATACTGAACGTCTTTCTCCAAAGGTGTTTCACAGAGGAAGACTGCACTGTAGTTCCTTCTCTAGATTGTCGCACAGATGACGAAGTGGTAGATATCGAAATAGATGACGGAGGGATAGAAAAACAATTAAAAGTGCTCAAAAGATGAAAGGCCGCTGGACCTGATGGGATGCCAGTTCGATTTCACACAGAGTACGCGAAGGAACTTGCCCCCCTTCTTGCAGTGGAGTACTGTTGGTCTCTAGCAGAGCGCAGCGTTCCAAAAGATTGGAAAAGGGCACAGGTCATCCCCGTTTTCAAGAAGGGACGTCGAACAGATGTGCAGAACTGTAGACGTATATCTCTAACATCGATCAGTTGTAGAATTTTGGAACACGTTTTATGCTGGAGTATAATGGATTTTCTGGAGACTAGAAATCTACTCTGTAGGAATCAGCGAGGGTTTCGAAAAAGACGATCGTGTGAAACCCAGCTCGCACTATTCGTCCACGAGACTCAGAGGGCCATAGACACGGGTTCACAGGTAGATGCCGTGTTTCTTGACTTCCGCAAGGCATTTGATACAGCTCCCCACAGTCGTTTAATGAACAAAGTAAGAGCATATGGACTATCAGATCAATTGTGTGATAGGATTGAAGAGTTCCTAGACAAAAGAATGCAGCATGTTATTCTCAATGGAGAGACGTCTTCCGAAGTAAGAGTGATTTCAGGTGTGCCGCAGGGGAGTGTCGTAGGACCGTTGCTATTCACAATATATTCATAAATGACCTTGTGGATAACATCGGAAGTTCCCTGAGGCTTTTTGCGGATGATGTAGTATATCGAGAGGTTGGAACAATGGAAAATTGTACTGAAATGCAGGATATGGTTCAAATGGCTCTGAGCACTATGGGACTCAACTGCTGAGGTCATTAGTCCCCTAGAACTTAGAACTAGTTAAACCTAACTAACCTAAGGACCTCACAAACATCCATGCCCGAGGCAGGATTCGAACCTGCGACCGTAGCGGTCTTGCGGTTCCAGACTGCAGCGCCTTTAACCGCACGGCCACTTCGGCCGAGCAGGATATCTGCAACGAATCGACGCATGATGCAGCGAACGGCAATTGCATCTCAATGTAGACAAGTGTAATGTGCTGCGAATACACAGAAAGAAAGATCCTTTATCATTTAGCTACAATATAGCAGCTCAGCAACTGGAAGCATTTAATTCCATAAATTATCTGGGAGTAGGCATTAGGAGTGATTTGAAATGGAATGACCATATATCAAATAAAATTAATCGTCGGTAAAGCAGATGCCACACTGAGATTCATTGGAAGAATCCTAAGGAAATGCAGTCCGAAAACAAAGGTAGTAGGTTACAGTATATTTATTCGCCCACTGCTTGACTACTGCTCACCGGTGTGGGATCCGTACCCGATAGCGCTGATAGAAGAGATAGAGAAGATCCAACGGAGAGCACCGCGCTTCCTTACAGGATCATTTAGCAATCGCGAAAGCTTTACGGAGATGATAGAAAAACTCCAGTGGAAGACTCTGCAAGAGAGACGCTCAGTAGTTCGGTACGGGCTTTTGTCGAAGTTTCGACAACATACCTCCACCGAGGATTCAAGCAATTTATTGCTCCCTCCTACGTATATCTCGCGAAGACACCATGAGGATAAAATCAGAGAGATTAGAGCCCACACAGAGGCATACCGATAATCTTTCTTTCCACGAACAGTGCTTGACTGGAATATAAGGGAGAACCGATAGAAGTACTCAAGGTACCCTCCGCCACACATCGTCAGATGGCTTGCGGAATATGGATGTAGATGTAGATGTAGATGTAGAAAGGCGTTAGTCTGATGCCACCCAAGGGTCTGGAGAAAATGATTATTAAATTCCAAAAGAGAGGTTCTTTTGAAGTTTAATGTGGCAGAATGAGGAAAACAATTGATTCGACATCGGTAGAAGATATGGCCACAACACTTCAGGATGGGTTGAGTGATGATATGCAGACATGCAGTGTACAGGAAACTGCCCAAACTTGGGACATGCCTCGAGCACCGTGTATAATATTCTACGAAACATTCCGCAACACTATCCATACAAAGTAACCCACGTTCACGATCCGCTTCATGCTGACCCACCAATAAGACGTTTGCTTTAAAATTTGTTGCTCGCGTGGTGGGCAATGAATTGCCAAAGAACATTCTTTGGACAGATGAAGCACATTTCCATCTCCAAGAACACATTAAACACAGAAATGCAGAATATGTTCAAGAGGTACTGCTTCATTCTACAAAAATGTATACAGGTTGACTGCATTCTTTATCGTACGGTGATATTGTATCGGAGAGATGTGTCATGTGGGTACCGTTAACTCTAACGTCACTGGTAAACGATATGAGAGACTTTTGAGTATCAACGTTATTCTAATCCTTCAACAGCGTGGATATGTCGGTTGGATAATTTTTACATAACATGGTGTTCCTCCGCACATTGTACGGCCAGTGAAGCTGCTGCTGTAGAGGCATTTTGTGAATGCTTGAATAATCAGCCGTCATTTTACTAGAGCTTGGCCTTGCAAATCACCTGCTCTTAAACAGTGTAAAATCTGGCGGAGAGGTTTCTGAAAGATGTTATGTTCATTACTGCGATTACAAACGTGGCTGATTTGAAAACATTTGTTGCACAACTCATTCTGAATATTATCCCTCAGACACTCCGATTTGTTGCAGAGTAAGCTGTTTCTCGATTCAAACTTTTGACAGAAAACGGTGGACAGCATAATGAACATGTCTTGCACCAGTCTGACGACATTTAGAAACCGATGTCACTGTTGCTTCTTATGAGGTTTTTGGTCTCAGGACAACTAAAAATCTATTTTCACGATGCGACGTAGTACGACCTTTGCCACGGTGGATGGGCTTACCTAATTAACAGGCCCACAACTGTTAAATGCAAACTTAGACTCCACAGTACGTTTACACTACTGGCCGTTAAAAATTGCTACACCACGAAGATGACGTGCTACAGACGCGAGATTTCAACGACAGGAAGAATATTCTGTGATATGCAAATGATTAGCTTTTTAGAGCATTCATACTAGGTTGGCGCCGGTGGCGACACCTACAACGTGCTGACATGAGGAAAGGTTCCAACCGATTTCTCATACACAAACAGCAGTTGACCGGCGTTGCCTGGTGAAACGTTGTTGTGATGCCTCGTGTAAGGAGGAGAAATGCGTACCATCACGTTTCCGGCTTTGATAAACGTCGGATTGTAGCCTATCGTGATTGCGGTTTATCGTATCGCGACATTGCTGCTCGCGTTGGTCGAGATAGAGTGACTGTTAGCAGAATATGGAATCGGTGGGTTCAGAAGGGTAATACGGAACGCCGCGCTGGATCCTAACGGCCCCGTATCACTAGCAGTCGAGATGACAGGCATCTTTTCCGCACGGCTGTAACGGATCGTGGAGCCACGTCTCGATCCCTGAGTCAGCAGATGGGGACGTTTGCACGAACAGTTCGACGACGTTTGCAGCAGCATGGACTATCAGCTCGGAGACGATGACTGCTGTTACCCTTGACGCTGCATCATAGACAGGAGCGCCTGCGATGGTGTACTCAATGACGAACGTGGGTGCACAAATGGCAAAACGTCATTTTTTTCCGATGAACCAAGGTTCTGTTTACAGCATCACGATGGTCGCATCCGTGTTTGGCGACATCGTGGTGAACGCACATTGGAAGCGTGTATTCGTCATCGCCGTACTGGTGTATCACCCGGCGTGATGGTATGGGGTGCCATTGGTTTCACGTCTCGGTCATCTCTTGCTCGCACTGACGGCACTTTGAACAGTGGACGTTACATTTCAGATGTGTTACGACTCGTGGTTCTACCTTTCATTCGATCCCAGCGATACCCTACATTTCAGCAGGATAATGCACGACCGCATGTTGCAGGTCCTGTACGTGCCTTTCTGGATATAGTAAATCTTCGACTGCTGCCCTGGCGAGCACATTGTCCAGATCTCTCATCAATTGAAAACGTCTGGTCAATCGTGGCCGAGCAACTGGCTCGTCACAATACGGCAGTCACTACTCCTGATGAACTGTGTTATCGTGTTGAAGCTGCATGGGCACCTGTACCTGTACATGCCATCCAAGCTCTGTTTGAATCAATGCTCAGTTGTATCAAAGCCGTTTTTACGGCCAGAGGTGGTTGTTCAGGGTACTGATTTCTCAGGATCTATGCACCCAAACTGCTTGAAAATGTAATCACATGTCAGTTCTAGTGTAATATATTTGTCCAATGAATACCCGTTTATCATCTGCTTTTCTTCTTGGTGTAGCAATTATAATTGCCATTAGTGTACTTTCACGTGCAGCTCATACCATAGCCGCGTACTGTGATTCGTTTATGTTTTGTAGCCGAACGTATTAACGATATTATGATTACAGCGCGGTAAAGGGCGAAAATTTTCGTTAAATTTTTAATGTTTCCTTAACGTTTTTACCTTCTTCGCTAACATTCCTTTCAAATTTGACGTCATTTTGAACAGTGATACTTTTGTAACAGCGTTTCGAAACTGGAACTTTAATGATTATGGTCACCCTAACGCTAAATTTAGTAATGATTGTGAGAAATACAGATTTTGGAAAGGAGATGGGCAAGATGTCATATTCCTAAAACTAATTTCTGCAGCTCTGGTGGATGTTAATAGAACCTTAATGCGGTTTGATGGAACATATCTATTTCATATTCATTTTGGTTTATGTAGTATGCCTCTAGCGCAGACAAACCTCAAATATTAATGGAAGAAGGTCATCATTGTCATCAAGCATATGGGACACAGCGCTGCATAAATGCCTCCTGTGAACCTTGCGTTGCTTTACGATCTTCAACTGTACACATCCACTGTACACAAGCATATTTTCTAACGCCATTCCTCATCTTCAGTGACGTTGTCCTCTCAGTCGTATCTTATATTCTGGACTGCAACTGTTTTACCTGTCAACCAATCACAAAGGGACGTGTCCTTCTACCTTCGATTAAATTTTCTTTGTAGTCATATTTACGTTTAAGAAGTCAGTCTATATCTTCTACTGTTTGTTTTGTTACCTGTCTCTCGTACAAATTCCTAGCATGCATCACTCCAGTTGACGATGAGCAGCCTCCAGTATTTTATCTGTCTTCGCTTCAAACGACTAAGAGCTATAAGTAAGAAACCAATGACACAGGCATTGTAAGCTTTTCTTTCACATACATTGGACGCTTACGAAACTCCATTTATATGCGCAATTCCAAGACAGCGCTGACATTAAAGTGCAGCAACTATTTTTTATTATGTATTAAGTTTCATGATATAGTTGTATACGTATTCCATAATTGCAACTAGTTGCGAACGAGTCCGGCTACTTGCGAAGCATTGCCTGGCCTTATTTTACAGTCACATGATAAACACACAGGCAATGTTTCAAAAATGAACGGACTCGTTCAGAACTAGTCACCGTACAGGAATATGTATGTATTACGGCCGAAGTGCGAAATCGGACACAGCGGAAAATGACCGGCAAGGTGAGTAAATGGCCATTTTCGCTGTAAATTGAGCTGCCAACGTCCGATCTTTTCTTGATTTTGGTATTTGACCGGACAATTCGCGAAATGGCGTGGACTCATTAGCTGAAGTTTGTAACCTCCCCACAAAAATTTAAAAGAAATTGGACAATATTTAATAAAAATGGGAGCCAAGTGTAACCTCCCGCAATGAAATTTACTGACAATGACAATTAAACAAAAATTCGCAATCTGACTCTGGTGTAAGCTCCCACAAAAATAATGAAAAACAATTCAGTGCTAATGAAATCTCAGTGATAATGATAATTCATTTAAACCGAAATATCGGTCTTTGGCCCTGTGCAAATCAGAATTAAATTCTTACCTCATTGAAACTTCTAGTCAAATTTCTGCTCTTATTCTTGCGCACAGCTTGGAGGAACTGCATTGCAAATAATAATATTCCTTTTTTTTGTAATTTAACTGAAACTTTTCTTTAAGGGAAGTGGAACGAAATCGTTAATTCAATTAAATAAATTTTTTTTGTAAAATGCTTTGAAATCAAAATTATTATTGGGGCACTTGTTCGAAATTAATTACAATAAATAAACTTTACATTATCTGATGATTACCTTAATTAACAATATACCTCATTCAGCATCTTGACCAGTGTTGCCGACAGACTACATCTCACAACCGCACTGGGCTGCTACTACTGACCGACTGCTCTGCATGACGACTACTAGCGTACTGCACTACATGACGACTACCACTGAACTGCTCGCAACACTCGCGCGGTCAAGCGCAGACTAACTACGATTATAGGCTCTCTGGTCAAAGATTTTAACGTGCCTCACCATCGCTGCTATGTTACATACGTGTTTCAAGTTAGAAGAATAAAACTGAGTGGAGTTGAAGAGTCTATGTAATTTCTAACTTTATATAAGCTGTTCATTTCATCAGTCTCATTCATGAAAATTTGTCTTCACTAGGTTTACAATGTGAACTATTATGACATTTGTAACTGCATAACTGTTTCGAAACTTGATGAGCGTATATGACTTCAAACTTTATACAGTCAACTCATTTTATCACTATCATTTATTACAGTTGTAATTCCGTCCGAACAGACCTATAAACGCCAAACGGCACCTCAACCGATGGGCCTTAGTGGATACGGATATAGAGAAGTGCCACATCGTCATCACTCCGTCCTCCCGGCCATTGTCAGTTTTCGCGATTGAAGCAACTATGACTCAGTCAAATAGCTTCTCAATGGGCCTTGGCGAACATTCATTTGGCGAACACTGATTTCAGCTTCTGCTGGTGGGAAATTTGAATCAGAATTTTAAGTATTTTCACACATTGCCTTTGCAAACTGACATTAGCTCCTGACCGCTTTTCCTAATTTCTTGTTTATTTTGACATAGTCTGCAAGTAATTTTCTTTAGTTATTCCACAAACTACAAGGACCTATTTATCGCAGGATACAGAACAATAAGCTGGACTATACATCAGACACAATATTTTCGCACCGTTCCTGTCAGACAACTGGTCTGTAGGTTCCAGTGGTTCCACCGCCATGGCGGCGGCTGCATTATCGGGAAAGTTCCTACATTTATAGCATCCTGCAATTTTGTTCAATGTTCTGAAGGTCTTCATCTGCCACTATGTTATACGTAACCTCCCTGGGCAGATTTCAGGTGTCAGACCCACTTTCGCTTCGCAACTGGCGACTGATGAATGCTTCGATGAAACGAACGGTTTTCCATGATTTGAATGATTCGGAGTCTCTCAGCCGAATGTATTGATTCCTTCGTCTTCATCCGTGTCATTATTATATTCTGAATATCCTGGTTGGCGCGTTCGATGGAACCTTCGGTTCGGCTATGTTTAGGTTTTCCGTGTACCAGTCTCATTTTAGACCACATGTCATTTAGTTAATTTATAATTTGGTGCGAAACTTCTCTCCCCTCCCGGTATCCAACTGAAGCACCCTTGGGGCACCTATTGTACTGAAGATATTAAGTGGCTGGTAAGAAGTTCTTCTGCTGTTTTGCTTTTCATGGTAGCAACAATATAAATTTGGTTACGTTACCCTCGTAATTGAATATAAACCTGTACTCAACGTCCTAGGGGTGGGAAATTGCCCCTAAAGGCGGAAGAATCAGCAATGATCAACGACATAAGGGTGCAGAAGACAATGAAAACCACTGCATTAAAGACATGTAACGTGTATCCACAGGACATGTGGCCTGTAATTGAAGAAGTGTCATGATGATCTCTCCATTGGAAAAAGATTCCGAAATAGTCCCCCATTCGGATCTCCGGGAGGGGACTGCCAAGGGGGAGGTTACAATGAGAAAAAGATTGAATAATCAACGAAAGGATAACGTTCTACGAGTCGGGGCGTGGAATGTCAGAAGCTTGAACGTGGTAGGGAAACTAGAAAATCTGAAAAGGGAAATGCAAAGGCTCAATCTAGATATAGTAGTGGTCAGTGAGGTGAAGTGGAAGGAAGACAAGGATTTCTGGTCAGATGAGTATCGGGTAATATCAACAGCAGCAGAAAATGGTATAACAGGTGTAGGATTCGTTATGAATAGGAAGGTAGGGCAGAGGATGTGTTACTGTGAACAGTTCAGTGACCGGGTTGTTCTAATCAGAATCGACAGCAGACCAACACCGACAACGATAGTTCAGGTATACATGCCGACGTCGCAAGCTGAAGATGAACAGATAGAGAAAGTGTATGAGGATACTGAAAGGGTAATGCAGTATGTAAAGGGGGACGAACATCTAATAGTCATGGGCGACTGAAATGCAGTTGTAGGGGAAGGAGTAGAAGAAAAGGTTACAAGAGAACATGGGCTTGGGACAAGGAATGAAAGAGGAGAAAGACTAATTGAGTTCTGTAACAAGTTTCAGCTAATAATAGCGAATACCCTGTTCAAGAATCACAAGAGGAGAAGGTATACTTGGAAAAGGCCGGGAGATACGGGAAGATTTCAATTAGATTACATCATGGTCAGACAGAGATTCCAAAATCATATACTGGATTGTAAGACGTACCCAGGAGCAGATATAGACTCAGATCACAATACAGTAGTGATGAAGAGTAGGCTGAAGTTCACGACATTAGTCAGGAAGAATCAATACGCAAAGAAGTGGGATACGGAAGTACTATAGAATGACGATATACGTTTGAAGTTCTCTAACGCTATAGGTACAGCAATAAGGAATAGCGCAGTAGGCAGTACAGTTGAAGAGGAATGGACATCTCTAAAAAGGGCCATCACAGAAGTTGGGAAGGAAAACATAGGTACAAAGAAGGGAGCTGCGAAGAAACCATGGGTAACAGAAGAAATACTTCAGTTGACTGATGAAAGGAGGAAGTACAAACATGTTCCGGGAAAATCAGGAATACAGAAATACAAGTCGCTGAGGAATGAAATAAATAGGAAGTGCAGGGAAGCTAAGACGAAATGGCTGCAGGAAAAATGTGAAGACATCGAAAAAGGTATGATTGTCGGAAGGAGAGACTCAGTATACAGGAAAGTCAAAACAACCTTTGGTGACATTAAAAGCAACGGTGGTAACATTAAGAGTGCAACGGGAATTCCACTGTTAAATGCAGAGGAGAGAGCAGATAGGTGGAAAGAATACATTGAAAGCCTCTATGAGGGTGAAGATTTGTCTGATGTGATAGAAGAAGAAACAGGAGTCGATTTAGAAGAGATAGGGGATCCAGTATTAGAATCGGAATTTAAAAGAGCTTTGGAGGACTTACGGTCAATTAAGGCAGAAGGGATAGATAACATTCCATCAGAATTTCTAAAATCATTGGGGGAAGTGGCAACAAAACGACTATTCACGTTGGTGTGTAGAATATAAGAGTCTGGCGATATACCATCTGACTTTCGGAAAAGCATCATCCACACAATTCCGAAGACGGCAAGAGCTGACAAGTGCGAGAATTATCGCAGAAACAGCTTAACAGCTCATGCGTCGAAGCTGCTTACAAGAATAATATACAGAAGAATGGAAAAGAAAATTGAGAATGCGCTAGGTGACGATCAGTTTGGCTTTAGGAAAAGTAAAGGGACGAGAGAGGCAATTCGGACGTTACGGCTAATAATGGAAGCAAGGCTAAAGAAAAATCAAGACACTTTCATAGGATTTGTCGACCTGGAAAAAGCGTTCGACAATATAAAATGGTGCAGGCTGTTCGAGATTCTGAAAAAAGTACGGGTAAGCTATAGGGAGAGAAGGGTCATATACAATATGTACAACAACCAAGTGTGAATAATAAGAGTGGACGATCAAGAACGAAGTGCTCGTATTAAGAAGGGTGTAAGACAAGGCTGTAGCCTTTCGCCCCTACTCTTAAATCTGTACATCGAGGAAGCAATGATGGAAATAAAAGAAAGGGGCAGCAGTGGAATTAAAATACAAGGTGAAAGGATATCAATGATACGATTCGCTGATGACATTGCTATCCTGAGTGAAAGTGAAGAATAATTAAATGATCTGCTGAACGGAATGAACAGTCTAATGAGTACACAGTATGGTTTGAGAGTAAATCGGAGAAAGACGAAGGTAATGAGAAGTAGTAGAAATGAGAACAGCGATAAACTTAACATCAGGATTGATGGTCACGAAGTCAATGAAGTTAAGGAATTCTGCTACCTAGGCAGTAAAATAACCAATGACGGACGGAGCAAGGAGTACATCAAAAGCAGACTCGCTATGGCAAAAAAGGCATTTCTGGCCAAGAGAAGTCTACTAATATCAAATACCGGCCTTAATTTGAGGAAGAAATTTCTGAGGATGTACGTCTGGAGTACAGCGTTGTATGGTAGTGAAACATGGACTGTGGGAAAACCGGAACAGAAGAGAATCGAAGCATTTGAGATGTGGTGCTATGGACGAATGTTGAAAATTAGGTGGACTGATAAGGTAAGGAATGAGGAGGTTCTACGCAGAATCGGAGAGGAAAGGAATATGTTGAAAACACTGATAAGGAGAAGGGACAGGATGATAGGACATCTGCTAAGTCATGAGGGAATGACTTCCATGGTACTAGAGGGAGCGGTAGAGGGCAAAAACTGTAGAGGAAGACAGAAAAAAAAAAAAAAAAAAAAAAAAAAAAATCTCACCAACAGGATTACTTTGCAGGTCTATCAGATCTACCTGCCATCTTGAGATAAATTCTTTAAATATTCAGAGATTTGGAAAATGAGCCTTTCTTGGGATAAGAAAAATGGTTCAAATGGCTCTGAGCACTATGGGACTTAACATCTGAGGTCATCGGTCCCCTATACTTAGTACTACTTAAACCTAACTAACCTAAGGATATCATACACATCCATGCCCGAGGCAGGATTCGAACCAGCGACCGTATCAGCAGCGCGGTTCCGGACTGAAACGCCTAGAACCGCTCGGCCACAACGGCCGGCTCTTGGGATTAGAAAACTTTGTCTGATACGGCTTGCATGAACGGAGATTCAGTGTTATGACTTTTTGGTGACATTTTTGTATTTAGTTTGTAGTTCGTATTCCATCCGTGTCCGACCTCCATGTCCGATTTTCAAGTGAGTATCATGCAGTGCATGGAAAAATTCTTCTGTATGCACGTAACAGAAAATAACGCTGTTGTTTCCTGTTGCTGGCACAGTAAGTCTTTCTTTCCCGTCAATTAGAATACCTTCGTATTTTCTTATCCGACGGTAGTCAACAGTCTCTTTCCCCTGTTTTGCTTTACGTCCTCTATAAGAGAGCAGTATCGACCTCTGGTGAGGATTCACTATTGTTTGCTTTTTCTTGCAACAGAATATTCAAACTGTCTGAGAACCTGCGTTTCATATCACATGTGGATCCCTGCCTCGGGCATGGATGTGTTTGATGTCCTTAGGTTAGTTACATTTAAGTAGTTTTAAGTCTAGCGGACTGATGACCTCAGATTTTGAGTCCCATAATGCTTAGAGCCATTTGAATCATTTTTTACTGACACAATAATTTCTTGAGAAAATTAGTTAATCGGAAATGACGTGGATATGGGAACTGGTATCGACTTGGAGTAAGTAACAATAGCGCACTAACTTTAAAACTTTCGTTTTGACTCTTTTAAAATTGATAATGCTCACAATTAACACACACAATAAGCTGATTATACATTAACAATTCTCTTTACAATTCATTGGGTGCTATACATTATCTCAACCATAAGTGAATATGTGCATTGCACTAGTAACAAAACAACTTTCTTTAACTTAATATTTCCTACTTCAGTTGAGATTCCTTTAACTAATTTATTTCCAACGTCTGTGGAGATTCCTTTTACAGTCAGCAAACATCATAGTATCTTGCAAATAAAAAAAAATCATTACTGCCGTGGCGATTTAAGTATATATCCAGGCACAACAGACAGAACACGTCTTTACACTTACGAGTCCTCCATACATACTCTAACTCGTTACCCATGACACCTTGAATCAGCGATCGCTGTTGAGCTGGAACGCAATTACACAATCGATACTACGTTTGACTATCTCTTGTTCAATGTAATATTTTCTAACAAAACTTGAATTAATTTACCCTGTGTGTATACCTTTCACTTAATTATGTACGGTTGCCGATTTACCACATTTAAAGACAAAGTCAGGAAGCATATAAATACGAGGGTTAGAACATTAATAGTGGCAACTATTTATTTACACCTCGTACAAAATAGATACGTGTTTCAAAGTTTTACTGACCTTCAAAATAGTCACCATCATTGTATATACCCCGTCGCCAGCGATGTGGAAGTCGTAGGATACTCTTAGAACTGCCAGTTGTGTTTACACTTCGAGCGGCGCGGTCTATTGCCCGACGAATTTGTAAGAGTTCTGAAGCGAATGCCGTGAAGTTTACAAACTGAGTTGAACTTACGAGGAGTTAAGTCAGGGGAGTGCAGTAGGTGGTGTAGCACTTAGCAGCCCCAACAGTCAAACAAATCAGTAACAGCTTGCACTGAACGTGTTTGAGCACTGTCCTGCAAAATGGTTGTCAGGCACTGCAGCAAATGTCATCACTTGTGTCTCTAAGCTGGTTATAGGTTGTGTTCCAAAAATGAACAGCGTAGAGACAGAATTATGACACTCACTGCCCGACCTGACTTGTTCGACAGATGGGGCTGGTAAGTGCTATACCATCTACTGCACTACATTGACTTAAGCCCTCGTGAGTTCAACTCGATTTCTAAACTTAAGGAAACACTTAACGGCATTCGTTTCAGAACTACTACAAATTCGTCGCGCAATAGACCGCGTCGCTCGTACTGTCAACACAACTCGCACTGCCCACGACTTCCACATCGCTGGCAATGGGTTATACACCATGCTGGTGACTACTTTGAAGGTCAGTAAAACTTTGAAATAAGTATCTGTTTGTACGACCTGTAAATAAATATTTGCCACTATTCAAGTTCCAACCCTTCTGTCACAAATAAAACCACAGCAGAGTCTGATTCATCCGAGTTCCGCTGTCACGGCCTTCCATTTACTCTCCTGGAAATGGAAAAAAGAACACATTGACACCGGTGTGTCAGACCCACCATACTTGCTCCGGACACTGCGAGAGGGCTGTACAAGCAATGATCACACGCACGGCACAGCGGACACACCAGGAACCGCGGTGTTGGCCGTCGAATGGCGCTAGCTGCGCAGCATTTGTGCACCGCCGCCGTTAGTGTCAGCCAGTTTGCCGTGGCATACGGAGCTCCATCGCAGTCTTTAACACTGGTAGCATGCCGCGACAGCGTGGACGTGAACCGTAGGTGCAGTTGACGGACTTTGAGCGAGGGCGTACAGTGGGCATGCGGGAGGCCGGGTGGACGTACCGCCGAATTGCTCAACACGTGGGGCGTGAGGTCTCCACAGTACATCGATGTTGTCGCCAGTGGTCGGCGGAAGGTGCACGTGCCCGTCGACCTGGGACCGGACCGCAGCGACGCACGGATGCACGCCAAGCCCGTAGGATCCTACGCAGTGCCGTAGGGGACCGCATCGCCACTTCCCAGCAAATTAGGGACACTGTTGCTCCTGGGGTATCGGCGAGGAACATTCGCAACCGTCTCCATGAAGCTGGGCTACGGTCCCGCACACCGTTAGGCCGTCTTCCGCTCACGCCCCAACATCGTGCAGCCCGCCTCCAGTGGTGTCGCGACAGGCGTGAATGGAGGGACGAATGGAGACGTGTCGTCTTCAGCGATGAGAGTCGCTTCTGCCTTGGTGCCAATGATGGTCGTATGCGTGTTTGGCGCCGTGCAGGTGAGCGCCACAATCAGGACTGCATACGACCGAGGCACACAGGGCCAACACCCGGCATCATGGTGTGGGGAGCGATCTCCTACACTGGCCGTACACCACTGGTGATCGTCGAGGGGACACTGAATAGTGCACGGTACATCCAAACCGTCATCGAACCCATCGTTCTACCATTCCTAGACCGGCAAGGGAACTTGCTGTTCCAACAGGACAATGCACGTCCGCATGTATCCCGTGCCACCCAACGTGCTCTAGAAGGTGTAAGTCAACTACCCTGGCCAGCAAGATCTCCGGATCTGTCCCCCATTGAGCATGTTTGGGACTGGATGAAGCGTCGTCTCACGCGGTCTGCACGTCCAGCACGAACGCTGGTCCAACTGAGGCGCCAGGTGGAAATGGCATGGCAAGCCGTTCCACAGGACTACATCCAGCATCTCTACGATCGTCTCCATGGGAGAATAGCAGCCTGCATTGCTGCGAAAGGTGGATATACACTGTACTAGTGCCGACATTGTGCATGCTCTGTTGCCTGTGTCTATGTGCCTGTGGTTCTGTTAGTGTGATCATGTGATGTATCTGACCCCAGGAATGTGTCAATAAAGTTTCCCCTTCCTGGGACAATGAATTCACGGTGTTCTTATTTCAATTTCCAGGAGTGTACTTCGAATCGGCCGGCAGGAAAAAAAAGGGGAACTGTACAAATCGTAAAATATATTTTGTCAGATTTTCAGGTCGTACTTGCCACTTTCTGCTTCATCGTAACTTCCTGTTCATCCGACGAAGTTACAGCCGTTCAGATCTGGTAGACCTGGCTCAGCAGCATAGTACAGTGTAATATAAAAACCAGGAATCACCACAGTACTCGTAATGAAGCCAACTTGTCTAAACAACAACAAGTCACAAGGGATACACAAATACCAGGAATTATTATAGTAATCACAATGAAGCCGACTTGTCAGAAAAAACACGTCTCAGTCGGAGGCGGGACCTTCACCGGGAAGCAGCAGCCAGAGCTCGAGCAGGATTACTTGGCTGGTGAGCAGAAAGGCATTCCTCAGCGCTGTGTTCCTCAGGGAAGCCCGTCTCAGCTGCCTGTCGCCTACACAGCTGAGGGCTTCGTCCGTTACGATCAGAACATTTGTCTGCCAGCGTCGGGTATACTGCGGGAATGGAGGCACGCGCACGCTGGTTGAGCTGCAACCTTTCTCAAACGATTTTAAAGAAACTATTCAGTAAAAAAAAATTATTCTCGCACATCTCATAGCCCCTTCGATATTTTCATGATGAATTGATTAATTGCCGCTGATTTCGTTAAAGGTCATTGACAGTGTTATATTTTTGCATCTAGTAATGTAATGTACTAAATTCGAATACTTTGCAATAAAAAATGGAGTCACTATGAGTTTGCGTTTGAAGTATGTCGGTCCACATATTGCATCATGCGGAATGTAGCATAAATATTGAATTTTGCCATAAAGTTGACACAAGATATTTATCACCATCTCGATAAAATGGATTGTATGTAGTGCACTCACTTCCGACCGTCTGCACAAACGGTGCAGTGGTGGTGGTGTGTTGGGGCTTATGGGCCTCAACATCGAGGTCATCAGCGCCCTGACACACATTAAAAGGAACGAATGTGGACAGACCAAAGAAAACTAAAGCACACACTCAAAGAAAGCAGGAAAAGAAGGAAAATGCTACATAAGAAAGTAAAACCTAAGGAAAGGGGAAACATAGCAACAAGAATGTCACAGGAAATTGTTATTGACTGGCCACTTACATAAAATATGGGCGAGCTTGTCACACAGTGAGCAAATTAAAATCCTCTCCCTAAAATCTTTGTAAAAACCTTTGACAGGGCGCAGAACTTTAAAACTTTAACCACATTCGTCCGAGTGTTGCCTAAAAGAGATGGCAGGTCCGCTGGCAAGTCAGCCGCGACCCGCTGGTCAGAAAATAAAACGCAATCCAATAAAACGTGGCGCTCAGTGACCTGGACGCCGCAAGCACCACACATTGGAGGGTCCTCTCGCCGGAGAAGGAAGCCATGCGTCATAGAGCTGTGGCCTATTCGAAGCCGAGTGAGGAGAACCTCGTCCCGTCGAAGGGGCTGAAAGGAAGTACACCACACACGCGTTGTGGGCTTGACTATACGGAGCTTATTGTCAGTCACTTCCAGCCACTCATCCTCCCACCGACGTATGACCCGTGAGCTCAACAGCGAGGTGAGTGCGTGCAGGGGGATAGCACACTGAGATACTTGTGGATCGAGACACGCCTCCTTGGCTGCGAGATCTGCCCTTTCATTCCCAGCAATGCCGACATGCCCCGGAACCCAGCAGAAAGCTACAACCTTCCCCAGTCGCTGTAGTCGGAGGAGGGCATCCTGGATGGTCTGGACAATTTTGTCTGCCGGATACAAACGTTGCAATGAGTGAAGGGCACTGAGTGAATCGGAACAGACAAGAAATTTAGGAGAGGAAGAATGTCTCATGTGCTCCAGTGCCCGCAAGATCGCAGACAATTCTGCATCAAACGAAAGTGAAATATTCATTTAATCCTTGAGATCTCTTAAACAGTTCGATATACCGAAACGAATTTTGGCACACAAAAGCATGCAAAATGGAGAGCAAATGACCTCATAGCTAACACGAGAAACTTTCTTATCTACTGTGATGTATGAGTAACTACAGATTTTTTCAATAAAACAATTTAATTATTAGAATGGCCATCGAAAGCTGGTTAAACGACAATTGATACGGATTCTGTCACACCATAAATGAAGGAATTGCATTTTTATTTTTAAAACAAGCATGAGCTTCTCATAAGTTACTGATTTCACTTGATCTCAGTTGCTGAGTTAATAGTGTTTCAGGATTCCGTACCTAATGCAGCTGCATTAGCATGTTAGTGAGATGACATTGTGTGAACACCGCTGTGTTTTGGGCAAGGGAGCTATTTTTAACAGAAAAAAGTGTACAAGACAGGTGAAAATATATCGCTCTCTCTGATTAAACTTCAGCGTACATCTGTACCGATTGTATTACAATAAACGGTTGACTTGTCGAATTATTTGTCGTACTGTAATAGCCTGTTAATATGATCTATCGTTTGCAGACTTGCTAGCTGCAGCTTACAAGTTCCACGAGATAAGTGTTTGTGTGAAGGCTTATGCTGTAGAAATATACGTCCCCTACCAACCCCCCACCACTATCGTTCACCTCTCCCCTACCGCGCCTTCTGCGCAGCTTGCGATCAAGTGAGACTCCAAGGGATACCTCGTAGCCCTGAGGTGAGAGATTTGCGTGTTCATGTGAAGCTGAGCCGGCCGCTGTGGTCGAGTGGTTCTAGGCGCCTCAGTCTGGAACCGCGCTACAGCTACGGTCACAGGTTAGAATCCTGCGTCAGGCATGGATGTGTGTGATGTCCTTATGTTAGGTTTCAGTATTTGTAAGTCTATGGGACTGATGTTAAGTCCCATAGTCTTTAGAGCTATCTGAATTTTGTGAAGCTGAATGCTATGACGGCAAAAGCGTATAAGATTGGTTCAAATGGCTCTGAGCACTATGGGACTTAACTTCTCAGGTCATCAGTCCCCTAGAACGTAGAACTACTTAAACCTATATAGCCTAATGACATCACACACATCCATGCCCGAGGCAGGATTCCAACCTGCGACAGTAGCGGTCGCGCGGTTCCAGACTGCAGCGCCTAGAACCGCTCGGCCACCCCGGCCGGCAGTGTATAAGAACCATTGGGATGTACACCTTCTTTCGTTTTCGTAATCCAACAATCTGGAAACATTTTCCAGAACTGCTGACAATAGTTCTGCCGCCATGGAGTCTTCGTGCATGTATCGCATTTCGATCCCGATTTTTATACAGTCTTGTTGAAGTATAATGGAAATTGTCTTGACGTACATACTCTTCAGTACACTAACATATTTAGAATCCGTTTTTATTGACTGTCTTACAGTAGGAATGGTTAAACAGGGCCGGTACGAGAACATTGTTGTAGACAAGCAATTTATTATTTGGCGCTCTCGCTTCCCACTCCCCATCCTCACTGTTTTTCCTCACACACTTTCATTCGTGTCAGTTTCCACCACTAATTGAAACACACTGTAAAAAAGTCACGCACTTCGGCGCTCTTGGCGCCCCTCCCAGCTTGGCGCCACAAGCGACAGCTAATGAAGTTGCCGAACGTCCTGTGTACAGATCTTACAGTGACGGATCCTCCTGCGCACTTCTTAGTTTGGCAACCCATCCAGCGTCTCGGGTCGCTTAGCCCACAAACCGTCGGCACTACTTAAATTTAAATCAAAGCTGTACAAAAGGAACTCCATGTGTGTTTTTTTTATTTGATAGGTTTTGTACACATCATTTGTCATTTTTTTCGGAATGACATTATTTTCGTTGTTAACTACTAGTGTTTCCGCTTCATCTCTTTTACCTACACTGACAGTAAAAAAAAGTTGCAGCACCAACAAGCAGCTGTACGACATAAACAAAAGTTGGTAGGTGTGTTTCTACATCGGAAAGATGATGTCTATTCTTATTTCGCGACATTCGCAAAAAGGTAGCTTCAGTAGCGCTGCACTGACCATGCAAATCATATTTCCTTTAAATAAACGCTGTAACGGTTGTGATCGTTAGTTACCTTTGAGATTCGACGTCGTGAGTTGATGTTAGCCAAGAATGCCTTTAAGGCGACAAAGCCACAATACACACTGGCCATTAAAATTGCTACACCAAGAAGATGACGTACTACAGACGCGAAATTTAACCGTCAGGAAGAAGATGCTGTGATATGCAAATGATTAGCTTTTCACAGCATTCACACAAGGTTTGCGCCGGTGGCGACAACTACAACGTGCTGACACGAGGAAAGTTTCTGTGGTGTCACCGCCAGACACCACACTTGCTAGGTGGTAGCCTTTAAATCGGCCGCGGTCCGTTAGTATACGTCGGACCCGCGTGTCGCCACTATCAGTGATTGCAGACCGAGCGCCGCCACACGGCAGGTCTAGAGAGTCTACCTAGCACTCGCCCCAGTTGCACAGCCGACTTTGCTAGCGATGGTTCACTGACAAATTACGCTCTCATTTGCCGAGACGATAGTTAGCATAGCCTTCAGCTACGTCTTTTGCTACGACCTAGCAAGGCGCCATTACGTTACTACTGATGCTGTAAAACATGTACCGTCAAGAGCGATGTTCACCAATTATGGATTACAGTTAAATATTCCAGCAGCTACGTACGTTTTTTGCTAGTGTAATTTCCTTGACCTGTTCCAGACCTCACGCCAGCCTGCGTGAGCTAAAACGCGTGCCTTTCGGCTTCCTCTCATAGTGGGTTGGCTGTCTTGCCCATCCACAACAGTTTCCAACCGATTTCTCATACACAAACAGCAGTTGACTGGCGTTGCCTGGTGAAACGTTGTTGTGATGCCTCGTGTAAGGAGGAGAAATGCGTACCATCACGTTTCCGACTTTGATAAATGTCGGATTGCAGCCTATCGCGATTGCGGTTTATCGTATCGCGACATGCTGCTCGCGTTGGTCGAGATCCAATGACGTCACAATACGCCAGTCACTATTCTTGATGAACTGTGGTACCGTGTTGAAGCTGCATGGGCAGCTGTACCTGTACACGCCATCCAAGCTCTGTCTGACTCAAAGCCCTGGCGTTATTACGGCCAGAGGTGGTTGTTCTGGGTACTGATTTCTCAGGATCTATGCACCCAAATTGCGTGAAAATGTTATCACAAGTCAGTTCTAGTATAATATATTTGTCCAATGAATACCCGTTTATCATCTGCATTTCTTCTTGGTGTAGCAATTTTAATGGCCAGTAGTGTAAATAGATTTCCAACTGAGGGGTGCGAGGTGCATGTTGGATAGGCAAATGGATGGTACAAGGAACAAAGAACTTCTATGTTGTAGTCAAACTGATACGAATGACCGAGACGACGAGCTAATGACAGCCTGGTACGAGACTTTAGAAAATATGGAGGTCGCATGTAGACGAAAAGATTTTACTGCATGGAAAGTAAAGGAGCCCTTATCGAGCAGCTACGCACTCTTTGGGAACAGTAATGAAAAATATGGTTCAAATGGCTCTGAGCACTATGGGACTCAACATCTTAGGTCATAAGTCCCCTAGAACTTAGAACTACTTAAACCTAACTAACCTAAGGACATCACACACACCCATGCCCGAGGCAGGATTCGAACCTGCGACCGTAGCAGTCCCGCGGTTCCGGACTGCAGCGCCAGAACCGCTGGACCACCGCGGCCGGCGGAACAGTAATGAATAAACCTACTCAATTTATTATATATTTTTAAGTCTGCCATGCTATATAGTGTGGAAAATTTTTAGACCAATGAATCGGGAGAAAACCAACTATACATGGCAGTCCCAGATGTTTGCCAGTGATGTATGTGGGTTGTTCCAAAATCATTCTGGCAAACGGCGAGAGGTGAGAGATGGCGTTGTGGGGAACAACTTTTGTGAAGAGGTAAAATGATCGCTGTTAGTTACCAGCACCGGTAGGTGTCGTTTAGTAGTCTGTTCAGTGGCCCTGGAACGACGAGGTTTCACCGAACTAGTAGGGTCTACCAACCAGGTGTGCCGCGCACTACCTACCCCAGTAAACTGGTAGAGTGATTTTGAACAAGAAAAACAGAACAATGAATGTCTCTGAGCAGATATTTTAGAAGCGAATCAGGAACTTCTATTTTGCTCGGCTTACCTCCTTTCACGCAAATCAGATGACTGTATGATAGGCAACACACGTTGCGTACGAATGCACCAGAGTTCCTATGCCTGCCGCCTTTCGGGGGCATAACCAGTCCTGAACGACGCCTAGCGCCGCTGGGGAACATCAACGAAGAATTTGCCTCAAACAAAAGATCGTCGCCTGTGACATCATCACGCAGTATATCACGTCTAGACGTTTATCATAAAAACTTCGAAACCACTGTCAATTAGAGGGTTAAGGAAATGTGAAACCACGTTTTAAAACTGCAGAGGTATGCCTTAAGCTGGTTTCAGTCACATATTTTAACATTACATACATGTTAATCACACGTAACTGTAACTTTTCTTCGTCGTAACTTCGAATAACATAACTATTGCTGCGAATACTTTTATTTATCCTCAAAATTTCAAAACTTTTTAGAGGATTCCGTGAGTGTCCGCTTCCCCAACCGACTATCCTGCCAGATCGCAAGCAATTTGTACTCACCCTGCCCCTGCTTTAACGAAGGGATATCGGTTATGATAAAAGGAAAATTAAATTAAGGAGGAAATGACTGATACGAAACCGTGGCCGTTTTTTATTAAGCTCGTCGTAACAGTACACTGTGAACAAACGGATAAATAAAACACTAGTGCCTTTCATCGCAACGTAACTAACGATGGAAAAGTGGACTGTAGCTGTCAGAAAGTCTGCTACTAGTCGTAATTCACATTCAGCCAGCGTTGCGGGTGGCATACAGGAAGTGTAACGAAGACAACAGAGAATCGTTAGCGCTGGACGAACAACTCGCGGCCGACATTCAGCGACGTGATTGGCTATTTTGCAGCGGCGATATAATGTGACGTGATGCGACTAGCCCCGACTGCGATAAATGAAGCGGCTTTCACTTGTCATGTAATGAATTCCACACATAATTACTACTGCTAAAAAAATGCTCCTACCACGCTCAGAAAAGGCGAATATGATCCTGTTTAAAAGACTCTGAAAAGTGGGTCACCACCTGCCTCGTTCTACATTTCTCAACACCTTTAAAAATTTTCCTAAAAGTTTAGGCACGGAAATATGTTCGCGCTCTTTTAATATACAACTCAGTTCTCACTCCCACGCGGTACCGTAACTGTAACTCAAACGCAGCCACTAGCTCATTGCTGTAAGTCACTCATATCTATCCATTCTCACTTGCCCATTTTCACTTACAAATTCCTCCCAACTGACTGTTATTATCTCTCTGTGTCTATCTCTAACTGCTACTGTCTGCTGTCTGAAGGCCACAGTCGCCTTTGTTCTCTTCAAATACTACAGTCCCCTCTTACTGTCACTGACTCCCTCTTGCTCTCTCTTACTGCTACTTTCTCAATCACTCTTTCTCACAGCTGCTACCTCTTACGACTGCCAACATCTCTCTCATTCTCATTGTCACAGACCCTGTCTCTGATTATCACTGGCTACCACACTTCCACTTCCTCCTTCTTTTTATTCCTCTCCCGCTGTCACTTCCTCCTTCTTTTTCCAGCACTTTCGACTACTTTGCACTGCCATTGTTTCCAGCTCTTTCTCTCGCACTGCCATTACCTCCTTCGCTCTTCCTATACCATAGCCTCTGTCTACTGTCTTCCAATATACAGGGTGTATCAAAGAGAATCATTCGATTTGGTACATCTGTATTTCTGAAACTAATAATCATATACAATGAATTTTGTTTGTTGATGGACGGAAAACTCAAAAAGTTATTTTTCCCTGTTCAGTATGCTCCCCTTGAGATGCACGCCATATGTCAGAGTGGTTTTCAAATTGTTCCGTTACATCTTCAACAGCTGCTGTTATGCGACGTCTCAGTTCAATTCATTGCTGCTGGTAACGGAGACACAAGCCCGGAGTATTTCATAAACCCCACAAGAAATAATCATATACGATCAGATCCGGTGACCTTGGAGGCAACTAATGTAAGACTGAAACATTTGGTCCAGTGCGACCGATCCATTGTTCAGTAATCATTTGATTTAAAAATTCCCGCACTTCCAGATGCCAGTGTTGCGGTGCCCCATTCGGTTGTTAAATGTCAAACTGAGGTAAAACAAACTTTGGCAAAGGAAAGACACCACACTTGCTAGGTGGTAGCCTTTAAATCGGCCGCGTTCCGCTAGTATACTACGGACCCGCGTGTCGCCACTGTCAGTGATTGCAGACCGAGCGCCGCCACACGGCAGGTCTAGAGAGACGTCCTAGCACTCGGCCCAGTTGTACAGCCGACTTAGCGAGCAACGGTTCACTGACAAATTACGCTCTCATTGGCCGAGACGATAGTTAGCATAGCCTTCAGCTACGTCAATTGCTACGACCTAGCAAGGCGCCATTCACATTTGATATGTATCTTGTAAAGCCTGTACCGTCAGACCGATGTTCACCAATTATGGATTAAAGTTAAGTATTACATCAACTACGTACTTTATTTGCTACTATAAAAAAACCTTAACTGTTCCAGACCTCACGCCGGCCTGCGTTAGCTTAAACGCGTGCCTTTCAGCTTCCTCCAAACCCCGTGAATTGGCTCCTGCCAATTCACATCAGAGAGTTCTCAAGCAGTCGAGCAATGTTCTTCCTGCAGCAGTGTTCTCGGCAAAGAAAAATGGATCATACGTCTTTTCCCGTGAAACTGCACAAAACACATTAAATTTTGGAGAGTCCCTCTCATGTTGTACAACTTCATGTTGTTGTTCCGTATCTCATATTCTCACATTATGACGGTTAACTTTTCCATTTCAATGGAACTTTGCCTCGTCACTTAACACTGAGCATGGAAGAAAACTGTCGTAGTCCATCTCGACAAGAACGAAATTACAGTACTTCACCCGTTGTTGTTTGTCACCTTCACGAAGAACTTGCGGTAGCAGAATTTTGTATGGTTTCATGTGTAAACATCGACGTAACACACGCCAGACGGACGTCGGGGACATGTTGAGCTGTCGAGCTGCACGGCGAACGGATTTCTGCGGGCTCCTTGTGATACTATGGCAGATGCGTTCGACGTCTGTGTCAGACGGTCGGGGACGGGCCGGCGATTTGCCTTTACACAACAACTTGTTTCTCGGAATTGTCTAGGCCTTCGTTTATGCTCTGTGCTGTAGGAGGAACCACACCATACCTAGTATGAAAGTCATGCTGAACAGTTATTACTGATACGCAATGCGCAAAACGTAGAACGTAGAGGCCGGCCGGAGTGGCCGAGCGGTTAAAGGCGCTACAGTCGAACCGCACGACCGCTACGGTCGCAGGTTCGAATCCTGCCTCGGGCATGGACGTGTGTGATGTCCTTAGGTTAGTTAGGTTTAAGTAGTTCTAAGTTCTAGGGGACTTATGACCACAGCAGTTGAGTCCCATAGTGCTCAGAGCCATTCGAACCATTTTTTTTTTTTTGTAGAACGTAGAACACAAAACGCTTTCTGTTGTCCCGATACTATTTTTACTAGAACTGAAGTGGGCGCACTCTGCTGCTATCTAGCGGGAACCATGTAAAACTACGGAGTTTTCTCATTACAACGGTACGTTGTTCATGCACATATCACAAATAACAAAATAGTCACATTTTTTAATTGGATGACTTTTATTAAACACCATGTAATTACTTTTCCATCTTTTTCCCGCTAGAACTGTCTCCTCTGTCAGCAGAAAAGGGCGCGAATATATTTGCATGCCGAAATTTTTAAAGGTGCACAGGAAGATAGACAGCTGGTATCCCACTTTCCAGTCAGAGGCTTTTAAAGAGGAGCATATTCACCTTTTTTGTGCTCCGAAGGCAGCGTTTTTCCGCTGGTCCCTTTCTTTTCCTCTCATATGGAGAGAATTTTACACCTCAGACCGGAATTTACGTACCGAGCGAGGCGGCGCAATGATTAGGTCACAGGACTCGCATTCGGGAGGACGACGGTTCAAATCCTCATCCGGCCATCCAGATTTAATCCTTCAGTGGGTTCCCTAAATCTCCCCAGGCAAATGCCACGATGGTTCCTTTGGAAGGACACGGCCGATTTACTTGACACAATCCACGCTTGTGCTCCGTCTCTAATGACCTCGATGTCAACGGGACGTTAAACCCAATCTTCCTTCCTTCAGGTTTTATGCGCACAAAAATTTTGTATGTGCTTCCAAACTAAAGCATGGGGTTTCCAGAAACCTTCTGAAATAATAATAAATGTGGTATGTCTAGGGCAGTGCTTTCACACATGAGGGTGTCTCCGAGAAAATTTTGTTGGGAACACCTGGTCTAGGGCATCCCGTCGGGTAGACCTTTCGCTGGGTGCGAGTCTTTCGATTTGACGCCACTCCGGCGACTTGCGCGTCGAGGGGGATGAAATGATGACGATTAGGACAATACAACACCCAGTCCGTGAGCGGAGAAAATCTCCGACCCTGCCGGGAATCGAACCCGGGTCCTTAGGATGGACATTCTGTCGCGCTGACCACAGAAACCTTCTTATGACAAAGGAGACATTTTGCAGCATGTTTCTCCGTGCTACGTCACTTTATAAACTACTTTTCTGTCTCACACTGCATTTTACTTCCATATTTTACGTGTACATGTAAGGTAACTTTGAACCTCTGTATCTCGCAAACAGACGAGAATGTCAATATAACTTTCAAAGTTCTTCGACATATGGAGCTTAAGAACATATCGTAAAAATTTCAGCAATTTACTGCGCATAGCCGTCTTGGATTTCGTAGCTCTGTTTTGGTAAGAAACAATGGTAAAGAAACACTTCCAGAAACGTCCATGACCTAATAACTTTGAATCTGTATATCTAAGAAACGGTAAAGATATCACGAGAATTTCAAGGTTCTTCGAGATCGGAATCATAGGAAAATATTGCAAAAATTTCAACCATTTGCTGTGCTTAGCCGTTTCGGAATTCGCGGTTAGGTTTTGGTACGGAAAATGATAAAAAAGGAATTGTCTTTGAACTAAAGCTGCCTCGATATGCCCCTTAGCGCCACCCGCAGACCACATCAAATGCGAAAAGAACCAAACTACTTGCTTCCTTAACCTAAGCTGGACAAAGCTTGTAATACATTTGACTCTGCACTGTAGGGAGTGGCACAAATATCAACCCTTTGTTAGGTATGTAAACCAATACTCCCTGGCCCCAGTGGTATAGAGAACACTTGACCCTACCTTTGTATCACCACAGAATCCGAGGTATGAGCCTCGAAAAAATCCCGTTTTCATGCGCGGCGTCTTGGAACATCATCAGGCAACGAATGCTGTCGCATGCGTTGAAATACTAACTACACTCTTCATAAAATTATCTCTTTAGTCCATAACTTTTCCCCAGTTTTTGTGTGTGATACATTACACACTGCATATTTCAAACAAGGCAATCACAACTAACATTTCGTGACTGATGATTTCGAGCAAGGTATTGAACTTGTGAAAGAATACTTAGGTGCAAGTATATTCCTCCGCAGTAAATGTACGTCATACTCTTATCATCTGATAGCGTGAAGGTAGGACGGTCTTTATATGTTACAATGCTGCACCGTCCCGTCCTCCACACTAGGAGGAGGATGAAGCGTCGAATAAAAGTTCACGAACAATGCGCAGCCACTCTTTATTTATACAACACCGCCGTTTGTTTTTTCGAGCTCTGCGTAAGTCGCTTTGTTTTACTATGAAGAGTCAGTTTATGAGCGGTGAACTAGGTTTTGGTGTGATGCTCTGCCAATGAAAGAACTTGTGGCAATTTAAAGCTTTTAGTTCGCGCTAGGGCATGCTTGGCGGACTCGACGAATTAGTACTGCTCAAAAACCACAGTTTCCTGCGATATAGTCCGTAAGAACAAAGTTATAATACTTTCGAGATCATTACAGTGGCAGCTTCGTTACAACTGATGCAGTTGATCATGTCATATCCTTAACAATGGAGTTGGGTTTAATTTAACAAGTGTGACTCCACCACTGAGTTTGTAACGTCTGCGCTGAGACAATTACTAGGTTCTTCTCTGCCTATTGTTTCAATAGTTCTCATGGCACGGCTCATATTATGCAACAACAAAGCTTGCGCAAGAGTTAAGCATGCTAACTTCGGTAAATTTTACAAAATAGTCCGAAGGAGGTTCAAATGGCTCTGAGCACTACAGGACTTAACATCTGAGGTCATCAGTCCCCTAGAACTTAGAACTACTTAAACCTAACTAACCTAAGGACATCACACACATCCATGCCAGAGGCAGGATTCGAACCTGCGACCGTAGCGGTCGCGCGGTTCCAGACTGAAGCGCCTAGAACCGCTCGGCCACACAGGCAGGCTCCGAAGGAGGTAATAGCCCTTGGGGTTCTCCTGTAAACTCGGTCCCTTTATTCTGATGATGAACACTCTGAAAAAAAATGTAGCAGATATCTTCTCAGCACTCTTGTGGTCGCTCCACAGCAATCACACTGAAGCGAGCACCTGTCGAAGATCAAAGAAAGCACAGGACGAATGCGAAATTCGCAGACTCTTTCAGCTTTCAAAGTCGAAGAGAAAAGGATCTGACAGTTTTTCTCTTTCATTTGCTGACAATTCAGTTTACCACGAGAAACCGCCTCTCACTGTGACATTGAAATTATTTGAAAAGTCAGGTAAAGGAAATTCATTAAACATCTGAAGAAATTTCTACTGCCATTCCTGTGAAGCGTGCCGAATCCATGTTAGCGCACTTTGATGCCGGGGAGCTGAAATTTTATTACTAGCCACGAACTTTATTAAGGGCACTGATCGCCCGATTAATTACTTCGAACATCCAAGAGTAAAATGATTTCTCTGTCCCAGATGCTACTCCAGGCGGGTGTAAAATGCATGTGCGCAACGGAAAATATTGAACGCTAAAATGATTATGTGGCCCTGTCTGACTACCCCCTGAAGCAGATCTGAGGATCTCTTAATGCTCTTTAACATATAAATTACAACCTCTACATTAAGGCAACTAATACTACCAAATGATAAACGTTGTTTCTCATTATATATTTATTGTAGATTAAAAACAAGCCTTTATTTTATAATTGTTTACATTTCGTAACTAAAATTTCCGTTCAATTGCCCAACTCTGCCCCTTTTTATGGCCACGCGATCTAACATTAATAACGCGAAATGACGGACATCATCTACGTACCAAACACTACAAGACACTACTTTCGAAGATGATCTACGGTGGTGTGGAACCTCAGTGGAAATAAACTAGCTTGATCACAGCTGCTTAGCTTCACAGCCCTAACAAGCCGAAGCAATTAGCAACATCACTGTATGTACTGCGTCCAGTTCATCGGAGTGATGGTTCTCGTATAGCGTATGCGACGATAGAAGAACTTCAGCAACAATATAAAACTCTTTCAAACACTAGGACGTCAGAAGGTAGCCCCTGACTAATATACTCTGATACTGTCTCCTCCTATCTGTGTTTTAGAGACGAGAAACGGGAACTCCCAGCCACAAGGATGGAGTTTAAATAACGTCTCAACGTAAGTATAGGCAGTACAAGTGCTCTCAATCACTGAACACTGCATACTCAATGACGACTTCCAACCCAGAGGCAAAGTCCAGAATCATATGAGTTCACAACAGTACAGTGCCTAACCAATACAGCTATAAATTCTCCTGAGCGCTAAGACAGCAAGTCCGTCTGTACCAACAAAGCTGATACTGAGCGACCGTCACACATGGGCGCTCAAACACAGACCTCTTCCTCTCCACTGCTGGCTTCCCAGAAGGACTTGGATCCCCTCCCTCGAAACCTCGGAATTTTCTCCCTATCTCCAATTTTTTCCGAACGGCGACCAACCATATTTTAGACTATAGTCCAGGGCGAAAAGTTTGGGAGGGAATACCTATACTTGTACAATGGTACACTTCTGAGTAATAATCTGTCATTTTTCCTCCTATCTACGTAATTCTGTAGCTCTCAATTCGTTCGAGCAATCAATCATTCATGATAGGAAACACAGTCATAGCTCAGTCACTCAAATTGATTCTGAAATTTTACTTGTTAGAATGAAATCAGGCGATGATTCTTCTTCTCTGCAGGCTCGTGCATTGCGGCAGTCTGCTAATCTGTACAAACAAAATGCCTCGTAATTTTGGGAGCGTTGTATAATCAGTCGGGAAACCTCAGATCAAGCGGATATTTGACTTTGATGAAGTTTAACCTTCCGTAGAAGTAATGGAGCTCTTGGATTATTAAATGCAGGTTCGTATCCAGTCTTTCGGAAGTTCCCTTCTGATTTATAACTACGCAATATATCGATGAATATCATTAATTCTCAAATGTCAAATACACACCTTTTGTATGAAGGAGCCATATATATATATATATATATATATATATATATATATATATATATATATATATATATATATATATATATATATATTTCACTTTCAATCGTACAATTTCGTATCAGTTATCTTCTGTCATAAATCTCAATAATCAGATTACAGTTCTTCAAACAAAGCTCAGGGAGTATGAAGATAGAAAATTAGTAAACGTCATTCAAGGGTAGAATTGTATCAGAATAATTCATCGAATATAAAGAGATATTACAATGGCCCCTCGCAGCGAGCAAAGTTAATGATAATACACTTTGAGAGCTAACAGAAAAAATTTGTTGGGTTGTTTATTCAAAAGAGGAATATTTTGAATTAGTAGAATTTTACTATAGAGAGTATGGGTAACATGTTAAGACAATAAGTTACGAGAATACCTAAGCTGTAGCTTTTACATATACCGGGGTATACCCGCATCCCGAGTACATAACCAGGGAAGATGTAGATTGGTGTAATTACGAAAAAGGTCTACCCATTTGGGAACTGGCCTTCACAGGGAAACCCTGGAAAACCCGGAAGAATAGACCCCAGCTCAGGTATTAAAGAAGACAGGAAAGCCTAAATCCAGTAATTTTGAAATATATAGAAGCTCCATAGATTAGATCGAAGGAAAAGTGCCTCATAGCCAAAAAAAATTTACAATATTGCTCAAAAAAAATTTTCAAAATTCTTCTTTCGACGATGTAGCCGGCGATCTCGTTGTGAAGTCGATGGAACAGGAACACTGGGTACGTACAGTGGGTAGGCGACGTACAGCGTTTGGTGGAGGCGGCACGGAGGACAGGCGATGGCTTATGGTACAGGATAGAAGCTGGTAATGTGCCGTAGAAACAGGAAGATGATCTCAGGAACAGATGGTCAGGGACGTGAACATGAAACAGGTTTAAAGTGGAATAAGAAAAGGTTCTGACTGAATAAATCCCTGGAAGACAGTGAATTAAGGCAACGAAGTCCATATTTCATCGTTGAACTCAAAATCGGAGTGGATTCTTATATTCTTCCATCTGTACTAGACTGGAACATCCATCAGTCCTGTCACGGTCGCCACTGTAATTTTTCCTCCTATCTATGTGATTATGTAGCTCTCAATTCGTTCAAGCAATCAATCATTCATGATAGGAAACAGAGTCATAGCTCAGTCGTTCAAAATGATTCTGAAATTTTACTTGTTAGAATGAAATCAGGCGATGATTCTTCTTCTCTGTAGGCTCGTGCTTTGCGGCAGTCTGCTAATCTGTACAAATAAAATGCCTTGTAATTTTGGGAGCGTTGTATAATCAGTCGGGAAACCTCAGATCAGGCGGATATTTGGCTTTGATGAAGTTTAACCTTCCGAAGAAGTAATGGAGCTCTTGGATTATTAAATGCAGGTTCGTATCCAGTCCTTCGGAAGTTCCCTTCTGATTTATAACTACGCAATATATCGATGAATATCATTAATTCTCAAATGTCAAATACACACCTTTTTTATGAAGGAGCCATGGTACACTTCTGAGTAATAATCTGTCATTTTTCCTCCTATCTACGTAATTCTGTAGCTCTCAATTCGTTCAATAAAACAAATAACCAGATATTTAGAAAATAGTTATTAGTTAATAGTTAAAATAGTTATCACGCGATGAAGGCGATGGAAATGTAATAAGTACTCCATAAGAGGGTACCAGCCCGACCACAAAATTATACTCCGATGACAGAAGCTATCGGATAGCGGTACCCACATGTATAGATGGTGACAGTGCACAAGGCGACGTATACAAGGTATAAAAGGCCACTGCTTTGGCTGAGGTGTCATGTGAACTCAGGTGATTCATGTGAAAGGTTTCCGACGTGACTGTGGCCACACGAAGGAAATCAACAGACTTCGAACGTGGAAGGGGAGTTGAAGCTGGATGGATGGGACATTCCATTCCGGGAATCGTTAAGGAATTCAATATACTGAGATACACGGTGTCAAGATGTGCGTAGAATACCACATTTCAGGCATTACCTCTCACTATGGACAACGTCGTGGCCGACGGCCTACACTTAATGACCAAGAACAGGGACTTTTGCGTAGAGATATCAGTGTTAACAGATAAGGAACACTGCATGAAGTAACTACAGAAATCAATGTGAGACGTACGACGTACGTATCCGTTAGTGCAGTGCGGCGAAATGTGCCGTTAATGGTCTACGGCAGCAGACGAACGACGCCAATGCCTTTGCTAACAGCACGATGTCTACATCTACTGAAACGCCTCTCGTGGGCTCGTGACTGTATTGGTTGGACGCTAGGCCAATGGAAAACCGTTGCCTGGTCACATGAATGCGGATTTCAGTTCGACTCCATGAAGCCATGGTCCCAAGTTTGTCAATAAGGCAATGAGCTAGCTGGTGGTGGGTCCAAATTGGTGTGGGCTGTGTTTACATGGAATTAACCAAGTCCTATGGGTGTTCGTCTACTTCGAGACCAATTGCAGCCGTTCAGGGACGTTACGTTCCCAAACAACGATGGGCTTATTATGATGACAACGCGCCTTGTCACCGCGGCACAAGCCCGACATGAACCCCATCGAACATTAACGGGATATAATATACTGGTTAGCTCGTGCACAAAATTCTGCACCGGCAACACTTCCGCAATTATGGACAGCTGTAGTCAGTACGGCTCAATATTTCTGCAGTGGACTTCCAACGACTTATTGAGTCCATGCCTCGCTGAGATAAGATGCTGCTCAAAATGAGGTCCGACACAATATTAGGAGGTGTCCTGTGATATTTGACACCTCAGTGTAGTATTCAGTGATGATTCAAACCCGTAAGTTTAATAATACTGTAGAGAGTCTTCTTCTTCTTCTGCACTTCACGCATAATGCCTGTGGCTGTTAACGATGACTCTCTCTTCCTTGGTCATGCTAGACTGCTTCGGCTTACCGGAATACAATTTACGTCTTCAGCTTCGTTTCTTACGTTAAACAAGTTTAATTCCTTCTGTATCAGATGAACACGTTTTAAAACACAGGCGATGGTTTTGCTGTTAATTATAGAAGATTTAATGTATTAACACAAAGAGAATGAAACTGCTTATTGATTTACATTCCAACAACTTCAGCAAATTATTAGACCTTTTACAATAGAAAGAATGTTTCCCAGTAGATTCCAGACGAACTGAATTTCGGCGATTATGACGAAAGTCGCGAATGTTGCTACAGCCCATTGGATGCAAAATATTGTGCAGACTCAAACACGGCAGGTATATTCATGCTCATGAATTAAGGATAATGCTGGTAGATGGTAAAACTACGCTCTGGTGGGCGCTTTGCGGGCTTAAATCACCTCGGGGTATGACCCTGCGGTGCATTTGACCTGCGTTCGTCGCATGGTGGCGCTGGCAGCAGTCCACATACGCAGAGGTGTGTTGGTGCATGTTGGAGTACGGTGCTGCGAGTAAGTGAGCAGACGTTTTCAGACGTGCTGATGGCTCAAAGAACACATATTGATGACGTTATGAGGGGTAGAATTCTAGGGCGACTGGAGGCTGGTCAAACACAGCTGGTCGTAGCATGGGCCCTCCGTGTGCCACAAAGTGTGATCTCAAGATTAGGGCAACGATTCCAGCAGACAGGAAACGTCTCCAGGCGCTACAGTGTAGAACACCACAAGAAGACCGATATGTCACCATCAGTGCCCGCAGACGGTCACGGAGTACTGCAGGTAGCCTTACTCGGGACCTTACCGCAGCCACTGGAACCCTTGTCTCCAGACACACAGTCTACAGACAACAGAACAGACATGGTTTATTCGCCTGGAGACCTGCAAGGTGCATTCCACTGACCGCCTGGTCACAGGAGAGCCCGTAAAGCCTGGTGACAGGAACACAGTACATGATCATTGGAACAGTGGTTCCAGGTTATGTTCACAGACGAGTCCAGGTATAGTCTGAACAGTGATTCTCAGCGGGATTTCATCTGGCATGAACCAGCAACCAGATACTAACCCCTCAATTTCCTTGAACGGTACCTGTATGTAGGTCGTGATTTGATGGTGTGGAGTGGGATTATGATTGGTGCACGTTCACCCCTGCATGTCTTTGACAGAGGAACTGTAACACGTCAGGTGTATCGGGCCGTCATTTTGCACCAGTATGTCCGCCTTTTCAGGGGTGTTGTGGGTCCCACCTTCCTCCTTATCGATGATCACGCACGGCCCCACCGAGCTGCCATCGTGGAAGCGTACCTTGAAACAGAAGACATCAGGCGAATGGTGTGGCCTGCCAGTTCTCCAAGCCTAAACCCCATCGATCACGTCTGGGATGCTCTCGGTCGACGTATCGCTGCACATCTTGCAACCCCTACGACACTTCAGGAGCTCCGACAGGCACTGGTGCAAGAATGGGAGGCTATGCCGCAGTAGCTGCTCGACCACCTGATCCAGAGCATGCCAACCCGTTGTGCGGCCTGTGTATGTGTGCATGGTAATCATATTCCATATTGATGTCGGGATACATGCGCAGGAAACAGTGGCGTTTTGTAGCATATGCGTTTTGGGACGGTTTTCTCAACTTATCACCAATATCGTGGAATTACAGATCTGTGTCATGTGTGTTCCGTATGTGCCTATGCTATTAGTGCCAGTTTTGTGTAGTGCCACGTTGTGTGGCATCACATTCTGCAATTATCCTTAATTTAAGAGCATGAGGGTAGATCACGCAGTAGGATGATAAATACACTGCGCAACACAATTAAGGAATCCCTTCTCCGAAGCCACGTAATTATCTCCTATTCCGACACTGAAATTTTAAAGTGGGGTCAAACGTGACTGCAACCTCTTACGTAACGCTGCAACAGCGTCGCGCCCTATGACGATGCGCTCGGTCTCGACGACGCTTCGAACAGCAACGTGTCGACACACGTGGAAAATAGGCCACAGCGCAGAAGTTGATGTAACTCGTAAGGTGGGACAATGATGCCACAGTACCACCAAATTTCACTACCATTCCGGCCAAGGCCATCGTGGGTGAGTCACACGATGGGAAGGCCGTGCCTATGCTATTGGAGAGGTAGGAGTTTGACTACCTCTCCCTAACCCACATTTCTCGCCTTGTTTTCACAGCTCTGAGATGGAGGTCAGAACCGCGACTCCCAGCATTGAAATCACGCGATTTTTTTCAGGGAGGCCAAGAGAAACACTTCAGATAAACTGCCGCTCAGAATCGATACGAAATGGGTTCAGGGGGTGGCATAAAGGGCGCCAATGAGACCACCCGTTTCCTTGGAACGTTGATTTCAGCACATTCCGTCGTCGAAACCGACAGTTCTCATTATAATGAGCAACATGACAACGGTCTTGACAATATAAATACGGTATTGCAGTACCTGTGTCATTCTGAATTACAATGCAAAGTTCCTCTGGACATGCATGGATACATACAAAATTTTGGGTCTGGTTGTGAATCGTGCGTGTATAGCCAAATGGTAAGTCGAGATGAGCGGCACAAATTTTCACTGTCGTCATTCCGTTCTACAGCTGATGGTTGTCCTTATTCGCAATTGCAAATACATTTCACGTATTTCATAACAACTGTAGTCGAGTCAGTGACTGTTCCTTAGGACAGGCACGCTTGTCGAAAGGAACTTTGCATCGTAATTCAGAATAACTCAGGTATTCAAATATCATATTTATCCGCCGACACCGAACAAGTAACTTACAAGTAAAATGTCTCGCCTGTACGACAATATACGTAATGGGCGTACGAGTACTGGTTGTAGACGCGTTGATGACGACATATGGAAGTTTGGGTCAGGCTGTAAGTAGTGCACCGAAAGCCAAATGGTAAGGCGACCGCTCGCGATAAGAGGGAAATCTTGGTTCGAGTCTCAGTCGAGCACAAATTTTCGTCATTCCATTCTGAAGCTAATGGTTGTCAGTATTCACAACTGTGAATACATTTCATGTAACAATATAAATGTGATATAGTCATGTAGGAGGCTGGGGACGACTGATATAATAATCAGCAGCTCTGCATTCAGGTTGGCTGTGTCGCAAAGGTGAAAGTCAAATATCGGGCAAGGAATGACTTTATTGCTCATACGACGCGTATCGGAATTTATCCATCATCAAATATCCAGGAGCGATTCCCGCATATGGATACAGAGTTTCCAGTTGTATGTGAAACACACATTCGCAGGGTTTTACTATTGCGACCCAGTTAGCTTGAATGCAAAACAACCTTTTCAACTGCTGACACGCTCAAGATACTTCAGTCCTCTACGTACACTGTGGGGCTACTTCCCTCTTCGCCGGCCGCGGTGGCTGAGCGGTTCTAGGCGCCTCAGTCCGGACGCGCGCGACTGCTACGGTCGCAGGTTCGAATCCTGCCTCGGGCATGGATGTGTGTGATGTCCTTAGGTTAGTTAGGTTTAAGTAGTTCTAAGTTCTAGGGGACTGATGACCTCAGATGTTAAGTCCCATAGAGCTCAGAGCCATTTGAACCACTTCCCTCTTCAACGTGATCTCACCCCCTTGAACTGCAGCATGTTGAGTTTGAAACACCTAGCGACCAATCAAATCCAGTTTATGAAATCTGAATTGATCCAAGGAGCAAAAGGTGCACACACATATTCAGCTCTCCTGTTTCGTGCCCTGCTGTGGTGTGATATCTGTAGGGTGCGACATTGATGCAGGTGTGAATAAAACGGCAAGGGGTCCCTCTAAAAGAGTGGTTCCCAATATATCTGAGCCCATTACCCCTAATTTGTATCAAATATTGGATAACACCTGCTCCACCATCACCATCACCAAGATTATTCTTTGACTCACTCATTTTTAAAGTGAGGAAGATAAATGATATTTTATGGGGCTATTTTATTAAAACATTAGCTAACGCATGAATGAGACAGTTGGTACAGCTTACTTCTAACAAACTTAAAAATACAGGATACATCGTAAGTGCTACCTATGAGGTGCAACAATAAAATAATAAGACTGATTTTCTTTGCAAGATGTGGCAACCCTGCAGGCTTGCGGAGGCACAATATCTTTGACCATGGTCAATAATCTGCTACTAGTCCAAGCGGCACATTGATGCAACTGCTCAGTCGTGAGTTGCGCTGTAATAAGTTAACATGTGTTTGTGTCTCTCTTCACAGAAAAGGGACCGCATAATATTGTGCAAAGGTATGCCATTTCTTTTTGCATTAAACTGGGTGAAAACGCGACTACAACTTACAATAAGCTTCAGAAGGCTTTTGGAGATGAGATCATGTCAAGTTCTCAAGTTTTGGTTGGCATAAAATGTTTAGTGAAGGCAGAACGAATGTGGAAGATGAAGACTGCAGTGGACGACCATCAACCTCACGGACGGGTGTCAACTTGGCCAGGGTGTGTGAACTCGTATGATCTGATCAAAGATTATCAGTGAAAATGATTGCAGAAGAACTGGACATCAATCAAGAAACGGTTTGTCTGATAATAACTGAAGATCTTGGTATGAGAAAGATTTGAGCAAAAATGGTCACTGGGTGTTTGTGTTGTCCTCATCATTTCATCATCATCCAGGAAAGTGGCGCAATTGGACTGAGCAAAGATTGGGTAATTGTATGGGCGCTGATAACCACGCTGTTGAGCGCCCCACAAACCAAACATCATCATCATCATCGCAAAAATGGTCCCAAAAATCTCACACCACAACAGCAAGAAACACGGAAAAATGTGGCAGCCGATCTGTTAGAGCAAACGGAAATCAATCCAGAATTGTTGAGCCGTGTTATCACTGATGATGAAAGGTGGTTTTTTCAGTACGATCCAGGGGCAAAACGCCAAAGTTCGCAATGATGCTCAAAGCGATCACCCAGAACAAAAACCAGCTCGCATGTCAAAGTCAAAAGTAAAATGCATGCTTGTGTGATTCCAAGGGAATTGTTCATAAAGAGTGGGTACCTCCTGGACAAACAGTTAACCAATATTACTACAAAGACTTAGTAAAACAGTTCTTCGTGTCCGTGCCAACATCACGATAATGCGACATCCCATACTGCTCTCCCAGTACAGCAATTTTTAACGTCAAAACAAATTTCAGTACTATCACAGCCACCTTATTCACCAGGTATCGCTCCGTGCGACTTTTTTTTATTTCCAAGAGTCAAAACGGCAGTCAAGGGACCCAATTTTCAAAAAACACAAGATGTCCAAAACGCTGTGACGAGGGTCTTGGATGATATTACAGAAGATGAATTCCAGAAATGTTACCATCAATGGCAGAAGTGCTGGAAAAAGTGTGTGCAATCAGAATGGAACTACTCTGAAGGAGACAACACTAAACTTGACTATAAAGGTAAGCAATATTTTTTTTCACATCAGTCTCATTACTTTATTGTCGCACATCGTTCATCTCCTCCTCGCAACAGAAAACTAGCTATCCACATTGAGGGCAGGCAATTGTTACAAATCATTTTTCCCCTGCACCACTCTTCTCTCTGGCGACAGTTGCTCCACTAACTTTCACCCTCCTATAAAATCAACCAAATTACAATTTCTGCCCTACATTTAGGCATTCTGTTTGTAAAACACTTAATTGATGGACTCCTTGCTTCTGAACTGGCAGAGATTGGCGCACTTCAGGCTACCGATACTTTCGTTTGATCACTGTCATTGATAAAAAACATATTAGTTGGTCTAGGGTTATCGTCTTGGAATTGTAATCAAAACGTTCTCGGCCCCGGGTTCGAATCCCGCTAATTCTTAAATTTTGAGTAATAATCAGCGTTGATGGCCGAAGACCTCCGACATAAGAAGTCATCCTTGTTCTGCCAACGGCCTTGTCAAAGAGGGCGGAGGAGCGGACAGAGGTTCAGGGCACTCTCTTGTCCTAGGGGTGGGAAATTGCCCCTAAAGGCGGAAGAATCAGCAATGATCAAAGGCATGCGGATGCAGAAGGCAATGAAAACAATTGCATTAAAGACACGTAATGTGTATCCGCAGAACATATGACCTGTATTTTAAAAAGTGTCATGGCGATCTCTCCATTGGCAAAAGATTCCGGAACAGTCCCCCATTCGGATCTCTGGGAGGGGACTGCCAAGGGGGAGGTTACCATGAGAAAAAGAATGAATAATCAACAGAAGGATAACGTTCTATGAGTCGGGCCATGGAATGTCAGAAACTTGAATATTGTAGGGAAACTAGAAAATCTGAGTATGAACATGCAAAGGATCAATCTAGATGAAATGGAAAGAAAACAAGGATTTCTGGTCAGATGAGTATAGGATAATATCAACAGTAGCAGAAAATGGTACAACGGTAGTAGGATTCGTTGTGAATAGGAAGGTAGGGCAGAGAATGTATTACTGTGAACAGTCCAGTGATAGGGTTGTTCTTATCAGAATCGGCAGCAAACCAACACCGACAACGACAGTTCAGGTATACATGCCGACGTCGCAAGCTGAAGATGAGATAAAGTATATGAAGATACTGGAAGGGTAATACAGTACGTAAAGCGAGATAAAAATCTAATAGTCATGGGGACTGGAATGCAGTTGTAGGGGAAGGAGCAGAAGAAAACGTTACGGTGGAATATGGCCTTGGGACAAGGAAGGAGAGAGGAGAAAGACTAATTGCAATCTGTAACAAATTTGAGCTAGTAATATCGAATACTCTGTTCAAGAATCACAAGAGGAGGTGGCATACTTGGAAAAGGCCTGGTGATATTGGGAGATTTCAGTTAGATTACATCATGTTCAGACAGAGATTCCGAAATCAGATACTGGATTGTAAGGCATAGCTAGGAGCAGATAGAGACTTAGATCATAATATAGTAGTGATGAACAGTAGGCTGAAGTTTAAGACATTAGTCAAGTACAATCAATAC
This sequence comes from Schistocerca cancellata, assembly GCF_023864275.1. Classification (NCBI taxonomy): domain Eukaryota; kingdom Metazoa; phylum Arthropoda; class Insecta; order Orthoptera; family Acrididae; genus Schistocerca; species Schistocerca cancellata. The sequence goes on along the minus strand of NC_064630.1, from coordinate 612,860,423 downwards.
GCAAAGGAGTGGGGATACGGAAGCACTAAGGAATGACGAGATACGCTTGAAGTTCTCTAAGGCTATAGATACAGCAATAAGGAATAGCTCAATAGGCAGTACAGTTGAAGAGGAATGGACAGCTCTAAAAAGGGCAATCACAGAAGTTGGAATGAAAAACTTAAGTACAAAACAGGTAACTGCGAAGAAACCATGGGTAACGAAAGAAATACTTCAGTTGATCGATGAAAGGAGGAAGTACAAAAATACTCCAGGAAACTCACGAATACAGAAATAAAAGTCGCTGAGGAATGAAATAAATAGGAAGTGCAAGAAAGCTAAGACGAAATGACTGCATTAAAAATGTAAAGAAATCGAAAGAAGAAATGATTGTCGGAAGGACAGACTCAGTATACATGAAAGTAAAAAAAAAACTTAGGTGACTTTAAAAGCAAGGGTAATAACATTAAGAGTGCAACTGGAATTCCTGTTCTAAACGCAGAGGATAGAGCGGATAGGTGAAAAGAATACACTGAAGGCCTCTATGAGGGGAACATTTGTCTGATGTGATAGATTAAGAAACAGGAGTCGATTTAGAAGAGACAGGCTTTCCAGTATTAGAATCAGAATTTATAAGAGCTTTGGAGGACTTTAGATCAAATAATGCAGAAGTTAAACATGACATTTTATCAGAGTTTCTAAAATCATTGGGGAAGTGGCAACAAAACGACTATTCACGTTGGTGCGTAGAATGTAAGAGTCTGGCGACATACCATCTGACTTTCAGAAAAATATCATCCACATAATTCCGAAGACTGCAATAGCTGACAAGTGCGAGAATTATCGCACATGCATCCAAGTTGCTGACATGAATAATATACAGAAGAATGGAAGGGAAAATTGAGGATGTGGTAGATGACAGTAGTTTGGCTTTAGAAAAGGTAAAGGCAACGGGTAGGCAATTCTGACGTTGCGGTTGATAACGAAAGCAAGACTAAAGAAAAATCAAGATACGTTCATAGGATTTGTCGACCTGTAAAAAGTGTTCAACAATGTAAGATGGTGCAAGATGTTCGAAATTCTGAGAAAAATAAGGCTAATCTATAGGGAGACAAGGGTAATATACAATATGAACAAGAGCCAAAAGGGAATAATAAGAGTGGACGACCAAGAACAAAGTGCTCGGATTAAAAAAGGTGAAAGACAAGGATGTAGTCTTTTTCTCCTATTATTCAGTACAAACATCGAAGAAACAATGACGAAAATAAATGAAAGATTCTGGAGGGGAATTAAAATGCAAGGTGAAAGGATATCAATTATACGAATCGCTGATGACATTGCTATCCTGAGTGAAAGTGAAGAAGAGTTACATGATCCGCAGAACGGAATGAACGATCTAATGAGTGCAGAATATGGGTTGAGAGTAGATCAGAGAAAGAAGAATGTAATGAGAAGTAGCAGAAATGAGAACAGCGAAATACTTAACATCAGGACTGATGGTCACGAAGTAGATGAAGTTGAGGAATTTGTCTGTTTAGGGAGTAAAATAACCAATGACGGAAGGAGCAAGTAGGACAGCAAAAACAGATTAGCAATGGCATTCTTGGCCAAGAGAAGTCTACTAGTGTCAAACATGGACCTTAATTTGAGGAAGAAATTTCTGACAATATTCGTCTAGAGCACGGTATTGTGTGGTAGTGAAACATGGACTGATGGAAAATCGGAACACACGAGAATCGACAGATTTGATATGTGGTGCTATAGACAAATGTTGAAAATTAAGTGGACAGATAAGGTAAGGAATGAGCAGGTTCTGCTCAGAATCGGAGAGGAAAGAAATATGTGGAAAACACTGATAAGGAGAAGGAACAGGATGATGGGACACCTATTATGACATGAGGAAATGACTTCTATGGTACTAGAGGCACAGCTGTAGAGGGCAAAAATTGTAGAGGAAGACGGGGCTTGAAATACACCCAGCAAATAATTGAAGACATAGGTTGCAAGTGCCACTCTCAGATGAAGAGGTTGACACAGAAGAGGAATTCTTGGTGGGTTGCAACAAACCTGTCAGACGACTGATGACCCAAAAATAAGGCTCAACAGGAGTAAAGTGACCAGTTCATAGATAACTTTGTGTTGCGCATTTCGGTAGATCGTTTTTGGTTGTGAAGTTTCTGGCGTATTTTTGGAACTACCTGCAAAAGGAGATATTTAAATCTATTTGATGCCTTTCTCAATTCTGTTGTCTCAGATGTAACTAACTAAATCTTCCCGAACAGTCAACGAAGGCGCAGCGGTACTGACCGGCCGTCGTGTCATTCTCAGCTCAGAGGCGTCACTGGATGCGGATTATGGAGGGGCATGTGGTCAAAACACTGCTCTCCCGGCCGTATGTCAGTTTCCGAGACCGGAGCCCCTACTTCTCATTCAAGTAGCTCCTCAGTTTGCCTCACAAGAGATAGTGATAATAGCAATGATGTTTCGAAAATAATGAAGTTTCTTGACCGAAACACAATCGAACCCTTTTGGCTTTTTCCCCTCACAAAATTACATTTTACCCTAAGTGGTTAATTACCCCAGGTTGACACCATTCATGAAACCCGCCCCCTTTTATTGAGAAGTTGTACCAATACAGAGAGAACCTGCGAAGTGGACCCAGCCGCCTGCAGGTTGGCAACCCCTTTACGATACTCCGATTCTAGGTGACTGCCTGGAGGCCCCTAGGACTACTTCGCAAGTTGTCGCTGTAAAGGAACATTTCTTTAAACATGTCAGTAAAGGTGGGCAGGTGCCACAGAGTGTGTTGCCCAATTTGGGGTCTTAAAGGCACCCTTTGTCATCTTATTCACATGTGTGTCAATGTCGCAACTCATAGTGATCACGCCACAAGAACCCAATTGCAGAATTCAGCGTCACAGGTGTGCACAATTACGGGATTTTGTAGAACAAGTACACAGTGTAGTTGCTTTCCGTTCATAAATGGATCACAATATTTTATGTAAGCAAGAACTGGGCTGTAAAAAAGCTCCAAGAATATCAGTAGAGGTACGAAATATGTGAATGTAATGATAATTTACAGCTGAGTAAACAGTTTAATTCAGAAATTGTTCAAATGGCTCAGAGCACTATGGGACTTAACATCTGAGGTCATCAGTCCCCTAGACTTAGAACTACTTAAACCTAACTAACCTAAGGACATCACACACATCCATGCCCGAGGCATGATTCGAACCTGAGACCGTAGCAGCCGCGCGGATCCGGACTAAGCGCCTAGAACCGCTGGGCCACCATGGCCGGCAACAGTTTAATTAGCCCTGAAAGTTGAGTACATACACTCCTGGAAATTGAAATAAGAACACCGTGAATTCATTGTCCCAGGAAGGGGAAACTTTATTGACACATTCCTGGGGTCAGATACATCACATGATCACACTAACAGAACCACAGGCACATAGACACAGGCAACAGAGCATGCACAATGTCGGCACTAGTACAGTGTATATCCACCTTTCGCAGCAATGCAGGCTGCTATTCTCCCATGGAGACGATCGTAGAGATGCTGGATGTAGTCCTGTGGAACGGCTTGCCATGCCATTTCCACCTGGCGCCTCAGTTGGACCAGCGTTCGTGCTGGACGTGCAGACCGCGTGAGACGACGCTTCATCCAGTCCCAAACATGCTCAATGGGGGACAGATCCGGAGATCTTGCTGGCCAGGGTAGTTGACTTACACCTTCTAGAGCACGTTGGGTGGCACGGGATACATGCGGACGTGCATTGTCCTGTTGGAACAGCAAGTTCCCTTGCCGGTCTAGGAATGGTAGAACGATGGGTTCGATGACGGTTTGGATGTACCGTGCACTATTCAGTGTCCCCTCGACGATCACCAGTGGTGTACGGCCAGTGTAGGAGATCGCTCCCCACACCATGATGCCGGGTATTGGCCCTGTGTGCCTCGGTCGTATGCAGTCCTGATTGTGGCGCTCACCTGCACGGCGCCAAACACGCATACGACCATCATTGGCACCAAGGCAGAAGCGACTCTCATCGCTGAAGACGACACGTCTCCATTCGTCCCTCCATTCACGCCTGTCGCGACACCACTGGAGGCGGGCTGCACGATGTTGGGGCGTGAGCGGAAGACGGCCTAACGGTGTGCGGGACCGTAGCCCAGCTTCATGGAGACGGTTGCGAATGGTCCTCGCCGATACCCCAGGAGCAACAGTGTCCCTAATTTGCTGGGAAGTGGCGGTGCGGTCCCCTACGGCACTGCGTAGGATCCTACGGTCTTGGCGTGCATCCGTGCGTCGCTGCGGTCCGGTCCCAGGTCGACGGGCACGTGCACCTTCCGCCGACCACTGGCGACAACATCGATGTACTGTGGAGACCTCACGCCTCACGTGTTGAGCAATTCGGCGGTACGTCCACCCGGCCTCCCGCATGCCCACTATACGCCCTCGCTCAAAGTCCGTCAACTGCACATACGGTTCACGTCCACGCTGTCGCGGCATGCTACCAGTGTTAAAGACTGCGATGGAGCTCCGTATGCCACGGCAAACTGGCTGACACTGACGGCGGCGGTGCACAAATGCTGCGCAGCTAGCGCCATTCGACGGCCAACACCGCGGTTCCTGGTGTGTCCGCTGTGCCGTGCGTGTGATCATTGCTTGTACAGCCCTCTCGCAGTGTCCGGAGCAAGTATGGTGGGTCTGACACACCGGTGTCAATGTGTTCTTTTTTCCATTTCCAGGAGCGTACTTAAAGTTGGATTTAATGATAGTATATTACTGCATGTGACGTTTAAATAATGCTGATAGTTTGATATAATGATTTTACACAACTGAATTCAATCTCCAACAATTTAACAGAAACAGACAACTGCTAAAGATTAATATAGGTTCCTTTGCCATAAATCGACAGCGAGAAATAACTGAATTCAGTATTCATGTTCTCGTATAAGATACGTAACTCCTTCGCTTAGATAATACACTCTGATACACGTCATATCTCAGAGGATATCCGAACATCATCAATCCGGATTTATGTCTTCTGTCGATTTTGGTGCTTTGTGTCTCACTTATCACTTCTATCAGCTATAGCATTGATTTATATGTGTGAAAAGTTGCGATGCTGTATCTTGGTTCGGGGACTACGTTACAATATAGGTTCATACTACTTGAGAACGTCAGCTCAAAGTTCAGAAGCGTCCCCAGGATTTGAGCTAAGTGATAAGAGGGGAGTGAGGAGGATTAACTCATATTAGGGAGAAGGGAACTCAAAGCATTACGGAATAAAAAATGAAACTATTGAGAAACTTAACTTAGTAATCGCCAACCAACATATTAACGCAAATTTATAAGGCACTGATGTACTGAAGTATAGTTTCTACAAGATTTGTAGATATAATTTTGTTTTATGACAGGTAACTTTCTGGTACATGTTAATATTTCCTTTACTCACATTTTAGTAACTTTGTCATTACCAGATATGCTTCCAGATGGAAGGATAACAGTAGCGAACGGTGAAATAAGTTTTAAATTTCACTACAGATGGCTACTGACAAATCTGCTGCTGCTCAGTTTCCTAGCATGTTCTAAGTTTCTTCAAATCGATCGTGAACTGATGCGCCTGTCTCTGAACACAGTAGGATGAGGGTTCAGATTGAAAAATTTCACGCCGGCCGGAGTGGTCGAGCGGTTCTAGGCGCTTCAGTCTGGAACCGCGCGACCGCTACGGACGCAGGTTCGAATCCTGCCTCGGGCATGGATGTGTGTGATGTCCTTAGGTTAGTTAGGTTTAAGTAGTTCTAAGTTCTAGGGGACTGATGACCTCAGCTGTTAAGTCCCATAGTGCTCAGAACTGAAAAATTTCACTTTATAAAGGAAAGCTGCTAGAAGTACAGGGTGTATCAAAAAGAAATATCCGATTTGGCACGTCTATATTTCTGAAATTAATACACATGTACAATGAATTTTGTTTTTTGATAAACGCGAAATTCAAAAAGATTTTTTCATACACTTCCATAGGTGTTCAATATGCCCACCTTGACATACACGGCGTATGTCAATGCGGTATTCAAATTTTTCCGACTCTGCAGCGAGCATGTATCGAGTTACGGCTTCCACAGCTGCTGTTATTCGATGTCTCAGTTCAGTCATTGTTGTTGGTAGCGGAAGCACATAAACTGTCTTTTATAAACTCCCACAATAAATAAGCACATACAGTCAAGTCCGGTGACGTTGGAGGCCAGTAATGTACAGCTGAACCATCTGGTCCAGCGCGACCGATCCATCGTTCAGTAATACTTTGATTTAAAAATTCCCGCACTTCCAGATGCCACAGTGGCGGTGCCTCGTGCTGCTGGTAAATGAAGTTCGAATCAGTCTACAACTGAGGGAAAAGAAACTTCTCAAGCATATCGAGATATGTGGTTCTCGGCAAACAAAAATGGACCACACACTTTTTCCCGTGAAACTGCACAAAACACATTAAATTTTGCATAGTCCCTGTCATGTTGTACAACTTCATGTTGTTGTTCCGTACCCCATATTGTCACACTACGATCGTCCACTTGTGCCTCGTCTCAAAACACTAAGCGTTTTTCCAGGAACAAAATTACAGAACTCTACACGTTGTTGCCATGTACACTCACGAAGAGCTCGCAGTAGCTGAATTTTGTACGGTTTCACGTGTAAACGTCGACACAACACAAGCCAGGTGGACATAGGGGGCATGTTGACTGTCGAGCTGCACGGCGTACGGTTTTCTGCGGACTCCTTGCGAAACTATGGCAGATGCGTTCGACGTCTGTGTCAGACACTCGGGGACGGGCCGGCGATTTGCCTTTACACTACCTCTTTCTCGGAATTCTTTATGCCATCATCTAATGTTCTGTGCTGTAGGAGGATTCACATCATAGCCAGTATGAAAGTCAAGCTGAACAGTTATTACTAACCCGCATTACGCAAAACGTAGAATACAAAACGCTTTCTGGGTCCCGACAATGCCGTTTTTACTAGAACTGAAGTGGGAGCACACTGCTGCTACCTCGCGGGAACCATGTAAAACTCGAGAGTTTGCTCTTTTCAACAGTACGTTGTTCACGCATATACCTCAAATAACATAATAGTTATGCTGTTTATTAAATCGAGTGATTCTTTTTGATACACCCCGCATAGGCAGCAGCAAAGCGAGCAAAGATAATGTAAACATGACGTTAGATTCGAATTATCGGTGGCGAGGGTGTCGGATACACGGTAAGTTGTGTGTTTGGCATTCTGCAATATTTCTTTGGAAACAATATTCTTCTCTACTTTGAGGTGGCACAAATAAAGCCAAGATGCGTGATGAGCTCGCGTGAAAGCGCCATCTGGGAATGACCGATGGTAAAAATACTCACAACTTAGGTAAGCTCACGTGAATTTGAATGTATGTGGTAGCGATCTCTTTATAGTATCCATATTCTGAGGGGAATTTGTAGTCTTTTAGGATGGCCACACGGGGTAGCCGTGCGATTAAGGCGTCTTGTCGCGGTGCGCGCAGCTCCCCCCGTTGGAGGTTCCTCCCTCGGGCATGGGTGTATTTGTTGTCCTTAGCGTAAGCTAGTTTACGTTAGATTAAATACTGCGTAACCCTAGGAACCGATGACCTCAGCAGTTTGGTCCCATAGTCCTTACCACAAATTTCCAATTTTTCTCCGGATGAAATGGGAAGCCACTGGCTGTCTATGGAATGCGATAAAAGGGGAGGTCGCTAGATACCTACGCAATACGCTTCACAAAGTCGGCGTCTACGTAATCAGATACGGATAAAATAGCGACAAAGTGTTATTACTTCTGCCCTAATTCCGAATATTCAGCAGCATCAGAGTTGTGAAAAGCATCGCAGGTGTTCTGCTGATCAATTAAAAGACTATGAAGAAGTTCCGAAAGACTATGTTGTGCGAGGCATGTTCAGAAAGTACTAGTAAGTGTACTAGATTTTTCCATTTTTTTTAGAAAACATTGTATTTGAAAAAATTACTGGATATTATTAATATACTATTTTTCCACATAATCCCCATCCAGCTCAGTGCAAACGGTGAGTCCTAACATAAGCTTCTTTATGCCCTCCTCACTCTTCCGGTAGTTCCTCCCTCACTTCAGAACCCCTTTCGTAGGTTGAACAACTTTACTCATATGTGTCTTCAGGGAGGTGGAAACACGAAAATCTGAAGGCGACAGGTCAGGGTAATACCGAGGGTGGTTCAAAACTTCCAAAATAGAGTCCAAGAACGTCTTGTGTGAGGACAGCCGTTGTCGCACAACGACCCACGCCTCTCGTCAGCGTTCGCTTCCTCTTGTTTTGAACGCTCCAGTCGAGATTTTTTTGGGGTCACGCAATATCGTCGCTCATCGATGGTCGCCTGAGATAGTAATTCGACCAAAAAGATGCCGATTCAGCTCCAACATACTCAGGCCATGACTGTCTTTGGCCAGAAATTGTGGTTTTGAATTTTCTGGAAGATTTGTGCGGCCACTATGACGACTGTCTCTTTGTATCATGGTTGTAATGAGCTATCTCAACAGGGCTCAGAAAATTCTCACTTCCAATTCCAGTCGCATGTTGAAGATTAGTTTGATAGATTTAATAACAAATGACGACGTTGAGACGCCCTGCTAAACCCGCAGTACACGACAGATCGTTTAAGTTGTGGAAAGGGGCCAAAATAAGCGGCTGTCAGTTACACTCGAACATACAACGTTTTATTTGAACATACATTACAAGAACCAAGAAAATTTAAAAAAGCACAGCTTTAGTTTTGGAACTTAATTAGCGGCTGAATGCACCGTGCAATCTCATGCCTTAAGGGCAAGACCACTTTAACTTAAAAACGTCTGAAAGCCAATAACTTAAAGCTCAACCAAAATCTGAAATGTAAAAGGCAAAGCCTTATCTTAAAACAGTTCCTTAATTAGGCTGAAGGCCCAAAGAGCCTGACACTTAAAGAGCAAACAATTTAAATTCAAAATCGGCACAAGACCCAACACTTAAGACTCAATAACATTAACTTTAAAAACGCCAAGGCTTTACGTAAAACAGTTCTTAAATTAGGCTGAAGGCCCAAACCATCTGACGCCTTAAGGGCAAAACAACTTAATCTAAAAATCGGCTAGAAGCCATACAATTACAAGCAACAAGAACAAACAAGAAAAGGCAATACGTCCAAGGGCGCTCAGAAGTTTCCGAGGGTCGGCCTGGAATTCAAACACTAACGCTCGCTCAGGTGAGACAGGCAGTCGGCCTAACCAGTGTCGATCCGACGACAACCTAACCGACAGACAATCAGTGGACCCACCGACAAGTTAACCTCCGCTTCACCCTACCAGCACACAACAGGGAGTTCAATGGAACAACGTAGAAGGTATTGGAGCCCACAACCAATTATACATTGAGCTGTCAAACTACACACCGTGTTCGACAGCGACAACACGATGATAAAAATGCACTGCCTGAATTTACGTCAACGGCCAGGGCAGGTAACCGGAACGTTAACGGCAACAAGGCAGACGATTCCGCTGGTTCACTTCAGTTGAAATAACGAAGTACAGTTAAACTCCACCAGAGGGTGGCTAAAATTTGCCAACTTGAAAACACGTTGTTGCTCGTGGGAATATCCCAACAGCCGACAACGAACTCCAAGCGACACAATGTGACAGTCGTGACTTGCTGGTAGATTAAGTCAAAACTCAACTTTCATATCCAGGATCGGTGAGCCACGAACCTCGTAGCAATGGGAAGAGCACCAGACGCTCCACATAGAGGCCGCCATCGGGCCCGGACAAACTATGCGCCGCAGAGATTTCCTCGATGCTCCACGTCAACCGAACAACTTTCCAGGCCCAGAAACAGTGAAAGGACCAAATATGTCAGCCAATGAGATGCCCAACCGAACGACCAACCAACGGTCGTCCCGCTCCAATCTGCCTCCATCGGACAGTTCATGTGTGTCGCCAGCGGATGGCGAGCACTGGCTGTCGGCGCCTCACCGGCGCTCCGTCCCCGACTTCACTACTGCTGCCTCCCGACTGTACTCCTGGTCCGTCTCCAACTGACTACTCAGACACACGACGACCCAGAAATACTATCGGTCGCTCTACAGATGGTACGACAGTGCACTTATTGATACGCGCTGCTGCTGCCGCTGAAGGGAAAGTAAGGCAGGAAGTTAGTGACGCCAGTAAATGGAATAAGAAAACGAGGCGGCAGCACCGTAATAGAAGATGACAAACAATAAATGGGATAAACGCGAGCCGTGCACTGCTCAGACGTACTGAATCGAACTGAAGAAAAAAGAAATTTGTGGCCCAACTTCAGTAAAACAGGGGCTCGTTTGCAGCACATTTCCTGAGCCATTAAGGAATCGTTAATTTATTGATAGAGGGAAGTATAGACGGTAAAAATTGTAAAAGGGGCCAAGGGTTGAATACAGTAAGCAGGTTTAAACGGATGTTTGTTGTTGTAATTCTCGAGAGACAAAGATATTTCCCTGTTGTAGTCTAGTGTAAAGACGTGCGCCAAATCAGCACACTGATATAATGGACATTCAGTTAGGTATTTTAGACCATTCTACATAAGTGTGTTACAAAAATCACACATATAACTCCTGTTGTCAATAGTTACAACACTGTATATTTAGTATGCTATTTCAGGATTGTGTAATATTCCTCAAACTTGGTTAATTTACGATGAAAGTGTTATAATGCAAGCATAACGTCGAAAATGAGCCATTAGTGTGCTTCAGGACATGCCTCCTGGTAACCAGAATGAGATTTTCTGCTTATATGGCTGGCTTGCGAAGTTAGGTCTCTGAATACTTGTTCCATCTCTTTATGGATTTGACTTTAAAAATCTGTCCTTTGTGGGACCAATGTCATGTTTCTAAGACCTCAGTCGTGTATAAAATCCGCCGACCAGTAATTTTTCAACTGGAGGGCCTATTGGGAAATTTTTCAGTTTGAATCCTGTTGGGCATCAAAATTTAAGATTCGTGACATCGGAGTTTCGTCGAATTCAGTTTGCTATACTGATTAGTTATGCGACCCATTACAAATCAGAGCAAGGTGCACCTGCGCTACATCTTTTGATAGTCCTTTGTTCTCGTTAAAATTTGCGTCTGTAATTATATTCTGTAGCACTGCAATTATGTAATTGACTGCATTGAGACATGTACCAGCTCAAACGTATCGAAATGAGCGATGTGTTGCATGCATATTCAGATTTTACAGTATGAAAACTTGTGTTTTTGTTTGAATGGATCTGTAACTGGAGTGTGAGGAAAGAGGTTCTGGGAAACTTAGACGGACCTTTCAAGTCACACAAGCAGTCACTGGGGAACTCTTGATTGGTGTCTCAACGTGTTGCAGAATTCTGACGAGGGACGCTGTATACAGAATATTTAAGAGAACGTATTCTAAGTCGAGAGCTCGCTGCCAAGTTTGGAAAATCTAGGTAGCAGTCCCCTTAGAAATGGTTCCGGAGACGAAGCGCCTGTGTGTATTTCCAGTTTGGAAAGCTGAAATGGAATGCAACTGTACCAAACGCGGTCTCGTATGCCATTAGGAGTGTTCGAGACGCTTAATGGCTGGAGCACGCACAGGTGCGGCTAATCTGTGCCTGCTCACGGGAATTAGCCAGCAGTCATCTACGCCTCTGTGGATGGAAATCTCGCCGTGAGCGATTGAAGCGGAATTTCCACCAAGTCATACGTACACATATTTAATGCACACACCGCACATTGTTGTCTAAATTTCCACATGCTTGCTTAATATTAAAAAATGTGCAGATTATTTGCGTCTTGGGTTAGCAGCTGAATATTCATGTTAACGTAATGTTTTATGAGTACTTATTAATTTTAAATGCATGTTTTATGTCATTTTAGTCAGCATTTCCACGCGATTAATTACGAAACATTTTTACTGATCTTGAACTATTGGTCCAGAACTAGTATTTGAATTGTAAGGTAAAGCACATCATTAGGACGGAGTAATATGGAAGGGAAGAGACTATAGCGCAGGCCGCTAGGAAGCAAGCTAAAAAAGACAGTGGTGGCAAGGCATTGTAGACCGGGGTTGGGTGCCGAAACGGGAAAGGACTTGGGGTTGACAGTCGGAGTAGTAGGGAGCTCTGGATCCAGGTCGCGATTCTGTAACGTTTGTGTTTTCTGACTGTTGGGTGGCAAGTGGACACGTAATGCCGGTGTTAGTAATTGTACTACTTGGCACTGCGACATACTAGGGAAACTCCCCGTCGCACCCCCTCCCCCCCCCCCATCAGATTTATGGGTAATACGTCCCAATGGATAGCGCGTCAAAAACTGAACACCGATGAAGCATGAAAAAGAGGAAGAATGTGCACAGAACTGCGAAAAGAAAACAAGCAAAATATTGAATAAACAGTGAATGGTTCAAGATCAAGATGTGCAATATCGAACAAATTTGAGTAGGTGTGTTGTGATAATGTGGTCAATGTGTTGGATTTGGGAAGGGGAAATCGGTTTTTAAGTCTCGCGACTATTTTTTTTTGTTTTTTCAAAGTTATGAGTTGTCCGCCAGGTCATTGATGTTTCTGCTCACTGCATTCAAATTTGTGTCTCTGCCGTGACGTAATTCCGTTTCCAACAGCGGGGTGTAAGGAACGGACCTGCAGACATACGTACCGCATATTTGTTCCACACAATACCACATGTTATGACTTTTGCGTTCCGTTTTGGAAGTTTTGACTCTTTAATTCCTTTGTTGTAACATAGTTCACACTCGTTGATTCGTTGTTTTCATTTCTGTGAGAGTCAACGCGGCGTCTCGGCTACTCCACAAATTCACTTTCTACGGTAGCATATTCTTACCATATGACTCATATATTATAATCAATGCGTAGTATGAAAATTAAGATTACAAAAGGAGAAAAAACACGTCAGTGTCCGGACAGACAGTTCACAAATATGTGAAAAAAAAGTTGGGCACAAGTGACATTCGAACTTGGACCTCCCGTTTTGCAGTCCAGCACCGTGGCCTCACAACAACGACTTTGTTGGGGTGGTAAGGCACTCAATGTCTCACATCTTCAGCTTCGACCGTTCACTGTTTATATTTTGCTTCTTTTTTCACGTTTCAGTGCACCTTCTTCCAGTTTTCATGCTTGAATTGTGTTCAGTTTTTCACGAGCTATCCACAGGACCATTTTACAACTAATGTAAGGGGGGGGGGGGGGGGGGACGGAGATTTGCGTTGGGGAACTTCCCTGGTTTGAATGTTTCGTGAGTGGGATCATAGAGGAACTTAAATGTTCTCAGGGGGTGTGTGTTAATAAAAATAATGGAATTGTGAATCACGAGAGAAATTTTGAGTCTGCTGATTGTGAATTTGTAAGATCTGCTGAGATAACTAGTGCCACTACATCAGAGCTATGTTTTAATAAATAAAGTATTTAATTTCAAAGGTCTTTCCTTATGTCATCTAGCTCATCTGATATAACCAACTCCTGTTAATTCATTTATTTGTATTTCAAATAACAAGCCAGCAAAGAAATTATATTTTTCCAATTTTTTTAAAGCGAAAACTAATTCAGGCATATCCGATGGCGCATTTACGTTCCCCCTCTCAAGAGAGGTTAATGAAAACAGGTTGGTGTGCGGTGCGGTCCTGCCTTGCACGCTTTTGAAAATTCCGCCACCTTCTATGCGGGGCGCTGTCCGTTAGTTTGACGGTCCTTGGCAGCTGTTTGCGCGACTTCACGCGCGCAGTTGTCTCTGGAAGTAGGGTCTTCTCTCGCGTAACGAGCTTCAATACGGAACTAGCTGGTAGCCTTTGCCGCCTCGATCGTCATTTCCACTTTGTGTCATCGAGGCAGTAGTCCCGTATTTAGCTACTCACGTTACAGGAACTATATCTCGACGACATGGGCCATCTAGAGGACTCGTGTCCCGTTTGGTATTCTGCTTACTATCTATGGTCAGCTAAGTGTTGGTTCGCTTCTCCACTTGTGCTTCTCACCTACGTTTATTTGAAGTGGTCGTTCGAACTGTTATTGTCTGTTTGCGCCTGGTGTTCTAACAACCGAGAAAGTTATGCATTGACGGTACAGTACACTGCTGAGAGTGGAGGTTTGTTTGAGTTGTACTGTCTGCTACCAAATTATTTGTTGATTGATTTTGAAATATGGAAGTACTGTGTAGCTTTAGTTAGCTTCTACCAGCATCCGATTACAGTTGTTGGCGATAGCTGGCAACTAACATGTAACTGTCAGTGTTTTCTCATAGGAAGAGTAAAACGCATATGTCCTGGACTATTTTGTATTGCTTGTTCGGGAATCGAATATAGTTCCGTGAGGAGTGGTTCCTCTGTGACATGCTAACAGGGGCTAGCTACACATGTCGGCTGTGCGTTGGTAGTCCAACGGTTAGGATTCTTCCTGCGGTCGCTGCACACAAGTTGTTGTCAGAGCTGGTTTGTAGTCCCATTGTCTTGTGTGTTCCCATTTGTTGGGATCGCACATCAAGCAATCAGTTATAGATCCACTGTGAGAGGTTCCACTGTGACGTGTGATCGGTAACGAGCCATACATGTGTTACCTGTGTTTGCTAGTACAACCACGTGAAAAAAGTGCGGATAATTTGAATGTCTGTTGTGTTGTATTAGTTTGTGTTAAGATCGAGTAGATGTTGTTTGAAATCTGTTTGATTCTTTGTGTTACTGGTACGACACCAGTAGTGTTTAGTGACGAGAAAATAATTTTAACCTTCCTGAAAGGATAACAGTAAAGTATCGCCTGTGTGAACTAAATTGAGGGTGGCTGTGCCACCGTTCGTCAGGTATCCACTCAGGGTGTGATCTGTGAACATATTGTTTGTGAGAACTATGTGTGACACAGTGCTATATTTGTGTGGTTGGATCATAGTTTGCCATGATCTCGTTGTTCCTACCTACAAGTACGCCAGCGTGTTTAACCCTTTTGGTCATGAATTATTTTTTTCCTGAAAAAAATCATGGCTTTGCTATCCAGTTCTTCGAATTAAATTATGATTTTTCAGATATATAAAATATCCGAGTGCCCCCCCCCCCCTCCCGAAGAGGGATACAACGCGTCCCCCACTGAGGACATTGTGTTCACGTGGGTGCAGCATAAGTCAAAAAGTCAAAGTTTCTTATTTGATTTTATTTCACCAACAGGCGTAAATTACACAAAACTTACTGAATGATTATACACATAAACGATGGTTTTTACACTTGTGATGAATGATAATCAAATAAACATTTTTTTTTTCTATCCAGGCATAAGTGAATGTTACATTTTACACAATAAAATGTGGTTTTGCCTTTGAACCCGGTTTCTTGCATCTTGTCACTGACCACAGGAAGATGCCCAACGTGGTCCAAACGAACATCAGGTTCTGCACGAACTTCCGCATTGGCTCGTTTTGAAGTAAAATAATCACTTATACAAGAAGTTACTTCTACAATATGTGATCAAAAGTATCCGGACACCTGGCTGTAAATGACGTAAGTGCGTGGCGCCCTCCTGGAATTCAATGTGAAAATGGCATTGGACTCCCACAAATGGGACGCACCCTTTTACTGGCGGCTGGCTTGTCTATTTCTGTCATTACTTTGGCCACAAGTGCTCTAAAGTGAAGCAAACCAAGGGTTTACTATCAAAAACAGTCTTGATCACAATTTATTTATTACGGTGACCGGTTTCGGCCACTACTGTGGTCATGTTCAGACCTACAAGTCGTATACAAAGCATAATACTTAAAAAAAATGAAATCTACATATGAACTTCTTAGACAATATTTCATAATATGCACAACTATTGTGTTCTGTCGGTTTTTTTCTTGTTTTGGTATTGAACTGTAAGAATTATTATGTAATCTATGCAAATGGAAGTCTCTTATTACACCAGTAAATCGCATGTACTATACATGTCAGTTAATGATTATTGCAGCCTACTCATTGAAAATCGTTTCAATAAAGACATGTTGCTGCTCAATAGTATATCGTCTGACGTGACAGTCTTTGCCATTCAACTTTCGCAACAACTTCGTTAGAAAGAAGCCTGCTGCCACATCTTTTCAGTGGCGTTTATCATCACCATGGCAACCACTAGTTTGCCTATCGGCTTTACAACAACTTCTGCGGAAAGAAGCCTGCTGCCACATCTTTGGAACGGCGTCCAGCTTCACCACGGCAACCAGTGGTTCCAAATGGTTCACTAACAGGCCTTGAGAGGGCAACCCACGTACTGTCAAAACGAAGTTCATTTATCCTACATGTTTAAATATTTTTAACGCTTTTTAATTGACAATAGCTGTTAAATACGCTAAGTTTCCTTTCTTGACAATGACATTTTAATTAAGAAATTTTACATTGTTATTTGACCTATAACCCATTAGTTAGTAATGACATCATTCCGTCAGAAGTGAGCAGAGTCTCCATTATATATATAGTAAGACGTGCACTGGTTTCTCCGGTAGTGATTTTCCAGCAGAAGGAGGTCCTTACTCTTTGGTAAGTCATCGTTTTATAGCTTTATAACTTTATATATTCTCTTTATTGGATGTAGCCCTCTAATTAAAGCTTTGTATACGACTTTTAGGTCTGAAGATGACCACAGTAGTGGTCGAAACCGGTCACCGTAATAAATAAATTGTGATCAGGACTGTTTTTGATAGTAAATATTTGTAACACTTTGATCACTGTTCACTCCCACAATGTATTCAAAAGAAATCAAGGGTCATATTTTTAGGGACACCCAATTCTGATGCGTTTTTCTTGTAGTCAATTCATGCATTTACACATGCAATATCAACGCGTGAGCAAACATACGAAGCGTCCATTTTTGCGGTGTGATGAATGTGCGATAAATTGTGATCAGAAAATCCATCTTGTTGACGCCTCCTATATGCAGATTGTTGATTTCAACATATTTCTCCAGAACCTATACTAAAAATGCTATTACGAAAAGAAAAACTCATAAAAAACGTACATCTGAGTAACCCAGATGAGAAAGCCGCTAAATTCATTTTATGTCGATTTGGAGGCGGTCACACGGCTGTATAAATTTTATCAGCGCCTAAGTGATGGAATAAGTTTCAGGTTTCAAAGCGGTTATAAACGATCTAAAGTGGTTGTCGAAAATCGTGTTCGGTTTCAAAAGCAGCTAACTGCTGTCTTCGGGTGCAAAGCTCTCTAAATGCCCAATAGGCGTGGCTGTCACACTGCCATGTCCGGACGCAAAGCGCGTGAACAGACATCAGACTTGTCAATCTGGCCATTCAAAGTTACCTTTCAGTCTGTTACAATTAGAATGGGTATTTTTCTTATTCAGCTTTAGGTTGGCTGCATTGTAACAAATTCGTACGCAACAATAACATTCTCGCTGCCAATGCTCTGTCGTTTGGATGGGACGAGTGTTTCCTGATTATCTCAGTGTCACTTATCATGCAGTTGGCGGACTTTGCGTCTTGGCTACTCAGCTTACAATATACCATATGGTATAAAACGTCTAACATTACCTCCACCATTGTCCGCTTGTTCAAAATTATCGCCACGATAATCGGATGGATCGTCAATTTCAGATGAATTCAGGGGCTCTATAACTTCTTCTATAAGTGGCCTTCGTCTATATTGACTCGCGGCTTTGAGAAATCACCGTAAGATGACTAAAACAGACAGCGAAATAACGTCCTAATTTTCTTTGCTATTACAACCTTTCAATTACAATGTCCTGATTTGGAGACATGTATACAGTTATAAATCTCTCGCTTACCTTTCGTTCTGAAAGATGCCTTTAGTTTTCACCTTCAATAATGCTCCCTTCTACGCAAAATGCTGACCCTACGACTTATCTTAGAAGAAAGATTAAGGAAAGGCAAACTTACGTTTCTAGCATTTGTAGACTTAGAGAAAGCTTTTGACAATGTTGATTGGAATACTCTCTTTCAAATTCTGAAGGTGGCAGGGGTAAAATACAGGGAGCGAAAGGTAATTTACAATTTGTACAGAAAGCAGATGGCAGTTTTAAGAGTCGAGGGACATGAAAGGGAAGCAGTGGTTGGGAAGGGAGTGAGACAGTTGTAGCCTATCCACGATGTTATTCAATCTGTATATTGAGCAAGCAGTAAAGGAAACAAAAGAAAAGTTCGGAGTAGGTATTAAAATACATGGAGAAGAACTAAAAACTTTGAGGTTTGCCGATGACATTGTAATTCTGTCAGCAAAGGACTTAGAAGAGCAGTTGAACGGAATGGATAGTGTCTTGAAAGGAGGGTATAAGATGAACATCAACAAAAGCAAAACGAGGATAATGGAATGTAGTCGAACTAAGTCGGGTGATGCTGAGGGAATTAGATTAGGAAATGAGACTCAAAGTAGTAAAAGAGTTTTCCTATTTGGGAGCAAAATAACTGGTCGAAGTAGAGAGGATATAAAATGTAGACTGGCAATGGCAAGGAAAGCGTTTCTGAAGAAGAGAAATTTGTTAACATCGAGCATAGATTTAAGTGTCAGGAAGTCGTTTCTGAAAGTATTTGTATGGAATGTAGCCATGTATGGAAGTGAAACATGGACGATAAATAGTTTGGGCAAGAAGAGAATAAAAACTTTCGAAATGTGGTGTTACAGAAGGATGCTGAAGATTAGATGGGTAGATCGCATGGGTAGATCACCTAATGAGGAGGTATTGAACAGAAATGGAGAGAAGAGAAATTTGTGGCACAACTTGACTAGATGAAGGGATCCCGTTGACAGGATATGTTCTGAGGCATCAAGGAATCACCAATTTAGTATCGGTGGGCAGCGTGGAGGGTAAAAATGGTAGAGGGAGACAAAGAGATGAATACGCTCTGGAGATTCAGAAGGATGTAGGCTGCAGTAGGTACTGTGAGATGAAGAAGCTTGCACAGGATAGAGTAGCATGGAGAGCTGCATCAGACCAGTCTCAGGACTGAAGACCACAACAACAACAACTACGCACAAATCTTTTTCATCTAAACTCAGAAGCTATTAACCGATTGATGGGAGGTACAGAGATTATTGTGAAGCGCCCATGTGACTGTGCACATTCAGTTTGGTTTTGTGATACCACAGGTTAACAGGATATGTCGACAGTATTCTCATATAAACTATCTGCTTGTGACAATATGAGGCCAACAATCACAAATGGTAAAATTTAACGAATTTTAATATACTATGCATTTATTTAGTATGTCCTTATATGAGGACGCCATGACAGAAAGGGTTAAGGGTGTCGGAGTGATGTTTCTTTTTATTGCTTTCGCGTGTACAGCCGTAAATTGGGGATGACTTGTCTCTGATTGATGTGTAGTCTCAGAATTGTTGTGCATTTTGACTGTTTTTTTTTAAAATGTGAGGCCCTTGTGGCTCGTTGTATCAACATGTTTCATGCTTGTCCATGTTGTTTTTATGGGCATCTCCACAGTTACTTAGTTGACCTTGTGTTGTACTACTAAGGAACAACGGACGTGTGTTTGTTGAAGCCGTCGTCCTCGTCTCTCAGTGACGTCGCTTACGTTTCGTTACGTCATACACAAAAAATTATACTCATCAGTCGGTGCTAGAGCAACCTAGGGCGCCCTTTACTATTATAGTGTATCCATTAGTTTGAGTAAGCTTGGGCGCCCGCTGTTTTCTTGTTAAGTGTACTAATTTGGATTACTTACTGAGCATGTAAAGAAGCCAGCCCTAGTGGCCCAATGGTTCTAGGCGCTTCAGTCTGGAACCGCGCGACCGCTATGTCGCAGGTTCGAATTCTGCCTCGGGCATGGATGTGTGTGATGTGCTTAGGTTTTTAGGTTTAATTAGCTCTAAAGTTCTAGGGGACCTTATGGCAATGCGTAACGCAAAGCTCAATAATAAATATGAAGTCAGAACTTATTAAGGTTGTCCGATTAAATTTTATGCCAATGCCAAGTAATGTTTGGCCCTCGGGTTTAGCTTTTTTAAATGTCATCGAACAGTGGTTTTGTGCTTTGTTACAGAGCAAGACAGTTCCGATGCAGAGAAGATTAGGGTTACAGGAAAACTCTAACCAGGTAGTGGGTAACACCAAATTTAAAATTGTAGAGTTTGTAAGGAGCATGATGTGTTTTTTGTGCCTTTATGTGCACAAGAGTCACATGGAGAAATTTGCTGTACTTCTGGCGACGATACGGGTCGCAAACGGAGTAATCGACTAACGTAAGTGGCTGTGACAATGGGCAGATTTTTATGGCCCAGCGTCTGGAAACTAGGAGCTCGGAAACGACAAAGCTGGCCCGCTGTTCGCGTGCTGCTTTCGTGAGCATCCATGGAAAGTTCCTGAAGGACAGTGAAACCACAAGAAGGAAGAAGGTGATGGACGCCCACATCTCATGAGAGAGCGTGAAGGTCAGAGGCTTGCTTAGCCCGTGGAGCAAGATTAGGTGGCGATCTGTGGCATATCTGGCGACAATGTGTGGTGCCGGTGCACGCAAAGGTGTTGCCATAGATCACCGTGCAGCACACATTGTTAAAAAGGGTGCTCCGAGGCATAATAAACTCCTCCTTCCACTGTTGAGCAAACAATATCGTCTGTTATGTTTGTAGTTTCGACGGTGAAGCTATGAACGCATGTTGCCTGATCCGATGGATCACTTTTCTTGTTGCACTAGGTCAAAGGTCGCATCCGTACAGGACGTCATCCAGGTGCTCGAAACGCTCCCCGCCATGGGTGCAGTCCGCGGGAACAGTATTTTGCTGTTGGGTACAGTCATTTCGGTTACCATTGGACTTGTGAGTACTCTTAGGCGCATGACAACTGTGCACTATTTGAATATTACTGCAGAGCGTTTGCGACTTTAATGTTTCATTCCTTCCCTGACGGCTATGGCTTCTTCCAGCAGGATAAGTGTAATTTCACAAGGCCTCTTACTACAGTTGTTTGAGGAGCGTGGTAATGAACTCACTTTAATTTCTTAACACCAAATTCGCCCCATCTGAGGCTGATGGAACGTACATTATGTTTGAAGTTATCGGTGGCCAGCTCCGCGCCTACAAATAAACGACCTGTAATTTACGGAAAATTGTTGGTTTTTGCGTAGACATCTGGTGCCTTATGTCTCCGTAAAACTACCAACAACTTTAAGAGTTCTTGCCACTCAGAATCGCTGCTGTGTTGTGTTCAAAAGGTGGACAACCACAATATTAAGCAGATGATTAATGTCTACATCTACATCTACATTTATACTCCGCAAACCACCCAACGGTGTGTGGCGGAGGGCACTTTACGTGCCACTGTCATTACCTTCCTTTCCTGTTCCAGTCGCGTATGGTTCGCGGGAAGAACGACTGTCTGAAAGCCTCTGTGCGCGCTCTAATCTCTTTAATTTTGCATTCGTGATCTCCTCGGGAGGTATAAGTAGGGGGAAGCAATATATTCGATACCTCATCCAGAAACGCATCCTCTCGAAACCTGGCGAGCAAGCTACACCGCGATGCAGAGCGCCTCTCTTGCAGAGTCTGCCACTTGAGTTTGTTAAACATCTCCGTAACGCTATCACGGTTACCAAATAACCCTGTGACGAAAAGCGCCGCTCTTCTTTGGATCTTCTCTATCTCCTCCGTCAACCCGATCTGGTACGGATCCCACACTGATGAGCAATACTCAAGCATAGGTCGAACGAGTGTTTTGTAAGCCACCTCCTTTGTTGATGGACTACATTTACTAAGGACTCTCCCAAAGAATGTCAAGCTGGCACCCGCCTTACCAACAATTAATTTTATATGATCATTCCACTTCAAATCGTTCCGTACGGATACTCCCAGATATTTCACAGAAGTAACTGCTACCAGTGTTTGTTCCGCTATCACATAATCATACAATAAAGGATCCTTCTTTCTATGTATTCGCAAAACATTACATTTGTCTATGTTAAGGGTCAGTTGCCACTCCCTGCACCACGTGCCTATCCGCTGCAGATCTTCCTGCATTTCGCTACAATTTTCTAATGCTGCAACTTCTCTGTATACTACAGCATCATCCGCGAAAAGCCGCATGGAACTTCCGACACTATCTACTAGGTCATTTGTATATATTGTGAAAATCAATGGTCCCATAACACTCCCCTGTGGCACGCCAGAGCTTACTTTATCGTCTGTAGACGTCTCTCCATTGATAACAACATGCTGCGTTCTGTTTGCTAAAAACTCTTCAATCCAGCCAATGTTTGGGTTTGTCAGTGATGCTAACCGTTCTTGAGACCAGTTCAGAGCTAGAGCTGGTACTGGTCACCTCGTACGGTAGAGCTCTGTCTGAATTTCCTCCGAGGTCTGTTGAAGCACGGATGAGGGTCATCGTTTGTACTTCTCTCATTAGGCTGCTACCGGAGTGCCTCAGAGCAACAGATCGTTACGCCGGAAAGGTATCGTTGTGTGCACTCAGTGTATTTGTAGGGAGGTGTCTTCTGGGATGCAGAGACTGCTTTGTTGGCGACTACTGAATGCAAAAAGTGAACCCACCTACAATTCGTAGCTCATGTCGGAACGAATGTTTACTTCCACATTGATTCAGTGGTCAATTCCTTCGAACGGCTGGCATAACTGCTGAAGAGGGCTAGCCTTGCATGGTGGAATCACCACGGGCAAATTGCTACATCGCACCGGAATCGACAGCGCTCCACTCGTTTGCAAGAGAGTGGAGGGCTTAATGTTGCCACTGAGACGATTAGGCCAGAGTTTCGGATATGGATTTCTGAGCTCTACTAGCTGTTTGAGAAATCGACAGCCCTTTTTAGTCAGTCAGTCAGCGCTTCTGTGTGCTCGCAGCGGCCCTCCCTCCGGCACCTGTCTGTACGTACAGGATGATTCCGTGCTGTGATATACTTTCAGCGATTATATGGAGAAGGATAAATGTATCAATTTCAGGTATGGGACACTGGTTCGGAAACGCAGGAGTACAAAGTTTTAAGCTTAAATCGTTCTGATACCTCTGACCGTGCAATACATTTATCGATACTGTTATTGCTAAGATTTTAGGGTAGGACCAAAACCTATGAGCATTTGTTCAATAGAACGAAAGTGAACAAATGCTCATAGGTCCTCAGGTATGCATTTTAGAATCCATGTTCACTGGGTATATTTTTTCCTGTTTTGGTCCACACTACCACCTCTGAACGTTTTCTACCCTTCAGTCTTAGTAACAACAGTAATGATGCAAGTATTCCACTATCCGATGTATCAGAACGATTTTCGCTTACAACATTTGACTGGATCCATTCGGGACCAGGATCGTTCACCTCAAACTGATACATTTATCCTTCTCCATCATGCCTTAAATTTTGTAACATTATTACGGAATCATCCTGATTGGGTAATGTTACAAAATTTCAGGCTTGATGGAGAAGGATATATATATATATATATATATATACAGGGTGTTTCAAAAATGACCGGTATATTTGAAACGGCAATAAAAACTAAACGAGCAGCGATAGAAATACACCGATTGTTGCAATATGCTTGGGACAAAAGTACATTTTCAGGCGGACAAACTTTCGAAATTACAGTAGTTACAATTTTCAACAACAGATGGCGCTGCAAGTGATGTGAAAGATATAGAAGACAACACAGTCTGTGGGTGCGCCATTCTGTACGTCGTCTTTCTGCTGTAAGCGTGTGCTGTTCACAACGTGCAAGTGTGCTGTGGACAACATGGTTTATTCCTTAGAACAGAGGATTTTTCTGGTGTTGGAATTCCACCGCCTAGAACACAGTGTTGTTGCAACAAGACGAAGTTTTCAACGGAGGTTTAATGTAACCAAAGGCCCGAAAAGCGATACAATAAAGGATCTGTTTGAAAAATTTCAACGGACTGGGAACGTGACGGATGAACGTGCTGGAAAGGTAGGGCGACCGCGTACGGCAACCACAGAGGGCAACGTGCAGCTAGTGCAGCAGGTGATCCAACAGCACAGAGGGCAACGTGCAGCTAGTGCAGCAGGTGATCCAACAGCGGCCTCGGGTTTCCGTTCGCCGTGTTGCAGCTGCGGTCCAAATGACGCCAACGTCCACGTATCGTCTCATGCGCCAGAGTTTACACCTCTATCCACACAAAATTCAAACGCGGCAACTCCTCAGCGCCGCTACCATTGCTGCACGAGAGACATTCGCTAACGATATAGTGCACAGAATTGATGACGGCGATATGCATGTGGGCAGCATTTGGTTTACTGACGAAGCTTATTTTTACCTGGACGGCTTCGTCAATAAACAGAATTGGCACATATGGGGAACCGAAAAGCCCCATGTTGCAGTCCCATCGTCCCTGCATCCTCATAAAGTACTGGTCTGGGCCGCCATTTCTTCCAAAGGAATCATTGGCCCATTTTTCAGATCCGAAACGATTACTGCATCACGCTATCTGGACATTCTTCGTGAATTTGTGGCGGTACAAACTGCCTTAGACGACACTGCGAACACCTCGTGGTTTATGCAAGATGGTGCCCGGCCACATCGCACGGCCGACGTCTTTAATTTCCTGAATGAATATTTCGATGATCGTGTGATTGCTTTGGGCTATCCGAAACATACAGGAGGCGGCGTGGATTGGCCTCACTATTCGCCAGACATGAACCCCTGTGACTTCTTTCTGTGGGGCACTTGAAAGACCAGGTGTACCGCCAGAATCCAGAAACAATTGAACAGCTGAAGCAGTACATCTCATCTGCATGTGAAGCCATTCCGCCAGACACGTTGTCAAAGGTTTTGGGTAATTTCATTTTTGAGACTACGCCATATTATTGCTACGCATGGTGGATATGTGGAAAATATCGTACTATAGTTTCCCAGACCGCAGCGCCATCTGTTGTTGACAATTGTAACTACTGTAATTTCGAAAGTTTGTCTGCCTGAAAATGTACTGTTGTCCCAAGCATATTACAACAAACGGTGTATTTCTATCGCTGCTCGTTTAGTTTTATTACCGTTTCAAATATACCGGTCATTTTACCCTATATATATATATATATATATATAACCTCATTTTGTTCCTCAGGACACCTTCGACATACCTTCGAAGTCTGTCGATGTAATTTTGAAATACCCTATGTATTAACGGCAGTAATTTTATGGAAGAGTAGTAGACTGAAAGCAGAAGATAATAGCGGTGAAATCTAAAATTCCAATTGCACCATACCATGAATGAGTAAAAGAGGTAGACTGAGGTAGGCGGAAGGACGGAGAATGGCTGAGAGACGGGGAGGGGGAGGGCGAGAGAGACAGAGAGAGAGAGAGAGAGAGAGAGAAGACAGAATTGTCTGGGTGTGAATTGTGGCGCCTTAATTGCAACATCTACTGCGGTTGAATCAAATATGGCGATCGGCTGCTTTTATAGATGTGTCCAAGGAATTAAACTGGCAGAAAACCAGAGAGGAAACCTCTATAATGTTGCGTGTAAATTTCTCAATAATGCTGTCGTAATTGGGCTAGTTTTCTAGCTGTCGGCTACAAACCGTGAAATTTGTGTGATTGAAACAGGTGCCACGGACAGGTACCTCCGAGCTTTAGTGAATCAGTCTTTTCGGAAAATTACTTGCAGCACATACACAAACGAGCAGCGAAGGTAACGTTTTAGACCTTCTGGCAACAAGCAGAACAGGCGTTATCGTCTCAGTGAATTTAAACAAGGAGGGAGTGCCTATAAAACTTCTATGCCCAGTTACTACAAGTATTAAAAGAAATGTTAAGACAGATATGAAACTATTTCTTATTACTAGATGCGATAAGGAGCAGAAGTTACTTTAATAATGGATGACTTATTGTCATGAGAGATGCCGCAAAAGCAAACACATTTTAAAATATTTATTGTAACAGTCTCAGTGGCAATGGGTCCTATTCGATAACTAATTTCGATCACATTTAGTTCAAATTCAAATGGCTCTGAGCACTATGGGACTTAACATCTGAGGTCATCAGTGCCCTCCGAACTTAGAACTACTTGAACCTAACTAACCTAAGGACATCACACACAGCCATGCCCGAGGCAGGATTCGAACCTGTGACCGTAGCAGACGCGTGGTTCCAGACTGAAGCGCCTAGAACCGCTCGGCCACCGTGGCCGGCTGCTCAAGGGAGAGAGCCCGCTGTGTTCCTCACTGTGTAACAGAAGACCAAAACAGCGATGAAGAACTATCTGTGCTGTATTGTGCCAGAATCGGTTACGAGGCTGGTCGTGACAATTGTTGTCGAACATCGTCACAGGTGATGAAGCGGCTTCATCACTTCGAACCGGAAACAAAACAATAACCCAGAAAGTGCCGCTACGCCACCTCTCCTCCGAAGAAGTAGAGGATCAAAGCCCCACCACTCAGCTGGTAAAGTCATGGCGACGGTCTGGGATTCTGAAGGGGTTGTTCTGTTTAATATTCTCCCTCATTGTGATACGATCAACTCTAAATTGTATTGTGCCATCCTCAGGAAATAAAAGAAACGACTTCACAGTACTCGTCGCCACAAAAACTCAAACCTCCTTCTCCATGACAAGCCTGCGCATCCGAGAGAATCTCAAAAATTTTCATCGGCCCTCTCTTCCTTATCTACCCTCTGCTCATAGTAACCTCTCAAAACTCTGGCATCTCTCTCCCCTCATCGACCACTGCTGGCGGCTCACCTCTAACTTCCCAACACTACCGGCTGTTCACATCCAAGTGCCCAACGCTACACTAGCGAATATTCCAACAATGAGTCCAGCTAGCCACAGACTGCACTCAGCGCAGTCAGCGATTTTCATGCAGAGCACTACGTGGCGTTACCAACATAAAAACCTAAACAGCCACTCACAGACGCCCGGTGAAGAAAAATTGGACCAATTTGGTGACTGGATCGAGAACAATCTAACAGAAGGAACCAAGCACGTCGTTGATAATGAGGAAAAGGTGTCAAATGTGAAAATAACATCGGGTGAAGAACATGGATTTTTATAGGGACATTACTCTTCATGATGTAGCCCTATACAAGCTGAACTATAGAAGTGGAACTACTTTTCTAAAACGAAACAGACGTATAAACAGATACTTAAAAAAGTTCACATGATGTGGTAGAAGGAACACATGAGAATGTATGCAAACAACATGGCAGGTATTTCGGACGCAGCCGGCTTAAACGAAACTTGTAATAATTTATTTCCAAACAGACAGGACGTCATGTGACATATCAAAGAGGGAATCATACGAGAAAAACAATTGCGTCTTTCATTTCAGGAACGCTTTATTTATCTTGAGTTACGTCGTACTTTGTACAGAACATTATCGATGCGTGTGATGATATATCGATGTGTTGACCAGGACATTGTGTAATTGGTTTTATCCGCTTCTCCTATTCCGCATGGATTTCAACCAACGCATGTATCGGAATGCGAGCACAAACATCAGTTATCTGCTCTCTGAGGCGGGCAAGTTTTCTGATCTTCACCTCGTCCGTAACTGCCTTCGAATGTTCCCATACAGGGACACCCTGTGATTGCGGCGGCCGCTCCACCAGATCTCTATGACCTACCAAACTACGAGAAAACTGCATATCCAGATATGCCCGAACAGCTAGCTCGTGCTGAAAGCTATCAGCAAAACTCCCATCATCAGACTGCAGCGACAGTACAACCTCTTCGCCTACAGGGTGCAGGTTAAGGTATCCTGGATGAAGAAGGGCCCAAAATAGGAGAACCCCGTATTCCACGGCAGACAACCAATCTCGATGCGCCAACTGTCGTTGATGGAGGCATCCAGTGAGGTTTGGCGTCTGATGAGTATGTGTCATTATTTACCTTCATATTCATATAGATGTTTTTGGTCCAGTTCGTGTGTTACCCAATCTGCGAAGCGAACCTTACAATCAGGTAAGTTCTTGATTGACAGTGTGTAAGGTGTCATCTGTGTTTGGTCAAAATTTTGCTGCACGATCGGCGACTTCTGGGCGGCGATTTCTGCGCTCTAGATACTTACTTAACGATGCCAGAATGACGGTTGATGTTGCTTCCCCCGTAGCCATTTTCGTTCGTTAAGTTTTCGGTTCCTCTGCGACAAAGCCAGTTTCAAGGAATTTCTCGAGGAGTTCCACCAACGCATTGCGAATAATGTATGCTGTTGGTTGAAATGCTCTGCGATGTCACAGTTGGTCCTGTCTCCTGATATCACGACGATCTAAGTGTATTCGGGCTGTGTTAGCGCAGTCAGCTTTCACGTCACATATAAGGAGCAAAAGTCAGTCATAACTCGAGAAGGAATGAAGCTATGCTCAAATGAAAGAAACCGTTGTACTTCCCGTGTGATTCTCTATCTATTTTATATGCCTCAAGACGGCTTTTCCATTTAAAAATTATGAATTCTATCAAGGACACGGGTTCCAAAATGGCTACGATGTTCGTAACATAGCTTAACAGGTCTAGCAGCCAGTGAAAGAAAAGAAAATAAAAGAAAAGGAAAGATATTATAATGGTACACTAATAACGGCGATGCTTTGCACTTTTTCACTTCTTTATGCAGCGTATAAATTTAGACGTTGAAATGTTTCAATGCATACCCTTGATAAATAGATAAGCCGAAGATAAAGTATTTCAAAGTGAGTGGAGGAAGATAGTCTGAGTGAAGTCACATTTTTCTTCCTGTTGTCCTATCACAAAAAATAGTTACATAAACGGGCCGTGGCATTGGCGTCGGTTTCAGAACGGTATTGATTCCCTGCCTGTCCGTTGGAATCCTCTCCGATAATAGACAAAAATTCTTTGAAAGAGAACTTCACTTTAATAACAGTTGTCACCATACGTATTGTAACAACTCAGATAAAAATTAAGAGAGAGAGGAAGGCAGAGATTACAAACACAGTTAAACATCGGGATTACTACTTGATAAAGTTAATCGCTGGACCACGAGGAAAATGATCGAAATATTCTTATAGTTCATTATGTGGGCAATGGATAGTAGACAGATGCCTCACACCCCTTCCCCACCACCCCACTACCCTATCTTACTTGACTTTAAATTTGTGTTTGTCAGCCATGTCGAGGAATGTCGCTTGTTATCTCTCAATAAATCAACTGAAGGTACGGCACACAAATAGACCGAAATATGCTCATTTGTGCCAATACTCGATTGGAAGTATGACACCGGAAATCTCAGAGATTCTAGGTTAGCAGCCCGTCATACAAAGAACGATGCGTTTGTAAAAAACAATGCATTTGTCTTTAATAATTTCCTCCAGAAGACAACCGACGTCTAAGGCCAGAGACAATGACCGTGATAACGACAAAATGCAAGAAACATTAAATACATTTTTAAAAAATGGAGAAGTACGGATACGACTGGTC
The DNA here is from genome assembly GCF_023864275.1 of Schistocerca cancellata. Lineage (NCBI taxonomy): Eukaryota > Metazoa > Arthropoda > Insecta > Orthoptera > Acrididae > Schistocerca > Schistocerca cancellata. Next base: position 612,831,075 of record NC_064630.1, on the reverse strand, counting down.
TAAATCATCTTAGATTTTTCAAGCGATCACAGACTCTTTAAACGAAAGGAATAAATACAAAGCTAAAAGTAGACAGACTCGACAGGCTTGAAGTCTGATGTACAGAATTTTTTTAAGCCATCAGTCTTCTGACTCCTCTCCCGCACTAAACTCTTCATCTCACAGTAGCACTTACACTGTACGTCCTCAATTATTTGTGGAATGTATTCAAATCTCTGCCTTCCTCTACAGGTTTTACCCTCTGGAACACCTTCTGGAACAACGAAGGTTATTCCCTGATCTCTTAACATATGCCCCATCATCCTGTCATTTCTTCTCGTCGGTGTTTTCCATATTTTCCTTTCGTCATCAGTTCTGCGAGAAACCTCTTCATTCCTTATCAGTCAACCTGATTGTCAATATTCTATATAGCATCGTATCTCAAATGCTTTGATTCTACTCTGATCCGGTTTTCCTACTGTTCATGATTCACTACCATACAATTCGGTGCTCCAAATGCACATTCTCAGAAATTTCTTCCTGAATTTGAGGCCTATGTTAGAATACTCCTCTTGGCCAGGAATGCCTTATTTATTTGTGTTAGTCTCCTTTTTATGTCCTCCTAGCTTCGCCCGTCATGTGTTATTTTACTTCCGGGGTGGCAGAAGTCCCTAACTTCATCTGCTTTCTGACCACCAGTCATGTTGTTCAGTCGTATCTACTACTTCTCATTCCTTATGTCTTTTTTCGTTTTATTCTAATGCCATGTACTGTGGTTATTCCATTCCATTCAAAAAGTCCTTTAATTCTTCTTTACTTTCAATAAGTATAGCAATGTAATCAGCGTATCTTATCCTTAATATCCTTTCACCTTGAATTTTAATCCCAATATTGAACCTCCTTCATTTCCATCATTGCTTCTTCGATGCGTAGGTTGAACATTAGACCCGAAAGACTCCAATTTTTCTCAGGATTTCGAACATGTCGCACCACTTTAAGTTTTCGATTGCTTTCTCCAAGTCGACATATCCAACGAAGGAGTCTTTTATTTTTCTTCAGTCTCCCTTCCGTTATCAAGCGCAACGTCAGAACTGCCTCTCTTGCCTTTAAATTTCTTAAAGCCAAAGTGATTGGCATCTAACACGTCCCAAGTTTTCTTTTCCATTCTTCTGTACATTATCCTTATCAGGGGCTTAAATGCATGAGCGGTTAAGCTGATTGTGCGATAATTCTCGCACTTATCTGCCCTAGCAATCTTCGGAATTGCGCGGACGATATTTTTCGGAAAGTCTGATGGTACGTCGCCAGTCTCAAAGATTCTACACACCAACTTAAACAGTCGTTTGACTGCCTTGTCCCTCGTGATCCTAGAAATTCCGATGGACTACTGTCTATTCCTTCTGCCTCGTTTGATCTCAAGTTTTCCAGAGCTATTTCAAATTTTAACTCTAATACTGGATCCCCCATGTCTTCCGTGTCGAATCCAGTTTCTTCTTCTGTCACGACAGCAGACTAGTCACCCGCCTCATAGCGACCTTCCATATACTCTTTCCACCTATCTGCCTCTGCATTTAACAGTGAAGTTCCTATTACACCCTTAATGTTACCACGCTTGCTTTTAATTTAACCGAAATTGTATTAATGTTTCTATACGCTGAGTCAGTACTCCCGATGATTATTACTTTTTCGATAGCTTCACACCTTTTGTGCAGTGATTTCGCATTGTTAGCCCTGCACTTCATATTTATTTCATTACTAAGAGACTTGTATTGTGTAGATTATGAGAATTTATTTAAGAATTGGAAGATACGCCAGATTATATGTCTGTCACCAGTAGCAGCTGCAAAGCTACAGTTATGAACTAAATTATAAAGGGAAGGCTATAATTACATAGATGAAAACTGCTATTGTTTAACAAGGAGACTTACAAGCAAACAGGAAAATATGTTACAGGTAAGAAGGGAACAAAACAATAAGGACGTCGGAGATTCAAGCCAAACATAATAGGAGAATGATGGTCGATGTCTTCGGAAAGGACTTTAAGAGCATCATAAAAGACACTACAGCAAAACAATAAGAGAAATTATGAAAATCAATGACAGTATGAAGAAGTAAAAACTTATGCTGGGTGGAATTCATCAGCTACTAAGGCAGATGACATCTTGTCAACAGAGAAAAATATGTTCAAGTACTCTACGACTTTTAGAAATGTTTGTGTAGCTGCAGAAGTGAATCAGGAACACTGATTCTGCACATGCCTTCTAGCGGTACCAGTTTGTAGAAAAGTTCCTAAATATTAAAGAGTCCCTTTAACCCAATACAGAGTGTCTCAGGAGGAACTGCCGATATTCAAGCTTATGACAGGAACGGTCATTCGAAGTAAAAAATGTACAGTAAACATGGGCTCTAAAATACGTACCTCATGAGCTATAAGCAACTTCATTTTCAATACTATAAAACAAAACTTATCTACTGCAAGCCCTTTGATTTCCATACATTGTAAGGAGGTAACATGAATCAAAACAAGAAAATTTTTTATAGAAAACATGAGCTATAAGATCTCACTTTAAGATCTAGGTGCACTTGTTCAGTGAAATCTGGTTTCGCATGACAGATCGGATCAGGTTATGGTTGTGGTGGGACCCGTAATCACTTACTGTTAGTTGTACAAAACACAGACACTTTTATTTTCCTAAGAACCACTTAATTACATATTGCCTTAAAAGGATCACGTTAAAACAATACGGCTGAAAGCCTAGTTAAGAAAACTTGCGATACCTCTGGGCTGAAGGCTCGAAACCACACCAAAAACAAGAACGGCTGAAGGCCTGAACACAAGTTATAAAAATTGCTCTAAGGAATACACGTGGCTGAAGGCCTCACTTAAAAAAAGATATTTCACGTAAATACTCGGCTGAAGGCCACACACAAGGCACTGAACAACTCAGGGCTTAGGGCCTGGATAAGAAGAATTTCGGATAGAGCAATTGAAAAAAAATACTTTTAAACAAATCAGTTTTCAAAATTTTAATTTAATGTTAAAAATATTGCACGTAAAAGCTCGGCTGAAGGCCACACATTGGACATTGAACAACTCAGGACTTCGGGCCTGGATAACAAGAATTTCAGGTAGAGCAAACTTTCCAAATTTTAGTTATAAAACAAATCAATCTCCAAACTTTAATTAAAGTCGGCTGAAGGCCTTATCTTATCATTAATAGACGGCTGAAGGCCTCGCACAGTGCATCAGACTAAAATGAAAATCACAATCGAAAGCCAGCGGAACAGTGGTGCTCAGAAGCAATCCGAGCATCAGCCACAGGAGGTAGCTCTAACGTAAAGTGAGGTGAGACAGGCAGCCAAGAGTACGGTTAAATAATCGGATAGCAGCCCGACCCAGGGACAGCTGAAGGACCGACCAACAACCTAATCAATTCCCTTCTGCCCGGTACGACAACGGAAAATATCAGCCGAGGACGAAGATACCTGCCGCACTACGTCTTCAAAATTGGCGTCAAAAAGCAGCCTAGGTACAATAACAACACTTAAGAAAAAATATGAACAAACAACTAAGAGGCTGTCTAACTACACGCCGTGCTGGACAGCGTCAACACGGCGAGGAAAAACACACTGCCGGAAAAGTACGCTAGCGACCAGGGCAGGTAACTGGGGCATTAATGGCCACAAGGCAGAAAATACCGTTGCTGCGCTTCACTGATGAGTAACAGCCAATTTAATAGTTAAAGACCACACAGGAACACAACTGCAAAACTTCACCGACTCCAACACACCATACGTTGCTGCTAGACGGAACGGCCCAGGAAGCAACAACTAGCAATGAACGAAGAGCTGTCACAGCAGTTGAGGTTTCATAACAGGATAATTGATCACTCAACTTCAGTGTCCAGGTGCGGTGGGCAACGAACTTTGTAGCTCTTGCAGCTAGCGCCTCACGATCCGAACGCGCGTGCACGCCGCCAGAGGTCCCTGCCTGACCAAATGCCGCGGAGACTTCCTCGTTGCTCTGTCCCAACCGACCGATGCCACACACACCACCACATGGAAATGTATTGGTCACACCAAAGATGGTACAGCAGTACTAGTGTCGATACGTTCTGCTGCTGCCACTGACAGAGGCAAGTCAGCAACTTGTTATACTAGTAACTCAGGGAGAAATAAAACGCCACTCGATTGCGACAAAATGCCAAAAAATAAACGGCATGAATGCTAGCTGGCCATGGCTCATTCAGTAAAAGAGATGTATTTCACAGAAGCGAAGATGAAAAAGTGCAATTTCTGTTAAGGTATATGTTTCAGAGCCCATGTTTAATGGACTTTTTTTTCTTGTTTTAATGCACACTACCACTTCTCAAAATTTGGAAAGGCTTTCAATAGAGGAGATTTGTTTCACGGTACCGACGGGGGGATCTCACAGTTCTTAAGGTATGCGTTTCCAAGTGTAATAGACATTTTGACTTTGAATGATCGTTCATATCATATTGCTAAAAACTGACCATTACTCCTGTGATACCCTTTATATACAGGCTGTGCAGGGGATCTTATAAGCCGAAATAATGTAATAATTCATGTGCTTATGTCAAGTTTTGCCATTCCTTCCCAATTCTGCAACTACGTGCATTTTCTGTATCTGAATAACTTCTCCCATCCGAATCCGGTACCAACTTATAAGATTTCCACATTTCGCCAAACTTCTGGAACACCTTCGCATGTTTAACAGTACCATTCACATAGTTGTATCTCGTTTCTTCGCCCACCCAGAACTGCTGTCACACCTCTGGCCACATCCCTCACCTTATCTTCACCTTCAAACACTCTACATTGTTTTCCACAGTAACATTAGTCGCCTTCCACTCCCAGGACAAGAAATCATACCAGAGATCCTTCCCATCAGCAATAGCTTATCCTACTCATTTCAACCCGAATGAAGCCTCCAACAATCTTTTCTCTTCATAACAGCAGTCCACCTGCCTCCATACAGGTACTGGCTATGAGTTATTCTCAGTAATAACAGCATTCATTTAATCACCATCATCATATTTTAAGACAAATTTGGTTGTAATTGATTGTAATCATTATTAAGGAATATCGAAGAGGGACAAAAAGACGGACGCCTGCTCGCCATCAGGGGTGATGTTGATGTACACCAGATAAAACAGGTACGATATACGAGGTGTTTCGCAAGACTACACCATCTGATCAAAAGTATCTGGATACCTTAGAGTGGACAGTAATATGTGATGTGTCCATCCTGAGCCTTTCTGACACCTTCAGACTTTTATTGACGTGTCAATGTCTGTGAAAGAATGGCTCTTCCTAAAGAGCAGTCGACACACTGACCCATCCCAAAGCTGTTCTGTTGGGTTCATGTCGAGACTAGGGGCACGCCAGTCTATTTCAGAATATTTTTGTCCACAAGCTCACTGCCATACTAGAAGGTCATTCTACGTCCATACATGTCTCCCTGGTCACAGTGTGCTGTGCGTTTCTACTTCCCAATCACATCAACAACAGTCGACTTGGGCAGCTTTGGAATGGTAGAAATATCACAGATGTATGTTACTCGAGTGTATCCAGATGAGTAGCCACATTCGAAGTCACTCAGCTCTCCTGTCTGACCCATTCCGAAGTCTCTTCTCCTCTACTGGTGACAGAACAGTCTCCGCCTCCATTTATACAGGTATTACGTATTATACGTATTCAAGTCAGGTGCAGATGGCCTCTCGTGACATCTAGTAGTCAATTCCACCATTTTACAGGGGTACTTTTGATGAGATAGTGTATACCTTCTAAGTGTATGAAGATAGAAGCTTGTGGTAGTTATTAAATTACGAATCGTGACTAGAAGTATCAACTGGTATCGGTAGAAAATTACCGGCTCTTGTGACCGCTGGTACGCATCACTCTGGTGGACCTATTACATTCGTCTGATCGTCCTTTCGTTCATTAACCAACGTTCGCCAACTCGAGGTGGCAATAAAACAGCTACACAAGCATTTTGCGTTATCCGTTTCAACAGGTTGAAGCTCGGCCGCACTGGCAGAAGCAGAGGAGAGCGTTTCTTAACAATGAGCTGCCTCAACAGTGAATCGGTCGTAAAGCCGTTATAACACGACACGCGAAACGTATTCAAGTCAGGTGCAGATGGCGTTCCATTTAGCCGCAGAACGGGCGAAGCTGCGATTTTAGCAGACGGTTTATCCTCCGGGCAAAAGTAGGAACCGTTCCATTCTGCCTTGGTTCCGCTCATGCGTAGTACAGGGTTATGCGCGCATGCATTAAACGCTACATTTCGAGCGGGCTTTATGCTTGTTATTGTTTCCACTTTTGGTCAGGAGACGAGAAATACGCGAATTCTTTTCGCTACTGCGCGTGATATTCAACACTTTTTTCAGTGAGTAATATTTTTATAAGTACAGTAATAAAACAAAAGATATGTCATCACGTTTGTCGACTTTAAAAAAGCATGTGACAGTATAGACCGAGAATCCCTTTTTGAAGTATTAGCAGAATTTGGACTAGATCAAAAGACAACAAACATCATAAAAGAAACACTCACGGAGACCAAATCCAAAGTAAAATTTATGGGAGAATTGAGCACAGAATTTGACATAGACACAGGAGTACGACAAGGGGATGACTGTCCCCAGTGCTCTTCAATTGTGCTCTTGAAAAAGTTGTTAGAGAATGGAAAAAAGCAGGTGCACCAGCACACAGACTGGGACCAAGACATAAGGGCATAGAATTACACTGTTTAGCATTTGCTGATGACATGGCACTGATCGCACAAGACATTACCGATGCACAGAAACAGCTAGAATTATTACAAGAACAGGCAGCTAAAATAGGATTACAAATTTCATTTGAAAAAACAAAATTTATGACTGACGTCAAAGATGCACCTTCTGATCTCAAAATTGGTAATAACTACATCTCTCGAGTAAAAGAATTTAAATATTTAGGTGAATGGATTGCAGAAAATTGTAATGAAAAGAAATCTGTCAGATCAAGAGTCCAGAAAATGGAGACGGCGTTTCAGTTAACAAAAAACATTTACAACAAAAAGAGTCTCTCGTGGAACTGCAAAATACGACACTACACAACAGTAATTAGACCCGAAGCTCTCTACGCATCTGAGACACTACACCTTCAACACAGAACACTAAAAGAGGAATTAGAAGTGAAAGAACGTAAGATAATGAGGAAAATCCTAGGACCAAGAACTAAAGATGGGGTACATTATCCAAAACCCAATGCAGAAATATATAAAAATATCTCCAAAATAACAGACACAATGCGCATGAGAAGAATCCAATTCATGGGGCACTTAGAAAGAATGGACTCAAACAGGTTAACGCACAAAATCCGTACATTTTTAAAGAACAAAACTACAAGACCGAACTGGTACAAACAGACGGAAAAAGACCTGAGAGAATTAGGGTCTACAAATCTACATGATAGAAACGAAATCAGAAAAATCACAAACACACGGGGTTTTGAGGAAGAAGAGAGAAAAACTAACCGACATACATGGTCTACGCAACGAAAGCTACCCCCATTCGTTGTTTATGAAGGAATACTGGGCGAAAAGGAAGGCCAACAAATGTTGATTACGCGTGGTGCTAAGTGATCCATCCACGAAGAATCTCTTTCTATTGACATTGACAAAAGCTGTACGTCTAATGATAGCTTCTTATTATATAAATGGAATTAAAGAAAGTGTAAGCGTGCTTATTGACGCACACACCAAGGAAAGATTTCTGTATACGCTGACCGTAATTTGCTACTCTGCAAATTGTTGATTTTAAGTTTATATGGTTTACGTAAATGTGCATATAATTTTACTTTCTGTATTTCTACGTATAACCTTATTTGGTGAACATACCGCAGGTGTCTCATTTGACTGAATCTTCTACATTATTTCAGCTTGCCAAGAAGGATAGCGTCGAGAGAATGGCCACAAGAGTCAGAGCATCTCTGCCGGCAGCGACCAGTGAGGAATGTACGATGGACAGCAGCTCGTCAAAACAAGGCACATTCATTCTGACGAAGTTCCCAAATTCCTGTGGATCTTTGGACTCCCAGTCCATCATTAACAACTACTATATGTCCCTTCCTTCACCCCTTCTTCCCAACCAGGGTCGAACCCAATTCCTACCCGTGGCATTACGTCATCGTCCTGCCCTTCTAACGATACGGCGGACGCTGCAACGGCCAACGCTGCACAGATAATTGCCTCGTCTATGTGTAAAATGCTGTGAAACATTGACGTTGATAAACATTGGCTTGTTCCAGCGCGACAAAAACGAACACTTCATTCCATAATTCTGAATAATCATAAGTAATTTCAATCTAGCTGCACAACTATAACTGCCAAATAAATACTAATCTAGACCTTTTAGAAGTTTTCATGAGTGTCAATAGCAACTTAATAATATGACCTGTCATAGTCGACGACGTAAACAAGCCTGCAGCTACAAGTATGTGTCCTTGGGGCGCTGATGTAGACTTACACGTTACGTTTATCGTGTAATAGGGCTAACAAAAAAATTGGCAATTTCATACTTGTACTCATGGGACGCTGGGGCAAATTTGTATACAAGGTATTTCGTGTAATACCGGCCTAACGGACCTACGGATATCGCCCTGCACTATTGACCTTCAGTGTCGCCTAATCTCACGATACGTGAATCTCTTTACTGTAGGGTTCTGTGAAAGACTCCATATATTTACAACCCCTTCCTACAGCTTTGGCTCAACTGTGACTGCGCAATCTAACATCAGTGACTCTACTAACTCTCGACGTGGTCGCGAAATTTCGGAACTGGTTTGACTACAGTATGGACATAGTAAGCCCGGTGTGCGCTAAATGAAAATTTTTATCCTGAAACGTACCCAAGATTGTATGTTCATGCATACAGGAGCAAATTATTCTTACGAAGTTATATGTAGGCTAAAATTCACCTCATGTTTCTGTCTTCACTTATGTAGAAGAATGTGAAATACGATACATCTTTCTGAAACACTCTGCACAATTTCCTGCGGTATCGCGACATTTCCTATGCTTGAGAGGATATGGAACAAACGCTATGATAACTCCATGAGAATCTACCTCTGTTTCCGCGTCTCAGAACAACAGCCAGTAGTTCCGTTATTAATAGAAGAATCAGGAAAGATGGTTGATGCAGCCAGATATTTTATAAGCTGAGGCAATTTTTGAGGGCTGATGACCAAGACTGACACTGATTATTTTCGTACATGTTTATTACTCTATTCCAGTGGTTACGTGGTATTTTTCAAAGTACTCGCCTCGTACTTGAATGCATTTTATAGCGCCTGTGCAGGCTATTATTTGTTAGGTCTTTTGAACCGCCCTAACGTTGTAGAACACTGTTTAATGACTCGGAACAAATCAGATGGTGCAAGATCTGGGCTGTAAGGTAGATGTGGTACACAGATAACCCCGAATTGAGCCAGAAACTGCATGACTTGATCTGCGACGTGAGGCTGCGCATTGTCATGATGAAGCTGCCACCAGTCCGAGAAAGTTCTGGTCGTTTCCTTGGAAGGAACTTCTGCGGTTTAGCCAATACTGACGTGTAGTATGCTGCTGTAACAGTAGTGTGAGGGGGAACGGCATGCTGGTAAATCACTCTGTGACAGTCAAAAAATGTGATCACTATCCCTTTCCCTGCAGATGGAACAACTTTCACCTCGTGATCTCCACACTTTGCTGGGACGTTTCCTTTCGGGATCCTAACGATGCAGCCGTGACTCATCGCAGGTGATCATCGATTACCCTCAATCAGCAAAGAGATGCATCATCTCACGATTTGTCTCCATTCCCACAGCCTTTTGTTCGGTACTCAACAGACGTGGCACCCAACGGACACAAGCACGGGTCTTATGGAGACGATCATGCTTAATAAAGACACTGCCATATGAAATTCTCAGCACTTCACTGAGGTTGCGTAATGTTATCCACCGATCCTCACGGACAATCGTAGAAGCTGTTTTGACGTTGACTTCACAGAAGAAAGCGACACCCCAGACCTACGTTGCTTAACATACACAAATCAGCCTTCTTTGAAGTCCCTGAACCACCTAAATACTGTCGCGCGAGGTAGTGCATCTTAACCGAACGCTTCCTGCAGCTTACGGCAAGATAGGAAGAATGAATTGATTGTTGGTGTTAATAACGATCATCCTCCTTTACCTCCTCTGCATTACTGCAGATGACGTGTCACTGAGCACTTTTGTTCTGTGCATGCAGTACACGTGAGGCGCCTAGTTGTTTCCACTGCTCTGTATGGAATACGAAGGTTCTGTTATAGTTCACTAACCTGCTGTCTTCAAGTTGATGTCCCCAGCGCAGAAAACAGCACGCAGGTCGTAGGTTCTGTATCTTGAGGCTGAAACTGACTTTTAGCGAGATTCTGTTCTGAAATAATGTATCACTTCTTTGGGTTGCCACTCGCGTATTTTAATATAGCCACACGAGAAGACTACATGATCTTAACACAACACCTTCTGATACAGCAAAGTACATGATCAAACACACGAAAATTTATCTTTATTTGTGGCACGTGTCTGTGCCTCATGAGTACCGGAGTGAATCTTTTAATACTGAATACTGGCAAACACATGCTGCCACGGACAACATGACTGTACATCTCGACTGCCTAATCCAGAGTGACGAACAGCCCGAAACACTTCGCGCGCCATACCAGAAAAGGCGTGACCCGAACGCTTCCGAAGTGCTTCGTCTGCAGTTTCGTCTGTCTTTTGTTTTTGATTTAAATTGTTTTTAATAATTCTAAAATGACTAATTTATAGTCAGCTGTTCAGGGATATTTATATTAAAAAGTGAAGTCATTCCAATGAGTAGTTTAACTAATTATAATAACTATATTTGAACGTTTTGGCGCCCTTGCGCCGAACACAGCAGCCAATCACAGAGCAGTAGCATTATGCAGGTGGTCTTTCTCACGGGAATGGTACCGAATCTAACATCTGTCACAGGTACCTCACACCACATTTCATCATCTATATTCTTCTTGCATCTCCAATGTGTTGGGAACAGCTTTTTCGAGCCTAATATGATGGCTGACTAAGCCAGAAATATTACAAGCTTTTTGTAAGTTTCACTGCTGTATAGTTCAAACGAACATAGAATTTTATTGCTGCGTACTGCTCTTATAGAATTTTATTGCTGCGTACTGCTCCTCTCGCGTCACCTCCTTTGTATGATGTGTCAAATGCTAATGGCATCTACAAAATAATTACCAGCCACCTACAGATGAGAGAGTGCTGTCTCCTGTCTACATTATACACAAAAACCCACTCCCTTTAAATATTCACGGTACAGAAAGGAAACTATCACCGAAGTTACAGGAAAAAATCGGTCGTTATTGATCAGTCCTCGTAATTCAAGAGATAACATATACAAGAAAATACTTTAATTGTATTAGAACAAATAAGCCCTCGGTCACAAATATTAAGTCAAAATTGACCAGGTTTCGACGCTACTATGTGCGTCGTCTTCAGAATTAAATTAACTGTTCTAAAACATATTAGGTATACAACACAGTAATAAAATTAAAGTTTGTATTGACTGGAAAGAGATGCAGTACTTACAAGTCACATTTTAAAAAATCTAAGCCGGAAAGGCGACGTCATGAATAGTTGTAAATAAGACGGCGAGCCGCTAAGGGCTGCACGTACTTAAGTGAACAAGGGTTGCAACAAGACTGAGGTGCCCACGTTAGAAATTGTGGGCAAGTAAACATGGTGTTGCTACGAGCGCCATCCAGTAGCCGCAGAAACAACTAGGCTACTGTACAGAACGGCACCAGTCCCCTAAATTCATCCTTTGCCGATCATATCTTAATTACTGGTCATGTGCCTAAAGCCATAGGCTATAGCAATATTCTGCATACCGAAAAGAAGGGGCGTAGGTTAGATGTTTTAGAGGAATTGGAGATTTTCAAACATCTCTCTCGTCATGATGGCCTCATTCTCAACGAACAGCTGCAGCTGCGAAATAAAAGCTTTTTCGACTGTATAAAGCCATTGCTTGATCTTTGATTCAGGTTTCCTCATGCAGTTTGCCGAAATGTTATTTTCCTGTTACATCTTTGCTGTTTTCTTGTATGTCATACCTGACGCTTTTTACGTTACAAAATGTATCTCTGTTTAGAGTAGATAAATATGTAACTTCATCCTATTATTATTAGTGCTTACGTTATGCTCGAATCAGCTTCATCACAATTTTATGTGTCTAATTTTGAATGTACAGTAGTCTAGTTGTTTCTGCGGCTACTAGATGGCACTCGTAGCAACACCATGTTTATTTGCCCACACTTTCTAACGTGGGCACCTCAGTCTTGTTGCAACCCTTGTTCACTCAAGTACGAGCGGTTCTCCATCTTATTTACAACTATTCATGACGTTGCCTTTCCGGCTTAGATTTTTTTAAATGTGATTTGTAAGTACTGCATCTCTTTCCAGTCAGTACAAACTTTAATTTTATTAATGTATTATATACCTAATATGTTTTAGAACAGTTGGTTTAATTCTGAAGACTACGCTCATAGTAGCGTCGAAACCTGGTCTATTTTGACTTAATATTTGTGACCGAGGGCTTATTTGTTCTACTATAATTCTGACACCGTCACTGAACCTTGGCAGCTATGTTCAAAGTTTTAAATACTTTAATATTCCGTACTGTACTGAGAGCCAGCCGTCGGAAGCGGAAGCGGAGTACGCCAGCAAACCAAGTGCGGTTCCCATCCCAGGATTACGTAAGGGCTGCGGCTCGGTTGCGGGTGAACGTCATTTCTGCGGACAAACACATTCCAGCCAGCTAAATGACGGAGCGGCGGATGAGCTGTGAGTGTTTGCGTTTCCCGCTGCTCTGCTCCACCCCGCGCTGTGTGAACGGACCGAGTCACTGCAAACAGGACGCCGTACCCGCTCGTTGGCCGGGAAACGATTTGATGTTTGGCGGCATACACTGCTAGTCAGATGTTCAACTTCCGGTCAGTTCCGATAGTTGTTAATGCTACAGGACAATTCTTCTTCTCATCCCTTCTGAAGAGTGGAAAGAGTGTAAACATTTCTGACTGTAGTCTACCAACTTCGATGCTTCTATTACTCTAATATGCACTAAGGAAATACACTGAAGAGCCAAAGAAACTGGTACAATTGCTAATATCGTGTAAAGACCCCGAGGGCAATCAGAAGTGCCGCAACACGACATGCCATCGACTCGACTAATGTCTGAAGTAGTGCTAGAGGCAAATGACACCATGAATCCAGCAGGGCTGTTCACAAATCCGTGGTGGAGTTCTCTCCTGAACAGCACGTTGCAAGGCATCCCAGATATCCTCAAGACTGTGGAGTTTGGTGGCCAGCGGGGAACTGTGGGATGTCGCATTGTCCTGCTGGAATTCCCCAAGACCGTCGGAAAGCACGATGGACATGAATGGTTGTAGGTGATCAGACAGGATGCTTACGTACATGTCACCTGTCAGAGTCGTATCTACACTATCACTAGTCCCATATCACTCTAACTCCACACGCTTCAAACTATAACAGAGCCTCCACTCTACTGACATGCAGGATCCATGGATTCATGATGTTGTCTCCATACCCATAAACGTCCATCCTTTCGATACAATTTGAAACGAGGCTCGTCCGACCAGGCAACATGTTCCCACACATCAAAAGTCCAATGTCGGTGTTGACAGGCCCAGGCGAGGTGTAAAGCTCCGAACGCCAATATCGATGATGTTTCGTTGAATGGTTCGCACGCACTTGTTGATGGCCAGCACTAAAAAAAAATGTTCACATGTGTGTGAAATCTTATGGGACTTAACTGCTAAGGTCGTCAATCCCTAAGCTTACACACTACTTAACCTAAATTATCCTAAGGACAAACACACACACCAATGCCCGAGGGAGGGCTCGAACCTCCGCCGAGACCAGCCGCACATTCTATGACTGCAGCGCCCCAAACCGCTCGGCTAATCCCGCGCGACGCCAGCATTGAAGTCTGCAGTAATTTGCGGAATTTTTGCACTTCTGTCACGTTGAACAATTCTCTTCATTTGTCGTCGGTCCTGCTCTTGCAGGCACAAGCGATATCGGAGACTGATGTTTTACCGGATTCATAATATTCACGGTACACTCGTGAAATGATCGTACGTGAAAATCCCCGGTTCATCGCTACCTGGTAGATGCTGTGTCCCATCGCTCGTGCGCCGACTATAACACCACGTTCAGACTCACTTGAATATTGATAATCTGCCATTATAGCAGCGCTAACCGATCTAACAACTGCGCCAGACACTTTGTAAGTAGCCTGTTTAGGTTTTTATATTGGTAACGCCACGAAGCGCTCTGTATGAAAATCACTAGCTGTGCTGTGTGCAGTCTGTGGCTGGGTGGCATTGTTGGAATAGTCGCTATGGTAGTGTTGGGCAGTTGGCTGTTAACAGCGCGTAGCGTTGCGCAGTTGGAGGTGAGCCGCCAGCAGTGGTGGATGTGGGGAGAGAAATGGCGGAGTTTTGAGAGCGGATGATCTGGACGTGTGTCCATCAGAGACAGTAAATTTGTAAGACTGGATGTCATGAACTGCTATATATATTATGACTTATGAACACTATTAAGGTAAATACATTGTTTGTTCTTTATCAAAATCTTTCATTTGCTAACTATGCCTATCAGCAGTTAGTCCCTTCAGTAGTTAGAATCTCATATAGGCGTTGCCGACCGCAGCGTCCTATTCTGCCTGTTTACATACCTCTGTATCTGAATACGCATGCCTATACTAGGTTCTTTGGCGCTTTAGTGTAAAACTAACTGATGCAATACAAGAGTTTATTGGACGATTATCCACAGACAAATTTTTGCATGTCGATTAAAAACGCTGTAGCTGTTGTAAATCTTTTATTAAAGGCAGGATCGATTTCGAAACTCAAATTACATTATCAGTTGCAAATATGAAAAGAAAAAGGAAAGGGGCCGTAAACGATGTTACGTAAAGGCAATATCACAGGGATAGGGTCCTCAAGACTCATACTTATGTTACCCTGAGGTGATGAAACTCATAGGATACCTCCTAATATCGTGTCAGTCCCCCTTCTTCCCCGTTTGGTTCAGCAATTCGACGTTGCATGGAATCAACTCGATGGAGATTCCCTGCAGAAATATTGAGCCAAGCTGCCTCTATAGCCGTCAAGAGGGTTGCCAGTGCAAGATTTTGTGCACGAACCGACCTCTGAATTGTGTCCCATAAGTGTTCGATGGTATTCATGTTGTTCGATCTGGGTAACCACATCATTCGCTCGAACTGTCCAGAATGTTCTTCAAATTAATCACAATCATTTGTGGCCCGGTGACACGTTGACAATAATTCACAAAACTTTCGTCCTTGTTTGGGAACATGAAGTCGATGAACGGCTGCAAATGGTATCAAGCGAACTTAGCTGTTTCCAGTCAATGATCTGTTTGGTTGGACCAGAGAATCCAGTTCATTCCATATGAACAGAGCCCACATAATTGTGGAGCCACTCCGGCTTGCACAGTGCCTTGTTGACAACTTGGGTCCACGCCTTCGTGGGGACAGCGCCACACTCGAACCCCCACGTCAGCTCCTCCGAACTGAATTCAGGACTCATCTGACCAGCCAATCGATATGGTCACGAGACGAGGACAGACGCTGCAGGCGATTTCGTGTTGTTAGCAGAGGCACTGGCGCCGGTCGTCTGCTGCCATAGCCCACTAGTGCCAAATTCTACCACAGAGTACTAACAAAACGTTCATCGTACGTCCCACAGTAATTTCCGCATCAGTTTTGCTTGTCTGTTAGCACTGACAACGCTACGCGAACGTTGCTGCTCTCAGTCGTTAAGCGAAATTCGTCTACCACAGCGTTGTCCTAGGTGAGCAATAATGCCTGAAATTTGGTATTCTCGGCACACTCTCGACACTGGATTTCGGAATATTGAACTCGCTAACGAATTTCGAAAGAGAATGTCTCATGTGCCTAGCTCCAATTACTATTCTGCTTTCAAAGTCTGTTAATTCCTTTCGTGAGACCACGTCGGAAACCTTTTAACGTGAATCAACTGACTAGAAATGACAGCTTCGCTAAAGTACTGCCGTTTTATTCATTAGGGTTAAACGATACTTCCGCCATATGTATATTTACATGTCGCTATTCCATGCTTTTTGTCACCTCAGTGCTCAAGCTCCATTCCTAATTAGATCCCAACTCTTCTTTGAAATTTCGCAAAAAGTGTCAGAGATGGTGGATTAAAACGCGGCAGTGAAACTGGAATCTATGTGCAAATTGGACGAAAGATAATATTATAAAAACCACGAACCACGGCAAGCAGGGTTGGGAGGGGGGGGGGAATTACGTTTTACTCTACACTTCGTCTTTTTCATAATCTTTTCTCTTGTCCCATTTGTTCATAGGTTTCAATTTCCTTGCCGTATTTTAATATACGACTGTCGCTTTTTGCGCAATTTCTCGAATTTTAAAGAAAGGTTTGGGATCGGACTGTAGAAGTGGCTTAACCGCTGTAACACAATCATTCAGTCTCGTAGACACTTTTTACCACTGTTATGTGATTTTTGCGTTACACTGTTTGCCGTCTCTTCCCTGTTTTTATTCGGATTTGCCCTTCTCGATGTAATTTAAATTAAATTACGAAACCGGTTTACAACAGCTGCAGCGGTTTTTATGCAACATTATGCGACACACACAAAACGAAATCTTAGAACTATCTTATTACCATAGATCGGCAATCTACTTTTCTCGTCGATACAAAATGTATCTCGTCATTACTCAACGTGTACAGAAAGCATTCATCAACGTTAGGCAAATTGTAGAGCTGGGGTGGCATAGGCAGTTATTTAAGCGAGTTCACTGACAATCTGCAGGTAACACTTAGTCGGCACAAGGCTGTTGAAGTCCTTATTACTGATGTTGGAACGAGCATGTATTTTTACGGAGATAACTACTCAAGGTTGACGTAAGTAAGAATAGTTAGAAAGTATCTCAGGTGTGACCTTCAACTGTACAGTTGACACGGTACACTCAAAATGTCGCATCTCTGTTTTATCATTCAGATAACAACATAATTTTTACATTTGCCGTTACCTATTTCAGCCTTTGTAAAGGTGGAATATGTTCCTCTATACACCAGGCCTTCTCAGCTAAGTTCAGTCAGAATCTTTTCCTGGAGGGAATATGTTTCATACAACTCCATTCTCTCGACTGTGGCTTTTACAGAAATTATAGAAGTGGACACTTTTTACCACTGTCATATGATTTCGCCGTTATATTATTTGCGGTTCTTTCCCGTTTTTATTCAGATTTGCATCTGTTGATGAAATTTAAATTCCGGAACCTGTTGTGCCTTTAATAAAGGATTTACAACAGCTGCAGCTGTTAAATGTCGATCATTCTTCATAATTTTTTTCTTTTTAAGACCAGGATCATAAATGCAGGATCATAAGTCAGTTGGTACCTGCCAGAAACCAAATCGAACGTTGCGATTTTGATTCACTACTGACCTTAGAATTTTTCTGATACTCATGATTATCAAATTTCGAGATAATTATTTCTGATTCATTGTCAAACTTGCAGTCATCATGTAAGTAGCCCGGTTTTTGATGGGCCATACTTTGGAAAAACGTATCAAGTATATTCTGAACATTCTTTTCACCGCTGTGATATTACTGCCGACTCTTCACCGATTAACTCGTCTGAAACAGAGCATGAATGGAGCCAAGCTACCTCTGGTATCACTCGTCGGAGTAGGCATGCATTAGTAGTCAGTACATGAAGTTTGTAGAAGAGAAGGCAGTTGATGTTAACGAAATAGGTGCTCTTAGTAACGCAGAGTTAGGGTTTTAATTAATTTGGATAAAATCCATGAACTACATTTGGAGCTTCTAAAATCAGAGGAATTACAAGTCTTTGCGACAAACATCAAGGGTTGATAGATCGCATCGCAGGTAAGAACTTATGTAAAAGACCAAATGATCCCTGACAATTCCTGGCCACTAGACATCGTTTGAGACTGGTTATGCCTCAAGAGGTGCCAGGTTATAGGCACTCTGCGGCATTCGCATGCTATGTGTTTTGCCCGTAATCCCGTCATCTCTTTCACTTCCAAAGTGGTAGGCCCCGCAAAACTGAACATTCTGATTATCTTCTAATATATGCGTCTCCGCTTGGAAACACCAATTCTTATCGTTTTCTAGTTGAACATCACTATCAGTTTACTGGGTTAGGTAGAAGTAGCACATATCGTTAGTAGAACCTCTTGGTTCGGTCCAATCACGTTGTCCCATTGATAGTGAATACTAAAGGACGCCTAAAGTGGCTGCGAAACGTCAGCAAACATTTTGTATTACCTTTAGATCTGAGTCACAAGGACTTCGCAACACTCTGTATATAAACAACTATGTTAAATAATTCGATGTGGTACATCACACCTAGGAAAAGATTGTTTACCCTGTAATTTTCCGACAGAAATGTTGTCGCACTATTAGAACGGACAGATATATTTAAAACTATTGGAATTTTAGCTAAGTAAATCACCCTTCCAAACTACTAAGTAGAAATTTATACAAAAGACAAGAATGAAAAGGGAAAGAGAAAATTGATCAGTATGGTTTCAGAAAGTGTAAAGGCAGTGAGGAGTATCCTGCCTTTGCATTAAGTAATGGAAGGAAGAGTAAACAATAACTTCTTCATTACAAGAGCTGACCTACAAAAAAGGTCATGTAATGCAATTTAAATGGTATGTTCGATACACTGAGGAAATTTAACGTAGACTACGGAGGCAGAGTATTAATCAAAATAAAATTTTGTAAAAAAATGACGAAAAGAAATGGAAGAAGAAGGTTAAGAAAAGCAAAAGTCTCTTTGGAAGACTGTAAGGTACATTTACTATTTAATGAACTTGTGTGCCTTAGCACTCATTAAATACATGGTGGTCCATTCATAGTGACCGGGCCAAATATCACACGAAATAAGCATCAAACGAAAAAACTACGAAGAACGAAACTCGTCTAGCTTGAAGGTGGAACCCAGATGGCGCTATGGTTGGCCCGCTATATGGCGCTGCCATAGGTGAAACGGATAACAACTCCGTTTTTTTAAATAGGAACCCCCACTTTTTATTACATATTCGTGTAGTACGTAAAGAGTTTTAGTTGGACCACTTTTTTCGCTTTGTGATAGATGGTGCTGTAACAGTCACAAACACATGGCTCACAATGTTAGACGAACAGTTGGTAACAGGTAGGTTTTTTAATTAAAATACAGAACGTAGGTACGTTTGAACATTTTATTTCGGTTGTTCCAAGATGATACATGTTCTTTTGTGAACGTATCGTTTATGAGAACGCATGCTGTTACAGCGTGATTACATGTAAAGTTCCGGAACCTGTACGGAAAATTGGAATAGAGGTCAACGTAAACATCATCTCCGCCCTTTTTGTTGCTCATGGAAACGCTAGAGTGCTTGTTTTACCGCCATACAGCGAGACCTTCAGAGATGATGGTCCAGACTGCTGTACACACCAGTACCTCTAATACCCAGTAGCACGTCCTCTTGCATTGATGCATGCCTGAATTCGTCATGGCATGCTACCTACTAGTTCATCAAGGCACCGTTGGTCCGGATCGTCCTACTACTGAACGGCTACTCGGCATAGCTCCCTCAGAGTGTTTGGTGGGTCACAACGTCCATAAACCGCCCTTTTCAATCTATCCCAGGCATGTTCGATGGGGTTCATGTCTGGTGAACATGCTGGCCACTCTAGTCGAGCGATGTCTTTATCCCGAAGGAAGTCATTCGCAAGATTTACACGATGGATCGCGAATTGTCGTCCATGAAGACGAATGCCTCGCCAATATGCTGCTGATATGATTGCACTATCGGTCGTAGGATGGCATTCACGTTTCGTTCATCCGTTACGGCGCCTTCCATGACCACTAGCGGCGTACGTCGGCCTCACATAACGCCACCCCAAAACAGCAGAACCTCCAGCTTGCTGCATTCGCTGGACAGTGTGTCTGGGGCTTTGGCCTCACCGGGTTGCCTCCAGACACGTCTCCGACGATTGTCTGGTTGAAGGCATATGCGACACTCATCGATGAAGAGAACGAGATGACAATCCTGAGCGGTCCATTCGGCATGTTGCTGAGCGCATCTGTACCGCGCTGCATGGTGTCGTGGTTGCAAAGATGGACCTCGCCACGGACGTCGGGAGTGAAGTTGCGCATCATGCAGCCTACTGCGCACGATTTGAGCCGTAACACGGCATCCTGTGGCTGCATTATGCAATATGGTGGCGTGGCTGTCAGGATTCCGCCGAGCTTTAATCCGTAGGTAGCGGTCATTCACTGCAGTAGTAGCCCTTGGGCGGTTTGAGCGAGGCATATCACCGACAGTTCGTGTCTCTGTATCTCCTCCACGTTCGAACAATATCACTTTAGTTCACTCCGAGACGCCTGGACACTTCCCTTGTTGGGAGCCCTTCCTGGCACAAAGTAACATGGGGACGCGATCGAACCGCGGTACTGACCGTCTAGGCATGGTTGAACTACAGACAACAAGAGCAATGTACCTCCTTTTTGGTGGCATGACTGGACCTGATCGGCTGTCGGACCCCCTCCGTCTAATAGGCGCTGCTCATGCATGGTTGTTTACATCTTTGGGCTGGTTTAGTGACATCTCTGAACAGTCAAAGGGACTGTGTCTGTGACACAATAT
Organism: Schistocerca cancellata; assembly: GCF_023864275.1. Taxonomy (NCBI): domain Eukaryota; kingdom Metazoa; phylum Arthropoda; class Insecta; order Orthoptera; family Acrididae; genus Schistocerca; species Schistocerca cancellata. The sequence continues at coordinate 612,810,274 of NC_064630.1, read as the reverse complement.
TGACAGTCAACGTCTATCTTCAGGAGTTCTGGGAACCAAGCTGATGCAAAACTTTTTTTGATGTGTGTATAAAAAAATGTTTCAGACTGAAATGTTGGGAATGAAAATTAAATGCATTGATTGGCTGTTCCGTCGGTTCTTAGTAGAATATTTTATATATTGTGAATGAATACACACTCGACAAATGTGTAACATGTATGGTAATTCTCACTACTCCCAAGGAAAACTTGCATTCGTAAACCCTCAGATTAAGTGGTAAGAGGCCGCAGTGGACAACCGGTCAAAAAATCAACACAGATCAAGCATTTAAATAGGAATCACGTGTACTGGACGGTGAAAAAAGATGAAAGTAGAAACAGTGAACGGCCCAAGAGCAGGAAGTGCAATATAGAGAAGGGTTAGAGAGCAATGGACTGGTGGTTAAGTGGTCACGGTGTTGGTATGCGAAGCGGACGACCCGTTTTCAAACCTCCCTCGTGTCAACACTTCTTTTCGCTGTTCGCTATATTCAAATTTGTGTCTGTGTCGTAGTGTAAGGTCCGTTTGCAACAGTGAGGTGTAAGAAAGGGACCTATAATGACAGTTGATTCTGCACATCTTATATTTATTTATTTATTTATTTTATTTATGCATTTATTTTACCTGGCAAGATTAGGGCCTTCAGGCCCTCTCTTACACCTAACCAGGCATACTCAGATTCAACAAATTTCAGTTTCTACAGAATATTAAGGACATATAACATGTTATACAGTATTAATGTTACAGAAAAAATTAGAGATTATAAAAGTACTACAATGATAATTATAACAATCAAAAAGTAATTATAATAATCAAGAATAATAATAATAGTAATGACTATGTATAGGAAAGTGAACATATTTTTTCTTTTATGAATGTCAGTCCTATTCCTAGTTGGGAATTTTCTCGTTATATTCTTGCAGCTTGTGAGTTATTCTCATCAAGCAGAGACATAAGACGATAGAATGGGGTGAAAGAGATATAGAAAAGGTAGATAAGTTAGAGGAGGAGAAATAGAATGGTAAAATTCGAAGCTATGATGGAGAGGTGAAAGAAAAAGATGAGAGGGGCACGACAATGGTGGCTATACCGTCCCTAATATGTAAGTCTTGAGTTCCCTCTTCAATGTTAAGTGGTTCTGGATAAGACGCAGATCACAGGGGAGCGCGTTCCATAGCCGTATGGCTGAGATGGAGAATGACACAGAGAAAGATTTTGTGTTATGTAAAGGTACAGCCAAGATGCTAGATGTATCCGATCTGGTATTGCGGTTTTGGAATGATGATAGGTGTTTAATGTGAGAAGATAAGTATTGGGGGCACCAGTGGCTAAGAAATCGTTGAAGTAAGCACATCGTGTGGAGATCGCGTGCCTTATGTGGGCGTATCCAACCTAGCTGGGAGTATGAAGGACTGATATGATCATACAACCGTATATTGCATACGTATCTAACGCAAGCATTCATCACTAGCTCGAGGCATCTCGAATTTTCACTATTTGTGCCGTGTTGAACTACATCACAGTAGTAAAGATTAGGCAAGACTAGTGTTTGGACTAATTTTTGTTTAACATGGGTTGGAAATATTTTTCTAAATTTTTGAATTGCATGTAGGGAGGAGAGCGATTTCCGGCAAGCTGTGACTGTTTGTTCTTCCCAGTTTAGGTGTTCATCCAAGATTATTCCAAGGTCTTTTACTGTTTTTTGGTATGGTAGTTGGGTACCATTGAGGAGTATTTGAGGGACTGTTTCGCGAAAGTACCGACTCATTAACTTTGGATGAGATATAAGTATGACCTGGGATTTCTTGGGGTTTAGTTTCAGACCTAGGTTCTGTGCCCATCGAGAAACAGAGCAAAGATCTGCGTTCATACTCGCTACTGCGTCAGCAATGTTCTTGGGGCTTGCACTTATGTACAGTTGGATGTCGTCGGCATATAGATGGTAGTTGCAGGAGTGAATCACTAAAGAAATATCATTAATGTACAGTGAGAAGAGTAATGGACCAAGGACGGAGCCTTGGGGAACTCCAGAGCGCACGTTTTTCCATGATGACTTTTCCGACCCACAAATGACTTGTTGACTTCTGTTTTTGAGGTAGCTGTCGAACCAGTGTATAGCGCTGTTTGAGAAATTCAGCTGTTTCATTTTAATTAGTAATATATCAAAGTCAACTGTATCAAAAGCCTTGCTAAAGTCAAGCAGTGTTAGGATGGTAGCTTCACGTCTGTCCATAGCATGTTTAATGTCATCAGTTACTTTGATTAATGCAGTTGCTGTACTATGGTGCTTTCGAAAGCCTGACTGATATTTGTTGTGGATGTTATGAGTTTTGAGGTAATCCGTCAGCTGTTCATGGACGATGTATTCTAGGGCTTTAGATATTGCAGGTAGTATGCTGATCGGCCTGTAGTCACCTGGCGACTTAGGGTTGTCAGTCTTGGGTATAGGTTGAATTAAACTTTGCTTCCACTCAGTAGGATATGTACTACTGACAAGAGACAGGTTGAAGATGTCTGTGATAACTGGAGTAATAGTGTCTACGACGTTCTTAATCATGCCAATGCTCACTCCATCATTTCCTACTGCCTCGGAAGAGATTCTCGTAATTGCCTTGTGTACTGTGCCAGTAGTTACATGTTTTAGGTAAAACTTGTCTCTCGAGAGATTGATATCTTGGGGCTGGTAATTTGTCGCTGCGTGGCAGTTTATAGCTGTTGAGAAGAAATCATTGAATTCTTCTGCAGACGCTTGATAAACAGCGTCAGATCTTCGCTTCCCTATACCGAAACTGCGCAGCTTTTTCCACAGTGCAGCAGGTTTTGTTATACCGCATACGACAGAGCGGGCATGTCTGATTTTTATATATTAGCAGCCGAAAGGAAGTGGCTTTCGAATGGGAACCGCAAACGTTTGATGACCGAATCCTCCATCGGAAAACAAGTCTGGTGTGTCATACACGGCAATGTGAGAGTACTTGTGTCATATGATAGAAATCTCTTACCGACTCACGTAATTTGTATGCCTAGTAAGTGAGTGAGATATGCCTTTTTGTCCGATTTAGGTGTTCCAATGGATGCGAATGTGATCACTCCCAAGGAAATGATTAAAACTTAATCGTTCGTCACATAAGTTGCAGCAAATGAACGCAATAGTTTCACAGTCATACAGTTTCTCTGTGCTCCGTCAGACATAGGTTTTTAACGTTTGTGAAGTTGAGTTCCGTTTTGGAAGTTTTGACTCCTGAATTTCTTCTTTGTAACATAGTTCCCACCCGTATATTTGTTGTTTTCATATCCGTGGTATCTCGCCTGCCCTCACCATTCATCACTTTTATTTGCGACGGTAGCGTACTCTTACCACATGACTTATATTCTATAGCCAATGTACAGTATAATAACTGCCAAGAGTACAGAAGGAGAGAAAATTTCAGTGACCAGACTGACAGTTCATAATGTGGTGAAACAAATAAAAATAAAAGGCACGAAGGAGTTCCGAACCCGGTTTGTTCGCTCTATAGTTCCACACCGTTACCACATAACTTATCCACGCTCGATATTACATTTGTTGAACTTGGAACATTCTCTGTATTTATTTTGGTTTTTCTTCACAGTTCACACCTTCTTCCTGTTTTTGACGGGCTATCCAGTGTGCAATCTGACCTCTAAAGCTGGCGGAGGGGGAGGGGGAAGGGTGCGATGGGGAGTATTCCTTGTCAGAGAACCATAAACATGCTGCCTTTGATTCAGTGATACATTGTCTGATACCCAACACCATGAGTGAAGATAACTTCGAAACGGAATTAAATGACAAATAGCATCAAACAATTGCTACCCTCTTACCTTCGTGGACTCCGTAATGCATAAAAAGCTTAAACAAGAAATATACTCTCTTCTTCACTCTGTTCGCCATCCACAACCGCAAGTACGCAATAAATGGTGCACCATTCCATATTTGGGAAACGTCTCGTTGAATGTAACCAGAAAGCTTAAATTAAGGAACTTCAAAACATCATTTTTTGTGTACAACACTCTTGTACACTTTTTTCAACGGTAATGACAGTGTGTCACCATTGGAAAAGAGTGGAAGATACAATATCACTTGTAACTGTGGCAAATTCTATATAGGCCAGTTTGACAGGGCAATATGTACCCACTTGAAGGAACACCATAGAAGTTGGAAACTTATAAAAGGAGTCTCTACTTTTATAGGCCACCTGCTTAAAGAAGGCCACAGTAAATGGTGCAGCATGGTGTATTACATCATTTCCATAAAGGAAGGAAGATGAACTACCTTGAAATAACGGAAATTAACAAATGTTTATCCATCTGCCCATTTTAAGACTGAATGACCAGACTCAGTGTTCTACTCACACTCCAATCCAGGCCATGTCGTAAATTATCCCTCTCACTCACATGCCCATTTTTCCGTTATTTCAGTTATTATATTTCCGTTGCCTGCTAGAGAAAATTTGTTTTTTATACTCATAGTTGTTTCACTTACCTGCTTAATCCCATCAGTATACCCGATCTATTTGCAATTTAGTACCTGTTAAATACAAGATTATTTTATTCAGCCATAGTCTTGGAGCATGTCAAAAGTTTATTGCTAAGTTCACTTTCTTCTATCGCATTTTCACTGAACGAATTCCACTTGTTTTATTCATAATTGTATCAATACCATTTTTCGTCTTTGGAAACGGAGATACTCTGTAAATGCACTAGCTTAAAATCTTTGATCCTAAAAAAATTTCACCGCAACACATATTTACCTTTGTACCCGATGACGGTGTAACAGCCGCAAACCAGTTTGTAAAATAAATAATAAATATTGTAGAATATTACACCAGTGCCGTGTGTGCTTTCATTAATAATGAAAATCGAATGACTGCAATCGTCACTAAGCGACAATAATAATTATATAGTTAACAGCCAGATGACGGATATCCTGTACTTTTAATGATACATTGACATGTTGTAAGTAGGTTGTTTACGTTTTTATATTGATAATGCCATTCGATCACCGTGGTCTAGGGGTAGCGTCTTTGCTCATAATCAAAACTTCTTCGGTCCCGGGTTCGATCCCCGCCACTGCCTAATTTCTGATAAATAATCTGCATTGGCGGCTGAAGACTTCCGGCATAGGAAGTCAGCCTCATTCTGCCAACGGCCTTGTCAAAGAGGGCGGAGGAGCGGATAGAGGTTCAGGGCATTCTCTTGTCCTAGGGGTGGGAAATTGCCCCTAAAGGCGGAAGAATCAGCAATTATCAACGACATGAGGATGCAGAAGGCAATGGAAACCACTGCATTAAAGACACGTTACGTGTATCTACAGGACATGTGGCTTGTAATTGAAGAAGTGTCATGATGATCTCTCCATTGGAAAAAGATTCCGGAATAGTCCCACATTCGGATCTCCGGGAGGGGACTGGCAAGGGGTAGGTTACCATGAGAAAAAGATTGAATAATCAACGAAAGGATAACGTTCTACGAGTCGGGGCGTGGAATGTCAGAAGCTTGAACGTGGTAGGGAAACTAGAAAATCTGAAAAGGGAAATGCAAAGGCTCAATCTAGATATAGTAGGGGTCAGTGAAGTGAAGTGGAAGGAAGACAAGGATTTCTGGTCAGATGAGTATCGGGTAATATCAACAGCAGCAGAAAATGGTATAACAGGTGTAGGATTCGTTATGAATAGGAAGGTAGGGCAGAGGGTGTGTTACTGTGAACAGTTCACTGACCGGGTTGTTCTAATCAGAATCGACAGCAGACCAACACCGATAGTTCAGGTATACATGCCGACGTCGCAAGCTGAAGATGGACAGATAGAGAAAGTGTATGAGGATATTGAAAGGGTAATGCAGTATGTAAAGGGGGACGAAAATCTAATAGTCATGGGCGACTGGAATGCAGTTGTAGGGGAAGGAGTAGAAGAAAAGGTTACAGGAGAATATGGGCTTGGGACAAGGAATGAAAGAGAAAGACTAATTGAGTTCTGTAACAAGTTTCAGCTAGTAATAGCGAATACCCTTTTCAAGAATCACAAGAGGAGGAGGTATACTTGGAAAAGGCCGGGAGATACGGGAAGATTTCAATTAGATTACATCATGGTCAGACAGAGATTCCGAAATCAGATACTGGATTGTAAGGTGTACCCAGGAGCAGATATAGACTCAGACCACAATATAGTAGTGATGAAGAGTAGGCTGAAGTTCAAGACATTAGTCAGGAAGAATCAATACGCAAAGAATTGGGATACGGAACTACTAAGGAATGACGAGATACGTTTGAAGTTCTCTAACGCTATAGATACAGCAATAAGGAATAGCACAGTAGGCAGTACAGTTGAAGAGGAATGGACATCTCTAAAAAGGGCCATCACAAAAGTTGGGAAGGAAAACATAAGTACAAAGAAGGTAGCTGCGAAGAAACCATGGGTAACAGAAGAAATACTTCAGTTAATTGATGAAAGGAGGAAGTACAAGCATGTTCCGGGAAAATCAGGAATACAGAAATACAAGTCGCTGAGGAACGAAATAAATAGGAAGTGCAGGGAAGCTAAGACGAAATGGCTGCAGGAAAAATTTGAAGACATCGAAAAAGATATGATTGTCGGAAGGACAGACTCAGCATACAGGAAAGTCAAAACAACCTTTGGTGACATTAAAAGCAACTGTGGTAACATTAAGAGTGCAACGGGAATTCCACTGCTAAATGCAGAGGAGAGAGCAGATAGGTGGAAAGAATACATTGAAAGCCTCTATGAGGGTGAAGATTTGTCTGATATGATGGAAGAAGAAACAGGAGTCGATTTAGAAGAGATGGGGGATCCAGTATTAGAATCGGAATTTAAAAGAGCTTTGGAGGACTTACGGTCAAATAAGGCAGAAAGGATAGATAACATTCCATCAGAAGTTCTAAAATCATTGGGGGGAGTGGCAACAAAACGACTATTCACGTTGGTGTGTAGAATATAAGAGTCTGGCGATATACCATCTGACTTTCGGAAAAGCATCATCCACACAATTCCGAAGACGGCAAGAGCTGACAAGTGCGAGAATTATCGCACAATCTGCTTAACAGCTCATGCATCGATGCTGCTTACAAGAATAATATACAGACGAATGGAAAAGAAAATTGAGAATGCGCTAGGTGACGATCAGTTTGGCTTTAGGAAAAGTAAAGAGACGAGAGAGGCTATTCTGACGTTACGGCTAATAATGGAAGCAAGGCTAGAGAAAAATCAAGACACTTTCATAGGATTTGTCGACCTGGAAAAAGCGTTCGACAATATAAAATGGAGCAAGCTGTTCGAGATTCTGAAAAAAGTTGGGGTAAGCTATAGGGAGAGACGGGTCATATACAATATGTACAACAACCAAGAGGGAATAATAAGAGTGGACGATCAAGAACGAAGTGCTCGTATTAAGAAGGGTGTAAGACAAGGCTGTAGCCTTTCGCCTCTACTCTTCAATCTGTACACCGAGGAAGCAATGATGGAAATAAAAGAAAGGTTTAGGAGTGGAATTAAAATACAAGGTGAAAGGATATCAATGATACGATTCGCTGATGACATTGCTATCCTGAGTGAAAGTGAAGAAGAATTAAATGATCTGCTGAACGGAATGAACAGTCTAATGAGTACACAGTATGGTTTGAGAGTAAATTGGAGAAAGACGAAGGTAATGTGAAGTAATAGAAAGGAGAACAGCGAGAAACTTAACATCAGGATTGATGGTCACGAAGTCAATGAAGTTAAGGAATTCTGCTACCTAGGCAGATGACGGACGGAGCAAGGAGGACATCAAAAGAAGACTCGCTATGGCCAAAAAGGCATTTCTGGCCTAGAGAAGTCTACTAATATCAAATACCGGCCTTAATTTGAGGAAGAAATTTCTGAGAATGTACGTCTGGAGTACAGAATTGTACGGTAGTGAAACATGGACTGTGGGAAAACCGGAACAGAAGAGAATCTAAGCATTTGAGATGTGGTGCTATAGGCGAATGTTGAAAATTAGGTGGACTGATAAGGAATGAGGAGGTTCTACGCAGAATCGGAGAGGAAAGCAATACGTGGAAAAAACTGATAAGGAGAAGGGACAGGATGATAGGATATCTGCTAAGACATGAGGAAATGACTTCCATGGTACTAGAGGGAGCTGTAGAGGGCAAAAACTGTAGAGGAAGACAGAGTTTGGAATACGTCAAGCAAATAATTGAGGACGTAGGTTGCAAGTGCTACTCTGAGATGAAGAGGTTAGCACAGGAAAGGAATTCGTGGCGGGCGGCATCAAACCAGTCAGTAGACTGATGACAAAAAAAAGAAAAAAAATGCCAAGTAGCCCACTGTATGAAAATCACTGGCTGTGCTGTGTGTAGTCTGTGTCTGGTTTGCATTGTTGAAAAATTCTCTATTGTAGTGGGCAGTTAGATGTGAACAGCGCGTAGCGTTGCGCAGTTGGAAGTGAGCCGCCAGCAGTGGTGGATGTGGGGAGAGAGATGGCGGAGTTTTGAGAGCGGATGATCTGGACGTGTGTCCATCAGAGACAGTAAATTTGTAAGACTGGATGTCATGAACTGCTATATATATTATGACTTTTGAACACTATTAAGGTAAATACGTTGTTTGTTCTTTATCAAAATCTTTCATTTGCTAACTATGCCTATCAGCAGTTAAATGATGTGGGGAGAGAGATGGCGGAGTTTTGAGAGCGGATGATCTGGACGTGTGTCCATCAGAGACAGTAAATTTGTAAGACTGGATGTCATGAACTGCTATATATATTATGACTTTTGAACACTATTAAGGTAAATACGTTGTTTGTTCTTTATCAAAATCTTTCATTTGCTAACTATGCCTATCAGCAGTTAGTCCCTCCAGTAGTTAGAACCTTTTATTTAGCTGGCAGTAGTGGCGCTCGCTATATTACAGTAGTTCGAGTGACGAAGATTTTTGTGAGGTAAGTGATTTGTGAAAGGTATAGTTTAATGTTAGTCAGGGCCATTCTTTTGTAGGGATTTTTAAAGTCAGATAGCGTTGCGCTAAAAAATATTGTGTGTCAGTTTAAGCAGTCATTTACAATTTTTCTAAGGGGACGTTTCAATGTGTGGCCACGACACTCCCAAGTCACCGAAGTGTGGAGCCTTTCTGAAGTATGGAATACTTGGGAGGAAGAGTCAGTGAAATGCACGTTCTATATAGTACAGAATTTGGATTAACGATAATTTGTATTAAGGATAGTTCTAAACTGAACTCATCAGTAATGCTAAAAACTGGTAAGATTACCCATGATGTGTATATCAGTGGATATATAAGAAGATGATCGGTGCAGGAAAAGAAAGCTTTCTGCAGCGTGTGCAGTGTCGAGTGGCACAGTCGATTTTCACACCACTAGAGAATCTATTCTAGTCGATTGTCGGGTTCGGCTGTGAGATTGTGGATACAGAGAGAAAGTGATGGAGGCGAATGCCGTCGTCTCCGAGCTGGGAACAGGCTCTGACGGAGGGACTAGCATCATCTTCTGACCGATCGCCGGTACTGCATAGGGAGCGGCAGACGAGCCTATGGCGCGTCTCTTGGAGCCTGCTTGGTGCAGTGGCCGAGCTGGCAGTAAAGGCAGGGTGATTGTGAAGTATTTGGAGTTAATCCGTTGCACAGATCCTAGAGGTTCTCGTCTCTGCAGTAAGTAGTTGGAGTGACACTAATATGACAGTTCCCAGTAGAGCCAAGTTCAAGGCCTACAAGAAGCTGGTGTCTGGGACGGTTACGAGATGAGAGACGAGGGTCAGCGTGGGTGGGGCTTCCGTGTTTATTTACATCGACCTGGTGGAGAGGTGGCGGAGTGTCCTGGACGGCCGCAAGACCGTTCCAGCGGACGCGAAGGGACGTCTTTTCGATACCCTAAGCAGCACTGACTGAGTGCTGTCGGGTATAACGGTCCACCAAGATATTTCCTAAGACGTTTTGTGTCGAGAGATACGTGCCATACTCTTTGTGAGTGGTATGTATTAGGGTGCCGCTTATGTTCTCGTTAATGACATGGTGCATCGATGGTCGCTCGTTCGTAACTGGATCTAGTGTCCTGGCGCGGACCGCTGTTCCCTGCAAATGCAAACACATAGTACCAATGATTTTTACCTTCTCTCGTTCTACCACCACCTATCGTTCAGGAGGGGGGGGGGGCTGGTTCATACACTCTCGTAATATCGTGAAACAGTACAAAGTCTGCCGTCTCTACTCTGTCGTCGCCTCCCAATGTAATCTGTGTGCACGGTATTACCGATTTGGTACATCACAAACACCAACGCAATATCGTGGGGTTTATCCCTCGACGACGTCCACAATAATGCTAAACTTCTTCAATAACTTGATGACACTCTGGAGCTTTGAGTTGGACCACATTCATTTTCCATAGATCGCAGTATCACCACACCCTCTGTTATCGGATAGTGCGTTAGTGCAGATATATACCTTGTAGTCGGCGAAGACGCTGGCCGTAGTTCTGCTCATGGATGTAAGATTGGAAGCGGCACGTGACGTAGTTGGTGAAGTGGCTAGATACATATGTATGTCGGTTTCGGTTTCCACGGGCATGTTTCCACAAACCTACCAACTGCCGATCTTGTACCAGTGTTCTCTGTTCTGCGTACAGGTTACAACGTGGGAATTGATCCTTCGGCGCCAGCACACAATTTAAGTCACTCCTGAGGATGTAATTAGCCTGCTGTCCTAGAAAGAGCGTGATCGTCTCTTCGTTTGTCCGTCCCTGATGGTGTGTAGGTGTTGATAAGGGGCACTCCAAGTATTGTGGCAGCGAACCGCGTGCCAATGGTAGGCAGCTGACATCCTCTGCAATGATTCCTTCCTCAAGGAGTATAGCTGTGCCACAACCAGTTTCTGAAGTTGGTGGCATCACGTTGTAGTAACCATAGAGGAACAGGTATACCTTGACGTATAGTTCCGGTAAAAGAGCGATACCCATGTCTGCTGCATGCAGCATGTCAGGTCGTCTTTATCCGTCATTGTATGGTATTAGTATTAATGGATGCGATGCTGAACGCCTGTTGACGTGCTACTTGTTGGGGGGCGTGTATGTTGGGTGCACATTGTCCTTTAAGATGTGCCCTGCGTCGGTGGCGTCAGTCATTCGGCATCGTCAGTAATAACTGGACACTCTGTGGGGTGTCGCCTCAACCCTGATACCTGCAACTGTAGGCGGTTGGATCTCCTCACTGTCATCGGCCCAGTTTTGTCAAGACGAATCCTTCTCAGCCTCAGCTGTTACGGCCATGTCTTCCTACAGTGTGCCGAGTTAGAACCTCATGAGGATTTGCCTTAAAAGCCTCGACAGTGCAGAAAGGCCTTAGAAGTCGATGGAATAACGTTGGTCGTCATCGGAGACACCAGCGCTATCGCCTGTAACGTCGTCATCGTCTGCTTGTTGGCCTTTATCTTTTCCCGTACGAAGAGAGCAATCGTTCGATGGTGTAGAGCATCTTTTCTTTCGCCATTTTGGTGACCTCGGTTTGCCCTATCGTATGTCCATATCCGAATGCTGTTTGGGCATGCCCTCGTCTTGAAAGTCGGGGAAAAGGCGGCGTCGGTGCCAGCAGTCGGCCGATTTCTGTATTCGTCTCCCTTCCTGCATGTGGCGAAATAAATAAAAAAAATTAAATTTATTGGTTTTTTGAAAAGAGGAAAAATTATGGACATGGAAGTGTAACTTTAGAATTTTAGAAGGGCTTTTTTACGGACTGTATTGACCGGCTTGAATGCGGACAAATTCAGTGCTGCGTGAAATATGCATGTAATATGATGATGATGATGTTTGGTTTGTGGGGCGCTCAACTGCGTGGTTATCAGCGCCCGTACAATTACCCAATCTTTGCTCAGTCCAATTTCGCCACTTTCCTGGATGATGATGAAATGATGAGGACAACACAAACACCCAGTCATCTCGAGGCAGGTGAAAATCCCTGACACCGCCGGGAATCGAACCCGGGACCCCGTGCTCGGGAAGCGAGAACGCTACCGCGAGACCACGAGCGGCGGACTTGCTTGTAATATAATTTACCATTCCGATTAATTACATTTTGAATTCTACGTCATTAGTGATTTAATCAGAGTTCTCACCTTAGACGTAGAATTAGTCCTTCTGCCACAATATTAATTCATTAGTCGCCATCAATGTTCTTCTCTTTGTTGACCGTGTGTATCTTCCTAAGTCGGCATCGGTTCACTTCACGAAGACGGTGGAAACCAAGGAATACAATGCTACGTCGCTTTAAATAATTTTCGTAACACTTCGATACTTCTCACTATTTTTTATTCACAACACAATAAGACATGCTGTGCTCGTCGCACAAACCATAATTACTAACTACACTCCTGGAAATTGAAATAAGAACACCGTGAATTCATTGTCCCAGGAAGGGGAAACTTTATTGACACATTCCTGGGGTCAGATACATCACATGATCACACTGACAGAACCACAGGCACATAGACACAGGCAACAGAGCATGCACAATGTCGGCACTAGTACAGTGTATATCCACCTTTCGCAGCAATGCAGGCTGCTATTCTCCCATGGAGACGATCGTAGAGATGCTGGATGTAGTCCTGTGGAACGGCTTGCCATGCCATTTCCACCTGGCGCCTCAGTTGGACCAGCGTTCGTGCTGGACGTGCAGACCGCGTGAGACGACGCTTCATCCAGTCCCAAACATGCTCAATGGGGGACAGATCCGGAGATCTTGCTGGCCAGGGTAGTTGACTTACACCTTCTAGAGCACGTTGGGTGGCACGGGATACATGCGGACGTGCATTGTCCTGTTGGAACAGCAAGTTCCCTTGCCGGTCTAGGAATGGTAGAACAATGGGTTCGATGACGGTTTGGATGTACCGTGCACTATTCAGTGTCCCCTCGACGATCACCAGTGGTGTACGGCCAGTATAGGAGATCGCTCCCCACACCATGATGCCAGGTGTTGGCCCTGTGTGCCTCGGTCGTATGCAGTCCCGACTGTGGCGCTCACCTGCATGGCGCCAAACACGCATACGACCATCATTGGCACCAAGGCAGAAGCGACTCTCATCGCTGAAGACGACACGTCTCCATTCGTCCCTCCATTCACGCCTGTCGCGACACCACTGGAGGCGGGCTGCACGATGTTGGGGCGTGAGCGGAAGACGGCCTAACGGTGTGCGGGACCGTAGCCCGGCTTCATGGAGACGGTTGCGAATGGTCCTCGCCGATACCCCAGGAGCAACAGTGTCCCTAATTTGCTGGGAAGTGGCGGTGTGGTCCCCTACGGCACTGCGTAGGATCCTACGGTCGTGGCGTGCATCCGTGCGTCGCTGCGGTCCGGTCCCAGGTCGACGGGCACGTGCACCTTCCGCCGACCACTGGCGACAACATCGATGTACTGTGGAGACCTCACGCCCCACGTGTTGAGCAATTCGGCGGTACGTCCACCCGGCCTCCCGCATGCCCACTATACGCCCTCGCTCAAAGTCCGTCAACTGCACATACGGTTCACGTCCACGCTGTCGCGGCATGCTACCAGTGTTAAAGACTGCGATGGAGCTCCGTATGCCACGGCAAACTGGCTGACACTGACGGCGGCGGTGCACAAATGCTGCGCAGCTAGCGCCATTCGACGGCCAACACCGCGGTTCCTGGTGTGTGCGCTGTGCCGTGCGTGTGATCATTGCTTGTACAGCCCTCTCGCAGTGTCCGGAGCAAGTATGGTGGGTCTGACACACCGGTGTCAATGTGTTCTTTTTTCCATTTCCAGGAGTGTATATGGCTGCCTTTCTGCATACTCCAAAAATCACGTCCATCCTCCACAAGGCAACAATCAAAAGTGTCCCTTAGCTCCTTGGAGTATGAAACAAAAGAGAGTCCAATGTGAACATTACAAAGATTATAATGTACATGCCTCTCAATTTAATCTTTGGCGCTGCCTTTAAGGTATTGTATCTCTCTGCGTCGGAATGTGTCTTTACATGCAACATCGGAGTTCTTTTACAGCTGCGATCCTCGCCTAACATCTTGGACGCGTTGTCATCCATCTTTGTCGATGGGATCGTCCATTATTTGGTACTGGGGACGTGCAAGGTGGCATCCTTCCGGAAGGCGGCAGAATGCGTAAGAGGCTCGGATACTGTTGCGGGGAGGTAAAGCTTCGCCCTTCGGTACTTGAATTACTCTTCTTTCGACACACTCTGAGCGTACGTGGCCCTCCTTGTCACAATCCGAGCAGGTCATCGGCAGCCCGTCGTAAATGAGTGTCGCTCTACATGCACCAACAAGATGATAAGACGGGTCATGCCTTGTAAGCTCTGTGCGAACACGTCCATGTGGTTGTAAAGCATTGACCACGACGTGCTCCGAAATCTCGAAGGGCATTTCAAAGACCCTAATAGTGCGGAGTCCGAGTCCCGCGTGATCGATTGACACCGTCCCAACACTGCCATCAAATTATTTGAGTTTTAGCCCATTCTTATGTCACGTACAATTTTATCATATAGTGTGCCGCTGATCAATTTAAGGGCAAATCACATCACTCGTAATAAACAGATGGATGCGTGTCAGATCCTGTGGATCTATTCTAATCTTCTCCAAGTAAAGCGTATGATTTCTAAATCTTTGGGTGGCGTAAATCCAGTAGCGAAGCTGGTATCGATGTTTGCTTTCTCTATATGTGAGCCCTCTTATCTTTACAGCGAGAAACACAAGAGGTAAACAACTTCGTGAGCACGAGCTCCGCAGCATGGACGTAAACAGACGTACGTGTCGCTCCACCACTGGAGGAGAACTGCCTAACGATGCAACGCAAAAGGCGCTGCGATGACTGCAGAAGCCGGCCCCTGTGGCCCAGCGGTTCTAGCCGCTTCAGTCCGGAACCGCGCGACTGCTACAGTCGCAGGTTCGATTCCTGCCTCGGGGATAGATGTGTGTGATGTCCATAGGTTAGTTAGGTTTAGGTAGTTCTAATTTCTAAGTGACTGATGACCTCAGATGTTAAGTTCCATAGTGCTCAGAGCCATTTGAACCATTTTGATGACTACAGCAGTTAAGAAATACATGGAACGTCTTAGGTGTTGTGAGGATAGATAACCGTCAGCTGCATAATGCTATGTGGCGACAGTGGAAATAGTATTGGAACAACACGGATTGTACCCCAAAGTACCGTTATCCAATATGGCGGTCGTGACGTCACAGACAACCCCCAGTGACGTCAATCAAGATGGCGGATTTTGGCGGGAAGTTTGAATGTTGGTGGGAAGAAGGTCAATTGGGCTACCTCCACTAACCCAACCCCCCTCCCCCCCCCCAGGAAATGGCCGGAAGTTCAAATTCCAACGTGGTAATGCGTCACACCTAGTAAAATGGCGGGAAAAATGGACTTATCTTTATTATTTAACTGGCTTAACTTTATTATCTGTTACTATACATCGATAAGGAGTGCTAAGCTCCTCGACATGGCCACATCTCGAGAAATCTCGTGCACTTGAATTGGTTCGAACTTGGATAGCTATATTTATTCACGAGACGTGGAGTGTAGCGCTCTCTTCTTCTCATCGCTTGGAGATTAATTCTCTAACGGTGCTGCAGGGTGTGTTGATCAATGACTGTGTGAGGTTGGTCTTATACCCTGAGATGGGGAGCACGCTCTGTGACTCCCATACGCTGAGAGATAGATCGTAAATTAAACACTATGCTCGAGGTGACAGAAATATGTAGAGCGCTGTCTCTTATACTTCGATGATTTATGTGTTCGACAAGTAAGAGTTAATGGACGTACTGCCCAGTCATCTATCGATGTTCGAAATGATACTCGCAACGTGGAGAGGGCATGGTTTAGCTATAATACGGAAATTGGGGAAACATGCTGTCACATCTTTGGCCGGTGCTGAACTTAGTGTAAAATTCTTCGCACTATCAAGTCTGTTGCTTCAACATTACAGTACATCGACGGTGTCTTTTCCATCACATCCGCGCATTGGTTACCACATAATGACTGAGTGACATAACTTGTTTGAGTTGAGAAAGAAATTTTGTGGATAGGTGACAACTTCTCGGGGTTACCAGCAGCTAAACAGCGATCGCGTACATGAGTGCAAAATTGCCGGCCGGGGTGGCCGAGCGGTTCTAGGCGCTGCAGTCCGGAACCGCGCGACCGTTACGGTCGCAGGTTCGAATCCTGCCTCGGGCATGGCTGTGTGTGATGTCCTTAGGTTAGTTGGGTTTAAGTAGTTCTAAGTTCTAGGGGACTGATGACCTCAGAAGTTAAGTCCCTTAGTGCTCAGAGCCATTTGATCCATTTTTTTTTTTTTTTGCAAAATTACGAATAATTCGAAATGGAACGCGGCGCCATCATCTATTCCGTCACAGTGACATACGAATTTAAATGTAGAGGTCATGAATCACTTTCGGACGGTAGTTTGGAAACTCTCCACAACGTTGCCAAACTCTTCTGGTTTCCTTATGTTGTAAGTGTGTTTTATTTAAAAAATCATTCAGTGTTATGCTATCCGCCGCACGAATATGATTTACATCGTGTAATATCTAGTTTCCTGTGAGAGGTCGTGGATCAGAGCGTCTTAATGTCAGTTTAGAATCTGACACAGACCTCGAAGTCGTGGCAGAAAACGAAATGTTTGGCAATGTACAAAAGCGTGTTAGAAAACAGTGTTTGAAACAGGAGCAGAAGGAGCGTCTCATACGATAATTCGCTTAGAGTATAGGTGACGAAAGTTTAAAGTGGTCTATGCGGTGTTTTTATATTTAATCTGATCGTCCCCACACAGGCAGCTGCGGTTTGATATTCTGGGGAAGTATTGTGAAATGTCTTTCTTCGCGCTGGATGCCCACCGTAGCTGTATGTAACTGCACTCGCATCGACGCCTAGGTGACTTGTAAAAAGGATGAGCTTTTAAAGTTCGCAATTTTTCTATGTTGGGGTGGGTATAGAATAACGAAGATAGCATTTTGGCGATCTGTAGTACTTGTATCTAGTTTGGGTACGCACCACATTGCGCACATACTCTTGCAAGTATCGTATGTATTTGGTGACCTGTAGACAACTTTGCGATGTGTAGTTTTCGTTGTGAAATGGTGATCAGTGTAAAATAGTTTATTACCACTGAGTGTAGCGTGTGTAGAAAGAAAGAACAGGTTGGGAGTGTATAGATTGAGGGAACTGTCGGTGCAATTTAGCAGGCTTTGCAGAATAACGACAGAAAGCCCCAGAAAGAAAATGCTCGTTTGATTGTGGTGGAATATAGGAGCGGTGAGAACATTTGCGTATGTTGAGAGCAGGAAGGCTATCACGTTATGTCCGAGAGGAAGACTGGATTCGGCGATATTTTGGTAAACAAGTTCTGTTAGGGCAGGAATTTTGGAGCATACAAGCTGAGACAAAAAGAAAGCGAGCGTTAACTATTTCTGGGGCACTAAAAGTTACTGAGAGCTGGACTTGGCTGGTATTTTTTTCTCACAAAGCCATGTGACGTAAGAAAAACACTGGGAATGTTTTAGATGGCGATACGTCAGTCAAGCTGGGGCAGGTACGTGCGGTTGAACGCGTGTGTCAACATGCTCTGTGTTATTCTGCCTTCAATGTTAAAGAGAAGTGGTGCCTGGAGATGCCTCGAATATGTGACTGGCGTGAACACGCTTTGGAATGCTATGACAGTACAAGGTGCATTCAAGTTCTAAGGCCTCCGATTTTTTTTCTCCGGACTGGAAAGAGATAGAAGCATGCGCATTGTTTTAAAATGAGGCCGCGTTCATTGTCAATACGTCCCAGAGATGGCAGCACCGTACGGCAGATGGAATTTTACCGCCAGCGGCGAGAATGAGAACTGTTTTAAATACTTAAAATGGCGACGTTTTCCTTACTTGAACAGCGTGCAATCATTCGTTTTCTGAATTGAAATTCATCGACAGTTGAAGGAGACATGTGGTGATGGAGTTATGGATGCGTCGAAAGTGCGTTCGTGGGTGCGACAGTTTAATGAAGGCAGAACATCGTGTGGCAACAAGCCGAAACAACCTCGGGCTCGCACAAGCCGGTCTGACGACATGATCGAGAAAGTGGAGAGAATTGTTTTGGGGGATCGCCGAACGACTGTTGAACAGATTGCCTCCAGAGTTGGCATTTCTGTGGGTTCTGTGCACACAATCCTGCATGACGACCTGAAAATGCGAAAAGTGTCATCCAGGTGGGTGCCACGAATGCTGACGGACGACCACACGGCTGCCCGTGTGGCATGTTGCCAAGCAATGTTGACGCGCTACGACAGCATGAATGGGACTTTCTTTTCGTCCGTTGTGACAATGGATGAGACGTGGATGGCATTTTTCAATCCAGAAACAAAGCGCCAGTCAGCTCAATGGAAGCACACAGATTCACCGCCACCAAAAAAATTTCGGGTAACCGCCAGTGCTGAAAAAATGATGCTGTCAATGTTCTGGGACAGCGAGGGCGTAATCCTTACCCATTGCGTACCAAAGGGCACTACAGTAACAGGTGCATCCTACGAAAATGTTTTGAAGAACAAATTCCTTCCTGCACTGCAACAAAAACGTCCGGGAAGGGTTGCGCGTGTGCTGTTTCACCAAGACAACGCACCCGCACATCGAGCTAACGTTACGCAACAGTTTCTTCGTGATAACAACTTTGAAGTGATTCCTCATGCTCCCTACTCACCTGACCTGGCTCCTAGTGACTTTTGGCTTTTTCCAACAATGAAAGACACTCTTCGTGGCCGCACATTCACCAGCCGTGCTGCTATTGCCTCAGCGATTTTCCAGTGGTCAAAACAGACTCCTAAAGAAGCCTTCGCCGCTGCCATGGAATCATGACGTCAGCGTTGTGAAAAATGTGTACGTCTGCAGGGCGATTACGTCGAGAAGTAACGCCAGTTTCATCCATGAGTAGTTAATTAGAAAAAAAATCGGAGGCCTTAGAACTTGAATGCACCTCGTATAACGATGACTGTATAGAGGTTTGCAACTAACACCGGTGTTAGACGACGCCGACTCGGGGACTTTGACGGAACGCGCGGAACCTGAGTTGCAGCTGCCTCACTTCGCGGGTGTTGTAGAGCACGGCCGTAAATGGAGGTCTGTGAGTGCTCTGACAGCTGACGGCCGCGTCGACCATACATGCGATCACGTCATCATTGGTGTCTAGCGGGTAGAAATTTCTCAGGTGTTACGTATGAATGTGGCTGCCGCCACTTCATACTTGAGGAAGCCGAGCAAGTGCTGTGCGCGGTTTGACATCTGACTGATGCATCACTTATCGCTACGTCCTATGTACTCTACTGGACAGGGGTGGTAGACTGTGCTTGCGCTCGTTGATTGCATTATTTCGCGAGCGGCTCTGTAGACCCTGCTATGCGCCATTTGGACAGTTTACGAGTACTGAGCGTGTCTACACATCTGTGTGAAGAATTACTTAGGAGCAGTTTGCTATTGTGTACTGAAATTAAGAGTTGGTTGCGTGTCTGTGGGCTGTGTAACATGGCCCCAGGCACATCAGGTTGGGATTGTACCAGTGTGATAGATATACTCTATTATTAAATAAGATGTTTGAAAATAAATAGAGTGCACTCCACCGTTACTCTCCCAGCAGCCCAGAGCAGGCTGAGTCGTTTTCCCACCATTTTCTCTCACCATCATGGCTTACATCACGAAAGGGGGGATAGCGTCCTCTACTGGTAGTACTGAGCATTAGACATCGTGGAGAACACACGGTTTGCCGCCATGACTTGTGTCATCAGCTAGTGTCACGGAGGCGTCCTCTGGTGACGACGAACTGTACTAAGACATTTGGGGTCTGGAGCTCGTGGTGAACCCATTAGGTGGCGCCATCTTAGATTACGGTATTTGCGTCATCACCTGACGTCACTACAGCGTCCTCTAGCGGCATGGATATTAGCTGAGTCAGTTGGGCTGTGGACTCAGTGGCGAATACACTTGGTGGTGGTGCTGCCTCTAACACTTTAAATAAAGGCTGGTGTATGATTTCGACAGTTGACGAGTAGCAAGCAGAGTCTTTTAGATGGATTATTACTTTGACAATTTACGAGTTGTTTGTCTACCTGGATGTAGATTCTTTGCATTGTTTACAAGTGGTTCACATGTCTGTGGGTTGTGCAATGTGTTTTTTTGACAGTTTACAATTAGCAAGCGTGTGTGTAGGGCGTTATAGATGAGTTATGTAGGAGTAGTTTGCAGGTCTGTATGATCTGGGGCATGTCTGAGCGTGTGTTAAGTGATACATATACTCCACGCCTAAATAAATTGCTCCCAAATAAATAAAGTACATTCCTTCCTCTCTCCATGAGCCTAATGCGGGCTGAGTCATTTTACCAACAACCCCTACGAAGAGGTTGCGCCCTGGAGGCTTAGGTTAGTGGCGGTGATCTTCGTTTCCAACAATTTTCTTGGTTGGTGGCGAAAGCGCAAGTGACCTCTCTTTACTGCCAGAATTCAAACTCAGCGGCGGTTCCTAGGAAGAGGTGGCGGTCTGGACCTTGGAAAGTGCCGGCCGCGGTGGTCTAGCGGTTCAGGCGCTCAGTCCGGAACCGCGCGACTGCTACGGTCGCAGGTTCGAATCCTGCCTCGGACATGGATGTTTGTGATGTCCTTAGGTTAGTTAGGTTTAAGTAGTTCTAAGTTCTAGGGGACTGATGACCACAGATGTTAAGTCCCATAGTGCTCAGAGCCATTTTGGAACCTTGAAAAGTAATTGAAACTAGGCAGTTGCAAGTCTAGTGAACACCTTTTCCTACCTATATGAAGTCGAATCACGTGGCCAATAGGAGTGCAGCATTCTAGGGGTGGTGGGTGGTGGTGCTAGGTCATGAGTGAACACCGCATTGGCCGAGCGGTTCTAGGCGCTACAGTGTGGAACCGCGCGACCACTGCGGTCGCAGTTTCGAATCCTACCTCGGGCATGGATGTGTGTGATGTCCTTAGGTTAGTTAGGTTTGAGTAGTTCTAAGTTGTAGGGGACTGATTACCTCAGAAGTTAGGTCCCATAGTGCTCAGAGCCATTTGAACCATTTTTTTGAACACCGCGTTGATAGTGGGAAAATCTGGAACTTCTCATTTGATCATTGAATAGTGAAATTGTAAATTTAATTATTGAATATGATTAAAATTTAACTGGTATTATGTACTTAGGTAACTGATAGGTTAGATGCGTATGTGGGTGTTACTTCAGTTAGCATATTTACAGAAGACTATGTCTGGCATGTGTGTGGAGTTGGCGGCTGAGGGTGTGTGACGTAAGCGGTCGGACGCCCACGGGCTGGTGACGCAGTGCGTGTCCGGTTATAACGCACTCGCGAGAGAGAGGGCAGACGATCTTGTGCCATCACGTGGCTTCACGGTAGCGCCCTCTCGTGGGCAAGATATGAACTAAGCCATTTGGGCACTGGAGCTCGCAGTGAACACACTGGATGCAGCCATCTTGAATGACTGTACTTGTGTCATGATCTGACATCACGGTTGGCTCTCTTATGGCACCAATATGAACTAAGCCAGTTGGAGTCCCAAAAAAAAATGGTTCAAATGGCTCTGAGCACTACGGGACTTAACATCTGAGGTCATCAGTCCCCTAGAACTTGGAACGACTTAACCTAACTAACCTAAGGACATCACACACATCCACTCCCGAGGCAGGATTCGAACATGCGAACGTAGCGGTCGCTTGGTTGCAGACTGAAGAGCCTAGAACCGCTCGGCCACATCGGCCGGCAAAAATCGTATGTGCTGGAGTCCCAACCCAGTGGCGAACACACCTGCTTGAAATTGGATAAATAATAAAGACAAGTCCATTTTCCCGCCATTTTGCTAGGTATGATGCATTATCATGTTGGAATTAGAACTTCCGGCCATTTTATGTGGGGGGAGGGGGGTTAGGTTAGTGGAGGTAGCCCAATTGACCTTCTTCCCGCCAAAATTCAAACTTCCCGCCAAAATCCGCCATCCTGGTTGACGTCACTGGGGCTGTGTCTGTGATGTCACAGCCGCCATATTTGATGTCGTCACTGGGGGTGTCTCTGTGACGTCATGGCCGCCATCTTGGATAACGGTACTTTGGGGTACAATCGGTGTTGTTCCAATACTGAAAATTTGTGCTTGACCGGAACTCGAACCTTGATTTCCCGGTGACAGCGGCCGCCTCAACATTAGGTTATGGGAACGTGCTCCACGAGCAGATTTAAACTTCCATATGTCGTCACCCACGTGTCTAGAACCTGCACTCGTTCAATCATCATGTATATTCCATAACAGGGGAGCCATTGTAATTGAAAGTTGATTGTGAGTCGCAGGTCTGAACAACACGGGCACTGCAATACTTGCTCTCCGTCTACACGGCCAGCAATATCGAAAGACGAAGTTCGTAACGGCGTGCCCCGGCAAAGTGCACAGTTTATCTCCGGCTTGCCGCTGGCCGGAGTAGACTCAGACGTCCGCCTGCGCCTGCAGGAACGCCGAGCATCTGGACGAGCCGAGGGGGCGACGTGGCCGGCCGCTGTGATGAGGTGCTTCGGTGCCGTACGTGGCCTGCGTCCCAAGCTGCGACCACAGAGGCGGGGCGGGGCGGGACGCGGTGGTCCAAGGAACTCGGAGACGATTTTTTTTTAGACAGCAAGGAGTAGCAGAACACACGCGGGAGTAACTGAACGGACGCGTAGTGGGGTATTGCCAGAGATCAAAAAGCGTCTTTTACGACTGCACACTACTGAAGAGCTGATGCGTCCAATCGACATTCGACAGCTTTTAGATTTCTGTGATTCATTGTGTAACCGAACTTTGATGGATTCCTTTTAGTACTCAAACGGAAAATCTCGCGTTTGTCTAAAGCATTTTGCAGGTGGTGTTTATCTTCTTATGACTCAACTAGACCTCTTTATTATACACTCCTGGAAATGGAAAAAAGAACACATTGACACCGGTGTGTCAGACCCACCATACTTGCTCCGGACACTGCGAGAGGGCTGTACAAGGAATGATCACACGCACGGCACAGCGGACACACCAGGAACCGCGGTGTTGGCCGTCGAATGGCGCCAGCTGCGCAGCATTTGTGCACCGCCGCCGTCAGTGTCAGCCAGTTTGCCGTGGCATACGGAGCTCCATCGCAGTCTTTAACACTGGTAGCATGCCGCGACAGCGTGGACGTGAACCGTATGTGCAGTTGACGGACTTTGAGCGAGGGCGTATAGTGGGCATGCGGGAGGCCGGGTGGACGTACCGCCGAATTGCTCAACACGTGGGGCGTGAGGTCTCCACAGTACATCGATGTTGTCGCCAGTGGTCGGCGGAAGGTGCACGTGCCCGTCGACCTGGGACCGGACCGCAGCGACGCACGGATGCACGCCAAGACCGTAGGATCCTACGCAGTGCCGTAGGGGACCGCACCGCCACTTCCCAGCAAATTAGGGACACTGTTGCTCCTGGGGTATCGGCGAGGACCATTCGCAACCGTCTCCATGAAGCTGGGCTACGGTCCCGCACACCGTTAGGCCGTCTTCCGCTCACGCCCCAACATCGTGCAGCCCGCCTCCAGTGGTGTCGCGACAGGCGTGAATGGAGGGACGAATGGAGACGTGTCGTCTTCAGCGATGAGAGTCGCTTCTGCCTTGGTGCCAATGATGGTCGTATGCGTGTTTGGCGCCGTGCAGGTGAGCGCCACAATCAGGACTGCATACGACCGAGGCACACAGGGCCAACACCCGGCATCATGGTGTGGGGAGCGATCTCCTACACTGGCCGTACACCACTGGTGATCGTCGAGGGGACACTGAATAGTGCACGGTACATCCAAACCGTCATCGAACCCATCGTTCTACCATTCCTAGACCGGCAAGGGAACTTGCTGTTCCAACAGGACAATGCACGTCCGCATGTATCCCGTACCACCCAACGTGCTCTAGAAGGTGTAAGTCAACTACCCTGGCCAGCAAGATCTCCGGATCTGTCCCCCATTGAGCATGTTTGGGACTGGATGAAGCGTCGTCTCACGTGGTCTGCACGTCCAGCACGAACGCTGGTCCAACTGAGGCGCCAGGTGGAAATGGCATGGCAAGCCGTTCCACAGGACTACATCCAGCATCTCTACGATCGTCTCCACGGGAGAATAGCAGCCTGCATTGCTGCGAAAGGTGGATATACACTGTACTAGTGCCGACATTGTGCATGCTCTGTTGCCTGTGTCTATGTGCCTGTGGTTCTGTCAGTGTGATCATGTGATGTATCTGACCCCAGGAATGTGTCAATAAAGTTTCCCCTTCCTGGGACAATGAATTCACGGTGTTCTTATTTCAATTTCCAGGAGTGTATTTTCAGCCACTTTAATTCTATTTAATCAAATAAACTTTTTTCTTTTAAACCCAATTTTATTAAAAGAGCAGAAAAAAGAACAACTGAGAAAAATCTAACCTTAAAATGATAAAGGACTACATACAGGATTTGTATCTATTGGATTACGATGACGAATAATTTTATTTCTTGCATCAGAAGTTTTATTTTTGTATCATTGTTCTGAGCTTTCTTCAGCAGTAGAAGCAGTAGTCTATCCCAACAATTGAATTAGGAATACTATCACCACCAACAGTAATTCAACCTTTTAATCCCATACAAATTCCATTGAGGATCCAGGAGTGAAAATAGAGGGGAAAAATCATATGAACATGTGTCCGAGAATGGATGATCTGTGCGCAACGACAAGAAATCGTTCCGGAACACAGTACAGAGTTCAAAATGGCTCTGAGCACTATGGGACTTAACTTCTGAGGTCATCAGTCCCCTAGAACTTAGAACTACTTAAACCAAACTAACCTAAGGACATCACACACATCCATTCCCGAAGCAGGATTCGAACCTGCGACCGTAGCGGTTGCGCAGCTCCAGACTGAAGCGCCTAGAACCGCTCGGCCATTCCGGCCGGCACAGTACAGAGTTCCATCGTCGCAACAGAAGTTCAAAGTGGCCTCCATGGGTTGTAATTCACGCGTTCACACGTGGCATCATGGATTGCTGCACTTTTTCGCATGTTCCGCCCTATGTCCCATTAGTGCCATAGGCACTGTGAATACACCGTTAAAGAGGCTGCACATCAGAAACCGGTTCAGCATCCACATTGCTTTCAAGATGCCCCCAGAGATAAAAATGCAGCGTGCCTAAGTCCGACGATCTAGAAGGTCGTGCTAAAGGGCCTCCGCTTCCTATCCAGCGTTCGGGGAAGGTGCTGTTGAGTGTTGAGGTGTCGGCGAACCCTAATGTAGAAGTTGCTTGGTGCTCCGTCATGCAGAAACCACATAACCTGTCGTATTGCCAAAGGCATGTTCTGTAGCAGCCCAGGAAGAGTATTCCGGATGATGTTCAGGTACGTTTCTTCGTCGAGATGTTGATGAATAATAAACGGTCCAAGTATCCGATCGCCAAGAATCCCCTCCCAGACATTGACGCTGAACCGATGAAGCCTCAGCCTTAAGGCGATGATTGGAATGTATCCCACAGACGATGATTATAGACTTCTGTCTCTATGCTGCTAATTTTTGAAACTCAACCTAAGACCATCTTAGAGACAGAAGTGATGACATTTTCTGCTGGACCTGACCATCATTTTGCAGGACAATGCTCAAGCTGTTACTGATTTGTTTGACTGATGCGGATGCTCTGTGCTATACCACCTACTGAACTCCCCTGACTAAGCCCTCGTGAGTTCCACTCGATTTCTAAACTGAAGGAAACACTTCGCGGCATTCGCTTCAGGACTGTTACAAATCCGTCGGGCAAAAGACCGCGATGCTCGAACTGTCAACACAACTGGAACTGCTAAGACTATCCTACGACTTCCACATCGCTGGCAACGGGTTATACACAATGCTGGTGACTACTTTGAAGATCACTAAAACTTTGAATGACGTATCTATTTTTTACGAACTGTAAATAAATAGTTGCCACTATTAAAGTTCCAACCCTCGTACTTCGAAATTACATCTTAATTTTCAGTGTTCTGTGATTCTCCATGGGCCTACATATTTACTCATAATTATTCTCACTACTAAAAGTAGATTGCCTGATTTATAATTCAGTTCTAGAGACTCACTTCCATAGACTTATTGTGGTTTCACAGCCGTGTCGTAAATGTGTTATTTTTTTAGTTTTGTCTATATACACTTTTATAAAAAATGATGCTCCGTTATTACACATTCTTTTTTACTTTTTTGTGTATCCTCTTATCTACGACGTATTTTCCTGACTTTAATTCTTGAATTTTGTCCTGTAGATATTGATTCTTTCTAGAATTCTAGATTCTTTATGCATCCTTTATGTTAGATAAAAATTTAATTACCTCAGCAAAGATTCTCAGCCGGCCGCGGTGCCCGTGCGGTTCTAGGCGCTACAGTCTGGAACCCACGTGACCGCTACGGTCGCAGGTTCGAATCCTGCCTCGGGCATGGATGTGTGTGATATCCTTAGGTTAGTTAGGTTTAAGTAGTTCTTAGTTCTAGGGGACTGATGACCTTAGAAGTTAAGTCCCATAGTACTCAGAGCCATTTGAGCCAAAGATTCTCAAACCTGCGCTATTGGCTTTCTGGTAAGAAAGACAGAGTCCTAATTTTGTCTCCGCTATACTTTTTCAGATGTGCAGCATGACTTTCGCAAATTTTTTTGCAGGCTTACTTCAATATGCCGTTATCTTCTTTCTAATATTATTTGCAATACCTGATGCTCCTTTGAATTCACAACCCTATTTCTTAGTTTTCTCTTCTGACACACAGTCACATAGGACCGAAAATATTGAAGACTGATGTAGGAATCAAGTTAGTGTAGTTACTTTGTGTAACAAATGTTGCGAACAGGTTTTTAGCTTCACCTTTTAGCTGATACCTGTTGCAGATAGTTCTCAAAATAACTTGTGATGTAGAATATCGTTTTACAAAGATTATTTTACATAGGATAACTTCTGAGGGATATGGTTGACTTTGTTTATCACTGAGCTAGTACGTCCACAGTTCGTGGTCTTGTGGCTAGCGTTGCTGTCTCTGGATCACCTGCTCCCGGGTTAGATTCCCGACCGGGTTGGGGATTTTCTCTGCCCAGGGACTTGGTATTTGTGTTGTCCTCATCATTTCATCATCATCGTTCGTGACAGTGGCTAGACTGTGTTGGTAAAAATTCGACTGTGCAAAAATTGAGACTTTGTACTGGCGCTGATGACAGCGCAGCTGAGCGCCCCACAAACCAAACATCATCTAACAAACTGAGCTATTACGTGTTCACAGCGCTGCAGTTTCGTCGTCAGCAGGCGCACATCAACAGTAGCGCTATCAAAAGTCTTGCTTCTCAGAGAGATATCTAGATGGGAGAAAGGCTACGGTCTAAATCAATACAAAATTTGAATCACTGTGAAATGAAGAAGATTTGGATCAACTTCCGATGGCGGTACTAGGGTCTTCGTATTATGTACTTTAATTTTTAAGTTTTAAATGTTAACTTTCCCACTTTTCTACTGGTGTGTTTCCAGCTGGATGGAAATAAGGCGATTCGTTACTCAAAATCCAACCGCTTCACTCTGCGCGTAAATGTATCTTTCTGTTAGATGTACTTGAGTTTGGGAGCACTCTGCTTTATTGGAACTGAGTAAATGTAACTACTGTTTCTGCACGAGGTAACTTGTCCATTAGTGGCAGCAAAGTGATGATGGTGGCGTTTATGGAGTTTAGAGGAACTGCTTCAGAGTTAGAACAGGCTATTGTTGACCTATAACGATAACTGGCAGTTTGCAGAATTCGCATTACGAGGACGTTTGGCGATACAAACTCATTACGTTTTTAGGTCGACGTGGAACAAAGTGTTATTAACAAAGGGAAATACTAGCGTAACCTTATTACTCATGAGCTTTTGTTGATTTTGAAAGATGATGATATGATGATACCAATAAAATGGAAGAGGTTTTTCTAACTTTCAGTCGAAATATACTCGAAAACTTTTTTGCCATCGACTGTTTCTTAGAGAATGCGATCATGTTGGTTTCGAAGGCGCTAAGTGGAGATTTAAATATCGTTCATAAATTCTGTAATTGATTGTGTCTTCATTTTCGCAGGCCGGCCGGTGTGGCCGAGCGGTTCTAGGTGTTTCAGTCTGGAACCGCGCGACCGCTATTACAGGTTCGAATCCTGCCTCGGGCATGGATGTGTGTCATGTCCCTAGGTTAGTTAGGTTTAAATAGTTCTATGTTCTAGGGGACTGACGACGTCAGATGTTAAGTCCCATAGTGATCAGACCCGTTTGAACCATTTTCTTTTCTTTTTTTTTATTTTCGCAAGATCCTTCGCAGTAACACATATATTATAGACTTTATAGAAGTGATTGAATTTGTTTATGAGTGAAGTAGTACATGTTCACAGCGACGCAGTTTTGTATACTTTTGTACCTTGTTCCAGTTCCGATCATTACACCAGTAATACGCAGCTTATTAAAACTTAAAGAAGAGATAGATAAAGTAATATAACGTATTATCTACTCGGTGGAAATGAATTAAAATGCGTGAGCGTGTTGGCAGATGTCTCCCATTCGATCTTAGAAAACTGGACGTCACGTGGCATAAGCTCATCAACACTGTAGTGTGAAATGGGGCTGGCCACGCAACACGAGGCGGTTGAAGGAACACGATACGACAGTGAGTCAACCAGGGAGCAGTTACAGCACTCTGTGGCAGCGTTCTTCTACACGTTCCGAAGACAATATACGGACGACTTCACTGTGCGATGTGGCGCAGTGGTTAGCATATTGGACTCGCATTCGGGAGGACGACGGTTCAAGCCCACGTCCGGTCATCCATATTTACATTTTCCGTGATTTCCCTAAATCGCTTCAGGCAAATGTCGGGATGGTTTCTTTGAAAGGGCACTGTCGACTTCCTTCCCCAACCTTCCCTAATCCAACTGAACTGATGACCTCGCTGTTTGGTCCCTTCCTCCAAAATCAACCAACCAATTAGATGACTTAACAAGGAGAAGAATCATCTGCAAACTGGAAAAAGGACGAAGTGTGGCGAATGTAGGCCATGAGTTTGGTATTGCTCACAGTTTTGTTATATGTCCAGGTGGGACGTTACAAACCGCAGGCACTGCTGCCCGAAGGAGAGGGGTTGATCGACCACACCATCGACTACAGCAACAGATTATCGCCACATTGTGCAACAGGCACAGCGAGTTCAACTGCAACTGCAACCAGATTTAACAGGACTACAAGACTCGCAATCTGACGCTCCAAAGTGGCATCGCGACTGCTTCTGGGCACTGTGGTAGCCCGACAGCCGGTACGTGTTCTTCCGTTGGCACCCGCATATGGCGACACCATTTGGGATGGTGCCAAGAACATTGGGACTTGACCTACTAGGAGTAGGTAGGATTTCAATGTATCCCACAGACGATGATTACGCACTTCTGTCTCTATGCTGTTCATTTTTGGAACACAATCTACGACCAGCTTAGAGACAGAAGTGATGACTCTTTCTGCAGTACCCGACAATCATTTTGCAGGACAATGCTCCAGCTGTTACTGATTTTTTTGACTCATGCGGCTGCTCAGTGCTATGCCACCTACATAGGAAAAGAAAGGAAAGAAGAGAAAAAAAAGAAGTTATGAGCCCGAAGCTGCTAATATTGTGTCAAGCCCGGCGCATCTGAGTTTCGAGATTTGTTACTCAGAAGGTTAGCTTCTCTTCAGATGATATTACTGGGGTAACCCTCTTCCAGTTGACTTAATATTGGTGAACTTCTTAGAACCGTCTGTCCTTTCAATTGGACAATTGCAACTCTGAGATGAAAAGGTTGCTCCAAGAGAGGAATTCGTGACACAATCATGTTCAAAACGAATACCCCAAAGTACCTCGTCCTGAAACCAACGACATCTTCAAATAACAGACACTAATAAATGTATTAACTATCACTACGTCGAACTAACACTCACGATATTAAACCAGCTGACCAGCAATTCTATAACGAAATACTTAACATAGAGCATTAAAGTAGGTTAGCCTTGCTTTTAGCAGCGCGCAGTTCAGTATAAAAACGTTCATTCACGACGAAGCCTCAAGACTAGATTAAAACTAAGTGCTGGATTGAGACTGGAACCTGCCAGTGCTCTACCATCTGAGCTATCCAAACACGAGTGAGACACATCCGCACAGCTTTACTTCCACAGTACCTCTTCTCCTATCTCCCAAACTTCTCTTTCATACCTTGCAGGACCAGCACGGTCGTAAGAAAGAATACTGCAGACACATGGCTTAGCCACAGCCTGGGGTATAACAAGCTGACTATAAGGCTAAGTCGATAAAAGAAAAAGATAGGTAAGTCAGGGGAGTGCAGTAGGTGAGAATAGATTCACTGATTGATATTAGCAGACTTCTCTTGGTCAGGAATGCCGTTTCTACCAGTGCTAGTCTGCTTTTTTTGGCATCCTTGCTTCGTCCGTCAATGGGTCATTTTGCTGCCTAGGTAGCAGAATTTCTTAACCTCATCTACTCGTACTTTGTGATCATCGACCCTAATGTTACGATTCTCGAGGCTCTCATTTCTGATACACCTCATTACTTTCGTCTCTCTTCGAATTACTCTCAGTCCATTTTCTGTGTTCATTAGACTGTTCATTTTATTCAGCAGATCCTGTATTTGAACTTCCCATTCACTAATGATAGCAATGTCATCCGCGAATTTTACCATAAACACCTTTTCACCTTTAATATTAGTTCCACTCTTAAACCTTTCTTTTATGTTCGACATTACTTCTTTGATGTACAGATTTAACAGCAGGGACGAAAAACTATGTACCCGTCTTACATCCTTTTTAATCCGAGCACTTCCTCCTTGGTTCCCACTCTTATTGTTCCCTCTTGGTTCTTGTACATATTGTATATTACCCGTCTATCCCTATATTTCTGTTTCTCTCAGAATTTCAACCGTCTTGCACTACTTGACATTGTCTAACGCTTTTTCCAGGTGGACAAATCCTCTGAACGTGTCGTGATTTTTCATCAGTCTTGCTTCCAGTATCAAACGCAACGTCGGTCCTGCCTCTCTGGTGTGTTTACCTTTCCTAAAGCTAAACTTGTCGTCATCCAACACATCCTCAATTTTCTTTTTCATTCTAATGTATATTATCTTTGTCAGCTATTTGGATACAAGAGCTATTAAGCTGACTGTGCAACAGTTCTCGCACTTGTCAGCTAACGCAATCTTGGGAATAGTGTGGTTGATGTTTTTCCGAAAATTATGTCCTGTATCGATACTCAAATATTCGACACACCAACGTGAATATTCGTTTCATTGCCACTTTCCCCAATGATTTTAGAAGTTCCAACGGAATGTTATCAATCCCTTCTGCCTTACCTGAAATTCTAATTCTAATACTGGATGTCCTGTATCTTCTATATTGAGCGTTGTCTTTTTCTTCTGTCACATCATCATCAGACAAGTATTAACCCTCATAGAGGCATTCAGTGTACTCTTTTCACCTATCCGCTCTCTCCTCTGTACTTAACAGTGATATTCACATTGCGCTCTCAATATTGGCACCCTTCCTTTAGTTCCTACAAAGACTGTTCTTACTTTTCTATATGCTGGGTCAGTCCTTCCGATAATCATTTATTTTTCGATTTCTTCACGTTTCTCCCCCAGCCATTACGCCTTAGGTTCCCCCCACTTTTTATACATTTCGTTTCTAAGTGGTACTTGCCTGAACACGTTTATACTTCTTTCTTTCATCGATCAACTGAAGTATTTCTTATGTTACCCATGGATTCTTCGCAGTTATCTTCTGTATGCCTATATGATTCTCTCCAACCTCTGTGTTTGCCCTTTTTAAAGATCTACAGTCCTCTTCAGCTGAACCGCTACCTGAGCCATTCTTTATAGTAGTATCTACAGCCTCAGAAAATTCCAAGCATATATCTTCATTCCTTAATATTCTGCACCAACTTCTTTGAATATTAATTCTTCCAGATGAATCTCTTAAACTTCATCCTACTCTTCATCACTACTTAACTGTTACCTGAGTCTAATTCTGGACTCGCATACTGACAGCAAAGCCGTTGAACATGGTACGTTAACAGGTCAATGTTATCGTACTGTTTGCCTCCTGACTCATGTGAGTCTTTTCTGGGATGCAGTCGGCCACATTTTCATTTTTATTCAAGACACTGCAAGAACGCATCGAACAGTGTAGGTGCAGGAACTATTACAGCAATAGGATATTCAGCGAATGGGCTGGCCCTCCTGTTCCCCTCAATAAAATTCCATCGAGCACATGTGTATAGTAGTGGGGCTATGCCACTGTCACCCCGAATACCGTTATCCAAGATGGCGGCGATGACGTAGACCAAGATGGCGGCCATGACGTCATCCAAGATGGCGGCAGTGACTTCATCCAAAAGGCCGAATTTTGGTGGGAAGACTGGTCAATTCAGCTACGTCCACTGATCTAACCTCCCACACCTCCCCTCTCCCAGAAAAATGGTGTGAAGTTCAAATTCCAACAGGATAATGCATCACACCACAGTTATCTCTA
This sequence comes from Schistocerca cancellata, assembly GCF_023864275.1. Taxonomy (NCBI): domain Eukaryota; kingdom Metazoa; phylum Arthropoda; class Insecta; order Orthoptera; family Acrididae; genus Schistocerca; species Schistocerca cancellata. The sequence continues at coordinate 612,777,643 of NC_064630.1, read as the reverse complement.
CTAACCTAAGAAAATGGCGGGAAGATAGGTCACTTGGGCTACCTCCACTAACCTAAGTGATCCGACTGCCACCTCTTCCTAGGAACTGGGGCCAAGTTGAATTTTGGAGATAAAGAAAGGTCAATTGGGGTATCTCTACTAACGTAAGAAAATGGCGAGAAAGAAAGGACATCCCCACTAGCCTAAGACACCCGACCGCCACCTCCTCCTAGGGATTCATGGGAAAAGGACTCAACCAGTGCTCAGCTGCTGGAGAGTAAGGAATGTACTTTATTTATTTTGGAACAATTTATTTAGGGATGGAATATATCTATTACACTGATACAAAACACACCCTCTGACATGCTAGGGGTCCTGCCACACAGCCTACAGACATGCAACCACTAAAAGACACTGCAAACATGCTTGCTAATTGTTTTGTGTTAGTGCGATAAATATACTCCGTCCCAAAATAAATAAAGTACACTCCTTCCTTACTCTCTCCAGCACCCCAGAGCAGTATTTTTGGTGCCATTTCCCCCTCCAGACCATCATCTTTGATTACATCACAGGAATGATAACAGCACCCTCTGGTGGCAGTACTGTGTACTAGGTCAGTTGGACTCTAGATCTCATGGTGGAGACACTGCCTGCAAAATAAAGGCTTATGTCCATCACAGGCAGAGTCCTTTTCCCGCCATTTTCCCCCACCCCAGACCGCCATCTTGGATTATGTTACAGAACTAACAACAGCGCTCTCAGGTGACAGTATTGTGTACTAGGTCCATACCTGGTGGCAACCACACTGTTTCCCTTTATCTTGGATAATGGTACTTATGTCATCAGCTGATGTCATGACAGCCATCTTGGATGCCAGCGCCCTGTGACAGTGGTACTGCATGCTAGGTCAGTTGGACTCTGGACATCATGGCAAACACACTGGATGGCGGTAGTGCAAACAAAGACTGGTGCATGATTTCGACAGTTGACAATTAGCAAGCAAGCATGTTTGCAGTCTTTTAGTGGTTTGCATGTCTGTAGGCTGTGTGGTGGAACCGCTAGCATGTCAGAGGATGTGTTTTGCATCAGTGTAATAAATATACTCCTCCCTTAATAAATTGTTCCAAAATAAATAAAGTACATTCCTTACTCTCCAGCAGCCCAGCACTGGTTGAGTCCTTTTCCTGCAAATTCGTAGGAGGAGGTGACGGTCGGGTGACTTAGGTTATTGGGGGTGTCCTTTCTTTCCCGCCATTTAATTAGGTTACTAGAGATAGCCCAATTGACCTTTCTTCATCGCCAAAATTCAAACTTGGCGCCAGTTACTCGGAAGAGAAGTGGTCGGGTGACTTCGGTTAGTGGAGGTAGTCCAGGTGACCTATCTTTCCGACATTTTCTTAGGTTATTAGAGATAACTGTGGTGTGATGCATTATCCAGTTGGAATTTGAATTTACCACCATTTTCCTTGGGTGGGGGGAATTGTATACTACATTGCAGAAAGGCCATTTCGCACAGCCGCCAGCGACGCTACGTGAAACTGGAAGTCATTAGGGTGTGGTAGCCTGTTGTTTGAAGAAAATAAGCACACTGCCTTATATTTGTGTTTATATCGGTAGAAGAATGGTAAGCAGACAGTGAGCTAAAAAATTCTAAAGCAAAATGGGTACATCAATCAAGGCTGAAAGTTCGAGTGGTTGCCGTGAGGGTTATAGCAGCATTCTGCCGACAGACGGTTGGGTGTAGCGGAACAGTTCCAAAACGAGTATTGTTGAGATGGATAACACAAGTCCTTTCATAAATACGAGGGGCGTTCAGTAAGTAATGCAGCACATTGTTTTTTATCTGAGAAGTGGTTGGTTTTATGTAGGAGTCAATACACCACATTAGTCCCTACTCATTCACTTACAAAACACTGTTTTTCAATATAATTTCCGTTCGATGCGACAGCCTTACGCCACTTTACTTGGAGGACCTCTACAACCGCATGGTACCACTTTAGTGGTCGACATAGGAGCTAACATCTTGGCTGCATCAGTAATCTCCCCATCATCCACATATATGGCAGAGAGGATAGCCCTTGTTCTCGTACCCTACATGACCAGCGTATATTCATTCCAGCAGAATAATGCAAGACTCCACAGCGCAGTTCACACTGCAAACGCGTTGTGGAATTCACTTCCAGCACAGGCTCACGATTTATCCCCTATAGAACATGACTGGGGTGCGATGGAAACACGTATACTTTAATACCAGCCTCAGCATGAGGCTCAGCAGCTGTTATAGCACACTACACCAAACTGTGTTCCGCTCTACACTGGTGCTCCGCTGGAAGTGTGTAAGTAGGCTGTTTAGGTTTTCTTATTGGTAACGCCACGTAGCGCTCTGTATGAAAATCACTGGCTGTGCTGTGTGCAGTCGGTGGCTAGTTTGCATTGTTGTCTGCCATTGTAGTGTTGGGCAGCTGGATGTGAACAGCGTGTAGCGTTGCGCAGTTGGAGGTGAGCCAACAGCAGTGGTGGATGTGGGAGTGGATGGCGAAGTTTTAAGAGCGGATGATCTGGACAGAGATAGTAAACTTGTAAGACTGGATATCATGAACTGATTTTGATAGAGAACAAACAATGTATTTACCTTAATAGTGTTCAACAGTCATATATATATATATATGACTGTTGAACACTATTAAGGTAAATACATTGTTTGTTCTCTATCAAAATCTTTCGTTTGCTAACTATGCCTATCAGTAGTTAGTGCCTTCAGTAGTTTGAATCTTTTATTTAGCTGGCAGTAGTGGCGCTCGCTGTATTGCAGTAGTTCGAGTAACGAAGATTTTTGTGAGGTAAGTGATTTGTGAAACGTATAGGTTAATGTTAGTCAGAGCCATTCTTTTGTAGGGATTTTTGAAAGTCAGATTGCGTTGCGCTAAAAATATTGTGTGTCAGTTGAAGCACAGTCATGTATTAATTTAGATTCACTGTAGCTTGGTTTGCCAATTTCCATTTTTTGTCATTGCTTTTTGTGTTAATTGTTTTGTGCTGCTGCATTGCCTCATCCCTTAGTTCAGCATCTGAGCTCAGTAGATTTAAGTTAGCTTAAGATGGGGTAGGCTATATAAGAGAACGAGTTGTGATGAATGGAAAGAAATGCATTGAGAAGCTATAAGAAAATGGTTTGGCCAAAAAAGTATTTTGAAAGAGGATATGAACAAAACAGTAGGATTAAGGGACAACAGGTTTAGGTAGGATTTTCTTGGAAATAAATGATGAGGTAAGATAATGGAAAATAAATAATGAGGTAAGAAATATGTGAACATATAAATACAGAAATCATGCTTGGAATGGATTTTTTTGGTGGAAACAAATGTTGAAATAAGACGAAAGATCTATGGAATGAAGTTTTGTGTTGGACTGCAGTACCAAATGTCACACTGAAAACGAACCCTGTCTTTCCTTTTGTATTATTCCGCTATGTGTTTATGTACCCTTGTGTATTTGTCTTTTTCCTGTCTTTAAGTGTTTAGCTAATAAGATTTATGTTGTAGAATATTTCAAATACTATGTTATTTACTTTGTAAAGATGTTTAGACATTATTATTAATTCTGTTCTGTTTCAATGCTCATGTGTGAAGTTTATGTTTCAAAAGTTATTCTGATCTTTCATGTATTTACTTATGTCATAATTCCTGTAACGCTGATGTATATGTTTATTTCCATTGTTTTGTAAAGCCTATATTACTACAAATGTTATCTGTATTATTATGTTTTTAATGATGTATTTTGTACCTTTGTTATTATATTCTTATGTTATAAAATTGTAATTGACACCAGTTCATCAAATTAAGTAACTTGCAAGTTACATTTCACTGCACACGTTTCTGTTGGTCATAGTATATGGACAATTTGTGAGAAGTAGGGACTGTTGATGTTTGCACGTATGTTAATAATTCAGCAAGGGACTGGATAACAGCATTGCTGGTTCTGAGGACATTTCAAAAAAAAATTTGTGAGTTCACAAGTGGTGGTTCATGGACTTGCTATATTGTCCGCGAGACTCTTCAATGGTGATTGTGCACCTGCACAGTTGCAACAGATGGCTGCTGGCCGTCTCTACAAGGACTACAGTGGGTCTGCATATTTGATGGCCCACCAATACCATTATTTCTACAAGGACTACAGTGGGTCTGCACGTTTGATGGCCCACCAATACCGTAATCTACAGTGGGTCTACTCTGTGATGACCTACCTACCAATATTCTTCTAAACTTCGACTGACTCTGCGGTGGGTTTGCTCTGTTGTGGCCCATTACCTGTCTGCATGTCAAGAGTCAGCACTGTCTTTCCGTTGTAAGGACAACACTACTTCTTCAAGACTGCATGGAAATCCACTACTTCTGTGTGCAATTTCTTTTACTAATCAGACTTTGAGAAAAACACTGCAATTATACTGTGATGAACGATCAGGACTGTCTTTATGGACTGTGAGAAAAGTTTAGCTTTTGACCAACATTGTATCGATAAGCGTGTGCATTTGATTTCTTTGTTATTGTAATTATGAATTTTTTTTTTCAAATCTGTATTGGCCACTGCCTAAAACAATCTGTAAAATTTTTTGTGGGGAGCATGGGGATATGTAAGTAGGCTGTTTAGGTTTTCTTATTGGTAACGCCACGTAGCGCTCGGTATGAAAATCACTGGCTGTGCTGTGTGCAGTCTGTGGCTAGTTTGCATTGTTGTCTGCCATTGTAGTGTTGGGCATCTGGATGAACAGCGCGTAGCGTTGCGCAGTTGGAAGTGAGCCGCCAGCAGTGGTGGATGTGGGGAGTGAGATGGCGGAGTTTTGAGAGCGGATGATCTGGACAGAGAGAGTAAATTTGTAAGACTGGATATCATGAACTGATATATATATTATGACTTTTGAACACTATTAAGGTAAATACATTGTTTGTTCTCTATCAAAATCTTTCGTTTGCTAACTATGCCTATCAGTAGTTAGTGCCTTCAGTAGTTTGAATCTTTTATTTAGCTGGCAGTAGTGGCGCTCGCTGTATTGCAGTAGTTCGAGTAGCGAAGATTTTTGTGAGGTAAGTGATTTATGAAACGTATAGGTTAATGTTAGTCAGGGCCATTCTTTTGTAGGGATTTTTGAAAGTCAGATTGCGTTGCGCTAAAAATATTGTGTGTCAGTTTAAGCACAGTCATGTATACTTGTTCAAAGGAGAATAACCGCTCCATGAAAAATGACAATGATTTTTTGACGTTTTGCTGCCACTATTTTTTATTTTATTATGATTTCTGTATTATACGCTATGATCCAAAATAGAAGTAACCACTAAGACAAGTTTTCCTCATCTTGTTTGGAATTTTATTACCCCTCAAAATAAACAACGTTCTCCATCGAAGTACGAGGATTGACACAGTGTTCCATAAGAAGAAAAGTTTGGGAAACAGTTCGTTAGATGAATGCCAATAAAATCATCAAGTTAATGTTTGGAGGGTATTTGCTTCCATGCCACGAGGACAACAGTGATTTCGTACCTGTGGGAGTCACAGCTCGTACTGAAGTTGGTAGTGCACATCACTTTTTATTGGAATGAGTGGTTTGGAATTAAGTACCGTTTATGAGAAGAACATTCGCGCGAAGTACGATAAATATATCAGGCTGTTGCTTCATGGTGCAGCACTTTCCATTTTGATCAGTGATACGTAACATGACATACGAACAACCATGCACTTGATAGATTAATAACAGAGAAGTAATTTTAAATACAAAGGATATTTTCCTAACATGCTCTCCAATGTTAATAACTATCAGTTCTAAAGAAATCACTCTTGCAGCCAGGGCCGGCCTTAGCCATCCAGGTGCCCCGGGCGAGTCGTCCAGTTGGCGCCCTTTATTGTATAAATAGCGAACCTGGCAGTGCTTTGCAACACGGTATTTGACTGTTTTCTAGAAATCGTCTTAAGTGGTTAATGGCGTCATCTTATGATCATAACATGGTTTTTTCCATCGTAAATTTGAGTATTTTATTTTTTTAAATGGAAATGAAATCCAAATAATCTGAAAGCCCGCTAAGACGCTCCATGTGAGTCTTGTGTAGCCTGTGACATCAGTCCAGCATTCTGCTGTCGCTGCCGTAACAGTCAGTATAGCAGTGATATATTGTTTGGGCATTCACGTTTTGGGAAATTGTCTAAAAAATTGCGTAGTACTGCACTGTACATCTACAAAAACTCCAGAAAATTGTTTTTGCGTGTTCCGAACAAAGAAAAGATGCGTAAAATGTGGTTGAAACAGGCTCGTATATCCCAAATATTTCTTTTCTTTTCTGAAGCACCCCTGTACTAAAGCGAACAAAACAAAACAAAAATTATTCAAATTGGTCAAGCCATTTCTTTGTTTTGGTGAGACTAACACACAACAATTGATTTTTGTATATAGGAGGTAATATGTATAACGAAAAAACACTAATTTTGAATTGGGTACCATATTTTTATTGAATTTAATATAACTGTAAGCCATAAACCTATATTTTCAGTCAGTCATCTGAACACAAAACATATTACGCCTAATGAAAAACAATTATAAACAACTAAAATTTTACTTTTCTCGCTTTTCTGTCGGCAAAGTCTCTGATCAGATTAGCAAAGTCCAGGTTTTCTGCAACTTCATTTTCAATGGACAGTGAGGCCAAACTGGTTAGTCTTGTTTGAGACATTGTAGACCGCAAGTACGTTTTTATCAACTTCAGTTTGGAAAAACTGCGTTCGCCGCTTGCGACAGTCACTGGTATTGTTAGCAAAATACGTAACGTTATCCAGATGTTGGGATATAACTTTTGAAGATTATGCTTTTTTATTAATTTTAAGGCTTCAATAGGCGTTGCCTGGCTGTCTTCGAGATAGTGTTGCAGGCCTAAAATTTCGTCGCACAGCAAATTTCCATCAATATCTGACTTCATGTTGACAGTTAACTTTTCTTGTAATTTAGAACAGCATTGTATTAGTTCTTCTTTATTTCGATTTTTTTAAATGTCAAACAAGAAACTCCACGTCGCAGAAAATTCTTGCATCTGTTCAAATCTTTCTTTCATGGATATGTGCATGGTGTCCAACAGTGCATTGAAAAACTCTACTTTAAACTTCTTTTTTGGGTCAGTTATTAGATCATTATATATTCGTTATAAATACATTCGTATTAATTAAATCATAATGTAATGTATATTTCACAGTCTGTATTTTCTTTTATTTGGAGCAACCGGTAGTTTCTGTTGTGAACGAGAGATGGTGCGGCTTCATGGGCTCTTCCTTGTTGCAGTTCTTGAAACAAATAAGAGAGGCGCTTTGGTAGAGCCCGTGGTAGCCCGCGTCAAACATGGATGGTTGCAGACAATACGAAGATTGCATTCAGCATGATTTCTCTTCTGCTACCCCGAATTCATCGCGCATTCGTGAGATTAGCGACGTATGTTGAATGAGACTGAATAATATTTTAGTTTCGCGAAATGGGTGATTGTAAATTGAAATTTTTTTTTTTTTTTTTTTTTTTTTTTTTTTTTTTTTTACATGCGTTTAGTATGTGGCGCCCCTTGGGTCCCGGCGCCCTGGGCGACCGCCCGGGTCGCCCCACCCTAAAGCCGGCGCTGCTTGCAGCCACATTTTTCTAAATATTGTTCTTGTCATAAAATTCTTATTTACACAAGATAGGACGTTTGTATAGTCACGAAATGATATGAGATTTGAATCTGATTTCTTTCGCCACAGGTTCACATAGTTACTTCAAACGATAATTCTGAAAATTATCGATAAGTTCGCAGCAGTAGCATTTGGCAGGTACTATGTATTATATTAGTTAGCGACAGTTGTACACAATGGGTACATTAGTGATTTAAGAAATAAGGCGCAAATGAAGAAACAAAATTAAAACCTCTTTCCTTTAGATATATGAAAATGTGAAACAGAACTCCTGGGTAATACTTACAGGTCTTTCAGAGACGCACGATATGGCTGAAGCGAAGTGTTCGTGAGCACCACGATGCCGGCGTCTGTCACCGTTCTGCAACAAAGCAACGTAGTCCGCGCTCAATGAAGGGTCACACAAGCGAGATGAGACACACATCACTTGGCAAAGATGAAGAAAACTCTAAATGAAAAAATCGTGTTTTTGTGTGTTGGATATTAGTAATAAATTTCTCCCAGCACGTCCTGACTATAAACATCTCCTGCCGTAGCACGAAACACTTGCGGAAGGACACTGTATGCCACATCTGTAGATAAAATATCTGTGGTGGAGTAGCAGCAGTCATTCAGTTCTGAACACGATTGATCTGCGTCCAGTCGCGAAAACAAAAACGTTTGCAGTCGTATAATCTGTACACATTTTCTTTTCAGGTCAGCTGGAGTAAATTTGTAACTGTAAATGTCATAATAACTCCTAAAGAACCAGTCAGGTCGTCTGAAAATGACGTGTGCAGTATGTACAAACATGTCACGATGTTGAAAATGCCTTTGTGTTGTGCATTAAAGATACTTATGCAAATATTACCTTACGCTTGAACAGTAAAACAACACACTCACTGCTTCATAAATTTCTCCCCTTTGCTCACCTTTGAAACTGGCATCAGTTTGTACCACGCGCGTAAAAAATTTCCTCTGTTATTCCTCGTCAGCAATCATAAAGTTTGCAAAAAAGTAGTCACGATGCCATGGCCCCATATAAATAGTTGACTCAGTATGACGTATCCGCAAGCTCCACGTAGGATCGGAAAAGTCGTTTCACGGAATCACAAGAGCTACCGAGTTGTACCTATTGCTCACGAACACTCGGAAATTTAACAGAATTGTTCCAAATATTTAGTTCCATAGATGATTTTAAGACATATTTTAATGTACCTTACAGGTTACTAAAGAAAGTCCTTTGTATTCATGTGTACATGACACACACAGATAAGTAAAAACAAGGGAAACATGTAACAATTACTTCACTTATTATTTTAATCTACATTGATATACGTTTCAGTATAAATATTCATGTTTTGCCGACTTTCGAGAAGAGATATTGGCGTATAGATTCTAAAACGCACTTTTATTGTCATACTTTCTACACTACTAGGCATGCAATTACTTCCACCGTGGCATAATCCGCCCCTTTTGGTTCAAACACAAATTCAAACAAAAATAATCAAGTTACGTTTATCTTCCAGAGATTATAGACGCGATTATTCCGTTTGAGCCGTGATGGACTAATTATAAAATATTATGCAAGAGAATTTTTATGAGGAATAATAATTTCAATAATCACTGGGTGAAAATATGACATTGATCTCTGTAATTTGAAGTCGTTATTTACTGTTAAGTGGCTAATTGCGGCGCACGAAAGTGATTGCGTATTTCGTCAGTCTACTAATTAACTGCGACCATCTATAAGTGGAACAAAGTTGCCGCATGGCGTTTGGACAGAAGAGGGGGAGGGGGAAGGGAGTACATCTGCATAGTTTTCCAATATGCGTGTCCATTGTGATGACCGCTACATCGCATTGTTCGCTTGCAGGACAGCGGAAGCACTGAGGTTTTACATTACTGATAGTAATATAAATTACTTTATACAAGGCGTGAAAGTATACACACTTTGTTAATGAGTTCGATATTTGAACTGGAAGGTGACTGTGATGACATATTGAATTATTTTTTCTGGTATTTGCAATGCCACTTTAGTGAATCGTCTTTCATAAAATGGTCCAAAGCGTTTTAGCCCGAGCATCACTTTATTATTCATTTGGTATCAGGCAGCCAACGACCATTAATCTAGCTAAAGGTTAAATAACAGATACATAATACAAAGCATAAATTGATGACAATAACAGTGACAAAAGTACAACAACAACGTTGTATCGACACAAATATAAATAAAGATATATGTATACATTTAACGAAGGTGTTGAACGTGCTCAGTATCAGTTTTACATGAGAGTACAGCAAGTTAATGCGGAAAACGATAAATTACAAGCACTAGAAGTACAACGGCTCAGCGCCTAAAATGAAATAACTGCACATATAAATTACATACTAACATATTCTACGAGGTTTCGTGATTGCAGCCGGATGATGTTGACATCTTGCCACAATATTTCGACCGGGAACCTTTCATCCAACTTCAGGTTAGTGTCCTCCACAGGAGACTGCTAGTTCACGGTGTCAGGTTTATACCAAAGATTGGCGCGGAGACAAACGCGCATTGGCAGCCGTCACAGGAGCGTCCTCTATTGATATCAGCGCCCTCTGCAAATACCGTTCCATCTCTGGCGAAAAGATGAATCTACACGTCCGCTCTCTTTCGGCGGAGCTAAAAACAAACGTCAGATGTCACCAGACGTTTCATTGTCGACAAAATCTTTTCTCTCTGAAGAAATTAAAGGGATCATCGGGTTACAATCCATGTCTACTTGAAAGCCGCTGTCCTGATTTATAATATCTTCGGCCAGGAGTATTTTCATAGATTCTTTAATTACTGAACCTAAAAATGTTCTCGCCGGGCCCAGATTTTCGTGGCGGAATGATCCATAGAGTGTCTTATGGTAAAACAATGCTCAGCTACGACCGACTTACTGGACTGCGAAAGGCGAGTGCGGCGCTCATGTTCAACGCAACTTTCACGTACTTTGCGAATCGTCTATGTAAGCATTGCCAGACTGGCAAGTAATTTTATAAATTCCGGCCTTCTGCAGTCCCATAGTCCTTTACCGAACCGAGAACAGCACTAATCTTCGCCGGCAGCCGGAAGATTACTTTAACTGGATGTTTCCTTAGGATCCTGCCTACCTTAGACGAAATATTGCCGACGTGTGGAAGGAACCCCAGGACTTGAACAGCTTCTTATCTTCTTGATGTTATGGATGGTCACGTTTTCTTCCTCCTTATCGCTGTACTAATCTGATGTGGAGGGCAACCATTATTTTTGAACACCGAATGTGGATGTTCTAACTCCTTTGTAAGGCTGTCTCCGTCAGAAACAACATGTGCCCCGCGCACCAACCTTCCAACCTTCTAAGGGCGACGGTAGTTTTTCAAAGGTGGTGGCAGCTCGACACTTGCAGACAGAGGTCCGCGAGTGTGGGCTTAAGGCAGACGGAATGCCCATATGATCCACTCATATTCCTACTAACCAAGACGACCAAAAACGGTAAGCAACTATCCTTCTCTGTTTCCATCGTAAACTGGATGTTCCGGTGGAGTGAATCCAGTTGAACGTGACCGTTCTTCACCATGGGGCCACGCGCATTGGCACCCGTCACAGGAGCGTCCTCTATTGATATCAGCGCCCTCTGCAAATACTGTCCTATCTTTGGAGAAAAGATGAAACTACACTTCCGCCCTCTATCGGAACGCGCACTGGCAGAGCTAAAAATAAACGTCAGATGTCGCCAGACGTTTTATTGTCAACAAAATCTTTTCTCTCTAAAAAAATTAAAGAGATCATCGGTGTAAGACTCTCGGTTTAAGTTCTGAAGAATCAAGTCCACTTTCCTGAAAGTCTTCCATAAGAATACTTTGCTGCCAGGGAAAAAAAGGGTTTACCCATGGCCACACACTCAGCTAACTCTATATATTCATTGTTAAATAAAAAGTGAGTTGAGGAACGGACATGATGAAAAAGTGCTGTCATATCGGCCGTGAATTTATTGCTGATGAGTGAGAGAGTCCGTAATAGGATTATTAGTGAAATGTGAGCTGAGATGGTCACTAAACTGAAATTTGTCTAATTTCCTCAGGATGTCCTTTCACAGAGTATAGAACCCCACATTACCATAGTTAAGTCTTGGATCGAATTAAGGTCTTGTACAACGACAATAAATGGGTCGGATGAGAGCCCCACAAAAGTCGGCAGGCTGGTCGGATTTTATTTAATGCTTCTTCCACAGTGACTTACTCCATGGTTTATGTGAGGGACCCATGAAAATCGAGAATCAAAGACGACGCCCAAGAATCGAGATTGCGATGACACTGGGTAACATTCAATATCTAGGATCATTTTGTCGGAAATCTGTGCAGAGGAACGCTTGGTAAATATGACGAGATGTGGCTTATCAGCCGTCCGTTCGGCGACGGATTTTCACGTGGGACTTCGGAGAGCAACGTGCGCATCTCATTCTAAAATAGAAATAAGCTTCAGTTATAATCAACTTGTGCAAACATTCTGTGGCTTGTTCCGTGCTTATTAACCCTTGACTATTTACTGCATTTATCATTTTTATTTATGTCTTGGGCCACTGAAGGGATTACGGTTATTTCGGTTGTCATTTCGGTACGTTGGGGGTATAGGTTCTTTGCAGAAAACTACTTAATTTTAAAACGATACTCCTGTTTTTCCCAGTTTCACAATGAGAGCTTGACCCATTTGTACACTACTGGCCATTAAAATTGCTACACCAAGAAGAAATGCATATGATAAACTGGTATTCATTGGACAAATGTATTATATTAGAACTGACATGTGATTACATTTTCACGCAATTTCGGTACATAGATCCTGAGAAATCAGTACCCAGAATAACCACCTCTGGCCGTAATAACGGCCTTGATGCGCCTGGGTATTGAGTCAAACAGAGATTGGATGGATGGCTTTTACACGTACAGCTGCCCATGCAGCTTCAACATGATACCACAGTTCATCAACAGTAGTCATTGGCGTATTGTGACGAGCCTGTTGCTGGGCCAACATTGACCAGGCGTTTTCAATTGGTGAGAGATCTGGAGAATGTGCTGGCCAGGGCAGCAGTAGAACATTTTCTGTCTCCAGAAAGACCCGTACAGGACCTACGACATGCGGTCGTGCATTATCCTGTTGAAATGGAGCGTTTCGCAGGGATCGAATGAAGGGTACAGCCACGGGTCGTTACACATCTGAAATGTAACGTCCACTGTTCAAAGTGTCGTCAATGCGAACAAGAGGTGACCGAGACGTGTAACCAATGGCACCTCATACCATCACGCCGGGTGATACGCAAGTATGGTGACGACGAATACACGCTTCCAATTTACATTCACCTCGATGTCGCCAAACGCGGATGCGACAATCATTATGCTGTAAACAGAACCTGGATTCATCCGAAAAAAATGACGTTTTGCCATTCGTGTACATGTTCGTCGTTGAGTACACCATCGCAGGCGCTCCTGTCTGTGATGCAGCGTCAAGGGTAACTGCAGCCATGGTCTCCGAGCTGATAGTCCGTGCTGCTGCAAACATCGTCGAACTGCTCGTTCAGATGGTTGTTGTCTTGCAAACGTCCCTATCTGTTGACACAGGGATCGAGACGTGGCTTCACGATCCGTTACAGCCATGCGGATAAGATGCCTGTCATCACGACTGGTAGTGACACGAGGCCGTTGGGATCCAGCATGGCGTTCCGTATTACCCTCCTGAACCCCCCGATTCCATATTCTGCTAACAGTCATTGGATCTCGACCAGCGCGAGCAGCAATGTCGCGATACGATAAACCACAATCGCGATAGACTACAATCCGACCTTTATCAAAGTCGGAAACGTGTTGGTACGCATTCCTCCTCCTTACACGAGACATCACAACAACGTTTCACCAGGCAACGCCGGTCAACTGCTGTTTGTGTATGAGAAATCGGTTGGAAACATTCCTCATGTCAGCACGTTGTAGGTGTCGCCACCAGCGCCAGCCGTGTGTGAATGCTCTGAAAAGCTAATCTTTTGCATATCACAGCATCTTCTACCTGTCGGTTAAATTTCGCGTCTGTAGCACGTCGTCTTCGTGGTGTAGCAGATTTAATTTCCAGTAGTGTATGTTACCTTTATCATCTGCCGAAGCTTTTAAACGGTTGTGCCTATTGTACGAAATTTTGCAAATTACACAGCGTTGCACAAATAATGCATGCACCCTTTATCATGTGGAGTGCACGAAATACGAGGAGTGGTCAGTAAGTAATGCAACACTTTTTTTTGCAGGTTGGTTTCATTCCTGATTCCAAAACCCTGTATCTTTCCCACTCTTTTGGCTACAAAACTCTAATTTCCGACATAATTCCCATTCAATGCGACGGCCTTACGCCACCTTACTTGGATGACCTGTATGCCCCGCATGAAACCACTCTGCTACATCAACAACCTCCCTAACATCCAGGTACTGCTTCCCGGGAAGTGCACCCTTCGTTGGGCGAAACTGGTGGTCTTTCCTTGCTCTTTATGGTTCTCTCTAAGGAGAAGGGAACCCAGCTGGCACACGCCTTCGAGTACCCCAAGTAGTGGACGAGTGTGTCAGCACTAGCAACAGAGACGTGCAGTTGAGCAGCGAGGTGTTTGATTGTGATCCGTTGATCACCTAGCATGAGAATGTCCGCACGTTCCAACATTGCAGGTCTCTCAACTGTGTGTGGCGCGCAGGCACACGTGAGATCGGAAGAACTTGCGCTACCTCTTTGCGAACATGACGACTCACCGTGCTTTTGTTCACTGCCAGGTCTCCGCAGACGTTCCGCAAGCGCCTAGGAATATATGTGACGCTCTGGTTTTGCGCCAGAAGAAATTCAATGATAGCTGCCTGCTTGGGACGACCTCCTCTACAGACGCCATTTTGAAGGCTACGTATGGTGCCGCCGCCTATTGCAATTGCATGAAACTATAGGGGCCGAAGCGGGAATATTCCAATACGTTCCACAATAAATTCCTCATTTTTTTCAACTGAAATGGGCCAATAAATGTATGTGTTGCGTTACTTACTAAATGCTCCTCGTACATGTCACATGTGCTGTTTCGATACGTAATCGTAAGCGCGCTATAGCCTCTTCGCCTGTAGTTAAGAAACTGCTTGCTTTGTGTCATTAGCGCCCGTATAAAGTCCCACTTCTTTCACGCACTAATTTTTTGCGCAGTGCAATCAAACCATTATGACGAAATGATGAGGAGAAATGATGATGAGGACAAGACAAACAGCCAGTCCCCGGGCAGAGAAAATCTCCAACCCGGTCGGGAATCGAACCCGGGACCCCGTGCTCCAGAGGCAGTAACATTAGCCACTTTTCTTTATCTAATTTTGTTCTGTACTGTTCGTTGAATTTGTTCTTGGTGGACGTCCGACGACACCCGTTCAGGCTGTTCGTTGATCCTATCACTCAGTTTTTTTTTATTACAGAGGGTAGCTAAACCCTCTGACCGAACACGCTGAGCTGCCGTGCCGGCTATACTAGACCACAAACTGCTGACGTCTCGCCAGTGTCTTTTACTCATTTTGTTTGGAAGTACCAGTGCCTTTAACATGAACCACCGATGCTACGACAGCCCTTAATCAGTGCTTTCGTACCATCGGTGTCTTATGCTTAAGATACTGGTACTTCCAAACAACTTGAATGATGTACCTCGTCTCCTACCTTCCAAACTTGACAGAAGGTTCACAGGAAAGCTTCTGTAAAGTTTGGAAGGTAGGAGACGAGGTACTGGCAGAGTAAAGCTGTGAGGACGGGGCGTGATCGCTGTCTAAGGGCAAGTGGGACGGTCGTGTGGGACAGGTCTGCTCCGAGCAATTGCCGGAACTGAATATGATTTCGAGCGAGTACTTAGCGCTACGTAGTCAACTTATACTTCCGAGAAACATGTCACTAGGATTTCGTCGGTGACAGCCCTGCAACTTAATCTGTTATTTATGCCTACAGAATTCAAGAGGGAAGTACAGTTACTGAATCGTAGGCAGTGGCGACCGCTGCTGGACTTGCTTTGAGTGCAGATTACTGTGCAGACTGCAGCAACACTCGGAACTGTCCGCTCCGGCATAAGGAGCGTTATTTTATACGTTTTAGGTTTGAATTAATTTAATTTAATTCAATCGGTTTACCGGAGGCTAAATTACATCGCTAGAGGTTTCTGTCTCTTCATGTTTGAGGCCAGTTTTTAATGTATCAGTATTCTTGCTGTCATTGTGTGATTTAATTTTGTTTTCTGGATTAAATTACCAGCTTGTTGTTTTAGTGGAAGTCTTGTGGGCGTTGTTATTTAAAATTTAATTATACATTATTTTATGCATCCAGCCTGAGTCATTCCCATTTTACATAAGGCTAGGATTATACAATGATCAGCCACAACATTATGACAACTTACCTACTAGCCGGTGTGTTCACGTCTGACAAGGATAACAGTGGCGACGTGTCTTGGCATGGATGCAGTGAGGCATTGGTAGGTTTCTGGAGGGACTTGGCACTATGTCAACACACGCAAGTCAAGTAATTCCCGTAAATACCAGGGAGGGAGGGATACCCCTGACACCACGTTCAATCACATCCCAAGTACGTTCGATCGGGTTCAGATGTGGCGAGTTCGTGGGTCAGCAAATCGATTGGAGCACACCACTTCGTTCCTGGAACCACTCCATCACACTCCTGACCTTGTGACACGGCGTATTATCTTGGTGAAAAATAGCACAGCCGTTGGGAATGGGAAATACACTACTGACCATTAAAATTGCTACACCAAGAAAAAATGCAGATGATAAACGATTAATCATTGCACAGATATATTAAACTAGAACTGACATGTGATTACATTCTCACGCAATTAGGATGCATAGATCCTGAGAAATCAGTACCCAGAACAACCACCTATGGCCATAACAACGGCCTTGATACGCCTGGGCATTGAGTCAAACAGAGCTTGGATGGATGGCGTGTACAGGTACAGCTGCCCATGGAGCTTCAACACGATACCACAGTTCATCAAGAATAGTGACTGGCGTATTGTGACGAGCCAGTTGCTCGGCCACCATTGGCCAGACGTTTTCAATTGGTGAGAGATCTGGGGAATGTGCTGGCCAGAAAGGCCCGTACAGGACCTGCAACATGCGGTCGTGCATTATCCTGCTGAAATGTAGGGTTTCGCAGGCATCGAATGAAGGTTAGAGCCACGGGTCGTAACACATCTGAAATGTAACGTCCACTGTTCAAATTGCCGCCAACGCTAACAAGACCGAGACGTGTAACCAATGGCACCCCATACCATCACGCCAGGTGATACGCCAGTATAGCGATGACGAATACGCGCTTCCAATGTGCGTTCACCGCGATGTCGTCAAACACGGATGCGACCATCATGATGCTGTAAACAGAACCTGGATTCATCCGAGAAAATGACGTTTTGCCTTTCGTGCACTCAGGTTCGTCGTTGAGTACACCATCGCAGGCGCTCCTGTCTGTGATGCAGCGTCAAGGGTAACCGCAGCCATGGTCTCCGAGATGATAGTCCATGCTGATACAAACGTCGTCGAACTGTTCGTGCAGATTGTTGTTGTACTGCGCATCTATTGACTCAGAGATCGAGACGTTTCTGCACTATCCGTTGTAACCATGCGAATAAGATGCCTGGCATCTCGACTGATAGTCATACGAGGCCGTTGGGCTCCAGCACGGCGTTCCGTATTACCCTCCTGAACCCACCGATTCCATATTCTGCTAACAGTCATTGGCTCTCGACCAACGCGAGCGCCAATGTCGCGATATGATAAACCGCAATCGCGATAGGCTACAATCCGACCTTTATCAAAGTCGGAAACGTGATGGTACGCATTTATACTCCTTACGCGAGGCATCACAACAACGTTTCACCAGGTAACGCCGGTCAACTGCTGGTTTCACCAGGTAACGCCGGTCAATTGCTGTTTGTGTATGAGAAATCGGTTGGAAACTTTCCTCATGTCAGCACGTTGTAGGTGTCGCCACCGGCGCCAACCTTGTGTGAATGCTCTGAAAAGTTAATCATTTGCATATCACAGCATCTTCTTCGTGATGGTGAAATTTCGCGTCTCTTGCACGTCATCTTCGTGGTGTAGCGATTTTAGTGGCGAGTAGTGTATGATCGTCATGAAGGAGTGGATGTGGTCTGCAAGCAGTATACGATATTCCTTGGGCGTCAACGTGCCTTGCATGATCTGCACTGGACCTATGGATGCCTAAGTGAATGTTCTCCAGCGGGTAATGGAGCCGCCACCAGGCTGTCTCCGTCCCGCAGTATTGGTGTCAAAGAGGTCCTACATTGGTTTATGCGGTTTTCCCAAGCAGTGTTGCTTGTCTGTTAGCACTGACAACTGTACGCAAAAGTCACTGCGCCGGGTCGTTAAGTGGAAGCCCTCGACCACTGCGTCGTCCGTGGTGAGACGTAACGCCTGAAATTTGGTATCCTCGAAACACTCTTGACTCTGTGGATATCGGATTATTGGATTCTCTAACGATTTTCGAAATAGAGTGTACCGTGCGTCTACCTCCAATTACCATTCGAGCGTTCAAAGTCTGTTAATTTCCCTTGTTCCGCCATAATCACGTAGCAAACTTTTCCATATGAATCATCTGAGTACAAATAACAGCTCCGCAAATGCATAGCTCTTTTATACCATATATACGCGATACTACCGCCATCATGACTTTCGTCACCTCACTGTTTATTTGGTGAGACATGAAGTCTGTTGCTCAATGAGTTTCTTTCTGTAACATTAGATCTGAGAGACGAACGGTAGAAAACACCGAAAGGCAAGAGAAGTAAAATCTTTCTGTGATGGATATTGCTAAATAATTACTTCTAATCTCTCAGTGACTTATTTTTGAATTGTGGTTCAATACAGCTGTTCGATGTACAGTGTCAAACATTTACTTTAACTATAGTACTAATTTTTGGATTGAGTCTCCTTTGTTATAAAATCTGACGAAAAATGAGAAAAATATCTAATCAATTCGTACATCAAGCCTCTAAAGTTGATAATTATGGTGTCACAGCTCATCTGGTCTAAATTGCCTACCACAACTTACTGTAATGCAAATATAAATATTTTTTCCTATTATACGTATTTCTATGTTCACTGAAATAACATTACTATACAAATCAACATTCGAGTTTTACGCAGAATATCAATAGCGTTTCGGCAGGGTGGAAGTGTTAGCAACAACATTACATAGTCGTCAAAGAAACTTCGTGTCAGGTGGACAGTGGGCCCCCTTATGAGTGACAAACGACGCTCAGTATCTCCGTACCGACCTCCAAGAGCCGCAGTTCCCGCCACGGAGAAAAGTGCAGTACGTGTTTTACTGCTGTTTTACGACACAAAACGATCGAACAGTTTGCCGATCGTTGGTCGCGGCACTCTCTATAAGTCGGTTAGATGTTTTATAGCAGTCACCTCCAGTGCCAATAACACTTCTCGAAAATATCGCGATAAGTAAGATAGTAATGCTTCACATTTTATTTCATGTTTCCGGAGGTTTATTTGCGAAAACTTTGCAGGACACGTGATGTATAGAAGAAATGATATGGAATACTTAAAAGGCTCAAAAAATAATCATGTATTGAAGACTTCACGACTTAGAATTCTCTCATGATGCACGGTATGCTTTTTGACCAGTACCTCTGTTTACCTGCTATTTCATCTCCCTGTCCTCCTTATCGCGTGACAATGCCAAAATCAAGCAAAGGAAAGCAGGAAGATTAATTGTGCCACATATGACGAGGACATCTGAGACGGAGGACAAGTTCAGTTGGAGCCAAAATGTGAAAGGAAAGCTGCCATATACTTTACAAAGAAATAACCAGGAATTCGCCTATGTCTACGATTGTTCAGAGGATCCAGGGGAGCCAGTAACACAACGAACCTAGCCATGCTAGCTGCGTGTCGGGTTTCATACCCATGCATTCACAAAGGATTCTAAGAAGGTCACCCTGAATGACTGATATTCCTTACGTTTTGGTGCTGATTACAGGCCCATTCTTAATAACTGGTAAACTTATTATCGAGTTATTAATTAAATTTAGACGTTCCCTAAACTTTAAATTCAAATTAACCCCTTGATAAGAAACTTAAAGAGAACAGGGACCACAATAGACAGTTTTGTGACCTTCTGTAGAACAATATTGTGGAAACTGAATACGGATGCAGTCATTCTGAGATGATTTAATTAATTGCTGAAGATGACGGCAATTTCTGTTCCTCCAGTCCCGACAGGTATTCCTTGGCCACTGCTCTTCTCCACACTAGGTACTAAGCCCGTTTTTGAGGTAGGAAGTTCACTGGAGAGTGGGCACTCTGAAAGCACAAAACCTCAGAGCTCAGGCAGCCCTCTCTCATCTTCTGCTAGATTCACTACTGACAAAAGATTGCAGCCAGTCGAACGCGACTCAGGTCTCCTCTTCGTGCTTTGTGCCTGAGTCAGATCACAGTTTGCCAATTCATCATCTTCACCAGATGGTAATAACAACACTCGCGTACAGGCATCATCGTTTTCGCTCTGAGAGTGTGACTGTGGCACACTGTTGGCGTGAGACAACATCTTCAGCCACGTGTTAAGAAGATAAAATCACCTGTCCTTTTATCACCTCGATCGTTATCTCATACTCCTCTCTCCCAGGCATGTTAGAATTCCCACATAAAGTCGACTCTTTCCACAACACTAGTAGTAGTCCAGTGAAACTGTCAGAAAAAAAAGCCTGTACCTTGCAAAAGGTGGTGTAGAAGATTTTTATTTTTATAACTCGTTCATATTGTTGGAAAGGTTAGAAAACTAAATTTCGCCCACAAAATTTCTCTTGGGAAAACTTTCTGCAGTCAAAAAACGTCGAAAATTTTGGCCTTTTTTCAGTTTTTTCAAAATATCTCAGTTTCAATTGCTCCTATCGCTTTGACGTCTAGTTTCTTATTTAAAGAGCACAACATTCTCTACAAATTTTATTCTTACAATTTTTTTCTACTCTCAGTATCTAAGGCGCTACAGCGCGTCAAAAAATACCAATTTTTCAAATTTCGAGCAAAGAATAGTTGGTGACAATTTTCACGATGTTAAGTTCCGTAGAAAAGATAAAGTTGTGAGTCTCCTTTCTGCGTTCAATTCCGTAAAAGCTGGGAGCACTAAAATTACTCCTGTCGATCCTTTAACTCTTTTCCAAAGGATGTGTTTAATGAAACAAAGTGAAGAAGAGTAAAAAGCCTTTCTGAAATATGGACTTGCTCCTTACCCAATGTCCCTGTTCTCAGAAAAAGACATGCGAAAAAGAACAAAATCTTCATTCTACAATGCCTTCGTTCCAGTGGAAGATGTGAAGTCAGGTGGACCGAGTAAATTTTTTGTCATTGATGGAGGGTACCTTATCCACAAAGTGACAGACACGAAATGTTTGCTTCAAGTCAATAGTCCAAAGCTATGTTTCTTACCTGCAACGTCATTTTGGATCTCAATTTGCTATTGTATTTGATGGGTATCTATGTGAGGGAGACAAATGCAGTACAAAGAGTGCTGAGAGGATTCGTAGGTCCAAACAACATTCTTCGGTTGACGTTGTGGTTGAATCAGAGATGGTGAACCAAGTCCCTCAGGACAAGTTCTTGTACAACGAACGAAACAAGATGCGTTTGATCACACTTCTTAAAATGGAATTTCTGAAGTGTAGCACTGAAGTGCGTGCACCAGGCACAAGAAGATGCTGACGTTATAATTGTAACATCTGCCATTTCAAGAACCAAAGATTTTGGAAGTGTTGTCATTGTAGGAGAAGATGTTGACCTGCTTGTGCTCATGACCGGTTTGGGGCAAGGTATTGAAAACTTATTTTTCTTAAAGACAGGAAGAGGAAATGCAGAATACAAGTGGTTTTCCACTGCATCTTACAAGTTTGACAGTGAATATATTCTGTTCACTCACGTCTTTAGCGGATGTGTTACAACATCCGCTTTTTTTGGTCAAGGAAAATTTAAGTGCTGCAATATTGTGCGAAAAATGAAGACCTAACCTCAGCGCTTTGCACGTTCAATATACCACATGCTACCCGTGAAGAAATAATAACTGCACGAGAACAGGTTACTATCGCATTGTATAGTGGAGGTGTCAGCAGTTCCCACACACTAGACCATTTGCGCTACCAGCTATTCGCCAAGTCTGCCACAAAAAGCAAACTGAATCTTGCACGGTTGCCACCTACACAAGATGCTGCACAACATCATTCGTTGCGGACTTACCAACAAGTCCAAAGTTGGATGGGAAACTGGGAACCTCCTGAGAAATGGGGCTGGAATCACAGTGACCACCGTCCAATACCCGTTATAATGAGCCAAGATCCAGCGCCTGAAGCACTTCTTCACATTGTTTCATGCTCATGCAAGCTGAACTGTGGCGAAGCGTGTTCCTGCAGAAAAGTGGATTTGAAATGTTCTTCAATTTGCAAGAAATGTATTGGGGTCAACTGTGAAAACGTGCCAAAATTTTTATATGAAGACAGTGAAGAAGATGTTATGGAGGATGTTGAGGAAACCGCTGACGAAACCAACGAACTTGCTGAGGCTGACTCGCTGTTTAAAGAAGAGGTCAATCTGGGATCAGCTCAGACCCTGAATCCGTAACTCAATGTATTTCTGTGACACTGAGGAACCTGGCCCATCAAAACGTTGGAAGTGATGCTCATATCTGTCTCAAGTGCGCTTAAGTGCAATATTACAAGTATTACACACCCAGAACTGTCAGCATTTTTTAGTAACTGACAATGTATTTTAATTGTAATAAAGCTACTTATTTTCAATGTCAACTGTGTGGCTTTTATACACAAGAATAATTACCTACCTCATTAGGTTGCCTATTGCAGCTAATAATAGTGCAGTTTCCTAAGACAATTTATTTTGTGTGCATGTGTCTATGTGTGCGTGTGCGTGTGTGTGTGTGTGTGTGTGTGTGTGTGTGTGTGTGTGTGTGTGTGTGTGTGTGTGTGTGTGTGTTTATATCTCTTAATGATGTATTTTTATATTTATAGTTTTACAAATACCAGGGTTGAGGTAGCCCATAGTGAACTTCAGGTAGTGATGTAAGAATCACAATAGCTGGGTGCCCAGCAATCCTCATGTTGCATACAGAGACATTGAATACCTGAAAGTGAGGTGGTAAATTACAACTTATAACGTGATGAATAATGTATTTATACTACACAAACAGAAACTGAAAAAATAGTGTTCAAAAATAAGATATCTTGCCACTATGCTCAAAATTTGAAAAATTGGTATTTTTTGAGGCGCTGTAGCGCCTTAGATATTGGGAGTAGATAAAAATGGCAAGAATCAAATTTGTAGACAATTTTGTGCTCTTTAAAAAAGGAACTAGACGTTAAAGCGATAAGAACAAATTAAACTATTTTGAAAAACTGAAAAAAGTCTGAAATTTTCGAAGTTTTTTGACTGCAGAAAGTTTTCCCAACAGAAATTTTGTTGGCAAAACTCGGTTTTCTAATCTTTACAACCATATGAACGAGTTGAAAAAATAAACTCTTCTGCCCCACCTTTTGCAAGGTATATCTACTATTTGACTGGACTATAGCGCAGGGGGCTTTTAACACGTTACAGTATTGTATGAGTTGATCGGGTGACTAGTTCAAATAATTCACACCTTATCCTGATCAGCCAATCATAGATAATACAGAAATTGTGGAACAAGTAAATGTAGGTATTTATTAATGAAGTGTATTATATATTTTGAATAGTAGTGACAAATGTTAGTCTCACTGTAAAAAATCGATATCATTATATGCAGTACAGTTGGTAATAAAAATATTGAAAGCAGATATTGCCTTTTTCAGATTAATTTTATTTTTTTAAACAATTCTTTATTTTAAAAAACTTCGTTGGATATAAGGTTAGTAGTTATATGTATTTATAATTCACTTTTTGGTTGTATGTGTCTTTAGCCCAAACAGACATCACTGAGCGTGCGAACTCGTAAAAAAGCCACGTATAAATGTCCGTCCGAAAAAACAGGTTTTTGTAATTACAATCCTGAGATGTGTCTGACCATGTCCTTCGTTAATAGTCATAGCGAAGACTACTTTTATTTAGAACTATTTTCTTATCACTTGGAAAGGCGTGATTGAATGAGAGGAGCCACGATAACGCGGGAAGAGAACACAGTTTCATCGGAGTCAATGCATTTAGCAGTGCTTGTGTACTCTCTTACGTGAGCTACAACTGAGTAGTCCAGATGCAAAAGCTACTAACTGCATGATAAGCGGAACTGAGATAATCGCAAAAAACTCGTCCCATCCAAACTGTTAAAGACTTCAGTTCTTTTAAAAAATGAGTAAAAATAATTAATTACAAATAAGTAAAACAATAATTAATTACTCCGTATTAATGGTTGAAACCTACGATTAAGTTTTATCCGTTAAAATCTGAAGCGAAATATTGACTTAGCGATTTTTACACCCGATTTATGCAGTTAACAGGTTTTGCAAATATATCGAGCTACATCCGGTGATATTTCAGGAAAGACAAAAGGATGGAATTTAATTTTTGCGAATACACGTTTAAATTTCAAAGAGTAATCTGAAACTTCTACGAAATTAGTGTATAAATACAAGAAGGTAACATTAGTTTGCCATGAAAAACTGTCTTATGTAACGTAAAAAAAGAGAACAGAAATGGAAGTTCAACATTAGGGTTTTTTTAAAAAAAAATACATCATTGTACTTTCGACATCACAAGCTATACTAGACAATAAAATAAGTTCCAAATTGACTCTTAGTATAACATCGATAAAATTTTATAGAATGATAAAACTGGCAATAAAAGTTGCATCTTAATTAAAACAGCAACAAAAAGTTGAAGGAAATGAAACTGGCTGAAAATTGGTTTTAAGTGACATTGACGTCAACACTCTCCATCAACTCATAATCGCTTCCGGCTTCTTCCTCGTTCTGAGGGTTGGCAGTTGTTGTTGTTGTCTTCAGTCCTGAGACTGGTTTGATGCAGCTCTCCATGCTACTCTATCCTGTGCAAGCTTCTTCATCTCCCAGTACCTACTGCAACCTACATCTTTTTGAATCTGCTTAGTGTATTCATCTCTTGGTCTCCCCCTACGATTTTTACCCTCCACATTGCCCTCCAATACTAAATTGGTGATCCCTTGATGCCTCAGAACATGTCCTACCAACCGATCCCTTCTTCTGGTCAAGTTGTGCCACAAACTTCTCTTCTCCCCAATCCTATTCAATACTTTCTCATTAGTTATGTGATCCACCCATCTAATCTTCAGCATTCTTCTGTAGCACCACATTTCGAAAGCTTCTATTCTCTTCTTGTCCAAACTATTTACCGTCCATGTTTCACTTCCATACATGGCTACACTCCATATAAATACTTTCAGAAATTACTTCCTGACACTTAAATCTATACTCGATGTTAACAAATTTCTCTTCTTCAGAAACGCTTTCCTTGCCATTGCCAGTCTACATTTTATATCCTCTCTACTTCGACCATCATCAGTTATTTTGCTCCCCAAATAGCAAAACTCCTTTACTACTTTAAGTGTCTCATTTCCTAATCTAATTCCCTCAGCATCACGCGACTTAATTCGACTACATTCCATTATCCTCGTTTTGCTTTTGTTGATGTATCAGGAGCCAATTTAGGAGTGCCCTGATACTCATCCAACTCCTCGGTGTAGAAATTGAGGTCGTCGTTGTTCACCCAATCTTCACCAGAGTGGAGCTCCAAAATGTTTTTGACATCTCCGCGTTTCGCTTCTGAAATTTCTACACCTGCTGCCGTTCCCTTTGCTGAAATTTTTTCCCATTTCAGAATGCTCCTCCCCTCTCCAGCTTCAAAATTGTAGAATGGCTCTCCACGAACTAGGCAAATCTCCTTCTAGTTTTTGCTTTCGTGAAAATGATTTTTTTTTAAATCTGGAAATGCCACTTACCAGTCATTTTCCCTAAGCCTTCTGCGTAGAACATAGCAATTATCGTCAATATGGGTTTCATAACACTTTTCATGTTCTTACCTTTCTGTTTGGAAACATTTATTTTCCATTGATGAGGACGTCGCTTTTTCTTTTTCCGGGATGAACCGTCGTCCTCGGTCTCGTTCTAGTCTTTTCAGCCACTACTACAGGTTCGATTTCTTTCAGTATTGATGATGAGTCCCATACTTCTTTACAGAGAGTAGGGGAGCGACGCGGGAGACCCGCGCCGCCTTACTAGGCAAGGTCTTAGTGGAGGTGGTTTGCCATTGCCTTCCTCCGACCGTAATGGGGATGAATGATGATGATGAAGTCGACGCAACAACACCCAGTCATCTCGAGGCAGGAAAAATCCCTGACCCCGCCAGGAATCGAACCCGGGACCCTTTGCTCGGGAAGCGAGAACCCTACCGTGAGACCACGAGCTACTGTACTACTATTTCAATTACTCCCACTTCGTCTGTACCTTATTCGGCATTTAAACCGTCCACAAAAGAACTTATTTTCTCCAAAATACTCACTCAAATACGTCAACACACATCCTGCTGATCAGCTGAACTGTGCTTACCGATGTGTATTCGACAATGCATCGGCAGCGAGAGCTTTATTAACTGTTGCGTACGCGTTCGGTACAGCGCAGCCAACCGAGCTCTCAATAAGAAAAATATTCCTCCTAATCCTAACAAACTTAAATTTAGCTTTGAATTTCAAGATTGGTAAGTCTGATGTCAACTGGCGTGCTTTGCATCCGGACACTGCAAGCGACCGCCATGTCTGTTGAACTTGAATGTTTTGCAAAAGTTGAACATTTAGAGCGCTTTGCACCGAAAGACAACGTGCAGTTAGCAACTTTTGCAACCGAACACGATTTTCTTCGGCCATTTTAAACGGTTTGTTGCGGATTTTGCGTCCTAAAACCTCTTTTATTGCTCAGGCGCTGAGAAAATCAATACGGCAATGTGCTCAACTTCAAATCGACAAAAATGCATTTAGCGGCTTTTGCATCTGGGATATTCAACTAATCTTGTACCGTTAAATAACCTCTGCTTGGTATTAAGATTTCCTTAAAAGCAATTGATAAGGTAGTAGACCGAATGGATCTAAAGAATTCAAGAATTATTTGGGGTAAAGGTGGATGCTGTATATTTCCTTAAGTTGAACAGGTTCAGAACTGAGGTAAAAATTGAAAATGATGGTATGGTATTGTTGGCCGAGAGGCCACATTAGGGGGAGTTCGGCCACCGTATTGCAAGTCCTTTGTAGGTGACGCCACATCGGACGAAAATGATGATGGACACATAACACCCAGTCCCTTGCCGGGAATCGAACCCGGCCCCCTGCGTGGTAAGCGGTAACTCTACCACTAGCTTTGCCACTCCAGGTAACAAATTGGAAATGACACACTCGTTATTTGCAGTACAATCATGAATTTGTTGGCTCAGAATCGCATTGAACTGCAAAACATTTTGTTCATTGATTTCTGTGCCATGGAATGTAACAAACTATCGTAATTACAATAACAATGTTTAGGAATTTTGATCATTTCGTTAAAGTAATCTGATTTTTTAAGTCACTGTTACCCAATTTACGTCAACATTCAGTGAAAGGTGGATCAATCTTTGATCTCGTACTCTAAGTCAACTAACGAATTTTAATATGAGACCTTGAGGGTGATCGTGTAACTGTGAATTCGATAATGGCTATTCTATAACTGTGTGTAACGACGGGTAATACTAGAGGGAAGTCTCCACCTAACAGAATTATTTTCTATCCATAAGGGAGATTATTATTCATGATATCCGTTGAAAGTCGATCGACAACGCATAGCGGGTCTTCGGGAACCACTGAAATCTCGTCGCAAACCATGTGATCGGAGTCACGGAGAAGCAGTCAGTCCTTGATATCACTGCGGTCTGATGAGACAGAGGTGTCCGAGACGAGTACAGGTAGTTTGAAAATCGAATATGATATGCGTCTCCGTGGTAGGAGATTGGCAGCAATGGCTGTTCATGCAGCTGGTGAAGCAATCTTGTTTTTCTGCTCGTAAAATGTGACACAAAGTTTTGTTGCTTCAGCTATTGCCTCCCGTTCTTCATTCAGCTTTACTTTAGCTGCCTTGCCGTTCGTACATTCTTCCTCTACGCTGTAGGCTTCCGTTGTGTGTTGTGCGACCGAAGTAACAGCGGTCGGCAGGTTGAATTTTTCACCAGATTTCCCATGATATTTAAAAACATTCTGTTGTAGCAGTATGACGTTGTAGGCTTCAGGTGGCATGCGCTGTCTCTGAAAATCTTAAAATGCATCCTGTTAGTATTAGCAAATACGACTGAATAAAAATGTTTTGAAAATAAAGTTTATAACGAAAACAACAACGTCCAACTAATTGTGAATTTGTCGTCAATAATAGTGAGTGAAATATTGAAAATGATGTCTTAGTCCTCAATTTTTATGAATGAATGTGAGACACATGGCGTAATGGCCAAACAAAAAAACACCTTTGAGAAATAACATATATCATAATCATGATTCCTGTATTGATTGACTGATATATCTGTCAATGTCCCCCTAGTATCTAAGCAATATTAAAACATCAGCGAAGCCTGCCCACAGCTCTGTGTTTTCGAATTGTGACAGAAAGTACGTCATTGTTAATCTTTAACCTGTTTAATTTTTGTTGCTTTCTCTATACGCTTTCTCATACGGTCTCATAGTTAATTGGGACATTCTGTAAGCAGGGACAACTTCGGCTGTCATCCCCATTCGAGATGTACCTTTGTCAAGTGATTTTAAACGTTCAAGTGTGGTGAACCGGTGCGACTTTTACTCTAACAAGGAGACGTCCGCATTGGTGCAATCGCCTTTTTGAAACTGTCTATACGATGATGTAGGTTAAGATCCCAGGTATCACACACCGCAGCCTTTCACCCTGGTGGGCCTTCGATTGCCAGTAATTGATGAAAAAAAAATGGTTCAGGAGCTTGTGTGCACTCAATAAAAGAGTTGTACCATATACTACGATTGTGTGGTGTAAAGGGCAGGATAACAGTTTGATGTAGAAGAGATTTTGAGTTCGAAAACTTGGATCAGTGTTTTTGAATTTTTTTTCTTAAGTCTTTATCGAAATTACTTCGATCATTAATTTTATTCAATTAATTGGTTTAGATGTTATTTTTGTGACCATTCTTTTGGCACATTATTTTAACCACCATATGAAGATTTCATTTTTTCTTTATATCGTTATTTTCCCAATCGGAATTTTTGCGAATATGATTTCAATTACACTTATCTACCACAATATTCAATTTTTGAAATTTCCGATCTATCAGCCAAAAACAAGAGGCGAAACAATCTATTTATGTTTTTGAAATGATATGAAAAATGTATTTTTGTTACCAAGTGTGCAACTTTTGCACAGTAATTATCATAAATACGTTTAAAACATAACGTAAGTACCCATTGCACCATGGACAAAATAAAGCAGAAGAAAACTTAAATGAAAGCGGGTTTGTAAGTAAAACGAAATTTCAGTAAAATGAGAAATAGATGTAGTGAACGCAATATCGTGAAAGAAAACACAGGGTGATAAAACAAAAGAAATTAAATCGAAATTAATACATAAAACTGACTAAAAATACATGAATAACGATTTCAGTCAGAGAATAAATGATAGGAAGTAACATGAGAACACGTGAAAAATTTGAAATTATTACTAAAATTACGTGGCAAAGGAATGGAATTAAAAAATGACATTTAAGTCAATTAATTGAATAGAAACGACTATCGAAGTCATTTCGATAAAGATTTAAAACTAAAACGAAAACTTATTCCACCTGATGAGATTTGAATCAAGAACATCGCACATGTGAAAACTCTTATGTTATCCATCACACCATGCAACTACACTTATACTGCGGCTTCTTTAATGCTACTGACTTTCACACAGAATTCCGAATTTGTTCCTCAATTACTCGTAAAAAATGGCCCATCAATGTGGATGGCTGCAGTGTCTGACACCTAGGGTCTTACCCCACACCACCGTATAGACAGTTGCAAAAAGACGATCGCAGCGCTGGGGACCTGTCCTTGTGAGGTAGATATCGTTATGGAGAGACTGTGTGTGAAGGACATATCTTAAAGTGCTCTTGATTTATGTTGTCAAATATTTGCTGGAATGCAAATTTAGTGATCCTGACTTTTGGTCGGTGTTAAGTACAGGGTGCACAGTGTACTGATACAAACTCACAGTGTTTGTTTAGATAAATAAACGTTCCTCCCCTATTCTGTCCTACAACATACTGACTGATTGTCCTAGGTGCCATGCCTCCTTGTAGTACAGTTGCTTCCAAACATCACAATTTTGTATAAAAACACATGAAACCGTCAAACAACGATACTTTATTGTCTAGGTACAAATAAAAACATAATCCAATTGACATTTACTATTTTCAATGCATAATTCAATGATACCGAGACAATATTCATTTTAAAAGCATAAGACCACACCTGAAAAGGGGTTTAACACTTCTTTAGGTACAAATTTTACTGATTTCGGTACGTTATTTGCTAATTTCACAAAAAATTCAGTGAATTACTGTACATATTTCGCCTGTCATCATTTAGAAACCCTATCGTGGTGTCTGATGTTAAATATGCACTATAAAACAGATATTGATGCGGGAACCATTTGGGGAAATTTAGTGTACAAGTGCAGTACTGACCACAGCCCTCATAGAAAATATCATACCTTCCCCATCATAGTGATAGCTATGCCTCGACTTGTAAATAAGAATAGGTGTGCTTCATTCTCAAATGTTGTTGCTACATAGCTGGTACACGTGCCTCTAGCAAGTGGAAGCTGCACTCTACCACTCTGTCCGAACACAGACAGATGCTGGAAATAGTTTTCCCACTACAGAGAACACCAACTGTGGTGGGGCACAGAGCCCTTATCGGGTGAGAGCCGTGAGATGTCCACTTGCGTTTCTTACTGAATGCCTGCCAGTTCATATATGTTACTACTGCAGGTGAAAGCAGCGTACCTACAGCTGTGAATTGGGGGCTGTGTGATGTCATGCGGTGCGCTTCGAGCAATACTGGTGCTGGCCACTGCTGTGGCACACGACCAGGACAGCACAACACAGTACAGAGATGTGCGAGTGATTCTGCACGAGCCAGCTCCCACAATTTGACTGCCGTTCGGCAAGGCCTGGTATGGAAGTAGCGGTGTCTAAATGAAGACGCAAGTGACTACCTCTCCCATTCTCTTTCCCTCCCCCCCTCCCCATCCTCCACCACATATGACTTTTGATAACTGGCAAACTTCGTACCATTTTAAATTTGGGGTAAATAGATTGTCTTTTAATGGTTACAGTGTTTAATTTTATTTTGGGATTTATTGTTAGTTTGGTTTCTGCAGGAGGTACGCACTTTAGTGAGGTGTTAATGCCAATCTGAGACTTCGACACTATCCTTCAGGTTCATATGGAGCGCTTCATTATAATTCACCTGCTCTCAGTACTTTCGACGAGAAAACGTCATTTGCATATGCTAGCAGTCCACTTAAGTTACTACTGTCATGTAAAATCTGTATTATGGGATCTATTCTACATCCTTACACTCTCGACCATACACTGATCCAGGTGGACAGCATTTTGTTTTGGTCTTCGGTATTTACTTTCCTGGGCATATGAAATAAAAATGTATCTTAACGGTAAGTCACTCAGGCAGTTTACGGCGCCTCTGGACTCTCCAGTTCCCTAAGGCGACCAGAGAAAGACGGCTGCCATATGTTATCAAAAGGTTCAGTAATACCAAACATATCGCTACAGCGTATGCGTCGCTAGCGTGATCGGCTTGTTAACTGCGTCTAGTCTCTTCGAAACCCGTATTACGGAGGGATTATTTCTTGTAGCAGTCTATGATCTTGTAATGTTTTGTATAATAGTTTTTCAGAGTGGTAAAAGTAGCCATCGGTAACAGGAACAACGATGGCCACGTATACAGAAATTATGAGTTACCAGCTAAGTTAGGGACCTGGCCACAGTATGTTGCGAGCGTTCGCAGGCGAGAGAGATCCGTACGGTACGCGATCTCGAGGCAGACTGACCAAACTGGCATTGGAGTAGTGATGGGGAGCTCGTGAATGAGTCGTTCAAATGAACGCTTCACTCCAGTGAAGTGTGAACTAACCACTCAATTTCAATGAACTGGTACTTCTAACTCTTCACAGATAGCACACTCAACACTTTTTTCTAGTTCACTCACTCTCTTCCCCTCTCCCTCTCCCACTACATCGGCACGCCCGGGTTCCCGGGTTCGATTCCCGG
Source organism: Schistocerca cancellata (assembly GCF_023864275.1). NCBI lineage: Eukaryota > Metazoa > Arthropoda > Insecta > Orthoptera > Acrididae > Schistocerca > Schistocerca cancellata. Next base: position 612,745,588 of record NC_064630.1, on the reverse strand, counting down.
CGGTGTCAGGGATTTTCTCTGCCTCGTGATGGCTGGGTGTTGTGTGCTGTCCTTAGGTTAGTTAGGTTTAAGTAGTTCTAAGTTCTAGGGGACTTATGACCACAGCAGTTGAGTCCCATAGTGCTCAGAGCCATTTGAACCACTACATCGGCGCTACGTCACTCATTCTCCCTTCACTTCAGTCTTCCCTCTACTGCCTGTGGACGAATCGCGCGGCGAAATACTCTTAGAACAACAGTTGCACTTTGCATTCCCATCACCTAAATCGGCGAAGAAACCCCAAATTTCACTACTTTTACGCGATCGCGAGTTGCTAGCCATTGTATAAGCGTGAATAAACACAAAAACTGCTTTCCGAACAAAATAAAGAGGGATTTTACCTGAAATAGTACCAATGACTACAGGTGACAGTTTACGTTTTGAATTTTGAGGGTTATTACTCTCAACAAAAATAAAATCTACAGGAAAACTTCTGAATAATTACTTAACGTAGTTATGTAGACTTTGTAACAGTGGTAAACATACTCATTCTATTTTGTAGTTTTCAGTCCATGAATACAACAAATAAGGTTTAACTTGGCAGATAAACACTTTTTTGGGCGCTTCGTGAGAAAATGTCGAGCTTCATTAAACTTAATACCTTCTTTATATGTGACAGGCTTCTCTGTTTATCTTTCCTTTGTCCCCTTCGACTATGCTGTGTTTAAGTTAACTCAGACGCTGTAAGTGTGTAAAACGTTGCGTGCACGTTACTGCATAGTTCGGCCATCTGTTGGTAAACTTATGAAGTATTACAAAGCTTTATTGTACGAGCGAGGCGATGCCAGCGTAGCCGCGGCTGAGCGGCGAACTGGGCAACTTCGCCAGGCTTCCGTACTTCATGAATGAACTACTTCATTTGAACGTTTCACGGCAAAGAGTGTAATGAATGAAGTAGTTCACGGGAATGAACGAGTTCGACCCATCTCTACATTGGAGCGCCCTGCCCCACCCTACCCCCACCATCCACCATCTTGGTGGGTGGGGGGGGAGGGGGGGGCAGGGAGAGGCGGCCGTCACGTTACAGAGCCTGCATAAGAGTGGTGGGCCAAACGGTTATTGTGGAGTAACCGTTATCACGGTTCCAGTTATTCTTTCATAACCGTTATTTTTAACGGTTATCAATAACTGTCAAGTTATTTTTCACTACCTAATACTCTGATGGAGTTACAGTTACATAACGACATAGTTGGAATCCATCAGTTTAGTATCAGTACAACTGCGAGTAGTGCGAAATGGCAGGAATGTCGTACGAATCGTGTCATAACCTTAGCAAATTAACTCCAGGTACATTTCAGTTGATGTTAGAACTATTATTAGTTTTCATATTATATGTGTTTAGGTTATCGGTCGCTATGAGAAATATTATGCTCGTAGCTGCAACAAAAAGTACGCGGAACTTCACCACAGCACTGTTCAAGTAAAATGTTAACAACGTGCGTTTTTATGTACCAAGTAATATATAAACTGAATGGAAATGAAGTCCCATGCTTCTTTACAGAGCGTAGGGGAATGATGCGGGACACCCGCACCGCTTTACTAGGCAAGCTCCCAATAGGAGGTGGTTTGCCGTTGCCTTCCTCCGACCGTAATGGGGATGAATGATGATGATGAAGACGACAGAACAACACCCAGTCATCTCGAGGCAGGAAAAATCCTGACCCCGCCGGGAATCGAACCCGAGACCCCGTGCTCGTGAAGCGAGAAGCGAGAACGCTACCGCGAGACCACGAGGGCGGACATGTAAAGTGAATACTGCAGGTTAAATTCGAAGCTTAATTTCTTGTGCTGTTCACTTAATAGAATAAGTGTACAGCCTTGTAATACAACAAAAAATATACTTAATGTGACAGATTCGTTTACTCCAGTCCCGTAGAAGATAGATCTATTGGAGAAAGAGTGAGTACGCTAATCAAAGCTTTATGTGAGATTTCGAAAACTGCTTGATTTCCCCAGCTACAACATGTGTATAACATATGAAGACATGCAGATCGAAAAGGTTGACAGTGTTACATTTCTGGGACTAAAACTCGATAGTAAATTCAGTTGGGAAGGGCATACCACAGAATTGATGAAGCACCTAAACAAGTCTGTATTTGCAGTGAGAATGATGTCAGATGTAGGAGACAAATATTTCATAAGGGATCATATTCTGGGGTAACTCATCAAACGGAGCAAAAGTTTTTAGCATGTAAAAGCGTGTAATAAAAATCGTTTGTGGTATAAATTCAAGAACATCATGTAGGTACCTGTTCGAGGAACTTATTATTGTAACCACTGCTTCCTAGTATATTTATTCCTTAATGAAATTTGTTGCAAGTATTTCCAACCAATAGCTCAATACATAATATCAATACTAGAAATAGGAACAGCAATCTACATAAAGACCTAAAATCACTTACCTTGGTCCAAAAAGGGGTCCAATATTCAGGAACACACATTTTCAATAAACTGCCACCAAGTCAGCAACCATTAAAAACTTGGTTTCAGATAAAGCACGGTTTACAGAGTGTTTGAAGGACTTTTTGATACAGAAGTGACCGATTCCACCCGTCTGCTTTGACCCATGACGTCTTCAATATGGCGGAAATTGTTATTTTAAGTGTATCTATTACGTCCCTACATACACACGGCAACAAACACGAAGATACATATAAATAAGACAATAACATCTCCCTCCAGAAATAAAGTCGAACTAACGGGACGGCCACGGGAAGTTGGGAGTTTTAGGGTGAGGACAAGCTAAATATAATAGTAAAAAAAATAGTAAAAAAATAGTAAAAAACCACACCGCGATCCTAAAACAGAAAATGACGAACAAAAACAAAAAAAAAAAATACAGCATTCCGCAACACCAACAAAATCAGCAGGTATCAGACACTTCACTTGAACTAAAAGGTCAACCATAGGTGACGATACCAAAACACCAATCCTACAACTAAAACTACGGAAACTGGAATCGGACATTTCCCTTGACCTATATAGGTCAACTACAGATGACGATACCAAAACACCAACACCTACAGCTACGAAAATCAGGAATAGGTCATTTCTGGTGACCTACTACCACAACTACTGATGCCAAAAAACCAACACCTACAACTTCGAAAATAAAACCAAAACCACAACCTCAAAAATCCACAAATCAAACGCCCCTACATAAATTAAAACACATTCAATACTCCATAAATACACGAAAGATGACAACTAGAAAAAAAAGGCACTTACCACCAGCAAATTCCGGCACTGCAAACTAGATCGGCCAGCCCAACCCCCAACCCCCCTCCCCCCTCACACACATGCACACACACTTCAAACATCTTACCTCACTACAAATAACAAACCAAGAACACCTGACGAAAGCGCCGAACACATAAATAAAAAACTTCGTAATTCATTAAAAAAACTTCCAAATCTTAGGTTTGGATTTACAATCACTGCCGCTAACGACTTCACACATCCAACACCAAGGCTCACATAAACCCAATACAACAAACACACACAAACACAAACACAAACACACACACACACACACACCACACCACACACACACACACACACACACAAAGACAACCAACTCATAACACCGTGCTGTAATGGCATTCACACTTTTACAGGAAAGCAGATGGGTGGAATCGGACACTTCCATTGACCACTCGTCCTACTCTGTAGATGAATATCTTAACCGAGACTGTTAGACCAGCTTAAGTAAAAATTATGCTATTTTTCAGTTTTGACAGCTCCTGGTCACAACAGTCAATATCAGGTATTCTGTGTATGATAAATCTATTAAAAGTGCATAACTGTGTTTTATTCTGACAGTGTATCAATTCTGTAAATATTAGCAGTTAATGATTATACTCACATATTTTGACGATCTCCTGACAAATGATGAGGATAATAATTCTTATTTTCAAATGTTTTATGTTATGCTTTCTGACATGTTATTTGTCTTTCGCGATGGCGAGCGCATTTCCGAAGCACCACGAAAATATTTGTTCGCTCCAGAAACTATCCTCTCTGGAAATATAAATTACTGATCTCTGACAGTTATTTCCATAGTCGCTCGAATTCCTTATGGTAACACTCTTTGTACTACCCGTCCAAGCTAAATGGACATATAAGGCTGTGGCTCAAAGGAACGACCGTACTTGTTAATGCCTGTACTGCAGCTCGTATCAGCCACCGCTCTGATGTTAACTTTATTTAATTGTTTGTGCTAAAAGTCAACATATGGCGCGCAGTCTCATAGTTATTCTCACGACCTATAGAACGCCTTCCAAATGGTTTCCCTCTCCTTCGTAGCCAGATCTTCGATGAGTTGACGCGAAAGCGTAGTACAACATTCGGTCAACAGATGGCGCCAGCCACTATTGGCAATTATTGAAATAACTGCCAGTATCAGATGAGCGGTTATCACAGTAAGCGTTACTTCTCAGTAACCAGTTATTTCTATCAGTTACGTTAATTTTTGCCACCCCTACTGCATAGAACCGTCGGCACACGGACCGTGCAACCGAAATTTGAGCGTTGAGCATGCCGAGTTTCTGACGTCATAGTGTGGAATAGCACGTTGGGAGTCTTTCCGAACGTTCAGAGCAATATCCAGTATGTGAGATATTCTGAGCGTGCGTCTGAGCATTGACCAATGAGATGGCACAACGCCACCTACGTCACACGCACGCCGTCTCCCTTCAGTGCAGAGTTGTAAGGCGCCATATTGGCATTCATTTCAAGCCTGAACGTATGTATGCCGTTTCTGGGCACCATCAAATTGAGAATCACTGGAAAACCAGTTGTTAACTGTGTGATTCGTTCCAATAAAATGATGAGAAACCCCATATTCGTGGCAACCATATTATGAGAGTATGCTATTTGAAGACAGTGACACACTGAAGATCCACCCAAAACGCATTGCTCTAGGTACAATTTGTTATAATAAAATTTCAGTTAGTAACATATCTACGATTAAAGTTTTCAGCAAGGGGTAACATGCTATGATTGCATGTCAATAGAGTGTTGTTGGTTTAGCGAAGTGAGTAGTGTCACTGATCCGTATGTAGTAGTATGTTTGGGCATTGGTTAGCGACTCGACACTTGCAACAATTCTTTTCCTAAAATTTGCATTTTTATTACGTTCTGATACTTTGTTATTAGTTTAATATAAGTATATACTATAATATTTGATGCTATGTAAATATAAGTTCACCTTTTTTGAGAGGTGACTTTGTTCGATTGGCTTAATCTATAGGACAGCTTGCGCTACTTGTATAAAGATATTTTGCACCTTTTCTTTTACGCTTCGTAATTCACATATTGCAAAGATTCTGCTACTGGATAGGAGCAGTGATCAAGTAAGGCTGTCCTTGGGGTTTTACTAAAATGTGGGAATTATGAAATAATGTTTATCTTATGTGGAGATGTATTGCAAATTTGTATCGCGCCGTTTGTAATGGAACTTTTATAAGCCTTATTGATTGGACATGGTACTTTCCTTTTCGTGGACGATGGAGGAAATGTGCGTTTTAATAGAGCAACGTGGGAATATAACGCGCGTTCATTTAGTAAACAGTGTGATTTACGAACTAGAAACTGGAGTGCGTTGTGATCGCGTATACCACGTTAGGGCCCACGTATCGTATGCACAAGTCGCATCATTTTTGAGCGTTAAGCAGCACGTTGAACTCAGCACGCTCAACGTTGACGTTCGACAGCACGGCACGTGTGCTGACGGCTTAAGGATAACCTACCCACCATCTCCACAGCTCGCAAGAAGATGTAGGAGTGACACTCACCGAAACGATGAAGGATTTCTACGAATTCACTCGGCTGCAAACCCGAGACCTATACATAACTTCAAATACATGAGCCGTGGCATCACTAGTATAATTAATCGTGTTTGTTGAGTGAACACTTATACTGACAGTTTATTGTAGCAAAACGAAAACTATATGCAATACGAGCTACAAACAAACGTCATAATACATAAAAACTGGCACACTTTTGACCTTGAAACTAAGTATGTCTATTTACGATCTTATAAAATAAACCGAAGCAGCAAAGAAACTGGTACACGCATACGTTTTCAAATACAAAGACATGTAAACACGCAGAATACGGCGCTCCTATCGGCAACGCCTATATAAGATTACAAGTGTCTGGCGCAGTTGTTAGAACGTTTACTGCTGCTACAATGGCATGTTACCACGATTTAAGTGAGTTTGAACGTGGTGAGAGATGGGACACAGCATCTCCGAGGCAGCGATGAAGTAGGGATTTTCCCATCCGACCATTCCACGAGTGTACATGAATATCAAGAATCTGGTAAAACATCAGATCTCCTACATCTCTGCGGCCGGAGAAAGATCCTGTAAGAACGGGAGCAACGACGACTGAAGAGAATCGTTTAACGTCACAGAAGTGTAGCCCTTCCACAAATTGCTGCAGATTTCAATGCTGGGCCATCAACAAGTGTCTGCATGTGAACCATCCAAGGAAACTTCATCAATGTGGGCTTTTGGAGTCGAAGGCCCACTCGTATACCCTTGATCACTGCACGGCACAAAACTGTACGCCTCGCCTGGGCTCGTCAATACCGACATTGGAGTGTTGATGACTAGAAACATGTTGCCTAGTCGGACGAGTCTCGTTTCAAATTGTACGAGCGGATGGGCATTTGCGGTTTTGGAGACAATCTCATGAATGCATGAACCCTGCATGTCAGTGGGGACTGTTCAAGCTGCTGCAGGCTCTACAATAGTGTGGGGCGTATGCATTTGGAGTTATACTGGACCCCTGATACGTCTAGATACGACTCTGACAGGTGACACGTACGTAAGCATCCTTTCTGATACCTGCATCCATTCATGTCCATTGTGCATTCCGATGGTCTTGGGCAGTTCCATCAGAACAATGCGACACTGCAAACGTCCAGTATTGCTACAGAGTGGCTCCAGCAACATACTTCTGAGTTTAAAGACTTCCACTGGCCACCAAATTCCCCAATCAACAACATTATTAAGCATATCTAGGATGCCTTGCAACGTGCTGTTCAAAATATGTCTCCACCCCCTCGTACTCTTACGGGTTTATGGACACCCGTGCAGGATTCATGGCGTCAGTTCGCTCCAGCACTATGTCAGACATTAGTTGAGTCCATGCCACGTCGCGTTGCGGCACTTCTGCGTGCTAGCGCCATACAAGATATTAGGTAGGTGTACGAGTTTCTTTGGGTCTTCGGTATACGAGAGTAACATCTGAGGACTAACTCTAAATTGAGATATTTCTGGTTATGAGCAGGGATATTTTCTGAGTGCTTTTTGTTTATATAAGGACCCGCGGTCTCAAGTGGTTTATTGCAGATTAATGATGTAACTACTCGTATGGTTATTTCGATTTGTTACAGTAGCTACTTTTGTATCTATGATAACACTTCATAATAGTAAAAAGAGCCGGTAGTAGATATATCTATGGAGTGCAAATCGTAGTTTTTTCTACCAACATACATGCAGTCCTACCGTCAGGCAAATAATTTGCGCCCTAAGATTTGCACCAAGCGCGCTGCATTTTTGATTGTAATACATTGCCAGTACATACACATTTCATTCAAAAAGTGTCATGGATTTTGCATACATGTTTCGCTGATGTTTTAACAATCTGCATTCGATATCTGTTACGGGCTTGGCTTAAGGCTTTTAAGAGATAAATCCAAGAGCACTTCGCTTCTTTGCGAAATGTGTCACAACTTAGATGTTTTTCTATTACGTTACAGGGAAAGATGGTACAGTCACCGCTATTTTTAAGTTTTGAACTCTACGTCACTGTATTTATGATGATGCTGTAACATCGAAATGGTTCAAATGGCTCTGAGCACTATGGGACTTAACTTCTGAGGTCATCATCAGTCCCCTAGAACTTATAACTACTTAAACCTGACTAACCTAAGGACATCACTCACATCCATGCCCGAGGCAGGATTCGAACCTGCGACCGTAGCGGACACGCGGTTCCAAACTGAAGCGCTTAGAACGGCACGACCACACCGGGCGGCTGTAACATTGAGAAATGACTTCCTAGTACAACATATCTGAAGTGTCCCGAGTAAGAAAGACCGAATATGAAGCCAGTCCTTGGATGACACAAGAGATATTGAATCTAATTGATGAAATGAGAAAATTTAAAAATGCAGCAAATGTAGCTGGCGAAAGGGAGTACAAACGTTAAAAAACGAGAGTGATAGGAAGTGCAAAACTGCTAAGCAGCAATGGCTAGAAAACAGATGTAAAGATTTAGATGAATAGGAAAAAGATAGATACCACCAAGGGTTTTGGGGAAAAGAGAAGCAGCTGTATGAATATCAAGCAAAAATGTACAAGGGAGATGAACTTGAAAGCAGTGTTATAGAAAGGGAAGTGGACGTAATGGAGATGAACAGGGAGAGCCCGCCATGACAAAACTCTTCGATGAAAGGCAATAGATTTAGAGAAAGCTTTTGACAAAGTTGGAATACTCACTTTGAAACTGTGAAGGCAGCAAGGGTAAAATACAGGGAGCGAAAGGTTAGGTTCAAGTTGTACAGAAACCAGACGGCAGTTACATGAGTCGAGGGGCGTGAAAGACAGGCAGTCACTGAAGAGGAAGTGAGACAGGGTTTTAGCCTATCTGCGATGTTATTTAATATGTACATTGAACAAGCACTAAAGGAAACAATAGAAAAATTTTGAGTAGAAATTGAAGTTCAGGAACGAAAAATAAAATCTTTGAGGTTTACCCATGACATAGTAACTCTGTCAGAGGCAGCAAAGGACTTGGAAGAGCAGTTAAACGGAATAGACAGTGCCTTGAAAGGAGAGTACAAGATAAACATTTACCAAAGAAAAACAAGGATAATGTGTAAATAGGCTGTTTAGATTTCTATGTTGGTAGCGCCACGTAGCGCTCTGTATGCAAACTCCTGACTGTGCTGTGTCCAGTCTGTGACTGGTTTGCATTGTTGGACTATTTGCTATTGTAGTGTTGGGCAGTTGGATGTTAACAGCACGTAGCGTTGCACAGTTGGAGGTGAGCCGCCAGCAGTGGTGGATGTGGGGAGAGAGATGGCAGAATTTTGAGAGCGGATGATCTGGACGTGTGTCCTCAGAAAGAGTAAATTTGTAATACTGTATATCATGAACTGATACATACATACATATATATATATATATATATATATATATATATATATATATATATGATGAATTTTGAATATTATTAAGGTAAATGCATTGTTTGTTCTCTATCTAAATCTTTCATTTGCTAACTATGCCTATCAGTAGTTAGTGCCTTCAGTAGTTAGAATATTTCATTCAGCTGTCAGTATTGGCGCACGCTGTATTGCATTAGTTCGAGTAACGAAGATTTTTGTGAGGTAAGTGATTCATGAAGGGTATAGGTTGTAGTTAGTGAGGGCCATTATTTTGTAGAGATTATTGGAAGTCAGATTGCGTTGCGCTAAAAAAAAAAAAATTGTGTGTCAGTTTAGTGATGATTAGAATAAGTAAAGAGAGAAATGTCTGAGTACGTTCAGTTTTGCTCAGCTGTTTGAAAATGAAATAGCGTAGAGGTTTTCCAGCACTGTCATTTATAAAGTTTTTCAAAGGGGAGGTAGATGAATTATATCAAGTGATGCCAAGGATTCAGGTTAGGAAAAGCGGCACATGAAGTCCTGGTTCTCATTCAAAAATGTCGAAAATTCGATTTTATTGTAATTGAATTTTTTTAAAGGTGTATATGTCAAGCACGTTTCGACGAAAAGGTTTTTTTTATGCTTAGCGAAAATTTATGCAGTCCATTGTTCGAAGCAGTGTGACGGCCCCCGTGGGACGCTCTGAGCCGTAGACGCCCGGCTCCGCAGAAAACCTGTCTCGCCGTGACGCCATGTTCGTGAAAAGACTGATATTGCAGTGTGCTTGCAAAGATATTCACCGAAACAGCAGACGGGCAACGTGTGCAGTTTGTCGAATGCAGCACATCCAGCTCAGCCAGGTCGTCTTTTCTCGCCAAGGAGAACAAAGGAATAGCTCTCCCAGCATAATTCGAGTTAGAGGAATGGTTGATAGACAATAACGGAAATTCAGACTAAACGTAAGTAACGGAAACATTTTTTTTCTTAAATTTTGGTCAAAATTGGTGAAAACTTAACTTTTTGTCCACCATAGCGGAGAAACCATTTTAAATTTTGAAATGTCAGGTTAGCGTTCAGCAGTTCATGCAAATTGAACTAATAACACATAGAAAAGTTTTCCCTAAACTATATTCTGACGTGATTGTTATAAGGAGTGTGACTAAAATATAATTTAAAAGTTTATTTGACACTACAGTAGTGAAGCTATAATCACAGTATCTAAAATTTTGTCTTTAAAAAGTAAGGATTATGTGGTGTCACCGCCAGACACCACACGTGCTAGCTGGTAGCCTTTAAATCGGCCGCGGTCCGTTAGTATACGTCGGACCCGCGTGTCGCCACTATCAGTGATTGCAGACCGAGCGCCGCCACACGGCAGGTCTAGAGAGACTCACTAGCACTCGCCCCAGTTGTACAGCCGACTTTGCTAGCGATGGTTCACTGCCTACATACGCTCTCATTTGCAGAGACGACAGTTTAGCATAGCCTTCAGCTATGTCAGTTGCTACGACCTAGCAAGGCGCCCTATTCAAGAATGTATTATGAACAGATAATATTGTGAAACATGTACCGTCAAGAGCGACGTTCATCATTAATGGATTAAGGTTAAGTATCAACCTAATTACGTCCGCTTTCTGAATTCTCATTCCTTGTCATGTTCCAGACCTCACGTCAGCTTAAACGCGTGCATTTCGGCCTCCACTAGTAACACGGTGTTGCCTCTTCTGCCGTCACAACAGTTTACATTACGGTTCCTACTCGTAAGGAGTTAAACTGTTAAGTCTCTTAGCACAGAGAATCGCGCCGAGCACTGACAGTTAACGCTTGCGAGCGATTTGAGGGCAACGACGCGTTATTCCACGCGCATAGCGTGTGCCAGGCCAATCAACTTAGCTAGAGAATAAATAGGAGTCTCGGCTCCACCAAAGATGTAGGAAATGTATCAGACTGGTGTTTAACAATAGAGAGAGATTTACAATAGATTCTCAGGTTCACAGCTCGCGCCGACAACAGCCACTGCCGCCGTCGACCAAAGGTAAACACGCGCACACATGCTATGTCAGTGATATTCGATTGACACTCAGAACTGCGGTCGTCGCTGTCTCTCCTATTTCTTTCGTACATTCAACAATGACCTGTAGTTAAACATATTCACGATTGCCAAGCTTAATTGAAAGGAAAATACGCGATATAAACGAGCTAAGGAAAAGGACTGATTAGGAACTGTAGAGTGCTTTGTACACTGAAGTTAGTGAATTTTTTAAATCGTGTACTTCTTTCTGATTGCTCTTTACCTACCCCGATCCGTTATTTGGTTATTTTAATTGTGCATTTTAGCTTAATTGATATCTCTGGACCCAATTGTATTTAATTTGTTTGGATTTTATCGACACCGAGACATGCTCATCAACCATCTTATTATTAAAGGACCATAGAATAGTTAGAAATTTCCCTTCGCAGTTGTGAACACACAATATCAACATTTTACCATCCTGTATGTACTAAAATTATGATTAATACGTCATAAAGTCATACTTAGAGTAAAATATAAACCTGAATTACTAAAATCTAAGATTTTCATTTTTGCTAACATAGAGTTATGCCTGATCCTGTACACTTATTTCTGTTAGCGATAACGTTTCCTATACAGGGAGTGTAGTAGAGCCGCCATCGAGATCATTGTCTGTTTACGTCACTGTCTGTCCTGCTGAACTCTTCTGAACTCTACATGGTGAGCTGGTGTCAACCCATCTTGCAGGCCGTAGGTTTAACACAAATTCCTAAAACACTCACAGAGCGCCCCTGCGCAACTGTGGTAGGAAGATAGAGCACAACCAGTCTGACACATGTTACGAAGTACACAAGCCGAAGAGATATAGAAAGTAATAGGGATGTTGAAAGAGTAATACAGTACCTATAGAGAGATGAAAATCTGATAGTCATGGGAGGATCGAAAGCAGTTGTACACGAAATGGTTACAGGAGAATATGAGCATGGGACAAGCAATGTGAGAGGAAGAAGACAAATTGAGCTCTGTAATAAATTTCAGCTAGTAATAGCGAATACTAAGTTCAAGAATCACAAGTGGAGGAAGTATACTTGCAAGAGGCCAGGTGATATGCGAAGATTTCAGTTAGATTACATCATGGTCAGACAGAGATTCCGAAAACAGATACTGGATTCTAAGGAGTAGCCTGGAGCATATACAGGGTGAGTCACCTAACGTTACCGCTGGATATATTTCGTAAACCACATCAAATACTGACGAATCGATTCCACAGACCGAACGTGAGGAGAGGGGCTAGTGTAATTGGTTAATACAAACCATAATAAAATGCACGGAAGTATGTTTTTTAACACAAATCTACGTTTTTTTAGATGGAACCACGTTAGTTTTGTTAGCATATCTGAACATATAAACAAATATGTAATCAGTGCATTTTGTTGCATTGTAAACTGTTAGTTACATCCGGAGATATTGTAACCTAAAGTTGACGCTTGAGTACCACTCCTCTGCTGTTAGATCGTGTGTATCGGAAAGCACCGAATTACGTAAGGATCCGACGGGAACGGTGATGGACCTTAGGTACAGAAGAGACTGGAACAGCACATTACATCCACATGCTAACACCTTTTTATTGGTCTTTTTCACTGACGCACATGTACATTACCATGACGTGGAGGACGCATAAACTGGCCAGCCCGTTCTCCTGATCTTACACCTCTGGACTTCTTTCTGTGGGGTACGTTAAAGGAGAATGTGTGCCGTGATGTGCCTACAACCCCAGAGGATATGAAACAACGTATTGTGGCATCCTGCGGCGACATTACACCAAATGTACTGCGGCGTGTACGACATTCATTACGCCAGAGACTGCAATTGTGTGCAGCAAAAGATGGCCACCACATTGAACATCTATTGGCCTGACATGTCAGGACACACTCTATTCCACTCCGTAATTGAAAACGGAAACCACGTGTGTACGTGTACCTCACCCCTCATGGTAATGTACATGTGCGTCAGGGAAAAAGACCAATAAAAAGGTGTTAGCATGTGGACGTAATGTGCTGTTCCAGTCTCTTCTGTACCTAAGGTCCATCACCGTTCCCTTTGGATCCCTACGTAATTCGGTGCTCTCCGATACACACGATCGAACAGCGGAGGAGTGGTACTCAAGCGTCAACTTTAGGTTACAATATCTCCGGATGTAATTAACATTTTACAATGCAACAAACTGCACTGATCACGTATTTGTTTATATGTTCAGATGTGCTAGCAAAATTAACGTGGTTCCATTTAAAAAAACGTAGGTTTGTGTTAAAAAACATACTTCCGTGCATTTTTTAATGGTTTGTATTAACCAATTACACTAGCCCCTCTCCTCATGTTCTGTCTGTGGAATCGATTCATCAGTATTTGATGTGGTTTACGAAATATATCCAGCGGTAATGTTAGGTGACTCACCCTGTATACGGGGTGGTCCATGGATAGTGACCGGGGCAAATATCTCACGGAATAAGCTTCAAGCGAAAAAACTACAAAGAACGAAACTTGTCTGGCTTGAAGGGGGAAACCAGATGACTCTATAGTTGGTCCGCTAGATGGCGCTGTCATAGGCCGAAGGGATATCAACTGCGTTTGTTTCTAAATAGGAACATCCATTTTAATTACATATTCGTGTAGTACGTAAAGAAATATGAATGTTTTAGTAGCACCACCTTTTTCATTTTGTGATAGATGGAACTGTAATAGTCACAAACATATGGCTCACAATTGTAGACGAACAGTTGCTAACAGGTAGGTTTTTTAAATTAAAATACTGAACGTAGGTACGTTTGAACATCCTATTTCGGTTGTTCCAATGTGATACATGTATCTTTGTGAAATTTTCATTTCTGAGAACGCATGCTGGTAGAGCGTGATTACCTGTAAATACCACATTAATGCAATAAATGCTCAAAATGATGTCCGTCAACCTCAACGCATTTGGAAATACGTGTAACGAAAGCGAGTAGTTCGCCTTCCGTAATGTTTGCACATGCATTGACAATGCGCTGACGCATATTGTCAGGCGTCGTCGGTGGATCACGATAGCAAATATCCTTCAAGTTTCCCCACAGAAAGAAATCCGGGGACGTCAGAACTGGTGAACGTGCGGGACATGGAATGGTGCTTTGACTACCAATCCACCCGTCATGAAAAATGTTATTCAATACCGCTTCAACGCAAGCTAGCTATGTGCCGGAAATCCATCATGTTGGAACTACATCGTCATTCTGTCATGCAGTGTAACATTTTGAAGTAACATCGGTAGAACATTACGTAGGAAACCAGCATGCATTGCACCATTTAGATTGCCATCGATAAAATGGGGGCCAATTATCCTTCCTCCCATAATGCCGCACCATACATTAAGCAGCCAAGGTCGCTGATGCTCAACTTGTCGCAGCCATCGTGGATTTTCCGTTGTCCAGTAGCGCATATTATGCCGGTTTACGTTACCGCTGTTGGTGTATGACGCTTCGTCGCTAAATAGAACGCGTGCAAAAAATATGTCATCGCCCTGTAATTTCTCTTTTGCCTAGTGGGAGAACTTTACACGACATTCAAAGTCGTCGCTATGCAATTCCTGGTGCATAGAAATATGGTACGAGTGCAATCGATGTTGAAGTAGCATTCTCAACACTTTTTTCGCTTTGTGATAGATGCCACGGTAATAGTCACAAACGTATAAGTACGTGGTATCACGTAACATTCCACCTGTGCGGACGGTATTTGCTTCGTGATACATTACCCGTGTTAAAATGGACCGCTTACCAATTGCGGAAAAGGTCGATCTCGTGTTGATGTATGGGTATTGTGATACGAGGAGCATTCAAGTTCTAAGGCCTCCGATTTCTTTTCTAATTAACTACTCACCCGAAATCGATGAAACTGGCGTTACTTCTCGACGTAATCGCCCTGCAGACGTACACATTTTTCACAACGCTGACGCCATGATTCCATGGCAGCGGCGAAGGCTTTTTTAGGAGTCTGTTTTGACCACTGGAAAATCGCTGAGGCAATAGCAGCACGGCTGGTGAATGTGCGGCCACGGAGAGTGTCTTTCATTGTTGGAAAAAGCCAAAAGTCACTAGGAGCCAGGTCAGGAGAGTAGGGAGCATGAGGAATCACTTCAAAGTTGTTATCACGAAGAAACTGTTGCGTAACGTTAGCTCGATGTGCAGGTGCGTTGTCTTGGTGAAACAGCACACGCGCAGCCCTTCCCAGACGTTTTTGTTGCGGTGCAGGGAGGAATTTGTTCTTCAAAACATTTTCGTACGATGCACCTGTTACCGTAGTGCCCTTTGGAACGCAATGTGTAAGGATTACGCCCTCGCTGTCCCAGAACATGGACACCATCATTTTTTCAGCACTGGCAGTTACCCGAAATTTTTTTGGTGGCGGTGAATCTGTGCGCTTCCATTGAGCTGACTGGCGCTTTGTTTCTGGATTGAAAAATGGCATCCACGTCTCATCCATTGTCACAACCGAAAAAAGAAAGTCCCATTCATGCTGTCGTTGCGCGTCAACATTGCTTGGCAACATGCCACACGGGCAGCCATGTGGTTGTCCGTCAGCATTCGGGGCACCCACCTGGATGACACTTTTTGCATTTTCAGGTCGTCATGCAGGATTGTGTGCACAGACCCCACAGAAATGTCAACTCTGGAGGCGATCTGTTCAACAGTCATTCGGCGATCCCCCAAAACAATTCTCTCCACTTTCTCGATCATGTCTTCAGACCGGCTTGTGCGAGCCTGAGGTTGTTTCGGTTTGTTGTCACACGATGTTCTGCATTCATTAAACTGTCGCACCCACGAACACACTTTCGACACACCCATAACTCCATCATCACATGTCTCCTTCAACTGTCGAAGGAATTTCAATTGGTTTCACTCCACGCAAATTCAGAAAACGAATGATTGCACGCTGTTGAAGTAAGGAAAACGTCGCCATTTTAAGTATTTAAATAGTTCTCATTCTCGCCGCTGGCGGTAAAATTCCATCCGCCGTATGGTGCTGCCATCTCTGGGACGTATTGACAATGAACGCGGCCTCATTTTAAAGCAATGCGCATGTTTCTATCTCTTTCCAGTCTGGAGAAAAAAATCGGAGGCCTTAGAACTTGAATGCACCTCGTACAAATGCCCAAAGGGCGTGTGCCATGTATGCTACTCGGTATCCTGGACTACATCATCCAAGTGTCCGGACCGCTCACCGGATAGTTCCGATATTTAAGGAAACAGGAAGTGTTCAGCCACATGTGAAACGTCAACCACGACCTGCAACAAATGATGATGCCCAAGTAGGTGTTTTAGCTGCTGTCACGGCTAATCCGCACATCAGTAGCACACAATTTGTGCTAGAATAGGGAATCTCAAAAACGTCGGTGTTGAGAATGCTACATCAACATCGAATGTACCCGTACCATATTTGTAAGCACCAGCAGTTCTGCCACTGGGCACAAGAGAAATTACAGGACGATGACAGATTTTTTACAAGCGTTCTATTTAGCCACGAAGCGTCATTCACCAAAAGCCGTAACGTAAACCGGCATAATATGCACTACTGCGCAACGGAAAATCCACGATGGCTGCGACAAGGGGAACATCAGCGACCTTGGCAGGTTAATGTATGGTGCGGTATTATGGGAGGAAGGATAATTGGCCCCCATTTTATCAATGGAAATCTAAATGGTGCAATTGTGCTGATTCCCTACGTAATGTTCTACCGATGTTACTACAAGATGTTTCACTGCATGACAGAATGGCAATGTACTTCCAACATGATGGATGTCCAGCACATAGCTCGCGTGCGGTTGAAGGTGTATTGAACAGGATATTTCATGACAGGTGGATTGGTCATCGAAGCACCATACCATGGCCCGCACGTTCACCGGATCGGACGTCCCTGGATTTCTTTCTGTGGGGAAAGTTGAAGGGTATTTGCTATCATTATGCTATTTTGTCTAAAGCTGACATGGTGAGATCGTGGCTGTGTACAGTTAATGTAGGTTAATTCTCACAAGGAAGAACACAGCCACGGTCTCACCATGTCAGTTTCAGACAAAATAGCGTTAGACATACCTCGCCAGGTACTGAGAAATGTTCACGATTTCAAAAGATGCAGAAGAAACCTAACATAGAGAATACTCAACATCAAATATAACAAGCAATGTCTATTAGCACAAGTAACACCAAACCACATAAAAGTAAAGATTAATGCACGTAGCAGCACTGCAAAAATAGTCAAAGCCAAATGTGATATGTGGCTCAAGACAGAGATAAAAATGCAACGCAAAAAGAAACACCTGCTCAACAGACAACTGTACAATCTACACTTGCAACTTAGCAATAGCCTTTATAGCCTACAGTTCTCCTACATATTGCAATACATTGACGACATCATTTCTAAAGAACATCAGAAAATAACCTGTAGGCATAACAAAAAACTTGATGGTCTGAAAAGGAAAAAAGGTAGCTTCAGTACCAAAAATCCCCAGCTTAACCTACATCAGTTCCATGAAAGAGTTATTAATTCAACTAGCATCACCTTCACAAATACTGAACCTGCCCCCACAAACAAAGGTCTTAAGCACAGCATAGAACCAAATCTTAATGGCAATAACCTAAAAAGCCTTATTGCATCCACTAAGCTTGCATGTTATGCTGCTAAATTGAATCCCAATGAAACAAATGCAAGGGGCTTCAAAGCCAATAAAATAATCACAAGACACTTGAAAAATACTTCACATAAAACAGTGACCAAAAGACACTGAATTGTATCAACTCCCAACTCTCTAACAGTAAAGCAATAATAGTGAAGGCAGACAAAGGTAACTGTGCAGTTGTAATGTATGACAATGAATATGTTGACAAAACCATGGAATTTTTTAGTAGTAATAACATAATCGAATTAGACTTTGATCCCACTTCTAAATTTCAAGCCAAACTTAAGAAAACTCTTAAGAACTGTAATTTCCTCCTAAGCAAATGGGAAGTAGGGGACTGCATTGCTATGAACCCCACTGCCCCTTGCCTTAGTTCACAGCCCAAGATACATAAACAGCACTGTCCAATCAGGCCTATTGTTAACTCTAGGAACAGCCCTTCATGCAGATTAAACAACAAACTGCTAGCTCTTCTAAATACCCATTATACTTTTGAAATCAACTACTCTATTAGGAACACATTTGAGCTCATTGACAAAATTAAGGAAGTGCACATTCCACCGAAAGCCAGATTTGCATTGCTTGACATTGTAAATCTCTATACTAACATCCCTATACAGGACACCATCAATATAATCAAGAACAATCTGCTTAAACACAAGAAACTGAGCATGACAGAAATCTATGAGTTCATTGAGTTACTCACATTGGTACTGTCATACAATTACTTTCGGTTTAATAACAAAATTTACAAACAGAATGACGGGTTGGCAATGGGTAGCAGCCTAGCAGGGAGGTTAGCAGACATCTACATAAACCACTTAGAACACACATTTTTCAAAACTAACACTCACATCAACTGCAAAATCGTCTATATAAGAGGTATGTAGATGATACAATTATTCTTTTTGATGGCACTAATGAAGAAATTGACACATTAGCAACCAAGATGAGTAGCATACACAGTAACATCAAATTCACTGTTGAACATGAATCCAATAACACCACCAGTTTCTTAGATTTAAAAATTTCCAGCAAAAACCAGAAACATCATTTGGAAATTTACAGAAAGCAAACAGTCACAGATGTGTGGATCAACTGCTCATCTTGCCATACAAACCAATATAACATGGCATACTTCAGGTCCATGCTTAATTGCCTGCATAAAATTCCACTGGAACCAGTTGAACTACATAAAGAAACCAATATCATCAAAGTCATAGCTCTAAACAATGGATATAACCCACACATGATTGATAAATTATCACAAAAAATCCAGAAAACAGCAAACAACAAAGCTCCACACCAGACACCTATGCAGTCAACACAAAAATCTGCAGAAAGCTGCAGAAAATATGTCTCACTTCCTTTTCTAGGGAGCATATCCCATAAAATAAGTAATCTCTTCAAAAACACAAACATAAATATAAGCTTCCACGCAAACCATAAACTTCAGCAGCTAACCATTCATAACATAGAGAATAACAACCCCCCTTACAAAAGATCATATATATATAAACTCAGTTGCCAAAATTGCCCTTCTTTCTATATTGGATAGACTGGGAGAAACTTTGAGATTCGACTCAAAGAACATTTAGATACCATACGTCTGAACATCCATTCAAAATCTGCATTTGCAATGCACACAACTCTCAGTAAACAAAGAGTAAAAAACATTGAAGACCACATTCAAATATTTTATCATGTTTAGAAAGGTAGCCTCATGAATCTGCTTGAAGAGATAGAAATATATACATATAAAACCAAATCACCACATCATATTCTTAATGAACAGACAGAGCTAGCCAATGCAACCTTTCTACAAAACTTCACTCACCTATTATCCACACCAAAACATAAATAAACACTACTCCTTTTAACAACATGCAATCAATAATCCAAATAAAGTATTACATCATAATATAGCTGCCTCCGAAATCACACATTACTGCAACTGTAAAATTGATTTAAATATAAAAGTGGTGTGCCATACTACATTTATATTATTGCTACTGTCACATTATTCATGTATCCCATGTAAATGTTGTCACCTGTTTATTGCACTGTATTTACACAACGCTATATAAGTAACATTCATACAACTGGCCATCACATTTTCCCAATTTATTTGTAATTGATGCTCACTGAATATGGTATTCTTTGTTATATAAGTACTTCTAATGTACTTGTAATACTACCTTGATTCTTGGGAAAAAAAATTACTGCTACTATACTTGATTCAAAATTTCAGTGCACCATAGACAGATGTTAATACAATTGTTACTGCCATATTATTCATTTTATCTCACCTTTATGTTGCTCCTTGTATATAGCACAGTATTTACATAATACCACATAAGTAGCATTCACACAAGCTGGTTACTACATCTGTCAACTTCATTTGTAATATTATACGCTCATAATGTAAGGTTTATCTTTGTGTTTTAATTTTCATTAACTTACGTTATTCTTTAAAAACAGTCATTCTGTGAAATCAAAGCAACCTGTATTTTGTAATGTCTCTGAGAGAGAACGGCTCTGACACCGTTGTTAGTAAATCTGCATTCTCTGTGATAACTTCTCATCTGGCAAATTCTTTTTGGTGTGTGTGTATGTAGCGCTTTTCTCAATATGGTGATGTACAAGTTACGTAAGTGCTGGATATATTTAGGGATATGCGAAAAATACAATCCTGCAACTTCGCAACAAAATCGCGCGGAATTTTCGACGTAAGTACCATAACCACTTAACCTCACATATTTATTTACGCCGTATTTCACCGTTTGGAGGTTAGTTATTTTCACATAGAGTGTTTCTAACACTGTTTTTCTACCGTAGGGCAACAACACACCAAAAATACTTCGCCACAGTGGAATAATAAAAATCGAAAACCGGCGATAATGTAAAGTGTATCTTGAAAATCATGTGAACAGCCGTCTGATGATGAAATTGCCAGTTCGAAACCGGTAACGGCGCTATTTACCTAAATAAATAGCAGTATTATAGGGGCTGGTTGGTGTTTTCTTCCTTGTAAGAATTAACCCACATTTGCTAACGTGATCCACGGACAACGCCTGACAACATGCGTCAGCGCATTGTCAATGCTTGTGCAAACATTACGGAAGGCGAACTACTCGCTGTCATTACACGTATTGCAAAATGTGTTGAGGTTGACGGACATTGCATTAATGTGGTATTTACAGGTAATCACGCTCTACCAGCATGCGTTCTCAGAAATGATAAGTTCACAAAGGTACATGTATCACATTGGAACAACCAAAATAAAATGTTCAAACGTACCTACGTTCTGTATTTTAATTTAAAAAACCTACCTGTTACCAACTATTCGTCTAAAATTGTGAGCCATATGGTTGTGACTATTACAGTGCCATCTATCACAAAGCGAAAAAAGTGCTCCAACTAAAACACATTTCTTTACGTACTACACGAATATGTTATAAAAAATTTGGGTTCCTATTTTAAAAAACGCAGTTGATATCCGTTTGACGTACGGCAGCGCCATCTAGCGGGCCAGCCATAGCGCCATCTGGTTTCCACCTTAAAGCTAGACAAGTTTCATTCTTTGTAGTTTTCTCGTTTGACGCTTATTTCGTGAGATATTTGGCCCGGTCACGATCAATGGACCACCCTGTATACTCAGTGATGAAGAGTAGGCTGGCGTTTAAGAGATTAGTCAGGAAGAATCAGTACGCCAAGAAGTTGGATACAGACCCACTAAGAAGTGACGAGGTACACTTGAAGTTCTCAAAGCCTATAGATACAACAATAATGAGTAGCTCAGTAGGTAGTACAGTTGAAGAGGAATGGACATCTGTAAAAAGGGCCATCACAGAAGTTGGAAACAACACATAGGTACAAAGTAGACAACTGTGAAGAAGAAACCACGGATAACAGAAGAAATACTTCAGTTGATCGATGAAAGAAGAAAGTACAGAATTGCTCAGGGAATTTCAGGAATACAGATATACAAGTCACAGAGGAGTAAAATAAATGGGAAGTACAGGGAAGCTACGACGAAATGGCTGTATGAAAAATTGGAAAAGAAATAATTGTCGGAAGGACTGACTCAGCATATAGGAAAGTCAAACCAACATTCGGTGAAATTAAAAACAGTGGTGGTAACATGAGGAGTGCAACGGTAATTACACTGCTAAATGAAAATGGGAGAGCAGATGGGTGTAAATAGTACATCTGTGGCCTCTATGAGGCGAAAGGTCTGTCTGTCTGTGATAGAACAAGAAACACGACTCGATGTAGCAGAGGCAGGGGATCCAGTATTAGAATCAGAATTAATGAGAACTTTGGAGGACTAAAGATCAAAGAAGGCAGAGGGGATAGATAAAATTGCATCAGAATTTCTAAAATCGTTGGCGAGACTGGCAACAAAATGAATGCTTACTTTGGTGTATAGAATCTATGAGTCTGGCGAGATACCATCTGGCTTTCGGAAAAATATCATCCACACAATTCCGAAGACTGTGAAAGGATTCTGCTGGGGTAGACGTATATGTGCCGCCCGAATATCGTAATGATACTACTGTAATCTAAATTAAAATTTAAATAAAATTTATAACATAAACGGGCTGTATAAAGCGGATCGCTGACTGAACGACCACATAGCCAAAGACACTGCTTCTGGTCTGAGGTCGTAGTGTGTGTAAGAGAGCGCTTGGCGCACTTTAGTGGGTAGCTGTTTGTGAACGAAAGAGGATGGAGTAGGTAGTTTTTGTCGTGTGCTCTGTGAAGCCACCAAGTGTTAGATTATAATGTAGGAATCACCCGTACATTTTTTATTGGAAACATAAATGTGGAATCATAAGTCTTCTCGCAAGCAAGGTAAAGATGTTAAATATTTATGACTTTCGTTTTGCAGCACGTTAGTGTAGATGAGTTGGCTGATAATTTTCAATTTTTGATCATCCCCAGAATGTAAGTAAAGAGATTTGATTTAAAGGCTAGTCAGATATTTCCCTTTTGTAACGTTTCTAAGATTTGTTACCACAGGTATACGTATTTGATGATTTGTCTGTAAGCTTTTTTAGTGAGGTTAGATAATACTTGCTGTCTAAACCTGATAGTTTGTGATTGATTTAGAAAAAAGGATGTAATTTTTGTGAATAAGGTAATATGAATTGTCAGATGTTTGGAAAACCAAACTTAACTTCGAATACAATTTCACTGTTTAAAAGATCAGTGTTAGTAATTCATTCAAATCACCACCGCCTTCCTGTCCAGGTCATACGTTTTTGAAAGACATTGAATTTTTCGTAAGTGTTTTCATTTATCAGCCAATACAATTTCACGTATATATCAAAGTATTACTGCCAGTAGTGCACAACGCTGAGACTGTAGCTAGTATATTTTATTCTTCTTCATGAGTGACCAGAATATGTGTGATTGACTCTTGCTGCTTTAGAGGTAAGGCAATTTTATTCATTTGTTATGTGCACAGAGACCGAAGTTACCAGTTTGGAACAGCCTAAGGTGCTGAATGTATTGCAGTGACTATATTTTTTTGTTGGTACTGGGAGTTGCATTGCGCAGTTAGTTCATATAAAGTTTTTGCTAAGAATAACACGGAGTAAGTACATAACTTGCAGTTTGCTACACGATAACTCCATTTTTTTATGCATTCCCAGTTCCGACATGCATTCAAAGGTCTACAAAAGAATACAAATTTTAATGAACGGTACACATTTTCAAAGTATTACAAAGAAAATTTAATAAAGAACGTTATACTTTCATTCGAAGTACTACAAAGTAATCTTTTTAAGAATGTTCCAACTGCAAGAGCCGACAAGTGTGAGAATTATCGTACAATCAGCTTAAGAGCTCATGCATCAAAGTTTCTGACAACAATAATATATAGAAGAGTGGAATACAAAATTGAGGTTGTGGTAAGATGACGATCAGTTTGCCTTTAGCAAAGGTAAAATGAAGGGTCAGGAGTGGGTCAAAATTCAAGTTGAAAGGATATCAATGATACGATTCGCTTATGACATTGCTATCCTGCGTGAAAGTGAAGAAGAATTACATGATATGCTGAATGGTATGAATAGTCTTATGAGTACAGAATATGAACTCAGAGGAAATCGAAGCAAAGCGAATGTAAGGAGGTATAGCAGGCATGAGAACAGCGACAAACTTAACATCAGGATTGACGTAGATGAAGTTAAGGAATTCTGCTGCCTAGGCAGCAAAATAACCGATGACGGACAGAGCAAGACGGGCATTATAAGCAGATTAAAAATAGTAAAAAGAGCATTCCTGGCCAAGAGAAGTTTACAATCAACCATAGGCCTTAATTTGTGGAAGAAACTTCTGAGAGTGTACGTTTGGAACACAGCATTGTATGGTAATGAAACAAACTGTGGGAGGACCGGAACAAATGAGAATCAAAGCATTTGAGATGTGATGCTAAAGATGAATATTAAAAATTAGGTAGACTAAGAAGGTAAGGTATGAGGAGGTTCTGCGCAGAATCGGAGAGGAGAGGTTCAAATGGCTCTGAGCACTATAGGACTTAACTTTTGAGGTCATCAGTCCCCCCAAACATATAACTACTTAAACCTACCTAACCTAAGGACATCACACACATCCATGCCCGAGGCAGGATTCGAACCTGCGACCGTAGCGGTCGCGAGGTTCCAGACTGTAGCGCCTAGAACCGCTCGGCCACTCCTGCCGGCGGAGAGGAAAGGAATACGCGGAAAACACTGACAAGGATAAGGGACAGGATGAAAGCACATCTGTTAAGACATCAGAGAATGACTGTCATGGTACGAGAGGGAGCAGTACAGGGTAAAAAGTGTAGCGGAAGACAGAGATTGGAATACATCCAGCAAATAATTGGCCCTTGATGAAATCATAATTACGGGAGACATTTTGTTTTTGATTTTGTGCTGAAAATCTAAAGTAAAATTCATAGTATGATCAGTCATAATCCCCAGCCGGCTGGAGTGGCCGAGCGGTTCTAGGCGCTTCAGTCTGGAGCCGCGCGACAGCTACGGTCGTAGGTTCGAATCCTGCCTCCGGCATTGGTGTGTGTGATGTCCTTAGGTTAGTTAGGTTTAAGTAGTTCTAAGTTCTAGGGGACTGATGACCACAGATGTTAAGTCCCATAGTGCTCAGAGCCATTTGATCCATTTTTGAGCCATAATCCCCAAACAGATCCGTTGTACATCTTTTCATTGTCTCAAAATAGATTTCCAAACTTTGCCTATTGTTTGCTCATTTGAATGAGAACCTGGCCTTAAAGTAGTAGATGAGTTGCGGTATTTGGACAGCAAAATAACTGATGATGGACGAAGTAGACAGCATATAACATGTTGACTCACTATGGTAAGAAAAGTATTTCTGAAGAAATGAAATTTGTTACCATTGAATACAGACTTAAGTGTTACGAAGTATTTTTTAAGGTATTTGGAGTGTAGCCACGTGTGAAAATGAAACATGAACGTCAAACACTTTAGATAAAAAGAGAATAGAAGCTTTCGAAATATGGTGCTACAGAAAAATGATGAAGAGTGATGTAGTTTACTGTGTCTCAAGAAAATTGAATATTACCACGTAATGTCGTCGCCAGTAACCCCAACTGTGATAAAATATTAATTTTGTTTGATCTGGATAGCAAATATTTATACAACAAGCAACAACTGAATTAATTTTAATA
The DNA here is from genome assembly GCF_023864275.1 of Schistocerca cancellata. Lineage (NCBI taxonomy): Eukaryota > Metazoa > Arthropoda > Insecta > Orthoptera > Acrididae > Schistocerca > Schistocerca cancellata. Next base: position 612,719,979 of record NC_064630.1, on the reverse strand, counting down.
ATACAGAAGCACCTAAATTCAAATAATGTAGAAGGGATAGACAACATTTCATCAAAATTTCTAAAATAATTGGGGAAGTGACAGCAAAACGACTATTCACGTTGGAGTGTAGAATGTACGACAGTGGCGATGTACTATCAGATTTTCGGAAAAACCTCATTGACACTATCCCGAACATAGCAAGAGCCGAGAAGTCGAGAATCGTCCCACAATCAACTTATCAACTTAGGCATCCTAACTGCTAACAAGAATAATATATCGAGGAATGGAAAAGGAAATTTAAGATCTGTAGAACGACGATAAATTTGGTTTTATGGAAGATAATAATGGAAGCAAGGCTAACGAAAACTCAAGACACGTACCTAGGATGTGTCGACCTGGAAAATGCATGTAAAATGGTACAAGATCTTCGAAATTCCGAGAAAAATAGGAGTAAGCTACAACGGAAGACAGGGTATAAACAATATGTAGAAGAACCAACAAGGAACAACAAGAGTGGAAGACCAAAAAGGAAGTGCTCGGATTACAAAGCGGGTAACATAAAAATGTAGTCTTCCGTCCCTACTGTTTAGTCTTTACAGCGGAAAAGCAATGACAAAAATAAAAGAAATAATCAAGAGTAGGATTAAAATTCATGTTGAAAGGATGACAATGAATACATTAGATGATGACAAAGCTGTTCTCAGGGGAAGTGAAGAAGAGTTGTAGGACGTGTCTAATGGAATGCACTGGCTTATGAAAACGGAATATGGATCGAGAGTAAATCGGAGAAAGACCTAAGTAATGAGATGCAGCAGAAATGAGAAACGCGAGAAACTCAGCATCAGAATTGTTGACCACGAAGCAGACGAAATTAAGGAATTCTGCTAGCTAAGCAGCAAAAAAACCCATGATGGCCGGCGTATGGAGGACGTCAAAAGCAGACTAGCACAGGCGAACATGGCATTCCTGACCAAGAGAAGTATACTAATATCAAAGATACGCCTTAGTTTGAGGAAGAAATTTCTGAGACTGTACGTTTACAGGACAGCATTATATATTAGTGAATCATGGACAGTGGAAAAACCGGAACAGAAGAGAATCGAAGTATTTTAGGCTTGGTGCTACAGATGAAAGTTGAGAAATAATTGGACTAATAGGGTAAGGAATTAGAAGGTTCTCCACAGAATCTGTGAAGAAAGGAATGTAAAAAAATACTGGCAAGAAGGAGGAAGAGTATGATAGGACATCTGTTAAGACATATGGGAATATCCTCTGTGGTACTAGAAGGTGCTGTTGAGGGTAAAAACTGTAGGGGAAGAAGGAGACTGGAATACATCCAGCAAATAATTGAGGGCGTAGGTGAAAAGATTGCCCCAAGAGAGGAATTCGTGGCGACCGGAATGAAATCAGTCAGAAGACGGACGATACATTAAAAAAAGGAAAGAAATAATAATGAAAAATATAACTATCGTCGGATTGCTTATTAGCAACTTTGGGTTCACAATTTCTTCTTCTTCCCTGTTCTTTCCTTTCTTTTCGTTTTCTGCTATACTTATCTTATCGACTTAGCCTTATAGCCAGCTTGTTATACCCCAGGCTGTGGCTAAGCCATGTGTCTGGAATATCCCTTGCCGCGCGGGATTAGTCGAGCGGTCTGGGGCGCTGCAGTCATGGACTGTGCGGCTGGTCCCGGCGGAGGTTCGAGTCCTCCCTCGGGCATGGGTGTGTGTGTTTGTCCTTAGGATAATTTAGGTTAAGTAGTGTGTAAGCTTAGGGACTGATGACCTTAGCAGTTAAGTCCCATAAGATTTCACACACATTTGAACATTTTTTTGCAATATCCTTTCTTCCCGCAGTTCTAGTCCTGCAAGGTATGAAAGAGAAGTTTGGGAGGTAGGAGAAGAGGTACTGGGGAAGTAAAGCTATGTGTATCACTCGTGCTTGGATAGCTCAGTTGGTAGAGCAATTGCAGGTTCGAGTCTCGACCCAGCACTTAGTTTTAATCTAGTCTTGAGGTTCGTCGTGAATGAACGATTTAATACTGAATTGCGCGCTGCTGAAAGCAAGGCAAACCCACTCTAACGCTTTATGTTAAGTATTTCGTTATAGCATAGCTGTTCAGCTGGTTTAATATTGTGAGTGTTAGTTCGACGTAGTGGTAGTTCATACATTTGTTAGTGTCTGTTATTTGAAGATGTCGTTGGTTTCAGGACGAGGTACTTTGGGGTTTCGTTTTGAACATGATTGTGTCAAGCCCGGTGCATCTGAGTTTCGCAGATTTGTTACTGAGAAGGTTAGCATCTCTTCAGATGATATTACTGGTGTAACCCTTTTCCAGTTGGCTTCTGTTGCTTATTTGAGGCCTTAAGATTCGTGAACTTGCAGTCGTCCAATTGAAGAGACAGACGGTTCTATCAAGTATGGACATGCAAAAGGATTTAAGGTTCAAATAATGTATGCTGGTTTAGGGCTTCGCACTATACGAGTGCTCGAGTTTTCCTAAGTGTGTGTGTGTGTGTGTGTGTGTGTGAAATCTTATGGGACTTAACTGCTAAAGTCATCAGTCCCTAAGTTTACACACTACTTAACCTAAATTATCCTAAGTACAAATACACACACCCATGCCCGAGGGAGAACTCGAACCTCCGCCGGGATCAGCCGCACAGTCCATGACTGCAGCGCCCTAGACCGCTCGGCTAATCCTGCGCGGCTTTTCCTAAATGATTGTGTCAAGTTTCCCTAACTGAATGTGTCGGAATAGTTTTAAATGAATAACTGCGTGCCATTTCTGTTTATGAAGAGAGGCGGAGAAACGAGTTTCCCTTGCCTGTTCTCAATGGAGTTCGGCAAGTTGAGGTTGATTTATTGAAACACATTCCTTCACTCGTAATTGTATCTAGCTACTGTGCACTACGCCGGACAGCCCAGAACGTGTGCAATATGCAACTCGACAGACCATGTGCGTGTTGAGTGGCAGTGGCCCAGCGGCCCAACTGCCGCAGTGGGACGCGCCGGTGCGCACCGCCGGCGCTATAAACAAAACACTGCCGCTAACATACGCGACCCCAGCCAGCCAGGCAGAGCGACCCCCGCCTGTGACGCCAGGCAACGTACTGGACAGGGGGCGCGAGGATATCTCACAAGGGAACCTCCCCATCGCATCCCCCTCAAGTTGTGTGGAACCATGAAAAAAATAAGCAAAATATACAAACTGAGTAGTCCATGAGCAACGTAGGCAACAATAAGGACAGTGTAAGCTCACGAGCGCCGTGGTCCCGTGGTTAGCGTGAGCAGCTGCGGAACGAGAGGTCCTTGATTCAAGTCTTCCCTCGAGTGAAAAGTTTACTTCTTTTATTTTCGCAAAGTTATGATCTGTCCGTTCGTTCATTGACGTCTCTGTTCACTGTAATAAGTTTAGTGTCTGTGTTTTGCGACCGCACCGTAAAACCGTGCGATTAGTAGACGAAAGGACGTGCCTCTCCAATAGGAACCGAAAACATTTGATCGCAAGGTCATAGGTCAAGCGATTCTTCCACAGGAAAACACGTCTGATATATTCTATACGACACTGATGAGGCATGTGCGTCAGATGACAGGAATATGTTGTCGACCCACCTAACTTGTACACTTGGCGAATGGGTAAAAATATTCTTCTACCTTGCCCGATTTAGGTTTTCTTGTGGATGTGATAATCACTCCCAAAAAAGTGACGGACAGATAATAATTGTCTGAAAATAAAAAATTATACTGTCCACTCGAGGGAAGACGTGAACCAAGGACCGCTCGTTCCGCAGTTGCTCACGCTTACCACGGGACCACGGCACTCCTAAGCTCGGATTGTCTTTGATGTTGCTTATCTCACGCATGGACTACTCAGTTCGTATATTTTGCTTATTTTTTTCATAGTTCCACACAACTTCTTCCTGTTTTCTCGATTGATCTGTGTTCAGTTTTTCAAGGTTTATCCACTGTGCCAACTTATAACCAAATCTGAGGTGGGTGCGATGGGGAGGTTCCCTTGTCAGTAACTAACAACACAGAAATGTACATGACGCATGAACACTTCGATTCTACTCGAGAGAAAATGACGCCTACAGAAAATAAGAACACTGCGAGTTCTCCAAACCAAATCTGTGGACATTAACATCGTAGGAACGAACAGTAATATCACCCGAAGATCATGGTGTACCACATAGCAAGAACAAGAAAAGAAGAATAGCTAATGCAGCAGCTGACACAGAAAAATAGAGAGACAGTTTACATCGAATAAAGTTGACGCGCAAGGAAAATATCCACGACGTATTAGAAGGAAAAAGAAAAAGACATCGCTGATAGTTCCAGCAGCTGACTGAACAAAGCAGACAAGGGAATCAACTCCTCTGTCTGCCCAAGTCAAGGAACAAACTGCGTCGAAGGCCTCTCAACCAACGGTCGCAGTGCATTCTTGAGAAAGAAGGAAAGAAAAAAAGGTAAAACCATACATATAAAAGCCTGGGCCACTGAAATGGAAGCCGAGGAGGAACATCACGCATCGGCGTCCGAAGAGTCAATGGAAAAATTAATTGATGACAACAACCTTCTGAATCATTGCGGTAAACAGAGGAAAATGAATTATATACGGGCGTATCGGCTGAGATACAATGAATTTGCAACGAATATTGTCTAAGTTTTCAGTTACAATAAAAATGTAAAAGAAGGAACAAACATATGACATAATGACGTTAAATATGAACTAAATTCAAAGTCCATATAAAATGTCTGTTCTAAAATTTCTGGTGTATGATTTTGATACACAGGTTAGAGGAATTTATAGAATTTCCTGCAATCTATGTGGCAAATTATATGTAGGTCAATCAGTAGGGTTATAACCACAATACTGACTGTACGTGAAATAAGTTACAGACTGAGAAAGAGAGATTCCACCGTTGGTGAAGATGCTTTGAATGAATTTCATTCATATGACGTGACATGTAATGTTCTCCATAAAGGAACTAAAGGGAAAAACTAACATTATTTGAAATTCTGGCCATTAACATACACCAATCAAAGAATCCTGACTGGTCCTTAATGACCAAACAAAGTTTCATTACTCTCCCTTTTAAAGTAGAGCCAGTTATTATTCCTGTAACCATTAACTAATAAGATAGTTATACCTGTTCAACATTCCATAGACGTCTTTCTTCCACCTCCATTTATTCGGTCCGTTCATCATATTCACCAGCTTGTCCATATGATATAGTAACCTGTGCTATTACTCACTTGTAGAACTTATCTATTTTATACATTCACATAATTCTAACGTTTGAATTTAATGTAATGTAAGATTTATTTGTTCACTGGCCCTTTAAGTATTATATCATGCTTGTGTTTTGAATTTATATAGTCATAAAAGTCACATATCTTTGCACAGCTCTCTTTGTACGTCTATGAATTCTCTGCGAAATTGGTCGACTTTCTGTTCAACATTAAGTTATCTCACGATGGCCTGAGAAGCCGAAAGCCGGTTCATAAAGCGCTAGCAATTATCATCGTGGAACAAAAATGGTTCAAATGGCTCTGAGCACTATGGGACGTAACAGCTGAGGTCATCAGTCCCCTAGAACTTACAACTACTTAATCCTAACTAACCTAAGGACATCACACACATCGATGTCCGAGGCAGGATTCGAACCTGCGACGTAGTGGTCGCGCGGTTCCTGACAGTAGCGCCTAGAACCGCTCGGCCACCCCGTCCGGCTATTGTGGAACGTTAATACGTTGTATTCAAGTTATTAATATGTCTATGTTCCTCCAAGAACCCACGGAATATTCCAGAAACAGTAGCAAATGTTCATGTCCCCTCTGGAAATAATTCAAAGACAGACAGATCCTTTTTTTTTTTCAAACCGAAATAGTTCAGAAACTACAAAACGTTCCAGATAACTTAATAATTCCAGGAGACGGAAACTATGTTGTAGCGCGGAAAGATACGACGTCCATTTTCCCCAAATGCTGACATATTTGTTTAGAAACGTGAAGGATGCCTTAAATGTGAGATATTTCACTACTGCGAGATTTATCTTTATCTGAAATGTAGCAGCAATCCGAAAAACAGAATTCATAAGGTCATAAAGCCTAACACAATGTATTTCACCAGTAGAAACAATGTCCATTAGTTTTTGCAATCACTGCAGCATATGATGTAGTACAGATTTTTTCTGAGTCGTCAATCTTCTGACTGGTTTGATGCGGCCCTCCACGAATTCCTCTCCTGTGCCGAACTTTTCATCTCGGAGAAGCACTTGCAATCCATGCCCTCTGTTATTTACTGGATGTGTCCCTCTCTCTTCCTTCTTCATTTTTTTACTCTTTGACCTCCTACGGCTCCCTCCACTACCACTGAAGTTAATCCCTGATGTCCTAACAGGCGTCCTACCATCCTGTACCCCGTACTTGTCAGTATCCTTGTATTCCTTTTCCTCGCCGATTCTCCGAATAACCTCCTCGTTCATTACCTTGTCAGTCCACTTAACTTCCAATATTCTCCAGTAGCACAGTGTAACTTAAGTGTTTTCAAAAAAAATGTATGCTGGGGCCGTGGAATGTGAAAATTAAATGACGAAGGTTTAGACACACAAATCCAGGAAGCTTTGAAATTGTGTGTGAAATAAAGATGGAGATATCAGTCTAATACTGAATGGTGGACCCAATAGGCGAAGAAAGCTGAGCATTGATCACATGTGCAAAAGAAAAAGGTAAACTAATAAATAATACAATAGAATTTTATTCTTGCTTAAGAGACCTATTTGCCGAATAATTTTATGTGTTGACTGTTTGACAAATATAAAGAAAATATAAGTAGTTTCAACTAAGCTGGAGATGAAGAAGCTCGAGGGTTAAATCCAGATCGCAATCACTAGATAAAATTTTTCCATATGCTGTTTTCTGAAAAAGTTAGAGCAAAAGGAGAAATTTCGCGAAAGAACTGCGTCCAGAAAATGAGGTAATCCTCATAGAACAAAAAAGAAGTAATCAATGAAACCCAACGCTTTTATAAATGAAGAGTGGTCGACGGAAATCATAAACGGATGTACATACTCCTTGATAAAGGAAGATAACATGGAGATGACAAATTTTTTTAGTGAAGACGTGCTGGGCACACTAGAATTACCCAATGAGAATGACACCTGGTCCAGATGGAATACCAACGGAATTTTATAAAAGGTCCTGGAATGCGATGGAGAACAGTTGATCAATATCGTTAACGAAGGCATCATTGGTAAATCCGTACCGCTAGACTTCAAAGATTGTGCGATGGTATTAACACTAAAAGCATAGGAACGAAGGAAGAAACAAAATAAGATCTGTATGTTTATTTAATGTCCAGTGGAAAACAGCCGCACTAACGATAAAAGATCGAATGGTCACAGCAACAAGAAAGGCAATAGGAAACGACCAAATAACCTTGCCTGGATTCAGTATTCTCGTAACCGTCAGTGAAGACAGAGACATTATTCAATATTCGCTGCGGGTAGAGCTAAAGAGTCTTTAGCGTCTATCGATTTTCCAAAGCATTCGATCTCGTCAGTCACTGTTACCTTTTAAAAACACTGGAAAAAATGGATTTGAACTATCAGTTTCTAAGCTCGCCACGGGTTATGGTCACAGGGATTTAACCTCGAGTACTCTTCAAAGGATACTGGACTAAGAAAACTGAAATTCTATGAGGTGTTCCGCAAGGTAGTCCGATCTCATTGTTGTTATAGCAGTTGAACCTTGCATTATTAAACTCAACACTGAACTGTCCACAAAAAAGGCGACAAATGTATAAGCAGACCACTTGGCTGGAATAATTGAGAGTAACGCTGACACAGCAACTTACAGAGTGGAATTCCACTTTACAGCACAGCTACAGGTGCAGAAGTGAACAAAACGAAAAGTCCATTCCTTGATATGAATGGTTTCCAAAACACGAGAGTAGAACGGGCTGTCGAAAAATCACCTCAAATCACTGGGAATCATTTTTCATATTTGCCCTCGCAGAAAGGGGGCAGAAAACTGTAAAGAAATGCTAAGAAAACTTACGGCGACAGCAAAATAACACGGAAATAGAGATTTGAATGACATCCAGACAATATAGCTGATCAAGTGCACTATACCATCGAAAGCATTTGATCTAATACAGTTCCTGCCGATATACTTGGGAACTGCAAGGAACAGTTAGTCAATTCATACGGAAGGGACACACATTCAAATTGTCAGCCTAACAACTTTCTCGAGGTGCAGGGAAGGCTGCTTAGGCCTGATGGACATCCGACAGAGAATTCTGGGCTGATCAACAGGACTCGGGAAATTCTTCAAAAATATCCTGACATATTACCTCATTTTTGTTTGATACGACGACGTCAGTGACTTTAGGTACGCCTGTAGACATATGGGTCGTAAATTTTAAAATGAAACATGTGACTGTTTACATTGTAGAAGTACGTTATATTCAAAGAATATATCGAATTGAGTGTTATATAACCAAAGCGTCCGTATTCCAGACACTTGCAAGAAATGAACTGGAAATCAGAATAGACACATACAAACAAATTAAAACAGGGAGAATATATGGAAACACATTAACGGCGACTGTCAACAGATATACGATCTACGTGCTATACAGTATTTAGTGACATTGTACCAACAAGTGACAGACTGCATGCAACAGAACTGGGTGATACAAACTTATATTTTAAATGCAAAACTAGTGGACACCTACCTACATAACATAATAATGTGTCTACTCTAATACATAGTCTCTCATGCAATGATTACACCTTTTTTATGAGTCATATAAATGAACAGGTAGAAAATACGGGAGATATGTCACTATGAAAAACCTGACGAACCATGATGATATATACTTCCCGAAACATAAGAAGTATGCGATTATGCGGTTCTACGTTAACTTTGGCAATTATTGAAGCAATAAAACAGTATGCAACGCAATTGGGAAATAAAAATCTATAATGAGCTTGAATTCTGTAAAGATTACAGCAGAAGCGATCACAACACCAATTTTGGTAATATTCTACAAATAAGAATCCATACGCTTGGATTAGGTTAAAGTTACCATAAAACTGAAGTAGGACGTACATTCTGTGAGGTGAAATATTCAACACCACATACTAAAAACACGAATCTGTTCGATTCATTGTATGCCATCTACGTAAACAATGTTAACAAGGTAAATGAAACGTGTGCTCTGCTTAGTTTACATTGGTTTTACATCCGATTTCACTACGATATGTAGGTGAGCTGACAGTTGCCGGCCGGAATGGCCGAGCGGTTCTAGGCGCTACAGTCTGGAATTGCGCGACCGCTACGGTCGCAGGTTCGAATCCTGCCTCGGGCATGGATGTGTGTGGTGTCCTTAGGTCAGTCAGATTTTCGTATTTCTAAGTTCTAGGAGACTGATGACCTCAGAAGAAGCTAAGTCCCATAGTGCTCACAGCCTTTTTTTTTTTTGGCATTTAGTTACTTAACATTATTTCAACAGCTACCGTAAGGACTTCATTAAGGGATGGCGAAGTTATTTTACTTCATTAAGGGATGGCGAAGTTATTTTTTATCTGTTTCTTTGAAGAAGAAGATGATCAGTGCAGAATCAGACATCTACTATTATTTGTTGTTTTAGAGACTAAAAGAACAGAACAGTCCTCTTTATGAAGATGCAACTGTTTCAGAAGAAGAATTTATTTAAATTATTTCATTAATTTAAGTGGACAGGTAATTGTTCATGCGCTCCAGGAACGATTATGCTTTTAGGAAGATCGAAGTATTAACGTTTGTTGCAATTTTTTATTCTGTTACTGATACCAGAAACGAATAAATTTTCTTAACATAGGTAAAAAAAAATTTTAACGGTGTCTGAAGCCTTGTCGAGAAAGGAAGTAATGGTAAGAGGAACGAAGGGCTAATGGGGAGGAAGGAGGCCCTGCTTTTGAAAAATAAAAATCTGTACGCCACTTGCCCGTGAAAGGCAAAGGTTTCAGGTTCGAGTCCCTGCCTGGCAAACATTTTACTCTGCTGGAAATAACAGATATTAGTACTTCTCTAGGTCGGTCCGAATATTGTAAATACAAAACGAATTTTGGGAAACACAGCACAATATTATCAAACCAGAGTTTTCTATGCACTTTGTAGTATGTAGCTAGGGCACACAGGTGAGGGACTCAAATCCAAGACCTCCGCTTTGCACAGCAACTACCTTAGTCCAAGACTCCATAGAGGAAGATCACGTATCCAGACACCACTGTAAGGATCACATGACATTCGTTTGGTATACAAGGAGCTGTCTACATCTTCGGGTATAGATGTCGCTCGCAAATTCAGCACAGCGGTGCTAATGTTTATCCGAGCAAGAATGACCGCATTTCTCGATCATTTGCAGCACTTGTAGCACAGTTATGGTGTTTCTCAGGTTGTAGGATTTTTCTAATATTTACATGTACTGAGACTTATTCTTTTAGCACTCTTGGTATGTGTATAGCATTCCCAGCCTTCATTCAGAAGTTGATGACGTATGAAACTTCATATGAAGAAGGGATGAACACTAGCAACTCGAGAGGTCTCCACCAAGAGGCCATTTCTCTGCTCCCACAGTGAGGTTTTTATTTGTCGAAGACGCCTCGTATATTCTTTCAAGGCAAAGCTGATGGAAGACCGCTGAGTCCACGCCTTCGGCTCACTCGTTTGCGAGGAACGCGAGAAATGAAATTCCGGGAGGCACGTGAGCGGAACGCCTGTAGGCGCCCGCGTCTGCGCTCCCTCACGCCCGGATCTCATTCCCCGGTCGCGCCGTTCCGAACACCTGCTGCGAGCTGACACCAAGAGCAATATCAGCGGCAGCGGCTGCACGTCTGGACGAAACTGTTGTAGGATGTTGGTTCATTACCTCTTCAAGTGTCCACTTCACCGAATTACCACACCACCCTTAGAGCAACACATCGTTGTTTACAAAGACCAACGTCTGTGAAGAGAAAAGAAACTATTGGAGCGTCCACCACTGCGGATGGATGAAGCGGTGTTGTTTGTGGTACGGCGGTGCTGTGAGGGGGTAAACTTATTTGCCCATGATTATCGCACTAGTTTTTATTGATAATTGTTTACACACAGATAAAATTTTTCATCAAAAGAACATTACATAATTTTTGTAACATTACTAAAGGCAACTTTAAAATGATAAAAGGAAACGCAGAAGGCTCTTTAACACATAAGACTTTAATCAAAAGATCATTAAATAACTTTTTTAAATTACTGAACTGCATAATGGTAACCGGAAATGCATAAACATTTTACTCACAGTGAAACATCCCCTTGGAAAAATTTATGAATTACTGTGCTGGCTTGGCTCTGAGCACTATGCGACTTAACTTCTGAGGTCATCAGTTGCCTAGAACTTAGAACTAATTAAACCTAACTAACCTAAGCACATCGCATACATCCATGCCCGAGGCGGGATTCGAACCTGCGACCGCAGCGGTCGCTCGGTTCCGGACTGTAGCGCCTATAACCGCACGGCCACTCCGGCCGGCAATTACTGGGCTGATAAACCTCTTACGTTATTTGGTTTTCAAACAGCTGAGCAGAACTGAACGTACTCAGAAATTTCTCTCTTTACTTATTCTGATCAACACTAAACTGACACACAATATTTTTAGCGCAACGCAATCTGACTTTCAATAATCCCTACAAAAGAATGGCCGTGACTAGCAATAACCTACACCTTTCATGAGTCACTTACCTCACAAAAAACTTCGTTACTCGAACTACTGCAATACAACGAGCGCCAATAGTGCCAGCTAAATAAAGGATTGTAACTACTGAAGGCACTAACAAAACGTCCAGATCGTCCGCTCTCAAAATTCTGCCATCGCTCTCCCCACATCCACCACTGCTGGCGGCTCATCTCCAACTGCGCAACGCTACGCGCTGTTCACAGCCAACTGCCCAACAGTACAATAGCGAATATTTCAACAATGCCAACCAGCCACAGACTGCACACAGCACAGTCGGTGATTTTCATACAGAGCGCTGCGTGGTGTTACCAACATAAAAACCTAAACCTACTTACAACAGTAGCAAAATAATAATAGTAAAAAATATTCATTTCATATCCTTTTTTAAAATTACTGTAGAAAATTTAAAAACAAGATAACAGAATTCTCAGAAGGCGATCAGGAATTTATATAATCCAGTGTTTGTCAATATTCCGCAGGAAGGAACTTATTTTGTTTAGAGAATAACATTTACAAAATTTTTAGTCAAAGTGCATGCATAATAACAAAACAATCTAACAAACATGCAATCAGATTAAAAGAACACAGATGAAGTGATCAGCTACAGGCTCTTAATTAAATGGAAGACACTGTTATTCAACTACAACTATGTACGGAATACAGTTTTAAAATAAACGTAAATGCAAGACGTGCGAGATTACTCGAATTGAGCAGAAACCAACATAAACAGCGTTAATAAATTAGGATGTAATGGTCAGGAATAAAAAAGAAAATCGAAGCTGGTGAAATGCCGAGTTTCAGCGAACTTAATGTTAAACGTCCTACATAAGCAAAGGATTTAGTAAAATAAATTTTACTTCCACTTTAAAGACGTTAAAATACCCAGTCACCATAGATTGTTTTCATGTGTTGTTGACAGTTCAAAAATTACAGTGAACTACCTGACTCCCAGCCAATAGCCGTTCACGAGCTTATCCGCTCCAGTAACTTCAGACTAACTGCGATTGAATGGCCGACCAGCAAATGCCTCAAAACAGCAATAATTAGAGGCCATACAACTTTGACCGGCGCTACAATAAATAAGACACACAATTAAACACAGGCATAAAATATGCACTACTAAACTCCATTGAATTAAGACGGCAAATCCGAGAAAGCACATGTATCCAATCAGACCACATTCGACTCAAAAGCAAATAGCAATATCAAAATAGCCGAACTGCAGTGTTCGATAACGAAGGGGAATCAACCGTTATTCCGGTGACGCAACTACGAAAGTCTTGCCTGCTGCACATTACAAATCAGCCACTTCAACGACCTTCGAAGACACCCGGTATTATAAGTTTCACAAATTACTCACCATGCAATCCTTTCTCGGCGACGTCGAGTCCACATTTGTTGCAGAAGTTGACCAACGAAATAAATCCAGGTTGCCTTCCTTCCTGAAAGGCATTTCCATGTAACCAATGCCGCTTAAAATCAACACCAATGTATATTCAAGACCGCCATGCGATCTCACACTCAGTCACTGCCGAAGCGCACTCCCGGTGTTGTGACCAGCCAGCGACCACAAGGAAATCTGTTCGTAGTCACTGCAGTCGGTAACTTCCGTCTCCCCGGCGGAGCCGCGTAAATAGCATTCCAAGAACAAGCCCTCTCTCAGCCGGCCAGGGAAGTCACAGGACTTCTGCGAGCAAAGATAGGTGACCGTATTAACTATCGATACACGCACTCGCACGGATCAGTCTCGATGAAACCACCTAAGGCTTAACGATGCAGTTAACTCTGAAACGTCCCCTTTGAACAATTTTACATGTGAAACGTCCACTTAGAACAATTATACAAGCCTGTGCTTAACCTGACACACAATATTATTTAGCGCAACGCAATCTGACTTTCAATAACCCCTACAAAACAAAGGCCCTGACTAACTTTAACCTATACCTTTTACAAATCACTTACCTCACAAAAATCTTCGCTACTCAAGCTACTGCAAAACAGCGAGCGCCACTATTGCCAGCTAAATAAAAGATTCAAACCACTGAAGGTACTAACTACTGATAGGGATAGTTAGCAAATGAAAGATATTAATAGAGAACAAACAATGTATTTACCTTAATATTCATAATTGACATTCAGTCTTACAGATTATCAAAACTCCGCCATCTCTCTCCCCACGTCCACCACTGCTGGCGGCTCACCTCCAACTGCCCAACGCTATCTGCTGTTCACATCCAGCTATAGCAGTTCATGACAACAATGGCAGGCAACAATGCAAACTAGCCACATACTGCACACAGCACAGCCAGTGATTTTCATACAGAGAGCGCTACGTAACGTTGCCAATAAGAAAACATAAACAGCAAACTTACATAAAGAAAACATAAACAGCCTACTTACATAGCCCCCATGCTCCCCACAAAAAATTTTACAAATGTTTTTGGCCAGTGGCCAATAATGATTTGATAAAATTTTTCATAATTACAATAACAAAGATATCAAATGCACACACTTATTGATACAATGTTGGTCAACAGCTAAAATTTTTTTCACAGTCAATAAAGACAGTCCAGATTGTTCATCATAATAGTAATTACAGTTTTTGTTTTTCACAAAGTCTCATTAGTAAAAGAAATTGCACATAGAAGTAGTGGATTTCCATGCAGTCTTGAAGAAGTAGTGTTGTCCTTCCAACGGAAAGACAGTGCTGACTCTTGAAATGCTGTCAGGTAATGGGCCACAATGGAGCAAACCCACAGCAGAGTCATTCGAAGTTCTGACGAATATTGGTAGGTAGGTCATCACTGAGCAGACCCACTGCAGTCCTGGTAGAGAGTATGGTATTGATGGGCCACCAGAGATGCAGACCCACAGTAGTCCTTGTAGAGATAATTGTATTGGTGGGCCATCAAAGATGCAGACCCACTGTAGTCCTCGTAGAGATGGCCAGCAGCCATCTGTTGTGACTGTGCAGGTGCACAATCACCATTGAAGAGTCTTGCGGATAATAGAGCAAGTCCATAACCACCACTTGTGCATTCACAAAGTTTTTGGGAATTGTCCTTAGAACCAGCAATGCTGTTATCCAGTCCCTTGCTGAATTATTAACACACGTGCAAACACTAACAGTCCCTACTTCTCACATATTGTCCATATACTATGACCAACAGAAATGTGTGCAGTGAAATGAATGCTTACAAGTTACTGAATTTGAGTAACTGGTGTCAATTACAATTATATAACATAAGAATACAATTACAAAGATACAAAATACATCATTAAAAACATAACAATACAGATAATATTCGTAGTGCAGGCTTTACAAAACAATAGAAATAAACATATACATCAGTGTTACAGGAATGATGACATGAGTACATACATAAAAGATCAGAATCACTCTTAAAAATTCAACTTCACACATGAGCATTAAAACAACACAGAATAAATAATGTCTAAGCATCTTTACAAAGAAAATAACAGGGTATTAGAAAAATTCTACAACATAGCTCTCATCAGCTAAGCACATAAAGACAGGAAAAACACAAATACACAAGGGTACACAAACACATAGCGGAATAACACCAAAAAGAAAGGACAACACACAATTACATATTGGGAAAAAGCAGCAAAGAGGAAAGGACAGGGTTTGTTTTACTGCAGTATTTTGCTTGGAGATCTCCCTTCATTCCATAGATCGTTCGTCTTATTTCAACCTTTGCTTCCACCAAAAAATCCTATCTAAGCATGCTTTCTGTATTTATATGTTCACACATTGCTTACCTCATCATTTATTTCCAAGAAAATCCTACCTATACCCCGTTCCTGTATTCTATTCATATTTCTTTCAAAATAATTATTTCTGATTGTACAATACTCATTGGGGCCCAAATCTTTCTTCGCAATGCATTCTTTACCTATTCTCCATAGTCAGTTTCTTATATAGTCTACCCCCTCTTAAGCTAACTTAAATCTACTGAGTTCAGATATATATACCAAGGGACGAGGCAATGCAGCATCACAACAAATCAACACAAACAAAAATGACAAAAAATGCAAATTGGCAAAGCTAGCAGCATAAATTAGCAAAAGTCAAATTCAATAACACTATGCCTGGCAAACAGCAGCAACTTATACCTAAACATGACATAGCTCAAGCAGAAAAAATATTACAGTAAAAACAACAATGCAGACAGGGGAAATGCATATTCACATCTTAATGTCTATATAATTAAAGTGGTGCACCATAACAACTGATTGTAAAAAAATATTACCATGTACCTGAAAAGAAAATTAAGTGTTACTGTTACTAGTTACTTCTTATTGTTCTTTCCTTTCCAAGTGCTCCTTTTTTAAAGAATGTGGATTACAAAATTATCATTTAATAGATCTGTTGACAGAAAGAGTTCACATTAGCAAATGCATCTCATTTTATAAAAGCAATGCTGCAACACAGCTGGAAACCAGATATCAAATGAAATAAGCAATTACGCAAACCAAAGCATAAAAATATCATTCAGTAGTCATATGACATTTCATTTCATAAGTTAATTGCTCTCAACTCTCGTAGAAAGACACTTGTCATAATCAGGTGAGCAGATGTACGAATATTTCCCATCAATTCATAAGCATTTCAATAATTAGCACAAAGTGCGAGTAATCATATGTTTTTAAGTAACGAGGGTGTCGCATTAGCGATGAAAGGCACGCCCTTATGGCTTGTTCTCCAGGTGTTTGACACAGCTGTGTGCCCACAACGCATTACAAAAATCATATGTTTTCAAGTAACGAGCGTGTCGCATTAGCGATGCCCTCTACAAAGGAATGTCATTAACAGTGGTATAGCCCTCTCTTTGTCCTTCTCTTCCACCTGTGCCTCTGGCACACCCTAATGGCTTTCTTTTCTACCTGAGCGTCTGAAAAGGCTTGTTCTCCAGGTGTCTGACACACCTGGGTGCCCACGTCACATTATCTGCAGGTGGTCACTTAACTTTCTTACGGAAATATTTACGACAGCAGTTTCCGCTACAGTGACAGTCTCATATAAAAATATTTCACAGGTCAAGAGTCCCTAACCACTATTCATTACTCCTTACCTTATTCGTCGACACTTTTTCCATATTTCATCATAACAGATACATAGCATAATCAAATAACTCATATAGCATCGGCTTATGGATCATAAACTTACCGCAACAGCATAATACACATCGTCGTCGTAAAAATAACATCATAAAACCTCAGTCAAATCTCAAAATCGTCGTAGCTTCCTCCAATAATTTCAAAACCTAACAAAATTCTCTGCTCATGTCAAAAGTGTCATCTGCCTCCAACGTACTTTAAAATCATACTCCCTTACCAAATACATCATTCAAAGTTCTCATAGTATCACAATGGTTCCAAAAAAATATGAACAGTGCACAAAGTACAGACAAAGTACAATTTCTTAAGTGTGAAGTAATCCAACTCTGTAATGGCGTAAACATGTGTCACTGACGTAGTAAAAGGATGTTTGTTTCTCTGTTAAATGATCAGATAGGTGTGTAATTTATGTGTTAGAGAAATATGGTACCGATGTGTAAAGTTGTATAAGCAAATACCATATTAGCTAGGGCTCCTTGTGCTTGCCAAACACATGGTACACAAAGTAGGCGTGTACCCCCCTGAGGTTTATTGTAATTATACCCTCAGGTGTTACAGATTACAGCAATGGAATGAAATGTATCACGAAAAACTTTCTTTGTAATTCAAAAATCTTTAAAAATAAATGTTTTAAGTACAAAATTAATCACTCAAGTACGTGTCCTGTAGCGCTAAATGTGCGTTTTGCTCTAAGATAATCTCTGGGAAGTGTCGTAGTTATCGTCCTCCAAAAGCTAAGTTCAGCAGAAGCCAATGTACTTACCTCATGATAAACAAAAGTGAAATGCTTTGCGTATAGATAACTTAGTTATTACGCTTATTGCCGTGATGAGGAAAGTACTGTGCTGTAACGTATTGTTGTCCTACGGAAAAGGCTGTCTCCTTGTAGCAATAGCACAAAAGTTACTACTAAAACATGTTTTACTTTACAGAAGAATTCAGAAAAACTGTGCAGATATCAAACAGATACACCGCAAAAGCAACATTGTAAATTGTCACTCATTAGTAACGTCGTGATATAATCGTGTAGCTGTCACACAAACCAACCACTGTGTCATCTGGCATTTCACAGAAAGCACCTCAAATCCAGAATCCACTCGTATGCAAACCAAAATGTTGCATGTTAACAGTTTCTTAAGTCTGACAAATTGTACAAGTAGCGTGAAGTGAAAATTGCAAAGACTAAGTTAAAAAGCAGATTATCTGTCAATAAATGGTTTTACATGAGAAATGTGCTGTAAACCTTTACTCTTCCTAGTACGCAGAGTTTCAACTTCAACGCAATTATCATGTGGTATACATCGGATTCTGTAAGGTCCCTTGTAAACTAGAAAGAATTTGTGACTCAAGTGTTTCTTCTTATGTGACAATGAATGAGCTTTAATGAGAACTTTCTGACCAATATATAATTTCTTTGCATTTACTTTACCGTGTAGTTTTCTCCTTTTGTCTGCTGCAGATTTTATATTTTTAAGAGCCAAATCAATTATGTCTTTGTGTCGAAGTTTACGTGTATTCGGGAAAGGTACAAGCTCTCTGATTCTGTTCGGAGGTTCTACATTCTTCAGTACAAGAGTAGGTGGTAAAGCAGTGGAATCATGAGGCATTTCATTCAGCACATTTTGAAATAAGTGTAAATATCTGTCCCAATGCTGATGCTTTCTGTGACAATAAAGTCTGCAAAGCTTATTGATTTCTTTCATAATCCGTTCAGACGGGTTACAATGTGGTGAATACAATGAAATAAAAACAGGTTTGATTTTATGATTCCGAAGCATGCGTGACCAAACAGCAGATCTGAATTGCGGTCCGTTATCTGAAATGACTTTACTAACGTGTCCCACTTTACGTAAGAAATTTTTAACAAAGGCGTTGGATACAGACCGTCCAGTGGCTTTACGTAACGGAAGTGTGGGGCAATCGTTCGATTTGTTGCATTTGCTAAAAGCTGTTTCACTAATTACTGAAATGGGACTGCCAGAGTCAAGTACTGCCGTAAATTTTACGTCATTTACAGTAATGTGAATCACAGGATATGCAATGTTGTTATGTTTTACGTCGTGTTCCTGGAGTAAGATGTCCCTAATGTCTTCCATTTTTACGTAATTACTAGCTACGGCAGCTCCGTCGTCAGTTTCATAAGTACGTCTTGTGGCTGCCAGTGGTGTGAGTCATCGCCTATTGTCTCTTTGTTGGCGCGCGTCGTTATTGGGATTTGGAGGCCTAACTTCCACAAATTCGCCTTGCCCAGAGGGCCCAGCTCTGTTTAAAACTCGCCAGTTCTGATGCAATTCAGGTCTGTCGTTACGATCATATCGTCTGTCGTCATGTCGGTAGGTTCGATAGTTTCTTTCTTGTCGGTCATGTGGTGGAGAATTTCTGCCTGAGTCGTCACTGCGTGCTGGACCGTTGCGTCTAAAGTTATTCTGTCTCCCTTGATAATAGTTATATTGGTTCCCATATTGTCTGTTTCTCTGATTGTCTCTGTGATAGTCATTACCGCGGAAAGGTGATCTTTCCCTGTAACTATTACTCTGCCAGTGGTTGTCATATGGGTGGTGTCTGTTTTGGTCACGATTTACGTTGTAAGAATAGGTTTGTCGTGGCCATTTATTGTTTCTGTCGTCACGGAATTGAGACGGATGTGACCTGTAGTGATTGTTTTCCTGTTTTCGCATCCCGCGACTGTCTGTGTCAATTTCCAGTTCTTGTAACAATCCCTGAAAAGCTTCAATGTCGTCTTTGCAACGTCCTGCCAAAATAATATGTCGTAAATGTTCAGGCAGTTTGATTAAGCAAATGCGGATGAGTTCTGAGGGGCTGTATGGGTTTGATAGGTACTGATTCTTGTGCAACATGTCTTCAAAATATTTGACAAGACTGGAAAATTCAGATTGTTCAAAGTGTTTCATCATCATGATGCTATATTTTACGCGGTCTTGTGCGGCTTGTGACCAATATGCTGAGAGGAAGGCATGGTAAAATTCTCCTTCACTGTGGCAATCGTGAATGACCGATCGCATTCTTACAGCTGGTTCATTCTCTAAGTAGCCACACATAAATTCTAACCTGTGCTCCAATGACCAGTTGGGAGGGAAACAATGAGAGAATTGATGGAGCCATGCTTGTGGATGAATGTCGTTGCCAGAATTCTTAAATGTTTTGAATTTACGTGTAGTAATGAACAGCTTATAGTCAAAATCATCGTGTCGGCGAGTAGCATGTCGGTCATTGTCACGTCGTTTCGGCGGTTCCATTTCAAAATTCGGTGTACCTTGCCAATTTCTTTCATAATTACCGAAATGCCCTGTGCTATTATTTTGTGGCTTTTCCGTATTTCTAAGTTCCTCTTCCCGTGTTGGAGCGCGAGTATCCTCTGAAATATGTAATTCTTGTATTACCTGTGTCAGCTGATCTTGTAATTCCCGCATTTCTCTTTTGTACTGTGTGTTGATTTGATTTTGATTTTGTTTGAATTTTCTAATTTGTTCATACTCTTCTGTGTCAGTGAAGGCTACGGGTCTTGTGTCATTCAGATCATCATCTACCTTTGTAGATAAGTTAGTGACCTGATCCGAAAGTTCGGCTACTTTCTCTGATAATGAACTAATTTCCCCCATGTGTCTTTCTACTGTGTCCTTTAAGTTTTCCTGAGTTTTTGCAAGTTGCTTAACCGAATCGGTAGATGCAACTGAGTCCATTTTAGCTTGCAAGGTCTCATGATTTTCATGAACAATAGTTTGCAGTTCTTTTATGGCTGCTTCGTGATTCTGTAATGCATTTTCATGCCGCGAAAAAATAGGCTGAAAATGCTCACAAATTTGTGTTTTTACGTCATTACAGACTTTTTGGCATTTCGATTCAATGTTATGTAACTCAGTAGTTAGATCTTCACGTGTTTGTTCAAGTGTGGTGTCTAACTTCCGAAGATTTTGTTCCATTGTGTCTAACTTTTGAAGATTTTGTTCCACTGTGTCTAACTTTTTAAGATTTTGTTCCACTGTGTCTAACTTTTTAAGATTTTGTTCCACTGTGTCTAACTTTTTAAGATTTTGTTCCACTGTGTCTAACTTTTTAAGATTTTGTTCCATTGTGTCTAACTTTTGAAGATTTTGTCCCATCTGTCTCTGATTTTGTTCCATTTGTTGCATTAGTTGTAATAACAATGCATTAGTGTCTGGAATCTGTTCCTCTACTCTTTTCGGCAGTGCATTTGCGCCGGCAACATTCACATTTTGACAAGCTGAAAATGTGTCTTGACTTATTTGAGAAAACGGTGAGGACGCAAAACCTGAATCTACAGTATTTGCAATATTGTGTCCTATCATTTCGGATTCCTGAGGCGAGCTGTTGCCGACCGACCGATCGATAATGCTTCCCTGTTCACTACCTGTTTGACTGTCTACGCCATTGTTTGACGTCCGCTCCATTTCCCTATGCACAGTTACCAAATTACTACTTTGAACATTAGTTAACTCATTACACAGTGGCGCTAACACATTGCTTTCGTCTTCACTGTCGTTTCTCAGTTTACTTTGGAGCCGAGTGTTACGTTTTTCACACGCCATTATTGTGACAATATTTCACACGATAACACAGAAAAACACAATTTGAAGAGCAAAAATAGGAGAACACATTAACATAGCACTGAAAATAATATCTAGTTAATTGCAGCTGCGAAATACTTGGTGCAAATCTACATGCATACCACAACTGTTTTACAGTACAACAATGAAAGGCTGCAACTACAAAGGAGATTCCCTCTACAATTACGCACTAGCAATAAACAAAATCTACACTAATTACACAAACTACAAGAAAAAAATCAGAAGATTCCAGTGAGGTATCCTGGCAGGGTCGCCATATGAAACGTCCCCTTTGAACAATTTTACATGTGAAACGTCCACTTAGAACAATTATACAAGCCTGTGCTTAACCTGACACACAATATTATTTAGCGCAACGCAATCTGACTTTCAATAACCCCTACAAAACAATGGCCCTGACTAACTTTAACCTATACCTTTTACAAATCACTTACCTCACAAAAATCTTCGCTACTCAAGCTACTGCAAAACAGCGAGCGCCACTATTGCCAGCTAAATAAAAGATTCAAACCACTGAAGGTACTAACTACTGATAGGGATAGTTAGCAAATGAAAGATATTAATAGAGAACAAACAATGTATTTACCTTAATATTCATAATTGACATTCAGTCTTACAGATTATCAAAACTCCGCCATCTCTCTCCCCACGTCCACCACTGCTGGCGGCTCACCTCCAACTGCCCAACGCTATCTGCTGTTCACATCCAGCTATAGCAGTTCATGACAACAATGGCAGGCAACAATGCAAACTAGCCACATACTGCACACAGCACAGCCAGTGATTTTCATACAGAGAGCGCTACGTAACGTTGCCAATAAGAAAACATAAACAGCAAACTTACATAAAGAAAACATAAACAGCCTACTTACAACTCAATCTGCATCAGGTAGCACACACATCTCCATCTACATCGATACTCCGCAAGTACCCATACGATGCCATGTGCAGGATACCCTGTACTACTCATTTCCTTTCCTGTTCCTCTCTCAAAAACAGCGAGGGAAAACCCACAGTCTACATGCCTCCGTATGAACCCTAATTGCTCGAACCTTATCTTCGTGGTCATTAAGGGCAATTATGTCGGCGGCAGTAGAATCGTTCGGCAGTCAGTTTCAAATGCTGGTTCTCTAAATTTTCTCAGGAGTGTTCCTCGAAGTGAACGTCGCCTGCCCTCCACTGATTCCCGCTAACACTTATGTGTTGGCCGGCCGCTGTGGCCGAGCGGTTCTAGGCGCTTCAGTCCGGAACCGCACGACCGCTGCGGTCGCAGGTTCGAATCCTTCCTCGGGCATGGATGTGTGTGATGTCCTTAGGTTAGTTAGGTTTAAGTAGTTCTAAGTTCTAGGGGACTGATGACCTCAGACGTTAAGTCCCATAGTGCTCAGAGCCATTTGAACCATTTGAACTTATTTGTTGTTCGAACCCATCGGAAGCAAATCTAGCGGCCCGCCTCTCAACTGCTTCGACGTTTTCCTTCAGTCCGACCTGGTACGGATCTGAAACACTCAGGAATAGTTCGCACCAGCGTCCTATAGGCGGTGTCCATTACAGAAGAACCACTCTCTCTCCTAAAATTCTCCCAATAAACCGAACTCGACCATTTGCCTTCCCAGCCGAAGCTCTCACATTCTCGTTCCACTTCAAATCGCTTTGCAATCTTATGTCCATATATTTAATCGACATGACTGTGTCAAGCAGGACTCTAGCAATACTGTAATCGAACATTATATGTTTGTTTTTCCTACTCATCCGCATTAACTTACATTTTTCCGTATTTAGAGCCAGCTGCCATTCATCACACCAACTAGAATTTTTTTCTAAGTCGCCTTGTATCTTTCTACAGTCACTCAACTTCGACACCTTACGCACACCACAGCATCGTCAGCAAACAATCGCACCACCCTGTCTGCCAAATCATTCATGTATGGAGAGAAGACCCTCGGTCCTATCTCACTTCCCTGCGACACTAATGACGGTACCCTTGTCTCTGATGAACATCGCCGTCGAGGACAACACACTGGATTCTATTACTTAAGAAGTCTTCGAGCCATACACATAACTGTGAACTTATGCCTTCGTTAAAAGCCAGCAGTGGAGCAGCGTGTGAAAAGCTTTCGGGGAAATATAGAAATACGGACACTGTCTGTTGCCATTCGACCATAGTTCGCAGTAGGTCACATGAGAAAAGGGTAATCTGAGTTTCGAACGATGCTTTCTACATCCATGCTCAGTAGTGGACATAAGCTTCTCAGTGTCAAGAAACGTTATTATATTCGGACACAGAATATGTTCAAAGATTCTGCAGCAAATCGAAATTAGGGACATAGTATGTAATTTTGCTGGTCTGTTCTTTGACTTTTCTTACACACTGGAGTCACCTGCGGTTTTCTACAGTCGCTTGGGACTTCGTATTTTGCGAGAGATTTACCATAAATGTAAGCTGAATCAGGTGCCAATGCTGTAGATTATTTTTTGTAAAACCGAATTGGGATTCCATCTGGACCTGGTGATTTATTTGCTTTCAAAAACTTGTAGTTATTTCTCTAAGCCAGGGATGCTCATCATTATGTCACCCATAAGGAAGTCGCTGCGCTGGTCAATTGACAATTCGTTTCTACGATTCTCCTGCTTGAACGATTTCTTGAAAGTGAAATATAAAACTTCAGCTTTCGTATCTGTCTTCAACAATCACGTAGCATAAACACAGTGTTTCTAAAAGAACTCTCTAGTTTTAATGTGTCCTAGAATCTGTACAAAGTCACATACAGTATTCTGGTTTGTGGTGTTTGATTCATCAACTCTCCAAGTTTGTCTCCCTTGCAGTTGGCAGGTCTGTTTGACCTTGTCTCGACCTGTGCTGGGCAACAAATGTATCCCACGTTGAAGTCTACACTACTGATCATTAAAATTGCTACGCCAAGAAGAAATGCAGATGAAGAACGGGTATTCATTGGACAAATATATTATACTAGAACTGACACGCTTCATGATGCTGTAAACCGAACCTGGATTCATCCGAAAAAATGACACCGCAGCCATGGTAAGAAAAAAAAGTCCCTACGCTTACACACTACTTAACTTAAATTATCCTAAGGACGAACACACACACATCCATGCCCGAGGGAGGACTCGAACCTCCGCCGGGACCAGCCGCACAGTCCATAACTGCAGCACCCCAGACCGCTCGGCTAATCCCGCGCGGCCCGCAGCCATAGTCTCCGAGCTGATAGTCCATGCTGCTGCAAACGTCGTGGAACTGTTCGTGCAGATGGTAGTTGTCTTGCGAACGTCCCCACCTCTTGACTCAGGGATCGAGACGTGGCTCCACGATCCGTTACAGCCATGCGGATAAGATGCCTGTCATCTCGACTGCTAGTGAAACGAGGCCGTTGGGATCTAGCACGTCGTTCCGTATTACCCTTCTGAACCCACCGATTCCATATTCTGCTCAACATTCATTGGATCTCGACCAACGCGAGCAGCAATGTCGCGATACGATAAACAGCAATCGCGATAGGCTGCAATCCGACCTATATCAAAGTCGGAAACGTGATGGCACGCATGTCTCTTCCATACAAGAGGCATCACAACAACGTTTCACCAGGCAACGCTGGTCAAATGGCTCTGAGCACTATGGGACTTAACATCTTAGGTCATCAGTCCCCTAGAACTTAGAACTACTTAAACCTAACTAACCTAAAGACATCACACACATCCAAGCCCGAGGCAGGATTCGAACCTACGACCGTAGCAGTCCCGCTGTTCCGGACTGCAGTGCCTAGAACCGCAAGACCACCGCGGCCGGCAACGCTGGTCAACTCCTGTTTTAGTATGAGAAATCGGGTGGAAACTTTCCTCATGTCAGCACGTTGTAGGTGTCGCCACCGGCGCCAACCTTGTGTGAATGCTCTGAAAAGCTAATCATTTGCATATCACAGCATCTTCTTCCTGTCGGTTAAATTTCGCGTCTGTAGCACGTCATCGCCGTGGTGTAGCAATTTTAATGGCCAGTAGTGTATTAACATTAAACAAAACTTGAAGGAATTCCCTATCATGATATGTGCTGATTTAATTTTTCATTAATTTCCCCATTAAATTTATATCTAAAACTAGAGAGTTCTTTTTCACACACCCTATACATTGATGGGGCAAAACCTGTTTGCTGTAGAATAGCACTCTCCGTCTGTCGCGTGTCTTTGGCGCAGGTGCACGTTTCGAGCATCCGTTTGCCTGGGCGTGACCTCATGTAACAAGAAACATCATTAATCAGATGACAGGCTCCCAGTAGTCCACGATCCAATACCAATATCTTGTGCTCACCGCAGTCGTAATCGTAATTGACAATGTCGTTGGGTCAATACGGGGAGACGCTGGGATTGTCTCCTGCGTAGCTCCATACTGAACAATGTGTGCTCAACGACGTGCTCCGAGACACTTGCGGTTGCATAAGTAATCAGACTAATCAGAGATCGCAGCCTATTCATCTTTACAAAACGGGCAGTTCTCCGACTTTTACGTTCTGTGATGAGGCTTGGACGTCCAACATTTTGTCGTATACTCCTTCAACGACAGTTGCATGTGTACAGCCGACGAACTTCACCGTTTCCGAGAAGCTTTTCGTGTATCCATGACGCTGCAAATATGCCAGTTCTCCGACAGCCGTAGTACAGGCTCTTCCTTGAAAATTTCCTAGCAGATTAAAACTGTGTGCCGGACCGAGACTCGAACTCGGGACCGAGTTCCCGGTCCGGCACACAGTTTTAATCTGCCAGGAAGTTCATATCAGCGCACACTCCACTGCAGAGTGAAAATCGCATTCAGGCTCTTCCTTTCTCCTGTTGCTACCGTTACGAGTGATACGTCATGTTTACATCCACGTATGGCTTAACTATTACCGCTGCCACTCACTTTGTATTAACACTACATTTGTAACAGTACCGTAGGATATGTAGACTATCATAAGTAACGGTTGAGTACGGGTATTTTCCTAGTACCTTTGGTCACTAAGAATTGTACCCGAATTACCTGTACATTATGTGGTACATAACTACCGGGCGTTACCTCATAACGATCGCTTTCTTTTCCTATGGGATATCCTGCTAGATTCTCCTAAGAATCTGAAGCAGTGAACTGTCTAGAGTCTTGAGTGACGGTATATAGAAGTCCAAGATATCCAACGGAACATTTTTGTTGACTGTGGTCACCCTCCCGTCTGTTACTTAAAGCAAACAGTTTTCACAGCAACATTAATTCAGGTTTTGTTCGAAAATTGCTGATTTGTATCGTGATACAAAGGAAAGTTGCAGTAAAAAGAGAGTAAATAATACATATTTATTACGTACTGCTATAAAACACAATTCCCTCAAGAAAATGCTAAAATAAAAAAACCGCAAAAACAAAAGATGTCAAACATCGCTTTAGTCTTCATGTTTCTGTTATTCGTAAGCAACCTTCGCCATTATCAATAATAACACTTGGTTTTGATCATGATGAAGAACACTCTTTTGAGTACAAAGCAACAACAATTACACACACTCACAAGGTGTGTGAACTGTATTTGCATCAAAAGTTATTACTTTGGTTTCAGAAAACCGCAGAAGTTACACGATCAACTAATATTCATCACTTACAAAATGCAGTTTATGTTCTGTAAGGATATAAAATACATGATAGACTTAACACCGAATGATGTTCTAATTGCATGCAAAGCAAACAACCGAATAAACAAAAAAACAAAGATAAGTCGTTGGGTCCCAGTTTCTCTGTTTCACGTTCATTTACGTTCCTTTCCTATCAATGCAACCAATATTACCGATAATCCTGCCATTTACTATGTCATTTATGTAGTATATCTAAACTACCGAACCATAGTTCTGATAGAGCGCAACTTTAATTAACACTGACGTGTGACAAAACGAAGACAGGATCTACACATGATACATGGCCGTAAATTGTTTCTCAGCAATGTCACCCTTTTACCTTAAGTCTGAAGATTTCTCCCCAATGAGGTGAAACTAGTTGTCAATAAACACATTTTCGTGACCTTGACGTAGAATTTTTAATCAATACATTTTAATCTGCTCATTGTCAAAGTCTCTTATGTCATCGGGTTTACTTGTTTTCTGGAATGACTCCCCGATTTTCTGCTTCGTTTGTATATTTGCTTACATCACCAGGCGTCGTTCATTTTGCCGCGGGTCTTGTCATAAGGCTGCCGGTGAATCTTCTGATTTGTATGGTCGTGGTTCATGAAACTACTTCGTTCCTGATGTTTTGTCCAGAACTGCGCTGGACATTTTCAGAGGTGCTCCGCAGAATCAAAAGCACCCGTAAAGGCGTCTACCGCAGCTCTGGACCAAACACATAGACACATAAGACGCAGGACATCCTCATCCTCCTACATCTGGAAGAACCTTATTATAAATGCTAACTTCCTTCCTGCGTTTTATTTGAGGAGTTTTATTGTGTGATTTAGCTTGACCATGGGCACTTTTTTAGAAAACAGGTTTTTACGCACATCACCTATATTTCCATTTAAACTGTTTCCTTTTCTATCTGCAGAGGCTTGTTGTTCGCATTGTAACGCATCTTTCACTCTAATGTCTCTCAGTATAGCTTAAGTTCTTTATCCTTCGTTTTCTGTCTTTTTTCTTGGTTGCCATTTTTGAAGTGGCCGAACTTCTTCAGGCATAGTGTAGTACAGCTGGTACGCTGAAGTGACATTCAGCTTAACAGGCTATGGTTCATAGGCCTAACAATGTGTTCTTTAGCAATTGAAGGGCCAGTTTCGGGAATGAAACCTGAACCAACAGCATTAAGATCAGGTATATCTGTTGTGTATGAAGGCATCGGTGAAAATATAGAGTATTAAATCAACGCAAGACACAGTTTGCTTACGTAAGAAATGACCTGGGTATGACTTAGACTTTCATTACGAATTTATCTATTAAATAAGAGTACTTGCTTACATAAAGACAGCGGAGTAGGTTTTCCAAGTGGACCGATGTGCCACTGTTGAAGTGGGCCATTGTACGCCCATCACCACACTGGAGTTATTTCACTTCATTTACGAAAACTTAAAACATTTATTGCCGTAAACAGTGTAAAAATAATCCTTAAACTATGGACTCTAATCTTGTACTTACTGATTGAATAAGAACGTTGTCTTCGAGCACGCATGAAATGTCTTGAGTACCCAAAATTTACTTTCACTAACAAGAAAAATCAAAATGCGTGACCATTCTCGCTCGACAATTTAACTGTAATGACTTGTTTGTGAAAAGACAGCGGTATTGTTGCTACCAATCGCCTTCATCGGTGGCATAATATGACGGCAGTTCAACGAAATAATACCAACTCGCCACCGTGCTCCTATGGCCAATCTGCCAAGGCCTTCTCTGCAGCGTTATCTGCACAAAGAGTAACAAATAAGCACACCCAACACAGAACAATCGTGATTTCATTTTATTAAGAAACTGCTGTAATCTACAGCAATAAACAAATACTTGCACAGTTGCGGTGTTTACTAGTCATGGAACATAATAACACATCACTTGATCTTTACATTCACAAGAAAATACATGAAGTAGAAGGAGCTGACACTTGAAGTTTCACAACTTCAGCACCTATCACAGGTTACATTCAGTGTCACTCGACGATAATGTACTCAAATTTCGTTAGTGTTCCACACACCCTAGCCTGCAGTCCCAGAGACATCCATGAAAACGTTCAGAGTCTATTATCTGCAGTCAGCAGAGAGTAGAGGGGCAGGCACAGCAGGGCGAGACAACGAAATCAACAGAGTTCGTAGGTCCGAAGCAATATATTGATCAGAATCCACCGTATTCACATAGGGCATGAAAACCTGCATCACTTACACCATCTCTGTAAGCAGTATGATTCTAACGTAAGTTATGCTATTCGTGGGCGTTTCTGTTTCTTTGACACAACATGTTTTCCATTACTTTAAACAGAAATAACACGTTTAGAACAATTTGTGACCTCTACACACAACCAGTAACAAATAGAACATGCATCCACAAAAGCGGCTGGTCTACGGGTGCACCGTGTATGGCCCGGCGAACTCAGAACGCATGAAAGCCCTATAAAACTGGTGGCAACGCACGGTGTCTGCTCCCCAAGAACTGTGGCTGAGCACTTAAAAATTTTCAGTGCCTTCAGGATTATGGTATCAGTGCTTCTGTGCGATTCTTTAACTTTTGATTGAACTTCTCTAGTTCTCGATCAACACAGAGATGATGATACCTACATCTACAGCTACGAGCACTTAAATCTTCCTGCGCGAGCTCTGATTTATCTTCTTTCATTATGATGATCATTCCTCTATATGTGGGAGAAAGTTTATTATTGAAATTTCATGAGAAGATCCTGCAGCAATGAAACACGCCTATGTTTTAGTGATTGCCCCCCCCCCTCCCCAGTCCACGAATCATATATATCGCTCCCTCCCATTTCGTGATAGCAGCCCTTCTTGGAAATTTTACGACATCCTCCGTCGATGCCATGTGATGGAGATCCCCCAGCGCACAGTAATACTCAAGAAGAGGACGTACAAGCATAGTTTAGGCAGTGTCTTTAGTAGACCTGTTGAATGGTAGTCTTTGGTGTGCTTTGTCCATTCCAATTTAAGTTATTCATAATTCTAATACCTAAGTATTTAGTTGAATTTACAGCCCTTAGGTCTGTGCCATTCATCGTGTCACCTCAATTTAGCGGATTCCTTTTCAGACTTATGTGGATAAATTTACGCTTTACATTATTTCAAGTCAGTTACCACTTTTGTCTAAATCGTTTTTCAATTTGTTTTGATCAGATGATGACATTAATAGATGGTAAATGACAGCATCATTTGTAAAAAGTAAGAGTGGTACTCAGATTGCACCCTAAATCAGTTATGTAGATCAGGAACAGCAGAAGGTGTACAGCACTTCCTTTCTGAAACAGTAATGTGTATATGAAACTAGACATTTTAGCACACAAACGAGAGAATTTTAATCAATAGTTACACAATAGCTGAATGTGACGATTGTGACAGGCCAGCATTCAATGTGGTGTTGACTGAGCATTAATAAATCATAAACCTTGAACTACTGAAAGCTGTAGTTGTTACTTACTTGTCTCATTTCTATTTACTTCACAATGTTGATGAAAATTATCTGCTGGTATATAATCTGCATACGTTACGCCATGCTGAGTTGAATGCACTCGTTGCAGTTGTGACTGCAGCAGGAATTAAACATAGGAAGCGAAAAGTATTCATCAACATATACAGAAGCCAATATACAAGTACAAGAGTCGAAGGATGTGAAAGAGATACTGTAATTGGCAACGCTGTCTACCCTTGATGTTATCCAATCTATACATTGAGCAAGCAGTAAATGAATCAAGGTGAAATTTGGAAAGTGAATTAAACTTCACGGAGAAGAAATGAAAGCTTCGTGGTATGCTGACGAGACTACTTCTCTCAGAGACGACAAAGGACTGGGAAGATAGGCTTAATGGACTGCATATTTTCTTAGTATCCAAGTGTAATAGGATGTAGCAGAATTAAGTCAGGCAGTGTCGACAGAATTACTTGAGGAAATGGGACACTAAGGGCTGGAAATGAGTTTTGCTATTTGGGCGACAAAACAACTGACAATGACTGAAGTAAGTGAGATATAAAATGCGTACTGGGAATAAACGCGTTTTTGTAACTGGGAATTTCTTAACACTGAATGTAAATTTAAGTGTTAGGCAGTCATTTCTGAAGGTATTTATCTGCAGTGTAGACTTGTACGAAACTGAAACGTGGATGAAGATAAAATGTAGCACTAGAGATGATTGCTGAAAAATAGCTGGAAAGGTCGAAGAACTAATGAGGAAGTCCGGAATCGAATTCGGGAGGAAATAAATTTGTGGCACTGCTTAATTCAAAGAAGGAATCGGTTGATACTACATACAGTAAGGCATCAAGGAATCATCAGTTTGGTAATGGATGATGGATGAAACTTACAGCTGTTAGAGTTATGGGTTTTATATATTTAGTGTAGCTTCCAAGTACACGAGGAATGAAGACACGAGTACCGGGTAGCTGCAGAATATTTTTACATTAGTCGCTAACGTTTTTCGTCATTGGGTCCAACTTAACTGTACCACGCTGGGGGGCCGTTTCCGTATGCCGACACGGTAGCTCAAAAAACAAAACAAAAAAAAAAAACACTGAGTGAAGTATTCAACTTGAAGAGGTGTTATGTGACATCCGCATAGAGCAAATGAATAACAACGGTGACGAAGAAATTGGAATTAATTAGAATTTTAAAAAATTAGAAAGAAGTTGGTGTGCAGTTAAAGCGGCGGACTAGCAAGCAAAAGGATACCGATTCGATTCCCAGCTGGGTTGCATATTTTCTATGGTTGAGTGCTGCCTGTTATGTTGTAATTACGTTCGCATCGCTCAACTGACATTCCGCTATCGAGATGGCTGAAAGGGCACGACCCGAGACAAAGGAAAAATGGCTAACAATGGCCAGCCATTTTATCATCTGTGTAGTCTACGCAGTTGGTAAACTAGGCGCTTCTGCAACCCGTGGTGGCAGAGCGGTTCTAGGCGCTTCAGTCTGGAACCGCGCGACTGCGACGGTCGCAGGTTCGAATCCTGCCTCGGGTATGGATGTGTGTGATGTCCTTAGCTTAGTTAGGTTTAAGTAGTTCTAAGTTCTAGGGGATTGATTACCTTAGATGTTAAGTCTCATAGAGCTCAGAGACTTTTCTACCTTTTTTTTTTGTTCTTTGTTTTTTACATGCGCATATGCGCATCTTTATAGACCAAACGACATTTGTGAGCTGCAGTTTTCGTACGTATCTGCTCTTTGGTGCAACACGGCCTATACAATATACGCATACCTTGAGCGAGGACAAGCTATTCTCTTACCAATTTTTCATAAATATTTTTCTTACAACGTTACACAAATGGTGTGAGACCCCAGAAAGTTAACAGCCGGAGTGGACGTTGATGGAGCTAAAAGCATGAGGAATTTTTATGGTTCTTTGTTCGTAGAAACGGCATGTCTGAAGCTGAAAGCAAGTGGTGGCGAGCCATTCCTCAGTAGACCTCGCCGGACAGGCTCACGGCTGCATAGGTGCCGACAAAGCACCCCCTTGTCGAGACGGGTCTCCAGTAGGGGAATGTCCGCTTCACCTGCATCGGCGCCAGCAAAAGCCAGGCTGGGGGCGACGGACTGAAGGGGTGCATCTAAACACTGGCCGCCGGGGTGGCCGAGCGATTCTAGGCGCTTCAGTCTGGAACCGCGCGACCGCTACGGTCGCAGGTTCGAATCCTCCCTCGGGCATGGATGTGTGTGATGTCCTTAGGTTAGTTAGGTTTAAGTAGTTCTAAGTTATAGGGGACTGATGACCTTAGAAGTCCCATAGTGCTCAGAACCATTTGAACCTTCTAAACACTGGGGTTGTAAACAGCGCATTGTGAACTGCTCGCCGCGCGAGATTAGCCGAGCGGTCTCAAGCGTTGCAGTCGCGGATTGTGCGGCTAGTCCCGGCGGAGGCTCGAGTCCTCCCTCGGGCATGGGTGTGTGTGTTTGTCCATAGGATAATGTAGGTTAGGTAGTGTGTAAGCTTAGGGAGTGATGACCTTAGGATAAGATTTGACACACATTTTTTTCGTGCTCGCCAAAAACTGCAAATGGGCCTGTGACGCACTTCTGTTGGCCGCCTTGGTCGTAAAGGAAACGCTGGCGCTTAGGAAACATTTAGAGATAGAATCTTTATTGCATCACATAACTGGGACTAACTTGCTCCAAGGCACAGGCAATTAAGATGAAGATTTGTAAGACTGTATCTGTTCGTTGTTGCCGTGGGAAGCGACGCGACGTCGGGGACAAACATCTGCTGACTCTGCGAAAACATAAAAATGGCTGTAATTGGCGGTTTCTTCTTTTTTTTTCAGAGACACAGGCCTCTTTACTCTTGCGCTGGTTCGTCGGGAGTTTGTGCTGGTGTGTAGGAGGGGAAATTTAGCGCCCCTAAAGTTCTGTGGTTGGCTCAAGTCGAAATGGAAAGCATTGTCGTTTCGTATACTGTGCGGAAAAATGAACGGTTTCTATTTGGAGAAGTGCGAGGCATTATGGCTCTGGACTTTGGTCTGAAAGCAATTTCTGGTCGAAGCTATGGCAGGTGTGGTTGGTACGTGGGACCTGTCCTAAGACTGACTCAACTTGCGAGAAGTTAGACGGGGGAGCCTGTCGTGGTTTTCACTTTACCGACAGTATGACTTCAAACGTCTCGGACCATTCGTTTGCCGAGGGCACACTTAGTCGATTTGGTTTACCAGTCTCGACGTGTGGCATTCTTGTGCGCTCTGCCATATAAGTGAGCCGAATTGGTCCTTGGTGTGTCACACACTGAAATCTTCCGTTATTTCAGGACTCTAGTAGGGAGTAAATTGCGACCCGTCTGCCTGATCGCTAGATCGTGGGATTTTTTACTTCTTTCGTGGGCGCAATCGACTCACATGTGCCGCATTACGTCTCGCCACTGCGGCACACGAATCGCCAGCTGCAGGTTACATCGCTGCACGAAGCAAACAGGGTAATGTACTGCTGCTCCGGCCTTGTCTAGGCGTACCAATTGCCACTTGCTCTCAGCTGCACCCACACAGCCTAATGTAGGTTGACTGTCAAAGTCTGCTCAGCGCCAAATTAACACCGAGAGCATTATCCACATTTTTAGGGCCAGTATATTTGACTCACCTTTGCCACCCAGGATATTTGTCCTTTGTAGTCTTAAACCAACTGCTAGTTGTTTACGATATTCTAACATAATATGTTTGAGTTTGATTAGGGCTGTCTTTGTTTCTTTTGCTTTCTTCGTGTTTGGAAAAATAAATGTTGTCAGTAAACTAAATTTTGCTTGCGTTCTCAATCAAATTATCACTTTAATATAGTCACCTCAAGTGTTAACTTTTATTGTGTACAACCATAACACGTAACCTTTCATTGTGTACGACCCTGCCACGATATCATGCATTTTAGCGTCAGCTGACAAGTGTAAACTTTCAATTTAGCGTACCCTGCCAGGATATTATCGTAACTATTCAATTTAGCGTACCCAGTAAGAAGAGTTCCGTAAACATTCGATGAGGCGTCTCCTGCCAGGATCACCTTTTTATAGTAAAATTTTCGTTAACTTTCAAACTCTTCAGCAGCTAACAAATATATCGAATTATTGACGTTGAACCTGTTTACGTTTAGCATTTCTTTTCAGCCATGCTAGACTTTTTCACATTCAGTATTCATCTATTAGGTCTGAATTATAGGACGAACAGGATTCAGAATTCGACTGCTCCCATATTAGCAAATTTAAAGTTACAAGCAGATGTATTTCCTGCTGACTTATCGACACAGGTGACCAGTCACTCATGTACTACGATGATACGAGAATTTTAAGTAGATAAGGTAAACTCTAAGTGCATTGAGCAGTCATTTATAGTAGAATACCTTGTTCACTCATTGTTACTAAGTATTTTTCTACATTTTAGTCTTATACTTGAAGGAAGAATTTATAAAGTGGCGTCCCGCACAAACAGGATCTAAGGCAGCTGTGAAAGACTACGTAAACGGAGTACAAATACAAATATTTTCTCCTCGGAGTGTAGCTGGATTCTTGTTAATCAAATATCCTGCGAATACTCGGTTATAAATACAAGTTCTCATATTTATCGTCATAAGTTGGTTGGTTGGTTTGGGGAAGAAGACCAGACAGCGTGGTCATCGGTCTCATCGGATTAGGGAAGGATTGGGAAGGAAGTCAGCCGTGCCCTTTCAGAGGAACCATCCCGGCATTTGCCTGGAGTGATTTAGGGAAATCACGGAAAACCTAAATCAGGATGGCCGGACGCGGGATTGAACCGTCGTCCTCCCAAATGCGAGTCCAGTGTCTAACCACTGCGTATCGTCATAAGTACTAATTCGTATCGTTATCTAATATTCAATGAAATATTCTTATTATTATAGTATTACTAGTACAGAAACCTGATATTGCCCGCGTATTTATTTATAATTGTGCCCCTCTGGGGCTCAGCATTTTTTGCTGAGCAAGGGCTTGGCACCCAAGGGGTTCCTGAGCTGTGGACTGGTAAGCGCCGCCAATCCTCTGTCACCGTAAGCTCTGGACATGCTTCAGCGACCACCGTTCGGTGTGGCGGTGGAATCTTGTGTGTCTCAGGGAACGGGGGTCTTGGCTTGACCGCCCGGATCGCTAGGACGGTAAAAACCTCTGTAAAATACCTCTAAATCTCAAGGTGTGCTGCACGATGATGATATGCGTGGCTGTTGAGGTGGAACAGTCGTTAGGGGACAACCTCTGGGGAAACTGCCGCAGCTAAATTGTATAAGGCTAACCTAGACATGTGGGGCTCTGTCCAGGTGGACTTATATTTCCATAGCTGCTTTTGGGACCATCTCTCTTCCTCCTCCCAGTGGAATGGGTGGGCTGCTGGTAGATACCAACACCCAATCAAACAAGAGAGCTCTTGTAGCCAGTCCTACAGACTTGGGCTTTACACAGATTCTGTCAGTACCGAGTAATAGAACGCATGCTGGTGGCCAGAATGTGTATCTTATAACTAAACGGATAAAGGGAGCTTTGAGAAAGTTTCGCCTTTTTGCGTACAAAAAATGTTAGAGGGAATCTCTGGAAGCTTAAAATCTGTCAAGCGATTGGAAGATGGGGCACTGTTAGTAGAAACATCCAATTATCAACAAGTGAAGAATATCCAGAAAGCTCAGTGCCTCGGGGAGTATGCAATAAAAAGTGAACTGCGCAACACTTTAAACAATAGCAACGGTGTTGTCAATTGAGTGACCTACTTGACATTCCTCGAGAAGAACTGAAAGCTGAGAGGTCCCAATAAGGCACTGTTGATGTACAGAACATAATGAAACGGATGGATGGTGATCTCGTAAAATAAGATTTATTTACACTGACTTTCCGCAGCACAAAACTTCCAGAGCATCTTAAGGCTGGCTACCTCCACCTCAGTGTGCGGTCTTGTCTTCCTAACCCGATGCACTATTTTACATGCCAGCGTTTTGGGCACACCATCGCAGACTGTAAGGGAGCAGCCACTTGTGAAAAATATGGTAAAGGCGCCCATCAAGGTGTTTGTTGTGCATCTCCTACAAAATGTGTAAACTGCTCTGGCGATAATCCTGTGTCGAGTAGGGATTGCAGTGTCTTTCTTGAACAAAGGAAGTTACAGAAATCAAAAAACTAAATGTATCTCGTACGGAGAGGCCATAAAGATCTGTAAGGCCATGCATCTGCCGAAGTTTGCTACCTCCTTTGCGACTACTCTTGAACAACCAGTTCAAAAGACCGATGCTTCTACCCAAACAGAGGTTTAATGTCAGCACTAGCACCTGCATTTGCCAGTGCTCTTGTGCCGCCGCAATTCCTTCAAAGCCTATTCACAAAACATTAGACAAGTCGGTTGCCACTAACGTTGTAGAGCTCCCTGCTCCTCCATAGGTTAAATCTGGTCCACGTCCACTATTGCCGCCGCGGTTTTGGCTCCAAAGTCCACCCATTGCAAAAAATCGAAAGCCAGGCGTCCACCACCGACATTGTTGGGGAGTAAACAGTCTGATGATGTCGACTTTCTACTATCTTAGATCTCTCGTGAATCATCGGTAGAACTAATGGAGCCGGCCGCTGTGGCCCAGCGCTTCTAGGTGCTTCAGTCCGGAACCACGCTGCTGCTACGGTCGCAGGTTCGAATCCTGCCTTAGGCATGGATGTGTGTGATGTTCTTAGGTTAAGTTAGGTTTAAGTAGTTCTAAGTCTAGGGGACTGATGGCCTCAGATGTTAAGTCCCACAGTGCTTAGAGCCATTTCAACCATTTGTGAACTAATGGAGCTTGATGTAGAACTTGGGCAATCATCTCACCCCCCCCCCCCCCCGCGCAATTAGGGGTTCCACTCCACAGCGTGAAGACAGGATGAAAGTACAACCCCACGATAGATGAGTCCCATGTTACAGTGGAACATTAATGGTTTCAGGACACATGTGGAGGAACTGAAACCGCTAGAAGAGGAAAACCCTCTGTGCCTGTGTTTACAGGAAACACATTTTAAAGCTGCTGACTCCACTGTGCTACTTGGCTATACCTTTCACAGAAAGTATGACCAGACAGGGGACACAGCCAAGGTAGGTGTGCTGTGTTTGTGAATAACATGCCTCACTCCTCTGCTCGCCACCTGGCTATCGACCTTCAAGCAGTTGCTGTCGGAATTCATGGGTGTTGGAGGATCACTGTTTGCTCGCTGTATCTCCCTCCACAAGATGCAATCATCTCTGAAGCTCTCATAGATCTTGTGGAACAACTCCCACAACGTCAATGCCCATCATGTTTTATGGGGCTCGACGTCTGTTTGCCCTTGGGGTCGGTTCTGGAGAAAAAAAAATGGCTCTGAGCACTATGGGACTTAACATCTGTGGTCATCAGTCCCCTAGAACTTAGAACTACTTAAACCTAACTAACCTAAGGACATCACACACATCCATGCCCGAGGCAGGATTCGAACCTGCGACCGTAGTGGTCACGCGGTTCCAGACTGAAGCGCCTAGAACCGCACGGCCACACCGGCCGGCGGTTCTGGAGAACCTTATGACTTCTCCTCACTAGCTATGCATTCTCAACAAAGGTGCTCACACTCATTTTCTACTGCTACTGTGTCCTTCTCAGCCATCGACCTCTCCTTCCGTTCTCCAGCTCTCACAGACTCTATTCAATGGAAAGTCTTTGATGGCCTTCATTACAGTGACCGCTTCCCGGTCTACATGCACCTTCTGGATGGACCACTACCTGAAGAGTTAACTGAACACTTTTCAGTCAATTAGCTGTATTTGAACATTGCAACAGCATCCAGGAATGGGTGGACCATATCACACAAGGGCTTATCCATCCCAACGTCCTCAGGTCATTTTAGGAGGCCGTTCAGTCATCCGGAACAGGCGTGTGGCTCCTTGACGATTTAAAAGCTGGCCTACAGTAGACATCCTCGTAGCTTTTCGGTCCACGAGAGCCAAAGCCCGACGCAAGCTCGAAAAGGTTATGGCAAGCGTTTCTGGACTCCATCAGTCATTCCAATCGTTCTACAAAAGTATTGGAGGCCGTCAGGAAGATTTCTGGTAAACGTACTCATTCGCCGCAGCAGCAGTGGGGTGTCTCCAAACAGCACCTGGAGACATCGCTCAGGTGCTGCCAGAAACTACCACAAATCCCAGCCAGAATCCAGCGTTTTGTCGCTGCCGTGCAACTGTAGAGAGGGGAAATTTGGACTTCAGGTGCAAAGACTCCGAGAGTTACTATTATCCTTTTCCTATTTGGGAGCTGGAATCAGCCCTTTCTGAGACTTGTGATACTGCACCCAGTCACGACCAAATCCGGTACTGCAAGCTTCGAAATTCGCCAGCAGCGTCAAAGGAAGTACTCCTTGAATGTTTTAATCTGATATGGTAGATAGGTAATTTCACCAACTCGTGGAGACAGGCAGTTGTGATACCCTCCACAAACCAGGAAAGGAACGCACATGCCCCAGTAGCTATCGGAATGTCGCCGTAACAAGCAGTGTAGGAAAGACCCTGGAGCGAATGGTTAACCGTCGTCTGGTATGGCTATCCAGACAACTCCATAGCCACTCTCAGTGTGGATAACGGAGATTTCGGTCCACTGTCGACACTTGACCCTGCTGGAGGCGGCTATTCAGCAGGCTTTCCTACGTAAACATCACTGTATTGGCACATTCTTCGATATCATTCAGGTGTCCCATATCACTTGGAAACTGCATCTAACTGCATCAATGGGACTTTATGGCCACCTTCCCGTCTTCATACTGTCTTTCATGTCTCAGCGGTTTTCCAGGGTATAGTCGGTGATTCGTCATCAGATAATGGGGTGCGTCAGGAAAGCATTTCAAGTGTTACCCATAACCGTAAACAGTACCAGGTCTACAGTAACGAGTCCCGTATGGTGCTCCTTATTTGTGGATGATTTTGCTGTTTTCTGTTTCTTCTCGTGTTGCCACAGCGAGCTGTCAGTTGCAACTTACAGTGCGGAAATTAGAAGGGTGGGCTAGAAAGAAGGGTCGTATTTTTAATTTATCTGCCTTGCATAAGAGGGACGATGTCCTACATTTTCGAGACTCAGTGAGGTTTCTGGGCCTCTTTTTTGATTCCAGATTGTCGTGGTTTCCACACTTGTGAGAGCTGAAAGCCATAACACTGATAGCACTGAATATTTTAAAGTGCCTTAGCCACAGGTATTGGGGAGCAGACAGGACTCGTCATCTCCAGTTCTCCTGGGCTTTTGTGTGTTCACGGCTGGACTACAGGTGCACGATTTATGGATCGGCGAGGCCGTCTAATCTGAAGATCATTGACGCTGTCCACCATGAGGCGCTTCAGCTGGCTACGGGTGCTTATAGGACGAGCCCCATACTCATCCTCTTTGCTGAGGCCAGGGAACCGACAGTTACCATCGAGTGTCAGCTGCTCATAGTGCATCAGGTGTGTAAGTTCTTTGCAGTTCCGATGTCATCTGCATGCCATACTGCTGCTTGTCCGCCTCTGGAATGCCGTTTTCCCAACCGTCCACGAACCACAATGCAATGTGTGCTGGAGTCACTCGGAATGGTGCAAGTACAACCCCAAAGCCAGGCTCTGCAGCTCGTGGTCGTGCGGTAGCGTTCTCGCTTCCCACGCCCAGGTTCCCGGCGGGGTCAGGGATTTTCTCTGCCTCGTGATGACTGGGTGTTGTGTGATGTCCTTAGGTTAGTTAGGTTTAAGTAGTTCTAAGTTCTAGGGGACTGATGACCATAGATGTTAAGTCCCATAGTGCTCAGAACCATTTGAACCCAAACCCAGGGCTTTAACCGTCTGCCGCTGTGGTTACTGGAGAGGCCCAGAATAATTTCAGATTTGGTGTGGTACAGGAGAGATTTAACTCCTGCTTCCGTTTCTAATGCGTTATTTTCTGACATTATATCTGAGCACCACAGCTATGTAGCACCTTTAATGGATGGATTGAAACAAGGGGATTCTATTGGTGGCTCTGGTGCTTCCCCGGATCATGTCCTCAATGTCAACTGCCTCATGGCTTTTCTGTCTGTGATACAGCATTATATGCGATTTAGTGAGCACTGGAGATGAGACTTTCTTCCAGTACTAAATTTTTTGTCTCTTCCAATTCTCTGAGTGCGTTTCACTCGCTGAAACGTTTGCACCCAGCACATAAAGTAGTCCAGACTATCCAGGATGCCCTCCTCCAACTACAACGACTGCGGAAACATGTGCCTTTCTGCTGGGTACCATGGCACATGGAAATTGCGTGGAACGAAAGAGCTGAGCTAACAGCCAAGGAAGAGTGTCTTGATCCTCAGGTATATCAGTGTGACATCCCCCTGCAATTTGTTACCTCGCTATTGAGCTTGTAACGTTCCCTGGCAAACTCACACTATTAATAAACTAAAATTTAATTGTACCATATACGCCGCTATGAAGCAATTTGCATATACTGTAATTATTTAACAAAAAAATTATTATTTAATTTTGTGTAAAGGACATTCGTTACTATTGTAATATTTTCTGTAGTAATATTCTCGATGTATTTAGGATGGTAATATTTCTATACTCATAATGTAATTGCGAAATGTGTCAATATCTGCGATAACAAAAATGTAAAATTCAGCCACAGAGGAAAATAATGTTGTAAGATTACAAAGAGATAATATAAATAACACTGAATGGTGTGCGTTCTTTGTCGTCTCCCTGTAGAGCTGAAAGTGAGAGGAACCTGTGACGTAGCATTTTATGAATGGGTAGACTTCTTTTGTCTGTATCTAGAGTTAGCCGCCATTAGAGGAGAAATTACAAACTAATGTAGGTTGAATTATTGTTGTGGTGTAAATACATTACAATTTATCAAAAGTGTGTATTATTAATGTAAATTAGCTTGCCCATGTCATCTATAATATTTCTTTAAAGAATTTTCAGCATTTTTAGCGGTGTTGCTGGGCTGTGCCGCGACCGAACGATTGGCAG
The DNA here is from genome assembly GCF_023864275.1 of Schistocerca cancellata. Classification (NCBI taxonomy): domain Eukaryota; kingdom Metazoa; phylum Arthropoda; class Insecta; order Orthoptera; family Acrididae; genus Schistocerca; species Schistocerca cancellata. Next base: position 612,678,361 of record NC_064630.1, on the reverse strand, counting down.
CGGCGGCACATTTAAAAAATTGTTCCGCTAAGAAAAATTAACCAAACCCGTAAATCGGGAACAGATAAAAATTAGCAGTGAATTAAGAAAATGTTTTTCTTTTACAGCGATCCTGAGACTGACGGAATTTATTACTAGTTTCACATTTGTGCATTCATAGGCGGATAGTTAACGTTGAAATTTAACAATTTTGGTTCCTTCAAATAACTTAAATGTATAGTGAAGTGTGTTTTATCAGTGATAATTAAACGTCGGCTTGGCAATATTTAACCATTTTCTGCAAATAGAGACAGTCTTGTGTTCCATAGCTAACGCCGGGAAAGAATTCAGTAAATATTTAAAAAAAACCGCTGCATTTAGAAAATGTGTGCCAAGGCCGAATTATGTAAAGGATTTAATTCTCAACTAAATATTCTTAATCAGTTAATATGAATTCACGTAATTTTAAATGTACTTAATTCTGTATAAATGAATTTTTATTACCACACGTAAATAAAAGGATAAATAAATAAGAGGTTCTACAACAAAGTTCGTAAGGACAGAAGGAAAGAAAGGTTAATTAACTGAAAACAAATTTAAAAAAGAAAAGGTAACTGTTGTAACTGATTATGATTATTTTTCTTTAAATGAAATTTCATTAAAAGCTCCAGATTCTTGCGTCGGTGTGAGGATGAGTGGCTGGAAGTGACAGACAATAAGCTCCGTGTAGTAAACCCCACAACGCGGCCGTGTTGTACTTCATTCCAGCCACTTACATGGGATGAGGTGCTCCTTACTCGTCTTCGCACAAGTCACAGTCCTATGACGCATGGCCTCTTGCTCCGGCGAGAGGACCCTCCAATGTGGTGACACTTGTGGCGTCCGGATCACTGTGCGCCACATTTTTTTGGACTGCGTTTAATTCTGCGACCAGCGGGCGGCCGCTGATGTACCGACGGATCTGCGATCTATTTTAGATCAAATGAATGTGATTAGAGTTTTAAAGTTTTGCGAATTGTCCAACGCTTTTATCACGATTTTAGGGAGATGGTTTTATTATATTCACAGGGTGACTGGCTCGCGCATATTTTTTGTAAGTGGTAAGCCAGTGACATTTTCCTGCGCCTAGCTTTTAGCTCCTTTCTAATTTTACTTGTGTTTTAGCCCGCTGAACAGCACATTTTATTCTTTTCCGTTGTCTTAGCATGTATGATGACATTTTAATAATTTCTTCCACATTCGTTTCTTTTAATGTGTGTAAGGGCGCTTGTAACCCCTCCGTTGAACGTCCGTAAGCACCGAACACACACACACACACACACACACACACACGCCAGTACTAGGCAGCGTTTGGTCTTGTGCTTAACATTTAAAACATCATATCTCCTGAACCACAAGTAATACAGTCCTATAATACTGTAGGTACATTCAGCGACATATGTTGATGTTGCCTGCCAAATTTATTGCGAATAGAGTTAATAGCAAAGAAGTATTAAAATTTGAACATCATACGTGATGCTTAAAGAAGTAATAAATTATATTGTAGCATTTCATGCGGCACTTTTACTGCATGAACATTGGAAAGGAAGTAAGCGATGACCTTTTTTTGCTTTTATCATTTTGTAGGAGTTGTCAGCGATAAGCAGTTTCGTAAAGGTTTCAAATTATGTGTTACAAGTCACTTACTGATCTCGTTCTCAAATACTGCTGTCAATTCAAGCCCCCCGCGCTACGCTTCTTTTTTCATCTGTACCCTCAACCCTTTGATAGGTAGGTGGTTATTACCCCTACAGCGATTGTTACCTAACAGTAATGTATATGTGTACCAAGTTTGCTTGAAATCGGTAAAGTGGTTTAGAAGGAGATCGGGAACATGTATACAAACACTCATACACAAATACATCCATTCATATTTGCAATATGTATGCATATTTAAACACATTCTTGCGTGGGACGCTACATAAATCACTGAGTAACATTTGAAAATACCGGACTACTTTTACAACCACAATATTAACAATCTGAACCAGAAGAGTGACTGTTGAATACTTTTGTGATGTGTCTGTAACGGTATGAGAAATATTGAGTAGCGGTGCTCCACGCCAAAAGCTAGAAAGGAACGTCCGTGGGAGACTACGCAGTCAAAATTTATGAGACAAAGTAATAATAAGCCGACAGGTAACAGTACCTCTCACGCAACCCTCTTAATTAAAGCCTGCGTCCTAATTATGTTAACCACTGCATCACCCTCGAGTTCCTTATTCACAGCTAGTGTGAGGTCTCTCACCCTGGTGTCAGAATCTTTTGTAACAATATACTTATGGACCATTTCTCTTATGAGGTTGTTAGACGACCAGTTTGATAGTAGAACTGATTATTTATTGGAGTCATAACTGCAGTTTACAAAAGGCGATTACGAGTTTCGGCCGTTATGGGTCATCCTTAATTTAGTCGCAGTATAGCAATATCTCGTCGCAGAGTAAGGCCGTATGTGGTCTGCCAGTATTTCAGTGTTGAGAACCGATAACGAAGGCTGACGTTTTACAAAGCAACTGACCTAAAGCCATGAAAGAAGAAAACGGTAATCGCTTAGAATAAATCATAACTGTGGCTGTTATAAATAATCAGTTATAGCTTACATACAGTTTCTACATCCTTATATACACATTATGTCTCCTTCCACACGATGTTGATTCTCATTTCCGCCTTGACTTCTTTTTCCATTTTGCAGTCTTTTCTTGAGGTCCTATTTGGTATAGGTCCTACGTAATTAATAACATGTTGTTGTTGTTGTGGTCTTCAGTCCTGAGACTGGTTTGATGCAGCTCTCCATGATGCTCTATCCTGTGCTAGCTTCTTCATCTCCCAGTACCTACTGCAACCTACATCCTCCTGAATCTGTTTAGTGTATTCATCTCTTGGTCTCCCTCTACGACTTTTACCCTCCACGCTGCCCTCCAATACTAAATTGGTGATCCCTTGATGCCTCAGAACATGTCCTACCAACCGATCCCTTCTTCTAGTCAAGTTGTGCCACAAACTTCTCTTCTCCCCAATCTTATTCAATATCTCCTCATTAATTATGTGATATACCCATATAATCTTCAGCATTCTTCTGTAGCACCACATTTCGAAAGCTTCTATTCTCTTCTTGTCCAAACTAGTTATCGTCCATGTTTCACTTCCATACATGGCTACACTCCATACAAATACTTTCAGAAACGACTTCCTCACACTTAAATCTATACTCGATGTTAACAAATTTATCTTCTTCAGAAAAGCTTTCCTTGCCATTGCCAGTCTACATTTTATATCCTCTCTACTTCGACCATCATCAGTTATTTTGCTCCCCAAATAGCAAAACTCCCTTACTACTTTAAGTGTCTCATTTCCTAATCTAATTCTCTCAGCATCACCCGACTTCATTCGACTACATTCCATTAACCTCGTTTTGCTTTTGTTGATGTTCATGACACTGTTCATGTTCATGACACTGCCCATTCCGTTCAACTGCTCTCCAAGTCCTTTGCTATCTCTGACAGAATTACAGTGTTATCGGCGAACCTCGAAGTTTTTATTTCTTTTCCATGGATTTTAATACCTACTCCGAATTTTTCTTTTGTTTCCTTCACTGCTTGCTCACTTAATAACATATTCTAAAATATTTCGCATGAGTGATCTGTAAGTAATCTCATTTGTAGAATGATTGCATTCTCCCAGTATCCTAGAAAGGAACAGAAGATTGCCACCTGTTTCTTCTATGACTGAGGCTATGTGATCATTTCATTTCACATTCTTCCAAATAGTTAAGCACAGTTATTTGTGTGATTTGACATTCCAGCAGTGACTCGTTAATATTGCAGTCCTGGTATACCACGTTTTCTTCGTTTTGAGCAGTGCACAGTTTTACATTTACGAACACTTAAAGCAAGTTACCAATCTTTGTAGCACTTCGAAATTTTATCGAGATCTTATTGAATAATTGTGCAGATCCTTACATCAGTACCTCATTATTTGATCACCGGACCGGGACTCGAATTCTTATTCTTAACGTCACAGGCACTGCAATATTACACTACCGGGCATTAAAATTGCTACACCACGAAGATGACGTGCTACAGTCGCGAAATTTAACCGTCAGGAAGAAGATGCTGTGATATGCAAAGGATTAGCTTTCCAGAGCATTCACACAAGGTTGGCGCCGGTGGCGACACCTACAACGCGCTGACATGAGGAAAGTTTCCATTTCCGAATTTGATAAAGGTCGGACTGTAGCCTATCGCAATTGCGGTTTATCGTATCGCGCCATTGCTGCTCGCGTTGGTCGACATACAATGACTCTTAGCAGAATATGGAATCGGTGTACTCAGGAGGGTAATACGGAACGCCGTGCTGGATCCCAAAGGCCTCGTATCACTAGCAGTCGAGATGATAGGCGTCTTATCCGCATGGGTGTAACAGATCGTACAGCCACGTCTCGATCCCTGACTCAACAGATGGGACGTTTGCAAGACAACAACCATTTGCTCGAACAGTTCGACGACGTTTGCAGCAGCATGGGCTATCAGCTCGGAGACCATGGCTGCGGCTACCCTCGACGCTACACCACATACAGGACCGCCTGCGATGGTGTACTCAACGATGAACCTGGGCTCACGAATGGCAAAACGTCATTTTTTCGGATGAATCCAGGTTCTGTTTACAGCATCATGATGGTCGCATCCGTGTTTGGCGACATCGCAGTGAACGCACATTGGAAGCGTGTATTCGTCATCACCATACTGGCGTACCACCCGGCGTGATGGTTACACGTCTCGGTCACATCTTGTTCGCATTGACGGCGCTTTGAACAGTGGACAGTACATTTCAGATGTGTTACGACCCGTGGCTCTACCCTTCATTCGATCCCTGCGGAACCCTACATTTCTGCAGGATAATGCACGACCGCATGTTGCAGGTCCTGTACGGGCCTTCTGGATACAGAAAATGTTCGACTGCTGCCCTGGCCAGCACATTCTCCAGATCTCTCACCAACTGGAAACGTCTGGTCAATGGTGGCTGAGTAACTGGCTCGTACAATACTCCAGTCTCTTGATGTACTGTGGTATCGTGTTGAAGATGCATGGGCAGCTGTACCTGTACACGCCATCCAAGCTCTGTTTGACTCAATGCCCAGGCGTATCAAGGCCGTTTTTACGGCCAGAGGTGGTTGTTCTGGTACTAATTTCTCGGGATCTATGCACCCCAATTGCGTGAAAATGTTGTCACATTCCGTTCTAGTGTAATGTATTTGTGGAATGAATACCCTTTTATCATCTGCATTTCTTCTCGGTGTAGCAATATTAATGGCCAGTAGTGTATTTATTTCATGGGTCTTCATCTGTTTTAGAATTAAAGACGTTTTCTGTCGATAGTCAAGCTTAGACGTCCCGCTGTAATGTTTTGAACACTAAATAAAGTGTTGTTTTTTGGAGTGTAACTGACAGCCGCTCATTCTGGCCCCCTTCCACAATTCCTACTACTTGTCCTGTCCTGTGGGTTTATCAGGGCCTATTACTAACTAAACTAAGGACATCACACACATCCATGGCCGAGGCAGGATCTGAACCTGCGACCGCAGAAGAACCTACGCTCGGCCATAGCGGCTGGCAGAAATAAAGCACACAGTCCCTGATAATATAAAGTTTATTGTAAATGGGAGGCACTTCATTACCAAAAACATCCACTGGTTCATTTTTTCACAGTATTTAGCAAATAAGTTTCTTGTATGCACAACTTTAAGCACGTATTTCCTTAAAAATGATTGGGGTATCGAAAAACTCAGGTATTCCGACCGTAAATGTTGTGTGGATGGATTCCACATCTTCCGGAGTCGTCTCTGATATTGCACTGATACATGAAATAAAGCATTGTTCAGAATCATTAACATACATTACACACATAAAGATAGTTCACAGTATCACTGAATATGGCTCGGATACATGGTAGCCATCGCTCCAGTCTCTCTAATGTATGACATATCACCACCCTTAATCCAAATTGCTACAGTGGGGTGTGGATCAGTCTTTATATTTCACCCTGAATGCTTCATCATCGCAGCATAGACAGCATCAGGGCAGCACAGTAAATGTCCAGGGCAGACAGAGATGGATTATACTCTGTAGTCACCTGCACACTGATGTAGGGTATTGCATGACATATTTCTTTCTGCTCGAGCTCAGTAAACCGCTCTTCAACACTCTTCGTTTGTGATCTCAATCACCACATGCCAGTCACTGTCTCGAGCTTCTATGCCTACATCCAGACTCTTTGACACTTTAGCAGTAAAATTACATGTGGAGTGAATAGCAATAGCGCACAGGGAGCAACTAGAATCTTCTCATCCAGTACATTTACACTCTGCCCTTACAGTACTACTTTAATATTCTGTAGTTCACTAGTTCACTGGATGGCGCGTATATTGGAGTCCAGAACTGCCCACACCATGTTGCATGAGACCCCCAGTGCAATTCTGCTAGCCAGGATTATGGCTGGGGTTTATCGTCGATGAATTGCATAGACAACAGCAGCTCCTTTTTCTGCTCCTGCTGACCAGAAGCACTACAGGATCCCATGTGCTATGATATGAGGACAGTTTCAGTTTATTCAAGATGGTGGACCTTCCTCCCAACCCTCCCCATACTGCTGGTCATGCCACATTGGAGGACATTGCCACTGCTGCAGATCCTGACATGCTGGAGGTCACCTTAGCAATTGAACAAAGAGGAAGAAGAAGCATTATATGTGGAACGCAGAAGAAGACACAATAGCAGAGATTCATGTAATTAGTATGTTACTCTTTCGCTTCTTCCTATTCTTCTGGGGTGCCGGATGATCACAGCTGCTCCAGCTATTGACATCTCCTAATCCTTCCACTGACTGAGGCCAGTGAGTGGTTGCGGCCACCTTGTATCCCTGACATCACAGTAGTATGACCGAAAGCTGCATTGTCATTGGTTCTCACCAACTTTTTCACCCATGACGCCACTCTGGTGGCGGTATTGTCAACTAGGTCAGTCTGTCTGAGGTTGTGAAAGTGACCTCTTAGGCATATTGACTGGGCGTTTCAAAAAGGAACACAGTTTCACCGCCGGCCGGTGTGGCCGAGTGGTTCTAGGCGTTCTAGGAACCTAGCGACCGCTACAGTCGCAGGTTCGAATCCTGCCTCGGGCATGGTTGTGTGTGATGTCCTTAGGTTAGTTAGGTTTAAGTAGTTCTAAGTTCTAGGGGACTGATGACCTCCAATTTTAAGTCCCACAGTGCTCAGAGCCATTTGAAGCACTTGAACAGTTTCACCACAAGCAACCATCTGTAAGAGTTGCGAAATGCATCTTCAAATCGTCCCACTGCGTCGCCATTATTTGCTAAGTTTTCTTCTTCTTACACTACTCCATGATCTTTCCTGTCCAGTCCTCCCGTTAGGTTCAATGGACAGAGTCACATGCTTACAGGTGATACAATTATTAAACCTTTTTCAGTCTGACACCAATATCTTGTCAGTTGAACACATTGCTAGTTTTTCCCTTCAATTTCCAATAGTATGACACCCAAAATAAAGAAAAAAACAAAAATATCCATCCACACCAACAGCTCAGCATAGACTGAGCGATTTTTCATGCCAATTCTTTCGCAGATGGGGTGAGGGGAAGAGATTGGTGGTGTAGTGGGAGGGGAGGAGAAGATGTGGAGGAGAAAAGCCCATCATGTCATCAGTGCGATGCTTCCATTTTATTGTAGATAATGTGGGGAGGGTTGGGAGGAAGATCAACCATCTTGAATAAATTGAAACTGTCCTCATAGCCCCTTTGTCCCACTACTTTGGTTCCATAATAGCTTCATACATCGTTAAAATGTTTCTAAAAATGAGAAAGTCCATATATTACATAGTTAAAAACAGCTTTCCATCGTTTGTAGCTAGTGTAATTGAACGACGGTCAAAACAAAAAACTTTATGCGGTTAAAACTTAGTAACTGACACAATCAGAATTTACATCCTCTCGTAACAGAAATCATCAAATATGTGACAATCAGTATTTACTTCATTTCATAATAAATATCATCATATAGATACGAAATGAGATAAATACTAACTCCAGTTGCTAATAAAGCAGTACTGATGTCAGTTACTAAGTTTCAGTGGCATACCGCTGTTGTTTTATGACCTTTGTCTAATTAAAATGGCAACGATCGACGAAAAGATGTCACATATGGATGTTATCATTTAAAAATATTTTAACGACGTCTGAATGGGATCGTCACTAATTGAATATGTTTTATGATCTGAAAATGGTAGATTTTTGGACAAAACTAGTAACCCATGTAAGTAGGCTATTTATGTTTTCTTTATGTAAGTAGGCTGTTTATGTTTTCTTATTGGCAACGTTACGTAGCGCTCTGTATGAAAATCACTGGCTGTGCTGTGTGCAGCCTGTGGCTAGTTTGCATTGTTGTCTGCCATTGTAGTGTTAGGCAGCGGCAGCTGGATGTGAACAGCGCGTAGCGTTGCACAGTTGGAGGTGAGCCGCCAGCAGTGGTGGATGTGGGGAGAGAGATGGCGGAGTTTTGTAATTTGTCATGAACTGCTATATATATTATGACTATTAAGGTAAATACATTGTTTGTTCTCTATTAATATCTTTCATTTGCTAACTATCCCTATCAGTAGTTAGTGCCTTCCGTAGTTTGAATCTTTTATTTAGCTGGCAGTAGTGGCGCTCGCTGTATTGCAGTAGTTCCAGTAACGAAGATTTTTGTGAGGTAAGTGAATTCTGAAAGGTGTAGTTTAATGTTACTCATGGCCATTCTTTTGCAGGGATCTTTGATAGTCAGATTGCGTTGCGCTAAATAATATTGTGTGTCAGGTTAAGCACAGTCGTGTATAAATTTTTCTAAGGGGACGTTTGATATGTCGACCCTTAGCCTAGGATACCTCACTGGAATCTTCTGATTTTTTCTTGTAGTTTGTGTAATTAGCGTAGATTTTGTTTATTGCTAGCGCGTAATTGTAGAGAGAATCTCCTTTGTAGTTGCAGTCTTTCATTGTTGTACAGTAAAACAGTTGTGGCATGCAGGTAGATTTGCACCAAGTATTTCGCAGCTACGCTTGCAATTAACTAGATATTATTTTCAGTGCTATGTTAATGTGTTCTCCTATTTTTGCTATTCAAATTGTGTTTTTCTGTGTTGTCGTGTGAAATATTGTGACAATAATGGCGTGTGAAAAACGTAACACTCGGCTCCAAAGTAAACTGAGAAATAATAGTGACGACGAGCGTAGCTTATCAGCACCACTGGGTAGTGAATTAACAGACATTCGAAGTAGTAATTTGGTAATTGTGCATAGGGAAATGGAGCGGGCGGCAAATAATGGTGTAGACAGTCAAACAGGTAGTGAACAGGGAAGAATTATCGATCGATCGGTCGGCAACAGCTCGCCTCAGAAACCCGAAATGACAGAACACAATATTGCAAATACTGTAGACTTGGGTTTTGGGTCCTCACCGTTTTCTCAAATAAGTCAAGACACATTTCCTGCTTGTCAAAATGTGAATGTTGCTGGTGCAAATGCACTGCCGAAAAGCGTAGAGGAACAGATTCCAGACACTAATGCATTGTTATTACAATTAATGCAACAAATGGGACAAAATTTTCAAAAGTTAGACACAATGGAACAAAATCAGAGACAAACACAGCAAAAGCTTCAAAAGTTAGACACAATGGAACAAAATCTTCAAAAGTTAGACACAATGGAACAAAATCAGAGACAAACACAGCAAAAGCTTCAAAAGTTAGACACAATGGAACAAAATCTTCAAAAGTTAGACACCACACTTGAACAAACACGTGAAGATTTAACCACTGAGTTACATAACATCGAATCGAAATGTCAAAAGGTCTGTAATGACGTAAAAACACAAATTTGTGAGCATTTCCAACCTATTTTTTCGCGTCATGAAAATGCATTACAGAATCACGAAGCAGCCATAAAAGAACTGCAAACTATTGTTCATGAAAATCGTGAGACCTTGCAAGTTACAATTGACTCAGTTGCATCTACCGATTCGGTTACGCAATTTGCAAAAACTCAGGAAAATTTAAAGGACACAGTAGTTACCCTGAAAATTGGTTCAGAAAGACACATGGAGGAAATAAGTACACTATCGGAGAAAGTAGCCGAACTTTCGGATTAGGTCACTAACTTATCTACAAAGGTAGATGATGATCTGAATGACACAAGACCCGTAGCCTTCAATGACACAGAAGAGTATGAACAAATAAGAAAATTCAAACAAAATCAAAATCAAATCAATACGCAACACCAAAGAGAAATCCGGGAAGTACAAGATCAGCTGACACAGGTAATACAAGAATTACGTATTTCAGAGGACACTCGCGCTCCAATATGGGAAGAGGGACATAGAAATACGGAACAGCCACAAAATAATAACACAGGGCATTTCGGAAGTTATGAAAGAAATTGGCAATGGGCACCGAATTTTGAGATTGAGCCGCCGACACGACGTAACAATGACCGACATGATACTCGCTGACACGATGATTTTGACTATAAGCTGTTCATTACTACACGTAAATTCAAAACGTTTAAGAATTCTGCCAACGACATTCATCCACAAGCGTGGCTCCATCAGTTCTCTCATTGTTTCCCTCCCAACTGGTCATTGGAGCACAGGTTAGAATTTATGTGTGGCTACTTGGAGAATGAACCAGCTGTAAGAATGCGATCGGTCATTCACGATTGTCACAGTGAAGGAGAATTTTACCATGCCTTCCTCTCAGCATATTGGTCTCAAGCCACACAAGACCGAGTAAAACATGGCATCATAATTAAGAAACATTTCGAACAATCTGAATTTCCAAGTCTTGTGAAATATTTTGAAGACATGTTGCACAAGAATCAGTACCTGTCAAACCCATACAGCCCCTCAGAACTCATCCGCATTTGCTTAATCAAACTGCCTGAACATTTACGACATATTATTTTAGCAGGACGTTGCAAAGACGACATTGAAGCTTTTCAGGGACTCTTACAAGAATTAGAATTTGACACAGACAGTCGCGGGATGCGAAAACGGGAAAACAACCACTACAGGGTAGATCCGTCACAATTCCGTGACGACAGAAATAATAACTGGACACGACAAGGCTATTATCACAACACAAATCGTGACCAAAACAGATATCACCTGTATGACAACCGTTGGCAGAGTAGTAATAATTACAGGGAAAGATCACCTCTCCGCGGTAATGACTATCACAGAGACAATCAGAGAAACAGACAATATGGGAACCAAAACAATTATTATCAAGGGAGACAGAATAACTTTAGACGCAACGGTCCAGCGCGCAGTTACGACTCAGGGAGAAATTCTCCACCACGTGACCGACAAGAAAGAAACTATGGAATCTACCGACATGACGACAGACGATATGATCGTAACGACAGACCTGAACTGTATCAGAACTGGCGGGATTCTCGTCATGGTGAATTTGTAGAAGTTAGGTCTCCAAATCCCAATAACGACGCGCGCCAACAAAGAGACAATAGGCAATGACTCACACCGTTGGCAGCCACAAGACGTACTTATGAAACTGACGACACAGCTGCCATAGCTAGTAATTACGTAAAAATGGAAGACATTAGGGACATCTTACTCCAGGAACACGACGTAAAACATAACAACATTGCATATCCTGTGATTCACATTACTGTAAATGACGTAAAATTTACAGCAGTACTTGACTCTGGCAGTCCCATTTCGGTAATTAGTGAAACAGCTTTTAGCAAATGCAACAAATCGAACGATTGCTCCACACTTCCGTTACGTAAGATTAAATTACAAGGTGCAATCTTTGGAAAAAGTGTAGATGTACGCCAACAAACCAATTTAGAATTCTTTTGCCAAAGCCACAGCTTCTCTATGAACTTTCTTATTGTTCCATTATTGTCGACGGAAATTATACTGGGAGTAGACTTTTTGAATGAATACAAAGCAATCTTAAGCTTTCACGATGCTGAAATAAGTTTAGAGAAAGAAGGTAAGTCAATAGCTTTGAAATTTGAAGACTGGCTCTCAAACCATGATGAGGAAATTAATCGGCTTTACGTTCTGTTAGACAACAGTTCGGAATTTTCTATGGAACTAGACACTAACAATCACTCTGCAAGTACTGACAGGGATGATATCGACGGCATATTCGAAATTAATGAGTTAATTCAGAATAAAATTCAAACAATTGAGAATTGTAATGACACTGATAGGCAGGACCTTTTCGAGATTTTACAAGCACATTCCACAGTTTTTACTCACAAAACAGGAACAATCAAGGGATTTCAATACCAATTTCGTGTTCGTGAGCATACTAAATTTTGTGTTAGACCATACGTAATTCCAGCACATTATAGGGACCATGTTAGAACAGAAATACAATCTATGCTTGATGAGGGCATTATTGAGCCTGCAGTAAGCTCATACAACAATACATTACATGTTGTTGAGAAGAAAAATGGATCGATCAGGCTTGTCTTAGATTCGAGACAAATCAATACTATCATTATTCCTGAAACAGACAGGCCGCAGATGATGGAAGAACTTCTTCAAAATTTTAATGGTGTAAAAGTGTTGTCTTCCATTGATCTCAGATCCAGCTTTTATCAGATCGAACTTCATCCAGAATGTAGAAAATACACAGCTTTCCTTTGCTTCGGCGTTTGTAATCAGTTTCGGAAACTTTCTTTTGGTTTGAAAATTTCTTCAGCAGCATTCATTCGGGGGCTAAATTCCATATTACCTGAGTTCTTAAAACGTCACATCACCTTATATGTGGACGATATTCTAATAGCAGAAGCTTCATGGGAACAACATAACCGCATCCTCAACAATTTGTTACGTATTTTTGCAGAATCTGGAATTACAGTTAACTTGGAAAAGTCTGAATTCGGTAGGTCAAAGGTGAGGTTTTTGGGACATATTATTTCTTCTGAAGGCATTCAGCCGGATCCTGAAAAGTTAGAAGCAATCAGAGCCATTCCAGTTCCATCCACAAAAAAACAAGTCCGCAGTTTTCTAGGTCTCGTAAATTTTTACCGTCGTTTTCTGAATATGCAAATTCTAGTTACACCAAAACTTTGTTCTCTCACTGGAAAAAATACTATTTGGAACTGGGACGAACAAGCACAGTTGGAATTCAATTCTTTGAAAGAAGCGTTATTTCACGCGCCAATACTAGCTCATCCAGATCTGTCACAAGATTTCTGCCTTAGCACGGATTCTTCTAAAGTCGGTCTTGGTGCCCACTTATTTCAAGAAGCCATAGAAAATGACACTACTGTTCAGAAAACCATTGCTTTTGCTAGCCGAGTGCTAACAAAATCTGAAAAAAATTATTCCGTTACTGAATTAGAAGCGTTAGCGATCGTTTGGGCATTTAACAAATTCCGTTTCTTTCTTTCTGGTAAGCACGTAAAAGTATACAGTGATCATCGTGCATTACAATTTCTTATGTCTTCAAAATTAAATCATGACAGGTTAAAACGTTGGGCATTGTTTCTGCAAGAATTCCGCTTCACAATAGTCTACATTTCCGGCAAGGAGAACATTGTTGCGGACGCGCTGTCACGCGCACCGGCTGGGCTTGAGAAAAGTAACACAGAAGGCAACCTTGAGAAAAATTTCAGTATTCTTTACATTCAGAAAGTCGCCTTTGAAAACTTCATCACCACATCTTTAAAAGACATTGCTCATGAACAAGATAAAGATCCGATTTGGAAAGACATCAAAAGTAAATGGCATGAAAAGACACACACTCAGATTCGGCATTATTACCTGGTTAGAAACAACATACTGTTCAAACGCTGCACTGTTGATGACAAGCTATGGGTACTTTGCATTCCAGGCGATTTTGTTAATAAGCTCATTTGGTACATTCATTTCAGCTACGCACATTTTGGTCCACGAAAATGTTATCATATTCTTCGAACGACTTGTTATTTTAATAATATGGAAAAGAGAATTCGAAGAGTCTTGTCTATTAGTAAACTTTGTCAAAAGGCGAAACCATCTACTATCTCACATCGTGCTCCGTTGTTTCCTATTATTCCTTCTAAATTAAAAGAATTTGCTGCTGTTGATCTCTTGGGACCCCTTGTCAGAACATCGAATGGATTTTCGTACGTTCTAGTCGCTGTTGAACTTACTTCAAAATTTGTTTCTTTCACTCCGTTACGTAAAGCCACTGGACGGTCTGTATCCAACACCTTTGTTAAAAATTTCTTACGTGAAGTTGGACACGTTAGTAAAGTCATTTCAGATAACGGACCGCAATTCAGATCTGCTGTTTGGTCACGCATGCTTCGGAACCATACGAGCGTAAAATCAAACCTGTTTTTATTTCATTGTATTCACCACATTGTAACCCCTCCAAACGGATTATGAAAGAAATCAATAAGCTTTGCAGACTTTATTGTCACAGAAAGCATCAGCATTGGGACAGATATTTACACTTATTTCAAAACGTGCTGAATGAAATGCCTCATGACTCCACTGCTTTACCACCTACTCTTGTACTGAAGAATGAAGAACCACCTAACAGAATCAGAGAGCTTGTACCTTTCCCGAATACACGTAAACTTCGACACAAAGACATAATTGATTTGGCTCTTAAAAATATAAAATCTGCAGCAGACAAAAGGAGAAAACTACACGGTAAAGCAAATGCAAAGAAATTATGTATTGGTCAGAAAGTTCTCATTAAAGCTCATTCATTGTCACATAAGAAGAAACACTTGAGTCACAAATTCTTTCTAGTTTACAATGGACCTTACAGGATCCGACGTATACCACATGATAATTGCGTTGAAGTTGAAACTCTGCGTACTAGGAAGAGTAAAGGTTTACACCACATTTCACATGTAAAACCATTTATTGACAGATAATCTGCTTTTTAACTTAGTCTTTGCAATTTTCACTTCACGCTACTTGTACAATTTGTCACACTGAGAAACTGTTAACATGCAACAATGTTTTGAAGTTCAATATCCACTCAAGAACCAAGAGAACTTATTTAAACAGAAATTACGACTGCATTGTTATTGCGAACAGACGACACAGTGTTATTGTGTGTGTACATTCTTGCTTGTTAGTTGCACGATTACGTAACGACTATAAGGCTCACATACTTAGAACATATCTGGTACTGCTAATGAGATTTTAATGCAACATTTTGGTTTACTTGAAAAGACATTCTTTATTTGAAGTACTTTCTGTGAGATTAAAGATGACTTAGTATTTGGTTTCTTTGACAGCTACACGATTATACCACTATGCTACTAATGAGTGACACAATTTATATTATTGCTTTTGTGGTGTAAATGTTTCATATCTGCATGGTTTTTCTGAATTCCTTCTGGAAAGTAAAACATATTTAATAGTAACTTTTGTGGTGTAGCTACAATGAGACAGCCTTTTCCGTAGCACAACAATACGTTACAGCACAGTAATTTCTTCATCACAACAACAAGCGTAATAACTAAGAAATCTATACCCAAAGCATTTCACTTTTGTTTATCATGAGGTAAGTACATTGACTTCTGCAGAACTTAGCTTTCGGAGAACAATAACTACGAGACTTCCACAGAGATGATCTTACAGCAAGACGCACATTTAGCGCTACAGGGCACGTATTTGAGTGATTAATTTTGTACTTAAAACATTTATTTTTAAAGATTTTTGAATTACAAAGAAAGTTTTCCGTGATACATTTCATTCCATTGCTGTAATCTGTAACACCTGAGGGTATAATTACAATAATCCTCAGGGGGGTACACGTTTACTTTGTGTACCATGTGTTTGGCAAGCACAAGGAGCCCTAGCTAATATGGTATTTGCTTATACAACTTTACACATCGGTACCATATTTCTCTAAAACACAAATTACACAGCTATCTGATCATTTAACTGAGAGAGGCAAACTTTTTTATTACGTCAGTGACACATGTTTTTGCAATTACAGAGTTGGATTACTTCACACTTACGAAATTGTATTTTGTCTGTACTGTGTGAACTGTTCATATTTTTTCGGACCCATTGTGATACAATGAGAGCTTTGAATGATGTATTTGGTATGAGACCATGATTTTTAAAGTACTTTTGAGGTAGATGACACTATTGAAATGAGCAGAGAATTTTCTTTAGGTTTTGAAATTATTGCAGAAAGCTACGACGTTTTTGAGATTTGACTTAGGTGTTATGATGTTATTTTTACGACGACGATGTGTATTATGCTGTTGCAGTATGTTTATGATTAATAAGATGATGCTACCATATACGAGGAATGTGATTACGTGTTTATATGTATATGAATAATGAATAGAAGTTAGGGACTCTTGACTTGTGAAAAAGGATGTTGGAAACCAAGAATCGTACTTTAAGAGTTACGAAATGTGTGTAAATGTGTGAATGTATCACAATGCCGGCGAAAATTTTTTTTGGACACTGTTATATTCATAGGATTTTGTTTCTACACATTTGCAACGTAAATTCTCGACCTGTGAAATTTTTATATGAGACTGTCACTGTAGCGGAAACTGCTGTCGTAAATATTTCCATAAGAAAGTTAAGTGACCACCTGCACGTGCGTCGTCGGCACACAGCTGTGTCAGACACCTGGAGAACAAGCCATTAGGGTGTGCCTTTCCGGAAGCACAGGTAGAAAATAAAGGGAGGCCATTATCCTCGCTTTTGACATACCTTTGTAGAAAGCACCGCAAACATGACACGCTTACATCTGCACACCTGATTATGACAAGTGTCTTTCTCTAGAATTGAGGGAATTTTTACTGCGTTATGAAATTCCATATGGCTAATGAATGATGTTTCATGCCGTCCTTTGTACATATTTGCTCATTTTCTTTAATATCTAGTTTCTAGCTGCACTGCAGCATTGGTTAAAATAAAATTTAATATATGTACTAATATAGTTATTTTATGCCTACAGATCCAGTCAATAAGAAATTTATGATCTACTTCCAAGAAAACGAGGGCACATAAATAGACATTTCCCTTCACAGGAATTGCATAAATAATTTCTTTACGATTTGGTAACTTATCTGCTAGTGTAAGTTCTAGTGATGCATCACTCTAGTGTTAAGATGTGACATAGGTATTAGACATGGCCATTTTAGTGTAATATTTTTTCTGCTTGAGCTTTGTCATGTTTAGATATAAGTTGCTGCTGCTGTTTGCCAGGCATAGTGCTACTGAATTTTAAATTGTGTTACTCTGTTAAGCTAGTTTTACTACTGACTTATTTTTCTTGTTGCTGCACATTGGCTCATATTAGTTGTAATGTTGCATTGCTTGGTAATTTAGATTTACTGTAGCTTGCTTTGCAATTTTCCATTTTTTTTTTTGCATTGCTGTTTGTGTTAATTTGTTATATGCTGCTGCATTGCCTCGTCCCTTAGTTAAGCATCTGAGCTCAGTAGATTTAAGTTAGCTTAAGAGGGGTAGACTATATAAGAAACTGACTATGGAGAATAGGTAAAGAATGCATTGCGAAGTTATATGAAAAAGATTTGGGCCAAAATGAGTATTGTACAATGAGAAATAATTATTTTGAAAGAAATATGAATAGAATACAGGAAGGAGGTATAGATAGGACTTTTTGGGAATGATGATGACTGAAGGGAGATCTCCAAGGAGCAAAGAAAGTTTTGTTTGCAAAATACTGCAATGAAACAAACCCTGTCCTTTCCTTTTGTGTTATCCCCCTATGTGTTTGTGTACCCTTGTGTATTTGTGTTTTTCCTGTCTTTATGTGTTTAGCTGATGAGAGCTATGTTGTAGAATTTTTCTATGTTATTTACTTTGTAAAAATGTTGAGACATTATTTATTCTCTTTTGTTTTAATGCTCATGTGTGAAGTTGATGTTTCGCGAGTTATTCTGATCTTTCATGTATGTACTTATGTCATAATTCCTGTAACACTGATGTATATGTTTATTTCTATTCTTTTGTAAAGCCTGTATTACTACAAATGTTATCTGTATTGTTATGTTTTTAATGATGTATTTTGTAAATTTGTAATTGTATTCTCATGTTATAATATTGTAATTGACACCAATTCATCAAATTAAGTAACTTGTAAGTTACATTTCACTGCACACGTTTCTGTTGGTCATAGTATATGGACAATATGTGAGAAGTTGGGACTGTTAGTGTTTGCACGTGTGTTAATAATTCAGCAAGGGACTCGATAACAGCATTGCTGGTTTTAAGTACATTTCACACAAATTTTTTTGTGCGTGGACAAGTGGTGGTTTATGGACTTGCTATATTGCCTGCGAGACTTCTAAGGACAATTCGAAAAACTTTGTGCGTGCACAAGTGGTGGTTTATGGACTTGCTATCTTCTCTGCAAGACTCTTCGATGGTGATTGTGCACCTGCACAGTCGCAGCAGATGGCTGCTGACCATCATCTCCACAAGGACTACAGTGGGTCTGCATCTTTGATGACCCACCAATACCATTATTTCTACAAGGACTGCAGTGGGTCTGCACCTCTGGTGGCCCACCAATACCTTATTCTCCACCATGACTGCAGTGAGTCTGCTCTATGATGACCTACATACCAATATTCTTCAAAACTTCGACTGACTCTGCTGTGGGTTTGCTCTGTTGTGGCCCATTATCTGTCTGCATGTCAAGAGTCAGCACTATCTTTCCGTTGGAAGGACAACACTACTTCTTCAAGACTGCATGGAAATCCACTACTTCTGTGTGCAATTTCTGTTACTAATGAGACTTTGTGAAAAACAAAAACTGTAATTACTATTATGATGAATGATCAGGACTATCTTTATGGACTGTGAGAAAATTTTAGCTTTTGACCAACATTTCATCAATAAGTGTGTGCATTTGACATCTTTGTTATTGTAATTATGAAAAATTTTTTTCAAATCATTATTGGCCACTGCCCAAAAATATTTTGTAAAATTTTTTGTGGGGAGCATGGGGGCTATGTAAGTAGGCTGTTTATGTTTTCTTTATGTAAGTAGGCTGTTTATGTTTTCTTATTGGCAACGTTACGTAGCGCTCTGTATGAAAATCACTGGCTGTGCTGTGTGCAGCCTGTGGCTAGTTTGCATTGCTGTCCGCCATTGTAATGTTAGGCAGCGGCAGCTGGATGTGAACAGCACATAGCGTTGTGCAGTTGGAGGTGAGCCGCCAGCAGTGGTGGATGTGGGGAGAGAGATGGCGGAGTTTTGTAATTTGTCATGAACTGCTATATATATTATGACTATTAAGGTAAATACATTTTTTGTTCTCTATTAATATCTCTCATTTGCTAACTATCCCTATCAGTAGTTAGTGCCTTCCGTAGTTTGAATCTTTTATTTAGCTGGCAGTAGTGGCGCTCGCTGTATTGCAGTAGTTCCAGTAACGAAGATTTTTGTGAGGTAAGTGAATTCTGAAAGGTGTAGTTTAATGTTACTCATGGCCATTCTTTTGCAGGGATCTTTGATAGTCAGATTGCGTTGCGCTAAATAATATTGTGTGTCAGGTTAAGCACAGTCGTGTATAAATTTTTCTAAGGGGACGTTTCACCCATCCAAATAAAGAACATTTCATGTGTGATATTGACTCTCAGATAAAAAGTAGTTGCTTTTAAATATTTACTGCGCCAGTAGCCCCGAGATGTTTCGATAAGTTTCGATAATGTGAAAGATATTGATCTAAGGTTGCCACCATTCAATTGTGTAAAATTTAGTGTGCCAGTTGCTCCAATGTTATGTCAAGAGTTCAATGTGTGCCAATATAATTGCTCTGTACATATATGTCACGTACATTTCAAAGAAATTTGTGTCGATGATTTATTTTTAAAGAAGTTTCTAACTATTTGTGAATGTGAATAAAACGTTCTCGGTTTTCCAGCCGCGTCAATTCGAATAAAATCCTCGAGCTTTCGATGACCATCTCCGCCATCGTCGTCAGGAGTTCACTTACTGCCGGGGCTGCCGCGGCAGTCAGTGAACTCCTGACGACGATGGCGGAGATGGTCATCGAAAGCTCGAGGATTTTATTCGAACTGACGCGGCTGGAAAACCGAGAACGTTTTATTCATGTATGCCGTCGCGAAAGAAAATGGTTCAAATGGCTCTGAGCACTATGGAACTTAACATCTCAGGTCATCAGTCCCTTAGAACTTAGAACTACTTAAACCTAACTAACCTAAGGACATCACACACATCCATGCCCGAGGCAGGATTCGAACCTGCGACCGTAGCGGTCGCGCGGTTCCAGACTGAAGTGCCTAGAACCGCTCGGCCACCAACGGCCGGCCATCGCGAAAGACTCCGATGACATATTTTTGAATGTCTTTTCTTATTGTGAAATTGCTATTACTGCAACTTTAAGTATTTGTCATAAGAAACTTCGTATAGATATTCGTCTTTAGTACTGAGTTTTTTTATCGTTTTTGATAAACGATTGTGCCTTAATAGTATATATGTGGCTGAGTATTGTTTTTGTAATGCGCCTGTAAGATTACAGTATAAATTATTACCCAGCAAAACCACCAGTATGCTCCACTTCCCCACGCCCACGCACCCTGTCGTCACAGTCAGGTTTCACAGCTGATGCGTTATCTTTAATGAAGGAATGTCTGCAAGGAGCTGCAGAACTATACAGTCAGATCTAGATAATGTTTTAAAGTGGTGCAAAGATTGGCAGCTAGCTTTAAAAAAAATGGCTCTGAGCACTATGGGACTCAACATCTGTGGTCATCAGTCCCCTAGAACTTAGAACTACTTAAACCTAACTAACCTAAGGACAGCACACAACACCCAGCCATCACGAGGCAGAGAAAATCCCTGACCCCGCCGGGAATCGAACCCGGGAACCCGGGCGTGGGAAGCGAGAACGCTACCGCACGACCACGAGATGCGGGCGCTAGCTTTAAACTAAAAATATAAAATAGTACACTCACAAAAGGACTACAGCATCAACGTGTCATCATTGGAACAGCCAAATCACACAGGTTCCTGGGTATAACACTTTGTAGGAATATGACATGCGTTGGTCATTAGTAGGGTACTTGGAAATTTCAATCAGTCTACAAGCTAGATTGCCTATAAAACATTATTGTGGTCCTTTTTAAAATACGGCACAAGTATCTTTTGTCCATACCAGGTAGAACAACGGATAATGAACCCACACAAACTGGGACAGCACAGGTATGTTCGCCCCCTGGTAGAACGTCGTCAGATGCTGCAAATCAGTAAGTGGCAGACTCTTGAAGAATGGTGCAAACTTTCCCGCGAATGTGTATTTGCAAAGTATTAAGAATCAGCACTAAATGATGAATTTGGGAGCGTACTACAACTCCCTACTTACCGCACTCGTCCCTGTTTCGAAGACAAGATCAGACAAAAGACAACGGTCTCCGAGCAGTTCAAGCGATGACTTTTCCCGCCTAACACATGCGTATGTAACGGGAGGAAACATTAATTAATTGTCAGAATACCCCTTCCATGCTTTTCACAATAGTTGAATGGAGATGTTGCTGAATATTTCGATTTTAAAACTTCTTCCTTGCATTTTTTCGACCAGTCTGTGTTTCACCTCCATTAATTAAGTACTCTGTTCAGGTCTTTTTTATATTTATCTGAGATCTGTAGAGAAAACCAGCTGCAATAAACGTGAAAAAATAAAGTGAAACGCTTTGTGATAATACCTCTATAGATGCTGATTTCAATTTCATCACCGACATCTAAATATCAATAGCCGATAAAAGTCGACTCAAAAATATCGAGGTTTTTAACATCTACGGAATGGCGTATTAAGAACAACACTCAAATACATCTACTATCACAATTATTGTTAGTCAGTAAAAACAGCCGTAATTACGATTGACACCCCACAATTTTCTGTCTACAGACTGTAAAAACATTGTTGACAGAGTGCACATCCTACCTGTGAGACCAGTCCTTGAGAAGTGACGACGTGGATATACAGTTCAGATAAATAAGTGAAGGTTTTTTTTTGTAGCCGTGCGGGGTAGCCGTGCGGTTTTAGGCGCCTTGCCACAGTTTGCGCGGCTCCCCCCCCCCCCTCCCGACGGAGGTTCGAGTCCTCCTTTGGGAATGTTAGTTTAAGTTAGACTAAGTAGTTTGTAAGCCTAGGGACCGATGACCTCAGCAGATTGGTGCCATAGAACTAACCAGAAATTTCCATTTTTTTTTTTTGTAACTTTTGATAGGTAGTGCCAACTTTGTGATTCTATACTTCCAACAGATCTTATTTAAGACCTAGAAGACGAATTTTCCGACAATAAGACAACTGTGATTATAGGTCCATTTCTGTTACAGAATGCAATTTGTCCTTTTCTTATGCTTTTGTATGATGTTCACTCCATAAAGTGGTTTCTCTGTTTTCCTATAATGTATCACCCAGTTTCCTAGCTGCAAGTAAAGCCTTGATGGTTTTCATTGCGTTCGAACATGCTAAAGCATGTCTAGGCTCGAGCAACGTTGATGTTATATGACTTAAATGCTAACATTTCCAGTTGGTAGTAACCACTTTCTTGATGTCTTTACGGAGCTATTCTTCAAACGCTCTCCACTACTCTTTGTTGGTTTCATTTGTTGCAATATCAGCGGTGCCTTCTTAGTAAAAACGGTAGCCAACATTCCTACGTTATGGAATTACATTTTCCCAAAGACATAATGAGTCTCAATTTTATCTTCCGTGGAGATAGAAGCTCAAGTAATGAATTAAAATTTCTGCAAAGGGCGGACTTTGGACTCAAGTCTTCTGCACGCTAGGCAGATGTTCTGTCCACTACACATTTTGTCTGACCCTGCTGCATGTACTACAACAGTCCTTTTCCCTCCGTAAAAAACTTCAATTCTCACCTGTCCCCATGCAACTGTACCGACTACCGTAGTCCATTGCCCTCCCTAACACAAACTTCAGTTTAATTCGTTGAGGTGTGAATCGAAGTTTGTGTTAGACAGCTAGAGTAGTCCGGTGTCAGTGGATACCTCTTCTTACTCGTGAACAGATTTCATTAGTTGATTTGGAGGAGGGGACAAAACAGCGAGGTCATCGGTCCCATCGGATTAGAGAAAGATGGGCAAGGAAGTCGCCCGCATCCTTTCAAAGGATCCATTCCGGCATTTGCCTGGACCGATTAAGGAAAATGACGAAGAACCTAAATAACGGTGGTCGGACGCGGGTTTGAACCGCCATCCTCCCGAATGAGAGTCCAGTGTGCTAACCGCTGCGCCACCTAGCTCGATTAGTAAGCAGAAGGCCCGAGCTCGGGTCCCAGCCTTGGTACAAATTTTAATTCATTATTTCAACTCCTATCTTGTTCTTAATATAATATAATTAATAATAAAAATATAGGTCTCTTTCTACCCCGCCCCAATGATGACGTTTGAAAATTGCAGATATGTTATGCTGCTATAGTTATGAGCCATGTCCAGAAAAAGATGCAATCAAATGAAGAAAAAAGTGTTGACAAGTTTACTGGCTCCTTTTTTGCCACCATCGGAAGTTGGTATTTTGTCTTTGACATCGACGTTACGATGTTTAAAAGACTACATTATCGATATTCAATCATCGACGTTATAAATTACAACATGGCCTTTTTGTAAGTATCGATAATCATCGAAAGCCCTACTCCAAAGTACACGCTACTTGTTGGTTGCAACGAAGGGAAAGCGTAGTACACTTGCGAGGCGGGAGACACTAAGTCCAGAGAATTTATCGCAGCAGAGAGGGCAGTGAGCGAGACGCTGGAGATTAATGGTGGCCGACCACGCCCAGGCGATACAGGAGGCGCGCTTCCCGCAGGATTAATTATTCCGCACGGAAGCTCCCACGAGACAACAGAGCGACGGCCTGGGGCACTGGCGACGAGGGAACGCACCCACGCGAAGGACTCTGGGAGCCTTCCGCGAAACAGGCCGTCACTCACTCAGAGACGGGGTTTCTCTCCCGATACTTTAGACATCCTCCCGTAGTGGACTGTAACGCATGACTGAGAGCTCGAGTGTTAGGATTACTGCTGGGATCTATTTACTACAAAAATTCATCCTCTGTTTCCCATCTACTGTTTCTGCTAGAGAGTAGTGGAATATCTCCGTCTTGGCTGGTCAGTCGGTGCTGGGATGGGACAGGTGTTTTTCGGCGGGATATTCTACATGTACTCCTAGTTTACATAATAATTTGTTTTTGGATTAGTTCTCCTCTTAGTGATGTTCGTAGACTTCAAACTCTCCAGCTATGGCACTACCTTTCCTTCCTATGTGGCAGCACATGGGATTTTAAGTGACCCCTGAGAAATACTGAAAGAAAACAATGTTCAACTATGACTTGATCCTTGTCCTACTAAATTTATTTTGTTAGAGAATTAAGTTTCAAATACATTACTAGCCATTAAAATTGCTACACCAAGAAGAAATGCAGATGATAACGAGTATTCATTGGACAAATATATTATACTAGAACTGACATGTGATTACATTTTCACGCTATTAGGGTACATGGACCCTGCGAAATCATTACCCAGAACAACCACCTCTGGCCGTAATAACGGCCTTGATACGCCTGGG
The DNA here is from genome assembly GCF_023864275.1 of Schistocerca cancellata. Classification (NCBI taxonomy): domain Eukaryota; kingdom Metazoa; phylum Arthropoda; class Insecta; order Orthoptera; family Acrididae; genus Schistocerca; species Schistocerca cancellata. The sequence goes on along the minus strand of NC_064630.1, from coordinate 612,653,702 downwards.
CATTGAGTCAAACAGAGCTTACATGGCGTGTACCGGTACAGCTGCCCATGCAGCTTCATCACTGACATAATGTGACAAGCCAGTTGCTCGACCACCATTTACCAGACGTTTTCAGTTGATGAAAGATCTGGAGAATGTGCTGGCCAGGGCAGCAGTCGAACATTTTCTGTATCCAGGACCTGCAACATGCGGTCGTGCATTATGCTGCTGAAATGCAGGGATTCGCAAGGATCGAATGAAGGGTAGAGGCACGGGTCGTAACAGATCTGAAATGTAACGTCCACTGTTCAAAGTGCCGTCAGTGCGAACAAGAGGTGACCGAGACGTGTAACCAATGCCAGCCCATACCATCACCCCGGGTTATACGCCAGTATGGTCATGACGAAGACACGCTTCCAATGTGAGTTCACCGCGATGTCGCCCAACACGGATGCGGCCATCATAATGCTGTAAACAGAACCTGGATTCATCCGAAAAATGACGTTTTGTCATTCGTGCACCCAGGTTCGTCGTTGAGTACACCATCGCAGGCGCTTCCGTCTGTGATGCAGCGTCAAGGGTAACCACAGCCATGGTCTCGTCGAACGGTTGGTGCAGATCGTTGTTGTCTTGCAAACGTCCTCATCTGTTGACTCAGGGGTCGAGACGTGGCTGCACGATCTGTTACAGCCATGCGGATAAGATGCCTGTCATCTCGACTGCTAGTGATACGAGGCCGTTGGGAGCCAGCACGGCGTTCCGTATTACCCTCCTGAACCCACCGATTCCATATTATGTTAACAGTCATTGGATCTGGACCAACGCGAATAGCAATGTCGCGATACGATAAACCACAATCGGTATAGGCTACAATCCGACCTTTATCAAAGCCGGAAACGTGATGGTACGCATTTATCCTCCTTACACGAGGCATCACAACAACGTTTCACCAGGCAACGCCGCTCAACTGCTGTTTGTGTATGAGAAATTGGTTGGAAACTTTCGTGATGTCAGCATGTTGTAGGTGTCGTCACCGGCGTCAACCTTGTGTGAATGCTCTGAAAAGCTAATCATTTGCATTTCACAGCATCTTCCTCCTGTCGGTTAAATTTCGCGTCTGTAGCACGTCATCTTCGTCGTGTAGCAATTTTAATGGCCAGTAGTGTATAAACTTGAGATGAGGTTGAGTGGACGAGTGGTTCTAGACGCTTCAGTCTGGAACCGCGAGACCGCTACGGTCGCAGGTTCGAATCCTGCCTCGGGCATGGATGTGTGTGCTGTCCTTAGGTTAGTTAGGTTTAAGTAGTTCTAAGTTCTAGGGGACTGATGACCTCAGCTGTTACGTCCCATAGTGCTCAGAGCCATTTGAACCATTTTTGAGATGAGAGTGGGGCAGAATTCACTCAACGTTATTCTCTCTGTATAAGGGTAATTTGGGGACCGGTTAATTTTAAGGCAACGGTATTAAAACTGAAATCATTGGGTCACCAAGATAGCAGTGTCTTTTGTTACATACGTCTGTGTACTCAAGGGTAAGGAAAAGTGGGCTGCAGAGTGGTGTAGCAATTGTCCTATTAGGAAAGCTGGACAGGAGCAGATATGATCAGTGAATAACAGAAAAAAACAGAATATTTACTTAACTTGTATTTCTCCAAACGTACGAATAGTCATTACACATGACGCAGCACGAAACAGAGTCTAGCTGTCGCAGTGTGCACAAGGAAAAGTCTCTCTGTACTAACGCTTGAACAGTGAAGATGAAGCCACGACCAGGTGGCGTCTGTGTGGTGTTTCGTTGCGTGTTGGCTCCAAGCGTGAGTGGGCTGAGCCACTGTCGCTGGCCATCCTACACTGTGGCGGCAGAGAGCGCTCGCAATGCAGAGCTGCAGGAAGCGCGGCTCATTGGCACGCACGATGTGGTCCGCCAGATCCCGCGCGACCGCTACTGGCGTCAAACGGAAACTTACAATTCAGCTGCTATCACCCATGGGGTGGGATCGATATGTGATTCTGGAATCGTTATTGAAGCTCCTTTGTTTCAAGAAGGATGCCACGAGCGAAGGGGTACATTTCTCGGAAATATCTAGTGTTTAGGATGGCCAACGAATGGGAACCTAACAGATCTGGACAGTTCGTCTCGAAAGTCGCTGGTGAGACAAACACAGATTTTTGTACGATTGACCGTTATTAATAAGGTGGCAGTAGGAAACAGTGCCTGTGCTGGCAGTCTGATATTTCCTTGCTGGTCTGAGCTTCTACATAGGATCTAGCAGTGTCACCCAGCCTCGTTTTTGTTTGCGTTCTGCAATAGTCAACACAAAGCGTCCTTGTCCATCACAGAGGACCTCATGAGTATCTGACAGCTGCCTTCGGCACAACACCATGTGCTACGTCCTACAGCCATGTACGGTGCTATCATACTCCACTGTTGCTCATCACCTCTAACTTTTCTCTCCCTCGCTCGCCTCAAACTTTTAGAGGCTTCATTGATTATGTTCTTGTAATTTTTTTAATTGACGCTTGATAATTAGTGAATGTGATACTAAATACAAGTGTGCACTTTCCTCAGAATTCCCATGCTTAAAATTTATTATCTGTTCCTTTTTAAATCTTGACTAGAGAATGTATCATAATTATGGAGTGGAATCTGGGCTCCTCCCATTGTTATTTTTGTAGTACTGCCCGTCCTATGCACCTATAACCCCATGATTAGCTTCTATTACCGAGTATTCAAAGCAATTGCTTGATTCACATCTGGAAGTAGGAACCAGACAGATCTTCTAAGACGACACAGTACGGTATCGCCTTCTTTGGGTTCCATTTGTAAAGGTGTGTACACACCAGGCCAACGTGGCCAACGAACGAAAACCATTTACTTCGTTGCCTGAGATTTGCCTAATGTGTAGGGGCGGCAAATTGGAGCAACGAAGCGATTGGGCCGGCTGTTGTGGTCGAGCGGTTGTAGGCGCTTCAGTCTGGAACCACGCGACCGCGACGGTCGCAGGTTCGAATCCTGCCTCGGGCATGGATGTGTGTGATGTCCTTAGGTTAGTTAGGTTTAAGTAGTTCTAAGTTCTAGGGGACTGATCACGCCGGATGTTAAGTCACATAGTGCTCAGAGCCATTTGAACCATTTGAAGCGGTTGGCGTTGGTTACGTTTCGGACTGCCAGCAGTAACTTCAACACCCTGGCTGTGGTTCGGCCTTGCGACCCCTTTCCTAATATGGACGCCAGGTCAAATGTTGGTTGGTGCAGTAGCGTTTCTGTGTCTGTTGAACGAGTGCGTATTTACTGTGTTTACAAATACTGGAGAATGGAATGGAATACGGATACAGGATTAAAACTGATGGTTTTGTCTTGAAGTGGAACCATTTATCTGACCATACAAATGCGATTATAAAAAGAAATTGGTTATTGGACGCTTGGAGGTAAATAAGTGAGCTGTTAGAAAGTGATGGGCACATTTTGAAAAAAAATTGAGTCTTTATAGACAAGCCGACCGTTGTGACCGAGCGGTTCTAGGCGCTTCAGTCCGGAACCGCGCTGCTGCTACGGTCGCAGGTTCGAGTCCTGCCTCGGGCATGGATGTGTGTGATGTCCTTAGGTTAGTTAGGTTTAAGTAGTTCTAAGCCTAGGGGACTGATGACCTCAGATGTTAAGTCCCATAGTGCTTAGAGCCATTCGAACCTTTATCGACATCTTTTCGCTGCGAATGACAAAGAGAAACAAACAACACCCAGAGTACCAATATTTTTTCTCTTGCAGTTATTGCTGACCTAAAAGAGGTATCATGCTTAGAAATGTAGTGTCTAAGCAAATGATTACCGATTCGAGGTCTTTAACTTTCATTAGGAAAAAGTTCTGAAATAGCCCATATTTCAATTCAGCTTTAAGGTCTGGCAGTGTTGTCACATCACACTGCTCCCTACTTTTTAAAAGCGATATCAGGCACTATCATCTAATGATCATATTCTTGCAGTAAAATAGGCCGGTGAAATTGTAATAAAAACTCTTCTTGATAGCAGTAACGAAATGAGAGCAACATCGATATGTTATCAGTGACAACTACTAAAACCGTTGGCCCCAACTCTGGTTTGGTGAGACTGAATGGCCAAACTCCAGCGTGTTGGCGAGCAACGTTCGACCGAATCCGTTGGCTGTCGGTCGTTGGCCTCCGTTGACCTAATGTGAACGCGCCTTTAGAGGAACCGGTGGGCAAGCGAGGTGTAATACAACATACCTACAGATCTATTCCCTCATAACTACAACTTCTCCGTCAAAGCAGTTCTGCAATCCAATTTCATAACGTGAAAGGAAATACTGTAAAATCCCAACAACATTTTGTAACAACTAGATTAAATTTTTGCGTTAATAATTTTACATTCACCTCGACTAAGTCCTCTACACACTGTAATTGATATAAGATTCGAATGACAGAAATGGTCTTTTCAGAGCTAACAAACATTATTTTTTACATTACGTGGAAAAGCCATCGGTTAAGTTCAGACATGGCAGTTGCCCACCCTAAGTGCAAATCATTAATCAACTACCACAGTCCAACTTAATTCTTGGCACGCAAAAGATGCGGTATTTAACATGGGCGACATTGTGTAATACAGCCAATAAAATGCACGCACTGACTCCCCTATCGCTTTAATTTCATATCCCCGCACAAATCAAAAAGAAAATGGATCGAAGACGTCCAAAGTGTGGCCAAGAGGAACGTGTAGACAGCACCGAGTAACAAGCAGAAGTCACTGTTTGGTAGTCCACAGGGGCAGGTTCGAGCACCGGCGCTGGCGGTGTTCTGATTACACTCTCTAGAATAGCTTGTGACCGCAGTTGCCTCTATCAATCATAGCCTTTCTGATCGTTATACTACATCGTTGCCTTCCCATTTCTGACTTTTCAGGGATCAAATACTTTTATTCTGAAAGAGGATTTTTCCAGATAAATCCCAGTGAAAAGTGTTATCCTAGGTAAACTAATGGATTTCTTAGACATAGGGCGAACGCCTACATTCTCTCAAAGACCCCTTCAGATTTGGACCTGGGCAAAAGCCGCATGCCATCTTTCACTTGACGCTATAATGTCCTAAAATTCCAAAATTGTTAGTTAAAATCAAAAATCTTAACCTACATAGATTACACCAAACCCTGTCGCTAGTATTTACTTATTTACACATTACAAATTGTATACACAGAAGAGTAAATCAACTGAAGGTGTTTTTTTACATCAGGTTACATGTTTTTACCAACTTTGAAATATCTGATAACTGAAGAAAACTTCACAAGCCAAGGTCGCTAAGAAAGAATTTTTTTGGATAGCTAGTTTCGACGGAGGTAAATGAACGTAGCAATCGTTTCTTTTGATTTAAATTACATCGTTGGATGACAAGGAACACTTATGACTCAATAAATGTTTGAAAAAAATGTAGTGTAGTAATTCTGGATTATTTATATAGCTATTCGAAATGCATTAAACAGGTTTTGTGATCCTGTAAAAAAAGACAGTGTAGCCCTGTTTAAACATCACGTGGGTGATATAGATTGTTCTATATTTCGACGTATTACATAGATTTACATTTTTTATTGTCTAAATTTAAGCACAATTCAGTATCATTTTAATTGCATTTGATAAGATGGATCGTAATGACGCTTGTTTCCACTCATACCCCACTTAGTTACCTTGATATCGGGCGACATATGCCATGTAGGTGAACATTATTATTCAATGACTAAAAGTATGTAAGGTTACACTTTCAACGATGATCTGTTTATAATATTCAACGTACAACACAGTTTTTATGAGGTAAAGACCATACTGTCTGGCCACCGCGATGAGTAATTCGAAATGTAATATGGACATTCAGATGTAAGTTATAAACATCGCATAGAGAGCACCAGAAAAGACATCATGTCTGAAGAATCTCTTTTTAAAGATTTTTCTCAGTTTTTATCACATTGCTAGCTTAATTCTTGTTACTTGACGTATGTTATGCACATTTTATCCCACAAAATTATCAAAGGTACATACATTAATTACACATAAAAATTCGCATTTCCTCTGAATTGAATTGCATAATAATAACGTAAATATAAATGGTCCTTCATAATGAATTATCAATTATACGCAATTCGGTATCAATGTTTTATGCTACATGCAAGACAATAATCCAGTCAACAGCCACAATGCACCTGGTGGACGTGCATGGAGGTCATTGTCTTTACGACACTTCTGTCAGTTGTTAGCTGATAGTGAACAGGGACACTTGCAATCGCCCCAGTATAGTTATGTTTATGTTTGTACAAAATACTTTTACATATGACATGCCGATGTGCAGTGATATTCATGGTAGTGGGATATACACTGAAGAGCCAAAGAAACTGGTACATCTGCCTAATATCGTGTAGGGCCCCTGCGAACACGGAGAAGTGCCGCAACCCGACGTGACGTGGACTCGACTAATGTCTGAAGTAGTGCTGGAGGGAATTGACATGCTGAATCCTATAGGGCTGTCCATAAATCCAAAAGAGATTGAGGGGGTGGAAATCCCTTCTGAATAGCATGTTGAATGGCAAACCATACATGCTCAAATAATGTACCTGTCTGGGGAGTTTGGTGGCCAGCGGAAGTGTTTAAACTCAGAAGATTGTTCCTGGAGCCACTCTGTAGAAATTCTGAACGTGTGGGGTGTCGCATTGTCTTGCTGGAATTGCCCAAGTCCGTCGGAATGCACAATGGACATGAATGGAGGCAGGTGATCAGACAGTATGATTACGTACGTGGCATGTGTCAGAGTCGTATATAGATGAATCAGGTGTCCCATATCACTCCAATTGCACACGTCCCACACCCTTGCAAAATCCTCCACCACCTTGAACAGTCCCCTGGTGGCATGAAGGGTCTGTGGATTCATGACTTTTTCTCCAAACCCGTACACGTCCATCCGCTCGATACAATTTCAAACGAGACTCGTCCTACCAGGCAACATGTTTCCAGTCATCAATAGTACAATGTCGGTTTTGATGGCCCCAGGGGAGGCGTAGAGCTTCGTGTCGTGCAGTCATCAAAGATTCACGAATGGGCCTTCGGCTCCGAAAGCCCATATCGATGATGTTCCGTTGAATGGTTCGCACGCTTACGTTTCTTGATGGCCCAACATTGATATCTGCGGATATTTGCAGAAGGGTGGCACTTCTGTCACGTTGAACATTTCTCTTCAGTTGTCGTTAGTCCCATGCTTGGATGATCTTTCTCCGGCCGTAGCGGTGACGGAAATTTGATGCTTTACCGGATTCCCGATATTCAAGGTATACTCTTGAATTGGTCGTACGGGAAAATCCCATCTTCATGCTGTGTTCCATCGCTCGTGGGCCGACTGTAACACCAAGTACCACGTTGAAATTCACTTAAATCTGTGTAACCTGCCACTGTAGCAGCAGTAAAGCAGCAGTAACCGATCTAACAACTGAGCCAAACACTTTTTGTCTTATATAGGCGTTGCCGACCGCAGCGTCGTATTCTACTTGTTTACATATCTCTGTATTTGAAAACGCATGCATATACCAGTTTCTTTGGCGCTTCAGTGTTCTCACGCATTGTGAAGCGACTTGTAACACTGTTGGACAACATGCTGTGAAAATTTAAAAGCATGTGCTATAATTCCATATGTTATGTAAGTAGGCAGTCTCATGTAGTAATGTCGTTATTGCCAAATATGCTCGCATCAACTGCTTTTCATCCTCTTGGAGATCCGATGATGACAGCATAGCTTCGTCGAAAGCGGTCATCCAATAAAATGCTTTTTAGCTATTTTGGCTTGTGAAGTTTGCTCCAGTTGTTATACACTGCAGATCGCTCCCAGACCGGGAATGTCAGGAATACATATCCGAAATATTTCTTTTTATCAAGAAATGCCCATAGCGCTTAAGTGACGCATTTTGGAGTCCACGTTTACTAGACTTCGCTACTGTGAAACACACCTCTCAGCTGAGCAAGTGCCCATATCTCTTAAGCTATATATTTTAGAGCCGTCGTTTACTATACCATTTTTCCTTATTTTGCTGTATACTACATCTCCCAAAATATGTAAAGCACAGAGCTTGCGCGAAAAGAGATTTCTTTCACAGTGCTGAAGATGAAGTGCTCATAGCTCTTAAAGGATGCATTTTAGAGCCCATGTTTACTGTTTACTAGACATTTTTGTTTCGAAAGATGTTTCCTATCATATCTCTTAATATTGACCATTCCTCCTGGGACACACTGTACTTAAACTTCTAAAATTCTCTTTACACCATCTTGAAATTTAGTCAGACGTTATTTTTTTAATTTATCACAGTTTAATGCTAGAAAGATGTAATGATAATAGCTATTATTAATGTCAAACGATTGCAAGAAAATCATGACGTCGTGCGGTTGCGTTGTGCGCGGGCACGATTAGGATACGCCTGCTCTCTTAATCAAAACCGTTTGGAGGCGTGGAGCAATACACGGCGCCCTATAAATTTCAAGGAGTAAAGTACGGAAGGCAAACTTACTTCTCCATACCAGGTCAAGCTGTTGATATATTGCCAACGACTGTTACGGGCAGTATGGATGTGGCGTAATAAAACGTGGCAGAACGGACACAAACACTCAAGTAGCAGCAGAGATTTCGATTTTATGTGTCCTGTCTAAATAATTCATGCCGGAGGCTTGAATGACTCCACAAGTCTTGTTTGCTACCAAATCCAGCTGAGCGATAGCTCCATCTCATCGGACATCAGAACCGCTGGAAGGTAAAACAGTGGATTTAATCCTGATGGTTACCATCACACCCATTGCTCAAAAATATTGGATAAAATAATGAATACTAGATAATAATACGTAAAACACACATTTGATTATCCTTGTGATACTTTTGTGAATTTAGAAGTCGATGAGCATAATTTCCTTAAATAAGCAAAACCAAAAACGAGTACAATACTTAGCTACTACAGAGTGTTTTGTCATTTGCTGGGTTGTCAATATACCTCATTCATGTGTAATTTTCTCTAGGTGCCCTCAATCTGTTACAAACTATTCTAGAAACGGATATGACTTTTTTCGTTAATTTTCTACGGTTCGAGTAACAAAGTAATAACGGATGCTTCAGATACGATGAATAAACATAAACGCATTTAAAGCCGGATGTAAACACAATGCTTTTATATTATAAGTAATTATTATTACATTACGACATTCATAACTCATCAAAACTAATTTACCCTAGCGTGCACTGTTATTTTTAATAATAATATGCGACGTTGGACTGGCATCGTGTTTTAACATCGGGATGATATAATTACTTTTTATACAGCAACTGTAATACAATTTGTTTTATACCAACGGGACTAATCCCAGTAGTGCGTTTATTGACGACCGTTACGACAGGCTTAAAAACGTAGCACTGATCTCAGTGTACGCTAAAAACGTTATGCTGTCGCAGACGCGACTTCGTGTCCACATAAATTTTGAACTCACAAGCAGCTTCGTAACACTCTTAATTGGCGTCCTTAGTTAATTACCGACATTCATCCCGAAGTTTCGTCCACAGAAATTCATCATTAGCTGTAATTAAGTGTTTAGAATGTGTCTTTTGTACTCGTGGTGGGGACAGTCGACCGAACAGTGACAAGCAGAGTCATCAAACGTAATTTCCAGGACAAATGTGTATTTTAATAGAGTTTTTGCTATTATGTATAGTTCATATTTTACCCACATTGCAGCAAGAAGGCGTGACAAGTGGAAAATCATCAAAAATGCAGAAGTAACGGGACGCATCCTAATACCGTGTCGGACCTCCTTTTGTTCGGCGTAGTGCAGCAACTAAGCGTGCCATGGACTCAAAAAATCGTTGAAATATTGAGCTATGCTTCATCTATAGCCGTCCCTAATTGAGAAAGTGATGTCAGTGCAGAATTTTGCGCACAAATTGACCTCTCTCGATTACGCCCCCACAAATGATCGATGGGATTTATACTGCTGGGCGATCTGGGTGGCCAATCATTCGCTAGAAGTGTACTGAATGTTCTTCAGACTAATTGTGAACACTTGTGACCCAGTGACATGGTGCATTGCCATCCATAAAACTTTCGTGGTTCTTTGGTAACATTAAGTCGTTGATGGCTGCAAATTGTCTCCAATTAGCCGAACGTATTCAAGAGGACCCGCCGACTCCCTGAAAACACAGCCCACCCCATTATGGAGCCACCACCACCTTGCACAGCGCCTTGTTGAGAACTTGGGTCCACGGCTCCGTGCGGTTTGCGCCACACTTGAACCGTACCATCAGCTCTTTCCAACTGAAATCAGCACTCGTCTAGCCAAGCCACGGATTTCCAGTCGTCTAGGGTCCTAGCGATACGGTCGCGCGCCCAGGAGAAGCACTGCAGTCGATGTCGTCCTGACAGATGAACCAATTCCGGCAGTTATTTCGCGCAGTGTTACTTCGCTCTTAGCACTGACACCTCTACGCAAACGCCACTGGTCTCGACTGTTAAGTGAAGACCGCCGGCCACCGCGTTGTCTATGTTGGGAGGTAATGTCCAAGAAATGTGGTATTCGCGGCACTCTCGTGACACGTGGATCTCGGAATACTGAATTCCCTATCGATTTCCGAAATAAAATGTCCTATGCGCCATGCTGCAACTACCATTTTGAGTTCAAAGTACACTACTGGCCATTAAAATTGCTACACGACGACGATGAAATGCTACAGACGCGAAATTTAACCGACAGGAAGAACATGCTGTGATATGCAAATGATTAGCCTTTCAGAGCATTCACACAAGGTTCGCGCCGGTGGCGACACCTACAACGTGCTGACATGAGGAAAGTTTCCAACCGATTTCTCATACACAAACTGCAATTGGCCGGCGTTGCCTGGTGAAACGCTTTTGTAATGCCTCTTGTAAGGAGGAGAAATGCGTACCATCACGTTCCCCACTTTGATAAAGGTCGGATTGTACCCTATCGCGATTGTGGTTTATCGTATCGCGACATTTCTGCTCGTGTTGGTCGAGATCCAATGACTGTTAGCAGAATATGGAATCGGTTGGTTCAGGAGGGTAACATGGAACACCGTGCTGGATCCCAACGGTATCGTATCACTAGCAGTCGAGATGACAGGCATCTTACCCGCATGGCTGTAACGGATCGTGCAGCCACGTCTCGACCCCTGAGTCAACAGATAGGGACGTTTGCAAGACAACAACCATTTGCACGAACAGTTCGAAGACGTTTGCAGCAGCATGGACTATCAGCTCGGAGACCGTGGCTGCGGTTACCCTTGACGCTGCATCACAGACAGGATCGCCTGCGATGGTGTGCTCAACGACGAATCTGGGTGCACCAATGGCAAAACGTCATTTTTTCGGATGAATCCAGGTTCTGTTTACAGCATCATGATGGTCGCATCCGTGTTTGGCGACATCGCGGTGAACGCACATTGGAAGCGTGTATTCGTCATCGCCATACTGTCGTATCACCCGGCGTGATGGTGTGGGGTGCCATTCGTTACACGTCTCGGTCACCTCTTGTTCGCACTGACGGCACTTTTGACAGTGGACGTTACATTTCAGATGTGTTACGACCCGTGGCTCTACCCTTCATTCGATCCGTGCGAAACCCTACATGTCAGCAGGATAATATACGACAGCATATTGCAGGTCCTTTACGGGCCTTTCTGGATATAGAAAATGATCATAACAATTTGTCTATTATATTTGGACTGTTGAGCTCCGTGGCCGTGGATAATCATATTTCACTATAAAAATACAGCAACCAGCCACTTTGTAATGCGTTTTATTTATGCCAATATGCATTTCGGGTTTGCACCCATCTTCAGCTGGCAAATTACATGGATCTTCAGTTACTACAGTAGTACAATCTCGACAGCAGTTTGGATGCTGCAGCAGGCCTGTGCAAAAGCAACGATTCCAATCATTTACTTCAATTTCGCGATTTTAAAGTTACGCACTATCAGTTGTTCATTTTACTTACATTCTCCTCTCCTTGTTTTTTCTTGGCTTTTCTTCTCTTTTGCAACAACACAAACACTTTTTATCACGTATTTTACACAGGCGCACTGCGTTATCCGCCATGTTGTCGACTGACAGTTTTTGTTCACATACAAACGGTTTATCTATGGACAGAGTTATATTTTACGAAAGTTTTGAAGTTCTAAGATAAGCTACTGTTTTCTAAACATTGACTTGGGTGACAGAAGTATTCTAAGTACGATGTATACAATTTTTTTTTGGCAGTATTGAAGATAATAAACTAACATAACACATTTATACAAAGCAGTAATTCATACATTTACAATATAACAAAGATAGAATTAAGATTTTTATGTTTTATATTATTACATTCATTTGTTGGGTTTGTATTAGATTAAGTTATTTCTTGATTGTGCTTAGTAAGTGGTTTGATAAGTAGAGTGTGGAAGTTTTTCAGAAATATTCGGTTTGGCGGCTCTGTATGGTCGTTAAGTATGTCAGAAGGGGATGCATGTTGATGTGAATAAATTTCGATTTCTTCTAGGAGGTTCATTCTTTTTCCTTTGTTGGCTAGGTGGAGAACTTGTAGGTTATGGGATATGTCTGTTACTTGATGTTCTTCTTCTGCTACATGTTGGGTGAATGTGTATGTATTTAAGTTTTTTAAACAAAGAGCATCCATGTGTTCTCGATCCATATGCTGAAGTTTCTCCCTGTTTGGCCTATGTATGTTTTTGGATATGTCTTGCAGTTAAGTTTGTATATTCCTGATTGATTGTACGGTTTGGTATTATTTTTAATGTTATGGATAGCTTTGCCCTTTATTTTGTTATTTGTATAGTAGCTGATTTTGATATCTGTTCCTCGGAACAGGTTTGCTATTTTATATGACAGCTTTCCTACAAATGGCAAGCTTACGTATTTTTCTTTTGGCTGTTTTGTGGTATTTTTTAATGTTGTTTTGTTATTGTATTTGTTTATGTGGGGATTTATCTTAGAGTTTAGTTCATCTATTAATTTTGGATTGTAACCTTTATTGTAAGCAGTTGCTTTGATGGTGTTTAGTTCTTCTATTTGGTCAGCTGGTTCTAGTGGTATTTTGTGCATTCTGTTTAGCATTGCTCTGCATGAAGCCGTCTTATGTTTATCCGGGTGGCAGGATAATTTATTAATTGTGTTATCTGTGTATGTTGGTTTCCTGTATACTTGAAATTTGTGTTTGTTGTTGGAGCAACTTATGCAGAGATACAGAAAATTTAAACCTACTTCTGTTTGGTGTTCTACAGCGAAGATGATGTTCTGATGCATTTTATTCATTTCTTTTGCAAGGTTATCAATTTCTTCCGCTGGGCCATCAAATAAGATTATATCATCAACACACCTTTTGTAATAAATTATCTTGTTTACTATCTGGGGATTTTCTTTAAAAAATTTACATTCTAAGTTATTGATGAAAATATCTGCAAGCAAACTGGCAAGGCAGCTGCCCATAGCCAGGCCCTCTTTCTGCTGGTACATTTTGTTATTAAAAGAAAAATAGTTGTGTGATAGTACTAGTGTTAACAGATCAATGAATTCATATATTTCTGGTAATGCCAAATTTTTATGTTTAAGTAAATTGTTTTTAATTATTTCTCTTGTGTCTTTGACCGGTATGTTTGTGTAGAGGTTTGTGATGTCAAGTGATGCAAACCTAGCAGTATCAGGAATCTGAATTTCCTTTAGACAATTAATAAGTTCATAACTGTTCTTTACTGAGTATGTCTCTTCAAATTTGAATGTGTTGCTAAGGATCTCATTCAGTTTCTTGCTGATTTTATAAGTTGGGCTGCTCCGAGAACTAACAATTGGACGTATGGGACAGTTAACTTTATGGGTCTTGGGTTGTGCTCGTAGACGTGGTGCATAAGGGTTCATAACAGTGCATTCATGTATATCTTTTGCATTTAAGAGGAAATCACTTTTTTTCATCATATTTTTAAGTTTGTTCTGTAACTTAAGAGTGGGATCAGACTGAATTTCAACTATATTATTGCTACTGAAAAATTCAATGGTTTTTCTTACTTATTCACTTTCATATATTACAACAATAGCATTGCTTTATCTGCTTTTACTACTAAAGCTTTATTGTCGCTTAGTTTCTTATTAACACTTTTAAGTGTTGTACTGTCATGGTGCTTTATACTATTATTATTATTTGCTTTCTCTATTTGTTTGGTGATAAAATTGTTAACTTTGTGGCCTATGGCAATCTGAGCATTCTGAGTTAGTTTTGCAGTATCACAGGCTATTTTAGTGCCTACTATATATCTTTAATATTATTTCCAACAACAAACACAAATTTCAAGTACCATTATATAATTAAAAGGTGATTCATAAGAACTTTGGATTTACAGAGGACGATTGGGCATATATTACAAGAAACATGTATAAGTGGCACTTACGGGAATTAGTCCAATATCGCTTCGTAATATGCTCCCTGGGATAGTGGCAGAGCACATCAATAGTTGGCAGGTTTCAGAAGAGGTATAGAGCCCTGAATAAAGAAAGTACCGCCACCTCGGCGGTGGCCGCCATTTTGGACCAAAATGACTACAGCAGCGTGATAAACAGAACTGTTACATTCTGATTTATGGGGAACTGAAGCGGACTATACGGGCGTCAGATATCCTAGTGGGTAAGGTAAACAATGAACTACTGTTTATTTTTATTTTCCTGGTTTCTGCTGCAAATACAAAGTGAATGAAATGCCGATTTTCGGAACTCTTGTCACTGAAATTATGGCATTTTACTTTGCTCATGGCACTCGTAAAACTTCCTGTCACATTGCCCAGTCGCATTCATGTGACAACCTGTCAACAGCCTGAATAACCACATTTTGCAGTGCAGACTGCTTAAAGATGTGCAATACGACAGTGAGGTTCTTCAAGGTATCGAGATGGATGTGGTGCCATACCGGCTCCAGTGGCGTGCCTAACTGCGCTAGGTTTCTCGGTTGAGGATCCGAGGCGCGAGCAGCCCGGTCGAGGTGGTCCCACAGATTATGGAAGGGGTTTACCGCGATTCATCACGTACGACCACAGCTTGCCAATCGGTATACATCTATTTCCGGTATTGACTTACAACGTTACCGCGTCTGTCAATGAATGTAGAAGACGCTCACCGTGCAGATTCATTTACAACGAATTTCGACGAATAGTACAATGTCCCTACATAATGTAATATGATTGTAATATTCCGGCTGCGAGTATCAGCGATGATGTGCTTCCATAACTAAGACGACAAATGTCTTTGCTGGGGCGACAATGCTCTTTGCTGTGAAAAACAAGGAGCATCTATGTTTTCCT
The DNA here is from genome assembly GCF_023864275.1 of Schistocerca cancellata. Taxonomy (NCBI): domain Eukaryota; kingdom Metazoa; phylum Arthropoda; class Insecta; order Orthoptera; family Acrididae; genus Schistocerca; species Schistocerca cancellata. Next base: position 612,638,352 of record NC_064630.1, on the reverse strand, counting down.
TGCAGTTGTTTGAGATAAGAAATGCCGAGTTGACATCGTGCTTTTTTGAGGTCAGATAAGTTTGCATATAGAAGTAATATTAAATTCAGGGGTCAACTTGTAACGCAATTATCAAAAAACATTAATTTGTGAAAAAGGAGGTAAATATTGTTTACGAAAAAAAGGAGGTACACATTGTTTACAAACTTTTATTCGTTTTGGATCCCCGAACCTTCATAAAAATTGTTAGTGTGTCTAGCAGTACAGTGCATAGTGATTTCTTCACGAATTAACATTACTGGGCGAATCTGCTACCATCACGGACGGCCCTAACGACTCGCAATATTTCGCCGACAGCTTGTGTGTTCAAGACATTCCCTAAGCGAGCAGTTTGTTACTCAGAAGCTGCCACGCTGTCACTTTTTGTTCAACGTTCTCAGTCTGAAAATGTTTCCAGTAAACCTTACGGCGACTATGAGTACTTCTGTGGCCTAGAGAGAGATGGAGTCTTCATCACGAGTTGTAGCATTTTTCTCCAACCTTTCCTGGCGTTCTCTAAGAACCGGAGAAGCGAAGACCTTCGACCACCAACTCGTCCTGTACTTAATCCGTTCTCTCTTTACAGTAACCACAAAGAAACATATTAATCAGTAGACAAATTTGTTCACAGACTTTTTTTCATCCTAGACAGGTAAAAAGTTTTAAAATCTATGCATCTAGGAGAAAGAATCAAAAGAGAGTTTAAATCGAGTACCTGTTTTATCTGTGTCACAGACAAAAGTCAAAGAACAAGTTAATTATTTTTTTTCTTTACGACGGAGCAGATCCCTTTCACCGGTCGCTAAGGAGACACTGTAACTCACCACTTGGCTCATGAGGGCGGTCAGCTGCTCAACAGTTGCATGTCTATCCTCCCGTACAAAGTTGCTCAGCCGTCATTCAGCCCTGTCATCTACGGCCATTGGTGCACCGCATCTGCCTCAGTGCCAGCTTTGAACAGCGTCATTTTGCCATGCACAGTGTACTTTAACCACGGCGGCAAGCGAGTAGTTTGTAAACTTAGCCATTTCAAAAACGGTTTCACCCACGGAATGCCAATGATCATGCCACTATTTCACGTCAGAAGATTACTCCGTTTCCACACACAACGATTGCAGCGTTTACCACGTCCGTCAGTGCGCTTTTTTACCGTCTGCTGCTAGTGCTGCTACCTACAATCTGTGAATACATCTACATCCATACTCCGCAAGCCACCTGACGGTATGTGTCGCAGGTTACCTTGAGTACCTCTATCGGTTCTCCCTTCTATTCCAGTCTCGTATTATTCGTGGAAAGAAAGACTCTCGGTATACCTCTGTGTGGACTCTAATCTCTCTGATTTTATCCTCATGGTCTCTTCGCAAGCTATACGTAGGAGGGAGCAATATACTGCTCGACTCCTCGGTGAAGGTATGATCTCGAAACTTCAACAAAAGCCCGTACCGAGCTACTGAGCGTCTCTCTTGCAGAGTCTCCCACTGGAGTTTTTCTATCATCTCCGTAATGCTTTCGCGATTACTAAATGATCCTGTAACGAAGCGCGCTGCTCTCCGTTGGATCTTCTCTATGTCTTCTATCAACACCATCTAGCACGGATCCCACACCGATCAGCAGTACTCAAGCAGTGGGCGAACAAGTGTACTGTAATCTACTTCCTTTGTTTGCGGATTGTATTTCCTAGGGGTTCTTCCAATGAATCTGCTTTACCGGCGATTAATTTTATATGGTCATTCCATTTTGACTCGCATTTGGGAAGACGACGGTTCAATCCCGTCTCCAGCCGCCCTGATTTAGGTTTTCCGTGATTTCCCTAAATCGTTTCAGGCAAATGCCGGGATTGTTCCTATGAACGGGCACGGCCGATTTCCTTCCCAATCCTTCCCTAACCCGAGCTTGCGCTCCGTCTCTAATGACCTAGTTGTCGACGGGACGTTAAACACTAACCACCATCCACCATCCATCATTCCATTTTAAGTCACTCCTAATGCCTACTCCCAGATAATTTATGGAATTAACTGCTTCCAGCTGCTGACCTGCTATGTTGTTGTTGTTGTGGTCTTCAGTACTGAGACTGGTTTGATGCAGCTCTCCATGCTACTCTATCCTGTGCAAGCCTCTTCATCTCCCAGTATCTTCTGCGGCCTACATCCTTCTGAATCTGTTTAGTGTATTCATCTCTTGGTCTCCCTCTACGTTTTTTACCCTCCAGTACTAAATTGGTGATCCCGTGATGCCTCAGAACATGTCCTACCAACCGATCCCTTCTTCTAGTCAAGTTGTGCCACAAACTCCTCCCCAATTCTATTCAATACCTCCTCATTAGTTATGTGATCTACCCATCTAATGTTCAGCATTCTTCTGCAGCACCAAATTTCGAAAGCTTCTATCCTCTTCTTGTCTGAACTATTTATCGTCCATGTTTCACTTCCATACATGGCTACACTCCATACAAATACTTTCAGAAACGACTTCCTGACACTTAAATCAATATTCGATGTTAACAAATTTATCTTCTTTAGAAACGCTTTCCTTGCCATTGCCAGCCTGCATTTTATATCCTCTCTACTTCGACCATCATCAGTTATTTTGATCCCCAAATAGCAAAACTCCTTTACTACTTTAAGTGTCTCATTTCCTAATCTAATTCCCTCAGCATCACCCGACTTAATTCGAGTACATTCCAATATCCTCGTTTTGCTTTTGTTGATGTTCATCTTATACCCTCCTTTCAAGCCACTGTCCATTCCGTACAACTGCTCCTCCAAGTCCTTTCTATATTATAGCTAAATAATAATGGATCTTTGTATCTATGTATTCGCAGCACATTACACTTGTCTACATTGAGATTCAATTGCCATTCCCTGCACCATGCGTCAATTCCTGGCAGATCCTCTTGCATTTCAGTACAATTTTCCATTGTTACAGCCTCTCGATGTACTACAGCATCATCTGCAAAAAACCTCAGTGAATTTCCGATGTTATCCACAAGGTCATTTATGTATATTGCGAATAGCAACGGTCCTACGACACTCCCCTGCGGCGCACCTGAAATCACCCTTACTTCGGAAGACTTCTCTCCATTGAGAATCACATGCTGCGTTCTGTTATCTAGGAACTCAATCCAATCACACAATTGGTCTGATAGTGCATACACTCTCACTTTGTTCATTAAACGACTGTGGGGAACTGTATCAAACGCCTTGCGGAAGTCAAGAAACACGGCATCTACCCGGGAACCCGTGTCTATGGCCCTCTGAGTCTCGTGGCCGAATAGCGTGAGGTGGGTTTCACGCGATCGTCTTTTTCGAAACCCATGCTGATTCCTACAAAGTAAATTTCTAGTCTCCAGGAAAGTCATGCTCGAACATAATACGTGTTCCAAAATTCTACAACTGATCGACGTTAGAGATATAGGTCTATAGTTCTGCACATCTGTTCGACGTGCCTTCTTGAAAACGGGGATGACCTGTGCCCTTTTCCAATCCTTTGGAACGCTACGCTCCTCTAAAGACCAACGGTACTCCGCTGCAAGATGGTGGGCAACTTCCTTCGCGTACTCTGTGTAAAATCGAGCTGGTATCCCACCAGGTCCAGCGGCCTTTCCTCTTTTGAGTGATTTTAATTGTTTTTCTATCCCTAATGTATGTATGATGCTCATTCAGTTTATGTAGGGAGATATTTGGGTACTGTTGACCATATTGAAACACAATCGCACACTTCTTTTATTTATATTTTTATTTATTTCTTATTTACATTACATAATTAACTGGAAAGTACGGAAATAAGTCACCTGCCTGGTGACTGCCTCTTAAAATAACCTTAGTGCATTTCTCATGTCTCTGCTTTTACTGCCACATTTTTCAGGGGTATCTGTCTTTGCCTGGCGATTATACTTCCTCAAAAGAATATGTACTCTTTCGTCAAAAATATGTGCACAATTTTCTCTGTGACAGTGTGACAAGACGGAATGCAATGAGGGAGTTTCTTAGCTGCTTTACTTGCATATCCATCCAGTACTTGAAGCTGCAACTTAAGAATCGAAAACTTGTTTGTCATTGACATGGAAAACTATTCCTACCAGTTGAATAACGTTCAACGCTTCTTCCGATGCGCTTCCTCGGTTGTAGTTGGTTGTGTGATCTACGAACACTTGCCGATTCGTATTGTACATTTGCAGAATGGGATACACGATTCACATCACACAACACATTTTTCTGTTCAGCTGTTTTTACAGTCTTCCCGGCTAGATAACGCTAAGACTGTTCTTCCTCGTGAGACATTTAATCTACTTCACTTATCTTTAAACATACTCTTAGAGGCATGACTATATCGCTTTTGCATTGTGGCTCATCACCTGTATGCCTGCTTTCTATGTAGTCAATGAGGAACTCAACATTTTCTTTCTGATAATGGCGACTGGTTCGAAAATACTGTGACACGGCAGTAAGCTGCCAAATTGTGTTGTTGTTGTAGTCTTCAGTCCTGAGACTGGTTTGATGCAGCTCTCCATGCTACTCTATCCTGTGCAAGCTTCTTCATCTCCCAGCACCTACTGCAATCTACATCCTTCTGAATCTGCTTAGTGTATTCATCTCTTGGTCTCCCTCTACGATTTTTACCCTCCACGCTGCCCTCCAATACTAAATTGGTGATCCCTTGATGCCTCAGAACATGTCCTACCAAATGTTCCTCCTTATAGTCAAGTTGTGCCACCAACTCCTCTTCTCCCCAATTCTATTCAATACCTCCTCATTAATTACGTGATCTACCCATCTAATCTTCAGAATTCTTCTGTAACACCACCTTTCGAAAGCTTCTATTTTTTTCTTGTATAAACTATTTATCGTCCACGTTTCACTTCCACACATGGCTACACTCAATGGTTATACTTTCAGAAACGACTTCCTGGCACTTAAATCTATACCAGATGTTATCAAATTTCTCTTCTTCAGAAACGCTTTCCTTGCCATTGACAGTTTACATTTTATATCCTCTGCATTTCGACATCATTAGTTATTTTGCTCCCCAAATAGCAAAACTCCTTTACTACTTTAAGTGTCACATTTCCTAATCTAATTCCCTCAGCACCACCCGACTTAATTCGAGTACATTCCATTATCCTCGTTTTGATTTTGTTGATGTTCATCATACATCCTCCTTTCAAGACACTGTCCATTCCGTTCAACTGCTCTTCCAAGTCCTTTGCTGTCTCTGACAGAATTACAATGTCATCGGGTTTTTATTTCTTTTCCATGGATTTTAATTCCTACTCCGGATTTTTCTTTTGTGTCCTTTACTGCTTGCTCAATATACAGATTGAATAACATTGGGGATAGGCTACAACCCTGTCTCACTCCCTTTCCAACCACTGCTTCCCTTTCATGACCCTCGACTCTTGTAACTGCCATCTGGTTTCTGCACAAATTGTAAATAGCCTTTCGCTTCCTGTATTTTACCCCTGCCACCTTCAGAATTTGAAAGATAGTATTCCAGTCAATATTGACAAAAGCTTTCTCTAAGTCTACAAATGCTAGAAACGTAGGTTTTCCTTTCCTTAATCTAGCTTCTAAGATAAATCGTAGGGTCAGTATTAGCTCACGTGTTCCAATATTTCTACAGAATCCAAACTGATCTTCCCCGAGGTCGGCTTCTACCAGTTTCTCCATTCGTCCGTAAAGTATTATTAGTATTTTGCAGCTGTGACTTATTAAACTGATAGTCCGGTAATTTTCACATCCGTCAATACCTGCTTTCTTTGGGATTGGAATTATTATATTCTTCTTGTAGTCTGAGGGTATTTCGCCTGTCTCACACATCTTGCTCACCAGATGGTAGAGTTTTGTCAGGGCTGGCTCTCCCAAGGCTATCAGTAGTTCTAATGGAATGTTGTCTACTCCCGGGACCTTGTTTCGACTTAGATCTTTCAGTGCTCTGCAGTATCATATCTCCCATTTCATAACCAATAGATTGTGGGCAGAGTCCACATCTGACCCTGGAAATTTCTTACAATTTAAAATCTGGTTCCTAAATCTTACCATTATATAATCTATCTGATACCTTCTAGTATCTCCAGGCTTCTTCCATGTATAGAACCTTCTTTCATGATTCTTAAACCAAGTGTTAGCTATGATTAAGTTATGCTCTGTGTAAAATTTTATCAGGCGGCTTCCTCTTTCATTTATTACCTCCAGTCCACATTCACCTACTGCGTTTCCTTGTCTTCCTTTTCCTACTCTCGAAATCCAGTCACCCATGACTATTAAATTTTCGTCTCCCTTCACTACCTGAATAATTTCTTTTATCTATTCATACATTTCTTCAAATTCTTCGTCATCTGCAGAGCTAGTTGGCATATAAACTTGTACTACTGTAGTAGGCGTGGGCTTCGTGGCTATCTTGGCCACATTAATGCGTTCACTATGCAGTTTGTAGTAGTTTATCCGCACTCCTATTTTTTTATTCATTATTAAACCTACTGCTGCATTACCCCTATTTGATTTTGTATTTATAACCCTGTATTCACCTGACCAAAAGTCTTGTTCCTCCTGCCACCGAATTTCCCTAATTCCCACTATATCTAACTTTAAGCTATCCATTTCCGTTTTTAAATTTTCTAACCTACCTACCCGATTAAGGGATCTGACATTCCACGCTCCGATCCGTAGAACGGATCCTGAACGGATCTCCTGATAGCGACGTCCTCCTGAGCAGTCCGTCCCCGCCCGGAGATCGGAATGGGGGACTATTTTACCTCCGGAATATTTTACCCAAGAGGACGCCACCATCATTTAACCATACAGTAAAGCTGCATGCCCTAGGGAAAAATTACGGCTGTAGTTTCCCCTTGCTTTCTGCCGCTCGCAGTGCCAGCACAGCAAGGCCATTTTGGTTAGTGCTACAAGGCCAGATCAGTCAATCGTCCAGACTTTTACCATTGCAACTACTGAATAGGCTGCTGCCCCTCTTGAGGAATCACACGTTTGACTGGCCTCTCAACAGATAACCCTCCGTTGTGGTAGCACCTACGGTAGGACTATCTGTATCGCTGAGGCACGCAAGCCTCCCCACCAACGGCAACGTCCACGGTTCATGGAGGGGGGGGGGGGGCAAAATTGTGTTAAAACTGAAGAAAGCTGCAGTGGGATTATTTCCTCGAACTATGCTGAAAAGTTTTCCCAGGGCATCTTGTGACAGCGTGCAAAATAATACTGAGTGGAAATCTTTTTCATTCAGAAGTTCATTTTGACTGTTAATTGCTGTAGTTGTTCCCAGAATTACTATTGTTTACCAGGTATCTAGTTTCCTAAGTTCCATCTTTTCGAACAGCTTGGTAACATTCGTGAGGAACTGCGCAATATCATCGCGTTTGTCTCAACAGGCTTTTTAAATTTTATTTTTTTTCGTTCTTCCAGGCTACTATTTTTAATCACCAGAGAGTCACATCTATAAAATTTACAGCTGACGCGGCTACTGTTCTACTGCATACTAAATGCTGCTTTAACTGTGTGATTAAGCAGGACCACCTTTCATCTTATCGTTGTGCCCTGTCTTATTTTTTCCATTTTCTCTAAGGTTCCAAGCAAAATTCAATTTCTTCTCTTTGGTAAAATCACACATCTCTACAAGAGCCTCAATTAAGAGAGTTGGAAATGATAAATTATTGTCTCCAATAGTTTGTTTGTGAATGTGGTCGGAAACAGTTTAACGGTTTCTCAGATTCTTCAGAACACGAGCTACATCGGGCATGAAATGTAGTTTCTTCACACCATCTTTATGACTCATCTGAACTGATCAGGTGTAAAATTAAGGTAATAAATTAAAATGGATATTAAAACGTACAAGTAATATGTTATGGAGTTTAAAGATATTACTGTATTGCAAATAAAATGAAGTTCAGAGGACAGTAGTTTTAAGGGAAGAGAACAGGAAGAGAAAACTTGTTTTGAATGAGGATAGATTTTGTGAACTTTGTATTCGTAATCCAACACGTGATCAATTACGCTAAAAGAGATAACGTAAAATGTACATCAAATAATGACATATATAACTTCAATTTCAGTAATCTACTATGAAAGAAATGTTCGTTTATTTCACATAGTTAAGCATACTCGAATGGAGATGTATCTTTCCTTCAATTTGATGCTGCATGTTTTACATCTTTTCATTATTATTTCGCTTTGTGGAATCCGGAAAATCCTACTACCAGCCCAAGTCCTCGAATAGCAGTTTACTGCATAACATTGCGATATTATTTACCACAGAAAAGTTGACACGGTTTGTTAGGCTCTTAATGTAACATAAAATTAGTCTGTACATTCCACACATCCCTATATAGTGAGATAACCGCTAATTACATCAATTCTCCCACTTACATTCAAGTACTACTTGGTTACAAGATGGCTGCCTTGTCCCAGGTGACTTCAACTCGCCACTGGCAACTCTCAGTTGTCTGCAATCTAGGTATAATTCAGGATTTTAAGGCCACTTGCCTGTAAATCTGCTTCAAAAAACGATTTCTTAGTTTTTCATGTTTAAAAAATGCTTACAGTTTTTTAACGAAACTGTGATTAGAAGAAATGAATTGAACACCGGGAAGTAACTTAAAAATCAGCTTAAAAATCTGTCGGTGTGTATAAGACTCACAATCGAGAAAATACACCACACAACCGTTAACCGTTTCTCGAATTGGCAGCCCTGTTAGAAGATACATTTTGGGATGGTGTTACGTTTCCCCTGTCTATCTTTGATTTCCGAGCGTTGTTATGCTTATAAACATTACTGTGTTTTGAGTATTTGCTATTTTGCCATCCTCTAAAGTCTTATGCCTCCAAATAAATGTTTTGCTACTAGTGTGTAGGTCTAGAGTCGCTAGAAATGTTTTCTAGGTTCAGTGTGAGGCAATTATCAATGACAGTTGATATTGCACGAGGGCGGCCAAACCTGAAAAGAGGGTTCTTGAGGCCCATAAAGAGGCCAAAATAACAAAGAGAAATAAGGAAAGGAAGAAAAGATGAGGAACATGTAAACCAAGAAGAGTATGCAGCTGGAATTTATAAGGGACAACAGAAGTTCTCCATAAAATGTAACTTGTTACTGAATTTCTAAAGGATTAAATTGTTTATGTTATGTACCACATTCTATTTGGGCTAGATGTTTGAAACTTTTTGGGATGGTTCAGGATAATATTTGGAGTAAAATAGACTACAGACACTAACTTACTACCAACAGCAAAAAAGACTTACGAATTAGTCATAGAAGAGAAACCTTAACTATGAGTATCAGATGTTTATATTTCTAGAATATAAACTTTTGACTGAAGTGGTATGTCGTAGTCCACTTTTTAGATGGATATGTTGTTAGTATGTATGTAATGTTTAAAGCATCTAAGCAAGATAGTCAGTGCTTAGATTGAAGGTATTATCCGGAAAAGAGAACATGTGATCTACTAATATTCACAAGAAATTGTAATAAAGTCAGTATGGGAACTAATGTGTTTAATTGTATATCAAAATATTCAGCAAGAAGAATTCCCATCATCCTACGCTTTTAATCCTGCTAAGGATTCACCTTTTTCAGTTAGAACCACGTAAACTTTATGAATGTTGTTAGCATTTTTCCAGACGTTCACAGGCAAACTGCAACGTTATACATAATTAAGTGATGTAATCAGCCACTCAGTATTGGCACGAGTGAGATGAATTTGTTGTACAACTGAACGCTGGCTGTCCCAAGGGTTCATGGCATGCAGAAGCAGGTCCAGCTAGGCGTCCAGTCCAGGCGAGTCCAGGTGCAGAGACACGGAGCACGTGGCTAGAAAAGGAAACGTCGAACTACAGGGAATTTTGATGCTTACAGGGATAGACAATGCTCCAAGAAATGGTGGAGTATCAGACAAGTTGAAAGGTAGCATCTTATAGCTCTTTGAGAGTCTATAATAATTTACGATCAAGTATTAAAGCAAATCTGAATACATCGGGATTCAGATAAATGACAGGCTTCTGGTGACACAACTATATCTCAATAAATTCCAAAACTAAACAATTTTATACTCCACTGCGAATACACATTTTCATAACGAACCTCTGAACTGATAAATGCTTCATTCGATTTCAGCTTGTGATGTCTCATATGACAATTTCATGTTATCGTCCCTGAAAGCTACTCATCTGTATCTATGTTATACAGAGTGGTCCATTGGTAGTGACCTGCCCAAATATCTCACGAAATAAGCATGAAACGAAAAAACTACAAAGAACGAAACTCGTCTAGCTTGAAGGGGAAAAGAAGATGGCGCTATGTTTGGCCCACTAGATGGCACTGCCATAGGTCGAACGGATATCAACTGCGTTTTTTTAAAATAGAAACCCCCATTTTTATTACATATTCGTGTAGTACGTAAAGAAAGATGAATGTTTTAGTTGGACCACTTTTATCACTTTGAGGCAGATGGCGCTGTAATAGTCACAAACGTATAAGTACGTGGTATCAAGTAACATTCCGCCCGTGCGGACCGTATTTGCTTCGTGATGCATTACCCAGGTTACAATGGACCATTTACCAATTGCGGAAAAAGTCGATATCGTGTTGATGTGTGGTTATTGTGATCAAAATGGCCAACGGGCGTGTGCTATGTATGCTGCTCGGTATCCTGGACGACATCATCCAAGTGCCCGGACCGTTCGCAGGGTAGTTAGGTTATTTAAGGAAACAGGAAGTGTTCAGCCACATGTGAAACGACAACCACGACCTGCAACAAATGATGATGCAGAAGTAGGTGTTTTAGTTGCTGTCGCGGCTAATCCGCACAACAGTAGCAGACGAACTGCGCGAGAATCGGGAATCTCTAAAACATCGGTATTGAGAATGCTACATCAACATCGATTGCACCTATACCACATTTCTATGCACCAGGAATTGCATGGCGACGACTTTGAACGAAGTGTACAGTTCTGCCACAGGGCACAAGTGAAATTACGGGACGATAACAGATTTTTTGCACGCGTTCTATTTAGCGACAAAGCGTCATTCACCAACAGCGGTAACGTAAACCGACATAAGATGCACTATTGGGCAACGGAAAATCCACGATGGCTACGACAAGTGGAACATCAGCGACCTTGGCGAGTTAACGTATGGTGCAGCATTATGGGAGGAAGGATAATTTGCCCCCATTTTATCGATGGCAATCTAAATGGTGCAATGTATGCTCATTTCCTACGTAATGTTCTACCGATGTTACTACAAGATGTTTCACTGAATGACAGAATGGCGATGTACTTCCAACATGATGGATGTCCGGCACATAGCTCGCGTGTGGTTGAGGTGGTATGGAATAGCATATTTCATGACAGGTGGATTGGTTGTCGAAGCACGTTCCCCGGGATCTGACGTCCCAGGATTTCTTTCTGTGGGGAAATTTGAAGGATATTTGCTATCGTGATGCACCGACAACGCCTGACAACATGCGTCAGCGCATTGTCAATGCATGTGCGAACATTACGGAAGACGAACTACTCGCTGTTGAGAGGAATGTCGTTACACGTATTGCCAAATGCATTGAGGTTGACGGACATCATTTTGAGCATTTATTGCATTAATGTGGAATTTACAGGTAATCACACTGTAACAGCATGCGTTCTTAGTAATCATAAGTTCACAAAGGTACATGTATCACATTGGAACAACCGAAATAAAATGTTCAAACGTACTTACGTTCTGCATTTTAATTTAAAAAACCTACCTGTTGCCAACTGTTCGTCTAAAATTGTGAGCCATATGTTTATGACTATTACAGCACCGTCTATCACAAATCGAAAACAGTGGTCCAACCAAAACATTCATATTTCTTTACGTACTACACGAATATGTAATAAAAATGGGGGTTCCTATTTTTAAAAAAGCAGTTGATATCCGTTTGACCTATGGCAGCACATTTAGCGGGCCAACCATAGCGCCATCTGGTTTCCCCCTTCAAGCTAGACAAGCTTCCTTCTTTGCAGTTTTTTCCTTTGACGCTTATTTCTTGAGATATTTGACCCGGTCACGACCAATGGACCACCCTGTATATTAACATGCAAATGTTTTTCAGAACATTGTATTCTCCACATTTACACAAATAATGAATATGTCGTTAATATTTCACATAGTTATCTGATGAACAGTTTAAAATTTTGTTACTAACTTTAATTAAATGTTGACTGCAAGTGTTATTAAAGAACTGTGCTATTTAAAAGTGATCAGTCACATGTACTAGTGGCTACCTCAACTGAAAAGAGAACGAAAAGACACTTCAATCAAGAAGGTACAAATGAATATTTAAATAGTATTCAACGACAACATTTAACATGAATGCACTTGCGCAAGACTCTTAGCTAACTTATTTATGAAAACTCTTTTATTTAAAATTACTGTGACTTAATATTTATAAGAGTATATTAATATTTATAATATAAATAATTATCAATATTTATAATATAATATTTATTTATTTAAATATTGTTGTAATTTCTTAGTTCAGTCTCGGATATGGTCAAGATGAATCAAATCATATCTTTAGCAAGTAATATAGATATGTTTTTGTTACAGATGGTCTTCAGCCAATGGAAAAGCAAACTGGAACACTACGGGGTGACTGGAATGGTTCAAATGGCTCTGAGCACTATGGGACTTAACTGCTGAGGTCATGAGTCCCCTAGAACTTAGAACTACTTAAACCTAACTAACCTAAGGACATCACACACATCCATGCCCGAGGCAGGATTCGAACCTGCGACCGAAGTGGCCGCGCGGTTCCAGACTGTAGCGTCTAGAACCGCTCGGCCATCCCGGCCGGCGGTGACTGGAACTTTTCAAGGAGAAACCTCAAGGGAGCGATACAGGGCACGTGAAAAATGCATACCTAAATGCATGAATCAGTTGTATGGATGACTGATTCTGGGTTGCGAACAGCCGCTACCATATTTTACTTCTGAAGTGACTTCCTATTTTGAGAAGTCTGAATGTGCACCAGAGTATATTTTGCCAGTAAATTTATGGAACTGAGAACAGACAAAGTGTGAGTTACTATACTTTGTACGTATCACATGTGGTAATTTGTAAATAATCATGATGAACTCTGAACTGTTTTGAGGAGATGAATATTCCACATATTGTGATTACGAAATGGACTTAGTTTTCATGTATCCTTCATTACAATTCAGTTTCAGGATTTTGCTACCATTCTTGTAACGCTATCAACTTAACCTCACTGTATTTGGTAAGGGGATTTCCCGTCCGTAATTGAAATGAATATTCCCATTTAGGCCTATTTGACGTGTTCTTTCTTGAATACACATCATTCAACATAATTCTCTGTTTTCTACATCAATTAAAGCTTTTAGAATAGACCTCCTGTTATTAAATTATTAATTAACGTTTATTTTATATTTCAGAGTGTTTTATTAACTTTCAGTTCCAGCCCATGCATAGACTATTCGGCTGCAGGATCACAGCTCCTGGTTACTATTTCAGCGAATTAGCTTTGTGGCATGGAAACAGATTTGTGTAGCTCGACCCATTGATTGCATCGAGCTGTTCTTTTTAAACAGAGCCGTGGATAGCTCATGTACCTAAAGTACGGATAACCATGGGCAAAGACGCAACTGATTTTGTCCGTTTGGGAGTCTGTTACGAAGAACAGCTTCACCAGCAGTAACTTTTAGGTGCCATTCCAGTTGTGATTTTCTCGTCCAGGTTATGAATTTCTTCCCTTCAGAATCATAAATATAACTGTAATACCTTACAATATGCTGTGATCCATGTCCCAAATCTATTGGATGATAGGTAGTTGATGGGGGGGGGGGGGGAGGGGGGGGAGCTCAGAGCACAAGATTTGGAGACATTTGCGTGGGTGAGAACAGATAGCAAAAGTTACATATGGTAAAGTTAGCAACGAAACTTCAAGATAGAAGAAGAAGGCTACGCAGAGGCCTGCCGAATTCGGATCAGCACCAGCAGAGACTTCGACGGTGGCACAACAGAAGCGACGGCCACGATGAAATGGACTACTGGCGGCGACTACGACATCGTCGGTATTAGCAGCATCTACACTTTCAGCAGCAGCGGTACAGCGGAAGCATCCAATATGATAGACAAGTTAAGTACCTTCGCCGGTAGTCTTAATACGTGTGAACGCGCAGAGCTATCGTCGGTGAAAGAATCTCCAACGAGTAGGCAATCACGCAGTCCGTGGGTACAGGTGAAGCTAGTGGGCCAGCTAACCGTAAATCTGAACAAATTACTATTGAATGTTACAATATTAGTGGGGCAAGCAGCCCAAAATCAGAGGAAGGGGATGTAATTACGGTTGATACAATAGCAGGGTTAAAGAAAGTTCAGTCAAATTTGACTTCTAATATGGGCCAGTGCAATCTAATATTGACTACGAAAATGGAACAGGAAAATTCTAATCTCAGTTCAGATACTGAAAGTGTAAAAGATGAGGTGGCAAAAATGAGACATTGATAAAAAAATTAGTAGGTATGAGGGCAGACATGGGCAAAATGCCTCAGTAAGTTGCCCTGATAAACACCAGAGCTTATACGTTAGTAAAAGATTTTGTAGTAAAGCTGGAACAGATACGGATGAGCTGGGTAGCAATGTTAAGAATTGTACGCTGAGGCAAAGTACATTTGAGGGTGTGACCACTAAGTCAGTTGACATTTGGTCAGGTAGAGTAGCTGAATGAGAGAAAGAAGTGGTTAAGAACAGAGAAAATTTTGGAGCTGTATTAATTGATGAGACTGTGCAGCGTCAACAGCAGTTAAAGACATGAGGGTAGAGTTAAATTCCTTAGCAGCAAATCAGGCTATTACTGTGATAGAGGTTCCGTGGGATAAATTTAACGACAATGTGTTTTGCAGCCTGTGGCAAACACAATCCAGTTGGTTTTGTTGTTGCATGTACAGATGGTTTTGTGGGAGGAATGCCAGAAGAGGCAAAAACTGAATTCGCGAAAAGTCGTCTTGAAGGCAATGCGCTGTCATGGGGAGATTTAATTAATGCTTCCTTTATTACCTATGAAGAGTTTGAGAGTTTTTTCGTGATCAGATTCTGGAGTGCAGCAAATCAAATGTGACCAAGTTTCAGACACGGAAGTGGGTCGATGGGGTATTCTTGTGAGCTTGTACTAGCTAAGTTAACAAACATAAATCATCTGCTGGGATTGTTGACAAAGATCACGACGCTCAAGAGGGGGATACCGGAATTTCTAGAATGAGATCTTGTTCACAGTCCAGCAAACTCCATTGACGAGATTTTAGATTTTAATGAGAAATCTGAACAGGCATTGAAATTCAAGCCACATAATCGGAATTGTAGACAGAATAATGATTACCAGAACCGGTATTATAATAATCATGAAAGCAATTATCCCTTCAGTGGTAACAATAATTTACAAAAGAGAGAAGAAAACGGTAGCTTTCATCACGAAAATCAAAATCGGAAATGAAGACCTGATGGGCAGGAGCCTCACGAACTGTGGCGGCAGAATACGAGGTCGTGTAATTAGGCATCGCTGGTGTAATTAGGCATCGCTGCTCCTCAGGTTCAGAGGTGGCGAAATAAACCACTATTTTAAAATTTCTGTAGAGATCCAAAATTCGACAAACAAGACACAGATGTTGGATGTTATAGCAAGTAGGAATAAAATGGAGAATAGTTTTAAGCAAAGCAGTCATAAAGAGAAAGCAAGGAGGGTCGTAAAACGTGTAAAGAAATTTGATATTGAGGATGTGGGGATGAATATTCTGTAAAAGGGAGGTAGAAAGAATGACGAATTTCAGTGAGCACTATACAGTAGCAACAGTTATAGTAATGACGTTAATGTCGTTAAAATCTTCTGGGTTATTTGGCTGCATCATATTTCTTCTAAAATGATCGACGTTTCGACCCCTCTGCTGGGAACTTCCTCAGGATCTTCCGGTGTCCACTACTGCTAGTAAGTGTTCTAGCAGTAATGGAGTCAGGTAGTAAATTCATTTTAGAAGAAATATGACGCGGCCTAATAACCCAGAAGATTTTAACGTCAGTGACAACGGTCACGAAAGCTTGCATACTTACATAATTCTAGTAATGCAGGTGAAAATTATGTGGATGACTTTCTATCGGAGGAAGTAAGTGAATGTATCTGTGAAGGTGGCGAAGTTATAGTCTCCACAGGTGGAGATGACTTTTTTTGGTGAATCAACGGGAGTATATGGCAGTATTGATGAAGGTGGCGTAGCAATATTCTAGTCAGTTGGTGATGAATTTTATTGTGTATCGGCGGATATGGGTGATTTATTGTTAAAGGAAAGTAAAGGTGATGTTTTAGAATGTGCAGAATTGTGAAGGTTGAAGCTACTGTTTTAGATATCTCGGAGGAAGGAATTTGTACATTTATTTCTTCTGATGAAAGTGAACCGAGGGCTCTTGAAGAAAGTATGAATTATGAATGAATGTAGAAGGATAGGAGTGAAAGTATTGTATTAGATAGTAGATCAGAATTCAAAGGGTCGGAGAAATCTGAGAGTGAAGAAAATGTAACGGAGACAGAGGTACGTCTGAGTCTGGCGCAGTTCGATTGTATTGTGAATTCTAATGTAGATCGATGGAATAGCGTTAATTTATATGGTGTATATGCGGAGGTCGGCAGAGTTGGTGGTGCTTTCTATAATGTATCGACGGATGTGATGGATGTCTTAAGTAATGAATCTTATGAGTTATGGAGCGGATGCTAATGGAGTCAATTGTGACGAAGTTTGTACTGATTCAGCGGAAATTGTGAAGATTTGTTCAAGAGAAACGAAGCTCTAGGTTGTACGGTTAGTCGGGAGAATGTTGCAGCTACTGAGATCATTACTTCGTAGGAAGTGAACAATATATTTGATGCTTACGATGATGATGTAACGATGGGTTTTGGTGGTGGTTTTAAATTCTACACATGAGTTGGAGATAGATCAGGGGAATCTAGGAATGAACAATGAAATTGAGGGTTGTTCAGAAATTATATTTTGTACCATAAATATGGAATAAAAAGGGAAGGACGTTGAAAACGATCTTCTAAGGGAACAGTGTTTAGTGAGGGGTGACATTAAAAATATGCAGCCTATAAGCGAAATGATTGATGTTAATGGAGAAAGAAAGTGTGTGTTTCTTGAATTTAAAAGTGTTGTCCCAGCGGTAGTCACAAGTTTTATATATAAACATAAGAGTCTGTTGGTGAATGAGGAAAGGTATCTAGAATCTGAGCAGGTGCGATGTGTGTAAATGCGTCTATTTCGTTTGTAATTTTAAGAATTTTGGGGGCTACTTCTAGAATCTGAGCAGGTGCAAAGTGTGTAAAAACGTGTATTTCGTTTGTAATTTTAAGAATTTTGGGGGCTACTTCTGTTCTGTGTAAGCGGTAATTTGATAAATTTAAGATGTAAGTGATAAAGTATGGAAGCACAACTTAGTGCGAGGAGGGTGTCGACATTGGCCGCACGAATTTTGATGCACGGAGTTTGGCAGAACGTAATTAATTTCGTTATTTTTTAAAGAGAGCAATAAATTGTACTTTACGTAAGATTTGGAGGGAAATTTCAGGGGTTATTTGTATGTGTTACTTGTAATATTTTGGATTCATTTCTCGTATGAGACATGTAGTTTATTTGTAATTATTATTCGAAGGGACTTTGGTGTGCGGAGTACGTTCCACCTAATAAAATTTTTAATTGCTTGCGAAAGTAAAACATGTAGTTACGTGAAAAGTACGAGCTTAGCTTTCGGGGGTATATTACGTGGGTTAATTGTATGATATGTATTATTCTGGATAGATTTTTGAATAGATGTATGTACGTAAAATTCTGGGTATAAATGATAGTTTAGTGCAAATATGGGTGAACATTTTCTGGATCTTTGATCTAGCTATCCTCTGAGTTGAAAGGTGAGTTAAATGGATGATTTGTGCACAGGGCAACATTAGATCTCTAGTTTCTAATTAGACGCAGTAAAACTGTAGTGTTAGTCGATGTATGGAGTTGAACATATTTCATAGCATGAAAGACGTGTTTTCTAGTGAGAACATGGACAAAGTGTTTGAAATGTCGCGCTGGATGAAGTTTTTGGCCTACGCTATAGATCAGTTTTTGCCCGCTGTAACGTTTGTGAACGTATCGATTCCACTGGGGAGGACGTTCAGTACCTGACCTATCGGTATTCGGGAAGTCATATGATTAGGTTGTCTGCAGATGATACTATCGTTTATCGTCTACTAAAGTCATGAGAAGATCAAAACAAATTGTAGAAATATTTAGAAAAGATAACTGTATGGTGCGAAAATTGGCAACTGACAATAAATAAGGAAAAATGTGAGGTTATCCACATGAGTGCTAAAAACTTCGGTTACACGATAGATCAATCAAATCTAAAAGCCGTAAATTCAACTAAATACGTTGGAATTAAAATTACGAACGAAATAAATTGGAAAGAACATACAGGATGTTACAAAAAGGTACGGCCAAACTTTCGGGAAACATTCCTCACACACAAAGAAAGAAAATATGTTATGTGAACACGTGTCCGGAAACGCTTATTTTCCATGTTTGAGCTCATTTAATTACTTCTCTTCAAATCACATTAATCATGGAATGGAAACACACAGCAACAGAACGTACCAGTGTGACGTCAAACACTTTGTTACAGGAAATGTTCAAAATGTCCTCCGTTAGCGAGGATACATGCATCCACCCTCCGTCGCATGGAATCCCTGATGCGCTGATGCAGCCCTGGAGAATGGCGTATAGTATCACAGCCGTCCACAATACGAGCACAAAGAGTCTCTACATTTGGTACCGAGGTTGCGTAGACAAGAGCTTTCAAATGCCCCCATAAATGAAAGTCAAGAGGGTTGAGGTCAGGAGAGCGTGGAAGCCATGAAATTGGTCCGCCTCTACCAATCCATCGGTCACCGAATCTGTTGTTGAGAAGCGTTCGAACACTTCGACTGAAATGTGCAGGAGCTCCATCGTGCATGAACCACATGCTGTGTCGTACTTGTAAAGGCACATGTTCTAGCAGCACAGGTAGAGTATCCCGTATGAAATCATGATAACGTGCTCCATTGAGTGTGGGTGGAAGAACATGGGGCCCAATCAAGACATCACCAACAATGCCTGCCCAATCGTTCACAGAAAATCTGTGTTGATGACAATTGCGTGCGGATTCTCGTCAGCCCACACATGTTGATTGTGAAAATTTACAATTTGATCACGTTGGAATGAAGCCTCATCCGTAAAGAGAACATTTGCACTGAAATGAGGATTGACACATTGTTGGATGAACCATTCGCAGAAGAGTACCCGTGGAGGCTGATCAGCTGCTGATAGTGCCTGCACACGCTGTACATGGTACGGAAACAACTGGTTCTCCCGTAGCATTCTCCATACAGTGACGTGGTCAACGTTACCTTGTACAGCAGCAATTTCTCTGACGCTGATATTAGGGTTATCGTGAACTGCACGAAGAATTGCCTCGTCCATTGCAGGTGTCCTCGTCGTTTTAGGTCTTCCCCAGTCGCGAGTCATAGGCTGGAATGTTCCGTGCTCCGTAAGACGCCGATCAATTGCTTCGAACGTCTTCCTGTCGGGACACCTTCGTTCTGGAAATCTGTCTCGATAGCGCCACGAGTATTGCCC
This sequence comes from Schistocerca cancellata, assembly GCF_023864275.1. Classification (NCBI taxonomy): domain Eukaryota; kingdom Metazoa; phylum Arthropoda; class Insecta; order Orthoptera; family Acrididae; genus Schistocerca; species Schistocerca cancellata. Next base: position 612,618,640 of record NC_064630.1, on the reverse strand, counting down.
CTTGCTAATCCATACATCAAATGGGCATCTGCCAACTCCGCATTTGTAAACATTGCACTGACTGCAAAACCACGTTCGTGATGAACACTAACCTGTTGATGCTACGTACTGATGTGCTTGATGCTAGTACTGTAGAGCAATGACTCGCATGTCAACACAAGCATCGAAGTCAACATTACCTCCCTTCAATTGGGCCAACTGGCGGTGAATCGAGGAAGTACAGTACATACTGACGAAACTAAAATGAGCTCTAACATGGAAATTAAGCGTTTCCGGACTCATGTCCATATAACATCTTTTCTTTATTTGTGTGTGAGGAATGTTTCCTGAAAGTTTGACCGTACCTTTTTGTAATACCCTGTATAGAAAATGTTGTGGGGAAGGCCAGCAAAAGGAGACGTTTTATTGGCGAAACACTTGTAAGTTGCAGCAGATCTACTAAAGAGACTCTGTACACCACTCTTGTGCGTCCTCTCTTGTACGTCCCCTTTTGGAGTACTGCTGTGCGGTGTGGGATCCTTAACGGCTGTTGCACACATTTGATAGCATTTTTTGATTTCACTACACTATAGCATTTCACATCACAAACACAGCACATAAGCGGTGTTCTGGCTTTGAAGTTTAGACGGTTCGCAGTCCAGCCGCCTCTGCAGAAATTCTTGACGGCCTTGGCCATGTACTGCGTCAAAACATGTGTCAATCCGCAGCCACCGTTAGTGCTGAAAGACGATAGCTGTCGAAATACGACTTTGGTATGTTGTTGTTGTTGTGGTCTTCGGTCCTGAGACTGGTTTGATGCAGCTCTCCATGCTACTCTATCCTGTGCAAGCTTCTTCATCTCCCAGTACCTACTGCAACCTACATCCTTCTGAATCTGCTTAGTGTATTCATCTCTTGGTCTCCCCCTACGATTTTTACCCTCCACGCTGCCCTCCAATACTAAATTGGTGATCCCTTGATGCCTCAGAACATGTTCTACCAACCGATCCCTTCTTCTGGTCAAGTTGTGCCACAAACTTCTCTTCTCCCCAATGCTATATTTACCAGTAATCTATATCTACATCTACATCTACATGGATAACCTGGAAATCATACTGAAGTGCCTGGCAGAGGATTACTTGAACCACCATCACAATAATTCTCTATTATACCATTCTCGAACAGCGCGGAAAAACGAACACCTATATTTTTCCATGCTAGTTCTGATTTCCCTTACCTTAAACGTGTAGAGGAAGCATCCGCTACGTACTGTAGCAACGGTTTATTTCGCACTTGCACATTTAAAAGTGTGCTGTTGAGGCAGCAGCAGTGACTTCGATCAGTTCACACTCGTGCTTGCATTTGCCGCGTCACAATCAGAATCCATATAGAGCTCTTGTAATGTTGAGACAAAACCTGGCAAGATGCTCTAACCACTATTCTCCATATTTCTTGTAGTTTTCACCCTCAGAGAACCTAGAGTGCATCGTGTAATTTCATGGATAGGCCAATGATGCTACTAACGACAAGTGCTTGTGTGTTTCCTTGGTAACAATAATGATTCTCTCTGCTACAACACGTAGATCTGCCGTCCGCTAGTTACCCTCGGAGGTGTCGTTATTGTCACTGAGTATATCAGAATAATTTTCCTCACCTGCCTCTTCAATTCGTGCATAGTGTGCAGAAAGAAAGATTGTTACTGCACTATCTGACGAGATGCACGTTGCGGAAGTAATATGGTTCTTGACTTATACAGGAACGTAGGCTCCGTTGATTTTGGTCTCTCCGCGAGAACATTTTTTCACACCAGCGACTATTCTCATTTGGAGCCGCCGCCCTTTCGCCGCACCGTTTTTAATTCGTATACTTTAACCAGTGTCAGTTTACGCAATACCCGACTGTGTACACATCTTGTACCTGTGGCTGTTACTAATATTGTGATCCGTTCTGCATATACACTACTGGCCATTAAAATTGCTACACCACGAATATCACGTGCTACAGACGCGAAATTTAACCGACAGGAAGAAGATGCTGTGTTATGCAAATGATTACCTTTCCAGAGCATTCACACAAGGTTGGCGCCGGTGGTGACAACTACAACGTGCTGACATAGGGAAGGTTTCCAGCCGATTTCTCATACACAAACAGTAGTTGACCGGCGTTGCCTGGTGAAACGTTGTTGCCGTGCCTCGTGTAAGGAGGAGAAATGCGTACCATCCCGTTTCCGACTTTCTATAAAGGTCGGATTGTACCCTATCGCGACTGCGGTTTATTGTATCGCGACATTGCAGCTCGCGTTGGTCGAGATATAATGACTGTTAGCAGACTATTGAATCGGTGGGTTCAGGAGGATAATACGGAACGCCGTGCTGGATCCTAACGGCCTCGTATCACTAGCAGTCAAGATGACAGGCATCTTATCCGCATGGCTGTAACGGATCGTGCAGCCACGTCTCGATCCCTGAGTCAGCAGATGGGGACGTTTGCATGACAAAAACCATCTGCACGAACAGTTCGACGGTGTTTGCAGCAGCATGGACTGTCAGCTCGGAGACCATGGCTGCGGTTACCCTTGACGCTACATCACAGACAGGGGCGCCTGCGATGGTGTGCTCAACGATGAATCCGGGTGCACGAATGGCAAAACGTAATTTTTTCGGATGAATCCAGGTTCTGTTTTCAGCATCATGATGGTCGCATCCGTGTTTGGCGACATCGCGGTGAACGCACATTGGAAGTGTGTATTCGTCATCGCCATACTGGCGTATCACGCGGCGTAATGGTATGGGTGCCATTGGTTACACGTCTCGGTCACCTCTAGTTCGCATCGACGGCACTTTGAACAGTGGACGTTACATATCAGATGTTTTACGATCCATGGCTCTACCATTCATTCGACCCCTGCGAAACCCTACATTTCAGCAGGATAATGGACGACTGCATGTTGCAGGTCCGGTACAGAAAATGTTCGACTGCTGCCCTGGCCAGCACATTCTCCTGATCTCTCACCACTTGAAAACGTCTGGTCAATGGTGGCCGAGCAACTGGCGCGTCACAATACGCCAGTCACTACTCTTGATGAACTGTGTCTCAGAGTGCAATGCGTCCGAACAGATCGGTCAAGCTCTCATGCCGGACAATCCCACCTTTGATATAGTTCTCAACTCTTCTTCGGCTCTTCTCTACCATTAATTCTACTTTATGATAGCTCACCATCAGGCAGTACTCAAGTACTGCCCGAACGTCTATACGTTATGTGAACATCTACCTGCATAAATTTCCTCACGGTTATCCGTTGTATTTCTCCAGTAACTGCCCTCACCAAGGCTGCCTTCCTGTGATCATTTCCTTACAGATCACTTCGAAGCACTTGGTAGTAACGCTGCGATGTAGCACGACATCAACTACTTTTCTCAATTTCTTATTGCGTACTGTTACAGAGTTTGGGATTCGCACCAGGTCGGATTAAAGGAAGACAATGAAGCAATTCAGGGGCTGGCTGTTAGCTTTATTACCGGTAGGTTAGAACAACACGCAGGTATTGCGGAGATGCTTCGGGAACTCAGACGGGAATCACTGGAGGGAAGACAATGTCCTTATCGAGGAGCACTACTGGGAAAATTTCGGGAACCGACATTTGAGGCTGACTGAAAAATGGTTCAAATGGCTCTGAGAACTATGGGATTTAACATTTGAGGTCATCAGTCCCCTAGACAAAACTACTTAAACCTAACTTAACCTAAGGACATCACATACATATCCATGCCCGAGGCAGGATTCGAACCTGCGACCGTAGCTGCAGTGCGGTTCTGTACTGAAGCACCTAGAACCGCTCGGTCACAGCGGCCGGCTGCTGAGTGCAGAACGATTCTATAGCCACCAACGTATATTTCGCCAAAGGACTATGAAGATAAGATTAGAGAGATTAGGGCTCGTACGGAGGAATATAGATAGTGGTTTTTTCCTCACGCGGTTTGTGAGTGGAAAAGAAAGAAAATGTGTAGCAGCAATACAGAGTACCCTCCACCACACACCGTATGGTGGCTTGTGAGTATATTTGTAAGTGTAGATGCTGTTTTCACCAATCTCGAAAGAGGATGTTTGATTGTGGCCTGGGTAGTTCGTTCTTTATATCTCTCGTCCACTGAAAACATTAGATCTTGGGTTGCCAGCCACTATTACTCTAATTAACTCTGGCACGCAGGTGAAGCTGCATGGCACGACGTGTCGGTTTCTTTCAAGCAATCTCAGCTCGACTCGACGTTCAGACACCTTACAGCCTTTGTTGCTGCCAGAGGTTGCATCTCAGTGTACTAAGATTCACGCCCTTTATTCCCCCAAACCACCTACTAATTTAATCATGTGTCCTTCCTACTACACTATATACAGACAATAACCAACATTTCATTATGTAGTGTCTTTTCTGGTGTCACGGTTTTAACGACCAGCAGTGTAAGCGGCTGAGAAATCATAAGCACTGTATGTTCACCAACACGGTTATTGATTCCGTGACTGAAGAAAAGGAGATACTGCACCATGTCGTTCATTCTTCTCGAAAGTGAGTGCAAACTTTTCAGGAAATATTTAAATAACGAGATTTGGTCTTTTATTCATTGTCTACCCAAATTCCAGAAGCGGTACTGTTAGTCTCGTAGGCCGAAAACGTCGTGGAATTTGTTTTTAAGTACAGTCGAGTTGAAACTTTTAAGCTAGCAATGCAGAAGGAAAAAATATTATTTTTACTACTGTTCGTGAGTTATATTTTTATGATGTGAGCTCACATCTCCATCCCTGAAATGTAACAACTCGTGGAGGACAGCTTCACGGTCCGTAAGAGCTATGACTCCTGACGCTCCCTAAAGCCTATCATCCGACCACATGCAGTTCAACACATGTTTTCCCGTGATTTAGTTTTTCATATCTGCAGAACGAACTAAAATTGGTCCACTCTGACACCACAGTGCTCTTCCTTGCACAGTATCGAGCGAGGTGGCGTGGTGGTTAGCACACTGGACTCGCATTCGGGAGGACGACTGTTCAATCCCGCGTCCGGCCATCCTGATTTAGGTTTTCCGTTATTTCCCTAAATCACTCCAGGCAAATGCCGGGATGGTTCCTTTGAAAGGGCACGGCCGACTTCCTTCCCCGTCCTTCCCTAATCCGACCGATGACCTCGCTGTTTTGTCTCTTCCCCCAAACAATCCAACACTTGCACAGTACTGACACATACATGTCTGCAGAAAAAATTCAGCCTACGCATATTGTGCATACAAAATGGACTTCAAGGAAAGGGATTTCGCACTAGTAATCACATATAAGACAATTGCCTCAATTGAAAACTGTGTGTACCTGCTTTGCAGTTAGTGCAGTGGGTTAAGTTTTGTTTTACAATAATCGAATTAGACTATTTGATTCTGGAACTAATCGTACATTTTTTTAAATTTTCTAATTTTAGACTGCGTGATATATCATCTGCCTTCTAAATCGTTATAAAGCAACTGCAGCAGGTCTTACACAAAACACTCGTGGTTATATTATTCTCAGTTTCAAAGAAGTATTTTTGCCTTTAAACTTTTATTCTGTTCTCTACCTCATAATACAAGACTTCATCTGTACTAATCCACTGACATTGCTGTTGCCCAACCAAATGAATGCATGATGTATCTTTTACATCTCTACATTGATAATTGTGCAGTAATTTATTTTAACTCATTGCTATACTTCATTAATATTTTTGTCATGTCTGGCCAATAACAGCAAAACATTAACATAAATAGAAGTTGTAGGATACATATCGCTTACGAAAATGTGTATCGTACAACATTACAGGGTGCAGCAAAAATTAGAAAATAAAAACATCATACAACTAGACCTGAAATTTAACATTCAAACTCGAATATTCCACCCCATATCCACTCCACGAACGGCGCAGCAGAGTTACATAGTTTCGAGGGGAGATATTCGTCACATATTTATCATAGTACTGCCAAATTACGTGTTGTCTGAAGTCAGATGACAGTTTATGTCCAAATTGTTACGCAACTTACTTTATAATGTAACCTGCACATCCTAATAGCCAGTAACAGTATATTCTTCAATGCTGTATCATAACTGCAGACAATATTCAATACTGGCAATGATTGCTCAGCTAATTACTTCTTCTGCTCCTTCCCTTTTATTGCAGTGAGGTGAACCTGTTATTTTCTGCACTCTTGAAGCTGTTGTTAGCTGCCTCGGACACCATGGAAGCTTACTTAAAACGACCAGACGGTCATAAACGTGTTCGGATCTCAAACCAGCCTTCGAGAGCAGACAGATGTCAGATATGAAACTTCCTGGCAGATTAAAACTGTGTGCCGGACCGAGACTCGAACTCGGGACCTTTGCTTTTCGCGGGCAAGTGCTCCTGCCCGTGTAGCCTTCAGAATGGTAATGAGTGAGATCAGCTGTTTTGTTGTGGCCATACCACAGAAGAATGTTTCTTTAAAATCCTAGTAAAGGAGACTCTGTTTGGCTCATAATAATTATCTCTACAGGAGGCGTGCTTTTCCATGTGTGTCTACGTCCAAGACTTTCAAAAGACTGGGGTCAGGAACATGTCATGGAGTGGGAGAAATTTTCTGCCTTCCTTCTCGTGTCAGACCATCACTAGTTAAAGATGAAACGTACCCTTAGAAAACTTAATGAATTACTGTGCTGATAAACCTCTTACACTATTTGATTTTCAAACAGTTGAGCGAAACTGAACGTACTCAGACATTTCGCTCTTTACCTATTCTGATCAACACTAAACTGATACACAATATTTTGAGCGCAACGCAATCTGACTTTCAATCATCCCTACAAAAGAATGGCCCTGACTAACATTGACCTATACCTTTCATGAATCACTTACCTCACAAAAATCTTCGTTACTCGAACTACTGCAATACAGCGTGCGCCAATACTGCCAGCTGAATAAAAGATTCTAACTACTGAAGGCATTAACTACTGATAGGCATAGTTAGCAAATGAAAGATTTTGATAGAGAACAACAATGTATTTACCTTAACAGTGTTCAAAAGTAATAATATATATATATATATATATATATATATATATATATATATATATATATATATATATATATATATATATATATATATATATATATATCAGTTCATGACATCCTGTCTTACAAATTTACTGTCTCTGATGGACACACGTCCAGATCATCCGCTCTCAAAACTACGCCATCTTTCTCCCCACATCCACCACTGCTGGCGACTCACCTCCAACTGCGCAACGCTACGCGCTGTTAACAGCCAAATGCCCAACACTACAATAGCAAATTCCAACAATTCAAACCAGCCACAGACTGCACACAGCACAGTGAGTGATTTTCATATAGAACGCTAAATGGCGTTACCAACATAAAAACCTAAACAGCCTACTTACAAAGATGACAAAATCCGTGAGAGAAGACGTTTGTTAAACTTATTTATTAATTTATTATTGGTCTGAACTTTCGAGATCTGCTGCACTTATCTGGTGAGATTTCTGCAGTGGCAGAAACAGTCATATTTCAAGGAATAAAGTTAAACACTTACTGCCACATTATCAGTGAGAAATTACTTGCTGCATAGACACTGAAGAGAATACTCATTCTGCTCGAGGGGACCTAGAATTTCCAGCAGTACTACTACCGTCTTCTACATTCACGCCATTTAGGAGTGTTAAGAATGAGCCGGCTATCCAGTCAGCGAACCAAGAGGAATGTGAAGCTAGTTAACTTACCTCAGGGCTTAACTGCACAGTTTTAACGTTTTCAGCCAGCTAGCTGCTTCCATCATGCACTTTGGTGATTCTATTGGTGTTCATACTTAGTTTTGTAGTGTTCTTTCTTCAAACCACTAACATTTTCGCAGACACTGGCTATGTCCATGACATAGTTTCATGTTATGCTTTCATGTGTTCAGTCACCTGAGCCAAGGCTGTATTTCGTCTTTTGTCCATTTATTAAACATTTATATACCTAATTAAGTGGTTAATCTGATTGTTTGATGTTGTACGGTTCTTTTCATTGTGATAGTAGTTATATTTTCAGCTGGATGAGCTTCTTCATTATTATCCACGTGTGTTGTGTGGTTGGGCCTCACCTTATAGTTTTTCTTCAATAACATGTTTATATTGTGTAGTATTGTTTTTCTTAGATTCGCATTATCTTATTGGGAGTTTCCTTCCACGTAGGTCTCCAGACTTCAAATCCATAGCATTTTAGGGACATGCTAAACAGATCAATCAATGCCTCACACTGAGTATGCGAATTTTGGTTCACTTTGTATACAGCATGCCGGGAAAACCTGTCAAATACAGACAAACTGCAGGAAACTATCCTTGAGAGAGTAAGGAGCAAAGTAGATCGTGTACATCATAAGGAGATACGGCTGGTAATGTGTTCCAAGGGGAGAACACCCACTAGAAGATAATAGGTCTGTGGCACTGCAGGGTTTTATGGTTGAAAGCACACATGTCAACACACCAGGCAAGTGTGAATGCTGTGTTTTAGCTATATACTCAAGAGTGATATGATGTCCGTGACGGTGGCGCAAACACACTTCGGTACTGGGATAACCTGCTTAACTACTGTTGCTGACTCACTTTTAAGTGGACAAATGCTGTGTAGTTCAGTGCTCAGAGACGACAGACAAACCAGGAACAGGCTGACATGTCTTTACATACGGACTGCCAAATGGCAATGGATGGGCGGTACCGGAAAAAGTATCCCCACAGTCAGAAATTGCACCATACACTGGCTGCACTGTGTTTGATTGTTTTCGTGAGACGGGCTCATTTAAGGTAACTGATAACCGTGGAAGGTACCTTTTCCCGATGTATACACAGGCCTTGTAGGAACAAGTAACCGCCAAAAAATATGACACTACCATCAGCACCAGTCTGGTGCCCCAATAGCATCGATTAAGCCAGACAATCATGTCGAACTTTCTCCAGGGCAGCTGTCACTATCCATATCACAAGGTATCCAGGCCTTATTACGTACCAACTTACCTCCATGTCGATGGTTTTGTTGCATGGTGCTGTGATTTCTTCCATGCTATTCACAGCTGAGGCTACCTCTACTAGGGGTGGTATCATCTGCGCAGTAAGGAGATTATTGGGGACCACCTCATGGGACCGATCACATTTCCACAACACCTCACAGACGAAGTATATCTGCACTTTCCACAGGTGACCTTGCTTCCCCAGACTGAAGACGCGGCTTTGATGGGACGAATGGTAATGTGGCTAATACATGACGGAGCTCGAGCCCAGTAACACATTTCCATAGTGAGGCATCTCATTAACATCTACCCCACCCTCTGTATTGGACGATGTGGTCCAGTCACACACTCCGACTGGTTGCCAGACTTCAACTCTACAGATTTATACCTTCAGGGCATCTGAAAGAAGACGTGTGTGTACGCATTGGAACAATGCTTTCATGCTACCTATGACGCCATTCGACTGCGACATGGCATACTGCATGTGTTCATTAATCGCTACTGTGGCATGTTCATGTGAGCTTGGAGGCCCGTAGGGACCGCTTCAAACGCCGTGGCAAACACTGGCCTCACCACAGCATGTCGTGCAATGAATTCTATTGTTCAGGCATGCTAATTAATAAATAGTGTTTAATATAGACACCATGCATATCAGGCCATTTGTGTATATGACCTTTTTTGCTTACTTATCCTCTCTGGGTTCGTTCCTGCAGTTTATTCTGTATACAGGGTAGTCCATTGATCGTGACCGGGGCAAATATCTCACGAAAAAACTACAAAGAACGAAACTTGTCTAGCTTGAAGGGAGGAACCAGATGGCGCTATGGTTAACCCGCTAGATGGCGCTGCCGTATGTCAAACAGATATCAACTGCGTTTTTTTAAATAGGAACCCCCATTTTTTATTACATACTCGTGTAGTACGTATAGAAATATGAATGTTTTAGTTGGACCATTTTTTTCGCTTTGTGATAGAGGGCTCTGTAATAGTCACAGACATATCGCTCACAATTTTAGACGAACAATTGGTAACAGGTAGGTTTTTTAAATTAAAATACAGAACGTAGGTACGTTTGAACATTTTATTTCGGTTGTTCCAATGTGATGCTCGTACCTTTTTGAACTTATCGTTTCTGAGAACGCATGCTGTTAACAGCGTGATTACCTGTAAATACCACATTAATGGAATAAATGCTCAAAATGATGTCCGTCAACCTCAATGCATTTGGCAATACGTGTAACTACATTCCTCTCAACAGTGAGTAGTTCGCCTTCCGTAATGTTCCCACATGCATTGACAATGGGCTGTCGCATGTTGTCGGGCATTGTCGGTGGGTCACGATAGCAAATATCCTTCAAGTTTCCCCACAGAAAGAAATCAGGGGACGTCACATCCGGAAAACGTGCGGGTCATGGTATGGTACTTCGATGACCAATCCACCCGTCATGAAATATGCTACTCAATACAGCTTCAACCACGCGCGAGCTATGTGCCGGACATCCATCATGTTGGAAGTACATCGCCATTCTGCCATGTAGTGAAACATCTTGTAACATCGGCAGAACATTACGTAGGAAATCCGCAGACATTGCACCATTTACCTTGCCATCTATAAAATGGGGGCCAATTATCCTTCCCTCCTCCCCCCCCTCCCCCAAATGCCGCACTATACATTAACCAGCCGAGGTCGCTGATGTAGTCATCGTGGATTTTCCGTTGCCCAATAGTGCATATTATGCCGGTTTAGGTTACCGCTGTTGGTGGACGCTTCGTCGCTGAATAGAAAGCGTTCAAAAAATCTGTCATCTTGTGCCCAGTGGCAGACTGTACACGACGTTCAAAATCGTCGCCATGCAATTCCTGATGCATGGAAATACGGTACGGGTGCAGACGATGTTGATGTAGCATTCTCAACACTGACGTTTTTGAGATTCCCGATTCTCGCATAATTTGTGTGCTACTGATGTGCGGATTAGCCGCGACAGCAGCTAAAACACCTATTTGGGCATCATCATTTGTTGCAGGTTGAGGTTGACGTTTCACATGTAGCTGAACACTTCCTGTTTCCTCAAATAAGATAACTATCCGGCGAACGGTCCGGACACTTGGATGATGTCGTCCAGGATACCGAGCAGCATACATAGCACAGGCCCGTTGGGCATTTTGATCACAATAGCCACACATCAACACGTTATCGACCTTTTCCGGAATTGGTAAACGGTCCATTTTAACACGGGTAATGTATCACGAAGCAAATACCGTCCGCACTGGCGGAATGTTACGTGCTACCACGTACTTATACGTTTGTGACTATTACAGCGCCATCTATCACAAAGCGAAGAAAATGGTCCAATTAAAACATTCATATTTCATTACGTACTACACGAATATGTAATAAAATGGGGGATCCTGTTTCGTTCTTTGTAGTTTTTTCGTTTGATGCTTATTTCGTGAGATATTTGGCCCTGTCACGATCAATCGACCGACCTGTATATGTATTTCGTCCTGATAGTAAAAGTGAAACGTGGGGAAGGGAAGGAGGAAACGATATGAAACGTCACACGCTGTCAGGGCAAGTGATGTCATTTCAATGAGTACAAAATCGCGTCAGATATACCCAGAACATAGTGGCATGAGCCCACGTGTCAGTACGACGTTGCACCCCAGTCCCAACCGCAACCTGGAGGCATGCATAGTTTCGCTTGGGAAGGGTGTCGTAAAATCACTTTATCCTTTCCTGGGGTAAGCTGGTCCACAGTTGTTGTAACTAGTCCTTGATATATTGGTAATGGTGCAAAGTTGACGTCTGAGATGGCCTTACACTTGTGTTATTGGGAAGAATGTGGGGATCTTGCTGACCATGTGAATAGTTCAACATGACGCAGACTGTACAAAGCAACAAGTACCAGTTACCACAACACTGCCATGCGGGATGTAAAACATGAGGACTCAGAATGTCCGTGATATACCTTTGTGCCATGAGAGCTCCCTGAATGATACACACCGTGAGTTAAAATTTTAAACACTGGTTTCACGCCGCATTTTTGTCTTTTTTGAGTGATAGGTCTTGTGACTGGTTTGATGTGATCCGCCACTAATTCCTCTCATGTGCCAAACTCTTCATTTCAGGGTAGCACTTGCAACCTACATCCTCAATTATTTGCTGTAGGTATTCCAATCTCTGTCTTCCCCTACAATTCTTACCCTCTACAGCTCCCTCTAGTACCATATAAGCCATTTTCTGATGTCTTAGCAGATTCCCTATCATCCTGTCCCTTCTCCTTATCTGAGTTTACCACATATCCCTTTCCTCTCCGATTCTGCGCAGAACCTCCTCATTCCTTACCTTATTAGTGGAATTAATTTTCAACATTCTTCTGTACCACTACATCTCAAACGCCTCGATTCTCTTCTGTTCCGGTTTTCCTACAGTGCATGTTTCACTAACATACAATGCTGTGCTTTCCAAACGTACGTTCTTGGAAATTTCTTCCTGAGACTAAGGCGTATGCTTGATACCAGTAGCCGTTTATGCCAGTGTTAGTTTGTTTTTGATGCCCTCCTTGCTCCATCCGCCATTAACTGTTCTGCCGCCTAGGTAGCAGAACTGCTTAACTACATCTACTTCGTAACCATCAATCCCGATGTTATGTTTCTCGCAGTTCTCATTTCTACTACTTTTCACTACTTTCGTCTTTCTCTGATTTATTCACGCATCGTAACACGGGGAATAACATCGCTGAGCGTCACAAAAACATTCGAAGAATGTGACACCATTTCAGGTGAGGCTGTTCACGCCCCTTATTAACCCTGGTATTTCCACGAGAAACACCTAAGGCACTCTTGTGGCCACTCTACCTGTGACATACCCGCTGATGGTTCTAACATGTACGAAGTTACGCTGGCATCCAACCAAGTCGACCAGATACTGTACTTGTTTTCACAGGTAGGGTCGTCCCTCTTCCTTGTTGGTAACTCTCGACCCCACATTACGTATTGTTGTTGTTGTGGTCTTCAGTCCTGAGACTGGTTTGATGCAGCTCTCCATGCTACTCTATCCTGTGCAAGCTGCTTCATCTCCCAGTACATACTGCAGCCTACATCCTTCTGAATCTGCTTAGTGTATTCATCTCTTGGTCTCCCTCTACGATTTTTACCCTCCACGCTGCCCTCCAATACTAAATTGGTGATTCCTTGATGTCTCAGAACATGTCTTACCAACCGATCCCTTCTTCTAGTCAAGTTGTGCCCAAAACTCCTCTTCTCCCCAATTCTATTCAATACTTCCTCATTAGTCATGTGATCTACTCATCTAATCTTCAGCATTCTTCTGTAGCACCACATTTCGAAAGCTTCTATTCTCTTCTTGTCCAAACTATTTATCGTCCATGTTTCACTTACATACATGGCTACACTCCATACAAATACTTTCAGAAACGACTTCCTGACAGTTAAATCTACACTCGATGTTAACAAATTTCTCTTCTTCATAAACGCTTTCCTTGCCATTGCCAGTCTACATTTTATATCCTCTCTACTTCGACCATCATCAGTTATTTTGCTCGCCAAATAGCAAAACCTATTTACTACTTTAAGTGTCTCATTTCCTAATCTAATTCCCTCAACATCACCCGACTTAATTCGACTACATTCCATTATACTCGTTTGGCTTTTGTTGATGTTCATCTTATATCCTCCTTTCAAGACACTATCAATTCCGTTCAACTGGTCTTCCAAGTCCTTTGCTGTCTCTGTCAGAATTCTGGACAAATTGTAAATAGCCTTTCGCTGTCTGTATTTTACCCCTGCCACCTTCAGAATTTGAAAGTGAGTATTCCAGTCAACATTGTCAAAAGCTCTCTGTAAGTCCACAAATGCTAGAAACGGAGGTTGGCCTTTCCTTAATCTAGCTTCTAAGGTAAGTCGTAGGGTCAGTATTGCCTCACGTGTTCCGATATTTGTACGGAATCCAAACTGATCTCCCCCGAGGTCGGCTCCTACTAGTTTTTCCATTCGTCTGTAAAGAATTCGCGTTAGTATTTTGCAGCCGTGACTTATTAAACTGCACATTACGTAGACGTACGCTATTGTTCTGCACAGTGCAGAGCAGCTACTGTCAGAGAGCATATACTTACAGCCTGGCGAGGTCGTCGGGCAACGTGGCGGGCAGGTCGAGCAGGAGTGGCCCGTGGCAGCGGCACTCAGTGCCACCCTCTGCCAGTGGCAGCGGGTCGCACGTGCAGTCCTCCGCCTCCGTGGCCGCTGCTGCCGCTGTTGACGAGGCGCACCACCACGCCGCCACCAGCGCGCACCTGCGAAGCACACAGCGTCACGCACGTGTTAGTCCTATCACCACTGGCTTCCACTAGCGTAGATGCAGTAACACACGCCGCACATGCCATGGACCCTCGCAGTTGGGTACTCCAGAGTCTTCATGGTCAGTCCTTCGATGAAATATTACCACATTAAAATTGAAAATAATATTTATTTTCAGCTATAATGGCTATGTTTGTGAACCGTGACTGTATGGGATAATTATTTATTTCAAGTTTCTGTTTCCAGTCACTTTTTATTTTATGCTTAATCTGACATAATGCAATGCGTTTCGAACATGTTCTGTTCATCTTCAGGCGTTTATACATACATACATACATACATACTTAGAGAAATATGTGAACATTAAGACTAACTGTAAATCTATCTCAGCACAACTTGCTAAAGCCAGAGGTGAGGAGTTGTGTCTAAGATGTGAAAAAAAAACAGTTATTTAAAAAGAAAGAAGACCTCAACCGATTAGCTTACAGCACCTATCTGGAATTAATGTTATTAGCACATCCAGCACAGATCCCATTACTCCATCATATCCTTGGAAACAAAATTAAAAAGAAACATATAACAAAATAAACAGCACTCATCAAAAGAAGCTTGAAAATCTGAGAAAGAGAAACAAGCTGCCTTTCGATAAATACGTAAATAAGAATAGTAACCCCCACAAATTTTTCCAAAGAGTAGTAAATTCAACCAACATCGACTATATATCTGCCAGTACCAAGAATATCGATACAAAACCTCGATAATCGATACAGACTCACATGCTACAGTCCGCCATCTTGTGTGTATAACATCTAAGCAATTTGTGCAGTGAATTACGTTGGCAATCAGTGCCAAACTATAATGTGCAATAGTGTAATGTCAATCAACAGCTCCGCCATTACACCAGTAATGCAAGTGAAGCACAAAGATGATGAAATTGTAAGTGATCAACTGTCATATAAAAGCATTTCACACTATTTTCGTAGAACATAACTGATGCAAATGTATCTGCATCCTATACAGGCTGTGATATACATAGTCAACAACAAAAAAGAAAACCAGCAGACGACATCACTGATTTCGATTTCTAGCCACACACTGCCCCCCTCCTTCCCCCAAATGCCGCACCAGTAGCTACAGTAAAAAACAATGGACAAAGTGTTCTAGATTAATTTAGTTTAAGACTGTTTATTTTTAAGTAACATTTCTCTGTGTATGTATGTATAAACGCCTGAAGATGAACAGAACATGTTCGAAACGCGTTGCATTATGTTAGATTAAGCATAAAATAAAAAGTGACTGGTAGCACAAACTTGAAATAAATGAAAACAATATTGTTGGCACTTTACGCTGATCAGTCGGTACATTATGATCACCGACCTACTATCGATACAAACCGGTCTAGGTGACAGCAGCGGCAACTGATGATGATTGGCTGCTAGTCAGACATATGCAAAGTGCATGTAGTATCAGCGAGCGTGTTGTCCATGTACAGAACGGGGAAGGCGTGCAATCTACCTCAGTCTGACCGAGGTCGGACTGTATTACCACGGAGGCTCACCACGAGCCTTTCAGAAACTGCACCACTTGTCTTGTGTTCGAGGAGTGATGTGGTGAATGCCTTCAACATGTGGCGAAACCAAGGGGAAACCACGTCCAGGCGTCGTATGGTTGGGCGGTCACTCCTTATTACAGACGTCAGTCGTCGTAGGCTGGGCAGACTAATAAAACAGCGGCAAACTGTGGTGGAACTAACTTTAGATTTTAATGCTGGGTGGACTACAAGTGTGCCTGAACACGTAGTTCACCGAACACTCCTAGCAATGGGCCTCCACAGCATACGACCCATGCATTTGTCAATGTTAACAATATGCATCGGCAACTACGACTGAAATGGGCAAGTCACCATCAGTATTGGACGTTGGGGCAGTGACAGAGCGTTGCATGGTCTTATAAATCTCGATGCCTTTTTTAGCATGCCGATGGGATGCCGCGAATCCGTCATCTTCCAGGGCAACACCTTGTAAGAGGTCCATGACTAAGGAATTTACTGCTAGCGCACTCGAGCAGATGTAACTTCGATGGAATGCTCACTCGCTGACTGCGATACGTAAGCTACAATAGAATCGCAGGCTAGAGAGCAGTGTCGACAGCAGTAGTAGTAGTTCGCAGTCGGGTGGTTGGGCCGGTCGTGGACAGCGATGGCAGTGCCTGAGCGATGTAGTATAAGGTAAACCCAAGAATTAGTATTCATAGCCGCGCGCATATGTAATTTGTAACAACTGATTTTGTACTATAGTTATAGCAAGTCCCATGTAAATGTTTTAAAAAATCTTTTAATAATAATCTTTCTTATAAAAATAACTTTTGACAATCATTCATCTGAATTTAAAGTGTTCACTAATTTCTCCTATCTATAGTCATGCCAATTATCGTAAAGAAAAATCAGTTGTTTCTTTTTATACATGACATATCTAGTGGCCAGCATTGCACTGGGCTGTGCCAGAAAAATTTCTTATAGGAGCAGATATATACGCGTTATACGGCGACTTCATTGAGGTAAGAATTTTCAATTTATTCAGAATGATCTTTCAGGGCCATCACGCAGCAATTCTGACGTCTAGATTTACCAGTTTATATTCACAGTCAGTTAATTATTGAAAGGTTATATGTGAGTCACAGTTTTACTGAGAGATAAGTCACATTATTATTGCGAGGTTACGAAAATAAAATAAACTGTTGGGAGGTTACAAGCTCTTTGCAACTGTACTATGGGGCGCAGACAAGTGGCAGCCGTTCCATTATGCTCTGGGGAACATTCACGTGGGCACCCATGCGTCCAGTGGAGCTCGTGCAACACACCACGATGGCCAAAGAGTATCGTACACTGGTGCAGATCACGTAGATCCCTTCAAGGCGATCATGTATCCCGACAGCAATGCCATTTTTCAAAAAGATAATGTGGCATGTCACAAGAGCAGGAATGTGACGGAGCGGCTCAAGGCACACAGTGCCAAGTTCCAATTGATGGCCAGCCGGGGTGGCCAAGCGGTTAAAGGCGCTAGAGTCTGGAACCGCGCGACCGCTACGGTCGCAGGTTCGAATCCTGCCTCGGGCATGGATGTGTGTGATGTCCTTAGGTTAGTTAGGTTTAAGTAGTTCTAAGTTCTAGGGGACTGATGACCTTAGAAGTTAAGTCCCATAGTGCTCAGAGCCATTTGAACCATCCAATTGATGTGATGGTCCCCAACTCGCCAGATCTGAACACGGTCGAACCCATCTGGGATGTGATTGATCATGGCGTCAGAGCTCATCTCCCTCCTCCCCGGAATTTACGGGAATTAGGTGACTTGTGTGTGCAGATGTGGTGCCAAAACCCTCCAGCGACCTAGCAAGGCCTCACTGCTTCCACACCACGATGCGTCGTCGCTGTTAACCATGCCAAAGGTGGGCATACTGCCTATTATTTAGGTGGTCATAATGTTGTGGCTGATCAGTGTAGGAACGTATCATATTCAGCGAATGCGTTTTCACTTTAGCATTGTTCATCGTTTTTCAGTGAATGCAGGCTCATCGTTAGATGGGTTATTACAAGCAACGTGATTTTCTATACTATGTGCAAATAGGTGATGGGGTAGTAGTGCTTCCATGCAGTTTCGTATTTTAGTATCAGAGAGAAATTCATTTCGATAGCATATATCCCGCGTTTTAGCCTCTTTTCTCTCTCTCTCTCTCTCTCTCTCTCTCCCTCTCCCTCTCACACCCACCCACACACACACACACACACACACACACACACACACACACACACACACATACATACACACACCACGCACATAATGCAGGTGTAGTGCACTCTGAAATGAACTGCAACTAAGTAATGTACACTTCATACAGGTGCATGGTAGGAAGTAATGTCTCTAATTTTATCCGGACAAATTCTACTAGCTGCTCAAATGAAACAAACGTTATCAACATTTTACATCTTTATTCTTCGTGTCTACGTATTTATTTCTCAATGTAACGACCCTGACGACGAACACATTTCTTCTAACAGGGATCAGTTCGTTGACACCGTCGATGTAGAATGCTTGACTTCGTTGACGGAACCACAACCTCACGTCTCCTCCCGCCACTCAAGGACTAACAAAGCGGTGCTTGAAGGTCTTCTCTAAGCGTTGGAAACAGATGAAAATCCAATGGAAACTTCATGGAAAATGACTGATGACTGTGAACCCAAGACTGGATTGGTATGGACCTTACAGTGCTCGAGTGTGCTACCTGCATTGTCATGTTGACATGTGTGGGTGAACTCTTTGAATTTGTAACTCGATTACAGAGCGCTGTTTCTCATTCACCGACACAGATACGTTACACTCCGTCATGATACACGCTGCAATTCTGAGCCCTTTGGCGGCAGAGGGCTGCAAATATGTAGACACGACGAATAATGATTTATAATGTTAATAACGTTTGTGTATTTAAAAAGCCTTAATAGTTCTCAAGTGAAGAATTCGGAGGCACCACCCTACAGCACGGAATCGTATACAGCGTGTTCGTAAATTTACGTTATAAATTTCTAGGGTTCGTAGAGGGATGTGAGGACATATTGTTTTGAATAGGTACCCATGTTAGGAAACGTAACGTTTCCGTTCTATGACGGTCTCATTTCTGATGTGTAACGGGCGCAAATCTGCTGAGGGAAAGAGAAAAGTCTCAGAGTTGCTTTTCCTGGTACGGAAAAGGTTAGACAAGATGACATGGTCTATTTCATGTAGGATTGTACGCAATGTTTAATTTACGGGGCTCCGGCAGAGACAGAGGAAGATCTGCTAGCACCAATTCTGACAGCAACACTAGAAATTGAAGAGACGCCAGGTGAGATGGTCAAATAAAATGAAATGATCGTATGGCATTGTTGACCGGGATGTCCAATTGAGTATGTACCAGAACATTCTTTGTAGGTAAAATGTAATAACAAGCCGCTGTTCTAATGCATCAGTGCTGTTCTGTACGTGCAGTATGCTGGGCACCTTCTTGTTTTGGAATAACGTAAACGCGTAATGTTTAAATCTTAATCCAAACAGATGTGATTAAGTGATACATGGATGTTACGTTATGTTTCCTTTCTAATTGTTACCTAATAACTGTACTGCATCACGCCTAATTCACTTCGTCGAGCAGAAATGATTGCGTTAAACACCTGAACTGAAACCGTTGTAGAACAGATAAGGTACGTTTCCGGACATGGGTCCTAATACAAAATATTATGTACCCACTCCCCTTTACGTGTCCTTTAAGTATGTAACGGAAATTTCGGAACACCCTGCATAAAAGGGACATGTGGTTTCTGCTGACGATGACGACGACGATGATATGTGGCTCTTAAGCGAGCTGCCCCATATCTTCTTCTTTAAGTCTGATTATATGCAACTGTATATCTTGAATATGCCATCAATGACATAAAGATTAGACCAGAATCAGTGTGATATGAATATCTAACTACAAAGATCATTGACGAAAATCATCAGTGGGGAAAAGGGTAGCTTAATTTTGCACAACGTAATAATAAAGAGCTATTGGGCATTAAAAAACTTTTAGCTTACTTCCACAAAAGCATCAATCTCTGATAAGCACATTACCAATTACGACATGTCAGTAACCCAGCTTATAGCCTACCTACATGCATTGACAATGCTTCATCCAGTCTGTTAGCATAATCTTTCTATTGGCAGATCTGGATATTCGCAGAGTAATAAGATGCTAACTGCGAATTTACCTTCCTGTCTGAAAGATTGTGCAAAGGAAATGGCCGACAGTATCACTCACTGTAGTTATTGATATACAGTTGTATTCATCACAGTGATAGTTCATGAAAAAACTTTCTTTGCTAAAGGCAGAATGAACGTTATGTGGGATAGCTAGGTACTGACAGCAAAGTCTAACTCGGATAAAGTGACATCATAATTTGAAAATAATGGCAAGTGATCAGGAGTAACTTTCGGATCCTTTGAGTAGAAAAGTAAGGAACTGCATCCAGAGCACAGTTCAGCCACCATCATCCACACAACTTATCTATATGTAGCGCTTGGTGCAAAGAGGAAGACTTACGAAATAAATGAACAAAGGACAATCAATAAGCTAATTAAACGAGAATATCACGAGTTCAAGTGCCTTAATATTCTGATAGATTAACGGAAACTATATTCTGTAGAGTCCTGCGGAAGACATCCATCTCACAAAGCCATGAACGTAACATTTCAACACAAAAATCACTAGCTAAAGTACTGTAAAGACTAAATATATCACGTCAAGCCTTGTAGTACGAACTAGAAAATAGGAGCATATTTATAGCACAATGTAAGCGAGCAAACAACAGACTTTAACTTCAGTTCCACTTACACCTTTCTTAATTATAAATCGTCTTACCACTCTGCCAACACCAAACCTCTGGGCCACAAAAGACCATGCTTTGTCCATTGAAACACGTGGCACGCTCGCAACCCATTGGTGACCACAGTCGCTTCACCAAAGTGCTTACTCAGGACCCCTGTAGATCGTGTCAAAGACAGTCGTGCTTTCAGATTTCGACACCTTGGTGCAGAATATATCTTTGCAGACTGTGATTTAAGAACACGCAAAAGAATTTGAGCAATGAAAGTTGTGAATGTAGCAGAAAACCTTCGAAGACATTGAAGAATACAAGAGTAATCTAAGAAAAATAATTTACCAAATACAGAGTGGAAAGTTGTGCATAACGCTCCCAAGTGTAAACGAAAGGTGTGGCCGAGCGGTTCTAGGCGCTACAGTCTAGGACCCCGCGACCGCTACGGTCGCAGATTCGAATCCTGCCTCGGGCATGGATGTGTGTGATGTCCTTAGGTTAGTTAGGGGACTGATGACCTCCGAAGTTAAGTCCCATAGTGCTCAGAGCCATTTGAACCATTTTTTTGTAAGCGAAAAATATAAAATATTCGGTACCATATTTGCAGACTACTTTGAAGACTTTATTTCTAGGAAATTAATGAGCAGAATTACATTAACCACACCTAAACGTCAGGACTGGAGCATTATGCAAAATTAAATGAAGACTCCATTTGGCGTCAGAGGGACTTAAATCACATTTGGAACAGAACTGTAAAATTTTACATAAAGCCATTAGAGAACAAAAATTTATGTACCTCCAAGAAAAAAATAATCTCCTCAAGCAAGAAGATAGGAAATATTTAGAGCATAGTACAAAATGAGACAGGAAAAATTATTTAAGAAAAGGAAGAAATTTGTTTAGAGGTAGATAGTGAACTGATCAGAGATAGCTCTGAAATTGCTGAAATTTGTAGTAACTTTTTTCAGCCAGTAAATAAGACTAAATTTGAACAATTCCTTAGCAGATGACCTACACTTTCTAAGAAAAGCCTTCCAAAGAAGTTAGATAAAAAAAAGTTTCATCAGTCATCTTTAGAAAAAGGTATCAATGATATCAATTCCCTTAAGAATAAATGTTCAAGTGGTTACGATGGAATTAGTACTATGACTGTAAAATAATGAAATGTTGTTCAGCTGAACTTAGGTAAAATATTGAGTTACTTGCGTGGTTAATTTTACCTCAGTGGTGATTACGCGGAGAGGCTTAAACGTGCTGCTGTGAAAACCTCACAAAAAGGAGAGAAAATGTTAGCAAAGAATTACTGTAGCATCCACTTCCTGCCAATACTTTAAAAATTTTAGAGAATGTGGCGCACGGCACATTACAGACTATAATTAGTAAATCAGTAATTATAAAAAGTGAGAACGTTTGTGAACGGGCTAAAACTTTGTGTGACCCATGATATCTGAATGTAAAATTTGAAATACTACAGACTTGTAGGCACTGCTAATCCATGATTTTTTGTTTAAGCTAAATGACAGAAATCAGCGTGTATCAGCTCCACGTCCTTCACGTAGGAACAGATGTTGAGAATATGAAGCACTTAAAGATTGTGTACTACTTAGTCCTATTTTGGGTCTTGTTTTGATTCTGATATGCGTAGCGTATAGTCCACACGCAGTTTCAGAATATGCATATCTATAAATTCTTCAGATGATACAAGATAGGCGTAAACAATAAAACTAGTTCCCAAATGAAAAAACAGCAAATGAAATATTGGAAAACGTTAACAAATTGTTTAAAGCAACAAGATAATCACTGTAAATTTTACAAGAAACGATACAAATAGTTCAGCACTTCTCACAGAATTCTGTATTCTACAGAAATACTTTTTTCAAACAATGAAATACGACAAGTACAAAGTGTTAATGTTTTGGGACTACAGATACATCACCACTTGTGTAGGAAAACACACTCCGTATAATTAATGAAATGCCTTCGTTTCTTTATGATCGTAGTATTCTTGACCACTGCTTTAGGTGACTTAAAATTCGACAGTTTATCTGCATATTTGTTTTCATTAATGAGTTATGCAACAATTCTCTGGGTCCTTCAAGTTTCAAACAAAGTATTGCAGCCATTGACAGTGGAAAAAATGAAAACGACATTGTCAGATACATACTGACAGCATGTTACACTTAGAAAGGGCTCTTCAGTGTTGTAGACAGCTGGCACTCCAGCTGTTAAGATTTTTACATAGTATCAACTTCCAGTAAGCATTCTCTTTATAAGCCGAAAGTAACTCCACTATATAAACACGAGCTCCAGTTGTTTCGTCTACTGACGTAAGACAACTGGACTGCAATGCTGGGGAGGTATAATCTGTTAACTGGAAAGAGCATCGCTCGTGCTGGTAGAAGTAGCCTTTCCCTGGAGAACGCTACACCGTGCGATATCGTTTCTTCACGTGTGGTTTCAATCTTCTGTGGAACGCCGCACTGACGTATATTTCGTAGTGAGCGAAATGCAGGAACTAGGTCTAAATGTAGTGCTACTCCGGTGCGTGTGCGTAAAGGTACATCGACATCAGAAAACAATATAAAATTGTCGTATCGAACAGACTGAAGACTTTTTTTTACTTATTTGTCCAACCGTGAAGAAGACAGGAATAATATAAAATTGGTTTAAGTTCGTAAAATGACAATAAAACCCTGCGGTATTTCCGAATCGACTGTATTCCTTATTAACAGTGCAGAAACACCAGCAGAACCCTAGACGTGAGTACGTGTTTTGATTCTCGAAGGAAGGTATATATACGCTTTACGAAAGTAACCGTAGGTACTTTCTCGCCAATATGTCCATTTAAGTCGAGCAGAAAATATTTTTGCATTTGGTTTTGTGGAACCCCAAGTTGTATCGAAGTACACTACAAGTCTGTTGTCTTCAGCACATATGAAGTATATTTTACACAAAACGTAGTTCGGGCTGCTGAAATGTCTCTGCATTTCACTCGACCAACACAACGATTTTAATCGACAGTGCTGGATGTACATTCATATGGCGGGAGGTGGGAACATTTAATGCGGGTAATGCAGGCAGGAACATTGTCGAACATGATCGTTTTGACGGTTCAACAGTTACGGTGGTTTTTAGTGCGTTGCTCATCGACTCCTTCTTACCACTGTCAAAAAAAATTTGAGACTATACGACTTTCTTCCGCTATTTGAAATTTTTTAAATCTTCGTTGAGTAGGCTATACTGAAACGTGTGGAGGAAGATCCTAGAACTATTGAAGAGAATAATGTGTTTCGTCCGTTGCTTCATTTATTTACTAAATTCTGTAAATCGTAGAGGTGGCAAAAATAACTTAACTGATAGAAATAACCGGTTACTGAGAAGTAGCAGTTACTGTAATATGAAAATAAGCGTCAGTAGCTGAGTATATCTGTGCGTTATTGTTCCATTGCAGTTATTTCTCGCTTACAGTTCTTTTTCTCTGGGGGTTACGGACTATCAGCTGATAACTGTGTCCCGGACTCCAGTAGGTCGTAGCAGACGGTGATATTTCCAGAGAGAACAGACAATGCAGCGAAAAGTATTTTCGTTCTACGGGAACAACAGCCGGCAGTCAAAGGATTTAAGACAATTGGTTTCAAATTGCCTTCCTCATGAGCTGAGAAGCAGATGACAACGCAATATTAATTCGCCTTCTCGTCTGGTGTGTGGCGGAGGATGCTCTGTTTTTCTGCCCGCCTGATGTTTGGTACAAATTGGTTTTTAACTAACTTCCCAATGAGCTAGAGACTTGAAACTTTAAAAATAGCTCACAAGTGAACGACAATGCAATATTAACTTGCTTTCTTGTTTGCTGTGTGGCGGAGAGTAATCTGTTTTTCAGTATGTCTGATGTGTGTGACGGGTACTGGTATTTCCCCTCTTCCTGTTCCAATTGAGAAAATTTTGCGGTAAGAAATGGTTCAAATGGCTCTGAGCACTATGGGACTTAACTTCTGAGGTCATCGGTCCCCTAGAACTTAGAATACTTAAACCTAACTAACCTAAGGACATGACACACATCCATGCCCGAGGCAGGATTCGAGCCTGCGACCGTAGCGGTCGCGCGGTTCCAGACTGTAGCGCCTAGAACCGCTCGGCCACCTCGGCCGGCTGCGGTAAGAATGATTGCTGGTAAGCCTCCGTGTAGCTTCGAATCTCTCTAATTGTTTCCTTCACGATCGTTTCTTTATGCAGCATATATGTAGTAGGAAGCAATATATTAGCTGACGCAGATGAAGAGAAACTAAAATAAACCTAAACTCAGCCAAACCGCAATGTCTCTGTTATAATGTCATCAGAATGTTTGAAATCGATTGAAAAATTTCACCCACGCAAAACGAGAAAAAAGAAATTCACCTTTTAAATAAAAATAACTCTCCATAGGCTAACGTAGCAGAATGTTTACTCACTTCCAGTACGGCCTCTCTTGTATACGGAAGCATATACCTGCTCGGATCAGTTTTCGCTAATTAGTAGTACCAAGTAGTTAGTATAAGGGCTTTTAAGCGAGCTTGTAAGATCATGAAGTACCATTTTCTGGGAAATAATCGATGGGGCTTACAATAAACGTATTCTACATTAGTGGTAAGATCTTGCGCGCTGTTGCATGTGTTGTTTCTCTTTACACTTCCTAATTAGTCGATAGTTTGACCTCTTCCCTGATTTACTTCTGGTTTTCAGGCAACCCGAGACACGAGAATGACCCTGAAGAATATCCTAACACAGGTGTTGAAACGTCATCTGTTGAATAACATGTGGCCTTTTTACACAGATTTTGCCATCATTGACGGGTCATGAAAGCCTACAGACGTGTAAAGCATTCTACTTCCCTAGTTGATCGTCGTGAGCCGTTACATGCTGACCCGACCTAGTGCTTTGACTTTATAGATAGGCGTTGTTGTGCGCACGGTATGTTTTGACAGCTGAAGTGGCGGAGACGCGCGGGTCTTGTCACATGGTAGGAAGTAGCAGCTTGGAGTCGTATGCTAATCCCAGCAGGTAACACTTTCAGGGACTCCTATTACGAGTAACGACAGACCACGTACTAAAACGCATAGGAGGACAGTGGGTGGTTCGGTAGGTTACTGCCGCGGGTTGACGGTTATAGGAATGTGGCTGAGATGAGGTCCCGCCATGACGAGAACTTGGCTGAAAAATCATTTCACGGACGCAAAATGCATAAAATCTAAACCATTTTAATTCAGAATTATGCGAAGAAATTAAAGAGAAGCATAAGACGAAACTGCGCTTCTATACACCTTTTCGATACAACATCTAAACGTCTTTAGTTATTAGCAATTCAATATTTAGAAACACCCAAGAACTTAGTAAATTACTAGCTTCCAAACACATTAAGCAATTTTTAACACACCAAGATTCTACAAACACTTGTTTTATCTAAATATAGATTCAATTTTGTCATTAATATATTTTAAAGTCATAATGCTCATTCCGAGAATTAAAAATGTATTTTAAAGTTAGATAAATTAAACGTATTTTAAAGTCAAATGAATTAGAAGTTGGTAAAACTAGCGGCACTATGAGAAAGTAGACTACAAAAGCTATCCGTAGTCGTACGTTTGATAATAATTGAAATCAAATTTGTATACATAAAACTACACCACTGATTAAATTTCAAATAGCTCAAAACATAAAAAGGCGAGGTAATATTCGAAGGACACATCTGAAAGCTGGGGAAATTCTAATCTACACCCATAGTTATTCGAACTGAACTTTGCCGGCTGTTGTGGCCGAGCGGTTCTAGGCGCTTCAATCCGGAACCACGTGGCTGCTACGGTCGTAGGTTCGTATCCTGCGTCGGGCATGGATGTGTGTGATGTCCTTAGGTTAGTTAGGTTTAAGTAGTTCTAAGTCTAGGGGACTGATGACCTCAGATGTTAAGTTCCAAATTGCTTAGAGCCACTTGAACCGAACCTTAGATCGAGTTAGTGAGGATCTAAAAAGTAAAATGCTGTACATCTGTACAAATTAAGGCTGCGAGTATTGATCATGTCTGTATGGCTTCCTAATTTTCTCATTTTTCACTGCTTGTTGGTTTCTGTGGTGCACAGCAAAATCATGTTTTACGGTATACGATGTGCTGTTTAATAAATGTCGCACATTCCGTGCAGTATTATTATTTCTCTTGTGCCTGCATTACTCTATCCCTTCCTCTCGGATGCGCCGTGCAAAACACGTCACACATTCCGTTGACTTGGAACGTTATGGTAATTGATAATTTGTTGCCGCGGTTTTGCACTATACTCTCTTACGATCATGTTTCGATTAACTTTAAGCCCTTGTACGGGAAGTTGAAAAAGAGACAAAAAATGGTTCAAATGGCTCTGAGCACTATGGGACTCAACTTCTCAGGTCATCAGTCCCCTAGAACTTAGAACTACTTAAACCTAAATAACCTAGGGACATAACACATATCCATGCCCGAGGCAGGATTCGAACCTGCGACCGTAGCGGTCTCGCGGCTCCAGACTGTAGCGCCTAGTACCGCACGACCACTTCGGCCGGCGAAAAAGAGACAGGCGAGAGAGAAGATATATGTACGTGCGTAAGATAAATCCTTTCCCTCAAAAATATTTCTCTTCTTCACACCTCCTCTGTGTTACAACAGATCACGTGTCACTGATATCATTTGTACTAAGATTGCAGAACACGGGAGGTGCCTATTTGCTTCCAGCGCCCAGAGTGAAATGTGTAAGTTCTAACAGACGTTCACCAATCTACAGTCTTCTATGATTGTTGTCCCCTGCGCAGAAAACAGTACTTAGGTCGTGGATCCGTAATTTTGAGACTGTAAGAAACTCTTAGCGAGGAACTGTTATTTTAAAAATTATTTAATTTCCAATCAGTTTGTTTATACGGGATGCCACTCGATTTTTATTAGAAGGACACGAGAAACTGCACAATTACATTCCTTTTTAGAGTTACAAATGATTTTTATTCTTCAGCAAATTACTGAACAGCATATTTCCGTAATTGGTATCAAGCTGTTCTCAACCATGTGTTTAAATAACCACATTGCTAGTAAAGTCTTAACTAATACTGCGGCGGACAACAGGTCCGTCCTCCGAGACTGCCGGAAGAGCTCTAATCTTACAGCCGAACCACTTCGCTCGCCATCGTAGTTAGGCGCGATCCGAAGATCACCGAAGTGCTTCGTCTGCCTTTTCGTTTTCCAGTTGGTTATAATTCTGAAGTATATAATAATACCAATCCCAAAGAAAGCAGGTGTTGACAGATGTGAATATTACCGAACTATCAGTTCAATAAGATACGGCTGCAAAATACTAACACGAATTCTTCACAGACGAGTGGAAAAACTGGTAGAAGCCGACCTCGGGGGAAGAACAGTTTGGATTCCGTAGAAATGTTCGAACACGTGAGGCAATAACTGACCCTACGACTTTTCTTAGAAGATTGCTTCGTCTGCCTTTTCGTTTTTCAGTTGGTTATAATTCTGAAGTATATAATAATTCCAATCCCAAAGAAAGTAGGTGTTGACAGATGTGAATACTACCGAACTATCAGTTCAATAAGATACGGCTGCAAAATACTAACATGAATTCTTCACAGACGAGTGGAAAAACTGGTAGAAGCCGACCTCGGGGGAAGAACAGTTTGGATTCCGCTGAAATGTTCGAACACGTTAGGCAATAACTGACCCTACGACTTTTCTTATAAGATAGTTTAAGGAAAGGCAGACCTACATTTCTAGCATTTGCAGACTTATAGAAAGCTTGTGACAATGTTATTCTGAAGGTGGCAGGGGTAAAATACAGGGAGCGAAAGGCTATTTACAATTTGTACAGAAACCATATGGCAGTTATAAGAGTCGAGGGGCATTAAAGGGAAGCACTGGTTGGGAAGGGAGTGAGACAGGGCTCTAGCTTATTCCCGATGTTATTCAATCCGTTTATTGAGCAAGCAGTAAAGGAAACTGTGGTGTCACCGCCAGACTTGCTAGGTGGTAGCCTTTACACCGGCCGCGGTCCGTTAGTATACGTCCGACCCGCGTGTCGCCACTATCAGTGATTGCAGACCGAGCGCCACCACACGGCAGGTCAGGTCTAGTCTAGAGAGAGTCCCTAGCACTCGTCCCAGTTGTACAGCCGACTTTGCTAGCGATGGTTCACTGACTACATACGCTCTCATTTGCAGAGACGACAGTTTAGCATAGCCTTCAGTTACGTCATTTGCTACGACCTAGCAAGGCGCCATATTCTTCAAGAATGTATTCTGAACTGATAATATTGTGAATCATGTACCGTCAAGAGCGACGTTCATCATTAATGAATTAAAGTTAAGTATCAAACTAATTACGTTCGCTTTCTGAATTCTAATTCCTTGTCATGTTCGAGACCTCATGTCAGTATAGTTCATCCCTCCTCACGCCAGCCTGCGTGAGCTAAAGCGCGTGCATTTCGGCCTCCTCTCGTAACACGGTGTTGGCTCTTCTGCCAACACAACAGAAACAAAGAAAAATCGGAGTAGGTATTAAAATCCATGGAGAAGAAATAAAAACTTTGAGGTTCGCCGATGACATTGTAATTCTATCTGAGACAGCAAAGGACCTGGAAGAGCAGCTGAACGGAATGGACAGTGTCTTGAAAGGAGGGTATAAGATGAACATCAACAAAAGCAAAAAGAGGATAATGGAATGTAGTCGAATTAAATCGGGTGATGCTGTGGGAATTAGATTAGGAAATGAGACGCTTAAGGTAGTAAATGAGTTTTGCTATTTGGGGAGCAAAATAACTGATGATGGTCGAAGTACAGAGGATATAAAATGCAGACTGGCAATCGTAAGGAAAGCGTTTCTGAAGAAGAGAAATTTGTTAACATCGAGTATAGATTTAAGTGTCAGGATGTCGTTTCGGAAAGTATTTGTATGGAGTGAAACATGGACGACAAATAGTTTAGACAAGAAGAGAATAGAAGCTTTCGAAATGTGGTACTGCACAAGAACACTGAAGATTAGATGGGTAGATCACATAACTAATGAGGAGGTATTCAATAGGATTGGAGAGAAGAGAAGTTTGTGGCACAACTTGACTAGAAGTAGGGATCGGTTGGTAGGGCATATTCTGAGGCACCAAGGGATCACCAATTTAGTATTGGCGGGCAGCGTGGAGGGTAAAAATCGTAGAAGGAGACCAAGAGATGAATACACTAAACAGATTCAAAAGGATGTAGGTCGCAGTAGGTACTGGGAGATGAAGAAGCTTGCACAGAATAGAGTAGCAGGGAGAGCTGCATCAAACCAGTCTCTGGACTGAAGACTACAACAACAACAACTTAATTCTGTTGGTTATTAATAGTTGTGCAATAATGGAATGATAGCACCCTATTAAGATATGCTTTAAATATGACACGCAAGTAAATACGCTGTTTAATTTATCTAATATTAATAACAGAAGATCGTCATTTTGGCACGCAACTTTCGAACGCAGCAGGCAATCGCGCATAAGGGCCACAATTTATGGCTTAGGTGGTCTTTCTCACGATACCCGTACCGAACAAACCACCTGTCATCGGTACCTCACATCGCATTACGTCATCTAGTCACAGTTGTCTTCTCAACTGCTCTAAGAAGAGCTTCTTGTACATGAATGTGGTGGCTGCAACGCCGGAAATATTTTAATTTTATTGAAAATGGCTGTTAGTTTATGTTACGCTGTATGTATTTTGTCAAGAACTCTTATTTACTATGACACTTCTGCTTTTACTTTTGCAGATTAGTCAATCATTACTGCTGTGTTATGTTTATATTATATTCCACCGATTTTATGAATGACACGACTGTCTTAGCACAACTTCACATTTTATCACAGTTCGTAAGTTTTCAGTAAGCTGTATTATCAGTCTATTGTCTGTCATTTTACGTGTTAAAAGTTTGTTACACCACATGTCTTTATGATGTGGATACTGTTGTTTTCTTTTCTACTGTTAAATACCCTTGGATAAAAAATAATGTTAGTGCCAATATTGTATCTCTTTATTTAACTATATCATATCCTATGCCTACATTGTAATTGTTTACGTAACTACGTCACATTATGTCTGCATCTATGTCTTACAATTTGTTTTACGTTACATTTCCTGTAACACTTCCTCTGTACTTTATAATTTTGATAAGTAACGCCCCAAATGAAGTCTGTGTGTTTTCTTATAGATATTTATTTTTCATTCTATGTATTGCATAATTCATCTTTTTAATTATGCCTGCTTGGTTCCTCCATAGCTTTGAAGTTCATAAAGTATGTGATCATTGAGTGGTTACATTCTTTGCTTCCCAGTTACTGTCTGTATGCTTGTTAACGTCATCACCTGAAGGGTGATGTATGATTACTTTGCCAGCTGGTACACCTATGAGAGCTATAGTTTGAATGCAATGTTTTGTCACTTTTGTGTGTTTTGTTTTTATACTACTTGTAAGTACTGATGGACAGTGCTGTCCACTGTGCATACATTTTCATAGTGTACTTCATGGTTCTTACAGCAGTTATGTCTGGTGATGATGTATCGAAACGCATCGATAAATTAGTTTGCCACCAAAATCTTCCACACGCTATTGCGTCTCATAGTGATAAGTCACGTGTGTGGTAGCTATAAGTTAAATTTGTGTATGAGAATTTTTCTAACGGCAGATCGATGTCAAAAGGATAGCCACCATCTTCACTGCGGACAGTTCGCTTAGAGACTTTGATTACAAACGTGTGGTTTATGAGTGGTGAATCGGCCGTAGGTTTCAACTGATAGAAATTTTTCGCAGGGGAGTTTAGTGGATTTCTAAAAATTTCGCTCAGTCGCTTTAAGAAGTTCGGAATGTTTAGGCAACAGTTCCGTGTGCTTCTGAAATTTCACGCAACAGTCGTCTAATACCTGAAAGACTAGAAAGCTACTGATAGACCGTAATTTTTGAGCACAACCGCCGGAGTGCTAGTATTTTACACCATTTAGTTGGAGAACGTTTGAGCTCATTTGGTGGGCTAGTAATATTTTATGCCAGTTAGCTGGAGAACTTCAACATTTGAGCAGATGTGCTAAACTTGTAAATTTTTCGACAGTTTGTCACAGGAACGTTGGGTTTGAAAGGTGATATGGTGTGCTGAATGCTTTTGTTATTGTAAGGAACCCTTTGTGTTACCGTGTTAGTTCACAAACATGAAGAATACGTTTTGTTAAAAGAAAATAAAGCAGCTGTTAATTTTCACCACTGACCACAATACTGACTGCAGTTGTTAAGGCATATTAAAGTTAGCAGAATTATATATTATGTGATCGTCCCCTAGACGTCAATTCAGCCAATAAACATTTAAATTAGTCACACATGTGATAAAAACGTTGATAGTAAACACAGGGGGCCACGTACGTTGCACTCGGTAGATAAAAAAAAAACTCCACGCAATGTATAATTGACATACATCACCCGATTCCAGCTGTAAGGTTATACTAACTTCCACCAAAGTTTTGCCATAACAAATACTCAATGAAAATGTATAATTTTCTTACACCGAGATCCATATGGTGACAGATGTTTCATACACATTTTTTTTCGAAGATCCTATAGCACATTACACACTTCGTCTGTCGCAGTTTCAGGCCTCTTCCGCCCAAGTCATGTTTCTAACATTCAGCAATACAGAGCACGCCGAAAAATATTCAAGTTTGCGGAAGCAGTAATCTGGATCAGACTGACGAAACCGATGACTCATCTAATACTGGCATGCACAAAGTACAAGGAAACAGGAACTACTGTACAGGAAACTGGCTGCAAGGAGTTTTCACCTGCCAACAAGAAACGTTATCACCTAAGAGTATAGACGCGATGTAAATAAGTGTAATTTGATAGAAGAATACTTAAAAGAGGAGGATACACAGATTTAAACTTTGTGCTATATGTGCACTAAGTTCGAGCAGTCACATGGAGACAGCCCAGTAGTTGGAAAAATTATACTATACTTTTTTACATGGTGTTAAAATTGAGAACTTACGCTTGTATACATGAAGAAACAAGCCATTACACCTTTGTATAGTTTTTTATATTATCAATTTATATTTGTCTACTAAGATTCAAAGTATTTTGAACGAGGTACTCCACATGAAACCATGCTAAATATAAAATGGTACGTAAGGAGTTGAGGACTATAATGAAATATCCTAAGGAACTTGTATAAAATACAATGTGAGTTTCTTCTATCAGGTTATTTTAACTCAAAGTTTAATGTTAACTGTAAGTAGTTGTAATACTTGCTGCTACAGTCTATGTTACCTAAGGCAACACAAAATAAATAAATAACAAAAAATCTGCGCTACGGTGGCAGACTCGGAGAACGAGGCTGATATTATTTGCACGGCGCATATTTCTCCCTTTGGCAGCTGCACCTAGGGATCGTGGCAAACACGTAGCGTGACAATGCTCTTTAGCCCTGTACGGGATATAAATACCCGATCCGGCTTTCAGTTCAGCAATTAGCAATGCCTGACATTATCAGTAATGGGGAAAGTGTTCTTTATGTAATATATTAAAATTTAATAAGAATTATTTATAAAAATCTTGTACACCTAGATCGCATTTGCATAAGATATTTAAGATAAGATGACTAGGTAGGTATGGCTGTAAGTAAAAAGAATTTAGGTAATGCATATACAGTGAGGTGACAAAAGTCAAACGATGCCTCTCAATATCGTGTCTGATTTTCTTTTGCGTGGCGTAGTGCAGCAACTCAACGTTGCGTGGTCTCAACAAGTCGTAGGAAGTCCCCAGCAGAAATATTGGGCCATAATGCCTCTGCAGCCGTCCGTAGCTCCAAAAGTGTTGCCGGTGCTGGACAAGCTGCACGAATTGACCTCTCAATTATGTCCCATAAATGTCCGGTGGAATTCATGTCGGAGAATCTGGGTGGCTACATCGATCGCTCTAATTTTCCAGAATGTTCTTCAAACTAATCGCCAACATTTGTGGCCAAATTACACGAAGCACTGACTTCCATAAAAACGAATCCCATCAATGGCTGCATATGGTCTTCAAGTAGCCGAACATTACTTTTTCCCATGACTATCAGTCCAGTTGGAATAGACGACCCAATGCATTCCATGAAAACATGACCCACACCGTTCTGGAGCTACCACCAGCTTGCACAGTGCCTTGTTGATAACTTGGGCCCAAAGCTACGTCGGGTCTGGGCCATACACGAACCCTACTATCAGCTCTTACAAAGTGAAATCCGGACTCATCTGATGAGACCACGTTTACCAGTCGTCTTGGCTCCAACCGATATGGTCACGAGCCCAGGACAGACACTGGAGGCGATTCTGTGCTGTTAGCAAAAGCACTCGTGTCGGTCGTCTGCTGCTGTAATACCTTGACGCCTAATTTCGCCGCACTGCCCTAATGGATACGTTCGTCGTGCGTCCCACTCTTATTTTGGCGGTTATTTCAATCAGTGTTGCTTGTCTGTTAGCACTGACAAGCTTAGGCGAACGTCGTTGCTCTCGGTCGTAAAGTGAAGGCCGTCGGCCACTGTGTTGTCCATGGTGAGAGGTAATGCTGAAATTTGGTATACTCGGCACCCTCTTGACATTGTGGATATCGTAATATTTAATTCCCCAACAATTTCCGAAATGGAATATCCGAAGTGTCCAACTACCATTCCGCGTTGAAAGTCTGTTAATTCCCATCCTGCGGTCACATTGACGTCGGAAACCTTTCCACATTATCACCTAGGTACAAATCACAGCTCCGCCAACGCTCTGCCCTTTTATAACTTGTGTACGCGATACTATCGCCATCTATACTCGTATGTGTGCACATCGCTATCCCATGACCTTTGGCACCTGAGTGTACTACATGCGGGTTGAACAACTGGATATTGCCCGCATCTCGTGGTCGTGCGGTAGCGTTCTCGCTTCCCACGCCCGGGTTCCCGGGTTCGATTCCCGGCGGGGTCAGGGATTTTCTCTGCCTCGTGATGGCTGGGTGTTGTGTGATGTCCTTAGGTTAGTTAGGTTTAAGTAGTTCTAAGTTCTAGGGGACTGATGACCATAGATGTTAAGTCCCATAGTGCTCAGAGCCATTTGAACCATTTTTTGAACCAACTGGATATTCTAATAATAAACACCATGCTATGGCCGGCCAGTGTGGTCGAGCGGTTCTAGGCGCTTCAGTCTGCAGCCGCGCGACCGCTACGGTCGCAGGTTCGAGTCCTGCCTCGGGCATGGACGTGTGTGATGTCCTTAAGTTAGTTAGGTTTAAGTAGTTCTAAGTTCTAGGGGTCTGATGACCGCAGATGTTAAGTCCCATAGTGCTCAGAGCCATTTGAACCATGCAATGACATACGTTCGTGGCGAAAGCAACATGAATAACAAAAATTTTGAAGCTACAGCAACAATAAGACTGAGGTAATCTACTTTCTGCACTCTTACGAGACTCGACATATCAGCATTTTATTTCGCTACTTGATGTAAAGATGGGTATTTTATGTTTTGTAATTGACTACTACTCTATGAAGCAGAGTGTTAATTCTTTCTCAATTTTTGTGTCCTTGCAGAACAGCTTTCCTGACTGATCTTGCTATTTATACAATTGCAAGTTAATGACTGATGTCATTTATTCTGACAGAGCCAGTATGTTCGACCTGCGTCTCTTAAAAGAATAGTGTGCAGCCTGACTGAGTTTTGTTGTTGCTATTAACTTCAAAATTTTTCATATTGATATTGCTGTCTACACGAACTCATGTTACAGCATGATGATTATTGCTGGTATTTACAGTTCGTGTTCAATCAGCACTTAGTATATGCATGACATGAAGATAGTTGTTACTCGTACTTACAACCGTAATTGCCTAGACATTTTAATTATCGTATGTAAATGTGGTATAGAAATTAAAAGGTTTTTACGAAAAAATTGCGATTTTATATGTTCGTTTCCCATCACAGAAGCCTTCGCTACACCGATTGTAGCCGGGCGGTGTGGCCGAGTGGTTCTAGGCGCTTCAGTCTGGAACCGCGCGACCTCTACGGTCGCAGGGTCGAATCCTGCCTTGGGCATGGATGTGTGTGATGTCCTTAGGTTAGTTAGGTTTAGGTAGTTCTAAGTTCTAGGGGACTGATGACCTGCCGGCCGCGGTGGTCTAGCGGTTCTGGCGCTGCAGTCCGGAACCGCGGAACTGCTACGGTCGCAGGTTGGAATCCTGCCTCGTGCATGGGTGTGTGTGATGTGCTTAGGTTAGTTAGGTTTAAGTAGTTCTAAGTTCTAGGGGACTTATGACCTAAGATGTTGAGTCCCATAGTGCTCAGAGCCATTTTTTGAACTGATGACCTCAGAGGTTAGGTCCCATAGTGCTCAGAGCCATACACCGATTGTCGTATGCAACTGTTTCCTTGCTTTTCGAGATCTGGTCTTTGCTTTGGAACAATGATTGTTTGTTGTGTGGGACTATTCTCGTTTTGTTCGTAGATAGTGCTCTGAGTTCAACGTTACTTGCAGTCGTGACGTTCGGTCTTTGTGGCATTTTCGGCTATCGGCTTAGCATCACTCTTGATCTCCACACACTTCGTAGCTCCGTTTTGCCTAGTAAGAGTCACGCAACGACTTAATATGAGAAGTTTCAGACCCCCTCACAACTATTTCAACGGCTGAAAAAGGACATGATACTTTAGACTTTAGTAAAACATATCGGAACGTCCATTTCAACAGCGAGTACAAAACAAAACTATTTTAAAAAGGCGCGCGGACTGAACTATACTGCAGATTATGTTGAAACTTCAGTTAATGTATTACAACATGTACCAACGTACCAAAATCAAAAGTTCATTGATATCACAATTATGTCAGTACAGAACGAAATATTCTCACCCTGCTTTCCTGTACGCTGGTAATCGGCAACGCTTTACATCTGCATCAAGAGGACGGCGGGATGCCCTTCAGTCCCAATGGAACTCTATTTCACGGGAAACATACCTGCTGCTCGTAACGCGAATCTGAAGGACAACAGGTGAGATGACGCAACCGGTGTGAACCACTTTAGTTGTTCGTGTCGCAATGGCTGTAGCAGGGTGCCTTTCCGCGAACGAAGCAATGCTGCACAGCAGTTACCCATAGACAGTGTCTTGTAGATTTAGATCCATGGTAAAACATTTGCAGCCATTCAGTTCAAACAACTTCCAGTCTATACATATCAAAACAAGCTGATATCTCTAGTATGTGTTTCACCTATAAAAGTCCGTAGAACCACGTCGCTTACAGTCGTTCTATGTTTTGAGCATCTCTCAATAGTAGGTTCAGTACGTTTTGAGAAAAGGCAGCTAACTCATATTTCATTGCGACATCTTTTTCATGACTACAATATAGAAACAGTTAAAATTTTCTCTCATAACGTACGAGTATTATATTTTAGTAAAATCGATGCGTCTTTTGACTCAGCCAACGGTGCTAATTAAGAAATGTTTTTCGTTATGTGATAACTTCTTCCAAATACTGCAGGGTAACAATTAACAATAAACTAATGTCTAAAAAACCTGTGTCCACGCGGCATGGTGGGGTTCATCCTCTCAAAATGTCTGGACTGCACGGTTGGTTGGCTCTGAACACTATGGGACTTAACTTCTGAGGTCATCAGTCCCCTAGAACTTGCAACTACTTAAACCTAACTAAACTAAGGATACCACAAACATCCATGCCCGAGGCAGGATTCGAATCTGCGACCGTAGAGGTCGCGCGGTTCCAGACTGTAGCGCCTAGAACCGCTCGGCTACCCCGGCCGGCTTGCCTAAGGTGGTCATTATAGACCAAAGCCCGTAGTCTGATAACAAAAAATTTGTGACCATAGACGTGAAGGAAGGGAAATTTATTCTATAGTCCGGTCACTGTTCAACTCGCGTCCATGTCGCAACTTGTGAATTCTCTTAACAACATTCTTTTTACAGAGGTACTGACGTGTTAGTAGGGGCCAGAAACTGAAAATACTATTTAGCACTCTTTTACCAATATCAATGCACTTCCAATAATATGTTCTATTACTTCACAACCAACACAAAAAATTAAAACGCAAATTTCGTCCATTGTTACTGACTTTTACTCTCAAAATACTTTTTACAGAAATGCTGATCTGCCACTCAGGTCCTGAACTTCGAAATACGAGATACGGCATTCATTGGGGAAAGTGATATTCGCTAGGGAGACTTCAAATGTGGGGTGAAGTGTAAATTAAAAAGTTAAAACAGGTATGGAATCTGGTAGAAGAATTCCTCAAAAACAATAAATACTTATTCAATATTTTAAAATATAAATAACTGATTACAATTTTTTCAAAAAGTGGGCATACAGTATCTCCCCATCGCCCTTGGTATTTCCAGAGTTAATTATACCATTTTTTTTTATTATTTCTTTTTCATTTTGAGGCACCAGTCTTCGGAGTGATTTGATGTGGCCCGACACAAATTCCTCTCCTTTGACAACCTCTTCATCTCAGAATAGCATTTGGAACCTGTGTCATCAGTTATTTGCGGGACCTATTCCAATCTTTGTCTTCCTCTACCGGTTTTACTCTCTCCAGCTCCCTCTAGTATCATGGAAGTTACTTCGCGCTGTCTTAACAAATTTCCTACCACACCGTCCCTCCTTTTTGTCAGTGTTTTCCATACACTCCTTTCCTCGCCGATTCGGCGGAGAACCACCGCACTCCTTATCTTATCAGTCCACCTAATTTTCAACATTCTTCTGTAGCATCACATCTCGATCTTCTTTTCCTGTTTTCCCACAATTCATGCTCAATTATCATATAATGCTGTGTTTCAAACGCACAGTCTCAGAAATTTCTTCCGTAAATTAAGACCTATGTTTGATACTAATAAACTTCTGTTGGCCAGAAATTCTCTTTTTGCCAGTGCTAGTCAGTTTTTATGTATTAGTCTTTCCGTCATGGTTTATTTTTCTGCCCAGGGACCGGAATTCCTTAACTTTATCTTCTTCGTGGTTACCCATTCTGATATTAAGTTTCTCGCTGTTCTCAGTTTCTGCTACTTCTCATTATTTTCGTTTTTATGTGTAAGATAACAATAATAATTTCGTGTGGCTCACTGGCCTGGTGCAAGTCTTTCAATTGCACGTGACTTCGGCAATTTATGTGTCGCTAACCTACCCCAGTTATCCAGCCGAAGAAACGGGATCTACAGTTTGATTTGGAATCCGAACTGTGTGTTGTTTCTGGCGACTCCTCACGTCCCTGAGAGGTGAAGGCTACATTGAAACAAAGACTTCGAAACCCATGGTCCGCCCCAGATTCAATCCCGAACGTTCGCTTTAATGCTAAACCACCAGTCAGAAGTGTATGTAGCTAGTTCAGTTACAGGTGTCATGTGATTTTGTATCAAAATATATGAAATATGTGGCCATATCTTTTGATGGCATTGACTTAGAAGCTTAAATTATTTATGCCACTTAGGGACCATAGTATTTGACATAAATTTCAATTCTACCCTTTCCCGAAAAAAAGGGACTTAACACATAAACAGACAACATATGGCAAAAAAATTTTATGTGACATTATTACTAATTAACAATTTTCGGATTTTTCCTTTATTTTTACTGTGAAACCTTGGTTGTAACTGAATATCGTGATTTTATGTCAATGGGACGTACTCTGTAGGTTTTGATGAGTAAAATGAAAATGAGCATGAACAGTCACAAGCGCAAGAAAGTTTTTTTTTATGAGGTCACCGGTTTCGGTCTGTTTTAGACCATCTTCAGACCTACTACCATGATGGCAGACGTTGGATGCGAACGGAGCAGGCTCCACGAGCAATTAGCGTTCGTGGAGTCCTGTAGCACCTGCTCCGTTCACAGCCACCGTCTACCATCTGGCGTGAGATCTGAAGATGGTGTAAAACAGACTGAAACCAGTAACATCATAAAAAAAGAAGTTTGTTGCGATTATGACTGTTCATTTTCATTTTTAGGTAATAAAAAATCGCAGAGAAATTTTCTCAAAAATTAATTTTTTGACGAGATACTTCGTATCGCAATATTTGACATAAATGGCCATATCATTTGACTGATTTGACGTAGAAATTTAAACTTCTTACATAACCAAATGGCCACAGAACTTAGTCAGCGACGTCAATTTCCATCCTTCCTTGAGTAAAAGGGGTTGGTTGGTTGGTTGGGGAAGGAGACCAGACAGCGTGGCCATCGGTCTCATCGGATTAGGGAAGGATTGGGAAGGAAGTCGGCCGTGCCCTTTCAGAGGAACCATGCCGGCATTTGCCTGGAGTGATTTAGGGAAATCACGGAAAACCTAAATCAGGATGGCCGGACGCGGGATTGAACCGTCGTCCTCCCGAATGCGAGTCCAGTGTCTAACCACTGCGCCACCTCGCTCGGTTAGTAAAAGGGGTCCTACCTGTCTAACAGACAGACGTTTTGCTGTCCAGCGCCATCTGTCGGACATTTTTGAACTTTTGTATTTTTTTGGTTCTAATAAAACCTCATGTAATTCCAAGCAAGTCTGTCAATTTGTACCTCTCTATCTACATTATTCCGTGATTTATTCAGTTTTCAAATTTATACTGACTTTTTGATCACCCGGTATATTACAGGAGCCCGAACAAATAAGAACGTTAGATCGAAGGAATATTATGCGTATCGGTTGATGATTAGACGCGGTCAGGACAACGTCATTCTACGATGTCTTGAGCTCTGTGAACAATTCATGGACGACATGTAAGTGAAGATAGAGAGCGAACGACTACGATACTTGCGATTTAATCAATAAAAGCTGTGTGCGGAAGAATGAATTCACTTGCGAGACGCTACTGGCAACAACGCCGACGCCGCCTAAATCGTTAACTCTCTCATTATACCATCATAGGCAGTCCACGTCATATGCAAGAACATATACAGGATTCTCTGACTTTCGTGCTCAAATATGGACGACCGTGTTTATCACGTTCACATGTAATCCAAAATGGGCAGATATTACATCGTTGCTATTGCCTGGCCAAAATGCAATACATCGTCACGACGTTACAGCACGTGTGTTCAGATAAAAATTAAAATCTTTAATAAGTTTTATTACGAAATTACATGTATTCTGTCCCACACGTTGCTGGATGTATTCGGTTGAATGGAAAAAGCGGGAATTAACTTATACACACATTTTGGTTTGGTTAATGGACAAAATCCGTCCTGAAGAAATCGATAGTAAAATTTCTGCGGAAATTCCAGATCCGTCCACTGATCGATTGCTGTTTGATATTGTTAAAGCAATCATGGTTCATGGCCCATTCAGTAATCTGAATCGTTCATCACCTTGCATGGCAGGTGGAAAATGTACCAAAAGTTTTCCTAAAAATTTCACTAACGATGCCATCACAAATGTTGAAAGATATCCAAATATCGTCGAAGTAATCCCTATAATGGCGGACAGATTTTTATTAATACTATCAGAAACACAGACATTGACATTGACAATCGTTCGGTGGTGCCATATTCGCCTCTGCTGAGCAAAACATTCGATACTCATATTAATGTCCAGTTCTGCAGTCCAGTGAAGAGCTTCAAATACATTTGCAAATTTTGACGTCTTCTGGCAAGACATTTACGAAATTTTTCCAATATATAAAAAATAATAAAAATAAACATTTATCTGTGTTATTATTATTATTTCATTACTGTATGAAAGGGTGTAGATTATGTATAAAAGGAAATAACAATTTTTCATTGTCAAGTTTGTGCAATATTTATGTATCTATATTTCACAAATAACGTCTGTGGTCGGTGAATGTATGTATCGAAGCAACAATGATAATTTAAAAAAATTACAAAGATGCATATTAAATTGCCTATAAATAGTGGAGTTTAAAACATTACTGTCTCTATCTTCTTGTAGCCGTTAAAGTTGTAAGAGCCTGTGACGCTCGCTTGTATGCTTAGGTAGCCTTCGTTTGTCCTTTGATCGAGAAAGACGCCATTGGAGGATGATATTTGTAAAAGGTGTGTACTTTCAATTTATGTTGATTGTTTGAACATAGAAATTGTAAAATTATTACCTGTAATAATTTCTTGCTAGCTTTCCCAAGATTTCATTCCACATTCTTAGCCCTTTTCAGCATATTAGGAATTTTTCATGGCGCAGAGCCGTGCAGCGATCGCGGAAACCGCTGCCGCGGCAAATTCAAATTAAATTGAATGAAAGCAGTTTTCCCGCAATATAGCGGGCAGGTAACGGTACATTAAAATTATCTCTTTCAGCTTCCTGGAGACTTCAGAGGGAAATTGTGGATTTGATTATGTCAGTTTCAGGTGGACATGGGCAGCTGCTATTACGTTATAAGTTACGTAAATAATTCACGAGTGATAAAATTTTACTTGTATCTCATCAAAGACTGCTGCGCAAAACCTGAAGCTTTAGTTGCTATTAAGGATCTTCCAGTCATCAACAGTCCAATGTCGGTGTTGACGAGCCCAGGCGAGGCGGAAAGCTTTATGTCGTGCAGTCATCAAAGGAACACGAGTGGGCCTTCGACTCCAAAAGCCCATATCGATGATGTTTCGTCGAATAGTTCGCACGTTGACACTCGTTGATGGCTCAACATTGAAATCTGCTGAAATTTGCGGAAGGGTTGCACTTCTGTCACGTTGAACGATTCCCCTCAGTCGTCGCTGCTCCCGTTCTTGCAGTCTCTTTCTCCGGCCACAACGATGTCAGAGGTTTGATGTTTTACCGGATTCCTGATATTCACGGTTCACTCGTGGAATTGTCTAACGGGAAAATCCCCATTTCATCGCTACATTGGGAGATGCTATTTCCCATCGCTCGTGGGCCTACTGTAACACTCAAATTTTGATAACCTGCCACTACAGCAGCAGTAACCGATCTAACAACTGTGGCAGACTGTTGTCGTATGTAGGCGTTGCCGACCGTAGCGTCGTATTCTGCCTGTTTATATACAGGGTGAGTCACCTAACGTTACCGCTGGATATATTTCGTAAACCACATCAAATACTGACGAATCGATTCCACAGACCGAACCTGAGGGGCTAGTGTAATTGGTTAATACAAACCAAACAAAAATGCACGGAAGTATGTTTTTTAACACAAACCTACGTTTTTTTAAATGGAACCCCGTTAGTTTTGTTAGTACATCTGAATATATAAACAAATACGTAATCAGTGCCGTTTGTTGCATTGTAAAATGTTAA
Organism: Schistocerca cancellata; assembly: GCF_023864275.1. NCBI lineage: Eukaryota > Metazoa > Arthropoda > Insecta > Orthoptera > Acrididae > Schistocerca > Schistocerca cancellata. The sequence goes on along the minus strand of NC_064630.1, from coordinate 612,575,661 downwards.
TTACATCCGGAGATATTGTAACCTAAAGTTGACGCTTGAGTACCACTCCTCCGCTGTTCGATCGTGTGTATCGGAGAGCACCGAATTACGTAGGGATCCAAAGGGAACGGTGATGGACCTTAGGTACACAGGAGACTGGAACAGCACATTACGTCCACATACTAACGCCTTTTTACTGGTCTTTTTCACTGACGCACATGTACATTACCATGAAGGGTGAGGTAAACGTACACACGTGGTTTCCGTTTTCAATTGCGGAGTGCAATAGAGTGTGTCCCGACATGTCAGGCCAATAGATGTTCAATGTGGTGGCCATCATTTGCTGCACACAATTGCAATCTCTGGCGTAATGAATGTCGTACACGCCACAGTACATCTGGTGTAATGTCGCCGCAGGCTGCCACAATACGTTGTTTCATATCCTCTGTGGTTGTAGGCACATCACGGTACACGTTCTCTTTTAACGTACCCCACAGAAAGAAGTCCAGAGGTGTAAGATCAGGAGAAGGGGCTGGCCAATTTATGCGTCCTCCATGTCCTATGAAACGCCCGTCGAACATCCTGTCAAGGGTCTGCCTAGTGTTAATTGCCGAATGTGCAGGTGCACCATCATGCTGATAACACATACGTCGACGCGTTTCCAGTGGGACACACTCTATTCCACTTCGTAACTGAAAACGGAAACCACGTGCGTACGTTTACCTCACCCCTCATGGTAATGTACATGTGCGTCAGTGAAAAAGACCAATAAAAAGGTGTTAGCATGTGGACGTAATGTGCTGTTCCAGTCTCCTGTGTACCTAAGGTCCATCACCGTTCCCTTTGGATCCCTACGTAATTCGGTGCTCTCCGATACACACGATCGAACAGCGGAGGAGTGGTACTCAAGCGTCAACTTTAGGTTACAATATCTCCGGATGTAATTAACATTTTACAATGCAACAAATGGCACTGATTACGTATTTGTTTATATATTCAGATGTACTAACAAAAATAACGGGGTTCCATTTAAAAAAACGTAGGTTTGTGTTAAAAAACATACTTCCGCGCATTTTTGTATGGTTTGTATTAACCAATTACACTAGCCCCTCTCCTCACGTTCGGTCTGTGGAATCGATTCGTCAGTATTTGATGTGCTTTACGAAATACACTCCTGGAAATTGAAATAAGAACACCGTGAATTCATTGTCCCAGGAAGGGGAAACTTTATTGACACATTCCTGGCGTCAGATACATCACATGATCACACTGACAGAACCACAGGCACATAGACACAGGCAACAGAGCATGCATAATGTCGGCACTAGTACAGTGTATATCCACCTTTCGCAGCAATGCAGGCTGCTATTCTCCCATGGAGACGATCGTAGAGATGCTGGATGTAGTCCTGTGGAACGGCTTGCCATGCCATTTCCACCTGGCGCCTCAGTTGGACCAGCGTTCGTGCTGGACGTGCAGACCGCGTGAGACGACGCTTCATCCAGTCCCAAACATGCTCAATGGGGGACAGATCCGGAGATCTTGCTGGCCAGGGTAGTTGACTTACACCTTCTAGAGCATGTTGGGTGGCACGGGATACATGCGGACGTGCATTGTCCTGTTGGAACAGCAAGTTCCCTTGCCGGTCTAGGAATGGTAGAACGATGGGTTCGATGACGGTTTGGATGTACCGTGCACTATTCAGTGTCCCCTCGACGATCACCAGTGGTGTACGGCCAGTGTAGGAGATCGCTCCCCACACCATGATGCCCGGTGTTGGCCCTGTGTGCCTCGGTCGTATGCAGTCCTGATTGTGGCGCTCACCTGCACGGCGCCAAACACGCATACGACCATCATTGGCACCAAGGCAGAAGCGACTCTCATCGCTGAAGACGACACGTCTCCATTCGTCCCTCCATTCACGCCTGTCGCGACACCACTGGAGGCGGGCTGCACGATGTTGGGGCGTGAGCGGAAGACGGCCTAACGGTGTGCGGGACCGTAGCCCAGCTTCATGGAGACGGTTGCGAATGGTTCTCGCCGATACCCCAGGAGCAACAGTGTCCCTAATTTGCTGGGAAGTGGCGGTGCGGTCCCCTACGGCACTGCCTAGGATCCTACGGTCTTGGCGTGCATCCGTGCGTCGCTGCGGTCCGGTCCCAGGTCGACGGGCACGTGCACCTTCCACCGACCACTGGCGACAACATCGATGTACTGTGGAGACCTCACGCCCCACGTGTTGAGCAATTCGGCGGTACGTCCACCCGGCCTCCCGCATGCCCACTATACGCCCTAGCTCAAAGTCTGTCAACTGCACATACGGTTCACGTCCACGCTGTCGCGGCATGCTACCAGTGTTAAAGACTGCGATGGAGCTCCGTATGCCACGGCAAACTGGCTGACACTGACGGCGGCGGTGCACAAATGCTGCGCAGCTAGCGCCATTCGACGGCCAACACCACGGTTCCTGGTGTGTCCGCTGTGCCGTGCGTGTGATCATTGCTTGTACAGCCCTCTCGCAGTGTCCGGAGCAAGTATGGTGGGTCTGACACACCGGTGTCAATGTGTTCTTTTTTCCATTTCCAGGAGTGTATATCCAGTGGTAACGTTAGGTGACTCACCCTGGGCCGGCCGCTGTGGCCGTGCGGTTCTGGCGCTGCAGTCCGCAACCGCAGGACTGCTACGGTCGCAGGTTCGAATCCTGCCTCGGGCATGGGTGTGTGTGATGTCCTTAGGTTAGTTAGGTTTAAGTAGTTCTAAGTTCTAGGGGACTTATGACCTAAGATGTTGAGTCCCATAGTGCTCAGAGCCATTTGAACCATTTGACTCACCCTGTATATACCGTTGCTCGGCGGATGCAGTTTTAGTGTCAGTTGTTCTCATAGCGTAGATGATAGCGAACGAGACTGCTCACCGTTTGCCTGGATTTCGATGCTTACTACTGTTCCTTGTAAAATTTTATATCACTCTCTTGTTCGGTTCAGGAAACCAAAAGAAGAACACGTTTATCGACACCGTCTATGGGCCGCTTGAATTTGCGCGAGCAATGGCCTGAGTGGCTAATTTCAATGCTAATTAATTCAGAAAGGGTGCTAGGCATCGATTTTTTCTGAACAATTATTTCTCATTACAACCCATCCTGCAACACCCTTTCAAGTTTTTCAGACTTTTTCCGACCAACTTGTATTAGGAAAGATTATAAGGCAGGCTTCTCCTTTTGCAATCATATTTGCATGTTGGTTGTTTGCAAGAAGGTGAAATGTCTACCACAAATTGTCGGTACTCGAAAGGGGCAGAACTGTCGTCGACAATGCATTACATACTTCCATAGTTTGCTGCTCTCTTTGCTCAGCGTCTCACTACAAGAACGCGAATATGGAATGGAAATGACCTGGAGTGCCCAACTCAACATATTACAGGGCAACAATAGCAACACATTACTAGTAGTGACAGGACAGCCATGTTGGACGCTCGACCGAGCAGGATTGAACAAAAATGTCACATAACGTGCGTTAGGAAATGGGTTTGTTTGTAGCAAAAAAATTAACCGCACAGACACTGCGATGACCTCCGGAGCATTATTGTCCGTCAGCACGGCGAGACCATTGCTGCGGGATCCATTGACGCAGTGCCGTAGAACTACGTCTGAACTATATCGTTGGACACGAAAATGGCGGCACGCATTTTTTCGGTCTAGTTCCGGTTCTGTGCGAGGCACCAAGAAGGTCGTACGCATGTGTGGAGCCACAAGAAGAAGAACAGTTGCCAGATTACTTGTGAAATGACCTGCGTCACATATTCACATAGAGGAAATGGCGTTTTGTGGTGCATATGAAGTAAAACACTAACCAAAACGGCCTTGCTGTTTTGGTACTGCGAACGGCTGCAAGCAAGGGGAAACTACAGCCGTAATTTTTCCCGAGGGCATGCAGCTTTACTGTATGATTAAATGATGATGGCGTCCTCTTGCGTAAAATATTCCGGAGGTAAAATAGTCCCCCATTCGGATCTCCGGGCGGGGACTATTCAAGAGGCCATCGTTATCAGGAGAAAGAAAATTGGCATTCTACGGATCGGAGCGTGGAATGTTAGATCCCTTAATCGGGCAGGTAGGTTAGAAAAATTAAAAAGGGAAATGGATAGGTTAAAGCTAGATATAGTGGGAATTAGTGAAGTTCGGTGGCAGGAGGAACAAGACTTTTGGTCAGGTGAATACAAGGTTATAAATACAAGCTAAGGGTAAGCTACCACAAACAGCATAGTGAACACATTATTATGGCCAAGATAGACACGAAGCCCAGGCCTACTACAGTAGTACAAGTTTATATGCCAACTAGCTCTGCAGATGATGAAGAAATTGATGAAATGTATGATGAGATAAAAGAAATTATTCAGGTAGTGAAGGGAGACGAAAATTTAATAGTCATGGGTAACTGGAATTCGACAGTAGGAAAAGGGAGAGAAGGAAACATAGTGGGTGAATACGGATTGGGGGAGAGGAACGAAAGAGAAATCCGTCTGGTAGAATTTTGCACAGAGCATAACTTAATCATAGCTAACACTTGGTTCAAGAATCATAAAAGAATGTTGTCTATATGGAAGAACCCTGGAGATACTAAAAGGTTTCAGATAGATTATATAATGGTAAGATAGAGATTTAGGAACCAGATTTTAAATTGTAAGACATTTCCAGGGGCAGATGTGGACTCTGACCACAATCTATTGGCTATGAACTGTACATTAAAACTGAAGAAACTGCAAAAAGTTGGAAATTTAAGGAGATGGGACCTGGATAAACTGAAAGAACCAGAGGTTCTACGGAGAGCATAAGGGGACAATTGACAGCAATGGGGGAAGAAATACAGTAGAAGATGAATGGGTAGCTTTGAGGAATGAAATAGTGAAGGCAGCAGAGGAGCGAGTAGGTAAAAATACGAGGGCTAGTAGAAATCCTTGGATAACACAGGAGATACTGAATATAATTGATGAAAGGAGAAAATACAAAAATGCAGCAAGTGAAGCAGGCAAAAAGGAATACAAACGTCTCAAAAATGAGATCGACAGGAAGTGCAGAATGGCTAAGTAGGGATAACTAGAGGGGGATGACTAGAGGACAAATGTAAGTATGTAGAGGCTTATCTCATGAGGGGTAAGATAGATACTGCCTACGGGAAAATTAAAGAGACCTTTGGAGAAAAGAGAACTGTGGTGTCACCGCCAGACACCACACTTGCTAGGTGGTAGCCTTTAAATCGGCCGCGGTCCGCTATTATACGACGGACCCGCGTGTCGCCACTGTCAGTGATTGCAGACCGAGCGCCGCCACACGGCAGGTCTAGAGACACGTCCTAGCACTCGCCCCAGTTGTACAGCCGACTTTGCTAGCAATGGTTCACTGAGAAATTACGCTCTCATTTGCCGAGACGATAGTTAGCATAGCCTTCAGCTACGTCATTTGCTACGACCTAGCAAGGCGCCATTATCATTTGCTATTTATCATGTGATGCATGTACTGTCAGACCGATGTTCACCAATTATGGATTAAAGTTAAGTGTTCCAACAGCTACGACCTTTTTTGCTAAAGTCTAACTTCCTTAAATGCTCCAGACCTCACGCCACCCTGCGTGAGCTTAAACGCGTGCCTTTCGGCTTCCTCCTCCTAGTGGCTTGGTTGTCTTGCCAAGTCACAACAAGAACTACTTGCATGAATATCAAGAGCTCAGATGGGAACCCAGTTCTAAGCACAGAAGGGAAAGCAGAAAGGTGGAAGGAGTATATAGAGGGTCTATACAGGGGCGATGTTCGAGGACAATATTATGGAAATGGAAGAGGAGGTAGATGAAGATGAAATGGGAGATATGATACTGCGTGAAGAGTTTGACAGAGCACTGAAAGACCTAAGTCGAAACAAGGCCCCGGGAGTAGACAACATTCCATTAGAACTACTGACAGCCTTGGGAGAGCCAGTCCTGACAAAACTCTACCATCTGGTGAGCAAGATGCATGAGACAGGCGAAATTCCCTCAGACTTCAAGAAGAATATAATAATCCCAATCCCAAAGAAAGCAGTTGTTGACAGATGCGAAAATTACCGAACTATCAGTTTAATAAGTCACAGCTGCAAAATACTAACGCGAATTCTTTGCAGACGAATGGAAAAACTGGTAGAAGCCGACCTCGGGGAATCTGTTTGGAATCCGTAGAAATGTAGGAATACGTGAGACAATACTGACCCTACGACTTATCTTAGAAGAAAGATTAACGAAAGGCAAACCCACGTTTCTAGCATTTGCAGACTTAGAGAAAGCTTTTGACAAAGTTGACTGGAATACTCTCTTTCAAATTCTGAAGGTGGCAGTGGTAAAATACAGGGAGCGAAAGGCTATTTACAGTTTGTACAGAAAGCAGATGGCAGTTATAAGAGTCGAGGGACATGAAAGGGAAGCAGTGGTTGGGAAGGGAGTGAGACAGGGTTCCAGCCTCTCCCCGATGATATTCAATCTGTATATTGAGCAAGCGGTAAAGGAAACGAAAGGAAAGTTCGGAGTAGGTATTAAAGTCCTTGGAGAAGAAATAAAAACTTTGCGGTTCGCCGATGACATTGTAATTCTGTCACAGACAGCAAAGGACTTGGAAGAGCAGTTCAACGGAATGGACAGTGTCTTGAAATTGGGGTGTAAGATGAACATCAACAAAAGCAAAACAAGGATAATCGAATGCTGTCGAATTAAGTCGGGTGATGCTGAGGGAATTAGATTAGGAAATGAGACACTTAAAGTAGTAAAGAAGTTTGGTATTTGGGGAGCAAAATAACTGTGATGGTCAAAGTAGAGAGGATATAAAATGTTGACTGGCAATGGCAAGGAAAGCGTTTCTGAAGAAGAGATATTTTTTAACACCGAGTATTGATTTAAGTGTCAGGAAGTCGTTTCTGAAAGTATTTGTATGGAGTGTAGCCATGTATGTAAGTGGAACATGGACGATAAATAGTTTAGACAAGAAGATAATAGAAGCTTTTGAAATGTGGTGTTACAGAAGAATGCTGAAGATTAGATGGGTAGATTACATATCTAATGAGGTGTTGAATGGAATTGGGGAGAAGAGCAGTTTGTGGCAAAACTTGACTAGAAGAAGGGATCGGTTGGTAAGACATGTTCTGAGGCATCAAGGGATCACCAATTTAGTACTTGACAGCAGCATGGAGGGTAAAAATCGTGGAGGGAGACCAAGAGATGAATACACGAAGCAGATTCAGAAGGATGTAGGCTGCAGTAGGCACTGGGAGATGAAGAGGCTTGCACAGGATAGAGTAGCATGGACAGCAGCATCAACCAGTCTCAGGACTGAAGACCACCACAACAACAACAACATGAAGTAAAAAATTTACTGAATTTCTGGAGAAGTTTCCTGATATCACCTTAACGGATTTCAGACTTATCTTCGAAGGCAAGGATTGAATATTGTGGGAGGCTGAAACAATTCGTCTTTGGGAAAGCTGCCTACCCGTACCAATTCAAGCTATTTGATGTGGAAAACGTAAAATATGCTACAAGGAAAACAGGTAATACATAGTTCAATTCCACTCGTTGAGCACTTCCTTTAGAGCCATAACTGCTGGAGCACATAGCTGCATTATGTACTAAATTACGCAACCAGTATGCCCTCCAGTTGATTTATAGATAGAATCACGTATTCTGCGTGTTACGCTGTGTCTGTACAACAAGCAAAATCTGTTTACTTGGTATATTTCGTTCCGTTCTACTTCTATTATCCACCAGTGTAACTGCAATGGCTATTGGTTTCACTGCCAAGATACGAACTGGCTACCTATAGTAGAACACCACATCAACGTGACGAGTCCGCGTGAGTAGGGCTCGTCTACATCACTCTCTACGCACGCACACGAGGAAGTACGCGGCTGGCAGTTTACTCACTCGGTATCACGCGGCGGTCATACACGGAGTGACGAGCAACAGTAGCGTGGCCTTCCCACGTGGGTAACGAAACGCAGACACTATCTATACAGCGTCGACACGACGTAGCGGCAGTGACGAGTGCGGCGAGTGTTCAGATGCATTTAGAATTAGAATTTCTTTTTCGCTGTGATTTTCCATGTCTTCTATGGAGAAGGTGTATGCCGTATACCTGGGATCGTATAATGAAAATTAAAGTGAAAACCGACTATTGACTGTTATTGAAGTTATTGCTTAAGTTACTGAACTGTATATTTCCGGGAAATAATAACTGACGAATTAATGCTCACTTTCAGTCAGTTGCTAAAATTGCACTGACATTTCGACGCATTTTGAACACAACAAATTAAAAATATTTGCAGTGAGGAATGTGACAACAGACTGTAATTACCAACTTTGTGTATAATTAACAAAAAACTACCATTCAGCTACACCATAAACTTCCATGAGTAAGTTAAACAAATGAATTAGTAGGACCAGTTACATTTCTTTATACGAACAGAAAGGGAAATGAAGCGTAAGCAGCAGTGGTTAAAAGGTATGGGTATTACTCGAATAGATTTCTCTCTGAATATTTATTCGAATATATAGATCACTCGAAGAAATTTATTCACCAATAAATTATCTGCACATTAAATAACGAACAGCGCATAATGCCGCCCTAATTTCTTTGTTTACTTCCTGTACAGAATTAGTACTTATCCTTTGGCTCAGAGCAGTTTCCGTTTGATATATGATTTATTAATGGTTTGTCCAGAAATGTGCCTTTGTGGATCAATGGCTTAAGTTCCATTCTAAAAAACTTAGACTTGGGGTTCGATCCCTAGTTGGTCGTACGATTTTCTCTGTTCTTATCGGTTCTTTCACCTACAACAATGACAATAATGCCAAAAGAGTTTCACCTATTAAGGGGTACGTGTTTAAATGTAGATCCCCTCTAACTGGCTGCATAAGTCTGCTCAGACGGGGGAGGAAGTCAAGGGAACACCACCATGTCTAACAAAGCACTGAAGTGGTGAAATCATCCTTCATGCTGAGCACAGTTTTACTTGACTCGCAATGTAACAAATGAAACATAATAATGATTATAGGCGATCGGCTTCAGCAATTTGGGCTCTAACGCACTGTGCAGCCTCAATGTTGGGCAGCCAATTTAGTCAGCTAGCTGACGGTCGGTTGTCACAGATCAGGCGTGCGAGTTGGATGTGGAATATGTTATGTTTTTTCTCTCATAACAAACGTACGTTACTTTTAATTACAAAAATTATTTTTCCGTTGCTTTACTTGCTTTATGTGCTGCGTATTATAAACTCGTTTACAAAGATGGTGGAGAGTATGGAAAATATACTGAGTCAACTATTTTTATGCAATCAGTTTGGCATGAAAATCTTATTAGTAAAAATTTACGAATATCAGAGAAAAGGCTCATATCAAACAATGGACTACCGATGGCGTGCCGCATTGTCGGAGACGACGTATGTGGTATATCTGAAAATTTAATGCGTCCATATGGAGGAAGGAGCTTAACAAACAACAAAAGAATCTGTAAAAACCGACCTTCTGGGACTAGGAGGCTTATAGAATGCACTTCTGGTACTCTGGCGAATAAATAGAGAACGGAGAATTTTTCATCGCCCAGTGGATGTTCGAGAAGAACCTGCAATTGGCCTATTAAATGCATGCTGTGATTTACAAAATAATGCGCCAGAAAGATATGGCTATAAATTTGAAGATATATTGTACGTCCTTCCAGAACTGGAAAATCCCCCAGGTCCTACAAGCTGTCGAAAGTCATCATGAAATTTGTTCCAGGATACAAGTAAGGCCTGGCTGCTTCGGCGTTGCCAAAATTTTAGCGTTACTGGATCGCATAACTGCATCGAAATTATCTTCCATTTCTTTAAGGTATACCTAAAATCTACAATATGAAATCCGTTTTTGGGTGTTTGTCCTGGACTTCTTCTTGCAGGTGGCCTTTCTAACGGCTTCCAGGGGCAAGAGAAAGTTCATTTTGAGTATTTCCCTTAATTATTAACGGAGTTTAAAAATTTAACATGTTATCATAATCTACTTATTAAGGTAGGTTAAACTTGACACGATAAGTATTGGAATTAGAAACTAATTATTTGTCTTGAAGCTGACGCCACTCAGATATTCCATCTTTGTATAACACTTCGCGACTTACAACGAACTTCACTTATAACTTCAAAACTTACCTACAATTGTCCTCGCTGGCAGTCCCAACATAGTAGGGGAAGGAAAAAAGTTCATCGCTTAATACATCTTCGCTGTTCATGTGATCAAACTTCAGCATATGCGATAACGTTTTAACTTTTTCCTTCTTTACTTGTGATGCCACACACTTTGCAGACAATATCTACACGTGTCGTTGAACGAATCTGCAAAATTACATCGGCACATATCGTAGCTTAGTGTGATGTGACGTGATAGACACATACACGAATCAAAAACCAGCTTCTGCTTACATTGGCGTGCAGTAAAACTTCAACATCAGGCGTCACATATTAATTTATCACTTCTTTACTACTAACGCCATTTGCAACGTATTAACATCTGTATATACCACTGAATGCTCCAGCAACATAATATCACTGAACAGGAAATAGTTCAGGAGATATGAAGTTAGAAATAATGAGATGTGTCAAAAGCGCACTTTTGCTTAAAATTGATCGCAAATTTCGTATCCTGCAATCGACCAGTATTTCGTAATGGAAGCACACTTAACGACTTAAAACAAATTTTAAGCATGATTTCAGTCACTTTGCTCACTTACATGCAGCGTGAAGCCAGCTGGATATTGCAGGGGCCTAGTGCGGCTAGTACTAAGTGTGTCATTTTTTTATTAGTCGCCGCAGAAGTCCAATCTAGTACTTTACAGCACTTCCACTACCGACTCATTCCCTTTCAACTGTCTACACATCTACCTATACGTCTCCCTCTCCCACTGCTAACACGGCGAAAGATCTCTACGTAAGTTGCCAATGCTGAGAATACAGCTGACAAGAACTCTTCAACAACTTTTTTAGATTGTCAACACTTTCGGATATGCCTGTCTCCTTTATATAATTACGAAATTCGTGGCTACAAAATGAGTGAACCAAGCAAGAATTCAGTGGTTCCTAACGATTTACATCACCAGACTTTTAAAGTCTCCTAAAACGTTTATGGAAAACCGCTGGACTTCGAAAGTCATCAAAGAATTTTAGGATTAAGTATGAATAAGCTTGCCATTATATGGAGTAGTTTTTCGATCCGACATTCGTCTACGCAATTATGTAGAGCTCTAAGATTCAAAAATTTCGGAAGAGACACAGGGTTCGAATATATAAAAGACTTCGTAATATTGCAGCGAACTTGCAATTTGTGTATAGTGAAAGCGTCAAGAGCTGATGGGAAGACGTTTTTCACATTTTTATACGAAGTGTAATTATTGCAGCAGAAATAAGCAACGTAGGCTAACGACAAACGTCGATCATATAATAGCCAAAGAAATGTCAAAGAAATCGGGTCACCAGCTTTGAATCACATTATGACGTAAAAAGAAGATTTTATTTGGAATGTTATTTTGCAAGTGAAGTTAAAATAGGATCACAACGAATTATTTGCCATAAACTACAGTGGAGCTGATGATCTCTCGGTCTTTGCTGAAGAAGACTGTGATCTGAAAGTTATACATCGAAGCCATGTTTAAAGACGAATCCAGGAGTGTACTGCATGTGTAGAACGTATTTTCTTCAGTCACAATGGTAAATACCCATAATTCAAATAAAGTTTCTGATGAAACATTAGGGAAAAAAATGATTAGCTCTGAAAACTGACTTAAAATAAACGAAAAGTACATTATTTTGTTCAATAAACGGCATACAATTGGACCAATAATTTCAATAAGTTTTAAGATTTATCCATTATTCTTAACATGTTTTATTCGCAGATCACGAATAAGTGCTTTTATTCACGTAAGTGAATAATGTTTCGAATAATATTTGTTATTCACTAATAGCGAATAGCAATTTATATTTGTACTTGCTATTCGTCATTTGAATAAATTTCGCCCACGTCTGATACTAAGCAAGCGCATCACGCATGTGCACACCCAAAATTCGCAGCGTACGTGAAAGTGAATGCAAGCACGCGAAACCCACATGGCTCTGGACAAGATCACAAGCGCCTGCGCCAGCTGCATGGCCGGTGTACAATGTACATGTGCTCACGCGGCTATCATCAGCACCGCTGATCTTACGCAGTTTGTGCCAACGTTAGCGAACCGTATCTGCGCACTCGCACGCACGCTGCACGAGCGCGTGGGCCACGGCGATAGGCCATGCGTTTGCAGGGCTCTAACTTACAGTTTGCTAAAGGGTTAATCTGGAGGCAAGTGGTGCCTCATAATTATATGGTCTCAGATTGTTTGATAGGACAGTATATAAAAACTGGATGCATGGCTGCACCATTCTCAACACATCTCGCTCATAAATACGTAATATGGATGGTTACTTCAATGGTATAACAGCAGTAATTATAACATTTCGTAGCAGTAATTCATCATAGGATAACGCAATCTTATCTGACAGTGGCACATGGAGGCTAACATTTATTTCTTGCCCAGTCTGACATTTGTCAAATTTGCCAAACGAATACTAGACAGCTTCCTTTTCTGCTCTTTAGAATCCCACGGCATTCAAACTATTAAATCACAAAATTTCATCGAACAAGTAATAAACGAGTCACAGATGATTAACATTAGTTTCTTTATTTAATTCGAGTCATTGTTCACAAGCAAATTATAGTCATAATATGGATTTCGGCGAAGATCTGCAGAACTATCAGACAGAGGGAAAAGAAATACAATCTATATAACTATGTGAAATGTATACACAGTTTCGAATACGAGTAACCATTAGCTGTATAAGGGATCACGGCAGTGAAAATACACTCCTGGAAATGGAAAAAAGAACACATTGACACCGGTGTGTCAGACCTACCATACTTGCTCCAGACACTGCGAGAGGGCTGTACAAGCAATGATCACACGCACGGCACAGCGGACACACCAGGAACCGCGGTATTGGTTGTCGAATGGCGCTAGCTGCGCAGCATTTGTGCACCGCCGCCGTCAGTGTCAGCCAGTTTGCCGTGGCATACGGAGCTCCATCGCAGTCTTTAACACTGGTAGCATGCCGCGACAGCGTGGACGTGAACTGTATGTGCAGTTGACGGACTTTGAGCGAGGGCGTATAGTGGGCATGCGGGAGGCCGGGTGGACGTACCGCCGAATTGCTCAACACGTGGGGCGTGAGGTCTCCACACTACATCGATGTTGTCGCCAGTGGTCGGCGGAAGGTGCACGTGCCCGTCGACCTAGGACCGGACCGCAGCGACGCACGGATGCACGCCAAGACCGTAGGATCCTACGCAGTGCCATAGGGGACCGCACCGCCACTTCCCAGCAAATTAGGGACACTGTTGCTCCTGGGGTATCGGCGAGGACCATTCGCAACCGTCTCCATGAAGCTGGGCTACGGTCCCGCACACCGTTAGGCCGTCTTCCGCTCACACCCCAACATCGTGCAGCCCGCCTCCAGTGGTGTCGCGACAGGCGTGAATGGAGGGACGAATGGAGACGTGTCGTCTTCAGCGATGAGAGTCGCTTCTGCCTTGGTGCCAATGATGGTCGTATGCGTGTTTGGCGCCGTGCAGGTGAGCGCCACAATCAGGACTGCATACGACCGAGGCACACAGGGCCAACACCCGGCATCATGGTGTGGGGAGCGGTCTCCTACACTGGCCGTACACCACTGGTGATCGTCGAGGGGACACTGAATAGTGCACGGTACATCCAAACCGTCATCGAACCCATCGTTCTACCATTCCTAGACCGGCAAGGGAACTTGCTGTTCCAACAGGACAATGCACGTCCGCATGTATCTCGTGCCACCCAACGTGCTCTAGAAGGTGTAAGTCAACTACCCTGGCCAGCAAGATCTCCGGATCTGTCCCCCATTGAGCATGTTTGGGACTGGATGAAGCGTCGTCTCACGCGGTCTGCACGTCCAGCACGAACGCTGGTCCAACTGAGGCGCCAGGTGGAAATGGCATGGCAAGCCGTTCCACAGGACTACATCCAGCATCTCTACGATCGTCTCCATGGGAGAATAGCAGCCTGCATTGCTGCGAAAGGTGGATATACACTGTACTAGTGCCGACATTGTGCATGCTCTGTTGCCTGTGTCTATGTGCCTGTGGTTCTGTCAGTGTGATCATGTGATGTATCTGACCCCAGGAATGTGTCAATAAAGTTTCCCCTTCCTGGGACAATGAATTCACGGTGTTCTTATTTCAATTTCCAGGAGTGTATTTGTCGAGCCCGGATTTCCCTCTTTAAGGGAACCGTCGCCTTTGGCTATCCGCGCACGACTCACGGCCACACGTAAACTTTCATACGGCGTCGTTTCTGCGTCACAATCTGTACTCGTACACACAGTACAGTAAAAACTCGATTAACCGTCACTCTTTAAACCGTCAGTTTCTGTTAACCGTCACTGCTGTAACAGCATAATAATACTGTAATAACAGAATGCTCTAAGGTGCAGTGACGCGTTCGCTTTGTTTATTTACTCTTTTTTAGTGGGAAGTGAATGTAACCGTCCGCCATAGAATGGTACATAAAATATGACCTTCAGTTGACGTGCTAACACATCTCCCCCTTTCCTTGTCTCTGTCTCACTTGTGAGTCAACAATCACCACTGGATCGGTTTCCAGTTGTGGAGAGAAGTGTATCTAGCGGGCTGTGCCGTGTGACGAGTTTTCCACTTGAATAAGCTTTATTGACTAATATTTTACACTACCGTATTTAGTGCAGGTGTGTGTGATACAGTGACTTGATGAAACGTCTGAAAAACGTAAACGTGTTGTTTTAGAACTTAATCAAAAACTTGAAATTATAAAACGCTTAAGAAAGGGCGAAACTGCGACAAGTGTAGCGCTGATTTATGGTATTGGAAGAACAACAGTTATCGATATAAAACGTGATGCTGATAAAATAGAACAACATGTGTCAACAATGCAGAGCATGGATGGAGATGTGCGAACAAGAAAGACAATAAAACCTGCAAAATATGATGAATTGGACACTGCAATGTACCGATGGTTTATACAAGCAAGTAGTCAGGGGATTCCACTTTCAGGGCCTATAATAATGGCCAAGGCTGTTGAAATGGACAACAAACTTGATGGTGACTCGTCTTTTAAAGCAAGTGTCGGATGACTTGACAAGTTTAAATTTCGTCATGTCATTCGCCAACTTGATATCAGTGGAGAAAAACTCAGCGCGGATAGTTCTGTAATTGCTGAGTTCCGGGAACAATTTAAAGAAAAAATGGCTGAATTGAATCTTGTTAAGGAGCAAGTTTACAATTGTGATGAAACTGGGCTTCATTGGAAGGCTTTACCACAAGACATTAGCATCACTCTCTGAAAAAGCTGCTCCAGGTCTCAAAGTACAAAAAGATCGCATCACTGCTATGGTTTTCGCAAATGCGACCGGCAATCATAGGCTACACCTACTTGTGATTGGGAAATCAAGAAAACCTCATGCATTCAAGAATTTGAATTTGAATGCTCTCCCTGCACAGTACTACGTCCAGAAGAGTGCTTGGATGGTTCAATCAATTTTTTCTGACTGATTTCACAAACAATTTGTACCTCAGAGCACATTTGGCTGAAAAAAAGTTGCCACAGAAAGCACTATTGCTATTAGACAATGCCCCAACGCACCCTACTTGTGAAATGAAAAGTGATGACGGCAACATAACATGTCTCTTCCTTCCAGCAAACCCAACTTCACTTATACAGCCCATGGATCAGGGAATCATCGGAAACATGAAACGTCGTTATAGAAAAATATTTATCGAAAGTTTGCTCTCATCTGAATCAACATCTGTAAAACAGTTTTGGAGGTCTTACAGTATTAAAGATGCCATTTTCAATGTTGCCAGTGCATGGAGTGATTTGTCAGCGTCAAATCTCAAGAACAGCTGGAAAAAACTTTGGCCTCAACCCAGAGGTGAAGAATCGGAGGAACCTGAGTGTGTGACAGTTGACGAGATGGTCAATTTGTGTAATAATTTACAAATCAGCACAAATTTGACGTCAGAAGAAGTATCAGCGTGGTTAGAGTGTGACAAAGTGGACGGGGGTTTTCAAATTTTGAGTGATGACGAAATTGTTGCCAGCGTAAGTGCCACCAAAGAAGAAGAAGAAGGGGCTGATGAAGACGAGTGTTCAAACCATGAAGAAAAACAAACTATTAGCCATTCAGAGGCCGAAACAATGCTGTCCAAGTGTATAGAATGGTTTGAAAGTCGAGAAGAGGCTAATGCAACGCAGGCACTACTGCTCCGAAAAATAACGAAATATTGCCGCGGTGAAAGCTCGAACATCAAAAAGGCAGAAGAAATTGACTATTTCCAAGCTAGATAAACTACTACACCTGTAAGTTTATAGTACAGTATAGTACTGTACATTACATATTTTGCAACTTTTGTAGCTACTCTACGGATGTTTTTATCATGCAATAAATAGTTTTATTTGCTATTACCATCGTGGTAAATTTGTTTTCGCTCCGAAATATTATTATATTACTGAGAGAGTGACATGTGTCTATACATAAAATAATTGATTGAGGTTATGTTTTGGGGGAATACAGTGGCTCAAATGGTTCAAATGGCTCTGAGCACTATGGGACTCAACTGCTGAGGTCATTAGTCCCCTAGAACTTAGAACTAGTTAAACCTAACTAATCTAAGGACACCACTAACATCCATGCCCGAGGCAGGATTCGAACCTGCGACCGTAGCGGTCTTGCGGTTGCAGGCTGCAGCGCCTTTAACCGCACGGCCACTGCGGCCGGCGAGGAATACAGTGTTTCTATTGTCCGTCTATTCGCTCAACCGTCACGACCACGGTCCCGAAGATGACGGTTAGTCGAGTTTCTGTAATTCCCACACAGGGAAGGACATCTTAATCGAATACGATATTGCTGTGCCTGTCCGTTAAGAATGATGCACTGTTCCTAAGGACATGCATGCATGCATGTGGAAAGAAACAGACAGTGCGGCGACTACAGCCGTTATGAAATATATTAAATGTATTCGCAGTTGAGAATGTGGACAATTGTTAGCTGTGTAAGGAAGTGACGACAATGAGAATTTGTACCGGACCGGGACTCGAATTCTTATTCTTAACGTCACAGGCACTGCAATATTACACTACCGGCCATTAAAATTGCTACACCACGAAGATGACGTGCTACAGTCGCGAAATTTAACCGTCAGGAAGAAGATGCTGTGATATGCAAAGGATTAGCTTTCCAGAGCATTCACACAAGGTTGGCGCCGGTGGCGACACCTACTACGTGCTGATATGAGGAAAGTTACCAACCGATTTCTCATACACAAACAGTAGTTGACTGGCGTTGCCTAGTGAAAAGTTGTTGGGATGCCTCGTGTAAGGAGGAGAAATGCGTACCATCACGTTTCCGACTTTGATAAAGGTCGGACTGTACCCGATCGCGATTGCGGTTTATCGTATCCCGCCATTGCTGCTAGCGTTGGTCGAGATCCAATGACTGTTAGGAGAATATGGACTCGGTGGGTTCAGGAGGGTAATACGGAACGCCGTATTACAACGGTCTCGTATCACTAGCAGTCGAGATGACAGGCAACTTATCCGCATGGCTGTAACGGATCGTGCAGCCACGTCTCGATCCCTGAGTCAACAGATGGGGACGTTTGCAAGACAACAACCATCTGCACGGACAGTTCGACGACGTTTGCAGCAGCATGGACTATCAGCTTGGAGACCATGGCTGCGGTTTTCCCTTGACGCTGCATCACAGACAGGAGGGCCTGCGATGGTGTACTCAACGACGAATCTGGGTGCACGAATAGCAAAACGTCATTTTTTCGGATGAATCCAGGTTCTGTTTACAGCAACATGATGGTCGCATCCGTGTTTGACGACATCGCGGTGAACGCGCATTGGAAGCGTGTATTCGTCATCGCCATACCGTCGTATCACCCGGCGTGATGGTATGGGGTGCCATTCGTTACACGTCTCGGCCACATCTCGTTCGCATTGACGGCACTTTGAACAGTGGACGTTACATTTCAGATGTGTTACGACCCGTAGTTCTACCCTTCGTTCGATCCCTGCAAAACCCTACATTTCAGCAGGATAATGCACGACCGCATGTTACATGTCCTGTACGGGCCTTTCTGGATACAGAAAATGTTTGACTGCTGCCCTGACCAGCACATTCTCCAGATCTCTCACCAATTGAAAACGTCTGGTCAATGGTGGCCGAGTAACTGGCTCGTCACAATACGCCAGTCACTACTCTTAATGAACTGTGGTATTGTGTTGAAGCTGCATGGGCAGCTGTAACTGTACATGCCATCCTAGCTCTATTTGACTCAATGCCCAGGCGTATGAAGGCCGTTATTACGGCCAGAGGTGGTTGTTCTGGGTACTAATTTCTCAGGATCTATGCACCCAAATTGCGTGAAAATGTAATCACACGTCAGTTCTTATATTATATATTTGTCCAATGAATACCCGTTTATCATCTTCATTTCTTCTTGGTGTAGCAATTTTAATGGCCAGTCGTGTATATTCATCCGTCGATTCCAGGCAGCGACTTTCAATCATAATGCCCTCCCGTTAATTTCGCAACGTGTGGACAAGAACAAGCTGTGACGCAGGAACGACGTGAAAGGGAAGTTTGGATGTGGTCGTGAGTCACGCATGGGTATCCAAAGCGATTGAGGCGACCGCTCCAGTCAAACGGGAAATTCGGGTTCGAGACCCGGTCCGGCATAAATTCTCATTGTCGTCATTCCCTTACACAGCTGATGGTAGTTTGTGTTCGCAGCTGTGGATTCTTCGTCTTTGCAACAGCGAACACATTTCATGTGTTTCGTAACGACTGTAGTGGCCACAGTGTCTGTTCCTACGGAGAAGCAAGCACCGCAATATCGTATTGTCGAATCTAAACATTGTTAACAATGAGATATAAGATAATGAAAGAGTACTATAAACAGGAATCTTGAACTTAAAACTACGGCGAAACATACCTGATTAAAACAAAAGACGCCTGGTATCATACTAACAGTATCTAGCCTATTTCACATGGTTAAAAGATATAAACAATATCGGCTTTGAATCGTCATTTATTTATTTGGGTGTGTTTAATTGTTTTACTGTAATGACTTACAGACAGGGACAGTAAACTGCACGTGTCGTGACACGCCACCTCTGTTACGCAAGAAGAATGCCGCCTTGTCAGAAGCACCGTCGAGCCCGGTTAGTACTTGGATGGGTGACTGGGTACGTCGCATGCCATTGGTTCAGGGACTCGGAAGTTCCCGAAATGGCGTCCAATTGAACGACCTGCACTAGGCTGGTGGTTCATTCGGCATTTTTATTGTTATTATCAGAAGTAGTAATAGTAGGAGTAGAGGGTGCATGTTCCGCTTTTCCTTCAGACAAAGTTCCGTCGCGGTAAGGACAATAGGTGTATCGCAGTGTGACAGTGAAACGGCGCGAAAACTCCAACTGATCTCCAAAAATGAAACACACTTCGATTTTAGTGCGAAAAACGTCTAAATTTCGTGCACAGTCACTGTAATAGTCTACCGAAATATGGGCAGATTGCAATGTCACGTCTAGGCGTAGTGATGGTGCCAAAAATTTGACCAACCCCACATGACCTGGATGAAGCTGATACGCTAAGCAATCCCGATCCTGAACAATGCCATTTCCCTTTTTTTTGCAACAAGTTGACAGAACATCGGTGCAGAAAGAGATTTCCCATCGATGAGAACATTGACTAGCGATTCCCTAATGGGTCCGCGACGAAGGATCGGATATCTTTCGCGAGGAACTGAACGCCTGGTACAACGTTCCGGTCGTCGCCTGCAGAGACCTCATGACCATATTCAAAAATAGTGTCATGTATCTGTGGCACTTTGAAGAGTAGTGCAGTATTCGATAACAGTTACTTTGCCTACCATGATAATGTAGAACTTACTTTTTGAAGTTCTGTCGTCTGTCGTAACATATTTCACTTGCAGAATGGTTTTCTACCTAACTGTTCGTTTTCTACATCGATGTACTTGCATACAGGGAGGCGCACGTAATGTGTCACCATTCAGTTTTTGAATAAACACATTACTGTCAAGAGAAGTTTGAAAGGAACATGTATTACCACAGAAAACTCTCTGTGCAGAATTGTTTTAATTCAGCAAATGCTCAACATGTACACCATTTTGATTCCTGAATTCCTTCACACAAACACTCTTGCTATGCATAACGCTACGAAACTTATTTTCCGTGATTTCGCAGCAAGATTGAAGAATAAGGCGTCTGAGCTCCATGAAATCATGTGGAAGTTTCGGGAACAATATTTCCTTTAGGTACTAACAAAGAAAGAAGTAACATGGGTTGAGGTCTGGGCTATTGGAGGTGGCGTTTAATTGAAACGTACTGGAAAGCTTAGTGAAATGATCCGCAATTCGAAACTATCGTGCAAGGAATGCAATACAGTGTTTGCGCAGTGTGACCTCACTTGATACCGCATGAATCGCTAAGTGTTTAAGGGCACCACCGTAGCAAGAAGTTGCAGTACGAAGTTATAGCGGAGACTGATCAAATGTTCACAGAGAAAAAGGTCCAGTAAGTCCTTGACAGTAAATTGCGTCCCACAGTGTAATCCTCAGAACTTGATGTTGTCGTTCATGAAGCACTTGGGGATTTTCAATAGACCAAAAGTGCACATTTACTTTGTTAGCCATACCGTCCAAATGAAAATGCGCCTCGTATGAAAACCAAAAGTTGTTGAGGGTTTCTACTCTATTCTCCGACTAGGTTTTGAGCAAAGATCGGTTTGTATCGGTACATCCGAAGGTCACTTTTATGGATCCGTTTAACGGAGCGTCTGGATATGCCCAACTGCACTGTTGCCTTTCGGCACGTTTTGCCGGGGCTTCTCTGTAGAGCAACTCATCCCGCTTCATCACTCTCCGGCGAACAAAGGGCTTCGGCAGCGGTCGCTTCGTTCCAGTATTGATCTTTCCAGTACAAACTGATCATACAGCCTGTGAATGGTTCTCTTGCAAGGTGCCTTCCGTGTGTTTAACTGTTGTCAAAACCGCCTCTGAATCACAACAGAACGTTTCGTTTCGTGGGAAAGTAACACAATTGTCGATCGCTGCTGCGTTGTTAGACGGCCACTGTCGAATACGTTGTAAACGTTAGAGATGGGCAAACTGAAACACTTAACCGTTTCGAAACAAATGAAACAGTACAATGTAATGTTTCGATACGCTGTTTCGAAACAGTGAAACAGTTTGTGTTTTGTAATCTAATAAACCTACACATTTTATCATCTTGAACGTCTACTGTATAAGTATGTCCATATAAACACAAATGAGGTGCGAGAGCGCTAATCATATCGCAGAAAGTATGAAACTATCACTTGGGCGTATTGGCAGTTTCGTATTTCCTGCAGCAAATGCACTGCTTTCGTGTCGTGTGACTTTCATACTTTTCAATTGGCTGAGGACAGCCATAGCTGAAGACAGAAGAACCACCACGAACGGAACTGGAGGTGGGAGCAAACTGCAGAAACTACGGATATTCTACTGGGATTCCCACATTCCGTTAGTATGGGTAATATACCCATCCTGCTAATTTCCATGCACACAAAGGGAATCATTGTGGATAATAGGTATACAACAGAAAAAAAATTTGTCTTTCAAGGTGTTTCGAACCGTTACTATAAATTCACCATGCTCCCCAGCACTTCCCGTTCACCATTACACTATAAGTGATATGTCAGACAGATTTATTGCAATTATACCTACATCAAATTTATGTATATGTCTAATAACTGTCACTCTAAGTCTTTTTTTTATTCAAAATGTAGTAGGCTTACTTGCGTTTCTTAATATGATTACTGTACATGAACAGAGAAGCGTGTGTTGTAAAAAAAGTATTTATTATTTTGAATGTGAATAGTATGCGTTGTTTTATTGTTTGGTTAGTGTTTATAAAGCAGATGTTACGCCATTTCGGAATAGGACAGTCAGCTAGAAACGAAGATTTATTTTCGGATATCTTAAGCTTCATGCTATTGCCTGTCAAAAAGATTTCGACACTCTTTCAAAGTGTTTCATGTTGTGTTTCAGTACCTGTTCCGAGCCCGAATCTCGTCCGACACAGAGCGGAATGAAACATCACTGTTTCGATACAATTAGTCCGTTCCAAGCACAGGTGGACTGAAACAGCCTTATTTTGAAACAACGATACAGTTTCTGTGTCACGCTCGAATCCGAGACAGGGGCGGAATGAAACACCACTGTTTCGAAACAGTGAACCACAGCCGTTCCGAAACACTGAAACAGTTGCATGTATCGATACACTGTATCGAAACATAGAAACAGTGGCCAAGTCTAGTAAACGTTATTCTCCTATCGCCGGTATCGCGAATTACGCGTCATTTCGTAACTCAAGTTTTTCTCCACGCACTACTTCTACTGCTGTTGAGCTGCTCAAGGGGATATCAAGCACAACTGATAAATAATTTACAAAACAAATGGTGACAGATTTCGTGCTCCACCCTGTATTTGTCAAAAACGCTGATCAGCCAGAACATTATGACCACCTACGTAATAGCCGGTATGTCTACTTTGGCACGGATAATAGTGGCGACGGGTCATAGCATGGAGGTAATGAGGCCTTTGGTAGGGCGCTGGAGGGAGTTGGCAGAACATCTACACACACAAGTCACCTAATTCCCATAAATTCCGGGGAGGGGACAACGAGCTCTGACGCCAATTTCAGTTACATCCCAGATGTGTGCGATCGGGTTCTGATATGGCGAGTTTGTGGGGCCAGCATATCAACTGGAACTCGCCACTGTGTACTCCACACTTCTTAACTTTTTTTTTTTGCATAGACAACACAGTAAGCTGACTATTTGGTTAAAGTTTCATTCCAATACCTATTAAAGTTTTTGAGTGACAGGCCATGACGTCTTAGCTGATCAAAGCTTCTAGGAAAACTACCGTAGTCAACGCTTAGTTCTGGTGGTCTACAGTAGCCTACGGTAGTCTTAGAGTGTGACGACACTTTGTTTGTCATCATTGACTGAATCAATTAAAGAATTTCAGGAATTTATGGATCGCTGTTTTAGTTCACAACTGTGTACAAACTTGTGACATGTGCATTAGGTTAGTTAGAAGGGTACAGTGGCGCCTGCTGACACACATACGACGACAGCGAGTCTAGTACTCGATTCGCCCCCCCCCCCCCCTCCCATCAAAGAAAAGAAAAAGAAAATAAAAAAAACACAAATTTGAACCAATAACTATGGGAAGGAAAACAAATGGAATTAAGGTAAACTGCTTGGCTTTTGCGGATGATTTCGCAATACTTTCAGAAAACCTGACAGAAGCAGTTACTCAAATAAACATTCTGGAAAAATTCGCAAACAGAACTGGTCTCAAAATTTCAGCTGAAAAATCAAAATTCATGACAAATATAAAAAATGCACCAAAATACATAGAAACACAAATATGTAAAATAGAGCGAGTAAATAAATTTAAATATCTTGGAGAAACTATACAACAGAATGGACTAGAAAAATCTGCAATAGATGTAAGAATTAACAAAATCAAAAGAGCATATGGTTTGACCAAAAATATTTACAACAAGAAATGTATATCTAGAAAAACAAAAACTGAAACACTACACCACAGTGGTATAACCAGAATGTTTATATGGATCTGAATGCCTTACGATGAACTATAAGATGGACAAACTAGAGGTACTGGAAAGAAGGATTATTAGAAAAGTAATGCAAAAGTAAGTGCAATGAAAACTGCAGATGGTTGGAAATAAGAAGTAATGAGGAGATCTACAAAAATACAGAGAAATGTCTGAAGTAATGGCCAAACGAAGATTAACTTTTTTTGGACATCCCTACCAAATGGGTGGAAATAGACTAACAAAACAAATACTCCTACATTTCTGGAAGAAGAAATCGACAATAGCATGGATTACAGAAGTAAGAAATCTTGAAAAAAACAACATCGAAGAATCAGAAATAGCAGAAAGAAACCGTTTTAAAAACAAAATACTAAATTTGGAAGGCTTTCAAAGCAGAAGAAATAAAAAATCGGGAACAACATGGACAGAAGAAAGGAACAGACTTCATGGGGAGAAAATAAGGGAATACTGGAAAAATAGGGAACAACAACAAAGGAAGAAGAAGAACTGAAGTTGTTAACGTGATCCTAGTTGGTCAATACGATTGGAAAAAAAAAAATCAACATAAAAAATGCAAACAAATAGAACAAGAGAGAGAGAGAAAGAGAGAGAGAGAGTGAGAGAGTGTGAGAGAGATGAAGTAGTTAAGGCACGTCGTGTCAAGTTGTTGGTGAGTCATGAGACGGAAGATCTTCTCCGGACAAGGAGGTGCACTCCTCTAGCCTGCAAGTTGTCTGCACTGAATGTGCGTGGCGGCAGCAGTGCCCTGCGAGCAATGGAGCCGACTGGGCGGGCAGCTGTGAAGTGGTGGGACACAGAGGCGGAGGGCAGGTAGCGGTCTGCTTACGTCAGCAGCCCGGCCGGAACAGCAGCGGGGAGGCGCACCCCTTCACGGTCTGCCGGCAACGGGCGGCGCTGTCTCGCCGCGAGCTCTTCCAACACGTGCCTGTGCTGCCAGCACTGCACTGAGAATCACGATGCCACTCGGCACTGCTGCGCTAGCTGCCGCTGTTCAACGTAGGCGAGCGAGCAGTCAGGAGGCGCAATAAAAATGGAAATCGCGCCTCTGTACGGCTCTTCACACATTCTAACTTCCCTGAAGTTGGAAACGATAACCTCGATTCTCACATGTTATTATTCACACTACAAAGCGCAGGACATAGCCGCCCCATTGTATTTAAGATGTATATTGAAAGAATTTTGTCTTATTTCATCCAAGGAGTTTGCCTAGTAGTAATATCAGCAGGCTATACAAGCGAACTCATATGCAGCACTTGTTGCTGTAGGCTGTTTAGATTATTGTGGTGCAAAAGGGTAACGAACCACCACAGATTATACTCCAAAGCAGTAAGTATCACAGTAACAGCGTGAATGATAAAATCACAAAGACACATTTATTCGTTCACTGGCGGGAGGAGAAAATTCCAACACCAGGAAATACTTAATGTACATAATGAAATTTCAGGAATGCATTTGTTTCGGTAACATATTTAAGTTATTAATGTTGCAAGATCACACGTTAATGTAAGGGCGAGATAAGTCACTGCAAGTGTGAAATGCAGATATACAGCGTGTTCTGTATTTTAATTTAAATAACTTACCTGTTACCAACTGTTTGTCTAAAATTGTGAGCCGTATATTTGTGACTATTACAGCGCCATCTATCACAAAGCGAAAAAAATAGCCCAACTAAAACATTCATATTTCTTTACGTACTACACCAATATGTAATAAAAATGGGGGTTCCTATTTAAAAAAACGCAGTTGATATCCGTTTGGCCTATGACAGCGCCATCTAGCGGGCCAACCATAGCGCCGTCTGGTTTCCCCCTTCAAGCTACACAAGTTTCGTTCTTTGCAGTTTTTTCGTTTGGCGCTTATTTCGTGAGGTATTTGGCCCGGTCACGATCAATAATCCACCCTGTATAAATAATCGGTGTGTCCGTCCCTGGTAGCTGAGTGGTCACCGCGACAGAATGTCGTGCCTAACGGCCTTGGTTCGATTCCCGGATGGGTCGGAGATTTTCTCCGCTCAGGGACTGGGTGTTGTCTTGTCCTTACCATCATCATTTCATCCCCATCGACACGCACGTCGCCGAAATGGCGTCAATTAGAAAGGCTTGCACCAGGCGAACGGTCTACCCGACTGGAGGCCCTAACCAAACGGCGTTTCCAATAACGGGGTAACCTCCAAATTCGGATTCCAAGCATGGAAACATACGTCCATTGTGCCATACAGGTGCCAGATGTCACTTTGTGGGATTAAGTTCCTTGCCTGTTGCACTTGGTCGGTCAACACGGAGATCATTAACGCTGTTTGTGGGAGACGCTGGAGCTGTAATTCGATGATGTCCCACATGTATTCGATTGCAGAGAGATCTGGTGATCGAGCAGGGCAAGGCAATATGTCGACACTCTGTAGCTCATGTCGGTTTGTAACAGCAGCATGTGGGCGAGTGATATCCTGTTGGAAAACGGTCGCTGGAATGCTGTTCACGGATGGTAGCACAACAGTACTAGTTTATACTACAGATCTGCAGTCAGAGCGCGTGGGATAGTTACGAGAGTGCTCCCGTTGTCATACGAAATCTCACGCCAGGCTATGACTCCATGCGTGTGCAGTGTGTCTGGCACGCAGACAGGTTGGCTGCAGGCCCTCGAGCTGGCTACCTTCAAACCAACACCTGGCCATCACTGTCACCGAGGCAGAACCAACTTTTATAAGAAAAAACAACCTATGCCCTGCCCTCCAATGAGCTCTCGCTTGACACCACTGAAGTCACAAATGACGATAGTCTGGGATTAATGGAATCCATGCAACAGGACATCTGGCTAGGAACTTTCCACAAAATAAGCGATTTGAAACAGTTCATCTTGTCAATGGGGTGCCAACTGCTGCTCAGATCGCTGCTACATGATGCGATAGAGCCATACGTCCAATACGGTGCTTTTATCTCTCGGTAGAGCTACATGGCTTCCGGAGACCGGTCTTCTTCAGACTGTACATTCTTTTGACCACAGCTGCCAGCAGTAATGCACAGTAGCTACATTCCTTCCGCGTTCCTCTGCAATGTCGTGGAAGGAACATCCACCTTCTCGTAGCCTATTACACGACCACGTTAAAACAGTGAATTCTTGACTAACATCGTCTCACTACATACAATCCCAAAGGTAACTAACGTTTGACGACAAGAAAAATTCTGTGCCGGACCGGGACTCAAACGCGGATTTCCCGTTTTTCTCGAGCGGTCGCCTTACCATTTGGCTATCCGTGCACGACTCACGGCCCGACCCAAACCTCCATATGTCGTCAACCATGCATCTACGATCTGTACTCGTAAATCCATTACGTATATTCCTGTACAGGACAGACGTTGTACTTGGAAGTCGCTTGACCGGTATTGGCAGAGAAATACGATATTGCAGTGCCTGTGTTAAGCGGATTATAAACCAAGCTGCCATTATAAGGCAGTCTACAGTAGCCAACGTAGCTACTTCGCGAGCAGCGGTCAGTCTCTTCATCACTATCTAGCAAAGAACACAAGCCCTAAGTGAACTTAGCTCTTTTAGGAACACAAATAATTGGAAGGCCCAGACTAAGAAGTGATTACGTGAAACCTAAGCCAGACGCGATACACGAACTTAAAGTTGCGGCTGCTGCAACAGTCGCTGTACCTTACGTTTCTACTACGGTTTCTGAACCACTAGTATTACTTAATGTTTGCTGGCTGAAACCGAATCAACCGACAGTCTACTGAATAACGACATCCTAAGTGGACAATTACGTCACATAAGCGATAGCCTACCGCTGATAAATGCAGAAAAGAGAAAGCACTACACGTACATGAAAACTACTCGGTTTTTACTTCGAAACAGAAGCACCTAAGAGAATATAAAGGTGCGCCATGCACAAACTAGAGACTCTGGCTTATAGTAGAGTTGCTATAGTTAGACCTGATAACAATATGAGAGCAGGACGGCGGGGTCAAGTGAGTGGCGTGGAGGGGGGGGGGGGAGGGGGGAAGGTCTCTTCCAGGCCTATACGAATTCAATAGCAGGTAGTCGGAATATATCGATGCAATTACGAACACTCGCATTTCGTCGTAATTTGACGACCGTTTTCAACTAACAGTAGATTACAATGCTTTCTTAAACGTATGAACGAAGAACACTGGAAAGGAGTCGTTGCACGAAGAGGAGCCGTCAGGTGACGATAAATGGCTCTAAGCACTATGGGCCTTAACATCTGAGGTCATCAGTCCCCTACACTTAGAACTATTTAAACCTAACTAATCTAAGGACATCACACACATCCATGCCCAAGGTAGTATACGAACCTGCGACCGTAGGAGACGATATTAATAGGAGCAAGAGCCATGAATGCTACTAAGGTGAAGAACGAGCTAATGAGCAAGATTAATTCCAGCTTTAAATCTATGGAAGGTAAATTATGTGAAGTATTAAGTAAAATTTTAAAAAAATTTCTAGCTCAGATAAATGGTAGTATTAAGTCCCCGGCCAGAGGATAGAGGTGTAAAGTGGAAACTTGATAATGAACGGAGAGTATTTAAAACTGTAAGGAAGCTGAGAGAAGAAATTAAGGACAGTACTAGTAAGATAAGGTCTGAAATCTGTACAGGTAAGCGGGAAATAATTGTAACAATCGCTCATGTTGCTGAGAATGTCGATAATTGTAGTTATAAAGTTACGCGTGACGTAAACATGGTGCCGGCAAAGACTTAAGAAACAGGAAACATGAACCTCGAACATCCATTTACTGCCTATTAACTGTGACCATGGCCAAAAATACCGTAGTACTGAAATGTTACACTATGTTTTAGGTTTGGTAGTACATACACGATCAGCAGAATGCTGGAACTATCAGAGAAACAGCACTATCAGGGCTAATTGAAACGTGTGGGATGTTTAACGCATACAATGAGTACGGTAAGATATTTTCGGGTGTATATTTGATGGAAGTAATACAGTTCCAAATTAAGAACTAATTAGTGAACAGATAGACAAGACAAATACGAAAAATTAGCATCGCACCATTCTGCGTGAAAGAAGAAGTGTATTTGGAAATGTTTTTATGAGTGCTAGTAACAACTGAGACACTGGAACTGAGACTACAAAGTGAGACAAGGAAAATGCCAAAGGATACAATGTTAAAAAGTTCAACTATATTGACAATTTCGATGATACAGACCTTAGAGGAGCTGTAATGAGCTATTATTATTACGGGTAAGGCAGAAAATTTGAAAGAAGGTCAACAGGTATTGTGACAGAAATTTTTGTGGTACCAGTCGCAGAAATTTGTAGTTTAACCAGAAAGAATTGAAGGGCTGGGAGCAAAAACATGGTAACATCCATTTTGTTAAAAATTGAGATATGGTAGCCTTGAGACCGTTAATGTGGTAAGCCACCAGGAAATCACGTAGTTCCAGCAAAATCCAACAGATGGCACAGTAATATACATTTTGATAATCCAAAACTGCATCATCTAAAAGTCATACGTTGCTATCCCACAGACGCAATGGCAACGTGGAGAGAGATTTATTCCTCTAAAAGGCAAAAGGAAACGAGAATGAAACTTAGTTTTGAAAATCTTAATCATAGTAATACATTGTTTGAAGGATCTGACAGTGAGTATATTATGTCCAATGATGAAGAAAGTGATGAAGTTCATAGTGTCAGCAATGTAAGGACGTGGCCCAGCTTACATTTGGGTTATGTTGGTTAACATGTTTTGATCTTAGAAAACTAATCATGCGTTTTGTGTGCGTATAAAGAACAAAAAGTGTAATTTAAAACGTTATTAGACTACCTTTTATGCATTATAAGCCGTTGAGCTACTTTCTGTAATCATCAGTGCGTATTTATTTGGCTTACCATGTTTTGCACTTCCGAAATGAACACTTGCAGAGGGTTGCAGTTGCAAATCTAATACGCTAATCGCAGTGTTGCTCTTGTTATTTTCAGTTCTCTGGGAAAAGAAGGAAAACATAGATGAATTTAGAAAGTACACAAACTGTGACAGAACCATTTGAGCTGCAGGAACAAAACGCAGAGAGTGGAAATGAAAATGTTCCTGTAAAAAAAAAAAAAAAAAAAAAAAAAAAAAAAAAAAAAATTAAAAGTAACCAAAGGTAGGGAAAGAAACAGAACAGGAAAGCAGGCTTGAGTACACAACGGTTAACAAAGGAATTATTATGGGAAAATGGGAAATAGGTCATCACTGTGAGTGCAAGTTTAGCTGAGATTCCACAAGAACTTAGGCAAAAAATGTTTTCAGAGTTCTGGGGCATGAAGAACTATGATGTCCTGTAGTCGTATTTACTTGGACGAATCAAAGTCATCCCAATTTTCACCTAGATACACAAAAAAGAGTGAGGAAAGTAGAAGATCTAATGGTGTAGTGTACTGTTTTGAAAGATTCTATGGAAGTGGTAGTTTGTAAAGTAGCATTTCTAAGCATACAAGTCATAGACTTCAAAAGTTGAGAGGAAGGGTTGAGATTATGGCTAGAAAACTAGCGCTAGGTCGGATCACCCCTCCTTTGGATCAGAGAGGCCTTCATGCTACTAGAAATAATGCTTTTAGTGACAATCAGAGAAATTATGTAACTGATCATATTAACAAAGTTCTGAAATAGAGAAGTGATTAGAGTTGGAAAGATAACTCAGATAGCGTTTATATTGAACACAAACACTTAATTAGAAGTATTTATGATGATTATGTCAATAATTCCTGCAAAGGAAATACACTAAAACAAGTTTCCTTCGACAAGTACAGAATAATCTTCAGAACACTGACTATATATTTCAGACATCCAAAGACTGACACAAGGAAAACTTGGGACACACTTTCCTTGAAAATTAAAGACTGCAAATTAAGAAATGATACCAAGGAACGCCATGAGTTAGAAGTTCAACAAGAACAGCACATAAAAAGAGCACAAGCTGGAGTTAAAAAAATAAAAGGAAATGCAGACTTAGCGAAAGCTGAAGAAGATACTTATCTGTTTACATTCGACCTTCAACCAGCACTGCCTCTTCCTAAACTGAGTACTGATCTAGCGTTTTATTCCAGGAAATTGTGGTACTGCACTTTTATTGCACATGGCAGCAAGTCTGGGCTACATTACGTCTATATTTGGGATGATCCAACTGCTGGCTGTTGATCAGAGGAGATCATAAGGTGTTTATTTTAATTTGCGGGGTAATAAATTTGTTTTCGTAAGTGACAACTGTGGCGGCCAAAACAAAAATTGGTCTATGGTAACTTTTTTATTATATCTCATTGCTCCTCGTCGCTCTGAAAACGTAGAACATCATTTCCCTATTTCATGCCACATGATGCTTCCTTCAGACCAAGATATAGGCCACAAAGAGAGCTATGTAAGAAAGCTTGCACAGGTTGTGTACGTTCCACAACAATAGGTTGAAATTATAGAAATTCTTCTGAAAAAAGTTTATAGTAACCAGAATGATGCAGAAGAACTTCGTAAATCTGGATAACCTCGGGAAATATTTTACGTTCAGAACAAGGACTGTCAAAAAGGAATCAGATCAACTCAAAGATGCAGTTACCTTCTCACGTTCAATGGATGATCCAACGAAATTAAACATTAAGTAGCAACGTAATGGTCTGGATGAAACAGTGAATCTTTGTTCGATAGGTCAAGCAGCAAAGGCAGTCTTTCCATTAAAGTACAATGGACCGAAAAAAGCAGATCCGTTAAAAGTGAAAGACATTTTATCCCTTATTGGAACAATATTACAACAAGGTGAAGATAGGTCACAGACCAGAAGAATAGTTAGTGGGAAAGATCTGTTCTACAATGATAACTGGACATACAGAAATACAATAAATCCCATTGTACTTCAATAACAATGTTCACTACACTTTTCCTACTTCTTAAATAGTTCAAATGGCTCTGAGCACTATGCGACTTAACTTCTGAGGTCATCAGTCGCCTAGAACTTAGAACTAATTTAACCTAAGTAACCTAAGGACAACACACATATCCATGCCCGAGGCAGGATTCGAACCTGCGACCGTAGCGGTCGCTCGGCTCCAGACTGTAGCGCCTAGAACCGCACGGCCAGTGCGGCCTGCCCTACTTCTCAATATGGGTGCGAAAAATTCAGAATGTGTTATGGAACTCAGATTCATGAAATATTATTGTACTAAACATGTTCACTAGTATTAATTAAGGTTCGTATCTGATACAAATAAATTCTTAGAAGAGAAAATTACATATGCTCTTAAATATTCAGTATATCTTTTACATCAGTATTAAGATATTGTCATAAGTATATTGTTTGTGTTATGGTATAATGTTTTCAACAGATGTTGATAATTCTTATTCCTTAAGAGTTACCTGATGTTAAACATACCACCATTTGCCTATTATTAGGTTTATTTTAACATGTGTGCCTGTATTAGATAATTTTGATTTCAGTTGTTGATTACTGAACAATGAACAAATGGTTTTATATTATTTCTAATAAATAAAACAGAAATAGCTTGTAATTCTTCAAGCTTTCCCGGCGAGGCGTTGTCGTGTTGATTAATCTGGTTTCTGCCGGTTATTCGCGTCTTTCCTGCACGATTTTTCAACTGATACACAGTATCAGACAGCATCTGAAGAAGACTGCGAGCCACGCAGTTCAAATATCGTGCAAGGAAGACGCGAATAAGCGGCAGAAACACGATTAATCAACGTGGAAATAACTTTTCATATTAAGAAGGTTATTTCCATCAGTCTATTTGAATAAGACAGTTATGTGATACACAGTGTGACACAGCACAATTTTGTCACGAACTGAATAATAAATATAAATGAGTCTCTATACTGAACTGACGTAACTATTATTGTTAAAAAAAGCATGGTAATCAACATCTGGGATGAAATTTCCCGTGAAAAACATGGTAAGCCACACAAAACGGTTACAAAATACTCAAAGAGATTATTCTGATTTGATAAAATGCTTCTTTATATTAGATTATGATAGCTGTGAATTTTCCATCTTACAATGTGTAATGTACATTTCAGGACAAGAAAAGCTCAATTATCTTGGAACTTGGTTTTTGTGGGTTACCATGTAACTGCCCCCAACCCTTCAATTTATCGACCAACGGAATGGTCGTCCACGTGAATAGTCAGACAGGTCGCTAAACGAATAGAAGAACAGTGGGGAATCGGCTTTGTAATGCATGTAAGTGAATAAAAATTGTATGTAACACATGTAACTAGGAATTATATACTCTCGCTGAGTGAAAGAACCGGAAGCAAAAGATACATTTGTCTGTACGAAACGACAAAAAATAAAGGTGATTATTTTAGAGAAAAGAGGATTTAATCTTGGATGTACATGAATAAACATTTTTAATTACCACAGCAATTTAAAGCGGCAAGCAGTATTATTAAAGCTTTCATGAAATATTGATGCTTTTATATAGAATTACTCAGTTTCACACAATGCCACAAGTGGAACCTGTGTTACTCTGGCTGACGAGTCGGCCTTCATTTTCGGATAGCATTAGCGTATTTTTTGTGTCATACCATTACAGGAGTAATGTATTCTACCTTCGTAGTAGTCTTTAGACGTTTTCGGAGTCACTGCATGTCTGTGATTCAAATAGTGTGGTTAGTTTCTATTAAACTGTGATGTGCTCATGGTACGGTTACACCTGAGGCTAAAAGAATAGCTGTATTAAGTAATGGAATTTGTATAGGATTGAAAGGTTGAATTCCTATTGGAGGTCATAACGTTTCTAGTTCAATTGTTGGTGCTAGTCTTCTTCTAAAGAAGGCTCAGAAGAATGAAACAAAGAACACTACTTCTGATGCAATAAATAGGATTATTCATCATCGTAATCCAATTGATACAAATCCTGTATGTAATCCTTGATAAGTTCCTTCCCGTATTACATCTCATCATCATTGAATTATACACTCCTGGAAATGGAAAAAAGAACACATTGACACCGGTGTGTCAGACCCACCATACTTGCTCCGGACACTGCGAGAGGGCTGTACAAGCAATGATCACACGCACGGCACAGCGGACACACCAGGAACCGCGGTGTTGGCCGTCGAATGGCGCTAGCTGCGCAGCATTTGTGCACCGCCGCCGTCAGTGTCAGCCAGTTTGCCGTGGCATACGGAGCTCCATCGCAGTCTTTAACACTGGTAGCATGCCGCGACAGCGTGGACGTGAACCGTATGTGCAGTTGACGGACTTTGAGCAGGGCGTATAGTGGGCATGTGGGAGGCCGGGTGGACGTACCGCCGAATTGCTCAACACGTGGGGCGTGAGGTCTCCACAGTACATCGATGTTGTCGCCAGTGGTCGGCGGAAGGTGCACGTGCCCGTCGACCTGGGACCGGACCGCAGCGATGCACGGATGCACGCCAAGACCGTAGGATCCTACGCAGTGCCGTAGGGGACCACACCGCCACTTCCCAGCAAATTAGGGACACTGTTGCTCCTGGGGTATCGGCGAGGACCATTCGCAACCGTCTCCATGAAGCTGGGCTACGGTTCCGCACACCGTTAGGCCGTCTTCCGCTCACGCCCCAACATCGTGCAGCCCGCCTCCAGTGGTGTCGCGACAGGCGTGAATGGAGGGACGAATGGAGACGTGTCGTCTTCAGCGATGAGAGTCGCTTCTGCCTTGGTGCCAATGATGGTCGTATGCGTGTTTGGCGCCGTGCAGGTGAGCGCCACAATCAGGACTGCATACGACCGAGGCACACAGGGCCAACACCCGGCATCATGGTGTGGGGAGCGATCTCCTACACTGGCCGTACACCACTGGTGATCGTCGAGGGGACACTGAATAGTGCACGGTACATCCAAACCGTCATCGAACCCATCGTTCTACCATTCCTAGACCGGCAAGGGAACTTGCTGTTCCAACAGGACAATGCACGTCCGCATGTATCCCGTGCCACCCAACGTGCTCTAGAAGGTGTAAGTCAACTACCCTGGCCAGCAAGACCTCCGGATCTGTCCCCCATTGAGCATGTTTGGGACTGGATGAAGCGTCGTCTCACGCGGTCTGCACGTCCAGCACGAACGCTGGTCCAACTGAGGCGCCAGGTGGAAATGGCATGGCAAGCCGTTCCACAGGACTACATCCAGCATCTCTACGATCGTCTCCATGGGAGAATAGCAGCCTGCATTGCTGCGAAAGGTGGATATACACTGTACTAGTGCCGACATTGTGCATGCTCTGTTGCCTGTGTCTATGTGCCTGTGGTTCTGTCAGTGTGATCATGTGATGTATCTGACCCCAGGAATGTGTCAATAAAGTTTCCCCTTCCTGGGACAATGAATTCACGGTGTTCTTATTTCAATTTCCAGGAGTGTAGTTAATAAGGTAATTCTGAATACAATCATAAATAAATTAATGTTAAATACCGATGAAACAGTTGTAGTATGCCCCCCCCCCCCCAGATTCCTTTATTGGCGAAGATATTAAAAATTACTCTCCACGCTACACTAACTATGCGTTTGTTCGATGCAGCCAAATGCCTCTCGTATTGGTTTTCTGTAAGCACGTCATAATATATGTTACTCCATATCCAAATTTCACCTACACTGCCATGTCTTATTATCCGGTAATCGTTTTCCGATATGATCTCTCCTAATCTCCTTTCACGCCAGTTTTGCTGAGAAGCTTAACGGGTATACATGAGTTACGGAAGTTAGTTGTAGAACGCGGGCGGGTGGCGAAGGGTAAGAAGGAGAGCCGATCATATTGTTATTCACAGAAAATTCTACATCTATTAGGTTCGCTTGATATTCAATGCAGTAACTTCGTAATATCAGGTATATCTGTTGCACAACTAGCTTGCTGCCATTAAATCGTCACGTTCCGACCGTGCCTTTGAGATAGCCGCTAAAATCATTGCTTGTTGGCAGTGACAGCACGCGTGAGACTGCAGTTCGCTTCACCTGAGTTGCCCATGCGACAGTCTGGAAGAAGTAGGCCCTAAGCAGAAGACTATGCGTAATAGGTTAGTGTGTTTTAATGGACCCTGAATACACTATAAGTGTACTTTTTTCCACGATTTTCGGATACATTCACGACGTACAAATAAATTTGTTTTTCATAAAACCGTACACCTTCGTCAAAATCGTGACTGTAATCTTTAGTAACTCTGTAGTACAATGGAATCAAAAGAAAGCAACTGAAACCCACTATCGTTGTGATAAATGGTCACGGACTTGCATTTCCATAAGTGACTGGTGAGTGAGGCTGAAATACAGGGTGTCCGAAAAGACTTTCCCTGATTACTTAAATTGATAACTCAGGCTAGAAGTAAGATACAAATATGAAACTTGTGTCGAATTGTTTACAACTATCAAAGTTTTTTTCTGTTTTAGGTTTGCAGTTCGTAAGTAATGGATGAGGTGCAGTGTCCAAGAAGCCATGTTAACCAATCAGGAGAAGGCACAGTGTGTCCTGTGGTACCATGAGACACGATCACCAACCACAGTGCAGAGACACTTCCAGACAACATTTGGAAGGAATCCACTTGATGTCAAGAGCATTAAAGCCTGGTATGAGAAGTTCAAGAACACAGGATCGGTTGCTGACCTGCAGTGTATCTGGACATCTTTCAACTGTATGCTGTTCCTTAGCTGCTTCAGTATCACCCCTATGTGTGGTATCAGCAAGACGGTGCACCGCCTCATTGGAGTTTGGACGTCTGTGCCTATCTCGATATGACCTTTCTTGGGCGATGGATTGGTCGTGATGGGCCAACGGTTTGGCCCCCACGCTCTCCTGACATAACCCCATTAGACTTCTTATTATGGGGTTATGTCAAGGACAAGGACCAGATCTTGAAACCCTGCGGCAACGGATACTCACAGTCGTTGAATCGATCCCTCCAGTGATGTTGGCTAATGTGTGGACGGAAATTGAATATCGCCTAGATGTGCTACGTGCTACCAAGGGTGCTCAAGTGGAAGTTTACTGATGTGTGAAAAAAACTTTGATAGTTTGTAAACAATTAGACACCAGTTTCATATTTGTATCTCACTTCTAGCCTGAGTTATCAATTTATGTAATTGGGGAAAGACTTTTCGGACACCCTGCACATCTAAGGCTACTCACTGGTGGCCCTTCACTATGAGCGTAATGATACTGTGTGCTAATGGATTAGCTGTGGATTAAGGCATAGCGGAAAAGCCCTCAAGCATTTATACAAATGCCAAGTGTTCAAATGAACAAAGACAATAACTTCTTCAGACTTCAGATAATTCAGCCATCAAAGCAGTACAGAACTACGTCCGGCGCGCGGGAAATTTACGTGCTTGTTGGAGAGAAAATGAATCATAGAATGGAATACTGAGGCATCACATTTATCGAAAATGTAAACTCTATGACAAAATAAATGAAGCACCATGAAGGAATTATCCGAATGGGATGGAAATCGGTAGATGTGGTGTACATCTACAGACAAACAAATAATTATAATTCACAATTTTCAAGAAAAAGAGCTTTACGAGCTGGGCAAGTCAATATTGCGTTGGTCCACCTCTGCCCTTTACGCAAGCTGTTATTGGTTTGGTAGTGTCTGATAGAGTTGTTGTGTGTCGTCCTCGAGGATATCGTGCCGTATACTGTCCAGTTGGCGTTTTAGGTCGTCAAAATCCCGAACTGATCGAAAGCCCCTGCCCACTAGGCTCCAAACGTTCTCAATTGGGTAGAGATGCGGTAACGTCGCTGGCATAGGCAATAGGAGTGGCCATTATCTTGCTGAAATGTAAGTCCAGGATGGCTAGCCATGAAGGGCAGCAATATGGGGCGTAGAATATTGTCGAAGTACCACTGTGCTGCAAGCGGCCACGGATGACAGCGAAAATGGTCCTGCAAAGATATGAAATGGCACTACAGAACATCACCCCAGGTTATTGTCCATTATGCTGGGCGATAGTTAGGGGCATCTCCAAAATCTTATTTGCTGGAGTAGGATACCTTCAGTGATGAGTCCCACTTGGATCTGAGCCCCGATGGCCAGCGAAGACGTATCTGTAGACGCCTCAGACAGCAATGGGATACCAACCCGTCTTTCACCCGCCAGCCAGCCAGGCAACCAGGCGTCTGGGTGGCACTTCATGTCAGAATGGGACGCACTTGGTTATTATCCGCGGCATCTTTACAGCACAGCGGCACGTCCTCGATATTCTACGGCGAGAGTTTCTGCTGCTTGTCTTCCTGCTTGCCAAACCCCACCTTGGCAAGGAAGGTCGCTGCATCTCTCTCCGTTTGAGAAAGTTTGGAGTATTACAGGCGGGACCGTTCAATCAGTCAGCTCGCGATTTCGACGAACTAAAGCTCTAGCTGGACACAGTTTGACACAATACCCTTCAGGAAGATATTCAACAATTCTGTCAAACAATTCCAAGCCGAATAACTGCTTGAACAAGGATCGCAAGTCATTCGACACATTATTGACTTGCACAGTTCGTGAAGCTCTTTCTCTTGAATAACTCATCCAATTTTTCTAGCAATTACACTACTGGCCATTAAAATTGCGACACCGAGATGATGACGTGCTACAGACGCGAAATTTAACCGACAGGAAGAAGATGCTGTGATATGCAAATGATTAGCTTTTCAGAGCATTCACACAAGGTTGGTGCCGGTGGCGACACCTACAATGTGTTGACATGAGGAAAGTTTCCTACCGATTTCTCACACACAAACAGCAGTTGACCGGCGTTGCCTGGTGAAACGTTGTGATGCCTCGTGTAAGGAGGAGAAATGCGTACCATCACGTTTTACGACTACGATAAAGGTTGGATTGTAGCCTATCGCGATTGTGGTTCATCGTATCGCAACATTGCTCCTCGCGTTGATCGAGAGCCAATGACTGTTAGCAGAATATGGAATCGGCGGGTTCAGGAGGGTAATACGGAACGCCGTGCTGGATCTCAATGGCCTCGTATCACTAGCAGACGAGATGACAAGCAACTTATCCGCATGGCTGTAACGAATCGTGCAGCCACGTCTCGATCCCTGAGTCACCAGATGGGGACGTTTGCTAGACAACAACCATCTGCACGAACACCTCGACGACGTTTTCAGCAGCATGGAGTATCAGCTCGGAGACCATGTCTGCGGTTACCCTTGACGCTGCATCACAGACAGGAGCGCCTGCGATGGTGTACTCAACGACGTACCTGGGTGCACCAATGGAAAACCGTCATTTTTGGATGAATCCTGGTTCTTTTTACATGATGGTCCCCTCCGTATTTGGCGACATCGCGGTGAACGCACATTGGAAGCGTGTATTCGTCATCCCCATACTGGCGTATCATCTGGCGTGATGGTATCGGGTGCCATTGGTTACACGTCTCGGTCACCTCTTGGCATTGACGGCACTTTGAATAGTGGACGTTACATTTCAGATGTGTTACAACACGTGGCTCTACCCTTCATTCGATCCCTGCGAAACCTTACATTTCAGCAGGATAATGCACGACCGCATGTTGCCTTTCTGGATACAGAATATGTTCGACTACTGCCCTGGCCAACACATTCTCCAGATCTCTCCAATTGAAAACGTCTGGTCAATGGTGGTCGAGCAACTGGCTCGTCACAATACGCCAGTCATTACTCTTGATGAACTATGGTATCGTGTTGAAGCTGCATGGGCAGCTGTACTTATAACGCCATCCAAACTCTGTTTGACTCAATGGCCAGGCGTATCAAGGCCGTTATTATGGCCAGAGGTGGTTGTTCTGGGTAGTGATTTCTCAGGATCTATGCACCCAAATTGCGTGAAAATGTAATCACATGTCAGTTCTAGTATTATATATTTGTCCAATGAATACCCATTTGTCATCTGCATTTCTTCTTGGTGAAACAATTTTAATGGCCAGTAGTGTACTTTTGTTTGTCTGTACATGTGCATCACGTCTACCGATTTTCGTGCCAATCTGATGTTTCTTCGTGGTGCGTAGTTTCTGTTGTCTTAGAGTGTAATAGCAACATAAATGCTCTAGTTAAATGGCGGCCGAACTTAACTTAGGCTTTACAAACACGTTCGTCAGACTACCTGAAAATTTTGAAGTACGGTGTGTTTGAAAAAGAACTCCCTAGTTTTCATGTATCCTAGAATCTGTACAAAATAACGTACACTATTCTAACTTGTGGTGGGTGTTTGAATCATCAACTCTCCAAGTTCGACTTCCCTGCCGTAGGCAGGTCTGCTTGGCGCTGAAACGGCGGTAGTGCTGTTTTTTTCCTCTATTCCCACAGTTCAGCCCGGACGTGTGTGCAGTACAGTGCAGAGCAACTCAGCAACAATGTGAACGCCAAGCGCAGTTTGTTATTTGGCTGATGAGCGTCTGTTTCATGTCAGTGGAAGAGTTATTCGTTATAACTGCAGAATTTGGGGGCAGAGCATCCACATGAAATTATTCGGCATCAACGTAACTTTCCCAAAGTTAATGTCTGGTGCAGTTTGATTGAAGATCGCCGGCCGGGGCGGCCGAGCGGTTCTAGGCGCTACAGTCTGGAACCGCGCGATCGCTACAGTCGCAGGTTCGAATCCTGCCTAGGGCATGGATGTGTGTGATATCCTTAGGTTAGTTAGGTTTAAGTAGTTATAACTTCTAGGGGACTGATGACTTCATAAGTTAAGTCTCATAGTGCTCAGAGCCATTTCAACCATTTTTTTGATTGAAGATCGTGTGACTGGTCCTTTCAATTTTCTAGAAAAATCAGTAAACAGGGATGCTTATGTGACATGCTGACAGAGTACATCTTTCCCCAAATCGACGATATTGAGGCGCAAAAGGGGCTAGTTTTTTTCCAACAAGATGGCACCGCACCTCATTACAGTAACCATGTGCTTGTGGCTGTTGAAGCTCGCTTTCCAGGAAGGTGTTTCGGCAGGGCTGGTCCAATATCTTGGCCACCACGAAGCCCAGTTTTAAACCCATGGGACTTTCTCTTTTGGGGCCACATAAAAACGTTGTGTACAGTGAAAAGATCAGAGACGTCACTCATTTACGGGAAAGAATCGTCGTGGCAGTTAGGGCAGTTGCACCTTGAATGTTGGTGAATACGAAGCGAGAAGTGTAATATCGTCTCAACGTGTCCATGGCAACTAATGGATCCCACCTTGACGTCTATCAACATTAAACAAAACTTGAAGGAATTCTCTTTAGTGATATTTACTCATTGATGTAATTTTTCATTAATTTCCCCATTAAATTTATATTTAAAACAAGGGAGTTCTTTTCCTAACACCCTGTATTTTGCACGTTCTCACTTTCTAAACATTACCACTGGAGTATTTTATTTTTTTCGGAGAGATGTTATAGACTGCTGGAGAGGAAAAAATTCAACACCTTCAGGAACTGTGTTCAGTGACTCATGGGTACATACTGAAATGTAATGTTAATGATTCATTACTCACTGTCATCGGCAATCAGATGGCGCTCAGGAAGCCTATCAGTGAACCTTCTATCCTGAATCTGCAGGTAGTAACTGTGCTGAGTTTAGAGTTCAGAACTGGTTCCAACGTTCGTTCTAGGGTGTAATCGTGTCCCTCCAACGTGTATGCATTCTTGCTAAACAGCTCTAGCCATCTGAATGGGAAAGCATAGTGGGTTTGCGCGAATCTGGACAGACGTATGGAAGGAGTGCTGCACATGTTGAGCGCAATGAATCGGTGTTATATGGCTGCTTTCAGCAGAGGTCTGTGGAACATCCCCTCAGCTGTAAACCAAGTCTTGGACGTCTGCGTAGTACAGACGCACGTCAAGATCGACGCATTGTGCGAGCAGCGGTGGCCGACCTAAAATCACCCAGGGACGAAATTTGGACACATGCCGCAACTGCTGTGTCATCAGCGACCATAGAGAACTGTTTGCCTCTCGCAGGATTAAGATCAGGTTTGTCTGTGGCCTTGCTACCAAAGACAACACCACCAAGCACGGTTACTCTGGTGTCGTGAAACAGTTGACTGGAGGGTGGAATGGCGCTCTGTTGTCTTCAGTGATGAGAGTAGCTTCTGTCTGT
Source organism: Schistocerca cancellata (assembly GCF_023864275.1). NCBI lineage: Eukaryota > Metazoa > Arthropoda > Insecta > Orthoptera > Acrididae > Schistocerca > Schistocerca cancellata. The sequence goes on along the minus strand of NC_064630.1, from coordinate 612,533,796 downwards.
ATGCGAGTGATGGACAAACGCGTGCATGGCGTAGACGTGGTGAGCTGCATACGCACGTTTTGTTAGGTTTAAGTAGTTCTAAGTTCTAGGGGACTGACGACCTCAGATGTTAAGTCCCATAGTGCTCAGAGCCATTTGAACCATTTTTATCTAAACGTCGAAAAATACACGCTAACGCATATGAGTAAGAAAAATAAACCTATAATATTCGCGTACAATATGAGTAGTGTGCTGCTTCACATAGTCACTTCGATTAAATACACAGGGTGAGTCACTAACTATTGCCACCTAGAATAACTCCGAAAGTATGACAGTAGCTGAAAAGTTTGTGGGACAAATGTTGCATGGGACAAAGGGGGCCATAATATGACGTTGATTTTTTTTTTTTTTTTTTTTTTTTTTTTTTTTTTTTTTTTTTTTTTGCTGGGTCGTGTCACGGCAGAGATAGGAAGGCCAACTTCGTTTTTTTTTAATGGAATTATATAGTTCGATACTTATTTTCTGATAGTGAATCAAATGGCTCCGAGCACTATGGGACTTAACGTCTATGGTCATCAGTCCCCTAGAACTTAGAACTACTTAAACCTAACTAACCTAAAGACAGCACACAACACCCAGGCATCACAAGGCAGAGAAAATCCCTGACCCCGCCGGGAATCGAACCCGGGAACCCGGGCGTGGGAAGCGAGAACGCTACCGCACGACCACGAGCTGCGGACTTCTGATAGTGGCTATCGAGACCAATCCAATGATGTGTAACAGTAAGGTCTTTGAAGGTTAACGAAGGTCAAACAGATGGAATGAACACCCATTTACAGAAGGTGTTCAATGTGATGACCATTGGTAACAATGCAGTGCTGCAATCTTCTTATTATGAACTGAGCGATATTCATCACTTCGGCATTTATCGAAGCACATGATCTGACAATTCTATCTCCGTATATCGTGCAAATAGTAAATATTCGCCGCATACGGTGTGTCCATCCAACGAGCCATTGACGTGTAAACACCATTCGACGGTTTCGCAATACAACACTAATAGGAACGGAAAGACTATTATCATCAGATCAAGAGAATGTGAAAGATGTATTCCTTCGAAGAACAAGTCGATATGCTTCTCATTTACGGAGAATGCCAACCAAATTGAGTGAGAGCTAGAGACTTATACGCTGAAAGATATTCTCAAGTACTCACTCTACACGTCGTACAATTAAATGTGTGTATGATAAATTGAGAACAACTGGATCTTTAACGCATCGGAAACATCTACGGCAAAAAAGTTGCTAACGAGGAAACGGAAATTGCTATTCTTGCCACTGTGGTTCGAGAGCCTTCTGTTAGTTCTCGTCAAATGGCAAGGGAATCTGGCATGAGCCAGTGTAGTGTTGTTCGTGTTCTGCATCGCCATAAATATCATTGTTTCCATACCAGTCTCCACCAAGAATTAACTGGTACGGATTGTATGAGTCTCATTGAATTCTGCCGATGGGCTCAACGTCAGATTCAGAGGGACGACACATTTATTAATTTGATTTTATTTACTGATGAGGCTACATTCACAAACCATGGAAATGTTAATTTGCATAACATGCATTATTGGGCAACTGAAAATCCATGTCAGCTGTGGCAAGTTGCACACCAAAAACCGTGGTCGGTGAATGCATGGTGTGGGATTCTGGATGACAGAATTATGGGTCCCTTTTCATCGAAGGAAATCTTAATGGTAGGAAGTACACTACATTCCTGCAAGAAACACCAGGTCTGTTATTGGAAGAAGTACCCTTAGGAACAAGGAACAAAATGTGGTATCAACACGATGGGTGTCCGGGACGTTTTTCGCTGATGGCTACAAACGAGTTCCAGAGAAAATTCCCAGATCATTGCGTTGGACGCGGAGGAGATGTGCCGTGGCCGGCTCTTTCGCCAGACTTGATGCCTCTGAATTTTTTCTTGTGGGGATTCGTAAAAGATATTGTTTATAAAGACGTTCCAACTACACCTGAAGACATGCGAGAGAGAAATGTCAGAACATGTCCTTCGATAAGAGCGGATGTGATAAGGAATACCACTCACTCCATGATAAGAAGATTTCAGCACTGCATTGATATCAATGGTCATTACTTCAAACACCTTCTGTGAATAAACGTTCATACCACCTTTGTGACCTTCAAAGACCTTACTCTGTTACACATCATTGGATTCGTCTCGATAGCCGCTATCAGAAAGTAGGTACCAAAATGTAGCATCCCATTAAAAAAAAAAAAATTAAGTTGATCTTCGTATGTCCGCAGCTCGTGGTCGTGCGGTAGCGTTCTCGCTTGCCGCGCCCTCTGCCTCGTGATGACTGGGTGTTGTGTGATGTCCTTAGATTAGTTAGGTTTAAGTAGTTATAAGTTCTAGGGGACTGATGACCGTAGATGTTAAGTCCCATAGTGTTCAGAGCCATTTGAACCATTTTTTTTTACCTTCATATCTCTGAAGCGAGCCCACCTAGCAACAAAAAACCAACGTCATATTATGGCGCCCGTTGTCCCATGCAACTTTTGCCCAACAAACTTTTCATCTCCTATCATACTTTCGGAGCTATTCTTGGTGGCAATGGTTAGTAACTCACCCTGTACACATTCGTAACGTTCCAAAGCAACATGAAATGGAAAGAGCATGTAATGATTGTATTAGGGAAGGTGAGTGGTCGACTTCGGTTTATTGGAAGAATGTTAGGAAAATTTAGTTTATCTACGAAGGAGACCGCATATAGAAGACTAATGCAAACCATTCGAGTGTTTGGGACCCGCACCAGACAGGATTAAACGAAGACATCGAGTCATTTCAGAGGTGGGCTGCTAGATCTGTTACCAGAAGCTTCGAATAACACTGAAGTATTGCGGAGATGCTTTGGGAAGACCAATGGGAATCACTGATGGAAAGGCGACGTTGTTTTCGAGAAGCAGTATTGAAAAAACGTAGAGAACCGGCATTTGACGCTGGTGGCAGAACAGTTGTGTTGCCTCCAACGTACATGTAGATAGGATCAGAAATGTTAGGGCTATAACGGAGGTGTATAGACACTCGTTTTCCTCTCGCTCTATTTACGAGAGGAACAGGACAGGAAATGCCTAGCAATGGTATTGGATACACCCCTCCACGCGCTGTATGGTAGCTTGCAGAGTATACAGGGTGGTCCATTGATCGTGGCAGGGCCAAATATCTCACGAAATAAGCGTCAAACGAAAAAACTACAAAGAACGAAACTTGTCTAGCTTGAATGGGGAAACCAGATGGCGCTATGGTTGGCTGCTAGATGGCGCTGCCATAGGTCAAACGGATATCAACTGCGTTTTTTTTAAACAGGAACCCCCATTTTTTATTACATATTCGTGTTGTACGTAAAGAAATATGAATGTTTTAGTTGGACCACTTTTTTCGCTTTGTGATAGATGGCGCTGAAATAGTCACAAACGTATGGCTCACAATTTTAGACCAACAGTTGGTAACAGGTAGGTTTTTTAAATTAAAATACGGAACGTACGTACGTTTGAACACTTTATTTCTGTTCTTCCAATGTGATAAATGTGCCTTTGTGAACTTATCATTTCTGAGAACGCATACTGCTACAGCGTGATTACTTGTAAATACCACATTAATGCAATAAATACTCAAAACGATGTTCGTCAACCCTAATGCATTTCGCAATACGTGTAACGACATTCCTCTCAACAGCGAGTAGTTCGCCTTCCGTAATGTTCGCACATGCATTGACAATGCGCTGATGCAAGTTGTCAGGCTTTGTCGGTCTATCACGATAGCAAATATACTTCAAGTTTCCCCACAGAAAGATAACCGGGGACGTCAGATCCGGTGAACGTGCGGGCCATGGGACGGTGCTTCGACGACCAATCCACCCGTCATGAAATATGCTATTCAATACCGCTTGAACTGCCCGCGAGCTATGTGCCGGACATCCATCATGTTCGAATACATCACCATTCTGTCATGCAGTGAAAACATCGGTACAACATTACGTAGGAAATCAGCATACACTGCAACATTTAGATTGCCATCGATAAAATGGAGCCCAATTATCCTTCCTCCCATAATTCCGCACCATACATTAACCCGCCAATGTCGCTGATGCTCCACTTGTCACAGCCATCGTGGGTTTTCCGTGGCCCAATAGTGCATATTATGACGGTTTACGTTACTGTTGCTGGTGAATGACGCTTCGTCGCTAAATAGAACGCCTGCAAAAAAGCTGTCATCGTCCCGTAATTTCCCTTTTGCCCAGTGGCAAAACAGTACACGACGTTCAAAGTAGGCGCCATGCAATTCCTGGGGCATAGAAATATGGTACGGGTGCAATCAATGTTGATGTAGCGTTCTCAACACCGACGTTTTTGAGATTCCCGATTCTCGCGCAATTTGTCTGCTACTGATGTGCGGATTAGCCGCGACAGAAGCTAAAACACCTACTTGGGCATCATCATTTGTTGCAGGTCGTGGTTGACGTTTCACATGTGGCTGATCTCTTCCTGTTTCCTTACATAACGTAACTATCAAGTGGTTCAAATGGCTCTGAGCACTATGGGACTCAACATCTTAGGTCATAAGTCCCCTAGAACTTAGAACTACTTAAACCTAACTAACCTAAGGACATCACAAACATACATGCCCGAGGCAGGATTCTAACCTGCGACCGTAGCAGTGCCGCGGTTCCGGACTGCAGCGCCAGAACAACACGGCCACCGCGGCCGGCTAACGTAACTATCCGGCGAACGGTTCGGACACTTGGATGTCCATACATCAACACGATATCGACCTTTTCCGCAATTGGTAAACGGTCCATTTTAACACGGATAATGTATCACAAATCAAATACCGTCCGGACTGGCGGAAAGTCACGTGATACCACGTACTTATACGTTTGTGACTATTACAGCGCCATCTATTATAAAGCGAAAAAAGTGGTCCAACTAAAACATTCATATTTCTTTACGTACTGCACGAATATATAATAAAAATGGGGGATCCTACTTAAAAAAACGCAGTTGATATCCGTTTGACCTATGGTAGCGCCATCTAGCGGGCCAACCATAGCGCCACCTGGTTTCCCCCTTCAAGGTAGACGAGTTTCGTTCTTTGTAGTTTTTTCGTTTGATGCTTATTTCGTGAGATATTTGGCCCAGTCACTTTCAATGGACCATCCTGTATATGTAGATGTAGAACGCGAGTTTGTAAATGTCTCTATGGCACTGCCTCTTCATACCTCTATAGACGGCTATGGTTTACGTCAACAGCAGTTTGCACTTCGCAGTTGAAAGCTGTCAATAGCGCTGCCAGGTTTCAATGATTTTCTCACGCTGACTCGACTGTAGGAGTGTCTCGTTAGTAAAGAATAAGTGTTGAAATTTCATGCGTGATGCAGCATTTTTTCACGCATCGCAGTGTTTATGACGTCATATCTCTTGAACTATGCATCGTACGATGGTGTATTTGTGTAGGCACGTTCAAACGCATAAGTGGATACAGTCTGTTAAGAGGAAAACACGGTAAGTTTGCATCTAGGACGTTGTGTAATGTTTAACTGATAACCATGATCCTGAGGTGTTCTTGAGAAGTAAACGTAAGAAGTGACCGACTTTGCAAGAGTCGCCCCGAATTGGGTAACAGAGTGCGACCAGGGGAGAGAGGGATGGGGTGAAGGGGAGGGATAGGGCTGCGTTGGTGGCAGGGATTTGGGGACGCCTAAGCCCGATGCGGCGGGCGCCAGGGGTTATCTGGCTGGCCGGCAGCGCGACGTCGCAAATTTGCGTGGCAGGTAGATGCCGTTCCCTCAGGGGTGTCCCAACACGGCAGCTTCATTACGTTAGCTCGGCGGTCGCCCTTCATTTGTATGCAGGTGCAGCACAGGCGCAGCTCCGCGAGCGCGTCTCCTAATAACTGGTCCCTGGGCGAGAGGCGGCGGAAGGGCTTAGTAAGTAGAACCGGCAATTTGCTCTCGTCTTAATGGCACCGGTTGTACGCCGTGACACGTATCGAGAAACTTCTTCACAGCGGTTGATTACCCACTGCAGTCAAGGCTGTCTGTGGAAATGCAATTAGAAGTATGTACAAATTTACGGCCACCTGACTGAATATGGGACCAAATACATGGGAGTCTCAATAATATGTGATCGAAAAGGGCGATTCGAAAATTTTTGCGTACTTTTATATCAAAACAAGAAATTAAGTTCGTATAAACATATCCTCAAAAGTTCTTTGTTTATTAATGAAGTTAATGAATCTGTAATAAAACTTTACACGATTACCTGGACATCAAACTACTGACTTCCTTCTTCTTAACAGCTACATGAAATCTAATCTTAATTTGCTAGCGATGCCCGGCACACTTTACAATGCACATGGTCTAAACAACGTAACAGCTACGCGAGCGCCCAATCTTTTCAGTTTCTCACTATATGATTGCTGAGTTTCTGTTTCCGAAATGATTGTGCGAAGACAACTCTCTTCCAGACGTGCATCCAAATGTCATGCAAAAGCATCATTCCTACACACCGAGCCGAATTTCCATGAATTTTTGTTTGTGGAACGCCTTGAAGACCACTTGAATTTTCACTAAAGCTCATATTCTCTAAATCTTAAAAGGAAACAAATGATCTTCTTGTTGTGGTGGTACACACTAGAACCGACAGCACACGTTGGCATTGTACCTCGATAAAGGATGGGAGCATATCTGTCTCTAATGAGCTACCTGTGAAAGTACTCCTTCTGACGCGACGCCTGATACCTGTATTTGAGAGACAGTTCAAGAACGAACATATGCTAGACATGTATTTTGTAAATTTAACTAACAATGAATAAGGTGCAGATTACTATCGAATCTCCACAGCTAGAGTCGCAATGCCCATTACACAATTCAGCGGATCCTTGATTGGCTATCGGCAAGTAATAAAATTAATGCAGAATATCTGAGAACACGGTTTTCAGCACGTGTAATGAAATGTCGTGTGACTACGGCCTCCCGTCGGGTAGACCGTTCGCCGGGTACAAGTCTTTCGATTTGACACCACTTCGGCGACTTGCGCGTCGATGGGGATGAAATGATGACGATGAGGACAACACAACACCCAGTCCCTGAGCGGAGAAAATCTCCGACCCAGCCGGGCCCTTAGGATTGACGGTCTGTCGCGCTGACCACTCAGCTACCGGGGGCGGACAGCACTTGTAATGATAGTATAGGTCTCTCCAATGTAGCTTTACGCTGTCGTGGATAAAAGGAAACCTGTTCGCTTCGTAACGCCAGTTTTTTTGCACAAAGCTTAATTGCATCTGGGTAGCATAGCTGATCAATTTAAAGACAGATTGTGTCATCATCCCAGAAAGTTATAGTTTAAGTTTAAAATTTCCTCCCCTAGCTTTCCATGCATGCTTGTACCCGTCGAATCATGGACTGTCACATCGTTTCAGATGCTCACTCAGCGTGGAACAGTTTCGCTGGCTTCCGTGATACGTCCATGAAAGTTTCTGCACACTGATCGTCAGCTGCTGAAAGTTGTTTGCCTGCCACCAGAGACAAAACAAAGGACAGAGGCTGGAGGAACATGAAGGCTTTCTCTCTGGTCCTGCTCTACCTACCCATCTGCCAACAAGTGCATCTCTATAAGTAAATGTGGTAGAGGCCCATCATGCAGAAACCATGTGTTTCTTCTTGCTTGTAGGTGCAAACATTGGAGAACAAAGTCCCTGCAGAGACCACATGTAAGACGTAGTAAGAGGACCTATGCACCTTCCAGGCAATCGCCTACTCTTCCAGCCCTGTCTAGCATAAACTGTAGCATGAGGATTTAGAACAGCTCATTTGCCTTGGTTGTGGAAATTTTTTCCATTTCTTTCCTACTAACTGGTATATGAAGGATTTTTCGTTAAGTCTCTATAGGGGCGTTTTTTCTTGTTCTGTGTAAGGAACCTGCCCGGAAAGTTCGTAACAGTGTGTTTGAATCATTCTGTATACTGGTGGATCAATAGGTAGTAGCCACACCGACTGTGCATTTATCGACACGATCTCGGGTGACAATTGAAAATGCAAATTGCTCACTGCGGATCGATCATAAGGGCAGATTTAACACGTATGATAGCAGGGCTGAAATAAACCTGGAGAAAACACGGTGTCGCCGACTGCTATACTATCTTAGCCGCAAGCAGCACTGCAAGTACTACTGCACCACAACGCAACCCCACAATAAACCCCTAGTGTTCGAGATATAGCAGCAGGTGGACTGTACCTCTAGGAGTTGAGGGCTGTGAGTGGTCTGTAACCTTTAATTTTATTTTATATCGATATGCGACGCTAGAGGGAGTGGCAGGACGTGTCTGGGCTGCTACTCATAAAATTATTATTCATCAATTCTCAAAATTAATTTTTGGAATAAATATTCACAAATTAAGGAAACATTTAATACACCCCTGGTATCGCAAAATAGTCTTACAACACAACACGGTTGGCCAGCACTGTTGGACGTAGACACTACGATACATGGAAGTTTGGATCCGCTCGAAAGGCGTGCACGGATAACGAAAGTGGTTACGGCGATCACTCGCAATAAGCGAGAAATCTTCATTTGAGTCCCAGAATTATACACCTCATGTAATATCGTATTCGCAGGTTCCGAATATATTTAATATGGCCGTAGATCGTCAATGGCGTATATTTCTTCCCAACAGGAACATTTGCATCGAACTATACAGACACTGTCAAATATAGGCACTGCACTAACTGTCTTTCGTGACAAACCAAGTCAAACCGACAAGAGAAACATTCTCTCTCCCTATGTAGCAATCACTGGAACAGCGTGTGAGGGTTATGGCACGTAGACACTATGAGATATGAAAGTTTAAGTCTGTCTGGAAAGCGTGCACTGATAGCTAAAGTTGTTAAGGCGACCGCTCTCAATAAGCAACAGATATGGGTTCGAGTCCCTATCAGGTACAAATTTTCACATGTCTATAGAAAGCCATGCAGCTGATCTCTCAGCGGTGATGGTAGTGTTGCATGAGCGATTTTTGAACAGCTGCAGCTCAGTCGCGTCTTATGACGGCACAAGGACATTCGAGAGAACTTCAAAAGTAAATTAATCATGTCGTCACATGCTTTGACTGTTGCCAAACAAGAGTGGCGCCAGTTTTCAAATCTAGAAGAGAGAAAAATAAATTATTTGACTATCTTGTGTATATTTTCTTGTGATGATGATATATGGAACAATGTTATCGGGTAAGTCATCTTTACGAAAGAAAGTCTTCATTTCTCAAAAACGTTCTATAAGAATAATATATGGTGCTCACCCTTGATCATCTAGTAGACATTTCTTTTAAGCAGCTAAGCATTCAGATCACTACAGTATATTTATTTGCTCATGAAGTTTCTTGTAAACAATCCATTGCAGTTAAAAACGAACAGTTTACATAAAATGTTCTTCATGAAGGTCCCCACGACCAAACCATTTCCAATTTAAATAGTAACACAATTTCAAAGAGTGGCGGTCCACCATCAAGTTGAAACTACACCTGTTGCCTAACACCAAATGGAGCGTTGTCTAACGCGTGAAGCAAAGTATTGCAAAGAAACTTACGATGCCAATCGGTGCCTGAAAGCCACGTTCATGGGAGTCATTTGGGTTGTGTTCCGACCAATAATGTGGAGGTTGAAAATACCTTCACGTATTCGTCAATCCACATCACGTTATTTATAAAATATTTCTTATCTTCTACATGGTGTAAAAGCCATTCACAAAACTGTACTCATCTTAGTCTTCGGCTGCTGGTGTTGCCATCTTGGAGATATCTGGAAATTCCTTGCAGTACCATGGATACTTCGACGAGGTGATCGGTGAACGGTTTCAAGAATCGCTTCCTCTGTGGAGTATTAGTTCTTGGACGACTGTTGTCATTTATTTGTGGATGAAGATCGCCGGCATCTTGAAGGCATTGCTCTAGGCGGCGAAAATCATTCTTATTTGGATGGAGCCTTTAAGAGTATCGCACAGCATATGCACGAGCAGCAGAAGCAGTAGCTTAGTTATCGGATGCACACAGCGCCAAAAGCATATCGACTTATTCGTCCATCAGGAAGCCGCCCTAGATGAACTGACAGGACCAGTTATGGTTGTGCGCTGGCGTGTTGTAGACTCATGCATGTAGTTTAAAGGATCCCACTGTCGCATGATATGATATCGTCAAGTGAAAAAATGTTGTCCTACTCATAAACAACTTGAACTAGGGAAGAGACACCTAAAAAATAAAAAGAAGGAACCTGACGAGGATTTAATCCATAGATTTTTTTTCTTTTTGAGTGGACCGATGGGGACTTAGGGTTCAGAGTAGGCAGCGGTTAAATTTCGAGACATTTTTTATTTTTCTTTATTTTTTACTTTAGCAATTTTGTAGAACCGACAACATTTGCATAGGAAAAAAACAGAAGATGGGTAAAAAAAATCCACGCATTTATGGCGCGCTCTCCCATTCGCGGAGACTGGGAGTAGAATTGGTCATTGCAGGCTGCACACCCCTTGACCCATGTAACGGCGTTGTATTTGGCGGCGGGAAAATTTGTGTCCTCCGGAATAGAAACAGTCTCGAGTTACTGACAAAGAAGACAGAGAGGGGAATCTGACAAACCAATGTCATGCAGTGGCTGTTATTAGGCAAATTTCCTATTGACTCTGTAGTACCATATTGACCGGATGTCCATAGGGAGGAAAGGCTGATGGAAGATATTTTTCACTAAGGACCACCGGACAGAGAGATATTTGGTCTTCAGCATGTTACGCGGGTCACGGCGCAATAGTAGGTTGTAAAAATACTTGGGTCTGGGTGGTGCATTTCAGGAAGGCTGCTATGTGCGTGACTGTACACTGAAAAAAAGTCCAGTGAGTCAGACAGGTGAGGCGCGATGAGTCCAACAGACACTGGTGTTGGAATAGAGGCATTCAGGAGGACCTCAAGCAAGCTATATGTGACCCATCAGGTCCACTCTCTTCTCATAGTACTTGCGTGTTGCGGATCAATTCTGATGCCACATAACTATTAAGAAACTCAGTGCGTTGAAGTGCGTCTGGGAGTGCAGGATGTTCTGGCAGACGTTGTTGCGGATGGCGTGTAACAGGTGACAGACATTCATCGCGGCTGTCCCTGTGATGTGGGGGCACTCAAACAGCAACAGAGGAGCCACTCCTCTTTCCTGGAGACCTCGTACTGTGTACATTCCAGAAGGTTTGGGAACGTTCATTGCACTGCCTGTAGCTGTCCCATAATGTCTAATTAGGTCGAGGACTGCTCGAATCTCGGAACTGGGAGCCGACGAGGATGACGAGGTCATCAGAATGTGCCCAGCAGCGAAAGGTGTATTTAACGCCGGAAATGCATATCCTCCTATTTCCATCTATTGTACTATAATTTTTTTCCTTGTTTTGTTACCTCAAGATATGACATTTCTGTCTCTTTATATATTGTAATTGTTTTACTGTTTGTATATATATATTTATGCATTTATGTCGATGTATAATTGGTTGTTGTTTTGTAAATATTATTTGTATTTTTACGCTGGGTCTTGCCTAGGGAAAACTATGCTATAGAACAAATACGTCGATAGGTCGTGTGGAGAACCAGAGTGTTTAGGATCTTTGGTACTGTTAACTCTGCCGCGTGGAGCGCGGGCTGAGCAGAGGGAGTCTGGCTGGGGTGGTGCAGTGGAGCAGGTGTGTTGTGTGAAGCTCCCGCGAGTTGCCGCGCTTTCGGGGTTTGGCAGCATGTAATTGCGCTCGACTTGCGATGATAGTTTCTGGCACAGTGTCGCGGACGGGAAGCATTAGCTGGCGCACATCAAGAGCCCGTTTCGCCTGGTGACCGTGTCGACAAGAAGGCGCGCCAACATCCAGCTTCTGCAACAACGACGGCCGACAATGAGTGACTGTCGCCACCTCCTCGATCGACGGCTTCAAACCTTCAATCAACCAACAAGGAAGACTGGAAACATGTAAAGATTTAGAACTGTATGGCAGACCTCAGCTTTTCAAACTTTTAAAATTGTTGCATCACAAAATTACAGCAACTTAGCATGAACCTCTGTTGCTCATTGTCCCAATTGCTTTACCAAGCAGGGACCCTTCCTTTTCCAGAATGAACCTGAGTGTCGTTGAAATTCAAACGCCAGCATTAAAGTAATATAATTCGATTTCACTGTTTTAATTTCAAAGTTCAGTTAAAGTATTTATAGCTGGCTACAATATTTAGATTACACAAGCACAAATTAAGAGTGCGAGTTTTGTTACCGTATTTTAGCTTACCTGTGACTGCAGCTCAGCTTGGTACATACTAAATTTTACTACCGTTAATTGTTCAGAATCATTTAATTCAAGTTCAAAGTTAAATCTCTTATTTCTAAATTGCGTAGATTCAAGTAGCTTTTGAAATGATTGTTGAGTTAGTCCAAGACTAACCGTATTTTACTGAATTTCGATGTGCTTCAGAAAGAAAGCTCACTATTAACTACAGTCACTAAATTGACTTTCGATTTTCCGGTTTTATTAATTCTTTTGCTAAATTAAGTCAGAGTGTAGCGAAATTTATTACTTCTGACAAACTTTCAGTTTTCACACTACACGTGTCAACCTTCAGTTGCCACGCTTCTGGTGCTAATTATATGTGTAATTATCTTTATTTTTCAGTTACTATAGCAATTGTCCTTAGGACTGGCGACTGTGATTGTCCCCAAATCTCAAATATCTAATTACCGCTAGTTAATTGTTAACGTAACGGCCGCACATTTACTTTATTTATTAACTTTACCCCTTTAAAATTAATTTTCACCAGTTTCATTTGCATTTTTCCTTTCATTTAGATGTAACCCTTTCCTCCCTCTTTACCGACAGATTAACTTCGGTGACGATTGCTTTTCCCAAATTTCCATTAGGTACACGCGGTTTAATTTTACACTGTCATTAAGGTCGATAAGTGAGGGGCAGGTTACACGTGGCGACCGTGACAGGACAATCTTCAGATTTGAGGTTGTTCTGGACACGAATTTTGTATTGTGCAAATCTCGTAACAAAGTACTGGTTACGAACAGGTCGTTACGTCAGCGAGATTAAGTAGTGGAAGGAATCCTAATTAGATTTGAGATTTATCATTTATATTGAAAATTATTAAAATGAGTGAAGGCAACAATTACCAAAATTTGGTAGACTTGGATACGGAACAATAGGTCGAACAGTGGGAAACGCGCACCGCGGTACCCATTGTTCAGGGGCAGGCGGCTATCATGAAAGACGCGACCGCCGAAACGCAACAAAGAGCAGAAATGGAATTCCAAACTTTAGAAAATGTTTCGGAATCGCAAGTGAAAATCAAATGAGAATCCCTTGATGATGAATACGGGGGGACAATTAAAGAGGAAGCCACTACGGAAGTAAAACCAGTAGTTTCCGGGAATTTAACTGATTTATTGAATGTTTTGATTAACGAAATCACGAGTCAGTCTGAAAAAATTGAACAGAAGCTAGACAATCAGAATAAAGATACACTCCTGGAAATTGAAATAAGAACACCGTGAATTCATTGTCCCAGGAAGGGGAAACTTTATTGACACATTCCTGGGGTCAGATACATCACATGATCACACTGACAGAACCACAAGCACATAGACACAGGCAACAGAGCATGCACAATGTCGGCACTAGTACAGTGTATATCCACCTTTCGCAGCAATGCAGGCTGCTATTCTCCCATGGAGACGATCGTAGAGATGCTGGATGTAGTCCTGTGGAACGGCTTGCCATGCCATTTCCACCTGGCGCCTCAGTTGGACCAGCGTTCGTGCAGGACGTGCAGACCGCGTGAGAAGACGCTTCATCCAGTCCCAAACATGCTCAATGGGGGACAGATCCGGAGATCTTGCTGGCCAGGGTAATTGACTTACACCTTCTAGAGCACGTTGGGTGGCACGGGATACATGCGGACGTGCATTGTCCTGTTGGAACAACAAGTTCCCTTGCCGGTCTAGGAATGGTAGAACGATGGGTTCGATGACGGTTTGGATGTACCGTGCACTATTCAGTGTCCCCTCGACGATCACCAGTGGTGTCCGGCCAGTGTAGGAGATCGCTCCCCACACCATGATGCCGGGTGTTGGCCCTGTGTGCCTCAGTCGTATGCAGTCCTGATATTGGCGCTCACCTGCACGGCGCCAAACACGCATACGACCATCATTGGCACCAAGACAGAAGCGACTCTCATCGCTGAAGACGACACGTCTCCATTCGTCCCTCCATTCACGCCTGTCGCGACACCACTGGAGGCGGGCTGCACGATGTTGGGGCGTGAGCGGAAGACGGCCTAACGGTGTGCGGGACCGTAGCCCAGCTTCATGGAGACGGTTGCGAATGGTCCTCGCCGATACCCCAGGAGCAACAGTGTCCCTAATTTGCTGGGAAGTGGCGGTGCGGTCCCCTACGGCACTGCGTAGGATCCTACGGTCTTGGCGTGCATCCGTGCGTCGCTGCGGTCCGGTCCCAGGTCGACGGGCACGTGCACCTTCCGCCGACCACTGGCGACAACATCGATGTACTGTGGAGACCTCACGCCCCACGTGTTGAGCAATTCGGCGGTACGTCCACCCGGCCTCCCGCATGCCCACTATACGCCCTTGCTCAAAGTCCGTCAACTGCACATACGGTTCACGTCCACGCTGTCGCGGCATGCTACCAGTGTTAAAGACTGCGATGGAGCTCCGTATGCCACGGCAAACTGGCTGACACTGACGGCGGCGGTGCACAAATGCTGCGCAGCTAGCGCCATTCGACGGCCAACACCGCGGTTCCTGGTGTGTCCGCTGTGCCGTGCGTGTGATCATTGCTTGTACAGCCCTCTCGCAGTGTCCGGAGCAAGTATGGTGGGTCTGACACACCGGTGTCAATGTGTTCTTTTTTCCATTTCCAGGAGTGTATTAATGTTGTTAACAACAATGTTGGAGTTGTTAACACAAAAGTTGATAAAATCAAAGAAGATATTGTTCTGATTAATACCGCAATCTGTAATCTTAAACAGGAAATGATAGGCGTTCAAGCGGAAATTGCGAGCATAAATACTCGTTTTTATTCCGAAATTAGCAAAATCGAGAAAAGTGTAGGAGAAGCAGTTGCTCCGATCACCGAGAATAAGGTGACGGAACAAATTCAATTAGTGAAAAAAGAGGATCAAAAGAAGGTGGAAACTTTAAAGGCTTTAGTATCCGAAGTAGATACCAAAGTGACGAAGCAGGCTAATAACTGCGAAGAAAAAAAAGGAAAGTAGAAACGCTTGCGACAACCATTTGCCAAGTAATTACGAGAGTGTCGGAATTAGAAAAGAAACTTGACGAAAAACAGAGCTATGTGCCAATCTGTGCACATAGTTCGGAATTGCTGACGAAAGAGGAGCGGTTCGACCCCTTGAAAACAGGCGGTATGCATGCGACGGATTTCATTAAAAATTGTGAAAGAGTTTTACCCAGATCATGGACTAATGAGAGGAAGATTAATGCGGTTATTGACGTGTTGGCTGGTGATGCCAAGCGTTGGGGCTTAAACCTCGACATTACGAACCTGACTTTCGACGAATTTAAAAATTTGTTTCTGGCTGAATACTGGTCAGAGCAAAAACAACAAAGAGTCTGGAGCGAATTTGTCGTATCGAGGCCTTTCGATGCGAATTCGCGCGGCTCGATGAAAGAGTTTTGTGAGGGCTGGATCCGCAAGTTGGAATATTTGCGTGATCGCCGCACAGAATCCGAAATAGTCTGGGAACTCTACAAGAAGCTTCCAGATGATACAAAACGCTACGTAGGAAGCAATTACAGGACAATAAATGATTTCCTGGAAAGAGTGGAGG
Source organism: Schistocerca cancellata (assembly GCF_023864275.1). NCBI lineage: Eukaryota > Metazoa > Arthropoda > Insecta > Orthoptera > Acrididae > Schistocerca > Schistocerca cancellata. The sequence goes on along the minus strand of NC_064630.1, from coordinate 612,517,881 downwards.
ACGAGGACAATTGGCGCAATAATCGCGAAAGTGGTAGAGGCCGTGGTAACAACAACGGGTACCACAGCAACCACAACAACGATAACCATGGGAATAATGCATACCGCAACCATGGCAGCAATAACAATAATGGTTCGGACCGTAATAACAATCGGTACAATGCAAATAATAACAGGAATGACGGAAACCAGTATCATACTAACGTGATACGGGCTTCACAGGATAGTAATAACGCCAGAGGGTGCGATAAGCCGCCTCAGCAGCATCCGGGGAGCGTATCTGCTGGAACGAGACAGGGAAACCATTAGCCGCGCCGGTGAGGGGCCGACCGGGGGTGGAGAAATTTTGGCGGCCCAATAACAGGAGAAAACCCAGGTGTGGTCGTTATGAAAATTCCGTATGGTATATTCAACGGCGGGAGAGTGTGCCAGTTGTAACCTCCCTACAAAAATTTACAAGACAATATTATATAGAAATGGGAGCCAAATGAAACCTCCCCACAAAAAGTTGACCGGACGATAATTTGAATGTTAACAAGAATACAACCTAACGTAATCTCCCAGCAGATAAATTTACTGAGAATGACAATTAAACATAAATTCGCAATCTGACTCTGGTGTAAGCTCCCGCAAAAATAATGAAAAACAATTCAGTACTAATGAAATCTCAGTGATAATGATAATTCAATTAAACCGAAATATCGGTCTTTGGCCCTGTGCAAATCAGAATTAAATTCTTACCTCATTGTAACTGCTAGTCAAATTTCTGCTCTTATTCTTGCGCACAGCTTGGAGGAACTGCATTGCAAATAATAATATTCCTTTTTTTTTTTAATTTAACTGAAACTTTTCTTTAAGGGAAGTGAAATGAAATCGTTAATTCAATTAAATAAATTTTTTTGTAAAATTGCTTTTGAAATCAAAATTATTATTGGGGCACTTGTTGGAAATTAATTACAATAAATAAACTTTACATTATCTGATGATTACCTTAATTAACAATATACCTCATTCAGCATCTTGACCAGTGTTGCCGACAGACTACATCACACAACCGCACTGGGCTGCTACTACTGACCGACCGCTCTGCATGACGACTACTAGAGAACTCCACGACGACTATCACTGTACTCCACTACATAACAACTACAACTGTACTCCACGACGACTACAGCCGAACTGCTTGCAACACTCGCGCGGTCAAGCGCAGACTAACCACGAAAATAGGCTCTCTGGTCAAAGATTTTAACGTGCCTCACCATCGCTGCTATGTTACATACGTGTTTCACAGTGTTAGGAGAAAGGAGTGCGCCCACAAGTAGTAGATCAGCTGTATACACGGCAGTAGAAAATACATTCACTGTCAGTGAGAACAATTTAAGTAGTGGTCCGGAAAACGATTATAAAGTGGCAGCTGTAACACCCACAGCGGAAATGAAGATTGAGTTTAAGAATGATTCGCAGTTGTTGAGAGAAGATCAGATGTCGGATAACACGTTCGTCATTGAGCGAGGGGATACAGAGAGGGATGAGGTCTGGTTAAGGCAGTTCGGTCGCTTACACGACGAACTAAGAGATTATAGGTGTCTGTATGGGAGAAGCGTTTATGGGGAGCGCGGGCAGGATTTGCCGCGTCTCGTCCCACAGGAAGATAGTATTTGTGAAGTGATAGAAAGTTCTGGCCCTAACCGGCAGACTTTACTAGAAATAGTTGATGTTAATGGGGAGCACGAGCAAGATTCGTCGTGTCTCGTCCCGCAAGAGTTGGATGTTGAAGTAGTAACGGAAAATTCTGGCCCTAACCGGCAGACTTTACCGAAAGTTATAGTGGTAGAAGTAGCCGACCCATCCGACGCAAACCTCCAGTTTAAACATTGCAAGAGTATTAAGGAGAAAAATTACGAAAATTTTAGTGATAACCGGACACGATTGGTAGAAAAGCCCATAGATTACAGCGTGTATGAGGTTAGAGCTGACATTATACGGTCAGACGATAGCAGTGTGGGTGGCGCAGAACTAGAGGAAGTAATTGCAGATACCACTGGGCACATTCCTCCAGGTAGATTGGCAGGTGAGATCAATCTGACTAAAGTGGAATCAACGAAGGTGACAATTAATGAATTGATAGCAAAGCAACACTCACTAGTTGACGAGTTACAGGAAAAGGTTTCGGTATTGGAGGCGAAGCTACAGACTAAGCCTCAGGACAAACGTGTTGAAATTAAAACTGTATGTGAACAGAGGCTGAAAAAGCCGCCAGATAAGCAGGATTTAGGATCGAAGCCGGATGGTTTTTTCTGGAATGACCTGGATATAGACGGGGATTTACTGTGGGAAAATAAAGAAACAGTCGAGGACAAGTGTAGACAGATAGTAGTGTCTGTTAATATGCACGGCCTACAACTAAACGTGTTGATTGACACCGGTGCAGAATTGAGTGCTGTATCTGGGAAAATATTTGAGTTACTGAAAGACAGACCTGGTATCGTAGTTATGCCAGTAACAGGAGTAAAAATTATCGGTGTTATTGGGAAGGCCAGTAAACCGGTCACAAAACAAATTTTTGTCAACTTCGAGATATGTTGGGCACGATTTGAACAAGAGTTTGTCGTCGTGCCAGACTTAACTACGGAAGTAATTATCGGGTTAGATTGGCTATTAAAGTACTGTGCAGTGATTAATTGCGAAAGCAAAACTTTGACATGTACGTCACAAGATAAAACAATAGTAGTTAGTTTTGACGAGGCAGGAGACGGTGTGCATAGGCAATACCAGCCTATACACATTGTTAACTGGGCGGATGCTATTGACGTAGGTATGAATTTGAACTGCCGTAACGTGAGGAATCTCGGCATTGACAAAAGTGTAGAAAGTGAATTGGAACAGATAATGAAATTCCCTCCACGGATTGACATTAGTATTGTTGTGAAAAAAGATCGTTTGCGAGAAGTAATGAAGCTAAAAGCCGATGCTCGCATACGTCGTCATGACGCTAAAGCGCGTTTTGCTAAGTTTGTAATCGGAGACTTAGTACTTGTAAAAGCTCATGACAAAATCGAATGAGATAGACCATGAAATCTCTAAATTTAAGTTTGTTTATAATGGACCATATAAAGTCATTGGTATACCTCACACAAATGCTTATTGCTTAGAGTATCCAAGCTCTGGAAAACTATTAGGTATACGGAACACTGTTGACCTGAAATTGTACCAACCTAGGATTGATTAATACCACAGAATGGGTAATTTGTACAGTATGTAAATATAGAGTGGAATATTTCACGAATTTCTAGATTTCCATGCTTTTGCCTGACCAAGAGGACATTAAAGAAGTTGTAATTAATAAGAAATTAATTTTGACTAAATGATTTAAGAGTAACTGATTACTACTCATCTGAAAAATCCAAGCTGCTAGTTTAAGTTTTCAGCTGAGTCACAGTAGATTAAGGAATGTAAATATGCATTTGTAACTAGCTGTCAGATTTCATGAATGTGTGTTTTACTAGTCATTGCCGATGTACTTAGACGCTGTTTTAAGTTTTAGGCTAGTACATGCGTGTGATGATGGACAGTGTTGAGTTATCCACTGTGATAGTATTAAGGGACTACTTGAGATTACTCGGGAGTGAGTGAAACGGACGTTCTGGAAAGGCCGGCGTTACACAGGCGAGTGAGATCAAGCGTGCCGCACAGGCGGGCGCAACAATAGTGGCGAGGCGGAGCCGCTGTCGGCTCTTGTGCCGCTGTCGCCATTCTTTGTACTTGCGAGTACGGATGGCGGAGTTGTTTTTGTTCACGGACAGCTGATGTGAAAGAATTCTGCTGTCAATATTTATGGTTTTTTTGATCTGCTGAATATTATTTTCTTGTTTAGCGTCAAGTGGACTCTCATGGCGAGAGTATTAATTATGAAAAGGTTATATAAAATGTGTATTCTACGTAATTAATTATTAATTTGCGTATTTTGACATATCTGTTTTTTATGACCATGTACTCTGATTAATTTTGTAAATAGTATTCCATTTCTTGATACTGTTAGGAATTTTGATTTTTTGGATAGCTAAACCATTTTCTATGTTTTCTATGAAGTTCAATATGTTGTCACCTGTTTTATTTTGTGCAAGATGACAGAGTGGAATAAGATTAGGAGTGTCTCCAATCAATTATTATCGTCTAAAAATTGGTTTATGGTTAATTAGACGAATGCTAAACTTTGTTGATGTTTTGAGCATATGCATTTCCGCTGGTTCTTTTTTGGGACATTTTCTGAGTCTGTTTACGTTACACGAACATCCTCAGACAATGTGGGGCACGTGTAACGCCGGAAATGCATATCCTCCTATTTCAATCTATTGTACTATAATTTTTTTCCTTGTTTTGTTACCTCAAGATATGACATTTCTGTCTCTTTAATATTGTAATTGTTTTACTGTTTGTATATATATATTTATGCATTTATGTCGATGTATAATTGGTTGTTTTGTAAATATTATTTGTATTTTTACGCTGGGTCTTGCCTAGGGAAAACTATGCTATCGATAGAATACGTCGATAAGTCGTGTGGAGAACCAGAGTGTTTAGGATCTTTGGTAGTGTTAACTCTGCCGCGTGGAGCTCGGGCTGAGCAGAGGGAGTCTGGCTGGGGTGGTGCAGTGGAGCAGGTGTGTTGTGTGAAGCTCCCGCGAGTTGCCGCGCTTTCGGGGTTTGGCAGCATGTAATTGCGCTCGACTTGCGATGGCACGGTGTCGCGGACGGGAAGCATTAGCTGGCGCACATCAATAGCCCGTTTCGCCTGGTGACCGTGTCGACAAGAAGGCGCGCCAACATCCAGCTTCTGCAACAGCGATGGCCGACAATGAGTGACTGTCGCCACCTCCTCGATCGACGGCTTCAAACCTTCAATCAACCAACAAGGAAGACTGGAAGCACGTAAAGATTTAGAACTGTATGGCAGACCTCAGCTTTTCAAACTTTTAAAATCGTTGCATCACAAAATTACAGCAACTTAGCATGAACCCCTGTTGCTCATTGTCCCAATTGCTTTACCAAGCAGGGACCCTTCCTTTTCCAGAATGAACCTGAGTGTCGTTGAAATTCAAACGCCAGCATTAAAGTAATATAATTCGATTTCACTGTTTTAATTTCAAAGTTCAGTTAAAGTATTCATAGCTGGCTACAATATTTAGATTACAAAAGCACAAATTAAGAGTGCGAGTTTTGTTACCGTATTTTAGCTTACCTGTGACTGCAGCTCAGCTTGGTACATACTAAATTTTACTACCGTTAATTGTTCAGAATCATTTAATTCAAGTTCAAAGTTAAATCTCTTATTTCTAAATTGCGTAAATTCAAGTAGCTTTTGAATTGATTGTTGAGGTAGTCCAAGACTAACCGTATTTTACTGAATTTCGATGTGCTTCAGAAAGAAAGCTCACTATTAACTTCAGTCACTAAATTAACTTTCGATTTTCCGGTTTTATTAATTCTTTTGCTAAATTAAGTCAGAGTGTAGCGAAATTTATTACTTCTGACAAACTTTCAGTTTTCGCACTACATGTGTCGACCTTCAGTTGCCACGCTTCTAATGCTAATTATATGTCTAATAACCTTTCTTTTTCAGTTACTATAGTAATTGTCCTTAGGACTGGCGCCTGTGATTTTCCCCAAATCTCAAATATCTAATTACCGCTAGTTAATTGTTAACGTAACGGCCGCACATTTACTTTCTTTATTAACTTTACCCCTTTAAAATTAATTTTCACCAGTTTCATTTGCATTTTTCCTTTCATTTAGATGTAACCCTTTCCTCCCTCTTTACCGACAGATTAACTTCGGTGACGATTGCTTTTCCCAAATTTCCATTAGGTACACGCGGTTTAATTTTTCACTGTCATTAAGGTCGATAAGTGAGGGGGAGGTTACATGTAATGTAAGAAGTTGAATCCGGTGAACATGGAAGACAGCCCCCCCCCCCCTCCCAATGATGGTTTCCAATGCAGTGGAATAGATGGTAGACACCCTTGGCACCCTTGCAGAATTCAGCCGCGGATGGTACCGGCTGTGACAAACGTCCATTGAGTTGGACTCATGGACTGGCACCCCTGTAAAGACTGCCCGCGCAAACAGTAAACGGTGGCGCCCTTTATCGAAAGTGCTATCGAAATCTGTAGCGACGACCACATCAGCATCATTTCAAGAAATCATTAACGACGTCATTCTTATTTAGTCATTTGCGGTTCATAAGGCGCCACCAGTTTGTCGATAGCTGTCGACAATGCAGTCTTTTGTCACACACTATGTGATGCACGAATGGAATTTCCAATCCCACCTGATAGTGGCGTCGCGTCCGTATCACCACCCCTTGCAATTTGCGGCGTACCAGCGCAAGTACCCTCACCTTAGTTCTGGGCCATTATATCTGGCTGTCTGGGGTTGGAGGCTGAGTGTCCAGATCTCGGAGAATTGCATAGTAGAAGTTGACTGTCACGCGATGCCATTCAGCCAAGGATTCTTGTATCTCATCAGAGTAATCCAAATCGCCAGTTAGTCTATACCATATCAATGTCGAATTGCGGCTGGGAAGGTGTCGTTCACGGGCTCGGTGACTTGCTGGTGAAGAGATGGGTCGTCCTAATGAGAAGTATTCAATTTCCACGGCACACAGTTGTGCCATAAAGATTGGGGCGGAAAGAGGACGGTGCAGATGTAAACACAATGGTCGGAAATGGCCAGTGGCCAGCATTCGGCGTACCTTGTCACAGATGTAAGATCCCAAGTGACATGTATCCTGTCTACATAGCTTGCCGAATGATAAGAAAGGTATAGCCAGAACTTCCCAGCATAGAGCAATACGTCCTGCACGACTGTACATAGTTTCTGGTTCGTGGGATAGTTGGGTACTTGATCTTTCGGGTGTACAATGCAGTAATGCAGTTAAAAATCTCGTCCTAGTAGGGAGTGTTCATATCGCCCCAAAAATAGGGGGGAATGTTCTAAGAATAAAACAGGGCCCAGTCATGTCGTTGATCAGTGCCGGATGGGATGTAGACATTTAATGAAGGGTGTCCCCATGGCAGCAATGCCACGGCCTGAGCTGATGGAAGAAATGTGGCATCGATGACAGGAATCCCTTCGTAGACGTAGATGGCCACTCAACAGTCGCGTGGCCGGTATAACCATTGATACCTGGGAAACTGGGCAAGTGAACTTCCTGCAGGAGGGTGGAATCAATATCAGAAACCCGGAACATCTCTCGCATAACATGGATTTTCATCCGCAACGGATATTCTTGTTGGTGATAGGCCTGACAGCGGACTGTTGGAGGCTGACCCACTGCTGCGTCAGTGGAAGGACGTAAGATAGCGGTGTTACGTCATGCCACTCTTTCCCAAGTGTCCCAGGGGAGAGTATAATTAGTGGAGCGGCGCCGACGACACAGGGTCCAGTATAGGGTGTGCTTATCGAGCCATGTCATGGAGGAGGCACTGGTGTATCTTCTGTTTTATCCTCAGAGGAAGGAGTCGTGGTTTATGGTGTAGATTCGGCAGCGTCCTCCCAGAGCTGTGGGGCAGGCGCAGGCGCACCGATAGATGTTGCCGCGCTCACATCGTCTCCTTCAGCGGTGGCGGTTTCGTGGGCGTCGTTCGGTCGACGGTAGCTTCGTCATTGGCCTGCAATGCCTCCCCTCGGCTCCTTTCGGACAACGTTGTTTTCTTACGCAACCTCCCGTGTCCGAGAACAGTAGGGCATCGCTTCGCTCTGCCAAGAAGCCGGCCGTAGGAACGAGGAGCTAGTCGATCGCCATCTTGTTGGCGAGCGCTGGGTCAGCGGTCGGTGGCGTCGACACCGTCGGGGCGAGGTCGACGGCCGGCCGAGGCGGCGGGCCGTCCGAGGCACCCTCCGTTGGAGTATGATCCGGCTCAGTTGTGACGTCCGGCAGGAGAAGCGAGAGCGGCGGCGTGCGCCATCGCTAGCGCCGTAGTTTGCGATGCGAATGGTCCGGCAGTGGTTAGAAGTTGCGTAATGTGCCCTTCCAGACGTTCTGGCGTAACCACAGGCGCCGGAACGAAGATGAACGCAAGAGCAGAGAAGGATGTGAGTTGACGTCAGCCAGTAGTACGCTGACTAGGACCGCACCACGACAGGAGCGACGTATATCTGAAGAGAAAATAAGCCCCGCTCCTGCTAGCCTCGGTCGGACACTAGAAGACCCGGACTAGCACTAGATGAGCCGTGACTTGTGATCCATATGAACGTGTGGTATTAAATTGCATGGACATTGTGTATATCGACGGACATTGATTGTTTGCGTGCTGTCAATTGCTTGCGACAACTTGTTGTAAATACAAAGTATTGTCAGTTCAATTACTGTAATAAACTCCATTAATACACTACTGGTCATTCAAACTGCTACACCAAGAAGAAATGCAGATGATAAACGGGTATTCATTCGACAAATATACTACAACTGACATGTGATTACATTTTCACGCAATTTGGTTGCATAGATCCAGAGAAATCACTACCCAGAACAATCACCTCTGGCCGTAATAACGACCTTAATACGCCTGGGCATTGAGTCAAACAGAGCTTGGATGGCGTGTACAGGTACAGCTGCCCATGCAGCTTCAACACGATACCACAGTTCCTCAAGAGTAATGACTGGCGTATTGTGACGAGCCAGTTGCTCGGCCACCATTGACCAGACGTTTTCACTTGCTGAGACATCTGGAGAATGTGCTGGCCAGGGCAGCAGCCGAACATTTTCTGTACCCATAAAGGCCCGCACAGGACCTGCAATATGCGGTCGTGCATTATCCTGATGAAATGTAGGGTCTCGCAGGGATCGCGTGAAGGGTAGAGCCACGGGTCGTAACACATCTGAAATGTAACGTCCACTATAGAAAGTGCTGTCAATGCAAACAAGAGGTGACCGAGACGTGTAACCAATGGCACCCCATACCATCACGCCGGGTGAAACGCCAGCATGGCGATGACGAATACACGCTTCCAATGTGCGTTCACCGCTATGTCGCCAAACACGGATGCAACCATCATGATGCTGTAAATAGAACCTGGATTCATCCGAAACCCAGGTTGGTCGCTGAGTACACCATCGCTGCCGCTCCTGTCTGTGATGCAGTGTCAGGGGTAACCGCATCCATGGTCTCCGAGATGATAGTCCACGCTGCTGCATACGTCTTCGAACTGTTCGTTCAGATGGTTGTTGTCTTGCAAACGTCCCCATCTGTACACTCAGGGATCGAGACGTGGCTGCACGATCCGTTACAGCCATGCGGATAAGATGCCTGTCATCTCGCCTGGAGTGCTACGAGGCCGTCGGGATCCAGCACGGCGTTCCGTATTACCCTCCTGAACCCACCGATTCCATATTCTGCTAACAGTAATTGGATCACGACCAACGCGAGCAGCAATGTCGCGATACGATAAACCGCAATCGCGATAGGCTACAATTCGACCTTTATCAAAGTCGGAAACGTGATGGTACGCATTTCTCCTCCTTACACGAGACATCACAAAAACGTTTCACCAGGCAACGCCGGTCAACTGCTGTTTGTGTATGAGAAATCGTTTGGAATCTTTCCTCAAGTTAGTGCGTTGTAGGTGTCGCCACCGGCGCCAACCTTGTGTGAATGCTCTGAAAAGCTAATCATTTGCATATCACAGCATCTTCTAAATTTCGCGTCTCTAGCACGTCATCTTCGTGGTGTAGCAATTTTAATGGCCGGTAGTGTATGATTTGCTTGTATGTTGTCTAGCTATCCGAGGAAACAGCTTCCTCGGCGTCCTATAAGACTCCAGAGGGCAGGACACAATAGTAGGAGTCCAGACCTAAGACACGAGTATGCAGGACACCAAAGACACGGGTGGGCAGAACACCACAGTAGGCGTTCGGATCTAAGGTGGCCTTCTTTGCAGAACCCGAAACAGGTCCGGAAATGTTCATCGCTTATAATTATTGCATGGGATCCGCCGATCTATAGAGAGGACAGGCTTCGAAGATAAATGGTGATCTATCGTACGCCGTTTAGGACGTGATGTGTCCGGCCGTATGGCCGTGGACTGTGCCTCTGCTGGAATTTCGAATGGCTATTGGGAAGCGCTTATCGTACGCATGCCTAAGCCTGTGTGGTCGACGGTCGCCGCCCCGACATTGCCGCCAGCATGACGGCAGAGCAGCTCTTGTTTGTAATTACTATTAAAAACAGTCTTGATCACAATTTATTTAAAAAGGTGACCAGTTTCGACCACTACTGTGGTCATCTTCAGACCATTGAGTAGGAACCTCTTTCTGTTGGAGTATCACTAGTTCAGTAGTGATTCTCCAACAGAAAGAGGTTCCTACTCAATGGTCTGAAGATGATCACAGTAGTGGTCGAAACCGGTCACCTTGTTAAATAAATTGTGGTCAAGACTGTTTTTAATAGTAATTATTTATAAGACACTGATCACTGCTATTCCCGTAAAGCATTTATAAGCTCTTGTTTGGTCTCGCGTAGTATGCGTTCACACGTCGCCTTCTTCACGATTTTAACACAGACCAGGCTGTTCACGATCGACAAGTGTATTCCCGTTGTGTAGTTCACCGAGATTTTGACTTCATCTTGCTGAAAACACTTCACCTCGAGAGTGTCTTGGGTCGAGCATATCCTTTCAAAGGACCTATCCTGGAATTGGCTTGAAGCGATTTAGGGAAATCACGGAAAACCGAAATCAGGATGGCCGGATGCGGGTTGGAACCGTAAGTCCAGTATGCTAACCACTGCATCACCTCGCTCCTCTGCCAAAGACAGACTGCGTCTATAGTGAAAGTGGGTCTGATGTCCCAGCAGTCTACTCAGTGTGCTATGAAGTCCGGTACAGTAATGCGGTGTCACAAACGTTACTCTGTACATTGCGGAACGCCGCACGATGTTACAGTGTTGAAGCAGACCTCCAACTGCGGCATTCATTTACTCTGTAGAACTAAACGAGTTAGACAGTCCGTAACAGTAATGACATTTACTTTTCAGTTCCATAATTCCACATTAATTATGGTTCTTGGAAGTGTGCTACAATTTTCATGCCTCCTCATTGACTTACCACTCATGGATTTTGTTATTCTGAACTGTCAGTCAGCAAAATTACAAGACGGTCGAAAGTACAGTGTACTTCAATATTACTATTACAGGCCTCTAGGCGTTACGACTGTTACTATTCTTAAAAATATCGGGAACCCGATAAATCGATATTACAAAATATATCGTTATCGGCGCTCTATGTATCAAAAAATGTATCTATCATGTGAGACCCAACTCGCTTTATTTGTTCATGAGACCCAGAAAATATTAGGTTCAGGCTCCCGGGTAGATGCCATTTTCATTGACTTCCGGAAGGCGTTCGATACAGTTGTGCATTGTCGCCTGATAAAGTAAGAGCCTACGGAATATCAGACCAGCTGTGTGGCTGGATTCAAGAGTTTTTAGCAAACAGAAGACAGCATGTTATTCTCAATGTAGAGACGTCTACAGACGTTAAAGTAACCTCTGGCGTTCCACAGGGGAGTGTTATGGGGCCATTGCTTTTCACAATATATATAAATCATCTAGTAGATAGTGTCGGAAGTTCCATAGGGCTTTTCGCGGATGATGCTGCAGTAAACAGAGAAGTTGCAGCATTAGAAAATCGCAGCGAAGTGCAGGAAGATCTGCAGCGGATAGGCACTTGGTACAGGGAGCGGCAACTGACCCTTAACGTAGACAAATGTAATGTATTGCGAATACATAGAAAGAAGGATCCTTTATTGTATGATTATATGATAGCGGAACAAACACTGGTAGCAGTTACTTCCATAAAATATCAGGAAATATGCGTACGGAACGATTTGAAGTGGAATGATCATATAAAATTTAATTGTTGGTAAGGCGGGTGCCAGGTTGAGATTAATTGGGAGAGTCCTTAGAAAATGTAGTCCATCAACAAAGGAGGTGGCTTACAAAACACTCGTTCAACCAATACTTGAGTATTGCTCATCAGTGTGGGATCCGTACCAGGTCAGGCTGACAGAGGAGATAGAGAAGATCCAAAGAAGAGCGGCGCATTTACTCACAGGGTTATTTGGTAAGCGTTACGGAGATGTTTAGCAAACTCAAGTGCAAGAGAGGGGCTCTGCATCGCGGTGTAGCTTGCTGTCCAGGTTTCGAGAGGGTGCGTTTCTGGATGAGGTATCGATTATATTGCTTTCCCCTACTTATACCTCCCGAGGAGATCACGAATGTAAAATTAAAGAGATTCGAACGCGCACGGAGGCTTCCCGCGAACCATACGTGACTGGAACAGGAAAGGGAGGTAACGACAGTGGCACGTAAAGTGCCCTCCGCCATACACCATTGGGTGGCTTGCGGAGTAAAATGTAGATGTAGATGTATCGGGGTGAAAATATTTACTTACCTGCCTGTAAAAATATCGGCTGCACATTGTAAATATACTGCAGGTCTTACAGCTGTATATTTATGTATTGATTTATTATTAGACATTCTGTAAATCAACAAGCTAGCAACCCGCCTAGCCCCCTTAGACTAAGAATCGAGAGGAAAACGATGCACCTTCACGCTTGGCGATAACCACTCCGCTAACAATGGTAACTGCGGGTAAGTTGCACAATAAGACATGTCTCATGGATCCATCGTTCGGTTTCGTCTCATATCGGATATGTCCGATAGAAGGGAAATAAAAACAGCAATAAACGTTTAATACAGTAACGTGAATGTGAGAAAGTTGTCGATAACTGATACTACAAGTAACTCACGTAATAACATGTAATACACTTACACAGGTTTCGATTGGTTAGATGTAATAGAACCAAATGGTCATTTTGCCACCAATCTTCCCCGAGATACTTGTACCTGTCTTTAGCGTCACGTGCCTTTGGAGGAATACTGGACCTCCAAGGAATGTATTAGGTTGGTACACAAGTTCGTTGAGGTTCTGTTTTGCAGGTTGGTATTCCTATTGCTATGGGTTTATTTGGCGATTATCTTTTTTTATTCCTTTTTCGTTGTTGCTATTTGAGTTAACATATTGTCATTTTTTCATTTAACGATAGTGAATACAGTTGTTGACGCTAGATAAAGGAGTGCCAAGTGGAGAAATCGGAACATTTCCGACATACACTTTTGTAGGAGTTCAACACAGGGGCAGCAGCATAAAAGGCAGCCAGAAACATTGGCGCCGTCTATGTAGATAGAACACGACAAGAAAATGGTTTTCAGGAGGATCGTTTTGACATTAATGACTCTGCACTTTCAATAAGACCTTCTGGGTTCGATGAAGATCCTTTAAACGCATTAATCCACAATGATCCATGTCAGTGTAGTCGTGATCATTCCACCATCGTGAGACATTTGCATGCTGTTGGGGAAGTTCAATAATCGGCTGTCTGGGTACCGCATGCTCTAAGCCAAAAATCAAGAAAAATCTGTGGGTGACCACATGTGGGTCTCTGCTTGCTCGTCAATAATCGCCTCATAAACAACAACGACCATTCCCGTCCTGTATTCTTAGTGGTGACGAGAAATGGTGTCTTTACCGCAAAACAAGGAAACGAAAGGACTGGTTGAGCCCAAAGAAAGCAGCAACTCCCCGTACAAAAATCTACGTGTATCCACAAAAGATAATGTTATGCATCTGGTGGGACCGTGATGGTGTGGCGTACTATGAAGGGCTTCTTCGAGGTTTAACCACCACTGCCGACATTTATTGTCAACAATTGAGACGTCTTGCAGACTTGGGAAGCTATTCGGCATCCGCCTTATTCACCTTCTCTTGTGGCCTCAGTTTTTCACGTTTTCAGTTCTCTATCGTACAACATTCAAGGAATTTTCTGTCCGTAAGAAACTGACTCCGGAGATGGCTCGACTTCTTCGCCTCAAACCCAAGTGACTGCTACAGTCGTGGAATCGGAAAGATACCTCAGACTGTTGTAAATAGTGAAGTAAAATGTATTATTGATAGCTAAAATCTCTGATGTGTGTATCTGCAGTGTTTATTAAACGTATGGAATACCTAATCTTGATAGAGGATCTTGGCGAAAATTCTTTAGGTGTATATAGTTTTCCCACTTCTGTTTCATGGCGAAGAGGCATTCATCAACAGCACCTGGGCTGTTCTCTTTGCCGTAGGAGCCTACAGTGACCATAACAGACCTATAATTTGCATCTGTAAAAGATAATAATCCAACAGAAAAGTAGGCTTTGTAGCAGTAATACAAGGAACCAGATTAACTGCTTTTTTTGTTTATTAACGCGAATGAGTTTGCCATCATACTTCCAAGACTTCTTGTCTCAAAAAGATTGTGATACTTTTTCAAAGTCATTTTATATTGAATTGTGAAGGAGCTTCGATGAACCCTCTGCTAGGCACTTAAATGTGATTTGCAGAGTATCCATGTAGACGCAGATCTTCTGTGAGATCTGGCATGTACTTTGTTAATAATGTTGTAAATACAGCTGTATAAACGTCTACAACGATTGTGGAAATAACAGATATTGAAATACTAATAGAAACGCGATTTGGTGGGACTGCATGCCCGTGGCTAAACATGAGGAGTACAGAAAAACGTATATTAATTTCTTACATTTATAACTAATTTAAAAAAGGAATAGGTTCTAAATAGGCTAACTTATTTCTTTCTTATATATGTAACTTCATAACTGCTGACAATAGAATCCTGAGCTAGTTTTTGATTAAATGCGAACGAGCTCGGGATTACAGTCATGTTAGTATTCGGAGTGACATACTGCTATAATGTGCCTTTAACGTTTTTTGAAATAGATCATCAACCAGTAATCATTTGTTACGATACAGAGCGATTCAATGGAAAGGCGGTAATAAGTAACGTAGGTCAATTTGCGCAAAGATTACGGTTGACGATCGATTAAAGATATACAGCATCTCATTAGTTATTATATCGTTGTGCAACTGATTTATTTTCGTACACTTCTATTTACAAGAATGTACCAGTAGCACCCATAGTTTTATGCTAATTTTATCTCCTGCACGCTCAGGTCGCACAGAGAATGGACAGAGATCCATTTTCAGTCAGCGGAAATGTACCGCTAGCCATTAATTTGAAACGGTCAACAGTTCGCTGCGCTCCCAATTCAAAGGGCAACTGTTAAAGAGAGACGTAAAAACTTTTTAGTATTATGTTTAGGAGTCTTTTTGTCCTTAGATTACTTAAATTTTACTTCAGGTGATGCGGCAAAGAAGAACTGGAAAAATCCAGGAGACCCATTCTCATAAGAATTGAAAAAATACCGAAGCCTTGCTGTGAATTGATGCCTCTAGTGAACCTGTATAACAGCACTTGGCCATATTTTGATTTCTGCTATTTTAACAGATATTTTAAAATATCAAAGAGCAGATGGAAACATTCAGCCAGAACACTCAGTATAGAGCAGGTCTTCGGAGTTTGTGGACTTTACATATACCACTTAGGAAAACGAACTGGATGGGACGGTCACAAAAAATACCTTTGAAGCGCTACTGTCAATGTCATATATGAGATTGTCATTGACCCTAGTGCTGATGCCAACGATGGCCTTGTAACATCATTCAAAACGGCCTTGCTGTGCTTATACCTCGAATGGATGAAAGCAAGGGGAAACTACAGCCGAAATATTTCTGAGGCCAACCAGCTCTACAATATGGTTAAATGATGGTATCCTCTCGGATAAAATACTCCGGACGTAAAATAGGCCATCACTGGGACTTCCGTGTGGTGTCTAATCAGGAGCTTCTCGTCATAAAGAAGAAGCAAAACTGGCGTTCTACGGAATGTTAGAGCCCTTAATTGCGCAGGTAGGTTAGGAGATTTAAAAATGTAAATGGATAGGAGATGTTAGATATAGTGGGAAGTAGTGAAGTTCGGTGGCAGGAGGGAGAAGACTTCTGGTCGGGTGAATCCATGGTTATAAATACAAAATAAAATAGGGGAAATGCAAGAGTAGGTTTAATAATGAGTAAGAAATTGGGAATGCGGGTAAGCTACTATTAACAGCACAGTGAACGCTTTACTGAAGCCAAGATAGACACAAAGCCAACACCCAGGGCCGGAGTACTAGTTTATATGCTAACTAGCTCCGCTGATGAAGAGATTAAAGGAATGTATGAGGAGGTGAAAGAAATTATTCAGATAGTGAACGGAGAAGGCAATTTATTATTGTGATAGAGGACTGGATATCGATAGTAGGAAAAGGAAGCGAAGGAAAAATAGGTGAATAAGGACTGGGGGAAAGGAATGAAAGAGGAAGCCGCCTGCTCCAGACAGCCATTTTGCACTTCCTGTCAATCTTATTTTTTTAGACGTTTATATTCCCTTGCACCGGCTTCCTTTGGTGCATTTTTGAATCATCTCTTCTCATCATTTACATTCAATATCTCCTGTGTCTCCAAGGATTTCCGCTAGGCCTGGTCTTTTCGCTTTTCTGATCCTCTTCGGAATGAAGACCACAACAGTAAGATTAGTTTCACTCCTTCGTCGTAGACAGTGTTTTGGACAAGATACGACTGATCCGTTAAAAACGTCTTTCATTTGTCCATAATCAGTGTACTGTGCCGACTAGACAGATGTGCTGATAGCAGAACAATGCATCTAGTACCATGAACTGTTCACGACTGAGTTGCACCATAAATAGGTCAGGAATTCACTACACGCAGGAGGCGGCTACATGGGTACCAGCGGCTGTGTGACGTGCAGTGGGCGGTTTTTTTAGGTTAGAGGGTCTCGGAGAAACATAAAACGGGATTCAGTCTCAAAAGGTCCAGGTCAATCACAGGAAGAGCATAGATCCAGGAGCCACCGGTGTAACAGTTATGAATTGTTATAGCTGTGTTGGAAAGGTGCCAGAGCTCCAAGGGCTAATAGAAAGCACTGATGCTCAGATCGTTATAGGCATTGAAAGCTGGCTAAAGCCGGAGATTAGTTAGCCAAAATATTTGCGAATGACCTAGCGGTGTTCAGAAAGGATAGGCTAAGTACAGTTCGCGGTGACGTCTTTTTTGCTGTTAGAAGTAGTTTATCTTGTACCGAAATTGAAGCAGATAGTTCCGGTGTGTTAGTATGGGCACAGGTTATTCTTGGCAACCGAAATAAAATAATAATTCGATTCTTTTACCGACCTCCCAACTCAGATGATACATTTACTGAAAGGTTCAAAGAAAACTTGAGTCTAATTTCAGACACGTACCCGACTCATACAATTACAGGTGGTGGTAACTCCAATTTACTCCTCCATATGCTGGAGAAAAAAATATGTTTAAATCCGGAAGTACGCATACAATATGGTCCGAAATTGTGCATCATCTGAAAATTATTTCGAGCAGTTAGTTCACGAACCTTCTCGAATAGTAAACGGTTGTGAAAACACACCTGATATCTTAGCAACAAATAATCTTTAGCTAATAACGAGCGTGTAAAGAATGCAGGGGTTAGTGAAGGCAGGGTTGTCGTAGCGAGACTGGATACCGTAGCACCAAAATCCTCCAAAAATAAAGAAAAGTATACCTATTCAAAAACGCAGGTAAAAATTCGCTTTGTGCCTTCTGAGAGACAGTCTCCACTCTTTCCAAATTAACAATCTAATTGTAGACGAGGTGTGGCTAGAATTCAGAGAAATAGTATAAACAGCAATTGACGGATTTATACGAAATAAATTAACAAACGACGGAGCTGATCCTCCTTGGTACACAAAACGGGTCAGAACACTGTTGCAGAAACAACGAAAAAAGCATGCCAAATTTAAACAGACGCAAAATCTCTAAGACTGGCGATCTTTTACAGAAGCTCGAAATTTAGGGCGGATCTCAGCGCGAGACTCTTATAACAGTTTCCACAACGAAACTTCGTCTCGAAACCGGACAGAAAATTCAGTAATGTAAAGTAGGCTAGTAGCAAGGCACAATCAGTACCTTCTCTGCTATCGACTATAGTGCTGCTAAAGCAGAGTTATAAAACACAACACTCTGATATTCCTTCACCAAAGAAGAAGAAGTAAATACTCGAGAATTAGAATCAAGAACAGCTACCAACGGCCGGCCGAAGTGGCCGTGCGGTTAAAGGCGCTGCAGTCTGGAACCGCAAGACCGCTACGGTCGCAGGTTCGAATCCTGCCTCGGGCATGGATGTTTGTGATGTCCTTAGGTTAGTTAGGTTTAACTAGTTCTAAGTTCTAGGGGACTAATGACCTCAGCAGTTGAGTCCCATAGTGCTCAGAGCCATTTGAACCATTTTTTAGCTACCAACGTGAGTAACTTAGAAGTAGATATTGTCGGCGTAGTGAAGCAACTTAAGTGTACTGAAGCAACTTAATAAAAGCAAGTCTTCCTGTCCAGACTATATATGAGTTAGGTTCGTTTCAGAGTACGCTGATGCAATAAATCGGTACTTAACTATCATATATAACCGCTCGCTCGACGAAAGATCCAGACTAAAAGCTGCACAGGTCACATCAATATTCAAGAAAGGCAGTAGGAGTGATCCACTAAATTACAGGCACATGTCATTAATGTCGATTTGCAGCAGGATTTTTAAACATATATTGTGTTCGAACATCATGAATTACCTCGAAGAGAACGGTCATTTGACTCACAGTCAACAAGGATTTCGAAATAGCTCTTTACTCACACGAAGTGATGAGTGCAGTTGACAAGGGATTTCAAATTGATTCCGTATTTCTCAATTTCCAGAAGGCTTCTGACAGTGTACCACATAAACAGTCACTATTGAATTTGCGTGCTTATCGTATATCATCTCAGTCATGTGACTGGATCCGTGTTTCCTGTTAGAGAGGTCACAGTTCGTAGTAACTGACGGAAAGAGGTTGAGTAAAACAAAAGTTATTTCTGACGTTCCACAAGGTAGTGGTCTGGGTCCCCTGCTGTTCCGTACCTGTATGAAAGATTTAGGAGACAATCTGAGTGCCCGTCTAATAAAGTCATCAGAAGACCAAAATAAATTTCAGAAAGTTTAGAAAAGCTATCTGTATGGTTCGAGAATTGGCAATTGACCTTAAATAACGCAAAGTGTGAAGTCATCCACATGAGTGCTAAAAACGATAAATCAGTCTAATCTAAAGGCTGTTAATTCAACTAAATACCTAGGAATTACAGTTACAAACAACTTAAATTGGAAAGGACACATAGAAAATGTTGTGGGAAAGGCGAACCAAAGACTGCGTTTTATTGGCAGAACGCTTCGACCAACAGATCTACTAAACGGAGTGCTTACAATACGTTTGTCCGTCCTCTTTTGGAGTACCGCTACGCGGCCTGGGAGCCTTACCAGATAGTATTAACGGAGTACATCGAGAAAGTTCGAAGAAGAGCAGCACGTTTTGTATTATCGAATAATTGGGGAGAGAGCGTCAAACGAAAGGTGTTTTTCGTTGTGGCGGGATCTGGTCACGAAATTTCAGCTTTCCCCTCCGAATGAGAAAATGTTTTGTTGATGTCAACCTACATAATCAAATATCATTAAGAATTAAGGGCAATCAAAGTTCGCAGGGAAAGATATCATGTTCGTTTTTTCCGCGCGCTATTTGAGACTGGAATAATAGAAAATTATTGTGAAGGCGGTCAGATGAACCCTCTGCCAGGCATGTAAGTGTGATTTGCAGAGAATCCATGTAAATGTAGATGTAGATCGACGTGGCATGCTCGTCGGCAGTGAGCTCAAATAAAATATTTCGACTTGTTTTATCCTTACTGTAGTGTGATACGACTTTCGTTTCAACTTCAAAAACAATTCCAATATGGTGGCTACATTTGGTATGCAGCAATGCATCACCTAAAATCAGCAAAACGTAAAGTAGCCAACGACTACATTTTTCACTGTAAACCGTCCTAATTTTATGCTATGGGTTACTCAGAAATTAACCCTTCTGTGCATGACCTATATTTTTTGCACATTCCATTTGACCCGTTATGTCTAATTCGAGAACTTAAACGAAAAAAAGTATTTTGTGGATATTAACAGCACAAATATTTTGTTTTCAAGCTTTGATCAGTTTTAACACTATTATTAAATTAAAAGAACTACGTTTTTAATCCTGAATAATTTTAATTAAATTAATCACATTTAAAAAACTGAAACATAAGGCACCAGTATTATCACAAACTGTTCTCAGATTGCCTGTTATGGTTTGCTTTCCTGTCCTTTGAAGTAGGACTCATGAACACCTTCTCTTCTGAAACCTCACTGTGCCGTTGTTGTTATTATTGCGGTTTTGTGTTTTAGGGATGGTAATGAACTTTTCCATATTCAGGTATATGGATTTCTGTAAAAAGGGGATTAGACGATCTGATCATGAACGGTGGGTTCATCTCCACTGTCAGGTCCTTGATGAAAACTTCCCTCTTGTTCAAAAGCACTTCATGATATGTGGGATGGCCGCGCGGGGTCGCAGCGCGCTCTGAGGCGTCTTGTCACGCTTCGCGCGGCTACCCCCGTCGGAGGTTCGATGATGATGATGATGATGATGACGATGTTTGGTTTCTGAGGCTCTCAACTGCGCGGTTATCAGCGCCCGTACAAAATCCCAACCCCTGTTCAGTCAAATCTCGCCACTTCATACGTGGATGAAATGATGAGGACAACACAGACACCCAGTCATCTCGAGGCAGGTGAAAATCCCTGACCCCGCCGGGAATCGAACCCGGGACCCCGTGTTCGGGAAGCGAGAATGCGACCGCGATACCACGATCTGCGGACTCTGAGGTTCGAGTCCTCCCTCGAGCGTGGGTGTTGTCCTTAGCGTAAGTTAGATTAAGTAGTGTGTAAACCTAGGGACCGAAGACCTCAGCAGTTTGGTCCCACAAGAACGTACCTCAAATTTAAAAAAAAAAATTGAAATGTGGGATGTTGTGTTTTATAAGGAATAAAGGCATTTAGAATGCATACAACCATTATGTTGCAACAGAGGGCCATTGGCCACCGTTTAGTTTGTCTTTTGCATGTATAATTACGCACTAGTTGATCCATAGCATCCACACCACCCTTCGTTTGGTTATAAAATTTCACAATCTCAGGCTTCCATTTTGGATGTTGTTCATTAACAGATTTATTATGATGCGTGGTATTTAGGAGGATTACACACTTGCTTTTGTTTGGCGAAAAACTAACCATTGTAATTTCTTTTATAAATGCAAATAGACTTGAATTTACTGCTCTGCTCCTGTTTGGCTTAATCACTTTTGGAATTTCTCTTTTGTTCATCCTCATTGTTCCCACAATAGCTAGGTTTTTACTCAACGAATGTTCTGCCTAAGGTACACTTGTAAAATAATTATCTACGGTAACATTTCTGGCTCTAACAGCACTATTGCCTGGAAGGGCCTTCACTGTGGAAGGTCCAAACTTTTCTGGGGTGGTTCACCTGGTTCTCTTCCCGTATACACAATCACATCAATGGCATTACCAGTTTCAGTATCGCACAATCACCATATTGTCATTGCATACTTTACAGGCTTGTTTGGCATATCCTGCTAGCCGGCCACTGTGGCCGAGTGGTTCTAGGCTCTTGTCCGGAACCGCGCTGCTGCTACGGTCGCAGGTTCGAATCCTGCTTCGGGCATGGATGTGTGTGATGTCCTTAGGTTAGTTAGGTTTAAGTAGTTCTAAGTTCTACGGGACTGATGACCTCAGATGTTCAGTCCCATAGTGCTCAGAGCCATTTGAACCATCTTTTGAAGAAATTTGTTTATGTTGATCTCTACTCGAATTTTCTGTACAGGTTCCGGAACTCTCGGAACCGAGGTGATGCAAAACTTTTTTTATGTGTGTATAAAGGCAGCCGATCATCGGACAGACGGTCAGTTCAGTGCTTGATCTTGATACCGTCAGATCTACATTCGCTAAACCAGAGCTGCTTGATAACTCTGTAGGTCGCTTCTTGGGCATAACTCTCCACTGCCCCTGGCCTCGTCATTGTTCGGTGAGGGCTTTGCGTAACTCTTCGTTGTCGTCCAGTTGTTTAACCGTGCCCTGGTCAGGTGTCTTGTCTGCAGTATTCGTAACGTGTGCTCGATGCCGTGAATTGACCAGATTCAGTGTTTTGATGAGAGTTATCACTCTGGCATGTGTGGGACTACATGTGTGTTGAAAAACAACGGACACAGTGCAAAGAGAGATTATTTTATTTTCAACCAGGCGTTTATTTATTTTGCCCTGAAAACTTAATTTGTAATATTTCTTTGTAATCAAACAGTGTTTATTAACACTCTTTTATAAATGATTAGTAATTGAGAATTGGTATTTGCAATTTAGCCTTCAATTTCGAGTGGAATATGCAATTACAAATATTTTTCATAAAAAGTGACAATTAGTTACATTGTAAGCTCCGATGCATGTATCTCCATTAAGTTTAGCCCAATTGTAACTCTAACTCCACAAAAAGTCTACCTATTACCAAAACTATGAACCCACAAACTATTATCCAACTAAAATTCGTATGCTAACATTTGACTAAAAGGAATCTAATTGGAATCAAACGATACTCGTCTGAATACAATTTGTCTTTATTTTAAATGCGGAACTGAAGTAAAACAGTTACACTGAAGAACTAAAGAAACTGGTACATTTATCGTGTACGGCCCCCGCGAGCACACAGAAGTGTCGCAACACGACGTAGCATGGACTCAACTAATGTCTGAAATAGCGCTGGAGAAAAATAACACCACGAATCCTGCAAGGCTCTCCATAAATCCGTAAGAGGGGATGGAGATCTCATCTGAACAGCGCGTTGCAAGGCATCCCAGATATGCTCAATAATAATCGTGTCTCGGGAGTTTGGTGGCCATCAGAAGTGTTTAAACTCAGAAAAGTGTTTCTGGAGCCAATTTGCAGCATTTCTGTATGTGTGGGGTGTCGCATTTTCCTGCTGGAATTGACCAAGTCCATCGGAATAAACAATGGACGTGAAGAGATGCAGGTGATCAGACAGGATACTTACGGACCAGTCGCCGGTCAGTCGTATCTAGACGTATCAAGGGTCCCATATCACTCCAGCTGCACACGCCTCATGCCATTACATACACAGCCTCCACCGGCTTGAATAGTCCACCGCTGACATCAGGGTCCATGGATTCAAGAGGTTATCTCCATACCCGTACGCGTCCAACCGTCCATTTCGATGCTGTTTCGTTGAATGGTTCGCACGCTGATACTTGTTGATGGCCCAGCATTGAAATCTGTAGCAATTTGCGGAAGGGTTGCCCTTCTGTCACGTTTTACGATTCTCTTCAGTTTCGTTGGTCCCGCTCTCGCAGGGTTTTTTTCCGGCCACAGCGATGTCGGAGATTTTATGTTTTACCGGATTCATGATATTCACGGTTAACTCGTGAAATGGTCGTATGGGAAAATCCCGACTTCATCGCTACCTCGGAGAATCTGTGTTCCATCACTCGTGCGCCGACTATAACACCACGTTCAACTCACTTGAATCTTGATAAGCTGCCATTGTAGCAGCAGTAACCGCTCTAACAACTGCGCCAGACATTTGATGTCTTATACAGGCAGTGTACTTGAATATGCGTGCCTGTACAGATTCTTTAGCTCTACAGTGTATATACTAATCTAAATTTCCACTTACCTCGTGTCTTGACAACATTGTTACCGATTTATCGAAAGCACAACGGTAAACAGCAAGTAGACAGCTGCTAAGCTAGATTTCTATTTTAAAATAAAATTTACAAACAATATTGAAATCGTTGCATAACATATAATGCAACGGGTTAATGCGTAATGATAAACCTTCTTTAAATAATGGGATGGGAAAGTAACTATTCCTGTGAAATGATATTCCAAGACAACGATTTTACACCCGTAAAAAAAGCTTTTGCATCACCGCGGTTCCGAAAGTTCCATCCTGTACAGAAAATTAGAATAGAGATCAACATAAACATCATTTCCGCCCTTTTTATTGCTTATGAAAACCACACATTGCATGTTGTACGACCATGCAACGAGAGGTGGTGGTTCAGACTGCTGTACACACCGGTACCTCTAATACCCAGTAGCACGTAATCTTGCATTGATGCATTTCTGTATTTGTCGTGCTATACAATCCACAATTTCATCAACGCAGTGGTAGTCCAGATTGTCCCACTCTTCAGCGGCGATTCGGCGTAGATCCCTCAGAGTGGTTGGTAGGTCACGTCATCCATAAACAGCCCTTTTCAATCTATCGCAGGCATGTTCGATAGGGTAGGGGGGAAAATTGATAGTCGAATTCTGAACACAATGTGCCATAAACACAAAGACTTACTATTTTAAGCAAGACTTTGAGAGGGCAACTGCACAATAATATTTTATGTATAATACAGACAACCAGTTTCAAAAAGAGTTTACTTTAACCCGGTCTCCACGCCGACTTCATCAGAAATCCAAACAATTACCTGTAATCATTTCAAATCTATTAACATAGAGAAAAACGAAGAACAGATGGTAATTATACCGAACAGATTTATGAGGAGCCTATTTTCACAGCTAATAAGATGAACCGATTTAAGAACAAAATGCCTTCGCCATATAAAATACTTCATAAGAAGATAATATTTAAACCGTGTAAAATAACGGGCTTTGCAGCTGACATAAAGTTGGTAATAGCCACTGAAATTATAGCTACATGGCGTAGCACACTATACGCCGCTAAGGGCTGAGGGCGGCATCTAACGAACAAGCTTAAAGGGCGAAGTTGTCGCAGCGTGGATGTGAAACAGGTCGCGTCATCTGCTAGCAATCGAAAAAATTTGCTGCTTAAAATTACGAAAATATACTGACAGAAAAAAATCGCAACGCCAAAAATAATTACTGTAGAGTAATGAAATTTCACTAATACATTAGTCTAGGTGGCATATTTAAGTGATTAACGTTGCAATATCATACTAGGTTAACGTAAGCGAGAAATAAGCCATTGAAAATATGAAAAACTGGTATATTAACCACCGGTGTAACCGCCAAATGTTGAATACCAGCATGCAAACGTTGGTACATCGTGTTGTGCAGATGCCGGATGTCAGTTTGTGGGAAGGTATTCCATGGCTGTTGCACTTGGTCGGTCAATACAGGGACGCTTGTTCTGTCGTGCAATGATGTCCTATATGTGTTCTATTGGAGACAGATCTGCTCATCGAGCAGGCCGTGGCAACACGTCGACAGTCTGTTGAGCATGTTGGGTCACAACAGCGGTTTGTGGCCGAGCGCTATCCATTATGAAACACCCCTGGAAAACTGTTCATGAATGGCAGCACAACGGACCGAATCGCCATGCTGAGGTTCAGTTCTGCAGTCAGGTTGCATGGGATAACAACGAGAGTGTTCCTCGTGTCATACGAAATCGTACCACAGACCATAACTCAGGTGCAAAATTTCTCCGCACTCGCGTCCCAATCTTCTTAGTACTCCAGAGTCTTGCCTTGGGCTGATCCATTCATCGACTGTCACTTCCTCTCATTCAGAAAAACATTCTCCGACTGAAGTTTCGTAACTACACTGGTAATATCTATAGGTGTATTGAAAATAATATTACAACTCAAATTTCATTTCTGACTAACGTACAAATGTTCCTTTCTGAGTTAAAACACACAAAAATGACAAAAAGAACTAAATTTACAAGAAATAAAATATATAGCTGTACAATATTTATGATCCATTCCTACAAAATATTAGATTGGTGTGGAGGCTGCTATTAACACATCAAAGCAGTTAAAATATTTCTGTTACATACTATTGTGCAGTAGCACTTTTCTAGTATTCATAGACAGTGCTTGTACATCAGGGGTAAATTAAAATTGCTGGTCTCTCGAGACTCTTCCTGGTGTCTCATAGAATGAGCGTGTCGCCGGTC
Organism: Schistocerca cancellata; assembly: GCF_023864275.1. NCBI lineage: Eukaryota > Metazoa > Arthropoda > Insecta > Orthoptera > Acrididae > Schistocerca > Schistocerca cancellata. The sequence goes on along the minus strand of NC_064630.1, from coordinate 612,491,978 downwards.
GCTGTGGACGAGCGGTTCTAGGCGCTTCAGTCCGGAACCGCGCTGCTGCTACGGTCGCAGGTTCGAATCCTGCCTCAAGCATGGATGTGTGTGATGTCCTTAGGTTAGTTAGGTTTAAGTAGTTCTAAGTCTAGGGGACTGCTGACCTCAGATGTTAAGTCCCATAGTGCTTAGAGCCATTTGAACCATATATTGCACAAACCCACAACGGCCCCTAAATGGAACTAGCTTGTCATCCACCGTAACATTACTTTTAGGTATCATTATTTTCTTGGACCATCCTTTAAATATTTTCCATACATAGGATATAGCAGCAAGCTTATCAGTTTGTAACCTTGCCTCTCTTGTTCTGCCATCAAATCTAATGAATCTTCTTATTGCTTCAAACCGCCTCACAGACATTGTAGCTCTATATAACAGGTTGGAAAACTTTCCCAGGAAAAAGCTCCCTCTTTGGAACATCCCAACCCTTATCCTCTCCAATATGAAGTAAAATTCCCAATCTGTAGCTACTACATCATTCCAGTTTATTTTTCTTGGTACACAAATTCTTCTTGCTTTTAGGTTCGTGCACCTCATAATGTCATCCACAATGGCTAGAGGAATCAATAAATCTCAAGCATCGTTGGTGGTGCAAGTGATAATGCCCCTTGTTGGTCCTGGAATAAACTTCACCAAATTGTGTGCAGGCATTTTATTTTGCACTGGGGGGCACTTACTCCATCGCATACCGTTTGGAGCAATATATATGTTAGTATTTTCACTGTTTCCCTGTCCAGAGACATTATTACCTACGTCATCATTATCATCATCAACGTCATCATCACTATCATTATCACCACCACCACCAGTACTTTGTTCTTCACTCAGAGAATTGCCAGCCGCTGCCTGAGGAACAGCTTCATGGTTTTCATCTTAAGCAGTACTTATATCTGAAAGGAAATCATCATCTTCAGCTACCCATTGACTAACAACTGATCCAAAATTTGAGCTTGATAGGCGTATACTGTCTTCGTTCCTGCTCCTTTTTTTAGATGTAGATTCTGACATTCTATCTGAAAAAGGTAATGTGAAGAAATAATCTTCTGCCGCTGTAGGAAAGTAACTGCTTTTCTTTTTATTGTTTAGAGTTGCAAATGACACCTTTCTTCCGATTTCGTATCGAATATAAAACACAACACTGCTGTGCCACAAATTCCTCCAACATTACTATATTGCTTCCCAGACTCGTGATAATGCACTACAATATTTCGTTCTGTTACGCAACACAGGAGTACGCTATCTGACAGTTGAACAGTGGCGAGTTGTAACAATACATTTTCTACAATGACAACAATAATTCATTCTCTGAATTCGAACAAAATGTAATCGATTACAACCCAATCTAATTTGATGACGCTTCAACATAAACCACAGGGTCCATCGGACTCAGGTTATGTAAATGCGTGGTATAAAGACGAAAATTGAAGTTACACTTAAAACTAATAACACAGATTTCTAATCGTGCTTTTGTGTGTTTTGAAATACCGCAGGAGAGTGTACCTGATGAGTTGGACCACAATTTTAAGTCTTTCATATAGCAACTAAAAGTCAAAAGTCTCTGCGGATCCGCTGGACCCAGGGGTATGCATACTAGAGCATCACAACAAGTATGGGCAATATTGAAAAAATTTACAGTTCATCATCAGGCTGTGGTGTGAAACTGTAAGATTCGAAAAATTCAACTTTGTATACTAATTAGTTTCCTCAGAAACCGAAAAAAGTGGTTTTCAGTTTTTTTAAACAGAGAGAAATCTCTCCAACTGCAGGAGTGAATGTAGTTTTGGTTCATTAACATATGTTTTTTTTAACAGCAAGATACTTGGAAAACTCATTTTACCCATGTACAGCTATTAGCCCCCTACGCAGCTGAGCTGTACAAGTAGGACAGAGTAACCACATCAGCAGGGCTTAGCGTTGGATCGCTGTCTCTATGCGCTGTCCCGCGCCACGCAGGGTTCGCATTAGACCGCCCACGTAGAACGAGGTGATAGAGCTACACAACACGTTTATCGAGAATGGTTTCTGGGCCTCCTTAGTCCATCACATACGATATTAGTCCGACTGCCACGAAATCTGCGAAAAAGTGTTATGTTCGTAACTAGGAGGGTTGGCTATAGGGCTCCACGGTTACGCACCATGGATTGTGGACCATGTGTATGAAAGTATAGGTTGCACAAACTAGTTGTGCAACGCACACCAATGTCGCCACGTGGAGTAGAGCACAGCTTAGAATGTGTGCGTATACCGTGAAGCGGGAGACGTGAAAGGGATTCGATATTCAAACATATTTTTCTTCCAGAGAGTACATTTCCGGGCATCGGTTCCTTGTCAGATCTTTTATCTATAAACCCTAGAAGCTTGAAAAAGGAAATGTGAAACGTCATGAATGGGATTTTAATGATAACTACTACATTCGTAATATTTCCTTTAAATTTCTAACAATAAGTCATCTCGTTAGCCTTCCACTGACACTTCAAACAACTTTTAAAAATTATGTGCAGATATATGTAGAGCTGGTTAAGGAACGTCTGAATGAGCGCTACAGGGTGTAGAATGCCTTATGCTGCTGATTAAGGTGACCACACATTGACAGAAATGGGAAGTGTTATACCATTTGCCTTATACTGCTGATTAAGATGACCATACTTTGGCAGACACGGGAAGTGTTACACCAAGAAGTAACTGTCTAACATTTGTCGAACTCGGTGGAAATGTCATCACGTAATTAGTGTTAAACGAGTAAACTTTCATTCCATACCTCCGTCATCAACATCAGTGTCAAATGTGATCCTCACAGACACGAAAACCCTCTTGAATTCGTTGTGATATAGAAATGAATAGCATCTGCGTGTCATGTACTCCTGTAAATAAGAAAGGTGAAAGAAAGGACCCGTAAAATTACAGACCTATATCCCAAACATAATTTTTCTACGGAGTTCTTGACGGTTTTCTCAGTTCAAATATTAATTCCACTGAGATGGAAAAGTCTGTCCACGAATCACCAAGGTTTTAGAAAGCATCGGTCGTATGAAACTCAGCTTGCCTTTTCCTCACATGATTTTCTGCGAACTATGGATGAAGGGCAACTGGCAGGTTTCATATTCATAAATTTCCGAAAAGCATTTGCCATAGTGCGCCACTGCAGACGAAGGTACGAGCGTATGGAACATGTTCCGACATATACGAATGGCTCACAGACTTCTTGAGTAACAGAAAATCAGTCCCGTGTCCTCTACTGCGAGCGTCCATCAGAGACAAGGGTACCACAAGGTGTGCCAAGGGGAAGTGTGGTAGGACAGCTGCTATTTTCTGTATACGTAATTCATCTGGTAGACAGTGTGACCAGCAATATGTGGCTGTTTGTTAATGATGCTGAGAAGTAGGCAAGATAACGTAGTTGATGACTTACACAACATTCAGGCGTGGTGAATGGCAGCTACGTCTAAATGTAGAAAATTTAAGTTAATACAGACGAGTACGAAAAACAAACCTGTAATTTTCGAATATAGCATTAGTAGTCTCTTACTTGACACAGTCACATCGATTAAATATCTAGGCGCAATGTTGAAAAGCGATAAGAAATGGAATGAGCATATGACGATTGTAGTAGAAAAGGCGGATCGCCTGCTTGAACTTATTGGGAAAAATTTTAGGGAAGTGTGGTTCATCTATAAAGGAGACTTCATGCAGGAGACTAGTGCGACCCATTGTTGAGTATTACTCGGGTGTTTGGGATTCGTAAGAGGTCGTATGAAAGGAAGACAGAAGTAATTGAGAGGCGGGCTGCCAGAGTTGTTACTGGTAGGTTCGAACAAGTATTACGAAGATGCTTTGGGAACCCAAATGGCAATGACTGGAGTGAAGGTGACGGTCTTTTAGAGTAACACTATTAAAGCTGATTGCAGAACACTTCTATCGCCGCCAACGGAAAAGGACGATGAAGATATAGCAAGAGAATCGAGACAGTCGTCTTTCTCTCGCTATATTTGCGAGTGGTACAGGAAAGGATATGACTATTAGTGGTATAGGGTACCTTCCAACACGCACTGTACAGTGGCTTGGGAAGGATATGTGTAGGTGCAGAATTTATTGCCAAGCCTAAAATATATGCCATGTCACTTCATGAGTATTCCTCGCTGAAAGATGGTGTGAAAGTATTCACCTTCCTCATCATATCCCACCCATGAACTGTTGGTGACACAATAAAGGACTGAGCAGCCCAGTCAAGGAACTAAGCAGTCCTTAAATCATTTGTGGTATGAACTGCGGTGTGGAATCTTTCATTATGCCATATGGTACCCTGGTCAGAAAGGTTACGGCATGAGGTTTTACCTTTTTTGTGACATACTGACGAACGTTCAGCCTCCCTTCTACACTTACTACTCGTATATCAGTCATGTTGTTGTATCCACTTACTCCCCACACTGAGATTCCAGGAGATGGAGAGGTATGGGTCTCGAGACTCGCTGCTTCCTGTAAGTTCGTCCATCTCGTATGCGGATACAAAGAGAAGTGAGACTCATCAGTAAACACCACAGAATACCACTCTGCGTCTCAACTGACCCTAGCTCTAACATTAGAAGGCCATAACTTGGCGCCGGCCGTTGTGACCGAGCGATTCTCGGCGCTTCAGTCTTGAACCGCGCTGCTGCTACGACTGCAGGTTCGAATCCTGCCTCGGGCATGGATGTGTTTGATGTCCTTAGGTTAGTTAGGTTTAAGTAGTTCTAAGTCTAGGGGACTGACGACCTCAGATGTTAAGTCCCATAATGCTTAGAGCCATTTTAACCATTTTAACCATAACTTGGCAACTGATGAAGGATTTTGTTAACTCGGGCGACGACTGATCCGTTACAGGTTTCTTTACTGTGTTTTAAACCACGTTGCTTTTACAAAACAACAGGACGACCATTAATTACACGTATTTCTTACAAAATTTGAGCCGATTCGCGCAAGTCTGAAACATAGAACTGGCAATCGTAAAAAAACTCACAAAAAACGTGGCATTTTGTCATGTAAAATCCGAATGAAATTTGTCTGTGGTTTGGCGTCAAATGTAAACCAGGCATGGCAACTCGACATCTCAACTCAGATTCCAGTAATCTGATTCTGACGGTTCGTGAGGGCTCTCTGCCAGGATTTCAGATATTGTCACCCGCCTTATCTGTCAGAGCCAGAAAAACAATCTTTTTGTGGTGCAATCCTTCTTGTCAGACTGGTGTCAATCTGTCCCATCAACACCAGTCGTGCTGAAAACGCGCTGAGCGATCGAGCGGTGTGACACTCCAACGCACCTCACGCCAATTACTGAATCTTTCTCAAAGTCTGAAAGATGTTGACCATCTGCATGTCCTCATGGCATACTTTGTTGCGGTCTTCACCTTTTTTGCCGGCAGCGTCAGACAAATCCAACACATATCACGTACTCACACCTCCTTCCGTGCGTATGACTTTTTTTCTGAAAATAAGTTTCCTTAAAGGTGGAATTTTAATCAGCACATCCCATACGTGTGGAAATTTCGATTATCTGTTTGATAGCGTTCAGTCAAGATGTTCATGGTGTAAAACTTTCCATTTTCGTCTGTGTAGTTATTAGCTAATTTAAACTGAATTTATCATATTTTAGCACTTTGGAATTCAGTTTCTTAATTTAATATTTGTTTTCTATCATGCCGCAATTTATCTGGATCGCTCATTAACTTAGAGGTAAATCGTGCTTCCATTTGTTACATATCTGATTTAACTGTAACGTCCTCCCACGTCCTTCTATCGACAATCTTAGAAATTTATAACCGTGTAAGCATGTGCCTAAACAATTGGAATACAATTTTGAAAAGGCTATCGTTCCGCAGATTCAATATGAAGTCGATAAATGAGGGGGAGGTTAACAACAAGATGCCTTCTAGGACAACTTATTTCGCCTACTTAATTACTGTAAAATTTAGTATGGTTGCTCGAAAGGTTTGTGCTATCATTACGTACTGTGCCAACGAGAAGGGGTACCACGTGGATCAGAACAGAATAATAAGAGTTACTGCAATAATCATAGCTAAAAGAAACACGGTCGCCAGCCCAATTGGGCAAATTTTCTGTTCGGTAGGTGAAATAATGAGCCGAACAGTCAATGTCAAGAATTACTCGAACACGCGCGGCAACAGAGGGCTGCACGCACGTTAGCAAAAACAATTGGAACATTTACGTAGTGAAGAGAGAAAGAAAATAGTTTGCACTCGAAATATCATTAAGTAATAGAGCTGAAATTTTGAAAACATACAAGATAAAACTTAGAGTAATGGTTACTTACTGTTGTAAGTGACCATGGCGCTACCTCACAATAACGTCTACTATTTTCAATATGAATTTGGGAAAATGGCAAAAAAATAATTAAAAGAATCTCTATTGACTTCTGAACAGGGAAGTAGAAATTGATAATTACTGTATCAAAAGGTAATTATTATACTTCAGCACCACTGCAAGTCGAAATGTGAACCAGAAATTTACTAACGACAAATTACAATAATCACTGATATTTGCACTCACTCATTTATTCTAGTTAGTGCTTTTGTTCATAGTGCCAGGAATCATTTTCATTTGATTAGTTGATTTACTATTTGCAACAATTAGATCGCCTCAGATTAAAGTTCAAATTTAAAGTTAGTGAGACTGAAATTACTGAAAGCTTTAAGTTCAAATCTTTAATCTAACTGAATCATTTAATTCATAAGCAAAATTAACTGGCACTGCAATTTTCATTTTTCATAAACGATACTCGTATTATTGTAACAATAGGACAGGACAGGAACCTACTTGGTCAATGATTTTCGGAGAATCACGGGTAAACAGTTTTGATTAAACTATGGTAATTATTCACTAACGAAACACCACAAAGCTGAGTAACGCCGTTACAAAACTAGTTGACAGTAAGCTGTGATGCAGCAAACTTACTTCAGTCCATTCTCGCCGTGACGAAGTTGCTGACGATTCCATTCCATTCCATGATAATCAGCGATCACGGGAGCTATTGGCAATGATATTGGCGTGGCGGGTTCTTGATGTTGCTCCAGCCAATATTTCCAACGCCCACGCTCATCACTTGCCACGTGCCACTAAACAATCACTCCTCCAGTACAGTGCACGCCATCCATGCGTCCGCACTTCACCAAGTCTCACACCACAGTTCTCTCTCTGTGTAGCGCGCGCTCTGACGTAACATCCTCCCGCGTCCAGAGACGCCGCTATTCCAACGATACTTATTCGTTGACAAAAACCTAACGTTTTCCTAACATTCCCTCAGCGATTTCTCAGCGATAATTTTACATAATTTATTATGCAGCAAAATAAACAAATTAATTCATACATCGTGTACATATAAATTTACATAAAGATTAAAGCAAGTGTATATACAATAATAAATGGTCAAAGAGCACATCGGCATGAAAGTGTTTCATACCCTTACACCTTAATTTAGCACCGGCAAGGTAATTAACAATGAGTTGTTGGGGTCATAAAAAATGGATGTTTATCAGTGTAACGAATAATGCGAGGTATTATAGAGTTTCTTTTTAAGCAGAAAAAACACGTGTATACGTGTTTTCTCCGTGAGCCAGGCGGATATCCTCATGAGATTCACCAGTCTTAGCGAGAAAAAAACGGCCATCTAGCTGTAAAAGATAAAGGTGGAAACCTGCCAGCAGTGGGGCTTACTAAAGTCCGCGGAGCACGGTGTCCATTCTACTCTTTGCCGGACTGAGACCCGCATCTGCCACAGTAAGGTCATCGGGCCGTAAAATTAAAGTCGCCGGCGTAAATCTGGTGCTCAGCGGACACGGCGACCGCCTGTTGGTCTGCGAGCTCGGGGATTCTCAGCACTGGCTGGGGTTTTACCCCTGAGCGACGGTGTGTACCTGACCGATAGCCAGTATCTTCGTTCTTAGTTTCCTGATTGCGTTTACATTCTCCGTTACTGACAGTGTGTTGTACCAGAATGAAAAATGCTCCCATCATAGCACAAGAAGACGGGAGTATGTCTTGAGCACAGGTAAGGTTGTAAAAGAAGGGAACTAGCTGTTCGACTTATCTGGCAGACTAAAAGATATTTAAATAAAAACATCTTGACATCCTCGCACTTTTTTAGTTGTTAGTATTAATGCCTGTAACATGTAATACACTACTGGCCATTAAAATTGCTACACCACGAAGATCACGTGCTACAGACGCGGAATTTAACCGACAGGAAGAAGATGCTGTGATATGCAAATGAGTAGCTTTTCAGAGCATTCACACAAGGTTGGCGCCGACAACGGGCTGACATGAGGAAAGTTTTCAGCCGATTTCTCATACACAAACAGAAGTTGACCGGCGTTTCTCGGAGAAAAGTTGTTGTGATGCCTCGTGTAAGGAGGAGAAATGCGTACCATCACGTTTCCGACTTTGATAAAGGTTGGATTGTAGCCTGTAGCGATTGCGGTTTATCGTATCGCGACATTGCTGCTCGCATTGGTCGATATCCAATGACTGTTAGCAGAATATGGAATCGCTGGGTTCAGGAGGGTAATACGGAACGCCGTGCTGGATCCCAACGGCCCCGTATCACTAGCAGTCGAGATGACAGGCATCTTATCCGCATGGCAGTCACGTCTCGATCCCTGAGTCAACAGATGGGGACGTTTGCAAGACAACAACTATCTGCACCAACAGTTCGACGACGTTTGCAGCAGCATGGACTATCAGCTCGGAGAGCGTGACTGCGGTTACCCTAGACGCTGAATCACAGACAGGAGCGCCTGCGGTGGTGTACTCAACGACGAACCTGGGTGCACGAGCGGCAAAACGTCATTTTTTCGGATGATTCCAGGTTCTGTTTACAGCATCACGATGGTCGCATCCGTGTTTGGTGACATCCCGATGAACGCACATTGGAAGCGTGTATTCGTCATCGCCATAGCGATGTATCACTCAGCTTGATGGTATGGGGTGCCATTGGTTACACGTCTCGGTCACCTCTTGTTTCCGTTGACGGTACTTTGAACAGTGGACGTTAAATTTCAGATGTGTTACGAGCCGTGGCTCTACGCTTCATTCGATCCCTGCGAAACCCTACATTTCAGCAGGATAATGCACCCGCATGTTGCAGGTCCTGTACTGGCTTTTCTAGATACACAAAATGTTCGGCTGTTGCCCTGGCCAACACATTCTCCAGATCTCCTACCAATTTAAAACGTCTGGTCAATGGTGGGCGGGCAACTGGCTCGTCACAATACGCCAGTCACTACTCATGATGAACTGTTGTATTGTCTTGAAGCTGCAAAGGGAGCTGTACATGTACACGCCATCCAAGCTCTGTTTGACTCAATGCCCAGGCGTATCAAGGCCGTTATTACGGCCAGAGGTGGTTGTTCTGGGTACTGGTTTATCACGATCTTTGCACCCAAATTGCGTGAAAATGCACTCACATGTCAGTTCTAATATAATATACTTATCCAATGAATACCCGTTTATCATCTGCATTTCTTCTTGGTGCTGTTCACCAAAGCTGTGAGCCTGGGCGCATGACCCTGGCCTCTGCAGTCACATGACAAGACGTCGTCCCGTGTAGTACGTAAAGAAATATGAATGTTTTATTTGGACCACTTTTTTCTCTTTGTGATAGATGGCGCTGTAATAGTCACAAATGCATAAGTACGTGGTATCACGTAACATTCCGCCAGTGCGGACGGTATTTGCTTCGTGATACATTACCCGTATTAAAATGAATCGTTTACCAACTGCAGGAAAGGTCGATATCGTTTTGATGTATGGCTATTGTGATCAAAACGCCCAACGGATGTGTGCTATGTATGCTGCTCGGTATCCTCGACGACATCATCCAAGTGTCCGGACCGTTCGCCGGACAGTTACGTTATTTAAGGAAACATGAAGTGTTCAGTTACATGTGAAACTTCAACCACGACCTGCAACAAATGATGATGCCCAAGTAGGTGTTTTAGCTGCTGTCGCGGCTAATCCGCACATCAGTAGCAGACAAATTGCGCGACAATCGGGAATCTCAAAAACGTCGATGTTGAGGAAGCTACAGCAACATCGATAGCACCCGTACCGTATTTCTGTGCACCAGAAATTGCATGGCGACGACTTTGAACGTCGTGTACCGTTCTGCCACTGGGCACAAGACAAATTACAGGACGGTGACAGATTTTTTGCACGCGTTCTATTTTGCGACGAAGCGTCATTCGCCAACAGCGGTAACGTAAACCGACATAATATGCACTACTGGGCAACGGAAAATCCACGATGGCTGCGACAAGTGGAACATCAGAGACCTTGGCGGGTTAATGTATGGTGCGGCATTATGGGAGCAAGGATAATTGGCCCCCATTTTATCGATGGCAATCTAAATGGTTCAATGTATGCTGATTTCCTGCGCAATGTTCTAACGATGTTACTATAAGATGTTTCACTGCATGACAGAATGGAGATTACTTCCAACATGATGGATGTCCGGCACATAGCTCGCGTGCGGTTGAAGCGGTATTGAATAGCATGTTTCATGACAGGTGGATTGGTCGTCGGAGCACCATACCATGGCCCGCACGTTCACCGGATCTGCCATCCCCGGATTTCTTTCTGTAGGGAAAGTTGAAGCATATTTGCTATCGTGATCCACCGACAACGCCTGACAACATGCGTCAGCGCATTGTCGATGCATGTGCGAACATTACAGAAAGCGAACTACTCGCAGTTGAGAGGAATGTCGTTACACGTATTCCCAAATGCGTTGAGGTTAACGGACATCATTTTGAGCATTTATTGCATTAATGTGGTATTTATAGGTAATCACGCTGTAACAGCATGCGTTCTCGGAAATGATAAGTCCACAAAGGTGCATGTATCACACGGAAACAACCGAAGTGAAATGTTCAAACGTACCTACGTTCAGTATTTTAATTTAAAAAACCTACCTGTTACCAACTGTTCGTCTAAAATTGTGAGCCATATGTTTGTGACTATTACAGCGCCGTCTAACACAAAGCGAAAAAAGTGGTCCAACCTAAACATTCATATTTCTTTACGTACTACACGAATGTGTAATAAAAATGGGGGTTCCTAATTTTAAAAAAACGCAGCTGATATCCGTTTGACCTATAGCAGCGCCATCTAGCGGGCCAACCACAGCGCCATTTGGTTTGCTCCTTCAAGCTAGACAAGTTTTGTTCTTTGCAGTTTTTTCGTTTGACGCTTATTTCGTGAGATATTTGGCGCGGTCAGGATCAATGGACCACCCTGTACACTTTTGAAATTAACAACAAAATAATGTAACTATGGCTGTGGATCAAATATCATTTGCGTAAATGTAATGAAAAGATTTTGAAGTCCACTGAGACTAACGAGGTCCGCGGGGGCGATTTTGAAATTAATCCATGCAATATAAATGACAGAAGTCTAAAGTGACATTAACATGAAATCTGCTCATGCACCTGATAACCATTAAACATTTGTGATAGGAATAAGGGTACTAACAGGCAAGGTAATGTGTGAGTGAGATCTTGTGTGTGTCGTGCGATGCATAGTGCAGACGGACAGTTTCGCCGGTGTGCAGGCTTCACAGAAATGAAAGCTCCACCTTTCGTGGGTTCAGTCTCTTGAGCTACTGGTAATCAGTGGTTCTGTGTGTAGATCAAGGTTGACCTTGAGCTTATCAACGTGCAATACCTAACGTGATCATTGTCTGAGCAGAACGCTTGAAGAAGTTAGGAAAAGAAACCTTGTTTTACTATTTATAATTTACTCAAAAACCACAACCGATAACAATACATTCATTGTATATAATTTCGAGTAATCAACATTAGACTGCAGTTGCAGACGCATTGGTCTTATATTTGTCGGTGTAGGAAACCAGTTTCCAAATGCTGAGTCTAGTTTTCAAGTAGGAATGGAGCTTTTCACATGATTTGTTGATGTTAGTCTTGGTAATCAAAATGGCTTTCACAACTGTGACACTTAACTGTGGTTTGTCGCTTATCAATATCTTATTCATTAGAGGAAAAACTATTTTGACAGGTGCGTTACTTCCAGGGAAACAAAAAATATTCAATAATTGTAGGAAATTTCGTACAAATGTTTCAAATGGCTCTGAGAGCTATGGGACTTAACATCTAAGGTCATCAGTCCCCTAGAACTTAGAACTACTTAAACCTAAGTAACCTAAGGACATCACACACATCTATGCCCAAGGCAGGATTCGAACCAGCGACCGCAGCAGTCGCACGGTTCCGGACGGAAGCGGCTAGAACCGCTCGGCCACAACGGCCGGCGAAATTTCGTACAATTCAGATTCTTGTCACGGAAATGTGTGAACAACCCAATCCAACGGTCTTCAGTAACAACATTTTTTTGCGTTCCAGCTTGTATTTTTTCATCTGTCACGTAGTTGGAAATAGCGAAAACTCATTGAGTACCTACGCATTTTGGTCGCTACTAAGAAATCCTTACGTAATCAGCAAATCCGTTACGTTCTGTATTTCTTCCCAGGTAGGTACTTTTGTCGAAGTTGCCCATTCAAACACTTCTAAGCCTGTATTGAACATATAGCACTGTTTCAAGTATTCTTCGCTGCTAATGAAATTCAGTCTCCATGTTTTCTACCCCATCATCAACAGCGTCAGTTTCTTGTAATTTTATTAGATTACGTACCATGTGAGGAAGAGAGAGGCCGGCCGAAGTGGCCGAGCGGTTCTAGACGCTTCAGTCAGGAACCGAGCTGCTGCTACGGTCGCAGGTTCGAATCCTGCCTCGGGCATGCATGTGTGTGATGTCCTTAGGTTAGTTAGGTTTAAGTAGTTCTATGTTCCAGGGGACTGATGACCTTAGAAGTTAAGTCCCATAGTGCTCAAAGCCATTTGAACCAAGGAAGAGAGAGCGACTCTGTAGGTTCTACAGTACACACGCATTGTGCTTCAGTTTTTAACACCGTTTGATGGAAAGTCGCTGCGTGTGCATGCGAAATGAATAACGATAAGTCAGAGGTGCGGTTTTCGAAAAATGTTTTTAAAATATTTGGGTATTCATTGATACTCAGAAAATAGCTTTTTAAGGGCTGCATTTTTTTAAAAACTCTGTCAAGCGCCGGCATTAACGCGAGCCATCTGCTGTAGCCCAGTAGTTTCTGTTACTTCCTGTCACTGGAATCACAGAACTCTTTAATAGCTTCCACTCGAACGCTATACACGTACAAAAAATGAGTATATTTTCGCAGTGATGTATTCGAAGTCACAGGGAAACAATCTGAAGCTGTTTCGATAGCGTTGTGAGCTATTTGGGCTCGACATCCAATCCCAATGATGTCCAATCCCAATTATGTATTCGAAGTCACAGGGAGACAATCTGAAGCTGTTTCGATGCATAGTACAATCGGGCAATTTCATCGATGTGGAGGCTTCACAGAAATGAAAGCTCTACTTTACGTGGGTTCAGTCCTTTGAAAGGTTAAGTTTTGCGTAAAAATTATTACTCGTTTTCTATTTTTTCCTCCGAAATCGCTTTTAGTATTATCTGCCCATGATGCCACAATTTTCTATTTTAAACCATTGCACTGTAATTCCTCCCTTAAATAACCGACAGCCATATCCGATCTTCCATCAGGCTGCTCTCGGAACTCTAAAACCTTGACTTTCGCATCTTTATAAGATAAAAAAATATCTAATCAAAACAGAGAATAATTTTACTTATCCATCACGTGTGAGCATCCGTCAATAAAGATACACAGTGGGCTTCACGAAGATACTCGTTCCATTCATCCATCACCACAGGTGCCAGAACATTTACAACAACAGCCTGGGATTTTGTACGAGTACATCTAAATTTATTCTCAAATTATGTGAGCGAAAGCTGTGGTTTCCATGAAATATGTGATACGCCCATTCACCTTCCGCTGCAGCTACATAGAAATCCTTTGAAGTCGGCAGATCGGTTCTTATGAAAGAAAAGCAAGCATTGACGAGCTGGAAGCAGTAGCTTGGTCAGAAAGCCTGTGTTTTTAAATGTTTCTCGATATCGCTGGCACCACCATGACAAGACTAAAATCAGTACGACACTTTTCACACGAATATCTGATGCAACACTACTGTATTTTATAAATGGATACTTACTTTGCAAAGTAATATTAATGGTAAACTTGCATTTATGCATTTTTGTAATGTTGCAAACACGAAAATGTTGAATGAACTGTTTGTGCACGTGTGCCCCAACATTCTAATACAAACTAAAACTAAACAATGTTTCCGCACGTAAAGTTCGCAATCGCGCGATGTGATTGTCGGCTGAGTTGAGCGGCAGCATCTGTCTCGCTCTAGCATGTTACTCGCTCTCTCTTCTCCATGCCGACCCCGCTGCCGCCGTCACCCGTGCGTTTCGAATGTAACGTACATAGGCAGGTACGGTGTACGTGTAGTCAATTATCGTTTGGTCTTTATGCAAAATTGGGACACTTTTGCTCGGGCTGGAGACAACAGGACCGACGCCTGTAAGCGGGACTGCCCTCCCAACGCGGGACGTATGGTCACGTTAGGAATACCATACAGGGTGTTACAAAAAGGTAGGGCCAAACTTTCAGGAAACATTCCTCACACACAAATAAAGAAAAGATGTTATGTGGACATGCGTCCGGAACGCTTAATTTCCATGTTAGAGCTCATTTTAGTTTCGTCAGTATGTACTGTACTTCCTCGATTCACCGCCAGTTGGCCCAATTGAAGGAAGGTAATGTTGACTTCGGTGCTTGTGTTGAAATGCGACTCATTGCTCTACAGTACTAGCATCAAGCACATCAGTACGTATCATCAACAGATTAGTGTTCATCACGAACGTGGTTTTGCAGTCAGTGCAATGTTTACAAATGCGTTGTTGGCAGATGCCCATTTGATGTATGGATTAGCACGGGGCAATAGCCGTGGCGCGGTACGTTTGTATCGAAACAGATTTCCAGAACGAAGGTGTCCCGACAGGAAGACGTTCGAAGCAATTGATCGGCGTCTTAGGGAGCGCGGATCATTCCAGCCTATGACTTGCGACTGGGGAAGACCTAGGACGACGAGGACACCTGCAATGGACGAGGCAATTCTTCGTGCAGTTGACGATAACCCTAATGTCAGCGTCAGAGAAGTTGCTGCTGTACAAGGTAACGTTGACCACGTCACTGTATGGAGAGTGCTACGGGAGAACCAGTTGTTTCCGTACCAAGTACAGCGTGTGCAGGTACTATCAGCAGCTGATTGGCCTCCACGGGTACACTTCTGCGAATGGTTCATCCAACAATGTGTCAATCCTCATTTCAGTGCAAATGTTCTCTTTACGGATGAGGCTTCATTCGAACGTGATCAAATTGTAAATTTTCACAATCAACACGTGTGGGCTGACGAGAATCCGCACGCAATTGTGCAATCACGTCATCAACACAGCTTTTCTGTGAACGTTTGGGCAGGCATTGTTGGTGATGTCTTGATCGGGCCCCATGTTCTTCCACCTACGCTCAATGGAGCACGTTATCATGATTTCATACGGGATACTCTACCTATGCTGCTAGAACATGTGCGTTTCCAAGTACGACACAACTTGTGGTTCATGCACGATGGAGCTCCTGCACATTTCAGTCAAAGTGTTCGTACACTTCACAACAACGGATTCGGTGACCGATGGATTGGTAGAGGCGGACCAATTCCATGGCCTCCACGCTCTCCTGACCTCAACCCTCTTGACTTTCATTTATGGGGGCATTTGAAAGCTCTTGTCTACGCAACCCCGGTACCAAATGTAGAGACTCTTCGTGCTCGTATTGTGGACGGCTGTGATACAATACGCCATTCTCCAGGGCTGCATCAGCGCATCAGGGAATCCACGCGACGGAGGGTCGATGCATGTATCCTCGCTAACGGAGGACATTTTGAACATTTCCTGTAACAAAGTGTTTGAAGTCACACTGGTACGTTCTGTTGCTGTGTGTTTCCATTCCATGATTAATGTGATTTGAAGAGAAGTAATAAAATGAGCTCTAACATGGAAAGTAAGCGTTTCCGACAACATGTCCACATAACATATTTTCTTTCTTTGTGTGTGTGGAATGTTTCCTGAAAGTTTGGCCGTACATTTTTGTAACACCCGGTATATGCAAGCACGCAACCACAGTAACCACAGTGTTGTTTCGATAACTGACTGAGCATTACCCGTGCCTGTACCCGCCGAGAATTTCAGTGTCTCAAAACAAACTTGATTGTCGGAGTGAGTGCCGCGCACGCGGAATCTTTAAAGGCATTCAAATGAAACGACTAGGATAAAAAATGGTTCTGAGCACTATGGTACTTAACATCTGAGGTCATTAGTCCCCTAGAACTTAGAACTACCTGAACCTAACTAACCTGAGTACATCACACACATCCATGCCCGAGGCAGGATTCGAACCTGCGCCCGTAGCGGTCACGCGGTTCCAGACTGAAGCGCCTAGAACCGCACGGCCACTCCCGCCGGCGACTAGGATAAACACGAAAGTAGGCGTGACGTGGACGCTTACTGTGCTTGTTGTGAACCTTACTAAAGTTGAACCAGATTGGGTGCACAATGTGGTTACATACAAAGAAACAATAACTTCCGCTACAGCATAAAACATGAAAAATCAACTATATATCGATGTCTCCATAATAATAATAATAATAATAATAATAATAATAACGCACGAATCTCCTAATACTGTATGTATTTGTTATATGATCTACGTCCGTCTCGTCTGGACAACTTTGTGTTTGTAATAATAACCTTCATAACAGGACAACCACTAGGAGTTGTGCCGTGGCGTTCTGAACCTACTGTACTACTGTTACATGAAACTGGCCCCTCTCAACACCTGATGCCTCCACGAGTGATAGCCCGGCTGATCTGTGATGCCTTGCCCCACTCCAACCATGAATCTCAAAACCTGGATCCTATCCTGGTTGGTACCATCCGACAACCAACGACGTAACCTAGACCTGTCTATGGGTTCAATTCGTTAAATGTTGAAAATGTGTTAGCCAAATTATTTCAAGTTATTTTTTAAATTAACAATTACACTAGTATTCAATAGTCAAGGAGTAAAAAATCGAACATTTTTTCCTCTCTATATCATTTATATAATTGCAATACTCAGAGTGAAAAATAACGAGATCCATGAACTATGAAGATCTTAGTTTATGTTAATTACACAAACCCATTTGCATCTATGAATGGAATGTAGAATGTATTGAACGATTTGAATATGAAATGAAGTAAGAATGCGAGAAAACTGTAACAATAATCGGCAATAACAACGAACTCCCGTACGTGAGTGTGTTTATCGAGTGACTACTCGTTGAATGGCATCGTCAAATCGACAAGATGTATTGTGGCAACGCCTTTCAAGGGGGCTGTATAACAGAACATTACAAAAGAACAGCCACAAAGATCTAGATTTGAGATAATCCTGTAATTATCTGTCAGTGACCTCTCTCTATACTATCTGGATGTTCTTAGAGCTTGGAAATTCGATTTGTCTGCCGATTCCTGTCATCCGCATAGTCCGCCATGTTGTTTTTAGGCAATCGGTTTTCAGATGTCTGTAGGTTATAACCCCCCCCCCCCCCCCATGAACCACGGACCTTGCCGTTGGTGGGGAGGCTTGGGTGCCTCAGCGATACAGATAACCGTACCGTAGGTGCAACCACAACGGAGAGGTATCTGTTGAGAGGACAGACAAACGCGTGGTTCCTGAAGAGGGGCAGCAGCCTTTTCAGTAGTTGCAGGGGCAACAGTCTGGATGATTGACTGATATGGCCTTGTAACATTAACCAAAACGGCCTTGCTGTGCTGGTATTGCGAACGGTTGAAAGCAAGGGGAAACTACAGCCGTAATTTTTCCCGAGGGCATGCAGTTTTACTGTATGGTTAATGATGATGGCGTCCTCTTGGGTAAAATATTCCGGAGGTAACATAGTCCCCCATTCGGATCTCCGGGCGGGGCCTACTCAAGAGGACGTCGTTATCAGGAGAAAGAAAACTGGCGTTCTACGGATCGGAGCGTGGAATGTCAGATCCCTTAATCGGGCAGGTAGATTAGAAAATTTAAAAAGGGAAATGGATAGGTTAAAGTTAGATATAGTGGGAATTAGTGAAGTTCGGTGGCAGTAGGAACAAGATTTCCGGTCAGGCGAATACAGGGTTATAAACACAAAGTCAAATAGGAGTAGGTTTAATAATGAATAAAAAAATAGGAATGCGGGTAAGCTACTACAAACAGCATAGTGAACGCATTATTGAGGTCAAGATAGACATGACACCCACGCCTACTACAGTAGTACAAGTTTATATGCCAACTAGCTCTGCAGATGACGAAGAAATTGATGAAATGTATGATGAAATAAAAGAAATTATTCAGATAGTGAAGGGAGACGAAAATTTAATAGTCATGGGGTACTGGAATTCTGTAGTAGGAAAAGGGAGAGAAGGAAACGTGGTAGGTGAATATGGATTGGGGGTAAGAAATGAAAGAGGAAGCCGCCTTACAATTTTGTGCAGAGCATAACTTAATCATAACTAACACTTGGTTCAAGAATCATAAAAGAAGGTTGTATACATGGAAGACCCCTGGAGATACTAAAAGGTATCAGATAGATTATATAATGGTAAGACAGAGATTTAGGAACCAGGTTTTAAATTGTAAGACATTTCCAGGGGCAGATGTGGACTCTGACCACAATTTATTGGTTATGACCTGTAGATTAAAACTGAAAAAACTGCAAAAAGGTGGGAATTTAAGGAGATGGGACCTGGATAAACTGAAAGAACCAGAGGTTGTACAGAGTTTCAGGGAGAGCGTAAGGGAACAAATGGTAGGAATGGGGGAAAGAAATACAGTAGAAGAAGAATGGGTAGCTTTGAGGGATGAAGTAGTGAAGTCAGCAGAGGATCAAGTAGGTAAAAAGACGAGGGCTAGTAGAAATCCTTGGCTAACAGAAGACATATTGAATTTAATTGATGAAAGGAGAAAATATAAAAACGCAGTAAATGAATCATGCAAAAAGGAATACAAACGTCTCAAAAATGAGATCGACAGGAAGTGCAAAATGGCTAAGCAGGGATGGCTAGAGGATAAATGTAAGGATGTAGAGGCATATATCACTAGGGGATAAGATAGATACTGCCTACAGGAAAATTAAAGAGACCTTTGGAGAAAAGAGAACCACTTGTATGAATATCAAGAGATCAGATGGAAACCCAGTTCTAAGCAAAGAAGGGAAGGTAGAAAGGTGGAAGGAGTATATAGAGGGACTATACAAGGGCGGTGTACTTGAGGACAATATTATGAAAATGGAAGAGGATGTAGATGAAGATAAAATGGGAGATATGATACTGCGTGAAGAGTTCGACAGAGCACTGAAAGACCTGAGTCGAAACAAGGCCCCGGGAGTAGACAACATTCCATTAGAACTACTGACGGCCTTGGGAGAGCCAGTCTTGACAAAACTCTACTAACTGGTGAGCAAGATGTATGAGACAGGCGAAATACCCTCAGACTTCAAGAAGAATATAATAATTCCAATCCCAAAGAAAGCAGTTATTGACAGATGTGAAAAGTACCGAACCATCAGTTTAATAAGTCACAGCTGCAAAATAGTAATAATACTTTACAGACGAATGGAGAAACTGGTAGAAGCCGACCTCGGGGAAGATCAGTTTGGATTCTGTAGAAATACTGGAACACGTGAGCTAATACTGACCCTACGATTTATCTTAGAAGCTAGATTAAGGAAAGGCAAACCTACGTTTGTGGCATTTGCAGACTTAGAGAAAGCTTTTGACAATGTTGACTGGAATACTCTATTTCAAATTCTGAAAGTGGCAGGCGTAAAATATAGGGAGCGAAAGGATATTTACAATTTGTATAGAAACCAAATGGCAGTTATAAGAGTTGAGTGGCATGAAAGGGAAGCAGTGGTTGGGAAGGGAGTGAGACAGGGTTGCAGCCTCTCCCCGATGTTATTCAATCTGTATATTGAGCAAGCAGTGAAGGAAACAAAAGAAAAATTCGGAGTAGGTATTAAAATCCATGGAGAAGAAATAAAAACTTTGAGGTTCGCCGATGACACTGTAATTTTGTCAGAGACAGCAAAGACTTGGAAGAGCAGTTGAACGGAATGGATGGTTTCTTGAAGGGAGGATATAAGATGAACATCAACAAAAGCAAAACGAGAATAATGGAATGTAGTCGAATTAAGTCGGGTGATGCTGAGGGAATTAGATTAGGAAATGAGACACTTAAAGTAGTAAAGGAGTTTTGCTATTTGGGGAGCAAAATAACTGATGATGGTCGAAGTAGAGAGGATATAAAATGTAGACTGGCAATGGGAAGGAAAGCGTTTCCGAAGAAGAGAAATTTGTTAACATCGAGTATTGATTTAAGTGTTAGGAAGTCTTTTCTGAAAGTATTTGTATGGAGTGTAGCCATCTATGGAAATGAAACATGGACGATAAATAGTTTAGACAAGAAGAGAATAGAAGCTTTCGAAATGTGGTGCTACAGAAGAATGCTGAAGATTAGATGGGTAGATCATATAACTAATGAGGAGGTGGTGAATAGGATTGGGGAGAAGTTTGTGGCACAACTTGACTAGAAGAAGGGATTAGTTGGTAGGACATGTTCTGAGGCATCAAGGGATCACCAATTTAGTATTGAAGGGCAGCGTGGAGGGTAGAAATCGTAGAGGGAGACCAAGAGATGAATACACCAAAGCAGATTCAGAAGATTGTAGGTTGCAGTAGGTACTGGGAGATGAAGAAGCTTGCACAGGATAGAGTAGCATGGAGAGCTGCATCAAACCAGTCTCAGGACTGAAAACAACAACAACAACAACAACATAGGTTATAAAGGTATTTTTATTTATTTCTGGCTTATAACTCTATATCAACATGCGATGAATAAATGATGTGGGAGCAGAATTGAAAAGTATTTTCATTATATGTGTTCGTGGCAGCTATGTTGTAATTAGGCAAGAAACGAAATACGAGAATCTTTGGCCACTACCATATTACTGATGTCGGTAGTATAAGCAAAGCCTGTGTTATCTTTTCATTACGAATTTGTTTTAAAAAACAATTGCTGGGTCTGGCTCAGCGTCATTTGTCTTTTTCCGTCTGGTGCCTCTCCCCTCTACACAATAAAGCAGAAGGCTGTTGTAATATCCACGACACTATGTTCTAGCCACAAGATGTTAAAATGAACTAAGTGAACAAACTTCAACAAATATTATCGATACTGCGTATAAAAGGACTGTATCGTGTAAAAATGACGATAATTATTTCATTATTTCTGTAATAATTTAATTTTTGTGTGAATTACAATTATTATCAGAGAACTACACTCAAGGACAACGACAATTTTTTTTTCGTTATCTGTGATGATTGTGCCTCAGTTGTTCTTCCTGTGCTAACCGATGAACTGTTCGGACGTGAGACGTTTGAGGTCTGTAAAGAGAAAACCTGTAACTATATATTGTTAATTATTATTTAAAAAATAGAGTCGCTATTGTCTAGACGTAGATTTGTATTTATTTCAATTATAATCCAATCTGTTTAATGTTTTTAAGTGTTAATTTTCAACTCCGCAATTAGGAGCGCAGTCATTAGCGCTAGTAACTTACAGCGGAGTTTACTAGTAGCTGGTATAAAAAATATGTCGGTATTTATCATTGAAAATGATTTTAAATGCTAAAGAATAGAGATAAAAGGCTTAAAAAGTTTTATCTAAATATATTACCTTGATAACACAAATCGAGAATAACAGTAGACAAATTGACTATCGTCTATCTGCCACCATCTTACCAAAAATATCTCCGCGGCAGTTTTGAATCGAGAATTTTAACAAACATAAATGTTGTTAGAAATAAATGTATGGAAATAAATGTGCACCGGTGGTCCCGAATCTACTTTAAAAGAGAGAATTCAACTCAGATTGAATCTTTAAAAATAGTGCTCACAGCGTGTTACGTAATATCAATTTCTTATTTGCTGATGTATGAAGCCTAGTTATTTCGGACGATTTACATGAAACATTTTAATAGGAGACATACGTCAGTGTGTCAGAGAAAAGGGCTTCCATGTTGAGTAACAGTTGTGTAAAATCTGATAAATAAATGCAATTTAGTGCCACTCACACGACTTTACAGACAACATTTCTACACAACGTCAAGTGGAGATTTCTTTAGCAGAGTGACAAAGATTAGCTGGGATAATCATTTTTGAGGGCAAACGAAATGTTACGCTGACAGTAGGTAACTGGTTTTACATTTTTTTGTCTACCTGAAATATCATTTATAAGTAATTAAAGTCACGAAATACTATAAACCGGTTCCGCCACACGGTCTTGTTTTATCTCTGTATAACTTAGATTAACTACGTATGATTTAATGTTGCAGTGCCTTTACGTTCATTATTCCTTGTGCTAACCCGATTTTAAATGTTTTTGCAGCTTTGTAACGGTGAGCGACAAAAGGAAGTTTGGAGTTAATAATACAGTAAGGCTATTGACGGCCGTCATTGTTACAGCATTGAATACGTATTGGTTCAAATGGTTCAAATGGCTCTGAGCACTATGGGACTTAACATCTATGGTCATCAGTCCCCTAGAACTTAGAACTACTTAAACCTAACTAACCTAAGGACAGCACACAACACCCAGCCATCACGAGGCAGAGAAAATCCCTGACCCCGCCGGGAATCGAACCCGGGAACCCGGGCGTGGGAAGCGAGAACGCTACCGCACGGCCACGAGATGCGGGCAATACGTATTGCAAGGTCAACAAAAGAACTTGTGTTTGTACTCGATTCATTTTATGGAGTCCAATACTTTAAAGAGTCATGTAACGCACATACTGGACTGAAGTACCGATATTCCTTCCCACGGCCATGCAACACCGTGTTAGTAACGAAGCAAGAAATTATTGATTATGCTGATTCCCTCATCTGCTTCCATCCAGTTTTTTCTCGCTAGCTAATTAAAGCAAATAACTTTCAGTATTTCACTAGAGAGGCGGAGGAATCACAGGGCACCCCAAGGAAAATTGTTCGAGAAACGTAGCGTATTTTCCACTGTAGACTGTAGGATTAATTCTGCTCAAACTATTGTTAACGGCTACGCATAATCTTATTTAACGAAGTAACAGCATTTGACAAGCACGAACCTCAGCACTTTCGATAGGTCCGAAATTATCCCAGCGTCACAGTGAACAACTGGTGTGATAAATCTGCACTACATAATTTCATTTATTGTGAACTGCATTTAGTGATGTGATATACCCTCTCTCTTGCAAGTGATAATTTATATTTCAAAAAGTATTCTTCAGTCATCATCCATATACAGCTGTCCCCATCGTAATATACAAAAAGATATTTATGTCTCTACTCGGCATTATCTCCCCTTTTTTTGGCATTTATGGTGCTGTAGGAGCTCAGAAACGAGTATCGTAATTACCAGCGAGCCGAGATATTTAATGAACTTAATTTCCACTTAGTACTCAAACAAATCCTTGGCTACTCATCTGTGAGTTACGAAGTAAACCTACTACTGAACAAGTTTATAGGTAATAAAACATCCTTCTTAATAGAAAGATCGGTCGGAGAAGTCTGTCTCGTCGACTCTTAAACAACTTAGCCGTCGGAAGGTAATGAAAAGCGCCTGCAATTCTGGAACTTTGTATTAGTGTAGCTTGTTTACCTTGGCGCTAACTCCGGTAAAAGATCTGAACTACTAGAGCATAGTTTATTCCTTTTCTGCCTTATCTTGAGTAAAATAACAAATCCATGTAGAATAAGAAGCAAATGTTTCTTCAACATCCATAGCACTGAAGCGCCAGTTTCTATCTGCAGTAACAACTTGCTAACAGCTACTTACATAACACATATTTTAAAAAGATTTCATGTATTCCTATAAGAGAGTAACATCCATGTTAGGCATTCGTATAACAAGATTTATTTAATATCAGCTTTGTGTGAAAAGAACCATTACCGGTATTTTGTTTCTATTATGTAAACTTTGTCTTGCAGAAAGTATGAAGTTATTTGTATTTAGCACTTAATTTAATTTTTTAATGCGCGATTAAATACAGTGTGTTTATGGTTACTCAAAAGTAACATTTAATTGTGAACAAGGTGAATAACTTACAGAAATGTTTGATACGTATATCTTCAAGTTTTATTTCCTTCTAACAATGTTAGTTCCGAACGTTCCCGCTAGGTGGCATGCGCAGGAGAGTTACTCCAACAGTCATCATGGAGTCGTAAAAACTGAAGAGAGTGTGCACGGTGTCGTTTATGGTTTCATGAAACCAAATCCTCTGCTACTATTCAATGACAACTCAGGACTATGTATCGCAAGCCATGACCACAAAGACAAGCTGCAACGGATAACACAAGCTTTACCACCAGACATCAATTCTTGCTTCATAGGATTTGGCAAGAAATCCGAACGGACATTTTCCGCGTTGCAGAAGGTAGCCACACTGAACATTTGTAAATAAAACTTTAAAATATACTATACTCAGTACTATATCAAACATTTCTGTAACTTATTTACCTTTTTCACAGTTAAAGGTAAATTCTGTATAACTACTTATAAACACTCTGTATTTAATTAATTCTTTTAACGATGTAATCGGAATTAACTTATGACAGTGACTTATTCATTACTAACCATTTTGTTTTACTTTTACAGCAGCCATACGGCAGCGACGACATACACAAAACAGATACCGAATACATACAACGTGTTTTTAGAAACAATAGTATTCTTGCAATATTCCAGTGTTTTTAAATTTGTTACTTGTATATTAAAAGACTATTGTTTCGATAGAGCGCCATATAGGGACTTGCCCTTTACCTTTCCCGTAGTTGTGCCTTCTTTGTCAGTGGTAGAGATTAAAGTTTGTTAATCAGTTTTTCGAGACAGTGTGCAGTTGCCACATAAAACATAGCATTGATGGGTGTTATATAGTACGTGATTA
Source organism: Schistocerca cancellata (assembly GCF_023864275.1). Lineage (NCBI taxonomy): Eukaryota > Metazoa > Arthropoda > Insecta > Orthoptera > Acrididae > Schistocerca > Schistocerca cancellata. The sequence goes on along the minus strand of NC_064630.1, from coordinate 612,466,884 downwards.
TGACATGTATCCAAATTAGCAGTATTTTGATCATGGATTTTTGATCATACAATTGGCCTATTAAATTACATGCAAAACATCTTTATCCGTTTTCTGTTCAACATAACTGTTTCTGGACACGATTATATTGCCGGCCGGTGTGGCCGAGTGGTTCTAGGCGCTTCAGTCTGGAACCGCACGACCGCTACGGTCGCAGGTTCGAATCCTGCCTCGGGCATGGATGTGTGTGATGTTAGGTTTAAGTAGTTGAAAGTTCTCGGACACTGATGACCTCAGATGTTAAGTCCTATAGTGCTCAGAGCTATTTGAACCATTTGAACATGATTAGTCTGTATACATGGGAGACAATCATTTCAAAACAGTTTGCCAATGGTTGGCTGTTTACTTCCTGCTTTCCGAAGTGGGCTAACATTTCGTAGGAATTTTAGTGTTGTGGTAAAGAAATATTGTTTCGGGCAGTCTAGCATAATTATGACATCCCTCAGTGGAAATCTGTTCAACCACCTCTCTTCATCAACAACTTGCAAATCGCCCAGAATCTGTGCCAGACGAGAATGAAGAGGTGTATTTATGTAATATATTGACATCTTGCTTAACGCACTAGTATCTAGAGTCATTCATAAATATAAAGCTACAAAGTGCTAAATAAACACCGGTAAGTTGGACGTAAGGTTGCTAATCAAGGAGCATATTATTGACAAAAAACTTAGGAAAGATCTATAATTCATCCATTGGTATTTATAGAGGAGAGTGTTGTACCTAGAAAATGTTGTACCTAGGAACTATGATGCTCCCTGGTCGATGTTTTAATTTAGTGCTCAATTTTAGAATCACGTAAGGGATAAATAGTGGCCGCCATAAGCTGTTTGCGGTGTTTTCTGCTGTTTGTGTTATTGTGAGACATGACGCTGTGTTTGTGCAGCATTTATCAATATTTTGAATTCTGCACATTTAAGTGCAGAATAATACAAGAGCAACCTGAAAAAAAGTCTCTGGATTTTTTATGTGAAAACTCTTACATCTTTTTAAATAAAACAGACTTTATTTACATTTTTATCTTTATTCTTCATTAGAGACTAGGTTGCTGATATCGTCATAGTAGAATGTTTGTTGAGGAAGGCACATCCTCAATTCTGCATGGACAGCTTGATCACTAAAGTTAAGTCCTCGAAGGAATTTTGATTTATCTTTCAGATCGAAAAACAGTTCGTTAGGAATAGGTTGGTTTGTACTTACGGTGATTTTTCCGCTGATTTCTCGTTTACACATGGAAATGCCGCCTGCTAACACATCGCAAATCAAAATGTAAATAAACTTACTTACAGACCACTGCTGATGGTTTACCTCAATAAAGGGAAACGTGTCTGGGGAAAAAATTCACGCATTTTTCTAGCTGCAACGACCGATCAAAAATACCCTCATGGACCTTAATTAGTTTTTAACTATAATGGGATACTAAATGCTGAGTCTCTCTGAACTAAGTTATTTTTTACAACGAACTCTCACGACGAGTCGACAAACGAAGGGCGGAAATCTAAGACTTTTGGGTGCCTTTCTATGTTACTTCTACAGACGGTCTCCTAGGACTGCAGTCCGTTCCCATTGAAATAAAGCATTCGGTTGCGTATCGTGTTGCAGCATAATAACGTAACAGAAATTCACGAAAAATGCTGAAAATCTGATGATCAGCACAGTATGATTTTGCCAGCTAGGTCTGTAAAAAGGGACTCTAGCTGTACATTAATAAATTTATGTAGAATATTATTTCATATCGTCTTGTTGCATGCATGGAAAAGTTACAAAAGAAAAACAAGTACTCAATGAAGAATGCATGATTGTGCGATGTGGTCTCTGTCCATCGATAAATGTTCCAAAATAAGTAAAAAAAAAGGGTACATCTAATATCGCTGAATAAATAGCTCGATGACAAACTGTAGCAGATTAGCTTTGGATTCAGCAACATTAAGAGCTGTTGAGAGGTAAAAACTAGTAAAATCAATGTAATACCGTAAGTGGCTGAAATGTACAGTAGTTAAAAGTAAAAATAAATTATACTTTTTCATAAATGCGTTTCAAAACGGGTCTGACATCAGTGAAGTGATAAAAATTATGTGCTACGTATAGTACCAATGGGTGCAAAATAAGAAACAGGTTAAAAAGAAACAAAACAAGATGTGGAAAACCATATGGAACTTTTAACAAGACAGAATAAACAAGAATGGGGAGCGAGTGCAGAGCTGATCCGCTGCAGTCGTGTTTCAGCACGTCTGGTAAACAGCAAGCGAGGCGCACTTGACGGCTTTAAGCTCTGAGTGGGGAGGGGACTCCTTGGATCTGCGAGGCTCTTTCTGATTCAAGAGGCTGTCCGGAAATACGTGTAGGACACACTAAAAAAAGTGTACTTTGAATTGAATGATTATAGATCACTGAACTGCCTGAATTCACCGTACACAGAACAGAGTACTTATCTCTGCATACTCACGAAAAGAAACGAAATTTCACGAAAAAATGTCACACAGTGCATAATCACCATATTAACAGAGTGAATTTTAGAAGTACAAAAATCAGTCATATTACTGATCCAGTTACAGGGATTGGAGAAACATGGCAACACTACGAGAAATAGTGGTGAACACAAAAGTGGACGCTAGCCAAGCCTGCACTTTGCACTCTTGTATTTAACCAAGTACGGCACTTGTGTAACCTCCTCAGTACATTGTAAATGTGAGCCATGGTCGGAACAGTATTCCGTGTCTACGGGAGTGCATTCATTACGTAGGAGCTAAGTGAGTTCGAACATGGGCAAATTGTTAGTGCTCATGTGGTGGGAGCCTCTGTAACCAAGTAGCCCAAATGTTCGCTTTTCGGAGAGACACTGTAATGAAGATTTATACCGCTTAAAGGGAAAGCAGTAAAACATCATCCAGTAAGTCATAATGCGGACTAAAGTGCGTGAGCGATCGTGACAGACGGGGTTTGAAGACTGGAACGAAAAATGAGAGGACAATATCGGCAGAAGTCATTTCATAACTGAAAGCTCCATTTGCGAACATCGTCACCAGCAACACAACACGAAGGGAGCTCCATAAACAAGAAATTGCCGGCCGAGATGGAATTCCAAACACACTCATCAATGACGCAATTACCCGCAACAGGGAAACGTGGTGCAAGAGCCACGAAACATGGGCTATGGAGCAATGGAACAAAGTCATTTGGTCGGATGAGGCTTGTTTCAGACATTTTTCAAATTCTGGCCCAGATTACGCCCCAAGCATGAAACATCGTGGGGTTGGTGATAATTTGGGCACACACGTCATGGTATCCATTGATCCCGCGCCTACTCTTCAACGTCGCATTTCTACCAAGGATTATGTGACCATTTTGACCATGTTCAATCCTGGTACAATGTTTGTCCCCCAGTGGTGATGCTGTATTCCAAGACGACACGACTCCTGTTCACGCAGCTCGCTTCGTCCAGCACTGGTTCTTTGAGCACAATGATGAATTTTCGCGTGTTCCCTGCCCACCACAGTCACCAGATCTCAGTATTATTGAGCCTTCATGGTCTGATTTTGGGAGAAGAGTGCGTGATCACGATGCACCTTCATCGTCATTACCTGAACATCCAACTATTATACAGGACCTGTATTTTTGTTTTCTGAGACGACTAGTAACTGTTTTGAATGTCAACGGGGTTCCTACATTGTATTAGGGATGGTAATTTCTTGCGTTTTTGATGTTTTGATATATTAAGTCCATCCCCTGTAGAAATTTTGCTGTAAGTTGTTAAGTCAGAACATAATCTTAGTCATATTTATCTTAGCGAAGAATAATCAACTAACTTGATATCGATCCTTACCCTTAGGACGTAATTTTGAGCTACACAATTAGTCAGACAGTCATGAGTTATAAGGGTACCAGAGGGTTTGCATGGGGGCTTAATTAAATATTAATGAAAATATTTTTTTGTTAGCTGTATGTCCGATTACGCTGTTTCGCAAACGGCTGGCCCTGACTAGTATTAGTACGCAATCTGACTGCATAGAACAACAACAAAGAATGAAATGAAAATTTCAGTTAATACAATTAATTAATTAAGTCCCCAGCAACTATAAAACCTACGAAACCAACAAAGCACAAGTGTAGCTGTTCTGTTTGTGGTAGTATGACTCAACGCACATCTGGCACGGTTCTTCTTCAACAAGACAAGAATTTTTAAATACCAATTATACTGACGTGATAAAAGAAAATTAGAAATACTATAATTGTGCAAGAAAACCAAAATTACACTCTAATACAAGAACACAAGCCAGATGCTTTGCTGACTGAACCTGTAATGATGCATTATTTAGGTCACTGAAATAATGAGAGAGATAAATAAAAGTAGTTTGTTACCTTAATTTATATTGACGAAATGCACTCTGATCATTACAATGTCTCCATTAGAATAACATCTGCTATCTCTCCCATCAAATAGCTGCATAAAACATGGAACAAACACTCACTACTACCCCATCTCACTCCAACTTCAGCGACAAGCAGTGTCCACCACAACTTCTCGGCAAGAACTGCCTGCCGCTACGTCTCAATAATCACTGCCAGTGGAGGCGGCGGAACAATACTCTCTGGCGCGATCTTTGGCGCTGTGGCTCAGTGTAGCCACCTTTCATACGCCCTTCCTCCACAGGCTAGAATTTGATGGTATTTTTGCCAGCATTGGTGGTGAAAATACCACCAAATTCGTCAAAAAAATATAGACAAAAATAAAAGATTATATTAATACGTAAATATCATATAACTAGATAAAATTTTGGCTTTGCACTGACCTTTCAATAGCCTAATATATAAAATACACTAAGCAATACAAATTCTTTCATACATGTGACTTTACATAATAGTTTACACAAGTATTATGTGGTTAAACAGTTCAATCAATAGCGTCAGCAATGACGAATATGTACAGGTAAGAGTCTCATAACTTTTCACAAACAGTAATACACAAAAAATCAGTTTATACAAATATTCACATAAAATGTTTTCACAAGTAGTTGACAGTTCCAGCAGTAGCACCCAGCAATGTTGAGTAGGTGCAGACACCATCAGGTGACATCATTTCAGTAGAAGCAGTCCATCAGTGGCACCCAGCATTGTGGAACAGGTGCAGACTCCAACAGGTGACATCATTTCAGTAGAAGCAGTCCATCAGTGGCACCCAGCGTTGTGGAACAGGTGCAGACTCCAACAGGTGACATCATTTCAGTAGAAGCAGTCCATCAGTGGCACCCAGCAATGTTCAGTAGGTGCAGACTCCAACAGGTGACATCATTTCAGTAGAAGCAGTCCATCAGTGGCACCCAGCAATGTTGAGTAGGTGCAGACTCCAACAGGTGACATCATTTCAGTAGAAGCAGTCCATCAGTGGCACCCAGCATTGTTGAGTAGGTGCAGACACCGACAAATGACATCATTTCCATAGAAGTAGCTCCATCTGTGCACCCGGTATTGTTGAGTAGGTGCAGAGAGCAACAAGTGACATCATTTCAATAAAAGCAGTTCCATCAGTTGCTCCCAGCAATGATGAGCAGGTGCAGAGAGCAGTCCATCATATTCACTATCACTGATCACACTGTTCATCACAGTTTATAAGCAGAAATTAAACATGTCCTAGTGGCACCAATCATGTAGAAAAAGTACAAGTAACAGTCCATAATATTTACTATCACTGATCACACAGTTCATCAGCAGAAATTAAACATTTCTAAGTGTCACACATCATGTTGAAAAGTGCAGGTAACAGTTCATAATATTCACCATCACTACTCAGACAGTTCAAGCATGAATAATAGTTTGAATACACATACAAATGCTTTTACACTGCTCTTACACTAAACATACAAATCATAACAAACACACAAATGATATCAGATAATTGTCATATTGCTATTACAAATACACAAACATCAGTAAACCTATAATATTTATGGGTGTCAGTGCAAGCCACTAGAAACAAAAAAAATAATATTTAGGAGATAGATGGGTAGGATTAGGAAAGGAAAACACACAAAACACACTCACTCATCTTTCATCCACATTAAGTACTACTGTGTAATTGAATAGTGTTACTGTGTAATTGCAATTCTGTCAAAATTTGATGTTCTTCATGTGTATCAAGTGGTAGTGGCAGCAATGTGTAACAGTCAATAATAGTTAAGTCAACGTCATAGTCATCATGTCAAGACCAATGTTTGCCAAGCCAGATCAAAATGTACGGTTGCTGAACAACTGTCAGTGTGCCAAGATATGCAACTTCCTCTCTCAAAAAAAAAGCACATACTGCTTAGTGATTTAACAAAGTGTGTGTAGACAATCTTCTTTCTACTTGAGTGTTCTAGTCTGCCATCTTCATCCTCCTTGTTCCATATAGACCAACAAAAAAAAAAAAATGCACCTCACTTACTTTACCTCTTATCCACCAAAACTCCAATCAACTTCATATAATCTCAATACCTCAATAATACCTCTTCAATACGTCGATACATATAAACCTTATTGCCAGTATCATTACACTTCCATAACAACTCTTTCCTCTAGTCAGTCTCCTCGAATAAGTACAGATAAAATCCTAATGCAAACCTCATCATCCCATACAATCCGAAGACACACTGTCAACACACAACCTCTGTGTAATCCATCTGACCAAAATCTTCTACTCATTATGAATTATAAACAAAGAATGCATACATGACCTCTAACAGACTTAGTTCGAATAACTCTAAGTAATTAAGTACGATTACGGAGTGTGAATGATCCTAATTTTTCACAGTGTGGACACCACTTCAAGAATTATGGCAAACAGAAGCAAACATGTGGAGTATTTCTTGTGTCAAGTGTCACTTCCTATTTCAGTTGCTCACGAAAAATGCAGTGTAATAAATGTCAATGGTCTAAACCTAGTTTTGGTATGTCATATCGTTAGCTTCCTTCCTATTAGCATAAATTTATACAGCTTCCATAAAACCTCCAGCTCATGTGACTTCTGTGATGTTTCTTGTACTAAAGTCGCTCGTCGAAATACTGCAGTTCATTTTCTTATGTTAAAATATAAAGCACTGAGCGTAAGCAAAACAAGCAAAAGCGAGTAAATATACCAGTAGTAAACAGAATGTCAACAAGTGGATGCAGCACAATTCTTACAACGAGGCTCTGCCAAGCGAACAATCTGTAATTAATACAATAGTGTGACCTAAACTCTATGTTCATACACAGTATATCAGCATTTCTATATACCAAATTAAAGTATAGTTATGACAACAAGCAGAAATGTGTAAATATGCAATCCATACGCATAGCAGTAAACATATATCTTACGTACTAAACAGGTCATTAGCATCGTCTCAGCGTAAGCAAATAAATGTTCATATGTAATCTTAATAAGTAAACATGAAGGCGCAAGCAGATAAATCACAAAGTATAACTTACATACCTAACCACATCAGCACAATTAATCAGGTGACAATTATAATTTAAATAAATAAGCACAGCAGGCACATAATAAAAAAAATATGACATCAGTGAAAAAGCATAGCAGCCAAGCGATGCATAATATACACAAGTTACAACTCAGTTCATTAATAATCATTGTCAAAATCAGTTAACGTACGCAAGCACGTCGCTTCACAAGTAATTTCATAGAACATGTAATTAGCACAAAGTATGAATCACGTAATCGCGAGCAGTAAATTACGTCTAAAGTACGTACCTAAGTGGAAATATGTTACCTGAAAAATAAACTCACTTAATAATTACCTTTTTAGTTTATTACTTTCTTCTTCGAAATGACATTTTTCCTGAAATTTTCTCGATAGCAAGTCGTCTTAACGTCAGACACGCTCAGAATTTACCTGAAGTTCTTAAATATTTTATAGAACCGTATCCTGAAAAATACTGAATGTTAATAACATTATTCATCAAGTCACTATAGCTTTATACTGATTTTATTCGGAAAAAGACTGTGTATTTGTTTACGGCTGTCAGTGCATTCGCACTGAGCGCTCGATCAGCTGTAGGCGCGTGACGTAGAAAGCAATTGTTTGCGGTCAACGACTGCCTTGTGCGGCGCGCAGACTTGACTGTTGCTTTGAGTATGTGCCGCCGCCAAAACACAGCGCGGTGTCCTTGTACTCTCTGCGTGTTTACAAGTAGCTGTTAGTTTCTCACACGTATGTCATTCTACAAAAATTTTTCAAAGGCATATCATTCCAAAAAAATTTTAACGTTAGATATATGACGTAATCGTTTAGAGCGTCGTGATTTAAGAGTTTCTACTTCAACAGTGTTATCATGAATAATTTTGCGAATTCTACATGGACCGTTATAAAGCAGAAAAAATTTGCGACACAAGCCTTTTCCTTTGTGAGACAATCGATGAGACTTAATTAACACTTTTTGACCAACTGACAAGATTTTTAAACGACCAGGACACTTATCTGATTTCTCTCTTCTAGCAGCCGCAGATGCAATATTTTGTAGAGCCAGGTTGACAACTTCAGAATGCCGCAGTTTCCGTGAAGGCGGAAAAGGAACGATTTCAGATATGCGATTTGTCGGTGCTTTGTTTTTTAATATCAGTATAGGCGGTAAAGAAGTTGAGTCATTAGGAAGTTCATTCAGAATGTTTTGAAAAATATGAAGATACTGATCCCACGTTCTGTGATTCTGATGACAATAAAGACGACACAATTTATTGATTTCCTTCATCCATCTCTCTGAAGCGTTAGATTGAGGGTGAAAAAGTGAAATAAAATTGGTTTAATTTTACGACGCCGTAGAGTACGAAGCCAAATTTTAGAACGAAACTGTGATCCATTATCTGATATAACCTTATCAACATGACCCACTTCTTTAAGAAAATGTTTGATGAAAGCATTAGATACTGAACGAGCTGTTGCTTTGCGTAACGGTGTAAAACACACATATTTTGATGTCAACTCCACTGCTACGAAAATGTACGCAAAACCATTAGTAGATCGAACCACTGGACCGAACAAATCGACTGCAGCCATGTCCTTTAATTTCGCTGGAATGATAGGAAACAACGGTGCTCTGTGAGAAACTGTTGGCGGCTTAGCCTTTTGACATAATTTGCATTTGGCCAGAACAGATCGAATACGTTTTTCCATATTACTGAAGTAACAATTTTCTCGCAATTTATGAAAGCATTTTCTGGGACCAAAGTGTGCATAACTGAAATGCGTATACCAAATCAGCTTATTAACCCACTCATCAGGAATACAAACTAACCAAACAGAGTTGTCGACCGATTTTCGTTTGAAAACAATGTCATTGCGAAATAATAATGCTGTCTAATCGCTATGCTTTCCTTTCTCCTCCACTTCTCCTTAATGTCCTTCCAGATTGGATCCTTATTTTGCTCCTTAGCAATGTCCTGGAGCGAAGACGAAATAAAGTTCTCAAACGCAACACCTTGAATATACATCAAACAATAATTGTTTTCCTTGCAGTCCTCTTCAACACTTTGTTTCAAACCCATAAGTGCACGTGATAAAGCATCAGCAACAATATTTGAAGAACCCTGTATGTAAACAATACTAAAATCAAATTCCTGTAGGTACAACGCCCATCGTGACAATCTGCCATGAGTTAATTTTGTTGACATAAGAAATTCCAGAGCTCGATGATTGGTATAAACCTTAGTATGTCTGCCAAACAAAAATGTCCGAAATTTTGTAAAAGCCCAAACAACAGCCAAAGCTTCAAGTTCCATAATCGAATAATTCTACTCTGATTTAGAAAGAACACGACTTCCAAATGCAATAGTTTTCTGGACTACAACGCCGTCTTCTTCTATCTCTTGAAATAAATGTGCCCCTAGGCCTTTGTATGATGAGTCCGTCGCCAAACAAAAATCTTTAGATAAATCCGGATGTGAAAGAAGTGGGGCAGCAACTAAAGCATCACGAAGTTGTTCAAATTCTGACTGAGCTTCCTCATTCCAACACCAATTAGATTTCTTTCCAGATAGTTCACATAAACGAGGTGTGGCCAAATCGTCCAATTTAACAAAGCGTCTAAGAAAATTACAGACACCAAGGAAACTACGAACATCACGTTTTGTGGTAGGAACGGCATAATTACGAATAGCGTCAAGTTTTTCTGGATCAGGAAGAATACCTTCTGTAGAAATAATGTGACCGAGAAATTTCACCTGAGAACGACCAAATTCAGATTTTTTTAAGTTCACTGTAATGCCAACTCTTGCAAATATACGTAATAATGAATCCAAAATTTTGTTGTGCTCACTCCAAGAATTTTTAGCAATAAGAATGTCGTCAACATATGAAGTAATATTGTCACGAAGATAAACAGGTAAAATTTCGTTTAAACTACAAATGAATGCTGCAGAAAATATAGTAAGTCCAAACGGTAAATTCCAAAATCACTTTTGGGTAAAATAGTCATATCCGGTTATTTTTTACACTCTCTCTAGATAGACTGATAGTTGAAGAGTTGTTTCGATAGATGCAAAGAATAGTCAAAGAGTAGGCAGCGGTACAGAAAACTAAAAGAGAAATAGCACCACTACAGCTCGGGGCCCTATGCTCGCTACGGCACATATTCACTTAAGAGTAGTGAATCCCCTGAGGACATTAATAGCTGCACATAATTTCTAGTTTGTGACTTAGTGGCAAATTTGGCGGAAGTGCGTACAGAAATTGAGCTAACCATGAACATGGATGTATGTCATTCTTAGATTTGCGAAAGATCTTAAATTTCCGAACAGTCAAAAAGTGTTTATAGTCAAAGTTTTCGCCTCGTGGCGACAAAGACCTACCGCGTCTGTCCCAGTCCCAATGACGATTGTTGTCAAGTTCGCGCGCCTGGCGCTCTCTTGTCGCATCCCGTAAATGAAACAAATTATTTTCTTCAAAGCCCTCTGCTATCCGTGATTCTAAATTTCTTCTGCTATCTTTACCTACGATTTCGCCTTCGATCTGTTTGACTTGCTTTCGTAATGCCTCAACTTCCCTTTTAACGCGTTCATTAAGTTTTCCGCGATTTTCAACATGTTTATGTATGTTCTGGTACTCTTCGGTTTCTGCGAATGGTAATGGAGCTGTATCATCCGAATCTCTGTCCCCATGTAAACTAAGATTTGTCAATTTATCTGAAATCTCCTCCACTCTTTCCGATAAGTCACCTATTTTTTCCTTCTGTTTATTTGCGTCTTCCATAAGTGTCGCGACTCGCGTTTCGGTATTGTCACCTTTAGTAGTTAACTGTTCACACTGTTGCGTTAAGTTATTTATTCTGTCATTTAGTACGGATTCCTTGATTCTCTCAATTATTTCTTCCTTATCGTGTGCACGTTGTAAATTTAATTCTGAAAATTTTTGCACTATCCCGCGATCTTTTTCTTCCTGTTCCCTGTCCTGTTCCCTTTGTCTAATCTCTACTGCAATTAATCTATTATTGTGAGAATTCAAAATCGGTTGTACTTCTTCTCTAATTTCTTGGTTTGATTCATCTTTCATATTTTTGAAACATGTCCCTATTCGTGAATCTAAACGTGTTGCCACTGTTTTTAATTCAGATCCTATTTGTGAGCATAACCGTGTTGTCATTGCTTTCATTTCTGTTTTAATTTCAGATCGTAACTGTGATTCCAAATTTAATATTGCACTCATCAACCGCTGCATATCTTCTGTCGTTAATCTTGTATTCTGAAAATTTTTTGATCGTGAAAAGTTTTGAACTGGTTCCGGACTATTTTCCCTGCTTATTAAATTGTTTTCTACCTCATTATTCATCACACTGTTCTCCTGTGTTGGCGAGTTCGCCATGTTAACAATTTCGTTATTCTGACTATTCATCATTTTTGCCTGTTTCATTGACCGCGTAATCATTTACAAAACATGCAAAACTCGTCACCGTACGAAAATTACACACAATGACTCTTTATCTCCAACAATACCATTTACATGAAATTTTTCCCTCAAACACGATTAATCGAACAATTGAAATAATTGCACTAAATTGTCAAACGCGTATACAATACAACAAATCAAATTCTGAGAAAAAAATACCATTAGAAGAATGACAATTACCAAATCTACACATGCAAAATAGACTACAATTACTAAACTACAAATTACTACAACAATACTACTGTCTACTATTTTTACAATCAGAAGATTCCAAGGGACGATCCGAAGCAGCGGTCGCCACGTGCATGGGGGCTTAATTATAAAAAAAATATGAATGCAAATATTTTTTTGTTAGCTGTATGTCCGATTACGCTGTTTCGCAAACGGCTGGCCCTGACTAGTAGTAGTAAGCAATCTGACTACATAGAACAACAACAAAGAATGAAATGAAAATTTCAGTTAATACAATTAATTAATTAAGTCCCCAGCAACTATAAAACCTATGAAACCAACAAAGCACAAGTGTAGCTGTTCTGTATGTGGTAGTATGACTCAACGCACATCTGGCACGGTTCTTCTTCAACAAGACAAGAATTTTTAAATACCAATTATACTGACGTGATAAAAGAAAATTAGAAATACTATAATTGTGCAAGAAAACCAAAATTACACTCTAATACAAGAACACAAGCCAGATGCTTTGTTGACTGAACCTGTAATGATGCATTATTTAGGTCACTGAAATAATGAGAGAGATAAATAAAAGTAGTTTGTTACCTTAATTTATATTGACGAAATGCACTCTGATCATTACAATGTCTCCATTAGAATAACATCTGCTATCTCTCCCATCAAATAGCTGCATAAAACATGGAACAAACACTCACTACTACCCCATCTCACTCCAACTTCAGCGACAAGCAGTGTCCACCACAACTTCTCGGCAAGAACTGCCTGCCGCTACGTCTCAATAATCACTGCCAGTGGCAGTGTTGCCAACTCTAAAAAACCCGAGTCGCTAGATTCGATATCAAAAGTCGCTAGAAAGTCTCTAAAACTGATGTTACTAGGAGTGTACTGAAAATTTCGTGCTGTGAATGATGCAATAAGCCAGTGAGTGGGGGGGTAATAGAATATTAATAAAAATTGTTTCATACCTAATTGCTATATTGTTTTAATTAAATGACGCATCGCTTGCAACAACATACATATAAAATACGCTAATGTTTAATTAAACATGTTATCATAATTGATGCAACACATAAATCCTTGTTTCAATCACAGTAGTCAAATACACTAGAAATATACAACTATATTTGTAACAAAAGAAAGCAAGAACTCAAATTAGGTTTCAAAATGTATACATACCGCTATGTGAGCTATTCATCGTCGTCACTCAGAAGATCGAATAACTCTTCTGTTTCATGCTCTGACAGAACTGTAGTTGGTATTCACCAGGCGTGCGAAACTGCAAGCTGAAGAGAGTGACAAATGCAACGGATCACTACCAAATTCTTCAAACCATATTCTCTCTTGAGTTGTTCGAAAAGCCCACTGTTTATTCCAACTATTGCAGAAGCATTATCTGTGCCAATTCCTACCATATTAGCGATTGGAAGTTTGAGATCTTTCAAAGAATTCACAAGAACAGCAGCCAGATTTCTTGCATCTGCAGTTTCTACTAGAGCGAGTTTGAGAAATACTGATCTAATGGTTTGGTTCTTTACACTATAGCACCGTATAACGATACCTAGCATTTCAGATATTGATACGTCTGGGGATTCATCTATTAGTACACTGTATTTTTGGTCACCTATATCTTCAACCAATTATTGTTTAAAATATGGAGCCAAAACTTCAGTTATAATGTTAGTGCACTTTGTACGATGTAATTGCATGTTTTTAGCGCCCTCATCACCGAAAAGCACCTTCTTGCGCAGTATTCCTAAATGATCTACAGCTAAAATAGAACAACGTTCAGCAATAAATAAAGAAAGGGCGCCTTCCTCTCTGCTTGCTATTTTAACTGTAGTTTTCGGAACAATTTTCACAGGTGAGATGATTTGTGTTTTTTTAAAATCAATTTTTTGTTTATGCGTAATAGTTTTCGAATGCTTTCTAATATCACACAATTTAGCATAAAACTCTGTTGCACATACTTGACATCTTGCCTTGGATAAGTCTCCAACGACTGGTTTCAGCCACCCATTGAATTCAGGTTCTGCTTCCCACGCAACCCGGTATTTTTGAGCGCACTGCTTCTTCTTCTGTGGTAAATCCATTATGTAAGACACCACAACATAAGTTTCACCAATTTATAATGAATGAAAATACATTAAAACTCAGGCGAACTAGAGGTCATGAAACAATCTACTCACTTGCTAACTCGATATCAGTCCTATTGTTCATTGTTTAAAACGTAATAATGTCTGAGATACCCCCACCGAATTGTTCTTGTGTTACCACTGTGCATGTGTTAATAATTTGACTGCGAGTTAACATTTCGAAAAATTAGAGGTTGCTGGACAGAAATGTATTTTATTATACTTAATATTACGTATGTTTGTTTGTCAATTCGAAAAATAAAGGGAGTTCAAAAGTTGAAGAATTATAGATCGATACGCCATCGACGATAACAGGCCAGTGGGTAATGAATAATGAATTGTTCTATAGCCAAGGTTTTCTTACTCTGTAGGCAATTCCCACATTCAGGTTCACTAAATGCTGAACAATGCTACATGATCTGCTAAGAACTTAATTTGACTTAGTAAATCTAGAACAAACTCAGTGTAGTACCCATTCTACAGTTAAAATCTTAGTTTTGTCAATGAACATACAGGCACATAATAGTTTTGATTTGTACTTCAAAAGTCGTCAGCACTCAAAAAGTCGCCAGATAAGTCGCTAAATAATTTTTGTCGCTAAAAAGTTTTTTTTGTCGCTAAGACGAAGGCAATAGTCGCCACTTCTAGCGACAAAGTCGCTAAATTGGCAACACTGGCCAGTGGAGGCGGCGGAACAATACTCTCTGGCGCGAACTTTGGCGCTGTGGCTCAGTGTAGCCACCTTTCAGGTTCCAGAGACAAATGGGTGCACACTGCCAAGGTATCCCTAGACACAGCTGCATGGTGGTTAGCTGGACAACGAACTGCTGAAGGATGTAAGATGAGAAATTATCATCCAGTGCAAGAAGGATGTGATAAACACTGTCTTTCTATACGCTTGGCCAAGTGGGTAAATTTGCAATAGCTCTCTGAGCACTATGGGACTTAACCTCTAAGGTCATCAGTCCCCTAGAACTTAGAACTACTTAAACCTAACCTAACCTAAGGACGTCACACACATCCATGCCCCCAGGCAGGATTCGAACCTGCGACCGTAGCGGTCGCGCGGTTCCAGACTGAAGCACCTAGAACCGCTCGGCCACTCCGGCCGGCTAGAAATAGCTCAGGACTACCTTGGCACACGGCACCACATGATGCACGATAAGACAAAAATTATATCATCTATCTCGTCTTTCTAAGTTAGTGTAATGGAGGTGGCAATACATAATCACACGACTTGAAATCTAATAGGTATTGATTCTGGATTCCAGCTAACTATAGCCTGTAACCCTGCACTGGCCGCTTATAGATGTAGAGGAAAACAAGAATTTCCAGCGAAATTCCCTTGCAGCGCAGCAAAGGATTCATCTAGCTACTGTTGTAGCATGAGCTTCAAGTAGGCGTTCGGTACCAAGCAAAGAACACCAATGTAATTGTGTAGATGTGTCCTGCAGTACTACTGACACAGCACCCTGCAAGACGATGCAGGAGCCACAGCCCAGCGGTACCGTGGATTCAACTGGCGCAGTCTACATACTAGTCTTTAGTCAAATGCACGACTTACTTACTACTTCAGCTGAGTCAGCAACTAAGCTACGATTCATTAGCTAGCCTCGGTTTTAGGCTTCGAAGTGCATCTGCCATAGCATGACACTATAGCCAGACTATGATGGTTCTTGGTTCGAAATGTGTTCTATGCACTTCTCACCAGTGTACAGAGTGTATACGGCCCTAGGACACCAGACTCACTTGGCATCAGCAAGGCCGCTACCTAATGCCAATTGCCACTGTCTCAACATACTGGGGACGCCACATGCTGCCTAAAAATGCCACAATAATAGCAGTGCAGCACGAAATGTGTCAGGTAATGAAGAATACCCTGGTTGATTAAGCATTCTAGACTCCAATCTCTTTCAACTCCCGTACATGCAACTCTGCAGTCAGAACTGGTCAGCCTGCAACACAGCATTCTTAAGTGTGTGTGTTGCAGCACTAGGTGTTTTACTTTGGCTGATAGCCTCAGCGATATTCGTTCGCAGTACCAGCGACCTGTAACATGTATGGAAGTCACAGCAATGTCCCCAATAGGGGCCTCCGAACACACAGTCGTCAACGATTTGGAAGTAACTCTGTTGTGCATGTCCTAGAAGTAACCAGCAGTGAAAACATGGCAACATCTGACATTTACCTCGAACAAATATCGTGGAAGTGTCATCTGGTGACAGATCCGAGAGCCCCATATTGAAGAAATCCACTGGAAAAGCCCGTTTAGTCTCATTGTGAAATGAAAATTGCCATTGATGTGCGGTTTTTGACAGAATGAATTGGTAGTTGTTGGCTCGAATTGCTAGGCAAACAACAGATTTTAATGAACCTAGAAAGTGCATCTCTGCGCAAGCATACACTTTTCTAAACGGAACTATGCCTGTTGTCACTAGAAAACTAAAAGTCACTGGCGTTTTATGCAGGATTCTAGTGCGAGTCGATTACGAGATACCGTACTCTGAAAAGTTCCCACACCGTCACGTGTACAATACCTATGGTATGACACACTGAAGAACAACGCAAGTGAATACACTTGTTATGTGGATTCGGATCAGTAAAGAGACAACTGACCATCAGAGGTTGTATTTAAAATTACCAACAGCGGCAGTACGTGCTTCCAGTCTGGTACGGAATGAATGCGGCACACGTGCTAGCATTTCAGAGGAGATATCCCAGCAGTGTGCAGTAATACGTCGTTGCGTATCGTTGGATGTAGTTGGTATGTCCTTGTGAACACAGTCTTTCAGCTTTCCCCACAGAAAGAAGTCTACAGGTGTAAAATCTGGGGAACAGGCTGACAATACTTGTTTGCGTTCAGTGTTCTGTTTATGAAAAATTGGCCCGTGAGCTGATGGTTCACTATCCAACACCATACGTTTACGCTACACAGACGCTGTAGTCCCTGACGAAGACAAAGGGAATTCTCAACAGACTAGCTGTGCATATTTCGGAGGTTTACCTGACCATGATTGGTATATGTGTTTTCATCACTAAACAAGACACGTAATCTGGAGTACCCTGTGTTAATGGCCATGTGCAGAAGTTAACATGATTCTTATAATCGTTTCCATGCAACTACTGATGATGAGAGATCTGACAGGGATGGGATATACAGGGTATTTCAGAAGAATGGTCAATAAAAAAATGGTTCAAATGGCTCTGAGCACTATGGGACTTAAGTTCTCAGGTCATCAGTCCCCTAGAACTTAGAACCACTTAAACCTAACTAAACTAAGGACATCACACACATCCATGCCTGAGGCAGGATTCGAACCTGCGACCGTAGCGGGTGCGCGGTTCCAGACTGCAGCGCCTAGAATCACTCGGCCAATCCTGCCGGCCATGGTCAATAATTCACATATGAAAATTACAGGCCAAAAGTAGCTAAAAAGCTCCAACAAACATGGGTCCGCAGATCAGTCGTTGCCGAAGTATCGCATTAATTCGAGTTGGGAACCAACTGCAAACGTCCCTTGATACCGCGGTATTTACGCTGCTATCTCAAGGTTTGAGATCGACTGTCTGTTTTCGCATGCGCAACCACTTCTCTTTACCCCTCCGTGTACCGTGACGTACCAGCCTCACAGTCAGTTACGAAAGTGAAGGCACCATGGACAGAGGTTACACCAATGCAGAGTACGCTGAGACGCACTCCCCGTATGGCAAAGCGAATGGCAGTGCCCTTGAGGCTCCAAGATTGTATGAAGAAGCTTATCCTCTCCGGAGGCAGCCCGACAGGCGTACATGTAGCCGGTGACATCAGCCCTTAGAGAAACCGGGAGTTTCGCACACCATGTACGAGAAGGCACACCAAGATAACACGGTCTTGAGGAAAGGGTGTTGCGCATAGTACACGAACGTCCGGATACTTCAACAAAAAGGATTGCTATCGAAGAGCGTGACTTGAGTCACGGCAGAGTGTGGTACTCTATCCATATCATCCCCAACGAGTGAAAGCCCTCAACAATGCAGACTTCCATTTCTGGAGAGCATTTTTGCCAGTGGCTGCAAGAACAGTGTACCCTGAATCCTTTGTTTGTAAGCAGTTTTCTGTTGACGTTTGAGGCTGGATTACCCGTGACGATATTTTTTAACTAGCATAACTGCCACATACGGGCCGTTGTCAGTCCTTAAGCAACACACGCATCACGACATCAGCAGCGTTATTCGTTTAACATTTGGGCAGGACGGCTCGTAGATCGGGTAATTGGGTCATACTTCCTACCAGACAGACTAATCGGACGGCAGTACATGCGGTTTCTGCAAACTGTACTTCCAAATGTACACGATG
The DNA here is from genome assembly GCF_023864275.1 of Schistocerca cancellata. Taxonomy (NCBI): domain Eukaryota; kingdom Metazoa; phylum Arthropoda; class Insecta; order Orthoptera; family Acrididae; genus Schistocerca; species Schistocerca cancellata. The sequence continues at coordinate 612,448,279 of NC_064630.1, read as the reverse complement.
ATGTCCCACTGAACCAACGTCTAAACATGTGGTTCATCCATGTCAGTGCTCCACCACATTTTTATTACGAGTGCGCCGGCTTCTAACTCGGATAAGTGGTCAACTTTGGATAGGTAGAGGAGGGCCTGTGCCATGGCTTCCAAGGTCTCCGGATTTCAAAAAATGTTCAAATGTGTGTGAAATCTTATGGGACTTAACTGCTAAGGTCATCAGTCCCTAAGCTTACACGCTAATTAACCTAAATTACCCTAAGGACAAACACACACACCTATGCCCGAGGGAGGACTCGAACCTCCGCCGGGACCAGACGCACAGTCCATGACTGCAGCGCCCTAGACGCTCGGCTAATACCGCGTGGCCTCCGGATTTCAATCCCATGAATTTCTGCGTGGGGTCATATCAAAAGTCTGGCCTACACTACCGAGGTCAATTCTATTGAGGAATTACGCTTGTGGAGTGAAGCATCTTTCCAGCATTTACAAAATTCCCCAGGACTGTCTGAGAGGATTCGCGACTCACTTCAGCGACAATTTTCAGTGTTGCATTCAGACGCATGGACAACACTTCGAACACCTGCTTTAACTTTTAGAGACCCCATGTGTTCCTAGACAGTGATGAACAGCAACGTAAACGGTGTTGTATCTCAACAACGGTTGATTTTTAGACCCCTGTTTATTGGAGCTATTTAGCTACTTTTGGCCTGTACTTTCCACGAGTGAATTATTGACCATCACTTCTGAAACGCCATGTATGTCGATGGAGAATGCATAGGACATCTGCTTGACTCATGCCACTGCCTCGTGCGATTACGAGGGAGCTAATGTGCGGAGGAACTACAACAAAAGCAAGAACATTAATTTCTCCCTCTTCTGTCACCATTTGTTTCCTTCCCTTATGTTGGTAAGAAGTTACACTACCACCTTCACGTAACTGGTTGAAGTGGTTGATATGAGGTCCATCATATGACGGACCAATGAAATTGCATCCTCCACACAAGGCTCAAGAGCCAAAGAACCGGTATACCTGGCTAATATCGTGCAGCCCCCCCCCCTCCCCTGCCCCACACACGTAGAAGTGCCACAACACGACGTGGCATGGTCTCGACTAATGTCCAAAGTAGTGTTTGAGCGAATTAATACCATGAATCCTGAAGGCCGTCCATAAATACGTTAGAGTACGAGGGGATGAATATCTCTTCTGAACAGCACGTTCCAAGGCATCTCATATATGCTCAATAATGTTCATGGCTGGGAAGTTTTGTGGCCAGCGGATGTGTTTAAACTCAGAAGAGTGTTCCTGGAGCCACTCTGTAGCAGTTCCGGACGTGTGGGGTGTCGCGTTGTTCTGCTGGAATTGTCCAAGACCGTCGCAATGCAGACTGGACATGAATGGATGCAGGTGATCAGACACCTGTCAGAGTCGTAGCTAGACGTATCAGGGGTCCCATATCACTCCAACAGCACACGCCCACGCAATTACAGAGCCTCCACCAGCTTGAATAGTCCCCTACTCACATGCAGGATCTATGGATTTATGAGGATGTCTCCATAGCCGAACACGTCCATCCACTCGATACAATTTGAAACGAGGCCCGTCCGACCAGGCAACATGTTTCCAGTGATCAACAGTCCAATGTCGGCGTTGACGGGCCCAGGTGAGGCGTAAAACTTTGTGCTATACAGTCATCAAGGGTACCCGAGTGTGCCTTCGGCTGAAAGCCCATATCGATGATGTTTCGTTGAGTGGTTCGCACGCTGACACTTGTTAATGGCACAGCATTGAAATCTGCAGCAGTTTGAGGAAGGGTTGCACTTTTGTCACGTTGAACGATTCTCTTCAGTAGTCGTTGGTCCCGTTCTTGCAGGATCTTCTTCCGGCCGCAGCGATGTCGGAGATTTGATGCTTTATCGGATTCCTGACATTCACGGTATACTCGTGAAATGGTTGTAAGGGAAAATCCCCATTTCCCCGCTACCTCGGAGATGCTGTGTCCCATCGATCGGGTGCCGACAATACGTCCAAACTCACTTAAATCTTGATAACCTGCCACTGAAGCATCAGTAAGCGATCTAACAACTAGTCTAAACACTTGTTATTTTATGTAGTCGTTGCCGACCGCAGCTCCGCATTCTGCCCGTTCACATATCTCTGTATTTGAATACTCATGACTATGGCAGTTTCTTTGGCACTTCAGCGTATGATGCACCAATGAAATCTTGACCTCACAATGAGGTCCATCATACGACGGACCATTAAATGCGTGCCCGTACTAAGACGCCCATCATATGAGATATCAATGAAACTGTACCTTCCCTATGAGACACCGCGTATGACAGACCTATGAAACAGCCGCTCGCACTGAGGCCCGCCATATTGCGGATCAGTGAAAGCTTGAACTCACTATAAGACGAAACACAAATTTTAAGCCAGTCAGTATGATAAATGTAGAGGTATAAAATGCAACTCAGACAGTCAGTATTCCAGTTCCTTTCTTCTTTTAGTTCATTTTCTTACTATGAGCAATAATTGAGATACAAATAAACCTTCATTGAAACGACCAATTTCTGTCAGATTTCTGTTAATTTGTCTTCGGTTTCTAAACTGTCCGTTAATATTGGAATGAAATAATGAAATTACAATAGGTCGTACATTTCCGTACTGACATAGGTACAAAATAAAACTGAATATCGGAAGTAATGCAGAAGAAAAAAGTGATCTATCAACAATCCCATACTATGTAAAAGCATTATTTACTGTTGAACATAGCTGTCTGTTGTTTTTCAGAACGGAAATGTAGCGTGTACGCTCTCCTGTTAAGCAAAATTATTTCTTATTTCACGAGAAAACAATAAATGCAGCATCTTTTAAGTGAGAATATGACAGTCAACAGAATCAGGTACTTCCTACTGAGCCAGTGCCATTCCGGATCCACTGGGAGGATGAGAAATATGTAGGTGCTTTGTGTCATCGCGTCTAGTTTAGTGTCATGCGTTCCTTCGTTGACACATTACTTCCTTATACAGCGGAGATTGCTAGCGCGAACGATTTGCAACACCGCACTGATATCACCGACGCCTAAGAGTTATTTGTGGAAATTGGATAGTTTTTTTTATTTCGTCCGTCTCAGTTGCGTTGATATACAATGGCACCGTACTCAATGACTACTTACGCTCAATAACAAGGTGTGTAGCTTGAGAATGGGCGTGTCAGCCAGAAACCAGTAACCACTGCAGCCAAATTGTATATCAGTGCAACAAAGACGGATGAAATGAAAAAAAATGCATTTTTCTCTCTAATGAACGACAGCAGACCTACCATCTCGTGGCCTCGATTGACTAAGAGTTAGTTTTCATTTCTCGCGGGCCGGAATCATCAGTAAAGAGCGATGGTACCGAGGAGCACGACACTAGAAGACGATGTGCAGACCGGACTTTGTCTGGTATATACAGAGTTCAAATAACTTACGGGAATGCAGCCGGATAATGTCGTCGATAACCGCTAATAATGCGACAGGCGCACACCTTGTTATTCTCTGGGTAAAACTGCATCAAGTAGGCGCTGTGGAAAAAATTTGGAAATTTGTGGTAAGGTCTTATGGGACCAAACTGCTGAGGTCATCGGCCCCTAAGCTTACGCACTACTGAAGCTAGCTTAAACTAACTTACACTAAGGACAAAACACACACCCATGCCCGAGGGAGGACTCGAATCTCCGACGGGGGAGCCGCGCGGACCGTGACAAGGCGCCCCAGACCGTGCGGCTAAGTTCTATGGAAGTGAATTTAAAACCTTCGTTTGCGTAGCAATGCACTCATTGTAAATACTAGCGCCATTACGCATCAGAATTTACGCATAGCGAAAATTAATAACCAGCGGTTGAGGTAGCATTAACGCTTTCCCTATGTTTTTTGACTAAGGAGACAGCAGGAGTCCGCGCATAATTTAAGCATTGGTGGTCACGGGCCTTTACAGAGGCCAAATCCACCTCAAAAATCGTGTTTCTACCTTTTATTGCATTTTAAATGTTTTATACATATCGTAGCAGCAGTTCGTAATTAATTTCATTACCGAATGGTAAATTTAACAGTTACGAGCAACTGGTAATCATTAGTATAGTGATATTCCGCCATAAACGAAACATGACCTTTGCAGTGACGATCGCAACTGTAAGAGTATGAATGTAAGAGCTTAGCAGAAAATGTGTGTCAGCCTGAGGATATCGTTATCACACAACGTCCGTAAACGTATTTTAAATTCCCGGACGTTTTTGTTGCAGTGCAGGAATGAATTTGTTCTTCAGAACATTTTCGTAGGATGCACCTGTTACCGTAGTGCCCTTTGGAACGCAGTGGGTAAGGATTACGCCCTCGCTGTCCCAGAACATGGACACCATCATTTTTCAGCACTGGCGGTTACCCGAAATTTTTTTGGTGGCGGTGAATCTGTGTGCTTCCATTGAGCTGACTGGCGCTTTGTTTCTGGATTGAAAAATGGCATCCACGTCTCTTCCATTGTCACAACCGACGAAAAGAAAGTCCCATTCATGCTGTCGCTGCGCGTCAACATTGCTTGACAACATGCCACACGGGCAGCCATGTGGTCGTCCGTCAGCATACGTGGCACCCACCTGGATGACACTTTTCGCATTTTCAGGTCGTCATGCAGGATTGTGTGCACAGAACCCACAAAAATGCCAACTCTGGAGGCGATCTGTTCAACAGTCATTCGGCGATCCCCCAAAACAATTCTCTCCACTTTCTCGATCATGTCGTCAGACCGGCTTGTGTGAGCCCGAGGTTGTTTCGGTTTGTTGTCACACGATGTTCTGCCTTCATTAAACTGTCGCACCCACGAACGCACTTTAGACACATCCATAACTTCATCACCACATGTCTCCTTCCACTGTCGATGAATTTCAATTGGTTTCACACCACGCAAATTCAGAAAACGAATGATTGCACGCTGTTCAAGTAAGGAAAACGTCGCCATTTTAAGTATTTAAAACAATTCTCATTCTCGCCGCTGGCGGTAAAATTCCATCTGCCGTACGGTGCTGCCATCTCTGGGACGTATTGACAATGAACGAGGCCTCATTTTAAAACAATGCGCATGTTTCTATCTCTTTCCAGTCCGGAGAAAAAAATCGGAGGCCTTAGAACTTGAATGCACCTCGTAAGCTTGATCAAAGATCCATTGGGAACCTACATCCGGTGAACATCAAGCAGAATCAAAAGAAGAATACACTTGCATGGGCAATCCAGAACAGTGGCATCACGTTCAAGTTCCTAGAGCCATAATAGAAGATGGAACAATAATAAAACCAAAACAAGAACAGGTCACTAGGACGTGAGTCCAACGCTCAGCTAATGCATGACTATTGTTAAAGTTGTCACGAAACACAAATCAAAAGGATCAGCGTTCAAAGAAGGAAGGAAGGAAAAAGGGAAACGTTGAAAGGAGTGTTATTCAAATGCTATTCGTTGCTCCTCCAGGGAAATACTCTAGCTTCGTCTACATCTACATGGATACTCGGCAAGTGACATTTAAGCCTCTATGATAACAATGTCGACTAAAGCAATGACTTAAAATTTGTATCAGCATCAGAATTCAAATTCAGGTCTGTTGAATACTCGGCAGATGTGCTGTACACTGTGCCACGGTTTTTTTTCATTGCTCTTAATGTTCTTAGGTTAAATTCTTCAAACGTGAAACTCAATAAATAAATAAATAAAACATCTTTTATTAAAAAGTGTCCAGTAACTTTAAGACAAAATAAAACAAACACTTGTTGGGGATGTTTTTTTATTGTTTTAACGTTTCAATGCTGTGGCTTGTGTCTAGATTAGAGTTTCCTGAGGCAACATGACTTAGCTTATCAACAACACAAATTTCTGTGTCAAGTGAACTGAAATGTTGCACACTTGGTAGCAACGCTCTTAATTGAATTGCGCAACCAAAAATTACCCCTTCTTTATGGTACAGTGTGAAGTAAAACATTCCGGACTGTTTTTAAGATTACGGTACTCTTGCATAATATATTGTAGATACTCATATATACTTGCATTTTTCAGCCTAGTGGCAAAATACGCGAACTAACCGGTAGTCTAACCGTAGCTGTTGTTCTTTGTGTCAGAAAAGAAATACCACATTGGCTGGAATATTTCATGAAGTATTATAGTAGTCTCTGTAATCCTAGTAATCGTTGCAAGTTCTTTTCTTATCTAATTCAGTTTCATACAGGGAATTTGTACCACCATTATCGATTATAAGTAGTTTATACAATGTTATGATGTGTATTTAACTATGTAGTGATTGCTCTGTACTAGTTAAGTTTTTTGAATTGTCATAGGGAAAGTGGAAGTTTATGATGTATATATTGTAAAGATTTTATAATGTTTAAAAACAATGAAACTTCATAAAATATGTATGCTCTTAAAAGAGAAATTGTAATTTGAATACTGGTTCATACTTAGGGAAGTTGTATTGTATAAAGGAAAAGGTGTAGGGAACTCCCTCCGCTGCGGAAGAGGCTTGGCACGCGGGAAAAGTTGGATTTGGCGGTCGATCTGGGAGGCAAGAGAGAGAGCACATTACGCAGTCTGTGGCCATCAGTTGTACAATCAACACTGTAGGTGCCAAGTGAGGCATTCGCAGGCCTATTTATGTTGAAATTGCCTCGGATGTGGTTTTGGCTGTAATATGATGCTCTTGTATTATGGAATGGCTCTGAAATGGTTAATTCATCACCAAGAACAAATTTGAAAAAGGCCTTAAACTGCAAGAGGTGATACCAGATAGCCGACACGTGCTTGTCACCACTATTGCTCCGCTAACTTCAGTAAATCAGATATGTATTTCAGTATGCACCAGTACATTCGTGTTAGTGGTTTCAATAATAATTTCAGTGATAAAAATATGTGTTTGAACTTTGTAATTGCCCTGAGCATGGAACCTGTGCAGGGTCCTATCCAACGTCCTAAAGACCGAGTATCCTGTTTCTGAATTATCAGTGATTTGTGTCTACTTTGAATGTGCCAAAGTTTCAGTGCTAAAGAGTATAAATGATGCTGGTTAAACCACCTGCTTCACAGGTATTAAAAGAGGCACATAATGTGATCTCTCATTAAACCTGTTGCGACTATTACTAGGAACTAATTTCTGAAGTTTTATTTGAAAATATGAGTCGATTAAATTGCTATATAGTCTTGAAATATAAACAAATTCAAGTGGGGTTAGAAATCCACATTAGTGTAATGCAATTGTCTCTGAAATAGTTACAGAATTTACCTGTAAATGACAGTTTATGGTCTCCCACTCTACTCTTTTCCACTATGAGAAAGTAAAACTAGAGATTGTTTTTTTTTGTTGCTATTAAAATAAATCTGTGACATTGCTAATAATGAAGGCATAACAAATATAGGTGTAGGATTATTTAATTTCATTTGTGGTATGTATTTGTTAGCTGAAATCAGAACTCTTTCCATGCCCAATTTCAGTCCAGTGTTTCTTTAGTAACATCTTAAACTTGAATTAGTATTGAATTAATTAATAATTGAAATAGTAACTTTTATTACTATGAGTGAAGTATTATTTAGTTCTATATGTTTGCTGGTTTGTGTAAAAAGCAATCTTCTGCCAACCACAACGTAGTTCGTTCCTTAATTGTGTGTATCCATTGTACTATTTAAAAGGAGCATTAATGGAAGTCTAATCAGCAATCTATGTTCATTTTTCTTTAAACCTAATGTTTCAAAGTATTATGCCTAATTAGGCTGGCGACAGTTTATTATTTCATTCACAAAAACTTACACTACTTTCATTAATTCCAAAATTAAAGTCTTTCTACTATTTTCAGTTTATACGACATACATGTTCCATATCCTCTGTCTATTAGGTAAACACACGGTCAAACAATTCAAAATTCCTCCCAGAGGGTAACGCTTATTGTATGTTAAAGTCGTATTTGTCACAAAGTACATATACAGTTGTTATAAATTGGTCTTGACAGATTGGGGTATGTGCCAAGGCGTCTACAATATGGCAATGTTCGCACTACAGACTATGCTTCTACACACCTGGAAATTGAAATAAGAACACCGTGAATTCATTGTCCCAGGAAGGGGAAACTTTATTGACACATTCCTGGGGTCAGATACATCACATGATCACACTGACAGAACCACAGGCACATAGACACAGGCAACAGAGCATGCACAATGTCGGCACTAGTACAGTGTATATCCACCTTTCGCAGCAATGCAGGCTGCTATTCTCCCATGGAGACGATCGTAGAGATGCTGGATGTAGTCCTGTGGAACGGCTTGCCATGCCATTTCCACCTGGCGCCTCAGTTGGACCAGCGTTCGTGCTGGACGTGCAGACCGCGTGAGACGACGCTTCATCCAGTCCCAAACATGCTCAATGGGGGACAGATCCGGAGATCTTGCTGGCCAGGGTAGTTGACTTACACCATCTAGAGCACGTTGGGTGGCACAGGATACATGCGGACGTGCATTGTCCTGTTGGAACAGCAAGTTCCCTTGCCGGTCTAGGAATGGTAGAACGATGGGTTCGATGACGGTTTGGATGTACCGTGCACTATTCAGTGTCCCCTCGACGATCACCAGTGGTGTACGGCCAGTGTAGGAGATCGCTCCCCACACCATGATGCCGGGTGTTGGCCCTGTGTGCCTCGGTCGTATGCAGTCCTGATTGTGGCGCTCACCTGCACGGCGCCAAACACGCATACGACCATCATTGGCACCAAGGCAGAAGCGACTCTCTTCGCTGAAGACGACACGTCTCCATTCGTCCCTCCATTCACGCCTGTCGCGACACCACTGGAGGCGGGCTGCACGATGTTGGGGCGTGAGCGGAAGACGGCCTAACGGTGTGCGGGACCGTAGCCCAGCTTCATGGAGACGGTTGCGAATGGTCCTCGCCGATACCCCAGGAGCAACAGTGTCCCTAATTTGCTGGGAAGTGGCGGTGCGGTCCCCTACGGCACTGCGTAGGATCCTACGGTCTTGGCGTGCATCCGTGCGTCGCTGCGGTCCGGTCCCAGGTCGACGGGCACGTGCACCTTCCGCCGACCACTGGCGACAACATCGATGTACTGTGGAGACCTCACGCCCCACGTGTTGAGCAATTCGGCGGTACGTCCACCCGGCCTCCCGCATGCCCACTACACGCCCTCGCTCAAAGTCCGTCAACTGCACATACGGTTCACGTCCACGCTGTCGCGGCATGCTACCAGTGTTAAAGACTGCGATGGAGCTCCGTATGCCACGGCAAACTGGCTGACACTGACGGCGGCGGTGCACAAATGCTGCGCAGCTAGCGCCATTCGACGGCCAACACCGCGGTTCCTGGTGTGTCCGCTGTGCCGTGCGTGTGATCATTGCTTGTACAGCCCTCTCGCAGTGTCCGGAGCAAGTATGGTGGGTCTGACACACCGGTGTCAATGTGTTCTTTTTTCCATTTCCAGGAGTGTATTTAAGCTTGTACTGTTTCTCACCTGGAAGGGTAGGGGAGGGAGAACATTTTCGTTTACTATGCCATACCATGTGAAAACTATTTTGAATTGGAGGCTGAGTACTGGGTGACTGCCATTTTTTTCGGATACGATTCATACCTAACGTAGTGAATTGTTTTTGGACGTCTCAGACGTTCGAACCATCGGCATTTCGGGTTAGTACTATGGTTGGCATGGTGATTTCAACAGTATTTCCCCTCCAGATGAATCAATCCGCTGCAACCAGAATCTTGTGCGCTGTGTACTTGGGTACTGGTAACACTGCTCCGATTTGACATACTTTGCTAATGGAATGACTGTTAACAAATAGAGCACTCTGCACCCGGTTTAACGTTCTAGTTTTATGTTTGTGGATAGTAGCCCTGAATATATTGAGCTTACGGTGCAAGTTGTCAGCTGTCATCTACCTTGGATTAAAATCATATATAAGTGGATCGTCTTCTCTGTCCTATGTCATTTGCATGTTCTCCGTTTCTCGTCCGACAGGTAAAATCTTCGATTGGGGTTGATTGAGATTGTCTCCAGAAGAAGTGACGTAAGTATGAATTATTTCTTGAATGGTTTCAGTTTCAGATTTCCTGTTAACTATTACACTGACATCATCAGCATAAGCGGTTTTTGTACCAACCATCTGTAGACCATGTAACCTGTGTTGCAGCTTTAATAGTAATGGTTCTATGGCGACTGCATACAGTGTCCTAGAAAAGGGGCATCACTTTCGCAAAGACAGTGTAATCGGACCTTGTGAAATTAGCTGGTCATTAATTTTGATTGGAGAGGTCCCAGCGACTAAAAATTTGCGTATAAGCTCAATAAAATGATAACTGAACCCCATCCGTTGCATTACGGCTAGTAAAAAGAGGTGGCTGATGCTGTCAAATGTCTCATCGGAAGTAATGAGTGCACGTCCCACAACAATTCGTTGTACATTTTGGTAAACTCCGTTCCTATGACTGGCAGTATGTCTCCCGGTGCTGCACGTAATTCCCTACTACGTCTCTACTGCCCATACAAATTCCAATTCCCGCCTCATTCAACTGACGCTCCTCTTTAAATTCAGTGCTTCAGCCTACATTCATTATCAAGTCAAAAGTGAGTGTCTCAGAAACAGTAACTTTGTATGATTAACGTAGCACCTACTCCTGAGATAGGGGCAGGATTAACCCCATTTTGCTCATTGCTAACGTGATACTGGAAAATCGAAGAGTTGCTGCAATAATGATGCGAGTTTAGAAGGGATATAGAAATGGACTGAGGCGTGAACTGAAATTTGCGCCGGCGAGCGAGACCTATTACAGCATTCCGTGCAGCTGTGAGGTGGTGTATAGCGCCAGTGTAGCACAGTGGGTAGCGAATGAGCTTAATAAGCAGGACAGCCGGGTCCAAAAACTGGTGTTGGTATATATCTTAATTCATTATTTCCGCCTATATCATTACCGCAGATAAAGGTGAGACTCAATTGTCTTAGGAATATCAACCTTTAGCCTCCACCTACGACTTCGTATTCCTGGGAAAACTAACGAGGGAAACTCCCCTCTCAGACTTAGTGGTAATATTGCCCAGTACCTAGCCCCTCGAAAACTGAAAATAGATCAACCATGAAAACAGGAAGAAGATTGTAAGTAGGCTGTTTAAGTTTTTATATTTGTAACGTCATATAGCGCTCTATATGAAAATCACTGACTGTGCTGTGTGAAGTCTGTGGCTCGTTTGCATTGTTGGAATATTTGCTATTGTAGTGTTGGGCAGTTGGATGTGAACAGCGCGTAGCGTTGCGCAGTTGGAGGTGAGCCGCCAGCAGTGGTGGATGTGGGAAGAGAGATGGCAGAGTTTTGAGAGAGGACAATCTGGACGTGTGTCCGTCATAAAAACGAAATTTGTAAGACTGGACTTTTGAACACTATTAAGGTAAATACATTGTTTGTTCTCTATCAAAATCTTTCATTTGCTAAGTGTGCCTATCAGTAGTTAGTGTCTTCAGTAGTTAGAATCTTTTATTTAGCTGGCAGTATTGGCGCTCGCTGTATTGCAGTAGTTCGAGTAACGAAGATTTTTGTGAGGTAAGGGATTCATGAAAGGTATAGGTTATCGTTAGTCAGGCCCATTCTTTTGTAGGGATTATTGAGAGTCAGATTGCGTTGCTCTAAAAATATTGTGTGTCAGTTTAGTGTTGATCAGAATAAGTAAAGAGCGAAATGTTTGAGTACGTTCAGTTCTGCTCAGCTGTTTGAAAATCAAATAACATAGAAGTTTTCCAGCACAGTAAAATATAAATTTTCCTAAGGGGATGTTTCAAGATGCACTGAACTGTGAAAAAAAAGCGGAACAGAAACGGTGAACTGTCTAAGCTCGAGATGTGCAACATCAAGCGAGTTTCAAGAACCACAGCGTCGTGATTATGTGGTTACGGTGTTGGACTGTAAAGTAGAAGATCCGTCTTCAAACCTCCCTCGTGCTCACTTTCCTTTCGCAAAAGTATGAACTTTCCGACCGGTCATCGATTTGCCTGTTCTCCTTCTGCAATGTTGGTAACTGTCATACTATACACCGGTTATAGTATATTGTGCTAAGAATATATTACAGTCTCATGTCAATGTGATAAATAGTGAGAGCAGGGGAGATGTCACATAGACGTTTCACAGAAATGAAAACCACAAATAAACGGGTGTGAACTACTTTACATCCAGGGAAATCAGGGGTGAGAGCTTCCGAAACGGAACTCAAGAGTCATAAAATGTGGCGCTAGTGTAGAACAAATAGATGGTACGTAGATCTGGAGGGCCCTTCCTTACACCTCACTGTTTGAATCGGATGTTATACCACGACACAGACACAAATTTGAATACAGCGAGCAAACACGTCAGTGACCGAACTTTTTCAGAAAAGGAAATTGGGCACATACATCCCTCTTCGATGTCCAACATTGCGACCACGTAACCACGACGCCATTACGAGTCAAATTCACTAGGTGTTGCACATCTTGAACTTGGACCGTCCACTGTTTCTATTTTGCTTCTTTTTTCACAGTTCAATAAATATTCTTCTAGTTTTCATGCCTCACCTGTGTTCAGTTCTTGACGGGTTATCCACTGAACCATCTTACCACTAAATCTGAGGGAGGCTGCTATCGGGAGGTTCTCTTATAGGTACAGACGACTAAAAATTAAAAATAGGTGATTTGTTTAATGCGACTGAAAATAGGAATAGCTATCATATTAATTCACCTTAGTTTCATACACGTTACTCACCAGAATAAGGGCACAAAATTACACGTATTCTGCCCCAGCCTTTTCTGCATGTATCCTGGAGAGACCCGGATGATAAAACGAACTCGTGTTGCAAGACACCGGAATTCCTACCCGTGCTTTTCGTATAGTTTAGCCATGGATAGCATTTTTATACAACTTATTTGTCGTATTCTGCATTTTAGCAGCGTCCTTTGTCGCATGAAATTGTTCCCTATGTTCGTAACAATTCCGTGGCTGACAGAACGTTGACAACTAATGAGTGAATGGCAGTGTCGGAGTGACAAATGAAACCCGGAATAGAGACACCAGTGCCAGCTGTCTGAATGATGTGATGAGATGAGGCTGTATACACTGCGTGTCTGGGTTCTTGTGTGTCACAGGACCAGACTAAGAGAAGGGGTGGGGGTGCGGGGCAACCGAGGGAATGCGTTTCTCCCACACAATAGCCCACCACGTGAGCGAAGTGGCAATGTGGTCGGGGCCGCCTCGGGTGGCAATTTGTCCTGGGATGCGGTTCCCAGTAAGCCAAATGCTGGTGCGTACTGGGCCCTCCTGGGAACAATTCCCCGTCCAGAGAGTCTGCCCACCGTCTGAGGCAGAGGCGGATATGTACTGTACCATTCTACATGGAACTTCGGCTGCAGACAATAATAAGCATTTAGGTTAAGTTGCTTCACGTTCAGGTGAGTTTCGTTTAGTACTGAAACAATGCATACTGACGTTGCTAGGTACACGAATGTGAGCTTTAATCACTTACAAATATGCCGCGATAATGATAATTGATCTGTTGAAACGTCCCCTTAGAAAAATTATACATGACTGCTTAAACTGACACACAATACTTTTTTAGCGCAACGCAATCTGACTTTCAGAAATCCCTACAAAGGAATGGCCCTGACTAACATTAACCTATACCTTTCACAAATCACTTACCTCACAAAAATCTTTGTTACTCAAGCTACAGCAATACAGCGAGCGCCACTACTGCCAGCTAAATAACAGATTCACAAACTACGGAAGGCACTAACTACTAGTAGGCATAGTTAGCAAATGAAAGATTTTAATAGAGAACAAACAATGTATTTACCTTAATAGTCATCAAAAGTCATAATATATACAGCAGTTCATGACATCCATTTTTACAAATTTCAAAACTCCGCCATTTCTCTCCCCACATCCACCACTGCTGGCGGCTCACCTCCAACTGCGCAACGCTACGCGCTATTCACATCCAGCTGCCGCTGCCCAACACTACAATGGCAGACAACAATGCAAACTAGCCACAGACTGCACACAGCACAGCCAGTGATTTTCATACAGAGCGCTATGTAACGTTGCCAATAAGAAAACATAAACAGCTTACTTACACTGTCACTAGCCATTGAGGTACAAATCCATTTATCATATACTTATTGTAGTTCACATCCTTGGCGACAATAATGGACCTGTTGTGAGCGTAGAAAATTTTAATTTTTGTTCTTGCTTTTGTGACTATAACAAGAGTCCAGGCTCCATAGGCAACAGCCATCCGACATTAAGAAATAGTCCACCAGGACGTAGGGACAAGATAAGCGGTGGAGGCTGCCAAGTATGGCTTGTTGATCAAATAACTTAGTGTTTGACTTCCTGCCAGAGGAAGCAGCATGACTCAAACTTGCGCAATGGAAGACGCAAGGACCAGGGCGATAATACAGCAAGAAAGAGTGTCAGTCACGTGCGGAAAAGACTCGTGTGGAACCAAATTAAGTTGTGTGCACCTAGAAACGAAAGTGTCATGTGGAACCGAAGGCATTCTTGCGCAAGCCGACCAATTAGAAACGAGAGTGTCGTATGGAACCATAGGCATTCTTGTGCAATCCAATCACTTAGAAATGAAAGAAATTAACTTGTGTGCACCCAAGTACATGAGAAACGAAATAAAAGGTCAGGCAGCGGAGTAGCTAGAAGCAGAGATTCAGATGCAGATTCAGAGCCAGTGCCGGTAGTTTGGGGATTCCGCAGCGAGACGCCAGCGGGGCCGAGTAGGTCCATAGCAGCCGATACAGCTGATAAAGACTTCAACTATGAGATGACGGTGATAGACTCCGGTGGACACTCAGGAACTGCAGGTCAAGGAGGATTTTTAGATTTTCATTGGAACAGTGTTGAACAGAGAGATTTCAGAGCTAACCAAAAACAAGTGATTGCTTTGTACTTTTTTCTTATATGTACTGGCAATTAGCTTTGAAGTATCAAGTCCGAATAAATAGACTTAATTTTACTAAGGGGTTTATGGTCCAACACCTCACATAAGTATATGTGAGAATAAACTTGATAGAAACTAACCAATCTTTTCTGCCTATTCCGATTCTGTAACCTATTTTCAGGAAACTTATCTGCTTCAATCGAAGGAGATTCTCTCCCTCTCATCTCCGATATAAAGGATGACAACAACTTATAACTCACCCATTGTCGTTAACGTCCCGACTGCGCTACGCAGTTCGCACTTACTTCATTCTGGTATAGTGAGGCTGTGCCGGGACGCGACAGACCGTTACTTCTAGAAGAACATTAAATATGAATCTGTATGATAAGTTATTTCATTTTAATTTTCTTTCTTTCTCTCCAGTTACAAGTAAAGGTAATCCACCAAAGCACACGTTTTAATTTTTGTACGATGTTCTCCGGTTTAGTAATGAAGTCATAATAATTAGTGATGCGGCAGAGCACATAAAACTGTATTAGGTAATAAAATGTTATTTAAAACGTCAGCTTTACTATCTTTTGAGTCTGTATAATGACTGTTTACTTATATACGTATTTCATAGACCTGAAGCCATAAATCTACGACACACAGCATTCAGTACCGCGGAGAGGTGTGATCTTTTGCCACCTGGACCACCCCTTCACGCCTAAGCGGTGCATTCTTACTCGATATTAGTGGCTTTGAGAGGCCGCTAAAATCGCTAGAATTCATCAAGTCTCCAGGGCTCGACTGAGAACCACTCAGAGTCTAGTCGGAATTCGCAATTGAGCTATCTTCCATATAAATATGAACAAAAATCGGTACCGGGTTTACAGTAAGGATTGTATAAGTATTGCATAAAAACTATCACAGTGTCGCCTGTTTTAGGATCCTAGGACATATTATCAGCTCAAATATAATGAGGTAATAATGACTTAAGGCTTGTTCCTCCTTTTTGCAAGTATACCAACGATTGTTCTGCTTTAACACCCAAATATGTTTCACAACAATTGTGGCATCCTCAGTGGGTTTTTCTCTTTTATTTTTCTGAAACAGGTAATACTGATTACGTTTAGGTTAGGAAATTTGTTACATGGGGTTTTGTTATTAATTAAATTACTTTAATTTTACATTGTGTGTGTGTGTGTGTGTGTTTTGCAACCACAGAACACACACAATGTAATTTAAAAGGCAAAGTGCATATCTACTTTAAATAACAAGAAAATCGAATGTAACATATTTCTTAATCTGAACGTATACCGCATGTATGTATTTCAAGCCGGCCGCGGTGGTCTAGCGGTTCTGGCGCTGCAGTCCGGAACCGCGGGACTGCTACGGTCGCAGGTTCGAATCCTGCCTCGGGCATGGGTGTGTGTGATGTCCTTAGGTTAGTTAGGTTTAAGTAGTTCTAAGTTCTAGGGGACTTATGACCTAAGATGTTGAGTTCCATAGTGCTCAGAGCCATTTGAACTTTTATGTATTTCAGAAAATGACAAGAAAAAAGCCACTGAGGATGCCACAACTGTGGTGAAATAGTTGGGTGTTAAAGCAAAACAATAATTTGTGTATATGAAAAATGGCGGACCCATCGTTCATTCATTATTACACTACTGGCCATTAAAATTGCTACAACACGAAGATGACGTGCTACAGACGCGAAATTTAACCGACAGGAAGACGATGCTGTGATATGCAAATGATTAGCTTTTCAGAGCATTCACGTGCTGACATGAGGAAAGTTTCCAACCGATTTCTCATACACAAACAGCAGTTGACCGGCGTTGCCTGGTGAAACGTTGTTGTGCTACAGACGCGAAATTTAACCGACAGGAAGACGATGCTGTGATATGCAAATGGTTCAAATGGGTCTGAGCACTATGGGACTTAACATCTATGGTCATCAGTCCCCTAGAACTTAGAACTACTTAAACCTAACTAACCTAAGGACAGCACACAACACCCAGCCATCACGAGGCAGAGAAAATCCCTGACCCCGCCGGGAATCGAACCCGGGAACCCGGGTGTGGGAAGCGAGAACGCTACCGCATGACCACGAGATGCGGGCGATATGCAAATGATTAGCTTTTCAGAGCATTCACGTGCTGACATGAGGAAAGTTTCCAACCGATTTCTCATACACAAACAGCAGTTGACCGGCGTTGCCTGGTGAAACGTTGTTGTGCTACAGACGCGAAATTTAACCGACAGGAAGACGATGCTGTGATATGCAAATGATTAGCTTTTCAGAGCATTCACGTGCTGACATGAGGAAAGTTTCCAACCGATTTCTCATACACAAACAGCAGTTGACCGGCGTTGCCTGGTGAAACGTTGTTGTGATGCCTCGTGTAAGAAGGAGAAATGCGTACCATCACGTTTCCGACTTTGATAAAGGTCGGATTGTAGCCTATCGCTATTGCGGTTTATCGTATCGTGACGTTGCTGCTCGCATTGGTCGGGATCCAATGACTGTTAGCAGAATATGGAATCGGTGGGTTCAGGAGGGTAATACGGAACGTCGTGCTGGATCCCAACGGCCTCGTATCACTATCAGTCGAGATGATAGGCATCTTATCCGCATGGCTGTAACGGATTGTGCAGCCACGTCTCGTTCCCTGATTCAAGACAATAACCATCTGCATAACAATTCGACGACGTTTGCAGCAGCACGGACTATCAGCTCGGAGACCATGGCTGCGGTTACCCTTGACGCTGCATCACAGACAGGAACGCCTGCGATGGTATACTCAACGACGAACCTGGGTGCACGAATGGCAAAACGTCATTTTTTCGGATGAATCCAGGTTCTGTTTACAGCATCATGATGGTCGCATGCGTGTTTGGCGACATTGCGGTGAACGCATATTGGAAGCGTGTATTCGTCATCGCCATACTGGCGTATCACCCGGCGTCCCGGTCACCTCTTGTTCGCATTGACGACACTTTGAACAGTGGACGTTACATTTCAGATGTGTTACGACCCGTGGCTTTACCCTTCATTCGATCTCTGCAAAACCCTACATTTCAGCAGGATAATGCACGACCGCATGTTGCAGGCCCTGTACGGGCCTTTCTGGATACATAAAATGTTCGACTGCTGCCTTAGCCAGCACATTCTCCATATCTCTCACCAACTGAAAACGTCTGGTCAATGGTGGCGTAGCAACTGGCTCGTCACAATACGCCAGTCACTACTCTCGATGATCTGTGGTATCGTGTTGTAGCTGCATGGGCAGCTGTACCTTAACACACCATTCAAGCTCTGTTTGACTCAATGCCCAAGCGTATCAAGGCTGTTAATATGGCCAGAGGTGGTTGTTCTGGGTACTGATTTCTCAGCATATATGCACCCAAATTGAGTGAAAATGAAATCACATGTCAGGTCTAGTATAATATATTTGTCCAATGAATACACGTTTATCATCTGCATTTTTTCTTGGTGTAGCAATTTTAATGGCCAGTAGTGTTTTTTCTGCAACCACGGAAACTGAACACATAATTACAATAAGATAATGAGGTATTTCTAACAGAATCAAATGGCTCTGAGCACCATGTGACTTAACTTCTGATGTCATCAGTCGCCTAGAACTTAGAACTAGTTAAACCTAACCAACCTACGGACATCACACACATCCATGCCCGAGGCAGGATTCGAACCTGTGAACGTAGCGGTCGCTCGGTTCCAGACTGTAGCGCCTAGAACCGCACGGCCACTTCGGCATGCTTTAACAGAATCACCCTTCCATGTCAACGTACCGTCATTCCGGAAATGTCGATCGAGGGAAACGCACTTTAGCTATTCACATATGGCTACCTAAAAGACATGGAAAATCAGGCATATACAGTGTTTATCGACTTCCGTAAAGCACTTGACTGATGTCACACACAGTTATTAAGAAAAGTACAATTATGTATGGTAACTAACGATATTTGTGACTGGACTGAGTATTTCTTGTTAGTGAGGACGCTGTATGTTAGCTTATACAGAGAAATATTGATAGAAGCAGTGTTGGAGCAGTTGTTGTTCAAGTTATGTACAGGGTGATTCCTTGATGATGTTGCGTATTCAAATATAGATATCTAAACAGGCAGAATACGGCGAGATTGTAGGCAACACCTGTATAAGACAACAAGTGGTTGGCGCAGTTGTTAGATTGGTTACTGCTGATACAATAGCAAGTTATCAAGATTTAAGTGAGTTGGAACGTATTGTTGTAGTCGGCGCACGAGCGATGGGACACAGCATCTCCGAGGCAGCGAAGAAGTGAGGTTTTTTCCGTACGACTATTTCAAGAGCGTACCGTGAATCTCAGGAATCCGGTGAAACATCGATGCGGTCGGAAAAATATCCTGCAAGAACGGGATCAACGACAACTGAAGAGAATCCTTCAACATGAGAGAAGTGCAACCCTTCCCAAATTGCTGTAGATTTCAATTCTGGACCATCAGCAAGTGTCAGCGTGCGAACCGTTCAACGAAACATCATCGATATGGGCTTTCAATGCGAAAGCCCACTCATGTACCCTTGATGACTGCACGACACAAAGTTTTACGCCACACCTGGGCCCGTCAACACCGACATTGAACTGTTGATCACTGGGAACATGTTGCCTGGTCGGACGAGTCTCGTTTCAAATTGTACCGAGCTGACGGACGTGTAAGGGTATGGAGACAACCACATGAATCCATGGACCCTTCATGTTAGCAGGGGACTGTTCAATCTGGTGGAGGCTCTGTAAAGGTGTGGGGCGTGTGCAGCTGGAGTGGTATGGGACCCCTGATACCTCTAGATACGACTCTGACAGGTTAGACGTACGTAAGTATCCTGTCTGATCATCTGCATTCATTCACGTCCATCGCGCATTCTGATGGACTTGGGTAATTCCAGCAGGACAATGCGACACCCCACACGTCCAGAATTGTTACGGAGTGGCTCCTGGAACAATCGTCTGAGTTGACACTTTTTCTGGCCTCCAAACGCCCCAGACATGAACATTATTGAGCGTATCGGGATGCCTTGCAACGTGCTGTTCAGAAGAGATCTCCGGATTTACGGACAGCTCTGCACGATTCATGGTGTCAATTCCCTCCAGCACTACTTCAGACATTGGTTGAGTTCATGCCACGTCGTGTTGCGGCACTTCTGTATCCTCGCGGGGGCCCTACACGATATGAGGCAAGTCTACCAGTTTCTTTGGGTCTTCTGTGTATATCAGCTTGAGGTAAGGACCCTGGTCCGGAGACGACCGAGTCAAAAGTTAAAGGCGAAAATCTTTGATTGTGGAAAACACTTATAAATGTACCAGCTTATGAAACTTGCGCAGGTAAATGGAATTCATTATTACAGTAATGTATACTTAGGACATTCGGTCTCTCTTACATCAAATTACTTGTGCCATTTCCAGTCCACCAACACAGCAAATTGTCTGAGGGTATTAGGAAGTATTCAGTGTGAATTCTGTAGGCCATGATCAAGGTTTGAAAATTGGTGTACTTAGTTTGAGCACTGCGCGATACTAAAGATGGAACTTGAGTCTATTTTCGCTTATATCGTGTAGTTATAATTAAAGTGCAGCTAATCACAGAAGTCCATTGTGGGCTGTAATTATCGTATGGCAGCGAAACTTGTTAGTTAGTCTAGTGCGTTAATGTGGAACCGATTTAAGCTGAAAAACAGTAATTCCAGGTTTGATCACCAGGTGCAAATCTGGTGGAGTGAACGTAAGCAAGAACTATAGAAATATTTCCATATGTAATGAATTTGGTACGGTGTATGGTCAGAAAAGGTCAAACAGATGTGAAAGACATAATGTCGCTTACATAATTTATTCAATATGAGGACAGGAGACGCCAACGAGATGAACTGTAGCTCAGCAGTTCAGTGGAACCTGAGGTACGTGTTCCTGTATACTGGCATCTGTTCCTCTATACTGACATCCAGATCAGGCAGAGGTCGGCCGTGCCTCTGGCAAACGCATTCTTTTAGGTATCCCTAGAGCCAAAAGTCACATGGATTCTTCCACAGGTGTAGGACGCCTTCTTCTTCCAGGTACTACAAAAAGCTCACCAGTGATTTCAAATTCCATTATTATCTTCTTTAAATCATTTAACGACATCGGGCCTCTCCTCAGAACTTCGAGTCTGCGATATTCTCTCAATGCAGCACTATAATTGCTGCTGTTCACATACAACAGTTTCACTAACAGCGAACAGTCGCTTCTCGGTAGCCATACTGTTCACTAAAGGCCACTGCTTGTCAAATGACAGCGTGAATATCACACTATCATACCGTATATAGCACCAGACCGGCACCCAGTGGCTAAAATCGGAACAATTTTTTTCCCGGCGTAAATCAATTCCGTATTAACGCACTAGCTTTTCGATAACATATGGAAATTACAGCCCACGCTAGAGCTCCAGGAGTAGCTGTACTTTAGTGACAACCACCAGGTACCTTTCTACACGGCCGTCTCCAGACTGGGGTCCATCACCTCTAATTGACACATTTACCCTTCCCCGTCATCCATGAAAATTTGTAACGTCATCATGAAGTCATCCTGCGTAAATGATGTGGAAAATAATATCGATAGTAACCTCAAACATTTCGACCCTTCGGAATGACTATGTGTCAACTAACGCTTCGTGTAAACTGACGTCAGAGTTTGCTCTCCACTTACAGTAGTGCTGTTCCTGGTAGGGTACTGTCCAATGCTTGTCACAATGAACTGTAAAGAACATTTACAGAAACAGTGTCACAGAAGTGCACCGTAACTGTACCAACCTCTCCCCTGTCTCTTTCTTTGTAAAACTGCTGCTGCAGACAACATCTGAAAACGATGAGAAACTGGTATCTAATCATGCTAATCAAGCATCACATGCAACTTCACGCGTCACTTTACGCTTGTTGCTTCAGTCAGTTCATAAGAGCGAGTTTTCTTTTTCTTCTTTTCTCTTCTTCCAAAAATGAACAGTGTATATGTTAGATACTTTCCCTTTAAATGTTAATGCATGATAGGATCGTAACATCTGATTAATGAAAACTAATGAATACACAAATATTCACCCATATTATGAGAATTTAGAAGAAAAACTGTAAGTAGGCTGTTTATGTTTTCTTATTGGCAACGTTACGTAGCGCTCTGTATGAAAATCACTGGCTGTGCTGTGTGCAGTCTGTGGCTAGTTTGCATTGTTGTCTGCCATTGTAGTGTTGGGCAGCGGCAGCTGGATGTGAACAGCGCGTAGCGTTGCGCAGTTGGAGGTGAGCCGCTGGCGGTGGTGGATGTGGGGAGAGAGATGGCGGAGTTTTGAAATTTGTTAGACTGGATGTCATGAACTGCTATATATATATTATGACTATTAAGGTAAATACACTGTTTGTTTTCTATTAAAATCTTTCATTTGCTAACTATGCCTATCAGTAGTTAGTGCCTTCTGTAGTTTGAATCTTTTATTTAGCTGGCAGTAGTGGCGCTCGCTGTATTGCAATAGTTCGAGTAATGAAGATTTTTGTGAGGTAAGTGATTTTTGAAAGGTATAGGTTAATGTAAGTCAGGGCCATTCTTTTGTAGGGATTTTTGAAAGTCAGATTGTGTTGCGCTAAAAATATTGTGTGTTAGTTTAAGCTCAGTCCTGTACAATTTTTCAAAGGGGACGTTCCATATGGCGACCCTGCCAGGATACCTCACTGGAATCTTCTGATTTTTTCTTGTAGTTTGTGCAACTAGTGCAGCCTTTGTTTATTGCTAGCATGTAATTGTAGAGAGAATTTCCTTTGTAGTTGTAGTTTTTCATTGTTGTACACAGTTGTGGCATGCATTTAGATTTGCACCAAGTATTTCGCAGCTGCGCTTGCAATTAACTAGATATTATTTTCAGTGCTATGTTAATGTGTTCTCTTATTTTTGCTCTTCAAATTGTGTTTTTCTGTGTTGTCGTGTGAAATATTGTGACAATAATGGCGTGTGAAAAACGTAATACTAGGCTCCAAAGTAAACTGAGAAATAACAGTGAAGACGAAAGCAGTGTGTTAACGCCACCATGTAATGAATTAACAAATATTCAAAGTAGTAATTTGGTAACTGTGCATAGGGAAATGGAGCGCGCGTCAAATAATGGTGTAGGCAGTGAAACAATTAGTGAACAGGGAAGCATTATCGATCGATCGGTCAGCAACAGCTCGCCTCAGGATTCCGATATGACAGGACACAATCTTGCAAATACTGTAGATTCAGGTTTTGTGTCCTCACCATTTTCTCAAATAAGTCAAGACACATTTTCTGCTTTTCAAACTGCGAATATTTCTGGTTCAAACGCATTGCCGAATAGCACTGAAGAACATGTTTCAGACACCAGTGCATTGTTATTACAATTAATGCAACAAATGGGACAAAAGCTTCAAAAGTTAGACACAATGGAACAAAATCAGAGACAAACACAGCAAAAGTTAGACACAATGGAACAAAATCTTCAAAAGTTAGACACGATGGAACAGAATCAGAGACAAACACAGCATAAGCTTCAAAAGTTAGACACAGTGGAACAAAATCTTAAAAAGTTAGACACAGTGGAACAAAATCTTAAAAAGTTAGACACAATGGAACAAAATCTTCAAAAGTTAGACACCACGCTTGAACAAACAGGTGAAGATTTAACTACTGAGTTACATAACATCGAATCAAAATGTCAAAAAGTCTGTAATGACGTAAAAACACAAATCTGTGAGCATTTCCAACCTATTTTTTCGCGGCATGTAAATGCATTACAGATCACGAAGCAGCCATAAAAGAACTGCAAACTATTGTTCATCAAAATCATGAGACACTGCAAGCTAAAATTGACTCAGTTGCATCTACCGATTCGGTTACGCAACTTGCAAAAACTCAAGAAAACTTAAAGGACACAGTAGATACTCTGAAAATTGGTTCAGAAAGACACATGGAGGAAATTATCAGAGAAAGTAGTTGAACTTTCGGATCAGCTAAATAATTTATCTACGAAGGTAGATGATAATCTGAATGACACAAAACCGGTAGTCTTTAATGACACAGAAGAGTGCGAACAAATTAGGAAACTGAAACAAAATCTGAATCAAATTAATACGCAACACCAAAGAGAAATCCGGGAAGTACAAGATCAGCTGACACAGGTAATACAAGAATTACGTATTTCAGAGGACACTCGCGCCCCAATACGGGATGAGGGACACAGAAATATGGAACAGCCACAAAATAATAACACAGCGCATTTCGGAAATTATGAAAGAAATTGGCAAGGTGCACCGAATTTTGAAATGGAACCGCCGAAACGACATAACAATGACCGCTATGCGACTCGCCGACATGATGATTTTGCTTATAAGCTGTTCATTACTACACGTAAATTTAAAACATTTAAGAATTCTGGCAACGACATTCATCCACAAGCGTGGCTCCATCAATTTTCCCATTGTTTTCCTCCCAACTGGTCATTAGAACACAGATTAGAATTTATGTGTGGCTACTTAGAGAGTGAACCAGCTGTAAGAATGCGATCGGTCATTCACAATTGCCACAGTGAAGGAGAATTTTACCATGCCTTCCTATCAGCATATTGGTCTCAAGCCACACAAGACCGAGTAAAACATGGCATCATAATCATAAAACATTTCGAACAATCTGAATTTTCCAGTCTTGTGAAAAATTTTGAAGACATGTTGCACAAGAATCAGTACCTGTCAAACCCATACAGCCCCTCAGAACTCATCCGCATTTGCTTAATCAAATTACCTGAACATTTATGGCATATTATTTTGGCAGGGCGTTGCAAAGACGACATTGAAGCTTTTCAGGGACTCTTACAAGAACTGGAAATTGACACCGAGAATCGCAGAACGCGAAAACAGGAGCACAACAATTACAGATCACATCCGTCACAATTCCGCGATGACAGAAATAATATACGACAAGGCTATTCTTTCAACGTAAATCGTGACCAAAACAGACACCACCCGTATGACAACCGTTGGCAGAGTAATAATAGTTACAGAGAAAGATCGCATTTCCGTAGTAATGAATATGACAGAGTTAACCATAGAAACAGACAATATGGCAACCAGAACTAATATTATCAAGGGAGACAGAATAACTTCAGACGCAACAGTTCAGCGCGCAGTTACGATTCCGAGAGAAATTCTCCACCACATGACCGACAAACAAGAAACTATGTAAACTACCGACAAAACGACAGACCTGAATTGCATCAGAACTGGCGGGATTCAAACAGAGCAGGGCACTCTCGGCAAGGCGAATTTGTAGAAGTTAGGTCTCCTAATCCTAGTAACGACGCGCGTCAACAAAGAAACAGACAATGACTCGCACCGCAGGCAGCCGCGTGCGCCCGCTGACTCAGGAAAAAAAAAACATAGACGCTAACCTTGAGACAAATTCCAGTATTCTTTACCGATGTGCACCACATGATAATTGCGTTAAAGTTGAAACTCTGCGTACTAGGAAGAGCAAAGGGTTGCCCCACATTTCACATGTAAAACCGTTTATTGAAAGATAATCTGCTTTTTAACTTTGTCACTTTACATTTCTAGTATGCTTTGTCAGACTTAGAAACTGTTAACATGCAACAATGTTTTGAAGTTCACTATCCAGTCTAGAACCTAGGGAACATATTTAGACAGTATTTACGAGTGCATTGTTATAGTGAACAGACGACGCAGTGTTATTGTGTGTGTACTTTCTTGCTTGTTAGTTTTCTTATTGGCAACGTTACATAGCGCTCTGTATGAAAATCACTGGCTGTGCTGTGTGCAGTCTGTGGCTAGTTTGCATTGTTGTCTGCCATTGTAGTATTGGGCAGCGGCAGCTGGATGTGAACAGCGCGTAGCGTTGCGCAGTTGGAGGTGAGCCGTCGGCGGTGGTGGATGTGGGGAGAGAGATGGCGGAGTTTTGAAATTTGTTAGACTGGATGTCATGAACTGCTATATATATTATGACTATTAAGGTAAATACATTGTTTGTTTTCTATTAAAATCTTTCATTTGCTAACTATGCCTATCAGTAGTTAGTGCCTTCTATAGTTTGAATCTTTTATTTAGCTGGCAGTAGTGCCGCTCGCTGTATTGCAGTAGTTCGAGTAATGAAGATTTTTGTGAGGTAAGTGATTTTTGAAAGGTATAGGTTAATGTTAGTCAGGGCCATTCTTTTGTAGGGATTTTTGAAAGTCAGATTGTGTTGCGCTAAAAATATTGTGTGTTAGTTTAAGCTCAGTCCTGTACAATTTTTCAAAGGGACGTTTCAAAACAATTCAATAATAAAAACTAAGTTCCATGCGTCTAGTAGAACCGTTTCATCCCAACGAACGAAACATAGTGATATCAGCTGAAAATTCGGCGTTCCTCTAACTCGGCATTTGTCCACAAATTGCAGTACGACTACATTCTACTTGTATCAGAATTCAGATAGTACGTGGTCACACTAACAATTCATTTTCTCAATTTGGCAGTTGAACCTTGCCATTTCAAAGGGTCGATTTTGCAGATGATGCCATTATCTACAATGTATTACGATTCAAAAGAGCTGCACACATATCGAGATGATCATGATAAGATAAAGAAATTTCACATGGACTGGTAACTTGTTCTAAATGTTCAGAAATAAGAAACTGTGCACTTCACAGATGTGCACTTCAAAGTTTCAATCTTTACTACAGCATCAGTTAGTCACAACTGGAATCACTCAACTCGTACAAATACCTGGTTGTAACAATTCGTAGAGATACGAAATGTTATGATCACAAAGGCTAAACCGTGAAATACAAGCGACAGAATTCGATTCATTGACAGGTTACTAGGAAAATGTGGTCAGTCTACAAAAAAGACTACATACTGTCCAGGTGTGCGTCGCATCTTAGAACATCACTCAAATAGGACTATCAGGGAATTTTGGACTTCTTTTTTGACTCACAGGTGGTCATCGTTGAAATGTTGAGAAACATGACTTGGGTGACCCTTAAGGTTAGTAGCCTATTATTTTCTGAAAGCCTATTTACAAAAATTCCTGAACGAGTGTTATGTGAAATATCTAGAGATATTCTCCAGCCCCATATATCTCTCCCATACAGACTGTGAAGACTAGATTAGACTGATTACAACACGTACACAAGCATCTAAGTGCTCATTCTTCGTCAGCTCCATATGCAGTTGGAACGAAAAGAACCCTACATTGCTAAGTACCTTCTGCCATGTACTTCATAGTGGTTTGCAGCGTATACAGGGTGAGTTACCTAACATTACCGCTGGATATATTTCGTAAACCACATCAAATACTGACGAATCGATTCAATAGACAGAACGTGAGGACAGGGGCTAGTGTAATTGGTTAATACAAACCATAAAACAATGCACGGAAGTATGTTTTTTAACACAAACCTACGTTTTTTTTAAATAGAACCCAGTTAGTTTTGTTAGCACATCTGAACATATAAACAAATACGTAATCAGTGCCGTTTGTTGCATTGTAAAATGTTAATTACATCCGGAGATATTGTAACCTAAAGTTGACGCTTGAGTACCACCACTCCGCCGTTCGATCGTGTGTATCGGAGAGCACCGAATTACGTAGGGATCCAAAGGGAACGGTGATGGACCTCAGGTACAGAAGAGACTGGAACAGCACATTACGTCCACATGCTAACACCTTTTTATTGGTCTTTTTCACTGACGCACCTGTACATTACCATGAGGGGTAAGGTACACGTACACGCGTGGTTTCCATTTTCAATTACGGAGTGGAATAGAGTGTGTCCCGACATGTCAGGTCAATAGATATTCAATGTGGTGGCCATCATTTGCTGCACACAATTGCAATCTCTGGCGTAATGAATGTCGTACACGCTGCAGTTCATCTGGTGTAATGTCGCCGCAGGCTGCCACAATACGTTGTTTCATATCCTCTGGGGTTGTAGGCACATGACGGTACACATTCTCCTTTAACGTACCCCACAGAAAAAAGTCCAGAGGTGTAAGATCAAGAGAACGGACTGGCCAATTTATGCGTCCTCCACGTCCTATGAAACGCCCGTCGAACATCCTGTCAAGGGTCAGCCTAGTGTTAATTGCGGAACGTGCAGGTGCACCATCATGCTGTACCACATACGTCGACGCGTTTCCAGTGGGACATTTTCGAGCAACGTTGGCAGATCATTTTGTAGAAACGCGATGTATGTTGCAGCTGTTTGGGCCCCTGCAATGAAATGAGGACCAATGAGGTGGTCGCTACTGATTCCGCACCATACATTTACAGTCCACGGTCGCTGTCGCTCTACCTGTCTGAGCCAACGAGGATTATCCACGGACCAGTAATGCATGTTCAGTAGATTCACAGCCTCGTGGTTTGTGAAACTCGCTTCATCGGTAAACAGGTAGAACTGCAACGCATTCTCTATTAATGCCCATTGACAGAATTGCACACGATGATTAAAGTCATCACCATGTAATTGCTGATGTAGCGACACATGAAACGGGTGAAAGCGGCGACGATGCAGTATGCGCATGACACTACTTTGACTCAGTCCACTGGCTCTCGCAATGTCCCGTGTACTTATGTGTGGTTTCATGGCAACAGCAGCTAACACACCAACTGCACCCGCTTCTACTGTGACGGGCCTGTTACGGACCCGTTTGCGTGCTACGACCATACCTGTTGCATACAGTTGGCGGTAGATGTTTTGCAATGTGCGGCACGTTGGATGCTCTCTGTCCGGGTACCGTTCTGCATACATCCTGCAGGCTTCAGCTGCATTTCGTCGACACTCGCCATAGATGAGTATCATCTCCGCCTTTTCAGAGTTCGAATACACCATGGTCACTGTTCCTACAGCACTACACTATCACAGACGTCTGGTAACACGGTGTACTACAGTTGGTCTGCGTGCGGAGACGAATGCAGAATAACAATAGCAGCAAGCGCTACATGCGGACACTGCGACAGCTAGACCAAACCACAACAGTGCACTAAAGCCACACTCGTAAACAAGGTCGTCATCGTAAACATGTCCCTGCAGATGCTGCTCGCCGACCGTGGCCCGTGTTTGTTACAACACGCAACTGAACGTCGGAGGTTTCAAGCGTCAACTTTAGGTCACAATATCTCCGGATGTAATTAACATTTTACAATGCAACAAACGGCACTGATTACGTATTTGTTTATGTGTTCAGATGTGCTAACAAAACTAACGTGGTTCCATTTAAAAAAACGTAGGTTTGTGTTAAAAAACATACTTCCGTGCATTTTTGTATGGTTTATATTAAACTATTGCACTAGCCCCTCTCCTCACGTTAGGTCTGTGGAATCGGTTCGTCAGTATTTGATGTGGTTTGCGAAATATATCCAGCGATAACGTTAGGTGACTCACCCTGTATATGTGTATGTTGATTACGTTTAGGTAGACGATAGATAGTAGTGAAATGCAGGAAGAATTTGTTTTAAGTCATTACAAGCTACACCAATATTACCCTTACAACCATGCAGAGGACGCCCAGTCCCGGGCTGAAAACTCTTACTGTTTCGTCAGGATGGAGTCGGAGGGACGTGTGGTGCTTCTTCAGATCCAATAAAACAAGATTAAAGATTACTTCCTTAATTTGTCAGAATACATCTAGTGGCCATCTAGTGGCCGAGTCCTCCGAGGCGGCTTGTGCCTTTGTAAGCCGGAATAGCCTCAGCTGATACCGGGAGCAGACTCAGAGCTGTCGCAGAACTCTGCATCAGCCCCAACCGAAGGTCAGTGACATGGAGTGTGACGAGTTGTCCGCTTCTTGGCGCTTCCCGTCTGCTGCGGCTGAGGAAGTGCCCAGGGCATGTGTGTGTTTGGCTCACACCACATACTGGGAGTCCTCTACCCCTTTCACGTCGTTGCCTGTGCTGTCCCACCACACGGACCGTAAAATGAGTTGCCGCGATATCGTGTTAAATGCTGAACCTTGCCTGCCAGTTCGGTAGGCTGTCTGACCCCAACGAAGCTGAACTTTTAGGGTTGAACGATGTTGACAGACTCGTGGTCTATCCATGAGTGACGAGTTCAGTACGGGACGCTTGTTCATAGACATCCGTGTCTACGGATCGGTGGTCATCATAGTAGTTAGCAAGAGTGTGACCAACACTAGAACCATATCACACAAGATCTTACAATACAATAATCAGACAGTCGAGTGCGAACAACAGAAATGCCGTCGATCCTGCTTACTCACTGACTCTAGGCTAGCGGTTTGGAGTATTTATGGTGTTGAGAAGCGGCTTTATTGTACAACACTATTTTAATGACCGAATGGGTCCTGCTCATCACCAGTCGTCAGGGTTCTTCGATTGCGCTCTATTGGTTTAATCGGTTTGTTTCAGTACCGTAACTGCTTTGTCAAACCCACGATAGGTGTTCTTGCATCCTGCATAATACTTGGTGTACACTTGTCTTACGCTTTTACACCGAGGTCACCCACACTCACACACAGAAGTGTTGATATTGCACTCTTGATGACTGACTAACCATGTCAAAATGTTTATGCCTAGCGGCTGGCTAGTGTTGATACTTTTGTGTGCTTGAGCAATGCCGCACGGTGGGAACTCAGAAAAAATTTCTGTCTACCGTTCCCTTACTGTCTTGATGCGTAACAACGTGACACATTTCTGGCCTCCAGTAGACAATAAAATATAATGGTGCATGCAGGAGGCAGCTTCTGGAGTTTATCTACACACTGTTTGACGAAGGCGCACAGCATTTTGTCTTTCCAACGGACGTCCAGCACTGTGTCACACTCAAAGAAATGTTGAGACTAGTTCGTCCATTTGGATATAGAAATACAAATATTCGCCCAAGAACGAATGAGAAAGCGATCTTCACATATGAATACAGTTTCTATTCCCTAATGAATGACATCGCGCATTGGTAAGTGGGAAAAAAGTTGCTGACATCATGGCAAAAACATAATGGAAATGATATTTATAGTCAGATCCTGGCTCGGAATGTATTATGTTTGTGGGCACACATAAAATCTCACTCATGATAGTGGTCGTGGGGATGTTGTTAAAGCCCGAATATATATATATATATATATATATATATATATATATATATATATATATTAGGATTATGTTTACGTCATGTTGGTGGCCAGACGAAACACAATGTCAGGTAGGATGCTTGGTAATATGAATATGTGCCAATAATTTATATACTTCAAATGGCTCTGAGCACTATGGGACTTAACTTCTGAGGTCATCAGTCCCATAGAACTTAGAACTACTTAAACCTAACTAACCTAAGTACATCACACACATCCGTGCCCGAGGCACGATCCGAACCTGCGACCGTAGCGGTCGCGCGGATCCAGACTGTAGCGCCTAGAACCGCTCGGCCACCACGAACGGCAATAATTTATATTTCATTAAATTCTTCATTTGTGTGTCCATAGTATCCGTAGTTGCTTTATAGTTTAGGAGGGTATTTCTGATCTGTCGTTGCAGCTAAGATATGTGTGATTTTTTCACCAGACGCGTTTTGCTTTATTGAGGTAAAGCATCGTCAGTCGTCTGTAATTAAGTTTATTTACATTTTGATTTGCTTTTTGGATCGAAAAACAGTTCATCAAGAATCGGTTGGTTTGTTCTTACGGTGGTTTTGCGGCTGCTTTCTCGCTAACATCGAGAAAAGCCGTCTGCTAGCACATCGTTGTTTTTATGTGTTAGACACTGATAATTTTCGTCTACTTTTTAGATGTTCTGCAGCACTATGCACTTCTCACAACACACTTTTATGCCCACCATTGTATTCTGTTTGTTTTCGTACTTCCTCTATGTGTTGCTGTTTATGTTTTTTAGTGTTGCCAACATAATCTTTCCTCTACTTTGTCTTTGACCTACAAATATTCTTTATTAAATTAGATTATTGTTCCCAGAATGAGATTTTCACTCTGCAGCGGAGTGTGCGCTGATATGAAACTTCCTGCCAGATTAAAACTGTGTGCCCGACCGAGACTCGAACTCGGGACCTTTGCCTTTCGCGGGCAAGTGCTCTACCAACTGAGCTACCGAAGCACGACTCACGGCCGGTACTCACAGCTTTACTTCTGCCAGGAGAGCTTCTGTAAAGTTTGGAAGGTAGGAGACGAGGTACTGGCAGAAGTAAAGCTGTGAGTACCGGGCGTGAGTCGTGCTTCGGTAGCTCAGTTGGTAGAGCACTTGCCCGCGAAAGGCAAAGGTCCCGAGTTCGAGTCTCGGTCGGGCACACAGTTTTAATCTGCCAGGAAGTTTTAGATTATTGTTGTATGTGTGTAATTCTATTTAAATATATTTCTGTGTATTTATATACCGTGTAAGAGTAGAGGAGGAATAGCGATGGAGATTATTTTTTTTGGGGGGGAGGAGGAGAAACCATTATGAATGGATATAAGTATATAGCAGTGTGATCGATCGTGTGTGGGTTAGAGGATAAGGTGAGGAAAGAGAAATGATATGAATCTGTGAATGGTCGGGGGGAGGGGGGATGGGGAGAGTGGGTTGTGGGAGGGTTGGAGGGGGTGAAGGATGGAAAAGGCTTTTCTTTTTCATGTGATTTCACCAGTTATTCTGTATAGAGTCTGATTTCCAATATTTATCTGGTCATTGAGCTAATTTATATTCCATCCATTTCAAATCGATCTCGAATACGAGGCTAACCATGCTTACGATAGTACTCATTTGCACACCGTTCTTCTTCTGTTGTCTGAGTCAATGGACCCCTTAGTTAATTATATAGCATGAGGAGCTGTTAAGACTAAACTAACGTTTTCTATGAATTTTTTGCGTATGTTAGAAGCTTTATATTTCAGCCTTGTGAATATTCATGGCAATCTCATGTTTTTGTTTCTTAAATAAACTGTCATTCTTTGCGTTTATCGACCTCATCTTCTCTTAATATCCAACACGATTCCTAACTTCATCCTCTCCAGCGACTTCATTTGTACATTTTCATTTTGTGAATGGAATGTAACTGATTTGTAATAATGAACCCCAGGCCAATCCTAGCGTTGCCACTTAGCAATGAGACTGTGTGTTAATACATCCGAACTATCCGTTGCGCTTATCGGGCTTATGCAGTGTTATTAAGTTAAGACGATCCACTCTAGCCCAGTACGTCGTGAACCTGGCGTAAAGAGAGAAACAGAACCTGTTTCGGGCGAAGACGTCCAGGACTTATTACATAAAGTTCCAGGTCATATTCTGATTACATACCCTCACACTTTTACCTGACGTCATCGCTTGCGATGTAGGTTCGTTTACCAGTTGTAAATGTATTTTATACACACACTTTCTGTATTCTACGTCGGTTAACTACTAGACGATCTAGTTCCGACGCCGAGGTTTTCGCAAAAAATGGTTCAAATGGCTCTGAGCACTATGGGACTTAACTTCTGAGATCATCAGTCCCCTAGAACTTAGAATTACGTAAACCTAACTAACCTAAGGACATCACACACATCCATGCCCGAGGCAGGATTCGAACCTGCTACCGGAGCGGTCGCGGTTCCAGACTGTAGCGCCTAGAACCGCTCGGCCACAACGGCCGGCGAGGCTTTCGCATAGCACACATATGTGCAGAAATGTTTTGTGGCTGTGAGAGGCGCAGTTAAGACACCAAGGCCATACAGCAGTGCTTTTTACAACGATGCTTCGAGAGACATAAAAGAAAGAATACTGTTCGACCATAAAAGTCTAACGAATATCTACATCTGGTGATTATTTGTTATAATTGGCAATCATGGAGCATTGCTATCGCCGAACTACTACTTCGCGCCAGCAGAGTTCAGAACTGTAAGACAGAAATTTTTTGTGTGAACTTCACTATAATTTCATTGCCATCATTGTCTGAAGTCATTATTACCTGAAATGGGATCCATGTTTTATTAACTTATTTCCGAGTGCCACATAATTAATATTAGATTTCATTAATATTGAGGACAATAACAGCATAGCAATTTTGCCAAAAAGTAGAACTATACGTATTCGAGTTCTGGAAGTTCATGTTGCAGCTAGTTAATTAGTCATTAACTATTGTTAGAGCAACGACAGTAGGCTCAAGTTCTGATGTTAACTTTTAAAATATTTTTGAAACTGTCGAAGTGGCAATTTCTAGTAATTTTTACTTGTCACATAGATCGATTAATTGATTTTCTTTGATTTTGGTTATTTTCTGTGTCAACGTCTTGGCTGTCGTATTTCAGCGTTCCCATGGTATTTTACCGTTGCTTTTAAGTGAACAACGTTCAAGAAAATGATATTAAAAGTGAATTTTAAGTGACTGGAAAAATTTGTCTATCAAAATTTTTAACAGTAAAATTTATGCGAAGTTTGTGCTACATCATTATTATCGCGTGGTTTTCTGTTGTGACCAATTCAGTTCTTGTTTTATCGTTACTCAAATTCCAAAGTTATGAGTAAGAAATCAGACATAACTTAAATTTTTGTGATTCTCTGAATGCAAGAAGATGCTCCCAAGTATGTTATGTCTGGCGACATCACTATATTTGTAACTGATTACATATTTTATTTTATTTTTTCAGTCGTCAGTCTTCTGGCTAGCTTGATGCGGTACGCCACGATTTCCTTTCCTGTGCCATCTCAGACTAGCAGTTAAAACATACGTCCTCAAATATTTGCTGGATGTATACTATGTCTTCCTCTATAGTTTTTACAGCTCTGTCTGGTACCATGGAAGTTAATCCCTGGTGTCTTAACAGATGTCCTATAATCCTGTTCCTTCTTCTTGTCATTGTTTCTCGTATATTCGTTTCCTCACCCATTCTGTGGAGAACGTCCTCATTCCTTACTTTATCGGTCCATCCATTTTTCAACATTCTTCTGCAGAATCACATCTCAATTACTTCGATTTTCTTCTGTTCCGTTTTCCCCGCAGTCCATGTTTCACTATAACACAATACTGTACCCCAACCATACATTCTCAAAAAATTCTTCCTGCTTTTTATCTCTTCCTTGGTCCGCGCGCATCATGAGTTATTTTGCTCTATAACTAACAGAAATTCTTAACTTCGTCTTCTTCGTGATCCCCAATTCTGATGTTAAGTTTTTCCATGTTGTCATTTCACCTATGTCTCATTACTTTCTTTCTTCTATTTCCTCTCAATATATATTCTGTACTCCTAGACTGTCCATTCCTCCCATAAAATGTAATTCTTCATCAGTTTCACTGATGATAGCAATGTCATCAGCGAATTTTATCACTATACCATTTCATCTCGAATTTCAGTCCCACTCTTTAAACTTTCTTTTATATCTGTCACTGCTTCTTCAATGCATAGATTGAACGGTAGGGGTGAAAGACTACATCCCTGCCTTACATTCACTTTAAGCCGAGCACTCCGTTGTTGGTCTTCAATATTTACTGATTCCTCTTGGTTTCTATAAATATTGTACATTACCAATATTTCCCTATACCTTACCCCTGCTCTTATCAGAATTTCGAACACTTTGTACTGTTTTTCCAGGTCCACAAATCCTTTAAACATATCTTAATTTTCATCAGTCTTGCTTCCATTACCAACCCCTTCCCAAGGACAAACTGATCGTCCCTTAACAGATCCTCAATTTTCTTGTCCATTCTTCTGTACACTATTGTTGTTAGTAACTTCGATGCGTTAACTGTTAGACTGATTGTGGGATAATTCTCGCACTTGCGGGTCTTGCAATCTTCGGAATTGTGTGGGTGACGTTTTTTTTCCCGAAAGCCTGATGGTGTATCACCAGTGTCATACACTGTATACACCAACGTGAATAACCGTTTTTTTTGTGACTTCCCCCAATGATTTTAGAAATATCAATAGAACGCTATCTGCCCCTTCTAACTTATTTGATCTAAAGGCGTCCAAAGCTGTTTTCAATTCTGATTCTCTTGCTGGATCCACTATTTCCTTCCTGTGGACTCCTGTTTCTTTTAACATCACATCAGACAAGTTCCCCAACTTATTGGAGCATATTGCTGATTGTTTCGTGAACTTTACTCTGATTATAACCAGGGGTTTCAGAAATAAACTGTCGTCTTTAGGACTGGCGTCCGAATTATGTCACTGCATTATTGGAATTTCTAAAAATGCAAACATTAATTAATGATAAACTGGACTGAGGGGTCTAATTTGATGTTTGTAATCATATTTCTTTACTAAGACAATGTGTTCAACTGTCAGTCCGGTAAATAGTGGTACCCTTTCCCACATTGGTTCAATCACATTACTTCAGTATTGATTCCTTTTCTAGAAAATTTTTACACATAATCAACGTCGGTTATAGTTTACAATGTATTAAGTTGGAAGGTTACAAGTTGTTTTTGAGGAATGGAATCGACAGGCAATGGAGCGCAAGAAACAGTTCTTGCGATGCCTCGTTCTACCATTAGCAATGGACATGACTGCTACATGCTGTGGCAAAATGCAGGGTTTCCATACCTGACACCTTGACAGGAACTGAACTCTTGTCATAACACCGGCTGGACCAGGCACAAAGGGCGTTCAAAAGGTTTTGCACAATCGTCTCTAATTTTGTTTTTATTTTTTGCAGGAGGAGAATGAAACTTTTTGTGAACATACTTTGAACATTTAGCTATACATTGAGCCTACTGAATGTAGCCTCCATCAGCTGTGATGCATCTGGCCCAACGTTCTTTCCATGATGTAAATGCACTTTGGTAAAATTCTGGGAATTGCCTTTTACACCATCGCTTGACACAGGAAATAAGGTCTTTCTCACTATTAAATGTTTTATCGCGCAGGTGGGCTTTCAGACGACCGAAATCAGACGGACCCAAGTCCGGACCGTTGGGAGGGTAGTCGAGAACTGGAAAAATGAACTGTGGACACCCCACCTTCGTGCGTCACTTGTGTACCATGGGGAAGGTCAAGAAGCGGGTGTATGGGTAGCGAATAGTGTATGCCAAAATTACAAAATGTAGCGGCTGGTCAAATAGGCCTATGCATGACTGCTTTCTTATCATCAATTGGCTCAGGGACAACAACGACCATTCCTATCCTGTATCGTGTGATGGTACAAACTCCCGTCACTAGATGGGTATTTCTAGTATGCAAGGATTGCTTTGTGGAGAGTGAGCGCGCTACATGGCGCGCGATTCGCGGAAGCGCGTGGCGCGCCCGCGCGAGATTTGCGACGGTCGGTGGGATGGTCTCCGGCGGCCACATGGCCCGAAGCTTGGGGCATTGTTTGGTGTTTCGCGCATTACGGGGAAACTATGTAACTTATGGCGAAGAGCGATGCGGCAGTGGACTGTGGTCATCAACTTGCACCTTCTGAAAGGTCGATCTTTATTTCAAGTCACAAGACGCAAAAGTTATAGTAACCTCAAAATCGGTTAATATCACGAATACTGAAAGATTAATAAAAAAGTAAATAACACCTTACAGGGATGAGCGAGCACTCATTGAAAACGTTTCGTCATAAGTTTCATAAATAATTAAGCCCGTGAAGAGCAATAAAAAAAGTTTGAGGGAAAATTGTTTATAAAATTCAATACAAAATTTATGACGTAAAGAACGGCACTATATAATATTTTGGGTGGCATCACACGTATTTTAAACTTGTGAAGTTATACTATACATGTAACTTGCAATAGTTTTCATTGTTTGCAAATGATTATTAACATTTATCGCCCATAATTACTTAATTATTATAGATATGAAGATTTTGATCAGCCCAATGTGTAGATCGCTGTAGATTACGTCTAAAAACGGTGCTACATGCAGTTCTGTGTTAAAACTTTGCACCAAAGATTTCACCAAACAAATCTGCGCTAAGTGGCGAAATTTTGCAAAAACTAAAACTTGATTTATGGGCGATAGAATAATCCTAGAATTAATGTAAGATAGTTAATACTTTTTAGCGCTGTTCCCCATGATGTACTTATTTCTGTCGAGGGATGTATGTATCAAAATTTGTAACCTTAACTGGTGAGATTGGTACTTGCATAACCAGGAGAGGGGGTTGACATCCGATCCTATATAAGCGAGCGGCCATCTTGGCCAGGGGTCAGTCGTTGGTGAGTCGTCTTGGAGGGTGGGTGGCGAGCAAGCCCCACTTGAGGGTGGCCCATGTGGTCGTTTGAGAATTCTTTTTCGAGCCGATTTATTTCGACGAAGAGTATTGTTTAATAGTGCAAGTGTGCAAGCCTCTATTTGGTGAACTGGAAGTGCTACGATTATTAGTGTGAGTGCGATTTACGAGGTATACATCGTCGTAAGTGAACATATGGCGAACTGTGATTTCGCGCCAAAACTGTTAGAACAAAGAGGACAGTGGGACTTGTGTTTCTGTTCGAATTGATTGAGTAACTTTCGTTCATAGCAGCCTACATTAC
Source organism: Schistocerca cancellata (assembly GCF_023864275.1). Taxonomy (NCBI): domain Eukaryota; kingdom Metazoa; phylum Arthropoda; class Insecta; order Orthoptera; family Acrididae; genus Schistocerca; species Schistocerca cancellata. Next base: position 612,409,876 of record NC_064630.1, on the reverse strand, counting down.
TGCTATTGGGGGCTCGGAGTCAAATTATTACTAACGTAAAACTGTAAACCGTCTCGCCAGTGCTAATTTCATTGTGTGAAAGAAAAGGACAACACCAATAAATAGTGATTGAACTATGTCATGAAAAAACTGATTTTGCAATAATAATCGCCTAATTTTTGTTCCCTAGCATAAACTGTACTTATGTCTGAGTGAATAATTAATTCAAAAACTATAAAGAATGCGCGGGTGTGGAAGTGTACTAATGCTCCAAGTGTGGAAATCATCCCCTTACGTGAGAGCCAAAATTTGCAATAACATTTTTAACCAACATTTGTATATGCACATTTTGTGTGAAAACGCTGCAACCGCACTTCTTCTTTATTTTTACCGCCCCGTCGCAATCGTTACGGGAAATGGTGTCCTTATGCTAACGCATGTCCAAGAGCAACGAATAGGAAGACTGCGTAAAGTGATGCTGCTCCACGATAACGCTCACCGGCATTTCGCTAGACTGACACAGAACAATACAGAGTAGTTGGGTTGGGAAGTCAATCTGCACCCACCTTATTCACCTGATCTTGCGCCTTTAAATTGTAATCTTTTCTGCCCTCTGTCGAACAACCTTCAAGGAACTTCCTTCTTGGATGAAAATGCACTTCGAACATGTATCGACGACTTCTTCGCCACGAAACCACGTGATTTCTACAGTCGCTGAATCGGAAAGTAATCCCAGTTTTGGTAGCCGATTGTAAATAGTGAAGTAGAATATACACTCCTGGAAATTGAAATAAGAACACCGTGAATTCATTGTCCCAGGAAGGGGAAACTTTATTGACACATTCCTGGGGTCAGATACGTCACATGATCACACTGACAGAACCGCAGGCACATAGACACAGGCAACAGAGCATGCACAATGTCGGCACTAGTACAGTGTATATCCACCTTTCGCAGCAATGCAGGCTGCTATTCTCCCATGGAGACGATCGTAGAGATGCTGGATGTAGTCCTGTGGAACGGCTTGCCATGCCATTTCCACCTGGCGCCTCAGTTGGACCAGCGTTCGTGCTGGACGTGCAGACCGCGTGAGACGACGCTTCATCCCGTCCCAAACATGCTCAATAGGGGGACAGATCCGGAGATCTTGCTGGCCAGGGTAGTTGACTTACACATTTTAGAGCAGGTTGGGTGGCACGGGATACATGCGGACGTGCATTGTCCTGTTGGAACAGCAAGTTCCCTTGCCGGTCTAGGAATGGTAGAACGATGGGTTCGATGACGGTTTGGATGTACCGTGCACTATTCAGTGTCCCCTCGACGATCACCAGTGGTGTACGGCCAGTGTAGGAGATCGCTCCCCACACCATGATGCCGGGTGTTGGCCCTATGTGGCTCGGTCGTATGCAGTCCTGATTGTGGCGCTCACCTGCACGGCGCCAAACACGCATACGACCATCACTGGCACCAAGGCAGAAGCGACTCTCATCGCTGAAGACGACACGTCGCCATTCGTCCCTCCATTCACGCCTGTCGCGACACCACTGGAGGCGGGCTGCACGATGTTGGGGCGTGAGCGGAAGACGGCCTAACGGTGTGCGGGACCGTGGCCCAGCTTCATGGAGACGGTTGCGAATGGTCCTCGCCGATACCCCAGGAGCAACAGTGTCCCTAATTTGCTGGGAAGTGGCGGTGCGGTCCCCTACGGCACTGCGTAGCATCCTACGGTCTTGGCGTGCATCCGTGCGTCGCTGCGGTCCGGTCCCAGGTCGACGGGCACGTGCACCTTCCGCCGACCACTGGCGACAACATCGATGTACTGTGGAGACCTCACGCCCCACGTGTTGAGCAATTCGGCGGTACGTCCACCCGGCCTCCCGCATGCCCACTATACGCCCTCGCTCAAAGTCCGTCAACTGCACATACGGTTCACGTCCACGCTGTCGCGGCATGCTACCAGTGTTAAAGACTGCGATGGAGCTCCGTATGCCACGGCAAACTGGCTGACACTGACGGCGGCGGTGCACAAATGCTGCGCAGCTAGCGCCATTCGACGGCCAACACCGCGGTTCCTGGTGTGTCCGCTGTGCCGTGCGTGTGATCATTGCTTGTACAGCCCTCTCGCAGTGTCCGGAGCAAGTATGGTGGGTCTGACACACCGGTGTCAATGTGTTCTTTTTTCCATTTCCAGGAGTGTATTACTGACGACTAAAGTCCCTGCCATGTGTATTTTTTGTGTTTAGTAAAATTATGGAGAAATGAACGGAAAAACTGGTGGAAGACGACATTGGCGAAGATCAGTTTGGATTCCGCAGAAATGTTGGAACACGTGAGACAACACTGACCCTACGTCTTACCTTAGAAAATAGATTAAGGAAAGGCAAACCTACATTTCTAGCATATGTACACTTAGAGAAAGCTTTTGACAATGTTGACTGGAATACTCTCTTTCAAATTCTAAAGGTGGCAGGGGTAAAATACCGGGAGCGAAAGGCTATTTACAATTTGTACAGAAACCAGATGGCAGTTATAAAAGTCGAGGGGCATGAAAGAGAAGACATTCGTTAACATCGAGTATAGATTTAAGCGTCAGGAAGTCGTTTCCGAAAGTACACTCCTGGAAATGGAAAAAAGAACACATTGACACCGGTGTGTCAGACCCACCATACTTGCTCCGGACACTGCGAGAGGACTGTACAAGCAATGATCACACGCACGGCACAGCGGACACACCAGGAACCGCGGTGTTGGCCGTCGAATGGCGCTAGCTGCGCAGCATTTGTGCACCGCCGCCGTCAGTGTCGGCCAGTTTGCCGTGGCATACGGAGCTCCATCGCAGTCTTTAACATTGGTAGCATGCCGCGACAGCGTGGACGTGAACCGTATGTGCAGTTGACGGACTTTGAGCGAGGGCGTATAGTGGGCATGCGGGAGGCCGGGTGGACGTACCGCCGAATTGCTCAACACGTGGGGCGTGAGGTCTCCACAGTACATCGATGTTGTCGCCAGTGGTCGGCGGAAGGTGCACGTGCCCGTCGACCTGGGACCGGACCGCAGCGACGCACGGATGCACGCCAAGACCGTAGGATCCTACGCAGTGCCGTAGGGGACCGCACCGCCACTTCCCAGCAAATTAGGGACACTGTTGCTCCTGGGGTATCGGCGAGGACCATTCGCAACCGTCTCCATGAAGCTGGGCCACGGTCCCGCACACCGTTAGGCCGTCTTCCGCTCACGCCCCAACATCGTGCAGCCCGCCTCCAGTGGTGTCGCGACAGGCGTGAATGGAGGGACGAATGGAGACGTGTCGTCTTCAGCGATGAGAGTCGCTTCTGCCTTGGTGCCTATGATGGTCGTATGCGTGTTTGGCGCCGTGCAGGTGAGCGCCACAATCAGGACTGCATACGACCGAGGCATACAGGGCCAACACCCGGCATCATGGTGTGGGGAGCGATCTCCTACACTAGCCGTACACCACTGGTGATCGTCGAGGGGACACTGAATAGTGCACGGTACATCCAAACCGTCATAGAACCCATCGTTCTACCATTCCTAGACCGGCAAGGGAACTTGCTGTTCCAACAGGACAATGCACGTCCGCATGTATCCCGTGCCACCCAACGTGCTCTAGAAGGTGTAAGTCAACTACCCTGGCCAGCAAGATCTCCGGATCTGTCCCCCATTGAGCATGTTTGGGACTGGATGAAGCGTCGTCTCACGCGGTCTGCACGTCCAGCACGAACGCTGGTCCAACTGAGGCGCCAGGTGGAAATGGCATGGCAAGCCGTTCCACAGGACTACATCCAGCATCTCTACGATCGTCTCCATGGGAGAATAGCAGCCTGCATTGCTGCGAAAGGTGGATATACACTGTACTAGTGCCGACATTGTGGATGCTCTGTTGCCTGTGTCTATGTGCCTGTGGTTCTGTCAGTGTGATCATGTGATGTATCTGACCCCAGGAATGTGTCAATAAAGTTTCCCCTTCCTGGGACAATGAATTCACGGTGTTCTTATTTCAATTTCCAGGAGTGTATTTGTGTGGAGTGTAGCCATGGATGGAAGTGAAACATGGACCATAAATAGCTTAGACAAGAGGAGGAAAGAAACTTTCGAAATGTGGTGCTACAGAAGAATGCTGAAGATTAGATGGGTAGATCACACAACTAATGAGGAGGTATTGAATAGAATTGGGGAGAAGAGGAGTTTGTGGCACAACTTGACAAGAAGAAAGGACCGGTTGGTAGGGCATGTTCTGGGGCATCAAGGGATCACAAATTTAGCATTGGAGGGCAGTGTGGAGGGTAAAAATCGTAGAGGGAGACCAAGCGATGAATACACTAAGGAGATTCAGAAGGATGTAGGTTGCAGTAAGTACTGGGAGATGAAGAAGCTTGCACAGGATAGAGTAGCATGGAGAGCTGCATCAAACCAGTCTCAGGTCTGAAGACAACAACATCAACAACAAGGAGAAATGCTACGAACTTCTGCACCAACCCAGTACATATGCCTCCTGCTCAGTCGTTAGCGACCATCGTAGTTTCTGCACCGGTCAGCGGTCAAATGTATGCCTAAGCAGGTACAGCCTCACTGAGCAGAGTCACCAACTAGGCGGATCCACTGGTCAGCTATCGGTGATGGTCCCAGCTTTCGCAATGGATCAGCCAAGCCGAGGCTACTCGGTGGGTGCCACTAGATGACACTCCAGCCAATCTCCAAGAGTCCTGAATTTGACATGGAGCATCTGCCACACACTTTTGGCTGCATAAAGCGTGCGACGGCCTAGCTGTAATCTCACTGTACTGCGGAGCTGACACCTGATTACAGTCAGCAAGATCAGCATCGATGCCAACTCCTTTATGTTGCCACAGCGTTTCGGTTCATCAGCGTACTCGTCATTGCCACCGGCATGGCCGGACCCTGTGCCACAGTTGTTCGACCTCTTCTAAGGAAGCATCGAATAATAAAGAATGTTGTTACTGAGTGACCATTCCCCACTCCACACGCGACGTGGTGCTCAACATCCCATTCCACAGCTCCACGCACACACCACTTTGGAATTTGAAGTGAGCATCCTGCAACCCTGGTAGTACGCAGCTGTAACAGTGGTGTCAGTATAGTGGTCATAGAACAGCGCTATTGTCACATTGATTACAATACAGTATCCGTTTCAGTAATATGAAACATATTCAACAAACAGTGACTGCTTTCGTAATGATACTGCCAAACTCACGAAAAAATGGTGTACTAGTTGGTAAAAGACAACGCTCCGCGTGGCAGTAATTGTCGGGAGACTGCAGTGGGAGTAAATGGAGGAATTGGTTGTAAGCAGATCGTGGTGTCATTGCTCACTGTGGTATGTATGATGTAAGGCTTCGTGAAGCGAAGGCTGAGACAGCTCTCATGATCATGTCTGTTCCATCGCAATGTTAGAACTTGGTCACCAACCGAGGACCCCGCACTAGGAATAATCTCGCACGCATATGGCACGTGTCTAAAAGCCCTCTCATAGTTTGCTAATAGTCGACAGCTCCTGCCACTTCGCGTGCATCAGACACATTGCGCAGCGTACCGTACCTCTCCACAAAGTTTTCGTATTGTTTGACTTTGTGCCTCGTGTGTGGAATCGCTGGTTGTGTAGACACTCTTTACCAGAGACGCTTGTGGTGCGAATGTGATCCACGAGGGGGCGTGGCTCGGGCAGCGAAGGAGTCTTGAGTTAGCAGCGGCAGGAGGAAGGTGGCGAGCGGGGTCCTGTACTGCGAGCAGTCCATATACAGGGTGTTTCAAAAATGACCGGTATATTTGAAACGGCAATAAAAACTAAACGAGCAGCGATAGAAATACACCGTTTGTTGCAATATGCTTGGGACAACAGTACATTTTCAGGCAGACAAAATTTCGAAATTGCAGTAGTTACAATTTTCAACAACAGATGGCGCTGCGGTCTGGGAAACTCTATAGTACGATATTTTCCACATATCCACTATGCGTAGCAATAATATGGCGTAGTCTCTGAATGAAATTACCCGAAACCTTTGACAATGGCGGAATGGCTTAACATGCAGATGAGATGTACTGCTTCAGCTGTTCAATTGTTTCTGAATTCTGGCGGTACACCTGGTCTTTCAAGTGTCCCCACAGAAAGAAGTCACAGGGGTTCATGTCTGGCGAATAGGGAGGCCAATCCACGCCGCCTCCTGTATGTTTCGGATAGCCCAAAGCAATCACAAGATCATCGAAATATTCATTCAGGAAATTAAAGACGTCGGCCGTGCGATGTGGCCGGGCACCATCTTGCATAAACCACGAGGTGTTCGCAGTGTCATCTAAGGCAGTTTGTACCGCCACAAATTCCCAAAGAATGTCCAGATAGCGTGATGCAGTAATCGTTTCGGATCTGAAAAATGGGCCAATGATTCCTTTGGAAGAAATGGCGGCCCAGACCAGTACTTTTTGAGGATGCAGGGACGATGGGACTGCAACATGGGGCTTTTCGGTTCCCCATATGCGCCAGTTCTGTTTATTGACGAAACCGTCCAGGTAAAAATAAGCTTCGTCAGTAAACCAAATGCTGCCCACATGCATATCGCCGTCATCAATCCTGTGCACTATATCGTTAGCGAATGTCTCTCGTGCAGCAATGGTAGCAGCGCTGAGGGGTTGCCGCGTTTGAATTTTGTATGGATAGAGGTGTAAACTCTGGCGCATGAGACGATACGTGGACGTTGGCGTCATTTGGACCGCAGCTGCAACACGGCGAACGGAAACCCGAGGCCGCTGTTGGATCACCTGCTGCACTAGCTGCGCGTTGCCCTCTGTGGTTGCCGTACGCGGTCGCCCTACCTTTCCAGCACGTTCATCCGTCACGTTCCCAGTCCGTTGAAATTTTTCAAACAGATCCTTTATTGTATCGCTTTTCGGTCCTTTGGTTACATTAAACCTCCGTTGAAAACTTCGTCTTGTTGCAACAACACTGTGTTCTAGGCGGTGGAATTCCAACACCAGAAAAATCCTCTGTTCTAAGGAATAAACCATGTTGTCTACAGCACACTTGCACGTTGTGAACAGCACACGCTTACAGCAGAAAGACGACGTACAGAATGGCGCACCCACAGACTGCGTTGTCTTCTATATCTTTCACATCACTTGCAGCGCCATCTGTTGTTGAAAATTGTAACTACTGTAATTTCGAAAGTTCGTCCGCCTGAAAATGTACTGTTGTCCCAAGCATATTGCAACAAACGGTGTATTTCTATCGCTGCTCGTTTAGTTTTTATTGCCGTTTCAAATATACCGGTCATTTTTGAAACACCCTGTATGTGCTGGAAAACGATTTTGCTGCACCTGGACTGATAGCGTGGCCAAATTGTAACTGTTCGTCTTGCAAAATTGTAATTGGGTCTGTCCTTGTGTGGCCCCATTAGTTGCACTATTTCGTGACTGGCCATTTGTTTGTTTTAACTGTTCATGTTACAAGGTTGTCATTGAGTTTGCCTGGTGAGGGACCAATGGTAGCTGATTTGTGTTCCAGGTCTTATCACGCCAGTTTAATGATGTGTGCAGTGCACTGCCAGGAAGTGTGTACAAAACTGACGTGTGAAATAAAATAAGATTGCAAGATTCCGGCTCTGTAAAACCACTTAGGTAGTAGCGGATGAATTCTAATGCTTCAGACCTCTCTTTAAGTTAAGTAATAACCTTTTGGAATTGAACAGTTCACATCTCTTAGCTTGGCGTTCACCTGAAGGAGTTTTGCACCTAAACTTGTTTTTAAATTGTTCGTATTCCTGTACAGTTAATGAGCAAATTTTAAATTGTGGACCGAGGAAAACAGGCATGTACAAAACTTGTGAGAAGGGGGGTCCGTTGTAATTTGCCGTTATGTACTGCAATTGCTTTTGCTAAATTGTATTTATTTGAATATTATTTTTAGGTTCGAATTCCTGTCAGTTTGTTATTATAAATTTGCTTAATGGTTACTACATGCATTTTTAAGATAGCAATGGGGTTTTTAAAGTCTTTTCAAAATTAGCTATCGACCTTGAGTTGAAACTTGTAATTCCTTTCGGCTCAAATTGGACACTACTGTATCACCGGTATTTTATCCTTGGTATTGGATCAGTGTAAATATTATCAATTAAGAGTAAGCCTTGTAATTGCTACCCTTTAAAAGACGAAACAAATAAAAGGTGTAGAACAATGTTTTTAATAACTGTTGAGTAAGAATTGTTTGTTAAGAAATTTGTTTAAAGGATGTCTGAATTAATGTTACCCAGGCACCTTGCCACTCCTTCATAGCTCCAACCATACCACGTATGTCAACTGCAGTAAAAGATGAATATTCGAAAAAAGTCATCGTTTTGTAAGCTAGTGTTACTCTATAGCTTCACTGATAGTTATGACAAATTAGGAACTCTTATCTACAGAGAGCAGTTTGACACGGAAAGATAAGTGACGTCGCATTGTTGTGAGATGCTATTGTACTTTGAAAAATAAACCCAACAAGCTTCCAATTAAGTTCTGAGGAAAATTCTTGAAGGTTTACAGCTTATGTTTTAAATAAATTCCGCAAAAAGGAGAGCTACATTTAGTTACATGAAAATGCCGACGTTTACAACTAAGCGAACAACAATAACTGATTTTGTGAAGCCTGATTTCACACTAGTGATTTGGCCGTGTAATTGTCCCGTGCGGTTGAGACCTTCATTGATTTCGGAAGCAGTTTCCATAAACCGTTACACATTAGCTGTTTATTCGACCATGAGCTGCGCAACTTCCCGTAACCGTAATTGGTTGCAGCGGTTCAACGGTCTGATTTTATACATCGTGCGATCCGCAAGCGAATATATCTCATATACTACCTATATTGGTAGCTTGGGCCTGTGTCGGGTTGCACCAATTCGGCAAGTTTAAATGGAGGTCACTCAGTCTTATATCAAGGTCACTAGTTTTATAAATTTGTGCGTCTACATGAATATGCTACTAACACAACTGAAACAAGTATTTGTACTTGTAGTTGTGCTACTGTGTTCAGGTTTAACTACACTGACGCGCAACGCCTCAGTAGCCGAGGCCGTAAGAAAAATCGGGATGCATTTTAAACTTATGTGCAACACTAACCTAGCCTATCCTGATGTGGCTGGCATACATATGTGTAGCACATTATCCGATATTTCCTTCTACGAGTTTGGATGCAATGGAAATGCCACACTTTATGAGTAAATTATACAGTGTGGCTAGATAGCTGACGTGAAATATAGTTTCTATATTTTAACCAAACAGTTACTGTACAAGTGAAGTGCAAGAATGTTCGTGACTGTTACAAGAAAGATGTCAAAGGAACGCTACGAATGTAGTTTTCCTGCAGGTGCACACAAAAAAGTAATATATATTGTGCAAAATCGGTATGCAAATGTTAAAAAGTCTTTCTAAGGACACCTCATTCATCTCTGTACGATTAATATATGTTGAGAAAACGGTATATAGACTTGAAAAATAATTATAATTATATTTATCTTTCAAGTCCATATCCCTTTTTCTCAATATATATATATATTTTTTTCAAGTCTATATATCTTTTTCTCAACACACATTAATCGTACAGAGATGATTGAGGTGTCTTTAGAAAGACTTTTTAACCGGATTCTGATATTGCATGCTGATTTTGCACAAAAACTTACTATTTGAGGAAAATTTTAACACAAAGGAGATTTTTAACTATGAATAGACGAAAGGTTATAATGGATGCCTAGCTTATTACCTATATTTTACGAAGCTATCGGCCATCCTGATTTAGGTTTTCCGTGATTTCCCTAAATTACTCCAGGCAAATGCTGGGATGGTTCCTTTGAAAGGGCACGGCCGACTTCCTTCCCCATCCTTTCCTAATCCGATGAGACCGATGACCTCGCTGTTTGGTCTCTTCCCCCAAAACAACCCAACTCCAACCAACGAAGCTAACTAATCACGAATAAGAGGCTCCCTTTCCATATTATTACAAATACCATTTTATTTGTTTTAAAGTATTTATTAACTGGGTAATTTGTACGCAGTATTGTCATACATAATAACCGTGTCCAATGCGGCAGTCCATTATGTCCGCCATCATCACTTACCGAAAATGAAAAAGAAGGACTATACGAAGATTACATTTATACATCAAATATCGTTCACACCGTGGTGTTGTAATGTTCTGTATAGAATTGTGTTCGACATTACGTGCGTGGAAATGTATATACAAGGATGTATCATAAATTCATATTTATTATTTGACGTCATTCGGTTTATTTTTTGAAGATGTCTCCTCTTCATTTTTACAACTACACTTATCCCAACGACTATATATTTTCGAAACACTGTTGTTATTTAGAACTATAAAAGAACGGAAGTTCTACAAGGATCCACTGGTATTTCGATATTGTGATTCCCTCTAACCTAATGAGTGGTGTTGTACAATGGTTGAGATACTGAACTGGCACTCAGAAGACAGTGGTACAAATCGTCTGATTTACATTCTTCATGGTTTTCCTAAATCACTTAAGGCAGTCGTGAAAGTGGTTGCTTTGGATAGTACACGGACGATATCGCTTCGCATCCTTCCTGAATTCAAACTTCTGCCCCTTCTAGTCTATAATGACGTCGATGGGACAATTAATGTCTAATCTCCCTTCCTCCGGTTTCAGGCCCCAAGCCGGTTGAAAAGTTGCAAGAAGATACCAAAGTGATAATTGTGGTGCTCCGTATGAAGTTGTGAAAAAACATAACCGTGCCTGAACCAGACGACACCGACAAGGTTCGCCTGTTATCACTATTAGATAGTCTAAAATCTGTGCCACAACATGTGACGCTGGATGCTAAATATGAAACGATGCCAGTTTTGAAGAAGCAACTGAAGATAAAGTAATACAAGTTGATGTTCATTGTGAGTGAAAAATAATGCTTTGTATAAGAACCTGCAGTTGCTAGCGCTCCACCATTATATGGCTAATTTAAATATAATAGAGTAGCAGTTATTTTGATATAGTCAATTTCAATATTCAAATAATGGTTTCGCAGGTTTTACAGTACGCACAAACAGAAGTATTTCAACGACATTCCATTATCATGGTATTTTTCCATCTTTAAATTCAACGTTTTCTAGTATCCACAAGTGTTGGAGTAAAGTGTTCAATCGGTCCATATTGCAGTAAAGTCTCCTACTAAACAACAGTATTTTCTCGCCAAAGACAGTAAACAATCATCCTTTCAATTAAAATTAAAAAACGCCAGACGCGCTAAATTTAATTCACGTCGATTCATTCAGTACGAGTAACAGGAATGCTGGCAACAATTTACTGTGTATTCCAAGTAAAATTTTGAGAGTGTATTGCAATCATTTTTACCAATCAACTTCGCACCGATTCAGAATCGGTCGGTATTCGCTACGTATCACACTGCGGAGCTAAACGGTATTGGCCTTATTTTTTTACAATAAAAATACGTGTTGTTACACTGGCGCAGTATTAACTGAAGCGAGAAACTAGATAGTGCATTGCTAACAGCATCTCTTTCGGTAAAATAATAATAGTGCCACAAACTGAAAGCTTGTTTTATATCTAATGCCTTCTGCGGTTTGAAAAATAATACCGTATGAAGGTTACTGGACATTGTTTTGTAAAGAGGAGCTCCTGTACACATATTCCATGCTTCCCAGTTAAACGTTTGGCTCTTGAACTCTTAAGACGGCCGTAGTACATTTCAGTCAGGCGCACATGCCTCTTTGAAGCTTTATAAACAAGTACCAAGTTCAAAATGGTTCAAATGTCTCTGAGCACTATGGGACATAACATCTGTGGTCATCAGTCCCCTAGAACTTAGAACTACTTAAACCTAACTAACCTAAGGACATCACACACATCCATGCCCGAGGTAGGATTCGAACCTGCGACCGTAGCAGTCGCGCGGTTCCGGACTGCGCGCCTAGAACCGCTAGACCACCGCGGCCGGCGAGGAGAAGGGATCGGTTGGTAGGGCATTTTCTGTGGCATCAGCGGATCACCAATTTAGTATTGGAGGGCAGCGTAGAGGGAGACCAAGAGATGAATACACTAAACAGATTCAGAAGGATGTAGGCTGCAGTAGGTACTGGGAGAGGAAGAAGCTTGCACAGGATAGAGTAGCATGGGGAGTTGCATCAAACCAGTCTCTGGACTGAAGACGACAACGACAACGTCGTTACCCTACATCGTTTCAAGCATATGCCAGGATGGTTCCTTTGAAAGGGCATGGCCGATTTCCTTTCCCGTCCTTACGTCATCTGATGGGACTGATGACCTCGCTGTCTGGTCCCCTTCCCCCAGACCAACCAACCAACAAGTCTGCGCATCCGAGAGGAGCTCACAAAACTTCATTGGACCGTTATTCGCCAGCTACCCTACTCTCAGATCTCTCACCTTCCGACTCCCATCTGTTTCGCCAATGAAGGATGCACGCAACGGGAAGCAGCACATGGATGAGAAGATTACTGTGGCAGCAAGAGTTTGGCTCCAACGTCGACCAATAGAGTGGTACGATGTGACTATACAGGTGCTCCCTTTAAGAGGCCGTAAGGCTGTCACATTGGACGGAGGTTATATTCAAAAATAAGCAATGGGAGACAATATGGTGTATTGGAGTCCCGAATAAATCCAATCTTCTTTCAGAAAAAAATATGTTGCACGACTTATTGAACGCCCCCCGTTCTCGAGGCGTATAATATATTTATTATTGCTTGCTACTGTAGTGTTATCTTGAAGCTGTGAGAAAGGAGGACAGGCGTCCCAAGGCGCGGAAGCAGAGACGATGCTGAGGGCTGACGAAACTAGGAGAGATATTGTTACGTGAAGTAAACAGTATGGTGAGAGCCTTGCGAAAATGCAGACGCCCCCAGACGCGGTCCCCGTACGTTAGTTACTCTTCAAGGAATTAACATGTGACTTCGTATGTCGTCTAGACGCTGTAGTAGGTTGCCACCGCAGAACTTTGTAACCAACAGGCACGTACTAGTGTATAGAGCCAGCTTGATACCAGCCCTGAAAACAGCAACGCCAGTAGACTCACAATGGGTAGAAAGAGAGCGAAAATACCAAAAACTGTTGACCCAGCAGTCCCTACTCCGGGGAGCCCGAGGGAAGGGTCCAAATGACGTATAACAATAATGTTGCAAGCCTTATTTGGCAGATCAGTTACGTTTAGCTTTCAGATGAACAATGTTGATACCAAATAAGTAGCTAATTAGTGCAACTGCATTAACATCCCCGCCTTAGGAGCAGCAGAGGGGACCTAACTTAACCATGATTGGCAGGCACCTGCAAGAGACCTACGGCATTGGCTGGGTGGCTTTAAGTGGGAAAAACAGTGCACCCATGTGACTCTTTAAAACCTCTAGATTCCGCATTTTGGTAGAGTTCTCCGTCAGACGATCTGGGCGCCGAATTCGCGTCCGTCGACTCCAGCCTCGGTCCAGCTCCGCGTATGTTTGCGCTCTCTCTCTCTCTCTCTCTCTCTCTCTCTCTCTCTCTCTCTCTCATAGAGTGCCTCAATGAACAGTGTCACATCCATTATGTCTTGTTTTGCAACTAAGTTGTTGCCTTAACATGCTGCTAGTGTTTGCTGCTGTGGTTAGCATCGACTCCTGGGACTTCTGCACTGGGCCGGCCGGGGTGGCCAAGCGGTTAAAGGCGCTACAGTTTGGAACCGCGTGACCGCTACGGTCGCAGGTTCGAATCCTGCCTCGGGCATGGATGTGTGTGATGTCCTTAGGTTAGTTAGGTTTAAGTAGTTCTAAGTTCTAGGGGACTGATGACCTTAGAAGTTAAGTCCCATAGTGCTCAGAGCCATTTGAACCATTTGAACTTCTGCACTGGCTTCTGTTGTATCAGTGTTATTCATGCTTTTTCTAACCCTATAAGTAGCCTCCAGTGCATTAGTTAGTCCTGTCTGGAATAAACAACTATTTCAAAACCCTGTTTGTCCAAGGGTCTCCACAACGGGTTCCCTACCGAGTCTCACCACCTGCATTTCTAGTACATGCCTGTACCAGTGTTGGCTCAGAAAGAAGAAACAATCAAATGCCTTCACTGTGAATTGTCCTTCTGCCTTCTGCTCTGTACCGCTCGGGAGCGCAGTCTGACCAGTAACCCATTTTTCCCTCTCCCACCTATGTCAGGACACGACAGGCGTTCGGGAGTTAACCTTGTACGTCATCACCCCACCACTCTCCCATGGCCAGTCATATGACTAGGGTATCTATGAGCTGTACAATGTACACCTTCGATAAGGTCTCACAGTACTAAGCCACACATCCGTCTTTTTTTCCGGGACATACGGAGCTATGGAGAAACAAACAAACAAACACACACACATACACACACACACACACACACACACACACACACACACACACACACATCCATCGATCTTTATATAGAGGGCTAAGAGAGATCAAAATTATTTGCATTTTTTATGAAATGCCCAAGCCAGTTGTATCTGTCTGTAAGCAATGATAATGCAGTTGTAAGGAGGAGCTAGTTGTGGCTTGCAGCTGCGTCATGCAATATGGCCCCACGAGTCCGACAGTGCCTGTTAGGAGGAGAGTGGCTCCTCAGTGAGTGACGGTCGGCGCGGGAACTTTACTGGCCGCACGCCGGAATGCTTCCTGCCTAAATGGACGGTCGGGTTGCGCCGGGGTCCGGCCGTCCAGTGTCGGGTTACGGTCAGGGAGTGCTGTGTCACAGTCCGCCCGGTCTGCCACGCCACCATTCGCCGCGTGGGATATGCTCCGCGTGGGCGTCGTCTCGGCTCGCTAAGCTGGACGAGTCGTCGTGTACCACACTTACAAGGAGAGGGCCTGACACAGGGTCAAAAGATAAGGCTCATATTCGGCAGGCCATTTGAGTACAAGATAAAATGAAACACTGCAGTATACAGGGTGGTCCATTGATAGTGACCGGGCGAAATATCTCAAGAAATAAGCGTCAAGCAAAAAATCTACAAAGAACGAAACTTGTCTAGCTTGGCCGCCCGGAGTGGCCGTGCGGTTCTAGGCGCTACAGTCTGGAACCGAGCGACCACTACGGTCGCAGGTTCGAATCCTGCCTCGGGCATAGATGTGTGTGATGTCCTTAGGTTAGTTAGGTTTAATTAGTTCTAAGTTCTAGGCGATTGATGACCTCAGAAGTTAGGTCGCATACTGCTCAAAGCCATTTGAACCATCTGTCTAGCTTGAAGGGGGAAACCAGATGGCGCTATGGTTGGCCCGCTATGTGGCGCTGCCATAGGTCAAACGGATATCAACTGCGTTTTTTTTTAAATAGGAACCCCCATTTTTATTAAATATTCGTGTAGTACGTAAAGAAATATGAATGTTTTAGTTGGACCACTTTTTTCGCTTTGTGATAGATTGCACTGTAATAGTCACAAGCATATGGCTCACAGGTTTAGACGAACAGTTGGTAACAGGTAGGTTTTTTAAATTAAAATACAGAACGTAGGTACGTTTGAACATTTCATTGCGGTTGTTCCTATGTGAGACATGTACCTTGGTGAACTTATCATTTCTGAGAACGCATGCTGTTACTGCGTGATTACCTGTAAGTATCACATTAATGCAATGAATGCTCAAAATGATGTCCGTCAAACTCAATGCATTTGGAAATACGTGTAACGACATTCCTGCATTTACAATGCGCCGACGCATGTTGTCAGGCGTTGTCGGTGGATCACGATAGCAAATATTCTTCAACTTTCCCACAGAAAGAAATCCGGAGACGTCAGCTCCGGTGAACGTGCGGGCCATCATATCCACCTGTCATGAAATATGCTATTCAATACCGCTTCAATCGCACTTGAACATTCTTGAGAATGCTTGTAGCGTTATAAACAAAGACATCCAACCATCTCAGTAATCTGACGATCTAACTTGCCAACTGAACAGAATTTGGCACGACATCCCTCGAGACGACACCTGTCAATCAATGCTAAGTCGAATAACTGCTTGCATAAGGGCCGGAGGAGGACCAACATGTTATTGATTTGCTCAATTTGTGAAGTTCTTTCTTTTGAGTAAAACAATTTTTTCTGAAATTGTAATCTTTTTTTTTTCATCATATCAACCGATTTCCGTCCCATTCGGAAAAAACCTCTGTTGTGCGTTGTATGTTTCCTTTTTTCTCTAAGAGTGTATGATAACGAGTGGTGAATTTCCAACTGTCTGTCGATCTTGCCAAATATTAGTTTAGTGCACACCACTTTAGGGGCTCTTTTCTCAAAACAGGGACGGTATTGGCCAAATATACAGGGTGGTCCATTGGTAGTGACCGGGCCAAATATCTCACGAAATAAGCTGAAAGGTGGCTACACTGAATCACAGCGCCAAAAATCGCGCCAGAGAGAGTATTGTTCCGCCGCCTCCACTGGCAGTGCGTGTTGAGAGGTAGCGGCAGACAGTTCTTGCCGAGAGTTCTTGCCGAGAAGTTGTGGTGGACACAGCTTGTAGCTGAAGTGGGATGAGATGTGGTAGTGCAGAGTGTTGTTCCATGTTTTATGCAGTTAGTGATGGGAGAGATAGCAGATGTTGTTCCAATGGAGATATTGTAATGATCTGAGTGCTTTTCGTCAATATAAATTAAGGTAACTAACTACTGTTCTTATTTTCTTATTATTTGTGTGTCCTGAATAATGCTTCATTACAGGTTCAGTCAACAAAGCATCTGGCTTGTGTTCTTGTATTAGAGTGTAATTTTGGTTTTCTTGCACAGTTATAGTATTTCTAATTTTCCTTTATCACGTCAGTATAATTGATATTTAAAAATTCTTGTCTTATTGAAGAAGAACCGTGCCAGATGTGCGTTGAGTCATACTACCACATACAGAACAGTTACACTTGTGCCTTGTTGGATTCGTAGGTTTTATAGTTGCTGGGGACTTAATTAATTAATTGTGTTAATGAAAAGTTTCATTTCATTCTTTGTTGTGGTTCTATGCAGTCAGATAGCGTAACAATATTAGTCAGGGCCATCCGTTTACGAGACTTGCGTAATCGGACATACAGCTACTAAAATTATTTGCATTATCATTTTTCATTTTTATTAAGCCCCCATGCACGTGGCGACCCTGCCAGGATCGTCCCTTGGAATTCTTCTGATTGTAAAAATAGTAGACAGTAGTATTGTAGTAGTAATTTGTAGTCTAATAATTGTAGTCTATATTGCTTGTGTATATTTGGTAATTGGTATTCTTCTAATGGTATTTTTCAAAATTTATTTATTTTTTGTTGTCTTGTATACGCGTTTGACAATTTAGTGCAATTATTTCAATTGTTCGATTAATCGTGTTTGAGGGAAACATTTCGTGTGAATGGTATTGTTGGAGAGAAGGAGTCATTGTGTGTAATTTTCATATAGTGACGAGTTTTGTATATTTTGTAAATGATTACGCGATCAATGAAAAAGGCAAAAATGATGAATAGTGAGAATAACGAAATTGTTGACATGGCGAACTCGCCAACACAGGACAACAGTATGATGGATAATGAAGTGGAAAACAATGTAATAAGTCGGGAAAATAGTCCGGAACCAGTTCAAGGTTTTTCTCAATCCGAAAATTCACAGAATACGAGAGTAACGATAGAAGATTCTGGAACAGTATCGAACACAGATAGCTTTACAGCTATGACGAGGGAAACTGGTTTTGTGGGAAATGTTAGGGGCGAAAAGAATTTCGAACCGGCTGATATGGAGCAGTTGATGGGTGCTATATTAAATCTGGGAGCACGAATGGAAACACAGTTTAGATCTGAATTAAAAACACAGATGGGAACTTTGCGATCTGAATTTAAAACAGAGATAGGAACAATTAAAACCGAGATGGGAACTTTGGGGTCTGAATTAAAAACAGATAGGGAAACAATGGAAACACGGTTAGACTCATTGGGATCACAGTTAGGATCTGAATTTAAAACAGAGATTGGAACTTTGGAAACACGGTTAGACTCACGAATAGGGACATGTTTCAAAAATATGAAAGATGAATTAAAGAAAGAAATCAAAGAAGAAGTACAACCGATTTTGAATTCTCACAATAATAGATTAATGGCAGTAGAGATTAGACAAAGGGAACAGGATAGAGAACAGGAGGAAAGAGATCACGTGATAGTACAGAAATTTTCAGAGTTAAATTTACAACGTGCAAAAGATAAGGAAGAAATATTTGAGAGAATCGAGGATTCCGTACCAAATGACAGATTAAATAACCTAACACAACAATGTGAACAGTTAACTACTAAATGCGTTAATACTGAAACGCGAGTCGCGACACTTACGGAAGACGTAAATAAACAGAAGGAACAAATAGGTGACTTATCGGAAAGAGTGGAGGAGATTTCAGATAAATTGACAAATCTTAGTTTAAATGGGGACAGAGATTCAGATGACACAGCTCCATTGCCATTTTCAGAAACCGAAGAGTACCAGAACATAAATAAGCATGTTGAAAATCAGGGAAAATTTAATGAACGCGTTAAAAGGGAAGTTGAGGCATTACGAAAGCAAGTGAAACAAACTGAAGGCGAAATCGTAGGAAAAGACAGCAGAAGGAATTTAGAATCACAGATAGCAGAGGGGTTTGAAGAAAGTAATTTGTTTCATTTACGGGATGCAACAAGAGAGCGCCAGGCGCGCGAACTTCACAATAATCGACATTGGGAGTGGGACAGACGCGGTAGGTCTTTGTCGCCACGAGGCGAAAACTTTGACTATAAACACTTTTTGACTGTTCGGAAATTTAAGATCTTCCGCAATTCTAAGAATGACATACATCCATGTTCATGGTTAGATCAATTTATGTACGCACTTCCACCAAATTTGCCACTAAGTCACAAACTGAAATTTATGTGCAGCTATTAAAGTCCTCAGGGGATTCACTACTCTAAGTGAATATGTGCCGTAGCGAGCATAGGGCCCCGAGCTGTAGTGGTGCTATTTCTCTTTTAGTTTTCTGTACCGCTGCCTACTCTTTTACTATTCTTTGCATCTATCGAAACAACTCTTTAACTATCAATCTATCTAGTGAGTAAGTAAACAATAAGCGGATATGACTGTTTTACCCAAGAGTGACTTTCGAAATTACCGTTTGGACTTACTGTATTTTCAGCAGCATTCATTCGTAGTTTAAACGAAATTTTACCTGTTTATCTTCGTGACAATATTACTTCATATGTTGACGACATTCTTATTGCTAAACATTCTTGGAGTGAGCACAACAAAATTTTGGATTCATTGTTACGTATCTTTGCAAGAGTTGGCATTACAGTAAACTTGGAAAAATCTGAATTTGGTCGTTCTCAGGTGAAATTTCTCGGTCACATTATTTCTACAGAAGGTATTCTTCCTGATCCAGAGAAATTAGACGCAATTCGTAATTATGCTGTTCCTACCACAAAACGTGATGTTCGTAGTTTCCTTGGTGTCTGTAATTTTCTTAGACGCTTTGTTAGATTGGACAATTTGGCCACACCTCATTTTTGCGATCTATCTGGAAAGTTCTTTTTAAACGAAAATCGGTCGACAACTCTGTTTGGTTAGTTTGTATTCCTGATGAGTGGGTTAATAAGCTGATTTGGTATACGCATTTCAGTTATGCACACTTTGGTCCCAGAAAATGCTTCCATAAATTACGAGAAAATTGCTACTTCAATAATATGGAAAAACGTATTCGATCTGTTCTTGCCAAATGCAAATTATGTCAAACGGCTAAGCCGCCGACAGTTTCTCACAGAGCACCGTTGTTTCCTATCATTCCAGCAAAATTAAAGGACATGGCTGCAGTTGATTTGTTCGGTCCAGTGGTTCGATCTACTAATGGTTTTGCGTACATTTTCGTAGCAGTGGAGTTGACATCAAAATATGTGTGTTTTACACCGTTACGCAAAGCAACAGCTCGTTCAGTATCTAACGCTTTCGTCAAACATTTTCTTAAAGAAGTGGGTCATGTTGATAAGGTTATATCAGATAATGGATCACAGTTTCGTTCTAAAATTTGGCTTCGTACTCTACAGCGTCGTAAAATTAAACCAATTTTCATTTCACTTTTTCACCCCCAATCTAACGCTTCAGAGAGATGGATGAAGGAAATCAATAAATTGTGTCGTCTTTATTGTCATCAGAATCACAGAACTTGGGATCAGTATCTTCATATTTTTCAAAACATTCTGAATGAACTCCCTAATGATTCAACTTCTTTACCGCCTATACTGATATTAAAAAATAAAGCACCGACAAATCGCATTTCTGAAATCGTTCCTTTTCCGCCTTCACGGAAACTGCGGCATTCTGAAGTTGTCAACCTGGCTCTACAAAATATTGCATCTGCGGCTGCTAGAAGAGAGAAATCAGCTAAGCGTCCTGGTCGTTTAAAAATCTTGTCAGTTGGTCAAAAAGTGTTAATTAAGTCTCATCGATTGTCTCACAAAGGAAAAGGCTTATGTCGCAAATTTTTTCTGCTTTATAACGGTCCATATAGAATTCGCAAAATTATTCATGATAACACTGTTGAAGTAGAAACTCTTAAATCTCGACGCTCTAAGGGAATACATCATATATCAAACGTTAAAATTTTTGTAGAATGACATACTTGGGAGAAACTAACTGCTACATGTAAACACGCAGAGAGTACAAGGATACCGCACTGTGTTTTGGCGGCGGCATATACTCAAAGCAACAGTGAAGTCTGCGCGCCGCACAGGGCAGTCGTTGACCGCAAACAATTGCTTTCTACGTCACGCGCCTACAGCTGATCGAGCGCTCAGTGCGAATGCACTGACAGCCGTAAACAAATACACAGTCTTTCTCCGAATAAAATCAGTATAAAGCTATAGTGACTTGATAAATTATGTTATTAACATTCAGTATTTTTCAGGATACGGTTCTATAAGGTATTTAAGAACTTCAGGTAAATTCTGTGCGTGTCCGACGTTGAGACGACTTGCTAGCGAGAAAATTTCAGGAAAAATGTCATTTCAAAGAAGAAAGTAATGAACTAAAAAGGTAATTATGAATTGAGTTTATTTTTCAGGTAACATATTTCCACTTAGGTACGTACTTTAGACGTAATTTGCTGCTCGCGATTACGTGATTCATACTTTGTGCTAATTACATGTTCTATGAAATTACTTGTGAAGCGACGTGCTTGCGTACGAACTGATTTTGACAATTTTTATTAATGTACTGGATTGTAACTTGTGTATATTATGCATCGCTTGGCTGCACTGCTTTTTTTCACTGATGTCATATTTTTAATTATGTGCCTGCTGTGCCTATTTATTTAAATTATAATTGTCACCTGATTAATTCTGCTGATGTGGTTAGGTATGTAAGTTATACTTTGTGATTTATCTGCTTGCGCCTTCATGTTTACTTATGTGCTTGCGCCTTCATGTTTACTTATTAAGATACGATGCTAATGACCTGTTTAGTACGTAAGATATATGTTTACTGCTATGCATATGGATTGCACATTTACACATTTCTGCTTGTTGTCATAACTATACTTTAATTTGGTATATAGCAATGCTGATGTACAGTGTACAAACATAGAGTTTAGGTTACACTATGGTACTATTTACAGATTGTTCGCTTGGCAGAGCCTCGTTGTAAGATTTGTGCTGCATCCAATTGTTGACATTCTGTTCACTACTGGTATATTTACTCGCTATTGCTTGTTTTGCTTACGCTCAGTGCTTTATATTTTAACATAAGAAAATGAACTGCAATAATTCGACGAGCGACTTTAGTACAAGAAACGTCATAGAAGTCACATGAGCTGGAGGTTTTATGAAAGCTGTATAAATTTATGCTAATAGGAAGGAAGCTAACGACATGACATACCAACACAGTTATTACACTGCATTTTTCGTGAGCAATTGAAAGAGGATGTGACACTTGACACAAGAAATACTCCACATGTTTGCTTCTGTTTGCCATAATTCTTGAAGTGGTGTACACACTGTGAAATATTATGATCATTCACACTCCGTAATCGTACTTAATTACTGAGGGTTATTCGAACTAAGTATGTTAGAGGTCATGTATGCATTCTTTGTTAATAATTCATAATGAGTAGAAGAATTTGGTCAGATGGATTACACAGAGGTTGTGTGTTGACAGTGTGTCTTCGGATTGTATGGGATGAGGAGGTTTGCATTAGGATTTTATCTGTACTTATTCGAGGAGACTGACTTGAGGAAAGAGTTGTTATGGAAGTGAAATGATATTGGTGCTAAGGTTTATATGTCGACGTATTGAAGAGGTATTATGGAGGTATTGAGATTGCATGAAGTTGATTGGAGTATGGGTATAAGAGGTAAAATAAGTGAGGTGCATATTTTTTTTTGTTGTTGGTCTATATGGAACAAGGAGGATGAAGATAGCAGACTAGAATACTAAAATAGAAGGAAGATTGTCTACACACACCTTGTTAAATCACTAAGCAGTATGTATTTTTTTTTTTTTGGAGAGAGGAAGTTGCATATCTTGGCACACTGACAGTTGTTCAACAACCGTACATTTTGATCTGGCTTGGCAAACATTGGTCTTGACATGATGACTATGACGTTGACTTAACTATTATTGACTGTTATACATTGCTGTCACTACTACTTGATACACATGATGAACATGAAATTTGACAGAAGTGGATTCAGCCAGTTAACACTATACAATTACACAGTAGTACTTAATGTGGATGAAAGATGAGTGAGTGTGTTTGGTGTGTTTTCCTTTCCTAATCCTAGCCACCTATCTCCTAAATATTATTTTATTTGTTTGTAGTGGCTTGCACTGACACCCAAAAATATTAACTGATGTTTGTGTACTTGTAATAGTAATATAACAATTATCTGATATCATTTGTGTGTTTGTTATGATTTGTATGTTTAGTGTAAAAGCATTTGTATGTGCATTCAAACTATTGTTCATGCTTGAACTGTCTAAATAGTGACTGATTATGGACTGTACTTGTACTTTTTCTACATGATTGGTGCCACTAGGACATGTTTAATTTGTGAGGAGGAACAGTGTGATCAGTGATAGTTGTTTAATGTCATTTGTCGGTGTCTGCACCTACTCAACATTGCTGGGTGCCACTGATGAACTGATTCTACTGAGATGATGTCACCTGTTGCTGTTTGCACCTGTTCCACAATGCTGGGTGCCACTGATGGAACTGCTTCTACTGACATAATGTCACTTGATGGTGTCTGCACCTACTCAACATTGCTGGGTGCCATTGATGGACTGCTTCTACTGAAATGATGTCACCTGTTGGAGTCTGCACCTGTTCCACAATGCTGGGTGCCTCTGATGGACTGCTTCTACTGAAATGAAGTCACTTCTTGGTGTCTGCACCTGCTCAACATCGCTGGGTGCCACTGATGGACTGATTCTACTGAGATGATGTCACCTGTTGCTGTTTGCACCTACTCAACATTGCTGGGTGCCACTGATGGACTGCTTCTACTGAAATGGTGTCACTTGCTGCTGTAGCACCTGTTCAACATTGCTGGGTGCCATTGATGGACTGCTTCTACTAAAATGGTGTCACCTGTTGGATTCTGCACCTGTTCCACAATGCTGGGTGCCACTGATGGACTGCTTCTACTGAAATGAAGTCACTTCTTGGTGTCTGCACCTGCTCAACATTGCTGGGTGCCACTGATGAACTGATTCTACTGAGATGATGTCACCTGTTGCTGTTTGCACCTACTCAACATTGCTGGGTGCCATTGATGGACTGCATCTATTGAAATAATGTCACCTGTTGGAGTCTGCACCTGTTCAACATTGCTGGGTGCCACTGATGGATTGCTTCTACTGAAATGGTGTCACCTGTTGGAGTCTGAACCTACTCCACAATGCTGGGTGCCACTGATGGACTGCTTCTACTGAGATGATGTCACTTGTTGCTGTCAGCACCTATTCAACAGTGCTGGGTGCTACTGCTGGAACTGTGAACTACTTGTTGTGAATATTTGTATTAACTGATTTTTTGTGTATTACTGTTTGTGAAAAGTTATAAGACTCTTACCTGCTCATATTCGTCATTGCTGACGTTATCGATTGAATTGTTTAACCACATGATATTTCTGTAAACTATTATGTAAAGTCACATGTATGAAAGAATTTTATATATTAGGCTATTGAAAGGTCAGTGCAAAGCCAAAATTTTATCTAGTTATATGATATTTACGTATTAATATGATCCTTTATTTTTGTCTGTATTTTTTTTGACGAATTTGGTGGTATTTTCACCACCAATGCTGGCAAAAATACCATCAAATTCTAGCCCGTGGAGGAAGGGCATATGAAAGGTGGCTACACTGAATCACAGCGCCAAAAATCGCGCCAGAGAGAGTATTGTTCCGCCGCCTCCACTGGCAGTGCGTGTTGAGAGGTAGCGGCAGACAGTTCTTGCCGAGAGTTCTTGCCGAGAGTTCTTGCCGAGAAGTTGTGGTGGACACAGCTTGTAGCTGAAGTGGGATGAGATGTGGTAGTGCAGAGTGTTGTTCCATGTTTTATGCAGTTAGTGATGGGAGAGATAGCAGATGTTGTTCCAATGGAGATATTGTAATGATCTGAGTGCTTTTCGTCAATATAAATTAAGGTAACTAACTACTGTTCTTATTTTCTTATTATTTGTGTGTCCTGAATAATGCTTCATTACAGGTTCAGTCAACAAAGCATCTGGCTTGTGTTCTTGTATTAGAGTGTAATTTTGGTTTTCTTGCACAGTTATAGTATTTCTAATTTTCCTTTATCACGTCAGTATAATTGATATTTAAAAATTCTTGTCTTATTGAAGAAGAACCGTGCCAGATGTGCGTTGAGTCATACTACCACATACAGAACAGTTACACTTGTGCCTTGTTGGATTCGTAGGTTTTATAGTTGCTGGGGACTTAATTAATTAATTGTGTTAATGAAAAGTTTCATTTCATTCTTTGTTGTGGTTCTATGCAGTCAGATAGCGTAACAATATTAGTCAGGGCCATCCGTTTACGAGACTTGCGTAATCGGACATACAGCTACTAAAATTATTTGCATTATCATTTTTCATTTTTATTAAGCCCCCATGCAAAGCATCAAACGAAAAAACTACAAAGAACGAAACTCGTCTAGCTTGAAGGGGAAACCAGATATCAACTGCGTTTTTTTTTAATGGGAACCCCCATTTTTTTATCACATATTCGTGTAGTACCATATACCTCAGGAGGACATACAACAACTCTAGCAATCAATTCGAAGCCGAATGTTCGGATAAGGGGCAGTGGAGGACCAACACAACACTGACTTGCCAAATTTGTGATGCTCTTTCTCTTGAATAAATTATAAAACTTATCTGAAAAGATAATCATTTCTTTGTCTGTACATGCACATCACATCTACTGATTCCTACCTTTGGCATAATACCTTCGTGGTGTGTCTTTTTTCTTCTTGGCCTGAATATGGGGTCTACATTCAGCTCAGACCAACAGCTCTTTATTACCGAGGCTGTAGGTTGACGTTGGCTACAGGTTGACGTTGGTAGTCCGCATGGCAGTTGTGAGTTGCAAGAAGCTATTGGCGATATTTACGATTTATGCTAAGGCCGCAGCAGTAGGCGTTGGACTACATGGAGATTATACTTCGGCGATTACGAAATTGACCGTTATTAGCATACTGAAACCCGTTTGCCTCGGAACGTGTGGATGGTAAACAAATACATCCTTCAGCTTTGCATATCTGCAGATAGTGTATGCTCTTGTGGCCCAGATCGGTTGTCGGTTCTGTCCGCTCATCTGAGTGTTGAAGTAAATGGTTGTTGAGATAATGTAATTTGGAATAGTTCCCAAGGCCTCCATTCAGGAACTGCTCGTGGGATCGAGGTAGGGATACACTAGACGAATATCAGAATACAAGAGGCCTCGACGAAGCAAGTGAAGTCAGCAGCAGTCAAAACAATTTGTTAGGAATTATATTCTTGCAAAATGTAACGACCGCTGTAGATGAAGAAATACCCATAGGAGTTATGAGAAGCCAGAGATCTAGACTAAGTGATTCCTAATGAGCCCGGTTGTGGTGCTGGTACGCCGTCATTCTCAGGATGCAGAACCACCGTTGTCGTATCAGGAATGTTTTCCTGATGAACGATGGGCAGCTCGCACTCAGAGAGAGAAAACTATTTCGTGTCAGAAAGACTACCAGCGGGCTCGATAAAGTACCGTTGGACAGAAAAAATCATTAATGCGCTGATTATAGTAATATGCTGTATAGGTCAAGTGAGTAATTTATTTTATTTTATTATTTATTTATGACTGAGTGTAGATACTGAATGCCAGAGTGCAAGATGTTTCAGAAACACTAAGTGGTAATTGCTATACAAAATGGCACATTTGCTCAAGGAGATTCAACCTTGATATTTAGTTTTAATCTGTTACGTAGTGTGGTCTTAGTAAAGTTTATTCTAGCTGTAGAAAATTTATTCAAGGTCCGTAAGGTTTCTAGCTTATTTTTGTTTATTTAATGAAAGTGATGTGTCGTACTTCACGTTTATACAATGGACATTATCGAAAGAGAAGCGCCGGCCGGTGTGGCCGAGTGGTTCTAGGCGCTTCAGTATGGAACCGCGCGACCGCTACGGTCGCAGGTTCGAATCCTGCCTCCGGCATGGATGTGTGTGATGTCCTTAGGTTAGTTTGGTTTAAGTAGTTCTAAGTCTAGGGGACTGATGACCTCAGATGTTGAGTCCCGTAGTGCTTAGAACCATTTGAACCATTTTTGAAAGAAAAGCCCTCAGTAGTCGAAATGCTACACCACAGAGGTTCTGAGTGCAAGCAGTGTGATCTACGGTTGTCAACAGCACTGGCATTGCCAGCAGCGTCCGCAGCTCGTGGTCTAGTGGCTAATGGCTGGATCACAAGGTCCCAGGTTCGATTCCCATCCGGTTTGAGGATTTTTCTGCCCGGGGACTGGGTGTTTGTGTTATCCTCATCATATCATCATCATCATCATCATCATTCGTGTCAGTGGCTAGACTGGATTGTGAAAAAATTGGACTGTGTTACAATTGGGTCTTTGTTCGGGCACTGATGACCGCACAGTTGAGCGCCCCAAAAAACCAAACGTCATCATCATCATTATTACCAGGAGCAATCAGTGAGAAGTAAGTGAGGGAATCGTCTGTTGGTTACGCTGCTGAGCGGTCTGGAAGTAACTAACAGAACACTGAGACGCAAAAGCAGAGGATGCTGCTTTTTGGAAAGTTGATTTGGTAAAGATTGGTTTGAGATGTGTGAAGATTTTCAGGTAATGTTGTCGCTGCATTCCTTGTTCGCTCGTAATTTATGATGAGTTTGTGAAAGGCAAATTTTAGGTGAGTTTTCTTCATTGGTTTGAGACAGTTTGATTTTCGCGACTAATGTATGCAAAATCATCTCACACATGGTTTGCTCTAAGAGTTATATATTTACCAGTCTATTATCACACTGTTAACTAATTTCATGGGAGAATCACATTTTTATATAAGAAGTGATATCTCTAAAGAAGATTGTAATTGTTAGGGAATGGGGTCCATAATACTGTTTTAAACGCTAGTCGCCTTGTTAGTCATTTAATAAGCCGAGTTTCTACCACAGTGTGCTCGTGAAATTTTTATTTTCTAATTGTGTGTTGCTCCACTGCACTTCGTGAAAAGCAGTTGGTCAAAGCAATGTATGATGCGTGTCAGCATAAATGTTTTTCCTTGCATTACACTTAGGGAAGGCTTTTATTTTATTCAGCTGATTTGCTGCTGCGCTACATTTTTATTTTCACCGCTTTCGTGCTGTACCGGGTTTCCGTTGCCACAAGATAAGTCATCAAAAAATTTTAGGGCCAGTTTAGCATTACAATCTGGGGACACCAAGATATTTTACAATTAAGCTTTGAATATCGAAACTGTTGTCAAGTTCAGTTTAGTTAAAATTTAGTTCAGATTTCATTTCTTTGTCAGACATTCTTGTTCTTAAAGTGCAATGTTCCATTTTTGGGTTTTTTGGGTGAATCGTGTAATGTTTGGAACTTTATTTAGTCAGTTTGTGATCATTAATTTACGGGGCATATTTACAGAAGCACTTGTTGTTGTTGTAGTTGTGGTCTTCAGTCCAGAGACTGGTTTGATGCAGCTCTCCATGCTACTCTGTCCTGTGCAATCTTCTTCATCTCCCAGTACCTGCTGCAACCTACATCCTTCTGAATCTGTTTAGTGTATTCATCTCTTGGTCTCCGTCTACGATTTTCACCCTCCGCGCTGCCCTCCAACACTAAATTGGCGATCCCTTGATGCCTTTGAATAAGTCGTACCAACCGATCCCTTCTTCTAGTCAAGTTCTGCCACACATTTCTCTTCTTCCCAATTCTGTTCAATACCGCTCATTAGTTATGTGATCTACCCATCTAATCTTCAGCAACCTTCTGTTGAGCCACATTTCGAAAGCTTCTAGTCTCTTTTTGTCTAAACTATTTATCGTCCACGTTTCACTTCCGTACAGGGCTACACTCCATACAAATACTTTCAGAACAGACTTCCTGACACTTAAATCTAAACTCAATGTTAACAAATTTCTCTTCTTCAGAAACGCTTTCCTTGCCATTGCCAGTCTACATTTTATATCCTCTCTACTTTGACCATCATCAGTTATTTTGCTCCCCAAATAGCAAAACTCATTTACTACTTTAAGCGTCTCATTTCCTAATCTAATACCCTCAGCATCACCCGACTTAATTCGACTACATTCCATTATCCTCGTTATGCTTTTGTTGATGTTCACCTTATATCGTCCTTTCAAGACACTGTCCATTCTGTTCAGCTGCACTTCCAGGTCCTTTGCAGCATAGAGGAAATTTATTTTTGAACATTCTATCTGTTATGTAGGATTTTTATTCTGTTTGATTTGTGTGTTGGATGTGCAAAACACGTATTGCGACTGCACGCATTGTAGCGTTGTTTGTGGCAGTGCACAGTACTGAATTTCGCAGGACAGCTTATTTAGTACACACTTTTAAGTTTCCCAATTATTTTCCGTAAAATTTAACTGCAATACACTCATCGAGTTTGAGGTCGATTTGGCGACTCTTCCAGATAACGTTTATATAATCGCTCCACTTGCAGGTTAACATTCAACACAGGTATACACGAAAGTTTAAGAATAGGAAACAAGTATAGTTTGCTAGATCAGCATATGAGAACAACATAAAAACAATAACAGCTATCACTGAGTAATATCTGAAGGCATGCAAGCTTAAATATTTGTATAGTTGCAATTTCTGTTATACACTACTGGCCATTAAAATTGCTACACAAAGAACAAATGCAGATGATAAACGCGCATTTATTGGGCAAATATATTATACGAGAACTGACATATGATTACGTTATCCTGCTGAAATGTAGGGTCTCGCAGGGATCGAATGAAGGGTAGAGCCACGGGTCGTAACACACGTGTAATGTAACGTCCACTGTTCAAAGTGCCGTCAATGCGAACAAGAGGTAACCGATACGTGTAACCAATGGCACCCCATACCACCACGCCGGGTGGTACGCTAGTATGGCGCTGACGAATACACGCTTCCAATGTGCGTTCACCGCGATGGCGCCAAAACGGATGCTACCATCATGATGCTGCAAACAGAACCTGGATTCATCCGAAAAAATGACGTTTTGCCATTCGTGCACCCAGGTTCGTCGTTGACTACACCATCGCAGGAGCTTCTGTCTGTGATGCAGCGTCAAGAGTAACCGCAGTCACGGTCTCCGAGCTCATAGTCCATGCTGCAGCAAACGTGGTCTAACTGTTCGTGCAGATGGTTGTTGTCTTGCAAACGTCCCCGTCTGTTGACTCAGCGATCGAGAAGTGGCTACACGATCCGCTACAGCCATGCGGATAAGATGCCCGTCATCTCGACTGCTAGTGATTCGAGGCCGTTGGGATCCAGCACGGCGTTCCGTATTACCCTCCTGACCCCACCGATTCCATATTCTGCTAACAGTGATTGGATCTCGACTAACGCGAGCAGCAATGTCGCAATATGATAAACCGCAATCGCGATAGGCTACAACCCGACCTTTATCAAATTTGGAAACGTGATGGTACGCATTTCTCCTCCTTACACGAGGCATCACAACAACGTTTCACCAGGCTGTTTGTGTATGACATATCGGTTGGAAACTTTCCTCATGCCAGCGCGATGTAGGTGTCACCACCGGCGCCAACCTTGTGTGAATGCTCTGAAAAGCTAATCATTTGCATATCACAGCATCTTCCTCCTGTCGGTTAAATTTCGCGTCTGTAGCACGTCATCGTCGTGGTGTAGCAATTTTAATGGCCAGTAGTGTATAATCCCATTGGGTAACGAGATTACAGGTTTAATCTGTTCGCAAAATAAAAACAAAGGCCGTCCGAACAGGCCTTGCCGGCCCAACGCTACCGACCGGCGACAGTGCCACCCTCAGCCCCTAGGCGTCAGCAGACTGTAACGCCGGAAATGCATATCCTCCTATTTCCATTTATTGTACTATAAATTAGTTTTCCTTATTTTTGTTACCTGAATATATAACATTTCTGTGTCTTTGTATATTGTAATTGTTTTACTATTTGTATATGTATATTTATGCATTTGTGTCGAAGTATAATTGGTTTGTTTCGTAAATATTATTTGTATTTTTACGCTGGGTCTTGCCTAGGGAAAACTGCTATCGAACGATTACATCGATAGGTCGTGTGAAGAATCAAAGAGTTAGGATCTTTGGTAGTGTTAACTCTGTCGCGTGGAGCGCGGGCTGAGAGAGAATGAGTCTGGCTGGAGTAGCGAGTGGAGCAGGTGTGTTGTGTGAAGCTCCCGCGAGTTGCCGCGCTTTCGGTGTTTGGCAGCATGTAAATGCGCTCGACTTGCGATGATAGTTCCTGACATGGTGTCGCGGACGGGAAGCATTAGCTGGCGCACATCAAGAGCCCGTTTCGTCTGGTGACCGTGTCGAGAAGAAGGCGCGCCAACATCCAGCTTCTGCAACAGCGACGGCCGACAATAAGTGACTGTCGCCACCTCCTCGATCGACGGCTTCAAACCTTCAATCAACCAACAAGGAAGACTGGAAGCACGTAAAGTTTTAGAACTGTATGGCAGACCTCAGCTTTTCAAACTTTTAAAATCGTTGCATCACAAAATTACAGCAACTTAGCATGAACCTCTGTTGCTCATTGTCCCAATTGCATTACCAAGCAGGGTCCCTTCCTTTTCCGGAATGAACCCGAGTGTCGTTGAAATTCAAACGCCAGCACTAAAGTAACATTATCCTATTTCACTGCTTTAATTTCAACGTTCAGTTAAGGTATTCATAGCTGGCTACAATATTCAGATTACACAAGCACAAATTAAGAGTGCGAGTTTTGTTACCGTATTTTAGCTTACCTGTGACTGCAGCTCAGCTTGGTACGTACTAAATTTTACTATTGTTAATTGTTCAGAATCATTTAATTCAAGTTCAAAGTTAAATCTCTTATTTCTAAATTGCGTAGATTCAAGTAGCTTTTGAAATGATTGTTGAGGTAGTCCAAGACTAACCGTATTTTACTGAATTTCGATGTGCTTCAGAAAGAAAGCCCACTATTAACTTCAATCACTAAATTGACTTTCGATTTTCCGGTTTTATTAATTCTTTTGCTATATTAAGTCAGAGTGTAGCGAAATTTACTACTTCTGACAAACTTTCAGTTTTCACACTACACGTGTCAACCTTCAGTTGCCACGCTTTTAGTGCTAATTATATGTGTAATAACCTTTCATTTTCAGTTACAACAGTAATTGTCCTTAGGACTGGCGACCGTAATTTCCCCCAAATCTCAAATATCTAATTACCGCTAGTGGATTGTTAACGTAACGGCCGCACATTTACTTTATTTATTAACTTTACCTCTTTTCAAAATTAATTTCCACCAGTTTCATTTGCATTTTTCCTTTCATTTAGATGTAACCCTTTCCTCCCTCTTTACCGACAGATTAACTTCGGTGACGATTGCTTTTCCCAAATTTCCATTAGGTACACGCGATTTAATTTTTCACTGTCATTAAGGTCGGTAAGTGAGGGGGTGGTTACAAGACGTTGGTCCGCACACAACTCTCCCGCCCGTTGTCAGTCTTCGTGACACGTGCCGCTACTTCTCAATTGGCCTCAATAGAACTGAATGCATTCCGCTTGTTAACAGCACTCTACAGACCCGTATGATGAGCAATCCAAGTGCTAGCCAATCCCGACAGCACGTAGCTTCCACGATCTGATGGCAACCGGTGTTAGAACTGAGGTAACGTCACTAGAAATCAGCATAAGTAAATGAATAAACGTCCCTGTGGACTCTAATCTTGCTGTAAACAAGCACACTTCCTGTGCGAGGAGGCTGTACGACTCTGCAAGGCCGAGCGAGCCGCATGTCTCTCCATATTTGGTCAATTTGTATGGGGTTTATGAGGGCATCCATGGCGTTACGTATGATCCCATCGATTCCGTATTCGTACGACAACAGTTGGTTCCCAAACTACGCGAGAAGCAATATCTGTCGAGTCAAGAACACTGAACATCACAGGTCTGTTACGAGTTTCTTGTGTGAGTCGCAATGTGGACGTTTTGCCGTGCCGCTATACGCGACTCAGGATTCCCCACCGCTCTCTCTGCTCGCGGCGTCCCAGCTGCCGTTCGCAGCTGCACACTCGCCGGGGTCCGCCGTAAGTCCTTTATCACCCACTGAAACAGCCGTCGCCGTTTTATGGGGGCAGCGCCTCTCGTACGGCGGCGTAGCTTCTGGCTACTTTACGGCGACACATGCCAGCCAAAAGTTTTAACAGTTGGGAGACTGGAATGTGGCCTGCCCGTGTTACTGACCAGCAATCCATAAACGCAGTCGAAAAATCGCGATGGGGCTGGCGTTAGCTCGTTATTTATTCCAAGAACAACATAAAAGGAAATTAGGGCAGACGCTGCAGTGGATACGACCGCGAATGCCTGCCGACTGTAGCCCGTCAGTCTTCTACACGGATCCCATTCCATCACTCACAGAGCTATAGAGCCATCACATTTCTACAGGCGCTTAATGGCGCACTGAGAACAGCGTTTTATGAAACAGAACATTTAAAATTTAGGTACATAACTGAGCTCATATAGGAGTATTTCAAGCAACGATGTTTTATTTTTCGAGTGCGTGTGTGAAATGAGGTAATATTTATGATATTTGGAGGGCAGCGTGGAGGTAAAAATCGTAGAGGGAGACCAAGAAATGAATACACTAAGCAGATTCAGAAGGATGTAGGCTGCAGTAGGTACTGGGAGATGAAGAAGCTTGCACAGGATAGAGTAGCATGGAGAGCTGCATCAAACCAGTCTCGGGACTGAAGACCACAACAACAACAACAACAACAACATTTGGAAAACAAGACAAGCATTTATTCAGGTATGTTATTTATTTATTTATCGTGTGAAAAGTATAGAAATATCAAAAAAATATGTAAGTATTGAAATAATTTTTCATAAAACGAGACCAAAAATTGGACACTTCAAGTGCATTTGGTCTTGCATGGTGTAGGTGGTTGGTGATGAGGGACACTGAGGGAAATGGCTGTTAGTCTGCTCAACGCCACACTGGCGAAGAACTGAGTCCACAGAGAAACCCAAGTCCGCAGATTGGTCTTGCATCTCGTTGTGTTTGTAATCTATTGAGGGACCTCCATGTCGACCACTTCTCCGAATGTCCAAGGGGGAGTTCTTCCTTTGGAGCTATCCATTCTCCCGCCATCGCGAGATCCTTGTCACATGTGGATTCTCGATTAGAGCCTCATTAGTTGTCAAGAAGCTCTTTGTGATTTTAGCCTAGGATGTGCGGGCTGACGACCATATAGTGGGTGGGCTTCCTTCGTTGTGGCCTTACTTTTCTCATATCCCGCAACTACCTCGCGTATGATTTCAGGAGGAGCTATACCAGCGAGACAATGGAGTTTGTCCACAGGAGTAGGTCTTAAGCAACCAGTGATAATCCGGCAAGAATCATTCAGAGCTACATCTATGTTCCTGGCATGACTGGACTTGTACCATACCGAACATGCATATTCAGCAGTGGAATAACATAGAGCAAGCGCGCTTGAGCGCACAGTGCATGGATTAGCACCCCATCATGTACCTGTCAATTTTCGCACTATGTTATTTCTGGCAGCCACTTTCTGTTTTGTGTTTAGGCAATGCTTTTTATATATTAGCGCGCGGTCCAGAGTTAGTCCAAGATATTTGGGAGTAGGATTATGTTCGAATACGATGCCTCCCCAGATCTATTTGCCTGTTTATTCTTCAGGTGGAAAGCGCAGGTCTGAGTCTTGGCAGCATTAGGTTTCAAGTAATTCCTATGATAGTAAACAGTGAATTCTTCCAAAGATTTTGATAGCGTATCTTATACTGTCTCAAAACAATTAGCCTGCGTAGTGATAGCGCAGTCATCAGCATAAATAAAGCTTCGAGTTGCTTCAGGTATAGGTTGAACTTTGGTTTAGATGCTGAATAATATCGGCGCAAGCACGCTGCATTGTGCTAGCCCATTTCTCTGAGTTCTCCATCTACTTTTCTTACCCTGAAATTCCACAAAAAAAATCTGCGGTTCTGGAGACGGTTTCTAATATTGCATGTGAGCGTGAAGTCTTATACCATAAACTTTATTCAGAAGGAGCCGATGGTTGATTGTATCGTAAGCCGCGGATAGATCGATAAAGACAGCACCTGTAATGAGCCGTTTCTCATATCCATCTTCGATATGTTGTGTTAATTTTGATATTTGAGATATGCAACTTTTCCCTTCTCTGAAACCTGCTTGCTGTGGTATTAGAAGAGGCTCCACCTTTTTAATCATTCTCTGAAGAATGAGCCTCTCTAACATTTTGTAGAGTTGACAGGATAAGAAGATAGGTCTATAATGTTTGGGACCTTTCCTATCCTTTCCTGGTTTCGGTATGGCAGTTACTCTTGCTTTTCACCATTTAAAGGGATCTTGCATTCTCGATTACAGTTGTTCATAAACTCCAGTAACCAAAACATTGTAGCAGGACCAAAATTCATGATTTGTTCAGCTCTAAATTAGTCATCCAATCCTGCTGCTTTTCCCAGTTTACATTTATTCAGGGCTGAATTCAGTTCTTCAAGAGAGAAAGAAGGAGATAAGATACTATTCTCTTGACCCGTTTGCCTGAATAATTGTTTCCTTCTCAATACTTCTGGGTTTAGTTGATTTGCCATGAATGAGGAGTTGCTGAGAAATTTGGTCTGGTTTAATATTAACGTATGTGTTGACCTGAGTGTTATCATTACTCAAGTGGCGTAATAGCCTCCGGGCCTTTTAACTACTTTTACTCATGACACAGTCGGCCATTAATTGTATCCATTCTTCTCTCTTAGACTCAGATATTGAAGAGAGGACATTCTGTGCAAGGCTTGATGTGGCATCACTTAAAGGACCTTCTTCAAACTTCTTGTAGTATTCATCAAGAAGAGTGGCCGTTTCAGGTGTTATACCCTTGATATAGTTAATTCTGAATCCCCTTGGAATTGATGCTCGGAAGGAGGCATTAACGATGTTAACAAAATTTCTCATATTGATCTATCACAGGGTTACAATTTTCTCATTTAATAATTTTGAACATTTCTGCCAATCAGCCTTTTTGTAGTTGTACCTTCGTCTGAGGTCTTACTTGTGGAAGAACTTGTCACATAATGGGTCGGTGTTGTGTATTCGGTATAGGCTTACAGACGGATTTAGTGCAGGTATGAAAAATACTTTCGCGTAAAAAAAGCAGATCCGGATTATAGCCCCATTCAGGTAGGTTGAATACGCAGCTGCGGGATACATCACATAAAATTCGCAGATCAGTCTCCATAAACACCACAGTAGCTAATATCTTGTTGTTATCGCCAACGGTCTTGACCAGTGATAGCGGGGACTCCCGTCAGATCACCGAAGTTAAGCGCTGCTCGATTTGTTTGGGTACTGGTGTCTGGGCAGTAATTAGATAAAGCGCAATGCTTCATAAGCTGGTGCAGTGGAAATCAGTAATTGTATTGCAGTGGTTGATGAACAACGTGTGTGTATGTCCGTTGTAATTGGTGTACGTGTGTAGTTGTGTTCTTGTCCATGGGCCCAAACTAGCTAAAATCATATTTAATTTCTGATTTGTTTTATCGAGTAAAACCTTTATTAATGAATGGATATCGGTGCTTATGACTGGAGAAACCGTGGTACCTAGCGTGTCTCCCTGAGTCGATGGTACTGCAACTGCGAGGCCGGCAGCCTTGTAGCTAGCCAAGAGTACTAGCTTCATCTAAGGGATGGTTTTGTTAATATATGGTATTCAGCTCAGTCTCGTCAGTGAATTATCCCAGCCCTCCACATCCAACCGCAAAAAAACCATGCACAACCTTAATCAGGGAAGCATCCATCGAATGAGCAGTAAGATTTGCCCGAGATCGAATTTACTTAGTTCCGACATAAAGTTTCCGGAACTACACAGACTACAACTAACACTTGCAACGTACTGAGGGCATATAACAGATGCTGTACGTGGTCAAACAACTATGTCACCTGCAGTCTTCGCTAGCAAATGGTTCAAAGGGTTCTGAGCACTATGGGACTTAACTTCTGACGTCATCAGTCCTCTAGAACTTAGAACTACTAAAACCTAACTAACCTAAGGACATCACACACATCCATGCCCGAGGCAGGATTCGAACCTGCGACCGTAGCGGTCGCGCGGTTCCAGACTGTAGCGCCTAGAACCGCTCGGCCACCCCGGCCGGCCTTGGCTAGCACCTAAATTTGTGTATAACCATGTATTTCTCGCGGTGTTTCCATAATTTGGTCCAAACCAAATGGGAGTAACAATCGTATTAGTTTCTTGCCGTCAACGGAGAATTCCATTATCGTGACGCATGTTGTAAAGAAGACTTCATATGCAGCTCT
Organism: Schistocerca cancellata; assembly: GCF_023864275.1. Lineage (NCBI taxonomy): Eukaryota > Metazoa > Arthropoda > Insecta > Orthoptera > Acrididae > Schistocerca > Schistocerca cancellata. Next base: position 612,372,831 of record NC_064630.1, on the reverse strand, counting down.
AAAGTAAGAATGATAATTAACGGGGTTCGTGGAAGCAAATGCTAACTCACAAGAATGTGTTTCGAGATGCTCGTGTTGTATGTTTGGCTAAATACAAAGACAAGAGGGTAAATGTAATAAAACAAAACAATTTATACGGGGACTCGCATTTGGAAGTAGGAAGGTTCAATTCCGCGTCCGACCATCCTGATTTGGGTTTCCCCTGATTTCTCTAAATTGCCCCAGGAAAATATCGGGATGGTAGTTTTGAGGGCACGGTGTATGAGCTCGTTGTTGATGTTACGCTAAACCCTGCTCTCCTTTCCTTCAAACCTTACTGTATAGTGTGTTAGCAGTTTCTTCCAACGAACTTTCAGTTATAGCCATCGTTTACATTCTTAGCGATCGCAACCTTGTCAGAGAAGATTGCAGACGCTTTTACATGCTTAGCTGATCGACGGATTGCACGAATAATGCGCTGTAATAGTCTGTTCCTCACTCAGTGAAAAGAAAACACGTAAACGTACAACGAAACACAATTACATTTCAGATTTTTTATCATTTTCACTTGCCGTTTAGCATACCACAAAAACACAACTTAAATGCGCCGAGAATGTCGTTTTAAAAGTTTGAACTGTAAGTTCGTCAGCAGATCCTCAAAACATCACTGAGTTTCTCAGCAGGATGCAACTTTACGGATGAAACATGTATTTCGCAGAGAGACTTTGGAAGCCCTGTGTCTGCTCGCACGTGCCGGCACAGTACCCACTGTCGCACAGTGAGAGGCGGGGTTTGCAGTTTTGTATAGTCTGACGTACACGGTCCGCTGCTCTCGCTTACTGTTAGCGGCCGTGTTACGAGCAGAATCCACAATGCTGCAGCTGCGTATAGCGAGTCGTCTCAGACAACACACCGCGGAATAGCGAACATTAATTAAAACAGTACGACTCACGGTGCGAGACTGTACAGTTTCACTTTGCTCGAGCTGTTTCACATCGCAGAACGGACCCGTGCTGAAATTTAAATCATCCTTTGTTTCCTGAAGCAGTGCCATGGAGAGCACGTCAGAGGCTTCCCGTGACTGTAAACAGTTTCCCACTCATTACCTCTGTACTCTATTCAAAGAAGTTCCCAATTACCTACACTACTGGCCATTAAAATTGCTACACCAAGAATAAATGCAGATGATAAACGGGTATTCATTGGACAAATATATTATACTAGAACTGACATGTGATTACATTTTCACGCAATTTGGGTGCATAGATCCCGAGAAATCAGTACCCAGACCAACCTCCTCTGGCCGTAATAACGGCATTGATACGCCTGGGCATTGAGTCAAACAGAGCTTGGATGGCGTGAATCCGCCCATGCAGATTCAACACGATACCACAGTTTATCAAGAGTAGTGTGACTGCTGTATTGTGACGAGCCAGTTGCTCGGCCACCATTGACCAGACGTTTTCAGTTGGTGAGAGATCTGGAGAATGTGCTGGCCAGGACAGCAATCGAACATTTTCTGTATCCAGAAAGTCCCGTACAGGACCTGTAACATTCGGTCGTGCATTATCCTGCTGAAATGTAGGGTTTCGCAGGGATCGAATGAAGGGTAGAACCACAGGTCATAATACATGTGAAATTTAACGTCCACTGTTCAAAGTGCCGTCAATGCGAACAAGAGGTGTCCGAGACGTGTAACCAATGGCACCCGATACCATCATGCCGGGTGATACGCCAGTATGGCGATCACGAATACACGCTTCCAATGTGCGTTCACCGCGATGTCGCCGAACACGGATGCGACCATCATGATGCTGTAACCAGAACCTGAATTCATCCGAAAAAATGACGTTTTGCCATTCGCGCACCCATGTTCGTCGTTGAGTATACCATCGCAGGCGTTCCTGTCTGTGATGTAGCGTCAAGGGTAACCGCAGCCATGGTCTCCGAGCTGATAGTCCATGCTGCTGCAAACGTCGTCGAACTGTTCGTGCAGGTGGTTGTTGTCTTGGAAACATCTCCATCTGTTGACTCAGGGATCGAGACGTCGCTGCACGATCCCTTACAGCCATGTGGATAAAGATGCCTGTCATCTCGACTGCTAGTGATACGAAACCGTTGGGATGCAGCATGGCGTTCCGCATTAACCTCCTGAACCCGCCGATTCCATATTCTGCTAACAGTCATTGGATATCGACCAACGCGAGCAGCAATGTCGGGATAAGATAAACCGCAATCGCGATAGGCTACAATCCGACCTTTATCAAAGTCGGAAACGTGATGGTACGCATTTCTCCTCCTTACACGAGGAATCACAACAACTTTTCTCCGAGCAACGCCGGTCAACTGCTGTTTGTGTATGAGGAATCGGTTGAAAACTTTCCTTGTGTCAGCACGTTGAAGGTGTCGTCACCGGCGCCAACCTTTTGTGAATGCTCTGAAAAGCTAATCATTTGCATATCACAGCATCATCTTCCTGTCGGTTAGATTAAGCGTCTGTAGCACGCCATCTTTGTGGTGTAGCAATTTTAATGGTCAGTAGTGTAAGAGTATCAAGAGAGATTGAATTTGGCGCTGGCGTGTTCGTCGTAACTTTGATAAACGGATTCACAAGGCAAAACGGGGAGAGATGAAATATTTTCCTATCTCATTCTCGTTATTCTTCAGGTATCTGTGATGGAGCTGTGCATATGATGATGAACCCCTGTTCGGGCGGAGAGATTTTAAACTCCCAATTTGGCCATACGCATTTATGCTGCCAACTGCTTTCCTAAAATCGATCGAGGCGAATTTGAGAATGATTCCTTTGCAAAGAAACGGCAGGTTTCCCTTACATATCCTTGTCGTATCCAGGCCAGAGCTCTCTGATAACCTCGTCGTCTACATCTGTACTCCGCAGACTACCTAATGGATTACCGCGTTTACCATTACCATTTTTTCCCCAGTCCCGTTTCTGTTGTGGACGACGCGCAGCAGGAACGACGGGCTGCAAGATCCGATACGAGCTCGTATCTCTCTCATTACCTGGTAACGGGAATTTGGTGAAACGTATGTAACAGCATATAATATGTTGCCTGGCTGTTCTTTGAACGTCGACTGTCATAATTGTATCAGTGAACCTCTCTGGTAGCACCTAGATATAAAAGAAACCTACGATAAACTTATGACATTTCTCCCCCCTCTTCAGATTCTGCTGTCATTCGTTTCAAATAATTTACGTCCACCTATTTGTGTCCATTCTGTCTATTCTAAATAATAATAAAAGTCGTACACTCACACTTTCCTCCCATTACATACTTACCCCCACGTAGCCTTAATAAATGAAATACGAAAGACATTTAGAGAGGCCTCTGGTAATACTACGCGAGGAAAAGTTATATTCTCTATCTCGGAAAATACTGATATTTTTCTGCTGAATCCTCTTTGCCTGGCACAATAATGAAAGTGAAAAGTAACTCTGTCATATAAATAAAGCTTTCTTTTATGAAGTAAATCATTTTTGTTGTTGTGGTCTTCAGTCCTCAGACTGGTTTGATGCAGCTCTCCATGCTACTCTATCCTGTGCAAGCTTCTTCATCTCGCAGTACCTACCGCAACTTACATTCTTCTGAATCTGCTTAGTGTATTCATCTCTTGGTCTCCCGCTACGATTTTTACCCTCCACCGCTGCCCTCCAATACTAAATTGGTGATCCCTTGATGCCTCAGAACATGCCCTACCAACCGATCCCTTCTTCTAGTCAAGTTGTGCCACAAACTCCTCTCCTCCCCAATTCTATTCAATACCTCCTCATTAGTTACGTGATCTACCCATCTAATCTTCAGCATTCTTCTGTAGCACCACATTTCGAAAGCTTCTATTCCTTCTTGTCCAAACTACTTATCGTCCATGTTCCGCTTCCATACATGGCTATACTCCATATACACTCCTGGAAATTGAAATAAGAACACCGTGAATTCATTGTCCCAGGAAGGGGAAACTTTATTGACACATTCCTGGGGTCAGATACATCACATGATCACACTGACAGAACCACAGGCACATAGACACAGGCAACAGAGCATGCACAATGTCGGCACTAGTACAGTGTATATCCACCTTTCGCAGCAATGCAGGCTGCTATTCTCCCATGGAGACGATCGTAGAGATGCTGGATGTAGTCCTGTGGAACGGCTTGCCATGCCATTTCCACCTGGCGCCTCAGTTGGACCAGCGTTCGTGCTGGACGTGCAGACCGCGTGAGACGACGCTTCATCCAGTCCCAAACATGCTCAATGGGGGACAGATCCGGAGATCTTGCTGGCCAGGGTAGTTGACTTACATCTTCTAGAGCACGTTGGGTGGCACGGGATACATGCGGACGTGCATTGTCCTGTTGGAACAGCAAGTTCCCTTGCCGGTCCAGGAATGGTAGAACGATGGGTTCGATGACGGTTTGGATGTACCGTGCACTATTCAGTGTCCCCTCGACGATCACCAGTGATGTACGGCCAGTGTAGGAGATCGCTCCCCACACCATGATGCCGGGTGTTGGCCCTGTGTGCCTCGGTCGTATGCAGTCCTGATTGTGGCGCTCACCTGCACGGCGCCAAATACGCATACGACCATCATTGGCACCAAGGCAGAAGCGACTCTCATCGCTGAAGACGACACGTCTCCATTCGTCCCTCCATTCACGCCTGTCGCGACACCACTGGTGGCGGGCTGCATGATGTTGGGGCGTGAGCGGAAGACGGCCTAACGGTGTGCGGGACCGTAGCCCAGCTTCATGGAGACGGTTGCGAATGGTCCTCGCCGATACCCCAGGAGCAACAGTGTCCCTAATTTGCTGGGAAGTGGCGGTGCGGTCCCCTACGGCACTGCGTAGGATCCTACGGTCTTGGCGTGCATCCGTGCGTCGCTGCGGTCCGGTCCCAGGTCGACGGGCACGGGCACCTTCCGCCGACCACTGGCGACAACATCGATGTACTGTGGAGACCTCACGCCCCACGTGTTGAGCAATTCGGCGGTACGTCCACCCGGCCTCCTGCATGCCCACTATACGCCCTCGCTCAAAGTCCGTCAACTGCACATACGGTTCACGTCCACGCTGTCGCGGCATGCTACCAGTGTTAAAGACTGCGATGGAGCTCCGTATGCCACGGCAAACTGGTTGACACTGACGGCGGCGGTGCACAAATGCTGCGCAGCTAGCGCCATTCGACGGCCAACACCGCGGTTCCTGGTGTGTCCGTGTCCGCTGTGCCGTGCGTGTGATCATTGCTTGTACAGCCCTCTCGCAGTGTCCGGAGCAAGTATGGTGGGTCTGACACACCGGTGTGAATGTGTTCTTTTTTCCATTTCCAGGAGTGTAAATACTTTCAGAAATGACTTCCTCAAACGCTTTCCTTGCCATTGCCAGTCTATATTTTATGTCCTCTCTACTTCGACCATCATCAGTTATTTTGCTCCCCAAATACCAAAACTGATTTACTACTTTAAGCATCTCATTTCCTGATCTAATTCCCTCAGCATCACCCGACGTAATTCGACTACATTCCATTATCGTCGTTTTGCTTTTGTTGATGTTCATATTATATCCTCTTTCCAAGACACTTTCCATTTCGTTCAATTTTTCTTCCAAGTCCTTTGCTGTCTCTGACAGAATTACAATGTCATCGGCAAACCTCAATGTTTTTATTTCTTCTCCATGGATTTTAATACCTTTTCCAAATTTTTCTTTTGTTTCCTTTACTGCTTGCTCAATATACAGATTGAATAACCTTTGGGGAGAGGCTACAACCGTGTCTCACTCCCTTCCCAACCACTGTGTCCCTTCCATGTCCCTCGACTCTTGTAACTGCCATCTGGTTTCTGTACAACTTGTGAATAGCCTTTCGCTCCCTGTATTTTACCCCTGCCACCTTCAGAATTTGAAAGAGAGTATTCCAGTCAAGTAAATCATGAGAATTAGAATTTTGTATGTTCACTCATTTGAATTAAGTTCATGCTAAAATTGCTTTAATAGAAAAGGCTCTATATGGTTGTATTAAGACCACCTTGAAATATGTAAACAAATTTATCACTGCATCGTCTTTATAAAACATCGAAATTCGTATGTTACTAATGAATCAATCAACTTCTTTTTTGCAAATACTAAAATTGCCATCGGTCAGGATAGCCGATCGATCATGCGCACTTGTACGTAAGCGTCAGATAGTACAGTTACTGACGCCATCATTATTTATGAAAATAACTTCAGTTTAAAAAAAGGAACGACTCAGAGTACTCAGACTACATGAATTAAAGTCAGGACTTACTTTACTCTGGTATTATTGGGACAAAACAGTTCCACTTACATCACGGTGTGACGTAAAGTAGAGAAACAGAATACGATATAGAATTATGAAACATCATCTTATATCCGTTATATTAAAAACGGTCTAGGTACGACTATGAACATTACGTAATAGTTTCTTTCCGTTATTGTTACTCTTTTATATATTACAGTGTAACCTTCGACACTTTGCCAAGACGTTAGACACTTTACACCTTTTATTTCACGTACCTCACTTAAAAAAAGCTTAAAATACCAAAATCGTTAACGGTAAAGGCGGTAACAGGAGCTCCACACAGTGTACAGGTAAGGTAAAGGAAAGTAATTTCGTGATACAGATAATTTTGTGACATTTTTTGTTAGTTCTTTAGAATGAATATTTACGTAAAACCTTGCATAAAACATCTGTGACGTGCATAATTTGGCGCGACTGGCGTACTAAACCTAACATATTCACAGAAAACTCTACAGAACAACGTACACTACTGGCCATTAAAATTGCTACATCACGAAGATGACTGCTAAAGACGCGAAATTGAACCGACAGGAAGAAGATGATGTGATATGCAAACGATTAGCTTTTCAGAGCATTCACACAAGGTTGGCGCCGGTGGCGACACCTACAACGTGCTGACATGAGGAAAGTTTCCAACCGATTTGCCGGCCAGGGTGGCCGAGCAGTTCTAGGCGCTACAGTCTGGAACCGCACGACCGCACGACCGTAGGTTCAACTCCTGCCTAGGGCGTGGATGTGTGTGATGTCCTTACGTTAGTTAGGTTTAAGTAGGTCTAAGTTCTAGGGGACTGATGACCTCAGAAGTTAAGTCCCATAATGCTCAGAGCCATTTGAAGCATTTTGAATCCAACCGATTTCTCGTACACAAACAGCAGTTGACCGGCGTTGCCTTGTGAAACGTTGTTGTGATGCCTCGTGTAAGGAGGAGAAATGCGTACCATCACGTTTCTGACTTTGATAAAAGTAGGATTGTCGCCTATCCTGATTGCGGTTTGTCGTATCGCGACATTGCTGCTCGCGTTGGTCGAGATCCAATGACTGTTAGCAGAATATGGAATCGTTGGGTTCAGGAGGGTAATACGGAACGCCGTGCTGGTCCCAACGGCCTCTTATCACTAGCAGTCGAGATGACAGGCATCTCATCCGCATGGCTGTAGCGGACCGTTTAGCCACGTCTCGATCCCTGAGTCAACAAATGGGGACGTTTGCAAGACAACAACCATCTGCACGAACGCTTCAACGACGTCTGCAGCAACATGGACTATCAGCTCGGAGACCATGGCTGTGGTTACCCTTGACACTGCATCACAGACGGGATCGCCTGCGATGCTGTACTCAACGACGAACCTGGGTGCACGAATGGCAAAACGTCATTTTTTCGGATGAATTCAGGTTCTGTTTACAGCCTCATGATGGTCGCATCCGTGTTTCGTGACATCGCGGTGAACGCACAATGGAAGCGTGTATTCGTGATCGCCATACTGGCGTATCACCCGGCGTGAAGGTATCGAGTGCCGTTGGTTACCCGTCTCGGACACCTCTTTTTCGCACTGCCGGCACTTTGAACAGTGGATGTTAAATTTCACATGTGTTACGACCTGTGGCTCTAACCTTCATTAGATCCCTGCGAAACCCTACATTTCAGCAGGATAATGCACGACTGCATGTTGGAGTTCCTGTACGGGCCTTTCTGGATACAGAAAATGTTCGACTGCTGCCCTGGCCAGCACATTCTCCAGATATCTCACCAACTGAAAACGTCTGGACAATGGTGGCCGAGCAACTGGCTCGTCACAATACGTCAGTCACTACTCTTGATGAACTGTGGTATCGTGATGAAGCTGCATGGGCAGCTGTACGCCATCCAAGCTCTGTTTGACTCAATGCCCAGGAGTATCAAGGCCGTTATTACGGCCAGAGGTGGTTGTTCTGGGTATTGATTTCTCAGGATCTATGCACCCAAATTGCGTGAAAATGTAATCACATGTCAGTTCTAGTATAATATATTTGTCCAATGAATACCCGTTTATCATCTGCATTTCCTCTTGGTGTAGCAATTTTAATGGCCATTAGTGTAGATTCCTCCAGAATATGGAAGCGGCGATGAGTCTAGAAACAGTGTGTGGCTATATAAAGGACCACGTAACCTATGGAACATTTTTGTTGTACGGAGTTATCCTCCTGTCTGTTAGTGAAAAATAAACTACATAAAAATTAACAGCATTTATAGCAAAATTGAAATTTTCGTTTTTTAGTTCAGACTTTATTTGAAAATTGTTGATTTGTAACGTGAAACAGAGGGATGTTGTATAGAAAATTTAAAAACTAACATTTACCATATAGCGCTAGAAAACGCAGTGTCCTCAAAAAAAGGTGAAATTAAAAAGAAAACCAAAACGCAAAACTAATATCAAATATCACTTCAATACTTCGTCGAGTTCATATAAAACATGTTTCCGTTATTGTTAAACAACTTTCACGCTTGTCAATTATGACAGGAAACTCTAGTCTTTGATCGTGATTTCAAAATAACAATAACACAGATCTTTGAATTAAAAGTAGTAGTTTTGGTTATATAGAAGAGCAGACGTTGCGCGAGCAGTTATTTTCTTGTACTTATCAAATGCAATTTATGTTTGATAAGGATATAAAATACAAAATGGGCAAACTCTGAACGATGTGAAGTTCTAATTGTGTGCAAAACACACAAACAAGAAACGGTTCCGCTCTCGTACATTCATTTACGTTTCTTTCCCTGCCAATACTACCGGTAGTCCTACCATTTACTAAGTCATTTATGTATTATACCAATAGCACCAAACCGTAGTTTTGGTAGCACGCAACTCTAGCCACAGATTACCAACGCCATAGCGCATTCGTGGGAACCCTCCCTGATGTGGACCTCCAGAGACGTGCTAGCGAAGCTCAAAGGCGTGTGAATGTCTGAGTGACAGCCCATTCTTCCCCAAGAGCCAAAACCAGACAAGCTAGTCATGTCAGGCGCAGAGGTCTGTAGCGAAGTCGATTTTCTAACTCATCCTAAAGGCGTTCCACTGAGTTCAAGTGAAATCCCTGGGTAGGGCAATCCATTTCAGGAAAGTGATCTTCTACAAACTGTTGCCTCAGAGATGCTGCCTTCTGACAGGGTGGATTGCCATGCTGATGCAAGCATCGCCTCCCAATTTTTCTTCTGCTTTACGTAATACACAATGGTACAGAACGTGTTTATATCACATACATCTGCATTTAATGTTTTATTAGGCACAATCAGGAGACCACACCCTAACCACGAAAATTACCCCATACCGTAACACCACCGCCTCCGTAATTCAAATGTTGCCACTAGACAAGTATTCGCCAAACCTAGCCCTGTCCTTCAGTTTGCCACGGGGCATAGCGTGATTCTTCACTCCAAATGACTCTTTTCCATTCCAATGATGACGCTCATTAAACCAACTCAAACATCGCTTAGCACTGACTAGGCAAATGTGTGGTTCATTAGGAATTGTACCACATTCGTTTTAGCCCCCTACAAACATCTGTTGTGCTAGTTATACTGCTGCGAGCAGTTTGCAACTCACTAGTGATTCTTTTCACTCATTACAACCGATGTTTTACAATTACCCTGCATGATAATCGACGGTCACAGTCCGTGACTGCATGACTTACGTCTTGTTTTGTTTTAGCTGTGGTTGTTACTTTGCGTTTCCTCTACATGATGACATCAACAATAATCGACTTGAGAAGCTTTAGTGGGGCTGAAATGTCCCTGAGTGATTTATTACTTAGGTGATATCCAGTGACTAATCCACACTGGAAGTTCCTGAGCTCTCATGATGGAACCTATTCTGCTGTCACTGCTTCTCTACTTTTTTTTGGTCATCAGTCTCCTGACTGGTTTGATGCGGCCCACAACGAATTCCTCTTCTTTGTTAAACTCTTCATCTCAGAGTAGAACTTGCAACCTATGTCCTCAAGGTCCTCAATTATTTGCTGGATGTTTTCCAATCTCTGTCGTCCTCTGCAGGTTTTGCCCTATAGAAGCTATGAACTCATTCCTTCATGTCTTAACAGATGTCCTATAATCACTTCTCCTTTTCAACATTCGTCTGTGGCATCATATCTCAAATGCTTCGATTCTCTTCTGTTCCAGTATTTCCCGCAGTCCATGTTTCGCTACCACACGATGGTGTACCCCAGACGCACATTCTCAGAAATTTCTTCCTCAAATTAAGGCCGATTTTGATATTATTAGACTGCTCTTGGCCAAGAATGTTTTTTTGTTTTTGTTTTTGTTTTTGGCATAGCTAGTCTGCTTTTGATTTCTTCCTTGCTCCGACCATCATTGTTTATTTTACTGCCTAGGTAGCAGAATTCCTTAACTTCATCTACTTCGTGACCATCAGTACTGATGTTAAGATTCTCGCTGTTCTCATTTCTACTACTTCTAATTACCTACGTCATTCTTCGATTTACTCTCAATCCACACTATGTACTCATTAGACTGTTCATTCCGTTCAGCAGATTATGTAATTCTTATTCACTTTCACTCAGGATAGCAATGTCATCAGTGAATCGTATCATTGACACCCTTTCATCTTGAATTTTAATTCCACTCCTGAACTTTTCTTTTATTTCTAACATTGCTTCCTCGATGTACAGATTGAACCGGAGGGGAGAAGGGCTACATCCTTGTCTTACACCCTTTTTAATACGATCACTTCGGTTTCGGTCGTCCTCTCTTATTATTTTCTCTTGGTTGTTGTACATACTGTGTATGACCCGTCTCTCCACTTAGCTTACCCCTACTTTTTTCCAGAATTTCGAACATCTTGCATCATTTTACATTGTCGAACACTGTTTCCAGATCGACAAATCCTATGAATGTGTCTTGATTTTTCTTTAGTCTTGCTTCCATTATTAACTGCAACGCCGGCCACAGTGGCCGAGCGGTTTTAGGTGCTTCATTCTGGAATCGCGCGACTACTACGGTCATAGGTTCGAATCCTGCCTCGGGCATGGATGTGTGTGATGTCCTCAGGTTAGTTAGGTTTAAGTAGTTCTAAGTTCTAGGGGACTGATGACCTCAGATGTTCAGTGCCATAGTGCTCAGAGTCATTTGAACCATTTAACCGCAACGCCTGAATTGCCTCTCTCGTGCCTTTACTTTTCGTAAAGCCAAACTGATCATCATCTAGCGTATTCTCTATTTTCTTTTCCATTCTTCTGTATATTTTTCTTGTAAGCAATTTGGATGTATAGCTGTTAAGCTGATAGCCGGCCGTAGTGGCTGAGCGGTTCTAGGCGCTACAGTCTGGAACCGCGCGACAGCTACGGTCGCAGGTTTGAACGTTGCCTCGGGCATGGATGTGTGTGATGTCCTTAGGTTAGTTAGGTTTAAGTAGTTTTAAGTTCTAGGGGACTGATGACCTCAGCAGTTGAGTCCCATAGTGCTCAGAGCCAATAATTCTCGCACTTGTCAGCTCTTGCCGTCTTCGGAATTGTGTGAATGATGCTGTTCCGAAAGTCAGGTGGTATGTCACCAGACTCATACATTCTACTCACCAACGTGAATAGTCGTTTTGTTGCCACTTCCCCTAACGATTTTAGAAATTCTGATGGAATGTTATCTATCCTTTGTGCCTTATTTGATCTTAAGTCCTCCGAAGCTCTTTTAAAGTATTATTCTAATACTGGATCCCCTATCTCTTGTAAATCGACTCCTATTTCTTCTTCTATCACATCAGAGAAATCTTCCCCCTCATAGAGGCTTTCAATGAATTCTTTCCACCTATCCGTCCTCTCCACTGATTTTAACAGAAGAATTTCCGTTGCACTCTTAATGTTACCATCTTTGCTTTTAATGTCACCGAAAGCTGTTTTGACTCTCCTGTATGCTAAGTCTGTTCTTCCGACAATCTGGCTCAGCAGCTGTTGTGGCTGAGCACCTGAAGGATAATTTGGAAAATATTTCGAGTAGATTTCCCCACCATGTTATAGTTATGGGTGGAGATTTTAAGTTGCCGGATATAGACTGGGAGACTCAGACGTTCATAACGGGTGGCAGGGACAAAGAATCCAGTGAAATTTTTTTAAGTGCTTTATCTGAAAACTACCTTGAGCAGTTAAACAGAGAACCGACCCGTGGCGATAACATATTAGACCTTCTGGTGACAAACAGACCCGAACTATTTGAAAAAGTTAATGCAGAACAGGGAATCAGCGATCATAAAGCGGTTACGGCATTGATGATTTCAGCCGTAAATAGGAATATTAAAAAGGGTAGGAAGATTTTTCTGTTTAGAAAAAGTGACAAAAAGCAGATTTCAGAGTCCCTGACGGCTCAATACAAAAGTTTTGTCTCAAGTACAGATAGTGTTGAGGATCAGTGGACAAAGTTCAAAACCGTCGTACATAATGCGTTAGATGAGTATGTGCCAAGCAAGATCGTAAGAGATGGAAAAGAGCCACCGTGGTACAACAACCGAGTTAGAAAACTGCTGCGGAAGCAAAGGGAACTTCACAGCAATCATAAACATAGCCAAAGCCTTGCAGACAAACAAAAATTACGCGAAGCGAAATGTAGTGTGAGGAGGGCTATGCGAGAGGCGTTCAATGAATTTGAAAGTAAAGTTCTATGTACTGACTTGGAAGAAAATCCTAAGAAATTTTGGTCTTATGTCAAAGCGGTAGGTGGATTAAAACAAAATGTCCAGACACTCTGTGACCGAGATGGTACTGAAACAGAGGATGACGGTCTAAAGGCCGAAATACTAAATGTCGTTTTCCAAAGTTGTTTCACAGAGGAAGATTGCACTGCAGTACCTTCTCTAGATTGTCGCACAGATGACAAAATGGTAGATATCGAAATAGACGACAGAGGGATAGAGAAACAATTAAAATCGCTCAAAAGAGGAAAGGCCTCTGGACCTGATGGGATACCAGTTCAATTTTACACAGAGTACGCGAAGGAACTTGCCCCCCTTCTTGCAGCGGTGTACCGTAGGTCTCTAGAAGAGCGTAGCGTTCCAAAGGATTGGAAAAGGGCACAGGTCATCCCCGTTTTCAAGAAGGGACGTCGAACAGATGTACAGAACTATAGACCTATATCTCTAACGTCGATCAGTTGTAGAATTTTGGAACACGTATTGTGTTCGAGTATAATGACTTTTCTGGAGACTAGAAATCTACTCTGTAGGAATCAGCATGGGTTTCGAAAAGGACGGTCATGTGTAACCCAGCTCGCGCTAATCGTCCACGAGACTCAGAGGGCCATAGACACGGGTTCACAGGTAGATGCCGTTCGATACAGTTCCCCACAGTCGTTTAATGAACAAAGTAAGAGCATATGGACTATCAGACCAATTGTATGATTGGATTGAGGAGTTCAAAGATAACAGGACGCAGCATGTCATTCTCAATGGAGAGAAGTCCTCCGAAGTAAGAGTGATTTCAGGTGTGCCGCAGGGGAGTGTCATAGGACCGTTGCTATTCACAATATACATAAATGACCTGGTGGATGACATCGGAAGTTCACTGAGGCTTTTTGCAGATGATGCTGTGGTGTATCGAGAGGTTGTAACAATGGAACATTGTACTGAAATGCAGGAGGATGTGCAACGAATTGACGCATGGTGCAGGGAATGGCAATTGAATCTCAATGTAGACAAGTGTAATGTGCTGCGAATACACAGAAAGATAGATCCTTTATCATTTCGCTACAAAATAGCAGGTCAGCAACTGGAAGCAGTTAATACCATAAATTATCTGGGAGTACGCGTTAGGAGTGATTTAAAATGGAATGATCATATAATGTTGAGCGTCGGTAAAGCAGATGCCAGACTGAGATTCATTGGAAGAATCCTAAGGAAATGCAGTCCGAAAACAAAGGAAGTAGGTTACAGTACGCTTGTTCGCCCACTGCTTGAATACTGCTCAGCAGTGTGGGATCGGTACCAGATAGGGTTGATAGAAGATATAGAGAAGATCCAACGGAGAGCAGCGCGCTTCGTTACAGGATCATTCAGTAATCGCGAAAGCGTTACGGAGATGATAGATAAACTCCAGTGGAAGACTCTGCAGGAGAGGCGCTCAGCAGCTCGGTACGGGCTTTTGTCAAAGTTTCGAGAACATACCTTCACCGAAGAGTCAAGCAGTATATTGCTCCCTCCTACGTATATCTCGCGGAGGGACCATGAGGATAAAATCAGAGAGATTAGAGCCCACACAGAGGCATACCGACAATCCTTCTTTCCACGAACAATACGAGACTGGAATAGAAGGGAGAACCGATAGAGGTACTCAAGGTACCCTCCGCCGCACACCGTCAGGTGGCTTGCGGGGTGTGGATGTAGATGTAGATATTTTTCAGTATCTTCTTATTTTTCCCTGCAGCCACTTCGTTTTAGCATCCCTGCACTTCCTATTTATTTCATTCCGCAGAGACTTGTATTTCCGTATTCGTGAGTTTCCCGTAACATCTTTGTACATCCCCTTTCATCGATCAATTGAAGTATTTCTTCTATTTCTCATGGTTTTTTCGCTGTTACTTTCTTTGTACCTATGTTTTCCTTCCCAATTTCTGTGGTGGCCCTTTTTAGAGATGTCCATTCCTCTGTTAGGATGAGCTCTGGAGAGAGCGGCAGCTGCAGTACGAAAATGTGTGAGAACAGTGCTTAATGTTGTGACCGACGTAGATAAAACCAGACGAAGTGGCAAGTTTTACTGAAAAGAAAGCTTTAGCATTTGGTGACAGAGACTACGGACATTAATTTCGCGAGGAAACGAACCACTTTCTGGAAAATTTTGAAGTATATGGGATTTCCTTTTAAAAAATGTAGAGGTAGATGAACATTAAACTCGTCATGTATACTGATGGCACATGGGTGCATACAGGTATACTGTCAGTAAATTTTGGCAGCATAGTGACGCACCACGTGTGTGGAAAAATGGAAGTTCTCTACAAAGAGCAGTAGTGGTTCACGCGCGAGGAGAAATGGGTTCATTGAGGGTACAAGGTCAGGTATGATTCGCAATCAATATAGGAAGATTATCACAACGAAATAAACAATGGAAATTATATAAAATGGTTGCAAGGCTGCCTCATACCAAATATTCCAGTTAAAAGTATTGTGGCATTAGACAATACACCCTGCCAATGTGTTCACGAAAATAAAGCTCATAACTCATCTTCTCGTCAAGCAGACGTCCAATCATGGCTGGCTAAGCATAAAATTCCGTTTGGTGCGGATTTAACAAGTAACGATGTCTTGGAAGTGGCGAAACCTTAAAAATGCGAGCAAAAATATACAGGAACTAGAGTACTAAAATAATCTGGGAAAGAACTTACACTGTTACGCCTTCCACCCAACGACTGTTACCTGAACTGTATCGAACTTACCTGGAATTTAATGAAACAGAAAGTTTCATCGAACTACGTCAGTACCGTTACCCTTTCCCAAGTTAAACAAATGACTGCTGTTGCAATACAAAGGACGACTGGAAGAATGTGTGTGATAAAGTCAAATTTGTTATAGACGAATACTGCCACAGAGACGCACTGATGGGACGAAGCTATTGAGAGCACAAGATGAATAAAGTAGACATTGATAGTGAAACTTCGCAGCGTGGTTGTGAAGATATATTGGACGTGGCGTATTCAGTTTCGACAGTGGTAGCCGCTTCGGACATCAGCCACAGCTATACCGAGTCAGCAGATGAGGCAGAATTGTGAGCAGAACAACTAGATGTTCAACCTTTACATATGGATTAAAGGTTTCGCTAGGTCACATCTTTTGTTCCTGTAATTCTTTTTCATTTGTAATCCTTGTGTATGTGATTTTAATTATTTTTACTTACCCTTCATAGTATTTAAAAGTATCAGAATGCTGATGTATCAATAAAAAACAAAAGTAGAATAATCTGTTTCAGTTTGTTGTGCAATGCGGTAAAAAAGTATTTTTCGCTTCAAGATTTAATAATATAGTTATCAAAGTTATTTCTATTGAGATTTTAAAATTTAAAAAAAAAGTTACGGCACCTGCCAAGATTTGAACCCACATCCTGCACAGGAAGTAGACCTGTCGTCCACACCACTACTTCAGCTGATAGTAAGTGCTCTCTATTTTAATGGTACAGATTCTCGAACGAAATTCCAAACCTTTTTTTTGTTCATTACATGCAAACGAGAGTTCATTAGGATGAATCGCTCCAGTATTCTATATCTGGAACACTAATCCACACCACTATATATATGGCTTCAAAAGTCGATCCCCACCAATGAGAATATTTCTTTGTTAGTTATTAGATGGTACGCCAAAATTTCTATTTTACTCTCATTTTTATGCTTTCCCGTAGAATAACATATTAACAGCGAATGTATTTTTATCTGCTGCACGCCCAACTTAAGTTATTAGACCTAGAAACAATAGTTTTACTTTCATTTCGCACGATTCTCTGTAGAAGAATGTGTTAATGCCAAATGTATTACGCGTTCGCTTCAGTTATTCCTTCGTAACACAATTTTTTTTTCATTTCCTACGTTTTTTGTTGAAGAATACCTAAAAAGCGAATGTGGCGTTGCATCCAAACCTCACGCACAGCTGTATTGTTCATCCGTAAAACTACAGTTTTATGTTATTATTGTTCATTTAGATTGTTTTTCTGTACAAGAATGTGTTAACAAATGTATGTTTGTTTTATTTGCTGCACGTATACCAAATACGATTCACGAACAGTGTTACATTTTCACTGAGCACAGTTATACCGTCCGTGCGTCAACCGAAACAACCATTAGCAGGATGCGCCCATAGTTCACAGCGCACTCAGCTAATGGAAATGGCTCTGAGCATTATGGGACTTAACTTCTGAGGTCATCAGTCCCCTAGAACTTAGAACTACTTAAACCTAACTAACCTAAGGACATCACACACATCCATGCCCGAGGCTGGATTCGAACCTGCGACCGTAGCGGTCGCGCGGTTCCAGACTGTAGCGCCTAGAACCGCTCGACCACCACGGCCGGCACGCGCACTCAGCTAGAAAGGTAATTGTAAACTGAACGGGTAATACTGACAACAGAGTACTTTCCTGTTCCTTTTTTTTATTGGTGGGTCGGCGTCTCGTGACATCTAGCGGCCAAATCCGCATTGCATAGTGGTGTCTGCATACTTTTCGTCAGATAGTGAATGTGAGTCACATCCCATCAGTGTGTGTATGTGTGTGTGTGTGTGTGTGTGTGTGTGTGTGTGTGTGTGTGTGGATGGGGGAAGGATCTTATTTAGTCAAAGATGTTTAATTAGATTTTTCTTTTCTTTTTTTCTTTACCTTCAGACTTCTAACTCTTGAAAATAGTTGTGTGTCGCACGAGATCTTGAAGTAAAATGGAATTTAACGTCTTTAGGGGCTTAGACTGTCTACTATTTTACCTGTCTGCTTCCTGTGTATTTTATTAGCATTGCCACCCCTTTGTTTTATGTTCTAACCTTCAACAGTTTTCCGCCGTTTTGCAATTTAAGTCATCGTTTTATCGCCTGCTTTTATGGTTTCTTATCTTTTTCTTATGTTTTAAAAATTCTGTAGGCTGAAGAGCAGCGTCGTCGACGTAAAACAAAGCAGTTCCAGTAGGAAGAAAGATGTGTTCCATTTATTTTCTTCGGATTTTTATTTGTGAGCTGCTTACAGCAGTCATTTCGTTTTAGTCTGTGTTTATAAGCCGCCAAATTAACCAGCTACAATAATATTACTCAGATTTTATGTGATCGTTGTTGTACCACACGGCCGAAGTGATATCCCAAAGACAAATTTGAATGTCTCTGAAGAACTGAATATTTTGTTGGTGCGGCAAGGAACGCAAAGCACAAGGCGAACGGAACGGCATACAAGCGCACGGCGTTTCAAGTACTGTATCTCCGCGTCTGGAATGTGGGACTGGTCAGCATACGCTCGGTGGCCCTTGCGCTTACATCAGAGGCATGTGTGCCTTTACATCTTTGCATCTGCTCCCTTCACTCTTTGTGCAGCAACCGCGTGCCGCTCATATGCACGAAAAGTTGCACCAATGTAAAAGCAACTTCAGTATGTTTAAGTGAAACTACTGTACTTCATATACTACATATTAGGAGCATTAAATACAGTACTTATGCCTCAAATTCAGAAACTTTATGGCTAGAGTATTACAAGGCATTTCAAAATGAAATTAGATATTACGAATTGCTATAATTACTTTATTCATATAGACACGTCTATAGTAATTACCGAGAATGGAAAAGTGCAAAATTTTAATCGTTACGTAAGCACAGTGAATCGAAACCTGACCACTTGCTTCACTGCGAATCGTCGAAAGAATTTTCCAGTCTTCTGAACGTTGTCTTCGGAAACTGACGTAAAAAGTCAGTGGGGAGCTACAAAATGACGGTTTCGCGTGTGCTTAAAATAAATCTGAGAGTAAAAGTGTTCGTAACTAAAATTTTACAGGAACTGAAACGTGAAGACTACATCTAATGCGTGAATGACGCTATGGCAGGGCAGAAATCCCCGAAAAAATAAATATGTCTCACTTTTAGCGATGAGTCAACCATCCAAGTAAGTGGCAAGTTGACACTCGAATGTGGGACACAGAAAAGCCTTTGTCCTTAGCTGAACGTCAGCTTTACTACTGGAAATCAGTTTGTCCTGTGAAGTCAACACCGAAATTGCATGGCCTTTTTTTTTCATTGAGCTAGGTGTTTCAACAAACATTTACCTGGACATGCTTAGACAGTGGCCACAGCTTGATGCAGATTCCACGGACTGACTTTTCGACCAAGATGAAGAGCCCACACATTGGAGCGTGCAGGTTCACACCTTCTTAGCTCAGTGTCAACAGCTGACTCGGTCGTACTGGACATGATGGTGCTATGTTCTGCTATTGGTCACGTAGTCTCCATGTCTTTCACCCATGTATTACATTTTATGGGGTTATGTGATGACCTTGTGTATGTTCCTTCTTTGCCGAAACAATTCTAGAACTGAAAATATGTATTTGTAACGCGTTCGCGTCGCTGACTTCACATGTACCGTACTTCAGAATGTATGGTCTTAAATGAATTATGTTGTCCGTGTGACGAAGGGCCGTAAGATACAACAATGCGAATTATCTAAAAAGTTTAGACTTCCATTTACGTACTGTGTAATTCATATCGACGTATCAGTAGGTATTAAATAGTGGGTTGTGGCATAATTAGTTCGTATTGATTTTCCTTAAGTTTAATAAACACAACAGATGCACATAATACAGACTTCAGTCATCAATAGTGTGGTGTCACCGCCAGACACCACACTTGCTAGGTGGTAGCTTTTAAATCGGCCGCGGTCCGCTAGTATACGTCGGACCCGCGTGTCGCCACTGTCAGTAATTGCAGACCGAGCGCCGCCACACGGCAGGTCTAGAGGCACTTCCTAGGACTCGCCCCAGTTGTACAGCCGACTTTGCAAGGAACGGTTCACTGACAACTACGCTCTCATTTGCCGAGACAATAGTTAGCATAGCCTTCAGCTACATTTGCTACGACCAAGCAAGGCACCGTATTCAATTGATATTGAGATTCTATTAATGTATCATCAAGAGCGATGTTCTACAAATGTGGATTAAAGTTAAGTATTCCAGAAGCTACGTACTTTTCTTTATAGCATTCATTACGTATCCTGTTTCAGACCTCACGCCAGCCTACGTGAGTTTAAGCGCGTGCCTTTCGGCTTCCTCTCATTGTGTCTAGGCTGTCTTGTCTAGACACAACAAATAGTATATGCTCCTTCACTTTTTACAACGGTCTGCTAACGCCGGGGTAACTTTTCGATTCCACGACTGTAGAAATCACATGGTTTTGAAGTGAATAAGTCTCAGAGCCATGTTCGAAGCGCATTACCATCCGGAAAGGAAGTTCCTTGAAGGTCGTTCGACAGAGAGCGGAAAAGGTGAAAATCTGAAGGAACTAGATCAGGAGAATAAGATGGGTGTGGGATGACTCTCCTCCCCAATTCCTTTATAGAGCTTTTGTCGGTACAGCAGAATGCGAGCAGACGTTACCGTTGTAGTAGCATCACTTCTCGCCATCTTCTTGGTCGCTGTTCTTCTGCTGCTTCTGCAAGACGCCTCAGTTTTTCACAATAAATGTCAGCAGTGAAGGTTACACCTCAGGGGAGCAATCTGTAGTACACTACACAGCCAGTGTTCCACCAGATGAGTACCAATATTGTTTATGGATGCGCTCAGGTCATTGTACGCCTGCTTTGTTGGGCTCAACCATTCCTTTCTTTTCCTAATGTTCGCATAAATACACCATTTCTTGTCACCAGTAACGTTACAGCACAGGAACGATCGGTGTTGTTCATGAGCCAGTTGACGAGCGTGAGGAGAACATTTCCCATTGCATGCAAATGTCGCACGATGGTGGAATGATCACATTTCATCACATTTGCCAGTTCTCGAGTACACTGGCGTGGACAATTGTGCATTAATCTAGTTAAACGATCTACATCAAACCCCGAAAGTATTCCTGAACGTGGAGAGACACAAATGTCAAAATGATTATCCTTAAAACGAGAAAACTATTTTTTGTTGTGCTGCCTCCAATGTCATCATACACATATATAGCGGAAATGCTTCTGGCTGCCTCCGATGCTGTTACCCCTCTACTGAACTCAAACAGAAGAATATGTCGGAAATGTTCCGATTTCTTCACTTAGTACTCCATTTCTAGCACATACAGCTCCACTCACTGTCTCCATATGATTAAATGACAATGTGTAAACTCAGATACCTTCAGTCATCTATAAACAAGTAATGACAATCGTTAAATAAACCCATAGCAACCGGAACGCCAATATGTGAAACCAAAACGGTCTAATTACACACAGTCAACATGGGTTTAGAAAACATCGTTCCTGTGAAACACAACTAGTTCTTTATTCACATAAAGTGTTGAGTGCTATTGACATGGGATTTCAGATGGATTCTGTATTTCTGGATTTCCAGAAGGCTTTTGACACTGTACCACACAAGCGGCTCGCAGTGAAATTGCGTGCTTATGGAATATCGTCTGAGTTATGTGACTGGATTTGTGATTTCCTGTCAGAGAGGTCACAGTTCGTAGTAATTGTCTGAAAGTCATCGAGTAAAACAGAAGTGATTTCTGGCGTTCCCCAAGGTAACGTTATACGCCCTTTGATGTTCCTTATCTACATAAAGGATTTTGGAGTCAATATGAGCAGCCGTCTTCGGTTGTTTGCAGATGACGCTGTCGTTTATCGACTAATAAAGTCATCAGAAGATAAAAACAAACTGCAAAACTATTTAGAAAAGATACCTAAGTGGTGCGAAAAGTGGCAGTTGACCCCAAATAAGGAAAAGTGTGAGGTCATCCACATGAGTGCTAAAAGGAACTCATTGAACTTCGGTTACACGATAAATCAGCCTAATCTAAAAGCCGTAAATTCAACTAAATTACTAATAACTTAAATTCGAAGGAACACATAGAAAATGTTGTGGGGAAGGCTTACCAAAGACTGCGTTTCATTGGCAGGACACTTAAAAAATGTAACAGACCTACTAAGGAGACTGCCTACACCTCGATTGTCCGTCCTCTTTTAGAATACTGCTGCGCGGTGTGGGATCCTTACCAGATAGGACTGACGGAGTACATCGAAAAAGTTCAAAGAAAGGCAGCACGTTTCGTATCATCGCGAAACATGGGAGAGAGTGTCACAGAAATGATACAGGATTTGGGCTGGACTTCATTAAAAGAAAGGCATTTTTCGTTGCGACGGAATCTTCTCGCGAAATTCCAATCACCAACTTTCTCCTC
This sequence comes from Schistocerca cancellata, assembly GCF_023864275.1. Classification (NCBI taxonomy): domain Eukaryota; kingdom Metazoa; phylum Arthropoda; class Insecta; order Orthoptera; family Acrididae; genus Schistocerca; species Schistocerca cancellata. Next base: position 612,350,678 of record NC_064630.1, on the reverse strand, counting down.
CGAATGCGAAAATATTTTGTTGATACCGACCTACTTAGGGAGGAACGATCACCAAGATAAAATAAGAGAAATCAGAGCTTGTACAAAAAGATATAGGTGTTCATTCTTTCCGCGCGCTGTACCAGATTGGAATAATGGAGAATTGTGAAGGTCATTCGATGAACCTCTGCCAGGCACTTAAATGTGATTTGCAGAGTATCCATGTAGATGTAGATGTACTTATGCACCAACCTAATAGTTATAGCCGTTTGCAGTCGCTGTTTTCATTCTGAACTCTCTCACTTAGGGGCTGGTGTAAAACTTAAAATTTTCACAGTAAATTACGTTTACGGAAGAGATAAAGTAATGATCGCAATGGAAACCAGACTTGCATGGTTCAGTTGTTCTGATTTCATCTGGAAACAGATGACAACAAACGTCGCTACTTTTTAAATACAGATTGATTGAAGTCTAGTAATAACTAGTGTTAATGGTTCATGTACCTCCAAGTTTCCTACTGCAGCGCATTTCACGAAATATGGCCCACTGTACGCTACAGGTAATTTGGAAACTTTCAAGTTATTTATGGCATGCTTTGTGCTACTCGGTCAGTTTCATTCCTTTCTTATAGCCCTCCTGAAAGCAAAACTTCCCTGTGGGGAGAGATCCATCGCGTGCCGATTGCTACTAAATCTTACACAGAGCGTAGCGGACCAGTAATTAAGAATGCCAGCTGTGGAGGCAAAATAATATTTTCGAACTGAACTCTCGAATCCGGTTTGTAAAGCCTAGATATGTTCCCCATCATTCACTCTCAATGATATATTAGAAGGACAAAATCGTATTTTTTACATATCCTCAACTACTTAATTAATCTGAAATCACTTCACTCTGTACATGCAGACTGAAGCCACGAACGTAAATTAGTGTCAGGGTTGGGATTCGAACCATGTCGCAGTGGCTTTGCACAGTTGGACGGACTACTCTCGCATGCCCCTCACCTTAATCCAAATTCCCAATCAGACCTCAGCCCACTATGTATTTCCCCTAAACTCGGACAGCATTGCAGAGGCCCCCCGAGTGAACTAAAATAGCACCTCAGCATCTTACGAAATGAAGGAACCTGCCTGAAATGCAGGGGTAGGTGATTCTTCATATGAAACTACATGGTACCAGATACAGCACATGTATTTGTACAAAGCCTCTGTGCCGGGGTGGTGTAGTAGTTGGCATATCTGTCTAGTGAGCAGCAGACGAGGGCTCAAATCCCGGGTTTAGTGCCAATTTTCATTCACTGCTTCAGTCTGCGTATACAGGGTGGTCCACGGATCGTGACCGGGTCAAATATCTCACGAAATAAGCATCAAACGAAAAAACTACAAAGAACGAAACTCGTCTAGCTTGAAGGGGGAAACTAGATGGCGCTATGGTTGAGCTGGTGGATGGCGCTGCAATACGTCAAACGGATATCAACTGCATTTTTTTAAATAGGAACCCTCATTTTTTTATTACGTGTTGGTGTAGTACGTAAAGAAATATGAATGTTTCAGTTGGACCACATTTTTCGCTTTGTGATAGATGGCGCTGTAATAGTCATAAACATATGGCTCACAACTTTAGACGAACAGTTGATAACACGTAGGTTTTTTTAATTAAAATACAGAACGTAGGTACGTTTGAACATTTTATTTCGGTTGTTCCAAAGTGATTCATGTACCTTTGTGAACTTATCATTTCTGAGAACGCATGTTGTTACAGCGTGATTACCTGTAAATACCACATCAATGCAATAAATGCTCAAAATGACGTCCGTCAACCTCAATGCATTTGACAATACGTGTAACGACATTCCTCTCAACAGCGAGTAGTTCGCCGTCCGTAATGTTCGCACATGCATTGACAATCCGCTGACGCATGTTCAGGCGTTGTCGGTGGATCAGGATAGCAAATATCCTTCAACTTTCCCCACAGAAAGAAACCCGGGGACGTCAGACCCGGTGAACGTGCGGGCCATGGTATGGTGCTTCGATGACCAATCCACCTGTCATGAAATATGCTATTCAATACCGTTTCAACCGCACGCGAGCTATGTGCCGGACATCCATCATGCTGGAAGTACATCGCCATTCTGTCATGCAGTGAAACATCTTGTAGTAACATCGGTGGAACATTACGTAGGAAATCAGCATACATTGCACCATTTAAATTGCCATCGATAAAATGGGGGCCAATTATCCTTCCTCCCATAATGCCGCACCATACATTAACCCGGTAAGGTCGCTGATGTTCCACTTGTCGCAGCCATCGTGGATTTTCCGTTGCCCAATAGTACATATTATGCCGGTTTACGCTACCGCTGTTGGTGAATGACGCGTGAAAAAAATCCCGTAATTTCTCTTGTACCCAGTGGCAGAACTGTACACGACGTTCAAAGTCGTCGCCATGCAATTCCTGGTGCATAGAAATATGGCACGGGTACAATCGATATTTATGTTACATTCTCAACACCGATTCTCGCGCAGTTTGTCTGGTACTGATGTGCGGATTAGCCGCGACAGCAGCTAAAACACCTACTTGGGCATCATCATTTGTTGCAGGTCGTTGTTGACGTTTCACATGTGGCTGAACACTTCCTGTTTCCTTAAATAACGTAACTATCCGGCTAACGCTCCCTACGCTTGGATGATTTCGTCCAGGATAACGAGCAGCATACATAGCACACAGCTGTTGGGCATTTTGATCACAATAGCCATACATCAACACGATATTGACCTTTTCCGCAATTGGTAAACGGTCCATTTTAACTCGGGTAATGTATCACGAAGCAAATACCGTCCGCACTGGCGGGATGCTACGTGATACCACGTACTTATACGTTTGTGACTATTACAGCGCCATCTATCACAAAGTGAAAAAAGTGGTCCAACTAAAACATTCATATTTCTTTACATACTACACGAATATGTAATAAAAATTGAGGGTTCCTATTTAAAAAAAAAACGCAGTTGATATTCGTTTGACCTATGGCAGCGACATCTAGCGGGCCAACCATAGCGCCATCTGGTTTCCCCCTTTGAAGCTAGACGAGTTTCGTTCTTTGTAGTTTTTTCGTTTGATGCTTATTTCGTGAGATATTTGGCGCGGTCACTATCAATGGACCACCCTGTATACATGACATATTTGAGACTTGAAAACGTCTCAGGAGACCTATAGTTTCATTTGAAAGCAGTTTCTGTCACGTATCCTTACCTGTAACAGTACTAGAGAGGAAGAAACTAGTTTAGCATACTATCAAACAAAATGGATAGAAAGTAGACTCAGCCAGACAACTTATATAATTCATTTGCTTTAAAAGGTTTTCGTGGTTGATTCATTTTATGCTTTTCGGTTTCCAGTTAGTGACGATTTACTTTGCTATTTCCGAAAGACTAACCCTGACGTCTTGTTCTGTCGCTACGAACATTTGTAGTATGGGTTTACAGTATAACAGTTTTGGTCGCAAGACTGATAGGGCAGCTCTCGTAACATTTCATCACGCCGCTAGGCAACCGAAGAACTGTCGTCCTAACAGAAGCCTAATCTGAAACCCTTGCCGCACCTGCCTGTTTTAAAATAGTGCAGAACATCATTTGTAACAGAAAACAAGCCTGTTCGTAACGCAAAAAAAAAAAAAACGTTCAAATGGCTCTGAGCACTATGGGACTTAACATCTGAGGTCATTAGTCCCCTAGAACTTAGAACTACTTAAACCTAACTAACCTAAGGACATCACACACACCCATGCTCGACGCAGGATTCGAACCTGCGACCGTAGCAGCAGCGCGGCTCCGGACTGGAGCGCCTAGAACCGCACGGCCACCGCGGCCGGCGCTCGTAACGCCTTCATCACGTAATATCTTCCAAGGTAGTAGAGGAAACTGCAGAGATTAATAAGTGTAGGGGAAGACAGAGATGGGAGTACATCTAACAAATAATTGAAAATATACGGTGCTAGTGCTACTCTGAGATGAAGTTGGCAGAAGAGAGGATTCACGGGGAGCCGCATGAAACCAGACAGAAAACTGATGGGGAAAAAAAAAGAAAAGGGACAAGTACGAGTGGGACTCGTACTCCGAGGGTTCCGTGCAAATTAAATTAGTTACACAGATAGTTCATCCATCCTGAGAAGCGAGAATCTCCATAATTTTTCCCTGTTATCGATGCTGGCCAGGTTTCTGTCCAGGGAATCCCAAGACTTTTGAGGATTTATTAATATTGAGTTTCAAATTTAAATTTTTTGTATGTGTTTTCAAATTCGATATTGTAATTTTTAATTAATTTTTTTAAATTTTTGAGTTATATTAATGTTTCTTTGCTAACTGACAACTGCAGTTACTTTCACCTCGTCTGCTCTTGTCCCTTTTGCGATTACTGGTAACTTTCTACGGAAGTGTCCACAGATGGAAACGGTACAGCTGGCAATAGGGCTATTTTTGTAACGCAGATGTCGAATTTTTCTGTCGAACCCTTTTATAGATCCTTTATAAGATATTGAAACATCGTCCCAAACAACGGGCGTACAATCGTCCATCAATTAAAAGTATTACTTTCTTTTGAAACACTGCAGTTGTTGTACTAGCCAGACAAGATTTTGTAGCACTTGGCGTCCACGGGCCGTTATCGAAAATACGCGGTGAGGTTTGTATAAAGAAATACCATGTACATTCTTTTTTTCAGTTGCCGTATGCATTTTGGTAATTAGATTAACTTGAAGAGCAAGTTGTCTTGTCGTTAGATCTGCACAACACTTTCTGAACGGCTTCAAAGCGGACAGGTAAACACACTAGCCGATCGAAATGCCTTCACTCCCAGATGCAATAATATTGGGGTTAACTTATGAGTGTCGTAACCATAGACCCTCAGGGAATGTTTGTAAATAGAATGAGCTGGCATGAGTGGAAGTTCGGCGACCTCTCACATGTCATAGCTAGGTGGCGAGTGCATGGATTTCACAGCGGCATGGGACGTCACTTCATCGTAGCTCAACCAAGCAGCACGAAATATTTGTGAATTATATACAGTATGCTTCCTACTGTATCACTCTACCTATTCCTAAAAACCAGATCAAAATCCCTTCAGTCGCTTCTGAGATTTTGACAGATTACGAGTGCAATGTAAGTTAATAACAGCAAAATAATTTCCATGTGATGTAGTTACAAATGAACAATATTCGAAATTTTTCTTTCACTTGTGAAACCTTGCGAATGCAATGTAAGTTAATAACAGCAAAAAATATTTTCTATGTGATGTAATTACAAACGATAAATGTTTGAATTTTTTCTTTCACTTGTGAAGCCTTATTTTGTGCCATACCTCGTGAATCGAGGTCAACGACAAGCACCCTATACGTTTTGATGAGTGAGTTTGTCAGTATTAATCAATTAATCATACACACACACACACACACACACACACACACACACACACACGACAATGCAAGAAAGAGAGTCGGCCATTTCTGCTACCAGCGAACTCTACAATAATTATGTAAACTGAAGCAATGAATTAAAATACGTACTAATGCGTGAATTCGAGCCCAGGTTTCCCTCTGACTACGCAGATGCAACATCCACTGCGCCACAATGGTAGTGCAGCTCAGTGTTTTGCCCAGAATACCGTAGTACGCCTCCCTCGCCGCGACGAATTAAAATTCACGATACAGCCCATAGCTATTTCCATATATTTACTGTTGAGAGTTATATATGTACTGTTGAGAGTTATATATATACTGTTGAGAATAAAAAGGGAAATAGCGATGGGCTGAGGCGTGAACTGGAATTCGTCGCGGCGAGGGAGGCGTACTACGGTATTCTGGGCAAGACACTGAGCTACACTGCCATTGTGGCACAGTGGATGTTGCATCTGCGTAGTCAGAGGGAAACCTGGGTTCGAATTCGCGTAGTAATACGTATTTTAATTCATTGCTTCAGTCTACATCATTATTGTAGAGTTTGCTGGTACCAGAAATGGTAGTGTCTCTTTTTTGCATTGACTTGGAGGCTTGCATTGACTTGGAGCCTTTTTTGTTCGTTACTGATCGTTGTATTTATTCGGGGTGGATGTCCAATGACGCTTGTTCAAGTTCATCGTTCATCGATTCACTCTTTTTTTTTTTTTTTTTTGTTACAGAGGGCAGCTATCCCTCTGACCGAACTAGCAGAGCTATCATGCCGGCGGCTTAAATTTTTTTATATCACTCAAGGACCATAGATCTTAGTATCTCGCATAAATTTCAGCTTGATACCTCTAACCATTCCTGATTAAAAGGGGTCTTACTAGTTAGTGTATTAATGTTTATCGGTTAATACTTTTTTTTTCTTTTTTATGTCATCACTCTTCTGACTCGTTAGATGTGCCCACCACGAATTCCTCACCTGTGCTAACCTCTTCATCTCAGAGTAGCACTTGCGACCTACGTCCTCAATTATTTGCGTGATGTATTCTAGTCTCCGTCTTTGTCTTTAGATTTTACTCCTACAGTTCCCTCTAGTGCCATGGAAGATATTCCATGATGTCTTATCAAATGTCTTATCATCCTGTCCCTTGATTTCAGTATTTACATATAGTCCTTTCGTCTCCGATTCTCCGGAGAACCTCCTCCTTTCCTAACTTATCAGTCCACATAATTTTCGACATTCTTCTGTAGCACATCTAAAGTGCTTGGATTCTCTCCTTTTGTAGTTTTTGCACAGGCCATGTTTCACTACCTTATAATGCTGTCTTACAAACGTACATTTTCAGGAATTTCTTCTTCCAATTAAAGTCTGTGTTTGATACTGGTTGACTTCTGTTGGCCAGGAACACCCTTTTTGTCAGTGCTAGTCTGCTTTCGATGTCCTGATTGGTACGTCCACCGTGAGATATATTGCTGCCTAGGTGGCAGAACTCTGTAACTTCATATACTTCCTGACCATCAATGCTGATGTTAAGTTTTTCGCTGACTCATTTCTGCTACTTCTCATTACTTTCGTCTTCCTTCGATTTACTCTCAATCCAGTACACTGTTGATTCCATCCAGTAGGCCGGCCGGATTGGCCGAGCGGTTCTAGGCGCTAAATTATGGAGCCGCGCGACCGATACGGTCGCAGGTTCGAATCCTGCCTCGGGCATGGATGTGTTTAATGTCCTTAGGTTAGTTAGGTTTAAGTGGTTCTAAGTTCTAGGGGACTGATGACCTCAGATGTTAAGTCCGATAGTGCTCAGACCCATTTGAACCATCCAGTAGATCCTGTACTACTTCACTTTCACTGAGGATACGATGTCATCAGCATATCTTATCACTGATATCCTTTCCCTTTGAATTTTCAGTCGTGAACCTTTATTTCCGTCGCTGGCGAAAGAACACGTCTCTGTCTTACACTCTTTATAATACGAGCACTTCGTTCTTGATCTCCCACTCTTATTGTTCGCTCTTGGTTCTTGTATCATCCATATTTTCCTATAGCTTACACCTATTTTGTTCAGAATTTCGAACATCTTGAACCATTTCACACTCTCTAACTGTTTTTCCAGGTCGACAAATCCTATGAACATGTCTCGATTTTTCTTCAGTCTTGCTTCCTGCGTCATAATTGCCTCTCTGGTGTCTGTTTTCTTCTCCATTCTTCTGTGTATTATAGTTGTCAGCAACTTGAATGCATGAACTGTTAAACAGCTTGTGCGATAGTTCTCGCACTTACCGGGTCTTTCAATCTTAGGAATTGTGTGGATGATGCTTTTCCGTAAGTCAGATGTCATATCGCTATCAACCAACGAATTTACCTATGATTTTTTGTAAGTAATTGGTATAAGACTCATATCGTTTGAGTTTTTCAAGAAGATGCTCTACCAGATACACATCACTATAGCCGTGCGTCACTGATGTCAATATGTTGTAGAGTTATGTAATATATTTTATCTAAATCTGCACCTACAGATACTCTGCAAGCCACTGTGCGATGCGTGGCGAGACGTACTCTGTACGACTACCAGCCATTTCCTTTCCTGTTCTACTCCCAAACAGAGCGAAGGAAAAAATGACTGTCTGTATGCGCCCGTATGAACCCTAATTTCTCGAATCTTGTCATCGTGGCCATTACTTGCAATTTTTGTAGACCCATTCGCCAGTCAGCTTCAAATGCCGATTCTCTAAATTTTCTCAATAGTGTTCCTCGAAAACATTTGAGTTCTCGAAGCATCTCCGCAACACTTACTTGTTGTTCGAACCTACCGGTAACAAATCTACCAGCCCGCCTCTGAATTTCTTCGATTTGCTCCTTCAATCCGACCTGGTACTGATCCCAAACACTCGAGCAGTACACTAGAAACGTCGCACCAGTGTCCTGTACAGGGTGGTCCATTGATAGTGACCGGGCCAAATATCTCACGAAATAAGCATCAAACGAAAAAACTACAAAGAACTAAGTAATGTCAATTCACTCTCTATGTGCGATGCTAACAACTACTTATCTGCTTTATCTAGCAGAAACACTCTCCTGGCCTTCTTGACTGATTTATTAACTTTCGTAACCATGGATAGCTTCTACACTGACGCTATCGATGAGACCCGGCCTGTTTGTAGATTCCGAGCTAGCTTCTCAAGACAGTTTTCAAAAAACGTATTCAATAGTATTTCGCACGACTGTCTGTACCTCCTGCAATGAATCCATAGACATCATAGGCTATACCTGGTAGGTTAAAGTCACCTCCAACTAATATTGCATGATCTGGCCATTTGTGCCCTACTGACCGTAGACTTCCTTTGAATGACTCTAGAGCTGTCGCAGCGGAATTGGGTGGCCGGTAGAAACATCCAACAATTAACCTGTTATACGCGACCATTTAATTTCAGCCATGAAATGTGTGTCTGCATGATGTATGACTGCCAGACACCATATTTCGGCGAAATTTTGACTATCCATAAAAGGAAAGCTACAGTATAGTACAGAAACTAACTGAAAGATAACTGAAAAAAACAAGCAATGAGATAAACTGAAATTAAACTTCTATTCAAAGCTAATAATTACACTGAATCATCACGATTCATCATGGTGCTCAGGTGATCACAATCCGCCGTAAATGGTTCTCATTAACAGTGTCTGATCAGTGTGTACGCCAATGCATACTCTGCAACGCGTTCTATGCTGGCTGTAGGGCTGTTAAGGGGTTCTTGTGGTAGGACGTCCCATTTCTCCACCAGTCCATAATCAAACTGGAATGCGGGATCGTATTTTTTAATACAGCATTATCTTTTCCACAAACAACAATAAACTTGGAAACTCATACATCCAATGTGTCGAGAAGTTACGTCAGTGTATAAAATCTTATGATAAAAGTGCGTACTGTCAAATAGTAAAGCTGGAAAAAAAACCTAGAATAGTCACCCATGTCAACATTTTGTTAATAAATCCATGACACCAAGATTATATGTATCTATTAGTTATAAATTTTAGTTTACAAAATGAAAATGTCTCTGGACTAAAGGTACAGCCGTCCTTAACAAGGAATTAAAACATAATGTTACTCCTACGTTAAATGATGATGATGTAAAATATATCATTGGTGATGTTATGGTAGCCAGTAAATGAGCTAAAAAAATAAGCATGAGACATCTAAAATTGCAAATAAGGACCAAAGAAATAATAGATGAAAAACAGAAAACAAAAACAGAAAGAATCATGAAATATCACTGTTTAAAGGAATTAAAAATAAACTCATGTTACATCAATCCACCATTTCAAAAAGCAGATAAGGGCAATACTTGGAGTGTTGTTAAAGAAGAAGAATATACACTCCTGGAAATGGAAAAAAGAACACATTGACACCGGTGTGTCAGACCCACCATACTTGCTCCGGACACTGCGAGAGGGCTGTACAAGCAATGATCACACGCACGGCACAGCGGACACACCAGGAACCGCGGTGTTGGCCGTCGAATGGCGCTAGCTGCGCAGCATTTGTGCACCGCCGCCGTCAGTGTCAGCCAGTTTGCCGTGGCATACGGAGCTCCATCGCAGTCTTTAACACTGGTAGCATGCCGCTACAGCGTGGACGTGAACCGTATGTGCAGTTGACGGACTTTGAGCGAGGGCGTATAGTGGGCATGCGGGAGGCCGGGTGGACGTACCGCCGAATTGCTCAACACGTGGGGCGTGAGGTCTCCACAGTACATCGATGTTGTCGCTAGTGGTCGGCGGAAGGTGCACGTGCCCGTCGACCTGGGACCGGACCGCAGCGACGCACGGATGCACGCCAAGACCGTAGGATCCTACGCAGTGCCGTAGGGGACCGCACCGCCACTTCCCAGCAAATTAGGGACACTGTTGCTCCTGGGGTATCGGCGAGGACCATTCGCAACCGTCTCCATGAAGCTGGGCTACGGTCCCGCACACCGTTAGGCCGTCTTCCGCTCACGCCCCAACATCGTGCAGCCCGCCTCCAGTGGTGTCGCGACAGGCGTGAATGGAGGGACGAATGGAGACGTGTCGTCTTCAGCGATGAGAGTCGCTTCTGCCTTGGTGCCAATGATGGTCGTATGCGTGTTTGGCGCCGTGCAGGTGAGCGCCACAATCAGGACTGCATACGACCGAGGCACACAGGGCCAACACCCGGCATCATGGTGTGGGGAGCGATCTCCTACACTGGCCGTACACCACTGGTGATCGTCGAGGGGACACTGAATAGTGCACGGTACATCCAAACCGTCATCGAACCCATCGTTCTACCATTCCTAGACCGGCAAGGGAACTTGCTGTTCCAACAGGACAATGCACGTCCGCATGTATCCCGTGCCACCCAACGTGCTCTAGAAGGTGTAAGTCAACTACCCTGGCCAGCAAGATCTCCGGATCTGTCCCCCATTGAGCATGTTTGGGACTGGATGAAGCGTCGTCTCACGCGGTCTGCACGTCCAGCACGAACGCTGGTCCAACTGAGGCGCCAGGTGGAAATGGCATGGCAAGCCGTTCCACAGGACTACATCCAGCATCTCTACGATCGTCTCCATGGGAGAATAGCAGCCTGCATTGCTGCGAAAGGTGGATATACACTGTACTAGTGCCGACATTGTGCATGCTCTGTTGCCTGTGTCTATGTGCCTGTGGTTCTGTCAGTGTGATCATGTGATGTATCTGACCCCAGGAATGTGTCAATAAAGTTTCCCCTTCCTGGGACAATGAATTCACGGTGTTCTTATTTCAATTTCCAGGAGTGTATTTCTAAAACAACAGAATTTTTTAAATGAAAATGATATAGCTGAGATACTAAAGAACCCGGAATTTCATGCTACCATTAGGAAATTAATTGATGAGAATGACTGTCTATTATCTCCTAAACATAAAAACTATGAAACGTCCTTTGCCTAGGCTTAGATTCAAATTCAGTTACATAAACCTAGCTCACCCATATGCCCGATTGTAGACGATATTAACTGTCCTTCATATCTCTTAAAAAAGAAACTTAACGAATTTATGAATGAATTTTATATTTTTGAAGAAAATTTCAGTATAAGGAACAACTATAAATTAGCAACAACAATACATAACATGGGTATGTCGCCAGGGGCTAGATTTGCTTCACTTCGCATAAAGAGTTAGTACACCATTATTCCAATTGGAGAAATTACAGACATTATTAAGAACAAACTCGTAAGGCTTCGAATAAAGAACTGTATTGAAATTACAGAATGTATCTCATTGTTAGAAAATACCTTAAGTTTTCATCGTTTAACATTTAACTATAAATTTTATACACAAAATTACATCTTAGCCATGGGGAATTCATTGGCTGGTACTCTCACAGACATCTTCGTCAATTATATTGCAAACAAAACTATTTATGAACAACTCACAAATCTATATTAAAGTAATTTACTACAACGTTATGTAGACAATAGTTCACTATTACATGATGGCTCTGAAAAGGAAATTAATAGTGCCACGAATTCCTTGAATGATTTGCCTCCAAAATTAAAGTTCATAGTTAAGCACAAAAGATGAGGGAACATCAGTTTTTTAGACTGAACTATTTCTAATAAGAATGGTAAACGAGCATTTGCTATTTTTTGGAAACTAACTAAGATTTATGTCTTCAATAATGCCAGTTGGTGTCAAATGTATGCGAAATCTTATGGGACTTAACTGCTAAGGTCATCAATCCCTAAGCTTACACACTACTTAACCTAAATTATCCTAAGGACGAACACACATGCCCATGCCCGAGGGAGGACTCGAACCTCCGCCGGGACCAGCCGCACACTCCATGACTGCAGCGGCTAAGACCGCTCGGCTAATCCAGCGCGGCCCAGTTCGTGTCATACCGCAAAATATAAGAGAGCGTTTTTCTTATTAATGTTAAACAGGATAATCAAAGATCTTTACCTGCGGATCAGGTGCGAAAAGAATTAGTGATTTGTGTTCAACAATGACTATGATCCATGTATCGTTGACAATATGTCCCCAAAAATTCAGTTAAAACAGCCACAATCACCACGAAACAAGTTTTTACAAAAATGACATACATGGGAACGATATCTCAAAGAATAAACAAAATATTTAGAAACTCTGGTATAACTCTCGCATTTTCGAATAGGAATATGCTTTTGAATAAACTTGCGCATATGACTGACAATACTAATAACCGCCACTGTAGCTCAGGAGTTTGTAACTTAATGTGCAGTGACTCTGAAAAAATATATATTGATCAAACTGGACATAGTTTTACAACACGGTTCAAAGAACATATCTCGGGTACAGTACATAATAAATCAGTTTTTCGACAACATCTGAATTGTAACAATCATTCAGAGGCAATTTTAGACGAACAGTTGGTAACACGTAGGTTTCTTAAATTAAAATACAGAACGTTTGAACATTTTATTTCGGTTGTTCCAATGTGATACATCTACCTTTGTCAACTTATCATTTCTCAGAACGCATGCTGTTACAGCGTGATTACTTGTAGACACCACATTAATGCAATAAATGCTCAAAATGATGTCCGTCAACAATAATGCATTTGGAAATACGTGTAACGACATTCCTCTCAACAGCGAGTAGTTCGCCTTCCGTAATGTTCGCGCATTGCATTGACAATCCGCTGACGCATGTTGTCTGGCGTTGTCGGTGGATCACGATAGCAAATATCCTTCAACTTTCCCCACAGAAAGAAATCCGGGAACGTCAGATCCGGTGAACGTGGGGGCCATGGTATGGTGCTTCGACGACCAATCCACCTGTCATGAAATACGCTATTCAATACCGCTTCAACCGCACGAGAGCTATGTGCCGGACATCCATCATGTTGGAAGTACATCGCCATTCTGTTATGCAGTGAAACATCTCGTAGTAACATCGGCAGAAGATTTCGCAGGTAATCAGCATACATTGCACTTTTAGATTGCCATAGATAAAATGGGACCAATTATCCTTTCTCCCATAATGCCGCACCATACATTAACCCGCCAAGGGCGCTGATGTTTTACTTGTCGCAGCCATCGTGGGTTTTCCGTTGCCCAATAGTGCATATCATGCCGGTTTACGTTACCGCTGCTAGTAAATGACACTTCGTCGCTAAATAGAACGCGTGCATAAAATCTGTCATCGTCCCTTAATTTCTCTTGTGCCTAGTGGCAGAACTGTACACGACGTTCAAAGTCGTCGTTATACAATTCCTGGTGCATAGAAATACAATCGGGTTCAATCGATGTTGATGTTACATTCTCAACACCGATTCTCGCGCAGTTTGTTTGCTACTGATGTGCGGATTAGCCGCGACAGCACCTAAAACACCGACTTGGGCATCATCATTTGTTGGAGGATGGGGCTGACATTTCACATTTGGTTCAACACTTCCTGTTTCCTTAAATAACGTAACTATCCGGCGAACGGTCCGGACACTTGGATGATGTCGTCCAGGATACCGAACAGCATACATAGCACACGCCCGTTGGGCATTTTTAATCACAATAGCCATACATCAACATGATATCGACCTTTACCGCAATTGGTAAACGGTCCATTTTAACACGGGTAATGTATCAGGAAGCAAATACCGTCCGCATTGGCGGAATGTTACGTGATACCACGTACTTAAACGTTTGTGACTATTAGAGCGCCACCTATGACAAAGCGAAAAAAGTGGTCCAACTAAAACATTCACATTTCTTTACATTCTACACGAATATGTAATAAAAATGGGGATTCCTATTTTAAAAAAAAACGCAGTTGATATCCGATTGACCTATGGCAGTGCCATCTAGCGGGCCAATCATGGCGCCATGTGGTTTCCCCCTTCAAGCTAGACGAGTTTCGTTCTTTGTAGTTTTATCGGTTGATGCTTATTTCGTGAGATATTTGGATATTTGGCCCGGTCACTAGAAACACCCAACGAACAGCGGCCGGCTGGTGAGGCCGAGCGGTTCTAGGCTCTACAGTCTGGAACCACGCGACCGCTACGGTCGCAGGTTCGAATTCTGCCTGGGGCATGGATGTGTGTGATGTCCTTAGGTTAGTTCGGTTTAAGTAGTTGTAAGTTTGAGGGGACTGATGGCCTCAGAAGTTGAGTCCCATAGTGCTCAGAGCCATTTGAACCAACTAATAGCAAAAGTGATATGTTTTTATACACATGTTCAGTTTTGCTGTTAGTTGGATGTTTGTTTATTTTATCTCTCTCTTTGATTGTGAGAAGCAGTTTAAACTTCTGTTGTCCTCTAGTATGAAATGTTAAGTTTTTGTGTGCCAAGTTTACAATGCGATAGGTGTGAGTACTTTTGAAATTAATAACAGGTGTTAAAGAAATTTTGTTTTTATGACTTTTTAGCTGGTTTCTGAGCTTCGGTGCAGCTGTATTTTCTGTGCTAAGTTTTGTTTTTCTGTTTTTGTATGTTTTTGGTACTGTTAATATATGAATTAAAATGTAACAACTGAAACTTTAAATATTGATTGACTTCAAAAAATTTTAATCTCAGAGCATATAAGGAGGTTGATAAAAGAATGTACCGACTCCAAATATGTATAACATCTATTAATAGGAAATGACCACCAAACTGGGAAGAATAACAGAAGGAAAGGTAATGCCCTGTCTACAGGAAGAATGTAGCATACATTAAACCTGAAAGTACGCCCATGGCTAAAAGAGACATAACAGAACAACAATATTACATTTTTCCATTTAAGAAATTCACACACACACACACACACACACACACACACACACACTATTAGTCTGTACCTTGATCATTGTTTCAATAAGAATGGTAAGCAATACGGCAAGATATTGGTACACTCTCAAATCTACTGAATCTATTGTTGCATTATTAGAAGGTATTAGTGAATAGGGCTGTTTGTGGTTTTACTCTGTTCACATCATCCAGCTACAGAAACTGAAACCTACAGAATCGTTGAACACTTTACTAATAAAATTTCAGTGTGTCTCACGTAAATTTCGTGGTGGCGTATAAACATCGTCTCTACGGTAACAAATTTATTCGTACATTCGTTCAAAGCAGGACTCATTTGAAGAGTGTGTGATTATTTGATCTAAACTACAGTTGGTTTTTCCCATAACCACTCATTTGTCCACGTATTTTCCGTCCAAAGTTAACTGCCCTGTAATCTTATCACTTGTGTTGTTCACTTGTGAGAATCCGTAGTTAAAACGCCAAAATTGGGATGTATTAGAGAAAAATTACACAGCTTTATAATCTGTCTCCAGAGAAGAAACCAGGATAATATTAGTGCCTATCATGTTTGAATTGGGTAATATGTAGCCGGATAGTATTGTTGACACTGTAGATGTTAGTGACACAGCATTATCTCCATCTGTGACTGGAACGATTTTTGATGCAATATATTGGAAGTAGTCACAGTAACATATTCCATAACGGATATAGTGGCAGAGGCATTGTGCAGTTTAAGAATGCTGATTATTTACATTGAAACTCTGACAACAACGTGGTGCAGTAATTCAATTGGTGGTCTTGCCAATGTGCGAGTATCTGGAAGTGGCTTGTAGCAAATACGGCGGTATTCAGTCCAGCCGTTGTCCAGGCAGCTGTGAGGAACAGGCGGGGCGTGGTAGCCAGCAGCCTCTGTGCTGGCTGCTAGATGGGCATCTCCAGTGGAGAAGCGGCCGCTCCTAACACGCGGATATGTGGCCGCTGGAGCCATCTGCAGAGAGCCTCACCAACTGCGCGCTTCTGTTGTTGGCAGGTCGGCATGGGGGATTTGTGTACGTTTCACCGGATCTCATCTCTTCCGCGTATTACGCTCGAGAGGTCGTCTATAAGTTCAGGTGGAATGGGAATCAATGGCAAGGACTGCAAGGTTTCCAGCGATTCTTCATTTCTTAGTAGCTGCAATGTATTTGATGTAGAAACGACGTAAACATCATATACACATCGGACCTAGAATTTGCGCTTCCATCAACAGAAATCTCCTTATAAACGGATGTAGCGACTGTAGTTTAGTTGTGACAGATAAAGTGATACGAGTACAATGGCCTCTATGTCTGTTACAGAACAATAAGTATCTTTTCAACTAACAACTTTCCCCAGAGGTACCCAACAAATACATTTTGTGTCAGTCGTGTTCCATATTTATCCCATCATAAAAGAAAATCTACCGGGCTGCCGAACGAATCAAGACGAATGTTAACAAAATTAAGTATCTCAATAATTAACTGTGAGTATATAGTTGCAGTCTCTTTACGGTTGGTCTAGGAAAATTTAATATTATCATTATTATTTACATATGGGTCCAGCAGGACCAGGCGAGGTACAATCCAGCAATGTCACTTTTGATGGTTGCCCTTCCATTCCGTACAAATTTGTTTCATCCTTTGAGAATGAAGTCTCTTTCTTTAATCAGACCACGGTGTTCCAGTTCGTTTTCCAATTTCCCTCTGATGAACTTTCCAAGCAAGTATCTTTTGTGTGAACGTCCTCCTTTATCGCAGTGATCCTTTAATTTGCTCAGTTTGGCCTTATTACTGTTTTCGTAGAATTCTACTATTTGTTTTGTCAAAATAGTGGGTGCCATTCTTTTAATGTGCCGTCAAAGTCTTCGTTTTCTCGTATCACCATGTATGTCTGTGCATTCTTATACTGGTATTTTCTTATAACTTCTCAGCCTATAAGTTTCTCCATCAGTGATTTTGGGGCCCAATATTTTCCTAATAACCATTCTTTCTTTTGAAATTCTTCACTAACGTTCTTTCCATTAATTAAAATTAAAGTTTCTGCTCCATAAAGACATTCAGGTTTGATTGCAGTGCTGTAATACCTAAGTTTGCTGAAGTTGGAAAGTGATTACAAATATTTTGGTGTTAATCTGAATGCAGTTGCCATTTTTCTACTGCGATCTTCAATTGCACCTTTCTCCTAACCGTTTACTTGTATGATTCCCCCCAAGTATTTAAACTGAGGAACCCTTTTTATTTTTTCATATTTTGTGTTCCAAAACTTTGGTGCTTGTTTTTCACACACACACACACACACACACACACATATATATATATATATATATATATATATATATATATATATATATATATATATATATATACTCCTGGAAATGGAAAAAAGAACACATTGACACCGGTGTGTCAGACCCACCATACTTGCTCCGGACACTGCGAGAGGGCTGTACAAGCAATGATCACACGCACGGCACAGCGGACACACCAGGAAACGCGGTGTTGGCCGTCGAATGGCGCTAGCTGCGCAGCATTTGTGCACCGCCGCCGTCAGTGTCAGCCAGTTTGCCGTGGCATACGGAGCTCCATCGCAGTCTTTAACACTGGAAGCATGCCGCGACAGCGTGGACGTGAACCGTATGTGCAGTTGACGGACTTTGAGCGAGGGCGTATAGTGGGCATGCGGGAGGCCGGGTGGACGTACCGCCGAATTGCTCAACACGTGGGGCGTGAGGTCTCCACAGTACATCGATGTTGTCGCTAGTGGTCGGCGGAAGGTGCACGTGCCCGTCGACCTGCGACCGGACCGCAGCGACGCACGGATGCACGCCAAGACCGTAGGATCCTACGCAGTGCCGTAGGGGACCGCACCTCCACTTCCCAGCAAATTAGGGACACTGTTGCTCCTGGGGTATCGGCGAGGACCATTCGCAACCGTCTCCATGAAGCTGGGCTACGGTCCCGCACACCGTCAGGCCGTCTTCCGCTCACGCCCCAACATCGTGCAGCCCGCCTCCAGTGGTGTCGCGACAGGCGTGAATGGAGGGACGAATGGAGACGTGTCGTCTTCAGCAATGAGAGTCGCTTCTGCCTTGGTGCCAATGATGGTCGTATGCGTGTTTGGCGCCGTGCAGGTGATCGCCACAATCAGGACTGCATACGACCGAGGCACACAGGGCCAACACCCGGCATCATGGTGTGGGCAGCGATCTCCTACACTGGCCGTACACCACTGGTGATCGTCGAGGGGACACTGAATAGTGCACGGTACATCCAAACCGTCATCGAACCCATCGTTCTACCATTCCTAGACCGGCAAGGGAACTTGCTGTTCCAACAGGACAATGCACGTCCGCATGTATCCCGTGCCACCCAACGTGCTCTAGAAGGTGTAAGTCAACTACCCTGGCCAGCAAGATCTCTGGATCTGTTCCCCATTGAGCATGTTTGGGACTGGAAGAAGCGTCGTCTCACGCGGTCTGCACGTCCAGCACGAACGCTGGTCCAACTGAGCCGCCAGGTGGAAATGGCATGGCAAGCCGTTCCACAGGACTACATCCAGCATCTCTACGATCGTCTCCATGGGAGAATAGCAGCCTGCATTGCTGCGAAAGGTGGATATACACTGTACTAGTGCCGACATTGTGCATGCTCTGTTGCCTGTGTCTATGTGCCTGTGGTTCTGTCAGTGTGATCATGTGATGTATCTGACCCCAGGAATGGTTCAATAAAGTTTCCCCTTCCTGGGACAATGAATTCACGGTGTTCTTATTTCAATTTCCAGGAGTGTATTTCTAAAACAACAGAATTTTTTAAATGAAAATGATATAGCTGAGATACTAAAGAACCCGGAATTTCATGCTACCATTAGGAAATTAATTGATGAGAATGACTGTCTATTATCTCCTAAAGATAAAAACTATGAAACGTCCTTTGCCTAGGCTTAGATTCAAATTCAGTTACATAAACCTAGCTCACCCATATGCCCGATTGTAGACGATATTAACTGTCCTTCATATCTCTTAAAAAAGAAACTTAACGAATTTATGAATGAATTTTATATTTTTGAAGAAAATTTCAGTATAAGGAACAACTATAAATTAGCAACAACAATACATAACATGGGTATGTCGCCAGGGGCTAGATTTGCTTCACTTCGTATAAAGAGTTAGTACACCATTATTCCAATTGGAGAAATTACAGACATTATTAAGAACAAACTCGTAAGGCTTCGAATAAAGAACTGTATTGAAATTACAGAATGTATCTCATTGTTAGAAAATACCTTAAGTTTTCATCGTTTAACATTTAACTATAAATTTTATACACAAAATTACATCTTAGCCATGGGGAATTCATTGGCTGGTACTCTCACAGACATCTTCGTCAATTATATTGCAAACAAAACTATTTATGAACAACTCACAAATCTATATTAAAGTAATTTACTACAACGTTATGTAGACAATAGTTCACTATTACATGATGGCTCTGAAAAGGAAATTAATAGTGCCACGAATTCCTTGAATGATTTGCCTCCAAAATTAAAGTTCATAGTTAAGCACAAAAGATGAGGGAACATCAGTTTTTTAGACTGAACTATTTCTAATAAGAATGGTAAACGAGCATTTGCTATTTTTTGGAAACTAACTAAGATTTATGTCTTCAATAATGCCAGTTGGTGTCAAATGTATGCGAAATCTTATGGGACTTAACTGCTAAGGTCATCAATCCCTAAGCTTACACACTACTTAACCTAAATTATCCTAAGGACGAACACACATGCCCATGCCCGAGGGAGGACTCGAACCTCCGCCGGGACCAGCCGCACACTCCATGACTGCAGCGGCTAAGACCGCTCGGCTAATCCAGCGCGGCCCAGTTCGTGTCATACCGCAAAATATAAGAGAGCGTTTTTCTTATTAATGTTAAACAGGATAATCAAAGATCTTTACCTGCGGATCAGGTGCGAAAAGAATTAGTGATTTGTGTTCAACAATGACTATGATCCATGTATCGTTGACAATATGTCCCCAAAAATTCAGTTAAAACAGCCACAATCACCACGAAACAAGTTTTTACAAAAATGACATACATGGGAACGATATCTCAAAGAATAAACAAAATATTTAGAAACTCTGGTATAACTCTCGCATTTTCGAATAGGAATATGCTTTTGAATAAACTTGCGCATATGACTGACAATACTAATAACCGCCACTGTAGCTCAGGAGTTTGTAACTTAATGTGCAGTGACTCTGAAAAAATATATATTGATCAAACTGGACATAGTTTTACAACACGGTTCAAAGAACATATCTCGGGTACAGTACATAATAAATCAGTTTTTCGACAACATCTGAATTGTAACAATCATTCAGAGGCAATTTTAGACGAACAGTTGGTAACACGTAGGTTTTTTAAATTAAAATACAGAACGTTTGAACATTTTATTTCGGTTGTTTCTTCCTGCATTTCACTACTATCTATCGTCTACCTAAACGTAATCAACATACACATATACAGGGTGAGTCACCTAACGTTACCGCTGGATATATTTCGTAAACCACATCAAATACTGACGAACCGATTCCACAGACCGAACGTGAGGAGAGGGGCTAGTGTAATTGTTTAATACAAACTATACAAAAATACACGGAAGTTTGTTTTTAAGACAAACCTACGTTTTTTTAAATGGAACCACGTTAGTTTTGTTAGCACATCTGAACATATAAACAAATACGTAATCAGTGCCGTTTGTTGCATTGTAAAATGTTAATTACATCCGGAGATATTGTGACCTAAAGTTGACGCTTGAAACCTCCGACGTTCAGTTGCGTGTTGTAACAAACACGGACTACGGTCGGCGAGCAGCATCTGGAGGGACATGTTTACGATGACGACCGTGTTTACGAGTGTGGCTGTAGTGCACTGTTGTGGTTTGGTCTAGCTGTCGCAGTGTCCGCATGTAGCGCTTGCTGCTATTCTTATTCTGCATTCGTCTCCGCATGCAGACCAACTGTAGTACACCGTGTTACCAGACGTCTGTGATAGTGTAGTGTTGTAGGAACTGTGACCTTGGTGTATTCGAACTCTGAAAAGCGGAGAATATTCTCATCTATGGCGAGTGTCGACGAAATGCAGCTAAAGCCTGCAGGGTGTGTGCAGAACGGTACCCGGACAGAGAGCATCCAACGTGCCGCACATTGCAAAACATCTACCGCCAACTGTATGCAACAGGTATGGTCGTAGCACGCAAACAGGTCCGTAACAGGCCCGTCGCAGGAGAAGCGGGTGCAGTTGGTGTGTTAGCTGCTGTTGCCATGAACCCACGCATGAGTACACGGGACATTGCGAGAGCCGGTGGACTGAGTCAAAGTAGTGTCATGCGCATACTGCATCGTCACCGCTTTCACCTGTTACATGTGTCGCTACATAAGCAATTACATGGTGATGACTTTAATCATCGAGTGCAGTTCTGTCAATGGGCATTAACACAGAATGCGTTGCAGTTCTACCTGTTTACAGATGAAGCGAGTTTCACAAACCACGGGGCAGTGAATCTACGGAACATGCATTACTGGTCCGTGTACAATCCTCGCTGGCTCAGACAGGTAGAGCGACAGCGACCGTGGACTGTAAATGTATGGTGCGGAATCATCGGCGACCACCTCATTGGTCCTCACTTCATTGCAGGGGCCCAAACAGCTGCAACATACATCGCGTTTCTACAGAATGATCTGCCAACGTTGCTCGAAAATGTCCCACTGGAAACGCGTCGACGTATGTGGTATCAGCATGATGGTGCACCTGCACATTCCGCAATTAACACTAGGCTGACCCTTGACAGGATGTTCGACGGGCGTTTCATAGGACGTGGAGGACGCATAAATTGGCCAGCCCGTTCTCCTGATCTTACACCTCTGGACTTCTTTCTGTGGGGTACGTTAAAGGAGAATGTGTACCGTGATGTGCCTACAACCCCAGAGGATATGAAACAACCTATTGTGGCAGCCTGCGGCGACATTACACCAGATGTACTGCGGCGTGTACGACATTCATTACGCCAGAGATTGCAATTGTGTGCAGCAAATGATGGTCACCACATTGAACATCTATTGGCCTGACATGTCGGGACACACTCTATTCCACTCCGTAATTGAAAACGGAAACCACGTGTGTACGTGTACCTCACCCCTCATGGTAATGTACATGTGCGTCAGTGAAAAAGACCAATAAAAAGGTGTTAGCATGTGGACGTAATGTGCTGTTCCAGTCTCTTCTGTACCTAAGGACCATCACCATTCCCTTTGGATCCCTACGTAATTCGGTGCTCTCCGATGCACACGATCGAACAGCGGAGGAGTGGTACTCAAGCGTCAACTTTAGGTTACAATATCTCCGGATGTAATTAACATTTTACAATGCAACAAACGGCACTGATTACGTATTTGTTTATATGTTCAGATGTGCTAACAAAACTAACGGAGTTCCATTTAAAAAAACGTAGGTTTGTGTTAAAAAACATACTTCCGTGCATTTTTTTACGGTTTGTATTAACCAGTTACACTAGCCCCTCTCCTGACGTTCGGTCTGTGGAATCGATTCGTCAGTATTTGATGTGGTTTACGAAATATATCCAGCGGTAATGTTAGGTGACTCACCATATATATATATTTATATATTTCGCAACTTCTTTAAATTTCAATTTGTTTTTCAGCTTTGGTAATATCCCTAGTTAAAATTGGCACATCATCTGCAAAGGCGAGGCAGTCTAATATTACTTCTACGTAACTTGATTGACTGATCTATATTTTGACTTGACTTTTGCTCTCACCAATCCTTAATCATCTTTTCCACACCACAGTTAAACACTAATGGGGAGATTTCATCTCCCTGTCTAACACCATACTTTATATCGAATGGTTCAGAAATTTCTCCCATAAATTTAACTTTAGAGAGAGTGTCAGTTAACATTTCCGTAATCAGTGTTAAACTTTTATTATCTAGCCCTTGTTCCTTTAAAATATGGAAAAGAGATTCATGATCAACTGGGTCGTAGGCCTTTTTAAAATCCAGAACTTTACATACAATATTGTTACCAGAAATCAGCTGGTGCTAGGGATTAGTCCCAAATTATGAATTTATTCTAGGCAGGATCTGTTAGGTCTAAAGCCGGCTTGGTATTCATCAATTTTTGGTTCTAACTGATCTTGGGCTCGATCAAGTAAACATCGCGAGAAAATTTTGTATGTGAACGGGAGAAGACTGATTCCTCGGTAATTATTAACATGGGTTCCATCCCCTTTTTTAAGCAACTAATGAATTTGGGCAGTTTTCCAGTTCCTCGGGTATTTTCTCAGTTTACCAGATATGTTCTATTCGTTGAGTGGTCTCTTTTATAGTGTTAGGGCCAGCTGATTTTAACAGTTCTGCAATTATACCATCTTCTCCGGATGCTTAATGTTTTTAAGTCGCTTAATTTGTTTAATTTCTTCGATTTCGTCAGGTTCTTTAGAGTTACGGTTGGTGTTATTAGTTTGCTGTGGTTGGAATTTACTCGCTGGTTCTCGACAGTTTAATAGTTTTTTAAAACAATCTGCAAGTACCTTACAATTTTTCTGTCCAACACCCATTTTCAGTTTTGAAGCAAAGACTTTAAGGATGGTAACTGGCTAGTTTTTTTAATGTTTCATGAAAGTTTCTTGTGTTGTTCTTTTAGAAGTCTTTCTCGATTTCTAAAAGTTGGGCATTTTCGTAGTGTCTTTTAGTCTGTCGGATACTTTAGATTTTTCTTTTCTTACAATTAGAAGGGTGTTGTACGTATTTTCAGTTTCGTTACTATTCCAATTTTTGAACGCCTCATGCCTATACTTAACTACTGTTTCACAATCCGTTTTCCACCAAGGGTGTTTTTGTTTCTTTCGAAGCGGAATTAAATTTTGTGCTGTTGTGACGAACTTTTCTTGTAGGTTTCGCGAATTGTTAGATTGTTTTTTCTCAAGTTCGCTTTTTAGAGTTGGGGTTATTTTTGCAGAGACAATTTAAAAGTTTATTATTTTGAAGATTTTTACTTTCACTTGCGTTAAATAATGGTAAGATCTATATTAGCCCTTTCCTAACTTGGACATTTAACATTTCTTTGTAGTTATGGGATGAAATTGCTCCATGATGGATATGAAATTCCCGAGCAAATGTATTGGGTGCCTGCCAGGATTTTTGTTTAGAAGCGTTCTTTTTAAAATGCGTTGACATGATTGTAAGGTGGAAATTTTTGCTCATTTCATCAAGTCTTTGGCCATTTTGGTTTGTCCATTTGTGCGTAGGAAATCCACACACCATTGACTTATATTTTTTCTCTTTACCTAATTTAGCATTAAAATCACCCATTAAAATTTTAACATGGTTTGAGGGCATTTTCGAGATGATAGTAACCTAAAGTCTCCCAAGCTTCGTTAATTTCCTCAGGTCTTTTACGGTTATCCTCATTGACTGGCATATGGGCATCAATTAAAGTAAGTTCCTCATTTGCGCATTTAAGAGAAATTGTCATTAGTCTATTATTAATGGATTTCGCCTCCGTTATTTAATCTAAAATATTTTTAGAGCCTGAAAAAGCAACTCCCTGATGTGGTGTATTTTCAAATATTCTTTTATCAATTTTACTTTTGAAAAGTCGATAGTTACCGAAATCTATGGTGTTATTGTTCGTCATTTGTGTTTGTTGAAGTGCCAAAATTTGATTCTTCTGTTCTTTTAATGTATCTCCCAGTTTATGAAGTTTACCTGGTTGCAAAAGTGTTTATATGTTAAATGGTGCAAAAAACGTGTTTGTTTTGGTTTTAAATCGGTAAGAGGATTCCGACTTCCTCTGCTGAATCAAATTGCATTTTAACTTGGGCGGCCAAGGACCGGAACGCCAGTTGCGCCAGTAATACTGGCTTTGGATTGAACGCGTGGGGTAATACTGTGACTATGAAATGCTCCATGATGATTTTACCTGATATCAGCTGGGGTTGAGTGGACTCATTGAGTGAATTCATAGTGTTAAGACTGGAAGAGATAGTTCCAGAATATCAATTTCAGCCGCACCACTGGTGAACAGACACTGACCACTTTGCTGCTTGCTACAAGATAGACGCAAAGTGGATTTTGTTTTATTTTGCCTTGGTCCGGGACTTCTTATTCTGCATTCGCAGCTTACCACCATATCTGGTGGAACGTACACTATCCGCTACCTGTGGCCCGTCCAGTACCCTAGACAAGGTCGGTTTCTTGGACTCTAGGTTACGAAGTCTTGAAGCTTGGACAAGGCCAATTTAATATAGCAAAATTATCAAGAATGCAACCATTTCGAAAAAGTTCCGGCCCTGCATTACATCCAGCAGATGTTGCTTAGCTTCCGTCAGAAGCATTATATCTACTTAATTTCACTAATATTCATCACAAAATAATTGTGTGCCATAGATCTAGGCGCCGATTTATAATGAACATCACAGTATTCCATGCAAGTAACAGTGATCTACGCTTAATCTAGTTGAACAGATAATTTACTGAACGAATGGCTAATATGGTAAGTATAGGTGCTCTCGCGCCTTTTCTCTTTTTCATGAAGAACTTTCAATTTAGCATTTGTAAAGTTCAGTTACAGATAATCCGAACAAGGAGTGTCCAGTTTTGATGTATCACTCAACGCCCAAAACAAATATAAAACGTGTCTACAAGCTAATTTTACTTACTCTGTCGATAGACCAACCTGTAATTAATATGAGATGTTTAGTTCAAGTGTATTAACTGAAAGTAACAACAATATCGCAATAGTGAGCTCAGTAAGGCGCACTTCTTCAGAAAATCTTCACGCGACTGTTTTATTCAGTCTTTGTTGTAACACTGCATATTCTTTCTGTTTTCTCTTGACCGCCACGCCATACCTTTGTAGCGTTACAGTTGACTTGAGTCTAGTATATTGGTGAAATGTTATTTTTTACTTTCCTGAGCCAAAGCCAATTTTATGCAATTACTTTATTTCACTGATGACTTTATGCTGTATGGTAAATTACCAAACAAATACCCGACAACCACTTCCAGATGTCCGCCCCGATAGCTGAGTGGTCAGCGCGACGGATTGCCACCCTACGGGCCCGGGTTCGATTCCCGGCTGCGTCGGAGATTTTCTCCGCTCAGGGACTGGGTGTTGTGTTGTCTTCGTCATCATTTCGTCCCCATCCGGCGTGCAGGTCGCCCAATGTGGCGTCCAATGTAATAAGACCTGCACCAAGGCGGCCGGACCTGCCCCGCAAGGGGCCTCCCGGCCAATGGCGCCAAACGCTCATTTACATTTCTACTTCCAAATATTAAGGGAGACTTCCCTATACAACGCAGTATTACTCAACACAGTAAGGAAAACAATGTACGAGACACTGATGATGTAATTTTGGAAACCGTTCTCGTACAACAGGGAATCAAGCTGTTTTTTCAATTCTTTGTGTATTAAATGGTCGAATTTTTCATAAAAAAATATGTACTGTTTACTGCGGTGGCTCTTATAAGTGACTTTTTAAATTTTTGGAGCGTTGGTTTTTATGAGAGACTTCTTAAATTTTTTGATAATTTGTATTTCGATCATCCAAATTAGTTCCATTCCATCGGAAATCGAGCTGTGTGAAATTTGAGCTCAGCAGGAAAAGGGGAAGCAGTGCCCCTGGGCCTTGAAAATAGGCCAATGCAGAAGAAAAGAAAACTTTCAAAAATATTACTTCTGAACATTCACTGCTTAGTGCATATAGCTTCAGTTTCCTTAACTGAATACCTTTACATTTTACAGATAAGTTTGGTCAGGTGATTTAATGAGTCAGTGGGCCCAAAAACAGTTAATTTTTATGGCCCAATCCGGACGTATCCATTTGTCCTTTCAGTTCGCTTATAGGAAATAATTGTTTTGCTTGAATTTTACTCTGATGAAATAACTGGAAGATATGTTTCATCTGTCAAATAAGCGTTAATGGCTTCTGTTTACAACATGCAAGTGTGTAAATTAACTGATTCAACGTGACAAAGCACGTAGCAGACCTGTGGCCACTTATCGAGGGAAAACACAAATTCCAACTCAGGAGTTGGGTGCATACCAGAATTAGAATCCCTTACGTCATTGCAAGATCATGATGGTAGGTCGTTCGAGACTCTTACGTCAACAGAAACCGGTTTTTTCGCTAAAACGTAAGGAGCTAGCCCATGAAAATGTTTTGAATATCAATACTATTGAAGAAGATAGCCAGTTTTGATCAATACACCGGAAGGAGAGCAAAAGTTCACGCAAGAGCATCAGAACGATCAGATGCAGCCATGAGGAGACAAGAGCGAAACGGATATAGTATTCAGCAACGTAAGTTGTGTTTCTTCATATTTTATTGTTCTTTTATCATCCTCGCCCCGTATTGGCGGGTAGGGTGGGGGGACGGTTGGTTGTCAGCCGTACTGTCAACGAGGTCTCCGGCCAGTTGATTGACAAGAAGAAATTGAAATGTGAAGTATTTACACTAAATTTAAGCATTTTTTAATAAATAGTTTTTATGCACTCTGTCCTGTCACCACCATATAACCATCTTTTGCAGCGCGAGACCTACGTACGGGAAGAGTGTCATTGATGTTTTGCCGCGTCCAGTGTCGCGGCCAGCTGTGCTGGAGTTCTCTGCCGATCCATGGGACGAACACTCCGATCGAAGTGGCCCACAGATTCTCGACTGGGTTTGGTGGGTATACTTTAACCGTGGCAGCTTGAGAGCTGTCTACAGATTCACTCGTTTCAGAAACGCTTCCAACCTCGGCCTGAAAGCCAATGATAATGCCCTTTTAGACATCAGATAAATCGCTCCGTTTCCACATCACAACAACTGCACTGTTTCCACGGCACCACGAAATGCTTTATATACACTGTACTGCTACTGCTGCCGTCAGTGAGTCATAATTGTATGTTGATGGCGAACATAAGCACTGCTCACATTAATGCGATTGGACTGTGTGTAAGAGAAATGACTTCCTCCACTCCTAGTTAAAAACAGTAATAATAAAAGGTAAAACCACAACAAAATAAGTGTTGACCTCGTACACAATGGTAAGGAGGGGTGGGCTACAGGGTGGTGTGGCAGCTGTCTCATAGGAGAGCTGGACAGGACAGAAATAATTAGAAAACAAGTTAACGCAGAAAACAGAAGATTTACTTGGATTTCGCCAAGTTTAGGAAGACTCATTACAAATAATGCAGCAAAAAATTGAGTCCAACACTCAGTGTCAGTATGGAAGAGGGCTCTCCGAACGAAGCACCAACAATGGTGTAGGAGCCGCTACTAGCAGCAGCTGCGAAGTGAGTCTTAGGCCGTGTCCTAAGTGAGTGACAGAAGCAAGCGATAGCGGGCGGCTTCTGGATACACGACACTCCAGCGACAAGCAGCAACATCAGGCGAAAACCTTGGGTGTCCTGCGTGCGAGCGACCATGTCGCGCTACAACATGGCTGCTTACAGCCAACCAGCTGTTTCTATAAAACGGCGTCCTTAAACTGTAGAATACTGTAGCTGGAGAGTAAGGCTTCAGAATTAGGTTTACTTAAGAAAATAAAGAGAAAAGGAATGCCCTGCGTGAAATTTACAAAGTGAGGAATGTCCACGGAGAATTTCATAAATATCGTCAACTACGAAGATCACCAGACAAGCTCTTCGAATACACGTGAATAAGCAGAGTAGCATTCCACTATCTCATGAATAAATTAAATACGAATGTTTTATTACATGATCAAGAACTTTTAACAGCCAGTAAATGCGGTGGAATGACTGTTGCACGACTAACTATGCTAAATAGAGAAATAAGTAAACAAATTGATAAAAACAAACAACAGCTAGCTATTGTGTAGGGGTAGCATATTCGATTCATAATTTTGTGTGAAGAAAAGGTCCTGGTTCCAATTCTCGGCCGTTCATATATTTCTGCTGACTTAGTTACGATTCTCTATGCTAACAAGGGAACCTCCCCATTGCACCCCCCTCAGATTTATTTATAAGTTGACACAGTAGAGAGGCCTTGAAAAACTGAACACAGATCAATCGAGAAAACAGGAAGAAGTGGTATGGAACTATGAAAAAAATAAGCAAAATATACAAACTGAGTAGTCCATGAGAAGATAGGCAACATCAAGGGTAATGTAGGCTAAGGAGCGCCGTGGTCCCGTGGTTAGCGTGAGCAGCTGCGGAAGGAGAGGTCCTTGATTCAAGTCTCCTCTGGAGTGAAAAGTTTTAATTTTTTATTTTCAGACAATTATTATCTGTCCGTCCGATGCGATCACTTTTTTGGGAGTGATTATCACATCGACAAGAAAACCTAAATCGGGCAAGGTAGAAGAATCTTTTCACCCATTCGCCAAGTGTACACGTTAGGTGGGTCGACAACATATTCCTGTCATGCGACGCACATGCTGTCACCAGTGTCGTGTAAAATATATCAGACGTGTTTTCCTGTGGAGGAATCCGTTGACCTATGACCTTGCGATCAAATGTTTTCGGTTCCCATCGGAGAGGCACGTCCTTTCGTCTACTAATCGCACGGTTTTGCGGTGCGGTCGCAAAACACAGACACTAAACTTATTACAGTGAACAGAGACGTCAATGAATGAACGGACAGATCATAACTTTGCGAAAATAAAGAAAGTAAAATATTCACTCGAGGGAAGACTTGAACCAAGGACCTCTTGTTTCGCAGTTGTTCACGCTAACCACGGGACCACGGCGCTCGTGAGCCTACACTGTCCTTGATGTTGCCTATGTTGCTCATGGACTACTCAGTTTGTATATTTTGCTTATTTTTTCACTGTTCCACACAACTTCTTCCTGTTTTCTCGATTGATCTGTTTCAGTTTTTCAAGGTCTATCCACTGTGCCAACTTATAACTAAATCTGAGGGGGGTGCGATGGGGAGGTTCCCTTGTAAGTTTTATGTATACTGTGTGCACTGCATCGCTAAGTATATTTTTAAGGTCTACTCACAGAACTTGATCTTCACACCTATCCCAGTATATCACACACATTTAATTCCTAATAAATTACAATGAACCATGAAATTTTACAGATATTTGATGTTGCGAACTTAACTCATCAGCAGTCAGTGTTAAGGCCAAGCGTTTCAATTACGCTAAACAGTCTGTAAAATTAAAGCTTTTAAAATTTTTGAAAAGAAAGTCAAACGTCTTGTGGAATTATTTGTCTAAAAGTATGAAATAAAAAAATTGACGGAAACGTTTGGTGCACCTCATTTTCTGTTCATGATTTCGAGCATCATTCAAAGGCACATAGAACGTTTCTCTGATCTACTTATTTCTTTTACACAAATCATTTCATAAAATATTTAACTGATTTCTTCCAGTTTTGAATTTCAAGTTTTATTCAAAAAGCATGATCTTACTGACTCCTCGTTTGCCTTCCTAACGTACTTGATTATAAGGAAGCCTTTTGGGCATTTAAATACCGCACGAATGTATCTTTTTATGTGCAAAATAGCTAGGTTTTGAACAGATGACATTTTTGACATTTCATTTACAGCAGCTTATTAATTAAATTTTCGTTCATTACCCTGATTACTTTCAAGTAGTTAAATATTTTCATGCCAAACTAGACCTCATGCTGGTCACTTTGATACCCCGTATACCTGTTTCTCCCCCTTTGTTTGGCTATGAAAATTTGGACAAAACCTCATGGTGTAAGTTATAAGGAGTCTTGTTTTCGCTCTGCTCACGCGTTTACAAAAACGTATCAACTGTTAATCATATGATAAAATAGTCCTTTCTGCATGCTGTCATTTTCAAAATCCGTCGTTTCGATATCTTGAATTGTGAGATACGACGATTTTTACGACCACTTGATTTCTGAAACGCAGGAAAGGTGCGGACGCGCCGCGAACGACCCGTCTGTGGATATAACAACCAGTATCTCAAGAATGAAAACTTTAAATACAATTTAGATATGTTGATTACATTTCATACGCAATAATGTATGGCCTTAAATGAACTATATGGAAACTCTACACAATATGATTTTACCTCTGCCAATTCTTAAAAGTTTCGTGCAGCCATGTACTCAATGTTGTGCAGGACAGTAACTATGACGAATAACTAAAATAAATTCTGACCTTTATCATTTAAGGATATCAAGCTATAGGTTGCGGAAGAATCAAATTTTTTCACCGAATAGTTTTCTTAAAATCGGATGTTAAGTAATTCATAGATTCCGTCGCTTCCGGTCCACTGCTTTGCCAAGACGACACGTGGCTGTCGTTCCATGGCGCGTGTGCTGCAGCGACAAGATTCAAACACGTTTGAATTCAAACGGCGCTAGTTGCAGCGGGAGAAAGGCAGCGACACAGATGTCGCTCACGTAGGACATCTCCATTAACTACACCTGCGGTCGTGTTTTGTCGTCTGAAGCTGTCGCGCGCTGTCGCTCGCTTCTGTCGCTCACGTAGGACACGGCCTTAGTGAAGGGGCTCCAAGCACGAGTGGGAGTAGGCCGTCCGGTTTCCGCCGGCCGTCCTATACTGTGGCGCCCGTAGTATGGAGCCTTTGGAGGCGTGGCTCAAGGGGCATGCCGGAGCATGGGATCCCACACGACGCTATCGGCGCCTAATGAAAACTTGCGATTTCGTTGCCAACTTTGATACGTCAGTAGGATGATACCGCAATAAGAGTAAAAAGGTGTATATTAAGTTCGGGAACACTTTCAGTTATTTATTGCACAAGAACTAAATACTGTACGGAGGTCATACATATTGCATTTTGAAGAGAAACTCTGAAAGGTTTATTTACAAACATTCGTGATGCGAACCGTGAGTGACCTGGCTGACGTCAATACGGTAATCGAACTCCTGCGTACCCGTCTCAGCATGGCATCGTCGACTGTGGCAGTCGCTTCCCGTATTCTTTCCCGGAGCCCTGCTACATCACGTGGTAGAGGCGGTACATACTATTCTATTTAACTACTCACCCGAAATCGATGAAACTGGAGTTACTTCTCGACGTAATCACCCTGCAGACGTACACATTTTTCACAACGCTGACGCCATGATTCCATGGCAGCGGCGAAGGCTTCTTTAGGAGTCTGTTTTGACCACTGGAAAATCGCTGAGGCAATAGCAGCACGGCTGGTGAATGTGCGGCCACGGAGAGTGTCTTTCATTGTTGGAAAAAGCCAAAAGTCACTAGGAGCCAGGTCAGGTGAGTAGGGAGCATGAGGAATCACTTCAAAGTTGTTATCACGAAGAAACTGTTGCGTAACGTTAGCTCGATGTGCGGGTGCGTTGACTTGGTGAAACAGCACACACGCAGCCCCTCCCGGACGTTTTTGTTGCAGTGCAGGAAGGAATTTGTTCTTCAAAACATTTTCTTAGGATGCACCTGTTACCGTAGTGCCCTTTGGAACGCAATGGGTAAGGATTACGCCCTCGCTGTCCCAGAACATGGACACCATCATTATTTCAGCACTGGCGGTTACCCGAAATTTTTTTGGTGGCAGTGAATCTGTGTGCTTCCATTGAGCTGACTGGCGCCTTGTTTCTGGATTGAAAAATGGCATCCACGTCTCATTCATTGTCACAACCGACGAAAAGAAAGTCCCATTCATGCTGTCGTTGTGCGTCAACATTGCTTGGCAACATGCCACACGGGCAGCCATGTGGTTGTCCGTCAGCATTTGTGGCACCCACCTGGATGACACTTTTCGCATTTTCAGGTCGTCATGCAGGATTGTGTGCACAGAAGCCACAGAAATGCCAACTCTGGAGGCGATCTGTTCAACAGTCATTCGGCGATCCCCCAAAACAATTCTCTCCACTTTCTCGATCATGTCGTCAGACTGGCTTGTGCGAGCCCGAGGTTGTTTCGGTTTGTTGTCACACAATGTTCTGTCTTCATTAAACTGTCGCACCCACGAACGCACTTTCGACATATCCATAACTCCGTCACCACATGTCTCCTTCAACTGTCAATGAATTTCAATTGGTTTCACACCAAGCAAATTCAGAAAACGAATGATTGCACGCTGTTCAAGTAAGGAAAACGTCGCCATTTTAAGTATTTAAGACAGTTCTCATTCTCGCCGCTGGCAGTAAAATTCCATCTGCCGTACGGTGCTGCCATCTCTGGGACGTATTGACAATGAAAGCGGCCTCATTTTAAAACAATGTGCATGTTTCTATCTCTTTCCAGTCCGCAGAAAAAAGTCACACAGAGTGAGATCTGGTGATTGGAGAGGCCATTACATGAAACAGCTGTTCCCTTCAGTAGCACGGCCGTTCCATAGATGCGGCAGCTCCGTGTTCAGGTATCATAGCTTCTGTCGCAGGACTTTCCACACTGTCATTGGAGCCATTCCGAGTTCACGGGATGCACGACGCACTGATTTCTTTGGACTCCTTATGAATGACTCTCGCACATGTTCCACATTCACACTGGGACGTCCGCTTCTCTTTGCCAGGCACAAGCAATCCGTCGTAACGAATTTGTTGTGCCAGTGGAGGCTTCTTACCGTACTCGACTCTTAACATCGGTTGAACAGCTGTAGCACAGTCGTTTTCGTCGAACTCCAACATACAGAAAACTCGTTCCTCACCTGAACTCGCCATGTTTGCGACTAGCGCTGCCTATTGGCAAATTACCAAACTACGCTGTGGCGGTATACAGGAAAAAAAAGAACAACTTTCAGGGTTTCTCTTCAAAATGACATATGTATGATATCTGTACAATGTTTGGTTCTTGGAAAGTGTTCCCGGACTTTATGTACATCCTGTATTTTAAAACATTTAAGATATGATGCAGAAAACTGACGTTAAAAAGAAGCAGTTCATTGGTATTAAAACAGGAAAGACCTGCCCTATGATAAGGAGTCTGTTGTTGAAGGGGAAAAGGTTAGTCGTTGAGCACGGTACACATCATCTATTTCCATTACTCGCCGAAAAATGCATCAATTCGCATGAAGATGTACGAAAATTGCTCGGTGACTGGTTTGTTTCAAAAGAAGAACTGTTTTTTTTTGACGTGGCATACATAGCCTCCCAGAGAGGTGGGAGAAATTTATAAAATGCAATGGTGATTATTTTAAATAAAATATTGTTTATCAGTTTCAAACAACAGACGTGTACATATTACAATCAAATTCCGGTTTCGTAATTTTATACCTGGTAATTATGATCTATAAAAGTAGCATATCCGATAAAATCTAGCACAAGTTTCGCAAATCATGTGTTTAACTAGCGTTTAGAACATCAAACACCTTAAAATTAAAGTTTTACAATCATATAAGCGATAATATGACAAATGTTTATTCCGGTTCAGATTGCACGAAATGTGGTGAATACAGTAACTTATATGTAAAGTAGACAGGACGGTCTTTTTCAACAAGATTGCGTGAACACACAAATATGCATAATGAAACTGCAGTGGGAGTGCACACGGGAGAAACTAAATATAAAACCACGGCCATACATCAAAATAAGAAAGTGACACATAAACCACAGAAACGAATGAAAATGGGTATTTGCAATTATACACTGATGAGCCAAAAAATGATGAATATAGCGCACCGCGAGGTTGTATGCTGCATGGTGGCGCCAAAGACACGTGACGCGCCAAAAGAAGTATGTGAGCGAGCCGAGAGGAATGGGCCAGCCAGTGTGGCCGAGCGGTTCTAGGCGCTTCAGTCAGGAACCGCGCGACCGCTACGGTCGCAAGTTCGAATCCTGCCTCGGGCATGGATGTGTGTGATTTCCTTAGGTTAGTTAGGTTTAAGTAGTTCTAAGTTCTAGGGGACTGATGACCTCAGATGTTAAGTCCCATAGTGCTTCGAGCCATTTTTCTTCCATGGTCCATGTAAAAATACTTGAAGAATTAATGTCCCAACGAAATGCAGCTGCCTACCTAATAAAGAAACATCAGTAGGATGATCAGACGCTTCAACTGATTAGTTTAGAAGAAATATATTGTATGTATTTACATTCATGTTACTTTACTGTTTTAATGTACAACATATATTTCGTAACTTGTAGGCTTTACATGTCAAAGATTTCAGATTTCCTCCACGTTGTTAAGTAACTTAAAGTTTTTAAGTAGGTTCAGTTTTCATAGACTCCTACGTCCCAACAAATTATGTATCACTGACGCCCGATACGTGCAATGTAATGATTTTTTTGTGAGAACTACAGGATACAACGCACTTTTTAATTAGTAGTGACGGGACAGTTTCTTCGTGTCTGTATCTAATATTTTTGATTAGAAATAGCGTATATTTGATATTCGACCAGTAATGGTGTTTTGCAATTTGCGTTTAGTGCCTGTTCTTCAGTTTACGTATGAAACTTTTGCCATTGAAACCTTCGTTTTCAAATGTCATTCAGTCCTTCGGCAACTACAGGGGATTTTGTTGTAATTCAGCTGTACATCAAAGGTTTTTAAAACTTTCTGAAGCAAATATGAGCACACATTTTTAGTATAGCTTCATCCATACATACGCTGTTTATTGACGTAGATGCTGCTCGTTCAACGAGCCTGAGACGGCAGCGAGCTACTTTATTAAGTGTATTGCAGCTTTCGGACGAAGGGGACTAAGTAAAAAATAATTAAGACAAGTGCTTTTTTCCTCTCTAACATTTCCTCTTTGCTCGCAGTAGGTGAGGTATTAAGCTTACTCGCAAATTCTCCAGAACCGTTGTAATATCCAGGAAATATGCCTTTTCACCTCACTGCTTTTCTTTTGACAGTTTCCAAAACCAAATCACGCAGTCTGTCGCCAACTGGTGTATCTTTTGCAACAACTTCCAAGAAAATGGACTCATACCTATCGGACTAGTGCAGCTAGCATAACTTCCCGCATTTGCCATAACGTCATGGAATCACTGACTGCTATAATCAGTCTACATAATTATCGTAAACAGAGATTTCCATTCAAGAAGTATAAATATAACGAAAGTGAGACAGAGTCACTGGCGACTGTGTTACTACCGTAACACGGTCTGAACACTTAAGCAAATTTCCGTGGGTGTATCCAGCTTGAGGAGAAGTTGAGGGAGGAGGCACGCGTATCGTTTTGATATTATGAAAAAAGCATATCATTACCATCAGCTGTACAATTGTATGTTTATTGTCTACCGGCTGCCGTTATTAAAATCATCTTCACAGGGGAAAACAGTGTACATCAGTATATCATTTTCATCAAATATAACCCAGCCAAATGTAGAATATACGTAATTGACATAATAGTCTGTTTTAACACGGTCCACATAAATGCGCTGTGCTTTGGCACAGTTATAGTAGTGAAACTTCCTGGCAGATTAAAACTGTGTGCCCGACCGAGACTCGAACTCGGGGCCTTTGCCTTTCGCGGGCAAATGCTCTACCAACTGAGATACCGAAGCACGACTCACGCCCGGTACTCACAGCTTTACTTCTGTCAGTCTCGGTCTGGCACACAGTTTTAATCTGCCATGAAGTTTCATATCAGCGCACACTCCGCTGCAGAGTGAAAATCTCATTCTGGAGTTATAGTAGTGCACACTTGGTGATAACTCTACACTTAATATTTCAGTTTTAAGACAGACCCTTACGACAATTAAAAACGTTCTACATTTGATTAGATTCAAATGGATCTGAGCACTACGGGACTTCTGAGGTCATCAATCCCCTAGAACTTACAACTACTTAAACCTAACTAACCTAAGGACATCACACACATCCTTGCCCGAGGCAGGATTCGAACCTGCGACCGTAGCGGTCACGCGGTTCCAGACTGAAGCGCCCAGAACCGCTCGGCCCCTCCGGCCGGCTTTGATTAGGTCGTATTTGACGAAAATGTATGTTTGATCCACGGATATACACGTTTTTCTCCTGTGAAGATGATTGTAATAATCGAAACTGGTCGGGAATAAACATACAGTTGTACAGCTGATGGCACAAATGTGTTTTAGTCAAATTATCCAACAGCTGTAGACTGTCACCTATGAAAAACTCTAATTCAATATTTGTTCGAAGAAAGGAGGAGCATGTAACGAAAACTGACATGTAGCAAGTGAACATAAAACCATTTGACGGCAAAACTATTTCCACGTCCAACATCAAATTAATATAAGTTGCCCGTCCCCCTCATCCAGGTCACATTCTGCGTGCGCTCTTGCAGATCTGGAAACGGTACTGGTCTCCCAGATTTGGTTAAGACTCGTGATGACGTGTCCTGTGATATGTCAGATGTGTTGTGAAGGTTGAGAAATGGAATAGTGAAAATCATATACCCTTTTGTGAGTTTTATATGGGCCAGGAAGAAATTAAACGAAAGTCAGTTCTATGACTAGCGTCTCAGTTTGGCCTCGTAAATTCCGATCATAAACTTTCCAGCAGAGAAAAATCTTATGGCGTAACTATCACTCGAACCCGGAATCTCCCCGTCAGCGGTTAGCTACTCTAATTAGCTGAGCACAGAAAACTGAACTTGTATGGCGAAAAGTGAGCCTCAGTGCATAATCTTTCCTTGCTCGTAGCAGCTAATACACGGTTTTAAAGAACCTGTTTATCTTCTTTGACTTTAAAAATGACGACAGCTCTACAGTTACGCCAGGCTGACACTCGGGAGGCGCACTTTGGTCAGCTCGAAA
This sequence comes from Schistocerca cancellata, assembly GCF_023864275.1. Lineage (NCBI taxonomy): Eukaryota > Metazoa > Arthropoda > Insecta > Orthoptera > Acrididae > Schistocerca > Schistocerca cancellata. The sequence goes on along the minus strand of NC_064630.1, from coordinate 612,312,819 downwards.
ATAACCTGGAATAGTAGGCATCTCATCAAGACTGCACGAGATCACCTACCACTATTGGCAAAACTAAATACGAGTAGTATATTATACGTCGAACTCTTCAGAAAACTTCTGGGAATGAGTGATGACTGGTATGCGTGTTCTCTTCGACTCACTGCAACACTACGACAATGATCAAATGCGGAATTATTTACATTCGAACTCATAATATATGAAAATTTTATCAGTTTTCGCCTTTAGAATTAATTAGGTCTCTAGAACCAACTGATGGTTGACCACCAGTGAAGAGGATAAATCGACGTTGCTGCGAAGTGATTCCAGAGCGTTATTCCAGTAACGTAGGCTGTCTGACGCAGCAACTAGTGAGTGCCCACAAACTGTTCCCTCTGGTGGCCGCTGTTTAACCGTCGCTTCGCCCCCCGCTATTTGACTGATTGCTCTCTTCCGCCGAAATACACTGACATTTGTCCCTGTGGTCAAACAGAATGTGTTGTCGCAGAGAAGCCAGTGACGTTTGTTCCCCGACATGGCTCACAGTACGCCAATGTATTCCGTACCCACCGTTCAATGAGCGCACTGCACACGCACTGATACACATCTTGGCTAAATGCTAAATGAAAGGAAATACGGTATTATAAACTCTCAAATGAATCAAGTTCTACTCCAAAATAATAGTATTTTTTATTTCTGCCTTGGGTGAATTTCGATATCGTGTTCCAATGCGAATATAGGTACAGGTATCTACCATTACGTTAAAAATATTTTCTTCGCACCATCTTTAGTTAATAAGCGCTGATTTTCATAACGTTCTCTACGTTTACATTTATATTCTGCAAATCACTTTGAAGTGCATGGAATAACGTATTTCCCATTGTACATGGTTTTAGTCCTTCTTCCCGTTACATTTACCTACAGAACGCAGGAAAGAAGACTGTTTCAATTTCTCCTTGTTCTCTGTATTTAATTTAAGCTTGTCCTCAAGATTTGTACGGGAACGATTCGCAGGGGATTGCAGTATATCCGTAGGGTCATCATTTAAAGCTTACCCGGGATAGTTTACTTCTGCTTTCCCTTTTTTCAGCATCTCTGACATTCTCCAACTGGTCAAATAAACCTGTGATCGTTCGTGCTACCATTCTCTGCATACGTTCAACAGCTCCTGCTAGTCCTGTTCGCTACAGGTACCACATCTTTGTTCTAGGATAGGTCGATTGAGTGCTTTATAAGTAATCACCCTAGTCGGTTAATCATTTCCCTTGCATTCTCTCGATAAACCGAAGTCTGCCACCCGCTTTATCTGTGAGTAAGCCGACCTCTATGTGATCGTTCCATTTCGTATCATTACGAAGTGTTACACTGTAATATTTGAATGAGTTGAGCGATTCCAACTGTGAATAGTTGATAGTGTAGTCGAGGATACTGCGGGTTTCTTGTCGTTTTGTGAAGTCCACACTTTCATATTTTTTGAACATTTAAAGCAAGTTGCCAATCTTTGCAGCACTTTGGAATCTTATCAAGATCTGAATTAATATTTCTGCTTCCATTTTCACACAGTTATTCATTACAGATAAGTACCTGTCTGAGGTAACTATTAATACTAACTGTAAAGCCATTAATATACAACATGAACAGCAGGAGTCCGAACATGCTTGCCACCCGAAGTTACTTCTACTTCGTAGATGACTCTTCTTTCGAGATAACACGTTGCTTCCTCCCTACCAAAAAATCTTCAATCCTGTCTTTAATACTGTCTTTAATATATTCGATCATTATGGTAATAATTTATCGAGATTAACTTTGCTCCATTGACGGCAACACAACTTCTCGCAGACGATATCCGAATTTTGGAAACCAATTAAGGCTTGAACTGATGTTAGTAGCGCGTGCCAATAAATGTTTTCCTATCGTCACTTATTTTACGTGAGTAGCCTCTCCAGATCAACTGTTTTGGTTTCCGATTTAGTCAGCACTATGGCCGTTTCTCTACAATTACATACAGGTGGGGGATAGCTTATTGCTTAATCCGGCGTTTCCTCACCTCCTTCGCTGCATGAACAATCACTCGGTCGATATCAGCAAGCATTGTTAAAGAAAATAGTATAGCGTGACAACCAAGGCATATTTCATAGATGTTAGAGAGTTTATATGGGAGGAGGTATCGGCTGTGAAAGAGAAAATCCGGCAGCCGAAACCGAATTACTACAATCTACACTCCTGGAAATTGAAATAAGAACACCGTGAATTCATTGTCCCAGGAAGGGGAAACTTTATTGACACATTCCTGGGGTCAGATACATCACATGATCACACTGACAGAACCACAGGCACATACACACAGGCAACAGAGCATGCACAATGTCGGCACTAGTACAGTGTATATCCACCTTTCGCAGCAATGCAGGCTGCTATTCTCCCATGGAGACGATCGTAGAGATGCTGGATGTAGTCCTGTGGAACGGCTTGCCATGCCATTTCCACCTGGCGCCTCAGTTGGACCAGCGTTCGTGCTGGACGTGCAGACCGCGTGAGACGACGCTTCATCCAGTCCCAAACATGCTCAATGGGGGACAGATCCGGAGATCTTGCTGGCCAGGGTAGTTGACTTACACCTTCTAGAGCACGTTGGATGGCACGGGATACATGCGGACGTGCATTGTCCTGTTGGAACAGCAAGTTCCCTTGCCGGTCTAGGAATGGTAGAACGATGGGTTTGATGACGGTTTGGATGTACCGTGCACTGTTCAGTGTCCCCTCGACGATCACCAGTGGTGTACGGCCAGTGTAGGAGATCACTCCCCACACCATGATGCCGGGTGTTGGCCCTGTGTGCCTCGGTCGTATGCAGTCCTGAGTGTGGCGCTCACCTGCACGGCGTCAAACACGCATACGACCATCATTGGCACCGAGGCAGAAGCGACTCTCATCGCTGAAGACGACACGTCTCCATTCGTCCCTCCATTCACGCCTGTCGCGACACCACTGGAGGCGGGCTTCACGATGTTGGGGCGTGAGCGGAAGACGGCCTAATGGTGTGCGGGACCGTAGCCCAGCTTCATGCAGACGGTTGCGAATGGTCCTCGCCGATACCCCAGGAGCAACAGTGTCCCTAATTTGCTGGGAAGTGGCGGTGCAGTCCCCTACGGCACTGCGTAGGATCCTACGGTCTTGGCGTGCATCCGTGCGTCGCTGCGGTCCGGTCCCAGGTCGACGGGCACGTGCACCTTCCGCCGACCACTGGCGACAACATCGATGTACTGTGGAGACCTCACGCCCCACGTGTTGATCAATTCGGCGGTACGTCCACCCGGCCTCCCGCATGCCCACTATTCGCCCTCGCTCAAAGTCCGTCAACTGCACATACGGTTCACGTCCACGCTGTCGCGGCATGCTACCAGTGTTAAAGACTGCGATGGAGCTCCGTATGCCACGGCAAAATGGCTGACACTGACGGCGGCGGTGCACAAACGCTGCACAGCTAGCGCCATTCGACGGCCAACACTGCGGTTCCTGGTGTGCCCGCTGTGCCGTGCGTGTGATCATTGCTTGTACAGCCCTCTCGCAGTGTCCGGAGCAAGTATGGTGGGTCTGACACACCGGTGTCAATGTGTTCTTTTTTCCATTTCCAGGAGTGTATATTGGAGTACAGGTTGATTCTTACAAATAATCTTTGTAAGAACCAACCTATGTTTTGTACGCAGCATTGTCTTAAAATAAAGTTTTCGACAAAACAGCACTAAATTGTGATGTTTACATGACCAACCAACAGCAGTACTGGGAAGTTTGTTTATGGCTCAAATGGCTCTAAGCACTATGGGACTTAACATCTGAGGTCATCAGGCCCCTAGACTTAGAACTACTTAAACCTAACTAACATAAGACATCACACACATTAATGTCCGAGGCAGGATTCGAACCTGCAACCGTAGCAGCAGCGCGGTTCCGGATTGAAGCGCCTAGAACCGCTCGGCCACAGCGGCCGGCGAAGTCTGTTTATGGAAACTGAATTTAGGTGCTCCATGTGAACATATCGCAACAAACTAATTTGACAATACGTTTCCTAAAGAATATGCACAGTTCAAAATTCAGAAATAGTACTTTCTTACAGAAGGTACGGAGGAATGAACAATTATCACAACAGTTCCGTCATTTTATGACGTCTGTACTAAATATAGTAACTAAGAAATTCAGAAACTTATATTAAGATAAATTATTTTCCATGTTGCTCAGGGACGGATGCTACAAGCTATCAATCCATCGATCGACATGCTACTACAGAAACATCACAGTCTTTAAATGCGAGCTTACAATCTAAATGATGTGATATTGTAATTTGACCCAATTAAAATGTCAAATAAAGCACAGAGAGCTATATTTCCGTTCCACTTTCACAGATGATACATCTACAGATAAAGAAACACAACATTCGGCACATCTTTGTACGAGCGCATGCTGAAAAGTAATTATTGAGAACATTTTAGGTGAAAACTCTCAGAGATTTTTAAACAAAACAACGGCCATGAACATTTTACATCTTTATTCTTCGTGTTTACATATTGTAAGTAGGCCGTTTAGGTTTTTATGTTGGTAACGCCACGTAGCGCTCTGTATGAAAATCACTGACTGTGCTGTGTGGTGTGCAATCTGTGGCTGGTTGGCATGTTTGGAATATTCGCTATTGTAGTGTTGGGCAGTTGGATGTGAACAGCGCGTAGCGTTGAGCAGTTGGAGGTGGTCCATTTCCCTATGCACAATTACAAAATTACTACTTTGAATGTCTGTTAATTCATTACACGGTGGTGCTGATAAGCTACGCTCGTCGTCACTATCATTTCTCAATTTACTTTGGAGCCTAGTGTTACGTTCTTCACACGCAATAATTATCACGTATTTCACACGATAGCAAGAAAAGCACAATTTGAAGGGCAAAACCAAGAAAACACATTAACATTGCACTGAAAATAATATCTAATTAATTGCAAGCACAGCTGCGAATTTTTTGGTGCAGATCTACATGCATGCCACAACTGTTTTACAGTACACCAATGAAAAACTACAACTACAAAGAAGATTCTCTCTACAATTACGCGCTAGCAATAAACAATAGCTACACTAATTACACAAACTACAAGAAAAAATCAGGTATCCTCGGCTAAGGATCGACATATGAAACATTCCCTTAGAAAAATTAAGAATGACAGTGCTGGTAAACCTATTACATTATTTGATTTTCAAACAGCTGAGCAAAACTGAACGTACTCAGACATTTCTCTCTTTACTTATTCTGATCAACACTAAACTGACACACAATATTTTTAGTGCAACAGTCCCTACAAAAGAATGGCCCTGACTAACAATAACCTATACTTTTCATGAATCACTTATCTCACAAAAATCTTCGTTACTCGGACTACTGCAATACAGCGAGCGCCAATACAGCCACATAAATGAAAGATTCTAACTACTAAAGGGACTAACTACTGATAGGCATAATTAGCAAATGAAAGATTTTGATAGAGAACAAACAATGTATTTACCTTAATAGTCTTCAAATGTCGTAATACATATATCAGGTCACAACATCCAATCGTACAAATTTCCTTTTTTCTGACGGACACACGTCCAGATCGTCCGCTCTCAAAACTCTGCCATCGCTTTTCCCACATCCACCACTGCTGGCGGCTCACCTCCAACTGCGCAACGCTACGTGCTGTTTACATCCAACTGCCCAACACTACAATAGCGAATATTCCAACAATGCCAACCAGCCACAGACTGCACACAGCACAGTCAGTGATTTTCATACAGAGCGCTACGTGGCGTTACCAACATAAAAACCTAAACAGCCTACTTACATAAGAGCGCTACATGGCGTTACCAACATAAAAAACCTAAACAGCCTAGTTACAATATCTGCATCCCTCTGCCACCAGAGGGCTCCGAATTGTAGCGTGAAGCATTGCAGTGTATAAGGCTAACTACGTCGGTTCGTGAGAAACGGTGTGCTGTAGTCGAGGTTCCAATTTTCAAGAGTTCCTCCCACACATGGAGCACTCTTCCTTCAACATGACAACGCCAGACCAACCACGAATGCCGCGACATCTCCAACAATCCGACGCCTCGGTTCACTGCCATCCTTCATCCCCAATAGAATCCCGACTTTGCTCCATCCGATTTTCATCCGTTTCCGAATCTTTAGAAGCACCTTCGAGGACTTCACCTTGATCATGATGAAACGAGGCAAGCAGAAGTGAGACCGTGCCTCCGTGAACAAAGTCAAACATTCTAAGGTGATGGTATCAACAAAGTTGACTCTCGTTGGGAGGAATGTGTTCATCGCCAGGGAGACTATGTTGAGAAATAAATACGTATACATGAAAAATAAAGGTATAGAGTGTTAATAACGTCTGTTTTATTCAAAAAGAAAATATATTTCATATAAAAATTAGGAGGCATTTCTTTTTCAGCACGACCTCATAATTTCTCTCATTATGGATTTCTCGTGGGTAACTGGTTTCACAAACTGCACCGCAGTTACTCCAAATCCTAATCCCCCAAATTAATTAGCGTAAGTATAAAGAATCGATGAAGAGGTAGAAAACATTTTGACACGTCTTCCTTAGTCGCAGTTCGTAGGTAAGATTGAACAAGGAAGAAAGACAACGACCGTTAAATGTTTATGGAACGATCCTACCACGTCCTGAACATACTTTGAAAAAAAACGGCAAACGTAATCACTATAGTAAAGAAGGATTTGAACCGAGTGATGTCAATTAGTTAAATGGTGTGCTATCTCTCGCTCTGCCAAAACTCTGTTCGCGCCACAAGGCTACCTAACAAGACAGATATAGAACTCGTATTAACTAAGTTGATAAATTAATCATAAAACAGCGAACATTACGTCCTCATACAGTGTGGATATCACACAGTTAAGAGAATAAATTATTTTCTTACATATAATTGTCGATTATATATATATATATATATATATATATATATATATATATATATATATATATGAGCGAGGACGGCTCTAGGCAATTAAACGGTGGATGCAGCATACCGTTCGAACACCTGCGACACTTTACGAATGATCTAATCGAAGGGGGCGCTTCTCACGAGTGCAGGTTCAGACTTTAGGCTGAATGGAAAGAGTGTCCAGATGACCGTGTTGGTTAACGCAATCGTTCTATAAAAGCACATTATCCGGGTCTGAGCCCAGGTCTGACACAAATTTTCAACCTTTACCACTGATTTATTTCAATGCTTGTAGGGGGCTAAAGTTATGATCTCTCATAATAATATTGATCTCATTTCTAAGTACATAGCATCTCTTCGTATAATGAAAATTTAACTACGACAAGATTGCACTGGGTGACTTCATATACACTGACAGAAAAAAGAACTCAGCACCAAGAAAGAGTTTTGCGATATAGAAGAAAGTTAGTAGCCGTGTTTCTACATATAAGAGATGATGTCTATTCAAATTTTGCGCTAGGCATATTAGAGTGGCGCTACTAGGATGCAAATCAGGTATGCTTTAAATACACGCTGCATGGTCGTGAGCGTTAGTTACTTTTGAGACTGGACGCGGTGAACTGATGTTAGTCAAGACAGCTCTAAGACGACCAAGGTTCCATTATCAACACCTGACCGAGTTTGAACGAGGTCGTGTAAGGGCCGCGACAAGTTGGATGTTCCTTCTACGATACTGTAGAAAGACTTGATGGCAATGTGCACAGTTGTTGGCAGTGGTGGTAGCGAAGATTTACGGCCGCAAGGGAGACTGGGCTCCTGATGGCCACGTGGGACTACCGAGAGGGAAGACCATCGCGTTCAACTCATAACCCTGGCGCATCGCACTGCATCTGGAACAGCAATCTGAGTGGAGTTGGCGCCACAGTAACACAACAAACTATGGCAAATCGGTTACTTCAAGGCAGCTCCGAACCAGATGCCCTGTAGAGTGCATTCCACTGACCTGAGATCATAGCCATTTTCGACTTCAGTGGTGTCAAGCGAGAGCCTGAGGGTTCAAAATTGTTCAAGTGGCTCTGAGCACTATGGGACTTAACATCTGAGGTCATCAGTCCCCTAGACTTAGAACTACTTAAACCTAACTAACCCAAGGGCATCACACACTTTCATGCCCGAGGCTGGATTCGAACCTGCGACCGCAGCAGCTGCGCGGTTCCGGACTGAAGCGCCGAGAACTGCTCGGCCACAGCGGCCGGCAGAGCTTGAGGCGGGGGGGGGGGGGGTCTGTTGTGTTTCCTGATAAAAGCTGGTTCTGCCTCTGTGAAGGTGATGGCCGTCTGTTTGTTACAAGTGGGCCAGTTGAGGGCCCGCAAGCAACCTGTCTGCATGCTAGATACACTGGACCTACACTTGGAGTTATGGACTAGAGCGCCATTTCGTATGACAGCGTGGCTATCCCACGCACACTGGCTGCAAATTTGTACGTCAGTCTAGTGATTCGACATGTTGCGCTGGCATTCATGAACAGCATTCCAGGGTCTGTTTCCAACAGGATAACGCTTGTCAAAATACCGCTGTTACAGCCGAACATACTCTACATAGTGTCGGTATGTTGTCTTCCCCTGCTCGACCAACATATGTCTCCAGTCGAGCACATATGGGACATCATCGGACGACGACTTCAGCGTCATCCACAAACAGCATTAACCGTCTCTTTATTGACCAACTAAATGCAACTTACACGGAACTCCATCCGAAAAACTGACGTCTGGAACCTGTAAAACGCAATACATGCACGTTTGCATGCTTGCATGAAACATTCTGGCGGCTACACCGGTTATTAACGTACCAGCATTTAACATTTGCAGTGAGTGATCTTGCGCATATATTAAGTTGTGATCTTGCAGTGTCAATTACTTAAGTATGTTACCTAGACGAATGTATTCCCGAAATTTCATTAGTCAACATTAATTTTTTGTATTCCCAATTTTTCCGTTAATGTCTCTTAAATTATTGGAACTCACTTGAATAAAGTAATGTTGATATTTTGTAAAATATTTATCAGCCTAGATCGCATGTATAGAAAAGATGACTAGTTTCTACTTTTTTCGGTCATTTTCAGATCAAAATATAAAATGCCCTGCGACATGGGGAGACGCCTCTATAAAAGGTGGATAGCTCTTAACTGAGAACTTTCATGTAAGGAACTAATGGCTAGATGTTATCGTTAATTTCGTTGTTGGCATACAGAAGTGAGAGGCATGTCGACAACGATTGTAGGATTTATAATTGAACATGAAAAACGTAGGCGGTGTAATGGGACACCCATTTAACATTTATTGATTTTATTAAAGGATTTTAGTATGTTTATAGAGAGAAATTGTGGAAAACCGTGCTGAAAAGTGGACACCCGCAACGCCTAAAAACCGTTTAATTTATGATATAAATGGTGCATTAACACAGCAGAAAACCTCAGATCAAAGAGTCAGACAAAACGTTGTGGTTCAGTATTTCACCCACGTTTTTTTAGTGTTTAGTTAGATTATGCAATCCGGAAAGAACTATTGCGAAAATCAGGTAAAACGGCGAGCAATGAGGATTAGGGACGCTGCATATTGTACGTAGTACACGATAAGTTGAGAATTTGGGTTGTATGGAATGTGTGTCCGGCCAGTCGAAGCGTAAAAGAAATCCGGTTCAGAGACCCTGTGTATCACAAATTTTCACTTGGCGCCATTGAATTTAATTTAATGCCCAATTACTGCTGAGCTCTGTAATTCTCTTAACCATATTCCAGAACCGCTTCTGCCATCGTCCTTCCTCCATCCTTCGTACATGACCATGCCACTCAAGAGCTCTATTCTCAATTCTTTGCACGACTAGTTGTTCCATATCCGTTTCTCCTTTGTTTCCTCATTTCTTCTTATCTCTGTTCGATATATCTGGACTGACATTCATAAACGAAAAAATATGTTCACTTTCCTATACATAGTCATTACTATTATTATTATTCTTGATTATTATAATTACTTTTTGATTGTTATAATTATCATTGTAGTACTTTTATAATCTCTAATTTTTTTCTGTAACATTAATACTGTATAACATGTTATATGTCCTTAATGTTCTGTAGAAACTGAAATTTGTTGAACCTGAGTATGCCTGGTTAGGTGTAAGAGAGGGCCTGAAGGCCCTAATCTTGCCAGGTAAAATAAATGCATAAATAAATAAATAAAATAAATAAATATCCTGGTTGCCCTCCTTACATCATCCACCTCTTCTGCCTGCAGCTCTTCTGTCTGCAGCTCACTCAGAGTGTATCCTTCTGCACCATATGGTAGTACAATTCCTACAGCTGTTTGCAGAATCCTCTTCTTTTATAATGCTCTCCTCCACAGAACTCCATTTAGCATCATTATTGCTGCTCTTTGCTGTCGAGGCCCGCGTCCACATCTGCTTCACAGCTTTTCGAGTAATGGATAATCGATTCAAAGTATTTAAACTACGTTCCAGCTTTAATAGTTGCTTGTAGTAGAACTACACTTCTGGCCATTAAAATTGCTACACCACGAAGATGACGTGCTACAGACCCGAAATTTAACCGAAAGGAAGAAGATGCTGTGATATGCAAATGATTAGTTTTTCAGAGCATTCACAAAACGTTGGCGCCGGCGGGGACACCTACAACGTGCTGACATGAGGAAAGTTTCCAACCGATTTCTCATACACAAACAACAGTTGACCGGCGTTGCCTGGTGAAACGTTGTTGTGATGCCTCGTGTAAGGAGGAGAAATGCGTACCATCACGTTTCCGACTTTGATAAAGGTCGGATTCTAGCCTATCGCTACGACTGAATACATCTTTCCGACATATTCTGCGTATTTATTTTAAACAAGTACAGAAAATGCCCAGAGATCATCAGTGTGTGTGCGTGTGTGTGTGTGTGTGTGTGTGTGTGTAGTGAGTCAAGTGTTATGAAACAATGTGTGTAATGACAGGCAGTGAGATATGAGTGAACAGTGCGACATTACATTATTTAATAAGTTATTTGTAAAAAAAATATTGTATACCAGGAGTAAGTCTAAAGATTATCTCTAACTAGAAGTCTGTAAAGGTATGTGTATACGAATTAGCTTATTTTAAATTTGTCTAAACTTGTAAATATTTTGACCTGTCCTAAATGCTTGTAAAAATAGATCTGTGGATGAATAAAGCTACTACACTAAGATCTGCGACATACTGCAGACCTGTCTAAGAATTTTCGCTGTTTAGAGTCGCTTACTCAGCTTCCTCACTAATTTAACTACTGCCTGCGAGTACTGGTATATTCTCCGCATTACAGATATTTGCTGTGCTTCTGTACCCATATAGTCCATCGCTTCCCATACTGCGTCGATGTGTTCAGAATCAGGAACTTTTTCTAAATCCACAAATATTAAGCGTACTTCTTGACACTTTGAATAAGCCTTCTCACTTATTTGTCTAAGGCTAAAAATATGATCCATACAAGGCCCTCCGACCGTAAAACCTGCTCTCACATATTTCCTTGATCTCATTCTCTAAACAGTGTTTCAATACAGCTCTAAAAAGTCAGATGATAGACACCACTACAGTAATTCCCCTATAATTATTTGGGTGCTTGTTGTTTTCTTTTTTACAAACAGCAGATACGTCTGTACAACACAGACGCAAGAGATCTTGACTGAACAATTTATTTAGACTGTAAGTCTCACTGTGGCCCGACAATTCCATCAGAACTCCTCCCGGTCCATTTGCCTTTCTATTCTTGCCTTTTTCGCCTTTCTTTTATTTTTAGGTTCTGTATTACCAATTATGCTTTTATTATAGACTTAAATCACGTGCTCTCTTCTTTTTCCTATCAGAAATTCTTCAAAGTGCTTCTTTCACTGCCCAGTAGATAAGGTTTGAATTGTGGGTACAAGATTGCTAGCCATTTTCATCTTTCTTAGCTTCATCCACTCCCTGCCGATCTCATATATCCAAACGAATGTCGTGTTTCTCCACATACTCTTTTCCATGCACCTTGCTTACACTTTCTTGTTAATTTCTTAATCCTCTTTCTTATATCGTTTGTACCCATCCTAACCATCTTGAAAATGTTTCAAAATATTCATTTAGTTATGTAACTCCATTTCACAAGAGTCTACGACAAGATCACTTGTGATTTTCGCCTGTAGACCTTGAGGGAAACATGAAATTAAATGTGGTCATCTGTGGCGTCCAGTATTTTTTTTTTTTTCCTTACGCAAGATATATTTCAAAAGTTATTTGCTGCTATAAAGTGTCTAAAATTTCTGTAGCAGAGACAATCAAATAAATTCGCTTCTGAGTGTGTACTGAATGATCCAGAACGGATTTTCCCAAAGAAGACCACATCTCAGTTCTTTTAATAGTACACAAACTTTTCTTAATAATTAAATGGCACAAAATCAAGATTGTGTAGCGGCGGACTGCAGACAGTTTAGTCATTCTGAAGCTACATATGCTTATATCAGTCACATTGTAGAAACTTAATGATGGTCTGCCTCAGTTGTTTCCTTGATATCATTAAGGACTATTCTCGGGTATCACACCCGACGGATTCTGCTCTGAATGTCATACCTATGAAAGGCTCCTTCATGCTTTTTTCAACAGAGCGTGCTCTGATTGGTCTGCGTCAGGTAAGCGAATAGGCTTGAATCATTTACCCAAACTCATCCAGATGCTGTATTAATGAGAATCTATGAGGCAACTAAACACTGTTTGTGCATAGCAGGTCCTCACCTGTGTTGAACCAAGTGCCGCCAATGGCTACAACGCCCTGTTGATCGACTAACAGAATTCCGTGGCCCTGAAACCTGATGCAACTCTGTATTCAACTATAAGTCAGTGAAGATGACGTCTTGCCACCACAAAGAATATTAAACGTTTCATGAACAACTCACCGACTAAAAAACTATATCATCCAGGTATGTGTATAATCTTATATTTCTGTTTCTTACTTCTATTTCCCGCATTGGAGCAGGGATAACGATTCTGGAATGGTTTACTTAAAGGGTGGCTAGATGCCCGCCCTTTCTAACGGCACCCCCGCCTTCCCGCCCCCTCAAATCCGATTGTTTGCGTGTACTGTTATTCATGTGAAAGTAAGAGAAAGTTTCCTAAATGAAACTTTCTGGCAGATTAAAACTGTGTGCCGGACCGAGACTCGAACTCGGAACTTTTGCCTTTCTCGGGCAAGTGCTCTACCAACTAAGCTACCCAACCACGACTGACGACTAGTCCTCACAGCTTCAATTCTGCCAGTACCTCGTCTCCTTCTAGTCTCATTCTAGTTTTCTAAATGTTTGCTAATCGTGTAACTGAGGTAGGACGTGAATACCAGCCCAGTATTCGTGTAGTTGGATGTGGGAAACTGCCTAAAAACCACATACAGGTCAGCCGGCACACCGACCATCGTCGTTAATCGGTAGGCCGGATTCGATCACGGGCGTGCGCCCCTCCCCGTCCCGAAAGGGTATCCACATCTATGTATAGCGATCTTTAATATATTGAAAATAGTCAGATCGTTCTGTCTGTAGGTCGCTACTTTTTATTTCCAAATATCGGCTTCTTCAGATCTTACGTTGTAAGTACAGAGCAACCTGTTATCAATATATTATTGACCTCAGGTGATTCACCAACTAGCCATGTCGCTTCGGTTATACGAAAGGGTCGTCAAGTGTTAATTATCTGCTTGGAAAATCAAGTTGTAATTTTTTTTGTTTAGAGGTTCATGCATGCTATCCTGGCGCACACTGAAATTCCCACACTACAATACTGTAGCACCTCGCCAGAGTTACAAAAACGAAATTAAGGGGTCGAATATCGGGTTCTACTGACCATATAGATAAGGGGTGCAGTGTTTTGGATAGCCCTTTGCCTAGCGAAAATTTGTATAACTATCGGAAGAACGGGTATACTGTAGCTGTCATACAGGACAGCGTCAATGTTTAAACATTAGATTACACTCTCCCTCTAGCCCACGCAAAGTGAGCTAATCGGTTAATTATTCTGTATTAAATGTCGTCTATGGCGGACCTCAGATGGCTTAGAAAGTACAACTTGTTCATGGGCAGTTTCTGAACAAAGGAAACAATGATTTCTGGCTACTAAAAGTACCAATTGAGGGGACGGTCATGTCTATAATTTCAATTTATAGAAAAATGTCGAAATTTGTACCGTATGTTCTTAAGATGACGTCCTCCGGGAACACTGAAACTTTCTTCGAAATATTAGCGGTTACCGAGTCAGGAAGTTCAAAATTACGGTACTTATGAAGGTTCAAATGGTTCAAATGGCTCTGAGCACTATGGGACTTAACTTCTGAGGTCATCAGTCCCCTAGAACTTAGAACTACTTAAACCTAACTAACCTAAGGACATCACACACATCCATGCCCGAGGCAGGATTCGAACCTGTGACCGTAGCGGGCGCGCGGTTCCAGACTGTAGCGCCTAGAACCGCTCGGCCACTCCGACTTATGAAGGTAAAATATGCAAGTAATATCCGGTCTGACACGTAAACGTAGTTGTTACTGATGTACTGAAAACATGGCAAGGGTTATAGGACCATCGAAAGAGTTCTTGGGTCACCCAGCTTTTTTTAGTTAGTATTTTTTGACCAATAAAACGTTAGGACACGGTGGCAAGCAGGCACATCAAGCCTATACAAATATGCCAAAAGTGGTACTGCAGTAAAAAAAAATGTGCTAAAAAGCGTCTTAACGTTACAGAAAAGAAAATAAAATAACGCCCAAAAATTATTTGAAACTGGATTCAGTAAAATATTTCTAATGTCATCTTTTCTCTTTTAAGCGTTATCTATGAACTGCAAACGATGAGCACATTATCCAGAAAAGTGTGAAGCAAAAGACTTTCTTGATGCCTAATTACATTGGGTACCGTGAGCACCACGACCGTATTATTGCCAATATATTTTTTTTGGATAAATGACAGCATCGGTTGAAATTCTTTATTTACAGATCGATGTCGGTCACTGTTCGACCATCTTCAGTGCAAATTATTCGACCGTTGTAGGTCCATATCACAACTGCACAAAATTTTGTATTGTGCAGGGATGAGACCCCCCAAGAGGGATCATTGCCGACAAAATTTTATTAAGTAAATTTTCAATGCACAATGTTCGGCGTAGCCGGCTTAGGCATACTGTGGTGGAAGGTGCTGGCCGGAAGACCATGGTCGGCACATTCCTGCCACGTGCTCCTCGGTTAGACTCAAGTCCCACGGGTTGGTTGCGCTGACGGGGGTACGCTACTAGCAAGGCGCGTTGGCGGAATCAACCCTCCAATCAGAGACTAATCGTGTGATCACGTGGGGACGCGGCCGGGAGCGGCGAGGGCGGCTTGGAAACAGCTCCGCGCTCTCTTAGCTTCTGACCTCGGCCCCGAGTAGTCGCTCCTCTAGCCTCTGCCTCACTGATGAACAGACGGCAACCCCTCTTGGGGCTGCTCAGCCCTATGTAGGCACCCCTGTACCATCATTACCAGAATAAATTGGGTCCATTCCACTCAATTAATTGTCATTTTACAACGCCCTCCGCTCCTGACTTCTATCCTGACGAACAAATGGTGTCAGAAGTGGGATGCGACCCACCTTACGGTTGTAAAAACAACTCATCAGTTGAGTATGAGTGCTACTAAGGGGCCGAGTCTGAGCAAGTAAAGGAAACTAGACCGAACGTGGCGAGGCTGCAGCGCGCCATGCGCGTGCTAGCCGGTCGCCTGCGTTGCAGAATGTGCGTGGCCGCGCACTAGCGCGCCACAAGCGTGACGCAGTTCAACGCCGGACGCGAGCCGAGGAGGGTCCGCGATGCAGTCCCGCTCGCCGACGCCACCGCCGCCGCCGCTGTCCGTAGCTGCCACGGGTCACCGCCTGCGCCAGGGTCCGGGGTGCGGCCCTCGCGCCGCCCCGCCGTCGCAGCTGTCCGTGCTGTCTCCCGCCGCCTGCTGCGCCCGCGCGTGATCGACGCGCCTGCCGCCGCTCGTCGACACCGCCGCCGTCCGTCGTCTGCACGCCACCAAATAATGTAAGTCGCTAGCGACGCTACGGTGGTGTACATGCCCACACTATTGTAACATGCCGATCACCAGGCAGCAATCGGAGGCAGGAGCAGCCGGAGCGGATGAAGATCCCCTCTTGGCGCTGCAGTCCCAGTTAAATCAGTTAATTCTAACTAACGCGGAGCTTAAGCAACAGATAGATGATCTTAAAATGGCTTCTCCGCAATCTAATGTTGCTAAGCCAGTGCTAGTGGAAGAACAGCCGAAGCAGGTGATTCCACCACTCACTAGTGCAGAATCACCTGTGGCAGTAGCCACCTCTACTTTGGTGCAGAGCTTCCCAGCAGTAGCGTTTATTCCGGCGTTCGCTGGAAAGCCGCACGAGGATATTCAAACGCTTGTGCAGAATATCCAGGACATCGGAAAGCTTTGCGGTTGGCCAGATGAATTTCTCTTAAACGTGATGAAAATGAAACTCACCGGCGAAGCGCGGAACTACGTGCAGTCGGTCGAGAGCTTGAAAAATGCCCCCACCTTCCAGTCCCTTGCAACAGGGTTGATTGAAAGGTATACAGACAAACGTGGTACTAGTTACTATCGCGACTTGCTTTCCACCCTTAAGCAAAAAACGGGTGAAGATTTAGAAGCATTCGCGGACAGGATTAGAAGCGTCGCATGCCGCACGTACGCACTAAGTGCCAGTTCTGCTCGTAACGAAGTTCTGTTGGAGGAATCAGAATGTCGTGCGATAGACGTGTTTATTCGTGGCATAAACCCTCAAATAGGGGGTGAAATCAAGGTAGCTTCCCCCCGCACCTTACACGAAGCCGTGCGATTAGCACTCTTGAGAGAGGAGGCGAGCCGATTTGTGGCCGTCTCCGCGCGGCAAAGCGAGCCCCGACGTGTCATTTCGAACGATACTAAGTGTGGGCGCTGTAATAGACAAGGACATGTGGCAGAGCAATGTCGCGTGCCATATTGTCATCAGTGCAGGAACATGGGTCACCAAAGCGTGCATTGTCCAAATAGTAGGCCACAACCGCCTGCAAATTCCAGGCGAAATGCAAACCAACCACAGAATTCGGGAAACGGCCGCGGGGCAGGAAGTGCCACCCCTCCCGGCCCCCGTTAAAAATAGTGACCCCCCTAGCTTATAAGGGAATCACGCAGGTGGCAAGCGTGGTTGTCGATGGTGTTAGAGGCCGCAAACCAATACGCGTGTGCTAATTGACACAGGCGCACAGATCAGCTTGGCATTTTTATCGAAGAGGGATAAAAGAACATTGCAACCGCCGCGGTACCATATCAGTGGTATTGGTCCCGGCATAGTGAAACCTGATGGCAGCTGTTGCGTTGAGTTCATGTTGGACTCCACAGAATATGCTTTTACGATGGAGGTTGTACGGAACAGGCGCACGGATTACGACATCATCCTGGGAAGTGACTTTCTGCGTCATTTCCAGGGGGTTATTGACTATAGGTTAAATACCGTCCAATTCGGCGACAACGTGCACCGTTTTGGACGTGACTGCACGTTGCGGGCGAGCGGAGCTGGGAAAAAAGGATCCGTTTCCCAAGTTTCGGAGTCTCCCGTAACGATGCTAAAAGCCGATAATCCCGTGGAGATACCAGAAGGCACAGGAAAGATCCTTTGGGTGCCTGTCGGGATACGTGAATCCGAAGAGGTTCATTTCTTGGTAGATCCACTCTGCCAGAATGAAACTCTTGACCAGATGCAGGTCCACGTAAAACGTAGCCTGTGCAAAGCGCAGCAAGTACAGAAAGAAAATTGCGTACCCGTGTGTTTAGACAATTTTAGTCATAAGCAAGCTTTAATACAGCGTGGTACAGTATTAGCCAGCTTACAGGTTATCACAGAAGATGAGTTGTCAAAGAGAACCCCTTCTCTGAAAAAGAAAAAGACTGCTGCCGCCTCTCAACACCTTTTGACAATCACGTCACATCTGACAGATAAGTTTAAAGCTAAGCTTAGTCACCTCCCATTGCATGAACAAAAGCTAATAAATGAAGTATTGAATGAGTATTCATGGTTGTTTGAAGACAGGAAATATTTACCAGCAACAGATCTAATCCAACATGAGATTCCAACCGGAAATGCTAGGCCAATAGCTCAAAAAGGGTACCGAATTCCCTACCATCTTCAGTCAGTGGTAGAGGAAACTATACAACAGCAACTAGAAGCAGGAATAATACAACCCTCTTCTAGTGCGTGGTCTAGCCCAATTGTAGTCGTTCCAAAGAAATCTATAGATGGAGAAAAATCCTATCGTCTCTGTGTAGACATGCGAGCAGTAAACAAAGTTACTACTCCAGATCATTATCCATTACCCCGGATCGATGAAACACTCGATCGTCTGGGCAATTGCCGGTACTTCACAACATTGGACATGCGCAGTGGGTATCATCAAATTCCAATTGCTCCTCAAGATCGAGCTAAGACAGCTTTTGTAGTTCCTGGTGGCTTATATGAATTCTTAAGGATGCCTTTCGGGCTTCGCAACGCGCCAGCAACCTTTCAGCGATTTGCAGATCTGCTGTTACGTGGGTTGAAACCTACTATGTGCCTTGTGTATCTTGATGATATAATTATATTTTCAAAATCCATTGCTGAACATGCTGAACATCTACGCAGTGTGCTGTTGCGCTTGCAAAATGCTAATTTAAGCTTAAAATTAGAAAAGTGTTCTTTTGCTCAATCACAAGTGCAGTATTTAGGTCATGTCATCAGTTCCAGCGGAGTCAAGCCAGATCCACGATTAACTGAAGCAGTAGACACTTTTCCTATTCCAACAAATTTAAAGGAATTACAATCCTTCCTTGGTCTTGCAAATTATTACCGCCGTTTTGTTAAAGATTATGCTACTATTACCAAACCACTTACTAAATTGTTGAAAAAGGATACTCCTTTTGTTTGGACGGATGAATGTTCGACCGCCTTTCAAACAGTGAAAACTATTTTAACTAGTTCACCTCTACTTGTTTACCCAGACTTCGCTGAACCTTTTATTTTATCTTGTGACGCATCTGATTTTGCTGTAGGATGTGTCCTAAGCCAAGTGCAAGATGGTGAGGAAAAACCCGTTGGGTATGCCTCTCGTCAACTGAATAAAGCAGAAACTAATTACAGTACTACAGAAAAGGAATTGCTTGCCCTTCTTTTTGGAATTAATTATTTTAGATGTTACCTTTATGGTCGCAAGTTTACAGTTCTTACCGATCACTCTGCTCTGCAGTGGTTATTGAATCTTAAAGACCCTAGCAGCAAACTTATGCGCTGGGCCATGAAACTGTCAGAATATGATTTTGAAGTTCGGCACAAGCCTGGTCGGTTGCATCAAAATGCTGATGCGTTAAGTAGAAAAGTGCGTGTCATTCAATCAGATGAGGTATCAATTGAAGAGTTAAAAGAAGCACAGCAGGTGGACGTTCAATGTCAAAGATACGCCACCTTGCCAGAATTTGAAGTAATAGACGACCTTTTGTATCGAAGAACTCCCCATGGAAATCGTTTGGTAATACCGGAATGCTTGCAGCAACGTATAATACGGCAATGCCATGATACAATCCAAGCATGTCACAGCGGAAAACGCGCTACGAACGCTCGAATTGCGACACGTTATTGGTGGCAATACCGACAACGTGACGTGGACAGGTATGTAAGATCTTGCCTGCCGTGTGCACAACGAGCACAAAATAGGCATCCGCGAGTGCCGCTGCAAACACTTCCTCAGGCATCTTCACCCTTCGAAATTCTTGCTTTAGATTTCCAAGGTCCTTTTCCACAGTCGCAACAAGGTAACAAATACATTTTGTCTGTTATTGATCACTTTTCACGTTATCTAATTTTGATTCCCCTCCCCGACATAACAGCTGAAACTGTGGCGAGAGAGTTTGTAAATCGTGTGATACTACCTTTTGGAAGTCCTGATGCCATTTTAACGGATCAAGGAACCAATTTCATGTCTGCTTTATTTGTACAAGTTTGTAAATTGTTAAGAATCAAAAAATGGCGTACAACTCCCTTCCATCCTAAAGCCAACGGTCGCGTTGAACGCGTACACCGTACAATTTGTAAAATGTTATCCTATTATGTTGCAAAAACGCATGCTGATTGGGACAGATATGTACCGTATATTTCTTCTGCATACAACACCCGAATACATGAATCCACGGGGTATACCCCTTACGAAGCTGTGTTTGGACGGCCGATGAATTCGCCGTTTGAAATAGACAAACTACCTCAAGGTGTAGAAATAAAGGAAGTAAAAGGTTTAGCCCGCCGGCTGAAAGCGATCTGGTATAAGGTAAAGAGGAATAATATCAAAGCTACCAATAAACAGTTGCACAGGCAGAACAAAAATGCCGTTTTACCGACTTATCAAACAGGTGATTTAGTGTTACTACGAAACCCGGCAATCAAAAAGGGACGAACTAAAAAGTTCTCTCCCCGCTTTGAAGGCCCGTATCGGATTGTACGGTTGACCTCACCAGTCAATGCAGAACTGCAATTAACCGATCGTACGGTGATAGTGCACTTTGACCGCCTGCAACCTTACCACGGTAGGGCTGTGTCACCACCACAGGTCGCAGCCCCCAATCCGCCTGTGTCACCTCCACCTCAAGTGGAACAAGGACGAAAGAAAAAACGGCGGAGATTACCTCCACAGGGTTGTAGATACCCTTTGCGGAATCGACACCCTTATGGCTTGAGGTCGCGTGATTAATCACGCCTAATTAGTGTTTTATGTTATGTTTTATTGCAGCTTAGTTTAAGTCATTTTCTCCAGGGACTTGGAAGGAAGACGTGCCTGGCCACCACGGAGTTCCCAGCCATTCTCATTTGTCAATTTCCAGTCATGTCATGTAATTTTGCTCATTTTCATATGTATGATTATGTTTTATGTTTTGCAAGCAATGCCACGCATTAGACGTCACGCAACTGACTTGCTTCAAATGCAACCATTACACTTGGTGTTGGCAGAACCGCGGCTGCTAACTCCGAATAATATTCTTCAATGTCCTCTATTGCCCTCTATTTGGTAAACCAGTACATGTGGAGCATTTTTACTCTGAGCTTTTCTTAATACTTGTTACGTTGACGTCTAGTGTATTGTACTATATGTCGTAGTTCTGTATTTGCTGCAGCTAATCGTAAGTAATCGGAACAGATAAAGCCAGAACTTGAAACGCATACGCCTCGTACGCTTTGTTTACGGGACCAGCTGTTGGCGGGGCAAAACATCAGCTGTCGCCTCCCCTCCTCTCTTCAGCGCTGTCCCTTCTCCTCGCCAAGTGGCCAGCGGCCATCATTTTTTCTCAGCCAGTAACAGCGCTCCGCGCGATGACGTATCTTATCACCACGTGCGCTGCCGCCTCCAGCGTCTCAACACGCGGTGCGTCCGAGTAGTTACAAAAACAAACTGCAAATTACTGCCCTATCCTCCATGTATGACAGACTACAATGCATTTACCATCATTTTATATAACTAACAGCCTTTTTTTTAAAAAAAAACTCTTATTCTAGATAATTAGCAATTTCTAATTCATCGTTATTTCTTGTACACGCTAAGCGCGTGATATTTGTCGCTGCAGTAGCGGTCGGTCTCTCGCGGCTACACGCCGTCTCACATAACCGCTGACGTGCCGGTGCCTACTCCGCACCTACGCGTGCGCTGCGCGCTCGCTAACAGCTCCAAGCTGGTTTCTTTCATGCAGCCGGAAGACACGGCAAACAAAATTCATTCAAACATCCCAATAAATCTTAACATAAATATTAAGTAGATGTGATTCATTGTTTAAATTCTTTTCCTCGTTTTGTTTCACATTAGCTGGATAAATCACACGAAGTTCTTAACGATTTACATTATTCTGCATACCTTAGTCTGCCAATCCTATAAGTGAAGTTTCACTACTGCTTTGATTCATTGTATAAGGTACAAACTACAGCCCTAACCCTCTTACACATCAAACTATGAGGACATTTAATGTTATCTGCCCTGGACAAGGCCAGATATGGGCAAACCAATGCAATGCCACGGGTTTTTCACGCTACTGACGAGGCACAAACGACCAATCGTCCGGGCTGCCGTATATCGGTGGGCGATTGTTCCTTGGTTGCTACACAGTTATTTTTGCCCTCCCCATTTATTTTACTCTACCGCCGTGGTCATTGTTCTATCCTGTTTTCCTTCTTCTGTCGATGAGGAGGCCCCTACAACATGTTAAGTACCCTCTTCCGACAGTACCGGTCTTTTAATCTTACCACCTATTTACACCGAGATATTGCTCTCCCTTGTTGCAGTCTTGCCCCAAAATATCGGCCGCTGATCCATTGTGAGATACGTACTTTGCCTCTAATTAGCCGGTGATGTAAGCCTAACTGTGCCTAGTTGTCCTTCCAGTTCAATTTGTTATCGTTAGTTTTAAAACTAACACACACGCAGCCTAGCAGCCAGTCCCAGGTGCCCAGTGTTACATGCTAACGTTGAGCGTTCCGACTACTTACAGCGTTATTATTATACATCATTGTGTTTTTATTTTCCTGTCAATTTATGTCATTGTGTTTAATTATGTCATTATGCTACCACTAGTGATTTATAGTTCATGATTTTCATTTTATGTAGTGTTATATACTGCGCGCACAAAAAGTGACGCTATTTATGCATGTATGCTATTCTAGCTTCAGAGCTATTTTTATTGCTTGAACAGTCGACATTTTCCTAGTACAGCAGGTCGCTAATAACGCCGCTGATACTTTTATTACATGTATCGCAGGAAACCCATGTGCCTGCACTAATTCTTATTAAGTCAGACGGACGCCCGTAGGCCCGCTGAACCACGGTATCGCAGATAGCTCCAATGCACTGCCTACCCCTCAATTATTAGACAGGTTGCCTTAGCACTGTCCGCAGGTTGCTCCATTGCCCTGCAAATTATATAATCATCAATCCAAGTCTGCAGATTGCACTAATGCACTGCTGAACTTAATAGTCGAGTCACTCGCAGGTAGCTCATACGCACCGCGAACTTGTACTTACACGTCACCGAATCCTAGGCTCCTCGGTTGACCACAAAACAATTTATACATTAATTACCGTGAGATAATTTGCGCTCACACTACGCCTTTAGCACTCAACCACAAATGAACTGAGCCCCAGACGCTCTTTTATTACATTTTATACAACGCCACTTTCTTCTAGATGGCAATTCCATTGCAAAATCATCGGATTCTGCCAAAGATTCAGATACCGTTCCCCAGATGGCAGCCTTTTCCGTTGCTGAACGGATTAGTTGCTTTTCACCATCTGACAGTGCAAACTGCACTTTCAAGAACAATGTTGTTATATACACACACTGTCGGATTCTACTGACGTAGTCCCTTATGCACTTCGTCAACCGACTAAAAAAACAACATCCCCTGACGGATTTCGTATCCGATTCGGAAGTTATGTTCGGGAAATATTCTCTTTATTTTATTTCTTGTCAATTATTATTACTTCAATGTCATGTTTTATTGTTATCAATTTATAGTCATGATTAATGTTAGTACACTTTATGGTTATACGTTATTTTTGTGTCATATTCGGTATTCCCTTTTAACTTTCATTGTTTCTGGACTGGAAGTATCTCTGATAGCACCTATTGGCCTTCAATTCGTATCCGCCATCAGCTACCATTAGTCACACATTTACACAACACTTCATACGCCCAATAACAACTTACAACACACTCACACTGTTCATATCCACACTACCTTGGTGTAACTTGTTGATGTTACCAGACCTCTATTGTCATATACTAAGTACATGAACAAGGCCTTTATCGTTTTGCCCTCCGCTCTTCGGAAGGGGAAAGGGAAGTACGTACGTATGTACGTTATGTTCAGTAGCAGTTTCTTTTAATCAACAACGTAATCAATTTACCTGTTGAACACTTAAGTTGTTCTGTTAAAATGAAATCAAACGTCTTTGTGACATCAGCTATTCGTTTATTATTGCTTTGCAATAGACTGTTACTTTTAAGTTGCACTTACAATGTCTTAGTCTCGGACGCAGAGCCACTAGCGCTCTCCGACGCTGTTATCTGAGCTCAGCGCTCCGCCGGCTCAGCGCTGATAAAGCTGCGCTGCGCCGCCTCCACTGCTTCACGCCCAGCCTCTGTATTCACGAGCAACAGATTCGCTCTCGTTAACATTCATTTCCGACTTCAGTACAGTTAATCTCTCTATTGACCACTTCTGTAAGTAAAGATCCTACGATTATTGAGTTAACTTGAGTTGTCCTACCCTCATTCGGGTTTTCTACAGCTGAAAAACCACTCAATATTATTTCTGAAATTTATGAAGTACTTCACCTGTCTCGCCGTGTCGAGCCTTAGCGGGGTGGGTGCCCCTGCGTAGTGGCCAATGCGTGGGAGGTACCTAGGCTGTGCAGGTTTACACCGCGATCACAGGATTCCTTCTCATTTTATTCATTTTTTTAAAAAAAAAGAACTTTCTTCGTACAAAATCTCAAATTAATTAACGACACTTGGCCTTCGTCCCGTAGCAGGTTGAAAAATTTTTCCAGCGAGTTACGCTTAGTCTGCGCTGCGTAGTACTGCCTCTGCGTTCAGCGTCTTTTTTGCTGACGCGTGATTGATCAGCGGATACTCAGTGTTGAATTACACCATTCCCACATTTACCTTATACCTTCCTGAACTCTCTTTTAAACTCCATCACCATGAGAAGCTAAAGAATTTACCGATTACCAATGATTCAGATCTACTCCAATCGATCAATCATCTCCTTACCCAGGAACATAACCAAGTTGCTCTTGACCGAGTGGCCTCACATATTGCTGATTGGCACCAAACAAAGCGATTAACCACCGTTGTATTACCCAGCGCTGGTTCGGCAATAATCATTGTAATGATTCTGATTATAGTATCCTGTATACTCTGTAAAAGAGGGTTTTGCAAATGTTTCACTTCCTTCCGAGAAGTAGTACCACCCCCACAACCTGAAGGTGAATATCACACCTGAAACTACCTGCCAACCTTGGTGCATGCGATCAGGCATGACCCCCCCTTAGAATTAAGTTGTAGTCTAGGTGTCAGGTCAATGAACTAATTTTGTAATGGATTTGTATTTCAATGTAAAGTCTATGGAATCAATATTTAACTGTCGAGTTTTAACCCTCATGTAAGTCATTTTGTTTTCTCTTTAAATTTTTGTCATTTTGTAATGTTCTCATTCACCCACTTGGGCAATTACCATTGTAATCCTAGATTTAAGAACTCAAAGTAATATTACGGGGAAAAACCCCCTTGGAACTGTTAGGCCTGGGAGCATTCTCTCACCCCCACGAGGGTGGAGTGTTTCAGTGTGCTGTACTACGGTGCCCCTCATCATCGCCTGGGTACCCACCACCACTGATACCGCCGACACACACTCACAGCATGGCGCCGCCTCACTGCCGTCGCACCACAAGTTTGTTATTCAAGAGCCTTCCTTCAGGCCCTTCAGGCCACTTTGTAACGTTTGCACATATTGATCATATATATTTTTTTTTAAATGGAATAATCAACTAGAATAGGCTCATTCATTTTCATTCAGGGAGCCTTCTTCGGAAGGGGAAAGGATGTGCAGGGATGAGACCCCCCAAGAGGGATCATTGCCGACAAAATTTTATTAAGTAAATTTTCAATGCACAATGTTCGGCGTAGCCGGCTTAGGCATACTGTGGTGGAAGGTGCTGGCCGGAAGACCATGGTCGGCACATTCCTGCCACGTGCTCCTCGGTTAGACTCAAGTCCCACGGGTTGGTTGCGCTGACGGGGGTACGCTACTAGCAAGGCGCGTTGGCGGAATCAACCCTCCAATCAGAGACTAATCGTGTGATCACGTGGGGACGCGGCCGGGAGCGGCGAGGGCGGCTTGGAAACAGCTCCGCGCTCTCTTAGCTTCTGACCTCGGCCCCGAGTAGTCGCTCCTCTAGCCTCTGCCTCACTGATGAACAGACGGCAACCCCTCTTGGGGCTGCTCAGCCCTATGTAGGCACCCCTGTACCATCATTACCAGAATAAATTGGGTCCATTCCACTCAATTAATTGTCATTTTACAACGCCCTCCGCTCCTGACTTCTATCCTGACGAACAGTATGATGTGTAGCATGTACTTTGATGATTACGTCCAACAGATATATTCACTTCTACAGCGTACAATAATTTTTAAATTTATAGAAGAGCCTATCTTGTGACCTTATCAATAAACCCTAGCTTTTACCGATCCAACGTATAGTTACACAGCGTAAAGTTACACAGCCTATTACACAAGATATAGAAGGGCGGAGCTGTTATTTGCATGCGTGTGATTCATATGAGAAGGTTACCGACGAAATTGTGGCCGCTCTACGGAAATTAACAGACATTGATCGCGGAATGGTAGTTGGTGCTAGACGCACGGGACATTTGATTTCGGGAATCCTAGGGAATCCAATATTCCACGATACGCAACGTCAAGAGTACGCCGACAGTACCACATTTCATGCATCACCTCTCACCCCAGGCAACGCAGTGGCCGATGGCCTTCACTTAACGACCGAGAGCAACAGTGTTTACGTAGAGTTGCTAGTGCTAACAGACAAATAACACTGCGTGGAATAACCGCAGAAATCAATATGGGATTTACGACGAAAGTATCCATTAGGATAGTCAGGCGAAATGTGGCGCTAATGAAGTAAGCCAGCAGACAAGGCGACGCGAGTGCCTTCGCTAACAGCACATCATCTGCAGCACCACTCCTGCGCCCGTCACCTTATCGATTAGAAAATAGACGACTGGAAAACCGTGGCCTGGTTAGATGACTCCCGGTCTCACTTGTTTATAGCTGATGGTAGGGTTCGAGTGTGGCGCAGGCCCCACGGAGCCTTGCACCCGATTTGTGGCCGGACGCGGTGGCCGAGCGGTTCTAGGCGCTTCAGTCCGGAACCGCGCGACTGCTACGGTCGCAGGTTCGAATCCTGCCTCGGGCATGGATGTGTGTGATTTCCTTAGGTTAGTTAGGTTTAAGTAGTTCTAAGTTCTAGGGGAATTATGACCTCAGCAGTTAAGTCTCATAGTGCTCAGAGCCATTTGAACCATTTGAACCCCATTTGTCAACAAGGCCCTATGCAAGCTGGTGGTGGCTCCATGACTGTGTGGGATGAGTTTACGTGCAATGGACTGGGTCCTCTGATCCAAGTGAACCGGCCGTGGACTGGAAATGTTTATGTTCGGCTACTTGGAGACCATATGCAGACAATTATGGGCTTCATGTTTCCAAAAATAATGTCATATTATTCGCGACTTGTTTATAGAACATTCTGGACAATTCGAGCGAATGATTTGGCCAGCTAGATCCCCCGACGTGAATGCTATCGAACATTTATGAGTCAAAATCGAGAGGTCAGTTCGTGCACAAAATCCTGCACCAGCAAGACTTAAGCAATTACTGATGGCTGTAGATGCAGCATGGCTGGACTCTTTCTGCATGGGACTTCCAGCGATTTGTTGAGTCCACGCCACACGATCTGCGGCGCTATGCGTGGTAAAAATAGTCCGACACCGTATTAGGAGGTATTCCACGACTTTTGTCATCTCACTGTAGGTCTAATCACGGTTCACACTTTGTTAACCACAGGTGTCTCAATAGAGCTTCCAGCCATGTGGTGTAGGAAGTGCTGCTATCCTATGGTGTTATCTACTGTTACATTTGCTCAACCAGTTGCAGACAGCAGAAAACATGTTTTTGTCAATTACTGAAAATAGCTTCCAGAATCGTACCTGAATGATGCGAGTAGCGTCAGCTAATTGTTGTGGAAGTCAGTTATCTGATAAAGACATCAGACTGATTTTTGGGAATTATTTTTCGAATAATCGATTCTCGATGGCTTGAGGTGAGTACCTTAATATCTAAACGATCACAGCCGACAACACTGTCAGCCCTCATTCGTTCCGCTCTTGTACATTGATACCAATAACCCTGACGTCAACTAGACAAACTGCTTTCAAATCTTACCATACTTCCTCCAAAGGATCGCGAACAAATATACATAGGTCGCTCTTTAAACACTATGATGAACTGCTCACATCTTCGAGATTCTTTGAACATTTTTAATTCAATGCTTTCGTAACAAATGTTATGGAATGATTACATGTCCTATAAGTAACTCTTTAGTGCTCTATAGAGACCCATTTCTGACAAACGTTTCGCCACGTTTATTTGACAACCTTTTTGGTGTCCTTTCGCTACTGCTTCAAGTAAATCGATAGCTGTGGCGGTTTATTCCTGACATTTTCTTCGAAGCCCAACGGTGATAGCGCCCGCTTTGACCTTGCCGCCCTTTGTCTCAGTGACAACGCCGAAGCACCGACAATTTCCGTCAGCTTGTCGGCATGGAAAGGACACTTTTCATTGTAAGCACTTCTAATTTATAAACGATATTCATAAAAGGAAACTTTTAAAGAATCACCGTCTGACTCATTTACGATGGTGAGCACATTTACTTGCTTACCTTGCTTATGCTGTTAGGGACTGTGTTGAATGTAGTCTATATGTTAGTAGGTATTCACTATATTTAGTGACTATAATGTTTCTCTATATTTTTCCGTTTTATTATGTATCAAACAGTACTTGGTTTTCCCCACTCACCCCTATTACGCGAAATTAATTACTTGTTTGGTTTGGGGAGGGGTGGGAAATGTCTGGCTACGCACTTATTGGTAGGTATGGTTGAATTTGGTCCGTTGTGTAATATGCTAGTATGCTTGGGTCATCAGCTAACACTGCAGTTACTGACAGTCTTTCAAAGTTAAGAAGAGGTCAGCACCAAGGGTAGAACTATAAAGTCTACGTTTTGGTTTTTTCCAGATCTGAGTCTTGTTTTGCTGGTGTGTTACAGATTGACCCTCTGACCATCTCCTTTATGTGATGAAGATAAGACTCCAATTATGCGGCAGTGAATCATTAACTTCACAATTGTTGTGGACTGGCAAGACAGCCAATCCACTAGGACGGGAGGCCGAAGGGCACGCGTTTAAGCTCACGCAGGATGGCGTGAGGTCTGGAACAGGACAAGATCTTTATAGTAGCAAAAATAGTTCGTAGCTTCTGGAATACTTAACTTTAATTCATAATTGGTGAACATCGGTCTGACAGTACATGCAACACAAGATAAATAGCAAATGATAATGGCGCCTTGCTAGGTCGTAGCAAATGACGTAGCTGAAGGCTATGCTAACTATCGTCTCGGCAAATGAGAGCGTAATTTTGTCAGTGAACCATCGCTAGCAAAGTCGGCTGTACAACTGGGGCGAGTGCTAGGAAGTGTCTCTAGACCTGCCGTGTGGCGGCGCTCGGTCTGCAATCACTGATAGTGGCGACACGCGGGTCCGACGTATACTAACGGACCGCGACCGATTTAAAGGCTACCACCTAGCAAGTGTGGTGTCTGGCGGTGACACCACAACAATATCTGATTTATTGTAATTCCGAAAACAGACACAATGGATCTAATCTAACATATCTGTTTTGTGTCCATAAAGACCGTAAAATGTATTCCGACAGATCAGTGGAATGGCCGTTAGTAAAGATCGGTGGGTAGTACGGGCCGCTTGGTGTTTCTCGGGTTTGCCGCAAAGTATTGGACGCATCCAGTGCTTAGAGTACAGCGCGGACATCACTCCATTATTTGCTAGAAGATGTGTGATGTAGCTGTTCAGCTTGTGTCACAAATGTTATTCGTTTTTGAGTGTCGAAGAAGGTGAACGATTTACTTTTCTGCGTAAGTTTATTCTTCGAACGGTACGAAGTAATGTTATGATACAAGTATTAATATTCAGTATAAGCGATCTAACGTAAATTGTATGTTATAAAGAAATTCTGCTCACTCAGTCCGGTTTCGGTTTCCGTTTCTACCATGTAGTAATGTGCAGTGACGTTCGGGTAGTGTGAGTCATACCAAAACCGGGTGGAAAATCGTTCTTTTTTTTGTCTTCAGGGTATTATGCGGCTTTGAATAAGAAGCGTGCTGGTGAGAATCGAGGGGAGTGGCCCAAGACAGCAATGAAGCAAGCGGTTTCACGTGTTTCGGAACGCGAAATGACGAAAAAAGCTGCTATCGGTCGCTTTAATGTCCCTAGAAATTCACTCCAAAGGGGATTAAACTCAGAGTAGTGACTATGGCATCACAGATGAGATTTCCCAAATCAATACATGTTGAGAGTTAGGGGAACGGCGGCTGGTTGCGCCACTTAAGCTAACTGGTATAAAACTTTTGTCGTTATTTTATAATAAGGTAAAACTCTATAAAACCGAAACTTGAACACTTCTTTTCATGCAAATGGTGAAAAAAAATTATAACCAAAAGACACACAGCAAGAATAGGTATAAATACACTGCTGGCCATTAAGATTGGTACACCAAGAGGAAATGCAGATGATAAACGGGTATTCATTGGACAAATATATTATACTAGAACTGACATGTGATTACATTTTCACGCAATTTGGGTGCATAGATCCTGAGAAATCAGTACCCAGAACAACCACCTATGGCCATAACAACGGCCTTGATACGCCTGG
Source organism: Schistocerca cancellata (assembly GCF_023864275.1). Lineage (NCBI taxonomy): Eukaryota > Metazoa > Arthropoda > Insecta > Orthoptera > Acrididae > Schistocerca > Schistocerca cancellata. Next base: position 612,282,163 of record NC_064630.1, on the reverse strand, counting down.
GCATTGAGTCAAACAGAGCTTGGATGGCGTGTACAGGTACAGCTGCCCATGCAGCTTCAACACGATACCACAGTTCATCAAGAGTAGTGACTGCTGTATTGTGACGAGCCAGTTGTTCGGCCACCATTAATCAGACGTTTTCAGTTGGTGAGAGATCTGGAGAATGTGCTGGCCAGGGCAGCAGTTGACTATTTTCTATATCCAGAAAGGCCAGTACAGGACTTGCAACATGCACAATGCAGCATGCATTATCCTGCTGAAATGTAGGGTTTCGTAGGGATCGAATGAAGGGTAGAGCCACGGGTCGTAACACATCTGAAATGTAACGTCCACTGTTCAAAGTGCCGTCAATGCGAACAAGAGGTGACCGAGACGTGTAACCAATGGCACCCCATACCGTCACGCCGGGTGGTACGCCAGTATGGCGATGACGACTACAGGCTTCCAATGTGTGTTCACCGCGATAGGCTACAATCCGACCTTTATCAAAGTCGGAAACGTGATGGTACGCATTACTTCTCCTTACACGAGGCATCGCAACAACGTTTCACCAGGCAACGCCGGTCAACTGCTGTTTGTGTAAGAGAAATCGGTTGGAAACCTTCCTCATGTCAGCACGTTGTAGGTGTCGCCGCCGGCGCCAACTTTGTGTGAATGCTTTAAAAAGCTAATCATTTGCATATCACAGAATCTTCTTCCCGTCGGTTAAATTTCGCGTCTGTAGCACGTCATTAGCACGTCATCTTCGTGGTGTAGAAATTTAATGGCCAGTAGTGTATGTTTACATACGAAAAGTAGAAGATAATTAAAAAACTGTTGGTTAAAGGTGTTTCAGTCTGTCGTCAAATGGACCTGACAAGATGCGTTAAACATACGATTTACAGGCTTTCTGTTCTAGATGCTTATTCATAAAATTTTGATAGAAATATTTGCCTGTGAGTCATCGGTTGATGACCAAAAGGATAGTGCCGTGTAAATCAGATATTTACGGACAAAAGTTAACAATATCGGCTTGTTTTATGTTTACTTGTAGACTGGTTTCCTCCCAGTTTCCGTCGGTCAAAGCGTCGGAAGATGATGTAATGGATCACCGGAACTCGTAGCGTAAGTAAATTACATTCGCAACTGACGGCGGCAGGTCTTTTAATTTTCATTTCTATCGTTTTCAGTTGCTCTGTGAAAAGTACTTTCTGCTGAGGGTAATGCAGTTGAAAGAATTCATTCAACACGAGAATTACGACTATTGTGTAAGGAGTAACCAGGACCTTGGAATTTATACACGCAATTATATTTACTCATCTTTGGTTTTTCTAGTTAATAGTAATAAAGCTCTTTTAGACAGACTGAGATTTACACAAACACAATGTAAGATATAAAAACGGTTTTCCTATGGACTTTGTCCCTTTATCTATAGCAGATTTTGTATTCTGGTAAGAAACGTATTAACAATCTGATCGTATGCAAAGTTAGAGCTAGCTAATCTCCACAATTTAAAAATACAAACAGTTTAAGTCTGATTAGTGGATCAAAATTTCTTGTTACCTTCATGTGCACTCATAATCCAGCGTAAAGTCGTGTCTTTTCTAACAGTATATAGATAATTCTTATTTTTGTCAGTTATAAACGAAACAAAACAATCCGCTGTTTGTTTGAAACTAGCGAAGTTCCTACGGCTTGAGTACCTGATTCTCGTGAGGGTTACAGTTCATTTTGTATATTTAGTGTCTAAACCTAATTGAAGTTACATCTTAATCTCACTGGACCTCCTGTGAAAACTTTTTTAAAGTTTTCCTCCAGTCTTTGTTTTTTTCTATTCAGATGTACCTGATGATGCAGCTGTATTGTTGTGAAACAGATTGTACTAATAAAGGATTAATCAACAGCTGCTGCGATTTTATTTAACAAGAGTGCATCCGTACAGCGAAGTGTGTTGCTAGACTTTAGTGTGTTCCTCTACAGCATTTTTCCAATCTTTGCGGACGTTGATGGGTCAGTGTCTGATTTGGTAACTAATTACACTAAATATCGTTTCAAAATCCACAATTATAATAGCCACAGACGCATTCAGATCTGACAAGATAGATACAGCTCTACACATTATGCCTCACCAGGTGGAATATCCTCTACGTTAACATGATGTCCACAGCAAAATAAAATTAAAGAAAGAAATTTCCGGTGCACTGTTTAACGGAGAATGTGTGTGTGGGTGTGTGTATGTATGTGTGTGTGTGTGTGTGTGTGTGTGTGTGTGTGTGTGTCTGTGTGAGTGAGCGCGCTCGTGCGTGTGTATTGGATGAGCATTTTAGTGTTTGACAGAGTTTCGACCAGTTACCTGTGGCTTCCTACTTCGTTATTGCTGCTGAAAAATGTGCGAATTTTGATGTAAATCAGGTATTGCTTCTAATTTGTTTTCTTGAATGCAGTTCCGTGTCTTTAATGCAAGCTGCATTAGTAGGTTCCCAGGTGTCTACCACCCAAAACCGATAAGAAAAAAATAGTTCGCAGTAACTTAAGGTATCAATAAATTTGCTCTTATCGACTTCGTCAAAATTATCACAGTAAAAGATGTCAGCACTGATCCACGTACCGCATGTAGTTAAAATAGGATATGGTGGGATGTATGTCTCTGAACGCGGCAAAACGAACATGTGCCTTCAAGAATACATTCGATAAGACTTAATTACAACATATTACTTGATTAATGTCGTCAGAATTATTATCAATGATTTGTACGTTGCGTGTTTCCTTATCTTGTATATGGAGGATATCAGCGTATTCACACTGTCATATTATAAACAATGTATCAGCTACTCGACGTAGCGCATGAGCTGAACGTGTTACGTTCTTTAGATTGGAATAAAATATTTCAGCTGCTTTCCCGACCTTCATTTCTACTCTCAGGAGAGTCCTTGGAGGGCCATCACACTTCCTGTAGCAGCACTACTGCACATCCATAACACGCGCCTTCCTCTCCCTGTGTGATGGTCACTAGAGGGTACAGACTGCCTCGAATGATACGCTGAATAATTTGAAGGTAAGTGGATGAATGAGTTTTGGTGAGGCAGCATCACTTAATAACAGTTTGATCCTTTATTACTAAAATTTATTGGCACAAAGTATATCGAATTTGACCGATATCCATCCAATTGAACTAGGGCGTCTGAGCTCACTAAAAAGTTAACAGACTCTAGTGAAATTATTCACAATATGCACTTTAGGCATAATTCAGACGAAAATATCAGTAAAAGGTGTTATCAGGCAAGTTAGTGCAATATATGCACTGACGCCAGAAAAATAATATAATATGCATTATAAACGTCTGAAGTCATGTAGCTACGAGAATCACTCCAAAAGAAATGCACACTATTTTCTAAATCCATCTTTTATTCTACACGTTTGAAAGTTTGACAGTGTGTAGATACATCCTTTAGGAACAATATTTTCATTTCTCCACATAATTTTCATCCCTCTCAACTGCATTACGCCATCTTGGAACCAGCGCCTGTATACCCGCACGGTAAAATTCTGGACCAACCTGTTGGAGCCACTGTTTGGCAGCGTGCACAAGGGAGTCATCACCTTCAAACCTTGTTCCACGAAAAGAGTCTTTCAGTTTCCCAAAGAGATGATAGTCACATGGAGCCAGGTCAAGACTGTAAGGCGGGTGTTTCAGTGTTGTCCATCCGAGTTTTGTGATCCCTCCATGGGTTTTTGACTGACATGTGGCCGTGCATTGTCGTGCAACATCGAAACATCCTGCTTTTGCCGATGTGAGTTGAGCTCGAAGTTTCTTCAGTGTCGTCACATATGCATCAGACTTTATGGTGGTTCAACTTGGCATGATGTCCACAAGCAAGAGTCCTTCGGCATTGAAAAACACCGTAGCCATAACTTTTCCAGCAGAAGGTGTGGTTTTGAATTTTCTTTTCTTGGGTGAATTTGCATGATGCTACTCCACTGATTGCCTCTTCGTCTGTGATGCCACGTTTCATGACTTGTCACAATTCTTCCAAGAAATTCATCTCCACCATTCTCGTACTGTTCCAAAAGTTCGCCGCATACCGTTTTCCTTGTTTCTTTGTGAGCCACTGCCAACATCCTGGAAACCCACCTGGCACAAACCTTTTTTAACGCCAGCACTTTCAGTATTCTACAAACACTTCCTTCCCCTATCCCAACGTAGCGTGACAATTCGTTCACTGTGATGTGTCTGTCAGCAGTCACCAATTCGTTAACTCTCTGCACATTATCTGGAGTGTGTGCAGTACGAGGCCTGCCGCTGCGAGGACAATCCTCAATATTGCCGTGTCCACTTTCATCACGTAACCTGCTTTCCCACCGACTAACTGTACTGCGATCAACAGCAGCATCTCCATACACCTTTTTCTACCTCTTGTGGATGTTTCCCACTTTCTCGTTTTCACAGCACAGGAATTCTATGACAGCACGTTGCTTCTGACGAACGTCAAGTGTAGTAGCCATCTTGAAGACATGCTGTGACGGAGCCACTCAGTGGAACATATTGAACTAAGTTTGAAAACAAGCTGGAATGATGTATCTACACGCTGTAAAACTTTTACACATGCAGAAAGAAAACTGTATTTTTACAAAAATAGTGAGCATTTCCTTTGGAGTGACCCTCGTATATCCATGAAATCTTCGAAAATTGCATTTAATCCCCAGATGGCCAAAATATGCAGAAATGAATGTAATATGAATCTGCATGGAAATCCGTACTGCACTTATAGGGATTCCATAGCAGCATCTTTAGTACTTATACATCCGTAGAAACTCCCTATCTGCAATGATATTCACTTTCTTTTATACGACGACGTTAAATAGAAGTCTTTTCGTGAAAGGTGGGTAATCAGTGAACCTGCCGCGACAGCAAAACATCAAGTGTGTTCCCTTTGTCGTCGAGGATGGAGTGTTTTCTGCCGCTGAGGGACAAATTTCGTGATAGGAGCGCCGTCGGTATAAAAGGCGAGCGGCCATGATTCCAGTAGCGCTCCCGGAAGAGTCCCTGGAGAGCCATCACACTTCCGGCAGAAGCGCTGCTGCAGAGCCATATCACGCACTTGCCTCTCTTCTGTGCTAGTCACTAGAGCGTAAAGGCTGCCTCAAACGATGCGCTGAATATTTTGACGCAAGTAGGTAAATGAGTTTTGGTAGTAAAACATAGGAGTCACAGTAATTTCTTTCCTTGTGAACTACAACACTTATTATGAAATTTATTCGCCACTTGCGAATACTTTGATATCAACTGTATCGTGTGCTGGTCACTAGAGCATAAAGGCTGCCTCAAACGATGCGCTGAATATTTTGACGCAAGTGGGTAAATGAGTTTTGGTAGGAAAACATAGGAGTCACAGGAATTTCTTTCCTTGTGAACTACATCACTTATTATGAAATTTATTCGCCAATTGCGAATACTTTGATATCAACTGTATCGTGTGCTGGTCACTAGAGCGTAAAGGCTGCCTCAAACGATGCGCTGAATATTTTGACGCAAGTGGTTAAATGAGTTTTGGTAGTAAAACATAGCAGTCACAGTAATTTCCTTCCTTGTGAACTACAACACTTATTACGAAATTTATTCGCCAATTGCGAATACTTTGACATCAACTGTATCGGTATATAAATACTACTTATTAGTGACATACCGGGTAATTATAATTAAAGTGCAGCTACTCACAGACGTCAATTGTGTGGGCTGTAATTACTGTAGGACAGCGAAACTTGGTAAATATTTTAATGCATTAATTCGGCACCGATTTTGGCTGAAAAAAAAAGAAAAAATAGTTCCAATCGGGCGCTGTATAGCTCGTCGCCATCTCCGGTAGTCATATTTAAGAAACTTTGTAAGCATCAATTAGTAATAATATCATCATTATGTCTTTTTCACTTGTTTGACCTTTCTCCACCCACGTCATGTTCCTATCACTTTACGTATGGGGATATTTCTATACGTTTTTCTTGCATTCACAGCACCAGATTTACACCTTTGTGTACCCCTGTGAGTAGCTGAACCTTAATTATAACCACCTGATACGAAAATTAGTTGCCGACAGGAATTCGAACCAGGATTTCCCGCCTTAACCATATCCGTATGCTTGCGCGCTTACCGGACTGACCCAAACTTGCATATGCCACACTTTCTACACCCCTATTGCTCGCAACATTACTTGGATTCCCGCAGCAGGGTTGATGGGTCAAACGTCCAACGTGCTTGCATGCGCCCATTTCTGAATGACAGTCTTTGATGACGATCTACAACTGTATCAATAGGAACAGACATTGTAAAATAAATATTACAAACCTACACGAGCAAAACGACTATAATACTACCGTTGGACATGTTTGTCTCGTCAAACCTGTTGCGGGAATCCAAGTAATGTTGAGCAGTTGCGACAAGGCAATGTGGCATATGGAGATTTGGGTCGATCTAAGAAGTGAGCATGGATAGCCGAAATCGTTAAGGGGAGGTTTACTATCTTTGGCCCGGAAAAAGCATATTCTTTGAGAATTTTTTTCTCGTGATGTGTTACGATAATCAATGTCAAATTTGGTCAAAATGTTTATTGATATTTCCTCTACAAACTGCAATTTTTTCGACCGGAAATGTCGAAGAGCACAGGCGGAAGTGCCGTCGGAACGAAACAAAATTTCGATGTAGACCTCCACGAGCGGTATGTCACAGGTCAGCCTGCTCATTTAAAATCAAAACTGAGTTGACGTTAGCGAAGTATATAAGATTCTTTAGGAGTTGTACCTCGCTTAAGTTATTTGGACCATAGGAAACAAAATTGCGACCATTTAAAGAAAAATAGGGCATTTTCATCGATTAGTAAAAATATTTATAGTTGATGGATTGGAATAAAAGTGGTACAACTACTAGAAAATTTAGTTAGCTTTGTCGGAAACAAAGAATCATGCCAATCGGTTCAGTAGATTTGAAGTTACCATACCGCGCAATAAAAAAAAAATAAATAACGTCATGGCGATAAAGACGCGTTTGAAGTTTTCACTACATATAAATGCAATATTATGCAACGTACGTTCAATCTGCTGTTCCGGGTCCATAAACTAGTCCTTCCTCTTCCTCATATAGGGCGTTCTGTTCGATCTGGACCATCCTGCGCTGCTCCAGAGCCGCTTGTACGGCCGGTGACAAACGGTTTTAGGCCGCTTGTATCCGGTGGATGTCCGAATACTTGGCGAACTGCGTCGAATAGAGTCCCACTGTGACGTCCATCGTTGTCATGGTCTTCAGAATTGCTGAATACCCTTCGTTGAAACTGCTCACTGCCAGGAAAGTCGCACTCTCCACAGTCTTCGCACCAGAATGCAAATGCTTGGGGGCTAACTTCCAGACACATGCGTTCAAGCTTTCATCTGAATTTTGTGTGTTTCCTCCCAAGCACCGGTACAATTACTCGTCCTCCAAAAGAAAAAATCTGGTGCGTGAAAAAGGCCGATTTCAGGCAGCTGTATTTTTTTGTTCAACCGCGAATAACAAACATTTCCTTTTGCGTATTCCGAAAAATCGTTTCAGGAGTGAATTCTAAACACTTTTATGGATCCAAAAGTTCAGTTTTAAAAAAATCGATTTTTGAACCAAAAAATAGTAAACCTCCCAGTAAGGCGACCGCTCGCGATACGAAGGAAATCCTGGCTCGAGTCCTGCTCTAGCAGAAATTTTCATGTCACCAGTAGATAGTGTATCTATACGCAATACGGCTTGCAAGGTATGTGAGTGTTTTGGTTTCTGAAGACTGCTCAGGTGACAGGGACATTCCAAGTGTGAATCTTGGGTTTTTGTTGCACGCAGTCTTAATTACCAATTGATCGTTTAATTAATACGAAACGCTGTGTTCCATTACACTGAAAATCATAATTACACATCTAAAGTGTGACTTCCTCCCAATTTGAGGGAATTTCATTGAAATTGAGGTTTTATGACCGAGATACTCGATATACATCCTTGATTATGTGCTTCGTGTTAAATGCAATGACTACCTGAGTTTAGAATTTGAGAGTTCTGTGAATGTTTTCCGGTTGATCTAGCCTCCATTAAATCTACTGAGATTTGGTGACTCTGCTACTTAAATCTAGGGAAGATAAATTCCATTGCACTAAACGTTGAAAGTAACTTTTTGACCTCGTCAATATTCTATTGAATGCTGTGCCTAGTAAAAGCTTTTTACAGTTGTCAAAGAGAAGGCTTACGCCTCATATTTTAACTGATTGATGTCCCCTTAAAAATGTCTAATGCTTTTTCCACTGCAATTAAACACCAGTGACATTTTTTTCATTTAATACGATGATTATTCAAGAGAATGAATCTGAGAAAACTCGCCACCAGAGTCAGCTTCGTACTGCCACAAACGCGTCTGCAAAGATCATTAAAACGTCTACTGGTACGGCAGCAGTCTACCATGAAGACATTCAGAATACCGGTATCTGACTATTAAGAGGCGAAGCTGTAGGAGTGAAAAATTACTAAGGGCTATGGCGAAGATCTCGGTTAAATATGAAACCTCACTGCAGTGTTTCGCTCACATTGTTGTTGATGATTCGGAAATCAGAAAGCGACATTTTATTACTGTTTGGTTCTATTAAAGAGAAACAGACGGTGAACCACAATGGTATTTCATCATGTACTTCCGAAGCTATTCACTCAGAAAGATTCTACCACAGTAAAAAGATCTGGAAATACGGCTACCTAGACTCATGAGGCTAACTGAGAAGCTGTTTGAGAATTCCAGCAGCGAAAACGGAAGTGGCGTCATACACAAAGGCTTGCGACAGGCTGAGACCAACACCATATTTTACTTCCAAGCGTGGCCAACCTAATGAATATATCCTTGGATTAAATCCTTAAGCATATTATAATAGAGGAACGTAGCTTGCACAAAACTGCTGCTTTTCATTGTAACATACCATGAAGCCTTCTACATACAGTTGTAAAACTACCGTAGGCTACCAGTGACTACCATAATTAAGCGTAGACTGAGGTAGTTTTCCTAGTAGCTTTGGTCACTTAAGGTCGTACCAGCGTTACCTGTATGCTGGATGTGTTACATACGTGTCAGGAGCTACCTCACAACGATCGCTTTCGTTATATGCGATATGTGTCTTACTAGACCAATTAAAAACCGGAAGTGGTTAACTGTCTAGAAACAGGGTATATAATGGATCACCGGCCGGAGTGGCCGACCGGTTCTGGGCGCTAAAGTCTGGAACCGCGCGACCGCTACCGTCGCAGGTCCGAATCCTGCCTCGGGCATGGATGTGTGTGATGTCCTTAGGTTAGTTAGGTTTAAGTAGTTCTAAGTTCTAGGGGACTGATGACCTCAGAAGTTAAGTCCCATAGTGCTCAGAGCCATTTGAACCAATTTATAATGGATCGGGTAACCTACAGTGCATTTTCGTTCTACATAGTTATCTTCCTACCTGTTACATCTACATCTACATCTACATCTATACTCCGCGAGCCACCTTACGGTGTGTGGCGGAGGGTACTTATTGTACCACTATCTGATCCCCCCTTCCCTGTTCCATTCACGAATTGTGCGTGGGAAGAACGACTGCTTGTAAGTCTCCGTATTTGCTCTAATTTCTCGGATCTTTTCGTTGTGATCATTACGCGAGATATATGTGGGCGGTAGTAATATGTTGCCCATCTCTTCCCGGAATGTGCTCTCTCGTAATTTCGATAATAAACCTCTCCGTATTGCGTAACGCCTTTCTTGAAGTGTCCGCCACTGGAGCTTGTTCAGCATCTCCGTAACGCTCTCGCGCTGACTAAATGACCCCATGACGAATCGCGCTGCTTTTCGCTGGATCATGTCTATCTCTTCTATTAATCCAACCTGGTAAGGGTCCCATACTGATGAGCAATACTCAAGAATCGGACGAACAAGCGTTTTGTAAGCTACTTCTTTCGTCGATGAGTCACATTTTCTTAGAATTCTTCCTATGAATCTCAACCTGGCGCCTGCTTTTCCCACTATTTGTTTTATGTGATCATTCCACTTCAGATCGCTCCGGATAGTAACTCCTAAGTATTTTACGGTCGTTACCGCTTCCAATGATTTACCACCTATGGCATAATCGTACTGGAATGGATTTCTGCCCCTATGTATGCGCATTATATTACATTTATCTACGTTTAGGGAAAGCTGCCAGCTGTCGCACCATGCATTAATCCTCTGCAGGTCTTCCTGGAGTACGTACGAGTCTTCTGATGTTGCTACTTTCTTGTAGACAACCGTGTCATCTGCAAATAGCCTCACGGAGCTACCGATGTTGTCAACTAAGTCATTTATGTATATTGTAAACAATAAAGGTCCTATCACGCTTCCTTGCGGTACTCCCGAAATTACCTCTACATCTGCAGATTTTGAACCGTTAAGAATGACATGTTGAGTTCTTTCTTCTAGGAAATCCTGAATCCAATCACAAACCTGGTCCGATATTCCGTAAGCTCGTATTTTTATCATTAAACGTAAGTGCGGAACCGTATCAAATGCCTTCCTGAAGTCCAGGAATACGGCATCAATCTGCTCGCCAGTGTCTACGGCACTGTGAATTTCTTGGGCAAATAGGGCGAGCTGAGTTTCACATGATCTCTGTTTGCGGAATCCATGTTGGTTATGATGAAGGAGATTTGTATTATCTAAGAACGTCATAATACGAGAACACAAAACATGTTCCATTATTCTACAACAGATTGACGTAAGCGAAATAGGCCTATAATTATTCGCATCTGATTTATGACCCTTCTTGAAAATGGGAACGACCTGCGCTTTCTTCCAGTCGCTAGGTACTTTACGTTCTTCCAGCGATCTACGATAAATTGCTGATAGAAAGGGGGCAAGTTCTTTAGCATAATCACTGTAGAATCTTAAGGGTATCTCGTCTGGTCCGGATGCTTTTCCGCTACTAAGTGATAGCAGTTGTTTTTCAATTCCGATATCGTTTATTTCAATATTTTCCATTTTGGCGTCCGTGCGACGGCTGAAGTCAGGGACCGTGTTACGATTTTCCGCAGTGAAACAGTTTCGGAACACTGAATTCAGTATTTCTGCCTTTCTTCGGTCGTCCTCTGTTTCGGTGCCATCGTGGTCAACGAGTGACTGAATAGGGGATTTAGATCCGCTTACCGATTTTACATATAACCAAAACTTTTTAGGGTTCTTGTTTAGATTGTTTGCCAATGTTTTATGTTCGAATTCGTTGAATGCTTCTCTCATTGCTCTCTTTACGCTCTTTTTCGCTTCGTTCAGCTTTTCCTTATCAGCTATGATTCGACTACTCTTAAACCTATGATGAAGCTTTCTTTGTTTCCGTAGTACCTTTCGTACATGATTGTTATACCACGGTGGATCTTTCCCCTCGCTTTGGACCTTAGTCGGTACGAACTTATCTAAGGCGTACTGGACGATGTTACTTAAGAATAAACAGTATTTAGAGCACAATTCAAGTTGACAGAATTTTATTGTTGATTTTCGACGTGAACAGATGTGTCTGGTAGTAAAAATAAAGAAAACAATATAGATTTATGATATAGAGAACGCAATTTCCAAAAGAAAAGGGTAAAATAAAAAAGAAATCGTAAAACAAAATTATATCAAACATCGCTTCAGTAGTTCGTCGAACTTATATTAAGCATGCTTCTGTTATTCATAAACACCACTCGCATTTATTAATAGTAAAAGGAAACTCTTGCTTTTGATCATGATCAAGAACGTCCTATTGAGTGCAAAACAACTATAATCGTAAATGCATATACCTTATGTTTGTGCATGTAGACTGTACTTACATAAAAATAATTCGTTTGGTTACATATAAGCGCAGAAACTATGCGATCAACTAGGTTTTGTTACTTATAAAAAGCAATTTCTATCCTGTAAGGATATAAAATATACAATGGAGAAACACTGAATGATATGCGGTTAGAATTATGTGCAAAACAAGCAACGAATAAAAAGAGAAGTCCTTGGCTCCAATTTCGTCTCTTATACAATCATTTACGTTTGTTTCCCTACCAGTTCTACCAATACTAATCGTAATCCTACCATTTACTACGTCGTTTATGTGCTGTACCAAACATACCGAACCGTAGTTCTGGTAGAGCGCAACCGTACTTCTACGAGAAAACCTGTCAGATTTACTGCAGGTATCATATCTACAATATTTCACTGACTGTCACTGATTCAGATAGATTAAACAAGTGGAAAATGTGAAGAGCTGTAGGATACACTTTATTATAGCGCGTTACAAAAACAAGGTCAGAAACAAATACAAATTTAATTTTGCTTAAGTGAAAAATTATTTAAAAAAACACCATAGTGCATCAACTAGCCCAAACAGAAAGAAATTATAGCTGTTGTTGTGGTTTTCAGTGCGAAGACGGGTTTGATGTAGTTCTCCAAGCTAGTTTATCCTGTGCAAGTCTCTTCGTCTCCACGTAACTGCCGCAACGCACATCCATTTGGAAATACATTCTTGTTACAGCTATGGTCTCCTTCTACAATTTTTACGCCCCTTACCCCTTCCCCCCCTCCCACACACACACACAGTTGCATCCACTACTTATTCCTTGATGCCTCAGGATGTATCCTATCAACCGATCCTTCCTTTCTGTCGAGTTGCACCATGAATTTATTTTTTTCCAAGTGTGATTCATCATCCCTTCATTAGTGTTTCTATGTACCTATCTAATTCTGAACATAATTTGCTGCATCACATTTCGAAAGCTTTTAGTCTCTTCTTACCTGAACCGCTTATTGGTCATGTTCCACTTTCATACAAGGCTGCAGAAATACTCGTACCTTCAGAAAAGACTTCTTAACACTTGAACTTATATTCTGTGTTGACAAGGGCCTGCTTTCCAGAATCGATTTTCTTGTTATTCCCTTCTGCATTTTATATCCTCTCTTCTTCTGTCACCGTTAGTTATTTTTCTGCCCAAATAATGAAACTCACTGCTTACTTCTAGAATTATTTCCTTATCTACTTCTCCCAGCACCCCTTGATTTGATTCGACCCCATTCTATTAGCTTCGCTTTACTTTTGTTAAAGTTCATATCATAACCTCTTTTGAAGAGAAAAAGTTCATAACTTTTTGGACTGTTCTTGCAAGGTATTCGTCACCTCCTACAAAATTACGATGTCTATCGATAAACGGCAAAGTTTGTATTTCAGGAAAAAATACGCAATTAGTATCCAGATATCCCCTAAAGTCTTTCTTTATGAATAACAGAGATATCAAAGACTAGGACTAGCGTTCGGATTTGACTAATTATGAAGCAACTGGTAACTCTATTAAATGAAAAAAATATTATCACGTTGATGTATTGCGGTGCGCTGGGAATGTTTTCTAAATTCGGATTCCTTCAAATGGCAGGACGAAGGCAGGATTGACGATATAGGTTCGTCGGCTCGCACTTCCAGTATCATTATGAATAAGGTCGCTCTGGGTATTAGGCCGCGTCATTGTAAAACCCTAAAGCAACTAAACTGCCGTGCGGTGCTCTCCAGGACTTAATCGCCCTAAAGCGGACCGCATCAAATCGGTCCAAACGTCGGCAGTATCTTTCATTCGCTGTTTTATAATGACGCTACCTAATACCCCTATTACTTTATTCAATAGTACTCAAGAACTGGTAAAAAACAAAGGTAATATTAATACGAAAACTGTTATGTTTACTCTTAGTTTATTTCTGTTCACTATCTGTTTCGTGATAAATTTACAAGAAAGATGTTGTAAGTAAATAGTCCCAGGTTGCAGTGCATCTCCTTAAATTACTCCAAACTGAACTTCACAGTGTGTCATGAGCTATTTTATGGATGCAAAAAGTTGTGGTATTAATCGAGACAATATCTATTTGAAAGGGATGCGGATCGCTATTGATGTAATTGTGGCGATGTTGCAGCGTGGCGGAAAGCTGAAACCTGATAAGTATTTGTTGTAATAACTGCTCTTAATCGCATTAGAGAAATAACTGTTAATTAAGCACTGAATAGACTGCCACACTAGTAAAATGTATTACGTACTTAACAATTAGGTATATTTTTAGTGTGGTGATAATTTATGAAACATTGTCTACAAAAAAACTTTCTTTCACAATTACTTTAGCACTGTATTCAAGATAACATCTGCAGGTAGAAACGCAATGAAAAATATTCAGTAGTAACGGCAGGTAAATGAACGGCCATCATTAATTGACTTGTGTGGCTCATCTGACTTGGAACGAAGTCAGTGGAACAATATTTCATAATATTCTCCCTAAGTTTGTTTTCAAACTGTACGGCCACATTTAGAAACGTATCCGTCGTGTCTTGGAGTTTGGACCTTAGCCGGAACTAGCAGCAGACAAATATAGATCTGTCGCTGTCCTACCATATGCTGGGAGCATATCTTTAAATACGTGAAGGATTTTAGAAAGATGTGACACTAGTAGTATGTTTCGTCCGCCAAGCAAGATTAGAGGTCTCCTTGCCTCGGTTAAAGATAATGCTGGACTGATGAAGTGCGATATTCACGAAATCTCTTGACACTGTCAATTCCGCGTTCTCACCCTAGAAGGGCCAACTGTGTCAGGCTGACCGCCGTATCATCCCTCTGCCACTGACGTCATTTGATGTGGTACGGAAGGGCACGGGTGGTCAGCACACCGTTCTCCCGGTCGTTGTCTGGTTTCTTGACGTTGCAACCGCTACTAAACTGTCGAGTAGATCGTCAATTTGCGTCACGAGCCTGAGTCCACCCCCTACAAGTTCTCCTACCAACGGAAAACTCTTGGCAGTATCAGGAATCGAACCCGGGTCCTCCGCATGGCAGTCACCCGCCCTGTTGCCTCAGTTGCGGAAGCGAAGTCCCAATGCCATTGTGCGGGAACGTACAATATTTCCTGGACTATTCGCACCGTTCACAACAGATGTGTTGAAGACTGTCGCCACACGCGATTACTACAACCAGAGAAATCTTCAGTGACAAACAACTATCTGACCACAGGGCACAAAACTACGTCTGATGAGCCTCAAATATTAGCCGCAGCATCTCTTTGTTGGGTCTGTGTCTTAAACAAATCAATGAGAAACATCCCGATTCACCTTGAAGAACTGATTATATATTTTACTTTATTGAACAACGAGTTTCATTCCGCAGATCGTCACAAGAAATCATGTAATATTTGCAATATCTTGCTAAGCGAAATAAAATCAGTAGTGTCAAATAATAAAAGAAATCAATTATTCGTGGACCGTTAACCGAATCTGCTTGTATAAAATGAAATTTTTATGAAATTTTTACCAGCAGCTCTTGGCAGAAGAATATAACAGGTTTTTAATATTTACAAGCTGTGAGCCACCACCTTCTTCAATATATTACACAATATGTAGAAACAGTGTATGACCGCAAATAATTTTTTTATTAAGTGACTGATTTCTGTCGTAATTATCGTCAACAGATTGATGTGTCCCTTGAAGGTAATGAAAGAGGAAGGTAAATGTTGTGACTGGTACCGTCACATAATTTAAAAACATGATAAAATTGCTATAAACACGCGAGGCCCATGATTCAGGGCCGTCGTTAGCATCTGAAAGCTCTTCTTGCACTGGGGCAACCAAAAACAAATTTTAGAAGACGGTTATTAGAGAGCATCATAGGAAGAATTTTTGCAAAAGAATGTAGGCTTCCGAGAAAGGAGTACAGAAAAAACCGTAGAAAATTCAGGTTACTCCGTGTCAGAGCTTTTTACCTCAAATGCTTGAGCGAAGGTATCCACTTTGAGGAGCCAAGAGAAACACGTGGGTAGCTCTATTTCAATTCTCAACAGATAGAAGCGGAAGAGTTCAGCCGTGAGACAACTGATGAACGGGACTTTGATAATATTCGTGATTTGATGAAAACTGTGATGCAGAGATTGGGGGAACCTGTTGAAAATTGTGAAATTGCGAATTTCGAGTCACCTTCTTGACACATCTCTGCAAGTGATTTTTGTAATAATCGTATCTGTGTGCGACAAAGGTACCAAGTTACAGAAGAAAGTTGTTTACAGGGCACATTCACTCAGCAGAAAATAATGAAACTCGTCAGTACAAGGTCCTGCCTAACTGCCAAAGAAAGCTTAGCAATATAATTTTTTTATATTCAGATACACAACGTCAGGACGCAGATATTAATAAAGCGTATTGTACCAGTTAAGAAAATGATTAGAATTGTGTAAGTACGCAGTCTTCTTAGAACCACATACGATACGTCTTTATTTAAAAATATGACGCAATAAATCGAAGATAGTTCTTCAATGATTAGCCACTTCTTTGTATCGGCAGCGTCCCTCAGAACATAGATGTTGTTGAACTTAGGACATATCAAGACATAAGAACACTACAGAGATTAAATACTGTCACACGTTACGCCTTCCCACCGATAATTTGAGGGAGCAATAGAAATGGACATTCTGCACTAAATCAAAAGAGAAACATTAATTTAATGGTGAAAATAAACATTAACGCACCATCAAAAGAGTTACTATGAAATCACAATATTTCTAAGTTTTAATTTGTTGCCTGTGCTGCCATTTGATGAATGAAACAGTCCCAAACAAACACACGTCTGGAAATTTCAGAAACCTGCGGTTTTGTTGAGTGAAAGTGACGGTCAAACTTAAACGTGTATTGCCTCACTTGTAAACGTCTTATGTTTCGCGTTTCTTTTCACTGCTGATAAGAGTGTCACCCATCACAGATTAATGTACCTGGACATGGTGGACCATTCATTACTATCAGAGTTCACACTGGAGTTGTAAGCGCTACAAGATAGTACGCATCTGGACTGATGCACTTACATTTGGGAAATATTTTCCTTAATCAAATGAAACTATTTGGTTCCAGAGAAGATCTCCAGTCCCAAACGTCTATGATGAATACACGCAGACTGGAGTGGCGAATGAAAATTTGTACCGAGGCCAGGATTCCTGCTCGCTAGGGAGATGCGCTAAACATTACGCCATCCTACCACAGTGACTTTGCACAATTGCACGGACTATCCTAGCACACCCTAGCTGTTCAAGTGGTTCAAATGGCTCTGACCACTATGGGACCTTAACTTCTTAGGTCATCAGTCCCCTAGAACTTAGAACTACTAAAACCTAACTAAGCTAAGCACATCACACACATCCATGCCCGAGGTAGGATTCGAAGCTGCGACCGTAGCGGTAGCGCGGTTCCAGACTGTAGCGCCTAGAAACGCTCGGCTACCCCGGCCGGCCCCTAGCTGTTGGAGTTTAGTTGGAAAACCAACGGGCTGAGGAGTGACTGGGAATCTGGATCGAGGAGGAAGACAGATTAGTCGGTGCAGTGGTGGAAAGCGTTTGTGCCAGGGTGGCGTAGTGGTTAGTGGCTCTGCCTCGTGAACGAGAGACCCAGGATCGTATCCCGACTTCGATATATATTTTAATTCTTCATTTCAGAATTCACAAACGCATTATTTCCCTTGTTCGGCCTGGTCGACTGAAAAAACCGGCCATCCACAAACGTAGAGAACGATTCGAAAGGAATTTAAGAACAATTTGCCTTTCTATTTTGTGAAGACCGTGAGCGCATGATATTTCTGCCGGTATCGATCCTATACGCACTAGCTTTTCCTCTGGACGCTGCTGGCGACAGTTTGGATGCTGGCCCACTGGAGCTCGTACGTGAACGGGTAATACGCGGACGTGTAATATTCTGGCTAGAGATATAAAACTACCGTAGGCTACCGTACATTATCGTAAGCAACTGTACACTACGGTACTTTTCCTAGTAGCTTTGGTGAGTTAAGATCGTAACCGCGCTACCTGTAACTTGCGTTTCTTGCATACCTAGTGAGCGTTACCTCATTTCGATTGCTCTGTTGCCGGCCGCGGTGGTCGTGCGGTTCTAGGCGCTCCAGTTCGGAGCCGCGCTGCTGCTACGGTCGCAGGTTCGAATCCTGCCTCGGGCATGGATGTGTGTGATGTCCTTAGGTTAGTTAGGTTTAATTAGTTCTAAGTTCTAGGGGACTGATGACCTCAGATGTTAAGTCCCATAGTGCTCAGAGCCATTTTGATTGCTCTGTTCACGTACGAAATCAGTGTCATATGTTCCCCAGAAACTGGAAGTGGTAAACCGTCCAAAAACGGAGTGAAGATATATAAAGGGCTGTGTAACCTACGTAACATTTTTGTTCTGAATAGTCATCCTCTGGTCTGTTGCTTAAAAACAAACTGTATTTACTGCAAAATTGGAATTGTCAAAGTTTAATTGAGGTTCTATTCGTAAATTGTTGATTCGTAACGTAAAACAGAGGGATGTACGAAAAATAAGATTTATCATATAGCGCTTGAAAACACAATGTCCTCAAAAAAACATAAAATTAAACACATCGCTTCAATACTTCGTCAAGCTTGTATGGAACACATATCTGTTATTGCTAAACTACTTTCGCACTTAGCAATAACAATAGGAAACTCTTGCCTTTGATCATGATGGAAAATGTTCTATTGAGTACAAAAAAAAAAAAATGGTTCAAATGGCTCTGGGACTTAACTTCTGAGGTCATCAGTCCCCTAGAACTTAGAACTACTTACACCTAACTAACCTAAGGACATCACACACATCCATGCCCGAGGCAGGATTCGAACCTGCGACGTAGCGGTCGCGCGGTTCCAGACTGTAGCGCCTAGAACCGCTCGGCCACACCGGCCGGCTATTGAGTACAAATCAACATTTATAATGACATAGATTTTTTGTGTTTGTGCACGTAAACTGTACTTGCATGGAAAGTTGTTGATTTGATTACATAAAAGCGCAGAAGTTACGTGGTCTACAAATTTATATTTTGTAAGGAGATAAAATATACAGTGGTCTAACGCTGAAAGTCCTGCGGTTCTAATTTTGTGCAAAAGAGACAAACAAACAAACAAACAAAGAACAAAGAAAAGTTGTTGGCTCGCAGTTTCTATCAGTCACATTCATTTACGTTTCTTTCCTACCACTGCTACCTATACTACAGGTAGTTCTACCATGTACAACGTCAGTTACGTAGTCGGTGGCCAGTTTTGGCGCTCCGCGTTGGTCGAAAGTTGCTGGAAGGCAGCGGCCGCGCTCGTGAAGGGTTTTCGGTGACATCGCACTAGTTGTGAATTTGCGTCTGCTCTACCCGACAGCGAAGGAAACGAGCCTGCTTGGGTCCCTGTTAACTACGCGTACTGTGGACTGATGAGATGCTTCGTCACTGGTTCTAAATTAATGCGTCTCGGTTTCTTCTACGATTACTTAACAGTGAGACATTGCTACTGTCTGATATTGTGGCCCAAAGCTGCTCGTTTTGTTTCATAACTGAGCACGTATTCGCGGTTTGTAGCGACGGTTCTTTAAAGGTGGAAACCTGGTACTTATTAAGCACCGTGGCTGCATTGTAGTGTGTCTAAAACACTGTTTTCTTTTACGTAATGTAGTATGTTACTAGTTCAGTTATTTTCCTTACGTTTTCAGTGTATAGAGATGTTCATTTTTTGTTTAAACACTGTTCCAGGCGCATTGTGTTAAAGTTATTAATATTTTTCAGTCTCACATATGTTATCTAGTATCTTTCGTTTTAAGCAAGTAATGTTATTTAATTTGTCTTCCTGGTGCCTTATGTGCTTGTTAAATTGGCACTGGAATTGTCTTCGCATACACGTTATTCATAAAATTGTCCGCAGCTCGTGGTCGTGCGGTAGCGTTCTCCCTTCCCACGCTCGTGTTCCCGGGTTCGATTCCCGGCGGGTCAGGGATTTTCTCTGCCTCGTGATGACTGGGTGTTATGTGATGTCCTTAGGTTGGTTAGGTTTAAGTAGTTCTAAGTTCTAGGAGACTGATGACCATAGATGTTAAGTCCCATAGTGTTCAGAGCCATTTGAACCATTCATAAAATTCTCTTGTATGGTGCAACACACTTATTCCATCAATAATGATTTGTTATGAGATTTCTCACTGTACGCCTCTGACAAATGTCAAACTGAATTGATGATACGACCCTTTTTAGTGATCCGTTTTGGTAATAGAGCTAGCCTGTTAACTAATTTAGATCTGTATTACTTGTCTTCTATTATTTTTGGAATAGCACTCCGTCTATTAAGTATTGTGTAATTGTTTATTTGATTGTGCCCATTGGGCCTTGCCTTCAAGACAGATCCTAAAGGACATTTTGTCAATTGTAAGGCCTGTTCAAGGGGCTGGCGGCCGTTAATTGAGTGGATGTCTTTCTTTTAAACTACTGTAAAAAAAAGTTCCATAGAAGTCTTAAAATTTGGTTCTAACTATAATTCTGGTTTTAGTATCAATCTTTATCTGTTATTGTTACGCTCACTGCTACGGTTTAAGTAAAGAAACGTCGTATTGTAAGTTCCGGCTACTTGCTTAGCGATTGTGCTAACGGATTTTTTTCGCTTTACATTAGGAGGTATTTCAGACTAACCTTAAAGCAACTACGCCAACTGTAAATTTGTTGTTTTGGGCACTGGCAGTTAATTCATTTAATCTGTACACACTCTGTCTTATTCAAGTACTTAGCTTAGCTTACTGTTCCCAATATTTGCGGTCCCCTTAATATATGGAGTGCCTAGATGGTTTATTGGGACACATGCATTTTGATATCACTGTCAAATGTAAATCATTGGTTTCAAGTTCTCAGCCGGCCGAAGTGGCCGTGCGGTTCTAGGCGCTGCAGTCTGGAACCGCGAGACCGCTACGGTCGCAGGTTCGAATCCTGCCTCGGGCATGGATGTGTGTGATGTCCTTAGTTAAGTTTAACTAGTTCTAAGTTCTAGGGGACTAATGACCTCAGAAGTTGAGTCCCATAGTGCTCAGAGCCATTTGAACCATTTTTTTTCAAGTTCTCACTTTTTTTAATGTGCAAGTGTTCCTTGTATCTATATCTATTATGGTAATGCACCTTTTTCTTTTTGAATTGGGCCTTAAGCCGTTGGTGCAGTTATAAAGAATATTTTAGTTTTCTTTGCCCTGTTATATTGTTAACTGCAACAGGTTGTGATAATTTTTGGATTTCTGATAAAACGTACCTTTAATTGGGCCTTAAACCATTTTTCGTGGCTAAGTTTCTGATTTGGTTCTTTTACCTCTCTATGAACGATGCCACAAGTCAGTTAACTATTTAAAAGCAATTTGTCTGGTTATTCCATTTATTACTGTATGTATTCACAGTTTGTTTGTTGTTCAAAGCACTTGTTACTTGCCCATGTGCTATTTCTTTATTTTTTGTATGAATTTTCTTGTTTAATACTTTTTCTGCAAGTCATTTTAGAAAATTTAAAATTTATCATTCCATTACTGTATTATCATTGTAAGGATATTAGTTGTCTTTAATAAACTATTGTTGAAGTAAACTTTATTTGATAATCCTAGTACTTTTCCACTCCCAACCAGCTCCCTACACACTGGACTCGCATTCGGGAGAACGATTGTTCAAACTCGCCTCCGGCCATCCTGTTTGAGGTTTTTCCGTGATTTCTCTAAATCGCTTCAGGCAAATTCCAGGATGATTCCTTTGAAAGGGCACGGCCGACTTCCTTATTCATCCTTCCCTAATCCGATGGGAGCGATGACCTCGCTGTTTGGACCCCTCCTCCAAATCAAGCACCCAACCAGCTCCCTTCTGTTTCACCATTATAGCTCTCATGCGTCGTCAGTCTGTTCAGGCGCAGAGTGTGCCTGAATCCCAGAATGAATTTTCACTCGGTAGCGGAGTTTGTGCTGATTGCAAGGTTCCTGGCAGACTGAAGCAGCGTACGGGACTCAGACTCGGACGTGGTACCTTCGCCTTTCGCTGGAAAGTGCTCACCAACTGAGCTATGCAAACGCGACTCATCTGTAGACGCATGGCAAAGTCCCGAAATCGAGTTCCGGTGCGGACCACGTTTTTAATCTGCCAGGGAGTTTCTAATCAGCGCAAACTCTGTTGCAGAGTGAAATTTCAGTCTGGAAACAATCATGTAGGTTGTTACAACGTCTCCGCAATATCCTTTCCTCCTAGAGTACTCGCCCCGTAAGTTACCTGGAAGAAATTCTGTGAAGTTTCCAAGGCAGGAAATGAGATATTGGCGGAAGTGCATCTGTGTTGGTGAGCCGTGAGTTGTGCTTGGTTGGCTAAGTAGGTAGAACACTTGCCCACGGAAGAAAAGTTCTTTAGTTCGAGTCCTGGTCCAGCAAACACTTTTAATCTACCAGGAACTTAATGATCCTGAATTTATTAACGAAGCTTGAGAGACCACACTTGACAACGGCCTATGAGGCACAAACTGGCAGTGTGTAGCATAAAGGAGAAACTGGTGATGAAATCTCATTTTGCTTCGGAAAGTACCAACATCTATCAATGAATTGTTGACTCTTTAATAACAGATGTCCCCTTACTTCAATTGCTACACCGCTTGCAGATTGTCTTAGAGTGAGATAATTTCTTGCGAAATTTCATCATCGGTAAGTTACATCCCTCAGCGTCCAGATTTGGAAGATCCTATTGGGCGAGAAGGCGCAGTCACAAAAGTTCTGGATTCACTGTCTGGAATAATTCTCATGGGAATTTCATTCTCCATATTCATCTCATTAGACATGATGACTCTCGCTAATGACACCATATTTGATAGATTGATAAGCACTAAAATTTCATCCGCCTCCTTTGGAAAGTCATTATTGCATTTCATCAACCCTGCTTGGGACGGTTACGCAATAATGCGCCTTTCTCTTAAACGCATGAAATTAACGACAGTGAATAAAAATTAAGGCCAATGTAGAAACGTCACTGTTGGCGAAGATATAGCCTCATGAAAACAGTTAATAACTAGTAATCATTTTGTGAAAAGATAAATATTTTAAGTACGTTATAATAGAGTCATACAAAATTATAGCTCCCTCAAAGAGGGGTAGATCATTAAAGAAGCACCCATGGGTTTCAGAGGGCTCGGGACATTGCCAGAAATGCAGTGTCCTTAGAAACCTTTTGTAACAGTAACTGTACAGCACATAATCAAAAGAACAAGACGCTCGCGGTTAGCGGCAAATGCGAATGGGCCTTACGATAATTCCTCAGCTCTTAAAGTTTTAATTAAAATTCAAGTAAACAATTTGCGCACGCATCAAAGAGAAGCCAGTACTGAAAAAAGAGAAACGCGTTTCAATTAAATATTCGCAGTGTATTTAAGCACAAGCAAAGAGCTTGAAAAGTAGCTAGTTCGGTCCGGCTATACAGAAAATTAATTACTTCATCCGAATAGCGGGGCTTAATGAACTAGTTGTCAACACATATGTGAAATACAACGATATTTTACGAAAAAGGTTCTATAATATTCGCTTATTTCGCCAAATCGACCTTGCCCTGCGGTCACGTCACGTATATTTTTAGGCGCTTGACACTGTTTTTTCTCGGACCTGAAGCATTTTTAACAGGCGGTATTGGAAATCGATGTGCTAGCCACTGAAGCAGGAAGGCAACGTAGTAAGTGGTGGAAAATTTTAGCCGAAATAATTTAATTCTGTCGCCTACGATTTTGTTAAATCCGATACGGCGTAAGTAACTCAGTGGAGGCCACCCCTGCTTCGTCCGGCTGGTTGGTTCAGAGGACTTAATTAGATGCCGCAGAGCCCATTTAGTATTCACTGCAGCCTAGGGCAACTCAAGTGTGTCCAATTTCGGCTTCCAGAAGGCCTAAGTGCTCCTCTCAAAAGGATGCTAAGTGATCCTTCGCAAGCTGTAGCTCTCTCCTGTCTTTCGAGGAGGCCGCACGTTTCAGATCCGAGTTACTTTTTCGCCTGTAAGGCAATCATCACCACACGACTGGTGTTCTCACCACGCTGAACATGTTTATGATTGAAGCATTTGGTGACAAATTAACCAAAATACGTTGACCCAAATTATATTGAGAATACAGTATGAAAGGCCGCATTCTACATTTCGTACCCAGTAGCATCCTTTTTTTTTCAAATTTTAGGACATGCATCAGCTGTCAAGGTTTGAACTGCTTAGAAAATATGGTTTTGTAATTCAAAAGGAGCTTCGAGCAGATATTGCCACAATAAATACTATTAATCGTTAAAACTAAATGTATAGGTTGCTTTACCATACTGAGAATTATAATGGTAAACGGCGCTTCCGAACTTTTTCGTCCTGCAAACCAATGAGCGGGTATTAAATTGTGGTCTACGTTTTTCTTTTAAGGTGCTGGGAAACGGGGAAAACTTACTGAATTTAGGAAATGCAGGTGGCACTATTAACGGTTTAACCTCTGATTTACAAAGGAAATCAACCTTCCATCTGAGGAGTACGATTGCTTTTTTTTCGTTATGCAACAATTCAGTATCAGCAAAATGTGCATCCCAAAACTAAGGGTTTGAATAACAATTGTGGAAAGATAAGATATTTTAAAGGATAAAGAATGTTTTTTTTTTTTTCATGTTGCAGTGAGGAAATGTCTTCTTACTCTATAAGCACTATGGGATTTAACATCTGGGGTCATCAGTTACATAAACTTGGAACTACTTAAACCTACCTAACCTAAGCACATCACACACACATCCATCCCCGAGGCAGGATTCGAATCTGCGACCTTAGCAGCAGCGCGGTTCCGGACTGAAGCGCCTAGAACCGCTCGGCCACTCATCTTGCTCTTTCAATTATTAATAACATTTACATGTCATTTCTACATTCATGAAATATCATACGAGAAGACTACATTTTTCCTGTTTCAGTTACCGATAACAGAGGATAAAAATACTTACACCAAATCTAATCGCATTCGTGACGATATTTTAAGGAATTTATTACAAACTTCGTTTCGAATTGTCAATCAAAAGATGCCATTACATGGATATATAGGATAGACCCATTTTATGCAAAAGCTTCTTTGCATCACTACAACTACGAAGTTTCTATTGTGGTAAAGAATGACACTAAGTGCATCGTGTGAACATGAATTTAAGAGGAGCCTTAATTTTATGAATTAATTTATATGTCTGGTATTATACATGATATCTTTATTACAGATAAATTTCTAAGCAAAGCCGCAAATAACATCAGGAACAGATTTAAATAGAAAACGACGAAAAAGTAATTTGTTTCGTGACGGCATACACTGCACAAAAACAAATACTTATCACATTTTCAAAGTTCAATGACTGTCTCCCATGCTCACGTATAAGTCTGAAATTTGGTTCAAAGGTGTCTACAACCTTCCTCTGTATCGGCGGCAAAAGCGTGGTGGCATGTGACGTCACCCTCGGGCTCCGTAACGCTGCAAACAGCATGATGTCGACACGTGCGAAAAAAGGTTACAACTCAGAAGGTCATGTGAGCTGTAAGGTGGCTTAATGATGTCACACTGGCACCAAAATTTACCACAATTCTGCCCTGCACCTTCGTTGACGTGGCGCATGGTAGGAAGATCGTCATATCTCCCCTTACCCACATTATACCACTTCTTATGACACCTATGAGTGGCGGACAGAACCGCGACACCCAGTGTTGAAATCACGCGGTTTTCTTAAGAGTGACTGAGCAAAGCGTATCAGACACACCACCGCACCGAAGTGACACCAAAATTCTCAGGAGGTGGCTGAACAGGTTCCAAAGAAAATCACCCCTTAATTTGGGGACATGGATTCCCACACATTTTCGCAGTCAGAAACGACGATTCGCAATGCGATCAACGACAGGGCGACGTTCTTAACAACTTTCGACACTGTGGACAAAATCCCTCCCCTCCCCTCCTCCCCTCCATTCCTAAACCTCTCCCTCAAACCTAATGTAAGGACATCGTGGGGCTGAAATCACATTGAACATGAACTGACCTCTTTGGAGTGTAGTGTGACTGTAATTTTTGCTCTGGCATACGCGATGGAACCGCTAGGGATCATTCAAAATCATTCGACGAAATCTGGACGTGAACCAAACGAGCAAAGTGCGTTTATGATTCTTCAGCCGTCCCTCTTGTGGTGAGATCACGGAGGGATGCAGCATTGACATGTGCGTGCACGGAACAGCAAGGAGGGCTATGCGTGGAGCCTTCAGTGAATTCGAAAGTAAAATTCTATGTACCGACTTGACAGAAAATTCTAGGAAGTTCTGGTCTTACGTTAAATCAGTAAGTGGATCGAAACAGCATATCCAGACACTCTGGGATGACAATGGCATTGAAACAGAGGATGACACGCGTAAAACTGAAATACTACACACCTTTATCCAAAGCTGTTTCACAGAGGAAGACCGCACTGCAGTTCCTTCTCTAAATCCTCGCAAGAACGAAAAAAATGGCTGACATCGAAATAAGTGTCCAAGGAATAGAAAAGCAACTGAATTCACTTAACAGAAGAAAGTCCACTGGACCTGACGGGATACCAGTTCGATTCTACATAGAGTACGCAGAAGAACTTGCCTCCTTCTAACAGCCGTGTACCGCAAGTCTCTAGAGGAACGGAAAATTCCAAATGATTTGAAAAGACCACAGGTAGTCCCAGTTTTCAAGAAGGGTCGTCGAGCAGGTGCGCAAAACTATAGGCCTATATCTCTGACATCGATCTGTTGTAGAATTTTAGAACATGTTTTATGCTCGCGTATCGTGTCATTTCTGGAAACCCAGAATCTACTCTGTAGGAATCAACATGGATTCCGGAAACATCGATCGTGTGAGACCCAACTCGCTTTATTTGTTCATCTGACCCAGAAAATATTAGATACAGGCTCCCAGGTAGATGCCATTTTCCTTGACTTCCAGAAGGCGTTCGATACAGTTCCGCACTGTCGCCTGATAAACAAAGTTAGAGCCTACGGAATGTCAGACCAGCTGTGTGCCTGAACTGAAGAGTTTTTAGCAAACAGAACATAGCATGTTGTTCTCAATGGAAAGACGTCTACAGACGTTAAAGCAATCTCTGGCGTGCCACAGAGGTTAGTTATAGGACCATTGCTTTTCACAATATATATAAATGACCTAGTAGATAGTGTCGGAAGTTCCATGCGGCTTTTCTGCGGATGATGCTGTAGTATACAGAGAAGTTGCAGCATTAGAAAACTGCAGCGAAATGCAGGAAGATCTGCAGCGGATAGGCACTTGGTGCAGGGAGTGGCAACTGACCCTTAACATAGACAAATGTAATGTTTTGCGAATACGTAGAAAGAAGGATCCTTTATTGTATGATTATGTGATAGCGGAACAAACACTGGTAGCAGTTACTTCTGTAAAATATCTGGGAGTATGCGTACGGAACGATTTGAAGTGGAAAGAAATATAAAATTAATTGTTTGTAAGGTGGGTGCCAGGTTGAGATTCATTGGGAGAGTCCTTAGAAAATGTAGTCCATCAACAAGGGAGGTGGCTTACAAAACACTCGTTCGACCTATACTTGAGTATGCTCATCAGTGTGGGATCCGTACCAGGTCGGGTTGACAGAGGAGACAGAGAAGATCCAAAGAAGAGCGGCGCGTTTCGTCACAGAGTTATATGGTAAGCGTGATAGCGTTAAGGAGATGTTAAGCAAACTCAAGTGACAGACTCTGCAAGAGAGGAGCTCTGCATGGGGTGTAGCGTGCTGCCCAGGTTTCGAGAGGGTGCTTTTCTGAAAGAGATATCGAATATATTGCTTCCCCCCTACTTATACCTCCCGAGGAGATCACGAATGTAAAATCAGAGAGATTCGAGCGCGCACGGAGGCTTTCCGGCAGTCGTTCTTCCCGCGAACCATACGCGACTGGAACAGGAAAGGGAGGTAATGACAGTGGCACGTAAAGTGTCCTTCGCCACAAACTGTTGGGTGGCTTGCGGAGTATAAATGGAGATGTAGATGTAGATATAAAAGATCCCCCCCCTCTCTCACGTCCCCCTCCCCCACCCGAAGCTCTAAAACACTCTCGAAGCCACCAGTGCACCTCCGTTGAGATGGCTTGACGAAAATTGTAGCTGTCCGAGACTTCGTCAGCCATTCAGCGACATGGTGCATCGCGGCTGCTGTAGCGCCTGAGAGCAGGCAGCCCCACCTAAAAGGTGTTAAAGGGGTCTTCCTCACCCACCCATAAGAATACGAGTGATTTTGACATTTCATGTCGCGGTTCTGATCTCTGTTGCAGAGGCGTTAGAAGAAGAGGTGAAATGTGGATAAGAATGAAGAGTGACGGCCTTCCCATCGTGTGACATGTCCATGATGGCGTTGGGAAGATTCGTGTTGGTGTGAATGTGGCATCATTAACCCATCTTACACACCAGATGAACTTCTGAGCTGTGGCCTTTTTTCGCATGTGTTGACACCTTGTTCTTTGAAGCGTCACCGATCCAGAGTGTGACGTCGCACGGCACACCGCTTTCGCACCACTACAGTGTAAACTTGGAGGTACCTTTCTGTCAAATTTCAAACGTAAGTGTCGGATTGGGAGGCAACTGCTCAGTTTCTAAAATTGATATTTTAATTTCTTCGGCAGTATATTTCGAAGATACTAATATCGTCAGTTGCATAATTTTATAGCAAGTAAAATTCGATACATTTTTAAGACAAGACCATGATGTACCTTGGAATATTTTTTTCACATTTTGAGAAACCTTACTTATCCGGAAAAATGTTCGTAATTTCAGATAAAGACTGCAGCATACTGTCATTTAAAAACATAATTAGAAAATACATTAAACTTCATCACACGGGAGACTGGACGCGAAAGTCTGAAAACTGTTCCAGGGTACGACACTCTCACCCATTGTGGTGCAAGCCCGAGCATACGGAATGTCAGTCCTGTCGGGCGCTAGTCAAGTGGAATCGTTGAGATCCTCCATGGGGCTGATTAAGGCCCTCCTGAACCTATCGGTCCCATGTCTGCAGGACGGTCGTCGGATCTTAACCAACATCAGCAGCAATATTGCGCAATGGTGAAGCACTATCTTGCCGCTGTGCTGCAGGAAGTTTCTGCTTCTTATGCGAGGCATAATACGATCTTCGGACAAACAATCAACATTTCTTTATATGATCAATAAATACCCGTTGGTAATCTGCCCTTTCGTGTAGAAAGTAAATAGTGTTACTCATACATACTTTATGTGGCTGCGCCGAAATACTTATCTTTTATGTTAAAAAAATGGTTCAAATGGCTCTGAGCACTATGGGACTTAACTTCTAAGGTCATCAGTCCCCTAGAGCTTAGAACTACTTAAACCTAGCTAACCTAAGGACACCACACACATCCATGCCCGAGGCAGGATTCGAACCTGCGACCGTAGCGGTCTCGCGGTTCCAGACTGTAGCGCCTTTAACCGCTTGGCCACTCCGGCCGGCTATCTTTTATGTTCCCATATATGTGCTAAACATCGTACAAATTTGACTTTTATTGTTTGCCACCTTCATAGTGTTGCAATTTTAGGCACGATGATGTCCACATAAGTTGAATCTGGCGGTAATGACTTTCATTGAATCTCTCATATCATTGAATCACTCGATATCGGTAGCAGGTGAAAGGCCCAGCTTTCCGTACATCGAACATCATGATCTGACCACAGTCACACGTGCTGATATCATGAGATATAAGTCTGAAACTTCCTGGCAGATTAAAACTGTGTGTCGGATCGAGACTCGAACTCGGGACCATTGCCTTTCGCGGGCAAGTCCTCTACCATCTGAGTTACCCAAGCACGACTCACGACCCGTCTTCACAGCTTCAATTCTGCAGTACCTCGTCTCGTACCTTCCAAACTTCACGGAAGCTCTTCTGTGAAGTTTGGAAAGTAGGAGACGAGGTACTGGCAGAATTGAGGCTGTGAGGGCGGTTCGTGAGTCGTGCTTGGGTAACTCAGACGGTAGAGCACTTGCCGTGAAACGCGAAGGTCCCGAGTTCGAGTCTCGGTTCGGCACACAGTTTTAATCTGCCAGGATGTTTCGTATCAGAGAACACTCCGCTGCAGAGTGAAAATCTGATTCTAGATATTAGTTTTCTTGCTCTCTTTTCATTTAAAACAACATAATTTACTAACACACTCTTCGAATGGACGAAATTTTTATCGAGACACCACAGTGATAGATGATTTTTAAAATAAGTTAATTACCCGGCACAATGACATTTATTTGCAATAAAATTACCGGTTTCGGCTGAACTCGGCCATACTCAGATCAACAAATTTTAAGAAAAGGGTGGGCTGAAAAAATTAAAACAAGAAGTTACGCAGCTTACGAAAAATGAAAATACAATGAAATACATAAAATGTAGTATATAGTGATGTCGTACTGTAAAATACAAACAGGGGTTCAGTACCACTACCGAATTCCGACGAAACTGTAAAGTAGCAAAATCGTATCTCCAATCTTTTGCAATATATTGTATTTTCCTGCATATTTAGGCTGATAGATATCGATACATAGCATCGGGAATCAAGTTCCAGTTACGAGAGTAGAATTGTCAACAAGAGTTTACTGAGTGTACACGAGGTTACAGACGGCGCTGAACAGGTTCAAAAATGGTTCAAATGGCTCTGAGCACTATGAGACTTAACATCTATGGTCATCAGTCCCCTAGAACTTAGAACTACTTAAACCTGACTAACCTAAGGGCATCACACACATCTATTCCCGAGGCAGGATTCGAACCTGCGACCGTAGCAGTCCCGCGGTTCCGGACTGAGCGCCTAGAACCGCGCTGAACAGGATGCTGTACCTCCAGCAGAGAGTGCTATTACCTTTACATACTTAGAATATTCTAGCTAATTACACTGTCCCATGAATAAGTGCGTCCCAAAATGTTCCATGCGTCACAAAAGTTAGATAACATTTTGCTGTTGCGGAGCACGGAAATCCAGCCGATTCTTTACACGCTGCGTCAGCGATTATAATCACTACACCACAACGAAATACTGACGGAATACGATGGTATTGTTTATAAGAACATCTAGACCTAATGACTGATACGTAACCCCAAATTAAGAGGACTCTTTGAAGACTTTCGCCTCAGGAACAATGATTCTTGCTCGCAAGCCTGTAACTGTGTTGCTCATGTAATGGCCGTAAATTAGAAAGAGCACGGTAATATGAGTGTGTGTCCGCGTTAGGTCCATATTCTACGTTGTTCACGATTGTAATGGCACTCACAACGCTTGTGGAGGGCACTGACTGTATCTCGTGAATTCCAGAATAGTATTAAATATTTCACTCTGCAGTTGTGAGTGGCATTTTGAAACTTTCCGTCAGATTAACACCGCATTACGAATGAAAACACGAGCACGGACTCTTGCTTTAGCGTGTATTGCTGTAGTTAGCTATTATTCATGCCTCATTACAGTTTCGTACTATCTTGAACTTTAGCAGCTGCAACGTGGAGTAGAACATTCATTTCGAAACGAAGACTAGCTTATGGGTATATCACTTACTTCTCACAGATGTGAGAATCTAGCTTGCCACGCTGCAGTGTTTCTGTAAAACTGGAAAGTTATGAGAGGGGTACCGGCAGAATTGAAACTGTAGAAGGAGCTATAGGAACAGGACCGCTAGATAAGAGCACTGTACACGAGTTGTCCAGATTCATGCCCTGGTCTGGCACCTACTTTTTAAGTTTCGTCTCACTCTTTGCAACATCAGCAATATCACGGCTCACGTTTTTCGGTCTGTTCCAAGTCGTTTCCCAGCGGCGTTCCTTTCTTCCCCGATCAGTTTATTTGTACTGTCAAGTTGCTCGGCCTACACTTCAATTGCTGCAACCGGCTCTGCTTGATCAGCATACTCGTGCACACCCACCCACCCACACACACACACACACACACACACACACACACACACACACACACACAAAGAAAATGAGCCAAAGCAATATGACGTCCTGATCAGTAGTGTGTTTGCCCTTCTTTGGAACCACATACAGCGGCGATTAGGCGTGGAATCGATTCAACAAGTGTTTTGTCGACTTTCGTATGTACGTGGCATCAGATGTCTACGCTTAGATCACGCAGTTCTCGTTGTTTATGGGGCCTGGTAGCTTCCTAGGTATGTTCTCTCGGCTTTATATCATGCAAGGCCACTTCATCAACGAGAGTTCACTGTGAAGCTAATTCAACCATTGTAATACGATTATGGCCCTGTGACTTGGACAGTTATCGTGCTGGAAGATGCCGTCGCTGTAAGGAATACATAAAAAATGAAGGGTTGCAGATGGTCCTCAATAGTATTCAAGTAGTCATCAACTTTCACAGGCCTTCGATTACTACCACCAAGGTCCCACTCGAGGACAAGTGAATGTCCCCCATAGCATAACACTGTCCCCACCGCCACGCGTCCACGGCGCTGTACGTGTATCGTACGTTCGTTCACCCGAACGACAGCGTGCGAGGACGCGACCCTCGGACTGGACTAAGTAAGAATGTGATTCATGAGACGAGGCTACGAGCCTCCGTTAATCCACAGCAGTTCCAATGATCACGTGCCCAATACATTCGTAACTGACGATGACGTTGGGCAGACTGATCTGCCTTACAGAGCGACAAGCCTCCGACTCTATGGTTTTGATTTGGAGTGAACGTCCAACGCCTTGGGCCCTACTCGAGGTTTCACTGTCCTTCAACCACTTCCGTCGATGTCCATGACAGTCAGCGTCGGCGTTCGCGAGATGCTCGTTCCTATGCGTCCGACCGTAACAATCGGTCCTTTGTCCAAGCCGCTGTTATCTGCTTATATTTCCATTTGCGGCCTGTATTGTCGCTCCAATGATTCTCTGCTCCGTTTACATACTTTCCTTACCCCGTCATATGCCCTCAGCAGCACCAGACACCATTCAGAATCGCGTTGGGCACAGTGTTTAGGGTCACATATATGATGCTCAGGACTCTAGGCTTTTCTCGTTTGCCTTTACTTCCCCTTCGGGCAAGCAATGATTAATGATCCTATTTTCGGTCACCTCTATTGATCTAACTCGAGCATGTAATAGAGTTCAGTTTACACGTAATGTAGTAATGGTGCTGCAATTACATTACTGGCCATTAAAATTGCTACACCACGAAGATGACGTGCTACAGACGCGAAATTTAACCAACAGGAAGAAGATGCTGTGAAATGCAAATGATTAGCTTTTCAGAGCATTCACACAAGGTTGGCGCCGGTGTCGACACCTACAACGTGCTGACAAGAGTAAAGTTACCAACCGATTTCTCATACACAAATAGGAGTTGACCAGTGTTGCCTCATTAAACGTTGTTGTGATGCCTCGTGTAAGGAGAAGAAATGCGTACCATCACGTTTCCGACTTTGATAAAGGTCGGATTGTAGCCTATCGCGACTGAAGTGTATCGTACCGTGACATTGCTGCTCTCGTTGGTCGAGATCCAATGACTGTTTGCAGAATATGGAATCGGTGGGGTCAGGAGGGTAATACGGATGGCCGTAATGGATCCTAACGGCCTCGTATCACTAGCAGTCGAGAGGAAAGGGATCTTATCCGCATGGCTGTAACAGATCGTGCAGCCACGTCTCGATCCCTGAGTCAACAGATGGGGACGTTTGCAAGACAACAACCATCTGCACGAACAGTTCGACGACGTTTGCAACAGCATGGATTATCAGCTCGGAGACCATGGCTGCGGTTACCCTCGACGCTGCATCACAGACAGGAGCGCCGGCGACGGTGTACTCAACGACGAAACTGGGTGCACGAATGACAAAACGTCATTTTTTCGGATGAATCCCGGTTCTGTTTACAGCATCATGATGGTCGCATCCGTGTTTGGCGACATCGCGGTGAACGCGCGTGTATTCGTCATCGCCATACTGGCGTATCACCCGGCGTGATGGTATGGTGTGCCATTGGTTACACGTCTCGGTCACCTCTTGTTCGCACTGACGGCACTTTGAACAGTGGACGTTACATTTCAGATGTGTTACGAACCGTGGCTCTACCCTTCATTCGATCCCTGCGAAACCCTACATTTCAGCACGATAATGCACGACCGCATGTTGCAGCTCCTGTGCGGGCCTTTCTGGATACAGAAAATGTTCCACTGCTGCCCTGCCCAGCACATTCTCCAGATCTCTCACCAATTGAAAACGTCTGGTCAATGGTGCTGAGCAACTGGCTCGTCACAATACGCCAGTCACTACTCTTGATGAACTGTGGTATCGTGTTGAAGTTGCATGGGCAGCTGTACTTGTACACGCCATCCAAGCTCTGTTTGATTCAATGCCCAGGCGTATGAAGGCCGTTATTACGGCCAGAGGTGGTTGTTCTGGGTACTGATTTCTCAGGATCTATGCCCCCAAATTACGTGAAAATGTAATCACATGTCAATTTCAGTATAATATATTTGTCCAATGAACACCCGTTTATCATCTGCATTTCTTCGTGGTGTAGAAATTTTAATGGCCAGCAGTGTACTTTATATAATCTAGGGACTTACTCATTTCTGGCACTGTGGCCACTGATATGTTAGATGCAGGGATTTATTGTGTATAACATGTGAAAGTTCAAGCACTTTAAAATGCTTTCGCACCGACTTTCCGCCAATAGCATTTTTTATCTGATTGGGTTTTGACCATAGAAGGCCATTGTTTTAGTTTCCTCTGTTGATATTTTCATATTCGATTCACTGAAATTTATACAACACCCGCTATACTTCATTATCTATAAAAGCAACCCTACGATCAGGGCCAAAGAACAACGCTATGCTATCCGGCTGCCGTGTCGTCCTGTGCCAGGGTGGCATCATTTGGAAGCAAATGTGATTTGAGCATGAGTCAGATCAGTACATCACACTCACAGCCGTTGCCAGCTTTTCAGACTTTGGAACCGGTACTCGTCTTTCAAGTAGCTCCCGTATTGGGTTCACGAGAGAGAAAAAGCGCACAGAATAACGATCCTACCAAACAACAAGGAAAGAAAAAGAAAGAAAGAAAAGTGGCAAGAGAAAGAACTGAATTCAGGGCCTCTGCATGGCAGTGAGACAAGCAGATCGTTCAGTTACAGACTAAGCCATCGGAACATGGTAAACATTTTTAAAGAAACCTTTTAAACGTTTTTTACGGATGATTACCGTTGTGACTTGGCAAGACAGCCAAGCCACTATGAGGAAGCCGAAAGGCACGCGTTTAAGCTCACGCAGGCTGGCGTGAGGTCTGGTGCATTTAAGGAAGTTAGACTTTAGCAAAAAAGATCGTAGCTGTTGGAATACTTAACTTTAATCCATAATTGGTGAACATAGCTCTGTCGGTACAAGCATCACAAGATAAATAGCAAATGATAATGGCGCCTTGCTAGGTCGCAGCAAATGACGTAGCTGAAGGCTATGCTAACTATCGTCTCGGCAAATGAGAGCGTAATTTGTCAGTGAACCATCTCTAGCAAAGTCGGCTGTACAACTGGGGCGAGTGCTAGGAAGTCTCTCTAGACCTGCCGTGTGGCGGCGCTCGGTCTGCAATCACTGACGGTGGCGACACGTGGGTCCGTCGTATACTAGCGGACCGCGGCCGATTTAAAGGCTACCACCTAGCAAGTGTGGTGTCTGGCGGTGACACCACAATTACCTACACCGTAACACTGCAGTACCTGTCATTTAAACCAGTGGCTCTCAACCTTTTTCAAATTAGTGTCCCTCACTTCCTTCGAATGATGGTAAGCAATTCTGTCCCCGCCCCCCCCCCTCCCCACCCCTCCACCACCCCCTACAACAATCTCATGTCTTCTTAATTCAAATACAATAATACGAAACATGTTTTGTACAAAATGTTGCTACTATGACATATGGAAGTAGGGAAATGTTTTTGCAGCAATAACATTAAGATGAACTAAAAATACTCGAATTTAACAGGATTTTCGTACTTTATATATATATATATATATATAGTCTGGTCTCATGTTCAAATTAATCAGCAAACGAAACATCATTTTAAATAATGATATTGATTCCACCTATTGTGTACTGTCGTAGAAATATTTAGGGAATAAAAGTCAATTACGTTTTTATCTGCTAGCAATTCGACGTAACATAAACTAAGTACTGTCCTCCCAACATATCCCTCACTGCCGGCCGGAGTGGCCGTGCGGTTCTGGGCGCTGCAGTCTGGAGCCGAGCGACCGCTACGGTCGCAGGTTCGAATCCTGCCTCGGGCATGGATGTGTGTGATGTCCTTAGGTTAGTTAGGTTTAATTAGTTCTAATTTCTACGCGACTGATGACCTCCGAAGTTAAGTCGCATAGTGCTCAGAACCATTTGAAGCCATCCTCTGTCCACCATACCCCCCGAGAACCACTGACCTAAAGGATTACTCTACCAGTCGTGTAGTAATGACAAAATTACTCAATTCCAAACACGAAAGGTACAAGTTGTGTTGTTGTAATTCCAAGCGTCACTGTCGGAGTCAACTTATAGGATAGATTCGTGTAGTACTACGTGTTCTCCTACTCTGTAAAAATGTGGCATTAACTGTGTGTCGTGGTTTCATGCGCATAACACGCGCATAACGTAGTATTTTCCAGGCTGTACTTTCAGTGTGGTACCATGTCCACCGTTTCGCCACAGCTGAAAAATGGTGACCATTTGTTTGAGTACATGGAGAGTGGAGATTGTGCGCTGGATGTTTCAGTATGGCTGAGCTAAGCATATCGTCACCGGCCCCGGTGCTGAGGTTTGCGTTCGACCGCGCTGTTGCCGGAAATGAGTATCGGCTGCCCGCTGACAGCCACAGTGTGCCAATCACCGCAGTTCAGCACAGCACGGCGGCAGCTGACGGCCAACAGGCTGTTCTGTTACTGCGTAGCATAGCCCCGTCAGCTGTCGCTACTAAACGTGGTCGTGCTTCTTCTGAAGATGATCCACGAAACGAAGATGAAGGGAGACTGTGTCTTAATGTCCCGTCGGCGGCAAGATCATTAGAGATGCAGACCAAGTTCGTCTTAGGGAAGGAAATCCGCAGTGACCTTTCCAAACGAATTATCCAGATATTTGTCTTTAGCAATTTAGAAAAAGCAAGAAAAACTTAAATTTGAAGATCCAAATGTGTATAAGAAATGTCATCGTCGAGAATTCGAATGCATGGTTTCACCTTGCTCTGTTGATTCACAAGAACGACGTCATCAAACTGCAAGACGAGATTCAAATTTCGAGAAAGCGGATACGGGAAATAGTCATTAAAGGCTTATGAAACAACTGGAAAACCAGGCACAACGCAAATCAGAGTAGCGTACTTGGTAGGTTTTCCCGGCGTAATAAGTTTGAAAGTCTCTTCCGGTTTACTTCCCGATCTTAAAAACAACTCGGTTCAATGTTTATGCGATCCACCTGTTCGCCAGCTTCAAGAGAACGCTGCTGCCGCTGAGTTTCGCTATGAACTGATGACTGACAGTTCTCAGTGGGACTCACCAACAGCGTTATGCTGAAGAGGGGGAACAGCTGATCCTCCGAAATATTGAGTTGTTTTTAGGATCTGGCAGCAAACCCCAAGGGACTTTCAAGAAAAGCGTACATTTTGTATTAAAAACTGACTACGACAAACATTTATACTGGATTGATGCCGCTCTTACTGAATGCTATCGAAAAGCTATCTTGAACAACGAATTTCTTAGGAATTTTAGGACTCGTTTAAAAAGTATTGAGCCGGCCGAAGTGGCCGTGCGGTTAAAGGCGCTGCAGTCTGGAACCGCAAGACCGCTACGGTCGCAGGTTCGAATCCTGCCTCGGGCATGGATGTTTGTGATGTCCTTAGGTTAGTTAGGTTTAACTAGTTCTAAGTTCTAGGGGACTAATGACCTCAGCAGTTGAGTCCCATAGTGCTCAGAGCAATTTGATTTTGAAAAAGTATTGAACTGATTTTTTGCTCTGATTTTGTACCGTAGAGAACACGTTCACTACTACGTGACGAGAAATTAAATAAAACCAAATAGCGAGCATAAGTTGATAGCTTAGGTACAAAATATAGGATTGTTTCGCCTGCTGGAAATGGTTGTTTCTTCAAAATGAAATATTTCATCCTACTGTCCTCCAAAGGGAGTATAATAGCTACACTGTATGAGGGTGAATGTGAATCACCCAAAAAGGGAAGGAGGTAACGAAATAGAACTTCACGAGTTGAAAGGGTGTATGAGCCCTCTTACGACGTTGCACCCCCTCTGAAATGCATGCATGCATGCACAGATTTGTTGTGGCCGAGCGGTTCTAGGCGCTTCAGTCTGGAACCGCGTGACAGCTACGGTTGCAGGTTCGAATCCTCCCTCGGGCTTGGATGTGTGTGATGTCCTTAGGTTAGTTAGGCTTAAGTAGTTCTAAGTTCTAGGGGACTGATGACCTCAGATGTTAAGTCCCATAGTAGTCATAGCCATTTGAACCATTT
Source organism: Schistocerca cancellata (assembly GCF_023864275.1). Lineage (NCBI taxonomy): Eukaryota > Metazoa > Arthropoda > Insecta > Orthoptera > Acrididae > Schistocerca > Schistocerca cancellata. The sequence continues at coordinate 612,243,817 of NC_064630.1, read as the reverse complement.
TCTATCAGCCGGCCAGCTGGTCTGTCTGGTGCTGATAATACTGTCTCACACGTGTACACAGCATCTTCGTGTTCATCACAATAATCACTCACCATCTGCCCCTATTCACGACCATTATGCAGGGTTTAAAAAAACCGTCGAATATGTTGAGGGGTGGTAGTACTCATCGAAACAAGAAAAATAAGTCCAATAAATATGGGTCCGGAAACGCATACTTTCCGAGATGAACACATCTTTATAGAAAGGGCTGCGGGACTGACTGCAAATAATATCACAGTCGTTACATTGGTGCTACGTCAGATTAGTCGGAAGGATTTATGATGTCTTACTCACAGTACTCTACCTGTTATTGGGTGGTCTGTAGTCAGTTGTATGGTTCGAGTCGTGTTGCAGGATACGTTAGTTTTCGTCGTGTTTGTGTGTCTTATTGTACAGTACTGTCAACACTGGGTACGTATCATAGTGTTTTACCTTCTTCCAAACGTGGATTCACTTATGTGTTTACTGTCATTGCGCTGTTTTTACTTAAAAATGCTGCATTACACCTACGTTTTCTCTCTTGTTAGCAATGGAAGCCTGCTTCTCAACCAGTGAAATGGCGGATGAGATATTCTGCTATAGTTTAGTAAATGGACGTAGCCTGCGATCCGGTGCCATATGCACTGAAAAATATCCACAGCGCAGAGCGCCCTCTGATAAGCAATCCGACAAACTCTCCCAGCGTCTGAGGAACACAAGTATCCTCGCACTTCGGAAGCCTGACAGTGGAAGGACCCACATAGTCCACAGGCCTGACATGGAGGAACTTGTGCTACGTTCGGTGAAAGAAACCTCTGGGAGCAGTGTGTGATGATTTGCAGCAGCAGATGGCTCTCTTTATTTAGGGGTTTATTCCATGAAAAGTTGCTGTACCCATATCATATACAGCGCGTTCAGGCCCTAAGGCCGCAGGATCATCTTGGCAGATGGCGGTTCGGTCAATGGCTGATGCAGAAGTGTGCCGCTGATCCACTGTTCATATCCACGATTTTATTTACCAATAAGGCAGGTTTCACAAGATACGGTGTTGTGAATTTTCGTAATAAGCATGACGTATGGACAGATGCAAAGAGTCACGCATTTCAGGAAAGAGGTCATCAACACCGATTCTCAATCAATGTATGGGCAAGCGTACTTACACTACTAGCCATTAAAATTGCTATACCACGAAGATGACGTGCTACAGACGCGAAAGTTAACCGACAGGAAGAAGATGCTGTGATATGCAAATGATTTGCTTTTCAGAGCATTCATACGAGGTTGGCGCCGGTGGCGCCACATATAACGTGCTGACACGAGGAAAGTTTCCAACCGATTCCTCATACACAAACAGGAGTTGACCGGCGTTGCCTGGTGAAACGTTGTTGTGATGCCTCGTGTACGGAGGAGAAATGCCTACCATCACGATTCAGACTTTGATAAAGGTCGAATTATAGCGCATCGTGATTGCGGTTTATCGTATCGCGACACTGTTGCTCGCGTTGGTCGAGATCCAATGACTGTTAGCAGAATATGGAATCGGTGGGTTCAGGAGGGTAATACGGAACGCCCTGCTGGATCCCAACGGCCTCTTATCACTAGCAGTCGAGATGACAGGCATCTTATCCGCATGGCTGTAACGGATCGTGCAGCCACGTCTCGATCCCTGAGTCAACAGATGGGGACGTTTGCAAGACAACAACCATCTGCACGAACAGTTCGACGACGTTTGCAACAGCATGGACTATCAGCTCGGAGACCATGGCTCCGGTTACCCTTGACGCTGCATCACAGACAGGAGCGCCTGCGATGGTGTATTCAACGACGAACGTGTGTGCACGAATGGCAAAACGTCATTTTTCGGATGAATCCAGGTTCTGTTTAGGGCGTCATGATGGTCGCAACCGTGTCTGCGACATCGCGGTGAACGCACATTGGAAGCGTGTATTCGTCATCGCCATACTGGCGTGTCACCCGGCGTGATGGTTACACGTCTCGGTCACCTCTTGTTCGCATTGACGGAACTTTGAACAGTGGACGTTACAATTCAGATGTGTTACGACCCGTAGCTCTACCCTTCATTCGATCCCAGCGAAACCCTACATTTCAGCCGGATAATGCACGACCGCATGTTGCAGGTACTGTACGGGCCTTTCTGGATACAGAAAATGTTCTACTGCTGCCCTGTCCAGCACATTCTCCAGATCTCTCACCAATTGAAAACGTCTGGTAAATGGTGGCCGAGCAACTGGCTCGTCACAATACGCCAGTCACTACTCTTGATGTACTGTGGTATAGTGCTGAAGCTGCATGGGCAGCTGTACCTCTACACGCCATCCAAGCTCTGTTTGACTCTATGCCCAGGCGTATCAAGGCCGTTATTACGGCCAGAGGTGGTTGTTCTGGGTACTGATTTCTCAGCATCTAGGCACCCAAACAGCGTGAAAATGTAATCACATGTCAGTTCTAGTATAATATATTTGTCCAATGAATACCCGTTTATCATCTGCATTTCGTCTTGGTGTAGCAATTTTAATGGCCAGTAGTGTATTTTTTCACTGGTAGCAGAGCGTGGTGGTAGCGGTGTGATTTCTGCAGTACTATAAAACGCAAAAAAGGCAAAACTTGTTTTGTAACTTTTTTTGAACACTGCATACTGTTCAGTCGTTTTTTCTTCCCAGGTAATTCTACTCTATGATGGCAGTCGAAGATGTGCTCGGAATTGGGCATCTGAAGAAATACAAATTGGGGTGCAAATTACAAATCTGGGACCAGGTGGATGAAAGCAGTGTTAATGAATTGGCGCAGCGCCACCATGGCACAATGGACTGCCCACTGCTACTAATGTAACTCTACCCACCTCGAAGTGTTATGTGGTTTAGTGGCCTGGCACCTTGTCACTTCCACCTATTATTTTGTTAATCATGGGCATTTGGTTTTATGTCAAACAACAGCCTTGTAAGTAAAATTATCATTCTTCGTATAAGAATGATATATTCAGGTCACTGATGCACTCAGTTTGTGGTTCCCAATAGGTACAAAAATACATGTAACCACTTTCCAGGAAGGAGCAGCTGTCCACTGTTATTGAGGAAAAATATGTTCAGAGGGTGAAAAAGAAACAAAACATTAAAAATTTTGGCGTACATAAAAGAAATTTATAAAATAGGTGGCACAATTTCCGAAACAAGTGAGTAAATATGCAAATAATAAGTGTGTCCTTGTGAGAGAAGGGCAATAATTAGTCAGAAACAGGCGCCATTTGCTTTCATAAGAAGTTCACTTTAAACAACAATGGGTGGCCAAACATCAGCCCTCTGTCAACTCCCATCAGTGTATGAGCTAAGCTTAGTAACCTGCAACAAAGTAATAAATCTTGTATTCTATCAAAATAAATTATCGGTTAGTTGTGTTTTTTTAAGTTGTGTTTTTCTTCCTGAAGTTGTGTTTTTCCGCCTGAAGTTGTGTTTTTCTTCCTGAAGTTGTGTTTTTCTTCCTGAAGTTGGTACGTAGCATGAGTGTGTTTGTGAGGAAATGACTACAATCTAATTCAATATTCTGCTATTTCTGGTTTCCTTTATTGAACCCTAGTAGTTGTGAAACGTGTATCAGGTCAACGTGACAAGCTACATAATGTTAAGCGATGGAAACTATGGGGCCATTTATACGGAAGTAGAAATATCCATCTGTTGGCCCTGATTTTCATTATATCTAGTAACCGCAGTTCCATCAATGCAGATGCCTAAATGGTTCTGCGAAAAATCCATCGACAATTTACTCTGTTCCTACAGCACAAATCTCCCCGGAAAAGATTCTGAGACTTATTCCAATGGAAGGGAAGCATCCATCTTCATTGAGGAGGGATGTCACGGTTTCGCAGCCCCACAGAGACCGAAATGTGGTACGTATGTAATGAACGCAAAAGTTAAAGGAAAATATATTTCGCGCATATTGATGCCTTTTTTAAACAGTAATGAAATAGCTATTTCCAGGAAACTGTGCAAAGGTTGTGTTTGTAAGTATCATTAATTGTTCATCTAAGAAAATCAAGAGCCAATTAACAGTCTGTTCAAGTACGGAGAAATTGCCAGTGTTGACTCTTGCAGTACGATAAAACGTTAGAAGAGGTCTTACGTCTAAGAGAATAGCGATATTCACTGTGTGTTCCCAGTCAATGAATATTAATATGAAGTTTGTACAGACCAGAGTCTGTCGTTAGTTATCCATCCCCAGCTGACTCGCAACTTAATGGATGGCAGAATTTCTGTTCCTGCCTGCTGCGGCGACAGCGGTTCAGGGATAGACGTCTCGTCCAACTGTGTCCGTTCAGCCATATAATGGATTAACAAGTTAATATCCAAATGAAAATTTCGTAGATTGGTTCTTACTTTCTGTAGGACACTGTTCTCAGAGAATTAGCTTTCCGGGCTACGTGAGTGGTATTCGAGACCTTACTCCTTTGTATCAGTGACATGATTCGTATAACATGTTCACAGCTACGATACCGACAGAAACTGCGGCAACACAGTGCTGCATGAGAAACAGCCACTTGGCAAAACAACAAGGTCTTTTTTGCCAAAAAATAACAGCAAATACGCCAGGCTGTTCCGGCAAGACGCCACAAGGATTGGCGCATCTCCAGTAAGACAGTAAGATACTACTCGCTGGACAACCAGTGGAGAATCGTGATATTGGTTAACAACATGAATATCATACACTGGCTGTAGCAGTTCGCTGGCTAATCCTTCATCCTAAGCTTGAATTCTTCTTGCATTGTTTTCACTGGCAAGTAGCAAGAATTATAAAAAGGTCTTGGTATCTTCAGACCGATTGTGCTGGAATATAATTTACATAAATAAAATAAATATCTTCCTGCTTGTACAAAATATTGAAATTTACTATCGATCAAAAAATATGCAAATAAACCTTCACGGAACTTATTAAAATTATCTACTCACTTATCTGTTCTTAAGAACCGCGTGGTTGTAATTGAAGTTGGATGCTAACGGAGATTCAGTGCGGAATGTAATTACCGTATGGCAGTGAAACTTGTTAGATACGCTAATACGTAAATGCGGAACCGATGTACGGGGGCAAGTAAAATTTCTAGGAGTTCCAGCTGTGGCCACCAGGTGCAAATCTAACGCTGTATACCGTTCTAGCCGTGCGGTTCTAGGCGCTACAGTCTGGAACCGCGTGACCGCTACGGTCACAGGTTGGAATCCTGCCTCGGGCATGGATGTGTGTGATGTCCATAGGTTAGTTAGGTTTAAGTAGTTCTAAGTTCTAGGGGACTGAGACCACAGCAGTTAAGTCCCATAGTGCTCAGAGCCATTTGAACCATTTTGAACACCGTTCTACATGACGGTATCACATCCACGCTGTCATATGACAAGCCATGAAGTGAGTGAGCGCGGCTGTCGAGGAGAGATACAACGCGATGTTAATGAAACTGTTTAATGTGGACGCCAGCAATTACAGTCCTGCATTGGGAGAGTATCGCCGACTGAAAGATCTAACGAGAGGCCTGATGTCATTAGGTGGTTTAAAGAAGCTGACAATGAAATTCTAAAGCACGGGTGAGCTTCCTGTGGCACCTGGTAGAGGAAAGCGTCCTACGCAGGTGGAAGTTATTGAGGAGGTTGTTGATCTATGCAGCACGTTCCCGTGTAGTGCTAGACTCATGAGAATTGTCCAGCCCATGGACAATAGTGCAGAAAGTTTTTCGGTCTATTTTATACTAGTACCCGTTCAAAACCCAGCCGATGCAGCAGCTGAAACCTTTTCATCCGCAGCAACGCTCTTCATTTGCTCTTCGGTTTTTGGCACGGATCGAAATTGATGATATGTGCCCGGGAAATATTCTATACAGTGACGAGGCACAATTGACTCTGCAAGTTGTTGTGAACACACAGAACTGCTGGACGTTGGGTACTATCAAACCGGTGTTGTGTGCGAAGAGCCATTGCACTCGCCGTCTGTGACTGTACGGTGTGGATTCACGAGCAGCTTCAGTGTCGGTCCGTTCCTCTTTGAAGAGAATACATCCAGAGGGCCTGTCAGATGTACCGTCACGTCTCTACGTTATCGAAACAACCTTGCACAGAACTTGATTCCCGCTTCAGAAGAACGCAGATGTGTGGAAACCACTATTTTCATGCGAGATGGGGTAGCATCTGACGTCGCTCGCCCAGTGAAAGATCTGCTTCCTGCAACCTTCCCCCGAACGTTTTATCTCCAGGGGCTTTCTAGATGCATGGCCTGTGAGATCACCTGATCTGAATCCATATCACTTTTGGCTCTAGGGATGTCTAAAACAACGCGTTTACCAGCGATACGTTCAGAGTCTACCTGATCTCAAGGCCAGTATACACAAATAAGTTGCTCAAATTCAACCGGAACTGCTGAGACCAATCATTCAACACGTCGTTTTGCAGATGTACCATCTATTCGACTCCCCCTGTGATCATATTGAACAAACAGTGTAAGCGGAGGATAGTAATAAATTCAACATTATACCTTTTCACTTGTTGGACCCATTCTGTGCATGTCCGTTCCTAAGCCATAACATGTGGAAACATTTCTATGCGTATTTCTTGCATTCACGTCATGAAATTTGCTCCTGGTGGCCAAAACTGGAACTAGCTTTTTCCAGCGTAAATTGGTTGCGCATTTACGCATTAGAATATCTATCAATTTTCGCTGCCATACGTTGATTACTGCCCACACTGGACATCGTTGAGTAGCTGCAGTTTAATTATGACCACCCAGTACATTCACATTGTCAGTTAACGTCTCCAGTCGCATTATGCAGTACCTCGAAGAAAACGATTTATTGACACGTAGGCATCACGGATTTAGAAAATATCGTTCTTGCGAAATACAAATAGTTCTTTATATTCATGAAGTAATGAGTACGAACGACAGGGGATTCAAATTGATTCCATGTTTTTATAGTTCCAGAAGGCTTTCTACACCGTTCCTCACAAGCGTCCTCTAACCAAACTGTGTGCCTATGGAATCTCCCCTCAGTTGTGCGACTGGATTCTGGATTCGTGATTTCCTGTCAGAAAGGTCACAGTTCGTAGTAATAGACGGAAAGTCATCGAGTAAAACAGAAATAATATTCGGCGTTCCCCAAGGAAGTGTTACAGGCCTTCTATTATTCCGGATCTATATTAACGACATAGGAGACAATCTCAGTAGCCGTCTCAAATTGTTTGCAGATAATGCTGCCATTTAACATCTTGTAAAGTCATCAGATGACCAAAACGAATTGCAAAATGATTAATATAAGATATCTGTATGGTGAGAAAAGTGGCGACTGACGCTGAATAAAGAAAAGTGTGAAGTTATTCACCTGAGCACTAAAAGGAATCCGCTAAATTTCGATTACGCGGTAAGTCACACAAATCTGAACGCTGTAAATTCAACTAAATACTTAGGGATTACAATTACAAATATCCTAAATTGGAACGATCACATAGATAATGTTGTGGGTAAAGCCAAACAAAGACTGCGATTCATTGGCAGAACACCAAGAAGGAGCAACAGGCCTACTAAAGAGACTTCTAGAGTATTGCTGTGCGATGTGGGATCCTCATCAGATGGGACTGACGGATTACATCGAAAAAGTACAAAGAGGGGCAGCTCGTTTTGTACTGTCACGAAGTAGGGGAGATAGTGCCACAGACATGATACGTGAATTGGAGTCTCAATCATTAAAACAAAGGCCTTTTTCGTTGCGACGGAATTTCTCATAAAATTTCAATCACGTGTTTTCTCCTTCGATTGCGAAAACATTGGCACCCACCTACATAGGGAGAAATGATAATCATGATAAAATAAGAGAAATCAGGGCTCGCACAGAAAAACTTAAGTGGTCGTTCGAGAGTAGAATGGTAGAGAGACAGCTTGAAGGTGATTCATTGAACCCTTTGCCAGGCACTTTATTGTGAATAGCAGAGTAATCACGTAGATGTAGATATGGAAGTCATAAACAAAAATCACACCCAGTGTTGTAACCGATGAGACTTTTCATTCATTCAGCAAATCACGTATGATTCAGCAAATCACATTCAGCTAATCATGATAGCCCTAAACGTGTACATTTTCCTTCGTTGCCACAAAAGCGTCGCTATCACGGTAACAAACTTCAATTGTGACTCGGAGCATATGAAAAGTTACAGGCCGTTGGTAGAAAGTGGCGGGGCAGCGTCAGTAACAACTTCCACCTATCATTACAGACTTTCATTATACGACCCAAACTTTCACCAACATGCATCAGAAGAGCTTACCATTAACTATCTTCTGAATTATTAACTGATTAAAGGTCTCATAAAGTTGGAAAGGAGGCTAGCGACCATTATAGTAAATATGGTCCCGGTACTAGGAATGAAAGACGAGAAAGAGTAATTGAGTTTTGCTGTAAATTTCAGCAAGTAACAGCGAATATTTTGTTCGCGAATCACAAGGGGATGCGGTACAATTTGAAAAGGCCGCGAGGTGTGGGAAGATTTTAGTTAGATTACATCATGGTCAGGCAGAGACTCCGAAATCTGACACTAGTTTGTAAGCAGTAGACAGTATCAGATATAGACTCAGACCACAATTTAGTAATGATGAAGAGCAGGATGAAGTTTACGAGTCTAGTCAGGAAGAATCAATGAGTAAAGAAGTGGGATACGGAAATTGTAGGGAATGAAGCGATACGCCTGAAGTTCTTTGAGCTTATAGATACTGATATAATTAATATTTCAGTAGGCAGTCCATCTGAAGAGGAATGGCCATCTCTAGAAAGGGAAGCCTAGTTACAAAGAAGGTAACTGCAAAGAAATCGTAGGTAACAGAAGAAATATTTCAGCTGACCGATGAAAGGAGGAAGTACAAAAGTATTCTAGGAAATTTAGGAATACAGAAACATAAACCACATAGGAATGAAATAAATAGGAAGCTCAGACAAAATGGCTCTATGATAAATTTGAAGCAATGGAAAAAAAATATTGTCAGGAGGACTGACTCAGCGTATAGAAACTCCTTTTTTCTTTAAAGTTAGTACCGGAATTAGACTGATTTTTATTTGCAGTATTACATTTGCACGATCATGGTTTCGGCTTGAAAGTGCCATTATCAAGTGTTTTAAGTGTTATACAGTGCCTAAGATGGCATACTATCGTATTTAAAATACACTATTAGACAATGTGTCTGAAAAAGGAGTCAGGGAAGTGAAGGACTATTATTATTTATCAAGGACGGGAGGTTAGAACAATACAATTAATTGATGATGCAGCGGTGGTAGCCCAAAGTGCATAGGAATTGGGTTTTGTGCTAACTGTAATGGAACATGTGGTAGCTGCAGTTTAAGATATGCGTGTAGAAAAGAAGAAAGCCACACGGGAGGACGCTGTGATACCTGAAAAGCAGGAAAGATAAACATGATAAGTACACGCAAGACGTAGAAGCAAAGAGACAAGGCGAAAACGGCGTTTATAAGGAGTAGCAGCACTTTATCGCTTAGAATATAAAAGTTGTGTCTAGTTTTGAACATATTAAAATGAGGCCGAATCTTGTTAAAAAGCTCGTGAACCGCTCTACAATCGTCGCAATGCATCAGAAAGTATGCGACGAGCAAGCAGATGTAATCATAATCAGTTCGTTTTGAACTTAAACACATCCGGTTACAACCCATGTCTCGTCTTACGCGATTATCGACTATACAGTAACGACTCTGCCACTGTGAACCATATGCATTACACTGCACTAATATTTTATTATTGTAGACTGATACTAACTGGAGATGCTATGTTACTTTAATTACAGTTCCCTATTCATATTGTAAATTTCAGCACCATTTTTAGTGACTAGGAAATATGGAAGTAACAGCATTAAAAACAGCGAATTCTCCGTCTGCATCACGCCATTCTTGTGTTACTACAGGCTAGCCGCTTGAAGCGCTAAGCAAAGCTGCAACTGTCAAAATTTTGTACTTTTTGCATTACAGAGTTTCGCGATTGCTTCTTACATTATGCTGCATTTCCTGTCCAGTTATCCCTTTTATGTGTAGATAATTCAATAGATACAAAATATTCAAAACAGTTTAAATATACTTATTTTACTCAAGAAAATCCTCTATAGTTGCAATGATGCACAATCGCTCAGTAAAAACAAAGAAGTAACCTATCGATATAAATACTTATCTGTCTAAATATTATTATAGTTGTACCTGTTCTATGTAAATGTGACTGTGTGTGCGTGTGTATGGGGAATTAAGTCACCCTGCCATATGCAAGAGCAGGAGTGAGGAGTTTTTCGTATATGTTTCTAGCACCGAGTTGTGTTGGTGAAACAATAGCGTCTTGCATGTTGCTGAAGGCAGTTTGCCGTTCACCACGAATTCAGTCGTATCAGAATCACGGATGGAGCAGTACTCAATTTACCAGCGCAGTACTCACAGCGTTATTTAGGGAGTGAGGCATATACAATACTAACTGACGGATCTTAGGTAGTCAGTCAAGCGATTACAGTATTCACATGTTATAAATGTTATAGTACATAACGAGAATATGAAGAGAGAAGTAAGCAGCTTCCTATTTGTCATACTTCAATGTACATTTTCCGTGAAAAGTTTGTTTTTAGTTGTCGGAACTGATTTCCCATTGTGAAATGCGTTCTCTATATGTGGTAACAAAGTGATCCGACACATCCCCCGCTCATCCAGTTCGGATTGTAACATATTTTGTTAAACCACTAAATAGCAGGCGTATCATAACTTTAACGAACAAAGAAAACCAACTTTACATATCTATGCGACTTTTGTCATCAACGTGCATTTGCAATGACAATGTTCGCTAACAGTTAGTCAGGTAGTTAGCTTGAAAACCCTTTCTTTGTGCTGGTATAAGTGTGTGTAAAATGACTATAGTAAAAAGAGAGAGACATGCAACCATTCTACCTGCAGAACAAAGAACAAAGTTAGCGAAACTCATTGACTGAATTCTGTGGCAGGAAGCTAAGCACGAGAATTTCGCAGTGCATCTGAAGAGAGCCATTCGCTTTAAAGAAAGCGTTACGGAATGCAGCCGACCGGTGTGGCCGAGCGGTTCTAGGCGCTTCAGTCTGGAACCCCGCGACCGTTACTGTCGCAGGTTCGAATCCTGCCTCTGGCATGGATGTGTGTGATGTCCTTAGGTTAGTTAGGTTGAAGTATTTATACGTTCTAGGGGACTGATGACCTCAGATGATTAAGTCCCATAGTGCTCAGAGCCATTTGAACCATTTCGTTACGGAATGCAAGTTTGAACCACGTCAGTGCATGGAAGTGGACGGCTATATCTGTTGGGCTTTCAAGTTAATATTAACGTGCCAGTTTCGGGTCACAAAGGGGACCAATCGGATTTTTGTGATTTTGTATATGCATGGTAGTGGAGTTCCGAACACAAAGGTACCTATCCCAATGCAGTTCGATGCAACTGTAACAAATACTCGAGAAAATCGACTTTGAAGTTTTCAGAAAGTATTTAATATGCTAATTTAAGGAATATGCTTTTCGACGAGTGGCGTAGCCCTGCGTGACGTTCTGCGTTCGATTCCAAATGAAATCAAATTATGAAACAAAGGTACATGTTCTAGGAGCATCTCCGTGAATACATAAAGCGCCCGAGACAGGTAATCGCAAGATCGAGTCTCGTTTCAGGTGTTATTTTTTCGTTTCTTTCCGTTCAGTTCGAATACCTACGTCATTTAAATATAAAATTTATCAAATATATGCTAATCAACACATCTAATAATTATTTTTATGAAAAATGCACATTTTATTTCAAACTAGCTGACAATCCCGGTATTTATCGGTTACCCATTTTGGTAACTTTTTATTAGAAACGAAAACAAAATAATAAACTGTGTTCGTACTGTCCTGTTCATAGTGCCATACAAAAAAATTTCCTTTCCATGTTTTCATAAAATTATGAAACAGTTGTACACTACTCGCCATTATAATTGCTACACCACGAAGATGACGTGCTACAGACGCGAAATTTAAGCGACAGGAAGAAGATATGCAAGTGATTAGCTTTCCAGAGCATTCACACAAGGTTGGCGCCGGTAGCGACACCTACAACTTACTGATATGAGGAAAGTTTCCAACCGATTTCTCATACACCAACAGCAGTTCACTGGCGTTGCCTGGTGAAACGTTGTTGTGATGCCTCGTATCGCGACATTACTGCTCGCGTTGGTCGAGATCGAATGACTGTTAGCAGAATATGGAATCGGTGGGTTCAGGAGGGTAATACGGAACGCCGTGCTGGATCCCAACGGCCTCGTATCACTAGCAGTCGAGATGACAGGCGTCTTATCCGCATGGCTGTAACGGATCGTGCAGCCACGTCTCGATCCCTGAGTCAACAGATGGGGACGTTTGCAAGACAACAACCATCTGCACGAACAGTTCGACGACATTTGCAGCAGCATGGACTGTCAGCTCGGAGACCATGGCTGCAGTTACCCTTGACGCTGCATCACAGACAGGAGCGGCTGCGATGGTGTACTCAATGACGAACCTGGGTGCACGAATGGCAAAACGTCATTTTTTCGAATGAATCCAGGTTCTGTTTACAGCAGCATGATGGTCGCATCCGTGTGTGGCGACATCGCGGTGGACGCACATTGGAAGCGTGTATTCGTTATCGCCATACTGGCGTATCACCCGGCGTGATGGTATGGGGTGCCATTGGTTACACCTCTCAGTCACCTCTTGTTCGCATTGACAGCACTTTGAACAGTGGACGTTACAGTTCAGATGTGTTACGACCCGTGGCCCTACCCTTCATTCGATCCCTGCGAAACCCTACATTTCAGCAGGATAATGCACGACCGCATGTTGCAGGTCCTGTACGGGCCTTTCTGGATACAGAAAGTGTTCGACTGCTGCCCTGGCCAGCACATTCTCCAGATCTCTCACCAATTGAACACGTCTGGTCAATAGTGGCCGAGCAACTGGCTCGTCACAATACGCCAGTCACTACTCTTGATGAACTGTGGTATCGTGTTGAAGCTGCATGGGCAACTGTTCCTGTACACGCCATCCAAGATCTGTTTGATTCAATGCCCAAGCGTATGAAGGCCGTTATTACGGCCAGAGGTGGTTGTTCTGGGTACTGATTTCTTAGGATCTATGCATCCAAATTGCGTGAAAATGTAATCACGTATCAGATCTCGTATAATATATTTGCCCAATGAATACCCGTTTATCATCTGCATTTCTTCTTGGTGTAGCAATTTTAATGACCAGTAGTGTACAAAGAAATATGCGTAACGTACAAATGTATACGTAGAGTATCCAACTGTATTGTAAAAACCTCTACGTTAACGCCTGTTCATAGCTTTGTAGACGGCAGTTGTTGTCACTTACAGCCATTCGTGCTTCACTGTTGAAAGCTGTCTAAAACGCTGCCAGACGCGAGGGATTTCCTTAAAATGACTCGACTGTAGGAGTGAATTACGAGGAGAACACGGGAAGTGCCATAACATGATTTCCCAGAAACTTCACTCAGTGGAAGAGGAAGCCGCCATAAGCGAATACGTGTCTCGGCTTATCCGTAGATACTCGGCTGTTTCTGAGAAAACTCCCGCCAAAGTTTTTGACGTAATTTAGATGCCTATTAGCGCACGTTAAGCTTAGTCGAAATGGTGGCGTTGTGGCTAACGTCGCGGATTTTCCCTTCTACTTCCAGTGCCCGAAATCCGATTGTTGTTTTTATTTACTTTATTTTTTTAATTTATATACTCACGAACGTAGTAGAATGCTACATGAATGTTTCTTATCAGGTTAGGGCATAAAAGGGCGTTATATTAACCGTAAAACTGCAACACGGTTTCGCAATAAGTGCATACGTTTATTATATGCCGGTATTATTAGTGTTTGTGGCATTTTCAGGAGTTGCCATCCTTTCAAATTCATATACTCTTATATTTCATTCTTAGATCAACTCAAAATTCTTATTTTTTATTCTTACAATTATTTTTCAGGAATATTTGGTGCAATTCCTTGGATGATACCAATTGTAGAAACATTGAAAACAGAAATTCCGAACACCACGACCATCGTGGGAAGTTTGGTTTGCAACAGCGACATTTCTTCCTGTGAATATCACTCGGGGAGAAACGTCGGTAACATTTCTGAAGATTTAACGCGTTGGCAATAATTTTGCGGCTAACCTTGCTTAACGCATCCCTTTCCCGAAACAAAACGTTTTACGAAAACAAGCGCTTGCACTTAATGATCACGATACACGACCGGAATTTCACAGTAAATAATTTTAAACAATTTTTCTGTTGAAACTTCCTGGCAGATTAAAACTGTGTGCCCGACCGAGACTCGAACTCGGGACCTTTGCCTTTCGCGAAAGGCTTAGGTCCCGAGTTCGAGTCTCGGTCGGGCACACAGTTTTAATCTGCCAGGAAGTTTCATATCAGCGCACACTCCGCTGCAGAGTGAAAATCTCATTCTGGAAACATCCCCCAGGCTGTGGCTAAGCCATGTCTCCGCAATATCCTTTCTTTCAGGAGTGCTAGTTCTGCAAGGTTCGCAGGAGAGCTTCTGTAAAGTTTGGAAGGTAGGAGACGAGATACTGGCAGAAGTAAAGCTATGATGACCGGGCGTGAGTCGTGCTTCGGTAGCTCAGGTGGTAGAGCACTTGCCCGCGAAAGGCAAAAGTCGAGAAAGGCAAAAGTTCGAGTCTCGGTCGGGCGCACAGTTTTAATCTGCCAGGAAGTTTCATATCAGCGCACACTCCGCTGCAGAGTGAAAATCTCATTCTGGAATTTTTCTGTTTATTTATTTCTTATTTTGTTTTTAAAAATTCATTCACCAGATATACAGTTAGTAGACGAATAAGGACTACGTTGTCTCCATGTATATAAGAAAAACATTCGTGTAGTAATATTCTACGGAAATGGTAAATGAAGAACGAAAATAAAAATAATAATCGAGTTTCAGACACAGGGCTCGTAAGTGTGAGACTGTGACGCTAGCCAATGTGCTACCGTTTGGAATATTCACTCACTAAAGAGCACATGTTAAGTACGCGGCCGGCCGCGGTGGTCTCGCGGTTCTGGCGCTGCAGTCCGGAACCGCGGGACTGCTACGGTCGCAGGTTCGAATCCTGCCTCGGACATGGGTGTGTGTGATGTCCTTAGGTTAGTTAGGTTTAAGTAGTTCTAAGTTCTAGGGGACTTATGACCTAAGATGTTGAGTCCCATTGTGCTCAGAGCCATTTGAACCATTTAAGTACGCGAAAATTTTGACCGTCGTTTTCTCAGACACGATTGAATATCTTTGGATAAGCCGAGACTAGTTTTCACTTATTTTGACCCCTTTTCCACTGAGTGAAGTTTCCGGGATTTCTGGGACTCCATGCACGATGTGACTTTTTTTACTCATCTCTTATCAGTGTTCATGACATCATATTTCTTGAACTACGTATCGTATGTTAATATATTTGTGTAGGTACATACAATGGCAACTTTGGATACTGTCTGCGAAATATGTTATGAATAGAGTTAATATCAAAAAAATAATAAATTTAGACGTCATACCTTAGGCGGCACTTTTTCACGCATCACAGTGTATGACATCATATCTCCTGATTCGCTTATACAATTATATAATTTTGTAGGTACATTCAGCAGCATATGTGGGAACCATTGGGAATAGATTTATTAGTAAAGAATTAATAAATTTAAACATGCACAGTGTGGCAGTTTTCCATGTCATTGTTCATGATGTCATGTCTCCTAAACCAGAGGGATTATGTTAAAAATTGATGGACAAGAAAAAGAAGTTGCAGAAATAGTAAATAAATTTAACGAGTTACACGGTAAAATTAAATTCACTGTGGAAGAAAAGAAAAATGATGAACTGCAATTTCTCGACCTAAGTATTAGGAAACAAAATGGTAGGCATGTTTTTAAAATATTTAGGAAAAAACCCACAACTGATGTGTTGATACAAAATAATTCCTGCCACCCTAATAGCCAGAAACTTTCTGCTTTTAGATCTTTGACAGATAGAGTCTTTAGAGTCCCTATGAATGAAGAAGACAGAATGACTGAGCTGAACATCGTGAAACAACTACGGAGAGCTAACGGATATAACCAAACCGTTGTCAATAAATTAATACGACAGAAACAGCGCGCGAATGCAAGAAAGAATACCGCAAATAATATTACGTGAGTCAAAATACCATACTTCGGTGATATTTCGCAAAAAGTGGCTAACATTTTCAAACCTTTTAAAGTTGATACCGCTTTTCAGACCAATAATACGCTGCGATTTAAACTAAGAAATAATTTACAGCAGATAATTTACACGTGCAAGGCGAGCTATGTAGGCCAAGCTGGTAGGTCCTTTAAACTACGTTACAAAGAACATAGCGATGCTTTCCGGCTTAATAATTTCGAAAAGTCAGCTGTAGCCACGCATATTTGGGAAACGGGACACCCCATGTTGGGAGTAGATCAGGATCTCGTTATTTTACATAGACAGGACAAAGGCAAAAAGCTGGATCTACTAGAACAGCTGGAAATTACGATACATAGCGTGGATAATCAGAACACACTGAATGAACAGCTAACTGATGATACAAATAACTTTTTCAAACATTTCACTGGTTTCTTTTAGTAACTACATTTTTAGCAATTGGCAGGATACCATCATTTCATGAGGTCCTTGGAACATGTATACGTTATCTGTTTGTATGGACATCTCTGTGACTTCCTTGTTTACTTGAGCGTGAGCTCACTCGCGTTTCAGTGTCGTGTCTGGCTACATGGTGTGTGGTATCAACGAAGACGCACGGGCGGTTAACGACGATAGAGGAGAGAGCCATGTGGTTAGATGTTGAACACCATAGGCGACACCATTTTAGAGTTTTTTTTATATTTTGATGACTATGTGGAGATGCACCTTGGAAGACATGGCTGCAACAAGGGAATTAGCCACGATGTTTTAATTTTATTATCAGTTTTATTGTGCCTGGTGCATGTTCCATTTTAGCGAATTTTAACAGGTTCTTTTACTTTTTATTATTCTGATGATGGAAGCTTGACTTCCGAAACGCGTCAGTCTTAGTCTTTTACACTATAAACAAGTGGTTGAGCCGATATACATTTTTTTTAACATTGACATTCACAGCCACGACCTCTGATCCAGTATGGATAAAATCAAAGCACAGAGATTATTGTGTGAAAATAAGATCACTGATGAGCGAACACCTTATGACCTCTGCCCACCGTGAGGTTATATGATGCCTGATGCCCCTGAGGGCATTTGACATGGTAAGAGTCGTTCACTTAAGGTGGCCAATAAAACCGACCGCCCCTGACAATGCTAAGTCTGGTCATCTGCACCACCTGGCAACACTGTAAGATGCGGAAGTGTCGGGAGGAAGGGTTGTCAACTTCTGAGAAGTTGGCATGTTGTGTTAGCCCGTGGTCATCCAGCACGGTAGCTCAGCGTGTTTGGTCAGAGGGTTCGCTACTCTCTGTAATAAGAAAAACTGAGTTAATGGGTCACTGATGAACTTCAACAATCGTCATGGGACGTCCTCCATGAACAAACAGAACGAATAGTACCGAACAAAATGAGATCAACAAAAAGAAAAGAGTAATTGTCGTGCACTCTGAACTTATAGCCACGTGTTTGCGTCAAACTGTATCTCCTTTTTTTTATCACAGTTCGGCCCTCGTCTAATGTTATGGGTCTGATGGAACATAAATGATAATTCTCTTCAAATTCTACCCACCGGTAATAACAAATACTTACAGAAACAGTTCCGCAGTACAGCTCGTGGCTGCGTCGCGATCAGAACAGCTTACGCTCGAGCGTTTCCCCGAGCTGCAGCTGCTACCGGCCACTGGCCAGATGCCACCCGCCGCATGAAATCAGGCACCACCCAGGGGAATGCGGCGCGACGCTGTCAGTATATGTATCAACTGTCATTTTCGAATATCAAGCTCTAGTTATCATCTTGCAGTTAAGCATTGGATTTTGCAAACTTGGAAATCATGAACTACGGTTAAGCATTGTAAAATTGGGTCGCAAGTGGAAAAAGGTGTAACATCTACAACATAATATTTACTTTTGGTGTAACAGAGAGTTGAATGCAGAGGAGGCAGTTTGGAAAGTTTGAACTGTGTGTGGAGCGAGTGCTCTTGGAAAAAATACGCCAGAAAAAGATATTCTTGTTTCAACAAAGATCGTTCTGGCACGAATGATTTTCCACATTAAGGAAGTCTCGACCACTGATATAAGTGATGGGTTACCATTTAACTCTCATGCAATATTTGCATTCAACAGGAAAGGTTCAGATGTCTGGTGTAGGAGTACTAAATGCTCTAATTTAAAACAACAACAAGATTGATGATGGATTATTATTGCAGTTTTGCTTGAACATCATCAGGTTGCTCATTGAGCATCCTATGTAATGCTGTTACTGTGATAAGTTATGATGCCTTTATCGTTAACTTCCTAAGAAGAAATGAAAGGCTGAGCTCTACCAGATGGCGTAAACTCGAGCAAAGAGTAATGTGAACATAATATTTTCCATCTGATAGCTCCAAAAGTGTGTTTCCCACTCCGAATGCTTCCCCAAGGGTGTGTCCATCACAGCTGGAATTTGTTGCCAACAACTGAGACACCTTTCGGTCGCAGTGTAAGAAAATCGACCGACAAAACTACGTCAAGTGTGCTGCTGCATGATAACGCACTCTGTTGATCTGAGAAAGAAAACTATCCAGGAGATTGATAGGGAAGTCTTCTCTCAGGCACTTGTATTGATAGGGAAGTCATTTGTCAGGCACTTGTCACTCTGATCGTATACTCATAAAATCTTACATTTCCCACTCTTCATCGACAAACCGTCAAGCAATTTCATTTCTAGATGAAAATGCTCTTCAGACTACATTGATTTAATGACGTTGTTGGAACCAGTAGGTTTCTAGAGGCATAGAATTCGTAAATTACTTTAGCATTTTCAGATTGGTTTAGATATTTTGAAAGAATATACTGTTGCTGATTAATTTCTCTTTAATAGTTACTGTTGTGTTTAATAAAATAATGGGAAACGCAATTAAATTATTCACTGTACTAATACAAATTAAATTCATCTTACTATAGAAACATCACGACTGCAGTCGATCTTAATAAAGCGTTATGTGCCTGTAAGACGATAGTGCCTATTTTCACACGAATTAGTAGGATATTAGCGACTTTTGGCTTCGAAAAGGTCTGTGTTTACTTCATGTCCTGTATCATACTCAAGTATTATGAAAATGTGACAGTTCATAGATAAAATTATGTATTCACAACAAAGAATATGTCGCTAGAAAACAAAAATGGCATTATGTATTTTGCAGCACCATAAGGTTTTCGCTCTGACACTAAGGGGTACTGAAAGTAGCAAGACGAATTTTGCTCGAGCGTTGTTTTACATTTGCCTTACTGAGTTTATACCTGCCTGCTTGTAGCTCTGCTTCAAATGATTTAAAAGTCTAGCTTCCTGCGAGGCTCGAAAGGCAAACGAAAGCAGCTTGCGCCTGCTAGGCAACTACGTTACCTCGGAGCTAGCGAAGAGGTGGGGCGTATGTGTCTTAACTTATTGGCCCGGTAGCCGCTATGACAGATAAATCGCAACATCAGAGAAGAGAGTAGTTGTATTTCCCGTGTGGAACGACTTCGTGGTCTCAAAGGTATTAACTGATATCCTTATATCACATTTCAAGAGAAAATCACTCACATTATTCAATTGAAATGACACGATAATATCAAGTGAATTTAGCAGGATAGTTCTGTGCCATCAAGGCAGTAACTAGTAGATCACACAGTTGCCAAACATATTCTACGTTGTTGCCAAGTTTCAGTCATACTAACAGGAAGGATGCCAGCAGATGTGTCCAGTGAGTGACCTCGGAAATGACTATAGCTTCCTCTAACAGTGTGGGTGACAAGGGCCGGAATGTATTCATTATATATCAGTGAGTCTTATTCGCATTTCTGTAACTAGGTTTAGGGGCTAGCGTGTAATTACTTGTAATACATCGATGCACTGAATGCGAACGAAACATCATAAATTAATGACTGCGACAATTATTTGTGTTTTACTGTCTAAATCGGACCGACACTTTGAAAGCGTATTCACCAGACGCGATTAACAATTTTGGAGTTTCTCCAGTGGTTGAGCTGGCAACGTATCTTTGCTATACAATATTTTTATTCAGATCACTGTCATTGGCGCTCTTGTTGTCAGCTTTTCTGACGATTTCTGCCGTTTCTCGTAACGTGAAGACTTCGAATAGTCTATGTGGCGAAAATCTGACGTTCTCTATTCTTCGAGCTCTAACATTCAAAAAATAGTTACAATAAGCGACAGAAAAGCGCCTGTGAACCTACAGTTAATAATTCTGCCACAATTAGTGGAATCTGACAAACCCCATCTGTCATCTGACAATTGTGAAAAGCTACGTTTATCATCTGCACAGCACCCACCGCAGTATGAACTCAATGGTTTCGTAGGGTTCTTATATTTAATTTCGTTGTGATCGTTTCCAATGACAGTAAAGGAGGAGCGAAACCATCTGACTTGAAATATACTTTTCCAGCGGGATTTGAATCTTTGGATATAACTGCAGTAGCACATCCAGTGAGGTATCAAGAATATGAGCATTCACTCATTGCTGCAGTATAGGCTAGAGCAGAAAGAAGCAGGGTTCCCTCAAAGTAAACGATGAGAGACGCTGTAACTAGCGAATAAAGTAATCATCTCGCTGTGGTGTCACCGCCAGGCACCACACTTGCTAGGTGGTAGCCTTTAAATCAGCCGCGGTCCGTTAGTATACGTCGGACCCGCGTGTCGCCACTATCAGTGATTGCAGACCGAGCGCCGCCACACGGCAAGTCTAAAGACACTTCCTAGCACTCGCCCCAGTTGTGCAGCCGACTTTGCTAGCGATGGTTCACTGACAAATTACGCTCTCATTTGCCGAGACGATAGTTAGCATAGCCTTCAGCTACGTCATTTGCTACGACCTAGCAAGGCGCCATTACCAGTTACTATTGATGCTGTAAAACATGTACCGTCAAGAGCGATGTTCACCAATTATGAATTAAAGTTAAGTATTCCAGTAGTTACGTACGTTCTTTGCTACTATAAATACCTTGTCCGGTTCCAGACCTCACGCCAGCCTGCGTGAGCTTAAACGCGTGCCTTTCGGCTTCCTCCTAGTGGATTGGCTGTCTTGCCAGTCCCCAACACTCGCAAACGTAAATTTTTCACATGGCTGTCACTTATTACACATGAATTGTTCAGAAAATTTCAACTATATCTAGTGAAATATGTAGGTTAATCTAGCTCCAGTCCGTCACTATCACTGACTTGCCAAACATTTTCTGAATAGCACTTAAGATATAAAATTTGTGTGTGTGTGTGTGTGTGTGTGTGTGTGTGTGTGTGTGTGTGTGTGTGTGTGTGTTTGTTTTTCTTTCGTACATGTCCGAAAGAACAGACACTACGATTCGAAACAGAGAGCCATGTTAATCAATTAAATATCGAAGGACAGTTGTCCAGGCTGTCACAGGGCGTTAAAATACAGCTACAGCGGCAGATGAAAATTTGTGCCTGACCAGGTTCGAACCCGGATTCATGGTGTCTTTTCTTTTGGACATGTCAGAAAGAACAGACACCACACATATATGAATATACAGGATGCACGAATAGTAGATATTTTAGCAGGTACTAGTATGGAGGAATTGCGTAAATAAATTCCATATAAATATTTCCACTTTTTATTGCGTACAGAGATACAGCTGTTAGTACATACCCCTAACATACTCAAAGCAAAGGCAAATGAGGATATTCAAAGTTGATTTTTAAAATTCTCAACTTCAATGCACTTTTGACTTCTCTTGATAGCACCACTTGTAGCTCTTCTGAGGTCATGTTTGGTGTTTTTTTATGAGGGCTGCACTATTCAGAAACCGAACGATCAAATCGGCTCTCAGGTTTACTTTTTCTTTGTAGTCTTCACCTTTCAGCCATCCCCACAGGCAAAAGTCCAAAGGGATTAGGTCCGGGGACCTTAGTGGCGGAGGAAAGTGCCCATATCTATTCATCCATCTTCCGGGAAATTTTAGGTTTGCATGATGTGTCACCTGACGACTAGACTGTGCAGGGGCGCCGTTATGCTGGAGGAACATACGCATTCTTGTAGCCAAAGGAACCTCATCCAATAATGCTGGAAGCTCATTATCAAGGAAGTGTAGACAACAGGGCCCTGGAAGGACCAACAAACGAAACGAAGATACATTGAACCCAGCTGTACGTACTCAATAAAAATTGGGCACATGTTATATGACATTTTTTTCTGCAGTTTGTCTATACCATCACCTCCTACACTACTTACTGTTCCTCCTGAAACATCCTGTATAATTATTCAGGTCCCGACAGGCCACCAGAAGTTTTCAGTGCTAGACGCACGTCATCGTTCGAACTCTTGCTGGAATACAGTGTGGCAGCGAGCGACTGGAATAATGAACGGGGTAGGGTTGGGGGGGGGGTGTACCACGTATGTGGTATGCGGCAAAAATGGGAGTTTGCGTCTGACGAGAAGCGTGTGTAGATAGGTCCAGCAGGGAGATTAGCCAATGTCCCGATAGTGCAATGGTCACCGCATCTGCCTAGTAATCAGGAGGTCCAAGTTCGAACCCTGGTCGGGCACATATTTGCATCTGCCGCCTATGCCGTATTTCAACGCCCTGTGGCAGTTTGGACGTCTGTCCTTTGATATTTAAAATGGAATTTTTTTGAGGCAATACAGGTGATTTCCGAACATTTGTCTTGCTATTAACGTAACGGCATCCATTCCGAAGTCATTGCTTTGTGGTGGCACTCACTCATGTCATATACATGCGAATCAGATTGTAGCGTATATTTAGTCGAATAACGAATGGTCAGTATACAAGTATTTATGAACAATAGAAGCACGACTGGAGCGAGGTGATCACTTAACCAAGTACAACATTGAGTACCTGTGCAGTGAGTCATTTCAGCCGAATAGCTGAGGGTAATATTTGTCAGGTCATTCACTGCAAAATTAATGTAATACCGACACGATTACCTCTGTCGTCATACTGTATCATTAGCAGCTTGTGAATGAAGTACTATGTTCATTAAATCAGTTAATCTGATGTCAAATAAAGAGAGGCGACGACACCACCACACTATCTTTACTTAGGTAGTCAGCGCTAAATTTTGTGCGCCACCAGTAACGTTACTATAAGCAGTTTGGCAGCTTAACACCACCACATCCACTGACAAAGTGTACCATTACCATGGCACAGTTGTTACTTGCAATGTTTACAAGTTGCTGACGTTTGTCAATAACAGCAGAAAGCGCCTCATGAATGTGAAGTTCCATTTGCTTTACGCCTGGGACAGAGAGCATCGTAAATAACAGTAAGAGGTTAGCCAGTGAAGGGAAGTGTCCACTTGTTGTCTCGAGTTCTTGCAGTTGGATATTAATGTAGTTCCCGGTGGTTTCACAATAACGGGTTCTTTTGGCTATCAGAATACTCATATGGGAGCTACTAAAGTGTAATTGCTAGAATACTCAACTACTTTAATAACACCTAATTTTGGATTGAATATGACTCGGAAAGTGACTTTAATTTGAAGATTCTGTCCGTCTCTTGACGACTTACCGAATGACGTCTGAAGTGCACTCACAGTTGTGTTGCCTGCCACATGAATCTCTTTCTGGCGTATTTTCCCAATAACACTAGCTGCATACACAGTTCAAATCATTCGAGCTGTCTCCTCTGCATTCAGCCCTCTCTTACACCAAAAGTAAATGTTGTGTTGTAGATGTTACACCTTTTTCCTCTTGCGACCCAATTATACAGCGCTTAACTGCAGTTCATGATTTTCAAGTATGCAAAACGCAATGCTTAACTGCAAGATGATAACTAGAGCTTCAAATTCTGAAGTGACGGTTGATACATACACTGACAGCGTCGCGCCGCATTCACCTGGGCTGCGCCCGATTTCAGGCGGCGGGTGGCGTCTGGCCGGCGGCCGGTAGCCGCTGCAGCGCGAGGAAACGCACGAGCGTAAGCTGTTCTGATCGCGACGCAGCCACGAGCTGTCCTGCGGATTTGTTTCTGGAAGTATTTTATATTACTGGTGGGTAGAATCTGAAGAGAATTATCATTTATGTTCCATCAGACCCATAACTTTAGACGAGGGCCGAAATGTGGTAAGAAGAAAAAAAGAAAAGAAATGAGGTATGGTTGGATGTGAAGACGCGACTGTAAGTTTGGAACGCATGACAACTACCATTTTCTTTTTTTCGTTGTTGATCGTTGTGTTTGCTCGTTGCGGACGTCATATGACATCCATTTTTTTTTCTTTTTGTTGATCCTTTCACTCAGTTTTTTTATTACAGAGGCCAACCAGCTGAACACGCTGAGCTACCGTGCCGGCATCATTTTTTTCGTTATTGGTCGTTGTATTTGTTCGTTGCGGACGTCCCATGACACCCGCTGAAGTTCGTCGTTGATCCAGTCACTCAGTTTTTTTTTATTACAGCGGGCAGCTAACCCTCTGACCGAACGCGCTGAGCTACCGCGCACGACACGACAACATCTCGGAAGTAGACAACACTTCTTCCTGACACTTCCGCATCTTACAGTGTTGCCAGACTGTACAGATAACCGGACCTGCGCCGTCGGTTTTATTGGCCACCTTAAGTGAACGACTCAGACTTAGTCTGTGGCGGCCGGCCAGCGGTCAGTTTTTATATCTGAGACTGTACATGAGCGGAGCAAAGATGAACGGGGAATATCTAGCGACGATATGAGGGGTAAAGGTGGAAATCCGGTGACTTTAGCTACTTTGACAAAAGCCAGATTGTTGTGGCCCAGTGGCTGGGAACGAGCATCTCGGAAACGGCGAAACTCATCTGCTGTTCGCTTGATAATATCGTGAGCTCACATGGAAAGTGGTTGAAGAATACTGAAACCACGAGCAGGCGACAAGAAGTTGGACGTCCATACCTCATCACAGAACACAGGGATCGGAGGCTTGTGTACTCTTTAAAGCAGGATAGGTGGCGATCTGTGGCAGATCTGATGACAGATTACAGTGGTGGCGCAGGTACAAACACAAGCACATCGTTCAGGGCACAGTGTTCAACCTGGTGTTCTGCAGTAGAGGAATTATCAGTTACGATTACAATGGGTATGGGATAATCGAGATTGGACAATGGATCAATGGAATCGTGTCGCCTGGTTGGATAATTCGCGTTTACTGTTAAACTAGGTCGATAGTCATGTCCAGATACACCATCACCCAAGCGAACGGCTGCACGAAACATGAAGCTCGCCACGGACGCTGGCTGGTGAGAGCAGTGTTATGTTATGGGGGACATTCACCTGAACTTCCACGGGACCTGCGTAGTATTTGAATGTGTCATGAAAGCTGTGGACTACGTGAACATTATTAGGAACCACCTATAACCCATTATGGTCGATGTCTTCCCCAACAGCGGTAGCATCTTCCAGCATGGTAACTGTCCGTGTCACAAGGCCAGAATCGTACTAAAACGGTTTGAGTAGCGTGATACTTAACTCACGTTGATGCCTTGGCCATCAAATTCGGTTTACCTGAATCAGATGAAACAAAACTAGAATGCTGTCGGACACCAACTCCTAAGCCACAAATCAACCGCCAGTAAATTTCGGCAAGTGTGTGTGGCCTTTGCGTAGGCATCTGGTGCCACAAACCTCTGGAAATCCATCAATTACCAGGTGATCAAAAAGTGAGTATAAATTTGAAAACTGAATAAATCACGGAATAATGTAGATAGAGAGGTACAAATTGACACACATGCTTGGAATGACATGGGGTTTTATTAGAGACAAAAACATACAAAAGTTCAAAAAATGTCCGACAGATAGAGCTTCATCTGATCAGAATAGCAATAATTAGCATAACAAAGTAAGACAAAGCAAAGATGATGTTCTTTACAGGAAATGCTCAATATGTCCACCATCATTCCGCAACAATAGCTGTAGTCGAGGAATAATGTTGTGAACAGCACTGTAAAGCATGTCCGGAGTTGTGGTGAGGCATTGGCGTCAGATGTTGTCTTTCAGCACCCCTACAGATGTCGGTCGATCACGATACACTTGCGACTTCAGGTAACCCCAAAGCCACGGACTGAGGTCTGGGGACCTGGGAGGCCAAGCATAACGAAAGTGGCGGCTGAGCACACGATCATCACCAAGCGACGCGCGCAAGAGAACTTTCACACGTGTAGGAATATGGGGTGGAGCGCCATCCTGCATAAAAATCGTACGTTCCAGCAGGTGTTTATCATCCAGGCTAGGGATGCTGCGATTCTGTAACATATCGGCGTACCTCTCACCTGTCACGGTAGGAGTCACTGACGTTTTACTGTCCAGCGCCATCTGTCGGACATTTTGTGAACTTAGTTTTTTTTTTGTTCTAATAAAACCCCATGTCATTCCAAGCATGTGTGTCAATTTTTACCTCTCTATCTACATTATTAGGTGGTTTATTAAGTTTTCAAATTTATACTGACTTTTTGATCACCAGGTACTTATCGAATCCCTGGCACCCAGAATCACTGCTGAACGGCGTTCCAGAGGGGCACCAACACGCTTTCAAGTAGGTGGTAATTATGTTTTGGATGATCAGTGCTTATACGGTCGCAGGTTCGAATCCTGCCTCCGGCATGGATCTGTGTGATGTCCTTAGGTTAGTTAGGTTTAACTAGTTCTAAGTTCTAGGGGACTGATGACCTCAGATGTTAAGTCCCATAGTGCTCAGAGCCATTTGAACCATTTTTTGATCAGTGCTTTCGTGTACCAGGTTTGGTTGAAATCAGTGCAATGGTTTAGGAGGAGATGTGGGACATACACACACGCACACAAACAGAAATTCACTTTTATAATAAGAATATATTGTTATTGCACACAAAAATCCAGTTTTCACTGCAAACAAAAAATTCTTAGTTACCTATCTTTTACAAAATATATGTAACCAAAAATGTATAATTTTAAAAAAATTACAATTTAAATTTTTCCTTATGCTCGTAGAATATGCACGTTTGTTTGTAAGTTCGATTCCGCCATGATTCGAAACCAGTCCTCCCCCCTCCCCTCGCGTCAGGCGAGCACTCTATCACGCACCCATGTTACTTGTAGAAATAACACCATTTTACCTTAGCATATTACAAACGGCTTCAAAACTTTAAAGTAGGTTTTCCCGAGTATTTTTGAGAGTTTCATCGAACTGCTTTTGGGGAGGTATATTTGAGTAATGAACTTCACGTACCATAAACAACATACAAAAAATACAGAAACACGACTGTCGCGTAGTCCGCTTGTCAGCAAAATTTTAGACTCTTTAAGAACACCTCAGTAAACTAAAATGATATGAAAACTAACTACGCATTACAGAGAGAGAAGCGGAAATTAATGTGATATACAAAAGAACAATTGCGATGATGACATACAAAGTCGGAAAGAAATTTCAAAACAACAGTTGAATACCTATGAATACTGGAGGCAGTCACTTAGTATTTGCAGTGGGAAATTCCCACATTACTTCCGGCAGGAGTTCTATAATCTAACTACGCAGTATGAAACATCGTTTACGTGACCATCTGAATAAAGCTGTGAATTCTGAGCCATTCCCCGATTAGAGAACGGAGCCGTCCCAGCGCATAAAGGCACATCCTAATTACGATGCATTATGTATGCTGCGCTGTACTTCAGGATTAAAAGCCTCTACAAGCGTTAACATTCACTATGTAATCAGCTTCAGCAATTTTGCACTGGCTTATCAGTGCCATTAATTTTCGCCATATCCCCGGCAAAGGTTGTACAACATGTTTGCTTAGCGCTTCTAGGAAGCTCTGGTTAGCACTTGTTCCTACAAACACATGTTAACTTAAAATTAGAGAGCTAATTCAGTCAACATGTGGGTATTTTGTTAGTAAGTAACAGCCCTTCTCATATGAAAATCAAACTAAAGCAATTTGAATTATTTTGTGAGGAGTAACAATAACTCTCCACGACTTTTATACCTTTGCTATGATGCAACTTTACGATTAAAAAAAATACCAGTAGCCAGAGCAGTGTTTCGGAAGGAAAAGTCCAGTGTAGTAACTGGAGAGTGCAATTGTAGATTAAAAAACAGATAAACGTAGTACTGCTTATAGAGAGAGAGAGCTGCAGACAGAAATAACGAAGAAACGCTCTCACTTCACTAGTGTTTCTTGTTTGGGAATATTTGTTAGCGACAACATTGGCTTGGGTGGTCGTAATTGAGCTACAGAATAGAAATGGGGAACCTGCCTACCAAAATGGCACCAGAAAGAAGTATTTAAGAAAATGTACATGGCAGTAGAATTAAAATATGAAACGTTAATAACTATTTGTATAAGTAATGAACATTAAACAGTAGAAACGAAAGGATCTTTATATTATCAAACGAAGCGGATTTATATATTAGACGGATGAAAGAAAAATGTGCAATAGGTAAAAATTTCTTAAACTAAGAAATGCGAAAATTACAGTTGTGAACTCTCCTTCAAGTGTGCGACGAATAAAGTAGGACAAATATAAATATTCTAACCAACGATCGTGTGGATAACAGATGTTGTTATCTAAGATAAGAAAAACTGTGAGGCACAAATAAAGACTTCGTTGACTTGTTTGCTGGCTCTCGTCTCGGGATCTTCGGCCGACGGTCTTTCAGTGTTTTTCCTGAGGTTTAGGCATTAAAGCTGGCTAGTATTGTGGAAGATTCGCCTTTGTTTTTGGTGGACTGGAGGTTAAACGTTCCACAACGCTAGCCAATCGTTATGTCTAAACGCCGGCCGGGGTGGCCAAGCGGTTAAAGGCGCTACAGTCTGGAACCGCGCGACCGCTACGGTCGCAGGTTCGAATCCTGCCTCGGGCATGGATGTGTGTGATGTCCTTAGGTTAGTTAGGTTTAAGTAGTTCTAAGTTCTAGGGGACTGATGACCTTAGAAGTTAAGTCCCATAGTGCTCAGAGCCATTTGAACCATTTATGTCTAAACCTCAGATAAAACACTGAACTACCATCGGCCGAAGACCCCAAGAGGAGCGACTAGAGCCGGTACGTCAAGAGTTGACCGTAAATGTCTCGACAATTTTATAATGTTTTCACTGACACCTTCAACAGAATAGTACCAAATTTTGATTAGCAATGAAGAGTGAAACTGGTTTGACCAGCATCTAGTAATGGTCTGGAATTTTGCACTAAATAGCAACCTGAAAAACCTATACGCTAGGCTACTGAGTTACACATTCAGGAGTTAAATTTATGTACATACTATGAAACAGTGGAACTGCTAATCATTCTTAACATCCCCGTTACTTTGTTACTAGCTACAATGGCGCTAAGAGATAAAGAGGCATAACGAGATTTCACCGAAGGCCTTCAGTACTAACATTTGGTATCAATTAAGGACAAAAGAACAGAAGGTTGTTTCTACTCTCTGCTGAATACAGAAAGTAACGCTACGGATTCAATTGCAAGAACTATACATTCATAGAAATAGTAAGCAACAATAGACAAAAATATCAAAAGACATAACGGAAAACATAGGGCTCACAAAGCATTTACTATGATAGCCGATAGAGATGACGTAATAGTGATATAAGGAA
Source organism: Schistocerca cancellata (assembly GCF_023864275.1). Classification (NCBI taxonomy): domain Eukaryota; kingdom Metazoa; phylum Arthropoda; class Insecta; order Orthoptera; family Acrididae; genus Schistocerca; species Schistocerca cancellata. The sequence goes on along the minus strand of NC_064630.1, from coordinate 612,214,026 downwards.
GAATACAATAAGCCTAAATATAGAAAGCTCGGACAAGACTTTCCCCAGTTTTAAGGTCATAGGATAGAAGATTGATTGTTTTTATTTTCTGATGAATAATTGAGCTACAAGTACCCTGATACTGTCAAATTATTATCTTAGATAATGTCCAATTCGCTAACTATGCAGGGTGTTCGGAAATTCCCGTTACAAACTTCTAGGGTGTGGAGTGGTGAGTAAGTACATAATATTTTGAATAGGAACTCACCAACGTCCGGGAACGTACCGTTTCCGTTCTACAACAGTTTCAGTTCAAATGTTCCATTTTTGCTTGAGGAACTGATTTAGGCGTGACGCAGTACAATTATTATGTATCAATTCGGAAGAAAACATAGCTCAACATCCATTTATCACTTAAGCACACTTGTTTCTATTAACACTTAAACATTATGTATTTACTCCTTCCAGAACAAAAAAGAAGTCAGCATACTTTACGTAAATGACAGTACTGATGCATTACAACAGCGGCTCGATGCGGCGACCACCAACGTTGTTACGGACATTCTACGTATGAAGCATGTCCTGGCATACACTCTCCATCCCGTATGGTGTCTCTTCAGTTCCTACTGCAGCGGCCAGACCTTGTGCCAGCAGATCTTCCTTTGTCTCTGCAGGAGTCTTGTAGATTAAACTTTGCATGCGACCCCACAAGAAGTAGGCGACCACGCGATTAGACCACCTCGGCCTTTCCATTTTCCACCTTATCGTCTCACCAGGTGTCTCCGGACCACACGTGAGAAGTGAGGTCGTAACCCATCATGCAGAAACCAAATTTTCTGACGGACATTCAGCGGCAGAGTTTCCAAGAACGGGTACAATGCGGTTTTTTCTTTTTTTTTTAATATTAAGTACGAAGAACCAGTTATCTTGACTGGCAGGAGTTATGACTCAATCACATGACCGTCCAAATACCAGCCAACACGTTAATACGAAACCGGTGCTGAAATCCCTGGACTTGCATGGCATGAGGGTTTCCGTCTACTCAGTCTGTTTGGCGATTTCAGAACAAAGTACCTAGTACATTCGTCTGTGATCAGAACTCGACGTGGAAACAGGGGTGTGTCGATGCAGCGGCGCAAGAATCGTGTGCAGTAGTCAACGCTTTGTGGAAAATCGCCTGGACCCATAGCGCGTAAGTGGTGCGCATGTAGTTACTTTGTGGTAATATCTTATGGGACCAAACTGCTTAGTTCATCGGTCCCTAAGCTTACACACTACTTAATCTAACATAAGTCCGCCCCCGATAGCTGAGTGGTCAGCGCGACAGAATGTCAATCCTAAGGGCCCGCGTTCGATTCCCTGCTGGGTCGGAGATTTTCTCCGCTCAGGGACTGGGTGTTGTGTTGTTCTAATCATCATCATTTCATCCCCATCGACGCGCAAGTCGCCGAAGTGGCGTCAAACCGAAAGAATTGCACCCGACGGGAGGCCCTAGTCACACGACATTTACATTTTTATTTTATCTAACTTAAACTAACTTACGCTATGGACAACACACACACCCATGCCCGAGGCAGGACTCGAACCTCCGACGGGAGGGGAGGGGGGGGGGGGCGTATGGACCGTGACAAGACGCCCCAGACCGCGCGGGGCGAAGTAGCCTAACTACTGTTAAGTGGTACGGATGTAATTATTGCTCACGCAGAACGTCCCAGGCGATACTGTGACTAACACCCATTGCATGTGCAGTTGTTCGAGTATTTTTTGACGGGTTCTCTTCAAAGCGTTACAGTATATCTTCGAATTCGTGCGTGCGGTTTTTCCGTGGAGCACCAAAGTGCCGTCTCCGCACGGTTTCTCGGAGCCTCTGAGTAAGTTGGGCAAAAAGTTTGTTCGATAACGTGCTACGTTGCGGAAAACGTTCGTGATACAGCCGACTAGCATTTCTTCCGTCATCTCGATCTTATTCACACACAAGGAGCATGTCTGTGTATTCCGAAACCTTGTTTACTGTATCGGAGACGTAGAGGCATTGAATAGGTCCCCAGAAAGACAGAGGTTAAGTGACGTCAGGTGACTGAAGTGGTACACGACACTGTGTACCCAATTGTATACCACGACATTTAACTCAGAGACTTTTGTCGTTCGCTCTGCAGACGTGGACGCATTACAAAAAAATGGTTCAAATGGCTCTGAGCACTATGGGACTCAACTTCTGAGGTCATTAGTCCCCTAGAACTTAGAACTAGTTAAACCTAACTAACCTAAGGACATCACACACACATCCATGCCCGAGGCAGGATTCGAACCTGCGACCGTAGCGGCCTCGCGATTCCAGACTGCAGCGCCTAGAACCGCACGGCCACTTCGGCCGGCGGACGCATTACACATCTGAACTGAAACAGAACGGTAACGGTACGTTTTCGGACACGGGTTCGTATGCAGTATATTACGCACTCACTCCCCTCTATAAGTCCTAGAAGTTTGTAACGGCAATTTTTGAACACCCTGTAGAATAATTTACGTAGCTACCATCATTAAATGAGAAACAGACTAACTCAAATACTGGAAAAAGGTTATAAGCACACAAAACGAAGAGCTAGTCACACAGAGGATACGTCGAGGTAGTGCCTTATAACACCACATCTAGCCTTGATAAGGGCATCAGTTCGGCAGTTCTTAAGCAGTTAGGCAGTTAAAATAGGCGTTCATTGGTGATTAGATCCCGCAGAGCTACCAAATTGTGGAAATGTTGATTGATACATTTCACACACAGTCCTCAACATTCTCTATACGATTTGGACTGTGTAATTTATCAGGCCAATCGATGTGAGATAGCGTGCATAAGTGTTTGCCACATTAGGAACGTATGGTTCAAAATGGCTCTGAGCACTATGAGACTTAACATCTGAGGTCATCAGTCCCCTAGAACTTAGAATTACTTAAACCTAACTAACCTAAGGACATCACACACATCCATGCCCGAGGCAGGATTCGAACCTGCGACCGTAGCAGTCGCGCGGTTCCAGACTGAAGCGCCTAGAACCGCTCGGCCACAACGGCCGGTGGTACGTATGCCTGTAGCCCTATGAATATGGATGTTGTCATCTATGAAAAGTAAATATCCACGACATATTCATCACAAATATGTACAAAGAAGCGAGGATGTTGAAATAAACATTCTTGTTCATGTTCGCTGCCAAATGAATGAGTGAGCCTAATTCATGGTACGACAAACCTCCTCGAATCATCACAGAAACACCTCTGGCCCTAAGTATATCGTCCACACACTGCAGGTTAAATACGTCATTTAGCCGTCGGTCTCCACCAAAGAGGTGAAATCGCGACTCATCTGACACACTATGCGCTTCCAGTCAACTAATGCTCATTTTTTGTGCTGTTTGTCCGACTGAAGACCATAGTTTTATATGCCACTGTGAGCTACACCGTGTGCAGCAGTCCCGTTGGGACTGCTTGTGTGAAATCCAAACTGCAGTCCTATCTCTTGGCGAGTTGCGCGTTACGATCCGTGAACTTTCGACAGCCATGGGGGCGGGGGGTCAAAGCGATGTTATTTCTGCAGAAGGCGTCCTGGGCGTAAGCGTAACGGTACGTGTCTGACACTAATTAGAAAATGGCGGTGACGCAGCGAGCCATCATCAAATTTTGTGTTAAGTTTTGTGTTTGTGGGGGAGAATTCTCCCGGTTCTACCCGAATACCGAGAGACAGGTTCCTGGTCGCTCCTCCATGACAACGCCCCAGCCCACAATGCGAAGATGGTGCGCGCAAGTGTTTGGCCAGTAGACGTAACACCCTCCCCTATCACTCGCCGGTTCTTGGCCCCAACCGAGTTCTGGTTGTTCCCCACGTTGAAAGCACACCGCTACGACGTAATTAAGGACCTGAAAGGGCATTTTACTGCGGTACTAAACGCATTTCCAAGAAATGAGTGACGTAAACCCCCTTTAAAACGATTTAGGCTATATATTGATTCAGGGGGAGACTATTTTGAATAAATACAGTGATGCTGTGAACATAATCCGTGACTTTCAGTTTTCAATGTCTCAGTTCCAACTGGGACATACTGTGTATGGTCTTTTCTTAGGTACCCGCCTCCAAATGTCCACTGCATGTATTTTCCTTGGCATTGTCCGCACGGAGACTTTTTTTTCCTTTATTGTTATTTTCAAACCTTATACAGGTAGGCCGGCAGCGGCAAACTACGCCGCTCTTCGTCCACAGGTAAGACAATCGGTACATAAGGAGACATCGAAAAGCAAACATGGTGGATAAACAACAGTAGACAGACAAAATTAAAATACATGGAGCCGTTCACAGGCGCAGTGTCCGAACAAAAAACTTTCAGAACGTGGACACGAACAGAGATGACAGAAATGACATACGTGAACGATGAAGCACAGATGATGAAACACTGAAACACTAACATTAAGGCACACTCAAACACTGGCGACGATCTCCGGAGCATTAATCTTCACTGTTCATGTACGAATCTGGGGACCTGCCAAAGGGGAAAACGTGGGGGAGAAGGGAGAGGGGGGTGTAGATACCACTGGCAGAGGAACAGGGATGTGAAGGAAAGAATGTAGGGAAGGTAGGGGAAGCCCAGGGGGGAAAGGAGGGAGGGAGGAAGAGAGCAGGGAGAGAGGGTGGCCTTGGAAAAATCACAGGGGGTGGAAGGAAAGGATCAAAGTTGATGGGAGGGGTAGATGGAGGGGATGAGGGCATCATCAGGGAGGGGGAGTTGGCGGAAGCCACCTTGGGCGGAAGAGGTGGAGAGTGGGTGGGATGTGGGTATACATGTGTGGCAGCAGACAGGGGTGGAAAAGGATGGGAGAGGCAAGTGGCTGAGGGGGATCAAGTTTGCAGGAGGTGTAGAGGATCCATATCCATTCGAGGAAAAGCAGGAGGTGCGGGAATGGAACTAGGTCATACACGATCTGAGTGTTGGAGGGGAGGCGGATGCGATAGGCGAGGCGGAGCGCTTTGCATTCCAGGATTTGAAGGTATTTGTAAAAGGTAGGATGGTCAGAGATCCGGGCAGGATGGGCGTAGCAGAGGATAGGGCAGATGAGGGATTTATAGGTGTGGAGGATGGTGGAGGGGTCCAGACCCCATGTGCGGCCAGAAAGGAGCTTGAGGAGGCGGAGTCGGGAGCGTGCCTTGACTTGGATTGTCCGGAGATTGGGGGTCCAGGAGAGGCGACGGTCAAGGGTGACGCCAAGATAATTGAGGGTGGGGGTGACGGTGATAGGATGGCCATAGATGGTGATATAGAAATCGAGGAGACGGAAGGAAGGGGTGGTTTTGCCTACAATGATAGCCTGGGTCTTTGAAGGATTGATCTTGAGCAACCACTGGTTACACCAAGAGGTGAACTGGGCAAGATTGGATTGGAGAGGGTGTTAGGAGCGTTGCTGGCTGGGGGCGAGAGCGAGGAAGGCGGTGTCATCGGCGTACTGGAGAAAGTGGACGTCTGGGTGAAGGCGGCGGCATGTCCGCCGCATATAGAAGGTAGAGAAGAGGGGAGAGGACGGAACCGTGAGGCGAGACTTTTTGAGGCGGATCGGCTTTCACACATGGCAACAGTCTAAGTCCTATAGGGTGTGAAGCTCATTGTCACTGACCAGACGTGACACTCGGCTCCGGTCTCTGTCGGTTAATATCTTTCTGCGATCGCATTTCTTACGCCACGTTACATGCCAGCGAGCCATATACTGTACGTTGTAGGTATATTAGACTGTCCACTTCGATACTCTAACAAATCTGGCAACGTCCTTCACAGTGTAGTCACGACAGCTCCAATGTGTCGCGTCTCCTCAGCCACCTTACAACTCTGATTCAATACAACCGACTGACACCTACACAATTCATTGTACGCCAGCAGTGGAGGGCGAGCAGTGGAGGGTTAGGTAAGCAGTTTCGCAGAAGCTACAGCACTAAAAACCGACAAGGGTGCTTTTAATGTGATGACGAATTTTTTATCTGTTTACCTTAAATTTAACGTAACATAACGCGATAAATACCTAGAAATGCGCTGAAACTGTTCGATGTCTGGCGAACCAAAAAAAAAAGTTCAAATGTGTGTGAAATCTTATGGGACTTAACTGCTAAGTTCATCAGTCCCTAAGCTTACACACTACTTCACCTAAATTACCCTAAGGAGAAACACACATACCCATGCCCGAGGGAGGACTCGAACCTCCGCCGGGACCAGCCGCACAGTCCATGACTGCAGCGCCCAAGACCGCTCGGCTAATCCCGCGCGGCTCTGGCGAACCATTCCATGATATATTAGTATGGTCATTTCAGAGTTGTTGACTATTCTTCTTGGTGGTAACCTAATATCACATCAGGATCGAACATTGGATGATCACCTCAACTGAGCAGAAAACACTGTCGCCACTTGCATCTTGAAACGAACCGGTAGCTTTGAGATGAGTCAAATTAATCATTCTATACCATTCATATTTCGACGCTGTATAATTTTAGGTGTTTATAAATTAGTTATGTAAAAGCAACCTTTAACTGTGAGCCGGCCGGGGTGGCGGAGCGGTCCTAGGCGTACAGTCTGGAACCGCACGACCGCTACGGTCGCAGGTTCGAATCCTGCCTCGGGCATGGATGTGTGTGATGTCCTTAGGTTAGTTAGGTTTAAGTAGTTCTAAGTTCTAGGGCTTATGACCACAGCAGTTGAGTCCCATAGTGCTCAGAGCCATTTGAACCATTTTTTGACTACCTTCACTAACACGAAAAATGTTGGTATCTGCAATCGATTTCGGGCCAAATCCTATGAAGCAACTCTTGACGTATTGTGGCAATTGTTCGTGTTACCCGTTGTCGCAGCTCGTCGGCGTTCCACTGATACGGAGCAACAAACACTCTGTCTTTAATGTAAGCCCGTACACAGAAGTCCATTTTGGTTAAATCAGGTGATCGAGGTGGCCAGGACGTTGTTCCAACACGCCTAATGAAATTCCTACGGAGATGCGCGACAACTTCGCCATGATAATGTGACAGCGCGCCATCTTGTTGGAAAATAAATTTTGTATCCATATCCTGTTGTAATTGAGGTATTAGATAATGTTCAAGCACGTTCAGGTGCGATATTCCAGTTACAGGTGACTCGGGAAAAAAAGAAAGGATCGTAAATATTGTTAGAGTTTACTCCACAAAATATATTTGCTTTGGCGAGTCCCGTACATACGCGATTACGTGACGTGGTTTCTGCTGATCCCATACTCGAACACTATGCCGAAGCCTTTTACCGCCACTGTGGAGAGTGGCTTCGTCACTGAGCACAATTTGAGTCAGAACACCATCATCAGTGTGCACTGTGTTAAATATTTCTACAAAGCGCTCAGCTCGGTTTTCTTTGTCACTTTCACTTAAAACTTGAAACGGCTCCACTCTGTAAAACTATGTATGCTCAAAATATAAGTTTGTACGTCTCATTGATTTATCCACACTACGAATGCAAGATTGACGAACTTGTTCAACTGCTGCATCAGAGACTGCCAGCCGAACCTGACTGGTGTCCTTTATGGTGCACAGTCAGTTTCAGTGAAACGATTGTAACGGTTAATAACAGTTCGTCTTTGTGGTGGTGACTTGAATTTAGTCCTGAATCGTCTGTGAACTGTACTAGTGTATTTGTATCCATGAAAACATAACCAACATTGCGTGTGCTCTGTACCATTTTACGACTCCATGACGACTGTTGGCACAGCTCATTCGCGTTTGGACATGCCACCTAGTGAGAACGTCGGAAACTAACAGCGTTAAAAGGAAATAAAACTTTAAGACCTACTGCATTCAGTGGTGCATAAAACATTTCAGTAAGATAATTTCACTTTTCACAATTGAAGATTATTTTTGTCTATCTAATTTATAGACATCCTTTGCTACACATTTCTAAGTGTGCTGAAGCCGAAAGAAATGCCCACGAACCAATCTGTGTTGAATTAATTATGTTCCTATCTATTGGACTGAGGAAACGAGGTTGTTGGAATCTATGTTCTCTAGAAATTAGTGAACATAATCCCACTGAATACGAAAAGGAAATTTGTTCAGCCACTGGTTCAAATGGTTCAAATGGCTCTGAGCATTATGGGACCTAACATCTGTGGTCATCAGTCCCCTAGAACTTAGAACTACTTAAACCTAACTAACCTAAGGACATCACACACATCAATGCCCGAGGCAGGATTCGAACCTGCGACCGTAGCGGTCACGCGGTTCCAGACTGAAACGCCTAGAACCGCACGGCCAAACGGGCCGGCCAGCCACTGGTTATGCTGGACCTACACTGCTACTAAATAATTGAACATGGCACACATGGTGTACACTACAGATGGTTAGAACTACCAATGAACACCAGTTTTGTAACATCCCCCTGTTTGACCACGTCAGTATCTCACAGAACCAATTAGGATAGTTGCGGATAGATAAATCGCGTAACTGTCACGAATCCATCGAGCAGTTTTTCGGCTCATGGAGTGGTTATCGAAATAAGTCTTCGTTACATTTTTCTTTTGACCGTTACACTACAACGAATGCTAAGGGGTCGCACTAGAGGGCGCAGCAGCCCCCGCCGGCTGGGAATACGAGCGCCGAGTCCGCGGTCTCGCTCTCTCTCACAAGGGAACCTCCCCATCGCATCCCCCTCAGATTTAGTTATAAGTTGGCACAGTGGATAGGCCTTGAAAAACTGAACACAGACCAATCGAGAAAACAGGAAGAAGTTGTGTGGAACTATGAAAAAATAAGCAAAATATACAAACTGAGTAGTCCATGCGCAACAGAGGTAACATCAAGAATAGTGTGAGCTCAGGAGCGCCGTGGTCCCGTGGTTAGCGAGAGCAGCTGCGGAGTGAGGTCCTTGGTTCAAGTCTTTCCTGGTGTGAAAAATTTATTTTTTTATTTTCACACAATTATTATCTGTCCGTTCGTCCATCCGTTGCGAGGTAACTGCGCCGTAGTATGGGGACGCTACACCTAAACAAACATCGAAACACACTTTTTTTGGAGTGATTATCACATCCACAAGAAAACCTAAATCGGGCAAGGTAGGAGAATCTTTTTGCCCATTCACCAAGTGTACAAGTTATGTGGGTCGACAACATATTCCTGTCATGTGACGCACATGCCGTCACCAGTGTCGTATAGAATATATCAGACGTGTTTTCCTGTGGAGGAATCGGTTGACCTATGACCTTGAGATCAAATGTTTTCGGTTGGTTGGTTGGTTTTGGGAAGGAGACCAGACAGCGCGGTCATCGGTCTCATCAGATTAGGGAAGGATGGGGAAGGAAGTCGGCCGTGCCCTTTCAGAGGAACCATCCCGGCATTTGCCTGGAGTGATTTAGGGAAATCACGGAAAACCTAAATCAGGATGGCCGGACGCGGGATTGAACCGTCGTCCTCCCGAATGCGAGTCCAGTGTGCTAACCACTGCGCCACCTCGCTCGGTAAATGTTTTCGGTTCCCATTGGAGAGGCACGTCCTTTCGTCTGCCTACTAATCGCACGGTTTTGCGGTGCGGTCGCAAAACGCAGACACTAAACTTATTACAGTGAACAGAGACGTCAGTGAACGAACGGACAGATCATAACTTTACGAAAATAAACTTTTCACTCGAGGGAAGACTTGAACCAAGGACCTCTCGTTCCGCAGTTGCCCACACTAACCATGGGACCACGGCGCTCCTGAGCTTACATTAGCCTTTATGTTGCATATCTTTCGCATGGACTACTCAGTTTGTATATTTTGCTTATTTTTTCATAGTTCCACACAACTTCTTCCTCTTTTCTCGATTGATCTGTGTTCAGTTTTTCAAGGCCTATCCACTGTGCCAACTTATAACTAATTCTGAGGGGGGTGCGATGGGGAGGTTCCCTTGTCAGTGTATGTTCCACGGAGCGGCTTGAACTCTAACTAGCCTCCGTGGTTCAGGCAGTGGCTCTGAGAGTGAGTAGTGTCTACCTTGTGTCTGGAGGCGATGACTGACGTTTTTCGTCCACTTGAGGCACCGCTGAAAGAAAACACACATGGGGCACTGCAGGTGACGAGACTCCAGGCCGAACATGTCGTCTCAAGAATCAGGCTAGTCACAGACTGACGGAAGATGCCTGTGGTATGCTAGCTGTTGCTCCAAACGTCTCTGTCGAGTGCCTTGTGTGACCTCAGCAAACCATTGTTTAAAGTTTCAAGAATCATCGATCTGCCCGGTTACTGCAGGACAGTTGCTGTCTTTGATGTTTTTTGTGACTGTTATAGGCCCTCCTCACACAAATAAAGTAGAAAGTTTTTTTTTAATAATTTGATATACCCTGGGGATATATCATTGTCTAGTGTTACTAGGATTCAAAACGTTTTGGCTCAAGGGTTACGGTTCCTTTTTTGCATGGTGGTATTACAGTTGCTGTGAGTTTATTTATCGATTGCCATTTTTATTTGTTTTTTAGTGTTCTGTTTGTGTTTACATACTGTTGTCATTTTGTCAATTGGAGACTGGAGCTTTGGACGCTAGAAAACGGAGTGCCAAGTAGAGAAATCGGAACATTTCAGACATATTCTTCTGTTTCAGATCATTGGGGTGGTGACAGCAGCAGAGAACAAGAAATATTTTCGTCTTGAATGGGACAATGCCATTGAACAGATCACCGCAGGAAAATGGTTTTCTCGCTTTAACGAGGGTCATTTTGGCATTAGTGACTCTCCAAGTTCAGGAAGACCTTAGGGATTTGATGAAGATCGTCAACACATTAATTCACAATGATTCACGTCTGTGTAATCGAGAAACTGCCAGATGTGATGAACTATGATCATTCCACCATCGTGCAATATTTCCATACAGTGGGGAAGATTCAAAAATCGGGTGTATGGGCACCGCATGCTCTAAGTCAAAACCACAAAAATCAGCGGGTGGCAATACTTGCATCTCTGCTTGCTCGTCATCAAATGGATTGTGAATAACATCGATCATGTCCAAAAAATGTTCAAATGTGTGTGAAATCTTATGGGACTTAACTGCTGAGGTCATCAGTCCCTAAGCTTACACGCTACTTATCCTAAATTATCCTAAGAACAAACACACTCACACACCCATGCCCAAGGGAGGACTCGAACCTCCGCCGGGACCAACCGCACGGTCTATGACTGCAGCGCCTCAGACCACTCGGCTAGTCCCACGCGGCAACATCGATCATTCCTGTCCTGTATAGTTACTGGTGACGATAAACGGTGTCTTTATTCTAACGCGTCCGCAGCTCGTGGTGTTGCGGTAGCGTTCTCGCTTCCCGCGCACAGGGTCCCGGGTTCGATTCCCGGCGGGTCAGGGATTTTCCCTGGCTCGAGATGACTGGGTGTCGTTGTGTCGTCTTCATCATCATCGTTCATCTCCATTACGGTAGGAGGAAGGTAATGGCAAACCACCTCCGCAAGGACCTTGCCTAGTCGGCGAAGCGAGTCTCCTGCATCGTTCCCTGCGCTCCTTGGGGTATGGGACCTCATCATTATTCTAACGTAAGGAAAAAAGGGACTAGTTGAAACCAAACAAAGCAGCAACTCCCACTACAAAGACCTGCGTGGATCAACAAAAGGTAATGTCATACATCACTACGCATTGCCTCCTGATGTGACGTTTATTGTCAACAAGCGAGAGTTCTTGCACACGCTATCCGAACACAACGACCAGGAAGATTGCTTGAAGTGATGCTACCCCACGATAACATCCAAACGCATAAGGGCTCAACTGACAAAAAGCACTATACTGGAGTTGGGTTGGGAAGTCATTCCGCGTCCACCTTATCCAGCTGATCTTGAGCCCTCAGATTTTTCACCTTTCCCACTCTCTATCGAATAACCTTCACGGAATTTCGTTTATGGATGAAAATGCGCTCCGAACAGGCTCCGGCGAGTTCTTCGCCTCCAAACCATGTGATTTCTACGGTCTGGCTATCGAAAAGTTGCGTTGGCAGACTGTTGTAAATAGTGAAGGAGAATATGTTATTGATGAATAACGCCTCTGTTATGTTTATCGGTTGCGTTTATTAAACGTGGAAAACTGCTCCGAACTTATGCACCAACTCAGTATGAGGTTTCCAAGCGCTTTGCTAATTTAATGCATTCCATAACTGGTGACTAATGCCAGCTGCTTACTGTGTGTTGTATGAGTTAATGCACAATCTTTGTAAATTTATTTTGGTGCAGCCGGAGCACGTAATGTATTCGTAGGTGTTTGTGACTCAAGTGTCACAGAAATAAATTTTTTTAGAATATATCGTTTTTGTGTAACACTGGCCGCAAATAATTTTTTTGGGCCAAATATGTTTCTTGGGTTCGGCCCTTCCACCCTCAGCTTCTCGTTCACCTTTCACCTATGACCACCTCCTCAGTTTCCCCTCAGACCCTCGCGTCGCTGGTCGTGTGCCTATGTGCCTATCATCTTATCATAATCGCAACACATGGCCTCGTTCGTCTAGTGTCTTAACTTTCGTGGTGGTCACCCGCTGTGAGTCATCTAGTTGCAGTTTTTATGCTAGTCACAGCTACTGCTTAAGTCACGGACTTTAGAAATGATATAGCGCTTTCGATCACAGACCCATAGAAGCGCTGCTGCACTTACCTGGTGATACAAGTTATCAGTTAGGAAACAATAGAGCTCAGAATCAAGGAAGATCCCTAAAGGGGTAAGGAAATGGAAGTAGTTGCAGTGACAGTGAGGTTCTCTCAGTTTACTGTTTTATTGCTTCACCATTGATTCAGCCCAACTCATTGTCATTATTTCTTTGTGTTTCTCTGACTGTCATTGTCTCCTGTCTCACAGCCATAGACTTCTTCCTTCCTACTACTATTGTCTCCTCTCACTCTGTGTCTACCTCTTGTTCTCTGTTACTGTTACTATATCATTCCTTCCTCCATACTGTTGCTACCTCTTCTCACTATCTCTCCCTTTCTCGTTGTCATTGTCATATAATCTGCCTCTCATTAACAGTGGCTCTCATACACTTCCACTTTTTCTTTCTCTAACCTCCTCCCCCCCCCTCCCCCCGCCCGTCCAGGCACTGTCTCCTTCACTCTTTTCCTAGCACTGTTCTGTCACTGCCAACTACGTTCGACTGCCACTTTTGCCACTTTGTTCCTCTCTTTCTCTCAACTGTCATTGTCTCTATGTCTACAACAGAAACACTGTTTACTATCTTCCAGGATTTATTACTTTTCCGTCCCTTTGCCACTGCTAATGTATTCTTCTCTCTCAGCATGAAAAAGGGCTAAATCACGTTTTTGCCTCTCACCGGAATTTACATACGTATTCTACTGATACAAGTAGGGTAGCTTTGAACCTCTGTGTCTCCGAAACGGATAAGGATGTGAAGAAAATTCTCAAGTCTGTTTGAGATCAGGATCTTATGAATGAATGCATTAAAATCTCACAGTCGTTTGCTGTGCGTAGCCGTTTCGGAAATCGCGGCTGGGCTTCCTACCGAAAACACAAGTTTTTAGGGGTACTTTTCGACAGCACATAAAGATTTTTTTAAAACGAGGAGATGGCTCTTCTAGATACACATACCAGTAATATTTGATCAATTTGCTATGGTTATTTGTTATTTAGATTTTGCCTCATACCGGATTTTACATGTAGAAGCAGCGTACCTCTGTATCTTGGAAACGGAAAATTTCAGTCATCTGTTGTGCATAGCTGCCTTGAAAACCTCTTCTGGGTTTTGGTCCACTGGTGACAGCGAAAACACAGTAAAAAAACCTTTTTTTGGGTTTTCCGAGGAGCCGCCCACGAACTACGGTAATGGTGCTTCCATAAGTCGAATCAAACACGCCGTACACCACATCAGGGGCAAAAAGAACCAACCGTCTTGCTCCATTTGTCAAACAATGCTTTGACTCTGTACTGTACGGCAGTGACACTAATACAAGGGTCACTCCAAAACAAAGGCACACTATTTTTGTAAAAATGCAGCTTTCATTCTGCATGTGTGAAATTTTTACAGTGTGTAGATATCACCTTCCCGCTTGTTTTCAAACTTAGTTCAACCTGTTCCCGTGAGTGGCGCCGTCACAGCATGTCTTCAAGATGGCTGCTACACTTGACGTTCGTCAGAAGCAACGTACTGTCATAGAAGTCCTGGGCTGTGAAAACGAGACAGTAGGAAACATCTACAAGAGTTTGAAAAAGGTGTATTTCTGATGCTGCTGTCAATCGCAGTACAGTTTGTCGGTGGGCAAGCAGGTTACGTGATGAAAGCGGGCACGGCTATTTTGAGGATTGCCCTCGCAGCGGCAGGCCTCGTACTGCACACACTCCAGACAATCTGCAGAGAGTTAACGAATTGGTGACTGCTGACAGACGCATCACAGTGAACGAATTGTCACGCTACATTGCGATAGGAGAAGGAAGTGTTTGCAGAATACTGAAAGTGTTGGCGTTAAAAAAGGTTTGTGCCAGGTGGGTTCCCAGGATGTTGACAGTGGCTCACAAAGAAACGAGAAAAACGGTTTGCAGCGAACTTTTGTAACATTATGAGAATGGTGGAGATGAATTTCTTGGAAGAATTGTGACAGGTGATGAAACATGGCTCCATCATTTTTCACCAGAGACGAAGAGGCAATCAATGGAGAGGCATCATGGGAATTCACCCAAGAAAAAAAATTCAAAACTACACCTTCTGCTGGAAAAGTTATGGCTATGGTGTTTTTCGATTCCGAAGGACTCTTGCTTGTGGACATCATGCAAAGTGGAACCACCATAAATTCTGATGCATATGTGATGACACTGAAGAAACTTCAAGCTCGACTGATTCCTGTTCGACCACATCGGCAAAAGCAGGATGTTTTGCTGTTGCACGACCACATGTCAGTCAAAAAACCATAGAAGCGATCACAAAACTCGGATGGACAACACTGAAACACCCGCCTTATAGTCCTCACCTGGCTCCATGTGACTATCGTCTCTTTGGGAAACTGAAAGACTCTCTTCGTGGAACAAGGTTTGAAAATGATGACTCCCTTGTGCACGCTGCCAAATAGTGGCTCCAACAGGTTGGTCCAGAATTTTACACTGCGGGTATACTGGTGCTGGTTCCAAGATGGCGTAAGGCAGTTTAGAGGGATGGAAATTATGTGAAGAAATGAAACTATTGTTCTTAAAGGATGTAAAAACTGTAAAACTTTCAAACATGTAGAATAAAAGACGGATTAAAAAAAATAGTGTGCATTTCTTTTGGAGTACCCTCGTAATAAGATGATCCTTCTGTTGGGTATATAAATGGTCCCTAGCACAATGGCTACGCAAAACAATTGATATTACTTCTTTATCATCAAAAGAACCCGAGGTATGAGCATCGGGAAGTCCCGTTTTTATGCGCAGTGTTTTGGAACATGCTGTCGCATGGATACCGATTAAATCTATTTGCAATATGTTGTTAGTTATTCAGTTACAGAATTTTATGTTGAGTAAAAGCTACATGTTTATACAGCATGTACAGCATTAAGTCATGTTTCGGCGGTCGTGTACCATGTCGTACCTTGCAAGAGAAGGTCTTTTACCATGGAACTTGTGATACTGACAAATGAACAGTGTTTCTTTAATGTCTTAACAATGGAAATTTGTATTGGTTTCCAGTAGCTTCTATTTCAAAATATATTGCACTTATAACTGGCTTTGATGATACTTCAGCTTAATTTTATTTCACTTACAGATTATTGGTGTGTAGCAGAGCAATAAAGTAACAAATAGACTAGTAAATAGAGTACTAACAATATTTTCTCGACTGCAACGCTTTCAAGTTTAAATAGAATATTTGCCCCTATGTACATGACCATGTTGTCACTTGGGACATGTTCTCGCACTTGAAAAACCTTAATGGTCTGGAGTAAGCTTCGCAATATCAGAAAAACGGAATAATAAAGTATGTTGAACTTCTGTTACAGTCTACCTAGAGGTGAAAGTGTGGAAAGTGTACCGAGAAATCCCACTTTCCCCTACCTTGCTTCATTCAACGAATTACTAAAACATTTCCCTTTTTATGTTCATAACTTTCTCTTAAAAAGTACCAATAATGGCCATTCTTCGAGCCAATTGGTAAAGAAAATACTCACTTCTTTCTTTTATGCTTTTTCTATTTCGTTTTTTAGTCTGTCATATCTTATTATTTTTTTCTCTCTTTATTGTCTTCGTTCTATCAGTTCCCCATGCTTATCTCTTCCACTATTTTCTCTCTGGCCTACAACGTAACTACGTCTGACAGTGTAAATCTGTCAGCCTGTTATTCCTGGCTCTATTCTGCAATTACCAGCAAAAATGAAATGAGGCTCTCTTTTGCTATAGTAATTAAAGCTTTTACTATTTCTACTGTAACTGTTTCTATGTTATAGATTCCATAGTAAATGTAAAGCTTCTTATAACAAGCTCGTTATAATGGATGGAACAGTAAAATATCAAGAACTCGTGGTTAGATGTAAGAGAGAAACTTGTGATCCTTATCTTGGCAGGGTAAGCACATCAATAAATAAATGAAAACAGTTGCAATGCCTATGATTTTGTGTCTATGAGAAGTATTTGAAATTTCTCACAGGTTGTCGGAAACATTTCTCTTGACACATCCCTTCCCAGTACATACAAGGTGTTTCCGTAAGAACGTGCAAAAATGTAACAGGACATAGAAACAATTTGAGGTAGGGAACATGGCGTCGGAGAAGCCAACTTAAGGAGATATGGAAGTAAACTGGTCTATCGCTTTGTCTACTATTACTGTTTTCCAGCTTTTTGACAACTAACCAGCGTACAAGTTCACATGTACTGTGGTGCTTATTTAGATATACTTCCTTTGTTTCCTTCAAGGAAAGAACGAAGACGAGCCTGATTACCAGGAAGTCTTGATGCAGATTTTGTTTACTTCACGTGTCTCTGTTGTAGTGTATTTACATTGTCACATGACAGAACGTGCTATGAATCAACGACATACCCTTTCGTTACTAAGTGCTATTCCGAGACGTATAGTACAGTACCACGGAGCAGTACCGGTACGGTATTTCTGCGTGGATTGGAAGGAGAGGTCCCATTCCATGACCTGCGAGGTCACTTGACCTGACGGAGAACAAGTAAAAGTTCCCTTTAAACTGAAAATTTTCGTCAGAGGTCTAGCCGACGTATCCAAATCAGCGAGGTTGTACAAATACCTAAATTCTATAAAAGACGTACGTCATCTCATGGCTTCTTCTGGGATATGCAAAATGCCCTTCAAAATAAGTTGTCACTTAAAGGAGCTCCGATGCCCTATTCAAGCTACGCGAGAAAAGTTATAGTTAAGATACCTGAAACAAACCATTAGTAAAAGAACATACAAAATACGAAAATTTTTCGATCGGATCCAATAGTTGCTACTCTATAGTGTGATTGAGACGAAGGAAATTATAAATAATACTAACTCATCCGCCGAATGAGCTCCAAGATACACTTCGCCTCGACTTTGAGAATTTCCACAGGTCTCGGATCAGGACACATTATCGTTCCACACTTGTGGATATACATATCAGTTGTTCAAATTTGTCAGTAAAGTGTTGTCTTGCATTTTACCTTTACGTTTAGTCTTTTGTCTCTGTATTAAGTAGATATGGCTTCAGAGTTAAAATCTTTGAGATCACAACAAGGTAATCTGCAACTCATTTACCCACCCATAGCTACAAAAGCTTCTGACACACTTCGCATTAATAACAGCGATCATTATCAACTGCAGTTTCATAGAATTCTCTATCTTTTTCCTCGGCGTTTCATTATTCCCTACTCAAATTTAGCCGTCCCCTTCGTCTTACTTTTTTCCCTTGGTTAGATCTGATATTAAATCGCCGTGTGTTAACCTCCTTCTCTTCATTTCTCTCGACTTTACATCTCACTGGAAAAGTCTTTCTGTATTTGATCGCAAAGGCGGGGCATCACAGAATAAAGATGAGGTAGTATTTCATGCAGATAAGCTTTCCCTCTACTTTAAGTTATAATATATAACCCGAAACGACCATTCCCCGTTCCTTCGGCCTGAAGTGAAATCCCATATTGAAGGAGAGGTAGGCTGAATCCACTCCACTTTCAGGCGCTTAACAGTGTCTGTTTTTCAAGTTTCTCATTCGCGACAGTTAACGTGTCACTGAAATAAGAAGATTCGGGTAAATGCTCTGGGACACGCGGGAAAGGGATATGTCACTTCGATATGTAACTGAATGCTCCTCTGCTTGAAGTGACCCATAAAGTAAGCGAAAAATACAACTTATTTAATGACATAATATAAAGGCTCGGAAAACCTACAATTTTTAGTATTTCATATAATTACTGAACGTATTTTACAATTTAAAATGCTCACATAATCTACTCTTTAAGAGCTAGCTCTTGTTACAGGTTTAGCTGAATAAGTCACGCACTACAGTTAAGATTTGTGTCTATATCCTGAGGCAGCGGAACTTACGGTGCGCAAATTACCCAGACCGACCAAAGTTTGATTGTGAGAACACTTGTCCACTGCCAATAAACTTTAAACACAATTTCAAACATTTTCTCACTCATCCTTGCGTACAAGCTTAACATCAACCGTTTAACACATTACCTCATTTGTAAAGTAATGAGATATTTGAACCTGTTTAATTCATGGGTATAGGATTCTTTAAACAATAGCTGGACGGAGAGGGGCGGGCGGGGGGGGGGGGGGAATATGAGAGATTTGAAGCTGTTTAATTCATTGGTACAGGATTCTTTAAACAATAGCTGGACGGGGGGGGGGGAGGGGGGGAGGGAATGTTGGAAATTAGGTTGGTGCGTTTTTAATCACTGAAATCCTGAGATTCCAGTATTAAGAATACTTTTTCTCAGGGACACCGACTTATAAGGACAGTGTTCAGTAATAGTGTTCAGCACACTAGACCACTGACACTAAAGTTCCAGAGCCCCTAGAATGGCGAGAAATGGAAATGCTTGTATCACATCGCCCACCATTTATTGTACTTGCAGATTGTTGTACTGTGAAACTACTTGCTGAATTTTCGAGGACATTTCAGATCATACAATTTCTATATGTTTTATAGACAGCATGAAATCATCGTACAGGGAAACGACACTGAATACGTGTCTTGTGCACCTCTTGGGAAGATGCGTGTTCATCTAGTGCAACGAATGTGAAGACCACTTTCGTCAGACGTTTCGTAAAGGAACAATCATGCACAGGGGTCTCATAACGTAGTGAAAGTGTTAAGAGGAGATACGTTACGTAAAATAGTAAATCTTCACTGTAGATTGTGATCCTCTAGGTTGGAAGATGCTCATGTACAACCTACGGAATATGTCGGTATAGCAATTTCATCGCAACTGTTACAGATACCATTTTGGTAAATAAAATGAGATAGATGTCTGCTAAAAGGTGGGAGTTTCTGAAGATGGGACCTGGATAAACTGAAAGATCCAGAGGTTGTAGAGAGTTTCAGGGAGAGCATTAGGGAACGATTGAATGGAATAGGGGAAAGAAATACAGCAGAAGAAAACTGGAAAGCTTTGAGGGATGAAATAGGGAAGGAAGCAGAGGATCAAGTAGGTAAAAAGACGGGGACTAGTAGAAATCCTTAGCTAACAGGAGGTATATTGAATTTAACTGATGAAAGGAGAAAATATAAAAATGCAGTAAATGAAGCAGGCAAAAAGGAATACAAACGTCTCAAAAATGAGATCGACAGGAAGTGCAAAATGGCTAAGCGGGTATGGCTGGAGGACAAATGTACGGATGTAAAGGCATATCTCACTAGGGGTAAGATAGATACTGCCTATAGGAAAATTAAAGAGACCTTTGGAGAAAAGAGAACCACTTTTATGAATATCAAGAGCTCAGATGGAAACCCAGTTCTAAGCAAAGAAGGGAAAGCAGGAAGGTGGAAGGAGTATATCGAGGGTCTATACAAGGGCTATGTACTTGAGGACAATATTATGGAAATGGAAGAGGATGTAGATGAAGAAGAAATGGGAGATATGATATTGCGTGAAGAGTTTGACAGAGCACTGAAAAACCTGGGTCGAAACAAGGCCCCGGGAGTAGACAACATTCCATTAGAACTACTGACAGCCTTGGGAGAGCCAGTCCTGACAAAACTCTACCACCTGGTGAGCAAGATGTATGAGACATGTGAAATACCCTCAGACTTCAAGAAGACTATAATAATTCCAATCCCAAAGAAAGCAGGTGTTGACAGACCTATCAGTATAATAGGTCACGGCTGCAAAATACTAACACGAATTCTTTACAGACGAATGAAAAAACTGGTAGAAGCTGACCTTGGGGAAGATCAGTTTGGATTCCGTAGAAATGTTGGAACACGTGAGGCAATACTGACCCTACGACTTATCTTAGAAGAAAGATTAAGGAAAAGCAAACCTACGTTTCTAGCATTTGTAGACTTAGAGAAAGCTTTTGGCAATGTTGACTGGAATACCCACTTCCAAATTCTTACGGTGGTTGGGGTAAAATACAGGGAGCGAAAGGCTATTTAGAATTTGTACGGAAACCAGATGGCAGTCATAAGAGTCGAGGACCATGAAAGGGAAGCAGTGGTTGGGAAGGGAGTAAGGCAGGGTTGTAGCTTATCCCCAATGTTATTCAATTTGTATATTGAGCAAGCAGTAAAGGAAACAAATGAAAAATTCGGAGTAGGAATTAAAATCCATGGAGAAGAAATAAAGGCTTTGAGGTTCGTCGATCATATTGTAATTCCGTCAGAGACAGCAAAGAACCTGGAAGAGCACTTGAAAGGAATGGAAATTGTCTTGAAAGGAGGATGTAAGATGAACATCAACAAAAACCAAACGAGGATAATGGTTGTAGTCGACAAATCGGGTGATGCTGCGGGAATTAGATTAGGAAATGAGACACTTAAAATAGTAAAGGAGTTTTGCTATTTGGGGAGCCAAATAACTGATGATGGTCGAAGTAGAGAGGATATAAAATGTAGACTGGCAAAGGCAAGGAAAGCGTTTCTAAAGAAGAGAAATTTGTTAACATGGAGTATTGATTTAAGTGTCAGGAAGTCGTTTCTGAAAGTATTTGTAAGGAGTGTAGCCATGTATGGAAGTGAAACATGGACGATAAATAGTTTGGACAAGAAGAGAACAGAAGCATTCGAAATGTGGTGCTACAGAAGAATGCTGAAGATTAGATGGGTAAATCACATAGCTAATGAGAAAGTATTGAATAGAATTGAGGAGAAGAGAAATTTGTGGCACAACTTGACTAGAAGAAGGGATCGGTTGGTAGGACTTGTCCTGAGGTAACAAGGGATCACCAATTCGGTATTGGAGAGCAGCGTGGAGGATAATAATCGTAGATGGAGACCAAGAGATGAATACACTAAGCAGATTCAGAAGGATGTAGGTTGCAGTAGGTACTGGGAGATAAAGAACCATGCAGAAAATAGAGTAGCATGGAGAGCTGCATCAAACCAGTCTCTGGACTGAAGACCACAACAACAACAACAAATGTCTGCCGGTCTAGTGGCTCCAAAAATCTGTTTACGAAAGCGCAGAAATTCAGTCTCAGTTCATTGACTCATTAAGGAATCGGACAGAATGAAACAGAGTTCATAACATCGTAGTTCTTATACCATGACTGAAACGTTGAACAAGAGTTTCGTGAACAGAATTCAAGAAATTTAACAAAATATCGGGCAACAAACAAATGACGTAATACGTTGTTTTAAATTTTCTAGAATGCACACGTCCCATTAACAATACACAAGAAAAAATGGCACATCCTTCAATTTCACGATCCACAACCCAGCTTGATTTTAGTACAGGACTAACCGAGGCGAAATGTGCTTTAAGCGTATGGTAGAAAGTCTACGCTTGTAAATAGGTCAAACACAGAATCCCTTGGTTAACAGTCACGCCCAATAACTCATAGGCTTACTCTTATGCCACAATTTGCTTGTCGAAAACAGGATTGTTATGTACAGACTTGATTACAGAATGAAATGACAATGTACCAGTAACTAACTGCCGTAATGACCGTAATGACCTAGACTTAGAACTAGTTAAACCTAACCAACCTAAGAACATCACACACAACTAGGTCCGAGGCAGGATTCGAACCTGCGACTGTAGCAACAGCGCGGCTCCGGACTGAAGCTCTAGGACCGCTGGGCCACAGCGGCCGGCATTGCCAGGCAGAGAGAGGATATTACAGTGTATGGGGTTTATTACAAGTCTGTTGACGAGGTAACAGGAATTAACAAAATGGCTCAAATGGCTGTGAGCACTATGGTACTTGACCTTAGATGTTATCAGTCCCCTAGAACTTAGAACTACTTAAACCTAACTAACCTAAGGACATCACAAACAACAATGCCCGAGGCAGGATTCGAACCTGCGACCGTAGCGGTCGCGCTGCTCCAGTCTGTAGCGCCTAGAACCGCTCGGCCACTCTGACCGGCAGAAATTACCAGCTCGAAGTATACAGATACTGTTTTAAAAATAACAGATGCAGCGGAAGTGAGAAAACATTTTTTACCTCTTAATCACCATCAGTAATTTTCAGGGTCAAGAAACTAGGGGAAGCTGACGTGTTTTCAGTGCCGGTATTTGTGAATGCGAACATAGCGGGATATATCAAAAATGGTTCAAATGGGTCTGAGCACTATAGGACTTAACTTCTGAGGTCCCCTAGAACTTAGAACTACTTAAACCTAACTAACCTAAGGACATCACACACATCCATGCCCGAGGCAGGATTCGAATCTGCGACCGTAGCGGTCGCGCGGTTCCAGACGGTAGCGCCTAGAACCGCTCGGCCACCAAGCGGGATATATCAAGACAAAGAAGGTATCAGGAAAACGTGAAGGTGACCTCCCTCCCTCCCTCCCTCCCTCCCTCCCCACTCATCGCGTCATCCAGGTCAACAGGTCAGTGCCTGCGGTGGCTGTGTGAATTCCTGGGAAACAAGGTATGCAGAATACTGTTTCCGATGCGTTCTAGTGAAAGTTATCAACAAGCATAGAAGTATCTTGACCTCCGCTTCTAAGGCCCTTTCCTATCAAAAGTTTATAGCTGATGATGAGAACTAATAAGTTTCCCTAAACTGTCTCTTTTGTTATGGGGTAATATCGTAACAAATAATCATAACTCAGGATGTTTCGTTTCGACCTGAAGTGACTGCACCTTCCATACAGCACCGTCGTTAAATAACAGTAAAGGATGAAAGTTCTTTAAGTTTTCAGTTCTGAAATGTTGCAGTTAGCATTTATTTTTAGTTAATACCTCAGTGAAATACCACGCGAAGAAATTCGTGTCAGAATCGAGAAATAATAGAATCACATACTGTAGCCGTTTCTAGACCCATACACACCAATAATAATTGTGTCAGACAAAAGAGACGAAGAAAATATCTCTTCTCTATCGTTCATGATATAGGAAGTAGGTTGCTAGTGTTCGCAATTATCATTTACAAAAGTGAAGCCCACTTCAAACTAGGAACTTTAACGATTGCATAAAAAATTTTCATTGTATTGTCAGAGGTGGAAGCTGTACAGATAACTTCTTTACGAAAGTCTGATTCTGAATTTCCAAGGAATTCGGAAGGGAAAAGAAGAATTTCTTTTTGTGTGCTTGTAAATTTTTGAGACTGTTTGACGCTGTTCGTTATTTCTCTTAGGCCTGTGCGTTTTGAAATAAATTAAAATATCTCACTACGTCAAAGATCAAAGTCTGTATTTCTACTATATATACTAATGTTTAGCAATCGTTGCTGTAATTTCTCTTTTCAGTTATTTAAGTGATTGAGGCACTACAGGACTCTTCGTTACTACCTTTGTATTCCGTCCATTTTAATGTAAGGACAAACCTCCTTGTTACTTGCACTTTTAGGAATAATAATGATGGTATTAAATTTTTATCTATGGTGTCTACTCTTTCAGACATATCCGAAAGAACAGACACAATTTTGATCGCGTAGCCACTATGAATCAAGACATAAAGGAATTAATCACAGGAGCCGCCAGTAGGTACTGATTTAAATCAACGGGAAAAGGTGAAAATTTGTGTCGGACCAGTATTCGAACACATGTCTCTTGCTTAAAAAGACAAACGCACTACCGGCTGCGTCATCTGGACACAGTGGTTATCGCAAGTGCACGAACTGCCCTACCACGACTCCCGTCCGACCCAAATTCTCAACTTACCCACACACTACTGGTGTAGTGCCGCTTGCACATTAAGTTCACCTAAGCTTCATTTTTGGTACACATTTTATTAAAATCCCCTTACTAATGATGTATCACCGAGCGAGGTGGTGCAGTGGTTAGCAAACTGGACTCGAATTCGGGAGGACGACGGTTGAAACCAGCTTCCTGCCATTCCGATTTAGGTTTCCTGTGATTTCCCTAAATTGCTTCAGGCAAATGCTGGGATGGTTCCTTTGAAAGGGCACGACCGATTTCCTTCCCTCATCCGATGGGACCGACGATCTCGCAGTCTGGTCCACTTTCCAAATGAACCAACCAACCAATTACGTATTCAGAACCGGTTAATCTTTCTTTAAATACAATGGGAAGCGATTGGTTTCGTGACGTGTCGAATTCGCGCCATCAGCGACACATCATATGCATATTTCTGTTCTCAACAACAATGTTGCAATCTAATTTTCTTATTGCGAAGTCCAGTTACTGTTTTTGTGTTATTCAAATTGTATGGGTGCATTATACCTCATATTATGACGGTACACCAAGCTTTTTTGTTCCTCAATGACGACTCTGTATCTGATCCTATGAGAACCACAAAAGATGCTAGTAAAGGAGTCGTCTTTGCCCAAGTAGGAGTTGAAATTCTATTTAATAGTGATATTCTAATTATTTACGTTTTTTAATGTGCTCCTACTGTGGTCACTGTGACGTACTCTACTCCACTTCCGAACAATTATTTATAATTTTTATTCGTAATACTGAGCTTAATATTTTGCTCCTCCCTTCTTGTCAGTTGTAAATGACAGTAATATGAGTTATAAGAAAGAAATGCATAACGTATAATGGTGTATTTAGAGTAATTCTGAAACCGCTCAACTTATCGACATCCGTCCAGAATCTACCCAGCCAAGTAAAATAATCTTTGACCTTTTAATTGCGAAGACAACACTTTCCCATCTCTACATACTCGTATTTTACTCTTTTTAAATAGAAAACACCATAACTCTCTCTCAGAAACTCATCCACTGATTGCCGTTGTTCTCTAAGCAAATATATCAGCTCTATCTAAATTCTCCGAGCTGTAACAATACACTGAATAAATTTAGAAAGCCGGACTGATTGAAAAATTTCATCCCTAGTTATTGTGGGAATCTCTTCCACAGTACTCCAATCGTGCGGGCTTGCCATTTGTCGTCAAACTGCCATGTTTAACACTGGTTTCCTGACCGCAACTCCATAATTAGAACCAGCTGGGGGTGCGATTGATGATTTCGACGCTTATCGACAACATGAATACCTTTCAGGCACTTTGGACGATTGAGTTATACCTACTCGTCAGTTCTTTCGGAAGTCAAGTAATACTGTAGTTTCATTTCGTCCAACACTTTACCTAACGGATACTCCATTACGTTTTCTTGTCCTTCTTCTCCAGTTTCTTATGCTCGCTTCACTTATCATTTCTGTCTTGAAAATAGTTGTCCTTAGACATTTCATCTGAATTATACGCGAAATATGTTGTAGGAAGGCGTTTGCCCTTTACGACGGAACTCAGGATTTCGCACTTTAACCAGTAAAATTCCATGAAACTGAAATGGAGAATCTGTGCATTTTCCTCTCCGTTCAGTAAATCGCTATAACAAGATGATACTCTGTATGAAAGTATACGATTAGAATTCTGGTAGAAATTTCACGCCAAGTAGAAGAGAATAAAGTGGAGTACCACATCTTACATACAAATTACTCGTTAAACTTCTATGTAGAGATAGTATATATGTACGAGGGCTGTCCAGAAAGTACGTTACGATTGATCGCGAAATGAAAATCACAGTGAAAATCAGAAATGTTTTATTTGTAACAGTTAGCTACACCTTTCAGCTACTTCTCTACGTAGTCGCCGTTCTGACTCAGACATTCGTCGTAGCGTTGTACCAACTTTCTAATACCCTCATCATAGAAGGCAGCCGCCAGTGCTTTCCGCCAATTCTCTACGCTGGCCTTAAGCTCGTTGTCTGTGCCAAAATGTTGTCTTCATAGCCAGCGGTTCGTTTGAGCAGAGATGAAACTCAGTGGGAGACAATTACGGGCTGTATTGTGGGTAACCGAACATTTCCATTTGAAACGATGCAGGAACATCTTCATTGCCCCTGCAAAATGAGGCTGAGAATTGTCTTGAAGAAGAAACCGCACGATAGTTATGTAATGTTGGTTGCATAGCTTCAGGGGAAAATTCTCACCAGGCCCTCGTACTTGCCGGGAGACACTATTTTCTATAACACTTTACGCGCTCACTAAGAGCTCAGGAATAAAAAGAGCGACATAATTCTACCTAGAGTCATACTAGAGACACTGCCCAACACATATTTGCAAAGCTTTATCGGATTTTCATAGTCGTCTCCATTTCGCGACCGATCGTAACTTACTTTCTGGACAGCCCTTGTATATCTTGTACATTCCAATGAAGAAGAAGAAAGCTTGTTAACCGTTTTGGTGTATTAATGTTTATTAATTAAATAAATTCAATGTAAAATTGAAAGATATTTACATTGTTATTACCGTAATGTATTTTCAGTCTGTAGCCGATTACGCTAACTTGTAACGTCCTGCCAGGTTACATTGTGTGCTAAACAGGGATTCGAACCTGGGACCCTTGCCTTTCGTAGGCAAGTGTTTCACTGATTGAGCTACCCAACCATGATTCACGACCTGCCCTCACTCTCGCCCTGCACATCGTCACGCACCTTCTAAGCTTCGCAGAAGTTCTCCTGCATACCCTGCGAGACTAACACTGCTGGAAGAAAATGTATTGTGGGGACCTGGCTTGGCCACAGCCTGCAGATTGTTTCCGTAAGAAATTTTCACTCTTCAGCGAAGTCTACGCTAATCTGAAACTTTGAAATTAGTTAGTCCATTATGGACTCACCCTTCCCATTTCTTTAATTCGATTTGCGCATCTGAGACATTCTTGTACCCATTAAATATATTGATGCTGATAATGAGTTGCCTCGGTGATTGCAAACTATTAAGCTGCCAGTTCTCATTCAGAGATTTTTTACACACTGGGCAGCTACTGAAAATTGAACTTTTCTGTAGCTGCGGGTCTTTGTCAGACAATCAGTAGAGGAAAAGGCAGATGAGTTTTGGTGCCTCCAGTGGGCCGTTTGCGATTCTAAGAGAAGTGTCACCAAGGATCCTTGGGTCAATTGCAAGGCAGGTAGCTCCTCGTCTGTTTTCTTAAGGCCGAGCATCCGAACGGTATCAGTTGCAAACTTTTTCTCTGTATGCGGTGGACAGCACAGCATGACAATCCAGCCACTCCACCTTAAAATACCGGTATAATTGTTCGTGACGAAAACTTGGCCCTGAGGAGAATATTACTTGTTTCTACAACTCAAAGGTATTCGGTCGGAGTGTCTCTCTACTGAATTTTATTTGCTATTGCTGGCATTCTTCCTAGAATGCAGGAGAGTGGGATGCCACTTGCAGTTAAATATCTCCGTCTTTTTCGTGGAAAAGACCTCCATTGGCTGCTCCTAGAAATACTAACAGGTAGTGGGAGACGTCGTACATCTTCCTAAGAATTACAAATGCGGGAGAACTGTGGAGTGAGTGAAATGAAAATATGTTTGAAGAGTGAGACTTTTCCAGCAGGGGACAGATTCTGTGAACTTCTGGGAGTGCAGAGAGAGAAAGCTATGAGAGGACACTCTGGTTCGACAGCTCTGGGAGAGCACTTTGGTCAGCTGTGCAGAAACATATGGGCTCTACATCAGCGCCAGAGCAGTGTTCTCTACGTTCTGTAACTCTAGTCGGAGCAAAGTGTTATCCTCCAGATGAAGTCATTAGAATCTGCAGCAAGGCGACCAAGACTGAGAGTCATCAGCTCTTGGGTAGATGTGTGGTTTGGACTAAATGACATTCGAGGATCTTGATAGATTACACATTCCTAGGCTTATTAGGAACCAGTCGATATGGTAGTTACTTGTGACATCAGTCGGGGGAGCCCCTGTATGAGCCCCGTGATCGCATCTTTTCATCAATCAATTTTAAGATGACAACTAGTCTCTTCTTTCGTATTCCCTGTGGTCTTTGTTAGGTGAGTTAATTATTAGTTTAGACTGATTGTTGTCCATAAAGATTGCTTGTGTCATTTGGTTGTCGTACTATCACTCTCGATATTATTTTGTCTGAAATTTCGTGTTACGTGTCTGACGCAGAGATTTTGTAATAAAATGGGAACAATTCGTAACGATATCCTATTTCAGTAGACTGGTGAACTTCCTTTTGTTGAGATTATTAACGTTTTTGAAAGAATCAACACCCAGGACTTTTTTGTCAGGGCAATTTGTATTTCTGTTCACTTATGTACATCCTCATAACTTTGGGCCTTTTAGCAAAATATTTCCTTTTCCTTCTGCTACCAGACATGGGACAGGTTATGCCAAAGTCGTACATACAAAGTATCCACACTTTAGAAACTGACGTATATGTACCTACTGATGGAGGTGTAGTTCTCCAAAATTTGTCGTGGAAGTACGTTACCATAATAAATGTTACTGGACTGGCTGCCGGCCGGTGTGGCCGAGCGGTTCTGTGGGCTTCAATCTGGAACCACGCGACCGCTACGGTCGTAGGTTCGAATGCTGCCTCGGGCATGGATGTATGTGCTGTCCTTAGGTTACTTAGGTTTAAGTAGTTCTAAGTTCTAGGGGACTGATGACCTCAGATGTTAAGTCCCACAGTACTTAGAGCCATTTGAACCATTTGAACCATTTGAACTGGACTGGTTGCAGTAATTTGTATTTCAGGAAGCGTGCAGTGATTCGTGTAGATTCTGTTGGTATGGGCTTCTTGCACTTATTATAATACTTTAACATCTGTGATTCATATAATTGAATGCATTTAGTAGAAATCGACTCTCCTCGGCTGTGTGAACGCACTATGTAGCCACCGATTTAAAAGACACTCTGCGAAAGAGCCTAACACACTTGTGAAACAGTCTGTAGTCACTTCTTGTAACTTATGCGGGAAAGAGATTGGAGACTGGCCCTTCAGTTTGTCGCGAGACTTAAGTCTTTATAGTTTTATAATTTACTTGGAGCAACATCCTAAAGCTGTTAAGTAGTTGAAATAAGGTATTGCAAACCACCAGCTGTACCAATACAACTTTATTCCTCTAGATATATCAAGTTTGACATCTTGATCTTCTGACATAAGCTGCTGTAATTATTAGCAAATATTGTGTGACGGACGCCAGTTTACAGTTGGGTGCCATTGTACTGATACGTATGTGTGAATCATCGGAGTCCAGTTTTCCTTCCAGTGACGATGGTTTTGTGAAACTAACCTAAGAGAGGAAAAAAGTTGTGTTGGTACAGCTGGTGGTTTGCAATGCGTTGTTTTTACAGTTCGTCTGGCAGCCGTTAATAGAGTGGACACGTCCCAAACCGTCTGTGTGTGTGGCCAAATTATAGGCGCAGTACGAATGCGACAACCCATCTTCGAAGAGCAGAAGGCAAAAAATTAAATAAATGAATAAAAATAAAAGCGGCAGTTGTCTATCGCAAGAATCACTACTCGAGTTGCTTTCAGAAGCAACTGCACCAATAATATATGAATAACAATGACCAGCTATAAGAAAATGACACAGGTTTATTAGACGTCACTAGAGCTCATTAATTCAGTTCATGCCAACTACAACTGAGAAGTTATGTCAACGAGAACCGTATCTTAGCTAACATGTACTCATAGTCAGTCACCTTTATGTGTATGTCCGTTTGCTTCCGCCACTGGACGATTAACAAAAGATTGACAGGGAGCTGAGAAACCATGATTAGACGGTTGAAGCAAGTAAAAAGTCATTTGAAAGAATGAACCTCAGTTTTCACTGAATTTTGGGACGTCTCATCAATGCAAACTTCAGCTTCATCTACTGTTCAAGAGAGAGGCTATACTTTGAGACTTGGACTGCTATTGAAGTTACAATCCGTAATTTTTACAAAGGGATCTGGAGCACCGGATCCTGAGGTACACTTTCGTCGACTTGTTTTGACTCTCTACTGCCCACAGCATTCCCCAACGGTGGACAGTTTTATTTCCGGAAACCCTTAATTTTTTTTGACTTCTTTGCTTTAACGTCAGAAGGTCATAAGTAGAAAGAGGAACACTATATCTTTCCAGCACATTCCTACCGACAAGGTCAAAGAAAAAGGTAACTTCCTGTCAGAAGCAATTTTTGTCCCTGATATTGGGAATAACTAAACTGCAACAATACATGGCAGATTGTACTCTCTAAAGAGAAGTAAAGAAATGGACCGTTCTGGTTTGGTGACATTTCCTGTATTCGATGCACGTTTCCCTTATCGTAAATCCCTCTTTGTGTATTCGTGTCACACGCGAACGTTAATCCATACGTATATTGGAGCTTTTGTTTACCGTGAGTTCAATGGGCAGTTTTGAAATTCAAATTTGTTTCATTGAAAACTGAAGAAGACGTAAAATCAATAGGCGGAGGCTAAAAACTTCGCGTGAATCTGAGTCACAACGGAACGAGTCTTGTCTCCTTGATGACGATGTAGTGGTGCGTGTCCTAAATTGTATTGATTCGGATATACGGATAAATTATTTCCAAAGTGTTTCTTTCATTGATTGGTTGTATAATAGCGGGTTTCAGAACATAATTTTTATCGTCAAATGCCTGCCATCATATACACGAGCATGGCAAAAGAGAATTCTTAAGGCACATTTTTGTGGGTCAGTGCTGGTTTGTCATTTACTAGATACCTGTTAGAAGTGAATATATATAGTTTATAGGATAAACTGATTCTCTTTAGTATATATGTTGTAGATAGTCATCGCTGTTGCGAGATCAAAGCTGAGATGTTGAAAGAAACACAGTAAATTTCACTGTGTTAAGATTATCGTACAAAAGTTACTCTTAGACATGTGTCACTTCGAATAACCTACTTTCTTTATCGGACTTGAATTTTTATTGCATTATATATGCGTAAAATCTTTAGTTTAGTTTGTCTTTTCCTTTAAATGTCGTATCTTAACGAAATAGCATTAGTTTTTTCGTGTTATGAAACTAGTAGATGGCCGGCCGGGGTGGCCGAGCGGTTCTAGGCGCTACAGTCTGGAACCGCGCGACGCTATGGTCGCAGGTTCGAATCCTGCCTCGGGCATGGATGTATGTGATGTCCTTAGGTTAGTTAGGTTTAAGTAGTTCTAAATTCTAGGGGACTGATGACCTCAGATGTTAAGTCCCATAGTGCTCAGAGTCATTTTTTGAACCAGTAGATGTGTATTACACTGCCGACAAAAGTGAAGTCCTAGACGAATGTCAATGTAACTTCGTACACGAGCACATAACTGGCTGGTCTGTAAACGATTACAGTTGCAATGCTCTGTGACACGTAGAGCTACAACCAGAGTAAATTAGTGTTGTTCGCGTTTATTGTTGTTAACTGGCCTAGGATAGAATGAGGGTGCCATAGGAGGAGTGGTCAATACTTAGGGATATGGCAGGAACGATCATTCGCAGCAAAAATTCTAACATACATAACCTCTAAAATGCTATGGGCCTTTAGCTTCGATAACGTGAAACAAATCTTCTCCACTGCAAGGACTCTGCTTTACAAGGAAGGAAGGAAGACTGGGTTTGTCTCATCAACATCGAGATCTTCAAAATGTTCAAATGTGTGTGAAATGTCATGGGACTTAACTGCTAAGGTCATCAGTCCCTAAGATTACACACTAATTAACCTAAATTATCCTAAGGACAAACACACACACCCATGCCCGAGGGAAGACTCGAACCTCCGCCGGGACCAGCCGCACAATCCATGACTGTAGCGCTTGAGACCGCTCGGCTTATCGCGCGCGGCCAACATCGAGATCATTAGAGGCGAAGCACAAACTCGTATTATGTCAAGGGTGGGGAAGGAAATCAGCCGTACCCTTTTAAAGGAACCATCGCGTCATTTGTTGGAGCAATTTACGGAAATAATGGAAAATCGTGGTTTGAACAGCTGTCCTCCCAACTGCGAGACCAGTGAGGTAACAACTGCGCCACGTAGCTTAGTACTTTGCTTTTCAGGATACAGTATGGGTTAAAACAAGAACAGAATTCTGGTAAACATGGACTCTAAAATGCTAGGAGCACATGTTCAGTAAAATAGAAAAGAGATGTGATTCAATGTAGAGAATATGCAGAAGTGATTATAGATCTTAAGGTATGCACTTTAAAGCACATGTTTGCTCGCCTTTTTTCTTGCTTTGGTTCATAGAACCACCTCTCGAGATATGAGAAACAAAGAGCTCACAGTAGAAGAAATTTATTTCATTATATCTAACAGTAAGTGGTGCTCATAGTCCTCACAGCACCCAGCTTAGAGCGCATATTTACGTGACTTTTTTGCTCCCTTTTTTTCTGTCATATCCCGGAATAATGACCATTCCTCCTGGGACCCTCTGTATAAGGGACGTGAAAGCCTCAGATGTTCAGAGATCACTGTGAAAAAAACGGGCATTGTCAGCGCTGACAGAGTTTGGCTCGCTGGTTCAATGGTGCATTAACTACGTTTGTGGAACATTTGGGTGCGACAGCGGCCTGGTGTTGGACTGTTGGGAACGTCAAGGCAGGCATACTCATCGTCAAGGATTCGGTCGACCATGTCTGGTCACAACAAGCGAGGTTCGTCATATTATACACCAAGACACATCTGTGTCTGCCATCTGAGAACAGGTAATGGACTCCGTGCAAAATTCTTCGTCATTCCACATCACTGGCTGGAGACTATCAGCAACCGGACTAGAGAATTACCATCGCATGCATGTGATGCCGTTAACATCACAAAAAAACGCTACTGTTGGAGTGATGCCGTGACAGAGAAGCATGGACTACTAATGAATGGCATTGCATTGTGTTCAGCGATGAATGACGGTTCTGTACTACCCAGGGTGACAATCGTCGGCGAGTAGGGTGGTGACGAGGTCCCACCCTTCGAGCGTTTTGGAAGGACACAGCAGCGTTACTCTTAGTATCATGGTGAGGCGAGCCATTCTGTGTCACGGCTAGTACCGATTGAGGCAACTATAATGGCACAAAGGTGCGGCAAGAACATCCTGATCGTCGTCAGATGATGGTTGAATTGATCGGTATACCAAGCAGAAACCTACAGATACTAGTATTCGAATGTTGGCCCCTGTTTTGACCAGGACCGATGTGAAATCTTCCTACACGTCGGTCAGGGGCCTGAAGATGGCGTACTAAATCGCCGAAACTGGTAGCCAAATAAAATGTCTGGAAACTAGACGGCTGAAAGGTGTTTGATTTGACACCCTATATCGATCAGCCGAGACCTGCAACCATCTCTGAAAAGATGGATACGCAGGGACTATGTATGATTACAGTCTCTGTGTGTCCATCTTTACAGAGACGAATCTTTAAGAATGTGAGAGCGGGCGCGTGGGGTAGCCGTGCGGTGTGAGGCGCCTTGCCACGGTTCGCGCTGCTCCCCGCCGTCGGAGCTTCGAGTTCTCAATCGGGCATGGGTGTGCGTGTGTTGTCTTTAGTGTAAGTTAGTTTAAGTTAGATTAAGTAGTGCGTAAACCTAGGGACCGATGACCTCAGAAGTTTGCTCCCATAGACCTTACCATAATTCCAAGAATTGAAGCCCATAGTGCCTTCCGGCAAACTTCACACATACGAGTACGTCCAAATCTTTTACAAACACTTATGTTGCTCACATTCCCCCACAAAACGATGAAAGAAAAATAAAAGTTTATGGCCTGGTACATTTATTTCTTAACTGTTACCTTTAGTCGCAACAAATTTTTCAGACACTATCTACATATTCCACTGACTGTACCTGCAAAATTATACGCAGGAGTGGTTGTTGGGTCACGTCGTCCATGAACAGCCCCCTTTTCAGTCTATCCCACGCATGATCTATAGGGTTCATGTCTGAAGAACATGCTGCCCACTCTAGTCGAGCGAAGTTGTTACCCTGAAGAAAGTCATTCACAAGATGTACACGACGTCGGCGCGAATTGTCGTCCATGAAGACGAGTGCCTGGCCAATATGCTGCACTATCAGTCGGAGGATGGAATTCCCATATCGTACAGCCGTCACGGCGCCTTCCGTGACCAGCAGCGGCGTACGTCGCCCCTACATAAAGCCACCCGAAAACAGCAGGGAACCTCCACCTTCCTGCACTCGCTGAACAGTGTATCTAAGGCGGTTGCCTCCAGACACGTCTCCGACGACTGTCTGGTTGAAGGCATGAAGAGAACGTGATGCCAATCCTGAGCGGTCCATTCGGCATGTTGTTGTGCCTATCCATACAGCGTTGCATTGTGTCGGGGTTGCAAAGATGGACCTCGCCATGGACGTCGGGAGCCATGTTGCACATCATGCAGTCTATTGCACCCAGTTTGAGTCGTAACATGACGTCCTGTGGCTGCACGAAAAGCATTATTCAACATGGTGGCGTTGCTGTCAGGGTTCCTCCGAGCCATAATCCGTAGGTAGCGCTCATCCACTGCAGTAGCAGCCATTAGGCGGCCTGAGCGAGGCATATCATCGACAGTTCCTGTCTCTCTTTATCTCCTCATGTTAGAAGTGCATCGCTTTGGTTCACTCCGAGACGCTTTGGCACTTCCCTTATTGAGAGCCCTTCCTGGCACAAACTAATAATGTGGACGCGATCGGATATCGGTATTGACCGTCTAGGCATGGCTGAACTACAGACAACATGTGCCGTGTACCTCCTTCCTGGTGGAATGACTGGAACTGATCGGCTGTCAGACTCACTCCGCCTAATAGGCGCTGCTCATGCATGGTTGTTTACATCTTTGGGCGGGTTTAGTGACATCTCTGAACAGTGAAAGGGACTGTGTCTGTGATACAATATCCACAATCGTATATCTTCAGGAGTTCTGGGAACCGGTGTGATGCAAAACTTTTTTTGATGTGTGTAGCGGCAATGTGGAACGCTGTCGGACATCGTACTCACTATGCGAGCACAGCGCTGCGCGGCCTCGCTGCTGCCTAATGGCTATCTGTGCATCTTCTCTGGTCTACACTCAGCCTCTACGGCGTCTGATACCAGATTCATAAAGAGTTCTCTTTGAACGAAAATGTCTAGAAGTGTGTAAACACAGACCCATACTGTTAATTCTCTCCATATACAGACACTCTGTAGTATCGCGTGTCACTTCAACTCAGTTCAAATTTCATACAGAATGATAATTAGGTACGTATTAATTATCGTACGTTTGATGCATTTTACATTTCAATGACGCAAGTGTTGTAACTGAACAAAAAATAGCAAATAACCGCAACGAGACCCCAACCAGTCTCGAGCAGTATCTATAGAGCCACGCTCCACGTCGGAAACTGCCATACCATTACTGAATTAAAACTGATCGTATAACTTCAAAATCGATGTTCTTGAGAATTTCTGAGATTCGAATTGACATATTTTGGAGGAATGGTAATTAAGTTATCCACTTTACATACAACAAATATCAAAAATTGTAAAAATCTGGTTGCCGTGTTGTCTCCTTGGAAGATAACGCTTTATTTCATTTTCTACTTCACGCTGTCATAAATACAGCCCCCCCCCCGACCCCTACACCCCCCCCCCCCCCAATACACTTACGTACCGAAAAATCAGAAATCTTTGAACGACTAGAGATGGAACGTTCACATTCGCAGGACGTATACACAAGCATATTCTGCAGAAATTACTAGCATTTCAGTCACTTTTGTTCAGCATATGTCCTGTTACCTAGTAGGCACGAAACCTGGTAAGTTGTTCAAAGTGTGATGACACCGACGCATATAAGGTGCGTATGCCGTCCTGTGGTGTAGCCATCCATGCTGCATTTACCTGGTTCCAAAGTTCATCTGTGATGATTGGTATTGGGTTACAGCGCGGCACTCGTCGTTCCACCATGTCCCACACATTTCCGAATGGCGACAAGTCTGGTGATCTGTCTTGTCAGGGAAAAAGGCTGACATCTTGTCATACGAAGAAGACTCGTTCGTGCAGCCACACGTCACCGTGCATTGTCTTACTGAAAAATGGCGTCTAGAGTGTTGTGCAGAAGGATATGGTTACGGGTCGCAGGATTTCGTTCACATAGGTCACATTGCCCTCGATAGGCAGCAATTGTGACTTGTTGTTGTACCCAAAAGCACCCTAAACGATCAGGCTTTGAGTTGGTGCTGTATGTCTTATGCGAATGCCGCTCCCCCACTTTGCGGCGAACCAAAATGCGGCCATCATTTTTCAAACACATAGAACCTGGATTCGTCCGAAAACACTATCTGATGCCATTCCTGTCACCAGGACAAGACGTCGTTGCGTACCCCATTGCTGTCTAGCACATTTCTGCACATTCGTCAAAGACAGGCGGAGAAGTGGAGAACGCGCACATAAACCATTCTGTAATAAACGGCGACGCATTGTCACACCTGATAGTGTACGATGCATCGTACTGTTCCAGAGGCGAGGAAGACGCAGACGCAGTTCCCCACAGTCGCTTAATGAACAAAGTAAGAGCATACGGACTATCAGACCAATTGTGTGATTGGATTGAAGAGTTCCTAGATAACAGAACGCAGCATGTCATTCTCAATGGAGAGAAGTCTTCCGAAGTAAAAGTGATTTCAGGTGTGCCGCAGGGGAGTGTCGTAGGACCGTTGCTATTTACAATATACATAAATGACCTTGTAGATGACATCGGAAGTTCACTGAGGCTTTTTGCAGATGATGCTGTAATATATCGAGAGGTCGTAACAGTGGAAAATTGTACTGAAATGCAGGAGGATCTGCAAAGAATTGACGCATGGTGCAGGGAATGGCAATTGAATCTCAATGTAGACAAGTGTAATGAGCTGCTAATACATATAAAGAAAGATCCCTTATCATCTACCTACAGTATAGCAGGTCTGATCTGGAAGCAGTTAATTCCATAAATTATCTGGGAGTACGCATTAGGAGTGATTTAAAATGGATTGATGATATAAAGGTGATCGTCAGTAAAGCAGATGGCAGACTGTGATTCACTGGAAGAATCCTAAGGAAATGCAGTCCGAAAACAAAGGAAATACGTTACAGTACACTTGTTCGCCCACTGCTTGAATACTGCTCACCGGCGTGGGATCCGTACCAGATAGGGTCGATAGAAGAGATAGAGAAGATCCAACGGAGAGCAGCGCGCTTCGTTACACGATCATTTAGTAATCGCGAAAGCGTTACGGAGATGATAGATAAACTCCAGTGGAAGACTCTGCAGGAGAGACGCTCAGTAGCTCGGCACGGGCTTTTGTTGAAGTTTCGAGAACATACCTTCACTGAGGAGTCAAGCAGTCCCTCCAACGTATATCTAGCGAAGAGGCCATGAGGATAAAATCAGAGAGATTAGAGCCCACACAGAGGCATACCGACAATCTTTGTTTCCACGAACAATACGAGACTGGAATAGAAGGGAGAACCGATAGAGAAAGTACCCTCCGCCACACACCGTCAGGTGGCTTGCGGAGTATGGATGTAGATGTAGATGTAGATCTGTCGTGCAACGCAATTCGGATGAGGTGTCGATATTCTAGGAGGTTTGTCTGGATGGTGCGACTTGACCTATCTCATGGTGTTCTACGGCCTTCCGTGAACCATTCTGCGACACCCGTTGCACTGCCGAAACACTTCGTCTCAAAAGAACAGCAATTTCCCCGATGGATGCATCACACTTCCTCATTTCACTAATGCGCTCTCTTTCAAACTTACTGATTTTACGGTACAGTTCACGCATACGCCTCCGATGCATCCTGCACGTCTGCTCACGTCACACTGATCCATTACCTTCGGTTTGCAGCGGCAACCAGAGCTGCAGACACATTTCACCGGTAGTTGACGTTGCCGCACTTCTGCTGCTGACTCCGTGTGAGTCACATTGCTGCTGCTCGCTGCTACTCTCGCTCACCGCGCCAACATGCCTGGGCGCCCGAAGGGAAGACGAGGAGAACAAGTTGCCGCGATCGTCAGCCTGCTGGGCCAAGCACTCGGGCTGGACAGCAAGCAGAAGAGGAAGAAACCTGTACAGTGCTTCCGCTGTCAGAAGCTGGAGTACTTCGCCGCGGACTGCACAGGAGTACTCGCGTGTTTGAAGTGTGCAAAGTCGCACCTCACATGCGAGTGCAGGGACGTTGCCGCTACATGTTCCAACTGCGGCGATTCCCATGCCGCCAATCACCGTGACTGCAGTTATTTCAAGAGCTGCGGCCGCGGGAAAGGGCGGCACACACGTCGACGTCGGAATCCCGCGCAAGAAGAGGTGGCAATGGACCAAGACGCGGTAAATGTTCCGCCCGCGCATCACGCCACTGGCACTTCTGCTGGTGCTGTCGCGGGTGGAGGACCGTGCTGCTGCAATCCCGACAGCATTCGCAACATCGATGATGCTGTCGCCAACGCAGTTGCCGCTCTCAAATCTGCCATGGCAGGGGAGAGGGCTGCACTTCGGACCGAGGTGGACGAGCTACGCCTCGAGCTCGCGCAGCTCCGCGAGTTGCTGGCCTGCAAGTCTCGCAAGGGACGAGACGTTACGACTGCCACCATCGCCACGCAGAAGGACGCTCTCCCGGCTCCTGACGTAACGCAGGGCGCTATGGGGGCGCCCACGGAGGTGGCGAATGAGATGTCTGCCCCCTCCTCGAAAGGGGAAGGTTTGCGGAAACAAGATTTCGAGCCAGCTCCACCAGCAACACGGGATGACGTGGGCAAAGGCATCGAAACAGCCTCCCCCTCCCGAGAACAAGACGGAACAGCCGCTGCAGGAAGATGAAGACACAACTGCTGCGCCCATCCAAGAACAGGACACAGATGAGGTAGTCAATAGACCGCCAGCAGAGACAGAGATGACTGCGCCAGGGCTGCTGAAGATGGTCGCAAAATCATTGCGTGACAAGACGTACGCGCATCACAATACCACGTACCCTTTTACCGACTCCAACGTTCCTAAACCACCTCTACCCCATAAGCCTTACGATTTCGGTTGGACAATTGCAAATCTAACCGCCGTTATTTCCAAGAGGGATTTGGACCTTATAAACCCCTACCCTATTCTTACTGAGCATGACTGGCAGCGCATAATCGCTCCTATTCCGAGAGTTAAGCAGAAGAAGAAGAAGAAGAACAAACATTCCTCTTCGTCGCACCGCTAGTTTCCCAGCACCCACCGTATTTTATCGTGTCAAGCTCCGACAAGTTTTAGCTAACCCTTTTAATCCCAGTCAATTTTATCTTGTATTTGTGGAGTAAATGTCAGTAGACATTAGACTCCTATATTGTAGACCACCACAGGGGAGGTTGTCCATACCAGAGAGCAGAGAGGTGTTGCCGCGCGGTGTCAATGTTGACCTTGAACCCGCAGGCCGATATGGTTCAAACGTCAATGATTTTTGCAGAACATACTAATGTACATGCCCTGTGAATATGAATGTCCTATCTCTAGTAAAAAAAAAAATGTTCAAATGTGTGGGAAATCTTATGGGACTTAACTGCTAAGGTCATCAGTCAGTAAGCTTACACACTACTTAGCCTAAATTATCCTAAGGACAAACACACACACACCCATGCTTGAGGGAAGACTCGAACCTCCGCCGGGATCAGCCGCACAGTCCATGACTGCAGCGCCTGAGACCGCTCGGCTAATCCCGCGCGGCCATCTCTAGTCGTTCAAGGTGTTTTGTTTCTGTGAACATGAGTGTAATCCTGACATGCCACCCACTAACTTCTTCCTTTTTCTTTGGAGGAAGAAACCATTACGTGGTAGGTATTTCTGAAATGACGGTGTCTTGATTTCCGGGATGACACGTCTTCTGAACGGCCAAAATGCAGACTTCTGCAACCCAGGCCTCTGCCCATTGATCCATAACTCAGAAATATCTACCGTATTGAAGGGTAAAACGTAGAGAAGGACAAACGCCATGAACACGTTTCGTGGTCGCAGCTTCAATTTGTCGACGTTATAATTAAAACTACGACTACCCATCATTAGTGTGTGAATATAACTTATTCATGTGGTCCCATTCTTTCGAGGTACTCATTTTTTATTGTTTCACTATTGTACGAACTTTCCACCGGAAAAAATATAACGTTTGTGTTGTTATCCGCGGTGACCAGAAGCAGTGATGAGACGGTAACACTGACGGCGAGCGCTGATCGCGGCTCACGCTGGGGCTGCTGCGGCCACAGCAAGTGTGGACCATATGCGATGTATGCAGAGACACGTACGAGGAGAACACGGCAAGTGCCACAATTCGATTTCCCATAAACTTCCCTCTGTGAAAGAGGGGTCAAAACTAGCGAACACGCGTCTCGGCTTGTGCATAGGTACTCGACCGTTTCTGAGAAAACGACGATCAAACTTTTCGAGGTTTATGTGCTTTTTTGCGAGCAAAAAAGTTCAGCTGAAGCGGTGGTACAGTGGCTAGCGTCGCACTTTGCACTTTTTGCTCCCCCTATTCGAAACCCGATCATTATTTTCATTTTTGTTCTTCATTTCTCTAACCATGTACGTAGACGATTACTCCACGATTGTTTTCCATTGCATAAAGAAATAGCGTTGTCCGTATTCGTCTACTAATTGCATGTCTAGTGAACGAATTTTTCAAAGATAAAAGAAAGAAAGAAATGAATGACGAAATAATATGAGATTGTTTTCGGTGAAATTCCTGCCGTGTATCTTCATACATAATCAACTGCAAGTGTCAGTTTTCGGTAAAATGCTCCGTTTTTCGTGGATTGCGACGAAATTATTGCCAACGCAAGAAATGTCCAGCATAGTTAACGACGCTTCTTTGCCGAGTAAGATTCATAAGAAGAAATGTCACTGTGGCAAACCTGCCTCCGTGCGATGCTTGTGGTGTTCGAAATTTCTGTGTTTGGAATGTTTCTAGATCGGTATCATCCTAGGGAAGCATCAAATCTTCCTGAATAGTAAACGTAGGAATAAAATAGAAAATTTCCTATAACAATTGATATAAGAGTGAAATATGAGAATATGAGGGTATAATAATAATAATGATGGCGTGTGACGAGGGCCTCCCGTCGGGTAGACCGCTCGCCTGGTGCAAGTCTTTCGATTGGACGCCACTTCGGCGACTTGCGCGTCGATGGGGATGAAATGATGATGATTAGGACAACACAACACCCAGTCCCTGAGCGGAGAAAATCTCCGACCCGGGCCCTTAGGATTCACAGTCTGTCGCGCTGACCACTCAGCTACCGGGGGCGGACAATATGAGGGTTTAGAAAAGTTTTATCTTTGAAAATATTATACACACATCTTGTATAATAAATTTAGGTCACTTATTATGAAACCCAGTTGTAATTTTACGGTATTAATATAACGTCCTTACATATCCTAACTTGATAAGCAACACTTGTGTAGTAAAAAAAATGGCTCTGAGCACTATGGGACTTAACATCTATGGTCATCAGCCCCTAGAACTAAGAACTACTTAAACCTAACTAACCTAAGGACAGCACACAACACCCAGTCATCGCGAGGCAGAGAAAATACCTGACCCCGCCGGGAATCGAACCCGGGAACCCGGGCGTGGGAAGCGAGAACGCTACCGCACGACCACGAGCTGCGGACTCTTGTGTAGTAACTTTCTGTGGACATGAGTAGATAAATGAAAATAAATAAAAAAGTAAAATAAATAAAAACAATAATCTGGTTTCGAAGAAAGGACGCCAAAGCAAAGGATGCGGCACAGGCCACTGTATCATCTTATCGGCACAGATTATCGCACGGAAAAAGGCATCTCCATTACGTCGAATACTTTCACTGGCGTTTTCTCAGAAACGGTCGAGTATCTACGAATAAGCCGACACACGTGTTCACATATTTTGACTCCTCTTCCACTGATCGACGTTTCTGAGAAATCGGCACTTGGTTCAAATGGCTCTGAGCACTATGGGACTTAATTGCTGAGGTCATCAGTCACCTAGAACTTAGAACTAATTAAACCTAACTAACCTAAGGACATCACACACATCCATGCCCGAGGCAGGATTCGAACCTGCGACCGTAGCGGTCGCGCGGTTCCGGACTGAAGCGCCTAGAACCGCTCGGCCACTCCGGCCGGCAATCGGCACTTGACAGTACTGAAACGCCGCCGTCACCGTGGCCAAATCAGATCGATGAAATGTAAGCAAACCGAACAAAAAATGTTAACCCTCTCCCTGGAGAGATAAGGTTTTTTACCGTCTGTCACCGCCTTTAGGCTCCATAATGGCCTTAATTCGGCGAGGAAGAGAGCCCACATAGTTCCCTCAAATGTGCCACATCCAGCTTAGGTCTCTCATTGGTGATTAGGTCCCGTACAGCTAACAAATTGGGGGATGTTGATTGCTACGTTTCAGCAAGAGCGATTTAGAGGGCGGTATGGAGGTGTGATAGATTCCCTGAATGTCCACAAAACCAGGAATATATGCCTGTAGGCCTGTGACAACGGCTGTCTTACCTTGGAAGAATGGAGTGTACACAACTTGAGGGTTTTGAAGAAAGGGCAATATATCTACACCAAGAACGTTGAAAAAAATTTCATATTTGTGGTAAACCGAATAACTTCGTCCAAGTCATGGTACGAAAACAGCCCAAAAACTGTCATTGACCACCTCCGACCTGAACTACAATGTTACACAATGTGGGTTGAGCGTCTCATTGGTCCGTTGGTGAAAATGGCGCCTTACGTCTTAGGTAACGAGGGAAAGTTACGGCACGCTGAACCACACAGGAAGCTTCTAGTCACATAATGTCGAGTTTTTGTGTTGTATGGCACACAGAGGACGTGTGCCGATGCGGGCGATTGCCACTTCCGAGACATTCGACTCGAAATGCCCATTACATGCAGTTGCCTTCGCAGTGTTCGGCTGGAAACTGAAAAGGAGTGGCATTCACAGAGAGCAGTATTTCCTTTCGGCTTTATCACTGTCGTGGCGTGACACTCATCCCGTTCCTGGCTGTTATGGTCGCAGTACTTACGCCGTGTTACATGGTAGACGCGTACCAAGACGCGCTGGACAGTCCACTTCGGTACACTATAAATCGGTCAATGTCCTTCACGGTGCGTTCATGGATATGTCCACACATGGAAGCATCATTTTATCAGGTATCTTCGTAGACCTGTTTCACAACTCTGATTCTGTACAACCGACTAGCACGTACACACTTCACTGCCATGACTTACGCCAGTAACGCAGTACTGGTACTAGTTTCACACCGGCCACAGCGCTCAGCAGCGACAAGTGTGCTTTTAATGTGATGACGAATAGCTCAGTTCGTTGAATGCAAACTAGTAGATTCGTGTGCTCGTCTCAGAGTTTTTACCTCCTAGTCTTCGTCTAAAAGCAGGCCGCTGCGCGCTACAGCCAGCCTCTAGTTTCCGCATGGAACTGGTTCAGGTGGACTTGCATTCACTGATAACAGCAACACCTGTCGAGTTTGGAACCTTTTGTCATTGAGAAGGTGTGTTACTCGTCTCTCGACCCTGTCGGTTAGGATATTTTTAGTACCATTGCTCTTACGCCGAGTTGCATGCCTCCGAGCGGTAACCAGCCCTTGTAGACATTTTGGACAGCCT
Organism: Schistocerca cancellata; assembly: GCF_023864275.1. NCBI lineage: Eukaryota > Metazoa > Arthropoda > Insecta > Orthoptera > Acrididae > Schistocerca > Schistocerca cancellata. The sequence goes on along the minus strand of NC_064630.1, from coordinate 612,170,154 downwards.
CATTGAATTTCCGACCTTTTGGAAGCTTCATTGACGATGTCATGAGTATGTTCCAACACGATAGCTTCTTTCTAACCCTGGAAGGTCTCCACATCACACCATCCTACTGTGCTGACTTCATACACTACTAGCAATCAAAATTGCTACACCAAGAAGATGACGTGTTAGCTTTTCAGAGCATTCACACAAGGTTGGCGCCGGTGGCGACACCTACAACGCGCTGACATGAGGAAAGTTTACAACCGATTTCTCATACACAGACAGCAGTTGCCTGCTGAAACGTTGTTGTGATGCCTCGTGTAAGGAGGAGAAATGCGTACCATCACGTTTCAGACTTTGATAAAGGTCGGATTATAGCCTATCGCGATTGCGGTTTATCGTATCGCAACATCGATGCTCGCGTTGGTCGAGATCCAATGACTCCTGCCTCGGGCATGGATGTGTGTGATGTCCTTAGGTTAGTTAGGTTTAAGTAGTTTTAAGTTCTAGGGGACTGATGACCTCAGCTGTTAAGTCCCATAGTGCTCAGAGCCATTTGAACCTTTTTTTTTTTTCATGAGCGTAATACGGAAAGCCGCGCTGGATCCCAACGGCCTCGTATCACTAGCAGTCGAGATGACAGGCATCTTATCCGCATGGCTGTAACGGATCGTGCAGCCACGTGTCGATCCCTGAGTCAACAGACGGGGACGTTTGCAAGACAACCATCTGCACCAACAGTTCGACGACGTTTGCAGCAGCATGGACTATCAGCTCGGAGACCATGGCTGCGGTTACCCTTGACGCTGCATCACAGACAGTAGCGCCTGCGATGATGTACTGAACGACGAAGCTGGGTGCACGAATGGCAAAACGTCTTTTTTTCGGATGAATCCAGGTTCTATTTACAGCATCATAATGGTCGCATCCGTGTTTGGCGACATCGCGGTGAACGCACATTGGAAGCGTGTATTCGTCATCGACATACTGGCGTATCACCCGGCGTGATGGTATGGGGTGCCATTGGTTACACGTCTCTGTCACCTCTTGTTCGCGTTGACGGCACTTTGAACAGTGGACGTTAGATTTCAGATGTGTTACGACCCTTGACTCTATCCTTCATTGGATCCCTGCGAAACCCTACATTTCAGCAGGATAATGCACGAACGCATGTTGCAGGTCCTGTACGGGCCTTTCTGGATACAGAAAATGTTCGACTGCTGCCCTGGCCAGCACATTCTCCAGATCTCTCACCAATTGAAAACATCTGTTCAATGGTGGCTCGTCACAATACGCCAGTCACTACTCTTGATGAACGGTGGTATCGTGTTGAAGCTGCATGGGCAGTTGTACCTGTACACGCCATCCAAGCTCTTTTTGACTCAATGCCCATGCGTATCAAAGCCGTTATTACGGCCAGAGGTGGTTGTTCTGGGTACTGATTTCTCAGGATCTATGCACCTAAATTGCGTGAAAATGTAATCACATGTCAGTTCTAGTATAATATATTTTTCCAATGAATACCCATTTATCATCTGCATTTCTTCTTGCTGTAGCAATTTTAACGGCCAGTAATGTATAAGCATCTCACATATCCACACCACTACACTGCCACGACCTACGATACGAAGGAGTTTCAAACCGGATCTGTTCAGACTGTTTTCAATTGCTCACAATGGCTTTGACTTTTCTCAGTTTGAAGTATGAGATCCTAATTTCAGTGCATCTCATATTACAAGGTGGCGCACAGTACGTTTTAGAAAGTGTGGGTCTCAATTCAAATTGCAGAATGGAAGCAGTAGCACTGGAACAGCGGTACTGTGAATCCAGGCGCTCCAGCTGCTGCGCCACGTTATCCACAAAAAGTCACTGTTTGGTGTGCAGTCTGCGGCCAGTGCATTATTGGGCGAATTTTCATTACGAAACACGTCGTAGAAGACAAATACGAGTACAGCCAAGTCCTGCAACATGAATTTGTACCGGCAGCACGAGGCCGACGAAAGCTCCGAAACTACTGGTTCATGCAGGATGGAGCGCGTCCATACCGTATAGTAGAAGTCTTACACCTTCGTCAGGCTCCATTCATCGGTTACTCGCCCTAGAGACCTTAGCTTTCATTGGACATGGTGTGGAACTGCGCCCTTGTAGTCACGATCTCAACCTGTGTGATCATTTCTTATGGGATTATCTAGAGGACAGAATCTTCAAAGGTATTCATGTAACAGTCCAGGATCTTTGTACTGCAATTTTCAGAGAAATTGGTGCAGTCGAAAATGACGTTCTTTAGAAAGTCATCACTGAATTCAGTTCAAGGTTCTACACACCCTTTGCTGCAGAAGGACACCATTTTGAAAACCTTCTGTAATAAATTTCAGGTTGCCTGCCATAGCGTAAGTATGATAAAAGAAATATTTTGCTCCTTATTACGTCGCAGTAGACAAAAACTTTCAAACACCTATTTTGCGTCTTCCCGTATTTTCGAAAGTATTTCATTTGAACAAAATGGCAGCTCCGCTGCTTTTTAGTGCGTCGTACACTGGGATCAGAGAAACGAAGTAAAGGCCGACTATGTAGCAGCAGCACTGCATCTAAATCATGTACTAAACTGCAGAAGCCTGTTCGCCTGTTGCGTCACTCTGATCCTTCTCACTATTATAGGGTGAGTACAGACCCTGTTTTCCTCTTCCGTGCTAATAGACCCAACAACTCCATTAACGTAATTTTCTACTAAAGCCGGTTTCAGAAGCTGATGCGTGTTAATTTCCTCTCAAGCTGACGCTTAATGAGGTTACCCACTCGGCAGTGATGAGACGATTACTTACGCTACACGCTCTTCACACTTCCCAACGACGCATTGTCCAGGGAAATAGTTTAAACTCCACAAACCTGTGATGGAAACAGATTATGAGTACCTGAAACGTCTATCCTTAGTCCCAAAATCGTTGTGATATTTGATCACAGTGTTAACTTCGTTTCACCTATATTTGTTGTCTTCCTAAATGGTTCAAATGGCTCTGAGCACTATGGGCCTTAACATCTATTGTCATCAGTCCCCTAGGACTTAGAACTACTTAAACCTAACTAACCTAAAGACATCACAGAACACTGTCTTCCTAAATCCTTCGCTTATAATATCCAATATTCTAGTATTGATCACAAACTTAACGATACTTACCTTCTCTCTGCTGCACCACGATTCCGACCACTAACATGGTAAATTTGTCCAAATATTTCTTACTGAGAATATATGCTGCAGCAGGAAAAATAAATAAATTAACTAATATGTGATTATGGGGAAAATACGGATAGTGAATTTGACTGATAATCGAAATTTCCTGATTATCGTGTTCAATCCCATAAACTGCTTAAAATTTGAATAACAATAAACAGCAACGTTGACCGACGCCTTATGTCACAGGGATCACCCTCATTTTGACCACGGCATCGTCAAACAGGTCGGAGGAGCGGACAGAGTTTGTGGTTGGAAGGGGGGGGGGGGGTAACTTCTTGCTCTGTCGGGAGGAGATAAGAAGGCATTAAATGAATCGCATGGTACAGCTGGGAGGAGGTTATTAGTGGTTTTCGTCAGCGTCATCCTTGCTGGGTAGCAAATGGCTCTGAAAGCTATACTGGGGGTTGAAGTTATACCTGAACCGACACACTCACTTACCAGCTCACTATCAGATCTAAGAAGAAGCGGGATTTAAGGTCATCTGTTTCTTAGTACGCGAGCGACAGCGTACAGCAGTGAAGCGGCGACGGGGTCAACCTGAGATTTTTCAGGTCTCTGTGGCTGGAGACAGTGCAAAATGACCCAGATTTTCGGGTAAGGAGGTAGATATAGAGATGATGGTGGAAATGAGACTGTGGGTTGGTTACTGGTCGGCTTTTTATTGTCTCTTCAAGTGTTAGCGAGGACGTGCAGTAAAACACAGGGACTGGTTTATAAGGACATGGACGAGGCTCACTAGAATCTCCAATAAATATTGCAGAACCCCCAACGGCGATCCCAACCTGTAACTTTACTAAGCGTCGGGTATGCACAATAAGGTCTGGTACTACAGACCACGAGCACAAGGCGAGTGGCATACAGATACACGTACATGTACATGTAGACATGTAAGATGGGAAACAATAACCCTAGTGCAGAGGTACGTATAGGCAAGCGTTTTGCAAGTCTTTTTTGGTGTACAAGAGTAACTGAAGATAAGGCTCATAAGCATGCGTTCCGCTGTAGGCGAGTGGAATTCTTCTGATCGCTGGACTCTCGAAATCTTGAACTCTCCATCTCTGCGTGGCTTGATGTTTGAGGGCGTCTACATACAGCGTTTGTGATCGTTTGCTTACAGATAGGACGTGAATGCGTCGTTTCTTCCCTCCAATTCACAATCAGTGAGCGTGAAATCGGGGACTTCTCATTGTGTATGATCTCTTGAAGGACTCACGAAAGCGACTTTCACTGTACAATCTACTTACGTTACAAGGCTTACAGCTAATATTCATATTAAGTGACTTTTTTCTTTATTTTCTGACACCCCCGCATGATTCAGTCATTAAACCTGCCTTACCAGGCTAAAATTTGCCCTCACATCTTAAGACACTAATTCAGCCACGGCGGCCTGTAGATTCTAGCAATCGACATTGGGGCTACATTTTTGTTGATCGACATCGAAATAAGTGTCCAAGGAATAGAAAAGCAACTGGACCTGACGGGATACCAATTCGATTCTACACAGAGTACGCGAAAGAACTTGCCCCCCTTCTAACAGCCGTGTACCGCAAGTGTCTAGAGGAACGGAAGGTTCCAAATGATTGGAAAAGAGCACAGGTAGTCCCAGTCGTCAAGAAGGGTCGTCGAGCAGATGCGCAAAACTATAGACCTATATCTCTGACGTCGATCTGTTGTAGAATTTTAGAACATGTTTTTTGCTCGAGTATCATGTCGTTTTCGGAAACCCAGAATCTACTATGTAGGAATCAACATGGATTCCGGAAACAGCGATCGTGTGAGACCCAACTCGCTTTATTTGTTCATGAGACCCAGAAAATATTAGATACAGGCTCCCAGGTAGATGCTATTTTTCTTGACTTCCGGAAGGCGTTCGATACAGTTCCGCACTGTCGCCTGATAAACAAAGTAAGAGCCTACGGAATATCAGACCAGCTGTGTGACTGGATTGAGGAGTTTTTAGCAAACAGAACACAGCATGTTGTTATCAATGGAGAGACGTATACAGACGTTATAGTAACTTCTGGCGTGCCACAGGGGAGTGTTATGGGACCATTGCTTTTCACAATATATATAAATGACCTAGTAGATAGTGTCGGAAGTTCCATGCGGCTTTTCGCGGATGATGCTGTAGTATACAGAGAAGTTGCAGCATTAGAAAATTGTAGCGAAATGCAGGAAGATCTGCAACGGATAGGCACTTAGTGCAGGGAGTGACAACTGACCCTTAACATAGACAAATGTAATGTATTGCGAATACATAGAAAGAAGGATCCTTTATTGTATGATTATATGATAGCGGAACAAACACTGGTAGCAGTTACTTCTGTAAAATATCTGGGAGTATGCGTGCGGAACGATTTGAAGTGGAATGATCATATAAAATTAATTGTTTGTAAGGCGGGTACCAGGTTGAGATTCATTGGGAGAGTCCTTAGAAAATGTAGTCCATCAACAAAGGAGGTGGCTTACAAAACACTCGTTCGACCTATACCTGAGTATCGCTCATCAGTGTGGGATCCGTACCAGATCGGGTTGACGGAGGAGATAGAGAAGATCCACAGAAGAGCGGCGCGTTTCGTCACAGGGTTATTTGGTAACCGTGATAGCGTTACGGAGATGTTTAACAAATTCAAGTGGCAGACTCTGCAAGAGAGGCGCTCTGCATCGTGATGTAGCTTGCTCGCCAGGTTTCGAGAGGGTGCGTTTCTGGATGAGGTATCGAATATATTGCTTCCCCCTACTTGTACATCCCGAGGACATCACGAATGTAAAATTAGAGAGATTAGAGCGCGCACGGAGGCTTTCAGACAGTCGTTCTTCCCGCGAACCATACTCGACTGGAACAGGAAAGGGAGGTAATGACAGTGGCACGTAAAGTGCTCTCCGCCACACACCGTTGGGTGGCTTGCGGAGCATAAATGTAGATGTAGATATAGACGATATTTCTGTGCGACACAGGCAAATCCAAATGTGTTTTTATGCACAGATTTTAATGTCATCTGCTATGCTGTTTACTGTTCCACAGCCTTGTAAAATATTGAAATATACAACCCCAAGGTTCTACCCGTCTGAAAATAACGACTCAAATGCTAACATTTAACTGCTATAGATAGGTAATTAGGCTATTGTTGTAGTGCACATATATTTTTAACTTACCACATCGCGAGTGGACGAATCAGAATCAGTTTTCCTCTTCTTTCTTGTTACAAAGTTATAGAAGGTTAGAAACTATCAGAAGAACACACACAGCACACAAACAATAAGCGGCAGCAGTTACATTAAATTCAACTACAAGTAGGAAGTGAACGATATAGCAACTAAAGTCATGTAAGGCCAACAATGTACAATAGATGGTCTCAGATAAAGTAGGGATAAACGATAGCTGGTAGTGCTACCGATATACTGATAGCTTAAATCTATCGATGGCCTATTGACTATAGACAATGTATACAATGTTTCGTCGCACGATTGAAAACAAATTATAAGGGGCGGTCAAAAAGTTTCCGTCCGAAGGCTGTACAGTCCAGAATTGGTAGGCTATGCCATACAGGCAAAATCGACTGGTCACTGAGGCAAAGATCCGATCAATGCACCAAGTTGAAGATGCCCGTTTGGTTGAACATCGTGTCCTGCTCCCTGAAGAAATGCGTAACAGCTTATTCCACATCCTCGTCAGACAGGACTCGGTGACCCTTAAAACACTTTCTTAAAGGGCCAAAGACATGACAATCGCTTGGGGAGCGATTAGGACTGTAGGGCGGGTGCTTAAGTGTCTCCCACTTGAATTCGCGAAACTTGTGCGACACTCTATTTGCGATATGGTGACATGAGTTATCATGAAACCGCGCCATCCCTTGTCACAACATTCCACGACGGTGGTATTCGACATACATGCTGCTCCACATGCATTCTCCATTCTCCGATGGATGTCAAGAAAAGAATAACAGCGCGTTGGTCCTCTATGGACGCATTTGGTAATAACGTCTCTCTAGTTCACATTTCCGCATTTGTCGCACGTATGTGGGAATGACACGAATGACACAATAATACCTTGCCCACATGTAGGTGTTTATACAGAGTTTTTTTGAATTTCCCGTTACAGATTTCTAGGACTTGTGGAGGAAGTGAGTACAGAGTTCTACAACGGTTTCAATTCAGACGTCTAATTCATCCACTTCTGCTTGAGGAACTGAATAAGAAGTGAAACAGGACAATTATTAGGTAACCATACTAAAGTGTTTATCATTTAGCTACAAAATAGCAGGTCAGCAACTGGAAGCAGTTAATACCATAAATTACCTGGGAGTACGCATTAGGAGTGATTTAAAATTGAATGATCATATAATGTTGATCGTCGACAAAGCAGATGCCAGACTGAGATTCATTGGAAGAATCCTAAGGAAATGCAATCCGAAAACAAAGGAAGTAGGTTACAGTACGCTTGTTCGCCCACTGCTTGAATACTGCTCAGCAGTGTGGGATCCGTACCAGATTGGGTTGATAGAAGATATAGAGAAGATCCAACGGAGAGCAGCGCGCTTCGTTACACGATCATTTAGTAATCGCGAAAGCGTTACGGAGATGATAGATAGACTCCAGTGGAGGACTCTGCAGGAGAGACGCTCAGTAGCTCGGTACGGGCTTTTGTTAAAGTTTCGAGAACATACCTTCACCGAAGAGTCAAGCAGTATATTGCTCCCTCCTATGTATATCTCGCGAAAAGACTATGAGGATAAAATCAGAGAGATTAGAGCCCACACAGAGCCATACCGACAATCTTTCTTTCCACGAACAATACGAGACTGGAATAGAAGGGAGAACCGATAGAGGTACTCAAGGTACCCTCCGCCACACACCGTCAGGTGGCTTGCGGAGTATGAATGTAGATGTAGATGTAAAGGAACCATTACGAAACACCCATTTAGGACATAAGCACATAAGTTTGTATCGCCACGGTACAGACAAAAAAAATGGTTCAAATGGCTCTGAGCACTATGGGACTTAACATCTGTGGTCATCAGTCCCCTAGAACTTAGAACTACTTAAACCTAACTAACCTAAGGACATCACACACATCCATGCCCGAGGCAGGATTCGAACCTGCGACCGTAGCAGTCGGGCGGTTCCGGACTGAGCGCTAGAGCCGCCAGACCACCGCGGCCGGCCACGGTAGAGACAGAGGAACTTCTACTGGCACGAGTTCTGAGCGCTGCACTAGAAACTGAAGAGACACCGGGTGGAATGGACGCTTCGTAGGTACAATTTCTGTAACAACGTTGGTGGTCGCCACATCCAGTCGCTGTTGCCATGCATCAGTACTGTTCTGCACGTACAGTTTGCTGAATTCTTTTTTTGTTTTGGAATAACCTAAACAAGCCGGCCGGTTCGAATCCTGCCTCGGGCGTGGATGTGTGTGATGTCCTTAGGTTATTTAGGTTTAAGTAGTTCTAAGTTCTAGGGGACTGATGACCTCAGATGTTAAGTCCCATAGTGCTCAGAGGCATTTGAACCATTTGAATAATGTAAACACGTGATGTTTAAATGTTAATGCAAAAAAATTACTTAAGTGATGTTTCGTTACGTTTTCTTTCGAATAGTTAACTAATAATTGTATTGCGTCACGCATATGTCAGTTTTTCAGAGACGAATGAGTTAGACATCTGAAATGAAACCGTTGTAGAACAGAAATGGTACATTTCCGGACACAGATTCCTGTTCAAAATATTTTTGACTCACTCAGCTCTACAAGTTCTAGAGGTTTGTAACGGGAATTTCTGAACACTCTGTGTTACCGATCAGGAGTCCCTCTAAGTCGTATATACACAGTTGCAACGCCCTCAGACGGAAGCTCTCTGATCCACTTTTATATTTCAGTTTCACTACACCGGTCGTTATGTTGTCATTTATTGTGTAGCTACCAGTTTCGGCGCTTCAGTTCATCATCTTTAGGCCTTAGTTGATGCTCAATGGATTATCACGATCCATATATACGATGCATCAGTGGCCAACAACTGGCTTACGCAGACTACCTGTAACTGTGAAGTCGTCTCTCCAACCTTTAACTAATGGTTAGAGAAACAACTTCACAGTTACAGGTAGTCTGTGTAAGCCAGTTGTTGGTCACTGATGCATCGCATATATGGACCGTGATACCCCCTTGAGCATCAACTAAGGCCTGAAGATGATGAACTGAAGCGCCGAAACTGGTAGCTACACAATAAATGACAACATAAGGACGGCTGTAGGTGTTTAATTTTCTTACAACACTGAACGGTCGCTATTCCCCCAGACCTCCTAGTACGAGGATATATACTGAAAAAATGACAACTAAGTCCTGTGTAATTTCATCTAGGTGATAGAGGCGGCCGGCCGGAGTGGCCGTGCGGTTCTAGGCGCTACAGTCTGAAGCCGAGCGACCGCTACGATCGCAGTTTCGAATCCTGCCTCGGGCATGGATGTGTGTGATGTCCTTAGGTTAGTTAGGCTTAATTAGTTCTAAGTTCTAGGCGACTGATGACCTCAGAAGTTAAGTCGCATAGTGCTCAGAGCCATTTGAACCATCTGATAGAGGCGTCCGAGCCCCTAGATCCCCCCTTTGCCCACATCCTTGCAACAGAGCAGACTGCGGAACACAGCCGTGGCACCCACTGCTGCTATCGACGTCGAGGGAACACACTCACCGATTTGAAAAACCCGGTGAGTTCCTTTCAGAATGGTAGTAAAGCTGTAGTAGGGAACTATGTCATTAGAAAAAATATGTGACTGTCTAAAGGAGACAATAACTTGATTGTGGGGTTGGGGGATAATGGTAGGGGACGGTTCAAGAAAAATAATACTACACTCCTGGAAATGGAAAAAAGAACACATTGACACCGGTGTGTCAGACCCACCATACTTGCTCCGGACACTGCGAGAGGGCTGTACAAGCAATGATCACACGCACGGCACAGCGGACACACCAGGAACCGCGGTGTTGGCCGTCGAATGGCGCTAGCTGCGCAGCATTTGTGCACCGCCGCCGTGTCAGCCAGTTTGCCGTGGCATACGGAGCTCCATCGCAGTCTTTAACACTGGTAGCATGCCGCGACAGCGTGGACATGAACCGTATGTGCAGTTGACGGACTTTGAGCGAGGGCGTATAGTGGGCATGCGGGAGGCCGGGTGGACGTACCGCCGAATTGCTCAACACGTGGGGCGTGAGGTCTCCACAGTACATCGATGTTGTCGCCAGTGGTCGGCGGAAGGTGCACGTGCCCATCGACCTGGGACCGGACCGCAGCGACGCACGGATGCACGCCAAGACCGTAGGATCCTACGCAGTGCCGTAGGGGACCGCACCGCCACTTCCCAGCAAATTAGGGACACTGTTGCTCCTGGGGTATCGGCGAGGACCATTCGCAACCGTCTCCATGAAGCTGGGCTACGGTCCCGCACACCGTTAGGCCGTCTTCCGCTCACGCCCCAACATCGTGCAGCCCGCCTCCAGTGGTGTCGCGACAGGCGTGAATGGAGGGACGAATGGAGACGTGTCGTCTTCAGCGATGAGAGTCGCTTCTGCCTTGGTGCCAATGATGGTCGTATGCGTGTATGGCGCCGTGCAGGTGAGCGCCACAATCAGGACTGCATACGACCGAGGCACACAGGGCCAACACCCGGCATCATGGTGTGGGGAGCGATCTCCTACACTGGCCGTACACCACTGGTGATCGTCGAGGGGACACTAAATAGTGCACGGTACATCCAAACCGTCATCGAACCCATCGTTCTACCATTCCTAGACCGGCAAGGGAACTTGCTGTTCCAACAGGACAATGCACGTCCGCATGTATCCCGTGCCACCCAACGTGCTCTAGAAGGTGTAAGTCAACTACCCTGGCCAGCAAGATCTCCGGATCTGTCCCCCATTGAGCATGTTTGGGACTGGATGAAGCGTCGTCTCACGCGGTCTGCACGTCCAGCACGAACGCTGGTCCAACTGAGGCGCCAGGTGGAAATGGAATGGCAAGCCGTTCCACAGGACTACATCCAGCATCTCTACGATCGTCTCCATGGGAGAATAGCAGCCTGCATTGCTGCGAAAGGTGAATATACACTGTACTAGTGCCGACATTGTGCATGCTCTGTTGCCTGTGTCTATGTGCCTGTGGTTCTGTCAGTGTGATCATGTGATATATCTGACCCCAGGAATGTGTCAATAAAGTTTTCCCTTCCTGGGACAATGAGTTCACGGTGTTCTTATTTCAATTTCCAGGAGTGTATTTATAGAGGAATATACCACTGAAGATAGTATAAGGAAATTAGACGTACTGGGGCGTCCAATAAGTAATGCAACACTTTTTTTCGTGAAAGCATGTTGGTTTTATTCCGGATACCAATACCCAATATTATTCCCCATTCTTTTGCCCGCAAAACCCCTTTTCTCAACATAATCTCCGTCGAAAGCGACAGCCTTAAGTTACCTTATTTTGCAGAGGCTGTATGCCCGCTTGCTACCCCTCTACTGGTCGACGTCGGAGCCGTGCATTAGTAACCGCCCCTTCATCCACGCACTGCTTCCCACAGAGTGCAGCCTTCAATAGGCGAAACATATGGATGTCGGGGGAGTGCGAGATCTGGACTGTAGATTAGATGTAGAAGAACAATCCAATGAAATTTAGTGAGCTCGCCTTGGGTGCGCAGAAAAAAAATTGTTATGTTCAGCCTCGATGAATGCAAGCAATTCACCACAGATAGTCCTTTATTTCTCTTTAAGCTTTTCTGTTAAGAAGCGAGAAACCCAGCGGGCACACACCTTTGAGTACCCTGGTGAAGAGTGTGTGTCGGTTTGAGCAGTGAGGTATTTGACTGTGATCCGTCGGTCACCTTGAATGAGAGCGTCCACGCGTTCCGACATGGCGAGAGTCCAGCTGCATGCTGCCGACTGGTATGCGGGAGATCGGACAGGTTTGCGTGACATTGTTGCGCTGATGACAGATGCCTCGCCCAACGACTTAATGTGCTTTCGTTCGATGCCAGGTCTTCGTAGACACGCTGCAAGCGCCCATGAATGTCCGTGATGCTCTGGTTTTCAGCCAAAAGGAACTCAATGACAGCTCTCTATTTGAAAGGCACCTTCGTTAGATATGCCTTTTTCATGGCTATGTATAGCCCCGACACCTACTGGAACTTCTTGGAGCAATAGAAGCTCAAGCGGGAATATTCTCCGAAGTCCCACAACAAATTCCGCATGCATTTTTTCAACCGGAAATTCCCCAGAAAGAAACGTGTTGCATTACTCCCCTCGTAGTAAAGATGCTTAAAGAACTAAAACACGAAACGGAAGAAGATAAATGGTAATTAAGAAAGAATGAAAGGAAACTAAAACTGATGTTAAACAGACAAAAAATGATAAGCAGCCAATAAGGGTAGAGGTAAAGATAGAAATGACAGGACTGTGTTCTCAGCTCGAGACTGATGGTGTTCAATTAGCTCACATTCATGAATCTAGAGCCGAAAAGGAACTTAAAATCTTACTCGATATTTCATCGGTTTGAAGGATCATTTGCTAAAATTGATTCAAATGGCTCTGAGCACCATGGGACTTAACATCTGAGGCAATCAGTCCCCTAGAACTTAGAACTATTTAAACCTATGTAACATAAGGACATCACATACATCCATGCCCGAGGCAGGATTCGAACCTGCGACCGTAGCGGTCGCGCGGTTCCCGACTGTAGCGCTGGGAATCGCTCGGCCACCCCGGCCGGTCATTGCACTGGGCTGTGCCAGAAAAATTTCTTATAGGAGCAGATATATACGCGTTATCCGGCGACTTTACTGAGTTAAGAATTTTCAGTTTACTCAGAATGATCTTTCAGGCCCATGACGCAGCACTGCTGACGTCCAAATTTACCAGTTTACATTCACAGTCAATTATTGAAAGATATATATGAGTCACAATTTTTTTATTGGGAGGTTACTCACGTTATTATTTCGAGGTTACGGAATAATAAACTGTTGGGAGGTTACACTAAATGTGAGTATTATAAATATAAATATACATTTTTTTTCTGTTGGGAGGTTACAACGTGGCTCGGAAGAACAATAATATCACAACTTGAGTCCGCCTTGATGCAAAACACCGTGTTATTTGTTTATTTCTTCACTATCCCAAATTAGTTTCGGCGACTACTATCACCATCATCAGTGGCGTTTTTTAATCTAAAACATGCAGAAAGTGGTATGGTTGTACAAGCACAGTAAAAAATTATTACATTTTTACAAATCGTCTTTTGAAATATAGTTTTATATTCCAGAAGTAAAGCTTTGAGTACCGGGCGTGAGTCGTGCTTCGGTAGCTCAGATGGTAGAGTACTTGCCCGCGAAAGGCAAAGGTCCCGAGTTCGAGTCTCGGTCGGGCACACAGTTTTAATCTGCCAGGAAGTTTCATAGTTTTATATTGATACTTTCATGCTACCTTATTTATTGTATGCCACAGCATGTTTTAAACTATTATTGGCGCTGTTTGTGACGTATTTTCTGTGCTCTTTTTCCTGTTCGCTAAGTAAAAAGACGGCAACAGAAAATAGAGCACAAAAAATATCACAAACAGCGCCAGTAATAGTTTAAAACATGCTGTAGCATACAATAAATAAGGTAGTATGGAAGTATCAATATAAAGCTATATTTCAAAAGACGATTTGTAAAAATGTAATAATGTTTTACTGTGCTTGTACAACCATACCCCTTTCTGCATGTTTTAGATTAAAAAACCCCACTGATGATGGTGATATTTGTCGCCGAAACTAGTTTGGGATAATAAAGAAACAAACAAATGACACGGTGTTTTGCATAGAGGCGGACTCAAGTTGTGATATTACTTTTTTTCTATGTAAACACGGACCAAGTGAAAGAGTTCCAAGATAATATTATTGTGGCTTGGAGGATATTTCTGGACTCTATTGAAGGAGTAAAGTTAGATAAATCCTTTGCTATTCTACACAGTGAAATAGGTAAGGAGAAAAAACAACATGAATCGCTTAAAAAGCAGGTTTCCTGTTTTATTAGGTACTTTGTACCCAGAATACTGTGAGGGTACTGACTCCAAAGTGACAGTGGCATGGGAGCAATTTGTCACTGGGGGCTATGCTGCTCCATTAGGAGGTATGGGTCCTAATCCAATTAGGGACCGGTGCTACCCCACGTGGATCTTGGTTAAGCCCATACATACACACACACACACACACACACACACACACACACACACACACACACACACAGAGAGAGAGAGAGAGAGAGAGAGAGAGAGAGAGAGAGTGTAACGTTTGTGTAACACGCTATATATGCATCTGATGCTTAGTATAACGAAAGTCCAAAGTTCTGTAGCTAGCAGGACCTAGTGCTAATTAGTGTATCTAATTCTGTATCTAAGTGTTAACTCACTGTTGTTATAATCTTTACCTGTCACAAACAACCATTGTTGAACAGAATTACTATGAGTCAGTTAATACGTTTACTGTGCAGGTTCTGATCTGAAAAGAAATTGGTTATCATCAAGTTAGAACCGGTGCGATTAGTCACAACAGTGCTTAGCACAGATTGGATATCGATTGTACAATCGAACACTTCTTCCTCTCTTAACCCGCTATTACGTATGTGCCAGAAAGTGAATCATAATTTGGTCTCAATATAGTGTATTGCGACATTAAACGATATGTATTCAAAGTAACAGAAGAATTCAGTATTCCGCCTGTCAACAATAGAGTCTGATGTTAGTCCTTAAGTACGTCATCTGTAATAAAGTAATCACGGGGTTGACGTATGTAAAGCTAAGGATACATAATTAGAAATAAAGTAAAGTAAAGTAAAGTACAAGAGGTACATAGAAACGCCGTAAACTGTTGCCTTTTCTAAGGAAGAATTCGTATGATTATACACTCTAAGAAGAAAAACATACAGAGAGAAAAGAAAAAGCAAAAAAGCGACGCACCACGAAGGAATTATCCAAATTGGACTGAAATCGGGAGATGTGATGTACGACTATACACAGATAATTACAATTTCAGAAAAACAGGATGATTTACTTACGAGAAATTAACAAACTGAGCAATCCGATAACGCCTTGGTCCATCTCTGGCCCTTATGTAAGCAGTTATTCGGCTGGACATTGATTAACAGTTGCTGGATATGCTTCTGCCGAAGTGGAGTGTTAGGTCGTCAAAATACTCAATCTGGTTGCAGGGCCATGCCCATAATGTTGCAAACCTTGTCAGTTGGGGAGAGATCCTCCGACCCTGATTGCCAAGTTATTGTTTGACTAGCACGAGACAAGAACAGAAACTCTCGCTGGGTGCGGACAGGCGCTATCTCGTTGAAATGTGAGTCCAGGATGTCTTGCCATGAAGAGGAACCAAAGAGAGCTTAGAAGAATATCGTCGACGTACCGCTGTACTGTAAGGACGCCACGGATTATAACCAAAGGTGTCCTGCTATGAAAAGAAATATCACCCCAGACCATCCTGGCTGTGGGGCCACATGACAGACGACGTTCAGGTTTGTGTTCCACCTCTGCCCGGGGCGTCTCCAGACACGTTCGCTTTCGATTCAGATGAGGAAAACCCTATCAAAGAGCTGTTCACAGTAAGAGACTCTCTACCCTAGCTATCTACTCATAATGAGCCCTACTCCCGTTATACTATTCTCTTATGCTGTTGATATTACCCTATACTCATCTGACCAGAAATCCTTTCGTTCTTTCCATTATTCACCTCACCGATCACCACTATATCTAGATTGAGCCGTTTTATTTCTCTTTCCAGATTTTCTAGTTTTCCTGCCACGTTCAAGCTTCTGACATTCCCTGCCCCGACTAGTAGAACATTGTCCTTTCGAAGGTTACTGAATCTTTTTCTAATGGTCATCTCCCCCTTGGCAGTCTCCTCCCGGAGATCTGTGTGAGGGCTAATCTGGAATCCTTAGCCAATGGAGACATCATCATGACACTTTTTCAATTACAGGCCACTTATCCTGTGGATACATATTACGTGTCTTTAATGCAGAGCCTTCTGCATCCTTATACCGTTGATCATTGCTGCTTCTTCCACGTAGTAGGGGCAGTTTCCCACTCCAAGGGCAAGGGAGTGTCCCAACCCTCTGGCGCCCCTCCAACCTATTTGACAAGGCAGATTGCGGAGAAGACTTCCGATGCGGGATGTTTTCGGCCACCAACGCTGACTGTTATTCAAAATGTAAGTGGTTACGGGGTTCTAACTCAGGACCGAAGACGTTTTGATTACTGACGAAAGATGCTGCTCCTAGAGAAATGCCGTCTGTTAACTCAGCAGTCCTGCGTCTGTATCATACGTGGTCGACAGCTGCTCGCAGAATATCCAGTATAATCAGGACGATATGTCATTGTAGGCTCTCCTTCAGATCAGGTAGGTACCCCATACATCCCACTGAAAGTACCAGAGCTGCAAGCACTAACAGAAAGCACTGATGATCCAATCGTTATACGAACTGAAGGCTGGCTAACGTTGGAGATAAATTCAACCGAAATATTTGCGAAGAACGTAACTCTGTTTAGAAAAGATAGCGTAAAAACAGTTGTTGGTGGTGTGCTTGTTGCTGTTAATTTCTTCTAGTGAAATTGAAGGAAATACGAGGATCGACAGAAAAGTAATGCGTCCACCTTCGGCAGCATTGTTTTTGCGGCAGGTACTGGCTTGTTCTGTAGCCTCTCCTCTACGGCTCCAGTTGGCGGGAAGCCTTAGCATTGATCACTTCTGTTGTTACATTGTAAAATATGGGACCCTGCACAGACGGCCGGTCAATGCGATTTAAGCAACGTGCCCTCATTGAATCATTGACAGCAGAAGGTGTTACCCCAAAGGGGATTCATCGGAGAATGGAAGCAGTTTATGGTGATGGTGTTGAGGTGAGTACCGTGCGTCGTTGAGCGAAGACGTTTAAAGGTGTTGAGGCGGGAACATCTGACTTGCGTGATAAACGAAGAGTTGGACGTCCTGTGACAGCAACCACTGAGTTTCACAAGCAAAATGTTGACAGACTGATTCAGGACGATCGTCGTATCACTCAGAGAGAAATTGCAAGCACAACCGGCATTTCGCAAGATCGTGTAGATCACACGTTTTCCTGCAGCATGCCAATGCCAAACCACACATCTCACGTGCCACCACAGCAGAACTTCATACAGTCCAGATTTAGCACCGTCTGACTTCCATCTGTTCCCGATAATGAAAGACGATCGGTGGGGACATCATTATGCTTCTCATGAAGACGTTGAGATAACCGTGAGACTGTGGTTGCAGAAACAGAGTGTCGACTCCTTTCGTGACAGCTTCAGAAAACTTAGTCATCGTTGGCAGAGATGAACCCATTTACCTGGTGATTATGTGGAAAAATTGAAAATTCGTAATTAAAGATCACATTCAAAGGATTATTTATGCGCTTGATTTATTAAAATATTCCCATCCAAACCCAATTACCGAAGGTGGAGGCATCAGTTTTCATTCAACCCTCGTGGTTCCTATGAGTTAGTATAGGCGAAGTTCATTCTTGGCGACCGGAATAAAATAATAATTGGATCCTTTTACTGATCTCCGACACAGCTGACACAACTGCTGAAAGGTTAAAAAAAACCTGAGTTTAATTTCAAACACGTACCTCACTCACAGAATTATAGTTGTGATAACTTTAATTTAACCTCGATATACTGCGAAAATATATGTTTAAATCCGGAGGTACGCATAAACCACCATCCGAAATTGTGCTTAACGCATTCTCTGAAAATTGTTGAGAGCAGTTAGTTCATGAGCCTACGCTAATAGTAAACGGTTGTGAAAATACAGTTGACCTGTTACCAACAAATAAGCCTGAGCTAATAACGAGCATCAAAAGGGATACATGGATTAGTCGTAGTGAGACTGAATATTGTAATCCTCAAAAATAACGAAAAATATACCTGTTTAAAAAAGCATATGAAAATTCACTTCATGCCTTCCTGAGATACAATCCCCATTCCTTCCAAATTAACAATGTAAGTGTAGAATAGATGTGGACTGAATTAAAACAAATAGTATCGACAGCAATTGAAAGACTTACACCAAATGATTTAAAAAACAACCTAGCTGATCCCCCATGGTACACTAACGGCGCAGAACTCTGTTGCAGAAGCAACGAAAAAAGCGTGCCAGATTTTAACGTAGGCAAAATTTCCAAGTTTGAGAGAGCTTTTACAGAAGCTCGAAATTTAGCACAGCCTTCACTGCTAGAAGCTTATTACAGATTCCACAATGAAACTTTGTCTCGAAACCAGGCAGAAAATCCAAAGAAATTCTGGTCGTATTTCAAGTATGCTATCGGCCAGACACAATCAATGCCTGCTCTGCGCTATAGCAGTGGAAATGCTATCGATGACAGTGCTGCCAAAGCAGAGTTACTAAACACAGCCTTCCAAAATTTCTAGAATTCGATTCAAGAACAGCAGCCAACATGAGTAACTTAGAAATAGATATCCTAGAAATAGTTGATAAAAGCAAGTCTTCTGGTTCAGGCTTTGTATCACCTAGGTTTCTTTCAGAGTATGGCGATGCAATAGCTCCGTACTTAGCAATCATGTGCAACCGTTCGATCGACGAAAGATCCGTACCCAAAGACTGGAAAGTTGCACAGGTCACACCAATATTCAAGAAAGGTAGTAGGAGCAATCCACTAAATTCCAGGCTCATATCATTAACATCGATATGCAGCAAGATTTTGGAAGATATATTGCATTCGAACGTTATGAATTACCTCTGAGAGAACGGTCTATTGATACGCAGTCCACTCGGATTAAGAAAACATTGTTCCTGTGAAACACAATTAGCTCTTTGCCCGCAAGGAGTGTTGAGTGCTATTGACAAGGGATTTCAAACTAATTTCGTATTTCTAGATTTTCAGAAGGCTTTTGACACAGTACCACACAAGCGGCTTGTAGTGAAATTACGTGCTTATGGAATATCGTCTCAGTAACCGTGACTGGAATCGAGATTTACTGTCAGAGAGGTCACAGTTCGTAGTAATTGACGGAAACCCATCCAGTACAACGGAAGTGATTTCTGGCGTTCCCAAAGGTAATGTTATAGGCCTCCTGCTGTTCCTGATCTATATAAACGATTTAGGAGACAATCTGAGTAAACATCTTAGGTTGCTTGAAGATGACGCTGTCGTTTATCGTCTAATAAACTCATCAATAGATCAAAAAATTTGCAAAACGATCTAGAAAATATATTTTTATGGTGCGAAAATTGGCAGTTATCCTAAATAATACAAAGTGTGAGGTCTTCCATATGAGTGTTAAAAGGAATCCGTTAAATTTTGGTTACACGATAAATCAGTCAAATCTAAAGGGCGTAAATTAAACAAGAAATTACAGTTACGAACAATTTAAATTGGAAAGAACAAAAATAAAACATTATAGGGAAGGTAAACCAAAGATTGTGTTTTATTAGCAGAAACTTAGAAAATTTAACATATCTACTAAAGAGACTGCCTACACTACGCTTGTCCGTCCCCTTTTAGATTACTGCTCCGCGGTCTAGGATCCTCATCAAATAGGATTAACGGAGTACACCTAGAAAGTTCAGAGAAGAGCAACACAGTTTGTATTATTGCGAAATAGGAGAGAGAGTGTCACTGACAAAATACAGAAGTTGGGGTGGACATCATTAAAGGAAAGGCGTTTTTAGTTGCGGCGGGATCTCGCGAAATTTCAATCACCAACTTTCTCCTCCGATGCGAAAATATTTTTTTACCGCCAACCTACAAAGGAAGTTCCTAAGCGCCTACATTGCTGGGTGCCACTGATGGACTGATTCTACTGAGATGATGTCACCTGTTGCTGTTTGCACCTACTCAACATTGCTGGGTGCCATTGATGAACTGCTTCTACTGAGAAATGTGACTTGTTGCTGTGTGTACCTCTTCAACATTGCTGGGTACCACAAATGGAACTGCTTCTACTGAAATGATGTTACTTCTTGCTGTCTGCACCTACTCAACATTGCTGGGTGCCACTGATGGACTGATTCTACTGAGATGATGTCACCTGTTGCTGTTTGCACCTACTCAACATTGCTGGGTGCCATTGATGAACTGCTTCTACTGAGAAATGTGACTTGTTGCTGTGTGTACCTCTTCAACATTGCTGGGTACCACAAATGGAACTGCTTCTACTGAAATGATGTTACTTCTTGCTGTCTGCACCTACTCAACATGGCTGGGTGCCACTGATGAACTGCTTCTACTGAAATGATGTCACCTGTTGGAGTCTGCACCTACTCCACAATGCTGGGTGCCACTGATGAACTGCTTCTACTGAAATGATGTCACCTGATGGAGTCTGCACCTGTTCCACAATGCTGGGTGCCACTGATGGACTGCTTCTACTGAAATGATGTCACCTGTTAGAGTCTGCACCTACTCAACATTGCTGGGTGCTACTGCTGGAACTGTCAACCACTTGTTGTGTAAACATTTTATGTGAATATTTGTATAAACTGATTTTTTGTGTATTACTGTTTGTGAAAAGTTATGAGACTCTTACCTGTACATATTCGTCATTGCTGACGCTATTGATTGAACTGTTTAACCACATAATACTTGTGTAAACTATTATGTAAAGTCACATGTATGAAAGAATTTGTATTGCTTAGTGTATTTTGTATATTAGGCTATTGAAAGGTCAGTGCAAAGCCAAAATTTTATCTAGTTATATGATACTTACGTATTAATATTATCTTTTATTTTTGTCTGTATTTTTTTTGACGAATTTGGTGGTATTTTCACCACCAATGCTGGCAAAAATACCATCAAATTCTAGCCCGTGGAGGAAGGGCATATGAAAGGTGGCTACACTGAGCCACAGCGCCAGAAATCGCGCCAGAGAGTATTGTTCCGCCGCCTCCACTGGCAGTGATTATTGAGACGCAGCGACAGGCAGTGCTTGCCGAGAAGTTGTGGTGGACACTGCTTGTTGCTGAAGTCAGAGTGAGATGCGGTAGTGGAGAGTATTGTTCCATGTTTATGCAGTTATTTGATGGGAGAGATAGCAGATGTTGTTCCAATGGAGATATTGTAATGATCTGAGTGCTTTTCGTCAATATAAATTAAGGTAATTACCTACTGTTCTTTATTTTCTTATTATTTGTGTGTCCTGAATAATGCTTCATTACAGGTTCAGTCAACAAAGCATCTGGCGTGTGTTCTTGTATTAGAGTGTAATTCTGGGTTTCTTGCACAATTATAGTATTTCTAATTTTCTTTTATCACGTCAGTATAAATCGTATTTAAAATTTCTTGTCTTGTTGAAGAAGAACCGTGCCAGATGTGCGTTGAGTCACACTACCACACACAGAACAGCTACACTTGTGCTTTGTTGGCTTCGTAGGTTTTATAGTTGCTGGGGACTTAATTAATTAACTGTGTTAACGAAAATTTTCTTACATTCTTTGTTGTCATTCTAAGCAGTCAGATTGCGTAATAATACTAGTCAGGGCCAGCCGTTTACGAGACTTGCGTAATCGGACATACAGCTACAGAAAATTAAAAAGTATTTGCATTGCATTCATATATCTTTATTATAATAAGCCCCCATGCACGTGGCGACCGCTGCTTCGGATCGTCCCTTGGAATCTTCTGATTGTAAAAACAGTAGACAGTAGTATTGTTGTAGTAATTTGTAGTTTAGTAATTGTAGTCTAGATTGCATGTGTAAATTTGGTAATTGTCATTCTTCTAATGGTATTTCAAAATTTAATTTTGTTGTCTTGTATACGCGTTTGACAATCTAGTGCAATTATTTCAATTGTTCGTTAATCGTGTTTGAGGGAAACATTGCATGTAAATGGTATTGTTGGAGATAAAGAGTCATTGTGTGTAATTTTCATATAGTGACGAGTTTTGTATATTTTGTAAATGATTACGCGATCAATGAAAAAGGCAAAAATGATGAATAGTGAGAATAACGAAATTGTTGACATGGCGAACTCGCCAACACAGGACAACAGTATGATGGATAATGAAGTGGAAAACAATGTAATAAGTCGGGAAAATAGTCCGGAACCATTTCAAAATTTTTCGCAATCAGAAAATTCACAGAATCCGAGATTAACGACAGAAGATTCTGGAACAGTATCGAACACAGATAGCTTTACAGCTATGACGAGGGAAACTGGTTGTGCGGGAAATGTTAGGGGCGAAAATAATTTTGAACGAGAAGTTAATGAGTGCAATATTAAATTTGGGATCTCGGTTAGACTCACAAATGGGAACAATGGAGCAGTTACGATCTGAATTAAAAACAGATAGGGGAACAATGGAGCAGTTTCGATCTGAATTAAAAACAGAGATAGGAACAATTAAAACTGAGATGGGAACTTTGGGATCTGAATTAAAAAATGATATGGGAACAATGGAAACACAGTTTAGATCTGAATTAAAAACACAGATGGGAACAATGGAAACACGGTTAGACTCACGAATAGGGACATGTTTCAAAAATATGAAAGATGAATTAAAGAAAGAAATCAGAGAAGAAGTACAACCGATTTTGAATTCTCACAGTAATAGATTAAGTGCAGTAGAGATTAGACAAAGGGAACAGGATAGAGAACAGGAAGAAAGAGATCGCGTGATAGTACAGAAATTTTCAGAGTTAAATTTACAACGTGCAAAAGATAAGGAAGAAATATTTGAGAGAATCGAGGAATCCGTACCAAATGACAGATTAAATAACCTAACACAACAGTATGAACAGTTAACTACTAAATGTGTTAATACTGAAACGCGAGTCGCGACACTTACGGAAGACGTAAATAAACAGAAAGAACAAATTGGTGACTTATCGGAAAGAGTGGAGGAGATTTCAGATAAATTGACAAATCTTAGTTTAAATGGGGACAGAGATTCAGATGACACGGCTCCATTGCCATTTTCAGAAACCGAAGAGTACCAGAGCATAAGTAAACATGTTGAAAATCAGGGAAAATTTAATGAACGCGTGAAAAGGGAATTTGAGGCATTAAAAAAGCAAGTCAAACAAATTGAAGGCGAAATCGTAGGACAAGACGGCAAAAGAAATTTAGAATCATAGATACCAGAGGGGTTTGAAGAAAATAATTTGATTCATTTACGGGATGCAACAAGAGAGCGCCAGGCGCGCGAACTTGACAATAATCGGCATTGGGACTGGGACAGACGCGGTAGGTCTTTGTCGCCACGAGGCGAAAACTTTGACTATAAACACTTTTTGACTGTTCGGAAATTTAAGATCTTCCGCAATTCTAAGAATGACATACATCCATGTTCATGGTTAGATCAATTTATGTACGCACTTGCACCAAATTGGCCACTAAGTCACAAACTGGAATTTATGTGTGGATATTTAGAAAACGAACCGGCGACGCGGATGCGCGCACTCATTAGAGATTGTAATAATCTGAATGATTTTTATCATGCATTTCTGTCGGCATATTGGTCCGAAAACACGCAAGACAGAATCAAACACAGTCTTATTATGCAGCGTAATTTCAAACAGTCTGAGTTCCGCACGCCAGCGGAATATTTTGAAGACATGATTCGAAAGAATCAGTTCCTTTCCAACCCTTATAGCCCGACTGAATTAATTCGCATTTGTTTAACTAAGCTGCCACAATCCATAAGACAAATTGCTTTAGCTGGAAGATGTAAAGACGACATCGAGACTTTTAAGACTTTGTTGCAAGAACTTGAGTATGACAACGACGACGGGACTTCTTGTAACTTTTTCAGTAACAGTAATTACAATAGATTTTCAGAGAAAAGGAATAGTGATCGGAACGGGCGTTATATGGGTAATTTTGACAATGACAGACGTAACAGACAGGACAATAGATACCAGCCTTATGACAATAACAGACGTTCTAACAGAAATTACACAGACAATTATAATAACGGTAATTCGTACCGGAATGATCAATCATACGGAAACAGTAATCGGTATTATCAAGACAGAAATTATTCAAACAGTAATAGAAATTCTTACTACAGAAATAATCCGGGTAGTAGATACAACAATAATTTCAGAAGTGACAGTCGAAATTACACAAGAAGTAGCTATGCAGACAGACAGGAAAACAGAAATTTTAATAACAGACACAACCAAGAATTTGTATCTAACAGACAGGAGGGACCTAATTGGCATCCTCCACGTGACAGAACTTCAGAGAGACAAGTGCAAATCGTAGAAATGGATCCGCGAAATGACGCGAATAATCAAAGACGTGACGCAAACAATCGACAATGACTAGCAGCTTCGGCTTCTGGCACCAATATAGACGGTTCAGAAAGTAATGACACTACGACTTTACACTACGTACGCCTGGAAGACATGAGAGACATTTTGCTAGACGAAAAGGAAAATAATGTAGACGCATTTTTACATCCTGTTATTGAAGTATGTGTGGGTAAGAATAAGTTCACTGCAGTCTTAGATTCTGGGAGCCCATTGAACGTCATTAGTGAATCAGTTTTTCGTATATGTGAAAGGACTATTGCCTGTCCTGTGTTACCTATTTCTAAAACTACAATTCGAGAAGCGATTTCTGGAAAACGTTTAGAAGTTAAACAACAGACCAACCTAAATTTCAATTGTCAAGGATACGCATTTTCTGCTAATTTTATTATTGTTCCATTACTCAGTACACAAATTATATTAGGTATGGAGTTTCTTAACGCACATAACGCAATTTTGAACTTTAAAGAAGGAAGTGTGAATTTGACTGTTGCCGGAATGCCGAAATGTTTGAAATTTTTCGAGTGTTTAACAAGATCTGAGTCAGATACAAAATGTTTCAGGTTTCTTACTTCTGATGTTTTCGTTGAGCATTATGACGACAATGTGTTTATTCATGACAATGACAATGGATACAGAGACGCGATGGATGATATAATTAATAGCGAAGAACTAATTAATGAAAAGGTTAAGAAAGCTGAAGTGCCAGATGACGTTGCAAGAGAAGAGCTGCACCAAATTTTGACTTCACATGCTACAGTGTTTAGTCATCACACGGGAACTATACAAGGCTTACAATATTTATTTAAAGTAAAAGAACACACACCATTTCGCGGGAAAACGTACGCTATTCCTTTGGCTTACAGAGACAAGGTTAAGAATGAACTTCAGTACATGTTAGATCAGGGCATTATTGAGCCTGCAGTCAGTCCTTATACTAGCCCATTACACGTTGTTCTTAAAAAGGATGGGTCAATTCGTTTGGTTCTGGATTCCAGACAGATAAATAATATCATCATTCCTGAAACTGACCGTCCACAAAATTTAGATGAACTTCTTCAACATTTTCATGGAATTAAAGTTTTATCCACGATTGATATGCGCGCAAGTTTTTGGCAAATAGAACTCCACCCTGATTGTAGAAAATATACTGCCTTTTTAGCCTTTGGTAACTGTTACCAGTTTCGGAAATTACCGTTTGGACTTACTGTATCTTCAGCAGCATTCATTCGTAGCTTAAATGAAATTTTACCCGTTTATCTTCGTGACAATATTACTTCATATGTTGACGACATTCTTATTGCTAAACATTCTTGGAGTGAGCACAACAAAATTTTGGATTCATTATTACGTATTTTTGCAAGAGTTGGCATTACAGTGAACTTAGAAAAATCTGAATTTGGTCGTTCTCAGGTGAAATTTCTCGGTCACATTATTTCTACAGAAGGTATTCTTCCTGATCCAGAAAAATTAGACGCTATTCGTAATTATGCTGTTCCTACCACAAAACGTGATGTTCGTAGTTTTCTTGGTGTCTGTAATTTTCTTAGACGCTTTGTTAGATTGGACGATTTGGCCACACCTCGTTTATGTGAACTATCTGGAAAGAAATCTAATTGGTGTTGGGATGAGGAAGCTCAGTCAGAATTTGAACAACTCCGTGATGCTTTAGTTGCTGCTCCACTTCTTTCACACCCGGATTTATCTAAAGATTTTTGTTTGGCGACGGACTCATCATACAAAAGCCTAGGTGCACATTTGTTTCAAGAGATAGAAGAAGACGGCGTTGTAGTACAAAAGACTATTGCATTTGGAAGTCGTGTTCTCTCTAAATCAGAAAAGAATTATCCGATTACGGAACTTGAAGCTTTGGCTGTTGTTTGGGCTTTTACAAAGTTTCGCACATTTTTGTTTGGCAGACATACTAAGGTTTACACCGATCATCGAGCTCTTGAGTTTCTTATGTCGACAAAATTAACTCATGGCAGATTGTCACGATGGGCGTTGTACCTACAGGAATTTGATTTTAGTACTGTTTACATACAGGGTTCTTCAAATATTGTTGCTGATGCTTTATCACGTGCACCTATGGGTTTGAAACAAAGTGCTGAAGAGGACTGCAAGGAAAACAATTATTGTTTGATGTATATTCAAGGTGTTGCGTTTGAGAACTTTCTTTCGTCTTCGCTCCAGGACATCGCTAAGGAGCAAAATAAGGATCCAATCTGGAAGGACATTAAGGAGAAGTGGAGGAGAAAGGAAAGCGTAGCGATTAGACAGCATTATTTAGTTCGCAATGACATTTTTTTTAAACGAAAATCGGTCGACAACTCTGTTTGGTTAGTTTGTATTCCTGATGAGTGGGTTAATAAGCTGATTTGGTATACGCATTTCAGTTATGCACACTTTGGTCCCAGAAAATGCTTTCATAAATTACGAGAAAATTGCTACTTCAATAATATGGAAAAACGTATTCGATTTGTTCTTGCCAAATGCAAATTATGTCAAAAGGCTAAGCCGCCGACAGTTTCTCACAGAGCACCGTTGTTTCCTATCATTCCAGCAAAATTAAAGGACATGGCTGCAGTCGATTTGTTCGGTCCAGTGGTTCGATCTACTAATGGTTTTGCGTACATTTTCGTAGCAGTGGAGTTGACATCAAAATATGTGTGTTTTACACCGTTACGCAAAGCAACAGCTCGTTCAGTATCTAACGCTTTCATCAAACATTTTCTTAAAGAAGTGGGTCATGTTGATAAGGTTATATCAGATAATGGATCACAGTTTCGTTCTAAAATTTGGCTTCGTACTCTATAGCGTCGTAAAATTAAACCAATTTTCATTTCACTTTTTCACCCCCAATCTAACGCTTCAGAGAGATGGATGAAGGAAATCAATAAATTGTGTCGTCTTTATTGTCATCAGAATCACAGAACGTGGGATCAGTATCTTCATATTTTTCAAAACATTCTGAATGAACTCCCTAATGATTCAACTTCTTTACCGCTTTTACTGATATTAAAAAACAAAGCACCGACAAATCGCATTTCTGAAATCGTTCCTTTTCCGCCTACACGGAAACTGCGGCATTCTGAAATTGTCAACCTGGCTCTACGAAATATTGCATCTGCGGCTGCTAGAAGAGAGAAATCAGCTAAGCATCCTGGTCGTTTAAAAATCTTGTCAGTTGGTCAGAAAGTGTTAATTAAGTCTCATTGTTTGTCTCACAAAGGAAAAGGCTTGTGTCGCAAATTTTTTCTGCTTTATAACGGCCCATATAGAATTCGCAAAATTATTCATGATAACACTGTCGAAGTAGAAACTCTTAAAACACGACGCTCTAAGGGAATACATCATATATCTAACGTTAAAATTTTTGTGGAATGATATACTTTTGAAAAATTTTTGTAGAATGACATACTTGTGAGAAACTAACAGCTACATGTAAACATACGGAGAGTACAAGGATACCGCGCTGTGTTTTGGCGGCGGCATATACTCAAAGCAACAGTGAAGTCTGCGCGCCGCACAAGGCAGTCGTTGACCGCAAACAATCACTTCCTACGTCACGCGCCTACAGCTGATCGAGCGCTCAGTGCGAATGCACTGACAGCCGTAAATAAATACACAGTCTAATTTCTCCGACTAAATTCAGTATAAAGCTATAGTGACTTGATGAATTCTGTTATTAACATTCAGTATTTTTCAGGATACGGTTCTATAAAATATTTAAGAACTTCAGGTAAATTCTGTGCATGTCCGACGTTAAGACGACTTGCTATCGAGAAAATTTCAGGAAAAATGTCATTTCGAAGAAGAAAGTAATAAACTAAAAAGGTAATTATTAATTGAGTTTATTTTTCAGGTAACATATTTCCACTTAGGTACGTACTTTAGACGTAATTTGCTGCTCGCGATTACGTGATTCATACTTTGTGCTAAATTACATGTTCAATGAAATTACTTGTGAAGCGACGTGCTTGCGTACGTTAACTGATTTTGACAATGATTATTAATGAACTGGATTGTTACTTGTGTATATTATGCATCGCTTGGCTGCACTGCTTTTTCACTGATGTCATATTTTTAATTATGTGCCTGCTGTGCCTATTTATTTAAATTATAATTGTCACCTGATTAATTGTGCTGATGTGGTTAGGTATGTAAGTTATACTTTGTGATTTATCTGCTTGCGCCTTCATGTTTACTTATTAAGATACGATGCTAATGACCTGTTTAGTACGTAAGATATATGTTTGCTGCTATGCGTATGGATTGCACATTTACACATTTCTGCTTGTTGTCATAACTATACTTTAAATTGGTATATAGCAATGCTAATGTACAGTGTACAAACATAGAGTTTAGGTTACACTATGGTACTAGTTACGGATTGTTCGCTTGGCGAAGCCTCGTTATAGAAATTGTGCTGCATCCACTTGTTGACATTCTGTTCACTACTGGTATATTTACTCGCTATTGCTTGCCTTGCTTACGCTCAGTGCTTTATATTTTAACATAAGAAAATGAACTGCAGTAATTCGACGAGCGACTTTAGTACAAGAAACATCATAGAAGTCACATGAGCTGCAGGTTTTATGAAAGCTGTATAAATGTATGCCAATAGGAAGGAAGCTAACGACATGACATACCAACACAGTTATTACACTGCATTTTTTGTGAGCAATTGAAATAGGAAGTGACACTTGACACAAGAAATACTCCACATGTTTGCTTCTGTTTGCCATAATTCTTGAAGTGGTGTACACACTGTGAAATATTAGGATCATTCACATTCCGTAATCGTACTTAATTACTGAGAGTTATTCGAACTAAGTCTGTTAGAGGTCATGTATGCATTCTTTGTTTATAATTCATAATGAGTAGAAGATTTTGGTCAGATGGATTACACAGAGGTTGTGTGTTGACAGTGTGTCTTCGGATTGTATGGGATGAGGAGGTTTGCATTAGGATTTTATCTGTACTCGATCGAGGAGACTGACTAGAGGAAAGAGTTGTTATGGAAGTGAAATGATACTGGCAATAAGGTTTATATGTATCGACGTATTGAAGAGGTATTATGGAGGTATTGAGATTATATGAAGTTGATTGGAGTTATGGTGTATAAGAGGTAAAGTAAGTGAGGAGCATATTTTTTTATTGGTCTATATGGAACAAGGAGGATGAAGATAGCAGACTAGAACACTAAAATGGAAGGAAGATTGTCTACACACACTTTGTTAAATCACTAAGCAGTATGTACTTTTTTTTTGGAGAGAGGAAGTTGCATATCTTGGCACACTGACAGTTGTTCAGCAACCGTACATTTTGATCTGGCTTGGCAAACATTGGTCTTGACATGATGACTATGACGTTGACTTAACTACACTCCTGGAAATTGAAATAAGAACACCGTGAATTCATTGTCCCAGGAAGGGGAAACTTTATTGACACATTCCTGGGGTCAGATACATCACATGATCACACTGACAGAACCACAGGCACATAGACACAGGCAACAGAGCATGCACAATGTCGGCACTAGTACAGTGTATATCCACCTTTCGCAGCAATGCAGGCTGCTATTCTCCCATGGATACGATCGTAGAGATGCTGGATGTAGTCCTGTGGAACGGCTTGCCATGCCATTACCACCTGGCGCCTCAGTTGAACCAGCGTTCGTGCTGGACGTGCAGACCGCGTGAGACGACGCTTCATCCAGTCCCAAACATGCTCAATGGGGGACAGATCCGGAGATCTTGCTGGCCAGGGTAGTTGACTTACACCTTCTAGAGCACGTTGGGTGGCACGGGATACATGCGGACGTGCATTGTCCTGTTGGAACAGCAAGTTCCCTTGCCGGTCTAGGAATGGTAGAACGATGGGTTCGATGACGGTTTGGATGTACCGTGCACTATTCAGTGTCCCCTCGACGATCACTAGTGGTGTACGGCCAGTGTAGGAGATCGCTCCCCACACCATGATGCCGGGTGTTGGCCCTGTGTGCCTCGGTCGTATGCAGTCCTGATTGTGGCGCTCACCTGCACGGCGCCAAACACGCATACGACCATCATTGGCACCAAGGCAGAAGCGACTCTCATCGCTGAAGACGACACGTCTCCATTCGTCCCTCCATTCACGCCTGTCGCGACACCACTGGAGGCGGGCTGCACGATGTTGGGGCGTGAGCGGTAGACGGCCTAACGGTGTGCGGGACCGTAGCCCAGCTTCATGGAGACGGTTGCGAATGGTCCTCGCCTATACCCCAGGAGCAACAGTGTCCCTAATTTGCTGGGA
This sequence comes from Schistocerca cancellata, assembly GCF_023864275.1. Classification (NCBI taxonomy): domain Eukaryota; kingdom Metazoa; phylum Arthropoda; class Insecta; order Orthoptera; family Acrididae; genus Schistocerca; species Schistocerca cancellata. The sequence continues at coordinate 612,139,336 of NC_064630.1, read as the reverse complement.
AGTGGCGTTGCGGCCCCCTACGGCACTGCGTAGGTTCCCACGGTCTTGGCGTGCATCCGTGCGTCGCTGCGGTCCGGTCCCAGGTCGACGGGCACGTGCACCTTCCGCCGACCACTGGCGACAACATCGATGTACTGTGGAGACCTCACGCCCCACGTGTTGAGCAATTCGGCGGTACGTCCACCCGGCCTCCCGCATGCCCACTATACGCCCTCGCTCAAAGTCCATCAACTGCACATACGGTTCACGTCCACGCTGTCGCGGCATGCTACCAGTGTTAAAGACTGCGATGGAGCTCCGTATGCCACGGCAAACTGGCTGACACTGACGGCGGCGGTGCACAAATGCTGCGCAGCTAGCGCCATTCGACGGCCAATACCGCGGTTCCTGGTGTGTCCGCTGTGCCATGCGTGTGATCATTGCTTGTACAGCCCTCTCGCAGTGTCCGGAGCAAGTATGGTGGGTCTGACACACCGGTGTCAATGTGTTCTTTTTTCCATTTCCAGGAGTGTATTATTGACTGTTATACATTGCTGTCACTACTACTTGATACACATGATGAACATGAAATTTTGACAGAAGTGGATTCACACAGTTAACACTATCCAATTACACAGTAGTACTTAATGTGGATGAAAGATGAGTGAGTGTGCTTTGTGTGTTTTCCTTTCCTAATCCTACCCACCTATCTCCTAAATATTATTTTATTTGTTTGTTGTGGCTTGCACTGACACCCATAAATATTACAGGTTTACTGATGTTTGTGTATTTGTAATAGTAATATGACAATTATCTGATATCATTTGTGTGTTTGTTATGATTTGTATGTTTAGTGTAAAAGCATTTGTATGTGTATTCAAACTATTGTTCATGCTTGAACTGTCTGATCAGTGATAGTGAATATTATGGACTGTTACCTGCACTTGTTCAACATAATGGGTGCCACCTGGAAATGTTTAATTACTGCTGATGAACTGTCTAATTAGTGATAGTGAATATTATGGACTGTTACTTGCACTTTTTCTACATGATTGGTGCCACTAGGACATGTTTAATTTCTGCTAATGAACTGTGTGATCAGTGATAGTGAATATTATGGACTGCTGTCTGCACCTACTCAACATGGCTGGGTGCCACTGATGAACTGCTTCTACTGAAATGATGTCACCTGTTGGAGTCTGCACCTACTCCACAATGCTGGGTGCCACTGATGAACTGCTTCTACTGAAATGATGTCACCTGATGGAGTCTGCACCTGTTCCACAATGCTGGGTGCCACTGATGGTCTGCTTCTACTGCAATGATGTCACCTGTTGGAGTCTGCACCTACTCCACAATGCTGGGTGCCACAGATGGAGCTACTTCTATGAAAATGATGTCATTTGTCGGTGTCTGCACCTACTCAACAATGCTGGGTGCCATTGATGAACTGCTTCTACTGAGAAATGTGACTTGTTGCTGTGTGTACCTCTTCAACATTGCTGGGTACCACAAATGGAACTGCTTCTACTGAAATGATGTTACTTCTTGCTGTCTGCACCTACTCAACATTGCTGGGTGCCACTGATGGACTGCTTCTACTGAAATGATGTCACCTGTTGGAGTCTGCACCTACTCCACAATGCTGGGTGCCACAGATGGAGCTACTTCTATGGAAATGATGTCATTTGTCGGTGTCTGCAACTACTCAACAATGCTGGGTGCCATTGATGAACTGCTTCTACTGAGAAATGTGACTTGTTGCTGTGTGTACCTCTTCAACATTGCTGGGTACCACAAATGGAACTGCTTCTACTGAAATGATGTTACTTCTTGCTGTCTGCACCTACTCAACATTGCTGGGTGCCACTGATGGACTGATTCTACTGAGATGATGTCACCTGTTGCTGTTTGCACCTACTCAACATTGCTGGGTGCCATTGATGAACTGCTTCTACTGAGAAATGTGACTTGTTGCTGTGTGTACCTCTTCAACATTGCTGGGTACCACAAATGGAACTGCTTCTACTGAAATGATGTTACTTCTTGCTGTCTGCACCTACTCAACATGGCTGGGTGCCACTGATGAACTGCTTCTACTGAAATGATGTCACCTGTTGGAGTCTGCACCTACTCCACAATGCTGGGTGCCACTGATGAACTGCTTCTACTGAAATGATGTCACCTGATGGAGTCTGCACCTGTTCCACAATGCTGGGTGCCACTGATGGACTGCTTCTACTGAAATGATGTCACCTGTTAGAGTCTGCACCTACTCAACATTGCTGGGTGCTACTGCTGGAACTGTCAACCACTTGTTGTGTAAACATTTTATGTGAATATTTGTATAAACTGATTTTTTGTGTATTACTGTTTGTGAAAAGTTATGAGACTCTTACCTGTACATATTCGTCATTGCTGACGCTATTGATTGAACTGTTTAACCACATAATACTTGTGTAAACTATTATGTAAAGTCACATGTATGAAAGAATTTGTATTGCTTAGTGTATTTTGTATATTAGGCTATTGAAAGGTCAGTGCAAAGCCAAAATTTTATCTAGTTATATGATACTTACGTATTAATATTATCTTTTATTTTTGTCTGTATTTTTTTTTGACGAATTTGGTGGTATTTTCACCACCAATGCTGGCAAAAATACCATCAAATTCTAGCCCGTGGAGGAAGGGCATATGAAAGGTGGCTACACTGAGCCACAGCGCCAGAAATCGCGCCAGAGAGTATTGTTCCGCCGCCTCCACTGGCAGTGATTATTGAGACGCAGCGACAGGCAGTGCTTGCCGAGAAGTTGTGGTGGACACTGCTTGTGGCTGAAGTCAGAGTGAGATGCGGTAGTGGAGAGTGTTGTTCCATGTTTATGCAGTTATTTGATGGGAGAGATAGCAGATGTTGTTCCAATGGAGATATTGTAATGATCTGAGTGCTTTTCGTCAATATAAATTAAGGTAACTACCTACTGTTCTTTATTTTCTTATTATTTGTGTGTCCTGAATAATGCTTCATTACAGGTTCAGTCAACAAAGCATCTGGCGTGTGTTCTTGTATTAGAGTGTAATTCTGGGTTTCTTGCACAATTATAGTATTTCTAATTTTCTTTTATCACGTCAGTATAAATCGTATTTAAAATTTCTTGTCTTGTTGAAGAAGAACCGTGCCAGATGTGCGTTGAGTCACACTACCACACACAGAACAGCTACACTTGTGCTTTGTTGGCTTCGTAGGTTTTATAGTTGCTGGGGACTTAATTAATTAACTGTGTTAACGAAAATTTTCTTACATTCTTTGTTGTCATTCTAAGCAGTCAGATTGCGTAATAATACTAGTCAGGGCCAGCCGTTTACGAGACTTGCGTAATCGGACATACAGCGACAGAAAATTAAAAAGTATTTGCATTGCATTCATATATCTTTATTATAATAAGCCCCCATGCAAGCTATGTATGGTGTAAGTTCGAGAACCTCTTGTCGACCCCTATTCAGTAGTCTGGGAATTCTGACATTGCCCTCACAGTATGTATTTTCTTTAATGTCGGTTGTTGTTAGCAATATTAGCTTATTTCGAAGAGTTAGCAGCGTTCACTCAGTTAATACTAGGCAGAAATCAAATCTGCATGTTGAATGCACTTCCTTGGCTCTTGTGCAGAAAGGAGTGCAGTATTCTGCTGCATCCATTTTCAATAAGCTACCACAAGAAATCAAAAATCTTAGCAGTAGCCCAAACACTTTTAAGTCTAAACTGAAGAGTTTCCTCATGGCTAACTCCTTCTATACTGTCGAGGAGCTCCTGGAAGAGCTAAAAAATTAAGCAAATTCCAGTGTTACATTGTTGATTTTCTTTATTTTAACTTACGAATTGTCGCCTGAATATGTTACTTATATTTCATTTTATCTGTTTCTACTATCGTGTTATAATTTCATGACCATGGAGACTTCTCCTTAATTTGGTCCCACGGAACAATAAATAAATAAATAAAAAGAAACGATCATCATAATAAAATAGAGCTCGTACGGGAAGATATAGGTGTTCGTCTTTTTCCGTGCGCTATTCGATGCTGCAATAACAGAGATTTATTGTGAAGGTGGTTCGATGATCCGTCTGCCAGGCACTCAAGTGTGATTTGCAGAGTACCCATTTAGATGCAGCTAGACACGGTTTTTCAGATACCCCCTCAAGCAGAAGCCACATGGATTTAAATCGAGGGATTTGGACCTTCACATATCTTGATATTTATCAGAGAAAGTTTCTGGAAGCAAATTTTTCTCCTAGCAAGCGATATACCTTCTCGCCCCATCTTCCTTGTGAAAATAGTGGTGTGGACACAGTTGCATTCTTGGAAAGCTTACGAAGTGTAGACGTCACTGCACACCTAAAAGAACCACGCGAAGAGAAACGGGCCAAGAATGAAGGAGCTTCTGAAACCAAACCACCCAATGGCAAAAGCTGAGTGCAACGGATATTCCTGCAAAACATGTGGTGCGACGGTTCTGAGGATTCACGGCACCGTGCAGAGTAAAATGTGCCTCATCCGACCAAAGAGAGACCGTTTCATGTCACCCATTTCCATGCGTGCCAAGAAACGAAGGGCAAAGTCACGACGTTTTAATCTATCTTTGGGTTTCGTGTGGTGCACATTCCGGATCTTGTAGGGTTACCGGTGTAAAATACGCTGCTAAAACTGTTTAACTGTTGACCAGGGGAGAGACATTTTCCGTGACACAGCTCGAGCACTGACTACAGAATCTGGGGCATTTCGTGCACTGTCGGCTATAGCTACAGCAACTTGATCAACTGCCATGGGAATGAGCCGCATCCCTCTCCTTATCGTACCATCTAATTCACCTGTTTCCTCAGATTTCCTGATTGTACTGTGTAGGCGACCTATTGACATGGGGCCTCCTCACAGCTGTTTCTCTTAGACGATATTCCCACAAAGCAGCGCTGCCGTTCTGATAATACAACTTTACCAGTGGTACACGGTGTCTCGTAGCAACAGCTACTGCGTTTCGAACGAAAAACTGCAATCTTCTTAATCCTTTACACCAACAGTCACTTCGAAGGGAAGCCAACACTCGTCGCCAAGCAACGAACAGCACACTGACATCAAAACAGGAAACCTTTCACATTCTGAGTGCTAACAGCACTATATTTTTCATCTGGTGCCAGAAAGTGGAACTCTTTTCTTTCTTTTTAGCATACTCCGCGATTACGCTGATTAATGAGGACACCTACGATGTTTCAGCTTCCTGCGATGTGTACAGCCTGCACTACACTGCTTGGAACTCAGTTGGCATAATTACACTGAAGAGCAAAGAAACTCGTACATCTGTCTAATATCGTGTAGGGTCCCCGCGAACAAGCAGAAGTGTTGCAACACGACGTAGCATGGACTCGACTAATGTCTGCAATACCGCTGGAGGGAACTGACACCATGAATCCTGCAGGGCTCTCCATAAATCCGTAAGAGTACGAGGGGGTGGAGATCTCTTCTGAACTGCACGTTGCAAGGCATCCCAGATATGTTCAATAATGTTCATGTCTGGAGTGTTTGGTGGCGAGCGGGAGTCTTTAAACTCAGAACAGTGTTCCTGGAGCCACTCTGCAAAAAATCTGGACGTGTGGGGTGTCACACTGTCCTGCTGGAATAGCCCAAGTCCGTCGGAATGCACGGTGGACATGAATGGGTGCAGGTGACAAACAGAAAATTACGTACGTGTCATTTGTCAGAGTCGTATCTAGACGTATCAACAGTCCCATATCACTCCAACTGCACACGCCCCAGACTATTACAGAGCCTCCATCAGCTTGAACAGTCCCCTGCTGACATTCAGGCACCACGGATTCCGGGGCGTTGTCTCCATACCCGTACACGTCCATCGGCTCGATACAATTTGAAACGAGACTTGTCCAGTCATCAAGAGTCCAATGTCGGTGTTGACGGGCCCAAACGAGGAGTAAAGCTTTGTGTCGTGCAGTCAAGTGCACACTAGTGGGCCTTTGACTCCGAAATCCCATATCGATGATGTATCGTTGAATGGTACGCACGATGACTGCAACAATTTACCGAAGGGTTGTACTTCTGTCACGCTGAACGATTCTCTTCAGTCGTCGTTGGTCCCGTTCTTGCAGGATTTTTTCCGGCCGCAGCGATGTCGGAGAATTGACGTTCTACCGGATTCCTGATATTCACGGTACACTCGTGAAATGGTCTTACGGTAAAATTCCCACTTCATCGCTACCTCAATGTTGCTGTGTCCCATCGCTCGTGGGCCGACTGTAACACTACGTTCAAATTTGTTATATCTTGACAATCTGCCATTGTAGCAGCAGTAACCTATCTAACAACTGGGCCGTACACTTTTTGCCTAATATAGGCGTATTCTGCCCGACTCCATATCTCTTTATTTGACTACCCATGCCTATACCAGTTTTTTTGGTACTCCAGTGTAGAAGCGCACGGTAGAAGAAGTTGAAATTCACACCTACCCAAAATTAGTAGACGCTTAGCTGTAAGTCTTCCAGACTGTTTGGAAAGTCAGTAATTATTAATGCATTACAAAATAGGGAACTGTAGCATTAAAATCTGGTAAACAATAGCCATCAACAATGTACTTACTGAAAATCGTAGCTCTATAACTAGACTCACAGTCCTCAAAAGGATACTGAAGCATGCCAATAACTGTATCTATCATCTATCACAATAATTAAAGTGACAGCGGAATAATCGCTGCTAAATTACGTTAAAATAACGGTGTTGGTTGTCACTGAGAAAGTGAACGACACAGTATACCGAATTGTTTACGGAATCATATCTCTTCATTCATTCCCATACAAACACGAAAGGCTTGTGACACATACTTGTGTGAAGATTACGTGGGTGCAGTTTACATCCCAAGGGATACAGACACAGAGGACGAAGTGACTTACTGACAAGGCAACCTCCCCATCGCACCCCCCTCAGATTTAGTTATAAGTTGGCACAGTGGATAGGCCTTGAAAAACTGAACACAGATCAATCGAGAAAACAGGAAGAAGTCGTGTGGAACTATGAAAAAAAATAAGCAAAAGATACAAACTGAGTAGTCCATGGGCAAGATAGGCAACATCAAGGATAGCCTGAGCTCAGGAGTGCCGTGGTCCCGTGGTTAGTGTGAGCAGCTGCGGAATGAAAGGTCCTTGGTTCAAGTCTTCCCTCGAGTGAAATCTTTAATTTTTTATTTTCAGGCAATTATTATCTGTCCGTCCGTCCGTCCGTCCGATGCGAGGTAACTGCACCGTAGTATGGCGACGCTACACCTAAACAACATATTCCTGTCATGTGACGCACATGCCGTCACCAGTGTCGTATAGAATATATCAGATGTGTCTTTCTGTGGAGGAATCGGTTGACCTATGACCTTGCGATCAAATGTTTTCGTTTCCCATTGGAGAGGCACGTCCTTTAGTGTACCAATCGCACGGTTTTGCGGTGCGGTCGTAAAACGCAGACACTAAACTTATTAAAGTGAACAGAGACGTCAATGAAAGAACGGACAGATCATAACTTTGCGAAAATAAAGAAAGTAAACTTTTCACTCGAGGTAAGACTTGAACCAAGGACCTCTCGTTCCGCAGCTGCTCACGCTAACCACGGGACCACGGCGCTTCTGAGCTCAGACTATCCTTGATGTTGCCTATCTTGCGCATGGACTACTCAGATTGTATATTTTGGTTATTTTTTTCATAGTTTCACACAACTTCTTCCTGTTTTCACGATTGATCTGTGTTCAGTTTTTCAAGGCCTATCCAATGTGCCAACTTATAACTAAATCTGAGGGGGTTGCGATGGGGAGGTTCCCTTGTGAGAAACCGGTTAATACATTTGTTTTACTAAAACATGATTCTCAGTATTGTCGAATAAATTCTGTGGCATCAACATATTGCAATTGGAGATATACGCAACATAGTTAGAAAATTAACATATGTTCGTAATCGTTCTGTTAAGCACACAGAGCTGTGGAGTGTTATATCTTTTATGGTAACGCTGACAATTAACGCCTTTCAACTACGAGTGTATGTGTTATGATTATATTCAACGTCAATAGTCGGCAAACTGCAGCTGCAGGAAACTAGTCACTAATGTGGCACTGATGAAGCCGACACTAGCTAATGGGTTAAATGCATATGCAGAAGAGCCTCCATTATAGATACTGCAAAACTATCACAGCCAACCACAAGCGTTCACTGAAATGAAAGTCATTAATTCGGCACCTATCCTGCCGTGGAAAATTTAATACAGCGATAGTGCACAAAGAGAAAGCTCCCGCTGTTGACACGAAACACGTCAAATTAAACACTATATTGACAGATACATATTGATGTACAAATTACACCGCTATGAGGCTGATTTTCTGGACAATCTCTTTGAACATACAGTACATGGTTATTCTAGCCAACATTTTTCAAATGGTTCAAATGGCTCTGAGCACTATGGGACTTAACTACTGTGGTCATCAGTCCCCTAGAACTTAGAACTACTTAAACCTAACTAACCTAAGGACATCACACACATCCATGCCCGAGGCAGGATTCGAACCTGCGACCGTAGCAGTTCCGCGGTTCCGGACTGCGCGCCTAGAACCATTAGACCACCGCGGCCGGCCAACATTTTTCATCAAGTTGTAGATATCTTGTAGGAAATGCCAGAAACCTACGCTGACCGTTCAAAAATAGGAAGATTCGGCACTCTGTTTATATAAACACTTAAATTCTCCAGGCTGGTTAATACACGACACATCACCAGGTGTCAGTACTGATAGCAGAATGAACTAAAGTTCTGGAATCTCTGTGTACGCAGTAATGAAAACAACTGTAATATCTCACACCTACTCCGAATGAAAATAATTCAGTCTCTTTATTTTCATGGTTCTGTATTATTTTTCGTTCGTGCTTCTTTTGATACTGAGTAGGCGCTCACTTCATCAAATGTGTCTCTGTTGCAGATTTTTTTTTTCATTTGTCACCCTCGGCAAAATGAAAACAAACATCTAAAATTATATTCGTCGTTTCTTGTGGCAGCAGTTGTAGCGAGTGTACGCAAACCACAAACGCGCCTGAACTCCCCGTCGCACCACCCCTCCCCCTCCGATTTAATGGTAAGTAGTTGACCCAGTCAAAAACCGAACACAGACCGAACACGAAAACGGTAAGGTGAACAGAACTGAGATAAAAAAAGCAAAATCAAAACAGCTAACGGTCCAACGTCAAGATACGCAACATTAAGCGTTTTTATACAGCCCGGGCGTTGCGGTTGTGTGGTCCCGGTGTTGAACTGTGAAGCGCGAGATCCGCCTTCAAATCTCCCTCCTGCCGTATTTTTTTTTTCACAAAATTGGAAACTGTCCGTCCGGTCACTGACACCTCTGTTTGCTACTTCAATTTGCATATTTGATGTAGTGTAACGTCCGTTGGCAACAGCGAGGTGTAAGGAAGGGACCTCCAGAAGTACATGCCTCCTATTAGTTCTACACAAGTAACACATATTATGACTCTTGAAACGTTTTGGATATTTTGAGTGTTCAGTACCTTTGTTGTAACGTACTTCACAACCATTTATTTGTTGTTTTCATTTCTGTGAGAGTTCTATGCGGCATCTCGCGTGTTCTCACTATCCATCATATTTACTTCGAGGGTAATACATCCTTACTGTATCACTCAAATTCTGTAACTAATGTTTAGTATTGCAGTTGCCAAGACTACAAAAAGAGAACATAGACATCAATAACCGGACGGAAAGTTCATAATTTTGTGAAAAAAAATTTTAAAAGTGGGGCACAAGGGTGATTTGAACGCCGATCTCCCGGTTTGGAGTCCAACACCGTGAGCACAAAGCCATGACGCCGTGATTCTTGCAAGTCGCCCTATGTTGGACATCTTGAATTTGCACCGTCCACTGTTTCTATTTTGTTTCTTTTTTCACATTTCAGTGCACTTTTTTCCTATTTTCAAGCTTGATCTCTGTTCAATTTTTGACACACTATTCACTGGGACATTTTACCATTAAATCTGACAGGTGTGCGATGGGGAGTTTGTGCTGATTTGCTGGGAACGATAAATATTTATCTATGATTCACATGAAGTATTTAAAAGAACTGTTATCTTGTGTGCAAAAGAACACGACAAAAAATATTAACTATCTCACTGTAGCGATGTTGCAGGATAATCAGTGGCTTTAGAACAATGAAACACTGGCCGTACACCACTGGTGATCGTCGAGGGGACACTGAATAGTGCACGGTACATCCAAACAGTCATCGAACCCATCGTTCTACCATTCCTAGACTGGCAAGGGAACTTGCTGTTCCAACAGGACAATGCACGTCCGCATGTATCCCGTGCCACCCAACGTGCTCTAGAAGGTGTAAGTCAACTACCCTGGCCAGCAAGATCTCCGGATCTGTCCCCCATTGAGCATGTTTGGGACTGGATGAAGCGTCGTCTCACGCGGTCTGCACGTCCAGCACGAACGCTGGTCCAACTGAGGCGCCAGGTGGAAATGGCATGGCAAGCCGTTCCACAGGACTACATCCAGCATCTCTACGATCGTCTCCATGGGAGAATAGCAGCCTGCATTGCTGCGAAAGGTGGATATACACTGTACTAGTGCCGACATTGTGCATGCTCTGTTGCCTGTGTCTATGTGCCTGTGGTTCTGTCAGTGTGATCATGTGATGTATCTGACCCCAGGAATGTGTCAATAAAGTTTCCCCTTCCTGGGACAATGAATTCACGGTGTTCTTATTACAATTTCCAGGAGTGTATATGCTGTTATTTGTAACCAAACCACTTATTTCAGTAGCGGTAGCATCCCTACATGTATGAAAATTTAATTGCACAGCGTTGAGTTGTAATTAGTATTGTTGGCCGCCATTTGCAAGACGGCAGATTCTTGTTCGAATTAATCCAATATTAAGTGGCGTAAAGAAAAATGGAGAGGATTTACAAGCAATTGTTATCAATTTTGAACTAATAATAAGTGTACCATCCAAAAAGTGTTTCTTCCCGGAACCCACGAAAGTGTAAATTATTATTCGAATGAAAAGCTATTTAAATACAACCCTGAGATATTTCAATGTGTAAAAGATGAAAGTGCTTCGCACAGATCTGTTTCTAATGTATTTCACGTATTTACTGACATTCCAAAGTGATTTATGTATCGACCACTTGAATACAGAAAGACTTTACAATTTCAAAAACAATAATACTCGCCCGTGATAAGATCTGTAGTGTATATGTTGGCCGGCCGAGGTGGCCGAGCGGTTCTAGGCGCTACAGTCTGGAACCGCGCGACCACTACGGTCGCAGGTTCGAATCCTGCCTTGGGCATGGATGTGTGAGACGTCCTTAGGTTAGTTATGTTTAAGTAGTTCTAAGTTCTAGGGGACTGATGACCTCAGCAGTTAAGTCCCATAGTGCTCAGAGCCATTTTGTGTATGTTGTTCGTAGCCGTATCTAATCTTACGGGGTATTATTTACACCACAAGTATATAGACACTCATATGCAATACACAAACACACACAAAAAAACACTGCAAGTGTCCCTGTTAGTGTAATGGTGCGCTGACAAAACATCTGATGTTGCCTACATTATTTCAGAAATTACCTAAAACAGATCACGTAAAACTTGACGCTATTGTATATTCATGTTACCAGCAAGCAGACTCCAGGTGTGGAAAGATTGAACCTTGAGTTTTAGAGAGAATTTGAATGGTTCATTTTATTATATCATACGATGGATACCATTGTTGAAAAACTGGTCTCACTTTCTGCTTTGATGCTGTTAAAAAGACGTCGTAGTCGGAAACAAAATTCATATTTCGTAATTATATGGCATTTTAAAGACTGCGATGCAAGGGATAGAGTGAGTCGTTATACGAGTGGACTTCCGAACGTAAGTACTACATTATCACGGCAGGCTAAGGAACTTCTATATAATCTTGAACCACACTTCAAAGTGCCACACGTACATGATACTATTTTTCAACGTTCAACACGTCTCTGTAAACAGCGGTCGGAACGCTCTACCAACAATTAATTCCTCTAGGACAGAAATCCACACCTTGGTCACGAAGCCATTTGAGAACCGCTACGTAAAGGTCCTCATCGCCAGAAATTCACTTTTTCCCAGACGTTCTACCATCTTACCGAAAGACAGAAATCGCATGTTGCAAGATTTTTCTTCCTTCCCGATAAGCATCACCAGGTCACTGAGACCTTGATCACGTTGCTGGTACCTTTTCACTGCGGTTACACGCCACATTAGATTGGGTCCATATATCACCACAGTTTCGTGGTAAGTCTGTATGCAGCTTAGAAGTTTCATCCGCAAGGACCGTGCTATCCCTCATACTGCACCTTTGGAGTCAGTTTGCAGTTGGTACGTAATTTCACCTTCACAATGACGCATCTGTTATCCGTATTCCAGCTGAGCTGCGTGCGTGAAATCCGTTTACTCTCTTCTGACAATGCGGCACTTCTGTTGAGCTATGGTCTCCACATATTACTTTACTATTCCCTAGTAATATGCGTAATATTTGATAGGGCGGCACATGGGTTTATGAGCTATCATTACAGTTATTCACAACTCACTAATTTCATTCATCAGGTTACACAATACGTAGCCGTAAGATAACAGGCTGTTGCTTATTTTTGGAATGAGATCAAATGAACAGGAGTAATGAATAACGGAGTACGCGTGTGCGATGTAAGTACAGTATAAACGACGACACTTGCGAAAATCCAATCTCAGAACAAGTTCAGATATTGCAGGAATCTTACGTATTTCATTAACCACTCAAAGAATTGACATAAAGCGTTTGGCAGTGTGTAGTACGAAAAGTGCTATGTTTTATCTGTAACATTAATAGTCTTAACTTCGTCGTATGATGTGACACTGAACAATGTGATTCAAAAACAGAATAATAAATTTATATAAAAACACCGATAACTTTTCAGGAGAAAGGAGACGTAGCCTGTGAAATGGAACGGATAACGTGGAAAGCTACGTGAAGCTGTGCGCAGATGATGCTGTTATACACGCTAAGAACACAAAAAGAAAAGACGCACCACGATAGAATCATTCCATTCGAACTGGGCGGAAATCTACATCTACATCTACGTCTACATCTACATGGTTACTCTGCAAATCACATTTAAGTGCCTGGCAGAGGGTTCATCGAACCACCTTCGCAATTCTCTATTATTCCGATCTCGTATAGCGCGCGGAAAGAATGAACACCTATATCTTTCCGTACGATCTCTGATTTCCCTTATTTTATCTTGGCGATCGTTCCTCCCTATGTAAGTGTGTCAACAAAATATTTTCGCATTCGGAGGAGAAAGCTGGTGATTGGAATTTCGCGAGAAGATTCCGTCGCAACGAAAAACGACTTTCTTTTAATGATGTCCATCCCAAATCCTGTATCATTTCTGTGACACTCTCTCCCATATTTCGCGATAATTCTTTGAACTTTTTCTATGTAATCCGTTAGTCCTATCTGGTAAGGATCCCAAAACGCGCAGCAGTATTCTAAAAGAGGACGGACAAGCGTAGTGTAGGCAGTCTCCTTAGTGGGTCTGTTACATTTTCTAAGTGTCCTGCCAATAAAACACAGTCTTTGGTTAGGCTTCCCAACAACATTTTCTGTGTGTTCCTTCCAATTTAAGTTGTTCGTAATTGTAATACCTAGGTATTTAGTTGAATTTACGGCTTTTAGATTAGACTGATTTATCGTATAACCGAAGTTTAACGAGTTCCTTTTAGCACTCATGTGGACGACCTCACACTTTTCGTTATTTAAGGTCAACTGTCACTTTTCGCACCATTCCGATATTTCTTCTAAATCGTTTTGCAGTTTGTTTTGATCTTCTAATGACTTTATTAGTCGATATATGACAGCGTCATCTGCAGACAACCGAAGATGGCTGATCAGATTGTCTCCAAAATCGTTTATATAGATAAGGAACAGCAAAGGGCCTATAACACTACCTTGGGGAACACCAGAAATCACTTCTGTTTCACTCAATGACTTTCCGTCAGTTACTTCGAACTGTGACCTCTCTGAAAGGAAATCACAGATACAGTCACATAACTGAGACGATATTCCATAAGCACGCAATTTCACTGCGAGCCGCTTGTGTGTCAAAAGCCTTCCGGAAATCCATAAATACGTAATCGATCTGAAATCCCTCTTCAATAGCACTCAGCAAAAAATGGTTCAAATGGCTCTGAGCACTAAGGGACTTAACATCTTAGGCCATCAGTCCCCTAGAACTTAGAACTACTTAAACCTAACTAACCCAAGGACATCACACACGTCCATGCCCGAGGCAGGATTCGAACCTGCGACCGTAGCGGTGGCGCGGTTCCAGACTGAAGCGCCTAGAACCGCTCGGCTACTCCGGCCGGCAGCACTCAGCACTTCATGTGAATAAAGAGCTAGTTGTGTTTCACAAGGACGATGTTTTCTAAACCCATGTTGACTGTGTGTCAATAGACCGTTTCGTTCGAGGTAATTCATTATGTTCGAACACAATATATGTTCTAAAATCCTACTGCATATCGACGTTAACGATATGGGCCTGTAATTTAGTGGATTACTCCTACTCCGGTTGATGCAAGTAAATCTGCAGACAAATAAATGATTACCATTTCAAAGAGTCTGGATTATTTATTCAAGAGAAAGAGCCACACGAATTGAGGTAGTCATTAACGCGTTGGTGCACCTCTGGTCCTTATGCATTGATTGATCCTCCTGACGGACATCGTAGAAAATTTAGTGCAATTTGCACGTTAGATCTTCAAAATCCAGGGCTGATTGGAGGGCCCTACCCATAATGCTCCAAATTTTCTCAACTGGGGAAAGATACACCTTGTTGCCCAAGGCACGGTTTGGCAAGAACGAGTAGAAGCTGATGAAACAATCAGCGTGTACGGGTGGGCATTATCTTGCTCAAATTGAAACCCAGGCTTTCCATAAATGGCAAAAAAACGGGGCGCAGAATATCCTCGACCCACTGTTATGAGAAGGTGCCGCAAAAGGGGTCTTGCTATGGAGAGAAATACGACCGGAGACCATGACTCCTGTTGTTGGGCCGTATGGTGGGGGACAGTTGGGATGGTAACCCACTGTTCATCGAGGCGTCTCCAGACACGTCTTCGGCCCGGAAACTCATTGACTGGAGTAGAATTGTCTTCAGTAGTGAGTCACTCTCCGAACTGAGCCGCGATGACCAGCGAAGGCGTGTCTGGAGACACCGCGCAAAGTGGAGGGATACCAGCCGACTGTCGTCTGGCACATGACCCTACAACCAGGAGAGATGACGTGGGGTGTCATGTCATTTCATTGCAAGACCGCTTTGGTCGTCGTCCCTGAACCCTTACAGCACAGCGAATATATTGTACGACTCGATTCGTTTAGGTAGTATCCTGCACACTCGTCTAACATAAGGTGCCTAGGGAAACTGTTTTCTCGGATCGCTAGACAACAGTTCAAGCAAATCGTATTAATGGAGTTTATTACAGTAAGTTGAACTGACAATACTTAACTCTGCGTATTCACAAAGTTGTGTGGCAAATGGCGACATGCAAATAATCAATGTCCTTCGCCATATACAATTTCAATGAGAGCAAACAATTCAGTTCACAAGTCACTACTATAGAGTTTGTGAGACGGCTTGTCTTCCACTCCGGCCGCGGATAGGCGCAGCGGCGCTTATTTCTCTTCGTGTACAGAGTGGTCCATTGATCGTGACCGGGCCAAATGTCTCACGAAATAAGCATCAAACGAAAAAACTACAAACAACGAAACTCGTCTAGCTTGAAGGGGGAAACAAGACGGCGCTATAGTTTGCCCGCTAGATGGCGCTGCCATAGGTCAAGCGATTATAAACTGCGGTTTCTCAAATAGGAACATCCATTTTTATTACATATTCGTGTAGTACGTAAAGAAATATGAATGTTTTAGTTGGACCACTTTTTTCGCTTTGTGATAGATGGCGCTGTAATAGTCACAACCGTATAAGTACGTGGTGTCACGTAACACTCCTCCAGTGCGGACGGTATTTGCTTCGTGATAAATTAACCGTGTTAAAGTGGACCGTTTACCAACTGCGGAAAAGGTCGATATCGTGTTGATGTATGGCTATTGTGATCAAAACGCCCAACGGGCGTTTGCTATGTATACTGCTCGGTATCCTGGACGAAATCATCCAAGTGTCAGGGCCGTTCGCTGTATAGTTACGTTATTTAAGGAAACAGGAAGTGTTCAGCCACATGTGAAACGTCAACCACGACCTGCAACAAATTATGATGCCCAAGTAGGTGTTTTAGTTGCTGTCGCGGCTGATCCGCACATGAGTAGCAGACAGACTGCGAGGAAATCGGGAATCTCAAAAAATCGGTGTTGAGAATGCTACATCAACATCGATTACACCCGTACCATATTTCTATGCACCAGGAATTTGTATGGGGACGACTTTGAACGTCGTGTACAGTCCTGCCACTGGGCACAAGAGAAATTACGGGACGATGACAGATTATTTGCACGCGTTCTATTTAGCGACGAAGCATCATTCACCAACAGCGGTAACGTAAACCGGCGTAATATGCACTATCGGCCAACGGAAAATCCACAATGGCTGCGACAAGTGGAACATCAGCGACCTTGCCGGGTTAATGCATGGTGCGGCATTATGGGAGGAAGGATAATTGGCCCCCATTCTATCGATGGAATGTAAATGGTGCAATGTATGCTGATTTCATACGTAATGTTCTACCGATGTTACTACAAGATGTTTCACTGCATGACAGAATGGCGATGTACTTCCAACATGATGCATGTCCGGCAAAGAGCTCGCGTGCGGTTGAAGCAGTAGTGAATAGCATACTTCATGACAGGTGGATTGGTCGTCGAAGCACAATACCATGGTCCGCACGTTCACCGGATCTGACGTCCCCGGATTTCTTTCTGTGGGGAAAGTTGAAGGATATTTGCTATCGTAATCCACCGACAACGCCTGACAACATACGTCAGCGCATTGTCAGTACGTGTGCGAACATTATGGAAGGCGAACTATTCGCTATTGAGAGCTCCGTATTGCCAAATGCATTGAGGTTGACGGACATTATTTTGAGAATTTATTGCATTAATGTGGTACTTACAGGTAATCACGCTGTAACAGCATGCGTTCTCAGAAATGGTAAGCTCACAAAGGTACATGTATCACATTGGAACAACCGAAATAAAATGTTCAACCGTACCTGCGTTCTGTATTTTAATTTAAAAACCTACCTGTTACCAACTGTTCGTCTAAAATTGTGAGCCATATATATATATGTGACTATTACAGCGCCATCTATCACAAAGCGAAAAAAGGGGTCCAACTAAAACATTCATATTTCTTTACGTACTACACGAATATGTAATAAAAAATGGGGGTACCTATTGAGAAAAAACACAGTTGATATCCGTTTGGACTATGGCACCGTCATCTAGCGGGCCAACCATAGCGCCATCTGGTTTCCCCTTCAAGCTAAACAAGTTTCGTCCTTCGTAGTTTTTTCGTTTGACGCTTATTTCGTGAGATATTTGGCCCGGTCACTATCAATGGAGCACCCTATAGATGCCTCTCGTGCCTTGATGTCGTCCGAGTTGGCTGGCGTCGCCTCACAGCCTCTCTGCTCTTCCGTTCTTCATCGCAGTGCCGGCACTTGTCGTTACGCCGGAACAGTTTCCCTTCATGGCGACACATCCCGGGCTAATATTTCAGCAAGATAATGCCCACCCGCTCACAGCGAGAGTTTCTGATGCTTGTCTTCGTCCTTCGAAAACCCTACCTTGGCACGCAAGGTCACTGGGTCTCTCCACAACTGGGGACGTTTGGAGCATTATGGGCACAAGTCTCTAACGAGCTCGGGATTTTGATGATCTAACGCGCCAATTGCACACAAGCACACCTAACAACTCTATCAGTCAATGACAAGCCGAATAACTGCGTGTGTAGGACCACAGGCGGACCAACTCTTTGTTGACTTGCTCAGTTTGTGAAGCTCTTTCTCTTGATTAAGTCATCCGACTTTTCTGAAATGGTAATCGTTTGTTTGTCTGTACGTGTACATCACATCTATCGATTCCCGTATCGTTCAGATAATCCCTCCGTGATATGCTACTTTTTGTTTGTCTTACATTCTAAACAGAGAAGTCGCAGCGCTAGAAAATATTAACGAAATTCAGGAAGACCTGAGGAGGATCACAGATTACTGTAACACAGGGTATATAAATGTAACGTACTGAGCATTTATAGATGCTAGACGCGTTTTAGTTCGATAACATATCTGATGAACAATTAGTAGAAAGAGCGAAGTCAGGGTCTAGGAGTAAGAGCGACCTGAAATCCAATGAGCACATAGAACTAATCGAAAGCAAGACAGATGCCAAATTGAAGTTCATGAAGGAGAGAGCACACAAAACACGCTTTCGACTGATAATTTAATATTGCTTCTCAGTCTGGCATATTTACAGTTAAGCTTAGGGAAGCAGCGTGTTTCACAGGCTAGTTTAGTAAGCCCCATGGAGTCGATCGCTAAACTGCAACGGTAGACACGAGAGAAAGGCGTTGTACCGCGCGGTGTGGTCTACTATCAAAATTCCGAGAGCGTACGTTCTCAGAGGAGTCACCCAATCTAAGTCTTTCTTCTACGTCTATCTTGCGAAATTACCAGAAAGTTAAAATTAGATCCGAGCCTATACGGAGTTTTACTTACAGCGTTCCTCCCGCGTACCATTAGCGACAGAACAAGAAGTACCATCCACCTTCGGAGTAAAGATGTAGATGAAGAACGGGGGCGTGTTATTCAGCACATAACATATATTCGTCCAGTGACTCATAAAAATAACATAACAGTACTCTAAATGCGCTACGGAAGGTCACTTCAGCTTAATGTTAAACATATTAGCAGACGATTTTTCCTAATGGTTAACATATTTTCAAGAACTGTAGAATTCTATTTAAAATAAAAATAGTTATGTTTATATTTCGGAGGATAACTAGATTACACTTCCGAAACAAACAGAAAAACATTCGTCCGTTTGCCAACTATCGTCAGTAGCGCTTATTGGTTGTGAAGCATCTGTGTTTAGATATGGATTTTTTTCTACTTCGCCCCCTCAAAACACAATTTATTTCTTGTACCTTTCTTTACTCAAATTTATTTCAACAGTTAGGTGTCATCTTCAGTTGGTCTCGCCTTACTTCTCAAACTACATTCATTATGGGACAGAATTGTACTGATTGGCCAGCTGTTACGTGTCTTTATGTTATGAGTGCTTGTCATGTGTTTCGGTGTATACCAGATATTTATTGTATTTTCTTTGCTGGTTGTAATTATATACATTGTTTTTCACAACTTTACTCCCTGGTCTCATACGGTTTTATAAACAAAAACGAGATTTAGGAAAAACCTATGCTATCTCTCTCTCTCTCTCTCTCTCTCTCTCTCTCTCTCACACACACACACACACACACACACACACACACACACACACACCGAGAGAAAATATGTTATTGTGTTCTGCAGAAGGCGGAGTTGGGAAAAAAAATTAATTCTAAATTCTCAAAGAAACGTCAACAGGAGCTTACGACCCCACCATGATGATTATTTGTATGTAAATCGACACAGCCGGCCGGTGTGCCCGAGTGGTCCTAGGCGCTTCAGTCTGGAACCGCGCGACTGCTACGGTCGCAGGTTCGAATTCTGCTTCGGGCGTGGATGGGTCCTTAGGTTAGTTACATTTATGTAGTTCTAAGTTCTAGGGGACTGATAACCTCAGATGTTAAGTTCCACAGTGCTCAGAGCCATTTGAACCATTTTTTTGTTTAACTGTTTTGTATGTTGAGGTAAAAATTCCTTGTTAATGGTTGATTAGCGGAAATTCAATTAGCCACATATGATAATCAATATTGTCAGTAGCAACGCGAACATACAGGCATAGCTTTTCAGATTAAACGAACATAAATAAACATGACATAAGAAATTGGCTCCCCAACTTCCAAATAAACCAATCAACTTAAATGTTTTACCAGCGTCACAAAATATTATAGGATCGGAAGATGTATCGTGTTGTACAATCGCAAAGGTGTTGCTCGTTCAGAAAGTGTACCCACAGTAGAACTTTTCGCTTATGCTACGTAATTCTAGAACACCTTCCGCTACATTACGCAATAACATACACTATTGACGCAAAAGAATTACGACTACTGCCCACCGCGAGATTTAGTGACCTGGCGGCGCTGGGAACACGTGACGCGGTAAGAAAAGAACGTAAGCGAAGCAGAAACGATTGGTGAGTCGTCTTAGCCACGATGCGGGCCTTAAATAGATAAATCCACTAACATAAGCCACCCTGAATAAAGGTCAGATTGTTATGGGCCGGCCCCTTGGAACGTCAGCACCTACGGTTACTGGTTGTCGAAATACGGTGAAAAGACTAGTAGAGGATAAGGAGATAGACATCCACGTCTCACCACAGAACGAGGAAGTAGGAGGCTTACCCGCTTTGTAAAGCCTGATAGCTGACGAACTGTTGGACCGCAGAGTACAAACGCCGGGTCATGAAGATGTGCTTCGGAGCATGCAGTTCAGTAAACTTGTTCAACATGTTGCACCACATGTGGTATCGCCAGTTACGAATGCAGTGGGAACAGAATCATCGACTGGACTGACGATCAATAAAAGGTGTTGCCTATTGATACGCCGTCATCCATGCGAACAGCTGCTGCAAACATGTACTGCGCCACGGACATTGGCAATTTGGGCCAGTATTAGGCTATGGGGGACATTCACCTAGGCTTCCATGAAACCTGCGGTAGTAATTGAAGGTGCCATGACAGTTGTGGACTACGTGACACCATTGCAAACAACTTGCATCCCTTCATTGTTGGTCGGCCGGGATGGCCGAGCGGTTCGATGCGGTACAGACTGGAACCGCGCGACCGCTACGGTCGCAGGTTCGAATCCTGCCTCGGGCATGGGTGTGTGTGATGTCCTTAGGTTAGTTGGGTTTAAGGGGAGCCGGAGGTGGTCAAATCCAAAAAATTACGATTATTTTTTGCTACCGAAAATTAATTGGAACATTCCTCTTTAACGTAAACTTTGAATTATTGTTCTACTCGCCCTAGAAGTGGAGTTATTACCATTTTCCCCCACGCCTGCAGATGAAATGGGCGGCCGCTGAATGCATCTAACACCCTCTCGTGACTTCCTGGCGAACTGCTTGGGATTTTCTCGGCCTGTTACGCATACAGCGCCTATGTTACGCATACAGCGAGTGTGCAAGGGTTGGCTACATTGTTTTCTGTGACAAATGAAGCGCTAAGAGCGCGGAACATCGTCTCTTTGCTGTTTACCGTTTCGGCTTCGAAGGCTCAAACAAACTTTGGGTTCAAGTAAGCTCAATGATGGAAAGACAATAGGAGGGAGAGGCAGGCTTACTGATGAGGTGATTGAACGTCTACAGAGATACTATGGGTATGCTATAAGGCAAAATACTAGTAATGTTAGTGACATGCGAAAAGCAGTGTGGGCATTGTTCCTTCATACTGCCTCTTCCAATGAATACCCTCAACACAGCCTGTGCCCAAAAGATTCCTGGTGCAAATATAATGCAAAAAAGGACTATGATCACAAACATGGTTTACCAGCAGCTGTGATAAATGTAATACAACAAATTTTTCATGACTTAGCACAGCCAGAATTGTTACACAAACGTCTACACGGAAAGACGCAGAATCCTAATGAGAGCGTAAACAATTTGATTTGGAAAGTGATTCCTAAAAGGGTGTTTGTAAGCATAAAAACACTGCACTTTGGCATTTATGATGCAATGGCAACCTACAACTAAGGGAACAGTGTGAAGTGTGAAGTTCTGAAGGCATTAGGATTTGCAGCTGGGGTGAACACTGTACGAGCACTAAGAAATATTGACAGAGAAAGGATAAGAGGAGCAGAAAGAAGAGAAAGGCATATGAAGTGTGATGGAACAACAGGCCAGAAAAGAAGACAGAAAGGAAGCTTTTGGAGGATGAAGAAGAAGACCCTGATAATCCAACCTATAGTGCAGGAATGTATTGAGAAACTTTGATAGCCATTTCCCGTAAATTAGAATTTTTCGAATGTAAGGAACATTTTCTCAAAATCCACTCAAGCTAGAGAGATGAAATTTGTATACAGCACTCCTAGTGGTCAAATTTACATTGTAACACAGCCATTTGGCAATATGTTCAGTAGTTTCATTTCAGTTTAATTATAAAGCAATTATTTGTAAAAAAATTTGGGTCATTAATAAAAAAAAATATTTGGAAGGAAACTAGAAAAGATACTCCAAAATCCCTGTGTCATAACTGCAATACTAAACCACTCTATATGTAAAAAAAATTTCAAATTTTTCTATTTGGTAGTTTATTCATAAATGTTCCTCAAACTTAGTGATTTTAACATGGGCAGCATAGGCACCTCTGGCTCCCCTTAAATAGTTCTAAGTTCTAGGGGACTGATGACCTCAGACGTTAAGTCCCATAGTGCTCAGAGCCATTTGAACCTTCATTGTTGATGATTTCCCTGTCGGCATTGACATCATCCAGCAGGATAACTGTCCATATCACAAGGCCAGAATCGCGCTACGGGCACCTGACCTGAGTTCTATAGAGAATGCCGAGACGCTATCGGGTGCCAGTTTCGCGGTTAATTTACAGGATTTGCGTGACCCGTGCCTAGCCATCCGGTGTCCCTCTGGCAACGGCCGCCGCGGAGGTTGAATGCCCTCCAGAGGAGTGGTACTTAAATGGCGATTAGAGGGCGCGACGGCAGCACAGGTGAGAGCGCCACCGTCTCGCACCACGTGAGTACAGCCGTCAACAGCCTTCCACGTGGCTGGTCTATTGACAGCTGACCAGCGCACAGCCAATCAGTCCACTGGGGGCCGAACCTCGCAATCCCTGGGTTCGGTGTGGGGCGGCGGTGGGGTGAGTGGAATGGTTCAAATGGTTCAAATGGCTCTGAGCACTATGGGACTTAACGTCTGAGGTCATCAGTCCCCTAGAACTTAGAACTATTTAAACCTTACTAACCGAAGGACATCACACACATCCATGCCCGAGGCAGGATTCGAACCTGTGACCGTTGCGGTCACGCGATTCCACACTGATGTGCCTAGAACCGCTCGGCCACCCAAGCCGGCTTGAGTGGAGTGCTGTAGCCTGTTGTGGGGTTGTGTACCACTGCGGACTACGGCGGGGACGAAGCCTCTCCGTCGTTTCTAGGTCTCCAGTTCCATACAAAACAGTACCATACTTATACGAAAGAGCAGTCCGACCCCAATAGCTGAGTGGTCAGCGTGGCAGAATGTCAATCCTAAGGGCCCAGGTTCGATACCCGGCTGGATCGGAGACTGAGTGTTGTGTTGTCCTAATCATCATTTCATCCCTATCGACGTGCAAGTCGCTGAAGAGGCGTCATATCGAAAGATTTGCACCCGGCAATCTACTCGACGGGAGGCCCTAGTCACACGACATTCACCTTCACGAAAGAGCAAACAACGTTATTACTGTGTACATAGGTTCTTAGTCGGTGCGAGTGTGAGTATTTATTATTCCACTGCTCTTAAACATTTCAGTAAAAGATTACCCCTAATTCTGAGTACTGTACTTGCATGGTTATCGTTTCGGCCAGTTGTAGAGTAGTGCTCAGTGAACCACCGTGTTATGTTACTGTAGCTTTTGCCCGTTGATGTAAGTACGTCTACGTAAATCAAGCACTTCGAATATTTTGGAGCCTTCGACCTAGTGTTGTTGAATTACCTTTTGCAATCGGTGAGTTATACACCTTGCACATTCTCGTTAATGTTGTTGCTCATAGCGCCGGTTTTGCGTACAACGTCTAAAACTGTTTTGGGAAATTATTGGAACACGTTCTTTCATCATGTTCTTATTTTCGACTTCCAACTAAATGCCTTGTGTCTTGTTGTATTTCTGATAACTGTCACTGTGTTGTATGGCAGAGACTGTGGGCACGATTATTTGATTTATGTATTCTCATCGTTACAGTACGATTCTATTTGATGCTCAACAATCAGTTCATTTTCAAATCTGGTATGTTTTTACATTGTTCTCATTCCGTGGGTTCCAGTGTAATTTTATTATGTATTTTGTTTTTACTATTATGGTTAGTATTTTTGTAGCCTATTACCACGTTTTGGATTTTAATTAACTGTAATGCTTCTTGCATTTTGCCTTGATTCAGAGACACAACTTGCTGGATTTTAAAGCGTTGCTGTTACAATTATTTTTAAGTTTGGTTGTAATACAAAATCTCTGCCATGTTGTTAAATAAAAGATTTTAAATTATGGTCACTCACTGCACAACCAGGCACAACCACTTTCTTTTACTTCACAAGAATGTTAAACAAAAACTATATAAAGTATTATGAATATCTTTTGGTCGTGGTGTATATAAATTGCGACCCCACGTCGCTCGCCAAACAAAGGAGCTTTTGAAGAAATTTGGGTGGTCTGTTATGCCCCATTACCCGTACAGCTCAGACTTAGCCTCCAGCGATTATCACCTCTTCCCCATGCTGAAGGAACACAGGTGGCACACGCTTCAAGGGCGACGAAGTCCGAACAGAGGTCGCACGCTTTCTCAACCGGTTGGCGGGAGGCTTCTTTGACTTAGGAATACAAACGCTGGAGTATGTCTTTAAAAGTGTGTTGAAAAAATGGAGCCTATGTTGAAAAATAGACAAAAGTCTATGCTTTTCAGCAATGTAGCTTTGGTAGAGCACAACTCTACTCAGGTGACATCCAATGATTAGTCCCCTGTCAGGGTCAGTGAGCTCTTCTGGCTGAACCAGTCAATCATTGCTGCTTCTTTAGCGACAGCAGAATATTCCCCACTTCCTTTTATAACGGCGGATCAGCCTGTCGTGACATCTAGTGGTCATGTTCGCATTACATAGACGTGTCCGGATACTTTTGATCAGATAGGTCTCTTTATCATCACTACCTCACTATAAAATTTCCAGATACATGAGAAGCTTTATAGTGGTAATAGAATGACATCGAGTCAATTGCGAGAGATGCCGGGCACATCTCTACTGTCTCAACATGTTCACATCTTGTTCATGTTATTGCGACAGTGAGAAAAATGTAAACAACGAATTATGAAAGCAATGCAGCGTCTGATGTCCTACGGCAGTGCTCTACCAATGACTGTTCAAACTCTTTTAGGGACGGAAGACATAACAGTGTACAGACTCCTAAACGATTTTATAGCACAAGGACAAATAAGAATACATGAAAAGCGATTTTTTTAATTTTTTTGAATTATAGTATAGTAAATGAATAAATATAATTTGGGATATTGATCCGTCTTGCACATTAACAAATGTGTTTTAATTTTCTTAGATCAATGAGTTAATTTCAGTTAATGAACGTAATTGATAATTGCTGCTCTGTAACACCTTGAAGTTTCTACACATTCAAACAGTAAAAAAGTCATTGCGAGATTGTCTGTCTGTGTGATGTCCAAAAATCCACTGATTAATTTTAAAAAAACTGTTGTATCAACCGAGATATTAATTTTAAAAGACTGTTGTATCAACCGAAATACTGAAGGATATAATTTTAAAATTTTTGTTTTTAAAATTCAGTCTTGATCACACCACGTATGTTACAAGAACATAGGTGACTGGTTTCGGTCATATCACATGACCATCATCAGACCTGTAATTTAATTTAGAAAGTAATAGAAACTTTGCTAGATTGACAATAAAATATGACAAAATGGTTATAAGGATAAAATAAAATAGGACGTGTTATACCCATGGCAACCTTCTAAGATGGTAGGTGGAGCACTCTTCTCAGCTGCTGTGATGTCAACTGGTGCCAGCAAGCGGCGAGCATACGCTTAAGTACGAAGATGCTCCGCCTATCTCTTCTCCCTCCACGCCGATGCTGGCACTTGCGTGTGAAGAGCATGTGTTGACTTTCATATGTTGTATCTTTTCAGAACCTATGCCCCATTCCACATAGTTTTGTTCCAATTAAATCACACTATTTGAACTCAGAATGTGTTGTATTCTGCTACAAACAGGGCGGTAGTTCTATGCATCAGTTAATATACGTCCTCTTTAGTAGATGTTGGTGTGTGCTCTTTTCTAATCATGGGGAAATTGTTTCCACACAAAGGATATGCAGTAAATTATTCGCAAATTCTAAACAGAACTTGACAGATTTGTCAATCGACCATAGGGGCCTTAGTAAGTTTAAGTGATATAAGTTGCTTTTCAATACCACTTGCACTACAAAGTATGTCACTCAGCAGTGGTACAAGTGTTAAACGTGGCCAACATTCTTTTACTTTCCTTAGTACAAGGTTTTTAATGAATATGTAGTGTCACATATCAGATACATGTTAGATTTTGTGCAGCTCTTTTCTGTTTTGATTCCTGCATCTGGACACTGATTTCTGTAAAACTGATAGCTTTAACATTTTACCAGAATTTCTTTGGGCCTGAAAGCTGCTCACCACAAATGACAACTTTCAGCTTTTAATAGTTTCCGCGTTATATAATTCGCAAGCACATAGCAAACATATTCTGTGCCCAGTAAACTACACTCCTGGAAATTGAAATAAGAACACCGTGAATTCATTGTCCCAGGAAGGGGAAACTTTATTGACACATTCCTGGGGTCAGATACATCACATGATCACACTGACAGAACCACAGGCACATAGACACAGGCAACAGAGCATGCACAATGTCGGCACTAGTACAGTGTATATCCACCTTTCGCAGCAATGCAGACTGCTATTCTCCCATGGAGACGATCGTAGAGATGCTGGATGTAGTCCTGTGGAACGGCTTGCCATGCCATTTCCACCTCGCGCCTCAGTTGGACCAGCGTTCGTGCTGGACGTGCAGACCGCGTGAGACGACGCTTCATCCAGTCCCAAACATGCTCAATGGGGGACAGATCCGGAGATCTTGCTGGCCAGGGTAGTTGACTTACACCTTCTAGAGCACGTTGGGTGGCACGGGATACATGCGGACGTGCATTGTCCTGTTGGAACAGCAAGTTCCCTTGCCGGTCTAGGAATGGTAGAACGATGGGTTCGATGACGGTTTGGATGTACCGTGCACTATTCAGTGTCCCCTCGACGATCACCAGTGGTGTACGGCCAGTGTAGGAGATCGCTCCCCACACCATGATGCCGGGTGTTGGCCCTGTGTGCCTCGGTCGTATGCAGTCCTGATTGTGGCGCTCACCTGCACGGCGCCAAACACGCATACGACCATCATTGGCACCAAGGCAGAAACGACTCTCATCGCTGAAGACGACACGTCTTCATTCGTCCCTCCATTCACGCCTGTCGCGACACCACTGGAGGCGGGCTGCACGATGTTGGGGCGTGAGCGGAAGACGGCCTAACGGTGTGCGGGACCGTAGCCCAGCTTCATGGAGACGGTTGCGAATGGTTCTCGCCGATACCCCAGGAGCAACAGTGTCCCTAATTTGCTGGGAAGTGGCGGTGCGGTCCCCTACGGCACTGCGTAGGATCCTACGGTCTTGGCGTACATCCGTGCGTCGCTGCGGTCCGGTCCCAGGTCGACGGGGACGTGCACCTTCCGCCGACCACTGGCGACAACATCGATGTACTGTGGAGACCTCACGCCCCACGTGTTGAGCAATTCGGCGGTACGTCCACCCGGCCTCCCGCATGCCCACTATACGCCCTCGCTCAAAGTCCGTCAACTGCACATACGGTTCACGTCCACGCTGTCGCGGCATGCTACCAGTGTTAAAGACTGCGATGGAGCTCCGTATGCCACGGCAAACTGGCTGACGCTGACGGCGGCGGTGCACAAATGCTGCGCAGCTAGCGCCATTCGACGGCCAACACCGCGGTTCCTGGTGTGTCCGCTGTGCCGTGCGTGTGATCGTTGCTTGTACAGCCCTCTCGCAGTGTCCGGAGCAAGTATGGTGGGTCTGACACACCGGTGTCAATGTGTTCTTTTTTCCATTTCCAGGAGTGTATGTCTAATTTAATCTTTGGTATTCTGGCCAACATTCTTTGGCATGTAGTCTCGACCAATGAAAGGTCTGGGTGGTAGTGGTAATTTTGTTATGAAACGATACACATTTTAACAAAAACTTTTAAAAACAAAAGTACAGTGATATAATAATTTTCACAAAAATATCCAAAAAATGACTTAAAACTGAAAGGCAATAGCAAACCATCAGCATCTGAAATTATTTTCCAGTTGTTTGAAACATAGTTCACTTTCTTACTAGCGTGCTAGATTTGTGCCATTTTCTCTTGACACTCCTAGAAACGGTATCCGATAGCGGAAAGTCATATGTTTGAGAACCTGAACTAACCAATACCCAAGAAACAACGATCTGTCATATGAGAGCTACGGGTGTCAAAGAATTACATGTAAAGCCTTCTTTTCGTAAGCTATCAGACGCAAATTCAAAGCCTTTCTTGACCAAGGTTTATGGTTGGTTAGAATCGACAGAAGACAGCTCCGTATGCGCAGCAACGAGTACGGCAGTCTTCCATGACTCGCAGAGTGCTGCATTGCTTAAAATATTCAGTCTGTATTAAGACGCTAGTGGGGTTTAAATCGCGTCACGTAACTCTGATACAAAATTTCCGTGATGTCACTAAGAAACTGTTTGAAGGACTTGTTGTCGTTCCATCAAAAGGCTAATTTTTTCCCTCATCCACCTGAGCACGGCTGCCTTCTTTAGCGAATACTGTGTCACGAGGCAATCGTTCGCCGACCATTTGCACGTATTAAGTGTGGTCCGAAACAGTAATACCTAAGAGGCTAGCCTACTAAAAAATGTATTTAAATAAAGTACCTAATTTGCTACAAAACTAATATTTAGTTGCAATGCAAATGTCATAAAAGCATGACAACTATCGTGCTTATGGTGATATTCAAGCACAATTCGTACTCGTAAAATGGTATAGCAATTTGTGAGATAACAGAAAATACAAGTGTCATTACAGTTTAGAAGTCTTCTAGATGAATTAAAGGATGTAATCACTAAATTTCTACACTCCACGATGCTTTATACGTATTGAACAGACCAAGTCGTTCTCTAGATCTACATTTATACTCCGCAAGCCACACAACGGTGTGTGGCGGAGTGCACTTTACGTGCCACTGTCATTACCTCCCTTTCCTGTTCCAGTCACGTATGGTTCGCGGGAAGAACGACTGCCGGAAAGCCTCCGTGCGTGCTCGAATCTCTCTAATTTTACATTCGTGATCTCCTCGGGAGGTACAAGTGGGGGAAGCAACATATTCGATACCTCATCCAGAAACGCACCCTCTCGAAACCTGGCGAGCAAGCTACATCACGATGCAGAGAGCCTCTCTTGCAGAGTCCGCCACTTGAGTTTGCTAAACATCTCCGAAACGCTATCACGCTTACCAAATAACCCAGTGACGAAACGCGCCGCTCTTCTGTGGATCTTCTCTATCTCCTACGTCAACCCGACCTGGTACGGTTCCCACACTGATGAGCAATACTCAAGTATAGGTCGAACGATTGTTTTGTAAGCCACCTCCTTTGTTGATGGACTACATTTTCTAAGGACTCTCCCAATGAATCTCAACCTGGTACCAGCCTTACCAACAATTAATTTTATACGATCATTCCACTTCAAATCGTTCCGCACGCATACTCCCACATATTTTACAGAAGTAACTGCTACAAGTGTTTGTTCCGCTATCATATAATCATACAATAAAGGATCCTTCTTTCTATGTCTTCGCAATACATTACATTTGTCTATGTTAAGGGTCAGTTGCCACTCCCTGCACCAAGTGCCTATCCGCTGCAGATCTTCCTGCATTTCGCTGCAATTTTCTAATGCTGCAACTTCTCTGTATACTACAGCATCACCGGCGAAAAGCCGCATGGAACTTCCGACACTATCTACTAGGTCATTTATATATATTGTGAAAAGCAATGGTCCCATAACACTCCCCTGTGGCACGCCAGAGGTTACTATAACGTCTGTAGACGTCTCCCCATTGATAACAACATGCTGTGTTCTGTTTGCTAAAAACTCCTCAATCCAGTCACACAGCTGGTCTGATATTCCGTAGGCTCTTACTTTGTTTATCAGGCGACAGTGCGGAACTGTATCGAACGCCTTCCGGAAGTCAAGGAAAATGGCATCTACCTGGGAGCCTGTATCTAATATTTTCTGGGTCTCATGAACAAATAAAGCGAGTTGGGTCTCACACGATCGCTGTTTCTCATGGACAAAATGGTTAAGTACTCTCAATTCTGTCATGGAAGGGCCGTGCACACAAACCCAGAGAAACACACAAAAATTATATACGTTTATTCAGCAATAAATAAGCAACAAATAACAGTAAGAATAGATTACCCAATTTTCAAATAACTGTGACGGTGGCACGCAAGGGATAGCAAAGACTCCAAACAAACAGCCCTATGGCCTTGCTGGTCTCTGCCTACAAAGAATACATTGCCACAAGGTAAAATCTTAAACAAACATATACACACATGAAAAAAAGTTTTGCATCACCCCAGTTCGCAGAACTTCTGAAGATAGGTATTGACTGTGGGTATTGTATCACAGACACAGTCCCTTTGACTGTTGAGAGATCTCAATAAAGCCTCTCAAAGATGTAAATAACCATGCATGAGCAGCACCAATTAGGCGGAGGGGGTCCGACAGCCGATCAGTTACTGTCATTCCACCGGGAAGAAAGTACACGGCTCGTGTTGTCTGTAGTTCAACCATGCCTAGACGATCGATACCGCGGTTCGATCGCGTCCGCATTGTTACTTTGTGCCAGGAAGGGCTCTCAACAAGCGAAGTGTCCAGGCGTCTCGGTGTGTACTAAAGTGATGTTGTTCGAACGTGGAGCAGATACAGAGAGACAGAAACTGTCGATGACATGCCTCGCTCAGACTTCCCAAGGGCTACTACTGCAGTGGATGACCGCTACCTTCGAATTATGGCTCGGTGGAACCCTGACAACAACGCCACCATGTTGAATAATGCTTTTCGTGAAGCCCAGAACGTCGTGTTAAGACACAAACTGTGCGCAATAGGCTGCATGATGCGTAACTTCACTCCCGACGTCTATGGCGAGGTCCAACTTTGCAACCACGACACCATACAGAGCGCTACAGATGAGCCCAACAACATGCCGAATGGACCGCTCAGGACTGTCATCACGTTCTGTTCACCGATGAGTGTCGCATATGTCTTCAACCAGACAATCGTCGGAGACGTGTTTGGAGGCAACCCTTTCAGGTTGAAGACCTTAGACACACTGTCCAACGAGTGCAACATGGTGGAGGTTCCCTGCTGTTTTGGGGTGGCATTACGTGGGGCCGACGTACGACGCAGGTGGTCATAGAAGGCGCCGTAACGGATGTACCATAGGTGAATGCCATTTTTCGACAGATAGTGCAACCATATCGGTGACATATTGGCGAGGCAATCTTCTTCATGGACGACAATTCACGCCCCCATCATGCACATCTTGTGAATGACTTCCTTCAGGATAACGACATCGCTCGACTAAAGTGGCCAGCACTTTCTCCAGTCACGAACCCTATTGAACATGCCTGAGACAGACTTAAGATGGCTGCTTATGGACGACGTGACCCACCAACCACTCTGAGGGATCTACGCCGAATCGCCGCCGAGGAGTGGCACAATCTGGATCAACAGTACTTTGATGTACTTGTGGACAGTATATCACAACGAATACAGTGCATGCATCAACACAAGAGGACGTGCTACTGGGTATCAGAGGTACCGGTTTGTACAGCAATCTGAACCACAACCTCTGAATGTCTCGCTGTATGGTGGTACAACATACAATGTGTGGTTTTCCTGAGTAATAAAAAGGGCGGAAATTATGTTGACCTCTATTCCAATTTTCTGTACAGTTTCCGGAACTCTCGGAACCGAGGTGATGCAAAACATTTTTTGATGTGTATATATGCCAGAGGCAGTATATCACTCTAGCTGCAGCTTCGCTATTTAGGTCTGTTTGTGAGTTACACTAATATTTTTTCGTATTTTAATTGCTTGCGTGTTACGCTCGGAGATTGAGATGTGTAACCGGCGTGACATTTGGCAAGATGGCCTTGGGAAGAAATTCATTTACCTGAACGTTTTACCAGACGAAGAGACGTCAATACAACTCTTTGTGCGTCAGAGATTTCGTTAACCTCTCTGCTTCCCCCCTGACTGTTGGATCAGGACATATAAATATATCGGGAAGAGAAATACGGGACTGCTTTCTCGACTGTTACGCCATTATTTCTCCGATAATTCTGCAGTTTTATTCGAAATCATGTTTTGGGAAGCTGAAGAATTTCGTCCGTATACACAATGCTATTTAAGTATTAATGAAATTTCCTTAGAAGCCAAGATCACTAAATAATATTCATTTCACGAAGACTGGATCTGACAGAAGTTTGGTGTGATCTTATGCTCTTCGGAAATTTCAATGACATATATACGAATCACATCTCGGGAACACATTCCACTCACAAATTAAATTTCCAAATATCAGCGAATGATCGCAAGCTTCTGTCGAAACTTTCATCGTGAAATAAATAATATTTACCGATCTTGGTTTGATAAGACATTTCTATGCATTATATCGACAGACATATCCCGTAACGCAAACATGCATAACCTTGATATTTAAGCGTTCACATTTTCTTTGGAGACTGTCTCACAGACAATAAAGAGAACTAAATCGGTGTTTGTTCTCATCACTTGCTTTCATTTTCTGAAATATCTTTTTAGATTGTTGAATGTACCACAAGTTTCGTTTATGATATGACACCTTACGTCAGTTTAGAAAATTTTCTAAGAAACTGAAACACTCTTTGAAAGATTGATTCAGGAATTAAATCGCTACAGATCTGAATTAACATGATGCTGAACAAATCAACAAATCAGGGTGGAGAAACGTTTAGACTGCTTGTTAATGTGCGTTCACGTTCTCCTCGTGTGGTAATGTATGATTTATCGTACGTAAAGTGATACAAATTATACCTGTTACGCAGATATTCCTGAGCCGTTGATAACGTTGACGCCCATTGCGATGTCTGGGCTTACAAATACAGTTTACTGTTAGTGGTACGGAAACACGCTTTTGGAAGGCGGAAGCGAGGGAACAACTGTTCAGACGCAGGGCAGAACTCGAATTGATGTGGAGCATCGCAATTTTCCGGCAATCAACCATCGTCACTAATAGCGATGATGAGCCCTGCCATCGATTACTGGATACGTTGCATTACAGAAACAAAAATATACAGGAATGTTTACGTAACGATTCTGTCTGTGGCCTATAGAAAAGTTTGACGAAATTAACATTCTTATTCACTGCTGCGGTGAGAATTTTTCACTATTTTGAAACTCACAGTAATATGTTTCACTCCAAGAGTTTTGTAGAGCTCTCATCTTTGTTATGAGGTCCGATGAAGGAACGTGGCACCAGAGTAAATCGGTTTTAAATGTTTCAAAGCCTTGGTGATTCATTCTGCCCATCTCCATCGAATGTTTATTGTAAGTTTCCACGTCTACGATTAACTGCCAGACATAAGTATGCTCTATGCTTCGCATAATCATGTCGTTCAAGTTCATTTGCGTTGTTTATGTTTACTAACCACACATATGGTTATGCCAGAAAAACTGTAAAGAAGTACCCCCGAGCAAGTTCATTTTATTTCTGCAATGTCTAATTATGAGGTATCAACCCTGCTTCTTCATGGCGCTATTGATTAACGATCTGTACTACATATGTACATTATAAGAGGTACAGAAGTTTTACTGTAATAATTGCCTCGAAAGTGGTTACATGCTGATTACAATAGGCAGGATGCTAGTAAGTAAATCCCAAAAGGAGATAGGTAAAATGTTGTATCGCTGAAACTATGAAATGCATTCGCTTGTTGATCCCAAAGCAAAAGAAAAGAGGGCATAATCTTCAGCTGTACAAGCGAAACATAATTGATATGTCGATAGTGGGCATGTGCTGAAAGACGAAAGTGGGGGGGGGGGGGGGGATAGGGATTATTCCGCGCAAGTGAGCTCTTCCACGCAAGTATAGAGAATGTAATGTCTCAGGTACACAATTTACCAGTACACTTTGCACACCGACTGGTGTCACGGGAGTCCACAAATATCACATTACTGCAGCACATAACACTATGGATGGTTGTAACTGAAGTGCAGCTACACATACCGGACCAGTGTGGGCTACTTTTATCGAATGACAATGAAACGTGGTAGCTATTCTAAGCGTTAATGCGGAAATGTCTTGTAATGGGAAAAATAGTTCCAATTTCGGCCACAAGGTGCAAATCTAGCGCTCAGAATACAAAAAATTCGTATAGAAATGGAAACATGAAAGGGAACATGTTTCCATAAATAATGGATTAGGAGCGGATCGTGGACAGAGAATATCAAATAAGTAAGAAAGGCATTATATTGATTTTATTATTAACCACCGCTTACACTTTTTGATCAATATGAGCAACGGAGACGTGATGAGATGCCCTGTCCGTAAAACGACGGGATCAATAGTTGCTCGCAGCCATGAAGATGGAATCCGAGCAACGTGTGCTTGTATACTGCACTACAGACCAGGCAGAGACCGAAGGTGTCTCTGGTAAACTCGTTCATTTAGATATTCCAAAAGCCACATGAATTCAGATCAGGTGAGCTTGCACGCTATGCGTCTGGAAACCTCTAAATAACGCGTTCATGTGAGGTTGCATTAAGCAGATCTTCCACTGACCAGTCAGGTTCCTCTCAGAGATAAAATTGCTCCATATTTAGCAATTATATACAACCACTCTCTCACCGAAAGATACGTACCTAAAGACTGGAAAATTGCTCAAGTCACACCAATACCCAAAAAGGGAAGTAGGAGTAATCCGCTGAATTACAGGCCTATATCACTAACGTCGATTTGCAGTAGGGTTTTAGAACATATACTGTATTCGAACGATATGAAGTACCTCGAAAAAAACGATTTATTGACATATAGTCAGCACGGATCGGATTCAGAAAATGTCGTTCTTGTGAAACACAACTAGCTCTTTATACTCATGAAGTAATAAGTGCAATCGACAAGGGATGTCCAATTGATTCCAGATTTTTAGACTTCCAGAAGGCTTTCGACACCGTTCCTTACAAGCATCTTCTAATCAAACTGCGTGCCTACGGAGTATCGCCTCAGTTGTGCGACTGGATTCGTTATTTCCTGTCAGAAAGGTCACAGTTCGTAGTAACAGACGGAAAGTCATCGAATAAAACAGAAGTAATATCCGGCGTTCCCCACGGAAGTGTTATAGGTCCTATACTCTTCCTGACTTATATTAACGACATAGGAGACAATCTGAGTAGCGAGTAGCCGTCTTAGACTGTTTGCAGATGATGCTGTCATTTACCGTCTTGTAAAGTCATCAGACGATCAAAACCACTTGCAAAATGATTTAGATAAGATATCTGTATGCTGCGAAAAGTGGCGTTTGACCCTCAATAAATAAAAGTGCGAAGTTATTCACAGGCGTACTAAAAGAAATGAGCTAAATTTCGATTACGCAATAAGCCACACAAATCTCAGGGCTGAGGATGATGATGATGTTTGGTTTGTGGGGCGCTCAACTGCGTGGTTATCAGCGCCCGTACAATTATCCAATCTTTGCTCAGCCCAATTTCGCCACTTCCCTGGATGATGATGAAATGATGAGGACAACACAAACACCCAGTCATCTCGAGGCAGGTGAAAATCCCTGACCCCGCCGGGAATCGAACCCGGGACCCCGTGCTCGGGAAGCGAGAACGCTACCGCGAGACCACGAGCGGCGGACAAAATCTCAGGGCTGAAAATTCAACTAAATACTTAGGGATTACAATTACAAATAACCTAAATTGGAACGATCACATAGATAATATTGTGGGTAGAGCAAATCAAAGTCTGTGATTCATTGGCAGAACACTTAGAAGGTGCAAGAGGTCTACGAGAGAGACTGCTTACACTACCCTTGTCCGCCCTATTCTGGAGTACTGCTGCGCGGTGTGGGATTCGCATCAGATGGGACTGACGGATGACATCGAAAAAGTACAAAGAAGGGCAGCTCGTTTTGTATTATCGCGAAATAGAGGAGATAGTTTCACAGACATGATACGTGAATTGGAGTGGTAATCATTAAATCAAAGGCGTTTTTCGTTGCGACGGGATCTTCTCATGAAATTTCAATCATAATTTTTCTCCTCCGATTGCGAAAACATTCTATTGACACCCGCCTACATAGGGAGAAATGATCATCACGATAAAATAAGAGAAATCAGGGCTCGCACGGAAAAATTTAAGTGCTCGTTTTTCCCGCGTGCCGTTCGAGAGTGGAACGGTAGAGAGACAGCATGAAGGTGGTTCATTGAACACTCTGCCAGGCACTTTATTGTGTATAGTAGAGTAAGCACGTAGACGTAGAGGTGTTGCCCCATCTTGCATGTAAACAGTGGTTTCCACACCCTCACGCTCTTCCAGAGCAGGAATCACACGCTGTAAAGAGATGCCTCGGTAACGTGCAGACGTCACGGTACACCTGACTGGACCTCTGGATGTATTCTCTTGAAAGAAGAACGGACCAAAAATAAAGGTGATTGAGACTCCACACACATTGTCACACCCGATAGGTTCCAACGGCCCTTCGTCCACAACAAGCGATGTAATATACTACAAATTCGGCAGTTTTGTGTATTCACTGCACCCCGTAGTGTAAAATGTACCTCATTACACAATAGAATTTGCCCAGGCACTTGTCGTAAACTTGGAACAGAACAGAAAATTCAGAACGTTGCTGGTGACCGTGAAGTTGCAGTTGCTGCAACACCTGGATCTTCTACGGGCACCAGTGAAAAAAAATTTTTTTGAGCCATCAATCTGCCGACTGGTTTGATGCAGCCCGTCACGAATTCCTCTCCCGTGCCAGCCTCTTCACTTCAGGGTAGCAATCTACGTCCTCGATTATTATCTGGATGTATTCCAATCTCTGTCTTCCTCTACGGTTTTTATCCTCTACATCTCCCTGTAGTACCATGGAAGGTTTTCCCTGATATCTTAACAGATGTCCTATCATTCTGTCCCTTCTTCTTGTCACTGTTTTCCATATATTCCTTTCCTCTCCGATTCTGGGCAGAACCTCCTCTTTCCTTACCCTGTCAATCCACCTAATTTTCAACTTTCGTTTGTAGCTTCGATTCTCTTCCGTCCCGGTTTTCCCACAGTCCATGTATCACTACCATAGAAAGCTATGTTTCAAACGTAAATTCTCAGAAATTTCTTCCCCAAATTAAGGCCTGTGTTTGATAATAGTAGACTTCTCCTGGCCAGGAACGCACTTTTTTGCCAGTGCTAGTCTGCTTTTGACGCCCTTGCTCCGTCCATCATGGGTCATTTTGCTGCCGAGGTTGCAGAATTCCTTAACTTCACCTACTTCGTGACCATCAATCCTAATGTTAAGTTTCTTACTGTTATCATTTAAGCTACTTCACATTACCTTCGTCTTTCTTCGATTTACTCCCAGTCCATATTCTGTACTCGTTAGACAGTTCGTTCCATGCAGCACTTTCACTGAGGATAGCAATGTCATCAGCGAATTTTATCACTGATATCCTTTCACCTTGAATTTTAATCCCACTGTTGAACGTTTTTTACCTTTTCATCATTGCTTTTTTGATGTATAGATTGAACAGCAGGGGCGAAAGGTTACATCCATGTCGTACAGCCTGTTCAATCAGAGTGGTTCGTTCATGGTCCTCCACTAATATTAGTCCCTCTTGGCTCTTATCCACGTGGTATACTAGCAGTCTCTCCTCGCAGCTTACTACTGTTTTCCTAGGACTTCCGAGCATCTTGCACTTTCGACATTGTCGAACGCTTTTTTCAGGTCGACAAATTCTATGCACATGTGTCGATTTTTCTTTAGTCTCGCTTCCATTATTAATCTCAACGTCAGAACTGCCTCTATGGTGTCTTTACTTTTCCTAATGTCAAACTGATCGTCATCTAATACACCCTCAATTTCCTTTTCTATTCTTCTGTATGTTTATTTCAAATTTATTTGACTTCGGCACAGTAGTGAAGCAATAGTCGCAGTAAATTACATAAAGTTTACGTGACTAGTTTTGTTGAAGCTCACTCAACATTATCGAATGGAACCAGTATGAAATAATTGTGCTAATAATTATGAAAGCCTGAAATATATGTAGCTTCTGAACACAACACCTTTGTCATACGGAAAATTGCTGTGAGTTTATCATGTTAAATTAAACATTATTATGCAGTAATGGCAACATGTATTATTTGTTGTCAGCAACATGAATGCATGAGCTGATAAGCTGATTGTGTAATAATTCCCACACTTGTCAGCTGTTGCAGTCTTCGGAATCGTGTGGATGATATTTTTCCAAAAGTGAGATCGTGTATTGCCATATACATTCTGCACACCAACGTGAATAGTCGTTTTGTCGCCACATTCCCCAATGATTTTTGAAATTCTGGTGTAACGTTACCTATCCCTTCCACCTTACTTGGTTTTAAAGCTTCCAAAGCTCTTTTATATTCTTATTCAGATACTGGATCACCTACCTCTTGTATACCGACTCCTGTTTCTCCTATCACCTTAGACATGTCTTCTCCCTGACAGAGGCTTTCAATGTACTCTTTCGACGTATCCGATATCTCTTCTGCATTGTACTCTTGCTGTTATCACCCTTGCTTTTAATATCATCGAAGGTTGTTTTGACTTTTCTATATGTTGAGCCACTATTTCCAAAAGCTGATTTCTTCACATTTTTCATGCAGCCATTTCGTCTTAGTGTCCCCGCACTTTGTACTTCTTTCATTTCTAAGCGACTTCTATTTCTGTATTTCTAAATTTCCTTGAACATTTTTGTACTTCCTGCTTTCATCGGTAAACCGAAGTACAGGGTGACAATTATAGAACTGCACGAGAAAAAAACGTAATTTAGTTACGAACTACAGTGTGCACACACTTTATTCAACATGTAAACGTCACTACAGATATTCGTAATTACGTTATGACATGTTCGATATACCTGCTGTCATTGGCGATGGTGTGAAGTAGACGAATAGCGAAATTCTTCATTACACGCTGATGTGTCGGAACATCGATGCTGTCGAGGACCTCCTGAATGGCTGTTTACAGCTCAGCAGTGTTATGGGGTTATCGCTGTACACCTTGTCTTTAATATAGCCAAACAAAAGGTGTCGCATGTGTTCAGATACGGAGAATATGGCGGCCAATCGATGCCCATGCCAGTGGTAACCGAGAGCCAGAGTGTGGTCTCCAAATTGCTCCTCCAGGACATTGAACACTTTCCTGCTTCGATGGGATAGAGCTCCGTGTTACATGAACATCTTGTCGTAATCAGGGTCACTTTGCATAATGGGTATGAAATCATCTTCCAAAACCTTCACGTACAGTTCGGTAGTAACCGTTCCATCAATGCATATTGTGCCGATTATCCCGTGACTGGTCACTGCACACCACACAGTCATCCGTTGAAGGTGCAGAGACTTCTCCATCGCGAAATGCGGATTCTCATTCCGCAAATGCGCCAATTTTGCTTGTTGACTAACCCATCCGTATTAAAGTGAGCTTCGTCGCTAAAGCAAACCATATTCACTGAGGCATGCGCACACTAATTCCCATCACACCCCGCGGCCAACCGTGTAGTTTGAACGTCCTAACGCAAACCGTTCAGACGTTATACCGCTTTTATTTAATATAGTTCAGTAATTGTGACTCAGTATTTCTTATGTTGCCCATGGTCTCTTCGCACTTACCTTCTTTGTACCTATGTTTTTCTTTCCAGCTATTGTGATTGCCCTATTTTAGAGTTGTCCATCCTTCTTCAACTGAATTACCCCCTGATTTTACGTATCGCCGCATCTATAGCCTTACAGAACTTCAAGCGTATCTCTTCATTCCTTAGTACTTCCGTATCCTACTTCTTTCCGAACTGATTCTTCTTGACTAGTCACTAAACTTCAACCTACTCTTCATCACTACTTTTTAGCTATTTCTTATTTATACGTCAAGTTCCGTAGGAGCAAATTGAGGAGCAAATCTCCAAGGTCATGGAACGTGTCAGTACATGAAGCTACAACATAAAACTAACAACAGATAAAAATAAAATATTTATGATCCCGAAAAAAGTCAAGCCATAAGTTTAAGTAAACGCGATCAACAATACAACAAGAATCAGATTAATTTTTCAAGGAACTCCTCGACAGAATAGTAGTGACCCATGAGGGATCTCTTCAGTTTCGATGTGAAAGCTCATGGACTACTGCTAAGATTTTGGAATTAATGAGGTAGCTTATTGAAAATGGATGCAGCAGTATGCTGCACCCCCTTCTGCACAAGACTTAAGGAAGTCCGATCTAAATGCAGGTTTGATTTCTGTCTAATATTAACTGAGTGAAAGCAGCTTATTCTTGGGAATAAGCTAATATTGTTAAC
The DNA here is from genome assembly GCF_023864275.1 of Schistocerca cancellata. Classification (NCBI taxonomy): domain Eukaryota; kingdom Metazoa; phylum Arthropoda; class Insecta; order Orthoptera; family Acrididae; genus Schistocerca; species Schistocerca cancellata. The sequence continues at coordinate 612,098,655 of NC_064630.1, read as the reverse complement.
AAGAAATGACAGTAAGGAACATATGTACTGAGAGGCCAATGTTAAAATACCCAGACTCGTGAACAGGGGTCGACAAAAGGTTCGTGAAGATACACCACTTATTGCCAGAACCGCCTGTTTCCGAGCCAGAAATATCCTTTTAGAATAGGAAGAGTTACCACAAAATATAATACCATACGATATAAGCGAATGAAAATAAGCAACGTAGACTAATTTTCTTGTCGAATGGTCATTCACTTCAGATACCGTTCGAATAGTAAAAGTGGGAGCATCAAGTCTTTGAACAAGATCCTGAACGTCAGCTTTCCACGACAGCTTACTATCTATCTGAACATCTAGATATTTTAACTGTTCAGTTTCACTAATCATATGCCCATTCTGTGAAATTAAAATGTCAGATTTTGTTGAATTGTGTGTGATAAACTGTAAAAACAAGTCTTACTGTGATATAGCGTTAGTTAATTTTCTACAACGCATAAATGTAGGTCATGAATGCACTATTTTAAACCGAGCTAATGTTACACACAACGCCCTTTGTTACCAAGCTAGTGTCATAAGCAAACAGAAATATTTTGCAGTTACCCATAATACTGGAGGGCATATCATTTATATAAATAAGGAACAGGAATGGCCCCAACACTGATCCCGGGGGCACCCTCCACTTGACTATACGCCACTCAGACCTCACATCACCATTCTCAACATTGTGAACAACAACCTTTTGCTGTCTGTTGCTAAAGTAAGAAGTGAACCAATTGTGAGCTGCTCCCCATATTCCGTAATGGTTCAACTTCTGGAGCAATATTTTGTGATCAACACAATCAAATGCGTTAGTTAAATCAAAAAACATGCTTAGCGTTCTATACCTTTTGTTTAATCCATCCAGTACCTCACACAGAAAAGAGAATATAGCATAGTTGTTAAACGACCTCTAAAGCCAAAATGTACATTTGATAGCAAATCGTGTGATCTAAAATGATCAACTATCCTTACATAGCCTTTTCAATAACTTTAGCAAACACTTATGGCACAGAAATAGGTCTAAAATTATCTGCATTATCCCTTTCTCCCTTTTTATAAAGCTGTTTTACTACTGAGTACTTTAATCGTTCAGGAAACTGACCGTTCCTAAATTAAAAATTACAAATATGGTTAAATACAGGGCTAACATGTGCAGCACAGTACTTTAATATTCTGACAGGTACCCCATCATAACCATGAGAGTCCATAGTCTTCAGTGATTTAATTGTTGACTCAATCTCCTCTTGTCTGTACCACAGAGCAGTATTTCTGAGATCAATCTCGGAAAGGCATTTGCCAAGAAATTTATATGATTTCCTGTAGGAACTAAATTTTTATCTACCTCACCAGCAATGTTCAGAAAATGATTGTTAAACACTGTACATATATCTGATTTATTAGTAACAGAAATATTTTTACTGTGAACTGGCTTTATATCGTCCACCTTGTGCTGTTGACCAGACACTTCCTTCACAACTGACCATATGGTTTTAATTTTAACCTGTGAGTTAGCTATTCTACTTGCATACCACATATTCTTTGCCTTGCTAACAGCATTTTTAAGCACCTTACAGTACTGTTTGTAATGGGCTACTGTAGCTTTACTGTGACTGCTTTTAACATTTTGATGTAATTCCCGCTTTGTTCTACATGATATCCTTATTCCACTAGTCAGCCTTCTGGGCCGCCTATTACTGCTAGTACTCCGTTTAGAACGTTCCAATGGAAATAAATTCTCAAAGAACTTGAGAAATGTGCTAAGGAAAGTATTATATTTATCATCTATGTTATTGACACTATAAACACTCAGCAACTCTTGTTCTTTGCAAAGGTTTAATAAGCTCTCTACTGCTGTTGCATTAACTTTCCTACATAGTTTGTAATTAAATGAGACACTTGTTTGAGTACTAAAGCCTTTTAGTACTAAAATTTGTGCATCATACTCTGAAAGACCATTCACCCTTTTACTAACAGAATGTCCATCTAGTAATGAGGAATGAATAAAAAATATTGTCTATGGCTGTGCTACTGTTTCCCTCCATCCTAGTTGGAAAAAACACAGTCTGCGTCAGATCATATGAATTTATGAGATCTACCAACATACTTTTCCTTGTACCATCATATACAAAATTTATATTGAAGTCACCACATATAACTAATTTCTGGTACTTTCTTCAAAGTGAATCAAGAACCCTCTCTAGCTTTAAGAGACATGCTCTGAAGTCAGAATTAGGAGACATATAGACAACAACAATTATGAGTTTAGTTTCAGTAACAATATTCAAATATCTGTTCAGTGCAGTGCCGTGATACGTCTATGAACTCAAATGGAATACTGTTTTTTACGAACATAGCCACTCCCCAACCCCGCAAGGAACTGCTTGAAAAACAGCCAGCTAATCTGTATCCTGTTAAAGGAAGCCCCTGAATTGTCAAATTATTTAAGTGGTGCTCTGATATAACAAAAATTTCAGAGTCAACATCTATAAGCAGTTCACTAACTTTATCTCTAATACCTCTTATGTTTTGATGAAATATGCAAATTCTTTCTGTATCGGGAAACATTACACCCTCTGAAGATGAGCCCTTAGTTAGAGGGACTTCCTTTAAGCAGGTATACCTATCAGCTGACTTCATCCTAAAAAAGGTGCAACTCCAACGCCAGCTACTACAGGAATTTTTCCGTGAGTGATCCCACCACCACCGCCACCACCACCACCACCACCACCCACTACACTGTCACCTTTAAGCTTTGCCAGCCTCCCCTTCCCATACCTATTGAGGTGCAGGCCATGTCTAGTGAATCCCGATCTACTGATAGACCCAGCTGGTACCACCGAGATTTGACCCATGCCCTCTGCCATCAGTGCCTTCCTCAAACCCATGTGAACTCGCCTAACAGTCGCACTAAGGTGAGGCCGATCATGACGCTGAAACAGTTGCACGAAGTGCATATTACTGCCACCAGTTTGAGAAGCTGTCTTTACAAGGTCACCACCTACATTATATTCCCTGTCCCTATCAAGACTGTTCCCTGCTCCACCCACTATCACTCCCTGATCCTCCTTCGTAAAATTCCTACGTAACTGCCCTGTGCTGTCAGTCACTTGAGCCAACCCTGCACTAGGCTTCACAATGCTGATGACCTGGTGCTCATTCCCCAACACTTCCTGCAACTGCTGGCCCACTTCTCTATCGTGCGAACTACCTAGCAGCAGAACCCCCTTCTTTCTGTTAGAATTTATAGCTGACCTAGGCCTCCTAACTGTTGAGGACTGCTGCATGTTCCCTACATGAACAGCTACAGCCGACTCCTCCTCTCCACTCAACTCTGATAGTTGGTCAAATCTATTGCATATACACTAAGTATAACTGTCTGAATACCTCCTCTTCCGAGCTGCCCTCTTGCCAACTGCCAGTTCCCATTCCCCACCACCCTTCAGCCTCCTCAACCTATATAGTTCCTCCTTTGCGCGCTGTAACTGCACCTGAAAGGCACAGATCTTACGCTCCTGCTCCTCTATCAATTATTTCTACTACAGGTTCTGCATTCCCAGGAGAGGATCTCACTAAAATGACCACTTGCTTCCCCACTACATCCCTCCCCCCCCCCCCAATGAAAATACTTCGAACAAATCCCACACCGTAACTCACTACTCACGACAGAGCCCACACTTCTCACTCATGGCTCATGGTAATATTTTACAGTTACAAAAAGAAACTACACGTCTACGTTATCAGTTACACCAGTAGAACTACTTATAGAACTAACAATAGCGGTCTCGAAATTCTCCGTCTACTAGGAAAGCAACTACTTCTATTAATACTACTACCCACAGCTAATACCAACAAAACTTCACAAAATTATTAGCTAAACTCAAAAATTGAAACGTCCACTGGAACACTCAACGAAGTTAAACCACTGAATGAAAATTTTATTGGAATATTTCACTAGAAACAATAAGAAACGAAACTAAAGCACGAAATTTACTAAACGACTTCAACGCACATAAACTCTAAAAACAGAGCGAGCGAACGTTTGCAAAAGTTTATTAAATCGTTATTTCGCCACAAACAGCACGAAACGCCGCTGAAAACTATTAAAACTGATAACTGTATAACAGTGCATAAATAAATACGTTTGTTGGTACTTAGCTTTATAACTGCTGCAGCCGCACTGCACACCGCAAAATGTAAACACACTACTGAGGCATGAGGCTCAGACGAACGACGTAAGCACACTCACGAATAACAGACCACTCGAATCACTAACACAGGGAGAAAGACTGAGATTAATGAAAATACGCCAATAAGTTACTTTTACAGCAAATATTAACACAAATAAACTTTAAAATAAGTAACTGAAGACTAAAACTTTATAAAATATTGATGAGCTATTTCAACAGCCGTTCAGCAGACGTGACGTCATACCAACGAGTAAAAATATGATATGACTCTATATCTGTTCCTGATTCTCCTTGTTGTAAGTAGGCTGTTTGGGTTTTTATGTTATTAACGCCACGTACAAAACTAACGGGGTTCTATTTAAAAAAACGTAGGTTTGTGTTAAAAAACATACTTCCGTGCATTTTTTTATGGTTTGTATTAACCAATTACACTAGCCCCTCTCCTCACGTTCGGTCTGTGGAATCGATCCGTCAGTATTTGATGTGGTTTACGAAATATATCCAGCGGTAACGTTAGGTGACTCACCCTGTATATGATGACTTTTGAACACTATTAAGGTTAATACATTGTTTGTTCTCTATCAAAACCTTTCATTTGCTAACTATGCCTATCAGTAGTTAGTACTTTCAGTTGTTAGAATCTTTTATTTAGCTGGCAGTATTGGCGCTCGCTGTATTGCAGTAGTTTGAGTAACGAAGATTTTTGTGAGGTAAGTGATTCATGAAAGGTGTAGGTTATTGTTAGTCAGGGCCATTCTTTTGTAAGGATTATTGAAAGTTAGATTGCGTCGCGAAATAAAAAAAAATAATAAATAAATAAATAAATAAATTGTGTGTCAGTTTAGTGTTGATCAGAATAATTAAAGAGAGAAATGTCTGAGTACGTTCAGTTCTGCTCAGCTGTTTGAAAATCAAATAATGTAAGAGGTTTATCAGCACAGTAATTTATAAATTTTTCTAAGGGGACGTTTCATAGTATCTGATTTCGGAATCTCTGCCTGACTGTGATATAATCTAACAAATTTTCCGCGTATCCCAGCCTTTTCCAGGTGTACCTCCCCCTCTTGTGGTTCTTAAACAGAATATTCGTCATTACTGGCTACAATTTATAGCAGGAGTCAATTAGTCTTTCTCCTGTCTCGTTCCTACTATATCGCCCGTATTATCTTGTAACATTTTCCCTACGTCCTCCCCTTCAACGGCATTCCAGTCCCCCACGACTATTGGAGTTTCATCTCCCTTTATGTACTGAATTACCCTTTCAGTATCATTGTATTTTTATCTCTTCATCTTCTGATAGAGACGTCGGCAAAACACACTCCCTGCCTAACCTTCCTATTCATAACGAATCCTAATCCCGTTATAACATTTTCCGTTACTGCTGATATTACCCTATACTCATCTGACGAGAAATCCTTGTCTTCTTTCCATTTCACTTCAGTGACCCCCACTAAATCTAGATTGAGCCTTAGCATTTGCCTTTTCAGATTTTCTAGCTTTCTAGCACGTTCAAAATTTGACGTCCCACGCCCCGATTTGTAGAAAGTTATTGTTTCGCTGACTTTCAGTCTTTTTCTCATAGTCACCTCCGCCCTTGGAAGTCTCCTCCCAGAGATCCGATTAGGGGAGTATTCCGGGATCCTTTGCCAATGAAGAGAGCCTCATGAATCTTTTTCAATTAAAGGCCACACGGCGTGTAGGTACACATTGTGTGTCTTTAATGCTGCGGGTCCATTGCCTTCTGCATCCTCATGCCATTTATGATAGCTGATTCTTTTGCCCTTAGGTGCAGTGCACCCGAAGTCCAAGAGAGTGCCCTGAACCTCTATCCGCTTCTCCGCCCTGTCTCAGTAGGCAGCTGGCAGAATGGGGATGACTTTTATGCCTGAAGTCTTCGGTTGACAATTTTGATGACTTCTATTAAAAATGTAAGTGGTGACGCGGTTCTAACGTGGGACCGACGATATGGTGATTATTAATCAAACATACTACTATGCTACCTTTTTTTTGTCGGTCGCATTACCGTTATTTTTATAACCGGAAACACGGTAAATAAAATATCTTTATTTGTACAAGCTAAAATACAACAGAAAGGCCATCCTTTCGGCGGAATCAACGCGAGATATTACACTCGAACGAGATGAGCAAAATTCTTTACTAGCAAGGTGAGGGAAAAAAATAATAACAATAATACTGAAGTAAGCAAAGAGGTGTGAGGCCATAGACAGAAAGGGAAGAAGGTGCAGGGATATGATAAGACTTGCAGGCATCTGCTCGGCAGATGGAGCGTGGAGGCAGAGTGGGCAGGGGTCAACATGCGAGGCCTGTCCACGCTATTCCCGTCACCACTAACGGGAAGAAGCGACCGAAAGGAGGGCAGAAGCCAAGGAGGAGTAGACAGTAGAGTGGGGGGAATGACCAACGTGCTCTGGTATAGGGCAAAAAAGAAAGTGGACGCGTGTCAAAGCAGCTACTCCACTGTAGATTACGATATAGGTATGTAACGCGGAGAGTCTCAGATGTCAGCAGGAGGGGGGGGGGAGAGTGTCGTCCGCGTGTGGCACCATTCAGTGAGGAGAGGGGGAGGGGGTGTAAACATCGCATGTAGTTAACTGGCGAAGAAGGCGCATTAGCGCGATCAGTGCTCGACTGAACTATGGGTTGTGGGTACTTTGTAAGAACTGCCAAAAGTCAAGGCGTGATTTGTCGCCATCATTATACATGTTGGTGACCTTCCACCCCTTGACACTTACGATCGCATGATTTTTGGTGGCGGGGAAATAAGTATCCTCAGAATGCACGAAAGTCCATGGGTCAGTCGAATCCGGTGAAACGCGGAGGTAGCAGGCAACGAACTGTCGACCAAATTTCGAGACGTCACTGGTGGCAGCATAAGTCAGTTAGTGGCCACCGTCACCCATGAGGAGGCAAATTGAATAAAGCGGAGTGCCCGTTAGTCCGATGGTGTGAAGAGGTTGATTTGTGGCAAATTTTCCACATGTGACGTGGTAACATGTTGCCCGGATGTTGGAGGAAAGGAAACGCTGGTGGATATGACGCCAAACCATGTGCCTCCGCGTTGTTGGATGTATGAGTTCGATGTTGTTGCTTTTCATAACGGACCTTAAAGAGCGTACCCACCTTAAGAAAGTATCCGAACGCAGCCTGGAGGCTGCGCCCAATAGTTGGTGGCAGCGGGAATACCTGTGCGATGTGGACCATTCTGGACGCCACATGTTGATTGAGGTACTCGACACGTTGTAAAGAGTCGTGTCGACGAAGGAGATTTTGTCGCACCGCCATGCGGATAATTTGGAAAGTACGCCGAAAATTGATGGCAGCGGAGCGGCGCACGGTGGAGGTGAAAATGCTAGCAAGGTATCGTAGTTTATGTACACACGGGAGAGGCGCCAAGTTGTCGTGTGAGAGGCTGCGTCCAATGGACATCGCTGTGGATTTAGACACATTCCTGTTACTGCCCTCACAAGACTGCGCTGTTGCAAAGTCAAGCCAGAAAGGGGCCTGTTCAGACTCCAGGTTTGTGGCATGGAGTGGTGTCTAAAGTGGGAAACCTTGTCTTAAAGAACGCCGGATCGTAAACTGGTCCCGCCACACGGCCATTGACCTGAGTCAGCGATTCAGCGCTGCCGTACAGGCGCCGGATGACATCGATAAAGGCGGGTGGAAAACCTATTTAGCTGATTACTGAGAACAGAAGTAGGTGCCGTACCTTGTCGAATGTGCTGTCTAGATCAATAGCAACCACTGCAGCGCTGAGTCTGTACGCCGCTGCCAGTGCAATTAAATCGTATGACGTTCTCCTGTGGCCGTTTGTATATTAACTGAGCCACCCGGAGTTGTCTGTTCTGGAGATAGAATACTAGGCCGAATCTTGCGGCATAGCGTCGCCAGGAGTCGTGCAAAAATTTTATCGTCTTCTTTAAGCATAGTCCTGTCGTCACTCACAGTGTCGGTTTGTGGATGGGTATAACAATTCCCGTGACAAAGGACGGCAGTACGGCGTTCCCTACCATCAACAGCTCATGAAACATTGGCGTCCACCGTGACGTCATTACCGCAAGGAAAGCGCGATAAAATGGGGAAACCCTCATTGCAACCTCATTACAACTGAGCCTCGAAGACGATATGATGCACTTGTCTTTTCACGAACAAGAGTTGATGCTGGCTGAAACAATGGCGGGCATTAGCGAAAAAAAAACCGATTCAAGGGTAACTAGAGTAGTGACCAAATCTTCTATGAACTCATCATATCTCTTTATGGAGTGGGAGAATCATTGGTAGCAGATGCAGCAGACAGGGCGGATCGTAGGCAGACTAAAAATAATCCTGGGGAAATATCAGTTTCGAGTTTATGACACTGTACATTTCCTCAGTCTCATAGCACTCATTTGTGGACCAGACTTGGCTGACTTTGCTTCATTAATTGAAACATTACATCATGAGTTCTCAAAGAGATTCCGCGACTGCACGAGTGAAAACTGATTTGCTGATGATGTACCGTATTACTTCCAACTTCAGCTCGTAGAATTGCAGGCCCAAGCTAGGATTTTACAAGTTAGGATTGTCTAGACTTTCATAAAATGTTAACCCATGAGCAATACCTTCGACTGCTCAGACAAGCCGCTAAAGTCAATTGAGTGTTTGGTCCAATACATGCGTTCGAGAATTTTTGTGCTGTTATGAAATTGATAAACTGCAGTTAACGTTCGAGTTCAAGATATGTTAATCTGAGTATCTCCATATGTCTCTCTGTCTACACGATAACGATAGATCCAGATGTACTACACATGTGTATAAGTTCGTAAGCATCACAACTTGATGTTAAATGCCTATGTATAACACTTGTTGTAGTGCTACTCACCATACTAGCACTGCCACACGTAATTATTTAATTAATTGGAAGAATGCTAAAAAGCTGAATATATGCACTAGTGATAAAATCCTATTTATGACAATATTCCGCAATATTCGTCTCTTAGAAGAAGTCGCACTGTGTTGCAAACACGTTGTCCTAAGTTTCCGTCCAGCATATAGCGGTCTCATAAACATACCACAGTGGAATAGGATAGCGGTAGGGGAAGCTGAAGTGCTGGGTAGACTCGGCTGCACCCGCGGAGCGTGAGCGCGCTACAGAGGCGAGGCTGTAACATGAAAACAGCTGAACGGATCGTAATGTCATTACCTACGGAAGATTTTTTTTTCTTTGTTGTATTTCGATTCCCCTTGAAGGGGGCACGCTGGCAGCAGCTTATTACGTTGCTCTGCAGCCCACAGACTTTTTAAAATATAAGGAGAAGTTAAGAAACAATAAAAGCAGGCGATAAAGCGGGAACTTAAATTGCAAAACGGCGGAAAATTGGGGAAAGTTAAAACATAAAGCAAAGGGTTGGCAAAGTGAATAAAAAAATACACAGGATTCAGACAGGTAACATAGTAGACAGACAATTAAAAAACAGGGCGATAGTCTGGTTTCTGTTCACAAGAGATATAAAATCACACCCAGCGACAGTATGATGGCCGTTCTCAGCCCTTTGGAAAAGGCACACAACACTGAACACTCACTGTAAACAATGCACTAAAATGTCGGCACAAAGAGGACACACCATAGTCTAGGGCAGATTGGGTGGAGGGGGGGGGGTGGACCTGGACAGATGAGGGGGAAAACAAGGAGGGAGGAGAGGAAAAACGAAAGGGGGGAGGAACCAAAGGAGGGAGAGAACCCATAGGGGGGGAGGGGCAGCGCAGACGTGAGAGGGAACGGGAAAAGGCAGAGGAGGGAAATGCAAAAGGACTCGGGGGAGTGAAGGGGGCCAGAGAGAGGGTAGGTGGGAAAAAAGAGGATGGAAGGGGGGGAGAGGCAGCCCAAGAAATGGATGGAGAAAAGGAGGGGGGTGAGGGTCAGAGTTGATAGGAGGGAGAAATGGAGGGAGAGAGGTCATCATCCAGGGGGAGTTGATGGAAGCCACCTTGTGACCTACGGAAGAAGGTGTGGCCACTATAAGAACACTGAGGCCCCGAACCTGCCTCTAGAGGGTGATGGGAGCAAACCCACGTGACGACAAAGCGAACATGTGTATGCGTCGACCCTCCAATAGACTCAGTAGCACAGGAAACAGAGGCTTCAAAAGAAGGACAAAGTGGTGTGTTTCGTTTCCTGTCAGCGCGAGAGGTAACAGAATGTCACCAAAGATTGGCACAAGTATACGAAAAGCGCTGATGTCCATTGCAAGGGTAAAGTGATTCAAGGGATAATAGTTGTCGCTGGCCGATGACGCACGATACGGAAATCCGCATCCCAGTACCAGTGGTATTGTGCCACAAGTGAATGCCCTCATTATTGAAGACCGGCGAAGGCGGCGACAGCCACAGCCACAGAGGTCGCATTGAACGTCAGAATTGCAACTGACTTTCAGTGGTCACCGTACACTTGTGACATTCTTCGCTGAATATCCGTTCCCCGCACTCATTCCACTGTAAGGGAACGCACTATATCCCTCTGCTCTTGTTTTGAAGCTTCCATTTCTCTGTTTCCAGAACGTAGTCTGTCGACACGTGGGTATGCGCCCCCTGTCCTTCTAGTGGCGGGTTGGGGGCCACACCTACTGCCTTAGACAATTGATTTACGAACCCTTTTCATTTTACAGCCTCTTTTCTTTTCGAATGACCCTAATAAGTAAGGACTAGGGATCGCTTACGTCAGTATACCCCAGAAAATTATACGCAATCTCAATGTCGTTTGGTGTAACGCAAACTCAAGTATATTTCAAAGATACATGCATTACTCCAAAATTTGTTATAAGAGATCTCTGGACCAGCAACGAAATAAGTGATGGTAAATAGAGCATAGAAAATACATATTACTGTATAACTTATAACACTCCTTTCGTCTGCTGCTACTGTTATACCAGAACCTCAAAACTGGAGGCAATTTGCAAAACAGAATTATTTTGTTGGATTAATAATGGTATAAAGCAACAGGGCAGTGTTACCCTCTGAGAGGAATTTTGCTAGGTTGACCGTGTTGTTCCTAGCGGAGGTGGCTTACCGGAATAGAAAGTCAGAATTACGTAAATATTTGAATAGTAACAAACAAAATTTTCTTTAGCTATACTGTTTATAGAATAAGGGAAACGGTCGCCAGCCTAATTAGGCAAAAGAAAGATTAACGTTCTCGTTTAAGAAAATAGGTATAAGTAACTATAACGGACAAACACAACCTAGACTTAGCCACACGCGAGTCCAATGAACTCTGACACACACATATGTTTTAAGACTGAAGCTAACAGTTAGAGCAGCACAAACTATTTGCAAAATTATAAGAGATAGCGAAACACACTATTACTTTCAGGGCTTACACAAAGTGAATGGTCTTTATAACATTACTATTAATATGCACTTCTAATACACACGAGAGACAAACACTTAGCAATCATGAACATATAGTTTTCTACTATTGCAATTTCCCACTTTTACTACAGCGAAACACAATGTTGACAAAATTGCAAGAAACTGACTCACCTTTTAGAATTTACTACAGACAACAGTTTGATCATTTACTTTATAAGCCTCAGTCTTAAGAACTTTTAATTTTGCAGTTGGCAACAGCACTTTAATAAGCAGTTTTAATAGGAAAATTATTTTCAGCAAACAACATTTACTTTAACTCATTCTCTTGCCACATTAACTTTAACTTTCTTTTTACTAAGTTCAAGAGGCATTGATTAGCATAACATTGGTCATAAATGTTCTTTCAGTAGTGACACTCAGTAATTACTTTAGTTCAAACGGAAAGGAACCTGAGAGGTGTTATGATAAGGAGAAAAATCAAGGTAGGTACATAAATTCAGATATAAATTACCTTATATTTGAGCGCAATACCACATCCATTAAGCTGATCCTTCACTGTACATCATTATAGTATTACGTTACAGTGATTGCGCAACGTGGTGGCAACTGCATGTTGGTAGGTGGATTCGCAGGCAGAATTGCTGGACTCTGTTATTTCTTGGTGGTGACGACAGATACAAATTCCAGAATAATTCCAGCTATTTATCCATCCATCCGAGGCATTGGAAAGCAGGAGGAAAAGCCTCTCTCGGAACCATCACGATATGCAACATTTACATGACAGTGCTCAGTTTGGTAGCTCGTCTCCGACTCGTAGTTCGTCTCCAACTGCTGGCTCGTCCCCGACTGACTCTCAGTTCCACCTTTTCTACCTAGGCCAACCACAATTTGCGCACGCTACACAGTTCCGTTCCCGAGGGGAACCACTACACCTTTTACATACAGAATAACTAAGAGCCCTAAGTGAGGATCAGCAATTTACATAACAGCAATCAAATACATTAAATAAAACAAAACATTTACACATATTGACATCTCTACTAAAAATTATTCACACAAAATTACAATCATATACAGTAAGTTTTGTTCCCTCCAAATGGGACAAAGCATTTACAGTACAGATACACTACTTTGCATTGAAACAAACCACGACATCAAAGTTTTAACAAAGAAAAGAGTATGCAATTTTGTGTTATCTATTCAATCAAAAACATTTACAGGTTCTTAACGATGTAAAATTAAATGAAAAAAAAATAAATGAATACAGCATTAGAGCTATGGTGTTACACATGCCCCATGTTTCGTTGAAGTTTCCCGTCAGGTATACTTCAAGGAAACATCCATAACACCTAAGTGGTGCTGGGTGCAAACAAAAAAAAAATTCATCCAACTTCAGTTGGGAGAAAAAAAAACATATTACAAACATACACTATAAACACTAAGAAATTTCGTACATTTCTTCCAAAAGATTTTCAAAATAAGACATTTACAGAAATTTTCATATTCACACTGGTTTAAGGAAACTAATTTTCAGCATTATACAAGGTATCTTTAAACATGTTCATTTCATACACACACAGTTCAATTAATAGGCAATCAGTACACACAATAATCTGCACATTAGTAGAATAGGTATAGCCTTCAAAATAAAATAAAAGAATAAACACATATACAATAGCGCAGAACATTTTAACTTAACTAAGTAGAAATTAGTCTTTCAATATTTTCAAAGAAAGTAAATATTCACAGACACCCAAGCATACTCATGGTCACAGTACGTTTTACAAGATTCAACAATTATTGTAATATTGAAAATTTCAATTTGCATCCAGATTTGCACAAATATTTACACAAACAACTATGAGAACCTTTTTCCAACTGACTCTTTAAATACCAAAGTAACTTTGCAAGGTTTTTTCAAAATAATTAACTTTAAAGCTGCTCTTCATTAATAGCAGTCCAAAATATTTGTTGCACATAAACACGCTAACATATTCAGAGCCTATCTTTAATCATCACTGCTGTGTTTTAAAACAAGGCACTCCAAAACTTCAAGTTATTTCAATAAACCTAGTATCAAAAACATCTACATCCATTTAAATAAGAATGCATATATATTTTATAATAACTTTTCACTGACTTCAATAAGAATAGTCAGTTCATAACATATTGCTCAAAATACCTAACTTAGTTCACTGCTTGCCTCAGCACTAGCAGTCCATGTTATTCATTCTGCCCATTATTGGTTTGGCAGTCTTTGTGTGTAAACATTTAGGCACAAATACACAATTTAGATTAAGAACACTAAAAGACACCTTTTTAAATTAATACACTGCCTCATCCTCTAGGTTTGGCAGTTCGTGACCACTTATCAACTACTTGCCTCACAATGGCAAGTCCTTTGGCTACTGCTCACATAGCATATTTTGTAGTCCTTAGCTTTAGGACCACAGCATTTTCATTGTTTTGCCTTGTTTTGCTGCCCAACAATATATTTTTGAGCAGTTTATTGTCATCATTTTTAAGTTTTTCTCATCATTATGTCACATCTTTGTTACCAATTGCATTGGTGGTATAAAACATGAAACCTGTAACTTTGAAACAGTAATTAGACACTGGCAACAAAATTATTTCTTTACACCATGACCAAATCAGGCAATATACACATCGTTAATAGAGTAAATTTAAATGTCATATTCGGGATCAAGTTAGGATAAAGTATTTTTACTACTCATTTGTCATTGCTTTTTCACATACTGTTAGGTCATTACATACATCAAGATCAGGACAATAATTTTACATCCTATTGTAAGTGATTTTTGATAACCTTTTGTTTCACTAGAAACACACATACCTTTCACATCTACTTCACATACATTAGTCAGGTTCATCTCCTCAGTTTTAAACACATACAGTTTTTCAATATCATAATTATCCCTATATTCAGAAAAAAACATTTACATTCAATCATATTATGGCATTCATTTACCTTTTCTTTTCAGTAAGCTATTCTTTTCTCATCCATATTTCTCTTTCCAATTACTTTTCCATTACATTTTCTCTTTAACAATACCCACCATACTTTCATTATTCTTGGTCATTTTCTAGTGTACCCAGTTTAATTATTCATTTACTTGTCCTCAAACAACACACAGTATCTTATATTATTTCTACACTATTCACTCTATTCTGTTAGATAATAAGGAAAGAAGATAGTAAAAGTTCTGAATGATGAAGAGGAAGGTTGGCAGCACGAAAAGAAATGGAAGTAGTGCTGACAACAACTCGGGTTCCTGGTGCTCGTCAGGCACCTGACAATGCAAAGAGTGCATGTCCCCTGAGGGTTGTATATTTCATTTATCATTGGTTTCTGTGGACATACATTTTCAGGTCAACTATATTTCTAACTCCTAAAGGCTTCCTTGACCTAGGGTACACAAGAAAATAAGCATTTGCATGTGGAGTTCCTTGCACTTCAAAAGGCCCATTCTAAATATATTTGAATTTAGAAATTTCATTATTAATTTCGCTAGATTTTTCATGGGTCTTCACTAAAACATAATCTCCAAGCTTAAATTTAGTTGTTTTGAGGTTATTATCATGCCTTTTAGATCTAGCAGCCGCTTTCTCTTTCATTCTTTTCTTAACTAACTCTTTTTCTCATGCAGGTTAATTCCTATAATAGGTGGGAATTGCAAGATTTCTTCAATAATACTTTTACTTTTACGGTCCAACAGAATTTCTTCAGGGGTAAAACCGGTGGTTTCATGGTATAAGGTGTTCATGGTCTTTTCAAAGTCACAAATCTGCCCCAAGCCTTATGGTTAGGGGGACAGTAGGTTCTACCTAACCTTCCTAATTCACGCATATATCTTTTGACAGGGTTACTAGCCGGGTGGTAGGCTGAAATATATTTAACTTGAACATCATGTTGCTTCATGCCTTCCTTCCATATTCTTGAGATAAACTGTGGTCCATTATCAGACAAAACTGCTTTAGGTTTACCAATGGTGTTAAAATAGTCATCTTGCTAAAGACTGCTTTAGCAGTGGCTGTCCTGATTGGATATAATTTAATAAATTTGGAGAACACTTCCAATACTACAACAATGTAAGACCAATTACCTGAGGTTTTAGGTAAAGGACCATACAAATCCACTGACAGTAATTCTAATGTGTCCTCTGGTACTGTATTCTGCATAAAACCTTGATTTACTCTATTTGTTACTTTTTCCCTCTGACATACATCACAAGATCTTATTCTCTCAGTAATTTTCTTAGTAGCACCTACATTAATTGCAACGACATCAGTTAACTTTTCAATGCACTTCTTGGGACCACAATGCCCTAAGGCAAGATGAAAATAATCAATCACTTCAGTCTCAAATTGCCTAGGCCAACACACCTTCCATTCTTCAGTGCTGGTATTCTTTCTCCTATATAAAATTGCATTATATATCTTGTAAAATCTGCAGATTTGTGGGTAATTAGGGTTACTAAAATTAACCTTCACTGACTTCCATGTTTCATCCTCATTCTGGTGGAACCTCATGCTTTTACAAATTTGCTCTATTCTTTTCCTACCTGGAACCTCCTTAATATATCTTATATGAAATTTGCCATCTTCATTACATTCCCTTGGTAAGTTGTTCATACCCTCAGGCAATCGTGATAAAGTGTCAGCTACATAATTGTCACTACCTTTAATATATAATATCTCATAATCAAATTGTTGTAAGTACAGGGCCCATCGACTCAACCTGCCAGTAAACAGTCGACAGTTTTTTAAAAAGGTTAATGCCTTGTGGTCTGTATGAATTATAGTTTTATGTCCCCATAAATAATTCCTAAATTTCTTTAATCCCCAAATGATTGCTAAGGCCTCTTTCTCTGAAATAGTATAGTTTTTCTCATATTTAGTTAAAGTTCTACTAGCAAAAGCAATGGTCTTATGTGCTGTTTCCCCAGATTCTGTGCTTTCCTGAAATATTTCAACACCAATACCATAAGCACTACTGTCTGTAATCATGTGGAATGGCTCACTTAAAACTGGATGATATAAAATGTTTTCCCTTACTAACTCAGTTTTTAAATTTTCAAAATCTTTCTGACATTCAGATGACCAAACATATACACTATTTTTCTTCAACAAGCTATTCAAATGTGGGCTGTTGAAAGGTTGCCCCTTCGCAAATTTGCGGTAAAACCCACAAAGACCTAAAAACGCTTTCAACTGTTTCCTGTTCTTTGGAGGAGGGCACTTTTCAATAGTATTAAGCTTTTCTGGGTCTTTGCCAATCCCAGATGTGGTTATTATGAATCCTAAAAATTTAATTTCTTGTCTCACAAATTCACAATTTTTTAACTTTAAAGTCATGCCCCCTGCTTGAAGAGCAATAAGGGTTTTGTTTAACAGGTCACAATGTTCTTCCCAGTTATCAGTAGCAATCAATAGGTCATCCACATATACAGTCAATCTGGCACAAAGTTCTTTTCCCAACACAGAATCCAAAGCCCTAATGAAAACAGAAACAGAGGTATTTAAACCAAATGGTACAACTTTGTATTGGTAACACTTTCCTGCAAACAAAAAAGCTGTATATTTCCTAGAATCTTTGTGTAATGGGATTTGCCAATATCCAGCAGTGAGGTGTAAACTAGTTAAATATTTTACATTATGGAACTTTTGTAATAAATCGTCTAAATTTTCAGGTCTGTCTACTTCTCTCCTGACAATTTTATTCAGTGTCCGTGCATCAATGACTACTCTTACGCCTCCATCCTTCTTATTGACTATAATAAGTGGACTATTGTATTCACTATTGCTCCTCTCTATTACCCCCCCCCCCCCCCCATTCCAACATTTTATCAATTTCAGCCTGTACTGCTTCTTTCTTAGCTATAGGTATTGGATATGGCCTGACAAAGAATGGTTCATGTTCTATGACATCCATACGGTATTCAAAGTTGTTTACAACACCTGGTTTATCAGAGAACACTTCATTGTTATTATTCAAGATATTAAATAAATCCTCTTTCTGAGCATATGAGATTTGTTGGATAACATCAACAATTTCCCTAAAGCCGTCAGTTTTTTGATCATATTGCAATAAATCTTTTACATGGTATATTTCATATAGGCCTACTTGAGATAAACCATCATTTTCAGATTCAATTTTTAACAATACAGGTTCTACATTAACATCTTGGTCCTGGTTGTCATCTTCAAATTTAATTTCTATTGTTTTGGTTTCTCTATTGATCTTAACAGTTCCACTACCATAATCTAAAATTTCTTTTTCCTTGTCTAGCCAATCAATGCCTAGAATCATTTCCGTACTTAGTTCAGGGATCACTAAAAAATCATGTTCAAATTTTTGGCTTCCTATTTCAAAATCCATCAATATTTGTTTTTGAATGGGCTTGCTGGACCTACCAGTAGCTCCTATAAATTCTACCCCACTCACAGACATTATTACTAGTCCTGGTTTACATGAAATATGACCAAAGAAAGATTCTGATATGGCACTGATTTGGGATCCTGTGTCTAAAAGCACTTGCAGTTCAGTGTTATAAACATTTACAGGTATTGTAGTTTGTTTAATAATTCTGTGTTCCTTTTCTTCCTGTTCTTCCCATAACAGATCCTGCTCAACCATAATGTCTTTCCAGGAAATATTACCTACTGACTTCTGTTGTATATCAGGTGGCTTTTTGGGTTTGTTGACTTCTACCTCTTTACAGATTTGCAACAATTCACGTACTACTAGATTTATATCTGGAGGTTCTTTAGGTTTCTGTAAATCTATTTCATTCATTACATCAAGCAAAGCTTGCCCTAATGTAGTGTCATCTGGCGGCTCATTCGGTTTTGTTTCGGTTACGCATTCCGGATTTTGTTTCGAAAAGATGTCATTAACTTTTTCGTAACCTCTTTCTGTAAAGGTATAATTACGTTTGTCGACCTCCGAAAACTCATATGTATCTGAATCTGAAGTATCTCCTTCATCTGAGCTATCACTAGGTTCTATCTCGTTACCAGATTCGAGCAGGAAGGCAACTTTTAAACAGTGAGGCAGATTATCACTAGATGTTTCAACCACTTCGTTTTACGACTCATTTTCTACCCACTGCACATCGTTTGGAGACTCAGGCACTTCTGTTGTATTACTTTGAACGATTTCAGCCTTAACTTCATACTTAGTATAATCCTCATATACTTCGATAACCTTTATTTCACTGTTTCCTTTACTGTCAATTTCAGATAACCGTGCGAAATTCCTACTAGTCCCTTCTGCATCAGAACCACAAAATACCTTACCATCAACAATAATTTCATCTGCACTGCTTATAATGCAATGTTTACTAACGTCCTCCTCTATTTCATTTTCACCTATTAATAATTGTGCACACGTCTTTTGTGTGGCGTATTCTACCTTCCTTTCCTCTTTATTCATCATAACGTCCCCCACATCTACGTCTTTTAACTCATATACATCATTAACAGTACAATTATTCCCCTTTTCACTCGCCTTTTCTGTCTCCCTTTCATTCTTTAATAAAGTTTTTACGCACGATTCCGATACTGAGTTATCCTTATCATATGACGTATTAATTTTATTTCCATTTTTACATTCATCTACTACTGAAACCGAACAACGGAAGTGTCCGATCCCGCCTCTTCTGTTTCTCTCTACGGCAGCCATCTTGTTCTGACGTGTGCCATTTGTATGTGCTGCCAAGTGCAATGTACGGTGCTCTAGTCAGCGCTGGCCCGAGCACGAATGGTCACGTGAGTTTGCACTGGGAACGCCACTATGTATCACTCCGCGCCCGTCTTCCATAGGCGCGTCCTTAAGCTTCCTGCCCCGTATTTTGCATCTTTCCTTCTCGAATCTATTAATGGACATCTTTTCTTTGGGCCCAAAATGATTTTCCGCGTGAATCCGGCCCGTAACACACGCGGTTTTCAGTTTTCCATTTCGTCTCTAGTTTGGAAATTCCGCGCCATGTATCCTCTGCCGCGCGTCGTACAATTCCCCCTACCTCTCGCACGACCTCTTTGAATCGTGATATCTTTCGTTTTCAGGTCGTTCGTTTTGGTCATTGTTTTCGCGCGAATAATTCTTGTTATGATGGGGACGGGATTCGCGATTTCTTCGCCAGTGATCTTCATCCTCTACCCTTTCCAAGAACACAGAAAAACTTCTGTGGGTACTCCCAACATATCGTTTAGAATCCTCAGGCAGTTTCTGCCAAAGAACCCAAACGATCTCAGCTTCAGTCCTTCTAGCCTTCAAATGTATCAGT
Source organism: Schistocerca cancellata (assembly GCF_023864275.1). NCBI lineage: Eukaryota > Metazoa > Arthropoda > Insecta > Orthoptera > Acrididae > Schistocerca > Schistocerca cancellata. The sequence goes on along the minus strand of NC_064630.1, from coordinate 612,078,770 downwards.
TTTCTGTACCATGATTGGCAAAATTCTTTCGTGGTTTGCCTACCCCTGATGTCATACAACCTGGCCATTAAAAACTCACGCCACAACTGGTCTTGTTTTTGTTCTGACCAGTACTCGTCAATAAACTTTTGTTTAAAGGTTTCAAAAGACATCTGGTTAGTATCAAGATTCAACCCCCACCTTTTTGCTTGTTCCGTTAATGCACTGATTACAACATTAATTTTTTCCTGGTCAGACAAATATTCAGGAAAATTTCTTTCGCAATACATTTTGCCTTGGAATTGTGAAGTGTTATGGTCACACTTCTTTTCGCAATTAACAATCTGTTTGGTTAATTCTCTACTTGTTTCTGTTACAGATTGTTTAATCTGTGCAAATTCCACGTCACATTCTGTTTGTATTTCGGATTTAATACCGAATACCTTTTCATCCACTTTAGTACAGACTAAGGGTTCTATTTGATCCTGAATTTTAATTACTTCAGTGTCAAATCTTTCGTTAATGTCATCAACCTGTCCTTGTATGTTGACAATATTGCCATTGATGACAATAATTTCGCTTTTAAGGTTTTTAATTTCATTACTCACAATGTCTACTTTTACATCAACCTTCTCAATCTGTTTACTAAGATTCTTACCTTCCTCTTGCATTTGTTTACTAATATCACCACCCTGTGTTGCAATTAGCTGTCTTTGTTCTGCATTTTGTTGCCCCAGTGCTGCGATTTGTGCATTAATATTGTCATTGATATTGTCATTTTGCGCTGCAATTTGTGCCTTAATATTGTCATTTTGCGCTGCAAATTGCGCAGACAGTATTCTAAGTAAATCAGTCAGATCTGGTGTCTTTTCACTTTTGGTTTCTACCGCATTTTCAGGTTCGAGTCCTACTTCCCTCTCAGTTTCTGGTGATTCGAACATATCCCGCGATTCATTAACATAGCCACTGTCCTCCACAACATCGCTCATATTGTCTTGCTTAATACGAGCGACATTCATAGCTTCTATGTGTTTATTGACATCGGCGTGGTACCGTACGTAATTTAACTCGCGCGTAATGCCATCTGTTGGTCTGCTGCCGGAACTGCTCTCGCTTGCATTCTGTTCACACGTGTCTAGATTTATTTCTAGTTTCCTGTCCATTTTAGCTATTATTAAGTACTGATACCTTTTATTTTCAATTTAAACTGAACTTTCACTACCAGTTCTGTCAAGTAATGTACAGGTTCGCGTCGCTGGACTTTTATGTTCACTCTATGTTTGTAAAATGCTAACTACTTATAATTTTTTCCGTCTGTAGATGCATACTGAACAACGTTCTGTCACGCGGCGCCAAGTATAACACTCCTTTCGTCTGCTGCTACTGTTATACCATAACCTCAAAACTGGAGGCAATTTGCAAAACAGAATTATTTTGTTGGATTAATAGTGGTATAAAGCAACAGGGCAGTGTTACCCTCTGAGAGGAATTTTGCTAGGTTCACCGTGTTGTTCCTAACGGAGGTGGCTTATCGGAAATGAAAGTCAGAATTACGTAAATATTTGAATAGTAACAAACAAAATTTTCTTTAGCTATACTGTTTATAGAATAAGGGAAACGGTCGCCAGCCTATTTAGGCAAGAGAAAGATTAACGTTCTCGTTTAAGACAGTAGGTATAAGTAACTATAACGGACAAACACAACCTAGACTTAGCCACACGCGAGTCCAATGAACTCTGACACACACATATGTTTTAAGACTGAAGCTAACAGTTAGAGCAGCACAAACTACACTCCTGGAAGTGGAAAAAAGAACACATTGACACCGGTGTGTCAGACCCACCAAACTTGCTCCGGACACTGCAAGAGGGCTGTACAAGCAATGATCAGACGCACGGCACAGCGGACACACCAGGAACCGCGGTGTTGGCCGTCGAATGGCGCTAGCTGCGCAGCATTTGTGCACCGCCGCCGTCAGTGTCAGCCAGTTTGCCGTGGCATACGGAGCTCCATTGCAGTCTTTAACACTGGTAGCATGCCGCGACAGCGTGGACGTGAACCGTATGTGCAGTTGACGGACTTTGAGCGAGGGCGTATAGTGGGCATGCGGGAGGCCGGGTGGACGTACCGCCGAATTGCTCAACACGTGGGGCGTGAGGTCTCCACAGTACATCGATGTTGTCGCCAGTGGTCGGCGGAAGGTGCACGTGCCCGTCGACCTGGGACCGGACCGCAGCGATGCACGGATGCACGCCAAGACCGTAGGATCCTACGCAGTGCCGTAGGGGACTGCACCGCCACTTCCCAGCGAATTAGGGACACTGTTGCTCCTGGGGTATCGGCGAGGACCATTCGCAACTGTCTCCATGAAGCTGGGCTACGGTCCCGCACACCGTTAGGCCGTCTTCCGCTCACGCCCCAACATCGTGCAGCCCGCCTCCAGTGGTGTCGCGACAGGCGTGACTGGAGGGACGAATGGAGACGTGTCGTCTTCAGCGATGAGAGTCGCTTCTGCCTTGGTGCCAATAATGGTCGTATGCGTGTTTGGTGCCGTGCAGGTGAGCGCCACAATCAGGACTGCATACGACCGAGGCACACAGGGCCAACACCCGGCATCATGGGGTGGGGAGCGATCTCCTACACTGGCCGTACACCACTGGTGATCGTCGAGGGGACACTGAATAGTGCACGGTACATCCAAACCGTCATCGAACCCATCGTTCTACCATTCCTAGACCGGCAAGGGAACTTGCTGTTCCAACAGGACAATGCACGTCCGCATGTATCCCGTGCCACCCAACGTGCTCTAGAAGGTGTAAGTCAACACCCTGGCCAGCAAGATCTCCGGATCTGTCCCCCATTGAGCATGTTTGGGACTGGATGAAGCGTCGTCTCACGCGGTCTGCACGTCCAGCACGAACGCTGGTCGAACTGAGGCGCCAGGTGGAAATGGCATGGCAAGCCGTTCCACAGGACTACATCCAGCATCTCTACGATCGTCTCCATGGGAGAATAGCAGCCTGCATTGCTGCGAAAGGTGGATATACACTGTACTAGTGCCGACATTGTGCATGCTCTGTTGCCTGTGTCTATGTGCCTGTGGTTCTGTCAGTGTGATCATGTGATGTATCTGACCCCAGGAATGTGTCAATAAAGTTTCCCCTTCCTGGGACAATGAATTCACGGTGTTCTTATTTCAATTTCCAGGAGTGTATTTGCAAAATTATAAGAGATAGCGAAACACACTATTACTTTCAGGGTTTACACAAAGTGAATGGTCTTTATAACATTACTATTAATATGCACTTCTAATACACACGAGAGACAAACACTTAGCAATCATGAACATATAGTTTTCTACTATTGCAGTTTCCCACTTTTACTACAGCGAAACACAATGTTGACAAAATTGCAGGAAACTGACTCACCTTTTAGAATTTACTACAGACAACAATTTGATCATTTACTTTATAAGCCTCAGTCTTAAGAACTTTTAATTTTGCAGTTGGCAACAGCACTTTAATAAGCAGTTTTAATAGGAAAATTATTTTCAGCAAACAACATTTACTTTAACTCACTCTCTTGCCACATTAACTTTAACTTTCTTTTTACTAAGTTCAAGAGGCATTGATTAGCATAACATTGGTCATAAATGTTCTTTCAGTAGTGACACTCGGTAATTACTTTAGTTCAACCGGAAGGAACCTGAGAGGTGTTATGATAAGGAGAAAAATCAAGGTAAGTACATAAATTCAGATATAAATTACCTTATATTTGAGCGCAATACCACATCCATTAAGCTGATCCTTCACTGTACATCATTATAGTATTACGTTACAGTGATTGCGCAACGTGGCGGCAACTGCATGTTGGTAGGTGGATTCGCAGGCAGAATTGCTGGACTCTGTCATTTCTTGGTGGCGACGACAGATACAAATTCCAGAATAATTCCAGCTATTTATCCATCCATCCGAGGCATTGGAAAGCAGGAGGAAAAGCCTCTCTCGGAACCATCACGATATGCAACATTTACATGACAGTGCTCAGTTTGGTAGCTCGTCTCCGACTCGTAGCTCGTCTCCGACTGCTGGCTCGTCCCCGACTGACTCTCAGTTCCACCTTTTCTACCTAGGCCAACCACAATTTGCGGGCGCTACACAGTTCCGTTCCCGAGGGGAACCACTACACCTTTTACATACAGAATAACTAAGAGCCCTAAGTGAGGATCAGCAATTTACATAACAGCAACCAAATACATTAAATAAAACAAAACATTTACACATATTGACATCTCTACTAAAAATTATTCACACAAAATTACAATCATATACAGTAAGTTTTGTTCCCTCCAAATGGGACAAAGCATTTACAGTACAGATACACTACTTTGCATTGAAACAAACCACGACATCAAAGTTTTAACAAAGAAAAGAGTATACAATTTTGTGTTATCTATTCAATCAAAAACATTTACAGGTTCTTAACGATGTAAAATTAAATGAAAAAAAAATAAATGAATACAGCATTAGAGCTATGGTGTTACAAACTGACTCATATCATGCGTCCACTTTGTATTTAATTGTGACTGAGATCTCGTTTTCAAATGCCCTCAACGTGTTTTAACGATTTTTATCAAATTTGTATGTTATTCCTATTATGTTCCGTGAGTGTATTTGCAAGAAACTGATATGGTTCCGTGTGAAGCACCTGGGTCTTATGTACTGGAAATAACAGGATAAGTTGCAAAGCAGTCTCTTCTAATTCGTGGTCGCTTGGTATAATGGAGAAATAGCACATTACAGTCGTCTGGAACGTTTTAATGCAGATAAATGGTTATTATCAACGCTGACTTGTGTGGAATAGCACTTGCGTCGTATCTTTATCTCCGATAAGTATGTTACTTTTTGAGTTTCGCGTGGGTATGGTTGGGCCCAGGATGTCCGCAAGGAGCGGAGGAGGCGGGCGCGCGCGCGCGTGTGTGTGTGTGTGTGTGTGTGTGTGTGTGTGTGTGTGTGTTGGGGTGGGGGAGTGGGGGGGGGGGGGGTAGCAGTGGACGCAGTTGTCTGTACTGAGAATTCATTTAGTTTACGAATATGACAAAGGGCCAGAATTTTTATCACCTAAAGTACCGTACCGAGAAAACTGTCAGTAAAATGACCTGAAAATATCAATAAAATGGAGTAAAAATTATATAAAACGTATGTACAGTCAGTTATAAATTGAATTAACGTAATAAAAAACTTTGTAGAGGTTCGAACTTCAAATTAGACAATCAGTTTAAAATCTCTTCCTTTTCTTTCAGAAACTTCATTCTTTGAAGCCGTTCGAAAATTGTTGTATTACGCTCTTAAGACCCCTATAAATGATCAAGTTTGTTTGTTAGATTCTCTATTTCCTATCGACGGGTTTGCCAAATAAGAGTACAGACGCACCTCATTCATAAATCAGCAGTCAAGAAGTATTTTAACGCTGCTGGAAATGGCTATCAATACTTCCAAAGAATTTCTTGCATTGCTTTTAGCATTGTGCTTGAAGAAGAAAAAGGGAAACAAGACGCTGGTCCGCGAAATGGCCAAAATTGAGAAAGAAATATCTGCTCAAAGAAATATTTCACTTATAAACGCATAATTGCTTCTGAATGAACAGTCAATTACTTTGTACTCACATCTGAAAAAACGAGACACGGTTGTACGAAAATCTGGTTTTCTTCCCTTGGTCCTCTAATAAAAGAGCATTAAAACACCACAGTGTAGGAACATACACATCGTACGTCGAAGCACCGCAAAGCTTGAATTTTTTTTTAAATTTTATTTGACCCTCGCTTGTATGTTGTAAGTAGAATACTGATTTTCTACTTAATTTCTTCCTGAGTAATACACAGCAGAGAAAGACACAGCATCCTTGTCATTTTGGTAACTGTCAGGGCTCTTTTATTTTATCCTTCCTCGCAGTTTCCATGGTTGTAGAAACTCGTAATACAGTGAAATATACTGTAATAAAACTCTTTCTCGCTGAACATACGCGGCTACATACCGGCACATATAACGTTCGCCATCGTTTCAAACAGGCAGTCAATCAAAATTTCTCTCAAACACGTCACACACAGTTTATGTTTCACAAACAAGTCAAACAAAGACGCACACTACAAAATACTTTGACAGAATGGTGACATTTGACAGTTTGATCGTTTAAAAGGACCTTTAGAACTATTTCAGTGTGTGACAGCATATTCATAGATGGACGTCAAACGCAAACGAAGGCAGCACCTGTCGGATGTTAATTATAAAATTCTTCAACATTTGCTGAGACAACTGAAATGTTGACTTTGATATTTTTGTTTGTTTCAAAAACGAAACTATAATATCGACATACGAATACCGTTATTACACAAATGGGTATTAAGTTTGGTACAATTTCAGACAAAATATCTCTACTTATGATTCAGTACCCATACCTGGTACAAGTTAACGACAGTAAGTGACGCGGCAGAGAAACAGATGAGCCATCAGTCTACTTACAACATGTACGAATACAATCTTAAGCAAAAGTTGTGTGTATTTTTTAGAGCCGCGTGCATTGTTCGTTCTTGCCAACATTGAAAGAATGAACTGTTGTGTCATAAATGAAGACTGCACGCCGAAATATTAAAATTTAAGTAAAATCTTAAAAATTATATCATGCTTCAAAAATAAATGCTGTGTGGTACCAACACGACGAAAAATTCAAAATTAAACTCATATTTCTGTAGCCAGAACATTCGGGATTTTAAAACTTGTGAACAATGGATAGATCAAAAGAAAGATTATACGTAAACAAAATCCGACGGTTACTAATAAGCTATAAGAAAAGCAAATAAAGCTGCCGACCGGCTGAAAGACGGAACTAGCACATGTGTACGCGCTCTCATTAAGAAGAATATCCGTGGCGAGAGTTTCGACTCCGAAATGTTGCCGTACTACAGATTGAAAAAATGCCCCTCTCCCCGTTTCTCATGTCGCTAGGTGCGCACATCTTCATAAAACTAAAACAATTATTAATGTAACAAAACACTTGTCCGACAAAACACACTCGACACAAGCTTACTCATTCAAAATTCAGATAATGGTTAACAACTGTCAGGCGCTAACTTAAAGTAGCATATTGTGTAATACTTACTTTTTCATTTTGTGGAGAGGTCTTGGTTTGCACTGTGTGGCTGCTGACCGGTACTTGTCAGAAGATGTAGGAATTAGTCATCACTGAAACAACTGCCAACCTATTGGCTCAAACAGTGGGTGGTGCTCACTGAGTAAGTGTTGTACAATTTTCTTCTTGTAATTAATTTCATAATCACTACTGCAAATTAGCACCACATTTGGGCAAGAATATCTCTATATTTAGCTGTCACAAAACTTCGCACTATGGTGCGACAGTCTTGTCGGCAGTGAATTGAGGTGTCAGTTTTTTCCACAGTCAATAATGAGTTGCAAGTCAGTAGTGTCGCATGATTGTTCACTCACAATTTTGTACGTGGTTATGGTTAAAAGTATGGTGACAGAGAGAAAAAATAATTGGTATTCGTAAGTTTTTCGTGCCTCAAAAACGAATGTAACTCTAAAACGAAAATGACAGATTTAAAAATGCATTACTTGCGGTGAAAAAGCACGCAAAAAATCCTGGGTCAAACCCATATACATCTATTAAAGATCCCAGTAATTGTATTGGTGGAGAAAATATATACCTGGACAATATACTTCTGCTGGCTTCAAGGGCTCTGATGAAAAGGATAGTACCTCAGTCTCCTTGTCGCTATTTCCGATGCCGGAAATTGCGTTGAGAAAAACAAGACTGCCGTTTCCCTAAAGAATAAGCGTTAATGAAATCCTTAACAACCCGAAGGAAATTATAATAATTATAATTTGAATATTGACATAGATGACATAAAGACAACATATCGATTGGACTGACTATCATTACGACCGTGATTACTTTAGTCTAACGCAATTAGAGGTGCACTTTCTAAGTTGTTTGTGCTTTACGTGCCACGAGTGGCGCATGGCAGTCCTAATGGCGTGTTCACATGCCTTCCACTCAGCAGTTTTATGAACTTCGACGAACTTGAAAAAATACGTATGAATTCCGGATGGCATAGAGCTGCATTTGAGAAATCAAGTAATTTTGTTGATGTCATGATAAACAATTAGACAGAGATTTGCAGATGACACGGCGATCCTCGCAGAAAGTCAAGAGACGCTAACTCAAATGCTAAATGACCTGAATGAAGCCTGTGCAGCATATGGTATGAAAATTAATAAAAAGAAAACCAAAAGCACGGACATAGGCCTACAGAAAAGAAAAGTGAAAATTACGTTGGGATCACAAATCATAGAACAGATAAGAGCATTTAAGTACTTGGGAAGTTGGATTAAAGAAGATATGGATTGCCAACAAGATATAAAAGTGAGAATGGCTCTGGCGAAAGAGGCATTTCAAAAGCAGAGGAGACTCCTAACTAGTTATTTAAACAGGGACAGGGACAAAATGAAATGGCTCTGAGCACTATGGGACTTAACCTCTGAGGTCATCAGTCCCCTAGAACTTAGAACTACTTAAACCTAACTAACCTAAGGACATCACACGCATCCATGCCCCAGGCAGGATTCGAACCTGCGACCGTAGCGGTTCGCGCGGTTCCAGACTGTAGCGCCTAGAACCGCTCGGCCACTAAGGTCGGCGGGACATAAGAAAGCGACTTGTTAAGTTAGCACAGTTAGCAATTACAATTAGTTTCATATTTATGTACCTCTTGGAAATAATATCATGTACAATATGTCTCATAAGTCTTACGCAGGTTAACTATACAATATAGCAAGTTGGTCTGAATTCGACAGGGACAGTGTGTATGAAAAAAAGGTACCAAGGCTGGCTAGATTAAACCGTTCATGACTTGGAAATTACATGTTCGGAACATGATGGTACGCAGAGGTGCACCTAATTTTGATGTATGTTTAATCCACTTCACTCCTATGTCAACGGATATAGTGGGGCAAGGGTTTTTACCTTTTTTTAGTGTAATGATATACTTTCTTTAAGGACAATAGAAAGCTCTTGAGAAGATGAGTTCAGTGATGTAATATTTGTTACTGTTGACGTTGAAACTTTTCGCAAAAATATTCGAAAGGGAAGGTAAAGCTGAAAAGCAAGACGCCAAAGTCAACTCCTGCTGTGTAAACGCTACTAACACGTGTATTAATCGAACACAACATCACTGCACCTGGGAGTAAAGGCGCTACTCGTGAGTTTTTATCGTGATATTTCACGGACACATACTGAAACAGTTGACCATACACACACAACTTTCTTGATATCAATCACCGTGTGATGTGTTTTCCTGAGCCATCACTGCACTTGTTGTTTACCTTAACGTCACCGTACGTTTCTGGTAACGGCCGCCGGCCGGTGTGGCCGAGCGGTTTCAGGCGCTACAGTCTAAAACCGCATGACCGCTACAGTCGCAGGTTCGAATCCTGCCTCGGGCATGGATGTGTGTGATGTCCTTAGGTTAGTTAGGTTCAAGTAGTTCTACGTTCTAGGGGACTGATGACCTTAGAAGTTAAGTCCCATAGTGCTCAGAGCCATTTGAACCATTTGGTAACGGCCAAGCGAGGCCGAGTGTAGTAATGTCGTGGTCAGATAGTAAGTGTGGATCCCGTGCCACGCTGCGACACTATAGGAAGCCTTACGTTGTTTACTTGTTTCCATTTACGCTGCTCACTATCATCATGAGAACTTACAAAACATTTAAAACAGTTTCCTTACACCGCTAATTGTATGTCATCGGGTCTCCAGCTCTTTCCATATCCCATTTCCACAACTGACCAAGTCGTCTGTCACATATACTGCATGTGATGGTCTCGTGTGTACTTTCTATGTAGGCTCCAACCAGCCTGAGTCACAGTCAATGAGTACCACCAGAAAAGTACTTGGAGTTAAGACAGAGAGAGACATAACATCACAACTCACAGAACCCGAAGAAATTACCTCGGTAAGGCGTCAAAGAATTGTGTACAAAATTAATCGTATTACCTTCTGTAAATCAAAACTAGTCAAACACACCAAGAATAGCTCATAAACTCTTAGGATCTTTGGATTTCACACAGGGTTCCTCTAGAACTTTGGTCAGAAATAATGAATAACTTCTATTTTAATATACAGGGTGTTACAAAAAGGTACGGCCAAACTTTCAGGAAACATTGCTCACACACAAATAAAGAAAAGATGTTATGTGGACATGTGGCCGGAAAAGCTTAATTTCCATGTTAGAGCTCATTTTAGTTTCGTCAGTATGTTCTTCCACTTACGCTCAATGGAGCACGTTATCATGATTTCATACGGGATACTCTACCTGTGCTGCTAGAACATGTGCCTTTACAAGTACGATACAACATGTGGTTCATGCACGATGGAGCTCCTGCACATTTCAAAAATGGCTCAAATGTCTCTGAGCACTATGGGACTTAACATCTATGGGCATCAGTCCCCTAGAACTTAGAACTACTTGAACCTAACTAACCTAAGGACACCACACACACCCATGCCCGAGGCAGGATTCGAACCTGCGACCGTAGCAGTCGCGCGGTTCCGGACTGAGCGTCTAGAACCGCGAGACCACCGCGGCCGGCCTGCACATTTCAGTCGAAGTGTTCGTACGCTTCTCAACAACAGATTCGGTAACCGATGGATTGGTAGAGGCGGACCAATTCCATGGCCTCCACGCTCTCCTGACCTCAACCTTCTTGACTTTCATTTATAGGGGCATTTGAAAGCTCTTGTCTACGCAACCCCGGTACCAAATTTAGAGACTCTTCGTGCGCATATTGTAGACGTGTGTGATACAATACGCCATTCTCCAGGGCTGCATCAGCGCATCAGGGATTCCATGCGACGGAGGGTGGACGCATGTATCCTCCCTAACGGAGGACATTTCGAACATTTCCTGTAACAAAGCGTTTGAAGTCACGCTGGTACGTTCTGTTGCTGTGTGTTTCCATTCTATGATTAATGTGATTTGAAGAGAAGTAATAAAGTGAGCTCTAACGTGGAAAGTAAGCGTTTCCGGACACATGTCCACATAACATATTTTCTTTCTTTGTGTGTGAGGAATGTTTCCTGAACGTTTGGCCGTACCTTTTTGTAACACCCTGCATATAAGTAAATTTTTAATAGTGGTATTTTAAATTACTACTTAGAATGCAGCTTGCAAGGAAAAGTATAGTTCCGTCACTAGCTGATATTATAACTGCAGAAGTTATAAATGTGCAAAGAACCTAATTATTTACTGCGTGAATGTTCGCGGCATTTGGCTATAAAATATAGCTTACGTGGTCACTTTCACCAAAAGGTTTGTGTCACAGTTACGCTACATGGTACTGTCAAGAGGCACACGATAACGAGTAGTCTCGTATCTTCCTGTAACGTGTTAAGACAATCACATTTACAGAACAGGTAACAGAAATTAAGTAACACGTTCCGTTTTGACAGTGACAACACAGAGGAATGGATAATATACACTATGTGCTCAAAAGTATCCGGACACCCCCAGAAACATACGATTTTCGTATTAGCTGCATTGTGCTGCCACCTATTTCCAGGTACTCGGTACCAGCGACCTCAGTAGTCCTTAGACATCGTGAGAGAGCAAAATGGGGTGCTCCGCGGAACTCACGGACTTCGAACGTCGTCAGGAGATTGGGTGTCACTTGTATCATATGTCTGTACACAAGATTTCCACACTCCTAAACATCCCTAGGTCCACTGTTTCCAGTGTGATAGTGAAGTGGAAATGTGAAGGGACACGTACAGCACAAAAGCGTACAGGTCGACCTCGTCTGTTGAATGACAGAGACCGCCGATAGTTGAAGAGGGTCATAATGTGTAATAGGCAGACATCTATCCAGACCGTCACACAGGAATTCCAAACTGCATCAGGATCCACTGTAAGTACTATGACAGTTAGGCGGGAGGTGACAAAACTTCGATTTCATGGTCGAGCGGCTGCTCATAAGCCACATTTCACACCGGTAAATGCCAAACGATGCCTCGCTTGGTGTAAGCAGCGTAAACATTGGACGAGTGAACAGTGGGAATACGTTGTGTAGAGTGACGAATCACGGTACACAATGTGGCGATCCGATGGCAGGGTGTGGGTATGGCGAATGCCCGGTAAACCTCATCTGCTAGCGTGTGTAGTGCCAACAGCAAAATTGGGAGGCGGTGGTGTTATGATGTGGTCGTGCTTTTCATGGAAGGGGCTTGCACCCCTTGTTGTTTTGCGTGGCACTATCACAGCACAGGCCTACATTTATGTTTTAAGCACCTTCTTGCTTCCCACTGTTGAAGAGCAGTTCGGGGATAGCGGTTACAGCTTTCAATATGATCGAGCACCTGTTCATAATGCATCGCCTGTGGCGGAGTGGTTACACGACGTCCCTGTAATGGATTAGCCTGCACAGAGTCCTGACCTGAATCCTATAGAACACAGTTGGGATGTTTTAAAACGCCAACTTCGTGTCAGGCTCAACCGACCGACATCGATACATCGCCTCAGTGCAGCGCTCACTGAAGAATGGGCTGCCATTCCCCCAAGAAACCTTCCTGCACCTGACTGTACGTATGCGTACGAGAGTGGAAGCTGTCATCAAGGCTAACGATCGGCTAACATCATATTGAATTCCAGCATTACTGCTGGAGGGCGCCACGAACTTGTAAGTTATTTTCAGCCAAGTGTCCGGATACTTTTGATCACATAGTGTATCTAGTGAACCGGGCACACTTTTCATTGATTTGACGCCGTTAGTAATAAACGATTCTTTTATCAGTATCGAAGAATGCAGTGGCAAATGCTTCTATGTAATCCGTTAAACAGAACAAAAAAAAAAAAAAGAAAAAACTTATAGTAAATATCCAGTCGACGCGGCCTGGAATTCTAAGATGTAACTATAATCTGGATCGTAGAGACGTAACATAGCAGTTACCATAAAGTTATTCAAATGAACTTTTAGCTGCAGAATTTTGGGAGACAATCTTCTGAGATTATAGAGAAAGATTTCGTAGATCATGTATCTTACGCCACGTGTTTGAAGAAACCAGAGCCCTTCCTCAGGCTGGTATAAGTGTTTGTAGCTATAGTCATCGCAAATACTCATTTCATTCGTAATGTTGCGTTGTTATAGGTTTGCTAGTTCCTGCCTCCGATGAAATTTTGAAAGTTATGCACGGATTTTTTCTGAGTATTTTGGTATCAGTGACACAGGGTCACCGCTGTCTCGTTTCACTTTAATTATAATACGCTTGATTTTAGGCCACGTCTTTGAAGTAAACATCGGTCCTTCCTCACGGAGGTACAAGCGTTCGTAGCTACAGTCACCGTCGATATAGTTGTTTCACTTGTAATAATGTGTTGTTATAGAAACTTGTGAACGTTTTTCACTTCGGTGAGATACAGGGTGGATCTGCATACCGAAAAGACTTATGTATTATTGAATGACTTTTCTGGCTTTTTTGGTATCAGGGATCCAAGATCGCCGGCAGCTCGTTGCGGTATAACTACATTTCGTTTGATTTCTTACCTCAGTTTATCTTTGTATCTGTAATGCGATGAAAATACACTCCTGGAAATTGAAATAAGAACACCGTGAATTCATTGTCCCAGGAAGGGGAAACTTTATTGACACATTCCTGGGGTCAGATACATCACATGATCACACTGACAGAACCACAGGCACATAGACACAGGCAACAGAGCATGCACAATGTCGGCACTAGTACAGTGTATATCCACCTTTCGCAGCAATGCAGGCTGCTATTCTCCCATGGAGACGATCGTAGAGATGCTGGATGTAGTCCTGTGGAACGGCTTGCCATGCCATTTCCACCTGGCGCCTCAGTTGGACCAGCGTTCGTGCTGGACGTGCAGACCGCGTGAGACGACGCTTCATCCAGTCCCAAACATGCTCAATGGGGGACAGATCCGGAGATCTTGCTGGCCAGGGTAGTTGACTTACACCTTCTAGAGCACGTTGGGTGGCACGGGATACATGCGGACGTGAATTGTCCTGTTGGAACAGCAAGTTCCCTTGCCGGTCTAGGAATGGTAGAACGATGGGTTCGATGACGGTTTGGATGTACCGTGCACTATTCAATGTCCCCTCGACGATCACCAGTGGTGTACCGCCAGTGTAGGAGATCGCTCCCCACACCATGATGCCGGGTGTTCGCCCTGTGTGCCTCGGTCGTATGCAGTCCTGATTGTGGCGCTCACCTGCACGGCGCCAAACACGCATACGACCATCATTGGCACCAAGGCAGAAGCGACTCTCATCGCTGAAGACGACACGTCTCCATTCGTCCCTCCATTCACGCCTGTCGCGACACCACTGGAGGCGGGCTGCACGATGTTGGGGCGTGAGCGGAAGACGGCCTAACGGTGTGCGGGACCGTAGCCCAGCTTCATGGAGACGGTTGCGAATGGTCCTCGCCGATACCCCAGGAGCAACAGTGTCCCTAATTTGCTGGGAAGTGGCGGTGCGGTCCCCTACGGCACTGCGTAGGATCCTGCGGTCTTGGCGTGCATCCGTGCGTCGCTGCGGTCCGGTCCCAGGTCGACGGGCACGTGCACCTTCCGCCGACCACTGGCGACAACATCGATGTACTGTGGAGACCTCACGCCCCACGTGTTGAGCAATTCGGCGGTACGTCCACCCGGCCTCCCGCATGCCCACTATACGCCCTCGCTCAAAGTCCGTCAACTGCACATACGGTTCACGTCCACGCTGTCGCGGCATGCTACCAGTGTTAAAGACTGCGATGGAGCTCCGTATGCCACGGCAAACTGGCTGACACTGACGGCGGTGGTGCACAAATGCTGCGCAGCTAGCGCCATTCGACGGCCAACACCGCGGTTCCTGGTGTGTCCGCTGTGCCGTGCGTGTGATCATTGCTTATACAGCCCTCTCGCAGTGTCCGGAGCAAGTATGGTGGGTCTGACACACCGGTGTCAATGTGTTCTTTTTTCCATTTCCAGGAGTGTATTTGCAAAAGGGTGGAAGTGTCTACTGCAAGTTCTGTGCGTCTCGTTTGTAAATTAACTTGTTCCGTTCGTTCATTGCAGTGTTAGTTAGCTATACGAGGGGCGTTTGAAAAGTCCCTGCAAAGTCCAAGAGATGGCATCACCGGCGCGTATCGAGGTCATATTTAGTTAGTACCATCTTTGGAAAGAACGCACATCAAGTTTCAGCCATATTGGTCTTTGTGTTTCGCATTCATGTAAATCAAGGAAGTCGAGTGATTGTCAAAAAAAATGGACGAAAAAGAATTTCGCGTGGTGATTAAACATTACTTTAGGAAAGGCAAAACGCCTCAGGAGACTAAAGAGAAGCTTGATAAACATTACGGTGACTCTGCACCTTCCATTACAACAGTTTATAGGTGGTTTCAAAATTTTCGGAGTGGCCATATTGGCACAAGTGATGCTGAACGTTCTGGACGCCCTGTGGAGGTTGCGACTCCAGAAATCATTCATGAAATCCATGATATGGTGATGGATGACAAAAGAGTTAAGGTGCGTGAGATTTTTAGTGCTGTGGGCATCTCGAATGAACGGGTACATAATATTTTGCATAAACATTTGGACATGAGAAAGCTATCCGCAAGATGGGTTCCGCGATTGCTCACGCTTGACCAAAAACAAAATCGTGTGAAGTGTTCCAAGGATGGTTTGCAGCTGTTCAGGAAGACTCCGCAGGACTCGAAGCGTCGTTTTGTCACTGTGGATGAAACATAGATACATTACTATACTCCTGAGACCAAAGAACAATCTAAACAATGGGTTACCAAGTGAGAATCTCAACCAAAAAAGGGGAAGACCTTTTCTTCGGCCCGATAGGTCATGGCGACTGTCTTTTAGGATTCGCAAGAGATAATCCTCATCGACTATCTGGAAAAGGGAAAAACTATTACAGGTGCATATTATTCATTGTTATTGGACAGTTTGAAAACCGAGCTGCAAGGAAAACGCTAGCGATTGGACCGAAAAAACGTCGTTTTCCATCACGACAATGCACCAGCACACACCTCAGGAATTGTGGTCGCAAAAATATTGGAAATAGGATTCCAACTCGTTTCACACCCCCCAATTCTCCAGACTTGGCTCCCTCAGACTACTATTTGTTCCCCAATTTGAAGAAACGGCTGGGAGGACAAAGATTTTATTCAAACAAGGATGTGATTGCAGCAACTAATAGCTATTTTGCAGACTTCGATAATTCCTATTATTCGGAAGGGATCAACAAATTAGAACAGCGTTGGACGAAGTGTATAAGTCTAATAGAAGACTATGTCGAAAAATAAAAAAGGTTTACCCCAACCACGTAAGTGGTTTTTATTTTTCCACGAACTTTTCAAACGCCCCTCGTACGGTAACAGCGAGACATAACTTTAGGAGCAGATTGCCTGATGGATGGTTTACAGATACGCTCCTCATGTATCGTTCGCTGAATGGACTAGAGTAGTAGGACAAAGACGCGATTCTGAGTTGTTCCGCAACGACAGCAACCGTATCACCGTATTTTGGCTGTAGAATCACGCCGCGTTTTCTTATGTACGTTTTGGAGATTGCACGTTACAGACAGCTCACCATTTATCAACAGGTTTTTCAGGGACCGCTAGCAATCACAATTTTTTTGTTAACTTGTTTAAATTATTCAGCCCTGCAATACGTTTGTAGATGTATCATCTTTCAAAAATGGCGAAGGATATGCATTTAACATAAATACAGGTAGATCTTTAAGCAGTTGTATCCTGTCTTGGCAGATTATGTAGCTTCTCTGTTCGTTTGAATTTTTTTTTTTTTTTTTTTTTGTGGTGCGTTCACTGTCACCCACTGCTGCGGCTAACTGGCTCTATTTATCCACTGTTTCTCAGATTTGTAAAGAACACATATATCACATTATTTATCTGAAATTCACGTCAGTAATGCATTGAAAATGAGCGGAAGAATACAGTCGTTTCAGATGAGCATCACGTGCCAAGGCAGAATGCAGATACTTCAAGATCTTTGTGTATTTATCTTAACCGTTTCTGTACTGCCATTTGTGCCTGATGAGGCGGTTATAAACTGAGACATGCTGCAGGATAAAATAATTTGAAAGGTAAAGAAAAATAAAGTTTTAGGGGCGGCTTCAAAAAAGCTGTTAATAAATTTTAACAGTCACATATAGATTTAAATTGTCTTACATTGTTGCGAAGGTATTTTATCAGAAACTTAGGAAATTAAGATAACAAAGCGAATAAATCACAGTTAAATGATTGTTATGTATCGAATCACCGGGTACTCACTTGTAGCGAAATGAGTTGTGAAATGATTTTGGCTAGAAGCAGATAATTACAACATCCGAAAATTTAACTTGTCGGAACATGGATCGGCAGCCAGTACGAACTGCTTAAATGATGTCACTTTCCGCTTACAGCACTGAAAATTGCGTGTTGCCAAAACTTTCTGGCGCACTACGTTCCTGGAGAGCTGAGTGACGTTGGTGAATTTGTGTAATATTTTCAGTTACTTTTAAACCGAGGGCAACCACAACTAAAATACTTATACAAGGGTTACAAAAACTTCGAGTAGAAAAATAAATATGTTAAAATGAATAACACTGATGAACACATAGCTGATTAACGAGCTTTCAGTCAGCTACATGTTCACCAGTTTTACTGATTTTAAAATCTATATTTTACTTCTTGAAGTATCCGAATATTTTGTTTTTCTTTTAAACGACGTCTTTGAGTGTACGCTACAAATTAGTAAATTTAACTACACAATTGAGTGTATGCCACCGATCGAGAGTAGACATAGTTTGTAACGGGCATGAAAGTGTCGGCCACGGGAAACGCCTCCAGCCGATGGCCGAACCACAGGAGAAGATGCTACAGGACTCGACTGCGTCGCTGATGCTTCATTAAAGTGCACTGTTAAAGAAGTATACATATGAAGTATTTCAAACATTTAGAGATCGTAAAAGAGTCAGTGTATGGTCATCTGCCCAGTTATTCACAGCTTTTAACGTTTTACTTTTGAGTACAACAGAAAGTTTTGTAATTTAATGTTTGTGATTTACTGTAACCAATAAAAAAGAATTGAAAGAGTACAAAAACTTGTCAAGAGTTAATAATTACAGTATACAACAACAGAGAATCTGTGTTGGAAAACTTTAAACTGTTGTTAGAAATAGGATTGTAAAATCATTAATGAATATCTCTGCAGGCGAGATTTATCTAAACTCAGATGAGTAGTGAAGTGATTTGGACTAGATGCAAGTAATTTCAGCCAAACATCGGAAGTAAATAACTTAGTTTACACGTACATATCTCTTGACTTGTACGAATATATTGGCGAAGTGTCCATTCAGTAATATACTCATATTTCTGGCACGATGTTGCACTTTTTGTCTGGTTTCTTTATCCGGTTTTTGTAGAACCACTATGGACCCCACGGCCACTGCAATATGCTGCATGCATCTGATTGTTGACACTCGTAAATCATGCGCTAGTTATAACCTGCTGAAGACGTGCACTAAGTGCCTGAAGTCGGTTAAGGAAATAAAATGTCTTTTATGCAACTGGTTGCTGGTTTTTTCGATATACAGGGTGTTCGGAAATTTCCATTACAAACTTTCGGGACTTGAATAGGAACCCATGTCCGGAAACGTACCGTTTGTGTTCTACAACGTTTTCAGCTCAGATGTATAACGCGTCCAGGTCTACTGAGGAAAGGAAAGAAGTCTCGGCGTTGCTTGTCATGGTATGCAATGGGGGTACTACGTCAGATAATGGTTTGATGACACCTTATCGTCTGCGATGCTAAGAGACTCCTGAAGAGACAGAGGAAGATCTGCTGGCACTATAAATTTAAGAGATGGGTGGTGGGATGGAGATTGTGTACCAGAACGTGCTTCGTATATACAATGTCCATAACAACGTTGGTGGTCGCCAAGTTGAGCGTAATGCATCAGTACTGTTCGGCACGTAAAGTGTGCTGTGTTCTTTTTGTTTTAGAGTATTGTAAAGTGTAATGTTTAAGAGTTAATACGAACAAATGTGCTTAATTGAGAAATGGATATCTCGTCATGTTTCCTTTCGAATCGTTATCTAATAAATTTAATAACTGTACAGCGCCACGCCTAATTCAGTTCCTCAGACAGAAGTGGATAAGTTAATCTGAACCGAAACCGTCGTAGAACAGAAACGCTATGTTTTTGGAGATGGGTTTCCACCCAAAATATTATGTACTCACTCCCCTCGGCAAGTCCTAGAAGTCTGTAACGGATGTTCCGAACCCCGGCAACCAGATGCATAACAGAAATTTTATTTCCTTAACCTTCTTCAGAAGGTTGTAACTAGCGCATTACTTGCGAGTATTAACAATAACATCTATGCAGCACATGAATGTAGTCGCGTGGGTCACAGTACCTGTACAAAAATGATATAAAGAAGCCAAACAACAAGTGCAGCCATCATGCCAGAACTATATTATTGATTGTAGACTTCGTCAATATTTTCGTAAAAGTGACGAGATATGAATGTAGAATCTGGATTATTTACTTCCCGCCTCCGATTGTAATTATCTGCGTCTAGGCAAAATCATTTCAGAACTCATTTAAGTTTATATAAATCACTCCTTCAGAGTTATTCATTAAGTTTGACAATCCTTCTCGTAACAAAAGTTTCTGTGTCGTATATTGTAAATATTAAGTCTTCATATTCAAGTTGTATTTGTACTCTTTACAGCAAATCACACACAGTAAATAGTGATACCTTCCACCGCAATCAAAGACAAAACATTAAAAATTGTGAATAGCTCGGCATATAGACATAGACTAACTCATTTATGATATCACGACATACGATACAGTTAAAATAAATATGTATTTTTTTTTCAGTGCTATGTAATGAAATATCACTGACGCAGATGAATCCAGTGCTATTTTTTCCTGTGGTCCGACCATCGGCTGGCGGGTTTTCCGCGACCGGCGCCATCAGGCCCGTTACAAACGATGTCTCCTCTGCTCTCGATCGGTGATATCACGCAGTAAATGCAGAGGCAACTGTGTTATTAAATTTACTACTTTGACCGAGCGAGGTGACGCAGTGGCTAGCACACTGGACTCGCATTCGGGAGGACGACGGTTCAATCCCGCGTCCGGCCATCCTGATTTAGGTTTTCCGTGATTTCCCTAAATCACTCCAGGCAAATGCCGGGATGGTTCCTTTGAAAGGGCACGGCCGACTTCCTTCTCCGTCCTTCCCTAACCCGATGAGACCGATGACCTCGCTGTTTGGTCTCTTCCCCCGTCACTTATGGAAAATATAGATTACGAAACTTTCAAGTAGTAAAATACAGATGTTAAAACGAATAAAACTGATGAACATATATCTGAATGAAACTCTTTAACCATCTGCACGTTGATCATTTTTATTCAATTACCATCTGTATTTTACTGCTTGAAAGTTTCGCAAACTATCTGTAAGTTTGTTTCCTCTTCCTTTAAAATTGACGTTAAAAAACAACACAAATTCACCCAACGCCAGTCAGCTCTCCAGGAACGTGGTGCTACAGACAGCTCAGGCACACTCCAAGTTTCATAGCTGCAAGGGGAAGAGACTTAATTTAAGCAGCTAATAACGGCAACGAACCCCTATTACAGCAAGTTAAGTTGTCGGATGTTGTTGAGTCATATTTTCTGACTGTTTTCTTACGAGTGACCAGTGGTATCAGGTGGGTTGAAACATTGCAATAATTTAAGTGTAATTTATTCGGTTTGTTCCCCCAATTATCAATGTTTCTGTTAAAAATCTCTCTCAACAGTGAAAAACAATTTAAACCCGTACTGACAGTAATTCGACCGCGACTGTTTGTCAAAATTTATGAACAGCTATTTAGAAGCCCCCGCCAGAAACACTCTTTTTCTTTACTTTTTGTTAAATTATTTAATGCGGCACCTCTCGCGCTATAACCACACATCTCCGAAGTCCCTGTATACGAGTGGCTGAAGAGGGACAAAATACTATAACTTGAGTAAGGTAAAATTCATTAATAATTAATTGAATTATCTTTGGAGCAGCAAAGGCAGAGATTCTCTACATATTTCCACAGCTAAAATGAATTGAATACGGGGAAAAGATCAACGATAAGGAGTTTTGGCCTCCATTTACCTTAATACTGCCAGACCCTATGAAGACCCTGTAAGGGGGAACATATGCGAAATTTCAACACTTAAAAAATCTCATAAAGTCCAAAGTTTCCACGATGTGTAAGTAAATTTGACACAGTTGTTAAGAAATGTTATATACATAGACACATGTTTTCATGTTTGTTGACTTTATACGTTTCCATTTATAAAGAATTGAAATTTTTTCAACAGGGACAGTACATATGCTCCTTTTTTTAAAACATCTATCAGTACGAAATTAATGCGTTTTTGTACAAAATTTGATGTACCATTATTATAGATAATGGTGGAACAGAATTTTGATATCTTCTTTTGTTGGATTTTTACAGCTCTCCAGATATCTGTGAAATAAGAAATGCAGCCAATTCTAGGACTTTTCTCTTACATAAATGCCTTAGTACTGTATGAAATAAAAATTCCTTCCACAGAATATTTCACCATACTATAGACTAGTTGCATGCCAAATTTAAGTACTCCAGAGTCAGTGATTTGTGAGGAAAAGGTACACGAAGTTTCCAAGATGGAACTCACAGGAAACCTCAAACATTTGACACCAATTGTATAAAACTTTGCTTCTGTAAGTGAACTATTGCAAACCATATGCATACGCCTCTTCGTCCTCAAGCAGTCTTTCCTTTGCTTGTCTTCTTTTGTTAATCTAATTTTCAACCTAAGCAGCAATAATGTTATCTGTCTGCTGTTATCGATTTCTTTCGATACTGACAATGTGAAAGCGCTCGTATCAAATCCTAGCCTCTGTAGAGTTCGTAGTCTGCCAAGATTGTTAAAGTGCAGTAATTACACTCTGCGTGCTGTGGATCCCATACAGAGCTTTCGTAACCTTTGCAATCACTTGTAAACAAACACCATAAACCAAAGGATACAAAAGTAGTGGCAGTGATGCTGTTCCACGGTGTTCTTGATGTACTACACAAATATTCCCTGCATGATGACGGCATAAAATTAGAGGAAAACGCAGCAGGAATAAATTACTTGAGAACATACAGAACAAGAAAGGAGCATGGTCCCATGCAAGCTTTCGCTAGTTACTATTTTTATCACGCATAAGAGCAGAATTGGAACGTCATATTCAAGAACTGAAACTTCACTACCATGTAGAAAGTGAAGAGCCAATGAAATTTTTTTGACAAGTTTGGTCGCTTTCAATTACGTTCCTCCACTTCACTACCATGTAGGGAGTAAAGAGCGAATACATTTTTTTTTGACAAGTTTGGTCGCTTTCAAGTACGCTCCTCCCTAATAATGAGTGAAGGGAGTAAGTCACAGTTATTATTATTATTATTATTATTATTACTATTGTGGACTTCGAAAAAAGGATTAAATAAGGACTACTTAGAACCAACGTAGCGAATACGCGGCAAAGATTTGCAGTCCATTGTCATTACATTCCACCAAATTAAAACCGTATAACACTACAATTTACTAAACAATGAAATTTTGTCGGCGTAATTGGTCCACCCCGGTATTTTTCTTTTTTTATGGGCCTCGAGTCCTGCCAGCGGTCGGTGCGCGGCCGCTGAGGCGTCGGCGTCTTACCTGAGGGCGGCGCAGGCGACCATGGCAGCGCGTCGCGTGTCGGGCCGAGCTGCGTCGACGCTACTGGCTGGCGGCGCCCTGCGCCCTCACGCGCTGCCCTACGCCCCCTCCCCCCCCCCAACCCCTCGCCGCCCCTCCCCATACCCTTCGCACAGCGACGCCGACGCCGACGCCGAGCGCCGCTGCCACCCCGCTGCGTCCCGCCGCTGCCAGGCAGACGCAGCGCGGCTGGCCATTGTTAAAGCCACGTTCCGGACGGCAACTCGGCGCCACGGCCGCCTGCGTGACTCTCTGCCCCTGCGCTTCTTGTGTGCCAGCCGTATTCTCCGCCGGCTACTTTGGAACTCTCGCCAAGTCTTAACTGCCGCTTCCGACTGAACGCCGGTCGACACCCAGCTATTACTATGTGGCGATTGTCCAGTGAGAATAGACACGCCTGTAACATGCTGAGACTAGAGGGTGTGCTAAGGAATTTACTTCCTGTTATTACGTCCGCCATCTTTCTCACACACAGCTGACACTGATGCAATGTTATTAAAAACTCTGCATCTACATACACCCCTGCAAACCATTTTCAAGTGCATGACAGACGGTACTTATCATTGTACCATATGTTACCTACACTACTGGTCACTAAAACTGCTACAGCAAGAAGAAACGCTGATGATAAACGGGTATTCATTGGACAAATATATTATACTAGAACTGACAGTTGATTACATTTTCACGCAATTTGGAAGCATAGATCATGAGAAATCAACACCCAGAACAACCACCTCTCGCCGTAATAACGGCCTTGATACGCCAGGGCATTGAGTCAAACAGAACTTGGATGGCGTGTACAGGTACAGCTGCACATGCAGCTTCAACACGATACCACAGTTCATCAAGAGTAGTGACTGGCGTATTGTGACGAGCCAGTTGCTCGCCCACCATTGACCAGACGTTTTCAATTGGTGAGAGATCTGGAGAATGTGCTAGCCAGTCAGCAGTCGAACATTTTCTGTATCCAGAAAGGCCCGTACAGGCCCTGCAACATGCGGTCGTGCATTATCCTGCTGAAATGTATGGTTTCGCAGGGATAAAATGAAAGGTAGAGTCACGGATCGTAACACATCTGAAATGTAACGTCCACTGTTCAAAGTGCCGTCAATGCGAACAAGAGGTGACCGAGACGTGTAACCAATGGCACCCCATACCATCACGCCGGGTGGTACGCCAGTATGGCGACGACGAATACACGCTTCCAATGTGCGTTCACCGCGATGTCGCCAAACACGGACGCTACCATCATGATGCTGTAAACAGAACCTGGATTCATCCGAAAAAATGACGTTTTGCCATTCATGCACCCAGGTTCGTCGTTGAGTACACCACCGCTGGCGCTCCTGTCTGTGATGCAGCGTCAGGGGTAACCGCAGCCACGGTCTCCGAGCTGATAGTCCATGCTGCTGCAAACGTCGTCGAACTGTTCGGGATCGAGATGTGGCTGCACGATCTGTTACAGTCATGCGGATAAGATGCCTGTCATCTCGACTGCTAGTGATACGAGGCCGTTGGGATCCAGCACGGCGTTCCGTATGACCTTCCTAAACCCACCGATTCCATATTCTGCTAACAGTCATTGGATCTCGAGCAACGCGAGCAGCAATGTCGCGATACGATAAACCGCAATCGCGATAGGCTGCAATCCGACCTTTATCAAAGCCGTAATCGTGGTGGTACGCATTTCTCCTCCTTACACGAGGCATCACAGCAACGTTCACCAGGCAACGCCGGTCAACTGCTGTTTGTGTATGAAAAATCGGTTGGAAACTTTTCCCATGTCAGCACGTTGTAGGTGAATGCTCTAAAAAGCTAATCATTTGTCTATCGCAGCATCTTCCTGTCGGTTAAATTTCGCATCTGTAGCACGTCATCTTCGTGGTGTAGCAATAGAAGTAGTGTAGTTACATGTTCCGTACATCATTTTAACGACTGTTTGATCGAAATGATGTGGGATGAGTCAGTTTACAAGAAATGTATAGACTGTTGTGAACATTAATGAACACATTATTATTTTAGTCCTACTCATGCAACTACTGGTTTTGTGTACTGGCTACAAGTTTTTTAATTAGAAATTTGTCAGTGCAATACAATGATTTGTCTAGGAGAAATTATTTTAAATTACAGTTAAAACCACCTACGCTACGTGACAGACACGTATGTTACTGGACAAATGATCAGATATTTTTGTTGCTGTATATTGAACATTTGTAACAATGTAATCTATTGTCAATTCATACCTATTGTGTATTTATACAGATGTTTTTAGTCATAGAACGTATTATTTATTCTCATTCCGTTGCTTGTGCATAAGTTGATCATAATCTCACCATTGCCATTTAGAAATTCTTCGTTAAATCCTTGTTTCCTGAATACATTGTAACTGATAATGGTAGGACTTTTATCAACTTCTGCTCTGGCAACGAAATGAGAGTAAATAATATCTTCTATGACTACAAAGAGCAGTATAAATACACTTTTCAAAACACAAGTAGGCATAAATACACAGCAGGTTACAAATGGTTCAAATGGCTCTGAGCACTATGGGACTCAACTGCTGAGGTCATTAGTCCCCTAGAACTTAAAACTACTTAAAACTAACTAACCTAAGGACATCACAAACATCCATGCCCGAGGCAGGATTCGAACCCTGCGACCGTAGCGGCCTTGCGGTTCCAGACTGCAGCCCCTTTAACCGCACGGCCACTTCGGCCGGCCAGCAGGTTACATTGTTGCAAACAGGAACGTCCATCCTCAATCACTGCTAGGTGTTACGACTTTTAATTCTTCCAAAATACGGAATTGCCACAGTCCATTCATGGCGAAAATCAGATTAGATATAGGAATTAACAAGACTGCTAATGAAGCAACGTGAAAAAAAGATAAATTTAGCATAGGGTCATTCTGGAATGAACCTACAGAACTTTTATATCAGAAACGATTAGAAGAGAAAATAAAAGAAGACCCCGTTAATGCAGATCAGGCTTGCGAGGAAACCAAAGAAAGTGTTGAAGTAGTAGCTCAAGAAGCACTAGGTACACGAACTACAAGGGAAGACAGGAAAACAAATAGAACGCAATGATTCTGCAAAGAAACGTACGAAATGTGTAGAAAAAAAGAGATCTGCCTTTTTGAAATAAAACAACACTCAAAACACAACAGTGTTATCAAGGTCACAAGAACTCGTAATGAGACAAAATCATTATCGAATCGTTTCAATAAAGAAACACTGGGAAAACCTTTTGTAAAATTTTAGAACATGACTTCTATCAGTTGCAGAAACAAATTTCAGGAATGAGAAGATAGCAGAGTGAAGAATTATATTGGAATTTTGAAAGTGAGCGACATAAATGAGGAACCATGGATCAAATATTTAAAAGAGTAGTACAGAGGTAAAATATCACCAGAAAAGGAAGACAGAACAGAAATCAATATACAAGCAAATGTTGATGTAACTGTTTTACATGCAGAGGTGGAAGAAGATGTAAGTCTTGAAAAAGAAAGTCCCCAGGCAAAGACAGGATTCCCAATGATTTACTGAAGTATGGAGGATACCAACTAACTGAGCAATTAACCAAGTTTGTTAACAATGTTATAACTGCTAATAAAAGTCCAAACGAGAGAACTAGCTATTACAACCGGTATGTAAAAAAAAAGGAACTACAAAGGGATAAATTTACTGAATTCCGTTCCTAAACTCATAACAAAAATGATAGGTGATAAAATAAAAAGCATTACACCATTGCAGAAAAGCAGTAGGGTTTTAGATACGGTATGTCGTGTACAGAAGCAGTATTCATTCTCAGACAGATTTTAGAAAAGTACATTGAATACAACAGAACAGCTTACGTTTGTTTTATTGGGTTACAGAAGGCTTTCGATTGGATTCAGTTGACAGAAGTTTTAAACGTGCTCTACGATAGGAGGATTCCTTCCAACTTAATAAAAACAACTGAAGATACTTGTTCCAACAGCTACATCCATGCAAAAATTAGTTCCAGGTTAACTAGCTGCAAAGCAGTTAATAGTGGCATCAGGCGTGGTGATTCTTTCACCCCGCTACTTTTTAGTATAGTCACGGACGAGGTGATTCAGAACGTATTGACTGGTAGTGGTTATAGGATGGCGGACTAAGAAACAAAAATCATTTCTTATCCTGACGATGCAGTTTTACTGTCAAACAGTGTAGATAACCGGCAAAAACTTTTACCTGTATTTAACGTGGCAGCCAGAAACCTAAGTATTGTTATAGCGACTCAAAAAGCCAAATGTATGACCACATCTATGGAAACAATTATATGCAAACTGGGAGTAGATTGAAAAATTATTCAACAACAACATTTAAATATCCTGCTAGTGAACTATTCAACAGTGAAAATGTCCAAGAGAAGTTAGAGAAATAGTAGCAAATTGGCAGGATGTTTAAATGATAATGTTTGGAAGAAGAAGCGTTTAGGAAATGAGGCACAGGCAACAATATACAAAACAGAGTGAGATCACCTGTGACATACGCAGCTGATACAAGACCAAAAATATCAAAAACAGAAAGCCTTTTGGAAACCATAGAAATGAAAATCCTGGTAGGATTGCAGGGAATGCGTTGGGAGACAGAGAGACAAGTCAAAGCATTAGAAAAGGATGTAAAATGGACTCTGTTAATGAGCTGATACGTAAAAGAAAACATGAATGGAACGAACACGTAGACAGGATGAAAGGAAGATAGTGAAAATGGTAACAAATAAATCACCAGCTGATGAGAGACATACTGGCCATCCAAGGAAAAGATGGAGCAATAACCTCAGGATAGACTGAGGTGTGCTGAAGGAAGAAAGAAAGAAAGAAGAAGAAGAAGAAGAAGAAGTCGATACTGAACACTTTCCAGAGCCACTGACAGCTTTAACAATGGGTTATAAAGGTCATTTTTCCATCTAGTATTGTAGGTAAGCCTATAATTGTTCTTCTCAAATAGTGATGGATCATTTATGACGATACTACCCTTTACAGTCGCTTATTGAGGGTGTGAAGAACGACTGGTCCACGGCTCTGTGTACACTGTAGTAAGTCTGAGCTTATCGTCGCTGTCTCTACAGGAGCCGAAGTATACTATAGTTCAAAAGTATCCCGACACCCTTATGCAATGTGGAATCGACTCTAGACGTCACGAGAGGCAGACCCACCAGTTAAACTAGGGGGAGGGGGGGGGGGAATATTGCTTTAGCGGTAGAGATGCAGTAACAGCAGGGTGGATTGGTCGGGTGACTTCAAACGTGGTCATTCGATGTCACCCAAGCAACAAATAGATCAAGCACAATTCAACCCTTCCCTAACTCACTAAATCGATTGTTGGTGATGTGACTGTGAAGCCGAGACTCAAAGGAACAAAATCAAGCTCAACCAAGTCTAGGCAGATCTAAAGTGCCGACGGTTAGGGACTGTCGTCATTGCGAATGGTGGCTGCAAAATATCAGCGACACGAATTACTCCTGAGTTCCATAGTGCCACCAGCAGTCCAAATAGCTCAACGACTGTGCATGGAGAGTTAGATCTAAATGAGGCTTGAGACTGTGTAAAGAGCGACCACAAAGAGGTGGAATGGTACAGCAACTCCAGCAGTGAAGTACGTAGGAGATGCTGTTACAGCATGGGGTAGTTTTGTTGTTAGGATTTGGTCCCCTTATTGCGCTGAAGGAGACGCTAATTCAGAAGTATATTAACATATTTTACAGTATTTTGTACTGCATACAGTAGAGGAATAGTTCTGAGACTCACAAACCACCATCTGAGAGGCAATTATTTGTGGGCAATAAAATTCCTGAAATGGACTGGCTAGCCTAAAGTCCCGATCTAAGGCCATTGGAAGACATCTGGGACGAGTCAGAACATCGCTTCAGACCCCAGGAAGGATTGGTTGCCAGTCCCCCACAAATATTCTTAGACCTCATTCAAAATGTGCCCAGCAAAGCTAAAGTCATCAAGGAGACGAAATATGGTCACGCACCCCATATTAACATTTATTAATAGGTGTCCAGACAGTTTTGATCAGGTAGTGCATGATCCTACTTTCGTCATTTAATACCTATTCTTGAAACATTGCAGTAGGCTTTCATGGGTTAATTTGCGTCTTTCATCAAACGTCTCGCACTTAAGATTTTCCAGGATTTCCGTGACACTCTCCCGTGACCTGTTCATTACGTCCATAGTCGATGACGAGGTGCGGCTGTCATATAAGACGTCGGTTTACGTAGGTATGACATGTACTCATATCATCGCGTAATAACTATGGGTCATCGGGAAGTAAGAGAGCTAAAATGCTCTAACAGAAATCCTAAGTTTATGAAAATCGTAACCACCTGTGCCAACTGAACTTTACTCGCGAAATTAAATCGGTGTCGATTGCACCGGAAAGTTAGTAGCAAAATGACAACCTCAAGAGGTCACAATAAAGATGAATGACCAGCTGATATGCAGAAAGGCACCTATCATATTGGATAATTTCCGGACGCCACTTCACTGTGAAATTTGCACCAGTTTTATGAGCCGAGGTGAGGTCGCCGGCAGTGATGGACTCTGTCATCGCGCTGCCCATCTGCTCTCTTGAGTCAATCACTCTTGATGAGAAGGTCGCCTGACTCTGAACAGCATGACTCCTCTGAAGGACCTAACCGGAATGCCTAAGGCCAAATGCAAAGACACTTTTGCTCTCCTTCGTGCAGTGAACCCGCCTCAGAATTGCAATTCAAGCCAATCTGAAGCCATGTCTCCTATTCTCCCAATCAGAATCTGCTATCAAATTTACAGTTCGGCTTTAAAGTGGCTTAACAACTGAAAACGTCATATTCTCTTTTCTCTTTGAGGTACTGGATGGATTAAACAAAAAATTTCGGATACTAGGCATATTTTTTTATTTAACTAAGGCGTTTGATTGTGTTGATAAGAAAATATTGGTCCAGAAGTTGGACCATTAGAGAATACAGGGAGCAGCTCACAACTGGTTCACCTCTTACTTTAACAACAGACAGCAAAAGGTCATTATTCACAGTGTTGAGAATGGCTGTGTTGTCCCCACAGCTGTTTTTAGTCATAGAACGTATTATTTATTCTCATTCCGTTGCTTGTGCATAAGTTGATCATAATCTCACCATTGCCATTTAGAAATTCTTCGTTAAATCCTTGTTTCCTGAAGACATTGTAAATGATAATGGTAGGACTTTTATCAACTTATGCTCTTGCAACGAAATGAGAGTAAATAATATCTTCTATGACTACAAAGAGCAGTATAAATACACTTTTCAGAACACAAGTGGGCATAAATATACAGCAGGTTACATTGTTGCAAACAGGAACGTCCATCCTCAATCACTGCTAGGTGTTACGACTTTTAATTTTTCCAAAATACGGAATGGCCACAGTCCATTCATGGCGAAAATCAGATTAGATATAGGAATTAACAAGACTGCTAATGAAGCAACGTGAAAAAAAGATAAATTTAGCATAGGGTCATTCTGGAATGACCCTACAAAACTTTTATATCAGAAACGATTAGAAGAGAAAATAAAAGAAGAACCCGTTAATGCAGATCAGGCTTGCGAGGAAACCAAAGGAAGTGTTGAAGCAGTAGCTCAAGAAGCACTAGGTACACGAACTACAAGGGAAGACAGGAAAACAAATAGAACGCAATGATTCTGCAAAGAAACGTACGAAATGTGTAGAAAAAAAGAGATCTGCCTATTTGAAATAAAACAACACTCAAAACACAACAGTGTTATCAAGATCACAAGAACTCGTAATGAGAAAAAATCATTATCGAATCGTTTCAATAAAGAAACACTGGGAAAACCTTTTGTAAAATTTTAGAACATGACTTCTATCAGTTGCAGAAACAAATTTCAGGAGTGGCGCACGGTCAAATGGGGGCGGTACCCCAGGGGTCAGTGTGGGGCCACTCCTGTTCCTTATTTATGTAAATGATATGGCCTCTAATATTACAGGCAATTCTAAAATATTTCTGTTTGCTGCTGACACTAGCTTGGTAGTAAAGGATGTTGTGTGCAACAATGGCTCTTTTTCAAACAGTGCAGTTCAGGACGTAAGTTCATGGCTTGTAAAAAAATAAACTAATGATGAATCACACTAAGTTTTCACAGTTTCTAACACACAATTCGACAAAAACCGACGTTTTAATTTCACAGAATGGGCATACGATTAGTGAAACTGAACAGTTCAAATTTCTAGGTGATCAGGTAGATAGTTAACTGCAATGGAATGCCTTCGCTCATGTTCTTGTTCAAAGACTTAATGCTGTAATTTTTACTATTCGAACGGTATCTGACGTAACTGATAGTTCGACTGCTTTACTTATTGTCATTCTCTTACGTCATATGGTATTATATGTTGGGGTAACTCTATCCATTCTCAAAGACCCGGCTGATCAAAAAGTCAGTATAAATTTGAAAACTTAATAAACCACGGAATAATGTAAATAGAGAGGTAAAAATTGACACTCATGCTTGGAATGACATGGGGTTTTATTAGCACCAAAAAAAAAAAAAAAAAAAAAAACACCCCAATTGCTAGACGCGTGAAAGATCTCATGCGCGCGTCGTTTTTTGAAGATCGTGTGCTCAGCCGCCACTTTGGTCATGCTTGGCCTCCCAGGTCCCCAGACCTCAGTCTGTGCGATTATTGGCTTTGGGGTTACCTGAAGTCGCAAGTGTATCGTGATCGACTGACATCTCTAGGGATGCTGAAAGACAACATCCGACGCCAATGCCTCACCATAACTCCGGACATGCTTTACAGTGCTGTTCACAACATTATTCCTCGACTGCAGCCATTGTTGAGGAATGATGGTAGACATATTGAGCATTTCCTGTAAAGAACATCATCTTTGCTTTGTCTTACTTTGTTATGCTAATTATTGCTGTTCTGATCAGATGAAGCGCCATCCGTCGGACATTTTTTGAACGTTTGTATTTTTTTGGTTCTAATAAAACCCCATGTCATTCCAAGCATGTGTGTCAATTTGTACCTCTCTATCTACATTATTCCGTGATTTATTCAGTTTTCAAATTTATACTGACTTTTTCATCACCCGGTATATTTTTGGCTCAGAAACGGGCAGTTCGGGCATTAAGTTGTGTAAGTTCGCGAACCTCTTGTTGATGCCCGTTCGCTAGTCTTGGTATTTTGCCATTGGCTCCTCAATATGTATATTCCTTACTGTCGTTTCTTGTTAACAATATCAGCTTATCCCAAGAATTAGCAGCTTTTACTCAGTTAATACTAGGCAGAAATCCAATATGCATTTGGATTGCACTTCCTTAACTCTTGTGCAGAATGTGTGTAGTTTACTGCTGCATCAATTTTCAAAAGACTTTGCAATAATCCAAGCGTTTACAAATTGAAACATTGTTCGAAGCCTCTTTTTGGAAGATTGCGAGTACCGACCTACGACAAATCGCTGCTCCCAGAATTTGCGAGCGCTGACCTACGTTATTTCTCTGCTCCCAACGTTGATAGTGCTGACTAACCAAAAGAGATCCTGCCAAAACTTTCTGAAAATTTCCTTTTGCAATAATTACGATCGTGACGCGCGCAGCCCGCCAGCACAGTACAAAGACTTGCCTGTGTCTCCCACGCTACATCGAAATGTAATCTCTCATAGGCTGGTAGCATTCTGCGGGTGGTCAAGAGCCTTCAGAGAAGCTCCATAATCATATCCGCCACAGCGGCGGGAACTAAGGGTGGTTACTGAACTTCTCAGCCCGCAGGCGCCATCCTCCTCAAGCACCGCTACTTTGGTCAAACGCTTACGCCGCCTTCGGCCACATGGAATGGTCAGAGAGCTTTCCAACTAATGTGGCTCCCAGACTTCTGATGATATATTGGCACCTAATTATTTGTTGAGAAAACAGGCACATGAGACGCAACTGTGAAAGTAAAGGATCATGCGTCCTAGATAACACAGTCGTAGTATTTGATAAAAATGTACCTGGGTTAACAAGAAGAGCATCGTAGATGAATTACTCTTACGCTCCGTACAAATTCAGCTGGTCGAAGCTGCAGAATGAAATTATAGTGAGCCCTCTTTGAAACTGGCTTGTAGGTGTCAGAGTACTTAGCAACGAAAATTCAGCTGATAAATTCCTACGACAGCGAAGATCAGGTGCAAGCAGAATCCAAGAACTGTGAAAATGGCTATGTCCTCTCACTTCTCTTTTCAGTGGTCACTGTAGATGGGGTCGTCTGTCAGGGGTATTTCCATCGCTTCCGTGACCACTTTTCCCCAAAAGCAAGCAGTGGCCGCACTCAGTGTTGATCCACTGACAAGGGAACCTCCCCATCACACCCCCTTTAGATTTAGTTATAAGTTGGAACAGTGGATAGGCCTTGAACAACTGAACACAGATCAATCGAGAAAACAGGAAGAAGTTGTGTGGAACTACCAAAAAAATAAGCAAAATGTACAAACTGAGTAGTCCTTGTGCAACATAGGCAACAACATGGACGACGGAAGTTCAGGAGCACCGTGGTCCCGTGGTTAGCGTGAGCAGCTGCGGAACCAGAGGTCCTTCGTTCAAGTCCTCCCTCGAGTGAAAAATTAACGTTCTTTATTTTCGCAAAGTTATGATCTGTCCGTTCGTTCATTGACGTCTCTGTTCACTGTAATAAGTTTAGTGTCTGTGTTTTGCGACCGCACCGCAAAACCGTGCGATTAGTAGACGAAAGGACGTGCCTCTCCAATGGGAACCGAAAACATTTGATCGCAAGGTCATAGGTCAACCGATTCCTCCACAGGAAAATACATCTGTTATATTCTATACGATACTGATGACGGCATGTGCGTCATATGACAGTAATATGTTGCCGACCCACTTATCTTGTACACTTGGCGAATGGATAAAAACATTCTTCTGCTTTGCCCAATTTGGGTTTTCTTGTGGATGTGATTATCACTCCCAAAAAAGTGATCGCATCGGACGGACAGACGGACAGATATAATTGTCTGAAAACAAAAAATTAAAATTTTCACTTGAGGGAATACGTGAACTAAGGACCTCTCGTTTCACGGCTGCTCACGCTAACCACGGGACCACGGCGCTCCTACGCTCAGATTCTCCTTGATATTGCTTATCTCACTTGGTGTATTTTGCTTATTTTTTTAACAGTTCCACATAACTTCTTCCTGTTTTATCGATTGATCTGTGTTCAGTTTTTCAAGGCCTATCCAATCTGCCAACTTATAACTAAATCTGAGGGGGGTGCGATGGGGAGGTTCCCTTGTGAGTAGCCCATGCAGATAAAATGTTCATTTGCCATGGTTTTTTCGCTTGAAGAACAATTAGCTGTCATTAATTCTCAAAGCAACTTTTTTGCGCCACGTTTTACTGTACAACATTTATACCGTCAGAAATATAACACATCCGCGCCTTTCATTATTGCAAGTCTCCTGCAGCCTGTTATCGACTGGAACAAGACCATTGCCCCTTGACGTTCTTGAATGGTTTTGGATATTTTTCCGTATATATTCCCCACGCAAGGAAGGAAGGAAATCCGTGAGTAACGAAACAGAAACCTCCCTGATATTGCTTCTGATCGTGTTCACAGAAAAAAATTGAACAGTGAAATCATTTATCTCTAAGAATGAAGTGGAATTTCTCGGAAAAACGTATTGAAATTGGAGAAAATCCGATACGATTCTAATAAAATGAGTATAAGATATCATGCTTGTATTTTTCGAGTGACAAGAAAAACAAAGTATTGACTATTCGCAGAATTTATTAAATATTACGTTCACTCGGACTTAAACAATTACTACTATTCACCAGCAAGAACGCAAGATCCAAAATGGCTCTAGAATACTGCTCTATTACGAATCCTGTTACGTAAAATGACGACAGTCAGCAAGCATATGTCAGATTTAAAGTTTTCACGAGGTCTAAATGCTTCAGCAATGAAAATGCATCTACTCTCCTGATTGGTCGACACCAATGATTTAATGACGGGTACTATAGGACGCATGTGTTTTTTAGCACTTAGTATTAGACAATACGTAACTGGCCGATCGATACAAATAAACATGCAAAACAAAGGACTAACTCTCACAGACACTGCAAATAAACATTTTTTTGTAGCAATGAAACAAATTTTGGAAGCGTGATTCAAAGTGCCTGGGATTTAAAATAAGTGGCATAGACGAGAAGTCGTAAAAGTAAGTTCTGTAAAAAATTGCATGTTTATTAACATAAGTCTTTATGACAGCAATTTATGAGAGAAGAGCCCCCAAATAGCCCCAACGTGCGATGAAAAAACGCTGAACTGTGGGGAACGGCGTGTTGTCATCCCACGTTGGCGACGCGTAAACCGTATCTTTGTGAACTGCGTTGGAATTGTCCTCCAGAAACTGTCCGCTTTTATGGCAAGGAAATATGAAGTGTGTTATTGAAAGTCTATTCGTTGGCCGAAGCATCTCTAGTTCATGAAGCAGACAAAATGTGTTCTGCGTTTCTATCTGTAGTTCATAGCATGTGATCAGTATCAAAAACAGTTCACTTAGTAATTACTTACTCCATTATCTGAAGGGAGTTGCTTTTGACTCATTTTGTGAAATATTAGCCCATGATAGGAAGTACAGGATGGTTATAATTACTGAACCTTCGCTACTTGACCTACTACAGACGAAAAACTATAAGGGATGATCAAAAAGTATCATGTAACGTATCATGACACCAATGCAGGTCTATAAGCACCGACATCTAGGTAAGGGATTAAAGTAGCGTTCGTGTTTTTCCCAGGTACGTCCGGCAAATGCGGAAACGTGAACTACGCAACGTTATTACCGAATCGGTTCAAACAGGTCCAATCTGTTGTTATTCTTTTCTTGGCTGCTGAGGGACAAACAGCAGTAGACATCCATCGGGGAACGAAGAATGTATATGGGGCAGCATGTCCGACTAAAACAACAGTTGTGGACAAAGGGTGCTGCTGTTTCATGATGACGTACGCCACCATATCATGAACGTAGTAACGCAGAAATTACGTCAACCCAAGTGGGAGACACTCCAGCACCCGTCAAATTGTCCTCTCCCCATGCGCCTTACGTCCCTTAAAGGAAGTCGTGAAGGGTTGACGGTTCCTGTCGGACGACGATATGTAACGAGCAGTTCATCATGCTGCAGAATACGGTGTTTTACCGAACGGGTTTCTTGAACCTTGTGCGTCGGTGAGTTAATCTGCCTAATGGTTCAAACGGCTCTGAGCACTATTGGACTTAACTTCTAAGGTCATCAGTCTCCTAGAACTACTTAAACCTAACTAACCTAAGGACATCACACACATCAATGCCCGATGCAGGATTCGAACCTGCGACCGTAGCGGTCGCGCGGTTCCAGACCTGCCTGATGGCATAGCGATTCTGAACTGTACGGCCTTCGAAATCAAACTTTTTGTCATCCCGTGTATTTACAGTTGGGTACCCCACTTTACAGGAATGGTGTTCACACGGCGCGCTGCTATATTTGCGTGGTTAGTGGTATCATAACTTTGCACTCAATTCAGGTGCTGCTGCAGCGGCGTTGGATTGAAGAATTAACATCAATGTACTTAATAACTGCAGATATCAAAAGATGTTTTATCAATGTAAACAGTGCTTTGCTCGTGGATTGATGAAACGGCCAATTGCGCTGAAAATTCTCGAATAAGTTAGTGTTGCCCTGGCTGAGAAGTCTGGCTGTGCGATCATCAAGCAGAGCACGAGCTGTCTCACGGCAGCTAAGCGTTTATGACTTCCTGCGTGCTGTATCATTGATAATTCCCTCCTGGTTTATATACTGATTTTGAAAATTCTGTTTTGTCTGACTGGATGATTTGAAGTTGGGTTCAGGTAACCCGAAACTATTCGTATATCAAATAAAAAGTGAATCTTGCAAGTTTGGCTGTCTCTGTATCTAGCTGAACATTCATTCCATGGTCCACCGTTCGACAAGTGTTCCGAACAACTGTGAAACGGTATCTATAGTGCTGTTCCAGGATGTAGTGGATACAGATAGTCGTCACACTGAGGAATGTTTGTAACGTGGAACATAATAGGCTATTAACATATGTGGAAATGAAAATGTGTTTGTTTCAATGGTTTGTTCGTTATTTCTCCTCCACATGTCCTTACAAATGTTGTGCCAAAGTTTCAGTGTAGTAAGTTCACACGTTTTTCGTGGGGGCCCTTCTTCTTTATTCGTGTCAGAGGTACACTGAAATGAACACATATACAATACATACAAAGAAAACTTTACAGTATTCCCCCAGAATTGGGCAGCTTTGATAGCATTGGGTGCTGCAGACGTGAAGTCCTTCATGCCACAGCTGGTTGGGCATGAGTTACATTTAAAGAGATGCCGAGTTGGCTGCAATTCACCGCATTCGCACAGTGTTGTGACGACAGCTGGCAGTTGGAAGTTCCATTTAAGGAGATTGTCCCTCGATCTTGCGACTTCGGTCCGTAGTCTGTTCAAGGTCTTCCAGATGACCCACTTCTCCATGTGTCCAGGTGGCAGGGATTCTTCTGGTGTCATCCAGTTTGACTGGTGTTGGCATCTTTCTTTCCTCCTGGTAAGTCGGG
Source organism: Schistocerca cancellata (assembly GCF_023864275.1). Classification (NCBI taxonomy): domain Eukaryota; kingdom Metazoa; phylum Arthropoda; class Insecta; order Orthoptera; family Acrididae; genus Schistocerca; species Schistocerca cancellata. The sequence goes on along the minus strand of NC_064630.1, from coordinate 612,041,315 downwards.
TGGCCGCAGCTGATCCTTCTAAGGGCTGTGAAGTTGTTAGGAAACTAATATGTCAAAAATCCGCCTCAATTGCGAAATGTGTTTGTGTACCCTTGTGTATTTGTGTTCTTCCCGTCTTTATGTGTTTATCTGATAAGTGTTATGTTGTAGAATTTTTCTAATACTAAGCTACAATCACTATGATGAGGAATACTGTTATCCTCAAATATAATTTGCATTAATAATATGTTATTTACTTTGTAAAGCTGTTTAGACGTTATTTATTCTATTCTGTTTTAATGCTCATGTGTGAAGTTAATGTTTCGAAAACTATTCTCATTATTCTATTTATTTGCTTTTTGTCATAATTCCTGTAACAATGATGTGTATCTATAGTAATCTAGCCTTCTTCAGAAGCATAAAATAACCTAATACATGGCAGAATAAGGCACGGTCAAACATAAAAATCTGAAGTACTGAGGTACCATGTCATGCTACTTTACTTAGCTGACGAACAGCCCCGGCCCCACTTCGTGGGAAGCGGTCGGTTAGCTGCAGTAGCAACGATGGAGATAGTCTAGCTGAAACCTGGCTAAAGACCAGTAACATTTCGCAACTGAGGCGGATTTTTGACATATTAATTTATCACAGTTGCTGACAGGGCTGCAACAAGTTAATAATTCTTTCTTAGGAAACTGCTGTGCTGGTACTGCGAACGGCTGAAAGCAAGGGGAAACTACGGCCGTAATTTTTCCCGAGGGCATGAAGCTTTACTGTAGGATTAAATGATGGTGGCGTCCTCTTGGGTAAAATATTCCGGAGGTAAAATAGTCCCCCATTCGGATCTCCGGGCGGGGACTACTCAAGAGGATGTCGTTACCAGGAGAAAGAAAACTGGCGTTCTACGGATCGGAGCGTGGAATATCAAATCCCTTAATCGGGCAGGTAGGTTAGAAAATTTAAAAAGGGAAATGGATAGGTTTAAGTTAGATATAGTGGAAATTAGTGAAGTTCGGTGGCAGGAGGAACAAGACTTCTGGTCAGGTGACTACAGGGTTATAAACACAAAATCAAATAGGGGTAATGCAGGAGTAGGTTTAATAATGAATAGGAAAATAGGAATGCGGGTAAGGTACTACAAACAGCATAGTGAACGCATTATTGTGGCCAAGATAGATACGAAGCCCACACCTACTACAGTAATACAAGTTTATATGCCAACTAGCTCTGCAGATGACGAAGAAATTGAAGAAATGTATGAAGAAATAAAAGAAATTATTCAAATAGTGAAGGGAGATGAAAATTTAATATTCATGGGTGACTGGAATTCGAGTGTAGGAAAAGGGAGAGAAGGAAACGTTGGATTGGGGCTAAGAAATGAAAGAGGAAGCCGCCTGGTAGAATTTTGCACAGAGCACAACTTAATTATAGCTAACACTTGGTTTAAGAATCATAAAAGAAGGTTGTATACATGGAAGAACCCTGGAGATACTAGAAGGTATCAGACAGATTATATAATGGTAAGACAGAGATTTAGGAACCAGGTTTTAAATTGTAAGACACTTCCAGGGGCAGATGTGGACTCCGACCACAATCTATTGGTCATGAACTGTAGATTAAAACTAAAGAAACTGCAAAAAGGTGGGAATTTAAGGAGATGGGACCTGGATAAACTGAAAGAACCAGAGGTTGTACAGAGTTTCAGGGAGAGCATAAGGGAACATTTGACAGGAAGGGGGGAAAGAAATACAGTAGAAGAAGGATGGGTAGCTTTGAGGGATGAAGTAGTGAAGGCAGCAGAGGAACAAGTAGGTAAAAAGACGAGGGCTAGTAGAAATCCTTGGGTAACAGAAGAAATATTGAATTTAATTGATGAAAGGAGAAAATATAAAAATGCAATAAATGAAGCAGGCAAAAAGGAATACAAACGTCTCAAAAATGAGGTCGACAGGAAGTGCAAAATGGCTAAGCAGGCATGGCTAGAGGAAAAATGTAAGGATGTAGAGGCTTATCTCACTAGGGGTAAGATAGATACTGCCTACAGGAAAATTAAAGAGTCCTTTGGAGATAAGAGAACCACTTGTATGAACATCAAGAGCTCAGATGGAAACACAGTTCAAAGCAAAGAAGGGAAGCAAGAAAGGTGTAAGGAGTATATAGAGGGTCTATACAAGGGCGATGTACTTGAGGACAATATTATGGAAATGGAAGAGGATGTAGATGAAGATCAAATGGGAGATACGATACTGCGTGAAGAGTTTGACAGAGCACTGAAAGACCTGAGTCCAAACAAGGGCCCCGGAGTAGACAACATTCCATTGGAACTACTGGCGGCCTTGGGAGAGCCAGTCCTGACAAAACTCTACCATCTGGTGAGCAAGATGTATGAAACAGGCGAAATACCATCAGACTTCAAGAAGAATATAATAATTCCAATCCCAAAGAAAGCAGGTGTTGACAGATGTGAAAACTGCCGAACAATCAGTTTAATAAGCCACAGCTGCAAAATACTAACACGAATTCTTTACAGACGAATGGAAAAACTAGTAGAAGCCGACCTCGGGGAAGATCAGTTTGGATTCCGTAGAAATACTGGAACACGTGAGGCAATACTGACCTTACGACTTATCTTAGAAGAAAGATTAAGGAAAGGGAAACCTACGTTTCTAGCATTTGTAAACTTAGAGAAAGCTTTTGACAATGTTGACTGGAATACTCTCTTTCAAATTCTAAAGATGGCAGGAGTAAAATACAGGGAGCGAAAGGCTATTTACAATTTGTACAGAAACCAGATGGCAGTTATAAGAGTCGAGGGACATGAAAGGGAAGCAATGGTTGGGAAGGGAGTAAGACAGGGTTGTAGCCTCTCCCCGATGTTATTCAATCTGTACATTGTGCAAGCAGTAAAGGAAACTAAAGAAAAATTCGCAGTAGGTATTAAAATCCATGGGGAAGAAATAAAAATTCTGAGGTTCGCCAATGACATTGTAATTCTGTCAGAGAGGGCAAAGGACTTGGAAGAGCAGTTGAATGGAATGGACAGTGTCTTGAGAGGAGTATATAAGATGAACACATCAACAAAAGCAAAACGAGGATAATGGAATTAGTCGAATTAAGTCAGGTGATGCTGAGGGATTTAGATTAGGAAAAGAGACAGTTAAAGTAGTAAAGGAGTTTTGCTATTTGGGGAGCAAAATAACTGATGATGGTCGAAGTAGAGAGGATATAAAATGTAGACTGGCAATGGCAAGGAAAGCGTTTCTGAAGAAGAAAAATTTGTTAACATCGAGTATAGATTTAAGTGTCAGGAAGTCTTTTCTGAAAGTATTTGTATGGATTGTAGCCATGGATGGAAGTCGAACATGGACGATAAATAGTTTGCACAAGAAGAGAATAGAAGCTTTCGAAATGTGGTGCTACAGAAGAATGCTGAGGATTAGACGGGTAGATCACATAACTAATAAGGAAGTATTGAATAGGATCGGGGAGAAGAGAAGTTTGTGGCACAACTTGACCAGAAGAAGGGATCGGTTGGTAGGACATGTTCTGAGGCATCAAGGGATCACCAATTTAGTATTGGAGGGCAGCGTGGAGGGTAAAAATCGTAGAGGGAGACCAAGAGATGAATACACTAAGCAGATGTAGGTTGACGTAGGTACTGGGAGATGAAGAAGCTTGCACAGGATAGAGTAGCATGGAGAGCTGCATCAAACCAGTCTCAGGACTGAAGACCACAACAACAACAGGAAACTCTTCCCGGACTTCAGTCTTGGCTTGGCAGGTTGATGTCCACAGAGTGTATGTGAGGTCACTGTATTTGATTTATGCCTCTCGATGTTAGCGGCGACCTCTCTTCTGATGTCACATGGAGCAATCCCACAGAAAGATGTGCAGAGAAAAGTAACAGGTGTAGCTTTTGTTGCACTTTCGTCGGCCTTTGACACCGTAAATCACAGTGTTACTGCACAAAATCGCTATGTGTAAGTTCGTAGGCTTCCACGACCAGTTCAATTTAAATAAAATCATTTATGTTATTGGTCCGCGTCTTTAGGCTTAGTCGCCCTAAAGAGGACCACAGCGAAGTCGTTGGGAACGTCGGCACTTCTGTTTTATACGTAATGACGCGGCCTAATACTCACAACGAGTGTATGAGGATCACTATGAACCAGTGGCGGATACAGGAAAACCTCAAAGAGTGGGCACTAAAGAGATCTTGAGCTACTATCACTTTTAACGTAGTAAAAGATAATCAAGTCACATGCAAAGTTTAAAAAAGTTTTATTTATACTGATTATATACATATACAAGACAATGCCATCTTATGATATTAAAAAGTAACAATTGTTGTTCTCTTCGTTATATGATGAATTCTATGCGCCTATTCTTCCTGGCAAATTGGTTAATTACATCGTCAATAGGACAATCAATGTCAGGGTGAATGTTCAACAGAGCTAAACCATTAAGTCGATTCTCCTTCACTGTCGACCTCGGCCATGTCTTTGTACGCCGCAATGTTGGAAAACTTCTTTCTACTGTAGCAATAGATGCAGGGAGACAAGCAAATATTTTGTACGGCGTGTGAAAAGTAGGCTAGTCAGATCAAGGACAAACAGAAAACGCATTCATAACAGAATCACGATCATTAAGGGCGTTTATGCTCGTTTACTTGTAGTGAAGAATCTCTCCCATTATCCGCTACTGCTTTGAAGGCGCATTAAGAACACAGTTCGCACCACGCTTCGGAAACAGTGCCCTCAGCAAACAAATAACGTACTCCACTGTTCGAGCATCGTAGTTTTCAGAAAATAATTTTCTGAAGTAATAATGTATAACAAAATCACTTCGATCTGTGCTTCTATTGACTTCACAGTCAAAGTTACACACCGAAAACCGTCTACTCAGCACTTTGCTTCCCTACCCGCACTTGGTAACTCTCAGGTTCACTAAGTTACACACCACCAACACAGTGTAAAACTGCGTCAACAAAGAGGCCATTCCCTCACTCACGAAAGACAATAATCTTTCGCTGTTATTCTTCCCAGACTCCTTTGTTGCCGAATACGAAATAGCAGTACCTGTGTTATTAAGAAGTATGGTGCCTTCGCACACACATGCGTGGCTGAACGAACTGGCACTGTAGCGACTAATTCTGTCAACAAAAAGAGGAAATATTTTCGAGGTGGGGAATATCAACCATTTTCGGCTGTATAGTGGAATGACGACACTGAAAACTTGTGCCGGACCAGAACAGGAACCCATGTTTCCCGGTTTACACGAGCGATCGTTTTAATTGTTTCGGTTATCCGTGCACGAATCACGACCAGAACAAAACGTTCATATGTTGTCGTCCATGGGTTACAACTTGCACTCCTTCGTTACGTACGTTCCTAGCCAAGAAGGAAAAGAATAAATACAAAATAGCATGGCCTATGTTACTAAGAAGTATGATTCGATGCTCCTTCGGATATGAAGCACATGTTGTCAACTATATCACGTGTTACACAGTATGTTGTAGTATGTGCACATAAATAGGCGAAAATCCCATGATTGTGTGGTTACACACTTGCCGAATGGTCACAGGAAGCATTCATATCCACAAAATACCCAGGAGCATGCGATTTAAAGCAGAACGAGCCCATGAAGTAACTGTAGATGCAAGACTGAGATGCATTGCAGGACCCCTTAGGAAATGAAGTCAAGCTAATAAGGAGGTAGATTACAAAATTCTCGTTCAACCAATATCCGAGTACTGCTGATCAATCTGGCTCCCTTGCCAGAAGACACTTATAGATAAAATACAAAAGTTCAAAAAATAGCGGCGCTTTTCGTCACAGGATCGTTTGTTAGGCGGCAGACACTACAAGAGAGGCATTGTGCATCATGGCATAATTAGCTGTTAAAATTCCAAGAGCATAACTGCAGCAATACGTAGAGGACCAATGGGTATACTGCAACAAAGAGCCCATTGTTCTACTTATCTCCAAGGTTAATTGCCGATGTCCCCTGCCTTCCTCTCTGTTCTGGGGCAGTTGTGTGTCAATTTCTTCCCCCCACACTCCTTATCTCCACTCCACCACAAGCCAGCAGCTTTTCCTACTCTCCTCGATCAACTAACTGTCACACCTCTTCTATAATTTATTATTCTATTATCTAACGTAAAGAAACAACCACTCTTACAGTCTTGCTAATCATCAGGCTGACACCACAATCATGTTCTGTCTCTCAGGCTATACGCATTCCAGGCATATGCCTCAGTCTTTTACACATTCATATACGGTACAGCTGCCTTTTACATTCATGCGTAGTTGCAGCTGTGAATGTGATAGGGTTTTGGCGTTGAATTTATGGTTTGTAAGTACGAGGGTCACTCCAAAAGAAATGCACACAATCTTTTTCTAAATCCATCTTTTATTCTACATGTTTGGAAGTTATACATTGTGTAGATACATCCTTTAGGAACAATATTTTCATTTCTCCCCATAATTTTCATCGCTCTCAACTGCCTTACGCATCTTGGAACCAGCGCCTTTTTACCCACATGGCAAAATTCTGCACCAACCTGTTGGAGCCACTATTTGGCAGCATGCACAAGGGAGTCATCATCTTGAAACCTTGTTCCACGAATAGAGTCTTTCAGTTTCCCAAAGTGGTGATAGTCAAATGGAGCCAGGTCATGACGGTAACGCGGGTGTTTCAGTCTTGCCCAACCAAGTTTTGTGATCATTTCCATGGTTTTTTGACTGACATGCGGCCGTGCAACAGCAAGACATTATGCTTTTGCCGATGTGGTCTCCAACACTTTCAATATTCTGCAAACACTTCCTTCCCCTATTCCAACGAAGCGTAGTAATTCGTTCACTGTGATGCGTCTGACAGCAGTCACCAATTCGTTAACTCTCTGCACATTGTCTGGAGTGTCTTGACTTGTCTTGTGCTTCTCATGTAGTAGAGATTATATTCGTATTTTACATCGTGTTTCACACAGACGAGTCAAACAACCGCATTTGGCTGTATGAACTTGTGTTCCAATTATCCACACGCAGCTACTTTGCAACCTAAACATCCAGAAGAGACACACGTAGATTATCTTCAATAGGAGACTTTCTCTGACTTTGTTTTTGGCAGGGTAAGGAATTTAGAAATCAAATATTCTGGTACAAAACTATACATACATAGTAACAAGGAGGAAACAGCCCTTTCTTATGATTTCTTGGTGTAGTTTTAACACCCAGCTTAATTTTTAACTTATATATTTATCTGCATCTGAGTCATATAATTCTGTCTCCAATCAGTAATCTGACAAATACAATGAAGTTATGTTCTCAAATTCCACTACTTATCTAATTTTCTCTTTTAAGGCTTTAACAATCAGTTCTGTTCCATCGTGTAATTCTTCTAGCACAGAACATTCGGTAATTTTAATTTTGGCATTTATCTCCTGCATTACACGGTCGTTAAGCATTCCACATCTTGTTGGCAGCTCTTCTGATTCATATTCTTGTAGAACTTCTGTATAAAACTTTTAAGTTCACAAGTGCCCTACACATGCTGTTATTGCATCAGATTTAAATTCTGCAGACGGTTGTTCTGTTGCGAGGTGTACAACGTTCAGTCGAACACATTCAGGTTCAATATAACGATCCCTTTTAAGCAGATCGAACTGGGACTGGACCTTTATAAACAGGTTTTGCGCGCTTCCCTTGAATGATAAATGTGCTAAGAATCATAATTTTCGGCCAGTACTCCAATGGGTGACTACTTACCATAGCAATGACACCTGATGTCTTATGTTCTCCTCATGTATCTAGATTTCTCCACACAGTTTGGAATGGAGTTTAACAAATGCAACAATAAAGAGACATGAAACTGAAGAGAATGTTTAAGTCCATGACCTAGTTAACGTTAAAATGTAATAATGTTAAAAATGTATTTAGTGTGAGGAAACTTTAAAATAAATTTGTATCCTAAAAATAGCAGGCTTTTAATTTATGTTCCACGTTGTTTAGTGGAAAAAGGGAACATCTCCATAAAAAATTATAAACAATAGGTAGCAAAAAGCTGACGCTGATTATGCAATCTAAAGTATCCTACAACAACATGTTTTAAGAAATCTCCATAAAAAATTATAAACAATAGGTAGCAAAAAGCTGACGCTGATTATGCAATCTAAAGTATCCTACAACAACATGTTTTAAGAAAAAATATAGAATAATTTTGCTTTACGGTTTTTGTATAAAGCCATTTTCTCTGTCCTGTAAGATATGTTAAAATGGACTTATTCCCTTTGTGCAGTTAGTAGTTCAATTGTTACGTGACAGTCAACTTGATTTCAGGTTTTAACAACAATAATGTTGTAAGAAAACGGCTCAGCAACATGCGTCTGAACATTTAAATTCTTCTTTCTAAGGAGCATACCATTTTCTCATTCAGTAACAACATTATCCGGCTTCTCCAGTAACAACACAACCCAAAGCGTTCACAGTTGGCCTCGTCTTCCTCCGTAATAACTGACAGATGTTTAGGGCATTGGAGGAACTCCTGATGGTACTTATGCTACATCAGATCAGTTACAGCTATCAAGCCTCGTTGTACTCTCTGCAGCTCATCGTCAGACTGCAAAAGAAGGTCCCTGTGGGAAAATAATACCATTGACAGTATTTAAGCTCTTATGGGGCGTGATGGTAACAGAAACATGCCCCAGTTTGTCACAAGTGAGTAATGCAGAGGAGGCTCTTTTTATCAAGACTGACCCAGAGCGCATTTTGGACTATCCCTACACTTTCCCAAACGTATTCTCTAAATGCTCTGCAAAAAATTGTTGCTTCATCGACACAAAGGATTTCCCATCAGCTCTCATACATACTAGATACCAGGCGCGAGTAAGATTCACTGCCATACTTAGCCTGGCGTTCCTCCAATGGTGTGGCCAGGGAGGGGAACGAGCTGAGGTCATAGTTCCGTGCATTAAATTGAGCCCTTGAACGCTTAGAGGCTGCTGGTGGTTGCTCACCAGCAAGAGATGATGTACTACGTTTCATAGCGTGTCATATGCCCTGATGCCACCCAGTCCAATCAGGGGCCCTTCTCACAGGCGCCACCCAGCGGCAGCAAAGGCCACCTGGCAGGATGGCAATTGCCGGGAGTCCCGATGCCCCAGGGCGATAGGCATCTACTCCTTGGCATACGTGGGGAGTTAACGGTGCAGGCATCAGCAGAGCGATCCGTGTGTGATCAGGGGGCTACAGCTAACAGGGTACATGGCAGCCCCGCCACAACGGACTGGCTACCGTGCTGAATATCGGGTGCAAACAAGCAAACAGCTCCATCATCATCAGCATCATCAGCGCATAAAACGATACTGCACAGTGGATGAGGGAAAAGGCACCCAGGAGAGTGACCTCGCCCAACAGCTGGAGAGGGAGCGGAAGTGGAGATCCACGTTGACAAAGGATGCGAGAGATTCACCACATGAGGGACATGATGCACCGTGTAAGGTGCCCTTCCCCAGTTGGCTCGCTCTTAGGAAAAAATTTTTGCCGCCCGTGGTAGCCGTGCAGTCTGAGGCGTCTTGTCACGGTGCTCGCGGCTCTCCCCGCCAGAGGTTCGAGTCCTCCCTCGGGCATGTGTGTGTGTGTGTGTGTGTGTGTGTGTGTGTGTGTGTGTGTGTGTGTTGTGCTTAACATAAGTTAGTTTAAGTTTGATTATGTAGTGCGTAAGCCTAGGGACCGATGACGTCAGCAGTTTGGTCCCATAGTCCTTACCACAAATTTCCATTTTTTTCCATTTCGGAACAATTTGGAAGAACGGAGTTCAAACCCAACCGGCGAGACCATCACATAAACGCCGAAATACGTGGGATTCCTTTCAGTCGCCTCTTAGGACAGGCAGGAACACCGCAGACCTATTCTTACACCCGAAACCGCAAGGGGGATTTTGCGGTATAGACAAGACAGAATGTCACCCACACGGAGGTAGGGTGAATATCGGCACTAACAATAAATTATATTGAGAAACAACCCCTGAAATTTTAACCATGGCAGTCACCAATATCTGAATGCCAACTAGAAATTTATTGAATTGGTAAAATATGAGTCGACGAGGTTCCAGACCGAACCAGCTAGTAGAGGAATAAGGGCAGCACTAAATGGAAAAAGCGATAAGATGACAGGACATGTGCTTTGTACAATGGGGCAACTACCACTACAACAGAGAGAGCGCTAGAGGAAAAAAAGTGTAGGAGTACATGGAATGCAATTGATGACTTTTGTGTAAATGATGCTATGATATAATGAATGGGTACACGAGAGGAAGTCGTTGCGGATCGTTTCAGACCACTCTGATGACATGACCAAGATAAGAAAGGCTGATTCAAATGGCTCTGAGCACTATGGGACTCAACATCTGAAGTCATCAGTCCCCTAGACTTAGAACTACTTAAACCTAACTAACCTAAGGACATCACACACATCCATACCCGAGTCAGGATTCGAACCTGCGACCGTAGCAACATCGCGGTTCCGTACTGAAGTGCCTAGAACCGCTCGACCACAGCGGCCGGCAGAAGAGATGACATCTTCGGAAAATCTTGATCACTGTTAGCGTAATGAAAACACACTGTCTGATCCACTCACTGATTTTTAGTTAGAAGAAAAAAAATAGTGTAGTACCTAATGGTGTTCATTTACTATGTCGACATTCCTAAGATCCTGTGCTGCTGGATTCGGAACACAATTGTTTGTTTTTTTTTTTTTTTATTGGCGACTCCATGTTGTCCTGTGCACTACGACCAGATAACAGGTATACTTGAAAAAAGAGACAGCATTTTGCGATAGTAAAAAATATACGACCAATGCTGTCTCTTTTTTCAAGTATACAATTGTTTCTCTTACTTTGTGTGTGTTCTACATATTCTGTGGCGCATCACTGGTGGACATGCCACAATTTCTTGGCACGCAGCTGTTGCAGTGATGTTTCACGTTTATTTACTGCAATTGTCAAACAATTCCGTAAACAGTCCTGCTCATTAGGAAAGTGTGCAAAGTTTTCCGGTAGCAACCCATATGCACTTCGTATGTGAGTGTATTTTGTTTTATTGTTGCTGTGTCTAACAGAGCTGCCCTCTCGCTTGAGTCGCGGCCGGAGTAGCATGTTGCGCTGGAATGAAATGGAAGGGCGTTTGTCCGGCGGTGGCAAAAGTAAGAACGGGCTGCTACCGCCGGCGACTGAATTAATTAACCGAGTCCATAATACCGGGGGGAAAACCGCAGTGGTCGTCCGTGCCAAAACCGATATGCGTCGGTGCCCGTATAAATTCCTACCCGATTAAAATAGTTCATTCCGCACAGCCCGACAAAGAGAAAGTTAAAGTAGTTTATTGAATATGTGTATTTCATGTAACATATTTAGTAATGTCAGCACAGAAAATTAAACAATGGTAGTTTAATCACAGAATTTGTTATTACAGCTTCTCGATCTCAGAGATAAGTTATACGACTTATTTTCGATTTGATCTTGTTTTATAACAAATGCTAGTGCCTCAAGCCCCTCTTTTACACACTCTCTCTCTCTCTCTCTCTCTCCCTCTCTCTCTCTCTCTCTCTCTTCTGCCGCAGCCTTCTTGGTGAACGGCAGTCTCACAGTTTCAATTTGTATTAGCAGGATTAGTGCTTCGATTTCCTGAATTATAGTAACATGAAGACTTACTTCATTCTTTAGTATTATTTAATTTACTCCTTGTCCTCCTCTAATAATTTTTAAGGTTTTCAGAAAATATCCGTTGTCGGTCCTCTTAATACGATGATGCAATGGATCGGCCGCCACTGTCGCAGCCTTAAGTGCCCACAGCCAGTTCCAGAAAACGAACATATCTTCATTCAGTTACCTGATAACGAAGTCCGATGCTGATTTATGAGCGTCATTTTATTGCAAAGTTAGTTCTGACAAAACTGATTCATCATCTCTCCACAATCGCACAACATCGTGGTAAAGATAGTCCTACAACACAGACGCCGCCGATTTCCGTCGTTCATCTCGTCATTATAATCGTCCTTTCTCTTTGCTGACTTTTATGTTCACTACAACCAAAGGTAAAAGCAGGAGTGATTATAGTAGTCATGTACGAATAACGTGACTATAGTAGTCACATACGAATAAGTAAATATCTTATACTATTCGTACATAATTACATTGTTTGTGGATGATATTGTCGTTTGTCGTCTAACAAAGCCATCAGAAAATCAAAATCAGTTGGGAAAAAATTGGGACTCTGTACATCTATGGTGCCAAAAGAGGCAATTAACTCTAAACAATAAAAATTGTGTCATCCTCAACATAACTACTACGAAGAATCTATTAAATTTTTGTTACAGGGCAAATAACACAAATGCGAAGGTTTTCGATTAAACTAAATACCTAGTGAATACAATTACGAACAGCTCAAACTGGAACTATCACGTAGAAATTGTGAAGGCGAACTAAAGACTGTTTTATTGGCACATCCTTTGAAGATGCAAGAAACCTTCTACAGAGACTGCCTACACTACGCTTGTTCATGCTCTTCAGTATTGTTGCGTGGTGTTGTATCCTTACCAGACAGGATTAAAGGAAGACGTCGAAAAAGTTCGAGAAAAGGTAGCTCGTTTTGTATTATCGCGAGATAAGGAAGTACCGTGGGTATGATACGAGCGTTCCGTGGCTATCATTAAATCAGGCAGCTTTATGTTGAGGCGAGATCTTTTCAAAAAATTTCCATCAACAACTTTCGTCTCCGATTGCGAAAACGTATTATTGACTTCCTCGTGTATATCGGGAAATGAGCAACAAAATGGGACATCAGAAGCACTTAAGCGTGAACTGCAGAGTAGTCATGTAGAAATAGATGTAAATAATAATAACCGCCTATCAACATGTGATAAGGTAACTCAATACATTTTGCTACCAATATAATTTGTTGCCTGGCAGAATCACACTAATTAAAACGAAATTTCGACCCGCATCGTCCATCTCAGGTTATAAAATACATGCTGTGGCTTAACATCACGACTGCGAAAACCACGTTTTCAATCAATGGTTTATTTAGTTCCACGTTGTCAGTCATTGAAAATGTGGTTTCAGCGCCCGCATCTCGTGGTCGTGCGGTAGCGTTCTCGCTTCCCACGCCCGGGTTCCCGGGTTCGATTCCCGGCGGGGTCAGGGATTTCCTCTGCCTCGTGATGGCTGGGTGTTGTGAGCTGTCCTTAGGTTAGTTAGGTTTAAGTAGTTCTAAGTTCTAGGGGACTTATGACCACAGCAGTTGAGTCCCATAGTGCTCAGAGCCATTTGAACCATTTTTTTGTGGTTTCAGCAGTTATGGTGTTGAGTCACCAGGGAGGAGGAGGAGGAGATTAGTGTTTAACGTCCCGACGAAAATGAGGTCATTAGAGACGGAGCGCAAGCTCGGGTGAGGGAAGGATGGGGAAGGAAATCGGCCGTGCCCTTTCAAAGGAACCATCCCGGCATTTGCCTGAAGTGATTTAGGGAAATCACGGAAAACCTAAATCAGGATGGCCGGAGACGGGATTGAACCGTCGTCCTCCCGAATGCGAGTCCAGTGTGCTAACCACTGCGCCACTTGAGTCACCACATGTATTGTATTACCAGAGAAAGGTATTGTATTACCAGAGGAAGGCCCACAACGGCCAAATCAGGTATTTCGTTCATAATTAGTATGACAGTGTCTGAGAATAAATTATTTTCTGTTCAATCAATAACTGTAATTTCAAGCTTGACTGAAATGTCACTCTTCCCAAACTTGGGAGCGTGCCCTGAGAGAGATTCGGACAGTATTTACTCGGTATTCAGTTTATCGCCATGTAGGCTACAGGAACTCCATGGCGACATATTCAGATGTATTCTAATGGAGCGTCCTTACAAAGGCAGTTGATGTTCACGTGGGAGAACGAGTGACTGTCTCCTGGGATGACTGAGAGAGAGAAATGTATGACCCCACTGACAACGCCTCCCTAATGGAGCCAAGTAACAATCGTTACTAACGATTTTGAGTAACCTGTACCAAGAATGCAAACTCTGAGTTACCCAATAAAGAAGAAAAGAAAATAATGAAAAATTAACAGTATTCTAGAAGGACGACGGGCAAAGTAACGGCTATGTAGTAGTAGGTGGCGTTACCATACAGTAGAACGCTTAACGGATAAACTAGATGATCAGTTCGATATAGAAACAGCCAAACTTGAAAGATTCACTTTTTATTAGATTGGTAGGTTACCTGATCCTATTTGCAAATAATTCAGACAAAAGAGTAATTTCCGGAATAGCATATAAACCATCTGCATACGAATGAGAGCATTTCATTAAATAGGAAGCGTCTGCTGGGGAACGAAGGAGAAAACGAGGAGGTTGGAGAAATCACTGGGAACTTAAAGAGAGACACGGACATACGCTGCAACCGTACAGACTTTAAAGTTAAATGGACTGGAAAATGAATGAAGCAAAAGAGCTCTGTTGACATAACTAAAAGCTTCTTCCTACGCTTCTTAAGTGTAGTATGAGGTAGATTATAGCGTAAGCTCGGAACTGTGGCGGGTTAGGGCAGCAAGATGCTTTGGAGGGCGGGAGTGGGGTTTGGGGTTAGCGGAAGGGGAGCGGGGATGGAGGATTTAGACTGTTGCCTCCTGATGCCGTATAGTAGCTGTGGAAAAAGCGTTATTCAGTGGGCACATCCAGGATATGACAGCTAGCACATATTGGAGGTTGCGTTAAAAACAAAGTAGTGAAAAGGTTCACTGTCAGCTGCGTATAGAAGTAGCAACACAAACTCAAAAACGAGTAACGCATGAGTAGGAACAATGGTGAACGAAAAAAGCTGGAATTGGAGACTTGGACAGAATTTACATTTAGTGCAATCATGAAAGCTCTCGTTAAATGGAGATAAATGTGAGATAATGCTTGTAACAAGCAGAAAGTTCGTGATAGCATCTGATTACAAAATTGGTGGTGAACATCTTGTGGGTATCACATCAAATATTTAGAGGCAATAAAAAAAAGTCGTATAAAATTAGAAATGAAGCGATCACGTAAAATCACAATTAGTTAAGGTTAAGGAAAATATAGATTTGTTGGGACGGTTCCGGTAAAATGCAAGGCATCTGTAAAGGAAATTATGTAAAAACTGCAGAGACTCCATTCCCAGAGTATTGTTACAGAGTTTGGAGTACTTATGAAATATGCATGACTATAGACATTGAACGAATCTACAGGGTGAAAAGTATTTAAACCGACAAACTCTGCGAGGTTGTAGGGGACATCAGAACAAATATTTTTCCCTAATGTCATTTTTTCCTATGAGGAGTAATTAAACCGGTAGAGGAAGATTTCTCTGGCGGCAAATTAATTAAACCAACAAACACTTTTTCATTTCTTTATGACCAAGAGACAACACATTGACACAAACCAATTTCAATTACAGTGTATTTTCAAAAAAGCCTCCATTGACACGTAAACAAAAGTAACACCGTCGGATGATGTTCTGTCTGACACAGGCAAAAAACCCCACGAGTATCCTGAACTGTTCCTGCTGCTGCTACTATCCGGGAAACCAGATCCTCTTCTGATACAACAGGAGTTACGTAAACAAGGTTGCACATCTGTCCCCACGCAAAAAAGTACAGAGGACACATCCGGGGATCGAGCAGGCCATGGTACAGGACCACCTCTGCCAATCCACGTTCCTGGGAACAGTCGGTCCAGGAATAGACGCACACGACGACTGAAATGTGCCGGCGCCCCGTCATGTTGGAACCACATGCGTTGTCTTGTAGGGGGCGGGACGTCTTCCAGCAATTCCGGCAATGCTCTGGTGAGAAAATTGTAATAGTGCCTGCCATTTAATGGCCTAGGTAGCAGATACGGCCCAACAACACCGACCCACACGTTAACGAAGAACCCCACTTGATGAGCGCTAGTATTTGTGGCATGTGGCTTATCCTCACGCCAAACAAGCGAATTGTGCATGTTGAAGGCTCCATGACGTCCCAACGTTGCTTCATCGGTAAAAAACTCAGAGGATGGAAATGTAGGATGCATTTCACACTGCCCCAGGTACCACTGCGAAAACTGTGCTCTGGGTAGGTAATCAACTGGCTCCAGGTTGTGGACACGCTGTAAGTGAAATTGCTCTCGAAGGACTGTTGTTACATTCATCTGATTCGTCCCCATGTTACCTGCAATTGCACGAGTGCTGATTGAAGGATCCCGCTCCACATGCTGCAAGACAGCTTCCTCAAATTGCAGCCTTCTTACCGTGCATCGGCGTCTCTGTCCAGGTAATCTACTAAATGACCCGGTCTCATGCAGACGTTGGTACACAGTAGCAAAGGTCGTATGATTCTGGATACGGCGATTATGATATTGTTGTTGATAAACCCGCTGTGCAGCTTGTCCATTGTGGTGCGCTACGTAGTACGCACCAACCGTATCAGTGTACTCACTGTAGGTGTATTGCTCCTTTAGTAAACAGAGACAATGCACTATTACACTGGTGGACAGCAGTTGCCTACAGCTGAAGATCGTAATACGGTCTCTAACAACTGAAGAGCGTAATATGGCCTCCACCAGTTTAAATAATCCCCATAGGAAAAAATGACATTATGGAAAAATATTTGTTTTGATGTCCCCTACAACCTCCCACAGTTTGTCGGTTTAAATAATTTTCACCCTGTAGAGACACGTTGCTAGATAAAACACATCAGTTAACATTCTTGCTTAACAAAACCGCAGCGCTGTTGAACGATCCTTTATTAGAACAGCCGGTCTGGCAACTTATAGTTCCGTCTGAAATTGGCCAGAAAATTAAAAGACAAGAGGTTAGATACTGAGTGTATGAAATGGAGGAGCGGCAAGAGTATCAGTTACGCGATAAGCAGAATACATTCATATCACTAACAGCGGAAAATAGAAGTTATTGGACGCCCCCATCACTCTCAGTCTAGTTTATCAAGACGTCCTTAAAAGGAACAGTAGTCAAAATAAAAGTGGCGGAATGAAGGTAACGGCCATAGTAAATTCCTCAAATTCTAAAAACAGACACGGTTAATAACGTACTAAAAATACTAAAAATATATCATCCAGACTAAGGAATGGATAAAAGTCATAGAAATCTGTTGTAACATACTCACTCGGAGAAAAATAGAAATGGCCAGGGCAAATTACTCAAGTTTTAAAACCAACCATGGTGAATAATATAACAAAAATATATGAAATGGACTAAGGAATGAATAAAAGTCATAAAAATCTGTTGTAACAGGTCCACTCGGAGAAAAAATACCGTCGCATTCACGTAAGCTTAATAGAAGTGCTCGCGGAACTGAAATGAGAATTCTTGGAAGAGTCCCCCGTAGTTTCCGCGAAGCTCTTGTGGGCATGCTTAGTGAACCTGCTTTCTACGAAGACCATTGTGCCAGCACCACCGTCTATGTCACGTGGGCGTCGTAAGATGTGAGATATTAAAACACATACACAGACATATAGCCAGTCTTTTTTTTTCCCTCTATCAGTAAGCATATCGAATAGGAAAGAAAACATAACATTGACGCGACGTGCCCTCTGTCCTGCTGTGTGCAGTGTCATGTGGTGTGTATATGTACAACGTGTTATCGTAAGAAAGACAGGCGCAAAACCAAGACCTCCAACATTGGCGCAGGTGTACATATATCTACTAGCTCTAAGGATAACGACGAGAAGGAAAGGGGAAGAAATGTAGGCGGAGATAAAAGAGATCTTTGTCTTCACTGAGAGGGAGGCATTTTTAATGATGATGGTGGACTTGAAATCAGTACTAGGGACAAAATGGAAAAATATTAGGAATGTAAGGGGAAGTCGAATGTTAGATCATGCACAGAGTACCATTTAATCAGTGCAGGCATTTGGTTTAGAAATCGTGAAGGACGGCTGTATACGTGGAAGAGATCTAGGAAAACCGGAAGGGTTCGGGTAGATTCTTTAACACCACGATACAGATTTCGAAATTACTATATAAACTGCAGCATATTTCCTAGAGACCTGAACTCTAAACATACACTACTGGCCATTAAAATTGCTACACCAAGAAGAAATGCATATGATAAACGGGGGTATTCATTGGACAAATATATTATACTAGAACTGACATGTGATTACATTTTCACGCAATTTAGGTGCATAGATCCTGAGAAATCAGTACCCAAAACAACCACCTCTGCCCTTGATACGCCTGGGCATTGAGTCAAACAGAGCTTGGATGGCGTGTACAGGTACAGCTGTCCATGCAGTTTCAACACGATACCACAGTTCATCAAGAGTAGTGACTGGCGCATTGTGACGAGCCAGTTGCTCGGCCACCATTGACCAGATGTTTTCAATTGGTGAGAGATCTGGAGAGTGTGCTGGCCAGGGCAGCAATCGAACATTTTCTGTATCCAGAAAGGCCCGTACATGACCTGCAACATGCGGTCGGGCATTATCCTGCTGAAATGTAGGGTTTCGCAGGGATCGAACGAAGGATAGAACCACGGATCGTAACACATCTGAAATGTAACGTCCACTGTTCAAAGTGCTGTCAATGCGAAGAAGAGGTGACCGAGACGTGTAACCAATGGCACCCCATACCATCACGCCGGGTGATACGCCAGTATGGCGATGATGAATACACGCTTCCAATGTGCGTTCACCGCGATGTCGCCAAACACGGATGCGACCATCATGATGCTGTAAACAGAACCTGGATTCATCCGAAAAAATGACGTTTTGCCATTCGTGCACCCAGGTTCGTCGTTGAGTACACCATCGCAGGTGCTCCTGTCTGTGACGCAGCGTCAAGGGTAACCGCAGCCATGGTCTCCGAGCTGATAGTTCATGCTGCTGCAAACGTCGTCGAACTATTCGTGCAGATGGTTGTTATCCTGCAAACGTCCCCATCTGTTGACTCAGGGATCGAGACATGGCTGCACGATCCGTTACAGCCATGCGGATAAGATGCCTGTCATCTCGACTGCTAGTGATACGAGGCCTTTGGGATCCAGCACGGCGTTCCATATTACCCCCCCCCCCCCCCCTGAACCCACCGATTCCATATTCTGCTAACAGTCATTGGGTCTAGATCACCGCGAGCAGCAATGTCGTGATACGATAAACCGCAATAGCGATAGGCTACAATCCGACCTTTATCAAAGCCGTAAACGTGATGGTACGCATTTCTCCTCCTTACACGAGGCATCACAACAACGTTTCACCAGGCAACGCCGGTCAACTGCTGTTTGTGTATGAGAAATCGGTTGGAAACTTTCCTCATGTCAGCACGTTGTAGGAGTCGCCATCGGCGCCAATCTTGTGTGAATACTCTGAAAAGCTAATCATTTGCATATCACAGCATCTTCTTCCTGTCGGTTCAATTTCGCGTCTGTAGCACGTCATCTTCGTGGTGTAGCAATTTTAATGGCTAGTAGTGTAATTTATTGCTTATAAATTGCAAATTAAAACTTAAGAAATATCAGAAAATACGACAACTGAAGATATGAAACGTGAACGAGTTGAACGAACCAGAGGTTGTCAGAGTCTCAAAGGGAGGATTTGGAAAACCGCTGACTGAACTTAGGATATAAATAGAACAAAAGATGGATGGGTAGCTTTGAGAAAGCCAACAGAGAACCAAACATGTATTAACACAAGGCCAAGCAGAAACCTTCAAATAACACACAAAATAACTGCTTTAATTGAGGAAAGTACAATATGTAACAAAAGTGCAACAAATGAAGCAGGAAAAATTGAGTGAATCCCAAAAAAGCAGGACAGAAATTAAGTGTATAGATAATAACAGTAACTTCATTGGGCTCTATAGAGCAAGTCTTTCTACTGGGCGGCACTTCGACGACTTACATGTACCTAACCTACCCCAGTTATCCGAACGATGTGTTGCTTCAGTCGACTCCTCACTTCGTTCAGAAGTGAAGGCTACGTTGAAACATTGACGATAATGGACCGTAGGTGGAACGTCTCGCACATTTGTTTGTTATTCAGCGATCGCGTGTGATTGCCGCGATCTCCAGTGAAGAAGATGGAGCCAGCTGCTGCGTAAACAGGACTTTTCTCCTACGAATGCGATGCCCTGTTGTCTTGGCGGATGGCGGTTTCAAACACGGGCTCCCTCTGCGGTTTATTTTTCTGTCGCCAGTAGAGAAGACGGAGCTAACTGCATGAGTAGACAGGTCTCCTCTCCTATCATGCGATATTTTATTGCATTGGTGGATGACGATTTCCAAAACGGGTTTCGAACTGTAGTTTATTTTTCTCGTGCATAGCGAAAAATATTTGAGATTTTTAAGGGTTTCAGGAGAAAAATAAACTCCAGATGCAAATCCGTGCCCGAAACTGTCGTCCACGAAGGCACCAGACCACTGCTTTCGTAGGAGACGAGCTCCTTCTACGTAGCAGCTAGCACCATCTTCTCCTATGGTGATCCTGGCGGTCAGTCGCGATCACTGAATAACAAACAGTTTTGCGAGACGTTTGCTTACGGTCCGTCGGCGTGCAAAGTCACATTGGCTGTTGAATGGGTGGCCTAGTGGCAGATGCTGATAATTATAACTTGGACGCTCGGTAGCGTTGTTGGATGACATTTCCGAACACAGGTTTCTATCCTCGATTTGTTCCTCAAAAGATCCTTTACTACCCATCGAAATTTGTCATGACATTTCTGGGACACATTGCTTATAAATATCAGTACAATAAAGTTTTTGTGTAGAAGAAATAGGGATAGTATTCAAGTCGAAGTTTCATGAGCACCTGCGCAACGAAGTCGGAGAAAATTCATGTAAATGAACTTTTGTAGAACATCTTAAAATTGAAAATTACACTCTTCGCCTCCTTCTTTGTTTAAAATGGATCTAAAGGCTTAAAGGTGACAAGGAGTACAAAATGAATCACTTAGAAGTACGTGAAATATATAAATATTTCCACCCTAATTCTAAGAACGTGCTGAATGATCAGCTCGCACTGAAGAATAGACTGCTATTTCATTGTGTTATGTACCTACCTTATGCTGGACTACAGTTGTGAGCCGGCCGGAGTGGCCGAGCGGTTCTAGGCACTACAGTCTGGAACCGCGCGACCGCTACGGTCGCAGGTTCGAATCATGCCTCGGGCATGGATGTGTGTGATGTCCTTAGGTTAGTTAGGTTTAAGTAGTTCTAAGTTCTAGGGGACTAATGACCACAGCAGTTAAGTCCCATAGTGCTCAGAGCCATTTGAACCATTTGAACTACAGTTGTGATTGTTATTGCATTATTTCTATCAATTAGAATTATAATAATTCTACCATTTTACAAAAAAACACCAGCACATTAGGGACTGGGTCCCCTCAGGGGCTCAGCATTTTTTTGCTGGGTACGGGCTTCGCGACACCGGCGTTCCTGCGTGGGGCAGGTAAGCGCCGTCAGTTCCCTTTCATCGTAACCTCCGAGCATGCTTCAGCGACCACTGTATGGCGCGACGGTGTGTATCACAGGGAACAGGGACCTTGGCTTGATCGCCCGCATCACGAGGATGTTAAAATCTCTATAAGGAAAACCTCAATCTCAAGGTGTGCTGCTCGCTGATGAGATGCATGGCTGTTGAGGTGGAAGAGTCCTTGGCGGGCAACTTTTGGGGAACCTGACGCACCTCAGTTTGTATAAGGCTTACTCGTGTACGAGGGGCTCCGTCTGAGTGGATTCTTATTTCCCTAACTCCTCGTGGGACCGAAGGGGACCCTTCGAAATTCTCTTTTCCTCCTCCCAGCGGCGCTGGAAGGTGCCAACACCCAATCTAACAAGAGGGATCGTTTACCAGTCCTCATGATTCAGTCAAAAGTAACAGAATGCATGCTGTTCTCAGAATATGTTTATTAGAGTTAAAAGAAAAGAGCGTAGTTCCGATAGGGTTTCTCTATTTTACGTACAGAATGGCTTAGAAGGCATTGCTGGAACCCTAAAATCTGTTAATTGCTTGCGCAGTGGAACTCTGCTGGTTAAAATACCCAGCTCCCAAGAAGTAAATAATTTTCAGAAAGCTCTATGCCTCAGGGAGTACGTGAAAGAAACTGAACTTCACAACACCTGAACTACAGCAATGTTCTTGTGACTTACAGGGATCCAGTTGACATTCCCGAGAAGAACTGAAAGCTGAGTGGTCCCAGGAAGTCATTGTCGACGTATAAGATTTGTGAAGTGGGTGGATGGCGATCTTGTCAAATCAGACTTTTAATAGCAGCATGTCAAGACAGATTTTCAACGCCTTAGTGTACGGCCTTATTTCTCAAACGCAATGAGTGTTTTCAATGACAGTCCTTTGTTCACACTACTCTTGCTTGTAAAGAAGCCACTTGTGGCTAATGTGGTAAAGCAGTCCACGAAGGAGTTGGTTGTTCCTCTCCTCCGAAGTGTGTCAACTGCTCTGAGCACCACTCTGTCTGGAGTAGGGGCTGTAAGTTTTCCTTGAAGAACGGAACATCCAGTCTAAAAGGATAAAGTGCATCCCATATGGTGAAGCCATGAAGTTGTACAAGTCCATGCAGCAACTCACGCTCGCTACCTCAGTTTCTTGCGTTCTCAAACAGCCAGTCCAGAAAACCGATGCCACTACACAAACAGAGGTTGCTAGTGTCAGTAATAGTACCTGGCCTCCTGCAGTTCCTTTGAAAGCTGTTCCTTCCCCGGCAGAATTTCAGAAAAACCGTGGTTGCTGACACTGCGGAACTTCCTTCCACTCCATAGTACAAGTTTTTTCCACCGCCCAGTGCTGCCACCATCACTATCACTTCCGAGGTTGTTGCTCCAAAGCTGCCTCAGACAAATAAATGGTAGTCGACGGCGAAGAATCGCCCACTGATGAAGACAGGGAGCACACAGTGCGACGGTGTCAACGTCAACCTATCTGGCGCGTCTCTTAAACCTTCTTTCGAGGCAGTGGGCCTTGGTGACGGATTGGGGCAATCATCTAGTCCCAGAACTGAGCCTCCACCCAGTGTGGGCTCTCCTCACCGGCAGAAAGCCAGGATAAAAGTGCTACCCCCGTGATAGGTGGTTCCCATCTTCCACCAAAGCGTTAATGGGTTCAGGACACATATGGAGGAACCGAAACTGCCAGTACAGGGATGCCCCTTTGCCTTTGTTTACAGGAAACACATTTTAAAGCCACTGGCACTCCTGTGCTATGAGGCTGTACCCTTCACCGAAAGGATAACCTGATGGGAACATAGCCAAGGTAAAGAGTTGCTGTGTTCGACAATAATGCACATAGCTCCTCTGCCCTCTCCCTGGCTACTGACCTGCAAGTAGTTGCTGTCGAAGTTCATGGGCGTTGGAGGATTACTATTTGCTCTCTGTACCTATCTCTGCAAGATGCAATGGAACCTGAGGCCCTCATAGACCTTGTGGCACAACTTCTGTGACCATTTCTGCTACTGGGAGACCACAATATCCATCACCTGTTGTGGAGCTCGACCTCTACTTGTCCTGGGGTCGGGTTTTAGAGCGCCTCATCACATCTCACGAGCCGTGCGTCCTCAACATAGGTACTCACACTCATTTCTGCATGGTTACATCATTATGAGCCATCGACCTCCTTCTGCTCCCCAGCCCTTGCACACTCTGTTCAATGGGAGGTCACTGACGACCTTCATTCCACTGACCACTTTCCACGCCACATTCACTTGCTGGATGGAGCTCTACCTGAAGACAACCAAACAATATGGATGGTGAGCAGGCCTAACTGGACGCTGTTCAGCCTGATGGCTGTGTTTGAACATTGCAACGGTGTTCAGGAATGGGTGGACCACATCATACGTGTGATCCATCAAGCCACTGACTTATCCGTCATAAAGTCTTCAGGTCATCTTAGAAGGCGACCTGTATCTCGGTTGACAGATGAGTGCCGTTCACCAATCCGGGACAGGCGTATGGCTCTTCGACAACCTCGTAGCCTTTAGAGTCACAAGAGCCGTGACTAGATGCATAGTTCAGGAGTGCAAGAAGAGATCATGGCAATAGTTCCTGCACTATCAACCGTTCCACTTGTTCTACAAAAGTATGGGAAGCCATCCGTAGCATTTTCGGTAGACACAGTCGTTTACCAATTGCAGCAGTGCTGAAACACCCGGAGACATTTGCTTAGACGCTAGAAGAGCAGTTTGCAAAAGCTACTACCAATGCAAGCCAGGATCCCGCTTTCGTCGCTACCGTGCGACTGTGGAGAGGGGCAAACTGGACTTCAGAGCCAACAGTTCCGAGTTGTCCTACAACTCTCGTTTCTACATGTGGGAACCTCTAATGGCACTGTCTGAAACTCATGACATACCACCCAGTCACAACCAAATCTTGTACTGCATGCTTCGACAATTACCATCGGCGTCAAAAGAAATCCTCCTCGAATGTTTTACTCTTATGTGGCACCCGTAGTCTAGGGATATCGTCTTTGTTTAGTAATGTCCTCGGTCCAGGTTCGAAAACCGCCACTGCTTGCATTTTGATTAACAATCAGCATTGACGGCCGAAGATGTCCGGTAGTAGAAGTCACCCTCATTATGCCAACTGCCTTGTCAAAGAGGGTTTAGGAGCGGACAGAAGGTTCAGGGCACTGTCTTGTTCAAATGTGTGTGAAATCTTATGGGACTTAACTGCTAAGGTCATCAGTCCCTAAGCTGACACACTACTTAACCTCAATTATCGTAAGGACAAACACACACACCCATGCCCGAGGGAGGACTCGAACCTCCGCCGGGACCAGCCGCACAGTCCATGACTAAT
The DNA here is from genome assembly GCF_023864275.1 of Schistocerca cancellata. Taxonomy (NCBI): domain Eukaryota; kingdom Metazoa; phylum Arthropoda; class Insecta; order Orthoptera; family Acrididae; genus Schistocerca; species Schistocerca cancellata. The sequence continues at coordinate 612,016,527 of NC_064630.1, read as the reverse complement.
CCCGCGCGGCCGCTGTCTTGTCCTTGGGGTGGGTAACTGCCCCTAAAGGCGGAAGAATCAGGAATGATCAACGGCATGGTATGCAGAAGGCAACAGGGAACCACTGTATTAAAGACACATAACGTATATCCGCAGGACATGTGGCCTGTAATTGAAAAAGTGTCATGATGATCTCTCCATTGGCAAAAGATTCCAGAATACTCCTCCACTGGATATCTCGGGGAAGACGGCCAAGGGCGAGGTGATCATGAGATAAAGACAGAATAATTAACGAAAGGATAACGTTCTAAGTTACTGGGCGTGGAATGTAAGAGTCTTGAATGTTGTAGGTAAGCTAGAAAATCTGAAAAGGGAAATGCAAAAGCTCAATCAAGATACAGTAGAAGTCAGTGAAGTGAAATGGAAGGAACACAAGGATTTCTGGTCAGGTGAGTATAAGATAATATCAACTGCAGCAGAAAATGGTGTAGCGGCAGTAGGATTCGTTATGAGTAGTGTGTGTTACACTGAACAGTTCAGTGATGGTGTTGTCCTTGTCGGAATTCACACCAAACCAACATCGACAACGATAGTTGAGGTGTACATGCCGACGTCGCAAGATGAAAATGAAGAGATAGGGAAAGTATAGGGGGATATTGAAAGGGTAATACAGTACATGAAGGGAGAAGAAAATCTAATAGTCATAGGGGACTGCAATGAAGTTGTAGGGGAAGCAGTGGGAGGAAAAGGTACAGGAGAATATGGGTTTGGGACAAGGAATGAGGTGGAGAAAGACTAATAACGTAATAAATTTCAGCTAGTAATAGCGAACACTCTGTTCAAGAATCACTCGAGGAGGCTGTACACTTGGAAGAAACCGGTTGATACGAGAAGATTTCAATTAGATTCCATCATGGTCATACAGGGATTCCGAAATCAGATACTGGATTGTAAGACGCACCCAGGAGCAGATATAGACTCAGATCACAATGTAAAGGTGATGAAAAGGAGGCTGACGTTCAAGAGATTAGTCAGGAAGAATCAATACACAAAGAAGTAGGGTACAGACGTACAATGGGATGACGAGACACGCTTGGAGTTCACTAAGGCTATAGATATAACAATAAGGAAGCGCTCGGTAGGTAGTACAATTGAAGAGAGATGTAGATGTCTAAAAAGGCCAATCACAGAAGTTGGAAAATAAAACATTAGTACAAGGAAGGCAACTGCGAAGAAATCATGGGTAACAGAAGAAATATTTCAGCTGATCGATGAAAGAAGGATGTACAAAATATTCAGGGAAATACAGAAATACAAGTCGCCGAGGAATAAAAAATAAAGTAGTAAGTGCAGGGCAGCCAAGACGAAATGGCTGCATGAAAAATGTGAAAAAATCGAAAAAGAAGTGACTGTCGGAAGGACTGACTCTGCATAGAGGAAAGACATAATAACCTTTGATGACATTAAAAGCAAGGTGGTAATGTTAAGAGTGCAACTGGAATTCCTATGCTACATGCAGAGGAGAGAGCGGTTGGGTGGAAGGGGTAGAAGGCCTCAGTGAGGGGAAAGATTTGTCTGATGTGATAGAAGAAGAAACAGGAGTCGATTTAGAAGAGATAGAGGATCCAGTATTATAATTAAAATTTAAGCCAGCTTTGGTGCACTTAAGACCAAATAAGGCAAAAGGGATAGATAACATTCCATCCGAATTTCTAATGTAATTGGTGTAAGTGGCAACAGAACGACTTTTCACGTTGGTATGTAGAATGTATGAGTCTGGAGACAAACTATCTGACTTTCGGAAAAATATCATCCATACAATTTCAAAGACTGCAAGAGCTGACAAGGGCGACAAATATTGTACATGCAGCTCATGCATCCAAGTTGCTAACAAGAATAATATACAGGAGAATGGCAAAGAAAGTTGAGGATATGTTAGATGACGATCAGTCTGGCCTTAGAGAAGTTAAAGGGAGCACAGTGGCAATTCTGACGTTGCGATTGATAATGGAAGAAAGAGTAAAGAAAAATCAAGACATGTTCATAGGATTTGTCGACCCGGAAATTCGTTCGACAATGTAAAATGGTGCAAGATGGGCGAAATTCTGAGAAAAGTGTTGATGAGGTATAGGGAGAGACGGGTAATACATAATGTGTACGAGAACCGCGAGGGAATAATGAGTGGACGACCAATAACGAAGTGCTCGGATTAAAAAGGGTGTAAGACAAGGATGTGGTCTTCCCCCCACAGTGTTTAATCTGTACATCGAAGAAGCAATAACGGAAATAAAAGATAGTTTCATCAGTGGGATTAAAAGTCGAGGTGAAAGGATATCAATGATACGATTCGCTGATGACATTGCTATCCTCAGTGCAAGTTAACAAGAATTACATGATCTGCTGAGTGGAATGAACAACGACTAAGTATATGTATTGAGAGAAAATCAAAGAAAGATAAAAGTAACGAGAATTTGCAGAACTGAGTCAGTGGCTGAGGACGAAGGAGCAGGAGGACATTGCATCGTGTCAGATTGTAACGGTGTGCGCAAAGACGAAAGGGGGGGGGGGGGCAGTCCGCTCCCTCTCCACACATAGACACTGAGAAGGAGCCCTTCGCGAGCAGGAGGTATGCTGGAGATAAGTACTTCGCCACTCACCGTTCGACGGACGGGAGGTATGGCAGCATCGAGAGGGGCAGGGGATACAATCGACGCGGAGGAGGTTGGCGCAGAAGGCACAACCAAATCCTCACATCACCATGCTGAGTGCGACGTCGCTTGTTTGTCGCCGTTCGGTTTCTATCGAGGGGGCAATAGGATTCTGAACCTGTCGCGGAGGTAAAGAAGGAAATTCACTGACATGATTATCAGAATTGACTGTTTGTTCATTATGATCCGAAGCAGAAGTAGGTCCAACCGCGAGAGTGGAAGGAACAAGTTCAGCACTAATAACGGCTTTAATACAAAAACCCTCAGCGCGGAATTAGACCGAACGTGCAGGTCCCATCTTGACAAGTATACATGACACGGACGAGGTAATATTGCGTTTGATATGCATGTCCACGGAACTATAACACTGTAATCTGTGTTGAGTAGACCAGCGTTCACGACGGACGTTTCTCACGTTACCATAAGGAGTCAATATGTCCTTTAGAAAGTTATCATCAAATTCCGGTGGGAGGTTGAACACTCGTACATTGCTATATTCGATTTCTGCATCTGCGTGTGACACCATACTAACGGAATTATCGCGATGCTTGAACGGGACTTGAGAAACATTTTGCGACACTAATCTTTCAATATAAAGGGGATCCATAAATTTCACGTAAAACACGTACTCGTCTGCATCAGCATAAGTGGTGTGGACCTGGTAAGAGCTAATATGAATTGTATCGACAAACTAATCGTAGATTTGTAGAGACCCGGGCTGAAGGTGTTGCCTTGTTTTATCGAAAGTAAAGCTCACAGTACCTTTTCGTGGAATACACGTGGAAACCATGGTAGCCATATCGGAGCGGCCGTCGCCGCTGCAAGTAGACGAAAATAAACATACAATAAGGCGGAGCCGAGGTGCTACAACTCAGCAGCAACTTCACACAAGCGAAATAAACAAGAACCTCCCGCTCGGCGCTCGAAGCGAAACTGACTAGACCACGGTCGAAGGATGTCATTGCACTGTCCATGTGGATATTTGCTTGCTCGAATCAGCCCACTCCTGACGCAAGGTAGTAGACGAACTTGCACGATCCTGTATGGACGAGTGGTCAGTTGGGCTGTCCTCTAAGGCGCTAGTGGCGTGGTCTTGCATGACGTTGGGTGTGGCTCATTGAAATCATGAAATTTGTGAGGTCCCAACCAAGCGACCAGCAGTATCGTAGGATGACAATCTGCTTTCTCCATAGGCAACAATCCTTTAGCTGTCGAATTCTGTTTCTCCTTATTGTATGAGGCATAGTACGATCTTCTCTCAAACAATGCACATTCAAATTTGATTTCTTAATGCCAAACCCTATCGGTAATCATTCTTTATTCACACAAAGTAAGTGTTGTTAGTCCTACCTACCTCTTGTGCTTACACTGAAATGCATTGATATGCAAATCCAGACATAAAGGACACCTCAAGCGCCGGCCGGTGTGGCCGAGCGGTTCTAAGCGCTTCAGTCTGGAACCGCGCGACCGATACGGCTGCAGGTTCGAATCCTGCCTCGGGCATGGATGTGTGTGATGTCCTTAGGTTAGTTAGGTTTAAGTAGTTCTAAGTTCTAGGGGACTGATGACCTCAGATGTTAAGTCCCATAGTGCTCAGAGCCATTTGAACCATTTGACACCTCAAGCGAACTTGACGTTTGTTGCAAGCAACCTCCGAGGCTTTGCAAATTTAATAACTAGCTGTGTAGCCACAATATATGTTCTTATCCAGCTCAGCCGGATGTAATATAGTTTCATGTATCGCAGAGGATATGAGAGTCACAAAATGGAAAGGTACTAAAAATTAAGGAAAACCTTTCCCAGAAGATAAAATGGGCTGTAGGGACACTTTCTGTGACATCCAGGAACAGCTAGCGTAGCACTAGACGGGAGAGAGTGGTACGCCATGGTCGTTTTGAAATGATACATACGACAAGATGGAATAGTAGGAGACGGATTCTGCGTCCGTAGGCGAGCTGTCAGCATACCTAATTGCCGTACGGAGGCCCCGAGTCCTACTCCTGTAACTGCCAAAGACTTCTCTTCGGTGTTAGGACTGTAAGGGGGGGGGGGAGGGGGGCACTGAGACTCAGACTCATTTATTGTTCAGCCTCAGTTGCATACTTTTGAAATTCGAATATGTGTTTCGATCACTTTGGATGATCTTCAGATCTGAGTATTTGCATCAGTAACCTGTCTTGTCTACTCAGAACAACACTCTGATATGTTTTTTTTCTGAGTACACAAGATGGGTTACTCTTGCAGTTATTTAGAACTAAATATGATCCAGAGTGATCGAAACACATAATCGAATTAAAAAGAGTGCGCAACTAAGACTGACCAATAAATGATAATTATCTTAAATTTTTGTTTGTTTACAGTTGCTGAACTCTCTCAAGACGTTTATGTCGACTGTATAGAAACTACTTCAGTGTGAAATATGTCTGCAGGCTCTGGAAGGTGACAACGGCCGAGAGAGCCTTGTGCTGGCCCCACGGCTCTTCATTCCACATCCAACTGACGTCACAGACAGAGGACGATACGGCGGCCAGCCACTATCGCATAGTCCTTAGGGACTGAACGTGCCGTTTCTAAATATGAGATCGAGTACGGAATAACAACACAGAGCAAAATAATTACTCGAATTAAGATGTAGAACGTTATTTCAAGACATTTATTTCTTAATTTGCAATATTTTTTTCTTAGTCTATTTCGCCCAGTAAGTATTAATTCACACTCTATGTCAAACGCTCACATGCTCGAAACATTAAATGTCGATGAGGAATATGTCAAAATTCTACAACCACAAGTCCCACAACTTATGCATTACGAAGTATAATATCAAAACTAAATTTGAGGCCAAAGGAGGTACAACATTGTGAGGCTCCTCTAGAAGCGCTCATTTATCCAAAGGAGTTTACGAAACACTGAGTACACTTATTTTTAACATGACAGCAATTTAGCAGTGTAGTAAGACCCACCACTTGTTACTGAATTAAACTATTTTCTGGCACGCTTTGCCATGCAAATACGTCCTTGACTTCATCGGGTGCAGAGGAGTAGTATTTTGGAAGTTTGTTGGCTGCTGCAGCTTTAACGAAGTTTGCCAGTGTTTCATACATCTTAAGTAACAGGGGCCAAGGAAACTTGGGATACACGTTTCGTTAATGGTCTTTCTCAGAAGAAATTTATTCCTTTTTTATTATATATTTACCTTCACTGATCCGGATTAAAAGTACTCCTTATTTCAACACAAGTAACTTCACGACGTACTCTGAATGTGTAGGAAAAAACATAACTGAATTCAAGACAAAAATGATCATTTGTATCAATAAAATGTGTGTGTGTATGTGTGTGTGTGTGTGTGTGTGTGCGTGTGTGTGTGTGTGTGTGTGTGTGTGTGTGTCTTCACCTGCATAGCTCTGAAATGTCTGTATCTGTTCAAATCCACCTTGGTTCATGTATGACCTACCACGTAGAAAACTATCGCAGAAGGCCGATATGAATTTGTAATTCACCGTTTAGGGGTTCCTTGTTCAACTACAGAATGTGTGTTATTTAAGACACAGAACGCTTGCACAAATAAGAAATTGGGCAGGCCCTTCTAATTACCTTGTACAATTATGGCAAAGAATTTTCAATTTATTTATAGAAACGCAGCTTTAATCAGAAGAGAAGATTATAAATGTATCGTGAAGCTTTCTCTCTTAACTGAATAATTTCGGCATGTAGTTAGTGATTTCTTTAATATTGTATAGTAACTGATTTGTCCAGTCACCTAAAGTTCACCACAGTGAGGTAAATGCTACAAAGTAATTCTAAATTCAGAGCATGTGCACTTTACAGTCAGATACTGTATGTATGAATCAGCTCGCAGACGTTTCCTTTGACGATAGGTGATTGAAGCGCACATCGGGGGTGACAGCTTTGGAATAAGATTAGCTTGCGAGAAGTACTGAGGTATCAAATTAACGCACAGATTATAGGACCAGCCTAGGATAGTAACGCGGTACCTAAAAATGAAAACATCGTATTGACATATAAATAGTTTCGTCATTAATTTTTCTATGCCTCTATCTCTCGCCGAATGTAATCCACGCTCTGCAACTCTGAATGGTACTCCCTGGTAAAGGGGAGAGAAATAACTGTGGACTCGCCTATAGAACTTCCATTTATTATTTTTATTCTCTGCGCCAACAGTAGGAAAGCTTTTTAATCTATCGTAATACTGCGAGCTTCTACTTACGCTGACTACAATATGCGATTTGAGATATAGTATTTAGGCAAGTTCAGAATTCTGTGCCTGTACTGTAGTTTCAAAATCACTTACATTAATTTTAAGAAATGATATTCCTTGAAGAGAGCAATTGTCCTTTTTTGCGTGTTTCTACGTTACTAACAACGATAACAGACAGAATTCATTACATTTTAAAATTGCAGTTCTCCTTTTCTGATGATGGCTTTGGCTGCATAATTTTGTATCTTAACACTTCTCATTGTTTGAAGTTATTTCATTTGGTAGAAGGGAGACTGAATTTCAGATTCAGTCATGCAGTAGGCAGCTGAAACTCAAATTCATCATTTTAAGCGAAACACTGAAGAAGTGGGAGTAAGTGGATATATTTTCACAAACCCGAATCTGTTTTCATTGTGTGACGTGCAGTCATGATTAGTTAAATGATGTTCAGTTGTCGTCTTTACTTTCGTCAGTAGTGTTTCAAGCGACTTTTTACTATTTCCAGTTTTCCACTTCTGTACTAATTTCAACTACCCATTATGTTGTGGATTGGCAAGACAGACAACCCACTATGAGAGGAAGCCGAAAGGCACGCGTTTTAGCTCACGCAGGCTGGCGTGAGGTCTGGAACAGGACAAGGAAATGAGACTAGCAAAAAAAGGACGTAGCTGTGGAATACTTAACTTTAATCCATAAATGGTAAACATCGCTCTTGACGGTACATGTTTTACAGCATCAATAGTAACTGGTAATGGCGCCTTGCTAGGTCGTAGCAAATGACGTAGCTGAAGGCTATGCTAACTATCGTCTCGGCAAATGAGAGCGTATTTTGTCAGTGAACCATCGCTAGCAAAGTCGGCTGTACAACTGGGGCGAGTGCAAGGAAGTCTCTCTAGACCTGCCGTGTGGCGGCGCACGGCCCGCAATCACTGATAGTGGCGACACGCGGGTCCGACGTATACTAACGGACCGCGGCCGATTTAAAGGCTACCACCTAGCAAGTGTGGTGTCTGGCGGGGACACCACATTCCTCCCCCGCAAATCGGCGGACGGTTGTGGCATAAGGCTTCCGCCCGCCGTGGGGAGGACCCCTTGTTGACGTATGCGACGAGGTGGGAAGCCTAACGACAGGCGAGGCTGTGCCATCCGCACCCTGCCATGCGGACCGAGGGGAGCTAGGAAACGCCTGGAAACCTGCTCCAGGGTGCACGCCAATATGCGGTGTATGCGCCTGTAGAGAGACAGGAGTGGCCGAAGGGTCGACCTCCATTGAGCCGGAGCACCCGACGGGCGAAGACGACATATGGTCCGGAGCGGGCAAGAGTTCCGTGGCGGAGGACAACTGGTCACGGGAAGCGATCGGCAGCGCGTGACCCAGGGAGGCGCCCGGCGGTTGCAGCGACGCGTCCACTGCGGGCGTCGCCGGCGGGAGAACAGGCGGCGGCGGCGCGTCGCCATGGGGCAAAATGGAAGGCAGCGTCGGTAACACCTGAGGCTGAGGCGAGCCAGTAGATGGGTCCCCAGGGCGCTGACCGGACGGCACCGTCGCTGAAAGCAGACGGGGAGCGGCAGGGTTCCGTGCAACGACAGAGGCGCAGCTGATTGAGATGCCGACGCACCTCGCCAGAGGCCTCCAAAACCAGATATATCGCGCGGCCGAGGCAGCGAAGAATGCGCCCTTCGAGCCAACGCTGTGAACCACGATAGTTGCGGTAATAAACAACGTCGCCAGGAGCAAAAGCAGGTGTCTGCCGCTGCACAGGAACCTGATGCGGCGGATGCAGCAAAGACATCAAGGTTCGATGAGGGCGACCTTGAAGCAACTCAGCCGGCGAACGACCATCTCGAGGCTGAGAGCGATACGAGGACAAAAAGAGCAATAACGCGTCCTCCCGAGAATGCGACTCTTTCAACTTCAACATCTGTGACTTGAAAGTCATGACCAAAAGTTCAGCGGCACCGTTTGACTGTGGCGAAAACGGCGCGGACGTCAGATGTTGAATACCATTGGCCTTGCAGAATGACTGAAATTCTGTGGACATGAATTGTGGGCCATTGTCGGAAACAATAATCTGTGGAAGACCTTCAATGCAAAAGATAGCAGATAACGCTTGGATGGTGGCAGATGACGTCGTGGAAGACATCCGGACAACAAAAGGAAAATTACTGAAGGAATCTACCACAACCAACCATCGAGCATTCCAGAATGGACCAGCAAAATCGATGTGTAAGCGTTGCCAAGGGGAAGTGGCTTTTGGCCATGCAAAGAATTTTCGCGGTGGTGCTGATTGTTGTTCGGCACACACCATGCACGAAGATCACATGTTCGTAATCGTGGCATCGATTCCGAACCAAGTACAGTGCTGACGAGCAAGTTGTTTCGTTCTCACTATACCCCAATGTCCTTGGAGGAGAAGCTGTAAGACAGAGGACTGTAACGAACGTGGGACCACGAGCCTGGACTGATCATTATCTGAACGCAACAGCAAAACACCACGTCGTACAAAAAGTTTCTCCTTGTGAGCAAAAAATCGGCGAACCAACGGATCCCCGATCCGTGACTTTGACAAGGGCCATTGAGTAGCAACGAAACGCAGAATGGTCGCCAGGACAGGGTCGGCAGCTGTGGCTGTAGCTACACGACGAAAATCAATCGGAAACGATTAGACCACGTCATCGGTTTCCGAATCAATGTACATGCAAGCAAGTTCGGAGGAATCGAATGCTCTATCCTCAGCAACGGGCAAACGGGACAACGCATCGGCGTTTCCGTGCTTAGCAGTGGACCGATACAAGATATCGTAGCGGTACTGCGAGAGGAAAATAGACCAGCGAATGAATTTCTGCGCTGTACGTGGAGGTACAGGCTTGGTTGGATGAAAAAGCGATGTCAAAGGTTTGTGGTCTGTGATGATGGTAAAGTGACGACCATACAAGAAATCATGAAACTTTGTAACACCAAATACGAGAGCCAATGCTTCTTTCTCGATCTGTAAATAATTTTTTTGCGCAGACGAGAGCAATCTAGACGCAAAGGCAATAGGGCGATCGTGCGAACCATCTTTGTGCGCAAGCACAGCACCGATCCCGAAATCCGATGCATCCACCATCAACAAAAGGGGCTTCCGGGGATCGAATGGCGTAAGGCAAGTATTGGGAAGCAACGCCGATTGCAACTGGCGAAAGGCGCGTTCGCATTCCGTCGTCCAGACGAACGGAACACCTTTACGGCGTAAGCGATGAAGCGGAGCTGAAATGGAAGAGGCGTGCGGGATATATTTGTTATAGTAATTTATTTTTCCCAGCACACTCTGTAGCTGCTTCAAATTCTGCGGCGAAGGCAAGTCTTGTATGGCACGGAGGTGCCCTCAACTGGGATGTATGCCTTGGGAATTGAGTACATGTCCCAGATAGTGTAAGTCACGAGCAACAAACACACATTTGTCCTTCCGCAATCGAAGACCATTTTGTCGCAAGACCTGAAATAATGTTCTGAGATTGGCTAAATGTTCTTCTTCCGTCTTTCCGGAGATCACAATATCGTCCAGATAGTTTGCTGCAGTAGGGACCGATGCACAAACAGTTTGTAGATATTTCTGAAACAATGCAGGGGCGGATGCACACCCGAATCGGTTGAATCGATACAAACCAAGATGTGTGTTAACCACCAAAACGCGCTGGGATTCTTCATCCACCGGTATTTGCAAGTACGCATCTGCTAGGTCCAACTTCGAAAAATATTTACCCGGGCACAGTTTGTCAAAAAGATCTTCCGGGCAGGGTAAAGGAAAAGTTGCAGTCACTAGTTGTGGATTCACTGTTGCCTTGAAGTCCATGCAAAGTCTCAATTTTCTGGAAGGTTTTTGCAAACTTACTAAAGGTGATGCCCAGAGAGAGCCTGCACACGTTCAAGTACACCTTGTGATTCCAAATCGTGTAATGTTTTTGCGACCTCATCACGCAATGCGTGGGGAACATTGCGCGCTCTTAGAAATTTCGGTTGCGCGTTTACTTTCAGTTCCAAATGTGCTTTATAGTTCTTAGCGCAACCGAGGCCCGGTGCAAAAATGTCTGCAAATTCATCACATAGACGAGAAACACTGTCTGAAGGCACAGTCTGGTTCACTGATAGGACCTGATTTACTATAGACAAGTTAAACAACTAAAATAAATCGAAACCAAACAAGTTCACTGCAGAAGAAGAACGAAGGACGTAAAATGACACAAGTTTTGTTTGTCCCTTGTATGTTGCAAGAAGGCTGCACTGTCCTAACACAGGTATCGCTTGTCCTGAATAACTTGTAAGCTTAACATTGGCGGCACGCAACGGAGGTGTGCCCAGCTGTTTGTACGTGTCTTGATTGATCAGTGAAACTGCAGCTCCGGTATCAAGCTGGAATGGTATCACTTTACCGTTAATGTCCAAGTCCACAAAAAGTTTATTGTCCTGCTGACGACAAGAGCGACTGTCTCGTGCAACGTGAACTGACACTTGTACAAAATCACTTGCGACTTGACGGGAGTTCCTGCGATGTCGACGCACACTATTTGTGGGACGAACACAGTCACTGTTAGAGAGAGTGGCACTGGGCGGAGTGGTATGAACCACATGAATTTCCATGGGCGAAGTGTCGCGAGCCTGAGTATCCTTGGTTCAATTCCGATTCCGGCGCGAAACAAAGGGCCTGGAATGGTTTTGAGCTTCCGATTCGAGCTTTTTCTGGCAAACACTTTGAACATGTCCCTTTTTATTACAGAAAAAGCAAATAGCTTGGCGTGACGGGCAATTCTCACGTGAATGTCTAGTAGCACATCACGGGCATGATTTCACTGCATTTGCTTGCCGGCGCGCTACACGTGGCCGAGAGCCAGGCGGCTTTGCCGCGCCCGGGCGCAAGGACTGTTTACTGTTCCGTGCAGCTCGCCCGGCGGGCCGGTTAACCTCACACACGGGTGGCGAAGTTTCAAATGATTCCTGAGCAAAGTCAAGTGTGTCCTGCCGATCCAATATATCCATCACTTGTTGAAGGGAGGGATTGACTAGTTTCAAAATCTGTTCCCTTATATGAACATCAGAAACGTTCTGTGCAATTGCATCACGTACCATAGTATCTGAATAAGGGAGTCCACATTGACACTCAAAAGCACAATCCCTAGTAAGGCCTTGCAAGGTTGCAACCCACTCCCTATTAGTCCGACCTGCCGTACGTTTCGTACGAAAGAAGGTATACCTTTTTGCAACTACATTGACTGACTCTTTGAAATATGCATCTAACGCAGACAAAATTTCTTCGTAGGACAGACTTGCTACGTCGCGTCGGGGAACTAATTTGACTATCACACGGTACGTGGTCACTCCGACAGAAGATAATAAGAAAGGCTGCCGCTCATTACCTTGAATTCTGTAGGCGGCGAGATGGAATCCAAATTGGCGTGACCACTCCGTCCAGCTTTCCAGTGCAGCATCAAAAGGACGAAAAGGTGGTGCAACTGCGTTTTGTGGCTGCGTTAGTGGTGGAGCGGCGGCTGCCACATCGTTTTGCATTGCACATTGACCCTGGACGAGCTGTCCAAGGGTATCCAGTAAGGCCTGCGTCTGCTGACTCTGGAAGCGATAAAATTCGGACAGTACATCTGGAGATTGTGGCGAAGCCATTACACAAGTAAATCAGGCCAGTATAGTTACGAACGCAAATTGGCCTTGTCGCCAAATGTTGTGGATTGGCAATACAGCCTACCCACTATGAGAGGAAGCTGAAAGGCACGCGTTTTAGCTCACGCAGGCTGGCGTGAGGTCTGGAATAGGTCAAGGAAATGAGACTAGCAAAAAAAGGACGTAGCTGTGGAATACTTAACTTTAATCCATAAATGGTAAACATCGCTCTTGACGGTACATGTTTTACAGCATCAATAGTAACTGGTAATGGCGCCTTGCTAGGTCGTAGCAAATGACGTAGCTGAAGGCTATGCTAACTATCGTCTCGGCAAATGAGAGCGTATTTTGTCAGTGAATCATCGCTAGCAAAGTCGGCTGTACAACTGGGGCGAGTGCTAGGAAGTCTCTCCAAACCTGCCGTGTGGCGGCGGTCGGTCTGCAATCTTTGATAGTGGCGACACGCGGGTCCGACGTATACTAACGGACCGCGGCCGATTTAAAGGCTACCACCTAGCAAGTGTGGTGTCTGGCGGTGACACCACACATTATGCTTTGATCTGAATGCTACAGATTTTGGGTCCTGCCATTCTTCTCCTTCATTGTCATATTGTTTATTTCAGAATGTTTCAGCGTATTACATACTGAACCAAAAGGGTTGTCTTTGGATCCCCTTTCTCTCGTAATCTGTGTAAAACTTGTTGTTGAGTAAGTGACTTTTCCGCCACCTGCTCGTGTCGTACAGAAGACTGTAGACTGTGCTACCCTCCGAAGCATGTGTGTATAACTGTTTCTGATACTGCAATGGACGCTGGAAATAAATGTGTTTTTGTGTAACGTCGCCCAGGAACGTTACAGGAGAGAGGGCTATGAGACGACGTCAGCCCACAGTACGCTGACGGATCCGTCTCTAGGATGACACCGAGACAGGAGCGACATCTAGGCCAAGGGAATATAAGCGCCGCTCCGCCTGACCGAGGCCCGAGTTGAAGACGAGCTGTCCTACGAACGCTGCAACAGTGACTTATGAACTATATGGTTTCGCTTGTATTGGAATTGTATATACTGAAGGACATTGTTTATTTGCATGTCGCCATTTGCTTGCGACACACCTTTTGTGAATATGTAAAGTTAATTATTGTCATTTATCTTACTGTAATAAACGTTATTAATACGATTTGCTTGAATTGTTGTCTAGCGATCCGAGAAATCAGGTTTCCTAGGAACCACATATTAGACTTGTGGGCAGGACGCAACAAAATGTGTGTGCTGAAACTGGAGAGTACGTGTTGTTTAAGGCAAGTAATGCAGGTTTCTTTGTGTTGATACTGAAAGTGGCCGCAGAGTGTTCCGACCATTTGGATTGGGTGGGTGAGAGGACTCTGAGCTTCAAAGTGATGCCTTCGCCAGTCCGATCCGAGTACTTGCGGCCTCAGGATCGCTGTCTCTGAATACCCCTGTTTGGTATATTTATCACGAAATACGATGGAATCAACTCTCAAGCAAGGTTATACGGTAAAGTTTTGTTCGAAACTGAGCAGACCTCTTGAGAAGACCAACCAACTGATTTTACAAGATTACAGGGACAATGTTCTATCGTATTCGCAATTTCCGCTGTGGTTGAAAGCGTTTAAGGAAGTAAAGGAAGAGGTGGCCGACGGACCCTGCGCTGGACGACTGTCAACCAGCACAACCGATGACCAGTTCGCCCTTGTGTGCGATCTTCTAAGTCCTGACCGTCTGTTGAGTGGCTGGGTGTTTGCAGAAGCTCAACTTTACCAAAACAGCTCTACGCCAATTGGTGACCGATAAACTCCTCATTAGAACTGTATGTGTCAAGCTGGTTCCCAGGCTTCTGATATTCGAGCAAAAGAATAGCTGGGTTACTGTCACTACCGAACTTCTCAAATGCATAGAAACTGAACCTTCTTTCTTGGACAATGTCATAACAGTGGATGCAACATGCTGTTTCGAGTATGACCCAGAAACAGTTGTCAAAACTGCGGGTGACACACCTCGGGGTCCCCAAAACCGAAAAAAGCAAGAATGAGCAAGTCGAAAGTAAAAACGATGTTGGCTGTATTTTTCGATGCCAAAGATGTTGTCCACAGGCAATTCGTTCCTCTAGGCCAAGCTGTGGGCGTTGCCTATTACGTTGATGTGCTGGAAAAACTGTAGAAAAAGTCATCCCAGTGAGAAAGGAGATCGCCACCGCCTGGGAACTCTACCATGACAACGCCCCAACACATACCACCCTGCGCATCTGTGAATACCTGGTGAAGCATAATTTGGCAACTCTGCCGCAGCCCCATACAGTCCAGACATGACTCCGGCCTACTTTTTTCTCTTCCGAACGATCAAGATCGGCTGAATGGAAACCGTTTTGGGTCGACTGAAGCCGTCCAAGGCGCTGTGCTAGGGCTGTTGTCGAGGACACGTACTGCGCATGGCAGAACTGCTGGAGAACATGTGTGGTTGCCACCCTAGCCAGACAGGTCTCCTAGGCATCAGTCATATGGAGAGTAGTCCACAATACATAGGGACAGGGGAGAGGAGGGGGGGGGGGGGCGTTTCTAAGGCGTAAGGAAGCTGACTCTCCTACAGAAGACACACTCGATGAACAGCGAAGGACACCCTACAGAACCTGGAGAGATGGTTCCACAGCCATAGTGAAGACAACCATCTGAGGGAGACAATCCCAAAAGAAAGACAGATGTGATTTGATACGTAAAGTGGGCAGTTCTACGACATAGCTATCCTGGCTGTAAGTTGGTAACTTGTAACAATGAAATTGTAACATTACACACAAAAATCAAGTAGAAAATGGGTTGAGTCTTCCATGATTAACAAAGTGAGGAAACAGGTTCTGAATAGAAAGATTGGCAAAATTTTTAAAATGGGCACATGGAATGTTACAGGAACAAGAAAATAACAAAGCATTTCAACAATGCACAATTTTCTATAGTTGCAATATGAGAAACAAAGAAGCCACTGCATTTGTGCATTAATCTTTATATTATGATATACAAAGGAGTACAGAGAACTGAATGATCAAGAGGTTGATTTTCAGTTATGATCAAAAGTACTGATAGAAAATGGTTGCAGTCACATATGTTTCTAAATGAAATTTGATACATGAAAGGTTGAAGATATAGAGGGAATTGGTGAATATAATTGGTGAAAATGCCACAGATGAGGCAAAGTGAGAAGAACCACGAGGAACCTATGAATGCATGCACATGACAGTTAATGGAATACCTAAAGCCTAATATTTAATAACTTTTGGGGATTTCAATAGAAGGTTTGGTAAATCTACTACCAAAGGAATGGTGGGGCTGTGAGAACATACTAAAAACTGTAATCGAAATTAGCTAAGACATCTTTATGCTTCCAGCCACTTGAGAAGGCACCTTTAATAACTTTATTTATGTGTTGACCACACTTTTACTTTTCAACTACCTTACATGTTTCAACTTCCATCATTTTCAAAGGCTACAAAATACAACATGAAACTGGTATCAGGCGATATGAAGATTGGAATTATCAAGCTTAACGTATTAAAACATAAAAAAGTTTGACAGTGTGAGATTACAGAATCGGTCGAAATGTTAGAGCTTTCTTCATCATTCAAGTACTTCTCCTTTAATGGTAAATATTATCATCAACTAATAGGCTTTGCTATGGGAAACAGCTTATCGGGCACAGCAGTCGCGATTTTCATGGATCACTTAGAAAATGGTTTCAGTGTCAAATATCCAGTAATCTGGAGTAATATTCTCACTTGCAGCAGGTATGTGGATTACACCTTCATAGCAGTAAATGTCAATGAGGAAACGATCAAAGAGATGACTTGAAGTTTAATAGTATGCACCCGGCACAGAATTTACAGTGGAGCACGAAGTTGAACAAGCTATAAATTTTCTCGATTCAATTATAGATAGATCCACTGAAAAATTGACATTTAGCATTTTTAGGAAGCCAACGTTTACAGACACCAGTGGACTGATACCGCCCAAATGTGCATAAATGGTCCTATTTTCGGGCCATGCTAAATATGTTAATAAAGTTGTAATTAAATGAGAATGACACTGAAAAAGAGTTGAATATTTTAGAACAGATAGCATGGTCGAATGGTTATAATAGTAAAAAAGTTAGGTCTCTGTACAGTAAGCGTATAAATAACAGAAGCATTTACTTTACTTTACACGTGGCTAAGGCCTTATCGACCATACACCTGCTCTACGAGCCTCTTCCAATTATTTCTATCCAGGGAAATTGTTGTCCAATCAGAGTTGATGCCCATCCTAGCTGCATCTTCCCGGATATTCTCCATCCACCTAATTCGAGGTCTTCCTCTTCTTCTCTTTCCTTCTAATTTCTTAGTGGATGCTATTTTGGGTAGTCTGTTCTCCGGTATCCTTGCTACATGACCAGCCCACTTCAGTCTTCTCTTCTTTAACATTTCCACAATGGTACTATGTTTGTACAGCTCCCGTAGTTCTTCATTTTTCCTTATCCTCCACTCCGTGACATTTTCATCGAAGATTGGTCCAAATATTTTTCTTAGTATTTTTCTTTCAAATATCAACACTTTTTCTTCATCTTTTTTCCTGAATGTAATAGCTTCACATCCATATAATGCTACTGGTACAATAGTTGACTGATAAAAACGGATTTTGAATTCAGTACTAAGTGATCTCATCGTTAAAATTTTGATACAGCTGTAAAAAGTTCTATTAGCTGCTGCTAGACGGGCGTCTATTTCTATTTCTGCTCTATTGTCTCTGCTAAAAAGACTCCCTAAGTACTTGAAGTGGTCAACTGCCTTGAAAGTGAGACCATTTACGGTCAGTGGTGTATTCTTTTGGAGTTTTTTACTTATGACTAGATATTCTGTCTTTTCTTCATTCACATGAAGTCCAGCTTTCTCAGCTATTTTGTAATAATTTTGCATCATCCTGATTAATTCAGCTTTTGAAGTGCTTATTAAGGCTACATCATCTGCATAAGCAAGTCTAGTAATGTTCTGTCCCTGCAGTTGGATCCCTTGTGGATTAGTTTTGGTGAATTCTCTATCAATCTTCTCTAAGATAATATTAAATAGAATAGGTGAGATGGCATCCCCTTGTCTCAGTCCAGTGTACACCTTAAAATTTTCAGTCTCTCCTGCAGGTGTCTTAACTTTGCATATGGTTTCTTCCAAACACATTTTAACTAAAACAGAAGCATTTAGCAGCCATAAAACTGCACAAAATATGACGAGATTATGAAACTTCTTGGCAGGAAGTTTCATATCAGCGCACATTCCGCTGTAGAGTGAAAATTTCATTCTATGACGAGATTACATACGCTGAAGAGCCAAAGAAACTGGTACACGTTCCTAATATCGTGTAGGGTCCCCACAGGCATGCTGAATTGCCTCAACAAGACGTGGTATGGACTCGACAAATGTCTGAAGTGGTGCTGTAGGAAACTGACACCATGAATCCTGCAGGGCTGTCCATAAACCCGTAAGAGTACGGGGGCTGGGTTTGGGTGTGGGGTGGAGATGTCTTCTGAACAGCACGTTGCAAGGCATCCCAGGTATGCTAAATAATGTTCATGCCAGGGGAGTTTTGTGACCAGCGGAAGTGTTTGAACTCAAAAGAGTGTCCTTGAAGCCACTCTGTAGCAATTCTGGACGTTTGGGGTGTTGCATTGTCCTGCAGGAATTGCCCAAGGCCTTCGGAAAGCACAATGGACATGAATGGATGCAGGTGATCAGTCAGGATGCTTACGTAAGTGTCACCTGTCAGAGTCGTATCTAGACGTATCAGGGGTCCCACATCACTCTAACTGCACGCGCTCCATACCATTACAGAGCCTGATGTGATAAGTACGAGGATATGGGAGTTTACAGAATTAACTGTGGTGACTGCGAGAAATTTTATATAGGACAGACTAGTAGGTCCTTCAAAAAACAAACGGTTTAGAGAGCATTCTTATGACAGTAATGAAGACTGTATCAAAAGACATCTTTTACAAAACAACCACTCATTGGGCGAAATTCAAACTAATCTTAAAATTCTGCACAAGGGGCTGTTATTAAATACGCTTGAAGAATTGCAGATTTTTCAGAGTAAAACAAAATTGTCGTCGGAAATACTAAACGAACAAATAGATTTAATCAAGAACTGGTTTTTGAATCTATTTGCAGGGCACTTACAACTCTGTCGTCTTCCTGAGGCTTCGTAGATGGCAACGCGCTACGGTTCACCGCTACACATATTCTTTTTGTGACAAATGGCGTATCATCCTTTATTTTACGTCCAGGACTATGAACCTATGTGTTGCTTCCTCTTGTGTCTTCTTTTGTGCACAAGAAGAGTAAAAGTTTACTTATTATTACATATTTAGTGTCAAACGCGCGGTTTCGTCATAGGTCGGTAGAGAATTCATAAGTAGTTGCACAGCGCTTCACGCTGGACATCAACACTCCAATCACAGCACAAGCCATTAAACGTATCCTCCGGTCAAAACGCAACACGGCCCCTGGTCACAATTGTGTCACCTACTGCTCACCTCAAAGAATGCCCCGTCTCCTTCCTGACGGTCCATGTCGCTTTATACAACATCATCGTCTCCACCAGGTTTTACCCCGACCTGTGGAAGATTTCCCACGTCCTCTTATTCCTCAAACCCAACAAACCCCCTTCCCCTGCCTCTTCCTATCGTTCTGTCTGCCTCACGTCCATCTTCAGTAACGTCTTCGAATCCATCGTCTCCTGTCATATACCTTAATGAACACGACCTCCTCTCCCTAATGCAGTGTGGCTTCCAACCCTCCTTCTCCGCTGAACAACTTCTAAACGTGGCTCACCTTCTCTCTCTCCAACTTAACTCCCATCCCTCTGCCATTTTTGTTTCCCTCGACCTCCAGAATGCTTATGACCGCGTATGGCATCCCGGTATCCTCTTTAAACTCCAAACCTACACCCTGCCCATCAGTTTTGTCCATCTAGTCGCTTCCTCCTTCTCAAGCCGTCCTCCCTATGTCACTCTACGAAATACCAACTCCTGTATGTTTTATCCCACAGCCGGCGTCCTTCAAAGCTCCATCCTCTCCCCTCTCATCTATCTCTTGTACATTGCTGATATTCCCAAGCCACCCCCACCTGTACACCTCCTCCAATATGCTCATGACACCCCCTTCCTGGCTCTCTATCATACCCTTCAACAGTCCCTAACCCACCTTGACCAGTTCGCCAGTGATTCCTTCATAGGGCTCGACACCCACTCCTTCCATGATTTTTACCTAACCATTTATGGTCGTCCCATATTCTGATGACCCTTCAACGGTCCCAATGCACCCTCCAAACCCACCCTGACCAGCTCACCACTTGGTGCAACCTGTGGTTCCTTTGTATCAACCCCTCCAGGACCCAGGCAATCACCTTAGGGCACACCACTTGCTCCTTCCATCTCCATGATTTCTACCTAACCATTTACGGTTGTCCCATCCATCTCACCCCCACCCTGAGATACCTTGGCCTCACCCTCGACCACCACCTCATTTAGACCCCTCATCTCCTGACCCACCTGCACCTGCTGAAACTCCTGTCCAGTGAGATGTGGGGATTGCATCTTTCCACCATCCTCCTCACCTACAAATCCAACATCTTTCCTATCCTCCATTATACCAGCGTTGCCTGGATCTCTGCCCCCTCCCTACCCTTTTATAAAGCCCTTGAAATTCGTGAACGCCACATGCTCCACCTTGCCTTCCATATCTGCTTTCCATGCCCCACACAGCTCCTGTATAACATCATCCCCTTGTCCTACCTCCTCCACATCCTTTACAGGGTTGATCCCCCCCCCCATCCCCTTGTGTCCTCGTTCCTCTCCGCCCCCCACCCACTGCCACAGCGCTATCGCTATATTCCCCCCCCCCTCTCTCTGCCTCTACTGCCTCTACACTCTCTATATCCTTCATCAGGGCAATTTCCAGCGCCTCCCACTCCCAGATGATGAACTTCATCCTGGCATCTACCCTCCTACCAAATGTAGCCTGGCCTTGTCTCCCCTCCCCAGGGCCCCCTCTTCCCCTAACCTCCTTCCCCCAGTGTTGTTTTTCCTCCTCCCCCCCCTCTGTGCAATCCCTCCTCAGCTGTTTTCCTCACCCATCCTTCCTTCCCCATCCCCCTTCAGCGCGCCCACACCCAATCTCCCCTTCTTTCCCCCTCTAGAACTGCCCCTCCCACCTTTCTTCCCTTCTCCCTCATATCCCGACCACTGGCAGATCCTCCCAGTTCATTCTTCATGATAAGTGTGCTACGTCAGTGTTGTATTCAGCGCCAGTCTACAATGACGTGAAGCGCTGAGGTTTTAATCATGTGTTTGTCTTTATCCTCCAGCTGTACTTTGCTTTGTGTTCTTTTAATCGTTACAGTGAGTGGTCTTTTGTGTAATACAGTTTTTTAGGTTTTTTTATCCATTTTTACAGTACCCCCCTTTGTACACTCTCTTCCATAATGTTCCTTATTTTTATATCTACGTTCCGCTATATTTTCTCCTTTATGTTGTTTTAAATGTCTTCCTGTTATGTACTTACTGTCTCTCGGCTGAAGATCAGCGCCTATGCTACTGCCAGCTCGCCCTGGGTAGGGAATTGAAATTCAATAAAAAAGAAAGCTTCATGCTGCATTGCACATGTTAAAAACTGTTGACAATAACACTACTGTAACTGTTTCACAGCGCTTTCGCGTTATTTTAAGTTACCATTTTACGAACGTTTGTAGTCACATTATTACAAACAATTTTACAGGAATTTTTTAATAAATCGAGATTTATGTAGTGTACCCCTTTACCTCTCCCCCGTTCTTTAACTGCGTCATGGCGATCTAAAATGCTCGTTATTCACAGAAAATAGTTTTATGATCATAGAGTCACAGAAGATCTTATGTATGTTATCTTAAGTGTACCAAGTTTAATCAATTCCCTTTCAACCCTCTAGGAATCTCTATAGATTTAACTTTCACTAAAAATTTATGAAAGTTTACTGATGGCAGTAATTTATGTGCTGTGAGTTGTAAAAAAATAACACAAAAGATAACAGATAGTTGGCCCCAGCGGCAATCAGCGCGTTCATCCAACATATTAGATAAAAACCTGTTACACATTGTTTTGTAAAGTAATACCTTTCGTGAAACATTGTAAGTGATTTCCATGTAAATGATGAAATTATTTTATACATTGTGGTTCTAAACAGAAACAAAATGCAGCGTGTACCGCATATCCAGTCCACTTCACTTCCAAAATTTTCCCTTGGCAGCCGTTTGCACTTGGCTCGTGATCGAGAATGTTTACGTGATACAATGTGTCTAGTGATTTTATGTGACTGATGTAACACTGATAAGCTAGGAAACCATATTCTAGTCGTTGTAATACGTCTCTTACCAAAGGTGAAATGTATCATATTTTCACATCTTCTTATATCAGTTTGTGTGATATTTTGTAGCTTTTCGAACTGACGGAAGTCGAAACGCGTAAGGTTGTTGAAAAATAAAAGTGTGGTCAAGGCATAAGTAAAGTTATTAAAGGTGCATCCAAATGGTCGCGTCATCACACAGCAATTTCATGCGTACTGCAGCTTGCACTTAAGAACAACAAATAATGCATCCCCCACAAAGACATTTTTAAATTTACATGGCGTTCACTGGGTACTAGATCTATTACAGACTACACTATTACAAATGGGAAAACCACCCCATTAATAGACGACACTAGAATCTGCAAAGGATATAATTTTAGTAGAGAATCATTTTCTGGTGATATATAAACTTAAAATCCCAATGATTAATAATAAAATCTCTTACAAGAAACAGACACAAGAATAAGTCTATAAAATATATTTGTTTCAGCATCCAAGCATTGGATCATTATTTAAAAATCGTTTCGATAAGGTACTAAATGACATGCAACAAAAATAGAACATTAAGTGGAAAGAAATATTAAGAATAAGACAAGTACCTGCTGGTGAATGTTTAGGAAAAATGATGAAATACAAAAACAAAAGGAGATGTCCGTAACTGGAACCAAGGACAAGCCGACATAAAATATAAGTAACGATTCTATGTGATGTGACTTTCCACATTTTCTTGGCGCAGTGGATCAGAGTTATGCATTCGGTTGTAACGGGTTTTCTACCGAACTATTGTTTTAACTTTACTCTTAAAACGGAAACAGTTCAGTATAACACGTGGAAGCACAACATGAAGCTTATGCGAAGCACCTGCTATCAAGGAAAAAAGACGACTATGGTTCAAATGGCTCTGAGCACTATGGGACTTAACGTCTGAGGTCATCAGTCCCCTAGAACTTAGAACTACTTAAACCTAACTAATCTAAGGACATCACAAACACCCATACCCGAGGCAGGATTCGAACCTGCGACCGTAGCGGTCGCGCGGTTCCAGACCGTAGCGCCTAGAACCGCTCGGCCACCACGACCGGCAAAAAGACGACTATATCAAGTATAAGCGCCACCTGTCAGTGATCGGAAGAGAGACAAGAAAAATAAAGCACCAAAGTTGGAGAAGTGATCTAGGTGAAACGCTGCATGATGTGCATGGGCAACAAACTAAAGCCAATAAGACGCTGAAGCAAGTAAATATGAAAAGATACGGTTCAAACTAACTCATTTCATAATATGAGGGGTTGGGGTGTTTCCAAAGTGAAAACTGCAATTAGTGACGAGTATGTTGATCTTATATAAATGGAAAAACTAAAAACATTATTAACGAAAAAAAATCCCGAG
This sequence comes from Schistocerca cancellata, assembly GCF_023864275.1. NCBI lineage: Eukaryota > Metazoa > Arthropoda > Insecta > Orthoptera > Acrididae > Schistocerca > Schistocerca cancellata. The sequence goes on along the minus strand of NC_064630.1, from coordinate 611,993,176 downwards.
GGAGAGACAATCTGAGTGTGGAATTATTTCAGTATGCTTCAGAACCATTACTTCTAAGACTATTAAGTTTTGTAAATACTTGTTCTAAATATAGTAGCATACCAGAAGACTGGAAAATTGTAGTTGCTATCCTGTTATTTGAAAAAGCAAACCTCAGGATATTTGACCGTTACTGAGGTATTTGGTACATGATGTGTGGTAAAACAATAACAGATAGAATGTAGATAATATCAGAAACGTTTCTTACGGAATAGAATGGGTTTCGGATGGGAAGATATTCCTTAGGCAGTTGTGTTTCAGTTCTTAGACTTATTTAAAAACACAAAGAATAAAATCATCTCACCGACTATGAGAAAGCTTTTAATAAAGTGAACAGCATTAAAATAAGGGAAATTCCAGAAAAGAATAGCGCACCTAAGCACCGCGTAAGTGCAATTCAAATTACATAAGGAAAGTCAGTTTGCGAGAACCATCTCTCAAGGAGTATGAGATGGTTTCCATCATTACTCACATTATTTAATATACACGTAGACGTAAAGACATAGAAGAATAAAGAAAATTATAGGCTTCATAATGCAAGTTATAAAAACACTCCGATCTACAGGTGATCAAATAATCTTAACGGACTTAGGATAAAAATTACAGAGAGCAATTGGCCGCTGTAGAAGGCAGCAGATGATTGTAGCACAATATCTAAAGGCAGAACTAAGATAAAGGCATTCAATGATAAGGAGCATTTAAGAGAAAAAAATAATAATTGACAATAAACGATTAGAACGAACAAATACTTTTAAATAACTGGGACATGAGATCTCATATATTACACGGAATGATTTAGAATGTGAACAGCAAAAATTTAAAGTCTCCTAAGAAAGTTTAGGGGAGAGACAGTACTAAAATTTTATAATGTGATGACAGTGCCATTTCAAATGCATACATCGGAGACTTGGACTCAACCCGGTAGTCAACGAAAAAGGATTAAAGCAACAGAGATGAGGCTCCCAAGACACCTGTTGCTTACAAACTAATACACCGGACATAGAATAGAATATCAGGCGTTGTCGGTGGATCACGATAGCAAATGTCCTTCAATTTTCCCCACAGAAAGAAATCCGGGGACGTCAGATCCGGTGAACGTGCGGGGCATGGTATGGTGCTTCGACGACCAATCCACCTGTCATGAAATATGCTATTCAATACCGCTTCGGCCGCACGCGAGATATGTGCCGGACTTCCATCATGTTGGAAGTACATCGCCATTCTGTCATGCAGTGAAACATCTTGTAGTAACACCGGTACAACATTACGTAGGAAATAAGCATACATTGCACCATTTAGATTGCCATCGATAAAATGAGGGCCAATTGTCCTTCCTCCCATAATGCCTTACGATACATTAACCCGCCAAGTTGCAGCCATCGTGGATTTTCCGTTGCCCAGTAGTGCATATTATGCCGATTTACGTTATCACTGTTTGTGAATGATGCTTCGTCGCTAAATAGAACGCGTGAAAAAAATCTGTCAACGTCCCGTAATTTCTCTTGTGCCCAGTGGCAGAAGTATACACGACGATCAAAGTTGTCGCCATGCAATTCCTGGTGCATAGAAATATGGTACGGCTGCAGTCGATGTTGATCTAGCATTCTCAACACAGACGTTCTTGAGATTCCCGACTCTCGCGCAATTTGTCTGCTACTGATGTGCGGATTAGCCGCGACAGCAGCTAAAACACCTACTTTGGCATCATCATTTGTTGCAGGTCGTGGTTGACGTTTCACATGTGGCTGAACACTTCCTGTTTCCTTAAATAACGTAACTATCCGGCGAACGGTCCGGACACTTGCATGATGTCGTCCAGAATACCGAACAGTATACATAGCACACGCCCGTTGGCCATTTTGATCACAATAGCCACACATCAACACGATATCGACCTTTTCCGCAATTGGTAAACGGTCCATTTTAACACGTGTAATGCATCACGAAGCATATACCGTCCGCAGTGGCGGAATGTTACGTGATACCAGGTTTGTGACTATTACAGCGCCATCTATCACAAAGCGAAAAAAGTGGTCCAACTAAAACATTCATATTTCGTTACGTACTACACGAATATGTAATAAAAAATGGGGGTTCCTATTTTAAAAAAACCAAGTTGATATCCGTTTGACCTATGGCAGTGCCATCTAGTGGGCCAACCATAGCGCCATCTGGTTTCCCCTTCAAGCTAGACGAGTTTCGTTCTTTGTAGTTTTTTCGTCTGATGCTTATTTCGTGAGATATTTGGCCCGGTCACTGTCAATGGACCACCCTATATAACGAATCTTCAGTCCTGTAAACTGTTCTAGGAAATAGCCATGGCACTAAATTATTTGAATCTATATATTAAAATTAATCAGCCTCATCGAGCTTCATATCTCATATAGGATCCCTGCAAAACAGGGGACTACAGAGGGGATACCGGAGCTATCCCCCTTATGGTTGAATTCTATTAGGAGCATCAGTCCTACACCCGCTACACGTAGACCTATGTTTATACGGGCGTTCCATCTTAAATCACTACAGACGCATGATACTAGCTATTTTACCGCAGTGACAAGTCGTAGGTTACGATTTTCCGTAGCCTAATCAAACACTAAGAGGTTTATTCGCCGAAGTATAAATACGTTTCCTAAATACTCTCCAGCTTCTACAAGGCATTAAGACAGACTTTGAATTCCACTTTGGCAATGTTTTTCCAACACAATATTTCATACGATCTATACAGCACAACGGGTACTGAATAGCTAAAGCGAAGACTCATTTATAAAACTACTGAGTGATAGTTAAGCGTACGCGACGGCGGTAACGCGTTAATTCTGTGTATCATAAAAGATGTTCACTATATGGAACGTATCAGGGTAAAAGTTTTATTAACACTCTATAATACGTAACAATAGTTACACTGTCACTATTTACAGTTGTACGTACAAGAAGCTGGAGAATTATTAACCTTAGGGTGCACTTGTCCACTGCAGTGGATGGCTGTTGTGGTCGCTTCTGTGCCATTTTCAGTTGGTCCCGAGGCTGCAAGTGCACACAGTCCACTGCAGTTCGCACCCCTTTTTCGCACTGTGCCCGGCTTGCAATTGCAACGCCTCGGGACTGATTGAAATCTCCAGAGAAGCGACCACTAACAGCTTGCACGGCAGTGGACAAGCGCACCACAGGGTTAACTGCAGTCGCGCGAGTTTAGTGAGCATGACAGTCTTTTCAGTGTTGTTTGTGGCATGGATTTATTTTCTTTTCAGTGTGTATCTATCAACACTAAATATCTGTAGTTTTGAAATATGCATTTGTTCTCAACACATTTGACTGCCCCAGTTACATGAAATTGCTCTGTGCCGTGTTACGATCAAAACAAAAACATTACAATGCAGAAGTACAGTCGTAAGGAAGCAATTAATGCAGTGCTGTGGCACTTGATACTATTAGACTTTATCTGTGGCACAGTGCCTTGAATCATATTTATGTACTGATTTCCAGTACATCTACAATATAACCGGACATTCCATTTATATCGCTAGCTATCTACTATGGAAAATGAGTCCCTTGCACTGCTCGCTACTCGTTTCAACAGAAAAACCGATTGCAATCAGATTAATACCTTCTATTATTTTATGTGGGCAAAACATTTCCGTTGATGTGGTACGGCACCACTTTATTCACGCTTATACCACAATTTTCAGGACAAACACCTAAATATTTCAACTTTCCAAATCAGTAGTCGAAGTGTTTTCTTTCTCCAGGTATCTTCATCGTCTTGCGCCCACAGAAAGTCACCGTGTTTGACAAGTTGATCTCCTTTCAGGCAAGTTTTCAGTTGTAGGAACCAAGCAAACGACAGTTTTGGGCAACATCTTTTTACACTTTGCCTTGCTCCTTTTTCCTGCCTTTCATCCCGTGTCTATGGATGGATGGGTGGTGGGTGGGGTGGGGGCGCAACAGTTATTTTAGATTTGGCAACGTTGGTGCTGGAGGGTGGCAAGATGCACTTCCCACCGCCACCCTCCACACTTTATGTATCTCATGTCTTACTCGCCTGCGTGTAGCGTTACCCAGTGTGAAAGTGTGAGAACGTTTCTCGAAATGTTTGCGAATCGCGCAGTTGACTTGGGTACTAGGCCACCATTCACTTATGCGGATGTACGACAACATCTAAAAAATCACATCCGGGCTGGTAAGTTGATTAGATGATTTCCGTTGTGATCTTCCCTAAACACTGTGTACACATTTGCGACTGTTTCTAATTACCCTGCTGAATCTACCATCGAGGTATCCAGCCATTCATTTCATACAACTTTACTCTTTGCTTAGTGCGCATTTCGACTGATACACTGGAAAAAACTACAAATTTAAGTGATTGTGTACTATCTCAGACTGGTGTTTCAAACATCCTGCGGACTTCTGAAGGTGCCTGTGTATGCCTGGATAAGCATCATCAATTTCAGCTCTCAGCAGACTAAATATTTGTTGAAGAATGATATACCTGAAGCAGGAAAGTTTTTGGGGCCAAGACATGGCATGCGTTCACTTGTTATCTTCGATGAAGTTGGTGGGGGAGGTGATGTCAGTCTCCCTTTGGCGTAAATGGCAGGTAAAGTCTGTGAACGTGCGGCTCTTGGCTGAAGATCTCTGGGCAGAAAGAGCCTACTTCGGACGCATTAGATGGGCCACATTGTGAGCTGTGCACGGTAACGGAAACCATAATTATTCTTGCACATCTTTCATGAGGCCTTCAGCGTAACGCTTATGTAATTGGAGTGAGTGAATGCCGAGCCTTGAGACGGTACGAACTTGCTATTTCTGTAAAACTTCTAAACCACCTTGTGGCAAGCACTTAAGCCCACGTTGCGAAACTACTATTTTTTCGACATGCGGAATACCTCCCAGTAAAACAAAGTCCACCATTCGCCTTTGCCGTCTACTAACCTGACGTGCTGGTTCCATCTCAAATCACTTTGCAACGTTACGTCTAGATATTTAATCGATGTGACTGTTAATTGCAGTGCACTATGGATGTTGTATTGGTTTTCCTGCTCATCCGCAGTACCTTATACTTTTTCTTACATTTAAATCAAGTTGCCATTCATTACAACCAGTAGAATTCTCTAAGTCGTCTTGAATCCTCTTCAACGACAACATTTTCCGTACGCCACAGCGTCATCAGCCAGCAACCATAAATTGCCACTCACTCTGTTAGTCAGATTACAAGGTAACAAGAGCAGCAGGTAACAAGAGTGGTCCTACGAAACTCCTCTGGAGCACTACTGGTGTTACCGTTGTTTCTGACGAACACTCGCCGTCGAACACAACGTACTGGATTCTATTAGTTAACAAGTCTTAGAAGCAGAGGTGCGAACCATCGTCAGTAGTTTATAGTGTGGCCCCGTTTCAAGTGCTTTATGAAAATCAAGGCATATGAAATCTGCCTATTGCCCTTTACCCATACTTCGCAGGATATTACCTGAAAAAAGGGTAAGCTGGGTTTCACACGAGCATGGGTTTCTTAATCCGCGCTGATCAGCGGAGAGAAACGTTTCTGTCTCAAGAGCATTTATTACATTCGTACTCAGAATGTGTTCAAGCATTCTGTAGCAAATTGATATGCAGGATATTGGTCTGTAATTATACGGTTACATTCTTTTACATTTCTTATGTATAGGAGCCACCTGCGCTTTTTTCCAATCTCTAGGGACATTGCTCTGCGTGAGAGACTCGCGATAAACGCAAGCTAAGTAAGGGGCCATTACCGCAGAGTTCCCTCCGTAAAATCGAATTGGGGTTCCATTTGGACTTGGCGACTTATTTGCGTTAATTATCAGTGAAAACTGAAGCCAGAGTGAGGCGTATTACGGACACTTAATTTCGATCAGTTTGGTTTTGCAATTCCCTCATTTGAAAGTTAACGTGTACAACGGCCAGTTAACAATTCAACTCGTGTTCAAGTGGACGTCCGTGCTTGTCGTATCTTTCTTTGTAATCTCTACACGATCTCTGATGGCGTTTTCCCAGTGACTTTCGTAAGTGACTAGCTGTTTCCTGCCTCCCGTTGCTGTAACACACTGTGTTAAATGGAAAAGAAAGAAAAGTGTAGCACACTATTCTTATATGTACGGGAATAAGTTATATGTCCAAATCTCCTTCCCACTCTCCTTGCTATCCATCTTCTCCTACCCCTTTCTTTGGCCATCTCCTCCTCCTTCCTCCTCTCTCTCTGTCCATCAACTCGTCTCTCCATCTCCTCATGCACCCTCTCACCTCCCCTTTCTCTGCCCAGCACCTCACCCCCCATTTCTCTGTCCATCTTCTCCTAGCGCCTCTTCCTCCAACTCTTCCTGTCCCCCTCCCCCCCCCCCCCCCCCCCGCCGCTCTCTATATTCATCTCCTGGCCCCTTTCTGTTATCATCTTCTCCTCCTTCGTCTCCTCCTGCACCGTCTCTCTGTCCGTCCATCTCTTCATTTCCGCTTTCTATTTACTTTTCCTCCCACCACTTTGTTCATCTTCCGCCGCCCCCCCCCCCCTCCCACCCCCAGCCACTGGTCTCTGACCTTCAAATCTGTTTACTGTTACTTCAAGTTCAGATTCTGTAGTAGTTATCTAACCATAAGCTCATAAGCTACAAATACTGTGGTATGGTTCTGAGCACTATGGGATTTAACTGCTAAGGTCATCAGTCCCATAGAACTTAGAACTACTTAAACCTAACTAACCTAAGGACATCACACACATCCATGCCCGAGGCAGGATTCGAACCTGCGACTGTAGCGGTCGCGCGGTTCCACACTGTAGCGCCTAGAACCGGTCGGCCACCTCGGCCGGCCCACTGTGGTATCCACGTGGTCCCGTGGTAAAGTCTGTACCGTGAGATGGAACCACAAGTAAGCACTCACTGCCAGACTCAGAGACGAATTAGAGACATCCGCTCCAGATGCCACCACTGCATAATCCCTACTTGCGTCATGGCGGAGTGCTGCTCAGCATACGCCGCAGTCATCGCCGAAGACAAAAGGGACGCCTCACTACAGAGCATGCCGTGTGAGAGTTGTATTAGAACTATGTAGCAAAGTTTATACCCTACTGAACCTTGAAGGAAGAGACAATTTTCTCTGTTTTGTATCAGGTGATAAATTAGTGTTAAGTGACAGTAACAAACAAACATGACGTTCCAGTGGACATGTTTCACTGTTAACTATACTACCTTGTAAAAGTTATAATAAAGTGATCTAATATTCTGTGTGTGTTGTAGTATCAACTCGGCTTCCTCCAGAAGTAAAACACAAACACAAACACACACACACATATATATATGTTTGTGTTTTACGTCTGGAAGAAGTCAGTGTTGATGGGCCCAGGCGAGACGTAAAGCTGTGTGCCGTGCACACACACACAGACACACACACACACACACACACACACACACACACACACACACATATATATATATATATATATATATATATATATATATATATATACACTCCTGGAAATGGAAAAAAGAACACATTGACACCGGTGTGTCACACCCACCATACTTGCTCCGGACTCTGCGAGAGGGCTGTACAAGCAATGATCACACGCACGGCACAGCGGACACACCAGGAACCGCGGTGTTGGCCGTCGAATGGCGCTAGCTGCGCAGCATTTGTGCACCGCCGCCGTCAGTGTCAGCCAGTTTGCCGTGGCATACGGAGCTCCATCGCAGTCTTTAACACTGGTAGCATGCCGCGACAGCGTGGACGTGAACCGTATGTGCAGTTGACGGACTTTGAGCGAGAGGCGTATAGTGGGCATGCGGGAGGCCAGGTGGACGTACCGCCGAATTGCTCAACACGTGGGGCGTGAGGTCTCCACAGTACATCGATGTTGTCGCCAGTGGTCGGCGGAAGGTGCACGTGCCCGTCGACCTGGGACCGGACCGCAGCGACGCACGGATGCACGCCAAGACCGTAGGATCCTACGCAGTGCCGTAGGGGGCCGCACCGCCACTTACCACCAAATTAGGGACACTGTTGCTCCTGGGGTATCGGCGAGGACCATTCGCAACCGTCTCCATGAAGCTGGGCTACGGTCCCGCACACCGTTAGACCGTCTTCCGCTCTCGCCCCAACATCGTGCAGCCCGCCTCCAGTGGTGTCGCGACAGGCGTGAATGGAGGGGACGAATGAAGACGTGTCGTCTTCAGCGATGAGAGTCGCTTCTGCCTTGGGGCCAATGATGGTCGTATGCGTGTTTGGCGCCGTGCAGGTGAGCGCCACAATCAGGACTGCATACGACCGAGGCACACAGGGCCAACACCCGGCATCATGGTGTGGGGAGCGATCTCCTACACTGGCCGTACACCACTGGTGATCGTCGAGGGGACACTGAATAGTGCACGGTACATCCAAACCGTCATCGAACCCCTCGTTCTACCATTCCTAGACCGGCAAGGGAACTTGCTGGTCCAACAGGACAATGCACGTCCGCATGTATCCCGTGCCACCCAACGTGCTCTAGAAGGTGTAAGTCAACTACCCTGGCCAGCAAGATCTCCGGATCTGTCCCCCATTGAGCATGTTTGGGACTGGATGAAGCGTCGTCTCACGCGATCTGCACGTCCAGCACGAACGCTGGTCCAACTGAGGCGCTAGGTGGAAAGGGCATGGCAAGCCGTTCCACACGACTACATCCAGCATCTCTACGATCGTCTCCATGGGAGAATAGCAGCCTGCATTGCTGCGAAAGGTGGATATACATTGTACTAGTGCCGACATTGTGCATGCTCTGTTGCCTGTGTCTATGTGCCTGTGGTCTGTCAGTGTGATCATGTGATGTATCTGACCCCAGGAATGTGTCAATAAAGTTTCCCCCTTCCTGGGACAATGAATTCACGGTGTTCTTACTTCAATTTCCAGGAGTGTATATATATATATATATATATATATATATATATATATATATATATATATATGTATGTATATATATGTGTGTGTGTGTGTGTGTGTGTGTGTGTGTGTGTGTGTGTGCCGGCTGGTGTGGCCGTGCGGTTCTAGGCGCTTCAGTCGCAGGTTCGAATCCTGTCTCGGGCATGGATGTGTGTGGTGCCCTTAGGTTAGTTAGGTTTAAGTAGTTCTAAGTTCTACGGGACTGATGACCACAGATGTTAAGTCCCATAGTGTTCAGAGCCATTATATATATATATATATATATATATATATATATATATATATATATATATGTGTGTGTGTGTGTGTGTGTGTGTGTGTGTGTGTGTGTGTGTGTGTGTGTTTGTGTGTGTGTGTGTGCCGGCTGGTGTGGCCGTGCGGTTCTAGGCGCTTCAGTCGCAGGTTTCAATCCTGTCTCGGGCATGGATGTGTGTGATGTCCTTAGGTTAGTTAGGTTTAAGTACTTCTAAGTTCTAGGGGACTGATGACCACAGATGTTAAGTCCCATAGTGTTCAGAGCCATTATATGTGTGTGTGTGTGTGTGTGTGTGTGTGTGTGTGTCGTGTAGGACCCCCGCGAGCACGCAGAAGTGCTGCAACATGTGCCACTGACTCCACTAACGTCTGAAGTAGTGCTGGAAAGAACTGACACCATGAATCCCGCAGGTCTGTTCATAAATCCGTAAGAGTACGAGGGGGTGTAAATTTCTGAATAGCACGTTGCAAGGCATCTCAGATATGTTCAATAATGTTCAAGTCTGCGAAGTTTGGTGGTCAGCGGAAGTCTCCAAATTCAGAAGAGTGGCCCTGGAGACACTCTGTAGCAACTCTGGAGGTGTGGGGTGACGCATTGTCCTGCTGCAATTGTCCAAGTCCGCCGGAATGCACAATGGACATGAATGGATGCAGGTGATCAGACAGGATGCTTATGTACGTGTAGTAGTTATCTAACCATAATCCCTTGTCAGAGCCGCATCTAAACCTATCAGGGGTCCCACATCACTCCAACAAAACACGCCCCAGACAATTACAGAGCCTCCACCATCTTGAACAAGCTGCTTGGCAAGTTGCGTCCGTGGATTTATGAGGTTTCTCTCCGTATCCGTACACATACATCTGCTTGATAGAATTTGGAACGAGACTCGTCAGACCAGGTAACATGTTTCCAGTCATCAACAGTCCAATGTCGGTGATGACGGGCCCAGGCGAGACGTAAAGCTGTGTGCCGTGCAGTGATCAAGGGTACACATGTAGGCCTTCGGCTCCGAAAGCCCATATCGATGATGTTTCGTTGAATGGTTCGCACGTTGACACTTTCTGATGGCGAGTATTGGAATCTGCAGCAATTTACGGAAGGGTTGCACTTTTATCACGTTGAACGATTCTCTTCAGTAGGCGTTGGTCTCGTTCTGGCAGGATCTGTTTCCGGCCTAAGCAATGTCGGAGATTTGGTGTTTCAGCAGATTTCTGATATTCACGGTACACTCGTGAAATGGTCGTACGGTAAGACCCCACTTCATCGATACCTCGTAAATGCCCTGCCCCATCGACTATAGCACCAAGTTCAAACTTACTTAAATCTTGATAACCTGCCATTGTAGTAGTAGTAACCGATCTAACAATTACACCATACACTTGTTGTCTTAAAATAGGCGTTACAAACCGCATCGCCGTCTTCTTCCTGTTTACATATCTCTGTGTTTGAATAGTCAAGACTATAACAGTTTGGCCGGCCGGGATGCCCGAGCGGTTCTAGGCGCTACAGCTTGGAACCGCGCGACCGCTACGGTCGCGGGTTCGAATCCTGCCTCGGCATGGATGTGTGTGATGTCCTTAGGTTAGTTAGGTTTAAGTAGTTCTAAGTTCTAGGGGAATGATGACCTCAGCAGCTAAGTCCCATAGTGCTCAGAGCCATTTGAACCATTTGAACTATACCAGTTTCTTTGGCGCTTCAGAATATATATCCGAACACCACTGTTTCAAAATTTCGAAGCAATCAGTGAACAACCCCCGGAGATTATGATTTTGAACGAACGAACATTTACAATTTTATATAGATTTCCGCTATGATTGTTACATATATATTTACGTATTATACGTGAGCACTGCAGGATCTATCTGAAAACACGTGCGTGTTCGAATACAACCTTGTTCAAAATTTCGAACCAAACGATGAAGCATTGTCGGAGACGTACGATTGAGAACAGACGAACATTTACACTTTTATTTATACAGATCTGTGAGTTCATGGGTGTGGTCTTTCAGTGACAGATGGTCAGGCAATGAGGGCTCGAGCATTTGGTCGTGTGTGTTTCTACACCGTCTGTAACTGGAACCAGTACTAGTTTCTACAATTTGACTTTCAATATAGCGATTTATATAGCGGTTTCTTTATCCCAAGCTAATAACGTCCCGTATTTTTCCTCCCAAAACATGTAATTACGCAGGTTTGTGACAGGTAACGCTGCGCCCGTTGCGAAATCTGAATTTACTCCTTTTCAGCGCACCAGCTAATTCGTTGTCATATACGAGGTGCAGGACAGACAACATCCGTTGCGCGCAATCATAGGTACCACAAAAAAGGCTTTTAGTTTCAGGGTATAATTCCATCGATAAATTCGTATGAAAACAAATATTTTCAACGAATAAGTTCCGTGCATTCAAATAATGCCGAGTTCAAATCCAATTTGGGTCTAGGTTACAAATTTTCCTGAGTAAGAGATTTAGTGTAATTCAAGGGAGTAACTTACAAGCATTATCCTAAATATAAGTTTTAGCAAGTTACTTTCAGTGAGGATTAGGCTATAAGCAATCTCTTAGCATAGGTAACAGCATAAATCCCACATTCACTTTAGTGTGGTGCAATAGGTAATTTTAAATTTATTATTTTTATTATTGTTATACATTTTAGTCCCTACCATAGGGCGTTTATTGTAACAGGTTAGTGCGCAAGTTCCTATCGTTTTTCCGTAAGTTTAATAAACACAACAGGTAGGGATAAGAAAGAATTTAGTCATCAATAACGTATTCTGATTCACTATTTACAACAATCTGACAACGCTGGGATAGCTTTTGGATTCAGCGACTATAGAAATCATTTGGTTTTGAGTCGAAGAAGTCGTCGAGCCATGTTTGGAGCGCCTTTTCATCCGGAAAGGAAGTTCTTATTTTGTTCCATAGACAGCGGAAAAGGTGAATATAAAGGGAATGAGATCAGGTGAGTAAGGTGGGTGCGGAATGACTTCCCATCGCAAGTCCTGTACAGAGTTTTTTGTCGAACTAGCAGAACGTGGGCGGACGTTATTGTAGACTAGCATCACTTGACCATTCCTGGTCGTTGTTCTTGGACTGTGTCTGCAAGACGTCTCAGTTATTGACAGTAAATGTCAGCAGCGATGGCTACACCTCGGAAAAGCGATTCGTATTACACCATACCGTCCCCGTTCCACCAGATGCATAACATTTGTAGGCACGCACAGGTCTTTGTACGGGCAGATGCTGCCTTGTTTGGGCTCAAATATTCCTTACTTTTCCTTGTGTTATTATAAAGGCAGCATTTCTCGTCTCCAGTAACGATATAGGATAGAGATTTTCGGTGTTGTTCACGAGCCAATTCATGACGAGCAAGCAGAGATGCTCATAAGGCCACCCGCAGATTTTTGTGATTTTGGCTCGTAACATACCCGATTTTTGAATCTTCTCCGCTGCATACAAATGTCGTCCGATGGTGGAATGATCAAAGTTCATCATATTTGCCAGCTCCTATCCTTTTTGATATGGATTATTGTGGATTAATGCGTTTAAATGATAATCAAACCCTGAATGTCTTCTTGAATGTTTAGAGACTAATGTCCAAACGATCCTTCTCAAAACGGAAAAACCGTTTTCTTGCCTTCCTCTGTCCTGAAGCGTAATCCCCATTGAAGTCGCAAATGTTTCTGGTTTCCTCCGCTGCTGTCACTCATCTACTGAACTCAAACAGAAGAATAGGTTGGAAACGTTCCAATTTTTCCACTTATTACTCTATTTTCTAGCGCCTACAGCTCCATTCACTACCTCGAAACGACAAGATGACACTATGTAAACTCAAACAACTACACAGAACAACAAATAAAAATGACAATCAGTAAATAAAACCATAGAAACCGGAATAGAAATATGCAAATCAAAAACTCTACGAACTTTTTGCACCAGCGTAACAGTTATCAGCTTTAATTTTTTAACAGCTTAAGAGCACCCCTTTCCTTCTTAAGAATAGAGTATTCTCGAAACTTTTTCTATTATCAGTGATGAATAAGAACTCCCGTATCTTTGGACACTTTCTGATTTTTACTCAGAGTTTCCTCTCGATTCTTTCGCGTCGTTTTAGCAACAGAAACTTCCAAGCGCGCGGAGGTGTTCGTACAAGATTTACATCTTTACATTTTTCCCCTCACCTCCGCTGACCTAAAAGCCGAGGCGCCGTTGGTAGATGGGAGCGAGCAGACTGGCGGCTTCGTTTCTGCGGCGACCGCTAAGCGGATTTCTTTATATCGATTTTGGGGCGAGGCGTATGGCAGGAATGAGGAGCAACGAGTCGCTTCGGCACAGCGGCAGGAAGGCAGTTTTTCGCGTTTGCGTCACCTGCAGCGCACGCAAAGCGGCGCGCACAACTCGGTTTCTCCAAGCCTGCGTTGTGCTCCCCGGAAAGGCGGCGCTGGAGGTTCTGTACGCAGCACTGAAAAGAGTTGCTTGTAACAGTAGTTCGGTTCCCTTCGGTGGAAAATATTAATTATTTATTCACTTTCCTTACGGGTTATAGCAGACCACACACACACACATACACACACACACACATGTATACAAGGTGAATAACTACACTACTGGCCATTAAAATTGCTACACCACGAATATGACGTGCTACAGACGCGAAATTTAACCGACAGGAAGAAGATGCTGTGTTACGCAAATTATTAGCTTTTAGAGCATTCACACAAGGTTGGCGCCGGTGGCGACACCTACAACGTGCTGACATGAGGAAAGTTTCCAACCGATTTCTCAAACAGCAGTTGACGGGCGTTGCCTGGTGAAACGTTGTTGTGATGTCTCGTGTAAGGAGGAGAAATGCATACCATCACGTTTCCGACTTTGATAAAGGTCGGATTGTAGCCTACCGCGATTGCGGTTTATCGTATCGCGTCATTGCTGCTCGCATTGCTCGAGATCCAATGACTATGATGGCGCTGTAATAGCCACAATGGCCCACAATTTTAGACGAACAGTTGGTAACAGGTAGGATTTTTGAATTAAAATACAGAACGTAGGTACGTTTGAACATTTTATTTAGGTTGTTCCAATGTGATACATGTACCTATGTGAACTTATCATTTCTGAGAACGCATGCTGTTACAGCATGATCAGCCTACCTGCAAATACCACATTAATGCAATAAATGTTCGAACTGATGCTCGGCAACCTCAATGCATTTGGCAATACGTGTAACGACATTCCTCTCAACAAACCTTTAGTGTGTTGAAACCGATCATCTAGTAAGCAGTATTTAAGCGATATTGGCTTTTGAACTATTTCTACAACAGAGTGATCGCCCCACAGCACACTATGTGTTCACTGTAAAACCCACGGTGTTGCCACGGATACATGAACCTTCATATAAGGTGGCGGTGTTTTCGTGTGTTATCACAATATCCTCTCCCCCCCCCCCCCCAGATATCTTCGACCCAGGACAGTTATTCAGTAGGAAAAGCAGAGGCCGTAATCTAGTAGAATTTGCATTTTTCTAGAAAGCCAATGAAAATAGATATGGCAGGGATTAATTAGAAATAAAAATTAAACTGGCTGTATGTTTTCAACAGTACGACAATTTATTTCAGGGAAGGTGTAATAAATCACCAACTACATACAACATCTTAGGAAGAATGACCATACAGACACATAGGCAATTTTTTACAAAGGTACTTACTGTTACCGCGAAATTCGTTGCAGGTACGAAGAAAGTGACAGAAAAGAATATCTCTCACAGAATAAAGTAACTATTAAAGAGAAGGCAAGTGTTTCAAATCAGTGAATAAGAAGGTGACAGATTTTATCAAGATATACAAATCTACCCTTGTGGGAGACGATGGGAGAAGGTACAACAAAAACCTGTTAAAAGGAAGTAATTGCAAACAAATTGTTTATCAAGGAAACAGTACACGCAGTTATGTTAGGTAAACATAACATTTAATCAGTTAAGGTGGCAGATGTAACAATAGCAAAGACAGTAGTACACACATTCGAACACTGCTTTAAACGTTTGAATAATAACGAGGTAAATTATAAACGCAGCCAGATAAATAATGGGATTCCAGAAGTAATACCGGGTGTGCTTAGAGTAGTTCGAAATATGCGAATGAAGAAAGCAAAAGTGTGAGAGGATGATGGAATTACAGTGGAAATTGTTAGACCTAGAGGGAAAATAATACTACCAGAACTTGCAAAATTATTTGAATTTCTACTGTGGAAACCAATCCTCCATAAGTTAAATATTTTGTAATTATTCTAATTCATAACAAACAATGAGAAGTCACAAAAGCCTATACACCCTAGCAACTTTAGTCAAAGAAAGAATATGGCTTAGAAGTGTCTTGCTCATATTATACTGTAGTTTGTAATATTCTATTAACCGCTCAAATAAAATAAAATTTGAACTAAGCTTTGAATTCCACAATTTTTCCAGTATTTATTTGTTACCACCATGTCAACCAGTCACAGATTGGAAAATGCTTTTGTGTAGGTTTTAACAGAAGTCCCACATCCCTTGACGAGCAAAGTTTTGGTTTAACTTAAGTTAATACACAGTAGGTTATGTACATCAATAGCACACCTTCCACTGTACTTCGTCAGGGTTGTGCGAAAAACAGAATTTAAATGGAATCCAGACAAGCAGATTTATTCCCATAAAAAGTTATTTTGGCAGTCTTCCCAGATGTGTATAAGTTTTAATATTCTCTAAAAGAGAGTAAGAAAGTCGAATACATGCTAGTAGAACACACCAAAACCAAATTAACAGTGCTAAGACATAACCACATTACACACATTTTGTTATTTGAGGCAGTTGAAGATAACAGATGCATTAACAGCAAAAATTAGACAGTTGAGTAAAAAATGAGGGGCGTTCTCAGGTGCATTAAACAGAGATTAAAAACAAGCTTCCTTTTTTGTGAAAGGACAAGTTTACTCTTAATATGTATTATATACTGTAATTTGTAGTTGCTCATCGATAATTGAAAACTAATTTACTAAGAGACAGGAAAACTCACAAATAAATCAGGGAACACTTTGCGATTGAATTCATGACAGTAATCGTAATGAAAGTGAAATGGATAGGACATACAGCCAGGTGAATCAATGCTCTGTGGACCAAAGAGATAATTTGCTGAATTCCGAGAGAAAGCTAATTACCTCAAGGACGGCTCTATGGAAAGTGTGATCATGACATCATGACATAGAGAAACACGCAGGAAACGCCTGAATTAGTTCTGACATACTTTTTGCTTCTTACTTCCTAAACTTTATCTTTAATTTCAAAAGAAATTAAATTTTATCTTTAATGTCGAATATCATCAGCTGTAGAGAGGTGCCCCAGCAGAAATGGAGAATATTCAGGGATATGACAGGAAGTAGCTTTGGAAGCAAAAAACTTGTTATGAACATATTTTCTATTCCGAATGGTTTTCGAAATAGAACACATTTAATGTACGTAGTAATTTATTTTCTGTGTTATTCAATATGTAGCCACGTTTACAGATGTACAACAATTAGTAATCACCACAACACGCATTTTACAAAGTATCAGTTAAATGACCTAACACATTCACCCCTTAGTATTATCGCATACGCAACATTGCAGCTGTTGAAAGTTCGCTGTAGTGCGTTCCTACGAGAACATGTAGCGTTGCTTGCCTGAGTGCCTCTCAACGTTGCCTGATGAGGGCAGCAGTGTACATGAAGCGACCAGGCACTTCATCTCGCGTATTCAGCTTTCGTTTGTACACCTCAGACTTCATCCAACCCCATAAAAAAATCTAATGGCGGAAGGTCTGGCTATGCTTGTAGCCAGTTAACTGCACTACCACGACCAATCCAGCGATGAGGGTAAGTGCAGTTGACAAGATCCCTCGCACGTTTCGTAAAATGTGGAGGAGCTACGTCATGCTGAAAGTACTTATACATCGCAGTCCGTGTGGACAAATAAACGTCATCAAGGTGTTCAACAAACGAATTTTATAAAAAATGAAAGTAGTTCTGTCCCGTCATTAGCTCTCCTGACACAACTCCATCTGTCAATCATGCCGCACCAAACATGGATCGAAAAATTAACCTGGAAATAGGTTTCCACTGTAGCATATGGATTTTCCTCCAACCATCTATGATAATTACATGCGTTGCTGACTCTATTTTATGTAAAAGTGGCTTCATTAGTGAATAGTATTAATGGAAGCAAACGACGATTGCCATTTAGTCGATGAAAAAATGCAATCGCGTAGCGTTGTAGGCAATGTGAAGGTTGTGGATACACTGTATGTAAAATGGGTACATATTTTCCGTGCGTAATTTTCGCCATACATGATTTCGTGGTACACTGACAGGTGCAAGAAGTTTCCGTGTGCTGGCAGTAGGACTATGCTGCACCATTTCAACAACTTGTTGCTGAGCCACCCAAGGATGTTGAACTATACTTTCAGGACAGAAAAGGGAACTTGGAAGAACACTTCACACACACAGTGTTCTGAAAACTCAGGTAAACAATCTGCGATCAACAGCAACGGAGCACTACCATCACAGAAGCCGTCCATACAGCATTTTACGAGGAACGATAGGTCGCGAAATGGAAACCACAGTGAAAATTAAAACTGTTTTATTTGCAACAGTTAGCTACAACTTCCAGCTACTTATCTCCATAGTCGCAGATACAACTTAGACATTCGTCGTAGCGTTGTACCAACTTTCCAATACCCTCATTATGAAAGGCATCAGCTAGCGCTTTCCGCCAATTCTCTACGCTGGCCTACAGCTCGTTGTCTGTGTCAAAATGTTGTCTTCATAGCCAGCGGTTGATGTGAGCAGAGACGAAACTCAGCAGGAGACAATTATGGGCTGTATTGTGGGTAATCAAACATTTCTAATTGAAAACGATTTAGGAGCATCTTCATTGCCACTGCAGAATGCAGCTGAGAATTATCTTGAAGAAGACAACGCACGACAGTTATGTATTGTTGGCTGCATAGCTTCAGGCGAAATTTCTCGCCAGGCTCCCGTTCTTGGCGGGAGACACTATTGTTCTAGCTATCTTTATGTGCTCCCTGTGTGCTCAGAACAAAAAAGAACGACGTAACGCTAACGCGATCGATGGGCATACTAGAGACACTGACCAACACACCTGTGCAAAATTTCATCGGATTTTCTCTGTGGTTTCCATTTGGCGACCGATCGTTCCTTACTTTCCGAATAACCCTCGAATTAGTGCAGATGTTTGGCATCTTATGCAGTGCGTGTACAAACGCAGTTAACCGATGATTCTTCTTGATACTCTCTCCAACCCTTCCTCTACTTCACTCACAACGCACCACGGAGAACAGCGCTTTCAACGGCCTAGTTGAGAGTCAGAGAAACGCCTCGAGCAAAGAGGTTCAAAGAAACCAAGTAGAATGGTTTAGAATAAACCGTCAAAGAGGTTGGGTGGGTACGACTTTCACGTGCGCTCCACTAACCCAAAAACAAACGTACATTAAATACGTTCCACATCGGAAACCATTCGGAGTATGGTACATCTCCATATGAAACTTGTTGCTTCAAATGAGCGCTCCTGTCATATCTCTGAGTACTGACCATTCCTCCTCTGGCGCGCTGTATGCAGAATGAAGGTGGAGTCACACCTATATACTCCATATCACTGCACATAGGTGCCAATTGAACGACTGATGCATGCCGTCCACATGGTACAGCATTATTACTTGCCAGAAGAGCACTGTCTGGATGAGTACTACATATTCCGTTTCACTTCTTCGAATTTACTCATGGATGAATTAGTACCTGATTTCCTACGGTTACTGATTATTTTTTAAATTTTTCTAGTAGTAACCTAATAAAATACACTCCTGGAAATTGAAATAAGAACACCGTGAATTCATTGTCCCAGGAAGGGGAAACTTTATTGACACATTCCTGGGGTCAGATACATCACATGATCACACTGACAGAACCACAGGCACATAGACACAGGCAACAGAGCATGCACAATATCGGCACTAGTACAGTGTATATCCACCTTTCGCAGCAATGTAGGCTGCTATTCTCCCATGGAGACGATCGTAGAGATGCTGGATGTAGTCCTGTGGAACGGCTTGCCATGCCATTTCCACCTGGCGCCTCAGTTGGACCAGCGTTCGTGCTGGACGTGCAGACCGCGTGAGACGACGCTTCATCCAGTCCCAAACATGCTCAATGGGGGACAGATCCGGAGATCTTGCTGGCCAGGGTAGTTGACTTACACCTTCTAGAGCACGTTGGGTGGCACGGGATACATGCGGACGTGCATTGTCCTGTTGGAACAGCAAGTTCCCTTGCCGGTCTAGGAATGGTAGAACGATGGGTTCGATGACGGTTTGGATGTACCGTGCACTATTCAGTGTCCCCTCGACGATCACCAGTGGTGTACGGCCAGTGTAGGAGATCGCTCCCCACACCATGATGCCGGGTGTTGGCTCTGTGTGCCTCGGTCGTATGCAGTCCTGATTGTGGCGCTCACCTGCACGGCGCCAAACACGCATACGACCATCATTGGCACCAAGGCAGAAGCGACTCTCATCGCTGAAGACGACACGTCTCCATTCGTCCCTCCATTCACGCCTGTCGCGACACAACTGGAGGCGGGCTGCACGATGTTGGGGCGTGAGCGGAAGACGGCCTAACGGTGTGCGGGACCGTAGCCCAGCTTCATGGAGACGGTTGCGAATGGTCCTCGCCGATACCCCAGGAGCAACAGTGTCCCTAATTTGCTGGCAAGTGGCGGTGCGGTCCCCTACGGCACTGCGTAGGATCCTACGGTCTTGGCGTGCATCCGTGCGTCGCTGCGGTCCGGTCCCAGGTCGACGGGCACGTGCACCTTCCGCCGACCACTGGCGACAACATCGATGTACTGTGGAGACCTCACGCCCCACGTGTTGAGCAATTCGGCGGTACGTCCACCCGGCCTCCCGCATGTCCACTATACGCCCTCGCTCAAAGTCCGTCAACTGCACATACAGTTCACGTCCACGCTGTCGCGGCATGCTAGCAGTGTTAAAGACTGCGATGGAGCTCCGTATGCCACGGCAAACTGGCTGACACTGACGGCGGCGGTGCACAAATGCTGCGCAGCTAGCGCCATTCGACGGCCAACACCGCGGTTCCTGGTGTGTCCGCTGTGCCGTGCGTGTGATCATTGCTTGTACAGCCCTCTCGCAGTGTCCGGAGCAAGTATGGTGGGTCTGACACACCGGTGTCAATGTGTTCTTTTTTCCATTTCCAGGAGTGTAGCATTTGATCCCAATCTCTTCCCATTTCCATTGCACTTTTCCTGCTGATATCTGTAATCAAGTAACCTTAGCACTCTCTAAGAGCAAAAAAGTAAAATAAAATGAAATGAAAAAGACGGAGCACCACGAAGGAATTATCTGCACGGGACGGAAATCGATAGAAGTGATTTACTTGTACAGCCAAACAAATTATAAAAAAATTTCAGGAAAACTGGATGATTTATTCGAGAAAAAACTATAAAAGTTGAACAAGTTAATAATACGTTGAGCACCTCTGGCCTTTTGCAAGCAGTTATTTGGCCGTGCGGTTCTAGGTGCTACAGTTTGGAGCCAAGCGACCGCTACGGTCGCAGATTCCAATCCTGCCTCGGGCATGGATGTGTGTGATGTCCTTAGGTTAGTTAGGTTTAACTAGTTCTAAGTTCTAGGGGACTAATAACCTCAGAAGTTGAGTCCCATAGTCCTCAGAGCCATTTGATTTGAACCCTTTGGTTATCATTCGTGTTGTTCTTTATGGCAAGTCATCCTTTCAGAAACATAATGGCCGCCCGCACACGGCGATAGTTTCCAGTTATTATCTTCGCGCTAGCCAAACCATCCCTCGGCCAGGAAGGTTCCCAGATACGTCCCTAGTTGAGAAGGATTGGAGCATTATGGGCTGCGTCCTCCAACCAACTCGGATCAGCAGCTCGTGGTCTAGTGGCTAGCGTTGGTACCTCTGGATCACGGATTACCAGGTTCGATTGCGGCCGAGTTGGGAATTTTCTCTGCCCAGGGACCGGATGTTTGTTCTGTCCTCATCGTTCCATCACCATTCATGAAAGTGGCTATATTGGGTTGTGTATGGATTGGGAATGTGTATGGGTGCTGATGACCGCGCAGTTGAGCACCCAACAAGCCAAACATCATCATCATCATCATCATCATCATCATCATCATCATCATCATCATCACGACCCAACCAACTCAGAATTTTTACGACCTAGCTGGCCAGTTGGACATAATTTTGGCATGTTATCCATAAGGAGGACATATCAGTGACAAGCCGAATAACTGACTGGAAGAGGGCCAGAGGTGGCACAACGAGTTGTTGACTTAATTTGTGAAGCTCTTTCTCTTGAATAAATCACCCAATTTTACTGAAATCGTAATTTTTTGTTTGTTTGTACATCTACATCACATCTACTGACTTCCATCCTATTTGGATATTTCGTTCCTGGTGCATCGTTTTTTTGTGTGTCTCTTAGTGTGTACTATATCTATAAAGGGGCTATAAATGTTGCTTGGAAACAGTTGTGAGTGTCTAGTGTCACCAGTGTATATCAAACAAATACTTTTAAATCTGTTGAGGACATTTTCTTAGAAACCGGTGCAACTGTCAAAACTATGGTAGTATTACAAATAATTTAAGAAAATGATGTACTCTTTACTCAGTTATTTTGATTCGGGTATTTCATTCATTTTCTTTCACCTGTTTCTCTTACTTTATAGAATCTTCCTGCTTATCAAATAATCCTGTCGGGCAAGTAACGAAATTTGTACCTTAAACATTAATTGCAGCCTTTGTGCTCACCTAAGGCAGCGGTACGCAAGAGGCAATAAAGAAAGAGAGCAGAAGAGAAACGAAATTCCCAGCAAAAACAAGTCCGATTTATGTGTGTGCTCGCTCGCAGCAGTAATGGTGGAACTTGGGCCGCAAATGAAAAACAGTCCGAGTATAAACCGCAGCGCACCTTCTTTATCTGCATGGAACACAACTTCACCCATACAGCAAACTTATTAGTCGTACAGAAAAGCACTCTCCCTGAGAGTATAGCACCTACAGGTCTCTGCCTCTTCCTCCTCCCTACAGTTGTCGAAAGGACTTTACGAGCGTCAGACCAATTCCGCAAGCCGACAAATATAAGAAGCTCCTTCCATAATGACGACATGCGTATCCTAATAGAAATCACAACAAAATTATAGGCTACTACTGGTTAAACTTACTTTAATAACTACAGCACAAACGTCTAAAACCCACTTGGTTACCTGCGTATGTTAAAGCGCCGCCCGGCGGATTAAAGACTGACGTCGGTGTGTCGGCCACCCTCGATGTGATTTTTAGGAGGTTCCCCACATCCCACTAGGTGAATAACGGCTGCTACCAAATACCCGCCTCTGTTAAATGTTGCCGGCCGTGGTGGCCGAGCGGTTCTAGGCGCTACAAAACGGTTCAAATGGCTCTGAGCACTATGGGACTTAACTTCTGAGGTCATCAGTCCCCTAGAACTTAGAACTACTTAAACCTAACTAAGCTAAGGACATCACACACATCCATGCCCGAGGCAGGATTCGAACCTGCGACCGTAGCGATCGCGCGGTTCCAGATTGTAACGCCTAGAACCGCTCGGCCACCCTGGCCGGCTCTAAGCGCTACAGTCTGGAACCGCGCGACCGCTACGATCGCAGGTTCGAATCCTGCCTCGGGCATGGAAGTGTGTGATGTCCTTAGGTTAGTTAGGTATAAGTAATTCTAAGTTCTATAGGACTGATGAACACAGATGTTAAGTCCCATAGTTCTCAGAGCTATTTGAACCATTTTTTGTTACACGTTTCGCAAACATTTTTTAAACCTTCCAGTCCCTTTCGCATGAATAACACTACACACATACATTGAGTTGACAAAAGTCATGGGATACCTTCTAATATCGTGTCGGACCTCCTTCTGCCAGGTGTAGTCCAGCAACTCGACGTGGCGTGCACAAGAAGTCGTTGGAAGTCCCCTGAAGAAATATCGAGTCAAGCTGTCTCTATAGCCGTCCACAATTACGGAATGGTCACCAATGCAGAATCCTGTTCACGAACTGACCTCTCGATTGTACTACATAAACGTTTGATGGGGCTTATATCAGGCGATTGTGTGGTCCAATCACTCGCTAGAAGTGTCCAGAACGTTCTTCAAATCAGTAGTGAACAACCGTCGCTCGGTGACGCAATGTAACCCGAAAAAATTCGATCACTGTTTGTAAACTTGAAGTTCATGAATGCTTGAAAATAATCTTCATGTAGTTAGAACATAACCATTTTCAGTCAGTGATCGATTCAGCTGGACCAGAGGACGCAGTCTGGTCGATGTAAACATAGACAACACCACTACAGAGCCACCACCAGCTTGCTCAGTGCCCTGTTGACAAACTGGGTCCATGGCTCAGTGGGGTCTGCACCACACTCTGATGCTACCGTCAGCCCTTACCAACTGACATCGGAACTCATCTGACCAGGCCACGGTTTTCCCGTCTTCTAGGGTCCACCCGGAATTGTCACGAGCCCTGGAGAGGCGCTGCAGGCGATGTCGTGGCGTTAGCACGGGCACAGGCGTCGTTCGTCTCCTATCATAGCTCATTAACGCCAAACTTCACCGAAATGTTCTAACTGATACGTTCGCCGTACGTCTCATATTGATTTCTTACAGTTATTTCTCGTAATGCTGTTTGTTAGCACCAGCAATCCTATGCAAACTCCAGTGTTCTCGGTCGTTAAATGAAGGCCATCGGCGACTGTCTTGGTGGTGGTGAGAGGTAATGAAATTTGGTATACTTGGCATACTCTTGACACTGAATATCTCGGAAAACTGAATCTCCTAATGATTTACGAAATGGAACGTCCCATACGCATTCAAAGCCTGTTAATTCCTGTCGTGCGGCCGTAATTACGTCGGAAGAGTTTTTACATGAATGACCTGAATACAAATGATAGCTCCACCAATGCACTGCCCATTTATATCTTGCGTATGCTATAGAAACCCCATCTGTATACGTGCATATCGTTATCCTAGTGTATTCTGTCCTGGTTGTGGGGGAGGACGAAAGGCTAACGCAGTGTCAACAGGAAGAGCATCTGGCCAACCCTTAAACTAACTGTGCCAAATCCGTTAATAACCACGCCGACCTTGACCCCATGCAGGACAAAAGCACCAGAAAAAGAAGAAGATTGCGAACGTCTAAACCTTGCTTACAAGTCATCTAGAAAAAAAATCAATAATGAACTGTGAAGAGGCCCTTCAGAATATCACAGTGTGCTGAGCTGAGTTGTCAGAAATAGAAATTACAAGTGATACATAGAGAATACCTCTTTTCAAAATATCTTTCAGTATGCTTCGAAAATGAATTTACAATGAAAATCATGACGAATTAACATTCTTATGGCATTTGTTGATATTATAAAGACAAGTAACATAAACTGTTTGCAGCTAAGTGTTGAAAATGATATACATGAGTAGACTGATTAAAAACTCGCTTAGAAGCAACAAAGAATCTTAAAAATGATTTAGCGGTGTAGTACAGCAACCTTCATTTTGGTCATTTGCTAGTGTGGGTTGCCCACATCAGGAACAGGCATGCACCCAGGGGCAAACCTATTGTTCTCCTTTCATTGACAGGCCATTAACCTATTGTTCTACACAGATATTTCCTTTTGATTGAAGCGCCCTAAACCTACTGTTTCCCCACCCCTCCCCAACCCCTCAGGAAACTTCCAAACAACCCCCTCCCCCTCGCTGACACAGGTACACTTTCAGGTCTCAGTTATTCAAATAGCCCTCTCTTACTCTTATCAATTTGATTATTTGCTTATATTGATCAATCCATTAACCCGTCCCCATCTGGTATACCCCCACCCCTCTACCCACCCCCTCCCCTCTCACGAACCCTCACCTACTTGAAAACTGGTGGCTCTGTGGTGAAGAGGAAGGATCTTACAAATGGAAATTCAAGGGTATATTGTTTATTTATTAAAAATTCAGCTTATGGGGGTTGGATTTCTCTTGTTCAAAATTCTCTGATGTTTGTGAAGATGCACATCTTGGAAGAAGTAATGAAATCGATTGCCTATCTATTTATTGTGATCGTGCAGGAATACTGTCATGAAACACCTATCACACATAATACCACAGTTAAAAAGTTTTCGCTCGCAAAGCATACACCGTCCACTGGAATGCACAGAACGTGACTGCACACACTGCCAGGAGTCAGAGTGCACCGGTGGCCCCTGCACAATGACAACGCGGCCGTCAGCTCCCTAGCCATGCACAGGTGTCCGTTTTGGTCCCACAAGCATGAGGCAGCTCCCAGTGAGGGTGAGCCGCTATTCAAACATCTAGCCTGGCACTGGACCCGCAGGTATGATAGCTATGCATCAGACATGGTGGCTAGGTAACCACGTATTTCGACAGGAATTTCTCAGGTGTCAAGGATGAAAGGGCTGGCGGTTGTGGGACCCGAACGGAGCATGGTTCAACAGCTGATGGCCATGTTGTTTCTTTGCTGGGGCCGCCAGTGCATCACACCTCCTGTCAGCGTTTGCGGCGGCGTTCTGTGCATATGTCAGCTAAGGGGACAGGGTGGGTTGGAAGTTTCCTGTGGGGAGAGGGGAGATGTGGGGGAACAATAGGTTAAGGACCTGTCAATCAAAAGGAAATATCTTAGCAGAACAATAGGTCAATCAAAGGAGAACAATAGTTTTGCCGTTGGGTGCATACCTGCCCCTGATGTACACAACTTTCACTAACAAAACACACCAAAACGAAGGTTGCCCTAATAGTGCATTCATGCGAGTAATTTTACAATGTTGTTTTCCCTCTTACAGCCATAGTAAATGGTCTTCTGAAACATCCGAGTAAAGAACTGGGCTTAATGCGTGTGACTCACATTTGGGAGAATGGAGTTCAAAATTCTTTCTGGTTATTTTTTTAGTTGAAGTTTCTTGTTGTTTCCCTAAATCTTAGGTCATATGCCGGACTACTTCTTTCAACAGGGCACTCTCGCTATCCTTCCCAGCTTCATCCTATCCAGACCTCACTCCACGTTTGAAGAGCTCTACACTGAGGTTATTTTAAATCCTAAACCTTCTTTTCTGTACTGCCTAATCAATTCCAGACTACTCCTGAACATTAGTGTGACAGCATTGTAAATTAAATGCTGCCAAGTCTTCTTTGCAGTCAGTCTCTCATTGTGCTTCAGAATGGACTGTGGTAACAAAAGGCATGCGGGAGATCGGTACTGGACTGTCGGGGGCATTTAATCAAGACTAGACTTTCAAAAACATTTCTCTTAGCAAAGTTCTACTCGTTAACTCGTTCAGTCTGCTACTAATGAGTTTCTCCTATTTCCAAGTTTCCATATATAATTTTCTACCTACTTCACTGGTCTACCAACGTTGGAGAAGTATAGCGAATGCTTAGGTGTAAATTATAATAATTGTGGAAACTATTTTTATATTATTAGGTTGTTTGTGGCAGTACAGTAGAGTTGTTTAAAATATTTTTTCTTCCCTGAAATTGGCCATCCAAGGTGTTGTAAAATTCCTCCATATAGCAACTGCATATGAACCTACAAGTGAACCTACAAGTTAAGATGCGATAAAATGGCCACTCTAAGAGAACTTGAATTTTCACCGATTATTACTGACAGCAGGTTGCTGCCTGCAATTTTGAACCCGCATGTAATAAGGCATCACCCAACAATTTTTTAGTTGGAAAGAGAAAATATGGAAGAGCTGTATGTCTTATTGTGAAGGCTTACAAAGAGGCCTGTTCGGGTATATGGCCAGTGCCATCACGACAACATTCCATGTTTGTTGTTCTGATTTCAGGATACATTTTCTAGGCTTCTTGATGCCTTAGTAGGCCTATATCAAACAATACCAAGCGGCTGGAGAAGACCGTTTCGAATTGGATTTTTCTGTTTGACCAAATATAAAATAACAGGGACGGTTTTTAAATAACGGTAATTAATTAGTTCAAAATCGTCACAGAGGGATAAAATTACGGATGATATATTTGTACACACGTTTACAAGTCAATCTGATCCATTGTACTATGCGTGGTACACAAAAGTAACTAACTCTCGCCGAGTAAACACACTGTCCTCTCTTCCCGACGAGTATTGTGGCCGCTTTTCTCGATCGAACACGATTTCCAGGTTACTGGTTCACAGAGGAAAATATCGAATCGAAAGAAACAAGGAACTACATTTGTAGTCCTATAGAAGTGTAAAGGTTTAAACATATTTTCGAAAAAAAATACTGGTCTATGGCTATGTGAGGTAACAAGATTAATATAAATATCTTAACTGACATCACACAACTGAAAATCAGAAAAAGTTTTGCGAAAAATGATGGCATAAGCTTCCTCTGTCGGACTCGCTGATAACAACGACGGTGTGTGTTAGAAGTAGTCTGAGCGTGCCTTCGCATGCATCGCCATTGTCCAGAACGAAATGTGTGCAATGACTACTTTACCGCATCTTCCTGTGAAATTATAAATGTGTCTGTGTTACAGTTATCCAAAATTACCATATTTTCGTATTTTTTCTCAGTCCTGAGGTGAAGAAGAACTGTTAAATTACCTTACTAGACTTATTTTGATTACAGTTTCCTTCGAACCATCACAGAGCTAGTATAGTCCAAACTCCTCCATAGCCTCTACCAATCGAGATGGCACAGTCTCATATTTGGACTGGTCTGGTCTCAAATTTGCAATTCCCAACCTGATAACGATTTTACTAAATGAATTGACCCGAATAGCCGGCCGAGTGCTACCGCTGAAAAGGCGATGACTAATTTCCCGACCAAGCATTGCCCATTACCCGTCACAAACGACCTGTACGTCGGTAGAGGATCTATATTACGAGGGTGAGTCAAATGAAAACCTTAAATACTTTTTTAAATATAATTTATTGTGCAGAAGTGGTACAAAGCTGTATCACTTTTCAACATAATCTCCCCCACGCTCAATGCAAGTCCTCCAGCACTTACAAAGTGAATAAATTCCTTTAGAAAAAAATTCTTTTGGTAGTCCGTGCAACCACTCACGTACCTCTTCATCAGAACAGAACTTCTCTCCTCCCATTGCGTCTTTGAGTGGTCCAGACATGTGGAAATCACTTGGGGCAAGGTCTGGTAAGTATGGTGGATGAGGAAGATACTCAAAATGCAGGTCTGTGATTGTTGCAACTGTTGTACGGGCAGTGTGGGGCCTTGCATTGTCATGTTGCAAAAGCACAACTGCTGACAGCAATCCACGTCGCTTGGATTTCATTGCAGTCTGCAGATGATTTTTTAGGAGATCTGTGTATGATGCACTGGAAACAGTGGTCCCTCTAGGCATGTAATGATCCAAAATGACGCCTTTTTCGTCCCAAAAGAGAGTCAGCATAACCTTCCCTGCTGATGGTTCTGTTCGAAACTTCTTTGGTTTTGGTGATGAGGAATGGCGCCATTCCTTGCTCGCTCTCTTCGTTTCCGGTTGGTGGAAGTGAACCCAGGTTTCGTCCCCGGTAACTATTCTTGCAAGGAAGCCATCACCTTCTCGCTCAAAGCGGCGAAAAAGTTCTTCACAAGCATCAAGACGTCGTTCTCTCGTTTCAGGAGTCAGCTGCCGTGGCACCCATCTTGCAGACTCCTTGTGAAACTGAAAGCACATCATGCACAATGTGGTGTGCTGACCCATGACTAATCTGTAAACATGCTGCAGTGTCATTCAGTGTCACTCGGCGGTTTTCCTTCACTATGGCTTCAAGCGCTGCAATGTTCTGAGGGGTCACAACTCGTTGTGCCTGACCTGGAGGAGGAGCATCTTCCACTGAGGTCACACCATTTGCGAACTTCCTACTCCATTCATAGACTTGCTGCTGTGACAAACGTGCGTCACCGTACTGAAGCTTCATTCGTCGATGAATTTCAATAGGTTTCACACCTTCACTACGCAAAAACCGAATAACAGAACGCTGTTCTTCCCTGGTGCAGGTCGCAAGTGGGGCAACCATCTTTATACTGATACTGTGACGGTATGTGTGCATCTGCACTATGCTGCCACCTACAGGCCATTCTTCAAGCTGTTTGTAGCACGCTTACCAACTTACAGGATAATGGCGAGAAATTTCGATTTGTTATTACAAATTTAAGGTTTTCTTTTGACTCACCCTCAAACTAAGTGGTTAACCCGGGGTATAGTCATTACGTACCAGCTGCAGGGTGCCTATCTAACGGCTTACAGGTGCAACAAAAATTTCATTTTCCATATTTAATGTAAGCCAGACGAAGTTGTTATGCGACGACCCATCATTCCCTGTCCTTTCCTAATCGACAAGAGCCAGTGGGTGAACGAAGGAACATTGCGTTTCCTGCTGTCCTGGCGGGGGTTGCTAGTGGTGTCCGCTGTAGCGTGCGTGTTTTTTGGGGGAGCGCACAGGTCTTCTGGTGCTAGCGTCGTAAACCGACATCTACCGCACAGGACGGTGCGGTTGTTGACGTGACGTGCTCAGCGACGCTGCCCCTGTGCTGGGTGTGCTAGTTCGCGTGGTTTCGGGTCTCCACCTGGAGAAGTAAGCTCGATTCGGCGAAGCCCACGGGTCATGCCCCAGGCTGCTGTGGTTGCTCGGAAAGCCCTTCACCGTGAGATTTTTGCCGGGCACCGGGTCAACGCCTTCTTTGGTTTTCCGGTCGAGGCCAGAACGACGTCCTGCCTGCTTCTGCTTATAGGTAAGCGTTCTTTGTAATGTTTGACAGAAACTTGTCTCAGTTGGCAGGACATGGCGGTTGAACCCCTCTACTATCCTCCACACCTACAAATCCTTAATCCGTCCCATCGTCAGTTATGTAGTCCCGCCTGGATATCCGCTCCCCCCCTCCCCCAAATTCTATAAGTCTCTCCAGACCTTCGAGCACCATGCACTCTGCCTCGCCTTGGTGCATACGCCCCCTGTCCCCCACGCGGATCCTCTAGGACCTGAGTCCATCTGCTCCTATTCCTCGAACTTATCCGCATACTCTACACCTCCCGCCGCCTTGATCCCCTTCATCCCCTGGTTGCTCCTCTCCTCTCCAGCCCCTGCCCTCTGCTGCGTCTTTCCTCTCCTCTCCAGCCCCTGCCCTCTGCTGCGTCTTCACTGTTATGTCCCCCCCCCCCTACCTTCCATCTCTACACCCTTCATTTCGTTTCCCAAAGTGTCTTCCGTCAACTCCCCCTCCCAGATGATGCCCTCATCCTCTCCATTTATCCCTCCTGTCATCCTCATCTCCCCCTCCTTTTCTCTGTCCTTTCCCTGGGCTCCCTGTTTCCACCATTCCATCCTGTATTTCCCCACCTACCCTCTCTCTGCCTCCCTTCTCCCCCCCCCCCCCAGTCCTTTTGCATTCCCCTCATCTGCCTTTCCGCACTCCTTCTCGCATCTGCCAAGCCCCTCCCCCCTCTTATGGGTCCTCATCCTCCGTTGGCTTCTTCCCCCCTCCCCCACTTCTATTTTCCTCTCCTTCCCCCCTTTTCTTTCCCATCATCTGTCCAGGTACCCCCCAACTGCCCACGGCTGTGGTGTGTCATATTTGTGCCAACTTTTTAGTGCGGAGTTCAAGTGAGTGTTCAGTGTTGTGCGTCTTTCCAAAGTGTTAAAAACAGAAATCATGCTGTCGCTGGGTGTGATTTTTATATCTCTTGCGAACAGAAACCAGACTGTCGCC
The DNA here is from genome assembly GCF_023864275.1 of Schistocerca cancellata. NCBI lineage: Eukaryota > Metazoa > Arthropoda > Insecta > Orthoptera > Acrididae > Schistocerca > Schistocerca cancellata. Next base: position 611,962,163 of record NC_064630.1, on the reverse strand, counting down.
GTGTTCTTTAATTGTCTGTCTATTATTTTACCTGTCTGCTTCCTGTGTATTTTATTAGCATCACCAACCCTTTGTTTTATGTCTTAAGTGCCACAATTTTCCTCCATTTTACCATTTAAGTCACCGATTTTATCGCCTGATTTTATTATTTATTCTTTATATCTTCATTTTTTTAAAACAAATTCTGTAGGCTGAAGAGCGGCGTACTAAGCTGCTCCCAGTCCGCCCCCCTTCGAGGGTAATAGACATTCAATAAAGGAAAAAAATAGCTTGTCTCAGTTTGTAGGGAAGCAGCCTACTCTCGCTGTAATAAATTCACATCAGTTTCCATTGTATGCCAGCCAGTCTGCTGTAACTAGCTCTGACGTCATAAATGTTGCGCAATACCTTAAAAATAAAGCAAATGACCTAAAACTTTTCTAGCATGTCAGGAATAATACTAAATTAATGTGTGTTAAATATCAGTTCGATAACTTCAGCCATTTTTGCAATTTGGACGTTTTTCTAAAAAAAATCATTGGCGCAACAGAAAAGAGCTAGAGACTTCAAAATTTATATTTAGATTCATCTTTCATAATGATTTAATAAAAACAGTACTTTGGATTTCACAGATTAAGACTTTAGTGGAAATTCATGATTTTCTGGTTTTCATCTCAAAACTGAAGGAAGCAAGATAGATTAAGTAGGCTAATGAATAAGGCTAGGATGTTTAGATTTAAATAGGTTGGAGGTCCGCTATGACTGTGAAGATGTGAAAAGTTTCTTTTGAATACCTATAAAATTATAGCGATAGCGGATCTCAAAAGGGCCAGTTCAGAGCTCATCTGCTGCGTGCAGCGTAACTTAATTAATTCTCTCGCCCAAAATACTTAACTTAGCCACGTCAAAATTTTATTATAAATACTTACCTGCGTGCTGAATGCACGTTTAAATTAACAGCTTCATCGGCCATCAGCAAAAGAAGCTATAAATTATTATGTAAACTGAAGTGGTGCGTTATTAGCCCAGCGGCTAGTCGGGAGAGCCGATTTGAACAGGCGTTCTCTTAGCCGTCCGCACCGCGGCTATATATATAAGAGCGCTGCGCGAGGAAGGCAAGGCCCCAGTTCTCTCCAGACGCTGAATAGCACGTCAGCTGTGTCGGGAGTCGCTTCGCTCGGAAGCACTGCTACAAACAGCCTCGGGTGCCGTATTAAGTTATTAGAGATACGCGGAACCGTGAAAGCATTTCAAGTAAAGGATTAATTCTGAGATGATTTGCATTATCTAGCTTCAGTTTGCGTATTGTCGTATTTTCACGTGCCGTCGCGGGACAGACATTCTACCAATTATTATAGCGTGGCGTTTGATGAAATATTCTCATCAAATCTTGGCGAGCATTCTTTTAACATTTAATTCGGACATTTATAGTTGCATTAGCGCATTAGACTCTGAACTGCTCTGTTAGTTAGGTTGTAGGGATACTTGTGTTTGTTATCAGTGAGTTTCAGAATATACTCAACTATTTTGGAAAATCGTTTTTGATTAGAAATCCCGAACAATCTCCTAATTCCTCAGAGCTATAAGCTGCAGCTATAATGGTATTCTCAGATGAAGTGGGCACTAGAAACTCTCTTTACAGGCTCCACGTTTTATTAAATCACTTTCTGGGTGCTAAAAGGTAAATAGAGAGCCAGTGTTGAGAACGGCGAAAGACAGCATTAACAACATTTTAAAAGCCTGAAACTGATTCAAACATTTTGAATTGCAAGCATTTATACAGCAAATTTATTTATTTTTACAACTCACTCACTCGCCGCCCCACAAGTTATGCTGTATTCTCTTATTTTGCTGCTGTGACGAACTTGCATCACCGTACTAAACCTTCATTCGTCGATGAATTTCAATGTATTTTACACCTTCATTACGCAAAAACCGAATAACAGAACGCTGTTCTTCCCTGGTGCAAGTCGCAAGTGGGGCGGCCATCTTTATACTGATACTGCGACGGTATGTGTGGATCTGCACTATGCTGCCACCTACAGGCCATTCTCCTCGCTGTTTGCAGCACGGTCACCAACTTACAGGATAACGGCGAGAAATTTCGATTTATTACAAATTTAAGGTTTTTATTTGACTCACCCTCCTACTAAGTGGTTAACCCGGGGTATAGTCATTACGTACCAGCTGCAGGGTGCCTGTCTAACGGCTTACAGGTGCAACAGAAGCTTCATTTTCCATATGTAATGTAAGCCAGACGAAGTTTTCATGCGACGAACCATCATTCCCTGTCCGTTCCTAATCGACAAGAGTCAGTGGGTGAACGAAGTTTATTTGAAGGGGCCGCTGGCATGTGCTCATCTCCGTCCCGTATGGGAATTGGCTAAACTGTTTAGAGTTTTTTTATTTTGAGCGCCCGATTTTAAGTGAAATTTTAAACTCTTGTTTTTTGTGGATTTTATTTTAAGGCCTTACGGCCAGTGTTTAATTTTAGATTTCACTTTTCCCACTATGTTGAACTTAAGAAAGTGGATCCACTTCAGTCTGTGGCAGTGACTTCGTTCTTGCAGCCAGTAATGTATCTCCCTCCTCAGAGAGCACAGCTACTCCTTAGCGCAGGGGTGGCCAAGAACAGGGCGCGCGAGCAGAGAGAGCACTGCGGCGCGTGCCACAGCGGTCAGCTTAGCTAGCAGCACACTTCCCCGACCACCACGGCGCGCTGTCAGAGCGCGTGGAAGGGAACATGGGGAAACTACGAACGCGCGAATCGCATTTACATGGCAATGCAATCGCACTGCATGCGACTTGGTTTTATATTTCACATTTCTCAACTATGTAAAAAAAAAAACAGTGTTATTTAATTACTTATAGCGCGCTGGCTATATAACATAATATTTCACCTGTTGCAAACTGTTTGCATATGGACAGACGCAATGTTACAGATTTTTGCGCTCAGACTGACAGTAATCATGACTTATTTAGTTTCATAATTGAAAAACACACTTTTACACTCACATGTTGGTCAAAATATTGAAGCTCCACCTCAAGAAAGCAACGTAGGCGTCCAAGAGAGTTTTAGCATTAAAGGGATTTGTCTTTAAAACTGGAATTACCTTGCAGCTCTATCAGTTACATCTTCCACGTGCACAGGCCGGCTTTAGACTGAAACGGTCTCGAAAAGAGATGTAAGATTGATTGGCAGTGTCCTCAAAACGCTTAGGAATCTATTCTTGTAATTCTTTCAACGCCATACTGTATTTTTCAAACTTCACTTTTTCTGTAGCTGCATTTATCTAAGGGAACTCGACTGTGTTTGTCAAAATGTGTCCCTTCTACAACGCGATTTTCTTTTTGAATGCATCACCATTAAATCAGAAGTAAGATGTTTCTCACCTAGCAATGTTTTACTGTTGGCATTGTGCAGTCAAGTCCACTTAAGGAAAGGTGTGCAGTCCATTTCGGATGTTCAAATTTTCGTTCGTACACTCCTTTTTCCTTCATGAAATAAACAACAGGGAGTCTGAAACTGAAAAATCGTACCAGTTATGTCTCTTGACTTAACAAACGTACCGTAACGGGAGACTCACCTCTAGCATTACTTTTGCTCTACAGTAGTCGTCGATACCAGTATTATTTTTCGAATTTTTGACAGCTCAGTATTATCTCAGTTGGTTTTCTGAAAACTTTCATATAATTTTATAGACAGTTCGTTATATTTCAAGCTAAAACTTATGAAAATGAATTACTTTATAAAATATTTTAGTCTCGTTGTTATAATTGATATGTACTAGTCCTGAATGTACAGTTAAAATTATTTTTTTGAAACATTTCAAATTACAAACTATTGGCACATGTAGAATTCTCATCCCTGCCTTCTGTCATTCCCATTCAGTTTTGAAGGTTTGTAACGATGGATCTCTAGAGTGTCTCTCTTTGAGCAAACAGCCACGGACCTGTGAACGTCCTTCATACCACGAATGGTAACTAGCGCTGACACCACAATTTTCCCGAACTGAAGAAACTTGTTCCGACCAAAAAATGCCGTACCGTAACATTAAATGAACTGTCGTGCTGTTCCGGGTACTTCCGAGAAGGACCGGACAAAGCCGAAAGAGGCCGAGCACAGCCTGCACGCACGAAATTTGGCTCACCGCGGCCGGCTTTGCTTCAGCGCAATAAGTGGAATAGTCTATATAAGACTTAAATGGTACTTACATTTGTTATATGTGAAACTGTACTAAGAGAAATTCGACATGGTCAGCTGGGTAAATAACCTCTGATTCTGCGTTACTCCCGTGTTTATACCCGCTCTGTGTTTGATATCTTTCAGAACTGGGCCAAAAGCTTTAGTTTTTTTTGTTACCCTTCCACTGTTTAAGAGAGCGTTCGCTCTACATGATGTTGTTGTCAACTTACTCTCGCTTGCCTTATTGTCGTCATTGTGTGGAGCCCTATATCTAAGCATAGGGTCTGTTGTTCCGGCAGGGGGCTTGTTCCCCGATCTGATGCCGAGCTGGTCAACTGTAGTTTATTAATATTTAATGTATTTAAACTTTTGAAATCCTTTTAAAATTGTGAGGTATGTCTACATTGTTTAACATCTGGTATTTGGTGTTTAATAATTTTTCTTGAAACTGACCAATATTTTTTTCTTTTTTAAGTGAAAAAAAAGCAACGAATAAATTTTACGTAATCAGTATTCGAGGAAGACTGTTCAGCAATTCTGCTGTCTTTGTTTTATAAAATACAGTGTGGTCCACTGATCGTGACCGGGCCAAATATCTCACGAAATAAGCGTCAAACGAAAAAACTACAAAGAACGAAACTCGTCTAGCTTGAAGGGAGAAACCAGATGGCGCTATGGTTGGTCCGCTAGATGGCGCTGCCATAGGTCAAACGGATATCAAGTCCGTTTTCTTAAAATAGGAACCCCCATTTTTATTACATATTCGTGTAGTACGTAAAGAAATATGAATATTTTAGTTGGACCACTTTTTTCGCTTTGTGATAGATGACGCTGTAATAGTCACAAACATATGGCTCACAATTTTAGACGAACAGTTGGTAACAGGTAAGTTTTTTAAATTAAAATACAGAACGTAGGTACGTTTCAACATTTCATTTCGGTTGTTCCAATGTGATACATGTAATTTGTGAACTTATGATTTCTGAGAACGCATTCTGTTACAGAGTGATTACCTGTAAATATCACATTAATGCAATAAATGCTGAAAATGATGTCCGTCAACATCAATGCATTTGGTAATATGAGTAACGACATTCCTCTCAACAGCGAGTAGTTCGCCTTCCGTAATGTTCGCACATGCATTGACAATGCGCTGACGCATGTTGTCAGGCGTTGTCGGTGAATCACGATAGCAAATATCCTTCAACTTTCCCCACAGAAAGAAATCCCTGGACGTCAGATACGGTGAACGTGCGGGCCATGGTATGGTGCTTCGACGACCAATCCACCTGTCATGAAATATGCTATTCAATACCGCTTCAACCGCACGCGAGCTGTGTGCCGGATATCCATCATGTTGGAAGTACATCGCCATTCTGTAATGCAGTGAAACATCTTGTAGTAACATCAGTAGAACATTACGTAGGAAATCAGCATACTTTGCACCATTTAGATTGCCATCGATAAAAAGGGGGCCAATTATCCTTCCTCCCATAATGCCGTACCATACATTAACCCACCAAGGTCGCTGATGTTCCACTTGTCGCAGCCATCGTGGATTTTTTGTTGCCCAATAGTGCACATAATGCCGGTTTACGTTACCGCTGTTGGTGAATGACGCTTCATCGCTAAATGGAATGCGTGCAAAAAGTCTGTCATCGTCCCGTAATTTCTCTTGTGCTCAGTGGCAGAACTGTACACGACTTTCAAAGTCGTCGCCATGCAGTCCCTGGTGCATAGAAATATGGTACGGGTGCAATCGATGTTGATGTAGCATTCTCAACACCGACGTTTTTGAGATACACGATTCTCGCGCAATTTGTCTGCTACTGACATGCGGATTAGCCGCGACAGCAGCTACAACACCTACTTGGACCTCATCATTTGTTTCAGGTCGTGGTCGACGTTTCACATGTGGCTGAACTCTTCCTGTTTCCTTAAATAACGTAACTATCCGGCACACGGTCCGGACCCTTGGATGATGTTGTCCAGGATACCGAGCAGCATACACAGGACACGCCCGTTGGGCATTTTGATCACAATAGCCACACATCATCACAATATCGACCTTTACCGCAATCGGTAAATGGTCCGTTTTAACACGTGTAATGTATCACGAAACAAATACCGTCCGCACTGGCGGAATGTTATTTTTTTTTTCCTTTATTGTGTTCCAATTCCCCATCGGGGCGGGCTGGCAGCAGCATAGGCGCTGCTCTTCAGCCGAAAGACAGAACAAAACAATAGAAGACATTGAAAAACAGCAAAGGAGAGAATAAGGTGAACATAGATATAAAAAAGGGGGAACAGCATGGAAGACAAAACAAAACAAAACGGGGTGACTGTAAAATGGAGATAACAAAAAAACTGTTTAAAAGTAGCACATATAAAAAGCCACACACGGCGACGGTTAAAAGAACACAAGGCACGGTATGACTGGAGCATAAAAGTAGCGACGGATGGCATAGCACATAACGTAACACTGACGGCGAACCTCAAGGCAGGTCACAATTAAAATCACATCTCTTGACGCACATGAGTAACAGCACTAAACACAACACTGATGTGGCACACTGATGATGAGCAAGACAGAGGATCTGCCAGGCGCTAGGAGATGAGGGAGACCTGAAGAAGGGAGGGAGTGGAAGAGATGGGGGAGGTGAGCAGGGGGCGCACGGGAGAGGGCCAGGTAGGGTGGGAAGGAGAGAGGCAGGTATGGGGTGCAGGGTCTCAGGGGAGGGGGGACGGAAGGAAATCCGCTCTGGGAGAAGAAGGAAAGAGGAAAGGGGGCCCTGGGGAGGGGGGGGAACAAGGCTAGGTTATAGTTGGAAGGAAGGGTAGATGTCACGGCGAAGTTCGTCATCCGGGAGGGGGAGGCGTTGGAAATTGCCCTGATGAAGGAGATGGAGGGTGTGGAGGTGGAGAGAGGGAGGGATACAGCGATAGAGGCGCGGCAACGGGCGGGGGGTGGAGAGGAAGGAGGAAACCAGAGGGTGGGGGGGATCAAGTCTGCGAACAATGTAAAGGATGCGGAGATGTTGGAGGAACAGGAGGAGGTGGGGGAAGGGGATCAGTTCATACAGGAGCCGTGTGGGGGAAGGAAGGCGGATACGGAAGGCAAGGCGGAGCGCATGGCGTTCAAAGACTTGGAGGGCCTTGTAAAAGCGGGTGGGGGCGGAAATCCAGGCAACGCTGGCATAACAGAGGATAGGACGGATGAGGGATTTGTAGGTGTGGAGGATGGTAGAAGGATGCAATCCCCAGGTCCGGCCAGACAGGAGTTTCAGAAGGCGGAGGCGGGAATGGGCTTTCTGCTGGATGGTCAGGAGATGAGGGGTCCAGGTGAGGTGTCGGTCAAGGGTGAGGCCAAGGTATTTCAGGGTGGGGGTGAGTTGGATAGGACGACCATAAAGGGTGAGGTAGAAATCATGGGCGGAATGTTACGTGATACCACGTACTTATACGTTTGTAACTATTACAACGCTATCTATCACAAAGCGAAAAAAGTGGTCCAACTGAAATATTCATTTTTCTTTACATACTACACAAATATGTTATAAAAATGGGGGTTCCTATTTAAAAAAACGCAATTGATATCCGTTTGACTTATGGCAGCGCCATCTAGTGGGCCAACCATAGCGCCATTTGGTTTCCCCCTTCAAGCTAGACTAGTTTTGTTCTTTGTAGTTTTTTCATTTGATGCTTATTTCGTGAGATATTTGGTCCGGTCACTATCAATGGACCACAGTGTATACGCTTTTACGACCGGAGATGTCACAATGAATAAAATACTGTGCCGTTGTCGAATGGATTTCACATTTATGCCCCATGTTTCGTCCCGATCTACAAAGAACATTTTCAAGCGGATCTTAGCTTCTATGAGTGTCAGGTTCACACCCTGGCTCGCTGCCGACTGTAGCAAAATTTCCCTTCCGCGTGCTTCCACGCAGTGGCGTAACGTCACATGGTTTGAATACCCGAACGAAACTGGCCGTTGTCGACGGCCGTCGTCCGCTGTCGCTATCGTCCGACTGTGGAAGACTGGTACTCATCTTCTTCGGGGATGGAATCCAAATGTTACTCAGTTTCACGTCCTCCCTCTTCCTCTTGAAATTCCTGGACTGTTTCAGTCTCTATGGCCTCTCCGTATAGCCTTCCATGGTAGCCGCTTGTGACTGCCAGTATTTGAGACCTATCAAAATAAATGTGGTGGTCTCCTGGCTGCGAAGCATGTTCCACAACAACTGGTTTGTCTATGTCCCCTCTTCTGCAACTGCCCTTGTGGCTGCTAGTGGTTTTTTGACAGTTCTTTTTGTAGTACCCACGTGCACCTCCCCAAAACTACACGGAATATTTTAAATTCCTGCTTTTTCCAGCGGTTGGGGGGCGACTTTAGGTGATCTTGTATCCGTCCTCAATGAAAGGCGTTTGTGCCTCGTTATGATTTCTGCAAGTTTGTCTGTACACTCTTCTTACTTTAACGGACGAATAACCGTTCTTGAACAAGGAACCCAGGGAAGTGTGGTAGGTCCGCTGTTGTTTTCTATCTACATAAATGATCTTTTGGATAGGGTGGATAACAAATGTGCGGATGTTTGCTGACGATGCTGTGGTGTACGGGAAGGTGTCGTCGTTGAGTGACTGTAGGAGGACACAAGATGACTTGGACAGGATTTATGATTGGTGTAAGGAATGGCAGCTAACTCTAAATATAGATAAATGTAAATTAATGCAGATGAATAGGAAAAAGAATCCTGTAATGCTTGAATATTCCATTAGTAGTGTAGCGCTTGACACAGTCACGTCGATTAAATATTTGGGCGTAACATTGCAGAGCGATATGAAATGCGACAAGCATGTAATGGCAGTTGTGGCGAAGGCGGATGGTCGTCTTCGGTTCATTAGTAGAATTTTGGGAAGATGTGGTTGATCTGTAAAGGAGACCACTTATAAAACACTATAACCTATTCTTGAGTACTGCTCGAGCGTTTAGGATTCCTATCAGGTCGGACTGAGGGAGGACGTAGAAGCAATTCAGAGGCGGGCTGCTAGATTTGTTACTGGTAGGTTTGATAATCACGCGAGTGTTACGGGAATGCGTCAGGAAATCGGGTGGGAGTCTCTAGAGGAAAGGAGGCGTTCTTTTCGTGAATCGCTACTGAGGAAATTTAGAGAACCAGCATTTGAGCCTGACTGCAGTACAATTTTGCTGCCGCCAACTTATATTTCGCGGAAAGACCACAAAGATAATATAAGAGAGATTAGGGCTCGCACATAGGCATATAGGCAGTCATTTTTCCCTCGTTCTGTTTGGGAGTGGAACAGGGAGAGAAGATGCTAATTGTGGTACGAGGTACCCTCCGCCACGCACCGTATGGTGGATTGCGGAGTATGTATGTAGATGGAGATGTAGATCCACTGGTCAACATCGCGGTGATCTAGAAACCCACACGAAATATACAAGATCGCCAAATCTGCCAAAGGATGCTCGGAAACTGCTGGAAAAAAGCAGGAATTTATAGGATTCCTTGTAGTTGTGGGGAGGTGTACCTGGGTACTACTAAAAGAAGGGTCAAAAAACTACTTGAACATGTGAAAAATTTGCAGAAGAGGGGAGATTGACAGATCAGCTGTTACGGGAAATGCTTTGTAGCCAGAAGACCACCACATTCGTTTTGATAGGCCTCAAATACTGGCAGCTACAAGCGGACACCATGAAGCGGTTACAGAGAGCCCATAGAGACTGAAAACACCTCAGTAATTTCAGTAGGAAGGAGGAGGGCGTGAAATTGAATGACATCTGGATTCCGGTGCTGAGGAAGATGTGTACCAGTCTTCCACCATGGGGTGATAGCAACCGCGGACGACGGTAATCGACAACGACCAGTTGCGGTCGCGTATTTAAAAGATGCGACGGCGCGCCACTGCGCGGAAGCAAGCGTAAATGGAATTTTGCTACAGTCACTAGCGAGCCAGAGTGTGAAGCTACGATCCCCCTTGAAATTTTCCTCCATAGAAGGGAACAAAACGTTGAGTTTAAATGTGAAATCCATTCGACCACCACACAATAGCCGGGAACATTTTGTTTACTGTGTATTTGTTTTACATTGCACGTGGAAGAACGGAACACAAAATTCACAAATGAACCAGGCTGTATAGTACAACTGCACACTCACGTAAAAATCACCTTCTAGCCCGGGAAGGCGACTCTATTACACAGAGGATTGGTTTCCGTCCCCAGCCCTGCCGAAACCTTTCTCCCCACGTTTTGCAGGCCCGCTCTTTCCATCGACTGCGGATAAGAGACCCTTGCCCCTTCTCTCGCCGACCTTCCGTCCCGTCAAGTTGCCGGAGACGGCTAAGACGGCTGAAATTGATTTTCGTCCTCAAAGACTTAAATTGTCCGCTCTATTCTATTCCAGCCAATCACATTGTAGACGATATGCGACCGCTTGTGGGTGCATAAGGCGTGCGTCATGTTTCAAGAGGCACTGGCTGGTGAGACAGATTGTATAACAGACCGCTCGGCTTCAAAGCCAAATTCCGAACTCTGAATCTCACCATTTCAGTTTTAGCTAAGTACACACTGAGAAACACTGTAATTATGTGCAATAGAAACGTTGACACATCTTATTCGGAAGATTATTCATTGGTGAACAGAAAAAAGGTAACACCACCTTACCAATATGTTTCATTCAAAAAGATGCCTCATTGTTCAGTGATTGATCACTTTAAAGCATAAGAAGATAACAGTTTGGTTCTCTGGCAGGAACGGCAGTAATTTAGGTGATCTTCTTTCACTGAAGGACTGAAGGGGTAGTTAGCAATTCAATTTTACTAATTAGAGTGATATGTGATAACATGAAAACTATCGCTGGTGGAAAGTTATGAATAGGCAGTTTGTCCTAAATTGCAGTGGCTGACAAAATCCTCACTCGAGCAGTTTTCTGGGGAGATTCTGAGCTCAGATCCTGAGGAGGAATCAGTCGAATAAAAAATATACACTCCTGGAAATTGAAATAAGAACATCGTGAATTCATTGTCCCAGGAAGGGGAAACTTTATTGACACATTCCTGGGGTCAGATACATCACATGATCACACTGACAGAACCACAGGCACACAGACACAGGCAACAGAGCATGCACAATGTCGGCACTAGTACAGTGTATATCCACCTTTCGCAGCAATGCAGGCTGCTATTCTCCCATGGAGACGATCGTAGAGATGCTGGATGTAGTCCTGTGTAACGGCTTGCCATGCCATTTCCACCTGGCGCCTCAGTTGGACCAGCGTTCGTACTGGACGTGCAGACCGCGTGAGACGACGCTTCATCCAGTCCCAAACATGCTCAATGGGGGACAGATCCGGAGATCTTGCTGGCCAGGGTAGTTGACTTACACCTTCTAGAGCACGTTGGGTGGCACGGGATACATGCGGACGTGCATTGTCCTGTTGGAACAGCAAGTTCCCTTGCCGGTCTAGGAATGGTAGAACGATGGGTTCGATGACGGTTTGGATGTACCGTGCACTATTCAGTGTCCCCTCGACGATCACCAGTGGTGTACGGCCAGTGTAGGAGATCGCTCCCCACACCATGATGCCGGGTGTTGGCCCTGTGTGCCTCGGTCGTATGCAGTCCTGATTGTGGCGCTCACCTGCACGGCGCCAAACACGCATACGACCATCATTGGCACCAAGGCAGAAGCGACTCTCATCGCTGAAGACGACACGTCTCCATTCGTCCCTCCATTCACGCCTGTCGCGACACCACTGGAGGCGGGCTGCACGATGTTGGGGCGTGAGCGGAAGACGGCCTAACGGTGTGCGGGACCGTAGCCCAGCTTCATGGAGACGGTTGCGAATGGTCCTCGCCGATACCCCAGGAGCAACAGTGTCCCTAATTTGCTGGGAAGTGGCGGTGCGGTCCCCTACGGCACTGCGTAGGATCCTACGGTCTTGGCGTGCATCCGTGCGTCGCTGCGGTCCGGTCCCAGGTCGACGGGCACGTGCACCTTCCGCCGACCACTGGCGACAACATCGATGTACTGTGGAGACCTCACGCCCCACGTGTTGAGCAATTCAGCGGTACGTCCACCCGGCCTCCCGCATGCCCACAATACGCCCTCGCTCAAAGTCCGTCAACTGCGCATACGGTTCACGTCCACGCTGTCGCGGCATGCTACCAGTGTTAAAGACTGCGATGGAGCACCGTATGGCACGGCAAACTGGCTGACACTGACGGCGGCGGTGCACAAATGCCGCGGTTCCTGGTGTGTCCGCTGTGCCGTGCGTGTGATCATTGCTTGTACAGCCCTCTCGCAGTGTCCGGAGCAAGTATGGTGGGTCTGACACACCGGTGTCAATGTGTTCTTTTTTCCATTTCCAGGAGTGTATATCTTAACTTTTTCGAAACTTGCTTATCTTCTTATTATTATACCTCGGTAATAATAAGAAAGTGATGCAGCAGTAATGTAATTATGATAGCTGTCCTGTGAACAACCACCTAGTTCTTACGGGTATGCGTTTTAGAGCCCACGTTTACTGGCCATTGTTACCAGACATTTTTTTGTTGTTGTTTTGGTTTTTACTACCTCCTCCCAAAATGTGGAAAACAAAGAGCTTGCAGTAGAAGAGGTCCACTATCGGTGATGCAACGGTTTTCGCTTATCACTCTCGACACGGTTGTTTCTGTACCAGGGCCCCTTACCTAAAACTGACACATTTATTCTCCATTATACCTAAGAGTTCGTAGCATCATCACGGAGTCACCCTGTATATGATTTATCCTAATAAATAACGAAAAATGACACAGGTGAACATACGCGATTACAGATGTAGGAACGTTCCAGTAAACATAGGTCCGCCAACGAACTTTGCGAGTTAACTGAGACTGTGTGGTTACAGTCCGCCACTGACCTTAGTAACAGTTAAATTCCTAGTTGGTAAAAATATATTTGAAATGTACAATTTTCGATTACGTCCCCATTTCACTGGCCCGCTTTCATCTTATTTCGCCATTTCCTTCTTTCCATTAAACCCAATTTCTTCTAGGTTCGCCGGCCAGTGTGGCCACGCCGTTAAAGGCGCTTCAGTCTGGAACCGCGCGACCGCTACGGTCGCAGGTTCGAATCCTGCCTCGGGCATGGATGTGTGTGATGTCCTTAGGTTAGTTAGGTTTAAGTAGTTCTAAGTTCTAGGGGACTGATGACCTCAGATGTTAAGTCCCATAGTGCTCAGAGCCATTTGAACCATCTTCTAGGTTCCTTCTAGAATCTCCAAATAACGTTTCCATCTTCTTGACTTATTTTCTGCTTTCATTACCTGATTACCTTTTTCATCGATAATCATTGTGCACTTTCTTCAGTGCTCCCTAAAGTGATCGTTTATAACTCAGTCTGAAGTGCCTGTTCCAGTTTTGTATCTTTTCATCCCTCATCGATTTTTCGTAAGTTTTTCTGCACTTGTGGCTAATTTCATTTCTGACTACTTTGTGTTTTAGCTGTTAAATTTCAACATTTTTGCATTTCGTTGTATCTCCGTATAAATCCTAGTACCTCATCTGTTATACAGGGCTGCCCCTTTTTTGCTTTTTCAATGCAATTCATTGTATGTCATGCACTGAACATCAATTCAGACGCACTCAAATTTTTTTTTTCCTTCTTCATTCCTGATTTCGAGACTTCATGCCATTTACACAATGGCCGGTGATGACGTATAGCGTGTGTGTTTTGTTCTGCCATTGTCATTGAAAAGAGCACTTGCCGGTTGTTATCGGCATCGGGAGCGTCACAGCCCGCCAGCCATTGTCCTCGCGCCGTCACGCCCCGGCACCCTCGCCGACCACTCAGCCGATTCCTCGGCCATGTTGGGTAATGCCGCCCTCGGGTACTTACCTGCTGTATTGTATGGTTGCGACCGCCCATAGGGTACGTTATCCGACGGAAGACCGCTCGTGGCTACGCGTTCCACGCAGTGGCTTCCGAGGAAGACAGTGAACAACTGCTCGCGTCAAGGCTAGCCGAATGTTAATCACTTAAGATTTTCCATCTTTGTTTCGGAGTCGCTTTGTTAATCTGTAATACTTTTGCAGATCGCTACTTGAGTGGGAGCACAGACGCATTTGCTTACTTTACGTACTTCCTTATTTTTCATACAAGCTGAGTACACGGTGTTGCCTCGCTCTATATTTGTTTCAATCCTATTAGCCCATGTCCTCCCTGCTCTCTCGCTCCACCTCTTCCCCCGCTCTTTCTATCCCTCTCCTCCAACCTCCTCTCCGTCCATCTTTTTCTCTCTCTCTGTCCACCTCCTTCTCGCCCCCCCTTCCCCCCAACAATTTGTCCATCTCCTCCTGCCCATCTCTTTGTCCATCTGCTACTCCCCCCCCCCCCCTCTCTCTCTCTCTCCCCATCTGTTCCTCCTCACTCTCTAATCAAGTTAATCAAATAGATGGAAAATATTCAAAGAAGAGCTATACGAGTCGTCATGGGTCCATCTGCTCCTACACACACCTACCTGCTCTGCCCATCTCCTGCTCCTCTGAGTCCATCTCCTCCTCTGCCTCTTTCTATCCCTCTCAACTGCCCCCCCCCCTCTCTCGGTCAATCTTATCCTCGCACCTCTCATCTTCTCCTTCCTTACTCTGTCCATTTCCTCTCCCCCATCCCTCTCTCTGTCTCCCCATCATATCAACGTCATCCTTCTCCCTCTCTGTCCATGTCTTCCTCCCCTTACTCTCTCCACGATATCACCCCCGCCTCAATAGGAGGTTCGTGGTTCTTGCCCAACAGTACTCCTTCCAAGATGTCAGTTACGATGGGTAGGGGGTGTAGCGCGCTTGCCCAATATGGCTCTGAGAACTATGCAACTTAACTTCTGAGGTCGTCCGCCCCCGGTAGCTGAGTGGTTAGCGCGACGGACTGTCAATCCTAAGGGCCCAGGTTCGATTCCCGGCTGGGTCGGAGATTTTCTCCGCTCAGGTGTGTGTTGTCCTAATCATCATCATTTCACCCTCATAGACGCGCAAGTCGCCGAAGTGGTGTCACCTCGAAAGACTTGCACCAGGCAGCGGTCTACCCAATGGGAGGTCCTCGTCACACGCCATCATCATCATCAGTCGCC
This sequence comes from Schistocerca cancellata, assembly GCF_023864275.1. Classification (NCBI taxonomy): domain Eukaryota; kingdom Metazoa; phylum Arthropoda; class Insecta; order Orthoptera; family Acrididae; genus Schistocerca; species Schistocerca cancellata. The sequence goes on along the minus strand of NC_064630.1, from coordinate 611,946,875 downwards.
TAGAACTTAGAACTAATTAAACCTAAAGAACCTAAGGACATCACACACATCGAACCCGCGACCGTAGCGGTCGCTCAGTTCCAGACTGTAGCACCTAGAACCGCATGGCCACTCCGGCCAGCCCATGCCCAATAATTCAGCTCTCAAACAAGTGTTTTCCTCTGAACTAACAGTGGACAGACATTGTGTGGCAGGTCATAGGAAACGGGTAAAGGATGTAGCTATGTTATCAAATGGTTCAAATGTCTCTGAGCACTATGTGTCTTAACTTCTGAGGTCATAAGTCCCCTAGAACTTAGAACTAATTAAACCTAACTAACCTAAGGACATCACACACAATCATGTCCGAGGCAGGATTTGAACCTGCGACCGTAGCGGTCGCTCGGTTCCAGACTGTAGCGCCTAGAACCGCACGGCCACTCTGGCCGGCGTAGCTATGTTGTCATCTGCGAGACTTCAGCCATCGACCGTCCATTAGGTGGCACATCTTTCCTAAGAAAGCAGTAGACGAACAGCAATTGGTAACAGGCAGCGCAGAAAAGAAGAGGAACTGATGAGATGAACCAGGGAGGGCAGAAGCTGCTCTACCTTGAACCACCTGCCACCATGAGGTAAACTGTGGTACTCCCTGGTCTATAGTCTCTTGTGGACTCACAGATGAATGGAATACAAACCTTCTCGACCATCAGTGTTTACTATGATGATTTTCACTTTCGGCACTTGTCCTTTCATATGGGTTTGCAACCTACAGAATCAGAATTCGAGCACTAGAAGCGACATGAAAAGTGTAAATAGGGTAATTTCTAGGTGCAAAATCTGCTGTTTGACAGGAGAATTTAAAAACAATCTATCTCTGCTTGTACACGATTGGTTTGCATCCAGAAACTTGAGAAGATACACTGATACCACAGAATTATGTTTCTGCCCGCATCACCGCAAAAAATAATGAGACAAGTTGGAAAATATATACTTTACTAAAAGCGTTCTAAGTACCATATCTGGAAAGTCACTGGTATCAGGAGCCAATGAGAAAGTTACAAGCTGATTCTTGTAAAGAAGAAACAGCAACCACCCAATGCCACTAAAGTTATTTATGGCGGCATGCTGGTAGAGGGCTCGAAATAGTAGTATGTAACACGGCCGTGTGTAGCGTAGCTATCTCGGTGCATGAGAATCCGAATGCTGTAATCGAGTTGCTAACCTTCCACGCACGGAATGCCATACTACACATGAGTGCTGTGGTATCTATAACAACCCGACGCCTTGGGTTCACTATCGTCGATCATCCTTCATACAGTTCCGACCGGGCACCATCCGATTTTCATCTGTTTCTAAAATCTGATGAATGCCTTCGAGGACTTCACTTTGATAATGATCAAACGGTACAAGCGGTAGTGAGATTGTGGTTCCATCAACATAGTCAAACATTCTCCAGTGACGTATCAAGAAACTGGTCTCTCCTTGGGAGAAATGTGTTCGTCGGTAAAGTGATTATGTTGCGAAATAAATATGTAGACGGGAAGAACAAAGATATAGAATGTGAATATGATCTGTTTGTTTTTCAACACGCCCTCGTACTTACACAAATACTAGTTTCGAAGTGACAGGTTCATTTTCAGGCAGTTTTTCACGTTGATGTAATATTTGTTTTGTTTAAATTAGTTGTTGGCTGTTCTTTCTCAACAACTAATGTAAACAATAATTGTAATATTAACGCGAATAACTGTCTGAAGATGAACCTGTCTTCATCTATAGCTATGTCTGTACTCTGTAAATCACTGTGAAGTTTCTTCCCGTTCCATTCACGTACTAAGTGCAGGAAGAATGACTGTTTAAACGTCTGTGTGCATGCTGTAACTATAGTAATTTTGTCCCCGTGATCTCTGTGTGAGCGATACATAAGGAGCTATGTTACATTCTTCCGGTCATCATTTAAAGTCGGTTCTTGAAACATTGTAAGTAGACTCGCTTCGAACAGTTTTCGCCTATCTTCAGGAGTCTGTCAGTTCAATTCCTTCAGGTTCCCTGTGACATTCTCCCACGAGCCAACAAACCTGTGATCATTTGTGGTGCCCTTCTCTGTATACGTTCAATATCACACGTTAGTCCTGTTTGGTACGCGTCCCACACTCTTGAGTGAGCAATATTCAACAATAGGATGCGTGAGTGTTTTGCAAGCAATCTCCTTTGCAGACTGATTGCACTTCCCCAGTACTCTACCAATAAGCCAAAGTCAACCACTCCTACCTACTACTGAGCCTATTTGATCTTTCGATTTCGTTCCCTACGAAGTGTTACATGCAGATATTTGTTCTAGTTGGCCGAAGCCAACTGTGCTTCATTGATATTATAGTCAGAGGTTGCTCCGTATTATAGTCATTCTGCGAAGTGCACTGTTTTACATTTCTGAACACTTAAAGCGAGTTGTCAGTCTCTGAATCACTTTGAAATCTTATCAAAATCTGACAGAATACTCAAGCAGCTTCTTTCAGAGAGTAGTTCATTATGGTAAACTGCATCATTTCCTTAGAGTCTGAGGTTACTATTTATATTGTCCGCTAGGTCACTAACATGCAACATGGACAGAAAGGGTTCCAACACACTTCCCTGTTGCACATTCGGAGTTATTTACACATCTGACGGCGACTCTCCATACAAGATAAAATGTTGTGTCCTCGCTACCACAAAATACTCAATCCAATCAGCAACTTTGCTTGATACCTCCAGTGGTCGAACTTTTGGCAGTAAACCTATATGTGTTACTGAGTCAAACTCTTTTTCGGAAAAGACGTACTGCGCCTTCCTGACTGTTTTGATCCAAAGATTTCAGTATGTCATGTGAGATAAGTGTGAGCTATTTTCGAAATCGGTGCTAGTTGGCATGGAGGACCTCATTCTGTTCTAGATACCTCATTATGTCTGAGTTCAGAATATGTTCCAAAATTGTACAAAAAACGGATGTCAAGAATATTGGAATGTAGTTTTGTCGATCATTTCTACGACCCTTCTTATTAATGGGTGTGACCTCCGCTTACTTCCAATTACAGGGGAATGAATTTTTTGTTCGAGGTATCTACAATAGGCACAGACAGAAGAGAGGCCAACTCAGCCACAACTTCAGTATGGAATCTGATAGCGGTCCCATCGGGCTCTGAAGCTTTTATCAATGTTAACCATTTCATCCCTTTCTCAACACAAATGACACTAAAACTTATTTCACTCATCTTTTCAGCGCTGTGAGGTTTAAGTTTGTGCAGTTCTCCTGGGTTTTCATTTGTAACGGCAAATTTGAAAACGGAGTTCAGCATTTCAGCTTTTGCTTTGCTACCCTCACTTTCAATGCCTAACTCATTTGCGAGTAATTGGACACTCTCCTTCGTGCCACGATAGCCTCTGCAAACGACCAGAATTTATTTGGCTTTTGTGAAAAATCATTTGACAGTATTCCGCTACGGTAGTCACTGAAGACTTAACGCATTGTTCTCTTGATAGGCAAACGCGTTTCATTCGTCATCCCTTACTATCTGCAGTCGTATGCTTTGTTTTGAACCAATTAGGCAGGAGTCTCCGTTTCCTTAGAAGTTTCTTTACAGTGACTGTACACTATGAAGGGTCCCTCACATAACGAAATGTTCCAGTTAATACACTACTGGCCATTAAAATTGCTACACCAAGAAGAAATGCCGATGATAAAAAAGTATTCATTGGACAAATATATTACACTAGAACTCACATGTGATTACATTTTCACGCAATTTGGGTGTATAGATCCTGAGAAATCAGTACCCAGAACAACCATCTCTGGCCGTAATAACGGCCTTGATACGCCTGGGCATTTAGTCAAACAGAGCTTGGATGGCGTGTACAGGTACAGCTGCCCATGCAGCTTCAACACGATACCACAGTTCATCAAGAGTAGTGACTGGCGTATTGTTACGAGCGAGTTGCTCGGCCACCATTGACCAGACGTTTTCAATTGGTGAGAGATCTGGAGAATGTGCTGGCCAGGGCAGCAGTCGAATATTTTCTATATACAGAAAGGCCCGTACGGGACCTACAACATGCGGTCGTGCATTATCCTGCTGTAATGTAGGGTTTCGCAGGGATCGAATGAAGGGTAGAGCCACGGGTCGTAACCCATCTGAAATGTAACGTCCACTATTCAAGGTGCCGTCAATATGAACAAGAGGTGACCGAGACGTGTAACCAATGGCACCCCATACCATCATGCCGGGTCATACGCCAGTATGGCGATGACGAATACACGCTTCCAATGTGCGTTCACCGCAATGTTGCCAAACACGGATGCGACCGTCATGATGCTGTAAACAAAACCTGGATTCATACCAAAAAAATGACATTTTGCCATTCTTGCACCCAGATTCATCCTTGAGTACACCACCGCAGGAGCTCCTGTCTGTGATTCAGTGTCAAGGGTAACCGCAGCCATGGTCTCCGAGCTAATAGTCCATGCTGCTGCAACGTCGTCGAACTGTTCGTGCAGATGGTTGTTGTCTTGCAAACGTCCCCATCTGTTGACTCAGGGATCGAGACGAGGCTGCACGATCCGCTACACCCATGCGGATAAGATGCCTGTCATCTCGACTGCTAGTGAAACGAGGCCGTTGGGATCCAGCACGGCGTTCCGTATTGCCCTCCTGAACCCACCGATACCATATTCTGCTAACCGTCATTGGATCTCGACCAACGCGAGCAGAAATGTCGCGATACGATAAACCGCAATCGTAATAGGCTACAAAAAAATGGTTCAAATGGCTCTGAGCACTATGGGACTTAACATCTATGGTCATCAGTCCCCTAGAACTCAGAACTACTTAAACCTAACTAACCTAAGGACAGCACACAACACCCAGTCATCACGAGGCAGAGAAAATCCCTGACGCCGCCGGGAATCGAACCCGGGAACCCGGGCGTGGGAAGCGAGAACGCTACCGCACGACCACGAGCTGCGGACGATAGGCTACAACAATCCGACCTTTATCAAAGTCGTAGACGTGATGGTACTCATTTCTCCTCCTTACACGAGGCATCACAACAACGTTCCACCAGGCAACGCCGGTCAGCTGCTGTTTGTGTACGAGAGATCGGTTGGAAAATTTCCTCATGTCAGCACGTTATAGGTGTCGCCACCGGCGCCAACCTTGTGTGAATGCTCTGAAAAGCTAATCATTTGCATATCATAGGGTCTTCTTCCTATCGGTTAAATTTCGTCTCTGTAGCACGTCATCTTCGTGGTGTAGCAATTTTAATGGCCAGTAGTGTACATTTTGAAACTCTCTGCGTTTCGACTGCGTCTCTTTCATGCAGAACAGAGTCGAAAAAGCACGCGCTGCAGCTGTCGTCGTACTGCAGTTGTCGAGGACAGCTGCCTTGTCCAGCACGCCGCCTGTACAGACGTGTAGTGGGCTGTGCCTGGCTAGCGCACAGAAGCTGCAGTAATCCCCTGCCGGGCGCAAGAGAACTGCCAGGCAGCCAGACCGCAGGCACGCCGGCTGCCGGCCGCTGTCCAGGCGACAGGTATACGTGGGGCCGAACTCGGCTAGCGGGATGCCAGTCGTGCCCCGCCACAGTGTGGGTGGGGGGAGAGGGCGTGCTCTGCCCTGTCGCAGGTCAGAGCTGTGCCGTCGCGACGCTGCGACACGAGGCGGCATTTAATGAGGCCGCCGTCACGGCGACAGCTGCGACTGCTGGCCGAGCAGCTAATTGGGACCTCAAGGACCGACCCCCCGCAAACACGTTCGGCCGGGCCGGCCCGCTGCTAATCTGTCGTCGCTCGAAATAGGCTCCCTCTAACAAGGTCTTATTGCCGGTGGCCGCTGGCCTTGCCCTTGGACGTTGCCGGGGGTGGCTTCGTAATAGCCTCGCACATACTTGGATTTCTCACTCAAATTTTTCCAGTTCTGCTGGGAGCCTATTTGATTTTTTCAACCTCTTAATTTAAGAGTAGCTAAAATGGTTCAAATGGCTCTGAGCACTACGGGACGTAACTTCATCTACACCTATATCTACATACATACTCCACAATCTACCATACGGTGCGTGGCGGAGGATACCTCGTACCACAACTAGCATCTTCTCTCCCACTCCCAAACAGAACGAGGGAAAAATGACTGCCTATTTGCCTCTGTACGAGCCCTGATCTCTCTTATCTTATCTTTGTGGTCTTTCCGCGAAATGTACGTTGGCGGCAGCAAAATTGTACTGCAGTCAGCCTCAAATGCTGGTTCCCTAAATTTCCTCAGTGGCGATTCACGAAAAGAACGCCTCATTTTCTCTAGAGACTCCCACCCGAGTTCCTGAAGCATTTCCGTAACACTCGCGTGATCATCAAACCTACCAGTAACAAATCTAGCAGCCCGCCTCTGAATTGCTTCTTTGTCCTCCCTCAATCCGACCTGATAGGGACCCCAACGCTCGAGCAGTACTCAAGAATAGGTCGTATTAGTGTTTTATAAGCGGTCTCCTTTACAGATGAACCACATCTTCCCAAAATTCTACCAGTGAACCGAAGACGACTATCCGCCTTCCCCACAACTGCCATTACATGCTTGTCCCACTGCATATCGCTCTGCAATGTTACGCCCAAATATTTAATCGACGTGACTGTGTCAAGCGCTACACTACTAATGGAGTATTCAAAATTACGGGATTCTTTTTCCTATTCATCTGCATTAATTTACATTTATATATGTTTACAGTTAGCTGCCACTATTTACACCAATCACAACTTCTGAGGTCATCAGTCCCCTAGAACTTAGAACTACTTAAACCTGACTAACCTAAGGACATCACACACATTCATTCCCGAGGCAGGATTCGAACCTGCGACCGTAGCGGTCGCGCGGTTCCAGACTGAAGCGCCTAGAACTGCTCGGCCACACCGGCGGGCAAGAGGTTTTCGCTGAACTGTTTTCGTAAGGCTTTCATGTAAGAAAAGGCTTAAATATTTTCAAGAATTTTAGCTTATTCTTAAATTCATATTTCTTTGAGCTATGAATCGATGTAAGTTGGTTTGAAAAGGTGAAGAGGGTTAATGTTAAATTTAATACAAGTTTCAACAAATGTTTTATGTAAACTAGGTGGCCCAAGCTGAAACAATCGTTCCACCCTTTTAATCCAGTACTCTTCAACAGCTTTCATTGGATAAAACCTGCAGTATCTTCTAAATCTGCCAATATTGTATCGCAAGATGCAATATACGTTCAGGGACGGTAGGGCTACAATTTCGGCTCATCTGTACAACGGCCCACACTATGTTCCTGAAATAACACTAAATATCAGTCTTTTCTGTACTATGAAAATTTTTGGGTGAGTGTAGAGAGTCGCCCCAAAATGTAACACCATAGCAGATAATTCATTGCAAGTAAGCAAACTAACCATGTCTTCGTGCGTAAGTGTCAGACGGTGGTCATTCTTATTGTGAAGCTACGCAGCACTCAGCTTATGCAGATGATCTTGAACGTGATTTTCAAAGAAACACTTATATCTACCCTTATTCCTAAGATTTTAAAGTTGTTGACTTCACTGACTGGCCATATTGGCATAATGGAAACGACAACTTCTTTCACAGAACAGATTATTTATAAGGAATTTTAGAATGATTCTGTTGTTTGAGTTTCGTTCTAATGAGTAAATGGAAGAACGGCCACAGGAACCATCGAAAGTTGTTAATGAACAGTGAAATGGTCAGATTAATGTACCTCTGTTGACAGACAATTTTCTTAACAATGTAATGGACTTTCTCATATTGTACTTGATTATTAACGAAAAATGTAGAAGGTAATAGATTTACGTCTATGTGACTTATGCTCTAACTAGTAGCATTTATGTATTTAACGCCAAATAAAATCTTTTGATCTCGATGTTGAGTTAATTACTCACTTTTAGGCGGCTGCTTGACCGAAAATAGTTCTCCGTGTAGAGGCACACTGCCTGCCCAAGAAAGTAAAGCTCGAAAAATGGGATGAGGAAACGAAAGGAGACTTCACGATTTGAAAGGGTGCGTGTTGTCACTTCAGTGATAACAATACCGAGACATATTTACAAAAAACTTGGCAATATGAGCCCACTCATCAGTATGGAGTTGCCCACCGTCTGGCATGGATACATGCACTGATTCGCTTCCGAAGGTTGTCATAAAATCGTTCTAAGGTCTCGTGAGGCTATCTGGCCCACAGCTGTCGTATGTATTCCTTCATATCTTGGATATTGGCACTGAGACGGATTTGAAATCCGAGCTGGTCCCACACATCTTCTATCGGGACAGATACTGCGAGCAGAGTACCTCAACATGACAGAGATGTTTCACAGATAATTGACTGATCATTCATACAAGACAATACAAGCGTTGACATACAGGAGTTAAAACTTTTAAAATAGAAAAATGAACGAAAAGTACAGTAGTCTGCGATAGCTGTATTAATCGAAATCGATTAGAGGCTCACACAATCGGTTTCCCAACTTTTAAATTGTATTTTCTCATGTATATAATGCTACGTCGTATGGCGTAGGGAGTTAGCTCTGTCGGTAGAGCACTCGCCCGTGGGAGGCAAAGGTCCCGAATTCGAGTCTCGGTCCGGCACACAGTTTTAATCTTGCCAGGAAGTTTCATATCAACGCAAATTCCGCTGCAGAGCGAAAATCTCATTCTGGAAAGTTCTCAGCCTATGTCAATAGGTAAAACAATCATCAATGATGCATGTCCAATCTGTGTTAGAAGCATGATGAAGTGTCATTCAAGTGGCCTACTAACGTAGGTTCCTTTGAGCCTATGTCGAGCAATGGACGATACCCGTCGTAAGTGTAATTGGACTTTTTATTCAGTATTCTATTTCAAAAGTTTAACGCCTTTATGTAAACACCTGTATTATTCTGTATGAATGGTCAGTCATTCATATATAATTACTGCAACTGTGCCTGCCCTACTTTTAAAATTATCTAATCAGTTCACAGAGACGCACGCCACATAAAGACGAACTTGTCCTATTGAAAAATGGCACCACAACGCTGTCACTTGAGAGGTAACACATATTGACGCGGATACCCGTGACGTACCCTTTTCCCTGACAATTCCCTCAATCACTGCCATCTGTGCCCAAAAGCCATATTCGATGGCTTCCCACACCATGACGTCAGGTGGCACCGCTTTCCGTCTCCAAAACATTGGAATAATGGGACTTGCCGCAGGCCGCCGACATAATCGCCGACGAGGGTTATCCAGGGCAGTGCAAAACCGTGATCCATGGCTGAATACAGTACGACACTGTTCATCAGTATCCATGCTTCCCAGTCACGCCGCAACGCCAAAGGCAGCTGTTTATCGCGGTGTTAATAGAGGCCTCGCATCGGACGGCAATTCCGTAATCCATCTGTTGCTAGTCTGCGACTAGTAGCACGAGACGCCACAGAACGTTGCAGGGAGACCGCTACTTGTTCTCGGCTGGCAGACGCAGATGTGAAAGGGTTCGCAATGCACTCGGTGCACAAAGCTGCGGTCGTCCTTTCTGGTGGTCAGACGTAGTCAATATAACCTTGACCACGGGTATGCATGCTCTCATGTTCCCATGCAATCCAACATTGGGCCACTGTCACATCTGAATACCCCACAAATCTGATTATTGCACTATTCGACCAGCCAACAAATGAGCCTCCACGATGACTCCGTCTGGTGCCGATCACGCTGTCTCACACCAGTGAGCTGCATCCCTGTGACCCTCAAAGTGGTCACTCAGTCTGTGTTCAAACCCCTCATCTATCTTACCATGCATTGTAACAACACTAATGCACTCTTGCATTCTAGCGGTTTTTCTACCTGTCACAGAGAATGTCTTCTGCATCATTCATTATTTATTGTTGTCTGGCATTGTATTTACTAACGAAAAACAAAATGTAGGGCTGGATTTCTTAGATGGAGAATTATCGACAGTCGTAGATGTAATTTAAGCTACGCCCCCCCTTCCCCCCCCCCCCCCCCCCCCGCCATCCATGTAAGCGTTTTCGGACTACTGTTGCTCATAATGTATCTTAGTGACATGGAGACAACACTACTATTAACCTCTGATTTTTTGCAAATGATACAGTTATCGATAGTGATGCACTCCCTGGAAAAAAAAAATTCACAAAAACCCAGTCCCATCTTGATGATATTTCAAAGTTATCCAAATACTGGCAATTGGTTTCAAATGTTCAGAAATGTAAAACTGTCCACTTCATAAAGTTGTATTAATGTTGTATCCTAACAACATCTTTGAGCCCCAAATGGAACCAGTCAACTCTTGCATATACTTGGGTGCAATATTTTGTATGTCCATGAAATGGAATGATGACATAAGCTCACTAGTATGTGAGTCAGATGCCACACTTCGTTTCTTTAGGAAAATGCGGTCAGTCTGCAAATCAGATTGCTTGCAAAACGAGTGTTGCGACCCATGTTATAAAACTGCTCAGATGTGAGGGACCCATACTATAGAGGACTGACAGAAAACTGAAGATACACGGAAAGGGAGAGTGTCGCAGGAATGTTGAGACAACCCGAATTGGCAGACTATGAGAGAAAACAGTTATCCCGTGAAAGCCTAATTACATAGTTTCACGAACCAGAGATACGTGAAGGATCCAGAGATATTCAATTTATCGCTCCCATAGGGACCGTCGGGACAGGATTACACCAACGACAGAGCGCTTAAATGCTCAAGGATTTCAGTACGTCCCCTAAGGAGTATCATGAAGTCCTACTGACAACTTTCAATTCAGAACAAATTTTAACAACGTTTCTATGTCACTTGTTTCTTGCAAGTCGAATTCTTATCTTTTGAGGCAGTTGTTCTTTCGTAGAAAACTTTTTTCCTTTACGTCTGCCATCTATCTTTTTTCTGTAGTTAACACAGTTGCTCATTAAAGAATAGTTACATCTTTATCCTTTACGTCTGCAAACCTACATTTATTCTTCCTTACAGTGCATGTCGAGATTTCCTAGTACTGAATCTCAACTTCCTTACATTTATCACTTATCCATTTGCAGCTCCTCTCAATTTCAATCCTTAAAATGCTCAATTCTTATTTTATTGGTACCAGTCATGTATTTTTCTTTCATCAATAAGCAAGAGTATTCACACAGTTACCGATGGCTTTTATGATTGTGCTTACCTTGTAATAACAGTTTCTAATATTGCTGTAATTTTCTTCTTCGTTATTTTGCTTTCGTTTTATATTAAACACATAGATCTCTCTTCACTGCATCGGCAAATATTCACTTTCCTCCATGTTATACAACCACTTCGTCAAATACTCTTTTTTCTTCATTATTTTGATTCACAACCCAATCTTATATCCTCTCCTTTTAATCCTTCGCTAGCTTACATTCTCAACTAACTCTGTCTTCCAATCTTCATTTCAGCCACTTAGAACAACAAAATTTTCGTCATTTTCTCTATTTCCTCGGCTATTCTCTTAATTTTCTCAATCAACGCGTAATGTAATTCCGGAACTTGAACAGTGATGTCTGGTGTTAGCTTTAATTTTAGGCATGAGAAAACAACCTCTTTTATTACGAAAACTAACTTTGAGGTCCTGTTTGGAGACTAGCAGCCCAAGCCTTCCAACTTGAACAGAATTCATAGGTCAACACCATTTCCACAAGCGGCGTATAGGAATTCAGCTGTCCTGAACGTACATGAGTGTCACAGTGTCATGTCATTTCCCGCATACAGCCAGTAAATCAAATGCACGCAAGTTTGCACAAAGAAGTCTGTCTTCCTATTTTTCATTTGTCTTCTCATGAAGACTAACATAAAGAAAAATGAACCTGAGGGAATTACGAAGACGAAGGGAAAGGGAGTATTATTGTTTTTCTTATGATCATATTCTGTGACAGAAAGAAGTTAACTGTTTCAAAAAAAATTGTAAAGGATAGCAGCAGTCAGCTTAACTGCGATCTGTATGACTCATATTTCTGAACTTTATATTCCTAATCCTTTTATCGGTAGTCAATGTTTCATTCAACAGAAATTTTTATAGTTAATGACTTCAGCTAATATAATAAACATGACAAGATACATGTGTTGTCAACACTGTTATAGTTCATATGGGACTTTATTGACAGACGTTCATCGTATTACATGCTCTCAACATAATCGCACCGCATCCTGTTCACCTTCCCACACACAGATGGAAGGCGTCTTACACCGTCAGCGCATCCATCTCTGACGATGCTCTCAAGAACAGCATTACCGCACGTATGATGTCTTCTCTTGTGATGCAGCGAGCGCTAGAAAGAAGTTCCATCATTTTGACGAAAAAATCGTAATCGCACGGTCTCATATGGGGTGAATATGGTTGATCTCCAGCCCCACGTATGCAGGAACTCCTGCACGAGGGTCGCTGTGTGGCATCTTGCATCGTTGTTAAGTCCATCGGCGACCACATCCAGCAGAGGAAAGGAGCTAAATTGTCATTTTGTCCGTTGGGGGCGTCGTCCCGAATGGGACCGATCATGAATGACATCCCTGCCATACCGAAGCACTTTCACCCGTCTCGCTCCGGTACACTGTCATCACACTGTTGCATCACCACATGCCTCAGGCAGTCCCTGGAAACAGTGCAGTTCCCTCCGACCACGCACCACTTCGTTCTTGGTCCAAGCAAGTTGTTCACGCTTCTTAACATATTGTTACGGTGCTTGAACTGGTCTCCCGCACTTTCAGTCCGAACACACTGCAACTGACTCGCCGCCCACTGCATTACTACAACTGGCCTTCTGTTATGAGTTCAGACAGCGGACACGTCATTGGACGCAAGTCCTTCACATTACGGCAACGTTACTACTACTTTTCACCCAGCCCTCGTAAAACATCGAGAGCATCCAGTAATAAGTATCGATTTTTTTAAAAAATTGTCCTACTTTTATTATTTATAGTAGCATTTGTTTATCACATGTTAGGCTCAACACGAGCATCATTCACATCCCGACACTACTCCCACCTAATGGCTGTGGCATGAAAGACATTCCGGAATATCTGTGGTGTTACAACTGCAGCATCTTGTCTAATGCAGTCTTGGAACCCCGCCATTGAATTATAAAGTGTAAAAACACATCCCTTGATAAATCCCCAGACGAAGAGGTCCTTGGGTGTCAGGTCTGAAGAACGCACCACCAAGATCAAGGATTCTGAGTTCCTATCCATCTTCCAGAAAAATGGTGTTTTACTTGGTTGATGGTAAAAACGAAACAGCAAAGGATAGTATCAACAAAATGGAAGACAAATCGATCAACTGATACGTATGTTCTCACATACCACCATGCCTAGTGCTGTCATACTTAAAGCAGGCCAACATTTTTTTTTTATTTCGAGTATGATGTAACAATTCTGTAGAGGACAGTTGTATGAACCAATTAATGATCTTTTGCGTAAAATTTGGTAGTTCACTTCACAACTGACATATGAATAAACACATTAAATACATAGTAAATCGGCGTTTCTTGGAGTATTTTAAAGGTGATATGCAAATATACTCGGTGATTTTGTTTGATAAAAATAGGTTTTCAACTGCAATTTGGAAATTTGTGGTAGGTTCCTGTGCGACCAAACTGCTGAGGTCATCGTTCCCTAGGGTTGCATACTACTTAATCTAAGTATGTGGACTAAAACGGATTATATCTATAGGATAATGTGACGTTTCAGTTATTGTTTTATGTAAATCAGATCTGTTTCTGTAACTGAAGATAACTATTTTAGGTGTAATCTGGATATGCAAGAATGATAAAAAAAGCATTGAAAGTGCGACTAATGGATGTGTTCCTATCTTTCCTTATAACAACATTCAGTCGCTGTGAATAATGAATATGTATGGAAGCAAAGTTGATGATTACTTATAGAACCATCCTGGCTGTAACCAAAAGTATTCAGGAATCGCAGTAATCAGTGAGGAATATGTGATTTTCTCTTCCTGATTACCGACCAGTGTTCTTAGACCGTACGCGATAGTGTCCTTTTATAACGCCCTTCAAAAAATGTCTGCACAATATTTTCTCCGTTTTCAAGCCACATCAGTTCGAATAAAATTCTCGAGCTTTCGATGGCCATCTCCATCATCACCATCAGGAGTAAAATTACTGACTGCCGGGCACAGTTTCTCCGCATATATATGCACGAACGCAGCCTCTGATCCAATCAGAGGCCCGAAACGACGGGCGCGTGGAAGCTGATTGGGCAGCTCATAGCAGCTGCGGCCTACCACGGGACCAAGGCCCACGAGAAAGACAGGCCGCGGCGCGTACGTCACGAAAGTAGTCCTGCGCTCTCTCGCTCGCTCAAATCAGCAGACAAACTACGTTTTTTGCACCTGTTAACTCGTAACTAGTCGTGTCCGTTCAAACGAAAACTGGATCTTCTAATGGAATTCGCTTTTATGGAATCTTACTGTTATTACTACTATATTGATGGGAAGTCCATGGGCCTACTTATAATTCGTTAGGGCTGTACTGGCGTACAATAAAATAAAATCATGCTCAAATGATTATCAGTTGCATAAGGCACCACTTCCGGAATGTAATGAGTACTGTTAAGCAGTTTTTTTTTTTCCTTTATTGTCATTTTGAAAACTCATACGAGGTAGGCCGGCAGCGGAAAAACTACGCCGCTCTTCGGCCACAGATAATACTTTCAGTACAAGAGGAGATATCGGAAAAACGAAACAACATGATGGATAAGAAACATTAGACACCCAAAGTTAAAATACATGAAGTCGTTCACAGGTGCAGTGTCCAAACAAAAAACGTTCAGCACTCGGGCACTAACAGACGACAGAAATGACAGACGTGAACAAAGGAGCACAAACGACGAAACACTGAATCACAAACACGATGGCACACAGAAACACTGGCGACGATCTCCGGCACGCAAATGTTCATTGTACGTGTACGAGTCCGGGAACCTGCCAAAAGTGGAAAAGGTGGGGGGGAGGGAGAGGGGAGTGTGTAGATGCCAGTGGCAGAGGAGATGGGAGGGAGAGGAAAGAAGGTAGGGGGGTAGGGGAAGCCCGGCGGGAGGAGGGAGGGAGGAAGGGAGGAAGGGAGGAGGGAGAGAAGGGAGAGAGGGAGCCCTTGGGAATAAACACAGGGGGTGGAAGGGGAGGATCAAAGTTGGTAGGAGGGGTAGATGGGGGGGATGATGGCATCATCAGGGAGGGGGAGTTGGTGGAAGCCACCTTGCGCAAGGGTATGGAGAGTGGAGAGTTGGAGAGAAGGTGGGACGTGGGAATACAGGTGCGGCAGTGAACGGGGTTGGGATAGGATGGGAGAGACAAACGGGTGATGGGGATCAAGGTTACGGGCGACTCTCTCAACCATCACATCGATGGCACCATGTGTGGGAGGTTCGACAGTGACAGCAGAGGTGAAGGGTTTCCAGTCTCCCTTATTTATAGTCCATCTGGGTAGGTATCTCTGGATATGAGGCCCCAGGGGGCGTGGGGGATGGAAGGGGGGGGGGGTGGACAGGAAGATGGGGAAGTTGGTTGGATGGTTTAAAAGAAGGGGGCAGTGGACCCCCCTGCAGGGGCGGATAAATTGGGCTAAAGGTCTCATTGCACGATGGAAACGATGCACCATGTAAGGCACCCTTTCCCAGTTGGCTAGCTCTTAGGGAAAATTTGGAAAAATGGAAATGAAACCCTACAGGGAACCAGCGCTTGTTTCGCCTCAATTTTTAATTTCAGTAAACAGTTATACTGACAAAAGGTCACGAAAAACTGGTCCAATCGTAATATTACAATTATAAATCATTACTTTCTGATCGAAAAGTTAAACCTCTGTTGTGGCTGCGTTGGTCAGAATTATGCAACCGTGGTGGCTCTGCATATAACGTGCTCTGTAAAACGGTATTATAAATCAGAACATACCACTGTTTTCTATGTTGCAATGAATAAATGCCAGTTCAATCCGTTGTTCATATTAAACAGTTCAGCTACAATGCTGCGTCGCTCATCTTTGCAATCGTTTTCACACCAATGGCTGACCACAGCGTGAAACAGCAAAATATCAGAAGTGCATGGCCCATGTTACGATACATAAACGGAGTCTGACATAGCGCTCTTAGTGGCCTGGCAGTGAACATAGAATTCGGAAAATGTGGTGCGATAATCTGTAATCTTGCTTTGTGAAACACAACACTAGACGATAATATTTTTCATTTAAATTTTACTGACGGTCTGGTAGTCTGGCGGAGAGTGTATTTATTTGTAAAACCCAATATTGCAATATCGATCGTGTGGCTGTATCAAGAATAAATTACGTTTCTCATACAACCTGCTTCTGTGTATTTCACTCTCTGAATTGCATTTTAAATGTGTTGTTCGTATTCTGCTTAATTTTTGCTCTCATCCGTAATACTAGGTGGGGTAAATGTTTCCATATTTGGTTTTGTTTCAGAAGCTGGTTTCGAGGCATAGTATTCTCTGGATTCATGCTTACGAATCAGGGTGTGAACTGATCTACTTAAATTCATGTTAAGTATGTTGCTTTTGTTCTGCTCCGTTTCTATTTGCACCCGTTTCCCGTACATTCTCGCATTTAGTGGAGATCCCATAAATTTTAATTGATATCTGGTAAAATGTACAGTTCGTAGTATCTGTTAAAATCGTGCGGAAACATAAGCGTGACTATTGTCATTTGCAAGACAGTCACCAAAGCCACAAAGTACACTCATCCACATCTAGATCCTTACTCTGCAAGCCACTGTAAGATGCGTTGGACTTACTGGCAAGAAACAACACCATTCAAAACCAAATTACATATTCATTCGGTTACAAGGGGTAATGAAGTTGAATAGCAGTACTGTCAAAGTACTGCGAGAAAGTAGAGAAGTCGGGTGCACACAAATCTGAAGCAGAATAAAATCATTAATATTAATTAATTCGAGCAATTCACACATGGATTCGCAAGCAGTAAAAAATATAAATACAATTCCATAGAACATCATGAGACGAAAACCCAATATCACAAACGCGAGAAGATCTCAATCTCAGTACAAGGCACATATTTACAATGCAGTCCAAAGAGTGCAATACACACGAGAAGTCGTAAGCAGAAAAACAGTGTGTTGAAACCAGCTTCTGTTGACTACGAAACAGAAATAAACATAGGAGCCAGTAAGAAAGGGAAACGATGAACTGATAAACTTCTTGCGCTTCAAATGGTCTGGCAGAGAACCAATGTCGTGTTACTCGAAGTCCCTACATGAGTTTCACCTCCGTGGGCTGCAGACCGACTCTTAGTTTTGGTATTGGCGAGCTCGCTCCCCGCTCTCCTGTCTTTTTAGTCGTCGAGTTCGCATCCCAGGCATGGAGGGAAAGTGTCCCCCTTTTCCTGCCACTTACAATTCTAATTCGCAAAGCGTACGCCAACTATTTTACGAAGTAGTTTCATTTAAAAAATGGTTCAAATGGCTCTGAGCACTATGGGACTTAACTTCTGAGATCATCAGTCCCCGAGAACTTAGAACTACTTAAATCTAACTAACCTAAGGATATCACACAACACCCAGTCATCACACGGCAGAGAATAGTTTCATTAAATTGTTAAACAAAAGAACGTACATTTCATAGCAAAAATCAGTAAAAGTATAAAAACATGAAAATATACAAAATTAAGAAAAGAATCAACTATATTTGTTATGTGATATAAAGTGTTGGCAGTGTCACATTACAGATATATAGCATAGATGTTAAAGTTACACCAAATGTAACCACGGTTTGCTACCCTGAAAGTAAAGGAAGAAGAAAGGTGCTACATTTGCGTTGTTGGAAGATTATGAGAAAGCATACTTGTCTCAGATCGACCCTGAATGTCCAAAAAAAAAAAAACGAGAGAGAGAGAGAGAACATGTGATTAAACAGTAAGGTGACAAAATTCAAGGGATAGCGATAAGCACATAATTATACGGATGGCCCTAGTGCTGCGTACATAAGATACAAAAGGGCAGTGCATTGGCGAAGCTGTCAGTTTTAATCATGTGATTCACGTTGAAAAGTTTCCGACGTGGTTATGGCCGCACGACGGATATTAATAGATTTCTAACGCGGAGTGGTAGACTGAAGCAGACGCACGATAATTCAAATTTCCGAGATCCACAGTCTCAAGAATACACCAAATTTCAGGGATTATCCTTCACCACGGAAATCGCTGTGGCCGACAGCCTTCACTTAACTATCACTGTTCGTAGTTGTAACTGGATCCAGCAGTAATTTAACAACAGACGTGTATGTGGTACTTTTGAGAGCAATATTGCATCGCACTATCAGTAGCTTTTCACTCACTGCACATGAATATGAAATTGTTGGGTATGATATAGTGACGAATGACAATAGACTACGTCTTGTTTTTCCCACTCCAGTCTTTTCGCTAGTGGGCCTATCCACCACACACCCGCCAAGCCCATTTGTAATACAGTGAGGTGACAAAAGTCATGGGATAGCGCATGAAAATATGCAAACGACGGTAGTATTGTATACACAAGATATAAAATGGCAGTGCATTGGCGGAGCTGCCATTGTGCACAGGTGATTCATGTGAAAAATTTTCGGACCTGATTATGGCCTCACAACGGAATTCAACAAACTTTGATTGCAGAAAGGTAGCTGTAGCTACACGCAAGAGAGATTCCATTTTGGAAACCATCAGGGAGATTTTCCGAGATCTACAATGCAGCGAGTGTGTCGAAAATACCAAATTTCATGCTTTATCTCTCAGCACGTACAACACAACGGTCTACAGCCACCGAGACCAGTGACATTTAAGTAAGGTTGTAAGTGCTAACAGACAAGCAACACTATGTGAAATAACTGCAGAAATCAATGTGGAACGTACGACGAACGTATCAGTTAGGACAGTGTGGTGAAATCTGACGTTAATCGGCTACGGCAGCAGACGATCGACGTGAGTGCCTTTGTTAACACCACGACATCAGCTGCAGCGCCTCTCCTGGGCTCGTGATCATATCGCTTGGGTCCTAGATGCCAGCAGCTGTGGCCGAGCGGTTATAGGCACTTCAGTCCAGAACCGCGCGACCGCTACGCTCGCAGGTTCGAATCCTGCCTTGGACATGGATGTGTGTGATGTCCTTAGGTTAGTTAGGTTTAAGTAGTTCTATGTTCTAGGGGACTGATTATGTTGGTTGGTTCGTGGGATTGAAGGGACCAGACTGCTACAGTAATCAGTCAATTTTTCCAAAACCTCAAACAGCCACACAGAAGACAAACGGACAATGGAGACGACAACAGACGACACAGGACAAGAAAGACTCAGACAGAGACCACACAAAATGATTTAAAATCACACACAGTGTGACAGTGGTTGGCCGACCATAGAGACAAAAAAGGAAAAGCCAACCACCTAAAAACACACTAAAAAAATAGCCCAGTTTAAAATCGTAGGCCAAAGGCCAGGCTCAAAACAAAAAAATGACAAACACTTACATTAAGTGATAAAAGCCCCCTGCCCGAGTAAAACGTAAAACTAAACCCGCCATGGCAGTGTCCTCTGTTAAAAGGGCAGGGAGCGTATCAGGCAGCGCAATCGTCTGTCTGAGCACAGCTAAAAGGGGACAGACCAACAAAATGTGGGCCACTGTCAAAGCTGATCCGCAGCGACATAGAGGTGGGTCCTCACGGCGCAATAAGTGGCTGTGCGTCATCCGGGTGTGCCCAATGCGTAGCTGGTAGAGGACAACAGACTCCTTGCGAGAGAGCCACAAGGAGGAGCGCCACCCACCGGTAGCCTCCTTGATGGCCCGAAGTTTGTTTAGTGAAGGCAGGGTGCGCCATTCTTCACCCCAGGTGCGAAGTACCTTCTGCCGCAAAACTGCCCTGAGGTCACTCTCCGAAAGCCCAACTGATAAAGCTGGTACACCGACAGCCTGTTTGGCCAGCATGTCAACACATTCATTGGGGGGACTGATTACCTCAGATGTTAAGTCCCATACTGCTCAGAGTCATTTGAACAACTGGGATCCTAGATTATTGTAAAACCGTCGGCTGGTCAGATGAGTCCTTAATTCAGTGTTGGTAAGAGCTGATGGTAGGGTTCGAGTGTAGCGTAGACCCCACGAAGCCGGGGACTCAAGTTGTTGACAAGGTACTGGGCAAGGTGATGGTTACTCCATAATGGTATTGGATGTGTTTCCATGGAATGAACTGCGTCCTCTGGTCAAACTGAACCAGTCATTCACATGAAATGGTTAAGTTCGGCTACTTGGAGACCATTTGCGGCCATTCAAGGACTTGATTTTCCAAAATAACGATGGAATTTTTGTGGGTGACAATGTGCCATGTCACCAGGTCAGAGTTCTTCACGATTGGTTTGAAGGACATTCTGGACAACTTGAGGGCCCGACGTGAATCCCATCG
This sequence comes from Schistocerca cancellata, assembly GCF_023864275.1. NCBI lineage: Eukaryota > Metazoa > Arthropoda > Insecta > Orthoptera > Acrididae > Schistocerca > Schistocerca cancellata. The sequence goes on along the minus strand of NC_064630.1, from coordinate 611,926,454 downwards.
AATATTTATGGGATATAATCGAGAGCTTCGGTAGTGCACAAAAACCCTCCACTGACAACGCTTTTGTAATTATGGATGGCTAGAGAAGCTGCATGCCTCAATATATCTGCAGGGGATTTCCAACGACCTGTCGATTTCGTGATATGTCTAGCTCCTGCACTATGCTGGCCAAAAGGAGGTCCGATGCGATAATAACAGATATCTCATGTCTTCTGTCACTTCAATGTATACTGCACAACAGGTTTGTAACTAGAAAATGGAGTGAACCAAGAGCGGTCTTTTCAAAGAATGGTAACTTATCTCTCCCTGTTCGGCTTTAAAATAGTTATTGATTCTGTAAAATGGCAAAGTTCAGTTTCCATTTTCATTCAGGGACTAGAAAAATTCTGATCTCATCAGTAGTAGATAATCATGATCGTAGTTTGTGACAGTCGTAACGACACGAGCCACGAGAAGAGTTGTAATTGACAGCTGAGATGCCACGGACCACAGGGGTCGACGCCACCCACTAAGGGATGAAGGCCGCGGTCCTTAATTACACGACTCCGTAAACAGGCCGCTTTAATTAGGACCCCGAACGAGAATACGAGAACCAAAATAGCGGCTTCAAAGGGAACGCCCTGAGCCGCACGTAGCTGTCCCGCAAACAACAGCCCCATGCTAGACATTATGAAACTCGATGAACGACAGGCAGCGTCCATTAGCCAAGCCTTATTGGGTTCGAAACGATGGGAGCTTTGTTCTTCCGGGCAAACGAGAAATTTTAAATTGAAATGCAGCTGCAAATTTGACAGCTACGCATAAATTGAAATGTATGTGCCGATTTTATAAGAACTGTACTCATATCGACATTTGCTTTTTCGCAGCTGTTTTTGTTATTCCATTCAATAAAAAGCATTGCGTCCTGCCCTTGCTTCTCACGGTACGGGACTAAAAGTCCCACCGCCACACCTTCACCTGCCCATATTAGGCAAAATTTTCTGCCTGACTCATGTAGTACTCTCACCGTCAGAGGGTGGTACGGGACTACAAGTCCCACCGCCACACCTCCAAAGTGAATTGCAGTGACGCAGTCACTGCCCTGTGGAAATTTACTGCATCACCAACACAGACCGCAATAGACCGGTGATGCTGTATTAAAAAAAAAAAAAAAAAAAAAAAGCCCTTGCTTCTCGCCCATGTTAGGCAAAATTTTCTGCCTGACTCATGTAGTACTATCACCGTCAGAGGGTAGTACGGGACCACAAGTCCCACCGCCACACCTCCAAAGTGAATTGCAGTGACGCAGTCACTGCCCTGTGGAAATTTACTGCCTCACCAACACAGTTAGACCGCAATAGACCGGTGATGCTGTATTGTAACCTATCACCCCGGACTACAAGTCCAATTAAAAAAAAAAAAACCCTTGCTTCTTTTGACACTTTTGTTCATATTTTATTTTCTCACCACAAGCTTTCACTTTGAGTTTCAAACGCTTCTCACTACACCTGAGATTTGCACACATAGCTGTCAGTCTGCGGTTCCTGTATTCTAATTCTTCTGTACGTCTACAGAGTTCGATGATCTGCTTACTGTCAGTGTCACAGTCATCTGTCGCTGTTGACTGGTCTATTTTTCTTTTTTTCGGAGACACACTAGCCAGGTGTTCAATTGCATTTTTCATTGTCTTTCTTGCCTGCAACCTGTCTGCTCTATTCGGAGAAACCGAGAACTTATTGGTGTTATAAGTAGTTGCTTGTCCTTAGTAAGAGTCGCTTGCTGCGCTAGCCGCTGCCTCGCTTTGCTCCTACAGTGACGTCACTGCGCCAGCCAATCACAGCCGATTTAGCTTCTGGCCTAACCTCCCTTTTAAATAACCTTGGTCGCTATAAATTGTTACCTAGGTTCTCAAAATTAGTACACTTAACTATTGTTTATTAAAGAATCACCTCAAAATACAGTGAAAGTTGGTAGGCATATTTCTACATCTGAATTTATCACCAGTCGCACAAGAATGGCGATAGTAGCGCAACCATGAGGACGCAAAACAATACACGCGGTAACGGTCGTGAGACTTACGTGCCCTTGAGATTGAAAGTGGTGAGTTGATGTTAGTGAAGAATGCCTTTAAGGCACTGAGTTTGAATAAGGTCATCTAAAAGGGTTACGAGTAGCTAGATGTTCCTTCTGCGCTACTGCAGAAATACTTGGCGGGAATGTAGCCACTGTACATGATTGCTGGCAGCGGTGGTCACGAGAATGTACGGTCACTTTTGGCACTATCGAGACAGAAGACTATAGTGTTCGGCGTATGTATCTGGCGGGTCGTAGTACACCTGCAGCAGCAATCTGAGAAGCAGCTGGCAGCACAGTGACACAACGAATTCTTACAAATCGATTACTTCAAGGACAACTCCGAGCTAGACGTCCGGCAGTGTACATTCCACTGACCCAAATCACCGCCATTTGTGACTACTTCAGTGGCATCAAGCGAGAGGGCTGGGTGGAGGTCTGTTGTGCTGTGCAAGATTGTACGTTAGTCTCCTGATTCGACCTGTTATGTTGCCATTCTTGAATAACATTCCAGGGGATACTTCCAACAGGATAACTCTCACCCAGATATCGATTTTTTATCCGGACATGCTGTACAGTCAGCCACAACCGGCGTTAACTGTCCTTGTATTGACCGAACAAGTTCAACAGTCATGGAACTCCATCCCACAAACGGACATCCAGCGTATGTACAACACAATGCATGCATGTTTGCATGCTTGCTTGCAACATTCTGGCGGTCACATCGATTATCGGAAATGTAAATGCCGTGTGGCTAGGACCTCCGGCCGGGTAGACCGTCCGCCTGGTGCAAGTCTTTCGAGTTGACGCCCCTTTAGCGACTTGCGTGTCGATGGTGCTGAAATGATCATGATTAGGGCACTTTTTTCACTAGCTGCTTACTTTTTATGACCCACCGTCTAATTTCTTATGGTGGGTCGTATGTTGCCACTTAGCCGCTGTGACTGGGTACGATGTTCGTTGTGACTGAAAGTAACACCACCCCGTCTCCCGTCCCAACTCACACCGTTGCCCGTATCCCGCCACGAGGAGGCGGGCTCTATTTCTTTACATCCATTTTATATCTTTTTTTGTGCAGCATTAGAAAAACTTATAACTAATACAAAATCAAGGGAGATATTAACAAACAAAACGAAATTAAATATTTAGGAAGAAGGAAGGAAGAGAATTGAATAGAGAAGAGATCGACTGTGTAATATTGCCCGTCACCTGGTTGTGGGCGGCGGCCCGGGTCTTGGAATGACCTTCAAGACGCTGGCCATCGCTCACCATGCCTTTAAGATCTACCATCCTAAAAATTAACTTAACTAGAAGAGATTCTGCTACGTTAAAGCTAGAAACTAAGACAAAGACCTCCGTGTCCAGCCTGCTAAACTATTTACGATATACAATAGAGAGGTAACTGATTTTGTGCTTGGCTCAAAGTTGCTAGTGAAAGGGTACTTGTAGCAAAAGTAATAAAGGTAATGACGCTAACGGTTTGTGTTGAGCCTACCGAGTTTATTGATAAGGCAAATTGGTCTGTACGACTTGGAGTCTGATGGGTCTTTGCCTGGAACCTTTTTGATGATAACCGCCTTCGAGGTCTTCCATACTGCAGGCACACGGCCCAACCTTAATGCATCGTATAACAACACAACACCCAGTCCCTGAGCGGAGGAAATCTCCGACCCAGCCGGGAATCGAACCCGAGCCGTTAGGTATGACATTCCGTCGCGCTGACCACTCATCTACCGGGGGCGGACACACCGTTTATTAATTACCAGCATTTCACATTCGCGCTTACATTACACTGTGATCTTGCAATGTTAATCACTAAAATATGTTACTTAGACAAGTGTTTCTACGAAATTTCTTTACTCTACAATAATGATTTGTTTGGTGTTACAATTTTTTTCCGTCAGTGCATTATGTGTGAGTAGTATGTCCAATGAAACGAGAAATCCTATGCTAATGTGAATATTACTGTGTATCACGGTATAACTATATATGTAAGTGTGTGTGGCCACTTTTACCACGCGACAATTATATATTTTTATTTTTATAATTATATTTTATGATTTTGGTTGGGGGGGCTTTAAATATTGTGGGCTAGCATGAGACTTTTAACTAACTTAAACCGTGATAACACTCGTACGGACATCGGCTGCCTCGAAGTACGTATGATATAATATTTTTTAAACGCAACGCGCGACTCACCGTCTCCTAATAAATAGTTTGCGTGAGCGCTGCTATTTAGAAAAGAAAATATGCCTATTCTTAAGCAGACTGTAATTATTAATATGGGTCCCAGGGGCTACTGGTTATTTATGTACCAAACTACATACAGATTAACTGAGATATTGCGGAATGTAATGATTTTCAATATTTCTTGTTCATTATTTGCAAGGCAAAACTGGAGAGAATCTCATCTGCCATTAGGCAGCCAAAATGAAACATACTGAACTTATTCAGTGTTCTAAATATTAATAAACTAAATCTATTTTTCTCTGTTAACTCTGAGACCATTATAAGATCAAGGTAGAGAAACCTCTCACATGTACATTTAATATTATGACATGAAATTTTAATTAAATAACACAGTCAGCGTAATGGCCGACTAAATCGTGCTAGGGGAGATGAGCTCCCTGCACTACGAGGTTCCGTGAAAACTTTGTTAATTATAATTAATGGTTGCGATCATGAGAGGTGACAACTAAGTCAATAATACACACTTTCTAATAACAATTTTTACAATAATTTTCAAAATACACATAACACTTACGTTAATTATCAGACAGCACTAAAATGGCGGCCTACCTCTAGACGAAACAAAAAAGGAGAGTTTCAATAAAGCAATAGTCTCTGGTCATGTTCATTTTCATTGAACAGATAAAAAGAATGTTCTTTGATTTCTATATAACACCGCTGTTTGTGATTTTTGGTGGTATTATTTAACTTTTTTAATTTTTCCTATACATCGCGCACACGTACACAGTCTTGAAATAATTTATAATTCACAAGTCGCACAACAAAAACTTCCTTTCCCTTTCTCCAAATGTCCATTTATGTGACGTACCGTCATAGTGTCTTAAGTTCCTCCGTTCCTCATTACATCTCTATCGAATAAGGTGCTGCAGTACATCAGGCAAAGGGGAAGCATTTTACTGGCGCGGTGGTTGAATCCCCGACTGACGATGCGTATTTAGATATTTCCGTCGATTCCTTAAAATAGTTCAGGTGAATGACTCAATGATTCTTTTAAAAAATCTCCGGTTGAGATTCAGCCGCACTTTCAGAGTTCGAATTTTCGTTCCGTCTAATCCCGTCGTTGACGGGATGTTAAACCCTAACCTTCCTTCATTTTTACCTCTCTCGTAACTAGATGATTCATTCATTCGTTTAAGGACCTAATTTCCATATTTTGGCATATGTTTATCAAAACATTTCAGTAACTTTCTGGTCTCAGGTAAAGATTTCGTAGTTACTTTCATGATTGACCTCTTAGTTCCCTCGTTCTATTGAGATGTTGGATTCCTCTGTTGGATGTGGATGTCTTCCATTTCTTTTCTCTTGCTCAGAATCGGCTTTATTAACCATTTATATGAAGATTTGATAGAACTGATGTTAATTATATTTGAAATATAGCCCTGATGCATTCTTCATGCACTTCTTTGATTTGCATGTATGGAGACGATTAAAGTTGCACCGTTTCAACTTTTTCTCCAGGACGTCCGGTTCTCTAATTGTATCTTCTAGAGGCTTCATGCAATTTATGTTTGTTATGGTAGAGAGATGAAGCTTTGATGTGGCGTACCTTAAAAAAAAAGTACAAATACAAGTTTGTCATTCGATCAAATTCAGTACGTTACTGAATTTGTCATTCATATATTAAATTGTCCTCCGCTTATCTTAATAGTGGCAACATCATGAGGCTTAGCGTCATGTTAAGAAGCTACTATGGTGGCAGCACTGATGCCCTTCTGTAGGTGTGTCTGTGTTACTAATGGAAAACAGTTTCCCATAATGAAAAGTGATTTTTAAGCATGTTTTATATGTAAGTTCCTTCCTTTACGCCTCCTTCATCTTTTCATTTGAAGATTTCGTAATCTGAGATGTTATATTTATTTTGACCCTTAAAAATGCATCACGCGTGGTAGGCTCTAGTTAACTTTGCAGAAACAGACATAATGACTAAAAGGATACCGCAATCACTGGTTATACAATGTTACTTATAATCCGTCTTGATTGCAAAAATGTTTATTCACATGACCGGTTTCTGTTCCTATAGAACCATCTTCAACACACAGCAACCTTCACATACTGCGTCACATTCAAATGTGACGCAGCATGTGAAGGTTGCTGTGTGTGGACGGGTTACTCGTGTAAAAGAAATTGCAGATCCGAAGATGCTTCTAAAGGAACCGAAACTGGTCATGTGAATAAACATTTTTGCTATCAAGACGGATTACAAGTAACTAGTTAACATACTCGTGACATTTAGTGATTAAAAGCTACATTTTGCTGTTAATAATTTAATTAACATGTATTCCAGTTACATAAGTGCTCAGTTCATGGTTTAAGTGGAAATAATCAACTTCTTACGTCGTATCACACACCTTGAAGCTCTAACGTGTAGGTCTTATTTTTCAGGCTCACAAATAATGAGAACTCATTTACAGATATTAAGCGTGTTAAGTGATTTAGTTCTGTTTTTAAGTGTTTGTGTTTCTGTGCGTGGTAAGTCTACATGATGCAATGAGGTAATCAGAGAGGGAGTAGTATATTTACGTTGTGAGTTAGAGTTACATTGCGGTGACGCTATGAGTCTCTTCCGTGGAACTCAGGTTCTACAAAAAGGAAAAGAGAATTTCTGAACACGAAGCAAAGATTTGTGACTTTCACGCTGAATACGATTATGCGGAACTAGGTAGCTTGAAGAGGAAAAACGACAGTGGGATCTGCTTACTAGTGACAAATAATGAGCGAAAGAAAAATAGATTTCGGCTTCTTCAACTGCATTTGAGATTATAGTATCAATAAGTTCGACTTGTTACCTAGAGCAGGAGGGGAAAACTGTCATGCAGCCGTAGGTCACAGTAATGTGCAGCAGAAATGTACAAAAGAAGCTAAGTGTAGACCGTTGCAGAAGAGATTAGAAGAAACGAGTGTTGCTGCTAGGTAGTAGCTGCGGCAGGGTTGCAGGTCAGATGAAATGGGTCATATTAGGAAGAGGGTACCAGGTGACAGAGGACCCAGGAAATTAGTGTAAAGATTTTGACAAAGAGGATTACGTGATCATAGTAGGTGTAGCAAGGAACAGCCAGGCTAAAGACAGAAATTACGAGATTATGAGTGTCCTGGATGAAACTGGAGTACTTTTGAGGAGGTCCTCCAGCGTCATAATCATCCCTGGGTGACGCTGCTGTGAGCCATGTGAACGAAGAGTTGACCAGGCTCCTACTGACTGAAATGAAATCTTATGAGTGAAGTGCGTTTTACTACTGCTGCGAGATGGGGATGTACTAGACACAGCTTACATGTAGAACTAATATGGGAAAAGGAGGAGATATTACATTTATTTGCAGTGGACGCATAGGATAGGTTGTCCGAGGTTTTTGCCGAAAAATTGGGCCACTATCCCTGTGGTTACTCGTGTCAGAGGGGTACCTTCTTTAGGTTACAGTCAGGATGCAGGTTCACAGTGGTGAAAGAAGTTAAATTATCGGAAGACCCCCGCAAAATGCCTAAGAATGAACAGAATAGTAAGGTTAGCCTATTTCGTCACAGTATAAGAAGAATGAGTAACAAGACGAAAGGGTTTCGCATCTGGAAAACTTTGAGAGCTCTGAAATGATATAAAACCTGTGCCCATCTAAGCACCAGATCACCACGTGGTTAAGATGTTAAATATAAGAGATTACACCTGACCATGTTACTCATGTGCAACAAATGTGGGGAAAAAAGGAGATTTTACATATATTTGGAATGGGCGCAAGCATTAGAACATTAAAAAAAGGAGATTTTGTAGTGATAAGCAAGTGTGTGCTAGTGAGTCAGCAGTGAAAAATAGTTTCATTTTAACTGTATTTGGTGAACAGGGGATTCGTTTGCTCCCTCCAAATTTTTTCATTTCTTGCATTACTTTAGTCTCAAGAATGTTGTTTTGCTGTCTATTCGAGCATGAGTCAGTACTTCTGTTTCATTTCCTTTAAGAGTAGTAACTTCTACCTTTCCGTTTCCACGCCCTCAAAAATTTCTATATGGTGTAGATGTGTGGGTGAGTGTTTTCAAATATACCGCTGAAAGTCACAGAAGTTCCCATGCCTCCGAGGAAAGTGGTACCAATCTCCATCGATCTAGCCCATGGATATCCGGTAACATACCACACTGCAGATGGTGTAGATGTGTGGGTGAGTGTTTTCAAATATACCGCTGAAAGTCACAGAAGTTCCCATGCCTCCGAGGAAAGTGGTACCAATCTCCATCGATCTAGCCCATGGATATCCGGTAACATACCACACTGCAGACCCAACATTTTGGTCCGCTGAGTTAGCTAAGCCCAGATAACGGTGTACTGCCATTCCATGTAAACATAGACGCACCGTCTCCGCTGGCCATCCGACAGCGGCTTTTAAGGCACCCTTGTTGCAGCTGTCTAGCCGAAGTACTTATGTTCTTCTTCTGTTGCAAGCTCATACTGCCTTGTGCAGGCTACAGTGCCTATAGAAATCAAAGATTTATTTGATTACATCAGGTTAGCAGTTACTAAGGTGTTTAGTGAAGATCCCATTTTGTACATGATTAAAGCTGCATGTAACGCATGTTCTTGCACTTATGCTTTGTTCTCAGTTCGAATCAGATCAAATGGCTTCGGAGTAGTCGTTTTTCTTTAAGTTCAATGTTCCCCCCATGCCAAATTTCGATTAATCGCCTTCAGCGAACTGGCTACATTTATCCTAGTGCAGATTCAATTTGTTAACTGCGTCTTTATATTCAACGTCCGTTAGGCCAGACCAGTCATTTGTGTGGGACCAGTCCCGACGTAGCTTTGAATCAGTGATCTTTACTTAGGAATCCCTCCCACCTGAGAGAGCTAAATTCACTGAGCGTAATGAAAGTCTGTATCTACGGTAATAATTTTATGCTACAAATTTTATCGCAATTTTTTCTGCTTTTTTTTTGCGGTTTGGATCTGGTACTGTTACTCATCCCCAATTGCTCTCTGGGATCATAAGGTATTAAACTTACTTATCACAATGATATTGTTCGCCTGCGTCCATCAGAATAATGCTTTTTTCATCAGGTGTAATGGATATAAGTTCCTATGCCATCGGTAGTACAGAAACAGCTTGTAGTGACTTCCGTTGTCTCCTACCCTGTGGGGTATTTGTGGCAGTCCAGGATTATTCACATGTCAATAATTCCAGATGTAATATCCTAATCACTCCTCAAAGGTTTTTGCTAATGATTAGGTTAATGAAGTGCGTTAATGTTTTCTGTATGTCAGGGGCCATGTAGAATCAATGCCTGTTTTGCAATGTATCCATTGTCTTTTGTGTGATACTAGAGTTGTTGTTGTTGTGGTCTTCAGTCCTGAGACTGGTTTGATGCAGCTCTCCATGCTACTCTATCCTGTGCAAGATTCTTCATCTCCCAGTACCTACTGCAACCTACATCCTTCTGAATCTGCTTAGTGTATTGATCTCTTGGTCTCCCTCTACGATTTTTACCCTCCACGCTGCCCTCCAATGCTAAATTTGTGATCCCTCGATGCCTCAGAACATGTCCTACCAACCGATCCCTTCTTCTAGTCAAGTTGTGCCACAAACTTCTCTTCTCCCCAATCCTATTCAATACCTCCTCATTAGTTACGTGATCTACCCACCTTATCTTCAGCATTCTTCTGTAGCACCACATTTCGAAAGCTTCTATTCTCTTCTTGTCCAAACTAGTTATCGTCCATGTCTCACTTCCATACATGGCTACACTCCATACAAATACTTTCAGAAACGACTTCCTGACACCTAAATCTATATTCGATGTTAACAAATTTCTCTTCTTGAGAAACGCTTTCCTTGCCATTGCCAGTCTACATTTTATATCCTCTCTACTTCGACCATCATCGGTTATTTTACTCCCTAAATAGCAGAACTCCTTTACTACTTTAAGTGTCTCATTTCCTAATCTAATTCCCTCAGCATCACCCGACCTAATTTGACTACATTCCATTATCCTCGTTTTGCTTTTGTTGATGTTCATCTTATACCCTCCTTTCAAGACACTGTCCATTCCGTTCAACTGCTCTTCCAAGTCCTTTGCTGTCTCTGACAGAATTACAATGTCATCGGCGAACCTCAAAGTTTTTACTTCTTCCCCATGAATTTTAATACCTACTCCGAATTTTTCTTTTGTTTCCTTTACTGCTTGCTCAATATACAGATTGAATAACATCGGGGAGAGGCTACAACCCTGTCTCACTCCTTTCCCAACCACTGCTTCCCTTTCATGCCCCTCGACTCTTATAACTGCCATCTGGTTTCTGTACAAATTGTAAATAGCCTTTCGCTCCCTGTATTTTACCCCTGCCACCTTCAGAATTTGAAAGAGAGTATTCCAGTCAACATTGTCAAAAGCTTTCTCTAAGTCTACAAATGCTAGAAATGTAGGTTTGCCTTTTCTTAATCTTTCTTCCAATATAAGTCGTAAGGTCAGTATTGCCTCACGTGTTCCAACATTTCTACGGAATCCAAACTGATCTTCCCCGAGGTCGGCTTCTACCAGTTTTTCCATTCGTCTGTAAAGAATTCGCGTTAGTATTTTGCAGCTGTGACTTATTAAACTGATAGTTCGGTAACTTTCACATCTGTCAACACCTGCTTTCTTTGGGATTGGAATTATTATATTCTTCTTAAAGTCTGAGGGTATTTCGCCTGTCTCATACATCGTGCTCACCAGATGGTAGAGTTTTGTCATGACTGGCTCTCCTGAGGCCATCAGTAGTTCTAATGGAATGTTGTCTACTCCCGGGGCCTTGTTCCGACTCAGGTCTTTCAGTGCTCTGTCAAACTCTTTACGCAGTATCTTATCTCCCATTTCATCTTCATCTACATCCTCTTCCATTTCCATAATATTGTTCTCAAGTACATCGCCCTTGTATAAACCCTCTATATACTCCTTCCACCTTTCTGCTTTCCCTTCTTTGCTTAGAACTGGGTTGCCATCTGAGCTCTTGATATTCATGCAAGTGGTTCTCTTTTCTCCAAAGGTCTCTTTAATTTTCCTGTAGGCAGTATCTATCTTACCCCTAGTGAGACAAGCCTCTACATCCTTACATTTGTCCTCTAGCCATCCCTGCTTAGCCATTTTGCACTTCCTGTCGATTTCATTTTTGAGACGTTTATATTCCTTTTTGCCTGCTTCATTTACTGCATTTTTATATTTTCTCCTTTCATCAATTAAATTCAATATTTCTTCTGTTACCCAAGGATTTCTATTAGCCCGCGTCTTTTTACCTACTTGATCGTCTGCTGCCTTCACCACTTCATCCCTCAGAGCTACCCATTCTTCTTCTACTGTATTTCTTTCCCCCATTCCTGACAATTTTTCCCTAATGCTCTCCCTGAAACACTCTACAACCTCTGGTTCTTCAGTTTATCCAGGTCCCATCTCCTTAAATTCCCACCTTTTTGCAGTTTCTTCAGTTTCAATCTGCAGTTCATAACCAATAGATTGTGGTCAGAATCTACATCTGCCCCAGGAAATGTCTTACAATTTAATACCTGGTTCCTAAATCTCTGTCTTACCATTATGTAATCTATCTGAAACCTGTCAGTATCTCCAGGCTTCTTCCATGTATACAGCCTCCTTTCATGATTCTTGAACCAAGTGTTAGCTATAATTAAGTTATGCTCTGTGCAAAATTCTACAAGGCGGCTTCCTCTTTCATTCCTTCCCCCCAATCCATATTCACCTACTATGCTTCCTTCTCTCCCTTTTCCTACTGACGAATTCCAGTCACCCATGACTATTAAATTTTCGTCTCCCTTCACTACCTGAATAATTTCTTTTATCTCGTCATACATTTCATCTATTTCTTCATCATCTGCAGAGCTAGTTGGCATATAAACTTGTACTACTGTAGTAGGCATGGGCTTTGTGTCTATCTTGGCCACAATAATGCGTTCACTATGCTGTTTGTAGTAGCTAACCCGCACTCCTATTTTTTTATTCATTATTAAACCTACTCCTGCATTACCCCTATTTGATTTTGTATTTATAACCCTGTAATCACCTGACCAAAAGTCTTGTTCCTCCTGCCACCGAACTTCACTAATTCCCACTATATCTAACTTTAACCTATCCATCTCCCTTTTTAAATTTTCTAACCTACCTGCCCGATTAAGTGATCTGACATTCCACGCTCCGATCCGTAGAACGCCAGTTTTCTTTCTCCTGATAACGACGTCCTCTTGAGTAGTCCCCGCCCGGAGATCCGAATGGGGGACTATTTTACCTCCGGAATATTTTACCCAAGAGGACGCCATCATCATTTAATCATACAGTAGAGCTGCATGTCCTCGGGAAAAGTTACGGCTGTAGTTTCCCCTTGCTTTCAGCCGTTCGCAGTACCAGCACAGCAAGGCCGTTTTGGTTAATGTTACAAGGCCAGATCAGTCAATCATCCAGACTGTTGCCCCTGCAACTACTGAAAAGGCTGCTGCCCCTCTTCAGGAACCACATGTTTGTCTGGCCTCTCAACAGATACCCCTCCGTTGTGGTTGCACCTACGGTACGGCCATCTGTATCGCTGAGGCACGCAAGCCTCCCCACCAACGGCAAGGTCCATGGTTCATGGGGGGGATACTAGAGTATCACTTTAATAAATCAGATATGATTTCCGCTTCATCTAATTCCCTCCCACTCTCCACCACCCCTTGCAGTCCTTGGAAATTCAATAATCAGCGCATGCTACCACCTGAGATACTTTCTTGTTGCATACATACCCAAAACTGGCACTGAATACGGATCTGAATTCTGTATACACAAGAAATCGATCGCCCTGTACAGTCGCACAGGGATCACAGTAATTTCCCGTTCCAAACCTTCATATTTGGTTATCATTTTTTCCAGGGCTTGATCTGTAATTTCAACATTGTTTTATACGACACTGAACATAGGGTGAGAAACAATAATACAAAAGAATGAGACACGCAAAAGTGACATAGAAAACCCATTTTATATGGCGAAGAGGTAAAGCTCAGCTGAGTCGCATTACACGTTACGACAGAGTAGAACATTTGTTGTTTGGTTGGTTTGGGGAAGGAGACCAGACAGCGTGGTCATCGGTCTCATCAGATTAGGGAAGGATTGGGAAGGAAGTCGGCCGTGCCCTTTCAGAGGAACCATCCCGGCATTTGCCTGGAGTGATTTAGGGAAATCACGGAAAACCTAAATCAGGATGGCCGGACGCGGGATTGAACTGTCGTCCTCCCGAATGCGAGTCCAGTGTCTAACCACTGCGCCACCCCGCTCGGTAGTAGCAGAACACTTCCATACTGGCGATCCCGTATGTACACATTGTAACGTTAATGAACGAAAGGACCACGTTTATTTTCTGAGACTAACTGATATCGAGGTCCTCAAAATAACCTAAATCTTTTATTTGGTTGCTCGTCTCCAGGATAAAATGTCGCCGTAATCTCCTGGGTAGCGATCAGACCACAGGGTGTGTAACAGAAAAATATGTTTTATATAACTTTATTTTTCCTTATAGGAGTCACGTATTTATCCTTATTTGACTTATTGGTATACAGTGTCATACCACACTGTTGTTTTGTTTATTATTTTATGTATGTGATTTTTGTGTCTCTCTTTGGGGAATAGTTACTAATTGTATAGGTTTTTCATATCTCAATATGGAGTGTAATCGCACCAGGAAATACTGGAAAGAATTTGTTGTCTGACAGACGTATCGCGGAAATTTACGTAATGAAATACACTCTTGGAAATGGAAAAAAGAACACATTGACACCGGTGTGTCAGACCCACCATACTTGCTCCGGACACTGCGAGAGGGCTGTACAAGCAATGATCACACGCACGGCACAGCGGACACACCAGGAACCGCGGTGTTGGCCGTCGAATGGCGCTAGCTGCGCAGCATTTGTGCACCGCCGCCGTCAGTGTCAGCCAGTTTGCCGTGGCGTACGGAGCTCCATCCCAGTCTTTAACACTGGTAGCATGCCGCGACAGCGTGGACGTGAACCGTATGTGCAGTTGACGGACTTTGAGCGAGGGCGTATAGTGGGCATGCGGGAGGCCGGGTGGACGTACCGCCGAATTGCTCAACACGTGGGGCGTGAGGTCTCCACAGTACATCGATGTTGTCGCCAGTGGTCGGCGGAAGGTGCACGTGCCCGTCGACCTGGGACCGGACCGCAGCGACGCACGGATGCACGCCAAGACCGTAGGATCCTACGCAGTGCCGTAGGGGACCGCACCGCCACTTCCCAGCAAATTAGGGACACTGTTGCTCCTGGGGTATCGGCGAGGACCATTCGCAACCGTCTCCATGAAGCTGGGCTACGGTCCCGCACACCGTTAGGCCGTCTTCCGCTCACGCCCCAACATCGTGCAGCCCGCTCCAGTGGTGTCGCGACAGGCGTGAATGGAGGGACGAATGGAGACGTGTCGTCTTCAGCGATGAGAGTCGCTTCTGCCTTGGTGCCAATGATGGTCGTATGCGTGTTTGGCGCCGTGCAGGTGAGCGCCACAATCAGGACTGCATACGACCGAGGCACACAGGGCCAACACCCGGCATCATGGTGTGGGGAGCGATCTCCTACACTGGCCGTACACCACTGGTGATCGTCGAGGGGACACTGAATAGTGCACGGTACTTCCAAACCGTCATCGAACCCATCGTTCTACCATTCCTAGACCGGCAAGGGAACTTGCTGTTCCAACAGGACAATGCACGTCCGCATGTATCCCGTGCCACCCAACGTGCTCTAGAAGGTGTAAGTCAACTACCCTGGCCAGCAAGATCTCCGGATCTGTCCCCCATTGAGCATGTTTGGGACTGGATGAAGCGTCGTCTCACGCGGTCTGCACGTCCAGCACGAACGCTGGTCCAACTGAGGCGCTAGGTGGAAATGGCATGGCAAGCCGTTCCACAGGACTACATCCAGCATCTCTACGATCGTCTCCATGGGAGAATAGCAGCCTGCATTGCTGCGAAAGGTGGATATACACTGTACTAGTGCCGACATTGTGCATGCTCTGTTGCCTGTGTCTATGTGCCTGTGGTTCTGTCAGTGTGATCATGTGATGTATCTGACCCCAGGAATGTGTCAATAAAGTTTCCCCTTCCTGGGACAATGAATTCACGGTGTTCTTATTTCAATTTCCAGGAGTGTAGTTGGAGATAGTTTTCTAGGCATTAACATGACAACCAACTTGAGAGCAAAAATCTTGATTAATATTAGTAGCACATGAAAGGAATTATTGAACCTGGGCGTTTGTTGGCGTAGCTGACATATTGTCCCATTCGCAGATATAATAGAAGATAGAGCTAACTTTTGCAAAACCCGGACGGTGCGGGAACTGTTACCTGAGACACCTGTGCACCCATCCCCTCACGGAGTACCTGAATCAGGGGTAGCATTGGCACCAACTGCTCACCCATGGTAGGTAGAGACAGAGGCTGACAACTCCTCTGCGTTTGGACCACTGGCCTGTAGAGGTGGAGTTCCTGCAACCACTTTCGACATTAACACTCACCACGCACTCTTAGAGCAAAACCTCCAAGCACATACAGTAAGTATTGAAAAGAGATTAGAAGCACAGAATGCAAGCATTGAAAAGAAAGAAACGCAGATTTCAAGCACAGAAAAGAATATAGACGTGCAGAAAGCTAGAGCTGATAAACAGAATGTTACACTGAATGCATTTATAGCGGTAAGTAGGAGTACCACAAAGGAAATAAGAAAAGATGTGAACAAGATCAAGCTAAAGTTGGTGTCAATTAATTAATGGACAGAGGAGATTAAGGAATTGGTAATATAAATGACAAACTATCTGTTTGAATTAACTGAGCGGCTTAGAAATCGAGTGACAGCATTAGAAAACGACTTGGTATTACGAGTTGAGGTAGTTTCATTTCAGTCCGCAAAAATACGCAAAGTCCTTCGAAATGTGAATAAAGAACAGAGGATGAGGCAGACGAGGAAGTGACTAACATTGCAGCTGAGCAGGTGTCACCTCAGCATGAGGTGCAGTCAGATCTCACGTGTCTGTTTGCTGTGACTGAAAATGAAAAAGTACTGTCGTTACTCTAGCAGAACCAGACTTAGATGCGAGAGGTATTGTACGAACTTCATGGACTAGCAGCCCATTATGAGGTAAAATCAAAAGATGAAGCAAATGTAGACAGTGATACTAATAATGCCAAAAAAAAAAGAAGGCGAGATGAATCTGAAGACTTGTGTGATTTAAGGAGAGGTTGTGTCGAGTATGTGATACACTAGTACGTGCAAAATTAAACAAGAATACGAGAATGAAATGGAAAATGAGATTGGCAAGAGAGAAAACAGGAATCGCTTCGTCACAATGGAAAATCATACTGTCCTTCCAGACCCCACAGCTGATCATCATCCATATACACGGACTGATCAATCTGAGGATTCATTTCCAATGTCACGGAGATCTACACTCACGATTAATTTTATGTGTGGTCACCAGAGAGAGGAAGTGACAGCCAATATGCATATTATTAATGTAAGACTGTAAACCTTATCATGGTTTTAGGAGTGCGTTTTTTACTTAAGGTGGTACAAAAGTACACAGGATCAAGTTAAGTTGATATTTTAATGATAGAAACGTAAGTTGATTCTGAATATAGAAATTTCATTCTCTGTTTCAAGGAGCTGGTGAAGTGAAATCAACACCCATCATATGAACCCTGATTCGGTCAGTATCTGGTTGAGACAGCTTCTGAGTCGTTTGCAAAGAGAAATAGTAATTGCAGAATGGAACGTGAATGAGATAAGACAACTTCAATTCTTACTGTAAGAACTGGCCTTTAATGAAAATCCCTAAGTATGCAAACGAGCAACAGGTGAGCAGTAACCTTATACCCGACTGTCATTTACGGAATGGAGAAACTGATAGAATAATTCTTGGTGGAGCCACAATTTATAAAGAATTCGTTGGCCCCCCACAAAACCAACTAAGGTTATTACTTTGGCATACGTGAGGTAGTGCAAAGATACAAACAGTCAGTGAGAATTGTAGCGGCACCATCTGTGGATACTACGAATAATGCATAAAACGAAGGAGGTATTGATGATCCTGGAAACTGTCAAAATGTGGACTAGGGGACATCTTGCCTGGATATAGGGAGCTCACGTGAGATATGGTTCAAATGGCTCTGAGCACCATGGGACTTAAATTCTAAGGTCATCAGTCCCCTAGAACTTAGAACTACTTAAACTAACTAACCTAAGGACGTACACACATCCATGCCCGAGGCAGGATTCGAACCTGCGACCGTAGCGGTCGCGCGGTTCCAGACTGTAGCGTCTAGAACCGCTCGGCCACCACGGCCGGCACGTGAGATATCTATATAGTGTGAGGACATACGAGAACTGCTGTTAGAGGAGGAGGAGAAGTATCGTTGGCTGCCCAATTCTCATGTAAGTATTATCAGACAATTAGCACAGTGTATTCCAGACATCGTCGGTCAGGTTTTGGTAGTTAGACTAACTGTATTGGAAGCTTGTATGCAGCTGATAGCTTGGCATGTATTATTCATGCCGAAAACGAGGGTTATAGGTGCTATGAGTGGAAAGTGCATAGAGGTTAGAAAGAAAACACAGTCTCTCAGCTGAGTGTTAATTTTTTGGGTGCTCACTGTCAGATGTTGTGTTTCTGGGCTCACATCCTGCAAGGCCAATCGGCGGTTTTGCTCTCTCGTGCACAACTGTAGTTTGTTTCTGACCGTACTGACTTGCTCAGGCTGTTACCATTCTTCCATCGTGGATAAGTCTCAAGCCATTTCTATGTATAACAGGCAATGTCCTGACTGACTGACTCATCATCGCGCAGCTCAAACCGCTAAGAATAGAAACTTGAAATTTGGAGAAGGTGTGGATCTTATACTGTAGGAATCGTTTACGAAGGGATTGTCCGAAATTCCGCTCCTGGCTGAATGAAACGCTTTCTAAAAGTATGTCGCTATTGATGGAATTTTGAAGCTAGAGCTACGAAAACTGGTATTTGGTTTTTCAGTCACAAAGTAAACAATAAGTGTTCCAGCAGTTTTCGAAATTCAACCACTAAGGGGTAAAATAGTGGGTGAAAGTTTTTTTTGTAAATCAATAATTACCAAAGATATACTTAGGATTTTTAAGGGTACATGTGTGGCAATTGGTATTTGACTTCTCCATTAGAAACTTAAAAAATATATATATATATATATATATATATATATATATATATATATATATATATATATATATAGGTGTTTCTGGAAATTCAACTCCTAAGGGAGTGGAATTGGGAATGAAAATTTTTGAAAATCTATTTCCTTACTTCAACAAAATTTTAAACCTAAATTTATTAAAATTGGTGTTTAACTTCTCGGTAGATATGAAAGAAGTATTTGTTAGGGTATGAAAGTAGCTGTGGAAATATCTCCAGAAGAATGCAAAAGGCATTATTAACAAAAACTTTGGACTCCAGGTACCAGACTCGCGTTTAAGTCAGAAGAATATACGGGAAAGACCTTGCTTATATGGCGTTAATTAACGTGAAAAGCTTAGAAGGTGTTGCAATTTGTGAATAAAGTAAAAATTCGATTAAATAAAAACAAAAAACCTCTGCAGGCCATATAGTCCATGCGAGCGAAGCATCGGGCGCTAATTTAGTCTACTATAAACATCATTTAGATGACATATTGGTGTTGTTACAAAATAGCACAGATGTTATCAATGTCTTTGCTCAACAATTTTGTTCTCTGCATCCCAAAATTAACTTCATCACTCAAATAGAGAAAAATAACTCTTATAACTATTTAGACATAAACTAAAACTGGTAAATAAATGTCGTGTGATTACAGCCTCCCGTCGGGTAGACCGTTCGCCGGGTGCAAGTCTTTCGATTTGACGCAACTTCGGCGACACTAAAACTGGCAGTCAACATACGTTCAGCATTTATAGAAAACCTACGTGCACCTGTAACACTATTCATGCCACATTCTGTCATCCATTACAGTATAAAAGACCTTTTTTACTTTCATATTCGCTTCCCACTGACAACCAGGAAACTCGAAAAGAACTTCACGTATTAAAACAAACGGCCGTGGCAAACTGGTACACAGAGACCTTTTTCATGCGACTATACAATAAGATACAGATAAAGCAAGAACATAAACACTCTTGAGCATAGGAAACAACGAAAAGTATTAAATTTTCAATTTTGGCTGTCTATGTAATACACTGAGATGATAGAGAGAAAGTTTATATTGGACAGATAGGCAGAAATTTTAACATTAGCTTTAGGGAACACATGGGCTACAATCAGCAGAACCAAACTGCATGTGCACACCTGATTGAATACAAACATACTTGAACCAACATAAATTAAAACATGCAAGTTCAAATGGTTCAAATGGCTCAGAGCACTATGGGACTCAACTGCTGTGGTCATAAGTCCCCTAGAACTTAGAACTACTTAAACCTAACTAACCTAAGGACATCACACACATCCATGCCCGAGGCAGGATTCGAACCTGCGACCGTAGCGGTCGTGCGGTTCCAGACTGTAGCGCCTTTAACCGCTAGGCCACTGCGGCCGGCTAAAACATGCAAGTCGTACATACTGTGTCGCCTATTAAAGCTTTTGGAAACAATAGATATCTATGGCAACAAGAAACGCCACTCCACAAAGCTTCTGCATGAACAAATCGAGTTTACGCCGAATATCTATTTTTTGTTCTGTGACGTATTTCTCTAGTTCTTGCATCTCCTGACATTCTGTTTCTGTACAACTGTTACCTGCCCTGGCTCTAACGCCTGCCATGTTCTCTTGGCTCTAATATTCCTTAGCTTTTTCCGTGTCGCAAACACCTATTTGGCAGCTAGCATTTGTAATTTTAACTAACCTTTTACTGTGGCCCCATGTTTAAGGTCTATATCTATTTTTCAACTAAATTTTAACTCATCCCATTTCATTTCATACTGAGTGTTAAAAGTAATATATCTGGCTTTGTAACACGACGTTCTACACAGAACTCACAGTCAGTGACAGCTAGCGGCCGAGCCTCCTCAGCTGTTTGTATTGCAGCTGTAACTACAGTGTGCTAACTAATTACAACCATGCATCACAGCCCACGAACGTTAATCACGGTTTTATCAAATTTTTACAATTTATGACGATGCCAATCACGGCTATAAATTTTATTGACCTCTTTTGTTAATTTCAACGAGACAGGTAAGTTGTTTTTTATTGCTTCTCAAACAATGTCAATCAGCGCTGCTATTCAAAATGTTAACATATCATAATGCTCTTATTCATAAATGTAGGAACTTTTTTTAGATCAATCTGGAGATGATCAATTTTTCTTGTTTAGGGCCAGCAGCATAATATATGTCAGCTAATGACGTTGTTATTAGAAAGATGCACCAGAATAGCCGCTTATAACAAGACATCTTCATTAAAGGCAGACTGTTTCGGAATTTTTCGCCATCGTCAGGTGCCTTCGATTGCAATTTGGTGCGGTCTTGTATAAATATGAATGCCATTTATATCAGAATGACTAATATCATTATGCTTTTATTCATAAATCTAGGGATTATTATTTTTAGATAAATATGAAGATGATCAATTTTTCTTCTCTAGGGCCTGCAGCATAATATATGTCAGCTAATGACATTATTATTACATATACAAGAATAGCTGCTAATAGGAATTCATCTTTATTAAAGACAGACTGTTCCGGTATTTATCGCCACAGTCAAGTACCTGCGAAAACAATTTTGGTGTTGTTGTGTGGAAATACGAATTTCATTCATAACTGAACCACTATATTGTACTAACGTCTAGAGGGATGTCGCGTCCATATTTTGTCGCTGGTCCGGCCGGGGTGGCCGAGCGTTTCTAGGCGCTACAGTCTGGAACCGCGCGACCGCTACGGTCGCAGGTTGGAATCCTGCCTCGAGCATGGGTGTGTGATATCCTTAGGTTAGTTAGGTTTAAGTAGTTCTAAGTTCTAGGGGACTGATGACCTCAGAAGTTAAGTCCCATAGTGCTCAGAGACTTTTTTTTTCCCTGGTGAAGTGTCTTATAACTGTCAGTGTTTTGACGTAAATATATTGAAAACTAAACGTTCATTACGGGTTGACAATGGTTTGAAGTTCTACTCTTACGACGTTGTATGTTTACAAAGGTTATACCAGATGAACAGCAATATTAGTTTGTTGCATATGTTATGTCCAACTTTTCCTTTTTCGTGTTCTACAAGTTCAGTAAAGTATTTGAGGTGGTGCTTGCGTCTAAATTATGTAAGTTCGTTTAATATTTCTTATGCGTATATTCTGATGCGTGTATAGATATCTGAATGTTCATTACAAGACCGTTTGGCATTCTGTGTAGCATTTAGGTGTATTTTCCATTGTATCAGCAGTCTGGTTTTCATTTTTCAGATGTAGAAAGAAGCTCGACTGATTATTCTTACAAACAGGAAGAGTGTCTTGGACGAATGCACTCTATGAGACTGAGTTACGAGAAGGCAGAACAGCTTTAATCGCTGAAGTCATGGAGCGCCATTCCCGGTGTTCCAAGTGATCCTCTGACGGCACCAGTCTAGACGTGCACGTCGATGCTATGGCGTGAGTGGGTTGGGTTGGGTTGTTTGGGGAAGGAGACCAGTTAGCGAGGTCATCGATCTCATCGGATTAGGGAAGGATGAGGAAAGAAGTCTGCTGTGACCTTTCAAAGGAACCATCGTGGCATTTGCCTGGAGCGATTTAGGGAAATCATGGAACGCCTATATCTGGATGGCGTGAGTGGAAGACGGGCTAGAGTTGTGCATACCCGTAGTCGAACTGCTAATAACCGGTTTGCAACAGTTTGTGTTGACACATCTGGGCTCACAAGCCCTCTTATCTTTGATGTGGTAGCTGTACGATCTGCACTGCTGCCCTTACAATACGAAAATCCTGGCCAGCGTCTGTGCAGCGTGAATGTCCAGAACTTTGCCTAGTGTGTGAGAACGTTCGCGTGACCACTGAGACCACCGTGGCTGAAAACTGACACAGCACGTCCAACTTGTATGGCAATTCTCTGACAGAACCATACATTCGGAAGGTCCCACTCTGACCCCTTTCAGACTTGCTCAGTTGACTGTAGGAAGCACAAATGTATCTCCATGACACGGATATCTGCTTGCTTCAGACGTTTGCACCACAGGTGGTGGACGACGTTGAAAGGATTGTCAGCACATCTACCATCTCCAAAGTGTCTTATCCCGTCACCGTATCAAAGTCGACGTTGTCTTCCCAGATGTGCTACCTTTTTCGCCGCAGAGCATAACTCTGACGGTAACCGTCAAGGCGCTCCTATGAAAACGCTTCCCTGTCACGAGTTTCAAAACTTGGAGCTTCTGAAAGTATTAATTCCATTCATGCCCACATGTAGCAAATTTCACTCTCCGGTATGATGGGAAAGGCTTTAGTATGTCTTGGCGAAGATCTTTTTTCCAGGGACGATCCTTAAGTTGTTACTACTTGGACAGTACCACAAGCAACCAACCAACTTCGATGTGTTTACTGCAGTGTGTCCCAAAAAGAATGACTCGATTTTAAATTGTAATAATATTGAGACAAATCTCACTAGGTAACTGAAACAGCGCTGGATGTAATCGGCATGGTCTAGAGTTTCAGAAAAAATCCGCTAGATGTCGCTACGAACGCTGACCTGGAGCGTGCAGCCAGTCTCGCGCAATATGGGGCGTCAGCGCAACAGCAGTCGTACTGTGTTATTGAATTGAGTCGTACTCAATCACTGATCGCAGTTCAGTGGGCGTTTCATATTCGATTTCAGGCTAAACACGATCACCAAAGAACATTCGACATTGGTAAAAACAGTTTGAAATAACAGGATGCCTCTGCAAAGGCAAAAGTCGCGGCCAGCCACGCGTTCCTGAACAAACAATGGAACACATCCGACGAGCATTTGAGCAGATGTCGTCTGTGCAGCCAATGGAGGACATATTGAACATTTATGATGGATTTTTATAAACTTGTGTCTTTTCTGAGTAATTTAGTATGCAATTTTTTGATGTTAAACCCTTCTTCCTAATCATCATCATCATCTTGGACAGTTTCCAGCCACTGGCTGGGTCTGTCGGGAACACAAGCCTCTCCATCGTGTTCTGTCTTTCCACCATTCCCCCTCTTCCACCTTCGTCCAGTTCTCTCCTCTTCTCGTCACACATTCCTTCACTCCCTTCACCCATCTATCTCTTGGTCTTCCTCTGGGCCTCTTCCCCTCCAGTTGCAGATCAAACATCCTCTTAGGAATTCTTCCCTCATCCATTCTCTTCATGTGTCCATACCACTGCAGTCTTGATTTTTCTATCCTGTCCTGTACTGGTTCCTCCTTTAGTCTTTCCCTCACATACTCATTTCGCAATCTGTCTCGTCTTGTTACACCCAACCTGCTCCTCTGGAACTTCATTTCGCTAGCCTGTATTCTACTTTTGTCGCTTTTGTGCATTACCCATGTCTCACTTCCGTATGCCAATATGGGGACAAAGTAGGTTCGGTATATAATTCCCTTGGATTTCTGTGGCACCTCCTTGCTCCAAATAAGCCCCCTAATGCATTTGTAGAACTGCCCTGCTTTTCTGCACCTTTCATTTATTTCCATTGCGTTTCCCCCCTTACTTTCAATCACGCTTCCCAGGTACTTGAAGTTCTCTACCACTTGTAGTTTTTCCCCTCCACAAGTTATATCCACATTTGGCCTATTCGTCTTCCTTGTTGTGACAATTATTTTACTTTTCTTTGCAGAGAAATGCATTCCATATTGTGCTGCCGTTGCCTCCCATGCATCTAACTGCTCTTGCACCTCCTTCTCGCAATTTCCCCATAACATCAGGTCATCGGCAAAAAGCACTGCTTTCATTTTATGATCTCCAATTGCATCTGACACTTGCTGTAGGATTTCATCCATAACAATAATAAACAATAAAGGCGAAAGTGCACTTCCCTGTCGCAGCCCATTTTCCAGCTTGAACCATGCAGTACATTCCCTCCCCACTTTCACACAACTCTCACTTCCCTCATACATTTTTCTGACTTTTCGTGTTATCTCTTCATCTATCCCTTTTGCGTTCAGCACATCCCAGAGCTTGTCCCTACAGATACTGTCATACGCCTTCTCAATATCTAAAAAGGCCATGATTAAGTCCTTCCCGTACTCATAGTGCCTTTCCTGCAGTTGCCTTACCGCAAATATGAGGTCCGTTGTTGATCTTCCCGGTCTGAAACCATACTGCTCCTCTTGCAGTCTACTTTCAATACTGCTTCTTATTCTCTTCTCCAGGATCTTTTCATAGATTTTTCCACAGTGGCATAGCAGGGTGATTCCTCTGTAGTTCTCACATCTCCTTTTATCCCCTTTCTTGAAGATCGGGACTATAATTCCTTTCTTCCAGTCCTCAGGAATTCTGTTCTCCTTCCACACCACCCTCAGCACTCTGTATAGCCACTGGGTTCCTACTTCTCCTGCTGCTCGTATCATATCCACTGTTACTTCGTCCCAACCTGGTGCCTTGCCCCCTTTCATCCTCTTTATGGCTTCTTCCACTTCATTCCAAGTTAGATCATCAATTTCCCCACTATTATCATCGTCTGCTGCCTTAGGCTCTCCATCGCTGTTAGTTAGACGCTTGGCGGCATTCAACAGATCTTCAAAGTACTCCATCCAAATCTTTTTGAGCTCATGCATTTCCTCCACAACTCTTCCATTATTATCCATGATCCTCAGGCACTCGCTTCTGTCCTTCCTCTTATTTCTTACCATGGTGTAAAGTACTTTTTTGTTCCCTTCACTGTCCTCTTCTAACATTCTTGTCCATTTTTCCATCCACTTCTTCTTCTCCGCCCTTACTATGGTCTGTGCCGCTTTCTTGCTTTCCTTATATTTTACCCTAGCTTCCTCTGTTCGGGTCTGGAACCATTCTCTGAAGGCTTTGTTCTTTCGAAGTACTGCCTCTTTACATATGTTGTTCCACCATGGGGTTTCCTTACTTCTCCTCTTTGTGCTAGTTCTTCCGCACACAATCTCAGCTGCCTCAACTAGGGCCCTCTTAAAATCTCCCCATTCTTCTTCCACTGTTCTCTGATCTTCCTTTGGCAGCTTCTTCCTGATCAGTGTCTGGTACTGGGTCCTCCGTTCATCCTCTTTCAGCATCCATGTCTTCAACCTTTTCTCCTGTATATCTGTTGCCCTCCTATCTTTTTTCTCTCTCAGGGTGGCTACCAACAGCCGATGGTCACTGTCTAAGGCCTCAGATGGAACGACCTTAACATCTGTGAGGCTGCTCATCATCTGCCTATCCACTAGTACATAGTCTACTACTGAAGTTTGGGACCAGTCCCCACTGTACCAAGTTATTTTGTGACTACTTCTCTTCTTGTACCAGGAATTTGCGATCGTCAGCCCATTCCTCTTGCAGAATTCCAGCAACAATTTTCCTTCTCTATTTCGGTTCCCCCAGCCCTCTGGTCCCATTATCTCCTCGAATCCTTTCCTGTCTGTGCCAACATGTGCATTGAGGTCCCCTATTATAATCTGATTACCTCCATTTAGCTGCTTTTGCATGTCATCTTCAAATTCCTCCTTCTCCTTTTTTGTACACCCCACCTGTGGGGCATATGCTTGGATGATTTCAATGCTTTTTCCTTTCACTCGTACTCTGGCTTTTATCATTCGATCATTGATACCTTCCACCTCCTCCTGCAGACCCTCTCTGACCACTATTGCCACTCCATTTCTTCCCCTCTCATTCCCTATCCAGTACAGTTTACATCCTTTACTTAGTGGTTTTTCACCAACTCCTCTCCACCTAGTCTCAGCAAGTCCCAAGATGTCCAATTTCCTCCTTTCCATCATTTCTACAATTTCTTCTAACTTCCCAGTTAGAGTCCTTACGTTTAAGGTGCCCAGTCGTAAACCATCTCGTAATCCTTTTCCATTGCTTGGTCGGTTTCCTTTAGATCCGTTCCGTGATCCGAGGCATGTTCCCTTTTTAAAAGCAGTTGATTTATCCACTACTGGCTTGCTAGGCCTATCGCAGCTTCACCAGAGCCCCGTTAGCCGTCACGTTTCAGGGTTCCCATAGAGCCTTCTCAGCTACCGTAGCGGTCCTGGGGCACACGAAGTCCCCGCTGTACATCGCCCCTATAGGCAGTCCCCTACTTTGTGCCGTTGCCCATCTCCCACGACTTGGACGAGGGGTTGGACTTCCTAATAAATAATTCTATTTAAAATCGAGTCATTCTTTTTGGGACACCCTGTATAACAAAGACTGCACACACTCATAAGTAGGTTTTACAACAATGTGTTGTTTTTCTGAATATGACGTTCTGTTCAGTAGTCGACTTTTCTTCCAAAAAAAGTCTTAATGTATCTGTGATTAACTGTACACAAATTAGTACATGAAGCATCAGAACATTATGTCATTACATGGATTTTCTTTAGTAGAAACGTTACTTTCGGCTTAATGTGTGATTCGGTATGTATATTGTTAACCTGATTCAAATGGCATTCTACGGGGTGGGCAGGGAGTGCTAAGATGCTGCACCGAAATTAAATCATTCATGTTGACAAAAATTTAATTACTCACAGTTTCAAAACATAGTAAAGAAATTATGAAAACTGATAAGATGATTAAACATCTCCATAAATTGATCAAAGACTCCATTCAGAACCACTGACTGGAACGTTCAAGTTATTTTCCGTAGAAGTAAAACCTTGACATTCTTTTCTGTAGTAAGTTTTAAGAAAGTAAATTTAAAAAAGAAAAACAAAATTAATGCTGCCAACTACAGAGTGGACCTTGAGGCCGCAGCATGGCAAACTTATGAACCATCAATACAATGTGAAATTCACTTGAAACTCAAATATGTTTCTATAAGGCCAATCACAGTTAATTGTGACTATAGTTACGTAAAATTTCTAGATTTTACAATTTTTTATAAAAACCCAAACTAGTAATAACACAAGAATGTGCTGTTCAACTGTACCAAATTTAAGTTCCTAAATTGACGTAAAACTCCGTAAAATGCTATCAGAGCAGCTCAAAATAATTATACAGCCTCTAAGAGACGTGTGCTTCTCGAAGCCAAATAGTAAGGTTTACGGATAATATCAAGATTCACACTTTCAGCAAACGGAAAATAGTTAAAGATCAGAAATATGTAACTGCAGGTGACACAAGTCGCAAGAGAGTAAATTAAGTAAACAACAAATTACTCAGCTTACGTAGATGGTGCTGTATTCAGCCATTAATAGTACGATAGTCACCTTCTGTCAAAGTAGTCACCATTATGCGAGTATGCCACTCTCTATAGCTCAAATAGAATTTGCAAAATTTTGAACAGAACGAAACAAGTACACAACAAACAAATTCCTGTAACATAAGGCGATTACTACAAGCAAACGTACACAAAAAAACACAAAGTAGATCACTTAAAAATTTAAAACTGAATCTTAAGTACTTCTGTATTCACAGCATTTCAGTGTAAGCTGTGAGGGGCGCTGAATAAGTAACGCTACACATTTTTATCTCGATAAATTCGGTTGATAAAAAGTTCTGACAGATGGCGGCCCAATACGTACCCTTCAGAATGGAGTATTCAATTTGGTTGGGTTACAAGGAGAGAGCTGTCGTTGAGTTTGTTTTTGCGGGACATCAGAGCGTCGTAGATACTCACAGGAGCTTGTAGAATGTCTACGGAACCTGGCAGTGAATAAAAGCACGATGAGCCGTTGGACGATGCGGCGATCGCCACCTCATCGAGGTCGTGAAAACCTTTCCGATCTGCTGGCCACTCACAGCTGTAATGTTGGAATGTGCAGACAGTCATATTCGAGGTGATCGTCGGACCGCAATCAACCACCTCCCCCATCAACTGAACGTTTCTGTTGGTCGTGATGGCACGCACGTTAACCTGTTGGGGTATTCAAAGGTGTGTGCCCCCTGGGTTCCTCGCCGCCTAACAGTAGACGATTGAGAGTAATGGAGGACATTCTATACAGAATTACTTGCCCGTTACAAGCCTGATTGTGATAACTTTTTCTCAAACATCTTCATCGCGATGAAACACGTGTTCATCACTTCGAATCGGAGACTAAAGACCGAAATATTAAATGTCTTTTTTCCAAAGCTGTTTCACAGAGGTAGACTGCACTGTAGTTCCTTCTCTAGATTGTCGCACAGATGACAAAATGGTAGATATCGAAACAAATGACAGAGGGATAGAAAAACAATTAAAATCGCTCAAAAGAGGAAAGGCCTCTGGACCTGATGGGATACCATTTTAATTTTACACAGAGTACGCGAAGGAACTTGCCCCCCTTCTTGCAGCGGTGTACCGTAGGTATCTAGAAGAGCGTGGCGTTCCAAAGGTTTGGAAAAGGGCACAGGTCATCCCCGTTTTCAAGAAGGGATGTCGAACAGTTGTGCACAACTATAGACCTATATCTCTGACGTCGATCGGAGTTTTGGAACACGTATTATGTTCGAGTGTAATAACTTTTCTGGAGACTAGAAATCTACTCTGCAGGAATCAGCTATTAGTCGAGGAGACCCAAAGGGCCATAGACATGAGTTCCCAGGTAGATTCCGTGTTTCTTGACTTCCGCAAGGCGATTGATACAGTTCTCCACAGTCGTTTACTGAACAAAGTAAGAGCATATGAACTATCAGACTA
Source organism: Schistocerca cancellata (assembly GCF_023864275.1). NCBI lineage: Eukaryota > Metazoa > Arthropoda > Insecta > Orthoptera > Acrididae > Schistocerca > Schistocerca cancellata. The sequence goes on along the minus strand of NC_064630.1, from coordinate 611,897,418 downwards.
ATTGTGTGATCGGATTGAAGAGTTCCTGGGTAACAGAACGCAGCACGTCATTCTCAATGGAGAGAAGTCTTCCGAAGTAAGAGTGACTTCAGGTATGCCGCAGGGGAGTGTTATAGGACCGTTGCTATTCACAATATACATAAATGATATTGTGGATAACATCGGAAGTTCACTGAGGCTTTTTGCGGATGATGCTGTAGTATATCGAGAGGTCGTAACAATGGAAAATTGTACTGAAATGCAGGAGGATTTGCAACGAATTGACGCATGGTGCAGGGAATGGCAATTGAATCTCAATGTAGACAAATGTAATGTGCTGCGAATACATAGAAATAAAGATCCTTTATCATTTAGCTACAATATAGGAGGTCTGCAACTGGAAGCAGTTAATTTCATACATTATCTGGGAGTAGGCATTAGGAGCGATTTAAAATGGAATGACCACATAAAATTAATCGTCGGTAATTCTTCTTCATTGGAAGAATCCTAAGGAAATGCAATCCGAAAACAAAGGAAGTAGGTTACAGTACACTAGTTCGCCCACTGCTTGAATACTGCTTACCGGTGTGGGATCCGTACCAGATAGGGTTGATAGAAGAGATAGAGAAGATCCAATGGAGAGCAGCGCGCTTCGTTACAGGATCATTTAGTAATCGCGAAAGCGTTACGGAGATTATAGGTAAACTCCAGTGGAAGACTCTGCAAGAGAGACACTCAGTAGCACGGTACGCGCTTTTGTTGAAGTTTCGACAACATCTGACTTCCATCTGTTTGGCCCATTGAAAGATACACTCTGCGGGAAGCCATACGTGGATGATAGGTAGGTTATTGATGCGCAAGACGTTGGCTCCGATACCGAGCAGTAGAGTGGTACAGTGCAGGCATACATCCCCTCCCAGTAAGGTGGTGTAAGCCCGTCACATTGAACGGAGATGATGTTGAATAATGAGGTTTTGTGGCCAAAAGAGTGAGGAATAATATGGTGTATCGGAATCCTGAATAAACCCAACCTGTTTTAAGAAACAAAATGTATTGCATTAGTTATTGAACGCCTTAATGAACCTTTCTGAGGATTCACATAAATAAACCCAATGTAACCAGAGTGTGCACAACAATGCTTGGTCAAACAATGCTTTATGTATTGTATTTGAAATTGTAGATTTCTTTACAGTTCGGAATCACATCTTCTAAAAGGAAACACGTTACTCTAGACCTCAAGCAGAAACTCGAAATTTTAGTTAAGTTAATTCAGGTTCTTCGCAGAAAGTCATTGCTGCTGAGTTCAATGTTGGACGAGCAACTATTTATGAGTTATGACATTAAAAAGAAAGAAGATATTATTCGACAGAACTTAACACAAATGGATAGCGAGTTGGGAAAACGGAAGGTATGAGAAAGTGTGAGAATCAATATCTGGACGTAGCTGTTTATAGATGGTTCATACAACAACGCAGTAAAGGAATTCCAGTCAACGGGCCGATTATAAAAGAAAAAGCAGCTGCATTTAACAAACAACTTGTCGGTAGTAACTTGTTTGCATCGAGCGAAGGTTGGCTATCAAACTGGAAAAAAACGACATGGCATTCGACACCTGACAATCACCGGGGAAAGTCGCTCAGCTAACAGTAAGGATGCTGATGACTTTGTAAGCAAGATACGGAAGATAATAGAGGAAGAAGAGAGGAAGCAGTGAGAAAAGGGGTAAAGAAGAAAAAGCTTCCACTGAAAGCTATCCTTATAATTGACAATGCTCCCATTCATCCTTCAAATGTTTCTCTAAAGTCCCATGGTATACATGTACAAACACTCTTTCTCCCACCCAATGTGACAGCCGTAATTCTGCCCATGGATCAGGGAATTTTGGAATCAATTAAACGTCATTATCGACATTCACTTCTCATCTCCTTCCCGAACTAAAGTGAAAACGACTCTATCGAGACTATGCTGAAGGTGTGGAAAGCAATTAATATACGTGATGTGGTTTTCCAAGCAGCCGAAGCATGGGGTAAAGTGGAGAGCGCTACCATAATGAAAGGGCTGGAGAAAATTGTGGCCATCCATTGATGCCGAGCTGGATCCAGTAGTGAGAGACAGCGATGAGCCAGTAAATTCGGAATTATCAATTACTTTGTACACTGACATGTTCCACAGCCTTCCAAGAGGAGAAGAAATTTATGATGAAGATGTTACTAAGTGGCTCAATGAGAAAAGCTGCGATACAGAGCAAACTATACTGTAACAGACGAAGAAATAATCAAAAGCCTGTAAGAAAGTAATGATAAAAGTGATGAAGAAGGGGACACAGGAGGAGAGAGAGTGAAGGTTTTTCACATTGCTGGTGCTGAAGCTGCCGAGGTCTTCCTGGAGTACAATATGCAACAACCAGATTCATGCCTGTAAAGTGGTTGCGCGATAAAGCATGCCTCCGTAGCGGATCATCATTGCGACAGTTAAAAATTAGGGACATGTTTCATGATGAGAGATACTACTGTATAATTATGGATAGTATACACTCAAGAACTAAGTTTTCCTTGAAAATTAATGTATTTTTGGATTTACACTCCTGGAAATTGAAATAAGAACACCGTGAATTCATTGTCCCAGGAAGGGGAAACCTTATTGACACATTCCTGGGGTCAGATACATCACATGATCACACTGACAGAACCACAGGCACATAGACACAGGCAACAGAGCATGCACAATGTCGGCACTAGTACAGTGTATATCCACCTTTCGCAGCAATGCAGGCTGCTATTCTCCCATGGAGACGATCGTAGAGATGCTGGATGTAGTCCTGTGGAACGGCTTGCCATGCCATTTCCACCTGGCGCCTCAGTTGGACCAGCGTTCGTGCTGGACGTGCAGACCGCGTGAGACGACGCTTCATCCAGTCCCAAACATGCTCAATGGGGGACAGATCCGGAGATCTTGCTGGCCAGGGTAGTTGACTTACACCTTCTAGAGCACGTTGGGTGGCACGGGATACATGCGGACGTGCATTGTCCTGTTGGAACAGCAAGTTCCCTTGCCGGTCTAGGAATGGTAGAACGAAGGGTTCGATGACGGTTTGGATGTACCGTGCACTATTCAGTGTCCCCTCGATGATCACCAGTGGTGTACGGCCAGTGTAGGAGATCGCTCCCCACACCATGATGCCGGGTGTTGGCCCTGTGTGCCTCGGTCGTATGCAGTCCTGATTGTGGCGCTCACCTGCACGGCGCCAAACACGCATACGACCATCATTGGCACCAAGGCAGAAGCGACTCTCATCGCTGAAGACGACACGTCTCCATTCGTCCCTCCATTCACGCCTGTCGCGACACCACTGGAGGCGGGCTGCACGATGTTGGGGCGTGAGCGGAAGACGGCCTAACGGTGTGCGGGACCGTAGCCCAGCTTCATGGAGACGGTTGCGAATGGTCCTCGCCGATACCCCAGGAGCAACAGTGTCCCTAATTTGCTGGGAAGTGGCGGTGCGGTCCCCTACGGCACTGCGTAGGATCCTACGGTCTTGGCGTGCATCCGTGCGTCGCTGCGGTCCGGTCCCAGGTCGACGGGCACGTGCACCTTCCGCCGACCACTGGCGACAACATCGATGTACTGTGGAGACCTCACGCCCCACGTGTTGAGCAATTCGGCGGTACGTCCACCCGGCCTCCCGCATGCCCACTATACGCCCTCGCTCAAAGTCCGTCAACTGCACATACGGTTCACGTCCACGCTGTCGCGGCATGCTACCAGTGTTAAAGACTGCGATGGAGCTCCGTATGCCACGGCAAACTGGCTGACACTGACGGCGGCGGTGCACAAATGCTGCGCAGCTAGCGCCATTCGACGGCCAACACCGCGGTTCCTGGTGTGTCCGCTGTGCCGTGCGTGTGATCATTGCTTGTACAGCCCTCTCGCAGTGTCCGGAGCAAGTGTGGTGGGTCTGACACACCGGTGTCAATGTGTTCTTTTTTCCATTTCCAGGAGTGTAGTAAAGTATATGCTCTGCGTGTTAAAATTATATCCTCGGGTTTAATAAAGTACAGTACACTATATCCCCTATGTTTTCAAAATAAATAGAAAACAAAATAAATGAATGAAATGCCGGTCAGTGTGGCCGAGCGGTTCTAGGCGCTTCAGTCTGGAACCGCGCGACCGCTACGGTCTCTGGTTCGAATCCTGCCTCGGGCATGGATCTGTGTGATGTCCTTAGGTTAGTTAGGTTTAAGTAGTTCTAAGTTCTAGGGGACTGATGACCTCAGACGTTAAGTCCCATAGTGCTCAGAGCCATTTGAACCAAATGAATGAAATAAATTTCAGACACTCAATAATCTGGCACCTCCGCTAATCCGGCACCCATATGTGCCAGGAATGGCCGATTTGAGCGCCGGCCGGAGTGGCCGAGCGGTTCTAGGCGCTACAGTCTGGAACCGTACGACCACTACGGTCGCAGGTTCGAATCCTGCCTCGGGCATGGATGTGTGTGATGTCTTTAGGTTAGTTAGGTTTAAGTAGTTCTGAGGGACTGATGACCTCAGAAGTTAAAAAGTCCCATAGTGCTCAGAGCCATTTGAACCCGGATTCGCGAGAGTCTAGTTACAGTGTCCTCTAACTGTAACTACAACAATATCGTGGCGACAGACTAAAGGTATTATGACCACGACAAACGGGATCATCTTTTCACAATGCTGAGAACGTGCCGCAGTACTGGTGAGAATTCAGTTCTGATGCATATTTCAGAACGACGGCTGATCCGCTCAAATACACCTCACTGTGCTGCGAAGGTACCACCAAGATACGTCCACCACTCGCACGAATGAAGACTGCCCTCGCTGATATCTGCAGGCACCGCCCTTTACTTCGCACACACACTCACACACACACACACACACACACACACACACACACACACACACACACCAATACATAGCCGAATGTACCGGCACTTGTAACGTGCCACAGGTCACCTGACTCTCTACAGCCCAACTAATCTCCGGCGTCTCCACGCGCGGACTGAAATAGCACACCTTTATCTGCCCGCAATACCCTCTGGAGGGAAAACAATATATTAAACCATAGAAGCAGCAAAGCGCGGCGAGGTCGTCGCCCCAAGATCGAAGATGATGACTGTGGTGTCACCGCCAGACACCACACTTGCTAGGTGGTAGATAAAATCGGCCGCGGTCCATTAGTACATGTCGGACCCGCGTGTCGCCACTGTCAGTGATCGCAGACCGAGCGCCACCACACGGCAGGTCTAGAGGGACTTACTAGCACTCGCCCCAGTTGTACGGACGACTTTGCTAGCGACTACACTGACGAAGCCTTTCTCTCATTTGCCGAGAGATAGTTAGAATAGCCTTCAGCTAAGTCCATGGCTACGACCTAGCAAGGCGCCATTAACCATTTCTAGAGAGAGTCTCACTTGTATCATCAAGAGCGCTGTATACAAATGATGGATTAAAGTTAAGTATTCCAGCAGCTACGTACTTTTCTTTATAGCATTCATTACGTATTTTGTTTCAGACCTAACGCCAGCCTGCGTGAGTTGACACGTGCATTTCGGCCTCCTCTAAATTAGTTGCTTTGTGTTGGCTAATCTGCCAACACAACAATGATTAAAGGCAAATATTGCTGGCGCACACCTCATCTACATTCACCTTTAGCTCATACCAAAAGCAACAGGCAGTTACACGACATTCGTTAATTCCAAAGGATATTACCGCGTCAACCTCTGTTAACAAGCTAAAGGGATTTTCAAAGACGAAAGCTTCCTAACAAGTTTCCTTGAGAGCGCGAGTAGGAGATCCCGTTTAACTCAAACGTAACTAACAAGATTTCGAGTACTGGCCTCTTAGGTTTCCAGCATTTTTCGAGCAACTGAGGAGGCAGTAAATCTGTTTTTCACTCTTCAGTTAATGGTTTAGAAGCTAAACTTGATTTGATAAAAGAAGTCATAAGTTCTTTCTTTCCCCAACTTCTCTTCTGCTGCTAATTTAAGAGATCATGTGCTTCCTTAGTTTGTATATGTTCGTATCAGGTGCTGCAATATCTCTATTTTTCCATCGGTTGACCCAATTTCGTTTTTGTGCTGCTCTCGTACATTCTTTATTATATAAAAGGACAGTCTCGACTGAAAAGTAATTCACTTGGTTAATGCTTCCTCAGATTTTCTAAAAGAAGGGGAAAAGCACGGACGTAATTATAGAAAATTAAAAGTTCAGGGGTATGGTTCTAAGCTGCGCTTAACTTTAAAAAAAATTAAAAACTAAAACAGCGAATTAACACTCAAAGCATTACGTATCACCTGCCGGTAAGGCGGTTACTCAGAACGATGATAACAAACTGTATAAAGGAAGAACGTACGAGCAAGATACAGTGAAACAAAACCACGCGTACAAATTTAAAAGGATAAAAACCGGGGATAATTGTATAAAGGCTAGCATAAAAGGGAGGGAGTGGCGCAGACAAATATACCGTAAAATACCGTAAAATAGTCAGAGCCCACATATGAAGCGTAGCGTAGAGCCTCACGTACATCGAATGAACTTGAGTATCAGGTGACTAAGCGGTCTGATTTGACGGCCACATCGAAACTAGAGCGCGGAGGAAAACCATGTTGTCCGCACTAGTAGGGCTGTACATCAACAGAAGGCGCTAGTGTCTATAAAACTTAAAATCATCAAGGCATAAGACTATAAGAAGAAGCAGCAACAGGCAATGAGTAGAAGTCATTAGACAGCGCCTTGACCAATGACACCACGTAGGATAAAAATTCAAAATTCTTGAAAATTAAAAGAAACTAATATTAAGAAGTATAATAAAACAAAGGATGCAATAAAAATAAAGTGTCCCAAGAGGTTACATATGAATGTCCTAAAAATATGAAATATAAAATGCGACCAGAATAACTAAAAGTATGAAAGTAATCAGACTATTAAAATCGTAATAGTAAGCTGTAAAAACAAGGGAAAAACTGGGATACAATCTGAAAGATTTTATAATAGGTATCACAAGGTCTTAAAAAGGCTGGTTCTTACTGACCTGATGCTCATTCAGAAGACCCCCATTAGTATCAGTTAAATATAGAGAAATTTCCATCTCTTCGAGAAAGTTCAATATTTTCTCTTTTTTTCAGGGTGGAGTACACTTAAATTATTTAAGGTGGCAGGAAGGTGACGACTAGCTTTCAAGTGCTCGGCAAATACCGACTGGTGTGTGATCTGATCCGTTTTGTTCAATAAATGTTCGCTGAATCTCGTCTTGAAAATCCTACCCGTGGGCCCAATACATGATACACCACACTCACTGCAATTCATCATGTACGTGTATACGCCAGAACTATCATATTTGCCTCTTATAACCTTTCGTGATTGTTAATTTGCCTTTTTAATTCTTTTAAAATGATTTTTGGAAGTTTTACGGAGCTTAGATCCATAACCCTTAACGTATAACTTTGTGTAATTACATTCTTGATTTTCCCTTCTTTTAGAAAATCTGAAGAATCATTATCCAGATGAAATGCGTTATTTGTAATAATAGTATCTTAGTGGCCGAGACTGTCTCTTTACACTGTCGCAGAAGAAGCTCAGTAGCACTGTGGTGTAATGTGGTTATGGTACTGAACTGTTTCATTGTAGGTCGTTAAGTTCCAAACTCCCATGCACTGCACAATTTTATTTTCTATATTCGGTTCGAGTGTATTCTTTAGACTCGATTCACACGGTGGGCAACGTCACGTCAACGTCAACGAGGGTCACGTGACGTCAAAATATTCGTCCAATGCTTTCAAATGGCGAGGTTCACACGGTGAGCAACGTCACGTCAACGTCAGTTTGCTTGCCGGCCGGTATACTTCGAAAGAATAGTTTGACGTTGACGGTGGGGGTCACGTGGTTGGCGAACTGCTTACGATTGGCTGTTACTTTTCTCTCTGTTCTCCGGCTGCTCGCATGGCACGAGTTTGATTCTGCTAGCAGTCTTCTCCACATAGAAAATATCTACTGAGTTTTTAGTTATAAAATATTGTTATATAAACATCAACGGCGAGGAGTTAATCGAACTTGTTCGCCAAAATGTGGAGTTGTATGACATGAGCTGCAAAAAATACAGCGACACTTTGTTTAAAGAAGAAATATGGAATAAAATTGGATTGGTTATCGGTCGCCCAGGTAAATAACTGTATGAATATTGTAGGCCTACTGCAGATTATAACAATTTTGTACGTAATATATTTTGATGTGTAATATCGCACCTGCATGTATTTATGTATGTATGTACTCACGATTAGGAAGTGAAAACGCTTAGCAGAGGTTAGAGCCTTCCTGCTTTCCATTTTCACAATTATTCGCGTGTCGTGAAAGTTTACTTCGACCATGTTTATATGTAATACTTATCATTGCACTACACGCAGGAAGCGGCTACGAGGGTGGCGGAGTACGTGTGGAGTGCACATCTGGGTTTTTTAGGCTAGAGAATTCCCTCCCTAGGCCCGACAAGACGCCTCCTGAGACGCAGCAAGGTAGGAGTAGGCAAAATGCAACAGGGAATAACAATATTAATGTGCTAATAATAAACTGCAGGAGCGTCTATAGAAAGGTCCCAGAACTGCTCTCATTAATAAACGGTCACAATACCCACATAGTACTAGGGACAGAAAGTTGGCTGAAACCAGATGTAAACAGTAATGAAATTCTAAACTCAGATTGGAATGTATACCGCAGAGACAGGCTGGACAGTGAAGGGGGAGGCGTGTTTATAGCGATTAGAAGTGCAATAGTATCGAAGGAAATTGACGGAGATCCGAAATGTGAAATAATTTGGGTGAAGGTCACGGTTAAAGCAGGCTCAGACATGGTAATTGGATGTCTCTATAGGCCCCCTGGCTCAGCAGCTGTTGTGGCTGAGCACCTGAAGGATAATTTGGAATATATTTCGAATAGATTTCCCCACCATGTTATAGTTCCGGGTGGAGATTTTAATTTGCCGGATATAGACTGGGAGACTCAACGTTCATAACGGGTGTCAGAGTCAAACAATCCAGTGAAATTTTTTTAAGTGCTTTATCTGAAAACTACCTTGAGCAGTAAAACAGAGAACCGACTCGTGGCGATAACATATTAGACCTTCTGGTGACAAACAGACCCGAACTATTTGAAACAGTTAACGTAGAACAGGGAATCAGCGATCATAAAGCGGTTACTGCATCGATGATTTCAGCCGTAAATAGAAATATTACAAAAGGTAGGAAGATTTTTCTGTTTAGCAAAAGTGACAAAAAGCAGATTTCAGAGTACCTGTTGGCTCAACACAAAAGTTTTGTTTTAAGTACAGATAGTGTTGAGGATCAGTGGACAAAGATTCAAAACCATCGTGCAATATGCGTTAGATGCGTATGTGCCAAGCAAGATCGTTAAGAAATGGAAAAAAGCCACCGTGGTACAACAACCGAGTTAGAAAACTGCTGCGGAAGCAAAGGCAACTTCACAGCTAACATAAACATAGCCAACGCCTTGCAGACAAACAAAAATTACGCGAAGCGAAATGTAATGTGAGGAGGGCCTTGCGAGAGGCGTTCAATGAATTCGAAAGTAAAGTTATATGTACTGACTTGGCAGAAAATCCTAAGAAATTTTGGTCTTATGTCAAAGTGGCTGGTGGATGAAAACAAAATGTCCAGACACTCTGTGACCAAAATGGTACGGAAACAGAGAATGACAGACTAAAGGCCGAAATACTAAATGTCTTTTTCCAAAGCTGTTTCGCAGAGGAAGACTGCACTGTAGTTCCTTCTCTAGATTGTCGCACACATGACAAAATGGTAGATATAGAAACAAACGACAGAGGGATAGAGAAACAATTAAAATCGCTAAAAAGATGAAAGGCTGCTGGACTTGATGGGATGCCAGTTCGATTATACACAAAGTACGCCAAGGAACGTGGCCCCCTTCTTGCAGCGGTGTACCGTAGGTCTCTAGAAGAGCGTAGCGTTCCAAAGGATTGGAAAAGGTCACAGGTCGTCCCCGTTTTCAAGAAGGGACGTCGAACAGATGTGCAGAACTATAGACCTATATCTCTAACGTCGATCAGTTATAGAATTTTGGAACACGTATTATGTTCGAGTATAATGACTTTTCTGGAAACTAGAAATCTACTCTGTAAGAATCAGCATGGGTTTCGAAAAAGACGATCGTGTGAAACCCAGCTCGCGCTATTCGTCCACGAGACTGAGAGGGCCATAGACACTGGTTCCCAGGTAGATGCCGTGTTTCTTGACTTCCGCAAGGCGTTCTATACAGTTCCCCACAGTCGTTTAATGAACAAAGTAAGAGCATATGGACTACCAGACCAATTGTGTGATTGGATTGTAGAGTTCCTAGATAACAGAACGCAGCATGTCATTCTCAATGGAGAGAAGTCTTCCGAAGTAAGAGTGATTTCAGGTGTGCCGCAGGGGAGTGTCGTAGGACCGTTGCTATTCACAATATACATAAATGACCTTGTGGATGACATCGGAAGTTCACTGAGGCTTTTTGCGGATGATGCTGTTGTATATCGAGAAGTTGTAACAATGGAAAATTGTACTGAAATGCAGGAGGATCTGCAGCGAATTGACGCATAGTGCAGGGAATGGCAATTGAATCTCAATGTAGACAAGGGTAATGTGCTGCGAATACATAGAGATAAAGATCCTTTATCATTTAGCTACAATGTAGCAGGTCAGCAACTGGAAGCAGTTAATTCCATAAATTATCTGGGAGTACGCATTAGGAGTGATTTAAAATGGAATTATCATATAAAGTTGATTGTCGGTAAAGCAGATGCCAGACTGAGATTCATTGGAAGAATCCTAAGGAAATGCAATCAGAAAACAAAGGAAGTAAGCTGCAGTACACTTGTTCGCCCACTGCTTGAATACTGCTCACCGGCGTGGGATCCATACCAGATAGGTTTGATAGAAGAGATAGAGAAGATCCAACGGAGAGCAGCGCGCTTCGTTACAGGATCATTTAGTAATCACGAAAGCGTTACGGTGATGATACATAAACTCCAGTGGAAGACTCTGCAGGAGAGACGCTCAGTAGCTCGGTACAGGCTTTTGTTGAAGTTTCGACAACATACCTTCACCGAGGAGTCAAGCAGTATATTGCTCCCTCCTACGTATCTCTCGCGAAGAGACCGTGAGGATAAAATCAGAGAGATTAGAGCCCACACAGAGGCATACCGACAATCCTTCCTTCCACGAACAATACGAGACTGGAACAGAAGGGAGAACCGATAATGATACTCAAGGTACCCTCCTCCATGCACCGTCAGGTGGCTTGCGGAGTATGGATGTAGATGTAGATGTAGATTCCGAAGCAAATATGAGTATTCTGCGCCACATAGTCATTTTGGCTATTAGTATACTTATGTATAGTGTTTATTTAGATACTTTCGGGTACTGAGTCTCACTCAACATTTCGTATGGATACAGCTTATTTACTGCAGTAAAAAGTTCGATGTTCCACATTCATATACAGTGTGCAGTTGGTTCTCTGCGGTGCGAAAGTTACATTTGCTTTGCCGAAAGAGTTTGTAGTGCAAATGCTACCACCACAGCTAGTCTATTTCCTCTATAAGAAATTATATCTGCTGTTTGTTTAATCACCAGTTTTCACCTCAGAGACCCAGCTATATTAAAGCAAAAATACCTTTCAGTTGTAATGTAACACTATATGAAACACTGTCTGTCCAATTTAATAATTACGTGAACTGTTTATTATGTCCTAGCCTGAAGCTAAATTCTTTCTTATGCAGAGGTATTGCAAGCAGTCAAAATAGATGAAAGGAGTATTACTAGAGGAAGTAAAATTTTATTTTCTTGTGTGAAAACAAATGTAAAACTTGTGCATAGCAATATTATGTGACATACATCTGTAGTATTTTATAACAGGCATGTGCTGTTCCTTTATTCTGCTATTAGTGATCGTAAATGAAAGTTCATGTATTCTGCTTCATTATATATAAATTAAATTTTATTTGTGGTTACAGGAAGCGACTGTAGACTTCGTTGGGTGTCACTTCGCGACCAGTTCCGAAAAGTCATTCGGAATAAGACGAAGAGTGGGCAGGCTGCTACTTCAACGAAGGAGTGGTAGTACGAGCGACAGATGAGTTTTCTGAAGCCACTTTTCAGAGAGCGCGAGACACATTCAAATGTGCCATCTGTGGAAGAAACAGAAACTTTAGAAGATGACGCCTTCTGTATAATAGAAGAAAATAGCCCTACATGTAACACTGTGGAGACAGTTCTGAAGACTCCCATTCGTAGGAAAAAAGGGGGCAAATGTGACGAAAGTGCCTCAACCATGCTTATGCAGTATTTAATGAAACAAAAGGAGGGTAGTGATAACAGTGGACTGAAACAATTTTTTTTGAGCATGGCAGAGATAGCTGCAAAATTTTCACCTTTGCGACAAATAGAAGCGAAAAATAAAGTGTTTCAAATAATAAGTGAACTGGAAACACAAGAAGTGAGGGAGAAGCTAAATATGTCTAATAACTTCGATCACTGTTACACAGCTAATCTGTAAATATATTTGTAAATAAATTATAATTCTCTCAATGTGTGTTTCTTATAAAGTGTATTTCCACATTGTCACACTAAGGTTTCACGAAATTATTTGTGCTTTGAGGCATTTTCTAATTTAGTCATAGGCTTTTGGCCCCTTTTATGTTACCACTGAAAGTGTTTATATTGTTACTGTTTTTACGTAGGCTATATCTGAATGTGTGCAAATGTGGTAACAATTAGCTGTGAAGAATTAGTTTTTTTTTTGGGGGGGGGGGGGGGTGATATTCTTAACATAGGTTATGCTGAGCAATGTGAAATTCATCTCTTGAGTCATTAAAGAAAAGTATCACGAAAAAAGGGAAAAAACATTATAAAAAAGACTTTGATGTTAAGTATGTAGCTGTATTTAGAAACTACTTTTCATTTTAAATGATTTGTTCCACATCATTCGATTTATCGTGCGAAATGATCCATGAAACATGAAACTAACAGACCGCTAGTCTGCAAAATGATTGTGCACTGCAAACGTTGAAAGCTAAATAAACATTTCATTTCAAATTATTTGTCGGATTGTATGTGGAAACAGCAGTAAATGCTTCTCCACTTTTCATGTATAACACAATCCGTTACGCCTTCATCAAATTTTTTGGCACAATAGCATATATAATGAAATGAGCAATTAAGCATAAATGCAATGATACAGACTGGAGAGAAATATGGAGGAAGGGTGGAAGTATGCTGTACTGGGTAGATAAATGAATTTAAAAATATGTTGAGTTATTTCATGCTTTATTGTCTTTGTTACTACAAAATAATTATTAATTACTTCCACGGAACTGAGTCATTTGGGGAAGTAAAGAAATCTGTGAATCTTTGACGTACCCCTAATGCTGCATCACAAGCATTTCCTCCCTGCCTTCCAAGTTGATGCAATATTAACTCTCCGTTTTGTGCATCTGTATGGCTATCTATTACATTATTGTCTCTCATTAAATATGTCTTAAGCGGGGAAGCCTCATCTCCCACCATCACAAAGGGTGCTGGTGTATGTGTACCAGGCAGGTTCCGGTCAGAGGGCACACTTAAACTGTTGCTTTCCAAAGTTTTGGCGAGATTGGAGTGAGGATAATTCCCACCATCACTGTTTTTTCCATATGCTCCTACATCCACCGCTACAAATTTATAATTTGCATCCACAAGTGCCTGCAGGACCACGGAGAATGTGTGCTTATAATTGTGAAACATGGAGTCCCCTGTAGCCAAGATCCTGGGAGGAAAAAAAGTGGAAATTAACAAAAAATAATAAATGACATATGAGATTACTTACAGAAAAATAAGCTTAACTAAAATGACATCCGTGCTTTAATTTTAAGCCTGTAGGACAGAACTCTGCAACTTTATAAGTTTATACAGAAATATAGGTTGATGCAACATGTGTACTGGCCCGTCTGTTTGAAAAGAAGGATTGATACAGTGTTTGATGCTGTTCTTATGTAGAATATGTTACATGCCATGTAAAATACGTTGACACAACCAACAGCAATACATTAGTAAGATTCACTCACAGGTTCTGAATTATTTTGAAAATAAAATGCAGAAAATTGCAAATTGTACACCAACATTTTAGGCCAATAAATAAACTGTAGAGCTTGCTACTGCATAATTTGTCAATCTTGTTAGTTTTAACATAAATAAGACTTTGTAATAGATTGGTCATGTGGAATAATATGTTAAATTGGCTAAACAGACTTTTTTCATTATAGTAATTGTCATTGAATTAGCTGTCAATTTTAGTGTTACTGTAAGCAAATTTGAATGTAATCGGTAAGTTAATGACATATGAAACGAGTACTTCGATTGTGAGACAAAGTACTACCAAGCATTCCCACTACAGAAAGAAGCATCTTAGTAATTCTGGGACTAAGAAGTGTCAATATTGTTCACGATCCTTGTATATCCGCTAATAAAACATATTAAGCCAAGGGACACTACTTTTCCTGAAGTCTGCTTCCTGTGACTAGCATATGAACCACACTAAAGTCAAATGATGCAGTCTACCTGCTCATATAGGCCATCATAAATTTCTTGAAAGTACTCAATTTCATACGTGCTCATATACTGCAAAAGTAAGTGATGCAACTCAAACTTCGAAAATTATTGGAAACTGTATCATTATATGTGATTTGAGACTTTCTCGGCGTATTCCATTCGTGAAATCTTCTCGGGTGATCAGCCGAGTAAAGGCGTCGTCTTCTCGCAACGTTTCGAAGGGTTTCGTACCCATCATCTTCAAGCGAAGTGTCGAGATGCTCCTCTCTCTCTCATCTTTTGCTTTCCCCTCTTTGGGGAAGTGTGAGGGGGAGTCTGTAGCCTTTAGGCTTTTACTCCCCTGTGAAAGTGTGTGTGTGATTTTTCTGTAGTTTTTGGTGTCTGTGATTTGTGATGATTGTTGTGAGTGTGTCTGGTACTTGCCTGAGGTGGGCGAGAAGTTTGTTGTTATATGTGGAGGAACAGGATGATGGATTTGGTGTAGGGATTTTCTCTTCGACTTAGTCGTCGAAGATCGTCATAGGGCGCTTGTGCTTATCGCGGGACGTGTCATACCGACCTAGGGAGTGGATGAGTGCGTTTCTGGATCTGGAAGAACCCTCATAGAAGGCCCTTGCCAGATCCTGAAAACGCTCTCTCAGGAGTGGGATTTCGGCTGCGGCGTGCAAGTCGTCTGTAGGGAATCCAAGAGGTAAGCGCAGTGCCCTTCTGAGGGCGCGGTTCTGCAGCCTCTGGAGTTTGTCCAGGTGCTGCTTCGCCGCGTATCCCCAGACAGGGCACGCATACTCCATTACTGGCCGGATCAGGGCCTGATACACATTTAATGCTAGTGGGCAGGGAAGGGAGCTTGTTGAGTTCAGGATAGGATATAGGATGGACATTCTGGCGCAGACCTTCCTATGGACTTCGTCTATGTGGGGTTTCCACGTAAGACGAGAGTCCAAGGTTACGCCAAGGTACTTGGCGGTTCTGCGCCAGGGGAGTTGGGTTCCATTTAGGTGAAGGTGTAGGGGGGGACGTTGAGGAGGATCGCGCCTTCCGAGCCTGCGGGTAATCAGCATTGCCTGCGTCTTCTCAGAGTTAATGGTGATGCGCCAGCGACGGGCCCAAGTTTCTGTGTTATCTAAAACCCTTTGTAACCTACGGATGACCAGGTCCTTGTTCGCGTTTCTCGCGTAGAAGGCTGTATCGTCAGCGTACTGTGCGGTGTGCACCAGGGGGGCCGTTGGCGTGTCCGCAGTGTACAAACTGTACAATACGGGCCCCAGGACCGATCCCTGTGGCACCCCAGCACGAATACGCCTTCTAGTGGAGGTGGCAGTTTCCACTTTGACGGAGAAAGTCCTGTTCGTGAGGTAGCTCTTGATCAGCTGAACTATGCTCCCGGGAAACCCTTGTGTGTACAACTTGTAGAGTAGCCCTCTATGCCATACTGAATCAAAGGCCTTGGCTACGTCCAGTAGCACTATCCCGCAGTAGCCTCTGTGGTTGAAGCCCTCTGTTGCTGCTTCAACCATTCTCATGACCTGTTGTGGGGCAGAGTGGTTCTGTCGGAAGCCAAATTGGAAATCCGGCAGAATTTGCTCTCTGGTAATATGTTCTTGTATGGGTCTTAGCAGGAGGCGCTCATAGATCTTGCTGAGAGTTGGCAAGAGGCTAATCGGCCTGTAGTGCTGCGGGAATAGAGGGTCTTTCCCTGGTTTGTGTATCGCGACCACCTCCGCATGTTTCCAGCAAGCTGGGAAAACACGGGATCGAGTAATCTCGTTGAGGACGTTCGCGAGGTGTGTGATCGCTGTGGGTGGGAGTTTTTTGACTAACTGATTTGTGACACTGTCGTGCCCTGGCGCCTTTTTTGTAGGGAGAGACCTGATTACTCTTGCCACGTCCTCGGGGGCAAAAAGTATGGGTTCGTCCTCTGGGTCCTCCTCGGCATTGAGGAAGACAGCCAGTTGACGACGGACCACTCTTTCATGCTCGTCGTCCTGGGGTTCTGCCGCTTGGAACTGCTTCTCGAAGGAGTCGGCGAGGGCGTTGGCCTTTCCAGCATGGCTGTAGACCAGTCCCCGCTCGCCATGCAGTGGCGGCATCCTAGCGCGTCGTTTTGTAAACTGTTTTGTCGCTTGCCATAGTGTGTGGTCGTCTACTTTGAGAGCTGTGAGGCGGTTTTGCCATTGCTGGTTTCTGTGCTCATTGAGCGCTACCTTCAGTTCTCTCTGTAGACGATTGAGCAGCCTCCTGGTGGCCTGATTTCTGGTGATCTTCCACTCTTTTGCTACTCTGTTCTTATGTCGAATTTGAGCTAGCAAGTGTTCCGGGAGCTGTATTTGCGGTGGTGGGCCATCCCTTTGTGGAGGGGTGGCTTCTTCCGCTGCCTGTAAGATGCTGCCTGTTAGGTCTTGTAGCGCTTGTTCTACTGTTTCGGCAGTAGGTGGCGGAGCGCGAGCGATATCAGAGGCGACAGTTTCTTGGTATCGCTCCCAGTCTGTACGTTTGTACGACGTCTGGTACCGTGGGAGTGCTACCCATTCTCCCACATCGACCTCCAGAATCACTGGGTTGTGGTCGGAGGACATTCTGTTGATTGTCCTTGCGGTCACAAACCCTGCGATCCTGCCTCCGTAGGGAGGCCGCGCACGGCTTGCTCGATGCTCCCTACGGAGGCAGCTGAGGAAGTTAGGAGAGAAACGTGCAGGGTCCTGGAGAAGGCAAAAATGCCCAAGAACAACATAACGTCTGCTGAAAGGAAGGCTCTTAAGGCCCTACGTGAGGATGAGGACACTGTCGTTCTAGCTGCTGACAAAGGCAATGCCACGGTGATACTGAGGAAAGAAGATTATTGGCAGAAGATAAACTCACTGCTACAAGATACTGCCTACAAGCAACTGGACAAGGACACGACAGCCTCCGTGACTCGCAAGACCATCGCCTTGCTCAATGACTCTGGACTGGAAAAGGACGTCATCAGGAAGCTGTACCCCAGAGCACCGGCACCACCACGGCTATATGGGCTCCCTAAGATCCACAAAGACGGAGTTCCATTGCGACCCATAGTGAGCACCATCAACTCACCGACATATGGTTTAGCCAAGTACCTAGCACAACTGCTCAAACCGATCGTGGGTCACTGTGAGCACCATGTCAAGAACTCGGCGGAGTTTGTGAAGGTACTACAAGGCTTTCGCCTGGATAAAGAAGATCTTCTTGTCAGCTTTGACGTCACCTCACTCTTCACACGAGTACCGCTGGAAGACTCCCTAGCGCTGCTCGAAACACGCTTTAGTGAGGACACAATAAAGCTGTTCCGGCATGTGTTAACAAACACCCACTTCAAATGTGGAGGCAAATTTTATGAACAACTGGATGGTGTAGCCATGGGGTCCCCCTTAGCTCCAGGCATCGCTAATCTTTACATGGAGCACTTTGAAGACATAGCCCTGGACACCGCCCCACTGAAACCTAAAGCCTTCCACAGATATGTGGATGACACTTTTTTCGTGTGGCCACATGGCAGAGAGAACCTGCAAGACTTCCTGCGACATCTGAACAGCATACACAACAACATACAATTCACTATGGAGGTGGAAGAAAACGGAAGCTTGCCCTTCCTTGACATTCTAATCAAGAAGCACCCTGATGGCACCTTGGGTCACGCTGTGTATAGGAAGAAGACACATACGGATTTATACCTTCATGCACAGAGTTGCCACCACCCGGCACAACGCAACTCAGTGCTTAACACACTTGTGCACAGGGCCAAGTCTATCTGTGATGATGACAGCCTACCTGCAGAGTTACAACACCTAAGGAAGACCTTCCGCAGCAACGGTTATAATGAGACGCAAATCTCGCGCGCCCTACACAAGAGCAGGAAGGTAGACACACCGGAAGAAGAAGATGAGACCAGATGCCTGGCATTTCTACCATACGCGGGACCGCCAACAGCTAAGATTGCCCGCATTCTGGAGAAACACAACATCAAGACAATTTTTCATGCCCCAAGTAAAATTAAAGACATACTTGGCTCAGTCAAAGACCACCTAGGACTGCAGACTCCGGGCGTATACAGTATTGAATGTGAATGTGGTACGAAATACATCGGACAAACGCAGCGCTGCATCACGCAGAGGCGCTCGGAACACATTAGACATGTACGCCTTGGTCAGACGGAAAAATCGGCGGTTGCGGAACATAGCCTTAACGAAGGACACACCTTCCTCTTTGAGGGTACGAAGAAGCTGTGTGACGCTAAAGGATTTTGGGATTCGGTTTTCAAAGAGGCTGTAGAAATTCGGTTGAACAGCAACCTGATCAATCGAGACACTGGTTTCCAACTTAGTACAGCTTGGAATTCCGCAATAACTAAAATTAGAAGAGAACGCTCCGGCACGAAGACGGTAGCGGTCAAAGACGTAGTAGGAACCGGCAGGGACTCGACGCCCGGTCCGCGCCGCGAACCCCCCACCACTGGCGCGGCGGCCGATTGCGCAGGTACCTGATTGGTCGGCGCCCGGGATCAGTCACTGGTCCAGGAGCCTTTATAGGACCGCGCAACACAGCATCTCGACACTTCGCTTGAAGATGATGGGTACGAAACCCTTCGAAACGTTGCGAGAAGACGACGCCTTTACTCGGCTGATCACCCGAGAAGATTTCACGAATGTATCATTATAGTAGAAACGAGTTTATGCAGGACGAACTGTAACAGATTTAGATCTACATAACAAGGCGCCATAAGTTGTGAATGTTTAGCCTATAGATCAATTTGTTGATAGTGTGCAGTATTACAATAAATATTCTGTTTTATAAAATACGTAAAGGTACAGTACAGGACCCTCAAAGGAATTGCTGTCTGGACACTCGTAAATATTTATAAAATGACGTCTCCTCTTCTTCCAGCTTTCTGTACAACGTGTGATATTCGCCTTCACACAATCTCTTCAAAATCATTTTCTTCACCCACGTTCGTTTTGATTGCCTTGCCAATTTCCGCTCTCTTTCCTCATCATCTAAAGCAATTGCAATCGCAGCAAGTGCATCAAGACTAAATTTAATGTCCGCCATCCTCTCTCATGAACACTTCTGCGAGTTTCCAACAACGCGCCAAAACGTGGTTGAAGTTTTGCCGTCGCTTGACGTTCCGTCCAGTGTGAATGCAAGTGGATTTTTGACGGTGTGTGACGTCACTGGCGTTGACGTGCCCACCGTGTGAATCGAGCCTTAAGCAGCCACTAATGTCAAGAAGTAATGTACTGGAATGTTCTGTAGCTGCATACATACTGTATGTCTTCTGGCCGGAGGCAGTTCGACCTGCGCTCTTGTATGTACAACTGCTGAATAAACCTTCTTTAAGTGAAGTTAGTGTTCGTCATTCATCTAATTACACCTTCTTATACGTGACAATATAATTATAGAAACCGATTGCTGTACCAATCAGCCCATCATGAAATGGAGTAAGCTTTATACTTTCTGTATTCATTAATAGCCACGTAATCGTTAACTCTTCCCAGAACTGTCATCCTAATTCTCTCTCTCGATCCTAACGTTACATACACTGGCATGTAACCTCCGCAATTCCGCTGGAACTTCTTTCTTGATTGATCTTATTGTTTATTGAATAAGGGACAATTACTTACAAAAAAGCTATTTCAGTTTTTAGTTCTTTATAACTATCACTTCTCATTTTGTTTCAGGTGAGGATGAACAAATCGACTTTCTCCAAGGCCCTAACGGTTTTAGCTTCGACTGAATTTTTATCCCAGAAGATCCTTTGGTTCTCTTTTAAATATGAACACCACATAAAAATTAGTTGCTGCAGCTGCCACTGTGAATTGTGGATAATTACTAGAGTAACTGTTCGTATAAAATAAAACGAATCATTTCATTCTGAAATAAATCATACTTGTACCTTTATCCACTCCCAACACCATCCAGTTTTTTGTTGTTTACGAACTAAGAAAAATTACAGCCTCTTCTCGACGCACCGATCACAATGCTTATTGACAGTTATTCATACGTTTACTGTGAACTTAATATCTTTTTCAGATGTCAGAATTGTCCAGAAAATGAAGATTGGTGGTAGTGCTGTAAATATATTAATTACATGAATACTACAGGTTACAATTTTGTGTAATCATTGTGTTAATTTAGAAACTTTTCAAAGTTTATTCTGTTTGATTGACAACGCTCTCACATCCCGCGATATTATACTGGTAAGTAACAACGCAGGGCAATCAATCAAAAACGTCTCATTTTTGTAAGCATTCGTGCATTGAAACGTAATGTTCTAGCTTAGGTGGTGGTGACGATGGTTGTTTTGAGAGTTCACTGCAGATAAAGTCACTAGTGCCCACTCAGTTATAGTGAGACAAATGAAATACATTATAAAAGATGAACCTCACTACTTTGACTAGCTGAAAACTTCACAACATGTTAGTCACCACGTAACACATCAAAATCACCTCCATCTTCTCTAGTAGACTTCACTGAACGCAAGATAAATAATGAGAGTTAATTATATCAACAAATTAATACTTACAGCTGAAGAAAAACAAAAACACAAATAAAACACGAAAAACTGTCGCTTGATGCTGAAAACTGCGTACACCCTAATCTGTATATTGTGGTTTTCAGTTTAGTCCGTTAGGAAGCAAAAATGTCTGAGAGTATAGACTTCTGCCAACCGCCCAGTGTGGTAACCCGCCATAATCTTCCTGACTGGCGACATCTGTATTCCTAGATTACTTTCCCTATGTACGTAGGTTCCTTAGGTTTATGACAAAATATATTTAACTGTTGATGTATTATTGCTCAATTGATACAATGTGGAAACATGTTGTGGTATCGATAGCTTCGATGCCACGGCGTAGGTGCAAGTTCATAGGTTGGCACTGCGACACCGACACAGACTACAGCGCCCCCTAGCCGGCGCTGTGCAGCTCTCCGCGCGCCGCTCCGGATTCAGCCCATTTGATTACGAGGAGACGACCTAGCAACGTTTTATCTACTTCATAGGGGGCTAGCCATTACAGACTTTGTTACTTCAGTTACTTCAATGATAGTTTGTTCAACTTCTCGTAGCTGTTAGCGTTGATACCTCTACGGCTTCGCATCAACTTACTCATCTGTACGCGAAGTTAAGTAATATTGTCAGTTGTATATGTACATACCCTAGTAAAAGAGCTATAAGCCATACGCAGTACAGAAGCATTTCACCTTTTCCTGCTCCTGCTCACTTCCTACATTCGGCCTACCCTTCAGTTTACAGGAGGAGACACAAGTGTCGCCTTCCAGGCGTGATACAAAACGTGTGTAGCCTATACGGCAATTCAAAGCAAGTATACATACATCAAAAAAAGTTTTGCATCACCTCGGTTTCGAGAGTTGCAGAACATGTACATAAAATTGGAATAGAGATCAACGTAAACATCATTTCCGCTCTTTTTATTCATCATGAAAACCACACATTGCACGTTGTACCACCATACAGCGAGACTTTCAGAGGTGTTGGTCCAGATTGCTGTACGCACCGTTACCTCTAATACCCAGTAGCATTGATGCATGCCTGAATTCGTCGTAGCATACTATCCACAAGTTCATCGAGGCACTGTTGGTCCAGATTGTCCCACTCCTCAACGGCGATTCGGCGTAGATCCTGTTGTGGGTTGGCAGGAGAGCCAACACCGTTTTATTAGAAGAAGCCGAAAGGCACGCGTTTTAGCTCACGCAGGCTGGCGTGAGGTCTGGAACGGGTCATGGAAATTAGAATTTAGAAAAACGGACGTAGCTGGTGGAATACTTAACTTTAATCCATTAATGATGAGCGTCGCTCTCGACTGTACATGACTCAGTATCAATAGTAACTGGTAGTGGCGCCTTGCTAGGTCGTAGCAAATGACGTAGCTGAAGGCTATGCTAACTATCGTCTCGGCAAATGAGAGCGTATTTTGTCAGTGAACCATCGCTAGCAAAGTCGGTTGTACAACTGGGGCGAGTGCTAGGAAGTCTCTCTAGACCTGCCGTGTGGCGGCGCTCGGTCTGCAATCACTGATAGTGGCGACACGCGGGTCCGACGTATACTAACGGACCGCGGCCGATTTAAAGGCTACCACCTAGCAAGTTTGGTGTCTGGTGGTGACACCACAGATCCCTCTGAGTGGTCGGTGGTTCACATCGTCCATAAAAAGCCCTTTTGAATCTATCCCAGGCATGTTCGATAGGATTCATATCTAGATAACATGCTGGCTGGCCACACTAGTCGTCATTACCCTGAAGTAAGTCATTCACGAGATGTGCACAATGGGGGCGCGAATTGTCGTCTATGAAGACGAATGCCTCGCCAATATGTTGCCAATATGGTTGCACTATCGGTCAGAGGATGGCATTCACGTGTCATATAGCCATAGCGGCGCCTTTCATGACCACCAGGGGCGTACGTCGGCCCCACATAATGCCAGACCAAAACATCAGGGAACCTCCACCTCGCTGCCCTCGCTGGACGGTGTGTCTAAGGCATTCAGCCTGACTGGGTTGCCTTCAAACACGTCTCCGACGATTGTCGATTGAAGGCATATGCGACACTCATCGATGAAGAGAACGAGATGACAATCCTGAGCGGTCCATTCGGCATGCTGTTGGGCCCATCTGTACCTCGCTGCATGGTGTCGTGGTTACAAAGATGGACCTCGTCATTGACGTCAGGAGAGAAGTTGCGCATCATGCATCCTATTGCGCACAGTTTGACTCGTAACAGGACGTCCTGTGGCTGCACGAAAAGCGTTAATCAACACGATGGCGTTCCTGTCAGGGTTCCTCCGAGCCATAATCCGTAGGTAGTGGTGATCCACTGCAGTAGTAGAGGCGACCTGAGCGAGGCATGTCATCGACAGTTTCAAATGGTTCAAATGGCTCCGAGCACTATGCGACTTAACATCTGAGGCCATCAGTCCCCTAGAACTGAGAACTACTTAAACCTGACTGACCTAAGGACATCACACACATCCATGCCCGAGGTAGGATTCGAACCTGCGGCAGCAGCAGCAGCCCGGCTCCGGACTGAAGCGCCTAGAACCGCTCGGCCACAGCGGCCGGACATCGACAGTTTCTGTCTCTCTGTATCTCCTCCGTGTCCGAACAACGTCGCTTTGGTTCACACCGATGCGTCTGGACTCTTCCCTTGTTGAGAACCCTTCCTGGCACAAAGTAACAATGCGGACGCAATGAACCGTAGTATTGACCGTCTAGGCATGGTTGAACTACAGAAAATACGAGCTGTGAACCTCCTTCCTGGTGGAATGACTGGAATTGATAGGCTGTCGGACCCCCCCCCCCCCCCTCTAATAAGCGCTGCTCATGCATGGTTGTTTGCATCTGTGGTCGGGTTTAAAGAAATCTCTGAACAGTCAAAGGGACTGTGTCTGTGATACAATATCCACAGTCAACGTCTATCTTCAGGAGTTCTGGGAACCGGGGTGATGCAAAACTTTTTTTTTGAATGTGTGCAGGAATTAGAAAAGTCTGTACCTATTTAATGCTTAGCGATACATCGAGAAGAATTACAAAGAATATGAATAGAGTTGAAATACTTTTTTGGCACGTTGTTTAGTCATTCTGTATGATTCCCCTTTGTCACACGGAAATCGAAATTATGATATAATTCATGCCTGCGGTCTCTATCACAGATGTAGTCACCGACGCGATGGCGTTAGGAATGCACCTTTTGAATCCTGGAATTGCTTTCGGCGAAGGAGACAAATACACAAGGTCTTGCCCAATGAAAAGAAATCCATGGGTGTTAGGGCGAAGATCTGGTTGAACAAGAGCAGAACAAAACGTCGCCGTGTCCAGTACGACCGACCCAGCTGTTTGAGAAGACTCTGATTGAAAAATCTGCAAACATTCATACCGCAATCTGGTCGTGCTCCATATTGCTGAAAGGCGTAATGCGTGGAAACCGTGTCAAGCAGTGGTATCAGCCATTTCTCGGCCATGTCCGCGTGAAAATATGTTGAAACGCTTAGTTCAACCAAGAGAAATGGGCCCTACAACTATAATGCTGACAATGTACAGGACGTATTACGCGCCGATGAGTCACATTGATATTCAGTTACACACGTAGCCGTTTCTGTACCACATACTGGAATGTTGGGCTATTAACCTTGCCACTTCCATCGAAGGATGTCTTATCGCTAAAAAATGAAACATTCAGCAAATGTTCCTCCCTCCACGGCTTGCACCGTTGCTGTGGTATAATTGTACGTTTGAGGGAAGTGTTCCAGTCTCAGTTCCTGCAAAATGTGAATTACGTTCGGTATGTGAAGATACCAGATTGTATCGCTGGCGAAACCTTCTCTGCGCTTTGGTGATAGATCGATATTCGTTAAATTCCAACATGTATAATGCGTTCCGTATAGGATCCGCCATATCCAATTTTGACACAGAACTTTTCATTTATGCATCAAAACCCGCATGCACCAGCTTAAAATTCACTGCGTTTGCGAGCAATTTCAAACTTTCTATCACATTCTCTATAATTATTTTGTATGTATAGCTATAGCGTTTGCAATAGCTACGTTCCTTTTTTATTGCTCTGTATGCTGATTCGGTTCGTATAAACGGAAATGTATTACTCTCTGTGTGTTTGTGTGTGTGTGTGTGTGTGTGTGTGTGTGTTTCCTCTGTTACCGTTAACAGATGCATAGCGAGAATATTTCTGCGAAATTTACTCAGATGCACCTGTGTAAAACGTTACAGTGAATGTGCAATGTGTCAAGGGCTAACCAGGAAAGTACTTGGGCTCGAACAAACACAAATACACCAAAATCGTGTGAGAAATAATGTAAAGATCTCTTATTGCACTAGTGATACTTCCGCATCTGTAAAACTCTGCAGTCGTCCGCTAGAGGCCTCTGTGTATGCCGTGCCGCATTGCACACTGACCTGCCGGTACGCCAGTCGGGACCAGTAGGGACGGTGCAGTGTGCCTCTGAAGTTGCGTTTTGTGACATTATTTGTGTATTGAAGCGTCAGATGGCTCGGCGATTGGTAATCAATCCTGCTAATGTATTGCGATTGGTTGAGATGAAGTTACGAAGAACCCTTCTTCGTGAAGATGGTATGGTGTAGAAGACGAATCATTCGCATGTTTTCTGGTATCTATTATAGTGCAGAAATATGAACATAAATTAGAAACAGGTACTGTTGTAACACTAACACATAATGATGATGATAAGGATGATAGTGACGAACAACTCATTGCAAACGGTAGTGCTACGGCAAGTGCGGGAAGAGGCGATGGAAGCAGTGACGGTGAATACCAACCGTCTCCCAAGAAGAAGGTTAAAGTGGCAAGTATCATCACGGCGTTTGATGACCACACACTGGAGAACATGTACGATGATTATTACGTAAGAGGTTTCGACAGATGCGACAAGCTTCTGAAAAGATACCCTAAACTGAAGTCTAAAAGCAATATTAAAAACATACTGGATTACGTGGCAAAGAAAAGAGAAAGAAATACAGTTTTCAAAGGAAATCGTACACTGCTTTTCAAGACCATCCAGGAGCGTGTAATGGCGAAATTCGATGAAGCGCGAGAATGCGGTTCCGCCGTTCACTATTGGCATTTACAACATTGGGCATTGGACGTAGCCAGAAATCTCGGGTGTACAAACTTTACAGCTTCACTAGAATTTATTACTAATTTGAAAAAGGAGTTTAGGATAACATCACGCCGTATCACTCCAAGCGCGAAAAGATAAGGATGACGAAGAAGAGCTGACTGAAAGAGCTCAAACGTTTGTTGCTGACGTCAATGAGCATATCACGAGAGAAAACATCGATATTAGTTCTGTATGGAACTGTGATCAGAGTCAGTGCAACTGTGAGCTTTCTTGTTACAGAACACTATCTATGAAAGGGGAGAGAAACACTGTCGCGATGTTGCAATCAGTTAACTGTGCAACACGTAGTTGCACGATCGATGTTGCTATATCAATGGACGGACGATTGGCAGACAAACTCTATATTTGCTTCCAAGAATCCAGTAGAAAGTTTGGACCCCGCGTGTCAAGGGAAATAGAAACGCGGTGCCCTCCAAATGTCGTCGTCGACGCAAGTGTGAGTGGGAAGATGACGAATCAACATCTCAAGACGTTTTTTCTGTCAGTTTTGAATCCACATTTGTCGAGAAAGTCATTAGTACTTTGTGACTCCTGGTCTGGACATAAGGATGAACGAGTACTACTGGAGGCATCTGGCGGAAAACATGTACATTTAAAAATCATTCCGCCTAAAACTACAAAACATGCACAACCTCTGGATGTGTATTTCTTTAGGCAATATAAAATATATGCCAAGAGAATAACAGACTTCATTAAACTACGTTCCAGTAATATGCAGCCGAAATTGCAAGACAGATTCTTTATCATGAATATGCATTCTGTCATTTACAATCAGTTATCTGCGGGAGTATACAGACCAATGCTTCGTTACGCGTGGCAGAACGCTGGCTACGATATTGGTAAACCAGTGAACAACTTCAAAAGTGTCACTGACGTGGCGTTCAACATTGATATTAAAGAATGCGCAAATACGCCATGCGATCAACTTGCATTTCTTCGCTGTGCATTTAGCAGTCATTCGTATTGCTCGGAGCATTTTATTGACATTCCGCATTTTCATTTATAGTTAAGATTGCTGCATTGCGTATGGCATATACAATTACATCTACAGTGATATCTAGAGCATGACTGCAGAGTTTTGCAGCACATTCAGAGGTACATAATGGTCCTGTAACCAAACTTTCGAACAGATCTGTTTGTTCGAGCCCAAGTACTTTCCTGGTAAGTCAATGAATGATGACTGGTCGCCAGTTTCAAAATCTTTACAGCTTTAGGTCACATGTAATGCATATGTTTTCGAATGACTTTTCTGAAGACGGGAGAAAGCGGAGACTAACATCTGTGTTACGCGCGGCCCCGTGTCCGTCATGAAAAGCGCAACATGCAAGAGACAAGACAACCGAAGCCTTGAACTCATTCTGTATTAAGCTGAGCCCTATCGCGCTTGAGATAACGGCTTCTGCATGCCACATCACACACACACACACACACACACACACACACAGAGAGAGAGAGAGAGAGAGAGAGAGAGAGAGATGCATCTGCATGCGTCCAATCTGTCTATTAATCTGCCACACCCACAAAAAGAACAAACTTCAAAGCAGCGAATTTATCCCATCTACAACTTCCGAATTCTTTTATAGTGTAGGTCACAGAACTTGGCACATAAGTTGAACTTTTCTTTGGAGTGGAATGCAATCTCTCACTATCAGTTCCAAAACTCCAAGGCGTCCTGTACGATATGTAAAATCCCCATCAATAATTTCGACTCCACCTCTGCCTATTCTGTGTATCGCACTTTTTGTGCCTTTCTTTAAGATGGTGCAATGTACTCGCTTGCAACTGAATAGTTAAGGGGACTTTCTCTTGCACCTTAACTAGAGGTAATTCACTGTGGCATTGTATAAATATATATTTCATCAACCAACCAGAAATGAAACATTAGTACTTTCCCCACTTTTCCATCCACACTGTCAGCCTAACGGCAGTTAGAAGACATGTTTAAAAACTAAAACAAGGTGTATCACCTGCACCCTAGCTAATTCTTTAATACATATAATTTGACTATCAAGTGGATTACTGTCACCCATTTTTTACAAGAGCAAGAAAATTAAAACTCTATCAGTTCGTTTGGGTTATTCGAGTGGACATTTTTAATATGTGCCATTCTTTAATGACAATTTCATTGTCGTTATGTCTATGTCAGTATACTGTATTGTCATCACGTATTTCTCTCTCAAACTCTGTCTCATCTTCAATTATAATTTTATAAATATTAAAATTATGATAGTAAAAGAATTGGGAAAATTATTTGAAACAAGAAATGATATTGTTGGTGTACTTGTCTATTATTTGAATTTATTGGTCTGTAGAGAAGGTATAAGCGATGACTGCCTTCAGAATTTTAGCACACTTTTGTAAATCCCTTGTTCCATAACTCCTCTCATCATGTCTCATTTTAAATGACAGGTTATATAATTCTCTCATTATTGGGATCTTACATTGTGAATTATTAAATCATTATCACCGGCATACACAAATACACAGTAACTACACTCCTGGAAATGGAAAAAAGAACACATTGACACCGGTGTGTCAGACCCACCATACTTGCTCCGGACACTGCGAGAGGGCTGTACAAGTAATGATCACACGCACGGCACAGCGGACACACCAGGAACCGCGGTGTTGGCCGTCGAATGGCGCTACCTGCGCAGCAATTGTGCACCGCCGCCGTCAGTGTCAGCCAGTTTGCCGTGGCATACGGAGCTCCATCACAGTCTTTAACACTGGTAGCATGCCGCGTCAGCGTGGACGTGAACCGTATGTGCAGTTGACGGACTTTGAGCGAGGGCGTATAGTGGGCATGCGGGAGGCCGGGTGGACGTACCGCCGAATTGCTCAACACGTGGGGCGTGAGGTCTCCACAGTACATCGATGTTGTCGCCAGTTTGTTTGGCGTAAGGTGCACGTGCCCGTCGACCTGGGACCGGACCGCAGCGACGCACGGATGCACGCCAAGACCGTAGGATCCTACGCAGTGCCGTAGGGGACCGCACCGCCACTTCCCAGCAAATTAGGGACACTGTTGCTCCTGGGATATCGGCGAGGACCATTCGCAACCGTCTCCATGAAGCTGGGCTACGGTCCCGCACACCGTTAGGCCGCCTCCGCTCACGCCCCAACATCGTGCAGCCCGCCTCTAGTGGTGTCGCGACAGGCGTGAATGGAGGGACGAATGGAGACGTGTCGTCTTCAGCGATGAGAGTCGCTTCTGCCTTGGTGCCAATGATGGTCGTATGCGTGTTTGGCGCCGTGCAGGTGAGCGCCACAATCAGGACTGCATACGACCGAGGCACACAGGGCCAACACCCGGCATCATGGTGTGGGGAGCGATCTCCTACACTGGCCGTACACCACTGGTGATCGTCGAGGGGACACTGAATAGTGCACGGTACATCCAAACCGTCATCGAACCCATCGTTCTACCATTCCTAGACCGGCAAGGGAACTTGCTGTTCCAACAGGACAATGCACGTCCGCATGTATCCCGTGCCACCCAACGTGCTCTAGAAGGTGTAAGTCAACTACCCTGGCCAGCAAGATCTCCGGATCTGTTCCCCATTGAGCATGTTTGGGACTGGATGAAGCGTCGTCTCACGCGGTCTGCACGTCCAGCACGAACGCTGGTCCAACTGAGGCGCCAGGTGGAAATGGCATGGCAAGCCGTTCCACAGGACTACATCCAGCATCTCTACGATCGTCTCCATGGGAGAATAGCAGCCTGCATTGCTGCGAAAGGTGGATATACACTGTACTAGTGCCGACATTGTGCATGCTCTGTTGCCTGTGTCTATGTGCCTGTGGTTCTGTCAGTGTGATCATGTGATGTATCTGACCCCAGGAATGTGTCAATAAAGTTTCCCCTTCCTGGGACAATGAATTCACGGTGTTCTTATTTCAATTTCCAGGAGTGTAGTTATTGGCTCGAACATTTCGTATAATAACACGTTTTGCCTATTGATTTGTTAAAATAATGATGTTAATTGTCTCCGCCGTGTTTCTCCCATAGCTGTTTTCCACGATTCTTCTTCATCCTCTTCATCATCATCAGCATCATCATCATCATTAAACTCTTCTCCTCCTTTCCCATTGTTTCCACCTATTTCACCATCGTATATTTTATTCTGATTATAGACAATTTTCTTTGTTCTTAGACAATTCCTTTCTCTCCCTCTTCTTTCTTTTTACTAAAAAACTGAGTTTCTTGAATCAGTCTCTGCAGTGGTCGGGAAACCGGTATACACGCTTTCTCCAGCACAGTCTTAGCCACCTTTTCGTTCCAGCAATGGCACCTTTTTGCGAATGTTTCGCCGAGCTTTCTACTCATGTCTTAAGGCTAATCGTTTTTACAATGAAATACCGAAGAATGTTGTGGTTGTTGAAACCCGCTGCCAGATCAGCGTCTGAACCAATTCTAAACTCAATCATCTCAGTTTATACTGTACACATGCACATACTTAGATAAATTGGAAGATGTTTCCCGTTTGTTTTTCATCTTCTGTCTTTAAGTTTCGATGTGCTAGATTTAACAAAAATGTCGTTATCAAAATTAAAACATTAACGCCCGTTACTTAAACGGTCAGCTCCTAAACTAGAAAAGTGTATGCACTTGTCCTCAGGGCTTATTTACAAATTTCGAGAAATCCATTAGGTCAGCGTTAACATACTCCCAGGATATTTTCCTCATATTACATTCATTCCCTTTGGAAAGGATACTGCATTAGCATTCAGCTACCTCTAATCGGTTGTTCTGAATTTTGCTGTTTATTTCATATAAATAAAAGCCGAGTATGTTTTATTGACAAACTTTGGAAATGTATGGCTTTATATGATCTTCCTTATCTCAAACGACGTCATTAACAATAAAAATCGAAAACGGTAGAGTTCCAGCAGTGGTCTTGTTTACTTTGTGAAACGTACTACTGTAATAATGAAGGAGAGAGCAGACAGTTATTCTTGGTTTCTCATGTTTGAATGGATGAGACATAATTCATATAATACTGGAAAGATACCTCCAAGTCATTTGAATTTCAGAAATTTCTCACAGAAGCTCACAAATGTCGTGCTGAAGAAATGTGAAATATAAAGTTGACAATCTCATTTGTTTTTCCAAACGTGGTACAACCAGATATAATGCATCAAGTATAGTATGGAAAGAGATTTCCATGCCTTCGTTTGAGTGGTGCCTCCTACAGTCAATCGGATCATGTGTTCTTTCAGTACACAATGGAACCTTTCGTCTTAGTCATTTTGCCTCAGTCCCATTATTAAAACTCTACTTATTGAGATGTGTCAGTATGACTATTCTTACAGACATCCCGTAAGACAGTTGATGGAAGAACTGAAAGCAGCTGGCAACGACATTCACAATCCGCAACAAATTTTTTTGGAGCACGGTGTAGCTTATACAGCACACAGTGAAAGGTGGCTACACTGAGCCACAGCGCCAGAGATCGCGCCAGAGAGTATTGTTCCGCCGCCTCCACTAGCAGTGCTTATTGTGAAGTCGTAGTAGATAGTGCTTATTGAGAGGTAGCGGTGGGCAGTGCTTGCTGAGATGTCTTAGTGAACAGTGCTTGTCGAGAGGTCGTGGTGGAGAGTGCTTGTCGAGATGTTGTAGTAGGAAGTGCTTGTTCCATGTTTTATGCAGTTGTTTGATGGGCTAGACAGCAGATGTTGTTCTAATGGAGATATTGTAATGATTAGAGTGCTTTTCATCAATATATATGAAGGTAACAAACTCGCTTTTTTTATCATTATTTCAATGTCTTGAATAATGCGTCATTACAGGTTCAGTCAACAAAGCATCTGGCTCGTGTTCTTGTATTAGAGTGTAATTCTGGTTTTCTTGCGCAATTATAGTATTTCTATTTTTTTAAATTACTTCAGTATAAATGATATTTAAAATTTCTTGTCTTATTGAAGAAGAACCGTGCCAGATGTGTATGTTGAATCACACTTCCACACACAGAACAGTTACACATGTGCTTTGGTTTCGTAGGTTTTATAGTTGCTGGGGACTTAATTAATTAATTGTGTTAACGGAAATTTTGTTTCCTTCTTTGTTGTTGTTCTATGCAGTCAGATTGCGTTCAAAAACTAGTCAGGGCCAACCATTTACGAGACTGCGTAACCGGACAGACAGTAAAAATATTTGCATAATATTTAAAAATTTAATTAAGCCCCCATGCACGTGGCGACCCTGCCAGGATCGTCCCTTGGAATTCTTCTGATTGTAAAAATAGTAGACAGTAGTATTGTTGTAGTAATTTGTAGTTTAGTAATTGTAGTCTATATTGCATGAGTAGATTTGGTAATTGTCATTCTTTTAATGGTATATTGGCAGAATTTAATTTTTGATGTCTTGTATACAGGTCTGACAATTTTGTGCAATTGCGAAGGTTCTAATTGTTCGGTAATAGTGTTTGTTGGAAAGCTTTTCGTGTGAATGGTATTGTTGGAGATAGTCTCATTGGGTGTAATTTTCGTATAGTGACGAGTTTTGTATGTTTTGTAAATGATTACGCGATCGATGAAAAAGGCAAAAATGATGGATAGTGAGAATGACAAAATTGTTAACATGGCGAACTCGCCAACACATGAGAATAGTATGGTGAATAATGAAATTGAAGACAATTTAATAAGTCGGGAAAATAGTCCGGAACCATTTCAAAATTTTTCTCAATCAGAAAATTCACAGAAT
This sequence comes from Schistocerca cancellata, assembly GCF_023864275.1. Lineage (NCBI taxonomy): Eukaryota > Metazoa > Arthropoda > Insecta > Orthoptera > Acrididae > Schistocerca > Schistocerca cancellata. The sequence goes on along the minus strand of NC_064630.1, from coordinate 611,864,435 downwards.
ACGAGATTAACGATAGAAGATTCTGGAATAGTATCGAACACGGATAGCTTTATGACTATGCAGAAGGAAGTTAGTTTTGCTGGAAATGTTAGGGGCGAAAAGAATTTTGAACCATTTAATATGGAGCAGTTGATGGGTGTAATATTAAATTTGGGATCTGAATTAAAAACAGTGGGATCACAGATACGATCTGAATTTAAAACAGAGATAGGAACAAATAAAACAGAGATGGGAACTTTACGATCTGAACTAAAAACAGATATGGGAACACAAATAGGAACTATTAAAACTGATATGGGAACAATGGGAACACAGTTAGACTCACTGGGATTGCAGTTAGGATCTGAATTAAAAACAGTGGCAACACGGTTAGATTCACAAATAGGAACAATTAAAACAGAGATGGAAACAATGGAAACACGGTTAGACTCACGAATAGGGACATGTTTCAAAAATATGAAAGATGAATTAAAGAAAGAAATTAGAGAAGAAGTACAACCGATTTTGAATGCTCACAATAATAGATTAATTGCAGTAGAGATTAGACAAAAGGAACAGGATAGAGAACAGGAAGAAAGAGATCGCGCGATAGTACAAAAATTTTCAGAATTAAATTTACAACGTGCACACGATAAGGAAGAAATACTTGAAAGAATAGAGGAATCCGTACCAAATGACAGATTAAATAACCTAACACAGCAGTATGAACAGTTAACTACTAAATGTGTTAATACTGAAACCCGAGTCGCGACACTTACGGAAGACGTAAATAAACAGAAAGAACAAATTGGTGACTTATCGGAAAGAGTGGAGGAGATTTCAGATAAATTGACAAATCTTAATTTAAATGGGGACAGAGATTCAGATGATACAGCTCCATTGCCATTTTCAGAAACCGAAGAGTACCAGAACATAAATAAACATGTTGAAAATCAGGGAAAATTTAATGAACGCGTTAAAAGGGAAGTGGAGGCATTACGAAAGCAAGTCAAACAAATTGAAGGCGAAATCGTAGGAAAAGACAGCAGAAGAAAATTAGAATCACAAATAGCAGAAGGGTTTGAAGAAAGTAATTTATTTCATTTACGAGATGCAACAAGAGAGCGCCAGGCGCGCGAACTTGACAATAATCGACATTTGGACTGGGACAGACGCGGTAGGTCTTTGTCGCCACGAGGCGAAAACTTTGACTATAAACACTTTTTGACTGTTCGGAAATTTAAGATCTTCCGCAATTCTAAGAATGACATACATCCACGTTCATGGTTGGTTGGTTGGCTCGGGGAAGGAGACCAGACAGCGAGGTCATCGGTCTCATCGGATTAGGGAAGGACGGGGAAGGAAGTCGGCCGTGCCCTTTGAAAGGAACCATCCCGGCATTTGCCTGGAGCGATTTTAGGGAAATCACGGAAAACCGAAATCAGGATGGCCAAACGCGGGATTGAACCGTCGTCCTCCCGAATGCGAGTCCAGTGTCTAACCACTGCGCCACCTCGCTCGGTCCATGTTCATGGTTAGATCAATTTATGTACGCACTTCCACCAAATTGGCCACTAAGTCACAAACTGGAATTTATGTGTGGATATTTAGAAAACGAACCGGCGACGCGGATGCGTGCACTCATTAGAGATTGTAATAATCTATCGGCATATTGGTCCGAAAACACGCAAGACGGAGTCAAACACAGTCTTATTATGCAGCGTAATTTTAAACAGTCTGAGTTCCGCACGCCGGCAGAATACTTTGAAGACATGATTCGAAAGAATCAGTTCCTTTCCAACCCTTACAGCCCGACTGAATTAATTCGCATTTGTTTAACTAAGCTGCCACAATCCATAAGACAAATTGCTTTAGCCGGAAGATGTAAAGACGACATTGAGACTTTTAAGACTTTGTTACAAGAACTTGAGTATGACAACGACGACGGGACTTCTTGTAACTTTTTCGGTAACAGTAATTTCAATAGAACTTAAGAGAAAAGGGATAGTGATCGGAACGGGCGTTATATGGGTAATTTTGAGAATGACAGACGTAGCAGACAGGACAATAGATACCAGCCTTATGACAATAACAGACGTTCTAACAGAAATTACACAGGCAATTATAATAATGGTAATTCGTACCGGAATGATCAATCATACGGAAACAGTAATCGGTATCATCAAGACAGAAATTATTCATACAGTAATAGAAATTCTTACCACAGAAATAACCAGGGTAGTAGATACAACAATAATTTCAGAAGTGACAGTCGAAATTACACAAGAAGTAGTTATGCAGACAGATAGGAAAACAGAAATTTTAATAACAGACACAACCTAGAATTTGTATCTAACAGACAGGAGGGACCTAATTGGCATCCTCCACATGACAGAACTTCAGAGAGACAAGTGCAAATCGTAGAAATGGATCTGCGAAATGACGCGAATAATCAAAGACGTGACGCAAACAATCGACAATGACTTGTAGCTTCGGCTTCTGGCAGCAATATAGACGGTTCAGAAAGTAATGTCACTACGACTTTACACTACGTACGCCTGGAAGACATAAGAGACATTTTGCTAGACGAAAAGGAAAATAATGTAGACGCATTTTTACATCCTGTTATTGAAGTATGTGTGGGTAAGAATAAGTTCACTGCAGTTTTAGATTCTGGGAGCCCATTGAACGTCATTAGTGAATCAGTTTTTCGTATATGTGAAAGAACTATTGCCTGTCCTGTGTTACCTATTTCTAAAACTACAATTCGAGGAGCGATTTCTGGAAAAAGTGTGGAAGTTAAACAACAGACCAACCTAAATTTCATTTGTCAAGGATACGAATTTTCTGCTAATTTTATTATTGTTCCATTACTCAACACACAAATTATATTAGGTATAGAGTTTCTTAACGCACATAAAGCAATTTTGAACTTTAAAGAAGGAAGTGTGAATTTGACTGTTGCCGGAATGCCGAAATGTTTGAAATTTTTCGAGTGTTTAGCAAGATCTGAATCAGACACAAAATGTTTAAGGTTTCTCACTTCTGATGTTTTCGTTGAGCATTATGACGACAATGTGTTCATTCATGACAATGACAATAGATACAGGGACGTGATGGATGATATAATTAATAGCGAAGAATTAATTAATGAAAAGGTTAAGAAAGCTGAAGTGCCAGATGACGTTGCAAGAGAAGAGCTGCACCAAATTTTGACTTCACATGCTACAGTATTTAGTCATCACACAGGAACTATACAAGGCTTACAGTATTTATTTAAAGTAACAGAACACACACCATTTCGCGGGAAAACGTACGCTATTCCTTTGGCTTACAGAGACAAGGCTAAGAATGAACTCCAATACATGTTAGATCAGGGCATTATTGAGCCAGCAGTCAGTCCTTATACCAGCCCATTACACATTGTTCTTAAAAAGGATGGGTCAATTCGTTTGGTTCTGGATTCCAGGCAGATAAATAATATCATCATTCCTGAAACTGACCGTCCACAAAATTTGGATGAACTTCTTCAACATTTCCATGGAATTAAAGTTTTATCCACGGTTGATATGCGCGCAAGTTTTTGGCAAATAGAACTCCACCCTGATTGTAGAAAATACACTGCCTTTTTAGCCTTTGGTAATTGTTACCAGTTTCGGAAATTACCGTTTGGACTTTACCTTCAGCAGCAGTCATTCGTAGTTTAAACGAAATTTTACCTGTTTATCTTCGTGACAATATTACTTCATATGTTGACGATATTCTTATTGCTAAACGTTCTTGGAGTGAGCACAACAAAATTTTGGATTCATTATTACGTATCTTTGCAAGAGTTGGCATTACTGTGAACTTGGAAAAATCTGAATTTGGTCGTTCTCAGGTGAAATTTCTCGGTCACATTATTTCTACAGAAGGTATTCTCCCTGATCCAGAGAAGCTAGACGCAATTCGTAATTATGGTGTTCCTACCACAAAACGTGATGTTCGTAGTTTCCTTGGTGTCTGTAATTTTCTTAGACGCTTTGTTAGATTGGACGATGTGGCCACACCTCGTTTATGTGAACTGTCTGGTAAGAATTCTAATTGGTGTTGGGATGAGGAAGCTCAGTCATAATTTGAACAACTTCGTGATGCTTTAGTTGCTGTTCCACTTCTTTCACACCCGAATTTATCTAAAGATTTTTGTCTGGCGACGGACTCATCATACAAAGGCCTAGGTGCACACTTATTTCAAGAGACAGAAGAAGACGGCGTTGTAGTACAGAAAACTATTGCATTTGGAAGTCGTGTTCTCTCTAAATCAGAAAAGAATTATTCGATTACGGAACTTGAAGCTTTGGCTGTTGTTTGGGCTTTTACAAAATTTCGGACATTTTTGTTTGGCAGACATACTAAGGTTTACACCGATCATCGAGCTCTGGAATTTCTTATGTCAACAAAATTAACTCATGGAAGATTGTTACGATGGGCGTTGTACCTACAGGAATTTGATTTTAGTATTGTTTACATACAGGGATCTTCAAATATTATTGCTGATGCTTTATCACGTGCACCGATGGGTTTGAAACAAAGTGCCGAAGAGGACTGCAAAGAAAACAATTATTGTTTGATGTATATTCAACGTGTTGCATTTGAGAATTTTATTTCTTCTTCGCTCCAGGACATCGCTAAGGAGCAAAATAAGGATCCAATCTGGAAGGACATTAAGGAGAAGTGGAGGAGAAAGGAAAGCGTAGCGATTAGACAGCATTATTTAGTTCGCAATGATATTCTTTTTAAACGAAAATCGGTCGACAACTCTGTTTGGTTAGTTTGTTTTCCTGATGAGTGGGTCAATAAATTGATTTGGTACACACATTTCAGTTATGCGCACTTTGGTCCCAGAAAATGCTTTCATAAATTACGAGAAAATTGCTACTTCAGTAATATGGAAAAACGTATTCGATCTGTTCTTGCCAAATGGAAATTATCTCAAAAGGCTAAGCCGCCAACTATTTCTCACAGAGCACCGTTGTTTCCTATCATTCCAGCGAAATTAAAGGACATGGCTGCAGTCGATTTGTTCGGTCCAGTGGTTCGTTCTACTAATGGTTTTGCATACATTTTTGTAGCAGTGGAACTGACATCAAAATATGTGTGTTTTACACCTTTACGCAAAGCAACAGCTCGTTCACTATCTAACGCTTTCATCAAACATTTTCTTAAAGAAGTTGGTCATGTTGATAAGGTTATATCAGGTAATGGATCACAGTTTCGCTCTAAAATTTGGCTTCGTACTCTACGGTGTCGTAAGATTAAACCAATTTTCATTTCACTTTTTCACCCTCAATCTAACGCTTCAGAGAGATGGATGAAGGAAATCAATAAATTGTGTCGTCTTTATTGTCATCAGAATCACAGAACGTGGGATCAGTATCTTCATATTTTTCAAAACATTCTGAATGAACTTCCTAATGACTCAACTTCTTTATCGCCTATACTGATATTAAAAAACAAAGCACCGACAAATCGCATTTCTGAAATCGTTCCTTTTCCGCCTACACGGAAACTGCGGCATTCTGAAGTTGTGAACCTGGCTTTGCAAAATATTGCATCTGCGGCTGCTAGAAGAGAGAAATCAGCTAAGCGTCCTGGTCGTTTAAAAACCTTGTCAGTTGGTCAAAAGGTATTAATTAAGTCTCATCGTTTGTCTCACAAAGGAAAAGGCTTGTGTCGCAAATTTTTTCTGCTTTATAACGGTCCATATAGGATTCGCAAAATTATTCATGATAACACTGTTGAAGTAGAAACTCTTAAATCTCGGCGCTCTAAAGGAATACATCATATATCCAACGTTAAAATTTTTGTGGAATGACATAGTTTTGAGAAACTAATAGTTGTATGTAAACACACGGAGAAAGCAAGGATACCGCGCCGTGTTCCGGCGGCGGCAGATACTCAAAGCAACAGTGAAGTCTGCGCGCCGCACAAGGCAGTCGTTGACCGCAAACAATTACTTCCTACGTCACGCGTTTACAGTTGATCGAGCGCTCAGTAATGCACTGACAGCCGTAAACAAATACACAGTCTAATTTCTCCGATTAAATTCAGTATAAAGCTATAGTGACTTGATAAATTATGTTACTAACGCTCAGTATTTTTCAGGATAAAAGGCCTTCAGGTAAATTCTGTGTGTGTCCGACGTTAAGAGGACTTGCTATCGAGAAAATTTTCAGGAAGAATGTCATTTCGAAGAAGAAAGTAATAAACCAAAAAGGTAACTATTAATTGAGTTCAATTTTCAGGTAACATATTTCCACTTAGGTACGTACTTTAGACGTAATTTGCTGCTCGCGATTACGTGATTCATACTTTGTACTAAATTTCATGTTCTATGAATTTACTTGTGAAGCGACGTGCTTGCGTACATTAACTGATTTTGACAATGATTGATTAATGAACAGGGTTGTTACTTGTGTATATTATGCATCGCTTGGCTGCACTGCTTTTTCCCTGATGTCATATTGTTCTATTATGTGCCTGCTGTGCCTATTTATTTTAATTATAATTGTCACCTGATTAGTTGCGCTGATATGGTTATGCATGTAGGTTACACTTTGTGATTTATCTGCTTGCGCCTTCATGTTTACTTATTCAGATTACATATGAGCATTTATTTGCTTATGCTGATATGATGACAATGACCTGTTTATTATGTAAGATACATATTTGCTGCTTTGCGTATGGATTGCATATTTATACATTTCTGTTTGTTGTCATAACTACTCTTTAATTTGGTATATCGAAATGCTGATATACGGTGTACAAACATGGAGTTTAGGTTACACTGTGGTATTAATTATAGATTGTTTGCTTGGCAGAGCCTCGTTGTGGGAATTGTGCTGCATCCACTTGTTGACATTCTGTTCTCCACTGGTATATTTACTCGCTATTGCATGTTTTGCTTATGCTCAGTGCCTTATATTTTTAAGATGAGAAAATGAACTGCTATAATTCGACGCACGACATTAGTACAAGAAACTTTATAGAAGTCACATGAGCTGGAGGTTTAATGGAAGCTGTATAAATTTATGCTAATAAGAAGGAAGCTAACGACATGACATACCAACACTAGGTTTAGACCATTGACAGCTATTACACTGCATTCTTCGTGAGCAATTGAAATAGCAAGTGACACTTGACACAAGAAATACTCCACATGTTTGCTTTTGCCATGATTCTTGAAGTGGTGTACACACTGTGAAGTATTACCATCATTAACACTTCGTACTCGTGCTTACTTACTGAAAGTTATTCAAACTAAAGGCTGTTAGAGGTCATGTATGCATTTCTTTTATTTGATGATGGACAAGGTAACCAAAATGTATTTTATGATTCATAATGAGTAGAAGATTTGGGTCAGATGGATTACACAGAGGTTGTGTGTTGACAGTGTGTCTTCGGATTGTATGGGATGATGAGGTCTGCATTAGGATTTTATCTGTACTTGTTCGAGGAGACTGACTAGAGGAAAGAGTTGTTATGAAAGATAAATTATATTGATGATAAGGTTTATATGTATCGACGTATTGAAGAGGTATTATTGATGATATTGATGATAAGGTTTATATGTATCAAAGTAAGAGGTATTATTGAAATATTAAGTTTATGTGATGCTGATGATTATTGGAGTTTTGGTGGACAAGAGGTAACGTAAATGATATTGGTGCTGAGTTTTATATGTATCGACGTAAGAGGTATTATTGAAATATTAAGTTTATGTGATGCTGATGATTATTGGAGTTTTGGTGGATAAGAGGTAAAGTAAGTGAGGAGTATTTTTTTTTTTTTGTTGGTCTATATGGAACAAGGAGGATGAAGATGGCAGACTAGAACACTCAAGTAGAAGGAAGATTGTCTACACTCACACTTTGTTAAATCACTAAGCAGTATATACTTTTTTTGGAGAGAGGAAGTATTTGCATATCTTGGCACACTGACAGTTGTTCAGCAACCGTACATTTTTAATTGGCTTGGCAAACATTGGTCTTGACATGATGACTATGACGTTGACTAACTATTATTGACTGTTACACATTGCTGCCACTACTACTTGATACACAAGTTGAAGATAAACTTTTGACAGAATTGCATTTACACAGTTAACACTATTCACCTACACAGTAGCACTTAATGTGGATGAAAGATGAGTGTGTTTTGTGTGTTTTCCTTTCCCAATCCCAAATTAGTACCGACCTATCTCCTAAATATTATTTTATTTGTTTGTAGTGGCTTGCACCGACACCCATAAATATTATAGGTTTACTGATATTTGTGCACTTGTAATAGTTAATAGGACAATTATCTGATATCATTTGTGTGTTTATTATGATTTGTATGTTTAGTGTAAGAGCATTGATAATAATTTTGTAAAAGCAATTGTGTGTGCATTCAAACTGTTGTTCACACCTGCACCTGTTCAACATTGATGTGGGACACTTAGAAATGTTTAATTTCTGCTGATGAACTGTCTGATTAGTGATAGTGAATATTTGGACTGTTACCTGCACTTGTTCAACATAATGGGTGCCACCTGGAAATGTTTAATTACTGCTGATGAACTGTCTAATTAGTGATAGTGAATATTATGGACTGTTACTTGCACTTTTTCTACGTGATTGATGGCACTAGGACATGTTTCATTTCTGCTGATAAACTCCGATCAACAGTGTGATTAGTGATAGTGAATATTATGGACTGATGTCTGCACCTGCTCAACATTGCTGGGTGCCACTGATGGACTGCTTCTACTGAAATGAAGTCACTTGTTGCTGTCTGCACCTGCTCAACATTGCTGGGTGCCACTGATGGACTGTTTCTACTGAAATGGTGTCACTTGTTGCTGTAGCACCTGTTCAACATTGCTGGGTGCCACTGTTGGAACTGCTTCTGCTGACATGATGTCACTTGTTGCTGTCTGCACTTGCTCAACATTGCTGGGTGCCACTGATGGAACTGCTTCTACTGAAATGGTGTCACTTGTTGCTGTAGCACCTGTTCAGCATTTTGGGTGCCACTGATGGACTACTTCTACTGAAATGAAGTCACTTGTTGCTGTCTGCACCTGCTCAACATTGCTGGGTGCCACTGATGGACTTTTTCTACTGACATGGTGTCACTTGTTGCTGTAGCACCTGTTCAACATTGCTGGGTGCAACTGATGGAACTGATTCTACTGAGATGATGTCACTTGTTGCTGTCTGCACCTGCTCGACTTTGCTGGGTGCCACTGATGGACTGCTTCTACTGAAATGTTGTCACTTGTTGGTGTCTGCACCTGCTCAACATTACTGGGTGCCACTGATGGAACTGCTTCTACTGACATAATGTCACTTGTTGGTGTCTGCACCAGTTCAACATTGCTGGGTGCCACTGATGGAACTGCTACTACTGAAATGATGTCACTCGTTGGTATTTGCACCTGTTGACCATTGCTGGGTGCTACTGCTGGAACTGTCAACTACTTGTTTCTTGAACTATGGAAATCATTTATGTGAATATTTGTATAAACTGATTTTTTGTGTATTACTGTTTGTGAAATGTTATGAGACTCTTACCTGCACATATTTGTCATTGCTGACGCTATTGATTGAACTGGTTAACCACATAATACTTGTGTAAACTATTATGTAAAGTCACATGTATGAAAGAATTTGTATTGCTTACTGTATTTTATATATTATGTTATTGAAAGGTCAGTGCAAAGCCAAATTTTATCTAGTTATGGGATATTTACGTATTAATATTATCTTTTATTTTTGTCTGTATTTCTTTTTGGACGAATTTGGTGGTATTTTCACCACCAATGCTGGCAAAAATACCATCAAATTCTAGCCTGTGGAGGAGGGGCATATGAAAGGTGGCTACACTGAGCCACAGCGCCAGAGATCGCGCCAGAGAGTATTGTTCCGCCGCCTCCACTAGCAGTGCTTATTGTGAAGTCGTAGTAGATAGTGCTTATTGAGAGGTAGCGGTGGGCAGTGCTTGCTGAGATGTCTTAGTGAACAGTGCTTGTCGAGAGGTCGTGGTGGAGAGTGCTTGTCGAGATGTTGTAGTAGGAAGTGCTTGTTCCATGTTTTATGCAGTTGTTTGATGGGCTAGACAGCAGATGTTGTTCTAATGGAGATATTGTAATGATTAGAGTGCTTTTCATCAATATATATGAAGGTAACAAACTCGCTTTTTTTCTCATTATTTCAATGTCTTGAATAATGCGTCATTACAGGTTCAGTCAACAAAGCATCTGGCTCGTGTTCTTGTATTAGAGTGTAATTCTGGTTTTCTTGCGCAATTATAGTATTTCTATTTTTTTAAATTACTTCAGTATAAATGATATTTAAAATTTCTTGTCTTATTGAAGAAGAACCGTGCCAGATGTGTACGTTGAATCACACTTCCACACACAGAACAGTTACACGTGTGCTTTGGTTTCGTAGGTTTTATAGTTGCTGGGGACTTAATTAATTAATTGTGTTAACGGAAATTTTGTTTCCTTCTTTGTTGTTGTTCTATGCAGTCAGATTGCGTACAAAAACTAGTCAGGGCCAACCGTTTACGAGACTGCGTAACCGGACAGACAGTAAAAATATTTGCATAATATTTAAAAATTTAATTAAGCCCCCATGCAACAGTTTGGCTTATAAACATCGATCTGATCGAATTCTGGCGGGGAAAACGTGTAAAATAGTGAAGGCGAGAGAGCTGAGCTCAGAACGTAAAACTTACTCTGGCAGTGACAAATACCATGAACAATTAAAACGGAAACTGGCGTGAAACAGAATTCTAACAATAAGAACGACTAGTAAGAAGACAGACAATAGTATCATGTACGCACTCGATATAGTAGTTAGGACTGTAACAGTTTCAAGTTGTCTAAAGTAGATTGAGCGAGAATCACAAAACAGTACTGAACGTGGGATGCTTCACAGATTGCTATGGAGAGGACAAATGGTGAAAAAATGGTTGAACAGATAGAGCGTAATAGCCATCCCAAAACAGACAACATTTACCACACATGTCGCTACACCTTGAAATTCCAACACGTGAGGGATTTTGCACGCATGCAGATATAGGAGCCACATGTTCTGTTAACACATTTCTTTCTAGATGTCAGCAGCACCTGGAAGCTAGTTGGCTATGATAGGTATGTGAGATTTTGAAGTGGGTTTCCTTACCACTGCAGCTTTGTGGACGTCGGAGGAAGAGAGTATCTGAAGTTAGCAGGGAAGGTCGATTTCCTTTTTACAGGAGTGCGTAGACAGTTCTTTTCGATTAACAAAGATACCACATCCTAGAATATAAGTTAGTCCCGAAGGAACTTGCCCTACATATGTTATATGATGTTCTTAATAGAATGGTTGCATTGGGTAGTTTCAGTCTCCATACGCATTGCAAGAACTCTTATGTGACTCGGAAAAATTGTCTGCCGCGAGTAATGAGTGTAATGGGCAGATGCACTACGAATGTAGTGTGTGGTCATTATGTTGTGAAAGTGTGTCTCACCGGGAGCATGCAAGGGATAAATCCCTACAGTCGCACTAGCCTCTGTGGCTAAGATCGATAGAGCGTATGCCATATTAGCAGGAGAACCTGGGTTCGAGTCCCGGTCGGGGCACACATTTTCAACTGTCCCCGTTGATGTATGTCAACGCCTGTCGACAGCTTAGGATCTTGATTTAATTATCCTTTCAATGTAGCAGAGCTGCATGGTCACCGATGGCATCTGTTCTTTCTGACATGTCCGAAAGAACAGATACCATCTTCGTATTGTTAAGGCTAACCGGCCATTGACCTTCTTTTCTTCTGTGCTGGATGCACATGATTTGCCCGAACTCTTACGGGACTCGGTAAGATTGTCTGCCGCGAGTAATGAGTGTAATGGGCAGGGGCACTACGAATGTAGTCTGTGGACGTTAAGTTGTTAATGTGTCTGTCACAGGGAGCGTCAAGGGATAAATCCCTGCAGTCGCTCTATTCTCTGTGCTGTCGATGGCTCAGGCGTATAGAGCGTCTGCCATGTAAGCAGGAGATCCCGGGTTCGAGTCTCGGGCGGGACAAACATTTTCAACTGTCCCCGTTGATGTATATCAAGGCCTGTCGACAGCTTAGGGTCTTGATTTAATTATCATTTCATTCTAATAGACTGCATGGGCACCGATGGTATTCCTTCTTTCGGACATGTCCGAAAAACAGATACCATCTTCATATTAGTAGAACGTTTATGACTGTAGCAAACGGTTACTTCCAGTGTAGTCGCTTTAGTAAATAGCATTCCACACGAGAAAATCAGTTGCGTGTTTACCTGGAGTTACTCGTAGTTTAGGTAGTTGGGCTGTGCACGGCTCTATTTAAGAAAGAATAGCTCGACGTAGTCATATTGTCGTGCCGCACACTTCTGCTTTCACACCCCGTAGCTGACTCGCCGCAAATAATAATCTGTAGCTGTGATCCTGCAGTCAAATAGTCTCTGTTTTTGCTACAATTGTGAATTAATAATAAATGCAGAAATACAAATTAAAAGTTAAATGAATATCTTAATAACAAGGGTTCCATTTATCGTCTATAATGCATTTAGACAAAAGAGAATTACGTTGAATAATGTTTATTCAACAAAGGACATCTCAAATAAATTGAAAGTGGTCCTTCGATATTCAACTGAAATACAGACAGAAATACGCTGTCAAACGCAGTAAGTTGAGAGCGTTAGAAGAATGGTAGCAAAATCCCCAAACGAGATAGTCGTCAAATATACGAGAAAAATAAGTCCATTTAGTGATCACCGTACATGAGAAAGGTACCAGCTCGAAATAGTTCACATTTTAACGTGATCTTTTACAAATTAACAAACATGATACAAAGAATAACAACTCATACTCGGTCTGTTCACAATTCCGTAAATCAAGCGGCAATAGTTAGAGACCTACACTGAAGTATATTCAGATATCTCAAAATATGAAGTCGCTTCAGAAGTGAAAGTATGTACTTGCTGTTCGCCGCCAGAGTCAAACATCTCCATGATCGATTACAACTCGTTACCACAGGCAGGTCTTCCTCCTTCCAGAACTCGTGCAAAAGTCCAGAATCGCTCCCTTGAGCTCTTCCGTCGATAAGTCCCAGTCTCCAATTGACTCCCTTAGTGTTCCGCTACTATCTGCTTTTCCATTTGCTGAAGGCCATCCCCACCAAAAATACATAGTTCTTAAGCTCTACAGATATGATGTAATAAAAGTTGACCACGTACAAGGCTAAACCATCATATTACGACAATATTTAAATAAAGAAATATCATAAACATACGGTTACACTCAGATCATTTACAATAAATATAAGTATTAGTTCGTGCATAGTTAAATATGCCAGGATTCTTGCACAATTGCGCAAGAAAATGACAACAGACGGTCCTTAAGTATAGTTAAAACAGGTATTTATACCTTCTTGATGGAAGCGTCTTTTGGCTCTCTTTTCAATCGTGGTTCGTCAACACATGTGACTTATCACTTTTAAACAACCACTTTTCTAATAGCACTTGCAATCAACATTTAAATAAAGTTACTGGCAAAGTAGTGAAATGTCAATTAAATAACTACAGAAGTATGATAAAATATGAGATACTGATGCTGTATTCATTTCCTATAGAATGTGGGAAATACGTTGTTCTGACGAACATTTGCGAAATAAAAGTCAGTACATAAAATAGATACAGATAAGTGGCTTTAAGTTAAAAACAAAGTTCAAATGTGTGTGAAATCCTATGGGACTTAACTGCTAAGGTCATCAGTCCCTAAGCTTACACACTACTTAGCCTAAATTATCCTAAGGACAAACACACACACTCATGCCCGAGGGAGGACTCGAACCTCCACCAGGACCAGTCGCACAGTCCGTGATTGCAGCGCCTGAGACCGTTCGGCTAATCCCGCGCGGCTGGCTTTAAGTGATGATAGCTATAGTGCAATGCTATCATCTGAAATATCGTTTGTTAAATTTACGTGAAGCGATTAAATTTGTTAATTCAGAGGTTCAATGTGTAAATGTTTATTCATTGTGAAGTATTAGCTTTTACGGTTATGTAGATACTGAAATGTTGTTGTGTCACACGAAGCGCCTCATTTTTATGAGATCGTAAACGTAGTCAGATTCACGTGACTATTTGATGTGAGTTATTGTCGTACCTCAAAGAGCTATGACCTGGCCATTTGTAAGACTCTGCCATTTCCTGGATCACCGGCCAGGGTGGCCGAGCGGTTCTAGGCGCTACAGTCTGGAACCGCGCACCCGCTGCGATCCTGTCTCGGGCATGGATGTGAGTGACGTCCTTAGGTTAGTTAGGTTTAAGTAGTTCTAAGTTCTAGGGGACTGATGACCTTAGAAGTTAAGTCCCATAGAGCTCAGAGCCATTTGAACCATTTCCTGGATCGTATTCTGCGCAAAAACAGTGCATTAGCCCTCAAAATTCACAGCTCTGGGATTTACCTGTCCTGGGCTCAGTGTGTCTGCTGCTGGAGTGTTCGCATCGGTCACGTACCCGGATGCCAGAACTGCCACGGCGCACCTTAAACCCTTGGCCCCCTAGTGTTCAGCCGTACAGCAAATCCATCTTACGTCGTAGCAATTCTGGACAGCCGATTAGCTCACCTAAATATGTGTAACGTTACACGTTGTAAGTTTTAGAGATGATTCAGTTGTTGAAGTAATATGCAAAGAAAGCTGCAGCAATACGCTGTCGGGTCTTGATAAAATATTAAAGTGGTGCAAATATTGCCAATTTGTTTTGAATATTCAGAAGTGTAAAATTATGCAGTTCACATAATGTAGAAAAGTAGTATTTGAAGTCTACGACATCAGTGCGTCACATCATAGATCTGTCAACTCCTACAAATCCAAAGATTTGTTATGGATATAAGACTGAACGATTCAGAAGGCAGCAAGCTGCAGATATCAGTCCATTGGCAGGATAATGAGAAAATCGACTCACTCTGCAAATGAGTCTGCTTACAAAGCATTTATTTTTCGCGTCTGAGAATATTCCTCAAGCCTCTAGAGTTCATTTCATACACACGGTCCAGTCACATTAATGTGAACGCCGTCAATAATCGATGTCAACGTCCAATGACCATTCAAAGATGGCAGGTGTGAGCACTGTCAGTGGAGGATATATAAAGCGTATTTGGGGGAGGGGGCTGGGGGTGTATAAAACAGTGCAGCCATCGTCGCAGTGTGGAAACGGAGCGAATTATCTGACGTCCAAAAGGGCAGGATTACTGGCATCTGGGTCAAGGGTGGAAGCATTTCCGAACTGGCTATGTTTGTGAACTGTTCGCGTGCTGAGTGGCGACAGGTGTCCTTTCCAGATGAATCACGTTTTATGCCCCATCGTACTAAAAGCAAATACCTGGCAACAACAATCGGCAGGATCCAGGTCGGAGGAGAGAACGTTATGGTCTGGGGAATCTTTTCGCAGAATTTCTTGAATATTGTTATCCTGGAAGGTACTATGGATCAGTACAAGTATGCATTTATCGCTGGCGATCATGTCCACCCTTACAAGTACCTAGTCTGTTTTCCCTCGGCGCGATAGCGTCTATCAGGAACACAGTGCAGCGTGTCTCGCAGCTCGCATTGTACCAATGTGGTGCGAAGAACGTCACTATGGGTTTACTGCCCTCCCCTGCCCAACAAAACTCCCCGGCTTTAAATCCAATCGAGATTCTGTAGGAGCACCTCGCAAGGGCTGTTCACACCTCAGCCGAGAAATCTAGCTGGTGATGGCACTGAAGCCAGCATGGCTCCACATTCTTTTCGGTACATTCCAGAATCATTGTGACTGACTTCCTGCACTTCTCGCACCTATCCGCGGTGCAAAAGTCTTTCAGGCTTCCGATAGGTGGTCACATTAATGTACCCGGACAGTGTAAAACTATTGGGGGATACTGAACTCGACAAAATGAACGGCACGGGAGAGCCTTATGGAAACGTTGAAAAACCATGACAGACGCTTGAGGACCAAAGCCAGTTATCGTACAGAGACATGCTTAAAAAGTTCTCAGAGCAACTGTCATGTGAAGAGTCAAGAGGTATTTTCCAGCCACCTACGTATAGCTCCCGTAGGGATCGTGAAGTCAATTAAAGATCAAGAACAGGACGCGCAGTGGTATTTAATCATTCATTATTCCTGTGCCCCATGCGCGATTTGAACGGTAAGAAATGTAATATTTGGTGACATGAGAAATTCTCTCTAAGACGCGCTTCATAGTAGCTTGCAGAGATGTGTGTGGATATTGATGTAGAACAATATTTTAGCAGCAATTGAAAGAAAGAACTATTTTTAACGAATTAGCCTGGTTTCAACACTGCTATAAATGTCTTTCTCAGAATTTAAATCGAAGAATGGTCTGCAACATGGTCACAGAAAACTAAAAACGTATCATACAGAGTATAAGTACAGAATCATCGTGAAAGACTGACAGTACTTATATGTCATCTATAAAAAAATAAATATGCCAAAAGGGCATTAGTCACTAAGATATTTAAGATAAAAAATTGTGATGGCGAGCCACTAAGGGCTGCTCGTTACGCGGTTACGGACTGAGGTGCCCGCATTAACAAATGCGGCCAGGTGAAAGTGGCACTGCAACGAGCGCGCCATCTAGTAGCCGTAGATACAACCCTCCAAAATTCGTCTTTTACCGACCATCTTCTAATTACAGGTCATTCGCCTAAAGCCATCTGCGATAGCAACATTTTGCACACCGAAAAGAAAGAGTGTAGACTAGATACTCTAGAAGAATTAGAGATTTTCAAACATCTTGCCCGAAAGGATAGCGTCATACTTAACGAACAGCTACAGCTACGTAACAAAAATTTTTTCAGCGGTATAAAGCCATTACTCGATATCTGACTTCAGCTCTCCTTCTGCAGATTGCGGAAATGTTCTATTCCTTCTAAGGTAGTCCTATGTTTTCTAATTATCAAATGTTTCTTGGCTGTATTTCACGTCAATATTGCTATCTACAAGTTGTCATTCAGTCCTATTTACATTTTCATAATGATGTTTTCATATTTTCTCTTACCGTTATAAGATTCGATGTAGACAAAATGTTATGTTGTATGCTACAATCAAACAAACATTGCTTTCCATTATGTACCAAATACTGTTCATTTATAATCATTTGTGCCTATATTTCAATGTGAAGTAGCCTAATTGTATCTGTGGCTACTAGATGGCGCGCTCGTTGCAGTGGCATGTTCACTTGCCCGCATTTGTTAACGCGGGCACCTCAGTCCGTTTGCAACCTGTAACCGCGTAAATAACGAGCAGGCTTTAGTGGCTCGCCATCACAATTTTTTATCTCAAATATCTTTGTGAATAATGCCCTTTTGGCATATTTATTATCTTATGAATGACATATAAGCACTGTCAGTCTTACACGATGATTCTGTACTTATACTCTGTATCATACGTTTTTAGTAATAATTCTGTGACCATGTTATAGACCATTCTTTGATTTAAATTCTGAGGAAGACACTCCTACCAGTGTTGAAACCCGGTTAATTTGTTAAAAATAGTGACCGAGGGCTGTTTCCTTTCAATTGTAATTATTCACGGTCTCTGAACGTGCAGCCATGTACAAAATTTTAGCAGCACATCTTCGTTGGAAAAAGCACTTGGATATCATGTTTGTAGCATCCGGAATGGGATGAAAATGAGACTTGGTCCTCTTTCAGCTGGAGGTCAAATTTTCTCCGGTCCACAACACGGCCGGGACCACGAGCCCATGACCACCCGCAACGAGACGCGAGGCGAGCCGGTTTAATATCACTGGCGAAGCTGCTAATGAGGCAACTTCGCTAATAGCCGACTGGCGCGCCTGGCTGACTGGCAAACACGGCGCTGGGAGGGTAGTTTTACTGGCGGCAGCGGCGGCGGCGGCGGCGGCGGCGGTGGTGGTGGTGCGCTTAGCTCGGCGGATGCTTTGTTTACCGGACGGTAACGAGGCCCTCCGTCAGCGTTCCTCCCCACCCCTTGTCATGGTGAGCTAGTCGATAATAGCGCCGTTCGCCACGCAGCACAGCCGTACACAAAGATGACGGAAAAACATACAAAATCGCTTTTGGTGTATGACCCCTGAGGTGTGTAGAAATTCATTACGCACGGCGATTATGAACGGTGAGCTACAGACTTCTGATGCTGCCGACAAGCGTTAGTGCGGGCACATAAAATTCTCTGCATGGAGAAATATCATACCCACAAGCGGAAGAGACAGCCCGACATAATGTTCTTCCCGACCTCGTTATTCACTATCTTCCTGGGTTATTCAGTAGTCTCGCACAGTTAAGAGGACATATGGTACTGTTGACGTGATCCGTAACTAATCATGGATCTCCTGGAGCAGAGTAGATTAGCTTCCAGCACCTCCTCACTGAAACGTGATTTATTTTCAAAGAATATTCTTAAGAATTTATTTTATTTACTAGTGATTCATCAACACACTAACACATTTAATCACACTATGTAAGCATGGAAATAGTTGCCAGGGAGTAACTGATGAAATCATAACCAAATTGCTTTTAACAAATGGGAATTTTATTCACTTTACTAGTGCCTAAAAGCATTTTTTAAAAGAAACAGATTTAAAATTATAATCAGAAAGCACCCTCTAAATATCAAGTGACAGTTTATTTAGAGACAGAAAGAAACAAGTTTTGACTGTATGAGCTTTTGGGCAGAGAACCTTGCCGCTCCCTTTCGACACGGCCGTAGTTACGACCGCTCACATCAGCCTCTGAAAGACTACACTGGTGCAAATCTGCAACACACCAAATTACTTTAAACTAAAAGTTTTAACAATTTACACAAGCGCACAAAATATGCACCTCCGTAGGAGGGATGGAAATGGTACAAAACACTAAAAATTAAAATATTAACTTTGCCACCTTTACAGGGTTGGCCAAACAAGTTAAGATGCTCTACAGCACATAGATATCGCCTCTCAAGATGATAGGCAAGATCAAAACATATGTCAGGAATTAGGCTGTTACACTCCAAGCATTAAAATTCGTTAACACTCCAAATCCGACAAACGTGACAGAGGCAGCTCCGAACGACCGACAGACACTAACTGCCTAACAAATGCGGACAAGAGACAGACGAGCAAGCTGGGGACTAGAGACTGACGAAGAAAACAAGTAGAATTTAACAAGAGTAAATCAAACAGCATATCACCAATCACTTAACTTGTAATAAACTGCGATTTCTCGAGAAGACCTGGCGCAGCACCCCCAAATCGCTCTCACGAACCGTCCGCTGCCAGCCGCTTCAACGGACGCAGGAAGGCGCGCCGATCTCCCGTCTCAAGGCGTCGCAGCTCGCACCGGCCCGACTGATGTCGTGGGTTGACTCCTGTTGCTCTCGTGTCGACCGCGAAGTCACTACCCCTCGCTATACGCCGCGGTCCACTGGACTCACGTGGCGACCTCACATGCGCCGATGCTCAAGACGGACAAGTCATCTCGTGTCTCAGTGCGCGACGGACCAACCGATCGATCCAACCGCCAGTGACCATTGCCTGAGCAAACTCGAGCAGACTGGCGGCCTGACGCGCAGACTCAGATGCAGGAACTAAGCACCGACCGGGTGACGACTCGCTGAGTTCTCTTACTGGCGGAGTGGAAAGACTCTCATTTTGTCAGCTTTAAAGGTTGATCCGAACGACAGACATACTAGCACTCTGTCTCACAAATGCGGACGAGAAACAGATTAGCAAGCTGGCGACGAGAGACTGACCCAGCCTGACCCATTGGCGAGCTCATAGCGCCCCTTCGATGCACGTGAACAGGCAACCTTTCTCGTTTCCCACCAGAGGGAGACATCAAAGCTGCGATTGCCACAGCGGCGCCACCGCCAGAAACGGCGACTGCTTCACACTACGCGCTGTGGCGCGTTCTTCAAAACAGCAATTTTTACCACGGCTCACTCCTCTCTCTCTCTCTCTCTCTCTCTCTCTCTCTCTTTCTCTTTATCTCTCTCTCTCACTCACCTTGAAAGGGTACAGTACCGCCCGACATTGAAAATAGGTACAACATACTTCATTATTTTTGTCAGAACAACACATTTTTTTTGTAAAATAACTCAATTTCAGTTAATACAGCGAAGCCGGATACCAGTGTAGGAATGAATGACAATTTATTTATTTAATTTATCATATGTGCACTCCCACAAAATAAATCCTTACATCCAGTTTGGTGAGATCTTTTGAAATGAATGAATGTATGGTCGTCTGCTAACCACAGATAGTGAATGTGAATGTATGATCATCTTTGAGTCGATCCTTTGGCCACCTTTGGTGGAACCAAAGAGATGAAATTTACCAGAGCTTTGAGCGCCTGAAATGTGGCTGACCAATACGATAGCAAGGTGCTTCCCCCACCTCGACAGAGATGGGAGAGGACCTCGAGAACGGCCATGTTTCGGCACTCTGCCGCTGGATCCTGTGCTGTTAACACCTGTTTTAGTTGTGCTACGTAATGACGAAAGAATGGAGGCATGGTATGCATGTGGAATATTTAAGAGTAGTTTGAAATAATAATTTCTCTATTTCAGGAACTTTTGTGGGGAGAATTAAATGTCAGGCAGGTAATATTAATGGGATTGTAGTAATCTTCGGAAGTGACCAACGGTCACAAAGAAACCACGTGTAGCAATAAGTTGAAATACTTCCGTGTGCTTAAGCTAAGCTGAATTACTAGCGTGTGTACAATAAGTTGAAATATTTAAGAAATAGCGTGTGTACCATAAGTTGAAATATTTAAGAAATGGCGTGTGCAGGACTTGAAATTAGAGACGAGTACTTCCACGTGGTGAGTACTGTGTGAGTCTCAATCTGTGTATGAGACAAAGGATAAAGAGAAGTACTCGTCCATGGCATCAGTTCGCGTGTGTGATGAATACATTAATACTACATTGCGTGTGACGCTAGATTCAAACTCTGAGAGAGAAGTAAGGTGAGTCGGCCGTCTATCCAGCAACGCCACATGGCTTGCATTGCACAGGAAGACGTGCATTTATCTCCAGAGTTCGCAGTAGGAAAGTAGAATTACAAAGTGGGGCAGTGTCGTGTGAAACTGGGATCAATATTAATTGAAGTGGGAAAGCTGAAAGTGATAATGTTGTAACCATTCTCTGTGTAGTATTTCATATTGTTGTGTAGTGTATGTCATGTAATTTGGGTATGTGTGGTTTCCATGGGTGTGTAGCGAAGTAGTTTCAAAAGATTAGTGGGTTATGCTTGTTCCTTCTGTACCGCTCGGTCTGGAGGAAAGTTTCGTGATGATGATTGTGAGAGTCGAAGTGTGAGGCATAATAAAAGATCCACCAACCTATCCAGAAAGTGCACTGTAGCGTTAAATAAATTACGAGACCATAATATAGAGATTCACTAATGTAAAGCCATGCCCACTGGGCGGAATTTCTCATATGTTATTGTTGTAGGTTATAGAATTTGTGTGTTTAGGTTAGGGAATTTATCGGAATAAATCAGATAGTGGAAAGAAAAAGATTGGTAGACTATTCCTTCAAATTGTATGTTGTCATAATGTCCCGAATTTATAATGTGTGCGCCATTCATATTCAGTGGGATGGCCACGCGTTAATAAAAGCCGTCAACTAAAAGACAAAAAGAAAATGTGGTACTGCCAGTGCGTAGTGTACAGTCAGAGTTCTGTAAATCACTGATAGTCAGATATGCGTTTCCGTTGCGTAGTAATCATATAGGAGGATAACTTGTAACTTAAGTGGGAGTACTAGAGCTAATATTACTCGTTAGATTAAGAATGAATCCACTCGCTTGGCAGACCACTCATCTTGCAGGCCTGACTGCTTGATGCCACAGTATGAGCAAGGCATGTGGGTGCCTCTCATAATTTCGACCCTGCCAGGATATTTTTTGCCAGGATATTTTGTTGTCAGGATGATTTGGCCAGGATATTTTTTTTTTGCAGGATATTTTTTTGCCAGGATATTTTGCTGTTAGGGTTTGCTGTTAAGATTCTTTTTTGATGGAATGTTTGGTGATAGCGCTAAGAAGTAAATTTTTTTCTGTTTGCGATTTCTTTCTGGATTGGTGAGGATCTTTTATTTTTTATGTAATTAATTGCTATATCGTCCTAGGCTGGAAGATCGTGGTACAATTTTTTTTGCGTAATGTCCGTAGTAACTAGGTCGCAGTCGAAAAGTGTAGCCACCATGGAGAATAGCGATTCTGGGGTGAACGTAGCGGTGCAGCAGGAAGTAGCTGTTGACCATCTGTTAATGAGCGGGGACGGCAAACACTCCGAAGGGGCTGAATTGTTCAGTGGACCGCTGCAAGGTGATCCTTTGAGCGGCGGGCATTTTTTTACCAGCAACTATTAACTAGTACTGGACTGTGGAGCCGTGAAACAAGACGACTGCTCGTATGTCTCCATAAGGTGGAAAGTGAAGGACTGGTGTTTCCACGTTGTGAGTGGTGGAAAAGATTTTGTCTTTAGCAGACAGGACGATCGTTTTGTTTTGTCTTGACCACTGAACGGTGGGATCCATAAACTTTTGGCAGTGACTTGTTCAGTGTGCTTTGTGAATTGCATGTGGGACGCTTGGTATTCTTGCAGAGGACAGTTGTCGTTTGGTGACTAATTATTGTATGAACGCAAGAAACTAGAGTGGGACATTGACATTTGCGTCTGTAGTAGGAGACATTTCTTGAATTGGTGCGGGAATAAGTGCTGTTTGTTGGGACTTACGACTTTTAATTACACCATGAACTGAAAGGACAGAACCGTGGGTAATAGTAGTTGTAGGGCCATTTCTGGACGACTAGATTCGTGAGGATGGTACGCTGAGTGTGACTATGACATTTGTGTTTAATGTGAGATACAGTTTACTGTTCAGTGCGTGTTCAAAATGCCGATTTGAGTGACTTAAAGACTTTCGTCCGGGTAACCATGGGAGAGCTTTGACACAGAGACAGTGTTTCTAGGGACCCTGTCAGCAACTTTTTTGACCCCAAGAAAATCACAGAATGAAATGAATCCGTGTGACTCGCAAGATACGGAATAATGTACTTGTAATTGTGTAAATTTTTTTTATATGTTTCATTCCTGAAGGGACAGCAAGTGTAATTGTATTTCATTAACATTTGTGTTTAGAATAGATAGTGTGTTTTTTTTTGTTTGTTCTGGGTTATCAAGTAAACGTAACATGTTTATTAGAATATTTGGTACAATGATGCTTTCATTTAGCCAGTGGCGTAATACTAACGTAGCGGCTCTTGTTGCATTGGTCAGTAAAGTTGTCACAGGGGACAAGGATTTGCATTGCACAACAAATATCGGAATTAACTGATGCATTTTGATGTCGTGGACAGTATTGATCTTGTTGGTGTGTTGACTGAAGCCACTTATTTGCATTATCACAGTGGTGATATTTCACATTAAAGTGTAACGAAGGCTAGTCGAAATGCAAGTTCTTGTCGTCAAAATGTGTGACAACAGAGAAATGAGCAGTAGAGTAAGATACAAGAGCTACTGGTGGATTCAAGCACTTATTGCTAAACTATTTAATGCGTGTATTGATCAAAGTTGATGGACTGACTGGCTCAGCAGCAGGTATTTGTACTGGTGGATAAGGATAAGGTTAAACTCACTGTCGAGTAGTTGTGGCAATTGCTTAAGTTATGATAGTTAACGAGGTATGACATGATGTCTTAGGTTGACTATATTACGTAACCAGTATGTAACTTGTGGTATATTTCATTGTTTTTCTTCTCAGTTTTATTTCTCTGTAGGTTTGATGTATATTTTAGAGTAATGGTATGGAGCCTGACATTCTACATGTAACTAGTGTACGAAATTTTTTCTTCTGTTGATTTTGTTTTGTATTTAGACTTTGCTGTGTAAAGGTTTTTACAACGAAATTTATGAATGTCAGATTACTTGTTCTGTGTTTGGACGGTGAGCTATTTAAAAAATTTCATGAGTACAATTAGTATTTTTTTTTTATTTCTCATAGAATTAGTGAAGTTTGGATTACTCATAAAAATAACGAAGATCCCAGTAACTAATCAAATTTTTATCTCACCATTATTTTTTATTTGTATGATGTAATGTTTTATTTGTCATGTGGATTGTTGTAAATTTGTATGTGTACGTTACTCCGGATTGTGGAGAGTACAATAATGCAACAACTGTGTCAATAATTTGCTATTGAGGTCACCAGGGGCTAAGGTCTCCTCCTGGTTATTTTGATGACTTGCTATGTTTGTTCTAATACAGTTTTCTTAAAAAAAATGTTCGGAACTACCCTCGCATTGCAAGGATAGTACCGTGCCATTTTTTTCTGCATGGGTAGCCGGTGGTGAAAGGGTACAGTACCGCCCGACATTGAAAATAGGTACAACATACTTCATTATTTTTGTCAGAACAACACATTTTTTTTGTAAAATAACTCAATTTCAGTTAATACAGCGAAGCCGGATACCAGTGTAGGAATGAATGACAATTTATTTATTTAATTTATCATATGTGCACTCCCACAAAATAAATCCTTACATCCAGTTTGGTGAGATCTTTTGAAATGAATGAATGTATGGTCGTCTGCTAACCACAGATAGTGAATGTGAATGTATGATCATCTTTGAGTCGATCCTTTGGCCACCTTTGGTGGAACCAAAGAGATGAAATTTACCAGAGCTTTGAGCGCCTGAAATGTGGCTGACCAATACGATAGCAAGGTGCTTCCCCCACCTCGACAGAGATGGGAGAGGACCTCGAGAACGGCCATGTTTCGGCACTCTGCCGCTGGATCCTGTGCTGTTAACACCTGTTTTAGTTGTGCTACGTAATGACGAAAGAATGGAGGCATGGTATGCATGTGGAATATTTAAGAGTAGTTTGAAATAATAATTTCTCTATTTCAGGAACTTTTGTGGGGAGAATTAAATGTCAGGCAGGTAATATTAATGGGATTGTAGTAATCTTCGGAAGTGACCAACGGTCACAAAGAAACCACGTGTAGCAATAAGTTGAAATACTTCCGTGTGCTTAAGCTAAGCTGAATTACTAGCGTGTGTACAATAAGTTGAAATATTTAAGAAATAGCGTGTGTACCATAAGTTGAAATATTTAAGAAATGGCGTGTGCAGGACTTGAAATTAGAGACGAGTACTTCCACGTGGTGAGTACTGTGTGAGTCTCAATCTGTGTATGAGACAAAGGATAAAGAGAAGTACTCGTCCATGGCATCAGTTCGCGTGTGTGATGAATACATTAATACTACATTGCGTGTGACGCTAGATTCAAACTCTGAGAGAGAAGTAAGGTGAGTCGGCCGTCTATCCAGCAACGCCACATGGCTTGCATTGCACAGGAAGACGTGCATTTATCTCCAGAGTTCGCAGTAGGAAAGTAGAATTACAAAGTGGGGCAGTGTCGTGTGAAACTGGGATCAATATTAATTGAAGTGGGAAAGCTGAAAGTGATAATGTTGTAACCATTCTCTGTGTAGTATTTCATATTGTTGTGTAGTGTATGTCATGTAATTTGGGTATGTGTGGTTTCCATGGGTGTGTAGCGAAGTAGTTTCAAAAGATTAGTGGGTTATGCTTGTTCCTTCTGTACCGCTCGGTCTGGAGGAAAGTTTCGTGATGATGATTGTGAGAGTCGAAGTGTGAGGCATAATAAAAGATCCACCAACCTATCCAGAAAGTGCACTGTAGCGTTAAATAAATTACGAGACCATAATATAGAGATTCACTAATGTAAAGCCATGCCCACTGGGCGGAATTTCTCATATGTTATTGTTGTAGGTTATAGAATTTGTGTGTTTAGGTTAGGGAATTTATCGGAATAAATCAGATAGTGGAAAGAAAAAGATTGGTAGACTATTCCTTCAAATTGTATGTTGTCATAATGTCCCGAATTTATAATGTGTGCGCCATTCATATTCAGTGGGATGGCCACGCGTTAATAAAAGCCGTCAACTAAAAGACAAAAAGAAAATGTGGTACTGCCAGTGCGTAGTGTACAGTCAGAGTTCTGTAAATCACTGATAGTCAGATATGCGTTTCCGTTGCGTAGTAATCATATAGGAGGATAACTTGTAACTTAAGTGGGAGTACTAGAGCTAATATTACTCGTTAGATTAAGAATGAATCCACTCGCTTGGCAGACCACTCATCTTGCAGGCCTGACTGCTTGATGCCACAGTATGAGCAAGGCATGTGGGTGCCTCTCAACCTTATGCCTTGAGCGATATAGCAAAGTGTTTACCAGACTGGAATCGCATTCGGGAATAGACACCCAGGGCGGTTCAAATACGAGTACGGCCACCTTGATTTAACTTTTCTCTCAGTTGTTTAAGGCAAATCCCAAGATGGATCCCTTGAGAGGGCATGGATGAGTTAGACGTCACGAGAAATGCGTCCGCTATGCAACGTAGTCTAGAATAGTGGATTTCGTTGACCATTATGTGGCTGTGAAGTTGTGATGTAGTAGCCAGGCCAAGTAGGTAAACGAAAGCTGAGCACCCTTCCCAGTAGACGTACAGGAGCTACGGGCAAAGTTTAAGCGGATTGTAAATAGTAGTCTGGAGAGTTACGTGCCTACTAAGTGGATTAAAGGCGGAAAAGACCCAGCATGGTTTAATAAGGAAATTCGGAAAAGGCTCAGGAAGCAGAGGCTATTGCACTCTCGGTTCAAGGAGAACGACAAATGACGACAAGCAAAGGTTAGTAGAGATTCGTGAGATTCGTGCACCTGTGAAAAGATCTATGAGAAAAGCGAGTAACAACTCCCACCATCATACCCTAGCAAAAGATCTGGCAGAGAACCCGAAAGAACTCTGATCCTGTGTACAATTGCTAAGCTAGTGAAAGCCCATTGTTGACTAGTCTGATGGGCAGTTGACAATAGCAACACGAAAGCCGAAGTATTAAATTTCACGTTCAAGAAATCGTTCGCGCAGGAGAATTGTACAAACATACCGTTATTTGAATACCCGACAGACTCCCATTTGAAAGACACAGTAATCGCATCTCTGGCGTAGATAAACAGCTGAGAGATTTGAGAGCACGTAAATCACCATGCCCGGATGGGATCTCAGTTCGATTTTTAAAATAATACCCTGTGCATTGGCCCCTTACCTGGCTTGCATTTATCGCGAATCAAATAAATGGTTCAAATGGCTCTGAGAACTATGGGACCTAACATCTGAGGTCATCAGTCCCCTAGAACTTAGAACTACTTAAACCCAACTAACCTAAGGACACCACACACATCCATGCCCGAGGCAGGATTCGAACCTGCGACCGTAGCGGTCGCGCGGTTCCGGACTGAAGTGCCTAGAACCGCTCGGCCACCTAGGCTGCCCTATCGCGAATCTCTCGCCCAGAGAACATTCCCAAGCGACAGGAGAAAAGGGGCATGTGACTCCCGAATATAAGAAGGGTAAAAGAAAAGTTACACATCAATATCCCTAACTACGGTTTTCTGCAGCATCAGTGAACATTTTCTCTATTTGAATGTAATAAATTTTCTTGAGACTGAGAAGCTTATGTCCACGAATCAGCGTGACTTAAGAAAGCTTCTCTCGTGCGAAACTCAGCTTGCGTTTTTCTCCTATGATATACTGCGGACTATGGATGAAGGGCAACAGGCAGATTCAATATTTCTAGATTTCCGGAAAGCATTTGACATGGTGCTCCAATGCAGGCTGTTAACGATGATACTTACATATAGAATAGTTTCACAGATATATGAGTGGTTCGAAGACATTTTAAGTTGTAGAACGCATTAAGTTGTCCTCGACGGCAGGTATTCATCAGGGTAGGATAGGACCATTGTCGTTTATATACACTCATGCCTATAAATTAAGGACAATTGCAGAATGTGGTGCCACACAACGTGGCACTACACAAAACTGGCGCTAATAGCATAGGCACATAGGTAACACACACGACACAGATCTGTAAGTCCACGGTATTGGTGATAAGTTGAGAAAACCGTCCCGAAACACAAGTGCTACAAAACGCCACTGTTTCCTGCGCATGGACCCCGACATCAATATGGGATATGATCACCATGCACACGTAAACAGGCTGCACAACGGGTTAGCAAACTCTGGATCGGGTGGTCGAGCAGCTGCTGGGGTATAGCCCCCCATTCTTGCACCAGTGTCTGTCGGAGCTCCTGAAGTATCGTAGGGGTTTGAAGGCGTGCAACGATACGTCGACTGAGAGCATCCCAGACGTGCTCGATGGGGTTTAGGTCTGGAAAACAAGCAGGCTACTCCATTCGCCTCATATCTTCTGTTTCAAGGTACTCCTCCACGACGGCAGCTCAGTGGGGCCGTGCGTTATCATCCATCAGGAGGAAGGTGGGACCCACTGCACCCCTGAAGAGGCGGACTTACTGGTGCAAAAAGACGTCCCGATACACCTGATCTGTTAAAGTTCCTCTGCCAAAGACATGCATGGGTGTACGTGCACCAGTCATAATCCCACCCCATACCATCAAACCACGACCTCCACACAGGTCCTTTTCAAGGACATTAAGGGGTTGGTATCTCGTTCCTGGTTCACGCCAGATGAAAACCCGACGGAAATTACTGTTCAGACTATACCTGGACTCATCCGTGAACATAACCTGGGACCACTGTTCCAATGATCATGTACTGTACTGTCCTTGACACCAGGTTTTACGGGCTCTCCTGTGACCAGTGGTCAGTGGAATGCAACTTGCAGGTCTCTGGGCGAATAAACCATGTCTGTTCAGTCGTCTGTAGGCTGTGTGTCTGGAGGCAACTGTTCCAGTGGCTGCGGTAAGGTCCCGAGCAAGGCTACCTGAAGTACTCCGTGGCCGTCTGTGGGCGCTGATAGTGAGATATCGGTCTTCTTGTGGTGTTGTTCACTGTGGACGTCCCGTACTGTAGGGCGTGGATGCGTTTCTGTCTGCTGGAATCGTTGCCATAATCTTGAGATCACACTTTGTGGGACACGGAGGGCCCGTGCTATGTCGTGCTGTGTTTGACCAGCCATTTTCAACAGACAGTCACCATTAGCACGTCTGCACATTTACTCGCTGCACCGTACTCTGACATGCACCAACACACCTCTGCGTATGTGGACTGCTGCCAGCGCCACTGTGCGACGACGACAGGTCAAATGTACCGCATGTCATACCCTGAGTTGATTTAAACCCGCTAACCGCCAACCAGAGCGTTGTTTCGCCATGTACCAGCATTATCCTTAATTTATGAGCACTACATTACATAAATGATTTGGTGGATAGGGTGGGCAGCAAACTGTGGTTGTTTTCTGATGCTGTGGTTTACAGTAAGCTGTCGAAGTTGAGTGACTGTAAGAGGATACTAGATGACTTAGACATAATTTCTAGGTGGTGTCATGAATGGTAGCCAGCTCTGAATGTAGAGTTTTAAGTTAGTGAGGACGAGTAGGAAAAATAAACCTGTAACGTTCGGATACGGTATTACTACTTCCTGCTTGACGCAGTCAATTCGTTTAAATAGCTGGTCATAACGTTTCAAATCAATATGAAATCCAACGAGCATGTGAGAACTTTGGTAGGGAAGGCGAATGATCGACTTCGGTTTATTGGGAGAGTTTTAGGAAAGAGTGGTTCACTTGTAAAGGAGACCGCGTAAACGAAGTTGGTGCAACCCATTCTTCAAGACTACTCGAGTGTTTGGGATCCGTAGCATGTTGGATTGAAGGAGGATATCGAGGCAATACAGAGGCCGGCTGCTAAATTTGTGACCGGTACGTTCGAACAACACTTGTTACGGTGATGCTTCGGGCGCTCAAATAGGAATCCCCGTAGGGAAGGCGACATTCTTTTCGAGGGACGCTATTGATAAAATTTAGAGTACTAGCATTTTAAGCTTACTGTCGAACGATTCTACTACCGCCAACGTGCATTGTGCGTAAGGACCATGAAGATAAGGTACGAGAAATTAGGGCTCATACGGAAGCATGTAGACAGTCGTTTTTCCATCACTGTCTGCGAGCGACCAGAAAAGGAAATGACTGGTACTGGTACAGGCTACTCTCCGGCTCGTGCGATATCATGGCTTGCGGAGTATCTATGTAGATACAGATGTTGATTCGTGGAAGGTGGTAGGCAAGGTGTTCTGAATTCCACAATGAGCTCGCCACTTGGAAGTCCCATGGCGGATAGGGTAAACTGTGCTACAGCAGTCTTATGGATATTGTGCAATAATAGCTAGATTCTGAAAGTGCTAAAGCTAAAGTTCCACATATTCACTAAAAACACTAAAACCATTCCTAGAAATGCTACAGAAAATCTAGTGACAGCGCTGAGACTGCAATGAAAGTAAATATGAATGAAGTTATCAACAGTTATATGTATCACTATTTATTAAATCAATGAGAAAAGCTACGTACACGTTACGTATGCGAATGAGACACATTTAGATATGTCGTAATCACATTTATCTTACTGTTGAACAGATACATAAATTGTTATATACTACTGACCATTAAAATTGCTACACCACGAAGACGACGTGCTACAGACGCGAAATTTAACCGACAGGAAGAAAATGCTGTGATATGCAAATGATTAGCTTTTCAGAGCATTCACACAAGGTTGGCGCCGGTGGCGACAACTACAACGTGCTGACATGAGGAAAGTTTCCAACCAATTTCTCATTCAATAACAGCAGTTGACCGGCGTTGCCTGGTGAAACGTTGTTGTGATGCCTCGTGTAAGGAGGAGAATTGCGTACCATCACGTTTCCGATTTTGATAAAGATCGCATTGTAGCCTATCGCGATTGCGGTTTATCGTATCGCGACATTGCTCCTCGCGTTGGTCGAGATCCAATGACTGTTAGCAGAATAAGGAATCGGTTGGTTCACGAGGGTAATACGGAATGCCGTGCTGGATCCCAACGGCCTCGTATCACTAGCAGTCGAGATGACAGGCATCTTATCCGCATGCCTGTAAAGGATCGTGCAGCCACGTCTCGATCCCTGAGTCAACAGATGGGGACGTTTACAAGACAAAAACCATCTGCACGATCAGTTCGACGACGTTTTCAGCAGCATGGATTATCAGCTCGGAGACCATGGCTGCGGTTAACCTTGACGCTGCATCACACACAGGAGCGCCTGCGATGGTGTACTCAACGAAGAACCTGGGTGCACGAATGGCAAAACGTCATTTTTTCGGAAGAATCCAGGTTCTGTTTACACCATCATGATGGTCCCATCCGTGTTTGGCGACATCGGGGTAACGCACATTGGAAGCGTATATTCGTCATCGCCATACTGGGGTATCACCCGCGTGATGGTATGGGTTGCCATTGGTTACACGTCTCGGTTACCTCTTGTTCGCACTGACGGCACTTTGAACAGTGGACGTTACATTTCAGATGTGTTCCGACCCGTGGCTCTACCCTTCATTAGATCCCTGCGAAACCCTACATTTCAGCAGGATAATGCACGACCGCATGTTGCAGGTCCTGTATGGGCCTTTCTGGATACAGAAAATGTTCGACTGCTGACTGGCTAGCACATTCTCCAGATCTCTCACCAATTGAAAACGTCTGGTCAATGGTGGGCGAGAAACTGGCTCGTCACAATATGCCAGTCGCTACTCTTGATGACCTGTGATATTGTGTTGAAGCTGTATGGGCAGCTGTACCTGCACACGCCATCCAAGCTCTGTTTGACTCAATGCCCAGGCGTATCAAGGCCGTTACTACGGCCAGAGGTGGTTGTTCTGGGTACTGATTTCTCAGGATCTATGCACCGAAATTGCGTGAAAATGTAATCAAATGTCAGTTCTAGTATAATATATTTGTCCAATGAATACCCGTTTATCATATGCATTTCTTCTTGGTGTAGCAATTGTAATGGCCAGTAGTGTAATTCGCTTCCCACGCCCGGGTTCGATTCCCGGCGGGGTCAGGGATTTTCTCTGCCTCGTGATGGTTGGGTGTTGTGTGCTGTCCTTAGGTTAATTAGGTTTAAGTAGTTCTAAGTTCTAGGGGACTGATGACCGTAGATGTTAAGTCCCATAGTGCTCAGAGCCATTTGAACCATTTTTAGTAGTGTAATTATTTGGATATAGGTTCCGCCTTTCATAGAAAACACCGTGTTTTCTTGTTACCCAAACATGTTTCCGCACCTCTGTACCGGTTTATCGAAAAACTGTAAAAAGTGAACATATTTTAGGTTGTAACTGATTTAACAAAACGAGACCTAAAGACAGTTTTTATTCGTTTTTGTTTATAACTGGATTTTACACCATATGGATTTGCAGAACCATCTGTATGGTGTCCTGCACTGATAGCTTGTTACCTGCAAGCTAAACGACGTATATATCAATCTGACGACAATCTGTTATTGCAGGCACCATACAGATGGCCCTGAAATACCATATAATGTATAATCAAGTAAGAACAAAAACGAAGAAAAACTGTCTTTAGGTCTCATTTTGTTAGATCAGTTGCAACCTAAAATATGTTCAAGTTTTACAGTTTTTCAATAAACAATATCCACTGAGGATGGCACAGAGAGGCCGAAACATGTTTGGCTAACAATAATAAACGGTGTTTTGCATAAAAGATGAAACCTGTGTCCAATAATTTTAATTTCAAAGTCCGCAGCTCGTGGTCGTGCGGTAGCGTTCTCGCTTCCCGCGCCCGGGTTCCCGGGTTCGATTCCCGGCGGGGTCAGGGATTTTCTCTGCCTCGTGATGACTGGCTGTTGTGTGATGTCCTTAGGTTAGTTAGGTTTAAGTAGTTCTAAGTTCTAGGGGACTGATGACCGTAGATGTTAAGTCCCATAGTGCTCAGAGCCATTTGAACCATTTTTTTTTATATTTCAAACACACAAAAAATACAAGAACTGCAAATAGAAAAGATGAATAGATTGCTATAAATAAATTACTCAGTATCTCATAAAATACTGCCAATACAAAGAGTTATCGAAGTTACACAATATATCAGCGTGAACACGAATGATTCGTCCTGCTATTACGAATTTACTTATTTTTAATGAATGATAAATTAGTGTGTTTTAGTTTGTAAGATAACTATTTGAGTAACGTAGTACTATAGTGGCAAACTGAATAACGACATGAACTTGTCTAGTTATTGCCGCTGCGTTTATGATCTATGAAGTTTAAATAACACTCGATCATTCTACAATTTTAGCATTTGACAATCTAATATCATACTGCAAATTATCTGAAATTATTTGCAATCTATGGTTGAAATAAGCAAAGGATGTAACACGTACAATCGTAAGAATGGTGGTCTAGTTGGTAAGTTGCTCAACTGAATCTAATGGCTGTTCACGTGACCACGTTTTCAGATAGGCAGGGAGAGCATGGTTGTTAGTCTTTTGATATCCACGTTTCGGTGGTAAGGTGGTTTCGTACAGTTTGCATGGCCGGTGAAGTGCATGAGCTCGAGTGTTGAGTTAATTCGATCTGCATCTATTCTAGGCTCCGAAATATTTCTAACAGCTCGAAACATAGAAATATTTTTATCTGTGAGTGCTAGAATAGCTATCAGTGGCTCGGCTTTTGCCATGGTGAATTCTTATACAACTTGAGGAGTTTAATTCAGTTTGGGTGATTTGGTGTGCTGCTCGATACATTGGCTTAATTCGTTATTGCTTGAGTACGCGCTGCACGCTTTTTAAGTCAATCATTTGATTCCCTACTCCTTTACTATGTTTATCAGCCTGTGTAAGGCCGCCCTTCGAAACAGCTTTCTGAAGCATTTGAATAAATTTATAGTGAAGTTTACCCTGAGGTTAGGTTACAAAGTTACCCTGAGGGATGATTAGTATCTCCTTCGTTTTATGAATTCATTCATGAACGTATGTTATTATATATAACATTCGCTGACTGTATATGCAACGTTAATCTGCCTCATCATAGACTGCTGCTTAAAATGAAATGCATGACTGTACCCCTTTGTTCAGATGAGTCACATACAAATGAAGAATGGATACAGAAGACTTCTGTAATTTTTTCACAAAACGCGTTTTGAGTGCCATTGTGTTCTCGGTATTCTATCGCATGTCTCTAGACTTGATCCAGCTGCCAAACCAAGGAGAAAATCTTTCACACATGTGTTACTGGAGCATATGGCATTTGTGCCACGTTGTGCTTTCCTCTGCAGTGCCAAAATTTAAAAGATTTGGGAGTTGGTTTTGTTGATTACACTGTTCTACTAGTTAAAAACATAATGTTGTATTTCTGTACTTGTATTATCACAAATAATATGTAGTGACTCATTACTAATGGCACCTGGAACAAAAACTTTCTTCTTACCTTTTTGTCGAAAACAGAATTTTTCCATACCGTGACTGTGTGCAAAATATACACTGTTTCTTACAAAGGAGGAAACAGCAATCAGCCACTGTAAACATGGCTATTTAATTCCGCAAAGAGTGCCGTACCCGATTTCTAACCAACATGTTAATCTTCAGACAGCTGTTAATGTTTTTATTACATTCGTTGTTGGCTATCGGTTGGTTTTTCCGACACTAATGGAACAGCGATAAACGTAATATAAACATGAATAGGCGTCTGAAGCTGATCCTATGTATCCGGATCCAGTAACGGCTCTGTTGTCTAAACAAACGGCATTATTAACAGTGGCTGGTTGCTGTTTTTTTTCTTTTTTTTCAAGAAGCAGCTTGTAAAAACTTTCTTGCCAGCACTTCCAATCAGTCACTTTCGTGGTATGACATTTAGAACGTTCGTAATCAAGTATTTATTTTATAATTTGTCTCATTATTTCTTGCGGTGATGCGGTGTGGTTTCAGAACTCCTTCTCGCGGTTTTGGATACAAATCAGTTACGTAAAAACGACAAATGTCAGATTTTGTACTTACAAGGGAACCTCCCCATCGCACCCCCCTCAGATTTAGTTATAAGTTGGCACAGTTTAGGCCTTGAAAAACAGAACACAGATCAATCGAGAAAACAGGAAGAAGTTGTGTGGAACTATGAAAAAAAATAAGCAAAATATGCAAACTCAGTAGTCCATGCACAGCATAGGCAACATCAAGGACAATGTGAACTCAGGGGCGCCGTGGTCCCGTAGTTGGCGTGAAAAGATGCGGAACGAGAGGTCCTTGGTTCAAGTCTTCCCTCGAGTGAAAAGTTTACTTTCTTTATTTTCGCAAAGTTATGATCTCTCCGTTTGTTCATTGACGTCTCTGTTCACTGTAATAAGTTTAGTGTCTGTGTTTTGCGACCGCACCGCAAAACCGTGAGATTAGTAGACGAAAGCACGTGTCTCTCCAATGGGAACCGAGAACATTTGATCGCAAGGTCATAGATCAATCGATTCCTCCACAGGAAAACACATCTGATATATTCTATATGACGCTGGTGACGGCATGTGCGTCACATGACAGGAGTATGTTGTCGACCCATCTAACTTGTACACTTTGCGAATGGGTAAAAAGATTCTTCTACCTTGCCCGATTTAGGTTTTCTTGTGATGTTATAATCACTCTCAAGAAAGTGATGAAGACATAAGAGTTTGTCACATAAACTGCAACAAATGAATGCAACAGTTTCACAGTCGCAAATTTTTCCTGTGCTCCGTCACAACATATGTTTTTAACGTTTTCAAATTTTTCCGTGTGTAGACCGTCAAATCCTGCATATGTCCAAGCAAATCTGAACATGTCCTGGAATTTTGGAGAGCGAAGTTGATTATGTGTGAGTGCCTGAATTTTGATAATTGTCTGAAAATAAAAAATTTAAACTTCTCATTCGAGGGAAGACTTGAACCAAGGACCTCTCGTTCCGCAGCTGCTCACGCTAACCACGGGACCACGGCGCTCCTGAGCTCAGACTCTCATTGATATTCCATATATTGCACATGTACTGTGTTGGTTGTTTTGGGGAAGGAGACCAGACAGCATGGTCATCGATCTCATCGGATTAGGGAAGGATGGGGAAGGAAGTCGGCCGTGCCCTTTCAGAGGAACCATCCCGGCATTTGCCTGGAGTGATTTAGGGAAATCACGGAAAACCTAAATCAGGATGGCCGGACGCGGGATTGAACCGTCGTCCTTCCGAATGCGAGTCCAGTGTCTAACCACTGCGCCACCTCGCTCGGTTTGCACATGTACTACTCAGTTTGTATATTTTTCTTATTTTTTTCATAGTTCCACACAACTTCTTCCTGTTTTCTTGATTGATATGCGTTCAGTTTTTCAAGGCCTATCCACTGTGCCAACTTATAACTAAATCTGAGGGGAGTGCGATGGGGAGGTTCCCTTGTTAGAATATTCTGCATTTACACTCTTCATATCGCCTCTAGGGCTCGAGCTATGATTCTGTAGGTAGCAATGTCATGTGAAAGGACAAATAAACAAAGTGAGAATCATTATAGCAAACATTTTTTGTCGAATACGTTTGTCTTCCACTCATCTGTGAGCGGCTATATTCGAGTGTGAGAGGTACCATGTTTGCCATAATGATGGCAGATGTATTACAGACAGAATAGATTCTACCCTTCCTATTTCGTCTTACCAGTTCCTTTTCTTTTCTGCACTGCCTCTTATCAATAGCTGTTTGCTTACAACTCTCTTGAAAAAGAAATGCTACGCGTTGGACTATTAATCTCCAGGATACACAGTCGAAGACTGTCTCACAGCTGTTGACATTAATTTGATATATATTCATATTAGCCATACTTACATCCTTCATTCGTTTCCCCTGATCTGCCAGAAGACGTTTGTTCACTATTAAATCAGAGAAAAACACCTGTTTGAGAATGCGATTATTGGACAAGTACGAACAGAGAGTCATTATTTCTTCATTCTCCAGACAAACGTAAGGTATGAAACGCGAAACGTTTTCCATTTCTACTTGCCCTCTGGTGGTTAGGCAGCAACAAATTGATCACAATTGGCTATTTACTTCACTTAATTTCATTAGTTACCACCCCAGTGAAACTGTCCGATTTCTTTCGCCATCCATCTCTTATCCGACCTTGTGCTACGTGCCTAATGTGTGCTCGAACATTCAGGGTCGAAATTACAGAATTCCTAAACTGATTATTTTTAGATAAGGAACTGATAAGCGTTTATAGTTGTGACTATGTAGACTTTCGCGGAGTATTAGTATATCAAATTTTTGTCGGGTTTCCAGCCGGATCAAACTGTCATCTGAACACAATATTTCAGCGGTTCACGTGGCCACCATCATCAGGTGAGAAAAGCTAGGCTTTGAGGATATGGCCCAGAAAATATCTTTTTTGAAGCCTTCGTGTTTTCTGAGATACGTTGACGATATGTTTCTTGTTTGGCCACATGGAATAGACCTTTTGCACAGGTTATTGTACCATTTTAATTGTCTTCATCCTACCATCAAATTCACGTTGGAAATTGAAAAGGAGGGAAAGTTACCTTTTTTGGATTTACTAGTTTATAGAAAAGAAGACAGAATTCTTGGACACAGTGTTTACAGGAAACCGACTCATATCGACAGGTATTTACATGCTACCAGTTGCCATCCACCTTTTCAACGTACAGCAGTCCTTCGGACCTTGGTTAAACGAGCATATGCTGTCTCGGATGCTGAGAATTTACCACAGGAGCTGCATCATCTTAAGGACGTGTTCAGTAATAACGGCTATATGGACGGACAAATTCGACGTGCTTTTGAGTTTGCACCTCTACCCGAACCTTCTGAAGAGATCTTTAGGTCTGTGGCTTTTCTTCCGTATGCTGGGAATGTGTCCGCCAAGATAGGTAGACTTTTGAAGAAATATGAGATCAGGTGAGTTTTTCGACCGCCAGCTAAGATTGGAGCACATCTTGGCTCTGTTAAAGATGGTTTAGGTTTGAGGGAGTCTGGCGTTTACAAAATACAGTGTGTGAGTGCGGAAAAATTTACATTGGCCAAACTATTCGTACCGTCAACGACAGGTCTATTGAACATCATCGCCATAAGCGATTAATACAACAAGATAAATCTGCGGTGGCTGAGCATTGCCTTACAGAGGGACACAGGATGCTATACAATGAGACGCAAATAGCTGCAAATGCTTCGCGGTACTGGGATTGTGTTTTAAAAGAATCTGTCGAAATCAGACTAGCAGATAATATCATTAATCGTGATAATGGATACCCGCTAAGTAAAACGTGGAATCCTGTTCTGTTAGATATGAAGAAACAACGGCATTTGAATCGGCCGCCTATGAATAATCGTTTGTAACGATATACCATTTTAAACAGTATTCACCACCGGAGGCGCTGCAACTCTTTTTGCGCCAGGGGGCAGCAAGAATGATTGAGCGCATGCGCACTGTATCTATCGCATGCGCTGTTGTACTTCGCCGGTCGAGGTGGCCGAGCGGATCTAGCCGCTTCAGTCCGGAACCGCGCAACTGCTACGGTCGCAGGTTCGAATCCTGCCTCGTGTATGGATGTGTGTGATGTCCTTAGGTTAGTTAGGTTTAAGTAGTTGCCGGCCAGAGTGGCCGA
Organism: Schistocerca cancellata; assembly: GCF_023864275.1. Taxonomy (NCBI): domain Eukaryota; kingdom Metazoa; phylum Arthropoda; class Insecta; order Orthoptera; family Acrididae; genus Schistocerca; species Schistocerca cancellata. The sequence goes on along the minus strand of NC_064630.1, from coordinate 611,825,875 downwards.
GCGGTTCTAGGCGCTTCAGTCTGGAACCGCGCGACCGCTATGGTCGCAGGTTCGAATCCTGCCTCGGGCATGGATGTGTGTGATGTCCTTAGGTTAGTTAGGTTTAAGTAGTTCTAAGTTCTAGGGGACTGATGACCTCAGATGTTAAGTCCCATAGTGCTCAGAGCCATTTGAACCATTTTTTTAAGTAGTTCTAAGTTCTAGGGGACTGATGACCTCAGATGCTAAGTCCCATAATGCTCAGAGTCATTTGAACCATTTCTTTGTTGTACTTCCGGTGCATATAAAGCGTAGCTTTCCTCACGTGATGATGGTGGCCAGGTGGAGCGCTGAAATATTATGTTCAGATGAGAGTTTCATCCGGCTGGAAGCCCGACAAGAATTTGAAGCGTATATAGCTATTCAGTGTTAATTGACCTAACAAACTTGTAACTTATATCAACAACTGAAGTTGTCAGTAAATATTCCAAGTAATCGCCAGTCTTCATGTATTCATTCAAACAGTTCACAAAACTTTTCCGCTTTGTCTCTAACATAGCTGTTGTACAACGTGACAGGCAGCTACAACCCTACGAAACAATTCCTCTCCATTTTATAACGAGATTTCATAAGGCAACTACTTCACGTAACCACATAAGAATAAAATTCAGTTCAATGAGTTTCGTCGATACTACTGGCCTTGGGACAGGATCACAGGCCGGCCGGAGTGGCCGTGCGGTTCTAGGCGCTACAGTCTAGAACCGAGTGGCCGCTACGGTCGCAGGTTCGAATCCTGCCTGGGGCATGGATGTGTGTGATGTCCTTAGGTTAGTTAGGTTTAAGTAGTTCTAAGTTCTAGGCGACTGATGACCTCAGAAGTTAAGTCGCATAGTACTCAGAGCCAGGATCACAGTCAGTTCGAGGACATTTTTCCCGTCAAGCGACATGTCATTTGCCAATTTAGTGCCACCCTTCTCCGCTTCCCGCCAGAAAACAACAGTTAAATTTCATTCTTTTTCATTAATATTAAGAACGTGCCTACCGCTTCATTCCAGAGTACCCCTTATACGCTGCAATATTTACTCTTTACAGCTCACTCAAGTGCCATGCAAGCCAGCCTGTGATGCCGCTTCTTCTTGTTAATGATTTCACATTTTCTTACCTTCGCTGGTTAATAGAGGAACTTCTCATTTCTTATCAGTCTACCTAACTGTCAACATCCTTCTATGGCTTCAAAATGGCTCTGAGCATTATGGGACTCAACATCTTAGGTCATAAGTCCCCTAGAACTTAGAACTACTTAAACCTAACTAACCTAATGACATCACACATACCCATGCCCGAGGCAGGATTCGAACCTTCTATGGCATCACATCTCAAATGCTGCGATTCTCTTCATGATTTCTCGCAACCCATGATCCATTTCCTTACAGCACTGTGCTTCAGACGTATTCTCAGAAATTGGTTCCTCTAATTAAGGCCGATGTTTGAAACTGGTGACTTTTTTTAGCAAGAAATCCCTTCTTTGCATGCGCTAGTCGGCTTTTTATGTTCTTCTTCCGTTCGTCATTTGTTACTTCGCTTGGAAGCTAGTAGAATTCCTTGACTTCATCTACAGGTGACTGTAATTATACTTTAGGTACTTGAGCCGGTGCAGACAGAAAACAATTTACCGTATGGGTACAAAACTTTATAGGGATGATGTTCAGACTTTGTGTTGTGTCTAGACAAGACAGTCTAGACACAGGGTGAGGTTACCGAAAGGCACGCGTACACACACACCGGCTGGCGTGAAGTCTGGAACAGGATACTTAATTAATGCTATAAGAAAAGAACGTATCGTCTGTTTACTTAACTTTAATGCATCCTTGTGGTACATCGCTATTGACGATACAAGTGAGACTATCTCCAGATACGGTTAATGGCGCCTTGCTAGATCGTAGCCATGGACTTAGCTGAAGGCTATTCTAACGGTCTCTCGGCAAATGAGAGAAAGGCTTCGTCAGTGTAGTCGCTAGCAAAGTTGTCGTACAACTGGGGCGAGTGCTAGTCCGTCTTTCTAGACCTGCCATGTGGTGGCGCTAGGTCTGGAATGACTGACAGTGGCGACACGCGGGTCCGATATGTACTAATGGACCGCGGCCGATTTAAAGCTACCACCTAGCAAGTGTGGTGTTTGGCGGTGACACCACACTTTGCACTGAAGGATTTGTTTTGTTAGTACTGTTGCTGCCAAAGCTTCCCGTTATGCGCCGGCACTGATACGACGACGTATGGTAGACACACAAGCATCAATGCGCATTGCAGTTGCAGATTGGCAACATGGATCCGGACGAGGTCAGCAGGGCTGTACTTGTACAGATGATTTATCAAACCATCAGGTAGTTTTGCCACAGGTTGGAGCTCAACTTCACACTGCTCATGAGGTGATTCTTTTAAACGTGATACATTTCGACAAAACTGGGTAGTTGGCCAATAGTTCCAGACTGTGTGGCCATCAGGATCATCAGATTTTAACCCGTGTGATTTCTAGCTTCTGCGTACTTGAAGGACAGTAACGTGCGTTGGAGGCTGAAGATGAGCATAGCGAGGGAGGTAGCCAACATCCCACCTGAGATGTTTCGGGCAACAGTAGAACAATATCTAGTGTGGTTCCTGGCTGTCCCGGATGAAGACTTTCGTCAGATTGAGCAGCGTTTATAACCTGGAACTTAACGTAGTACGCAATCAAGAAATGTTACCCTTCCACGTGGAAATTTAAATGTGTTCCTTTCAGTGGTTTATTCGTTATTTATCTTCCGCACATCCAAATAAATGTTTCCACAAAGTGTCATTGTCCTACGATCACTCGTTCTTCAAGGGTATGATCTCAAGCATCGAATGTGAAATGCAGCCGCCCTGTACTTTCTGGTTCCCAGCTTCGTCATTACGTTTATCGCTAATCTCATGTCCACTACTCCTCATTACTTTCGTCTTTCTTTGTTTTACTCTCTCTCTCTCTCTCTGGTGTGTGCTCATTACTCTGCCCATTCCATTCAACAGGTCCTGTAGTTCTATTTCGCTTTCAGTGACGATAGCAGTGTTATTACTGAACGTTATCGCTGATATCCTTTTACCCACAATTTTAATCCCACTCCTGACCATTTATTTCCGTCATTGCTTCTTCGATGTGTCGATTGAAAAATATTGGCGAGTGACTAAACCTCAATCTCACAGCCTTTCTGACCCAAGTATTTCGTTTTTGGCCTTTTTTTTTTTAATCTTGTGCATTTTGAATATTACCTGTCATTCCCTGTAACGCACACCTATTTTGTTGAGAATTTCCAACATCTTGCACAATTATACATTGTCGAACATTTTTCCTATGAACGTGTTTGGATTCTCTTAAATCTTGATTCCGTTATCGAGTCAAACGACCTAAAAGCCTCTCTGGTGCTTTCATCTTTCATACAACCAAACTGATCATCACCTAACGGATCCTCAAAAAAAATGGTTCAAATGGCTCTGAGCACCATGGGACTGCAGTATACTTGTGGAGGCAGGTGTCCCTCCACTGCGGTTACGGCGCCAACATTTACTGGCCGCTTATGCTGCCCATTTTTGTAGCTTGCCCGGGCATCCAAATTATCGTCTCTTGTTCCCGCAGTCAGTCCTCCACCTCCCAGAACGTCGGCCCTGGCGGGGTTGTACGATCGCCGTCCGCATCCGAGAGCTTCTCTCTGGGCTTGAGGTTTTCCCTGTTCCACGTCCTTTCCGGGCCCCTTTGCGTACACCCCCGTGGTGTGTGCACTCCCTCGCCTTTGGCTCGAATTGGCACAGGGCCCGAAGGACTCAGTCACTCCGGAGGCCTTCCGCCTCCGCTTTTATTCCATCCAAACCACGTATCAGGGCTCTGGCGTGTTTTACACTGACGGTTCGATGGTTGCTGGTCGTATCGGTTATGCTCTAACACTAGGGGACCAGTACGAACAACGATCCTTGCCGGCTGGCTGCAGCGTTTTCACTGCTGAGCTGGTCGCCATCTTTCGTGCCCTAGAGTACATCCGCTCCTGATCAGGTGAGTCCTTCGTTATCCGTAGCGACTCCCTGAGCAGTTTACGAGCTATCGACCAGTGTTTCCCTCGCTCTCGTCTGTTGATGTCTGTCCAGGAGTCCCTCCATGCTCTTGCCCATGGCGGACGTTCTGTGGTATTTGTGTGGACCCCAGGCCATGTTGGGATACCCGGCAATGAACATGTCGACCGCCTGGCGAAAGAGGCTACCAGTAAACCATCTCTGGACATTGGCCTCCCAGAGACTGATTTGCGAGCAGTCCTCTGCCGAAAAGTTTTTGCGCTTTGGGACGCTGAATGGCGCGATCTGACCACGCCCAATAAACTCTGTGCTATAAAGGAGACGACGACTGTGTGGCGTTCCTCCATGCGAGCCACTCACAACGACTCCGTTGTCCTTTGTCAGCTCCGTATTGGCCACACCCGGCTGACGCACAGCTGTTTACTGCGTCGTGAGGACCCGCCTCTATGTCGCTGCAGGGCGGCCTTGAAAGTGGTCCACATTTTGTTGGCCCGTCCCCTTTTAACTATGCTCAGGCAGACATTTGCGCTGCCTGATACGCTCCCTGCCCTTTTAACAGATGACTCTGCCATAGCAGGCTTAGTTTTGCGTTTTATTCGGGCAGGGGGCTTTTATCATTTGCTCTAAGTGTTTCTTTTTATTTAGTGTTGAGTCTGGCTTTTGGCCTACGGTTTTAGACTGAGTTTTTAATATGTTTCTCGATGGTTGGCTTTTCCTTTTTTTCTCTATGGTCGGCCAACCACCGTCACACTCTGTGTGATTTTATTTCCTTTTGTCTGGTCTCTGTCTGTCTTTCTTGTTCTGTGTCGTCTGTCGTCTTTTCCATTGTTCGTTTTTATTCTATGTGGCTTTTTTTAAGTTTTGGAAAAAGGGACCGATAACCATAGCAGTCTGGTCCCTTTACTCCCACAAACCAACCAACCACCATGGGACTCAACTTCTGAGGTCACTGGCCCCCTAGAACTTATAACTAGTTAAACCTAACTAACCTAAGGACATCACACACATCCATGCCCAAGGCAGGATTCGAACCTGCAACCATAGCGGTTTCGCGGTTCCAGGCTAGACACAAAAGATCTGAGACATGCTGTCGATAATTCTCTCAGCCGTGTTACTATTTTGATGTCCAAACTATGCTCCGATCAATGCTGGAACCTTATGCTGTGAAAGAGCCCTTTAAACAGGAATCACAAGTCAACACTGTACAAAGAAATAAGGAAGCATTTTACCATACACGATTTCAGCATGTACCAGCATTGCAACAAACTCTTTAACTAGCGTATTTCTTCATCCATCTTCAACCACAAAGTAAGCTTAAAATTACAGTCGTCTGCATGCCAAACGACATTTAAAATTAACAAGGATTAACGCGATCCCAGCAAATAAACTGAGATGTATGGCCATTGGCTATCGCGGCAGGAGACTTAATTGCAACTGCTAGTGTGCTTGAAGTTCTCTGAGGCTATAGATATTGTGATAAGGAACAGCCCAGTAGGTAGTTCCGTTGAAGACGAATCTTTCTTTCTTTCTTTTCTTTTGCTTGTGCCTTTTTCCCAGAAAGATGCAGGGTCGGCATGGTTAATCGGATTTGGCAAGGTTAATGGAAGGAGTGGCCAGATGCCCTTCCTGCCACCAACCCATACCCCCCAGGACAGAATTAGTGTACCCCAACTGTCTGTGTCTAGTGTAATCCATGGAATAGTGCAAATGTGTTCAGATGTCTGTGAGCCATGTAACTGAGGCGGGACGTGGGGACCAGCCCGGTATTCACCTAGTGTGATGTGGAAAACCGCCTAAAAACCACATCCAGGCTGTCCGGCACACCAGCCGCCGTCGTTAAGCCACCGGGCAGATTCGATTGGGGCCCAGCGCGCCTACCCGAGTCCAGGAAGCAGCGCATTGGCGCTCTCAGCTAACCTGGCGGGTTGTTGAAGACGAATAGACGTCTCTAAAAAGGGCCCTCACAGAAGTCGTGATAGAATGAGAATTTAAAAGAATGTTGAAAGACTTAAGATTGAGTGAGGCAGAAGTGGTCGATAACATTCCACTAGAATAGAATTTCTAAAATCAGTGGGGGACATTGCAGCAAACCACTATTCACGTTGTTTGTAGAATGTATGAATCTCGCGGTACACCGTCTAACATTCGGGAAAACATCATCCATATAGTTCTGCAGATTGCAAGGGCCGACAAGTCGGAGAATTATCGCACAATTAGCTTAACAGCCCATGCATCCAAGTTGTTCTCAAGAATAATATAGGCCTGCAGAAGAATGGAAGAGAAAATTGGAGACGTGTTAGATAGCGATCAGTTTGGCTTTATCAAAGGCAGAGACACCAAAGAGGGAATTCTGACGTTGTGGGTGGTAACGGAAGCAAGACTATGGAAAAATCAAGACACGTTGATAGTTTTTGTTGACATGGAAAAAACATTCAGCGTCAAGATATTCGCAGTCCTGAGGAAAATAGTGTTAAGCTGAACGAGAAGACGGATTATATACAATATGTACAAGAGCCAAGAGGGAACAGTAAAAGTGGAAGACCAAGAGCGAAATGCTCAGATTAAAAAGCGTGTAAGACCTACTGTTGAATCTATACATCGAAAGCGGTGACAGAAATAAAAGAAAAGTTCAAGAGTGCAATTAATATTCAAGGTGAAAGGATATCAATGATCAAATTCACTGATGACATTGCTATCCTCAGTGAAGGAAAAGTAGACATACAGGATCTATTGAATGGAATAAACAGTCTAATGAGTGTAGAACATGGATTGAGAGTAAACTGACGAAAGATGGAGATAATGAAAAGTTGCGCATATAAGAACAGCGAGTAACTTAGCATTAGGATTGGTAATCACGAAGTAGATGAAAGTAAGGAATTCTACCGCCTAGGCAGCAAAATAACCCATAACGAAGAGAGTAAGGAGGACTTAAATGGCAGACTAGCAGAGGCAAATGGGTAATTCCCGCCAAGATAAGTCTACTAATATCAAATAAAAGTCTGAATTTGAGAAAGAAATTCCTGAGAATGTACGTATGGATCACAGCATTGCACGGTAATGAAACACGGACTGTGGGAAAAGCAAAACAGAAGAAAGTAGAAGCATTTGCGATGTGATGATACAGAAGAAAATTAGGTAGACTGATAAGGTAAATAATGAGGTGGTTTGCCGGAGAATCGTCAGGGAATGGAATATATGGAAAACACTGTCAAGAAGAAGGGACAGGATGAGAGGACATCTTTTAAGACATCAATTTATAGCTTCCGTGGTACTAGAGGGAGCTATAGAGGGTGAAATGTATAGGAGAAGACAGAGATTGGAATACAATCGCCAAATAATTGAGGCTGTGTAGATTTCAAGTGCTGCTCTAACATGAAGAGGAGAGAAATTCGTGGCGTATCGCAGGAAAGGAGTCAGAAGACTCTCAGTTGTTGGTTCGGGAAATTTGTTTAAGTAGAATTCTCCACTGTATTCGACCATTCGACAAGGGGCTGGCAGTTTGGCTTATTGCCGTGACAACTGAAAAGAATAATTTCATAAAGCATTTTTCTGAATCGTTCAACGAAATGAAAAAAATCTCAAGGCAAACGACATACCTAGAAATTTGCCTTACGATTCCAACGTTTTTACTAATTCCGCAATACGACTGGACGTGATCATTTCTTTACAGATGGGATAGTGTCTTATTATTATTAGGTTATAGAAAGATTCTGAAAGTGTAGACTGGAATACTCTTTGTGAAATTCTGTAGGTACCAGGGATGAAATACAAGGAGCGGAACGTTGCCTACAACAGTGTCGAAGGACACGAAAGAGAAACAGTAGATGTGAAGTGAGACGGCAGACTCTAGCCTATCTGGGAATTTATTAGATCTGCCTATTGAGCACGCTGTGTACGAAACAAAGAACACATTCGGAAAAGAAAGTTTCAGTTCATTGAGAAGGAATATAACTTTGATGTTTTCCAATGACATTGTAATTCTGTTAGAGATGGCAAAAGGCTAGAAGAGCATTTTCGAACGGAATATAAAGCGTCTTGAAAAGAAGAGTGCGGAATGTAGTCGCATTATATCGGGTAATGGAGGGAGATCAGATTAGGAAATGGGACACTAAAAGAAGTAGATGAGTTCTGTTATTTTGGCAGCAAAATGTTACGATGGGTGATTTACGGACAGTATAAAATGCGAACTAGCAATTGCAAGAAAGCCGGCCACGGTGGCCGTGCGGTTCTAGGCGCTTCAGTCCGGAACCTCGCCACTGCAACGGTCGCAGGTTCGAATCCTGCCTCGGGCATGGATGTGTGTGATGTCCTTAGGTTAGTTAGGTTTGAGTAGTTCTGAGTTCTAGGGGACTGATGACCTCAGACGTTAAGTCCCATAGTGCTCATAGCCAATTGCAAGAAAAGTATTACTGAGGAAGAGAGGCTTATTAGCACTGGATATACATCTAAATATCACTAACTCTACTCTGAAGGTATTCGTCTGCAGCGCAGCCCTGTACACAAGCGAAACGAGCACAGTAAACAGTTTAAACAAGAAGAGGATAGACGCTTTTGTAATATTGTGCTACAGAAGAAGATTGAAGATTAGATGCATTGTACGAATAACTTAGGAGGTCATATTGATCCAAAACGGTAAAAAAGAAATTTATGGCATAGCTAGACTGAAAAAAGCGATCAGTGGATAAGACACGTCTGTGAGGCATGAAGGGAACGTCAGTTTGGCAACGGAGGGAGGCGTGCGGGGTAAAAATGGCAGCGAGGGTCTGGGGCCTGACTGTGGAGAGCTGCATCAAATCAATCTTCGGACTGAAGCCTTAAGAACAACATTCATCCTTAACGAACGCTTACAATTATTTCTAGGGAGAGTGATGAAACATTAGTCAAATGATACAAGGAAACAATTATTCTACTATCCCTATAGATACACTGAGGTGGCAAAACTTTTGCTGTGCACCATCTGACCTCTCAATTGAATCACATATATGTCCGATGGGACTCATGTCACTAAATCTGGGTGAACAAATCATCCGCTAGAACTGTCCTGAAGGTTCTTCAACCAATCGTGAACAACTGTGACTCAGTGACCTGGCGCATTTACATACATAAAAGCTCCATCGTTGTTCGGTAGGCCGGTCAGAGTGGCCGAGCGGTTCTAGGCGCTACAGTCTGGAACCGCGCGACCACTACGGTCGCAGGTTCGAATCCTGCCTCGGGCGTGGATGTGTGTGCTGTCCTTAGGTTAGTTAGGTTTAAGTAGTTCTAAGTTCTAGGGGACTGATGACCTCAGACGTTAAGTCCCATAGTGCTCATAGCCATTTGAACCATTTTTTTGTTCGGTAACACGAAGTCTGTAAATGGTCTCCAAGTAGCTGAACGTACCCATTTCCAGTCAATGATCGGTTCAGTTGGACACGTGGACGCAGTCAACTCCACGAAAACACAGCCCACAGCATTATGGAGCCACCACAATTTGCACAGCGCCTTGGTCACAACTTAGTCCATGACTTCGTGGGGTTGGCGCCGCACTCGAAACTTACCATCAATTCCAACTGAAATCGGGACTCATCTTTCCAGGCCACGGTTTTCCAGTCGTATAGGATGCAATCGATTTGATCACGAGCGCCAGAAGAGGCACTGCAGGCGATGTCCTGCTGTTAACTAAGACACTCGCGTCGGCTGTCTGCTCTCATAGCCCATTAATGCCAAATTTCGCCACACTGTCCTAACCGATACCTTCGTATGCCCCCCGTTTATTTCTGCAGTTAATGATGCAGTGCTGCTTATATGTCAGCACTGACAATTCCCCGGAAACGCCGCTGCTCTCGGTCGTTATGTGATGTAGTCTGCCACTGAGTTGCCCGTGGTGAGAGTTTATGCCTGAAATTTTTTATTCTCGGCACACTCTTGACACTGTCCATCTCGGTATATTGAAGTTCCTGACGATTTTCGAAATTTAATGTCCCATGCGTGTAACTGCCACTATCATTCCTCTTTCAAAGTCCGTTAATTCCCGTCGTGCGACGGTAATCACATCGGAAACCTTTTCACATGAGTCACACGAATGTAAATGACGGCTCCGCCATTGCACTGCCCTTTTATACATTGTGTGCGAGATACTACCGCCTTCTGTTTACGTGCATATAACTATCCAACTAATTTCGTCACCTCTGTGTATATTCCATTGATAAATGTTTATAACTGTTGTCGTAAGCACACGTTGAACATTATATTTGTAGTGAATTTGATGTTGTGAACATAAGTAACCAAGGTATTGAATCGGCAATGTCGTAGCACCGTCTTTAACTTCTCGCAAATGTACATGATTTTTTCGATCTTTTTCCAGATACCTCTAATTGAATAGTAGTATGCCATTGTCCAAGTTGGCGAAATATCTATCAGTTATTCAGTCACTCTGTGCACTGAAATGCCCAGACTGTTACGAAATGTTAACATAGTTTGAAACTATTGTGCGTGTAACATGCACGCTCTAAACAGTTAGTTGCCTGTCCTTTCTCTAGCTACCTTCAGCAGACCTTGGCAGCGGCCAGCGGACGGTACAGTGATGTATGTGTTGTTAACACAGTGATATATCGTCTTGCGGCGACTACGTGGTCACAATGCCAACCACGGTACGGTGACCTAGAGTCGTTAATACTGTGAGACCCCGTGATGGATACGAAACTGCAGCGCCAGCGGTAACCCCTGAACACACGGCCACCGGACCTGCACGAGCTAGAGAGATGGACGTTGCCTTAACTCTGCTAGTGAGGCGTAATTACCATGATTCCAGCAAAAGTGCTTGTATTAGTTGTAGAGACAGTAAAGAGGTCACTAAATACTTGCACTGGTGTAAACGGATTCTTTTTTAATGAAGAACTGTAGAACTTAACAGCATGCGATCTTTAATAAATTACAGATACATTAAAAAAGACTATTGCTACGAGGACATATTGGTTGTCATTTTGGTCAAGCTACAGGAGTCTTCTCTGTAACAACGTAGTGTATTTTCCATTTACAAACAGTGTAAAAATATGAGAGTAGAAAACGTAGCCGGCCGTAGTGGTCGAGCGGTTCTAGGCGCTACAGTCTAGAACCGCGCGACCTCTACGGTCGCAGGTTCGAATCCTGCCTCGGGTATGGATGTGTGTGATGTCCTTAGGTTAGTTAGGTTAAGTAGTTCTAAGTTCTAGGGGACTGATGACCTCATAAGTTAAGTCCCATAGTGCTCAGAGCCATTTGAACCATTTTTAGAAAACGTAAATTCACGCAAAATTAATTAATTGTACCCATAGAAATACTGCTAAAAGCTGGTAAAACTTCTAAACAATGGTTGTTAAGATCCAACGGTTGTTACGTGAGTGAAAAATTTTGTGTGTGGCTTGCTAGAACAAGAAGCGAAGATAACACTGCCTTTTTTCAGCCTGGTTGTGCGTTCAGTGTTCATCAGGAGAAGTAAGAGAAACGTACAGAAAAACATAATGTTAGCAACAATACCTGGGATTGGCCAATAGAGACAAGGCTACATTATATAAAAACCATGTCATCCTTATAAAAGTGCAGCGTAATCATATAAAACGTAACGAAATGCCTCATGTGGTGATCATCACGCTAAAGACGATGCTTTCTAGACGTTACCAGCTGTAAACTCTGTCCTTCTCCATCTTCACCATTCGGCAGTAGATGCTACAGTCCATCCCGCTGGTAAAACTTTGTTATGTTGATATTCTGGACCAATTTCCTGATCTTTTTCGAATGATTTTTCCTTGAATGGTAGCTTATTTATGAAGCTGTTCCGGCGGGTTAGATGACCTTCTTCAGTGTATCAAGTTAATCTATGTCTTTTTCTGTTTAATTTCCTTTAGTACTTTTTATCTGTATTTTCTTTCGGTCCAGCATAGTTCAATGGCTCTTCGCCTTATCTACATATCTAGTGCCTCCAATTTCGTTTTCTTTTACTGTTTCCCTTACAATCGTTGCCACAAATGTTCCAAATTAATGTTTTCATGGAGTTTTTCTTCTTCTTCGTGTATTAAGGTGGTTGTCAATAAATTAATCTTGTTTCGAAAGGGTTATTTGGCCATTGCAATTTTTCTTTTACAGTACATTATACTTCTCTGGTTATCTGTTATTTTTCTTTCTAAGTAGCATCACACGTTTATTACCATTAGCACTCTGTTTCCTATTATAATGTTTGTCCTTATACACACATTCGATTTGAGGTTGTCCTGTGCATCGGACAACATTTTTAACCTATAGTTCTCATCCTTCGCACAATATGGTTAGTCTACCTTCTCAGGAACAGATCGAAAATTTTGCATTCTTTTATCATGAATTTTAATATCTTTCATACTACTTTTCTTTTTTTGTATCGTACGTTCTGTAAATATTAATTAATCAAATACACTCCTGGAAATGGAAGAAAGAACACATTGACACCGGTGTGTCAGACCCACCATACTTGCTCCGGACACTGCGAGAGGGCTGTACAAGCAATGATCACACGCACGGCACAGCGGACACACCAGGAACCGCGGTGTTGGCCGTCGAATGGCGCTAGCTGCGCAGCATTTGTGCACCGCCGCCGTCAGTGTCAGCCAGTTTGCCGTGGCATACGGAGCTCCATCGCAGTCTTTAACACTGGTAGCATGCCGCGACAGCGTGGGCGTGAACCGTATGTGCAGTTGACGGACTTTGAGCGAGGGCGTATAGTGGGCATGCGGGAGGCCGGGTGGACGTACCGCCGAATTGCTCAACACGTGGGGCGTGAGGTCTCCACAGTACATCGATGTTGTCGCCAGTGGTCGGCGGAAGGTGCACGTGCCCGTCGACCTGGGACCGGACCGCAGCGACGCACGGATGCACGCCAAGACCGTAGGATCCTACGCAGTGCCGTAGGGGACCGCACCGCCACTTCCCAGCAAATTAGGGACACTGTTGCTCCTGGGGTATCGGCGAGGACCATTCGCAACCGTCTCCATGAAGCTGGGCTACGGTCCCGCACACCGTTAGGCCGTCTTCCGCTCACGCCCCAACATCGTGCAGCCCGCCTCCAGTGGTGTCGCGACAGGCGTGAATGGAGAGTCGCTTCTGCCTTGGTGCCAATGATGGTCGTATGCGTGTTTGGGGCCGTGCAGGTGAGCGCCACAATCAGGACTGCATACGACCGAGGCACACAGGGCGAACACCCGGCATCATGGTGTGGGGAGCGATCTCCTACACTGGCTGTACACCACTGGTGATCGTCGAGGGGACACTGAATAGTGCACGGTACATCCAAACCGTCATCGAACCCATCGTTCTACCATTCCTAGACCGGCAAGGGAACTTGCTGTTCCAACAGGACAATGCACGTCCGCATGTATCCCGTGCCACCCAACGTGCTCTAGAAGGTGTAAGTCAACTACCCTGGCCAGCAAGATCTCCGGATCTGTCCCCCATTGAGCATGTTTGGGACTGGATGAAGCGTCGTCTCACGCGGTCTGCACGTCCAGCACGAACGCTGGTCCACCGAGCGAGGTGGCGCAGTGGTTAGCACACTGGACTCGCATTCGGGAGGACGACGGTTCAATCCCGTCTCCAGCCATCCTGATTTAGGTTTTCCGTGATTTCCCTAAATCGTTTCAGGCAAATGCCGGGATGGTTCCTTTCAAAGGGCACGGCCAATTTCCTTCCCCATCCTTCCCTAACCCGAGCTAGCGCTCCGTCTCTAATGACCTCGTTGTCGACGGGACGTTAAACAACAGTAACCTAACGAACGCTGGTCCAACTGAGGCGCCAGGTGGAAATGGCATGGCAAGCCGTTCCACAGGACTACATCCAGCATCTCTACGATCGTCTCCATGGGAGAATAGCAGCCTGCATTGCTGCGAAAGGTGGATATACACTGTACTAGTGCCGACATTGTGCATGCTCTGTTGCCTGTGTCTATGTGCCTGTGGTTCTGTCAGTGTGATCATGTGATGTATCTGACCCCAGGAATGTGTCAATAAAGTTTCCCCTTCCTGGGACAATGAATTCACGGTGTTCTTATTTCAATTTCCAGGAGTGTAACTACAAAGGGAGAAGACACCTTTGCCCTCAGTTCTTCTTAATAGCATTGTGTCTTCTGTATTCCGATGTTTGTAAACACTAATAATCAATCTTTATGTCTCCAGTCTATACCAGTTTTATACAGTTTTCCAATAACAATATTATCGTTAAATAACTGTTAAAGTTAACATACATTGTCTGCGAACAGTAGCAATGGCCATTTTTTACGATTTATTGTATGTGACAATGTTTTATGCTACCAGTGCTCCTTATCATTAACAACTACTCACAAAATCAGTTAGTTGACAGCACCTTATGAATGTGGCTGATTATTAACCGTTATAGAGGAACACAAAATGATCAGTAATTATGTGAAGTCTTTTGCCAAATAAACGGGTAAGCTGAAGTCCTTCAGGTACTAGTGGTATGAGAGAATGCTCTACGGCCTAGTGTTTCTCATAGGACGTCACAATATATATTGTGAGCTATATTGATGTAGCGGGCACCTTGTGCAGTGACCACCAATGGGTGTAGAGAGCTATCTTGGTGTTTGCCAGGTGGTAATGGAGTCCCACATGGGGCGACCTAGTATCTGGTTGGTTGGTTGATTTGGGGGACTAAAGGACCAGACGTCTACGGTCATCGGTATCTTTTTCCAAAACTTAGAAACACCCACACAGAATGAAAGCGAACATGGAAAAGATGACAGACGAGACAGGACAAGAGAAACTTAGACAAAGACCAGACAAAACGAATTAAAATCACACAGAGTGTGACAGTGGTTAGCCGACCATAGAGAAGAAAAGGAAAAGCCCACCACCGAGAAACATATTAAAAACTCAGTCTAAAACCGTAGGCCAAAAGCCAGACTCAACACAAAATAAAGATAAACACTTAGAGCAAATGATAAAAGCCCCCTGCCCGAATAAAACGCAAAACTAAGCCCGCCATTGCAGTGCCATCCGTTAAAAGGGCAGGGAGCGTATCAGGCAGCGCAAATGTCTGCCTGAGAACATCTAAAAGCGGACAGGCAAACAAAATGGCACCACTGTCAAAACCGCCCCGCAGCGACAGAGAAGCGGGTACCCACAGCTCAGTTAATATCTATGCGTCAGCCAGGTGTGTCCAATGCGGTCACAGCCATTGTCCCCTTGACAGCACGGAGTTTATTAGGTGTAGTCAGATCGCGCCATTCAGTGTCTCAATGGGCGAAAACTTTGCTGCCTAAGACGGTTCACAAATCAATCTCAGGGAGGCCAATCTCCAGACTTGGTTCATTGGTGGTCTGTTTGGCCAGGCGGTCTACATGTTCATTGCCTGGTATTACAGCATGGCCCGGGGTCCACACAAAGACCACAGAGCGGCCGCAGCGGGCAAGAGTATGGAGGGACTCCTGGATAGCGAGCACCAGACGAGAGTGAGGGAAACACTGATCGATAGCTCGTAAACCGCTAAGGAAGTTGCTACAGATAATGAAGGACTCACCTGAGAAGGAGTGGACATACTCTAGGGCACGAAAGATGGCGACCAGCTCAGCAGTGTAAACGCTGCATCCAGACGGCAATGAATGTTGTTCGTAGTGGTCCCCTAGAGTGAGAGCATAACTGACACGACCAGCAACCATCGAACCGTCAGTGTAAACAACGCCAGAGCCCTGGTACGTGGCAAGGATGGATAGAAAGTGGCGGCAGAAGGCCTCCAGAGGTACTGAGTCATTCAGGCCCTGTGCCAATTCGATCCGAAGGCAAGGGCGAGGCACACACCATGGGGGTGTACGCAGAGGGGCCCGGAAAGGAGGTGGAAGAGGGAAAACCCCAATCCTGGAGAGAAGCTCTCTGACACGGACCGTCAACCGGGGCTGACGTTCTGAGAGACAGACGACAGACTGCGGGAACAGGAGACGATAACTAGGATGCCCAGGCAGCATCTGTGGCCAGTAAGTGGTAGCGCCATACCTGCAGTGGAGGGACACCTGCCTACACAACTATGCTGCTCACAGGGCTTGTCCGGAAAGCACCAGTGGCAAGTCGTATCCCGCTGTGAAGGATTGGGTCCACCACCCGTAACACAGAAGGGGATGCTGAACCATAAGCCAGGCTCCCATAATCCAGACGGAACTGGATTAACGCCTGGTAGAGCCGTAAGAGGGTAGATCGGTTGGCGCCCCAGCTGGTGTGGCTCAAGCATCGCAGAGCATTAAGATGCCGCCAACTCATTTGTTTAAGCTGCCGAATATGTGGGAGCCAAGTCAACCGGGCATCAAAAACCACACCCAAAAACCGATATGTCTCCACCACAGCAAGAAGTTCGCAGGCAAGATCAAACCGCGGCACAGGGTGAACTATTCATCGCCGGCAGAAATGCATAACGCAGGTCTTGGCAGCCGAAAACTAGAAGCCATGCGCTACAGCCCAAGACTGCGCCTTGTGGATAGCGCCCTTTAGCTGACGTTCAGCAGCTACAATGCCAATGGAGCTATAGCAGAGGCAGAAGTCGTTAGCATACAAGGAAGCTGAGACAGACGTTCCCACCGCCCCAGCGAGCCCATTAATTGCATTTAAAAACAGGCAGTCAATTACGATAGTTCCCTGTGGCACCCCGTTCTCCTGAACTCGGGAGGAACTATGGGAGGCCGCGACTTGCACGCGGAAGTTACGATGCGACAGAAAATTTCGTTTGAAAATCGGCAGCGGACCCCGAAGACCCCAACCATGAAGCGTAGAGAGGATTTGATGGCGCCTTGTCGTATCGTACGCCTTCCACATGTCAAAAAAGATAGCGACGAGGTGCTGACGGCGGGCAAAGGCTGTACAGATGGCTGACTCCAGGTACACCAGATTGTCGGCGGCAGAGCGGCTTTTACGGAACCCACCCTGAGGCGGAGCCAGAAGGCCCGAGACTCGACTACCAAATTCAACCGCCGGCTCATCATGCGTTCGAGCAACTTGCAAGGAACGTTGGTGAGGCTAATGGTGCGGTAGCTGTCCACCTCCAATGGGTTCTTGCCCGGTTTCAAAACGGAGGTAGCAATGCTTTCCCACTATTGCGACGGAAACTCACCCTCGACCCAGATACTGTTAGAATGGTCGAGGACGCGTCGCTGGCAGTCCACTGAGAGGTATTTCAACATCTGACAGTGGATTCGATCTGTCCCAGGAGCCATACCAGGGCAAGCGGCTAGGGCACTGTGGAATTCCCACTCACAGAATGGAACATTGTAGGATTCAGGATAGTGGGTGAGAAATGAAAGGCTGCGACGTTCCAACCGCTCTTTAATGGATCAGAAGGCCATCGGGTAATTCACAGAAGCGGAACTCAGAGCAAAATGGTTTGCTAAGCGGATTGCAATGATGTCGGAGTCAGTACAAACTGCTCCATTCATTGACAACACAGGGATGCTGACAGGGGTCTGATAGCCATAGAGGCGCCTAATCTTGGCCCAAACCTGCGATGGAGAGATATGGAGGCCAATGGTGGAGACATGCCGTTCCCAGCACTCATGCTTGTGTTGGCGAATGATGCGGCGGGTAAGCGCACGAAACCGTTTAAAGGCTAGGAGGTTTTTTAATGAGGGATGCCGGTTGTGACGCTGGAGCGCCCGCCTGCGATCATTAATCACCTCGACGATCGCAGGTGACCACCAAGGCACAGTCCTCCGCGCGAGGGGACCCAGAAGAACGGAAAATGGCAGATTCTGCGGCAGTAATGATGCCGGTGGTGACCGAGTGCATCAATGGCTTCATTGGAAAGAGGCTCAATAGCGGTAATGGAGGAGAACAAGTCCCAGTTAGCCTTATTCATAGCTCATCTGCTAGGGCGCCCAGAAGAGCGACGCTGTGGCAGTGACAGAAAGATCGGAAAGTGGTCACTACCACACAGGTCGTCCAGCACACTCCATTGGACAGATGGTAACAGGCTAGGGCTGCAGATCGAAAGGTCGATGGCTGAGTACGTGTCATGTACCACACTGAAATGTGTGATGGCACCATTATTTAAAATGGAAAGGTCGAGCTGTGCCAGTACATGCTCAATGGTACTGCTTCTGCCCATTGCCATTGATCCAGAGGATTATGGGCGTTGAAGTCGCCCAGTAACAAGAAAGGTGGCGGCAATTGGTCTATCAGCGCAGCCAGGAGAAGCTGCAGGACTTCACCATCCAGTGGAAGATACAGACTGCAGACAGTAACAGCCTGTAGCGTCCACACCCGAACAGCGACAGCCTCTACAGTTGTTTGTAGAGGGACAGACTCGCTGTGAAGAGAGTGAAGGGCATAGATGCAGACGCCACCAGATACCAATATAGAGGGAAGGGTGAAGGCTGAGAAGTTGTCGGAGCTCAGCAAGATGGTGGACAAAACCACTGCAGTTCCACTGGAGGATGACATTGTCCATGGCTGAGACAGGCGTGAAGGGAGTGGGGTGGCAGATTACACCACTGGCATTTGCTGCCACCGATTCAGTACCCGCGTGACATCCATTGTGTCCGAGGGTTGGTTGGTTTGCAGGATTAAAGGGACCAGACTGCAATGGTAATCGATCCCTTGTTTCAAAACTTAAAAACACCCACACAGAGTAAAAACCGGAGAATGGAGACAACAGACGACACAGGACAAGAAACACCCAGACAAAGAAGGGACAAAACAAATTAAAATCACACAGAGTGTGACGGAGATTGGCCAACCATAGAGAAAAAAAGGAAAAGCCCACCACGGAGAAACACATTAAAAACTTAGTCTAAAACCGTAGGGCAAAGCCCAGAATCAACATAAAAGAACATAACAACAACTGAGATTAAATGATAAAAAAACCCTGCCCGAATAAAACGCAAAACTAAGTCCGCCATAGCAGGGTCATCAGTTAAAAGGGCAGGGAGCGTAGCAGACAGCGCAAATGTCTGCCTGAGCATGGCTAAAAGCGGACAAGGCAATAAAAGGTGCACCACTGTCAAAACCGCCCTGTAGCGTCACAGAGGCGGTTCCTGACGACGCAGTAAATAGCTATGCGTCAGCCGGGTGTGGCCAATATGGAGCCGAAAAAAGGACAACGGAGTCGTTGCGACTGGCTCGCATGGAGAAACGCCACACAGTCGTTGTCTCCTTTATAGCACAGAGTTTATTGGGCGTGGTTATATCGCGCCATTCAGTGTCCCAAAGCGCAAAAACTTTTCGGCGGAGGACTGCTCGCAAATCAGCATCAGGCAGGCCAATGTCCAGAGATGGTTTATTGGTGGCCTCTTTCGCCAGGCGGTGACATGTTCATTGCCAGGTATCCCAACATGGCCTGTGGTCCAAACAAAGACCCAGAAGAACGGGGAATTGCAGATTCTGCGGCAGTAACGATGCTGGTGGTGACCGAGTGAAGTACCGCATCAATGTCGTCATTAGAAAGAGGCTCAATAGTGGCAATGGAGGAGAACAAGTCCCAGTTAGCCTTATTCATAGCCCATCTGCTAGGGCGCCCAGAAGAGTGACGCTGTGGCAGTGACAGAAAGATTGGAAAGTGGTCACTACCACACAGGTCGTCATGCACACTCCATTGGACAGAAGGTAAGGGGCTAGGGCTGCAGATCGAAAGGTCGATGGCTGAGTATGTGTCATGCGCCACACTAAAATGTGTGAATGCACCATCATTTAAAATGGAAAGATCGAGCTGTGTCAATACATGCTCAACTGTGGCGCCTCGACCTGTTGCCACTGACCCACCCCACAGAGGATTATGGGCATTGAAGTCGCCCAGTAACAGGAAAGGCGGCGGCAGTTGCGCTATCAGTGCAGCCATCCGGTGGAAGATAAAGACCGCAGAGGGTAACAGCCTGTGGCGTCCACACTCGAACAGCGACAGCCTCTAAAGGTGTTTGCAGAGGGACAGACTCGCTGTGAAGAGAGTGAAGAACATAGATGCAGACGCCACCAAACACCCTTTCATAAGCTGCCCGGTTCTTGTAATAACCCCGATAGCCACGGAGGGCGGGGATTCGCAAAACTGGAAACCAAGTTTACTGAAGAGCAATGCAGAACAAAGGGTGAAGGCTGATAAGTTGTCGGAGCTCAGCTAGATGGTGGAAGAAACCGCTGCAGTTCCACTGGAGGATGATATTGGCCATGGCTGAGAAAGGCGTGAAGGGACTGGGGAGGCAGATTACGCCTCCTGGGCCTCTGCTGCTACCGATTCACTACCTGTTCAACAGCTATCCATCGTGTCTGAGGGACTGGCGAGATCCAGGTCCTCAGCGGACGCCAGAATCACCACCTCATCCTCAGACGCAGAGTTGGAAGGTTGCGGTGGGATGGGTGCCACAGCAATGTCAGGATGCTTGGGAGCCTTTTTCTTCGACTGCTTTGCATGCTGTGCTTTTGGTGGGGACTGACTGGGGGGCCTCACTGGATCAGCCTCAGGGACGGACCACGATCGTGAGGCCCTACGACCAGCGACCAGTGGTTGCTTCAAAAATTTGTGGTTGTTCGCTTTGGCACTGGGCAAAGCCTGGGATGTGAGGGCCCCAAGGGACCCCCCCTGGCGAGAGTAGCCGAAGAAGTCTCACGCTTCTCCGGCTGGGAAAGGGGAACTAATGTCCCCGATGATTGGGGTGGTATTGCTCCTGAAGTAGATGGAGCAGGAGAAACAGTGAGGGAAGTGCCCCTTACAACCAAGGGGGCCAGTGCATTCTGACACAGCTGAGAGGCTACAGTATGCAACGACATGGGAGAGGATCGTACCGGTGTTGCAGCAGCGGCGTAAGTTGATGGCATTGGCACAGGATGCAGCCGCTCATATTTCCGCCTAGCCTCAGGGTAGGTCAGGAGGTCCAGGGTCTTATATTCCATTATCTTCCTTTCTTTCTGGAATATCCTACAGTCCGGCGAGCAGGGGGAATGGTGTTCTCTGCAGTTAATACAGATAGGAGGCGGAGCACATGGAGTATTGGGATGTGAAGGACGTCCACAATCTCGACACATGATGCCGGAAGTACTTCGGGATGGCATATGCCCAAACTTCCAGCATTTAAAACACCGCATCAGAGGAGGGATATATGGCTTCACATCACAGGGGTAAACCATCACCTTGACCTTTTTGGGTAAGACGTCACCCTCGAAGGCCAAGATGAAGGCATCGGTGGCTACCTGATTATCGCTCAGACCCTGATGGACGCGCTGGACGAAGTGAACACCTCGTTGTTCTAGGTAAGCGCGTAGTTCATTGTCTTACTGCAGAAGAAGATCCCTGTGGGATGTAATACCCTGGACCATGTTTAAACTCTTATGGGGTGTGATGGTAACTGAAACATCCCTCAACTTGTCACTAGTGAGCAACCTCTGTAACTGGGCAGAAGATGCTGTTTTGATGAGAACTGACCCAGAGCGCATTTTGGACAAGCCTTCCACCTCCCTGAACTTGTCCTCTAAATGCTCCACAAAAAACTGAGGCTTGGTCGGCGTAAATGATTCACCATCAACTCGCGTACAGATGAGGTACCGGGGTGAATAATCTGCGCTGCCGTCTTTTGCCATACGTTCCTCCCATGGAGTGGCCAGGGAGGGAAATGATCTCAGATCATATTTCTTCCCGTTGAATTAAATCTCAATCGCTTAGAGACTGCTGGTGGAGGCCCACCAGCGAGAGATGATGTACCACGCTTCATTGCGGGTCATCTGCCCTGATGCCAGCCACTCCAACCAGGGGCTCTCCCCATGGGCGCCACCCAGCCACAGCAAAGACCACATGGCAGGATGGCCTTTGCCGGGAGTCCTGATGCCCCAGAAGGATAGGCATCTACTCTTCGGCATACGTGGGGAGGTAGAAGCTCAGGCATCAGCAGTGCGATCCCTGTGTAGTGAGGGGGCTACCACTAAGAGGGTACATGACGACCCCACCACAACGGACTGGCTACTGTGCTGGATTCCTGGTGTCGAATATCCATTTGTATCGTGATGGGGAAGATGGAAGCGCACAATGGATTGAATGTATGCTATTCACTGCAGCTGAAATGAGCATAAGCTTGGTGTAAGTCCTACTCCATGACGATACTGAGTGTGCCAGATCTTAGGGCAAGATGGATTTATGATATACCACGTAAGGCATCCTTCCCCAAATGGTACGCACTAACGGAGAATTTTGAAAAGTAAAGGTCAAACCCGACAGGGGACCATCACATAAGGCCGAAACTTTTGAGACTCCTTTTAGTCGCCTCTTACGACAGGCAGGAATACCGCAGGCCTATTCTTACCCCCAGACCCGCAGGGGGGCACGACCTGCTTTAACCTATACAAACACTATCACGCACTCTCCGGCACTGAAATTATTTACAAAAGAAAGAAGTCAATGTCAGCATTACTATGGTTGTGTTCTCATATGTATTGACCGGGAAAAAACTCTATGACTCAAAGACACAGTTACATCCTCATTACACGAAATTCATCCTTTCAATAAATCAATAAACATGCACAATACTTCATCATATAAATCACCATCTTCGTAATAAGTCCGCATATAAAACCTCAGTATCTCAACTCATAATTACCTCTCACACTGTGACACTACAAGTAGCCATTGGCTCTACTACATGAATTCTTCGATACTATGGACTTAATTCCTGGATCAGAGTCGCCTGTTAGCTATACCCTTAATATAGCTTTGAAACTGCATAAAACTCTCCCTAGTACTTAATACGTTCTCACGTTACGTCAATCTCTATCCTGGTCAGATATCTTTTACGAATTTTCAGCCATCGTATTCTGTACATCTCACCAAACATGCTGCACTTTAATTAAATGTAGTCAGGGTCAATGACTTGTCTTGCATCCAAGTAGTGCGACTTTGAGGCAGTGTCACGTGATAGAAACACAGTAAATCTTAACTATCCGATACTGTTACGACACTTAGCCCATGTTCTACTTTGTCAGCGCTGTACCGCCACTATTTTCATCTGTTTTAACATCTACTTTACATCTGGGTTATGAACTGAAGTTTCTGGTTACTGACCTGGTGGTCGTCATACCACCAAACTATTCTATCTCCTAGTGCTTATTTTACTAAGGACTGTGCTGCAAATGATCCCTAGTTCTTGCTAAATTAAATAGTTTCAGCTATTCACACTGCTGCAGTCTATGTCCCAGTAACATAACTTTCATTTAAAAAGTTCCTCTCATCTGTTTAAGTATTTACAGAATTCACTCAGTTTATTTATTTGTTTGACTTGATCTGATAAGGGCCATTGGGCACTCGCTTGCATCATAGTTTCCCAAGAAACAACAATTTTAATATGACAAATAGTATTAAAATAATATGAGTGTCTGAAGAGGCACTGTGAGTAAATAATACTGGCTAATTATACTGACTATAATAAGAGTAATGATAGTGGCCGGTATAAAAAGTATTTATAGTTGCACAACATACATGTTTTCTGATATCGCGAGTTCTGGGGAAAGAAAAATTAAGGAGACTACATCAGCTAAGAAAACTGGGAAAAAGGAAGACCTGGTTGGGACGAAGGATGTACGAGGGTAACGAGTGCGTACAGGGACAATGGTAATGATTATTTTTGCTTTAGTAGATATGTCATTAACTGTCTTCTGAAGCTGGAGACGCGGCTGAGTTCTCTAATATAATCCGGTAGGTTATGCCACAGTCGGGAGACTGCTACTAGGAAGGCCTTCGAACAAATGGCTGGAATATGGAGTGAGGTGGAGCGGAAGTGGGATGGAGCGGATTTTGCTCTGGTGGGAACAAAAGCTTCTGCCATGTTGTTCAGATAAGAGCATTATGGTCGAAGAAGGCTATGAGGGACAGTGTTTTTTGATAAGACAATAGAGTATGCAGACTTCTGCGCTTGTCTGCTTGTAGCCAGGGCAGTTGTGTATTTCAGGGCAAAATATGATCAAGGATTCTAACATCATAGATATTACGAACACTGGCATTTGTAACCAGTGAACTTCCCTCGGAAAGCCATAGCAGGAGAACATCGTTGTAATCAGTAATTGGAAGTATACGTATCTGCAGAAGTTTCTTTTTCAGGTCAAGAGGGAAAAGCTTTTTTATTTTAGTAGGGGATGGAGAGATGCTGGTGTCTGCTTGCTCACGTGCTCACTGTAATTCAGATTTTCGTTTCTTATTACTCCTAGACTCTTTCATGAAGGAAAAAGGTTGATACTTGTCCCTTTTAGAATTAAAGATGATAGGGATTCCCGATATTAGGGGCCAGTGAGCCTAGAATGATCAACCAGTACCGCTTAGCTTTTGAATTGGTTGACACAGGTCGGTATTCAGATTATCGATAGCTATCCTGCAGGTTTGTTGATTTTATACTTAGATACATCTGGAGGTCATCAGCGTACTTGTGGTATTTGCAGTAGGAGAGAACTGATGACACATAATTTATGTAAAAAGGAAAAGGGCACGACCCAATACCGAACCTAGGGGGACGACTGAACTCTTTGCCTCCTCTGTGACCTTATGGTGCGAACATGACGCACTGCTCGCGAAACGTCAGGTATAAGTGAAACCACTGCACCTATAGAGAAATTTAAGCTGCTAAGTTTAAAATGTCAAAGGCTTTGCTGTAGTCTAAGGAGCACATGACAATTGCCTCTTGTGCTTCCATGGCAAGCTTCAGGTCATCTGTTATCTATATTAAGGCAGATGTGCTGCGATGTTTACATAAACCAGACTGGTATCCGTCTTGTAGGTCGTTTGTAGCCGGCCGCGGTGGTCTAGCGGTTCTAGGCGCTCAGTCCGGAACCGCGCGACTGCTACGGTCGCAGGTTCAAATCCTGCCTCGGGCATGGATGTGTGTGATGTCCTTAGGTTAGTTAGGTTTAATTAGTTCTAAGTTCTAGGGGACTGATGACCGCAGATGTTAAGTCCCATAGTGCTCCGAGCCATTTGAACCATTTTTTGGTCGTTTGTAGTTAGGTAGTCTGTTGTCTGGTCGTGGGCTATATACACGTACTCTAAAGCTATGGACAGCGCACGGAGAATGCAACTAGGCCGGTAATCAGAGGGTGCTGTGGTATTGTCCTTTTTTGATAGTGGCTTGACTAATCACTTTTCCAGGCCTCAGGGAAAAGCATTTGTGGTTAAGCAGTGGTTGAAGATATGTGTTATAGCGGACAGTAGTTTGGTCAATAATTATCTTCACCTTTTGGACTGCGATGCTATAATGTTAAGTAGGTGCTGAGCTGATATGCATTATGGCTTTTTTGACGGTACTGCAAGTAACATGTTTTAGACAGAATTTTTTTGTGGCTGCAGTCGTTCACCCACATGTAGTAATCAACCAGTCTCTGTTCCCTATGTGGTTCAGTTGTGGTTGTAGGTAATGTGGTGCATCGGTTCAGTTCTTCATCTCGGACAACGGGAGCAGCTGCTGCTTTTGCTTTGCCCATACCAAGACCATGCAGGGTTATCCATAGGGACAACTGGTCTATTTCTGTTGCCGGTTAATGCACAGACATACCCAAGTTTTGCATTTCTCACAGCTTGAACGATTCTCTTCCACTTCTGCTTGTAAGCAGTATGATTTTCAGGAATGGGGCGCAGTTTGTATGTCCGATGTGCATCGTCTCTGGGATCCATAAGCTGTATTATGTCTTCAGTTAGCCAAGGTGCAGGTTTCTTTCTTGCTTTCTTGGTCTTAGGAGAGCTAATTTATCATATAGTTTGTTAGCAAATCCATGAAGTTTTTCGTTGTCCGAGAAGGAAATAGAAGAGTTCCCACAAACTATTTCTTGCGTCTCAGTTGAAAGCTCAGATAAATTAATGCCTCTAAAGTCTCGATATGTAACCAGTTGCAGTGTCTTTCCGGGGCTGTCTAACTAGTACGTCATGAAAATGATATCATGGGCGGACATGTCAGGTGCGGATATCTGAGAGATAAAAATTACTCTGTTTGGGGCTTTCGTTGCAAATATATGTGCGAGAGTGTGACTACCATCCGTATGATGGGTGGGAGTCAGCTGAAGAAGTGACACGTTTCAAAACGAAAGCGTCCGCTTAAATTTCACAGCGGAGGAATTATTGTAAATAAAATATATGTTTATGTCACCAGCTATAATCACATGCTCGTATGTCGATTCGATACTTCAAAGAGCCGGCGAATCCACCTAATTTAGGCCGCGCGGGATTAGCCGAGCGGTCTCAGGGGCTGCAGTCATGGACTGAGCGGCTGGTCCCGGTGGAGGTTCGAGTCCTCCCTTGGGCACTGGTGTGTGTGTTTGTCCTTAGGATAATTTGGATTAAGTAGTTTGTAAGCTTAGGGACTGATGACCTTAGCAGTTAAGTCCCATAAGATTTCATACACATTTGAACATTTTGAACCTAATTTAGGAAATGTTTGGAGAACACATACAAATTCCTATTTACAAGGAAAAACCTTATGGTTAGTCTGGCCTATTCCTCAATTGTCTTGATGTCCATGGTTTCCCACACCTAAGCCAAGCTCACTACTAGCATAAAATGGTGAAATGTCCTTTTTAGTGGTGTACTCAAGGAATTACATCATGACTTACTACTTGGGGCTGCGTTCCCTGGTAAATTGTACTATGTGCATGTTACTGGAGTTAATGGTTCGGTTCTCGGGACTTTACCAAACACTATCATGTTATCTAAACCCGAAAATTCGGAAATCATAACAAAGTACACAAAGATCCCAAGAGTGAAAATCCAAATTCTGAGCTGCTGCTTACATAGAAAAACTTCTAGCATATTTAAGAACTAATCTTTAAACTCCTTTCTGCAGTGCTCTTCTTCAGTGAATAGACTTGTCTGATACGTTTAAGTAACAAAATTACGTAACTGTTGCAGAGTAACTTGTTGTTCTGTTTGTAATATTTTGCTCTAAAACACTGGATTAAGAACTATATATCATAAAGCAAAATACAATTTTCTTAAAAAGAAGAGCAAAATAGATAAATTTACCTTCCAAGTAACTTGCCTACCACGTAAGATAAATCATGTCTGAAAGCCACATACTAAATTTTAATACAATTCCCAAACATTGAGTCATGCTCGTTACATTCACAATAGTCATAGGCAGATATAGGTATTTGCGGACGTGGTTTTAATGTAGACTTCGAACTATGGTGAGACTTGAATTTCTCACATACACAAAGCGTTCTAGACGTTCAAACTTATGAAAGTATTTGCTAAACTCCTAGAATGCTCTCTCTCTCCCTCGAATATACATTATGAGGCTTAACGTTATCAGTATTTATTAATGGTAATTGTGTTCAATTTTAGTTAGTAATTAGATCCATCGTATACAGGCAATTTGAAAATATGTTAACCCGATAGTCAAATAGTATTTGTCTGATAATAGACGTAATCCAGCTGGAATCTTCCGTGCTCCAGGCCTTTTCAAAGTATACCTCCTGTTTCTGTTAATTTTGAACAGTATATTCGCTGCTACTGCTTGAAATTGCAGATAATTAACCTTTCTCCTCTTTCATTCTTTAGATTAAGTAGTTTGTAAGCTTAGGGACTGATGACCTTAGCAGTTAAGGCCCATAAGATTTCATACACATTTGAACATTTTGAACTTGCCGCAACACTTTCTTCTATTCCTTCCCCTACTACGGCGATCCTATGTCCTATGACTGTTATGTTTCGTTTTCCCTTACACACAGAACTCTATATTCCTTCTCTTATCATCTGCTTGTGCGAGACGCGTCCATCTAGTAAGTATGCCACTCCTCGAACAGCTAGCAAATCGTGTTTTGAGCAAAGTGACATCGTTTACATGATAGTGCAATGACGCGGCATTGTGCATCCGCTAAGGCAACTTCCTGAGGTGTCACTGTAGATTCGTAGCAGCAGTTAGCAATAGATTGGTTGAAATGGCTCTGAGCACTATGCGACTTAACTTCTGAAGTCATCAGTTGCCTAGAACTTAGAACCAATTAAACCTAACTAACCTAAGGACATCACACATATCCATGCCTGAGGCAGGATTCGAACCCGCGACCGTAGCGGTCGTTCGGTTCCAGACTGCAGCGCCTAGAACCGCACGGCCACTCCGGCCGGCTTAGCAGTAGAGGTCCGTGTTCCAGCCCTCCTCCACCCCCTTTGTATGAAGTGTGCTAGGCCTATGGGCCTAGATGGCACTTCGCTGGTGCATAGATTCTGCAGCACTCGCCAAAATGTTCAAGGAGCGCAGCGGGAGGCCATCCATCGTTACGGGCGACCTTGTGGACTGGAGCATGTGCGGGAACGTATTATAAAGAACAGGCGCTTCACAGTCAAGCAACTGAGCTGCCAGTCCCCACAAATGTGTCGTTCCTTGCCACATCTAACTGTCACTGAGCACTTGTAATTCCTGAATTGTACGTCAGGTGGATGCCGAAGTAACAGACTCCAGAACACAGACCAAAGTGAATGGTGCTAGCTTTCACTTTTGTACCATATTGACTACGACGATCATCACAGGTGATGAGATATGGGTTGCACAGAATACCCTAGAAACCAAGTAGGAGGCGATTCATTGGCGTCACAACCGCTAACGACGAAATTCAGGCAGCCTATGTTGGCACGGAAAGTGCTGTGTTTAGTGTTCTGGGACAGACGGCGATTTCTCCTCATCGAATTCCTCACCGCAGGTAACACAGTGAATGCTGAACGTTACTGCGGAAATTGCGACGGGCAATTTAGAACAATGGCCACACTCGGCTCGACAGGCAACAGGTTCCTATACAGGTTCGGCTGGAATGTGTTTAAGCATGCACCCTATAGCTCCTATCTCCGTCCCTGTGAGTTCCGTGTGTTCTGGAACCTTAAAAAATTGCTTTCCGGTCGGAGTCAGCGATTTCAGACTCACAGAAAGGTGGAGGTGGTTGTCACACAGTGTTTCTAATCCCAGGATTAGACAAACTTCTAATTTCCGAAAATTAGCTCAACAATTCTTGTATCTGTTACAAGGAATCTGTCAATGAAACTGTTTTGTTTTTGTCCGCGACCCCAGGGAAACTTATTTTATGGAGGCGCCTCGTACAACATCGTGATCGGCGCTATCTTGCAGCCGATTCGGATGAGAACAACACTATCATTGAACTATTCACAATAACTCACTCTCTGCCTTACCTTCCTATTAACAAAGAATGCTACTCGCGTTACACTATTCTCTGATTCTTTGATATTACCTGCATTCGTGTATCCTAAAAACTATACTTCTTTACATTTCCTTTCTTGACCCCACTCTATCCAGACTGGGCCTTTGCTTTTCCCTTTTGAGATTTTCTACCTTTCCTAATAATTCAGACTTCCACCATTCTACGTTCAGACTAGTAGAATGTTACCCTTTTTTTGGTTCTTCAGTTTTTTTTCCTCTTGTGTTCACCCCTCTCACCCCTTGGCAGTCCCTATCCATAGATCCGAATGGGTTACTCATCAGGAATCTTTTGTCAATGAAGAAATCGTCACTCACTTTACCAATTACTGGCCACATGTCCTTGGACATACATGGTTTTTATTGCCTTCTGCAACCTCATGCCGCTAATAATTATATCCCAGAGGCAAGAGGATAACTTAAATCTCTCTCTGCTCCTCTTCTGTCTCTGACAAGGCCTTTGCCGGAAAGAGGGTGACTACTTATGGGGTAGAAGTCTTTGGTCACCATTGGCAACTTTTTTTTTATTCCGATAATCAGTGTCTGGGTTCAGAACGTTTTGAATACTAGTTAAAGAAGGTGGAAATTGTAAGAAACTCATCTCTAGTGCTAAAGTTTCATGAGTTGATGTCACTCATCTGGTACAGTTACTGTTATTCATTTAGCCATCGAGGACAAATGTCCTCACATAACAAACATCTCGTATTTTATAAACGTCTTTTGAATTGTATACAGGGTGTTACAAAAAGGTACGGCCAAACTTTCAGGAAACATTCCTCACACACAAATAAAGAAAAGATGTTATGTGGACATGTGTCCGGAAACGCTTAATTTCCATGTTAGAGCTCATGTACAGTATGTACTGTACTTCCTCGATTCACCGCCAGTTGGCCCAATTGAACCTGTGCTGCTAAAACATGTGCCTTTACAAGTACGACGCAACATGTGGTTCATGCACGATGGAGCTCCTGCACATTTCAGTCGAAGTGTTCGTACGCTTCTCAACAACAGATTCGGTGACCGACGGATTGGTAGAGGCGGACCAATTCCATGGCCTCCACATTCTCCTGACCTCAACTCTCTTGACTTTCATTTATGGGAGCATTTGAAAGCTCTTGTCTACGCAAACCCGCTACCAAATGTAGACACTCTTCGTGCTCGTATTGTGGACGGCTGTGATACAATACGCCATTCTCCAGGGCTGCATCAGCGCATCAGGGATTCTATGCGACGGAGGGTGGATGCATGTATCCTCGCTAACGGAGGACATTTTGAACATTTCCTGTAACAAAGTGTTTGAAGTCACGCTGGTACATTCTGTTGCTGTGTGTTTCCATTCCATGATTAATGTGATTTGAAGAGAAGTAATAAAATGAGCTCTAACAAGGAAAGTAAGCGTTTCCGGACACATGTCCACATAACATATTTTCTTACTTTGTGTGTGAGGAATGTTTCCTGAAAGTTTGGCCGTACCTTTTTTGTAACACCCTGTATATGACTTAGCAAAATATAGTAGCGCTTAAGTGGAATGCTTGCAAGCTGTTTGTTAAACCATTTATACGCCGGGTGCATCATCTAAAACTTGCACCGCAAATATTGCAAAAATGTGAAGTGTTGTTGATGTTCGGTTTTAGCAGAAGGCAGAAGGTAGTTAGGTGCTCGTACTGTTAGCCAATAAAGAGATTGAAATAAAACTTATGATGTTTTCATTTGGGCAAACATGTACTTTTTTAAATGAAACAATGCCTATTGACAAAAATCTAAAAATAGGGTATATTACAATGTCAGTAGTGTTTGTTCCAAGGTTCTAGCGCGAGTCGTTTACGAAATATCGTATTTTGAAAAATTCCCTTACCGACACTTGTACAATACCAGTGGTAGTACACACGAAAGAACAACAGAAGTACATACACTAGTTATGTGAACTCTGAAGATTAACGAGATAACTATCCATCACAGGTTGTGACCAAATTGACCACCGGCAGCGGCACTACACCCTTCCAGTCTGATATGGAACGATGGCCTCACACCTGCTAGCATTTCAGCAATGTCGAAGCAGGCAGCTGTGATACATCGTTGCGTATCGCAGGATGTGCTTGGTATGTTCTTGTAGACTGTGCATTCAGCTTTCCCCACAAAATAATGTCTACAGGCGTCAAATGTGGGGACCGGACCAGGCTCTTCAACAATTTGGAATCAATTCGTGAAGATATGCTGCAGTACTTCGTGCACTATGGGCTGGACAGCCACCATGTTGACACCGTAGGTTCCTCCCAGTCTGCAGAGCAATGTCTTCTAGCATCCGTGGAAGATCAGTAGCGTAGATTTCGGCGGTTCACCTGGTCTTGATTGATAAATTGGTAAATGTGGCTTCATCGCTAAACAAGATACAGAATACGTCTGGAGTATCCTGTCTTAATGCCCCTGTGCAGAAGTTAACACAATTCTCATAGTCCTTTCCACATAGCTCTTGATGGAGAGAGATGTGGCTATGGAAAATAAATGATTGAGTGATCGTGTGGTATTGATGGCTGGGAGGCCCCAGCTGGGAAGTCTGGCCACCGTATTGCAAGTCTCACTTCAGGTGACGCAGGACTGGGCGACTTGCATGTCGGCGATGATGAGATGATGATGATGACACCACAACACCCAGTCTACGAGCGGAGAAAATCTCCAACCCGCCCGGGAATCGAAACCGGGTCCGCTGCGAGATTTGTAAATACGTTACCACTCACCTAAGCAGACGGACTATGTTTATGGGGAATGCGTAGAACTCTTCGCTGACTTGAATTTCCACCCTTCTTCTGTCGCCACTAGTTTCGTTCTGAGTATGTTGTCTTACACTACCATTTTCACGAATTGGCGATGATTGTTGCTAAATAATTGCCGAGATGGTTGACGTTTATTGGATATCTTGCCGAATACACAGTACAAGACCGAACTGCATTCTTCCTGCACTAATCAGGTGCGTGTTGACTTTTTCAGCATTAGTAAATCCATCGTCCACTCACGACATACTGCTTGGACTGTCACGCGGTAACTACTTACCGAACTGCAGTGCACTCAAGGAAACACAAGCACACTGTAAGCAAAGATAACAACATCGTACCTTGCAACTACGTCGGTTGGTTGGTTTGACAAAATTACAGGGTCACCATTTTGTTTTTCCTGACGCAAACATGGCTCCCGACAAACCAGCGGTCCAAATGAAGGTCACTGAACGTCCGCTGTTCTCGAGGGCATAAAGAAACTTCTGGATAGTCATTACCAAAGGATGACGATGGAAGCACGGGTCGAGAGCTTGTAGGCTGCTTAAGAGTCAGTAAATATGACTCAAGACTCACTGGCGCAGGAGTGGATACGCTCAAGAGCGCGACAGATGGCTACCAATTGTGCAGTGAAAACACTTCAGCCATCCAGCAAGGAGCTATAGTGAATACACTATGGCAAACGTGAGCGTATGCGAAGCCAACAGGTCCGACGACCATAGATCCATCTGTGTAGACTACTTCTGAGCCCTCAAACTCACCGAGAAGAGAGACAAAACTGCCAGCGGAGGACCTCAGGTGGAACTGAGCCTCTGCGGCCTTATAATAGGTCCAGCTGAAGCCATGGTCGAGGTATGGACCATGGAGGTGTACAGAAGTGAACCTTCAGGAAAGGTGGTAGAGGGGAAGCGTCCAATTCAGCAAGAAGCGACCGGGCACGGACGGCAAGGGGATTCTCAGTTCTGAGCTGCCTTTGTGGGAGATTGATCGCGGTGTCGGGGACAAGAAGAAAGTAGGCGAAATGTAAATGTGGGCAGTATTATTGGCGAGCAGTAATTGTCGCCAGAGTCGCAATGGAGGAACGACAGCTTCCAGGAGGAGACTGTTCACTGGGCTCGTTCGGAATGCTCCTGTCGTGAGGCGAACTCAACAGTGGGGGACAGGGTACAGCAGATGCAGTGTGGGGGGTGATGCTGAACCATACACCAGGCTCCCATACTCAATACGGGACTGTACAAGGGCTTTGTACAACTGCAGCAGAATAGGAAAATCAGCACCCCAGATGGTGTAGCTCAGAAATCGAATAATATTAAGCCATCATTTGTGCTTGACCTGGCGAAGATGTGAAAGCCAAGTTAAGCGGGCGTCAAGTGCCAGTCCCAAAATGTGGTAAGTCTTCACTACATCTAGTAGTCGATGTAAGGCTCTCGCTGGACGTGGACAGTACGATGACGACAGAAGTGGATGACGCAAGTTCTGGCCGCCGAAAACTCAAAGCCGTGAATGCGGGCCCATGACTGCGCATTCGTATAGCTCCCTGCGGCCAGCGTTCAGCGACAACAATAGGAGCAGAAGGAAATACTAAAATCGTCAGCACACAGGAGAGGAAATACTGACGATCCTACTGTTAATGTGAGACCACTGATGGCAATTAAAAATAGTGGGACACTCAGGACAGAGCACTGTGGGATCCCCCTCTCTTGTATATGGAGTGCATTCTGGGAAGCACCGTCGCGAACTCTGAAAGCGCGGAGCAACAAAAAGTGCTGTATAATAATCGGGAGCGGGCCTCGGAGACCCCACTCATACAGAGTAGCGAGGATATAGTGTCGCCAAGTGGTATCATATGCCTTCGTAAGGCGAAAAATGGCAATCAGGTGTGGCGCCTGGAAAATTCAGATCGAATGACAGACTCCAGGTGAACCAAGTTGTCGATGGTGGAGAGTCTTTGGCGAAAACCGTCCTGGGATGGAGCCATATGGCCCCAAGACTCAAGGAGCCAACACAAATGCTGGCTCACCATACATTTGAGTAGCTTGCACAGCATGTTAGTGAGGCTCACAGGACGATACCTATCAACATCTAGTGGGTTCTTATCAGGTTTTAACCCTGGGACGATGATACTTTCCCGCCACTGCGACAGGAATTCGCCATCGCTCCAGATTCAGTTTAAGATGGCGTGGAGATTGTGCTGGGAATCCGCTGACAGATGTTTCATCATTTGCGAATGGCTGTGGTCTGGGCCAAGGGATGTTTCAGTACATTTGATAAGGGCACTGAGAAATTCCCACGCATTCAGTGGAGCATTATATGGCTCAGGGTGGCGCGGAGCAAAAGAGAGGTGTTGTCATTCACCCTCTGCTTGAGGAGACGAAAGGTGGGGTTATAATTTTCAGATGCAGAGGTGCGAGCACAATGTTCAGCTAGATGGTCTGCGATTACATCTGGATCGGCAGATACAGCTCCATTTGTGCAAATTCCAGGCACACCTACAGTGGTCTAATAGCCGTAAAGTCCTTGGAGCTTGGTCAAACCTTGTAGGGTGAGGTTTGTGTTCCTCTTTGTACTGAAGACATAGCGTTCCCAACACTCTTGCTTCCTTTATTTGATGAGGAGGCGAACCGTGGCATAGACCCGTTTGCAGGCAATAAGGTTCTCCAGGGAGGTATGGCGCTTATGACGTTGGAGGGCCCACCTACAGTCTCTAATGGCCGCAACGATTTCCGACGACCACCAAGGCACTGACTTCTGCTGGGGGCAACTAGAGGAACAAGTGATTGCCGATTCAGCTGCGGCAGTAATGGGATTAGTGATGGTGTAAATCACCTCATCGATGGTGGCATGCAATGAAGATTCAACGATGTTAGTGGATGTGAAAGTGTCCCAGTCAGCCTTGGGAAGAGCCCACCTGGGAAAGCGTCGATATGAGTGACACTGGGATACGGACAGGAGCAGTGGAAAGTGGTCGCCACCACATACGTTGTCACGTGCTCTCCAGTGGACAGATGGGAGAAGACCAGGACTACAAACTAAGAGATCAATAGCCAAATATGTGTCTTGTGCCACACGGAAATGTGTGGGGGCAGCTGTATTTAGGAGGCAAAGGTCGAGGTGAGTAAGTAGGTCCTCAACATCTTTGCCACGGCCAGTAACCTTACTTCCACCCCACAACCGGTTATGGGCGTTAAAATTACCCAGAAGGAAAAAAGGTGGTAGGAGTTTCTAAATGAGTGCAGCCAATATATGGTGCGGTACATCGCTGTCTGGAGTGAGATAGATGTTACAGATGGTAATTTCCTGCATTTTCCTCACCCTGACAGCCACAGCTTCTAGACGTGTTTGAAGGGACACAGGTTCGCCACAGACAGGGGTAAGGACGAAGATGTAAATACCACCTGATGGTCAGTCACACGCAGCATGGTATTTGTAGCACCTGCAATAGCCACGAAGTGTGGGTTTCCACATTGGAGGAAACCAGGTTTCCTAAAGGACAATACAAAAAGTAGATGTAATACTTAAAATTTGACATAACGACTCCAAGTGCGAGAAAAAACCGCCACAGTGCCACTGGAGAATGATACTTTCTGACGTCAGGGGAGACGTGACCAAGGAGGCAAATTAGGCCTCAGCTACACCTACCGCCATCTGGGTGACTGTTGGCATCCAGTATCATTGCATCCCAGGCATCAGTGAGATCTAGACCCTCAGGGGACACCAGAATCTGCACCTCTTCCTCAGATGCAGAGCCATGTGGAAGTGCCAGCACAGGGGCCCCTGTAGGTTCCCATTTCTTAGCGGACTTCTTCTTTGATGGTTTGCCCTCTTGCTGCTCCTTAGGGGCTTGCTGGGAGGGCTTTTTGGAAGTAGCTTCAGGGGCAGAGGAAGGCCGTGAAGCCCTTCACCAGCAGCCAGTGGCTCTTCAGCCACTAGCTGGTGTCTGCTGGAGCACTGGGCAGGACTGTGGAAGGTAGAGTCCCAGGGGACCACTTTTGCTAGAGGGGAACCAGAGCAGGCTGTTGTTTCTCTGGCTGGTGGAGGGTATCCCTAGCATTTGGGGCGGGGTGAAGCCAGTTTTTGGGGGGAGGGGGGGGGGTTAGGGAGATGAGTGGCCCTGGGGTCCCACAGGAGTAACCGTAGATGATGGACTTAACAGTGTCATCGATGGCGACGCCATTGTGGCGGCAGTATAGGAAGGTAGCATTCAAACAGGGTTTAGCCTATTTGAGTTTAGCCTGAAAGTGAGACAGCCTGCGCAGGGTCTTGTACTTAACTGGTTGGTTTGGGGGGGGGGGGCGGAATTGAACAGACTAGACTATAAAGGCCATCTGTCCGTTTTTCCGTGACCATGAAACACCCACAAGGAAGAGAAACAAGGAAAGATGAGGACAAGAGACGACACAGAACAAGAAAGACACACACAAAGACCAGAAAAAAGGAAACAAGAGCATACAGAGTTTTACAGTGGTTGGCCGACCATGGCAACAAAAAAAAGGGAAAATACAACCACCAAGAGACACACTAAAACCACAATCTAAAACTGTAGGCCAAAGGCCAGACTCAACACACAAAAGAAACAAATCCTCAGATTGAGCGATAAAAGCTCCATGCGCGAATAAAATTCAAAACTAAGCCTGCCATTGCAGCGTCATCCGTTAAAAGTGCAGGGAGCATTTCAGGCAGCGTAAACGTCTGAACGTCTGCCTGAGCGCAGTTAAAAGCGGACAGTCCAACAAGATGTTGACGACAGTCAATGCTGAACCGCAGCGATAGACAGGTGAGTCCTCATGGTGTAATAAATATCTGTTCGTCTGTTGGATGTTGGCGAAGTACAACAGAGTCCTTGTGAGAGGCACGTGAGGAGGAGCACAACACACCAGTAGTCTCCTTGATGACCCGAAAGTTGGCTGAAGGCAGGGTGCGCCACTCATCACCCCAGGTACCAAGGATCTTCTGCCACAAAACTGACTGGAGATCACACTCCGAAAGACCAGTGCACTGACTCCAGGGCCAGTGCACTGACAGCCTGTTTGGCCATCCTGTCAACCTGTCCATTACACGGGATGCCAACATGACCCGGGGTCCACACAAAAACCACAGAGCGGCCGCAACAGGCCAGAGTTTGGAG
Source organism: Schistocerca cancellata (assembly GCF_023864275.1). Classification (NCBI taxonomy): domain Eukaryota; kingdom Metazoa; phylum Arthropoda; class Insecta; order Orthoptera; family Acrididae; genus Schistocerca; species Schistocerca cancellata. The sequence goes on along the minus strand of NC_064630.1, from coordinate 611,788,806 downwards.
GGACTCCTGGATTGTCATCACCAGATGAGAGAGAGAAAAACACTGGTCGACAGCTCATAAACCACTCAGGGAGTCACTACAGATGACGAAGAAATCACCTGGGCAGAAGCGGACATACTTGAGGGAGCCAGATATGGCTACCAGCTCCACAGTGCAAACACTGCATCCATCCAGCAATGAGCGTTTTTCAAAAATGGCTCTGAGCACTATGGAACTCAACTGCTGTGGTCATAAGTCCCCTAGAACTTAGAACTACTTAAACCTAACTAACCTAAGAACATCACACACATCCATGCCCGAGGCAGGATTCGAACCTGCGACTATAGCGGTCGTGTGGTTCCAGACTGTAGCGCCTTTAACCGCTCGGCCACTCCGGCTGGCGAGCGTTTTTCAGATTGATCCCTAAGAGTAAAAGCATAATCATCTCGACCAGCAACCATCGAACAGTCGGTACAAACTACATGAGAGCCAGCAATCGCAGCAATGATGGAAAGATAGCGACGGCGGAAGGTCTCAGGTGGGACTGAGTCTATCGAACCTTGTGCCAAATCCAGCTGAAGGCATGGACGGGGCACACACCACTGGGGTAACAGACATGGGCCTGGAAAGGAGGCAGGAGATGGAAAAACTCAAGCCCAAAGAGAAGAGACTGGACACGAATTGCAATCGGACACCATGACCAGAGCTGCCGTTCCAGAAGATGGATGACCGAGATGGGGAACAGGAGACATTGGGCTGCCCAGGCAAACTAAAAACATGTGCAGCGTAAGTGACCAGCAGGGCCTGTGCGGAAAGCTCCAGTGGCGAGTCGGATCCTGCAATTAAGGATGCAGGTCAAGCAACTGCAATGCTGAAGGTGACGCTGAAACATAAGCCACGCTGCCATAATCGAGACAGGACTGAACATTTGATACAGTCGGAGAAGGGTAGATTGATCGGCACCCCAGCTGGTGTGACTCAAGCAACGAAGAGCATTAAGATGGCGCCAGCACATTATATGAGGGAGACAAGTCCACTGGGTATCATAAAGCAAGTCCAAAAACAGATGCGTCTCCACGACAGCAAGAGGTTCGCCATCAAGATAAAGCCTTGGCTTAGGGTGAACAGTGCGACGCCGGCAGGAATGCATGATGCAGGTCCTGGAGGCCGAGAACTGGAAGCTGTGCATGACGGTCCAAGACTGTGCCCTGCAGATAGCACACTGTAGCTGCCGTTCAGCAACTGCAATGCCAGAGCAGCTACAGTACAGGCAAAAGTCATCAGCATACAAAGAAACCGATGCAGACGTTACCACAGCTGCAGCTAGCCCATTGACAGCAACTAAAAAGAGGCAGACACTCAAGACAGAGCCTTGCGGATCCCAGTTCTCCTGGACTCGGGAGGAATTTTTGGAGGGACGAACTTGCACGCGGAAGGAACGACGTGACACAAAATTTTGAACAAAAATCGGGGATGAGCCCCAAAGACCCCACCCATGAAGTGTGGTGAGGATGTGATGTCGCAATGTTTCATCGTATGCCTTCCAGATGTCAAAAAAGATGGCAACCAGATGCTGATGGAGGGCAAATGCCACACAGCAGGCAGACTCCAGATAGGCCAGATTATCGGTGGCAGAGCGGCCCTTACGGAACCCACCCTGAGACAGAGCCAGAAGACCATGAGACTCAAGTAGCCAACTCAGCCTCCGGCTCTCCATGTGTTCGAGCAACTTGCACAGACCATTCGTGAGGCTAATTGGACAGTAGCTGTCCACCTCCAGTGGCTTCTTGCCAGCTTCAACATTGCTACGATAATGCTTTCCCGCCATTGAGATAGGAACTCACCCACAACCCAGATAGGTTTGTAACCGTCTAAGAGGTGTCACTGGCAGTCCACCGAGAAGTGTTTGAGCATCTGATAGTGGATTCGATTGGGCTCTGAAGCCGTGTCAGTGCAAGCAGCTATGGCACTTTGGAATTCCCACTCGCTGAATGAAGCATTGCAGGATTCGGGGTGGAGCATATGGAATGAAAGTCTCCGACATTCGAACCGCTGTTTCAGGGAGTGAAGGGCAAGCGGGTAATTTGTAGAAGTGGAACTCTGAGTATAATTCTCTACGAAGAGTTCAGCAATTGTGTCTGTGTCAGTACAGATGGCTCCATTAAGGGAAAGCCCAGGGTCAGTGATGGGTGCCTGATATCCATAGAGCCGCCTAATCTGTGTCCAAACGTGTGATGGAGAAGTACGGGTACCAATGGTGGAGACATATCTTTCCCAGCACTCCTGCTTCCATCGGCAAATAAGGTGACAGGGTCGGGCACGAAGTCACTTAAAATCAAAAAGGTGGTCCAGGGATGGAAGCCTCATATGACATTTGAGGGCCTGCCTGTTATCTCGAATCGCCTCAGTGATGTTTGGTGACCACCAAGGGACAGTCATCCGCCAAAGGGACCCGGAAGAGCAGGGGATTGCAGATTTTGCAACAGAAATGATGCCGGGAGTTATCGCGTGAACCACCACATCAATGGCGCAATATCAGCAATGGAGGTGAATTAGTCCCAGTCAGCCTTATTCAAAGCTCACCTGAGGAGGCGCCCAGAAGAGTGACGCTGCAGCAGTGACAGAAAAATCAGAAAGTGGTCACTACCATACAAGTCGTCGTGCACACTCCAATGGACTGATGGTAGAAGGCCAGGGCTGCAGACCGAAAGGTCGATGGCTGAGTATGTGGCATGCGCTACACTGAAATGTGTGGAGTCACCATCGTTTAAGAGGGAAAGGTCGAGCTGCACCAAGAGCTGCTCAACGACAGTGCCTCGGCCCGTTGCCACCAATCCACCCCACAAAGGGTTATGGGTCTTAAAGTTACCCAGTAATATCAAGATAAAGGCTGCAGACAGTAACGTGTCGTCCACATCCTAACAGCGACAGTCTTTAAAGGTATTTGAAGAGGGACACACTCACTGAAAAGAGGGTGAAGAAAGTGAGCACAGTCTCCACCAGATAACCTCTCATAAGCTGCCCGTTTCTTATAATAACCCCGATAGCCACAGAGGGTGGGGGCTTGCAACGCCAGAAACCAAGCTTCCTGGAGAGCCATGCAGAAGAAACGGTAGAGGCTGAGAAGATGTCGGAGCTCAGTAAACTGGTGGAAAAAACCGCTGCAATACCACTAGAGGATGACATTGACTGCTGCCGATAAAGGCGAGAATAGACCTAGGAGGCAGATTATGCCATGGGTCATCGACTACCACCGAAGGAGAGCCTAAATCGAGAATCAGTGAGTCTGAGGTAGGGGCGAGATTGAGGTAATCGGGGGACGCCAAAATCTGCAAATCGTCCTCAGACTCAGAGCTCGTAGGAACGAGGCACAGAGGCTACCTCAACCTCATCCATCTTACCCAGCCTATTCATCTTCTTCTTCTTCACCTCCTCCCGCTGCTCCTTACGACCAATTGTGGAGGGAGACTTAGAAGGAGCGTCAGGGACAGACGAAGAAAGGGAAACTCTTCAATCAGCCACTCATGGCTCCTTGAGCCACTGACTGATATCGGCTGTTGCCGTGGGGAGGCCTTAGAAGGTACACTTCCAAGGACCCTTTCCACATGTGAAAAGCTGAAGGAGGCTGACGTACCTCTGGCGTTGGGGAGGGGGGGGGGGTTGATATCGCCATCAGTTTGGGGCTTGGTACTCCAAAGGAGGGCCCACTGGAGGCGTAACAACTGCAGTGACAGCTGTCGCCACCAGGGGCATCGAAGCCACTGTCACAGCATATAATGTAGTCATCTGCATAGGATGAAGCAATTCGTATTTCCTCTTTGCATCCTGATAGGTGAGCCTGTCCACGGTTTTTAGTTCCATGATTCGTCGCTCCTTATTGTGAGCAGGGCAGTCAGGTGAGCAGGGGGAGTGGTGCTTCCCACAGTTGACACAAGTGGGAGGAGGCACACATGGATCATCTGGGTGCAGAGGAAAACTGCAATACCTGCATGTGGCGCTGGAAGTAAAACGAGTTAACATGTGGCCAAACTTCCAACACTTGAAGCACTGCATAGGGAGAGGGACGTGTGGTTTTACATCACAATGGTAAACCATCGTCTTGAACTTTTCAAGCAACGAGTCATCCTCAAAGGCCAAGATGAAGGCACCGGTAGCAACCCTGTTGTCTTTGGGTCCCCTAATCACAGACTGGACGAAGTGGACACCCTATCGCTCTAAGTTGGTACGTAGCTCCTCATGTGATTGCAAAAGGAAGTCGCGTTCGAAAATAAGACCCTGGACCAAGTTAAGGCTTTTATGGAGACTAAACGAGACAGGAATATCACCCAGCTTGTCACAGGCGAGCAACGCCCACGAATTGTCTGGGGAGGCCGCTTGGATCAAAATCGCCCCACTGCGCATTTTAGACAATGCTTCTACTTCCCCAAACCTATCTTCAAGGTGGTCTACGAAAAACTGGGGCTTCGTTGCCGGAAAGGTCTCTGCATCAGTCCCGCACCAAAGTAGGTACCGAGGCGAATATGGCTCATGAGACCGAGTCGCCTTATGGTCCTCTCAAGGCGTGGCCAGGGAGGGGAACAATCGGGGATCATAGGTCACTGCGTCAAACTCATTTTGTACGCGCTTTGAGACTGCTGGGTGAGGAGCAACCGCCAGCTTGAGTCAGCTTAACCTGTTTCATTGCGAGTCATCCGCCCTGATGCCACAAACTCCGATATGGGGCTCTCCTCATAGGCGCCACGCAGCTGTATTAAAGGCCACCTGGTGGGATAGCCATTGCTGGGAGTCCTGGTGTCCCTGAAAGGATGGACACCTACTCCACGTCATATGCAGGGAGGTTGCAGCTCAGGCATCAGCAGTGCGATCCCTGTGTTATCAGGGAGCTACCACCAAGAGGGTACTTGATACCCCACCACGACGGACTGGCTACTGCACTGGATTTCAGGTGCCAAAACGGTCCAAAATTGTCAGAGGCGCGAAGGATGGTACGGTGCAGGAGACGAGAAGAAGGCAACCTACAAGACTGAGGGGGCCAAGCCCGCTAAACGACAATAAGCAGCGTGCAAGATCTCAGTGCACAATGGACAAACAAAAAACACCATGGAAGGCTTCCCTCCCCAAATGACATGCACTATCAACAGAAATTTAGAAAAGGTGAAGATCAAACCCGAGAGGAGACCATCACAGAAAAGCTGTAACTATGGAGACTCCTTTTAGTCGCCTCTTACGACAGCCAGGAATACCGTGGGCCAATTCTAATCCCTGAAGCGGCAGGGGGGGAGGGGGTGCACAATTATCCGCTCCTTTTGGAGTACTGGTCAGTGTGGCGAGCAGGGGGTGTGGTGCTCTCCAAAATTCACACAGGCGCACATGGAGTATTTGTAATGCAGCGAACGTATGCAGACTCTACAAGTGGCACTGGAATTGCACCGGGAGAACATGTGTCAAAATTTCCAGCACTTAAGGCACAGCATAGGGGGAGGGACGTAAGGTTTGACGTCACGATGGTATACCATCACCTTGACCTTCATAGATAACGGATAACCTTGAAAGGCCAAGATCAAAGCACTGATAGCAACCCTATTGTCTTTGGATCCCCTGCAAACATCCACTGTAAACACGCTGGACGAAATGAACAATCTGTCGTTTTAAATTGGAGCGTAGCTCGTCGTCGGATTGCAACAGGAGGTTGCGATGAAAAATAATTCCGTGGACCATGTTGAGGCTTTTATGGGAAGTGACCGAAACAGATATATCACCCTGGTACAGCCGAGTAACGCCCGTGACTGGGTTGGGGATGCCGTCTGAATCAAAATCGACCCACTGCGCATTTTGGACAGCGCTGTCACTTTCCCAAACTTCTCCACTAGGTGCTCCTTTGTATCCAGAAAGAAGTTCCCATCAGTTCTGCTGCACCCCAAGCTACGAGCCGAATAAGGATTTCGTCGTTCTGTAGCTGTAAGTTCCTCCCATGGTGTTCCTAGGGAGGGGAACGATTTAGGCTCATACTTATCAGCATTACAATCAACCTTCCCTTTCTTAAAGACTGCTGGGCTATTCAGTCCCCAGCAAAAGAGGACTTGGTCCCCTACACTGCCAGTCATCTGCCCTGACGTCACCAACAACAATCAGGGACTCTCCTCACGGGTGCCACCCAGACACAGCAGTGGCCACCAAGCACGATGGTTGTTGCCGGAAATCCTGATGCCCCTAGAAGACAGGCATCTACTCCTTGGCCTACTTGGGGAGCTCGCAGCTCTGGCATCAGCAGTGTGATCCCTGTGTTGTCAAGGGATTACTACCAAATGGGTACATGACGGCCCCATCACAATGGACTGGCTACCATGCTGGATGTTGGGTGCCGAGAAATTCAGTATTGCCTTAGGTGAAAGAGGCCAGCGGACTACGGAAGTAGATGCAGGTGGAGGTGCAGATCCAGGACAATATGAAGTGCAAAAGGTTTAATCTCATACTGGATATACAGAGCACCAAATAAGGCGTACATTCCCAAATGGCCCGTACTTTGGATAATTTTTAATTAGGTGTAGGTCGAACCCTGAAAGGGGACCATAAGTGAGTCGGCCGAAAAGTGTGAGAGTCCTTTTAGTCGCTTCTTACGACAGGCAGGAGTACCTAGGGCCTATTCTAACTCCCGAACCCGCAATGTGGAACTATGCAAACAACTGTCGGTTTGGAGACTTTTCAAAATACGATATCTCGTAAAAGACTCGTACTGCTGCAAGAAACACCACCGACATTGTAATTTACCCTGTTTTTAGTTGGTTAATGTCAACAGGCGTTGTTACATTCGCAAAAATGTATGTCTGCACAAAAAGCACTTTTAAATATTATTACAATCGGTTTATTAGTTAACAATACGAGCCTTTAACAACCAAATCTTTCTGTGAAAATCGCATGTCGACAGCACTTTCCATTTCCGAAATATTTGCTGCGCAAGTTTTAGGTGATTTACGCCTTACAGTACCAAGATGTCTTGAAACATGTGTAAGAAATACTATAGCCTACTACGCGTTTTTACCACTGTGATCACATGGACATGTGACGACATGGACATGAAAATAGCTTGAGTGTTCCGCCGAAACTACTTGACTGAAATAACTTTGTTTCGTGATAGGGCTGTAGTGGTTAACTTTCTTTATTTTTATCTAATTTGAGTAAGTTAGCGATTAAGAATAATATCGGTCAGTTTTTTTGAGTCTTACTGTCTAAGGAGGATGCCAGGAAGCTTCCTTTGAAACGACAGGGCCGATTTTCTCCCTTCCCCTTCTCTTACCTGAAGACGTGCTCCCATATTAATGATCCCTTCGTCAAAGGGTTGTTAAACCCTAATCTTTGATCTTTCCTCCACATATGTAGATGAGATACATTTACTGCTTGAGAAACATACATAGAAATTTCCGAAATGTCGCAAATGAAACACAGAATTAAAGAAATTTCACTTGTTTGACGTCTCTAACATTGCACCGCTTTCTTTGGCGTGCTTTAGCATGAGGCTAGGACAAATTATAAGAGAGTCAAAATATTTCATACTTAAACTACGGCTCTTCACAGGATAGTTTATGTGTATTAAGACTCCTGCGCATTGCAGTAGCCCATTTCGGGATGATTTGTGTCTATGCGATTTCTGAGGCAACGTTACGATTTTATCTCCGAGGAGCCCTTAAGAGTTATGTTCTCACATAATAACAGAAAACTTTGCAGTGTTCAGTTGCGATAATAACGTAGGTCTGCGAAGGAGTAGAAACGCACTAAAATTCTTGGTCTTATGCGGTCACTGGTTACTACATTCGTTGGAGGCAACTGTGATGATTCATCGTAAAATTACCGGGGTCATTGCAATGGTAGTTTACTTACAAGTCCACACTGAAGCAAAACTGCTAAGTGAAACGCAGATAGTACACTACTATTTACTGTGGCGATATACAGAATGATTCATCACGCCAGCAGTACTCCATAAATTGTTGAAAGCATTGTTTAAAATAAGAGGCGCCTCTTTAAGGATTAGAACCTCTAAACGGTTAGTTCGAATAATTTCTAGAATACTTATTTTTTGGTTCACTGATTATTGCAACACATTCTAATTGAGCACGCCTAAACCACTACCTTCTACCAGAGAAATTTTTCGCAAATATGGTTCAAATGGCTCTGAACACTATGGGACTTAACTTCTGAGGTCATCAGTCCCCTAGAGCTAAGAACTACTTAAATCTAACCAACCTAAGGACGTCACACACATCCATGCCCGAGGCAGGATTCGAACCTGCGACCGTAGCGGTCACGCGGTTCCAGACTGAAGCGCCTAGAACCTCACGGCCACACCGGCCGGCTCTACGCCACATGCATAGTTACTATCTATTTTTTGTCCTTTAACCGTCATCTCAATCAGTAATGTTCTCCCTGACTGTCAAATATTACATGTTAATATCTCCAGGTCTTTTTTATGTTCCTTAAGCAGCTCCTCAATTTTTGTTGTGATTCAGAGTAGATAGATTTTCCTCATTTTTAGGCAAATGTTTAGCAGTTTCTTGTTTCTTGTATTGAAGAAATTTTCTTTATTATTACATCTTCATGCTTACTATCTTCCTTGCTCCTCCAGCTATTTGGAACTTCCTACATCTAAATCTAAATCCTTACTCCGCCAGCCAACGTACGGCGTGTGGCGCACGACACTTCTGGTAGAACTATGATTTCCCCCTTGTTCCATTTGCGAATGGTGCATGGGAAGAACGACTGACGGTAAACTTCCGTATGAACTCTAATTTCCCTGATTTTATCGTCGTGGGCTTTTCGTGGAATGTATGTGGAAGGAGGTAACATGTTCCTCCTCTCTTATGGAACATACTCTCTCTGAATGTTGACAACAAATCTGTCCATGAAGGATAACGGTTCTGTTAAGGAGGTTGCCCCTGGTGCTTGTTAAGCATTTTTTTGCTATCTTTTGGCACGGCCGAGTAATAGCATTATTGCCACAGCTGCCACAAATAGGCTGTAGACACCACACTAGGCACAAAGCGGATACAAAACACCATTGCACCAGATATGACAATACCACCAGCCGGTTTCTGCACTGCCGACGTGGCAGAAAGCAGCGGTGGGCTACTTGAGACAGCTTCTGGTCACCACCTTGTTTGGGTGTACGTGGCTAAAAGTGGTACTAGGACACAACTGAAGATCAGCTAACCCATCATTTCTAGCAAAGTATTTGCAGTCCGGCAGCACGTATTACGATGAGAGGTCCACGCCAGACGATGGGGCGACAAGGTTTTGAAACCCGCCACCACGATACTTGGGATCCACCGTCAATGAGCCAAATTCTACGGCCAAGTCCGCTCCCAGTGGCTTGGTACCTTCTGCCTGCGGATCACCTCGGGCTCGCTTCAGCTGCAGTTGGACTCCTGTCTTGGCGGGCAACTGTTGGTGTCCAGAACGGTGCTGCCACTGTACCATTAGTACTTGTGCGGCCAAACTCGTGTACGCCACATGTTTCCCATATCGGCAGTCCTACTTCTAGGGATCACGAGAAACGTGGGCCCCGCCAGGAACTTAAATCACACTATTCGCCTTTCCCGCCATATCTCGCGAACGCTTGGTCCCGTGCAGGGCTCACTGGGAATCAATATGTCGCTTAAAAGTTACTCACTAAAGGTCTTAACGTTATCGTGTGCTATCAAAAACTTAAAGTAGTAAAGGAGTTTTGCTATTTGGGGAGCAAAATAACTGATGATTGTCGAAGTAGAGATGATATAAAATGTAGACTGGCAATGGCAAGGAAAGCGTTTCTGAAGAAGAGAAATTTGTTAACATCGAGTATAGATTTAAGTGTCAGGAAGTCATTTCTGAAAGTATTTGTATGGAGTGTAGCCATGTATGGAAGTGAAACATGGACGATAAATAGTTTAGACAAGAAGAGAATAGAATCTTTCGAAATGTGGTGCTACAGACGAATGCTGAAGATTAGATGGGTAGATCACATAACTAATGAGGAAGTATTGAATAGAATTGCGGAGAAGAGGAATTTGTGGCACAACTTGACTAGAAGAAGGGATCTGTTGGTAGCACACATTTTGAAGCATCAAGGGCTCATCAATTTAGTACTGGAGGGCAGCGTGGAGGGTAAAAATCGTAGAGGGAGACCAAGAGATGAATACACTAAGCAGATTCAGAAGGATGTAGGTTGCAGCAGTGTGCGATTTGCAGGGGGGGATGGGTGGGATTTCCCCCCCTCTGCATCAGACCATCCCCTCCTCTGGTTTTAGTTTATGCATCCCAACCTGGGATGTTTAGTTCCCACGCACTGGAGTAAAACTTAACATATAATCGAAATTTGTGGTGCAAAACACTGAACATTTTTTAATACAGTCTTACTATTAATACTATTAATATGTAATCATTTCAAAACATTTAGAACCAAATCATCATTCTCATGTTGACATTGTTGCTTTCGTCTAAGGTGCGTCATCCCTTTACTTGCGAGCTTGCGAGGGAAGTAGTGTGGCAGTCATACAGCAGCAGTCGTACCGCCGAGTTGGTGAGCTGGGGGCTGAAATTCTCACCCCGGGCCCTGACACAGGGTGGTGACCGGCCCGGTACCTGTGCGAACATTTACCGTTAGGCCATCTTTTGGCAACGGTATGGCGCAAACTAACGCGCCTGGGACGAAAGCACACATTACTAAATAACGCACCATCGTCTGCTTCTGGTGCCTAGGATACTATTTCGTGGACCTTTTTTAAATACTCTTCTCTTCCACCATCGTTTTCTTTTCCTTTGGTTTTCATTTCCGTTGTTAGCTGCATGTGCAAGTACCAAGTAGGCCGCCGCTGCGATACTTTATCATCCTTTATACTGCAAGCCGACAAACGTGTGGCACAAATTCTGTTGCTTTGGTATAAATTAACCTGCCGCATGCAACATACGCCGCAAGATGTTGCCTGTTGTAGCATGCTGCAGACGACGCACACGACATTTCCGTAGCATGCCACAAAGTTGCAAGACGTCGCCCCAGCGTAAACGAGGCTTTTGAGCCAGGTCTGCATTGCACGGTGGATGTGATGTGTTGCGTACGAAACTAAAATCTGGAATCAGAGCCAAACGTCATGGGAAACTGTGAAGAGGTGTCATCCTGCAGCAAGATAACGCTCGCCCACATTCTGCCAAACGGACAGCCGACGCAGTAAAGGAGTTGAGATTCGAGGTGCTGGAACATCCACCATACAGTACAGACCTGGCTCCAAGTGATTTTCACATGGTTGGAAGCACTACAGGGAAGAAGATTTGAAAGTGATGAAGACGTCATTGCTGCGGTGCAAAATTGGTTACAGATGCAACCGAAAAACGTATCTTTTGATGAAATAAATAAAAACTCGTAAAACATCGTGAAAACTGCATTGAAGTCCAGGGATGTTACGTAGAAAAATAACGCATGTTTCAATTTTCTATCATCAGAATAAGTACAGCTTTTCACAAATGTGCCTTTACTTTTTGAATTCCCGTCGTATACCTGTACGTAGATGATTCTGTAAATAAGCTTTACCTATAATGTACTTTTAAAGATATAACAAGGGATGGCTTTTCTGATAGTGCATACGCGTGAATAGTGAGTTTCGGCATTAACATGTATTTATAAATAACTGTTTAACCATGGGTAACGCCACGGTCCAAGCTAGTAACATATGTAATTATACTAACCCCCTAAGACATACCCCCCCCCCCCAACTGGTAAAAGCACAAATCGCACACTGGGTTGCAGTAGGTACTGGGAGATGAAGAAGCTTGCATAGAATAGAGTAGCATGGAGAGCTGCATCAAACCAGTCTCAGGACTGAAGACCACGACCACAACAACAACAACATCAAAAGCTTGCGTGCATTTGACCCCTCAGTTAAGAATTATTATACTCGTCTGAAATAGTTACTCGCCAGCCGTTGGAGATGGCTGCTGGCACTTGATAGACCGGTAGTGTCATGTGCTGTGACGTACGTGCCGCCGCCTCTATTTCTCCCGGGCCTCGTCCTATTTCGCATTGGCTTCAAGTCGGCCAATGACCAGTTGCTGCCTCAGTTACCACCGGCCCAGCTGCCGTCAATACGCACCATGGAGGCCTAAGTGCTACGGGTCGATGCTGCAAGTGTTGTAATTTGAAACTGAATAACATGTTTAATATTGATGCTTTTCACATACACTACCGATGGCAAACATAATGACAACCATCCACACCCACAGCCCAACGCTACCGAGGTACTGGCCACCACCCCAGCCCACTACAATTGGTGACAGGAGAGGAATCTGCAGGCGCCGTCCGTGGATGAAAAAGTTGAGGCCGACACGACTACAGTGAGAGTCAGGCTAGAGATCAATGACGGCAGCTGGACCTAGAACCTTGTCTCCAGCCGCAACATAGAGTGTCGACATGCACTAGGGTGGGGTTTTTGTTTGACATTAAGTGTTATGGCAAGTCAGTGGGTCTTTTGCCGGAAGTTTATCTGTAAATTCAGTATGCGGCAAGTAAACGCGGACCTTGACCTTTGACTGTGTGAGTAGAAATTTTAGTTTTTGGCTGACTTACACGGGCGAAGGTGTAGGGACTCTGACTGGCACTAAAACGCTCCCGGGTTCGAAGCACGCCACTGCTTAAATTTAGAATAAATATAAGTAATGGCGACAGAAGACTTCCGGCATAAGAAGTCACCCTCGTCCTGCCATCGCCCTTGTCAAAGAGGGTGGAAGAGTGGACATACTTTCAGGGCACTTTCTTTCCCTCTGGATGAGAAACTGTCCCTAAAAGGCGGAAGAATCAGCGTGAGGATGCTGAAGCCAATGCATACCACTGCATAAAACACACACAACGTGTAGCGATAGAACATGCAGCCTGTAACTGAAAAAGTGTCATCATGATACCTCCACTGGCAAAAGACCTCAGATTATTCCTCTATTCGGATATACAGCAGTGGGCTGCCAAGAGAGTGATGACCTTGATAATAGGATTGCATAGCCAATGACTGGATAATATGCACGCATTGTCAGAATTTGAACGTAGTAGGAAAACTAGAAAATTTGAAAAGCAAAATGCGAAGACACAGTCCAGGTGTAGTAGGGGTCAATAAAATAAAATCGGAAGAAGATAAGTATTTCTGATCAGAGCAGGGCAATATCAACACCACCAGAAAATGGTATAACGGGAGTAGGATTCGTTATGAACAAGAAAGTAGAGCAGAGAGTAAGCTTCTGTGAGCAGTTCAATGTAGGGTAGTTATTAGCTTTGGCAGCAAACCAACACTGGCAACAATACTTCGGGTGTACATGTATGAAGAGACAAAGTGTGTGAGGATACTGAACGGATGATTCAGTATGGAAAAGAAGATGGAGATCTAATAGTCATGGGAGATATGAACGTGGTTGTAGGCAAAGGAATAGAAGAAAAAGTTATGAGCGAATACGGGCTTGGCAGTAGGAATGGGAGAGGAGAAAAACTAACTGAATTCTGCAGTAAATTTCAGATGGTATCAGCGAATACTCTCTCCGAGAATCACAAAATGAGGAAGTGGGAAAACATCCGGAGACACTGCAAGATTTCAGCTGTATTATATCATAGTCAGGCAGATATTCCGAAACTAGGTATTAGATTTTAAGGTGTATTACGGAGTAGATACAGACTCAGATCACAGTTTAGTAATTATGAAGAGTGAAGTTTGAGACAACCGTCTGGAAGAAACAGTGTGCAAAAAAATAGGATACTGAAGTAATGAGGAATGACGAGACACGTTTGTAGTTCGCTATGGATGTCGATATGGCGACAAGGAACACCAGAGTAGGCAGTTCAGTTAAAGAGAAGTGGATGTCTCTAAAAAGGGCATTCACAAATGTTGGGCAGACGAACATAGGTACAAGAAAGGTAACTGCGAAGAAAACTTGGATAACAGATGAAATACTTCAATTGATCGAGAGAAGAAGGAAGTACAAAAATGTTCAGTGAAGGACAGGACTATAGCAGTCACTTAGGAATGAAATAAGTAGCACGTACTGGGCAGCAAAGGTGAAGTGGCTGATTGAAAATGAAATGACTATCGTAAGGACTGACTCAGCATATAGAATAGTCAAAACAACCTAATGTGAAATTAAAAGCAAGACTGGAAACATTAACTACAACGGGAATTCCAAATTTAAACTCAGAGGCGAGAGAAGATGGGTGGAAAAAGTACACTGAAGGCGTCTATGACGTGGAGAACTTGTCTGATGAAGTGAGGGGGGAAGAAATTAGAGACGATACAAAAGAGAAAAGTGATGCAGTGTTAGTCAGAATTTAATTTCCACCGAATGGCCAAAACACGATCCTGTCGCACTAATTTAGTTCGCTCTGTTTCTAGACGGGCTGCAGAAGGTGGTGCATATGGCTTTTTCCGACTTCTGCTCAATTCCGACATGGCATGAGCACATGCGCAAAGCTGCAGAAATAGAAGCAGTTGCAAGATGTGTAGGGACTGACTAAGACCATGTTGGATTTTTACTGTAGCAGATAGGTTCGAGAAAGGTGACTCGTTTCGAGATATGAGAGCGATAGAGATATGATTCACTTGTGGCTGTGATTCGGCGCATGTATGTCCCTGAATGGGAGGACCTGATTCCAATCATAGACATCATTTCTAGCGGATAGCGTCACACTACAGGTGTGAAAAGTCAGTGTACATTTCTTACGACCTCAATAAGCATACGATTTACTACTGCTTGTGATCCCTATCAATCAGTCATCGCCTTTAAGTCAGTGTGTATATAACGGAGCCTCTGACATGGTATCTGGGCAGAATACGTTACACATACTAGATAAATGTCTAGTGAGGGAGTTGCAAATACCGGTCACATACCACGTTCCTTAGCGGAATGACTTTCAAAATTCACAGGTTTTATCACGAGGTTGGATTGCCTGTCTGTTTCTAGCTATTGAGCTGTCTAGAGCAGGCTCCACTTAGCTAAAGTTTCGTGTTTGTAAAGAAATAATTCCCAGTCTATATGTTCAGAATTATGTTGAGTGAGTGATCGGTAGGATGCTGCCTGGTGCTTGATATCGAGAAGTACAGCTAAAATGGTATAATATTATAGCGAAAATATGCGTGTTCTTGTAATCGACGAGTCTGGAGATGTCTGTAGAAATGTGAGCAAGAAAGCGGAAACCGTAACGCGTTTGTGCCGTGAGGAGACGCCCCTCTCCTTGCACATCAGTTCTGAGAGTTACTGCGGTTCGCTGATGTAAAGGGGATGATTTGGTATGGTGAGGGATATGAATTGCACGTCTACTAGATCGAGACGGTACTCGGTGATATATTCCTTGGTTGGAGATCAGTTTGACGGTCCAATATTCCTGCGAGTCTGGTATGTATTTGATGACCTGTAGACAACATTGCGATGTTTAGTTGTCGGTGCAAAATGGCGATCAGTGTAAAATAGTTTATTACTGTTGAGTGTAGCGTCTGTAGAAAGAAAGAACAGGATGACAGTGCTTCCCTAGTACTGGGGGAGCATCGTGACATATAGGCAGTGTGAGTGTGTAGGCATAAGATAATTTTTTCGGGTGCTGTACGGATATAAAACATAACTGCGCCGTTTGTGTAGAGTGTGCCTATATTGTATTTTAAAGTTAGTGTGGCTTACAATATGTGAACTGTGTATATATTGCATTCTAAAGTTACTATTGTTTATGTTAAGGGGTGACTAGAGAGGAACACAGTGTGTCCTATCGTGAGGGACGTATAGATTGAGTACATGGATAACGGTGAGCGATTTTTTACTTGGAAAATTATATGCGCTGTAGATAGTGAGGCGCAGTCGTCAAGCGGAGACATTAACTGTACATTGTCCGCTGTCAGAATGTAGCAGCAACGGTGATATTTAAGTTTAGTTACACTGGTAATTGTCTTCCTCTTTTCCAACATTCTTGTAAATCTGGAATGTATTTGATAACGCGTAGGCAATTTTGCGTGTTTAACTGTCAGTGCAATTTAGAGATCTGTGCTAAATAAGCACAGAAAGTCTCGGAAAGAGAACTGGATCATGCTTCGATACCGAGTGCATCACTAATTCGGCGGGTAAATTCGATAGGAGCGAATCAAAAAACTGGCTCTGAGCACTATGCGACTTAACTGCTAAGGTCATCAGTCGCCTAGAACTTCGACCTAATTAAACCTAACTAACCTAAGGACATCACACACATCCATGCCCGAGGCAGGATTCGAACCTGCGACCGTAGCGATCGCTCGGCTCCAGACTATAGCGCCTAGAAACGCACGGCCACACCAGCCAGCAAGAGCGAATCAGAATGCTCGACTGATTGTGGTGGGATATAGGAGGGAACGTTTGAGTATGTTGAGAGCTGGAAGGGTACCACGTTAGGAGCGTTGGGAAGAGTGGATTCGACGTTATTTTCGTAAACAGGTTCTGTTATGGGAAGAATTTCCGTGCACACAACCTGAGACATCTACACTCCTGGAAATGGAAAAAAGAACACATTGACACCGGTGTGTCAGACCCACCATACTTGCTCCGGACACTGCGAGAAGGCTGTACAAGCAATGATAACACTCACGGCACAGCGGACACACCAGGAACCGCGGTGTTGGCCGTCGAATGGCGCTAGCTGCGCAGCATTTGTGCACCGCCGCCGTCAGTGTCAGCCAGTTTGCCGTGGCATACGGAGCTCCATCGCAGTCTTTAACAGTGGTAGCATGCCGCGACAGCGTGGACGTGAACCGTATGTGCAGTTGACGGACTTTGAGCGAGGGCGTATAGTGGGCATGCGGGAGGCCGGGTGGACGTACCGCCGAATTGCTCAACACGTGGGGCGTGAGGTCTCCACAGTACATCGATGTTGTCGCCAGTGGTCGGCGGAAGGTGCACGTGCCCGTCGACCTGGGACCGGACCGCAGCGACGCACGGATGCACGCCAAGACCGTAGGATCCTACGCAGTGCCGTAGGGGACCGCACCGCCACTTCCCAGCAAATTAGGGACACTGTTGCTCCTGGGGTATCGGCGAGGACCATTCGCAACCGTCTCCATGAAGCTGGGCTACGGTCCCGCACACCGTTAGGCCGTCTTCCGCTCACGCCCCAACATCGTGCAGCCCGCCTCCAGTGGTGTCGCGACAGGCGTGAATGGAGGGACGAATGGAGACGTGTCGTCTTTAGCGATGAGAGTCGCTTCTGCCTTGGTGCCAATGATGGTAGTATGCGTGTTTGGCGCCGTGCAGGTGAGCGCCACAATCAGGACTGCATACGACCGAGGCACACAGAGCCAACACCCGGCATCATGGTGTGGGGAGCGATCTCCTACACTGGCCGTATACCACTGGTGATCGTCGAGGGGACACTGAATAGTGCACGGTACATCCAAACCGTCATCGAACCCATCGTTCTACCATTCCTAGACCGGCAAGGGAACTTGCTGTTCCAACAGGACAATGCACGTCCGCATGTATCCCGTGCCACCCAACGTGATCTAGAAGGTGTAAGTCAACTACCCTGGCCAGCAAGATCTCCGGATCTGTCCCCCATTGAGCATGTTTGGGACTGGATGAAGCGTCGTCTCACGCGGTCTGCACGTCCAGCACGAACGCTGGTCCAACTGAGGCGCCAGGTGGAAATGGCATGGCAAGCCGTTCCACAGGACTACATCCAGCATCTCTACGATCGTCTCCATGGGAGAATAGCAGCCTGCATTGCTGCGAAAGGTGGATATACACTGTACTAGTGCCGACATTGTGCATGCTCTGTTGCCTGTGTCTATGTGCCTGTGGTTCTGTCAGTGTAATCATGTGATGTATCTGACCCCAGGAATGTGTCAATAAAGTTTCCCCTTCCTGGGACAATGAATTCACGGTGTTCTTATTTCAATTTCCAGGAGTGTAGAAAGCGAGCGTTAACTATTTATGGGACATTATACAACTTCCGAGAGGTTGACTTGGGTGTTATTTTTTTAAAGAGCGATGTGAGGTAGGAATAACGTTGAGAACGTTTTAGAT
The DNA here is from genome assembly GCF_023864275.1 of Schistocerca cancellata. Classification (NCBI taxonomy): domain Eukaryota; kingdom Metazoa; phylum Arthropoda; class Insecta; order Orthoptera; family Acrididae; genus Schistocerca; species Schistocerca cancellata. Next base: position 611,770,800 of record NC_064630.1, on the reverse strand, counting down.
GGCGAGTCGTCACACAGACGTTTCGCGGCAAGGCGAGAACCACGCTGGGTAGTTAAGTAAAACGTGTGTATGTGTCAACATGCCCTGCCTTCAATGGCAGAGACAAGTGGCACCTGGAAATGCCTGGCATATGAGATAGGCATGAGTGCTGTTTGGAATGCAACTTTCACCGGTGTTCGACGACTCCGACTCGGGGCCTGAGCAGCGGCCGCCTCACTTCACGCGTGCAGACTAGCTTCGCTCGCGTCATCGTCGGCGTCTAGGTGAACACGTATTTGGACAGGAATTTCACGGGTGTGGAGTGTGAATGCGGCTGTCGCCAATTCATGTTTGCAGAAGCCGAGCAGAGACCCGCGCGCGGTTTGACGGCTGTCGGGCGTGTGACTTCGCGGGGGACATGGTGAGGTGGTGGGTGCTTGCGCCCGTCTGTTGCGTTATTTTGCAAGCAGCCCTGTAGGCTGTGCCACGCGTTATTCGGACAGTTTACGAGTACTGAGCGTGTTTGCAGGTATGTGTACTGCATTATTTAGGAGCAGTTTGCTATTGTGTACTGAATTAGGAGTTGTTTACGCGTCTATGGGCTGTGCAACATGACCCAGGCACATCTGGGTGGGTGTTTTGTGATAGTGTGATAAATATAATCAATGCCTAAATAAAATGTTCGAAAATAAGTAGAATGCAGTCATTCCTTACTCTCCCCAGCAGCCCAGAGCAGGCTGAGCAGTTTTCCCTAACCATCTTGGTTTATGTCATGAACGGGACGACAGCATCCTCTGCTGGTGGCACTGAGTACTAGACCTCGTGGAGAACATACTGTTTCCCACCATCATGGATAACTGTACTTGGGTCATCAGTTGGTATCACGGTTTCGTCCTCTGACGGCGACGAAATGTACTAAGCCAGTTGGGGTCTGGAGCTCGCGGTGAACCCACTAGGTGGCGCCATCTTAGATTACGGTTCTTGCATCACTACAGCGTCCTCTAGTGGCATCGATATGAACTAAGTCAGTTGGGCTACGGACTCAGTGGCGAATACACTTGGTGGTGGTGCTGCCTCTAATTGTTTAAATAAAAGCTGGTGTATGATTTCGACAGTTGACGATTAGCAAGCAGGGTCTTTTAGTTGGATTATGATTTTGAGAATTTACGAGTTGTTTGGCTATCTGGACGTAAATGTATTGCATTATTTATGAGTGGTTCGCATGTGTGTAGGTTGTACAATGTGCTATTTTTGACAGTTTACAATTAGGAAGAGTACGTGTAGAGCCTAATACATGAGTTATGTGGGAGTAGTTTGCATGTTTGTATGCTGTGGGGCATGTCAGAGCGTGTGTTCTGTGATAGATATACTCAATACCTACATAAATTGTTCCCAAATAAATAAAGTACACTCCTTCCTCTCTCCATCAGCATAGTGGGGGGGGGGGGGGGCCTGAGTCCTTTTACCAGCCACCCATAGGAAGAGGTGGCGGTCTGGCGACTTAGCTTAGTGGTGGTGGTGAGTTTCATTTGCTGCAGTTTTCCTAACTGGTAGCGAAAACGCAAGTGAGCTTTGTTTACTGGCAGAATTCAAACTTGGTGCCGGTTCCTAGGAGGAATGGCGGTCGGGTGGCTGAGGTTAGTACAAATCTCCATTCTTTCCCACAATTATCTTAGGTTGGTAGAGAAAGCGCAAGCGACCTTTCTTTATTGCCAGAATTCAAATTCGCCGCTGGTTCCTAGGAAGAGGTGGCGGTCTGGACCTTGAAAAGTAGTTGAAATTAGATAGTTGAAGACCTTTTCATACCCATATGAAATTGTAAATTGAATTATTTAATATGATTAAAATTGAAATGCAATTAAGTACTCAGGTAATTCATAGGATAGATGCATGATGTGGGTGTTAGCATATTTACAGAAGACTATGGCCAGCGTGTGTATGGAGGTGGTGGCTGAGGGTGTGTGTCGTAAGCGGTCGGACGCCTGTGGCCCAGTTTAGCTGCGCGTGTCCGGTTATAACGTCTGCGCGAGAGAGAGAGAGAGAGAGAGAGAGCAGACGATCTTGTGTCATCATGCGACGTCACGGTAGCGTCCTTTGGTGGTCACGATATGAACTAAGCCACTTGACCTCAGGAGTTCGTGGTCGATACATTGGGTGCAGCCATCTTGAATAACCGTAGATGTGTCATGTTCTGACGTGAGGATGGCACTCTGGTGGCGACGATATCAACTAAGGCATTTGCAGTCCAGACTCAGTGGTGAACGCACATGCTTGAAACTGGTTAAATAATAAAGACAAGTCCATTTTTCCCGCAATTTTCCTAGGTGTGACGCATTATCATGTTGGAATTTGAACTTCCCGCCATTTTTCTGGGGGGAGGGGGGCGTGGCTCTTTCCCGCCAAAATTCAAACTTATCGTAAAACTCCGCCATCTTGAATAGAGGCAAGGCCGCCATCTTGGAAAACGGTACTTTAGGGCAGAACACAGATAGTCCTAATACTCACTCTAATGAATAAAGAATATGGATTGAGATAAAATCGAAGAAAGGCGAAAGTAATGAGAAGCAGCAGAAATGAGAACAGTGAGAAACTTAATATCAGGATTGATGGTCACGAAGTAGAGGAAGTTAAGGGATTCTTTCACCTAGGCAGTGAAATACCGATGACGGACGGATTAAGGAGGACATCAAAAGCAGACTAGCAATGGCAAAAACGCATTCCTGGCTAAGAAAGGTCTACTAGTATGAAACATCGACCTTAATTTGAGGAAGAAATTTCTGAGAATGTGCGTCTGGAGCACATATTGTATGGTAGTGAAACATGGACTCTGCGAAAAGTTGAACAGAAGAGAGGCGGATCATTTGAGATGTGGTGCTACTGACGAATTTTGAAAATTAGGTGGACCAATACAGTAAGGAATGAGGAGGTTCTGCGCAGAATCAGAGAGGAAAGGAACATGCGGACAACACTGATAAGGAGAAGGTACAGGATGATAGTATATCTGTTAAGACGTAAGAGAATGACTTCCATGGTACTAGATTGAGCTGTAGAGGGCAAAAACTTTAGAGAAAGACAGAGATTGGAATACATCCAACAAATAGTTGTGGATGTAAGTTGCAAGTGCTACTCTGAGATGAAGGGATTGTCACAGGAGAGGTATTCGTGGGGGGCAGCATCAAACCAGTCAGAAGACTGATGAAGCAAAAAAAAAATAAATAAATAAATAAATAAATAAATAAATAAATTTTGCTAACCTATTGCCTGTGCCATTTCTGGTCTCACAGGCCTATCGTAGGGTTCCCATTAAATAACTGTTCTTTACTTCTTGTCTCAGCTACTAGTTAAATACTCACGCTCTCGTCGTGTGGTGTGATTTGCTTTTATTTATCAGCTTCAGTAACTCTTCAGAGAGATCATCAGACACTGTGCACACTATTGCACGATTTCGGTGGTATATCTGTGTTTGTAAAACCAATGTTGCTATTCTCTCTCATATTCCATAAGTGTTTTAATTGCCTGGCTTACATCAGAATTGTGTCCTTGCTCTGTTCCTCTGTAGTGCAGGAAATGACTTGATTTTTTCATGATGTTAGGTCTACTAACTTACATTATACTCTGATTGATGTCTTTATAAACGATATGCTAAATGGAAGGTAGGACGGAGTAAGCTTATTGTTTAATGTTCTGACGACATGAAAGTCTTTAAAGATGTCTACAAGGGACGAGGGAAATTAAAACGACTGTTTCACCTTTATTTCGTACCTGATGATTACGAAAAGATTTAACCACTTTCAGTGGTAATAAGAGGCTACATTATTCCCATGACAAGTTTAAGACAAATACTGTGAAATGTCATTGTGCGACAGTTACCAGAAACTTTTGCTTTCTTTCTCTGATATCACTGATGAGAATCAGACATATAATCGTTCAGAAACGGGCCCAACAGGGACATTAAACTGACGCGATAAAAGCTGCAGGTTTGCTATCTGTTAATTTGACAGCTTTCATAAAAGTCATGACATAAGGGAACTGATGCTTTTATTAAACCCGTTAATGTTTATAGAGACATTCCCTGCGCGTTATGGGACGTATTTCAGAAGTATACGAGGATCTTTGATATTCTGAAGAAATTTTTATATCCAGATTCGTAAGAGAGGGCAAAAATCATTTTCAGCTAATTCCATTTTCATTTTGGAATCTATAAAACTGATGGTGCGTTTTCAGATAAGCGTTCTGCGTCTTACTTATAAAGGCAATTTCCGTGGTGTCACGAATCCGAATTCCAATTAAGGCGCATATTCTTTCACTCTAACTAAAAACAGTATAGAGTTTTATAAGAATGACGTCATGAAGTACTTAGTAGTAGATTTCAAATTACGTGTTTTCGATAGCTTCTGAGTATAGTATTTAATGCAGCTACATCATATCGGACAAATATACCTGCCTGAATCTGTTAAATAAACTTATCAAAAGTATCGAACAGCAACATTTTTTATGCTAACAGATGAAAATTGGAATAAGGTCAATACCATTAACAAAGTCAAAAGCACACAATTTTCCTTATCCTGAGACTCAGTACTCCTGGACAGAACAAATAAGAAAACAAAAGGAAAATGGTGGCCATGTATTGCGGTCAACGAGATTACGTCACTTTAACATGGGCATACAAACAGCTGCAGTTGTATCGGCATCACTTGGCAGTTACTGAGGGGAACTCAATGAGTAAGTCGTACACTTCAATCCACGTGATGCGATAGGGTATTTCTTAGCCTTTGTTTAACAGTCATCTACCAATGGCAGAATCTGGATACGGCATGGACGTGCACGTGATCAGCGCATTGGGCTCTCAGCCGTTGTCATTTCTCCAGTTATCGGAGTCACTACTTCCGTTCTAGAGTCCCCTAAAAACTATAGAGTCTATGTCACTAAGGAGAAATTCCTGTTAAAACCGAAAAAGAAATCTGAGATCTTTGCGTAATAATCACAGACGCTGAGCCCTCGGCTAAGGACGCAGACAGACATCTATGGCTGTTACTTCCTCTACTCGTCTGTCTGAGATATGCTTCGCTTTTAAATTTATGTCTTTGATGAAAATCGATCTATATCGTCTGTAAAATTTAGGATTGTTTATGTTCTAAATTATGTGTCACTGATAATAATTTTGTTGAAGTTATCAATACATTTCTTATTCGTAAGTTCCACGTGTTAGTTTCTCTCTCTCTCTCTCTCTCTCTCTCTCTTTCTCTCTCTCTCTGTGTGTGTGTGTGTGTGATGATGTTTGGTTTGTGGGGCGCTCAACTGCGTGGTTATCAGCGCCCGTACAATTTCCCAACCTTTGCTCAGTCCAATTTTGCCACTTTCCTGGGTGATGATAAAATGATGAGGACAACACAAACACCCAGTCACGTGTGTGTGTGTGTGTGTCTGTGTGTGTGTGTCAGAGAGAGAGAGAGAGAGAGAGAGAGAGAGCGCACGCATGTATTATGTAAGCAAAAATTTTAATACAATCCGAAGTTACATAAACACTCATATCTGCCAAACTGCTGGGTTAATGTGTTTGTTTACACTTTTCTCATTTGTTTGAAGACATGATTTATTGATAGCGAAAAATAGACTTGCTTGTGATTACGTCATTTTTAGTAGTAGATTCGTGAATATGACAGCCATAACCCATTCATACATTACAGTAATACATAGAGAAATCCATTGGTGACAGTTTAACAACTGATAGCAGCTATCACTTGAAAGTGAGCCACGACCGTAACCAGTAGCGACAAATAAAATACATAAACAGCTCTGGTGGATTACTACTACAGTATACGCATTTCATACACTTTTTTGAGGCTGCAGAACAGCATACACATGAAGTATTAAACTCAGTACTTTCCATCGTAGTAGATCGGAGCAACTTTTACACACTCAACAGTGATTATGCGTTTGAGTGGAGGACTTCTTGAGATGAATGTACTGTTACTCTTACCTTATCCATTTCTTGTGGGCCTATTTAACAGATTTAAGATGGAGTTAGGTTGGTTGGTTTGTGGGAGTACAGGGACCAGACTTTTACGGTCATCGGTCCCTTGTTCCAAGACTTAAAAACACCCACACAGAGTGAAAACGAATAATGGAGACAACAGGCGACACAGGACAAGACAGACTCAGACAAAACGAATTAAAATCACATAGAGTGTGACAGTGGTTGGCCGGCCATAGAGACAAAAAAGGAAAAGCCAACCACCGAAAGAAAAAACACAATAAAAACTCAGACTAAAATCGTAGGCCATAGGCCAGAATCAACACAAAAAGACAATCAGTTACATTAAGCGATAAAAGCCCCCTGCCCGAATAAAACGCAAAACTAGGTCCGCCATGGCAGAGTCATCTGTTAAAAGGGCAAGGAGCGTATCAGGCAGCGCTAACGTCTGCCTGAGCACAGCTAAAAGGAGACACTCCAACAAAATGTGGACCACAGACAAAACGGAGACGCAGCAACACAGAGGGGGGTCCTCTCGGTGCAATAAGTGGCCGTGCGTCAGCCGAGTGTGACCAATGCACAGCCGGCAGAGGACAACAGACTCCTTGCGAGAGACCTGCATGGATGACTGCCACACAGTCGTCGTCTCCTTGACAGCACAGAGTTTGTTAGGGGTGGTCAGACCGCGCCATTCAGCGTCCCATAGCGCGAAAACTTTGCGTCGTAAAACTGCTCGCAAATCAGTCTCTGGGAGGCCAATGTCCAGGGCTGGTTCACTGATGGTCTGTTTGGCCAGGCGGTCAACATTTTCATTGCCGGGTATCCCAACATGGTCTGGGGTCCACATAAACACCACAGATCGGCCGCAACGGGCAAGAGTATGCAGGGAAATGGCTCTGAGCGCTATGGGACTTAACATCGGAGGTCATCAGTCCCCTAGAACTTAGAACTACTTAAACCTAACTAACCTAAGGACGTCACACACATCCATTCCCGAGGCAGGATTCGAACCTGCGACCGTAGCAGTCGCGCCGTTCCAAACTGTATCGCCTAGAACCGCTCGGCCACACCAGCCGGCAGTATGCAGGGACTCCTGGATAGCCATCACCAGACGGGAACGAGGAAAACACTGGTCGATAGCTCGTAAACCGCTCGGGGAGTCGCTACAGATAACAAAGGACTCACCTGAGCAGGAGCGGATATACTCTAGGGCACGAAAGATGGCGACCATCTCAGCAGTGAAAATGCTGCAGCCAGCCAGCAAGGATCGTTGTTCGTAATGGTCCCCTAGACTTAGAGCATAACCGACCCGACCAGGAACCACCGAACCGTCAGTGTATACAATGCCAGAGCCTCGATACGTGGCGAGGATGGAATAAAAGCGGCGGCGGAAGGCCCCTGGAGGGACTGAGTCCTTTGGGCCCTGTGCCAATTCGAACCGAAGGCAAGGACGAGGCACACATCACAGGGGTGTACACAAAGGGACCCGGAAAGGAGGTGAAAGAGGGAATACCCCAAGCCCGGAGAGTAGCTCTTTGATGCGGACCGCGATCGTACAGCAGACCGGCGCCAACGTTCTGTCAAATGGACGACCGATTGTGGGAACAGAAGACGATAATTTGGGTGCCCGGGCAAGCTAATAACATGGGCAGCATAAGCGGCTAGTAAACTTTGGCGCCATAACTGCAGTGGAGGGACACCTGCCTCCACAAGTAAGCTGTTCACTGGGCTGGTCCGGAAAGCACCAGTGGCAAGGCATATCCCGCTGTGAAGGATTGGGTCCAGCACCCGTAACGCCGAAAGGGATGTTGAACCATAAGCCAGGCTCCCATAATCCAGACGAGACTGGATTAACGCCTGGTAGAGCCGTAAGAGGGTAGATCGGTCGGCGTGGCTCAAGCATCGCAGAGCATTTAGATGCCGCCAACACATCTGTTTTAGCTGCCGAATATGAGGCAGCCAAGTCAACCGGGCATCAAAAACCACACCCAAAAACCTATGTGACTCCACCACAGCAAGAAGTTCGCTGTCAAGGTAAAGGCGCGTCTCCGGGTGAACATTGCGTCACCGACAGAAACGCATAACGCAGGTCTTGGCAGCCGAAAACTGGAAGCCATGCGCTACAGCCCAAGACTGCGCCTTGCGGATAGCGCCCTGCAGCTGACGCTCGGCAGCGGCAATGCCAATGGAGCTATAGTAGAGGCAGAAGTCGTCAGCGGAGACAGACGTTCCCACCGCCGCAGCGAGCCCGTTAATTGCAATTAAAAACAGGCAGACACTTAGGACTGAACCCTGTGGCACCCCGTTCTCCTGAACTTGGGAGGAACTATGGGAGGCCGCGACCTGCACGCGGAAGGTACGATGCGACAGAAAATTGCGTATGAAAATCGGCGACACATAGCGAAGACCCCAATCATGAAGTGTAGAGATGATGTGATGGCGCCACGTCGTATCGTACGCCTTCCGCATGTCAAAGAAGACAGTGATGAGGTGCTGACGGCGGGCAAAGGCCGTACGGATGGCGGACTCCAGGCTCACCAGATTGTCGGCGGCAGAGCGGCCTTTACGGAACCCACCCTGAGACGGAGCCAGAAGGCCCCAAAACTCGAGTACCCAACTCAACCGCCAGCTCACCATGCGTTCGAGCAACTTGCAAAGAACGTTGTTGAGGCTAATCGGACGGTAGCTGTCCGCCTCCAATGGGTTCTTGCCAGGTTTCAAAACGGGGATAACAATATTTTCCCGCCATTGCGACGGAAACTCACCCTCGACCCAAATACGGTTGTAAAGGTCGAGGAGGCGTCGCTGGCAGTCCACTGAGAGGTGTTTCAGCATCTGACAGTGGTTGCGAACTGGCCCAGGAGCTGTATCAGGGCAAGTGGCTAGGGCACTGTGGAATTCCCACTCAGTGAATGGGACATTGTAGGATTCGGGATGGCGCGTGTGAAAGGAAAGGCTCTGATGTTCCAACCACTCTTTAATGGAGCGGAAAGCCACAGATGCGAAACTCAGAGAAAAATGCTCTGCTAAGCGGTTGGCAATTATGTCGGAGTCAGTACAAATTGCCCCGTTTAGTGACACCGCAGGGACGCTGACAGGGGTCCGATAGCCATAGAGGCGTCTAATTTTGGCCCAGACCTGCGATGGAGAGACATGGAGGCCAATGGTGGAAACATACCGCTCCCAGCACTCCTGCTTGCGTTGGCGGATAAGGCGACGGGCCTGCGAACGCAGCCATTTGAAGGCGATGAGGTGTTCTATGGAGGGATGTCGCTTGTGACGCTGGAGCGCCCGCCGACGATCTTTAATCGCTTCAGCGATCTCAGGCGACCACCAAGGCACAGTCCTCCGCTGAGGGGACCCAGAAGATTGGGGAATGGCAGATTCTGCGGCAGTAACGATGCCAGTGGTGACGAGTGAACCACCGTATCAATTCCGTCATTAGAAAGAGGCTCAGTAGCGGCAATGGAGGAGAACAAGTCCCAGTCAGCTTTATTCATAGCCCATCTACTAGGGCGCCCAGTAGAGTCACGCTGTGGCAGTGACAGAAAGATCGGATAGTGGTTACCACACAGGTCGTCATGCACATTCCATTGGACAGAAGGTAAGAGACTAGGGCTGCGGATCGAAAGGTCGATGGCAGAGTACGTGCTGTGTGCCACACTGAAATGTGTGAAGGCACCATCATTTCAAATGGAAAGATCGAGCTGTGCCAATACATGCTCAATGGTGGCGCCTCGACCTGTTGCCACTGACCCACGCCACAGAGGGTTATGGGAGTTGAAGTCGCCCAGTAACAAGAAAGATGGCGGCAATTGGGCTATCAGCGCAGCCAGGACATGCTGCGCGACTTCAACATCCAGTGGAAGGTAAAGACTGCAGAGGGTAACAGCCTGTGTCGTCCACACCCAAACAGCAACAGCCTCTAAAGGTGTTTGTAGAGGGACAGACTCGCTGTGAAGAGAGTGAAGGACATAGGTGCAGACGCCACCAGACAACCTTTCATAAGCTGCCAGGTTCTTATAATAACCCCAATAGCCACGGAGGGCACGGGTTCACAATGCTGGAAACCAAGTTTCCTGAAGAGCAATGCAGGGAAAAGGGTGAAGGCTGATAAGTTGTTGGAGCTCAGCTAGATGGTGGAAGAAACCGCTGCAGTTCCAGTGGAGGATGATAGTGTCCATGGCTGAGAAAGGCGTGAAGGGACTGGGGAGGCAGATTACGCCTCCTGGGCCCCTGCTGCACCGAGTCAGTACCTGTGCAACACCTATCCATTGCGTCTGAGGGACTGGCGAGATCCAAGTCCTCAGTGGATGCCAGATTCTCCACCTCATCCTCAGATGCAGAGTTGGAAGGTTGCGGTGGGACAGGTTGGGAGGGCCTGACTGGGTCAGTCTCAGGGATGAACGTCAACCGTGAGGCCCTACGACCAGCGACCGGTGGTTGCTTCAGAAATTTGCGAGTGTCTGCTTTGGCACTGGCACAGCCTGTGATGGGAGGGCCCCAAGGGACCCTTCCTGGCGAGAATAGCCGAAGAAGTATCACGCTTCTCCAGCTGGGAAAGGGGAACTAATGTCCCCGATGGTTGGGGTGGTATTGCTCCTGAAGTAGATGGAGCAGGAGCAACAGAGAGTGAAGTGCCTCCACAACCAAGGGGGCCGCTGAATTCTGACATAGCTGAGAGGCAACTGTACGTGACGACACAGGAGAGGATCGGACCGGTGTTGCAGCAGTGGCATAATTTGATAGCATTGGCACAGGATGTAGCCACTCATATTTCCACCTAGACTCGGGGTTGATCAGGCCTTCCAGGGCCTTATATTCCATTATCTTCCTTTCTTTTTGGAATATCCTACAGTCCGGTGAGCAGGGGGAATGGTGTTCTCCGCAGTTAACACAGATAGGAGGCGGGGCACATGGAGTATTGGGATGCCGGAAGTACAGCGGGATGACATGTGACCGAACTTCCAGCATTTAAAACACCGCATCGGGGGAGGGATATATGGCTTCACATTACAATGGTAAACCATCACCTTAACCTTTTTGGGTAAGACATCACCCTCGAAGGCCAATATGAAGGCACCAGTGGCTACCTGATTATACCTCGGACCCCGATGGACGCGCCGGACGAAGTGAACACCTCATCATCCTAGGTTGGCGCATAGTTCATCGGCAGACCGCAGAAGAAGATCCCTGTGGAAGATAATTGTGGTGTCACCGCCAGACACCACACTTGCTAGGTGGTAGCCTTTAAATCGGCCGCGGTCTGTTAGTATACGTCGGACCCGCGTGTCGCCACTATCAGTGATTGCAGACCGAGCGCCGCCACACGGCAGGTCTAGAGAGACTTCCTAGCACTCGCCCCAGTTGTACAGCCGACTTTGCTAGCGATGGTTCACTGACAAAATACGCTCTCATTTGCCGAGACGATAGTTAGCATAGCCTTCAGCTACGTCATTTGCTACGACCTAGCAAGGCGCCATTATCATTTACTATTGATATTGTAAATAATGTACAGACATGAGCTACATTCAACATTAATGGATTAAAGTTCAGTATTCTACCAGTTACCTCCTTTTTTCTGAAGTCTAAATTCCTTGTCCTGTTCCAGACATCACGCCAGCCTGCGTGAACTTAAACGCGTGCCTTTCGGCTTCCTCTAAATTTAGTGGATTGGTCTGCTGCCAATCCACAACAATAATACCCTGGACCATGTTGAGACTCTTATGGGGCATGATGCTAACTGAAACATCCCCCAACTTGTCACAAGCGAGCAACCTCCGTGATTGGGCAGAGGATGCTGTTTTGATGAGAACTGACCCAGAGCGCATTTTGGACAAGCCCTCCACCTCACTGAACTTGTCCTCTATATGCTCCACAAAAAACTGGGGTTTGGTCGACATAAATGAGTCACTATCAACTCGCGTACAGACTAGGTACCTGGATGAATAATCTGCACCGCCTTCTTTAGCCATACGTTCCTCCCATGGAGTGGCCAGGGAGGGAAATGATCTCGGATCAAATTTCTTCCCGTTGAGGTTAGACCTCGATCGCTTAGAGACTGCTGGTGGAGGCCCACCAGTGAGAGATGATGTACCACGCCTCATTGCGGGTCATCCGCCCTGATGTCACCCACTCCAACCAGGGGCTCTCCCCGTGGGCGCCACGCAGCCACAGCAAAGACTACCTGGTAGGATGGCCTTTGCTGTGAGTCCTGATGCCCCAGAAGGATAGGCATCTACTCCTCGGCATACATGGGGAGGTAGCAGCTCAGGCATCAGCAGTGGGATCCCTGTGTAGTCAGGGGACTACCACCAAGAGGGTACATGACGACCTCACCACAACGGACTGGCTACCGTGCTGGTTGTTGGGTGTCGAATATCCATTAATAAAGGGAGCAAAGATGGAAGTGCACAATGGAGGGAATGTAGGCTACCCGGAACACACTGCAGCCAATGTGGCCGGAAGCTCAGTGTAAGTCCATGACAATATCGAATATGCCAGATCTTAGGGCAAGATGGATATAGAATACACCATGTAAGGTGTCCTTCCTCAAATTGTACGCACTAACGGAAAAATTTTGAAATGGAGTGGTCAAACTCCTTAGGGGACCATCACATTAGAGGCTGAAACATTTGAGACTGCTTTTAGTCGCCTCTTATGACATGCAGGAATACCGCAGGCCTATTATTACCCCAAACCCGCAGGGGGCTGAGATGGAGCTAAATTTTCGCTATGTTCACTGCCTGTATTTCTGTTTGTGTTTGTACTAGGGAACTGGCATTGGTTTGTAATTACTAAATATGTAGGGGTTTGGATGTACGATCTACTTTCATCTCTCCCTTTCTTTGTGGATCTCCTCCTCGCTCCTTTCTGTGTTCATTTCCTCCCCCCGCCTTGTCCATCTCCTTTTTTCTCATTGAGATCTGTTTTTTGGTGTTCCACAGGAAACTTGATTGGGACCTGATGGGTCTTAAAAGGAATGGGTACATCAGTGAGATCGTTGATGTATGGTGTATGAGAGAGACCTCACCAAGTGCTGGATCTGTTAGGATAGTAGCTTCAACGACAGAATTTCGTGTGGTTCTGCTCTGCAAACAAGTAGGATTACAAAGTTTCAGACGATTCAGGTTCCGTAGTAGCAGACTATTATAACAGTAAGCCGTTAATCCGTCATTACAGGTTCCCTGTTTTCTGTTAAAACCGACCGCTATGAATAAAACGAGACATCACAGTTTTGTGTACATTTATTCCGTTTAAAGTTGTATACAAGGAGAAAGAATACATATAGGAGAAATAATCTGTCTAATGGTTTAAATGCCCTGATATGAAAGTTATAATTGATTGAGATTGGTTGCTTTGTTGCTTTAAAATGGCGGGAAAGGGACCAAACTGCTTGCTCATCGGTCCCTTGTTCTGAGTAAAACAATTCCACGAGAAAAATAATAAAACGAACGAGACGTACTGCACAGTACCGATTGGTTGGTTCGTTGGTTTCAAGAGGGAGGAAGGGACAAAACTGCTGGGCCATCGGTCCTTGTTTCAACGAAAACAATTCCACAATGATGAGAATAAAAAATGGCTCTGAGCACTATGGGACTTAACATCTGAGGTCATCACTCCACTAGAACTTAGAACTACTTAAACCTAACTAACCTAAGGGCTTCACACACATCCATGCCCGAGGCAGGATTCAAACCTGCGACCGTAGCGGTCGCGCGGTTCCAGACTGAAGCGCTTAGAACCGCACGGCCACACCGGCCATATGAGAGTAAAACAAACGAGACTTAAAACACAAAACTAGGAGAAATAAAAAAACCACAAGGACGACAGAAGAGCAACAAACACTACAATGGACAAAATAGGGTAAGAAAACCACAGAAAGACTCAAGAAACTGCCCTGACGTGGAGCCAGTAGGCCACGAGACTCCAGGACACAACACAACAGCCTGCTCACCACACGTTATAGCAGCTTACAAAGAACGTTGGTCAGGCTGATGGGCCGTTAGCTATCCACATTAAGCGGGTTTTTACCGGGTTTGAGCACAGGAATGATGCTGCTCTCCCGCCATTGCGATGGAAAGACGCCATCGCACCAGGTCCGGTTGAAGATGACGAGGGGATGTCGCTTTTCGTCGGATGAGTGATGTTTAGTCATCTGACTTTGGATCAGATCTGGCCCAGGAGCTGCGTCGGGGCAATGTGCAAGGGTGCTGAGGAGCACCCACTCTGTAAATGGGCGTTACAGTGTTTATTGTGGCGTGTAGTGATCGAGAGGACTTCCCTTCCAGCCACCGTTAGAGGGTGCAAAACGCTGGGGTGAGAGGGAGGGGGTAATTCTCCGAGGCAGAGGCTCGAGCATAGCGCTCAGCTAAATGCTCGGGAATCGCGTTTGCATCAGGAGATAACACGCCATTGACGTTAGCGAAACGGACACCTGTTGGGGTCTGGTACCCAAAAAGACCTCTGATCTTCGTCCAGACTTGGGAAGGTGACGCATGGCAGCCAATGGTTGTGACGTATCTCTCCCAACGCTCCTATTTCCCTCTTTTTATGAGCTGCCGAAAAGATTTTAGGTGCTCTAGGGAACGTTGCCGCTTATGTTGCTGTAGAGCCTGCCTACGCTCTTTAATGGCCCCAGCAATTTTTGGCGACCACCAACGTACTGTCTTTCACTGGGGGCACCCTAAGGAACAAGGCATCTCGATTTCCGCCGCAGAAACGATCTTCCTGGTGACTCGCGCAACCATCACATCGCCTTTACCGCGTGGGGGAGATTCAACGGTGACAGCAGAAGTGAAAGCTTCCCAGTCTGCTTGTTTAAAACCCATCTAGATAGGCTTCAGTGGGCATGACGCCGGGGGACTGACAGGAAGATGGGGAAGTGGTCACTATCACTACCACACAATTCAATGTGGGCTCTCCAGTGGACAAATGGGAGTAGTTCCAGGCTGCAAAGTGATAAAACAATGGCTAAGTAAGTACTATGAACCACACTGAAATGTGTGACGGCCCCAGTATTCAGGAGGCAGAGGTTGAGGTGAGACAGTAAATTTTCGACATCTGTACCTCGGTCAGTAAGCATGGTGCCACCTCACAAGGGGTTATGGCACTTGAAGTCTCCCAACTATAGGAAAGGTTTAGGGAGTTGATGAATGAGTGCAACCAATACGTTCAATGGTACTGCACAATCTAGAGGAAGATATACGTTGCAGATGGTTATTTCGTGTGTCATCCTTATCCTGACAGCCACAGCTGCAATAGGAGTTTGAAGGGGCACAGGTTCACTACATACCGAGTTCAGGACAGAGACGCAAACCCAACCTAACACTCCCCTATAGCCACAAAGGGCAGGGTTCCGCATTGCCGGAAACCAGGTTTCCTGGAGGACAATGCAGAAAGCAGGTATAAAGTTTAAAAGTTGTCGTAGCTCAGCCAGGAGAAAACCACCACAGTTCCACTGGAGGATGATGTCGTCGTGAGGCTGGGAAGTCATGAATCCAGAACGGAAGCAGTTTATGCTTCAGGGTCACCTGCTGCCACCGACTTATTTCCTGAGCAGTCTGTATCCATTGTTTCTGAGGGTCCGGCGAGATTGGTTGGTTTGAAGGAGGAGGAGGGTAAGAGGCCAAACTGCTAGGTCAACGGTCCCTTATTTCAATTAAAACAATTCCACAAGAGTAAAAATACAACAAACGATACTGACTACACAACCAAGAGCGACGCAAGAAACAGGGAGAAGAGATTAAAACAAGAAAACAGATTACCATAGCTGGCTGACCACGAGAATAAAAAGAAGAAGCCAGCCACTCTGCAACACGTTAAAACCTCCAGCGTAAAAGCTCTAGGTGGGAGTACACAAAGGGACACAGGACAAGCACTAAAACTTATAATGAAGGATAAAACACCCTCCCCCTACTTGCATAAAACGTTAAACTAAATCAGCTGATAAGGCGATGTCTGCTTAAATTAGCTGTAACGAGTCCAATAAACGAAGATTGTGCCGTAGGGCAGCCACAGGAAGGACAGCTTAACAGTATAGGCGCCAGTGTATACTGGGCGCAGAAAAGACACTGGGGGCTTTCTTCACGGTGCAGGAGATAGCAGTGTGTCAACCAAGTGTGGCCAATGCAGAGCTGGCAGAGAACAACAGACTCCCAGCGAGAGGCTGGCATAGAGTACTTGCACACATTCGTAGTCCCATAAATGGCACGCAGTTTGTTGTGCACACAAAGGTTATGTCATTCCGTCTCCGAAAGCTGAGATGCCTTGCAGCACAATACTGATCACAGGTCAGTTTCAGAGATGCCAATCTCCAGAGTTTCCTCGTAGCCTGTTTAGCAAGCCTGTCAGCATGTTCATTGCCTTGGATTCCGATGTGTCCTGGGGTCCACAAAAACAGCACTGAACGACTGGACCATTCCAGGGTTGGTTGGTAGATTGACTTGTGGGATTGAAGGGACCAGACTACAAGGGCCATAGGTCCTGGTTTCCACGATCATGAAACACCCACAGAGAATAAAATCAAACAACGAAGATGCCAAGGGACGACACAGAACAAGAAAGACAAAAACCAGAATAGAGGAAATAAAGGACACAGAGTGTTACAGTGGTTGGCCGACCACAGAAACAAAAAAAGGAAAAGCCAACCACTAAGATACACACTAAAAACCCCAATCTAAAACCGTAGGCCAAAGGCCAGACTCAGCATAGAAAAGACAGGTAAACCTTCAGATCGAGCGATAAAACCCCCTGCACGAAAAAAACTCAAAACTAAGCCTGCCATTGCAGCGTCATCTGTTAAAAGTGCAGGGACTGTATCAGGCAGAGCAAACGTCTGCCTGAGAGCAGTTAAAAGCGGATAGGCCAACAATATGTGGACCACTGTCAATGCAGATCCACAGTGACAAAGAGATGGGTTCTCGTGGCGCAATAAATGACTATGTGTCAGCCAGGTGCTGCCAGTGTGTAGCCAGCAGAGAACAATGGAGTCCTTGGGAGGGGCCCGCAAGGAGGAGCGCCACACACCGGTAGCTTCCTTGATGGTCCAAAGTTGGTAGGGTGAAGGCAGGGTGCACCCTTCATCATCCCAGGTGCCAAGGACCTTCTGCCACAAAACTGGCTGGATATCAGACTCCAAAAGCCTGGTGCACTGATAGTCTGTTTGACCAGCGTGTCAACACACATTACCCGGGACACCAACA
The DNA here is from genome assembly GCF_023864275.1 of Schistocerca cancellata. Taxonomy (NCBI): domain Eukaryota; kingdom Metazoa; phylum Arthropoda; class Insecta; order Orthoptera; family Acrididae; genus Schistocerca; species Schistocerca cancellata. Next base: position 611,753,643 of record NC_064630.1, on the reverse strand, counting down.
TGACCCCAGGTCCACACAAAGCAGACGTAGTGGATGCAGTGGGCAAGAGCATGGAGGGAGTCCTAGATAGCCATCACCAGACGAGAGCGAGGAAAATACTAGTCGATAGCTCGTAAACCGCCCAAGGAGTCACTACAGATAACAAAGGACGCACCTGAGCAGGAGCGGATATACACTGGGGCATGAGAGATGGCTAAAAGCTCTGCAGTGAAAACACTGCAGCCAGCGGCAATGAGCGTTACTCACAATAATCCCCTGGGTTAATAGCTAACCAAATCGACCAGCAACCATCGAACCGTCGGTATACGCGATGTCGGAGCCGTGAAACGCGGCCTGGATGGAAAGTGGCAGTGGAGAGCCTCAGGAGGGACTGAGTCCTTTGGGCCTTGTGCCAAATCCAGCTGAAGGCATGGGCGGGGCACACACTACAGGGGTATACAGACATGGGCCCAGAAAAGAGGTGTGAGAAGGAAAACCTCAAGCCCATAGAGAAGACCCTGGATGTGAACCATGATTGTACACTCAGACCGAGGCCGCCATTCTGCAAGATGGACGACCGATTTGTGGACAGTTAATGGTAATTTTGATGGCTGGGCAAGCTACAAACATGTGTAGCATAAGCAACCATTATTCGTTGGCGCCCAATCCACAATGGAGGGACACCAGCCACCACAAGTATGTCGTTTACAGATCCTGTGGGGAAAGCTCCAGTGGCGAGTCAGATCCTGCAATGAAGTATGGGGTCAAGCAACCACAATGCGGAAGGCGATGCCTGACCGAAAGTCAGGCTCCCATAATCGAGACAGAACTGAATGAATGCCTGATACATTCGTAGAAGGGTAGATCGAACGGCACCCCTGCTGGTGTGACTCAAACAACAAAGAGCATTAAGATGGCTCTAGCACGTTTGTTTAAGCTGCTGAATATGTAGGAGCCAAAACCGATGCAGCTCCACCACAGCATGAGGTTCGCCACCAAGATAAAGCCATGGCTTACCTGCCATTCAGCTACTGAAATTCCAAAGGAGCCATAGTAAAGGCAAAAGTCATCAGCATACAAATAAGCTAATATGGACGTTAACACAGCTGCATCTAGCCCACTGATAGCAACTAAAAAGAGGCAGACACTCAAGACAGAGGCTTGCAAAACCCCATTCTCCTGCACCCGGGAGGAACTACGGAAGGGACCACCTTGCACGTGGAAGGAACGAAGCGACAGAAAATTTTGAATGAAACACCGCGCCCATGAAGCGTGGTGAGGATGTGATGCCGCCATGTAGTATTGTATGCCTTCTACATATAAAAAAAAAACGGAAACCAGATGCTGATTGGGGTGAAATGCCACACGGATTTCAGACTCCAGGCAGACCATATTATCCATGCCAGAGCAGCCCTTACAGAACCCACTCAGAAGGTCCCAACACTCAAGTAGCCAACTCAACCTCTGGCTTACCATGTGTTCGAGCAACTTCCACACAACGTTGGTGAGGCTAATAGGGTAGTAGCTGCCCACCTCCAATGGGTTCTTGCCAAGTTTCAACACAGATATGATGATCCTCTCCTTTCATTGTGATGGCAACTCACCCTCAACCCAGATACAGTTGAAAACGTCCACAGAGAGCTGTTTGAGCGTCTGATAGTGGATGCAATCCAGCCCGGGAGCCATATCAGGGAGGGTGCCTGGAGAACTTTGGAATTCCCACTCACTGAATGGAGCATTGTACAACTCGAAGTGGTGCACATGGATGAAAGGCTTCAACATTCCAACCACTCTTTCAGGGAGTGGAAGACCAGTGTGTAAATCGTTGAAGCGGAACTCTGAGCATAATGCTCTGCTAAGAGTTCTGCAATCATGGCCAATTCAGTACAGACTGCTCCATTCAGGGAAATCCCAGTTTTGCTGAATGGGGTCTGATAGTCATAGAGGCGCCTAATCGTGGCCCAAACCTGTGATGGGGAGGTACAGATGTCAGTGGTGAAGACATACCTTTCGCAACACTCCTGCTTCCATCGGCGAATAAGGCGTCTTGCTCAGGCATGGAGCCACTTGAAGCTAAGGAGTGTTCCAGTGATGGGCGCTGCTTATGACATTGGAGGGCCCATATGCGATCTCTAATTGCCTCAGCCATCTCCAGTGACCACCAAGGCACAGTCCTCTACTGAGAGGACCCGGAAGAACAGGAAATTGCAGATTCCGCTGCAGAAACGATGCTGGTGATTATCATTTGAATCAACATATCAATGGCGTCGTGAGAAAGAGGCTCAGTAGTGGCAATGGAGGCGAACGAGTCCCAGTCAGCTTTATTCAAATCCCTGTGGCAGTGACAGAAAGATCAGAAAGTGGTCCCTACCGCACAAGTCGTGATGCACACTCTGTTGGAGAAATGGTAGAAGGCCATGGCTGCAGACCAAAAGGTCGATGGGTGAGTACGTGCCATAAAGCACACTGAAATGTGTGGAGGCACCATTATTTAAGAGAGAAATGTCGAGCTGCGCCAACATGTGCTCAACAACAGTGCCTCAGCCTGTTGCCCTCAATCCACCCCACAAAGGGTTAAGGGCGTTATAGTTGCTCAGTAACAGAAAAGCTGGCGGCAGTTGGGCGATCAGCGCAGCCAAGACATGCTGTGGAACGTCACCATTCTGTGGAAGATAGATACTGTAGACAGTAACAGCCTGCAGCGTCCTCGCCCTAACAGCGACAGACCCTAAAGGTGTTTGAAGAGGGACACACTCGCTGTAAAGATAGTTAAGGACATAGATGCAGACTCCACCAGAGATCCTTTCATAAGCTTCCCGATTCTTATAATAACCCCAATAGCACTGGAGGGCTGGGGTTTGCATCGCCGGAAATCCTGTTTCCTGGAGAGCAATGCAGAAGAAAGGGTGAAGGCTGATAAGTCGTCAGAGCTCCGCAAGGTGGTGGGAAAAACCGCTGCAATTCCACTGGAGAATGACATTGTCTGTGGCCAAACAAGGTTTGAATAGGACCATGGAGGCAGACTAGGCCGCTAGGTCATCTACCACCACCGAAGGAGAGCCAGAATCGAGATCCATTGCGTCTGAGGTAGGGTCGAGATCGAGGTCGTCGGCAGACGCCAATATCTGCAAATCGTCCTTAGACGCAGAGCTGGTAGTAACAGGTGGCACAGAGGCAAGCTGAACCTCTTCCTTCTTACCCAGCTTTTTCTTCTTCTTATTCTCCTCCTCCCACTGCTCCTTAGGAGCTACCTGGGAGGGAGTCGCAGAAGAAGGGTAAGGGACAGACGAAGAGCAGGAAGCTCCTTGAGCCACTGACTGATTTCCACACGAGAGAAGCCAGAGGAGGTCAGTATACCTCCGGCTGGGGGAGGGGGGCAGACATCTGCGTCAATTTGGGTGGTTGGTTTCCCAATGGAGGTTCCTTGGGAGCACCAGAAGAAGCAGTGTACCCATCATGGACACAGGGGAACAGGCAGGGCAGCCCTGAGGGCCCACTGGAGGTTTAACAAATGCAGGGACTGCAGTCGCCAGAGGGGGCAACGAAGTCGCACTCACAACATAGGATGCAGTCATTGGAACAGGATGAAGTTTTTCGTATTTCCTCTTTGCACCTTGATAGGTGAGCCTGTCTAGGGTTTTTATTTCCATTATTTGCCGCTCCTTATGGAGAACAGGGCAGTCAGACGAACAGAGGCAGTAGTGCTGCCCACTAGTGGGAGGAGGCACACATAGAGCAACTGGGTGCAGAGGACGACCGCAATCCATGCGTGTGGCACTGGAGTTACAGCGAGATGACATGTGGCCAAACCTCCAGCACTTGAAGCACCGCATGGGATGAGGGACGTATGGCTTCACGTCACAACAGTAAACCATCACCTTCACCTTTTCAGGTGAAGAGTCACCTTCTAAAGCCAACATGAAGGCACTGGTAGCAACCCTGATGTCTTGGGGTCCCCTATGCATGTGCCAGGTGTGGACATCCCATCACTCTAAGTTGGCGCGTAGCTCCTCAATCGACTGCGCGATGAAAATAATATCCCAGACCATGTTACGGCTTTTATGGGGCTTAATCGAGACAGGGATGTCGCCCAGCTTGTCACAGGCGAGCAACGCCCACGACTGGGCATTTTGCACAACACCGCCACTTCCCCAAACCTATCTTCAAGATTGTCGACAAAAAACTAGGGCTTCATTGCCTAAAAGGTCGCTTCATCAGTCCTGCTGGAAATGAGGTACTGAGACGAATACGGCTCGTGAGACAAGGTCGCCCTATGGTCCTCCCAAGGTGTGGCCAGGGAGGGAAACGATCGGGAATCATAAGTCACAGCATCAAATTTATTCCTTATGCACTTTGAGACAGCTGGGGCTGAGTGATCACCAGCTTGATTCAGTTTAACCAGTTTCATTGAGCATCATCCGCTCTGATGCCACCCACTCCGACCAGGGGCGCCACGCAGCCTCAGCGAGGGCCACCTGGCAGGATGGCCATTGCTGGGAGTCATGGTGCCCCAGAAAGGATGGGCATCTACTCCTTGGCATACACTGGGAGGTTCAGCTCTGGAATCAGCCGTGCACTCCCTGTGTTGTCAGGGGGTACCACCAAGAGGGTACATGACAACCCCACCATGAGGGAGTGGCTACCACGCTGGATTTCGGGTGCCAAAATGGTCCAGAATTGTCGTGGGCGCGAAAGATGGGATGGTTGGTTGGTTGGTTCGTTTGATTTTTAAAAGGACCGAAATGAGCGGTCATCGGTCCCTTGTTCCATTGAACCAAGTCCATGGGATAAAACGGAAAAAAAACAGAACACACCACAGGAATTCTAGATTGACGAAAAAAACACGAGGCTGAACACACTATGAACAACAGAGGACAAGAAAAGCACAGACATACAAGAAACAGGCAGAAGAGCTTAAAACAGTACAGCAAACGTCCTGGGCTGGCTGATCACTAGGATAAGAAAGGATGAGCTAGCCACTCTGCAACACATTAAAATTTCTAACCGAAAAGTACTAGGATAGAAAGCACAGGGAGACAGAGGACAGGAACTAAAACTTAAACTGAAAAATAAAAACGGGCGTCATGTAGGAAACGTAAAACCAAATTAGCCGTGGAGGCATCGTCTCCTAAAATCGAAGGAAGGGAGTCAGGGAGATTAAAATTCTGCCTCAGAGCGGTTAGATGTTGACAGTCCACCAAAATGTGGTCCACTGTCAAACAGGATCCGCAGCGACAACATGGTGGGGCGTCACGCCGGAAAAGACAGCCATGCGTCAGCCAAGTGTGGGCGTCGCGAAGGCAGCAGAAGACCACAGAGTCCCTACGAGAAGCCTGCAGAGAAGACGTCCACTCATTTGTGCGCTGCTTGATGGCACAGAGATTATTGAGCATAACTAAGTTGCGCCATTCAGCATCCCAAATCCAGAGAACTTTGAGGCTTAACACTGATCGGAGGTGAGGTTCGGTTATTCCAATCTCCAGAAGCAGCTTATGAGTGGCCTGTTTGGGCAGCCTGTCAACGAGCTCATTTCCCTGAATTCCGACATGTCCCCAGGTCCATACAAAGACCACTGAACGACCAAATCGTTCGAATGTATAAACCGACTCCTGGATCGTTGCTACCAGATGATGGCATGGGTAGCATTGATCAATGGCCTGTAACCCACTCAACGAATCACTGCAGACCAGGTGGGACACACTAGGGCAGGAACGAATATGCTCAAGGGCACGAGAGATGGCCAGTGAAGACACTGCAGCCATCCGGCAAAGAGCGCTGTTCGATATGTGCTGAGTGAGTATCAGCAAAGCCTACACGACCATCAACCAGCGAGCCGTCCATATAGATGACTTCAGACGCGTCAAGAATCGATAGGAAGTGGCTGCAGAGTGTCTCAGGAGGAACAGAGTCTTTATGGAAATGCGATAGGTCCAGTTGAAGTTCTGGTAGAGGCATACACCACGGAGGCTAATGTTTATGGACCCGCACGAGACGCTGTAAAGGAAGGGACTGGAGTTCACACAATAGGAAAGGGACACGTACAACGATCGTTATCTCTGACTTATGTCGCCATTACGGGAGATGAACCACCGTGTTCGGGAATAAGAGACGGTAATTCGGATGCTGAGGCGATGTATGGACGAGTGCTGCATAGTTGGCGAGCAACTAGCTGCGCCTGATTTGCAATGGAGGTACTCCAGCCTCCACTAGTAGACCGGCCATTGGACTCGTTCAAAAAGCGCCCCTCGCTAGACGAACCCTGCAGTGGTGCACAGAGTCAGCTTTAATGCTGAGGGCGTTGACCAACCATATGCTACACTCCCATAGTCAAGTCGTGACTGAGCTAGGGCTTTGTAGAGCCGCAGCAGCGTAGATCTATCTGCCCCCAAGGGGTGTTGCTGAGGCAGCAGAGGGCATTGGCGCCAGCACATTCGCTTAACCTGGCGAATGTGGGGGAGCCATGTTAGCTGGGCGTCGAAAACCAGTCCTAAAAGCGATGTGTTTCGACTACCCATAGTGAATGGCCATCAAGAAAAAGGGCAGGGTCAGGATAGAATGTCCGTCACCGACAGAAGTACAAATCGCAGATCTTGTCAGCAGAGAAGTGAAACCCATGGGCGAGAGCCCATGACTGCACAGTCAGAAAGGCTCCCTGTCGGCGTTCAGCAACACCAATGGTTGAGGAACTGAAGTAAACGCAGAAATCGTCAGCATATAAGGAGGGCGACACTGACGGCCCTACAGCTGCTGCTAGGCCATTTATAGCGACTAAAAACATTGGAACGCTCAATACAGAGCCCTGCAGGACCCAATTCTCTTGGATATGGGAGGAGCTATGGGAGCCCCCGACTTCAACACGGAAGATACGTAGGGAGAGAAAGTTCCGTATAAAAATCGGGAGCGAGCCACAGAGGCCACATTTATGCAGCGTGGCAAGGATGTGGTGGCGCCAGGTTGTGGCGTAGGCTCTCCGTAAGTCAAAAAAGACGGCTACCAGATGTTAGCGCCTGGAAAAAGCTGTTCAGACAAAAGACTCAAGGTACACCAAATTATCTGTCGTTGAGCGGCCTCGTTGGAAACCCCCTGGGATGGAGCCAGAAGCTCCTGAGACTCCAGGAGCCACCACAACCTCCAGCTCACCATTCGTTTGAGTAATTTGCAGAGAAAGTTGGTGAGGCTAATGGGGCGGTAGCTGTCCAACGCTGCAAGGTTCGTCCCAGGTTTCAACACTGGGACGATGATGCAGTCTTGCCACTAAGACAGGAACACTTCCTCGCCCCAGATGCGATTCAAGATAGACAGAATATGACGCAGTGAGGCCACACACAGATGTCTGAGAAATTGGGAGTGAATTCGATCAGGGCCTGAGGCTGTGTCAGGGCAATGGGCAAGGGCACTGAAGAATTCCCACTCAGTGAAACGAACATTGTACAGCTCAAGGCGGCGTGATGTAAAGGATGGATGCTGTCATTCTGCCCACTCTTTCAAGAAACGAAAGGCTGGTTGATAGTTTGCAGATGCAGAACTCCGAGCAATGTGCTCAGCGAAATGCTCCGTGATTTCACCGGAGTCAGTGCACACTGCCCCATTTGCTGAAATCCCAGGCACCCCCAGCAGGGTTGGCTAACCATAAAGGCGATGAATCTGAGTCCACACCAGGGAGGCAGGGGTACAAAAACCAATGGAGAAAAAGTATCTTTCCCTGCACTCTTCCTTCCATCTTTGTTTCAGGTGGTGGGCACGGGCTCGAAGCAGCTTAAAAGGAATTAGAGTCTCCAACGATAGTTGCCCCTTATGTCATTGGAGGGCCCGCCTACACTCTCTAATGGCACAGTTTTACGCCGAGGTCATCCAGAAGAAAGAGGAACCGCGCGTTCTGCAGCTGACCCGACCGATGCAGTAACACACACAACCACCACATTAATAGCGCCATGTGTGGGATATCAACAGTGACAGCAGAAGTGAAAGCCAGCCCTATTAAGGACCCATCGCGGCAGATGTCCAGAAGTGTGACGCTGGGGTAGTGACAGGAAGATCAGAAAGTGGTCACTACCACACAAGTCGTCATGAACCCTCCAGTGGACAGATGGTGAAAGTCATGGGCTGCAGAGCGATAGGTCAATGGCTGAATAAGTGCCATAAACCACACTGAAGTGTGTGGGGTCTCCCGTATTTAAGAGGCAGAGGTCGAGCTGAGAGAGAAGATTCTTGACGTCTCTACTCTGGTCAGTAATCACAGCGCCACCCCACAAGGGATTAAGGGTGTTGAAGTCCCCCAAAAGTAGGAATGGTGGGGGCATTTGGGAGATCAGCGCAGCCAGCTCGTTAAGAGGTACGTCACCATCTGGAAGGAAGGCAGACATTTCAGATTGTAAAATCCAAGGTCATCCTTATCCTCAAAGCAACAGCCTCTACAGCTATATGAAGAGGCACTGATGCACAATATACAGAGGTAAGGACATACAGACATACGCCACCTGGCACCCTGTTACAGTCAGTCAGGTTTTTATAAAAAAAACCGATAGTCACTAAGGGCCAGGGTCCTCATTGCTGGGAAACAGATTTGTTGGAGATCAATACAGAGAGAAGGTGTTGAGCTTAAAATCTTAGTTCAGCCGAGTGGTGGAAAAAACCGCCACAATTCCACTGGAGGATAACGCTTTCTGTCTTCTGTGAAGGCATGAAGGGACGGAGAATGCAGGTTACTCCCTAGGGTCAGCTGCTGCCACCAGCGGACGACTGACGGCTAGCAGCATTACTTCAGAGGCATCAGCGAGAACTAGGTCCTCCAGGGCGACTAGAAGCTCCCAAACGTCCTCAGACACAGAGCTTATAGGTAGTGGTGGTGTGGTTACCACCAGTTTCCTTGGTCTTAGGTGTCTTCGGTTTCAATTTCTTGCACTGTTCCTTTGATTGCCCTAGCTGGGACGGCTTCTTTTGATTCAATCAGTGAAGACGACCACAAAGTCCTATTACCAGCAACCTGTGGCTTCTTCAGCCACTGGCAGGTGTCTGCTTTGCCACTGGTAGGAACCTGGGATGGGAGTGACCCAAGGGACCCTTTCCTAGCAAGAGAAGCCGAAGAAGACTTACACTTCTCCAGATTAGAAGTGGAGACTGCTGACCCTGACGAATGGTGGGCGGGGGTTGCTGCTCCTGAGTTAGGTGGTATGGGAGCAACAGGGAGGGATGTGCCCCACCACCACCACCACCACCATCAAGGGGGCAGGAGTGGTTTTATGGATCTGAGAGCTGACTGCAATTGGTTCAACGGATGGGGCTGTAACAGCAGTGACAATGGCGGCTTATGATGTTTTCATGTGCATGGGATGAAGCCTTTCAAATTTCCCTTTAGCCTCAGTGTAGGTCAGTCGGTCCCGGGTCTTGTATTCCCCTATTTTCCTTTCCTTCTGCAGAATCCTACAGTCTGGTGAGCAATTAACACAGATTGGAGGTGGGTCACATGGAGTATTGGGATGAGATGGACGACCACAATCTCGACAAATGAGGCTGGAAGCACAGCAGGAAGACATATGGCCGAATTTCCAACACTTAAAGCACCACAACAGGGGAGGGATATATGGCTTGACATCACAGCTGTAGAACATCACGTTCACCTTCTCGGGTAATGTGTGACCATCGAAGGCCAAGATGAAGGCACCAATGGCAACCTGATTATCTCTCAGACCCCGGTGGACGCGCCAGAGGAAATGGACTCCTCGTCATTCTAAGTTGGCGTGCAGCTCGTCATCGGACTGTAAAAGAAGTTCCCTGTGAAAGATAATGCCCTGGACCATATTTAAGCTTTTATGGGGCGTGATAGTAACAGAAACATCCCCAGCTTCTTACAAGCGAGTTATGCCCTTGACTGGGCAGAGGATGCTATTTTCATCAAGACTACCTCAGACTGCATTTTTGACAAGCCCTCCACCTCCCCAAACTTGTCCTCTAAATGCTTTACAAAGAACTGAGGCTTCATGGACACAAAGGATTCCCCATCAGCTCTCAGACATTCTACATACTGGGGAAAATAAGTCTCGCTGTCATTCTTAGCCTTTCGCTCCTCCCATGATGTGGCCAGGGAGGGGAACTGTTTGGGGTCATACATATTTGTATTAAATTGAGCCCTCCAATGCTTAGAGACTGCTGGCGGCTGGCCACCAGCAAGAGATGATTTAACACACTTCATTGTGGGTCGTCCACCTTGATGTCACCCACTCTGACCAAGAACCCTCCGCATGAGCGCCACCTAGCCTCAGTAAGGGCCACCTGGCAGGATGGCAATTGCTGGGACTCCCGATGCCCAGGGAGATAGCCATCTACTCCTTGGCATACATGGGGCGTTAACAGCGCAGGCATGAGCAGAGCGATCCCTGTGTTGTCGGGGGGCTACAACCAACAGGGTACATGGCGGCCCCACCACAAGGAACTGGCTACCATGCTGGATATCAGGTGGAAAGAAGTCCATGTTCGTCGTCAGTGCAGAAAGCGACACAGCACAGTGGATGGTGGAAACTGCACCCAGGAATGTATCCTCGCCCAAGAGATGGAGAATGGGCAGGACTGCAATGTGACGATGAGAAGTGGGCCAAAGATCTCAATGCATGATTAACAAAATGCACCAAGTAAGGCATCCTTCCCCAATTGGCTCGCTTTTCGGAATAATTTTGAAATATGGAGGTCAAACCCAAGAGGGGACCATCACGTAATGGCCAAAACGTATGAGACTCCTTTTAGTTGCCTCTTATGAGAGACAGGAATACCGTGGGCCTGTTCTAATCCCCGGACCTGCAGGGGGAGGATGGAATGGAACAGGAGACGAGAAGTAGGCAACCTATAAGATGTTGGGTGCAAAGCCCACTACACGACAATAAGTAACATGCAAGATCTTGGTACCTTATGGAGAAACAAAAAAACACCACATAAGGCATCCTTCCCCAAATGGCACGCAATATCAACAGAAATTTGGAAAAGGTGCAACTGCCAAACTGGAACACTTCCATCGGACTGACACAGGTATAGCGTGATTTACCAATCCAAACAACTCGTTTTGCAGTAATTCTCTGTCCAGCAGTGTCACTCTTTATATGACTGCAAGCATGTGTGGCTAATGATCAGCCACTTGATCACTGTACCCCATTCTTTTCAGTTCCCTATACACAGTCATTGTACCAGCTGAATGTCTGGTAGCTCACTGGAACTTATGGCCTATTCCTTTCCCTGACTTAATGCTATTTTTACAAACACTGTCTGTAATGCTGGACAGTCCATGGTCATCAGTACATAAGGTCTGCCTGGTGTGATTTTGTTGCTTCTCGTTTCCTCTTCATAGTTACATTACTAACAATCAACTTGGGCAACATCTGATGACTAGTCCACGTTCAAAGTCACTGAGCTCGCCTGACACACCGTTTCTGCTATTAATGTTTCTCACCTAACAACACAATACTCCCCTCCACCTGTTATTGTGGTGAGTCCGCTGCACATGACATCTAGTGGTCAATTCTGCATTACGTAGGCGAGTCCAGACATTTTTGATCAGATAGCGGAGTTAGGCAACCAGATGCATTGATGACTCACAGTGTCTTTAGAACGAATGAGATGGCGTAGTGATTAAGATACAGGACTCACATTCGATATAACAGTCGTTCAAGTCCCAATGTGGTCATCAAGTGTGCTGGGTACAATTGCTCAATCGATTTTCGTCTACCATTGGTCACGCATGTGACTTGTACTGCAAGAGAGTGGACAGAGCGTCACTTATGATCTTCAAGCAGGCCCCTTCTACCTTTATGCCTCGTGGCATGGGAAGGTGGACAGCGTAGGTCATGTGATGGAAGCGAGAACCGTTGGGGCCAAGCTGTGGTAGAAGTGTAGACGATGCAGGGAATCAACTGGAGCCATTGTAACGAGCAGCACCTTCTAGAAGTAATGCCATGTTCATGGTAGGTGCATGCGGCATGTCATCACACAGTCATCATGGCAGTGACTGAGGCTGGTGGCACAAGCAGTGCTTGGAGAGAAAGTTCTTGGAGTGACATGGTAGAAAACAGTACTGGGTGGAGTCATGTGTGAGGTCCTCAAGGAGCTAGTATGTGAAAAAGTATCAGATAGTGGTCAGTACACATAGAGCTGTCACGTGGACTATAACCTGACTAACTGGTTATAGTCATTTCCAATCAGATTCACAGCATTGCAATGGGGGCAAGGTTGGTTGCTTGGTTTAAAGGGGGGGGGGGGAGGGACCAAACTGCTTGGTCATCAGTCCCTTGTTTCTCTTAAAACAATTCCACAAGGGAAAGAATAAAACAAACAAGACGTTCAGCACAATACTGAAAGGAAAGAAAAACCACAAGAACGACAGAAAGGCAACAGACACTACATGGAACAAAACAGGATAAGAAAACCACAGAGAGATGCAAGAACCAGGGAGAAGACATTACAACAAGAAAGCAGATTACCATAGCTGGCTGACCACGAGAATAAAAAGGAGAAGCCAGTCATTCTGCAACATATAAGAACTTCCAGTCTAAAAGCCCTAGGGTGGAGGACACAAAGGGACAAAGAACATGTGCTGAAACTTAGATCGAATGATAAAACCCACCCTCACGCATAAAACGTAAAACCAAATCAGCCGATGAGGTGCTGTCTGCTAAAATCATTGGTAACGAGTCCGGTATACGAATATCATGATGCAGGGCAGCCAAAGTAGGACAGCTCAACAATATACGAGCCACTGTCAACCAGGCGCCGCACAGACACTTAAGCGTGCAGGAGATAGCCGTGGGTCACCCAAGCACGGCCAATGTGGAGCCAGCAGAGAACTACAGAGTCCCTGCGAGAGGCAAGCATGGAAGACTTCCCCACATTCGTCGTCTCCTTAATGGCACACAGTTTGTTATGCATACTGAGGTTATGCCATTCCGTCTTCCAAAGCCGAAAAACCTTGCTGCGTAATACTAAATACAGGTCAGTTTCAGAGAAGCCCATCCTCATAAGTGGTTTCCATGTAGCCTGTTCGGCTAGCTTGTCAGCAAGTTCATTGCCTGCAATGCCGACGTGTCATGGGGCCAGACAAACACCACTGAACGACTGGAACGTTCCAGGGCATAGATGGACTACTGGATGGTTTCCACCAAGGATGGCGAGGGTATCACTGGTCGATAGCTTGGAGACTGCTCAAGGACTCAGTATAAGAAGAAATGACTCGACAGGGCATGAGCTGATGTGCTCAAGTGCACAAGATATGGCCACCAGCTCTGCAGTAAAAATAGTGCAGCTATCTGGCAAGGAGTGCTGATCAATATGCCCTCTGCGAACATAGGCGAAGCCAATATGACCTTCAGCCGTCGAGCCGTCTGTGAAAACCGGTTCAGAGCCCCGGGACATGTCAAGAATCGAAGTGACAGCGGAAGTCCGCAGGGTTAACTGAGTTCTTAGGGCCATGAGAAACGTCCAAACAAAGCTTCGGCCTAGGTTTACACCATGGAGGTGTACGTGTATGGACCTATATTTGAGGTGGTAAGGGGAAGGACTCCAATTCAGACATTGAACGCAAACCGCAATCGTAAGACCTGACCTGGGCCGCCGATGCGGGAGATGAACCACTGCAGTTGGGGAAAGAGGACGGTAATTTGGATGCTCAGGAGAGCTATGAATGTGTACAATGTAACTGGCCAACAGTTGTGCATGTCTGATCTGCAGTGGAGGGACTCTAGCCTCCACTAGTACGCTGGTCACCTGACTCGTCCTAAAAGCTCATGTAGCTATATGAACACCACAGTGGTGCACTGGGTTGAGTAAATGCAACGTTGAGGGCGTCGCCGTACTATAAACCATACTCCCTTAGTCAAGGTGGGATTGAGCAAGGGCCCTGTTGAGCTGCAGCAGCGTCGAGCGATCTGAACCCTAGTTGGTGTTGCTCAGGCACCGGATGGCATTGAGGTACTGCCAGCACTTCCACTGAAGCTGACGAAGATGAGGAAGCCAATCAATCGAGCGTAGAAGAACAGTCCTAAGAATCGATATGTCTCCACTACTGTGAGTGGATCATCATTAAGGTATGCCGGCCAGTGTGGCCACGCAGTTAAAGGCGCTCCAGTCTGGAACCGCGCGACCGCTACGGTCGCAGGTTCGAATCCTGCCTCGGGCATGGATGTGTGTGATGTCCTTAGGTTAGTTAGGTTTAAGTAGTTCTAAGTTCTAGGGGCCTGATGACCTCAGATGTTAAGTCCCATAGTCCTCAGAGCCATTTGAACCATCATTAAGGTAAAGTTCTGGTTCCGGATGAATGGTACGACACTGACAGAAGTGCAAGGCACACGACTTTGAGACTGAAAACTGGAAGCTGTGGGTACAGCCCATGACTGCACCTTGTGGATGGCTCTCTGTAAGTGCTCAGATACACCGTACTGGAGAAACAGTACGAAATGCAGAAGTCTTTTGCATACAGACAGGATGAGACCATTGGCCCTACAGCTGCTCCTAGGCTGTTAATGGCCACTAAAAATAAAGACATTCAATACAGCCCTGCGGGACTCCATTCTCCTGGATATGGAGGGAAGTGTGGGAGATACCCAATTGGACGCAGAAAGTACTGAGTGATACGAAGTTTTGAATAAAAATCGTGAGTGGGCTCTGAAGGTCCACTCACATAAAGTGGCAATGATATGATGTCGCTAAGTTGTGTCACACGCAATCCGTAAATAAAAAAAGACAGCAACCAGGTATTGGCGCCTGTGGATGGCAGACTCGACGGACACAAGATTTTCAGTGGTAGAGCGACCCTGGCAGAAACCGCCCTGGCATGGAGCCAGTGGGCGAAGTGACTACAGGACCCAACACAACCGCCGACTTACCATACGTTCTTACAAAGAACGTTGGTGAGGGTGAAGGGCCGATAGCAATCCACATCAAGCGGTTTTTTACTGTGTTTGAGCACTGGAATGATGATGCTCTCCCGCGATTGCGATGGAAGGACGCCATCGCACCAGATCCGGTTGAAGATGATGAGGAGATGTCACGTGTAGTCGGATCATCTGACTGTGGATCCGATCTGGCCCAGGAGCTGTGTCGGAGCAATGTCAAAGGGCGCTGAGTAGATTCCACGCTGCAAATAGGGTGTTATAGGATCACTGCGGCGTGTACTGAACGAGAGTACTATCCCTTCCATCCAACGTTTGATTGTGCGGAAGGCTGGGTAGTAATTCTCTGATGCAACGGCTTGAGCACAGTGTTCAGCAAAGTGCTCGGCAATGGTGTATCGGTAGATAGCACGCCATTGATGTTAATGCCAGTGATACGTGTTGAGGTCTGGTACACAAAAACGTCTGATCTTCGTCCAGACTTGGGAAGTTGACGTATGACAGCCAATGGTCTAGACATATCTCTCCCAATACTCCTGTTTCCGTCTTTTTATAAGCTGGCGAACACGGGCACGGAGCCATTTCAAAGCTATTAGGTGCTCCGTGGAAGGTTGCCGTTTATGTCGCTATAGAGCCCTCCTACGCTTTTTCATGGCCTCAGGTAATGTCTTTCGCCAGCGGCACGCTATAGAACATGGGATCGCGTTTCCCGCCGCAGAAACGTTCGTCCTTGTGACCCTCTCAACCACCACATCGATGTCACCGTGTAGGGGAGATTCAGCAGTGACGGCAAAGGTGAAAGCTTCTCAGTCAGCTTTATTTAAAGCCCATCTGGGTAAGCGTCAGTGGCCATGACGCTGGGGGAGTGGCAGGAACATGGGGAAGTGGTTATTGCCACTCAAGTCATCATGGGCTCTCGAAGTGGGCAGATGGGAGAAGTTCTGGGCTGCAAAGTGATAAATCAATGGACGAGCTACTATCATGAACCACACTAAAATGTATGGGGGGGGGGGGCAGTATTTAAGAGACAGAGGTCGAGTGGATACAGTAAATTTTCAACTGCCTCAGCCAGTAAGCATGGTACCACCACAAGGGGTTATGCACGTTAAAATCTCCCAAAAGTAGGAAAGGTTTATGGAGTTGATGAATCAGGGCAGCCAGTACATTCAGGAGTACTGAACCACCTGGAGGAAGATACACGTTGCAGACAGTGGTTTCCTGTGTTGTCCTTCTCCTGACAGCCTCAGTTTCAAGAGCAGTTTGAAGGGGCAGGTTCACTACAAAACGAGTTCCGCACATAGATGCAAACTCCACCTGACACTCTGTTATATTCACTACAGTTCTTGTAATATCCCATATAGTCCCAGACAGCAGGCGTCCACATTGCCAGGAACCAGGGTTCCTGGAGCGCAATGCAGAAAGAAGGTATAAAGTTTCAGAGTTCCCATAGCTCAGCCAGATTGTGAAAAAACCGCAGCAATTCTGTGGTATCGATAGCCACGATGCCTTAGGTGGAAGTACTTAAGTTGGCACTACGACCGACACCGTCCTCTAGCAGGCGCTGTGCAGATCTACGAGCTCCGCTGCAGGTTCACCCCATTTCATCAAGAGCAGACAGCCTGGAAACATTGCTTGAACCTCAGCTTGCTATTGAGACTATGTAGTACTTAACATGGGTCTAAGGCCTCGCACCTACGTACAAAGTTATGTATGCCACTGTATATATTCGCGTTATAATGTATTCAGTTAATGTTGTGATATAGTAAAACTATTTCTAAGAGTAGTACCGAGAGATTTTCACCTTTTCCTGCTCCTACTCACTTCCTACATTCGGCCTACCCTTCATTTTACAGGAGCAGACCTACACGCCGCCTTCCAGGCGGGATACAAATAATTCCACTGGAGGATGAAGTTATCGTGAGACTGGAAAGGCATGAGGGGTGTAACGTGGCAGTTTACGCCTCAGGATCACTTTCTGCCACCGACTGAGTGTTGGTATCCGTTCCTATTGTGGATGAGGCGTCAGGGGACGCTAAAATCTCCACCTCCTCCTCTGATGCAGAACCGGTAGGGAATGGTGGTGTGATAGCCACCGAAGAGTCCTGTTTTTTAGCAGTCTTCTTCTTCGTTTGCCTGCTGTCTCGCTTCTCTTTAGGGGCTTGCTGTAAGCACTTCTCTGAAGTAGCTTCAGGCATGGAGGAAGACTGTGAAGCTCTTCATCCAGCAACTTTTGGCTCCTTTAGCCATTGGCAAGTGTTCGCTGTGACATTAGTGGACACCTTGGAAGAGAGAGTCCCAAGGGACCCCTTTCGGACCAGAGGAGCTGGAGAAGGCTGTTGCTTCTCTGGCTGGGGAGAGGGAACCAATGGCCCCTGCGTTTGTGGAGGTATTGCTCCTGAACTAGGTCCTCTGGGAGGAACAGAATAACATTTTCCCCCTACCACCAAGGGGGCTAATGTATGTTGGCACCCTGAAGAGCGCACTGTTCGTGGCACAGAGTGTGGAACGCTGTGCAAGTGTGACGGCGACGGTGAAGTAGCTGCAGCATATGTGTACAGCAGCTGAATGGGGTGTAAGCTTCCAAATTTATGCTTAGCCTCTTGGTAAGTTATGATTTTCTGCTCATTTTGGAGTACAGTGCAGTCTGGCGACCAGGGGGAGTGGTGCTCTCCACAGTTGATGGTGGGATAGTGAGATGAGGCGCGTGTGGAGTATCTGGGTGCAGTGGACGTCTGCAGTCTCGACATGTAGTCCTGGAAGTGCATCAGGAAGATATGTGCCCGAATTTCAAGCACTTCTACTACCACACAGGGGAAGGGACGTATGTTTTAACGTCACATCGGTAAACCATCACCTTGACCCTTTCAGGCAATGAATCACCCTCAAAGGCCAAGATGAAGTCATCAGTAGCAACCCTGTTGGCTTTGGGTCCCGTGTAAACGCGCTGGATGAAATGAACACCCCACCGCTCTAAATAGGAGCGGAGCTCGTCGTCAGACTGCAAGACGAGGTCGCGATGAAAAATAATGCCATGGACCATGTTGACGCTTTTATGGGAAGTGACCAAAACAGGAATATCATCCATGTTTTCACAGGCGAGTAACGCCTGGGGCTGGGCTGGGGGTACTGTCTGAAACAAGATTGACCCGTTTCGAATCTTGGACAGTGCTGTCACTTCCTCAAACTTATTCTCAAGATGTTCAACCGAAAACTGAGGCTTCGTAGCTATAAACGAGTCCCCATCCATTCTGCTACACACTAAAAGCCGAGGCGAATATGGCTCTCTTCTTTCTGGAGCCCTACCTTCCTCCCATGGTATAGCGGGTGCGGAAAACGATTTAGAGTCATACCAGTCAGCATTGTATTCGATTTTGCCCTTCTTAGAGATTGCTGGCGATGTTCAGTCACCAGCAAGAGATGACTTAAACCGCTTCATTGCGGGTCATCCGCCATGATGCTACTCACTCCGATCAGGGGCTCTCCCCACAGGCGCCACCCAGCCACAGCAAACGCCACCAGGCATGATGACTTTTGCTGAGAGTCCAGATGCCCCAAGAAGATGGGCATCTCCTCATGGGCATATGTGGGGAGTTTACAGGTCAGGCATCAGCAGCGTGATTCCAGTGTTGTCAGGGGGGTTACCACCAAACGGCCCCACTACAACGGGTTGGCTACTCTTTTGTATATTGGGTGCAGAGGAATCCAATATTGTCATGGAGGCGAAGGAGGACAGGAGACAACAGAAGATGATATACCCTGTATAGTTCCCCCCCCCCCCCCAAATACACTCCTGGAAATTGAAATAAGAACACCGTGAATTCATTGTCCCAGCAAGGGGAAACTTTATTGACACATTCCTGGGGTCAGATACATCACATGATCACACTGACAGAACCACACGCACATAGACACAGGCAACAGAGCATGCACAATGTCGGCACTAGTACAGTGTATATCCACCTTTCGCAGCAATGCAGGCTGCTATTCTCCCATGGAGACGATCGTAGAGATGCTGGATGTAGTCCTGTGGAACGGCTTGCCATGCCATTTCCACCTGGCGCCTCAGTTGGACCAGCGTTCGTGCTGGACGTGCAGACCGCGTGAGACGACGCTTCATCCAGTCCCAAACATGCTCAATGGGGGACAGATCCGGAGATCTTGCTGGCCAGGGTAGTTGACTTACACCTTCTAAAGCACGTTGGGTGGCACGGGATACATGCGGACGTGGATTGTCCTGTTGGAACAGCAAGTTCCCTTGCCGGTCTGGGAATGGTAGAACGATGGGTTCGATGACGGTTTGGATGTACCGTGCACTATTCAGTGTCCCCTCGACGATCACCAGTGGTGTACGGCCAGTGTAGGAGATCACTCCCCACACCATGATGCCGGGTGTTGGTCCTGTGTGATTCTGTCGTATGCAGTCCTGATTGTGGCGCTCACCTGCACGGCGCCAAACACGCATACGACCATCATTGGCACCAAGGCAGAAGCGACTCTCATCGCTGAAGACGACACGTCTCCATTCGTCCCTCCATTCACGCCTGTCGCGACACCACTGGAGGCGGGCTGCACGATGTTGGGGCGTGAGCGGAAGACGGCCTAACGGTGTGCGGGACCGTAGCCCAGCTTCATGGAGACGGTTGCGAATGGTCCTCGCCGATACCCCAGGAGCAACAGTGTCCCTAATTTGCTGGGAAGTGGCGGTGCGGTCCCCTACGGCACTGCGTAGGATCCTACGGTCTTGGCGTGCATCCGTGCGTCGCTGCGGTCCGGTCCCAGGTCGACGGGCACGTGCACCTTCCGCCGACCACTGGCGACAACATCGATGTACTGTGGAGACCTCACGCCCCACGTGTTGAGCAATTCGGCGGTACGTCCACCCGGCCTCCCGCATGCCCACTATACGCCCTCGCTCAAAGTCCGTCAACTGCACATACGGTTCACGTCCACGCTGTCGCGGCATGCTACCAGTGTTAAAGACTGCGATGGAGCTCCGTATGCCACGGCAAACTGGCTGACACTGACGGCGGCGGTGCACAAATGCTGCGCAGCTAGCGCCATTCGACGGCCAACACCGCGGTTCCTGGTGTGTCCGCTGTGCCGTGCGTGTGATCATTGCTTGTACAGCCCTCTCGCAGTGTCCGGAGCAAGTATGGTGGGTCTGACACACCGGTGTCAATGTGTTCTTTTTTCCATTTCCAGGAGTGTAGTTGAATTGAGGGTGGAGATGCAAAGCCCTGATGAGAAGAGTTCAGGAAATCGAATCTAAGTGTAACATTACGAGTCAAGATAGCTGTAACGGAAATTGAATAGCGGAAAGTTGTCATTAAGAACGCACGCCGCGCGATTTAATTGAATGGCGTAAAGTTATCATTAAAAACGCACGCCGCGCGATTTGTGACGATTTGTTTGGTCATAATAGTAGTAACATGCTTTTGAATACAATTAAAATATAACAGCGATACCTGTTTAGTGTTATTGGAAACAATATGTAGTAAATTAATGAGTAAGGTAGCCGATCCTATAAGAAGAGGTGAAATTGGGCATATTAAGGTGTTTTTCTCTATGTCGACTAAGCCCATGATACGGCGTCTTTTTTTTCGTTTACTCTTAGAACAAAACAAACAAGTAACGAAGTGCTAATTGTGCGTTGTGAGAAATATAGGGACGAATTTTAAATAGCTACAGTGTATAATCAGACTAACAAATGCACATTCAGTTACGCGAAATAGCGGACAGCGAAGTGTGGTCATTAAAATGAGTACACCTACAGGGCGGTCAATTCCGGGATAAGTCTATTCGCATCTCACGAGGGACGCGGTATTGAGACCGGTTTTTTCTTATTATATCACGGAGAGCGGGCTTCAATTTATAAAAAGGAGAAAAGCTGTATCATTATCATTGACTGTTGGTGTTAAGCAACCAAAATTGTTCATCAAAGGGTTTCGGTGAATGAGTGGTGAATGCGAAATGAAACTGTGAACGAAGTTATGTTAAATAAAGCAGAAGAGACAAGACAGTTGGTCGTATCTGTTATTATTCCATCAACCGTAACATTTCTTCTCGCTGTACGAAGCCTTTATAGACGATCGTTATGACAATTTGCTTTGAAGGGATCTGGTTACGAGTTAAGTTTTGGGGACCTGGTCAACAAGGGATAGTTCGCAGATCTTAACTACTGCAGCTATTCTGGAATCAGGTGCTACCGTGACCGTTGTGTGTTGTCAATGGCTTAAGGTCATCATGTCTCATGCTCAAAGATCGACGCGCCTTTCCTCTTGGTATAACGGTGTCTCACGGTAACAACGACAACGCCGACGGCGAAGGAAGATAAGGTAGAAGTGGCGCCACAACGTGCGGCTCGATCGAGGAGGATTGCTGCATCGAGTCGAGTGTCATCCGGATTCACGAACCCTAGAGTTGGAAAATATTGTAGCAGCCAGTGAGTCTGTCCAATGAAAGAGGTATTCTTCAATAATCGCTAAAAGTGAGCGATACTACCAGGTATGATTAAAATAACTGTATAATTATAAAAAAAAAGAAGTTGAGACTTGTGATTTCGGTAGATAAATATATATAAATACATAGTGAAAATAAGTGTATGTCTTGGTAGTGAATAATCATGTCAAAACGAACGAAAAGAATACATGATAATGTGCAGTTGAGTAGAGTAATGAGTAGAGAGAGAGAGAGGAAAGTGAAGAGGATATGGATGATGCATCCCATGAGCTCAATCTGGGACAGGAGACATGTACAGATAATAATACCGTTATTGATTTAGAGCCGTTAGGAGATTCAAATACAATGATAAGTAAGGTAAGCAGCGTGGGAGAACATAAAGATCTTGAGGTTTCGGAAGTAGATCAGCAAGTTGATTCTCAAAATGGAAATATTAATCAAAAAATGTTTGATATGCTGGTATCAATAAATACTCAAATGGGTGTAATGATTGGAAGACTTGGTTTACTAGAAAAAGATAATAAGCAATTAAAAGAGGACAATCAAAAGTTAAACGAAAAATTTGAGGCCAAATTTGGTTCATTAGAAGTTAAAATGGATTCTTTGGAAAGCAAACTGAACACCTTTGATTATAAACTGGAAAATACTAAGAAAGAATTAAAGGCGGACTGGGAGACTCAATTAAATGCGAAATTTGGAGAACTAGATGTAGAGTTTTCTAACACCTTAGAAAGGCAATATAATAATTTAATGGGAAAACTTCATGATGTAGAAAAGAAATATGAGGTAGTTTCGAAGAGTTATGATGGCCTGTCCAATAGGATGGTTAAGTGTGAAAGCAGCTGTTTCAATGCTAGCGCACAGATAGAAGAGCTTTCGAAACAAATAGTCGAGTTTGAGTCCGATGCTCGTAAGGGGATTGACAAGTATTTAGTAGATCAAACTAAAAGACTTGACGAAGATCTATCTGAATGGATAGAAATAAAAGGAAATGAAATTGTAGACAAGGTTAAGACTACTATAGGATCCCAGCCAAATGAAAATATCAAAGAGCACCTAAGTAGAAATGATGAATTAATTAAGCTATTCACTAGCGAAATTCAGAAAATAAAAGAGAAAATAGTTGATGAGTTACCTAAATGGCAAAAGGAAACCAATCATAAATTGGCGGAGTTAGAACGAAAGTCATCACAAAATTTGTTGACAGAGGACGAACGTTCAGAGAATAGGTCGAAAAACAACCGAACATGTGAAAATACGAAGTACAATTGTGGTGAAAATTTGCATTGGGAAGTTGATGATTCGGTTGGTAAAGCTGATGATTCTTTTGGTCAGCGAGGATATTTGTCTTCTTTAAAGGTGGAGAACAGCATTTTTAAAAGTAGACAATTCCCAACATTCTCCACTGAAAAGAACAACCTGCATCCGAAAATCTTTATCAATAATTTCAAAAGAATATTTCCACGTAGCTGGTCAGAACACGACCGACTTCAATTTATAGTATCCAAAATTACCGGAGAAGCCGCATTATGGGCCGCCGAAGTAAGTGAAAGTTGCCATACTTGCGCTGAGTTTGAACAACTTTTTTTGGCTAAATACTGGTCGTCGAGTAAACAAGAGAAATTAAGAAAACAGGTTTACCAACCTGAGTATTTTAACAGTAAAAGGAGTACTTTAAGGCAATATTTTGAAAAGTACATAAATAAGACACGTTATTGGAGTGATCCAATTTCTCACAAGGAAGTGATCAGAATTTTGAAGGGAAGGTTGCCCATAAATATACGTGAAAAGTTAATAAATGTTCCTGACCACGATGTAGAACAGTTCTTGTCGGTGATTGACTCTATAGATATGATTATGGAAGACGCAAGACAAATGAGTAGTAATCAAATGTCGACTCACACTCATAGTAATACGAATAATAATAATAATAATAATAATAATTTAACGTATGATAATAATAATACCGAAAACCAGGTCAAACCCGCATCACAGGAGCGTGGACAATCTTCATCCTATGGTTGCAATAAAAACAATGATTATAATAAATATAGAAGAGATACTTACTGTGCTAGAGGTAAACCTCGATATGGTGACGCGAATGTGCGTAGTAGTGATATTAATAAGAGTAACAGGTACCCAAGTGATGATCCCAATTGTATTCGACCTTGGGAAGATAATTCGAAGCATAATGTTCATCGGCAGGATGGAACAAATGCCTCGAGTCCTCATCCAGCACAAGGAGTTATACCAATGGGCGAAGGAACCTCCAATGTGCGACGGGGTGAATACCATAACTCGGATCATACTGTACGGATTGTGGAAGTTCATGAACCCCCACCGATGACTCAACGAGATATATTAAACTAATACCAGTCACCAAATGCCTTCCTAGGATGACTGGAAAGGAGAAGGAAGGCAGGCATCAATTTGAACTGAGAGTATTAAGGTACAATAATGATCAGGATATAAGGAATGAATTAATTGAAGAAAAACCTGAAGTTTCTAATAAATGTGGACAAATTTTACAGGCAATAATTCCAACAAGTATAAATAATGTTGACGTTGAAATATTAATTGATACTGGAGCAACTATTAGTGTCATGACGCTGGACTGTTTAAAACAGATAAGCCGAGGGGTAAAAATACCCACTTTTCCTATCACAGGATGTACCGTGTCTGGCGCGTTCAGCGCAAAAATGCAAAAAGTTGTGAAACAGGTACGTGTCGACGTTACAATACGGGGGGCTCAAATAGAAAGTACATTCCTGGTTGTTCCTAAAATGACAGTACCATGTATCTGGGGTTTGGATTTTTTATGTGAGACCGGTGCAATCATTAATTTAGAGAAAGGTGAATGTATATTTAATTCCAATGGTAATGTTTTGACAGCCACCCTGAGAAAGGGCCGAGTAATTCCAAATCAGTTGTGTATGAATCTAATGGTAAAATATGTCAGTATTGATGATGAAAATGTGTATGATATATGCCTTATTGAATGTTCTGAAGAAATGATTGATACAATGTCATTGCAGCAAAAGGTGTTAGAATCAGAATATTTATCTGTTATCCAAAGGGACGAACTGTACTACTTGTTGGAAGCATATCAGTCGATTTTTCGTAAACGTCCGGGTATAATAAAAGACTTTGAATTCCATATAAAGATGTATGCACATAAACCCTTTTGTCCTACTTCCTATTCTACCCCATGGACAAAGAAAGAAGTAGTCAGAAAGGAAATCAATAAAATGTTAGAATGGGGTATTATTGAGCCCTCAGATTCCGAATATTGTAACCCTATTGTGGCGGTAATTAAACACAATGGTGACATCAGATTGGTGTTGGATGCCAGAGACATCAATAAGATCATTATACCAGTACAAACGCGACCAGAGAACCTAGAAGAGTTAGTACAAAAGTTTTATGGTGCCCGCTTCTTAACTTCTTTGGATATGCGTAGTTCATATTGGCAAACTATAATATCGAAAGAATCTAGAAAATATACTGCATTCATTTTTCTGGGCCGAAGTTACCAGTTTACCGTCATGCCATTTGGGTTGAAAATAAGCGGTGGTGTTTTCATATCGGCATTAGATACCGTACTGGGCAGAGACCTTTTGAATGAAGTTACTTTATATGTGGATGATTTGCTAATTGCTTCTGAAACTTGGGAGGAACATTTGGACTTATTAAGAAGAGTTTTTGCGAAATTTTTGGAATACGGAGTTACTGTAAATTTGAGCAAATCCAAGTTTGCTCATAACCAATTGAAATTTCTTGGACATATAATCACTCCTGAAGGGATAAAACCAAATCCTAAAAAGATGGATGCGATTAACAGATGTGCTTATCCAAAAAATAGGACGGAATTAAAGTCATTTATCGGCTTAGTTTCATTTTTTCGACGATTTTTACCCAATCAGTTAGGAAGCCAAGACTTTTTGTTACAGATGTTAAGAAAAAATGTCATGTGGGAGTGGAATTCCGAATGCATGCAAGCTTTTGATAACATCCGCAGTGCTTTGACTAATGCTCCACTGTTACATCATCCGAGACTTGATCAAGATTTTTATATTGCTGCGGATGCTTCTGAAACAGGATTGGGTGCCACTCTTTTCCAGATGGACAATCCAGAAGATATCAGTACCATCAAAATAATTGGGTTTGCCAGCAGAACACTCTCTAGCTGTGAACGTGCATATTGTACTACTGAATTGGAAGTACTGGCCGTGGTCTGGTCCCTTAGAAAGTTTCGCTATTTTGTATATGGAAAGAAGATCGTTGTATTCTGTGACCACAAAGCTTTATCTTTTATTTTAACAGGAAGGATGTTCCATTCACGTTTAACCCGGTGGGCCTTGCTACTGCAAGAATATGATACAATGCTCAAATACATCAGAGGGAAAGACAACATCGTAGCCGATGCTCTTTCAAGACTACCGAAAAGAAAGAATGACGACGAGTGTGAAGAACGGACTATTGACTTTAAAGTCATGAATTTATCAAGGCAATATTGTGAGAGGCAGATTTCACAGCTATGTCGAAGTCTTCCACAACTGCAAGAAGATGATAAGTTGTGGAAAGCCATTAGGCATGCTGTTGAAAGCAAAACGCTAAGTCACTCTCAAGAACAGTATCAATTAAAATCCGGAATATTGTATCGGAGGAAGGATGAAGAAGATATTTGGAAAGTTTGTGTTCCGAATAAATATTTAGAATCACTAGTATGGTACACTCACTTGAATTGGGGTCATTTTGGTGCCGCTAATTGTACTGCCAAAATAGCACAATACTGCTATCATCCAAATTTGGGACGTATAGCTACAAATATTCTTAAGAAGTGCAAAATATGTCAGAAGGCGAAACCCATAATCTATTGTCGGAAGATAGAATTACATCCTATCATCCCACAACAACCTTTAATGTTGGTGTCATGTGACGTCTGTGGACCATGTCCCATGACACGTGGACGGTTCAAATATGTATTGGCTTTCTATGATCTCTTTTCAAAATATGTGAAATTATATCCTTTGAAAAATCTCCACGTTCGACCCATGTTACGCAAGTTTATCAACAACTACATAACTGAGCTTGGCAAACCTATAATGGTCTTGACAGACAACGCTGCTTATTATACAAGCAAAGTATGGAGAGACACTATGAAAGAACAAGGAATCCAGCACATTTACATCTCAAGATTTTACCCTTGTGGAAATCCGGTTGAGACAATCTTCCGAGAGTTGAACCGATTTTTACGGACGCACATACCCAAACAACATTATAAATGGATCGATTGGATTTATGAATTTGAGAAAGTGTATAATGACTTACCACACTTATCGACAGGTTATTCACCTAACCAAATAGTATTTGGTGAAAGTATTGTGCCAGAATGGATGAAGAAATTACCTGCGATAGAACAAAAGATTACCAAGAAAGAAGATATGGTGAAGAAGGTCTACGAAAACCTGAAGCATCAAGCACCATTGAGAAAAACCCGTTTTGATAAAAATGTGAAGAAAGTAGTCACATATGACGTAGGGGAAGAAATTTTATTGAGAAATCACCCAAAAGCATCAACCAGGAAAATACTGAATAAGAAATGGAAATATTTATATACAGGTCCATACAAAATAATGAAAATACCTCATGAAGGGAGCTACCTCCTGGCAGATTGTGATACTGATGTAATTAAAGGCTTGTTCCCTCACATAGACCTGAAGAAGTATTATCAATAATGAGCAAAATATAGATTCAAGAAACACTGAATGATACCAAGACTACACTCAGTGGACTAAATAAAAGCACCAGTGGATAAATACGTACTTATACTAACTTACAAAGAAAATTAAAGAATGTACCGACGATTTCCATGAGATACCTTCTTGGTATCAGCAACAATGTCGACGCTGAAATACGATTTATCCTCTCACCGAACAGCGAGGATGGATGAGTTAAAAGTGGAATTAAGAGGGACAGAAAAGGACCAAATCCTCTCTGGTTAAACAAGTGGCCTAATAAGGGTTTTGGCCTAGGATGTCAATCATCGAACCCGGCTGTGATCCCTGCCTTGCACAGTCGGTTGAAGAACTGAGAGCTTCATCCAAGAAAAAAAAATGTGGTGTGAATATGAAGTGATTAGTGCGAAGTGTTTCTAAGACAACCTATAAACAAATGTGGAATTTAGTCAAGGGCATTTTGTCTAGGCCCATTAACTCAACTTAAATATTGTTGAATGTATGTACTGACTTGTTGAGTGAATCTGAGAGTGAGTGTATTCGCCGAAACAAATACCCTCTCCTGTCACTGTACAAAAAAAAAAGCCTGTTCTGTCTGGAACCCTCTTCAAGACATCACAGTCTGGGGGGCCGTGTAACATTACGAGTCAAGATAGCTGTAACGGAAATTGAATAGCGGAAAGTTGTCATTAAGAACGCACGCCGCGCGATTTAATTGAATGGCGTAAAGTTATCATTAAAAACGCACGCCGCGCGATTTGTGACGATTTGTTTGGTCATAATAGTAGTAACATGCTTTTGAATACAATTAAAATATAACAGCGATACCTGTTTAGTGTTATTGGAAACAATATGTAGTAAATTAATGAGTAAGGTAGCCGATCCTATAAGAAGAGGTGAAATTGGGCATATTAAGGTGTTTTGCTTTATGTCGACTAAGCCCATGATACGGCGTCTTTTTTTCCGTTTACTCTTAGAACAAAACAAACAAGTAACGAAGTGCTAATTGTGCGTTGTGAGAAATATAGGGACGAATTTTAAATAGCTACAGTGTATAATCAGACTAACAAATGGACATTCAGTTACGCGAAATAGCGGACAGCGAAGTGTGGTCATTAAATTGAGTACACCTACAGGGCGGTCAATTCCGGGATAAGTCTATTCGCATCTCACGAGGGACGCGGTATTGAGACCGGTTTTTTTCTTATTATATCACGGAGAGCGGGCTTCAATTTATGAAAAGGAGAAAAGCTGTATCATTATCATTGACTGTTGGTGTTAAGCAACCAAAATTGTTCATCAAAGGGTTTCGGTGAATGAGTGGTGAATGCGAAATGAAACTGTGAACGATGTTATGTTAAATAAAGCAGAAGAGACAAGACAGTTTGGTCGTATCTGTTATTATTCCATCAACCGTAACATTTCTTCTCGTTGTACGATGCCTTTATAGACGATCGTTATGGCAATTTGCTTTGAAGGGATCTGGTTACGAGTTAAGTTTTGGGGACCTGGTCAACAAGGGATAGTTCGCAGATCTTAACTACTGCAGCTATTCTGGAATCAGGTGCTACCGTGACCGTTGTGTGTTGTCAATGGCTTAAGGTCATCATATCTCATGCTCTAAGATCGAAGCGCCTTTCCTCTTGGTATAACGGAGTCTCACGGTAACAACGACAACGCCGACGGCGAAGGAAGATACGGTAGATAAGGGCACAATGGATAACCGTGCACCACGTAAGGCGTCCTTCCGCATATGGCCCGCACTTCTGTAGAATTTGGAATGTGGTAGGTCAAGCCACAAAATTGGACCTGAACTTACAGGGCCAAAACGTGTGGATTCCTTTTAGTCGCCTCTTACGACAGGCAGGAATACCTTGGGCCTATTCTATCCCCTGACCCACAGGAGGGGCAATGGGGGAAAGGGAAGTGTTTGGGGTTGAAGGGTTGCTTTCAGCACATCATAAGGAGCAGTAGCTGAGTGCCTTTACAGTTGATGGTGGTATCCTGTTAACCTTGTATTTCAAACCATGCACTGTGTTCTGTGACAACGTGAATAAGTGCAGTCACATGTTAACAACAGTTTATGGCATATCGGGAGTGTGGCAGTGTGTGTCGCGTGAAATGGCAGGCCTAATCGTATGAGTACTCGTCTTAAGCTTGATTAAGCAAATTATGTCATGGCACTTAGCATCAGCGCCAAACAACATGTGTCTGAATTTTAGAGACGTGTACAGAAACAGTTGTGTTCGGGAGGGTTCTTGGGAACTGAAGCATAAATCAAATGTGAAATGAATGAATATCATTGAAGATCTGCATGCGGTGTAGTACAAAGTCTTTTGCCTACTGATGGCGTTGACGTGCAGTATCGAAAATCTCTGTATTATACGTAGTTCTGTTGCACCTGAATGAAGCTGAAGTTGCACGATTGTAACTGTCCTAGCCGTCAGTTGACGTCTCTGAGGAGGTAAACGCTGAATAGCAGTGCACGTCACTGTACTGATAAGTAGCCCTGCTGGCGTCGTTATGGGCTACACCGGCTGGGCCCCGAAGAGTAACTGGGAAGTAAGTGGAAGTAACTGGAACTGCCGCTGCAGACGGTGCCTCTATGTGCATTTGACTCTCGCTCGCTGGTGGCGCTGCCGCACAGGGGGCATGTGCCTGGTGTCGCTGGGGGTCGGATGGTGCCCGCTGTGGTAGCGACCGCTGGGGGATGGCCGCTGCATTTCACCTGCCAACTTCAGACTCTTCGACAATGGAGGCCAACTGTGCGTTATCGATTGTGCAGCGATACTACAAATTAAATGAAAGTTGTTTCTCGTTTGCACAGTGAATTAGTTTTTGTGTTACATTACGTGAATGAAGTGTCCTATAACGGAATAACTATTTATTTAGGCTTAAGTGAGGATAACTTAGTAGTGTTGTTGGTACATGGTGCCCTAGTTGGCAGGTGTCGGTAGTAATAGGAAAAACGTTGTACACTACTGGCCATTAAAATTCCTACACCACTAAGATGACGTGCTACAGACGCAAAATTTAACCGACAGGAAGAACATGCCGTGATATGCAAATGATTAGCTTTTCAGAGCATTCACACAAGGTTGGCGCCAGTGGCGACCCCTACAACGTGCTGACATGAGGAACGTTTAAAACCGATTTCTCATACACAAACAGCACTTGGCCGGCGTTGCCTGGTGAAACGTTGTTGTGATGCCTCGTGTAAGGAGGAGAAATGTGTACCATCACGTTTCCGACTTTGATAAAGGTCGGATTGTAGCCTATCGCGATTGCGGTTTATCGTACCGCGACATTGCTGCTCGCGTTGGTCGAGATCCAATGACAGTTAGCAGAATATGGAATCGGTGGGTTCAGGAGGGTAATACGAAACGCCGTGCTGGATCCCAACGGCTTCGTATCACTAGCAGTCGAGATGACAGGCATCTTATCCGCATGGCTGTAACGGATCGTGCAGCCACGCCTCGGTCCCTGAGTCAAAAGATGGGGACGTTTGCAAGACGACAACCATCTGCACGAACAGTTCGACGACGTTTGCAGCAGCATGGACTATCAGCTCGGAGACCATGGCTGCGGTTACCCTTGACGCTGCATCACAGACAGGAGCGCCTGCGATGGTGTACTCAACGACGAACCTGGGTGCACGAATGGCAAAACGTCATTTTTTCGGATGAATCCAGGTTCTGTTTACAGCATCATGATGGTCGCATCCGTTACATTTCAGATGTGTTACGACCCATGGCTCTACCCTTCATTCGATCCCTGTGAAACCCTACATTTCAGCAGGATAGTGCAGGACCGAATGTTGCAGGTCCTGTACGGGCTTTTTTGGATGCAGAAAATGTTCGACTGCTGGCCTGGCCAGAACATTCTCCAGATCTCTCACCTACTGAAAAGTCTGGTCAATGGTGGCAGAGCAACTGGCTGGCCACAATACGCCAGTCACTACTCTTGATGAACTGTGGTATCACGTTGAAGCTGGGTGGGCAGTTGTACCTGTACACGCCATCCAAGCTCTGCTTGACTCAATGCCCAGGCGTATCAAGGCCGTTATTACGGCCAGAAGTGGTTGATTTCTCACGATCTATGCACCCAAATTGCGTGAAAATGTAATCAAATGTCAATTCTAGTATAATATATTTGTCCAATGAATACCCGTTTATCATCTGCATTTCTTCTTGGTGTAGCAATTTTAATGGCCAGTAGTGTAGTTACAGGTTATATCGCTGATCCTAGATAAATTTAAGTATCACATGGCTTCTTAAGTAATTTCATTTACTGTGTGCAATGAGGCAGAGACAGCGACCTTTTAAATTATATTGTTACTTGGTTGCTCGTTGTAGGGCCAAATCGAATTTCTTCCTTAGTTAAAATTGTTCTGTTTCAAAAGGATATTTTGTGTCTAATTATTCTAACGCTACTTACTGTCGGGTTGCGGAGTATTATTTTGCTTTACTGTCAGTAGTTCCTTTTTTGTTATCTAATATTTTTGATGCTAAATAAATTATTGTCAAATTGAGCCCTGAATCTCCACTACTCCAAGCCCGAACCCCACGGCACCTAAATACCACCTTGAACCAGTTTTAGGTTTTCCGGGGTTTCCCTAAATATCGCACCGAAAATGACCCTATGATTGCCTTATAAACACCACAGTAAAAGGCTAATCAGTCTTCCTTCCAGAATGTATGTCCTGTAGACCAGAAGTTAGGCAGTATGTTCACCGATTTCGTCGTTTCCTGTGGAGTCAACAATCACAAAACACGCAAGGATAGAGTTACGTTCTCTCTTCAGGTGAATCCCGCATTGGTTTCCTGGTTGATTCTCGTTGGTCACTTGTGTGGAGGGAAAGTGTTAATCGAAACAATCACAGAAACATTGTGAAAAGTAATGGAGGTATAGTGCTGGATAGGAGAATATTTTCACAGGTTCGTTGGAGACGTAAAAAGTATTGCTTAAGTCCAAAAATAGAGAGATGAGAAAGTGCAACTAGAAGTGCTTGTTTCCAGAGATATAATCTCTCCAACCTTCCCAATTATGTACAGTTATACACTGAGCAACCAGAACATTATGTCCACCTATCTACTATGGATATAAACCCCTCCAGACGATAGCAGTGTAGCCTGGCGAGGAATGACTGGTAGTCAGACATGTGCACGGTGAATGTAGTATCAGTGAGCGTGCTGTCCACGTGTAGAACGGTGAAGGCGCGCTATCTATCTGAGTCTGACCAAGGGCAGGTTGCCATGGCCTGGAGGCTTGCTACGAGAATTTCGGAACCTGCACGACTTGTTGGTTGTTCGATCAGCGCTGTACTGAGTGTCTTCAACACGTGGTGAAACCAAGGTGAAACTATGTCCATGTCCATGTTGGGCAGCCACCCCTCATCACAGATGTCGAGCGTCGTAGGCTGGGCAAACTGGTAAAACAGGACAGACGGCGAACTGTGGTGGAACTAACATCAGACTTTAATTCAGGGTAGTGTGTAAGTGTGTCTGAGCAAATAGTGCACCGTACACTGCTATTTATGCATCTCCGCCGCCGACAAAACATGCATGTGCCAATATTAACATCACGACGTCGGCAACTACCACTGAAATGGGCACGTGAGCATTGGCATTAGACGCTGGCGCAGAAGCAGAGCGTTGCATGATCTGATGAATCCCGATACCTTCTTCATGATGTCGACTGGTCGATACGATGGTGTGGATCTGTTGTCTTCCAGGGGAACAGCTCCTTGACACCTACACTGCGGGACAGAGACAAGTTGGCGGCGGCTCCATTATGGTCTGTGGAACATTCACGTGGGCATCCATTGGTCCAGTGGAACTCGTGGAGGGCACCATGACGGCCAAGGAGCATCACACACTGGTTGCAGACCAGACGCACCCCTTCATGGCGATCATGTCTTCCAATGGCAGTGGCATTTTTCAACAAGACAATGCTACATGTCACAAGGTAGGGAATGTCATGGACTGGTTCGAGGAACACAGTGGCGAGAGATGTACTGTCCCCCCTCCCCCCCAACTCGCTAGATTTGAACTCGATCGAACACATCTGGGATGTGACTGAATGTAGCGTCAGAACTCATCTCCCACCGACCCCCCCCCCCCCCGCCCACTTCCCGGAACTTACGGGAATTATGCTTCTTGTGTGTGCAAGTACGGTGGCAACTCCCTCCAGCGACCTACCAAGGTCTCATTCCTTCCATGTCACGACGCGTGGCGGCTATTATCCGTGCCAAATGTGGACATAAAGGCTATTACGTAGATGGTAATAATGTTCTGGCTGATCAAAGTACTCGTCTCTGGGCTCCTCCGGTGGTTGAATTTCTCGCTGGAGAGGATGTCGACTTCCTCGATAAGAGAGTGAGGTTCTCGAATCCCAGTCTTACATAGGCTGAACCCGGACTCCACTCACAAAAATTGTCAGTTTGTACAGAGATATTTTCTGAGTATTTTGGTACATAGCACCTGTTGTCGTCAGTGACTAGTATCAGAGTACATTACGTTTGATTTCGTATCCCAATTTATCTTTGTATCTCCGTCGTACTGGTAATATATGCACAATAGGGTAGACATCAACAGAATGCGCTGTTTATATTGTTTGGTAACAAACTTGCTGCACACATTCATGTCACTTGAGGCTGACAACGTTGTGCTTAGTTTACTCTTCGCCATCAAACTTACGGTCAGTACTGTTCAGTTATGTCTGTGATTGTTTTTCGTCTGTTGAGTTGTTCGTCGACAGTGACATGGAGCAGAATGGGTAAGTTCACTGACGAGGATTTGCTCGACACCCACCTTGCCACCTCGCCTATGGGTTCACTGCTTCCAATGGCCGAGTGGCGCGACGAAGCTACAGTGATATGTTCCAACAGAGACGGTTCCCACATATTAGTACTTTCGCATTTGAGAGTTATTGCATTACTCTGTGCTTTGTGTCGTTCGTTTTTGTGATTGCGTTACACAGATTTTTCCTCTGTTGTAAAGATATTTTTTCAGAAACGATGATTAACAAATCGAAAAATTCAAAATTGCATTGCTACTCTCTGACGAGCCACCGGAGCGCGTGTGGCCCTTGAAAATACGCAGAAAATATCCCTGAACCATCTCTGAAATTTTGTAACCGGAGCTCCGCTTCAGCTTTTATAGCACATTGAAATGCGTTACTGAGAGAAATAGCAGAATGTCAATGTGCACGCTTAGATATTCTCACAGCCATTACTCAAAATGCGATCGACTATCAGTAGAGATCTTCAGCCTTCTCACAGACAAAAAATGCCACGACGTTGTCAGTTAGGAGTAACCGTAACAGTGTTGTCACGTGTTCGTAGGTTTTCCCGGGGAATATCTGTCTTGAAGTTTGGCAGACTTGCCACAGGATTGATTGGCCGCGAAACTTTTGACGTCCATTTCTGTTTTCAGCATTCTTCGGCTATTCTTTCTGGTGTCATCTCAAACAGACGGGGAAAGTTACGTCAGTTGTTATACGAAAATGTTATTCCACCAGTAAAGGTGACCACATGGTGGCATTGTGGCGCTGCAGCCTCGTGCCTAGGTTGAGCACGTGTCAATTTTGTGATGTTTCCTAGAAGTCACTGACCGATCGCGTGAACCTCTCCCGTGAGTAACGTGTTCCTGGTGCATGACAATTGCACCAAACGAAAATCCTCAGTTCAGTAGAAAGCGAGTTTGGGAGCTCGATTTGGTACCTTCTATAGGTAGTCGTTATGAGTACTGACCGCGGTTCTCCAGACGATAGCTATGTTTCTAAATAGCGGACACAGTAAAATCTTGTATAGAAATATTCCAAGGTCCTGTGGGTTTGTGGACTTCAGGTTTAGTAGCCGGAGCAGAGATATGCCTCTGAAGAGTCACAGCCAGGTACTTGGCCGTGCTTCCCAGCTGCACAGTTCCCTATCTGCCTCAACTCCACGGGAAATGGGCTTTCGGCTACGACGAGTATTTGGCTGTTCCTTGCATTGAAGGCTAACCATTTCACTACCCGGGACACAACGTCGTCGCAGGCGGTCTGCAGTTTGAGCCACATAAAACTGAACACCACTGCTTCACTTAAATAGCACGAGCCGTACCCCTGGACACGCCGTCAAATTCGTTATGTACAGAGCATACAGCAGGGCACCGAGTGCCAAACGTCGCGGGACTCCTGCTAGGATTTGGCGCTCTGAGCACAGGCCATCCTGTGCGATGAAATGGGGACTCCGCTTTCTAAGTAACATCTTAGGAGACGCACGCGCGGCGCTGAAATCTCGAGGAGTTTGTGCGTGAGGATTGACATCCTGAGTCGGAGGGCGCCGTGTCCCATGTACAGACTGCGGGACGTACCGACAGCGGTTGTGAAGCACTCTAAGGTGTCCATGGGCACCAGCGGCAGCACACATGACGGCTGTAACGCGCGAGTCACGGAAAACAAAGCTCACGCGGTTCGTATCAGCCACGCTGGATATTCAAGTTCGCCCCGAACCGTAAGGAGCTGCACTGGGAGCAACGGACCACCATGTACCTCTCGAGGTAACAGTAAGAGGTCGAGGCCGGACTGCAAGACCACGCCTACATCCATCATGAGTTACTAGTGGGCAGCACATCTTTTCCTTAAAAACAGTTATTTAAAGAAACCCAGCGATCACTATGGACAGTTCCCGTCGACGACAGCTGCCCGACTCATGGCTGACAGTGTGCATTCCCTCAGTTAAGATCTCGTAGACGTGCCATCGGTGACGACAGCGGAACACCAACAAGTAGGTTTCTGCGTTGGGAAACAGCATTCTTCGAGTGTTGGTCATTTCACTGTTTTATTCCTGCACCAGGGAGTGGAGCCAAATCCACAGAACTGTGTTTTGTTTGGAAGCGCGGAAATGAAGGGTTAATTTGTAATTAAAAACTGTGACGAACAAAAATTTACTGTTCGGGAGGACAATAAAGAAGCTATTGTACTCCTACTGGGACTCTTTTTCAATTAGGAAAAGTAAACATATTTTTCAGGGGGAATGTCTCCCCCTCGGGAGACAAGAGGCGGACGTCAGTCTGCTCTCCGCCTACGTGCTTTTAAGCTACTCCAAACGCAGCGGGTTTTACGCATCATGTAGATGAAATGAGGCTAAGTTGAAATCCATTGTCCTCGTTGACACTGAGGAGGGACGACAGGTACACACAGCTCACCCTCCGCCTCAGTACGTGAGTCAGTAGTAGCCACCTTGATGGTGACAGCACGTTACGTTGTGGAAAACGCTATCTACAAGCCTGAGGGGCTTCCAAGTAATAGGATTTTTGATGCAGAAGCAACTTCGGATTCTATACCCATTTTTAAAAGTATATATCACAGTTACGAAGATTTCCCAATTACGTGCTATCCAACATTTACATTTTATTACTTTTCCGCCCCCGGTAGCTGAGTGGTCAGTTCGGCAGACTATCAATCCTAAGGGCCCAGGTTCTATTCCCGATTGTGTATTGTGTTGTCCTAATCATCATCATTTCATCCCCATCGATGCGCAAGTCGCCGAAGTGGCGTCAAATCGAAAGACTTGCAGACGGCGAACGGTCTACCCGGTGGGAGGCCCCAGTCACACGACATTTACATTTATTTATTTTATTACCTGATGTCTTGTGCTGAATATTTAGCTGTTCTGTACCCTTTGAGAAACCTTAATCGGAAGAGTATGACAAACCTCAGTAGATGCGCGTCATTCATATGCACTAATTTCGCCACTGAATACGATGTACACTATGTAATGAAAAGTATGCGGACACCTGACTGAAAATGACTTACAATTTCGTGGCGCCCTTCCAACGGTAATGCTGGAATTCAATATGGTGCTGTCCCACCATTAGCGTTGATGACAGCTTCCACTCTAGCAGGCGTACGTTCAATCAGGTACTAGAAGGTTTCGTGGGTAATCGCAGCCCATTCTTCATGGAGGGCTGCACTGAGGAGAGGTATCGA
This sequence comes from Schistocerca cancellata, assembly GCF_023864275.1. NCBI lineage: Eukaryota > Metazoa > Arthropoda > Insecta > Orthoptera > Acrididae > Schistocerca > Schistocerca cancellata. Next base: position 611,716,628 of record NC_064630.1, on the reverse strand, counting down.
TGTCGGTCGGTGAGGCCTGGCACGAAGTCGGCGTTCCAAAACATCTCAAAGGTGTTCTATAGGATTCAGGTCAGGACTTTGAGCAGTCCATTCCATTACAGAGTTGTTATTGTCGTGTAACTGTGGTGTCACCGCCAGACACCACACTTGCTAGGTGGTAGCCTTTAAATCGGCCGCGGTCCGTTAGTATACTTCGGACCCACGTGTCGCCACTGTCAGTGATTGCAGACCGAGCCCTGCCACACGGCAGGTCTAGAGAGACGTCCTAGCACTCGCCCCAGTTGTACAGCCGACTTTGCTAGCGATGCTACACTGACAAATACGCTCTCATTTGCCGAGACGATAGTTAGCATAGCCTTCAGCTACGTCAATTGCTACGACCTAGCAAGGCGCCATTCACATTTGATATGTATCGTGTAAAGCCTGTACCGTCAGACCGATGTTCTCCAATTATGGAATAAAGTTAAGTATTACTTCAACTACGTACTTTATTTGCTACTATAATTTCCCTTAACTGTTCCAGACCTCACGCCAGTCTGCGTGAGCTTAACGCGTGCATTTTGGCCTCCTCTAACAACACGGTGTTGGCTCTTCTGCCAACACACCACAGTAACCACTCCGCCATAGACCGTGCATTATGAAAAGGTGCTCGATCGTGTTGAAAGATGCGAACGCCATTCCCGAATTCCTCTTCAACAATGGGAGGCAAGAAGGTGCTTAATACATTCAATGTAGGCTTCTGCTGTGATAGTGCGACGCAAAACAACAAGGGGTGCAGGCCCTCCTCCATGAAAAACACGACCACACCATAACACCACCGCCTCCGAATTCTACTGTTGGCACTACTCGCGCTGGCAGATGACGTTCACCGGGCATTCGCCATACCCGCACCCTGCCATCGGATCGCCACGTTGTGTACCGTGATTCGTCACTACACACAACGTTTTTCCAATGTTCAGTCGTCCAATGTTTACGCTGCTTACACCAAGCGAGGTGTCGTTAGGCATTTACAGGAGTGATGTGTGGCTTATGAGCAGCCGCTCGACCATGAAATCCAAGTTTTCTCACCTCTCACCTAACTGTCATAGTACTTTCAGTGGATTCTGATGCATTTTGGAATTCCTATGTGAGGGTCTGGATATATGTCTGCCTATTACAAATTACGACCATCTTCAACTGCCGGCGGTCAGTCAACAGACGAGGACGGCCTGTATGCTTTTGTGCTATACGTGTCCATTCACGTTTCCACTTCATTGTCACATCGGAAACAGTGGACGTAGGGATGTTTAGGAGTGTGGAAATCTCGCGTACAGACGTATGACACAAGTGACACCCAATCACCTGACCACGTTCGAAGTCCCTGAGTTCCGCGAAGCGCCCCATTCCGCTCTCTCACGATGTCTGATGACTACTGAGGTTGTTGATATGGAGCACCTAGCAGTAGTTGGCAGCACTATGCACCTAATATGAAAACCGTATGTTTTTGGGGTGTCCGGATGCTTTTGATCACATAATGTAGGTCAGTCATCAAAGCGGTTGCGTTTTCTGTTTCCTTCCCAGGTTTACCGCAATGGCATGTAACTATCTCCATTTGTACTGTGGTAGCAGGACATGTAAGGGCAGCAGTGGCGTGTTGTCGCATCAAAGCGAAACAAAGAATTTCTGAAATGTCCACCATCTTGGCGCCTTCAAATGATATTGTCTTTTCAGCACAGAAGTAGCATGTAAATCGCGGGTCCGCTGCTCTTGCTGCGAGGGTGTAGCGAAACAACTAACAAATTGACTAAGGCTCACTATAAGTTGTGAAATTTATTGGAATGCTATCTGCTTTTTATGTTGCACCTTGCTTCAAATAAAACAGGAAAATTACTACAGAAATTGTGTGGTAAGAAATGCACCCTACAATAGTCACACGTTGAGTTACTTATCAACCGTATTATTCATGAATATTATAAAACTTTGCAACTTGTTAAACGATGGTAGAAAATGTGGTAAATGATACATAAACCAAATTACTTTTTGTAAGCTCAATTTTCCTCTGTCTTTGCTCAAAGATCTGCGAACTCTCCCTTCGCGTGCTACAAGCCATAGTGTACGTACCTATTGCTCAACTGCTCAATATTGTTTGGCGAGAAACTAGCAACTGTAGCGTTTGACCTCTCAACTTAACTTCGCAGCGCGTACCGCTTCGCTGGTTGGTCATTCGACGGGAACCCTGTGACTATTTACTCAAGTAATCTTCGAAAATTGATACTAACATGAGGTTTTGACAACGTGGCGATAGCTTACTATTATGTGGGTCTTCTCTATACCATTACAAACAAAATCTAAATTATACTTAATAATGATTAGAGAATGAAATTATGAATTTCAGCATGCCCCATCTTCTATCTCAACAGGCAGTCAAATTACAAGACTTCCGAGTTGGCGCACTTCGTCACGATAAATGTAGTGCCATCCACTTTACGAGTCATGCGTCAGCTTCTGCATATGTGCTCAGTTTGGATGTGAAGCGTGGGAATAAAGCTTTCGGCTCCCACAATCAGATTTGTAACAAAATACACTCCATAATTTTCTGACACAAATGGACTTCGCCATACCCTTCGTATCGTCTGCTAGCAGAATAGCAGTGCCATCTACGAATACACCTTGCTCCGGGACTGGGCTGCTTGCAGCGCTTGTCGGCGCCGCTCGGCAGGCCCTCTGGAGGCCGGAGCCTGGCCGTCTCATTAGCACCGGCCCACCCACCGCCCCCGTGCTAAACCTCATTTCGGCTGCGTGACCCGCCCTCCGCCCCCGCCGGCATTGAGGACACACCTCTCTCGTTAGGCGGCCCTGCTGCGAGGTCGCGGCCGAGGCATCTGGCCGAGCGCTTGAACACGCGATCCCTGCACCCTGCCGCATCTTCTCGATACAAAGTGGCAATTACCTGCCACCTAACGAGACCCGAGCAGCTGGTGAAAGGGCTACCTCTGATGTCCCAGGGCCGCGTGTACGGTCGATGTAATCACTTGTCTGCGGTATCGCTTTCTATACAAAATAGCACAATTCACGCCATATCGATTGGTGTTCTCTAAACCGTCGAAGGCAGCCGTGATACAAGGTCCGTGAAAGGGCTCGACGTTGCCCTCTTCCGAGAAAAGGAAGAAGGAAAGGAGATCAGGCTTTAAGTCACTGTCGACGTCAAAGTAATTAGAGAAGGATCACACAATCGGAGCACACAAGGATAGCGAAGGAAAGCGATCGTTTTTCTTTCAGTACAAGTCAACAAGTCGCTGGAAGTCCCAGGCAGAAATATTTAGCCATGCTGTCTCTATAACATCTACAGGATGTGCGCGATTATGTCTCATGAATCATTCGCTCGGGTTTTCCAGAATGTTCTTCAAATGGATCGCAAAGTATTGTGGCACAGTGACATGGCATACTGTCATCCATTAATATTCCATCCTTGTTTGGGTACATGAAGTCAATAAATGACTGCAAATGGCCTCCGTGTAGCCGAACAGTCAATTATCGGTTCCGTGGGAACAGAGGACAACCCACAGCATAATGGAGTCACCACCAGCTAGCACAGTGCCTTCTTGACAACTTGGCTCCATGGCTTCGTGGGATTTGCACCAAACTCGAATCCTACCATCAGCCGTTACCAACTGAAATCGAGACTCCTCTGGCTACGCCACAGTTTTCCAGTCGTCTAGGGCCCAACCGAAATGATGACGAGCCCATCACAGGTGCTGCAGGAGATGTCGTACTGTTAGCGAAGGCACACGCGTCGGTAGTTTGCTGCCATAGCCCTAACCGATACGTCTGTCCCACACTGATTTCTGGGGTTATTTCACTCAGTATTGCTTGTCTGTTATCACTGACCACTCAATGCAAACGCCGCTGTTCTCGGTCGTTAGGTGAAGGCCGTCGGTCACCGTCGTGTCCGTCGTGTGAGGTAATGCCTCAAATTTGGGTTTTTCGGCAAACTCTGGGTCTTAGGATATTGAACTACCTAACGATTTCCGAAACAGAATGTTCCATACATACAGCTCCAACTACCATTCCAAATTCAAAGTCTGTTAATTCCTGTCTTGCGACAATGATCATGTCGACAACTTTTCACATAAATCCGCCGGCCGGTGTGGCCGAGCGGTTCTAGGCTCTTCAGTCTGGAAACGCGCGACCGCTACAGTCGCAGGTTCGAATCCTGCCTCGGGCATGGATGTGTGTGATGTCCTTAGGTTAGTTTGGTTTAAGTGGTTCTAAGTTCTAGGGGACTGATGACCTCAGATGTGCTCAGAGCCATTTGAACCATTTTCACATAAATCACCTTAGCAGAAATGACAGCTCCAGGATGCATTGCCCTTTTATACCCTGTGTAAGCGACACTACAGCCATCTCTATATGTGCATATAGCTATCCCAAGACACAATATACCTCAGTGTAATGTAAGATGGCAGTTTTATAAAAGCTTCTGTAAGGTACATGGAAATTTGTATTTTATGTAATTAATGAAATGAATTGCAGTCTCCCTCACCCTTCCCTCAATATTTTTTCCCCTTACATAAAACAATTGCAGCATAGGACTGTTGAACCAGTCATCATGGAACAATAAAAGTGTTTACACAGCGTACATGTTCTTCATTCAATTCCATAGTCACTGCGAGGACCAGGTAAGACTATTTACCATACTCTCAGATGCATTTAAGGAAATATTCGTACTGCGCTCTATAAGTAAACACAACAGGAAGAGACCCCAATACTCAGCAAAATCGTGAAGGCTCATGTGTTATGAACTTCAATGTAATGTCTGTGTAAAGCCTATTTATGGAAATCACGAAAAAATTGTGTGTGTCCAGACGAGAATGTCAACCATACTCCTTCTTATGTTACAAGCCGGAAGTCGCTATGTTCCAAGGACCCAAATGTTATGTCCTCGTTGTTTGGTTGGTTGGTGTGTAGATAAAAAGGACTAAACTGCAAAGTTATCAGTCCCTTGTTCCTAAGTCACACAGATCTCGGATTAAAACCATATACCAACACAATCCTGTGACCTGAAATTCGGGGAAGAAACAAAATGCGTAAAATTATATGCGTAACCACACGGAAGTAGAAAACGAAAGTATCAAGCCAAATTTGAAAACATTAACTAAAAGCAAGAAAATGGTAGAAGGTGTTAAAACAATACAGCAGATGGCCTTGGCTGGCTAATCAAAAGAATAAGAAAAGATGAGCCAGCCACTGCGAAACACACTAAAATCTCCAGCCTTAAAACACAAGGCAAGAGAAACACAGATGGTGAAAAGATGAACACCAAGTCTAATAGACAGCACCGGAGGAAGAGTTAACATGCAGGTAGGATGACGGCGTGAAGGCTGAGGCTAAGGCACCCACTATTAAATAAAGATAAAAAGCCTCTTCACGAAGAAAACTTAATATTAGATTAGCTGCTGAGGCATTGTCACCTTACACTATAAGTACAGCGTCAAGAAGTGTAACATTCATCCTCAGGGTGGCTAAATTGTGACATTCCAGCATGATATGAACTACTGCCAATCGATAACCGTAGCGACACTGGGATGGGTCCTTGCTACAGGGGAGACGACCATGAGTCATCGAGTATGGCCGATGCGGAGCCTGCAGAGTACAATGGAGTCCCTGTGAGTGACTCGCGTTGACGACCTCCACACACTTTTTGTCTCCTTTATAGCACGTAATTTATTGGGCATAGTTAATGTGTACGATTTGGTATTTCAGAAACTTTAGGCGTAAGACCGACCCAGATCGGTTCCCGTGCGTCGGTCTCCAGAGTTGGTTTACTGGTAGCCTATTTGGCCAGCCTGTCAGCAAGTTCATTTTCTGAGATTCTGACATGTGCTGGAGTCCAAATGAAGGGCACTGAAAGTCCACTGTTTCTGAGGGCATAAAGAGACTTCTGGATAGTCATTACCAGAAGATGACGACGGAAGCACTGGTCGAGAGCTTGTAGGCTGCTTAAGGAGTCACCACAGGTGACTGGGGAATCATCTGTGCAGGAGTGGATATGCTCAAGAGCACGATAGATGACTACCAACTTTACAGTGAAAACAGTCCACCCATCTATCAAGTAGAACAGTTCAGTACGTCGAGCGTGAGCATAAGCAAAGCTAGTATGAACTTCTACCATCGAGCCATTAGTGTAGACTATCTCTGAGCCCTGGAACGCGCCAACAATAGAGAAAAATGGGTGGAGAAGGGCCTTACGATGAACTGAGTCTTTGTGGTTCTTAGTAGGTCCAGACGAGGCTGCGGCTGAGACGTGGACCATGGAGGTGTACGTGAGTGGACCTGGACAAAATGTGGTAGACGAAAGAACTCGAGTTCAGAAGTAAGGGACCCAACGTGGATCGCTATCGTAGTCCCTGACCTGGGCCGATTATGGATTACCCTGTTTGAAAAAAGGGGGCGGTAATTAAGACGCTGAGATGAACTACGAAATTGTACAGTATAATTAACAAGCAGTTGTTGGCGCCTGATCTGCAATGGAGGGACCCCAGGCTTCACGAGAAGGCTGTTCACCGGGCTAGTTCGGAAAGCTCCTGTTACAAGTCGAACCCTGCAGAGGTGCATTGTCTCCAATATCTGCAATGCTCAGGGAAATGCCGAAACGTATGAGAGACTCCCATAATAATGGCGCGACTGTATCAGAGCTTTATAGAGTTGCAGAAGGGTAGAGCGAACTGCATCCCAGCTAGTGTTACTGAGGCAGCGAAAAGTGTTAAGATGCTGCCACCAGTTTTACTTAAGCAAAAGAATATGGCAAAGCTAGGTTAGCCAGGCATCGAAGACCAATCCTAAAAAGCGATAAGTCTCCACTACATTAAATAATTGGTCACGGAGGTAAAGTTCTGGATGTGGGTGGACAGTACGACGACACCAGAACTGCATGATACCGGTCTTGGCGGCTGAAAACTGAAAGCCATGGGTGAGGGCCCATGACTACACCTCTTGTACTGCCCCCTGCAGTCGATGTTCAGCAACACCAATCCAGTTGTTGTTGTGCTCTTCAGTCAAGAGACTGGTTTGATGCAGCTCTGCATGCTGTTCTATCCTCTGCAACCTTCTTCATCTCATAGTACCTACTACAACTTACATCCTTCTGAATCCGTTTAGTGTATTCATCTCTTGGTCTCCCTCTACGATTTTCACCCACTACGCTGCCCTCAAATACTAAATTCGTGATCCCTTGAGGCCTCAGAATATGTCCTACCAAGCGATCCCTTCTTCTAGTCAAGTTGTGCCACAAATTTCTCTAGCCCCCAGTTCTATTCAATACCTCCTCATTAGTTATGAGATCTACCCATCCAATCTTCAGCATTCTTCTGTAGCACCACATTTCAAAAACTTCTATTCTCTTCTTGTCTAAACTATTTATCGTCCACGATTCACTTCCATACATAGCTACACTCCACACAAATACTTTCAGAAACAACATCCTGACACTTAAATCGATACTCGATGTTAACAAATTTCTCTTCTTCAGAAACTCATTCCTTGCCATTGCCGGTCTACATTTTATATCCCCTCTACTTTGACAATCATCAGTAATTTTGCTCCCCAAACAGCAAAACTGATTTACTACTTTAAGCGTGTCATTTCCTAATTTAATTCCCTCAGCATCAACCAGTTTAATTTGACTACATTCCATTATCCTCGTTTTGCTTTTGTTGATGTTCATCTTATATTCTCCTTTCAAGACACTGTCCATTCCGTTCAGCTGCTCTTCCAGATCCTTTGCTGTCTCTGACAGAATTACAACGTCATTGGCAAACCTCAAAGTTTTATTTCTTCTCCATGGATTTTAATTCCTAATCCGAATTTTTCTTTTGTTTCCTTTACTGCTTGTTCAATATACAGATTGAATAACATCGGGGATAGGCTACAACCCTGTCTCACTCCCTCCCCAACCACTGCTTCCCTTTCATGCCCCTCGACTCTTATAACTGCCACCTGGTTTCTGTACAAATTGTAAATAGCCTTTCGCTCCCTGTATTTTACCCCAGCCACCTTCAGAATTTGAAAGAGAGTATTCCAGTCAAAACTGTCAAAAGCTTTCTCTAAGTCTGCAAATGCTAGAAACATAGGTTTGCCTTTCCTTAATCTATCTTCTAAGATAAATCGTAGGGTCAGTATTGCCTCACGTGTTCCAACATTTCTACGGAATCCAAACTGATATTCCCTGAGGTCGGCTTCTACCAGTTTTTCCATTCGTCTGTAAGGAATTCGTGTTAGTATTTTGCAGCCGCGACTTATTAAACTGATAGCTCGGTAGTTTTCACGTCTGTCAACACTTGCTTTCTTTGGGATTGGAATTATATTCTTCTTGAAATCTGAGGGAATTTCGCCTGTGTCATACATCTTGCTCACCAGTTGGTAGAGTTTTGTCAGGACTGGCTCTCCCAAGGCTGTCAGTAGTTCTAATGGAATGTTGTCTACTCCTGGGGCCTTTTTTCGACTTAGGTCTTTCAGTGCTCTGTCAAACTCTTCACGCAGTATCATATCTCCCATTTCATCTTCATCTACATCCTCTTCCATTTCTATAAGATTGTCCTCAAGAACATCGCCCTTGTATAGACTCTCTATATACTCCTTCCACCTTTCTGCTTTCCCTTCTTTGCTTAGAACTGGGTTTCCATCTGAGCTCTTGATATTCATGCAAGAGGTTCTCTTTTCTCCAAAGGTCTCTTTAATTTTCCTGTAGGCAGTATCTATCTTACCCCTAGTGATATACGCCTCTTCATCCCTACATTTGTCCTCTAGCCATTTTGCACTTCCTGTCGATCTCATTTCTAAGACGTTTGTATTCCATTATGCCTGCTTCATTTACTGCATTTTTGTATTTTCTCCTTTCATCAATTAAATTCAATATCTCTTCTGTTACCCAAGGATTTCCATTAGCCCTCGTCTTTTTACATACTTGATCCTCTGCTGCCCTCACTATTTCATCTCTCGAAGCTACCCATTCTTCTTCTACTGTGTTTCTTTCCCCCGTTCTTGTCAATCGTTCCCTAATGCTCTCCCTGAAACTCTCTACAACCTCTGTTTCTTTCAGTTTATCCAGGTCCCACCTCCTGAAATTCCCACCTTTTTGCAGTTTCTTCAGTTTTAATCTACAGTTCATAACCAATAGATTGTGGTCAGAATCCATATCCACCCCTGGTTCCTAAGTCTCTATCTTGTTATTATATAAACTATCTGAAACCTTCCAGTATCTCCATGCTTCTTCCATGTATACAACCTTGTTTCATGATTCTTGAACCAAGTGTTAGCTCTGTGCAAAATTCTACCAGGCGGCTCCCTCTTTCATTTTTTACCGCCAATTCATATTCACTTACTACGGTTCCTTCTCTCCATTTTCCTACTATCGAATTCCAGTCACCCACGACTATTAAATTTTCGTCTCCCTTCACTATCTGAATAATTTCTTTTATCTCATCATACATTTCATCAATTTCTTCTTCATCTGCAGAGCTAGTTGGCACATAAACTTGTACTACTATAGTAGGCGTGGGCTTCGTCTATCTTGGCCACAATAATGCGTTCACTATGCTGTCTGTAGTAGCTTACCCGCACTCCTATTTTTTTATTCATTATTAAACCTACTCCTGCATTACTCCTATTTGATTTTGTATTTATAACCCTGTATTCACCTGACTAAAAGTCTTGTTCCTCCTGCCACCGAACTTCACTAATTCCCACTATATCTAACTTTAAGCTATCCACTCCCCTTTTTAAATTTTCTAACCTACTTGCCCGATTAAGGGATCTGACATTCCTCGCTCCGATCCGTAGAACGCCAGTTTTCTTTCTCCTGATAACAACGTCCTCCTGAGTAGTCCCCGCCCGGAGATCCGAATGGGGGACTATTTTACCTCCAGAATATTTTACCCAAGAGGACGCCATCATCATTTAACCATACAGTAAAGCTGCATGCACTCGGTAAAAATTACAGCTGTAGTTTCCCCTTGATTTCAGCCGTTCACAGTACCAGCACAGCAAGCCGTTTTGGTTAGTGTTACAAGGCCAGATCAGTCAATCATCCAGACTGTTGCTCCTGCAACTACTGAAAAGGCTGCTGCCCCTCCTCAGGAACCACATGTTTGTCTGGCCTCTTAACTGATACCCCTCTGTTGTGGTTGCACCTACGGTACAGCTACCTGCATCGCTGAGCACGCAAGCCTCCTCACCAACAGCAAGGTCCATGGTTCATGGGGAGGGGGCAGGGGGAGGAGGCACCAATACTAGAGGAGCAAAAGTGAATGCAAAAATCATGAGAATAGAGGAAGGGGGGCGGGTGATACTGAGGATCTCACAGCTGCTGCTAGGCTAAAAGGAGAGGAACACTCAATACAGAGCACTGCTGGACACCATTCTCTTGGATATGGGCTGAAATGCGGAGATCACTGACCACGGAAAACAATTCTGTATGATTGGTTGGTGGCCGAGTTGGGGAATAAAGGGACCAAACAACGAGATCTTCAGGGTGCTGCTGAACCATAAACTACGCTCCTATAATCAATACAAGTCTGTACAAGGGCTTGGTACAGCTGCAGCAGGGTACGGTGATCAGCACCCCAGTTGGTGTGGGTCAGGCATCCAATAAGATTAAGGTGCCGCCAGAACTTGCCCTTAAGCTGACAAAGATGGGGAAGCAAACTTAAGTGGGCGTCGAAGACCAGACCCAGAAAGAGCTGAGTCTCCTCTAGATCTAGTAGTTGGTCATTGTGGTAAAGTTATCGATGGGGGTGGACGACGACAGAAGTGCGTGGCACACATTTTGGCAGCCGAAAACTGGAAGCTGTGAGTGAGTGCTCACGGCTGCACATTCTTTATAGCTCTCTGCTGGCAGCGTTCAGCTGCAGCAGAAGAAGAGGGGCAGGACGAGACATAAAAATCGGCAGCGTATAGGAGGGTAAAGACTAGAGTGCTGCAACGCTCAGTGTTTGACCGGTCACGGCTCGCCAGTTGACGGGGGGACCGAGCCGCTCGTGTCCGGCCCCATACGACTCGGCTCGGTCACGTACTCGCGCCATGTCATGTCCGGATTCCGGACACGCGGATAAGCGAGCATGACCGGTCACCGCTGACGTCTCACCTCGCCTCGCCCCGGCTCGCTGCACTGTACTTCACTGTACAAATCCAACGCCTCTCTTTCTCTCTCTCTGTCTGACTCTCTCTCTCTCTCTCTCTCTCTCTCTCTCTCTCTTTTAATACAAAAGTAACATTTCCAAGAACGGGTACGTGACACAGCTAAATTCATAAAGCACCTGGAAAGTAAAATGATATTTCAATACAATCGTGGATAGAAGACGAGTCTCATTTCCAAACAAAAGAGATATTTTTCCTTTCATTTATAGGAAACATTAAATAAGTGCTTTCCCTGTAATCTAGAAGACAACCATCTTCATAAAGAAAGCATACAAAGAACATTAAACATTTACAGACGTAACTTGTCATACGTTTCAATTGTTTGCAACATAAACAAAATTATAGTTATTGTTGATCAGCAGGAAATCACTAACGCGTTCCGGATTTAATTGGCTGCGGCAATTTGTTAGTAACATGCCGGGTTTACTAAAGCACCTTTCACTAGGTGCGCTTGTTGCAGGGATACATAAAATACGTCTTGCAACTGCAGCCAAACCTGGCAGATCTGTTTCATGTTTGCTCCACCACTTTAAGATATCATCATCATCTCTGGGGTGCATTAAAATGCACAGATTTACTTCATCTGCTGCCGATGATCTGTTGTTCCTCCATTCCTTGAAACGAGCTCTCTTTCTGGGTGGTGATGACACAGTACTTGAAGGATCTGTGATAATAAACAAAAGAGACAAGTAATACAGAACTGATATGGAAATCATCGAAACATTCCCGTAAGAGACCGATGACCTCGCTATTTGGTCCCTCCCCCCAAACTACCCGACCCCCCGTTCCCATAAAAACGAGATGTTTTACGTTAATGAAATATTATACGAGTCACAACATTCCCGTTTCTCTATAATACACTTTCCACTAACTATGCAAAAACGATTATGTTAATGATTGAATGTTGTACCTGCGTACGTAGCACAAATTTGTCGCACACTGTTAAGAATTTCCTGCTTTTCACTTATTTCAAGCATATTAAGGTAACGGAAGGACGGCCAAAGAAACGATCTTTGTGAGGTTTCTTGCAACTGTGTTTCTGTAAATGAGTGGTTGCCGACTGGAAAAACAATAAAGTGGAGCAGTTTATGCACGATACGTACCCAGTAGACGCAATGTTTTCATCTACAACCAACAGAAATGTACTCCATACTTGGCTTTTTAGACCTTCCCGTTTCTTTAATGTGTAAACATTGGTTTCAATCTTACGTCTTACTACACTGGCTTCCTCGCGCTGCATGATTACAGAGAGACACACCACAAATAAGAAGCCCGTACTGGCTGCAGTGTCACACGGATAGTAACACGTGTAATGTGTTTGAAGTTATGTGCTACGTATTCGGTCACGGCTTCTATGCTCGGTCACAAGAACTAGTGCGGGTAGCCTATCCAGTTAGGGTGTGCTCGCCCCACCTCGTATTTTGTGCTCGCTTACTCGGTCATGCAGGACTCTAATAGAGACTGACGATCCTACTGCTAATGGACACTCAGGACAGAGCCCTGTAGGACCCCATTCTCTTATACATGGGGTGAACTACGGGGAGCACCAACGCGAACTCTGAAAGTGCAGTGTGACAAAAAGTTCTGTGTAAAAATCGGGAGTGGGCCCTGGAGACCCCGCTGATGCACAGTAGCGAGTTTGTGGCGTCGCCAAGAGGTATCATAGTGAAAGTTTCTCGTCTAACCTCCTTGCCTAGGGACGCCAGATGAAAGTTGATGTCGTCAAGCCCTGAATGAAAATTGCGCAACGGATAACTGGGGAGGAGAGCTTGAGAGCCCTACCTAGAAAGCGTGCCCTTTCTGTACGATACTAGACAAGGGGCTGAAGGGCTCACACGCTGATGTGTGGGTCCCTGCATTCTATATATTTTATTTTAAATGAATTCCTTTAACTTGACTTCTTTGTGATTTTTAAGGTATGTTAAATATTAATGACAATTGGTTACCTATTTATTTTAAGCATTATCACTCGACTTTACGGTGATTGCAACAATTGTTCCAGTTTACAGATATTACAATTTTACAACTTATAGCTCGGGTATATTATATACTAATCTGCACGCACATTTCTACGGGCAAGACGGAATTGCGTTGGCCAAATGTATACCACCAAAGTCTCCTAATATTTTACATGGAACATCCACTATGTGAGGAGGATAACGGGCAAACTGGGGACCAGATACATTAACACAGGAGGTCAAATTTCCAAAGTTAAACGAGAACACCATTTCCTTACACAATCCAAAGCTGGAAATAAAAGAATTAGTACGAATATTCAAATACCTCTCTTCCATGCGTGAACATTGAGACAGACGCACTGACGGCACGTCTGCTCACATACCCATCTTCTGTTAACACTCCTCGAATATGGTGGGCACCCGGTGGTCTTCCTGGGCCCCGGTGGAGGGGATGGTCGAACCACTTGGCCGTGACCAACCTCTCCACTCCAGATCTTGTGACACTGGAACGTCTTTGACTTTTACCCGCCTGTGATGTCTCTCTCATCCCCTACCCAGGAGTGAGGTTGGCACTACTATACTACAGAACTACTTCCCAACTAAGATTTGGCTACGCTTTACGGAAAGGTGTGAGGAGGATTAGGAAAGTTCATGTGCAGATTCACATTCACGTACAAGAAATGCATAATGCCCGTCACATATAATTACGTATTATGAAGCCTGACACATTTCTTTCCACCCGTCCACATAGGGTCTGTTGCGCCCGCGGCCGGCCGCGTCGTGCAATAAAATTGGCGGCAGAGCCGCCTCTGTTTGTATTTCTCGGTGCGAGCGAGCAGCGAAACCTGCTGCTTATAGAGCGGAAACTACTGTAGCGTTTCATCACCCCATGCGTGAATGGAAAGAAATGATCCGGAATGTTCTTCTCATGGGAGGACAATTCTGGTTCATTTCTTTTACCAATGTTATGTTCTATGCTTACGTAAAAAAGAAAAATGGAAACAATTGCAAACAGTAGTTTGTGCTATGGAAAAGGATGAAAAAAATTTGCAACGTCCTGCTCTCTGGCATAAATGAATAATCCCGCTATGAGCGGATCAAATATACGGCCACTTAGCATAAGGCGATGGCATTTAAACCACATAGCAAGTGAATAACATAGCAAATGTCTAAATTAACATCCTAGGCAAATAAGTGATAACCATTCAAAATCATTCATCTCGTGATGAAAATTTAAGTTAAAATGAACCGCAGAAATGTCATTTGCAAAATCAGATGGTGCTGCCAAGCACGTGTAAGAATCTAAGTGAAAAGTGCAAGATCAACAAACAAATCCAATAATGCTAAAATAATTAATTAAAGAATTTACGTTAGGATGAACCAAAGAAATGTCATTTGCAAAATCAAATGATGCTGACATACACCTAAAAATCTGAGTGAAAAGTGCAAAATCAACAAATAAATTAGACATAAAATTCAGTGGGCGCCCGTTTTACACTAAGGGCAAAACAAAACAACATATTGTCATGGAACGACACAATACTATACCACATCAAGACGCCCGTGACTTTGCAATCAATTATCAAAGGATTCTCAAACACACCTTAAAGACAACTAATTTTACTCATCTAGCTACGATGTAAGTGCAAAACTAAAAAAATCATGTGAAATACCAAGTTATTCGTGAAATTGTACTTCTATAATGGAGACAAAAGTTTTTTTCCAGGTAATATCACAAACATCACGAAATAGAAGAACACCTTTCAATAAAGTTATGTTCATTAAATTCTTACCAACATGGACGTGTGCAAACACACAGCAACAAATTACAGTAGAACTATTCTAATTCACATAACTAAACATCAAGAAACGATGACAATTATAAGAACTCAAGTTCTCTGATACTAACATTAAATGTTACCTTATTACACAAGCAAAGACAAAAGCCTCTAAACTGTATGGGACAACGCCCACATTGTGCACGTCACAACTAAGTTCATAACCTAGATACACAAAGAAAATGACACTAAAGTTATCTGCAAGGGTAAAAACATTGTGCATAGTACAGAAACAACAACAAAAGACACATACTTCAGCTACATAATAAAATTAAAGAACCACTAACCTAACCCGCTGACAGATTCCAAATGAACATGATAAAAAACGTCAGCAAAAAACTTCAAGTGAACTATCATAAAGATAAATTATCCGGACACCAAACTGTGCCACATAGCACTAAAACAAACGTACAAAATAATGGCAAACATTATAAAAGAGAAAAGTTGTTACACAAGTGGATGGACCTGAAAACAAAAAACAACAAAATGCACTTTCCCTACTTTCATATCGACACACGCCAATCGACGATGTACCACAGCCTAGGGCTGATGGGGAGGGCATTCTTCCATAGATACTTGGAGTACAACCTAACTTCACATCCAAGTGCCGGTGAGTCTGTACGCCGCCTGTTTATGTGATCATGTACAGACATGCTCAAAAGTATCCGAACGACCTGAATTGCATTTCGCATGATTCCCATGCAACCCACATAACGCAGCTGTCTAGCAGGTACTCTAATCGCTCCTTGGTACAGTCGTTTGACTATTGAAAATGGTTCCAACAAGTCACCACTAGAAAACACTGCTCTGTATCGCAATAACTCAAGATGTAAAGTAATACTACGATACTAGAAATATCAGGGAACACCTTATCACAGATAAGACTGTCCTTAAGGCTTGTAAGCTCACATTTATTGCAATAAATGACATACCTGAAATGTTTCCACTCTCATTATTACGTCAGATAGGTAATGCGCGTAGTACGTTCGTCGTATTCATGATTTCCTCTTCAAAGCAACATACCGTATTTGTTATTTCACACAAAATGACATTAAAAATTTAAGTTATTCACAAACAGCTAATTGAGAATATGTATGAACTTCAAATGACACGACGAACCGTCTCGTTCTGCATATGGATTCAAACCCAGGTCATGCAGACTAAGGTTACGTGACTGACGGAAACTAACAGTCATTCCTGACTAGGCATACAGAGAGTGATATACCTCGCTTTTATAGACAGTATCAATTAGCAAATATCAACTTTAAATTACATAAAGTAAACATTTTTAACAGACGCGAATTCCTACCCAGCATCTACTGTCGCTGTTAACGAACTACGAGAGATGTTAAATATTGCTTCTTCACAAGTAACTTACTTGAAATGCCGGGAGGCAAAGCTTTGTGTTGGACCGGGATTCGAACTCAGAACCTAATCGGATTGTTATCGAAGCACAATCAACTGTGACATATCGGATTTTCTCGGCATTAGCTAGATGTTTTAACTGAAATGACGAGACGAATCATTAATTTTTTCCTTCCCAGGACTCCAACCCGGCACCTATCGCTGTTACATTCTAGAGAAAACGAACGTTAAATATGGGTTTGTTACACCAGAAGCGACATGTGAGCATGTTTGACCTAGAAATAATATGACGAAGAGTTCAGTGCTGACTGGGAATCGAACCCCACACATATCGTTGTTGACTACACACAAACAGACGTCAGCTACCGAATTTTTCTCCACCAGCAGCTCGGAATAACATCCTTGAACTTACAGTGATCTCGCAAATAGTTATATGTCTCACTGGGAGTCAAAAACGTCAGATATCGTTAGTGTTGACAACGAATGAAAATGCATTAAAAATCAAAATTATTATCCACCAGCAGATAGGTGTTCTCATGCTAGAACTTGATAATTCATAATGAAAACCTTAGTGTCGGGCCAGGATTCGAACCCATTCACGCGCAATATGTGGAGATGGTAACGAATCTGCAGTTTTGAACAAACAACAAATTGTAGTCGAGCTGTATTGTCACCAAGGGATCAAATTCCGCGTTAAGGGCGGGCTCAGTTGCTTTCCCAGTTCAGAACCAATTTTATCGGCATACAGCAGTTCAAATAAAAGATGGAATAAGTGTCCTGTGCCCCTACATAGGGTTAGTATCGTCACTAGAAATAAATAACTAATATAAAAAAGGAACTGGTGATAGTTTTTACATGTCGCCACTTTGACTTTATTGTGGTTCAACGTAACGTCTACTTGGTGTTTAACGTGAATTTCAGACCACAATTCCATCATACCTTCTTCACTTGGCATAGCCAGAAGCGAATAGAATCTGTCACTCCCTATCAAAAAGCACCCGCAAAATTTGGAATCGAACCTTGACCGTCAGTATATGTTGTATATCAATACAACAGACCACCAAATCCTCTTCTCTGTGACTCATTTTTCTATCATAACTCCGATGCGGCACACTCGGTGAGAAATCCGACACACAGGCTCGCTGTAGTGGTTTGCAGCATGTTCAGTACATTCATTTACTTGGTTGACCGAATCGCTATGAACAAGCTGCCTCGGCTATCCAGTGCATACATTCGACTCTATTTTGCAATCACCGAAATAAAATAACGTAACTGCCACCTACACAGAACTGCCAACAGTGTAGGATTCAGAAATTTAAATAGGAAGAGTTCCTTTCGATTTAAGCTACTCTACTGGGCTATCTGTTTTTTGAAACCTTCGTGCAGTGCAAAAGAAAAGCTGTAACTGACTGTCTATCAGAAGTCTAGATCCAACCATATGCATAATCTCACAGCACTGTGGAATGCGGAAGGTCTGGAGGAACTGTTCTTGACTTCTGGAGGTTCTGTAGCTACGTGATAGCTAGTAGCGTAACGCTAAGTAAGCGTCGGTCACTGTAGATAAGACGTCGCGAATTCGATTACATTCGCTGCTACATTTTTTTTAAACGCAATTCTGCTGTCTGCTGAAGTTATCAACTTAATGGAACTTTGAACATAATTCCCTCCATTTCTGTACCCAAAATAGTCGCATGTGGAAAAATGGCTAACTTCTGCGACCTTTTGTTCTTTTCAGGTTTAATAGACGGCCAGGCAGCACATGCATCTCGAAGCTTTTGTATTATGTATGGGGACAGCGCAAAGAGCCAAAATAGTCAGAAAAGTATTTTCTACATTAGCCGTCGTCTGGTAGTGGCATTTTATTCTTCTTCAAACCTTGTTTGACAGCTTTCACTCAAGACACGTTTTCTGCATGCATGTAATCAATAAACTGCATGTGGATTGTCAGACTGTTATAGATAACATCAGAGAATTCCCATATATCGTTGATGATTAATTTCTCTCTCATGGTTAGTATTGTTTTAACAACACTATAAGAAACCTTACTAAAATTGTGTACTGTATTATAAGAAATGAAATAGAACTACTTACGATAACCTTACGACGAAAGTCTGTTTTAATAAAACTGAGTATCTGTACACAAACGTGCCTCTATTAGTAAAATACTACTGACTTACATTTCAATTGGGTCTGTGTTTAATTGGTATGCTGTGTCATATTCAACAGGTATGCAAATGTGGCATTTCATAAAAAAATTACGTATTCCTAGAAACCCAAACTTTGCTTGTCAGCAGCGGAAAGAGGCGCTACTTGTTGTGCAGCATTGTAAGTTTTTCACCGTTACGCTGGCCGGAGTGGCCGTGCGGTTCTAGGCTTCAGTCTGGACCCGCGAGACCGCTACGGTCGCAGGTTCGAATCCTGCCTCGGGCATGGATGTGTGTGATGTCCCTAGGTTAGTTAGGTTTAAGTAGTTCTAAGCTCTAGGGGACTGATGACCTTAGAAGTTGAATCCCATAGTGCTCAGAGCCATTTTTTTCCACCATTACACAATGAGCTGAAAGTATTTTCTTGCGATTTGCTTATCGATGTTTGATCTGAATACTTGTAGCTCTTCCACAGAAGGGATAAAAACGTTACCTTCAGCGAGACTGTAACCGCGAACCAAATCAGACGCTTTTCCTCAGGTCAGTTGTAAGTAGGCTGTTTATGTTTTCTTTATGTAAGTAGGCTGTTTATATTTTCTTATTGGCAACGTTACGTAGCGCTCTGTATGAAAATCACTGGCTGTGCTGTGTGCAGCCTGTGGCTAGTTTGCATTGTTGTCTGCCATTGTAGTGTTGGGCAGCGGCAGCTGGATGTGAACAGCGCGTAGCGTTGCGCAGTTGGAGGTGAGCCGCCAGCAGTGGTGGATATGAGGACAGAGATGGCGGAGTTTTGTAATTTGTCATGAACTGCTATATATATTATGACTATTAAGGTAAATACATTGTTTGTTCTCTATGAATATCTTTCATTTGCTAACTATCCCTATCAGTAGTTAGTGCCTTCCGTAGTTTGAATCTTTTATTTAGCTGGCAGTAGTGGCGCTCGCTGTATTGCAGTAGTTCGAGTAATGAAGATTTTTGTAAGGTAAGTGATTTCTGAAAGGTATAGTTTAATGTTACTCAGGGCCATTCTTTTGCAGGGATCTTTGATAGTCAGATTGCGTTGCGCTAAAAACATTGTGTGTCAGTTTAAGCACAGTCTTGTATAATTTGTTCAAAGGGGACGTTTCATATGTCGACCCTTAGCCTAGGATACCTCACTGGAATCTTCTGATTTTTTCTTGTAGTTTGTGTATTTAGTGTAGCTTTTGTTTATTACTAGCGCGTAATTATAGAGAGAATTTCCTTGGTAGTTGTGGTTTTTCATTGTTGCACAGTAAAACAGTTGTGGCATGCATGTAGATTTGCACCAAGTATTTCGCAGCTGCAATTAACTAGATATTATTTTCAGTGCTATGTTAATGTGTTCTCTTATTTTTGCTCTTCAAATTGTGTTTTTCTGTGTTATCGTGTGAAATATTGTCACAATAATGGCGTGTGAAAAACGTAACACTAGGATCCAAAGTAAACTGAGAAATAATAGTGACGACGAGCGTAGCTTATCAGCACCACTGTGTAGTGAATTAACAGACGTTCCAAGTAGTAATTTGGTAATTGTGCATAGGGAAGTGGAGCGGGCGGAAAATAATGGTGTAGACAGTGAAACAGGTTGTGAACAGGGAAGCATTATCGATCGATCGGTCGGCAACAGCTCGCCTCAGGAATCCGAAATGACAGGACACAATTTTACAAATACTGTAGATTCAGGTTTTGCGTCCTCACCGTTTTCTCAAATAAGTCAAGACACATTTTCAGCTTGTCAAAATGTGAATGTTGCCGGTGCAAATGCACTGCCGAAAAGCGTAGAGGAACAGATTCCAGACACTAATGCATTGTTATTACAACTAATGCAACAAATGGAACAAAATCAGAGACAAACACAGCAACAGTTAGACACAATGGAACAAAATCTTCAAAAGTTAGACACAATGGAACAACACCAGAGACAAACACAGCAACAGTTAGACACAATGGAACAAAATCTTCAAAAGTTAGACACAATGGAACAACACCAGAGACAAACACAGCAACAGTTAGACGCAATGGAACAAAATCTTCAAAAGTTAGACACCACACTTGAACAAACACGTGAAGATTTAACTACTGAGTTACATAACATTGAATCGAAATGTCAAAAAGTCTGTAATGACGTAAAAACACAAATTTGTGAGCATTTCCAACCTATTTTTTCGCGTCATGAAAATGCATTACAGAATCACGAAGCAGCCATAAAAGAACTGCAAACTATTGTTCATGAAAATCATGAGACCTTGCAAGCTAAAATTGACTAAGTTGCATCTACCGATTCAGTTACGCAACTTGCAAAAACTCAGGAAAACTTAAAGGACACAGTAGATACTCTGAAAATTGATTCAGAAAGACACATGGAGGAAATTAGTTCATTATCAGAGAAAGTAGCCGAACTTTTGGATCAGGTCACTAACTTATCTACGAAGGTAGATGATAATCTGAATGACACAAAACCGGTAGTCTTTAATGACGCAGAAGAGTGCGAACAAATTAGGAAACTGAAACAAAATCTGAATCAAATTAATACGCAACACCAAAGAGAAATCCGGGAAGTACAAGATCAGCTAACACAGGTAATACTAGAATTACGTATTTCAGAGGACACTCGCGCTCCAATACGGGAAGAGGGTCATAGAAATACGGAACAGCCACAAAATAATAACACAGGGAACTTGGAAATTATGAAAGAAATTGGCAAGGTACATCGAATTTTGAGATGGAACCGCCAAAACGACGTAACAATGACCGACATGCGACTCGCCGACATGATGATTTTGACTATAAGCTGTTCATTACTACATGTAAATTCAAAACATTTAAGAATTCTGACAACGACATTCATCCACAAGCGTGGCTCCATCAACTCTCTCATTGTTTTCCTCCCAACTGGTCATTAGAACACGGATTAGAATTTATGTGTGGCTACTTGGAGAATGAACCAGCTGTAAGAATGCGATCGGTCATTCACGATTGCCACAGTGAAGGAGAATTTTACCATGCCTTCCTCTCAGCATATTGGTCTCAAACTACACAAGACCGAGTAAAACATGGCATCATAATGATGAAACATTTCGAACAATCTGAATTTTCCAGTCTTGTGAAATATTTTGAAGACATGTTGCACAAGAATCAGTACCTGTCAAACCCATACAGCCCCTCAGAACTCATCCGCATTTGCTTAATCAAATTATCTGAACATTTACGGCATATTATTTTGGCAGGACGTTGCAAAGACGACATTGAAGCTTTTCAGGGGCTCTTACAAGAACTGGAAATTGACACTGACAATCACGGAACGCGAAAACAAGAGCACAACAATTACAGGTCAAATCCGTCACAATTCCGCAATGACAGAAATAGTAACTGGATGCGACAAGGCTATTCTCACAACACAAATCGTGACCAAAACAGACACCACCTGTATGACAACCGTTGGCAGAGTAGTAATAATTGCAGGGAAAGATCACCTCTCCGCGGTAATGACTATCACAGAGACAATCAGAGAAACAGACAATATGGGAACCAAAACAATTATTATTACGGGAGACAGAATAACTCTAGACGCAATGGTCCAGCGCGCAGTTACGATTCAGGGAGAAATTCTCCACCACTTAACCGACAAGAAAGAAACTACAGAAACTACCGACAAAATGACAGACGTGAATTTCATCAGAACTGGCGGGATTCTAACAGAGCTGGGCCCTCTCGGCAAGGCGAATTTGTAGAAGTTAGGCCTCCTAATCCCAGTAACGACGCGCGCCAACAAAGAAACAGACAATGACTCGCACCGCAGGCAGCCACGTGCGCCCGCTGGCTCAGGGAAAAATAACATAGACGCTAACCTTGAGAAAAATTCCAGTATTCTTTACCGACATATACCACATGATAATTGCGTTAAAGTTGAAACTCTGCATACTAGGAAGAGCAAAGGGTTACACCACATTTCACATGTAAAACCATTTATTGGGAGATAATCTGCTTTTTAACTTAGTCTTTGCTATAAAATTTTTCACTTCACGTTACTAGTACTCTTCTTCATGCTTTAGAAATTGTTAACATGCAACAATGTTTTGAAGTTAACTATCCAGTCTAGAACCTAGGGAACATATTTAGACAGTATTTACGAGTGCATTGTTATAGTGAAGAGACGACACAGTGTTATTTTGTGTGTACATTCTTGCTTGTTAGTTGCATGATTACGTAACGACTATAAGGCTCATATACTTAGAACATTTACCAGTACTGCTAATGAGATTTTCATGCAACATTTTGGTTTGCTTGAGAGTGGATTCTGGGTTTGAGGTGCTTTCTGTGAAATGCCAGATGACACAGTGGTTGGTTTGTGTGACAGCTACACGATTTTATCATGACGCTGCTAATGAGTGACAATTTACAATGTTGCTTTTGTGGTGTTTCTGTTTTATATCTGCACAGTTTTTCTGAATTCTTGTGTACAGTAAAACATGTTTTACTAGTAACTAGGAGACAGCCTTTTTCGTAGCACATCAATACGTTACAGTATAGTACTTTCTTGATCACGGTAATGTACGTAATAACTACGATATCTATACACACAGCATTTCACTTTCGTTTATGATGAGGTAAGTACATTGACTTCAGCAGAACTTTGCTTACAGAGGACGTTGATTACGACACTTCCACAGAATTATCTTACAGCAAGACGCACATTTAGCGCTACAGGACACGCATTTGAGTGATTAAATTTGTACTTAAACCATTTATTTTTCAAGATTTTTGAATTACAAAGAAAGTTTTCCGTGATACATTTCATTCCATTGCTGTAATCTGTAACACCTGAGGGTATAATTACATTAATCCTCAGGGGGGTACACGCCTGCTTTGTGTACCATGTGTTTGGCAAGCACAAGGAGCCCTAGCTAATATGGTATTTGCTTATACAACTTTACACATCGGTAGCATATTTCTCTAACACAAATTACACAGCTATCTGATCATTTAACTGAGAGAGACAAACTTTTTTATTACGTCAGTGACAGATGTTTATGTGATTACACCGTTGGATAACTTCACACTTACGAAATTGTGTTTTGTCTGTACTTTGTGAACTGTTCATATTTTTTCGGAACCATTGTGATACTGTGAGAGCTTTGAATGATGTATTTGGGATGGGATAATGATTTTTAAAGTACGTTTGAGGTAGATGACACTATTGAAATGAGCAGAGAATTTTCTGTAGGTTTTGAAATTATTGCAGAAAGCTACAACGTTTTTGAGATTTGACTGAGGTGTTTGATGTTATTATTATGATGACGATGTGTATTATGCTGTTGAGGAATGTTTATTATGATATGTATTTATTATGTTGAATTGTAGAAGACATGTTGATAAATATGTATATGTGTAATAAGGTAAGGAATAAGAAGTAGTGGTTAGGGACTCTGACTTGTGAAACAGGATGCTGGACACCAAGAATCGTACTTTAAGAGTTATGAAATGTGTGTAAATGCGCGAATGTATCACAATGCCGAGGAAAACTTTTTGGACACTGTTATATTTATAGGATTTTGTTTCTACACATTTGCAACGTAAATTCTTGACCTGTGAAATATTTTTATATGAGACTGTCACTGTAGCGGAAACTGGTGTCGTAAATATTTCCGTAAGAAAGTTAAGTGACCACCTGCATGTAATGCGTTTTCGGCGCCCAGCTGAGAGGTAGTCGTCTGACAAAAGAAAGCCATTAGGTGAAAAAAAAAAGGGAGGCCATTATCCTCGCCATTGACATTCCTTTAGAGAAAACATTGCAAATGCGACACCCTCATTACTTGGAAAGATACTTACATCTGCGCACCTGATTATGACAAGCGTCTTTCTCTAGAATTGAGGGAATTTTTACTGCGTTATGAAATGCCATATGGCTAATGAATGATGTTTCATGCTGTCCTTTGTACATATTTGCTCATTTTCTTTAATATCTAGTTTCTAGCTGCACTGCAGCATCGGTTAAAATAAAATTTAATATATGTACTAATATAGTTATTTTATGCCTACAGATCCAGTCAATAAGAAATTTATGATCTACTTCCAAGAAAACGAGGGCACATAAATAGACATTTCCCTTCACAGGAATTGCATAAATAATTTCTTTACGATTTGGTAACTTATCTGCTAGTGTAAGTTCTCGTGATGCATCACTCTAGTGTTAAGATGTGACATAGGTATTACACATGGCCATTTTTACTGTAATATTTTTTCTGCTTGAGCTATATCATGTTTCGGTATAAGTTACTGCTGTTTGCCAGGCATAGTGTTACTGAATTTGACTTTGTGTTACTCTTCTAAGCTAGTTTTACTACTGTTTTATTTTTCTTGTTTGCTGCACAGTGCCTTATATTAGTTGTAGTACTGCAATTGCTTTGCCTATTTAAAATTTTTGTCGTTGATGTTTGTGTTAATTGTTTTATGCTGCTGCATTGCCTCGTCCCTTAGTTTAGTATCTGAGCTCAGTAGATTTAAGTTAGCTTAAGAGGGAGTAGACTATATAAGAGAATGAGTTGCGATGAATTGGAAGAAATGCATTGAGAAGTTATATGAAAAAAGTACAGGAAGCAGGTATAGATAGGACTTTTTTAGAATAATGGTGAACGAAGGGAGATCTCCATGCAAAATACTGCAGTAAAACAAACCCTGTCCTTTCCTTTTGTGTTATCCAACTATGTGTTTGTGTACCCTTGTGTATTTGTTTTCTTCCTGTCTCTGTGTAGTTTCATAGAATTTTTTCTTCTAATACTAAGCTATATTCACTATGATGAGGAATACTGTTATCCTCAAATATAATTGGCATTAATAATGTGTTATTTACCTTATAAATATGCTTAGACATTATTTATTCTGTTTTGTTTTAATGCTCATGTGTGAAGTTGATGTTTCGCAAGTTATTCTGATCTATTATGTATGTACTCATGTCATAATTCCTGTAACACTGATGTACAGGGCTATTACAAATGATTGAAGCGATTTCATAACTTCACTGTAGCTCCATTCATTGACATATGGTCACGACACACTACAGTTACGTAGAAAAACTCATATTAAGTTTTATTCGGCTGAAGCCGCACTTCAGGTTTCTGCCGTCAGAGCCCTCGAGAGCGCAGTGAGACAAAATGGCGACAGGAGCCGAGAAAGCGTATGTCGTGCTTGAATTCACTCGCATCAGTCAGTCATAACAGTGCAACGACACTTCAGGACGAAGTTCAACAAAGATCCACCAACTGCTAACTCCATTCGGCGATGGTATGCGCAGTTTAAAGCTTCTGGATGCCTCTGTAAGGGGAAATCCACGGGTCGGCCTGCAGTGAGCGAAGAAACGGTTGAACGCGTGCGGGCAAGTTTCACGCGTAGCCCGCGGAAAATTGGCTCATGCAACAACTGGAGACCGACAGCGCCGACTTCATCTTTCAACAGGATGGCGCTCCACTGCACTTCCATCATGATGTTCGGCATTTCTTAAACAGGAGATTGGAAAACCGATGGATCGGTCGTGGTGGAGATCATGATCAGCAATTCATGTCATGGCCTCCACACTCTCCCGACTTAACCCCATGCGATTTCTTTCTGTGGGGTTATGTGAAAGATTCAGTGTTTAAACCTCCTCTACCAAGAAACGTGGCAGAACTGCGAGCTCGCATCAACGATGCTTTCGAACTCATTGATGGGGACATGCTGCGCCGAGTGTGGGAGGAATTTGATTATCGGCTTCATGTCTGCCGAATCACTAAAGGGGCACATATCGAACATTTGTGAATGCCTAAAAAAACTTTTTGAGTTTTTGTACATGTGTGCAAAGCATTTTGAAAATATCTCACATAATAAAGTTATTGTAGAGCTGTGAAATCGCTTCAATCATTTGTAATAACCCTGTATATGTTTATTTCTATTCTGTTGTAAAGCCTGTACTACAAATGTTATCTGTATTGTTATGTTTTTAAAGATGTATTTTGTACCTTTGTAATTGTATTCTCATGTTATAATATTGTAATTGACACCAGTTAATCAAATTAAGTAACTTGTAAGTATTCATTTCACTGCACACATTTCTGTTGGTCACAGTAATGCACAAAGTGTGAGAAGTTGTGACTGTTAGTGTTTGCACGTGTGTTAATAATTCAGCAAGGGACTGGATAACAGCATTGCTGGTTCTAAGGACAATTCCAAAAACTTTGTGAGTGCACAAGTGGTGGTAATGGACTTGCTCTATTATCCGCAAGACTCTTCACTGGTGATTGTGCACCTGCACAGTTGCAACAGATGGCTGCTGGTCGTCTCTACAAGGACTACAGTGGGCCTGTCCACAATTTCTACAAGGACTCCAGTGGGTCTGCATCTCTGGTGGCCCACCAGTACCACAATCTCTACCAGGACTGCAGTGGGTCTACTCTGTGATGACCTACCTACCAATCTTCTTCAAAACGTCGAATGACTCTGCTGTGGGTTTGCTCTGTTGTGGCCCATTACCTGTCAGCATGTCAAGAGTCAGCACTGTCTTTCCGTTGGAAGGACAACACTACTTCTTCAAGACTGCATGGAAATCCACTACTTCTGTGTGCAATTTCTTTTACTAATGAGACTTTGTGAAAAACAAAAACTGTAATTACTATTATGATGAATGATCAGGACTATCTTTATGGACTGTGAGAAAATCTTAGCTTTTGACCAACATTGTATTAATAAGTGTGTGCATTTTATATCTTTCTTACTGTAATTATGAAAAAAATTTTCAAATCTGTATTGGCCACTGCCCAAAAAAATTTGTAAAATTTTTTGTGGGGAGCGTGGGGGCTATGTAAGTAGGCTGTTTATGTTTTCTTTATGTAAGTAGGCTGTTTATATTTTCTTATTGGCAACGTTACGTAGCGCTCTGTATGAAAATCACTGGCTGTGCTGTGTGCAGCCTGTGGCTAGTTTGCATTGTTGTCTGCCATTGTAGTGTTGGGCAGCGGCAGCTGGATGTGAACAGCGCGTAGCGTTGCGCAGTTGGAGGTGAGCCGCCAGCAGTGGTGGATATGAGGACAGAGATGGCGGAGTTTTGTAATTTGTCATGAACTGTTATATATATTATGACTATTAAGGTAAATACATTGTTTGTTCTCTATGAATATCTTTCATTTGCTAACTATCTCTATCAGTAGTTAGTGCCTTCCGTAGTTTGAATCTTTTATTTAGCTGGCAGTAGTGGCGCTCGCTGTATTGCAGTAGTTCGAGTAATGAAGATTTTTGTAAGGTAAGTGATTTCTGAAAGGTATAGTTTAATGTTACTCAGGGCCATTCTTTTGCAGGGATCTTTGATAGTCAGATTGCGTTGCGCTAAAAACATTGTGTGTCAGTTTAAGCACAGTCTTGTATAATTGTTCAAAGGGGACGTTTCACAGTACGTCACCACAGATTATTCAATAACTCAGATTATTCAATGTAAATGACAGGAAAAATCAAGTGAACTTTGTGGCTTAATTCCGTGCACACCAGGAAGTAACTCGTCGATCACAGTGTTGCTAAACATGCCGTGCCTTGTTGCCAAATCTCGGTTACAGTACCAGGAGGAAGAAGACGAACCGATGTGATCCCACAGCGGGCTGGGACGTCACCATAGCTGGCGTCTCAAAGACGCGGCTGCTACGAACTGGAATACGCAATGCGTCTAATTCGCATTTCTGTAACTAGGTTTAGGGACTAGAGCGTAGTTACTAATAATACTCAGAACTGACTGCTAACTAAGTATCATAAATCAGTAACTCTTATAGTTGTTTTTATATTTCTTTCGTAACTGTACTCAAAACTAAGAATTCATTCAAGGACGTTTTCGTGCCTTGCCGATAGTCGAGCACAACAATCAAATAAAAATAAAAAGAGAATGAGTGTGTGTGAGAGCGAGAGAGAAAGAGAGAGAAAGAAGAGAGCGAGAGAGAGAGAGAGAGATAAAAATAAAAATAAATGAGAGAGAGGGTAAAAAATTGTTGTAAAGAAATTGAATACTGGTATGTAAAGAAATCTTTCATTAAAATGACACGTTCCACATCATTACGAAATGTCGTATTCATGATCTACGGAACAAGTATTAATCTAATCTAATCTAATCATATTGCTGACTAACCGTGAAGAGTCATGAATTACCGTAATTTTCGCCAATATCAGTAACCAAATCTAAACTTGAAAATAAAAGACGACAGTTTTCGTAATAAACCGGGACTCTTATCAAGACCCTTTCATCCCTGTTAACTAACCACGAAAGATGTCTGATATACCTCAATTCAGAAGTAACCAAGTGTGTATGCATTTAAAGATGAAGCGAATGATGTGAAGTTCTGTGACGGAGATACGAACCCAACACGTAATCGGATTGTTAACTAAGTAAAATCAAATGTTACGTATAGGTTTTTCTTACCAGCTGCTAGGTGTTTGAATCTAAAATAAGGATACAAATTTTTGTGCCTGAGCGACAATCGAACCTCACTCCTATCGTCCTTCTTTACCGTCCACGAATATAGATTAAGTATCAATTGCTTACTCACCAGCAGTAAGATGTGTGCGTCTTTGACCAGAAATTGTTGGCAACACATGAACAGACATTAAAAATGCACGTTAATTTTCACTAGCAGGCCGGTGTGCACATGATAGGGCTTGAAATGAAATTATGAATATTTTTGTACTGCATCAAGATTCGGACCCTCATACTTACCTTTGGAGGAGACCTAGAGCAGATTGCAGTCTTCGGAAAAGGAACGAAATGATTGAACTATACTGTTCCGAGAGTTTCAAATATTCGAAAGAGGAGATACGAATTCGAATCACAGTCCAGCACAAAATTTTTCAACATCTCTAGTTCAATCAAGTATAAGTAAAAATATAAGTAAAAAAATGACTATCGGTTAATCAAATGAAATAAAATTTTCTAATGTAAGTAAGTTTACTGGAGATAGTATTTCTGTTTACCATGACCTCCACCTATGTCCCGACGTAAACCGGCTCTGCCCAGTTGCGAATGAAGGAACGTGATGTTTAATGCGGATTATGGATTATAGCATCTTTATCTTGAGGTTACCAGAGGTAAAGTAAATCTGTTTGTGCCTCTTAAAAGTAAATGCCTGAACCCACGCATTACACTTGTGATAGTTCGTTACACCAGACCATTGTGGCCAAATTTTCCAGCCCCAGGAGTGTGCTGTAACGGATGATGTGCTTAGCTTACAAAATTAGTCACGCTGGAAAAAATGCGAGTTTATTAAATGGTTAAGTGGAAGCAAGCTTCTGACGTGGATATTATGCTATTCTCATGTCATCAGGATGTAAAGACTCTTCTAGGCATCATAGCCTCGATGTGAAGCCATTTTGAAATTTTCACTAATCCAGCAAATTTCTTAGTTCGAGAAAATCCACTGTGAAGCGTGAAGTTACTGGATAATTCGATTATTACCGTCATTATTACTATCATTTTCTTCATACCTCTGCTGGAACATATGTACTTGATGATCATTTAAGGCCTTTTGGTCATTACAGAAGTAGTTGCCCAAGAAAAGGTTCTTTCCCTGTCTACGGAATCCTTTTCATGTTAATATCAAACATCAGCAATTACTCGTAGATCACATTAAAACTAAAGTAATTGATGAAGACGTTACTTGATAACAAAAACGCGCTGCCTATCTTCATTTACTAGCGCCTAGAAATGGTTGTCGAATACTGCCAAACCAAAAGTCTTCCGATATACGTCGCTGTCAGTTCTTCCATATGATTTGGTCGACGTGACCTGTTTCAAGTTGTGTATGACAGAGAATGTTTTAGAAAATCAATTGTTTTCCTTTGCAATAAACAGAAAGATTTTCATTCTAAGCTATCCAAGTCCAAAATTTTCGCCACATTAATTCAAATTTAATATTCGCTTCTATAATGTAGGAAAGTATTTCACAGTTGTAAAACCCGCATCCGACTGATTGTCCCTACACTTAGTCGCTGAGCATAAATTCTAGCTCAGAGTGACACCAGTATAAGTACCTAATGTAGCGAAGACTGTTTGTCAGTGGTCTTTCTCACTGGAAAATACGCAATTCACTCATTGGGCTCCATAAGTACACTGTAACAGTTATTTCTGTGTGTATGCAATTCATACGGATTGTAGAATTTGGTGGTGCTCTCTCTTCCACTTCTTTATACAATATGCCTGACCTAAACGGGCCCTTTATCATTACAGGCACTGGACGGTGCAACATCATATTGACAACAGTAATGTGCTTATACTGACCGCCTCACTGTTCCTTTTACCTGATTTTGTAATCATTTAAATAAAACAACATGACCTTCCAGTGGGAGGCATTTTGTCCCCCGTTTCCTTCTGTGAAATTTGTCAGTAAGCTTTTTGCCTTCCAACCAGCGAAATGCGGCAGAGTACGGCCGGTAAACGATTCACAAACCACGATTTAGTACCGTTAAGACGATTTCTTCAAACATTGGCTTAGCTGAAGGAATTTAGTTTCTTCTTAAATCGTCTTATGCAGCAACGTTCACAGATATCTCAAATAGGAAAAGCTCTTTATCCAGGTAGGAAGGTTGTAAAACAAACTTCACACAGTTTGTGCCAGGTTGATCTTTTCGTCTGATAGCACTGCATAAGTATATTGTCTAAGATGTATCACAAGTAGTGTTCCTGTAGCTGTGGGAATCATTGGTTGAAAACGAGTTTAACACCAGTGGCTACAGTACTGCTAAATATTGGAAATGATTATCAACCTAAGTCTGCGTTTATCCAGAAGCTGAGGCGTTTTTGTAATATTGAAGCTAGACTGTGTATCCTTGTCTTCCTTGATTGGGCATTGGAAGGCGTTTACACACACGTATACGAGGGTAATCCCAAAGGTAAGGTCTCCTAAGGGACACGCAAGTGCCAACGCAGGCACGGACGAGAGATCCTAATTTTATGCCAAGCAGAAACCACAGTGTTGGCTGCATGGTGGCAAGGTGATAAGAGCAGGACTACAGGTACGAAAGTCTCAGGTTCGATCCCTCGTCAGTCCCACGATTTTTATGTGCCATTTTACACTTATTTCCCATCGGGAAGTGTTTGTTGATGTGACAGATGCTTAGTTGCACTGTGGTCCGAAAGCCACGTTAAACTGTAGGTTCCCCTATTAACTGGCTAGGTGAGTCAACTCAAAGGTCGGAGGAAAGCAACGGTATACCACCTCCAACAAGACCGTGCCTATTAAAGCGCTGTGGTGTTCAAACCACTCTTCCGATTGTTGACTGTTTTACTTTCTATGGGTTCCAAAATTAATGATCTTCGGGTTATAACATTTTTGTTTTTTCATGCTGTAGCTTTGATACCAATAAACATAAGTAACCGGCCGAGCACGATTGCATTTAGAGAAGTAGGAAGTGGGTTACAGTACGCTTGTTCGCCCACTGCTTGAATACTGCTCAGCAGTGTGGGATCCGTATCAGATAGGGTTGATAGAAGAGATAGAGAAGATCCAACGGAGTGCAGCGCGCTTCGTTACAGGATCATTTAGTAATCGCGAAACCGTTACGGAGGTGATAGATAAACTCCAGTGGAAGACTCTGCAGGAGAGACGCTCAGAATTGCTTATTACGTGGTACGGAATAATTAGTGAACTGTGTTCCTTACAGCTTCCATTCGAACCAACATTTTTCTACATTCTCATGTAGTTCATGAAATTCTACTTGTATGATCACAAGACTGCATATAGATGCAATCGATTTCGAGGTACAAAGTGTTTGTTATCTTACTTTTTTTGACAGGTGGGCAAAGTTGATTTCCAAACACTTTTTATTGTACTGAAATAATCTTTTGTCACAACGTAACAAGGTAAGTGTTTTATTCGTATATATTTTGTGGGAGACTGTATTCGTGATGGAAGATTACACACCTGAATGTTTGACACAAGCCGGCCAGAGTGGCCGAGCGGTTCTAGGCGCTACAGTCTGGAACCGCGCGACCGCTACGGTCCTGCCTCGGGCATGGGAGTGTGTGATGTCCTTAGGTTAGTTAGGTTTAAGTAGTTCTAAGTTCTAGGGGACTGATGACCTTAGAAGTTAAGTCCCATAGTGCTCAGAGCCATTTCAACCATTTTTGTTTGACACAACTGGTAGAAGAAAACGCTGCATATTAACCAAACCCCGCGCCTCCTCACTGTATCCTCCTATGACACGAGCACGGGATTCTCCTCCTATAACGCTTGAGCTGCTCCTAGCACAGCTGAGAACTGGAAACATCGTCACAAACATTTGGCAACACTGTGACAGTGCAATCACTTCCGCGTACGGTACTGAATTGACTCGCTAAATTCACTTGATATTCCCTTTCCATTTGAATGACTCGTGCTATATAATCCTCAATTGACTAAGACATTGAGACAGAAAATTCAATTTTTTGACTAAAGAAATACTATTCTTCACATGAGTGACAGCTTTTATTATCTTTCACGATGCGTTATGAGGCTGAGCGACCAATACCATGATGAGAGTGGAGTGCCAGCAGTAGTGGGTCCGTAGCCCCGTGGTACCGGCCGTGTCTTGTGTTACAAGAGTTCAAGGATTCGGTAGTTCTAACTGTGGTAGGGGCCAGCATGTGCAAACATTTTTTGTCTTTTTTGGTTTATGGGGCTGCGAATTTCCAGAAAAAATTCTGTAACGAAATTAGAAGAAAACGTTCACACATCAAATCCTCTTGACAGCTCGACTCAGTAAGTTGCGTTAATGGTCATAGATCTTGGCTTTCTAACTGCCAAGCTGCTTCACAATACAACCGTCTCTGAAGAAATTCGAATCGACCGTCAACGATATTGTTCTTCACTTAAGACTCACATGTCACGGTGATAAGTATGATGGAAATGAATTGATAAGCAAATCGCAAGGAAGTACTTTCAGCTCATAGTGCAATGGTGAAAAACTTACAATGGTGCTCTTTCCGCTACTGACAAGCAAAGTTTGGTTTTCTAGGAATACGTAACTTTATTGATGAAATGCGACAGTTGCACACCTGTTGAATATGACACAGCATACCAATTAAACACAGACCCAATTGAAATGTAAGTCAGTAGTATTTTACTAATAGAGGCACGCTTGTGTACAGATACTCAGTTTCATTAAAACAGACTTTCGTCATAAGGTTATCGTAAGTAGTTTTATTTCATTTCTTATAATACAGTGAGTGAAAGCTGTCAAACAAGGTTTGAAGAAGAATAAAATGCCACTACCAGACGACGGCTAATGTAGAAAATACTTTTCTGACTATTTTGACTCGTTGCGCTCTCCCCATACATAATACAAAAGCTTCGAGATGCATGTGCTGCCTGGCCGTCTATTAAACCTGTAAAGAACAAAAGGTCACAGAAGTTAACCATTTTTCCACATGCGACTATTTTGGGTACAGAAATGGAGGGAATTATGTTCAAAGTACCATTAAGTTGATAACTTCAGCAGACAGCAAGACAGCAGAATTGCGTTTAAAAAAAATGTAGCAGCGAATGTAATCGAATTCGCGATGTCTTATCTACAGTGACCGACGCTTAGCGTTACGCTACTAGCTATCGCGTAGCTACAGAACCTCCAGAAGTCAAGAACAGTTCCTCCAGACCTTCCGCATTCCACAGTGCTGTGATATTATGCATATGGCTGGATCTAGACTTCTGAGAGACAGACACTTACAGCTTTTCTTTTGCACTGCACGACGATTTCAAAAACAGATAGCGCAATAGAGTAGCTCAAATCGAAAGGAACTCTTCCTATTTAAATTTCTGAATCCTACACTGTTGGTAGTTCTGTGTAGGTGGCAGTTACGTTATTTTATTTCGGTGATTGCAAAATAGAGTCGAATCTATGCACTGGATAGCCGAGGCAGCTAGTTCATAGCGATTCGGCATGCTGCAAACCACTACAGCGAGCCTGTGTGTCGGATTTCTCACCGAGTGTGCCGCATCGGAGCTATGATAGAAAAATGAGTCACAGAGAAGAGGATTTGGTGGTCTGTTGTATTGATATACAACATATACTGACGGTCAAGGTTCGATTCCAACTTTTGCGGGTTCTTTTTGATAGGGAGTGACAGATTCTATTCGCTTCTGGCTACGCCAAGTGAAGAAGGTATGATGGCATTGTGGTCTGAAATTCACGTTAAACATGATACTCCTTCTCTACCAAGTAGACGTTAGGTTGAACCACAATAAAGTCAGAGTAAAAACTATCACCAGTTCCTTTCTTATATTAGTTATTTATTTCTAGTGACGATACTAACCCTATGTAGGGTCACAGGACACTTATTCCATCCTTTATTTGAACTGCTGTATGCCGATGAAATTGGTTCTGAACTGGGAAAGCAACTCAGCCCACCCTTAACGCGAAATTTGATCCCTTGGTGACAATACAGCTCGACTACAATTTGTTGTTTGTTCAAAACTGCAGATTCGTCACCATCTCCACATATTGCGCGTGAATGGGTTCGAATCCTGGCCCGACACTAAGGTTTTCATTATGAATTATCAAGTTCTAGCATGAGAATACCTATCTGCTGGTGGATAATAATTTTGATTTGGAATGCATTCTCATTCGTTGTCAACACTAACAATATCTGACGTTTTTGACTCCCAGTGAGACATATACCCGGGTTCCCGGGTTCGATTCCCGGCGGGGTCAGGGAATTTCTCTGCCTCGTGATGACTGGGTGTTGTGTGATGTCCTTAGGTTAGTTAGGTTTAAGTAATTCTAAGTTCTAGGGGACTGATGACCATAGATGTTAAGTCCCATAGTGCTCAGAACCATTTTTTTGAGACATAACTATTTGCGAGGTCACTGTAAGTTCAAGGATGTTATTTCGAGCTGCGGGTGGAGAAAAATTCGGTAGCTGACGTCTGTTTGTGTGTAGTCAACAACGATATGTGTGGGGTTCGATTCCCAGTCAGCACTGAACTCTTCGTCATATTATTTCTAGGTCAAACATGCTCACATGTCGCTGCTGGTGTAACAAACCCATATTTAACGTTCGTTTTCTCTAGAATATAACAGCGATAGGTGCCGGGTTGGAGTCCTGGGAAGGAAAAAATTAATGTTTCGTCTCGTCATTTCAGTTAAAACATCTAGCTACTGCCGAGAAAATCCGATATGTCACAGTAGATTCTGCTTCGATAACAATCCGATTAGGTTCTGAGTTCGAATCCCGGTCCAACACAAAGCTTTACCTCCCGGCATTTCAAGTAAGTTACTTGTGAACATCTCTCGTAGTTCGTTAACAGGGACAGTAGATAGTGGGTAGGAATTCGCGTTCGTTAAAAATGTTTACTTTATGTAATTTAAAGTTGATATTTGCTAACTGATACTGTCTATAAAATCGAGGTATATCAGTCTCTGTATGCCTTGTCAGGAATGACTGTTAGTTTCCGTCAGTCACGAAATCTTAGTCTGCATGACCTGGTTTTGAATCCATATGCAGAACGAGACGGTTCGTCGTGTCATTTGAAGTTCATACATATTCTCAATTAGCTGTTTGTGAATAACTTAAATTTTTAATGTAATTTTGTGTGAAATAGCAAGTACGGTATGTTACTTTGAAGAGGAAATCATGCATACGACGAACGTACTACGCGCATTACCTATCTGACGTAATAATGAGAGTGGAAACATTTCAGGTATGTCATTTATTGCTATAAATGTGAGCTTACAAGCCTTAAGGACAGTCTTA
Organism: Schistocerca cancellata; assembly: GCF_023864275.1. NCBI lineage: Eukaryota > Metazoa > Arthropoda > Insecta > Orthoptera > Acrididae > Schistocerca > Schistocerca cancellata. The sequence continues at coordinate 611,680,402 of NC_064630.1, read as the reverse complement.
TCTGTGATAAGGTGTTCCCTGATATTTCTAGTATCGTAGTATTACTTTACATCTTGAGATATTGCGATACAGAGCAGTGTTTTCTAGTGGTGACTTGTTGGAACCATTTTCAATAGTCAAACGACTGTACCAATGAGCGATTAGAGTACCTGCTAGACAGCTGCGTTATTTGGGTGGCATGGGAATCATGCGAAATGCAATTCTGGTCGTTCGGATACTTTTGAGCATGACTGTCCTTCGCGAAACACGACGTAACAGCATGGCCCACCCCTCTTACATCTGTTCATCAGCTCCGCCACCTGTGCCTATCACCAACCAGATTATCTCTGAACAAAACTCCTCAATTAACCTTTGTCGTGGGCCGGCCGGGGTGGCCGAGCGGTTCTAGGCGCCACAGTATGGAACCGCGTGGCCGCTACGGTCGCAGGTTCGAATCCTGCCTCGGGTATGGATGTGTGTGATGTCCTTGGGTAGTTAGGTTTAAGTAGTTCTAAGTTCTAGGGGACTGAAGACCTCAGAAGTTAAGTCCCATAGTGCTCAGAGCCATTTGAACCATTTTAACCTTTGTCAGTAGACTTTCAATATTACTATGACCTGAGTTATGGATCACCGATAAACTAGGCGAGTTCATCATGCTCTGCTGTTTCACTTGGTCATCCGAATCGTATTGCCTGAGACTTCATTTCTTCCTTTGTCGAACCATGCACAATGGCGCCTGTCTCAGTACTTCTTTACTTTATACCTACTTAGCGATCTACAGAGTAAATAATTGTTCGTAGGTTCCTTAGTCTTGGCAGCAATCATATCTCGTAAAAATGGTTCAAATGGCTCTGAGGACTATGGGATTCAACTGCTAGGGTTATAAGTCCCCTAGAACTTAGAACTACTTAAACCTAACTAACCTAAGGACATCACACACATCCATGCCCGAGGCAGGATTCGAACCTGCGACCGTAGCGGTCGTGCGGTTCCAGACTGTAGCGCCTTTAACCGCTCGGCCACTCCGGACGGCCATATCTCGTAAACAGTTCCTTTCTCTCCTTCTTCACGACAGAGCAGTTTGAAACACATCGCCATTCATCAGTCCCATAATATCTTGATGACAACTATAATGACGACAGCGAGAGCTACCGGAGACCCGGGTGGCAGTCATCCGGTTGTCATTCCCCGCTGCATATAGGTGCTTCAGCGCCATAGTCCGCTGCTGCTTCACCTCTGGGGTTGTCCAACTTAAGGTGAGCGGTGTCCGCCAATGCTTGCCGTGGGGGTGTGTCTGATGACAGCTGTTGACTGGCGCGCCGTGGCCAGCCTGCTCAGCTGAGGCGAGTGACGTCAGCAGCGGCTACCACTGTGATGCCTGCTGTGGGGCGTGTCTGATGACACAGCTGTCGGCTAGCGCGGCATGGCCCCTGAGACTGGGCGTATGCTCAGCTGGGGCGAGTGACGTCAGCAGAGGCTCCCCCCTGCAACTTTCCCTTTCACGCGAGGAGGGCTCGTAGCCGCCCTCAGCTGATCGCTTCGCCGTCTCCGTCCCACCGGGTGGTGGGAGAGTGCGACAGAGACAGGGCCAGGAGGGAGCGAGACACGTGCCAGCTCCAGGTTGGTAGTCCCGTTATGTCTCTCCCTCTCCACGTAGCCCCAGCCACTCTCCGTCCCTCTTGACCACTCGAAGTGACTTGCACACAAACAAACACATTTTTGTAAATAAGATTTTACAAAGTACAACTTTCTCATTGTTCATCACACCTTATCCACAGGGTTTCATTTACAGTAAAATTAAAAGTATTCCTATTACAAAAATTATATCGACCCTGATTTTATAGAATTGGAGGTGACAAAAACAATAATGTCCAGATAAAAAAAATCAAACTGTTACGAAATACAATTGCAGTACTGTGGACCACCTCATAAGTTTACAGTAAAGTTGAGGAACCAGTTGGAGCCTAAACTGATATTAAATCTAAACCTATTTACAACAATTTGACGTACACCAATTTACCTCACAGCTTTTACAATTAAATTGAGGTGCCAGTTAGAGTTAAGTTATCTAGGCCTATTTTCTGAACACACGTTCGCCTGTTCAGGGTTGATGACTGAGTTGAAGGTATTGAAGTTTCATAGGAATGGAATGGGACTGTGGTTGTCCTTCATCCTACACCGCAACCGCAAATCACTCCATGATACCGTTTCCACAACTTTGTTTACAATCATGAAAGAAATTAGGCTGCTTGGTTAAATTATTCCACTAACAACTTCAAGTCCTTACACCAAAATTTACAAGAAGAGTAACCCTCTACCAATGAATTCAAATTACAAAACATGAGAAATCTGTTCTAACCCCTCAGAACACAACACACGAAAATAGTACAATATTACATCCATTGCTACTGGCAACACAACTGTCAGTCATTAAATACTTCTCCGTCCCCCTCCCTTTTTTTTCGAACTGCGTTTAGATCATTCTTTTACTGCTTCTTGCCACTGGATCTGCAAACACGACTTCCTTCCACATTACCAAACATTGCCTGATTCTCATTCTTTAATCTCTCTTTACTTGTACTAAATTGGTACCACCTACAAAATGACATGAGAACCTGCTAACAAAAGAAATTCACTTACATCAACTTGTACACCACATGGTTTCAAATTTCAGGACACACCAAAGAATTTATATTAATAAAACATTACAGGTAACATCTTAAGTACTCCCTGTTCACCTTGGAATGACGTACAAATCTCCGCAGCCTCCTCACTGCTTTTCATCGACTGAGTCACGCATCCATTTGCAGTCATGGCTTCTCCTAGTCCTTGCGGGTACTACCTCTGATACTCACTCTCTCTCACTCTGGTAACTTCAAGAATTAAACGCCTGGCTCCCATGGCCCACAAATCAGCGCTGTTTCTGGTACCACACATCCTTATCTCCTGAAACACATGCAATTCTTAGACGTAAATTACGAACAAATGTGCAATATTCGCGCTAACTCCTAAACCAAACTTAAACTTCATTCTTGTACATATTAACCAGAAACCTTCGAGTATGACCGTGTCTCGTCCCCGCACATCTAAAGGATCAATCCCGACCGTCAACAACTACATAAACAGTCTAAAGAAAATTCTTAACATAAACATATTCAGTACGTCATCCATGAAAAACAAGGGGCTACTTACACCAGGATAATTATTCACGGAAAAGTTTTAAATTAGGTATATGGTGTAATCCGCGACTCTTCCTAGATCTCAGAGTCTCTATCTCATAGCTGTTCTCATGAACCTTCCTCTTAAAGCGGTATGGTCCAACATAAACATTAAAGAATTTGCTAGCAAGAAACTTGTGTTTCTTGGACATCAATGTCCTTTTACAAGAACCTTGTCACCAGATTTCAACGTCAGATGTCGTACATTCCCTTTCTGCCTCCTTTGTCGGCTCAGAGCTTTGAATCATTCTGAGCGCAGCGTTGACAATAGCTTGATGCCTCTCCTTACCAGTGGGTGGAAAATTTACCAGCTCTCTTATTCTATCCAGAGGTGCTCTATTCTTCAAGACCAGCAGTGGACACATCCCCGTGCTCCCATGGGGAATCTCGTTCATAACATCTTAGAAATCGCCCAGGAACATATCCCATGTCCAGTGCCATCGGCTACAGTAAATCCTAAAAAGCTTGCCTAATTCTTTTATAACCCTCACTGAAGGATTCGACGCCCGATGGTACTTTGATATAAAGACGGTCTTAATCCCGTACCTTCTCGTGGTGTCCAGCCACAACTTCGACCTATACTGCGGCCCGTTATCTGCAATGACTTTCTCGCCTCTGTTTGTATTTCTCGGTGCCAGCGAGCAGCGAAACCTGCTGCTTATAGAGAGGAAACTACTGTACCGTTTCAATAGGCCTTCGTGAGATCGAAAGAGGTGATATCAACGGGAAAAGGCTGACCAAATGGCAGACTCCAGGCCCACCAAGTTGTCAATGGAGGAGTGTACATGGCAAAAACCGCCCTGGGACGGAGCTAGAAGGTCCCAAGACTCAAGGAGCCAACACAACCCCTGGTTCAGCATATACTCAAGCAGCTTGCACAGAACGTTGGTGAGGCTGATCGGACGATTTTTGTCAACATCCAATGAATTTTTCCCGTGCTTCAGCACTGGAATGATGACACTTTCCCGCCATTGCGAAGGGAATTCACCATCGCTCCAAATGCAGTTAGCAAGAAGGTGGCGTTGGGAATCCACTGACAGATGTTTCAGCATTTGCAGATGGATGCAGTCTGGGCCAGAGGATGTGTCATGACCGTCAGCAAGGGCGCTGAGAAATTCCCACTCACTCAAGGGAGTATTGTAAGGCTCAGGGTGGCGTGGAGTAAAAGTGAAGCGTTGTTGCTCCAATCTCTGTTTGAGGAGATGGAAGGTGGGATGGTAATTCTCCAATGCAGAGATGGGAGCATAATGCTTACCAAGATGCTCCAAAATTACGTCTAGATACAGATCCATTTTTGGATATTCCAGGTACACCAGCTGGGTTCTGATAGCCGTTAAGTCGGTGGAGCTTGGTCCAATCCTGGGAGGAGGAGGTTCGTGTTTCAATGGTAGAGACATAGCGTTCCCAACACTCCTGCTTCCTTCGTTCGATTAGGAGGTGAAAATGGGCATGGATCTGTTTGAAGGCAATAAGGTTCTCCAGACAGGGGTGGCGCTTATGACATTGGAGGGCCTGCCTACAGTCTCTAATGGCTGTAGTGATTTCCGATGCCTACCAAGGCACTGAATTCCGCTGGGGGCAACCGGAAGAACGAGGGATTGCTGATTCAGCTGCGGCAGCAATAGTATTAGTGATCACATGGATCACTTCATTGATGGTAGCATGCATCAGATACTCATTGTTGGTAGTGGATGTGGAAGTGTTCCAGTCAACCTTGGGAAGTACCCACCTGGGCAAGTATCGAGATGAGGGACGCTGGTGTACAGACAGGAAGAGTGGATAGTGGTCACGCATGGCCAATGCGGAGCCGGCAAAGGACAATTGATTCCCTGCGAGTGGCTCGCATGGATGACTGCCACACATTCGTTGTCTCCTTGATAGCATGGAGTTTATTTGGTGTGCTCAGATTGCGCCACTCAGTGTCCCAAATCGCGAAAACTTTGCGGTGGAAGACTGCTCACAAATCGCTGTGTGGGAGGCTAATCTTCAAAGATAGTTTACTGATGGCTTGTTTGGCACGGCGGTCAACATGTCCATTGCCCGGTATTCTGACATGGCCTGGGGTCCAAATAAAGGTCACTAAGCGGCCAAGTGCAGAGGGCATTCAGGGACTCCTGAATTAACAGTACCAAAGGATACCTAGGGAAGCACTGGTCGAGAGCTTGTAGGCTGCTTAAGGAATCACTACAAATGATGATGGACTCACCAGAGCAGCAGCGGATATGTTCAAGAGATACATGGCAACCAGCTCTGTAGTGAATACGCTGCAGCCATCCAGCAAGGAGCGTTGTTCCGTATAGCCAACGTGAGCGTAAGCGAAGCCAACAAGACCGTCGATTATTTCTGAGTCCTCAAACTCGCCAAGAACAGAGAGAAAATGCCAGTAGAGGACCTCAGGTGAGACAAAGCCTTTGGTGCCAAGCAATAGGTCCAGCCAAAGCTGTGGCCAAGGTATGGACCATGGAGATGTACGGAAGAGAGCCTGTGGGAAAGGTGGTAAAGGGGAAGCCTCAAGGTCATGAAGAAGTGACTGCACACAGAGAGTGAATAGATTCCCAGTTCTGGGCCACTGTTGAGGGAGATGGATCACAGTGTTAGGGAGAAGAAGACGGTAATTTTGGTGGCGAGGTGCACTATGTATGTGGGCAGTATAATTTACGACAAATATTTGCCGCCCGAGCTTCAATGGAGGAACGCCAGTTTCTACAAGGAGGCTGTTCACGGGGCTAGATCGAAAGGCACCTGAAGCGAGGTGAACTCCACAGTGGTGGACAGGGTCTAGTAGACTCAGTGCAAAAGGGGCGGCTGAACGATGCACCACTCCTCAGTAATCAACATGGGACTGTACAACAGCTTGGTACAGCCACAGTAGTGTACGACGATCAGCAACCTAGTCGGTGTGGCTCATGCATCAAATAAGATTAAGGTGCCGCCACCACTTGTGCTTAAGTTGACAAATATGGGGAAGCCAACTTAAGTGGACATCGAAGACCAGTCCCATAAAATGGTAAGTCTCCACTATATCTAGTATTTGGTAATCGAGGTAAAGTTCTGGATGGGGGTGAATGGTACGACGACAACAAAAGTGCATCAGTAAGCACCAACGCAAACCCTGAAAGTGCGGTATGATAAAACGTTCTGTATAAAAATCGGGAGTGGGCCCTGAAGACCCCACTCATGCAGAGTAGCGAGAATGTGGTGTCGCCAGGTGGTATCATAGGCCATCGTGAGATCGAAAAAGACGGCGATGAGGTGTTGTCACTGGGAAAAGGGTGATCGAATGGCAGACTCCAGGTACACCAAGCTGTCGATGGTGGAGAGTCCTTGGCGAAAATCGCCCTGGGATAGAGCCAGAAGGTCCCAAGACTCAAGGAGCCAACACAACTGCCAGCTCACCATATGTTCAAGCAGCTTGCACAGGACTTTGGTGGGGTTGATGGGGCGATAGCTGTCAACACCTAATGGGTTCTTCCCGGGCTTGAGCACTGGAATGATGAAACTTTCCCGCCATTGTGACGGGAATTCACCATCGCTCCAAATGCGGTTGAAGACAGCAAGTAGGTGGTGTTGGGAATCCACTGACAGATGTCTCAGCATTTGCAGATAGATGCAGTCTGGGCCATAGGATGTGTCATGACTGTCAGCAAGGGCACTGAGAAATTCCCACTCACTCAAAGGAGTATTACACAGCTCAGGGTGACGTGGAGTAAAAGTGATGTGTTGTTGCTCCAACCTGTGTTTGAGGAGACGGAAGGTGGGGTGGTAAATCCCCAATGCAGAAATGGGAGCATAATGCTCACCAAGATGCTCCGAAATTACGACTAGATACAGCTCCATTTTTGGATATTCCAGGTACACCTGTTGGATTCTGATAGCCGTTAAGTTGGTGGAGCTTGGTCCATACCTGGGAGGGGGAGGTTCGTGTTCCATTGGTGGAGACATAGCGTTCCCAACAGGAGGTGAACATGTTTGAAGGCAATAAGGTTCTCCAGGGAGGGTGGCGCTTATGACGTTGGAGGGACTGCCTACAGTCTTTAATGGCTGCAGCGATTTACGGTGACCACCAAGGCACTGACTTCCACTGGGGGCAATTGGAGGAATGAGGGATTGCTGATTCAGCTGCAGCAGCAATGGTATTAGTAGTGACATGGATCACTTCATTGATGGTGGCAACCATGGGATACGCAGTGTTGGTAGCGGATGTGGAAGTGTTCCACTCAGCCTTGGGAAGAACCCATCTGGGCAAGTATCGAGATGAGGGACGCTGGTGTAGAGACAGAAAGTTTGGAAAGTGGTCACTACCACTCAAGTCGCCATGTGCTCTCCAGTGGATAAATGGGAGAAAGCCAGGACTGCAAACAAGGGGTCAATGGCCAAATATGTCCCATATGCCACACTGAAATCTGTTGGGATATATATATTTAGGACGGAAAGGTCGGGGTGAGTTAGTAGTTCCTCAACATCTTTGCAATGGCTATTAACCTTGGCTCCACCCCACAAAGGATTATGTACATTTAAATCACCCAGAAGGAGAAGGTGTGGGGGAGTTGTGAAGTGAGTGCAGCCAAAACATGGGGTGGTGTTTCACCATCCTGAGGAAGATAGGTATTACAGATGGTAATTTCCTGCAGTGACCTCATCCTGACAGTCACAGCTTCTAAAGGTGTTTGAAGAGGCACAGGTTCGCTACAGACAGAGGTAAGGACGAAATACATACTCCATCTGACAGTCTGTCACAGGGAAGACGGTTGTTGTAGTACCCCCGATAACCACGAAAGGCGGGGGTCTGCAGGTCTCTAGAAGGACAACGCAAATGGCAGGTGTAGTGCTTAAAAGTTGACTAACTCAGCCGGATGGGAGAAAAAGTAGACGCAGTGTATTGGAGAATGACGCTGTCTGTTGTCTGGGGTTGCATGGAGTGACCAAGGAGGCAAATTAGACCTCAGCATCACCTGTCGCCTCTGGTTAAGTGTGAGCATCCAGTACCATTTCAGACAAGGAATCAATGAGATCTAGGTCCTCAGGGGACTCCAGTATCTCCACCTCGTCCTTGGACGCAGAGTCGTGGTGGACTGCTGGTGTATAGGGCACGGGAGGCTCCCATTTCTTATTGGACTTCTTCTTTCTAGGTTTTGCCCTCTCGCTGCTCTTTAGGGGCTCGCTGGGAGGGCTTCTCGGAAGTAGCTTCAGGGACAAAGGAAGACCTTGAAGTCCTTCAACCAGCAATCATAGGCTGTTTCAACCACTGGCTGGTGTCCACTGGACCACTAGAGGGCAGCATGGAGGACAGAGACCCAAGAGACCTCTTCCATGTAAGAGGAGCCAAAGGATGCCAATACTTCTCCAGCTCGGGGGAGGGGACCGATTTCCCAGGCATTTTGGGGGGGTGACATTCCAAAGTAGAAGCTTTGGGAGAAAGTGTGCCCCCAACCAATTGGAGGAGGGAAGAAGATGACTGGCCCTAAGGGCAAACTGGGGTAACCTTAGATGATGAGCATACTGGCGTCTTCAATGGCGACGCCATCTTGGCGGCAGCATAAGAAGATAGCATGGGAACAGGTTTAATCTTTCATATTTGAGTTTAGCCTCATGGTAAGACGTCCTGTCCAGGGTCTTGTACTCCATAATTTTGCGCTCCATTTGGAGTATCGGGCAGTGCAGGGGGAGTGTTGCTGTCCACAGTTCACACAGGAAAGAGGAGGCGCACATGGAGTATTTGAATGCAGCGAACTTCCGCAGTCTCTACATGTGCCGCTGGAAGAGCACACTTAAAGCACTGCATAGTGGGAGGGACATAGTGTTTGATGTCACATCGGTAAACCATCACCTTGACCTTTTCAGGTAATGAATCACCCTCAAAGGACAAGATGAAGGCACTGGTGGTAACCCTATTGTCTCTGGGTCCCCTATAAACGCGCCGGACGAATTGAACACCCCGCCATTTTAATTTCACACTTAGCTCGTCATCGGACTGTAACAGGAGGTCGCGATGAAAAATAATTCCCTGGACCATATTGAGGCTTTTGTGGGGAGTGACTGAAACAGGAATATCACCCAGCCAGGAGACGAAGGGCGGGTTGGAAATTCTCAGGTACAGAAGTGCGAGCATATTGCTGAACTGGACGCTCTGCTATTACGTTTGCATCGACGGATGTGTGTTTGATTGGTTGGGCTAAGGAGTAAAGTGACCAAACTATAGGGTAGTTAGTTCCTTTTCCTCATTCTAACAGGTCGTGAGATAAGAACAGTCCCAAAAGGAGACAGGGAAAGTAAAAGGCGTAAACGAACTTCGAACCACAGTTAAAGACAAAACGAATGAAGCTAGCAGAAATGGCAAAACGCATACTAAGAGGAAAAAGTCGTGTGAGGTAGTAAAAGAACTTTGCAGATTCTGGGCTGGCTGAGAGCAAAATTAAAAAAGGATGAGCCAGCCACCCTGCAAGACACAAAAATCTCAGACCTGAAAGACAAGGCTAGAAGAACACACCAAGGCGAACAAACAGCATAGAAAGAGTGAGAGTTGAGGAAGGGTGAAGGCCTGGGAGAGAAGGCCAGACGCCAATCCTTAGATTGTGAGATAAAAACGCCTCTAACAATTAAAACGTAAAACAACAACACCCACTGAGGCATTCTCTCACAACACCATTGGCAGTGTGGATGGGAGGTTAAAAGTCCGCTGCAAAGTGGCTAACATTGGGCAGTCAAATAATATGTGCGTCACAATCATGTGGGAGGCACAGCAATATCGAGGAGGGTCCTTGTGATGGAGGAGGTGACCATGTTAGCCAAATATGGCCGATGCAGAGCTGGCAAAGGACAATGGAGACCCTCTGAGCTGCTCACATTGTGGCTCACATGGATGACCACCGTACATTCGTTGTCTCCTTGATAAAATATAGGTTATTTGGCGTACTGAGGGTGGCCACTCAGTATCCCAGATCCCAAAAACTAGACAATGGAAGAACGATCAGAGGTCAGTCACCGACAGGCTGATCTCCAGAGTTGGTTTACCAGTAGCCTGTTTCGTCACCTGATTAGCAAGTTCAGTGCCCAGGATCCGCGTAAGTCCTGGGGTCCAAATGAAGGACACTGAACATCCACTGTTTCTGAGGGCTTAAAGAGACTCCTGGATATTCATTACGAAAGAATAGTGAGGGAAGGACCGGTCGAGAACTTGTAGGCGACTTAAGTAGTCACTACAGATGACAACAGACTCACCTACGCAGGATTGGATATACTCATAGATGGCTACCAACTCAGCACCGAAAGCACTGCAGCCATCCAGCAGGGAGCACTATTCAGTCTTGCCAGCGTGAACGTAAGCACAGCCGACGTGACCATTGATCACCGTGTATACCATTGGTGTGCACTATTTCTGAGCCCCAGAACTCGCCAATAATAGACAAAAAGCGACGGCGGAGGGCCTGAAGTGAATCTCAGCTTTTCGGGTCTTGTGATAGGTCCAGACAAAGCTGTGACCGAGGCATGGACCAAGGAGACATACCTAAGTGGACCCGCAGGAAAGGTGGTAGAGGGAAAGTGTCGGTTTTAGTAAGAAGCGACCGGACACGGACTGCAATTGCAATTCCCGTTATGGGCAGCTGTGGCAGGAGATTAGGAAAAAGGAGACAGCAATATGGGTGGTAAACTGATCTATAAATGCGGGCAGAATAATTCGCAAACAGTAGTTGCCACCTGAGGAGCAATGGATGAACGCCAGCTAGGACCAGGACGCTGCTCAATATGTTGGTTCAGAAAGCTCCCATCGCAAGCTCAACTCCACAATGGTGTATAGGGTCTAGCTGCCGCTACATGGAGGGCGACGCTGAATCAGACACCAGGATCCAATAGTCCAATGGGATGGCACGAAGGTTTTGTACCGTTGCAGCAGTGCAGGGCGATCAGCGCCCCAATCAGTGTGTCTCAGGCATCGACTAATATTAAGATGCCGCCAGCACTTTTCCTTAAGCTGGCGAAGATGGGAAAGCAAAGTTAAGCAGGCGTTGAAGACCAGTCCCAAAAAGTGGTAATTCTCCACGACATTAAGTAATTGGTAATTGAGGTAAAGTTCCAGTGAACAGTGTGATGACGACAGAAGTGCATGATGCAAGTCTTGGCGGCGGAAAACTGAAAACCGTGGATGAGGGGCCACGACTGCACCTTTCGTATGTCTTCCTGCAGTCGACGTTCTGCCACACTAATATAAGAGGAGCAGAAGGAAATACAAAAATTCTGTGAAAATACGAGATTTGCATCATCTAAAGCAGCGCATTGTTGATGCGTGTGGTTAAATTCAGCCAGATGTGTTGGTCAAAGTTCATCAGGACTGGGTTCGGAGGGTAGTATTAACAATCCAACATAATGGACAACATATCGAGCCATTCCTATTACTGTTGGTGGTCTCTCGGGACTGTGTAACATCGGCGTAATGTCTCTTCGGTAAATAACACACATGGTGCCGAGCGTCCCACCGCTGCCACATGTAACTGGCTATAACCCCAGAATGGATAAAGCTATGTTTAAAATAACAACGGCATTGTTTTTCTGGTTAAATTCTCTATCTGTTTGATATGTCACATGATCACATTCCCATTAGAAATTTTGGAGTTGAATCCAAGATGGCGGCTTCCATGTTGGTGGCATAGCCTATAAAGTTTCCCCCTTCCCGTTCCTCGTGTTTAGGGACTCTGTTTCCTTGTTTGCTATTCCATTTTAATTTTATGAAGGTGTTTCCGGACTTTTGGACCACACTGTACAATGCATCACTAGTCAACATAACTGGTTTACCTATTCTGTAACTCAACTATCGACTGTCAACTCAAAAAGATAGCCAAATTATTCATTTCCTTGCAATAGTGAACAGTCGTAGTCCTCCTGACCTCCAGTGACAAGGATGGACATACAAAAGCTTGATGTACCTTACCACATAATGAGACAGTCCCAAAGATTTATTAGTAACAGGATCAAGCTAACGAAAATAGCAGCAGCAATAAACTTCAACAAGAGATTTGTCTCTGAAGGCGTCGCTCCCAACTATGGTCAAGTGAGAATAAGAAGAGATAACAACATCAGAAAGAAAGTAAAGCAGAATAGTGAGAGATTATGGATAAAACTCGAGCTTAAGAACTTATATAGAAATATGATTGCCTTTCAAAACAGGTTTACTTAGTAAGACGTTAAATCCCCAGTAGCTTGATAGAACAATGCCTTACATGAATAATGTAGTAGATAATAAGTTGCAGACTGTTTTTAGCAATCATGAAAAGAATACCTAAAAAACGTAAACGTAGACAACATACAGTACATACGATAGAGTATAAATACAGAGGTCATGTGTTCTATGACATGGTAGTGAACAGGACTGACACTGTTTTTAGTAACGATGAATTAAGATTACTACAGAACTGTAATAAATATGCTGTGAATAGAGAAGTGCGGAATAAAGATATTAAATTGATATTAGTGGAGATCAAAGGTACATCCAAGTTTGTAAGGTCGATAAGGTGCAGCATGACTTCATAACCAGCAAAATTGCAGAGTCAATTAACCGTCGTGTTACTATGAATAAGAGGACGAGAGGGTCAGACAAATACTGATGTAAATATAATTTGTAGTATTAACTCTAAGCTAAATGAGCACAAGCATTAATTGTGAAAGCTGATAAGGGGAATGCCCCGATAATATTAAGTATCGCTGAATATAGTGATAAAGTTAAAGAGATTTTTGAAAATAATAGGATTTCATAAGTATACCATGACCACACTAAACAGTTTGTTAAGCAAGTCAAAAACGCAGTTAGAGACATCTTTCTTATTTTATGACAAAAATTGCCGGTCTTTCGAAGTAATGAATACACATGCCCCCTGTTTACGGGCACAACCAAAGCTGCACAGACCAGATGCCCCAATGAGGTCCGTTGTTAATTATGTAGGCAGTCCTGTTTATAGATTGTGCAGTATGTTACTCAGCAACAATTCTCAGTGAAGAATGCTTATGATCCGGTTGAGAAAATTAAGGATATTGAGATACTTGATAATTATCTGTGGATGTCGTAGACGTAAATTTATACACAAATGTTTCTGTAAATGAAGTCATTTCTCTCGTAAGACTATTTTTTTGCGTGGAAACTTAGATCCATAGGTTTCTTTTATATCTGTTACAACTAGTTCTGTCACTTCTCCTGTAAACGAGAGTTTATGAAGCATAATGATGGGTTAGCAATGAGGTGTTGTCAGTCTGGAACACAAGCTAATATTTGTATCAATCTTTTGGAAGAAAAAAATTTTACGCAGGAGCAGGAGTTAAGTGGTTTAATTATGTACTATTATCGATTTGTTGATTATACGCTGTTATTATTTAATGAAGAGGATAAGGTGTTAAAGAGAATTTTTGAGGCGTTCAGCACACTATATCCTAATGACAGTCTATATGTGAAGGTGAAGTAAACAAGAAAATTAATTTCCTGGTTAATATGTTGATTAATAGTAATGTAAGTCACAAATTTGCAATTTATAAGAAGCCAACAGATACAGGTGCGATCAGCCCACGTCATTTGGATCATCGTGACAGATATAAAACTTATTCCCTTTACAGTTCAGTCAGTAGACTGTTGAACATTCCATTAGAAGTTGATGAAAGATAACGGGAAATACATGTTTTAAAGGATATAGCGTTCGATAATGAGTTTCAGCCTGACTTAACTGACCAAATTTATTCAGAATCACCTGGAAGAGTTCTGATTTACTACAAAAGATGTCTTCAAAGTGATATAGAAAGATACAAAATAATTTTACCGGTGTGAGTTACGTTGGCTCACTGCCAAATGTTAATGTAGGATTCAGAAATAGCAACACATTATCAAAGTTGCCGACACTTTCAGTGGAACAGTTCGATCCGTTAAAGAAATCAGGCATGTACAGAATAAACTACGCCAATTGTGATTCCATATACATAGGCCAAATTGGTAGAAGTTTCAGAGAAAGATAGAGGGTACATGCTTCATTACTTACTATTAAACATTCGACGTTCAAAGAAATTTAAAGACAACGAAACATACTGTCGTAGGTATAGATGAGAATCTAAAAATTTTGTTCTTCGTAGATAAAGGAGTTACGAAATATCATAGAAGATCTGGAAACTTATATCCATTCCCACAAAGAACCTAACTGTTTGCTGAACGAATAAACTAAGTCGAAGAACAAACTATTCTTTGACTATTTTCGTGATTTCTTGTGCACATTCACCATTGTTTGTGCCCTGAATGTTAGAATATCCTGACATTGCAGTCACTACATATCGTTATTACTATTGTACTGACAGACTGCAATCTCAGTGCATTCACCCACATGTTTTTCATGTGAACCATTACGAATTTCCACTTACTAATTTCTGTAATTTGTTTGACTGTACCCCTTTACTGGATTTCATCCTCTTATCTAAATACTTCAATTACGATGTTCCCATGTACATGGTTTTATTTTTGATTACTGATATCGATTGTGAGATACTCATACGCTGTCAGTTTTGATGCCGACCGACTTCTCTGTGTATTCGCTAACACATATCTTTGTATGTTGTGTTCCTAATATTTCTCCAGTCAGTTGACAGTTGATGGTTGGAGGGACGACATCACAGTTAATGGTATTTCTGGCATTCATTTAATGGTGGTTATTTGAGTTTTACCTTCTGGTATTCATTGTTTGTATTTTGTTCTGAACGTAGTGTGTAAACCAGTTATGTTGCCCACTGGTGAATCGTAAATATGGATGGCAATAACCCCTCTATCGTCGACTAAGGTGAGTTCCTCAGTGTTCTCGGTGTTTTTGTGTGCATTTTGCATATGAGTGGGCAGGTTTTTTTTTTATCGGAAATAAGGCAAGAGTAGACCCGGCAGGGTAGCCGAGAGCGCTGATGCGCAGCTTCCTGGGCTCGGGTAGGCGCGCCGGCCCCGGATAGGATCCGCCTATCCTACTGACGACGAGGGCCGGTCTGCTGGCCAGCCTGGATGTGGATTTTAGACGGTTTTCCACATCCCGCTAGGTGAATACCGGGCTGGTCCCCACGTTCCGCCTCAGTTACACGACTCGCAGACATTTGAAGACGTTCGCAGTATTCCATGGCTTGGACTAGATGCAGACAGCTGGGGTACACTACTTCCGTCCCTGGGGGGTTCGGGGTGGTGGCAGGAAAGGAATCCGGTCACCCCCTGCAACGAACACTGCCTATTCAATATTAACACTGCCAACCCCCAAGCGACATGGGATAAAGGCCCCAAGAAAGAAAGAAAAGAATGAAAAAATGAGGCACATGTCGTACAGATTTGGTAATTCCACTTTCATTACACATGCAGAGTACGATTACTCTGGATTACAAATATGTATCCCTTTAAGCCACCTGACACTTTTTCCATTTGAAAATTACGAATTGTACACAAGATGCCGGTCTCCAATCTGACTGCCATATTAGTAGTACAGCCTCACAGATTTTCCCCCTCGCCCATCTCATATTACTTGACTTTAAATTACTGATTATTCGCCTGGTTTTATTTTAAAAGGATGATGCCACATCTGTTGACGACCCTGTATATAAACATTATCATTAGCTCCACCTTTAGCAACGAATCAGTGAATCAGTATTTGACATAAATACAGAACGTTTCTCTTACCTCTGACAATGACTTGCTTATGTCATATATTCCAAGTTACACCTTGGTTCTGAGTACATTTTAAGCTGCAGCTTTTACTATTGGAATAATTGGCTTCGTAAGTAAGTTTCAAGGTCGAAGGAGGGCAATGGCATACACACTTTACGCAGCACCATCCCTAGTAAAGCACTGTAGTGTTCAAACCATCACGGTGTTAATAACTAAATATTGCACTAGTTTTATTTCGTCAAAGGTTCAAGATATCGAAATGATATTTCCGGCAAATGATGGTATGCAGAGGAGCACTTAATTTTGTATCGTGAGTGATGCCCTTAACTCTTGAGTTGTCTGAGATACTGAAGGAACTACTTTTTTTAGTTGAACGATGTACTGCTTTAACGGCGTTCAAATTTCTTTTGCGAAAAGTTTCAACTCTATTATTACAAGCTGCAAAGAAAATTGAGGATCTGTTAGGAAAGGCAAAGTCACCATAGGGGCAGTTCAGACGTTGCGGTTGATGATGGAAGCAAAACTGAAGAAAAAACAGACACATCCATAGTATTTGTCGACCTGGGCAAAGCATTCGACAGTGTACTATCATACGAAATGTTCGAAATTCTGGGGAAAATAGGGTAAATTATAGGGGAAGGCGAGTAATATATAATATGTGCAACAACCAAGAGGGATCAAGACTAATAGACAAAGAACTAAGTGTTCGGATTAAAAAGGGTGTAAGGTAGGAATGTAGTCTTTCACCCCTACTGCTCAATCTGTAAATCGAGGAATCAATGATGGAAATAAAATATAAAGTGAAGAGTGAGATTAAAATTCAGGATGAAAGGATATCAATGACCGAATTCGCCGATACATTGTTATCTTCAGTGAAAGTCAAGAAAAATTGCGGAATGAACAATGTAATGAGTACAAAATATGGACTGAGAGTAAATCGAAGAAAATCCAAAGTAAAGATGTTGGGGCTTACGGCGGGCCAACGCCGAGGTTATCAGCGACCTGACACACATTAAAAGAAACGAATGTGGACAAAATTAGCAAAATGGGAGCATACGCGCAAAGAAAGCGGGAAAAAACGGAAAATGCTGTGCAAGAGAATAAAGCGTAAGTAAAACGAGAAAGGAGCTTCGAAGAAGCCACAGGAAATTGTCACTGACTGGCCACTTCCGTAAAATATGGGTGAGCCAATCACCCTGTGAACAAATTAAAACCCGCTCCCTAAAATCTTGGTAAAAACATTGGACAAGCCACAGAACTTTAAAACTCTAACCACATTCGTTTGATTATTACCTAAAAGAGAGATCCGCCAGCAAGTCAGCCGCGGCCCGCTGGTCAGAAAACAAATCGCAAAATAGCAATAAAACCTAAATAAAGTAGCAGAAATGAGAACAGCGGGGAACGTAACATTACAAGTGATGGTCACAAAGTAGACGAAGATAACAAATTCTACCACCTAGGCAGGAAACTAACCCTGGCAGAAGTAAAGCTGTGAGGACAGGACGTGAGTCGTGCTTGGGTAGCTCAGGTGGTAGAGCACTTGCCCGCGAAAGGGCAAAGGTCCAGATTTCGAGTCTCGGCCAGGCACACAGTTTTAATCTGCCGGAAAGTTTCATATCGGCGCACACTCCGCTGCAGAGTGAAAATGTTATTCTGGTAACCCATGACGGACGGAGCAAGGAGGACATAGAAAGCAGACTAGCAATGGTGAAAATGGCGTACCTGGCCATGAGAAGTTTGCTAGAATCAAACATAGGTCTTAACTTGAAGAAATTTCTGACAATGTACGTTTAGAGGACAGTATTAGATGGTAGAGAGACATGGACTGTGTACAAAACAGAACTGCAGAGAATCGAGGCCTTTGAGATGTGTTTCTTGAGATGAATATCGGAAGTTAGGTGGACATATAAGGTAAGGAATGAGGTGATCCTCCACAGAATTGGCGAGGAAAGGAACATGGGAAAACACTGACAGGTACGAGGGACAGAATGATAGGATATACGTTAAGGCATCAGGGGATAACATCCAAGGTACTAGAGGGTACTGCAGAGGATAAAAATTGTAGAGAAAGACAGAGACTGGAGTACATCCTGCAAGTAACTAGGAACTAGGGTGCAATTGCAGCTCAGAGATGAAAAAGTTAGCACAGGACAGGAATTCGTGGCGGGCAGCATTAAACCAGTCAGAAGACTGACGAGAAAAAAAAGAAACACTGTACTCGTGTTTACTAGACTTTTCGAACGCCATTAAAAAATTCCATTAGAAAAAACACATGTTTCAATACATACAACAATATTGTGGGCTATCTGCCAGCTATGCTTTCAGTATTGCGAACTGTTCACGAAATAAAAGGAATGAATGTTGTAAACTGCTTACAAACTACTGCTACATTTTTTTGGATTTCAAAGTATTATCCCGATAACAGCTGCAGGTCAATTCATACGATGTTTACTCTCACTACATGAGAAAACAGAACGACATGGATATATATGAAGAACATTGTTCCAGAATTTCTACTTCGTTATCGGGTGACATGCAGTAATTCAATTCTTTTACTTTCTTAGTCTTTTGTGATTAAAGCTCTTAGAGCAAGTGACCCCCATCGCTTTCCCTTCAGGCGTTCCATAAACCACTGTTACAAACGAACAGAATATGAGACCTGAGTTTCGCCCAGCGTATACAATGTTCAAATCAGTTACGGGAATTCGGCCGAATGATGTCATTGGCAACCGCCAATATTTCGGAACTTGTTAGCGACGTCACCCTACTCAATTCCCAGATGTTATTTGAAGCTGGATCGACTGAATATTTTGCTTCTGAGAGTCAGTGATTACAGAGACAGTGATATAAGTAAGTTTGAGATATATTTGTCGCGACTGTTGTACAGAAACACATGAACAAAGAACGCTGTCAAAGCAAACTGCGTCCTGCACGTGCAGAAGGCATTACTTAAATGCTGTAGAGTCGCTTGTAGATGGTACCAGCACCATTTCGTTTTCATCCCATCCTAGAAAGCCGCCTGGGAAATCACGTCGTCAATATGTCGTTCTACGTGTTCCAATTCCTCTTACCTATTAGATATGACTTTTGCACGTACCTGAGACAGCGATCGAAATACGATTGGAGAATCTACAATGAGTACAGGTTCATCAAATGGAACGAGCTTCCTCTTTCGTTCCTGTTAACGACAAAGCGCATCCTGCAAGATTTTATTTCTATTACGCATGCAGAGCATTCATTCCTCTCTCAGTTTTGTCCAATTTGAAAGACAATGTTCCCTAAAGAATTTCTTTCTTGCAGTCGCCTTCAGGGTAATCTTTTCAAGTCGTCACGTTCTGTAATTGTTAGATGTCCTGTAGTGAGAAAACAACTTCAAAGTAGAAATGAAAAGGAAAGTAGGGTTTAAGGCTTAAGATCCTTCGACAATGTGCTCATTATAGACGGAGTACAAAAAGGAATTGGTGGAAAACAGGAAAGGAATTCCGCTACGAATTTCAAAGGAACCTTTCTGCATATTTTCTTAAGCGATTTAGGTAGATCCACATGGTAGGATAGTGGTTTTAACCACATTTCTTCCGAAAACGATCCCGCTTTCTTAACAACTGAGCCACGTCGCTCGATGAAATTTGAAATGATTTCATTTACTTATTGGTGGCATAAAAACGTCTACATCGCAACATGGGCATCCATAGAGGTGATAAGGTTCTGAAACTTCCAATTTTCATACAACTGATCCTGCAAGTTTAAAAATCTGTTGTGCCCATGAATTAAATTTTCCGTGGTCTAGAAATACTTATTGTATCACAAACTAATGATAGTTATGCACTTATTATTTGTATAGTAGATTATTATGATAGCTGAATGGTAAGCATATTTCAACAAGTGTACGCAGATTACATCTGTTTACATTATTGATGTGAATCTAGATGCAATCCTTTTGAGTCAACAACATTAAATTACATTCTCATATAATTAAATCTACTGTGTTTGATGAATTATGAAATAAAGCTTTAAAATATTTTAAAGAGATTCATATCCTCACAATTTCAGTCTAAAAGAGAAAATTAAAAATCCTACGTAGAAAAAAATTTCAGAACCACTGAAACGACCCTCTTGAAAATTAAATTCAATAACGGATGACAATATCAGATTAATACTCTTCGAAGTGGCGAAACAAGGATAAAAGTTTAAAACATGCTTATTCTACTTTGATTGCATTTACGACACTTCGTTTGCTTACAAAGCTTCACTTCTCAACGTGTTAATGGTTTTATTGTAATTACTTAATGCTTTATATTCTATCAATATTAACTGATGCAATTTAAGCTAAACAAATGTATTTAGAAGTTACGCGTTTAGGATTGTATGCAAACCCTTTGCATGTACCCCTCTGCGGGTCCAGAGGTTAGAATAGTCCCGAGTTATTCCTGCCAGTCATGAGAGACGACTAAAAGGAGTCACACATTTCGGCCTTTATGTACTGGTCCCCTGTAGTGTTCGACCTCCAGTTTTCAAAATTTTCCCGAAGAGCGAGCCAGTTGGGGAAGGGCTCCTTACATGGTGGATCGTACCCATTGTCCATTAAGAACTTTAGCCCACTTCTCGTCGTGGCATTGCAGTCCCGCTCATCGTCCATCTCTTGAGCGAGGACACCTTCCTGGGTGCGTTTCCCTCCACCCACTATGCAGTGCCGTTTTCTGCGCCAACGATGACCATGGAATTCTTTGCACCTCATAACCAGCACGCTAGCCGGTCCGTTGTGGTGGGACTGCCATGTACCCTGTTGGTTGTAGCCCCCTGACTATACAGGGATCACTCTGCTGCTGCCTGCGCCATTATCTCCCCATGAATGACAGGGAGTAGATGCCCATCACCCTGTGGTATCGGGATTCCTGGTAATGGCCATCCTGCCAGGTGGTCTTTGCTGCAGCTGAGTGGCGCCCGTGCTGAAGGCCCTGGTCGGAGTGGGTGGCATCAGGGCGGATGACGCGTAATGAAGTGTATCACGTCATCGCTTGCTGATGATCAAATGCCATCAGTCTCTAAGCGTTCCAGGTCTCAGTACAATGCAAGGAAGTATGATCCTAAATCGTTCCCCTCCCTGGCCACACCATGGGAAGAACGCCAATATTGGAACAAGGGGGGTACTGGAACAAAGTACTGTTATCCAAGATGGCGGCGAAAACATCATCCAAGATGGCGGCGATGGCGTCATCCAATACAGCGGTGATGACGTAAACCAAGAAGGTGGATTTTGGCAGGGAAGTGCCACGCCCCCCTCCCCCCGAAAAATGGCGCGAAATTCAAATTCCATCATGATAATGCATCACACCTAGATAAATGGCAGGAAAAAGGGACTTGTCTTTATTATTTAACCAATTTCAAGCAGGTGTGTTCTCCACTGGGTCTGGACTCCAACTGACTTAGTTTATATCGTCGCCACCAGAGAGCGCCACTGTGAAGTCATCCAAGATGGTGGATTTTGGCTACCTCCACTAACCTAACCCCCCAGAAAATGGAGGGAAGTTCAAATTCCAGTACGATAATGGCGTTAAAAACGGACTTATCTTTATTATTTAACCAATTTCAAGCAGATGTGTTCGCCACTGAGTCTCGACTGCAACTGGCTTAGTAGATATCATCGCCGACAGAGAGCGCCACTGTACCGTCGGCTGATGACAAGTACCGTCATTCAAGATGGCTGCACCCAGTGTGTTCTCCACTGGGTCTGGACTCCAACTGGTTCATAGCGGTGTCACTAGAGGGCGCTCTCCTGACGTCAGATCATTACGCAAGTACAGGTATTCTAGATGACGCCAGTCACTGTGTTCACCACGAGGTCCATAGCCCAACTTACTTAGTTCATATTGCACCCACCAGAGAGTGTTACCGTGAAGTGACATGATGACACAAGATCGTTTGCTCTCTCTCCCGTGCGCGCTTTGTAAGCAGACACACGCTACACCACCAGCCTGCGGGCGTCCGACAGCTTACATCACACATCCTCGGCCGCCACCTCCATACACGCGCAATACATAGTCTTCTGTAAATATTCTCACACTCACGTCATGCATCTAACCTATCAATTACCTAAGTACTTAATTTCAATTTTAATCACATTCAATAACTCAACTTACAATTTCATATTGAATGACCTAGCACCCCCAACTCCCCCCCCCCCCCCCCCCTTAGAATGATACACTCCCTATTGGCTACGTGATTCGACTTCATATAGGAATGAAAAGATGTTTACCATACTTTCAACTACCCAGTTTCAACTACTTTTCAAGGTCCAGACCGCCACCTCTCCCTAGGAACCGCCGCCGAGTTTGAATTCTTACAGTAAAGAAAGGTCACTTGCGCTTTCGCCACCAACCAAAATTCATGGCCATCGGTCCCTTATTCCATCGAACGAAGTCCATGGGATAAAACGGAAAACATACAGGACACACGACATGAGTTCGAGATGGACAAAAAAAAAAAAACACAAATCTGAACACACTAGAGTCAACACACGACAAGAAAAGCCAAGGCAGACAAGAAACAGGCAGAAGAGCTTAAAACAGTAGAGCAGGTGTCCTGAGATGGCTGATCACTAGGATAATAAAGGATGAGCCAGCCACTCTGCAACACATTAAAATCTCTAACCTGAAAGTACTAGGGTAGAAAGTACAAGGAGACAAAGGAAAGGAACTAAAATTTAAATTGAAAAATAAAAACCAGCTTCATGTAGAAAATTTAAAACCAAGTTAGCCATGGAGGCACCGTCTCCTAAAATCGAAGTAAGGGAGTCAGGGAGATTAAAAGTCACTCTTAGAGCATCGCGATGCGGACAGTCCACCAAAAAGTGGGCCACTGTCAAACGCGAACCACAGCGACAACATGGTGGGGCCTCAGGCCGGGGAAGATAGCCATGCGTCAGCCAAGTGTGGCCAATGCTAAGGCGGCAGAGGACCATAGAGTCCCTGTGAGAAGCCCGCAGAGAAGACCTCCAATTATTTGTGCTCTCCTTGATGGCGCAGAGTTTATTGGGCGTAACCAAGCCGCGCCATTCAGCTTCCCAAATCCGAAGAACTTTGTGGCGTAACACCGATCGGAGGTCAGGTTTGGGTATTCCAATCTCCAGAAGCGGCTTACGAGTGGCCTGTTTGGCCAGTCTGTCTACGAGCTCATTTCCCGGGATTCCGACATGTCCCAGGGTCCATACAAGGACTACTGGTCGACCAGATCTTTCGAGGGCATAAACTGACACCTGGATAAAAGATACCAGAGGATGGCCTGTAAACCACTCAGCGAATCACTGCATAATATGTAGAACATGCCGGGGCAGGAACGAATATGATCAAGGGCACGAGAGATGGCCACAAGCTTGGCAGTGAAGACACTGCAGCCATCCGGCAAGGAGCGCTGTTCGATATGGGCTGAGTGAGCATAGGCAAAGCCTACGCGACCATCAACCAGTGAGCCGTCAGTACAGACGACTTCAGAACCCTGGGATTCGTCAAGGATCGAGAAGAAGTGACTGCAGAGTGTCTCATGAGGAACATCCTTATGAAAAAGCGATACGTCCAAACGTAGTTTCGGCCGAGGCATACACCATGGAGGCATATGTGTATGGACCCACACGAGACGCTGGAAAGGAGAGGACTCGAGTTCCAACAGTAGGGAACGGACACATACAGCGATCGTTACCCCTGACAGAGGCTGCCATTCCGGGAGAGGAACCACAGTACTCGGGAACAAAATACGGTAATTCAGATGCTGAGGAGAGATATGGACGTGCGCTACATAGTGGGCGAGCAGCTTGTGGCGCCTGATGTGCAATGGAGGGACTCCAGCCTCCACTAGTAGACTGGCCACTGGACTCGTTCGGAAAGCGCCCGTCGCTAGACGGACCCCACAGTGGAGCACAGGATCAAGCAACTTCAATGTTGAGGGTGGTGCCGAACCGTACACTACACTCCCATAGTCAAGTCATGACTGAACTAGGGCTATGTAGAGCTGTAACAATGTAAAGCGATCTGCCCCCAAATGGTGTTGTTCAGGCGGTGGAGGGCGTTAAGATGCCGCCAGCACTTGCTGACGAATGTGTGGGAGCCATGTTAGTCGGGTGTCGAAAACCAGTCCTAAAAAGCGATACGTTTCGACTACCCATAGTAGATGGCTGTCAAGAAAAATGGCAGGGTCAGGGTGGACTGTCCGTCGCCAACAGAAGTGCAAAACTAAGGTCTTGTCGGCAGAGAAGTGAAACCCATGGTCGAGAGCCCATGGCTGAGCTTTCTGAATGGCTCCCTGTAGTCGGCGTTCAGCAACACCAATGGTTGAGGAACTGACATAAAGGCAGTAATCGTCAGCATATAAGGAGGGCGACACTGACGGCCCTACAGCTGCTGCTAGGCCGTTAATGGCCACTAAAAACAGAGATAAACTCAATACAGAGCCCTGTAGAACCCCATTTTCCTGAATATGGGGGAAACTATGGGAGGCATCAACTTGGACATGGAAAGTACAGAGCGACAGGAAACTTTGGATAAAAATCGGGAACCTTCCCCGGCGACCCCACTCATACAATGCGACAAGGATATGATGTCGTCATGTCGTGTCTTAAACATTTCTTAAATCAACCAGGTGGTCATGCCTGTAAAAGGCTGTTCGGATGGCAGACTAGAGGGGCACAAGATTATCAGTGATAGAACGACCCTGGCGGAAACAACCCTAGCATGGAGCCAGCAGGCCACGTGACTCCAGGACCGAAACCATACATTCTAGCAGCTTACAAAGAAAGTCGGTGAGGTTGATGGGCCGATAGCTATCCTTATCAAATGGCTTTTTACAGAGTGTGAGCACGGGAAGGATGGTACTCTCCCGCCATTGCGATGGAAAGACGCCATCGCACAAGATCCGGTTGAAGATAATGAGGAGTCAGACGAGAGATGTTTAATCATCTGACCGTGGATCCGATCTGGTCCAGGAGCTGTGTGGGGCCAATGTGCAAGGATGCTGAGGAGCTCCCTCTCTGTAAGTGGGCATGTAGTGAACGAGAGGACTTTTCTTTCCATCAGCTATTTGAGGGTGCGAAAGTCTAGCTGATAATTCTCCGACGCAGTGGCTCGAGCATAGTGTTCAGTAAAGTGCTCGGCAATCGCGTTTGCGTCGGTAGATAACACCCCATCGATGTTAACGCCAGGGACACCTATTTGGGGTCTGGCACCCAAAAACTCGTCCGATCTTCTTCCAGACTTGGGAAGGTGACGTATGGCACCCAATGGTCGAGACGTACCTCTCCCAACACTCCTCTTTCCATCTTTTTATAAGCTGATGTACGCGGACACAGAGCTGTTTAAAAGCTATTAGCCGTTCCAGAAATAGGTGCTGCTTATGCCGCTGTTGAGGCCGCTTAGTTTCCAACCGATTTCTCATACACAAACAGCAGTTGACCGGCGCTGCCTGGTGAAACGTTGTTGTGATCTACATCTTCATCTACTTTTATACTCCGCAAGCCACCCAACGGTGTGTGGCGGAGGGCACTTTACGTGCCACTGTCATTACCTCCCTTTCCTGTTCCAGTCGCGTATGGTTCGCGGGAAGAACGACTGCCGGAAAGCCTCCGTGCGCGCTCTAATCTCTCTAATTTTACATTCGTGATCTCCTCGTGAGGTATAAGTAGGGGGAAGCAATATATTCGATACCTCATCCAGAAACGCACCCTCTCGAAACCTGGCGAGCAAGCTACACCGCGATGCAGAGCGCCTCTCTTGCAGAGTCTGCCACTTGAATTTGTTAAACATCTCCGTAACGCTATCACGGTTACCAAATAACCCTGTGACGAAACGCGCCGCTCTTCTTTGGATCTTCTCTATCTCCTCCGTCAACCCGATCTGGTACGGATCCCACACTGCTGAGCAATACTCAAGTATAGGTCGAACGAGTGTTTTGTAAGCCACCTCCTTTGTTGATGGACTACATTTTCTAAGGACTCTCCCAATGAATATCAACCTGGTACCCGCCTTACCAACAATTAATTTTATATGATCATTCCACTTCAAATCGTTCCGCACGCATACTCCCAGATATTTTACAGAAGTAACTGCTACCAGTGTTTGTTCCGCTATCATATAATCATACAATTAAGGATCCTTTTTTCTATGTATTCGCAATACATTACATTTGTCTATGTTAATGGTCAGTTGCCACTCCCTGCACCAAGTGCCTATCCGCTGCAGATCTTCCTGCATTTCGCTACAATTTTCTAATGCTGTAACTTCCCTGTATATTACAGCATCATCCGCGAAAAGCCGCATGCAACTTCCGACACTATCTACTAGGTCATTTATATATATTGTGAAAAGCAATGGCCCCATAACACTCCCCTGTGGCACGCCAGAGGTTACTTTAACGTCTGTAGACGTCTCTCCGTTGATAACAACGTATAAGAAGGAGAAAAGCGTACCATCACGTTTCCGCCTTTGATAAAGGTGGTATTGTAGCCTATCGCTATTGCGGTTTATCGTACCGCGACATTGCTGCTCGCGTTGGTCGAGATCCAAAGACTCTTAGCAGAATATGGAATCGGTGGGTTCAGCAGGGTAATGCGGAACGCCGTGCTGGATCCCATCGGCCTCGTATCACTAGCATTCGAGATGACAGGCATCTTATCCGCATGGCTGTAATGGATCGTGCAGCCACGTCTTGATCCCAGAGTCAACAGATGGGGATGTTTTCAAGACAACAACGATCTGCACAAACAGTTCGACGACATTTGCAGCAGCATGGACTATCAGCTCGGA
Organism: Schistocerca cancellata; assembly: GCF_023864275.1. NCBI lineage: Eukaryota > Metazoa > Arthropoda > Insecta > Orthoptera > Acrididae > Schistocerca > Schistocerca cancellata. The sequence continues at coordinate 611,653,766 of NC_064630.1, read as the reverse complement.
GACCATGGCTGCGGTTACCCTCGACGCTGCATCACAGACAGGAGCGACTGCGATGGTGTACTCGACGACGAACCTGGTTGCACGGATGGCAAAACGTCATTTTTTCGGATGAATCCAGGTTCTGTTTACAGCATCATGATGGTCGCATCCGTGTTTAGAGACATCGTGGTGAACGCACATTGGAAGCGTGTATTCGTCATCGCCATACAGGCTTATCACTCGGCGTGATGGTATGGGGTGCCATTGATTACACGTCTCGGTCACCTCTTGTTCGCACTGACGGCACTGTGAACAGTGGACGTTACATTTTAGATGTGTTACGACCCGTGGCTCTACCCTTCATTCGATCCCTGCGAAACCCTACATTTCAGCAGGATAATGCACGACAGCATGTTGCAGGTCCTGTACGGACCTTTCGACTGCTGCCCTGGCCAGCACATTCTCCAGATCTCTCACCAATTAAAAACGTCTGATCAATGGTGGCCGAGCACCTGGCTCGTCACAATACGCCAGTCACCGCCCTTGATGAACTGTGGCTGCATAGGCAGCTGTACCTGTACACGCCATCCAAGCTCTGTTTGACTCAATGCCCAGGCTTATCAAGGCCTTAATTACGGTCAGAGGTGATTGTTCTGGATACTGATTTCTCAGGATCTAGGCACCCAAACTGAGTGAAAATGTAATCACATGTAAGTTCTAGTATAATATATTTGCCCAATGAATATCCGTTTATCATCTGCATTTTTTCTTGGTGTAGCAATTTTAATGACAAGTAGTGTATGCTTTCCTTTACACTGCGCTTTTGTTTCTTCTACTGTGCTGTAGATTTAGAATGTAAGCTCGTTGTTTTTTTGTAAGTGCATTTGCTATATCTTCATTCCATATTTTGACACCTTTCCTTTCCCTAGACTCCCTACCTCCGTCTCCGATTGAATCAAACTTGCAGTTGTGTTTTGCCATTCTGTATTTATACGATTTCCTGTACCCTTCTTTGTTTTTGTTTAATAATGCGTGAGTCGCTGTTCAAGTAGACTTCTTACACTGTCTTGTTGCAGAAGGTAGGCTTTGAAAGAATCGTCTTCACGTTTACTCCTGTAATACTTTGTTTCTTTCACCTAGTAATCTGGTTTACCTTGTAAAACACCGGGAAATGATGTGAGTCTGTGTCGATACATCTGGGTACTCTTATATCTTGTACTAGTCCTCTGAGATGATTGATATTTTGAACTACTAGTCTTAACATTTGTTTGTATCTTTGTTGCGGTATTCATGTAAGTAGCCTACACGTAAGTGGGGTAACAAAGGTCATAAGGTAGCGAAAAGCACATATTGTTAAAAAGGCTCTGAGCACTATGGCACTTAACATCTGAGGTCATCAGTCCCCTAGAACTTAATACTACTTAAACCTAACTAACCTAAGGACAAGCACATATGCAGATGGCGGTATATCTCCTACAAAAGCTATAAAAGGCATTACATTGGCGGAGCTGTCGTTTGTACTGAAGTGATTCATATGAAAATGTTTCGACCTTGCTTACGCCCACATGGCGGGAATTAACAGACTTTAAACGCAGAATAGTACTCGGAAGTTGTGAAAATATTTTAAGTTCGGAGGAAACAGTGGCCGCGCGGGCCGCTCGGCAGGCTGACCATGTGGTGGCAGGCTGACCACGTGGTGGCAGGCGCTGGCCGAAGAAAGAGGGGTCCAGCCGCGCGGCTGGGGATTCCACTGTGGCGAGGACGGTGCTTTGTGTCGATGAAGGAGATTTCTATGCCGGGAGTGCCAAAGATGGCGGACTTCGTGAAACCTTAATGGCAGACGTTTCACAGTTCGTATAGAAATTAATAGTAGCCAGATGAATCATGATACCTCAAAATGAAACATGTACATTACTATTATTTGCACGCCGTTTCTGATGGTGTAATCAGATTTTCAATATCTTTATTAGTTTAAAGTTTAGTATCTCATGGTAAATTATACAAGTAACATCCAGCAACGATTTTATAAAATATAAACGCTTCATCCGATTTCGTCGATCGCCGTGTCTTTAGAAAGCGATTAGTGTAAACCTAAATTGGTATGAATTACAGGCGTGTAACTTGAATAGTACATGAGTTATTGGAGGTCAAAGTGGCCGATTACTATCGATCACGTCAGGCCATAAGTACTCCACAGTTACACGAAAAAACGGTAGCAGCATGCTTATAAATATATTTATTCATCTATGTCTTTGTTTATATCCGATATATACTATTCATGACGAAATTGGTTAAATATTTACTGTGTTTTAGAAAGCACAGTGTCATTAGGATAGTGGCCTACCTTTCGTTCTATTCTTTTGATATATGTTTATTTAATTTGTTTATGTATTTAATTATGGGTGTTAGAGCATGTTTATTGTCCAGCCGTAGCAATATTTATTTAATTTTAAGTTATTTAAATGTAACTCCAGTGTTTCGTATGGGTTTAAATATGTTTGTGAGTGTACGTTGGGTTGGAGGCATGGAGGGAGCGGTCTAGCCAATCACAGCATTCGTTACTAAGAGAGACGTATGGAGGTTGAGGAGGAGCATCGTTTCTGGAGAGGACGCGAGGTAGTCTGGCAGTGCGGCAGTGCGGGACAGGACACTGAGAGGGCGGGAGGGCTGGACGCGACGGCTCGGAGGACGTACGGTCGCGAGACAGACTTGGAGTGTGGAGTGGTTTGCGCGTGGTCGCGAGAGATAGAAATACTTCGGAGTGCAGACTTGTCCTCTTGTGTGATTTCTGTGGCTTCTGCAGTGAAGACGTAGCGTGCGTTTAGAAGTGAATATCTCGCGAGCCATGTTGTTGTTCGTAACTAATTACGTGCAGTAGGAATCTATTGTTTCCCTGTTAGTCAACTTATATTTTATTTCATTGCTGGACCATCGACACCAATAAGTGATTTGGTAGAAAATCTGAAGAAATTCTGGTCGTATGTCAAGTACACAAGCGGCAAGACACAGTCAATACCTTCGCTGCGCAGTGCCGATGGTACTGTTACCGACGACTGTGCCGCTAAAGCGGAGTTATTGAACGCAGTTTTCCGAAATTCCTTCACCAGGGAAGACAAATGGAATATTCCAGAATTTGAAACACGAACAGCTGCTAGCATGAGTTTCTTAGAAGTAGATACCTTAGGGGTTGCGAAGCAACTCAAATCGCTTGATACGGGCTAGTCTTCAGGTCCAGATTGTATACCGATTAGGTTCCTTTCAGATTACTCCGTACTTAGCAATCATATACAACCTCTCGCTCACCGATAGATCTGTACCTACAGATTGGAAAATTGCGCAGGTTGCACCAGTATTTAAGAAGGGTAGTAGGAGTAATCCATCGAACAACAGACCTATATCATTAACGTCGGTTTGCAGTAGGGTTTTGGAGCATATACTGTATTCAAACATTATGAATCACCTCGAAGGGAACGCTCTATTGATACGTAATCAGCATGGTTTCAGAAAACATCGTTCTTGTGCAACGCAGCTAGCTCTTTATTCGCCCGAAGTAATGGCCGCTATCGACAGGGGATCTCAGGTTGATTCCGTATTTCTGGATTTCCGGAAAGCTTTTGACACCGTTCCTCACAAGCGATTTCTAGTCAAGCGGCGGGCCTATGGGGTATCGTCTCAGTTGTGCGACTGGATTCGTGATTTCCTGTCAGGAAGGTCGCAGTTCGTAGTAATAGACGGCAAATCATCGAGTAAAACTGAAGTGATATCAGGTGTTCCCCAGGGAAGCGTCCTGGGACCTCTGCTGTTCCTGATCTATATAAATGACCTGGGTGACAATCTGAGCAGTTCTCTTAGGTTGTTCGCAGATGATGCTGTAATTTACCGTCTAGTAAGGTCATACGAAGACCAGTATCAGTTGCAAAGCGATTTAGAAAAGATTGCTGTATGGTGTGGCAGGTGGCAGTTGACGCTAAATAACGAAAAGTGTGAGGTGATCCACATGACTTCCAAAAGAAATCCGTTGGAATTCGACTACTCGATAAATAGTACAATTCTCAAGTCTGTCAATTCAACTAAGTACCTGGGTGTAAAAATTACGAACAACTTCAGTTGGAAAGACCATATAGATAATATTGTGGGGAAGGTGAGCCAAAGGTTGCGTTTCATTGGCAGGACACTTAGAAGATGCAACAAGTCCACTAAAGAGACAGCTTACACTACACTCGTTCGTCCTCTGTTAGAATATTGCTGCGCGGTGTGGGATCCTTACCAGGTGGGATTGACGGAGGACATCGAAAGGGTGCAAAACAGGGCAGCTCGTTTTTTATTATCACGTAATAGGGGAGTGAGTGTGGCAGATATGATACGGGAGTTGGGATGGAAGTCATTAAAGCAAAGACGTTTTTCGTCGCGGCGAGATCTATTTATGAAATTTCAGTCAACAACTTTCTCTTCCGAATGCGAAAATATTTTGTTGAGCCAGACCTACATAAGTAGGAATGATCATCAAAATAAAATAAGAGAAATCAGAGCTCGAACAGAAAGGTTTAAGTGTTCGTTTTTCCCGCGCGCTGTTCGGGAGTGGAATGGTAGAGAGATAGTGGTTTGATGAACCCTCTGCCAAGCACTTAAATGTGAATTGCAGAGTAGTCATGTAGATGTAGATGTAGATAATATGCAGATATATACCGCATTCTCAAAAGTACTTCTACTGTCGTACTCATCATGTAAAGTCGTTAAGATAGTACCTGCAGATTTTATTTAATTGCAATCTTTCATTTATAAATTTATATGTTACATTCATAATTCGCAATTGCTGAGTGATAGAAACCTTCAACCATTCGATTCATGTGTGTATTCTTACCGTATACTGTAGACTCAGCAGCATTTGGCCTGTAATGCGGCAACTACGTATCCCAGCCCCTAGACAATAAAACCAGCTAAAACTTAAATACTGCAACTCTGAGTCCGAGAGTGCGTAGTTATTTGAATGCCCAAAAACTAGACGCGTGGGATACTTTATTTCGTAACTCTTCAGGGAATTCAATATTTCAAGACACGCAGTGTCGAGAATACCACATTTCAGGCATTGTCTCTCATACAAAATTGTTAAGGCTTTCGTGGCCACTTGTTGACAAACTGCCTATTGGCTTCTGTCTCGGGTTCTTCGACCGACGTTCATCTAATGATTTTTCTGACGTTTCGCCAGCACGAGTGGCTGGCATTGTCAAAGCTTCACCCTCCATTTCCGGTGGTGAACTGGAGCCGAGCTCGCGGCCGCAGACTACACTCCTGGAAATGGAAAAAAGAACACATTGACACCGGTGTGTCAGACCCACCATACTTGCTCCGAACACTGCGAGAGGGCTGTACAAGCAATGATCACACGCACGGCACAGCGGACACACCAGGAACCGCGGTGTTGGCCGTCGAATGGCGCTAGCTGCGCAGCATTTGTGCACCGCCGCCGTCAGTGTCAGCCAGTTTGCCGTGGCATACGGAGCTCCATCGCAGTCTTTAACACTGGTAGCATGCCGCGACAGCGTGGACGTGAACCGTATGTGCAGTTGACGGACTTTGAGCGAGGGCGTATAGTGGGCATGCGGGAGGCCGGGTGGACGTACCGCCGAATTGCTCAACACGTGGGGCGTGAGGTCTCCACAGTACATCGATGTTGTCGCCAGTGGTCGGCGGAAGGTGCACGTGCCCGTCGACCTGGGACCGGACCGCAGCGACGCACGGATGCACGCCAAGACCGTAGGATCCTACGCAGTGCCGTAGGGGACCGCACCGCCACTTCCCAGCAAATTAGGGACACTGTTGCTCCTGGGGTATCGGCGAGGACCATTCGCAACCGTCTCCATGAAGCTGGGCTACGGTCCCGCACACCGTTAGGCCGTCTTCCGCTCACGCCCCAACATCGTGCAGCCTGCCTCCAGTGGTGTCGCGACAGGCGTGAATGGAGGGACGAATGGAGACGTGTCGTCTTCAGCGATGAGAGTCGCTTCTGCCTTGGTGCCAATGATGGTCGTATGCGTGTTTGGCGCCGTGCAGGTGAGCGCCACAATCAGGACTGCATACGACCGAGGCACACAGGGCCAACACCCGGCATCATGGTGTGGGGAGCGATCTCCTACACTGGCCGTGCACCACTGGTGATCGTCGAGGGGACACTGAATAGTGCACGGTACATCCAAACCGTCATCGAACCCATCGTTCTACCATTCCTAGACCGGCAAGGGAACTTGCTGTTCCAACAGGACAATGCACGTCCGCATGTATCCCGTGCCACCCAACGTGCTCTAGAAGGTGTAAGTCAACTACCCTGGCCAGCAAGATCTCCGGATCTGTCCCCCATTGAGCATGTTTGGGACTGGATGAAGCGTCATCTCACGCGGTCTGCACGTCCAGCACGAACGCTGGTCCAACTGAGGCGCCAGGTGGAAATGGCATGGTAAGCCGTTCCACAGGACTACATCCAGCATCTCTACGATCGTCTCCATGGGAGAATAGCAGCCTGCATTGCTGCGAAAGGTGGATATACACTGTACTAGTGCCGACATTGTGCATGCTCTGTTGCCTGTGTCTATGTGCCTGTGGTTCTGTGAGTGTGATCATGTGATGTATCTGACCCCAGGAATGTGTCAATAAAGTTTCCCCTTCCTGGGACAATGAATTCACGGTGTTCTTATTTCCATTTCCAGGAGTGTATATGTACCTGGCGCGTCAACGTCCGAGGGCTTCTCCGCGGTCATTTCCGGTGCGGTTCTCCTCTTGCTACCTGCGACGGTCGTTCGCTGCAGTACGGGAAGCCAGAATCCGTTTACCTTAAGGCTTTCCTCTTTCTTTTTCAAACTGTTCGCGTGTTTTTGTATTTCTACAGCTTCTCTGAACATGCGCGTGTGATAGTGCTTCTCTACAGCCAGAACTTCCGTATCAGCGAATTTTATTACGTGGTCGGTCTCATTCAGTGCGTGCTCTGCCACTGCCGATTTCTCCACCTGTCCCAACCTGCACCGTATACCATGCACATGCGGAAAAGTTTATGTCAGAATGACTAGACGATCCATTAACACCAGGCTCAAAGAGCATAAGCGACATTGCAGGTTGAGGCAGGTGGAGAAATCGGCAGTGGCAGAGCACGCACTGAATGAGACCGACCACGTAATAAAATTCACTGATACGGAAGTTCTGGCTGTAGAGAAGCACTATCACACGCGCATGTTCAAAGAAGCTGTAGAAATACAAAAACACGCGAACAGTTTGAACAAGAAAGAGGAAAGCCTTAAGGTAAACGGATCCTGGTTCCCGTACTGCAGCGAACGACCGTCGCAGGTAGCAAGAGGAGAACCGCACCGGAAATGACCGCGGAGAAGCCCTCGGACGTTGGCGCGCCAGATACATATAGTCTGCGGCCGCGAGCTCGGCTCCAGTTCACCACCGGCAATGGAGGGTGAAGCTTTGACAATGCCAGCCACTCGTGCTGGGGAAACGTCAGAAAAATCATTAGATGAACGTCGGCCGAAGAACCCGAGACAGAAGCCAATAGGCAGTTTGTCAATTATCTCTCATCACGGACAACGCAGTGGCCGACGGACATCACTCAATGACCGGGAACAACGACGTTTTCGTAGAGTTGTCAATGCTAAAACACAAGCAACGCTGTGTAAAAGAACCGCATAAATTAGTATGTGAAGTACGACGAGCGTGTCCGTTAAGACTGTGCGGCGAAATCAGGCGTTAATTGGATATGGCAGCAGACGACCGACGCAGGTGCCGTTGCTAACAGCACGAATCGCCTGTAGCACCTCTCCTGGGCTCGTTACAATATAGTTTTGATGCTAGACGACTGGAAAACAATGGCCTCGTCAGAGAAGTCGCGATTTCAGTTCGTAAGAGCTGATGCTAGGATTGGAGTGTGGCGCAGATCCCACGAAGCCATGGACCCAAGTTGTCAACGAGACACTGTGCCAGCTGGTGGTAGCTCCATAATGGTGTGGGCTCAGTTTACATGCACTGGAATGGGTCCATGCGCCATGTCACCGGGTCACTATTGTTCGCGATTGGTTTGAAGAATATTTTGGGCAATTCCTGCGAATAGTTTGGCCGTCCAGATCATTCGTCATGAAGCCAATCGAGCATTTATGGGACATAATCGAGAGATCAGTTCGTGAGCAAGGTAAACTTTCTTAGTTATTAACGGCTGAAGAGGTAGCATGGATCAATATTTCTGCAGGGGACTGCCAACGATTTGTTGAGTCCATGCCATGTCTTGTTGCACAACGCAGTGTAAGACGTCATGGTCTCCTGACCTTCATTGCTTACATATTCCGCCCTCACAATCATATTCCGCACATCAAGACGCTTCATTCGAACCCAAACTCGATAAGATAAAGTCAATGTTGTATGAATTCATGTAAACGATATGCAAATAACAAGTGCGCACCGAGATTGAAATACTCGAGCCTAGCGTACACACATACATTCCAGACACGACGGTCACAGGAGCTTTTAGTTCGAGAGAAGCAACCGCACGCCAGGAGGCCGGTCCCAAGTTATCTACGTCGGCCTGTGACCGCCCGTGGAGCGGACAGCGTTTGCCCGAGTGAAAGGAGGAATGACACCGTGTTCGGCTTAAAAGCAAATTCCGCTACATTGTGTGGGAGCGCCCAGCCTTCACATTCTTTACAAATATAGCACGCAGTTTTAGAGATTTTCACAGGGAGACAGCAAACGCTAAACGCCAATACTACAGATTTCCGGATTGGTCGCCTTAAACGAAACATCATTCTCCCATTTTAGAAGAGCAATGCTGTTTGGCAGACGATATTTATGACGCCTTGAGCTGAAGGAGTAATGGAAGAGACCGAAAGATATACCCCTTCACGTCTGGAGTGGAGAGGGGCCGTTCCGTTGTCGCTCTTGGAGCGAGAACATGTAACGAGAGCATGCGCGTTCGTACATGTACTCAAAGAGCGAGGAACAAGTCTCTCCTCAGTACTTCACTGGGACAGCACCTCTGTCATGAGCGAATCGAAGTGCGACTCTATATTGAGTCCTTGCGATTAAGCATTGTTCACTGTGTTGTCCGCCACACTTATTGTGTGGTGTGAATGGACAGAGTTATAGTTAAACACCTGTGAGCGAATTTTGAGTGGTATGTGGTGGACTGGTTATCTGACCGGTGTACCACACCAGTAGTTAGACCAGGAGCGAATAGGAGTCCTTGACTTCATCAAGGCGTAGGGAGAGTTTGATTGGTGAAGGTCAGCCCAGATAGAACGGGAGTTATCTTATTTGTCAGCAGTGAGCGGCGCAGACAGCAGTCATCCCAGCTTATGGTATTGTACGCTACAGCACTTGTGAGCCCCATATTTCCTCCACAACAGTACACTTCACTGCATTTCACACACAACAGCCTCGACTGTACCTAGCAACATTCTAACGGATAATTATTCAAGTTGAGTAGGTGTGGCTCTCAGCCATTCTGCCAAGTCAATAACAATCTTAACAATCTTAAACTTTGTATAGAAAATTCATTAGCGAATCATATCCTTGAGAGGTAACTTCACATTCCGAAAAGAACCAGGAAATAACGTGTTCAGTTCATAACTAAATGTGCCATTGTGATTTCTCAGAATTTTTGCAAAATAAATAATAATTTTCGTTAGTTTCATGTTTTTCTTACACTAACTAGCACTACTCCAGTACCCAAGTATCCCACTAGTTATGTAAGAAATTTTGTGAATTTTTGTGTCATTTCCTTACAGAAGACGACTCCAGAAGATATTTATTGCTGAAAGTTTTTCAGGCATTTCTCTTTAGAACGTTAGGAGCGACTGTCTGACTTCTGTAGTAGTGTGGGGGTGGAAATTGCATCTTGCAGATGCCACGGGGTAAAGGGTACATCTCAGATTAATCTGCTGCTCAGAATGACAGAATAGCAACCCCACGCCGCTCACAGCAGGGCAAAAGGAAGTCCAACATAATATTAGGAGGTATGCCATGACTTCTGTTGATGTTTATAGTGACACACACATAATAGCTATTTAGCACTGGATTGCTAGCCATTCCCAAATTATCTATCTAAGCATCTTATGTGGTTTCCACCGCTGGTCAGCAGTTGTAGGAACGTTCCAGCGTCAGTTTCTATAAGCAGCCTCCGAAAATTTTGCAATAGCCTCCTACAGGATGAAGGTCTGTTCTGGTGTTGCGCTATTGAAGTAAGGACACGGGACTTTCCGCGATGTACTTACACATTACTAGCAACCCGGTAATGCTTCAGTATAGCTAAATGTGTACAGGATGTAAGTCCTAAGCTCTGTCTCCTACCCCCCCCCCCCCCTCTTGCCTGTCTCTCTCTCTCTCTCTCTCTCTCTCTCTCTCTCTTTCTCTCTCTCTTTCTATCTTTGTCCATCACGTCCTTCTCCTTCCCCTTTCTCTGTCCATCGCCTCCTCAGCTCTTTCTCCTTCTCCCCTTTCTATTCTACATCTCCTCCTTCGCCTCTCTCTCTTCATCTCCTCAACTCATCTCCCTTCATTTGTACACTCCTCCCCTCCCTTCTCTCTGACTTCGTGCACTGTTTATCGTTTATGCTAAGGAAACCTTGATTGGGAAATGAAGTCGCTTAAAATGAAGAGGGAAATCGTTTGGGATCACTGGTATTTGAAGTATGAGAGAGACCTCTCCATTTGCTTGATATCTGAGGAGAGTAACTTCAGGAACAGTTTTTCACATGGTTTTAATCGGCGAATGTACAGAATTACGAAGTTATGGAGATTCAGTTGTGCATAACCATTTTGTTTAAAATTATACACAAGGAAGAAGAACGTATGTTGGAGAAGTACAGAACAGCGAGGTCCATTTTAACAGAAAACCAGTATGGCACATTTTTGTTGAAAAAATAAAAAGAAATTACACCCTATGTCCAACTGTGTTTTTCTATGGAAAAATTTGAAGTAAATCGATCGACAACTGTTTGGGATTTCGTTAACAACGTTTGCCTATTATATCTTACATATAATCATATATATATTTAAAAAATATTTATAGTCTACGGCCATCCAAATTTCATTATCTCTTCGTGTGAAAATTTGAAGCAAATCGATGAAAACGCTTTCTAGATGTTTCGTAAAAAAATTTCACCCTTATATATTGAATATATATTTATAAACAATATGTATATAAAATAGTATGTATGATATGCCCGTCCCAATATTTATTAGAGTATTGTGTAAAAATCTGAAATAAGTTGACCAAAAACTTTTCGAGATTTTTGCTACAACGTTTCCCCTTCATATGCAATAAATATATTTTATTTAACTATCATATACATTTTAAAAAATTGTGGCCTATGTCCGTCTGGAAGATTATTATAGTGTAAAAATCTGAAGTCATTCGGGCAAGATCTTTACAAAGTTTTCGTATAAACGGTAAACTATGACTTGTCCTTAAACAGTAGTACAGATCTTATACATAGAGTTATATACCACATATATTAAAAATGATGTGTAGTCTAAGTTTGTTCGAACGTTTATTAGAGTAGCGTGTAAACATTTGAAGTAAATTGGCCAAGAACTTTCTGAGAATTTTGGTAACAGCCTTATTTGGTAGAATATATTGGAAAAAGTCAGTGCTCGAAAATACAGCAGTTCCTCTTTTAAACTGATCGAGCTGCTCCATTCGATCGCCTAAGGAACACGAAAACGGACTTCATATCGCATATTTGGCACGACTGCTATTTCTTTATCAAACAGTTTTCGCCACTCACTCCCGTACAACTGAAAATTTGGAATTTTGACAGTTGGCAGTACCATCAAGTATGTTGTGAAATATTTAATCGACGTTACAGTGCAAATAGCCCTACAGCTAAGGTTATTTACAACTACTGCTGTCTTTCATTATACTAAGGCTAAAATCTTTGTCAGACACATTAGGATTTCTGTACAAATTACGGGTTCTTATTTTATAAAAAGACCACACTTTCATCAATTGATCGTGCTGAGCCGTGCCGGCTCGTATCGATTGATCGATCGGGTCGGCATGGTGTGATCTTTGGGCTCGGCCGTTTGACGTGGCTTTTGGCCGCGACAGGCGTGTGGCGCTAGAGAGGGACAGGTGGAAAGCCACGCGGCGCTGGCGAATCAGGGGGGCGTGGTTGAGTAGGACGGGGCACGACGCAGATGTTGTGGTGTGTTTGACACTTTTTCAAGACCGAACCTGGCTTCAGTGTGGGAACTGGACTCGGCCACATTGCCCGAATCGAGTCGTGCGCCTCTGATCTGGATCTGTAAAGGATTTCATAAAAGATTTACTGAGAATTGCTTGTCATGTTTTTGGTGCGCATATTATACTGATCCTTGCTTCCCAGGTCGGCACCATGACTGGAAACTGTTGTCTTGCCAATCAAAAGGTCCCTTCTATTTAGTGCTGTTTAAGTAAACACGTGTTATTGTGTTTGGTTAAAGGTTTATCTGGATTTTGTGATGTGGTTCATTCCGTTCCGAGCAAGCGAGGTGTATTAATTAGTACTATTGCTGTTCGGAGTGACGGACGGCATAAGCCAGTATGGTGAAACTGTAATATTTTTCCTGGTACGCTGAGCTGTGTGGACGTTGTTACAGTTGGTTCAAAGCACAGGCTTAACACTGAATCTGTACGTTCTGTGTTATCTAACTGCATTACTTGTGCACTCGTAAACAGTGAAATGGTAGTCTTACTTGACTGTTTACCAGTGTCCTGTTAAGGGGTAATTTAAATGAGCTACCCAGTTTCAGTGAGCATATGTTAACCTACTAGTGTAGTTTAAATTTCTAAGCTGGCTTGGTATTATGCTGTTCGCGTTCGTCCTTTAAGGTTACGTCAAGGGCATTAGTTATTGACTCACCCTTAACTATTTTATTTCAATGTTCGTGAAATAGGCTATTATTTTATACATCGTAGTTATTTTACGTTTGAGGAATTAACGTTTGCCGTTTTCTCTGCCCCCCCCCCCCCCACACCCTTTCTCTGAATTCTATAGTAGCACGGGCTCTAAGACATTTTTTCCAGTGTGTTATAGTGTACTGTGTGCGGCACCCTGTCCAGCTCGCCCGCTTGCTGTGGGTTCTGGGTCTAGCCGCCTCTGGTCTGGGTCCAGTGCCCCCCCCCCCCTTCTGCTACTTGAATTAGCCCGTGCCTATGTGACGTCACCTGTTTTGAAAATCTGTCACGAAGGGGTGTATCTCTTTGTATTTTATTTTTTTAAAAAAGAATTTTGTAATATCCATGATTGGTTAAACTTTATCTCATTATTGCCGTCTCCTTTTTCGACCTTTACTGTGTACAGAATTTAATTAACTTGCTAATCACTTAATGCCTGTTTAAAAATTAATGTTGTTGTATGAATAGGGTGCTTGCCCGTGCTTGTAGGGATTCTTTACTAACTTACCTTAACACAAAAATTTTAAAGATAAAATTTTATTTCCCAAAGATAAGTTTAATCAAAGTGTTGTTGTTATAAACTGTGAATGTTGCTTATGTGGCCCGGCCCTCCCGCTCAGCAGCAATTGCCTGATTAGGGTAGACTGACCACCATACGTGCGATACCTACAAATTTTATGCAGAAAGTTGTTTGCTCAGATCAGTAACGTTACCAATAACAGTATACATTTGCTCTTACGTTTTCATTTGATAATTACTTATCAAAATAATGCTCCTTTTTGTGAGGGACTGGAGTTAAAGTTTTCTGCGTTGTTGCTAACTTTGTTGCTTACCTTTATTCCATAAAATTTGGCTCGTTCTCGTATTTCCAGTAACTGAACAACTAGTAACATGACGTGCGCCCGTACAGCAGGTTCGTGTTTCGACGAAAGCCAAGCGCAGTAACCGCCCACTCTGTGCTCCCTAGCATTGACCACCCACTCAAAAAATTAAGCGGTCCTCACGCTGGCTCGAATTCGCGGCGAGAGAAATTTTGCTGCAGTGAATTCGCAACGACGCCCTGGTTGCACCAGGACGGCAGAGGGGTGTTTTTCTAGGCTGTCCACACTACGCAGCGGCGTGATTTAATTCACTGCTGCTAGTCAAACGAATTAAGTCGTCTCACAGAGAAGATGAACTTCTCTTATTATCTGTAGAAAAGGATGTATAAAAAGCGAGGTAACAGGTCGTTTCGAAACTACACACATTAGGACTAAAGTCCGAAACAGTAAGTATCGATAAGTACGGTTGAAATTTCTTTAAATGATATGCCGTAGCTCCATGTAGACGACGAAAGGTTTTTGTTTATCTTAGAATGACCCGTGAACATTGCGATGACGTTTAAATTTTATGAGATACGACGTAGGAAACAAGGTACAACTTTGCTTATAGAAATTTTCTCTGAAGGACAAAGTAGTTTCTTTAAAAAACAGATGGACAGCTATAAAATTGTAGTGAATGTCTACACATACATTGCAGCAGACACTGTACTACTCGACTTCACACTCATCATGGATTAGGCTGACAATTATTCACTTACTTTTGTACACTCCTGGAAATGGAAAAAAGAACACATTGACACCGGTGTGTCAGACCCACCATACTTGCTCCGGACACTGCGAGAGGGCTGTACAAGCAATGATCACACGCACGGCACAGCGGACACAACCAGGAACCGCGGTGTTGGCCGTCGAATGGCGCTAGCTGCGCAACATTTGTGCACCGCCGCCGTTAGTGTCAGCCAGTTTGCCGTGGCATACGGAGCTCCATCGCAGTCTTTAACACTGGTAGCATGCCGCGACAGCGTGGACGTGAACCGTATGTGCAGTTGACGGACTTTGAGCGAGGGCGTATAGTGGGCATGCGGGAGGCCGGGTGGACGTACCGCCGAATTGCTCAACACGTGGGGCGTGAGGTCTCCACAGTACATCGATGTTGTCGCCAGTGGTCGGCGGAAGGTGCACGTGCCCGTCGACCTGGGACCGGACCGCAGCGACGCACGGATGCACGCCAAGACCGTAGGATCCTACGCAGTGCCGTAGGGGACCGCACCGCCACTTACCAGCAAATTAGGGACACTGTTGCTCCTGGGGTATCGGCGAGGACCATTCGCAACCGTCTCCATGAAGCTGGGCTACGGTCCCGCACACCGTTAGGCCGTCTTCCGCTCACGCCCCAACATCGTGCAGCCCGCCTCCAGTGGTGTCGCGACAGGCGTGAATGGAGGGACGAATGGAGACGTGTCGTCTTCAGCGATGAGAGTCGCTTCTGCCTTGGTGCCAATGATGGTCGTATGCGTGTTTGGAGCCGTGCAGGTGAGCGCCACAATCAGGACTGCGTACGACCGAGGCACACAGGGCCAACACCCGGCATCATGGTGTGGGGAGCGATCTCCTACACTGGCCGTACACCACTGGTGATCGTCGAGGGGACACTGAATAGTGCACGGTACATCCAAACCGTCATCGAACCCATCGTTCTACCTTTCCTAGACCGGCAAGGGAACTTGCTGTTCCAACAGGACAATGCACGTCCGCATGTATCCCGTGCCACCCAACGTGCTCTAGAAGGTGTAAGTCAACTACCCTGGCCAGCAAGATCTCCGGATCTGTCCCCCATTGAGCATGTTTGGAACTGGATGAAGCGTCGTCTCACGCGGTCTGGACGTCCAGCACGAACGCTGGTCCAACTGAGGCGCCAGGTGGAAATGGCATGGGAAGCCGTTCCACAGGACTACATCCAGCATCTCTACGATCGTTTCCATGGGAGAATAGCAGCCTGCATTGCTGCGAAAGGTGGATATACACTGTACTAGTGCCGACATTGTGCATGCTCTGTTGCCTGTGTCTATGTGCCTGTGGTTCTGTCAGTGTGATCATGTGATGTATCTGACCCCAGGAATGTGTCAATAAAGTTTCCCCTTCCTGGGACAATGAATTCACGGTGTTCTTATTTCAATTTCCAGGAGTGTATTATTCGCTGAGGTCGACTGCATGGCACTTCTACAATTATGTGCTGTCGTAACATAGGTTTCCTCCAAATGTATGAACTTTTGTTCATCCACTAGCTCTGTCATGAGTCGTTTCACCAAGGCTTGTCTTCTGGATGTGAAACGTCTTCACTGTTTTGTCACATGTTGAGAAAATGCTGTCTATTTCATGTGTCGCTTCGGTAGCTCGTGTTGTTGCTAGACACGCTATGACGTCTATTATAGAGGAGCACCTTACTGTGTAGATCCCTGAAGTCCTTTTCAAAGCGGAATGTGGTCCTTCTCTTGGCGGTATGTGGCACGCTATCTATACCTAACCCAGTGGGTGATTCTCCTGGCGTTGCTTGTATTGGCAAAGCATGCTTTTCACTTCTAGTGTCCTCCGCGTCACAGACGGTTAATTACATTATTTTCATCGTGGCAGCGACAATAGCAACATTTACGAAATTGTCTCGAATGAAAAACTGCCCACAGTTGGACTAAATTCTGTTTATTTTAAACCTTGACCGTGGTTTCTCCTATAATAATTTCGCCTTCTTCAGAAGTCCTAAAAATTATCAACTTAACATGTAGACATAAACTTCAAAATTAGGTAAGTGATAACATATTACTTGCATACACACTAATAACTCTCTTTCAAATTCTGAGGGTGGCAGGGGTAAAACATAGGGAGCGAAAGGCTATTTACAATTTGTATAGAAACCAAATGGCAGTTATTAGTCGAGGGGCATGAAAGGGAAGCAGTGGTTGGGAAGGGAGTGAGACAGGGTTGTAGCCTCTCCCCGATGTTATTCAATCTGTATATTAAGCAAGCAGTGAAGGGAACAAAAGAAAAATTCGGAGTAGGTATTAAAATCCATGGAGAAGAAATAAAAACTTTGTCAGAGACAGCAAAGGACTCGGAAGAGCAGTTGAACGGAATGGATAGTGTCTTGAAAGGAGGATATAAGATGAACATCAACAAAAGTAAAACGAGGATAATGGAATGTAGTCGAATTAAGTCGGGTGATGCTGAGGGAATTACATTAGGAAATGAGGCACTTAAAGTAGTAAAGGAGTTTTGCTATTTGGGGAGCAAAATAACTGATGATGGTCGAAGTAGAGAGGATATAAAATGTAGACTGGCAATGGCAAGGAAAGCGTTTCTGAAGAAGAGAAATTTGTTAACATCGAGTATAGATTTAAGTGTCAGGAGGTCGTTTCTGAAAGTATTTGTATGGAGTGTAGCCACGTATGGAAGTGAAATATGGACGATAAATAGTTTAGACAAGAAGAGAATAGAAGCTTTCGAAATGTGGTGCTACAGAAGAATGCTGAAGATTAGATGGGTAGATCACATAACTAATGAGGAGGTGTTGAATAGGATTGGGGAGAAGAGAAGTTTGTGGCACAACTTGACTAGAAGAAGGGATCAGTTGGTAGGACATGTTCTGAGGCATCAAGGGATCACCAATTTGGTACTGGACGGCAGCGTGGAGGGCAAAAATCGTAGAGGGAGACCAAGAGATGAATACACCAAGCAGATTCAGGAGGATGTAGGTTGCAGTAGGTACTGGGAGATGAAGAAGCTTGCACAGGATAGAGTAGCATGGAGAGCTGCATCAAACCAGTCTCAGGACTGAAGACCACAACAACAACAACACACTAATAAAAAAACGGCTCTGAGCACTATGGGACTTAACTTCTGAGGTCATCAGTCCCCTAGAACTTAGAACTACTTAAACCTAACTAACCTAAGGACATCACGCACGTCCATGCCCGAGGCAGGATTCGAACCTGCGACCTTAGCGGTCGCGCGGTTCCAGACTGTAGCGCCTTTAATCGCTAGGCCACCCCGGCCGGCAAAGTGCGAAAATTTTGCGGCGCAACACTTCTAGCAAATCAGTCTCTGGGAGGCCAATGTACAGAGTTGGTTTACTGGTGGCCTGTTTGGCCAGGCGGTCAACATTTTCATTGCCTGGGACGCCGACATGACCAGGGGTCCACACAAAGCCCACAGAGCGGCCGCAACGGGCAAAAGTATGGAGGGAATCCCGGATAGCCATCACCAGACGAGAGCGAGGGAAACACTGGTCGATAGCTCGTAAACCGCTGAAGGAATCGCTACAGATAACGGAGGACTCACCTGAGCAGGAGCGGGTATACTCTAGAGCACGAAAGATGGCGACCAGCTCAGCAGTGAAAACGCTGCAGCCAGCCAGCAATGAGTGTTGTTTGTAATGGTCCCCAAGAATGAGAGAATAAGCGACACGACCAGCAACCATCGAACTGTCAGTGTAAACAACGTCAGAGCCCTGATACATGGAAAGGATGGAGAGAAAGCGGCGGCGGAAGGCCTCAGGAAGGACAGAGTCCTTTAGGCCCCATGCCTATTCGAGCTGAAAGCATGGGCGGGGCACACACCACGGGGATGTACACAGAGGGGCTCGGAAAGGAGGTGGAAGAGGGAAAACCCCAAGCCCGGAGAGAAGCTCTCTGACGCGGACCACAATTGTACAACTTGACTGCGACCAACGTTCTTGGAGATGGACGA
Organism: Schistocerca cancellata; assembly: GCF_023864275.1. Classification (NCBI taxonomy): domain Eukaryota; kingdom Metazoa; phylum Arthropoda; class Insecta; order Orthoptera; family Acrididae; genus Schistocerca; species Schistocerca cancellata. Next base: position 611,635,307 of record NC_064630.1, on the reverse strand, counting down.
CCAACTGAGGGAACAGGAGACGATAATTAGGATGTGCAGGCAAGCTACAAACGTGTGTAGCATAAGCGGCCAGTAAACGTTGGCGCCGTAACCGCAGTGGAGGGACACCTGCCTCGACAAGTATGCTGTCCACAGGGCTGGTCCGGAAAGCACCAGTGGCGAGTCAGATCCCACTGTGAAGGATTGGGTGCAGCACCTACAACGCTGAAGGGGATGCTCAACCATAAGCCAGGCTCCCAAAATCCAGACGGGACTGGATTAACGCCTTGTAGAGCCATAAGAGGGTAGATCTGTCGGCTCCCCAGCTGGTGTGGCTCAAGCATCACAGAGCATTAAGATGCCGCCAACACATCTGTTTAAGCTGCCGAATATGTGGGAGACAAGTCAACAGGGCACCTAAACCCACACCCAAAAACCGATGTGTCTCCACCACGGCAAGAGGTTCGCCATCAAGATAAAGCCATGACTCAGGGTGAACAGTGTGTCGCTGGCAGAAATTCATAACGCAGGTCTTGTCAGCCGAAAACTGGAAGCCATGCACTACAGCCCAAGAGTGCGCCTTGCGGATAGCACCCTGCAGTTGACGTTGAGCAGCTGCAATGCCATTAGAGCTATAGTAGAGGCAGAAGTCGTCAGCATACAAGGAAGCTGAGACAGACGTCCCTATTGCTGTGGCGAGCCCATTAATTGCAATTAAAAACATGCAGACACTTAGGACAGATCCCTGCAGTACCCCGTTCTCCTGAACACAGGGGAACTATGAGAGGCCGCAACTTGCACGCGGAAGGTACGATGCGACAGAAAATTTCGTATGAAAATCGGCAGCGGACCCCGAAGACCCCAACCATGAAGCGTAGAGAGGATGTGATGTCGCCATGTAGTATCGTATGCCTTCCACGTGTCAAAAAAGACAGCGACAAGGTGCTGACGGCGGGCAAAGGCCGTACGGATGGCAGACTCCAGACTCAGCATGTATCGGCGGCAGAGTGGCCCTAATGGAACCCCTCCTGAGACAGAGCCAGAAGGCCCCAAGTCTCGAGGACCCAACTCAACCGCCGGCTCACCATGCATTCGAGCAACTTGCAAAGAACGTTGGTGAGGCTAATGGTGCGGTAGCTGTCTACCTCCAGTGGGATTTTGCCAGATTTCATAATGTGGATTATGATGCTTTCGCGCCACTGCGACGGGAACTCACCCTCGACCCAGATACGGTTGTAAAGGTCGAGGCGGTGGTTGGTTGGTTGATTGGTTGGTTTGGGGGGGATTAAAGGGACCAGACTTCTATGGTCATTGGTCCCTTGTTCCAAAACTTAAAAACACCCACTCAGAATAAAAAACGAACAATGTAAAAGATGACAGACGACACAGGACAAGAGAAACTTAGACAAAGACCAGACAAAACGAATTAAAATCACACAGAGTGTGACGGTGGTTGGCCGACAGTAGAGAAAAAAAGCGAAAGGCCAAACACCGAGAGACACATTAAAAACTCAATCTAAAACCGTAGGCGGAAGGCCCTGACTCCCCAAAAAAAATTACAAACACTTATATTAAGTGATAAAAGTTCCCTGCCTGAATAAAATGCAAAACTAAGCCAGTCATGGCAGTGTCATCTATTGAAAGGGCAGGGAGCGTATCAGGCAGCGCTAACGTCTGCCTGAGCACAGCTAAAATAGACACGTCAACAAAAAGTGGATGACTGTCAAGGCAAGAACAAAGAGGCAGGTCCTCACGATGCAGTAAATAACTATGTGTGAGCCAGATGTGGCCAATATGGAGACGACAAAGGACTACTGAGTCTCTGCGAGTGGCTCGCATGGATGACCGCCACACAGTCGTCGTCTCCTTGAGAGCATGGAGTTTATTGGGTGTGAGCAGATCGCGCCATTCAGCGTCTCAAAGTTCAAAAACTTTGCGGCCTAAGATCGCTCGCAAATCAGTCTCCGGGAGGCCAATGTCCTGAGTTGGTTTACTGGTGGCCTGTTTGGCAAGGCTGTCAACATGTTCATTGCCGGGTATCCCAACATGGCCTGGGGTCCACACAAAGAACACAGAGCGGCCGCAACGGGCAAGAGTATGGAGAGACACCTGGACAGTCATCACCAGACGAGAGCGAGGGAAGCACTGATCAATAGCTAGTAAACTGCTCAGGGAGTCGCTACAGATAACGAAGGACTCACCTGAGCAGGACCGGATATACTCTAGGGTACGAAAGATGGCGACCAGCTCTGCAGTGAAAACGCTGCAGCCAGCCAGCAATGAATGTTGTCGTAATGATCCCCGAGAGTCAGATCATAACCAACACGACCAGCACCAACGAACCATCAGTGTAAAACACTCCAGGGCCTGATACGTGGCTAGGATGGAATAAAACCAGTGGCGGAAGGTCTCCGGAGGGACTGAGGTCCTCAGGCCCTGTGCCAATTCGAGCTGAAGGCAAGGGCGAGGCACACACCACGGGGGTGTACGCAGAGGGGCCCGAAAAGGAGGTGGAAGAGGGAAAATCCCAAGCCCCGAGAGAAGCTCTCTGAAGCGGCCTGCGATCATACAACCCGACTCGGGCCGACGTTATGGGAGACGGACGACCGACTGCAGGAACAGATGATGATAATTAGGATGCCCGGGCAAGCTACAAACATGCGTAGCATAAGCGGCCAGTAAACATTGACGCTGTAACCGCAGTGCAGGGACACCTGCCTCCACAAGTATGCTGTCCACAGGGCTGGTCCGGAAAGCACCAGTGGCAAGTCAGATCCCACTGTGAAGGATTGGGTGCAGCACCTGCAACGTAGATGGGGATGCTGAACCGTAAGCCAGGCTCCCATAATCCAGACGGGACTGGATTAACGCCTGGTAGAGCTGTAAGAGGGTACATCGGTCGGCGCCCCAGCTGGTGTGGCTCAAGCACCGCAGAACATTAAGATGCCGCAAACACATCTGTTTAAGCTGCCGAATATGTGGGAGCCAAGTCAACCAGGCATTGAAAACCACACCACAGAGAGACGTTCTGTGGCAAGATAAAGCTGCGATTCAGGGTGAACTGTGCATCACTGGCAGAAATGCATAACGCAGCTGAAAACTGGAAGCCATGCGCTACAGCCCAAGACTGCGCCTTGCGGATAGCGCCCTCCTGCGACGTTCAGCAGCTGCAATGCCAATGGAGCTGTAGTAGACACAGAAGTCGTCAGCATACAAGGATGCTGAGACAGATGTTCCCACCGCCGCAGCGAGCCCGTTAATTGCAATTAAAGACAGGCAGACACTTAGGACAGATGCCTGTGGTACCCCATTCTTCTGAACTCAGGAGGAACTATGAGAGGCTGCGACTTGCATGCGGAAGGTACGATGCGCCAGAAAATTTCGTATGAAAATCGGCAGTGGACCCCGAAGACCCCAATCATGAAGCGTAGAGAGGATGTGATGGCACCATGTCGTAGCATACGCCTTCCGCGTGTCAAAAAAGACTGCGACAAGATGCTGATGGCGGGCAAAGTCCGTACGGATGGCTGACTCTAGGCTCACCAGATTGTCGGCGGCAGAGCGGCCTTTACCGAACCCACCCTGAGACAGAGTCAGAAGGCCCCGAGACTCAAGTACCAAACTCCACCGCCGGCTCACCATGCGTTCGAGCAATTTGCAAAGAACGTTGGTGAGGCTAATGGGGCAGTAGCTGTCCACCTCCAATGGGTTCTTGCCTGGGTTCAAAACGGAGATAATAATGCTTTCCCGCCATTGCAACAGAAACTCACCCTCGACCCAAATACGGTTGTAAAGGTCGAGGAGGCGTCGCTGGCAGTCCACTGAGAGGTATTTCAGCAACTGACAGTGGATGCGATCTGGCCGGGGAGCTGTATCAGGGCAAGTGGCTAGGGCACTGTGGAATTCCCACTCAGTGAAAGGGACATTGTAGGATTCATGATGGCAGGTGTGAAATGAAAGGCTCCGAAATTCCAACCGCTCTTTAATGGAGCGGAAAGCCAGCAGGTAATTCACAGATGCAGAACTGAGGGCAAAATGGTGTGCTAAGCGGTCGGCAATTATGTCGGAGTCAGTACAAATTGTCCCTTTCAGTGACAGCGCAGGGATGCTGACAGGGGTCCGATAGCCTTAGAGGCGCCTAATCTTGGCCCAAACCTTTGATGGAGAGATATGAGGCCAGTGGTGGAGACATACCATTCCCAGCACTCCTGCTTGTGTTGGCAAATGATGCAGTGGGCCCGCACACGGAGCCGTTTAAACATTTAAAGGCGATGAGGTTTTCTAATGAGGGATGCTGCTTGTGACGCTATTGCTCCCGCCTGCGATCTTTAATCGCCTCGGAGATCACAGGCGACCACCAAGGCACGGTTCTCCTCCGAGGGAACCCATAAGAACGGGGAATGGCAGATTCTGCGACAGTAACAATGCCGGTGGTGACCGAGTGAACCACCACATCAATGGCTTCATTGGAAAGAGGCTCAATAGTGGCAATAGAGGAGAACATGTCCCAGTCAGCTTTATTCATAGCCCATCTGCAAGGGCACCCAGAAGTAGACGCTGTGGCAGTGACAGAAAGATCGGAAAGTGGTCACTACCACACAGGTCGTCATGCACACTCCATTGGACAGACGGTAAGAGGCTTGGGCTGCAGACCAAAAGGTCGATGGCTGAGTACGTGCCCTGTACTACACTGAAATGTGTGAAGGCACCATCATTTTAAAGTGAAAGGTCGAGCTGTGCCAATACATGCTCAACAGTGCTGCCTCTGCCCGTTGCCACTGATCCATCCCAGAGAGGGCTATGGGCGTTGAAGTCGCCCAGTATCAGGAAAGGTGACCGCAACTGGGCTATCAGCGCAGCCAGGACATGCTGCGGGACATCACCATCCGGTGGAAGATACAGACTGCAGACAGCCTGTGACGTCCACACCTGAACAGCGACAGCGTCTAAAGGTGTTTGTAGAGATGTCGAATATCCATGTATATCACGAGAGCGAAGATGGAAGTGCACAATGGAGGGAATGTATGCTACCCGGAACACACTGCAGCTGATGTGGCCGGAAGCCCGGTGTACGTCCAACTCCATGACAATATCAGGTATGCCAGATCTTAGGGCAAGATGGATTTAAGATGCACCACGTAAGGCGTCCTTTCCCAAATGGTACGCACTAACGGAAAATTTTTAAATGTAGTGGTCAAACCCCTTAGGGGACCATCACATTAAGGCCGAAACGTTGGAGACTCCTTTTAGTCGCCTCTTACGACAGGCAGGAATACCGCGGGCCTATTCTCTCCCCCAGACCCGCAGGGGGCAATCCCGATGTAGCTGACGTCATTTGTTCCTCGAATTTCCTTTTCTGCCCCCTGTCCTCCACAAGCAATTGACACAATACATATCACTGCTGCGGATTCTGCATAGTGTCTGTTCTTTAGGCCACATGCGAAAGAATGCACACCAAGCATTCATAGGTTAGTCAAAGTCACTGATAGCATTGGAAAAATTTTAAGCAAGTACGATGTGGAAACTGTCTTCAGACCCACCACGAAAATAAAAGAATGTTTAAGATCCGTTAAATGGCAAGCTCCAGATTTTTATGAACACTTAACACTTCTGGGCTGAGATGCCGTGGTCCATCCATAAGACTCTCCCCTGACGTTTCGCCTTCGACTGCGGAAGGCTTCCTCCGAAGACAATCGGCGAATTGCAACGAGAGGACGGATCATTGGGTCATAAGGTTTTCAAAAAACACACACATTGATCGTTATGTACAGAATGATTCTAACCACCATCCAAGACATAAAAGAGGGGTGATTAAAACATTAATAGACATGGCGCACAAAATATGTCAACCAGCTCACTTAGATGTTGAGATTGAACACCTTAGAGCGACCTTCAAGAAGAATGGGTATTCCAACAGAGAGATAGATCGTGCAATACGCCCTAGGCTGACAACCAGGACGATCGAGGATCGACACCAACCCAAGGGGAAAGTGTTCTTACCATTCATCAGTAAGGTCACTGATAGCATTGGAAAAATTTTAAGCAAGTACGATGTGGAAACTGTCTTCAGACCCACCACGAAAATAAAAGAATGTTTAAGATCCGCAAAAATATAAACCACGTCCTCTAGCTACACCAGGTGTCTACAAAATTCCGTGCAGTTGTGGAAAGGTCTATATAGGCACAAAAAAAAGAAGCGTCAACACCCGTCTGGGTGAACATAAAAGGAACTGTCGCCTCGGACATATTTATAAATCGGCTGTAGCGGAACATGTGATTCAGGAAGGTAATCTTGAAATAAAGCTTAGTGAGACGACCGTCATAGCAAAGACGTCTCATTATTACGCGCGAATGTACAGAGAGGCCATTGAGATTGCCAAACGCAGCAATAATCTAAATAGAGAAGATGAAGGCATTCAACTGGATAAGATATGGATGTCAACATTGCAGCAACAGCGTGAGAGTCGATTAATTTGAATTGAGAAAGTTGGCAATATCAGAGATCATAGCACAGCCGACGTCATATGATTGACTGCGGCGCCCTCTGGATGGCTTACATATACGGCGCTCACTCGTACTCTCGTTGCAGTTCGCCGATTGTCCTCGGAGAATGCCTTCCGCAGTCGAAGGTGAAACGTCAGAGGAGAGTCTTATGTATGGACCACGGCGTCTCAGTCCGGAAGTGTTAAGTGATGACAACATCTGCCATGAAAGCCTTCATTCTATGAAAAAGGAAGTCTATTTATCATTCGTAGAAACAGATGGGAGTGTACTGGTTGGTTTGCAAGGCGCTGTCAGCCACTCACAGTGAGGCCGAGAACTGAGGAACTAAAGCTCACAAATCAGTTAGGAAGGAAACACTAGGAGCACTAGAATCAGCTCAATGGAAACCAACCTGTTTCTTTACAGTATGGCGACGACACCTTAGTCATATGGCCACATCCATAAGACCAGCTGAATTATTTCCTCATCTCATCGCAGTTTTGCACACTAGAACTTAAATTTTACAAAGGAAGTCGAATTGTACGGAGTGGTCCCCTCTCCGGATGTCCTTTAAAAATAACAGATGACAGTACGTTGAACCACAGGTATACCGTAATATCATGCGTACTGGTCAATACCTGCACTCACAGACAGTTGCCACCAACATGCACTGAGGAACGAGGTGCTCAAAACATTGGTACTTGCGCTCGCACGCTCTCTGACAACAAGAGCTGGAACATGTGAGGACTGCGTTCCAGAAGAACGGCTATACTGATTGGCAAATTCGGAAGCCCGGCGCCGTACACCTACTGTACTATCGGCGGAAACACAAGGGGAACCTCACAAGATGCGGACACTGCGTTTATTTTTTTTGCAGTGCATTATCCAGAATGACTGGACGAGTTGCTGATGAGTCTTCCGAGCTGTATAGCCGTGGCCGAAGAAACTTTTCCGTTCCTGGCGTTTGGTGGAGAGCTGCGCTGGACTTCTTCGGAATTCCTTCTGGCGACGCTGAGTCATGCCGACTGTCGAGTCGGACGTCGGAGAGCGACATGAACACTGCCACCCTGAAAATTCTTTTGACTCTGTCAACAAGACTTTCAATGGCACCTCTCTTTTGTTGTTGATGATGGTTGGAATTGTTATGCAAATGTCTATCCGTACGTGTGACTTTCCTGAAAACCTTATGTTTCATACTTCCATCTACCTGTCTCTCAACTGAAACATATAAGAAAACTCGGGAAAAACAGAAAAACCAGCTGTAGTATAGCGTGCCCTTCAGTCAGGAAATCATGACGTAAAATTTTTCCCAAACCAACATTTTACCTACAGTGCAAACTATCATCCACTACTATATAGAGAAGCCATCGAAATACCGGGTGATCAAAAAGTCAGTATAAATTTGAAAACTTAATAAACCACGGAATAATGTAGATAGAGAGGTAAACATTTACACACAAGCTTGGAATGACATGGGGTTTTATCAGAACCAAAAAAAAAAAAAAAAAAGTTCACAAAATGTCCGACAGATGGCGCTGGACAGCAAAACGTCAGTGACTGCGCATGACAACCGTGTATAAAAGGAACTGTAATGAGAGAGAGAATCAGATGCAACAGCAGTCGCACCATGTTGACGTTACCTGAAAAGGCGCTTTTAGTGAAGCTGTATTATCAGAATGGGGAATGTTCTAGTTCAGCGTTACGATCCTATCGCCATAGGAAGGGGATTCCAACGGGTAAAGGTCCGTTGACAAATGCAGCTGTGGCGAGAATGATTTCGAAGTTCGAAGCCACGTGTTGTTTAGACGATAGACCCCGTAGTGGCCGACCGAGCACAAGGCGTAATGCTGCTGAGACAGTTCAGGAAGATATGGAGACTGCAGCGGGTTCGTCTATGCACGGGGAAATCAGCGCTCGTGCAGTCGCACGTAGCACCGGCATTTGGTTGGCACTTAGGCGTACCCTCCGATGCTATTCGTACAAAATCCATCGGCATCATGAACCGTTACCTGGCGATTTAGTGAAGCGGAGGGCATTTGCCGTGTGGGCGTTTCAAAGATGGCGGAAAATGACGATTGGTTGAGTAACGTGTTGTGGACCGACGAAGCTCATTTCACACTCCGAGGGTCTGTCAACGCCCACAATTGCAGAATTTGGCTACCGAAATTCCTAGAACTGTCGTGGAAACTCCATTGCAGGACGAGAAAGTCACGGTATGGGTTGGATTTACCACATCTACTGTTATTGGTCCTTTTTTCTTCGAGGGAATGCGTGATTCTGGTTTTGTAACTGCTACCGTGACGGGTGAGAGGTACGCCGATATGTTACAGAATCGCATCATCCCCAGCCTGGCTGATAAACACCTGCTGAAACGTACGATGTTTATGTAGGATGGCGCTCCACCCGATATTGCTAGACACGTGAAAGATCTCTTGCGCGCGTCGTTTGGTGATGATCATGTGCTCAGCCGCCACTTTCGTCATGCTTGGCCTCCCAAGTCCCCAGACCTCAGTCCGTGCGATTATTGACTTTGGGGTTACCTGAAGTCGCAAGTGTATCGTGATCGACCGACATCTATAGGGATGCTGAAAGACAACATCCGACGCCAGTGCCTCACCATAACTCCAGATATGCTTTACAGTGCTGTTCACAACATGATTCCTCGACTACAGGTATTGTTGAGGAATGATGGTGGACATATTGAGCATTTCCTGTAAAGAACATCATCTTTGCTTTGTCTTACTTTGTTATGCTAATTATTGCTATTCTGATCAGATGAAGCGCCATCTGTCGGACATTTTTTGAACTTTTGTATATTTTTTTTAATAAAACCCCATGTCATTCCAAGCATGTTTGTCAATTTGTACCTCTCTATCTACATTATTCCGTGATTTATTCAGTTTTCAAATTTATACTGACTTTTTGGTCACCCGGTATATAAACGTAGTTACAACTGTAACAGAAAATAAGAAGCCATGAAACTTGGGTGATATATAGACAGTGCCTCTGGATAATCGTTAGATAAGATTTTATCATTGACGGGTGACTGTCAGTTTCATCTCTGAGAAAGGTTATCTCTGCTGATCGCTTGTAAACTTGACAAAGCACACTGGCCGACCACGGACAGCGGAAGTCCAGGGTCTAATGGATCCCCTGCCAATGCGTCATGACATGCATAGGACAGATGGTGCATGCTGTCTAAGATCGGTACCGTGAACACTATACTGCAGCAGCCTAAGCAGTCGGCAGTCACCTAACTTGTATATAGGACATAAAACTATTCTGACACAGATGCCTAACTTCCGGGACTGTGTCATTCGAGAACTCATCGAGTTTCGAATAAGAAATCAGCTGATCAGACATGATAGTGGCTACATCCTTAGTAAGATCTGGAAACCTGCACGTAGACTGCTTAGGAAACTAGAAAACAGGAAAAAGATCTACATGTACAGCTAGCTACATACATCATCTGCAAGCCACCATACGGGGCGTTGCGGATGGTGCCCTGTACCACTACTAGTCTGTTATTTCCCTACTCCCCTCGCAAATAGAGCTAGGGGGAAAAAACCCTATCTATATGCCACCGTACTAGTCCTTATCTCTCTGATCTTCATCGCCCTTACTCAAAATGTACTTCGGCGGCAATTGGATTACACTGCAGTCAGCCAAATGCCGATTCTCTAAATTTTCTCATCTCCTTTACACTTGCGCATTGTTCAAACCTAACGGTAACAAATCTAGCAGCCCAACTCTGAATTTCCTGGATGCCTTCCTTTAATCCGACCCGCCGTGGATCCCAAACACTCAGTAGTATTCAGCAGTGAGTCTCACTAGTGTACTACATGGAATCTTCTTTACAGATGTTCAATACTTTCCTCAAATTCTTCCAAGAAACCGAAGTCGACCATTCGCCCTTCCTAATACAGTTCTTACATACGCTTTCCATTTCATATTGCTTTGCAACGTTATGCCTAGACATTTAATAGACGTGACTGTGTCAAGGCGCATACTACTTAACAATATACTACGACTACTACGACAAACTGATTTTAGGGAGCAAGTGGAGCAACAGTGGAGATGTTGCCAGCACGTGTCCCTGTGTGCAGACCGTGGATGGAGCGCTAGTTCGGAGGGTGGGAGGTAGAGGTAAGGAGATGAAAGCCCCATGCCAGCTCCTAGGCAGTCAGTTCATCAGTGCACCTGATGATGGCAACGTCGTCGTTTGCAGAAATATTATACCCACTGGAGACTGGCGTCCAGGTGTTCACCCACAAACTATTTCGTCATGAATTGCTCTGGGAGAAGTCAAAGTTGGTATCCAGTGCCGGAGAGAGAGAGAGAGAGAGAGAGAAATTTTGGAAATTTGTGTTAACGTCTTAAGAGGACCAAACTGTTGAAGTCACCGGTCCTTAAGTTGAAGCACTACTTAATCTGACTTAAACTAACTTAACGCTAAGGACAACATACACACCCGTGCCGGAGGCAGAACTCGAACCTCCGACGGGGGGAGCCCCGCGGGCCGTGACAAGACACCTTAGACAGCGCGGCACAGAGAGAGAGAGAGAGAGAGAGAGAGAGAGAGGGAGGGAGGGAGAGAGAGAGAACTGGAGTCAACGATCTTTGGCTACACGTAGCAAGTGCGTAGAGAGAAGATTTTCAGCAAATTCACGTGTGTTAACAAGGTCTGCTGAAACAACGATCTTATTTGGCTCGTAGATCACAAAAAAAATCACATTTCAATATTAAAAGAAAATATTTTAATGAAAAATTCGAAATAAATATCAGACTGAACGATATCTACACCCATCCGCTTTCGGTCGAGCTCATATAGTGGGGAGGAGGGGGAGGGATTGATGACTTTTAGGGGCGACATAACAAATAAAATGCCAGATTGGTTTTTACAAAAACCAAATATTGTCCATGGGTACGGGAACTGGAGGACGTTCTGCCCAAAGGGACAGCCGAGCATCCTTAGTATCGAGGTAGTTCAGAAGAGTCTTGCATTATCTTGTGGAATGTTAAAGGCATGGAGATGTCGAAGATAGCGCACTGCAATCCGCCTAGACAAGTACGGCTACTGTCCAAATTACTGTTCATGCGTAGGGGAGGTCATCTCGTTGTGTATCCAATAACAGCCTTCACCATCACACAAGGTGCTGGGCTAATGTAACGATGAAACACAATCTGTCTACTTTCGTTCTCCTCAGAGGCTCCATACGCGGATGCGTCCGTCGTGATGATGTACGCAGAACTGAGAGTCGAACAGTGTTGCCAATGCGTGGATACTTCGAGTTCTCAAAAGCCATTTAAAAAGTGCCCGTTTATAATCAAAATACCCCAGATTTGAAACAAATACAGAAATAAATAAAAAATCAACTTTCCTTTAAAATGTATTATTATATTTAAATGACATCGATCATGATAATCAGATACTATCTAAAATAAAGTTTTTTTTTAACTTACTATACATTAAGTCGTCATCTTCACTTCCATATTCCTCCATTCTTGAAGATGACAACGAGGTCCGGTTGCGCCATTGCCACGAGCAGACTGCTGTAACTTGACGTTGTATCTATCATCTTCAAACCCAGAATCAGGTGGTTCATATGAATGATAACACTTTCCTATACGTTACAGTCCACTTCTTAGTGTAAGAATCGAATTATAGTATCGATATTCTGCCTATAACACAGTTTTGATTTCATACTGCTTATTTGACTGAAAACCCGCTCCACTTCTGCATTTCAATGGGGAGACTTAACACTTTAATTGCGAGACACCGTAACTCTTGAAAGGAATTCATGGTTGTGGAACCTCTATAAATACCTAGTAGTTTTATGACACTGATATTTCGCCACTGACTAATGGCTGATTCAGTTACGTCGGGATTAATGCCCTATAACCAAATATTTGAACTAATTCAGTAATCGGTTCTTTAACAGCCTTGAGACCCTCGTTTGCAGAGAATATGGTAATTTTTTTCAGAAGATGAATGTTATTAGTAAGCCTATTTTTCAATTCTTGAGTTTTATTGTAAAATCTATGCACCTTTTACGAAGGAGATTTTCAGTTTCACGACTGAGTTTAATTTCTGAAATCATTTTCTCAAATTCATACCCCATATACAGCTAGGACCTACATACGAATCAGTATGACTTGTCAGAATATCTACTTTCGCCGTAGGTATTGTAATTCTCCGGCTCACTGACTGGTTGATATTTGAGAAATCCTGAACTAATTTTGTAGGGTCAGCGTTTTCACTTGCGAAAGCCTTGCTTGTCTTTTGCACTTCCTGTACTATTTGTTTTAAATAACACAATTGTAACATGTTTACAGGATCGCAATACTGCTGTGTAGCAGTTTTCTTTAGATCTGACACCCTGAAAATGAAGTTTCGTTTCTTCCCACGGTGATAACATTCTTGTAACAACCGATTCAACAGAAAGCTATCGCATCTCACATGCAGCTGGAACTTTCAAAGGCTCCTTCCCTTCATTTAATGTGTTATAAAATGTCCCTGTACGTTGCTTGGCGCTTAGAAGAATGCAAAAATCAGTTGTAGGTTTCTCGAACCAAGTAAGTCGATATTCCTTGGCAATGTCTAATCTGTCGAATGAGAGATTGCTAACTACAGTGAATGCTAAACACAACGCACAATAACCAGGTGCGGGAAGTTTAAATCTCCTTTCAGCGTCTCATATGCACCATTGTTTATTCCAGTGTTTACGGAAGCATTGTCAGCCCCGATCCCAATCATATTTTCCGGATTAAGCTTATGATATTCCACGAAAGCTTTGATAGAATTAACAATGGCTTCAGCTGTGCAAGATTCCAATTCCACCAAACTCAATAAGAGAGGCTGAAGCAGCATATACAAAAGCAGAGTAATTTTGTAACGAACATATCTGTTGATGCACCTAAAATTAAGCTGTATCTGCTTTCACCAATATCTGGACGCAACACTTTCGAAAAGTGTGGAGCTGACGCGTTTGTGACGATTTCTGTGCATTTAGTTCTGTGTAACTGGAATTCTCTTGCACAATTGCAATTTGAAAATTGGATTTACATAATTCTGTCAAATGATCACAGGAAAGAAATGAACCGTATTCGGAAATGAACATGCAGATTCCTGCTTCCGATAATTTGATTGCATTTGTTTTACTCTAACTTTTAAACGGGAGCTTCCGTTGTCGAGAACTTCCGAAAGGATCAGAAAATGTACTGTGTTTATGTGTCTCATCGTGCTTTTTAAAGTCTGTTACTTTTGCATCAATTTCACTCTTGTAGCAACATTTTCAATAGAACATAATCACTCTTTAAATTGAGGATATGACCCCCGACCTGTTTGCAACGCTGTCCGTATTTAGGATTAGGTCCCTTCGCGAAACACCAGCAAAATGCACAGTTTTACACACGGTCACATCAGGAATCAAACTTTGAAGTGAACGTAACTCGATACTGCAAGCAAAGTGTGTAACAATACACTGCTGTCTCTGAGACTCATTGTCGTAATTTCTTTATTTGTTTTGTTCTTTGGATTAGAACGACAGAGTTCACAGTGCAAGTTGCTCTCACTTCAAAGGTAGTGAAATATAGGAAGGAATCATGTTCATTTACTCACCACAGCACTTACTGCCTATTACTGGTATGTAAGGTGAGTGCTAGGGTCAGGTGTACGCAGAAATAAAGCGTACTAACCGCTTACAATGGGAAACAAGTTCTTTCTTTTCCCCTAAGCGTTAAAGAACCTCCTCTCCGTATGCCTTTCCACATTATTGCAAAAGTGTTATAGAAGTACCAAATACGCAGTATAATTTGGGAATTAAAGTAGCGAAACATCTTCAGATTTTCCATAATAAATCCAAGCAGACCCCAGAAAGGTCGCCAATCCGAAACATGAATTTTAGTTGCTCTTGTGCTTGTCAAATACCCCATAGTTAGCCACATTTCACCCCCAACTGGCAACACTGGCCTCACGTGAAATGACAACGTGGTGCAAATTATGTGGCCACCGTTGTCATTAGGGGGAACTATTATGGGTGCAATTTTCGTTGTTGCTGCAATGCTCTCCATGATGACAAACCGCGGTGGCCCAGACTTTGCCACACTGTCCGTTTGGTTACTTGTCTTGCCACAGACAGCCCCATTTCCTGAGTCTAGGTACGTTACGTGGCTGAACCATGCGCCACAGCCGAGCGACCAGTATTTCTGTCGTTGAGATACTGCATTATGCGTTATGACCTCCCATAACCCACCAACTCCATATCCGGCTGACAACCGTGAGATGACGAGTAGTAGCAATACCGCTGAACGATGTCAGGTCGCTGTACTGCCACTGTCGAATTCCGACTCTTGCTCGTACATGTTTCTCGCGATCCTCTCATAAATAATCATTCAAATGCTCTTTCTAAATGGGAAACCTGTCGCGTAATCCGTCCTTTTACAAAAAATGTAGACGTTTGTTGAAATAATCAGCGAACTCTTGCACAAAAGAAATTTTATTTCTCTGTCCGTTTCAGACACAGTGTACCACTCTTCAGAAGACTAAGCAGAAAAATATAAAGAGAATAAGTGCAAGCTAGATAACAATGATAAAAAATTTAAGAAGAAAATGTCCAAAAATTTAAAGACAAAGAGATGATACAAAGAATAACCGCAATATTAGCTAGCGTCAAGAAGAAGCAGGTATACGCTACACAGTAATGTAGTCCTACAAAAAGACAGAACAACATGTAATACGGAAATAAAATACGACAATGCAGTAAGAGCTCGTAAATGCTTATACATGGGTCATAGTACATAGAACACCACACAACAAGAGCAGACATCACGCAATAACTGGAGCTAATCAGCTGATTAGTTGCATATCAATAAGTTGATCTCAAAGTGCCACATACACCTGCTTAATTTGACGCTTAAAATACTGCGATAATTCGAAGTACATACCATCTCTGTGTATTTACATTTTAAAACTTTTCCCCCTTAATTTTTTAAATATTGTTTTCTATCTTGTACTTATTTGAACGTGGGCACTAAGTGCCTCAAACCGGCAAAAAACGAAAAGTTTCCGTTGTGTAAATGATTGCTCATTTTTTCAACAAATGATCCTACAGTTGCTGAAGATCGATAAAACGCTAAGAATTCTGATACTGTTTGTCGTATCAGCTTTGTGTGGTTACACTGAAAAGCTAATCATTTGCATGTTCAAATGTTCAGATGCGTGTGAAATCTTATGGGGCTTAACTGCTAAGGTCATCAGTCCCTAAGCTTACACACTACTTAACCTAAATTATCCTAAGCACAAACTCACACACCCATGCCCGAGGGAGGACTCGAACCTCCGCCGAGACCAGTCGCACAGTCCGTGACTGCAGCGGCGTAGCATTTGCATGTCCAAGCAAATAGTATATTTCATAGCAATATGACATTTGTTGAATGTTTCCTTAGTGCTGTTTCCATTTTAATTGACACTGTGTAGCTTTCCTTTTTCCTGCGCCATCAGGCCATCAGCTATGCTTTCACCATACTGTGCCCTCCACGACCTCATCATCGCATATATCCAGACAGAAGAGTTATTGGTACACCTGTGACACGACACTCACGCTTCGCGAAATTGGATATCACGTGCGCAGAAGAAGGAAGCATTTCCAACTAGTCAACGAACCAACAGCGTGTAGTGTCCCATCTAATAATGCCGTAAAGCATGGCACGCAGTAATACATTGCGGAACGTGTTACACGTTAGATCTCCTTGGCAATAGGCGCGATTCATTTCCAGACCGTGACTGCGATTCTCCAGATAAAGTAGCGCGAGCCGGTGTGGGAACTATCTAAGCTGAATTTGCACGTTTCTGAAGCAAGGCAGCATCTAGAATTTCTCAAATGTCTATGAAATTCGAGGAATCAATGAGAAACACAAATGGATAATAACGGAATCAGTGACATTCCGGAAATATTTCGCAATGAGTTGCAGAAAGCAATTCAGACTGTCTGGCTATGCCCTTGTTAAACACAGGGAAAAAGTAATGCAACGGGAATTAGCAAACTTATTTGTAGAATGTTGAAAAACACACTCCTCCGAAACTGTAATAATGGTATAACTGTTTCATGTCACAAGAGATGAGAAAAACCAGCATCCTCTCCGTAAGGTAGAAGTTCTGCATTGAAATCAATACCAACCACTTAAAAAAGATACTGGGCTTTAAACAAGCAACGACTTTAAAAGTAGCTATGGGAACATGCCAAAGGCGTGAATTATGCAATCGAGCAATGTCTATGTATTTTCAGTTTTCCAGCGATCGGTGCATTTGACTCAATTACAGCAAGATCTGTACTAATGGCGTTTGAGGAAAAGTACTCTGATTCAACGGTTATTTTCATTCTCATTGCTAACGCTTGCACTAGGCTATAGCAAGACAGTGATGAAAGAACATTCAAAATCACCAAAACCCTGTTGTCAGCAACAGTTTTGAGGTCCCTAAACTGAAAAAAACTAACATTTATTTGCGGAATAATAATATTTCGTCTTCATCGCAATTTTTTCATAGACTACGCAACTGGGAAGCGTTTCTTTTTAAATCGTCAGCAGAAAGTATGACAAATAAAAGAAGTATGTAGTTTTATACAGAGATCACATATTCGCTCATTAGACAAAATATTTGTCACACAGCCCCTTAAAGGAGCACACAGGTCGTTTTGGAGCGTTGTAGATGGTGCAGATCTGGTACCAGGCGGTAAACACCGGTAACGGCCAGAATAGCCATATTAAATTTCATTGCAGGGAGGATGTAATTCAGACCAAAGGAAGTTCTCGATATTTTGAGACTGTTTATCGTAGCGTGACTTGGCCCTTTTCATTCCGTTTAAAATAGGAAATTTGTGGTAAGGTCTTACAGGACATAACTGCTGAGGTCATCTGTCCCTAAGCTTACGCCCTACTTAAACTAACTTACGCTAAGGACAACACACACACCCATGCCCGAGGGAGGACTCGAACCTCTAACGGAGGCAGCCGCGCAGGCCGTGACATGGCGCCTCAGACGGAGCGGCTATCCTCCGCGTCATCATTCCGTTTACTGTGAACAGGAACCAGCATGTTTATTTCAACAGTCTCAGTGACCAGTAGTTACTTTCCCTTCTACATCCTTATGGTGATTATGTTGTGGGCACTCCTGTCTTTCCAGATAACAACAGCTGTATCCAACAGGCTGCACATACACGCTCCTGGTTTGATGACTTCTGAAGCGCGCCATATCATCGCATTGGGCGGCTACATCACCCTATCTTAATCTTACAGACTATGTCAGGGACCATTTGGAACAGCAGATGATATATAGCAGTCAACATCTCCCAAATTTGGTGGCTCTACAGGACCTAATTACCAGTGAATGGCTTCAGCTAATTATGGAATACCTGGAGAAATTTGTTAACTCTATTCCTCACCGAATTGATGAAATTATTATTGCTAAATGGATGGATGGATGGATGGATGGAGAGCGTTGTATGGGCGCACGACGGCAAGGTATTCAACGCCCGCACAATAACAGATTAAGACGGGTGTCAAGAAAATACTCAGAACAGGAAGATAAAATAGAACATAAAACATAGGGAACAAGGTTGAAAAAATATGTGCCTACCCACACCGAAGCGTGGGACGAAGCACGTCGTCATCAGTAAAACATGGACAACACAGAAATAAAGTGGGAGAGGGAGATAAAACAGTATAGCAGATGGAAGTGGCTGGCTGACCGCAAGGGAAAAAGGGAGGAGCCAGTCACTCTGCAATACACTAAAACCTCCAGCCTAAAAGTTTGGGCCAGAGTCCAGACACATCACAAAACTTTAAAACCCTATATACACGCGTCTTATCATTAGCTAAAATACAGGGCAGATCCCCATCAACTTGTACTTCTGCCCTTGCATCACGGTATAATATGCAGTCTGTTAAAATGTGGCGGACAGAGATGTGCACCAACAAGCATCACAAAACGGGGGATCCTCCCGCCGTAATAGAAAGCTTTGTGTGAGAGGACAGTACCCGATCCGAAGACGCGTGAGGCTCACTTCTTCCCGCCTGAGCAACCGGCAGGAGAAACGCCACGGCCGAGTTGTTAACTGCACCAACCGCATTTTATTGGCCATCACCGCCATCCATTCTTCCTCCCACAACTCCATGCACTTCCTGTGGAGTGCAGAAATGACAGACTTCAAGGGAATAGGAGACTGGATCACATCCTGCACTTTGCAGGCCTCCTTGGCAGCCCGATCGGCCTATTCATTGCCCCATATTCCTACATGACCAGGCACCTAGCAGAAGGACACCTCCTTACCCAGCCGTTGGAGCAGGTACAGTTGGTCATATATCAGCTGGACTATCTCATCAGGTGGGTACAGATTCTGCAATGATTGTAAGGCGCTAAGAGAATCGGAGCAGATGAGAAACCGATTGCCCCGAATAAGATTCATCTGTTCCAGTGCCTTCAGGATCGGGTGGAGCTCCGCTGCGAAAACGGTATATTCATCAGGGAGGCGAATACTGGTAACATGATCAGGGAACACTACAGAACAGCCAAAGAAATTCCCTTGTTTGGAGCCATCAGTGTAAACGACGGTAAAAGCGTGATGCACATCTAAAATGTTAAAAACAGAGATTGGAATGTACAATCTGGCGTACTATCTTTCTTAAAATTAGTCAAATCTAAAATAAGTCAGGGTCTCTGGAGGAGCCAAGGTGGAAATCTGCTCCAAACGCGACGGAAAACATGAAGACCAGCCATATCCATCGCAGAGAGGCAGTCCTGTATGCGAATCCCATAGGGCCTTGTTTCTCGGTGCCAGTTATGAAAAAGCTGAGCAACGGTATGGTATGAGGGTGTGGACATAGTTTTATACGTCTGGCGCACCGTAAGCAGCTGTCGCCGCATATGAAGTGGCAGTTCACCAGCCTCTGCACAGAGGGTTCGTATGGGGCTAGTTCTGAATGCCCCAGTGGTCAACCTAATCCCTTCATGGTGCACAACGTCCAACATCTTTAAATAAGGAGGCCTTGCAAACCCATACACCGTGCACCCATAATCGAGCCGAGACCACATAAATCCCCTGTAAAACTTGAGTCCTGCCTGCTCCCCATGTACTGTGGCTAAGGCATGTTAAAATACTTAAAGCCTTAAGTGACCGTTGTTTCAGGTCTCTAAGATGAGGCAACCAGATAAGCTTCGAGTCAAAAATGAGCCCCAGAAATCTCACTGTGTCTTTAAAAGCAAGGACAATGTCCCTCATCCTCAATTCAGGAAAGGTTAAAATCGAACGAGAACGGTGAAGAAGGACACACACGGACTTCTCAGTGGAAAACTAAAAACCACTCTTCTGAGCCCATTCATCCAAACGTCTAAGAGTAAGCTGCAACTGACGGGTTGTCTTTGCAAGGCTTGAAGACGAGCAAAACAGAGAGAAATCATCCACAAACAAGAAACACTGGACAGGACTCTTCACTATGGAGGAATACTATTAATAGCTATGGCAAAGACAGTCACACTTAAAACGCTACCTTGAGGGACACCGTTCTCCTGCTCAAAGCGATCAGACTGGACGTCACCAATTCGGTATCTAAAATTCCGTTGCGAGATGAAAGACTGGATAAAAAGAGGAAGACAACCACGAGAACCCCATTCGTGAAGCTGCGCCAGGACGAAACGCCTCCAAGTAGTATCGTAGGCCTTATCGATGTCAAAAAATAGACCTAGAAGCTTGTTGTATAGCCACCTACAGGAGGGGCAATGTTACCGAAGGTGGAACGAAACCTCCTGAACCCACACTAAAAGCGACTAAGGAGTTGCCGGGATTCTAACATCCAGACAAGGCGGCGGTTGACAATCCGCTCCATGCAACTAGTGAGAGCAACACTACGGTACCTACTCGGGAATGTGCGGTCTTTCACAGGTTTTAAAAGATGAATTACAACTGCCTCACGCCACGAGTCAGGAAAGTGACCTGACACTAAATGGCATTAAAAAGTGGGAGGAGGGTTTCTTTGCTGCGGCTTGTGAGGTGCCGTAGCATACTGTAATGGATCCTGTCGTCACCATGGGATGTGTCACGAGCTGCAGACAATGCAGAATCCAGCTCCCACATGGAAAATGGGCAGTTGTAATCTGCATTTGAGGTGGACAGGAAGTCCAGACTACACCTCTCAGCAACCGCTCTACGGCGCTGGAAACACGGATCCTGAATGGCTGTTGCAGTAAATATAGCAAAATACGCTGCCATAGTCTGGGCAATGTCTCGCGGATCTGTGAGGAGAGTGCCATTATTCATTGCAGCAGCCATGGGGCACCTCCCTCCTCTCCCAGAAATTCTCCTGATGGTCTCCCAGACAATGGAACTTTTGGTGGAACGATTAATGGTGCTCAGGAACTGTTGCCACGGCCTTTTCTTGCTCTCTCGAATTACTCGGCGACATTTTGCCCTCGCCACCCGAAAGGCTGCAATATTCCCAGCAGTCGGCCGACACCGGAACCTACGCAAAGCCGCACGCCTGGTCCTGATTGCAGAGTGGCATTTGGCACTTCACCAAGGACAGGTTGCCTCTTCTGGTGGCCTGTGGACTGGATGCTGCAGCGGCGTGGTGGACCATTTTGGTAATATGATCCACCCATGCCGCAACATTCGCACAGTGTTCGAACTGGGGTAACTGGCTGTAAAACGTCCTGTCAGCCCCACTAAGCACCCATTGGGGCGGTTTCCTTTCGGGGCCCACGCCATCTGGCAGGTGAATCTAGATTTGGAAGTGATCACTTCCGTGCAAGTCAGCAACCTCTTCCCACTGAGCACTGGCTGCAAGAACTGGAGAGCAAAGCGAGAGATCAATGGCAGAGAACGACCCAGTCGCTGTGGAGAAGTGAGCGCTCTGTCCCGCATTGAGCAACGAGGCACAGGATGACAGGAAAAGCCTCTCAATTGCTCTAACCCTGGGACAGGTAATTGCAGAGCCCCAAAGCACATTGTGGGTATTAAAATCACCACAAATGATGAACGGCTGGGGGAGCTGTGTAAGAAGGTCGGTGAGGACCTCTTTACCAAGTGCATCATGTGGGGGAAGTAAAGGGAACGTACAGTCAATGGATGACACAAGTGCACGGACACATCCACGGATTCTAAAGTCATCGTAAGCAAGAGAGGCGAGGATTGGTAGTCCGTCCTGACGAAAATACCTATGCCTCCTCTAGCTGTCTTTCCACGCAGGTCGTCCTTCTTGAGGAGTGTATAGCCTCGTAGCTCAGCGTAGTATGATGGATGGAAATAAGTCTCCTAGAGACACAGACACAGTGGTCTACCCTGTGAAAGTAGACGAAGTTCCTCCACATGCGTCCTGAACCCCTGCAAGTCCCATTGAAGTGTGGGAGCCATCTATGACGGGGGTAGCACCTTCATCCTGTCTCTCCGACAGGGTGGGGAGACTGCATCAAGTGGTGGGGCATTCGTGGGGCGAGATGATTGCCCCTCACATACGTTATACTCCATCAGCTCTGGGGAAGAGTCAGATGAAGCATCATGGTAAACGACATCTGCATGGTCAGACGGTATACCAAGTGATTTGACCTGCTGTTGCTGCTTTATAGGAGCTTTTTGCGGTTTGTTGCGCTTTGGTGGAGCCAACGTGGGAGTGGTAACGGCCGTACTAGGCTTCTGAACAGCCTCAGCAGTTGGAGGCGCCAGGGGCAGGCCCAAGTTTACCACTGTATCTTTGTCTGCCGTTCGAGTAGGAGCTACAGGCTCTGAAACACTGGCTGCGTTGCAAGTGCACTGACATCTGCATGTGATAGTGCCAACACTCGCCACCTCCGTCTGAGTTGAGGCATCTGCTTTCGGAGTAGGCTTCTGAACCATTGTTGAAAAAGATGTAGCAAATGTCGGAGGTTGCATCGACTTGTAGATGTTTTTGGCCTCACCATTGGGGATACGCTTGGTTGTTTTTATTTCCTGGACTTTGCGTTCCTCTAAAAATATTCAGCAGTCCCTGCTCCAAACAGGGTGGTTTCCAGAGCAATTGATACATTTGGCTGGAGACGAGCAGCCAACTCCTTCATGAACGGTCTTGCCACAGTTGCCACAAGCCATTCGCCTTTACACGCTAAGGTGGTATGCCCAAAACGCTGGCATTTAAAACAGCGTATTTGGGTTGGGAAATAAGGTCTCACACTAAGGGGAAGGAAGCCAGGCTTAATATGCGCAGGAAGTTTTGTGCTACTGAAAATCAGAATAAAGGGGTCAGATTTGATAAGATTGCCATCAACCCTCTTCGTGATATGTTGTACGTACATTCCGAAGCCTACTCACATCGCAGTTCTTCCTTGGGAATGTCGACTACATCCTTGCATGTCACAACACCTTGGCTATAATTCAAAGCGCTGTGCAGTTCAGTGTCTCTGGCATATTCCCCAAGGCATTTAGCAGAAAAAAAATGTTCAAATGTGTGTGAAGTCTTATGGGACTTAACTGCTAAGGTCATCAGTCCCTAAGCTTACACACTACTTAACCTAAATTATCCCAAGGACAAACACACACACCCATGCCCGAGGGAGGACTCGAACCTCCGCTGGGACCAGCCGCACAGTCCATGACTGCAGCACCTTAGACCGCTCGGCTAATCCAACGTGGCGGCATTTAGCAGATTGGAGGTTAGTTGCATGCCGGGAATTCGGAGTTTCCACGAGCTCCCAATATGCAAGCACTTCACCGACTTTAAGGAGCCACAAATTCCCTCCAAACCCTTTGAGAGGCACCCACATGCCTTGCTCATACTGTGGCATCAAGCAGTCAGGCCTGCAAGATGAGTGGTCTGCCAAGCGAGTGGATTCTTTCTTAATTTACCGAGTAACATGAACTCTAGTACTCACACTTCGTTACAAGTTATCCTCCTATATGATTACTACGCAACGGAAACGCATATCTGACTATCAGTGATTTACAGAACTCTGACTGTACACTACGCACTGGCAGTACCACATTTTCTTTTTGTCTTTTATTTGACGGCTTTTATTAACACGTGGCCATCCCACTGAATATGAATGGCGCACACATTACAAATTCGGGACATTATGACAACATACAATTTGAAGGAATAGTCTACCAATCTCTTTCTTTTCACTAACTGATTTATTCTGATAAATTCCCTAACCTAAACACACAAATTCTATAACCTACAACAATAACATATGAGAAATTCCGCCCAGTGGGCATGGCTTTACATTAGTGAATCTCTATATTATGGTCTCGTAATTTATTTAACGCTACAGTGCACTTTCTGGATAGGTTGGTGGATCTTTTATTATACCTCACACTTCGACTCTCACAATCATCATCACGAAACTTTCCTCCAGACCGAGCGGTACAGAAGGAACAAGCATATCCCACTAATCTTTTGAAACTACTTCGCTACACACCCATGGAAACCACACATACCCAAATTACATGTCATACACCACACAACAATATGAAATACTACACAGAGAATGGTTACAACATTATCACTTTCAGCTTTCCCACTTCAATTAATATTGATCCCAGTTTCCACGACACTGCCCCACTTTGTAATTCTACTTTCCTACTGTGAACTCTGGAGATAAATGCACGTCTTCCTGTGCAATGCAAGCCAAGTGGCGTTGCTGGATAGACGGCCGACTCACCTTGTTCTCTCTCAGAGTTTGAATCTAGCGTCACACGCAAGGTAATATTAATGTATTCATCACACACGCGAGTCCTCAACTGATTCCATGGACGAGTACTTCTCTTTATCCTTTGTCTCATACACAGATTGAGACTCACACAGTACTCACCACGTGGAAGTACTCGTCTCTAATTTCAAGTCCTGCACACGCCATTTCTTAAATATTTCAACTTATGGTACACACGCTATTTCTTAAATATTTCAACTTATTGTACACACGCTAGTAATTCAGCTTAGCTTAAGCACACGGAGGTATTTCAACTTATTGCTACACGTGGTTTCTTTGTGACCGTTGGTCACTTCCGAAGATTACTACAATCCCATTAATATTACCTGCCTGACATTTAATTCTCCCCACAAAAGTTCCTGAAATAGAGAAATTATTATTTCAAACTACTCTTAAATATTCCACATGCATACCATGCCTCCACTCTTTCGTCATTACGGCGCACATCTAAAACAGGTGTTAAAAGCACAGGATCCAGCGGCAGAGTGCCTAAAACATGGCCGTTTTCGAGGTCCTCTCCACCTCTGCTGAAGTGGGGGAGCACCTTACTACCCTATTGGCCAGCTACATTTCAGGCGCTCAAAGCTCTGGTAAATTTCATCTCTTTGGTTCCACCAAAGGTGGCCAAAGGATCGACTCAAAGATGATCATATATTCACATTCACTATCTGCGGTTAGCAGACGACCATACATTCATTCATTTCAAAAGATCTCACCAAACTGGATGTAGGGATTTATTTTGTGGGAGTGCACATATGATAAATTAAATAAATAAATTGTCATTCTTTCCTACACTGGTATCCGGCTTCGCTGTATTAATTGAAATTGAGTTATTTTACAAAAAAAAATGTGTTGTTCTGACAAAAATACTGAAGTATGTTGTACCTATATTCAATGTCGGGCGGTACTGTACCCTTTCACCACCGGCTACCCATGCAGAAAAAAATGGCACGGTACTATCCTTGCAATGCGAGGGTAGTTCCGAACATTTTTTTTTTAAGAAAACTGTATTAGGACAAACATAGCAAGTCATCAAAGTAACCAGGAGGAGACCCTAGCCCCTGGTGACCTCAAATTGACGACCAAATTAGCAAATTATTGACACAGTTGTTGCATTATTGTACTCTCCACAATCCGGAGTAACGTACACATACAAATTTACAACAATCCAAATGACAGATAAAACATCACATCATACAAATAAAAAATAATGGTGAGATAAAAATTTCCTTAGTTACTGGGATCTTCGTTATTTTTATGAGTAATCCAAACTTCACTAATTCTATGACAAATAAAAAAAAATACTAATTGTACTCATGAAATTTTAAGTAGCTCACCGTCCAAACACAGAACAAGTAATCTGACATTCATAAATTGCGTTGTAATAATCTTTACACGGCAATGTCTAAATACAAAACAAAATCAACAAAAGAAAAAATTTCGTACACTAGTTACACGTAGAATGTCAGGCTCCATACCATTACTCTAAAATATACATCAAACCTACAGAGAAATAAAACTGAGAAGAAAAACAATGAAATATATCACAAGTTACATACTGGTTACGTAATATAGTTCGTCTAAGACATCATGTCATACCTAATTAACTATCATCACTTAGGCAATTGCCACAACTACTCGACTGTGAGTTTAACCTTATCCTTATCCACCAGTACAAATTCCTGCTGCTGAGTCAGTCAGTCCATCAACTTTGATCAATACACGCAGTAAATAGTTTAGCAATAAGTGCTTGAATCCACCAGTAGCTCTTGTATCTTACTCTACTGCTCATTTCTCTGTTGTTACACATTTAGACGACAAGAACTTGCATTTCGACTAGCCCTCGTTACACTTTAATGTGAAATATTACCACTGTGATAATGAAAATAAGTGGCTTCAGTCAACACACCAACAAGATCAATACTGTCCACGACATCAAAATGCATCAGTTAATTCCGATGTTTGTTGTGCAATGCAAACTCTTGTCCCCTGTGACAACCTTACTGACCAATGCAACAAGAGCCGCTACGTTAGTATTACGCCACTGGCTAATAATTAAAGCATCATTGTACCAAATATCCTAATAAACATGTTACGTGTACTTGATAACCCAGAACAAACAAACAACAATAAAAACACACTAACTATTCTACACACAAATGTTGATAAAATACAATTACACTTGCTGTCCCTTCAGGAATGAAACATATATAAAAAACATTTACACAATTACAAATACATTATTCCCTATCTTGCGAGTCACACGGAAACATTTCATTCTGTGATTTTCTTGGGGTCAAAAAAGTTGCTGACAGGTTCCCTAGAAACACTGTCTCGGTGTCAAAGCTCTCCCATGGTTACCCAGACGAAAGTCTTTAAGTCACTTAAATCGGCATTTTGAACACGCACTGAACAGTAAACTGTATCTCACATAAACACAAGTGTCATAGTCACACTCAGCGTACCATCCACACGAATCTGGTCGTCCAGAAATGGCCCTACAACTACTATTACCCACGGTTCTGTCCTTTCAGTTCATGGTGTAATTAAAAGTCGTAAGTTCCAACAAACAGCACTTATTCCCGCACCAATTCAAGAAATAACTCCTACTACAGACGCAAATGTCAATGTCCCACTCTAGTTTCTTGCTTTCATACAATAATTAGTCACCAAACGACAACTGTCCTCTTCAAGAATACCAAGCGTCCCACATGCAATTCACAAAGCACATTTAACAAGTCACTGCCAAAAGTTTATGGATCCCACCGTTCAGTGGTCAAGACAAAACAAAACGATCGTCCTGTCTGCTAAAGAGAAAATCTTTTCCACCACTCACAACGTGGAAACACCAGTCCTTCACTTTCCACCTTATGGAGATGTACGAGCAGTCATCTTGTTTCACGGCTCCACAGTCCAGTACTAGTTAATAGTTGCTGGTAACAAATGCCCGCCGGGCTCTGCCGCGCGTCGTCCATTCTGCCGTGGCGCCGCCGCGCGCGCCCCGTTGAGCAGAAGAAACCACCCGCTGTTGCCTCCGCGGGATACTTTCCCTAGTCGAAAGGGTGGCGGAACTTATGAATGGCCAGTGGTACGTGCGTGTCGCCCCAGGCCGTTGACCTGCTGTAGCGGGCGCGTGGAGGGTACCTCGACCAGCAGTGGAGTGGGGAGTGCCGCGGCTCTGTCGCCCGTCGCCTGCTTGGCTTATGTGGTACGGGCGTGTTCTGTGTAGCCTCTCAGCGCTACGACACCCAATCAGTCAGACCCTTCCGTGCATCTCGCAACATTACAGACAAAAGGATATTCTTACATTATTTAAATACTCATTGATTACATGTATGATCTATTAGATACATTGGTAATAAAAGAATCTTTGTTCTAAAAAACATAAAATTATACAGCCTAGTTTTCTACACATACAACATCAACATTTATCCCTTTTCTATATACAGCCCACACTTGTGCTATTCATTGTACCTGTCGCCCCTCATACAAAACATGAAAGTGTAAAAAAAACAAAAGGAATAAGAAACAATCTATACAACTCATAATTACAATATAAAATAGTAGCCTACTCTAACATCCTATCACAGTGAAACTATTAGAAACTGTTTATTCTAATACTACAATATACAACGCACCTTTGTGCTTGTGACAGACTGAAATTAATACCCCTTGAAAGTGTTCTAACAAAAAAAATAAGAAATAATCTACACAGCTCACAATTACCTACCACAGGTTATTAAATAGTAAATTACTTTAACATCCTAACACAATAAACATTTTAGAAACTGATGACTCTAAATCTACAACATACAATGCACCTGTGTGCCTGTGACAGACTGATATTAGTATCTCTTTATATATTTTACATTTTATTATATATAACAACATTTCTAGGACACGTATGTACCATCCACACGGTGTCAGGTCCTGACCTGCCATCGAGGTTCATCCAAATCAAACAATACACAATAATGTTTTATTTACAGATCGGTAGCATCCCCTTTACAGGAGTGTGCGCATTGATCACAGTACTCTACGACTCTCACTCACCAGACATCACATTTTCCTTCTCATTCAATCCATTAATACACTAACAGAATAGGTCTAGAAGTCAGCTAACCTTAACACCACCACACTCACGACAACATACCATACCTTCGCTCCCTTATACTCAACCACATAACACATGAAGCTGTTTCGGAGATAGCTTTCCAGTCTCCAAATTCGTCCTTTCACTCTGGCACCTCTCTCCATCGGCTTACCTCTGCATTCCTCCTGCTAAATATCACTTAGAATTGCGACATTTCATCTAAGAACAAAAAATACACAAATTATTCATCCTGCAAAATAACTGTACACATTCTTGGTACCGTTTTGATTAGTTATACTGGTACTAGGCTTCAACAACAACAACAAATTTTTTTTAATTTTTTTTTTTTTTGCAAAGCAACTGTTATGGTAAGAATTAGATTTACACTTATATTACATCTTACGTCAGTATTCCACAACGTTCACCATCTGAATCTCATACTCCCTTTATGTCCTTTCACATTGTGCAGTTGTTCTCATCTCTTCATTCGTATTTCGGCTCTCCGTCCGTCCATTACTCCATCATTTCCTGGTCTTCCTTTGCCATTGGCATCAATCTCTATTGCAGCATACACAGGCCTCTCTGTAACATACATCTAAGACATCTCCAAATTATTCAATTCTACTCACCTTTATTTACCACTGTTTCATCACGTCGAATCACTCTTTATTAATCACACTGCTTCACGTCGCATCTCTCCTTAAATATCACCTTTATCCACTACTATTTATCACGTCGCTTCTCTCTCTATCTACCATCTTTATCCACTCATTAATCATCACTTCGTTTCTGCTTGATCATTATTCATATGACAAAAAATACGTACATACACCACTCTGTCGACTCCTGTTCATGACTCATTCGACCAGTCTATTCCGCCATACTTCCTGACATCCCGCCTGAAAATTCTTATGTTCGATTTGACCCTGCACAACGTTACACACCACAAATAAATACACTGACTAGCTACCATAAATTGCCTACTTTAGATCTATCCTTAACTTTTCCATAATTTGATGTTAGAAATGTGATGAAACCCACGAGATTGTTTTCCCTTGATCGTCTCAATTGTGACAATGATTGCCCTGTCGTGAACGCAATGACTGCCTATCCTCTCTTCGCCCATCATTTTGATTTTCCCTTCTTTTTCCATCTCTGTCCCATGTTCTATTTTCCCGGTTTGACGTTCGATATTCCCATGAATTCTGCCCCCTATTTCCTCGCCATCTTCCATTCCCGTCATTCCTCTGATTCCATGCTCTCCTGCCATTCTGATAGTTTCTGCCGTTCCTATCCTCGACTCTGTCTGACCTAAGAGTCGTGTCGCCGTTCACAATGTTGCTCTCATAACCCAGTTCCTGTAACAAGTGCTGAAATGATGCAGAATCGTCTAAGCCTCTGCCTGCTATCACTATATCTCTGCGCAATCTCACTGGCAACTTCGTTATACAGATCCTAATGAGCTCCCCAGTTTCGTATGGCACATCCAAATATCTATTTCGTCTCAGCATTTCCTGGTAGCACGCCACTGGATCTCTTATACTACCTTCGTTACAATTTGGCATCATCAATATGCTTTGCTTAACCTGGTCCTGCTTACTTTTCGGCCAGAAGTCATTTAAAAACTTGTCACAAAATATCTTGTAGCTACTACAGTCTTTAATAACTTCCTGCATTTTCGCTCTAGCCTCGTCCCTCAAATGGTTGCACACAAACTTCATTTTGAGGAGCGGTCCCCACGATGCAGGTAATGAATCTTGAAATTGAGACAGCCACAGACATGGATGTTGGTAGTTATCAGGATCCGGAAAACAAGTGAACTTTTGTACCGACACGAAGTGCCTCCTACATTCTTCTTCCGCATTTATGTTTTCCGACCTTGGGCTATACCCAGTTGGATTTGCCACCTGTTTTATCCGACACAACCGTTCTTCTACCTCTCTAAGTTCGTCTTCCTCTTTCTGCCTATTTTCTTTTTTTGAATTTATCTCACTCTCCCTCTGCAATCTACCTGGTGGTGTGTCACCTTCGCTACTGCATGCTAATTGCAACTGTGATAGTTCTTCCCTATGTTTCCTCTTTATTTCTAATTGCGCCTCTTTAAACTGTAATAGTGATTGTATCTCTTCCTGCTCGGCATAAACCTCTCTCTGCGTACTGTCAGAGCCTGTCTCGCCTCTTACACTGACCTTCTCTACATCTGCACTAATTGTATTCATTCTGACCACTACCTCCGCAACTTCATCCCTGTATTTATTTAGCGCCACTTCCTGCTGGGTGACTTGAGCTTCCACGCTGTCTAATGCCCCTTGTTTATCTGCAAGTAAGTCCTCCACTACCTCTTTGATTCGCTCATCTGGCAACACGTCCCTACGTTCTGTGATATCCCTCTCTATTGCAATTATTCGTACCTCCAAATTATTGGTTTTTTCTTTCAAGGCGTCACATACTTGCTTCAACGCACCCAGATTCTTCTCCCCCTCATCTAACCGATTATTAATTGCGGACAGACGCTCATCGATAACTGTGTGTAGCTTCTTCATTGCCTCTTTATTTCCCTTATCCATTGCCTCCAATCTTTCCTTATTCGCTTCCAATCTTTCCTTAGTTGCTTCAAATCTTTCCTTATTCTCCATATCTCTCTCCTTATTATATCTATTCATCGCTTCTAATCTTTCCTTGTTATCTTTATTCATCGCTTCCAATCTTTCCTTATTATCTCTATCCATCCTCTGTAAAAACTGCAGTAGCACACTGTCATTTGCTACTTTCGGTGCGCTCACCTCGTTCGCCTGAGAAACCGTAACTTCGCTAAGGGTAGCTGCACTTTCACTGCATACCTGACCTAGTCCCGGCTCGCCCGCGTCGTCGGGAAAAGCCCGCGTTTGTGGACAAAGGCCGCCGCATAAAGGATCACCTTGCAGCGGTCCACTGAACAGTTCATCCCCTTCCGCGTGTTTGCCGTCCCCGCTCATTAACAGATGGTCAACAGCTACTTCCTGCTGTACTGCTACGTTCACCCCAGAATCGCTATTCTCCATGGTGGCTACACTTTTCGACTGCGACCTAGTTACTACGGACATTACGCAAAAAAAAATTATACAACGATCTTCCAACCTTAGATGACGTAGAAAGCATTACATAAAAAAAATAAAAGATCCTCACCAATCCAGAAAGAAATTGCAAACAAAAAAAATTTTTACTTCTTAGCGCTATCACAATACATTCCATAAAAAAAATCTTAACAGCAAACCCTAACAGCAGAATCCTGACAAAATATCCTAGCAAAATATATCCTGGCCAAATCATCCTGACAACAAAATATCCTGGCAAAATATATCCTGGCCAAATCATCCTGGCAACAAAATTATCCTGGCAAAAACGGAATCCTGGCAGGGTCGAAATTATGAGAGGCACCCACATGCCTTGCTCATACTGTGGCATCAAGCAGTCAGGCCTGCAAGATGAGTGGTCTGCCAAGCGAGTGGATTCTTTCTTAATTTACCGAGTAACATGAACTCTAGTACTCACACTTCGTTACAAGTTATCCTCCTATATGATTACTACGCAACGGAAACGCATATCTGACTATCAGTGATTTACAGAACTCTGACTGTACACTACGCACTGGCAGTACCACATTTTCTTTTTGTCTTTTATTTGACGGCTTTTATTAACACGTGGCCATCCCACTGAATATGAATGGCGCACACATTACAAATTCGGGACATTATGACAACATACAATTTGAAGGAATAGTCTACCAATCTCTTTCTTTTCACTAACTGATTTATTCTGATAAATTCCCTAACCTAAACACACAAATTCTATAACCTACAACAATAACATATGAGAAATTCCGCCCAGTGGGCATGGCTTTACATTAGTGAATCTCTATATTATGGTCTCGTAATTTATTTAACGCTACAGTGCACTTTCTGGATAGGTTGGTGGATCTTTTATTATACCTCACACTTCGACTCTCACAATCATCATCACGAAACTTTCCTCCAGACCGAGCGGTACAGAAGGAACAAGCATATCCCACTAATCTTTTGAAACTACTTCGCTACACACCCATGGAAACCACACATACCCAAATTACATGTCATACACCACACAACAATATGAAATACTACACAGAGAATGGTTACAACATTATCACTTTCAGCTTTCCCACTTCAATTAATATTGATCCCAGTTTCCACGACACTGCCCCACTTTGTAATTCTACTTTCCTACTGTGAACTCTGGAGATAAATGCACGTCTTCCTGTGCAATGCAAGCCAAGTGGCGTTGCTGGATAGACGGCCGACTCACCTTGTTCTCTCTCAGAGTTTGAATCTAGCGTCACACGCAAGGTAATATTAATGTATTCATCACACACGCGAGTCCTCAACTGATTCCATGGACGAGTACTTCTCTTTATCCTTTGTCTCATACACAGATTGAGACTCACACAGTACTCACCACGTGGAAGTACTCGTCTCTAATTTCAAGTCCTGCACACGCCATTTCTTAAATATTTCAACTTATGGTACACACGCTATTTCTTAAATATTTCAACTTATTGTACACACGCTAGTAATTCAGCTTAGCTTAAGCACACGGAGGTATTTCAACTTATTGCTACACGTGGTTTCTTTGTGACCGTTGGTCACTTCCGAAGATTACTACAATCCCATTAATATTACCTGCCTGACATTTAATTCTCCCCACAAAAGTTCCTGAAATAGAGAAATTATTATTTCAAACTACTCTTAAATATTCCACATGCGTACCATGCCTCCACTCTTTCGTCATTACGGCGCACATCTAAAACAGGTGTTAAAAGCACAGGATCCAGCGGCAGAGTGCCTAAAATATGGCCGTTTTCGAGGTCCTCTCCACCTCTGCTGAAGTGGGGGAGCACCTTACTACCCTATTGGCCAGCTACATTTCAGGCGCTCAAAGCTCTGGTAAATTTCATCTCTTTGGTTCCACCAAAGGTGGCCAAAGGATCGACTCAAAGATGATCATATATTCACATTCACTATCTGCGGTTAGCAGACGACCATACATTCATTCATTTCAAAAGATCTCACCAAACTGGATGTAGGGATTTATTTTGTGGGAGTGCACATATGATAAATTAAATAAATAAATTGTCATTCTTTCCTACACTGGTATCCGGCTTCGCTGTATTAATTGAAATTGAGTTATTTTACAAAAAAAAAGTGTTGTTCTGACAAAAATACTGAAGTATGTTGTACCTATATTCAATGTCGGGCGGTACTGTACCCTTTCACCTTTTGTATATAGAAGGGCGAAACCTTCTCGAAACTACCCTCCTTCCGTTTCACTATGAGAAACACGTTCTGATTACCAGAATGCATTCTGTTACTAAAGACTGCAATTGTCACAGAAGCGCCAGAGTCAGGGGGACTGATTACATGAGCACTCTTGATAGACTGGGTGTTAGAAGCTTCCAGCGGCCCACCCTTTCCGCTGGGAGGAGGAAAAGAGAATTTCGGAGGACCCATTTCAGTCCCACGAGGAGCTAGGGAAGTAAGCGTCCACTCAGACAGAACCACGCGTGACTGAGTAAGCATTATACAACTGAGGTGTGGCAGCTTCCCCAGAGGGTGCCCGCTAATGGCTGTTCCAACTTAACAGCCATGCATCTCATCAGCGAGCAGCACACCTTGAGATTGAGGGTTTTTTTTATAGAGGTTTATTCCATCCTCACGATCCGGGTGGTCAAGCCAAGATCCCCGTTCCCTGAGACACACAACGTTCCACTGCCGCGCCGCACGGTGCAAGCCCATACCCAGCAAATGAATGCCGAGCCCCTAAGGGCATTTTTGCTAAAGAAGGAGTTACACTTTATTAGCGCTATTTCCCCTGGAAGTCATAAATTTTTTATCTATAAAAGAAACATATCGCATGAAATGTACATCATACACTGTATTTGGTCATATTTGTATGCACTGAAACTTACCACGGACTAGTGTTAACTACGTGATGAGACGGCCTAATTTAAATGAAACAAATGCAACTGTTAGGTAGAGCTAATCCAGTACTGCACACCGAAGTTCGAACGTAACATGCACAAAAAAAATTACGCCACCAGTCACATATATAAAATCTATAAAAAATGTATACCAAAGACAGAATTATCATTTCATTTTGTCCTCTTACCTTCCGTTGTCAAAGTATGTAAAACTAGGTTGCAATATTTATTGTAATATGGATTACAGAACATAATGTTGACTTAATGATAACATATATGTAGCAAGAACGCTAATATTAATTTAACATGGTGCGCATTGGTATTGTCACCACTTCATGGTCGTCGTGATCGCCTGAGGTGTGTGTGTTGATACTGAAGTTGCTATCAAACCAACTGCGGCTTATGATCAACGTATCAGCCTATCTCTGACATGATTGGTTGGTTAGTTGTTTTCTGGGAATGAAGGGACCAGACTACAAGGGCCATCGGTCCTTTTTTCCATGAACTTTAAACACCCACGAAGAATAAAAACAAACAACGCAGATGACAAGGGATGGTGCAGGACAAGAAAGACACAGACAGAGACCAAACAAAAGGAATTAAAATCACACAGCGTGTGACACTGGTTGGCCCACTATGAAAACAAAAAGGAAAAGCCAACCACCAAGTGACACACTAAAAACAACAATCTAAAACAGTGGGCCAAAGGCCAGACTCAACACAAAAAAAAGGACAAACACTTAGATCAAGCTATAAAAACTTCATCCGATAAAAGTACAGGAAGCGTATAAGGCAGCGCAAACGTCTGCCTGAGCGGAATTAAAAACGGGCAGTCGAACAAAATGTTGACCACCACCATCAAAGCCGAACTACAACGACAAAGAGGTGGATCCTTGCAGCGCCATAAAAACGAGTGAGTCTCCAGGTGTCACCACAGCCAGCAGAGTGCAATAGAGTCCTAGCGAGAGACCCGCAAGGAGGAGCGCCACACACAAGTAGACTCCTTGACAGCCCGAAGTTTATTGGGTGAAAGCAGGGTGCGCCATTCAACACCCCAGAAACCAAGGACCTTCTGCCACAAAATTGACTGAAGATTGCACTAAAAATGCCGATCTTCAGGGCCAGTGTACTGACAGCCTGTTTGGCCAACGTGTCAAAACGTTCATTTCCCGGTATGCTGACATGACCCAGGGTCCACACAAAGACCACGGAGCAGCCGCCATGGGCAGGAGCCATCACCAAACGAGAGCGAGGGAAACACTGATTGATAGGTCGTAAACCCCTCGGTGAGTCACTACAGATAACAAAGGACTCACCTGAGCAGTAGCGGATATACTCTAGGGCATGAGAGATGGTGACCAGCTCGGCAGTAAAAACACTGGAGCCAGCCAGCAATAAGCGTTGTTCATAATGGTCCCCTAGAGTAAGAGCATAACCAACACGACCAGCAACCATCTAACTGTAAGTAAAGACCACGTCAGAGCCTTGATACGAGGCAAGGAGTGAAAGAAAGCGGCGGTGGAGGGCCTCAGGAGGAACTAAGTCCTTTGGGCCCCATGCCAAATCGAGCTGAAGGTATGGGCGGGGCACACACAATGAGGGTAGACTGTATGGACCTGGAAAACAGGTGGGACAGGGAAAAATTCGAGCCCAGAGAGAAGAGACGGCGATCATACACCCTCAATGGGGCCGCCATTCTGGAAGATGGACGACCGAGTTAGGGAACAGCAGCCAGTAATTGTGATGCCTGGGCAAGCTACAAACGTGTGTAGCATAAGCGGCCCGTAATCGTTGGCGCCAGAACCGTAATGGAGGGACACCAACCTCCAAAAGCACGCTGTTGCAGGGCTTGTGTGGGAAGCTCCAGTGGCGAGTCGGATCCCACTGTGAAGGATGGGGTCCAGCAACCACAACGCAGAAGGGCATGCCGAACTGAATTCACGCCTGGTACAGCCATAGAATGGTAGACTGATCAGCACCCCAGCTGGTGTGACTCAAGCAATGAAGAGCGTTAAGATGACGCCAGCACGTTTGTATAAGCTGCTGAATATGAGGGAGCCAAGTCAACCGGGTATCAAAAACGAATCCCAAAAACCGATGCACCTCCACCACAGCAAGAGGTTCACCATCAAGTTAAAGCCATGGCTCAGGGTGAACAGTGCGACATCAGTAGAAACGCATAACGCAGGTCTTGGCAGCCATAACTGGAAGCCATGTGCTGCAGTGTCGGTGGAGCTATAGTATAGGCAGAAGTCATCAGTATACAAGGAAGCTGAGATAGACGTTCCTACCACCGCAGCAAGCCCATTAATTGCAACTTGAAGGAGCCAGACACTCAAGACAGATCACTGCAGGACCCCATTCTCCATAGTTGGGAGGAACTATGGGATGCCGCAACTTGCACGCGGTAGGAATGAAGCGACACAAAATTTTGTATGAAAATCGGGATCGGACCCTGAAGACCCCACCTATGAAACATGGTGAGGCTGTGATGTCACCATGTCGTATCGTACGCCTTCTGCATATAAAAAAAGACGGCAACCAGATGCTGACGGCGACCAAAGGCCGTACAGATGGCAGATACCAGGCTCACCAGATTATCGGTTGCTTAGCGGCCCTTACGGATCCCACTCTGAGACAGAGGCAGAACGCCCCAAGACTCAAGTAGCCAACTCAACCTCTGGCTCACCATGCTTTCAAGCAATTTGCCAAGAACGTTGGTGAGGCTAATGGGGTGGTAACTGTCCACCTCCAGCGGGTTCTAGCCAGTTTCAACACAGGGATTACGATGCTTTCGCGCCATTGCGGTGGGAACTCACCCTTAACCAAGATTCATTTGAAAAGGTCTAGGAGGCGTCGCCAGCAGTCCACTGAGAGGTGTTTGAGGATCTGACAGTGGATGTAATCTGGCCTGGGAGCCATATCGGGGCAAGTGGCTAGGTTCAAATGGCTCTGAGCACTATGGGACATAACTGCTGAGGTCATCAGTCCCCTAGAACTTAGAACTACCTAAACCTAACTAAGCTATCACACACATCCATGCCCGAGGCAAGATTCGAACCTGCGACCGTAGCGTTCGCGCGGTTCCAGACTGTAGCGCCTAGAACCGCTCAGCCATTCCGGCTGGCCAAGCGGCTAGGGCACTTCAGAATTCCCACTTACTGAATGGAGCATTGTACAATTCAGGGTGGCGCACGTGAAATGAAAGACACCGACATTCCAACTGCTCTTTCATGGAGCAGAAGGCCAGCAGGTAATTTGCAGAACCGGAACTCTGAGCAAAATGCCCTGCTAAGTGGTTTGTAATCGTGTTGGAGTCAGTACAGACTGTTCCATGCAGTGAAAGCGCAGGTATGCTGATGGGGGTCTGATAGCCATTGAGGCGCCGAATCTTGGGCCAAACCTGCGATGGTGGAGACATAACTTTTCCAGCATGCCTGCTTGCGTGGGCGAATGAGGCGGCGGGCTCGCGCACCGAGCCATTTAAAGGTAATGAGGTGTTCCAATGATGGATGCCACTTATGATGCTTGAGGGCCCGCCTGCGATCTTTAATGCCCTCAACGATCTCGGGTGACCACCAAGGCACAGTCCTCCGCCGAGAGAACCCAGAAGAACAGGTAAATACATGGGAAAGAGGCCAAATGGCTCAATAGTGACAATGGAGGTCAGCCCTATTCATAGCCTACCTGCAGGGACGCCCAGAAGAGTGACGCTGTGGCAGGGACAGGAAGATTGGAAAGTGATCACTACCGCACAAGTCGTCGTGCACACGCCATTGGACAGACTGTAAGAGGCTAGGGCTGGAGATCGAAAGGCCAATGGCTGAGTGTGAATGCACCATTATTTGAAAGAGAACGGTCGAGCTGTGCCAACACTTGCTCAATGACAGTGTTTCGGCCTGTTGCCAATGATCCACCCCACAGAGGGTTATGGGCGTTGAAGTCGCCCAGTAACAGAGAAGGTGAGGGCAATTGGGCTATCAGCGCAGTCAGGACATTCTGCAGGACATCACTATGCGGTGGAAGATAGAGACTGTAGACGGTAACAGCCTGAGGCGTCCACACCCAAACAGCGGCAGCCTCTAAAGGTGTTTGAAAAGGGACACACTCGCTGTAGAGAGAGTGAAGGATGTAGATGCAGACGCCACCCGGTACCCTCTCACATGCTGCCCAGTTCTTAAAACAACACCGACAGCCACGGAGGGCGGGGTTTCGCATCGCCGGAAACCAAGTTTCCTGGAGAGCAATGCAGAAGAAATAGTGAAAGCTGAGAAGTTGGCGGAGCTCAGGAAGGTGGTGTAAGTAACCGCTGCAATTCCACTGGAGAATGACATTGTCCATGGGCGAAAATGGGTGCCCCTGAGAGCTACAACACCAAGAAGAATCGCTTCTCAGCTTTTGGCAAGATCAATGCGTAATTTTTTAATAGATAAGGATTAAGGATAAGGAAGGGAATTTTATTTAATTTCTACAATAATGACTCAGATCACCAACGAGTGCAATCTTTTTACAGCTGTCAACACCTTTCACCCACACTGAGACAGATTCCGATTCATTTATTTTACGATGATTCCTGGTCCTGAGAACCAAAGGCATAGTCGACGTGTACTACGATGAACCTTTATCTGTGTTGTACACTTCACAAATCTGAAATGTCTCATAAGCGATGACATCACTTGCGTTGAAATTATCAAGCCCTTTTACTTTATCGACTTTTCGTCCACGTACAAGAGCAACGGTGACCCAGCCGTTAGTGTGTTCATTCTTATCCTTGTTAGCGAGAGTGAAGTTCAAAACTGCACCGCAAAACACCGATGGCCCATGCAAGATGGCTTGGGCACCTACGTAATTATTGGTAGTAATAGAAATGTTGTCTATTGCTTTAAAAACTGTAAGACGCGAACACCTACTCCTCCTAAAATAACGCGGCGTAACTAATCTGTCTCGATGCTGCTGCACGTGCAGCTGCTCGACGACTGGCGCTGTCTTTCCAGATTCATTACTTATATAGCAACCAGTTATCAAACCAACTGCCGTAACAGCGTCAGTCGTCGAGGAGGATCGTGAAGCCCTACGACCAGCTGCTTGTGGGCACTTACACCACTGGCGGGCGTCAACCTTCCAACTGGTGGAAACCTGAAAAGGGAGGGACCCAAGGGACCCCTTCCGAGTGAGAGGAGCCGAAGACTCCTTAGACTCCTTAGAAGTGGGGACGGACGTCCCCGATGGGTGTGGGGAGGGGGGTGTTGCTCCCTGATATGCCCACTATATCAAACGCAATAAGATGGCTGAAGGCCGCAAAGTTAAATTCTGAATATTAAGGAAATGTATATATTGCAACAATCGGTAAAACAATACATTAAGTTTACAAATTTCCTTTTGCAACGCCAACGGCGGAAGGCCCACAATATCTTGTAAAATCTTTCAGAGGAAATTACAATAACCTTTCAAGAGCAGAAAGTTGGTTGGTTGGTTTGGGGGATTAAAGGGACCAGACTGCTACGGTCATCAGTCCCTTGTTCCAGAATGTAAAAACACCCACACAGAAGAAATGCGAACAAGGCAAAGAAGACAGATAACACAGGACAAGAGAAACCTAGACAAAGACCAGACAAAATGACTTTAAAATCACACAGAGTGTGACGGTGGTTGGCCGACCATGGAGAAAAAAATGAAAAGCCAACCCTTGAAGCCAGACGAAATGTACGCCTCGCAGCTCTAAATTGGCGCGCAGCTCGTCATCAGACTGCGAAAGAAGGTCCATATGGAATCTAATACCCTGAACCATATTTAAACTCTTATGGGGGGTGATGGTGACCAAAACATGCCCCACCCTGTCACAAGCGAGTAACCTACGTGACTGAGCAGATGAAGCTGCTCTTACCAGAACTGAACCAGAGCGCAATTTGGAAAAGCCCTCCACCGCCCCAAACTTGTCCTCTAAATGCTCTACAAAGAATTGAGGTTTCGTGGACACAAAGGATTCCCCATCAGCTCTCGCACATACTAGATAGCGGGGCGAATAAGCTACACTACCATCCTTAGACTTTCGTTCCTCCCAAGGTGTTCACATTAAATTGAGCCCTCGAACGCTTAGTGACTGCTGGCGGCTGGCCACCAGCAAGAGCTGATGTACCATGCTTCATTGCAGGTCATCCGCCCTGATGTCACCCACTCCAACCAAGGGCTCTCCCCACGGGCGCCACCCAGTCTCAGCAAAGCCACCTGGCAGGATGGCCATTGCCAGTAGTCCCGATGCCCCAAGGAGACAGACATCTACTCCTTGGCATATGTGGGGAGTTAACGGCGCAGGCATCAGCAGAGCGATCCTTGTGTTGTCAGGGGGCTACAACCAACAGGCTACATGGCGGACCCACCACAACGCACTGGCTACTGTGCTGGATATTAGGTGCAATAAAGTCCATGGTCGTCGCCTCCGCAAAAAGCAACACTGCACAGTGCATAGTGGAAATTCCACCCAGGAACGCATCCTCGCCCAAGAGATGGAGACTGAGCGGGACGGCAATGTGATGACGGTAAAGCTGGCAAGAGGTCTCAATGCACGATGGACAAAATGGACCATGTAAGGCGCCCTTCCGCAATTGGCTCGCTCTTCGGAAGAATTTGGAAAGATGGAGGTCAAATCCAATAGGGGACCATCACATAAAGGCCAAAACGTTTGAGACTCCTTTTAGTCGCCTCTTACGACAGGCAGGAATACCGCAGGCCT
Source organism: Schistocerca cancellata (assembly GCF_023864275.1). NCBI lineage: Eukaryota > Metazoa > Arthropoda > Insecta > Orthoptera > Acrididae > Schistocerca > Schistocerca cancellata. The sequence continues at coordinate 611,594,299 of NC_064630.1, read as the reverse complement.
ATTCTCACCCCAAAACCCGTAGGGGGCCAGCAAGACGCTCTGTGATTACATCTGTAACCTGGGAAGGAGAGAGTTGTGTTCCAATGGTGGAGATGAAGCATTCCCAACACTCCTGCTTCCGTCGTTTCGTGAGTAGGCGGACCTGGGCATGGAGTCATTTGAAGGCAATAATGTTCTCCAGGGATGGGTGGCGCTTATGGAGTCAGATTGCCCACATGTGGTCTCTAATATGCCACAGTGATTTCCGGCGACCACTGGGGGTAACTGGAGAAACAAGGGATTACCAATTCGGCTGTGGCAGTAATGGTAGTAGTGATGATGTCGATCACTGCATCAATGATGGCATGCAATGGAGATTCAACAGTTGTAGCGGAGGTGAAGGTGTCAATGTCAGCCTTGCAAAGACCTCATTTGGGCAAGTGTCTAGATGAGGGAAATTGAGGCAGGAACAGGAAGAGTTCAAAGTGGTCACCACCACACAAGTCGTCATGAGCTCTCCAGTGGACAGACAGGAGAACGCAAGAACTGCAAACTGAGGGATCAGTCGCAGAGTATGTGCCATGTGCCACACTGAAATGGGTGGAGGCACCTAAATTTATTAGGCATATGTCGAGTTGAGTCGAGAATCGAGTACATGGGGTGGGGAGCGTCACCATCTGGAGGGAGGTAAGTGTTACAGATGGTAATTTCCTGCGTTGTCCTCATCCTGACAGCCACAGCTTCTAAATATGTTCGAAGAGGCACAGGTTCACTATGGACAGGAGTGGTGACAAAGATACAAACTCCACTTGACGGCCAGTCACAGGCAGAACGGTTTTTGTAGTCACCCCCAGAGGCACTGAGAGCAGGGGTCTGTATTACTGGAAACCAGGTTTCCTGAAGGACAATACAGAAAGCAGGTGTAACGCTTGGGAGTTGTCATAACTCAGCCAGGTGGGAGAAAAACCCGCCACCGTTCCACTGGAGAATGATGCTTTATGGCATCTGGAAAGGCATGAGTGACCAAGGAGGCAAATTGGGCCTCAGCATCACCTGCCGCCACCAATTGAGCGGTCGCATCCAGTACCATCGCATCTGAGGTGTCAGCGAGATCTAGGATGCCAGAATCTTCACCTGATCATCGGATACAGAGCCTTTGGGGAGTGGTGATGTGTGGGCCACTGGAGGCTCCCATTTCTTAGCATTCTTTTTCCATGGTTTCCCTTCTTGACAATCCTAGGGGGTTTTCTGGGAGGGCTTCTTGGAACTAGCTTCAAGGACAGGGGAAGACCAATAAGCACTTCAACCATCTATGATGGGACCCCTTCCACACATGAGGATCCAGAGGAGGCTGTTTCTTTTGTGGCTGGGGTAGGGGACCAATGTCTCTTTTGGAGCAACAGAAGAAGATTTGCACCCAGCCAGCTGGAGGGAAAATGAAGATGGTAGGCCCTGAGGGCCCACTGGAGTAAGCTTAGATGATGGGCGTATTGAAATCATAGATGGCGATGCAGTCATAGTGGCAGGATATGAAGATAGCATTTGAGCAGGGTTTAACTTTTCATATTTTAGTTTAGCGTCACAGATGCAACCATTCATATTTACATTTAGCCTCTTGGTAAGTCAGCTGGTCCAAGGTCTTGTCCTCTATAATTTTCCGATCGTTGGGGGCTTGCTGTGAGGGCTTCTCGGAAGTAGCTTCAGGAACAGAGGAAGACCGTGAAGCCCTTTGACCAGCAGCTAGTGGCTCTTTCAGCTTCCCCAGCTGGTGGGGAGAAGACCAATGTCCCTGGCGTTTGGGGGGGGGGGGGCATGCTCCCAAGTAGTAGCTTTTGGACCAACAGAAGAAGTTGTTAACCCAGCCAGCTGGAGGAGGGAGAAACATGGGCAGATCTCAGGGGCCACTGGAGGAAGCTTAGGTGAAGGGTGTAATGGCGTCATGTATCGCGATGCCTTTGTAGTGGCAGATTAATTAGATCACATTCAAACAGGGTTCAACCTTTCGAATGTTAGTCTAGCCTCGCAGTAAGACAGCCTGCCCAGAATCTTGTACATAATTTTCCGCTCCTTTTGGAGTACTGTGCAATCTGATGAGCAGGGGGAGTGGTGATCTCCACAGTTGACACAAGTGGGAGGTGGCACATGTGGAGTATTTGGATGCTGTGGACGTCCACAGACTCGACACGTGGCGCTGGAGGTACAGTGGGAAGACATGTGCCCGAATTTCCAGCACTTAGAGCACCACATAGGGGGAGAGACGTGTGGTTTGTCGTCACAGCTGTAAACCATCACCTTGACCTTTTCTGGTAACACATCACCCTCAAAGTCAAAGACAAAGGGACCAGTAGCAACCCTGTTGTCTTTGGGCTCCCTGTAAACGTGCTGGATGAAAAGAACACTCCGCTATTCTGAATTTGCGCAGAGCTCGTCCTTAGACTGCAAGAGGAGGTCGCGATGGAAAATAATCCCCTACACCATGTTGAGGCTTTTATGAGAAGTGACGAAAACTGGAATGTCACCCAGCTGGTCACAGGCGAATAACGTCCAGGGCTGGGTTGGGGATGCGCGTTGTACCTAAAGGATAGCGTAACTAGAACTACGTGATGGTTTTCGGTCGGTGCTTCAGTCGAGTGACTAGTTTCTAATTCGTATGAAGGAATGCGCACTCAAGATCGCCGTAAGCAGTTTCCGCCATTTTCAACAGTTTTCTTTGTTTTGACTTTTGTTATTATTGTTGAGGTTGTGTTTTGTGCAGCACTTATAAATATTTCAAGATATACACATTTGAGCGCAATACAATGCACTGCTGGGAAAAAGTACACCCTTGTAGAGGTTTCCAATTCACTCAAGATTCATTGTTGCAAAAATGCATAAACTCTCTCCGTCCGAATGGTACCGACCAACCACCGTGACATCCTCAGCCGATAGGCGTCACTGGATGCCAATATGAAGGGGCATGTGGTCAGCACACCTCTCTTCTGGCCGTTGTCAACTTTCGTAACCGGAGCCGCTACTTTACAAGCAAATAGCTTCTCAATTGGCGTCACAAGAGCCGAGTGCACCCACTTGCCACCAGCGCTCGGCAGGCCCCGACGGTCACCCATCCAAGTGCTAGCCAAACCCGACAGCGCTTAAATTCGGTGACCTGATAGGAACCTCACTGCGGCAGGGCCATTGGCTACAGTGCATATGGAGTACATGAACCATGTTGAAACACTAATATTAGTACGTAGTGTAGGCACTGACTTGCATCCAACAAATAGCGAATACTGTCCTGCGACAGGTTATTCGTTGTCTGCTTGACATGTTCACGGAGTTCTGTGAGAGATATTGGTGGACAAGTCGCGTGACTACATCTCCTCATATCCCACACGTGCTCGACTGGAGACAGGTCTAGAGATCATGAAAGCCACGAAATTCGCTGCACGACTTGCAAAGCACGTTGAGTTTCACGGCAGTGTATAGGTGAGCATTATTCTTTTGGAACAACACATTATCTCCCTATGGTAAAAACGGCAAAAGAACGGGTCTAACAATATTCTGCACGTACCGAGCGCTGGTTAGCGTCCTCTCCAGAAACACCAAAGGTGAACGAAACTTCTATGTTATCGCACCACAAACAATAATTCCTATGGTGGGGCCAGTGTGTCTTGGACGAATACACTCTGCCAGACAACGCTAACCAGGCCTATGGCGCACGGGCGAACGACCCTCACTTACGTGCAGGCAGTATCTGCTTCCGTTGCTGAAGACGACGGCGCGCCATTCCATCTTCCTAGTGATCCAGTCGAGCAGTGCACGTCGAAGCTGTGGCGAGAGTGGAAGACGGGCTAGAGGTGTGTGTGCCAGTAATCCTTCTGCTAATGAACGGTTCACAACAGTTCCTGTTGACACGACTGGGCTCACAAGTCCTATTACTTGCACTGTGGTAGCTGTACAATCTGCCACTGTTGCCCTTATAATACGACGATCCTGGAAATCGTTTGTGCTGCATTGACCTCCAGAACCTTGTCTACGGGTGTGACAATGTTAACGTGACCACTGATAGAAGCATCGTTGCGCAACTGACGCAGCACGTACACTTTATGTGGCGGTTCCCCGAAAGGTAACCTCGCCACTCAGAAGAGCGCAGTTGACCCGTTCCAAACTCGCTCAGTCAGCTGTAAAGCATGAGTAACTCATAGTGTCATTGACTCACACGTTTTCACTACACTGAGCCTTCTGGCTGAGAGCATTCCCTATTAGAGGACAAGCTCAGATGGCGCTCTGGTAGCTATGCCAGTGCGTTATCGGAGTTTCAGTGAGTATATACCAGTCAACGTTGTGGATAGCTTTGTCTGAATATACACACGCTAGAAACGTAAGCTTACCTTTCTTTAACCTAACTCCTAAGAAAAATCGGAGGGCCAGTATAACTTCACGTGTTGCTTCATTTTTGCGGACCCAATCTGATGTTCCCCTACGTCGGCTTCTACCAGTTTTTCCATTCCTCCTTACTTAAAATTGTCAATGTTGGCTATTTACTCGCTGAGATAACAAAAACTTTGAAACTTTGAGTTAGGTCAGTCAAAGCAAGAGTACCTTGGTCTCGTGGTTTCAACGATTAAAAACGCTAGCTTTCAAAGTCATCTTGAGAATGACAAAGGTTCTCAGCCGATATGTTGGAATCCAATGAAATATTCTACCCCTCCGAAAAAAATCATGAATCTTTGAACATATCGTCATCACCCCATCATCATCGTCACCCCTTTTTTATAATCAGTAGTGGATAAAGTCCTCCTCTAGGTATTTCCAAGCATTCTGTATTCAGCGTTATGGGCTTGTGTTGCTCCACTATGTTCCTAACGTCATCTATGAAGCTTTTATGAAGTTGATGTCCCGGGCTTTTCTTATCGTTTGAGTCTAGCAGAAAACTTCCCTCTATACATCTATTCACCTGTCTACATGTACCTCCTAGTTCCATTTCACGTCCCTTACCGTGATAGTTATGTCTTCCACACGATTCTCTCCTCTAACCCGCTTATTTTGTTTTTCAGTCTCCCTAGTTATCATATCCGCACTGTTCGTTGAGGAATTGTCATGGATTTTTTTTTTTGTTTTCAATTTAAAGTACCGCGCTTCTCTGCCATCAATCAAAACTAGTAATGACATAATGCCTGTTGATTTCCGTCTCGGAGTCTTCGTTTAACGAACCTTCTGATGGTTCTCCATCACGTGTGGCTGGCATTATGAAGGACTCGTCCTCCATTTCTATTGGCGGATGGTGAATCTCTCACTTAATCAACCATTCGTGATGGTGAAATGTCCGAAAAATAAAGACCCCGAAACGAAAGCCAACAGGCAGTACTTCAGGAAGTGGCCACAAAAGCCTCGAAAATTTTGCAAAAGTAATAACAACACCATCTGGTAGTGCTATTTCCGTGTCAGACGGATCGGATGTTTAGCTATGAAAACTGTAACTATTCTGAACGCGTATCACAAACAGTACCATATACCTTAGGTGCTAACACCTATTCTAAACAGTTTTGCGGTTAATAGAACTACCAATAAACTTTCGATGAGCAGTAGCATCCTGTTGTGTCATTCAGTATTTCAGGACTAAGTATCATAACGTCCAGCAGACCGGATAGGGAAACGGCGCCCGCCTGCCTGTAGCAATCTCCCACAGCAAGAGCGTAAGCGCACGTTTCACTTTACGACTTATCGTAAAGAAAAATGTAATCTGGAATACGACGAAATGTAATTTTGTGAGTTATTTTCCTAGTTCTGGAGGAAGTAAAGGACATCGTGAATTAGCGTTGTAGAATATTCAATTACGCTAAACGACGTGGTTTATGACTCGCATAAAGATACCTCCGAACAAAATTCAAAGTTCATGTGTTTAGATTATAAGATGCAGTAAGTTCACTACTACCAGTTCTAAATACATGTGTTGTCAATATTCCTTAAAGCCAAATTTGAGTACATCGTTCGTTATGCTGTTGTTATTTATTGCCCTCCCCTTCTTAATGATACTAACATTACTGACATACGAAGCTTCCAACTAAGCACTGTAATGAAACTATATTTACATATGAAGGTTTCCTTTAAATGTAGTCGATATGTGACAGTAATTTTTTCACTACTATAACTTAGATGCATAGAAACACTGAGTGACTTTACAACCCGTTTCTTGGTACTGTACTTTAGCTTGTTTTAATGTCACAGATGCGATTTCCGTTACGTTTGTGATATAAATGACATTTATTTATATACATTTCATCAGGCATATGCAGTTAATATGATTCTGTGCAACATTAGAGTTTTATAATGTTTTCTATCTTGTATTGTAACTTCTATATTATCTTAAGCTTGAAGATAGCCAACTTCGTTTTCTGTTTTGATATGAAACTATACCGCAGATGTTCACCAAAGACAGACTAGTCCCCTACACTATCAAGTAACTTGTCAGAGAGATATTTTTATGCCATATGACAAAAATACTCTTTTAAATATCTTTGACCAACTTCTCAATATTTTGTATAAAGTAATACTTACAGTCCTGGTCTTCTCTTCAGTACTGCTCTGTATACATTTCGCATTCGTATGTTTGCTTTTAAAGTCCTGTGTATATACACACATCGTAAAAGTTTTGCATCACCCCAGTTCCCAGAACTCCTGAAGATAGACGTTGACTGTGGGTATTGTATCAGAGACACAGTCCCTTTGACCAGAGATTTCACTAAACCCGCCCAAAGATGTAAATAACCATGCGTGAGCAGTCCCTATTACATGGAGGGGGTCTGACAGCCTATCGGTTCCAGTCATTCCCCCATAAGGAGGTACACGGGTCGTGTTGTCTGTAGTTCAACCATGCCTAGACGATCAATACCGCGGTTTGATCGCATCCGCATTGTTACTTTGTGCCACGAATGGCTCTCAACAAGGGAAGCGTTCAGGCGTCTCGGAGTGAACAAAAGCGATGTTCTTCTGACATGGAGGAGATACAGAGACACAGGAACTGTCGATGACATGCCTCGCTGAGGCCGCCCAAGGGCTACTACTGCAGAGGATGATCGCTACCTACGGATTATGGCTCGGAGGAACCCTGACAGAAAAGCCACCATGTTGAATAAAGCTTTTCGTGCAGCCACTGCACGTGTGTTACGACTCAAACTGTGTGCAATAGGCTGCATGATGCGCAACTTCACTCCCGACGTCCATGGAGAGGTCCATCTTTGCAACCACCACACCATGCAGCGCGGTACAGGTGGGCCCAACAACATGCGGAATGAAGCGCACAGGATTGGCAACACGTTCTCTTAACCGATGAGTATCGCATATGCCTTCAACCAGACAATCGTCGGAGACGTGTTTGGAGGCAACCCCGTCAGGCTTAACGCCTTAGACACACTGTCCAGAGAGTGCAGCAAGCTAGAGGTTCCCTGCTGTTTTGGAGTGGCATTATGTGGGGCCGACGTACGCCGCTGGTCGTCATGGAAGGCGCCGTAATGGCTGTACGATACGTGAATGCCATCCTCCAACCGATAGTGCAACCATATTGGCAGAATACTGGCAAGGCATTCGTCTTCAAGGACGAAAATTCGCGCCCCCCGTTGTGCACGTCTTGTGAATGACTTCCTTCATAATAACGACATCGCTCGACTACAGTGACCAGTATGTTCTCCAGACATGAACCATATCGAACATACCTGGGATAGATTGAAAATCGCTGTTTATGGACGACATGACACACAAACCACTCTGAGGGATCTACGCCGAGTGGCCATTGAGGAGTGGGACAATCTGGACCAACAGTGCCTTGATGAACTTGTGGATAGTATGCCACGACGAATACAGGCATACATCAATGCCAGAGAACGTGCTACTGGGTATTAGAGGTACTGTCGTGTACAACAATCTGGACCACCACCTCTGAAGGTCTCGCTGTATAGTGGTACAACATGCAATGTGTGGTTTTCATGGACAATAAAAAGGGCGGAAATGATTTTTATGTTGATCTCTATTCCAATTTTCTGTACAGATTCCGGAACTCTCGGAACGGAGGTGATGCAAAGCTTTTTTGAAAAGTGTATTTACATTCATGTTTTGCACTACACATTTCAAACAATGACTTATACAATATGGCGGCTCAAAACATTTTAAACAGGTTAGTATTCATGTTATTTTGCAATTCTATGTTACGAACTGTTAACGTTTCCTGTATATTACAAGCAGTTATTTGTATCTTTGGATAGCATCCGTGAAAATGGTCCAAGATCGAAACCAGTAGATATTTAGGTTTAAAATAAAAACATGTCATGGTTCAAATACGCATTTTATACACTAGTTAATTTGAGATGCGCTGCAAAAATTCAGGGGAGGATCGTAATTGGTTAGAGGCTGGGCATAAGGGATTATGAGCAGATAAGGAGACCAAGCGTGATTCTTATTGAGGAATTTGGATGGTCTCCACTTAGTACGCGTACAGTATAAATTACGTGGTGTAAAGCAACATCCCAAATGACAGTTTAAGAACCACATCCAGGGGTGGACAAAAATGGGAAATGCGACACACATAACACATTACCATGCCTAATACGGTGAGGGAACTCACATTCGAAACGGCTTCCAGTCGTGTTGGAATGGATAAATATATTTCCTTTACGCTTTGCAAGGGAATCGTATACTGTTCTTCCTGAAAAATAGTGGCAAGATCGGATAACGACGATGGAGCTGCATAGCGATCACGCACCCTTCCCCAAACAGTAGACCACGATGGCTTATTAATACTGAGACCTAGTGACTGTGGTGGTCGCCAATGGAGATAATACACTCCTGGAAATGGAAAAAAGAACACATTGACACCGGTGTGTCAGACCCACCATACTTCCTCCAGACACTGCGAGAGGGCTGTACAAGCAATGATCACACGCACGGCACAGCGGACACACCAGGAACCGCGGTGTTGGCCGTCGAATGGCGCTAGCTGCGCAGCATTTGTGCACCGCCGCCGTCAGTGTCAGCCAGTTTGCCGTGGCATACGGAGCTCCATCGCAGTCTTTAACACTGGTAGCATGCCGCGACAGCGTGGACGTGAACCGTTGACGGACTTTGAGCGAGGGCGTATAGTGGGCATGCGGGAGGCTGGGTGGACGTACCGCCGAATTGCTCAACACGTGGGGCGTGAGGTCTCCACAGTACATCGATGTTGTCGCCAGTGGTCGGCGGAAGGTGCACGTGCCCATCGACCTGGGACCGGACCGCAGCGACGCACGGATGCACGCCAAGACCGTAGGATCCTACGCAGTGCCGTAGGGGACCGCACCGCCACTTCCCAGCAAATTAGGGACACTGTTGCTCCTGGGGTATCGGCGAGGTCCATTCGCAACCGTCTCCATGAAGCTGGGCTACGGTCCCGCACACCGTTAGGCCGTCTTCCGCTCACGCCCCAACATCGTGCAGCCCGCCTCCAGTGGTGTCGCGACAGGTGTGAATGGAGGGACGAATGGAGACGTGTCGTCTGCAGCGATGAGAGTCGCTTCTGCCTTGGTGCCAATGATGGTCGTATGCGTGTTTGGCGCCGTGCAGGTGAGCACCACAATCAGGACTGCATACGACCGAGGCACACAGGGCCAACACCCGGCATCATGGTGTGGAGAGCGATCTCCTACACTGGCCGTACACCACTGGTGATCGTCGAGTGGACACTGAATAGTGCACGGTACATCCAAACCGTCATCGAACCCATCGTTCTACCATTCCTAGACCGGCAAGGGAACTTGCTGTTCCAACAGGACAATGCACGTCCGCATGTATCCCGTGCCACCCAACGTGCTCTAGAAGGTGTAAGTCAACTACCCTGGCCAGCAAGATCTCCGAATCTGTCCCCCATTGAGCATGTTTGGGACTGGATGAAGTGTCGTCTCACGCGGTCTGCACGTCCAGCACGAACGCTGGTCCAACTGAGGCGCCAGGTGGAAATGGCATGGCAAGCCGTTCCACAGGACTACATCCAGCATCTCTACGATCGTCTCCATGGGAGAATAGCAGCCTGCATTGCTGCGAAAGGTGGATATACACTGTACTAGTGCCGACATTGTGCATGCTCTGTTGCCTGTGTCTATGTGCCTGTGGTTCTGTCAGTGTGATCATGTGATGTATCTGACCCCAGGAATGTGTCAATAAAGTTTCCCCTTCCTGGGACAATGAATTCACGGTGTTCTTATTTCAATTTCCAGGAGTGTACAAATCAACCTCGTGCTCACAAAACCAGTCCTGGACCATGTGAGCTGTGTCTACAGGGGCACTGGCGCCTTGGAACACAGCATCACCATTGGGGCACAAACATTGTACCATGAGACCGACCTGATCAGTGAAAATGGTCACATAACCCTTGGCAGTAATGCCACTTTACAGGCTACCCATAGGGCCTCTGGAAAACCACGATACGGCTACCCAAGTCAGGACCGAACCCCTGCCATGTTTCAGTCTCATCCAGAGGTTGAAAACAGTGTGAAGCTAGACTCAAATGACTTTCTTCCACTTCTCCATAGTCCATGTTTTATAGTTTCTGCGCCACGTTTTCCTGTTACGGGAATTGGCATGACTGATAAGTCGTTTTGCTTCTGACTATCTCTGATGGTCCATTACGGCCAGGGGAAATCGGCTGGAACGTACTTATCAATTAAATAAACTTTACCAGCAGCTCTACACCTTAAAATATTTTATTTTATTTTGAAAGCAACAAGTTTCGGAAATTCATTTTGCTATCTTCAGCAAAGAAGTTTACAAGAAGTGACAGGTTGTCATAATACCGCTTCAGCTTAAAAATGATGAAAGTACTGGCTTTAAATCAAAATGGTTCAAATGACTCTAAGCACTGTGGAACTTAACATCTGAGGTCACCAGTCCCCTAGACTTAGAACTACGTAAACCTAACTAACCTAAGGACGTCACACACATCCATGTCCGAAGCAGGATTCGAACCTGAGACCGTAGCAGCCGCGTGGTTCCGGACTGAAGCGCCTAGAGGCGTTAAATCAAATCTATGTGTACATCGACTACAATAGACTAAAACATGTGTATATATTTGTTAGTAGCGTTAAACCAAACCTCTGTGTATATCCAGCAGAATAGACTAATACATGTGTACATATTTGTAAGTTTGTTAAGAGAATCGTTCAGCGTGGCAGAAGTGCAACCTTTCCACAAATAGCTGCAGATTTCAATGCCAGGCCATCAACAAGTGTCAACGAAACATCATCGATATGGGCTTTCGGAGCCGAACTCCCACTCGTGTACCCTTTGATGACTGCACGACACAAGGCTTTACGCCTCGTCTGGGCCACACGGTGTTGCCGAGCGGTCTAGGCGCCTTGTCACGGCCCGCGCCGCTCCCCCCGTCGGAGGTTCGAGTCCTCCCCCAGGCCTGGGTGTGGGTGTTGTCCTTAGTGTAAACTTAGGGACCGATAATTTCAGCAGTTTGGTCCCTTAAGAACTTACTACAAATTTCCAAATTTTGACTCGCCTGGTCCCGTCAGCACCGACACTGGATTGTTGATGACTGGAAACATGGCTGATCGGACGAGCCTCGTTTCAAATTGTATCGAGCGGATGGACTGAATGGGTATGGAGACAACCTCATGAATTCATGGACCTTGCATGTCAGCAGGGGTCTGTTCAATCTGGTTCAAAATGGTTCAAATGGTTCTGAGCACTATGCGACTTAACTTCTGAGGTCATCAGTCGCCTAGAACTTAGAACTAATTAAACCTAACTAACCTAAGGACATCACACACATCCATGCCCGAGGCAGGATTCGAACCTGCGACCGTAGCGGTCACGCGGTTCCAGACTGAAGCGTCTAAACCGCACGGCCACACCGGCCGGCTGTTCAGTCTGGTGGAGGCTCTGAAATTGTGTGGGGCGTGTGCAGTTGGAATGATATGGGACCTCTGATACATCGAGATATGACTCTGACAGGTGACACGTACGTGCGCATCATGTCTGAACACCTGCATCCACTGATGTCTATCGTGCAATCCGACGTACTTGGGCAATTCCATCAGGACACTACGACCCCCATACGTTCAGAAATGCTACAGAGTGGCTCCAGGAACACTCTCCTGAGTTTCAAGACATCCACTAGGCACCAAACGCCCCAGATATGAGCATGCCATGCAACATGCTGTTCAGAAGAGAACTCCACCCCCTCTTACTCTTACGGTTTCATGGTGTCAATTCCCTCCAGAACAACTTTAGACATGAGTCGAGTCCATTCCATGTCGTGTTGCGGCACTTCTGCTTGTTCGCGGGGGCCCTACACTGGCTCTTCACTGTGTATATGGATATGACCATATGCACAAGGTGTTTTTTGATTTTAAATTTTGTATTTATGACAAGCCTTTGGTAATGCGCTACATTTTATACACATGACAACTTGGCTTGAGGTCCAACTCAGAACGAACACATTTTGTAACAAAGATTTATTTAGAGCTGAAGATGACAGCAAAGTCTGTCGACACCGTTTGTTTGTATATAAAGGAATTTTTATGCGATCTTGGCTGAAGAATGTTCTTACCAAGAAAAAAAAAACAATCAACACACTGATCCGTGTACATATTAAGGTCCCACATATAAAAATATATCCACACTTATATTCGTTGTGCTCTGTATAAGTATCAGTATAGAGGTTTAGTATTGTAACTCCATCCTTCCATCACACTTCCAAATACTTTTAACCACCATATGTTGTAATAACGTGGTAAGATTTACTTCAAAAGTTACCCGCCGGTTAGATGCAGAATGCTTTCATTCCTTGTTTGATCAGTCAGTCTGGACACAATCAGTCTCCCATAACCCAAAATTCTAAATACGTCTAATTTTCTCATTTCCTCCTCTCTGTTGTTATCGCTTCGCATGCGTATAATGTTGTGCTTTAAACATACATTCAAGTGCACGGCTCAATACTGTGAGCTGGTGTCACACTGTCACGTGCCGCAGTTAAGCATAGTTTTTGAGAGAAGCAGAGAAGTACTGGGAATAATTTTAGCAACAATATGGGCCGTAAATGGGTAAATCAGTGACACAAGTGATCATGATTAGGGAAAGGTTGGTTGCTTGGTTTGTGGGATTGAAGGGACCAGACTGCTAGGGCTATCGGCCCCTTTTTCCAAAACTTCAAACACCCACACAGAATAAAAACGAACAATGGATACTACAACAGACGACTCAGGACAAGAAAGACGCAGACAGAGGCCAGACAAAAGGAATTAAAATCACACAGAGTGTGACAGTGGTTGGCCGACCATAGACACAAAAAAGTAAAAGCCAACCACCAAGAAACTCACTAAAACTCAGTCTAAAATCGTAGGCCAAAGGCCAGACTCAAAACAAAAAAATTACAAACACTCAGATTAAGTGACAAAAAACCCCAGCCCGAATAAAACGCAAAACTAAGCCTGCCATAGCAGTGACATCTGTTAAAAGGGCAGGGAGCGTATCAGGCAGCGCAAAAGGTCATTCTCCAAAAGGCCGATCGATAAGGCTGGTGCACCGACAGCCTGTTTAGCCAGCACATCAACACGTTCATTTCCTGGGATGCCGACATGACCCGGTGTCCACACAAATACCACAGAGCGGCCGAAATGGGCAAGAGCATGGAGGAACCCTGGATAGCCAACACCAGACGAGAGCGAGGGTAACACTGGTCGATAGCTCGTAAACCGCTCAGGGAGTCGCTACAGATAGCGAAGGACTCACCTGAGCAGGAGCAGATATACTCTAGGGCACGAGAGATGGCGACCAGCTCTGCAGTGAAAACGCTGCAGACAGCCGACAATGAGTGTTGTTTGGAATGGTCCCATAGAGTGAGAGCATAAAAGACACGACCAGCAACCATCGAACCGTCAGTGTAAACAACATCAGAACCCTGATACGTGGCAAGGATGGAAAGAACGCGGCGGCGGAAGGCCTCAGGAGGGACTGAGTCCTTCGGGCCGTGTGCCACTTCGAGCCGAAGACAAGGGCGGGGCAAACACCGCAGGGGTGTACGCAGAGGGGCCTGGAAAGGAAGTGGAAGAGGGAAACCCTTGCCAGGAGAGAAGTTCTCTGACGTGGACCGCGAACGTACAACCCGTCCGGGGCCGACGTTCTGGGAGATGGACGAAAGACTGAGGCAACAGGAGACGATAATTAGGATGCCCGGGCAAGCTACAAACGCGTGTAGCATAAGCGGCCAGTAAACGTTGGCGCCGTAACCGGAGTTGATGGACACTTGCCTCCACAAATATTCTGATCACAGGGCTGGTCCGGAAAGCTCCAGTGGCAAGTCGGATCCCGCTGTGAGGGATGGGGTCCAGCACCTGCAAACGCAAGGGGATTCTGACCCATAAGCCATGCCCCCATAATCCAGACGGGACTGAATTAACGCCTGGTAGAGCCGTAAGAGGGTAGATCGGTCGGCGCCCCATCTGGTGTGGCCCAAGCATTGCAGAGCATTAAGATGCCGCCAACACATCTGTTTAAGCTGCCGAATATGAGGGAGCCAAGTCAACCGGGCATCAAAAACTACACCCATAAAACGATATGTCTCCACCACAGCAAGAGGTTCGCCGTCAAGATAAAGCCGCGGTCCGGTTGAACAGCGCGTCGCCGGCAGAAATGCATAATGTAGGTCTTGGCAGCCGAAAACTGGAAGCCATGCGCTACAGCCCAAGACTGCGCCTTTCGGATAGAACCCTGCAGCTGACGTTCAGCAGCTGCGATGCCAAAGGAGCTATAGTAGAGGCAGAAGTCGTCAGCATACGAAGACGCTGAGACAGACGTTCTCAACGCCGCAGCGAGCCCATTAATTGCAATGAAACACAGACAGACACTTAAGACAGATCCCTGCGGTACTCCGTTCTCCTGAACTGGGGAGACCTATGGGAGGCCGCAACTTGCAACCGGAAGGTACGATGCGACAGAAAATTTCGTATGAAAATCGGCTGCGGACCCCGAAGACCCCAACCATGAAGTGTAGAGAGGATGTGATGTCGTCATGTCGTATCATATGTCTTCTGCATGTCAAAAAAGACAGCGACAAGGTGCTGATGGTGGGCAAATGCCATACGGATGGCAGACTCTAGGATCACCAGATTATCGGCGGCAGAGCGGCGCTTACAGGAACCTACCCTGAGATGGAGCCAGAAGGCCCGAGACTCGGGTACCCAACTCAACCGCCGGGTCACCATACATTCGAGCAACTTGCGAAGAACGTTGGTGAGGCTAATGGGGCGAAAGCTGTCCACCTCCCATGGGTTCTTGCCAGGTTTCAAAATGGGGATTACGTTGCTTTCCCGCCATTGCGACGGGAACTCACCTCCAACCCAGAAACGGTTGTAAAGGTCGAGGAGAGGTCGCTGGCAGTCTGCCGAGAGGTGTTTGAGCATCTGATAGTGGATGCGATCTGACCTGGGAGCTGCATCAAGGCAAGCGGCTAGGGCACTTTGGAATTCCAACTCACTGAATGGAACATTGTAGGAATCAGGATGGCGCATGTGAAATGAAATGCTCTGACGTTCCAACCGCTCTTTAATGGAGTGGAAGGCCAGTGGGTAATTTGCAGTCGCGGAACTCTGAGCAAACTGCTCTGCTAAGCGGTGGAAAATTGTGAAGGGGTCAGTACAAACTGCTCCATTCAGTGAAAGCATGGGGACACTGACGGGACACTGATGGAAAGGTCGAGCTGTGCCATACATGCTCAATGGTACTGCCTCTACCCGTTGTCACCACACAGAGGGTTATGGGCGTTGAAGTCGCCCAGTAACAGAAACGTGGCGGCAGTTGGGCTATCAGTGCAGCCAGGACATGCTGCGGAACATCACCATCCAGTGGAAGATACAGACTGCAGACAGTAACAGGCTTCCACACCTGAGCAGTGACAGCCTCTAAAGGGTTTTGCAGAGAGACAGACTCGCTGTGAAGAGAGTGAAGGATGTAGATGCAGATGCCACCAGATACCCTCTCATAAGCTGCCCAGTTCTTATAATAACTCCTATAGCCATGGAGGGCGGGGTTCGCATCACTGGAAACCATGTTTCCTGAAGAGCAATGCAGAAGATAGGGTGATGCTGAGAAGTTGTCAGAGCTCAGCAAGATGGTGGAAGAAACAGCTGCAGTTCCACTTGAGGATGACATTGTCAATGGCTGAGAAAGGCGTGAAGGGACTGGGGAGGCACATTTCGCCACTGGGTCACTTGCTGCCACCGATTCAGTACCCATATGAGTGACATCCAGTGTTCCGAGGGTCCGGCGAGATCTAGGTCCTCAGCAGACATGAGAATCTCTACCTCATTCTCAGACACAGAGCTTGTGGGTAGCGGTGGAGTGGGTGCCACCACAGGTTCCTTGATCTTATGGATCCTCAATTTCACTTTCTCGCACTGTTCCCTTGGTTGCCTTTGCTGAGAGGGCTTCTTGGAGTCAGTCTCCGGGACAGAAGACGATCGTGAAGCCCTACGACCAGGGACCTGTGACTTCTTCAGCCACTGATGGGTGTTGCTGTGCTGCTGGTAGGAACCTGGGAAGGGAGTGACCCAAGGGATCCCTTCCAAGAGAGAAAACTTACGCTTCTCTGGCTTGGAAGTGGGGACTGTTGTCCCCAGTGGTTGAGGTGGTGCTGCTCCCAAGGGAGGTGGTGTGGGAGCAACAGGGAAGGAAGAGCCCCCCCGCCATCAAGGGGGCAGGTGTGGTCCTCCGACTCTAAGAGCTGACTCAAAGTGTTGCAGCTGATGGCAGCTGATGGAACTGTAGCAGGAGTGACAGTGGCGGCATAAGAAGACGTCATGCACATGGGATGAAGCCGTTCAAATGTCCGCTTAGCCTCAGTGTAGGTCAGTCAGTCCAGGGTCCTTTCCTTCTGCAGAATCGGGCAGTCCGGCGAGCAAGGGGGATGGTACACTCCACAGTTGACACAGATGGGAGGTGGGGCAAATGGAGTATCAGGATGGGATGGACGACTACAATCGCGACACATGAGGCTGGAAACACAGCGGGAAGACATATGGCCGAACTTCCAACACTTGAAGCACTGCATTGGGAGGGGAATATATGGCTTTACATCACAGCAGTAGACGATCACCTTGACCTTCTCAGGTAATGTGTCGCCCTTGCAGGCCAAGATGAAGGCACCCCGGTGGACGCCCCGGACGAAATGGACACCTCGTCGCTCTAAGTTGATGCACAGCTCGTCATTGAACTGTAAAAGGAGATCCCTGTGGAAAATAATGCCCTGGACCATATTTAAGCTTTTATGGGGTGTGATAGTAACTGAAACATCCCCCAGGTTCTTACAAGCGATCAAGGCCCGTGATTCGGCAGAGGATGCTATTTTATCAAGACAGAACCAGACCACATTTTGGACAAGCGCTCCACCTCCCCGAACTTGTCCTCTAAATGCTCTACAAAGAACTGAGGCTTCACGGACACAAAGGAGTCCCCATCAGCTCTGGTACAGGCGAGATACCGGGGCGAATATGTTTCACTGTCATTCATAGCGTTTCGTTCCTCCCATGGTGTGGAAAGGGAGGGGAACGATTTGCGGTTATACACATTAACTTTAAAGTGAGCCCTCGAATGCTTAGAGACTGCTGGCGGCTGGCCACCAGCGAGAGATGATGTACCACGCTTCATTGCGGGTCATCCGCCCTGATGCCACCCACTCCAACCAAGGGCCCTCCTCACGGGCGCCACCCAGCCTCAGCAAGGGCCACCCGGCAGGGTGGCCACTGCTGGGAGTCCTGATGCCGCAGGGAGGTGGGCATTTACTCCTTGGCATACATGGGGAGTAAACGGCGCAGGCATCAGCACATCGATCCCTGTGTTGTCAGGGGGCTACAAACAACAGGGTACATGGCGGCCCCACCACAACGGACTCGCTACCGTGCTGGATCTGAGGTGCAAAAATGTCTAAGGTCGTTGTCTCAGCAAAACGCAACACTGCACAATGCATAGTGGTAATCGCACCCAGGAACGTATCTTGGCCCAAGAGCTACAAAACGAGCTGGACAGCATTGTGACCACGAGAAACCGGCTAAAGGTCTCAACACACAATGGATACAGTGCACCATGTAAGGCGCCCTTCCCCAATTAGCTCGCTCTTCAGAAGAATTTAGAAAGGTGGAGGTTAAACCCGAAAGGGGACCATCACATAAGGTCGAAACTCTTGAGACTTCTTTTAGTCGCCTCTTACGACAGGCAGGAATACTGTGGGCCTATTCTAACCCCCGAACCCGCATGGCGGATTGCGACAGGAACTCACCCTCAGCCCAGATACGGTTGAAAATGTGTAGGAGGCGTCGCCAGCAGTCCACTAAGAGGTGTCTGAGCATCTGACAATGGATGCAATCTTGCCCAGGAGCCGTACCAGGGCAAGCGCCTAGGGCACATTGTAATTCCTCTCACTGAATGGAGCATTGTACGATTCAGGGAGGCGTGTGTGAAATGAAAGGCTCCAACATTCCAACCGCTCTTTCATGGAGTGGAACGCTAGTGGGTAATTCGCAGAAGCTGAACAAAATACTCCGCTAAGTAGTTTGCAATTGTGTTGGAGTCAGTACAGACTGCTCCATTCAGTGGAAGTGCAGGTACACTGACGGGGGTCTGAAAGCCATAGAGTCGTCTAATCTTGGCCCAAACCTGCGATGTAGAGGGACAGAGGCCAATAGTGGAGACATACCTTTCCAAGCACTCCAACTTGTGTTGGCGAATGAGGCGGCAGGCTCATGCATGGAGCTGTTTATAGGCCATGAGGTGTTCCAACGAGGGATGCCACTCTTGATTTGGAGTGCCCGCCTTCGATCTTTAATCGCCTCACCGATCTCGGGCGACCACCAAGGCACAGTCCTCCGCCAAGGGGACCCAGAAGAACAGGGCATGGCAGATTCTGCGGCAGTAACAATGCCAGTGGTCATCTAGTGAACCAGCGCATCAATGGCGTCATAGTAAAGAGGCTCAATATTGGCAGTGGAGGCGAACGATTCCCAGTCAGCCTTATGCATAGCCCATCTGCAGGGGCGCGCAGAAGAGTGATGCTGTGGCAGTGACAGAACTATCGGAAAGTGATCAATACCGCAAAAGTCGTCATGCACACTCCATTGGGCAGATGGTAATAGGCTAGGGCTGCAGACCAAAAGATTGATGGCTGAGTACGTGCCTTATGCCACACTGAAATGTGTGAAGGCACCACACAGAGAGTTATGGGCGTTGAAGTCACGCAGTAACAGAAAAGGTGGCGGAAATTGGGCTATCAGCGCAGATAGGGCTTGCTGTGGGGCATTACCTTCCGGTGGAAGACAGAGACTGTAGACAGTAACAGCCTGAGGCGTCCACACGCGAACAGTGACAGCCTCTAAAGGTATTTGTAGAAGGACAGATTCTCTGTAAAGAGAGTCAAGGACATAGATGCAGATGTCATCAGGTACCCTCTCATAAGTTGCCCGGTTCTTATAACCCCGATAGCCACATAGGGCGGTTGTTCGCACCGCCGGAAACTAAGTTTCCTGAAGAGCAATGCAGAGGAAAGGGTGAAGGCTGAGAAGTTGTCAGAGCTCAACAAGATGGTGCAAAAAAACTGCTGCTGTTCCAATGGAGGATGACATTGGCCATGGCCGAAAAAGTGTGAAGGGACCGAGGACGCAGATTACGCCGCTGGTTCACCTGCTGCCACAGATTGAGTACCTATGGGAGCAACATCCATAGTGCCTGAGGGACCGGCGAGATCTAGGTCCTTAGCGGACGCCAGAATCTCCACCTCATCCTCAGATGCAGAGCTGGTAGGTAACGATGGTGGTGGGAGTGCCACCGAAATTTCCTTCATCTTAGAGGTCTTTTTCAATTTCTCGCGCTGTTCCTTGGACTGATCTAGCTGGGAGGGCTTCTTTGATTCAGTCTCCAGGCCAGAAGAGGACTGCGAAGCCCTATGACCAGCTACCTGGGGCTTCTTCTGCCACTGGCGGGCATCTTCTTTGCCACTGGTAAAAACCTGGGAGGGGAGTGCCGCAAGGGACGCCTTCCTAGCGAGAGAAGCTGAAGAGGACTTACGCTTCTGCATCTTAGAAGTGGGGACTGATGTCCCCAATGGCTGGGGGGAGGGGGTGTTGCTTTGGATGTAGGTGATGCAGGAGCAACAGGAAGTGCCCCACATCATCAAGGGGGCAGGTGTGGTCATACAGCTCTGAGAGCTGACTGTAATTGGTGCAACGGATGGGGCAATCACTGTTGTCATTGCGGTGGCATGTGAGGAAATCATGTGCACAGGATGGAGTCATTCACATTTCCTCTTAGCCTCAGTATAGGTCAGTCGGTCCAGAGTCTTATATTCGATGATTTTCTGCTCTTTCTGCTAGGTCCTGCAGTCTGATGAGCAAGCGGAATGATGCTCTCCTCTGCTGACACAGATCAGAGGCGGGGCACATGGAGTATTGGGATGTGATGGGCGTCCGCAATCTCGACATGTGACACTGGATATATGGCGGGAAGACATATGGCTGAACTTGCCGCACTTAAAGCACCGCATCGAGGGAGGGATGTATGACTTCACGTCACAGCAGTAACCATCACCTTGACCTTCTCTGGTAGTGTATCACCGTCAAAGGTCAAGTAGAAGGCACCAGTGGCAACCTCATTATCCCTTGGACCCCGATGAACATGCCGGACGAAATGAACTCCTAGCCACTCTAAATTCGGGCGCAGCTCGTCATCAGACTGCAAAAGAAGGTCCCTATGGGACGTGATGGTAACTGAAATATCCCCCAACTTGTCAAAAGCGAGTAACCTTTGAGACTGGGCAGTGGATGCTATTTTTATCAAAACTGACCAAGAGCGCATTTTGGACAAGCCCACCACCTCCCCAAACTTGTCCTCTAAATGCTCTACAAAGAACTGAGGCTTTGTCGCCACGAAAGACTCCCCATCAGTTCTCGTACAAACGAGGAACCGGGGTGAATAAGTCGCGCTTCCATCGTTAACCTTTCGCTCTTTCCATGGTGTGGCCAGAGAAGGAAACGATTTTGGATCATTATTTCTAAGTGTTGAATTGAGCCCTAGAACGCTTAGAGACTGCTATCAGCTGGACATCAGCAAGAGATGATGTACCACACTTCATTGTGGGTCATACACCCTGATGCCACCCACTCCAACCAAGGACCCTCCCCACGGGCGCCACCCAGTCTCAGCAATTGCCACCTGGCAGGATGGCCATTGATGGAAGTCCTGATGCCCCAGGGAGATAGATATCTACTTCTTGGCATACGTGGGGAGTTAACGGTGCAAGCATCAGCAGAGTGATCCCTATGTTGTCAGGGGCTACAATCAACAGGGTACATGGCGATGCCACCACAACAGACTGGCTACCGTGCTGAATATTATGTGCAAGGAAGTCCATGGTCGTCGTCTCTGTAGAAAGCGACACTGCTCAGTGCATGGCGGAAATCGCACCCAAGAATGTATCCTCGCCAAAAAAATGGAGCAGAAATTTAATGCGACGACGAGAAAGCAAGCGAAAGATCTCTAAGCACGATGGACACAATGCACTATGTAAAGCACCTTTCTCGCTCTTTGGAAAAATTTGGAAATATGGAAGTCAAACCCGAGAGGGTACCATCACATAAACGCCGAAACGTGTGAGACTCCTTTTAGTCACCTCTTACGACAGGCAGGAGTACCACGGGCCTATTCTTACCCTCAGACGTGAAGGGTGGTCCCCATAAATGCCTCAACATGGTCCGGGGGATTATTTTCCATCGTGACCTCCTCCTGCAGTCTGACGACGTGCTCCGCTCCAATTTAAAACGGAATGGTGTTCATTTCATCCTACGCATTTACAGTGAACACAAAGACAACAGAGTTGGTACCATCGCCCCCATCTTGGCCTTTGAGGTTAATTCATTGCCTGACAAGGTCAAGTTAATGGTTTACCGCTGTGACGTTAAACTATACGGTCCTCTCCCTGTGCAGTGCTTTAAGTGCTGGAAGTTCGGGCACATGTCTTCCTGCTGCACTTCCAGCGCCACATGTCGAGACTGCAGACGTCCACTGCACCCAGATACTCCATGTGGGCCACCTCCCACTGAAATCAGCTGCGGAGAGTACCACCCCCCTGTTCCCCAGACTGCCCAGTACTCCAAAAGGAGTGGAAAATCATGAATTACAAGACCCTGGAGCAGTTGATTTACACAGAGGCTAAACGTAAATTCAAAAGATTACACCCCATTCGGTTGACATCGACATACGCTGCAGCTACATCATCATCACTGTACCAAGTGCCAGTAGTTCCTGACTCTGTGCCACGAACAGTGGGCCCTTTGGGCCACCAAAATACATCTGCCTCCTTGGTGGTAGGGCGCAAATTTTCCTCCATTGCTCACAAAGCATCCCCTTTGGGAGCAAGTCCCCCCAAACACAGGGGACATCGGTCCCCTCCCACCTGCCAGATGAGCAACAGCTTCTTCAAGCTCCTCTCATGTGGAAGAGGTCCCTTGGGGCCCTCTCTTCCATGGTCTCCACTAATGCCATGGCAGACAATCTCCAGTAGCTCAAGGACCAAAGCTCAAGGACAAAGAGCTTCATGGTCTCCCTCCGTGCCTGAAACTGCTTTGGAGAAACCTTCCGAGCAAGCCCCTAAAGAGAAGCAAGAGAGAAAGGAAACTAAGAAGAAGTCTGTTAAGAAACAGGACCCCCAGGAGGCCCCAAATCCACCACTCCCTATCAATTCTCATCTGAGGATGCAGTGGATATCTTAGCTTCCCCTCTGGACCTGGATCTCACTGATGCCTCATCCACCATAGGAATGGACACAAATACTGAATCTGAGACAGCAGATGGCCCTGAGGCATAACTTGCCTCCTTGGGCACTTCATGCCTTCCCAGCCTTAACGTTAACCTCCATTGGAATTGCGGTGGTTTTTTCCACCACCTGGCTGAGCTAAGGCAACTGTTAAGCTTTACACCTTCTTTCTGCATTTCCCTCCAAGAAACGCGGTTCCTGACAGTGTGGACCCTTGCCCTCTGTGGCTGTAAGGGATATTACAGGAACTGTAGCAACTATAATAGAGTGTCAGGTGGAATTTGCGTCTATGCCCTGAATTCAGCATACAGTGAACCTGTGCCCCTTTAAACCCCTCTTGATGCTGTGGCTGTCTGGATAAGGACGATGTAGGAAATAACTGTCTGCAATGTATATCTTCCTCCAGATGGTGCAGTAACCCTGAATGCAATCGATGCACTGATTGATCAGCTCCCTGAACCTTTCCTACTTTTGGGGGATTTTAACGCTCATAACCCCTTGTGATGTGTGGCACAATTCTTACTGGCTGCGGCAGAGATGTCGAAAATTTATTGTCCCAACTTGACCTCTGCCTCTTAAATAATGGGTCCACCACACATTTCAGTGTGGCATATGGCACATATTCAGCCATTGATCTCTCGGTATGCAGTCCTGGCCTTCTACCATCTATCATCCACTGGAGAGCACATGACGACCTGTGTGGTAGTGATCACTTCCCATCTTCCTGTCACTGCTCCAGCGTCAGTCCCACGGACGCCTGCCCAGATGGGCTCTAAACAAAGCGGACTGGGAAACTTTCACCTCTGCTCTCACCGTTGGATCTCCCCCACACAGTAACATCGATGTGGTCGTTGAGCAGGTAACTACAACGATCGTTTCTGTGGAGGAAAACGCGATCCCTCGCTCTTTATGTTGCCCCCCCCCCCCCCCCTCCGCGAAAGAAAGTCCCTTGGTGGTCACCGGAAGTTGCTAAGGAAATTAAGGAGCGTCGACGAGCTCTACAGTGGCATAAGTGGCACCTACCTCAAAGCCTTTAAACAGCTCCATACCCGCATTCGCCAGTTTATCAAAAGGCCGAAACAGGAGTGTTGGGAGAGGTATGTGTTGTCCATTGGGTGCCACACTTGACCTTCCCAAGTCTGGGCAAAGATCAAACGAGTTGTTGGGTACCAGACCTCAACAGGTGTTAACATAAACGGCGTGTTATCAACCGACGCAATTGCGATTGCCGAGCACTTTGCTGATCACTATGCTCGCACCTCTGTGTCGGAGAACTACACCCCGCCCCCAGCCTTTCGCACTCTCAAATGGTGGATGGAAGAGAAAGTCCTCTCACTACACACCACAGTGAACCCAATAACGCCCCATTTACAGAGTGGGAAATTCTCAGTGCCCTTGCCCATTGCCCCAACAAAGCTCCTAGGCCCGATCGGATCCACAGTCGGATGATTAAACATGTCTCTTCTCACTACAAGTGACATCTCCTTGTGATCTTGAACCGGATCTCGTGCAATGGCGCCTTTCCATCGCGCTGGTGGGAGAGCACCATCATACCAGTTCTCAAACCCAGCAAAAACCCGCTTGATGTGAATAGTTATCGGCCCATGAGCCTCATCAATGTTCTTCATAAGCTGCTGGAATGTATGGTGTGTCGGCAGGTTGGTTGGACACTGGAGTCACATGGCATACTGGCTCTGTGCCACGGCGGTTTTCGCCAGGTACGATCTACCACTGATAATCTTGTGTTCCTCGAGTCTGCCATCTGAACAGCCTTTTCCAGATGCCAACACTTTCATGCCATCTCTTTTTATTTATGAAAAGCGTATGACACGACCTGGAGACATCATATCCTTGGCACATTATACGAGTGGGGTATCTGAGGCCCACTCCAGATTTTTATCCAGAATTTCCTGTCTCTTCATACTTTCTGTGTCCAAGTTGGTGCCTTCCATAGTCCCTTCACCCCCCCCCCCCCCCCCCATATCCAGGATAATGGGGTCCCACAGGGCTCTGTATTGAGTGTATCTCTATTTTTAGTGAGCAACAACGGTCTAGCAGCAGCTATAGGGCCATAAGTCTCATCCTCTCGGTATGCAGCCGACTTCTGCATTTCATACTGCTCCACCAGTGCTGGTGTTGCTGTGCGGTGCCTACGTGGAGCCATCCACAAGGCGCAAGCATGGGCTCTAGCCCACGGCCTTCCGTTTTCGACCGCAAAGTCGTGTGTTATGCACTTCTGTCGGCGTAGTACCGTTCATCGGGAACCACAAGTTAACCTTACTGACGATCCCCTTACTGTAGTGGAGACGTATCGATTTTTAGGACTGGTTTTCGACGCCCAATTTAATTGGCTTCCTCACCTTCGTCAATTTAAGCGGCAGTGCTGGCAACACCTAAATGCCCTCCGCGGGCTGAGCAACACCAACTGGAAAGCAGATCGCTCTAACTGCTGCTGCTATACAGAGCCCTTGTTCAATCCCGCCTTGACTATGGGAGTCTGGTTTATGGCTCGGCGGCGCCCTCAGCGTTGTGGTTACTCGACCCAGTGATCCACTGTGGCGTTCGACTAGCGACGGGAGCTTTTAGGACGAGTCCGGTGACCAGCGTCCTTGCGAATGCTGGAGTTCCTCCATTACAGGTCAGGTGTGAACAGCTGCTCGCCAGTAACGTTGCACACGTTCGTAGTTCTGCGCATCCAAATTACCGTCTCCTTTTACTACCCACGGCGGTTCATCTCCCGCATCGGCGGCCAAGGACAGGGCTTAGGATAGCCGTTCGCGTCCGATCACTTCTGTTTCAACTGGAATCCATACTTTTACCACCTCTATTCCAGGTCAATTCACAAACACCTCCATAGTGTAAACCTGGGCCGAAGCTTCGCCCGGAACTTTCACATGGTCCAAAGGACTCATTTCACCCCGCGGCTCTCCGCCGTCACTTCATCTCGATTCTTGACATGTACCGAGGCCATGAAGTGATTTACACCGACGTCTCGATGACTAAAAGGTCACGTCGGCTTCGCGTATGTCTATGGAGGAGATGTTGAACAGCATTCCTTGTCCAATTGCTGCAGTGTTTTCACTGCAGAGCTGGTGGCTATATCTTGTGCTCTTGAGCACATCCGTTCATTCCCTGGGGAGTAATTTCTTCTGTGTACTGACTGTTTGTGCACCCTACAAACTATCGACCAGTGCTACCCTCATCATCCTTTGGTAGCGATCCTCCAGGAGTCCATCTATGCCCTGGAACAGTCCAGTCGTTCAGCGGTGTTTGTGAGGACCCCAGGACACGTCGGAATCCCAGGCAACGAACTTGCTGACAGGCTGGATAAACAGGCTACTCAGAAACCGCTTATGGAGATCGGCAGTCCAATGACTGACCTGCGTTCGGTTTTACGTCGCTAGGTTTTTCGGCTTTCGAGGACGGGATGGCGTAGTCTGAGTATGCAAAACAAACTGTGAGCCATTAAGGAGACTACGAGTGTGTGAATGTCTCCCATGCGGGCCTATTGCTGGAACTCCGTGGTTCTCTGCCAGCTGCGAATTGGTCACACTTGGGTTACATAAGCCTACCTCCTGCGCCGTGCTGAGCCACCTCAGTGTCGGTGCAGTGCGCGGTTGACAGTGGCCCACTTACTATTAAGCTGTCGTACTTTGGCTGCCCTGCGACGTCATCATCGGTTGGTGGACTCGTTATCATTGGTTTTAGCAGACGACGACTCATCGGCTGATTTGTTATTACGTTTTATACGTGAGGGTGGGTTTTCTCATTTGATCTAAGTTTTAGCGCATGTCCTTAGTCCCTCTGTGTCCACCATCCTAGTGGTTTTAGGGTGGAGGTTTTAATGTGTTGCAGAGTGGCTGGCTTCTCTTTTTATTCTCATGGTCAGCCAGCCACGGTAATCTCTTTCATCGTTTTAAAATCTTCTATCTGTTTCTTTCGTTTCTGTAGTTTTTTCTCCCCTTTTCTCCATTTAAGTGTTTGTTGCCCTTGTGTCGTTCTTGTGGTTTTTCCTTTCTCTCCATTTTTGTTGTCAGTCTTGCTTCTTTAATCTCACCCTTGTTTTGTTGTTTTATTCAGAACAAGGGACCATTGACCTAGCTGTTTGGTCTCTTCCCCCCTATTTAAACCAACCAACCAACGGATTCATAGAGTATGGACCATGCGCGTATCCATATATGCTGCTGTCCAGGCGAACGTCTTCTTGAAGCAAGGTCTGCACCAATGACGTTGGCCGGTGGGGCAGTATTGTGCTATGCGTGCATTCACCTGTCCTTCCATGGGACCTCTGGTAGTGACCGAAGGCAAAATATCGTATGTGGACTGTGTGAACATCCTTACATCAAGTCTTCCCGAGGACAATGCCGTCTTCCAGCAGGATAACTGTTCATATTACAAGACTTGTGCTGCAGTGTTTCGAGGATCCATGATAGTGAGCTTAAGTTGATGTCTCTGGCACAAAATTCGCCTGAACGTGAAACCGATGGAACGCGTCTAGAGCGCGCCCGCTAACCACCGACGCGTTATTTACGCAAGTTTTGTGACGTGTGCATAGACATCGTCAGAAATCAACCTAAGACTTTTCAAGTCCATGTCACCCAGAATCCGTTCCAGAGGTAGACCAGAGCATTGTTAAACAGATGGTAACAGTGCTTCGCATCATCGGTGAAACATTCCGTTATTTTTGCTCGGGTCTTAAGGTTCACCATTTCAGGATGTTAGCAGTTATCTCTTTTCATTTTGTCCTATGCTATTCTTGAGAGCGCGTCTTCCTATATTTGCTGGTCATAATACGAGTACAAAAAAGTGTGACGCATGATGCTACATGTAAAAGTATCTTCTTTGTTTCACCTGTATACAAGTTTCTTCCTTCCATTACTTTATAAAATGAACTATATTATATTATTATACATCTAGGCAAAAAGTTTAAGGATCTAGATTTTTCAACAACGTCGAAGTCCAAAATTTAATACATCAGTTGTTATTGTGACTTGCACCACTGTTTTCAGTGTATCTGTTGTGACAGGTTGTCAAAACTGAACTGAGTCCTAAACAGGCGATAAATGATACGATTATTGCACACGTAAAATGTCAGAATCGAAATATATCTAGAGTCAAAATGAACACTTATCTTTTGTTATACAACGTCTTTCTGCTGTGACTGTGTGTCAGAGCTTAGGTGCCTTTAAATACACTGGTAGAACCAGTCTGAGATTTGTGACTAAACAGACTGTCGTTGGTAATAAAACTCGTAGCACTGTTCGTTCAGCAGAAACTCTTTCAAAGACGAAGTTCAAAAGCCTATGCAAGGACTTGCATATTAACCTGAAGAGCCTAACTGGTTGTCTCTAGCTCTGTTGTCGCCGGACACGGTGCTATTCTCGCTACTTGCTGTGGACTAGGATTTGACGGAACGTAACGCGGTGTAGAACTGCTCTCGTGTCCGTGTGTTGGTCTATTTCAAGACAGGCCACCGACGGTGGCGCGGAAAGCTTCTGTTGGCGTGTTGTGCTACTTCCGTCTCACTGGTGTGGCCACCGATGTTCCGATGCCAAAGAGCATCTTTGTGGTGTCAATAGCGTGCGCCAGCGCACGCCTGTCGACTACACCACAGTTTCTTTATAGAGTCCTTTCTTCAACAGACTCAATTTATCTTCATGCCGAAATCTGTCAGTTACATAAAGAGGCTGAAAGCGGTTTTTTTTCCTTCTGTGCAGTAAGGGGCTGAGACTATTTTTCCGTTTTGGCAAAGACTCTGCAATCACTTCCCTTTCTGTTAGTGACATGAGTTGTAAATCACAGTACGTCGTCGTAACACGGCTGCCCGTTCACAAAGGAAGCGTTGCAGGTGCACTGCAGCTTATTGTTTTTCTTTTTAGGCTTCGGGTGTTCGGTGATAAATCTGCTCGATGCATATGTGGCCGCATAAATCAAACTCCAATGACCGACGTATTATTAACTGTAAACAAAGCCTGAGTTAATAAATCAACGCCCCCTCAGCAACCAATGGATCCACTACCGATCCCGACAGCATACCGTCACTGCTCTGTAGCAGTCGACATACGTCGTTCTATTTATTCGGGGTCAGGGATTTTCACCTGCCTCGAGATGACTGGGTGTTTGTGTTGTCCTCATCATTTCATCATCATCCAGGAAAGTGGCGAAATTGGACTGAGCAAAGATTGGGTAATTGTACGGGCGCTGATAACAACGCAGTTGAGCGCCCCACAAACCAAACATCATCATCATCATCATCTATTTATTCATTGCGTTATAGCTCAGCTGTGAATGAGTCATTAAATTCGTTACATTTATCGTGTAGTCTGTTGCGCACTGGTATACAAAAATGTGTAGTTGAAACTGGAGGCGATCATAATGTGATGTGGAGCATTTGTTCAAGTTGAAGTTTAAACAAACTAGACAAAAGTAGGATAGCCATAAAAGAAAACTTTAAACAAATTTCGCAAATTGAGCTACCTCAGAAAACTAAATGGAAAATTTGTCCAGATACTATCTTCGTTACAATATCTCCCGTCATTGGTTACAATAGATTTTTAAACACGCAACAATGTTCATGTTTTTCGCGCTGCTTTCCCTTGCCTATATCCTAAGCGGCCTTGTCAGTCCACGCGATTGTAGTGTTCCTGAACGTCTAGGTAGCTTGCTCGCATCCCAGTGATGTAATAAATTTCCAGCACAACATTTCGTCAACAATGTGCCCATATTTCCTGGGCTAAGATCTACATCCAGTTGATGGTATCTGTCACCGCAATCGGCAAATCTAGAAGATGTTAAGTTGTTACAATTGTTAGTGGTATTGTTAACAATAAAAACACTATTCTACAGTTTCCACTTATTTTTTTGTACTCACATACACTAAAACTTTACCTTTAAGGAATAACTCTCAACATTTTGAAAACACGAGTTCAGCAGTGATTACGAACAAAGATAACCTTTCGCTTTCAGTAGCGTTATCGTTACCTTTTGACCTAACCTCTCTCAATGTACTTTCGTTTCATATTCAACCATAAGTCCAACTCAGCAAAAAGACCCACTGTAGTCATTACCACCAAAACATGATCGCAACGTCTTCGCCCATCTCAGCAACACTGTGTATAAGTATGGAGGTGTTTACAATTATTTTAGGGCAAGAAGCAGTCGGAAGCATTAAGTTTATTCATTTGCTCTGATTTCCTTTCGCTTCGTGTTAGTTTGTATGGATTTTTCAGAACAATCCTCACATGCTCATTAAGTTTAAAGACATGATAGTTGTTACATGATGCATGTTAAATACCGCAAATTTAGGTACGTGGTACCTATAGATGATATGTACCACAATTCTAAATAACCCTTTTATTAGCAACGTTTATGTCAACATTCTATAGCTCGAGTATGTATTTATAATCCAGTTAGCGCGAGTGAAATGCTCTATAATTAACTGAATACATAACTGTGATTGCAGAATTTGTGAATTGCTAACTACTTAATATTTCACAGCCATAGCATTATGTGGGTTGTTTAAAAGGTATCATTGAATGTTAGAAATTTCCTGCATAATTATACAGAGGGGTCCAAAAAAATGTATCCGCTGTTTAAAAGTCCATAACTTGCAAACTAATTGACGGAGTGGTCTCATTTTTGGTGAAAGTGTAGCTTAAAGTCCAACTTAAGGATATCACTGTAGGTGTTCGAAATGGTTACCATTAACATCCACACACAAACGATGCCGCCGAACTGCAGCACGAACTACTGACTGCAATTTGTTCAGTTGGATATTTGCACATGAATGTACGATGGATTCTCGAAGTTCATCCAATGTGCATGGCTTTTGTCGATAAACGACATCCTTTAGTGTTCCCCAAAGATAAAAGTCCAGAGGAATTAGGTCTGGGGAACGTGGTGGATACTCCACAGCACCTGTACGGCCTATCCATCTTCCTGGTAGATTTTCGTCGAGATACGCCCTAACACGATTTTGGTAGTGGGCTGGGGCACCATCTTGTTGAAAGTAAACTCTTTCGTCTACATACAAGTCTCGGATGGCGGGTAAAATGGATGTTTGAAGCTTCTGAAGGTATACCTCACCGGTAACTGTGCCGTCAAAGAAGAATGGCTCAGTCAAGCCCCGGTAAGACAACCCACAATACACATCTACTCCTGGCAAATTCTCGGCTTTGTCTACATGGATGGTCGGATTTTCGGCGGCCCAGTAGATGCAATTGTGGTGATTTACTGTACCTTTGAGTTTGAACTGTGCCTCATCAGACCACACAATCATCTCTGCAAACTCTTCATCGTTGTGCACCATGTTAATAAACCACTCGCAGTACTCCATTCTATGATCTGGGTCGTCCTCGTCCACTGCGTGTAACCATCGTGGGATGTAGCACTTCCACTTTGCTGTCTTAAAAATTCGCCGAACACTTGAGCGACTCATCCCAGTTTCACGGGCACACTGTCTCACAGACTTCTGTGGTGAGCGAGTGAATTGTTATAGCACACGACGGGAGTTAGCTGGACATGTTACTGTTACA
Source organism: Schistocerca cancellata (assembly GCF_023864275.1). NCBI lineage: Eukaryota > Metazoa > Arthropoda > Insecta > Orthoptera > Acrididae > Schistocerca > Schistocerca cancellata. The sequence continues at coordinate 611,562,979 of NC_064630.1, read as the reverse complement.
GGTCGTCCAGATCGTTGTTTGTGTACATCTTTAACACAGCCTTCGGCTTCAAATTTGTGTCGAATGTAAGTATTGCCGTTGGACCTCATTAATGTTTTCGTACTTAAAATACCACTTCAAAACTTACAGCTTTTCATCGAATGTAAGCCTTGCACCAGCCATGTTTACTCGAGTAACTATTTTATTTTATTTATTTATTTAACCTGATCAGATTAGGGCCATCAGGCCCTCTCTTACATCGAACCAGTGTTCCACACATGCAGCATTTCACACATCAGAGTTACATCATGACAATAGTTTAAATGAGAAAATTAGATTACTCTAGTGACAATATGAATAAAGAGTAGTGACTAAGACCTAACAAAGTAAATCCTGACAGTATTTTTACAACAGGTGCTATGCATACAGATTATGATAAAAGCAATAATAATAACAGTAAAAATATCAAATAATAATGATAAACATGAGAAAAATTGGCAATAGTAATGAAGATTTGTGCAGATGTACATTAATATCTTGGTGTGTAAAGTAGATGTTTACTAGTATAGCGAGTTTTAGAGAAGGGAGATTTAAGGAGGGGAAAAGAGGGAAGTAATGAGGTGAAGTGCATTCATGTACAGAGGAAGGCATTACCGTTGCTTAAGTAGATACGTCATTAACTGTTTTTTGAAGCCGGACATGTTTTCAAGTTCTCTAACATAACGAGGGAGGTTATTCCAGAGTCGGGTTCCTGCTACTGTAAAGGACTTGGAGAAGGTGACTGAGCGATGCAGTGGAACAGAGAGTATTTTATTATAATGGGAACGTGTGTTTCTGTCATGTTGTTCCGACATGAGCATTAGGGACGAGGAGAGATATGAGGGACAGTGTACATTTATAAGGCAGTAGATGAGACAGAGTGTATGGAAATCTCTGCGTTTGTCTGCACGCAGCCAGGACAATTTTGCATATGCTGGTGAAATGTGATCAAAAAGTCGAACGTCACAGATATATCGGACGCAGGCATTCATGACCAGTTCTAGACGTCGCGAATTTTCCTGAGAGAGGCCTTGTAGGATAATGTCGCTGTAGTCAATGATTGGGAGTATAAGAGTTTCTACTAATTTCTTTTTCTGATCGAAAGGGAAGAGTTTTTTATATTTTTGTAGGACATGCTCTTTTGCACAGTGCAGTTACGTGCTCTGTCCAATTTAGATTTTCATCTATTATTACTCCCAAACTCTTTGCTGCGGGAGAGAAGTTAATATTTGTTCCATTTAGGATAATAGATGGTAAGAAACTAGGTGGAACTAAGTGCAACACACTATCTGTCGACTGTCATCTGACGAAACAAAACAACGCAATACAACGCTTGTGTGGCGATTGTCGGAACTACAAACTATTACACTACCAAAGATGAGACAACTCCGTCAATTAGTTTCCCAATTATGGACTTTTAAACAGTGGATACATTTTTTGGACCCCTCTGTATAATATTTTGAGTACACATATTAGGCATACATTTCAGTTAACATCCATACACTGAGGTGAAAAAGTCGCGGACTACCTCCTGACGTCGCCTGGCGCTGTACAGCAACTCGACGTGGCATTGGCTCGGCATGTGGTTGGGAGTCCCGTGCAGAAATACTGAGGCAAGCTGCTTCTATAGCCGTCCATAAGAGCCAAAGTGTTGGCAGTGCAGGATTTTTTTCACGAACTGACCTCTCGATTATGACCCGTAAATGTTCTTCAAACCACTCGCGAACAGTCGTGGCCCTGTGACATGGCCAATTGTCATCCATAAAACTGTCATCGTTGTTTGGGAACATGAAGTCTATGGACGTCTGAAAATTATCTCCTTGGAGCCAACATAACCATTTTCACTCAGTGATCACTTAGGTCGCGATTGGAGCAGAGGATCCAGCCCCCTTCATGTAAACACAGCCCACACCATTGTGGAACCACCATCAACTTGCACAGTGCTCTGTTGACAACCTGGGTCAATGGCTTTGTGGGGTCAGTGGCACACTTGAATCCTACCATCAGCTCTTACCAACTGAAGTCGCGTTTCATCTGACCAGGCCTCGGTTTTCCAGCCGTCTAGGATCCAACCGATACGGCCACGAGCCCAGGAGACGCGCTGCGGGCAATGTCGTGCTGTTCGCAAAGGAACTCGCGTCGGTCGTCTGCTGCCACAGCCTGTTAACGTCAAATTTCGCCGCACTATCCTAGTGGATACGTCCGTAGTACGTCCCACGCTTATTTCCGCGGATATTTCGTGCAGTGTAACTCGTCTGTCACCACTGCGAACTCTACGCAAAATTCCACTGCTCTTGGTCGTTAAGTGAAGGCCGTCGGCCACTGCTTTGTCGATAGTGAGGGTTGACGGCTGAAATTTAGTATTCCCGGCACACTCTTGTCACTGTGGGATATTGAATCCCCTAACGGTTTACAAAATGGGAAGTGTCATGCGTCTAGCTCCAACTACCATTTCCCGTTCAGTGTTCAAATGGCTCTGAGCACTACGGGACTTAACTACTGAGGTCATCAGTCCCCTAGAACTTAGAACTACTTACACCTAACTAACCTAAGGACATCACACACAACCATGCCCGAGGCAGGATTCGAACCTGCGACCTAACGGTCTCGCGGTTCCAGACTGTAGCGCCTAGTACCGCACGGCCATTCCGGCCGGCTCGTTCAGTGTCTTATTTACGTCGTGCGGCCATAGTCACTTCGAGCTACTTTTAACATGGACACCTGGGTACAAATGACAGCTCCGGCCACGCACTGAACTTTTATACCTTGTGTACGCTATACTACCACTATCTGTATATGTGTGTATCGCTGTCCCTTCACTTTTGGCACCTCAGTGTAAATAACAGCAGCATGTGTGCCTTGATAAGGGTGAGATCACTTCTTGTACGTAAATTCCCTTTTGTCAGTATATCATCAATGAAGGTGTGTCTTGTCAATGGCTTTAACTGTACAGACCTGGCTCAGTCCTGAAAAGCAGGCTACTGGGGTCACTCAGGCACAGCAGAGGTTACACTGGAAGAATACTTGCAGAGAGGGTTGACTGGGGCATTTGAAATAAAGCTTTTAAATCAATTCCCTAAAATTTCGCAGACCGTGTAGTCACAGGCCGTGCAAGAGGAGCTTGCTCAGGGCGGTAGGGGAGTGCATCAGAAGACAGGTCGCCCGAAATTAAGGGGTGAAATCATTGAACCTTTAGTATACTCTGAAATTACGGTTTGCAGAAAGGCTCGTCTGCGGCGGGAGTAAGCACAATGGCCAGTCTTGGTGTGTCATGAATAAAATATAACGAATAGCGAGAGTGAGAGGAGGCGGTTTAGTTCGACTGGCTGGCGGCTGGCACTGATGAACAGGGCCACAGGCAGAGGGCAGTCCACGCTGGCTCAAAGTTGAATTACAAGAGAATCTGCTCTGTTAGACGGCTGGGGCTGAGAAGGGAGCAGCAACTGTGCTCTGCCTTCCCGAACCTTCCAACAGCAACACTCATGACCACCAGCCTCCCACGACCGCTATTGGCTAAACCGATGGTCTGGATTTTCCAACACAGGGCCGAAGGTGTGTCTTGTCAATGGCTTTAACTGGGCCGACCTGCCTCAGTCCTAAAAAGCAGGCAACTGGGGTCACTCAGGCACAGCAAAGGTTACACTGGTAGAATACTTGCAAAGATTTGGCTGGGGCATTTGAAATAAAGCTCTTAAACCAATTTCCTAAAATTTCGCAGACCGTGTAGTCACACTCTGCACTACAGCTATGGTGCCACATCCTCAGCTTCATGTTTTCTTTCATTGTGTCAACAATGGTCACAGTTTTCACATGACATCTTTTCCTCAGTGTTAACAGCTGTCCTAAATAAATCTAATATTCTATGAGAAGTCAAAGATGGTGAATCGTATCGTCTGGAGTCTTTATATCTACAAACATTTGGTATTGCTGCATTAGTTTTCTGTTGTTCGGTATCGAATCTCAACAATTCCACGATTTCACACGCTAGTGATTCATTGAGTTGAGAAAACAAGAATTTGAAATGCTAAAAGATAAAATGAAAAATTTAGATATTGGATACTTCGAGTTTCGTAAGTTTTGGCCGGTTGGTTGGTTGGTTGATTGGTTTGTGAGATTGAAGGGACCAGACTGCTATGGTCATCGGTCCCTTTTTCCAAAAACTTCCAACACCCACACAGACTAAAAACGAACAATGGAGACGACAAGAGACTACACAGGACAAGAAAGACTCAGACAGAGACCAGACAAAAGGAATTAAAATCACACAGAGTGTGACAGTGGTTGGCTGACCATAGAGTCAAAAAAGGAAAAGCCAACCACCCAGAAACACACTAAAAAAAACAGTCTAAAATCGTAAGCCAAAGGCCAGACTCAACACAAAAACGACAAACACTTAGATTAAGTAATAAAAGCCAAAACGCAAAACTAAGCCTGCCATAGCAGTATCATCTGTTAAAAGGGCAAGGAGCGTATCAGGCAGCGAAAACGTATGCCTTAGCACAGTTAAAAGGGGGACAGGCCAACAAAATGTGGACCACCGTCAAAGCCGACCCGCAGCGACATAGAGGCGGGTCCTTACGGCGCAGTAAATGGCTGTGTGTCAGGCGGGTTTCACCAATGCGGTGCCGACAAAGGACAACTGAGTCCCTGTGAGTGCCTCGCATGAATGACCGCCACACATTCGTTGTCTCCTTGATAGGACGGAGTTTGTTTGGTGTGGTCAGGATGCGCCATTCTCGAAAACTTCGCGGCGTAAGACTGCTCGCAAATCAGTCTCCGGGAGACCAAAGTCCAGAGATGGTTTGCTGGTAGCAAGTTTTTTTGGCCGGCTCCAAATCTCTAACCATTAATGGGAACACCTTATCTTGGGTGACAACCCGCTTACACACGACAGAACGATAAGAAAGCGTGAGGGGTCAACCCAGAGTAGTAATGTCATTTGTCGTTTGATTACATGTATACAGATAACAACAAATAATATCACACACAGTAATGGCCACACTCCCTCGTAACAAACAGCAATCAACAATGTATAACGGAGACGTATACACAATAAAGAACAGTTACATTTCATATTAAGAAAATGGTAAAAATGAGGCCTCGGGGCCTATTCCCATATTCAGTCTGCACTCGACTAAGCTATGTTGCTAATCACGGAAAAGGTAACAATTTGTTTCATTGTAAAACTGACAGTTCCCTATAGCAAGAAAAGAAGCGAATATATTGTTAAAGCACGATATTCCCCCCGCCCCATTTTTTTATAAATTTGTTTTCGAATAAATAACACTAAAGTGCCTCTAAAGAATACAAGGTGAAAGCAGTACGTTGGCAGCTTAGTCTAAAGCCAGTTAAAAGAAATATCTTCAAATAAACTCCGAATCGCTAATGTTTGAAAGAAAACAGGTACAGTACTTAAATCTAAATCTCTAATAAGCAAGATGTTGTGAGGGAAGGGTACAATTTCATAATAGAATACATGGCGTCAACTACACAGGAGAACGTAAGTTGCTCGTTCCAACAGACAACCTGAATTACTGTGCTTAGGCAAATCCCCCGCGCAACGAGACAAGGGAACGAACAATAAGGTGGCGCGTAACACCAACAGCTCCCCACGTCCGTGAGGCGTAGAGAAGTCTGCCGCAAGCTAAGCTAGTGCTCTTAACAAAAGGCATTAAATAAGTGAGGGCCAAAGAAGTGGTTTAACAATTATAAATGAAGCCCTTATAAGAACACAACAAAGGGTAGCAACTTATCTTTAACTCTCGTGACATAGACCTCTATTCAAGAAAAGAGAACATGAGAATTAAAGGTAGCCTCAAACTATAATCAAGTGGCCAGTCACAGTTATAATTAGAGGCTCAGCGACAAATACGGCCACAGCTTTCAGGCCACCAAGCTGTTTGTTGGCTTAATTTACGGAGTGGCCGTGCGGTTCTAGACGCTACAGTCTGGAGCCGAGCGACGGCTACGGTCGCAGATTCGAATCCTGCCCCGGGCATGGATGTGTGTGATGTCCTTAGGTTAGTTAGGTTTAATTAGTTCTAAGTTATAGGCGACTGATGACCTCAGAAGTTAAGTCGCAAAGTGCTCAGAGCCATTTGAACCATTTTGGCTTAATTTACAGCCCGCATCTCGTGGTCGTGCGGTAGCGTTCTCGCTTCCTACGCCCGGGTTGCCGGGTTCGATTCCCGGCGGGGGGGTCAGGGATTTTCTCTGCCTCGTGATGGCTGGGTGTTGTGTGCTGTCCTTAGGTTAGTTAGGTTTAAGTAGTTCTAAGTTCAAGCGACTGATGACCATAGATGTTAAGTCCCATAGTGCTCAGAGCCATTTTTGCTTAATTTACGAGAAGGTAAGAAGGAATGAGCTCATCTGTACAGAACTGGAATCAAACAAGTTCTCATGCTCATTAGCTGTTTACGCAATACATAAAGCAAGAAATCTATAACGCTGTTTGCATACGTATTGGACATACGAGGTTTAAATCCACTCCCCCACAAACAAAAGAATAAGGAGAAAACAGCTAAAATAGCAAGCAGGAGTAAATATAACTAGTAAATTTATTGACTTTAGACTCAGATATTCATATGGCTAATTAAACATTCAGTTCAATCAGAATTTTATTTTGTGAAATTTATGTTTAAATGACGCAAGTATTCGAACTAAACGAAAAATAGGAAAAATATTGACCGAAATAAGCCTCGAATCAAGGATTATCAGTATCGAGCGCAACTGACTGTTTCTCTGGCTTCATACATTTTAAACTTCGTGAAATCGCTAGCAGAACAGGCAACTGTGTTCAAAAATTTTCTTCAGCCGGGTATCACACCTAAGACCACTGTATGACATGCGAGCATCCTAGCACACAGCCACGCGACCTGACGAGAAAAAGCGACCTTGCTTTAGCATATTAAGCACAGTCGTAAAACTTGAGTCGCTTGAAACTATTTTGGGATAATTAGTATTTGAGTTTTGAACTTCACGTACCACAAATATAAAAAACTTACCAAAATCCGATTGACGTGTGTCTCCTTGTAAGACAAATTTGATTTACTTTCCTCCTTTCTTCTTTGAAGAAGAAAGGAGAGTGATGGAAACATAAATAATTATCATTCTGTATTACATCCTATACATCTGCAAACCCGGAAGAATGTTCTAAAATGATGTTTCAACTATGTGATTCGTAATTTCCTCTGAACGGCATCTTTCGCACTGACAAGGAAGAAGTCACATCAGTTCAAATGGTTCAAATGGCTCTGAGCACTATGGGACTCAACTGCTGAGGTCATTAGTCCCCTAGAACTTAGAACTAGTTAAACCTAACTAACCTAAGGACATCACAAACATCCATGCCCGAGGCAGGATTCGAACCTGCGACCGTAGCGGTCTTGCGGTTCCAGACTGCAGCGCCTTTAACCGCACGGCCACTTCGGCCGGCTCACATCAGTTAATCGGTTCATAGCGTCCCCGTTCTTTCGTATGAGATTGTTATGTTATAAATCACGAACTCTCTTCTGCTCGTCCAAAATGTAATCAATTCTCATCTTCGATAAGGTTTTGTCACTGATTATGGAGAGCAAGTGGTTCTGAGACTGTCTGCTTTTTAGTGGATTTGTGACCGTTGTAACAACAAACACTATTCCAAACGGATTTATCATTTGTATGCTTACCATATGACCAACAATACAGCTTTTCTACGTTAGGATCCCCCCTTCGGAGGTTCGAGTCCTCCCTCGGGCGCGCGCGCGCGCGCGCGCGCGCGTGTGTGTGTGTGTGTGTGTGTGTGTGTGTGTGTGTGTGTTTTGTCCTTAGCGTAAGTTAGTCTAAGTTAGGTTAAGTAATGTGTAAGCTTAGGTGCCGATGACCTCAGCAGTTTGGTGCCAGAGTACTTACCTCAAATTTGCAATTTCCTACGTGAGGATATCCCGTCAGCCACTCGCAACTGTTGTAAAGTTGCGTATTGATACGCCACATGGAAGATTCCATCTTAAGTGTGATGCGTAATTCAGGTGTTCTCCTACCCAAGTGAATTACTTTCCCCTTCTCTTGGAAATCCCACTGATCACTTATTTATATGATCACCCCGCATTACAACACGCTACGAGCTCTGTTGTTTACATTCCTACTGCACTACACGTACGCGGAATTTTCTACAAACTACGAAGGCTGTGTCTGGTTTTGATGTAATGTAAAATTATGTGTAATATACACTCCTGGAAATTGAAATAAGAACACCGTGAATTCATTGTCCCAGGAAGGGGAAACTTTATTGACACATTCCTGGGGTCAGATACATCACATGATCACACTGACAGAACCACAGGCACACAGACACAGGCAACAGAGCATGCACAATGTCGGCACTAGTACAGTGTATATCCACCTTTCGCAGCAATGCAGGCTGCTATTCTCCCATGGAGACGATCGTAGAGATGCTGGATGTAGTCCTGTGGAACGGCTTGCCATGCCATTTCCACCTGGCGCCTCAGTTGGACCAGCGTTCGTGCTGGACGTGCAGACCGCGTGAGACGACGCTTCATCCAGTCCCAAACATGCTCAATGGGGGACAGATCCGGAGATCTTGCTGGCCAGGGTAGTTGACTTACACCTTCTAGAGCACGTTGGGTGGCAGGGGATACATGCGGACGTGCATTGTCCTGTTGGAACAGCAAGTTCCCTTGCCGGTCTAGGAATGGTAGAACGATGGGTTCGATGACGGTTTGGATGTACCGTGCACTATTCAGTGTCCCCTCGACGATCACCAGTGGTGTACGGCCAGTGTAGGAGATCGCTCCCCACACCATGATGCCGGGTGTTGGCCCTGTGTGCCTCGGTCGTATGCAGTCCTGATTGTGGCGCTCACCTGCACGGCGCCAAACACGCATACGACCATCATTGGCACCAAGGCAGAAGCGACTCTCATCGCTGAAGACGACACGTCTCCATTCGTCCCTCCATTCACGCCTGTCGCGACACCACTGGAGGCGGGCTACACGATGTTGGGGCGTGAGCGGAAGACGGCCTAACGGTGTGCGGGACCATAGCCCAGCTTCATGGAGACGGTTGCGAATGGTCCTCGCCGATACCCCAGGAGCAACAGTGTCCCTAATTTGCTGGGAAGTGGCGGTGCGGTCCCCTACGGCACTGCGTAGGATCCTACGGTCTTGGCGTGCATCCGTGCGTCGCTGCGGTCCGGTCCCAGGTCGACGGGCACGTGCACCTTCCGCCGACCACTGGCGACAACATCGATGTACTGTGGAGACCTCACGCCCCACGTGTTGAGCAATTCGGCGGTACGTCCACCCGACCTCCCGCATGCCCACTATACGCCCTCGCTCAAAGTCCGTCAACTGCACATACGGTTCACGTCCACGCTGTCGCGGCATGCTACCAGTGTTGAAGACTGCGATGGAGCTCCGTATGCCACGGCAAACTGGCTGACACTGACGGCGGCGGTGCACAAATGCTGCGCAGCTAGCGCCATTCGACGGCCAACAGCACGGTTCCTGGTGTGTCCGCTGTGCCGTGCGTGTGATCATTGCTTGTACAGCCCTCTCGCAGTGTCCGGAGCAAGTATGGTGGATCTGACACACCGGTGTCAATGTGTTCTTTTTTCCATTTCCAGGAGTGTACATAATTAAATATTTAGCTTGACCAGGAGGACTTTTCCAGACACTCCTGAAAAGAAGATGCAACTTTTAGACCTATAAACTCAGACCAAGGCTCTAATGGCCTAGCGGTTCTAGGCGCTTCAGTCCGGAACCGCGAGACTGCTACAGTCGCAGGTTCGAATCCTGCCTCAGGCATGGATGTGTATGATGTCCTTAGGTTAGTTAGGTTGAAGTGGTTCTAAGCTCTAGGGGACTGATGACCTCAGATGTTAAGTCCCATAGTGCTCAGAGCCATTTGAACCATTTTGAATCAAGGCTCGCAGTTGCTTCACAGCAGGACATAGTGCCAGGGGTAGCACTTAGCCACACTCCCAGGAGCTCCAGCGGCTGCTCATACAGACTTTTCAAAAAACGTCTGTCCTCAGTTCAATCGTAACGCGTAGTGAGCGCGAAAATACCGAGTCTGAGAATCATGAGAAGTCGGCAAATGCGATGAATACAGCAAAAAACTACATGTGTCTACCCATGAAAGTAATGCTTTTAAACTTTTTTCCATTAGTCTTACCGTTGTTTCCAGTTTATGCTGAGTAGGCAGCGATTACCTTGCGTCTACTCAATATACGCTGCTGCTTTGCCAGCTATACGTTTTTCCAACAATATACGAGGGTTGTAACTTAAATAGTGGCAACTATTTATTTACAACCGATACAAAAGAGTTACATGTTTGCACCTGTTACTTTCCTTCAGAGTATTCACCAGCGTTGTGTAGAACCCGTTGCCAACGATGTGGAAGACGAAGTACACCGTTAGCAGAACCTGTTCTGTTGATGGTGTGAATGGAGCGGTCTACTGTCTGTAGAACCTCTGGAACCTTTCTGAAGCGAATCAAATCAGTCACAAGGACTTAAGTCCGTGGAGTATGGTGGATGGTACAGTACTTCCCAGTCTCATCGACCGAACAGAGCAGCCACAGCTTGGGCTGTATGTGCCGGCGCATTGTCGTGCAAAATGATGGGTGGGTAGCGCAGAAAGTGTCGCCGCTTCTTTCGCAAAGCTGGTCGCAGGTGATGCTCCATACACGAACAGTAGTACTGTACATTGCCGGTCTGCCGTGGAGGAACGTAATGCGTTAGTATAACACCATCACTGAGTAACAAAGCCATCATACCTCAAAGTTTTTATTCTTCTCTCTGACCTCTAACCCCCTTCCCAAACTTCTCCTTGGTTTTCTTTTACTGCTTGTACAATGCAGAGATTGAACCACAGGAAGGATAAGCTCCAGCCGTGTCCCATTTCTTTCCCAACCACTGTTTCCCTTTCCCTTCGACTCTTATAACCGCAGTCCGGTTTCTATACAAGTGGTATTATATTTCTGCTATCTTCCGAATTTCAGTATGTATTCAACGCTATGAAATGCTTTCTCTAAATCTAGTAACACTGCAAATGTACCTTCGCCTTTTTAAAATCTATCTTGTAAGATAAACCTAAAGCTGTCGGCACACGGACCGTGCATCCGAACGTTGAGCGTTGAGCGTGCCGAGTTTCTGACGTCATACCGTGCAGAGCAATATCTGGCATGTCAGATATTCTGAACGTGCGTCTGAGCGTTGACCAATGAGATGGCACAACGCCACCTACGTCACACGCACGCCGTCTCCCTTCAGTACAGAGTTGTGAGGCGCCATATTGGCATTCATTTAAAGCCTATACGTATGTATGCCGTTTCTAAGCAGCAGCAAATTGAGAATCACTGGAAAACCCGTTGTTAACTATGTGACTCGTTCCCATAAAATAATGAGAAATATATCCGTGAAAAAAGAATTATTGTAACTTGCGTATTTGAGAGTATGCTGTTTAAAGGCAGCGACACACTGAAGATCCACCCAAAACGCTGTGTTCTTGGTACAATTTGTTATAATTAAATTTCAAATAGTAACATATCTACGATTAAGGGTTTCAGCATATTGTAACATGCTATGATTTGATGGAAGCAATGTGTATTTGGTTTAGCGTAATGAGTAGCGTTACTAATCCCTATCGTGTTGCTAGTTAGGGCGGTGGTTCGCATTTCGACATTTCCAATTCCTTTTTCTTAACATTCGCGTTTTTATTAGGTTCTGATACTTTATTATTAGTTTAATGTAAGTATATACTATAATATGTGATGTTATGTAAATATAAATTCACCTTTTTTAGAGGGGTGACTTTTTTCGATTGGTTTAATCTACAGGACAGCTTGCGCTACTTGCATAAAGATATTTTGCTCCTTTTTCTATTACGCTCCGTAATTCACATGTTGCAAAGATTCTGCTACTGGGTAGGAACTGTGGTCAAGTAAGACTGACCTTGGGGTTTTACTAAAATGTGGGAATGGTGAAGTAATGCTTATCGTATGCGGAGAAGTATTCCAAATTTGTATTGCACTGTTTGTAATGGAACTTTTATAAGCCTGTGTCCTTACTGATTGGACATGGTACTTTCCTTTTCATGGACGATGGGGGAAATGTGCTTTTTAATAGAGCTAACGTGCGAATTTTACTGCAACGTTACGTAGCACTCTGTATGAAAACCACTGGCTGTGCTGTGTGCAGTCTGTGGCTAGTTTGCATTGTTGTCTGCCATTGTAGTGTTGGGCAGTGGCAGCTGGATGTGAACAGCGCGTAGCGTTGCGCAGTTGGAGGTGAACCGCCAGCAGTGGTGGATGCGGGGAGAGAAATGGCCGAGTTTTGAAATTTGTAAAAATGGATGTCATGAACTGCTGTATATATTATGACTTTTGATGACTATTAAGGTAAATACATTGTTTGTTCTCTATTAAAATCTTTCATTTGCTAACTATGCCTATCAGTAGTTAGTGCCTTCCGTAGTTTGAATTTTTTATTTATCTGGCAGTAGTGGCGCTCGCTGTATTGCAGTAGTTCGAGTAATGAAGATTTTTGTGAGGTAAGTGATTTGTGAAAGATATAGGTTAATGTTAGTCAGGGCCATTCTTTTGTAGGGATTTTTGAAAGTCAGATTGCGTTGCGCTAAAAATATTGTGTGTCGGTTTAAGCACAGTCCTGTATAAATATTCAAAGGGGACGTTTCATAATTAGAAACATTCCGCAACTGTCGCTGGAGTGCGTTGTGATCGCATATACCACGCTGGGGCCCACGTACCGTATGCACAAGTCGCATCATTTCTGATCGTTCGTCAGCACGGTGAACTTGGCACTGTCAACGTTGACGTTCCACAGCACGGTCCGTGTGCCGACGGCTTTAGAGTCAGTACTACCTCATGTGTTCATTACTGAGGTCTGCTTTTATCAATCTTCCCACTCTTCTACAAATAATTCGTGTTAGCGTTTTGGAACTGTGGTGACTCATTAACACTTTCGCTGCGGCTGACGCTTATAAGCGTCACAAGAAGCCACGAGCCAGTGCGGCTAACGCTATGGTCATCAGTCCCCTAGAACTTAGAACTACTTAAACCTAACTAACCTAAGGACATCATACAACACCCAGTCATCACGAGGCAGAGAAAATCCCTGACCCCGCCGGGAATCGAACCCGGGAACCCGGGCGTGGGAAGCGAGAACGCTACCGCACGACCACGAGATGCGGACGCGGCTGACGCTTATAAGCGTCCGCGCTCACTGTCGGATTTCTCAGTCTAGTTGCAGCGTCTAAGGTAGCATCAAAGAGTGTAAACTTTTGTTTTGTGTGGTCAGTTATCGAACGTATATTGTTCGTAATGGCGGTTAATGGACCTTCCAATGTGAAAAGGAGCAGGAAAAGTGTTTCGCTTACTAATTTCTACACATCCGGGCGTCCCCTGGGCGTAAATGTAGACGGCTAATTCTCTCATACCAGGAGCAAACATGCTACTAAATTGACGACCTCTATCAGAGTCAATCTTAAAAATGCGCATTTAAAGTAAATATGATTTCAAATGAATACAGTTTCTTTTTTCCTTTTTTTCCTTCTTAAAAACATGCGTTTTGGAATCCAAATTGTATTTTTTGTTACATTATCAACAAATCACGAACATCTGAATGACGCCTGTGACAGCTACAGGTGTCAGATAGAAAACAGACTTTAAAACATGACCACAATACAGTCGAAGCTTATTTGAAGTAATGCTCCTAAGGTGTCATCATTAGGTCAGTACAGAACACGATCCTACAGATCTTACAAGGTCTTGACGTCAGCCTGTAGCTCAGGTGTGCTTAGGAGCGTCGGCTCCGAGCGGTACCTGCCGTAACAGAGCGTTACCGGCCCGCACTCGAGCGTTACCGGCCCGCACTCGCACTTGGCCGGGCCGCACTGGAGAGTTGCGCGCCTGCACCGATGCCGCAGCGGAAGTGTTAAACTGGTGGTTCGCTGTCACAGTAGGAAAGGAAAGAAAAGGCCGCTTCAGATGTCTTGCTCCTGCCAGCAACATTGTTTTCTGGACAAAGGTCGTGCTTCATGCATTGTCAGTGGGAGGGCTCGCGCCGACCACTTGGAAGCAACTCACTCGCCTCTCCCGCTGCCGGAGTCACTCCGTGCGAGCGCCGGTCACCCAGTGTCCCGTTGTCACACGCAGAGGCCGCCACTCTCAGCGCCCCGTGTGACGGCCGAGAGTGTTTGGCCGGTGCGATGGAGAGCTGTCGCCAACAGGCACAATTCTCGCGGCTTATTGCCCGCCCGATACGCTAATACATCTGCGAGCCGGCCTATCGCTGCTCCTCCATCACGGTCCAGATAGACAGTGATTACTGGCAGCGATTTGGATTGAAGCCTGCAGGTATTCTGAGCTAACCACCTGTCGCCCAATAAAGATCACCGCGATCGTTTGTGTGTAATTGCTTCAGCAGTAAATTGTAGCCCCTCAACGAAAGGCAGTAGACGACCTGATATTCACGGACCTACAAACCACGTTAGTCTACGCTACAGTGACATGCAGTATAGGTCGGGAGCATGTTTCAACGCAAGTGCCTTCCCCTCTGCCTCCCTCAAGACAAAAAAAAAATGCTCAAATGGCTCTGAGCACTATGCGACTTAACTTCTGAAGTCATCAGTCGCCTAGAACTTAGAACTAATTAAACCTAACAAACGTCACACACATCCATGCCCGAGGCAGGATTCGACCCTGCGACAGTAGCGGTCGCTCGGTTCCAGACTGTAGCGCCTAGAACCGCACGGCCACTCCGGCCGGCTTCCCCCCTCAAGACATTAACTGCCTTTCCTTAAGCTTTCGGTAACACCTTTGGTGATCGGTGACAATGGAACTCAATTGTTTTTCTTTTAAAATAAGTACTACAAAGACAATACTTAAAATATAATTCACTTTTACATTACTGATTTGTTAAATGTTACAGAACAAAGATTGTTTTTATTCAGTTTATTCACTCAGATCCTTAAAAGCTTTTAATGAAAACTGAGAGAACTCGAGTCATTCTATTATTCTACACTGAATAAAAATGTGCTAGCGATTAAAATGGGTAAAAAGGAAAATACAAAAGTTGTTTTGTTTTTTAGGGTTCCATAACTCGATCGGTAAAAATGAAACCATTATAGGTCCAAGATGTATCTACATCTATATTTATACTCTGCAAGCCACCCAACGGTGTGTGGCGGAGGGCACTTTACGTGCCACTGTCATTACCTCCCTTTCCGGTTCCAGTCGCGTATGGTTCGCAGGAAGAAGGACTGCCGGAAAGCCTCCGTGTGCGCTCGAATCTCTTGAGGTTATCAGTCCCCTAGAACTTAGAACTACTTAAACCTAACTAACCTAAGGACATCACACACATCCATGCCCGAGGCAGGATTCGAACCTGCGACCGTAGCGCTAATTTTACATTCGTGATCTCCTCGGGAGGTATAAGTAGGGGGAAGCTATATATTCGATACCTCATCCAGAAACGCACCCTTTCGAAACCTGGACAGCAAGCTACAACGCGATGCAGAGCGCCTCTCTTGCAGAGTCTGCCACTTGAGTTTGCTAAACATCTCCGTAACGCTATCACGCTTACCAAATAACCCTGTGACGAAATGCGCCGCTCTTCCTTGGATCTTCTCTATCTCCTCTGTCAATCCGACCTGGTACGGATCCCACACTGATCAGCAGTACTCAAGTATAGGTCGAACGAGTGTTTTGTAAGCCACCTCCTTTGTTGATGGACTACATTTTCTAAGGACTCTCCCAATGAATCTCAACCTGGCACCCGCCTTGCCAACAATTAATTTTATATGATCATTCCAATCGTTCCGTACGCATACTTCCAGTGTTTGTTCCGCTATCATATAATCATACAATAAAGGATCCTTCTTTCTATGTATTCGCAGTACATACAGGATCACTTTATTGTCCGTCTGGCTGTTTCCCTCCCTGTTTCTCGGACTATGGAGACCGCTTTTCCAAACGAATTGGAACGCTGAAATTTATGTCGCGTACTAGGGTCCACAGTCTCCCTGGCGGAGTGAAAACTTTAAGCTTATAAGTAAATATCATTTTTTCATACGCAGAAACTCACTCATCTAAACCGACATGGTAGTTCCCATGACCTAGATTAATGAAATTTGGAAAGAAGCACGTTTTCACAGTACAAGTAAAGGAAAAGGTCCAGAAATTGTTAATTTTTAATCATGTCACAGAAAAAAAATTTTTTGCTATTACTAACTTGCATTTCATTCATAATGCATCAAAAATCTCAGGAACTACTGTAGAGATTTCGATCTGTTTTCAGAGACAGGTAGAATAGTTCACAAGGAACGTTTGTGTGTGTAATTTACGAAATTTCGTGCTAATTGGCTGAAAGGTGATGAAGTTACATGCCTGTTTGAAAACTGTGCCTTTGCCGTCTATAGGTGACGGGTGCAACGCCGCCCGACTACCGCTTCACGCCGGCGCTAACAACACAGGTCCTTTACAGACTGCTAATTCTACGTACAAACACTTCCTGACGGTCTACGCCTACGACATGTACAGCATCTTTGTTTCAGAACAGATTATTACTGGTAACTGATGCTGGATTATAGTTCTTCGTATTGGATGTGGTTCCGGTGTACCATAAAATATCCATTGAAGCATTCCACAGATCAATTGGACTTTTTCGTAATAACAATACCCCATGGCCAGCTGTACAGTTTTTTTTTCCTTCGGGGACACACCAGAAATAGTGAGACGTATGATATCAGGCAAAGTCAACGCATCTTCTATTCCCTATTAGAATGACTTGTCAACATAGCTTCAAAATTAATAAAATAAAGAAAAATTACAACAACAAATGCCACATAACACAACAACTTAAAATAAGTTGTAGTTGTTAGGATTGGCATGATTTTAGGTTTGTTAATACCTCCAAGTATATGTTGCAAGAGCAAGTCATTAACGCTTGTTTCCCTCGCGATAGCAGCTCATGTATGGTAGTGGGGAAATATGGTCACAAAACGGTTATCCTATGCTGACAGGCATAGTCGACTTAGTGGTAGTAAACTATGTGACTTAGGAGTAGACTAAGTCACATGTTTGTGGAAAGAGTGTTTGACGCACAAACAAAGAACTATAGACTGAATTTTCACATGTTAAAAATTAGAAGGAGCACTCTGTTTTATTTGGTAAAAATTTTCTGAAGCCGAGGTGGCACAAAAGTTTCTTTATTCACAACAACTGGATTCGACAGACTTTTCTGCCATCTTCAGGCCTTCAAGAATTTTTGAAGTAAAATGTGTTCGTTTGGAGTTGGACGTCATTCCAAGTTGTCATGTAGATAAAATGTAGCACATTATATAAGGGCTTGTCATAAATAAAAAAATTAAAATCAAAATCATCTTTTGCACATAACCACATGTGTAACACTCAACAGATGATTGCTACGTCATAAAAATAAACAGTAAACAAAATGCACACTAGCCCATGTGTTTACTTCAGCTGAACATGTTCTAATCTTCTAATGATGATGATGTCACAATTATCTATGGAGTGCTACATATGCACTGAAGAACCAGAGAAGCTGGTACAGGTATGCGTATTCAAATACAGCGATACGTAAACTGGCAGAGTACGGCGCTGTGGTCGGCAACGCCTATATAAGACAACAACTGTCTGGCGCAATTGTTAAATAGGTTACTGCTGCTGCAACAGCAGGTTATCAAGATTTAAGTGTGTCTGAACGTGGTGCTATAGTCGGCGCACGAGCGATTAGAGACGGCATCTCGGAGGTAGCGATGAAGTGGGGATTTTCCCGTAAAACAATTTCAGGAGTGTACCGTGAATATCAGGAATCCGGTAAAACATGTAATCTCCGACATCGCTGAAGCCGGAAAAAGATCCCGCAGGAATGGGACCAACGACGACTGACGAGAATCGTTCAATGTGACAGGAGTGCAACCCTTCCGCAAATTGCTGCAGATTTCAATGCTGGGCCATCAACAAGTGTCAGCATGCGAACCATTCAATGGAACATCATCGATATGGGCTTTCGGAGCAGAAGGCCCACTCGTGTACCCTTGATAACTGCACGACATAAAGCTCTACGCATCGCCTGGGCCCATCAGCACCGACATTGGACTGTTGCTGACTGGAAACATGTTGCCTTATCGGACGATTCTAGTTTCAAATTGTATGGAGCGGATGGACGATGGATGTGTACGGTTATGGAGACAACCTCATGAATCCATGGACCCTGCATGTCACCAGGGACTGAAGTCCTGGAATTCCCGGGGACGATATGTTGCCAGTACCGATGTAGATAACAGACCACAATCTTCTTGATCCTCGAGTCCCGTGATGGATTTATTATCTATATATACAACTAGCTTAGCGACCACTGCTTCACTCGCACGGATTGTATGGTCTCCACCACCCATTTTTAATTTTTTCTTTAATCGAATATTTACGCTGTTCACAAACTGCAACACCCCCTAAGCATTTCTCGCTGATTATCCATTTCAGACCTGATTCTTTTCTGGAATAAGAAAAATTTTCCGTTGGACTCTAATGCTTTTAGGTGATTTTTTAATGATTTTAGGTGCTAGATTTATACACATGTATGTACCTGTTATCAAAACAAGCTTTGTACACTTGGCTTCTTTTTATGGACTAAAATAATTAATCTTGAAATATTAACTAACTATTCTAATAAACAAACTGATTATCTAATAATTACCATGCAAAATAATAATAATAATAATAATCAGAAATACAGTGCAATATAACTAAGCAATCACTTCGGTGCAGTCTGGCGGCAACAAAGCTGCGACTGCTAGATTCACTTTTTGATATTTTTATATTTATGTCACCAACAGGTGGCAGCACTAGCGCATAGTGAAAAGATTGAGCATTCATAAACGTTTACATGAGGTTTCCATTTAGGGAAAATATTTCTGTTGCAGCTAATACACAGCAAACATTAATGTACACAATTGTAGCCAGAGAGAATAAAAGGGCTAAGGCCATTGAACCACAGTCTTGTCTGAATGTAATTCTGACTAAAATGCAGCTCTGGTAGCTGGAGCCTGGGTTTTTGTTAATAATACCGATTGCGTCCAAGTTCTAATAGTTCCAAGGGACCTTTCATCCCGTAGCACATATTTCTTTATATCTAACCAAGAAGTGACGTACCAATTTTCATGGATTTAGCTTTAAGAATTTTCTTACAAATTGTCATCCCGCCTTAGGGACGTAATTTTCAAAAACAGAGGAACATGTGTTTATTTTTTATTTCTAACTGAGACGGCAAATTCAAATCATTATAGATTTCGCTTTGAAATTGCTTTCATAATGAAATAATTCCATAAAACTTCTCATACCATATTGCAATCCCTTAACAAGTTGAATTTCCAAAAACAATGAAACACGTCTTCTTTATTTCCAGCTGAGAAATCAAGTGCCAGTTTTCATAGATGAAGCCTTAAAGCTGCTTTAGAAGTTCTTTAATAATAAATTTTTCAAAAGAACTTTCACCCACTCCTTTACCCTCTTAGTAGTTCAGTTACCAAAAATGCTGAAACACGTATTTTCTTTCAATATTTTTTTTCTGGGTTTGTGACCATTTTGTCATTATGTAAAACTACTGTAAAGGGTGAGTCAGTCGGTAGGAAAATTTTAATTTATTATATTACCTTTCATTACGGTCAATCCACAGCCGGCAGTATTGGCTGCCTGTAAATTCTTTCGACCCACGGTCTAGTAAGAGGAAGTCAGCACCGAGGAAGGGCACCTCGATCATGCGCCTCCCTGAGGAGCTGACGAAGTAACGCCATTCCAGGCATCGCTGATCAAGCCACACTCTGGAAAGTTCCATTGCCGCCCCTGTAGGTTTCTCAGTCCTCAGTCCTCAGTCCAATCAGGGTGAAGGAAGCTGCGTGTTGCGTCGAATATGCCCGTCGCCGGGCCCACTCTCTCTTGTTTTATTGCTCCCTCGCGAGTCTGAGACGCGCCTTCACACTACTCCCGGTGCTGCGGCAGTGTGGACTTAGTTTTCGAAGACACCAAACTTCGCCATAAGCCAGGCTCCAAAAATGGCTCTGAGCACTATGGGACTCAACTTCTGAGGTCATTAGTCCCCAAGAACTTAGAACTAGTTAAACCCAACTAACCTAAGGACATCACACACATCCATGCCCGAGGAAGGATTCGAACCTGCGACCATAGCGGTTTCACGGTTCCAGACTGAGCGCCTAGAGCCGCACGGCCACTTCAGCCGGCCAGGCTCCCATAATCCAGATGGGACTGAATTAACGCCTGGTAGAGGCGTAATAGGGTAGATCGGTCGACTCTCCAGCTGGTGTGGCTCAAGCATCACAGAGCATTAAGATCACACCAACACATCTGTTTAAGCTGCCGAATATGAGGGAGCCAAGTCAACCGGGCATCAAAAAACACACTAAAAAAGCGATGTGTCTCCACCACAGCAAGAGGTTCGCCGTAAAGATTAAGCCGTGGCTCAGGGCGAACTGTGCGTCACCGGAAGAAATGCATAACGCAGGTGTTGGCAGCCGAAAACTGGAAGTCATGCGCTACAGCGCAAGACTGAGCCTTGCGGATAGCGACCTGCAGCTGACGTTCAGCAGCTGCAATGCCAATGGAGCTATAGTAGAGGCAGAAGTCGTCAGCATACAAGGAAGCTGAGACAGACATTCCCACCGCCGCAGCGAGCCCGTTAATTGCAACAAAAACAGGCAGACACTTAAGACAGATCCCTGTGGTATCCCGTTCTCCTGAACTCGGGGGGAACTATGGGAGGCCGCAACTTGTAGGCGGAAGGTACGATGCGACAGAAAATTTCGTGTGAAAATCGCAGCGGACCCCGAAGACCCCAACCATGAAGCGTAGAGAGGATGTGATGTCGCCATGTCGTATCGTATGCCTTCCGCATGTCCGCTGACGGCGGGCAAAGGCCGTATGGATGGCAGACTCCAGGCTCACCAGATTATCGGCGGCAGAGCGGCCCTTACGGAATCAACCCTGAGACGGAGCCAGAAGGCCCCGAGACTCGAGTATCGAACTCAACCGCCGGCTCACCATGCGTTCGAGCAACCTGCAAAGAACTTTGATGAGGCTAATGGGGCGGTAGCTGTCCACCTCCAGAGGGATCTTTCCAGGTTTCAAAACGGGGACTACGGTGCTTTCCCGCCATTGCGACGGGAACTCACCCTCAAGCCAGATACAGTTGTAAAGGTCTAGGAGACGGCGCTGCCAGTCCACCGAGAGGTGTTTCAGCATCTGACAGTGGATGCGATCTGGCCCAGGAGCCGTATCAGGGCAAGCAGCTAGGGCACTTTGGAATTCTCATTCTGATAGCCATAGAGCCGCCTAACCTTGGCCCAAACCTGCGATGGACTGTTCAGGGTGAACGGCTGGTAGCTCTTTGGGACACAAGAGTGATTCCTGCTGCTGAGTTGATGCTTCTTTTTTATGGAGCATTTTCAAGAGTAGTTGTTACTTACATCTGCCAAAACAAAGATTTACGTCCGTAAATGAATACTTGAGTGACTTTTACGGTCACAGTTATTTCTGACGATTTCATAATCTGATTTGAAGAAGGTGAACATGATCCATAGGTGAAGCACGCGCAATAAGCATGCTTGGCTCTGTCTCATAATCAAACACTTTTCTGCACAAAACCTGAAATAAAAAGATTCAAAGAAATAGCCTCCTAAATAATAAGATACTGATTGAAATTGTACCTTGTACTAATTAACACTCCTGCAGTAGGGCGAAGAAGTATTAGTGTTCATACTTGAAGTTGAGCGTAGAATGCAAAACACATAAACTGTCTCGTAACTAATCGTACCTTTAAACTTGAATTCATCACTGACACGGGAATGTATATAAATCATACTACCTTATTTCAGTGTATAATTATTACGAATTAAAGTCTACCGCTTTACATGCTCCACTTGTCACAGAAGGCCATCATACAAGAAGGAATTGAACGAAGAACAAATCTAGACATATTAGAAAACCCTGCAAGCATTTAAATCGACAAGATGGATTAATGAAAACTCGATTGTGTACCATATTCATCGAAAACCTCACTGAACAACCACCTTTAAGTTTGAAAACAAGTAAAAGACTATCAAATATGTGAAACTGCTTGAAGAAAATATTACGTCAAACAGCCAAAATGCTGGCTTGTATCAAGAGAATGACCTTCCGAAAGGAAGTATTCCACCAGTCATCCAAAGATAATCGCTGAATCAACAGCCAGAGCTACTCTTAGAACTCCCAGAAAAGTGAAGAGGAACAAACTAGCGTGCTTAGTGTGGTTGAAACTGAGCACAAACCTAGACACGTCGCAGCTGCGCAGGCTTAGTATTAGCTGCACTTCTCACCGAAGTACCTCTCGGCAGACGTTCCTTTACTCAATTAGTTGAAGGCAACAGGTCAGATTAAAGGAATACATCGAAGGAATTCAGAGACGAGCTGCTAGATTTGTTACCAGTAGGTCCTAACAACATGCAAGTGTTACGGTGATGCCTCGAGAACTCAAATAAGAATGCCTGGAGGCAACGCAACGTACTTTTTCAAGTACCAGTACTGAGAAAATTGAGACCTGGCTTTTGAAGCTGACTGCGGAACGATTCCACTGTCGCCAGCAGACATTTCGCTTAAGGACCACGAAGATAAGATACGAGAAATACGATATCATAGTGAGCTATACACGGTACATTACTGGCCATTAAAATTGAAACACCACTAAGATGGCATCCTACAGACGCGAAATTTAACCGACAGGAAGAAGATGCTGTGGTATGCAAATGATTAGCTTCTCAGAGCATTCACACAAATTGCTGACATGAGGAAAGTTTCCAGCCAAATGATTCAAATGGCTCTGAGTACTATGGGACTTAACATCTAAGGTCATCAGTCCAATAGAACTTAGAACTACTTAAACCTAACTAACCTAAGGACATCACACACATCCATGCCCGAGGCAGGATTCGAACCTACGACTGTAGTGGTGGCGCGGTTCCAGACTGAAGCGCCTAGAACCGCTCGGCCACCAGCGGCCGGCAAAGTTTCCAACCGATTTCTCATACACAGACAGCAGCTGACCGGCGTTGCCTGGTGAAACGATGTTGTGATGCCTCGTGTAAGTAGGGGAAATGCGTACCATCACGTCTCCGACTTTGATAAAGGTCGGATTGTAGCCTATCGCGATTGCGGTTTATCGTATCGCGACATTGCTGCTCGCCTTGGTCGAGATCCAATGACTGTTAGCAGAATATGGAATCGGTGTGTTCAGGAGGGTAATACGGGACGCCGTGCTGGATCCCAACGGCCTCGTATCATTAGCAGTCGAGATGATAGGCATCTTATCCGCATGGCTGTAACTGATCGTGCAGCCCCGTCTCGATCCCTGAGTCAACACATGGGGACGTTTATAAGACAACAACCATCTGCACGAACAGTTCGACGACGTTTGCAGCAGCATGGACTATGAGCTCAGAGACCATGGCTGCTGTTACCCTTGACGCTGCATCACAGACAGGAGCGCCTGCGATGGTATACTCAACGACGAACCTGGGTGCACGAATGGTAAAACGTCATTTTTTCGGATGAATCCAGGTTCTGTTTACAGCATCATGATGGTCGCATCCGTGTTTGGCGACATCGCGACGAACGCACATTGGAAGCGTGTATTCGTCATAGCCATACTGGCGTATCACCTGGCGTGATGGCATGGGGTACCATTGGTTACACGTCTCGGTCACCTGTTGTTCGCATTGTCGGCACTTTCAACAGTGGACGTTTTGTTTCATATGTGTTAGGACCCGTTGCTCTACCCTTCATTCGATTACTGCGAAACGCTACATTTCAGCAGGATAATGCACGACCTCATGTTGCAAGTCCTGTACGGGCCTTTCTAGATACAGAAAATGTTCGACTGCTGCCCTGACCAGCACATTCTCCAGATGTCTCACCAATTGAAAACGTCTGGTCAATGGTGGCCGAGCAACTGGCTCGTCACAATACGCCAGTCACTACTCTTGATTAACTGTGGTATGGTGTTGAAGCTACATGGGCAGCTGTACCTGTACACGCCATCCAAGCTCTGTTTGACTCAATGCCCAGGCGTATCAAGGCCGTTATTACGGCTGTAGGTGGTTGTTGTGGGTACCGATTTCTCAGGATCTATGCACCCAAATTGCGTGAAAATGTAATCACATGTCAGTTCTAGTATAATATATTTGTCCAATGGATACCCGTTTATCATCTGCATTTCTTCTTGGGGTAGCAATTTTAATGGCCAGTAGTGTAGACAGTCGTTTCTTCCTCGCTCTGTTTGCGAATGGAAAAGGAAAGGAAATGTCTAATAGTGGTACAGAGTACCCTCCTCGACGCACCGTACTGTGGCTTCCTGAGAATGTGTGTAGATCTAGACAGACTATAACTCCTTCAGTAATCGGTTACTTGGTACAAAATATCTTTCCAATAAGCTTGTGGTTCGAATACGTGGAAAAAGGATAATTTTGAAAGTAAATACAGAGACAAGCAACTTCAAGGTCAACAGACAAGTGGTTGGACAAGTTCGTGAGAGGAGATGTAACAGTGTAGCAGTTTCTGACAACAAATGCAACCAATTTGGGCAGATGAGTGGAGCTCCGTGCCTCGCCTCGAGCGCAGTAATGGAGAACGGGTTCCTGTGTGCGCCGGACTCTGCGTAGGTTGGCCGCTCTTATCGGCCATGCCTCGGGGCGGTTTACAGCCTCCCTCCTGATGGACCATAAAGTCTGCACCGCGTGCCTCCAGACCTCGTCCGCACTGCCGGCCCACGCACGTTTTATGGACGCGTAATTTCAACTGCAGGGTGTGTTGCCCGCTCTATCGCTGCGATATACTATTCACTATACAAAATGTTCTAGAAATAAAACGACGAAATCATGTCAGTTTGGTGCCAGAGAAATCGAACATGACGTTCAAATCTAGATATTAGCTTCATATTCTGAACTGCCGCCTTTACCTGTAGTTACGCTTCTTCGCTAAATATCTGGTCCCAAGTATAAGCAGTATCCAGCAGTCTCTTAAAGTGCCAAGACACAAAGGAATTAAAGACATTAGTTGCTAGTGGGCACTGATTTATGTCACTGTGGCAAGCTGAAAATTTGAGTGTTCTCCAGCTTACTAGGCAGACGTGCTGACCACAATGCAATTTGGACAAATTGGTCAACACAACTACACGAATTACCGTGGCTTGCCTCCTGTCTGACCCAAATTTTCAACTTTCTGACATGTCCGAAAGAACAGATACTATTTTGATCATGTAGCCACTATGAATCAAGACACAAAGAAGTTACAAGCATTATCTCTAGTGGCACTTATTTACATCAATACCTGCCGGATCAGGATTCGAACCCGGCTCTCCTGCACACACATACCGTACATAGTTAAGGCGGTGACGGTCAATTATCCGTTCACTGCAAATGCACACCAGTCTCGATCTCTTACGGGAATCGGCGAGGTGCCGCAAGCAATGAGGCTACTGAGCAGGGGCACCCCATCTGTAATGTGTTATGTAAGCTGAGGCTTTGGGAGTGATGGGAGGCATGTCAGGGTAGTCCGTGCGGCTGTAGTGACAACTGTGTCCAGATGGCTTAGCGGTAGCCGGCACGGTGGCTCAGCGTGTTCGGTCAGAGGATTAGCAGCCCTCTGTAATGAAAAAAAACTGAGTTAATCAATCAACAACGAACTTAAACAGATGTCTTACGACGTCCGCCTCGAGCAGATACAGCGAACAAAAGCGAACAAAATGAGATTTAAAAAAAAAAAAAAAAAAAAAGCGGTCGGCGCCTCTGCCTAGTAAGCAGGAGTCCTGAGTTCGAATCCCCGCCTGACAATAATTTTCAACTTTTTCCATTGATATAAATCAATATCCACCAGCATCTAATGTCATTAATTCCTTTGTGTCTTGATCCATGGAGCTTGCAGGATCAGTGTGGTGTCTGTTCTTTCGGACATGCCTGAAGGAGCAGACACCGCATATATACTCACAAGATGGTATTGTTATATGGTCGAGGACATGCTCTGCATTTGTTCACACCTATTACTGTGGCTGTCCATAAGAAAGTTACAATAATGTGGTCATATGACGCTTTTTGGGGTGTCTTCACGACAATTGTGAGTAAACACACTGGACAAAACCGTCCCTGAAATGCTGCGTCCAACACTGAGGTACGTCACAGCCAGCTAGAGCCATTCATTGACAATTAGATCAAATAGAGCTATCAAATTTTGGGGATATAGATTACCACGTTCCACCCGCTTTTCGAAATACAAGCAAGACTAAGATCGGGTGGTCTAACGGGTCAATCAAGATGCGATGGGTTGCCTGCGTTTTCGTGAAACCAAGGACGAGTCCGTGCAGCTCGGTGGTCATGACCAACATTTGGTCACCGAAAATGGCGAAACAAACACCCTAGTCCATGTAAAAAGGAAAGGCCCCAAACATCGCAGAGCTCATTCGGCCTTACATCAGTACAAATGAGGCAGAACCTTAGATAGACTTTAACCAGCTTCTGTCCCGTTCCTGTGTTGTTTGTAACAAGGAAGACGTGCAACTTCATATCCTGCTGCTGCTGTGAGCATTGGTCTAGTGCAAAGTACCTAACTCCAAATGGCCATTGCCTTCCTAAGGTCCGCTCAGAAACTATTTCGACTTTACGCATTTACTGATAACAGCAATTCCTGTTAGGTCTGAAACCAAACGTGATTTACAAGGCGTGACGGTTGTCTCCAGTCGCCATCGGTTAGATTCTTACCTAGACCTAGACTATTGTTCTGATCCTACGTTACATAAACGGCGAGTGGTACACCACTCCTTGTAAACACGTTCGACAGCCCGAACTGATACACCTACAAAAAAATGGGGGACCATAATTCACTATGTTGTCACGCGTACGTCCAAACGTAATAGCTCCTTTCTTTCAGTCTTTCACGTATCCACGTCGAAAAACGTACTGTACTGATCCCATAAACCGTCTGCCACATACACACCACGTAACTACCGTTATGTACGTCAGCTGCGGAGGGTTGCGTAACAACCTGGTATTGGTTCTTCATCGCCAAGAGAGCTCCGATACACGGTCCTTTTACAGGGAAAATCTGTAAGCTGCAATCAAAAAGTTTCCGTTCGAAGGCCGTGTAATCCAGAATCGATATCCCAATCAGGCAAAATCGCCGCGAGCGTTGAGGCAGTCAAACAACCGATGCAACAGGCTGTAGATACTCAGTTGGCGAAACACCGTGTCCTACCGCATGAAGAGGTCCCTAGCTGACTGAGTGCTGCACATCCTCGTCCGACAGAAATCGTCGGCCCTTCATGCCATTTTTTAAGGGACCGAAGGCCTGGTAATCACATGAGGAAAGATCAGGACAATGGGGTGTGTGGCGCAATAATTGCGTAACGAAATTTGCGATGCGGTGACGCAGCGCGGAACTTTGCTCACCATTCTATAACGGTGGTTTCCGACAGACATGCTGCCTCACACACATTCTCCATTGTCTGGTGCATGTCTACTGGTTTTTATCCGAGAAAAGAATAACAGCACGTTGGTCATGTATGGACGCATTTAGTAATATCTGGTAAACTATCTGGAAAGATGGAGTTAAAAAAGGGACAAAGAACCATGACTGGATGACAACTTAGGAATAATACGTGACCCAGCCACTCTGTGACACATTAAGATCTCACACCCAGTATTTTAGGAAGAATTCCGAACACCACACAAAATTTTAAGATACGAACAACACTCGCCTCGTTATCAGTTGAAATAGAGGGGAGAGCATAAGCAGCTTTCACTCGGTTAATACTCGGCAGAAATCAAACCTCCATTTGGATCGGACTTCCTTAACTCTTGTGCAAAAAGGTGTGCAGTGTACTGCTGCATCCATTTTCAATAAGCTGCCACTCGAATTCAAAAATCTTAGCAGTAATCCACGCGCTTTCAATTCGAAACTGAAGAAATGGCTCATGGGTCACTCCTATTCTGTCGAGGAGTTCCTTGAAAAATTAAGATGATTCTCATTGTATTGTTGATAGCGTTTGCTTAAACTTATGGACTGATTTTCTTTCAGGTTCATGAACATTTATTTTTATCTGTTATTACTTTTTATGTTGTAAGTTCATGTACTGACACGTTCCATGACCTTGGAGATTTGCTCCTCAATTTGGTCCTACGGAACTTGACATTTAAATAAAATAAAATAAAAATAAAATCCTGTGAAAGACCCAGTTCAACCCTCAGGTCGTCGTATAAAACACACTCAGTTAAAGATGTCGTACTCACAGCTGTGTCCCGCATCTCTGACATACTGAGGGCTCCTCCCGACATAAGAGGAAGCCGTGTGTCAATGGGCAATGTCCCACTGTAAGCCTAGTAAGGGCCACTTCTTCACACCGTCGCGAGTGGAAGGTGGAGATCCATGGTCGCACAGAAGGCTTGATGGAACGTAGTTTGCTGTTCCTCACTTCCAGCCACTGGGACTCCCACCAACATGTGGCCTTTCTGGTCACAAATGAAGTGACAGCCCGCAGAGGGACTGAAAAGCAGGCAGGAGGAGGAAGGGCGCAAACCTCCTTAGCAGCAGCGTCAGCGAGTTCATTTCCCTGGATACCTGTGTGCCCTGGAACCCAGCAAAAAATGATTTCCTTCTTTTGCCTGTGCAGAAGGAGAATACCATCCTGTACTTGTTGAACCATCCGATCTGCTGGGTACATCTGTCCAACAGCGAGAAGGGCACTTTGAGAATGAGAGCAGTTGATAAATTTTTTGTCACAACGCCTTCTCATCCGCTCCATTGCCCTCAGGATAGCAAGCAGTTCCGCGTAATAAACTGAGAACTGCCCTGAGAGCCCTATCGTGAGGACAATGGCGGGGAACACGACAGAACAACCAAAAACATCTTCCTACTTAGAAACAACCATGTAGACGGGAATAAAATCTGAGTGGCTACGTAAAATTTCATTAAATTTAATTTTAAAAACATAGTCTGGGGTACAATGCTTCTTGTAAGCAGTCAGTTCCAAAGCAGTTGCCCTAATGCGCCCCTGGCTTTGAACCTTAATCCCCCCTACCTGTAATAATTCAAGGCTCTCCCTTGCGGAGATCCCAAATGGCCGTGTTGCTTGTGGCCGATGATCGAACAGCCGTTCCAGTGGCGGCTGAACAACGTAGCTGGATTCTGGCGATGTAAGAACGGTCGATCGGCCGCCGTTGACAGTCTAATACCCTCGTGGTGAACTGCATCCAACATTTTAAGGTATGAAGGCCTTGCTGACCCATAAATCTGGCATCTGTATTCAAGCCGGGGTCGACAAAAGCCTTAAAAAGTTGTAGAAGACGCGCTCTGTCGGCTTCTCAACACCTATGACTGACACATTTCAGGGTGTTTAAGGCTTTGAGACATCTGAGTTTCAGTTCTTTAAGGTTCACCTGAGCCGTGGCGAGCTGGCGCCAGTCTTATTTTGTTCATGTATCGTTGAGATCGATTGTGGTTGAGGTAAGCTATCTTTGCTTTTCGCGTGTGTTATCTTGCCCCTTGGCAGGCGAAGCGAGTTGGTTGTTAACCTTCGACGGGTAACCCTCGAGATCTGGTGACATTCGCGGGCAGACGAGTGTCAACGGCTGCCGAACGAGCCTGATGACCGTTACACGTCGTGGTGTGAAATTGGTTGGCGTTTTGCCGACGTGGGCAGCTTGGAGATACAACTTCTGTGACTTCGCTGGGAACAAAATTTGAAGGGAAGCGGTGAAGCTGTGAAACCCGCTCCCTCGTATTACGTACCTGATATGGAGTAAGTCGTAGTGATTGTTTGTTCACCGACGCACTCGGAGATTTTAAACTTTATTATTATGGTGTGACTTTCATAGTGGAACCTTTACACAGTGTGGAAGAGTTCAGTTGGCCTAGTTAAATGGTGGTCATTATATGAAATTTTTCTCAGTTTCACAAGTGCTTTGTGTCTCTTGTAATCAAATGATTTTATGTTGGCGTTTTTAAAGCCTGCACTCTATTAATACTGTTGTCCATGTGTAAGTCAAAGGTTCTGCCGAGTGTTTCTGTGTTTCAGAGTTATTGGAAAGTCTTTGTGATTCGGGCAAAAACTTTTGATTGCGCCAGGGCCTTGGCGGAGAGTGAAATGTCATCCGAGGTCTAGGCCTAGCAGTGTTTAAGAACCTGGCCACTACCGGGAGTTGTTCACATATCGCCTTCCAAGATTAGTATTCATCTTCCTTTCCATCAAGGCAGGTTAAGCTGGTAGATATACCTATGTTGTATGTAACCTTTTTATATATGAACTTGTTTTCTTAAATTTTAGGGACTGGATAAACCGTAAACTGCATAGCAGCTGCTGAGTTCCTTGTGCTGCTTTTTCTAGTAGTATTTTTATTTAAAACTTATGAGCACGGGAACATTTAATTTTTAAAGATCAGTGTTTCTGTTGTCTTTTATTTAAGTAGTTCTATCATGTTATATAAATGCACCTTAGCTGGTGTTCAAGTATTATTAAGTCACCCTTTACCTGTAATTGTTTCCATTACATTTATTTTGCGGGAAGTCCTATATGGGAGTTTGGAGTTCACAAAGTCGTTAGTAACCCTGTTTTCTTATTTTGGGATTGTTTGTTAGAGTACTGAGTACGTTGAGTTTCTAACTGTATTTGCTAATCTTTATCTAGTGGCTCGTCCACAATTTGTAATTCTCAATTTTTTTAAAAGGATTAACGTCAATAAACTGTCTTAGTTATAAATTGTGACTACCAATTATGATTCCATCCTGCTTCCTCTTTTATGGTATTTAAGATACGGTGTGTAAGTATGGTACAAGTATGTAAGTATGGCCGAAGGGAGGAGGGGGGGGGTTGCTTCTCCTATCCTCTACTATGGTTGGTAGTCTTGGCTTGGTAAAAGCAACAGCTCTCATGAATGAGCAAGTGGAGTTTTATGAGAGAACTATTTTCGAGGTTTTCGAAAGTATCATTTGAATGTAAGGATGATACTTTTCCCTTCATGTAATTTTGATTTTAATTATTGAAAGAAATATCATATATATATATATATATATATATATATATATATATATATATATATATATATACATATATACTCCTGGAAATTGAAATAAGAACACCGTGAATTCATTCTCCCAGGAAGGGGAAACTTTATTGACACATTCCTGGGGTCAGATACATCACATGATCACACTGACAGAACCACAGGCACATAGACACAGGCAACAGAGCATGCACAATGTCGGCACTAGTACAGTGTATATCCACCTTTCGCAGCAATGCAGGCTGCTATTCTCCCATGGAGACGATCGTAGAGATGCTGGATGTAGTCCTGTGGAACGGCTTGCCATGCCATTTCCACCTGGCGCCTCAGTTGGACCAGCGTTCGTGCTGGACGTGCAGACCGAGTGAGACGATGCTTCATCCAGTCCCAAACATGCTCAATAGGGGACAGATCCGGAGATCTTGCTGGCCAGGGTAGTTGACTTACACCTTCTAGAGCACGTTGGGTGGCACGGCATACATGCGGACGTGCACTGTCCTGTTGGAACAGCAAGTTCCCTTGCCGGTCTAGGAATGGTAAAACGATGGGTTCGATGACGGTTTGGATGTACCGTGCACTATTCAGTGTCCCCTCGACGATCACCAGTGGTGTACGGCCAGTGTAGGAGATCGCTCCCCACACCATTATGCCGGGTGTTGGCCCTGTGTGCCTCGGTCGTATGCAGTCCTGATTGAGGCGCTCACCTGCACGGTGCCAAACACGCATACGACCATCATTGGCACCAAGGCAGAAGCGACTCTCATCGCTGAAGACGACACGTCTCCATTCGTCCCTCCATTCACGCCTGTCGCGACACCACTGGAGGCGGGCTGCACGATGTTGGGGCGTGAGCGGAAGACGGCCTAACGGTGTGCGGGACCGTAGCCCAGCTTCATGGAGACGGTTGCGAATGGTCCTCGCCGATACCCCAGGAGCAACAGTGTCCCTAATTTGCTGGGAAGTGGCGGTGCGGTCCCCTACGGCACTGCGTAGGATCCTACGGTCTTGGCGTGCATCCGTGCGTCGCTGCGGTCCGGTCCCAGGTCGACGGGCACGTGCACCTTCCGCCGACCACTGGCGACAACATCGATGTACTGTGGAGACCTCACGCCCCACGTGTTGAGCAATTCGGCGGTACGTCCACCCGGCCTCCCGCATGCCCACTATACGCCCTCGCTCAAAGTCCGTCAACTGCACATACGGTTCACGTCCACGCTGTCGCGGCATGCTACCAGTGTTAAAGACTGCGATGGAGCTCCGTATGCCACGGCAAACTGGCTGACACTGACGGTGGCGGTGCACAAATGCTGCGCAGCTAGCGCCATTCGACGGCCAACACCGCGGTTCCTGGTGTGTCCGCTGTGCCGTGCGTGTGATCATTGCTTGTACAGCCCTCTCGCAGTGTCCGGAGCAAGTATGGTGGGTCTGACACACCGGTGTCAATGTGTTCTTTTTTCCATTTCCAGGAGTGTAGAAATAGGATATAAATAAGTACAAAGTAAATAGAATACAGACAGGAAATTGTTTCCTTCTCCCATAGTATATTACGAATGAAGATAAGGTAACTTACTAACGTTCTTTTATAAGTTTGACGTTGAAAAGTTTTTTTTCACATACTTTATGTTTATTTATAAAACAGTGTTTTATAAAATGAACATGGTTTCTTTAAATTGCAGACTTAACAGAAATTGTATTTATACTTCATTTTTTAAGCCTAGTCGTCTACCATTGGTCACCACAGGAGGCGTTGCTTATGCTCATGTGCTCATAGCTTGCTATATAAACCCAGGCATAAGGTACATTCTTTACAGTCTCCTGCCACACCTTGGTAGACGTGACACCACCAGCAGTCGACCAACGGGTAAAACATTATGTCTATGTAATCCACTCTTATAAGATGGTTGTCATTAGTTTTGTCTAAGATATGTATTGTAATTTCACAGTACGTTTGCCCTGAAGATGGCCCCTGTGATGGGCTGAAGTTGGTCGGCTTTAAATTAATGAAAAACGCGATTGAGACTGTTTCCTTAATACTAAGTTAATTTTAAATAAATCGCTGTTACTCCACAACCATGTTGTCCAAACATGTAAGTAATCTACCAAGTCAGATAGTTGGAGAATTAAAAACGTTTAGAAAAATAAGAACCACGATTATGAAATTAAATACCAACTTAAAGTTTAGTAAAAAGTGTTTACAACAAAATGTTATACCAAGCTACGCTAAGAGTATTTTTAATAATTATTTTGTTACAGACTATGTACAAAGGAAAAGTAGCAGCGTTGTCATAAAAAATGAAATTAGGATGGCCTTTAAACTGAAAGACCACTAGAGTGTTAGAATGTGTAAGTTGCACCTAGAAATAGGTAACTGTTTAACGCCTTTGATATTCGCGACCATTCTCAACACTTTTTAGCACAAGATAGATCAGAGTAGGAAAAACATTGTAGAGATACATGAAAAGAAAATACAGTCACTTATAAAAGAACAAATTAATCAGAAATTTGAATCAATAGAACAATGTTATAAATTTTACCCTCATTTCGCTAATTTGACCAAAACTGAATTTTCTTCAGCATAAATGAATCTTCTTAACAAAGGTTTGAAATATAATATTCCCCCATCGCTGAATGAAAACAATAGATATCGAGTTATTGCAGATGTGAAGAAAAAGGTAAATTAGATAAACATGACCCATACCAAATTACATTAAAAACAAAAGAGCGTTTATAAAAAGAAATAGACAAAGATTCTAATGAATAAAACGCGAAATAGGAATTCTTGAAGCTATTAACAATAAATTAGTAAAAATAAATCGATTATCACAAAAGCAGACAAGGGCAACACTCTGACAGTTATACCGAAAATGGCTATACATCTAAAATAACGGAATTTTGTCAGGAAAATGACATCAACGTAATTAATAATGACCCACTATTGAAATTTCAAAATAAAAAGCGTAAAATGGTAGATGATAACGAATATTTATTTTCTCCTAAAGCTAAGGTTTGTCTTAAAGTAATGAACGCACAATTACCTAGGCTTTGAGCCCAAATTAAGTTACACAAACAAGGTTGGCCTATACGCCCTATAGCCAACAATATAGGATACTAAAATTAGGGCAGTTACACGAGAGTTCGAGGGTCGACAGAACTCATCTAGCAGTGTCCATCCACCACTCTGGAGTCTGAAGATGACCTTTTCACAGAGTCGAAACCGGTCGCTAACCTCAATAAATTTTTTTTTAACAAGATTGCGATCAATACTGTTTCAGATTTTAGTTTTAACTACTTTTAAGATCGCTGGCTATGTTTTCAAAAATCTTCGTGAAGGATAACCTTAATAAAGAAACTGAATATGATCTTAAAACATATATATGAAGAAAACTTTTGTTAAAAACAGTTATGAAGTAGCAACAACTATACATAATGTTGTTATACAAAATGCTAGATTTGTTACATTAGATATTAAAAACTTATACACCAACATCCCGGTGACAGAAACAATTGAAATAATTAGAGTAAATTTGTTGATCCACAACATGCTTAACCATAGCGAAATAGCCAAACTAATTGACCTCCTTGAGGTTACATTAGGTTTCAATTACTTTTCCTTTAAAAATAAAATATATCAACAAAAGTATAGCCTAGCTATGGGCAACTTGTTAGCAGGAACCTTAGCTGACATCTTTGTCAATAATAAGGAAGTCAGGTTTTTTAGATACCACCCACACATGTACAAAAAAAATTATATACTACAAATGATACGTCGATGATATTTTAATATTATTTGTTGATACGATGGATGATGGTTCAAATGGCTCTGAGCACTATGGGACTTAACTTCTGAGGTCATCAGTCCCCTAGAACTTAGAACTACTTAAACCTAACTAACCTAAGGACATCACACACATCCATGCCCGAGGCAGGATTCGAACCTGCGACTGTAGCGATCGCGCGGGTCCTGGCTGTAGCGCCTAGAACCGCTCGGCCACCGACACCGGCCGATGGATGAAATAAATAATCTGACAGACATGCTGAATGACATGCACGTGAAACTTAGTTTTACAGTCGAACATGAGCAACAAAAGACTATAAATTATTTGGACCTTACCATCTCCAGTGTTAAAGGACAACATATGTTTAGTATTTATAGAAAACCTACCACAACATATTCATGTTAGACCATGCCATCCTAACAGATATAAAAGAGCTTTCTTCTTTTGCAAGTTGAATAGATTGAACAGGATACCGCTAGCACCAGATCAAAGACAGAAAGAAATTAATATATTGAAGCAAATAACGATAACTAATGGATATGAATCAAGTATAGTAGAGACACTACTATGTAAAATACAGGCAAGTCAACCTAAGCGATCCACGAGGATTTTTTCGAAAATGCAGTATGTGGGTAACATATCTGATGAAGTGATTAGACTTTTTAGAAACTCAGACATCGCAATAGTCTTCTCCTCAAACACCCTCAGCAATAGTTTAAGACAAAGTATAGAAGATTCTGAAAGTAGGATACTCACCAAAGCGGGAGTCTACAAACTGACATGTAAGGGTTGCAAGAAACTTTATATCGGGCAGACAGGCAGAAACTTCCAGACAAGGTTTAAAGAACATACTTTAGGATCATAGCGCAGTAAATCAGTTTTTGGACAGCACCTAGATACAGAAAAACACGCTGAAATAAATATTGATGAAGATTTAAAGATACTACATGTAGTCCAAAAAGGGCAGATGATGGATATTTTAGCAAATTTGGAGATCTTCATACGTCATAATCAGGAACCAACAGCTCTACCGAACGAGCAAGTGGAGTCTTACGACAGAACATTTTGCGAGCTTTTCGAAAGTATTACTATTTGCATATAAGGATGATAGCTTTCCCTTCTTGTATTTTTGATTTTAATTATTGAAAAAAATACAGTATATCATCCCATATATACGACAATTACCAGTATGTATTCCATTGTAACTGAAGTCCTAAAATTTTCTAGTTACATGACATCTAACTATGATCTTAAAGTAAATGTCTTAAGTTTTACATAGTTTTATCATAATCCTAAGTGGCAAGTAGCACGACAGTGCCCTAATGATGATATCCGTACCATAAACCAGTTATGGACATAGCTGACACTTCTTTCAGCATAATATATAGTTTGACAACTACATAACTACTTAGAAAATATTTTCTTTTATGCAACTAACAGCAATACGACAACCGACATCCGTTAAAATAAATAACAATACATCGTCACTCACTAAATATCGTTTATACAATCATATTAAATACAAAGGCAAAATGTTCGTGTTTTTGGGCGGACGCCTCTATACACAGTATAGGATACCAATAACTTCTGCACTATGACGATGGATTTCCGCGAAAGTGTGGTATCGGTCCTATCGTTGCCTAGGCGACAGACAGCAGCGTGACAAAGGGGGCAGCCATATTGCACCGCTGCCATGACAACAGCGTCGTTAGGGCCTGCACTAGGCAACAGATAACATCGTAGCAGAGAGGACAGCCATGTTGGGCCGCTACCATGGCAACGGCATCCATAGTACCTGGACTGGAGGGATCTGTATATAGGATTACAGATAGCCACACTTGTTAAGTTATTAAATAATGGAAATAGGCTATAAATAAGCACAAAGTAAATATAACACAGACAGGACATTTTTTCCTTCTCCCATAGTCTACACTCCTGGAAATGGAAAAAAGAACACATTGACACCGGTGTGTCAGACCCACCATACTTCCTCCGGACACCGCGAGAGGGCTGTACAAGCAATGATCACACGCACGGCACAGCGGACACACCAGGAACCGCGGTGTTGACCGTCGAATGGCGCTAGCTGCGCAGCATTTGTGCACCGCCGCCGTCAGTGTCAGCCAGTTTGCCGTGGCATACGGAGCTCCATCGCAGTCTTTAACACTGGTAGCATGCCGCGACAGCGTGGACGTGAATCGTATGTGCAGTTGACGGACTTTGAGCGAGGGTGTATAGTGGGCATGCGGGAGGCCGGGTGGACGTACCGCCGAATTGCTCAACACGTGGGGCGTGAGGTCTCCACAGTACATCGATGTTGTCGCCAGTGGTCGGCGGAAGGTGCACGTGCCCGTCGACCTGGGACCGGACCGCAGCGACGCACGGATGCACGCCAAGACCGTAGGATCCTACGCAGTGCCGTAGGGGACCGCACCGCCACTTCCCAGCAAATTAGGGACACTGTTGCTCCTGGGGTATCGGCGAGGACCATTCGCAACCGTCTCCATGAAGCTGGGCTACGGTCCCGCACACCGTTAGGCCGTCTTCCGCTCACGCCCCAACATCGTGCAGCCCGCCTCCAGTGGTGTCGCGACAGGCGTGAATGGAGGGACGAATGGAGACGTGTCGTCTTCAGCGATGAGAGTCGCTTCTGCCTTGGTGCCAATGATGGTCGTATGCGTGTTTGGCACCGTGCAGGTGAGCGCCACAATCAGGACTGCATACGACCGAGGCACACAGGGCCAACACCCGGCATAATGGTGTGGGGAGCGATCTCCTACACTGGCCGTACACCACTGGTGATCGTCGAGGGGACACTGAATAGTGCACGGTACATCCAAACCGTCATCGAACCCATCGTTCTACCATTCCTAGACCGGCAAGGGAACTTGCTGTTCCAACAGGACAATGCACGTCCGCATGTATGCCGTGCCACCCAACGTGCTCTAGAAGGTGTAAGTCAACTACCCTGGCCAGCAAGATCTCCGGATCTGTCCCCCATTGAGCATGTTTGGGACTGGGTGAAGCGTCGTCTCACGCGGTCTGCACGTCCAGCACGAACGCTGGTCCAACTGAGGCGCCAGGTGGAAATGGCATGGCAAGCCGTTCCACAGGACTACATCCAGCATCTCTACGATCGTCTCCATGGGAGAATAGCAGCCTGCATTGCTGCGAAAGGTGGATATACACTGTACTAGTGCCGACATTGTGCATGCTCTGTTGCCTGTGTCTATGTGCCTGTGGTTCTGTCAGTGTGATCATGTGATGTATCTGACCCCAGGAATGTGTCAATAAAGTTTCCCCTTCCTGGGAGAATGAATTCACGGTGTTCTTATTTCAATTTCCAGGAGTGTATTACAAATGAAGATAAGGTAACTTACTAACGTTCTTTTATAAGTTTGACGTTGAAACGTTTTTTTTCACATACATTATGTTTATTTATATAACAGTGTTTTTTTAATGAACATGGTTTCTTTAAACTGCAAACTTAACACAGATTGTATTTATACTTAAATTTTTAAGCCTAGACGTCTACCATTGGTCATCGCTGGAGGAGTTGCTTACGCTCACGTGCTCATAGCTTGCTATATAAACCCAGGCACAAGG
Organism: Schistocerca cancellata; assembly: GCF_023864275.1. Lineage (NCBI taxonomy): Eukaryota > Metazoa > Arthropoda > Insecta > Orthoptera > Acrididae > Schistocerca > Schistocerca cancellata. Next base: position 611,524,446 of record NC_064630.1, on the reverse strand, counting down.
TACATTCTCTACAGTCTCCTGCCGCACCTTGGTAGACGTGACACCATCAGCAGTCGACCAACGGGTAAAACATTATATTACGTAATCCACTCTTATAAGATGGTTGTCATTAGTTTGGCTAAGATACATGTGGTAGTTTCACAATATGTTCACCCTGAAGATGGTCCCTGCGATGGGCTGAAAACGGTCGGCACTAAATAAATAAAAAAAGGCGATTAAGACTTTTCTTAATACTAAGTTAATTTTATATAAATCGCTGTTACTCTACAACCATGTTGTCCAAACATCTTTGGCTTAGTAGGTTGGTAAATTGTCATTATTGTGTTTGGAGACTTCTCTGTGTGTTTCAGGTAGTTACGTAACATGTGTCTCCGAGCTTGCCCCGGCATAACTTATTTACGGAAAGACCAGCTGACGTATGAACTCCGTGTGCGCCGGTTGCCGGTCGACGGGAAAGTGTCTGATTTGGTGCCCAGGCTTCGTGCAGTGGTTGACATTCCCGTCGCCCTACCGACAGACATCGTTAGCGAGGCACGTGACTTGTCGAATATCGAAGCAGCTTTAAGTGATGTAGGCCGGACAATTGAATTTCTGGCGTCTACGCAGCCGACGCATAAACATATTTGTCGGGTGCAGGCGCATTTAGCCCGTTACTGTAATTGTTTATCGGATATCGCTTCAATCTATCTCAATCATGCAATGGGTGCTCTCCGTCATAAGTTGCTTGATGCTGCCGGAGGTTTGCAACCACGTGCCGTGGCACTTGGTTTAAGCGGGGGAGGTGTGAGTACTGATTCTGAGTCTGAATATTTGAGATCACACGCGTTAAGTGTAACGAAGAATATTTCAGTTACTTTTTCCAAGTTATCTAATCCAATTGTGAATGTCTCGAAAGACATATCTGTCTTGCATATCGAAAATTTGAGCCAGGTTCAATCCTTCCTGTGGTTGTTAGTCAATTTCCAGATTCATGCTGATGCGTTGCATGTTCCACAGTCTGTCGTATTACCGTTATTATATCCGATGGCTAAGGGTGTGCTTAGTAGCATGACAGCCAAGGAACTGAAGCAACAGCGTACCTTAGTTCAGCTCCGTCAGCGTATTATTAATAGGAGACTCTCGGCGCGCATGCGTGCCGAATTAGAGCGGCAATCTTATTGAAAGGCCCAAGCGTGTAACGAAACCTTAGCGCAGTATTTTTGAGAGGGTTCGCACGGCCGTAGTGGCTTTGGATATGCGTCTGTCAGATTTTGATTGTATCGAAAATTTGCGGGTACAGGGTCGCGCCAGATTGAACCTTGTACAACGCCCATGTTCCATGGAACAGTGTCGACATTTGGTTGATACTATTCACGCTATTTCTTGGTCGGATGAACAGCGTTCCGCCGCACAAGGGAAAGTAATATGAGGCACCAACATGCAGTAACTCTATTAATGTTGTTGTTGTGGTCTTCAGTCCTGAGACTGGTTTGATGCAGCTCTCCATGCTACTCTATCCTGTGCAAGCCTCTTCATCTCCCAGTACCTACTGCAGCCTACATCCTTCTGAATCTGCTTAGTATATTCATCTCTTGGTCTCCCTCTACGATTTTTACCCTCCACCCTGCCCTCCAGTACTAAATTGGTGATCCCTTGATGGCTCAGAATATGTCCTACCAACCGATCCCTTCTTTTAGTCAAGTTGTGCCACTAACTCCTCTTCTCCCCAATTCTATTCAATACCTCCTCATTAGTTGTGTGATCTACTCTATTAATACCAGTTCTAATTCAGTAGTTCGGCGTTGCTACCGTTGCCATGCAGTCGATCATTTAGTGCGGGATTGTCCGGTACTTAGGAGCCCCCGTTCAAATAGCTGACGCTAGAGGATGGGAAAAGGGGGTGAGTTTAGTAACTGTCCAGTGAATTGTAAAGCCATTCAGGCGACGCATGTTCCGGCGCTCCCTTTCGTCTGTGCTAGGTTAGGACAGGAACTAGTGTGTGCATTGTTGGATTCGGGTAATTCCGTATCCTTAGTTGATTATGACTGGTACACAGAATACAGACATTTGTGCAGGTTTTCGTCTCAACAGTCTCCGGTTCAGAGACGTCGGGTCACCGATGGGCGATAGTTACCTCTAGTAGGGGAAGTGCGGGGGTGGTTGCACGTAGATATTATCTTATGGTTTCATAAATCTTTCATAGCTAAGGCCGGCCGTGGTGGCCGTGCGGTTCTAGGCGCTCCAGTCCGGAGCCGCGCTGCTGCTACGGTCGCAGGTTCAAATCCTGCCTCGGGCATGGGTGTGTGTGATGTCCTTAAGTTAGTCAGGTTTAAGTAGTTCTAAGTTCTGGGGGACTGATGACCACAGCAGTTGAGTCCCATAGTGCTCAGAGCCATTTTAACAATTTTTTTCAAAGCTAAGAATTTGAGCGTCCCTTTGTTGCTCGGGTGTGATTTCATCCAGCATGGCGGTTTGGTACTCGATTATGCCGGGAGTATCTTTTATTTTAGGTTTGCGCCTCACCACCGTCTCTCTCTGTGTCCGTACCAGCGGTCTTGTGCAGGGAATATGAGCTCTGTGTGCAATGTGCAGGTTGACACGGGTTGTCTTACGGCGCATCAAGTGCACGCCCTCAACCACGTCTTGGAGCGCTATTCTCAGGCCTTATCGGATAAGTTAAGGGACACAGATTCTTAAGTATGACATCCAATTAACTGATAGTGTGCTCGTTCGTCAGGCACCTTATAGGCTGCCTCCACCGACGATGAAGATTTTGAGAGCTAAAATCGGTTAGATGCTACATAAGGGGGGTGATTAGACCATCAACTTCGCTCTATGCTTCGCCTGCATTTCTAGTGCCAAAATACCAGCGTAGCGATTTTCGTATGGTAGTTGATTACCGGAGGCTTGACAAAAAGGTAGTGTTGGAGTCGGTTCCCTTGCCCGACATGCACAGTTGCTTTACCTGGTTTTCTGGTGCTAACGTGTTCACCATCTTACATCTCAATCAGGCATATTACCAGATCCCCCTTGCCGAGTCATCCAAGCCCGTGATAGCCTTTTGCACAGATTGGAATTTGAGTTCAACTGGATCCCTTCAAGGTTGGCTACTGGTGCGGCTGTGTTGTCCCGTTTGTTAGATACGGTCTTATTGGACTTGAAATTCGTCTGTGTCTACAGCTGTTTAGATGACGTAGTTATCTACTTTTGAGGAACACCTTGTTCACCTGGAGCAGATTTTCCTAAGATTGCGTTCGGCTGGCCTCACCGTCAAACCATTTAAGATCACCTTGTGTAAACAAAAGATTTCTTTCTTAGGCCATGTGGTATCTGCAAAAGTCATAAGCATCGACCAGGATAGAACAAAGGCCTTACGGGATTTTCCCGCTCCTCAGAATAAGAAAGATTCGCTCGCTTCATTGGCATGGCGAATTTCTTCCGTAAATTCATTGCCAATTTCGCTCATCTTGCAGCCCAGCTTAATGATCTTCGGAAGAAGAACAGCGGTTGCGTATAGGGAGAACATCAGCAGCGAGCCTTCGCACAGATAAAGACTGCAATTACTAATCCCCCGTTGTTGGCTGTGTGGGACTTGAATAGTACGTTTTTGGTACAGACCGACGCCTGTCATACCGGGGTAGTGGCAGTTTTACTTCAAGAACATGATGGGGAGAGGCGACCTCTAGCTTATGCCTCATGGCGACTGACGGCTCCTGAATCCAACTATTCTGTATATGAATTAGAAGCACTGGCCGCTGTTTTTGCCTTGGAAAAGTTTTGTTTCTTTTTGGAGTATAAAGAATTTGTATTAGAGACGGACAACCAAGCATTAAGTTGGGTCTTGGCTAGGACGAGGAAGACTGGCCGAATTGCACACTGGGCAGTCCGTGTATCTGCCTTTCATTTTCAAGTCAGAGATATTAAGGACACGGATAATGAATGCAATTGCCGATGCTCTGAGTCGTACCTGACTGCCAGGACGATCAGGAGCAGGGCGAACAAGACATTAGTGTTGGGGCGATTTTGTCCGACCTTCCTAACCTGTTTGGTGGGCGTAAGGAGAAGCAGGCGCAGGACCCGTGTTGTGTTCCTATTCGAGAAAGAGTCATGGCTGGGGTTTTCGGTTCCAGATTATTGCCTCCAACAAGGGGTACTGTGTAAGCAGGGTAGTGGCGATCGACAGTGGAGGATGTGTTTGCCAATTGAGATAGTACCGATGGTCTTCCGGTATGATCACGATTCTGTTCTTGGCGGCCACTTGGGCCTGTATAAGACCTTTGCCAGGATCCGCGAACATATTGTGTGTCCCTCTCTTTATCGCGACATAAGTCGCCTGGTTGGGCAGTGTGATCTCTGCAAAAAGGCGGAGCCTGATTCCGGTGTGTCTCGTGGGCTTCTACGAGGTGTATTCAAGTTCTAAGGCCTCCGATTTTTTTTCTAATTAACTACTCACCCGAAATCGATGAAACTGGCGATACTTCTCGACGTAATCGCCCTGCAGACGTACACATTTTTCACAACGCTGACGCCATGATTCCATGGCAGCGGCGAAGGCTGCTTTAGGAGTCTGTTTTGACCACTGGAAAATCGCTGAGGCAATAGCAGCACGGCTGTGAATGTACGGCCACGGAGAGTGTCTTTCATAGTTGGAAAGCCGGCCGCAGTGGTCTAGCGGTTCTGGCGCTGCAGTCCGGAACCGCGGGACTGCTACGGTCGCAGGTTCGAATCCTGCCACGGGCATGGGCGTGTGTGATGTCCTTAGGTTAGTTCGGTTTAAGTAGTTCTAAGTCCTAGGGGACTTATGACCTAAGATGTTGAGTCCCATAGTGCTCAGAGCCATTTGAACCATAGTTGGAAAAAGCCAAAAGTCACTAGGAGCCAGGTCAGGTGAGTTGGGAGCATGAGGAATCACTTCAAAGTTGTTATCACGAAGAAACTGTTGCGTAACGTTAGCTCGATGTGCGGGTGCGTTGTCTTGGTGAAACAGCACACGCACAGCCCTTCCCGGACGTTTTTGTCGCAGTGCAGAAAGGAAATTGTTCTTCAAAACATTTTCGTAGGATGCACCTGTTACCGTAGTGCCCTTTGGAACGCGATGGGTAAGGATTACGCCCTCACTGTCCCAGAACATGGACACCATCATTTTTTCAGCACTGACGGTTACCCGAAATTTTTTTGGTGGCGGTGAATCTGTGTGCTTCCATTGAGCTGACTGGCGCTTTGTTTCTGGATTGAAAAATGGCATCCACGTCTCATCCATTGTCACAACCGACGAAAAGAAAGTCCTGTTCATGCTGTCGTTGCGCATCAACATTGCTTGGCAACATGCCACACGGGCAGCCATGTGGTCGTCCGTCAGCATTCGTGGCACCCACCTGGATGACACTTTTCGCATTTTCAGGTCGTCATGCAGGATTGTGTGCACAGAACCCACAGAAATGCCAACTCTGGAGGCGATCTGTTCAACAGTCATTCGGCGATCCCCCAAAACAATTCTCTCCACCTTCTCGATCATGTCGTCAGACCTGCTTGTGCGAGCCTGAGGTTGTTTCGGTTTGTTGTCACACAATGTTCTGCCTTCATTAAACTGTCGCACCCATGAATGCACTTTCGACACATCCATAACTCCATCACCACATGTTTCCTTCAACTGTCGATGAATTTCAATTGGTTTCACACCACGCAGATTCAGAAAACGAATGATTGCACGCTGTTCAAGTAAAGAAAACGTCGCCATTTTAAGTATTTAAAACAGTTCTCATTCTCGCCGCTGGCGGTAAAATTCCATCTGCCGTACGGTGCTGCCATCTCTGGGACGTATTGACAATGAATGCGGCCTCATTTTAAAACAATGCACTTGTTTCTATCTCTTTCCAGTCAGGAGAAAAAAAATCGGAGGCTTTAGAACTTGAATGCACCTCGTACACTCACAGCGGGAGCAGTATCCCCTCAATAAAGTTTCTGTCCACTATATTGGACCCTTGCCCTGGACGAAGAAAGGCAACGGTTGCATCTTGGTTGTTGTGGATGCTTTCTCCCGGTTTATATGGCTGCTTCCTACTCGGGGGTCACTGCAGAAATCACCACCCAGCAACTGTCGAAGGTTATATCCTGGTTTGGACCGTGGAAATCATTGGTAAGCGACAATGCACCCGTCTTTCTGTATCGTGTGCTTAAGGCCTTCTGTTTCAATCAGGGCATTAGACATACTACCACCACGCCTTATTATCCTAAGGCGTCATTTGCCAAAAGAGTCAATCGGAATTTAAAAACAGCCCTAACCATCTACCATGCCCGGTCACCTGGTAGATGGGATATCACCTTGCCCTGGCTCAATCAGGCGTTTAATACGGCCAAACATGTGGCAACTGGGATGACACCTCGTGCGTTGATGTTTGCCTATACCGTTAATTCTCAGTTATCAAACTTGTGGAGTATAAACGACCTTTTACCAACGTCCATGACCCCTCAGAGCCTCCGTGAGAATTGGCAAATGGCCAGACAGAAAATCCGGGCAACCCACTGGCAACAGTAGCTTCGATATAAAGAGAGTCGCAGACAATTTTCGGGAAAGACTGGGTATCTAGTTTTTATCCGTAACTTGGCGGCTCCGTCTAGCGAAGATACTAAAAGAAAATTAAAACCGAGATACAGGGGCCCTTGTCGTGTCTGTAAAATCTTGAACACGGTTAACTTGGTGGTAAGGGAGATCGCGTCGGGCAAGCTGTTTAGGGTACATCTCAGCCAGGTAAGTTGGGATGAGTAGGGAGGGAGACGAGTGTCAACGGCTGCCGAACGAGCCTGATGACCGTTACACGTTGTAGTGTGAAATTGGTTGGCGTTTTGCCGACGTGGGCAGCTTGGAGATACAACTTCTGTGACACCGCTGGGAACAAAATTTGAAGGGAAGCGGTGAAGCTGTGGAACCCGCTCCCTCGTATTGTGTACCTGATATGGAGTAAGTCGCCGTAATTGTTTGTCCACCGATGCAGTCGGAGATTTTAAACTTTGTTATTATGGTGAGACTTTCATAGTCGAACCTTTACACAGTGTGGAAGAGTTCAATTGGCCTAGTTAAATGGTAGCCATTATATGAAAATTGTTTCGGTTTTACAAGTGCTTTGTGTCTCTCGCAATCAAATGATTTTATGTTGGCATTTTTAAAGCCTGCACTCTATTAATACAGTTGTCTATGTGTGAGTCAAAGGTACTGCCGAGCGTTTCTATGTTTCAGAGTTATTGGGAAGTCTTCGTGATTCGGGCAAAAACTTTTGATTGCGCCAGGGCCTTGGCGGAGAGTGAAATGACATCCTAGGTCTCGGCCTGGCAGTGTTAAAGAACCTGTCCACTACCGGGAGTTGTTCACATATCGCCTTCCAAAGATTAGTATTCATCTTCTTTTCCATCAAGGCGAGTTAATCTGGTAGATATACAGGGTGAGTCACCTAACGTTACCGCTGGATATATTTCGTAAACCACATCAAATACTGACGAACCGATTCCACAGACCGAACGTGAGTAGAGGGGCTAGTGTAATTGTTTAATTCAAACCATACAAAAATGCACGGAAGTATGTTTTTTAACACGGACCAACGTTTTTTAAATGGAACCACGTTAGTTTTGTTAGCACATCTGAACATATAAACAAATACGTAATCAGTGCCGTTTGTTGCATTGTAAAATGTTAATTACATCCGGAGATATTGTAACCTACAGTTGACGCTTGAAACATTGTCCTCACCTCATTGCAGGGGCCCAAACAGCTGCAACATACATCGCGTTTCTACAGAATGATCTGCCAACGTTGCTCGAAAATGTCCCACTGGAAACGCGTCGACGTATGTGGTACCAGCATGATGGTGCACCTGCACATTTTGAAATTAACACTAGGCTGACCCTTGACAGGATGTTCGACGGGCGTTTCATAGGACGTGGAGGACGCATAAATTGGCCAGCCCGTTCTCCTGATCTTACACCTCTGGACTTCTTTCTGTGGGGTACGTTAAAGGAGAGTGTGTACCGTGTTGTGCCTACAACCCCAAGGGATATGAAACAACGTATTGTGGCAGCCTGCGGCGACGTTACACCAGATGTACTGCGGCGTGTACGACATTCATTACGCCAGAGATTGCAGTTGTGTGCAGCAAATGATGGCCACCACATTGAACATCTATTGGCCTGACATGTCGGGACACACTCTATTCCACTCCGTAATTGAAAACGGAAACCACGTGTGTACGTGTACCTCACCCCTCATGGTAATGTACATGTGCGTCAGTGAAAAAGACCAATAAAAAGGTGTTAGCATGTGGACGTAATGTGCTGTTCCAGTCTCTTCTGTGCCTAAGGACCATCACCGCTCCCTTTGGATCCCTACGTAATTCGGTGCTCTCCCATACACACGATCGAACAGCGGAGCAGTGGTACTCAAATGTCCACATTAGGTTACAATATCTCCGGGTGTAATTAACATTTTACAATGCAACAAACGGCACTGATTACGTATTTATTTGTATGTTCAGATATGCTAACAAAACTAACGGGGTTCCATTTAAAAAAACCTAGGTTTGTGTTAAAAAACATACTTCCGTGCATTTTTTTATGGTTTGCAGTAACCAATTACACTAGCCCCTCTCCTCACGTTCGGTCTGTGGAATCGATTCGTCAGTATTTGATGTGGTTTACGAAATATATCCAGCGGTAATATTAGGTGATTCACCCTTTATACACTCCTGGAAATGGAAAAAATAACACATTGACACCGGTGTGTCAGACCCACCATACTTGCTCCGTACACTGCGAGAGGGCTGTACAAGCAATGATCACACGCACGGCACAGCGGACACATCAGGAACCGCGGCGTTGGCCGTCGAATGGCGCTAGCTGCGCAGCATTTGTGCACCGCCGCCGTCAGTGTCAGCCAGTTTGCCGTGGCATACGGAGCTCCATCGCAGTCTTTAACACTGGTAGCATGCCGCGACAGCGTGGACGTGAACCGTATGTGCAGTTGACGGACTTTGAGCGAGGGCGTATAGTGGGCATGCGAGAGGCCGGGTGGACGTACCGCCGAATTGCTCAACACGTGGGGCGTGAGGTCTCCACAGTACATCGATGTTGTCGCCAGTGGTCGGCGGAAGGTCCACGTGCCCGTCGACCTGGGACCGGACCGCAGCGACGCACGGATGCACGCCAAGACCGTAGGATCCTACGCAGTGCCGTAGGGGACCGCACCGCCACTTCCCAGCAAATTAGGGACACTGTTGCTCCTGGGGTATCGGCGAGGACCATTCGCAACCGTCTCCATGAAGCTGGGCTACGGTCCCGCACACCGTTAGGCCGTCTTCCGCTCACGCCCCAACATCGTGCAGCCCGCCTCCAGTGGTGTCGCGACAGGCGTGAATGGAGGGACGAATGGAGACGTGTCGTCTTCAGCGATGAGAGTCGCTTCTGCCTTGGTGCCAATGATGGTCGTATGCGTGTTTGGCGCCGTGCAGGTGAGCGCCACAATCAGGACTGCATACGACCGAGGCACACAGGGCCAACACCCGGCATCATGGTGTGGGGAGCGATCTCCTACACTGGCCGTACACCACTGGTGATCGTCGAGGGGACACTGAATAGTGCACGGTACATCCAAACCGTCATCGAACCCATCGTTCTACCATTCCTAGACCGGCAAGGGAACTTGCTGTTCCAACAGGACAATGCACGTCCGCATGTATCCCGTGCCACCCAACGTGCTCTAGAAGGTGTAAGTCATCTACCCTGGCCAGCAAGATCTCCGGATCTGTTCCCCATTGAGCATGTTTGGGACTGGATGAAGCGTCGTCTCACGCGGTCTGCACGTCCAGCACGAACGCTGGTCCAACTGAGGCGCCAGGTGGAAATGGCATGGCAAGCCGTTCCACAGGACTACATCCAGCATCTCTACGATCGTCTCCATGGGAGAATAGCAGCCTGCATTGCTGCGAAAGGTGGATATACACTGTACTAGTGCCGACATTGTGCATGCTCTGTTGCCTGTGTCTATGTGCCTGTGGTACTGTCAGTGTGATCATGTGATGTATCTGACCCCAGGATTGTGTCAATAAAGTTTCCCCTTCCTGGGACAATGAATTCACGGTGTTCTTATTTCAATTTCCAGGAGTGTATATTGTACGTAACATGTTTATATATGAACTTGTTTTCTTAAATATTAGGGACTGGCAACTGGCTAAACCTTAAACTGCATAGCAGCTGCTGAGTTCCTTGTACAGCTTTTTCTAGTAATATTTTTATTTAACACGTCTGACCATGCGAACATTAACTTTTTTAAAGATCATGGTTTCTGTTGTAGTTTTTTTATTTAAGTGGTTCTATTATGCTATGTAATGGAATCGTAGCTTGGCACTAGTGTTCAAGTACTATTAAGTCACCCTTTACCTGTAATTGTTTTCATTATATCTATTTTGAGGGAAATCCTATATGGGAGTTTGGAGTTCTCACGTTTGTTAGTAACCCTGTTTTCTTATTTTGGAATTGTTTGTTAGAGTACTGAGTGCGTTGGGTCTCTAACTGTATTTCTAAAGCTTTATCTAGTGGCTCGTCCACAATTTGTAATTGTCAATGTTTTTAAAGAGGTAATGTCAATAAATTGTCTTAATTATAAATTGTGGCTACCAACCATGATTCCATCCTGCTTCTTCATTTAAGGTATTTAAGATATGGTGTGTAAGTGTGGTACGATTAAGGAAAACCGTTTCACACCTTTTCCTTAAAAGTGAGAATGGTGTCCTCCCGTTTTCAAATGGGCAAATTAAACAGACAGGGGGAACGATTAAAATCAACACAAGCTGTTATCTCCAATGAGAATTTAAAACCTATGGTGCAAGACTATTCCTCCAACTGCCTGATCGTCAGCTCCAATTTCCGAGTGGCCGTGGCGAGGCTGAAGCATGGACAGAAGATGGAGCAGTCGTCCACAAAGAAGGAACATAGTACTGGACGTCGCACTGTTGTTGTAATACTGTTGTTTGCAATGGCGAAAGACGTGACGCTTAAAACACTCTCTTGAGGGACGCCATTCTCGTGCTTAAAACGTTCAGACAGGGCGTTCCCAACCCTGTATCTAAAGAATCTGTCCGAGAGGAAGGACCGTATGCAGCACGGTAGACTTTAACGGAATTCACACTGATGGAGCTGCGACAAAATATTGTGCCTCCGGTAGTGTCGTAGGCCTTTTCCAAATCGAAAAAAACATCTATGAGGTGTTGCTTACGAAGGAAAGCTTGTCGAATTGCAGCTTTATGCAAGGTCAGATTATCGAGTGTGGAGCGATAGCTCCTGAACCCACACTGGAAGCGACTGAGTACAGACTTGGTTTGAAGAACCCGCACTAGGCGCCGATTGATCACATGCTCCGTTGTCTTTCCTACGCAGCTTGTCAGGCTAATGCTGCGATAACTGCCAGTGTCTGTCCGATCCTTCCCTGGTTTTAAAATTGGGATTACAATATATTCTTTCCACGAGTTGGGAAAGTCGCCAGTTATCCAAATTTTATTGAAGAGCTGAAGGAGGACTTTCTTCGACCGTCGGTCCAACTGTTGCAACTTGCTGTAGACTATTAGGTCGTTTCCAGGGGTCATATCACAAGCAACTGACAATGTCGAATCCAGCTCCCACATGGAGAAAGGCTGGTTGTATTCATCCATGTTGGTGGAACGAAAATCAAGATCAGCCTTCTCCTAGGCCTCCCGATGACGGAAAGTGGGATCCTGGCTGAAATACAAATAATGCATTTATATGTATCAGCCGTTGTCTGAGCGACATCCCTCGTCGATGTTACAATGGACCCCTGCATTCGTATAGCTGCTATTGGCGGTCGAAAGTTGTGCCTTGAGATCCTCCTGATGGCTTCCCATACTTTACTAGCGGCTGTGGACCTATTTATGGAGTTCAGGAAGTCTTGCCAAGACCTCTGCTTACACTCCCGAACTATTCTCTTTGCCTATGCACAAGCCATTCGAAAGTTTGCAAGATTCACATCTGTAGGGCAGTGATTGAATCTGCACATAGCTGCCCTCCTGTGCCTGATTGCAAAACGACACTCATTGTTCCACCAAGGGACAGGTCGCCTCCTAGGCACTTCCACAGACTTAGGGATGGATGCATCAGCGGCATGGTGAATAACAGCTGTAATGTGATCCACCCAGTCCTGGACCCTATCACATTGCTCGAAAAACAGCTAACTGCCTGTAAAGCATCCAGTTACCCTTCTGGAATAACCATCCCGATGGCTTTCTTCCAGGATCTGCTCCATCAGGCTGATAGATCCAGATAGGAAAATGGTCACTACCATGAAGATCATCGTCCAATGCCCACTGAGCAGTGTCCCCAAGAGCAGGTGAGCAGAAGGAGAGGTCTATGGCTGTAGACGAACCTGTAGCGGTGCTAAAACGTGTGGCTTGGCCCATATTCAGCAGGAGAAAATCTATTGTGCGTAGCATATCCTCAAGTACCCGACCCTTGGGGTATGTGGTGTTAGAACCCCATGGTGGACTGTGTGCATTGAAGTCCTCCAAAAGGAGGAAGGGACAGGGTAGTTCATCAAGAAGATGAGTGATGACCCCACGATCAAAAGGCTCATGGGGTGGTAAGAGCCACTATCAGAACAGCAACCACTCGTAGTGTTGTTGTTAAGGGAATAGGTGAGGCGTGAATAGTGTCCTTTAGGAACACCGCACCCCACCTTTTGCCCTCTCACTAGTAAGGTTGTTGTTTCTATAAAGGTGATAGCCTCCAAGTACTGGAGTGTCAGTCGCTTTAAAATGAGTCTCTTGAAGGCAGAGGCACAAGTGTCTGTCCTATACAAGGAGTCTCAGTTCCTCCAAATGAGTCCTGTATCCATTTATATTCCACTGGAGTATGGGAGCCATTTCATTAATGTGGTCTTGATTTACCCCTGTCTTTGTGCCGGGGTGGTGAGGCACTTGTTGCGTGAGGCGGGGTTTTAGGGTTGACTGGGTCTGGTGATGAGGCATCAAAATCCATGATGTCCTCATCATCAGTCAGAAGTGCCAGAATGACGTCTGATGACGCTCGAGTCAGCTTTTGATCCAAATGTTGGGATTCTTTCCCTGCTCCCTTTCCAAGCAAGGATTAGGGGGAAATGGGCCACTGGTGAGAGCCACTTTTCTTTGAAGAAATTTGGGGTTGATGGACACTCTGCATTTTGGGTGCCTTTGGGCTATGCACTGTGGAAGCATTGCTTGTCTCTTCCATCGTAGCTGTCTGCAGCGCTATGTCTTTCACTTTACTTTGGCTCATACAGATGCAAGCATAGGTGCCAGAGGTGGATAACAAAACACTGGACGTCGTCTTAGTCGAACTGTCGACATTAGTAACAGGTTTCTGCACCAAGGAAGAATAAGAAGTGGCAAAGACAGGAGGTTTCATCGCCTCATAGTCCTTTTTGGCGTCTGTGTAGGAGATCCACTTGGTAACTTTGATTTCCTGAATTTTGCGTTCCTCTGCAAAAACTGGGCAGGTTAGGCTCCAGACTGGGTAGCTCCCAGAGAAGTTAATGCAAACTACTGGAGGTGGACAGACGGTCCAAACATCATGGGCCGCTTTTCCACACTTCCCACAAGTCGCTCCGCCTCTGCAACTCAGCGTTCTATAGCCAGGAAGCTGGCATTTGAAGAAACACCTAGGGCTAGGTACATAGGGCCGAACCATAAGTCAAAGGAAACCTGCCATCATGTGTTCAGGTAGCGTTGCAGAATTGAAGGTCACAATAAAATTGGCAGTCTTCTCAATCTCTCCATTGTTCTTGCGAATCCTTTGTTCCACATCCATAATCCCCTGTGGGGCCCAATCTTGTTTGAGTTCAGCAACACCTGTATCCATAATATCCCAGCAGGTTAACAAACCTTTGCTGGAGTTAAGGGAGTTATGCAATCCGACAATGATGTCATACTCACACAATTTCCGTGACTTCTGAAGGTGTTTCACCTGCTTTGCCTGGTTAATCTCAACAAACAAGGAATGATTGTGCAACTGCTTAACAGACTTAAGGGTGCCAGTAAGCCCTTCTAACCCTTTATGGATACAGAAGAGGGACACTCTTCCAAACGTCCTCTCCTTCCTCTTGATCACTACAGAGACATTGTTATTCATGACTCCTTGAGCCCTGTCACTGACAACTAAATGATTATCAGGACTAGCCTCCCTCATTCTTTTTTTATGGATGGGTGTGAGAAATCCCAGGCGGTACACCCTTCCCACTGCGAGGAGAAGAAGATTTCGAAGGTTCTATCTCAGTCCCACGAGCAGGTAGGGAAATAAAGGTACACTCAGACAGAGCCCTGCATGCCAGAGTAAGCCTTACAAAACTGAGGTGTGGCAGGTTCCTCAGAAGTCGCCCGCTAACGACTGTTCCACCTCAACAGCCATGCATCTCATCAGCACGCAGCACACCTTGAGACTGAGGTTTTTCTTTATAGCGGTTTCTTCCATCCTCATGATCCGGGCAGTCAAGCATACAACGTTCCACCGGCGCGCTGCATGGTGGTCGCTGAAGCATGACCAGAGTTTACGGTGGCAGGGGACTGGAGGCGTGTACCAGTCCCCAGCTCAGGAACCCAGGGGTCGCCAAGCCCGTACTCAGCAAACAAATGCTGAGCCCCTGAGGGGTATTCACGTTTCTTCTATATTCTTATTTTCTTTCATATCTACACATATATAAATTAAAGTCCCCTTCTGTGCTTTCTGTATGTATATTCCGGCTGATCTCAGGAACTAATGTAGGTGTTTTCATACAATTCCGTTAATAAACCGACGCAAAATAATACGCAAAAGCAAGGAGGAGCTATGCGGTATAAACGAAAATTCATAAGCCTGTTTCTACTGAAAGATGTCTGTTCAAATTTTACTATAGTCGCGTAAGTGTGACGCTAGTAATACCACTATGAGGATGCAAATCAGGTTTGCTCTAAATACATACTGGACGGTCGTGAGCTTTTGTTATCCTTGAGATTGGACACAGTGAGTTGATGTTAGTCAAGAATGGCTTTACTGTGACACAGACACCATTATCAACACCCAATGAGGCTTAACGAGGTCCTGTAATAGGACTACGAGAAGCCGCTGTGCATGTTTGCTAGCAGTGGTGGTCGCGATAATGTACAGTAGCCAAAAGACTGGACTCCAGATAGTCACGTGCCACTATTGAGAAGGAAGACCATCGTGTTCGGCGTGGGACTATGGCTCATCAGACTGCATTTCCAGCAGCAATCTGATTGATTAGTTGGTTTTGGGGAGTAAAGGCACCAAACTATCAGTTCCTTTTTCTCTGATTCAAACGGGTATCAAATTAAAAACAGTCCCAGAAGCAGTGAGGGAAAGTAAAAGGCGTAAAACTAACTTCGAATCACACTGAAAGACAAAACGACAGAAGCTAACAGAAAGGGGAAGATGTACACTAAAAACGAAAGAGTAGTGGAAGGCGTTAAAAGAATACAGCAGATGGCCTGGATTGGCTGATGGCAAAAATAAATTAGGATGAGCAAGCCACTCTACAACACACTAAAATCTCAAGCCTCAAGGACAAGGCTAGAGGAACACATAGCGAAAAGACGAACACCAAGGCAAACAAACAGTAAAGAAAGGGTCAGAAAGAGTTAAATTTGAGGGAGGCCTGGGAAAGAAGGCCAGACGCCCAATCTTAGACTGTCATAAAAACCCTCACGCGAATAAAAGGTAAGACTAAATCGGCCGTTGAGGCATTGTCTCCCAATAACGTTGGCAGTGTGGAGAGAAGGTTAAAAGTACGCCGCAGAGCGGCTAAAATTGGGCAGTCCGACAAGAGGTGGACGACAGGGAAGGGGAACCATAGCGAAACAAAGGTGCGTCCTCGCAACAGAGGTGACGATGTGTTAGCCACGTACAGCCGTTGCGGTGCCGGCAAAAAACAACGGTTAGTGGACTGGTTGGTTGAAAAGAGGGTTGAGGTGGGGGGGGGGGGAGGGGGGAAGGAACCAAACTGCTAGGTCATTGGTCCCTTGTTCAGATTAAAACAAAGGCACAACGGTGAGAATAGAACAAAAAAGATTACAACACAAAATGGGGAGAAAGGAGCAACCACAAGAAGGACAGAAGGGCAACAATCACTACAAGGAACAAAATAGGACAAAAAAAAACACAGAGACGCAAGAAACAGCGAGAAGAGAGTAAAACAGGAGAGCAGATTACCATGGCTGTCTGACCACGGAAATAAAAGGATAAGCCAGCCACTCCACAGCACATTAAAACCTCCACCCCAAAGGCACTAGAGTGGAGGACACAGAGGAACAAAGGATGTGCGCTAAAACTTAGATTGAATGATAAAACCCACCCTCACGTTTAAAACGTAAATCCAAATAAGCCAATGAGGCCTTGTCTGGTAAAATTAATGATTACGAGTATGGTCACCTAAGACCATGTCTCAGGGCAGCCAAACTAGGACGGTGAAAAAGAATATGGGCCACTGTCAACGGGGCGCCGCACCAACACTGAGGTCTGTCTCCACAGTGCTGGAGGTAACCGTGGGTCACCCAAGTGTGGCCAATGCAGAGCAGGCAGAAAACCACAGAGTCCCTGCGATAGGCCTGCATGGAGGGCTTCCACACATTCGTAGTCGCCTTAATGGCACAGAGTTTGTTGTGCGTACTGAGACTATGCCATTCCGTCTCCCAAAGCCAAAAAACCTTGTGACGTAATAACGAATGCAGGTCAGTTATTGGAATGATGATCTCCATGAGCGGTTTCTGGGTAGCCTGTTTGGCCAGCCTATCAGATTGCATTGCCTGGTATTCTGACGTGACCTGGGGTCCAGACAAACACCACTGACAAAAGAATGTTTCAAATGCCTCTGAGCACTATGGGACTTAACATCTGAGATCATCAGTCCCCTAGAACTTAGAACTACTTAAACCTAACTAACGTAAGGACGTCACACACATCCATACCTGAGGCAAGATTCGAACCTGTGACGGTATCAGTCGCGTGGTCCTAGACTGAAGCGCCTAGAACCGCTCGGCCACACCGGCCGGCCACCACTGACAAACCGGACCATTCCAGGACATAGATGGACTACCGGATGGATGCTACCAAAGGATGGCGAGGGGAGCACTGGTCGATAGCTTTTAAGCCGCTCAGGGAGTCGGTACTGAGAAAAAACAGCTCGCCAGAAAATGAACAGATGTTCTCAGGTGCACGAGATACACTGCAGCCGATGGGCAAGGACTGCAGTTCAATATGGCCTCTGTGAACGTAGGCGAAGCCAACGTGACGATCAGCCATCGACCCATCGGTGTGAACCATTTCAGAGCCCTGGAACACGTCAAGAATCGAGAGGAAGTGGCAGTTGAGAGTCACAGGAGTAAATGAGTACTTAGGACCATGTGAAAGGTCCAGGGGAGGCTTCAGCCTAGGTTTACACCATGGTGTACACCATGGTGTACGAGAACACACCTTGAATGGATGTGGTAAAGGGAAGGACTCTAGTTCAGACAAAAGCGATAGGCCGCGAAACGCAATCGTAAGCCCTGACCCGGACCGCCTAAGCGGCAGGTGAACTGCAGTGGCTGGGAAAACGAGGCGGTAATTCGGATGCGCAGATGAACCACGAATGTATGCCACGTCACTGGCGAGCAGTTGTACACGCCTAACCCTAAATGGAGGGACTCTAGTCTCCACGAGGACGCTGGTCACCGGACTCGTCGTAAAAGCTCCTGTCGCTAGTCGAACGCAACAGTGCTGCACTAGGTCGAGTAAACGCAACGCTGAGGGAGGCGCCGAACCATAAACGAGACTCCCATAGTCAAGGCGGGATTGAACAACGGCTCTCAAGAGCTGCTGCAGCGTAGAGGGGTCCACACCCCAGTTGGTGTTGCTCAGGCAGCGGAGGGGATTGAGGTGCTGCTAGCACTTCCACTTCAGCAGACGAAGGTGAGGAAACCAAGTCAATTGGGCGTCGAAAACCAGTCCCCACAATCGGTATGTCTCCACTGCAGTGAGTGGATCGTCATTAAGGTAAAGTTTTGGTTCCAGATGAACGGTACGACACCGACAGAAGTGCATGACACACGACTTTGCGGCTGAAAACTGGAAGCCGTTGGCTAGAGCCCATGACTGCGCCTTGTGGATGGCTCCCTGTAGGCAATGCTCGGCAACACCAGCACTGGAGTAGCAGTATGAAATGCAGAAGTCGTGTGCATACAGAGATCAGACACACGGCCCTACAGCTGCTACTATACCGTTAATGGCTACTAAAAGTACAGATACACTCAATACAGAGCCCTGCAGGACCCCATTCCACTGAATATGGGGGGGGGGGGGGGGGGGAAATATGGTAGGCACCAACCTGGACACGGAAAGTATGGAGCGCCGGAAGTTTTGGATAAAAATCGGGAGTGGTCCCCAGATACCCCCACTCATACAATGTGGCAAGGATATGATGTCGCCAAGTCATATCGTATGATTTACGTAAGTCAAAAAAGACAGCAATCAGGTGTTGCCATCTGGAAAAGGCTGTTCGGATGGCAGACTCAAGGGGTACAAGATTTATTTATTTTTTTTGTGGAGTTTTAGGGCACTCAACTACTAAGGTCATTAGCGCCCAGTCACAAATGTAAGTGCACATATAATCTGGTAAAACTCAAGGGGGGTGGGGCGGGACACCAGAAAGTTCTTACAAAGACGCAAATAAAATAATTAAAAGAGTTAGATGTCTTGGGCAAGTCCATCAAAGTAATAAAACGAAGAACACGAGCAGCTGCTCGAGCGTCATCAGTTAAAATTTCCTGTAAGGTAGATGGCAGAGACAGGACAACACGAGATTGATTAAAACGGGGACACGACAATAAAACATGACGCACTGTCAATGCATAACCACAAGAGCACTGCGTGGCGGAGTCACCGGATAGCAGGTAGCGGTGTCTAAACCGGCAATGTCCAACCAACAACCTCGCCAAAATGACCTCATCTCGCCGAGAGGGTCGGGAGGAGGTTGTCCAAGCTGTTTGGGACGGTTTTATGGCCCGGAGCTTATTTTCTTGAAGTGACGACCAAGTATCCCACCATAATGACACAAACCTCTTACAAACAACCCCACTAATGTCAGATGATGGGACACAGAGGAAGGCTGGTCGAAGCAGGAGGACTGTAGCCTTGGCCTCAGCATCAGCAGCCTCATTCCCAGGCACTCCCACATGGCCAGGAACCCACATAATGCTAACAGGAGAGCCATCATCAGCAAAAGAATGGAGGGATTGCTGGATCCGTTGCACCAAGGGATGGACCGGTTATGGACCTCCAAGGCTCTGAAGAGCACTGAGTGAATCAGAGCAGAGTACATACGGAAAATGGCGGTGGCAGCGGACATACTGAACGGCCTGATAGAGAGCAAACAGCTCGGCCGTAAAGCTGGAACACTGATCGAGGAGCCGATATTTAAAGGTGACGCCCCGACGACAAAGGCACAGCCGAACCATCGTCACTTTTGGAGCCATCAGTGTAAATAAAGGTGTTACTGGCGAGTCGCACACGAAGTTCGACAAACCGTGAGAAATACACTGCATCCGGAGTATCATCCTTCGGGAGCAAGCTGAGGTCAAGATGAATGTGAACCGGAGCCTGGAGCCAAGGTGGTGTCGGGCTCCCACCCTCTCTTAAGGTGGTAGGGAGGGCAAAATCCAATTTCCGAAGCAGGCGACGAAAGCGGACTCCAGGGGGCAGCAGGGCAGACAAATACAAACCATACTGACGGTCGAGAGAATCGTCGAAGAAGGACTGATAAGAGGGGTGGTCGGGCATTGACAACAGCTGGTAGGCATACCGACAAAGCAGTACGTCGCGCCGGTAGGTCAATGGTAAGTCGGCAGCTGCAGCATAAAGACTGTCAACGGGACTAGTATAGAATGCTCTGGTCGCAAGACGTAACCCCCGATGATGGATGGAGTTGAGACGGCGTAATAGGGATGGCCGAGCAGACGAGAAGACGAGGCTCCCATAATCCAGCTTTGATTGGACTATGGTCTGATATAAGCGAAGCAGGACAGTGCGATCCGCTCCCCAAGATGAACCACTCAGAACACGGAGGACATTAAGGGAACGTGTACAACGGGCAGCCAAATAAGAGACATGCAGAGACCAACAAAGTTTCCTGTCCAGTGTGAGCCCTAAAACCTTCGTTGTCTCCATGAATGGGAGAACAACGGGACCGAGATGGAAGGATGGTGGAAGGAATGCTTTATATCGCCAAAAGTTGATGTAAACCGTCTTCTCTTCAGAGAACTGGAAGCCATTAGCCACACTCCATGAGTATAGGCTGTCAAGACAACGGTAAAGGCAGCACTCCAGGAGGAATGTTATCTGGGCACTGCAGTAGATCGCGAAGTCATCGACGAAAAGAGAAACGGAGACGTTAGGTGGAATGCAATCCATAATTGGATTGATCGCTATGGCAAAAAGAGCTACGCTCAAAACGGAGCCCTGAGGCACTCCTTCTCCTAGAGGAAGACGTCGGACAATACAGAACCCACACGTACACTAAACATTCGATCTGTTAAAAATGAATCAATAAAAAGGGGCAGGCGACCACGTAGGCCCCACCTGTGCATAGTGCAGAGGATACCTCCTCTCCAACAGGTATCGTAAGCCTTCTCCAAATTGAAGACTACAGCTACCGTTTGGCGCTTTCGCAAAAAGTTGTTCATGATGACAAGGTCACAAGGTGGTCAACAGCGGAGTGGCGTCGACGAAAGCCGCATTGAACATTGGTAAGTAGCCGACGAGATTCAAGAATCCAAACCAACCAAGCGTTAACCATGCGCCCCATGACCTTACAGACACAGCTTGTACGAGAAATGGGGCGGTAACTAGAAGGAAGGTGTCTATCCTTCCGGGGTTTGGGTATGGGAACAACGACGGCCTCACGCCAACGCATGGGGACCTGACCTTAGGTCGAGATGCGATTATAGGTACGAAGAAGAAAGCATTTGCCTGCCGGAGAAAAGTGTGTCAGCATCTGAACATGAATGGCATCTGGTCCAGGAGCAGAGGACCGGGACAGTGCAAGTGCACGTTCGAGTTCCCGCATGGTAAAGGGGGCATTATAATCTTCCAGATTTAGCGAGTGGAAGGAAGGTCGCCGAGCCTCTTCTGCCTCTTTTCTGGGAAGGAAGGCAGGGTGGTAATGGGCGGAGCTTGAAACCTCCACGAAAAAGCGGCCGAAGGCGTTGGAGACATCCATAGGGTCCACAAGTACATCATTACCAGGAGTCAGGCCAGGTATCGAGGAGTGGGCCTTAATGCCCGACAGCCAGTGCAGGCCACTCCAGACGACAGAAGAGGTAGTAAAACTGTTAAAAGAGCTTGTGAAAGAGGCCCAACAAGCTTTTTTCCTGTCTTTGACGACTCGACGACATTGCACTCGGAGTCGTTTGTAATTAATACAATTCGCCAGCGTAGGGTGGCGGCGAAAGGTGCGTAAAGCACATCGTCGAGCAAGGATAGCGTCTCTGTAAGCCTCATTCCACCAGGGGACTGAAACGCGATGTGAAGAAGAGGTAGTATGAGGAATGGAACGTTCGGCAGCATTGATGATAACAGCCGTGAGGTATTCGACCTGACTGTTACAGCTGAAAAAATCTTGGTTCGGAAAGGTCACCAGGGAGGAGTAAAGTCCCCAGTCAGCTTTCGGTATGTTTCAGCTTGAGGGACGTGGGGATGGGGTGTGGTGCAGGAGACAAACGACACAGGGGAAATGGTCGCTCGAATAGGTGTCAGAAAGGACATACCACTCGAACCTACGGGCAAGAGTGGTGGAACAGATCGAGAGGTCCAAGTGGGAGTAGGTATGAGTAGAGTCCAAGAGGAGAGATTCCGAGGAGTATTGAGGCAGACAAGATTGAGATGGTTGAAAACATCCACCAAGAGGGAGCCTCTCTGACAGGATGCAGGAGAACCCCAAAGGGGATGATGGGCATTGAAGTCGCCAAACAATAAAAATGGTGGAGGAAGCTGAGCAATCAGGTGCATCGTGTCAGCCCGACTAACTGCGGATGACGATGTAGTGTAGACAGTACAAACAGAAAAAGTAAAGGCAGAAAGAGTAATATGGACAGCTATTGCTTGGAGTGGGGTGGTCAATGGGATGGGATGGTAATAGACATCGTCCCGAACGAGCAACATGACCCCACCATGAGCTCGATAGGTCAGATCGCTCGGAGGTATAATGGGTAAAAGCAATACGGTCAGTTGGGCGTAACTTCGTTTCCTGGAGACCAATGATGAGCAGACAGTGCAGGCAGAGGAGCAGTTGTAATTCCTCCCGATTAGATCGAATACCTCTTAGGTTCCAATGTAACAGAGCCATCGCGAATCAGAGAAAGGGGGAACAAAACGGGTGAAGAGCTGGTCAGCTCGACGGCCGCGGAGGGCCAGGATTCGAGGGAACATCGCTACAACCGTCGGGAGGCGGATCCTGTTACATCAAGTCGTCGCCAGCTGCGGCCACATTCCTGGGTTGCACAGGAGGGGCAGCATCGTCCGCCGACGACAAGCCAGCTGAGCGCCTGGCAGCAGAGCGTCCCGGCGAAACTGAGGACGGCTGGGAGCAGCGATTGTTGGATGGAGCATCAGACGAAACGCGCCGGTGTGGAGAGGGGGATAAAGAGTTCTTCTTTGAAGCCTTCTTGGAAGACCGATGAGTCACAGGGATGGTGGGCTGTGGGGGCTGGACCCAAAGAAAGTCTTCATGCTCGGGGTCCTTTTTTGAACGCTAGACCTCGGAAGCCGGGGTCCGTAACATTTCCCCAAAGGACGCATGAGAAGAGGATCGCTTCTCAGGCAGCGGAGGAGGAGGAGGAGGAGGAAGGGTGACCCCTGGGACAGAGGGGGCAGGGGCCACGTGGGAGGAGGATTTGGTAGGGAGGGATTTGGGGGGCGGAGGCATAGACCCCGGATGGGGTGAGGAGATGGAGGAGGGACAGGATAGGGGCGAGGATACTGCAGAAGCAGTGGACACAACCGAAGCAAATGACATTGTCAGCATCACGGGATGGAGGTGGTCATATTTCTTCCTGGCCTCAGAATAAGACAGACGGTCCAAGGTTTTCAATTCTTGTATCTTCTTCTCCTTCTGATATGAGGGGCAGTCGAAAGATCTAGGCTAGTGGAGGCCAGGACAATTGATGCACCGAGGTGGCGGGTTGCATGTATGTCCCTCACGAAGAGGACGTCCACAATCGCCACAAAGGGGCTCAGCTTCACACCATGACAACATGTGCCCGAAGCACAAGCATTGAAAGCATCGCATAGGAGGCGAGATGTAAGGTCGCACGTCGCACCGGTAGCACACCATCTTTACCATCTCTGGGAGAACATCCCCCTTGAAGGCAATGATAAAGGCCCCAGTGTCGACACGACGATCTTTGGGGCCGCGCTGGACTCACCGGACGAAATGCACGCCACAGCGCTCCAGGTTGGCCCTGAGCTCCTCATCAGATTGCAGCAGGAGGTCCCGATGGAAAATAATCCCCTGTGTCCTACTGAGCGCCAGATGTGGGACAACGGACACTGGGATGTAACCCAGTCGGTCGCATGCCTGGAGCGCCGCCGACTGTGTAGTGGAGGTGATTTTTATGAGAATGGACCTCGACTGTGTAGTGGAGGTGGTTTTTATGAGAATGGACCTCGAACGCATTTTACTAAGAGCCTCGATTTCTCCGAAGATATCCTCGATATGTTGTACAAAGAACATGGGGTTGGAGGTGGCGAACGTCCCCCCATCTGTCCAAGAACAGACTAAATAGTGGGTGAAGTATTTTGCCCCAAGCCGGCGGGCCTGTCCTTCCTCCCAGGGAGTGACCAAGGGGGGAAAGGCAGAAGTACCAGAACCAGAGACAGAGACAGAATGTTTCCTCTTAGAAGACGCGGCCGCAGAGCGACCTGATGCATGTTGACGTTTCATCTGCGAAACGTCCGTCCCGATGCCACCCACTCCGACCAGGGGCTCTCCCTACGGGCGCCACCCAGCCTCAGCAAGGGTCACCTGGCAGGATGACCGTTGCCGGGACTCCTGATGCCCCAGGTAGACGGGCATCTACTCCTTGGCTTACGTGGGGAGGGTGTAGCTCAGGTATCGGCAGTACAATCCCTGTGTTGTCAGGGAGCTACAACCTAGAGGGTACATGACGACCCCACCACAACGGGTTGGCTACCATGCTGGATTTCTGGTGCCATAGAGAGTCCATCATGATCATAGGTGCAGATGGGGACGCACTATGGACATAACTTGTGCAACCCATCAGGTGTTTAGGCCCAAATTGATGAACAGTGGGTGCAGTTACGACGCCGTTACGATGATGAGTGCCAAGGTCTTAGTGCACTCCTCTTTCCGTTTTTTTGTAAGCTGACGAATGCGGGCACAGAATCGTTTAAAATCTGTTAGGTTCTATAGAGATGGGTGCCGCTGTAGAGCTCGTCTACGCTCTTTAATGGCCTCAGCAATTTCCAGTGACCACCAAGGTACTGTCTTTAGCCACGGTCACCCTAAGGAACAAGGGATCGCGTTTTCCGACGCAGAAACGATCGTTCCACTGACCCGCTCAACCACCACGTGAATGGTACCACGTGAGGGGAATTCAGTGGTGATGGCAGAGGCGAAAGCTTCCCATTCTGCCTTGTTTAGAGCCCATCCGGTTAGGTGTCCATAGGCAGGATGCTGCAGGAGTGACAGTAAGATAGGGAAGTGGTCACTACCACACAAGTCATCATGGGCTCTTCAGTTTACAGACGGGAGAAATCGTGGGCTGCAAAGTGATAAATCAATGGCCGAAGAAGTGCCATGAACCACACTGAAATGTTTGGGGGCCCCAGTATTTAGGAGGCAGAGGACGAGTTGAGACAGTGAATGCGTGACATCTTTACCTTAGCCAGTAAGCACAGTGCCACCCCACAAGGGGTTATTGGTATTAAAATCTCCCAAAAGTAGGAAACGTTTAGGAAGTTGATGTATCAGTGCAGCCAGGACGTTCGGAGGTACCACATCATCTGGAGGAATATATACATTGCAGACAGTTACTACATGTCTTATCTTTATCCTGACAGTCACAGCACCAAGAAGAGTGTGAAGGGGCACAGGTTCACTACATACCAAATTTAGGACATAGACGCAAATTCCAACTGACACACTCTTATATTCGCTACAGTTCTAGTAATATCCTCTACAGCTGCAGAGGGCAGGGGTCCGCATTGCCATGTACCAGGTTTCCTGGAGGACACTGCTGAAAGCAGGTGTAAAGCTTAACAGTTGCCATAGCTCAGCCAGGTGATGGAAAAAACCGCAGCAATTCCACTGGAGAATGACGTTATCGTGAGGCAGGGGAGGCATGAAACGCTCAATGATGCAGTTTACGCCCCAGGGTCACCTGCTGTCACCGACTTAGTTTCTGAACAGTCTATATCCATTGTGTCAGAGGGTCCGCCGAGATCTAGGTCCTCTGAGGATGCCAGTATCTCTACCTCATCCTCAGATGCAGAGCTTGTAGGTAGCAGTTGTGTGGGTGCCACTGCAATTTCCTTGTACTTGGGGATCTTCTTTCTGGATTACTCTTGCTGCTCCTTGAGTTTCTCTACTTGGGAGGGCTTCTTTGATTCTATCTCCTGGACTGAGGAGGATCATGAAGCCCTCTGACCAGCTGCTTTTGGGAACTTCAGCCACTGGGACCCATTCCTAGCGAGAGGAGCCAAAGACGACTTAAGATTCTCCAGCTGAGAAACGGGGACTTTTGCCCCTGATGGTAGGGGGCATAGCTCACGGGGTAGGAGGAACAGGGAGGGAAATTCCCCCCCCCCCCTACTGGAATTGACTGAAAGGATGGGGCTAGAACTGTTCTCATAATGGCTGTGTAAGAAGATGTGAGAGGTACAGGATACAGGTGGTCAAATTTCCTCTTAGCCTCAGTGTAGGTCTGCGGTCCAGGATCTTGTATTCCATGATTTTCCATTCTGTCTGGAGTTTACTGCAGTCTGATGAGAAAGGGGAATGGTGCTCTCTGCAGTTGACACAGATGGGAGGCGGGGCACATGAAGTATTGTGATGCGATGGACGTCCACAGTCGCGACGTATGAAGCTGGATGTACAGCAGCAAGACATTTGCCCAAACTTCCAGCACTTAAAGCACTGCATTGGGTGGGGGACGGATATATGGTTTGACATCACACTGGTATACCATTATCTTGACCTTCTCAGTAATGTCATCCTCAAAGGCCAAGATGGAGACCCTGTCGGCTACCTGATTATCCTTAGGACCTCTGTGTAATCACCAGACGAAATGAACTCCTCATCGCTCCAGGTTGGCGCGCAACTCGTCATCTGACTGCAAAAGAAGATCTGGTGAAATATGATACCTGAACCATATTTAAGCTCGTACGGGGCATGATTGGATCACAAACATCCCCCAGCTTGTCGCAGGTGAGTAGTGGCTGTGACTGGGCAGAGGATGCTGTTTTTATCAAGACTGACCCCAACCGCATTTTGGACAATCCCTCCACCTGCCCAAACTTGTCCTTTAAACGCTCCACAAAAAATTGAGGCTTTATCGACATGAAGGATGTCCCATCATCTCTCGTACATATGAGGTACTGGGGGAGTAAGATTCGCTGCCATTCATAGCCTGGCATTCCTCCCATGGTGTGGCCAGAGAAGGGATCGATTTGGGGTCATATTTCTGTGCACTGCAGTTAGACCTCGGCTGCTTAGAGACTGCTGGCATTGGGCCACCAGCAAGAGATGACGTAGTACTCTTCATTGCCTGTCATCTGCCCTGTTGCCACCCACTCCGACCAGGGGCCCTTCCCGTGGGCACCACCCAGCTGCAACAAAGGCCACCTGGCATGATGGTAATTCCAGGAATCTCAATGCCCCAGGGTGACGGGCATCTATTCCATGGCATATGTGGGGAGTTAATGGCGCAGGCATCAGCAGAGCAATCCCTGTGTAGTCAGGGAGCTACAACCAACAGGTTACATAGCGGCCCCACCAGAATGGGCTGCCTACCATGCTGGATATCAGGTACAAACAAGCAAACGATTCTATTATCATCGTCA
Organism: Schistocerca cancellata; assembly: GCF_023864275.1. Taxonomy (NCBI): domain Eukaryota; kingdom Metazoa; phylum Arthropoda; class Insecta; order Orthoptera; family Acrididae; genus Schistocerca; species Schistocerca cancellata. The sequence goes on along the minus strand of NC_064630.1, from coordinate 611,497,335 downwards.
GCACAGAAAACAATACTGCACAGTGGATGGAGGGAAACGCACCGAGGAGAATGACCTCGCCCAACAGCTGGAGAATGAATGGAAGTGCAGATCCACATCGACGAAGGATGCAAGAGGTCTCAGTGCGTGATGGACACGATGCTTCCTGTAAGGCGCCCCTCCCCAATTGGCTCACTCTTTGGGAAAATTTAGAAGAATGGAGGTCAAACCCGACGGGGGATTATCACATAAAGGCCGAAATTTGTGAGACTCCTTTTAATTGTCTCTTACGACACGCAGGAATACCTCAGGCCTATTCTAACCTCTGGACATGCAGGGGGGAAAGGACACCAGAGTCCATGCGAGTGGCTCGTGTGGATGACTGCCTCACATTCGTTGTCTCCTTGATAACATGTAGTTTATTTGGTGTACTGATGGTGTGCCATTTAGTATCCCAAATCGTGAAAACTTTATGAAGACAGATCAGAGAGCATTCTCCAGCAGGCTGATCTCCAGAGTTGGTTTACCGTTAGCCTGTTTGGTCAGGCTATCAGCAAGTTCATTGCCCGGGATACCAACATATCCTGAGACCCAAATGAAGGTCACTGAACGTCCACTGTTGCCAAGGGCATAAAGAGTCTCGTGGATGGTCATTACCAAAGGACAGTGAGGGAAGCACTGGTCGAGAGCTTGTAGGCTGCTTAAGGAGACACTACAGATGACAAAGGACTCAACAGCGCAGGAGTGGATGAGCTCAAGAGCGCGACTAATGGCTACCAGTTCCACAGTGAAAAAACTGCAGCCATCAGTTAAGGAGCACTGTTCAGTATGTCCAACGTGAGTGTAAGCAAAGCCAACAAGACTTTAGACCATTGATCCATCAGTGTAGACTACTTCTGAGCCCTGCAACTCTCTGATAATAGAGAAAAATTGCCGGCAGAGGGTCTCAGGTCAGTAATCTGAGCAGCAATTGGCACCACAATGAGAGAACTAACTTAAAAATCGGTTACTTCATGGACAGCTCCGAACCAAGTGCCCTATAGCGTACATTCCACCAACCTGACATTCCCCGACCTGACTTCAGCTGTGTCAAGCGGTATCTCATTTTAGATCAGGGAGGAGATCTGCTGTGTTTCCTGATGAAAGTTGTTTCTGTCTTGGTATCAGTGATGAATTCTAGATGAAAGGAGGCCACTGAGGGCCTGAAACAACCTGTCTCGTTGCCAGACACTCTGGACCTCTGCTGTAACGCAATATGCGGTACAGTTTGTCGACATGTTGCCGTGGTCTGCTCAATAATCGGAACTGTCTCCAGTCGAGCACAAATAGTACGTCATCGGGAGAAAACTCCAGCGTCATCTACAAATTAGCATTAACCGTCCCTGTATTGACCGGTCAAGTACAACACGCAAGAAACTATGCCACAAAGTGACATCTGGCACCTGTACAACACAATGCGTGCACGTTTGCATGCTTGATTTCAACGTTCTGTGGGTTACTGCGGTTGTTAACGTACCAGAGTTTCACATTTGCAATGGCGTATCGCGCGCTTACGTTTACTTGTGATACTGGAATGTTAAACAATTAAACATATTACCTAGAAATGTATTCCCGAAACTTCGTTACTCTACATTAATTATTTTTCTTGTTGTTATTATTTTGCGTCAGTGTATATTGATTCACGGGGATTTGTGGGCACAGAAGATTAGGTTACTACTAGCGAGAGGCCAGCGTGTGCTGCCGCCCACTTCGTAAACGACGTGCAATGTAGGGCGCATCAAATATTATGCTGATAAGAACAGACTTTTTGGGTATAGATTGTGATGGGAAATACGAGCAAAGGTCACACAGAAAATGTATCTCGCGCAGGACATGCGCTGGAGTAGAGCGGCCGGCAAATGACTATAGTACGTGACGAACTTCGTTGTGGTCGGGCGGACCGCCCCGCACTGATGCTGCAGTCAGGCAACTGACAAATGACCGCAGCTGGCACCGAACTGGCGCTGCACTCAGGCGAATTAAGAGGCGTGGTAGCTCGCGGCTGCCGTCATTGCCACGAGGCGCCTGTTGCATGTGGAACAGACAACATTCCTGGTGAGTGCAGCTTAAATCGCTTAAGTTGTACAAAAGTGAGGATACTCAGTTTGTAACAACAACAACGCTGTACTATTGTACACATAATAATTTTTTCTTCTGATTTTCGATAAATTAGTGTAATCGATGTTCTGATTTCATTTCTTTTTTTGTTTCATGTCATCATGTTAAGGAAACTGTAAACAAATTTCGATGTGAATATTAATGTTTATGTCAAATGTCAAACAGTATTGTAATAGAATTGAAGTGTAACAAATGTTGAAACTGTTGTAAGATGTTTCAAATTGCAATTGTGCGTCTGGTCCATACGCAGGCAATGTGTTAGAATATGTAGAATGTAAAACCTCGAATGAATACCCTGTCTGTAGGGGAGCGGTAAAAGGTGGATGGCAGGCGAGCACGGGAAAATACACACGGGCGCTGCACGGCATAACGGGCTCAGCAGTAGTTAGTCGGAGTTGGGCATTGGTCTGAGCAACACGTTCTGGATCGAGGAGGCTCTCCTGGAAGACGCAGTTTCATTGAGCCTCGGATATGCCGTTCCAACGCCCATACAGCATGGCAAAATTCCATAGGCACTAAATGGAAAAGTATTGCGACGCTATGAAGAAATAAAGTGCCGATACGTCAAGAGCCATAGCTGTGATTGTATGTGTGCTCTGTGCCTCGCCATCTCGCCGCCTACCAACCGCCGTATCGATACGAACAGGTTGAAACTTTTAGTACTGTATTCGTATGGACCAGTGTTACTTTTGTTCCATACTGTTCAATAACAACTTGAATTTTACCAGAACTGTCCTATCGTTTAATTATCCTCACAACTAACCTAGATAGGGTCATTTCCACATGTTGTGCAATCCGAGTGTCCCGAAATGAAAAATTAAAGTTTGTGTTAATAATAATTACCTGCAGACCTAGCTATGTTAGAATGATGTTTAAAGAACTGTTTTGTTAATGAACTAGTTGATGAATAACGAAGGTCTGACAAAGTTGGAAGATAATTTTGATATTGATTTAGTAATGAAGTTTAATTATTTCGAGACAGATATAATGGTATTTAAATGAGCAGGAAATAAGATGAAAAGAGTAGTAACTCATATATTGGAAATCTTGAGCACATAATGATTTCCGTAATCAAATTTTTTAATACAGTGATCATAACAGTTTCAGGGTCCCACCCCTCATTTTTTATTCATTTGAATTCTGAAGTGTTCTAAACTGATTTGACCAGCAAAGTTAAAGTCAATATAAAAACCAAAATTTATCAGTGTTTTACCTTTATCAAAATTGACATTGTGTGTGTGTTTCGAGAGTGCTATTTCTAGGGTAACCTATGCCCGATTTTAATCAGATCAATAGACAGTACGAAGTTTTGTAGTAAACATTATAGTTTAGTGTTATGTATTTATGGTTTATCCATATCAGTACAGAAAGTGAAATTATCAGTTCAATAGATTTTCTGTTTCTAAAATTTACCATATTATGCAGTATTACTACGTGTTGTTTTGCATGAACGTACATCAACTTGTACAGGGAAGAAACTCAGTTAATGCCTAATTAGGCTGGCGACCGTATTATTAACAAATTGGTAGCATCTTCTGTGTTGCTTTTTGTCCGTCCTAACGTGCAGTTGCTTTTCAGACTTACTTGGCGTATCATTGTTATTACAGAGTGGGTGTAAGTCTGATTTGCCTCCATTCAGGTACATGCGGTCAATATATATACGAAAATCCTTTCTCATAAGGTGAAGCTCGTCAACTTACCATAGTACAGGCTTTAATGAGTATCGTGTGCCTCGCGCGCAGCGTTACAAGTTACCTAACATTGTTCTCTGAATTTTAAACATAACTTCAGGTAGTGACCTGTAAAAATAATTATCAAAACGACTGATAAGTGATCCAGCCATAGATGTTTAGTGCTACTCGTGAGAGGGTGGGGCTGGTTGCCAGTTTCTCTTACAAGAGCACGTCGCAATACAAAAAAACTCTGGGGAAATGCAGGAAGATATGCAGAGGATCGTCCGCAGATGCAGGGACTGGTCTTGACTGTAAGTGATAACGGATGCTACGTATTGCAAACAAATCGCAGCTACACTATTGTCAATCAAGCGCTGATGACAGTAAGAACTGTTCAATAACGTAGTATGTGTCCAGGGCTAATATGAAAATAATTTTAGTAACTCAAATGATAGTCATTGCGAGAATCCTAAGAAACTACAGGGTGAGGCAGCTAAGACAGGCCACGCCAAACACAGGGTGTTCGGAAATCCCGATAACAGATTTCTATGACTTGTAAAGGAGCCCGTTCATAACATTTTGTGTAGGACCCCTTGCCCAGAAAAGTGCCGTTTCCATGCTACAGCCGTTTGAAAACACGTTTGTTAGGTAGGACTGCAACGGATAGTCAAAGCGAGGGGTGCTTACGTGGGACTGACGAATTTCATTTGACTTCTGCCCTATCTCTCTGATCTGGTTCGAGCCTCATTCACGTGTCTGTGAATCTTAGAGCAATAATGGCTGAGCAGGCGTTCGCAGAATACACCGACACGATCCTTCTGAATGGTGAAGCTCACTGTAACGGAAGAGCTGCTCGTCGCCTTCATCAAGATGGTTCTCTACAACGTCCGACTCCATCGCATGCCCTTTTCGACACAATTACGTAACAGCTTCGAGAAAGGGGTGACTGTAGTGCTCCGTGGAGAGGCCGCGTACCCGAATTGGAAGAGGCCGAACTGGTGACGATTCATGGCAGAGGGCGCTAAACAGCACCCTGGCAGTAATGACATACCGAAGAAGATTGTGAAAATCTATGGCAAGAGGTCAATAAACTGGAAAATTATGTTTGATCCCATCACAGAAATCATACAGCAACCCCAAGAAGATGAGCTTCAGAAAAGCCCGTAAAAAAATCTCAGTGACACACAGAGGGATAATTAAAGAAAATCACGGATAAAATAACTGTAAAGATGCTGTTATAAATGGACAAATTACCGTGGCTGATGGCTTAGAAATAATACATGAACCAGCCATTCTGTGACACAAAGATCTCACACCCAGTATTTTGGGAACAATTCCGGACACCACACAAAATCTTAAGACACGAACAACATTCGTTTAGTTACCAGTTAAAATCCTGTGAGAGACCCAGTTCAACCCTCAGGTCGTCATATAAAACACACTCAGTTAAAAGATGTCGTATTGACAGCTGTGACCCCCATCAGACATATTGGTGGCTCCTGTCTGGACTTCTTCCAAAATATTGGGATTGAGATCTTAATGTGCTGTAAAGTGGTTTGGTCACCCATTATTTGTAGGTAGTCACTCAGCCACAGTTAATTATTTTTACCTGTTTTGTATTAGTATTTTATTTTTACTTTTCTCTATCTGTTTTGATGTGCTGTGTCCAATCTTGAAATTTGAACATTTACAATTCTCAAAAAGATCGGCTCAATCCTTGTTTAACAGATCTTGGCTGCACTCGTCAACATTTCTTTTGGGAGTGGGCGCTGATAACCTCGTTGTTGTGCTCCCTAAAAAACTGATCATCATCATCATCATCTTGGTGGCTCCTCCCGACGTAAGAGCAAGGCACTTGTCAATGAACTATGTCCCGAGTAAGGGCTACTTGTTCACACCGTCGCGAGCGGAAGGAGGTAATCCCTGGTCGCAGTGAAGTCTTCATTGAACGTAGTTTACGAGGTGCATTCAAGTTCTAAGGCCTCCGATTTTTTTTCTCCGGACTGGAAAGAGATAGAAACATGCGCATTGTTTTAAAATGAGGCCGCGTTCATTGTCAATACGTCCCAGAGATGGCAGCACCGTATGGCAGATGGAATTTTACCGCCAGCGGCGAGAATGAGAACTGTTTTAAATACTTCAAATGGCGACGTTTTCCTTACTTGAACAGCGTGCAATCATTCGTTTTCTGAATCTGCATGGTGTGAAACCAATCGAAATTCATCGACAGTTGAAGGAGACATGTGGTGATGGAGTTATGATGTGTCGAAAGTGCGTTCATGGGTGTGACAGTTTAATGAAGGCAGAACATCGTGTGACAACAAACCGAAACAACCTCAGGCTCACACAAGCCGGTCTGACGACATGATCGAGAAAGTGGAGAGAATTGTTTTGGGGGATCGCCGAATGACTGTTGAACAGATCGCCTCCAGAGTTGGCATTTCTGTGGGTTCTGTGCACACAATCCTGCATGACGACCTGAAAATGCGAAAAGTGTCATCCAGGTGGGTGCCACGAATGCTGACGGACGACCACATGGCTGCCCGTGTGGCATGTTGCCAAGCAATGTTGACGCGCAACGACAGCATTAATGGGACTTTCTTTTCGTCGGTTGTGACAATGGATGAGACGTGGATGCCATTTTTCAATCCAGAAACAAAGCGCCAGTCAACTCAATGGAAGCACACAGATTCACCGCCACCAAAAAAATTTCGGGTAACCGCCGGTGCTGAAAAAATGATGGTGTCCATGTTCTGGGACAGCGAGGGCGTAATCCTTACCCATTGCGTTCCAAAGGGCACTACGGTAACAGGTGCATCCTACGAAAATGTTTTGAAGAACAAATTCCTTCCTGCACTGCAACAAAAACGTCGAGGAAGGGCTGCGCGTGTGCTGTTTCACCAAGACAACGCACCCGCACATCGAGCTAACGTTACGCAACAGTTTCTTCGTGATAACAACTTTGAAGTGATTCCTCATGCTCCCTACTCACCTGACCTGGCTCCTAGTGACTTTTGGCTTTTCCAACAATGAAAGACACTCTCCGTGGCCGCACATTCACCAGCCGTGCTGCTATTGCCTCAGCGATTTTCCAGTGGTCAAAACAGACTCCTAAAGAAGCCTTCGCCGCTGCCATGGAATCATGGCGTCAGCGTTGTGAAAAATGTGTACGTCTGCAGGGCGATTACGTCGAGAAGTAACACCAGTTTCATCGATTTCGGGTGAGTAGTTAATTAGAAAAAAAATCGGAGGCCTTAGAACTTGAATGCACCTCGTATAATTCCTCACTGCCACCACTGGCACTCCCACCAACATATGGCCTTTCTGGTCACAAATGAAGTGACAGCTCGCAGAGGGAGTGAACAGCGAGCAGGAGGAGGAAGGGAGCAAGCCTCCTTGGCAGCAGCATCAGCGAGTTCGTTTCCCTGGATGCCTGTGTGCCCTGGAACCCAGCAAAAAATGATTTTCTTGTTTTGCCTGTGCAAGAGAAGGAGAGCGTCCTATAACTGTTGCACCATCCGATCTGCTGGGTACATCTGTCCAACTGCGGGAAGGGCACATTCAGGACCGGAGCAGATGATTAATTTTTGTCACGACGCCGTCATATCTGCTCCATTGCTCTCTCGATAGCAAACAGCTCCGCGTAATAAACTGAAAACTGCTCTAGGAACCCTATCCTGTGGACAATGTCGGGGAGCCCGACAGAGCAACCGAAAAATGTCCCTGCTTAGAACCATCCATGTAGACAGTAATAAAATCTGGGTGACATTGCAAAACCTCCTTAAATTTAAGTTTAAAATCAGTCTGGGGTACAATGCTGCTAGTAAGCAGTCAGTTCTAAAAGCAATCTGGACCTTGGTAGTAGCCAAATGGTTCAAATGGCTCTGAGCACTATGGGACTTAACTTCTGAGGTAATCAGTCCCCTAGAACTTAGAACTACTTGAACCTAACTAACCTAAGGACATCACACACATCCATCCCCGAGGCAGGATTCGAACCTGCGACCGCAGCGGTCGCGCGGTTCCAGACTGTAGCGCCTAGAACCGCTCGGCCACCACGGCCGGCGGTAGTAGCCAGGGGGATGCCCTAATCAACCCCTGGCTTTGGACCTTAATGCCACCGACCTGTGGCAGCTAAATAACTAAACTGGATGCTGGCGATGTAGAAACGGACAATGCCCTATATTCTTGGCGTACCACGGGAAGAAGACGTCGAATAGACAGAAGAGGCTGACCAGCCTCTGCACTCTAACTAACAACAGGGCTCTTGCGATAGGCCCCTGTTGACAGCCTAATACCCTCGTGGTGAATTGCGTCCAGCATTTTAAGGTATGAAAACCATGCTGACCCATAAATCAGGCATCCGTATTCAAGCTGGGATCGCGCAAAGGCCTTATAAAAATGGAGCAGACATGCCCTGTCAGCTCCCTAAGATCTGTGACATATTTCGGGATAATTAAGACTTTGACACACCTGAACTGCAGTTCTTTAAGGTGTGGCAACAATGTTAACTTCTCATCAAAGATAAGACCCAGATACTTCATCTTTTCCTTAAAAGTGAGAATGGTGTCCCCTTTTTCAAAACGAGTAAGTTAAACAGACAGCAGGAACGATTAAAATCAACACAAACTGTTTTAATGAGAATTTAAAACCTGTGGTGCAAGACCATTCCTCCAACCGCCGGATCGTCAGCTTCAATTACCGAGTAGCCGTGGCGAGGCTGGAGGATGCACAGAAGATAGAGAAGTCGCCCACAAACAACGCACTTCCAAAAACGTATTGCAATAATATCATCCAGAGAAGGGTCCATCAGATGTACAATATTTAGTTTAGAAATAGGGCGAAAAACATGTACTCGCTATGGGTCGTGGTTAAGAATCACTGAAACATTTCAAATAACTTCCGGGAATTCAGCCAGGTAACACTTTCAGCGACCGCCGATATTTCGGCGGGAGAACACACCGCGATTTTCAAGGCAAACTGCAACGGACAGGCGGCGTACATGCAATTTTAAAACCTCGGTTCTCGGACTGAAGCAGGAAAGATAACACACACACGGAACACTAGTGCCACCTCAGATTACCAAAGTCAGAGCTATCGTTAGTGATACCATGAATTCGCAGGTGAGGTAGCATTGACTTCCCTTTCTTGACGTGTTGGTTAGGAGGAAGGATGATGGATCATTGGGACAGGCAGTCTACAGGACACGTACTCACACCGACTTGTACTTACAGGCTAATAGTTGTCATCATCCGGCTCAGCGTGAAGGGGTACTTCGTACCTTGGTGCACAGGGCACATGTCGTTTCTGACGCTGAGACTTTGCCAGCTGAGCTGTCCCATCTTGAAGTTACATTTCGTCATGGTTATAGTGATAGACAGATTGAACGTGCGTTGCCCTATCGACCAACTGTACATCGGGTGAGTGATGATAATTCTGAGTCAACACCTGAATCTACTGCCTTTTTGCCTTACGTAGGAAACACGTCCAACAAGATCGGTCGTATTTTACGGAAATACGATGTAAAATGTGTTTTCCGGCCTCCATCTAAAATTAGAGCACTTTTGAGTTCCGTTAAGGATCATCTTGGACTGCGTAAGGCGGGTGTATATCGTATTCCTTGTAGCTGCGGTATGGCATATATTGTTCAAACTATCAGGACCGTGGAGGACCGATATACTGAGCATAAACAGCACACGATTACAGCAGCCAAGTAGATCTGCTATTGCCGATCATTGCTTGGATACTGGTCACCCCATGTTATATAATAACACCGAGATATTGTCATGCACGTCCAGCTATTGGGACAGTGTTATTAGGGAGGCAGTTGAAATTAAATTAGCGAGCAACCTCGTTAACAGGGATGGAGGTTTCTGTTTCAACTCTGTTTGGAATCCGGCTCTCTCCCTTGTCAAAAAACAGAGGGACAGAGTCAATGCTACCTCACCTGCGAATTCATAGTCTCACTATCGATAGCTCTGACTTTGTCATCTTTGGTGGCACTAGTGTTTAGTGTGTGTGTTATCTTTCCTGCTTCAGTCCGAGAACCCAGGTTTTAAATTTGCATGTACAACGCCTGTCCGTTGCAGTTTGCCTTGAAAATGGCGGGGTGTTCTCCAGCCGAAACATCGGCGGTCGCTGAAAGTGATACCTGGCTGAATTCCCGGAAGTTGTTTGAAAGTTGTATACGCCAGGAGAAATTCAGGTCTCACATCACTGAAACAGTTTGTTACATAGGGAAGCAGGCAAAACGGTCCAGTTGGCAACAAGAAATAGCTGTAAAATAGGTAAAACGCACTAATGTGGGACGTCTTCAGATCCAAGCATCCCGTAGAGTCGACGGCGCCATCATATCATTATGTTCACGACAATACTTACAGTTGGGAGTCTGATCCACAGGATGTAAGACGCAGTTGAATTCTCCCATCAAAATGTTACGCGGAGTCTGTCGAAGTAAATAAATGGCACCTTTCCTATAGACGCACAAGCGATCATATTTACGACCAGATCCAGGTGGAGCATAAAGAGAAATTAAGGCGAGATCATAAAAACGACACACTATACCCCAACGTCATACAGCGTTTCGAAGTCTGTCAACGGAATACCGTTCCTATAAAGCACAGCCACGCCAGTAAAACATTCTGGCGCCACATTAAAAAACATAAATACCCACGGCGGCAAAACACCAACTAACATTTCTTGCAAACACATGTCAGCTTTGGAATCAAACTGTCGTAAAACAGCAAACCGTAACGGAGACCTTATCCTGTTAACATTTAGGGTAAGAAACGTTTACGTCTTCATTAGTTGACAAAGTAAGACACGAAACCAGAACTAGGGAAAAAAAAGTACGCATCGTGTCCCGCTCTGGTGGACCCTTCTGTGGATGATTTCATTGCAATACGTTCGCAAGTACGGTATCCCTCAGTTACGGAATGGTGGGTTCTCATTGCCAAACCTCGGCTTCGCTCTGCACTCAGGCACTCTAGCGCTAGTAAAGTGCCTGAAATGACGAGGACTCGGGTATTTTATTATGCTGTTCTCCGTGATCTTTATGATAGCACTCGCGACGTCCCTTTAAAAATTACGGGAGTTCACCGCGTGAAGGCGAAGCTCCTTGAACTTAAAAGACTACAGTTAGACAGTCTTCGTTCGCGATCCCACCGGCAGACTACAGAGACGAAGGTATACGATTTGAATCCTCTCCACCGGAAGGTGCTGCTTCCATGCTATGTTTTTTTTCCGTAGTGATGCTTCACACTCACGTTGAAAACATTACTTAACACCACACCGTGACAACATAAAGGGTGGTCCACTGATCATGACCGCCCCAAATATCTCACGAAATAAGCGTCAAACGAAAAAACTACAAAGAACGAAACTTGTCTACCTTGAAGGAGGAAACCAGATGGCGCTATGGTTGGCCCACTATATGGCGCTGCCATAGGTCAAACGGATATCAACTGCGTTTTTTTAAATAGGAACCCTAATTTTTATTGCATATTCGTTCAGTACGTAAAGAAATGGATGTTTTAGTTGGACCACTTCTTCGCTTTGTAATAGATGGCTCTCTAATAGTCACAAACATATAAGTACATGGTATCACGTAACATTCCGCCAGTGCGGACAGTATTTTCTTCGTGATGCATGACCCGTGTTAAAATCAACCGTTTACCAATTGCGGAAAAGGTCGATATCGTGTTGATGTATGGCTATTGTAATCAAAATCCCCAACGGGCGTGTGCTATGTATGCTGCTCGGTATCCTGGACAACATCATCCAAGTGTCCAGACCGTTCGCCGGATAGTTATGTTATTTAAGGAGACAGGAAGTGTTCAGCCACACGGGAAACGTCAACCACGATCTGCAACAAATGACGATGCCCAAGTAGGTGTTTTAGCTGCTGTCGCGGCTAATCCGCACGTCAGTAGCAGACAAATTGCACGAGAATCAATTGCACCTGTACCATATTTCTATGCATCAGGAATTGCATGGCGACGACTCTGAACGTCTTATACATTTGTGCCACTGGGCACAAGAGAAATTACGGGACGATGACAGATTTTTTGTACGCGTTCTATTTGGCGACGAAGCGTCATTCACCAACATCGGTAACGTAAACCGGCATAATATGCACTATTGGGCAACAGAAAATCCACGATGGTTGCGACAAGTGGAACATCAGCGACCTTGGCGGGTTAATGTATGGTGTGGCATTATGGGAGGAAGGATAATTGGCCCCCATTTTATCGATGGCAATCTAAATGGTGCAACGTATGCTGATTTCCTACGTAATGTTCTACCGATGTTACTACAAGATGTTTCACTGCATGACCGAATGGCGATGTACTTCCAACATGATGGATGTCGGCACATAGCTCGCGTGCGGTTGAAGCGGTACTGAATAGCATATTTCAAGACAGGTGGAGTGATCGTCAAAGCACCATACCATGGCCTGCACGTTCACCGGATCTGACGTCCCCGGATTTCTTTCTGTGGGGAAAATTGAAGGATATTTGCTATCGTGATCCACCGACACCGCTTTACAACATGCGTCAGCGTATTGTAAATGCATGTGCGAAGATTACGGAGGAATGTCGTTACATGTATTGCCAAATGCATTCAGGTTGACGGACATCATTTTGAGCATTTATTGCGTTAAGGTGGTATTTACAGGTAATCACGCTGTAACAGCATGCGTTGTCAGAAATGATAAGTTCACAAAGGTACATGTATCACATTGGAACAACCGAAATAAAATGTTCAAACGTACCTACGTTCTGTATTTTAATTTAAAAAAACTACCTATTACCAACTGTTCGTCTAAAATTGTGAGCCATATGTTTGTGACTATTAGAGCGCTATCTATCACAAAGCGAAAAAAGTGATCCAACTAAAACGTTCATATTTCTTTACGTCCTACACGAATATGTAGTAAAAATGGTGGTTCCTATTTTTAAAAACGCAGTTGATATCCGTTTGACCTATGGTAGCGCCATCTAGCGGACCAGCCATAGCGCCATCTGGTTTCCCCCTTCGAGCTAGACAAGTTTCGTTCTTTGTACCTTTTAAAAAATGGGCGTTCCTAATTTAAAAAACGCAGTTGATGTCCGTTTGACCTATGGCAGCGCCATCTAGCGGACCAACCATAGCGCCATCTGGTTTCCTCCTTCGAGCTAGACAAGTTTCGTTCTTTTTAGTTTTTTCGTTTGACGCTTATTTCGTGAGATATTTGGCCCGGTCTCGATCAATGGGCCACCCTGTATATTCTTGACGCGATAGTGTAGGTGGGTCATTAAGGTCCACTGTGGGGAGGGAGTCGTCCACACTCCACTCAAAGGAATGCGAAAAGCTCAACCGGGAGCTGTGATGATGTGATCATAATAATAATAATGACATAAAGAAGAGACAGGCAATGCAGCGTTGAAGGTGGCTGCATCTGACTACCCGGAAGAGAATCCGCATTAACCTGTTGCTCCATCGTGCCAGGATGAGAAAGGGATCGCATTTCATTGTAACACTGTAAAGGCAGAATAGCAGACAATGTCTCTATTAAATCATCGGAAGCTACCGAAACAAACGTTACTGTGGGTGGAGAAGAGGACGGAGATACAATGTTCAACATAAAAAATGCGTACATCAACAACACAACCAGGCTCGACATCCCTGGAGAAACAAGAACTGGAATTAACGTCAGTATTCAGACCGTCACCACTGGAAGAAGCACTCTCCACAATCACCTTCTCAGAGAGGTGAGATTCGAGCGGGGTGACTTAAACATCTTCACAATCCTGAGACCGCCGGCGCCTTAATGGCAACAGAGGCCGCAGTTGAACGTGCCGGGAACGGCGGAAACTTGCGCGAAATGGCGGGGACGGTAGCGGGAGCAGCAGTGTCAGAGGCGGCGGCAGTCTCTCTCCAACGTCCTCTATGACTGGAGATGTACTGACAGCAGATTGCGAAGTAACTAATTCAGCTTATGTCAATGGACGACGTTTTTCATGGGACGCTACGTGTAACACGGCGAGTATAATTGGGTCTGAGATGGCCACTTTCATCTACATCTACAGCCATACTCCGCAAGCCACCTGACGGTGTGTGGCGGAGGGTACTTTGAGTACCTCTATTGGTTCTCACTTCTGTTCCAGTCTCGCATCGTTCGTGGAAAGAAAGTTTGTCGGTATGCCTCTGGGTGGGCTCTAATCTCTCTGATTTTATCCTCATGGTCTCTTCACGAGATATACGTAGGAGGGAGCAAGATACTGCTTGACTTCTCGGTGTAAGTATATTCTCGAAACTTCAACAAAATCCCGTACCGAGCTACTCAGAGTCTCTCTTGCAGAGTCTTCCACTGGAGTTTATCTACCATCTCCGTAAAGCTTTCGTGATAACTAAATGATCCTGTAACGAAGCGCGCTGCTCTCCGTTGGATCTTCTCTCTCTCTCTTCTATTAACCCTATCTGATACGGATCCGACACCGGTGAGCAGTATTCAAGCAATGGACGAACAAGTGTACTGTAACGTACTTTCTTTGTTTTCGGACTGCATTTCCTTAGGATTCTTCCAATGAATCTCAGTCTGGCATCTGCTTTACCGGCGATTAATTTTATATAATCTTTCCATTTTAAATCACTCCCAGTGCCTACTCCCAGATAATTTATGGAATTAACTGCTTCCAGTTGCTGACCTGTTATATTGTAGCTAAATGATAAAGGATCTTTCTATGTATTCGTAGCGCATTACACTTGTCTACATTGAGATTCAATTGCCATTCCCTGCACCATGCGTCAATTCGTTGCAGATTCTCCTGCATTTCAGTACAATTTTCCATTGTTACAACCTCTCGATATACCATAGCACATCCGCAAAAAGCCTCAGTGTACTTTCGACGTTACCCACAAGGTCATATATATATATATATATATATATATATATATATATATATATATATATATATACAGCAACGGTCCTATGACACTCCCCTGCGGCACACATGAAACCACTTACTTCGTAAGACTTCTCTCCATTGAGAATGACATGCTGCGTTCTGTTATCTAGAAACTCTTCAATCCAATCACACAAGTGGTCTGATAGTCCACATCCTCTTACTTTGTTCATTAAACGACTGCGGAGAACTGTATCAAACGCCTTGTAGAAGTCAAGAAGCACGGCATCTACCTGGGAACACGTGTCTATGGCCCTCTGAGTCTCGTGGACGAATAGCGCGAGCTGGGTTTCACACGATCGTCTTTTTCATTACAAAGCAGGTTCCTTCTTGCTCTACATACGTAACATGAATCCGCTAACCACAAACATGTAGGTGTGAAGGAATATCCTTTTGAACACACATTTCTACGGTTCGAATACCACTGTAACATCGCAAGCGGTATTTAACAGACCAGCGTTTAGCCAGACATGCCAAACGACTCCATAAGGAAACAACGCCGCCTTAAGAAATGTCTCGTTTATTTCGGGTAGAAGACTGTAAACTCCCAGCCGAAATACTGCCGCATTTGCAAGAACGACTGGACCAAAAGAACCATCACGACGTGTAAACATCCCCTGAGAACCAACACGAGAGAGAAGCAGGTCTACTTGCAAGGGATCGTGAAACTTCAGCAAAACGCTCGCAAATCGGAATCTGCTTATTTAGCAGTATCTACCCGATCAGGTGTACCCGAATCTTATCAACCAAGCAATCGTGAATTTCTAGAAAGACAGGTTGCACACGGCGCGTACTCTTGTCAAAATTGAAACGAACGGTACCCCGACGAGGAATATCCTTGGAAGAGTGGGCAGACATCATGGCGCAGACAGAGACCTCCGCCAGGCAATAGCGATGTGACACTGGCCGATACACACACAAGACTGAGTTCACGCAAGTGCGACAAGCGCGGCGCTGCTGTACAGCGGAAGTAGGAACAACCTGCTCTCTCGACGCGACAGTCGGAACTAGCGCACTGCACCACATCGACACTACAAAGTGCTTGTCTATAAAATGTGTACGGTCAATGTTGGAATAGCTGAGACTGCTGTTGCGGTGGATATACAGGGTGGTCCATTGATAGTGAGCGGGCCAAATATCTCACGAAATAAGCATCAAACGAAAAAACTACAAAGAACGAAACTCGTCTAGCATGAAGGGGGAAACCAGATGGCACTATGGTTGGCCCGCTAGATGGCGTTGCCATAGGTCAAACGGATATCAACTGCGTTTTTAAAAATAGGAACCACCATTTTTACTACATATTCGTGTAGTAGTAAAGAAACATGAATGTTTTATTTGGACCACTTTTTTCCCTTTGTGATAGGTGGCGCTGTAATAGTCACAAACATGTGGCTCACAGTTTTAGACGAACAGTTGGTAACAGGTAGGTTTTTTAAATTAAAATACAGAACGTAGGTACGTTTGAACATTTTATTTCGGTTGTTCCAATGTGATACATTTACCTTTCCGAACTTATCATTTCTGACAACGCATGCTGTTAAAGCGTGATTACCTGTAAATACCACAGTAATGCAGTAAATGCTCAAAATGATGTCCGTCAACCTCAATGCATTTGGCAATACGTCTAACGGCATTCCTCTCAACAGCGAGTAGTTCCCTTCCGTAATGTTCGCACATGCATTGACAATGCGCTGACGCATGTTGTCAGGCGTTGTCGGTGGATCACGATAGCAAATATCCTTCAACTTTCCCCACAGAAAGAAATCCGGGGACGTCAGATCCGGTGGACGTGGTGCTTCGACGGCCAATCCACCTGCCATGAAATATGCTATTCAGTACCGCTTCAACCGCATGCGAGCTATGTGCCGGACATCTATCATGTTGGAAGTACATCGCTATTCTCTCATGCAGTGAAACATCTTCCAGTAACATCGGTAGAATATTACGTAGGAAACCAGCATACTTTGCACCATTTAGATTGCCATCGATAAAATGGGGGCCAAGTATCCTTCTTCCCATAATGCCGCACCATACATTAACCCGCCAAGGTCGCTGATGTTCCACTTGTCGCAGCCATCGTGGATTTCCCGTTGCCCAATAGTGCATATTATGCCGGTTTACGTTACCGCTGTTGGTGAATGACGCTTCGTCACTAAATAGAACTCGTGCAGAAAATCTGTCACCGTCCCGTAATTTCTCTTGTGCCCAGTGGCAGAGCTGTACACGACGTTCAAAGTCGTCGCCATGCAATTCCTGGTGTATAGAAATATGGTAAGGGTGCAATCGATGTTGATGTAGGATTCTCAACACCGACGTTTTTGAGATTCCCGATTCTCGCGCAGTTTGTCTGCTACTGATGTGCGGATTAACCGCGATAGCAGCTAAAACACCTACTTGGGCATCATCATTTGTTGCAGGTCGTGGTTGACGTTTAACGTATGGCTGGACACTTCCTGTTTCCTTAAATAACATAACTGTCCGGCGAACGGTCCGGACACTTGGATGATGTCGTCCAGGATACCGAGCAGCATACATAGCACACGCCCGTTGGGCATTTTGATCACAATAGCCATACATCAACACGATATCGACCTTTTCCACAATTGGTACGCGGTCTATTTTAGCACGGGTAATGTATCACGAAGAGAATTCCGCCCGCACTGGCGGAATGATACGTGATACCACTCACTTATACGTTTGTGACTATTACAGCGCCATCTATCACAAAGCGAAAAAAGTGGTCCAACTAAAACATTCATATTTCCTTACATACTACACGAATATGTTAATAAAAAATGGGGGTTCCTCTTCAAAAAAACGCAGTTTATATCCGTTTGACCTATGGCAGCGCCATCTAGCGCACCAACCATAGCGCCATCTGGTTTCCCCCTTCAAGCTAGACGAGTTTCGTTGTTAGTAGTTTTTTCGTTTGATGCTTACTTCGTGAGGTATTTGGCCCAGTCACTGTCAATGGACCACCCTGTATACTGTGAGCGAATTTCAGCGATGTACCGGCAAAAAAAAAAAAACTGTAATGAAGAAAGCTGACAGGAAGAGGACCCAGGACGAAGTTGGGCATTTAATTAGTTTTTGCGAAGAGAGAACAGCGATATTGAATGTACAGTTACTGCTCCACAGCAGCTGACGTGAGAATCAAAAGTTGTTGGCTGAAATAGCTACAGTTTCTAACACTTTCACAGAGTAAATTTACCAGAAAATTCACAATTCAATGAATCAGGCAAAGTAGTTTTATAACATTGATTACTTAACTTAGGGAAACAAATGTAGTTATGTTTGAAAGTAATAGCTTTGGAACAGGGAAAACTGCCATTAAACTTCAAGTATATACAATTTTATGACATAAAAAAGGACTCCGTCTTCAGGCCACGAGTGGCCCACCGGGACCATCCGACCGCCGTGTCATCCTCAGTTGAGGATGCGGATAGGAGGGGCGTGTGGTTAGCACACCGCTCTCTCGGTCGTTATGATGGTTTTCTGTAACCGGAGCTGCTGCTATTCGGTGGAGTAGCTCCTCAGTTGGCATCACGAGGATGAGTGCACCCCGAAAAATGGCAACAGCGCATTGCGGCTGTATGGTCACCCATCCAAGTGCCGGCCTCGCCCGACAGCTCTTAACTTCGGTGATCTCACAGAAACCGGTGTATCCACTGCGACAGGGCCGTTGCCAATTTTATGACATGGAATTTCTTAATTATATTACTACACTCGTTGTTGAACAACGGACCAGCTTGGAGTGGTTTCGTAAGTCAGTACAAGTTGAAACGTTACAATAAATATATGCCCGAAAATAGTTTAAGTAATAAAGTCGTATCAATAATTTTATATGGCGTGGCACTTATTGATTACGTTAATATATTTGGTGTTAAAGACCTGACCTCCAGAAGCTTTTCCAGTGGTTCATTATGACAATATAAGTAGAAACGTTCAAATAAATGAGGTCCGGAAATGCTTCATTTATAATTTGGCTTTTGATCGTCTATGGGTACCAAGGTGAAACTGATGCAATATCGTTTCATCGTAACTGATACTTTAACAAATATTAAAGAGAATAAATGTATCTGAAGCTGGAAATACTAGTGTCACAAGTAGTCTGTGTTTAACATTAATGGGTTTACGCATAACAGTATCTAGAATGGCAACTTTGGGTTCAGTTTTAAAAAGTATTTCTTCCATCGCCATTGCTGTCACTGTCGTAAAATTTAGATATTGTTGTGGACTTCTGATCATAAACTCTACAATGAGATTCTTGCATCCCCAAAATCATCCCATCGCCTAATCTGCTCTCTTATTCAAAACGAAAACGGTCGTTTGCGTTTTTTCTTGCTTCTGTTCTTGCAGTTTCAAAAGTGCAGCCGTACCCCAACGCTGTTCCTTTCAACACCTTCCTTCACGCAGAAAACTACGGCAGAACGAACTTGCGGAGAGTGATGTCTCAGCTCTCGCAGACACACTCACCCTTATGTGTGTAAAAGCAGCCAACATCTGCCGTTGCAACACTCTGACATTTACAGAAAGTACTAGAGCGAAAATACACCCCTAGTGTAAAGAGTTATGCGAGTAATATCTGAGAGTACCCAACTGTCTGAGAGAGAAAAAAAAAACTATCTCAGCCTACACCTTCGAAGCCCTCGTAATCCACGCGCTGGTTTCCAGGTATTTCAAAAGAATCAAGTTTTACACCAAAACATGTTTAATAAACTTTCTTAACAAAATCAGCAATGTTTCCTTCTTGTTTCTTGATTGCGAAACTACTAATGACTCAACAAATGTTGTCTGGTGAGCTAAGATTTCTCTCGAAGACAGGCGTGTTCAGGCAAATAAATTTATCTATCATAAGAATGTAAAAGTTACATGTTAATATTAAGCATAAACTTTTCTATAAGTTATAAGTAAAAAACTCACTGAATTTATACATTCATCTCAGAGCAGCTAGAAATGAATCCAACTATGGGTCATAAAAAAGTGATTCATGTAATGCAATGTAATGTATCATACTGAATCAATGCCCATTGTACTACTCTGCCATTTTTTGTGAAGAAACAAGAATAAATGCGTTTTATAGCTTCATTAATTTTGCCGCGACCTGTGGTGTGTGGAGCGTGACGTAGCGGTGAGCGCCTTTGTCTAGCGTGCCAACGGTTGCCGGAAGAAATCCAACCGCGTGCAATTATTTGTCATTTAGTGTTCATCAGTTCTGTAAGTTTGTCTATATTTATTATGTTTCTATATCCAGGAATATTCGATCTTTGTATGAACAGCTGCACTCGTCTTCCAGTTCAGTTTTTAATCTGACTCTACGTTCCTGTTCGTAATAAAAGTGCTTACAAATGGCTCTGAGCACTATGGGACTTAACAGCTGAGGTCATCAGTCTCCCAGAACTTACAACTACTTAAACCTAACTAACCTAAGGACATCACACACATCCATGCCCGAGGGAGAATTCGAACCTGTTGGCTCTGAGCGCTATGGGACTCAACTTCTGAGGTCATCAGTCCCCCAGAACTTAGAACTACTTAAAGCTAACTAACCTAAGGACATCACACACATCCATGCCCGAGGCAGGATTCGAACCTGCGACCGTAGCGGTCTCGCGGCTCCAGACTGTAGAGCCTAGAAACGCACGGCCACTCCGGCCGGCTCGAACCTGTTCCATACTGAAGCGCCTAGAGCCGCTCGGCCACTCCGGCCGGTCAAAAGTTCTTACAGTTCTAAGTGATGTACATCATTGACGACCGTGCTTTCGGATTCGGCTTTATTCGTATTACGACATGACAGTAATACATAATTTTTCTGTTCACATTAAATGGAGGAGTGATTTTGTGGAACAAATGATAGGTGGCAGATTTTTTCCTATGGATTTTAACTGAAATCTGCATCTAAAAATCTGTAACAATAATGTATTACTTCACAAATAACTTTTACGTTGCAGGCCTTTGTAATTTCACTTCTGGATTGTTTTAAATCCTATGTAGCGGAATTCTGGCAGAGTGTAAGAAAGAAGTAACCAGCATACGATATGTTACCTAAGTCGCAGTGGGATCTTTCTAAGGTAAAAAAAAGATACAATCATTTTACAGGTTTTTGGCCATTTTTCGATCAGTCATGTAGTATCTTTATTATATAACAAGTACTGCAAACTCTATCTCACTACTAATGGAAGCTCGTGGTCTAATGGCTAGCGTTGCTGCCTCTGGATCACAGGGTTACGCGTTCGATTCCTGTCCAGGCTGGCGATTTTCTCTGCCCGGGGACTGTGTGTTTGTGTTGTCCTCATCATTTCGTCATCCTCATCATCATTCATAAAAGTCGCTAGACTGGACTGTGAAAAACAATGGACTGTGTAAAAGTTGAAACTTCGTATGAGCGCTGATTACCGCGCAGTTGGCGCCCCATAAACATAACATCATGATCACTAATGAATGAAACTTCGAGGTGCACATTACGACTAGAAAACTTGTACTCGCACTTTTGCCTCTGCCCCCTGCAGGTCTGGGGGTTAGAATAGGCCCGCAGTATTCCTGCGTGTCGTAAGAGGCGATCAAAAGCAGTCTTCAACGTTTAACGTTTATGCCTTTATGTGTTGGTCCTCTCTCGGGTTTGACCTGCATTTTTTCCAAATTTCTGTTGCTAGTGCGTGCCATTTGGGGAAGGACGCCTTACGGTTTTTTTTTTCCCCGTCATGCACCAAGATCTTACATGCTACTTATTGTCGTGTGGAGGGCTTTGCACCCAACGTCTTCGAAGTTGCCTCCTTCTTGTCTTCTGCACAGCCCCATCCTTAGTGTCCACGACAATTCTGGACCATTTCAAAACCAAAAATCGAATGCAGTAGCCAGTCCGTCGTGGTGGGGTCGTCATGTACCCTCTTGGTGGTAGCCTCCTGACAACACAGGGATCGCACTGGTGATGCCTGAGCTGAGAGCACCCCATGTATTCCAAGGAGTAGGTGGCCATCCTTCTGGGGCACCAGGACTCCCAGAAATGGCCATCCCGCCAGGTGGCCATGGCTGAGGCTGGGTGGCAGCCGTGGGGAGAGCCCCTGATCTGAGTGGGTGGCATAAGGGTGGATGACCCGCAGGTTAAATCGAATCAAGCTGGTGGTCGCTCGGCCCCAGCAGTTACCAAGGGTGTTAGAAATGATTTTGATGCCGCAACATACGATTCCCGATCGTTCCCCTCTCTGGCTACACCTTGAAGGACTGTAGGGCGACCAGGTCTCGAGAGTCGTATTCGCCTCGGTACCTCGTTTGCAGCAGGACTGATGGAGATACCTTTCAGGCAATGAAGCCCCTGTTTTTCGTAGACCACGTTGAAGATAGGTTTGGGGAAGTGACAGCATTGTCTAAGATGGGTAGTGGGGTGCTTCTGATCCAGGTGGCCCCCACAGCCCAGTCACGGGAGTTGCTCACCTGTGACAAGCTGGGTGATATCTCCATCTTGTTTACACGCCATAAAAGCCTTAACATAACCTCCTCTTGCAGTCGGATGAGGAGCTATGCGCCAACTTAGAGCGACAGTGTCCACTTCGAGCAGCGTGTGCATAGTGGACCCAAAGACAACAGGGTTGCTACCAGAGCCTTCATCTGGGCTTTTGAGGGTGACTTGTTACCTGAAAAGGTCAAGGTGATGAATTACCATTGCGACGCGAAATCTTATGTCCCTCCTCCTAAGCGATGCTTCTAGTGCTGGAGGTTTGGCCACATGTCATCTAGCTGTAATTCCAGCGCCACCTGCAGGGATTGTGGTTGTCCTCTGCACCCGTCATCTTTGTGTGTGCCTCCTCCCACTTGTGTCAACTGTGGGAAGTGCCACTCCCCCTGCTCGCCTGACTGCCCTGTTCTCCATAAGGAGCGGCGAATAATGGAAACCAAAATCCTGGACAGGCTCACCTATCAAGATGCAAAGAGGAAATATGAACGCCTTCATCCTGTTCCTACGGTTGTTACACGTCCAGTGGGTCCTCAGAGCCGCCCCAACTCTTCCCCTGCGCCCATGATGGGGGCTCCCAAGATACTTCCCTTGGGAGTCCAACCCCCCCAAATTGATGGGGATATCGGACCCCGTCGCCCCGTTGGAGGTACGTCAGCCTCCTCCAGCTTCTCTCATGTGGAAAGGGTACCTTGGAAGTCTACCTCCTAAGGCATCCTCCAGCGCAACAGCTGACATCAGTCAGTGGCCCAAGGAACCATGGGCGCCAGATCAAAGAGTTTCCCACTCTTTGTCTGTCCCTGACCCTCCTTCTGAGACTCGATCCCAGGTTGCTCCTAAGGAGCAGCGGGTGTAGGGGCAAAAGAAGAAGAAGAAGAAGAAGAAGAAGATGATGATGATGATGATGATGATGATGATGATGATGAATAAGAAGAAACTGCTGGGTAGGAAGGCAGAGGTTCAGGTTGCCTCTGTGCCACCTATTACTACCAGCTCTGCGTCTGAGGACGATTTGCAGATTTTGGCTTCTCCCAATGACCTCGATCTCACCTCTACCTCAGTCACAATAATTCTCGATTTTGGCTCTCCTTCGGTGGCAGTAGATGATCCAACAGTGTAATCTGCCTAATCAATCCCTTCACGCCTTTTTCAGCCACAGGTAATGTCATCCTCCAGTGGAATTGCTGTGGTTTTTTCTACCACCTTGTTCATCTCCAACAACTTCTCAGTCTTCACCCTTTCTTCTGCATTGCTCTCCAAGAAACTTGGTTTCCGGCGATGTGAACCCCTGCCGTCTGTGGCTATTGGAGTTATTATAAGAATCGGGCAGCTTATGAGTTATGAGAGGGTATCTGGTGGCGTCTGTATCTATGTCCTTAACTCTCTTTACAGCGAGTGTGTACCTCTTCAAACACCTTTGGAGGCTATTGCTGTTCAGGTGTAGATGCCTCAGGCTGATACTGTCTGCAGTATCTATCTTCCACCAGAGGTGATGTCCCACAGCATATCTTGGCTGCGCTGATAGCCCAACTGCTGCCACCTTTTCTGTTATTGGGCGATTTTAATGCCTGCAACCCTTTGTGGGGTGACTTGGTGGCGACAGGCTGAGGCGCTGTCATTGAAAATGTGTTGGCACAGCTCGACCTTTTCCTCTTAAATGATGGTACCTCCAAACATTTCACTGTGGCACATGGCATGTACTGAGCCATCAACCTTTCAATATGCAGCCCTATCCTTCTACCATCTGACCAATCGAGAGTGCATGACGGCTTGTGTGGTAGTGACCACTTTCCGATCTTTCTGTCACTGCCGCAACGTCACTCTTCTGGGCACCCCTCCAGATGGGATCTGAATAGGGCTGACTGGGACTTGTTCACCTCCATTACCACTATTGAGCCTCCTTCACTGATGCCATTGATGTGGTGGTTCATACGATCACCACTGGCATCATTTCTGCCACGGAATCTGCTATTCCCTGTTCTGGGTCCTCTCAGCGGAGAGGACCCAGAGATCGCTGAGGCGATTTTAGATCGCAGACAGGCCCTCCAGTGTCATAAGCGGCATCCATCATTGGGACACATCATAGCCCTTAAACGGCCCCGTGTGTGAGCATGCCACCTCATTCACTGACGCAAGCCTGAGTGCTGGGAAAGATATGTCTCCACCATGGCCTCCGTACCTCTCCCTCGCAGGAGAGGACCCAGAGATCGCTGAGGCGATTTTAGATCGCAGACAGGCCCTCCAGTGTCATAAGCGGCATCCATCATTGGGACACATCATAGCCCTTAAACGGCCCCGTGTGTGAGCATGCCACCTCATTCACTGACGCAAGCCTGAGTGCTGGGAAAGATATGTCTCCACCATGGCCTCCGTACCTCTCCCTCGCAGGTTTTGGGCCATGATTAGGCGACCCTATGGCTATCAGACCCCCGTCAGTGTACCTGGGCTTTCACTGAATAAGGCAGTCTGTACTGACTCCGACACGATTGCAAACCACTTAGTGGAGTATTTTGCTAGGAGTTCCACTTCTGCGAATTACCCGCTGGCCTTCTGCTCCCTGAAAGAGAGGTTGGAATGTCGGAGTTCTTCATTTCACATGTGCCACCCTGAATCGTACAATGTTCCATTCAGTGAGTGGGAATACCAAAGTACCCTAGCCATTTGCCCTGATACAACTCCCGGGCCAGATCACACCCACTGTCAGATGCTCAGACACCTCTCGGTGGACTGCCGGCGACGCCTCCTAGACCTTTTCAACTGTATCTGGGTTAAGGGTGAGTTCCCATCACAATGGCAGGAAAGCATCGTAATACCCATGTTGAAACCTGGCAAGAACCCATTGGAGGTGGACAGCTACCCTGCCCTATTAGCCTCACCAACGTTCTTTGCAAGTTGCTCGAACACATGGTGAGCTGGAGGTTGAGTTGGGTACTTGAGACTTGGGGCCTTCTGGCTCCTTCTCAGGGTGAGTTCCATAAGGGCTGCTCTCTGACCAATAATCTGTTCTGCCTGGAGTCTGCCATCTGTATGGCCCTTGCCTGCTGTCAGCATCTGGTTGCTGTCTTTTTTGACAGCATGCAATATGACATGGCGATATCACATCCTTAGCATGCTTCAGGGGTGGGTTCTTAGGGGCACGCTCCTGATTTTTATTAAAAAATTTCTGTTGCTTTGATCCTTCCACATGCTAGTTGGGCCCTCCCATAGTACTTCCCGAGTCCAGGAGAATGGGGTCCTGCAAGGATATGTCTTGAGTGTCTGCCTCTTTTTAGTTGCTATCAATGGGCTCGCTGCAGTGGTGGGAACGGCTGTATCAGCTTCCTTGTATGCTGATGACTTCTGCCTATACTATAGCTCCACTGGCATTGCAGTCGCTGCATGGCAGCTGCAGAGTGCTATCACCAAGGTGCTGTCTTGGGCTATAGCGTATACCTTCCAGTTTTCGACCGCCAAGACCTGTGTTCAGCATTTCTGCCGGCGTTGCACTGTTCACCCTCAGCCACAGCTTTATCTTGATGGCGAACATCTTGCTGTGATGGAGACGTATTGCTTTTTGGGATTGCTTTTTGATATCTTATTGACCTGGTTCCCTCATATTCGGCAGCTTAAACAGACGTGCTGGCGGCATCTTAAAGCTCTTTGTTGCTTGAGTCACACCAGCTGGGGTGCCGATCGGTCTACCGTTCTACAACTGTATCAGGCGTTGATTCAGTCCCATAGATTATGGGAGCCTTCCGTGTTGTGGTTGCTTGACCCCATCCTTCACTGAGGGATCTGACTCGCAACTGGAGCTTTCTGCACAAGCCCTGTAAACAGCATACTTGTGGAGGCTGGTGTCCCTCCATTGAGAATCCAGCACCTACGTCTACTGGCCACTTTTGCTGCACATGTTTGTAGCTTACCCGGACATCCCAATTACCGTCTCCTGTTCCCCAACTCGGTCGTCCATCTTCCAGGACGGCAGGCCCGGTCAGGGTGTATGATCGCGGTTTGCGTCCTGACTCTTCTCTCTGGACTTGCATTTTTCGCTCTTCCACCATTTTTCCGGGCCACTCTTTGTATACCCGTGGTGTATGCCCCGCCCATGCCTTCGGCTTGATTTGGCACAGGGCCCAAAGGACTCCGTCCCTCCTTAGGCCCTCTGCCG
The DNA here is from genome assembly GCF_023864275.1 of Schistocerca cancellata. NCBI lineage: Eukaryota > Metazoa > Arthropoda > Insecta > Orthoptera > Acrididae > Schistocerca > Schistocerca cancellata. Next base: position 611,470,980 of record NC_064630.1, on the reverse strand, counting down.
CCACTCTCTTTCAATCCTTGCCGTGTTTCAAGGCTCTGACGTGGTCTATACCGAAGGTTCGATGGCTGCTGGTCGAATCGGTTATGCTATTACTTTAGGGCATCATTCTGAACATCTCTCGCACCCTAGAGTATATCTGCTCCCGCTCAGGTGAGTCCTTCATTATCTGTAGTGACTCCTTGAGCGGTTTACAAGCAAACGACCGGTGTTTTCCTCTCTTTCATCTGGTGATGGCTATCTAGGAGTCCCTCCATACTCTTGCCCACTGCGGCTGCTCCGTGGTCTTTGTGTGGACTTGGGTCATGTCGACATCCCAGGTAATGAATGGGTTGACATGCTGGCCAAACAGGCTGTCAGTGCCCCAGACATGGAGATTGGCCTTTCGGAGAGTGATCTCAGGTCAGTTATGTGGCAGAAGGTACTTGGTGCCTGGGGTGATGAATGGCACACCCTGCCTTCACCCAACAAACTTCGCATCGTCAATGAGACTATAGGTGTGTGGCGCTCCTCCTTGCGAGCCTTCCGCAAGGACTCATTTGTTCTCCGCTGGCTACACACTGGCCATACCTGGCTGATGCACGGTCATCTCTTGCGCCACGAGGACCAACTCTCTGTCGCTCTGGATCAGTGTTGACAGTGGTCCACATCTTGATTGCCTGTCCGCTTTTAACTACACTCAGGCAGACGTTTGTGCTGCCTGATACGCTCCCTGCACTTTTAGCGGATGACGCTGCAATGGCAGACTTAGTTTTGAGTTTTATTCGTGCAGGAGGCTTTTATCGCTCGATCTAAGGGTTTGTCCCTTTTTTATGTTGAGTCTGGCCTTTGGCCTACGGTTTTAGATTGGGGTTTTTAGTGTGTCTCTTGGTGGTTAGCTTTGCCTTTTTTGTTTCCTTGGTCAGCCAACAACTTTCACACTCTGTGTGCTTTTAATTCCTTTTGGCTGGTCATCGTCTGTGTCTTTCTTTTTCTGTGTCGTTCCTTGTAATCTCCATTGCTTGTTTTTTTTTCAGGCCTTGTGGGTGCTTCATGGTCTTGGAAAAAGGAACCGATGACCTTTGCAGTCTGGTCCCTTCAAACCCCACAAACCAACCAACCATCTTCTGGCTGTTGTTGATCATTGGCATGTTTTCACTTCATTAGAAATGTGTGTGGCGTCGTTCGTAGTTGACTGTACTGTCAATGATTTTTCGACGTTGTGATTTGCTTTTTTTTATTTTCTTTTTGCAATAAGCACACTGTCGCTCTGCAGAAAACATTGTAATCTTCTTCATTGTAACTATAAATAGTTTTGTGTTACTGTTTTCAAACAATATAATATTAAATTGTAAAAGAAATAGTTAATGCCTTGCCTTCTTTTCTTTTCGCGCATTAACGTGAATTAACAAGCGTTGCTGTATTACTTCGTACGAATAAAGACCGCCTTCTCACATTCGCATGACCAACGCTCGATAAGACGTGTAGCAGAGACATTTAGCTAAGATCTTAATCTGAAAATGAGATTTAATATATCACTTTATGTTTACCGGATAAACTTTTTGGACGTGCACGACTTGAGGTGAGAGGCTGTCTTTTTAAAATTAGACAATAGTGGTACCTATTCGGAAAAATTCGCACAGTTTGTAACCGTGAAACTTGCGTTTCTCTTAGCGTATAAAACCTTCGAACAACTTACAGGAATGCAGCTAGGTGACGTCTTCGACTACTGCCAATATTTTGATAAGTGCACTGCCTGTCATTTTCGAGGCAGAAATGCAACGAGAAAACGCTATTCAAGACAGTTTAAAATTAAGTCCCATAGTGCTCAGAACCATTTGAACCATTTGAACAGTTTAAAATCTCTGTATGCAGGGCACATGCTGAAAGACAATACGCACACATTGGTTCCGTTAAGGTTTTTTGTTTGCGTAAAGCGGGTATCTACCGTATCCCATGCACTTGTGGCATGTTGTACTTCGGTCAGTCCATGTGGACCGTGGAGGACCGGTGTATTGACATAAACGTCACACAGGTTTACGACGGCAGAGCGAATCTGTTATTGCAGAACATTTGCTTGGCATTGTCATCTTATAGAATGCAACAGCACAGAGATTGTGGCATGCACTTCCAGCTATAGGGACAGTTTTATTAAGCAAGCAGTTGAGATTAAATTAGCAAATGGACTAATAGATAGAGATGGAGGTTTCTGGTTAAACTCTGCTTTGAATGATGTTCTCTCTCCCTGAATAAACAACAAAGGGACAGAGTTAAAGCTACCTCATCCGTTGGTAATTGTATGTCTTTGTCCTGCTAATATATTGTTAATCCGCGCGTTTTATGGTCGTTTCTTGTTTCTGAAACTCAAGTCGGATAAATTGTTCTACGCTTAAAAATTCCATTCAGTTTTAATTGCGGTAGTTGGACGAAATGGATGTAGAGTGACTCGAGTAATCATTTGCCATAGCGGCAACGCTCCGTATTTGCACCAAGATGAAGTCTTTCTCCGGAATAAGTAATGGAAACGCGCACTCGAGCAGAATAACAAGTCGGCTGACGAGCCAGTAATTGGGAGCGGAAATCGCGGCGACAAGAGAGACTTAACAAGTCTCACCACACTCAGGGATATCGACAGCGGCTTCAATTACTGGTGACGCCCCGCCGGGAGGCTTACGAGTGGCAGTTTAAAGAAGCTGCAAATTGTCCACTTACACGGCGACTCACGCTGAGCTCTACTGAAGGTGAGACCACAGCAGAGCACTTTCTCTTGAGCGTGAGGGGTAGTGACAGAAGGAAGGGACCGTGCCGTCGATATTAAGATAAACTAATCGATTTTTGCAGACGCAGGAGACTTACCAAACGATTCTAAATGCCTCTCGATGCGGTAAAGACCTGTCTCCATTTATTAACGACTCCTACATCTTCAGCTACATCACTACTTTACAATTCATATTTAAGTGCCTGGCAGAGAGTTCTTCGAACCACCTTCGGGCTATATCGTTCCCTGTTCAAGCTCTGATTTCTCTTATTTTATTACGATAATCATTTCACTCTTTGTAGGTTGGGGCGACAGCAAAATATTTTCACTTTCAGAGGAGAACAGTGGTGATTGAAATTTCCTGAAAACATCCGGCTGCAACGAAAAATGCATTAATTTTAATTAGTGCTATCCCAGCTCGCTTGTCATGTCCGTGACAATATCTCCCCTATTCCGCGATAATACTAAACGTGCTGCCCTTCTTTGGACTTTCTCGATGTGCTCCGTCAATCCTGTCTGGTAAGAATCAAAATGGTTCGAATGGCTCTGAGCACTATGGGACTTAACATCTATGGTCATCAGTCCCCTAGAACTTAGAACTACTTAAACCTAACTAACCTAAGGACAGCACACAACACCCAGCCATCACGAGACATAGAAAATCCCTGACCCCGCCGGGAATCGAACCCGGGAACCCGGGCATGGGAAGCGAGAACGCTACCGCACGACCACGAGATGCGGGCTGTCTGGTAAGAATCCGGATCCGATACCGGACAGCAGTACTCCAACACAAGACGAACAAGCGCAGTGTAGCCAGTCTCTTTAGTAGACCTGTTACATCTTCTAAATGTTTTGCCAACAAAACTCGTCTTTGGTTCGCCATCCCCACAACATTATCTATGTGATCGTTCCATTTCAAGTTGTTCATAACTGTATTTCCTAGGTATTTAGCAGATCTGATAGCGTTTAAACTTACGCAACCGAAATTTAAGGAATTTCTTTTCGTACTCACACTTTTCGCTATTCAAAGGCAGTTTCCACTGCTCGCACATAGAGATATTTTGTCTATATCATTTTGCAATTGGTTTTGATCTCTGAAGACTTTACTACACGATAAAGTACAACATCTTCTGCAGACAATCTGAGGTGGGAGCCGGCCGCGGTAGTCTAGCGGTTCTGGCGCTGCAGTCCGGAACCGCGGGACTGCTACGGTCGCAGGTTCGAATCCTGCCTCGGGCATGGGTGTGTGTGATGTTCTTAGGTTAGTTAGGTTTAAGTAGTTCTAAGTTCTAGGGGACTTATGACCTAAGATGTAGAGTCCCATAGTGCTCAGAGCCATTTGAACCATTTCTGAGGTGGCCGCTCAGATGGTCTAAACCATTTACATGGATTATGAACGGCAGAGGGCCTGTAATACTTCCTTGGAGTACCCTAAATATCACTTCTGTTTTACTCGAAGATTTTCTGTACTACGTACTGTAATCTTTCTGAGAGAAAATCGTGAATCCAGCGGAACAACTGAAGTGATACTCCATAAGCAAGCAATGGATCCTAGAAATTTAGAAATATGGAATCAATCTGAGATTCCCTGTCGACAGCATTCCATTTCAAGTGAGAAAAAAAACGAGATGTGAATCAGTGCTATGAGTTAATAGATAGTTACCTTTCGCCAGGTGCAAGTCTTTCGATTTGACGCCACTTCGGCGACTTGCGCGTCGAATCTTCGAGGTAATTCATAATGTTCAGGCAAAGTATATGTTCCTGAATCCTACTGAAGTCGACGTCAGTGATATCGGTGTGTAATTCAGCGGATTACTCCTATTTCCTTTCTTGAATGCTGGTGTGATAACTGCTACCTTCCAATCTTTCGGTATTGATCTTTTGTTCAGCGAACGGTTGGGTATGATTGGGGCTATTCTATCAGCACACTCTGAAAGGAATCTAACTGGAATGCCCTCTGGACCGGAAGACTTGCCTTTAATGTTTTAAAGTTACTCATGTGGGGAGTTGTTCTTGATTCTGGAAACACCGTGTTTAATAACTCCGCCTTAGTGAGGCTGTTATCGGCAATATTACCATTCGTATCGCCCAGTGAAGGTAATGATAGTGTCTTGCCGCAGTCGTACTTCATACATGACCAGAATCTCTTTCGATTATCTATCAGATTTCGACATTAGAAGATTTAACACTAAAATTGACGGAATACCTTATAAACATTGCTGTAATGGCGTTCATCAGAATGTGAATGAAGATAATTCCTAGCTGCTACTAAACAATATGGTTAATGCAGAATAGATGTTATTTTTTAATAATACCAACAAGAGGAAAGAGAAAATATAGCAATGAAGTACCTCGTATATAGAGTGTTACTGGTGTTCACTTCCTAAGTTTCGCCACAAATACCAGCATTATAGTGTGTCATGGGCAACTCAATACTCACGACTGACGAACAAAGAGCCCAGCAGCTCAATCTGTCACCTGTGCTGTATGCCCAGGCACTTTTCTACTCACTTGTCCAGGTTACATCAGTCTTGCGAACTTAGCTGTATTAACCCTAGGACGCCCAAGCCTTTTTTTCTAGCTTGGATGCCTAAAGGGGGGGAAGGGGGGGGGTCTGCGAGCCCACAGGTATTAAATAAGTTTATTGACGAAAAATTACGAGTACAACTTTCAAAATGGTTTATGTACCTATTTTAACTAAGGCATCAGTTTATAAATGTTGTTAATTGTTATAAATATTGGATTGGGTGAATAAAAAATTGACGTATTACAATACAAAATACAGATGTGTTCATATATAATAGACGACTCTGAATCCTCAACTTCAAGGCAAGAGACACACTTCACAATTTTTCTGAATATGTGTTACACACATGTTTATGACACTGTCCACAATGCTGTTTTGGTTTACTTAGATTGTTGTACTTCTGCTTCTTTGTTTTAGCTTCTCTTACACAAATATGGCACCGACCTTTCCCTGCAGGAGGCTGACGTGCTTCTGTTGTCACTTCTTTGATTTTCTTTTGTAGAATAGTCTCCAGTGATTGAACAATTTGGTTAGATAACCGTCTTGCATTGGCACTTCTTTCTTCTACCTGCAATTTCACTAGTTCCATCCCAGCTTGCAGAAGATCAAGTTTCCGTTTGTTGTGTTTCTTTTCATTCCATCTTGGATGTTGCTGGATGAATATGGTGGTTGCATTGATAGCACAAATGTCGATGAGATAGTAAAATACAGATAGAGGCCACCTCTTTGTTCCCCTCTTGCAGGTGTACATACTCGCCATTTGATCAATAGTGTCAATTCCACCTTTTGTGGAATTATAATATGCATTTATCTCAGTTTTATTCTTCTCTTCTCCAACAGTGCCTTTATCTTGGTGCATTGTTGACAACATCAGTAAGTTTTTACTTGGTTTCGTTTTTGCTATGTAGGACACCAAAGTCACTGGAGGCCTACCTGTTGATAAGTCTGTGAACAAGAACATTGATGAATATAGCTCTCGATTTGACGTCTTCTTCATTATGTCCGGAATATGCTTCCTGTTTGACTGGGGAGTTCTTACTGTAGTAACTTTGTAGTGTTGGTATAACTCTTCCGCCAAATCCACCGACGTGTAGCATCGGTCTTAGTAATATTTCGACCAGTATTTTTCACAGGTGCTACCAGATGTTTGACGACAACTGCTGAACCCCGTTCTTCTTTTGACAAATTCTGAACATTACCTGCATAGGGTTCCATATTCAAGACGTACCTGTCAACTGCATCGGACATCATGCGTATAAGGATGCCATACTTGTCCAGTTTATCCTTCATAAATACTTTGAAGGGGCAGCGCCCTCTAAACAAGCTGAGCATCTCATCAATGGTGAGGTGGACCCGTGGTTTATACAGTAGTGGAAACCTATCATTCACTTTGTTGAAAACATCACGGATTGCTGTGATCTTGTCTGCTTCCCTTCTTAGCTGGCGGGTACTTTCGTCATCAATCCTTATGATTGCAATAAGTTCCTTGAAACGTTCTCTTACCATAATACCCTTGTAAAGTGGCCGACCCATTAGGTCTGACCAAAGATCGTGTACACTGACAGAATTGTCCTTATTTGCCCCCATAAGTATCAGGATTCCTATAAAGGCATACAATTCTTTCTCATTAGTCCAAGTAACATTTCGCCTAACTGCCTCTTCATTTGAAAGTTTTACTATAACATCCATGATGTCAGGCGTAAGAAGTAACTTCAAGACTTCTCCAGGTGAATGGCAAATACCAGCTGGAGTTACTCCTGCCTGCTCTCTTACTATATTAGCAACAGACCTCCAAGGAATTCTAGGCTGTGTAGTTACGTACCTTCTTCCAGACTTGGCCACAATAACATCCAGATGATCACTGCCTGAAGCTGCGCTATCTTCATTTTCTCTAACATCCACATCCAGCATACTCCATAACACCATCCTCATATTCACTTTCACTCACCGAGTCAGAATCTTCATCTAAAATTTCATTCAGAACTCTTTCTAAAGACGAGTCATTTCTAAGTCTTGGTGTGAACAGCGGGGAACTGCACTAACTCACTGCAAGTTTACAAGATAAATAACAGCTGACTGACATCAACAATCATTTCCTCTGAAAGTAAACCGATTGTTGTGAATATCAAGAATACCAAACAACACGAAACTAACTTGCATTGTTGTAGAGATGAAAAATACGAAATCCTACTAAGGGATATTTTCTATAGCATGGAAGCCTACAGGGGGAGGGGGGGGGGAGGGTTGTTGGACCCATAATAAGTTTATTTATTTTTTCTTTCAAAGCAGGAATTTTGCATAAAATATATTGACACTAACGTTTCATAAAATAGCCAACAAACAATAACTCAAAGGGAATATGTAGTATGAAAGTTACTTGGCAAAAGCAGGGGACATAAAAAAAATTGTGGGTTCAACAGCCCCCCCCCCCCCCCCCCACCCTTAGGCATCCTAGGGTTAACCGGTTTCACACTTGTCTGGCAGTCGTCTAAAAGACACAGTCCACATAACCAAGGCTTGGAAAGGCACTTGGTCGTTTTCACATCTACGTGGTATGAGCCGGTGTCATCCAAACGGCATGTGGCAGCCATGATGTGAAAAGCCACAAGTCAGCACCATAATATGTCAAGTTTACATGGTACAGGCTGATGCCATCTACAGGGAACATGACATATATGGTATCGAAAGCCATATGGTGGTTTGGACATCTACATTGTACAAACCTGTTCTGCGCGTAAAGGGAGAATAGCAGCCTTGGTGTGTAAGACGGTTTGACAGTTTTCACACCTAAATGACACATTATATGGTACGGAAAACCATATGTCAGTTTTTACATTTTCACGGTATGGTCTTGTGTCATCTACATGTCACATACCAGCCACGGTGTCAAAAGCTAAATGCTGTTTTTAAAACCTGCAAGATACGGATTGGTGCAGTGTGCAAGCATGCAGCAGCCTTGGTATCAAAGTCATACAGTGGTTTTAGCATCTACATAGTACAAACAGGTTCCATTCAAATGGGACGTGGCAACTTTGGTATAGAAAGCCATACACCGGTTTGCGCATCTACATGGTAGATGCCAATGCTTTTTAAACAGGATGTAGCAGCCGAGATGGAATGCTATATGATAATTCCAACATATACATGTGGAACTGTGCTAGAAAACTTGGAATTGAGAAGCATAAGGTGTTTTTCAGGTCTACATTGCACGCAGCTACGCTATAGACGTTTATTTAGTAGAACGGCCAATTTTGCGTGACACACCTCTGCAAAATTACAAGTACAGGATTTATACGAAAAACGTCTCGATCGAAATATTCAATGAAATGAAAGGATTATTTTAAAGGAAAAAATTAATAAGGAAAGTAATTTGTTGTAGCAGATAAAAATTTTTATTGTCCTGTTTCTAAAATGGTGTTTGCATTAAAGGGAGCAAAAATAATATTTGCAGTATCTATAGTTTACAGCATTTCAAATATATGGACTCAAAAGGAGAAAGGAACGGAAATGGAAGGGATAAGTGATATCAGCTGCATCAGTACTTTGTGCAGCATCAGCGGCGACCGGTAAAAATGTGTGCTGGACCAGGATTCAAACCCAGGATCTCATGCATACTAGGCAGTTCCGTTAACCGCTGCGCCATCCGCAATACAGTGTTTACCACAATTGCGCAACACATCTGAGTAGGCCCATAGAGTATACATATCTATGGAGTGAGCATAGCCTACTCCGCATGTTATCAACATTAAACCAGGCTAGTCACGTGGTAATGGGACGTGGCTGCTTGGCTGCAATTTGTGGTAACAGCGAAACTTAAATATTACACGTATTCACCTGTTTTTACATACGTTTCTACACGTTTTAGTAGTTATAACAGCCATGGAGCAGTATTGTTGTTGCTACGGGTGTAAAGAGAAGTACGTGAAAGGAGGACCAGTCACTTTTCATAGGTACCTACAACAAATCTCTAATAATGAATATCATATTGATGTGAGGCGCTTTATATGTTTCAAAATATCGAGGCGCGGTATTATAATGTCTTGTATTGTACAGCAAATTTCAGCGATTCTTTTTTTTTCTTTTTGTGTTTTGTGTTTACGAGAGAAATGCTAGATAAATTTGTAAGAGCGTTTCAGCTGCTGTCAGTGTTTACGTATTCGTGCTATGTTCATCTGCAGACAAAATTTATACAAGACAGTGTGGTTAATTTCCTCCAGTTTATTCAGGTCCTCAAACCCGTGTGTGTATCTAAGTACTTCTGCGTGAGACAATTTCCTGCATTATACGGGGTGGTCCATTGATCGTGACCGGGCCAAATATCTCACGAAATAAGCGTCAAACGAAAAAACTACAAAGAACGAAACTCGTCTAGCTTCAAAGGGGGAACCAGATGGCGCTATGGTTGGCCCGCTAGATGGCGCTGCCATAGGTCAAACGTATATCAACTGCGTTTATTTAAATAGGAACCCACATTTTTTCTTACATAGTCGTGTAGTACGTAAAGAAATATGAATGTTTTAGGTGGACCACTTTTTTCGCTTTGTGATAGATGGCGCTGTAATAGTCACAAACGTGTTAAGTACGTGGTATCACGTAACATTCCGCCAGTGCGGACGGTATTTGCTCCGTGATACATTACCTGTGTTAAAATGGACAATTTACCAATTGCGGAAAAGGTCGATATCTTGTAGATGTATGGCTATTGTGATCAAAATGCCCAACGGGCGTGTGCTTTGTATGCTGCTCGGTATCCTGGACGACATCATCCAAGTGTTCGGACCGTTCGCCGGATAATTACGTTATTTAAGGAAACAGGAAGTGTTCAGCCACATGTGAAACGTCAACCACGAACTGCAACAAATGATGATGCCCAAGTAGGTGTTTTAGCTGCTGTCGCGGCTAATCCGCTCATCAGTAGCGGAATCTCAAAAACATCGGTGTTGAGAATTCTGCATCAACATCGATTGCACACGTACCATATTTCTATGCACCAGGAATTGCATGGCGACGACTTTGAACGTCGTGTATAGTTGCACCATTGGGCACAAGAGAAATAACGGGACGATGACAGATTTTTTGTACGCGTTCTGTTTAGCGACGAAGCGTCATTCACCAACAGGGGTAACGTAAACCGGCATAAAATGCACTATTGGGCAACGGAAAATCCACGATGGCTGCGAAAAGTGGAACGTCAGCGACCTTGGCGGGTTAATGTAGGGTACGGCATTATGGGAGGAAGGATAATTGGCCCCCATTTTATCGATGGCAATCTAAATGGTGTAAAGTATGTTGATTTCCTACGTAATGTTCTACCGATGTTACTATAAGATGTTTCACTCCATGAGAGAATAGCGATGTACTTCCAACATGATGGATGTCCGGCACATAGCTCGCGTGCGGTTGAAGCGGTATTGAATAGCATATTTCATGACAGGTGGATTGCTCGTCGAAGCACCATACCATGGCCCGCACGTTCACCGGATCTGACGTCACCAGATTTCTTTCTGTGGGGAAAGTTGAAGGCTATTTGCTATCGTGATCCACCGACAACGCTTGACAAAATACGTCAGCGCATTGTCAATGCATGTGCGAACATTACGGAAGGCGAACTACTTGCTGTTGAGAGGAATATTACACGTATTGCCAAATGCATTGAGATTGACGGACATCATTTTGAGCATTTATTGAATTAATATGGTATTTACAGGTAATCACGCTTTAACAGCATGCGTTCTCAGAAATGACAAGTTCACAAGGGTACATATATCACATTGGAACAACCGAAATAAAATGTTCAAACGTACCTACGTTCTGTATTTTAATTTAAAAGACCTACCTGTTACCAACTGCTCGTCTAAAACTGTGAGTCATATGTTTGTGACTAGTACAACCCTATCTATCACAAAGCGAAAAAAGTGGTCCAACTAAAACACTCATATTTCTTTACGTACTACACGAATATGTAATAAAAAATGGGGGTTCCTATTTAAAAAAAAACGCTGTTGATATCCGTTTGACCTTTGGCAGCGGCATCTAGCGGGACAACCATAGTGCCGTCTGGTTTACCCCTTCAAGCTAGACAAGTTTGGTTCTTTGTAGTTTTTTTGTTTGACGCTTATTTCGTGAGATATTTGGCCCGGTCACGATCAATGGACCACCCTGTATAATTTTTGTATTCTAGTTTCCCGAAAGATGAACAGAGTCAAAATATGGCTCCACAAAATAAAAAGAAAGAAGTTTGTTCCTAAAAAAATATTCAAAAGTTTGCTCTAAACACTTCGCTGAAGATTAGAGCTGTTATACTGTAGCGAAAAAGCACAATATCCTTGCTCTTCACAACTTTAAAGCTATTTCAGTTTCAACGATAAGCCGGCCCAATGGTGGCGGAGGTCTTGGCTGTCGCCACACCACCAGCGAAGAAGCAGAAGCTACGCAGCGCACGGCCGCTAAGCAAGCTGCTGCATACTGACCTGGCGGCCATCACCACCATCGAGGCATCCACACAAACAAATCCAGACGATCTCGAAGATCACTAACCTTTTGCCGCAGTTTTACGCTACGTATACAGCAGACTTCAGGGGGATCAGCTCGCGTGCACAATCTCTCTCTCTCTCTCTCTCTCTCTCTCTCTCTCTCTCTCTCTTGAGGACTCCATACGCGAAGTTGAACATTTCCTATTCGATTTGAGCTACTGCGCTCACTGTCCGAAACCTGTTTGGTAATATAATTCTGGACACAATGAAGAGAAGAAACATGATATACCTGTGGACGAGACCGTCCCCAAGCCAATACCATAACCAAGCCAGTTCGGACGTCAGAGCACTAATAGAAAGATGGAACTTCAAGTGAACTGGGTCTAAGCCTAGCCAATGCGACTTGCGCGGTCATTTCAGTGTTCGCACTTAATGCCGTCGGATCTATCTTCGCTGTACTAGGACTGCCACCTTGCCTATCAGCTAGTTGCCATCTACAGTCGCGACTTAGATTTGTCTTTCTGCTGCTCTCGGCACTGTTGCCATGGTTGGGGCGAAGTCTTTCCATAGCACCTCGTCGTCACCCAGGTCGTTTGTCCTTGTCCTGGTCTGTTGTCTTGTCGGCAGTCTGCCTGTCGCATTTTGTTCGCCTACCGCTATTTTGGGTTATTCTTCCATAGGCGACTCTCCCGCCTGGTGGCTTCCTCCGTCTCTCCATTTCTTCCGACTACCAGTGGGTATAGCACTTTTTAAGTAAACTTTTACGGGATAGTTTGTAACTTCCTTCAATCACCAGCCGCTTGAGTGTTTTTCAGCATCTCTGTGAAGCTCTTACATGAGTCAGATAAACCTGTGACCATTCATACTCCCAGCTTTGTATACATTCAGTATCCGCTGTTAGTCCTTTTTCATTCGGGTTCCACATAGCTGAGCAACATTCTAGATTGGTCAGATACTTCACAACTATCTAGAGCAGCCACATCTAAAGTAATTGTACATAATTAGTTGACTATTCATACTGTACAACACAAACGTTTACATACTGTTGTATGTAAAACGGGTGTACATAAAACTGAATGAAAAGTCCAATACTGCACAATAGCTGTGTTCATTGAAGTCGATTACAGACTCAAACAACCGGTTTCACATCTTTTAAGCAGTATCTTCAGGTGTATGACTGTACAGAAATTCTTTGAATTAACACTTTGCTAATGGAGAAATAAAGTTATCTGAGCTATTTTAAAGCACTGAGTGCATAGATAGATTGAAACAAGGAAGAAAATATTATACATCTAGTTAGGAAACTAAGTGTGGATTGCACACGGCCCATAAAGAATGGGCCTATTCGTATATAATAAACAAGATTTGTAATTTAATACGAAAAGATGGTTGCTCACAGTATTATATCATATGGTATTGAGAGCTATTACAGAAAACTGCCGAGTAACAGTTGGTAAGGCAAGCAAAAGTTCTCAGCTTTCTTTAATTCGTAAAACTATCATCGGTGATGGATATTCGGTCTACAGAATTGAAGGAATGGCATTGTATCTAATTATTTACTTTATTATTTTTTCCCTGTTTTCAATTTAATAATTTCTTTGGGTGTTTGGGTAATTTTTCCTTATTTGACTTTTCTTATGGGTTTTTATTTTCTTATGTTGTGCTGACTCTGGACTAAAACTGTTCGCCATGAGACGTTCTTTAAAGCAAACGTCGAAACTTCTACCAATTTGCCCAGTGTAACTCTGGAAACAGACATTACAGGAAACAGAATAAAGCCCTGTGTTCTTATGTGGTGCTGAGTAACTTTTCCCTGTGGCCCCTGCTGTGTCGGACAAGTCCAGCAGAACAGACATCACACAGATATATACATTTCTGTACGAGTGAGATTTATTTCAGTGTAGATACACTAATATCATCTGCATTCCTACGGGAATCAATAATTTGCGACTAGGGGTCAATGAACGAGGGACTCTGCATTGCAGTATGCGATAAGTTGGAAGTTTGAGTCGGTCAGGGACCGTGTCTGGATGGCCAAAGCTGTTAAGACAACCACTCCTGAGAAGCGGTAAATCGGGGTTCGAGTCCTGGTCCAGCACAAATTTTCAGCTTTCGCCATTGCGCTACCACATTGCCCTGTGTTAATGGAAGCGACGAAATCCTACCCATCCCTTCCCTTCCTTTCCCTATTCTCTCTGTCATATAAATGTATACACCATCCCCATCATCGTGAGTGTTGTCTGTTCAAGGACATGTCTGACAGGACAGACACCACTCACATCTATGCATACAAACAGCAATAGTTTTAAGACTCTGTGTATAACACAGTATTAATGTAAGATGGCCTCAACGAGTAATCCAGACCTTAGAGGTATCAGTGCAAGGGATGCTCTTGCGTTACTAAATAAGTCATTTAGCCAGACTAAATCCAAACTTAGGGAGTTCATTGAGAATGGGAACATGTCATTCGGAGTAGTGTGAATGGATGATAAACCATTGCTACTTCAATATATCGAATCTATCATTGTGGGAGAAGCTAGGGCGAAATTAACTGTCCAGAATAGAACTAATAATTTGGAAGAAATTTATTCAGTTCAGCGCACCATAAACTATTACGCTAGTAGGATGTTTCAGCCCATACAACACCTACAGAATCCTGGGCAAGTCGAATAGATAAGATATCAAAACTGTTCAGAGAGGTAATCATCAGGGGCGACACAACCACAGGGTGTATTAGAACCTGTATGCAGTTTAGGACAGGCTTGCTTCACACCCCATTCCTCCCGCTTCCCGGCATCTCTTCCCCTCCTCCATATCTCCTCTCCCTTCCCTCACTTCCCATCCCCTCCCCCATTTCTGAATTGGCGGGAAAAAGACGCAGTCTGTGGTGAGCTGCTGGAGAGGAAGGATGTAAAGTACTGTCTTAGGAACGTTATTTATGTACTGTCATAGGTACTATGTTCATTTATTTATATGTGTATTATCTTACATAAGACATTTTCTACATTTTGGCAGGCAGACCGAACTGACAATTTCAAATAAACACAACAGCTTAAAACTGGTAGGGCGATAGAAAAACTCTTGTAAAGAAACGGATCTGATGACACGAAATGGCTGGTAAATTCGAACAACGTATTGTTTATTTATTTAAACATAAATTAAAAATCAATTAAATTGTTGTGAAGGATATCCATTCGGCTAGATGTTGGTGTTGAACAGAGAGAGGTTTAATAAGTGTATTACCTGCAAGCATACAGGTGAGGACTACGTCCATATATGTGGAATAGATAATAGATGAATGTAGGGGGCATACTTTTCAGAAAACAATGGTAATGCAGCAGGATTGACTGACGATGCATTTCACAACACATAGGGACTACTGCCTTTGTTGGAACTGTTCGCGTTTTTTTCTTTTTTAAGTGGCCAGTCAATCCACAGTGGAGGCGACAGCTTCGTCCTCTTCCACTACCTCAAAATGAATGAACTAGAGATGTTCGCCTTGGAGTATGGGGCTCCACTGAGGATGCTTGAAATAGGGTTTCTTCCCCTTTCCAAATACATATATGTGTATATGTTCACCCTGCTGTGCATCCTAGTTCGCAGTGTCACTTGAAATTGGCGCGGAACCGTCCTACAGCCGTAGCCAGAAGATTGGCTCTAAGCATTATGGGACTTAACATCTGAGGTCATCAGTCCTCTAGACTTAGAACTACGTAAACCTAACTAACCTAAGGACATCACACAAATCCATACCCGAGGCAGGATTCGAACTTGCGACCGTAGCAGCAGCGTGGTTCCGGACTGAAGCGCCTAGTACCGCTCAGTCACAACGGCTGGCTGCCAGAAGATACACCTCCTACCGGTCTACAAGTGAACAGCTGCTGAGGAAGCTGAACACAAGTAAATGTTGTTGTGGTCTTCAGTCCTGAGACTGGTTTGATGCAGCTCTCAATGCTACTCTGTCCCGTGCAAGCTTCTTCATCTCCCAGTACTTACTGCAATCTACATCCTTCTGAATCTGCTTAGTGAATTCATCTCTTGGTCTCCCTCTACGATTTTTACCCTCCACGCTGCCCTCCAATGGTAAATTTGCGATCCCTTGATGCCTCTGAACATGTCCTACCAACCGGTCCCTTCTTCTCTTCAAGTCCTGCCACAAACTCCTCTTCTCTCCACTTCTATTCAGTACCTCTTCATTAGTTATGTGATCTACCCATCTAATCTTCAGCATTCTTCTGTAGCACCACATTTCGAAAGCTTCTATTCTCTTCTTGTCCAAACTATTTATCGTCCATGTTTCACTTCCATACAAGGCTACACTCCACACAAATATTTTCAGAAACGACTTCCTGACACTCAAATCTATACTCGACGTTAACAAATTTCTCTTCTTAAGAAACGCTTTCCTTGCCATTGCCAGTCTACATTTTATATCCTCTCTACTTCGACCATCATCAGTTATTTTGCTCCCCAAATAGCAAAACTCCTTTACTACTTTAAGTGTCTCATTTCCTAATCTAATTTCCTCGGCATCACCCGACTTAATTCGACTACATTCCATTATCCTCGTTTTGCTTTTGTTGATTTTCATCGTATATCCTTCTTTCAAGACACTGTCCATTCCGCTCAACTGCTCTTCCAAGTCCTTTGCTGTCTCTGACAGAATTACAATGTCATCGGCGAACCTCAAAGTTTTTATTTCTTGTCCATGGATTTTAATACATACTCCGAATTTTTCTTTTGTTTCCTTTACTGCTTGCTCAATATACAGATTGAATAACATCGGGGAGAGGCTACAACCCTGTCTTACTCCCTTCCCAACCACTGCTTCCCTTTCATGTCCCTCGACTCTTATAACTGCCATCTGGTTTCTGTACAAATTGTAAGTAGCCTTTCGCTCCCTGTATTTTACCCCTGCCACCATTAGAATTTGAAAGAGAGTATTCCAATCAACATTGTCAAAAGCTTTCTCTAAGTCTACAAATGCTAGAAACGTAGGTTTGCCTTTCCTCAATCTTTCTTTTAAGATAAATCGTAAGGTCAGTATTGCCTCATGTGTTCCAACATTTTTACGCAATCCAAACCGATCTACCCCGAGGTCGACTTTTACCAGTTTTTCCATTCGTCTGTAACGAATTCGCGTTAGTATTTTGCAGCTGTGACCTATTAAACTGATAATTCCGTAATTTTCACATCTGTCAACACCTGCTTTCTTTGGGATTGGAAAAATTATATTCTTCTTGAAGTCTGAGGGTATTTCGCCTGTCTGATACATCTTGCTCACCAGATGGTAGAGTTTTGTCAGGACTGGCTCTCCCAAGGCCGTCAGTAGTTCTAATGGAATGTTGTCTACTCCTGGGGCCTTGTTTCGACTCAGGTCTTTCAGTGCTCTGTCAAACTCTTCACGCAGTATCGTATCTCCCATTTCATCTTCATCTACATCCTCTTCCATTTCCATAATATTGTCCTCAAGTACATCGCCCTTGAATAGACTCTCTATATACTCCTTCCACCTTTCTTGATATTCATACAAGTGGCTCTCTTTTGTCCAAACGTCTCTTTAATTTTGATGTAGGCAGTATATATCTTACTCCTAGTGAGATAAGCCTCTACATCCTTACATTTGTCCTCTAGCCACCCCCGCTTAGACATTTTGCACTTCCTGTCGATCTCATTTCTAAGACGTTTGTTTTCCTTTTTGCCTGCTTCATTTATTGCATTTTTATATTTTCCCCTTTCATCCATTAAATTCAATATTTCTTCTGTTACCCAAGGACTTCTACTAGCCCTCGTCTTTTTACTTACTTGATTCTCTGCTGCCTTCACTACTTCACCCCTCAGAGCTACCCATTCTTCTTCTACTGTATTTCTTTCCCCCATTCCTGTCAATTGTTCCCTTATGCTCTCCCTGAAACTCTGTACAACCTCTGGTTTAGACAGTTAATCCAGGTCCCATCTCCTTAAATTCCCAACTTTTTGCAGTTTTTTCAGTTTTAATCTACAGTTCATAACCAATAGATTGTGGTCAGAGTCCAAATCTGCCCCTGGAAATGTCTTACAATTTAATACCTGGTTCCTAAATCTCTGTCTTACCATTATATAGTCTGTCTGATACCTTCTAGTATCTCCAGGATTCTTCCATGTATACAGCCTTCTTTTATGATTCTTGAACCAAGTGTTAGCTATGATTAAGTTATGCTCTGTGCAGAATTCTACCAGTCGGTTTCCTCTTTCATTTCTTAGCCACAATCCATATTCACCTACTATGTTTCCTTCTCTCCCTTTTCCTACTCTAGAATTCCAGTTACTCGTGACTATTAAATTTTCGTCTCCCTTTACTACCTGAATAATTTCTTTTATCTCATCATACATTTCTTCAATTTCTTCATCATCTGAAGAGCTAGTTGGCATATAAACTTGTACTACTGTAGTAGGCATGGGCTTCATGTCTATCTTGGCCACAATAGTGCGTTCACTATGCTGTTTGTAGTAGCTTACCCGCACTCCTATTTTTTATTCATTATTAAACCTACTCCTGCATTACCCCTATTTGATTTTGTATTTATAACCCTGTATTCACCTGACCAAAAGTCTTGTTCCTCGTGCCACCGAACTTCACTAATTCCCACTATATCTAACTTTAACCTATCCATTTCCCTTTTTAAATTTTCTAACCTATCTGCCCGATAATCTGACATTTCACGCTCCGATCCGTAGAACGCCCGTTTTCTTTCTCATGATAACGAGGAATAGGACAGCAAACTATCACAGAAGTGTAGGAAGTGTAGCCTCCTACTGCACTAAAAGTGAAACAGCTGCAGAGGAAATAGGACACACATCTACATATATCATAAGAAGGGACAGAACTGAAGTATAGGAAGAGTTGCAACCTTTTTATTTGAGTCATCAGTCTCCTGGTTGGTTCGATGCGCTCCGCCAAGAATTCCTCGCCTGTGCCAACCTCTGCATCTCAGAGTAGCACTTGCAACACTACATCCTCAATTATTTGCTGGATGTATTCCAATCCCTGTCTTCCTTTACAGTTTTTGCCCTCCACAGCACCCTCTATTTCCATGGAAGTCATTCGTTAATCTCTTAACAGATGTTCTATCATCCTATCCCTTCTACTTGTCAGTGTATTCCACAAATTCCTTTCCTCTGCGATTCTGTGCAGGACCTCCTCAATCCTTACCTTACCAGTCCAACTAATTTTCAACATTCGTCTGTAGCATCATATCTCAGACTCTTCGATTCTCTTCTGTTCTGGTTTTCCCAAACTCCATGTTTCACTACCATACAATTCTGTGACCCATACTTACATCCTCAGAAATTCCTTAATCAGACTAAGGATTTTGTTTGATACTAGTAGAATTCTCTTGGCCACGAATGCCCTTTTTACCAGTGCTAGTCTGCTTTTGATGTCCACCTTATACAGTCCGTCGTAGGTTACTTTGCTGCATAGGTAGTAGAGCTCCTTAACTTCATCTACTTCGTAACCATCAATCCTGATGTTAAGTTACTGGCTGTTCTCATTTCTGCTACTTCTCGTTATTTTCATCTTTCTTCGATTTACTTTCAGACCATCTTCTGCACTCATTAGACAGTCCATTCTTTTCAGCAGATTATGTCATTCTTCTCCTCTTTCACCCAGGATAGCCATGTCATCTGCGAATGGAATTATTTATACATTTCACCTTGAATTTTAACTCCCCTCCTGAACCTTTCTTTTATTTCCATCATTACTTCTTAGATGTACAGATCGAACGGAAGGGACGAAAGACTACATCCCTGTCTTACACGCTTTTTAATCCGAGCACTTCGTTCTTGGTTGTCCACTCTTATTATTCCCTCGTGTCTCTTGAACATATTATACAGGATGGTCCATTGACCGTGATCGGTATTTTTTTAAATAGGTACCCCCATTTTTATTACATATTCCCGTAGTACGTAAAGAAATATGAATGTTTTAGTTAGACCACTTTTTTCGCTTTGTGGTAGATGGCGCTGTAATAGTCACAACATATGGCTCACAGTTTTAGACAACAGTTGGTAACAGGTAGGTTTTTTAAATTAAAATACAGAACGTAGGTACGTTTGAACATTTTATTTCGGTTGTTCCAATGTGATACATGTACCTTTGTAAATTATCATTTCTGAGAACGCATACTGTTACAGCGTGATTACCTGTAAATACCACATTAATGCAATAAATGCTCAAAATGATGTCCGTCAACCTCAATGCATTTGGCAATACGTGTAACGACATTCCTCTCAACAGCGAGTAGTTCGCCTTCCGTAATGTTCGCACATGCATTGACAACGCGCTGACGCATGTTGTAGACGTTGTCGGTGGATTACGATAGCAAATATCCTTCAACTTTCCCCACAGAAAGAAATCCGGGGACGTCAGATCCGATAAACGTGCGGGCCATTCGCAGACCAATGCACCTGTCATGAAATATGCTATTCAATACCGCTTCAACCGCACGCGAGCTATGTGCAGGACATCCATCATGTTGGAAGTACATCGCCATTCTGTCATGCAGTGAAACATCTTATAGTAGCATCGGTAGAACATTAGTAGAACATTACGTAGGAAATCAGCATACACTGCACCATTTAGATTGCCATCGATAAAATGTTGTTGTGGTCTTCAGTCCTGAGACTGGTTTGATGCAGCTCTCCATGCTACTCTATCCTGTGCAAGCTTCTTCATCTCCCAGTACCTACTGCAACCTACATCCTTCTGAATCTGCTTAGTGTATTCATCTCTTGGTCTCCCTCTGCGATTTTTACCCTCCACGCTGCCCTCCAATACTAAATTGGTGATCCCTTGATGCCTCAGAACATGTCCTACCAACCGATCCCTTCTTCTGGTCAAGTTGTGCCACAAACTTCTCCTCTCCCCAATCCTATTCAATACTTCCTCATGAGTTATGTGATCTACCCATCTAATCTTCAGCATTCTTCTGTAGCACCACATTTCGAAAGCTTCTATTCTCTTCTTGTCCAAACTATTTATCGTCCATGTTTCACTTCCATACATGGCTACACTCCATACAAATACTTTCAGAAATGACTTCCTGACACTTAAATCTATACTCGATGTTAACAAATTTCTCTTCTTCAGAAACGCTTTCCTTGCCATTGCCAGTCTACATTTTATATCCTCTCTACTTCGACCATCATCAGTTATTTTGCTCCCCGCATAGCAAAACTCCTTTACTACTTTAAGTGTCTCATTTCCTAATCTAATACCCTCAACATCATCCGACTTAATTCGACTACATTGCATTATTCTCGTTTTGTTTTTGTTGATGTTCATCTTATATCATCCCTTCAAGACACCATCCATTCCGTTCAACTGCTCTTCCAAGTCCTTTGCTGTCTCTGAAAGAATTACAATGTCATCGGCGAACCTCAAAGTTTTTATTTCTTCTCCATGGATTTTAATACCTACCCCGAATTTTTCTTTTGTTTCCTTTACTGCTTGCTCAATATACAGATTGAATAACATCGGGGAGAGGCTACAACCCTGTCTCACTCCCTTCCCAACCACTGCTTCCCTCTCATGTCCCTCGACTCTTATAACTGCCATCTGGTTTCTGTACACGTTGTAAATAGCCTTTCGCTCCCTGTATTTTACCCCTGCCACCTTTAGAATTTGAAAGAGAGTATTCCAGTCAACATTGTCAAAGGCTTTCTCTAAATCTACAAATGCTAGAAACGAAGGTTTGCCTTTCTTTAATCGTTCTTCTAAGATAAGTCGTAAGGTCAGTATTGCCTCACGTGTTCCAGTATTTCTACGGAATCCAAACTGATCTTCCCCGAGGTCGGCTTCTACTAGTTTTTCCATTCGTCTGTAAAGAATTCGTGTTAGTATTTTGCAGCTGTGGCTTATTAAACTGATTGTTCGGTAATTTTCACATCGGTCAACACCTGCTTTCTTTGGGATTGGAATTATTATATTCTTCTTGAAGTCTGAGGGTATTTCGCCTGTTTCATACATCTTGCTCACCAGATGGTAGAGTTTTGTCAGGACTGGCTCTCCCAAGGCCGTCAGTAGTTCCAATGGAATGTTGTCTACTCCGGGGGCCTTGTTTCGACTCAGGGCTTTCAGTGCTCTGTCAAACTCTTCACGCAGTATCGTATCTCCCATTTCATCTTCATCTACATCCTCTTCCATTTCCATAATATTGTCCTCAAGTGCATCGCCCTTGTATAGACCCTCTATATACTCCTTCCACCTTTCTGCTTTCCCTTCTTTGCTTAGAACTGGGTTTCCATCTGAGCTCTTGATGTTCATACAAGTGGTTCTCTTATATCCAAAAGTCTCTTTAATTTTCCTGTAGGCAGTATCTATCTTACCCCTAGTGAGATACGCCTCTACATCCTTACATTTGTCCTCTAGCCATACCTACTTAGCCATTTTGCACTTCCTGTCGATCTCATTTTTGAGACGTTTGTATTCCTTTTTGCCAGCTTCATTTACTGCATTTTTATATTTTCTCCTTTCATCAATTAAATTCAATATCTCTTCTGTTACCCAAGGATTTCTACTAGCTCTCGTCTTTTTACCTACTTGATCCTCTGCTGCCTTCACTACTTCATCCCCCAAAGCTACCCATTCTTCTTCTACTGTATTTCTTTCCCCCATTCCTGTCAATTGTTCCCTTATGCTCTCCCTGAAACTCTGTACAACCTCTGGTTCTTTCAGTTTATCCAGGTCCCATCTCCTTAAGTTCCCACCTTTTTGCAGTTTCTTCAGTTTTAATCTACAGGTCATAACCAATAGATTGTGGTCAGAGTCCACATCTGCCCCTGGAAATGTCTTACAATTTAAAACCTGGTTCCTAAATCTCTGTCTTACCATTATATAATCTATCTCCAGGGTTCTTCCATGTATACAACCTTCTATCATGATTCTTAAACCAAGTGTTAGCTATGATTAAGTTGTGCTCTGTGCAAAATTCTACCAGGCGGCTTCCTCTTTCATTTCTTAGCCCCAATCCAGATTCACCTACTACGTTTCCTTCTCTCCCTTTTCCTACACTCGAACTCCAGTCACCAATGATTATTAAATTTTCGTCTCCCTTCACTGTCTGAATAATTTCTTTTATTTCATCAATTTCTTCGTCATCTGCAGAGCTAGTTGGCATATAAACTTGTACTACTGTAGTAGGTGTGGGCTTCGTATCTATCTTGGCCACAATAATGCGTTCACTATGCTGTTTGTAGTAGCTTACCCGCATTCCTATTTTCCTATTCATTATTAAACCTACTCCTGCATTACCCCTATTTAACTTTGTGTTTATAACCCTGTAGTCACCTGACCAGAAGTCTTGTTCCTCCTGCCACCGAACTTCACTAATTCCCACTATATCTAACTTTAACCTATCCATTTCCCTTTTTAAATTTTCTAACCTACCTGCCCGATTAAGGAATCTGACATTCCACGCTCCGATCCGTAGAACGCCAGTTTTCTTTCTGCTAATAACGACATCCTCTTGAGTAGTCCCCGCCCGGAGATCCGAATGGGGGACTATTTTACCTCCGGAATATTTTACCCAAGAGGACGCCATCATCATTTAATCATACAGTAAAGCTGCATGCCCTCGGGAAAAATTACGGCCGTAGTTTCCCCTTGTTTTCAGCCGTTCGCAGTACCAGCACAGCAAGGCCGTTTTGGTTATTGTTACAAGGCCGGATCAGTCAATCATCCAGACTGTTGCCCTTGCAACTACTGAAAAGGCTGCTGCCCCTCTTCAGGAACCACACGTTTGTCTGGCCTCTCAACAGATACCCCTCCGTTGTGGTTGTACCTACGGTACGGCTATCTGTATCGCTGAGGCACGCAAGCCTCCCCACCAACGGCAAGGTCCATGGTTCATGGGGGGGGGGGGGGGATCGATAAAATGGGGGCCAATTATCTTTCCTCCCATAATGCCGCACCATACATTAACCCGCCAAGGTCGCTGATGTTCCACTTGTCGCAGGCATCGTGGATTTTCCGTTGCCCAATAGTGCATATTATGCCGGTTTATGTTATCACTGTTGGTGAATGACGCTTCGTCGCTAAGTATAACGCGTGCCAAAAATCTTTCATCGTCCCGTTTATTTCTCTTGTGCCCGATGGCGCAACTGTACACGACATTCAAAGTCGTCGCCATGCAATTCCTGGTGCATAGAAATATGGTAAGGGTGCAATCGATGTTGATGTAGCATTATCAACACCAACGTTTTTGAGTTTCCCGATTCTCGCGCAGTTTGTCTGCTACTGATGCGCGGATTAGCCGCGACAGCAGCTAAAACACCTACTTGGGCATCATCATTCGTTGCAGTTCGTGGTTGACGTTTCACATGTGGCTGAACACTTCCTGTTTCCTTAAATAACGTAATTATCCGGCGAACGGTCCGAACACTTGGATGATGTCGTCCAGGATACCGAGCAGCATACAAAGCACACGCCCGTTGGGCATTTTGATCACAATAGCCATACATCAACACGATATCAACCTTTTCCGCAATTGGTAAACGGTCCATTTTAACACGGGTAATGTATCACGAAGCAAATACCGTCCACACTGTGAGTGGCCGAGCGGTTCTAGGCGCTACAGTCTGGAACCGCGCAACCGCTACGGTCGCAGGTTCGAATCCTGCCTCGGGCATGGATGTGTGTGATGTCCTTAGGTTAGTTAGGTTTAAGTAGTTCTAAGTTCTAGGGGACTGATGACCTCAGATGTTAAGTCCGATAGTGCTCAGAGCCGAGCCGTCCGCACTGGGCGGAATGTTACGTGATACCACGTTCTTACACGTTTGTGACTATTACAGCGCCATCTATCACAAAGCGAAAAAAGTCGTATAACTAAAACATTCGTATACCTTTACGTACTACACGAATATGTAATAAAAAATGGGAGTTCCTATTAAAAAAAAAAAGCAGTTGATATCTGTTTGACCTATGGCAGTGCCATCTAGCGGGCCACCCATAGCGCCATCTGGTTTCTCTCTTTAAGCTAGACGAGTTTCGTTCTTTGTAGTTTTTTCGTTTGATGCTTATTTCGTGAGATATTTGGCCCGGTCACTATCAATTGACAACCCTGTATATGACTAGTCTCTTTCTGTAGCTTATCCCTATTTTTTCTCAGAATTTTGAACATCTTGCACCATGTCACATTGTCTAGTGCTTTTTCCTAATCCTATGAACGGGTATTGATTTTTCTTTGATAGTGCTTCCATAGTCAACTCCAATGTGCCTTTATCTTTCCTAAGGCCAAACTTGGTTATTTGCTAGTTTGTGAAAACAGGCAGCTACCCTTTTTACAACTCTTTTAATTTTCGCCTTCAACAAGGAAGCCCTATCGTATATTGGTACCTAACACAGGCTGCTTTTTTAGATTGCGGTGGCTGGAAAAATAGCAGCAAATGTGGTGTGACAAAAGCAGTACCGGCAACGATTTCGTGTAATCAATATTTGCTGTATGGGAGTGGGGACGCATTTCAACAAATTTTGTATTGATATTGCTTCCACTGTAACACGACTTTTACAAAAAAAAAAAAAAAAAAAAAAATTGGCTTGTCAGTTGTTGCGGTATGTGGAACAGCTTGTAAAATTTTATCACAGTTTCTAGGAAAGTCTACTTGCTCTCTTTTGCCGTCCTTAAGGAGACTGTCTTGCAGCCATTTCTTGTTCCTCCAGAATTTCTTTTGAAAAAGGTGGTGGACATTGATTTTGGTATCAGGGAATCCACATCTCAGCTACTACACTCGCTCCGCGCTTTAGAGGGTCCGGAAATTAATTTGGTTACGGCGGCTCCCGCAGGCAGTTATGGGAGTTTTAACCCTGTTCTCTGGGCTGCCTGTGGACTAACTTTCTCTGAAGGCAGATGCTGTGGCACTTCCATGTTGTTAAACTGTTAATTCATGTTCACGAGTAGATGAAGTTACTGGACCCAGTACGGAATCGCGTGTATTCGGTACAGCAAATTACGCTTCCCGCACGGGGCATTCAGTCGAGCAGCCGGCAGAGCCACCTATGGAGCGGGATCCTCAATGAACTGGCGAAACTCAACGCTAAGACGATAGATGGCAGCCCTACGAACGTACGCGTTTAGCCCTGAATGAAGATTTGCCCTGAGGGGGCAGAGCGGGCTGAGAAGATGATGTTTGGTTTGTGGGGCGCTCAACAGCGTGGTTATCAGCGCCCGTACAATTACCCAATCTTTGCTCAGTCCAATTTCGCCACTTTCCTGGATGATGATGAAATGATGAGGACAACACAAACACCCAGTCATCTCGAGGCAGGTGAAAATCCCTGACCCCGCCGGGAATCGAACCCGGGACCCCGTGCTCGGGAAGCGAGAACGCTACCGCGAGACCACGAGCGGCGGACAGGCAGAGCGGGCTGTTTGCCCTTCCCAGCCATAGGTTTTAACAATTTTTTTTATGCATTTATTACATTTTTCTTGCCATACAGTGCAAGTTTCCTTTGGTTCTTTCACATTTAACAATGATATTTTTAACTAATTTTACAATGCAGTTTGTTCAATATTTATAATTCAAATTTTTAGCTAGTTTTCTTACAAGTAATTTCTTGATATAACAATACATATATTTTACAGTTTTAATTTTTACAAAGGAAACTAGATGGAAACATAACATAGGAAACTGAAATTAGAAAGAGCGATGGTAGGAACAATAGTAGTAAGAGGATATTATACTCGTGATAGGTGGTTGGTAGGATGGTATCTGTATATAGTAGTATTTTTCCTTCTAATTTGTTGCATTTAGTTGTACGTTATATTTTGTGTTTTCAATCAGTTTTTCTTCCCATTTTTGTTGATTAGAGTGCTGAGCGAGGGAGGGGAGAGTGGAAAGGAGTCGAGATTTTGTCTGCTATGTCGTTCGCGGTTCTTTTAATGGGCTATGTTCTTGTGTATATGGTAGTGGGTAGTTTTCAAAAATGGCTCTGAGCACTATGTGATTTAACATCTGAGGTCATCAGTCCCCTAGACTCAGAACTACTTAAATCTAACTAAACTAAGGACATCACATACATCCATTCCCGAGGCAGGATTCGAACCTGCGACCGGGGTAGTTTTATTCATGTGTTCTTTCGTCTAGGTGCAGGAGGATGGTGGTATTTGTTGTGAGTGATAACAGGATGGGAGCGAGATCGGGGTACATCTGTTGTGTTGTGTGCGATTGTGTTGGAGGGTGTCATGTATTTTAATTTAGGTTTCCTGTTTATTCTGTGATAAAGCAAGCTTTTATATGTGGATTGTCGACAACCGAGAGCTGTCATTGGGCAATTGAACGTCACGTGGTACAAGATAGCCGTTTTGGACCCAAGCAGTACGTGGCATAAGTGGGAGAATCCATGTAATTTAGTAGTCATCTTAGTATGTAGGGGTGTGTGAAACACACAGATTCATTTTGTATTAAATTAAGAGCGTAACAAAACGTATCAACGTGAAGAATGCCGCACTTTTGTGCAGTAAACTGCTGTTCGAGGGCAGAGGGAGTTCTTCGAATCCCACGGGGCGAAAGATTTGTGGAAAGTTGCAAAACATGTCTGTATCGAATAGGACGGGAAGCCATAATTTCCATACGAGTCTGCTAGACTTTGTGAAATATATAAACATTTCTCTCATTGTAGATTATTTAACAACGAATTTATACATCCCATTATTTAGGCAGAACACTAAGTCATCACAGGTTCTGGACGTCAGATGCAATAATCCCAACACCAATCTTCATTCAGAGCAAGATTTTTTGTTTTTCTCTCCTGTTCTCTCTGTTTAAAACTACTGTCTTTTTAAGTTTACTTTATTCGTAATACAATTATGTAAGAGCTTTAGATTCCATATCACATAACATTTTAATATATGTTTTCATTCTTTAGGTTAACACGTCTGAGTAACTTGAGATGAATCACAAGAGTGATGTTAAGAAACTGTGTTTCAAGCCTGATTAGTCCTTATTCTGAAGAATCTGGGAAACCATTTCACAATTTCAGACCATTATTCTTCCCAAACAAGCCGTCGAAGACAACAAGCTCCCACTTCTAATTCTCTCCATTCATGCTGCTGTAACATTAACTGAAGTGAAACTTACACAACTAACAACAGCTTCGAACGTGTATCGGAAGCAGGATTAAACATTATTCAAACGGTAGAAAATGTTTTCTGTGTCAATGAAAAATAAATTCTGGAATCGAAGTTGCCACTTCAAATACTGGAGGGAGATATATGTAAAGCAGCTAAGAAACTCCGTCGTAGTATTCTATCTTGTCTCAGTGTCATAGATGTGCTTGTACATATATTTCTGACGAAAGAGTTTATATTCTTCTGAGGTAATATAACAGTCAGACAGAGATGTATGCCACTGCAAAATGTGGCAGTAAAAGCTTAGGCCTGAGATATTAAACGATTTATTGCAGCAAAATAGCCATTATAGTTTTACATTAGATTACAATCATTTGAGAGTGAATTACAAGGATGTATTGAGTGTCTGCATAATTCTTAGTAGATTACATTCAGTGCAGGTATTATAACAGATTATCATTTGAACCATTTATTGCATAGTCTCTAATTGATCTGGTCCTCTTGTTGCATGTTACTATATGGTATCTCTCACAAGACTGCCCACATAGTGTACACTTGCAAACGTTTGACGGTTCGTGGTATGTTGTGTTTGCACAAATTTCATGGTGGAATCCGTGTACTGCGAGTCTTGTAAGTACGTGTCTCATCTCAAAATTTGCTGCTGTCCAAGTGCGGTCGATCATGGCCCCGGATCCATAGAATTCCGTTGGTACTTCCTCTCTTTTCTTGAGTAGCGATCTTAGTAGGTTCTCCGATGCTGATGTGTTGGGAAGTAAGAACATTGTCCTTAGAACCTCGATGAGGAAAGATTCTCGGGCGAGAAGGTAGACTAATCTTGATCTTGTGGTTTTTGCTACCCCTAATGCTCTTTTGATATAGGTTGCTTTTACTCTTTCCAATGTTTCTAAGTTCTTTTCATTTAGGTGTATCCATATGATTTCTATCCCATAAGCCAGTATCGGTATTATTTTTGATTTGAAGAGTGCCATAGCTGTGTCTAGATTTAGTGTTCTGATGGAACTTATTTCGTTTATCGCTCTGATGGCCTGTGTCGCTTTCTCTGTTGTGTGTTTAGTGAAGCACTTTGCGGACGGCTGGAGTGTTATCCCTAGATATTTGTAATCTTTTGTGATAGATATTTGCTTTCCTTGTAGTGCAATTCTTGTCGTTTTTGGGATTTGCCCACCTGGTCTGAATACCATCATTTCCGTTTTGTCGGTGTTGATTACAAACTTGTGTTTTCTGCACCATTTTTCCACGTCTACTACAGTCTCCTGCAGTTTCTTTAAGTTTTTTGAGCCTATCACGATGTCGTCCGCGTAGGTATATGCTTCGACATCTTCGTCATGAGCGATTTCCATAATGTCCTTTGCTGCCAGAATGAACAGGAGCGGGCTTAGTGGGTCTCCTTGGAGTACTCCGTTTGTTTGCCTTATTGGTTCAGACAGGTCGAGGTTGTCCGAGATCCTTATCTCATTCCATTCATTTATGGAGTTTATAATCCTCGTCCAGACGCTGTCTCTTCCCAGAGTTTCGTCGAGCATCCTTTTTACTAATGATCGGTCGAGGAGGTCGAAGGCCTTTGTGAAGTCTATGAATACAGCATAATAATTTTGCTTCTTATCGATGGTTTCCCATATGTTTTTTTAAAAGCAGCTCCACTGCTGTGATAGTGGATCTTTTTTCCCTGAACCCGAATTGAGATTCTGGGAGGTGGTCTTCCAAAGTGTGCCTTATTCTTCCTGTGATTAGTTTTGTGAATACCTTAAAAATGTTGTTTTCCAAGGCTATTCCTCTGTATTTGTTTGTGTCCTTTGGGTCGCCCTTCCCTTTGTACATTAGTGTCCTTTGGGTCGCCCTTCCCTTTGTACATTACCCTTACTATTGATTTTCTCCACTGGCCTGGGATTTTTGCTGTTTCAATGCATTTGTTATAAAGTTTTGTCCAGGTTGGTGCTAGCAGATGGGCTGTGTCTTTAAGGTATTCGTTGTAAAGTATGTCCGATCCCGCTGCTTTCTTCCTTTTTGTTGATTCAATGATGTTTCGGACCTCATTCGGAGTGAGTGGGGACCAGGCTGCCATCTCTTGCGGTGTGAGCTCTTGACTTGCTACCTGTGCTCCTTCTCTACAATCTTTGTTGAGAAAGTCTTTGAAATGTCTCGTCCATTCTTCCATGCTTATATAGTGTGACTGTGCCTGCTTTCGGGGGCAGATTGCAATGAATGGGTCTCTCCTGGCTTCTTCAGCTAGTCTTCTTCCCTCTTCTTCCCTGTGTGCCATTCTCTTCTCCCTTGTTAGTGTTTTGTAGGATCTTCTTTTCTCAGCATATGTTTATAGTAGTGATTATCTGTGTCCGTTTTTAGTCGGTGTAAAGCTTGGAGTACTTCTTTTCTTTGCTGATAACACTCTTGATCGAACCATGGTTTAGCTCTTCTCACTTTCCTGGGGGTAGTTGCTTGCTTTAAGAGTTTCTCCAGTTCAAGTGCTGCCTCCTCTACTTTTGAGTTGTCGATTAAGGACTCAATTTGTTCTATCTGGTCGTGGTATTCTTCCACTTTCCTTGGATCCAGTCTCCTTGAGAGCAGTCTCTTCTCTTGGTTCTCTCTTGCCTTCCAATCACTTTGTATGACTATGTTTTCTTATAGGTGTGTGGTTTGCATTCCAAAGTGGGCTTATGTCCCCTTTTATGTTTCCTCTTATGAGGGCGATATCAATAGCACTTTTGCCATTATGCCAAAAGTACGTAGGGACGTTTGTGTCGTTTAGTAGGATGAGGCCTTCTTCTTGTAGTGATTCGAAAACTAATTTTGTTTTGTTATTCTGTACATCCAACCGACAGTTTAAATCCCCTGCGATAAGTAAAGGGATGTCTTTCTTGCTCCGTCTTATTTGTTGGCCCAGTTCATCGATTATGTCTATGGCTGATTCGCTTGGCTGGAAGTAGGTTGCTAATACTGTGATTTGTTTTACTTCTATTAGAATGGAGTGATTTAGTTCTGTTGTCGCTATAATTGGTGTTATCCACGGTTTCAGTAGGACTGTTATTCCCCCTTGGGGTCGCCCCCTTTCTCCTTGCTTTGCCAGCATATTTATGCTATAGAATTTAGGGCGTTGCCAATGATCTGTGCGAAAAGTTTCTGTGAATATTGCTACGTCATAACCTTCGAGAAAGTCTGTTGGAGCTATGCATGCTGCGTTTTTCAGTCCTTCTGCATTCCATAACATTATCTTCATGTTTTTTTCTCCCTTCATTTTCTCCTGGTTTTGTCGCCTCCGGGTACATCTTGTTTTGACACTCTAGTACTGGTGTGCTTCTCATATTGTCTGCTATGTTGTGGCATTGCTCGTCTTGGGCCAGTGAAAATCCTGAGTTTCCTTCGATGACAGCCTCTTGTAGGTTGGCCGGTTTCGGGCTTCATTATATAGGAAGTCCTGATCCCTGATAGGTTTCTTTTTTCTTTCTTCCCTCCCATATCTTATCTGTCGGGTCTCTGATGACCTTACTTCTTTTCCTGTTTATTGCGTTATCTGTTTCTCTTTTGGGGGTGGGGGTAGTGGGTCCTCTTCTGTTGCTGATGATGTTGCTTCTTTTTCCTCTACCGGGCATGGTGAGGTTTGTGGGTCTGCTTCTGTTGGTGATGGGGTTGTTTCTTTTTCTTTTATGTGGCACAGTGGAGACTTTCCTGCCTCTTCCTTCATTGGTAGTATTATGGGTATGTGTGTCTGCCCTTGTAGTTTGTCAAATTTTTCCAAAATTTCTTTGCACAGAATAGTTTTTCCGCGGTTGTTTCTGTGTAAACCATTCCTTGTGAAATGCTCTCTTTGTGAGCTTGTTGCATTTATGAAAGTTGCATTTGGGAAGCTGCTACATATCTTCCTAAATATCCTATTTGTTCTGGTAAATTCTTTATTTACGCAGACCTGAGATATGCGGTCACGTTATTTTAGGAGGCAGGCACCAGGCAGATAATGTATTTCCTGTGTGTTTTGGCTAGTTGTTTTTGTTGTTGTGGTCTTCTGCCCTGAGACTGGTTTGATGCAGCTCTCCATGCTACTCTATCCAGTGCAAGCTGCTTCATCTCCCAGTACCTACTGCAGCCTACATCCTTCTGTATCTGTTTAGTGTATTCATCTCTTGGTCTCCCTCTACGATTTTTACCCTCCACGCTGCCCTCAGATACTAAATTGGTGATCCCTTGATGCCTCAGAACATGTCCTACCAACCGATCCCTTCTTCTAGTCAAGTTGTGCCACAAACTTCTCTTCTCCCCAATGCTATTCAATACCTCCTCATTAGTTATATGATCTACCCATCTAATCTTCAGCATTCTCCTGTAGCACCACATTTCGAAAGCTTCTATTCTCTTCTTGTCCAAACTAGTTATCGTCATGTTTCACTTCCATACATGGCTACACTCCATACAAATATTTTCAGAAACGACTTCCTGACACTTAAATCTATACTCGATGTTAACAAATTTCTCTTCTTCAGAGACGCTTTCCTTGCCATTGCCAGTCTACATTTTATATCCTCTCTACTTCGACCATCATCAGTTATTTTGCTTCCCAAATAGCAAAACTCATTTACTACTTTAAGTTCTCATTTCCTAATCTAATTCTCTCAGCATCACGCGGCTTAATTAGACTACATTCCATTATCCTCTTTTTCCTTTTGTTGATTTTCATCTTATATCCTCCTTTCAAGACACTGTCCATTCCGTTCAACGGCTCTTCTAAGTCCTTTGCTGTCTCTGACAGAATTACAATGTCATCGGCGAACCTCGAAGTTTTTATTTCTTCCCCATGGATTTTAATATCTACTCCGAATTTTTCTTTTGTTTCCTTCACTGCTTGCTCAATATACAGATTGAATAACACCGGGGAGAGGCTACAAGCCTGTCTCACTCGCTTCCCAACAACTGCTTCCCTTTCATGTCCCTCGACTCTTATAACTGCCATCTGGTTTCTGTACACGTTGTAAATAGCCTTTCGCTCCCTGTATTTTACCCCTGCCACCTTCAGAATTTGAAAGAGAGTATTCCAGTCAACATTGTCAAAAGCTTTCTCTAAGTCTACATATGCTAGAAACGTAGGATTGCCTTTCCTTAATCTAGCTTCTAAGATAAGTCCTAGGGTCAGTATTGCCTCACGTGTTCCAATATTTCTACGAAATCCAAACTGATCTTCCCCGAGGTCGGCTTCTACCAGTATTTCCATTCGTCTGTAAAGAATTCACGTTAGTATTTTGCTTCCGTGACTTATTAAATTTCCTAACCTACCTGCTCAATTAAGGGATCTGACATTCCACGCTCCGATCCGTAGAATGCCAGTTTTCTTTCTCCTGATAACGACGTTTTCCTGAGTAGTCCCCGCCCGGAGATCCGAATGGGGGACTATTTTACCTCCGGAATAGTTTACCCAAGAGGACGCCATCATCATTTTACCATACAGTAAAGCTGCGTGCCCTCGGGAAAAATTACGGCCGTAGTTTCCCCTTGCTTTCAGCCGTTCGTAGTTCCAGCACAGCAAGGCCGTTTTGATTAGTGTTACAAGGCCAGATCAGTCAATCATCCAGACTGTTGCCCCTGAAACTACTGAAAAGGCTGCTGCCCCTCTTCAGGAACCACACGTTTGTTTGTCTGGCCTCTCAACAGATACCACTCCGTTGTGGTTGCACCTACGGTACGGCTGTATGTATCGCTGAGGCACACAAGCCTCCCCACCAACGGCAAGGTTCTTTGTGATGGGGGGAGGGGGGTGGGAATAATACATACAGGTGAAGCATCTGGTACCGTGATTAATAGGTGTTAAAATCAAGCAATATTTGCGCGAAGAAGCAGCTGCGTTGTTTCAATTTCCTATCCAGTGAACTAGTCGTAAAATTTTATCTCTACTGGACTGTAAATACAACTTATATTTAACTCTCTTCAATATCTTTATCACAATTAAGAACCATTAGCAGAGACATGGCAGTAGTTCTATTATGAAAACACCTTGTCAAGTGCCTAAAGTAGTGTGCAAAGCAAACAATAGCTAAAAAAGAAAATCGCTAGCTCTTGCTCACGTATGCACGTGTGTTCGTAAGTAAATAAACATAGGAAGAATGAACCGTCCAGGTTTACATTTTAAAAAATCTGGGGTAACAAAGTGTACGGGAGGAAAGAAATGGGTATAAATCAACTTCAGGCAGCGATTTTTCAGTAAGCCTATACCAAAACGAAAAATCTGCAGGCAGAAAAAAGAACAGTACAAGTATGGACTGAAGAGCGTGTTCATCGCGTCTCCTAGACAACAGAGCAGTAGAACAGAAGAAAAAACAGATCACCACTCACAAATAAACTCTCTCTTTCTGCCGACTTAAAGTTGTTGGTAACCAGTTTTCTTTGCTTTTCTTAAGTTTTACAGCTGGGTCCGTTTTTCTGTCTGATTAAGGTGCTCCACCTAAACGCTGAATTTAATTCGTGAGACGAAATTAAAATTCAGATAACCTCATTCACAGCTGTCCGCAAGACAAAAGAAGAGAAAGAAATAAGTGTTTCAAAAGAATTACGGTAACGTTGTGGCGGTCAACTTGTGCAAGAAGTTTTGACAGGAGAAATAAAAAGAATTCCGAAGAAGCGAGAGGAAAGGGAAGGTACTGGTTGGACTTTGCCTCAGGCAATTCCCCCTCACCTTCTTTTGTTCGTACAGCGACATGAATATTTTAAATTGTTTGATAATACTCAGTCGTAATACACGTTCATCAGATTATTGCGACGGATATCCCGAGGGCTACTGTTAAATTGGCGAGGCTCTCCATTATATGTAAAAGCGTTCTAGAAAATAACAACGAAAAAGTCCGTTCATAATGATGAGTGAGTACAAAGAATTCAATTTGAATGTCAAAGCCACCGTCGCTTTACATCGACATTAGATACATATAATAAATTATGCTTTTCCGATCGCCTTAGGCCATATCACTTCAGCGTATAATTATCATTTTGTGTATTCACGTGATTTTACGATATCCTCAAAATATTCACACATTAGACGACCTAAGTCTATAAGGAGTATAACAATTTATAGAGCTTTGTTAACAGCACATGTGTTCTGCGCCTCTATAAAAGAAGAAAATCAATGTTAGTAAATTATTTTCTTCGTTCTAAATAACAGTGCCAACACTTGCTTCATACCAGCTGCTATAACCAAGTACGAGGGCGTGCTGGGGTAATGTCTCCGAATTTTTCATGTGGAAGCTCTTAAAGCTTTTTAAATAAAGGAAACTTTATTAACGTTAGGGTCAATCCATACCAAGCGGTCCAAGAAAAAAAAAATAATTGGTTGATTGACCATCTCAGAAAAATTTTATATTTGCTGGGTGAATTCCCCAATGTTAAGTGGTCACAAAAATATTTTTTTTAAAATTTATTGTTTATTATTTTGAAATGGCGGCCATATTTGTTCCAGGACGCATGCGGTTTTTCGTATTTGCAAGCATCTACGTTTTTTACAATTAAGGTACAGTGAAGCGACTCTAACAGCCTCTCCTGTACAAATGTCAACCTCACCTACCCGAGTTGCAGCTAAGGATTGCTGCACGGTACACCCTGTTATTGCTAACGAGGCTCTGACGACCGAGTGTTTCCCGGGATAAGGAAACGCCCCCTATCAAGTGCCAACGGTCTCAAAGAGAGCGGATGAGCGGATAGAGGCAGGGCACTCTCTTGTCCTTGGAGTGAGAAATTGCTCCTAAAGGCGGAAGAACTTCACAGTCAACGGCATAGGATGGAGAAGGCAACGGGAAACCACTCCATTAAAGATCACTCAAGATATCCCAAGAATCAGTAGCGCACCATGCCAGAATCTTCTGTTAAACATAAATCCGGAGTAATAGTCCCCCAATCGGATCTCCGGGTGGGGACAATGGAAGGTCAGGCAAAGTTGAAGAATACACTAAAAATAGCAACATGGAATGTAAGAACACTCCTCCAATGCGGGAAATTAGAGAACCTCAAACTAGAGATGGACAGAATGGGAACAGACATAATAGGAATATCTGAGATGCGATGGCCTGAACCAGGAGACTTCAGATCAGGAAATTATCGTATCATTCATACAGGTACTAACCAAGGAACAACTGGAATCGGTGGAGTTGGAATAATTCTAAAAGGAAAACTCGGGAATCTAGTCACAGGATATGTGCAATTTAACTCTAGGATAATACTAGTCAAAATTGGAACCAAACCAAAGAACACGGTAATAGTACAAGTCTATATGCCGACATCGGCAGAAGAAGACGATGTAATAGAAACAGTGTATGAAGACATCAACAAAGTTATAAATTATGTTAAAGGTGAAGAGAACTTAATTATAATGGGAGATTGGAATGCTAGTGTTGGAGAAGAGGAAGTTGACGGAATTGTAGGGAAATATGGTCTAGGAGATAGAAACGAAAGAGGAAGCCGGCTAATTGAATTTTGTGCCAAAAACAAGTTGGTCATAGCGAACTCCCTTTTCAACCACCATAAAAGAAGAAGGTACACGTGGAAAGCCCCAGGAGATACTAGAAGACACCAAATCGACTATATATTAGTAAAATCGCGTTTTAAAAACCAAATCAAGGACTGCAGAAGCTACCCGTCTGCGGATATTAATAGTGACCACAACCTTGTAATGATGAAATGCTTACTCAAACTCAAGCGATTAGAGAGAAAAACGAACAAAGTATGGAACAGAGATAACCTAAAGTCTGAAGAACTAGTGATCCCTTATGCACGGAAAACTGATGAGATGGCATCAAACATTATTCCCGGGAGTACTAACGAGGAGTGGAAACAAATCAAAGAAGGCATACATAAAGCAGCAGAAGAATTTATTGGGAAAGCCAAACCTGTAAACAGGAAAGAGTGGATAACACCTGAAATAATTTGTCTAATGGAAGAAAGAAGACTATACAAAAATGCCTTTGACGAGCAAAGCGAAAACAAATATAGACAGCTTAGAAACCAAATAAACAGAGAATCTAGGAAAGCAAAAGAAAATTACCTCAACAGCATTTGTAAAGAGGTGGAGGAAAACATGGTTAAAGGAAAAACTGACTTGGCCTACAGAACAATAAAACAAAACTTTGCTAAACGGAAAGTAAAATCTTCAGGAACTATAAAGAACAAAGAGGGCAAGGTACTATTTGGATATGACACGCTGAAGAGATGGCAAGAATACATTGAAGAGCTATATCAAGGAGACCCTCTAACAGATAATATGATAGAATTAAGCGAAGAAGTAGAGAAAGAAGAACTAGGGGACACAATTCTGAAAGATGAATTTGAAAAAGCACTAAAAGAACTACCAGATAAGAAAGCGGCAGGTGTTGATGATATACCTTCTGAACTAATTAAGAAATCAGGAGACAAAATGAAAGCTACATTACTGCAACTCATACAGAAAATATACAAAACAGGTGAAGTTCCTGAAGACTATCAGAAATGCATCATATTCCCCATACCTAAGAAAGCATCTACTATGGACTGTGAAAACCATCGAACACTCAGTCTTCTTTCACACGCATCAAAAATTCTAATAAGAATAATTTTGAAAAGAGTTGAAAACCAATTGAATAGCACTCTAAGTGAAGACCAATTCGGTTTTAGAAGCGGTGTAGGGACGAGGGAAGCAATCTTATCTTTAAGACTAATAATTGAGAAACAAATTTCCAAAAACAAACAAGTATTTATAGCCTTCGTAGACCTCGAAAAGGCATTTGACAATGTTGTATGGCCAGAAATGTTTAGAATTCTGAAGAAGGCTGGTCTGAAATATAATGATAGAAGGATAATCTTTAAAATATACCAAAATGAAACAGCCTTAGTTAAGAAGGAAAACAAAGAAGAAACAGCAAGAATAAGGAAAGGAGTGAGACAGGGATGCCCACTATCTCCAGTAATTTTCAACGCATATATCCAAGAAGCAATAGACAAAATAAGAGAGAATATTGAAGTAGGAATAAAACTTAACGGAATGAAAATAGATATGTTGCGATATGCAGATGATATCGCCATAATTACAGAAAGGAAAGAAGATTTAGAAGCCGCACTCAATGAAATGGAAAACACCTTAAAAGAACAGTATGGAATGAAAATAAATAAGAAAAAGACTAAAGTGATGGTGAGTGGCGCCCTGAACTACAATGAACCCATACGAATAACAATAAAGGGAGAGAAACTAGGGCAGGTTACAGAATTTAACTACTTAGGTAGCAAAATAACAGCAGATGGAAGGAGCAAAAGTGACATTAAAAACAGAATACAACTTGCCAAAATAGCATTCAATGGAAAAAGAAACTTACTGACGAGTAGAAATGTTAGTTTAGACGTAAGAAAGAGAGTCATGAAAACCTATGTGTGGAGTACAGCCCTTTACGGATGTGAAACTTGGACTTGTGGAAAAGAAGAAAAGAGAAGATTAGAGGCATTCGAAATGTGGTGCTACCGGAGAATGGAAAAAATCAGCTGGCGAGACAAGGCTACAAACGAAGATGTCCTCAGAAGAGTGAAAGAAAACAGATCTCTTTGGCGAAATATACAGAAAAGAAGAATAACCTTCATAGGTCACATTTTACGGCATAACAATTTCATTAAGAGAATATTAGAAGGAATCATTGAAGGAAGAACTCGCCGAGGACGACCTAGATTAACCTACATTCAACAAGTAATAAATGACATCGGGTGCCAGACCTATGCAGATATGAAGAAGAAAGTTGACAAAAGAACGGAATGGCGTGCTGCTGCCAACCAACCTGTGGGTTGATAACCGAAGAAGAAGAAGAATACAAATTAACATCATTATCACTTAGCTGAATGTGTTCTTTAATACATTTTTAATAGTTCAAAGTTATCATCCAAAAATTAAAAAAAATCAATTTTTGAAGAGTAGTTTTCCAAAGAAAGATTAATTTCTCAGATTTAATATTTTTTCTGCTGTTACACTGTCTAGTGGAGCTATTTTTTTTTATAGAGCATCAATGGTGAGCAGCTTACACTTAAAAGAATACACTATTTTAAAAAATGGATTTTTTTAATGTTTCTATTGGAAGTTATGGAAAAAAATTACAAACAAGAGTCAAAAATACGTTTTATAACATCTGCGATATCTAGGCTTATGGAATAAAATATATCAACTACAGTATATAATTTAATCATATATATGATTACTTACTTTTTTATTGAAAATAAGCCTACTAATTACATTATATTGTTCTCTTATTTATTTTTAGTACATCGCTCATTGAACTTTTGATAAATTTGTTCACTCAGTTTGGGTGTTAGATTATAAGTTCGCCCATTCACAGTTGTAAATTCCATGGGAGATAGCTTCCTTCATATATTTTTAAGCGGCATCAAAACTTGATCCTTCTCAATTTTTTTTAAAAGATGTCCTTGGTCCTGGAGGATGATGAAATACAACATGTACATCTTGGTTTTGACAGTCAATATTATCAACTTTGCCAATCCACCACTGTTCA
Organism: Schistocerca cancellata; assembly: GCF_023864275.1. NCBI lineage: Eukaryota > Metazoa > Arthropoda > Insecta > Orthoptera > Acrididae > Schistocerca > Schistocerca cancellata. Next base: position 611,431,639 of record NC_064630.1, on the reverse strand, counting down.
TTGTAAACACAAGCCATTATGTCTTTATTCTGAAGAACAAGTTGTACAAGTTTTCCACACTGATGGAAGTTCACTATCAGGCAAAGTTGAAGTGATCTTACTCTTCAGTAAGTTGTGTGAATGCGGTACAAAACAATGAAAAAATCGAGTGCCTTTAATCTTCTGACAAGTGTTGTACTTTTACTTCAAGACACTGACATAGACTTCTTGTATTTCCTCAAATTGTACTAAATCATAGGTAATTCCTTTGATATGTTTTTTACAGAATTCAAACATTTCTTGAGGTGTTATGATATGAGTGTCGTAGGTCCACAGCAGACTTGCTTTTGTGACAGGTCGCTTTGTTGTACCCCCAACACCATAAAAAGCATTCTTCCCATGGTTTGAAGTGAAAAAGTGCCATTCTACATCAAACCCAAAATCTTCTTTATGAAAGGAGATGTTAATATTTTTTTGTTTTTTGTTTTTTTTTTGTTTTTGTATTCACTTGCTGCCCCATCTGAAAAGTAAATCAGTTTTTTTATGGAAGGGTGGTGCTGTTTAATGTAGTTTGTTAATTTTAGTTGAAAAATGTGCACTGCTCTTGTGTTGTGTTCAAGGTAGTCACTTATGACACAAAAGCTGTGGCTCATTAGTTTAGCTTCATCTTTATAATAGAATACAAATAGATGAAGTGTGGCCTGTTTGCTTACCCAGTGGTGCCCTTTTACTTCATATTGAACAACAAAGGAATAATTTTCCGAAAAGTCAGTAAGAACTAATCATTCATCAGCTGCCAAGGTTTGCTTTTTGTCTTTCAAAAATTTACTTTGAGCTTTTGCAATAAAATGAAGCATCTTCAGATTTTCAAAGTTCACCACCAAAACTTCAAAAAACTCCTCTCATGATTTTATGACTGTCACCATTTCAGTTCTGTCTTGTCTTACCCATTCTTTTTATTTTATATTATCAGGCATCAAATCGTCTTCTTTGGATTCTTCAAACATGTCAAGTAAGGCTTGTTTGCCTGGACTATCTTCACATTTTCCCTTGATCATACAATTGTGACTATGAATATTGCATGCCACAACTTCCAAAAGGTCTTTACAGTCAACTCTAAGATTGGCCCCATCTATCATCATCTTTATGTTCTGATGATACAAACAAACACAAACATTATGGGTGACAGATGCCCTGCAATAATACGCCATGTTGGTCTCAACTCACAAAACTTTGATGTTCCAATTTTAATGTCAGGATTTTCATTTTTAAATTCAGTGAATAGTTCATTTGAATTACACAATATTAATCTTTTTTGTCTTTGAATCTTAGAACCATTTTCTTTCACAGAAACACAGTCTTTTTTGCCAGACATCATCATCATAATACTTAATAACTTTATTGACTGTGTTTTCATTTACCAAATTAGATGCACTTTTGTAATGCTGGTAAAATTCCCTGTTCTTTTACTAATTCCTTTGTTAACTTAGCAAGATGTTCTGACACATTAAATTCATCACTAACTTTTGCTCAACTCCAAGAATTCGGCAGTAAACTGATAATCTTAATTTTATCCTATATGTTTGAAGTACTGCATTTAGTTTTTAGTTTTTGTATCAGATCATCATATTCGGTTGGTGAAGTTTTAGAACTTCCACCTGTTTTAATACAAATTGTATTTTGAAATAAAACTCCCAAATTCTTTTTGACTGTAGCTGCCACTTTCTCAGTATTTGTATTCAAGGCACTTGGTCTTTTATCTTGACTTAGTTTTCTAATTTGACTAGCAGGGTGAAATACCCAGGATTTCACAAGCGGTATCTACTTTTTTAGTATGTATCTGAGGTTTCACTATCCTTTCCCTTGTGAATTACAAATATCTTACAATAACATGTTGGACACAATGATTTTCCTGGTATGAGATTGACAAAAGGGCTTTTATTTTTAGAGTAATGATCAAATGTTATTTCTCGCAGACCTTTTGTTATAGTTTTCTTATGTTTCTCAAAAGGATCCATGCAAGACTGACCAAAAAGATTATGACATTTTTTTAAGTATTTCATTTCATGGTACTTGCACCTTGATTTGACCTCTGGGCTGACTCGTAAGTAAAACAACACTTTTTCTTCTTCACTATAATCTTTGATTAAAGTAATGTCTGTAGGATACACTCCATACACACTTTTATGACATGCTTCATCAATAATAACACCAAGAGAACACTGAGACACCATTTTTCAACTGCACACTTCAAGAACTTCTAGCTAAATAAGTGTGAGTAGACAGTTGTTGGTGTAAGGGGGAAGACAACAGTCCGACTTGTATAGGCTTGCCGATGCAATTGTTAGCCTGCTGAAACAATTACCACAGTGTTGCAGCGACAAATAATCATTAGCTTGTGTAATGTGGTATATTACATTATGCAACTGGTATACTTCATTTGTTTAGCCTACCAGATATAGCAGATGTTAAAAAAACGTATTTTTGACTCATGTTTGTAATCTTTCTCCCATAACTTCCAATTGAATTTGAAAGTTGAATTTCTCTGCCTCGTGATGACTGGGTGTTGTGTGATGTCCTTAGGTTAGTTAGGTTTAAGTAGTTCTAAGTTCTAGGGGACTGTGCTGTAGTCGTCCGACCGACGAACACATTTCTCCCAACTAGAGACCAATTTCTTTATACTGTCACTGTTGACTGCTTGATTTCGTTGATTGAGGAACAACCCCATCTCTGCTTGCAACACTTCATTACTATCACAGTGGAGTCATTGGATGTGTTCTTTAAGATTTTGAAACAGATGTTGGATGGGGCCAAGTCGGAACTGTATGGAGGATGATCGATTACAGTGAACCCAAAGGTTCGGATTGTTGCAGACATCGCAGCGCCAGTGTGTGGTCCGGCATTGTCATGCTGAAGGAGAGGATGCTCCTCTGCTTTCAGTTTTTGATGGTTTCACAGTACCTTACTGAGTTAGGCGGTGCCTTCACGCATTAATTCCAAATGCACCACACCTTGAACATCCTACAACACTGTGAGAATGACTTTGCCTTCTGATGGCATGGTCTTGAGCTTCTTTGGCGTCGGAACTCCATCGATGCTGTCTTTTTTAAAAGTGTAAGTATAGTGTATGCATTTCAACTTGTCTGATTTGAAATCGAGCTGCAGTGTGTGGGCGAAGCAAGCGTCACTAGCGAGAGGAGTGCTGCAGAAGCATGTTTTGTAATGAATATCTACCCTCTATCTGGAGAGTTAGCTTTATTTTCTGAGAAGGAGTTGTATTTAGCACTAGCGATGTACTGAGAATTACCTCGTTATTCTATTTTTAAAATAGTTTGAAAGAAATAAACAGCACCAATTGTCTTACTAATTCATTTGTTTGTGATTTAGTAAAACACATACAAAAACTAAATAGAACTTATCTTTCATCATTTTAAAGATAAAAGTGTTCAGAGGAAGTTCTTTTTCATTCTAAGGCTTTGCTAGGTGCTGATGCTGAAGATATGTCGAAGGGGAAGGGGGCGGGGCTGTACTGGCTAATATCTGATTCCTCTTAGGCCTAATGGTCTCAGAAAGGTTGGGAACCACTGTTACAAGGCTCTGTTGGCATGGAACCACAACGTGAAGTGATATTGATTCCAGACTCAGGTCAGGGTGGCTACTCAAACTTGAAAAAAAAATCCCTGAGAATTCCAAGAGTGAGGAGGAAGAAGCTGCTGACAAATTAATGGTGAGCAAGGAAGGAGGGGGAGGGGGAACACCCCACAACATTAACGACTTTTATTTCCTCTCAGCTGAGGTATACACCAGCCACAAGCAACAGTTTAACCGCAGTTTTTAAACATCGATACTTAATACGGAATAATACTCATATAATTAACACACTTTGATGTATTAAATATATCAAAATTTATGATTTATTAAACTCAATAAAATTAAATTTCAATGCTAAACTAAAAACGCAGAATTTCCTGAGATTTTACGAAATTACTGAAGTTCCCTGAGCTTTCCCTCATTTTTCCAGGCAAAATGTAATTCCCTGAGAGTAACAAGTTTTTCAGAAGAATTGCCACCCTGCAGATTTAGACGAATTCGGGGCTGTGCTCAGACTGCTCTGAACAGAGCTTTGCTGAAGTATAGGGCTGTTCATGTGCCTCGCCAAACTGTTTTGGCCCTGTCATGGTGCAGTACCACATGCATAGTTGTCGTGGGCCCTAGGGCGTCATATCCAGTTTCCTAGCAAATCAGTACTCTGGTTCAGGCAACAGATAAAATTATTGGGTTTAGGTCCTCGGGTAGGAATGGACGATATACACCGATGTATTAAAAGTACTCGATGCATCGAACTGAACCGACACGTCACCTCACTGGGCAGGACAAAGCGATCCGTTTATTTCGTGACTCTAAATGTAATCATTACTTCAGTTGAACTACAGTGTACCATATACAGTCGCAACACTCACTGTTGTGAAAATTGTTATCATCTGACAGTTGCAAACCAGAGTTTCGCAGATATTCATAGGCACTTGCAGATTGTTTATGGAGACCTTGCAGTGTACAGAAGCACAGTGAATAGTTGGGCGAGGCGTCTATCACAATCGCAACAAGGTTGTGCAAACCTGTCCGATCTCCCGCACGCCGACTGGCGGTACGTAGCTGTGGCTCCTGCAATATTGGAACATCAAGACACTTATCAATCAAGGTGATCGATAGATCACAATCACACATCTCGCTCCTCAACTGGACGTCTCTGTTTTGATTGATTGATTTATTGATTGATTTATTGATCCATCTTTAAGTATTTTTCATGCAGTTGATGTCGTCATCTTACATACATTATATAATTACAAAATAAGTCATATCTAAAAACAAAGATGATGAGACTTACCAAACAAAAGCGCTGGCAGGTCGATAGACACACAAACAAACACAAACATACACACAAAATTCTAGCTTTCGCAACCAACGGTTGCTTCGTCAGGAAAGAGGGAAGGAGAGGGGAAGACGAAAGGATGTGGGTTTTAAGGGAGAGGGTAAGGAGTCATTCCAATCGCGGGAGCGGAAAGACTTACCTTAGGGGGAAAAAAGGATGGGTATACACTCACACACACACACACACACACATATCCATCCACACATATACACACACAAGCGGACTGCTTGTGTCTGTGTATGTGCGGTTGGATATGGGTGTGTGTGCGAGTGTATACCCGGTGGCTCCTAGCCCTCTCCCTTGGGACCCACATCCTTTTGTATTTCCCTCTTCTTCCCTCTTTCCTGATGGGGCGGCCGTTTGTTGCGGGGGATTGAATTTTGTGTGTGTGTTTGTGTTTGTTTGTGTGTCTGTCGACCTGCCAGCACTTTTCTATGGTGGGTCGCGTCATCTTTGTTTTTAGATATATTTTTCCCACATGGAAAGTTTCCCTCTATTTTATATACATATATATAAAAACAAAGATCGTGTCGCTTGCCAGGCGAAGGTGCTGGCGGGTCGTTGGACGAACAAACGGACACAGACATGCGCGCGGGGTTCAAGCTTTCGCAGCCCACAGTTGCTTCATCGGGGGGGAGGGCGGGAGAGGGAGGGGTGAGGAGATGTGGGTTTTGGGGGAGAGGGTGGGGAGTCGTTCCGGTCCCGGGGGCGGGGGGACTTGCCTTACGGGGAGAAAAGGACGAGTATACACTCGCACACACACCCATATCCAACCGCACATACACAGACACAAACAGTCTGCTTGTGTCTGTGTATGTGCAGTTTATATATATATGTGTCTGCTTGTGTCTGTATATGTGTGGATGGATATGTGTGTGTGTGTGTGTGTGCGAGTGTATACCCATCCTTTTTTCCCCCTAAGGTAAGTCTTTCCACTCCCGGGATTGGAATGACTCCTTACCCTCTCCCTTAAAACCCACATCCTTTCGTCTTTCCCTCTCCTTCCCTCTTTCCTGACGAAGCAACCGTTGGTTGTGAAAGCTAGAATTTTGTGTGTATGTTTGTGTTTGTTTGTATGTCTATCGATCTGCCAGCGCTTTTGTTTGGTAAGTCTCATCATCTCTGTTTTTAGATATATTTTTCCCACGTAGAATGTTTCCCTCTATTATATACAAAATAAGTCATACATTTTTAACATTCTGAATGAGTAAATATGTTTTCTACTGCACATGTTTAGAAGTCATTAAACACAAATGTGTCGTGCAGAATGACGAAAGGAGATACTGTATGTGTAACATGAAATATGGTATCCCGGACGAGACACACGTTGAAAATATGGTATCCCGGTTAAGACACAAAGTTGAAATATGCTCACTATTTTTTATTTACTTAAATTTGCCATATTTTGTGACAGTACCTTTTCCGTTAGACATTTACAAGGTGATATTAGTCTTGGCTTCAGTTGTCTAATGAAGTATGATTCCACAATGCATCTTTGTCAGCTGCAGAAATGACTTGGTTCAATGTGTTTGCTACATTTTTGGTGTTTCAAATACCATTTCTTCAAATGTAGTTTCTTCTTATAGTTTATATAAAAAAAATAGTAACATAATTCAAAATTATTTATGACGGCGACCTGCACATCCTTCTTCCGTCAACACACACCAAGAGTTCACTGCCGACTGACTATAGTCAAAGACGACTCCAGCGTCTAAGACATTTTACACAACACACAAGCTTCCACTTGTAATCAGTCTCTTTGCTATTCTTCGATACATTTACTAATAGTAATCAATATGCTTTCACTCTCATAAATATAAGTAAATTAACTTAAGATAAGGCAAATTACAATAAAAAAATTCTGACAAAAAATATAAGAAAACATTTACAATTTGGTATCAACAAATCCGGTAGAAAATACCACATCTCCCAGATCCATTACAAACACAATACACATGCTAAGAAAAACATTTTAACAAATATAAATGAGACAGGCTTAATACATGTTAAACATTGGGGAAAATGCATTATATAAATAAAGCACAACAGCATGGTACAATAACATTTTCAGAAGAAATTACGTAATAGGGTGGTCATGTCATAAAGCAGTTAACTATCGAGTAAAAATACATTAAGTAAATAAAGCACAACCACATGACACAACAACATTTTCAGAAGTGCTCATGTAATGTGGTGGTCATGTCATACAGCAGTTTTAATAGATTAGATAATTTTTATTACATACTTTAAATTCTTCTATTGTGTAGAATGCTTTATGTCCAAGCCACCTTTTTGTAATATTTTTGAAGACATTCTGTGATACACTGTGTGCTGTAGGTGGTAGCATGTTATATAATTGTATCCCTGTGTATGTGTAACTGTTTTGGGTTTTTATAAGCCTAGTAACTGGGATGTCCATCATCTGCCTTTGGTGTGTGTCATGGTTATGTACAGACTCGCGCAGTTTATAGCTTTCTTGGTTTTCCTTTATGTGCACTAAGCAACTGAGAATAAACAGTGATGTAAGTGTCAGTATTTTAACTCTTTGAAATAGTCTCTCACTACAGCAGTACACCTAATGGCCTTTTTCTTCCGACACATTCATTCACCAGTTGGGTTACTCAAAGGTGTGTGTCCACTGGTTTCCTCGCCACCTAACGGAAGACTTCCAGCTGTTTGGCCAAATGAAGGATGCGCTCCATGGGAATTGGTACGTGGATGATGAGGAGATTATTGATGCAGCAACACGTTAGCACGACATCGACTAGTAGAGTGATATCATGTGGGCATATATTCCCTCCCAGTAAGGTGGCGTAAGGCCGTTGCTTTGAATGGAGATTGCGTTAAAAAAATGGGTTTTATAGCCAAAAGAGTGGGGAATAACATGGTGTATTGGAATCATGAATAAAACCAACCTGCTTGCGGAAAAACATATGTTGCATTACTTATTGAAAGCTCCTCATTCTAACAGTGCTGATGCTTGTGGTGTGAGAGTAGGGAGGGGGGATTGAAAAGTCACTCTTCCACGATTTTCTTGAATATCTCGAAAAACACAGTTTCTGGCGAAAATGATTCCCAGTACAAAATTAAACTACATTCAGATTCCCACAAAAAAGATTACATTAATCTTTTTTCTCCAGGTCTATTAGTCCCAGCATTGCAAGGAGTGGAAAAGTCGCAGATTATTGAAAATAGTGTTTGAATGATATAAAATTAATGTTTATTGTTAAATGACATTGGTTAAGAACAAATTTTTAATTTGTGACCCACATCTAAGGGCAGTAGAACCATATTAAGGGATAACTTGTGGTTTGGCGGTGTAACAGGATGGGAGGGGGGGCGGGCTGAAGCTTAGAAGTGTGATGGAAGGTATGTCGCTGGATTGTGGTCATGCACTTCCCTCCTTCGTAAGTCTGCAAACTAAGAGCACGCAGTTGAAATCCTATTCTTTCTACCAGACTACGTCACAAAAAGCAACTACAGGTGCTTCACGAAGGTTTACGGATTCGTCCGGAACTCGGCTTATGAATTATTGATGACACAGTGTGCAAACGTACCTGGAGGTGTTTATTTTTGCATAGAGTGTGTTAACACTACTTGGAATACGGACGTGAGTCAATGCAAGGAACATATATGGACAGAATCTACATAAAACCACTGCACATTGCTCCAGTCCTGGTGAGCAATTGATTCTTAGTGATCTTGGGCGGTAGCTGCAGTGTTCTTCCTTCACTACGAGCACTGCTTGCTTTGTAGTTTACAAACAATTATCTCCCCAGCATTTCCCATCAAGTTCTGAGTGAACAAAATAACTTCACTGAGCTCATGTTTATAAATTGGAGTTTTGTCAGTTTATTGAGAGAGTACTTATTTGCATTTGTTAAGTGAGATATTGAATCGTGTATTTTTAAATGGGCATCAGTCTCAATTTGGTAACTTTTAGTTTACTATTGCTTCTGATACTTCGTATATACACTGTGTGCTCAAAAGTATCCTGACATCCCAAAAAAACATACGTTTTTCATATTAGGTGCATTGTGCCGCCACCTACTGCCAGATACTCCATATCAGCGACCTCAGTAATCATTAGACATCGTGAGAGAGCAGAATGGGGCGCTCTACGGAACTCACAGAATTCAAATGTGGTCAGGTGATTGGGTGTCACTTGTGTCATAAGTCTGCACGCGAGATTTCCACACTCCTAAACATCCCTAGGTCCACTGTTTCTGATGTGATAGTGAAGTGAAAACATGAAGGGACACATACAGCACAAAAGCATACAGGCTGACCTTGTCTGTTGACTGACAGAGACCACCAACAATTGAAAAGGGTCATAACGTGTAATGAGCAGACATCTATCCAGACCATCACACAGGAATTCCAAACTGCATCAGGATCCACAGCAAGTACTATGATAGTTAGGTGGGAGGTGAGAAAACTTGGATTTCATGCTCAAGCAGCTGCTCATAAACCACATATCAAGCCGGTAAATGCCAAACGGTGCCTCCCTTGGTGTACATTGGACAACTGAACAGTGGATAAATGTTGTGTGGAGTGACAAATCATGGTACACAATGTGGCGATCCCATGGCAGGGTGTGGGTTTGGTGAATGCCCAGTGAACGTCATCTGCCAGCATGTGTAGTGCCAACAGTAAAATTCAGAGATGGTGGTGCCATGGTGTGGTCGTGTATTTCATGGAGGGGGATCCCACACCTTGTTGTTTTGTGCAGCACTATCACAGCACAGGTCTACATTGATGTTTTAAGCACCTTCCTGCTTCCCGCTGTTGAAGAGCAATTCGGGGATGGCGACTGCATCTTTCAACACATAGGGCACCTGTTTGTAATGCATGACCTGTGGCGGAGTGGTTACACAATAATAACATCCCTGTAATGGACTTGCCTTCACAGAGTCCTGATCTGAATCCTATAGAACCTTTGGGATCTTTTGGAATGCCGACTTCGTGCCAGGCCTCACCGACCGACATTGCAGCAGTGCAGCACTCCATGAAGAAAGGGCTGCCATTTCCCAAGAAACCTTCCAGCACCTGACAGAACGTATCCCTGTGATAGTGGAAGCTATCATCAAGGCTAAATGTGGGCCAAAGCCATATTGAATTCCAGGGTTACTGATAGAGGGCGCCACAAACTTGTAAGTCATTTCCAGCCAGGTATCCGGATACTTTCGATCACCTTGTTTAACTGCACCAACTAACATTAAAAGGGCTGCAGTCCATCAGTTAGTATGTATTTCATGAGATTATGAAAAACAGTATTACTTTTATAGTGGCATCAGCCAATGACCCTTGCACTTTAAAAAAGAACAGCCACTAGTTTTTACTCATGTCCATTTGAAAATGAAATTTGTTAGACAGCAACATAAAATGATATTGAACAGCTGTAATACTTTCTAATCACACTACTAGATGGCATTATTGGCAGTGTTGACAGTCAAACAATAAGCTGTAACTGTTTGGACTGCTGTTCATTGTTGTCCTTGTTCTCCACACAGTTAGTTAGGTAGTTAGTTAGTTACTTTCATAGTCCATAGGTCATTTTGTACAATAAATTGTCATAATGTGAAACGAGTCTATCATATTGCAAATTAATTTGTGCATCTATTTATACTCTAAACATCACCCTATTATTATTATTATTATTCTTTCCTTTCTCAGATGTTGTGTCTGGTTAAAAATGGAAAGTGACGTGGACCTTGATCAAGCGTGACTTCCTTTAAACTGTACGGTACATGTTACATTGCATTTAGGAATTTTCGGGTAATTGAACATGCATCAATAATTACAGATTTCTGTAGTTGTATATATAAGTTTGGATGTAGCTGTATTGTGTTGATGGACTGGTGGATATTGTGTGGTATGACTCCTGTAGTTGATAGTATAATTGGTATAATGTCAACTTTATCCTGATGCCACATGTCCTTGACTTCCTCAGCCAGTTGGATGTATTTTTCAATTTTTTCTCCTGCTTTCTTCTGTATATTTGTTGTATTGGTTATGGATATTTCAATTAGTTGTGTTAATTTCGTCTTTTTATTGGTGAGTATGATGTCAGATTTGTTATGTGGTGTTGTTTTATCTGGTATAATGGTTCTGTTCCAGTATAATTTGTACTCATCATTCTCCAGTACATTTTGTGGTGCATACTTGTATGTGGGAACATGTTGTTTTATTAGTTTATGTTGTATAGCAAGTTTTTGATGTATTATTTTTGCTACATTGTCATGTCTTCTGGGGTATTCTGTATTTGCTATTATTGTACGTCCGCTTGTGATGTGATCTACTATTTCTATTTGTTGTTTGCAAAGTCTGCATTTATCTGTTGTGGTATTGGGATCTTTAATAATATCCTTGCTATAATATCTGGTGTTTATTGTTTGATCCTGTATTGCAATCATGAATCCTTCCGTCTCACTGTATATATTGCCTTTTCTTAGGTATGTGTTGGGTGCGTCTTGATCAATGTGTGGCTGTGTTAGACAATACGGGTGCTTGCCATGTAGTGTTTTCTCTTTCCAATTTACTTTCTTCGTATCTGTTGATGTTATGTGATCTAAATGGTTGAGGAAGTGGTTATGAAATTGCAGTGGTGTAGCAGATGTATTTATATGAGTGATTACTTTGTGTATTTTGCTAGTTTCTGCTCGTTCTATAAAGAATTTTCTTAAATTGTCTACCTGTCCATAATGTAGGTTTTTTATGTCAATAAATCCCCTTCCTCCTTCCTTTCTGCTTAATGTGAATCTTTCTGTTGCTGAATGTATGTGATGTATTCTATATTTGTGGCACTGTGATCATGTAAGTGTATTGAGTGCTTCTAGGTCTGTGTTACTCCATTTCACTACTCCAAATGAGTAGGTCAATATTGGTATAGCATAAGTATTTATAGCTTTTGTCTTGTTTCTTGCTGTCAATTCTCTTTTCAGTATTTTTGTTAGTCTTTGTCTATATTTTTCTTTTAGTTCTTCTTTAATATTTGTATTATCTATTCCTATTTTTTGTCTGTAACCTAGATATTTATAGGCATCTGTTTTTTTCCATCACTTCTATGCAGTCGCTGTGATTATCCAATATGTAATCTTCTTGTTTAGTGTGTTTTCCCTTGACTATGCTATTTTTCTTACACTTATCTGTTCCAAAAGCCATATTTATATCATTGCTGAATACTTCTGTTATCTTTGGTAATTGGTTGAGTTGTTGATTTGTTGCTGCCAGTAGTTTTAGATCATCCATGTATAGCAAATGTGTGATTTTGTGTTGGTATGTTCCAGTAATATTGTATCCATAGTTTGTATTATTTAGCATGTTGGATAGTGGGTTCAGAGCAAGGCAGAACCAGAAAGGCCTTAATGAGTCTCCTTGGTATATTCCACGCTTAATCTGTATTGGCTGTGATGTGAAATTATTTGAATTTGTTTGGATATTAAGTGTGGTTTTCCAATTTTTCATTACTATGTTTAGGAACTGTATCAATTTAGGATCTACTTTGTATATTTCCAATATTTGTAGTAACCATGAGTGGGGTACATTATCAAAAGCTTTTTGGTAATCGATGTATGCGTAGTGTAGCGATCTTTGTTTAGTTTTAGCTTGATATGTCACCTCTGCATCTATTATCAGTTGCTCTTTACATCCTCATGCTCCTTTGCAACAGCCTTTTTGTTCTTCATTTATAATTTTGTTCTGTGTTGTATGTGTCATTAATTTCTGTGTAATGACTAAAGTTAATATTTTGTATATTGTTGGTAGGCATGTTATGAGGCGATATTTAGCTGGGATTGCTGTGTCTGCTTGATCTTTAGGTTTCAGATAAGTTATTCCATGTGTAAGTGTATCAGGGAATGTGTATGGATCTGCAATGTAACTGTTAAATAATTTAGTTAGATGTGAATGTGTTGAGGTGAACTTCTTTAGCGAGAAATTTGCTATTTTATCTTTTCCAGGGGATTTCCAATTGTGACTAGAATTAATTGCTTGGGTGACTTCGTGTTGCAAAATTATCACTTCAGGCATTTGTGGTATCATCTTGTATGTGTCTGTTTCTGCTTGTATCCACCATGCATGCCTGTTATGCTGTGCCGGGTTTGACCATATGTTGCTCCAGAAGTGTTCCATGTCTGTTATTTTTGGTGGATTGTCTATTTTAATGTGTGTGTTATCTATTGTCTGGTAAAATTTCTTTTGGTTTGTCTTGAATGTTTGGTTTTGTTTCCTTCTATTTTCACTTTTTTGTATCTTCTAAGTTGTTTGGCCAATGCTTGTAATTTCTGCTTCTTTTCATCTAATTGCTCTATCGCTTCTTGTTGTGAGATTTTACCTAACCTTTTTCGTTTTTTATCTGATATTTCATTTCTTATAAATTGTGTTAGCTGTCCGATGTCTTTTCTCAGTTTTTCTATTCTGATCTGTAGCCTGTGTTGCCATGCTGGTTTTGTGGGTTTCTTCTGTGTGTTGGTTGGTTCTGATCTCTACCTAGTGTGTATCTTTAGTGTAGTGAGTGCTCCTATATAAACCAGTAGTTGTAACTCTTCCATAGTTGTATTTTCATTTATTTTGTTGTGTATGATTGTGTTGATAGTTGTTATTGTTGTTTTGACTTGTGGGTTGTTTGGTGATCTATGCTAGAATGGTCTAATGTCTGTATTTGTGTCTTTGTATTCTATATATGTCAGCTGAAATTTTTCTTCTGTATCTAACATGTGTGTCACTTCGTGTTCTATTTGTGCCTGTTCTGGTAGCTGTCTTAAGATTTCGTTTTCCTCTGATTGTTTAATTGATGTGTGTTGTTCTTTGTTTGTTTGTTCTGGGATGTTTGAGTCCATTACTGTATTTTCTTCTTCTTCTGAATGCACATTATTTTGTTCCAGTATTTGTTGTACTTGTTGTTTGATGTTTTATAATTCTGACAGGGGTATCCTGTTATTTTTTATTATCACACGGATCTGATCAGCTAATCGTTGTTCTGTTAAAAATTTTAATCACAAGTATACACATTACTTGTGATCTGTATCCAGATGTGTTGGTTCCTAAGTTTGTTGCTCTAGTTTTTCTATAAGACAAGATGGCGCCAACAGAAAATTGTAGTGACGCTTCTCTCTCATTAAAAAGGCAAAAATATGAACAGTTCTTCATTTAGAGAATGTGAAAAGCGTGTGATGAAAGGTATTCTATGTATCAAATGCAACTACTGGTTACACGAAAAGTGTGCAAAAGTAAATCCAAAATTCCTCAGCGTTGATTTTTCTTGGACATGTCATAGTTGAAACTTCCTGGTAGACTGAAACTGTGTACCGGACCGAGACTCAAACTCGGGACCTTTGCCTTTCGTGGGCAAGTGCTCTACCAACTGAGCTACCCAAGCACGACTCACGCCCCGTCCTCACAGCTTTACTTCCGCCAGTACCTCGTCCCCTACCTTCCAGATTTTACAGAAGCTCTCCTGCAAACCTTGCAGGACTAGCACTTCTGAAAGAAAGGATATTGTGGAGACATGGCTTAGCCATTCTAATAGATTCAACAAAATTAAACAATGCTTTCCAATGAGGTGGCACAGTTTTCTACCCTGTAATAGATATTTTGGCATTATAATAAAGAAACTAAGGAAACAGCACAACTACATGATGTTGCAGAGGTGATTAAGCTCGAAGGAGCTAAATTTCTTGCTAAAAGAAACTGGTGCTACTGAGATATTAGACTTCAAGTTACAGGGAGACCAGAATTTCTGAAGAAACTCAAAGAGTGGAAGACAAGGAAATATAACTTTCTTTACTATCACTTTTTCAAATTTTATTTTTGATAGTATTGGAGTGGGTTGTTTTAGAACTTCTACAACAATTGATGGGCTTATAAGTCACACTTTCCTTCTGGGACACCACCATGGTCCACTGACTGTGCCAGCTTACTGATCAGGAAAGGTTCCAATTAAGTCCAAAACAGTAAAAGACTTGGAAAACTGCAACATTATCTGCCTGATGAACACACATCTTTCTATGAAGAAATTCTGAAGTAGCCAGTAATGAACAACAACCAAGACAATGAGTAAATGGACTGTGAAATATTGATTTTTGTTATAGAATTATGCATAACTATTGTAAAATGTGGAACTGGTCATGTTATATTGTTGTTGTTGTTGTTGTTCTTGTTGTGGTCTTCAGTCCTGAGACTGGTTTGATGCAGCTTTCCATGCTACTCTCTCCTGTGCAAGCTCCTTCATCTCCTAGTACCTACTGCAACCGACATCCTTCCGAATCTGCTTAGTGTATTCATCTCTTGGTCTCCCTCTACGATTTTTACCCTCCACGCTGCCCTCCAATGCTAAATTTGTGATCCCTTGATGCCTCAGGACATGTCCTACCAACCGATCCCTTCTTCTAGTTAGGTTGTGCCACAAACTTCTCTTCTCCCCAATCCTACTCAATACCTCCTCATTAGTTACATGATCTACCCACCTAATCTTCAACATTCTTCTGTAGCACCACATTTCGAAAGCTTTTATTCTCTTCTTGTCCAAAATATTTATCGTCCATGTTTCACATCCGTACATGGCTACACTCCATACAAATACTTTCAGAAACGATTTCCTGACACTTAAATCTATACTCCATGTTCACAAATTTCTCTTCTTCAGAAACGCTTTACTTGCCATTGCCAGTCTACATTTTATATCCTCTCTACTTTGACCAACATCAGTTATTTTGCTCCCCAAATAACAAAAC
This sequence comes from Schistocerca cancellata, assembly GCF_023864275.1. Taxonomy (NCBI): domain Eukaryota; kingdom Metazoa; phylum Arthropoda; class Insecta; order Orthoptera; family Acrididae; genus Schistocerca; species Schistocerca cancellata. The sequence goes on along the minus strand of NC_064630.1, from coordinate 611,415,997 downwards.
TCCTTTACTACTTTAAGTGTCTCATTTCCTAATCTAACTCCCTCAGCATCACCTGACTTAATTCAACTACATTCCATTATCCTCGTTTTGCTTTTGTTGATGTTCATCTTATATCCTCCTTTCAAGACACTGTCCATTCTGTTCAACTGCTCTTCCAAGTCCTTTGCTGTCTCTGACAGAATTACGATGTCATCGGCAAACCTCAAAGTTTTTATTTCTTCTCCCTGGATTTTAATACCTACTCCAAATTTTTCTTTTGTTTCCTTTACTGCTTGCTCAATATACAGATTGAATAACATCGGGGAGAGGCTACAACCCTGTCTCACTCCCTTCCCAACCACTGCTACCCTTTCATGTCCCTCGACTCTTATAACTGCCATCTGGTTTCTGTACAAATTGTAAGTAGCCTTTCGCTCCCTGTATTTTACCCCTGCCACCATTAGAATTTGAAAGAGAGTATTCCAATCAACATTGTCAAAAGCTTTCTCTAAGTCTACAAATGCTAGAAACGTAGGTTTGCCTTTCCTTAATCTTTCTTTTAAGATAACTCTTAAGGTCAGTATTGCCTCACATGTTCCAACATTTCTACGGAATCCAAACTGATCTTCCCCGAGGTCGGCTTCTACCAGTTTTTCCATTCGTCTGTAATGAATCTGCGTTATTATTTTGCAGCCGTGACATATTAAACTGATAGTTCAGTAATTTTCACATTTGTCAACACCTGCTTTCTTTGGATTGGAATTATTATATTCTTCTTGAAGTCTGAGGGTATTTCGCCTGTCTCGTACATCTTGCTTACCAGATGGTAGAGTTTTGTCAGGACTGGCTCTCCCAAGGCCATCAGTAGTTCTAATGGAATGTTGTCTACTCCCGGGGCCTTGTTTTGACTCTGGTCTTTCAGTGCTCTGTCAGATCCTTCACGCAGTATCGTATCTCCCATTTCATCTTCGTCTACATTCTCTTCCATTTCCGGAATAATGTCCTCAAGTACATCGCCCTCGTATAGACCCTCTATATACTCCTTCGATCTTTCTGCTTTCCCTTCTTTGCTTAGAACTGGCTTTCCATTTGAGCTCTTGATATTCATACAAGTGGCTCTCTTTTCTCCAAAGGTCTCTTTAATTTTCCTGTAGGCAGTATCTATCTTACCCCTAGTGAGATAAGCCTCTACATCCTTACATTTGTCCTCTAGCCATGCCTGCTTAGCCATTTTGCACTTCCTGCCAATCTCATTTTTGAGACGTTTTGTATTCCTTTTTGCCTACTTCATTTACTGCATTTTTATATATTTTTCCTTTCATCAATTAAATTCAATATTTCTTCTGTTACCCATGGATTACTACTAGCCCTCGTCTTTTTACCTACTTGATCCTCTGCTGCCTTCACTACTTCATCCCTCAGAGCTACCCATTCTTCTTCTACTGTATGTCCGCCCCCGGTACCTGAGTGGTCAGCGCGACAGACTGTCAATCCAAAGGGTCCAGGTTCGATTCCCGGCTTGGTCGGAGATTTTCTCCACTCGGGGACTGGGTGTTGTGTTGTTGTAATCATCATCATTTCATATAGACGCGCAAGTCGCCAAAGTGGCGTCAAATCGAAAGACTTGACCAGGCGAACGGTCTACCCGATGGGAGGCCCTCGTCACATGACATTTCATTTCATTTCTACTGTATTTCTTTCCCCCATTCTTGTCAATTGTTCCCTTATGCTTTCCCTGAAACTCTGTACAACCTCTGGTTTAGTCAGTTTATCCAGGTCCCATCTCCTTAAATTCCCACCTTTTTGCAATTTCTTCGGTTTTAATCTACAGTTCATAACCAATAGATTGTGGTCAGAGTCCAAATCTGCCCCTGGAAATGTCTTACAATTTAATACCTGGTTCCTAAATCTCTGTCTTACCATTATATAATCTGTCTGATACCTTTTAGTATCTCCAGGATTCTTCCATCTATACAACCTTCTTTTATGATTCTTGAACCAAGTGTTAGCTATGATTAAGTTATGCTCTGTGCAAAATTCTACCAGATGGCTTCCTCTTTCATTTCTTACCCCCAATCCATATTCACCTACTATGTTTCCTTCTCTCCCTTTTCCTACTCTCGAATTCCAGTCACTCATGACTATTAAATTTTCGTCTCCCTTCACTACCTGAATAATTTCTTTTATCTCATCATACATTTCTTCAATTTCTTTGTCACCTGCAGAGCTAGTTGGAATATAAACTTGTACTACTGTAGTAGGCATGGGCTTCGTGTCTATCTTGGCCACTATAATATGTTCACTATGCTGTTTGTAGTAGCTTACCCACACTCCTATTTTTTATTCATTATTAAACCTACTACTGCGTTACCCCTATTTGATTTTGTATTTATAACCCTGTATTCACCTGACCAGAAGTCTTGTTCCTCCTGCCACCGAACTTCACTAATTCCCCCTATATCTAACTTTAACCTATCCATTTCCCTTTTTAAATTTTCTAACCTACCTGCCCGATTAAGGGATCTGACATTCCACGCTCTGATCCGTAGAATGCCAGTTTTCTTTCTCCTGATAACGACGTCCTCTTGAGTAGTCCCCGCCCGGAGATCTGAATGGGGGACTATTTTACCTCTGGAATAGTTTACCCAAGAGGACGTCATCATCATTTAACCATACAGTAAAGCTGCATGCCCTCAAGAAAAATTACGGCTGTAGTTTCCCCTTGCTTTCAGCCGTTCGTTGTACAGCACAGCAAGGCCGTTTTGGTTAGTGTTACAAGGCCAGATCAGTCAATCATCCAGACTGTTGCCCCTGCAACTACTGAAAAGGCTGCTGCCCCTCTTCAGGAACCACACGTTTCTCTGGCCTCTCAATAGATACCCCTCCGTTGTGGTTGCACCTACGGTACGGCTATCTGTATCGTTGAGCCATGTAAGCCTCCCCACCAACGGCAAGGTACCTGGTTCATTTCAAGAAAACATGTTATATTGTTTGCTTGAAATGCCAGATATGAATAAAAAGGAGTATATGGTTTCAGAATTTTTTTCAAGTCTTTTTAAGGCATCAGTTTTCAACTTTTAACAATTAATTACTTTACTTTAATATCATATTGAAAATTCAGTTTTTTGTCAAAGAATCACATTTGCATTGTATTACATAAAAATGTGAAGAAATATGCAAATAAGTAGTTCTTTGAAGATTTAAACAGTTTTTATCGATTTCCCACAAATGTGTGTCACATGACTTAAACCCATTTAAAAAAATTTGATTCTATTACACTGTAAAGGTCAACAGCTGGAGCTGTCAACTGCCTACCACATTGAAGAACCTGTCTCTGGGGTAACATGCTGGCACTAAGATGATTTCATTGCCTCCCCTACCAATGGCTGGAATACTTTTTGCAGCATAAGGGGTATCAAATGCATGATGGCAGCCACAGCAATTGAAGCATCTGAAGAGGCCCAGAGGCTTAAATTGGCTCCCTCCCTAAACGGAAGTAGCTGCCCAAGGAGACATGAAACATCAGATATTTCAGCTTAAATCAAGCAAAGCATTACAGCAGTCTGCTGGAACAAAAATCAGTCCTATTGCATCAGAAATATTGACACCCACCTTGTAAGCTATACTGTGGAAGTGTGCCAAGTGGCTCCACTCAGTGCATCCCACTTTACAATAGGGAACCGTTTTTTAATAGAAGTGGTTTAAGCATTGTACCAACAACACAATGGTGAAAGAATGGCAATATCTTTCTAGTCATTCATTAATGTACCGCCAAATAACTGAAACATGATTATATGACTTTACAATATTCTGTCAATGATAGGCAAGAGGAAGATGCCACATTTACCAATCCAATCCAATCCAATCCCTTTCTCATCAACACTTTATAAGCCAGTGACAACATCACACAAACTAAGTACTTCTCAGCAATTGTTTATAGCAACGTATTTTACACAAAAGCTCACTTAACAACTGGAAATAAATAGTCACTTAATAAATTGAAAATGAAAATGGCCTTGCCTGATCACCAAATTTAAGTACTGTTGTGCTTGGCTAGCACTTGGTTGGTTGACTGTCTGGGTCTGCCAAGCACTGTTAGCTAGTGGGGTGCACTCAGCTCTTGTGAGATCAATTGAGGAGCTACTTGATTGAGAAATAGCGGCTCCAGTCACGAAAACTGACAACTGTTGGGAGAGCGATGTGCTGACCACATGCTCCTCCTTATCCATATACAGTTGGTACTTTTGGGCATTCTCACTGAGGCTTTCACAGACAGAAATTATGCTCCACATGGTGTAACGCAGAATCTTGTATTTCTTGTATTCAATATTACTAAGCTGCAGTGGACAAGACAGGATTCAGTAAGAACATGCATGCTATATCACATGAAATCTGCACTGAAATTCAGCATCACATTTTCAAGTTTTCTGTCAAAACTTCTCATTATGGGGTAAAGAAGTAAATTACGTGGATGTGAGGCTGAACCTTAAAAAATGCATAATTTATTTTGCGAGGAACAACCTAATCTTGAAGTGAAATATATTTTTTATGCTAATTATTTCAATAAGAACTTTGCTACAGATTTGGTGGACACCAAATAGATGTGTGCAGTATCTGCAAGGAACTTCAAGTCAAAATGAAGTTTCTGCACTTATCACTAATGTTGAACTAACAGCAGCAAGTGAGCCAAGTGTTCACAAGCACAGAAGTTACAAATTTTATTCCTCTATGAAATCATGCTCAGAACCTTGCCAGTATGATGATATAGTCTGTGTTGCCTTAGACCACATGTAAAATTTACGTCTACCTCATTAACATTTCAGGAAATATTCTATGTAAGGCAGCTGTGGGTACATGTATTTACTACACACAACCTCCAATACACATGTATTTTTAAGGGCAGGGATTCATATTGGACTATCTCACCAATAAAATTAAACCAGGCATGAACAAACTTCACTTGTACTCAGATGCGTATCCAGGTCAGTATAAGAATCACTCATTTATTTGTTTCTGCATGTGTTTGGTTGAAGATAAATGATTCAAGGAAATTATTCATTGCTTCCCTATTAGAGGTCATTCCTCCCTGTCTTGCAATAGAGATTTTTGTATTTTCAAGACAAAATAAAGTGCTGCAGCAGAAACTACAGTCCAAAAGAATATTGTACAACCATTGTTAATGCAAAAAGGGTTGTTACAATAAAAATGGTTGATGGAACTGACACCATTAATGTGGATGCATGGTGGCCTAAGCATTATAAGAAAACAACTCTAAGTGATGATTCAACAGAAAAGGACGTTCCTAGAAGTGTGAAGGTGCTATTTGCTCCTGCATCATCTTCTGAGTTCCAGTATTCTACAGATCATCCTGGCAGAGCGGTTGCTCGTCCCTTCATTGGGAGCATAATCTGTCACACATTCCAATTGTCTCAGCCTGAACTGAAAAATGGTCCTCTTGTGAACCAGTTGAAGAAGGCCTATGAGGAAGGATAAGTAGCAGTCAAATCAACAAAACAGGATGATATCATAAAGATTCATTGTTATGTCATGACTTCAGAGGAGAGTAAAACCTTCTTTGATGAAGTGCTAGAATGACTGTGTCAATGTAAATGTATTACCTGCCTTTTCTAAGAGTATGACTTTTAATATCTGTTTTGCTGTTCAGTATCTGTGACTGTAGTGCAACTGTTTTATCAATAGTGGGGTTTTATGAAAATACTGTATAAGAAAATAATAAACTATTCCTGTGTTGTGTGAAGCAAATAATAGTTATTCCATTTGAAACATCTGCTCAAAAAATTCCAGAACTTCGTTCACAAAATTTTTCTGTGCTTACCTTTTACTTATTGTGCATGGCCTCCTATAAAATACTCTCCTCCACAATTGGTACACCACTCCTAATTCTGTTTTCACTTCAAGAAGCAGCCTTGATAGGCCTCTTGCTGGATCGTGTGAAGCACTGTCTGCAAGATTGCAAATCTCTGTTCTTTCAATGGGATTTACAGTTTTGGAAATTAAAAAAAGCCTGCAGGGGCTAGGTTTGGGGAGTATGGAGGATGCAGCAGCACAGTGATTTCATTTCTTGTGCAATAGTCATGCACCAACAGGAATGAATGTGCGGGTGCGTAATCATGAAACAAAAGCCGTCAATTGTCTTGTCACATTTCAGACCATTTCCTTCTCAAATTTTCTCACAGGCATTGCAACACAATCCAATAGTAGCATCGATTAGTAGTTTGTCCCTGAGGCATGAATTCATGATGAACTAATCCTTCATAGTCAAAGAAAACTATCAACATGGCTTTGACATTTGACCTGACCTGATGAGCTTTGTTTGGTCTTGGAGAACCTTTCCCTACCCATTGTGAAGATTCAACCTTGGTCTCAGCATCATAACCATAGACCCATGTCTCATTACCAGTTACAATTTGCTTATGGAACATCTTAATCTCGTTTGCACAACCCAAAAGATCATCGCAGATTGCAAGGTGAAGGTCTCTCTGATCTTGACTCATGAGCTGTGGGGTGAACTTGGCAGCAACACAATCCATTCAAAGATGCTGTGCCAAGATTTCATGGTGTGATCCAACCAAAATGTTACATTCTTCTGCAGTCTCTCAGACATTCAGTTGTCAGTTAGCATGCACTATTGACTTCCTGGCATGATCATCATAGGTAGACATCAAAGGACATCCTGAATGACAGTCATCTTAAACTTCTGTCCAGCCATTTTTAGACCGTGTGAACCATTCATAACACTAAGAGTGGCTTAAGCAATCAGCACCATGGGCTTCCTGCATCTTTTGATGTGTCTCTGTAAAGGATTTCTTGAGTTTCAAACAAAATTTAATGCATACTCTTTGCTGCTCTAACTCTGCCATCTCAAAATTCACAAACTGTGTGACACAATGTTCTACTCAATACAGCACTGAACAATAACTGACAGACACATAACAATGAAAGGTCTTGCAGTTACGCACTAAACACAGATATGTGCAGGGATGCCAAATGCATTTCACTCCAACACACCACTGGCACAGAATTATGAATGTTCCAGAATTTTTTGAGCAGACCTCATATGTTACCTTCTATTTTCATGCTTGCATATGCATATATTCATTTAGAAATAAAGGAAATAAACCAAGAATGTGAATGTTATTGCTCACTTAGAGGTTCTGTTCGTTTCATGTTGAAAGGAAGTAAGTCCAGCTATGTATTTTGTCAGTAAAAGCATTAGTAACTTATGGAACAATGCTATTCTGGCTTTATTATATTGGCGTGTGTGTGTGTGTGTGTGTGTGTGTGTGTGTGTGTGTGCACTTTACACGTACAAACAATTATGTCTCGTATTACATTAGAAGAGTGGAAAAACAGTTTTTGTGTTTATCTCAAAATTCTAAAAATGGGACATAGTGACTTTCAACAACAAGCAATTGAATTGGTGAAAGGATAAAATATAAAAATGCAGTAAATGGAGTGGACAAAAGGGAATACAAACATTTAAAAGATGAGATTGTCATGTAAAGCAAACTGGCAAAGTAGGAATGTCTTGAAGACCAATGTGAGACTGTAGAAGCACATGTAAATAGATGAAAGATAAATGCCCCCTATTTGAAAATTAGAGGGACCTTTTGAGGAAAGCAAAGCAGTTGTATGGATATTAAGAGCTCAGATGGAAAGGTACTACTAAGCAAAAAAGGGAAAGCTAAAAGGTGGATGAAATTCACAATCTCCCCAAAAAATTCTGAGACTTATTTTATTCCTAATATTAAGTGACATCAGTCCAGTAACCACAGTGGCATCTTGAACTACCAACTGTGAAAAACTGATGTAGATTTGCCCAGTCAGTTGTCAGTAGAAAGGGTTATGTACTGGACATATGGTTCTAGTGTGTCAACATTGTTGTGTCACATATTGCAAAGTAGCAGTGACCTGAATATCTCTAAACAAAGTGTTCAAGATGTTCCCTAGAATGTTTTGAAGAAGAGAAAAGTTTGTGCAAAGTTTACCCCCTTCACCTTGACTACCAAACAAAATTTTGTTTATACACTGGTGACAACTTGACTGAAATGATTAACATGGACAACTCTTTTCTGGAAAGATCATCACTGGTGATGAGATTTGATGTTATCAACATCAATCTACCATAAAACAAGAAGGTGCAGAATGGGTCTCTAATGGTTTGCCAAGAATGAAGAAACTGTGAATGACTTGTATTCAAGTAGGGGTATACTATGTACAACAGCTGAAACACAAAAACCACCACCTTGACTTTTTTTCTATTTTTTATTAATCCAGTCTCAAAACTTTTGGGCTGATGTAATATGTAGGATGGCTGTACAGGGAAAATGAATTCTTAAGACAATATGTGATGAAGCAAGCTGGGATCTTTTTATTTCCTCTGTTGTTTTGCCATCTGACTGCTTAAATTCATTTGTTTCATTTTTTACTAATTATCATTAAGATATGTGAGTATAATCTTCATTTTCATAAAAGAGAAAGGTTAGCCCTCAGTTTTAAAGAACAGAACTCCAGATCTAATTTTGTGCTTAGTTTTATGCATGTAATTGATTTTCTAATTTATTTCAACTATTCCTAGTTAATTCTTTCATTATAGGGTGAAATCAGTAATTGTTCTGTGACTTAAATTCTATTGTTGACTTACAAACAAATATAAATTCTGTAATAATGATAAACATTTGGAAAAGGAATCACTAGGATTCTTAAAGTATTTATTTGGCTGTATTAGAAAACATGTTAGCAAAGCCAGCTCTTAATTAATTCTAAAGTAATTTCCAGTTTCATCAAAAGTATTGCTTGTATAACTTTATCTGTTAATTTCATCATTTAAACAAATAATTTGGCTTAACCCTCATGGTAGAAGGAACTGATAAAAAGAACAAACTTTTTGATATATTCAGTCCATTTAATGAGTTATGTTTTAACTGTAATTTCTGTAAATTAAACATTTAATGAGTTATGTTTTAACTGTAATTTCTGTAAATTAAACATCAAACAATGTATAGTTTCAGTACCTATTGTTGTGACGATATATAAAGACCTGATTTTTGGTCCTGAGACAGTCATTCCACAGCCGAGTTTGAGACAAGAAACCTGTATTGGTCAGAACAACAACAATGCATCAACTCACAGCCAAGTTTCAGACAAGAAACCTGTGTTGGTCAGAACAACAACAATGCATCAACCCAACTGTGAAATAAGTGTAACACAATTGGGCCGTGTGTTAAAACAATGACAGTGTTTGTTCAATACATAATATATTATTCTGCAAGAACAGTGAACTGTGTGGTTAGGTTTTCACTGGTCATAGATATTCAATAGTAAACTATTGTAGAAGTATGCTGATGTTTGCCTGCAACCTACTAATGAGACACACAAAATTTGCCAATAGTTAACTGGCCATGTTATAGTTCTGGGTGGAGATTTTAATTTGCCAGAAATAGACTGGGAGACTCAAACATTTATAACGGGTGGCAGGGACAAAGAATCCAGTGAAATTTTTTTAAGTGCATTATCTGAAAACTACCTTCAGCAGTTAAACAGAGAACCGACTCGTGGTGATAACATATTAGACCTTCTGGTGACAAACAGACCCAAACTATTTGAAACAGTTAACGCAGAACAGGGAATCAGCAATCATACAGCGGTTACTACATCGATGATTTCAGCTGTAAATAGAAATATTACAAAAGATAAGAAGATTTTTCTGTTTAGCAAAAGTGACAAAAAGCAGATTTCAGATTACTTGATGGCTCAACGCACAAGTTTTGTCTCAAATACAGATAGTGTTGAGGATCAGTGGACAAAGTTCAAGACCATCGTACAATATGCATTAGATGAGTATGTGCCAAGCAAGATCATAAGAGATGGAAAAGAGCCACTGTGGTACAACAACTGAGTTATAAAACTGCTGTGGAAGCAAAGGGAACTTCATAGCAAATATAAACATAGCCAAAGCCTTGCAGACAAACAAAAATTACGCGAAGCAAAATGTAGTGTGAGGAGGGCTAAGTGAGAGGCATTCAATGAATTTGAAAATAAAGTTCTATGTACTGACTTGGCAGAAAATCCTAAGAAATTTTGGTCTGATGTCAAAGCGGTAGGTGGATCAAAACAAAATGTCCAAAACTGTCCAGACACTCTGTTACCAAAATGGTACTGAAACAGAGGATGACAGACTAAAGGCCAAAATACTAAATGTCTTTTTCCAAAGCCATTTCACAGAGGAAGACTGCACTGTAATTCCTTCTCTAGATTGTTGCACAGATGACAAAATGGTAGATATCGAAATAGATGACAGAGGGATAGAAAAACAATTAAAATCGCTCAAAAGAGGAAAGGCCGCTGGACCTGATGGGATACCAGTTTGATTTTACACAGAGTACGCGAATGAATTTGCCCCCCCCCCCCCCCCCCTTCTTACAGCAGTGTACCGTAGGTCTCTAGAAGAGTGTAGCGTTCCAAAGGATAGGAAAAGGGCACAGGTCATCCCCGTTTTCAAGAAGGGACATCAAACAGATGTACAGAACTATAGACCTATATCTCTAATGTCGATCTTTTATAGAATTTTGGACTAGAAATCTACTCTGTAGGAATCAGCATGGGTTTCGAAAAAGATGATTGTGTGAAACCCAGCTCACTTTATTCATCCACGAGACTCAGAGGGCCGTAGATACGGGTTCCCAGGTAGATTGGTTCAAATGGCTCTGAGCACTATATGACTTAACATCTGAGGTCATCAGTCCCCTAGAACTTAGAACTACTTAAACCTAACTAACCTAAGGACATCACACACATCCATGCCCAAGGCAGGATTCGAACCTGTGACCGGAGCGGTCGCACGGTTCCAGACTGAAGCGCCTAGAACCGCTCGGCCACACCGGCCGGCCCCAGGTAGATGCCATGTTTCTTGACTTCAGCAAGGCATTTGATACAGTTCCCCACAGTCGTTTAATGAACAAAGTAAGAGCATATGGATTATCAGACCAATTTTGTGATTGGATTGAAGAGTTCCTAGATAATAGAATGCAGCATGTCATTCTCAGTGGAGAGAAGTCTTCCGAGGTGAGGGTGATTTCAGGTATGCTGCAGGGGAGTGTCGTAGGAACATTGCTATTCATAATATACATAAATGACCTTGTGGATAACATCGGAAGTTCACTGAGGCTTTTTGCCGATGATGCTGTAGTATATCGAGAGGTTGTAACAATGAAAAATTGTACTGAAATGCAGGAGGATCTGCAATGAATTGATGCATGGTGCAGGGAATGGCAATTGAATCTCAATGTAGACAAGTGTAATGTGCTGTGAATACACAGAAAGAAAGATCCTTTATCATTTAGCTACAACATAGCAGGTCAGCAACTGGAAGCAGTTAATTCCATAAATTACCTGTAGGTAGGCTTTAGGAGTCATTTAAAATGGAATGATCATATAAAGTTGATCGTCAGTAAAGCAGATGCCAGACTGAGATTCATTGGAAGAATCCTAAGGAAATGCAATCCGAAGAAAAAGGAAGTAGATTACAGCACACTTGTTCACCCACTGCTTGAATATTGCTCACCAGTGTGGGATCCGTACAAGATAGGGTTGATAGAAGAGATAGAGAAGATTCATCAGAGAGCAGCGCGCTTCATTACAGGATCATTTGGTAACCACGAAAGTGTTACAGAGATGATAGATAAACTCCAGTGGAAGACTCTGCAGAAGAGATGCTCAGTAGCTCGGTACGGGTTTTTGTTGAAGTTTCTGGAACGTATCTTCACCGAGGAGTCAAGCAGTATATTGCTCCATGAGAGCATGAGGATAAAAGAGACCATGAGGATAAAATCAGAGAGATTAGAGCCCACACAGAGACATACCGACAATCTTTCTTTCCACGAACAATACGAGACTGGAATAGAAGGGAGAACTGATAGAGGTACTCAAAGTACCCTCCGCCACACACCATCAGGTGGCTTGCGGAGTATGGATGGAGATGTAGATGTAGATATTAACTGTGTATATTAGGGGGGTTGTGGATAGTGAAAGTAAAGAACTGTGAAATGCAACTGTGCACCTGTCGGCTACATCATTTATAGTGTTCAGTGTTGAACTTCCACCCCCCATTTTTCAGCTAATTTAACAATGCAGCTTGTCAACACCGAGGACTATCAATGAAGAAATAAAGCAGGCAAATGTCACAAATATTATAGAAGGAGAAGGCGAAGTAAACTGAGATGAGATGGGAGACATAAGGTATCAAGCAAAATTTGTGACTGGGTTTAGGATTTCTTGGTAGAGAGGATGCAGCATGTTATCTTGCATGACCCAGAGAAGTGTGTTAAGGACTCTTGCTTTTCAAGACGTGGTAGGAAATATTGCCAGTAATCCCAGACTTTTTTCAGATGACACAATTATCTTTACAGAACAACAACGTGAAAAAATAGTTGTTCAAATATAGAGTCAGATCTTGATAAGATTTCACAGTAGTCAAAAGAATACCACTAGATAAGGGACATGAACAAAGATTTCAAAATACAATGGTTGAAGATAATAAGGTAAATAATAAAAGTTACTAAATTAATTTTTCTAACAATCTTTGTTTTAAATTCAACCTTTGCACAAAATCCATTCTCATTGGGAGAACTAATTATGCACGCACATGCAAAATATCTGTTTGGGAAGTTTGTAATAAAAATTATGTATTGTAGATTCAAGTACACAGTTTTGAATATGGGTGGTCAGCCATGATATAAATAAATATAAATGAGATGTATGTTGCATGAGAAAAATCAACAAAAGTACATATATTGCTGAAATTGGAAAACATGAAAACACTTAAACAAGGAACATGTGTCCTGGTGGACAGTAAAGGAACTGTCACTGTTGATGGCAGCATATGAAGTTAAGTACAATAAATAGTGGTTTTCTCTCAAAAAGACTATTTTCTTTATTTTGCTTCGCATATGGATAACAGAAATTAAAAATAACTATTTCTGAGATAACAATGGATGAATAAATTCAGGAAAAGGGTTTTATTTTGAAGTTGAATGCAACTAGAAATTAAAATACTGGATAAATTGACACAGAACAAGTATTTAATACTTTGACTGCTACACAATGAGTGATGGATGTTTCACTGCCAGGCACACCTGCAGGCTTGAGTGAGGTTCTGCGGTGGCATCAGTGGGAGACCTTGCTGTGGCCAGTGGTGGCCTTGTGGCAGTCAATGTGTTAATGGTTATAAGAGTAGTTACAGTAAGTGGAAGAATATTGTGAACAGATATTGTCAAAAGCACAAGAAAGCACTAATCAGATCAAATTAAGCAGAGCACAATTAAAATCAGAAATAAGATTTAACAATGAACAGTTTGGAGACAAAAGTTATGCATCCCATAGTGAACAACTTGCCAAAATTCAAGAAGAAAGTAATAAGCAACCCACAGAATACACATCAGAATCCAATGAAACAGAAACTAGTGTTCAAAATGCTTCAGAAAATTTACAAACTTTGAAGAATAGTGTTGGTAGGAAAGTCAAAAACAAAAGTTCTGGAGCAGAAACATTGACAGAAGACTTAATGCAGCATAAGTTCATACAGATAATGTCCAATATGAAGACAAAAATGTAGACAAAAATTTAACTGAACAAAAATATTTTAGTATTTGAACCTAACCCTGCAGTTAGTGTTGAAAACAATTACGTGTTGGAATAGGTAGCAGAGAGGAACATTTAGATAATTCAGTTAATGATGTAGAGACTGTTGTTGAGAGTGCAGTGGACAATTTGTATGAGAATACAGTAGACTATCTTAGTGTAGAGACAAATTGCTTTCCTGCTGTGAAAGATGAATATTTACCAGAACTGTTAAAAGAAGATGAACATTCAATCTTAGTTATTGCAAACTGTTTGGAACCTGTCAATTGCAAACATTTTGGAACTGTCACTTGCAAACATTTTGTATGGAAAGAAGAATCTGAATTTTTCAGAACTACATCTGTTTCAGAAGGATTATTAAGATTCTGTAATTGATTACAGCTCAGTTGGTCACTGAAGTATCTGAATGAATTTTTAAGTTGGTTCAAAAATTGTAGCATATAAGTGTGTAGTAATACTGTGAATAATGTGGCTTTATGCACAACATCCAATTTTGATACAAAATTTAGTAATTTTGACCCCCATTTTTCAATGACTCATCTGAAATTATGCATAATTACTTAGAAAAAATGCTGTGTCAGTGTTAATGAAGTAACCCATCTGCATGAAATTCAAGAGTCTGAGAACAGATATTGTAGTTCTGAGTTAAAACTTGTTTTTGAAGGAGAGAGAGTGTGTGTGTGTGTGTGTGTGTGTGTGAGAGAGAGAGAGAGAGAGAGAGAGAGAGAGAGAGAGAGCAATTATAATCTGTAAACGCAGAGTTACGCGAGTTTGTCTTCAAAGCTCATGTAGTCTCTGTGTCAGGACAAATTTAGAGGAAAGATTAACAGCAGAATAACAAAGTAAAGTACAGTAATTTGTAACAGTTAAGAGATGAAAGAAACCCCTTGATAAACTAATGTGTAATAATTAAGCATAGTGACCCATGCAAATTTGTATTCATAAGTAAGAAAATTATTTTTTGCTTTACTTTGTTTGCTATACGGACTGTAATTTTTTACTATGATGTGGTAATGTTAGGATTTATATTACTGGTATGTTTCAGTAAGAAAGCTAATGATTAATGGAAGAATAAAGAACTTGTTAAATGTAGTATTGGAAGCAGAGATCTGAATGAAATTGTTTTCATGAATAACAGCTATTTTCACTCATTCCATATGTAGTGTGAAGCTTTTGCCAACCGCTGCAGTAAAACACGTTTATGAAACATAATTTAATATGAATTAATCTAATATAAACCTAATTAAAAAGAAACTAGCATTATTTGCTCTTGTCCTGTTCTGTGTGAAGTGGGTGATGGCGAAAATATACTAATGTTTTCCTGAAAATGTTACCTGTAGTAAGGGAACAAGAAAGTAAATGTTATTATATTACTGTCATTTTAATAGAAATCATCTTTCAGATGTAGAAATATGCCTACCAACTTTTGTTTTTGTCGCACACTTCCTTCTTGGTGTTGAGATTCCTCCTCTCCCCCCTCCCCCCCCCCCCACCCCAATCCCCCTGCCCCCCTTCCTTCAGTGTATGATACCACATGACATCACTGAAGAGAAGTAAGCAAGGTATGCCAGTTTTTTATTTCCATTTCCATTGTAATCCATTCCAAGAAAATATTGTATAGCTGTGCAATTGAAATTTATTTTGACTAAATCTCCCATAAACCTCCCTAAACTCATAGTGAGATATTTGCAATCTCGCATAAAACCATAATCAAATGTTGGTCACCCTAGTGTAAGGTGAGAGTTTGCTGTTGTTGGTGATGTTATGAAGTGATTTGCAAGGTATTGAGAATATATTATGAGAGGATACGATTAATAGCAATGTGTTAGGACTTTAGGATGATGACAACCATGGTGGTGGTGGTGATGACGGTGGTGATTTATGTGAGTAAGAATGACTCTTTTGGTTTCTTTGGGACAAATATGATATTGATTGAGGAAACAATTGGTTAGGGACTCTGTGTCGTATGGTTGTAGTCATCACTATTGCTTGATATATGGGAAATATTATTCCAAAACAAAATATTACTTGTACTACGGAAAGAAAGCTGAATATTGATGAACTAAGTGGTCGTGTGTGTGAGTTGTGCTTGTGTGAGTATGTGCCTTTTTTACACTTCAGAAGAAGGCCTTGTGGCCAAAAGCTCAAATGTATAGCAGTCTCTTTGTTGCGCCTGTCTGTAACTCAACGTTTCCTTTATATGGTGAGTAGCAATCTATCTTTCCCATAATACTGTGATTATTCCATGCTAGTCTTTCCATTGTTTAAGTATTGAAAAATACATTTAGACATTGTTAAATGTATGTAAATGTAATATGATTTTTATTGTTTTGTCTAAAACATGTGAATTTTGTTTGGAAATACACATGGGAACCTCATTTGCAGATATACACTTTGTATGTTATGTACTTGGCATGCACAGGATCTCAAGCGGCGGTAGCACTGTTTCTGTTCTCATTTTCTGTCCATCAGCTTCCACTCTCTATGAATGTATTAGTGTTGTTGCTTTCTTTTTGTACTCTCTCTCTCTCTCTCTCTCTCTCTCTCTCTCTCTCTCTCTCCCCCCTCTCCCTCTCTCTCTCTCTAGTATTCGAAGAATAGTAATATCAGTTTAACTTTCGTGAATCTTTTGTTACTCACTGGCATTATCAATAGTTTAAATATGTTGGCAGTACCATGTATTGTGAATCAATCTTCAGTATAGCCATAGAATGATTTGGTGATCTTAATATTATTTGTACAGTTATGACAAGTCCTGATGTTCTTATCAAAAAAATGGTTCAAATGGCTCTGAGCACTATGGGACTTAACATCTGTGGTCATCAGTCCCCTAGAACTTAGAAATACTTAAATCTAACTAACCTAAGGACATCACACACATCCATGCCCGAGGCAGGATTCGAACCTGCGACCGCAGTGGTCAGGCGGTTCCAGACTGAAGCACCTAGAACTGCACGGCCACACCGGCCGGCTGTTCTAATCCTTTTCTGTGCATACATACACATCTACATGTTCAATTTTACATCTTCTCAGTACCTAAAGTAGAGTTTTGTGGAGTTTTTTCAGCAATAGAGTTCCTTACAGTGCTGTGGGGCATGACAACAACTGTCCTTTGTGCCAATCTGCATTTTGAGTTTGTGTTAGTGGCGGTTGACACTGGATGCTACTCAGCTATATTTTTTGAGTCCACCACTTCATATTCTTACCTTCTTGCCATGTAACTGAGGCAATTCCGTATTTGCTGTCCTTTTGAAGATGAGTAGTTTAGACTGAACTCCTGCAACAGCACCAGACTCTCTATCTTTCCTTCCATCTACAAATTTTGTGGCACTGTGCTTCCCTTATTGCACTGTTTGATCAACACTCTTCTTCTGTGATTTTACTGTGGGATGTCAATTTTGTTTTCTTCATGCATATTTAGTGTTATAATTTTAGGGTTACTCATACTTGATTGTAAGAAAAAACAGAAATTGACAAAAACTGTGAAACAATATGTACGTACCAAAGTAAAAAATACTTATGATGCTTGATGCAACCCACAGTTTTTACTATTCTAACTTTGTTTTAGCAAATTGAACTGTAACACTGTGTGATTTTTAATTTCTTGTTTATGTATAGATCATTGCTGAAACCTATAATTTGAACTCTCTTACTTTATTTTTAGGTGTGTCGGATATAGTAGGACTTTTCTTATGTGTAGGATGACATGTTTATCTTTTTAATGATACTCAAAGAATATTTATTTGTAATTACTTATTTGTAATTATTATTTATGTGTAATTATTACTTTAAATTTGTCATCTAATTCAGAAAAAAAGTTTATTCAGAAATCTGTAAAGGCTATATTTCTTTCCACTGTTAGGATAAACCCAGCTGTTTTCTGTTGCTTACGTATGACCATCAGTGCCACAAGAAACTAATGTAATGACATTTTTGTAGCTAATGTTTCACCGATACAACAGATATTGAAAGTACCAACTAAAAGTATGAGAAAAATAAACCCACTGGAAGAAATGTTATGAACCACTATCCAGGACTTAGAAACGCTGAAGTGAAACTGAGGAAGTCATGCTAGATTGTGATAATGGACATTAAACAAAATAAAAAAATCATCATAATACTAAAACAAGGACAAGAAAGTATGTAACATTTACAGAAAGTAATGACATACTTTGTACTTTTGTAAAAGAGAAACCTTCTTTTATGTATGACCAAACACTTTTAAGAGACAGTGACGTGCAATGCATTGAAGGAGTTTATTAATTCAACTAACTTTGTTAAAGAGGTTGTGTTACATGATCATATATTTTCTCATGTTTGATTGCATTGAAATACACACTGAAAAGCCAAAGAACTGGCCTAATATCGTGTTGGGCCACAACACGATGTGGCATAGACTCGACTAAAGTCTGAAGTAGGGCTGGAGGGAACTGACATGATGAATCCTGCAGGTCTGTCCATAAATCCCTAAAAGTATGAGGGAGTGGAGATCTCTTTTGAAAAGCACATGTGAGGCATCCCACCTATGCTCAATAACGTTCGAGTCTGGAGAGCTTGGTTGCTGGCAGAAGTGTTTAAACTCAGAAGAGTGTTCCTGGTGCCACTCTGAAGGAATTCTGAACATGTGGGGTGTTGCATCATCCTGCTGGAATTGCCCAAGTACATAGGAATGTAAGATGGACACGAATGAATGCAGGTCATCAGACAGGATGCTTACGTATGTGTCACCCATCGGAGTCATATCTAGACATATCAGGAGTCCCATATCACTCCAACTGCACACACCCACACCATTACAGTGCCTCCACCAGCTTGAACAGTCCTCTGTTGACATGCAGGGTCCATGGATTCATGATCCATACCCATACCTGTCTATCCACACAATACAATTTGAAATGAGACTCGTCTGACCAGGCAACATGTTTTCAGTCATCAACAGTCAAATGCCAGAGTTGACAGGCCCAAGTGGGGCCTAAAGCTTTGTGTCGTGCAGTCATCAAGAGTACACAAGTGGGCCTTCAGCTCCAAAAGCCCATATCAATGATATTTCATTGAATGGTTTGTACACTGACACTTATTGATAGCCCAGCATTGAAATCTGCAACAATTTGAGGAAGGTTGCACTTCTGTCACACTGAGTGATTCTCCTCAGTCATCATTGGTCCTGTTCTTGCAGTATCTTTTTCCAGCTGCAGCGATATTGGAGATTTGATGTTTTACTAGATTCCTGATATTTATGGTACACTCATGAAATGATCATATGGGAAAATCCCCACTTCATTGCTACCTTGGAGAGGCTGTGCCCCATTGCTCCTGCACCAACTATAACACCACATTCAGACTCACTTAACTCTTGACATCCTGCCATTGTAGCAGTAGTAACCAATCTAACAATTGAGCCAGACACTTGTTGTCTAATACATGTCTTGCCAACTGTAGCGCCATATGCTGCCTGTTTACAAATCTCTGTCTTTAAATATGCATAGCTGTACCAGTTTCTTTGGTGCTTCAGCATATGTGTATAATAGATATATTGTACTAATTGGATTACCATTATAGTTGCTAATCACAGTTTTGCTACAAAGAAAAATAAAATACTATTTTGGAATTAAAGTTAAATACACTGAAGTGCTAAAGAAACTGGTATAGGCATGTGTATTCAAATATTGAGATATGTAAACAGGCTGAATATGGCACTGTAGTTGGCAATGCCTATATAAGACAACAAGTGTCTGGGTCAATAGTTAGATTAGTTACTGCTGCTACAATGGCAGGTTATCAAGATTTAAGTGAGCTTGAATGTGGTGTTATAGTTGGCGCAGGAGTGATGGGGCACAGCATCTCCAAGGTAGTGATGAAGTGGGGATTTTCCCATTTGACCATTTCATGAGTGTACCATGAATATCAGGAATCCAGTAAAACATCAAATCTTGATATATCAGCAGCCGCAAAAAGATCCTGCAAGAATGGGACCAACAATTACTGAAGAGAATCATTCAGTGTGACAGAAGTGCAACCCTTCAGCAAATAGCTGCAGTTTTCAATGCTGGGCCATCAACAAGTGTCAATGTGCAAACCATTCAATGAAATATCATTGATATGCTCTTCCGGAGCTGAAGGCCCACTTGTGTACCCTTGACGACTGCATGGTACAAAGCTTTGTGCCTCGCCTAGGCTGTCAACACTGACATTGGACTGTGAATGACTGGAAACATGTTGCCTGGTCGGATGAGTCTCGTTTCGAATTGTATCATGTGAATGGATGTGTACGGGTATGGAGACAACCTCATGAATCCATGGTCCTTGCATGTCAGCAGGGGACTTATCAAGCTGGTGGAGGCTCTGCAATGGTGTGGGCGTGTGCAGTTGGAGCGATATGGGACCCCTGATATTGTTTTGTTTGGTTTTAGGGCACAAAAAACAACTGGAGTCATACACGCCCAAGTCAAAACTAGAGAATACACAGAAGAGGAAATAACTATATGTCAGTTCCAATGGACAGAATAGGAGACAGCTAAACAAGGCACGTGGAAAAAGGGCTAAAAAAATATAAAAAAATAAATGCAAAAATGGAGGTCCAAAACTAAAAATTCTGTGGTCTTTGCCATATTGCTTCAATGGATAAAAAGTAAAACGTGGTCGACAGCCCACACGTCATTCGCTAAAACAGCTGATAAATCAGATGGCAAACCCAAGCTGGAACTTTAAGTGGTAAGAAAAGGGCACTCCAGCAAGAAGTGGTGGACAGTTAAAGTTTGGGCGCAATGTGTACAACATGGTGGGGCTGCGCCACTGAGCAAATGATGATGGCTAAAAAGGCAGTGCCCAATATGCAGCCCAGTTAAAATAATCTCCTCCCAGTGGGAGGGCGGAGAGGAGATTGTCCAAGGTACTGGGTGAGGCTAACGAGGAGGCATATGAGGGGTGGCCATGCATGGCAGACAAATGGCATGCATACCTGCTCAGGAGAAAGTCATGGTGGTAGGACAGTGGTAGTTCAGCAGCCTCAGCATACAGACTCTCAACCAGGCTAGTGTAAAAGGCGCCTGTGGCCAAACGGATGCCATGATGATGGATAGTGTTGAGGCAGCGTAAAAGGGATGGGCTTGCAGATACATAAACAATGCACCCATAGTCGAGTTTTGAACGGACAAGGGGCCGGTACAAATGGAGGAGGGTGGTTCGATCGGTACCCCAAGAAGTACTATGGAGGACACGTAGGACATTGAGAGACTGCGTACAGCGGGCTGCCAGGTAAGTGGCATGGGAGGACCAAGAGAGTTTTCTTTCAACATGAGCCCAAGGAATTTTGTAGTGTCAACGAACATAAGGGCAACAGGCCAAGATGTAGAGATGGTGGGAGAAACCATTTGTGCCGCCAGAAATTCGTACAGGCAGTTTCGTCAGTGGAAGAGCGAAAGCCATTGGCGATGCTCCAGGAGTGAAGATGATCAAGACAGTACTGAAGATGCCGCTCAGTGAGGCAGGTCTGTGGAGAACTGCAATAGCTGGCAAAATCATTGACAAAAAGGGAGCCCTGATGCCCAGTGGGAGACAGGCAATTATAGGCTTAATGGCAACAGCAAAGAGGATGATGCTCAGGACAGAACCCTGAGGCACACCATTTTCCTGAATAAAGGTGTCTGACAAGGCAGAACCCACATGCATCTTGGAAACTCGGTCTTGTAAAAATGCCCAAAGAAAACAGGGCAGGCACCCATGACAGCCCCACTTGTAATGAGTATGAAGGATACCAGTTCTCCAGCAGGTGTCATAGGCCTTCTCCAAATCGAAAAACATGGCCTCTGGGATTTCTGAAGAAAACCATTCATGACATGAGAGCAAAGTAAGGAGATGGTCAACTACAGAACGCCACACTTGAAATCCACACTGTGCATTCGCGAGTGAATGGCATTACTCGAGCCACCACACCAGCCGGCATGAATCATATGTTCCACCACCTTCAAAACGCAGTTTGTAAGAGGGATGGGACAGTAGTTATAAGGAAGGTTTTTTTTCCTTACTGTGCTTAGGTATGGGTATGATGGTGGCTTCAAGCCAAGGGCCAGTAGTTGTATGTGTTAAGCAGAAAGTGCTTGCCCGCAAGAGAGAGGTGCTGGAACATCTGAATGTGGATAGCGTCAGGCCCTGGGGCGGAGGTCCGGGATAAACTGAGAACATGATCTAGCTTCCTCATAGCATTGTAGCACTCATAATTTGGTGAAGAGAAGGGTATTGCCTCAGCCTCCTCCACTCATTTCCAATGGATGAAGGCAGGTTGATAGTGGAAAGAGCTCGAAACTTCCGCAAAATGGTGGCCCAGGGTGTTGGAGATAGCAACAGGATCTACAATGAAATTGTCAGCGACTGTCAGGCCAGAAATGGGGGAATGGATCTTGGTTCCAGAGAGCCATCAGAGGTTGGCCCACATGTCAGAGGAAGGTGTGGAACTGTTAAAAGAACTAGTGAATGAAATCCAACTAGCTCTTTTGCTATCTTGAAGAACTCAACAACACTTTGCATACATCTGTTTATAATGAATGCAGTTTTCCAGTGTAGGGTGGCAGTTAAAAATGTGGAGAGCACATCTCCGTGCGTGAACTGCATTGCAGCATGCCTCAGTCCACCAAGGGACTAGGACACAACGTGGTAAAGAGGAAGTGCGAGGAATGGAAGGTTCTGCAGCAGTAATGATAACGTTGGTGAGGTAGTCCACCTTGTCATCACAACTGAGGAAATCCTGTTCTGCGAAGGTTGCCATGGAGGAGGAAAGCTGCCAGTCAGCCTTAGTAAGCTGCCATTTGGGCATGTGGATGGGGTAGGAGTCAGCAGATAGAGAGCACATGGGAAATGGTTGCTTGAATAGGCATCAGAAAGAATGGACCACTCAAGACAATGGGCAAGCTGGGCAGTGTAAAAGGATAGGTCCAAATGGGAATAGGTGTCAGAAAGGAAAATGGGTGCTCCAGAGCTAAGGCAGAAGAGGTTGATTTGGTTAACAAGGTCAGCCAAGAGGGCACCTCTCTGGCAGGTCATGGGAGTACCCCAAAGGGGATGATGTGCATTAGAGTCACTGAGTAGCAAAAATGGGGGAGGTAGCTGCCCAGTAAGCTGAAGGAAGTCTGCCCTGGTGACATCGAAGGACAGAGGTACATAAATGGTACAGAGGGCGAAAGTCAGATGGGGAAGGGAAAGGCGAATGGCAACAGCTTGAAGACGGGTAGTCAGGGAGATGGGTTGACTATGAAGGTCATCCCACATGAGCAGCATAACGCCCCCATGAAATGGGATGCTGATCTCAGGGGGAAGGTCAAAACGAATTGGTAAGTAATGTGGAAGCTCAGAGTGGTCTTGAGGGCACAATTTCATTTCCTGAAGGTGGAGTACTAGGGGATGCTGTGATGCTAGAAGCAGCCATCAATCCTCTTTATAGGACCAAGGGCAACAAACGTTCCATTGGAGGACAGTCATGAGGAGGAAGAGATGTAGGGGTGTCAACTCGGTGGCCGCTGAGGGACACCCAGTGAAGAGTCGCTACGGCACAGAAGCAGGAGGATCCTGCTCCTTGGGGTCCACGGAAGCATTGGCTTTCTTGTGCAGTCGGTCTGTGGAGTCCAATGCTAAAAAATAGTTGGTGGTGCTCACCGGCGAGACAGAGGCCAGCTGGGCTAAGCAACCATGTGGCGACACCATCAAGCAGGATCTTTGAGGTGGTGAAGGCGAAGACTGTTTGTCTTTAGTGGACTTCCTTGAACCCTTCTGGTTAGAGGAAGACTTGGGTGTTGTTTGGCTGGAGGGATGGAGGAAGTCTTCTTGGGAGTACTGTTTCTGTCCTTTCCTGCCTGCCAGTTGTGTAGTGGGTAGCTTCGCACATTTAGGCGAGAGTTTGACCATTTGTTGCACAGCAGGATGGGAGGATAGTGAAGCTACCTTGACACTGGGCGACTTCACAACCTCAAAGCCAAATTTTAAGATGCATGTCTGCGTGGCCATGTCCTTCATGGAGTGAGGGGTAACAAGAACTGAACTATAGGTGCCAGACGGTGAACACAGGGTTTGCGACTAGCCAGTAATTTGCAGGTTTGTGACTAGCCAGTAACTTGCGAGCTACTGGGGAAGGCACGTTTTCCTGTACCCGAATCTCTTGAACAGCCTGCTCATCTACACTCATGCTCATAAATTAGGGATAATTGCAGAATGTGTTGCCACACATTGTGGCACTACACAAAACTCGCGCTAATAGCGTAGGCACATAGGGAACACACGACACAGATCTGTAAGTTGTAATGGTACTTGAATTACGTAACCATTATGGCACCTCAACTCAACCTCTCGATACCAGCAATATTCTACTGTGTTTCTGTAAAGTAGTTGACATATTTCTGAGACAACATTCAGATTTGACTTCATTAATGAGGAGGTACTTTGATACATCGATATGTTTGTATTGCAATGATATTATTCTTATGTATATTCTTTCTTTTGTCACTATGATCTTTGACGTACTTGTAACTCTTGATTTTTGCACGCATAAGTGGTTTTTTTAGTTAGAGAGTCGGACCTTGAGAAAGTCAAGTCTTGGACGTCATGTTGGAAACACGCATAACATAGTCAGCTTATAAAATGTGAACTTTAACAGTGAGGAAGATGTTTTCACGTATGTTTTGTATTGTGAAGTGATGTTTTGTGTGTTACGCGATATTGCAACAAAAGCAATTAAAAGGAAATGTAACTTAAATTCGGAGTGCTGATTACTTTTTTACATCACCATTGTGCTGCAAAAGTGTGACCTTCAAGAAAAGTTTGTGAAACACATCTATAAAACTTTTGAATATAGCAGAATAAAACCTAGGCCTCTTTGCATCTGAGCTTGGAATCATCACCACCTAGATTTTCGATGATTGAGCCGTTTACAACGAGACCAGCATGGGAAACACGAAAATATGAGTGCCTAGTTTATTCATTATTACATGAAATGACTTTATTAACTGTGCTCTAATGACACCTGCCACATAATAACTTTGTTGCCCTAAAATGCAGTATTTAGCAGCGTGAGCAACACCACAATCATTATTAAATTTTGACCTTTGTTGTGGTAGGGTTGTTAGAAAGTCCACGGTATTGGTGATAAGATGAGAAAACTGTTCTGAAACACATGTGCTAAAAAACGCTACTGTTTCCTGCGCATGTACACTGACATCAGTATGAGATATGATCACCGTGCACACGTACACAGGCCACACAACAGGTTGGCATACTCTGAATCAAGTTGTCGAGCAGCTGCTGGGGTCAGCTGCTGGGGTATAACCTCCCATTCTTGCACCAGTGCCTGTTGATCTCCTGAAGTGTTGTAGGGGTTTGAAGACATGCAGTGATACATCGACCAAGAGCATCCCAGATGTGCTTGATGGCATTTAGGTCTGGAGAACAGGCAGGCCAATCCATTCACCTGATATCTTCTGTTTCAAGGTACCGGTGGGACCCACTGCACCCCTGAAAAGGTGGACATACTGGTACAAAATGACATCCCAATACACCTGACCTGTTAACAGTTCCTATGTCAAAGACATGCAGGGGTGTACGTGCACCAATCATAATCCCACCCCACTACATCAAACTGCGACTTCCATAAAGGTCCCTTTCAAGGACATTAAGGGGTTGGTATCTGGTTCCAGGATCACACCAGATGAAAACACAGTGAGAATCACTGTTCAGACTATACCTGTACTTGTCTGTTAAAAGTAATCTGGAACCACTGTTCCTATGACCATGTAATGTGTTCTTGACACCAGGCTTTACAGGCTCTCCTGTGACCAGGGGTCAGTGGAATGCACCTTGCAGGTCTCCGGGTGAATAAATCATGTCTATTCAGTCGTCTGTAGACTGTGTGTCTGGAGACAACTGTTCCAGTGGCTGAGATAAGGTCCCAAGCAAGGCTACCTGCAGTACTCCATGGCCGTCTGTGGGCACTGATGGTGAGATATCAGTCTTCTTGTGGACGTCTCGTACTGTAGTGCCTGGACACGTTTCCTGTCTGCTGGAATCATTGCTATAATCTTGATATCACACCTTGTGGCACACAGAGGGCCCGTGCTACGACCTGCTGTGTTTGACCAGCCTCCAGTCGCCCTAGTATTCTACCCCTCATAACGTCATGAATATGTGTTCTTTGAGCCATTTTCAACACACAGTCACCATTAGCATGTCTGAAAACATCTGCACACTTACTCGCTGCACTGTATTCTGACATGCACTAACACACTTCTGTGTATGTGGACTGCTGCCAGCACCACTGTGTGATGACCGCAGGTCAAATGCACTGCATGGTCATACCCCGAGGTGATTTAAACCTGCAAACCGCCACCAGAGTGTTGTTTCACCATGTATTAGCATTTTCCTTAATTTATGGGCATGATTGTAGATACACGGGACAATCCCAGGAGGAGGCAGCATGGCCACCATTACAGTTGATACAGTGGGGAGAAGGAGGCAGACATTCACCCTCATGTGCATCCCTGCCACAGGTTACACATGTGTCTGGGTGTCAACAAGACGTTCTAGTGTGATTGAACTGATGAAACTGGTAGCACCGCATCAAATTCAGAATGTACGGCTGGACTGTGATGATTTCATAGCCTGCTTTAATCTTGGACTGCAGCACCACCCTATCAAAGGTGAGGAACAGAGTGTGGGTGGACACCAAGGAGGAACCAACCTTTTTCATTACATGATGGACAGCAATGACACCCTGATCAGAGAGGTAGGATTGTATCTGGGCCTCAGTTAGACTGTCAAGCAGCCTGGTGTAAATTACACCATGGGTAGAATTCAAAGTTCTATGTGCCTCGACATGAACAGGGCAGCTGTGGAGAAGCAAGGCAGCAAGTAGTTGTTGTGCTTGAGAATCAGTTGCCGTCTTCTAAAGCAAAGTGCCATTCTGTAAACGAGAGCAGGATTTCACAGGGCCATCAACTGCATCAACACCTTTCTGAATAATAAACGGATTGACCGTGGTGAGTTCTAGGCTCTTCAGTCTGGAACCGCGCTGCTGCTATGGTCGCAGGTTCAAATCCTGCATTGGGCATGGATGTATGTGATGTCTTGAGGTTAGTTAGGTTTAAGTAGTTGTAAGTCTAGGGGACTGATAACCTCAGATGTTAAGTCGAATAGTGCTTAGAGCCATTTGAACCACTTTTTTGACCATGGCGAAGGACTGACCATCTTCAGTACGTAATACCACAAGGAACCGTGGAGCAGTGGGAAGGATCTCCAAATCAGTAGCCTCATTATGTTTATGTTTCGTTGACATCAATGGAGAGGAAATCCCCCATGATTGCCAGCATCTCCAATGGAGTGCTCCTTCCAACTGGGGGGCCCCTTCACAAGGGGGTGCACCCGCCTTAGGTGATTGTTCACACCTTAGGTCACACCTCCCAAACATCTGATGGAGAGACCAATGGGCAATCTGGGAAGGTCACAGCTCAGGCAATCACCCCTCCCTGGGTCTGGCCTGTACCAGGGGGTATGTGTGAACCCTACCTGTCGACCCGGACTGGGAATTATGCATTATCCAGTCACCTTTTACACATCAGATGCGTGGGCTGGCCTTCAGGAGTGCACAGGGAGGAAGAAGAAAAAAGAGGATCCTCAAACTCCAAAGCAGAGGGATGAGAGGAGAAGGGTAACAAAGAAAGGAAAAGGTAGCCAAAAAGAAAGTTGAGACTCTTCACAGGTCAGCAACAGAATGCAGAACATTCCCAATAATACCCCAGACATGTTCCCCCAGGGAGTGGAGACAGAATTGCAAGAGGATAGACATACACCATGAAAGGGAAAAAGTGCTGCAAAGGCTGGGGCCCTGTGGCAGCCAAGCACGAACCCACCAAGGAGTGGCGAGCCCCCTAGGGGATATGCAAGCATCCTGTCTGATCATCTGCATCCATTCATGTCCATTGCACATTCTGATGTACTTGGGCAATTCCAACAGGACAATGCAACACCCCACACATCCATAATTGCTACAGAGTCACTCCAGGAACAGTCTTCTGAATTTAAACACTTCTGCTGGTCACCAAACTCCCAAGACATGAACATTATTGAGCATATGTGGGATGCCTTGCAATGTGCTATTCAGAAGAGATCTCCACCCCTTCATACTCTTACTGATTTATGGACACCACTGCAGGATTCATGGTGTCAGTTCGCTCCAGCACTGCTTCAGACATTATTCGGGTCCATGCTATGTTGTGTTGCAGCACTTCTGAGTGCTAAAGCAACCTGACACAGTATTAGGCAGGTGTACCAGTTTCTTTGGCT
This sequence comes from Schistocerca cancellata, assembly GCF_023864275.1. Lineage (NCBI taxonomy): Eukaryota > Metazoa > Arthropoda > Insecta > Orthoptera > Acrididae > Schistocerca > Schistocerca cancellata. The sequence goes on along the minus strand of NC_064630.1, from coordinate 611,388,043 downwards.
TTCCAGTGTAATACTGTAATAGACTTGATGTCATTCCTTGTACTTAAGAGATTTATACTGTTTTGTTAAAGGGAGATGTTCTGTGTATCGTGGTAACTATAGTATCTTGTGCAAGACTATAAATTTTGACTGTGTTCTTACTTAGATGGAAAGATTGCACATTTAACATAACACAATCAATAAAAAACACACCTTTTGGGAATCAAAACATGTTTGTGTATTAATTTATCCACTTGCTGTTGTGCAGAATTATTAACTATTTTCAATGCACTTGTTAAGTATGCCAGTCTCTTTAAATGATATATATTTAAAAAATGAGATCATTATGATTTTTACTTCTTAGCGCTACATTGTACAGCACTCTGTAATATACCATACAAAAATTTACCAATTTTGCTATTTTTTAATATGTGTCATAACAACATTATTTTTCTTGTGAAGAAGGGTTCTAATTTTATTAATATGATTTTTCAAACTTGTGTTATTTGGAGAGTAAATATGCACATAACTAGGGTGAATGACTTAAGCTTACAAGTTTAAATCTTACATTGCTCTATTAAGGTAATGATTTTTAAATAATTATGGCTTATGTTCTAAAACAATATTTTGCAAAATATCAACATAATATGTTAGTTCAGTTTATGAAATTTTTATTACTTAAATGTTTTTGAAGCTACAACATTTAAACATATTAAACACATTGTCTTTTTTCAGAAAATTAATTATTTGTGTGTTTGTCAACATTAAACATTGGGCAGTTCTATTATCTTGGTATCAGAATTTTGTTTCCCTTTTCATGCCTGAAAAATTCTTGATGGGCTATTGTAATGGAACTGATCAGTGGCCCATTTTCTTTATATTTTGTACTTGACTATCCACACAATCAGAGCACTCCATACGTGCAAATACTTGGAGTACTCGATGTACCCTGACCACCAAGACACTCAATACACAGACAGGTTTTCTAAGACCATAAGAATATTTGCTTCTTATTTTTGAGTAAAAGATAGTGAAGTATTACCTTATCTGAATTCAATTACAAAAATGCAAAGACAGAAAATACCTTGAATTTATGGTAAGTGTATTTTTCTAAATCATGGAAAGGCATATAAAATAATAAGTTGTTGTTGTCATTATTCTCACAATAATTCCTTTCTTAAACCTTAAGAACATTTGTAGCATAAACTATTAATCACATATAAATCTCTATGATTGTAAAAAATCAATATTTGAAAATAATTATCTTTGTAGTACCAAATTTGTATCTTTGCTGCGCATTTGATTTATGTACTGTCTGGCTTGTAAGTTGCTGTATATTGGCAGTAAGTCGCTGTACTGAACAGTGTGTGATATGTCATTTTGTGAAGGTCAGTCGTTTGAATATTAAGACTTCACAGTATAGAAAGTGTGGAAATTAAATATGTATGTGGAAGGTAATGCGCCTGAAACTAATTAGTTTGAAGTACCTATTTTTAAACCAAAACATGACCTCTTGTAAACGGAAGACTACCACTAGAGCAAAGACATTGAAATATAATTGTTGGAGAAAACAAGTGTAATAAACATTTCTAAGTTGATATTTGACAATGCTCAATTTTATAAATACAAGCTGTACAAGAAATCTAAAATCAGTAGAAGTGACTTACATATACTGAGAAGTGAGTGTGATTACATTTTCAGAAAAATTTCATGATTTATTCAAGAGAAAGTGCTTAACAAACTGAGCAAGTCAATAGTACATTGATCCACCTCTGGCCCCTATGCAAGCTGTTATTCAGCTTGGCTTCGACTGATCAAGTTTTTTTATGTCCTCCTGAGAGATATTGTTCCAGATTCTACCCAACTGGTGCATTAGACCACCAATATCCTGAAATTATTGGAGGGCCCTGTCCATAATGCCCCAAATGTTCTCAGTTGGGGAGAGACCTGGTGACCTTGCTGACCAAGACAGGGTTTGGCAAGCACAATGACAAGCAGTAGAAACTCGTAGCCTGTGCTGAAATGTAAGTCCAGCATGGGTTTCCATGGAAGGAAACGTAACAGCGCATAGAGTACCATCAATGTACAGCTATGCTGTAAGGGTGCTGCGGATGGCAATGAAAGGGGTCCCACTCCAACTATGAAAAGAAATGGCACCCTAAATCATCCCAATGTGGTCCAGGGTATCTCTAGACATGTCTTTATCCTGGAATCTCATTGACTGAAGTACAATTGCCTTCAGTGATGAGCCGCTTTTTGAACTGATCCCTTATGACCTGTGGAGACATGGCTGAAGGCACCCAGCCCCCCCCCCCCCCCCACACACACACACACATACACAGAGAGAGAGAGAGAGAAATATAATTCTCTGTGACGTGTAGAATGGCTCCAAGAGTACATCAGTATTGCCTGTGTTTAGTGTTGTTACCACTCCTGGCATGGTATATAAGGGCTGTGAACACTGTCAGATTTTGAGTGATCACTGTGAAGTACGTGTATTTACCACATACTCAAGAGAGACAGCATTATTAACATCTGACAAACTGACAGTGTTTGAAATTGGGCTCATTTTGGGTCTCCATTTGGCTGACTGGTCAAACTGTGTGACATCCATATTTGTGGGGCATTTAAATATGACAGTGATCTGATGGACTGCTTGAGAACGTGAGGGAGCAGTCAGACTACAGAATTACCGTTGTACACGATAGGCTGCTACACATACCACAACACTAATACCTGTATTTGGAGCAGTGTCATAAGCAGGAAGCATGGACTGCTGATGAATGCCATCTCATTGTCTTCAGCAATGTGTCACATTTCTGCATTACCCCAGATGACCATTGTCAGTGAATAGGGTACATACCTGAGGAGAGATCCCATTCTTCCAGTTTTTTGGAGGGGCACAGCATTGTTACTCCTGGAGCTATACTGTTTGGAGCCATTGAGTATGATTTCTGGTCATGGCTGATAGTGACTGAGGGAACTCGGGCAGCACAAAAATACATCCTGTGTCTTCATGTCTTGCCAAACGCTACCTTAGTCTGTGAGGTTACCAGATCTCTCTCTGACTGAGAATATTTAGAGCATTATGGGCAGAGCTCTCCAACCAGACTGGGATTTTGATGAGCTAATAAGCCAGTTGGACAGAATTTGGCACAATATCCCTCAGGAGGACATCCGACAACTATCAACATGCAGCATTTCTGAACAGAACGATGCTCATCCACAAATGGCACATGTGTCTGTAAAGTGTCTGTGTGATTTTGAAATACTCCTGTGGCCAGGAAGATTCCCAGATTTGTCCCCAATATAACATGGGTAAGGCCAGCTCTTACATCAATTCTGTCCTAGTGCTAGTATCCAGGATATCTGGAACCAACATCTGTGTGCCAGCTTGCCTCAGAAAAGGACGCAATGGCTTTATGACACCCTTCCCTATCAGTGTGTGCATCCAGACCAGAAGGGGTACAGTGTCAAGTGATATTGTAAGTGGGCTCACAGTGCCAAGTTCTTTTTAAATTTTACTCTGTTCTGTAATCACCGAAATAGCTTCACATATCCTTGTATACTTCTGTAACTCCAAAAAACGCAGGTGCTGACAGGTGTGAATATGACTGCACTATCAGTTTAATAACTCATGGATGCAAAATACTAACACTAATTCTTTACAGAAGAATGGAAAAACTCAGGGACGATCAGACTGTATTTAGGACAAATGTAGAAACACAACATTAGAGGATAGCTTATGGAAATACAAACCCACATTTATAGCATTTGTAGACTTAGAGCAAGCTTTTGACAATGTTGACTGAAATATTCTCTTTGAAATTCTGAAGGTAGTGGGGGTAAAATACAGGGAGCAAAACGCTATTTACAACTTGTACAGAAACCAGATGGCTGTTAGAAAAGTCAAGGTGCATGAAAGGGTAGCAGTGGTTCAGAAGGAAGTGAGACAGGGTTGTAGCCTGCCCTGGATGTTATTCAATCTGTATGTTGAGCAAGCAGTAAAGGAAACCAAACAAAAATTTGGAGTATAAATTAAAGTTCAGGGAGAAAAAATAAAAACTTTGAGGTTTGCTGATGACATTGTAATTCTGTCAGAGACAGCAAAGGACTTGGAAAAGCAGTTAAACAGAATGGACAATGTCTTGAAAGGAGGATATAAGATGAAGATAAAACAAAACCAAGACAAGGATAACTGAATGTAGTCAAATTAAATCAGGTGATGCTGAGGGAATTAGATTGGGAAATGAGACACTTAAAGTAGTAGATGAGTTTTGCTTTTTGGGCAGGAAGATAGCTGATGATGGCCGAAATAGTAAGGTATAAAATATAGACTCACAATGGCAAGAGAAGCATTTCTGAAGAAGAGAAATTTGTTAACATCAGATATAGATTTAAATATTAGTAAGTCTCTTCTGAAGGTATTTGTCTGGAGTGTAGCCATATATAGGAGTGGAATATGGATGATAAACAGTTTAGACAAGAAGAGTTTAGAAGCTTTTGAAATGAGGTGTTACAGAAGAATGTTGAAGATTAAAGAGGTAGATTACATAAATCTGACTAGAATCGGTGAGAAAAGAAATTTGTGGCACAACCTGGCTAGAAGAAGGTATTGATTGATAGGGCTCATTCTGAGACATCAAGGAATCACGAATTTAATATTGGAGGGAAGTATGGGGGATAAAAATCACAGAGGGAGACCAAGAGATGAATGCAGTAAACCTATTCAGAAGGATGTAGATTGCAATAGTTATTTGGAGATGAAGAGGCTTGCACAGGATATGGTAGCACCGAGAGCTGCATCAAACCAATTGTCAGACTGAAGACCACAACTGCCCTCTCAAGCCCTGAAGTTTCATTATCTATCATCTTCCCTTTCTGGATGCTTCACTTTCTTTGCAGACAGTGTATACCAATAGAAAAAAAATAAAAAATTGTATCCTGTATTGAATCATATTTCTTTTATGCTTTCGATGTTTTCATTTTTAAAGTTTTGACCAACTATCTTCAAAGATAATACTAAGAAAGTACTAAGGCTTATTATAGACATATTGCAGAAGCATTCTAGTGTCAAAATTACAAGATCTATGGTACACACAGAACACAAATACAGTACTTCCTCCTACTGCCCACCCTTTGTTTCCCCCTATACAGCTAGTAAGGTGCTGTTTTGTAATATATATGGTGATCATAACGTTCTCTTTTTCCTGCAGCATTTGGTTCCTTTGGGAAGTGATAACCATCCTCAAAGTATCCTGGAGCACTAAATAATCCAAGAAACATCCACACGAAGTTAATGAGTAAGATATTAAAATAGCATAGGATTTATACCTAGTTTAACTGTGTTTTACTTATATTTCATATCAAAAGATCATACAAGGCCATAAGAAAGAACCGCACTGTTTGGATATGCCTCTAAGGAGCTACATGTAGCCATCATTGGATGAATAAGGTTGTGTGTACCTATGATAGCTTGGAAGTGATGGAATTATCTAACAGGGCAACTCATTTTTCGTGCATTAACACTGGGAACAGGGGTGTTCTGCATAAGAGAATACTGCCAGTATACTTTCTGAGAAGCAATGAGAAACAGTCATTAAGTGTCTGCAAACAGTCTCCTTTAACACACAACTGCATTAATAATTATGTTTTGCTATTATAGTAAAAAAATAATTCATGCAATTGCATATTCAAAATTACTTTATACATACATTAAAATTAACACATTGACTGCTGCAAGACCACCAGCAGACACAGTAGAAATTCAACCTGACACCATAAGCCCGATGGTGGCCACATGCTCACTCTGTGTAGTACAGTATATCTTCTGATGGTGAGTAAAGCTGTGAAAAATAAAAACCAAAATATTGAACAAGATATTGTTCCTGATATCCTGTACACCAACATCAACTCAATCAAGTAATAAAGATTAATGCATAGTACTAAAATAAATATTGTAACATAGTACAGACATGGCCACTGGTAGGCACACAGTGTCAGGTATGAACCCGTGCTGTCTGCCAGCAGCCTTGTCGCAGTCAACATGTTAACTGCCAGCCAATATAGATAAATGTTCCTCTGATAATCCAAGGGTTCCCACAAATGGAGAATAAAATATATTATACATTCAATTAACTATATATAGCTATGATGCTGATAAGTTCACTGGACAAAAAATTAGTCAAACTTCCTGGCAGATTAAAACTGTGTGCCCGACCGAGACTCGAACTCGGGACCTTTGCCTTTCGCGGGCAAGTGCTCTACCAACTGAGCTACCGAAGCACGACTCACGACCGGTACTCACAGCTTTACTTCTGCCAGTACCTCGTCTCCTACCTTCCAAACTTTACAGAAGCTCTCCTGCGAACCATGCAGAACTAGCACTCCTGAAAGAAAGGATATTGCGGAGACATGGCTTAGCCACAGCCTGGGGGATGTTTCCAGAATGAGATTTTCACTCTGCAGCGGAGTGTGCGCTGATATGAAACTTCCTGGCAGATTAAAACTGTGTGCCCGACCGAGACTCGAACTCGGGACCTTTGCCTTTCGCGGGCAAGTGCTCTACCAACTGAGCTACCGAAGCACGACTCACGACCGGTACTCACAGCTTTACTTCTGCCAGTACCTCGTCTCCTACCTTCCAAACTTTACAGAAGCTCTCCTGCGAACCATGCAGAACTAGCACTCCTGAAAGAAAGGATATTGCGGAGACATGGCTTAGCCACAGCCTGGGGGATGTTTCCAGAATGAGATTTTCACTCTGCAGCGGAGTGTGCGCTGATATGAAACTTCCTGGCAGATTAAAACTGTGTGCCCGACCGAGACTCGAACTCGGGACCTTTGCCTTTCGCGGGCAAGTGCTCTACCAACTGAGCTACCGAAGCACGACTCACGACTGGTACTCACAGCTTTACTTCTGCCAGTACCTCGTCTCCTACCTTCCAAACTTTACAGAAGCTCTCCTGCGAACCATGCAGAACTAGCACTCCTGAAAGAAAGGATATTGCGGAGACATGGCTTAGCCACAGCCTGGGGGATGTTTCCAGAATGAGATTTTCACTCTGCAGCGGAGTGTGCGCTGATATGAAACTTCCTGGCAGATTAAAACTGTGTGCCCGACCGAGACTCGAACTCGGGACCTTTGCCTTTCGCGGGCAAGTGCTCTACCAACTGAGCTACCGAAGCACGACTCACGACCGGTACTCACAGCTTTACTTCTTCGAGTCTCGGTCGGGCACACAGTTTTAATCTGCCAGGAAGTTTCATATCAGCGCACACTCCGCTGCAGAGTGAAAATCTCATTCTGGAAACATCCCCCAGGCTGTGGCTAAGCCATGTCTCCGCAATATCCTTTCTTTCAGGAGTGCTAGTTCTGCATGGTTCGCAGGAGAGCTTCTGTAAAGTTTGGAAGGTAGGAGACGAGGTACTGGCAGAAGTAAAGCTGTGAGTACCGGTCGTGAGTCGTGCTTCGGTAGCTCAGTTGGTAGAGCACTTGCCCGCGAAAGGCAAAGGTCCCGAGTTCGAGTCTCGGTCGGGCACACAGTTTTAATCTGCCAGGAAGTTTCATATCAGCGCACACTCCGCTGCAGAGTGAAAATCTCATTCTGGAAACATCCCCCAGGCTGTGGCTAAGCCATGTCTCCGCAATATCCTTTCTTTCAGGAGTGCTAGTTCTGCATGGTTCGCAGGAGAGCTTCTGTAAAGTTTGGAAGGTAGGAGACGAGGTACTGGCAGAAGTAAAGCTGTGAGTACCGGTCGTGAGTCGTGCTTCGGTAGCTCAGTTGGTAGAGCACTTGCCCGCGAAAGGCAAAGGTCCCGAGTTCGAGTCTCGGTCGGGCACACAGTTTTAATCTGCCAGGAAGTTTCATATCAGCGCACACTCCGCTGCAGAGTGAAAATCTCATTCTGGAAACATCCCCCAGGCTGTGGCTAAGCCATGTCTCCGCAATATCCTTTCTTTCAGGAGTGCTAGTTCTGCATGGTTCGCAGGAGAGCTTCTGTAAAGTTTGGAAGGTAGGAGACGAGGTACTGGCAGAAGTAAAGCTGTGAGTACCGGTCGTGAGTCGTGCTTCGGTAGCTCAGTTGGTAGAGCACTTGCCCGCGAAAGGCAAAGGTCCCGAGTTCGAGTCTCGGTCGGGCACACAGTTTTAATCTGCCAGGAAGTTTCATATCAGCGCACACTCCGCTGCAGAGTGAAAATCTCATTCTGGAAAAAATTAGTCAGCCCAGTGCACATGCACAGATGAATCAATAAGCCTTTTTAGATGCAACAGTAATTGAGTCACATGCTTAATCACATACAGGCACTGCCCCTGTGTGAATATAAGTAAATAGTGATCAGTGAGACATTTATGTTTAAAATGGATGCCATATGTAAATACAGGTAAATACAGGTAAATGTAAGGATATGATGGAGTGGGCAATCATATCTAGCCATGCCTATGGCCATGCAGTATGTGAAGTTGCCGGATTTGTTGGTGTTTTGTGACAAACTGTTCAACATGTCTAAAAGCAGTTGTGTAACCTACACTGCCATGAAACATGCTGTCAGATTTCTGTCAGAAAAATACCCTGATAGAGGGACTGGAGACACATTTCACAGCTTGTGGATCAAAATTATTAGCAAGAGAATGTTGAAGCAAGAACTTCGTGCAATGAACATTTGGAGTTTGTCACCTCACAAGAGGCCATTGGCTACAGAGGTGAACAGAGCTGTGCATCTTCAAAGAAATCATTGAACATGGACAATACATGACTAGTGGAACATAATGTGGTCTGATGACTCACTTTTTAACCTATATTCAAGTGATGCACGTTGTTGAGTGCAAAAAGGCCAAATGAGGCATTTCATCCTGAATGTTTACAAGGTCAGGTTCAAGTCTGAGGTCAGTGTGTGATGAGTATGCTATCGATACATATTTTTCAAGACAACAACAGCAAAGTCCATTGTGCAGGAGGAATATATGACTGGATTTCCAAATACTTCCCCAGCCTAATACATCTTGATTGACTCGCAAAACCACCTGACTGGAACCCCATAGAAAATGTGTGGGACATGTTGGAACAGCGGGTAAAACACCAACATCAGCATCACTGCAATGCATGTAACAATTGCTATAGGGGCTACTAATTTTTTGTCCAGTGATTTTAATTTAATTTAAGTACTAATATCTTGTGCTGACTTGGTAGCACCAATTCCAAAAGTTATAAACCAACTGATGGTGTGTACATGGATTTCCTGAAAAACTGAAGTATGCAATGTTAAAATCCATTTATAATGGAGGAGATAAGCAAGTGACCACTAATTATACATCCATCTCTCTCCTCCCTATCTTCTCAAAAATTTTGAGGAGGTACGTTACAACAGATATTAAACTACATTACTGGGAATAACATCTTAACTTCAGTTCAGTTTGGCTTCATTTAAGGCCTCTCTACTGAGAAGCGGATATACAGAATGGTCCATTGATCGTGACTGGCCCAAATATCTCATGAAATAAGAGTCAAACGAAAAAACTACAAAGAACGAAACTTATCTAGCTTGAAGAGGGAAACCAGATGGTGCTATGGTTGGCCTGCTAGATGGCGCTGCTGCAGGTCAAATGGATATCAACTGCGTTTTTTTTTTTTTAAATAGGTACCCCCATTTTTTATTACATATTCCCGTAGTACGTAAAGAAATATGAATGTTTTAGTTAGCCCACTTTTTTCGCTTTGTGATAGATGGTGCTGTAAAAGTCACAAACATATGGCTCACAATTTTAGACGAACAGTTGGTAACAGGTAGACTTTTTAAATTAAAATACAGAATGTAGGTACATTTGAACATTTTATTCCGGTTGTTCCAATGTGATAAATGACCTTTGTGAACTTATCATTTCTGAGAATGCACACTGTTACAGCATGATTACCTTTAAATACCACATTAATGCAATAAATGCTCAAAATGATGTCCGTCAAGCTCAATGCATTTGGCAATACGTGTAACAACATTCCTCTCAACAACAAGTAGTTCGCCTTCTGTAATGTTCACAAATGCATTGACAATGTGCTGATGCATGTTGTCAGGCAATGTCAGTAGAACACAAAGCAAATACCCTTCAACTTTCCCCATAGAAAGAAATACGGGGACGTCAGATCTGTTGAAGGTGCGGGCCATTGTATGGTGCTTCGACAACCAATCCACCTGTCATGAAATATGCTATTCAATACCACTTCAACCGCAAGCAAGCTATGTGCCAGACATCCAACATGTTAGAAGTACAACGCCATTCCATCATGCAGTGAAACATCTTGTAGTAACATTGCTAGAACATTAATAGGAAATCAGCATACATTGCACCATTTAGATTTCTATTGATAAAATTCCTCCCATAATGCTGCACCATACATTGATCCACCAAGGTCACTGATGTTCCACTTGTCACAGCCTTCATGGATTTTCCATTGCCCAATAGTGCATATTATGCCAGTTTACATTACCGCTGTTGGTGAATGATGCTTCATCACTAAATAGAATGCTTGCAAAAAATCTGTCATCATCCCGTAATTTCTCTTGTGCCCAGTGGCAGAACTGTACATAACATTCTAAGTTGTTGCCATGCTATTCCTGGTGCATAGAAATATGGTACGGGTGCAATCAATGTTGATGTAGCATTCTCAGACCAACATTTTTGAGATTCCCGATTCTCGCACAATTTGTCTGCTACTGATGTGCGGATTAGCCGCAACAGCAGCTAAAACACCTACTTGGGGATCATCATTTGCTGCAGGTCATGGTTGACATTTCACATGTGGCTGAACATTTCCTGTTTCCTTAAATAATGTAACTATCCGGCAAACGGTCCGGACACTTGGATAATGTTGTCCAGGATACCGAGCAGCATACATAGCACACGCCTGTTGGGCATTTTAATCACAATAGCCATACATCAACATGATATCGACCTTTTCCACAATTGGTAAATGGTCCATTTTAACATGGGTAATGTATCACGAAGCAAATACTGTCCACACTGGAGGAATGTTACGTGATACCACGTACTTATACATTTGTGTCTATTACAGTGCCATCTATGACAAAGCGAAAAAAGTGGTCCAACTAAACCATTCATTTTTCTTTACATTCTACATGAATATGTAATAAAAATGGGGGTTCCTATTTTTTAAAAAATGCAGTTGATATCCGTTTGACCTATGGCAGCACCATCTACCGTTCATTTGATGCTTATTTCGTGAGATATTTGGCCTGGTCACTATCAATGGACCACCCTGTATAATCTTACAAATTTCACTTTGGTAGGAAAATTAACCTGCTGGCATTTTCTGAGATCTTATTAAATACCACTAGGGATGCTAAAATGGTAAGGTTTACATGCATGCCCCATACTTGGATGGAGTCATATCTTAGCAACAAAAAGCAAAGGTTGTTATCAAAAACTGCCAGCAGCCTTGCCATGTAGAAACACCATTCCTATCAGATCATCATAGTTAAGTGCTTGGTTAGCACTTGGATGGGTAACCATCCAGTATGCCATGCACTGTTTGCAAGAGGGATGCACTCAGCCCTTGAGAAGCAAATTGAGGAGCTACTTGACTGAGCAGTAAAAGCTCTGGTCACGAAAACTTACAACTGAGCAGAAGAGCAATGTACTGACCTCATGCCCCTCCATACCTGCATCCTGTGACTCCTACAGGCTGAGGATGATACAGTGGCCAGTCAGTACCATTGGGTCCTCTGAGCCCTGTTCAGATGGAGTTTAGAGTTTGGAGTTATCAACAAATTATACAACAAGAAAAAGACTCAGTTTGGAGTGGTGAAGCACAAAATAAACTGTCTCTCAAGGTCCTGTTTTTAGTCTGCTCCTGTTCTTGATCTACATGAAAGATAAAGATTCACCAAGGACAGTGGAGTATCTATCAAAAGCTGTCATGTTTGTTAATAATAAGTACACTGATGAAGTGTCCATACACAACCATACCAGATACAGCCAAAAGAATGATGGTAAATACTTGCAACTGGTTCATGGACAACAATTTTCCCTTAATCTTAAAAGTAACTACATTATGTAATTAGAGACCAATGGGCTTACAGTGAATGGGGCTCCCTATTTGAATTGCGTAGACATACAGATGGATAGTAAATTGAGATGGCATTATTACATGGATAAGTCAACCAAGAAACTCAGTTGTGTCTCTCATTGTATTGCTCTGGGACAGAGATGGTATTGCTATCATATCAGTAAATACTGTCCTACAGTGTAATCTGTTGCTCATGCATATAATCTTCTGAGGATAAATTGTTCTATAGAAACATGCAGTAAGACCATTGTGTAAAACTGATAACCAAACACTTTACAGAAGACTCATCAGAGATCTACGGATTCTTACACCAATTGCTCATGCATATAATTCCTAACAGTATTTCTGGCTAATAACAAGAGAGAATTCAGGATGAGCTGCTCATGTGGCTTAGAGTATTTTATTAACTGACATATGGTAATTTTCAGTTACAGGAATGAGGGACAGCTATCACATTGAAAACTGTACTGTTATCTGTAAGGGACATAATATTCATTTTGAATAAGGATTGTCTTCATTTTACTAAGTAAAGGTGATGTATGAATTTATTTCTAGAAGTATTATACATTAGTTCTTTCTATCCCCCTCCAGTAGTAATAAAAACAAAAAGTTTTGTACTAATATATGGTTTCAATGAGCAAACTTCATTATTCATGGCTTTTTTAAGCATTTAACTGTTCTGAACATAATTAAGAAGACTTTTGTCATGTCAAGTTCCTGTGAAATCAGTGTGTCAAGAGGCATGAAATAATATTGGGAGTAGTGAGTTGAAGAATTCAGATTTGTTGTATCAGAAATCAATCCTCAAAATTTTAGGAATTTTGGTTCAGTATTTGCCAAACAATAGGTGAAAGATTAACTCAATGACTGCCGCACACACAGGGGTGGATGTTTCACTGCACTGGTTCTTCTTTTCATCTCAATCATCTTAGTAATTCTCTTGTCACGCTCTCATGACATTGGTAACTGGTAAAAAAGACAATTCAGAGTCAAAGACCACTTCATCTTCACCTCTCTAATGTTGCCTGTCAACAGAACAAAACTGATCATTGCAATCATAAAAAAATATCAGAACCAAAAGAATACAACTTACATCATGAGTCTGTATACTCCTGTGCTCTGCCTTACAATTTTACAAATATTATGTATAACATAACTCTGGATGGTTTCCCCATTCCTCCATCACATGTTACAGATTTCTTTTTAGTTAGTTTATTAGTAGTATTCCCTTCTTTCCTTCTCATTTTGTTCACTCAGTTTATCATACATAACTAGTGGATGTGATAGTTCCTTAAAAGAAAAGCTTACAAGACATGATCAGTTCAAGAAAAGGTTTTTAATACAACTGTTACCATTTGCTGTAGCCAAAATCAGCTGCCAGAACAATGTTTTTTTCTACTGTCTTATTATTTGCATCCAGAGATATTTTTTGTACTGATCTCCCCTTCACTATCATGGCAAGGATTTGGTCTGCACATTTATCATTCACTCATTCCAAGCTATCTAGTCTAAACATTCAACAGACAAGGACATTAATCTCTACACAAAACATCTTCCTACAGTAATTATGGCAGCCGGCTGTAGCTCCGATGCTGGCTGAAAGCTCGTATCACTCAGCAGCACATTTCTCTTTACACAAAATGACACAGATACCTTCTCTTTACTTAGAATTTCAGTCAAAGAGGAACGCCATAATGAAGAGATCTGACTACCCATTGTGTTAAAGATATTTTCATAATGGCTATTTAGATAACTTTGTACCCATAAAAGTAATATACTTCACCTCAAAATATACATATATTGGACCTTCACATGCTTCATGAAGCCTCTCAATACATCACATCTGGCACTGAAACTCTCATTACAACTCAACACTAACTCATACCCGTTGTGGATTACTTTCACAAGCTTTTACCAATCGCACCAAAACTTATAATTGTTAAATGCTACTTGGCTGTACCATGAATCTTCTAATCAACCAAACTTTATCAATTGATTTTAACCAGAAAAGATTTTCTTGGTATTTCAGCATGTTGATAGGAACCAAGAAAACATGAATAGGAATCAACCTGAGAAAAACATTCACACTGTGTATCACCAAACAACTTAAGAAAGAAAATGTCAGACTCCAAATGGATAAGAAGAGCACTGTAATGATACTTGTCATATCGTGAGAAAATTCTACATTTTCTACACTGATATCATGTGCACAAGAACTGTGATCTTAGCTGCATATGACAAACAATCATGGAATGTATTTCTGTGAGCATGTATTAACGCTTTGTGCTTGATCAACTATCATAAGATATACAAAAAAAGTTTTGCATCACCTCAGTTCTGAGAGTTCCGGAACCTGTACAGAAAATTGGAATAGAGATCAACATAAACATCATTTCTGCCCTTTTCATTATTCACGAAAACCACAAATTGCATGCTGTACCACCACACAGCAAGACCTTCAGAGCTGGAGGTCCATATTGCTGTATACACCGGTACCTCTAATACCCAGCAGCAAATCCTTTTGCATTGGTGCATGCCTGTATTCATTGTGGCATACTATCCACAAGTTCATCAAGGCACTGTTGGTCCAGATTGTCCCGCTCCTCAATGGTGATTCGGCGTAGATCCATCAGAGTGGTTAGTGGGTTAGGTCATCCATAAACAGCCTTTTCAATCTATCCCAGGCATGTTCAATAGTGTCCATGTCTGGAGAACATGCTGGCCACTCTAGTCCAGCGATGTCATTTTCCTGAAGGAAGTCAATCACAAGACGACTGCCTCGCCAATATGCTGCCGATATGGTTGCACTATTGGTCAGAGGATGGCATTCACTTATCATACAGCCACTATGGCACCTTCCATGACCACCAGCAGCATACGTCAGATCCACATAATGCCATCCCAAAACAGCAGGGAACCTCCACTTTTCTGCACTCGCTTGACAGTGTGTCTAAGGGTTTCAGCCTGACTGAGTTGCCTCCAAACATGTCTCCAGTGATTGTTTGGCTGAAGGCACATGCGACACTCATTGGTGAAGAGAACATGATGCCAGTCCTGAGCGGTCAATTTGGCATGTTGTTGGGCCCATCTGCACTGTGCTGCATGGTGTCGTGGTTGCAAAGATGGACTTCAGGAGTGAAGTTGTGCATCATGCAGCCTATTGTGCACAGTTTGAGTCATGACATGATTCCTGTGGCTTCACAAAAAGCATTATTCAACATGGTGGCATTGTTGTCAGGGTTCCTCCATAGGCAGCTGTCATCCACTGCTGTAGTAGCCCTTGGGTGGCCTGAGTGAGGCATGTCATCGACAGTTCCTGTCTCTCTGTACCTCCTCCATGTCTGAACAAAATTGCTTTGGTTCACTCGAAGACACCTAGACACTTCCCTTGTTGAGAGCTCTTCCTGACACAACGTAACGATGCGGATGCATTCGTACCGGGTACTGACCGTCTAGGCAACTGTTTAACTACAGACAACACAAGCCGAGTATCTCCTTCCTGGTGGAATGACTGGAACTGATTGGCTGTTGGACCGCCTCCATCTAATAAGTGCTTCTCATGCATAGTTGTTTACACTTCTGGACGGGTTTAGTGACATTTATGAACAGCCAAAGGGACTGTATTTGTTATACAATACCCACAGTCAACGTCTATCTTCAGGAGTTCTGAGGACAGGGGGGGATGCAAAACTTTTTTCAATGTGTGTAATATAGCTATCTGCATGATAAAATACTTACTTGCCCTTGTTCTGATGCTTATTGTGAAAGGCATGATGCAATCAATGATGTAATCAGATCTGTACAATAAATCTAATATTACATAATTTCTGCTTTCATTTAAGTAGACCATAAACTTTCCTTGGCTCTGATGTGAATTAATGAATTATTTATGGCATGTACCAGTTTTCATTGCTGTATGAGTCAATTATTTTAAACTACATTTATCTGTGTGGTAGATAAATATTGAAGTAGGTACTGTTTATTATCTTGTCTAGTGTGAATTCTAGTAATGAACTCTAGCATTTGTAATAATTAGTGACATAGTTAGGAACTGCACTTCAGTTTTTCTGAATTTTAGTCCAATAGCCACAGTCATAGCACTGTTGAACTTTGAGATTCCAATGAATATTTACTGTCAACATCAGATGAAGTGGGCAGAATATTGCACTTATACATTCTATTTGCAAAATAAGGAGAGACTTATTTTAATTTGGCACTTGCTTGGGGATGGTTAAAACCCATGTACGTTGCTTATTCTTGAATGTTAACAGAAATTCACTTTCTGTTTCATTCTACTGAATGTTGATAAAACCCAGTTTGGAGAAAATATCCATTAAAAGAGAATCCACAGAGAGCCACCGAGACTGGTATCTGTGGAGAAACAGAATCATGCAAGTACATTTGTATTCTTTCAGAGTAAATACATGTATCAAGCATTGGGATATCTCAAAGATGCAGTGTGATTCAGCTTTTCAGAGCTCTATAAAGTTTTATTCCAGGTAATTGTAATTTTATGAGGGTGATTCAAATGAAAACCTTAAAAGTGCTCTAATATTTTTAATTGTAACAATAAGTAAAAAACTCAGATTTCATTTTTTGACATAGTCTCCCTGACACTGAATGCATGTATTCCATCACTTCAGAAGTGCGTAGATACCACAATAGACGAATTCTTTTGGTTGTGTGTGTGTGTAGCCAGTTGTGCACTGCAGTTCTCACCTTTTCATTTGCATCCAAGAAGAGAATGAGCTTAACTTTTCCAGCAGATAATCGAGTGTGGAATGAACTGGTGAATAAGAAGGACGTACCAGACATTCATATTTAATTTCCTGAGTAGTCACAACTGTCTTGCGGACTGTACATTGTCAGGTTTTGACATGCTATAGCAATACTCTTGAAATCAGAAGTTCTCATCATTTACTTCTGATTGCAGGACAAAGCTGATTTTCAGCTTGTTTGTATAAGAAGTACTGGTTACTATCACTCCTCTGTTTATGTAATGCTCCAAAATTACCCCATCTGCACCTAAGAAGAGAATGAGAGTAACTTTTCCAGCAGACAGTTGAGTACGGAATGAACTATGGCACCATTCCTTGCTTGACCTTCGTATTTCTGGCATGTGGTAGTGGACACAAGTCTCATTGCCTGTAACAGTTTTTCCCAGAAACGAATCACCTTCAAAGTGGAAATGATGCAAAAGTTCTTCACATGCATCAATGTGACATCTTTCATTTTGGCAGTCGACTTACATGGCACCCACCTTGCACACACCTTATTGAATTGCAGTACATTTTGAACAATATTCTGCACTAAGCCAACAGTAATCTTTAAACTTATGGCTATTTTGTTCAGAGTTACTTATCTGTTTTCCTTTACAAGTTTCTCCTTTAATGCAATGTTCTTGTCCACCATTACATGGAAATTACACCACTTTTAAATTTCCTATACCACTCATACACTTTCTGGAATGACAAACATGAATCATCATACTGTGATGTCACTCTGTGCTGAATTTCAATTGGTTTGACACCTTCACTACACAAAATGCATCACAGGTCTCTACTCAATTGCAGTGCATGTTGACAGTGGGGTGGCTATCATGTTGTGAACACTGCTGCCTTCTCCTGCACTGTAGCATCACTCTGCCACTTTTCAGTCACTTTCTGAACTCATGTGCGGAGATGCGCCATTTTGGATGAAAATGATCCCATCCCCACAGCCATGCTATTGGAGAGCTGGCATGATGTGGTTGCACGAAAGACACTCACAGCACTTACCAGTGATGGTACAGGTAACAGGACTGGAAACACCTGTCTCTTCAAACAAATATGGCCCTGTGGCAAATGGTACCATAAACTTGCACCACACAGTGACCTTTTCAGGATGAAGTGATACTGGTTGATTTGCATGTGGATTTTCTGTTCCCCATATTCAACAATTCTGTGTATTGATATACCCTGTCAGATGGAAGAGGGCTTCGTCTGTCCACAAAATCTTCCACAGCCAATCATTGCCCACTTCCATGCGAGCAAGAAATTCTAAAGCAAAGGTCTCTCTTACTAGTAGGTCAACAGAAAGCAACTCATGCACATGGGTAATTTTGAATGGATAGCAAAGAAGGATGTTTTGTAGGATTTTATGCACTGTGCTCACAGATATGTCCAATGTTAAGGCAATTCCCCATGCACTATATGTTTGCACACCACCACTCATCTCCTCCTGCATTGCTGTGGCCACTGCTTCTACTGACATTGAAGCAATTTGTTTCCTTTTTTTCTTTTCAAACTTCCAAATCATTTTCTCCAGACCCTCTGCAGTCATCAGATGAATGCCCTTTTTCAAACCCTTCAGTGTCCGGAACTTCTGCAGAGTAATCATTCCTGTAATACAGCTTTACAAGCAGAGTGCAATTCTGCATTGAGACAGTCTTGGTGAACGTTGCAGATGAGAAAGGAGGAAAGACCGTGTGCCCAGTGTGTTTATATCAACTTCAATGGATCATGCGCATGACAGGTGTTTTTATTTACATATTCTGACACATACAGCACCATCTATTGATCAATTATCACACTATTTTTGTCTTCTGCCATGTGTGTGTGTGTGTGTGTGTGTGTGTGTGTGTGAGAGAGAGAGAGAGAGAGAGACAGAGAGAGAGAGAGAGAGAGATCTGTTTTCAACAAAGGCCTTGTTGGCCAAAAGCTTATATTGTGGCAGTCTTTTTGTTGTGCCTATCTGTGACTCAGCATCTCCACTATGTGATGAGTAGCAACTTTTCTTTTCATAACACTGTTACATTCCAGCCTGGATTTTCCATTATCTGTCACTTCAGTAATATATAAGATATACTACAAATTTTTCTATGTTTTAGTTCTTAGTTGATCAAGTGTTTTATATCCTGCATTGATTAAAAAAAGCAAATGTCCATAATGATTTCTTCCATGAAGTCTAATGAACAAAAGCAAGCCATGAAAACATGTATTCTCCAAAATAGTGGTTTTATGTATAATAAATAAAAGGTCAGTCTGAGATACTCCTCCATAGTAATTGTGTTTGTGATAGTGTTCATATTATTTAAAGGGTTAATGTACATACTGAAAAACTATGAGGATATGTCACAACACCATTTAACTCCTTTTTCAAACACTGCTCTACTTTCATGTCCTTCAACTCTTGTAACTGCAGTCTGGTTTCTGTACAAGAACCCTACTTTTTAGGGTCATTAACACCTTGTGTATTCCTACATTTCTACAAAACCCTATCTCATCTTTCCCTGAGGTTAGCTTCTACCAGTTTTTCTAGTCTTTTGTAAATGATTTATGTTAGTAGTTTACAACTGCAACTTATTAAACTAATTGTCTGATAATATTCATGCCTGTCAGCATCTACTTTCTTTGGGATTGGAATTATTACAGTCTTTTTTAAATCTGAGGACATTTCACCTGTCTCACATATCTTGCACACAGGGTGGGTTAGTTTTGTCATAGCTGGCTCTCCCAAGGATCTCAGTAATTCAAAGGGAATGTCGTCCAGTCCAGAAACCTTGTCTGAACCTAGGTCTGTCAGAGCTCTGACAAATGCTTCTCATAGTATCATATCTCCCATTCCATCTTTATTTACTTCCTCTTCTCTCTTTCTATAATCTTGTCCCCAAATTCATTTCCCTAGTATCCCCTTTCTACATATTCCTCCCACTTTTCAGTTGCTCTTCTTTGTTTACTACTGGCTTGTGGGCTGGAGTCTATCTTTCTGTCAACAGTCATATGCTCTCTAAGTCAAATTTTCTTCTCTGTTTTCTCCAGGACTGGGTTGTGTAACAGAATTTCAGGCCCATATTACTATGAAACAGTCTGTCTGCCCCCATATTTTCCGTTCCCACCCAGTACCAGTAACTTTACAGGATCAAATAAAATCAGAACTAGATCATCTTCAGTTCCTTGGCATTATTCAACTGATTTCTTCCAGTGAATGGTCAGAACAACTGATGACATTTGAAACAATCTATTGGTAAATTACACCTCTGTGGTAATTTTAATAAATCTGTTAATGCACAGTCAATCTTTGGTACCTGTCTTTTGCCGCAGCCTGATGAGCTGTTAGCAACATTATCAGGAGGCCATTATTTTTCAAATATTGATTTGGCAGGGGCACATTTACAGCTGTTCCTCAATGAGGTCTCTAAACGCCTTCTAGTCATCAATATCCATTTGGGCCATTTCAGACCAGTGTTTGGCTTTTGGTTTGGCAATTGCACCAGCTATTTTTCAGTGCTTTTTAGAGCAACTTATTGTATCAGTTTCAGACTCCATGAGCTAATTAGATGATGTAGTAGGTCTGGTGCTCTGCAGAGGAACATTTGCAGAATTTTTGTACTCTTGTTTTCTGGTTTACAGTCTGCAAGGTCAAAATGCAATTTGGACAAGACAGTTTTTTCAACCATCCATTATTTATTTGGGTTCTGAAGTGTCATTTGCTGGTATTAAACCTCTGTGCCAGGATATTGATGTTACTGCTGCTTTGCCGCACCCTACATGTCCATCAAGGAAGTTTTAGGCAAAATTATGTACTACTACAAATTCATACTGAATGCTGCTATAGTGGTACAACCACTCCATTTATTATTACATAAAGATGTTCCTTTCTACTGGTCCCCAGCTTGTGATTAGGTATTCAAGTTTTTAAAATCTAAGCTGCAGTCGGCCCCTTGTTTGGTCACTTTTCAGCCAGGCCAATACCTTGTGTCACAGAGTGATGTACTTTGGGCAAGTGAGAGACTGTTTGTTTACTCTTAGGACAATGTATCTTTGACTTGTTGTATTGTATGTTCTGTGGATATGTAATAAAGTGTTGTTAGACTGCTAATCGCTGCTCTACTGTGATTCACGACATAAAAATTTGGTGACGAAACCCGGGATCTCTTACTTACATGGCACACGCTCTATCCATGTGAGCCACTGAGCACTGAAGAATTCTGCCAAAGCCCCTTCATATTAAACTAAACAAGCCTGCAGTGGCATGGGCATGTAGGGTTTGATTCAAAGGAACAAACGGTTAGTTCTTGTCGGTCTACCGTTTGCAGTTTCAGATCATCAATCAGCGATTTTGCTATGAAGCTGGACTGACTATCTGCGTCCAGTAGACACCGCGTTGTCCTGTTCAATCCTGTAGGTCCTGAGACGCATACTTGAGTTGTCTGAAGGTACGTATATCCGTGGGGAGCGACAGATACCTTTCCCACGGAAGTAACGTTTGTCTGACCCACAGGACTCCTAATACCCTTTTGTTCCCCACAAATTGACTTATGATGCAGTCTTTTACAGTTAACACACCGAACCTTTGTTGCTGTCTCAGTCGGAATTCCTTTGTTAAATTCGTGCTCGCTGAAGGCTCTGGTCCCGTCGGAATAGTCGTAAGTTTTCCTCCCATCAGAAAATGGGAAGGTGTGAGTGCATCACAATCATCTCCTGGTGTGAAGGGCCTGGAGTTCACTGTGGCTTCAATACTGATCAAGGTGGTGTTCAGTTGTTCCTCAGTGAGCTTTGCGAGACCCAATACCTTCCGTAGGCAACGCTTTATAGTGCCCACCAATCTTTCCCACCATCCTCCCCACCAAGCCACCCGGGAGACAATGAATTTCCAAATAATACCGTGGTGGGCGAGGAACTGATAAGTTTTTGTGGTAGTTAATGCTTTCCAAAGTTGGCCTAGTTCCATATTCGTGGTGTGGAATGTTTTCGCGTTATCTGTATATATTGTGTGGAGTAGTCCGCGTCTTCTGGTGAATCGCTGAAGTGCCATAAGAAACTTGTCTGTTGATAAGTCTGTACAGAGTTCGAGGTGTACAGCTCGTGTGGTAGCACATGTGAAAAGAGTGATATATGACTTGTGTGTTTCCTTCCCCACTTTGATGAATAGTGGGCCAGCAAAGTCTATTCCGGTCACAGCAAATGGTTTGGCAGGTTAAACTCGTTCAGGTGGCAGCGGTGCTTCGATCTGTTGCCCTCGTGGATTCTTCAAGATCTTGCATGCGAGGCATGAGTGTAGGATTCTTTTGATAGCCTGACGAGCTCTAAGGATCCAAAATTCGGTTCGCAGTTTGGATAGTACAGAACGAACACCAAAGTGATGGAGGTGGATATGTGTCTCTCGAATAACCAATTGTGTGAAGTGGTGGGAACCGTCAAGGAGTACAGGATGTTTTTGTTCCCTATTTAGGTTAGTGCACTGCAGTCGACCTCCTAGATGTATCAGTCCATCTTCTAGGAAAGGATTGTATCGTGCGATTTTTGACTCTCTTGGCAGTGGTAAGTTATTCTGAAGTGCATGTAATTCACTGGGGAAGGAATCTCTTTGGCCCACTCGAATCCAATACATTCTGGCAGCTGATAATTCGGTGGCTGTAAGTTCTCCTGAAGATTTATTCTTCTGACGAATGTTGTGTAGGAAGCGGAGAGTCCATGCTGTGATACGAATGAGCTTCCAGTATGAGCTGAATTTAAGTAAATTCAAAAGGCTGGTTGGCATAGATATCCTCTTTTCTTCGGGAGGAAGTCGTACCATCGTTGGAGTATTGTTTGGCCAGCATTCAGGAGGGTGTGTAAGCCAAGGCAGCCCATGCCACCAAACCTGGTGTTTGCGACAGATGCATCTCAGTTTGACCTTGGCATGGTCCTTGCTCCTAAGTATGCAAAAGGTTCAGAATACCCTATTGCATATGCCTCAAAATCCTTAAATTCAGCACAAAAGTGTTATTATCACAGAGATAAAGAGGCTTTGTCAGTCATGTATGCTATAAAAAAAATTTCATGTTCTTTTATACAGATTTAAGGTTCACCTGATTACAGACCACAAACCACTGGTGTCTCTTTTTAACCATTTAGCATCCTTGCCAGACAAAGCCAGACATAACTTATAGTGATGGGCTCTTCTGCTGTCATTATATAATTATGAGATGCATTTTCGACCTAAGGTGCAACGTGCAAATGCTGATGCCTTATTGCGTTTGCTGACTGCTCCTGATCCAGTGTCTGGTAAAGAGGAACTACTTTGTTTTCATTTAGATGTGGAAGCTCAAAATGTTGTTGGTGGTTTTCCTATTACTAGCACAAAAATTGCAGCCACAGTAGCTGCAGATACTGTTTTAAGTGAAGTTATTTCTTTGTGCAACACAGCTGGCTGGACAAACCTCCAGGCCACACTTCTAATCCTTTGAGAAATTATTTTGCATTAGAGAAGCGTCTTTCTGTTTGGGATGTAGTGCTGCTGTTACCTAAAGAGGACACTGCTCCTTGGGTTGTAGACTCATTCACCCTTCAGTGTGATGTTATGCATTTATTACTTGGGTACCACTAAGGTGTGTCACATGCAGCCATGATTTTTGGCCAGGTATTGATGGAGAAATAACGTGAGTTGTTGCAGCCTGCCCACAGTGTGCCACCCACATGATGGCTCCCCATGCTTCTTTGTCATCATGGACAGATCCACAACAGCTGTGGGAACAAATTCATGTACATTTTGGGGGAGCTTTTCTGAATTTCTACCGGATATTTGTAACTGATGCATATTCTAAGTTTCTTTATGTGGTGCATTGTCCATCTACTTCTGCAGTGGCAACAATTTCTGCTTCATCAAAAATTTTTCAATGAGAAGTCTTCTGTATACGTTAGTTACTGACAACAGCCCCCAGTTCACATCTCAGAAATTTGAAGATTTTTGTTTAAAAAAAAAAAAATTGTGTTGCGGCCATGTCATGGCTCCTCCTTTCCACCCTCAATTGAACAGGGATATGGAATGACTAGAATGAAAATTTGGGACTCAGATGAAAAGATTAATTTGGATGTGTCACTGAAAGTAGTTCTTGAACAGTTTCTCAGTTATCATAGGTTCATCCCTGCTGACAATAAGAAGCCAGTACAGTTGTTGCATGGTCATCAGCCCTGGACTCTGCTCCATCTGTTTCAGCCAATGCCAGGCCACCCACCGGCACTGGCACCACAACACTTCCAGCTTTGGTACAGCTGTCTGGGCTTGTGGGTTTGGCCACCAGCCAAAATGGGTGCCAGCAGTAAACAATAACCATGGTTGAAGCCTCTCTGTCATCTGCAGGGGAGGGCAAAATGACACATCAACCAGCTATAAACTCCTGTGGTCAGCTGTGCACCCCATGCGCCTCTGCCACTGCCACATCCTCTGTCTATCCAGCCATCTCCTACATCACAGCAGGTGCCCTCACCTTCTCCACCACCACTGCCAACATTTTCACAACTGTCTCCTCTGTTGTGAGTTTCACCTTCAGCTTTGAGCTTTGAGATACTGCTCAATGCTGAAAGTATATCTCAACCAGCATGTAACACATCGTCTGTTGGGACTGCGGCCGATCTTACTGAAAGACGCGGATGAACACAGACAGCAGGACTGCTTGTCACTGTGAGTTCCAATTTTAGACACTGGGAACATCCAGTTGCAAATTGTGGCTCAGGTCAACACAAAGGGTGCCTGCCACCTGGGTTCAGAGGCCGTCCTGTGTTCGTAAAGGCAGGTGACTGCTTTGGTGAAGTCAGCTAGCCTCACATGAAGGCATAAGCATCTTTCCCAGAACTGATTGCAGTTTTCTGGTTTGGAGCTGAGTGGAAGGTTTAAACCAGAGGCTCAGATGAATCTATGATGTTTACTTGCATGTCAGGATGAAAAGACATTGATGACAATTGACAGAAGTCGAAAATTAATTTGAAATAAATTTTCTGAATGTGAATGACTTGGGAACAGGTGTGTTAGGTATAGATGTACTAGCAATTGGAGACATATGAAAATTTGTCCCAGACCAGGACTTGAGTCCAGATTTCCTGCTCACAACAAAATGGTTTCCTTAACCATTACACTATCTATACACATCTCCCACTCCAACATAAACTTTCATATGTCACACTGTTTACATCCCTGTACCATAGTCTACTACAATCATCACTAAATGCTCACAGCTTTACCCAGTATTATCATATGAGTGAGAATGAGACTATGAGGGATTGAGAGCTATGGTATTATCCTCCTGCACCCGCCTTGACATGTAATATTTACTTGCAATGTCTGGATGAAAATCCATTGATGGTGATTGACAGCCATCTAAATTAAATTCAAAATAAATTCACTGAATATGAATAACTTGGTATCAGTTGTGTTAGTTATAGATGTACTACCTATTGGTAACATATGAAAATCTACATTGGACTGGGACTCAATCCCAAATTTCACAATTATCATGAGCAGTCACCTTAACCATTAGGCTAGCCGTGCACACCTCCCGGACTGACACAAACTTCTATATGTCACGACTGTCTACATCCCTATATCATAGTTTTCTACAATCATCACTAAACGCTCATTGTTTTACTCTCTATTCTCACACCAGTGAGAATGAGACTATGAGGAATTGAGACCTTTGATATTATCATCTTGTACCCATGAGTAGATATGCAAGTAAATATTGCTAATACAAGACAATATCATCATAGGTCTCAGTTCCTCATAGTGTCACTCTCACTGGTGTGAGAATACAGAGTAAGGCTGCAAGCATTTAGTTATGATTGTAGGAGATTATGGTACAGAGATGTAGACAGTATGACATATGGAACTCTGGGTCCTCTGGTATGTGTGCATGGATAGCTTAATGGTTAAGGTGACCACATGCATAAGCAGGAAAGCTGTGTTCAAATTCTGGTCTGGCACAGATTTCCATAAGTCACCAGTCTGTAGAGCATCAATATCAACTACAGCTGACACCAAGAATGTGAATTTAGCAAATTTATTTTCAATTAGATTCTACAATGATCATGGCTGTAGGTTTCTCTATTGATGTTATCAGGTGGAGAACTGCTGGATCGTGCCACCTCCACTGCCACTTAATAGGTCATCCATTCTCTACACATAGGAAGCAGATACTAGAGAGGCAGAGTACATGTGGCATGCACATGTGGGTTTTTTAGCATAGAGAAATTGTCCAAAGGCCCAACACAGAATGTTAGAATTTCAAAAAAGGAAAATTATATTTTCCATTAGTTAAAGCATTTGTCAAGGCAGACTGGAAAAAGAAAATGTTAATATAGTACTAGTTAACTGCAGGAATGCCTATGGAAAGGTCACAGAAATAGTCTTGCTTATTAACGCTAACAATGCTCACACAAGACTAGGACAGAAAGCTGGCTGAAGCTAGATGTTAATGGCAATGAAATTCTAAATTCTGAATGGAAAGTAAACTGTGACGGTAGGGTAAACACTGGTGGTAGGGTCATGTTTCCAGGAGTAAAAAAATGTAATATCTAGTTATCTTAGAACATATTCCAAAAGCAAAATAATTCAAGGGAAAGTAAGTGTCTAATGTGGCTTAAAGATGATCATTTGACGCTTTTACAGACCCCCTCTCTTATGAGCAATCGTGGCAGAGGCTCTGAGGGGAAACTTGGAGAAGATTTTCTGGTCATACAAAGTCACTTAAATGCATGTTATTGTGACTGTTGGTTAATAAAACACAGAACCACACTAGCATGAATTATCCTCTACTCACCTATAAATCAGACTGATGGATGAACAGAAGAAATTGCATGGGAATTAATTTTATGAAACATGTTGAAACCTGTCTGCATGCTGTAGCTCATGGACAAGTTAATACTTGTCACAGACTAGTTAGAACTTGTCCAAGTCTGCCTGTTTGTTTTTACTACTGCACACTTATCTTTCCACAGATGCATAAAGCAGAGTAACCTTGAGAATACACACACAGGCACAAACACACTCACACAATTGTACATTAAATGTGGCTCATTGGTTCACTACATATTAACCTGTGTACAGGCTTTTAATATCAAATGACTTTCAGCTATAACTTTAAATCCAGACACCCTACATTTCTGATTGCAAAATTGGAATCAGCCCACTCCATTACATGACACTCACATCCAGTAGGAAATATGTTGTTGCATGGTTGCATGTTGAACATTGTGCTGTCCAACTACAGGTAAATTTCTGGGTGACCAGTTTCTCGCTATGTAGTGATTCTTGTCATCGCAACTATTACAAAGGCAAATAAAGCCCGTGTGCTTTGTATACACAGTCCGCATTCCTAACAGAAGGGCTACAATCTTCAAATCACTGCAAATATTCCAATTATGCTCAGAGTACTTAATCAGTATCAAGAGAGTGTACATTGCTTTGTAGGTTTCCTTCACTCTCATGGCACAAATACATAAAAATCTGCAAAATATGCACAAATAACTGAAAATATGGAAAAATATGCACAAAGAAATGTGTAAAAAATGTACAACAATGTGGGACAAGAGTGGCTAGTTCTATTCTGTCTACAAATTGTTTTTACAGCTCCATCTCATGTGCAGTTATGCTTTGAAGTTCTACTTTCCCCTCCACAGGACAGACAAGGTACAAGAGTAGACGCACATCAGGATAAGGGAAGAAAGAAAGGGAGAGGGGGTGCTGGGAAGTGTTAATTGGATCGAGGTCCACAAGTTCAAGTAGACATGTAGGCATGGAAAATATCACACAAAAATTCCTGAGGATGAGGGAAGAAATGTGATCAATAGGAACAATTATAATTATTGGTGGAAAGAATTTAGGAAATGACAAGCTGCATCAACAATATGTGCAATCGCATACCCATGAATATCAGAGCCAGTGTGGCTTGAAAGACAATAAAGAATACAGGAAAGAAGGGATAGAACAGACACTGATAGTGTTCCGGCATAACGTCAAGCGCCAGCACGGTGGTCAGGAATGTTAAAGCAGAGGACACTGTGATGACAAAATCAGCCAATAGTAAGCTGACTGACCCCTCTACAGGATGACAATGAGACAGTAGCACTATCTACATGAAGAGGACACAAGCGCCGCGCCGCCTGGCTGTGGTCCAGTTGAAGTCTAGCATTTCTACAAATGCTACAGCAGCGACTTAGGGATTATATTGTTTCACTGTATTGCAATTGTATATACTGAAGAGACTTCTTATTTGTCTGTCGCCATTTCTACATCTACATCTACATATATACTCCACTAGGCACCAAGTGGTGTGTGGCGTAGGGCACAATTCGAGCCAAAGTCATATTTCCCCCCCTCTGTTCCACTCACAGATCGCGCGAGGGAAAAATGGCTGTCCGAACACCTCAGTATGAGCTCTAATTTCCCTTACCTTTGAATGGTGATCATTGAGCAATTTGAAAGTTGGTGGTAGTAATATATGCTCTACATCCTCGGCGAAGATCGGATTTCAGAATTTAGTGAGTAGCCCCTTCCGTTTAGCACGTCATCTATCTGCAAGTGTGTCCCACTTCAAACTTTCTATGAGATTTGTAATGCTCTCATGGTGGCTAAATGTACCAGTCACAATCTTGCCACTCTTCTTTGGACCCTCACAATCTCTTGAATCGGACCCAACTGGCAAGGGTCCTGCACAGACGAACAATACTCCAAGACTGGACGAACTAATGTATTGTAAGCAATTTCCTTTGTTGAAGGACTGCATCACTTCAGGATTCTACCAATCTAGAGTTCATCTTTTCCATTACTTGTGTAATCTGATCATTCCATTTGAGAACATTTTGAATAGTCACACCCAGATACTTGATGGATGTTACCACTTCCAAAGACTGAGCATTTATTTAGTACTCGTACATTAATGGGGATTTTTGCCTTGTTATATGCAGTAGGTTACACTTACTAATATTGAGATATAATTGCCAGTCATTACACCACACATTTATTTTCTGCAAATTCTCATTGATTTGTTCAAAACTTTTGTGTGATACTACTTTCCTGTAGACTACAGCATCATCGGCAAACAGTCTAATGCAGCTGTCAATACCATCAACCATATAATTTACGTAAATCATAAAAAGCAGCAGACCTATTAAACTGCCCTGGGGCACACCTGAAGCAGGCTTATTTCTGTTGAAGTCACCCCATTCAGGATGACATACTGCTCTCTGTCTGTTAGAAAACTTTCTATCCAAGCGCATATGTCATATTTCATCAGATAGACTGTAAGCGCACACTTTTTGGAGCAAGCAACAGTGCGGAACTGAGTCAAATGCCTTTCGAAAGTCAAGAAATATGGCATCAACCTGGGAGCTGGTATCTAGAGCCCGTTGTATATCATGCACATAGAGGGCCAGCTGTGTCTCGAGTGACCTCTGTTTCCTAAAACCATGCTGGTTTCTGCAGATGAGCTTCTTAGAGTCTAGAAAGGTCATTATGTTTGAACACAAAATATGTTCCATCATTCTACAAGAAATCGATGTAAGTGAAATTGGCCGGTAATTATGTGCATCCGATTTTCTCCCCTTTTTATAAATTGCTATGACCTGGGAGTTCTTCCAGTCTCATGGAACATTCCGCTGTTCCAATGATCTCTGATAAATGATGGATAAGAATGGTGCTATATTTGTAGCATAGTCAACATATAATCTTATGGGGATACCATCTGTCCCAGATGCCTTCCTGGTGTCTAACGGTCTTAACTGTTTTACAATCCCAGATACACTAAACACTATGTCAGCCATCCTTGCATTTGTCCGATAAATGAAAGGGGGAATGGTGCTACAGCCCTCTACCATAAATAAGTTTTTGAAAGCTAGGTTTAGAATTTCGGCTTTCTGTTTATTACAATTCTGTTTATCACAATTTACATTGCACATTAGATATCCCGCTGGGATTTCTACAGCAGTACCAGCAGAGCTTGGAAAAACAAATGAGTTATGAAACGATGTGTAATTCACGATACTGCCACTAGGAGACTAGTAAGCAGCAATGGCTGACAATGGAAGACTGATGACACAGCAATGATCGGCAATTGTGTTACTTTTTCATGAAACGAAAAGCCTCGTTGTGACTCAGAGGTGTTTTCGACAACAGTTTAACACACAATGGGTCCCTTGCAAGAAGACCATCCACAAGCTGTATGATAAATTTGTACAGGAAGAAACAGTATTGGAAGCAAAGCAACCTCGGCCTAAGCCTGTTTGTTCACCGGAGAATATTGAAGCATTACGAGTTGCTGTACAGAGAAGTCCCACCTGGGAAATCGTGTAGAGAGTCAGCAGCACAACTGGGAATATCCAGATGCTCCGTTTAACGCATTCTTAAAAGTGACCTCCATATGTTCCCATACAAGATGACCTGTGCACAGAAGTTCACTGAAGAACACAAGCAGCAGAGACTACTTTTTGCACAGTGGGCGGAGGATAGGGAAGAACTCTCAACGACGTTTGGTTTTCAGACGAGGCGCATTTTCATTTAGATGGTGTGGTTAACAAACAAAATGTATGCTTTTGGGTCACTGAAAACCCACAAGTGCTTCATGAACGACAACATTATGCTCCGAGGATTACAGCGTGGGCAGCAATTTCCAGTCATGGACTTATTGGACCATTTTTATTTGAAGAAACTGTGAACAGCAAGTGTTATTTGAGCATGCTTTGCAATGGCTTCATTCCACAGCTTCTTGCTACTGCCTTGCCCTTCAACACACAGTGGTTCATGCAAGATGGAGCAAGGCCATATACTGCAAACACTGTGTTGGAGTTTTTACACGAGCATTTCGACATGTGGGTCATTTCACTCAGGTTTTCAGGTCGCTTCAATGATGGACAAAATTGGCCCCCCAATAGTCCAGACCTCAATCCATGTGACTTTTTTCTTTGGGGGTACCTAAAGGAAAAAATTTTCCTGAAACGTCCACGTGATTTAATGGAGCTCAGAAGAGTTATTCTTCAAGCTTGCAGTGAAATTACGGAAGACATGTGTCATAGGGTAATCACTAACTTCAGTGTTCGTTTGAAGGAAGTTAGGAAATGAAATAGTGGACATATTGAGCATGTGCTGAGTTAGAACAAATCTCCATGGACGGCTCTTCATTGTAGTATATGTTCCTTTGAGATTGTATTGACAATAAAGTTTATATTCGAAAACAAAATGGTAACACATTTCTTGCACCACCCTGTATGTTTGTTGTACTAAGGTGGATTCTTTCCCTCCCCTATATTTTTGCTAGGCACATATTTCTCTAGCACAATACCTTTAAATTCTGACCAAAGATGTTCAATATCTTTGTGTCTTGCAGTGAAAGCTTGGATCTGACTATGAAAATATTTATTAATTACACTTTTATTTGCTTTCCCAAACAAGAAAACTCTATGCTGTTTCTTTGGTTTTTTTGCAACTTCCACTGGCATAGAAGCCACAATGACATTATGGTCACTAATACCATCTTCTAGATTAACTTCTTCAAAAATATCAGGTCTGTTTGTTGCCGAGATATCTAATATGTTCCCATCTCGAGTTGGTTTTCTAACCAATTGCTCAACGTTGTATGTTGAGAGTGCTCCTAGAATAACTTCACATGAGTCTTTGCTTCTGCCCCCTGTGATAGACATGTAATTTCCCCAGTCAGTGGATGCCAGATTAAAGTCTCCACCCATAACTAAAGAACACCATTGTAAATTGTCAAAGTTAACTATTGTTATTTATCTTACTATAATACAATTTGCTTGGATTGTTGTCTAGCAATCCAAGAAAGCAGGTTTCCTAGGCACCTTATATTAGGTGAGTGGGCAGGACACAACAGATAGAGTAATGCCTTTGAGAATAGTACCATAGGAAAATGTTAGAGGATTTTGGAATGGAAGAAAAGCTATTAGGCAAAGTCAAACAATGGAAAATCAAGGTAGGAGTATCAGCAATATTGAAAAGGATAGAGTGCTACTCACTATGAAGATAGCATGTTGAGATGAAGACAAACAAAATGAAAAGATTGCTACACACTGTGGCTTCAGCCAAAGCCTTCTTCAGAAACGAAAACAAAGACACATGAACATTCATGCAAGAGGGCACAACCCATGCATTCTGATTGCTGAAGCCAGAATGCCTGCCCAGTCCACCCACCCTGGGCTTTCTATTCCAGTCCTGTCATGGGTTTGTCCTGCTCCATCAGAGGCCACACCACCTATGAAAGCAGCCATGTTATACAACAGCTCTGCTGCAATCATTGCACAACTTTTTATATTGGTATGACTACCAGCCAGTACCCACTAGGATGAACCGCCACTGTCAAAGTGTGGCCAAGAGCAAAGTGGACCACCCTCTGGCACAACATGCAGATGAACATAACATGCTTGGTTTCAGTGGCTGTTTCACAATGCAGGCCATCTAGAGTCTCCCCTCCATTACCACCTTTTCTGATCTATCTATTCTTTTCAATAGTGTTGATATTTCAACATGGAATTTCCATTGTTTGATTTTGGTTGGCTAGTTGATTTTGGAGAGGGCACCAAATAGTGATGTCATCAGTCCCATCAGATTAGGGAAGGTTGGGGAAGGAAGTCAGCCACGCCCTTTCAAAAGAATCACCTTGGAATTTGCCTGAAGCAATTTAGGGAAATCACAGAAAACCTTAATCAGGATGGCCGGACAGGGGTTCGAACCGTTGTCCTCCCAAATGCAAGTCCAATGTGCTAATAACTGCGCCACCTCACTCGGTGTTTGATTTTGCCTAATGCCTTGTCTTCCATCCCACAACCCTGCAATGTTTTCCTTTCTTACTATTCTCTACAGCATTGTTCCACTCAGTGTTCATTCTCTCTCTTCTTTCCTGTGTTTTTTGTTACCTTCCAAGTTACCTACACTCTGAGATCCAAGCCACACTGTATCAACAGTCTCATCCACACACAACACACAGCTACAAGACCACTTGAATTGTTGGTGCAGCTTTTCATGCCACAAATTCTTCCCACCAAATATTATAAATCTCTCTCTCCCACTCTCTCTCTCTCTCTCTCTCTCTCTCTCTCTCTCTCTCTCTCTCTCTCTCTCTCTCTCTCTCTCGGGGTCTCACGGCGGTCATGTTCTCACTTCCCGAGCATGAGTCCCAGATTCGATTCCTGGCAGGGTCAGGGATTTTCACCTGCCTCAGTATGATGGGGTGTTTGTGTTGTCCTCTTCATTTGATCATCATTTCTGAAAACGGTGAGACTGGACTGAGCAAAGGTTGGGAAATCATACGGGCACTGATAACCATGCAGTTGAGTGCCCCACAAACCAATCATCATCATCATCATCATCATCATCATCATCATCATCATCATCCCATAGCCTTTCTTCCCACCTTTTTGTGTGGGTACTACATATTTTGTGCATATTTCTAAGCATTTGCAAGTATTTGTGCATATTTATACATATTTGTGCATATTTTTGTTTAATTGTGAATATTTTTACGTACTTTATATATTTGTACATTTTTGCACGCCTCTACATATTTTTAAGTGTCATTTCTTTTATCTTGCTCCCTTCAAAACCATCTAATGCCTTCATTTGCCCATTTGCTGCACCATTTCTTGTTTCCCCAATGGCATCCTTGCCACAATGGACCCCTGACCCATCCTTCTGCACCAGTTTAGAAAAGTGAAAGATTTATTCATCATGAAGGGAGTCAACACTGATAAACAATGTGGACCACAACTCTATATTACAAAGCTCAACTCAAATTTTAATTCATTACCATTCGGCAATATGGATTCTATGTGGTTTTCACAGGAGTGGCTATGATCTCATTTCCTACCATATCACATCAACTTTTGACCATACGTTTTCATCTTGTCAACATCCGACACCTATTGCTAAATTTTTATATCATGTCAGCCAAGATAAGCTCAAGAGAAAGACAATAGCTGACACTCAAATTTAAGCATCCCTTTCCCTGGCTAGAACCCAGTCACACACACTGTTCTTCAAATACGGTCTACACCATGGAGTCCCCCTCCCCCACCCATCTCCCAACAGGCTAACCATATTGTATTCTCTGGATCCCATCCCTCCTTTCACAGTGACCTTCACCTTTTGATTCCACCAGTGCCTGCCCCTCACGAACCTAGTACTGCAAAAACACATCTCCATGGCACAGGCATCCCAGAATTTCTTCTGCTCACTCTATATGATGCAGCAACTATACAATCCCTACTGTTCACATCACATCTGTGAATTTGAATCCCTTGCCCTCCAGCAGCTGGAAGAGCATTCTAGACATCACCTCTGTAAGTTATTCAACATGCTGACATCCATGCTGTCACTTTGAGATACACTATCCATTCCCTATCCTTCCCTGAGTGTTCCTTCTAGTCAAACCCTCATAGCACAAGGACTCACCTAGCTGACTTTCTCACCTTGCCACATTCAGTAATACTCTCTATCATCACCCAACTAAATCCAGGGCCAAAATAATCCCAGAACACTGACATTAACCTTTCCAACAAAATCCTCAGCCCCACAAAAGTTTCAGTCCTACCCAAAAGTCTAACTTTAAACCCTACACTCAAATTTAACCATGTTGAACCTGTCAGAGTCCTACTCTCCTTCTCCCGATCCCTGTATGAAAACACTTCTTTACTGCGTATCCCTCAAACCATAGCCAATCTTATTGACACTGAGCTCTGCCTCTCCAAATTCATTTCACCATTCAA
This sequence comes from Schistocerca cancellata, assembly GCF_023864275.1. Lineage (NCBI taxonomy): Eukaryota > Metazoa > Arthropoda > Insecta > Orthoptera > Acrididae > Schistocerca > Schistocerca cancellata. The sequence goes on along the minus strand of NC_064630.1, from coordinate 611,353,475 downwards.
CCGTGATCTCCCTCCCACATAACCACCCCTGGTAACCTCATAGGAATTCCTTACTTCCAACTTGGCCTCACTATCCTTGCCCAGGTTCCTTCATACGAATAGCACCCTTTCAGCAGAAGAAAAGGCCAGCCATACTGTAAGCTGACTTCAGCATTCTCTCACTAAATAAGTGTTGAACCAGAGAAATAATGCATATCATAATTGTCACAGACTGATGTTGGGAGCCATACAGCTAAAGGTGTGCACTGATGGAATTTTTGAAAACATAAATTGCATATCACAATCTGACAATTGCTCTATGCACTGTAATTAGTTAATATACTTAGAATTCTTGTTCTTCCCAGTGACTGCAGGTTCAGGTAGTACAATAAGGGAAAAAATATACTGAAAATTAGAAACAAAGTCATGACAATGGTTGACTGGTGTCACATCAAAATATTTGGTCCCTCCAACAAAAGGTTGAAAAATGGAACTGGCAGTACAATGATTATTAACATAAATATCACACATCTCAATACTTCAGTGTTGTAAGATCAGCCAGTTGAGGGAAATTTCAACTGTTACCTAGGTGCACCCAAGTGTATGTAAAGCATGAAACCACACTTGGTGGCACTGAAGTGAGCTGATAGCAGAAGATTAACTCTCTTACATAACTGCAAGTTGCTACCTTCAATTAACAGCAGACATTGGAAAAGGGGAGCACTGAACCCATTCCAGACTCAAACGATCATTTTGTAGATGCTGTGAAGAGATGCTCTCATGCTTCAGTCCCCAGAGGCTGCCACCTGACATACACTCAGGGTACGAATGAAGAATTAACATTAAAACTGCTGGAATACCTTAGACTGTTTGATGAAGACCCATTCAATATGGATACAGTAAAATCAGAACAGACTGTCACCCCATAATTGGCGAAAGACAAACAAAATTGATGGATTGAAATGGTAGAGAGTATTGACATGTCTAAGAGTGGCAGAAAAGCTTGGCAGCTGCCCATATGACTCAGTAATGATCCTGCTATACTCAAAGTAAGAACCGAAATTGCTCTAAATGAAGTCACCCACCAGGTGCTGCTGAATGGGAAAGCTCAAAGAGGAAAGAAAAAAAAGTAGGGCTACCCGGCAACATCCAGAAACAAAAGTACTTTCTGCTAATTTACTTTGGATGAACTGAAAGCTGCTATTAAAAAGTGTAGATCAGGCAATGCATCAGGACTGGATGATTTATTGGTGGAGCAGATAAAGCATTTTGAGCCTGTGATTATGGGATGGCTACCGCAAATCTATAATAACTGCCTAACATGACAGCAGATTCCTTAAAATCTGGAGAACGACTAGGATCATCGTCACACTGATGCTCAGCAAGGTAGTTTGCAATGTCAAGAACTTTTGCCCTATATCTCTTTCATGCCTTCTTCATATTATCCTCGAAAGATTGTTGCCTCATCATCTCAGTCCTGTCACCGAGCCACAACTGATCCCACAACAAGCTGGATTTAGACCAAATAAAAATTTTACTGCACAAATACTCAATCCAACAGAATATCGAGAATGGTTTTGAGCAGGCTCTGGGGAGGATCAGTATTCATACATCTCTCCATAAGTTACATACTGTGCAGTACAATATCATGCTGCACAACCTATATCAATTAACAAGAGATTATGACTTTACCAGCTTCATAGGCTCTCTCCTTCACGACAGATTATATGTAAAATTAGACAGCAATAAAAGTAGATGTAAAATACAAAAAAGCAGTCTACCCCAACCTTGTTTTAACATCTACAGTAATGATCAGCCCCAACTTCTTAAAACAAAAAGCTACATCTATACTGATGATCTGGTGTAATATCACAAGCCAAAGGCTTTGAAACAGTAGAGGGGCAGTTAGCAAATGGATTTCATACTCTTGCAGCATACTTCCAAAATAACTAAAAACTGAATCTGGCTAAAACTCCAGTAAGCACTTGTCATCTGTGAAGCAAAGATACCAACAGAAAATCAAAAGTCATATGGGATGGCAAGGAGCTGGAGTACTGCCATAATAATAATAAAAAAAGTATCTCCCCATAATGACATCAACAGAAAGCTAACACGTAGCAGATGGGATCCCAACCAACAGTACTCAGTACGTTGGCCCTTGCATTATGTTACTCTGCTGCCAAATATGCCTACCCTGTTTGGTACAGTTCTGTTCATGCCAGGCATGTGGATGTTGCCCTCAACAATACATATATCAAACATTAGTATGACTGAGGGCAACATCTGCCTACCAACTCTACAGCCTGGCAGGGACAATCCCACCTGATATAAGACGGGAAGTCGTTGTGAACACAAAGAAGTGTAAAGTGGAACTAAATACTGCTGACCCATTGCGTGGATGCCAAACTCCCCTAAGCAGGCTGAAATCTAGGAAGAGCTTTCTAAAGACTTCCGTAAATGACAATATGTCTTCATCAATGGCACGACAAAACCTATGGACAGCCATAAATGCAGATATTGCTTCATAGATCCCACCTTTGGAGGCCCTCTCCCCAGGCAAAAATATGCATTAGACAACATAGAAGCCTCTCAACTGACTAAGAAGTTGGTGCTCTCATTTATTTGTGCAGGTAGTATAAATGTTGGTATATGGACTCTTTGGTCCTAAATGGTTACACAAAATTTTACACAAAAAATAACTTTAGTTAATGGGGGTCTTACAATGTGCCCTGAATGAGTACAAAACAATTTGTTACTTTATTGTGAATTATCATTCAACTCATGGAAAAGAAAAAAAATTATAAATACTTTTTACACATTTGACAAATACAGTCCCATAAATGAATGATTCATCAGTTATTGACTTCTTGGTATGTGTCTGACGATAGGTATGCATCAGTACAACATATGAGTGACACTGTTGTTCTGTGGGTGGGAGCAGAGGTGAAACACTTGTTGATTTGTGTAAGAGAGGCAGTGCAAATCGCAAGTCCAGGGGAGATGTGATGTTATATGCCAGATGCATGATGTCACTGTATGGTGAAGGGTTGGCCGGTACAATTCCCATCAGTACGTCACATGGTCTATGTACACAGCACTGCCTTATTGCTTCTCACCCCAGAGGCCACTCTCATATGTGCAGCAGTGCCAAAGTTCAGGGATTCATGAACATCATGCTACCAGTCTCTTGAAAAGAATAGACTACTATAGTGCATACAGAGTCAAAACACACAGATAAATACATACATAATAGATAAAGTTTGGGTTTCTTTCTTTTGTAATGACAAACAATAACATGAGTTTAGAATTTTCATATTATAGTCAACAGTAATTACACACCTGCATTTGATTTTAGTTAATTGGAGAGACTTGGACATTTCCCACTACATGCATACAGTTTTAATCCACATGAAGCTGAAAGTTTGTTTTTATTCTCCCTTTTTATCATGCTGGTACACTGCTTATCTACTTATTCACAAGAATATTATCATGTCCATGTTTTGTTTGCTTATACATGTTTTAGCGTGTACATTGCTTCCCAAAACCGTTTGGTGCCAATCACAATTTAATGCAGACAATGCCCACAGATTAGTTCAGACATGACCATTAGACAGGGCACACCGTGTTTGTGTCAAGTGAAGTCTTCTTATTGAGGGTTGGTGTTAGAGATGTGTTTTGAGTTCCTATGTAGTGGAATCCATCAACACATTTTGGTAGCACACTGCCTTATGGAAAGCAGTTTCAGTTTTTCATGGGGTAAGTGCACACCTTTGTATCCAACAGAAATGTTGCTTATTTGTCCTAATGTTCCTTTAGCACCCTGCCAGGGATCTGAATTATGCACATTGCACTAATTCTTTACCAAAACCCAATTGGTCACTGTTTTATCACTTCCACACCATTAGTTTGGTTTCATCAAAATAGAAGATGAGGTTCCTTTGTACGAGGTTTCTCATTTACTATCAGATTTTATATTTGCAGATCCTCTATCCATGTCATTTCACCTATTAAATTTTTCTTTTCATTAACCAGTTGCATATTTTTACAAACTTTACTTAGCCTATTATCAGGCTTCAAAATGTAGTTTTGGATCTGGGTGTAAGTTTCATATGTTATGAAGTTAACATTGCATTTGCTTATATACACTAAAAGCTAGGTCATAGTCACAACAACACAGCACTACCTAAAGTATGGAGGGCAAAACAATGAAGTATTTAATCCTAGAAATGATTCAGGTACAAAACAAACAGATGCCCACCCAAAAGTGGGTGGAACTAAAATCTTTAGTTATGAGTTTCTGAGCAGTACACTACTACTACCACTACCACTCATGTTGCTCAGTAGTATTTTGTGAGAGTGTACTACTGATGTTTACTTTGAGAACAGTCTATTGTATCACGTGGGACGTGTGTGGGCCTGCCTCTCTCTCTCTCTCTCTCTCTCTCTCTCTCTCTCTCTCTCTCTCCCCTTTTTAATTCATGTGGCAGACAGCACACAATACAGTGTCTGTATAAATGTTTTCATTTACTGAGAGGGTCTCATTCTTTAGCATTTTATTATTCACTCAGTTCTATAGGTTCATGACCATCTGTTTACTCTTTTCACAAAATAAATGTCAGAGTATTAAAATGTGTTAAGCATAGTGTATATTCAGCAATGTGCAAGCCTGAAATGCACCTCTGTACTTGTCAGAAAAAAACATTATACCTGTACTGGTGAAAATACTTAGCATCATAACAAACTCAGACAAACCATGGAAAAAAAAAAATTGAGTTAGTGCTACCCCCCAAACAGATAAACACAATTCCAGCTGGTGTAGATACTGTATTACTGATACATATGAATGTTGCAAATATAATGCTCACTCCAACAAAAGTTAGGATACTTTCTGTTCTATTTCTTTTAGTTCAGTTGGCAATCAGTATGACAAATATTCTCGTAGCTGGTACTTACCTTTCACAAAGTTCACTTACTGGTTTTGTGGGTAAATAACACAACCAGAAGGTGGATTTTCTATGACGCACTTGATGAGTGAGTGCAATCAACATGGATCTTTCCTTTTCTTCATAGGATTCTGCTTGTTGAGAAAATTTCAGAAGAGAACCTACCCACTCATTGCTTTCTTTGACATTCATCGTCAAATCTGCAGAAGTGTATTGCCCTTGGGTGCTCTACATGGGGTCCATGAGTCGCATTTGAGGGAGCAGACAGCTAACTCATGGGGCAGCCACTTGGCCATGGCATGAATAGGAGCATTATGGCCACAAGGCTGGGCAACTGAGCACCAATGCTGCAGATTCCGGCATCCATGACAGGAGCTGACCCAGACCCATGCAAGCTGCACAGCACCATCACCAAGTTCAGCAATCAATGACACACTTGCCTGTGTTTCTCTGCACACTTTGATGTGACACATCCCTCTCTCCCAAATAATACCTCTTGGTCATTCTGACATATTACAACCCCAGACCTTAGGGGGTTGTAACAGCTCGGTGCAGTAAGTGTTTCTTTTCACTTTCCAGCACAATACGTTGTGTCGGAAAGTGTCCATTCAAGTCCAACACTACGTTTTGGTGAGAGAGTTGGTTTTTGGTGAGCGGTGAGTGTGGCAATGGCACTTGACACAGATACCATCTCAGCACAATGTGGTGTGGTAAGTCTATGTTTTAATTATATTATGCTTTATGTTTGCTCTCATTGACAGTGTTAGTTATGTGAGATAGGGTACAAGATGTTTATAGGTACTTTTGTGAGACCAGAGGAACCCATGGCCTCATCTTTGTTTAGAGATAATGATGGACATGATAATTTAGTGCCAGTGGGGTGTCCATTTTGCAGTTTGTCTGGGCATCAGTTGCCATTACCAGATTTATAGCAGCTATTTGTTCTGTACGTAGGCATACTGGTCATCTGTCTAGTAGTTGTACCGAGTGTAGATGGGTGATGAGTCGGGTGAGCTGAATGGGAGTTTGTGTTTTGTCTTGTTAAAAAAAAGAAAAGAAAAAAGAAAAAGGAAAGAAAGAAAGTTGCATTATGGTGGATGTGGAGTACGCAAAATGGTGGAAACACATGCTACTACAGCAGATGCAGTTCCTGCTTTAAGTTGGCAAATGAAATTGTTAACAGACCAGTTTGAGAGCACAAAGGAGAGAAATTTTGAATGTAATCATGAGTTAGAAGCTCATAAAGAGAGTCGTGATCAGTCGCAATCTGAATCTTGGGAGGGTAAATCCGGATTGAGGGTGCCTCCTCTTCAATATCACTTGGTAGTGGTTGCACTGATTAATCCCTTCTCAGGCAAGGCAATGGAGTATGTGACAATTTTTATTAGAAACATTAGGGATGCTGCAGAAGCACATGGGTGGTCAGATGAATAACCTGTATGTTGCTAATATGTGTTTGGTGGGGAACACCAAAGCATATGTTGTCTACCATCAGACATTGAGTAAAACACATACATTTCAGGAGTGGACTATGGGATTGTTCCAGCGGTACCAAAACCAGACCGATGTGTGCTTTTTTAGGGAGAAATTCAGTATGTTGTCAATGCAGTGCAACCAGTCTTTGGAAGCATTCTTGGATAGAATCTGCAAGCTAAATGCAATCTCATGAGTCCAGACCCAGAGTGCAGAGGCTAATAGGTTGCTGTTACAGGAGGCAGAAAATAAGGGTGCTGAAATGTCACAGAGGGTATGGATGGAGAACTCAGAGGATTTAGGGGCGGCAACGATTAAACAATGGGTCTTACCAGTTTGGTGCTTTTAATAATTAAAAACAGTTTTTCCGCTGACATTTTGGTTTTTTCATTGCAATAATTAATTCTATTCTGTTAAAACAGCCGTATCCTGTTAAAATCGTCTCACCATTACTAATACAAACGTTTTTTTTTTTTCTTTACAACTTACAACTGAAGTGAAAAATGGCTGAATCTAAGAAGAAATGTCGACAATACAGTGTTGATTATTTGAAATATGGTTTTCTTCCATCAAAGACAGACAAATGATTGCCCATATGTCTTTTATGCAACAAAGTTTTGAGTAATGACTCTATGAAACCACAGAAGCTCGAAGATCATCTAAGAAGGTGTCATCCTGATGAAATAGGTAAAGATTTGAAATACTTTCAAACATTGAAGGAAAAATATGAAAAGAGACCCACCGTGGACAGTATGTTCGCTTCAACATCTCAAAGTAACGATGACGGTTTGCGGGTATCTTACAATCTTATAGCGAAATCTGAAAAACCGCACACCATCGGAGAACAGTTAATTTTACATGCTATTGAAGCAGTGTGCGATTTGCGGGGGGGATTTCACCCCCTCTGCATCAGACCATCCCCTCCTCTGGTTTTAGTTTATGTATCCCAACCTGGGATGTTTATTTCCCACACGCTGGAGTAAAACTTTACATATAATGTAAATTTGTGGAGCCGAATACTGAAAGTTTTTAATAAGTCTTACTATTAACACTATTAATATGTTTCAATTTTCTATCATCAGAATAAGTACAACTGTTCACAAATGTGCTTCTACGTTTTGAATTCCCCTCGTATATCTGTACCCGCATGTAGATGATTTTGTAAATCATGCATACGTGTCACTAGTGAGTTTCGGCATTAACATCTATTTATAAATAGCTGTTTAACCATGTGTAACACCACGGTCAAAGCTAGTAACATATATAATTCTACTAACCCCCTAAGACATCCCCCCCACTGGTAGAAGCACAAATCGCACCCTGTATTGAAGAGATTTTAAAAACTGTTCCGCACTAACCTCCATTTGACGCACTGTAAAGAATTTCTTTAAGTAACAACATGGTACAAAAATGCGTTGATGAAATGAGCTCTGATACTGAAAGCTTCTTGTGTAATTTTCTGCAAAACACTCATTTTTCTATTCAACTGGACGGGTCGACTTTACCTGATAATGAAGCATTATTATTGGCATATGTTTGAGTTGTTATGGACGAAGAAATCCATGAAGAGCTACTATTCGTGAAAACTTTGAAAATCGACAATAAAGGTGAATCAATATTTAATGTCCTGAGTGATTTTTTAAAGGAAAAATCGATTCCATTTACAAACATTATTTCGGTGGCAGCAGTTGAAGCTCCTGCCATGTTCGGGCGATATCGTGGGTTTATAAGCCATCTTAGAAGAATGATACCAGGACTAATTGCAATTCACTAGGTCATGCATCGACAACACCACCACCACCACCACCATCATCATCATCATCATTATCATCATTTAAGACTGATTATGCCTTTCAGTGTTCAGTCTGGAGCATAGTCCCCCTTATAAAATTCCTCCATGATCCCCTATTCAGTGCTAACATTGGTGCCTTTCTGATGTTAAGCCTATTACTTCAAAATCATTTTTAACTGAATCCAGGTACCTTCTCCTTGGTCTACCCCAACTCCTCCTACCCTCTACTGCTGAACCCATGAGTCTCTTGGGTAACCTTGCTTCTCCCATGCGTGTAACATGACCCCACCATCTAAGCCTGTTTGCCCTGACTGCTACATCTGTAGAGTTCATTCCCAGTTTTTCTTTGATTTCCTCATTGTGGACAACCTCCTGCCATTGTTCCCATCTACTAGTACCTGCAATCATCCTAGCTTTCATATCCGTAACCTCAACCTTATTAATAAGGTAACCTGAATCCACCCAGCTTTCGCTCCCATACAACAAAGTTGGTCGAAAAATTGAACGGTGCACAGATAGCTTAGTCTTGGTACTGACTTCCTTCTTGCAGAAGAGAGTATATCATAGCTGAGTGCTCACTGCAATAGCTTTGCTACACCTCACTTCCAGTTCTTTCACTATGTTGCCATCCTGTGAGAATATGCGTCCTAAGTACTTGAAACTGTCCACCTGTTCTAACTTTGTTACTCCTATTTGGCACTCAACCCTTTTATATCTCTTTCCCACTGACATTACTTTCATTTTGGAAATGCTAATCTTAATATCATAGTCCTTACATTTCTGATCTAGCTCTGAAATATTACTTTGCAAACTTTCAATCGACTCTGCCATCACAACTAAGTCATCCGCATATGCGAGACTGCTTGTTTTGTCTTCACATATCTTAATCTCACCCAGCCAGTCTATTGTTTTCAACATATGATCAATAAATAATATGAACAACAGTGGAGACAGGTTTCAGCCTTGTCTTACCCCTGAAACTACTCTGTACCATGAACTCAATTTACCGTCAACTCTAACTGCTGCCTGACTATCTATGTAAAGACCTTTAATTGCTTGCAAAAGTTTGCCCCCTATTCCATAATCTCATAGAACAGACAATAACTTCCTCCTAGGAACCCGGTCATATGCCTTTTCTAGATCTATAAAGCTTAGATACAATTCCCTGCTCCACTCGTAACACTACTCCATTATTTGCCGTAAGCTAAAGATCTGGTCCTGACAACATCTAAGAGGCCTAAACCCACACTGATTTTCATCCAATTTGTCCTCAGCTAATACTCACACTTTACTTTCAACAATACCTGAGAAGATTTTACCCACAACGCTGATTAAAGAGATACCTCTGTAGTGGTTGCAATCTTTTCTGTTTCCATGTTTAAAGATTGGTGTGATTACTGCTTTCGTCCAGTCTGATGTAACCTGTCCTGACTCCCACGCCATTTGAATTATCCTGTGTAGCCATTTAAGACCTGACATTCCACTGTATTTGATGAGTTCCGACTTAATTTCATCCACCCCAGCCGCTTTATTGCACTGCAATCTATTGACCATTTTCTCCACTTCCTCAAATGTAATCCTATTTCCATCATCATTCCAATCCCATTATACATCAAAATCTGAAACATTACTGATCATATTTTCTCCTACATTGAGCAACTCTTCAAAATATTCCCTCCATCTGCCCAATGCATCAACAGGATTCATCAGCAGTTTTCCTAACCTGTCCAAAATACTTGTCATTTCCTTCATACCTCCCTTTTGAAGACTGCTAATTACGCTCCAGAATGGTTTTCCAGCAGCTTGACCCAAAGTCTCCAACCTGTTTCTAAAGTCTTCCCAAGATTTCTTCTTGGATGCTGCAATTATCTGTTTGGCTTTGTTTCTTTCTTCAACATAACTTTCTCTGTCTACCTGAGTTCTAGTATGTAGCCATTTTTGATATGCCTTCTTTTTCCTTTTACAGGCTGCCTTGACTTTGTCATTCCACCAAGCTGTTTGCTTCATCCTACCTTTACACACCACTGTTCCAAGACATTCTTTAGCCACTTCTAGTACTGCGTCCCTGTACCTTGTCCATTCCTTTTCCAATGACTGTAATTGACTACATTCAACTAACTGATACCTTTCTGAGATCACTGTTATGTACTTGTGCCTGATTTCCTTATCCCGAAGTTTCTCCTCTCTTATCCTCCTACATATGGACCTGGCCTCATGCACTTTCGGCCTCACAATACCAATTTCACTGCAGATTAAATAGTGATCAGTGTCATCAAAGAATCCCCTGAATACACATGTGTCCTTCACAGCCTTCCTGGATTCCTGATCTGTTATTATATAGTCAATAACAGATCTGGTTCCCCTGCCTTCCCAAGTATACCGGTGAATGTTCTTATGTTTAAAAAAGAAGTTTGTGATTACTAAGCCCATACTGGCACAGAAATCCAAGAGTTTCCCATTCCTGTTGGCCTCCATATCCTCTCCAAATTTACCCATAACCTTTTCATACCCTTCTGTTCGATTTCCAATCCTGGCATTAAAATCACCCATGAGCAGAACACTGTCCTTGTCCTTTACTCTAACAACTACATCACTGAGTGCATCATAAAAACTATCCACCTTATCTTGATCTGTCCCTTCACAATGCGAATATACTGACACAATTCTAATTTTCTTGCTAGACACTGTCAAATCTATCCACATCAGTCATTTGTTTACATACCTTATTGCAACTACGCTGGGTTCCATTTCTTTCCTGATGTAAAGCCCTATACCCCATTATGCTATTCCTGCTTTGACTCCTGACAGGTAGACCTTGTATTCTCCCACTTCCTCTTCTTTCTCACCACTTACCTGAATGTCACTAACAGCTAAAACGTCCAACCCCATCTTACTTGCAGCCTCTGCCAGCTCTACCTTCTTCCCAGAGTAGCCCCCATTGATATTAATAGCTCCCCATATCATTACCATTCATTTGCTGAGTCGTTTCTTAGGAGTCCCTGGTTTGTCAATTAGAGGTGGAACTCCGTCACCTCCAAAGGTCTGAGGCATTTTGCTCTGATTGTTGCCAGCATCATATTTAAAGTACCAGGGAAGCAGGTTGCTAGCCTTACTTTCCCCAGGTCCCATTGAGTTTTACCCCTAACAGTTGAGGGACTAACCGGTGGCTTTGGTAGTCTTTGCCATCTGAGCACAAAGGTGACCATGACTCAGAATATGACTGAGATGCCCAGCCTTATTCCAAAATAACTGGTATCCCGACTGTCAGGACCACTTACTTGGCCACTCATACGTTGCCCGTGGTTCATGAACTAGGACATGACAACAGGAACCCACACCATGAACCACCACTGACAACACCTTGTAGTGAAAAATTTGAGTGATAAATTCACCAATCACTTCAATTTGTGAGTAACGTAGTTAACAAAATAAGAAGCAATGCCTTGAATACCTGTTTATTTGCACTATTGTGCAATGAAAATTATGATTTCCAATGATCGCTCTTACATACTGGTAAGCTGGTTGTCGAATGGTGCATGTTTATCAAGATTTTACTCACTTTTCGAATCAGTTATAGAATTTCTGGAAACTAAACATCCAGATTTAAAAGAAAATCTGATCAAATTTAAAGCAGACATTGCTTACTTGACAGATTTTTTCAACACATTTAATGACGTCAACTTGCAGTTACAATGAGACAGACTAAATTTAATGAAAACAAAGAGGGTAATTTCAATTTTTCTTGGTAAATTGAAATTTATGAAGCAAAATATTAGTCAGCGTGAATTTTCCCAGTCTCCAAACATGTCACACGCAGAATGTTTTGATTAGGATATTTAGACATACGCTCAGCATTTAATTACCCAGCATGATGACTTCAAAAATAGATTTGCAGATATTCTGATGACAGAAATACCACCACGGACCATAAATCCATTTGATGAAATGGAAGTGGTGAATGTGGTATCACAAGAGGAGCTACTTGAGCTTAGCACCAATGAGGAGCTGAACGTGAAAATTAAAAAAGGCTATCAAACATTTTGGGTGCAGGCAGAAATACCCGAAAAATGTCCTGGGCTGTGGGAAAATGCGAGAAAATTTTTGATAGCGTTCGCCTCATCATATCTTGTCAAAAAAAAGTTTTAGTGTCATTACCAATCTATTAAGAAAAAAAAAAGAGCAGACTGAACATCACAGAACGGGGAGACTTCAGGTTATTTCTTACAAAACTGAAGCCAAATATTGATAATTTGTTGTCAATTCATCAAGTACATCTGCTTCATTAAAATTGTGACTATTTGTTTATATTGTTTGTTTGCATTTCAGAGTTAATTGTTGATGTTTTGTTGATTGTTGATTAGTACATTATCAATGTTTATTTTTAATCATATTAAGTATGTAATCATAAGTATTATTTTAATAAACAGGACCCAAGAAAATGTGCAATTTTTCCTTTTCTTTTTACCAATCCGAATTTAGGGTTGGGACTCGACCGAGGCTTTTTTTAGGAGAATATAGTAGAAATGTAGCAGCAGGGGGTCTACCAAGAACAGTAAAACTTTGAAAGTGGTCTACGAGGAACAAGAGTTTGGGAACCTCTGATTTAGAGTCAGCTCTTAAGAACACAACACTTATAGAGGAGATGGATATGGTCGCAAAAGAGAGACTGGACCATTGTGGGTCACTTCTGAAGTGCTATAGAAGTGGTTGGGAGGGGCATGTAAGGAAACTGTATAAGGAACTAGAGTGCTAAATGTAAATGTCGTCTACCTGTCGGGTAGATTGCTCGCCGGGTGCAAGTCTTTCGATTTGACGCCACTTCGGCGACTTGCGCATCAATGGGGATGAAATGATGATGATTAGGACAACACAACACCCAGTCCCTGAGTGGAGAAAATCTCCAACCCAGCCGGGAATCGAACCCAGGTCCTTGGGATTGACATTCTGTCACGCTGACCACACAGCTACAAGGGAGCAGACAACTAGAGTGCTATGTTTGTGGCATAGTGGGCCACCGGGCATTTGAGTGTAGAGGTAGGAACGGTGGGAAGCACCAGCAAGGGAAGCAGCTGTTGAACACAGACAGGATTGCTTCAACCATTGGAAAGGCACAAGTTAGGGCACAGGCAGAACGCAGCTCGGTGGGCTTTGTGGGTGACAAGAAACAGATTTTTTGTAGACAAGAGTGCAAATGTGCCTGTTGTCAGTCTGGACCTCATAGGAAAGAGGAGACTGGGTCCACCAATGTATATGTTATGTGGGGTTGGCGATAATGGGGTGAAATTGTTGGGTACGGCAGTACTGGAGTTTTCAGTCAGGAAAACTAAGTTTAGCGAACACACGGAGGTGTTGCCATGCATAGGCGAATATCATTCAGTGATTCTTGGGCTAGGATTTCTTGACAAACATCATGCAAATACTGATCTTTTGTGACACACAGTGGAACTCAGTGGGACTTTATTTCTACTGGGGGAAACAGTTGCAACTGAGACACTGGCACAAGGTTCACCTATCATGGGGATGAGACCAACTAAACTGCGTACTTTTTCAGTAAATATTGATCAGCAGGATAAAAAACCAGCAGGTACGGGAAAGATAGTATCAGGTTTAGTGGATACCAATTTGCTGAGGGAAACCTTACATATGGTTGAACCACTCTTAAGCAATGAAAAGCTGAGTAGTTCACATTGTTTTATATGCAGGAGTTTAGCACATGTGAGTGACATTAATGGGGAACAGGTGATTCTGATTAGTGTGGATAACTTTGGCAGAGGGGAGGTGGCTCTTCCAAAGGGCGCAATAATAGCTACTTTGGAAGTATCGAAAGATGAGGAATTTGATAGGTCGAACCTACAGGAAAGCCACAAGCAAACTGTTGATAAGGAAGTGTTACGAGAGAAAGTAGATCATTTGAAGGGCAGCAAGCTAATGGCAATGGAGAACTTATTGAGGTTTAGTGATATATTTTGCATGAACGGAAGGGTATCAGCAACCTGCCAATGCAACTGAACGTATCAACAGTGATAGCGCACCAATTTATGTGAGGTCATACTGTATAGTAAAGCAGCTGCAACCATTGGTAGAAAAATTTATTGAACAACAAGTACAGGATGGGATCATAGAACTGAGTGATAGACCCTGTAGTGCAAATATTGTCATCATGCAAAAAAGTCAGTGGACAGGACATGGAAATACAGATTTTGCTGTGACTACAGATATATAAAATCATTTAGGATATGTAGCCAATTCCAAACATCATGGAACTTTGGATAATCTGGGTCAGTGTTGGTTCTTCACAATTATGGACCTCAGGAGCAGATACCATCAGTTGGAGGTGGCAACTGAAGACAGGCTGAAAACAGCTTATACCATTCCAACAGGACATTTTCATCACAAATGCGTGCTATTTGGACTAAAGAACACACTGGCAACTTTGCAGTCATTGTTAGATGGGGTACTGACAGGATTAAAGCCAAAAACTTGTCTAGTCTATCTCAATGACATAATCATCTGTTCAAAGGATTTACCACAGCATGTGAGACGTTTGGAGGATGTCTTTAGTAGACTATGATCGATACATTTAAGGTTAAGTGTGGACAAGTGTCATTTTGCACATACTCAAGTAAGCTGTCTGGGGCATGTGATCAATGAGAGAGGAGTACAGACCAGTCCTCATCTTATGGACGCAGTTCAAAATTATCCGATGTCAAAAACAACTAAGCAAGTGCAGTTGTTCATTGGCCTCCATAATTATTATAGGCGGTTTGTGAAAGACTGTGTGAAAATCTCTGGACCCTTGAACAAGCTACTGAAGAAGAGGATGAAATTCCACTGGTCACAGGAATGTCACAAAACATTTGAATAATTGAAAGAAATGTTAGTTTTGGATACAGTATTGGTTCTCCTGTATTTTGAGAAAGAGTGTATCCTTTCATGTGAGGCTTCAAATGAGACTTGGTTGTGTTGTGGGACAGATGATAGATGGTCAGAAACATCCAGGCAGTTAAACAAGGTGGACAACAATGTTCATACATGGTATTACATATTTTTGGTGTTATCTGTATGGCAGAAATTTTAAGGTCATGGCAGATCATGCCTCATTGAAATGGTTGCTTGGTTTGAAAGATCCATCTAGTAGATTAACTCGGTGGGCACTTATGCTTAGTGCATTTGAGTACAAGGTAATCCAGAAGCCAGGAAGATCACACAAAAATGCAGATTAATTAAGCCACAGGGTAGCAATGTTAAGTATGCTCAGGAGGAGCATTGAAGAGTAGCAGTTGGCACAGGCAAAGAATAAGGAAAGCTAGGTGTTTAAATCACAGCCACATTTCATTATGCACGAGAGTTTGTTGTGTAGAACAACAAGGTGTGGACCACATGTGGTAGTTTCATAGGGTTTATGGAAGGAATTTTGCAGCAAGCTCATGACCATATGTTGTCAGGTCATGGTGGGCATCATGCTATGGACAGACATATAGCAGAGCAATTTTGGTAGAGGATCAGGAAGTGTGACAAGCATTACACATCAAAAAATGCCATTGCAAAGGTTACCATAGGTATCCAGTACATTTTCTATGTTGGGGTTTGATGCCCTTGGGCCATTTAATAAAACACCTGCATGAAAAAGGTATGTTCTCATGATCACTTATCATTTTTCTTGCTTTTTGGTAATGATACCGATGCCAGATCAACGGGCTAGAACTGTAGTGCAGGCATTAGTAAATGGCTGGATATTAAAATTTGTGGTGCCAGAGACCTCTATTATGGACCAAGGTAAGAATTTGGCTCAGATTTAATGAAGCAGCTACACTGCATGTTCCGTATAACAAAGTTACGGATAAGTCAATTTCAACCACAAACTAACGGGAAAATAGAATGCACACATAAGACAATTGCAAAGATATTGAGCTATTACGCAGGTTCCAGACATGACAATTGGGACACTTATTTACCAAGTGTACAGAGTGCCTACAATTCAAAGGTTCATGCTGCCACGGGCTTGTTGCCATTTCAGGTGGTGTATGGCGGGGAAATGCGTCTCCTTTTGACGTTTTTATTCCTAAATTATGACCGGATGGTGTGTTAGTGGGGATGTCTACCAGAAGACTTAGGGACGTTTGGAGGAATTGCAAAAGGCAAAAAAGGTGCTAGAACACCAGGAACAACCATACAGACGCGTGGACAAATTGCCACAATACCACATGAGGCAGTGGGTAATGGTCACTATTCCCTATACGTCAACAGGGAAACCAAAGAAATTTTTAACAAAATACCACAGAGCACACTGGTCAACCTGAAGGAAGAATTCCCCACAAAAACGTCTGTTATACACTCAGTCGCATAAAACCATTTAAAGGAATGATAGAGGGGATACCACAGTTATTGGCAGCCAGTCAGGAGGTGAAAGTTACAAAGGGGAAAAATAAGGAACCTGGAATCGGCAAGTGACGTAAGGTACACAATGAGCTGTGTAGGTTGAGGTTGTGTAAGTAATTTTTATAACAGTAAATTGTAGGGTTTTTTCTTTTGTTCTTTTTGGTTTAGTACATCAGGGAGTATGCATTTTTTGGCATAGGGATATTTGTTGTTTTTCTTTTTTTTACAGAGTTGTTAGTTTGTTGTGTCATTATTACTGATAACAGTATTTTTTATGCATTCTTGGAAGGAGAGAGGGGTAATAGAGGAATATATGATCTGTCCAGGTGGCCAAGTATGGACTGATATGCAGACATGTGAAGTGAGGCTGTTTCTGGGGGAAGTAAATGGGATGAGTTTTGGGAAGGAGCTTCTGCCAGCTCGAACGTACTTCCAGAGGGTGGGTACACATTGGTTATAATCTGTATAACATATGGTTGAACTGCTATGAAGGAGGCAGACTGGTAGGGCTGAAAAAAATTCAAGCTTTGGGAATGCGGATCAATCATTGGGAAGAATAGGATCACAAAGTGTTGGTGGTGAGCCAGTTGTGGCATGATTATAGCAGGCTTTTGCATATTGTACTTCTGGGTAAGAGGCAATACGGCACAGGCTGTGGGTGTGCCAACATACCAATTACCAGTAGTAAGGTTGACTGGCATTTGTTCAGGGAAGCAATTAGTTTTAAGCTCTTAATTAGTGTATAAGAATATTATAAGGGATACATGGTAGTAGTAAAATGTGAACAGAAATCCTATATGGTGAATTCAGGAGATGTACTTGAGAAAAATAAAGGTATTAATCTGCTGACAAAAATTAACAGTATGATGTGCGGAAGAAAGACGACAAACTTGACATCTCATACTCCTTCCAGAATTGTCCAAATTTAAGTTTGGTCCAATTACATCCTGTCACATTGAAGGCTTTCAGTCAATACAAAGAAGAAAACACATGTGACTGTGCCAGTTAGACTGAAGAACCATAAAACTGTTTGCTATTTGATATAATAAAGTGTGATTTATTTGAAAATAGTAGTTTTTGTCTCCATATTTTTTCCATAGTTTATATTTTTAAGCCCAAATTATATGCACATATTTTGTTGTTCTTAATACTTACTTATCCAAACCCTCGTGGTATGTTAAGTATATCGTTTCTACGTAAGTGTGTGGCTACTCTTGAGTACATCACTTTTTCAAATATTTTGGAAATGATGTCAGTGTGGAAATTGGATAATAATGGTTTAAGTCTGTCTTGTTGCCTTTTTTATGAAGTGCTTTAACAACTGTATATTTTAACTTGTCTGGAAAAATTCCCTGTGCCAGTGATGCATTGCACGTATCACTAAGGACATTACTTATTAAGTTAGAATAGCTTTTCAAATTCTGTTTGAAATTCCATCAACCTCACATGAAGTTTTGTTTCTTATAATTTTTACAATTATATTAATTTCACTGAAAAATATTGGTGCTACTTTAGTTGCTTAAAGTTTTGTGAAGTGACATGTTTAGTACATTCTCTTGCTTCTTAAACTGAACCATTTAATACTTGTAAAGGCCTCATCGGTACTGCTATGGAGGCTGAGTTGCCATTGCTGCTATGGTAGGCCAAGTTTGTGAGTTCATGAAATGGCTTCTGGTGCAGTGCACCGCTAAGACAGTTTCTCCCTGCCACTATTACACAGCTATGCCCCAAGGTCAGGTATGAGGATAGAATGAAGATTCAACAACACTCCAATAAATTAGTAACCAGGTCACATAAATGAGTTATTAAGGTTTAGTGTACTTATCTTTGTGACTAGTTGAAATATGAAGTCTGCAACACTGCTTGTAATAAAACACAAAAAATGCTCTCCATGTCTAAGCACAAATAATTGTAGGTATACTTCACAGTACATAGCAAATGCAATTTACACCAACTGTCTGTTCACTTCTAAGAGTTTACTAAACAATGTTCCCTGTCGAAGTCAGCCCTGGACAGTGATTTATAACCAAGTGGGCAAGAGCTGCTCTTCTATCTTCCGAATAGGCTTCTGTTCATTGTCATCTGGTCATTGGCGGATTGTACTTGGCTGGCAATTGGCTAAGGTTAAGTCGACATCATTCTCAACACTGCCCCTGGCACTGGTGGAACTCAGCGCAAGTGGCGAGTCTCTATGGCACTGGCACCAGCTCGCATCTTTGCGCCTGTGGTGCTTTTTCCCTGGCTGTGTCTTGTTCAGACGACACAGCAACTTTATTTGCTACTATGTTTACAAAAATGGTTGTTCAAAGTACTTTCAACTTGTGAATTATTAGTTACAACATTCTCATTTAGTTTAAATGTTCTGGAATCTTGCACATTGAATGGCTGGCTGTCCTGTTTCCCATTTGATAATGTCCTATATATTTTTAATCTTGTTATCTGCATATTTATTTCTGTCAGGAGATGTGTACTTCTGGACACTAACAACTTCCCTTAAAATGCTACAGTATTTTTTGTAGTAGGTAAGTAATGCTGGATCTTGACTTACTCTGACCTTTACATAATTCCCCTCTTCCTCTTATATGATATTTTACTTGCCTTTTTTATGGATGTTCTGGATAATTTTTTAGGTAAGCATCTTTCAAATATTGACACAAATTTATTATGAAATAAATTGAATCTGACATTAGCATCTCTTTCTAAGTCCCATCCCACATCACCTCCTTTAGCTTACCCGTAAAACACTGTATCCTGTTCTTATTAAGCTCACTGCTTTACATGAACCAGCCTTTTGTATTTTGGGTGAACAAGGTAATTTCAGCTTTGTGAAATTCAAAAGACTGTAGCCAACTCTACACGAAAAGATAAATAAACTAAAAAGTTTATTGTTATTCTACTCCTGTCAAATCTTCAGAAAAGGCTTTGTTCACTGGTGAATAGCAGGAACTAGGAAGGAGGGGGTAGATTACAAGTTTCATCTGTTGTAGAAAGTGCTTGATTTTGTTAACTTCTGAAATTTATGTACGAATAAATTTTCGATTCCATGGAGCAAAAAACTGAAGACTACCCAATAAAGCAAATCATACCAACAGTGATGTTGTGCTACCAATAATGATGGACCAGACTGAATCATAGGGAAGAGGACTTTACAACTACAACCAGGGACATCATCAAAAAGGAAAGATAAGTACACACTATTTGTAGAGTTAAATTTGTTTGTGGACTTGTGTGCTTGTTAACAAAATGAATAGGGACAAAAGCAAAAGTGAATCAGAAATGAAAGCTGTAGGATCCAGTCAGGACATATCTTGAGCCAAGCGAAATTGTAGTATGTAAAGAACAGTAAAAACTGATATTTTGCATTTAATTTTGGCAAAGGAAGAGAAAATGGAGACAGATAACAATAGAAAATTGGACAAAGTACAAGATCACACAGATCAATTTAGTAATAGTTTCAGAGCTAAAAATGGGTTGTCAGAAGGGTTAAAAAGTGTGAATGAAAAGTTGATTTTTTAGAAAATATAAGTGCTAATCACAAACCAGAATGTGAGAGCAGTGAGAATTTTGATATAATATGTACCAATGATTTCTTCTCTTGGGAAGAAAACAGTGTCATTGATGAATGTGAATCAGCTGGTGACTGTATTGGGTCTAAACTAGGTTGTATTTTTGATGTAGATGTGAATGAAAACTGTGAAATAACTGAGGTTGGTAAGTCTGAGACTGGAGGCTTATTACAAATTAATGTAAGTGAGGTGACTGACTTTAATGGAGATGAGACTTGTATTGTTTGTGATGATGTTGATGAAGTAATTTTGGAGGAATATCATGATGATGATGAGGAGAAGGAGGAGGAGGATGAGTATCAGATATCTGTGGAGTTTAAGAACAATGAAGTTTCAGAGTTATTTGTAAATGACATTGACAATACGGTTAAGATAAGTGCTGTATGTGATGATGTAAGTGAGGGTAATGGAATACAAGTCTAGTCAAAACAGTTTTTCATTAATGTCATGCAGAGTGATGATCCAGACAGTAAATGTGAGGTATCTGTGAACCTGGAGAACAAAGGAGAAAAACTTTTAGAAGTTTGCGTGGGACCAGACTGATGATAACATAGACAAATGTGCATCTGTAATAAGTTAGCTGTGGTTTGTCAGAATTTGTATCCCAATTGGTGGAATGAAGTGAAAGAGGACCTAAGCGGGAATAGTAATTTTGACAGTAATTTTTTTTGTGAGCCTTCGTAACAAGTGATGTTAGTTGTGCCATGGAATCCATTCATTGTGGTCAGTCTTTATCTGACAACATGGGTAACCAAAGTAATGTAATGATATCTGCAAAGTTGATAAAACCTTGTGAAGACAGTATGAATGTAGCATTTGATGAAATTGAAAGTGATCT
This sequence comes from Schistocerca cancellata, assembly GCF_023864275.1. Taxonomy (NCBI): domain Eukaryota; kingdom Metazoa; phylum Arthropoda; class Insecta; order Orthoptera; family Acrididae; genus Schistocerca; species Schistocerca cancellata. Next base: position 611,332,505 of record NC_064630.1, on the reverse strand, counting down.
TTTGCATGAAGTATCTGACAACAGACAGGATGAATAAGATTTTGGGTGCCCTTACATTAGAATTAATATTGATCAGTGGGAAGGTAACAGTTTGATTGATACAGACAGGCTGATTTGTGTCATATCTGAACAATTTAGAGACAAGATCAAGTATAGTAAGAATTTTGTGAAAATGTCCATTGCAGGTGTAAAGATAAGAGGAGCTACTGGTAAGCAAAGTAAATTGGTAAAATCTCAGGTACTGTTAACTTTTAGTATGTTAGACACTACCTTTGAATATGGATGCATAGTGATCCCTAGTTTCGAAGAAATATACACTATATTTGCAGGTTAATACAACTATACAAATGTATTATGTAAGATGATATGATTTCTAAAGTTCTGTCTTATCTATTGACTGAGTTTAAATCTATATTTGTAGGTTCACACAATAGATTTGTGCTTTAGAATTTGATACATATATGCCATGTGAGTAAATAAGTAGATCCTTTTAAAATTTTGATATGGGACAAGCCAAAATATCCAGTAATAAATTTCTTATCTTAAAATGCTATTAGTGTTAAATATTTTTATTATTCCTGCGTACTCTGCAGAAAATAATTAAATTTCATTGTCATGGACTCTTTTGGGTGGTGATGGTGGTGTTGGTAAATTGAGTGAAGACTTGTTTTATTCATATGTACTGTAAATATTAGGCATAGTATCCTTAACTTTCATACATGAACACTTTTTAATCTATTCTTACATAACCCATCTACTTATTTTTTCAATACAGATAGGCAAAACATATGCCATGTGTCATGATTGAGGTACTGAATCGCATACTTGGTATACAAAACAGTGTTTCAGGATTCAATGTGAAAGCTAGACAGGAAGTTACCTATTCGTTGGAGTGTGTGATGAGAAATCTAGGGAGGAAACTGAAAGATGTGGGTGGATCCATTTCCACACTCCTGAATGGCTGCACCCTTGCTGTTCTAGTCGACTTGCAAGAGATATTAGGTGCTGGGTAATGTACTCAAGTATCTGTCAACTACATCAGTCTTGTGACTGAAATTTGTAAATTGTTAGCCAAGAAATTGCGGTCCATGAAGAATTGATGGAACTGTTTGTTTAGAAAGGTAGCCACTGCTATGGGCAGTGTTATTACACATAAATGTATGTTTTTTCAAGCAGAGGGTTAACTTCCCAACACATTATGTAACTTTAAATAATGCTATGGAAGGTTGATGTTCTATGACTGATTATTTGTTATGTAAAAACTTAAAAAGTTCAAGAGCACATTCTATGAACATTGTTGTAAATAATTATCAGAATCTGATAAAATTAGGCACTGTTACATTAGCAGTCATACATTTAAATGAAATTTCTTATCTCAACACTCATTATGTATGTCTTTTTATCAATTGTGAATGAATCTTCTAGGTTTCTATGTATGTAGGTTAGTTGTTATGTAGCAAATAGTGTGGCAGACATTTACGATTATGATCATAAATCAAGTACAGACTGTATAAAAAGATGTATACATTTCTGATTTCACACACTGATTTTGGTCCTCAAGCTACTCGATTTGTATCTCATTGGAACTTGAGTTGTGTACAAGCTCTTGCTTAACTCTGCTTCGGGTACCCCTGGTCATTTTGTGTGGGTGAGGGAGGGGGACTCTCAAGAAGTGTGTGATATGATTATGAACTTTATTCATTTGATGTCAGTGTGTAACCGGTGTGGTCTGGATTCATGGCATGCTCCTCACGTCGAACGCATAGGTCCTAATATTTTTTCATTATTTTCTGCTTTCATGAGTCAACATATCCTTACATACTCTTGTTTATGTGGCTGATTGATTTTGTGCTGTACTCCTACTCATGGTTGAGTATATACTTCTGGTCTGTACCTGTCGTCGTAAGTTTTTCAAGTCGCCTCATTCGTCGTACAGTTAGGCTTTGAATATTTTTCTTCTCTTTTGATGATTTTGAAGGTGTGACATTATAGATGTAAACTTGCAATTCGGAATTCTAGTAATTTTATATTGTCTCTGCACTTATTTCTAGAGTTTAGTGTTGTAATGTTGTAGTTTTGACTTTGTATCTTTTGTAATGTGACAAAATGTTCCACAGGTCTGAATGCCATGTCCTCATATGTGCACAGACCATGACTTGTATAGTACATATTTTGCTTACATTTTCTGTAACATGTTATGCATCAGGTACTTATATACATCTATATTCTATCTTATGGCATCATTTTGTAGAACATTTGGTAAACCTTATAGTAGGTCACAAAATATTATAAACACACTGTTTCCATATCATGTGAAGGGGATATTGTAAAGGCACACCCTCCTCTAGCATTACTTTTCCTCAGCAGTAACAGTCCATACTAGTAATATTTTCTGAGCTTTGGACAGGTCAGTATTATCTCAGCTGTTTTTGTGAAAAATTTCATATAACTCTACACACAATATGTTATATTTCAAGCTAAAATTTGGTAAAAAGGAATTACTTTATTTTCATTGTTACAATCAGTATGTACTAGCTCTGAATGTACAGTTAAAATTATTATTATTATTATTATTATTATTATTTTAGAAACATTTGAATTTACAAATTATTTGACACACTTAAAATTTCTATTATTAAATATAGCACTGTTTATTATGTCTATTTCTGAATTCATTTGCGAAATAATAATCAAAAGTAATAGAAATTCATTTGTCAAGAAAAACTGTAAACCCTTTGGAATAATGTTATTATCACAGAGTAAAGTAGTTGTAAGCATGCCTCTGATGTGCTCAGATTTATTTTTGTATTTTGGGCGAACAATGTAATTCCGGCTTTGTTAATGCGAAAATTCAAATGACTGTTTGATATACAAAAATGTGACAAAATAAATTAACATAAAAACAAAAATTCTGCAACAACAATCTTCGAAATTATTTAGATCAATTGAACCATGAGAACCTAAAATTTGAGAATTTCAGCTTCAAGAATCAAATCCCTAGACAAGAACAACTGGAGCCGACTCTACAAGAAAAGACAAGAAAACTAAAAAGCTCATTGTCGTCTTACTCTTGTCAAATTTTCAGAAAAGACTTTGCACACTCGTGAACAATAGCAGCAACTAGGAAAGAGGAGGTAGATTACACCCTCAGTAACAGAGACATGTCTATGTCCGGTCTCACTGGCTTACGATTTGAAATTTTATTTAGAAAAGTACAGTAATAAAAGCTAATATTTCAGATTTTAATTACCTAAACAATCTATTCCATTTGTTTATCAATCCTTTTATCTCATAACCTTTTGCTGTTTGAGTTTTTCTTGACTACTGATGTCACTTAATCATTTCTGGCCAACATGGGACAACGTAATTAGTAATTTGCATGTCGTTTTATGCATGAGATCAAAGAACTCTAAATTCACTACATTTTTGGCATCCAACGTGAGGCGATCTCATTACTCATCTACATGTCATTTTATGTCAGAGAGGAAAATTTTTCTTGATCACTACATTTTGACGCCCAATGTGTGACGTGGGACGAACTCATTACTCATTTCATGTGAGAGAGGAGAATTTTTCTCAATCATTATATTTTTGGCTCCCAATATGGGGCTTTGACTTGATTTCATTCTCATTTTTGCTATAGTGAAAACTTCTAAATTTTCAGACACTACTCAGGAAGTATGGAAGTGAAACATGGACGGTAAATAGTTTGGACAAGAAGAGAATAGAAGCTTTCGAAATGTGGTGCTACAGAAGAATGCTGAAGATTAGATGGGTAGATCACATAACTAATGAGGAAGTATTGAATAGAATTGGGGAGAAGAGGAGCTTGTGGCACAACTTGACAAGAAGGGACCGGTTAGTGGGACATGTTCTGAGGCATCAAGGGATCACAAATTTAGCATTGGAGGGCAGCGTGGAGGGTAAAAATCGCAGAGGGAGACCAAGAGATGAATACACTAAGCAGATTCAGAAGGATGTAGGTTGCAGTAGGTACTGGGAGATGAAGAAGCTTGCACAGGATAGAGTAGCATGGAGAGCTGCATCAAACCAGTCTCAGGACTGAAGACCACCACAACAACAACTCAGGAAGAATTCACATCCAATATGTTTACCAGAATACACTAACCTCTCCGTGTGTGATATCCGGCACACAGATGGAGTGTTTGTGTGTGCTGCATGAGTTCCAAGTGTGTAGTATTAACACTCTCTGTACCAGGCCTATTTTATGTACGCGTCCCTAGAAACCAAGCAATTTTGCCAATATTTAAAAAAGTACTGCATCAAATCAACTATTTGGATTGTGGCAAATTTGGTACCATTTTGAAGCTGCACTTTTCTACTTTAATTCTGTGCAAAATAAACTACTTTGGAATGCACAGCTTTAAGGTACAGTTATAGAAATCACATAGGTGTTTTTAAGAATTTAGAAAAGTCATAAGGATAAGAGAATGCAATTGTTATTTATTTTTAACTAATATTATGGCACTACATAACATCTCTCTGTCAGTCTACAACAATTGCATACAAATTTCACACAAAATCATATTGTTTTTCAGTGTGGAAAATTTTGAAGCAAGGTTCCAGGCAAAGTGAAACACCACACTGTTTACATTCACACAGTGTCTCTTTGCCAGAAGCTTTGCCGTTCCTCTTTCTTGCTCCTGGCACTGCACACGCGGCACACACGAGCAGCATATTTCTTTGTAGTTGGAGGTATGTGCTGCAAAAAATGTCTCTTTGTTAGCCGACCTACAGTTTCTCCATTCCTTTGTATGACTTCCAAGTGTATCATCTTCTACAAGCTGAGCTACAAGCATGGTTATGAAGTTTTTATTGTGAGTTTCTTGTTGTGCACTGCATTGTATAGCCAAAAAGCATTTGATGCTCCCATCAGCAGCAGATGGAAATATAGCTTTTGCCACCATTTCACAGTTCTGTGCTGGAATGGATTGTAATGCAGGTGCTGGTCTCCAATATTCACTCCAATTTTATTCAAACTGTAATCCAGTACCTGAAGTGGTTTCATTACTACAGACCCATTTTCTTTAGTATGCGTACCAAATGTGGCCTGATGCCTTGTAGACAACGCATACACATCCCTCTTATCCTTCCACTTCATTGCTAATACATTATCTTTACACCCTTTCTCAGCTTATTAGATACTAAATCTTTAGGTAATCCTTTCCTACATTTGTTCACAGTACCAACAGCTCCAGTACCTTAGTCAGCCAGTCGTTGAAAAAGCTCTGGACTGGAATAAAATCAGTCTAAATACCAGCATCAACTTCATAGTTTACAACATAGACTGGGTTCAGCAACAGCATAAACCTTTAGTCCATGCTTATGAGGCTTATTTTGCTTGTAAACACAGAAGCTCACACGACCTTGAAATGAACACATTCCTTCATCAATTGCCAGTTTTTCTGAGGGACGATATACCTGGATTCACTGCTCCTTCAAATTCTTATAATAAGGTAAAACTTTATAAAGTGGGTGAAATCCATCTTTACCTGGTTTTTTTTCTGTTTAGAATTGTCAACAAAATGCAAGCATGGCAGTATCTGAGTAAAACACATACGACTCATAACTTGGAGACAGAAGTTCCAACTAAGAACAGGATTAGTGCTCCAGTGGTCCTGAATTTTTGGCTTTCTTGAAATACACATGTGGAAAAGCATACCCAAGAAACGCCTCATCTCACTTGTAGTCACTGGCTTCCAGGAACTCAAAACTGAATTAGGCTTCATGTTATTTCCTCTTCTATTCTTCTGGATTGTCTGTGATGCATACAAATTTGTCTGTATCTTGAGTTCTTGTACGTCACTGTCAGTAAGGTACACTTTACTGCAATCCAGTACAGAACTTGAGTCATCAATATTCACTAGAATCTGATTGGGTGTAGTGTTGAAAGGCAGACGTTGGTAGGTGTCAAATTCAGTCCAGTCAACATCTTTTGGATGTGGCACAGCCGCTGGATTTGAAGTAACACCTTCGACACCATTATCGTCTGCATCTGAAGACAAGATGTCGTCGATCTTACTCTCTAAAAGGAATATAACCTATATGTAACTAAATATATCTCTCTCAGAAGAATGTTCAGCAGAAATGTGTGTACTGCACAATTACGAGCAGTGATATGCCATTGAAAATTCGGGAATATGTACCTTCAAACACACCACTGTATTCAGAATTGTCAGAATCACTCTCTGCATTATCCAGAGTGCTGCTATCATTAATCAAATCTGCGATATCTGCATCTGATAAACCCCACTGAGACACGATTACAAACATGAAACAACACAACGACGTGAGGAAGACTGAGAATGCAAAGATAAGTTTTAACATGAATTATGGTGCTGAAAACAACACTGCTGTACCATCTATGGAGGCATTTTGTTACTAAACATCTTTAAAACATATAATGCTGACCTAACCCGTAGAAATAATGTTGTAGTGTTTTGTATTAAATTACATGTAGTGGCCCGTACATTTTACAGGTCTGGTGATTTTTGCTGTAAATTTTACGGGTTTGGCGCTAAGAGTGTTAAGTAGACATAATGGCACCTAGTCTATTTAGTTTCAGATTCTGCAACCTCCCCAGTATTTTGTGAAGTAGTTTGAGAATGTGTAGTTTGTTTTTGTGAACATTCTGTTTATCACGTTCCATTGCTCTGTTTCCTGCTACTAGCATTGCCACTAGTGTTGTTTTGTCAGTGTCAATTTTTTCAGTGGACTAGTTTTGGTTTGCAGTTATGTTTTTCTATGCAACTGATATATATGATAGTGATAAATATGGAAATGTGAGTGAGTAAACACCAGACACTTCTGTGGGGAGTACACAAAACCACTGTGCACTAGGAACAGGAAGACCATGTGAGACAGATTTGAGGAAACACAAGGCATGTCCGTGGGGGTATGCAAAGTCAGAGTCCACTGGGTTGAATTCTCATGATATTAGAAAACCAAACATCTCAGTTAACCAGCTGAGGAAGGAGAAGAAAACATCATTTAAAAGACTAGAAGCAAAGCTAAGATTTTGCAATCAGAAGATTTATGGGCAGATCACTGAAGATACGAACGAAGGTTGCCAACAGCCTTGACATGCTGAGACAAATGTGTGAAACAAAGGTTGACAACTTTGAAACGCAGATAAAAACAAGGATGAGTGACATCTCTGCACCCACAGATACAGAAAGTAAATCATCCAAGGAAACACAAACAAGAGTGTCAGCTCTCCAAGTATGAAGTGGCTGCAATATGCCAAGTTAATGTCCTTGTAACACAGGTCACTCCAGCAAATTTACAGACCGCATTCCCAATGCATAGGGTGGACATATCATTGCCTAAGTTTGGTCAAACAAGCTGAACCCACTCAAAGGCACACCTAAATAATTTAGATCCATATCTGCATGCAAAAGGAGTGCCAGAATGTAATGCTTTACTTTTTGCATGGCAGACGCTTGACCACGAGAACGCTGCCTGGTTTGATGTAGCACTATGCGAGAACAGTAATCATAAGGATCCCTGCAGCAAATTTCTGGCAACATATTGGAATGTGGCTAAACAAGTAAGTGCAAAGATGAGCATATACTTGGGTAGTATGCACCATAGTCACAACAATCCATGGCAACATACACTGCTCACTTTGTATTTCTGCAGGTTACTTGGACAACAAAATGACAGATGAGGTATGGCATAGTGTGATGTGCTGGAATTTTCTTGCTCATTTACAATGAGCACTCATCGGGGATTTGTTGAGAGAACAGGTCCATGATATTTTAAGGTCTTTGGATGACACTGAACGGCAGGAAAACCAAAGAATGGCACACACTAACACAATATGGGGGGGGGGGGGGGGGGGAAGGGGGTGCCACAAGGGTTTGTACGGTGGAATGACTGGCAGAACTGACAATAACAGATGAAGGAGAGAAGAAAGGAATAGACGAGAGCAAGATAGATGCTGTGGTCTATACCAGGGAGAGCAAGGCAGGAACAAAGTGCCAGGCCACATACACCACGTGAATTACGTGCAAGTGTTGTATAGTGATAGGCAGTGAGGGAGTAATGGAAGTTCTCCTCAGGCAGAGGTGCATGAGAGGGAATAACAGAAGTTCACCAAAACTGGCCCCACCTCAGTCAGAGGTACTTGAGATCGTACACATGGCTGACCAAAGACAATGAGATATCAAAGGGGCTGCTCAGAAGACGAAAGGTGTCACATATGCAATGTGCGGTACTGGAAACCCAAGACGACAGTAGTGTGAGACCTGAAGGCACCTACAAAGGCAGACAATCAATGATCCTTCATCAAGTAGCCTTGTAAGAAATTAAGAAAAGAGCAAGTCTGGATTCTGTGTCGAATGTGACAGCACTTTTGACATCTTTCTACACAAAACTGGTGGAAAGTGGTTATAAATTAGCTGAGGTACCTGTAAAAGGAATCTCACTAATTCCCACTTTTGGGGCTAACAGGAAGAAAGTAAAAAACCAGTTCTTGGCATCACTAAGCAACAAGAAAAGTGGCTTTCAGGTGAATGCAACTGTCATTTGTGGGTTGTCGCTCGATTTTATAATTGGTAACAGCATACTTTCAGTTAGAGCAGTGACCATGGACTGGACCATTAAAACCACGGTCAAATTGTTCAAGGAATCAGTCAGATGGAGTTCAGAGAGCACTACTGGCACAAATAATTTAAAACATGTAAGGAGGACAAGGAAATTTTCATGGATGGGTGATGGGAGCAAAAAGATGATTTATTAGAGAACAGGGGTTTCAGATCTGCAATTGTGATGATAATTCCATGCACACAGATGATGAAAGAGAATCTGATGTACATGATGCAATTGGTCATAGGCTAGAGACCCTTCCACATGTACTTCTAGGATTTAGAGAGCCAGAGGCCATTAATGAGTACACTGCTGTGACACCCCATGCCACCCATGCGAGTACAGAGGAAACACTTTAAAAGGAACATAATAATACGCAGAGAAAGACCACAGTCAAATGCCATGACAATAAGTGTGTCGAGATAATGACAAAGGTCAAAGGTGAAGCCACAACAGCAACTGAGAAGCTCATGTGGAGCAGAGAATGTGGAAGAGATGCACTGTGACGTGTGCTAGAAAAGTATAGTATACGTCCTCTTGCCAATAGTTAAACATAGTGCAGTTCCATTCATGGTCAAAAAATTTGCAAAAGTCAGACATTTTTCAGAGGACCGCAAGTCACTAAAGGGGTGAGAAAAACTGATCTCACTCAGAAGCAGGAGACACTGTAGACAATACCAAATGCCTACACAATTTGTGACAACAAATGCAAGGATCGGATATTTAATGCCTGCAGCCTGAGGGCATATGTGACTCAACAGAGTAGTGTACAGCAGTAGATAACAGTCAACAATACTTAGTATTTTGTGAATGTACTTTCTGCTGTGGTAATTAGTATGTTTTTACTGTACTTGGTCATTGTTGTGTGTGCTTGGATTGTGCAATACTTAGTGTTAATGTTGAGAGGTGGTACGACGGTCCCATGTGCGCAAGCATGGGTTCTCTGTGCCATCGCAACATACAGTGCAAGGCTGAGAGGAGCCACCAAGTTTTTGATAACAAGATACTTCCCATTTCAAGGGATTATCATGCAGCTCGTGCAAGCACATTGCCATTTCCATCTACATTATTTTTTGTTTGTTTGTTGTGTATACTTAACTGTAATACAATATGATGTGTTCATGTTTTATAGTATTAATGTATGAGGTGTTCAATGGAATGATGTTAGCGTAAATGGTGAAAACCACACTGAACCAATATTGTGAGTGGTGAAGATCTTTTCCCTTTGAAAAATAGTGGATGAACATGGCTTGAAGCATGTTAGGATTATTTTGCATGTTAGAATTTAAGGGTAGGTTAAAATCATTAGAGTGTACAAAGTTGGGTAAATGACTAAGATTATTTTGCACGTTAAAAGTTAAGGATAGGCTAGATCGCTCAAGTATACAAAGTTAGGTACGCACCAGACTATTTTTTTGTTGTTGCCATTTGAGTCCACTCACGTGGCTCACACAGCTTACACTACGCAACCTGGTAAAAAGTGGGGAGGTCTCAACTATCAATGATGCATACATTATACATAATGATTGTAGGTTATTGGTAGACGAGAAAATACCAAACTTATTTTTCAATGTGTTATAAGGTAAGAATTAGTGAATGAAGTGTCAGTGGAACTATTAGGGAGTGAAGATTTTTGTTTTGCTTTTTGAGGTATGTGTACAACAGACCATGAACATGGATGGGTCACTCTGCCATGACTCTAAAGCTTCTGTATCAAAAGCTTAAGACTCATGACAACAAGGAACTGGGTGATGCCTCCACTGGTGGGTCACACACCAGACTCAAAGCACCTGTGGTCCAAGGCAAGGGAGAAAGTTGGTGCCCATTCGGAAGCCAGGAAAGATGCGAATGTCGAGGCTTTCTACAGACATGCAGGGGGTAGCCTGCTGGATGCCTTAGCCTCACTTACGAATGGTCACCTGGTGAAGAGCCTGTTGGAAAATGAGAAGTGAGCCAAAAACTGATGGACCCCTTGCAGGCAGTGGGACAGAGCAGACACACAAAAGCATAAAGAAACACGCATGGAAACACACAAATCTTCTTGCTGGCAGCAGCCTTTTTTTTACTTGCCTTAAAAAATGAGAACATGTCAGAACTCAAGTACCCCAACAGATGCAGATGCTGATGGAGCGCACACACAAAGCACCAAGAATTCTCACAGAGAGCATGTGAAACTAAAAAACTGCGAAAGAAGTCAGCCTGCTTAAAAAAAAAAAAAAAAAATTGTCTTCTGGACAGTAAGGAGCCGCTTACAAATCATGAACACCAGCAGATTCTTAGAGCACTTAAAAATGGAACAGGCCAGGTCTCATGCAGAGAGAGTTGTCACAAGGCAATGTTATGTGGTTGATTTTACAGCACCTCAGGAATGTAGAAAAACATGTGACTACTGTGCTACCAAGCTGGTAACAGCCTTGACACTGTAACTGTGAGAAATATGTCGACTGCTGGGTCACATACCAGACCACAGAAGATAGAACATTTTCACCATGCACTGGGAGCATGGTCATGAAACAGTGATTGGTCACTGGGTGGCATTGTGAATTTTGTCCACCAATGACAATGCCAAGAGGAGGGAAAACTTGACAAGTCATTGAGCTGAGAGACCGAGGAGAGGAAAGAAGGGAGTCTTTGAGACAGTGTGGAAGAAAGAGGACATTGAGGCTCCTCAATCCATTACCTACATCTGTCTCTCAACACCACGATATTGCAGCAGCTTTGGCCATGCAACCCACAGTGATGAGTCAGTCCAGAGACCGGTCTAGGGTTTGCCATAAAACTGCAGGTCACAAATGAGAGCTGCTGATTTGCCGCCACCACTATGAGGCGACACGCCATACTGTCTCAGTGTCTGCTGCCAACACCTCCAAATGTTGAATGGCCATGAAGAATGGCGAGATGATTCATTTCTGCCCTCCCTTCCTTAAAAACGGTGTTGTGTCAACATCCACTCGAACTGTCCCAAGATGTGTAATTTTATGTACAACAAGTACAGTAATAAAAGCTAATATTTCATATTTTGATCATCTAAACAATCTGTTCCATTTGCTTATCAGTCCCTTAATCTCCATAATCTTCTGCTGTTTGAGTTTCCTTGGTTATTCATTTAACATAATCATTGCTACACAGCATGGGGCAATGAATTAGTAATTTGTGTATCATTTTATGCAAGATATCAAAGAATTTTCAGTTCACTATAGTGTCTTCTTTAAGTGAGTAGCAATCGACCTTTTCCTTTATATCGCTGATACTCATCAAATTCAAATGTATGGAGCATACATTCTAATGTGAATTACAGCTATCCTGATAACACCACATTTAGTGGCTTCACCAACTTGCAACCAAACTGTGACCTTTCAACCTATCCTATACCTCAGGTCGTGCTATAGATCAGCCTGTCACCACAACCTACAAGCCATAAAAGTAATACAGAGACAACACAAATACTGTCCGTATTCTGTTCTCTGTGTAATATTGTTACAAGAATGTAACATAGCTACTGAATCATTTAAAAATGAAAACAACACCTTACAGAAGAAAGGAAATACCAATTACAGAATCTTGATGTAATAGTTGCATTATCAAAAATATTGTTGAAAGAAACAAGTTAACATTTACCAACATCTTGGAGATTAATTTCAATTTGGAAAAGGAAAACTACAAGAAAAGCTGCAATAATACTAAGGATTGCTTTAGGAACATTTCACGCTCATGAGTGACATACAGACAGGTTTGCAATAATTATTTAGAATAATAAATCATATATATTTTCTTTTGACACCCAGAATTTATTAACACTCAACAGTTCCTCCTACTACAGACATCACAAGCACAAATGTGTAATGGGTACAGAGATAATTAAATTATACCTCTTCATTACAAGACTTACAAAAATTAGCACAATTTTGCATTTTCAGCAAGGAACGATTAAAACAAACACTCCTTTTTTCTCATAACTGTCAACTACTTTTGAAAATACAACAAAATATCTAATACCTGGTTTACGAAGAATGTTCACTACCTTTTCGAAACTAATGTAAGAAATATTATTTTCATCCAAATTTAATTGTTGTTACGTCTTACTGACTACACTGTTGTAACTACCAATTTTGTGTGTGCGTCGTTTCATAGTTCGTGCGTGAAGTTTGTACTTGATTCAGCCATTAGATGCCACCTGGCCTGCTAAAACAGCAGCAGTTGCGTTTGCAGCCTGTCAGCTGTGCCCCCTGTTGGAACTAATGAATATACAGGCCAGAGTGCTAGGCTCGACTGGCCACTTGTGTATTGTTAATTATATTGTACCTTGTCTTCCATGTGTGTGTGTATCATTTGAGCAAAAAATTAGTGTTCTTGTGTTACAACACCCACATTTTAAGGTACATCATATTAATTTCAGCATCTTCTTTGACATTCCCTTAACATACACATAAGCTACATAGTGATATATGTTTTAATTTTTCCTGCACTCTCCTTTGCTTTTACAGTAGCAGGAGGTGGACTGATAAATGAGAGTTGAAAACCACTATGAGTGTAATTCTATTTCAGCTTTTTTTGTGGATTTAACTTGACTCTAAAACCATAACTTTTTCTAATTTTGAATGACAAATGTGGTCACTCAAATGACTGGGAACTGCTGAACTTCAAAATGAAATCTTCTTTGGAGACCTTTAATTGCTTTCTGAAAGATTTCACGTAACTCTGAGACTACATTCGTTGGTACAAATAGGACTGTTACACCTTGAATATATTTCCTTGCACAATGGAGTTAAGTATTTTACATGATCTGCAAAGGTAAAATTAAGTGTGCAAGTTGGATGAATTTTAAGTCAATTTGCACATTATGAGCATTTGAGCTGCTTCCAGACATTTGGCAACTAGTTATGTTTTATCAGTACAGTTTGGTGAACATTCATATTTTTACAAATAGCAAGTGCTCAAAAAATCTTAGTAAGTTGCTATTTTAGTCTCACAAGCGTGACATACTTTGTACTGCTTCAAACTGATGTGTTAGGAATAACAAAGAAAAATGATAATGAGAGACTTTAATGCCTTTGTGAGCAGCCATCACAATTATAAAAGAACTGGCAAATTTGGACTGGAAAACATTAATATATTTCTGAAAATATTATGAAACAGTACTTAAAAAAAAAAAAAAAATGTAGCTCAAAGTTCCTATCAGAAGAGCGTGTATGTTGATAACACCAGGACTGGTAGATACCAAATGAAGGGTCAAGGAAAAGAATGAGCTATGTCCAGTTTTATAAATTTCACAAGAAATTAATATTTCTATTCAAATATTTTCTTTGTCTTACAAGTCTGTAAAATTCATAATCATTTTGCAAAATTACAAATCTCATCTTACAACAATATTATTGCGTATTTATTCAAACTTTTAATGCTACATGTTAAGGAGCTGAATAATAGTAACTTCAATGAAAGAAGAGGTTAAGTTTATGAATTCAAAGTAGCATAAACATTACTTGAAATAAGAATCAACTATATTTTAAAAACAGCACAAGACTGAATATTCTGTGAACTTCAATAAATACGAAGACTGTCATAATATTCTTGACCTTCTGATACTTCTTTTTCCAAAACCTGAAAATCCTGGTATTTCTACATCTACATCTATACTACGCTAAACACTGTAACAGGCATGGTCTAATAACTGTACCAGTTATTAGGATTTTTTCCCTGTACCACTGACATAAGGAATGTGGGAAGAATGATTGTCTAAATGTCTGGGCATGCTGTACTCCGTGCATGCTGTAATTGATATACAGGGTGTCCGAAAAGTCTTTCCCTGATTACATAAATTGATAACTCAGGCTAGAAGTAAGATACAAATATGAAACTGGTGTCTAATTGTTTACAAACTATCAAAGTTTTTTTCACACATCAGTAAACTTCCACATGAGCACCCTTGGTAGCATGTAGCACATCTAGGCGACATTCAATTTCCATCCACACATTAGCCAACATCACTGGAGGGTTCGATTCAACGACTGTGGTTATCCATTGCCGCAGGGTTTCAAGATCTGGTACACGTGTTCGGTAGACCTCGTCCTTGACATAACCCCATAAAAAAAGAAGGAGGCCAAACTGTTGGCCCATCACGAACAATCCATCGCCCAGGAAAGGTCATATCGGGATAGGCACAGACGTCCAAACCCCAATGAGGCGGTGCACTGTCTGGCTGAAACAAGTCATCAGGGTGATACTGAAGCAGCTAGCACACACCAAACATTCATCTTCGGACTGCCTCTGGTGCACTCCATGACCTCGCCAGGGGGTTGTGAACCAAATGTGCACATTATGGCGATTCACTACTCCACTGACAAAAATGGATGCTTCGTCGGAAAAGGCAATTTGTCTGAGATAAACATCATCGTCCTCAATATGTGATAGCATTTCGACCACAAAGTCATATCGACAAGTACTATCATTGGGCTACAAGGCCTGAACGATTTGCACTTTGTATGCATGAAACAATAAACGTTTGTGTAAAATGTCATGGAGAGAGCTTTTTGGCATCTGTACGTGAGGCCCTGCACACTGATTTCTTCGAACTTCATAGAAAAGACTGCCTTACAGCTTCCACCCTGTCTGGTCAGCAACCGATCCTGTGTTCTTGAAATTCTCATACCAGGCTTCAATGCTCTTGACATCAGGTGGATTCCTTCCAAATGTTGTCTGGAAGTGTCTCTGCACTGTGGTTGGTGATTGTGTCTCATGGTACCACAGGACACACTGTGCCTTCTCCTGATTGGTTAACATGGCTTCTTGGGCAGTGCACCTCATCCACTACTTACATACTGCGAACCTAAAACAGAAAAAAAACTTTGATAGTTGTAAACAATTCCACACAAGTTTCATATTTGTATCTTACTTCTAGCCTGTAATCAGGGAAAGACTTTTCGGACACCCTGTAATCTTGTCCTCAAGATCCCTATGGGCGAAACACATAGACGGTCCTACTATATTTCTAGAGTCATCATTTAAAGCCAGTTCTAAAAAATTCATAAGTAGGCTTTCTCATGATTGTTCACACCAATTTTCGACAGTGTGCCAGTTCAGTTTCTCAGCATTTCTGTGACACTCTCCCTTGTATTGAAAAACCTGTAACCATTCATGTTGCCCTTCTCTGTATATGATCAATATATTCTGTTAGTCCTACCTGGTTTGGTCTACACAAACTTTAGCAGCTTTCTAGAATGAGTCGCACTAATGATCTGTAAGCAACATCCTTTGTAGACTGATTGCATTCCACAGTATTCTACCAATAAATAGAACTATTTAAAAAACAGTCATAGGTTGCAGAATGTAATTCATTAACTTAAGAATGACACTTTTCACCCAGATAAGGTATCATCAGTTTATCTGAAAATATAAGGGAATGACAATGTTACAATAAATCTGGCATGGTCCTATTCTGGACTACTGTATAAAAGCAAGTAAGCTTTAAAAACTGACCAAATAAAATTATACACAGAAATGTAATGTAACTCACATTAAAAGATCAGAAACTGTTTGAAAAAAAGAATCTGTCAATAAGGTGTGATGCCACATGAAACATACTAAAAGGCAATCTATATAGAAAAATTTTAAATTAATGAAATAAAATCACCAGGATTGGGCAG
This sequence comes from Schistocerca cancellata, assembly GCF_023864275.1. Taxonomy (NCBI): domain Eukaryota; kingdom Metazoa; phylum Arthropoda; class Insecta; order Orthoptera; family Acrididae; genus Schistocerca; species Schistocerca cancellata. The sequence goes on along the minus strand of NC_064630.1, from coordinate 611,316,255 downwards.
CACAGGGAGTAAATGCGACATACTCCATGACTTTGCTATGTCAGTCATTATTGAGAACAGTTGAATGTTGTTAAAGAAAAGAAAAGACACTTACTTATTCACTTACGTTCGTGAGGTCCGGATGGTGGAATTGCTAGAGCTTTCTAGATTTTATTCTTTATAAAGTATGTAAGACTATCTGTCGGACTGGTAATTGTTGGGCTTACAAAAAATGAACCATTTATATGGTGTCTTGTTTGTGGAAGTGAAAATATAGTGAGATTGGTTTAAAAGTATCCTGAGTGTACGGAGTTATTTGGAGAGTATAAAAAATTCCTCAAAAACAGCATCTTATCTTCGGAGAAGAAGTTGGGTGGACAATCACTGCCGGCTATCCTGAAAAGAAGATCGGCAAAACAACTCCACACAAGCTCAATAATAAAGTAGGAGTGTAAGTCTGGCACACTAGCACCACACTGCTCCCTCTAGTCGCCGGAAACCGGCAGAACTGTTAACACTCAATACACTACAATGGTCCCAGAGGCCCAGCCATATTCGCATAGAGAATTCATATGAGTGATAGGAGCTCATGCAAAATATTGGGCTAGTGGTAAGGCCAGTTACCACACCGAGCTGCTGTCGGGTTTACAGTGTGATAACGGCATAAAATTCAAATAGTAATGGATAAATTAAGAAAGAAATAAAACATAATACAGCATATGGGAATATACACACTGCAGGACATGCCAGGTCAAAAGCTATGCACAGAGACATAGAAAAAAAAGCGGTGTAAGAGGATGATGAAATAGAATACATAGAGCAATAAAATAAAGATTAGACAAAACTATGGCAAGAGCTAGGCCTACTTTAGATCAAATAATACAGCATATCACCAAAATTCACTTAGTGCTGAATCTATAACAAAGGAACTGGAAATCTTAAAATATATCGTTTCAGTAATGGCTACAGTCCTTCCATCACTGACAAATTATACACGCAAAAAACAGCACCACATGACTGAGAAACCACCCTCAGTCCTGCACCTCAAAACTACAGGTTTCCTAAGCTTTCATTTTTAAGTAATGTGTCCTGTGCCAAGGCTAAACTCTTTCATGGTCAAAATGTAAGAATAGTGCAGATCACCTTAAATAAAATTTAATATCAATATATTCACAAAAAGATAAATATGCTGTCTCTGGTGTATATGTGCTCTAGTGCTGTGAATGTCAAGCAGATCAATTGGCCAGACGGGAAAGGCTTTTAAAATTAGGTCTCAGGAGAATTTACTCACTAAGAAGGGACAGGTTAAGCATAATTCTGCTTTCACTGAGTATCTTAAATTCAGTGGCCACCAGCCACCAACACTCGTGAACTTGGGGGTTTACACGATGCTCCCAAAAGTAAGAGCCTCAATCTGCTTGAAGAGATGGAAATAATTACACATTCACACATTAAGAAGGATACGTTACTCAACGATCATGTATAAAGCAAGAATTAGGTTTTCTATGACTGCATGTTTCCCATTTTTAAACTATTTGTTAGTTTTAGCTTTTTATTATCAGGGCCTTGATCGCTTGTCATGTGTTTGCAGTTGTATTTTATCTTTTTGGTATAGTTACTTTTTAGCCACAGATTTGTCTAATCTTTATTTTATTGCTCTATGTTTTCTATTTCATCATTCTCTCACACCATTTTTGGGCACAAGCTTTTACTATGTCTCTGCGCTTAGCTTTCGGACTGCCATGTCCTGCAGTGTTTATATTCCCATTTGTTATATTATATTTTATTTATTTCTTAATTTATCCATTACTATTTGAATTTTATGCTGTCATCACATTTAAACCCGATGGCAGTGCTGTATGGTGACTGGCATTACTATTAGCCCAATATTTTGCATGAGTTCCTATCAAGCATACGTATACTCTATGTGAATATGGCCGGGCCTTTGCTTTTATAGCAGTCCAGAAAAGGACCACGCTGGATTTATTGTAATATCATTGTCCCTTTACATTTTCAGATAACCTGGGGATGCCCTATCTGGGCAAAACGTATTGTTCTTAAATTAATAAATAACATTCTACCATCTACAACTGTTTTTTAAGTATTAGCAATAGAAGGTTGCTGTACCACCACAACAAGATGTAATGGAATAATTTTTACAATAAAGTGAAGTTAACCATCTGCTTTACCAATTACTGACACTATGTGTTCATTCCAATTCATATACAAACAAAATGTTATACCCACACATTTGTATGAGTTGACTAATTTCTCAAAAGAGATGGGTAGTAGCTCTGAAAATGTAAAATAGAACATTTTAGAATTTGAAACTATATTGTAGTAAAAAGTAGATGTTATTCAGATATTATAATGCAACCTTCCTGGTATAAGAAAACTCTGGTAAATCAAACTCTTCATCCATTGGATTCTTCAGCTGGATGAGCCGATTCCAAAGCAGCAACCTCCCTTGCTGCATTATAAGTCACCCTGAATCTGACAAGCCTTGTGTGAGCTTTGTCTATGAGGAGTTTCTCACTGTGTGTGTAGGTAAGGGACACTTCTGCTTGGAGAAGGGCTTCAGGAATGCTGTCTATTGCAAAAAGGTTCAGACATAGCTTCAACAACATTAAATGGTGGAGGCGTTGACCAATTTGGTATGAACACATCTGTCCAATATTTGCAGACTTCTGTGCGGGCCTTCTGGTTTATAAGCCCAATGTTTTTATCACATTCCAAATAATGTCCTCTTATTGGAAATGTAACTTTTAAGTGTCAAATATTCTCTGTTCTGTAACCAAACAGTGCAAAAAATCAAGTAAAGTGTGGTTCCTATTTTGGCCAGAACATGAATCACAAAGTATATCCAGATTTTTCATGGCCATGCCAAGGTAATTGTAACAAAATGTATGTCATCATTACCTTTTTTGGCGACAAATTAAGGTTAAACATGAAAAATATACTCTCCCTATTTAATAAACAGAGGATCTTGAAATACTGTGTTATTCATAATGTTAGGCAGAGACAAATTATTGCCAAAATCCATCCACATTGCTTCCTTTTACATGCTCTTTCAGCATTCCTCCTTAGCTTTTTTCTTCCTCTCATAAAACAAGTTGGCATGTAATTTGTGAAAATCTTTTATAAACCTTTCAAATCCTGTAACTGACGCTGAATGCTTCTTACTTCTGCTATTTCAGTGCACTTTTGTTTTGCATTTACAGGCAAATGTGTCCCACTGCAGACTGTTGAAGGTTTGAGTATAAGAATTAGGCTCCCAGATATGCGAGTGGCTTGAATACTTCTTAAGTAGTATAACCCAGTATGTTGTCCTCAGTGGGGAATGTTCCTCAGAAAAAGGGTCTCATCAGTAGTGTCCAGGGAAGTGTTGTAACACTGCTCTTATTCTCTATATCCATACGTGATTTGACAGATAGGATGAGCAGCAATATGGCTATTTGCTAATGACATTGTGGTGTATAGGAAGCTGTCATCACTGAGTGACTAGGATGGACAGACAGAATTTCTAGTAGGTGCAATGAAGTTACAGCCTGCTCTAAATGTAAAAAAATTAAGTTAATGTGATTGAGTAGAAAAAACAATCCCATAAAGTTCAAATAATGCATTAGTTGTGTGCTGCTTGACCCATCATATCAATTAAACATTTAGGCGCAACGTTGCAAACCAATACGAAATGGAATGGGCACACCAGATTGGCAGTAGGAAAGGTGAATGGTTGACTTAGTTTTATAAGGAGAATTTTGGGAAAGTGTAGCTCATCTATGAAGGAGATGGAATATGGAACATTAATGTGCCCCTTTGTTGAGTACTGATCAAGTGCTCAGGAGTCCCCACCAAGCCAGGGTAAAGGAAGACAACAAAGCAATTGAGAGGCATGCTGGTAGCCTTTTTACCAGCAGGTTCGATCAGCATGCAATTATTATGGAGATGCTTAGTGAACTCAAATGGTAATCCTTGAAGGGAAGACGAAGTTCTACCTTGCACCATACATTGGCTTGTGGAGTATGTATGAAGATACTGACTTCACTCTGGCTGTAGATTCGTCACAGATACATGTGGATATCCAACAGAAATAATGAAACACACATTAAATTACGTCTCTAACGTTTCATAAGCTGCCTTAATTGTTTGGTAGACCTTTTTTGAATAAACTGAACATTTTACTCATACCTAGTTCCCCAGGGAGTTATATTTTAGTTGTATCTTTCAACCCATAACAACCATTTCTACACAGAAAGGAGACAATATGCTGCTTAATGGCATTAACTGTTTCATTACTTAATTTCCAGGGCTTGTGACCATGTTTCCGTCTCTTGTAAACAGCGGCATCCCCAGCAGTTCGAAGACTAGACAATAAATACTGACTCTTACTTTTCCATACACAGTGCACTGCCATAAATGCTTTACGACAAACTACAACTTCTTTCATTCCATCCCCTACTTGTCCTCAAACTATGTACTTGTAGGATACACTGCTACTCTTACTTCATATTCATATTTTCTAGGCCTTCTATGCTGTATTGAAAGTACAGAAATGAGACCACATGAAGAAACAATCTGCAGTTCTACACTGAATTCTTTTGAAATAGTTTGTCTTGTATTTTCAGGAGCATTATTAACACATTGTAATTTTCTCCCATCTCATTAGATGTTAATCTTTTTGTTTACCTGTGATCAGTGGTCATGCTTTTCTTCTTTCTTCATTAGCTGATGACCTCCTTCCATACTTTCACTATAGGCATCATTCAATGCTCATCTTCCATATCAGTATTTAAAAAATTGCAGAAACTTTAGTGCATTATATAAAGACCTGCACAGAGATGTTTAACAACAATGCATAAAATTATAACAAAGTTTGACAAAAACTGTTTGCCAGAGCTGCAACATATATCATTATTTACTTTATCAAGACCAGTACTTAATGGTCTAAGCCTTTCTTGCTATTTCATAGGAAAGAGCTCTTTCTTTCCCTGTACAGCTTCTACTCAAAAATGAGCTCCCCCCCCCTCCCCCCTTCCACCCCACTATAGCAGGAAATATTTAGTCTGTTCCATACTTTCATCTACTTGTGAACATTCAATAAATCAAAGAAAAAATGACTGCTTTTTCTTTTCCTGGACCCTTCAAAAACATTATGTCATAATCAAACAAATACGTAATAACAAAATAAAATCTAGAGGTTAGTTCATACCCTGATTTTAGCATTGATAGTGATCACATGATACTTACAGCAAGTGTAATATCAGATTTAAAAAGCAACAATGTACAACGGGGGTTAAGTGATATATTAATGGACTATACACTGAAGATACAGCTGAGAAAATCAGAGGGGAGACAGACTAAGTAACTCAAGAAACTGTAAGTGGGGAGGAAATAAAATGATGTATTACTGAAGGAGCACAGAACACACTATATAAGAAGAAACTGAAACCAAGGGAACAACGGATGACACAAAATACATAGAATATCACAAAAGAACCCCCCCCCCCCCCCACACACACACACACACAAATATACTAAAAAATTAGATCACTACTGTTTATATTATATATAGCAATTTTTGTTCAGTTATACATATATTTGGTCAAAAGCCAATATTGTCAACACTGCACAAAATGCTGGTGCTGCAATCTGCAAGTTGATTTGGAACTACACATGTGATGAGATACTTTTGTGCTTTGATAATATTTTTTTTTGTATGAGAACCACTTTTCTTCCACCAACTTTCAGGACTCTTTGCTCAGAGAATAAGTACGGCCTGTTGCTGTGGTGATATCAACTTCACACTGGATATGAGAGAAACAAACATCACAAACATCATTATCAGGCCAATAGAAGGATGGAGATGGTCCATGAGGGTGCATGAACCTTACTGTAACATCTCCTTTTTCACAGTTCACCTTCTCAACAATTCCCAAATACCAAGAAGTCATACGCACATGCAACATAGCAGTTGGGCTGCACAGTGCTTTCTGGCATTAGTGGTGGAAGTGCATCTGAGAAATTATGCACTATACTAAACTCCATAACTTGACTAGAAGAAGGGATCGGTTGGTAGGGCATATTCTGAGGCATCAAGGGATCACCAATTTAGTATTGGAGGGCAGCGTGGAGGGTAAAAATCGTAGAGGGAGACCAAGAGATGACTACACTAAACAGCTTCAGAAGGATGTAGGTTCCAGTAGGTACTGGGAGATGAAGAAGCTTGCACAGGATAGAGTAGCATGGAGACCAGTCTCTGGACTGAAGACCACAACAACAACAACAACAACAACTAAAATCCATATCACAGCTCAGCCTTTTTGCTCCGATCTTGCTTGGTGATACTGGTACAATGAAATGCATAGATCATATTCCATTTCATCTTTTGAAACAAAGAGAACTGAAATGCCTTGCAGGTTCTCGCAACAGAATTCAGATACCTGTGAAGCTGTAAGTATTTGATCTTTATAAAATTTTTGTGAACTTATTTTTGTGACAGTGCCACCAATACCATCACAGGGACATTTGCAATGGCTGGTGGCAAAAAAGGACCAGCTGCACTTTATTTTGAAGTTGTATTCTGAAATTCTTACAATTTTTATATTGTGCAGCACAACCATCAGTGAAATATTCAACATATGCAAGATGAATTTCACTTTAAAAAATTCAGTACAGTCTCCTGTGTCTGCTACAGCAAGGCAACATCATGTTCTAGATTATCAGAAACAATACAAATACTTTTTGCATGCAACTGCTTGTCCTTTTTGTAATACATATAGACAGTGTGAAGAGTGCAGCTGTCATTGTTCCAATGGTATCCCGGTACTTCATCTTGAACAACAAAATTGAGATTTTCACTAAAATCCATTAAAATTAACACCGATCCTTCATCAAGTATTTCCTTCTTCATTTTCAGATTATCAGATTGCGATTCCAAAATAAAAGACTGTGGAGTAAGTTTTTCCATTTCCTTAATTAGTGTGTAACGGAATTCTGATAGAGAAGTGATCTGAACACTTGAAGTCATTCCAACAGATGATACACATTGACTGTACTGAACCATCTCATCAGGATCATAGTCTTCTATTTCATTTTCCAAGTGGGTTTGAGGTAATAAAATAGTCGGGCATTTTTCACACAGATGAAGCATACAGGCTCAGTTATTTATATCACACATTATTATTTTAGTTAGATCCTGGTATGTTTCTTCAACAGATATGGTATTTAGAAGCAATTTAACGTTTTGGTGGTAAATGCACACACATACGGTATGTGTTCCTGATGATCCTACAAGTATACACTGTTTTTGGCAAAGAGAAGCAAATTTTAAGAATCCTACTTTGTCTTCAGCAATACTTTTTTTATAGAGAGAACACTGTTAAGTTAAATTACTTAAAACCAGATGCTTTTGTTCCTACGTATTTTTGCTGGTGCTCACTTTGTATTTTTTCCCAGGCATTATTCTTGTGTTTTCGACATCCGAACAAAAACTCTTTACTTTTTGCACTGTATCATGTGACAATGACTTTCCTCTTTTCTGCTCAGCCATAGATAAAATACCCTTCTCCATTAAAAGAGCTCTTGTTTGTCGTACCAAATACTCAAAAACCTGGAATTTGGAACTGACTTTCTGTCAAGGCCAAGTTGACAGCACAAGAGTAAACAACTCATTTTTTTCACGATTATCTTCATACTCAATTTTCTGTTTGATTTTGTCCAAGAGTTCATTATGATGTTCTGCCAATTCTTCCAGTTCTGTTAAATCACTGCCAGGGATAGTGCTTGCATCAGCAGCCAGCTCAACTTGATGTGTATGTGAAATTTTAGTTATCAGAGCCCCAGCTGCTGATGCCAATCTTCGTTTAGCTGCTGCTTACCGACTACGCCGAGAAACCGAATGCAGCTTTGCAGGAGATACTCCTAAGATAGTAATGAACACAGATTTTTCAAGAATCTGCACCTTCACATTACTGTCATTTACACTACTGGCCATTAAAATTGCTACACCAAGAAGAAATGCAGATGATAAACGGGTATTCATTGGACAAATATATTATACTAGAACTGACGTGATTACATTTTCACGCAATTTGGGTGCATAGATCCTGAGAAATCAGTACCCAGAAAAACCACCTCTGGCCATAATAACGACCTTGATACGCCTGGGCATTGAGTCAAACAGAGCTTGGATGGCGTGTACAGGTACAGCTGCCCATGCAACTTCAACACGATACCACAGCTCATCAAGAGTAGTGACTGCTGTATAGTAACGAGCCAGTTGCTGGGCCACCATTGATCAGACGTTTTCAATTGGTGACAGAACTGGAGAATGTGCTGGCCAGGGCAGCAGTCGAACATTTTCTGTATCCAGAAAGGCCCGTACAGGACCTGCAACATGCGGTCGTGCATTACCCTGCTGAAATGTAGGGTTCTGCAGAGATCGAATGAAGGGTAAAGATATGGATCGTAACACATCTGAAATGTAACGTCCACTGTTCAAAGTGCTGTCAATGCGAACAAGGGGTGACCAAAACATGTAACCAATGGCACCCCATACCATCACGCCAGTATGGCGATGACGAGTACACGCTTCCAATGTGCGTTCACCGCAATGTCGCCAAACACGGATGCGACCATCATGATGCTGTAAACAGAACCTGGATTCATCCGAAGAAATGACAATTTGCCATTTGTGCACCCAGGTTCATCGTTGAGTGCACCATCACAGGCATTCCTGTCTGTGATGCAGCTTCAAGGGTAACCACAGCCATGTTCTCCGAGCTGATAGTCCATGCTGCTGCAAATGTCATCGAACCATTCGTGCAGATGGTTGTTGTCTTGCAGACATCCCCATCTGTTGACTCAGGGATCGAGACATGGCTGCACAATCCGTTACAGCCATGCAGATAAGATGACTGTCATCTCGACTGCTAGTGGTACGAGGCCGTTGGGATCCAGCACAGCATTCCATATTACCCTCCTGAACCCAACGATTCCGTATTCTGCTAACAGTCATTGGATCTCGACTAACGCAAGCAGCAATGTCGCGATACGATAAACTGCAATTGCGGTAGGCTACAATCCGACCTTTATCAAAGTCGGAAATGTGATGGTACGCATTTCTCCTCCTTACACGAGACATCACAACAACGTTTCACCAGGCAACTCCGGTCAACTGCTGTTTATGTATGAGAAATTGGTTGGAAACTTTCCTCATGTCAGCGCGTTGTAGGTGTCGCCACTGGCACCAACTTTGTGTGAATGCTCTGAAAAGCTAATCATTTGCATATCACAGCAGTTTCTTCCTGTTGGTTAAATTTCATGTCTGTAGCACGTCATCTTCATGGTGTAGCAATTTTAATGGCCAGTAGTGTATATAGTCTGGTGGTGAGTTGTCGCTTGTTTTTTTGTTCTCCATTAATAACTTTGATACAGGTTGGACACATTTTCTCCCCTGGAATAAAGTCAAGGCCTCTGATTTTGAACGTCTTTGCCTTTTCTAAACTAATTTCACACAATCCAGACGAAACATCGTTTATGGCGCTTGAAGGGATCACAGGAAATTTTCTTGCGTAGAGAGAATCATTGTGCAGGTACCTGTCTTCTGTGTTTAAAGCTGCGTACACACTGCCACTGGAAACATGTTTCTGTTGGAAACATTGTTTTCTGCGATGTTTCACAAATGTTTCTGACTTTGTTTCTGGTCTCTGTTTCCGTCCACACTGGCGGCAAACATTTCTTGTATTCACGCCATCTGCAGTGCACCATGTGTTGTTGTGTTCGTATCTGCTGCTGTGTTATGTCTGGTGTCGAAGAAACAATAATGATATGTGGTGCTGCATTATTAATACTAGAAGGTTTACACAAACAAAATTAAAGGCATCCTCGTCGTTGGTGGAGAAAAACATTCTATAGAATAACTGGTGGAAATAACCTGCTAGGTGAGCTGAGTATGGAAGACGGCTCTGGGTTCCGTAACTTCACTCGGATCTCATCTACCGATTTTGAGAATCTGGCAAATATGATATCACCATTTGTTTCAAAAAAAGACACGAATTTCAGGAAAGCTATTTCAGTCAACCAAAGGTTTGCAGTTACTCTTTGTTTCCTGGCAACAGGAGATTCATTTCAGAGCCTTGCGTATTTATTTCACATTTCGAAGCAAGCAATATCTCAAATAGTACCTGAAGTATGTGGAGCTCTGGTGGAAGTACTGAAGGATTATGTAAAGGTAAGTAAATGAAAAACATCGTTAAATAAGCATATTTTCAAAGTGTTATTATTTCTCAATTACATTACATTTCTCATCAAACACAACTTCTTCAATTGCATTGTCACTATCTTCATAACTCGTAAATTTAACAGGGGAATCGTTACTTGATGATGATGATGGCCCTGCCACATTCATACCCACTGTCGACTGCTCACTTTCCAAATACGCTACATGCTGTTTCCTTAACACTTCATTAAGCAAAGCCATTGTTTTTGCTCCTTCTAACTCTGGAAATTTTCGTAAAGCTGATGCCACATACTGCCCATATGTACTAGATTCATTGTTCTTGTTCTCTTCTTGTTTTTGCAACACTTTAGTTGACAATTGAGACACAATCTTGTAGGGTTGCTGCATACCTTTTCTCGCCCATCCTTCTAATTTTTCGTGGTGGAGGACTGGAAGGTCCAGGCACAACCTCTTCATCTTCATTTGTGATCTCTGGCGAATATATGAAAACCTGAAATCAAATTTCTTTCTTTCAGATACCTGCGACTGAAAACGGCTGGAGTGAAACAGCATTTTTATTCTCACAGATTCTTCAGTTCCCCTATTGTGTCAGAGCAATTGACAGGAAACATATCATGCTACAGTGCCCTGTTGGTAGTGGAAGTGAATATTATAATGATAAAGGTTCAGTCAGCATTGTGCTGCTTGCTGTCGTCGATGCCAGCTACAACTTTTTGTACGCAGATATCGGCTGCCCAAGTCAGAATATCAGATGGTGGTGTGTTCAAAAACGTGAGCATAAGGGCGTTAATTAACAAAAAGAAACTTAACTTGCTACAAGCTGGATGCTTACCAGGTGGCACCAAGGCCCTACCATATGTTTTTGTAGCAGACGATGCTTTTCCCTTACAGGAAAACATAATAAAACCCTAACCGGGAAAACATGTTAAAGGTTCAAAAGAGAGAGTTTTTAATTACAGACTTTCTAGGGCCAGATTGATTGTTGAGAACACTTTCACCATTATGGCTTCAGTTTTTCATGTGTTTAGAAAACCTATGTTGCTACAACCGGAAAAGGCAAAAACTGTCACTCTTACAGCTGTATGTCTCCACAATTTTTTAAGGCGAAATGCAAGGTTCGATTCCTACGATTTACAAACAGGTGAGATGATTCCAGGCACATGGAGACAAGATGACACTGCATCAGTTTTCATTTCAGCACAGAATATACCAAGGAAAGATGCTTCCACGAATAAACAAACTCGAGACGAATTTGCTACTTATTTTTTAAGCCCATAAGGAAGTGTACCGTGGAAAAATAACTATGGGTGAATGTGATTGTGTACTATAAAACACAAATAAAGACAAACAAGGATAATTTTTGTACCTCATTTTCCACAGTATCTGTTGTCTCCTTTGGCTCATGAACATCGTCCAAGAAACCAGCCGATAGCCGAACCAGTTGGAACCATATGCAGTGTCTGCACCACTACCAGATGGTCTGCTGGAAATAATTTTTCTTTTCTCGCACCTGTAAGCAACCACAAGCAATCATATCTTTTTCTCTACACTTCCCTTGTCCGTGCCAAAAGCTGCTGCAATTTTCGCAAGTGCATTGTGTTTTTATATTCCTTGCCCCGGATGTTCTATAAGCAATCCTCCCCCTGGTACATGGCAATTAAATCAACAATTTGTTGACTTGACCACTCCATTATTTTAGAAAAATAAAGCGAAAACGACACTATAGTAAACACAACACCCACAACACCACTTAACAGTTGACGACACCGGAAACATGTTTTGAAAACATGTTGCAGGCTCAGTGTGTACACAGCTTAACACACACACATGAAACACTTAAACCACAGAGTGAATGACTTGCTTCACCATAATAAAAGTTGTTGTTCTTCATTGGTCAGTTCATTCACACAAGTGCGGCATTATCTCATATCTTGCAGATACTGTCCAAGAAAACACTGCCTACTTATACTTTCCACACTGCTTCAGTCATAAAACCAATATTTGTCGTAAATAATTCAAAAGATGAGTGCTGTAACCTAAAATGTAATTAAATAACAAAAAATCATTATATCCTATTGTTTCATTACAAAAGTATTTCACATTATTATTGTAACATTAGGGGACTTATTTTTGTTTTGGAATGAATAGTTAAACACTGCAACAACTGAATTTTAACCAATAATTAACTCTGGGTACATCTCAGTACAAGACATGCTCAGTGAACACGACTCAAAACAAAGGAACTGGATGATGCAATACATGCAGTGGCAATAAAACAGTGTTCTCAGATACGATTTGTTCCTAGGGAAATCCAGTGTAGCCAACTTCAGCAATTTAGTGGTGACATGGTAGTAATGAATTAGCAACTTCAATATTTCTTTTACAATAACTTTGTTTTTCATTATTTCTACAAACTGATTCTTTTTGTGTGACGTAATGGAATACTTATAATAATATTGTAAATTTTTCAAAGGTATCTTGAGGGGGAAATACCTTAAAAATTATAATGTCCATGCATGGATTTTGTTTAAAAGAAATTATTTACAATTTTTCTGAGATGTAGATGAAGGATATTCACTACAAGAAGCATAACGATAAAAATATAAACCTTCCTCTTTAACTAAAAACAATTTAAGCTGCCAGTGCAAAAACTGCAGAAACTATTACATTTTTAAATTATAAAGGAGCTCATCTATGAAAGCCTGAATTCCTGAATCTATACAACTTCTTTTTATCATAAGTGAAAAAGTAATTGGCCTACAACATTTATATTTTGGAAATGTGAATATATCTAAGTAAACTTCCACTAACAAAAATTTCAAGGATTTGCGTAATGATGGGTGTCATTTCCTAAAATTTCAAGACGATTTGATGTGTAATGACCCAATAGTAAAGATGACCACGTGCTCACAGCTCTCAAGGTATACATTTTCGAGCCCATGTTTAATAGACTTTAGTTTCCTTTGAGCAATTGTTCTTGAAGTCTACCTGAAAACTGACCATTCCTCCTGGGTCACCCTCTGGATGGGGAGATGCTGAATCAAGCAATTTGGGTGCCAAGAGAACAATGTATGAAGCTTTCAATGATTTCCATAGCAGAATATTATCGAAACATCTCTCACAAAATCCAAAGAAATTCTAGTCATATGTAAATATAATGTAATTCAAGGGTGTTAGTGATACTAATGTAAGTGTCCACACTCATGGATAGACAAGGGCTGAAATTGAGTGGTATTAAAGCAAATTGCAGGAACACTGACATCCATTTTCAACTGTTCCTTTACAAACGATAATTCAAGAGTATTGACCCTTTTTATTCTCGTGCCACTGGAGAGATGAGTGATATAGATATTAATGTCACTGGTGTAGTGGCGACTTCTGCCACCGAATATATCGGGACGACACCAAATGTAGTGGGTGGGTGCCAGGAGGTGCTGTATTAAAACTTGTCGGAGCTTTCCAAATGACTTATTGTTTCGAACTACAGCACCCCATTCACCTCGGTCTGCGTCACAGGGTCCCGCAATGCTGAGGCCACCCCCCCAGTGCAACGTGCTGTGTGTTGGCCTTGTACGCCAGCGGAGTGCATCGTCGTTAGGATGCCAGGAGTTGGCTTAACGGTTTGCATCCCTGCCAACTCAGGGCTGCTCAGTGTGAGCTGCAGACGGCCAGCTGCTTCTTCTCTCCGGTGTGACTAAGAACGCGGTGACAACGAGTGCCCGCAATCCAGCATCCGAAACTGCGGCCCTCGCCTCGGAATGTCTACGGCAGGTGTTGGGAGCCGAGACAACTGCCCACAGTAGCGAGCCGAAGAATGGCCTGCCGCTGGCTGGCTGCGGACCCCGCAACGGCCTGAGAGGGTCAAACCACCACCACCACCTAGAGACAAGACCGCAGCGCGAAATTCATAGCAGGTTCTGACGTCACTCCAAGCGGGCCACCATGTTGTGTTTCGAAGCGTTTGTTTATCTACACGTTTGTTGGATCAAGTGCTATATTCGTGCTTTAAATTAGCGATTACAGAGTTTACGTGTAGTGAAGCTACTGTGAACATGGTTTACAAATGTTGTGTGCCAAGGTGTCATGGGAATTACGGAACTGGACCGAAAGTAATGTTTTCCTTTCCGAAAGATGCGAATCTGCGTTGGAAATGGCTTTCAGCGATTCATCAGGACAATTTCCAACCCACTGAGCAGACGAAGGTATGTAAAAACTATATACCTAGTACAATTATTATTTTTCTGGTGGAATATCTTGCATTTTTGATACATTTGACTAAAATTGTGAGCAAAAGTTTGCAGTAAATAGGCCTAGTATTCATTTTCAAGTGGCATTATTTTGATTTTGAAAACTAAATAAAAATTTGTGGCTCGTGTTACTTTTTATTCGTGTTTAAATTTCTCTGCAGTTCGTATTTTGTTACGCATTACCGATACGTTTTATTCTCTATTTGTAAGTGGGTGTTGTTTTTCACTCTCGCATTAGTTAGCATGAGTGCTAACAAATGTTGAAACTGCTGTTTTCATGTTTAAAAAGCGATCTCTCTGTATGAAGCATATCTGTGTTGTTTTTCTGTGTGTTAGTTTTTCCTGTTAGACATTCGCCAACCCACGATCAAATAATTATCTTTCAACCTAACCTAACTTCAGGTTACGATGCAGAATAGGTGTCTTCACAAACAGATTTCAATGGCGTTCTGTATCACTTGAGCTGCCTCATATAACAACATTCTCGTTAATAACGCATCCAGTTACTTAATCTGTCCGGTATTTTAAATGTTTCAGATGGTTAATTGAAATGACAAGTGTCATTTAGTTCATACAGCACAGCTTGGCACGGAATGTTTAGTTGATATCTACTTAACATACTTCCAGTTGGATGGTCATGACTGTCTTACTGAGGTGTGTCATTTATGTTGGCATCTGTTCAACTTTATATTGTGTTTGGCATGCGTTTGCTTTGGAGTAGTTGTTCTATCCAAACATGAAATTTGTGCTAGGCATATATCAAGACCCTCATTCAGTGTTATCTGCAATGACACAGTTTTAATATGTGCTGGCATAAAAACACTCACAGTGAAATAGTATTCTGCAGCTGTTGATATCTCTTATACCATGACAATGAAGAAACTGTAAAGTCAAAATTATAAAATAATTGCTATGTTAACATGCAGAATCCAACAGATTACTGAAATTTGGTGCCACTTAATCCATAACAGGAACTTCACTCTTATAGTTCCATAAATATCACAGTACTGCTGTAACACAAGCAGTTCACAGGTATATTCATCATATACTACTGATGCCTGGTGAGGTATGCTCCTAGTGCTTATAGTACTAATTAATAAAAGAATATTAAAATGGAATATGTATGTTGTTGTAGAACATGGTATATTGCTGTTAGGCCTAAATAGGTGGTGGTGGTGGTTAGTGTTTAACGTCCCGTCGACAACGAGGTCATAAGAGACGGAGCGCAAGCTCGGGTTAGGGAAGGATTGGGAAGGAAATCGGCCGTGCCCTTTCAAAGGAACCATCCCGGCATTTGCCTGAAACGATTTAGGGAAATCACAGAAAACCTAAATCAGGATGGCCGGAGACGGGATTGAACCGTCGTCCTCCCGATTGCGAGTCCAGTGTTTAGGCCTAAATAATTTGTGTACTTCCACTAAGGTGTGACCTGTCAAGCTCATATTTGTGGAAAATGAATGAGTATCCAGTGTTTTTTATTTTCACATACAGACACACAACTCTGGATCATGCTGTATATTGTACTGACTCACACTACTTTGTTTTAGGTTTGTGAACTTCACTTCACCGAATCTGACATCTGCTGGCAAACGGAATGTTATGATGAAGTGAAAGGCACAAAGCTTACCGTCAAGCTTTCAAGACCAAGGCTTAGAGGGGGTGCTGTCCCATCAGTGTTACCAGGCTGCCCAAGCTATTTGTCTACTCCATCCACCAGCTCTCGAGAAAGTGCAGAGGAAAGGAGAGCTAGATTGGACAATGAACATCTTCTACAAGTAATTAAAGACAGTATAGTAACCAAAACAGAGTATGATTCGAGGAAGTTATTTTCTACTTTTGAAGCGTTTCTGCAGTGCCTAGAAAGAGAAACCATTCCCAGTGAATGGACCATTGTTAGGAGAAGTGACTGTGTCCTATTTCTATAGCTTACTGTATTGCCTGCTCCATCTGTGTCTGTATATGTTGTAGTGACAAATGATTTGCAGTTGTCTGCCTATCGAAGTAACACTGAGATAAGAAAGATAGGCAGTAGAAAAATATCACAAAAACTTTCAAATATGAATGATTTGTTTACAGTATTAGACAAAGTGAAAGAATTAGTCAGTGCAAAAGAAAATTCATTAAAAAGCCAGTGCCTTCTTATACAGGACATTTTAAATGACATGTGCAGTCCTGTAAATGAAGAAAAACAGAAACAAATTCAATTCTTAAGTGAGCAAGTTAAGTTGCTATGTAGCTGTGAGTAAAACTATAGGTTTAATCCTCACTTTTCTTTTCTGTATTTTGTTGTATCCTGCATTCTATCTCCCCTCATGCCTATAAATTTTTGAGGTCATCTGGCAATCTTATTCTTTCTCATCCAAGAACTTTACAGAAAATATGTTCCTCATATACTAATGGTCCTCATAATGAACAAAATGAAGGTGCTATGCTCCTGTATATTAAGGAAAGATTTAAATCTTTGCAGGAAAGTGATTGTACCATTTCTTTAATGATGGATGAAATTCATATTAAACCTTATTTTGATTACAAGGGAGGAAACATTGTGGGGGCAGCATTTGACAGTGACAAGGCTGCTACTACAGCATATGTCTTTATGATACAGTCATTGCTGTCTTCTTTTAAAGAAGTAGTACATGTCCTTCCAGTGAGAAACCTTGTAGCTGAACTGTTATTTTTGTGTGTTAAGAAAATATTATGTGGCCTTTATGACATTGGTTTCAAAGTTATTTGTGTAGTTAGTGACAACAATGCTATAAATAGGAAATCTATGGCACTTTTTAGCTCACCTCCGAAACTCAGTATAGTTTACCCACATCCAGCTAATCCAACTCAGACACTATTTTTTATAATTGATTCTGTCCACATCCTTCAGTGTATACGTAATAATTGAGTTAGTCAAAAGGACTCACAAGTTTTGCTCAAATATCCACAATTTGATGGAAGCAGTGATGACTGTCAGGTGTTAATGGCATCTTTTGAAGCATTGAGGCAGCTTCATAAGATTGAATGTAATGGTCTACTTAAGCACTCTTATGGTCTTTCTTTGAAGTCTCTTTATCCATCTTCACTTGAGAAACAGAATGTGAGCCTTGTTTTGCAGGTATTCAATGAATATACAACTGAAGCCGTTTCAACTGTAGGAGAACAGAAAAACTTGTTACATTACCAGACCACTGCAGAATTTATTAAAATTATACTTACATGGTGGAAAATTGTAAATGTTAAGACAGTTCACAAAGGTGATTGACTAAATGATCTCTTCCAGTGCCCTCTGTCTTGAAGTAATAATGATGAAAAATTAGTTTTTTTTGGAAAAGTTTCTTGTGTGGCTCGATAAGTGGAAGCACTTAGGCCTGAAAAATAATACCCTTTCAAAAGATACACATACAGCTCTGACACACACAACCTATGGTTTGATTGAGATGGCAAGGTACTGTACTAAAGAGTTCGGTTTCACTTATTTGGAGGAAGATTTCAGGCAGGCAGAAACATACCTTCCAATATTAACATATTTAGCAGGGTATTGTGTTCGCAGTGTACTGAAGAAACAGCAGTGTGAGGTGTGCAGCAAACACCTTCTCTTAGACAAAGAAATGTGTATGCATGGTGAACAACATCTTAGTTTAATCAAAAATGTGGACAGGGGTGGTCTGTTTTTCCCTCATCCTGATGTTGTGAATGTTGTTATTTACAATTACATTACTGTACAGAACTTAATATCTGCCCCTAATGAAAAAAATGTTTTGTCATCCAACAGTCAAAGGGTGCTTGTTCAAAATGTAACCATAAATGCTGTTCAGAAGAAAAGTTTCTTCTCAACAGACTTTATTTGCAGTAATGGTCATTCAGCAGATAAAATACTGAAGTTGTTAGTCAAAGCATCCACCAACGCATTATTAAATAATTATATCTAAAAACAAAGATGATGAGACTTACCAAACAAAAGCGCTGGCAGGTCGATAGACACATAAACAAACACAAACATACACACAAAATTCAAGCTTTTGCAACAAACGGTTGCTTCATCAGGAAAGAGGGAAGGAGAGGGAAAGACGAAAGGATGTCGGTTTTAACGGAGAGGGTAAGGAGTCATTCCAATCCCGGGAGCGGAAAGACTTACCTTAGGGGGAAAAAAGGACAGGTATACACTCGCGCGCGCGCACACACACACACACACACACACACACACACACACATATCCAACCGCACATACACAGACACAAGCAGACATTTGTAAAGGCAAAAACTCTTTGCCTTTCAGTTTAATTTGGAATCAGTGTAAAATTGTTACAGTTTTGATTTATGTTGTACATCTTTAGTTAATCTCAGAGTTAGTTCCTCTGATTTATTTTGTTTACACTTCAGTTCATTACAAGGAAATTGGCCTACTTCTAGCTTATGGCCGGGTTTTCAACAAATGTTGCATAGCTGTGCAGTAACAATATAAAAGAGTTCTTTCAGTTGTGGATCAGGTATTCAAGTGTAATGTGAGGTTGGTCTGATATATTGTCGTACGCAGTATTACCATTACTTATTAGTTTCCAATGACTAGCTACATTTTCACTTCGTTGAATGTCCTTCAGTAGTGCCTCATCCCAGTACACCTTTATATCATGGTGCATACATTCCAACAAATGTTTGTTGCTCTATTACTCTGTCCGAGTTAATACTTTTGTCAGCAACATAAGTCATTGTTAGTCACAATTATTACATTTTATAGACAGTAAGACTGGTAATGTAACCTGTTATACGCATCTGACATATTTTGCAACTGACATTTTTCACAAAATACAATATATCAAATGTGTACAACTAATCAATCATTCTGAAAGTAGAAAAGGCTTGCTGCCTTTTAAGATGGAAAACGTGATCTATTTCTGTAATGGAACCATGTTGTGCCCTGGATTTTGTATTAGCATTTTCAGGAAGTAGATGTACATATGACTGACTTAAATAAATTATAGTTCATTACTTCTAGTGTTTTATAATCCTACATTAACATAAACTATTAATAATTACATTATTTTAAGCATGCTGAGTACTACCTTTCACATGTTACAGTAATCTGTCTACATATTACAAAGAATTTAACTTGCTGTAGTCACCAGCAGTGATTTCTGATCTATCCCTGGAGTTACTAAGGTGCAAATAAGAATTGTAGTGTCCCTTGTTCTGAAGTTTAATACAATTCTTAGTATTGTATACAGCATTCCCAACAGGATAGCTTGATTCCCTTAATGAGTCACTGTCTCCTGCAGTCACATAGGTAGACACTTAATGAAATTCTATTACAAAATACAGCTTCAAACAATGGAACAAATTAATCTAGAAGTAGGTTAAATTTATTATTGACATTTTTAGCGTGACACATTGTCTCATTCCGACTGCTGCAAATGTCTGCTGAAGGTTTGTAGATTTTCACTGTTGACTTATATTAAGGTCCTGTTGATAAAACTACTGTTGTTTGCAGGGCTTACAGCATGCATTTTGAACAGCTGACCATTATGGTCAGGAATACATCTAAAATTTCACTTAAACATATGTTGCTAATTCTTTTATCTGCAGAGTATTGTCAGTCAGGCTTGTAAAGTTCTTTGCAACTCTTGTGAGAAAGGCAACACCTGCACACGGCTCATTACATGCTCAAAATCTGCCATATTTTTACAGGAAAGAAAATTTACATTACAATAACAACGCATAATTGTTTTTGTTTCTGGGAAAAGGTGAGTTAAAAGTGATTGTTTGCTTGGGGAATGTACTCAGCTTTCCTGAGAGCGCTCTATAAACAGTTACAGAATATTTATTTAGGATACTGAAGGCAGAGGAATTTCATATTATACACTGTATTAGTGCAGAAATTTTCAAGTGAGTGTAAATAATAGTCGTCTGGTCCAGAAAATCACAGTGCATTTTTCACAAATGTACCTTTGTTTTATCGTGTATATCGCAATATTATTTACATCCCACACTCGTACGTTTTCACTGGCGATTGATAAGTCTTAAGCAATTACATTACCGGTAAAAATGAATTATAAACTACAGCTTCTGCTATACCGCGATTGATAAAGTTACGTAATTTAACCATACGGCAAAGTACTCTCCTCTTTGCGTGGTATCATTTGCCAAGATCTCGTTTCGTTATCTCCAGCGGTTTACGAGATATGAGAGGCGTTATGAATATTTCATTCCCGCGCGTTGCGATCGGAAGTGAAGTTGCTGCAGATGCTCAATTTTTTCGAGATTGGAAGCAGATATTGATCCAAAGTTTTACGAAAATTTCCAAACCTCATCTGTATTTCACACTCAGCAATAGAACGTATAATATGCATCAAACACAAATTCATAGCGCCCACTATTTTTGATGGCAACGTTCTCAAATTTGATACTCATCTGTGAAATACCACATTAGTTATGACCATTATCGAAAAGATTGGCACTTCATCATGAAGCTGCCATATAAAGCTAGAAGTATTTCAGAAATTAATTATTTTTTATGGAACAGGTTCTGTAAAATCGTTTGACAAAGATTTGCAGGCCGTGCGTCCCGAATGCTTAAGCGCAGCGCCAAGCCAACCCTGGCCAACACCTTCTGATACACAGGCCTCACGACGGAACAATGACGTCATCAGCGCTAGGCTAACACCTTATGCCGCTGCAAGACAGCCTGTGCGCTAGAGCCGGTGAACGTGTATTTCTTTCGTGAAACCATAACAAATTCACTGATCGTTAAATTTGCCCCTTACACAGAAATTGTGCCCGCCCTTGTATGATATCGCGCGCAATGTGGCACACTGATTACAACACAGTGTGATCTCCTTCTGTTGTGTTTAAAATCGTATGCAAAATCTGACTTACTTGTTAAGGAAAACGTCGCTACAGAAACCTAGATCCATTAGTCAGTAAATGACACTAACGGAGATACTTCGTAAGAGTTAACAGACAGGATGACGAAATTATTGTAGTGATCATAAGTTTATTACTGGGGCAAAAATGTAATTCACTGCGGCATGAATGGATCATCAATGATCGCATAGATATTGGAGATATTGTCACAGTGAGAAGTTTAATTACAAACGCTCATTTAACAATGCAAATGCGTGAAATAAGACTCATTTGTGGTGTACCTTCAAGAACATAATCTATAAACCTACTCAAAGAACTGGGTATTCTAACCACTGCTTCTCAGTATATTTATTCCTTAATGCAATTTGTTGCAAACAATATGTCTCTACTTCCAACCAATAGCTCAATACATAGTACCAATACTAGGAATAAGAACAATCTACATAAAGACCCCCCCCCCCATGAACCATGGACCTTGCCGTTGGTGGGGAGGCTTGCGTGCCTCAGCGATACAGATGGCCGTACCGTAGGTGCAACCACAACGGAGGGGTATCTGTTGAGAGGCCAGACAAACATGTGGTTCCTGAAGAGGGGCAGCAGCCTTTTCAGTAGTTGCAGGGGCAACAGTCTGGATGACTGACTGATCTGGCCTTGTAACATTAACCAAAACGGCCTTGCTGTGCTGGTACTGCGAACGGCTGAAAGCAAGGGGAAACTACAGCCGTAATTTTTCCCGAGGACATGCAGCTCTACTGTATGATTAAATGATGATGGCGTCCTCTTGGGTAAAATATTCCGGAGGTAAAATAGTCCCCCATTCGGATCTCCGGGCGGGGACTACTCAGGAGGACGTCGTTATCAGGAGAAAGAAAACTGGCGTTCTACGGATCGGAGCGTGGAATGTCAGATCACTTAATCGGGCAGGTAGGTTAGAAAATTTAAAAAGGGAGATGGATAGGTTAAAGTTACATATAGTGGGAATTAGTGAAGTTCGGTGGCAGGAGGAACAAGACTTTTGGTCAGGTGATTACAGGGTTATAAATACAAAATCAAATAGGGGTAACGCAGGAGTAGGTTTAATAATGAATAAAAAAATAGGAGTGCGGGTTAGCTACTACAAACAGCATAGTGAACGCATTATTGTGGCCAAGATAGACACAAAGCCCATGCCTACTACAGTACTACAAGTTTATATGCCAACTAGCTCTGCAGATCATGAAGAAATAGATGAAATGTATGACGAGATAAAAGAAATTATTCAGGTAGTGAAGGGAGACGAAAATTTAATAGTGATGGGTGACTGGAATTCGTCAGTAGGAAAAGGGAGAGAAGGAAACATAGTAGGTGAATATGGCTTGGGGGGAAGGAATGAAAGAGGAAGCCGCCTTGTAGAATTTTGCACAGGGCATAACTTAATCATAGCTAACACTTGGTTCAAGAATCATGAAAGGAGGCTGTATACATGGAAGAAGCCTGGAGATACTGACAGGTTTCAGATAGATTATATAATGGTAAGACAGAGATTTAGGAACCAGGTATTAAATTGTAAGACATTTCCTGGGGCAGATGTAGATTCTGACCACAATCTATTGGTTATGAACTGCAGATTGAAACTGAAGAAACTGCAAAAAGGTGGGAATTTAAGGAGATGGGACCTGGATAAACTGAAAGAACCAGAGGTTGTAGAGAGTTTCAGGGAGAGCATTAGGGAACTATTGACAGGAATGGGGGAAAGAAATACAGTAGAAGAAGAATGGGTAGCTCTGAGGGATGAAGTGGTGAAGGCAGCAGACGATCAAGTAGGTAAAAAGACGCGGGCTAATAGAAATCCTTGGGTAACAGAAGAAATATTGAATTTAATTGATGAAAGGAGAAAATATAAAAATGCAGTAAATGAAGCAGGCAAAAAGGAATATAAACGTCTCAAAAATGAAATCGACAGGAAGTGCAAAATGGCTAAGCAGGGATGGCTAGAGGACAAATGTAAAGATGTAGAGGCTTGTCTCACTAGGGGTAAGATAGATACTGCCTACAGGAAAATTAAAGAGACCTTCGGAGAGAAGAGAACCACTTGTACGAATATCAAGAGCTCAGATGGAAACCCAGTTCTAAGCAAAGAAGGGAAAGCAGAAAGGTGGAAGGAGTATATAGAGGGTTTATACAAGGGTGATGTACTTGAGGACAATATTATGGAAATGGAAGAGGATGTAGATGAAGATGAAATGGGAGATAAGATACTGCGTGAAGAGTTTGACAGAGCACTGAAAGACCTGAGTCGAAACAAGGCCCCGGGAGTAGACAACATTCCATTAGAACTACTGATGGCCTCAGGAGAGCCAGTCATGACAAAACTCTACCATCTGGTGAGCACGATGTATGAGACAGGCGAAATACCCTCAGACTTTAAGAAGAATATAATAATTCCAATCCCAAAGAAAGCAGGTGTTGACAGATGTGAAAGTTACCGAACTATCAGTTTAATAAGTCACAGCTGCAAAATACTAACGCGAATTCTTTACAGACGAATGGAAAAACTGGTAGAAGCCGACCTCGGGGAAGATCAGTTTGGATTCCGTAGAAATGTTGGAACACGTGAGGCAATACTGACCTTACGACTTATCTTGGAAGAAAGATTGAGAAAAGGCAAACCTACGTTTCTAGCATTTGTAGACTTAGAGAAAGCTTTTGACAATGTTGACTGGAATACTCTCTTTCAAATTCTGAAGGTGGCAGGGGTAAAATACAGGGAGCGAAAGGCTATTTACAATTTGTACAGAAACCAGATGGCAGTTATAAGAGTCGAGGGGCATGAAAGGGAAGCAGTGGTTGGGAAGGGAGTGAGACAGGGTTGTAGCCTCTCCCCGATGTTATTCAATCTGTATATTGAGCAAGCAGTAAAGGAAATAAAAGAAAAATTCGGAGTAGGTATTAAAATTCATGGAGAAGAAGTAAAAACTTTGAGGTTTGCCGATGACATTGTAATTCTGTCAGAGACAGCAAAGGACTTGGAAGAACAGTTGAATGGAATGGACAGTGTCTTGAAAGGAGGATATAAGATGAACATCAACAAAAGCAAAACGAGGATAATGGAATGTAGTCAAATTAAGTCGGGTGATGCTGAGGGAATTAGATTAGGAAATGAGACACTTAAAGTAGTAAAGGAGTTTTGCTATTTAGGGAGTAAAATAACCGATGATGGTCGAAGTAGAGAGGATATAAAATGTAGACTGGCAATGGCAAGGAAAGCGTTTCTCAAGAAGAGAAATTTGTTAACATCGAATATAGATTTAGGTGTCAGGAAGTCGTTTCTGAAAGTATTTGTATGGAGTGTAGCCATGTATGGAAGTGAGACATGGACGATAACTAGTTTGGACAAGAAGAGAATAGAAGCTTTCGAAATGTGGTGCTACAGAAGAATGCTGAAGATAAGGTGGGTAGATCACGTAACTAATGAGGAGGTATTGAATAGGATTGGGGAGAAGAGAAGTTTGTGGCACAACTTGACTAGAAGAAGGGATCGGTTGGTAGGACATGTTCTGAGGCATCGAGGGATCACAAATTTAGTATTGGAGGGCAGCGTGGAGGGTAAAAATCGTAGAGGGAGACCAAGAGATCAATACACTAAGCAGATTCAGAAGGATGTAGGTTGCAGTAGTTACTGGGAGATGAAGAAGCTTGCACAGGATAGAGTAGCATGGAGAGCTGCATCAAACCAGTCTCAGGACTGAAGACCACAACAACAACAACAACACAAAGACCTAAAATCACTTACCTTGGTCCAATATTCAGGAATACACATTTTCAATAAATTACCAGCAACCATTAAAAACTTAATTTAAGATAAAGCACATGTTGAAAAGCTTCTTGGTAGGTAACTCCTTTTGTACTCTACAGATGAATTTTTTAACAGGGACTGTTAGAACAGCTGAAGTAAAAATGTCAGTTAGATTTAAGCTCTGACAGCACTTGGCCACAACAGTCAAGATTAGGTAATTTGTGTATGAGATATTTAATAAAAGTGTATAATTATGTTTTGTTCTGACTGTGTACATTCTGTAGAAAATGGTTCAAATGGCTCTGAGCACTATGGGACTTAACTTCTGAGGTCGTCAGTCCCCTAGAACTTAGAACTACTTAAACCTAACTAACCTAAGGACATCACACACATCCATGCCCGAGGCAGGATTCGAACCTGCGACCGTAGCATTCTGTAGATATTAGCAGTTTCAGTTTACTGTAAAGTATCTGGATATCTTGACAATCTACTGGCAAAATGATCAGGGAAGTGAGTATTATATTAAAGTGTCCTATGTTTTTATGTTATATCTTCTGACATGTCCCACACCCATGAGACTCATATCATTTTTGAGTCTACAGTACAAAAAGTGAATCTACTCTAACTTTTAACCCACAAAGCAAAATCAGGGATTTTGTAAGTTTGACACCTTTGTCTGTCTCTCTCATCAAAACTCTCAAATATTTAACAGAATATTCTTGATAATGATATGACATCATTGTAAATAGAATATAGGCCTAATTTTATGCACATTCATTTTAAGCAATGCAGCTACACACATCAAGTAGAGAAAAGTAGGAATTAGGAGAGAATGACAAGTGTAGATGTTTGTTAACCTGTCACAAAATTTATTCTAAACTACTTTACAGTTGACAGTTTTCTCTTTTTCATTTTACTGCCAATATGGCTGTCATTAATTTTTTTTAACATAATTATTGAGAAATATTATTACATGCTACTTTTACTACAGACTGAAGAATTTTGTCATCAGTGTGATTTACCTGACTACAAGAAAACTCCCTTAGGAAAAAGTCTTCCCTTTTAACTACATCAACAGCTAATCTTATAACTAGATTTCGCTGGGATGTACATCTCATGAAGGAGAGCTTATGTTCTCCAGACACCAAGTTTTTAACAATCAAATAAGTGAAAATAACAGCATTAATGACCTCATTATTAGGGCAATACAATCCACCTCAATCTACGTTTCTTAGAAGTCCATAGCTTTCATCATTTTCTATTACTGATAATGTTTTATCAAGCACTAAGTATGTTTTACATGTTTCACACCTCAGCTTCTTAAGAACAGCTCTGGCACAGTATCCTGACAAGTATGTGAAAACAGGCAAGTATTCCTGAACAGACTGAACTTGTTCTTCACTGAAATCATTATGCTCTCAAAGTTTGATGGTGGTGGTAAGGTAATATCATGTACACAATCACTTTCAAAAGAATCTAAATCTATGCCAACTTCACCAAGAGCAGAGGATGAAATTTTCAAGGAAAGCAGAGTCTGAATTCTTAGCTTGGATTCAATTTCAAATACCTGTCTCAAAGATACCAAATACTGAGATCCTGCCATTGTTCGATATTTTCTAAATCTTGCTTCTAGAGCATCTGTCTGAACCTTACCTGGCAAAAGATATTTAAAATTCAGCTCCTCAGTGCAATACTTGGTCAGTTCTAGAAGGGCATGAGTGGTATGTGATATGGCCAAATGTGTACCACTGGATAATCCAAATGTACTATCAGAAATATGTTTCCATTTATCCACCCATGATAGAAATCTTTCTAAATATCTGATATTTTCATTATTTGTGCTCGAGAGTGGTTTCAGCATTGCATCCTTGAAACGGATATCTTTACCAGGTGAGCTAACATTAACAATGTTCCACCATGTACAAATTAATTTAATGAATTTGGCAGTCATCTCAAAACTTTCAATATGATGATGATCCCCCAAGGCTAGCAAACCTTGGACAGTCATCTCATTGAAAACATTAAGTACAAGTTTGACATTTTGTTGCTCCAGGTTACTTGGAAAAAGAGACTTTAAATGAAGCTTATTGGCAAATTTTACTATCTGTGTACACTCTATGTCATGAAGTTTTTTAACTGAAGAGAATCTGGCCATACACAGCTGTGTATTTTCTGAATCTGTTTCAAACTGGGGATTCATAATTGTCTGATCAGGATCTTTTTTATTAATCCAATTGTTTCTGACACATTTTAAAATGTGAACAGAATTTAAAACATAAAAAAGAGGATCAGTGTCTTCACAGGGGTGTTTGTACACAATTGACAGTTGTGGAGGGGAAGCAAAGAATGACATTGCCCTTCTGTTAACTGAATTGTTGTCACTAACAACACAGACTACCTTAAAACCTATTGCATGCAGTCCGGAAATTGTTTTCTTTATTACAGTGAAAAGTCCTTCACCATTTATATTTTTTACTGGAAGAATATGGACTACATCTTTATATGAAGACAACAAACTCTGTATCATAAAAACCTGAGCACTAGTTGCCGCATTTTTAGAATTGAATGCAGCACCCAAAATGTTACCTCCTGTGAAGTCTAAATAAGGTTTCAAGTGTATTTCACCTAACATTAGTGAAACAACATGATCTGATTCACAAAGAAACTGGAATTTCTGTTTTATATACATCAGAAAATTGCCACCTAGCTGCTCAGCTGCTGGGTTTGTTTGAAAATGTGAACAGATTTTATGCAGGGTATTAGGATGAGGTAGCACAAGATACTGTGTACTTCTTATAAACTTATAAGCATGTGGTGATATTGAAAACAGAATACTACAAAATATAATACAGTCTGTTGAGTATCTGTAATGGCTCTTGTGGACTCCCATTAGATTCAATTGCTCACATAAAAATTTTATTTTGTTACTTTCACTCTCATCAAAATGTTTTGCCATATCTTTCAAATAATCAGTAACGAATAGCAAGTGGTCTTTTCCAGTGCTACCATTGTTTTTCCTAGTAAAGTTCTCCAAGTTATCAATAGTGTTAATTAAGTCATTTAAATGGTTTATAGTTAAAGGGAACTTTCTTGTACCAAGTTTTGAGATTACACTTTTACCTTCATATAAAGACATGCTCAGGTCAGTAGTCACCACAACAGAACACAAAAGTGTAGGAATACCTTTGACGTCTATTAGAACAAAAGTTATGGAACTTTCTGACTTCATCAGATGCCAGTCATTAGGCAGCTTGATACTCACTAAACACTTAACAAAACCATTAAAGTCCACAAAATGTCTTTCCTGTTCATACTGAGCACGAGTTGCTACTCTCGCTGCAATAGCTATTTGTAAGTCTCTATTTTCTAGACGCTTTCGTCTCTCATCTCCACTTTCCCTCGAACAAGAAGATGACGAAAGATACTTCGGACAGTTAGGCAGAATGGATGGTATGGCTCCTGTTTTAAGGCGAGGTTTTGGAAGTGGCACAGAATATTTCTTCCCTGTGGAACTGTCGAAATATTCACTGTTTCAGAATGAGGTCTTCAGTGAAGTGGAGCTCGCAGACCTTGAAATAATGAGAAAATCTTTTATCAGCTACATGTAATAATCCCGAGGGGTACTAATGCTAACACATGGGATTAGTGTCAGTTATCTTCAGATCAAATCGATTATTGTTCACTCGGTATTTCAGGTTAAAAGGCTAGAGCTATTCTAGCATAAGTAAATCACAGTTTTCCAGTGACTCAGTAATGTATGTAATGCAGTTGATCTTCTAGAGAAGGGCATCAAGTCAATCGAATTCAGCTGTTAATGAACATCTAAAGAGCGTGCTACTTAAATATGTGATTAGTTGCTCCCGCTCTCTAAATTAAAGAACACACACCCTGAGACAATCCAACTGAATTGTAAAGAACCTGAGCTTACCTTCGAATTCTGTGTAACCTGGAAATTTTCACCATGTATTGCAGATATCCATTTCTGCTGTAGTTCAGTGCTTTTAGGAAAAGGAAACACCGCTACTCGTGGCCCATTTTCATAATTTCCTCTGCAACGTGGAACACAACACTTATACACCATTTCGAACGATTAAATCAAATCTCAGAGTTAAACGGAGATGTAATTTCGACGAATCAACCACTATACAGAACACAAGTTTTGTTTCCCGGGTAGTTTAGCCAACATAAACACAGAATTTCGAATTGCTTGTAAAGGTAAATCCACACAAATTAAGCACAGCATCTCACGGTGCAGATTTCTTATCACATATTGCTTTGTAAACGGTGCTACGTTTTCTTGCAGTGCTTCATATACTCATTTTCAATTAAACGAACAATGTATTCTACCGGTGCCTTTTGTTGCATGGTTGGTATGGCTATTAGATCCAGTTTTGGCCACCAGCAGCGCTAGTTGTAGCAAAATCTGTCTTTCCACCACTGGCCTAGTGAAAGTGACGTCACATAGCCTACTCGTCTTGGCTGGGAGGCCTGTATGTTAGAAGGTGTTGCCCTGGCCCGCTTTGAGTGACGTAACAAGAGCGCGCCGCAGCCTTCTCTTTAGGTGGTGGTGGTCAAAGCAACGACCTGCCGGGGACTGGAATGCTGGCGCCCCATTTGCTGTTGTGCCCAGTGGTTGGAAGACAGCACAGGTCACACCAGTCTACCAGCACAGCAGGAAGTGATACATGAAACTACCAATGAGGATCCCTGATATCCATTTATCGTAGAATCTTATAACATGGTCTGGGCTCAAACATGAGGTATTTGGAACAGAATCACCTCCTCTATCCCATCCAGCATGGATTCTGAAAATACCGATCATTTGAAACCCAACTTGCAATCTTCTCATATCGTCCTGAAAGCCGTACATCAATGCAGTCATTTAGGGGCAATATTTCTTTATTTCCAAAAAGCATTCAACTCAGTACTAAACCTAAAAAGCAGAGCTCTGTGTTCTAGCCCTGATGGGCCAATCAGGACTGACCAATCAACAAGTTAGTTGCTGCCAATGATGTTACTGGATGCGGTTTGGAGCGTTACTGGATGCAGTTTGGAGAGGCCTGGGTTCAATACACCACTCAATCGGCCATTCGCCACTTTCTTGAGCTTGGAGCCACTACTTCTCATTCAAGTAGCTCCTCAAATGGCATCATTAGACTGAGTGCACTATGTTCCAGTCTTTACACCATAAAAAAAAGCCCCTGGAAATACTGGAATTGAAACCCAGGTTTTCCACACAGCAGCCAGACAGGGCAACCACAGAGCTATGACGGCATACACCACACCTATACTTATTACCAAAAGTACAACCATATGTGCTGTAAAGCAAAATTTGTTACTGTACTGAGGTATTTTGGTGAGGATGATGCAGAGCGTTATCTTGCATGGAGAGTCATCCAAAGATTTAGAACTAACTTCAGATTTGCTCCAGGGAAGTACACTGGGACTCTTGCTGTTCACACTGTATACTAAATGACCATGCAGACAATATAAACGTTATCCCCGGAATTTTCAGAGATGATGCCATTACCTACAATGAAGTACTTTCTAATCAACTTGCTTTAAATGTCCAGAAGTGTAAAACTGTGCCCTTCACAAAACGAAAAAACATAGTGGCTTATAACTACAGTACCAAAAGCCACAACTCCAACTGTTCAACTTCTGAGGTGACAGGCAAGTTGTAGTGCCCTGGAAATATTCTAAGTTCGGAGTTGGCGTGATGGGAGCGGGCCACTAGGCAGGCCACCCACTAACAAAGGTTGAGACCAGGACGGTTACGGGAATGTAGGATATATTGCAGGGAAAGCTCCACCTGTGCAATTCCGAAAAGCTGGTGTTGGTGGGAAGGATCCATATGGCACAGGCTGTGAAGCAGTCATTGAGATGAGGGACATCATGTTTGGCAGCATTTTCAGCAACAAAGGTGGTCCACTTTTTTTTTTGGCCACCGACAAACTGTGGCCAAAAAACAAGTTGACCACCCTGTTGCTGAACACGCTGCCAAACATGATATCCCTTATCTCAATGACTGCTTCACAGCCTGTACTGTATGGATCCTTCCCAGAAACACCAGCTTTTCTGAATTGTGCAGGTGGGAACTTTCCCTGCAATACATCCTACGTTCCCATAACCCTCCTGGCCTCAACCTTCATTAGTCACTGTCCTCACTAATCCAGCCCACTCCTTGTTCCCATTTCAGCACTACACAGCCGTCATTTCACTGCCACATCCAGTATTTTAATTTCCTTTTATTTCTCTCCTTTCGGCTACTTACCCCCCCCCCCCCTTTCTCTCCTGCCCTCCGTCAAACTGCAGCACTTCACTGTCCGTCACCCCCACCATACTATTCCTCCCCCTCCCGACCCCAAGCCACCTTCTTATCCCCACCCACTCACTCCTCCCATCATGCACTGGTGCTGGTACTGCAGCTTGCAGTAAGGTTTCAGCTGACTGAGACTGCAGGTGTGTGTGTGTGTGTGTGTGTGTGTGTGTGTGTGTGTGCGCGCGCGCGTGTTTGCATCTATTGCTGACAAAGGCCTTAATGGCCGAAAGCTATAATTGTGTGAATCTTTTTGTTGTGCCTATCATGACTCAGCATCTATGCTATAAGGTGAACAGCAACTTTCCTTCTCTAATATTGTTACATTCCATCCTAGATTTTCCATTGTTTGATGAAGAAACTTTTATTTATTTTTTTCAGTAACTAATAATGCAAAGTTCAAATGGGTTGGAGATGTGTAAAATATGATTGTAAGCAAAAAAAGGTTACTTAGCCTCTCCTGCTCAAGCCTGTCTCTCAGCTACAAGTTGTCTGAACCCTGGGAACCTGAGCAACCCTGTGGATGACTGGGTACCCAACCCTCGTAGGAAATAGGGTCTGGGCAGACAAGAGTGGGAGAATTGGTCCCCCAAAGAATAAGGGGTTCGGCTGTGGGATGATAACCCATACCAGGAAAAAAGTTTTATTCTGAAAGTGTAAGGAAATATAACCACACGGAACCTAAGGCAATGACATGGGAAATTAATAGGGAATATGAGACGTAGATCATGGAACGTACAGACATTATAAAGAATTGGAGCCCTTGAAAACCTGGTTGAAATAGTGACAACAAACACTGTGGATATCATGGCCTTGCAACAGATAAGATGGACTGGACAGAATACCCTCCTGATACAGCAATGTACAATGTACTACAGCAACCACAATATTGAACAAATATTTGGTGTGGGATTTATAGTCAATCAAAGCACTGTACAACAATTGACAGGAGTCAAAGCAATAAGTCCGAGGACATGCCATATGCGAACGAAGGGGAATTTGTTTAACTACAGTCTCCTACATGTGCATGCCCCTACTGAGGAGAAGACAGCAAGCTTATTGACAGTGTCTGACAGTTGCTAGCATATAGTTCCAGCATAGACTGCCGTAGTTTCAGAGGTGTTAATACAAACTCCGGTCATTACCTCCACATAACAAAAAGAAGGAGACTTTCAGATGCACAAAAAGTTAAAGAAGAAAGACAAAATAAATATAATACCTCAGAACTTAAGGACCCAAGGAAGGCTGAACACCTAGCTATTAATTTGAGAAATAGATTAACAAGAATCCTCTGAGGTATGCTCATAACATAAAAGAGCAGTGGCATAAAATTGGACATGAAATAAATGCTGCTGCAGAGGATGTACACAATGTGACCAAAAGTATCCGGACACCTGGCTGAAAATGACTTACAAGTTTGTGGCGCCCTCCATCGGTAATGCTGGACTTCAATATGGTGTTGGCCCACCTTTAGCCTTGATGACAGCTTCCACTCTAGTAGGGGTACGTTCAATCAGGTGCTGGAAGGTTTCTTGGGGAATGGCAGCCCATTCTTCACAGAGTGCTGCACTGAGGAGAGGTATCAATGTCGGTCAGAGGGGCCTGACACGAAATCAGTGTTCCAAAACATCCCAAAGGTGTTCTGTAGGATCCAGGTCAAGACTTCGTGTAGGCCAATCCATCAGAGGGATGTTATTGTCCTGTACCCATTCTGTCACAGACCATGCATGCATTGTGAACAGGTGCTCCATCTTGTTGAAAGATGCAATCATCACCCCCGAATTGCTCTTCAACAGTGGGAAGCAAGAAGGTGCTTAAAACATTAATGTAGGCCTCTGCTATGATAGTGGCATGCAAAAACAACAAGACAAGGGGTGCAAGTCCCCTCCACGAAAAACACGACCACACCGCTTCTGAAATTTACTGTTGATACTACACACACTGGCAAATGACGTTCACCAGGCATTCGCCATACCCACACCCTAACATCAGATCGCCGTGTTTTGTACCACAATTCGTGACTCCACACAATGTTTTTCCACTGTTCAATCGTCCAATGCTTACGCACCTTACACTACTCGAGGCGTCGTTTGGCATTTACCGGCATGATGTGTGGATTATGAGCAGCCACACGACCATGAAATCCACGTTTTCTCACCTCCCACCTAACTGACACAGTACTTGCAGTGGTTCCTGATGCAGTTTTGAATTCCTGTGTGATGGTCTGCATAGATGTCTGCCTATTACACATTACAACCCTCTTCAACTGTCTGCAGTCTCTGTCAGTCAACAGGCGAGACCGGCGTGTACGCTTTTG
This sequence comes from Schistocerca cancellata, assembly GCF_023864275.1. NCBI lineage: Eukaryota > Metazoa > Arthropoda > Insecta > Orthoptera > Acrididae > Schistocerca > Schistocerca cancellata. Next base: position 611,282,532 of record NC_064630.1, on the reverse strand, counting down.
TGCTGTACGTGTCCCTTCATGTTTCCACTTCACCATCACATCAGACACAGTGGACCTAAGGATGTTTCGGAGTGTGGAAATCTCATGTACAGATGTATGACACAAGTGACACGTAACCACCTGACCACGTTTGAACTCCATGAGTTCTGCAGAGTGCCGCATTATGCTCTCTCATGATGTCTAGTGACTACTGAGACCACTGATATGGAGTATCTGGTAGTAGGTGGCAGCACTATGCACTAATATGAGAAAGGTATGTTTTGGGGGCTGTCCGGATACTCTTGATCACATAATGTAATTGGTATGGAACAACAGACCAGAAGGAATGAACGGTATGATAAAGAGGGTGAGGAGACAACAAGAGAAAAGAATGAAGCATACAAAAAGACACTGGCTGGAAAACCGAGCATGTTAGTGGGTAACTACCGAGAAAAAGAAGATGACAGAAAAGCAGATTCGGAAAGATGACAAGCTTTTTCGAAAGGCAGCTGCAGGGTATAGAATCACTGAATAACACTAATGAAGGAAATTCTCCAGGAAAGTCAAAAACCTTAGAAAGGGATTTCAACCAAAAACAACACCATGTAAAGGAAAAAATGGTGAACTAATTACATCACAGGAAGGAGTGTTACATTGTTGGGCAGACTACTTTAACGAATTATTATACTCTGATAATGCTGAAGCATGGGAATTAACTGAAAGCCACAGGTGGAAGAAGAGGAAAATGGGATGCCCTCGATGCATGATATGGCTAGTAGCAAAGAAACAAGCCAACAATAAGTCACCTGGCAACGACCTGCCAGCTGAGCTTATTAGGTGTGGCGGAGAATATCTACATACATGCACACCCTGATCTCAGATACGTGGATGTAAAAACGTTATCCCAGGTGACAAATATAGGACTAATATGTGCTATATGAAAGTAAGGACACATCCTTGAACACACAAACTATAGAGGACTTACTTTATTGAAAACCACATATAAAATATTCTTCTTTCTGTTTGCACCAGAGTAGAACATTAGCCAAAAAAGCAATATGGAGATGTAAGGTAGCCTTTAGATCTGGCATATCAATTATTCACCAAATATCCACCCTGAGACATATATCGGAAAAAATTACGGAACACAATAAAGAAACACCCAACATATTTACCGATTTTAAAGCTGAATACGTCATCATAAAAAGAAACAAGCTTATTGAAGCCATGAATGAACTTGGCACACCAAAACAGTTAATACGGCCTGTAAGTTTGACTGTGGGAAAAGTGGCATGTAAAGTGTGGATACAAAGAATTGTAACACCAAGTTTTGAAACTAAGTTCTGTTGACTGAGGCAAGGAGATGTACTCTCATGTATGTTTTTAATACCAGAGAAGGTAATGAGGACAGTTCAAATGAACACAAGAGACACAACAAAACAGTGCAGGTTCTGGCCGATGCAGATGATGTGGATGTTATTGCAAAAACAGAACTAGCTCCCTAAGGAACATATAAGGCACTGGCAGCAGCAGCAATAGAAATGGGACTAGAAGTGAACATTAATAAAACAAAATATATGCGAATAACACAAGCATAAAAAAATACTGTCATATACATTGACCAGAAACAAATAGAATCTGTTAATGAGTTTATCTATCTGGGAACATTGCAGAATGACATTACTATGGAAATACATTGGTGCTTCCACCTAGCCAATAAATGCTATCATGGGCTGTCCTCACAACTGAAGTCCTGAAATCTGTCCAGCAGACAAAGTGTCGACTAGATAAAACTTTAATAAACCCAGTATTAAATATGATTCAGAAACCTGGATTCTGAGAACAGTGTGAAGAGCTAACAGAATGACTTGAACAACTGATGTTACGCATAACCTGTAGGGGAACTAACGAAGGTGTAGCCGATATAATTTTGAACTTTACAGACTACAAATATTTTGAAATTATAAAGTTCATCACAATGAGCCACCTGAACTGGGTCTGCCATATTTTTCAGATGAAACATGAGAACCCAATAAAAACAGTGCTACTACAAAACCCAGTGGGACAAATAAGCAAGAACAATACTTTGATAATTGGACGAAATACAAGATGATCTAGAAATTATTGGTGTCGGAGGATGGAGACGCAAGTGTTGGACAGGGACAAACAGAATGGTGTCCTAGAGCAGGCCACAACCCAACACAAACTGTAGAGCCAGGGGGAGAAAAAAAACAATAATGCGAAGTTTCCTAATGCTGTGCACACTTCACAGTAGTAACTTTGTCAGAAAAATTTTATCAATCCATTGCACTGTGAAAATAAGGTTGTATATCAGTAAACACAAGAATACATACTTCCATCGTGCCAAATCGCTATTATCACCTACGAAATTTAATTCTTCAGCTTCAGGTCCTCTCATGTACAGAAAACAAGTAACATTGAAAATTACTGATTTGAGCACTTATCACATTTGGAATAGATTGGAAGCAAAAGAGTGGTCCCCAATTTATGCAAAAGCCAGAGTAAAGAAATAAGATGGGTATTATGAAGCTGGCTGGAATAAAATTTTATGTTTCTTAAGATTGCCCTATCCTACCTTATCTATTTAATGTTTGTAGAATATGTAACAGAAACTAAAGACATCACAATAAAGAAATTAATATTAGGAGGTAAAGAAATACAATGTAGTAGGTTTGCTGATGGCACAGTAATCTCAGAAGATTTAGGAATTGTATGTTATTTATCCCTGGCTAATGGTACGCAAAGTATAGACACCAATATAATCCAAACAGTAGCGTCAGGTAAAACAGACATTTATGAAGAAACAGTAAGATAAGAAATACACCTCTAGAAAACTTAACAAATCCTGCAACTAGCATAGTGGGACAAGGCTTTGCAAACCAAATTTATTACCAGCATACCACTGTAATAAGGATGTACCATAAGGAAAACACATCAAGAAATTTATTAGGAGTTTAAGGTACAGGCTTAATATGTGACTTTTAATAAACAAAGGAAGAAAAATAGAAATAACAGATGCGTAGGCTATATGGAGAACTCACAAAAAGTCCAGAATGAAAAGAAAATCCAACGAGCAAATACTAAAAGGAAAAAAAAACTAAAGAATTCCAGATTTATTGGCGGCAAACAACGAAAAAAACTTAACTGACTACACAGTATATTCAGCATTCTGAATTAATATTTAATATATAATTGAAAGAAAAAATACAGTAATAAAATCAAGAGGCTGTCCCAGGAAATCACTTTTCTACAGTGTCACTAATGGAATAAGTTGCAAATTAAAAATTGGGTACTACAGGTCATGAGCGACAGAGAAGGGTGGTTTCATGAAGAAAGCATTGCGAAAGATTATGGAATGGTCATAACAGCCATATACTTTACCACTAGTATTGGAAATCTGCTTCGTAACTAAATACTAAACAAGCAAGTCCTGATGTGAATAACGCTTGCTGGCAATCAATGTAATATGTGAAATTATAGTACCGTGTATGGCTGCTGGCGTCGCTAAAGACAAATCACAATAAAGAAATTAAAATTAGAGGTAAAGAAATACAATGTAGTAGAATATGCCAGGAAGTTTACAATGTAGTAGGTTTGCTGATGGCACAGTAATCCCAAGAGATTTAAGAACTGTATGTTATTTATCCCTGGCTAATGGTACGCAAAGTAGGGCATCAAATGGTACTACGAGTGTTTTGGAAAGAACTTTGAAGCCGTACACCAATTAAAAGTATATATTTTCGAAGTAGGCCTATGTGTTTTGGGAGATGTTTCGTTAGTGGCTGAGCATGTTACACTCACGATGCTACTCTAAGCATTAATTTCACAAATAAATAAACATTTCACATGAACAAAATTCTCGACTTTTGTAAGAGTCCCGCACTCGACATTTCGTACTTAGTTGTCGCACTGAACTCGGAATTCAGGATGTTTTATACATTTACTAACACGGAACACTTTTGCATCAGTCACAGTATTAAATCTGACAACTGACATTAATATTTCACAAAGTTCAATGGATTCAAAAAAAATTATTCTTTCAAAAGAGCCTCCTTTCCTTCCTCAAAGATGCAACAGTGTCTTGTAGTCACTGTTATTCTATATCTATGACTTGTAAACAAAGATATTCGTGACAGCTACTCATTCAAAGATAATCAGTGTGTGGAAGTTGTTGACAGTTCTGTATACAGTAGGTGACAATGTTTTGAAATGACGTATGAGTATGGATAAAGAAGAATTGTGAAGTATGCCACTTCTACACTCTTTGTAAGTAGAAACAATTGAATTGATGCGTCTTATTTTGGTTTCTGTTTCTATCGACTTGAGAAGGAAGGATACTCAAAATTGTACATGGGGTGGAGTATGTTTATATATTTGCAGCGTCTCACCTATGCTTTTAGCGCGAAACCGAAACGTTATTCGTAAGTGAATAGCAATAATATCATTTCTATAATTCTTAAACCTGTACTAGTGCTTGGTAAATGTTCACATAACCTTATGATTTTTCTGCGGTTTCCATAAACGGAATGCAACTACTGGAATTCGAAGAGGCCCTTCAAGTTACCGGTGCTTACTTATAAATTAAAACCCTGTACAATCTTCCTTCATGATTTGTTTGTTGTTCCGTTTATTTGGCTGTGGGTGGATTTACAGTTGAGTGAAACGTAACCGAGTTATTTAGATACCTATGGAAACCGCTGGTAACATTTGTAACGTGAATGAGCTGCTTATTTTGCTGAACTACTTTCTGCTTGCGGTCAAAATGTGGACGTGCCCATTTGAGAATTCATGCTTTTGCATAAAGATAACTAATCATTGTAAATAACGATAAAGCCTTGATTTCGTAATTGTTTGTATCTAGCCAAATGAAGAAGTAGCTGATATTTTTAAAGCTATTCATTGAAAAGTGCTATTCGGTCATATGCAGTAAATCTGAGCGAAAATATGTTTTTTTCAGTCATATCTATGGCTCAGTCTTAAAGTAGAGCTCCACGAATTATCTTAGAAGCCTTGACGGTGAAATAGACACATACGTTTTTAGTTATGTTGGTAATGACCATAATAATTTATATTTAGTTATGTTGGTAAGCATCATAAACGTATTTTCCAGATTTGCATTTTGAGCAATATTTTTCAAACAGTAAACTTTTGAAATACCATTTGCTGGAGTAAGGGGCAATCAGAAAGTCATCATTTGTCAGAATTCAAGTAAATTGTCTTTTTCGAGTGAGCAGTCGACGGTGTCATAATGTTGCTAGTGATTATTTCTTGTATAAATACCATTGCGTTCAAAGTACCGGTACCATACATACGAATCTTTTCGCTAGATTTCTGTAGCACGTAATAATATAGCATGTATTTCTTAGTTACAGCTCGCAGAAGGAAATCCTCTCACCAGTGAGTAAAAATCGAAATCTGTCTGTCATTGTTCCCAGTAGATGCGTCACACTGCGCAAGCGCAATGCAGAGCGAAGCGTAGACTTCGGTGGCCGTAGGGAATTTTTCTTTGCGGTTGGATCCTTTCAGCAATGATACTGCGATGTTAAGAGATGGAGTGCTTTGCATTGTGTGCACAGACGGAATTCGTAACCCATTTTGGGTCTTATTACGCGTGACAATAGCTATACAAGTTTAAAATTCTCTTCGGCATTACAATAGAAAATGTGCAGCGGCACAATGCTGCGCTCCTGATTGAGAAGACAATGGTTTCAGTCGTACTGTTGCGAGCAGGTGGTGTCGTTTTTAATAGAACCTGAGTCTGCCGACAATGAGACAGTCTACGTCGAAATTAAAATATATACCATTGTTATCTCTGCATGTGCTGAGTAAATGGAATAAGTCCAACAGTGGCCAAAATGACTTGGCTGTGCCAAGAGCGTATGCAGAAATTTATTGCGGGCGGGGATACTAAAATTGCCGCTTTTGATATAAATATGTTAGCTTCGTGGCGTGTCATGCCACAAGAACTAAATTTTATTGATGATACAAAAAACTTTTTATGCAGCAGAGAATTGATGGTTATCCACTCAAAGAATAAAAACTTTGTACTCCAGATTCCGGAGAAGGAGAGTCAGGCAAGTGCTCCTTCCCACATGACAGAGACATAGATGTAAGTGCAAACCCCAAAAATTTTTTCACAAAAAAAGAAAAAAAAAATAGTTTGGGTCATGAAACTTCGTGATGGCGTTAGTCCTTCTCAGCACATTCATCTATCTGCACGGCTAATTTTCTTACGATGGATGAATTGGCTGACAGCTTTGTTGTAAAAGTCTGTATTTTGACTGATGGGAAAACGCACCACCCAGAAAACTCCCTTGTCAAGATTCTGAAAATGTCTGTCACATAGTTCTTTATCATCCAAGGAAAGAGGAAGAAGTCACTGGCTAGCATGAAAAGGTAATACGAGGGTGAGTCAAAATTCGATAGAAAAAAAAACGTATTTCTGACTGTGGCCCTTTCAGAGTGAATGATCTGGAGCGTTGTCGTGGAGCATAAACGTCCCTCTTGGACAGCTTCCCGTGACGCTTGTGCTTGGCAGTCTGCTTAACCTCCTCAGGAGATTTTGATAGTATGTTACCCTAGCAGTTTGTAACGAGTACCACACCGTAGCATTCACAAAAAAACTCTTCAATATGATCTTGCCCAATAATGGTTAAATCGTTGCCTTCGCGACGATCGTTAAGTCCAATGTTTCCACTGTTTCCTTTGTTTCTATTTTGACAGCCAGCTGCCACCTTTGAGGTATTCCAAATGTCGTGCAATGTGCTGGAAACAGATCAACAACTGATTTTCACTTCTCCCACTATAGCCTCTGTTGTAATACACCGGTTTTCGTGCGGTAAGGCCTGCAATTCTGTGCAATTCCGGGTTCTTTACAGGGAGATGGAATGCCACTTCGTTCTTTGTCATTCAGATTTGTTCGTGCCATGTGATGGTGCTCTGACCGACCGACACGCCGTTGCGTAGATGCCCTGGGCGATGTGTGAACGAGCTTGTGAAAGAATTTTCAGTGTCAAATACTATAATTGTTTGAATGCGTGGTAAAAAATATGTATATAAAGAATTTTATCTATTTAGAAGACAAACGGAACACGTTTATCAAGATTGCCAATAACATCTTCATCTTGCGACGAGCAATAAGCGGTATAATTGTGGCAGGTTGCCCAGTATGCAAATCGATGTGAATCCTTCAGAGAACAGCCGTCAATGATAAGACCTCTCCATTTGGTGTAGCTATGGGCAGACTGTAAGAGAATTTCGAGTTGTACGAACCTTAGACGTTGAGATTTTTAGGGACGAAGCGCACTTTTGTTGAGTTGGAAATGCGTTCTCATTCCTAATTCATCATAGGCGCGTCATTGGTTGGACCTTCGGAATACCAAACCCGTGGTTAGAAATAGTTTCCACGATTCGTGAATAAGGCCAAACCGCACACGGAGCTATTCAGAAGAAACGGAATTGATAGATGATCTAAATCGCTGCCTGGTTACCGACGCGATGGCAATCCAGTTCCACTCACGGCGCAACTGTGAAAGAACGGAAACCGCACTCAACGCCTTCGAACGTGGACAGAGGGTTACTGCTCTGGGGCATCTTTTTGTTTCACTCGCTGCTTCGCTCGCGTAGACTGCATGGCTATGCACAGATTTTTTTCATTTTCCTTTTAATCACATTTTTATGTTGTTCACAAATTGCAACACTTTCGAAACTTTGCACATTAGTTAAGGCCGTAGAAGCATGGTCTTTTCCGAATGTACTTCTGACCAAAAGCAATTCTGGAATCCAAGGTTTTTGTAAATCATGCTTTTTGACTTCTTGTAGTGATATTCCCATGGAAACTATCATCCCCTAACACATATTACTTTATGTAGGCCTGTAATCGAGAAGTCAAAACCCATTTTTTATAAATTTGGCTATAAAAGTGCTTTCACAATGAAATATTTTCGTGAAACTTTTCACCCCTATATCACCCCGTTATGGATTTAATTTTCGAAAACACCAAAGCACTTTTTTTTTTAATTTATAACCGAAAGGCCAGGTACAAATTTTCTTATGTTTAGCTGTAAAATTACTTTCATAATGATATATTTTCGTAAAAATGTTCATCCCCTATTTCACCCCGTTAGGGAATCAGTTTCCAAAAACACTGAAACATGTATTTTTTATTTCTAACGGAGACTTCAGATCTCTGTTTTAATAGAAGTAGCTTTAAAAATGCTTTAATAGTACTTTAATAATGATTTACTTTCAAAAAACTTTCACCCACTATTTTACCCCCTTTCAAAAGTACAGAAACATGTATTTCTTTATTTCTCACCGAAAAACCAAATACAAAATTTCGCAGGTAGAACTTCAGAATTACCTTAATACCGACATCTTTTCAAAAAAATCTCCTATTTAAGCCCACCCCTCACCCCTTAGGGATGGAATTTCGAAAAATCCCTTTTCAAACGACGCCTACACAACAAGGTCATTTTTATTTAAAACCCTGTATTCATCTGAGCAGAAGCCCGGTTCTTCCTGCTGCCACAACGCTTCACTAAACCAGGAATTAGGATATAAGCGAATATTATAAGTTAGAGAAAGTCTTTCATTTACAGTTACTTGGTCTTGGGCTGCGCATTTGTTTCGCGTAATAGTACGAGGGCGTTTTGAAAATTAATGCCTTCTAATTTTTTATGTGGAAGCTCCTGAAGCTTTTTAAATAAAACAAACGTTATTAATATTCTACATCTTTATTCTTCATGTGTACATATGTATTTTTAGCATAGTTACCATGACCACGAAAAAATTTCACCCCTACGAGAGACCAGTTTGTTGATACCGTCACTGTATAATCTTAGCGGACGAAGCCATAACCTCCCCTCTGCCCCGCTTCATTACTTTAAAATTGAGTCCCCGAGGGTGTTGTTTATATTCTGGATAGTCGGGGATGTTCAAATGTATGAGAAATCTTATGGGACTTAACTGTTAAGGTCATCAGCCCCTAAGCTTACACACTACTTAACCTAAATTATCCTAAGGACAAACACACACACCCATGCCCGAGGGAGGACTCCAACCTCCGCCGGGACCAGCCGCACAGTCCATGACTGCAGCGCCTGAGACCGCTCGGCTAATCCCGCGCGGCGGTCGGGGATGTGTGGAGGGTGATCAGTGACAATGAACCAAGGCTTCGATTGTTGCAGACTTCGCAGCGCTCGTGTGTGGTCTGGCATTATGTTGACGGAAAGGGGACTCCATGTGTGGACGAACTCGCCGAATTAGAAACTCGAGTGCAGCACTGTTTCTCACGCACCTACATAGTTAACATTACTCGCCGCCATGTTACACTCTAAGATTCGGAGCCCACTAGCAGCAGAGTGTTGCAAATATTTATACATGAAGAATAAAAATGTAGATTGTTAATAACGACCGAGCGAGATAGCGCTGTGGTTAGCACACTGGACTCGCATTTGGGAGGACGACGGATCAAACCTGCGTCCGGCCATCCTGATTTACGTTTTCCGTGATTTCCCTGCACGGCCGACTTCCTTCCCCATTCTTCCCTAATCTGATGGGGCCAATGACCTCGATGTTTGGTCCTCTCCCCCAAATTAAACTGACTTGACCTGTTAATAACGTTTTTAATGCAAAAAGTTGTAAGTGTTTTTATGTAAAAAATTCGGAACATAGCTTTTCAGCACACCTTCGTGCTAGCTTTTCAGCACACCTTCGTGCTTTTTACGCAACGAAATCATTGTTGGAAGCATGTTTGGAACCTTTCAAGTTTGATATTGTCCAGTGCCGTTTGCGAAGCTGTTTTTACCGCCTCCACATCGTTTTTTTCATTCGTGGAAATACGAAAAAGTCCGGCGAATACGGAGCGTGGGGAACGACAGACCACCTCTGAGATGCCAAACAGTGGGTCACTCGTAAGGCCGTGTGTGCTGGAGCGTTGTCGTGATGCAGAAACCAGTCACGTGATCGCCAAAGTTCCGGGCGTTTCCTCCTCACATCCTCTCGCAGACGCCTTAAAACATCCAAGTAAAAGTGCTGGTTAGCAGTCTGGCCAGGGGGTACGAATTCCCGATGCACAATTCCACGAACATCAAAAAAGACAATGATCATCGTCTTCACATTTGACCTCACGTGCCTTGCTTTTTTTGGCCTGGGAGAGTTGGGAGTCGTCCACTGGCTTGACGCTTGCTTGGTTTATGGGTCATACCTGAACACCAACTCTCATCCCCTGTAATGACTTTGTTCAAGAAGTTTGGATCACGTGCAATCTCTGTTTTCAAGTCCTGACACACATACATACGGATGGTTTTTTGCTCCTGTGTGAGGGGGCGCGGAACAAATTTAGCAGCAACACGTCTCATTTGCAAACCCTCACTCAAAATCCGCTGGCACGAGCTCCAACTGATTCCTGTCTCTGCTGAAATTTGGTCGATCGTTTGGCGACGATCCTCGTTGATCTTTTGGCGGACCTTTTCAATGTTCTCCTCATTTAGCGATGTTGAAGGACGTCCAGAACGAGCTTGGTCTTCAACACACATCTCACCACGTTTAAAGCGCCCAAACCACTCAAAAACCCGTGTGCGGCTCATTGCGTCCTCCTGGAAAGCTTCCTGAAGCATTGGGTGTCTCCGTTGCAGTTTTTTTTTTTTTTTAAAGCAGGAAACAAAATTTCACACACACTCTTTGTTCTTTTAAAGTTGTCATAACGACTTCGCAGAGGTAACCCGCCCACAGTTAGAGAAACACCATACCACGCTTGCACGTTCAGCTCTACACTGACGCCGTCTGCACAGCTGTTTCATGAAGGTCTTTATTAACACCATCTAGCGCGAGAACCCTGCACTACGTCTACGAGTGGCAGCACCTTCGGAGTCCGATTTCTTTTGGGTCCCCCCCTCGTATTGGGTGCACTGTAGCGGAGACCACAAAGATATTTTGAGATATAAACGACCTTCAACGAATACATGAAGTGATGAAAGCAGAAGGAGCAGAAACTGGACTCACTGGAAAAGAAAATGAGCCAAAATATATGATAAAGTCCAATTATAAGGCCAGAAGAATTGCGCTTGACCCGAATGCCTATATATATAAGTTGTCACCAGCTTCAGTTATTTAGAGATCCTCGTGGTTCAAAACTTCAAATACAAATCATTACCATTGTATTATATTAATGAGATTTTGCGATTCGACGGTCAAAACCTGTTTTGTTGCAAGAGACAGGGTCGGAGGAACATTTCGTGCTTTAGCAGTCAAACACTAATTATGGATCCCCATCGAGATTAATGAACAATGAAAATTATAACCCTCTTTGCCATTTCTTTATAGATGGTGTAACGTTTCCTTTATCACGTTACTTAGTGAAACTATTCTCAAAAAATATGTGAGCGATGTGCAAAGAGTTTCTGACAATAAGTAAATCAGAGGAAGAAAAGCATTTCGGGAATGTATTATGATGATTCGTTAATGGAATAACGCAGCTGTGAGAAACTGCTGTCACTGGCGACTGGTACGGTGAGTCACCTCAAATGGTTACAAACCGTTTACTTGGCGGTTTCCAACTACTAGTGCCGTGTGCGGCTTTCCATTGAATCAAGCAGGTGCTAATTGTCAAGCTACCTCTCATAAGCAGTTCCCTTTTGAGCAGTTCCCTGTGCGGACGGCTTTTGGAAGGACAAAAATTGTACCATCTTGCCACCTATATTTGAGTTTGTCAACATTGGCCAGTATTCCTCCACTGCTGTTCGTCCGACAAAATAACGCCAATTTAACTGTCTCAATTTCAGCTTCTCTGACACGCAGCGCCTTTGCCGCCGTACCCTAGGATGTGTAGCGCCCCTCCCCGCACAGTTGCAGACAGATTGCAATGTCGCTGATTGGTATGTGGTAGTTTTGTGTTTACCGATTTTATCATTTTTGTTGATTACATTCCTTGCTGGTATTCCACGCAGTCTCCGAACAGTCCACCATAACACTGCCGATGTTTGGTGTATTTAAGTGTTGAAACCGTGAAATAGGATGGCCACAAACCATGGTCGAAGGATAAAGTGACTGCCATAAGACGTAGCACTGAAACGACACAGATAAAACCATTGTTTATGTCAGAAAATCGCCACTTACATTTGGCCCAAGCTATTTTTTTGTGGATACTGCCGCCTCTGCGCAACTTATGGGTCGAAAACCTGTGTGCATTTAGCCTGATTCATGCTGGGAGATACGCGCCTTGCTTTCGGAGTGGCCTAATGACGTACCAGTCTTTTGTTAAACAGGTTAATCAGTGGCTTTACATCTTTTGGCTAAGTTAACTTGTTTTAGAGGAAATCCGAAGTTGTGGAAGTACAATGCCACTATACTGCAGAGAGGAGGAGGGCCTTTTGCTGCAGATAGATAAGTTTGTCATTCGCCTTCAGCGTACACGAAAATAACGCAAAAAGGGACCGAAATGATCCTGCAGTCTCGCTTCATAATTTACTCGTATTCTTCAGGCTTTCATATCAACACCTCATATCTACTAAGCGAGGATTTGGACTACGTTAAGATTATTTCTCAGGTGAGGCGCCGTACGTCCGGTCGTAAACTACTTCCTCGAAATAGCATTCGTATGTGGGATGCATTTCCCTTGTGAAGTGTGCGGAAATAGCAGCTAGTAGTATGAGGCTGAAAAGAGCAGTGTGTTCGTTTCTGGTATCTCCCAAGAAGAGGCATTTCTTTAGGCGGAGAAAAATTTTAGCAACCTGCGCAGAATCATCTTAAGAGAAGACTATAAATAGATCATATGCGGTCACGATATGCATCTCGGTTGGCAGTTTCGCCTTCCATAAAAGTCATGTCAGCAGGAGCTTCTCTGGAGTTCCAGGCTCTTCTGGCAAAGAAGCAACAGTGTCGGTCACCTAAAAAAAAAAAAAAAAAATGCAAATGACGCATCAATTTTTCCTAATATTGTTTACTTGCAAAACAAAATAAGTTATGATATTGTGCCACACAAGCTTCACAATGGGTAAATTTCGTATATTCATTGCGATTTCAAGAGAAACTTAAGTGTTTCTCTGTTAATCGAATATCCGGCTTACAAATTTGCTCACCGAATTAAGTGGAGATAGCGAACACAGGCGTCGGTTTTCGGCTCAATTAAAATCCGACTCCATTGACTTATCGTCGACGGGATGTTAAATCCCAATCTTCCTTACCTGAATTGTGGCTATAAAGAGCACAGCAAAAATTTTGGTGGAAAAAGTCTTGTGTATCTGATAACCATTCCAAAAATTTACATAATCGACAGTGTATGTATACAATACTAAAAAGTAAAGAACGTGTGTTCCTGAAAGTAGGCAGACATGGATTAAGTGTTACAGGATTAAGGACTGATGGCCTGCGATATAGTCAGCCTGAATGTGACATTCAAGTACTTTTCCTTGCCTCAAAGCGTTCCTTTCGACCGTGCTTCGGAGCTTCTGCTGCGTCGCGCGGAGTCCCACATATACGGCCTTGCACAGAATCACGCACCCTCTGCTATGAATGGTGCGCGAGACCAATTACGCGACGTACAACGCCGTTTATGAAATCACTCTAAAAAGGGGTCAGCAGTGTCTCTTTCAGTGGCGAGTCAGGGTTAAAAACTTACGCAACGCCAAAGCCAAATAGAAATGCCCTGCAGTAGTGCAGCTACTTTCTGAAATATTCCGAGGCTGGACCGGAATACGGACGCCGCTAACAGAGCTCATACATCGCCTTCTGGATTCCTGACAGCTTCCGCTGATAATCTCCGCAGAATGAAACAGGAATACAGTTCAGTCGATCAAAAGACACGCATACATACAACACTCAAATTTCCCAGGAAGCAAATGGAATTTAGCCTGTCTGAATAAAATTAAACTTCGCCAAGCCCTCTTCGTTCGGTGAACACTAGCTAGCTAATGCCTCCACGCTCTGATATACACTCTATGCCTCCACGCTCAGATATACACTCTAAGACAAAAAGAACGACGGGCCACGAAGGAGTTATCCAAATGTGATGTACATGTACGGTTAAACAAATGATTACAATTTCAGAAAGAATATGGCGATTTATTCAAGAGAAAGAGCTTCACAAATTGAGAGAGCCAATAACGCGTTGCTTCACTTCTGACTCTTAGGCAGGCAGTTATTCGGCTTGGCATTGATTAATAGAATTGTTGGATGCCCTCCTGAGGGATATCGTGTCAAATTCTGTCCAACTAGCCCGTTAGATTGTCGAAATCGCGAGATGGTTGGAAGGTCCTGCTCATAATGCTCGCAACTGTGGAGATATCCGGCGACCTTGTTGGCCAAGGTAGGGTTCAACAAGCGCGAAGAAAAGCAGTAGAAACTCTCGCCGTGTGCGAGCGGCCATTATCTTGCTGAAATGTGAGCCCAGGATGGCTTTCCCTGAAGGACAACAAAACGGGGAGTTGAATATCGTCGACGTACCGCTGTGCTGTAGGATGACAACCAAAAGGATCCTGCTATCAAAAGAAATGGCATCCCAGACCATCATTTGTTTGTCTGTACATGTACGAGGGGCGTTTGAAAAGTCCATGCAAAAATAAAAACTACTTACGTGTTTGGGGTAAACCTTTTTTATTTTTCGACATAGTCTCCTTTTAGACTTATACACTTCGTCCAACGCTGTTCTAATTTCCGAATAATAGGAATTGTCCAAGTCTGCAAAATAGCTATTAATTGCTGCAATCACCACCTCGTTTGAATAAAATCTTTGTCCCGCCAGCCATTTCTTCAAATTGGGGAACAAATAGTAGTCCGAGGGAGCCAAGTCTGGAGAATAAGGGGGCACGTGAAACGAGTTGGAATCCTATTTCCATTAATTTTGCGACCGCAACTGCTGATTTATGCTGGTACATTGTCGTGATGGAAAAGGACTTTTTTGCGGTCCAATCGCCGGCGTTTTATTGCAGTTCGGTTTTCAAGCGGCCCAATAACAATGAATAATATGCACATGTAATAGTTTTACTCATTTCCAGAAAGTCGATGAGGATTATCCCTTGCGAATCCCAAAAGACAGTCGCCATGACCTTTCGGGCCGAAGAAAAGGTCTTCACCTTTTTTGGTGCAGATTCTCCCTTGGTAACCCATTGTTTAGATTGTTCTTTGGCCTCAGGAGTATAGTAACGTATCCATGTTTCACCCACAGTGACGAAACGAGGCTTAAAGTCCTGCGAATTCTTCCTAAACAGCTGCAAACCATCCTTGCAACACTTCACATGATTCTGTTTTTGGTCAAGCGTGAGCAATCGCGGAACCCATTTTGCAGGTAGCTTTCTCATGTCCAAATGTTTATGGAAAATATTATATAACCGTTCATTCGAGATGCCCACAGCACTAGCAATGTCATGCACATTAACTCTCCTGTCATCCATCTCCATATCATGGATTTTATCAAAGATTTCTGGAGTCGTGACTTCCACAAGGCGTCCAGAACGTTCAGCATCACTTTTGCCCATATGACCACTCTGAAAATTTTGAAACCACCTATAAACTGTTCTAATCGAAGGTGCAGTGTCACCGTAATGTTTATCAAGCTTCTCTTTCGTCTCCTGAGGCGTTTTGCCTTTCCTAAAGTAATGTTTGATCACCACACGAAATTCTTTTTCGTCCATTTTTTGACACTCACTCGACTTCCTTGATTCACACGAATGCCAAACACAAATAAATATACCAATATGGCTGAAACGTGGTGTGCGTTCTTTCCAAAGATGCTACTAACTAAACATGACCTCAATACGCGCCGTTGGGTGCCATCTCTCGGACTTTGCACTGGCTTTTCAAACGCCCCTCGTAAATCACATCTACCGATTTCCTTGGCGAGAACGTCCCTTCCTTTCTTCGTGGAGCTTCGTTATTTTTTATATACAGGATGAGTTAGGAGGAAAGGTACATGCTTTGAGACGCTATAATATTAGTGATTCTGAGCAAAAAACTTCATATGGATATATGCCCTATTGCGAATGGTTTCCGAGACAGAAAACGTTTAATAACACTTTTGTAGGTCTTTTTTTAATAACTGGAAAACCGCACACTTCAACGAAAACGTGTCTCAGTACACAATTAAAGTAAATATATTTGCAACAAAAAAGGTCCTATTTATTTTTTGTCTAGGACAGACAGTTTGTGCGAAGAGTTTATGAGAATATTGGAAACCTGCGACGCGCATGCGCTACAGCGTAAGTACTTTTTGTAGGCCAGTTTGAGGTAGTTTTCCGTCTTGATAGACCACAAGCGTCCTGTATCAAAATGTTCGTCTCAATTTCCTCTATACTACTGTGTTACGTTGTAAACAATGAGTGAATACAGAAAAAAATGAAAATGTACATTAAAAGTGTTCTATCTCGGAAACCATTCGGAATAGGGCTTATGTCCACAGCACGTTTTTTGTTCAGAATCGCTAATGCTATCACCTGTCAAAACACGTACGTTTCCTTCTGACTCACCCTGTATATGTTTATTAAGTATTCAAGCGACACACATGTAAGAGGTCTGCCGGCCGTTGTGGCCGAGCGGTTCTAGGCGCTTCCGCCCGGAACCGCGCTGCTGCTACGGTCGTAGTTTCGAATTCTGCCTCGGGCATGGAAGTGTGTGATGTCCTTAGGTTAGTTAGGTTTAAGTAGTTCTACGTCTAGGGGACTGATGACCTCAGATGTTAAGTCCCAGCCGGCCGGAGTGGCCGAGCGGCTCTAGGCGCTACAGTCTGGAACCGCGCGACCGATATGGTCGCAGGTTCGAATCCTGCCTCGGGCATGGATGTGTGTGATGTCTTTAGGTTAGTTAGGTCTAAGTAGTTCTAAGGGACTCCCCATGGTGCTCAGAGCCATTTGAACCATTTTGTTAAGTTCCATAGTGCTTAGAGTCATTTGAACGATTTGTACGTGGTCTGTTCTGCGTGAATTTTCTTTTGTCTCGTCTATCGTTGCAAATCATCAATCTTTCAATGGGGGTTTCAGCTTTGGAAATAAAAAAAAAAAGTCCCCAGGGGCCAGGTCTGGAGAGTACGGAGGATGAGGCAGCACAGTGTTGTGGTGGTGTTTTTTTTTGTGGAAGAAAGCTATCAGCATACCTTTGACATTTGTCCCGACATGATGACGAGCTTTTTTCGGTCTAGGAGAAGATTGAACCTTGGTCTCATCATCATAACCGTAGATTAATGTCTCGTCACCAGTTATGATTCTCTTAAGGAACATCTCATTCACATTTGCATGATCCAGAAGGTCTTCACAGATTGCGAGGCGACGGTCCTTGTGGTCTTAACTCAAAAAGTGGGACGAACTTGGCGACAACACTAAGCATTTCACAAGATCCTGTGTCAGGATTTCGTGACATGATCCAACTGAAATGTTACGACCAATGTCTGCAACCTCCCGGACAGTCAGTCTTCGATTGGCACCCACAATTTCGTTGACGTTCCTGACATGTGCGTCGTCGTTAGACTTTGAAGAGCGTCCTGAACGAGTGTCATCTTTAACAGCCGTCCGATCATTTTTAAACTGTGCAAATCATTCGTAACACTGAGTATGGCGTAAGCATTCATCACCGTAGGCTTCCTGCATCATGTGGTGTGTCTCTGTAAAGGTTTTCTTGAGTTTCACACAAAACTTAATGCAGACGCGTTGCTTCTTTAACTCTGCCATCTCGAAATTCGCAAACTGTGCGACGACACACCATTGGCGCGAAATTACGAATATTCCGGAATTTTTGGAACAGTTGTGTTATAGTTCCGTAAACTGTGTATGGGTTCTTGCAGCATTGTGCCCCTTCAAATTTAGAAACAAGATTTTCCGCACGGTACTCCACTTTATCAATCGGTTGTACTAATTTGTTTTGGCTCCTGCAGCGGCCTGCCACCGTACAGTAGTGCGAAGATTCCAGTGCGTGGTAGGACTGCGGATATGTACGTACAACAAACAATTTCGTTATTTTTGCCAGGTAATAATTAAAACTTCATTATTAATGTAATTGTATTTTCAGTGCCAATATGAGAGCAGTTAATACATAGCTACATATATATTACAGGAAGTGATCCTGACAATTATGGGAATATAAGCACTGTTCGTAGACATCCAACAAAGTGGTTCTTGTACCTGGCGAATTTAGGTGGTGTTCTCAACGACTTCTGCAATACGTCCCCAGTCCTCAGCCGAGCGATTTTCACTCTTTCATTATGCTCGTATAATACCGGAAACTCAAAACAAATCCGCCAAACTGCTGAAAGTCCTCCGTTTTGATTATAATAAGTACTCCAGTTTCTGGTATAAGGTCGCACGGGAGGCTGTATGATGGCGTCCATCCATCTAGCATCGGAGATTTTTAAGTATGATTTTGTCAAGTTTGTACAAAATATTCTCGATATGCTTGCCACCTCAGATGTGGATAAAACCTCAAGCTTTCGACGATCACCTGTCATCTTCATAAGGAGCAATGTGACTGTCGCGGCTACTCTTGTGGTGGCTGCTTATCACCCATATACGACTTGGGTTGGTCGATGTACGTCAGCAATGCGTCATGCTGCCACACATTGTGTCAACGTCTGCGCTGATACTGCCATCGCTCCTGTAGGAACGTACAATGGTGCGAATTTCTCTGCATGTTCTCAGCATCGAGAGCTCCTTCCACGCACCAGTCAGATTATAGCTGCGGTCCCGGTCGTATTTGTTTTCAAGTATTCTAGTTTCTACTGCCCGTTAATAACACAGTCCCAGAATGTAGAAGCGTGGGACACGACTGTAATTTCGTCAACTGTTGTTCTGTATTTATTTATGAAGCTGTGTTCAGCCCCTGCTTATTTCTCAAGTTTACCACTCTTGATGTGCTGTTGGCGTTCTGCACAGAGGTCAGAAAAAGTAAAGTAGACTGAAGTAGGTGGTTCGCCATTCTCAAGGAATCTTATACGATGACGTGCTGAAAGTAATGGCGTCGAATTTGTTATGTGAATACTCTTAAAACTTTTAAATAAAAAACGTTATAGATATTGTACATCTTTATGCTTCATGTATCTCCATTTATTTTTCAACATAGCCAACCCTGGCGAAGAACACATTTCATCCCAACGAGAGGTCGTTTGTTGATAATGTCATTGTAGAATGTTTGACTTTGTTGACGGAATATCAACCTCGCCTTCGCATGCTCTGCTCCATCGGAGTGAAAGTGGAGGCTTCGAAGATGTGTTTCTTTTCTTTTTTGTAAGTTTTGGAAACAGATGAAAATCCGATGGAGCCAAATTTGGACTGCGCATGCAAAAGTCGCAGTACTGGTGTGTGGTCTGGGATTTTCATGCTGAAGGAGAGGGTGCTCCAGGTGTAGACGAACTCTTCGAATTCGAAACTCGATTGCAGAATGCTGTTTCTCTTGCAGCGACGTAGTTGACGCCGCCACGTTGCATGCTACAATTCGGAGTCCTCTAGCGGCAGAGGACTGCAAATATGTACACATGAAGAATAAAGATTTAGACTGTTAATAACGCGTGTTTCATTTAAAAATCTTTAAGAGTTGTCACATAAAAATTCGTAGACATTACTTTTCAGCACTCTCTCGTAGAACCCAAGGAACCAGAATGTGTGTGAATTCAAAAAAATTGTTCAAATGGCTCTGAGCACTATGGGACTTAACATCTAGGGTCATCAGTCCCCTAGAACTTAGAACTACTTAAACCTAACTAACCTAAGAACATCACACACATCCATGCCCGAGGCAGGATTCGAACCTGCGACCGTAGCGGTCGCACGGTTCCAGACTGAAGCACCTAGAACCGCTCGGCCACATCGGCCGGCGTGTGTGAATTCCTAAGGGACCAAACTGCTGAGGGCATAGGTCCCAAGGATAACTGGGGGCAACTTCTTTATTTTCTTTGGTGGTTGGAAATTAGGTCTTATCCTTCGTCTCCCCAGTAAGCTACCTATTTTGCTAGATGTAGCACCACAAAGAGGAATGACCACAATAGGTTGATCACGCTATTGTTCAACATTTTCGATTATTGGAGAGCACCTACTTTATATTTTGTGCCCCTAAGTTGTTCTTTCAGAAAACTTACTTCCGATGTTTAATCTCGTAATGAAATTGGTGCTCCAGGTATCATTGGCTTTAAAATAGCTTCTGGATTGGTTGGTGAAAACTACACGCCGAGATAAAGCACGCTCTTTTATATCTTGCAATATACAGACTGACTGAGCCCCGTATCCGATTTTCGTGCTACCAAAACATCAAAAGTTGCAACTTTCCTTCCCTTTTTGTGTCGATAGCTAACCAGATATTTGTATGTATGCTGTTCCTTTGATCGATAAATTGCGCAAGGCCTTTGGCACAATGGGGCCAGATCATAAACGTGTCTCCGGCACACCGTTTAAATGGAGGTGGGTAACGTTGAACTGTATTTAATGGCTATTTGGCATTCCTCAAAAAGCTTCATAATGAAATTGGCCACTGCTGGAAACAACGGAGAACCAATGGCCATTCTGTCGCTCATTTCATAAAATTCACTGCTATGAAAGAAATGGATGTTTGTCAAGGCATGACGGAACAGCTTTAAAGGTCCAAGAAGAAAGTAGTCGGCCAGAAGTTTTGACGTGCCCCCGACGTAAACAGAGAGACCACACCAACGTTGACTAAAATATTGTTTGGCTAACTGTGATTTGCTTGATCTTGATAGTGAACAACTGAGATTTTGTAATGTGATGTTCACAGCCATCAACTGTGGGAGTGTTTAATTTAGTTAGATATTTGGCTAATTCTAGGTGGGAGAGCCACTAACAATCACAGTAGGTCTCATTGGAATTTCTTCGTTGTCAAGATTTTAGGTAAGCTGTACAGCCTAGGAGGTCAAGGATCTCGAGCTGTGGGATTTTTAATGAGATCGCCAAGTAGACCACCATTTTTCTGCTGTATGACACACTGTCATGTTTTAAGCATTGGTGTGTTATCCTCCAACAGCAACGAAACTGTGCTATGGTACTTTGTAGCATGAAGAACTAACGTGGAATTTCCCTTGGCAGCTGGAAGCACAGCTAGGTATTCATATGTCTGCAAAGCTCAGAATCCCCCGCTCTCTGCTGATTGACTCTTCTGAACAGAGAGCGCTTATATTTGTAAGTAACATAGAATATTCCAGAACAAACTTCTAATAAATTAATAAGGAAGTACCAGAAGCTTTAATAAAACAAGAGACAGAATAAAGATAAAATATTTGCAGAATGCTAACTGTCATCTTCCAGTTCATGTCTTCATCCATTACACTACAGTTATTTGAGTCGTTGTGTTGGGCCATACGATGTCCTAAAGGCTTTAACTGATGATATGTGTACCAAATCGTTCGGTCAAAAATGAAGTGTCGTTTGTAGACTTTCAACGCGCCGGTCTTAACAAGCAAGTAATAATACAGTCTTTAACTATTGATATGCCGTTTCCGGTCATTTTATTATAGCAAATCGCACCAAAACGACGCATTTTCGAGAGATCGTCTTTGTGTCAGTGATTTTAAAAAAGATATGTTCATAGAATTTAAGTTGTAATGTAAAAACCACCAATTATATGTTTCAGCTACAAACTACACATTCCGGTATAGGGTCTCCAAGTTCTGCTTGTGTCGTAGAAAGCATATTGCATTTCATTGGTCAAATTTCTCTCCGCGTCTCAAAAATTTAACCCGTCTGATTCTGCCCATCGTGCTCCGCAAGGTGAAATTGCACGACGCGACGTCAAAAACCTCGTCCAGCTCCACGTCCACGTTCATCTACATCTACATCTACATCTATACTCCGCGAGCCACCTTACGGTGTGTGGCGGAGGGTACTTATTGTACCACTATCTGATCCCCCCTTCACCGTTCCATTCACGAATTGTGCGTGGGAAGAACGACTGCTTGTAAGTCTCCGTATTTGCTCTAATTTCTCGGATCTTTTCGTTGTGATCATTACGCGAGATATATGTGGGCGGTAGTAATATGTTGCCCATCTCTTCCCGGAATGTGCTCTCTCGTAATTTCGATAATAAACCTCTCCGTATTGCGTAACGCCTTTCTTGAAGTGTCCGCCACTGGAGCTTGTTCAGCATCTCCGTAACGCTCTCGCGCTGACTAAATGTCCCCATGACGAATCGCGCTGCTTTTCGCTGGATCATGTCTATCTCTTCTATTAATCCAACCTGGTAAGGGTCCCATACTGATGAGCAATACTCAAGAATCGGACGAACAAGCGTTTTGTAAGCTACTTCTTTCGTCGATGAGTCACATTTTCTTAGAATTCTTCCTATGAATCTCAACCTGGCACCTGCTTTTCCCACTATTTGTTTTATGTGATCATTCCACTTCAGATCGCTCCGGATAGTAACTCCTAAGTATTTTACGGTCGTTACCGCTTCCAATGATTTACCACCTATGGCATAATCGTACTGGAATGGATTTCTGCCCCTATGTATGCGCATTATATTACTTTTATCTACGTTTAGGGAAAGCTGCCAGCTGTCGCACCATGCATTAATCCTCTGCAGGTCTTCCTGGAGTACGTACGAGTCCTCTGATGTTGCTACTTTCTTGTAGACAACCTTGTCATCTGCAAATAGCCTCACGGAGCTACCGATGTTGTCAACTAAGTCATTTATGTATATTGTAAACAATAAAGGTCCTATCACGCTTCCTTGCGGTACTCCCGAAATTACCTCTACATCTGCAGATTTTGAACCGCTAAGAATGACATGTTGTGTTCTTTCTTCTAGGAAATCCTGAATCCAATCACAAACCTGGTCCGATATTCCGTAAGCTCGTATTTTTTTCACTAAACGTAAGTGCGGAACCGTATCAAATGCCTTCCTGAAGTCCAGGAATACGGCATCAATCTGCTCGCCAGTGTCTACGGCACTGTGAATTTCTTGGGCAAATAGGGCGAGCTGAGTTTCACATGATCTCTGTTTGCGGAATCCATGTTGGTTATGATGAAGGAGATTTGTATTATCTAAGAACGTCATAATACGAGAACACAAAACATGTTCCATTATTCTACAACAGATTGACGTAAGCGAAATAGGTCTATAATTATTCGCATCTGATTTATGACCCTTCTTGAAAATGGGAACGACCTGCGCTTTCTTCCAGTCGCTAGGTACTTTACGTTCTTCCAGCGATCTACGATAAATTGCTGATAGAAAGGGGGCAAGTTCTTTAGCATAATCACTGTAGAATCGTAAGGGTATCTCGTCTGGTCCGGATGCTTTTCCGCTACTAAGTGATAGCAGTTGTTTTTCAATTCCGATATCGTTTATTTCAATATTTTCCATTTTGGCGTCCGTGCGACGGCTGAAGTCAGGGACCGTGTTACGATTTTCCGCAGTGAAACAGTTTCGGAACACTGAATTCAGTATTTCTGCCTTTCTTCGGTCGTCCTCTGTTTCGGTGCCATCGTGGTCAACGAGTGACTGAATAGGGGATTTAGATCCGCTTACCGATTTTACATATGACCAAAACTTTTTAGGGTTCTTGTTTAGATTGTTTGCCAATGTTTTATGTTCGAATTCGTTGAATGCTTCTCTCATTGCTCTCTTTACGCTCTTTTTCGCTTCGTTCAGCTTTTCCTTATCAGCTATGATTCGACTACTCTTAAACCTATGATGAAGCTTTCTTTGTTTCCGTAGTACCTTTCGTACATGATTGTTATACCACGGTGGATCTTTCCCCTCGCTTTGGACCTTAGTCGGTACGAACTTATCTAAGGCGTACTGGACGATGTTTCTGAATTTTTTCCATTTTTGTTCCACATCCTCTTCCTCAGAAATGAACGTTTGATGGTGGTCACTCAGATATTCTGCGATTTGTGCCCTATCACTCTTGTTAAGCAAATATATTTTCCTTCCTTTCTTGGCATTTCTTATTACACTTGTAGTCATTGATGCAACCACTGACTTATGATCACTGATACCCTCTTCTACATTCACGGAGTCGAAAAGTTCCGGTCTATTTGTTGCTATGAGGTCTAAAACGTTAGCTTCACGAGTTGGTTCTCTAACTATCTGCTCGAAGTAATTCTCGGACAAGGCAGTCAGGATAATGTCACAAGAGTCTCTGTCCCTGGCTCCAGTTCTGATTGTGTGACTATCCCATTCTATACCTGGTAGATTGAAGTCTCCCCCTATTACAATAGTATGATCACGAAACTTCTTCACGACGTTCTGCAGGTTCTCTCTGAGGCGCTCAACTACTACGGTTGCTGATGCAGGTGGTCTATAGAAGCATCCGACTATCATATCTGACCCACCTTTGATACTTAGCTTAACCCAGATTATTTCACATTCGCATTCGCTAATAACTTCACTGGATATTATTGAATTCTTTACTGCTATAAATACTCCTCCACCATTGGCGTTTATCCTATCCTTGCAGTATATATTCCATTCTGTGTCTAGGATTTCGTTACTGTTCACTTCCGGTTTTAACCAACTTTCCGTTCCTAATACTATATGCGCACTATTTCCTTCAATAAGAGATACTAATTCAGGAACCTTGCCCTGGATACTCCTGCAGTTTACCAATATTACGTTAACTTTTCCTGTTTTTGGTCTCTGAGGACGGACGTTCTTTATCAACGATGATAATGTCCTCTCTGGTAAGCCGTCAGGTATTTTATCGTTTCGCCCAAGGGGGGGGTCCCTCTAACCTAAAAAACCCCCGTGTGCACGCCACACGTACTCTGCTACCCTAGTAGCTGCTTCCGGTGTGTAGTGCACGCCTGACCTGTCTAGGGGGGCCCTACAGTTCTCCACCCAATAACGGAGGTCGATGAATTTGCAACCATTATAGTCGCAGAGTCGTCTGAGCCTCTGGTTTAGACCCTCCACACGGCTCCAAACCAGAGGACTGCGATCGACTCTGGGCACTATGCTGCAGATATTAAGCTCAGCTTGCACTCCGCGTGCGATGCTGGTTGTCTTCACCAAATCAGCCAGCCGCCGGAAGGAACCAAGGATGGCCTCAGAACCCAAGCGGCAGGCGTCATTCGTTCCGACATGTGCTACTATCTGCAGCCGGTCACACCCAGTGCGTTCAATAGCTGCCGGAAGGGCCTCCTCCACATTACGGACGAGACCCCCCGGCAAGCACACCGAGTGCACACTGGCATTCTTCCCCGACCTACCCGCTATTTTCCTGAGGGGCTCCATAACCCGCCTAACGTTGGAGCTCCCTATAACTAATAGGCCCGCCCTCTGTGACTGTCGGGACCTTGCCGGAGAATCGGCCACTGGCCCAACAGGCGAGGCATCCTGTGGTGGCTCGGAAACGATGTCATCACCACTAGGAAGCACCCCGTACCTGTTGGAAAGGGGTAAGGCAGCTGCCACACGGCCAGATCCCACCTTCGCCTTTCGGCCAGGCACGCGCGAGCCCACCACTGTCCGCCATTCACCCTGGAGTGATGGCTGACCGGTAAGATGCTCACTGCCGGAAGACACAGCGACATCAGGGGTTCCATGTGATTCCAAGGCCACCGAAGTAGGCATAGGTCTCACCACAGTTGCCCCAACGCCACTACGAGCCGACGCCTGCGCCTCGAGCTCGATGAGCCTAACAGACAAAGCCTCCACCTGCCCCCGAAGAGTGGCCAATTCTCCTTGCGTCCGCTCACACGTCTCGTGTGATCATAGCCCATCATGCGTGAACTTGATTCAAGGTATAACGAGAAGTACTTTGTCCAGTCTGTAAGGACATCAGCTTTTTTTCAAACTTCCATTACAAATTGTGTGATAGAAATTTACAATAGTCGTCCACATAGCATAAATATTCTCACTTTTTAGTTGAATCCTGAAGGCATCCTCTCACGGGACGTGAAAGCTTTCGCAGACGAGGAGCTTCCTCATTGCGAAGCATAGAAGGAAGACAGTGCCATGCAGATTTTTGGCTTGTGGAGAGGAACCCTGGCCAATGAGATGCAGCTTTGGTTTTACGTGAGAACCAGAACTTAAAAGAGTCGCCGTACCTGATTAAGTCATATGGATTTGAACTCCGTACTTGTTGGTTTTGTATTATAAACCTTCTGCGACGATCGCTAAGTAGTGAAAGCTTTCTTGTAGATGCTGTAATATTATGGTTAAACTTTGTGTAAGAGCAAGTGTGTGTGGGGGGGGGGGGGGGGGGGGGGAGCGCGTGCGTGTGTGCATTATGCAATCATAGTCGTTTATGCACACGTCGTACACAATGTTTATGAAGGGATGATGTATCCAACAATGTGGATAGATTGGTGCGTGAATAAATACGTGATTGGCAAGCGAAACAAGCAGTGATGTAGCGAACACTATTGCAATAATGTGCCACATTCACAAAATCGAAAAAAACTCTCTTTCTATTTTGTTTTTCAAAAATTTTACTTAAGGGGAGCCGGAGGTGCCTATGCTGCCCATGTTAAAATCACTAAGTTTGAGGAACATTTATGAATAAACTACCACATAGAAAAATTTGAATTGTTTTTTTTACATATAGAGTGGTTTAGTATTGCAGTTATGACAGAGGGATTTTGGAGTATCTTTTCTACTTTCCTTCCAATTATTTTTTTTATTAATGACCCAAATTTTTTTACAAATAATTGCTTTATAATTAAACTGAAATGAAACTACTGAAGATATTGCCAAATGACTGTGTTACAATGTAAGTTTGACCTCTAGGGGTGCTCTAGTTTGAGTGGATTTTGAGAAAATGTTCCTTATATTCGAAAAATTCTAATTTACGGGAAATGGCTATCAAAGTTTCTCAGTACATTCCTGCACTATAGGATGGATTATCAGGGTCTTCTTCTTCATCCTCCAAAAGCTTCCTCGTCTGTCTTCTTTTCTGGCCTGTTGTTCCATCATACTTCATATGCTTTTCTCTTCTTTCTGCTCCTCTTATCCTTTCTCTGTCAATATTTCTTAGTGCTCGTACAGTGTTCACCCCACCTGTAACCTAATGCCTTCAGAACTTCACACTTCACACTGTTCCCTTGGTTGTAGGTTGCTATTGCATCATAAATGCCAAAGTGCAGTGTTTTTATGCTTACAAATACCCTTTTAGGAATCACATTCCAAATCAAATTGTTTACGCTCTCATTAGGATTCTGCGTCTTTCCGTGTAGACATTTGTGTAACAATTCTGGCTGTGCTAAGTCATGAAAAATTGGTTTTATTGTTCTCTCCTGATTCTTGTACATACTGCATATTAACAAGAAGTATAATACTACCAACAACAGGCGCAACACTGAACTAATTCGAAACGGTAAACAGCAAAGAGACGATGTTCCGCGCTCTAATTCATTGTAGTATCGCAACTTGGTATTAGTGTTAATATTCTTTTCCCTACGTTCTTCCTCTTCTTATATACACGGTTACTAAAACGTGGCATCGTAACCAGAACAAAAGTGTATGACAATATCAAAGGGAGCAAGATGTTCGAAATTCTGAGGAAAATAGGAGTAAGCTGTAAGGAAATACGGGTAATATTTGTCACAGAAAACAATGTAGCCAACCCTTGCACACTAGCTGTATGCGTAACATAAGGCGCTGTATGCGTAACAGGCCGAGAAAATCCCAAGCAGTTCGCCAGGAAGTCACGAGAGGGTGTTAGATGCATTCAGCGGCCGCCCATTTCCTCTGCAGGCGTGGGGGAAAATGGTAATAACTCCACTTCTAGGGCGAGTGGAACAATAATTCGAAGTTTACATTAAAGAGGAATGTTCCAATTAATTTTCGGTAGCAAAAAAAAAAAAAAAAAAATGTAATTTTTTGGATTTGACCACCTCCGGCTCCCCTTAAAGTTTAACACTTTAGCATAATCACATCATATAAGGGAAAACAATACGTATTTTATAAATTACAACACATTCAAATTTCAGTCTTCCGTACGGAAATGTGTAAGAAAGTTTCCATTGAGTGATTTCTTAGGTAGATTTCTCGTTAGAGTTCTTTTGAAAAAGAATGTGTGTTTCTCATTATAATGTTAATTTGTTATAGCTGACGGTATTGCATAGTCATCTACAACCAGAAATCTTGCTCACTCCTGTACCTTTTTTGAGAATATGTAGAATATTGTATGTCACTTTATCCAGTTGACCGCATTTTTCTTCATTTTCGGGTAAGGTTCTTCATCTGGATGTAAAAGGCTCGTCGATGGTATAGTATTGGGCGATATCCTTCGGATACTTGCTGTTTTTTTCTGATGGACAGCCATACATTGTTTGCCTTACCACAAACAAGTTTATGTTATTCGGTCTCAGTGAGATTGCAGGTGGCACACAGTGGAGAATATGCCAGATGAATGGAGTGTGGTCTTGAATTTGTTGAGAATTTTCTGTTGATAACGTAGTACCACTTTGCCCGTACATTGGTGGGTAATAGCGGGTCGTCCATATTCTTCCAGCATTTTTGTTAGTTAAAGTTCTGATCTTACAATGTTCTGAAGGCCTTAACTTCTGATTTGTCATTAACTGACATTTCATTATAACGAATCGTTCCAGAAACAACGCGTTTTTGATAAATCTTCAATGCGCCGGTGCCATAAAACGTGTGACATACACACATCCATCAGCGATAGTATTCTTTCCATTTATTTTCGTTGGTGATTATGTTGTTTCATGATAATAAATTTCGTCTAGGATACTTTTTTATAGTATTATTGCTGCTGCAGGTTTTTTCTTTTGTCTGGCGCAGACGAAGTTGTCTTTCGTTCCCAAGACGCCATAAGAAAGACACATCATTGTATGCACAGGGTGAAAAAAACTACGTATAAAAATATTTAGAGTCTTTCGAGGAGGTGTAAATTAACACTTATTTTTTTAAGGTGCACCGTTTCCCCATGAATGTTCGGACCAACGCGTGATGAATATTGTTTTAGAGGTGCCGCTGAAGATGTCGTCCGTTTACATTAACGCTCCGTTAGCAGTGATTGTCTAACACGCTGAAAACAACCAGATGTTTCACGAATAATAGCTGCAACTTCAGCCAAATTAACAACCAGCTCTTCTATCTATAGGAGGTCAGCAACATCTTTAAAACAGTATTCGTCACTGGCCAGTTTGAACTCCGTCTCTGAACTTCACTGGCGTTAAACCCTTCATGAATCCCTTGCGGGGAAATGGCATATTTGTCACATAAAATACATGTTTCTTTATATCTCCACATGTTTCTTTATAGCTCCTCCAAACACTTTAAAGTTTGTACACGTAGGTTTTTCTACACCCTGTGTTTCGAGGCGCTACTATGGCATCTCCTTGGTGCCATTGGAGAGGAGTAAACCATGTATAGGCACCAGGTTTCACCATATCCCATCGCTTCATCCATAACAACACTAACCCAATACCACATTGTACAAGCACTCATCCACACGACACGGACACGCGCTTGACATTTCATACCGGATCGGAGGAAGGCAGTGGCAAACCACCTTCGCTAGGACCATGCCTAGAACAGCAATGGAAGATTCCTGTACCTGCTCCCATACGCTCATTCCCTGGCAAGGGAAATACCCCTCTCCCCCCCCCCCCCCCACACACACACACACGCACATTTAGTGCAAAGATGGCTCAATGGATAGCTCGTCAGAAACTAAACGCGGATCAAGCATGACATGAAAACAGGAAGAAGTTGTACTGAACTGTGAAAAAAGAAGCAAAATAGAAACAGTGAACGGTCCTCGCTCAAGATGTGCATCATTGAGCGTATTTGACTAGCCACGGCGTCGTGGTTATGTGGTCACGGTGTTAGACTGCGAAGGGGAAGGTCCGTTCAGAAATGGTTCAAATGGCTCTAAGCACTATGGGATTTAAAATCTGAGGTCATCAGTCCCCTAGACTTAGAACTACTTAAACCTAACCAACCTAAGGACATCACACACATCCATGCCCGAGGCAGGATTTGAAACTTCGACTGCAGCAGCAGCGCGTTTCCGGACTGAAGAAGGTCCGTGTTCAAATCTTCCTCGTGCCCCCTTTTTTTTTCCACAAAATTACGAACTGTCCGTCCAGTTATTGACGTGTCTGTTCACTGTATTCAAATTGATGTATGTCGTGATGTAACGTTCCGTTTGCAACAACGAAGTGTAAGGAAGGGAGCTCCAGAAGAACGTATCTCCTATTTGTTCTACACGAGTATCAAATGTTATGACACTTGCGTTCAGTTTAGGAAGTTTTGATTCTTGAATTCCTTTGTTGTAACGTAATTCACAACCGTTTATTTATTGTTTTCATGTCTGTGAGACGTCTATGCAGCATCTCGCCTGCTCTAGCAACTAGCGACGGTAATATGTTCTCACCATATGACTCACATTCTATAACCAGTATCTAGAATAACAACTGCCAAGACTACAGAAGGAGAACAGACACGTTAATGAGCGGACGGACAGATCATAATTTTGTCAAAAAAAAAAAAAAAAAAATTGAGGACGAGAGAGATTCGAACACGCATTTCCGTTTTGCAGGCCAACACCGTGACCACACAACCACAACACTGTAGTTCTTCTAATTCGCTCGATGTTGCATATTTTGATCTTGGACCGTCCACTGTTTCTGTTTTGCTTCTTTTTTCACAGTTCAGTACATCTTCTTCCTGTTTTCACGCGTGGTGTGTGTTCAGCTTTTGACAGGCTGTCCTCTGGGCCATTTTACCACTAAATCTGAGGGATGTGCGATGGGGAGTTTGCTTTGTGAGTATGGGACTATGACATGACTATGCCCTATTTGAATTGTGGCTTTACATTTGATAAGTAACTGAGTTCTGTACAGAAATACCACCTTGCGCCTACTTCATTTATATTAATCAAATCGCGCATATTTTATTATTGTATAAACAATGTTCAAATGGATCTCTAGCATTTGCATCACGACGTCGCTATTTTCAGGGGACAATGTAGACATAATCTAATGACGGCATTTCATTGTAAAGAGAAGGGTTACAGTCTGAAAGTCAAGGAAGGAAGGTACAGCTGTAAGCAGATGCTGTTGTTGTCTTCAGTCCGAAGACTGCTTTGATGCAGCTCTCCATTTGTCTCTAGCCTGTGCGAACCTATTCATCTCCGCATAACTACTGAAATTTACATCCGTCTGAATCTGATTGCTGTATTGATCTCTTAGTCTCCCTCTCCTGTACTAAATTGGTGATCCCTTGATGTCTCAGAATTTTTGCTATCAACCGATCCCTTCGTCTAGTTATGTTGTGCCACATATTTCTTTTCATTCCAATTTTGTTCAGTGCCTTTTCTTTAGTTGCACGATCTCTCCATCTAATCTCAGAGGTAATGTAAACGGCACGCAAGTTCTAATATGAAAATCGTTTTACAACCAGTACATCGTTTGCAGTCCTGTAATTATAACAAACCGAACCAAGACTGAAGCGTTTCTGAGAGATCCTCAATGTGCCGCTGCTTTTGAAACAGCGTATGATTATAGCAGAGCATTCACACAAGGTTGGCGCCGGTGGCGACGCCTACTGCGTGCTGACATGAGAAAGTTTCCAACCGTTTACTCATACATAAACAGCAGTTGACCGGCGTTGCCTGGTGAAACGTTGTTGTTATGCCTCGTGTAAGGAGGAGAAATGCGTACCATCACGTTTCCGACTTTGATAAAGGTCGGATTGTAGCCTATCGCGATTGCCGTTTATCGTATCGCGACTTTGCTGCTCGCGTTGGTCGAGATCCAATGACTGTTAGCAGAATATGGAATCGGTGCGTTCAGGTGGGTAATACGGAACGCCGTGCTGGATCCCAACGGCCTCGTATCACTAGCAGTCGAGATGACAGGCATCTTATCCGCATGGCTGTAACGGGCCGTGCAGCCACGTCTCGGTCCCTAAGTCAACAGATGGGGACGTTTGCAAGACAACAACCATCTGCACGAACAGTTCGACGACGTTTGCAACAGCATGGAGTATCAGCTCGGAGACCATGGCTGCGGTTACCCTTGACGCTGCATCACAGACAGGAGCGCCTGCGATGGTGTACTCAACGACGAACCTGGGTGCACGAATGGCAAAACGTCATTTTTTCGGATGAATCCAGGTTCTGTTTACAGCATCATGATGGTCGCATCCGTGTTTGGCGACATCGCGGTGAACGCACATTGGAAGCGTGTATTCGTCATCGCCATACTGGTATATCACCCGGCGTGATGGTATGGGGTGCCATTGGTTACACGTCTCGGTCACCTCTTGTTCGCATTGAGGGCACTTTGAACCGTGGACGTTACATTTCAGATGTGTTACGACCCGTGGCTCTACCCTTCATTCGATCCTTGCGAAAACCTTCATTTCAGCAGGATAATGCACGACCGCGTGTTGCAGGTCCCGTGCGGGCCTTTCTGGATACAGAAAATGTCCGACTGCTGCCCTGGCCAGCACATTCTCCAGATCTGTCACCAATTGAAAACGTCTGGTCAGTGGTGGCCGAGCAACTGGCTCGTCACAATACGGCAGTCACCACTCTTGATGAACTGTGGTATCGTGTTGAACCTGGATGGGCAGCTGTACCTGTGCACGCCATCCAAGCTCTGACTTAATGCCCAGGCATATCAAGGCCGTTATTACGGCCAGAGGTGGTTGTTCTGGGTACTGATTTTTTAGGATCCATGCACCCAAATTGCGTGAAAATGTAATCACATGTCAGTTCTAGTATAATATATTCGTCCAATGAATACCCGTTCATCATCTGCATTTCTTCTTGGTGCAGCAATTTTAATGGCCAGTAGTGTAAAAACCACAGGCCTCAGCTGCAAGCGGTGTATTGTGTTAGGGGTCTTTAATGACCAAATTATTTCCGGAAGTTTTAGACTTTTTATGACCACTTTATTGGGCTAAGAAACCGTTCATAAAATCATAGTTTAAACCTTGAAAGTGAGAGTTTAGCCTACGAGTATAAAAAAATTAGTGGGAACTATTGTTCCCACCGAACTTTGGAGTAACTTCACATGCTAATTTAAAAAAAAAATGTATTTCCTTTATTTTTTAATACAAAAACTTGTTAAACATTACATTTATATTTGTATTAGTTCATACTGTCCTTTGAGTTCACTAAGGTGATGTACTATGGAACTTAGAGAGGCATGGTGCTACACAAAGGTACACGACGGTTGCTACACGTAATTTTTGTTCTCTTTTCTTTGTTATTTGTGCTACATTGGCGGCATCTTCTGTTTGTTGTACCTTTTGTAGGGAAATGAGTTCCAACTTTCTCCAGACAAACTTCATCTGGTACTCCTGACACACCTCTTTTTAGTGTTTGAAAATGAAGAGGCCTTCCTCTTCTCTTACGACTTGAGAAGCCAGAGAAAGCTGCCTTGCCAAGTGCAATCTAAATGTTAGCTGGTCTGCTTCTGTAGCTTCCACATAACGTAGGAATTGACAACTGCCAAATCCACAAGAAAGAAAGCAGTTTGTGCCACCACTTCCATGAACGACGGCCTAGCCCTAGAGCATACCGTTCACGCAGCTGATCAAATCTATCCACTCCTCCCATTATTTTATTATAGTCTGCCACAGCCAATGGGCAGAATACTTCGCTTGTGCTTCCACTAACTTACCTTGTAATGTTTATGTAATTTGCAGTCAAATCCAGCAAATATACACGAATAATGTCTCCCTCATAAATATAAAAGTAGATAAATACAAGTCACTTCACACGCAAAAGGAAAGCACACTATCCAAAAAACGCTGTAGCGGTGGAAACAGTGGCTCGTTTTCACGCGGGAACTGCGCTTCTGCATTGATTGACTCACAAGGTAGAAATGCAACAGCTTTCGCCTATCCGTTGCCAATCTACACATAGTTAGCACACTCTAACAGAGATGGTAGCACAAGTTAGAAGTGGGAACACGGATTACCACTGAACTTACAGCGAAAACAAGTAAGTGGGAACTATAGTTCCCACTGGTCACTAAAGGGCTAAGCTCTGCTTGTGCTCCTCAAAAATCTTATTCGTGTGGTTCTTCTTTTCACGGTTGGGAATGCTTCGCAACGTGAAAACTTCACATTGCGACGTCACAAAGCCGTCCACGTTTGCTCTCACGTGCCGTGTGAGCACGGCTTGAGAGAAAGCAAGCCCGTGGAGTGTGGGCGGACTGGTGAGGGGGTAGAAGGGCGGGCGTGGTGGGCTCTCGCGCGCCGTGGCCAGTGTGGCGGCTGGGTAGTGCGGCCCTGTGATAGCGCGTGTCGTTGAGAGTGTCAGGAGGGGGAGGGGGACTGGCTGGAGTGGCTCGCGGCTAATTGCAAAGGGGGGTCGCAGCGCGCCCAGCTGAGGTGAGGCGATGCCACCTTTGTGCGCGGCCGAGTGCGGCCGGCGCCAAGTCACCAGGAGCACCGGCTGTAGCCCGCTGCCACTGCCGTGTAGCGAGGATAAAAGCAATCCACTGGACTGTAACCCGGTTTGCATTAGGATTTTGGAGCATAATACATTGTGTTCGAACATTATCTAATGCCTCGAAGAAAACGATATATTGACAAGTAACAAGCACGGATTCCAAAAACACCGCCCTTGTGTTTCTTTTTTCACAAAAGTAATGAGCTCTTTAACAGGGATCGCCAGTTGATTCCATATTTCTAGATTTCCAGGAAGCTTTTGGCATCATTCCTCACATGCAGCTTCGAATCAAATTGCGTACTTGTTCAGTGCCGTTTCAGGTGTGCGACTGGATTCGTCATTTCCTGTCAGAAAGGTCACAGATCGTAGTAACTGGCGAGAAGCCATGTTGTCAAGCAGGAGTAATGCCTGAGGTTCCCCAAGTAAGTGTTTACAGGCCCTCTACTGTTGTTAACCCTTTCGTGGGCAAAATTATTGAGCAGTTTTTTTTAATAAATGGAGAGCAGATAAAAGTTAACAGATAGGTATATTTATCAGAATATCAAATTTGCTCCAACTGTGAAAGTGATCCTCACAACAAGGTGGGAAGTATTCTTCTCACTGCCCTTCCTTGGAGTTAAATGACAAAAACAACTTTTTCAATATATGTCATATTTATTTGATACATTTACTTCTCTTGTTACAATGATTGTTCACAATTACTTGCCATGAAATTTTCTGAAACATGGGTCTATGCAAAGTGGTATTTGACAATATGTACAAACACAGCGAGGGCTCTTTTCCGCAGCTTTGGTACTACAATGACGGCACGTCTGGTAGGTTTCTCCTAAAATGGGTTGATGCTCCCCTACAGTCACATGACGAAAATCTTCAGGTACTTTACCCCTTTTTGCCAGAAAGACAGGTTTTTGTCCACGCCTTTTCTGGGAAGAGAAGCCAGCGATCAATTTTCTGGCTAGATGGATCCGGTATGTGAGCTGATCATATTGTCCACTTTCTCATTTACTTATTTTCCACAGGATAAAACTGTTCACTGCAGCAACGTCCACCAGCAAATAAAATATTCTGTGCCACAATTTTACAGAACGTCTGCCCATAGCATACCTTTCTCGTAATGGATCAAACTTATCGACACCACCCATTATTTTGTTGTATTCTGCCACAACTTCAAGACAAGAAATCTCTGTACTAGTATCATACTTGTTTTTTCTTTTCACTGTGGCTGTTTCTCATGGGTCATGAATTGAGGACAGGAAAGTGACTGGACGGTTATCCATACATTTTACTGCAGAAATGGCTCCTTTTGTTTCAAACTGGAATTCTCCTCGTTCCAATTTTACGTTTTCCTTCATAAATTTGGGTAAATCTAAAGTATTTACCTTATACTATAGTTTTGAGGAAAAAATCACAAAATGTCACGCAAACAGCACTGAAAGGCTCCTCTGTAGAGCAACACTCAGCTATACAATGCCTCTGCGCGAAAGTACAGCAAAAACGGCGGGAACTTTCGAATGGAAGTAGTACCCTATACTATTCACTAGTTAGTAGCACCGTACAGAGGTGGGAAATGTGAATCCCACGGGACTAGGAGCGAGTTCATTGTAGTGAGAAGCATGTTTCCCACGGCTCACGAAAGGGTTAATCTATATGAGTTGGATAAAAATTAGTGGCAACACGGTTGTAATTCATAACAGACAATATTGACAGACGTTCACCGTATTACATGCCCTCAATGTAATAGAATTGCATCACGATGATCATCTTCTCCCACAGAGATGGAAGGCATCGGAAACTGCCATTGCATCCATCTCAGTCGATGTTCGCAAGGACCGCCCTGTGGCACAGATGATGTGTCTCTTGTGTTCTAGAGCGTGCCACGAACAGGTCGTAAGCGCACGGATTCGTATCGGCTGGATACGGTGGATGTTCCAGTGTCTTCCACCCACACATATGCGGGAGCTCCTGCATCTGGTACGCCATGCCGCCCCGTGCTTTTTCATGAAGAATGATGCCAGATGTCACTTCAGTCTTGATCCAAACACGTTGCTCGTGTTTCCTAAACATACAGTTAAGGCGATTGAACTGGCTTCCCACACTTTCATCCAGTACACACAACAACTGACTCGGCGCTCGCTGCACTAATTTAACTGACCTTCTGCTATCAGCTGCAGACAGTGGGCATGCCTTACTGCGCACATCCTTCACGTTGCGGCAGAGTTGTCACTACTTTTTATCCAATCCATGTATGTAAAGGATTTAGGAGACAATCTGAGCGCCGGCCGTGTAGCCGAGCTTCAGTCTGGATGTCCTTAGGTTAGTTAGGTTTAAGTAGTTCTAAGTTCTAGGGGACTGATGACCTCAGATGTTAAGTCCCATAGTGCTCAGAGCCACAATCTGAGCAGCCCCCTTAGATTCTTTCAGAAGTTGCAACCGTTTACTGTCTAGTAAAGTAAAGAGAAGATCAAAAGAAGATCAAGAAGAAGAAGAGCAAGATACACTACTGGCCATTAAAATTGCTACACCAAGAAGAAACGCAAATGATAAACGGGTATTCATTGGACAAATATATTATACTAGAACTGACATGTGATAACATTTTCACGCAATTTGGGTGCATAGATCCTGAGAAATCAGTACCCAGAATAACCACCTCTGGCCGTAATAACGGCCTTGATACGCCTGGGCTTTGAGTCAGACAGACCTTGGATGGCGTGTACAGGTACAGCTGCCCATGCAGCTTCAACACGGTACCACAGTTCATCAAGAATAGTGACTGGCGTATTGTGACGAGCCAGCTGCTCGGCCACCATTGACCAGACGTTTTCAATTGGTGAGAGATCTGGAGAATGTGCTGGCCAGGGCAGCAGTCGAACATTTTCTGTATCCAGAAAGCCCGTACAGGAACTGCAACATGCAGTCGTGCATTATCCTGCTGAAAAGTAGGGTTTCACTGGGATCGAATGAAAGGTAGAGCTAGGGGTCGTAACACATCTGAAATGTAACGTTCATTGCTCAAAAAGACGTCAATGCGAACAAGAGGTGACCGAGACGTGTAACCAGTGGCACCCCATACCATCACGCCGGGTGATATACCAGTATGGCGATGACGAATACACGCTTCCAATGTGCGTTCACCGCGATGTCGCCAAACACGGATGCTGTAAACAGAACCTGGATTCATCCGAAAAAATGACGTTTTGCCATTCGTGCACCCAGGTTCGTCGTTGAGTACAGCATCGCAGGCGCTCCCTGTCTGTGATGCAGCGTCAAGGGTAACCGCAGCCATGGTCTCCGAGCTGACAGTCCAAGCTGCTGCAAACGTCGTCGAACTGTTCGTGCAGATGGTTGTTGTTTTGCAAAGGTCCCCATCTGTTGACTCAGGGATCGAGACGTGGCTGCACGATCCTTTACAGCCATGCGGATAAGATGCCTGTCATCTCGACTGCTAGTGATACGAGGCTGTTGGGATCCAGCACGACGTTCCGTATTACCCTCCTGAACCCAACGATTCCATATTCTGCTAACGGTCATTGGATCTCGCGAACAGCAATGTCGCGATACGATGAACCGCAATCGCTATAGGCTACAATCCGAACCTTTAACAAAGTCGGAAACGTGATGATACGCATTTCTTCTCCTTACACGAGGCATCACAACAGCTGCGCGGGATTAGCCGAGCGGTTTAGGGCACTGCAGTCATGGACTGTGCGGCTGGTTCCGGAGGAGGTTCGAGTCCTCCCTCGGGCATGGGTGTGTGTGTTTGTCCTTAGGATAATTTAGGTTAAGTAGTGTGTAAGCTTAGGCACTGATGACCTTAGCAGTTAAGTCCCATAAGATTTCACACACATTTGCATACAACAACGTTTCACCAGGCAACGCCGGTCAACTGCTGTTTGTGTATGAGAAATCGGTTGGAAACTTTCCACATGTCAGCACTTTGTGTGAATGCTCTGAAAAGCTAATCATTTGCATATCACAGCATCGTCTTCCTGTCGGTTGTATTTCGCGTCTGTAGCACATCATCTTCGTGGTGTAGCAATTTTAACGGCCAGTAGTCCGCTGTGGTGGTCCTGGGATGTGATCGGTACTCCTGGGCCCTTCGCATCTAGCTAGGACATCTCAACCTGATGACCCAGTGAAACTATAGTGAATACTACTGCCACCTGCTGGACTTAGAATAAGAAATTTCCCCTTATTCTCCGCAGCCTGTAGCACCCTTCAAGAAACTCACTTCACTGATGACGACTCCCCAACACTACATAGTTACCGTGGATTCCGTTGGAATTGTACTGGCCCAAGAAGACAACTAAAGAGATCTTTACGTTGATTCACACAGATTTCGTCAATGAATGGTTTCCTCTCAGTACCACATAGGAAGCAATAATGCTGCGCGTACCGTCTTCCCTAGCAGTCACCATTTGTAACATTTATTTACGTCCAGGTATAACACTTACTTCCTCTGAGATGTCCTCCTGAATCCAACAGCAGTCCAACTCTTTTCTGCTACTTGGGAATTTCAGTGTGCACCACCCCTTGTGGGGAAGTAACACTTCATCTGGTAGTGGCCTTCTGGTCGACCAACTTCTCTCCAATCTTGATTGTTCCTCCTCAGTGACTGTACTGCTGCCTGCTTTGTTGCTACTTATGGTACATTCTTGACTATGAACCTTATGATCTTATTCCCCAATCTATTGGCTTCGCTACAGTAGCCGCTTCGCCATGAACTCTGTTAGAGCGACAACTTCCTGGTGATCCTGTCATTCACAAATCGCTGCACGAAGAGCCAACTAGCGCTGCATACCTCTGCTGACACTTTCACCCCCTCTTTGTCAGTTTGCATCGACGAGGTTGCCGGACAAGTCTTCGATGCAACCACCCGTGCCGCTGGAACTGCTATTCCTCTTTCTAGAGTCACGTTACACCGGTTACCAGTCCCATGGTGGACGAAAGACATTGCAGAAAGTATTCGGGATTGTCGTAGGTCACTGCAGTGTTTCAAACAGCATCCTTCACAGGCCGCACTCCTCACATTTAAGCGACTCCGCACTAAGGGTGGCTATCTAATGAAGTCAGTAAGAAGGAGTGCTGGGAGCACTATATTTCCTCCTTGAGAATGTTTGTGTCTTCCTCTCTAAATTGTTGATACCAATGTACAACGCTTTGTTTACGGGGCGATTGTTTTCCATAATTCCTTCTGAAAGCACGCTGCGCTGTTGTAACAGATAAACATCTCGCATATTCCAACACAAAACTCGTTTCTTCCTTTGCAGCCACTTTGTCAAGGCATTGTTAACGCGTAACGCCAAATTGTGGGCACTATGCAAACTCGATGAGTTTACGGTCCTATTCATGTATTCCTCATATTTGTACATAAAAGCTTTTGGAAAATGCGGAACTTTGAAAATGAATGAATCATTTATAGTAGCCTTATATAATGAACCTTTCACTGACTGGGAACTGCTTCAGGCGCTTGCCTTGTCTCGCGTCACAGCTCAAGGCCCTGATTCAATTCGTAACCAGATGATCCTGCATCTGAACGTTACCCAATGACTATATCTACTCAGGGTCTTCTACCGTGTACGACCTGGATGTGTATATCCTTCACAACGGTCAGATAGTACCCTCTGCCCAATTCTTAAGCCAGGTAGAAACCCGTCCCCGATGTCTGTAGGCGGTTGCTGGCTGATGAGCCTCACAGACTGCTTGAAAGGGTGGTTGCCCGCAGATTAAGCTGGTTTCCCGAATCTAGATGTCGTTTGTCCATCTATCAGTTTGGTTTGCGGATGGAACGATCTGCTCTTTTTTTATCTACGTAAGACATACAGCATTGCTTGCTACAGTCAGATTTAACTTGCGATTCATGACTGTGGCTTTCGAGCCTCCCAACTGATTTCTCTTCGTCGGTTTGTTAACCCACCGCTTGTCCCGCGTTAGATGGTTCAAATGGCTCTAAGCACTATGGGACTTAACATCTGAGCTGCCGCGGTGGTCGAGCGGTTCTCGGCGTTTCGTAGTTCTAAGTCTGAGATCACGTAACTAATGAGGAAGTATTGAATAGGATTGGGGAGAAGAGGAGTTTGTGGCACAACTTGACCAGAAGAAGGGATCGGTTGGTAGGACATGTTCTGAGGCATCAAGGGATCACCAATTTAGTATTGGAGGGTAGCGTGGAGGGTAAAAATCGTAGGGGGAGACCAAGAGATGAATACACTAAGCAGATTCAGAAGGATGTAGGATGCAGTAGGTACTGGGAGATGAAGAAGCTTGCACAGGATAGAGTAGCATGGAGAGCTGCATCAAACCAGTCTCAGGACTGAAGACCACAACAACAACAACAACAAAGTCTGAGGTCATCAGTCCCTTAGACGTAGAACTACTTAAACCTTACTAACATAAGGACATCACACACATCCATGCCCGAGGCAGAATTCGAACATGCTACCGTAGCAGCAGCGCGGTTCCGGACTGAGGCGCTTAGAACCACTCGGTCACAGCGGCCGGCTCCCGCGTTAGAGTTGGTACTTCATTTAGCTCTCCACGGGTTCAGGAGAACGGTATCCAACAGGGCGCCGTGCTGAGCGTCACAGTTCTAATTGCTATCAGTGAGTTAGTGATCTCTGTCGAGCCACTGGTCATCCCCGTGCTGTATATCGACCACTTTTGCATTTGGTGCATGTCTCACTCCGTAGCCTTGGCTGAACGCCGGCGCCAGAGCGCCATCGGAATGACCTCCCCTTGGACCCTTTTCCATGATTTGCAGTTCTCTCCTACAGAAGCGTGAATCACGCATTTCTGTTGTCATACCACGGTCCCTCTTGACCCAGAACTCCACTTGGGTACCCAGAACGTGGACGTTTGTTGCACAGTCCTGTTCTTTGAGCCTCCTCTTTGATAAAAAGCTGACTTGGCTGCCCACGGGTGGTCGTCGGAGCAGTACGTCTCCCCAACGCATCCCACGCGTGCGCGACGGAATTTAAATCAGGGGAACGGGCAGGCCAGTTCATTGGTGGAATAACCTGTCGCTGCAAGATCTGCACCACTGCGCAATTCGATGGGGTCGCATATTGTCATCCACAAAAAATAAGTCAGGGGGAAAGCACCCTTGAAAAGACGCTCGCGGGAAGGGAGTACAGTGTCACAATTACATTGATGGGTGAGTGTACGATGTTCAAAGATTTGGAGATCAGTAGCCCATGGAACATTATGCGTCTCCACCCCATAATACCTTGGACCACCAAAAACAATAATTTTCGTCATTGTTCCTAGCTGTATTACGTACTCTCATATGGTGGATTCTTTGTACTTGTATGGTTCAAGTTTCGTCGAGCTATGTTACTCGGCAGTAACACATCATAGAAAGTTAGTCTCATCCTTAATTTTTGCACAGCGGTGTATTGTAAGCGTGTTTCCACCTGTGTAAGGCGTTCGGGTCGGGGATCTTCCTTTATAAGATGGAATCTGTGAGTGGTATCCTTTGGAGAAAGTTCTTCGTCAGTAGTGTTCTGTAATTATATGCGCGATGCTCGGTTTGACTGTTGCTC
The DNA here is from genome assembly GCF_023864275.1 of Schistocerca cancellata. Classification (NCBI taxonomy): domain Eukaryota; kingdom Metazoa; phylum Arthropoda; class Insecta; order Orthoptera; family Acrididae; genus Schistocerca; species Schistocerca cancellata. Next base: position 611,240,685 of record NC_064630.1, on the reverse strand, counting down.
GGCAGTCATGGCAAGAACTAATCTCTCTGTCAGTCATTTTACGTGTATCACAACATAATATTATAGTTGTACAGACGTTGTGAGAAGACGTCCATGAATAGTGTAAAATTTAAGAGAGATACTGGTAGAAGTAATGTTGCGAGAGCGGGTCGTGATCAAGCCTGCATAGCTCAGTCGGAAAGAAAATTGCTCGCGGAAGACAAGGCTCCGAATCCAGCATACAGTTTTAATCTTCCAGGATGCTTTAATGACTTTATAGCCTTTACGCTGTAAAAGGAAGTGCTTTTTCTTATAACGGATCGCTATCGACAATAGGACAATAAAAACGTTTAGAGCATGCGATGTGCCTTGTTGCAGCGTATTATAGGCATACCTACAGCTCGTTGTAATACCATGCTGATCGTAGTCAGTCGAACACGTACGTTACACAACGAATAGCAATAGTAGTAGTACTAGTAACCCGCCTGGATAGCCGTTTGCGGGATTAGGGGTGGCGCGCCAGCTCCAGAGTGAATCCGCTCTGTGGATTGGCGACGAGGAGGACCGGTGTGCGGGCACACTGGATGTGGCTTTTATGGGGTTTCCCACACCCACTAGGTGAATATTGAGCCAGTACCTACGTTCCGCCTCAGTTACACTATTGGTACACTACTGGCCATTAAAATTGCTACACCAAGAAGAAATGCAGATGATGAACGGGTATTCATTGGACAAATATATTATACTAGGACTGACATGTGATTACGTTTTCACGCAATTTGGGTGAATAGATCCTGGGAAATCAGTACCCAGAACAACCACCTCTGGTCGTAATAACGGCCTTGATACGCCTGGGCATTGATCAAACAGAGCTTGGATGGCTTGTACAGCAACAGCTGCCCATGCAGCTTCAACACGATACCACAGTTCATCAAGAGTAGTGACTGGCGTATTGTGACGATTGGTGAGACATCTGGAGAATGTGCTGTCAAGGGCAGCAGTCGAACATTTTCTGTATCCAGAAAGGCCCGCACGGGACCTGCAACATGCCGTCGTGCATTATCCTGCTGAAATGTAGGGTTTCGCAGGGATCGAATGAAGGGTAGAGCCCCGGGTCGTAACACATCTGAAATGTAACGTCCACTGTTCAAAGTGCCGTCAATGCGAACAAGAGGTGAGCGAGGCGTGTAACCAATGGCACCCCATACCATCACGCCGGGTGATACGCCAGTATGGCGATGACGAATACACGCTTCCATTGTGCGCTCACCGCGATGTCACCAATCACGGATGCGACCATCATGATGCTGTAAACAGATCCTGGATTCATGCGAAAAAATGACGTTTTGTCACTCGTGCACCCAGGTTCGTCGTTGAGTACACCATCGCAGGCGCTCCTGTCTGTGATGCAGCGTCAAGGGTAACCGCAGCCATGGTCTCCGAGCTGATAGTCCATGCTGCTGCAAACGTCGTCGAACTGTTCGTGCAGACGGTTGTTGTCTTGCAAAGGTCCCCATCTGTTGACTCAGGGATCGAGACGTGGCTGCACGATCCTTTACAGCAATGCGGATAGCCTGTCATCTCGACTGCTAGTGATACGAGGCCGTTGGGATCCAGCACGGCGTTCCGTATTACCCACCTGAACGCACCGATTCCATATTCTGCTAACAGTCATTGGATCTCGACCAACGCGAGCAGCAAAGTCGCGATACGATAAACCGCAATCGCGATAGGCTACAATCCGACCTTTATCAAAGTCGGAAACGTGGTGGTACGCACCTCTCCTCCTTGCACGAGGCATCACAACGTTTCACCAGGGAACGCCGGTGAACTGCTGTTTGTGTGTGAGAAATCGATTGGAAACTTTCCTCATGTCAGGACGTTGTAGGTGTCGCCACCGGCGTCAACCGTGTGTGAATGCTCTGAAAAGCTAATCATTTGCAATTCACAGCCTCTTCTTCCTGTCCGTTAAATTTCGCTTCTGTTGCACGTCACCTTCGTGGTGTAGCAATTTTAATGGCCAGTAGTGTATTTAGAAAACGTACACACACTAGTGCAAGGGTAACACTAGACACAGGCAGTTGGGGTACACAAATTGTGTACCGGAGTGGAAAGATGTGGAGACAGGAGGGGTATCCGGCGACGCTCTGCCACTAACATTGCGATGTCCAGATTAATTTGACAACTCCGTGAAGCCACGGGTTAAGGTCAGGAAAAAGAATAGTAGTAATACAATGAACAACCAAAGAAAGAGATACACCTGCCTAATACCGTGAAGGGCCCCGCGAGCACGCAGAAGCGCCGCAACATGACGTGGCATGGACTCAACTAATGTCTGAAGTAGTGCTGAAGGGAACTGACATCATTAATCCTGCACCGCTGTCTATAAATCTCTAAGAGTACGAGGGGCTTGAGATGTTTGCTAAACGACACGTTGCAAGGCATCCCAGGTATGCTCAGTAATGTTCATGTCTGGGGAGTTTGGTGGCCAGCGGAAGTGTTTAAACTCAGAGGAGTGTTCCTGGAGTCATTCTGTAGCAAATCTGGACGTGTGGGGTGTCATTGTCCTGCTCGAATTGTCAGTCCGTCGGGATGCACAGTGGACGTGAATGGATGTAGGTGATCAGACAGGATGCTTACATACGTTTCACCTATCAGAGTCGTGTCTAGACGTATCAGGGGTCCCATATCACTCCAACTGCACATGCCCCACACCGTTACAGAGCCTACACCAGCTTGAACAGTCCCCTGCTAACATGCAGGGTCCATGGATACATGAGGTTGTCTCCATACCCGTACACTTCCATTCTCTCGATACAATTTGAAGCGAGACTCGTCCGACCAGTCAACATTTTTCCAGTCATTAACAGTCCAGTGTCAGAGTGGACGAACCCGGGCGAGACGTAAAGCTTTGTGTCGTGCAGTCATTAATGTTGCACGAGTGGGCCTTCGGCTCCGAAAGCCCATATCGATGATGTTTCGTTGAATGGTTCGAACGCTGACACTTGTTGATGGCCCGGCATTGATATCTGCAGCAATTTGCGAAAGGGTTGCACTTCTGTCGCGTTCAACAGTTGTATACAATCGTCGTTGGTCCCTGCAGAAGCAGGATCTTTTTCCGGCCGTAGCGATGTCGGAGATTTGATGCTTTACCGGATTCCTGATATTCACGGTACACTGGTGAAATGGTCGTACGGGAAAATGCCCTCTTCATCGCTACCTCGGAGATGCTGTGTCCCATCTCTCGTGCGCCGACTATAAAACCTCGTTCAAACTCACTTAAATCATGATAATTTGCCATTGTAGCAGCAATAACCGACCCAGCAACTGCGCCAGACACTTGTCTTATATAGGTGTAGCCGACCGCAGCGCCATATTCTGCCTGTTTACATATCTCCGTATTTGAATGCGCACACCTATATCAGTATAGTAACAGTCTATGCCCACATGAGCAAACGGGTATTTGAAACTTTTAACCGGACCGGGGCTTGAACGCGGAACCTTGCCTTTCGCAGGCATTGCTCTTTCCGACTGAGGTATGCGGGCACGACTCACAACACGCCCTCAACAGCTTTACTTCTGGCAGCCTCTCTCCCCTACATTCGTAAATTCACAGGTCTCCCGCATACCTTCCTTCTTGGCGTTCAAAAGTTTAAGAACTTCTCATGTATACCTTACTTCTGTTTCCGAGTGTAGGAGAGAGATGCTGGTAGAAGTAAAGCTGTTGAGGGCGGGTTGTATTGCGATCCGCTACACAGTTTTAATCCAACAGGAAGATTTGAAACAGGCCAAACTCCACTATAGAGTGGAAGATCAATCCTAGATACGGACATTTGTTCTTAACACTACAAAACCTCCATATCGAACTCTGGAGGACAGGCCCTCGTAGTCATCGTTCTACCGGCAGGAGTGTTCTGTGCATGTCTGTCCCAAGTTGAACGGCATGCCGGCAGACAATCGTTATGAATGTTAGCCTGTTATCTTCGTGGATTGTACAATGGTGAATTTATAGTTCGGCCATTTGTGGGGACATGTTTTGAATACTGATATTATGTCTTCTTCTTATCAAGACCCGAATTTGATGCCTACTATTTACAGCATCCGCATTTGCTGCCCGTTTTGCAGGCTTGAGTATTGTTCCAAAATGAAAATTTATTGAAGTAATTATTTATTGTTACGAATGATTAATCAAACTTAGGCAACTTTACTAGAATGGGAGTTTCTTAAAGGGCCCTATACACGCACTGACCGACCGACCGAAAAACTGAACGTGTGTAGGCGCTATGTGTGACCGACCATGTAGGCGCTATGTGTGACCGACCATGTAGGCGCTATGTGTGACCGACCATGTAGGCGCTATGTGTGACCGACCATGTAGGCGCTATGTGTGACCGACCATGTAGGCGCTATGTGTGACCGACCAACCAACATTCCTTGTCGGGCGGGTAGGACCACCGGACAGCCGATCCCCACACCACTACCAAACACATTGTGCCGTGTGAGCACCGTCGTGCAAACCTACCGACAAAAGTTTGTCTTTCGTCACTGCTCTCGAATTTTAATAGTGTTCTAATGTACATGACAAGGTGTGAGACGGATGGAACTTAAAAGACAGTGTTTCAAGAGAAATTTAAAGATGTAAGGGGCGGGGGGGGGGGGGGGGGGGGGCGTACGTCGTGCGAGACATATAGCAATATGGATTCAAAAAGTGAAGCACTCCTTTAATTTTTTTAACGGTTCCATAATGGTTTCGTGTGGCACATAGAATAAAAAATCTTAGGTAATTCTGTTTTTAAGTTTTATTTCCGATACATATGGGAAATTGAATCAAAAAGCTGAAATATTGACATTTAATGGCCTTTAATTCGTAAAATAAACTTGCTTCATTGTTATAAGTGTTTAAAAAGTCCATCCTACATCGGAGCCCTCTAGTATGAAGAGCAAGTGTGGGATTTTTTGCGTGTCTAATAGTTGCTAAGTGCTTCATGTGATATGTATCTGTTGTGATTTATTAGATAATATGCGCCTCCACCATGTGTAGTCTTTCATGTTCGAATTTGAAATCTTAAACTTTCAGGTCGTCTTTTACGCTACATACATAAATAAAGTAATAATGTTTATTTGACGCATGATACATTTCCTCAGTCAACTATAAATCACGTTGCAGGTGTCAGGAATCATTTTAGTTAATAGTTACGGGGATACACCAGTGAATTTGAGGTCATGCTAACGTCTGCCAGTCGCTAGAAATCACAAAGCCTCTCTCATGACTGTGTTCTTTTGCGTCCGCAATGGTTTGACGATTTTCAGCAACTCGAAAATCCATAGTTCATTCATTCTTAAACGGCTTGCAACCTCCAAAACGGCCGAGGCAATCCCCCGCTTTTGTGTCTATGTAAACACAAGCGGGATCTCGTAGAACATTAACACAGTGAACTTACACAAATCACAACACGACGGCGCTGTAATCGCGGAGTGCTGGCGAAATTGGTAGGTCGGTCGGCCGGCGGATAAATTGGTACGTGTATAGGGGCCTTTACATATACAAGAAGCGATTTTACGGTTCTTGACTTTCGGTTGGTTACAGTAGTGGTACAGCCAATACTAAGGCCTCTGGACGTGACACACACACACTGACTGCTAATGAGCAAATAGTATTTGATGTTGTCTGCCGCTCAGCGCACATCAGTATAACTTCACCGCTGTCCTGGTTTCCCAGATTTAGATGGCGGGAAGATCCGCTACGACACGGAAAAAGACAACGAAATGTAGCAGGTACGTCACTTTTGTCAGTGTTCGGTATCAGATTTTAAACAACAAGAAAATAGTGACATTTTCCATTGTATCAGTTAGTTTTTTTCGTGAGTTGTTTTATCTAAGACTGCAAAGAGAAATTTTATGTGCTAAACATTGTACAAATTCTGTTCACATAATCTAAATATTCCGGCGATGTCATAAGGCGGATTTTATCAATGTGTTGACTGCATACGTTTTTCTTAGCATCTTTTTGTTTATTTACAATGTTAATCGACAGTCATAATATGAGTTACTATCTGCTGTGTTAATTAATTCGTGCAGGGTCCGGCGGGCTCTGTTTTCCATGCTGTTTAATAATATCAATTATAATCAGTGAATAACGTTTGTTATTGTCGCTTCAGTCAAGATCCTAGATAACTTAGAAGTTAGTTGAGTACTCACATTTAAAGGTAGCATCAGGACATGGCTATGTCATAACATGCTGGAATATGTCACAGCAATTGGTTTTGTTACAATTGCCTCTAGATCTGAAAATAACTTTTAATTTGGGTACTGCATTGAGTTTGTTGATACTTGCAGTTCCTGTACAGATTCCGCGACTCGTCAGCTATAAATTAATCTACAGAGTGGAAAAAAACGTTTTATTAATGGTTTGTTGCTTAGCTAAACACACAGTCCCAACTTACGAAATGAGCTTGATTTTTTAATGCCGTTAATATATTCATTCTGCTGGACAGTCATGAATTTTCGTATATTACCAGCATAAATAAATGGAGAGTACACCATCTGTTGTGAATATTTTCTAGTTGAGAGTTTGCCCTTCGATGATTCTAATGTAAGTTCGAAAGACGTCGCCGATGCCGTAGTTGCAGCTTACACTTTCTTTAGGAATGCTTTGTTGCAGCGTGTCGCATTAAAGTAGTAAAGTTTGCAGGGAGGTGTCCATCTTATTTTAGGAGATTCAGAAGCAATAGCAGTTCGTGTGAATAGTAACTAGATTGTGAAAACAGCATTGAATGCATTCGTCAGGAGACAGGGAACTGCCATTGTATTCTATTTGGTAACGGATGCTCATTTGTATGGGCGCCGTTCCAAATGCTGGTCCACTCAAAGCAACTGCATTGTACTATCGGTTCGTTAAATCAGTTCAATATCGAAATTAATCCTTCAGAAGATATCTTGTTTTGTGTGCAGTTCATCTTACAACATGATCCTGTTCTGTTCATTAAGTAAGAGGAGCCTGTAATGGTAGGGGAAAATTTTTTATTGGTTTGTTAGTTCCATTTGTTACTCCATACCATTTAACTGAAGCAAATTACCGTTCCCATCGCCACAGGCGGTACGGAGTGCTGTACGGCGCAAATTGTAGCAATTAATTAATTTGGATACATTTCAGTAGTGGCAAGAATCCGATATTCTAGGAATAGCAGCCATACGGTTGGGCAAAATATGTTAGAGGTGCAAAGCATGAAAAGTCACAGATGTTAGAGGTCATGCCAATATTTGTTAGTGTTAACATTGTTTTGATATTTCTTTATATAAGGTGGTTTTCTTTGAAATGCATTACAATGCTTTGACTGTTTCGTCTGCATTCACAGTATTCTTACTTCGAATATATAAATGGAAAATCATGCAGTAATATAGTTATAAATTGGGTGATTCAAATAAAGAGGGACAAATCTCTGCTGTTATAGAGACGTAGTTTTCACAAAAATTAATGGCGTGGTAGTTCGTTTAAAAGCAAGTGTCCCCGTAGCAGTCTGTAGTTATTGAAACAGATTTTCTGGTTAATGGGTATGGTAAGTGGTTGGCCTCTGTCAAGAGGTGATACATTCGGTTGATGGACCCGTAACTGCGCACAGCTATGGATTGTACTACGTCAAAGGACTAGGGGTGGAGCACTGAAGCACCACTCCTTCGTGAGGAATACGAATATTGTGGGAATAATTTCTTGGTCTTTAAATTACATTTTGTAAACTATGAAGACCACGTAGTGCTGCTGGTCAGAGTTTAGGAAAGTCTAGAGTTTCTCTTCTGTTTTATTTTGAATCCCCTATAGCCTACATATAAATTTTAGAAAGCGAAGTTTGACGACTGTCTTTGTCTTTCATTCCGATCCCACCCAAGATTTTATTTGGGAGCAAAACTGTTTCCAAAAGAATCGTCAAGTAGCATATACAAGGTGGAGGAATAGTCAACCTGATGACTCAGAGCAGCATAGGGGCGCCAGATCGAGCAAAATTTTACAGATAACCTTAGGTCGGAAGCGGATCGTTGTCACAAAACGGCAGCAAATCAGCGGCGATCTCGCGGAAATCAACCCCAATGAAGAGCTGGGCGCAAGAATTTTTGAGGCCGCGATAATTCGCAACATGTTAGGAATTTAGAGTGGATGCGCCAATCGTGGAATTGAAAGCGCCTGCCATGAGAGGACAAGGTGTATGAAAAAGTGTTTAACCTTTTTCTTTTTCACCATTGCCTTCGTTCACACTAACTGATGTACTGTACTTATTGAAAGAAAAAAAAAACATTCACGCTCTGTTCATTTGTAAAAATTATACAGCTTCCACGAGTAGATTGCATTATTAAGAACGTTGTACCTTACAGTACCAATGATAGACTATATTAATACAGTGCTGTTTCAGCAGTACAGTTTGTCATCTTAACAAATTGACATTATCGTACTTTACCGTAGTTCATTTAGTAGTCAAGCTTCAGCCAGTGAATACGACAGAGAAACTCACGTCTACTGTAACCAGCCGTTGAAGGAAATCTGAAGTTTGACTATTCAGCTGAAATCGTTCTCTCAAGCTAATTTCATTAGTAACTGCACTCTTGAGCATAGCAAGTATTAGCTGAGGCAAGTTAGTTGAAATGCGCTTGCACACTTCTGCGCACTTTCGCTGATTGGTTCTGTTTTCATAGCTGTAGCTGGAAAACGGTGCATTTTCTACCTATGTTTATTTGTAAAATGTCGCACGGTTTGACATCCCCTACATTTCTCTGCCAATATGAGAGGTTTTTTTCCACCCATTGTAAGGAACGTCATCCAAAAACGCAACGTAGTGATAGGTATAGGTGACGAAACCTGTTCCCACTCTTCTCCCTATTGCATCATTCCTTTAAAGGAAAAGGTAGTGTTAACTGGGGGGGGGGGGGGGGAGCAGTGGCGGCAGCAATAAATATGTAAGAAAAAATACAGATTTACACGTACCCCTTTTTTCAAGGTACGGTGTGCGGCTGTTGTTACGTAGTGTATCAGAATGTTAAATCCTTGATGTCCCTCGCGGATGGTGACGCAGTAAAAAAAATCGCATACACTGAAGCGCCAAAGAAACTGGTATAGGTATGCGTATTCAAATACAGAGATATATAAACAGGCAGAATATGGCGCTGCCATCGGCATAGCCTATGTAAGACAAAAGGTGTGTGGTGCAGTTGTTAGATTGGTTATTGCTGCTATAATGGCATGTTATCAAGATGCGAGTTTGAACGTGATGTTACAGTCGGCGCACGAGCTATGGCACAGAGGTAGCGATGAACCGGGGATTTTCCCGTACGACCATTTGACGAGTGTACCGTGAATATCAGGAATCGGTAAAACATCAAATCTTAGACATCGTTGTGGCTGGAAAAAGATCCTGCAACAACGGGACCAACGACAACTGAAGAGAATCGTTCAACGTGACAGAAGTGCAACCCTTCCGCAAATTGCTGCGATTTCAATGCTGGGACATCAAAAAGTGTCAGCGTGCGAACCATTCAGCGAACCGTCATCGATATGGGCTTTAGAAGCTGAAGGCCCACTCGTGTACCCGTGATGACTGCACGACACAAAGCTTTATGCCTCGCAAGGACCCGTCAGCACCGACATCGGAGAGTTGATGACTGGCAACATGTTGACTGGTTAGACGAATCTCGTTTCAAATTGTATCGAGTGGATGGACTTCTACGGGTATGGAGACAACCTCATGGACCCTGCATGTCAGCAGGGGACTGTTCAAGATGGTGGAGGCTCTGTAATGGTGTGGGGCGTGTTCAGTTGGAGTGATATGGAACTCCTGATACTTCTAGACACGACTCTGATAGGTGACACGAACGTAAGCATCATGTCTGATCACCTGCATGCATTCGTATCCGTTGTGTATTCCGACGGACTTGTGCAATTCCAGCGAGACAACGCGAGACCCCAAACGTCCAGAATTGCTACAGAATGGCTCCAATAACACTCTTTTGAATTTAAACACTTCCACTGGCCACCAAACTCCCCAGACATGAACATTACTGAGCATATCTGGGATGCCATGCAACGCACTGTTCAGAAGAGATCTCCACCCCCTCGTATTCTCAGGCATTTATGCACGGCACTGCAGGGTTCATGGTGTCATTCCCTGCAGCACCAGACGTTAGCTGAGTCCATGCCACGTCGTGTTGCAGCAATTCTGCGTGCTCGCGGGGGCCAACACGATATTAGACAGGTGTACCAGTTTCTTTGACTCTTCAGTTTATGTGCATACGCCCGAACTGCTATCGTATCCATTACGTGAGAAGTCTGAGGAAATCCCCTTATTTGTACTGGAACGAGTACTCCTGCAATTTGACCATAAGACTCACCACAGTATTAAACATCTTTGTGTCGTCTCCCATTGAAGGTAGTAAGCGTTTCTGCGACTGTAGGGCTGGTCAATTGTCAACACCCAGGCGTTCGGACGATCGTTTATAAACGTATTCTTTGTGTGTGAATAGACTGATTCGGTGACTGACGTATGGTGACAATGAGTGCTCGTTAGGCAGGTCCGTCATTGCATGTTCAGCGTCCTCAAATTACAGTTCCAATGCGTATTTATCTTGGTACCAACAACTAGCTAGTATATTCTCCTTCCTCTGACCGTCTTCGCAGTCAACATCCTCCTGTTACCTTCTCATAGTGTGTATTAGACTATTTATTTTTCTCCTCTTGTTACCGGTATCATTCCTTACCCGCCCTTCATAATATAACTTCACCCTTTTTATTCTTTTTCCACTCCCATCCTTCTCTAAATACGTATCTCACATCTTTTAAAATTCCTGAAGTTAGTCTCGTCGTGTACTCCTTTATACTTGTCAGTTGTAAATGAGTAGTGACTGACAGATGGGGGCTGTGCGGGTGCGAATATTCGCAGTAATACTGACTTTGTGAATAAAAGCCTGTCGGGGGTGCATCTGCAGATATCGACAGTAATTATTTTGTGGTTGTAAGTTAAAGAACAGTTCCAGTATTACGCTTTTTGCCTTGTTGGACTACATACGATAAGCAATGATGATTGTGGTTTAGGTAACTATTATTCATGCGGGCCTGAATGCCACTATTATAATGGGCGCAAAATGCCGTGGCCTCTAGATACTCAGTCGGCTGCAGGTGAGGGGGAGGGGGGGGGGGGGTCGCTCAGAGCGCTTTAGGGGAAACGCCTTGCGCTGGAGTTGAATTGCCGTTGTAAACTGAAGTCTAAGCTCACTTTTTTGTAAATATTAAGTGGTGCCTATCCACGCACACACTTGCACCGTGACCATTCAGAAAGATCTACTGTCACCTCTGCTTTCGTTAGTAATCCTGTCCATTACGTGAGATATCTGAGGAAATGTCCTGATTTATACTGGAACGAGTACTCTTGCAAAGAATTCCGCCAAAAGTGCAGCGATTTATTTTCGACTGGTTTGTTAACCATTTGTAATTTTCAGAGAAGCGCTGTGAGTGGCGAATGTTGTGCAGACAGAATTGAGAGAATTCTGAAGCAGTGGTTTATTAAATTTATTAAGTGAAGAATTGAGGAAAGGTAAAGTCAATAGCTTTTGACAAAGCATATCCTCAGTACCAAAAAAAAGTGTAATGACTTGACGTATGTTGTTCCAAAACCCATAGCATTTTTCTCTTCATCAGCTATCGATGGCCTGTGAAAATTAGTCTTTCGCCGAAAAAAAATCTGCAGCTGTTGGAATAACATGGTAAATAGTGAAGTTTTAGATAATAACGATATGGTAAAATACTCTCCTCTTTGCGTGGTATCATTTGCCAAAGTCTCATTTCGATATCTGAAACCGTTTATGAAATATGAGGAATGTTGTGGACATTACACTTTGGCTTTATCGCTGGCGCGGCGCGATCGCAAATGAGTGCGCTATAGCAGATCAGTTTTCTCGAGATTGCTAACCTCCACCCTAGTCTAAAGAAAAATTCGGTGTGTTAGCTAAATTTCATACGCAAGAAAATAATATGTAATATGCAGCAAATGCAAAATTATAGCTACCTCTGTTTTTCATTGCACACTTTTCCGAATCGCGCGTGGTGTCATACTTGCCCATGAAATCACAAAAACTATGACCCTTTGCTAAATGATAGTCACGTCGTCATTAACCTGACATATAAAGCTATAAGTAAACCATGAAGTGGTGATTTTTTTACCTAATAGTTACTGTAAAATGTTTTGATAAAGATTGCAGGGTGTCATCGCTGACCGGAAAACGCTTATCGGCCTCGCCCAGTGCTTCAGACGTAAACTAGTCACTGCTTACAGCACACCGCATCCTGCGCGAGCTATACACTGAATGAGCACACGCCTGAAGATAGTAGATGCACTCCTGATATGTGCAAGAGCCAAAGATGACAAGACGGGGATCTACCTTGCTTTCAGTGCGATTACACGTACAATCTGCTTGCATCGTGCAAACAGCTGTTCTTTTGCGTTTGAGTCATTCCTTTTTAATTTGCAGTAACAGAGGTCATAACTTAATAATAGCAAACACTTCGTTCAGGAATCATAAAAGAAGGTTGTATACATGGAAGAAGCCTGGAGATACTAGTAGGTATCAGATAATTATATAATGGTAAGACACAGATTTAGGAACCAGGTTTTAAATTGTAAGACATTTCCAGGGGCAGATGTGGACTCTGACCACAATCTGTTGGTTATGAACTGTCGATTAAAACTGAAGAAATTGCAAAAAGGTGGGAGTGTAAGGAGATGCGACCTGGATAAACTGCCTAAACCAGAGGTTGTACAGAGTTTCACGGAGAGCATAAGGGAACAATTGACAGGAATGGGGGAAAAAATACAGTAGAAGAAGAAAGGGCAGCTTTGAGGGATGAAGTAGTGAAGGCAGGAGAGGATCAAGTAGGTAAAAAGACGAGGGCTAGTAGAAATCCTTGGGTAACAGAAGAAATGTTGAATTGAATTGATAAAAGGAGAAAATATAAAAACGCAGTAAATGAAGCAGGCAAAAAGGAATACAAACGTCTCAAAAATGAGATCAACAGGAAGCGCAAAATGGCAAATCAGGGATGGCTAGAGGACAAATTTAAGGGTGTAGAGGCGTATATCACTAGGGGTAAGATAGATACTGCCTACAGGAAAATTACAGAGACCTTTGGAGAAAAGAGAACTACTTGTATGAATATCAAGAGCTCAGATGGAAACCCAGTTCTAAGCAAAGAAGGGATAGCAGAAAGGTGGAAGGAGTATATAGAGGGACTATACAAGGGCGATGCACTTGAGGACAATATTATGGCAATGGAAGAGGATGTAGATGAAGATGAAATTGGAGATACGATACTACGTGAAGAGTTTGACAGAACACTGAAAAACCTAAGTCGAAACAAGGCCCCGGGAGTAGACAACATTCCATTAGAACTACTGACGGCCTTGGGAGAGCCAGTCTTGACAAAACTCTACCCTCTGGTGAGCAAGATGTATGAGACAGGCGAAATTCCCTCAGAATTCAAGAAGAATATAATAATTCCAATCCCAAAGAAAGCAGGTGTTGACATGTGAAAATTACCGAACTATCTGTTTAATAAGTCACAGCTGCAAAATACTAACGCGAATTCTTTACAGACGAATGGAAAAACTGGTAGAAGCCGACCTTGGGGAAAATCAGTTTGGATTCCGTAGAAATATTGGAACACGTGAGGCAATACTGACCCTACGACTTGTCTTAGAAGAAAATTAAGGAAAGGCAAACATACGTTTCTAGCGTTTGTAGGCTTAGAGAAAGCTTTTGTCAATGTTGAGTGGAATACTCTTTCAAATTCTAAAGGTGACAGGGATCTATGTGCCGTTGCATGGATAAGGATTTAAATATGGAGAAGGTCTTACAAAAATTATTGGGCTGCGGAATTGTGTCTTGATCTAGGAACCCCTTAAAGAGGTATAAGATATTATTGATAACTTTGAATTTATTCTTCCCTTTATGGTCTCGCAAAAGATTACAGCGTGTGCGGTATGTGAAACTATTCATTTCCTCATACGGTATATTCCTTCGAATAAAATAAATTATGCATACTGGAACAGCCGGTGAAGCTGATTACCACAATACCGACTTCCGTTCATTAACGCCTGCTTGTACTAACAAGGGGGCAGTGCGAACTTCAGCTCACCGATTATTCATATTGACAGGTTGTGCGGGACACGATTAGGACTTCAACATATGCAAAAAGAATGACGCAACTGTCAAACCTTTTAGAGAAAATCTAGTCTGAAAATTGTGGGTATGCTTATATTCTTCGTATGGTTGCTAGTATTACATGATCGCGCAGCCCGAACAAGTAAGCTACGCGAGGTCTATGGATCGAATCTCGTGGCCCGTACGCTTTGTAATTCCACCGTGATTCTAACAGAAATGCGCGGCTACGGAATTGTGTGCGACTGAGAAACGTTTATGAATCTAAACCAATTTTGATTTGCAGTAGACCTATTGAATATATATATATATATATATATATATATATATATATATATGCGAAAATTCGGCGTTTATTACATGTGCTGTATGTCGCAATAATTATTGTTTTCATATTTTTATGATCAGCATCATCCTGATTCGTGCTCTGTCCATAGGTTACACACTTCTCAGAAAAGTAGATACAAGAACATACGAGGGTAATCCCAAAAGTAAGGTCTCCTATTTTTTAAAAGTACAGAACTCTGTGTGGCAGTTGGTCACACTGTTATGAAGAGTGCCTCACGCGCTGTGTGTAAACATGCACACGCCGCGCTGAGGCGCTGTCTTGGTTCGGCAGCCGTTGAGAATGGAGCTCCCGTTGGATGTTACCGCCAAGTGCGAATTGCGCGCAGTTATTCGGTTTTTGACCGCAAAGGACACTGCGCCGATTGAAATCCATCGCCAATTGACGGAAGTGTATGGTGAGTCGTGCATGGATGTCAAAAATGTTCGTAAGTGGTGCAAGAGAGTTTGCAGCTGGTCGGACCGAAATTCACGACGAACAAAGGAGCGGGAGACCGTCAATTTCTGAGGAGAGAGTGTTAGAGGATAAGCAAAGCATGCGTGAAGATCGGCGACACCCTAGATGATCTCTGGTTGCTGATGCTTCCCGAAACACCGCTCATAGAATTTTAACAGAAACATTCAACTACCGGAAGGTGTGCGCAAGATGGTTGCCATGCATGCTGACTGAGGGCCACATGCGGCATCGAGTTGATGCTTCCCGCGCATTTCTTCACCGCCTTGCAACCGAACAGGACAACTTTTTGGACTCAGTTGTCACGGGTGACGAAACCTGGGCATACCACTTTACACCTGAGACCAAGCAACAATCACGCCAGTGGCGGCATCCTTCTTCGCTAAAGCCGCGGAAATTCAAACTAACACAGTCTGCCGGTAAAGTCATGACAACCCTATTTTTGGGATCGTAAAGTGATATTGTTGGTCGACTTTATGCCCACTGGGACCACAATTAACGCTGACAGGTGCTGTGAGACTCCGAAAAAAACTCAGATGGGCAATTCAGAATCGGAGAAGAGGAATGTTGAGCGAGTGCGTACACATTCTCCATGACAACGCTCGCCCACACATCGCTCGGCAAACCGTTGCTCTCCTGCAACAGTTTCAGTGAAACATAATCACCCACCCACCCTATAGTCCTGACTTGGTGCCCAGTGACTGTCACCTGTTCCCTAGGTTAAAAGAACATTTGGCCGGAAAGCGATTCAGCTTCGACGACTAGGTGAAAGAAGAGGTTCATAACTTTCTGAACAGCATGGCGGCGAGCTGGTATGACATAGGCGTACAAAAACTGCCTCAGCGACTACAAAAATGCATCGACAGAATAGGTGATTATGTCGAAAAGTATCTAAATGTTCAAGCTGTAAACTGATGTAAACCATCGTAGAAATAAACAGGTCTATGTACTTACAAAAAAAAAGTAGGAGACCTTACTTTTGGGATTACCCTCGTATATAAAAGAACTACACTGATTTGATTGAAAATTCTTGCGTATCATTTATTTACTTGCAATCTCCTTAGGAAAATTTTGTTTCTCCATTCCTCAGGATAAAGATTATGAGAGTAATAAATGAATAATTGATAATTTGGAGTCATGACATCTGTTGCGAGAATTACGTGGGAATGAAGAAAAAGAAGTGCCTTAAGCGTTATTCGACGCAGACCTCACGCTTAAGAAACTAAGCGGTTACTCACTCGGCTACGGGATCGTTGAGTACTAGCCACCTAACAAAGTTTATAATCACGCCTAATATTTTCAAACTCGATTTTCTTGAAAAGGCTTGAGAGTTGCGTCTTCTTCTTTTCATACGTCGAAGTCCTAGTTGTACCCTACGCACCCTGTCAACATGAATCAAACCGGTGAGCGGGATGCTAGTAAGTTTCCCTTGTTAAGACCAGAACTTTTCATCCACACTCGTGCTCTACAGACAATTAATCAAGATGGACAATGTAAGTCTGTGATCTATTTACTATTTTCTTTTAGTCTGTTAGTCTGTAATCTAGAGACAAAGACAGAATGTTGCACACGAATTGGTGTGGGTATAGCGCACATTTTAACTTAATTTCAAATGTGTTAGTATGACTAAGCATTTCGTTGTTTAAGGGGAAGAAATCTTGGTAAAATATGTACAAAAATAAAAAATACATACTCCATTTGTCTATCTGGCACACAGATACATCTGGAATCCACAAGGCACGTGCGTTTGGTCTGCTGGGTCACAGTTTGATGATCCTAATCTTCCTCTACGGAAAGGAGAAACATAAGAAACTGGGCAGGGATGTGCACTCTCATCTGTCTCTAACATCATCTCAAGTCGAGGTTAATCACTGAACTATAACTTGACATTTCATTTTATAAGTTTAGGAACTTAATGTCTATCCACGATGGAAGGCGAAAAGCATAACTACGTCCAAATGTTGAGGAAATATGATGTAGAATTTCAGTAATTAAGACAGGAGTTGTGGTCATGATCGGAATCTTCGTTCTAAGTCTACGGAATGTAAAGTAAGAGGTCTGATTTCCGCAGACGAAACCTGAGACCAGGTGGAAGCCTACAGTCAGAGGCAAAGCGGTTTGCTGGGTTTTAATAACGGCGAAAGCGGTTGATGAACCTGCGTATGCAGGGGATGGAACTTTTCTTATCCACGCAGATCTCAACTGACAGCTTACTGTATTATTAAACGATACGAGATTTGTGTGTTTATTTCCATTTCGCTTACTTATGTTGACGCACACAAGCCAGTCTCTGCACCAAAAGCGGATCAGCGACAAATACTTCAGGTTTTTCGTGATGGCTTCACCACACCGTGCCCAACGTGTTACCTGCGGACAAGCTTGGAAGCTAACAAATGTCTGACAGGTCATTTGTCTACAGGGTGAACCACTATGCGCGCACTCGTCGCCACAGCGTGATTCAATCCATACTAACACTACAAAATCCAACAATTTCGTAAAGACAGTTCGGTAACGCTGTAATCAAATGGCCAGTTTCTTCATTCGATACTCTGTAGGAGTGCTGTCACGATAGTGCAGTGGGTTGAGTTTTGCGTTAGAATAGTATAGTTAGTGTTCAGTCCCGGGCTTGTGTGTAATTTTTGTCTAATTTTAGACTCCTTTATATACCGCAGGTCTTATACAAAACGGGTTGGATTATTTAATACTAGTACATAAATATGATACTACTATGATTTTTTTTTTTATTTTTCGACTTTTAAAGATGTATTTGGTCTTTAAACATTTACTCTGTGCTCTTCCACGCACTACACCCCTCTGTGCTCTCTGGACCATTCTCAACATTGCTTCTGTTATTTTCAGTTCCACCAAAGTAAAAACAAAACCCTGGCCGCTTCTGCTAAAAATACATTGATAAGTTTTGTAGTTATTTCTGCCTTATGACAGGTTATTTATTTTTAACTGAGCGAATATTTATGACATGTCTGACGAATGATGATGTTGAACTTTAAAAAGTTTTTGTTCTGCTCTGTTCGTTCATGAAACCGTGTACCACAGTAACATTTGGCAGATGAAAATAAAAAAAAGATGTAAAATAAAAGTTACGTGTAGACCTGGAATAGAACTCTAGTATTCTAACGCGAAATTCTACCTAGTACATTAATTGGACAGAACTCCTATAGAGTTAACGAAGATACTTACATATGAAGACAGAAGCGACGAATGAAAATTTGTACCAAGTCCGGGATTCGAACCCGGGTTTCCGGCTCACTTGGCAGATGCGCTAACCATGGCGCCACCCTTGCACAGTGGCTTTGCGCAACTGCACGGACTACACTAGCACGCCTCCCTCCCCAATCCAAATACCATTCACGCCTGATCCCATTTGTTATTCCTCCTAAGTTCTAACAGAATTGCAGAGGCTCTCCAACTGTGTTGGAATAGCACCTCAGCATCGTACGGCCCCTCAAACCATATAGTTTCCCTTCATTAAAGAACCTATGCCTGGGTTTCAGACATGGTCACTCGTTTCCTTCCTTGTAGAGGTGCTATTCCAATACAGTTGGAGTGTCTCTGCAATACTGTCAGAGTTTCGGGGAATATTAATCTATATCTACATCTACATCCATACTCCGCAAGCCACCTGACGGTGTGTGGCGGAGGGTACTTTGAGTAGCTCTATCGGTTCTCCCTTCTATTCCAGTCTCGTATTGTTCGTAGAAACAAAGATTGTCAGTACGCCGCTGTGTGGGGTCTAATCTCTCTGATTTTACCCTCATGGTCTCTTCGCGAGATATACGTAGGAGTGCTTTGACTCCTCGGTGAAGGTATGTTCTTGAAACTTCAACAAAAGCCCATTCCGAGCTACTGAGCGTCTCTCCTGCAGAGTCTTCCACTGGAGTTGTCCTATCATCTCCGTGACGCTTTCGCGATTGCTAAATGATCCTGTAACGAAGCGCGCTGCTCTCCGTTGGGTCTTCTCTATCTCTTCTATCAACCCTATCTGGTACGGATCCCAAACTGTTGAGGAGTATTCAAGCAGTGGGCGAACAAGTGTACTGTAACCTACTTCCTTTGTTTTCGGATTGCATTTCCTTAGCATTCTTCCAATGAATCTGTCTGGCATCTGCTTTACCGACGATCAAATTTATATGATCATTCCATTTTAAATCACTCCTAATACCTACTCCGAGGTAATTATGGAATTAACTGCTTCCAGTTGCTGACCTGCTATATTGTAGCTAAATGATAAAGATCTTTCTTTCTGTGTATTCGCAGCACAGTACACTTGTCTACATTGAGAATCAATTGCCATTCCCTGCACCATGCGCCAATTCTTTGCAGATTCTCCTGCATTTCAGTACAATTTTCTATTGTTAAAACCTCTCGATATACTACAGCATCATCCGCAAAAAGCCTCAGTGAACTTCCGATGTTATCCATGAGGTCATTTATGTAGTGAATAACAACGACACTCCCCTGCGGCTCACCTGAAATCTCACTTACTTCGTAAGACTTCTCTCCATTGGGAATGACATGCTGCGTTCTGTTACCTAGGAACTCTTCAATCCAATCACACAATTCGTCTGATAGTCCATATGCTCTTACTTTGTTCATTAAGTGGGCTGAGGAGTGAAAAGGAATTTTGATTGAGGAGGGAGGTGTTGAAGGGCTGTCCCTGCAGTCGTGCAAGGCCACTGTGCCAAGCTGGCGTCGTGGTTAGTACAACTGCCTAGTGAAGCCTTGGCACAAATTCTCATTTATCGCTTCAGTCTGCATACATACATCATAGATGTTTGAGACTTGAGAAGCTCTCTGGAACCATACAGTTTCATTTGAAAATACTTACCGTACTTGACATTACAACGTTGCTAATTGCCTTTCTTTGACGTTCCAATTTTCTACCGAAAATGCAGTTTGAAAGAAATCATGTTTGCCACTTCACTCAAGGAATCGTGCCGTGGCGTCATTGTGTGCGAATTTTGGTCCTGTCATCTATAGCGTAAGCAATAAAGATCCCATCACAATTCAGTGAGACATGTCGCACCTTGTAATGTCTACTGTAAAGTACGACTCACAGAGTAAGTATGATGTTATGCGCTGCAGGCAGTCCTTCTAATCAATGAATGATTGAGACGGCAATCAGTATACGTCTCTATGAACTTCCTAGACGTTTCGAGAAAACAAGACATCATTAGCTTCACCGATAAACAAGGCTTGTAGCTGACACTCTTGTAAAGCGAAAAATCAGTACATATAGAACAGTCTGCCATGACTGTACTGCAAAGAGAGATAGAGATTAAGACTGAACGTCCCATCTACGACGACGGAGCACAAGCTCTGGGCATGTCGGGATGACCTCTTTGGAAAGAACGCTGGACTCGCGTTCCGGAAGACGGCGGTCCCCAGAAGGTTGGTGATAGTAGTAGACAAGTCCTTTCCAAATAGACCTTCCCGGCATATGCCTTAAGCGATTTAGGGAAAAAAAAGCAAACCTAAAAATTCCTGGAGGAAGATTTTTCATCGCCGTTGTCCCGAATGCGAGTCCAGTGTTTACTTATAGTTGATGGTGTATCACAGAAAGGAAGGTGCTTTACGTATTGTAGAGACAGTAACTGCTTTCTGTAGGCTGTCTGTTCATTAGTTCTAATCTGAGCGTTGTAACCCATTTTTAAGAATGATCGGCGAAAAACCTAATCATTCTGGAAACATCCCCCAGGCTGTGGCTAAGCCATGTCTCCGCAATATCCTTTCTTTCAGGAGTGCTAGTCCTGCAAGGTTCCCAGGAGAGCTTCTGTAAAGTTTGGAATGTAAGAGACGAGGTACTGGCAGAAGTAAAGCTGTGAGGACGGGACGTGAGTCGTGGTTGGGTAGCTCAGTCGGTAGAGCACTTGCCCGCGAAAGGCAAAGGTACCGAGTTCGAGTCTCGGTCCAGCACACAGTTTTAATCTGCCAGGAAGTTTCATATCAGCGCACACTCCGCTGTAGAGTGAAAATTTCATTCTAGGAAACTATAGCTCAAATTGAACAGAGCTCGCACTGGGCATGGTCGGCCCCTTGCTTTCCTGTTAGAGGAGTTGGAGCGACCTCATGAAAGTTGATGATACAGCTCTTAGATTACGAATTTAGATATTGGCAATTTTATTATGTACATATGTAAATATACTAATCTTATATACCTTTATTTTTACACTGCATGGGAGTCATGTGAATAAATAAGCTTTGGAGAGAGAGAGAGAGAGAGAGAGAGAGAGAGAGAGAGAGAGAGATTTTATATAGATGGTAAATTGTGCCTTCAAAACAATAACAACTAAGCCTGTAAAATAATAACCATTGTTAGAAATGTGTGTAGGGTTTTCATAAGCTTCTGAATAATTTCAAGCACAGCAGGATCCACCTCCACAATGAGCCCAAGTGCCACTTTCTGATTGTAATAGTCACTTTGAAATCTTCTCTGCTCCTATACATTATAAGGATCGAGAACATTACTTACATGCCACAAAATTAAAAAACTGTTTGCTTTCTTTGAAGAGGGAGTTCGTAGGAGTAAACATATTTCACCAGTCTGTTTGTATTCCACTGATGATTGAACAATGACGATAGTTGACACTGGTGGTGGTCTCTTGGAAGCAAGGAGATTAGAACGTCTGAGGGACGTTAGAGAAAGAAATGGAGATAGGTTAGCTGATTGGGTTGAAAAGACTAAACAGTGACATCAGTCTAGGTCAGGAGGTAGTTCACCTAGAGTTAGTGACATCCGCTAGAAATCTGTACCGATTATGATATTATATTGTAAATACTGTTGCCAGAGCTGGGGAATAATTTAAAGGTCGGGCTATATGTGAGCAGCGAGGGATCTCGTGGGGAAACTCCTCCCCTTGCTGACCCCATCAAGAGCAAAGACTATTCCTGGGTGCAGGATGTCTTCTAGTTAGTAGGCTCGTAAAATTAAGAAGGCTAAAAAGGTAATAGACACCAGTTGGACCGTCAGTAATCAAACTAGGTGAGTGAAATGAGGTGATCAGCAGGCCCCATTTACAGGCCGACTAGTCGCCCGTTCTCCCTGCCGAGCGGGTCTCCCCGACAAGTTCTCCTTCTTGTGGGCGATTATAAAGCTGTCTGGTGTGTGGTTCGGGTGCGTCAGCTCCACCGGCGGACCGATATCTGCTACTCGCGAATGCTACCTGCCATCCAACACTCCGCCCTTCTCCCTTCTGTTATAGCGTGGTTAATTTAAGCATTGGAAAAGTATTTGTTTAGATTATAAGCTCGCAGATAAGTGATTTGTAGATGAAGTGTACGCAGAAGAAGAGAAATGAAGTTTTGAAATTTGCTGTTACAGAAAAAACACACAAGATTGCTTGGGTCGATCAGACAACTAATAAAGAGGTATTCAACCGAATTGAGGGGGAAAATATGTGGCTAAACGTGCCTAAAAGAAGGAATGGGTTGATGGTAAACATGTTGACGAGGCAAAAAGGAATCGTCAGTTCGGCAGTGAAGGTAACTACGGGGGTGGGGTAAACGTAACAGTGATAGCTTAAGGCTTATCTGTTGTCAGCAGGTAGAAATGGTTTCAGCGGTTATGCAGGGATGAAAAAATTGCACAGGAAAGACTAGTGTACACAGCTGCTATATCAGTCTAACAAGAACAACGTTATGATGCATTTCACATACTACAAAAAATTGCAGAAATGCTGTCTGTAATGATGCTTAGCGCCAGAAGGGTACACTGTCGCACAGATAAAGTTTTACTTTCAATCCCAGCTGTCTTGCCTTGCACAAAATGTAACAATTCGTCTGGACTGCGGAAAAAAACCTTTAGCGGAGAGTTACCGCATGCTTTGCCTCTGCATACAAATATTTCTGTGAAGTGTCAGCACGACAGTTCCTCGCCACTCCAGGAGTGGAACATTTCCCGTCGTCAAACATCACACCACCATTCTCTTGAAAGCCTGGGAGACAGCGTGCCACAGACAAAGGTAGGAAATATGAATATACGACCTCGTGGTCTATACAGAAGCACTGGGCACAGGCCTGCCGGCGTTAAAACGCCT
Source organism: Schistocerca cancellata (assembly GCF_023864275.1). Taxonomy (NCBI): domain Eukaryota; kingdom Metazoa; phylum Arthropoda; class Insecta; order Orthoptera; family Acrididae; genus Schistocerca; species Schistocerca cancellata. The sequence continues at coordinate 611,217,663 of NC_064630.1, read as the reverse complement.
CGGGAGCTACCGACAAGCCAGGAAGGTAGTCCTGCAGCCCTGGCTAGCGATAACGGCGCACTTAAGCAGCCACGCCGCAGTAACGAAGCCGTAACGGGTGCTCGAGCGAGGCTGCGTGTCGTGTTCCTGCACAGCCATGTCCAAGTGGGCTTCCTAGCTTTGTAAAGTGTTTTGTGTGCGACACCTATGTTACTTTCAGCAGCAGAATCTCTCTGAGCCGGATGCAGCTGCCTGCCATGTTTCAGAGGATGATTCTCAGTTTTCAAGGTCCGGGCAATCACAGAGGGTGGGCTTATTGGTAGTTGGGAGCTCCAATGTTAGGCGCGTAATGGGGCCCCTTAGGGATATGGCGGCTAAGGAGGGGAAGAAATCCAGTGTGCATTCCGAGTGGAGTCATTCCTGATGTGGAAAGGGTCCTTCCGGATGCCATGAAGAGCACAGGGTGCAGCCAGCTGCAGGTGGTGGCACATGTGGGCACTAATGACGTGTGTTGCTTTGGATCTGAGGAAATTCTCTCTGGATTCCAGCGGCTATCTGATTTGGTGAAGGCTGCCGGTCTTGCTTACGAGATGAACTGATCCCCCGTGGTACACAAAACAGGTCCGAACTCTGTTGCAGAGGCAACGGAAAAAGCATGCGAAGTTCAGAAGAACGCGAAATCCCGAAGATTGGCTAAAATTTACAGACTCGCGAAATTTGGCACGGACTTCAATGCGAGATGCCTTTAATAGGTTCCACAACGAAACATTGTCTCGAAATTTGGTAGAAAATCCGAAGAAATTCTGGTCGTATGTAAAGTACACAAGCGGCAAGACGCAGTCAATACCTTCGCTGCGCAGTGCCGATGGTACTGTTACCGACGACTGTGCCGCTAAAGCGGAGTAATTGAACGCAGTTTTCCCAAAATTCCTTCACCAGGGAAGATGAATGGAATATTCCAGAATTTGAAACACGAACAGCTGCTAGCATGAGTCTCTTAGAAGTAGGTACCTTAGGGGTTACGAAGCAACTCAAATCGCTTGATACGGGCAAGTCTTCAGGTCCAGATTGTATACCGATTAGGTTTCTTTCAGATTACACTGATACAATAGCTCCCTACTTAGCACTCATATACAACCGCTAGCTCACCGATAGATCTGTACCTACAGATTGGAAAATTGCGCAGGTCGCACCAGTGTTTAAGAACGGTAGTAGGAGTAATCCATCTAACTACAGACCTATATCATTGACGTCGGTTTGCAGTATGGTTTTGGATCATATACTGTATTCAAACATTATGAATCACCTCGAAGGGAACGATCTATTGATACGTTATCAGCATGGTTTCAGGAAACATCATTCTTGTGCAACGCAGCTAGCTCTTTATTCGCACGAAGTAATGACCGCTATCGACAGGGGATCTCAAGTTGATTCCGTATTTCTAGATTTCCGGAAAGCTTTTGACACCGTTCCTCACAAGCGACTTCTAATCAAGCTGCGGGCCTGTGGGGTATCGTCTCAGTTGTGCGACTGGATTCGTGATTTCCTGTCAGGAAGGTCGCAGTTCGTAGTAATAGACGGCAAATCATCGAGTAAAACTGAATTGATATCAGGTGTTCCCCAGGGAAGCGTCCTGGGACCTCTGCTGTTCCTGATCTATATAAATGACCTGGGTGACAATCTGAGCAGTCCTCTTAGGTTGTCCGCAGATGATGCTGTAATTTACCGTCTAGTAAGGTCATCCGAAGACCAGTATCAGTTGCAAAGCGATTTAGAAAAGATTGCTGTATAGTGTGGCAGGTGGCAGTTGACGCTAAATAACGAAAAGTGAGGTGATCCACATGAGTTCCAAAAGAAATCCGTTGGAATTCGATTACTCGATAAATAGTACAATTCTCAAGGCTGTCAATTCAACGAAGTACCTGGGTGTTAAAGTTACGAACAACTTCAGTTGGAAAGACCACATAGATAATATTGTGGGGAAGGCGAGCCAAAGGTTGCGTTTCATTGGCAGGACACTTAGAAGATGCAACAAGTCCACTAAAGAGACAGCTTACACTACGCTCGTTCGTCCTCTGTTAGAATATTGCTGCGCGGTGTGGGATCCTTACCAGGTGGGATTGACGGAGGACATCGAAAGGGTGCAAAAAAGGGCAGCTCGTTTCGTATTATCACGTAGTAGGGGAGAGAGTGTGGCAGATATGATACGCGAATTGGGATGGAAGTCATTACAGCAAAGACGTTTTTCGTCGCGGTGTGATCTATTTACGAAATTTGTCACCAACTTTCTCTTCTGAATGCGAAAATATTTTGTTGAGCCCAACCTACATAAGAGAAATCAGGGCTCGAACAGAAAGGTTTAACCCGCGCGCTGTTCGGGAGTGGAATTGTAGAGAGATAGTATGATTGTGGTTCGACGAACCCTCTGCCAAGCACTTAAATGTGAATCCAGAGTAGTCATGTAGATGTAGATGAGATACGTAAAAAAAAAAATACTGCCAGTAGCATCGCCGTTACGAAATAAAAATCTGTGAGTCGTACTTCACAGCTGATTTTGTGGACGGTGTCTCTTAACTTGTATTCGGCATTTCATTAAACACGTTCACCTCTTCGTAAAGTCAACCACTGAATCAAGATACAGTTTCTCGCAAATAGGATGATGGAAATAACCCTGGCTAGTCTCGGAATAGGTATCATTTTATGATGCGCAGGCGTATCCTTAGACACGAGGATCTTCAGTTATACCAGCGTAGTGTGCGTTGCTTGCTGACAAGGTGGCAAACATTTATTCTGAGATGATTTTTAATCGGTTTTATATGATACAACGTTTGGAAGTTTCAAAATTTTAATTTTATGTAAAATCTCTATGAACTTCAAAGAGATTCTAATTTTTAGTTGAGACTTGCTCGTACGTAATTAATCTACGATCAAGCCTCAAAATTTATCTGTGGTATGATCTCATGTCGCCTCTCTTAAAGATTTCTTTCAATGTGTCATAGATTTTGACAAGCGCTTTTGTCGGAAGATAGAAGAGTGCATGCGCCTCTCATTTGCATCTTGACTGTAACCCACTTAGCAGTTCCGCCCCACTGTTTCGTGTGGGAAAGCACTGCTCAGCACTCTCCGACTTTCGCGAGGTAACGACTGCGTGAACCTCTGCGGTCTCTTGTTCAGTAGGTGGAGTAAACGGTGAACTGACAAAAAAAAAAAAAAACGAAAGATCCACGTTATTATTATTATTGTTGTTGTTGTTCTTGAATTCTTCCACCCAAGAACTTTGATGCGACACATTTTACTTCGTAGTCCTACTATCCAAGCCTTTATGACTGCCCATAACTATTGTAGCTTACATCAGTTTCAACCTCCTTGCCTGGTTTCCTTGAAACCCCCCTCCCCTTATCACAAAACAAAATTGATGACTTCTTATTTCTTTAGAATGTACTCAGGCTATTGGTTTCTTCCACCGTCTTTACATTTTGGGCCTATTGCTCTTCCGTTCGTTCCTGGGGTCATGCTTGACAGGAAACTTTCTTGGTTCTTCCACGTGTCTTACCTGGGCGCCCGCTGTACGCGGCCCCTCAGTGTCCTCAGTGATACTTCCTGGGGAGCAGATCGGACCACTCTCCTCAGTTTGTACCAGTCCCTTGCCCTTTCGAAACCGGACTGTGGATGTTTCATTTAAGCATCTGCACATCCGTTCCTCTGACGCCGACTCAATATCATTCACCATCGTGACATCCGTTTGGCCACTGGCGCCTTTTGCACTAGCTCGGTTGAGAGTCTGTATGAAGAATCTGCTGCTACCATACCTCCGCGATTTTCTCTTCAGCAGATACGCATGCCGTTTGTGTGCCAGGCCTGGCCACTGATCCTATGCCACCTTCTTTGATGCCTCCTTTGACCGCGAGTATGGGCCACGTCCCTCTTCTCTGTTACCTCCTGGAATTCGCTTTCGGCTATTGCTCCGGCAGCTGAACTTCGTTACCTGCCATTTTCCCAATTGGTATGAATCCTTCACCACCTTGGCTTCGTGCGGTGGTCTGTGTTGACCTTGGACTTCATTCGCTTTCTAAGAACACTACTCCAGTCTATCGCCGTAAGTTTCTCGACCCTCGCACGGAATTTGGCAATAGTACCTTTGTGTACACGGATGACTCTCGGACTGACGATAGTGTCGCGTGTGTCTTCGTCATTGGTACCGACGATTTTCGGTATCGTCTTCCAGAACACTGCTCAGTATTTACAGCGGAGCTCCCCGCCCTTTATCAGATCACGCAATACATCCGGCAACACAGGCTTTTCATTTGTGCCATCTGCTCCGACATTCTGTGCTCTTCGGAATCTGTGTGCTGTGCACCGTCCATCCCTTAGTGCAACGGGTCCAGGAAAGCTGTCACTTGCTCACTCTTGATGGAGCCACTGTAATGTTTATGTGGGTCCCTGGTCACGTCGGTCTGACAGGAAAAGAGGCCGCTGACATTGCTGCAAAGGCTGCAGTCCTCGTACCTCGGCCCGCTAGTTCTTCCAATCCCTCAGATGATCTCTGTGTTGCCGTCTGTCAGCAGACGGTGTCACTTTGGCATCACCACTGGTCCTTTCTTCATGGGAACAAGCTCCGGTTTATGAAGCCTCTCCCAGTGGCGTGGACCTCCTCTCTGCCCTCTCGTCATGAGGAGACCATTTTAGCTATGTTACGTATCGGCACTGTTTTTTTGCCGTCGCCATTTGTCGAGTGGTGCTCCCCAACCAATTTGTGCTCATTGCGCTCAAGCTATGACGGTTCGCCATTTCCTGTTGGAATACCCTTGTTTTTTTAATCACTTACATTCTCATTTGTGTTTGCGGTCTGAATTGTCGGCGTTTTAGCCAACGATGCGCGAGCTGACGACCGCATATTATTTTTTCTCCGTCGTAGCAATATGACGGGCATTTAATCTTTAGTTCATGACCTCCATTCTCTCTATGGCGTATTTTACCGACCTTTCTCCAAGTCCCTGTTTTTAGTTGTCTTTCCTGCCTTCGATTTGGCGTAACGTGTAGTCGTTTTTAACTCAGTTTTCGTCTTCGTGTTCTACGGTTCTGACATGGGCGCATATGACCCTAGTTGTTTTTGCGTTATAAAACAAACAAAAACCACGTGCTTAATAGCTTGTTTGCACATCTTTGGAACGAAATATATCACTGATTCTGCGTATCAGGGATCAGACTGTTTGTTGGTAGCTTTATGGAGGTGTCTACGCACATGTCATACAATTCGCGTACGCAGTGATAGCGACCCAGATGGGTTCTATAGGATTTACATCAAAAGAATTTGATCGCCGAGGCATCAACGTGAGATCACCAATAATACTTCTCAAACCTCTGAAGCACAGTTGGGGCTCCGAGACACGGACAGTTATACTGCTGAAACATGGCATCGCCATTTGTGAAGACATCAAGCATGAAGGGATGCAGGCGATTCGCAGCGTCAGCGTCCCATGCAAGTGCAGAAGAATGTCTTCTGTAGCATAACACCGCCCACACCAGCCTGCGTCTTTGGCGTGGTGCACCTTTACGGCCAGGTGTAATAAAAATGATTCACCCGAAGGGCCGACACGTTTCCATTGATCGATGTTGAATCCCTATGGACCCGTGCCCACTGCAATCGCAATTGGCGATGTCATTGGGTCAACATGTAGGGGTGGTCTGTTGCGGAGCTCCACGTTGAACAATTTACGATAAACGGTGTGCTCCGAAACATTTGTGCGTACACCACAATTGTGCTCTTCCGGCAGAGATTCCAAAGTTTACCATCTATCCCACTTTACAGAGCAGACGAGTCTCCCAGCCCCACGTTTTGTGAAGAGCCGTGAGCGTTCAACCCCTTACGCTCACGTGAGTAGCACGTGGACATTCGACCAGGTTCATCTTTTCGAAATATTCGTTCACAGGCTCTGCTTAATAATAATGTGCCCTTTGTCAGAGTCGCTTATCTCAGTGGGTTTCCCCATTTGTAGCCCATATCTTCGCTAGAGTGATCCCCGTCCGTGTCTGCTCCCTTCACATACTTCCGTTACCGCGGCACGTGCCAGCAACGCCTCAGGCGACATCCAATGTCGCGGTGGGCAGTGATCACAATAATTCGGCTTATCAGTGTATACAGGGTTAGTCACCTAACGTTACCGCTGGATATATTTCGTAAACCACATCAAATACTGACGAACCGATTCCACAGACCGAACGTGAGGAGAGGGGCTAGTGTAATTGTTTAATACAAACCATACAAAAATGCACGGAAGTATGTTTTTAACACAAACCTACCTGTTTCAAATGGAACCACGTTAGTTTTGTTAGCACATCTGAACATATAAACAAATACGTAATCAGTGCCGTTTGTTGCATTGTAAAATGTTAATTACATCCGGAGCTTTGTAACCTAAAGTTGACGCTACGCTTGAAACCTCCGACGTTCAGTTGCGTGTTGCAACAAACACGGGCCACGGTCGGCGAACAGCATCTGCAGGGACATGATTACGATGACGACCGTGTTTACCAGTGTGGCTGTAGTGCACTGTTCTGGTTTGGTCTAGCTGTCGCAGTGTCCGGATGTAGCGCTTGCTGCTATTGTTATTCTGCATTCGTCTCCGCACGCAGACCAATTGTACTACACCGTGTTAGCAGACGTCTGTGATAGTGTAGTGTTGTAGGAACTGTGACCATGGCAACTGAACGTCGGAGGTTTCAAGCGGATGTAATTAACATTTTACAATGCAACAAACGGCACTGATTACGTATTTGTTTATGTGTTCAGATGTGCTAACAAAACTAACGTGGTTCCATTTAAAAAAAAACGTAGGTTTGTGTTAAAAACATACTTCCGTGCATTTTTGTATGGTTTGTATGTAGTGTGAGGAGGGCTATGCGAGAGGCGTTCAATGAATTCGAAAGTAAAGTTCTATGTACTGACTTGGCAGAAAATCCTAAGAAATTCTGGTCTTATGTCAAAGCGGTAGGTGGATCAAAACAAAATGTCCAGACACTCTGTGACCAAAATGGTACAGAAACAGAGGATGACAGACTAAAGGCCGAAATACTAAATGTCTTTTTCCAAAGCTGTTTCACAGAGAAAGACTGCACTGTAGTTCCTTCTCTAGATTGTCGCACAGATGACAAAATGGTAGATATCGAAATAGACAACAGAGGGATAGAGAAACAATTAAAATCGCTCAAAAGAGGGAAGGCCGCTGGACCTGATGGGATACCAGTTCTATTTTACACAGAGTACGCGAAGGAACTTGCCCCCCTTCTTGCAGCGGTGTACCGTAGGTCTCTAGAAGAGCGTAGCGTTCCAAAGGATTGGAAAAGGGCGGAGGTCATCCCCGTTTTCAAGAAGGGACGTCGAACAGATGTGCAGAACTATAGACCCTTATCTCTAACGTCGATCAGTTGTAGAATTTAGGAACACGTATTATGTTCGAGTATAATGACTTTCCTGGAGACTAGAAATCTACTCTGTAGGAATCAGCATGGGTTTCGAAAAAGACGGTCGTGTGAACCCCAGCTCGCGCTATTCGTCCACGGGACTCAGAGGGCCATAGACACGGGTTCCCAGGTAGATGCCGTGTTTCTCGACTTCCGCAAGGCGTTAGATACAGTTCCCCACAGTCGTTTAATGAACAAAGTAAGAGCATATGGATTATCAGACCAATTGTGTGATTGGATTGAGGAGTTCCTAGATAACAGAACGCAGCATGTCATTCTCAGTGGAGAGAAGTCTTCCGAAGGAGGTGTGATTTCAGGTGTGCCACAGGGGAGTGTCATGGGACCGTTGCTGAAATGCGGGAGGATCTGCAGCGAATTGACGCATTGTGCAGGGAATGGCAATTGAATCTCAATGTAGACAAGTGTAATGTGCTGCGAATACATAGAAAGATACATCCCTTATCATTTAGCTACAAAATAGCAGGTCAGCAACTGGAAGCAGTTAATTCCATAAATTATCTGGGAGTACGCATTAGGAGTGATTTAAAATGGAATGATCATATAAAGTTGATCGTCGGTAAAGCAGATGTCAGACTGAGATTCATTGGAAGAATCCTAAGGAAATGCAATCCGAAAACAAAGGAAGTAGGTTACAGTACACTCGTTCGCCCACTGCTTGAACATTGCTCAGCAGTGTGGGATCCGTACCAGATAGGGTTGATAGAAGAGATACAGAAGATCCAACGGAGAGCAGCGCGCTTCGTTACAGGATCATTTAGCAATCGCGAAAACGTTACGGAGATGATAAACTCCAGTGGAAGACTCTACAGGAGAGACGCTCAGTAGCTCGGAATGGGCTTTTGTTGAAGCTTCGAGAACATACCTTCACCGAGGAGTCAAGCAGTATATTGCTCCCTCCTACGTATACCTCGCGAAGAGACCATGAGGATAAAAGAGATTAGAGCCCACACAGAAGCATACAGACAATCCTTCTTTCCACGAACAATACGAGACTGGAATAGAAGGGAGATCCGATAGAGGTACTCAGGGTACCCTCCGCCACACACCGTCAGGTGGCTTGCGGAGTATGGATGTAGATGTAGATGGTGTATTCGAACTCTGAAAAGGCGGAGATGATACTCATCTATGGCGAGTGTCGACGAAATGCAGCTGAAGCCTGCAGGGTGTGTGCAGAACGGTACCCGGACAGAGAGCATCCAACGTGCCGCACATTACAAAACATCTACCGCCAACTGTATGCAACAGGTATGGTCGTAGCACGCAAACGGGTCCGTAACAGGCCCGTCACAGTAGAAGCGGGTGCAGTTGGTGTGTTAGCTGCTGTTGCCATGAACCCACACATGAGTACACGGGTCATTGCGAGAGCCGGTGGACTGAGTAAAAGTAGTGTCATGCGCATACTGCATCGCCACCGCTTTCACCCGTTTCATGTGTCGCTACATCACCAATTACATGGTGATGACTTCAATCATCGAGTGCAATTCTGTCAATGGGCATTAACAGAGAATGCGTTGCAGTTCTACCTGTTTACCGATGAAGCGGGTTTCACAAACCACGGGGCAGTGAATCTATGGAACATGCATTACTGGTCCGTGAACAATCCTCGCTGGCTCATACAGGTAGAGTGACAGCGACCGTGGACTGTAAATGTATGGTGCGGAATCATTGGCGACCACCTCATTGGTCCTCACTTCATTGCAGGGGCCCAACAGCTGCAACATACATCGCGTTTCTACAGAATGATCTGCCAACGTTGCTCGAAAATGTCCCACTGGAAACGCGTCGACGTATGTGGTATCAGCATGATGGTGCACCTGCACATTTTGAAATTAACACTAGGCTGACCCTTGACAGGATGTTCGACGGGCGTTTCATAGGACGTGGAGGACGCATAAATTGGCCAGCCCGTTCTCCTGATCTTACACCTCTGGACTTCTTTCTGTGGGGTACGTTAAAGGAGAATGTGTACCGTGATGTGCCTACAACTCCAGAGGATATGAAACAACGTATTGTGGCAGCCTGCGGTGACATTACACCAGATGTACTGCGGCGTGTACGACATTCATTACGCCAGAGATTGCAATTGTGTGCAGCAAATGATGGCCACTACATTGAACATCTATTGGCCTGACATGTCGGGACACCTCTATTCCACTCCGTAATTGAAAACGGAAACCACGTGAGTACGTGTACCTCACACCTCATGGTAATGTACATGTGCGTCAGTGAAAAAGACCAATAAAAAGGTGTTAGCATGTGGACGTAATGTGCTGTTCCAGTCTCTTCTGTACCTAAGGTCCATCACCGTTCCCTTTGGATCCCTAAGTAATTCGGTGCTCTCCGATACACACGATCGAACAGCGGAGGAGTGGTACTCAAGCGTCAACTTTAGGTTACAATATCTCAGGATGTAATTAACATTTTACAGTGCAACAAACGGCACTGATTACGTATTTGTTTATATGTTCAGATGTGCTAACAAAACTGACGGGGTTCCATTTTAAAAAAACGTAGGTTTGTGTTAAAAAACATACTTCCGTGCATTTTTTATGGTTTGTATTAACCAGTTACACTAGCCCCTCTCTTCACGTTCGGTCTGTGATATATATATATATATATATATATATATATATATATATATATATATATATATATATATGTGTGTGTGTGTGTGTGTGTGTGTGTGTGTGTGTGTGTGTGTGTGTGTATGTACTTAGCATTTCCTAAGCTTATCTACTGGAGCAAAGTATAAATCTGCCAATTAATATTAATTTTAAGTTTCTGCTTCATATGGCACTTACAAACTATGCGACAAATGTTACTGTTTTAGCATAAGGTGCCTCATTATACTTTCCATTTTAATATCCTGCGGAAAATACTGATGAAAAACACGCAAAAATTACTTAATACACACATACTGACCGCGGGCCGCAGATAGATAATTTCCAGTACTAAAAGAAGCAACTCTAAAACGAAGCAGAGCATTGAAAGGCTGATTTCAGCAGGCCTAAGATCGTTGAAAAGCGGCAGCATTGACTGAAATACTATTCTACAACCTGACTTTTACTGTTAATGAGTGGCATATCATTTCTAGATTCTTACATATGACGTATGCTCATAAAATATTGTCACACGGAAAGATTGTAAGACAGATGTGCTTCACAATCTGTCCAAATGAAAAGAATGGAAACATGGAGTATAGCTGACAAGTTATCTGCAGATAAGATAACTTGTAACTGCTGTTATAAATATAAGTTGACCCATGAAATATCTTCTACAGTTAATTCAGAGAACCGAAGTTAATTTTGGATAAATATAAATAGGCGACACTTCACATTATCCGTAAAAACATCTTTTAGTACTGCAGCAAGTCACTACCATCAAGAAACCACTAGGCCTCGGGAGAAGTCATACGGTGACTGACTGTACTTTGTCAGCAAAATGGAATCCCCTCTCGCTTTCTTAGTACTGTATTTTTGGTGATCCACCTTTACCTTTTTTGCGCGAGATGTGTAAAAGTGTCGTTGCGATTGGTGGGTTTAGTGACAAAGTAGCGTTTATTTTTGTTACAGATTTGTATAAAATGAAAATTGTGCCAAGGCTTTATTAGTCAATGAAATAGCCCCAAAGGGGCTGCGTGTCGCTAGTACATCACGAACTAGTGAACGATCTCATACAACGGAAATGGATACCCTATATATGGGCGTACAAACTGATAACTAGGTGGAGGTGTGCACGGACAGGACAAATGCAGTTCTCATCCGCCAATCTCCTTATTTGCATCACTAGATACTAAACGTTTTGTGAAGCAATTTAACACGCCACTGCTCAGACCAGAGTTGTGCCTGGCCTGACTGACTGTTTGTCCGCTGGAGGCCGCACTTGGCTGCGATGTGAGTTACGGCGGACGTATTTCAGTACAATCATATAAAATTTAAACTCATTTTTTCGATTGTTTGAGTGTGGCACAACGTATTGGTTCCTTATTTATGTTCAAAACAATTTAATGAAGAAAATTATGTACCCGATTTTAACGTTTTACTGGCCTCGGAATTTAGATAACAGTATTGTAATAGTACATGGCTTGCGATACTCTCGTACTGAAGCAGATTTTGCGAATTTTTCTGTGACTCGTTCCTGCCGCAATAGGAAGTCAAATGAAGTCGTGGCGCAAGCTGTTACATATTGCGTAATATTAGATGTGAATCTCATAGTTGGTTTATCAGATGTACATCAATTACCACAATGTCATATTATGTCAGCGTGTTACTATTTTCCTTTAAAAGCATTGCTTCGTATACTTTGAAGTATATTTTCACACAAACGTTAATAGATTCACCAATTTTATACCGAACATTTTGTTTGCCGTATGTGATAGACAGGAGTGAGATTATGAAACGAAAATTCCAAAGAATGGTGTGTCCTAAAAGAGCCTACTTGTGACATTTTGATTGCTTTGAGAAATTGCTTAATTAAGCTCTGTCACTGCAGAAGAGAGGGAGCGATTACTCAGAAGCAAGGCTGCTGCTTATAGCATGGAAGTAGAATGCACGTTTAAATATGGACAACGAGGAAGAGCAATCCTCACCGTCTCTAATCGTTGCAGATGTTGAAGATTATATCCTTTTCCAGGGCACTGTACAGACATGTATGGCGGTACTCTTTACGGATGTATGACAATAATAATGTTTAAAATCATATTAAGATGTCATTCCTGCGGTAATTTATGGCATTGAGTTTATTAAATACCGCAAACAGTTATCTGTATTACCAGACGGATAACCCGGATCATGGCACCTAGGCCCAGTTCAAGGTTGCCTATCTAACGGCTTCTATGGGCAACTAAAACTTGATTTTCAGTATTTCATGTAATTATTGACCGAATTAAAAAAAATGAAATAGTCATACTCCACTGATTAAGAGGAATGTTCTTAAGAGGACTATAGGTACACGGTGACAATTATTGAACTGAATGAAATAAAATCGCCATAACTTCTGAACGGTTTGCATTAGGACGTTCAAACTGCGCGGTTGGCCGCGCGACGTGATGAGAATTAGTATGCGCATGCATGGTTTGGTTTAGCGACGAAGCCCACTTTCATTTGGATTGGTTCGTCAATAAGCAAAACTGGTCCATTTTGGGGACTGGGAACCCGCATTTCGCGATCGAGATGTCTCTTCACCCTCAACGAAGGGTCACGGAATAATCGGTGCTGTTTTCCTTGACGGCACAGTAACTACCCAACCCCACCCCCATTATTCAGCGTGACTCTGATTTCTACAAGATGTAGTTCACGCAAGACTGAGCTCGACCGCATTGAAGCAGGAGTGTGTTTGATGTGCTGGAGGAGCACTTTGGGGACAGCATTCTGGCTCTGGGGTGTCCAGAAACCGTTGGCATGGGCCTCAGTTGGTCGCTGTATTCTCCGGATATGAACACATGCGACTCTCTCTTTGTGGGACTATATTAAAGAGAAGGTGTACAGCAATAACCTCAAAACCATTACTGAACTGAAAACAGCCATTCAAGAGGTCATCGATAGCATCGATGTTCGGACACTTCAGCGAGTCATGCAGAATTTCGCAGTTGGTCTGCGCCACATCATCACCAATGATGGCAGGCGTATCGAACATGTCATAAACTAAATCCGAATAGCTTTAGTGACGTTTACATGTTGAATAAAGTGTGTGCAAGCATTAGTTTTTAACTAATTTACGTTATTTCATATAATTAATTAATTGCCAACTTGTACATGTTTAGTTGGTGATACTACTATTCAGGAACTTAATATAGTCAATCGTCTTTGGTTTCGAAGATGTGATCAAGTCTTGTATTATTCATCCGGCGATAGAGAATCTCATCTGGGACGGCACGCTGGATGCTGGAATGCCGTATGTAAACGTATGTCAATTTGGAAATATTTGGATATGTGCTTTCACGTCTGCGCAGCCAGGCTATCAGGTCGCTGCTTTCCTCGCATTAAAGTTTATCGTTGATATATTTCGAAATTTGAATAGCGGTAACGCCAACGTCTCTTAAAGAGTCACCTTCCGACAGATCTTCAGATTCGTCGTGAAATCCGTCAAGTTTGGTTTTTTGCAAAAATCTCAGATGAGATGATCTCATTGTTTTTGAATAGTGAAGACTTTTTGAGACAGAATTCCAAGCTTCCTTTATATCTTCATTTTTTTCGGCATTGCCATGAAATTTTTATGCTTTTGTATTTAGCACCTCAGAATGTTAAAGCTGATGCGTCGTTGTTCTTCACTACTTAGCAATTAAGTGACTTTGAGTTGTCTTTAAATCCAGTAATACGGGGTTTTACCATTGGGACTTTTTTCTTAGAAAGGGGAGCAGTTTAAACATCCACAATAAATATAGATAGAGCAATGTTGTTTTTGGAGGTTTCAAGATCAGAGGAGGTATTTTTAAATGGTGTCAAAAAACTTATTACATCTTCCAGCATGTTTCTCGCAGAAAATTGCAAGAATTAGGAACGACTGCAAGTTAACCGATTCAAACATGTTAGTTTGCTGATGCATCGTACACCCACATATTCTTTCAACGACTTCGGCAGGCGACCAGATCTTTTAAAAAATAATTTATTAAGCACTATACATGTGTCATCATTCATTAATATCTCTTCTACCTTTCTCGGTAACAAATAAGACGTTGTGCACAGTGGCGAATAAATCATACGACCGTAGTATCTATCAGTTCACGTTCTATATTTTCTTTAGGTTTTTAATGTCTCTTCAGAAATCTCTAGTGCACAACACACTATCCTCAAGTTCTCCTCCCCCTCCAGTGTCTGTATAATGTGCACTCACGTCCATGTAGTCCATTCGACGATCTGACTGCATAAATCGACTATTTGTTACTACTACTCGTACATCTTGGAAAACATTCTTTACTTATCTGAAAACAGATTCGCGCAGAAGATAGGTTTCCTTTAAATTTCTCGAATTTAGGGCTGAATGAGGTAGCAGTCCTTTGGCACTTGCTACACCGTACTTGGCTCCCACATCAATAAGAGACTGTATCGTCTCTAGAAATTCATATCTACACATATCTTCGAAAAGATTTCTTTCCTGAGATTGATGAGTTTTCGTCGCAGCTACCTTCAAATTCATATAATATTTAAAAACGTAATTACACTACTTTCTCCAGCCTGGCATGCTTGCACGCATACATAAACAAATTTGAAGTATCAGCTTTGTGTCTGGTGTACACTACTTTTGCATGCAAAACAAGCCACTATATCTTTATCTCGATGTCATCAAATACATATCCGAATTTCTTCCAGATTGATTTCAGTGTGGTTTTCTCGCAATAATGTGAAATCAGCTTGTTTCACGTTACATGAAATTATGTCCATGATGTTCATTTTATTGAAGCACTTTTACTAATATTCATTCCGACGCATTAAGAGGTCACTCAGTCACTACAAAGCTTTAACCGAAGGTAACAGAAACTTGGCAGCTCTCATCTCTCAGGTAGCCTGTGAACAGTCTTGTCATCCAGAACGTGCTCCACAGAGGCTACGGGGGCTTTCCAATCGTGGTGTTTCCAACACTTTTCGTAGGTGCTGCAGGTAACGGCGGACTACCGACCAAACAGCTTTGCACCATCGGACTGCCGACAAAGGCCTTCCCTACTGCTGTTTTACGCCAGTCGTTAATCAGCAGCGGATGTATTGTCCCCGTCAGGCAGTGTCCTCGCAGACAGCCTTCATTTCCGTATAGTTTCACAGGCTTATGCTACTACAGTCCTACACACCGTAATGGAAATAATTGAAGCAAGGAAAGGGGAAGCCGCGTTTTCGCAACTATGGTCACCGAAACTGGGTGCACAGAAAATCTGACGAGTATGCGAACTGATTGTGCATGAATTGCAAACAGAGTAAGAGCCGAGGGCTTTTAAAAACTGTAAATGGCAGAATCATGGTTGAACAGCAACATCATTGCCCACCTGTTGAAGCAAATGAGCAGATTAAGAAACTTACGCACAACTGCAGGAAGTGTGTCCACGAAGAAAAGACAGTGCCTATTCTTCCAATTTTTTAAGGGGGATTTAATAATTTGAAAGATAAAGGGTTCGATTTCGTCGCAAATATCCATTGTGTAATGCAAGAAAGGAAGGTTTTGGGATGACACTGAACGTTATAGCACTAGTTCAGAGATTCAGCTCAACGAAGACATTTTGAAATCAGCTGAAGGTAATAGTCTCTTTTTCTTTGTATTTCATTGGCGATGGATCTGTTATTGACAAAATAATCCTGGTGTTCGGTTCTGAAGAAGCAGAGAAAATCATGTGTGAAAATGGAACTGTTCGTATGTACGGGGCATTTGACAGTTCCCGGCCATCGTGATTTAGGTTTTCCGTGATTTCCCTAAATCTCTCCAGGCAAATGCCGGGATGGTTCCTTTAAAAGGGCACGGCCAACTTCCTTCCCCGTCCTTCCCTAATCCGATGAGACCGATGACCTCGATGTCTGGTCTCCTTCCCCAAAAACAACCAACCAACCAACCAACCAACCAACCAACAGTTCCCGGAAAAAGTCAAGATAAACTATTTGATCAAAAGTATTTGATACCTGGCTGAAAATGACGTCAAAGGTCGTGGCGCCTTCCAATGGTAAGGCTGGAATTAAATATGGGGTTGGCCCACCCTTAACCTTGATGACAGCTTCCACGCTCGCAGGCATACGTTCAACCAAGTGGTGGAAGGTATCTTGGGGAATGGCAGCCCATTCTTCACGGAGAGCTGCACTGAGGAGAGGTATCGATGTTGGTCGGTGAGGCCTGGCACCAAGTCGGCGTTCCAAAACATCCCAAAGGTGTCTGTAGGATTCAGGTCAAGACCCTGTGCAGGCCATTCCATTAGGGGGATGTTATTGTCGTGTAACCAGTTCGCCACGGGGGGGGGTAGGGCAAAAATCCGCTATAACACTGCCACTCAGCTGGAAACGACGGAGCTTTTCATAAGTAGCGTATTCTGTGAATGCCCACATTCATATTATCGCTTTACACTAAGAGAGACAAGAGCGAGATTCAGAGCATGACCCAGGACATAGTAAGCAGTCCAGTGATCGCTGATTATGATCTGTAGCATGCCGCATGTTCAGCTCTTAATAGTTAAATTCTGACACGACGAATTCTTCCACTACCAGCATTCGAATAGAAATCGCCGCTACAAACACCCACATAGACGTCACGGCCAAGTCCTCTTGTCCACAGGCCTTAATCACTATACAGTACACGGAGGTAAAGTACATACCGCTAAAGCAAAAATCATCAAAAAACGGTCCAACGCCCAAGTATAGAAGTAGGAATGTTACTAGTCCATGATATTTCTCATCTGTTCTGAGTTTTTCTGCAACGTCGGGGGCGGGCCTTTATTGTTCGTGCAGATATGTCTGAAACTGTCGAATGAAAACGATGCACCATAAAGAACTATACCTGAAAATTAGATATGGGGTGGTAAATACTGTCTAGTTGTACCACCGGAAGGGAAAATAAAGCATAATCCATGTAGCAAAGCTATAGATAATATCTGAAGAAAGGTACCGCTAGCAGTCAGGGTCTATTCGTCCTGTAGCTCCTCGTTAGCATCATATCATGATAGTGATGTTAAAAAATTTGACTGTACAGCTGTACAGCGGAACTCTGAATGTCCTAGAAATATGTCGAATGCCATTTACAGTAACGCCTTTTTCCCTCCCGTATAAGAATGCTGAGAGATATATTTATAAGGTTTCAGA
Source organism: Schistocerca cancellata (assembly GCF_023864275.1). Taxonomy (NCBI): domain Eukaryota; kingdom Metazoa; phylum Arthropoda; class Insecta; order Orthoptera; family Acrididae; genus Schistocerca; species Schistocerca cancellata. The sequence continues at coordinate 611,200,438 of NC_064630.1, read as the reverse complement.
GAAAATCACAAACATCCGCTATGTACTTCAAATCTGTGGCTTTATTACTTACGAGGAGAGGCCCCCAGGTGTGGGATAGTTTTTGAAACCATATATACAGTGATGTAGGTCAGGTTCCCAGGTGTCTCACCTGCATCCATTCACCCTGGTTGGGCCCCGGTTTGAGAGTTAATATACAAAAAAAAAAAAAAAAAATTCGTAATTTTCCGTGATATTCTGTAGCTTTAAAACTGGCAGTTTCAAATACGCTTACAAATGGGGTTGTAGCGTTGTAGTTAGCGTGTCAGATTGGTATATGGAAGGTTGGGGGTTCGAATCTCGGTAGATATATTCAGTTCTATTCTGAATTACTTTCATCATTTTTCATTCAGTTAACTGGTTTAAATGTATTTTTAATTTCTAACCCGTTATCACGTAATTTCAGTTTCTTCTTATGATTTTTATTAAATTTGGAGTCGATGTGCGTGTGGTTTTAATAATTTTTTGAATTAATTCCGTCATAATTTTTCCGCTTAATCATACATTTTCGTCCATGTTATTGCATTCATTATTTGTATTCCTCATGTTGCGAATTTATTTGTAATTCGTTCTTTCGTTTAAATCTTTATCCACGTTATTTTCTCCTTAGTGCAACAGCAATTTCTGCTTTAAATGTATTTATGGCGATTATATTTTTAAAATGCATTCATTATTTGTATTCCTCATGTTGCGAATTTATTTGTAATTCGTTCTTTCGTTTAAATCTTCATCCACGTTATTTTCTCCTTAGTGCAACAGGAATTTCTGCTTTATAGGTATTTATGGCGATTATATTTTTAAAAAAATTACATCTTGTACATAATAAATATATTTTTGACTTCATTATACAGTCAGTACAGATTATTTCATCTTTTAACAGATAGATCGGTATTTTCAAACGTTTAAATATACAAGCGTTTAAAATTTTTAAAACATTCATTTAAACCAATTACTTGCTAAAGAATAGTGATCAAAGACATTTCGATAAGAATTTAAAAATAAAAAATTTGAAGGAACTGAGAAGATTAGAACAAAATGTTGCGCGTTATGTTCATATGCTAACCACTTCGCCACAATGCCACTAATTGAGATTGTCAAAGGGCTCTAGAATATCACGCAAAATTATGAATTTTTTTTTCTTCGTCGATTAGTCCTGCAAGTGAGAGCCCATCAGTGTGAGTGGCTACTTAGTGAGATACATGGGATCCTAACCAGCATCACCGTACAGATGGTTTCAGAAAGTCGATTCTACCCACTGGAGCTCCCTCCTTGTTAAGACTTCGTTGGAACAATGCTGTGATGAAGAGGACTCTCGCATTACATTATGATGACCGAAGGAAATAGTAATAGGCGTTCCTTGCCTACACAACTTGAGACAGCTGTACATATTGTTTCGAAAACTGTTGACTTTTAAGCCATGTAACCCTTCAGCGAGTCTATTCCTGATGTCATCAAATTTTTCACGTTGGTAGACTCAATTACGGTATATTACATTTAACTTGGGATCTGTTTACGTATTTCAAATTTCAGTTACATTTGGATTCTGTTCTAAGGTTGTTTTTTTCGAACTTCTTGTTAGTCGAATCTTGATTATACCTTTCCTCTGTAAATACTGCCATTTATTCCGCCGCAGCTTGTTTACGCGCCGCTGGTTCGCGGGCGTGACGCTAGATGTCGGGCCGCCCTACCTCCTGCTGCTCTTCCCCTCCCCCGCCGCTCGCCCGCGCTGTCTACCGACCACTCCACTCCGCCGCTGTGCTTCGCCAGGTTTCTCGACTGTTTGGTGCGTTTGATTACTTGATGTTCCACGGCTAAAGCGTGAGCAACTGTGTACTGTGTGGATTATGAACCGCCGCCCGAGTCCCCGTCTGCTCAGCTGTCGTGGTATGGTGTTTTTCGCGCTGCTGCTTCTGTAGTGCTATCGGCTTTTTCCACGGCGGGGGTAGTGAAGCATTTCGTGAGAAAGATGGTGAAGAGGTGAGTGCTCCCAGCCGTCATGTTTTGTTTTTCGCGCTTGGCTGTTTTTAATGATTGCCAAGAGACGGCCTACGTGCAGCTGACAGTGGCATAATATGGCACAGTTATTGTTTTTTTCCCCTCTATGTATTGTACAAAACTGGTTGAATTTTTGAGTGTTTTTACAAATAATAATACAGTAATATAGTCGTCACCCGACAGTGTAGTTTTGTTTTTGTTTATTACAATTATCGGTATATATACTTCGATTCTAATTGAACATTAGATTTCGTCAGGTTGCTGCATGTCGTGCTGCTGCACGAAATTTCTTGTGCGTTTTGTGACAACGGTACAGTGCCCAGAGAAAATATGAAGTAAATGGAATGTTTTATTTCGAAATAGTTTTATTGGTTGCGCCTATTGACAGCGAACATTGTATTGTTGACATTTTTAAACAGTAATTTACCACAGTCCATAAAATGATACCTTAACGTAATTTTAAAAGTCGCTCTTCCAATCTTAAAATTTGGTGCAAGTGTAAAGCATTTCCTTCAGGTGGAGCAACTTTCATTGTTGCTCATTGCACGAAATCTGGTTCTAGTACAAATTAAGCTTCCGCGAAGAAAAAGAAGCGGTTAGTGGGGATGCGAATTTGTTGTAGTTAACATCTCTAGTATCATAAGGGTCTGCTTCATTCTTCTAGCGTCTGTTCTGCACTTCTGTTACAGCAGATACGTAACTATAGAATCAAGTGTGAATACAAAATGTAAAACATGTTAATGTGCCGCATATTGTCAGTATCGAACAGTTGTTCGTGTTCTTCATTATCGGTAAAAGTACCTTTAGCTTTATACGTGGATAGTTACCCTTTACTGGTAACATCTGTTTAGTAAAGTATAGTGCTTAATGTAACATAACTGTCAATGGTTCATATGTCATGGTTTCTCGCATGAGTTTATGTACCTTAATGGCCCGTAATCTTAGTTCTGTAAAGGATAGTCTGCTTCTGTAGCTATAGCATTTCACTGGATGACTTCACCAAGCACGTTCTGCAAACAATAGCTTCGTCGTAAAGAACGTTTCGAAAGCGGAATTCCCTAAGTCCGCCACGCCCACGCATAAACTACGTACGAGTCATTCGGTAGCACTTCTTGGGCTGGTTTCTAGTTTAGTATTAATACACAACATGTAAAACTACGTCGTCGTGTGACGCGTGCTCGGTAGACGCAGCAGCGTCCTCGGAGCGCAAGCTTTTGGCTAGCGGTTGTGGGATCAGCTGTTGACTCCCACGCGCGGTTTCAACGGCCGCCGCCGACCCCGTTATCCCAGACAGCGGCTCTGAATCTGCCGCTGCTTCCGGTAGCTGTCCTGCCTGCCAAGTCATGCCTCGGAAGTCGCTTGCGGCACGTCATTTAAAGCGCTTCAGTCAGCTGATGACTCATGAGACTACTTCGCTACACAAGCCGACAGAAGGATCTCTTGTACTGCGCGTTAAGATTTTCGTTACAGATTTCTTCCAGTAATACTTCATGTCGGCATCAAATTATCCTATCAAAAACAGTAAAAGGTTTCGCATATTGATACGTTGCGCATTTTCCAAGTTATTTACCACTGATGTTCGCTAGTCAGGTCGTTGCGCGCGCGAATTCAACCACTTGCACGCGTTAAAATGCGGTAACGCCTAGACACCTGTGGGACCATGAGTCAACACTTGTTCAAATACTCATTACCGGTTAAATGTGCTTTTGTCGAAAGTGATAAATTTAAGCTAGGTGAGCAAAAGCTGTATTAGTTCGCTTTGAGGAAACTAAAAGAAGCAAAAGTTTGGTGCCATTGTCTCGGGCAGGTTGCTTGAGTTAACGCACACGTCGACCTGATCGGCTAACTTCAATGCTAAATAACTCGGAAACTCCACAATGTATCATTTTTTTTTCTAAAAATTGTTTCTCAGCGCAACCTCCTTTGCAACGCCCTTATAGTATTTACTGACTGTCTCTGGTCGCCCTGTGCCGGCCGAAGTGGCCCAGCGGTTCTAGGCGCTACAGTCTGGAACCGCGTGACTGCTACGGTCGCAGGTTCGAATCTTCCCTCGGGCATGGATGTGTGTGATGTCCTTGGGTTAGTTAGGTTTAAGTAGCTCTAAGTTGTAGGGGACTGATGACCACGGTAGTTAAGTCCCATAGTGCTTAGAGCCGTTTGAACTTTTTTTTTTGTTTTTGATCGCCCTGTATGTAACGTAAGTGGCTTTACCCTCTGATTACATTGACTTGGTAGCTTAATGTTTCTACAACACTAAGAGATTACAGACCTAATATTGACATAAATTTCAACTTAATACGTCTACCCATTCCTGAGAAAAACGGTTTCTAACACACAACTAAATGATCCCATAAGGGTTACATTTTTACCGATTGAAGTACGGAACCCTAAAATTAGCCCACTCTTGAGTCCTGCCAAATGTCTTAATTGTGATGTAGTTCAACACAGCACAAGTAGTGGAATCTCATGACGGCTCGAGCTAGCTATGAATGAATGCTTGCGTAATATACTAACGTGTAACGTCGGGTGTTCGATCACGTCAGTCCTTCCTGTGCTCACCGGCCGGAGGCGACCAGCTGTGTTCGCTTAATCGATTTCTTAGTAGCTAGTGACATCAGTACCGGATCGAATACGTGCAACGTCTTGGCCGCACTTTCGCATAACACTAAAAACATTTTCTATTTCAGCCCTACCACTGTGGAACAAACTACCTGCAATCTGTGTCTTGCACCTCGTGGTCGTACCGGTAGGGTTCTCGCTTCCCGCGCCCGGGTTCCCGGGTTCGATTCCCGGCGGAGTCAGGGATTTTCTCTGCCTCGTGATGACTGGGTGTTGTGTGATGTCCTTAGGTTAGTTAGGTTTAAGTAGTTCTAAGTTTTAGGGGACTGATGACCATAGATGTTAAGTCCCATAGTGCTCAGAGCCATTTGAACCAAGACCATTCTTCATTCAAGAGGAGATGAATGCTTTCTGTTACCACCGACGTAGCTTCCCTCTCGGTGTATTCCTGCCATTTTTCTTCTGTCCAACAGCTGGTATCTGTCACTATATCAACACAGTCCGTGCATTTCTCCTCCCTTTTTTTCCTTCCATTTCATTTTCTTATCTTACCATATCACTTCTCGCTCTTCGCCTGACAAACTACTCCTCCTTTCACTTCCATTCATTACATCCTGGAAGCTATTCCCCTTTCTTACCTCGTGTCCTATCAGTCTGACACTACTTCTAGTTACCATAAATTCCTTCTTCGCCGATGCATTTTACAACACCTCTTCCGCACACGATTTTGAAGGATTAAAAAAATCTGAAAATCGCGGCTTAATGGCTAGAGCGCCATGCTTGATGTAAAATTTAGACAGGATTGACGCAGGTAAGTTCCACCATCCTATTTCCTTCCTGAAGACCGCAGGTTATTTTTCATTGTGATGCCGGTTGATTAATGATGCAGTATTCCGATCATTTAATAGGTTTCTTTGGGGAGAGAGTTGACTGGCTGTCTGGCTTTTGGATGTTGCGCGGCGTCGGGCGGTAACGATGGTGCCAGACAGTGGAAGTCCTCATAGCGTGGGCTGTAGGTCCAGTGGTCCAGTGTCATATACGCGACAGCTCTATCTGAAGCTCGAGAACGAAATTCACAAGTTAACCTCTTGACAGTTACACCACTTAACCTCGTCACTTACACGCAGGACGTCTGTTAGTACTTCGCCAGCTCGGAATCGTCGTTTGTGATTTTTCTCTCGCCCAAGGCTCACGTGTATCTTGGTGAGTACGACCTTGTTTGATCTACTCTTTCCCAGTTAAGTAGCAATCGCGTTGCCCGATAATACTGATTCAGTTTTTCAGTAATAGTATACGTTTCCAATATCCATTCAGATAAGTTTTTGACAGTGGTGCTGCTTGCTTACTTTCTTCCCGACTGAGATTTTCCTTTTGTGGTCTGTTGAACGAACATGGATTTCTCCTTTGTCATAAAAAAAACACTGCGGAATTGTACAGACCATAGTCTGAAATTTTCTCTACACTACACACCACTACAGTACAACATAGAAACAATATATTTGTACACATATCGGCCCTCGTTGAATCTAGGAATGAAAACTAGTTTGGCAAAATTCAGTGTTTCGTTTCTTGCCCCATGATTTTAAAGCTGTTTTGATCCCATCCACGAAGAATCGGTACGGGAATGGTGTAGTTAGCAACGTGCGCCGTTTCCTGAAGATTTGATAATGGAGAAACGAACACTGCAGATAAACCGCGCAGCGGCCGGCCGACATCACCTGTCACATATGCCGACCTAAGAGGTACTGATGAAATGACTGTGGAGACAAACAGGTTAAAAGTTCACAATCAACAGCGAAACCCGTGACCACACTTACGAAAAGTCAGGAGGAAATAAGAAAGAAGAGACCACTTAAAGTTCGTATTATCAAGCTTCATCACAGTAGTAAGTGTCCCCACACCTCATTCTTTCACAACCCAAGAGATTGTAATAATGAGCTGGTCAGTGATGCCTCATGCAACCTACAACGCTGTTTTGGTCCCTTTTCACTTTTACCTGTTTGGACCTATGCGAGACAACCCACATGGTTACAGATTCGGTGACTAGTATGAGGCTAAAATAGCCTTAAAATTGTGAGCAAGAGGTGAAACCCTGAATTTTTACAAACCAGTTTTGAAGCCTGGGTTCAATGATAGTGCAAATGTTGACAAGTGCATGGTGACTATGTTGAGCGGTAGGGTTGTGTAGAGGACAAATGGTTCAAATAGCTCTGAGCTCTATGGGACTTAACTGCTGAGGTCATCAGTCCCCTAGAACTTAGAACTACTTAAACCTAACTAACCTAAGGACATCACACACAACCATGCCCGAGGCAGGATTCGAACCTGCGACCGTAGCTGTGCGTGCGTGCCTGCGTGCGTGCGCGCGCTTGTGTGTGTGTGTGTGTGTGTGTGTGTGTGTGTGTGTGTGTGTGTGTAAATTCGATATACATCCTTATCTCCCTCCGCACCCATCTGTGTCCCCATATCCCTCTGACTTCGAGCTTTGTTTATTCTTATTGCAAACGAAACTTTGATTGGGAGCTGAAATCGCTTAAAATGAATGGTAAGTCAGTTGGGATCGTATGTGTAGGAGGTATGAGACGCATCTCTCCAGCTGCTGCAGCTGAGAGGATCGCTGCCTCAATGACATTATTTCGCATAGTTTTAACCTGAGATTCGGTAAGATTACTAAGTTTCTGAAGATTTATTCCATAGTAGTATTTTGATCAAAAACCAATAAACCATAAACACAACTTTGCTGTTTTTCCGTAAAGATAACTGCGAAGAAGAAAACAAGACAGAACGCTGCTGTGTATACAGTTTCTGTTCGAATATGTAGAAGAATGTATGTGAGAGAAACAATTTGTCTAATGGTTTACATCCCCCCCATCGTATTTGAAACGTTTTGCGCGAGGGAATCGAAACCGCACATTTTCACGGCACAGCACAGCATTTTCTTTCTTACAGTCAGTAAAAAATTGAACTAAATCGATCAAGAACTTTCCGAGATTGTTTCAAAAAATGTTTCGCCTTTATCTGTAACACACAGAATTGAACTAAATCGATCAAGAACTTTCCGAGATTGTTTCAAAAAATGTTTCGCCTTTATCTGTAACACACAGATATATATTTAAAAAACACACAGGATATGTCCGTCCTTATATTCATTACAGTATCGTATAAAAGTTTGAAGTAAATCAATCAAGTACTTTTTTGGTAACAACGTTGAACAACTTGGCTTTATACAGTAGTAAAGATTATTATTGACACAGGAGGCATTACTTTGTGATCCACTCTTGTATTTTGTACAGACGTTCGTAACAAATCGGACTTTTTTTTTCTGCGATATCATTGTGGTTGGCTCGCATTTTAGCTTTCATGTTACTTGCGAAACGTAGTGTGATTATTATTCTCTCGTAAACTATACAATCGCCATTTTTCTCTCGCCTGAGCTTCCTGACACCCCCCCCCCCCCCCCCCCGCCCCCCTCCTCTGTCCACGCTTCCAGTGCAGAACACATTTGAATGTTAGAAGTACTCGTTTGAGACACCGGTGGAGGTGTGAAACATTGAACTGACACCTACAACTGCTTGCATCAGATTGTAGCACAAGGGCGTTCTTTACGGAGCACGGTTAGACCTATCGTACCGTAACGCGTCACACCTATTTTAGAGTGAATAAGTTTCACAACTTAGCCGTGTAAGGTTCTAAACTGAATTGCGCTTTCGGTGACGTAGGGAATGTGCAAGAAGTAGCTTTCAGTTTTAATAATTTGTAGAATACACTTTAGTGTCTTCAAATGGAAACGATAACTAATTTTAGGCATACGAAATGGGATAAATAATCTTACACTGAGGTGCGTAGTTGTCGGTGCCAACTGACTAGCAACACTACGTGAAATTACCGCAGAAATTAATGTGACACGTACGACGAACTTACCCGTTAGAACAATGCGGCAAAATTTGGCGTTAATGGGCTATCACGGCAGCAGATGACCGAAACGACTGCCTTTGCCAACAGCCCCACATCGCCTACGGCTGCTTTCCTGGGTTCGTGACAATATCTGTTGGACCCTATACGACTGAAGAACCACGTCCTGGTCAGATTAGTCCAGATTTCAGGTGGTTAGAGCTGATGGTACGGTTTGAGTGAGGCGCAGACCCCACAAAGCCGTGAACACAAGTTGTGAAGGAGGCACTGTGCATCTGGTGGTAACTCCATAATGGTTTGCACTGTTTACGTGGAGGGTCCTCCGGTCCAGTGAACCAGTCATTGACTGGAAATGGTTATGTTCGGCTACTTGGAGACCATTTGCAGCCATTCCACGATGGTATTTGTGTGGATGCCAGTGCACTGTGTCACCGGCTTGAAGGACACTCTGGACAATTCGAACGAATGTTTTGACCACCCAGATCGCCCGACATGAATCACATGGAACATTTACGGGGCATAATCGAGAGGTCAGTTTGTTCACAAAATCCTGCACCGACAACACTTCCGCAATTATGGGCGGCTGTAGAGGCAGCACGGCCCAGTATTTCTGCAGGGAACTTCCAACGATTTGGCGAGTCCATGCCACATAGTTGCTGCACAATGCCGGGTGAAAAGAGGTCCAACACGTTATTAGGAGGTATGCCACGACTTCGTCACCTCAGTGTAAAATAGGATATTTAGTTATTTAAAATTATGTTGTTAGGAAAGTATTCGTGTTTTCGTCAGCGTAGTTTCTCAAAGGTTTTTGCACAAGAATAGGTCGTTTATAGATATGCGTTTTGAACTGTCTCCTTCACTTATTATACTTCTAAAGTGACATGGATCAGTAGAAGATATCAAATCCCCCTCGGCCAACGTCTATCCCGATTTAGGTTTCCGTGATGTTCCTCAATCGTTTAAGGCGATTTTCGGCGAATTTTTCCCTTGAAAGGACACGGTAGATTTCCTTCCTCTGCTCGAGCTTGTGCTTCTTCTCTAATGACCTCTTCGTCAATGAAACGTTGAATCCTATTTTTCCTTACTTTTTTTTTGTAACACGAATCTTCGAACTTTGTATTGTTTGCTATTAAAAAAGCAAAAGCGTTGTTCACATGCTTCAGCTTCACTGGCGAAGACAACTGACCGTGATGGACCGGCGATTAAGACAGTAGCAAGAGCATCTCGTTCCTGTGGTGCGTCGTTAAATGCCCTCACCGCGACGAGAGACAATGCGTTTTAAGTAACTCAGTGTTATCAACGTGGAGTTACAAAATATAACACAGTTTCAAACTCTTTCTTTCATTTATTTCATTTTTTGACGCTGTATTTTGAGGGAAGTAATACATAAAGACAACTCTACAGAAGTTTTAAATTACGGTCATATACGTTGTTTGTTCTTACTGTTCTAGACTGTTGATAATGATATGAAATGAAAAAAGATTAAGACAACTACTCGTCACATAAGGAAAAGCATTTCTTTATTAATACGCACAACTGGATGCTCCTTTTCAGAACGGAGATGTAATTCGTACTCGCCGTTGATACTGAAATTAATTCTGATTTCGCTTTAAAAGTAATAACATACAATAATATTGAAGTTAAAACAAAAGCCAACAAATATTCCTACATCTAACTTAGCCCCTGACGGTCCAAAGCCCGGATCCAAAAGGTGGATGAAAACTAGGTATTTCATTTAATCTCGACTAATCTTGTGCCGTGCGCCCGGTCGTTTATATATTCCCATGTAGAAGAGCTCGTTCGCGCAGATGGTTCCGTTCCATGTGAGACGATATCGTGCTGATATGGCCGGCGTTAAAGGTACAACTTCGAGTAATATAAAGATTAAAATTTGAATCGCTATTTTAGCAGGATAGCAGGTGATGCGAACGGTGATGTTCTGCAGTTAGGGAATGGATGTATATAAGAGCGTATCCAGGTTTGTACCTCGAAGGGGAGGGTTATGCGAAATAATATTGACAGTTCAATAGAAATTTTTATCGGTACTATATTAGAACAAATAAGCCATCGGTCACAAATGTTAAGTCAAAATTGACCAGGTTTCGACGCTACTATGAGCGTCGTCTTGAGAATTAAACTAACTGTTCTAAAACATATTAGGTATATAATACATTAATATTACATTGTTGCAACCCCTGTTCACTCAAGTACGAGCAGCCCTTAGCGGCTCGCCATCTTATTTACAACTATTCATGACGTCGCCTTTCCGGCTTAGATTTTTTAAAATGTGACTTGTAAGTACTGCATCTCTTTCCAATCAGTACAAACTTTAATTTTATTGATGTACTATATACCTAATATGTTTTAGAACACTTGGTTTAATTCTGAAGACGACGCTCATAGTAGCGTCGAAGCCCGGTCAATTTTGACTTAATATTTGTGACCGGGGGCTTATTTGTTCTAATATAATTCAGACACAGTCACTGAAACTTAGCAGCTATGTTCAAAGTTTTTTTTGTCGGTACGTTACAATTTCCGCTTTTCTTCAAACTGGCACAGAAATGGTATTGCCTGTGTTGCGGGACGGGTAAGACCATGATTAGGTTACAGCGGACAAAAGCACGCCGCAGACATTACTTTGTACACGTGTGGGTATGTAATGAATAGACAACAGAGCTGTAAATAGTTCAGCGTTATTAGTAGAGTACATGAGGAACATGTACAGCGTCAGATACTGAGTGGTCACTGTGGAGGACACATGGTATTCCTGTGAGACAACACCTGACTTTGTAGGAAAAGGGGACTCATTATGGATCTCCATTTGGGGGGGGGGGGGGGGCGCTGGCCGATCAATGAATATCCATACCTGTGGAGCATTCGAATGTGACAGTATTCAGTTTTTGCCCAACATGGGGACGTGAGGACAGGCGTACCTTTCAACAAGATCCCAGTTACTTGTCTGACTACCACAGGGGAGGGTTGCACCTAACACATCGTACCCCTTTCACATTTGTGCCGGCCATCCGAGTACAAGTAATGGACTCCATGCATCGTTGTGTTATTCCGCACCATTGCTCGGAAACCGGTAGCAGCTGGACTAGGGAATTACCGTCCCATGCGTAGGTGGCCATTAACACAACACCACACAGGGCTATGTTTGGAGTGGTGCCATGATAGGGAAGCATGGACTGCTGATGAATGGTGTCGCATTGTGTTCAGCAGTGGTTGGTTGATTCGGGGAAGGGGACCAAACAGCGAGGTCATCGGATCAGGGAAGGATGGAGAAGGAAGTCGGCTGCACCGTTTCATAGGAACCATCCCGGCTTTTGCCTGAAGCGATTTATGGAAACCACGGAAAATCTAAATCAGGAGGACTGGACGCGGTTTGAAAAGTCGTCCTCCCGAATGCGAGTCCAGTGTGCTAACCACTGCGCCGCCTCCCTCGGTTTTCAGCGATGAATTACGGTTTTGCACTACCCGGATGACAATCGTCGGCGAGTATGGCGGTGACCTGTGGAGAGATCTCTCTTCCAATCGTTTTGGAGACACACGCCAGTGTTACCCTGGCATCGTGGTGTGGGAAGCCCCCGGTTCTGACATCAGACACCCTGCGTTCTCTTGTGTTGTTTCATGTGACAGTATTGTGGTGCAATTTTTCAACAGGGCAGTGCTCCTTCACGCTTGGCACATGTCTCTACGAACAGTCTGCGTGACAATCAGCTAGTTCCGTGGCCAGTAAGATCCCCATATACGTCCCCGATAGATGTGTGGGACCAACTGGGACGTCAATTCCATCCCAGGATATCAAGGACCAATTAAAACAGTTGTGGGCCACCCTGCCTGAGAAGTTGAAACGGCTTTGACAGCTTTCTCAACTGTATCAGTGCTTGTATCCAGGCTAGAGGGGGTACTGATAAGTGGGCTCAAACTGTCAAGCTATTTGTAAATTTTACTTAATGTTTGCAATCTCTGGAATTACATCACATACCCTCTCACCCCTATAATTTTCTTTTCGGTTCTTCCGGGAAGCTTGTGATTCACTTTTTTGCCTACGTGAGGCCCCTAAGTTGGACCATGTGCATGCTTTTCTGTGTGTGCATTACTAGAGAAGCACAGCGGATGCAATCTTAAAGACAAAACCAGTCGTCTGGTGACTGCAAGTGCTTGGACAATGGACTTTATTTCGGGACATTACTCAAGCACTTGTGATTTAACATTCTGCAGTTTACCGACGTGAACAAATTGATTCTGTGAAGTTGCGACTGATCATTCTAGATTCTTTTGTTTTTATTCCTCTCATAGTTCCGCAGGAAGTAGGTCAGTTGGGCTTGGCCCCTGATTTGTGCCGTTATGTCTGTGCCATATGCAGCGGCCGGCCACTGACTAATGGGGGTGCGCCGCCCCCCTGGAACTAGGCCAGTAGTCGTCTCGAAATGAATGGCTCTCCCGCGTAATCTGGAGGAAGCTCGGACCTCGTCTTGGTATGCTAAGCAGTTGTCAGCCTCTTCTGCCACAAGGCTAGTCACGACCCCAACCCAAGGTGAATTTTGTCAAAGTGTGTGTTTACACACATTTTGTGTCGTCGAGTATACACGAAGGAAAAACTTACAAATAATTGAAGCACTTTGGGGTTTGGGGGCTGTTTATCCCTGTACGTATAAAAGGAAATGTACTGACTGACTGAATGATCAACGCCCAGGGGATAGAAACTCGAAGTTTGGCGAGGGTCTGGGTCTTATACCGTAGGCATTACTTACGAAGGGATTGTTCGAAATTTCACTCCTAAGGGGATGAATGGCCTTCTAGGAAATTTGCCACTGGCAATTTTGAAGCTAGAACTTCGAAACTTGAGGTTTTATTACTCGGTCAAAAATTTAAAAAAAATCGTGTTTCAGAATTTTTGGGAAGTCAAGCACTTCGGGGGTAAAATAGTGAAAGATTTTTTAAAAAATGGTTCAAATGGCTCTGAGCACTATGGGACTATGGGACTTAACTCATCAGGCCCCTAGAACTACTTAAACCTAAGTAACCTAAGGACATCACACACACCCATGCCCGAGGCAGGATTCGAACCTGCGACCGTAGCGGTCGCGCGGTTCCGGACTGAAACGCCTAGAACCGCTCAGCCGGCAAAGATTTTTAAAAATAAATCTTTATTAAAGTACTATTGAAGCATTTTTAGGACTACATTTACGAAAACTGATATTTCACTTCTCGGTTGGCAATAACAAGTGTTTCGGTGATTTTGAAACGGTGATTTTGAAAACACTTCTATTAAAACATTTTTAAAGCTAAATCTATAAAAACCGGTATTTGACTTGTAAAGAAGTATGTCAAGGGATGTAAGTTTTTGCGGAAATATTACCACATGAACTCAAAAGGCAGTATTAAGAATAACTACAGACTCCAGCGGTCAGAATTCCTCTTTGGTCGGAAGTACAATCGGAAAAGGCAGTACTTCAGGACTGTAATTAGTGTGAAAAGTTCATATGATGTTACAATTTGTGAACATAAAAATTCGGTCAAAGAAAAACAAAAAATAATAAACTGTGCAGATCACACAGTCTACACGAGCGAAACGTCGTGTAGGGAAGCAGCCTACTCACGCTGTATAAAATTTACATCAGTCTCTCCATTGTGTGCCGGCCTAGTCCGCTGTAACTAGCTCTGACGTCATAAATGTTGCGCAATACTTTAAAAATCAAGTAAATAACCTGAAACGTTTCTAGCATGTCAGGAGTATACTAAATCAATATGTGTTGAATGTCAGTTCAATAACTTTAACCATTTTCGAAATTTGGATTTTTTTCTGTAAAAATCATTGGCGCAATAGAATAGAGCTAGAAACTTAAAAATTTGTGTTTAGATCCTTTTGCATAATAATTTAGTAGAAACAGGATTCTGGATCTCACAAATTAAAATTTTAGTTGAAATTCATGATTTTCTGGTTTTTGTCTTAAAAATTAAGGAAGCAAGATAGATTAAGTAGGCTAATAAATAAGGCTAGGATTTTTAAATTTAAGTAGAATGGAGATCCGCTATAATCATAAAGATGTGAGAAGTTTCAATTGAATAACTATAAAACTATAGCGATAGCGTATCTCCCAAGGGCAAGCTCAGAGCTCGTCTACTGCGTGTAGTGTAAGTAAATTAATTCTCTCGCCCAAAATATTTGACTTAGCCACGTCAGACTTTTATTATGATAACTTATCTGTGTGCTGATTGCACATTTAAATTGAGAGCTTCATCGGCCATCAGCAAAGGAAGCAATGATTTATTCTATAACTTAAAGTGGTGCATTACTAGCCCAGCGGCTAGTCGGGAGGGCAATTTTGATCAGGCGTTCCCGTAGCCGTCCGCACCGTGGCTTTATATATAAGAACGCTGCGCGAGAAAAGAAGGCCCCAGTTCTCTCCAGACGCTGAATAGCACGCCACCTGCGCCAGGAGTCGCGTCGCGTCGGTATCATTGCTATAAACAGCCTCGGACGCCGTATTAAGTTACTCGGGATACGCGTAACCATGAAATCGTTTTCCGAGTGAAGTGTTAAGTCTGGGATAACTTTAATGACCTATCTTCAGTTTGCGTATGTCGTATTTTCACGTGCCGCCGCGGGACAGACATTCTACCATTATTTAGCGTGGCGTTTGATGAACATTATCATCAAATTATGGCGAGCATTCACTTAAACAGTTTATTTGAACAATTACAGTAGCATCAGCGCATTAGACTCTGAACTGCTCTGTTAGTTGGATTGTGTGGATTCTTTTTGGTCTGTGACTTTCAGAATATAGTGAACATTTTTAGAGAATCGTTTTTGATTATGAATCCCAGACAATCTCCTAATTCCTCAGAGCTTAAGCTGTAGCTATTAAGTGTATTTCTCAGATGAAGTGGGCACTAGGAATTCTAATTACAGGCTTCACGTTTTGCTAATCACTTTCTGGTTGCCAGTATTGTAGTTAGAGAGCCAGTGTTAAGAACGGCAAACAACAGCAATAAATAAATAATAGGAACATTTATATAACAATTAATTCCACCCACCGTCCCACATATGATTAATCGGCCGGGAAATGCATCTTTTCTACATGACACTCTACATTTAAATAAGATATATTCCACCCGCCGCCCCACCTATGGTGCATCGACCGGGACAAACAAAAAATTTATTTAACAACAACAATAATTCCACCCGCCGCCCCACAGTCGGGCGCTAAGCTACTACATTATGTTCTTGGTTTGAGGACCATAAAAATCTAGATCACCTTGGCGATTTTGGTCTATTTCACGATATGTCTGATTTTGTTAAAATGATGATTTCTTTGCCATAATCACTAAACCAATTAGTTAACTGATCAATAATTTGCTGCTATGGCCCACCGCTAAATTTTAAACGACTATTAACTTTATTGTAAAAAAACTTTTGCAACAGAAAAAATAGGACATCAGAAAAAGTTAAATACTTCTTCGGCATATACATATGAAGTAACAAATACCTTGGTAAGTCGCTCTATTTTCGCTAGAGAAATTCTGATCTTTCATATTTTCAGAAATATCTTAATGTTGGCAAAACTTCGCCGATACAACTATTGGTACGTCGAGCGCCTTGCACTGAGGAGAATTTACAGATCACGTAAACTTTAAAACTGTTTTCGGTCAGTTTTTAAGAAACTTGAAACGGAATCTACTTATGGCGCATTGAAGAAAAGCAAAATGGATTTGCTGGCAGTACAATCGCTAAAGACGTATTTGGCAATTTACTATTTATTCTAAAATTGCATTTGAACTATGCATTATCGGACCACTACCTTCAGGGGTGTAAATACGTGTTTTAAGTAAATTATACTGGAGCTGCTAACGGTGGAAAAATTTCTGGCTAGGTCGTGCTATTTTTTTGTAAGGAAAAAGCATTGCCGCTGTTGGAATAGAAGTAACGCACTGCTGTTGAAGCGGCGAGCGCGGCGCGCTCTGCTTGCTCTTTGTGCCCTTTTAACGCGACGTGCTGATACGAGGCTGGCGACGCGTTTTTCGCCTGACGACCGCATCGATCTCTCCGGCATGACGCCCACAGCGCCGACTGCGTCATCGCGCCATGCCGTCGCTGCCGCGTGTATCCTATAGCTGTCGTGCGCATGCGCGCCACGCTTCACTAATAGCGTCGTCTGGCGGTTGCCGACTGTCGGTCAGCTGCACAGGCTTTTTCTCTCCACTACACTCCCAGTACTTGGATATGATTCGCACAACCCGCCGAGCGAGAGGTCGCATAGTGTTCCTGGTTTTAACGGGTAGAATTGCAGATATTTTTATTGGTGAGGTTATGTACTCAACGTCATATCATTTGCACAGTAATATTACAGCTGTTAGGAGTAGAATGTTTTTAGGTTGGTTAGTACCTCCAAGTAAATGTGGCAAAAGCAAACCATTAATGCTTCTTTTCCCCTGGGCAGCACATTAGGTGCTGAGGTGTGGACGCGTGGATGCGCAATGGTTGGTCTACACGGACAGGGGTAATAGACTTTAGTGGTGCAGTTACGACAAAGCAGAAGACATCAGGTGATGTGTTTGCAGGAATATTTGACACAGAGAAAAAAAGACGAACACACTGATGTGTGTACATATTAAGTACCACATATAAAAATATCTGCACTTACATTTGTCACACCCTGTATAACCGTGAATTCTTGCTTCAAGAGGCTTTTATACCTAACCCTGGCGAAACCAATATAATGAAATGTAATCTTCGGCTGAGTGTTTACTGTTTCGTCCATTCATGGCAACATTAAAGCAGTGTGCTTCTCCAGGTTTGGCGAGTAGTGCTTCTATTCTTATCCAGATGCGACCCCTGGTAGTGAATTGTTCGCAGCAGTAAGATTTTGGAATCGGAAGGACGTTCGCGAAAGATAAGTCTGACAGAATACAATAAACGCAGATATTGTCTTCAGCATCGGGTAGTAAGATCGTTACGCTTTTATTACGGTTTGTATGCTATACCAACTTTGGCGTTTGCCAAGTCATTGTGAATTCATTTGACCTTGTATCTTAACTGCTTATAGTCTGTACTTCTATTCCAGGGTGTAGAACTTACAGAAAGCAATGAGGCCTGGTGGCATGGTTTCACTGCAACTCCTTGTGTTAATTATTGTCACAATGTTTCCAGTTCTGGAAGCATTATAAAAAGAATGCACTGTTCAAAAGAATTTGGGGAACACTTGTATCAACATCCTGTATGTTAACCACTTAATGCCGAATATCCGAATTTGGATCATAACTGTTTTTCAGCGCCAGTGCCGGTAGGTGCTGGTGCTGCATGAAGGTACCAACGCTTCTGACAAGTGCTGCATTCTCCTGAGTGTTTTGGACACCTCTAAAGCATTATCATTTTTTATTTTTAACTTTCATCAAAAAACTTATTCATGTATTAAGAGGTTAAGACTAGCTGGATACAGGGAGGGGGTATCTGCCGTCTTACTACATGGCTTGAGACCTTCGATTTCAGTGTAAGCAACAATTAAAATGTATTGGCTGTGTTATGTATTACAATGTCAGGTGACCCCTGTGAGTACCAGTGTCCCAGTGTTTTCTAACGAGGTACACAGTTTGCAGTTGTCATTTGTGGACGTTGTATTCAGCCAAGCACATGCAGTGCGGCATCGTAATGCAGTGCAAGTTGCGAGGGCGGTCTGTTTGCTCCAAAAAGGAGGGACTTTTGGTCGAGTTGCTGCAGATGTTAGTTCCTCTCCATGTGTCACCCACAGGTTGTGAACACGCCTCAGGGAGGCGGGTTAGTAACCAAGGCGAGTTGGACAAGATCACGGACGCGTTAAAACACCACGTGAAGACCGATATCTGGCCATCTCTGCGGTGCAGCGTCGTAGGGATACCGCCAGAGCACTGCAAGACGATCTCAGAAGGGGCACTGGAGCCGCTGTGTCCGATAAGACTGTAATAACAGATTACGAGACAGGACCGTACCACCCAGACATCTTGTCTGAGTGCTCCGCTCGACACATCAACTAGAGCTCGCCTTGAGTTCTGGCCTTCCCACGTCAATTGGAAACTTCGTCACTGGCGAAACGTGTTAGTCACAGACGAGTCCAGATTTCCCCTGACGCAAGGTGATTGCTGTGTTCGTGTGCGGAGACCCGTGGTGAGCAGACCTGCCAAATGCTGTTCAGGAAATTGAAAATTTCTATGGTTCTGTGATGACGTGGGAAGGCTTTAGTGTTGACAGCCATACGGATCTTATCGTTGTCCCACGGTCGCCTTACCACCAGACCCATCGAACAGGTACTGCTGTACCATATGGTGGCTGCTGCATACTGTGGTTGCCCTGAATTCCATCTGTACGGAGGGCATCAGTAGGGATGTCTTGAGAAGCCTGGACATGAAAGTAATGGAACTGCCGCCGTGAGTCCCTTCCTAAACCCCATCGTGCATGTGTGACACATACTTGACAGACTTGGTCATGGTTGTCCTGTTACACCACTGACTGTCAAAGAATTCTTTTGGGCTTTCATTGGAGTATGGGGCCACAGTGCGACCTCCGTAGACTTATGCAGAGCATGCCATGTAGGTGTTAGGTGGTGATAAACGCTCGCGGAGGGCATACACGTTATTGAAGCTCTCATTGTCCAGTGAATACAAGATGACGTGATGAACGATTGTATCCACTTTGTCTTTGGCAACTGTCTGACATTTCAGTTTATGTTACGTAAACGATCGAGGATGTAATGATATTTTGTCGTGTACTTAATTTGTGATAGATATACAATTAGGTTACATACCCAGCCCTCAGTTCTTGCTCTGTGGAGCACGGCAGACGACCAAAGTCATGTTTCCCTAATTCTTTCGAGCAGTATGATGAGAATATTACGGAAGTCACTCTCGGCAGCTCAGTGCATGTGCCAAAAATATGAGGGTCATTCAGTACTTAGAGACAAATTGGTCTGGAGAAAAGAGTGTTTATTTTTACAAAACAATACTTTTTCTACTTTTCAACGCAATCCCCTTTAGCATTTATGCACTTGTTCCAACGGGCTACAAGCTTTTTTATTCCGACTGCAAAACTCTTTATCTTGATATGAACCAATTTCCCACAAACTTTTCCACGTCCACATTGTCCTGGAACCTCTTCCCACGTAATGCCTCCTTCAGTGAATCAAACAAATGGAAATAGCTAGGTGCTGAATCAGGACTGTAAGGGGGATGAGGCAGTACTTCTCAGCCCATTTTTGTCGATGGTTTCAAGGGTTAGTTGAGCAATGTAAGGACGTCCGTTGTCTTGCTTGGAGAATCACACCTCTCTTCTGGGATCCATGAGGTCTCTCTCTCATGGCTGACTTCACCTTGTTTAAAAGCAAATCCGAGCAGTATTGGCTGTTCATTGTACGCTGCTCTTAGAGATAATAATAAAAAACTGGACCTTCAGCATCCAAAAACACCGTCAATGTGACTTTCCCTGCTGATGCTTGGATTTTGAATTTGTTCTTGACAGGTGAATTGGGGTGCTTCCACTCCATGCTTTGTCTTTTTGATTCTGGCTCATAATAGTGAACCCAAGTTTCATCACAAGTTAAAATTTTGTTGAGGAAATGCTCACCTTCTCTTTCATAACGTCTTTGGCTCTGTGCACACTCTCAAACTTGTTTCTTGTATAGCCGCGTCAACTCCTCTGGGACTCATCTTGCACATGTTTTGCGGTACTTCAGCTTGTTACAGATAATGTGATGAACTTTACCAGTACTAAATTGAACCTTACCAACTATCATTTCCACAGTCACACGGCGGTCAGCACGAATGTCATCAATTTAACTTTCAAGTGAGGGAGTTGAAACTGCAACTGGTCGGCCGGAACGGTGTTCATCAGTCACTGAGTCGCGACCATTTTTGAACTGCTCTACCCACTTCTAAAAATTTGCAAGATTCATAAAACCTTCACCAGAAACTTCAGACACTCTGCAGTATATATTCTTTAGTTCCTCGCCTTCAGCAAGTAAAAAACGAACAACAAAACGTTGTTCAACCAATGTGGACGTTTCAAGCGAACTCGCCATCTTGAAATGTATTTCTGAGGTTATAAACAAAACAATGTTGATACATCAGCTGATCTGGACTCATCCCAGTGATGCCATAAAAGTACCAAACTTGCCCTACTAACAGTTTTTTTTCCCCAGACCAATTCGTCTTTCTAATTATTGAATGACCCTCGTACAAAGGCCTTAGTTTCAATCACCTGTTGGTCCTATGATTTTTTTGTCAAGTGCATTTTGTCACTTACTCCATTTCTGCCAACGATTTGTTTACGTGAAAAATGCTGGGTTGCACTTTCAGTGTCTACCTCGTTGAAATTTTAAGTCCCCCTACAACTGAGTGAGTGTCAGTTCGAAAGTCGGAGGAAGGCAAGGACATAAAGCTTCCAGCAGGACCATGACTTAATAAGCACTGTGGTGTTGAAACCAGCCTTCGGATGGAGGACAGCTTTACCTGTAAGAGAAACACTGCTCTTCGTATTTGAAACTCTAAAAGTAAGCTATTTAGACTACAACATACGGCGCATTTGACATAGATCAAAAGCATGTTCAGAATTATAAATTCTTTTACATGTTTAATTCAAAATGAAGATAAATTCTTCCGTTAGAGTAGCTAAGGCGAAACTAAAACTTTCTGGAACGTGGACACAAACACGTGATGTAGAATGTGTGATTTTGACGAATCTGAACGACCATACTGATGAATTCGTCTTAATCACAGCGTTGCGCGACATGGTTATTTGATTCATTCTCTGGGTCGTCGAATGCTTCTACACTAATCTAGTCACTATTTTCATTTACATGTCAGTTTGCAACTAATCAGAAGCACACCATCGAGAGAGTAACTGCATACGAAAAGTTTCAATGCTCTTTTTGTTGAACACGAATAATTACTCTCGAAGACGAGCGTGCCAGTCAGAACGTTTCTTAGTTGATCTGTCAAGATAACGTTGAAACTGTGGTCTAATCCAGATGACGAAACAGGTTCTTGCGTTTGGTGGGCACTTGCCCTATATGTGCCCTTAAAGAGGTAAAGAGCACTACGTTACTGATATACCACTTGGCTCATTGGACTAATTCGCATTGGTTAACTTCTTCGTCTCTCGATACAAAGTAATTTGCGGTACATGGATCATAAACAAAAAGGTATGGACAGGGCAACCGGAACATTTTAGGATAGAAGTGTGAGAGATCCGATTATCTGCAAAGGGATCGTATAAACACGCCAGAGATATATATGATTTCTAGGATCACAGAAAGAGGGGCGAAGACCTAGATTTTTAGGATACAAAATAGTATTCTTTTGCTCAATATTTTCGCTACCACTCTCTCAATGTATGCTGCTACGAGCGATGACGTTATACGTACTCGCTATGTTGTTTCCAAACGGACTGAGACATTATTGGCAGTTGGTTTTAATTCTATGTCATGGCGCAACCACGCTCACAGATGAATTTTGCAAAGTCGAACTCGGTTTACTTTAGAAAGAAAGTGTTAGAGATTGGGTGTAAATCGATTGTACTGTTTCCATTGCTTGTTTCGCGTGTAACAGAGAGAAATGTGATTAGGACGTGTCCGAAAGCATCCAGTCGTTCTTCTCTGATGTGATTGGTGGCGAAACTGCTGAGACAGTGAACAGCATCGGTATGGCTGTTGAGAATGCACTATCAGGTACCCGACCTGATATGTAGTTAGCGTAGACTGGAGAGCTACGACTGCCCCATGACGTAAATTATACTTAATGGTCGAATATAAAATGTATCTTCTAATGCCACAGCGTGTTACGCAACTCTTCGGGACTGATCGAAGTGCAGCGCCTGCTGGTCTTCAGGTTGCTCCACGTTGCATTGAAAGATATCAGAATTTGTTCCACTAATGGTTATAAGTAAACAAAAGAGGGGTTGCTTCGCGCTTTAAACACCATTTTTTTCTACAATAATATTGAAGTTATCTGTAACGGAGCGATCTCGTTGCACAATCTGAATTATAGACTCTCAAAAGGACTACACTAATGAGCAATATTACTCCCATTGACTGTTTCCACAAAGATAAAAGCGTCAAAAAAGTATAACCGGAATGCAATTTAAATGTGAGACAAAGACGTCGGACCCGAGCGCTGTTGCACGTGGTTCTCGTTACAGTAATGCCGTGAGCCTTGAATTCAGCTCATTCACGGCCATGGTTGAGAAGATTGCTTGCACATTAAACTGAGTTAAATGTCATTAACTAGGGACACGATTCAATTAAAAATACTGTTTCAGTGTCTTGGTAGGTGGAGGATAGTACACAAATCACAATGCAAAATATTAAACCATTCACTGATCTTCAGAACTACAGAACACGTTACATGGGACACGCTTCATGTTTTTCGCACTGCAATCACGTATTAGCCTAATACATAATCGCCACACAAGTTAAAAAGAAATGGCATGGTATATAACTTTCCAGTGTTTCCCTATTTGGAGTGTTTAATCTTGATCAGCCTAGAAACGTTGCATTGCAGTTGCATCACTGGCTGGTTTTGCAGTGTAATTGTTACGCGACTGTTTACTCAGTCTACCCCTGTAAGAGTTGTGGCCTTACGGTAGCCCCAAATCAGATTTTGGTAGCAACCGTGTGATAACAGATGAAATGTAGTGAAGTATACGATAAAATCGATTTATTTTCCCAGCATTTTTAGTTTCACACACAGTACCCGCTAACGTCGGTAATATATTTATACTGAATCGTAGCACTAGTTGCACAGAAATTTCCCCACCACCAGTTTCGGCCCTTGACTGTTTTCCAACATTCCATGTCTTGTAAAAAGGCGACATCCACCATCCTAAAACAAAAATATATGCTGACAATCTCATAAAACTTTCACAGCCCTTAGTGCACCAGACAGCTTCCACCACTGCGTCTAGCGCATTCCAAATGACAGAAGGGCTCCGCTGTGAAAGCTTTAAAATTTCGTTACCGGATATTTCACCTATCAAATTCGCAATTATACTGTGTATAACTGCTAGTGGCTTATTTAAAGATGTTTGTCGCCTGTCTTCTGTAATCAGTTCCGTACGTTTGAAAACTGTCATAGAGCCGGAACGGTTCGTGGAGAAATTGTGGTGCAACTGGTGCCGAGATTTAATAGAAATCGATGTGTTTAACCACAGTTCGTAGCCTGGCTATGCACATACGGGCCACTGTCTAGATGAGTCTTGTCAAGTAAAGGATACACAACAGGCAGTGTTGTTGTACCACAATATGCGTACAAGCCCATTGTTTACCAGTGGGATAAGGAGCGCTGTAAGTAACGCACGCAAATATTCACGGTTTTTGCAGTGTGTGTCACCTCTATTCCGCAAGGAAGGTTGTGGTGATCACGGATTTTCCTAGTTTTAAAAAACCGCTACTTGGGGATACGCGGCAGCAGCGTGTAACGTGGAGCGGGCGTCGCCTGAGCGCGGCTGTCGGGGTTGCCGCCCTCTTTCCGCCCCCGAGGCCCTTAGAAATGGCGCCACATCTCGCGCAGTAATTACGGGCGGACATCCTTCCACCCTCGCCGTTTTGTTCGGCGGCGCCCCAGCGCGACGATCGTGGCACGTCGCGTGGCATTCCCTCAGCCGGGCCCTCTCAGAATGCGTGCGAGTATTTGCTGCGCAGAGCGCAATAAGTGCGTGTAGCCCGCAACGCGCACCCCATCCCATTACTGCACACTGGCGTCCCCACGTTGCCAGCTCGCAAAGTCCTCCCAAGAGTTCCGCTCCAACAGTTACACACGCGCTTGTACTGATTCGTCGTTTCAGTTTCAGGAAGCCTTATTTGGGTAACTTGCCGCGGATCGTATTTAAATTGCGTTACATTTGTGTGTTCGTCGTATTCGAAACAGATTCTGAACATACAGGGTTGGCGCACGAAATGAGTTACCAATTGTTTCTTTCACAATTGACGACGCACGTTAAATATCCCGCTGGGATCTCTACAGCAGCACCAGAAGAGCTTGGAAAAACAAATGAGTTACGAAATGACGTGTAATTCACGATACTGCCGCTAGGAGACTAGTAAGCAACAATGGCTGACAATGGAAGACTGACGACACAGCAACGATTGGCAATTGTTACTTTTTCATGAAACGAAAAGCCTTGTTGTGACTCAGAGGCGTTTTCGACAACAGTTTAACACACGATGGGTCCCTTGCAAGAAGACCATCCACAGGTTGTACCATGAATTTGTACAGGAAGGAACAGTATTGGAAGCGAAGCGACCTCGGCCTAAGCCTGTTTGTTCGCCGGAGAATATTGAAGCGGTACTAGTTGCTGTACAGAGAAGTCCCGGGAAATCGTGTAGAAAGGCAGCAGTGCAACTGGGAATATCCAGACGCTCCGTTCAACGCATTCTTAAAAGTGACCTCCATATGTACCCATACATGATTACCTGTGCACAGAAGCTCACTGAAGAACACAAGCAGCAGAGACTGCTGTTTGCTCAGTGAGCGGAGGATAGGGAAGAAACTCTCAACGTTTGGTTTTCAGACGAGGCGCATTTTCATTTAGACGGTGTGGTTAACAAACAAAATGTACGCTTTTGGGTCACTGAAAACCCACTAGTGCTTCATGAACGACAACATTATGAACCGAGGATTACAGCGTGGGCAGCAATTTCCAGTCACGGACTTATTGGACTCTTTTTCTTTGAAGAAACTGTGAACAGCGAGCGTTATTTGAGCATGCTTCGCAATAGCTTCATTCCGCAGCTTCTTGCTACTGCCTTGCCCTTCATCACGCAGTGGTTTATGCAAGATGGAGGCAAGGCCACATACTGCAAACACTGTCTTGGAGATTTTACACGAGCATTTAGACATGCGGATCATTTCACTCAGGTTTCCAGGTAGCTTCAATGACGGACAAAATTGGCCCCCCAATAGCCAAGACCTCAATCCATGTGACTTTTTTCTTTGGGGGTACCTAAAGGAAAAAAAATTCCCGAAACGTCCACGTGATGTAATGGAGCTCAGAAGACTTATTCTTCAAGCTTGCAGTGAAATTACGGAAGACATGTGTCGTAGGGTAATCACTAACTTCAGTGTTCGTTTGAAGGAAGTTAGGAAACGAAATAGAGGACATATTGAGCCTGTGCTGAGTTACAACAAATCTCCATGGACGGCTCCTCATTGTAGTATAAGTTCCTTGTAGATTGTATTGACAAAGTTTATATTCAAAAACAAAATGGTAACACATTTCGTGCGCCACCCTGTAGTTTCAGGTGAAGTAGTTACATCACTATGAAACGAGCACCTTTGATATAATAACGATAATGTTGCAGCACTCACTTTAATGTGTGTATACAAAATACAGGATGTATCAAAAATAATCATCCATTTTTAAAAAATCGTAAAATTTGAGTTGTGCGCGAACAACGTATTGTTGGAAAGAGCACTCCTTCCTGTTCTACATGGTTCTCGCTAGGAATTAGCAGTGTGCGCTCTCTTCTTGTAAAAATGAAAAATGGTGTCTGGACAACGGAAAAAGTTTCGTGTTTTACATTTTGCGTAGTGCGGGTTAGTAAGAACGGTTCAGCGTGACTTCCGTACTACGTATAGTGTGGATGCTCCTACAGCACAGAGCATTAGACGATGGCATGTACAATCCCGAGAAACAGCTTCCTTGTGTAAAGGCCGGGACGTCCTCAAATGTCTGACATAGACGTCGAACGCATCCGCCATAGCTCCACATAGTGTCCGCAGAAATCAGTTGGCCGTGCAGCTCGACAGCTCAACATGTTTCCGATGTCCGTCTGGCGTGTGTAGCGTCGAGGTTTACACATTAAACCATACAAAATTCAGCTGCTGCAAGCTCTTCGTAAATATGACAATCAGCAACGTGTGGAATTCTGTAATTTCGTGCTTGGCAAGGTGGAGGATGACGACTTTCGTCCACGCTTAGTGTTTAGTGACGAGGCAACATTCCATTTAAATGGAAAGGTGAACCGTCGTAATGTGAGAATATGTGGTACAGAGCAATCACATGAAGTTGTAAAACATGAGAGGTACACTCCAAAATTTAATGAGTTTTGTACTGTTTCACGGGGAAAGGTGTGTGGTCCATTTTTTCTTTGCCGAGAACACTGTTATGGGAAGCACATATTTCTATATCTTGAACTTTCTGTTCCCACAATTGGAGACTGATTTGAACGTCTTCATTTACCAACAGGATGGGGCACCATCACACTGGCATCTGAAAGTGCGGGAATTTTTAAATCAAAGGATTACTGAACGATGGATCTTCCTCACTCGACCAAATGATTCAGCCTTACTTTACTGGCTTCCACGGTCACCGGCCCTGACAGTATGTGATTATCTCTTTTGGGGTTTTATAAAAAGACTTTTTAGGTGCCTCCGTTACCAACTCCAATGAATGAACTGAGACATCGCGTAACAGTAGCTGTAGAAGGTGTAACTCAAGACATGCTCGCTGCACTGTGCGAACAGTTTGAGTACCTCATTGACATACGCAATGCATCTTAAGGGATGCATATTCAACAACTACGAAAAGGCATGAAAAAACTTTGAGTTTCCCGTTCAAAAAACAAAATTCATTGTATATGTTTATTAGTTCCAGAAATATATGTGCCAAATCGGATGATTCTTTTTGGTACACTTTGTCTGTTGCCGAGGTCGCTAACGCACGCGTTGCGGTGGCGCTCTTCTCAGAGGCAGCCGTTCGAATCATACCGATGAAAGAAATTTTCATCACACGCATTTGACCAGCAAGGTGAGTTAGAGGTGGTGGAGAAAAGTTCCATATCGCCAAACTTTGCACCAGTGCCCTTGATTATATTCCAAAACTCTCCGTCGTGTCTCGTGGAGTGATATGACACTTTAGATGGTGATCCGCCCATGGGATGTCGGATGTTCAACTCGGCGATCCCCTCGGTGCTACTCGAGAAGCGTGAGCTACGTGCCGGCACCAGTTTTCACCACCCCTCTTCGTCCCATTCATACACAACGCAGCGCTACACTATGAAACCCAAAAAAACACACACACACACACACACACACACACACACACACACACACACACACACACACACACACACACACTGGAAACCATAAAAGATCTGAGGAAAGCAACAGATAACCTCCTCCACTTGCACCTCGTCCACGACACCAATGTCAATTTACTGCATCTCCCCCACCGCTGTTTGCTGAGTACGAGTATGACTTAGACTTCGATCTACTGTAAAATACAATATGCTAATATTTTTCTCTCTTCTATAAGAATGTTTAACACCTGCACCTCCCTGTTAGAGGTCTTGAACTAGAGAATAACCACGAACTCAAAACCAATTTTAGTTTTGGGCCAGCGCTGGTCACAGCAGTTCAGTTAGGTATCAGGTGAAACCTTGCGCAAAATGCGGCGGTGTGTTCTCCACAGGCTTGCAAGAGTCTACAGAGTTATGCCTGTGGAAGTGCCTCTCTCAAGTTTTGAATGTTGACCAGTTGATGCACAAATCGAGGCACTTGAAACAGTGTATTGGGCGCGTAAGGGAAACCGTGTGGAACCTATCGCTGAGGAAGAAATGGTCATTAAACAAGAGTTGCACAAATGGATCTGCAGTTTTTTTCGTGAAATGCGGAACAAGGCCAAAAACAAGTCACCTCATATCAGATGCTAAGGACCGGCGCTAGGTGAATAAACTACAACCATCGAAGGGTATGAAACACATCGCTGGTGTGTTCAATTTTCAATGTACTGTTAGGAAATACATAGGTTTCTCACAAGTACTCATGGTACGCTGATGAGACACCAAAGAACCTATTTTTCAGTATATTGGTCATGACGTAAGTTCGAAGACAGTAAACGACCTCGTCTGACATAAAATCCCTAGGGAGATTCTAAGCAAATTGAGCTGTATGAAGTGCTACATACGTTAACAAAGAAGCCTACCTACGTTGCGGCTCACGTAGTGTGGTGAACAGGCAGTTACAGCCTCATTTCCCACAATAATACAGCACAAGACAGTAATGCTGATGATGCCCTTTCATCAAGCTCCAGAACCGCAAGAAACCCCTATTTCACTTGGTTTTTCATTGGACCAGAATCTTTTTCTTATTTGAGGAGAAAATGAGTGATAGGTCAGTGGTGCCCGAAGACAGTACCTAGAATATGAATAAATGTAAGCTTCAGTTTAATATCGGTTAACAAGCTGTAAAATATTGCAAACATGTATAATTTTATCAACAATTGCGGAAGAGAAAAAGTCAGTGGTTGTTTTGGTACAAATCAAATCATTTGTTTTCGTTATTCAAGATATATTCAGAAACGTCATAAAATAGACGCAGCAATGAAATAATAATAAATGTTTCGTTGCGAATGGATTGCTGGAAATATGTGCTGAGGCGTCTGGTATAGTGTATTTGTCAACAGCAAAGAGAACTGTATTGTGAGGAGGCAGTGGACGCGGCGGTTTTCTTCGACGCAGTGGGCGCCTTCTAGTGAGACTGAGCTCCCACATTGGGCAATGACAGCTTTTACGGACACCTCGTTCCCAAGGCTTTTGGGGACGTCCGTCAAGGCCTCATGTCGTACCCTCCGCTCCTGTGTACCTGTTGCAACGTTCATAACTTACGGTAACCTAGTGACCTGCCATGTACTACCTGGACGACTTTTCGCAGGTTACGATTACAGTCTCGGGAATCCGCCGCCTGCCCACTTCCACATCGTCACAGGGAATTTTGCATTTGCAAATAGTAATACATTAAAGCCTGTGGTTCTGTAAATACGAATGTCGCTCAGTTTTTTCGAACCTCGTGTAGCACGTATATAATTCTGTATTGTTCAGGCAAATTTTTGAATTGAGGAGTATTAGTAGTAAGACGATAACTGCTTTGTTCTTGGTCATCATTTCCCCAGCCTTGTTTCCAAGATAAAAATCTGGTTTATCCCACCTGAAATGTTTGTTTTCCAACGCTACGAGCATCTCAAAGTTTTCCTTAAGCAGAATTTATCTATTAAAAAATAGTTTAGATGCTCCACGAAGCTTTATACTCGCATACAAAGTTAGTATCGAAGTTCTGTTTGCACATTATATCCAAACACGTGCGTGTTAGTATAAACAAACTTGTACAGTGGTCCAAAATAACATGTACTTGACTACGATATAGTTAACAGAATCGGTCATGTCAGTAAATCATCGGACAACTGGAGCTACAATTTCTGAGGTCGCAGAGCACTCTTACGCCTCAGGGTAATCTTTAGACAAAACAATTTTTGATGTAGATAATTTTTACTGACGCTTCAGGTATCGGCATTTTAATAGTGATAGATTACATGGAGACCAGTACATAAACTGGCATCTTTCGTAAACTTTACCTACAGCAAAGAATAACTCTTAGATTTGGAACATAGTTACCTGGTTTTTCTCTTTCGTAAAGGTAGGATTGCCGAACCCGCATAGCAGGGTGGTGACGATTCCTGTTTTCTGTTGTGGTTGTGACTCCATAAGCAGTTGTTCATTCGCTGCCCTCGCGTTTCTTCAACTTTTGAACGGTCGGTTCCATTCACTGAACTCGTTTCGTAATTAAATGTGAATTTAGAGCGTAACTAGGCACCAGATAGGTCTGTGAACTCCAGAAGCGCTTTTGGGTTTGTTTGTTTTTTGGTGATTGCGTGCTTTGACCTGTCTGGCAAGGAGCACGGTGGATGCCAATTTACTCGATGTTCAGGAAAGTCAGCACCGCGATCATTAACTTCAACTCGAGGTCCTTGTTACGAGTCACGATCTATAAGATAGACATGGTTCGGACACATTAGTTACTCCCTTTAAAAGAGCGCACTGGTCACTTCGGAGGACCGTAAATACTGTTGAAGTAGTACCTATGATCCTCCACCGCCGAAATAAGTCACGCGCAAGTTGCCTAATTTGTTGTAGCACACGGGCTGGGGCAAAAGGCAGCACATCAGGTGTGTTTCTGGAGGCGTGTTGTGTGTGTCTGAGGAGTCGTGATTTTTCTCTTTCCTAATTATGCTAGGTGTCTTGTGCACGGAAGGCACAATGAGGCAATTAAGCGTCAGTGTAAAGTATAGGCGTGAGATGGTGCTGTGATATTTTAGGGGTATTTTTGGTACCATCACGAGGGCTAACTCATTCCGGTTACCGTGAACATGAACAATATTTGAGTATTCTCAGCCGCCAAGTGATGTCCTTTCTTCATGAGTATTCTGTGCGCACTGCCACCTTCCAAAGTGAGAACATCTGCGTTCACAGCGCTGCATGCATACGTTCCTGGTTTGGCGAACGCTCAGGGACACTGTGGGACATCGTCTGGCTACTAAACCACGCGAGCTTAATCCCAGAGGAAATGTCTGAGATTTGAAACACAGCAATCTACATCCTCGCAATTTGGTTGTTCTGCAGGATCTAATCGTCATTGACTGCCTTCATATGGACGTGGCATACCTGTGGACACTTTGTTCGACAAATTATCAACGCTACAGGCAGTGTTAGACGGAACCTGGGTGACGCCTGTCTGGGGAACCTTGTCCGGCGTACGTCTATGAGCATCAGTCTGCCGAGGTCCCAAGCATCGTGACGAAGGGCGCTTTCTGGAGACTGCGGAAAAGCGAACCCCGGTTGTCGGCGAGCTTCCTGCCGTTGCCTCACGGTAGCTGCAAGCGGTAGTTAGTGTCAGCAGGGGAAGCCGGCGTTGTGCGGCACTGGTTCCAGCGTCGGCTCCTTTCACCGCTCGTCCGGCTCTGGAACAGGGCCCGGTCGTTGCGTCACGGCGCGTGTACCAGAGCGTGCCCGACACAGGCTCGGCCACCAGCTGCTGTTGCCGCCCGCATGGCTTCCGCTGCCCCTGCCGATGCTTCCGGCGCCGGCGGCGCTCGACAGCTAACAGCCGGCACTGAGTCTGCAGCTCGTCCGTCCCCGTTCGTCCGCTGTAGCACGAACACTGTCTCCATGCGTGCTCTGCAGACCACAGTTCCATGCTTGATAGAAGGTGCTCCACATCGTACCACGTTGTCGGTATTTTGCATTTCACTTCGCTCACAGGAGCAATATGTTGGCGATAAAGGAGGTGGTGTTACAGAAAGATTGGGTCGATTTAACAAGAATGACTTAAGATAGAAAATTGAGATAAATTTTAACTCAAAAATATCTACATCTATCTGTGCTTCTCTTGTCCTGTCCGTGTTTCTAGTCTTTCCTAGGCAATTTGTAAGTGGGTACCTCTGGTAAGTGGCAGGGGTAGGGCATGTATGCCCTCATGGCACTCTGCTTTCAGGGGCTTCTAGCAAGCCCCTACATGGGGCACCTCACCTGCCCTTCTTCGCACCAACCAAAAGTATCTACACTGTCTGATAAAATGAAGCACCCAGTAGACACGGTCCGATTGTCAATGAAACTTCGTATATGAACACACCATCGGCGGGAATGTGAAAAGATTAGAGACGCTGTTCTGTGTTAGGTTGACCTGCCGTCAAGTGCATTAGTGTTGTTCGTGTTCAATATTTTCTCGAGGCCTCATCTGCACCCGACACCGTATCCAAGAGGCCTCATTATGGGTCTCCATTTGGCCGGTTGGTCGAATCATGCCATATTCAGAATTTTGGGGTATTCGCATGTGGCGGTGGATCGTTGTTGGATTGCAGGGGAGCATGAGGGCAGGCATACTGACCATCAAGGTTTTGGTACATCACATCAGACAACCACGAGGGAGGATCGCAGTATTGCGCATGGGGATGACGGTTGAAACAAACGGTTTGCGGCTACACCGATTCTTTTTGTCCCCAGTTTAACCTGTCTATTAAAAGCGCTCAGACATAATCTGTTTCTTAAATAAAAGTTTGGATTTTTAATATTATTAATAACAGTAACAAACGTACACACCGAACAACTACCGAAAAACTGTAATGAAGGTGGAGGACTAAGAAAATGCGATCGACGCAGGGTTGTATGTATAGCAGAAATAATTCGCACTATACCCAGCAAGGAATGCGAAGGTGAAGGAGGTGGCGCGACGGCAGCGAGAGCGAAAGGTCAGAAAAAATGGTTCAAATGGCTCTGAGCACTATGGGACTTAACATCTGTGGTCATCAGTCCCTTAGAAATTAGAACTATTTAAACCTAACTAACCTAAGGACATCACACACATCCATGCCCGAGGCAAGATTCGAACCTGCGACCGTAGCGGTCGTGCGGTTCCAGACTGTAGCGCCTAGAACCGCACGGCCACACCGGCCGGCCGAAAGGTCACAAGTTGATGGATTCCTTGCACTTTTGGATGTTGTCAAGCAACCACAAAATTAAGGGTTCAGTTTTTATACCACGATAATAGCACGTCAATAAAATTATTAGATCTATCAATTAAATTCATCTTTACTTCCAAGTGACATTGAAGATGTTTGCTTCTTATATGGTGCTGCAAGTTTGTTGTGCCTCGTCCCATTTTTAATATTTTAAAGAAAATGTGGCATTGTACTTCAGTGCTACCGCACTTCGTAAAATACTCCCAAACTAATAATAGTGCCATTCTGCAACACAACTTATGAATAAGGAAAACGAGAAACTACCGTGTAGAACAGGTGGGGCAAGTCTTCCAGAATGTACTTACACGCGTACCGTCTGATATGCCACCCGGCAACAGGGCATTACTATCTACCGATGCTTGTCACGTTTTTGTTGCTAATTCCTAACAGTAGGCGTTTCTATAAAAAATAGTGTCGATCGTTTATCCCAATTTCTACAATAATCCAATGTTTCAAAGTAATGGATAATTGACCTATAAACATTACTCGTTTTTTAAAAAATGGTTTACTTAAAACCAATATTTTCAGCACTGCTGATACGGCAAGTTGATAGGTCAGTCTTTTAGGCGGTTATTAGTGAAAAATGAAAAAAACCTGTTGTATCAGAGACGAGACAAATACCGAAAAATACCGGTTATTCAGAACTAAAATAGCGGTATCGGTTTTAACAGGGCGGTTTTTCCTTTCCGTAATTTTATGCACCAAGGACACTCCCTGCAGCAAAACAAAATCAAACTCCCTCCAGCATTGTATCGCCCAGCACCATTGGCTGGAGACTAGCATCAGCCGGTATGGGAAATTACCGCCCCCATGCATAGGCTGCCGTTAACACAACACAAACGGCTGAATTTGGAAGTGTTGCCGTGAAAGGGAGACAGGTGATGGATGGCGTCGCATTGTGTTCAGCGGCGAGTATGGCGATTTCTGGGAAGAGCTTTCATTCTTACAATGTTTTGGAAAAACACAGTGGTGTTACTCGTGGTTTCATGGTGCGGGGAGCCATCGGGTAAGATTTCCAATCACTGCCGGCAGTAATTGAGAGAACTCTGACGATACAATCGTACGTCACGCACATCCCGAGTCCTCGTGCGCTAGCTCTCGTGTGACAGTATCGTGGTGCCATTTTTTCAAGAGGACAATGCTCGTACACATGTCACGTCTTTACGGACTGTCTGCACGATGATTTCCCGTACCCGGCATCTCGGACATCAACTCCATCCCAGGACATCAAGGAGCAATTACAACAGTAGTGGGCGCCTCAGGAGAGAATACAACGCCTTGACGCCCTTCCCAAACGGATCGTGATTGCGTCCATGTCACAGAGGATGCAACTTCATACTGATCAATTGGTTAATACTTCAACGTTCTTTGTAAATTTACAATCCGTGAAGTTTCATTTACTTATTCCTGTTCATGTTTTTGTCAGGCAGTGTTTTTCTAAACACTAAATAGTTACCCTGTAGAAGTCTGTCTTTCACGCGGCAGTGCACTTTTTGAATAAGCTAACGGGCACTCACGTTATACCTCTTTGTGCCAGTCAGTTGTAATCTTCTTTGGCGAGTCATATCTCGCTGCAGTTCCGTGTTAATTTCTATTGAAGGAAGTGACTCACCAGCAGGGTAAAAGCTTTCCATCTATGTTACCGACTCTTTCCAGTTATGTCCTGAAACAAATGCCAAGGTAACGCTTAACTGCTACCACGACCTGCCTTTTTTCTGATTACCAACGATCTTTTGCTCCCTGCGTCCAATTTTAGTACTGACCCTATCCTGATTAACACCGCTACTGTCG
Source organism: Schistocerca cancellata (assembly GCF_023864275.1). Lineage (NCBI taxonomy): Eukaryota > Metazoa > Arthropoda > Insecta > Orthoptera > Acrididae > Schistocerca > Schistocerca cancellata. The sequence continues at coordinate 611,165,844 of NC_064630.1, read as the reverse complement.
CCGGTTCAAATCCTGCCTCGGGCATGGATGTGTGTGATGTCCTTGGGTTAGTTAGGTTTAAGTAGTTCTAAGTTCTAGTGGACTCATGACCACAGATATTAAGTTCCACAGTGCTCAGAGCCATTTGAACCATCCTGGTAAATCACATGTTCGTTTCGCACCAAGAATCTCGATATTTTTAAGTATGTCTGTTGGCAGTATAGATAATAGGTTTGCTACGAAAACGTTGTAACACTTCGTAACAAGCTTTATGCTTGACTAGAAAAGTTGTCAACGGTATAGGATAGATGTTACATTTATACATTTTTGTGTTATCAAAATCTTTCCTGTACATCCGCTGTAGATGAGGTACGTTGGAAGCTTTTGTAAGAGTTAATAAACAGTAAGTAGTTCTTAAATTCCATCAGGATTTTTCTAATTAAATTGTTAGCTTAGTTCTCACTGTCGATGTTAGTATGTTCGCTTCTTATATTACTTAAGTCGTTGAAGATGATCCTATTCGTATTAGCGAAATTATTACTTAAGGCTCGCGATCAGATCTGTATCACTACTTCCGAAGTAGATTATATACACTACTATTTTGATAAAGTCCAAGAGAGATAACATAGTGAAATTTATTCCACTGATTAGGGCTACGACACTACGCAAGCGATTGTATTTACAGACCTGTACATGCACGCTAGCTGTGGAAATTCAGTACTGAGTAGCGCTACCACTTGCTGCAGTCAGAGCCGCGGGAGGTGGTGGCGTGGAATCAAAGAGCGCCCTAAATGTGATGCTGGGGAGTACTCTGCCACGCGGTTTGTAGGGGCTTCCACAAAGCATCAAGGAGGACCTGAAAGAACAAGTTGCCGACCAACCAGACTTGTTCGATGGGCGACATGTCAGGCGAATGGGCACGCCAGTGAAGCAGTGGTACCCTACGTTTTTCGAAGTAGGCTTGAACATTTCCTCGCCACATGGGGCTTGGCGTTGTATTGCTGAAATATGACCTTTGAAGCGGCCTGCAGAAGGGCCAGTGCTTCAGCTGTACAACCTCCTTGAGGTAGCGGTAGCTGTTCACGTTGCCCTCAAGACGGAGGAGGCGAGATGGCGTGTTACAGGCAATGACTCCCCTAACCATCACATTTGACGTTTGTCCGATATGCCGCTCAACAATACAATCTGGCAGATAGCGTTCACCACGGCGCCTTCGAACGCATACCCGGCCATTATTGAAGGACAAGTTGTAGCGGGACCCGTCTGAAATCACTAAAATTTGCAAACCAGCACATCAGTACTCCTTTCACGTGCTCGTTGCAGTCTGCGGCGTTGGTGGAGTCTAGCCAATGGAAGCCGTCGCAACGGCATAGATGACACCAGTCGAGCCCGCTGCAGATGGCGTGCAACAGCCGGCACAGACATGTCCACACCCGTTGCAGTGCTCCAGCGTCGCGCCAAAGCTGTGGACGAAGCTGTTCTGTCCGTTACGGCCAAGCAGGCAAGATGGCGGTGATCTCGCGCTGTGGGACATCGTGTCGTCCAGTACGCCTTCGGCGCAGTGTGTCGGACGACAGGCCCGCCTCCCGGGGACCAGTCATTCTGCCCCGTTCGAATGCACTCACATGCCGCTATTCCAGCCCCTGATGTCGGCGAGGCATAGTGACTCTTGGTTAAACATTTTCCTCTTATGAGGGCTCCGCACCCACTGGGCGTTGCGTAACACTGATCTGTCCGATCACACTAAAGAGGGCACTGTTGGGCCTACGTGCACGCCGCCTCTCTGCTATTTAAAACGACATACACTACTGGGCATTAAAATTGCTACACCAACAAGAAATGCAGATGATAAATGGGTATTCATGGGACAAATGTATTATACTAGAACTGACATGTGATTACATTTTCACGCAATTTGGGAGCATAGATCCTGAGAAATCAGTACCCAGAACAACCACCTCTGGCCGTAATAACGGCCTTGATACGCCTGGGCATTCAGTCTAACAGAGCTTGGATGGCGTGTACAGGTACAGCTGCCCATGCAGCTTCAACACGATACCACAGTTCATCAAGAGTAGTGACAGGCGTATTGTGACGAGCCAGTTGCACGGCCACCATTGACTAGACGTTTTCAACTGGTGAGAGATCTGGAGAATGTGCTGGGCAGGGCAGCAGTCGAACATCTTCTGTATCCAGAAAGGCCCGTACAGGACCTGCAACATGGGGTCGTCCATTATCTTGCTGAAATGAAGGGTTTCGCAGGGATCGAATGAAGGTTAGAGCTACGGGTCGTAAAACATCTGAAATGTAACGTCCACTGTTCAAAGTGCCGTCAATGCGAACAAAAGGTGACAGAGACGTGTTACCAATGGCACCCCATACCATCACGCTGGGTGATGCGCCAGTAAGGCGATGACGAATACACGCTTCCAATGTGCGTCCACCGCGATGTCGCCAAACACAGATGCGACCATCATGATGCTGTGAACAGAACCTGGATTCATCCGAAAAAATGACGATTTGCCATTCGTGCACCCAGGTTCGTCGTTGAGTACACCATCGCAGGCGCTCCTATCTGTGATGCAGCGTCAAGGGTAACCGCAGCCATGGTCTCCGAGCCCTTAGTCCCTGCTGTTGCAAACGTCGTCGAACTGTTCTTGTAGATGGTTGTTGTATTGCAAACGTCCCCTTCTGTTGACTCAGTTATCGAGGCGTGGCTGTACGATCCGTTACAGCCATGTGGATAAAATGCCTGTCATCTCGACTGCTAGTGATACGAGACCGTTGGGATCCAGCACGGTGTTCTGTACTACCCTCCTGAACCCACCGATTCCATATTCTGCTAGCAGTCACTGGATCTCGACCAACGCGAACAGCAATGTCGCGATACGATAAACCGCAATCGCGATAGGCTACAAGCCGACCTTTATCAAAGTCGGAAACGTGAGGGTACGCATTTCTCCTCCTTACACGAGGCATCACAACAGCGTTTCACCAGGCAACGCCGGTCAACTGCTGTTTGTGTATGAGAAATCGGTTGGAAACTTTCCTCCTGTCAGCACGTTGTAGGTATCGCCACCGGCGCCAACCTTGTGTGAATCCTCTGAAAAGCTAATCATTTGCATATCACAGTATCTTTTTCCTGTCGGTTAAATTTCGCGTCTGTAGCACGTCATCTTCGTGGTGTAGCAATTTTAATGGCCAAGAGTGTATTATCGTGATTCCGCGTTTCTACTCTTCCTCATATAGTGGCGTGTTGCAGACCGTTACTTTTGCGTGTTTCGCTTTTTAGAAACAGTAGTGTGTATATGCAGCCTCAAACACTGTGTGTGTGTGTGTGTGTGTGTGTGTGACAATCTGTAGTTCTTTACAACTCATTCAGTATTTTTCTTAAATTATGTGACCAGGCAGTTACGTTGTCTCAAAGGTTATTGGATTTATAATGTGTGGAAACCTTTCTGAACTATTAATTTCGCCCGGGATAAGATTGTGGCTACTGTTTGTTGCGTTTGTTACTGCCATTTTATTCGTCGACACATTCTCTGGCTCCCATTCTCTGTACAAACCAGACACAGTTAGACTTCTTAGAATATCTCTGTAACTGATATTAGCTTTACTTTGCTTTTTTATTATTTGACTTTGTTCTCGTCATTCCTCCTTATTTCTTTTGGATTTCTCGAAAAACTCCAGCTACATATGTTTTTCTTTTAGGTTGGCAAAATTGTCCACGATTTTCAACTATATACTCGGCAACAAAATTCAGATTACTGCGAGCGGAAGAGTACAGAACCTTAGTATTCAAAATATTGTTCAAGATGACTGGTAGATAGCTGTGTTTTCAGTACGTGCTAGAGTAAATTCGCAATTGGGAGAAATATATGTATATGTACCATTTTGAACACTGCTCTTGTCGTTTGAAATGCGCATCTTTACAGAATTACATCATTCCAATATTTTTTTTATACGCAAGGTGACCAATAAAGTATAAAACTTACTGTACGAACCATAAGTGTTTTTCGTCACAACTGATAAGACACTCCAGAACAATTCTGTACCAGCCCTTATGGTCACTTGCTATCTTCAAGTCATACACTTTAATTTAAACTAAGAGCAACACAATTATATTCCCCACAATCTAGTAGCTGTGTGAGTGAAGTGCCGGATTGGTGCTTTACTCAACTTGACGGTTAAAAGACTAAACTCAGCATCTTTCTATTAAGCTCCGTGAAGAATGCTAGACACTCCTGAAGCGGCTCGTCACGGCCAGTGGCGTTGCCCTTCAATCGCAGAGCAAGAAGCGCGACGCACCGCCGCCGCCGACCTTGTTCAAGGTCATCCAGCGTCAGCGCCCTGCAGCCTCTGTCCAAGACGGCTTGTAGGTAGGGTCTGCCCAGAAGAATGACTTGCTTGTTAGGTGGGCTCTCAGAAACTGTGGTGGCCTAACACCGTTTTTCCAACATATACTGTGCGCTTCTGGATCTCATATTTTATTACGTCGTCTGTACGTCAAGCATTAAGAACAGTTAAATCGCATTCCCAACGATTAATGAAATTGTTGAAAGAAAATAGATGCAAGAAGACAAAGGTACGTTATTATATCCTCAGAATGTGGTGTTTTAGACCGGCCGGAGTGGCCGAGCGGTTCTAGGCGCTACAGTCTGGAACCGCGCGACCGCTACGTCGCAGGTTCGAATCCTGCCTCGGGCATGGATATGTGTGTGACGTCCGTAGGTTAGTTAGGTTTAAGTAGTTCTAAGTTCTAGGGGACTGATGACCTCGGAAGTTAAGTCCCATAGTGCTCAGAGCCATTTGAACCATTTTTTGTGGTGTTTTAAGCAGCAGTCGTTAGTAGTGGACGGGAGCAGGAGACAGAAGGAAATAGAACCTTCAGTTATGTTTCAGACTCGATCTCTCTCTCTCTCTCTCTCTCTCTCTCTCTCTCTCACTCACTCACTTTATTAATTGCAGTTCTGTATGTACAGCTGCCAAATGCGTTAATTAAATATTACACATCAGTGGTCCCAAATTTAAAAATATTTTACAGTTTGGTTTTGTTGGAAGTTTGAACAGTTTTTCAAACCACTAAAGCGCCACTCATTCACTCAAGACCGTTTCCTCACCCTTCTGTTTACACGGGAATGTTTTCTTTTCTGCGTGCATAGTTCACAGGTGTCCTCGTTTTTGACACCGACTTTCGTGCCCATTTTTAGCACTACATAACCACGTAATGCAATCGTTTAAATGCTGTATTACGTTCCTACTGATGCATTCGTTTGACTGATTTCAGTTTATTCTTTTTGTTTGTTGTGAGATTCAAAGTGTTCCAAACTTACTAGCTAATTTTAGAGTTCTTATTATAATGTTCCTAAACTTTATATTTGTTTCCGTCGTAACCACAATCAAGTCCAAATCCGAAAACACGGTCGTCAGTGAAGTACAACACTAAGCACTGGAAGTACATTTACCGCAACGCACAAACAGAATGAAACTGTGCCCTTGGCGCAGAGTGCAAATATTTATACAGAAACTGAATGTTCCAGAAATTGAATGTTGCAAACATTACAAACACAAGTAGTTTTGGGAATGTTCTAGAAATAATAAATACTAACATGTTAAATAGACTGATTAGGATTCCGGCGAAATGTGCATGCGGTCAACACATCCTCACGAAAACAGAAACAGACGAGAATACTCAGCAGATAAATGAACTGCGCGTCATTAGCTTGAAATTTGTGTTTGAACTTTCTGTTGAAAGTTATTATAATTCTCAGGTTACTGACGATTTTATAGCACAGTAAAACGAAAGGCAAATGGCGGAAGAGGATAGCATTCAGTATTTACTTAGGCATTATTACATTAATAAACCATTTATACCACGAATATCGTAAACCCAAAAATGACAAATTACATCTTTATTTTCAAATCTGTGAGCGAGTATTTCCGTAGGAGAGATACATTCTTAGTTATGGCCACGTCATTTACACACGCTATAGCCACTGCTTAAAAACGATAGAATGGTTTGTGAATACTTAGACACAGAAGTAATCTTCAGATTTAGTATCTAACAGAGATAAAGAACTCATATAGACTCGAATAACTTGACGTGAATAGAGCACACTGGACGTAAGTACTTCTACAACATTTTCATCCCTTCTTTTAACAAGTTGGTGTGTTCTTTCTTCCGGAAAGATAGCGCTGAATGTTCAGTCAGTGTCTGACCCAACCCTTATAAATTTTATAGCACATACATTTTCTTCTCGAATACTATAACAGATGATTATTCTCAACATGAGAACATCACAGTTTTTCTTGCGCAGCTGCAAATGAGTGTCTGAATGGGTGTCTGAATGGGAGTGATGGAACTCAGAGCTGTCATTTGGCTTACGATCTGCGGAGGTCGTTCGTTATGTAAGGTGATGAATAACACACGCGCGCACACGCACACACTGACGAATATCCGCACGCCTGTTAGTGGACGTAAATATGGGGTGTGTCCACCCTTCGCCTTTAAGACGGTCTGAACTCTGCTAGGGACACTTTCAGAGAGGTGATAATATCTGGGCAGAAATAGCAGACAATTTTTTCTCAAGAACTGAAGCTAGAGAAGATATTGATGTTATACGCTGGGTTGTGGCGCGAAGTCGACGTTCTAGCTCATCCCAAAGATGTTCGTTTGGGTTTAGGTCGGGACGCTGTACAGGTTAGACCACTTCAGGATGTTACTGTCCACAAAACATTGCCTCACAGATCCTGCTTTATGGCAGAGTGCGTCCTTACGCTGATGCAATCAACCATCAACTCCGAATTGTTCTACTATTGTACGCAGAACACAGTGTTGTAAAATGTGTTTGTATCCTTCCACATTAACCGTTTTCTTAAGTGCGATAAGGAAGCCACACTCTAACCACGAAAAGCCCCATACCGTAACAACACCTTCTCCATACTTCATTGTTGACACTGCACATGATTGCAGTGAACGTAACAAAGGCATTCGCGAAACCCATACTTGCCACGAGATGTAGCGCGATTCATCACTCCAAATCAGTCTTTCCATTTATCCACTGTCAAATGACGTCGCTCTTTACATCACTTCAACCGTCACTTAGCACCGACTGCAGAACTGTGGCTTGGAAACTGCTCGACTCTTGTACATCATTGTTTTCAATTCCGTAAGAGCAGTCAATTCTACCTGCACTGCTGGTAGCGTTTTGGAGCTGGAATGATTCCTCGTGCTGATTTTTTAATTATTTTGTGCAGCCAGCTACCTCTACGCTCCACAGTCTTGTCTCCGTCGGTACATGTTTGCCTGGTGTTGGTTTAGCCTTGGTTGTTCCTTCGAGCTTTCGCGTGATATCCAGAATCATCAACAGTGGGTTTGGGCAACTCTAGAAGGTTTGGAATGTGTCTGATGGATTTTGTTACTCAGGTGTCGTACCGATGACTAGTCCACGTTTGCGATAGTTATATCTGCGGTGGATTCCCTGTTTGCTCTCCTATCCCGATCAGCAGGAAGGAACGGACTGATCCAGCCGAGGCGTGTAATCAGACTACTACTGCCCAGGCATATGATCAGTATAGTGCTGCTCATCATGAGTATTTATTAAGACAGGTAACAAGCCTTTCTCGAAAGAATGGAAACATTACAAGTGGACGCCAAAGAAATGGTCCACCCATATTTATTTATGTGTTGCTTTTGGGAACTGTTACACATACTAGCCTAGAGAGCAGCTATTACTGTTGAGTACTTGGATTAATTATCACTTCTTCTTCGACAGAGAATACATGTTTGTTAATAAAACAGTATAAGATGATTTAGTAAAAGCAGTGTCCTTAGGCAGCTACAACCTTTTTCCACTTTTTGCGTGATAAATGGGTTCCGCATAAAAAAATCATGTTCTTTCGAGGTTATTCATTTATTGAGCCAATTTTCACGATCGTTGAAAGAACTGTTCAGAAAGGCCATGCTACATGGACCAAAGCAAATGGTAACTGGAAAGGTAGGTATGCTAGGGCAGATGGGGTAAGACATCCCGTCAAAGTCCCTTCAACGTTTCCTTCATTTGGTTTGCGTTTCCTTCATTTCGTTTGCAACATGTAGTTCGGCATTTTATTAAAGCAGTAAGATTTTGTCATGTTTCTGAGCATACTGCAGGCGTTTGTCTTTAAGTACGTGAATGAAATTGAGTCATTGTGTTGCGCAGCGTTTGGCATAGCTAGAGATCAGAAACGGAGCGAGTAAGTGTCTAATGCTGAGGACTGCATACAGTAGAAATCAAGGCGCCTATGTTAAGCCAGTATTATACTGGCATGCTTGCTTCCTTCCTCTCTTCCAGCTGTCGTTCTTCGAGTACGAAGAGTCTGTGAACAGTGGTGCTGCGGGCGCTTCCTACTCATCGACTCATTCTCCTTTACTGAAGGATGCTGGAGTGAGGCTACCCGTGACTTACTACAGAAGTTGAAAGCACGATCATGCCGTTATGAAATAGCACTCACAGGGCGATATGATCTGGTGTCGGGATCAGATGACTTTTAAACAAGCTTTTTTGTAAGGTTGTGGAGGGCGTAAGACGAAATAATGTGCTGCAGTGTATAAAACTGCAGATGTACCCCACTAGAGGGAGAGTGATGTCTGGAAGTAGTTCGTTGCTTCAGGCAGTGCTTCAGACAAAAAAATTCAAAAAAGTTAAACTATTATACCACAACTTTAGGAATTTAAAACTCTGCAACGACAAAAGGCAGAGCTAAGCACTATCTGTCGGCGAATTAAGGGAGCTATAAAGTTTCATTTAGTTGTACATTTGTTCGCTTGAGGCGCTGTTGACTAGGCGTCAGCGTCAGTTGATGCTAAGATGGCGACCGCTCAACAGAAAGCTTTTTGTGTTATTGAGTACGGCAGAAGTGAATCGACGAGAATCCGCGGGAAACAACTCAGTATGAACGTGACTCGCCTAAGGTGAACGTTTTCTGTGCCATTTCAGCCAATAAAGTTTTGGTCCCTTTTTCTTCGAAGGTGCTACTGTAACTGGACTACAGTATCTGGAGATGTTAGAGAATTGGCTGTTCCCTCAGCTCGAACAAGAAGCACAACAATTCATATTTCAGCAGGATGGAGCGCCACCACATTGGCACTTATCTGTCCGTAACTACCTGAACGTCAACTACCCGAGGCGATGGATCGACCGCCAGGCAGCCCGTGACAGAGCACTTCATCACTGGCCTCCAAGAAGCCCTGATCTTACCCCCTGCGATTTTTTCTTATGGGGGTATGTTAAGGATATGGTGTTTCGGCCACCTCTCCCAGCCACCATTGATGATTTGAAACGAGAAATAACAGCAGCTATCCAAACTGTTACGCCTGATATGCTACAGAGAGTGTGGAACGAGTTGAAGTATCGGGTTGATATTGCTCGTGTGTCTGGAGGGGGCCATATTGAACATCTCTGAACTTGTTTTTGAGTGAAAAACTTTTTTAAATACTCTTTGTAATGATGTATAACAGAAGGTTATATTATGTTTCTTTCATTAAATACACATTTTTAAAGTTGTGGTATTCTTTTTGAATCACCCTGTATTTAATAAATAATCATCATTTAGAGAATACCTTGACACGCGGGTCCTGTCTGTGTTACAGGCACATGCGTCTGTATATAAATGTAAGTGTGTCTGTGTGTCTGTCTCCACGGTTAACCTACCCGTCATTTTATTCGTAGACCCCCTGTATGCATGTATAACAATAGTGATGTGTACGTAGCGGCAGTGCCACGAGTCGTCCGTTAAACTTGCAGACTCGTTACTCGCTCTCCTTTCTACGCCAGTACAGTCCACTTGTATTCAACTACAACCTCTGGTGATCAGTTTTGGTTTAAATGGACATCGATGGGAAGATTCTAATGTAGTCTCTGCGCATACGGAGGCAGAGAGTTCGGAATGTCACAGGACCCGCTGGCGATTTTAAAGCGAGCAATACGGAGCTCATTTCTGATCTGTCATTAAGCAGTTTGCAGGAGCTCCTGGTGCACCATACCCAATAGGACACATTTTGTCACCCACCTCAAAATCGTTTTCTTCGGATCGTCGAAACCAGTCCCTGTACGTTGTTTCCGACAGAGCATGTTCTCCATACGCTTCTACTCCCAAATGTTGACTTTCCGCAGCAGATTTCTTGAGAAGAAAGCAGGAAAGTAACATTGCCTGCATCCCTCCGATGATCTCTGTGTTGCTGTCTGTCAGGTGGTGGTGTCCCTTTGGTATTGCCACTGGTCCTCCCTTCCTGGGAATAGCCTCCGGCTTATTAAGCCTCTCCCAGCGGCTTGGACGACCTCCTCTCGGCCCTCCCGCCGCGAGGTGGTCATTTTAACAAGGTTGCGTATTGGGCACTGCCTTTCTACCCATCGCCATTTGTTAAGTGGCGCTCCCCCACCACTTCGTGCACATTGCTCCCAACTTTTTAACTGCCCACCACTTCCTGACTGAATGCCCATTGTTTATCCGTTTACGTTCCCGCTTGGATCTGTCGTCTGAGTTAACGGCCTCTTTAGCGAATGACGCGCGGACTGTTGACCACGTTTTACTTTTTATCCGTCTTAGCACTATGCCGAAGACCATTTAATTTTCAGTTCTGGACCTCCGTTTCTCTGTCATATTTTATATACCTTTCTCCGCGTCCCTTTTTAGCTGTCTTCTCTTCCGTCGATTGGAATTGACGTAGTCGTTTCGAACTCCTCTCTTTGTCTCCGTGTTCCACAGTTCTGACGGGGACGTAGATGATTCTAGCTGTTTTTGCGATATAAAACAAAACAAACACTGCCCTCAAACGCTGTTTTGCTGGGGCAAAAGTTCATATGTTCAAGGCACTTAATAGATATGCTCTGTTTACTTCTTTAGTGTCCCACACAGATCCCAAAGCCGTATGTTTCTACTGTTAAATAGGTATCGTATCCCTGTCCACTATGCTGCACTAGTACTATTACTGCCCTCTATTCATCAACAGCGAGAATTAATTTAAGCTTCCAGTAATTAAATATGTACGTGGCAAGTCACGGTGAGTGCCGGAGGACACTCAGGGTATCACTACCATTTTCCTGCCCCCACAAATCCATGCTTTTGTTACACGCGAACGGCGCATACTAAGAACGACTGTCTGATTTCTCTGATTTTCTTGTGGTTGTCAATTTGCAAAGTACTGTTTACAGAGTCTTTCCAGAAAGTACTCTTAGAATTCAAACGATAAGTATCTCCGATGTGGTGTTTCTTGATTTCAGGAAGGCTTTTGACACTGTCCCGCCATGCCGTCTAGTGAAGAAGAAAAACAAAATTGAGCTTACAGAGTATCTGACCAGATTTGCGCCTGGATTCAGGAATACCTTGCAGATAGAACTTAACATGTCGCCCTTGACGGAACGAAATCTACGGATGTAAATATAATTCTAAGTACCAAAGAAGTGTGATATGAACGTTACTGTTTACAATGTAGATACATGTACAAATCAGCTGGTAGAAAGCGTCGCAATCTCTTTGGCTGTTGCCAGTTGATGCGGTTGTCTGTAAGAAAGTAGCAACGCCAGAAGACAGTAACAGTTTGCAAAATGACATACAACTCTGGCAGTTATCCCTGAACTTAAATACGTGTAACATATTGTGCATACATGCGAAAAGAAATCCTTTACTGTACAACTACATTGTTGATGACAAAACTGCTCGGACGTATGTATACCCTAAAATATCTAGGAATAACTATCCAGAGGGATAAAGCAAATAGTAGGAACAGCAGGCATCATACTAAGATAGGAAGAAACTTACGGTGTGATTCATGTATGAAAGAAGTGGCTTGCAAGGCGCTTCTTCGGCTGATTCTTCATTATTGTTAATGTTGGGCTGATAGAAGAGATACAGAAGACCCAACGAAGAGCGGCGTGTTTTTTCAAGGGATCGTTAAGTCGGCACGAGAGCATCACACAGACGCTCAACAAATTCCAGTGGCAGACGCTACAAGAGAGGCGTTGTTCATCATGGAAGGTTTACTATTGAAATCTTCAGAGAGTACTTTCCGAGAAGAGCCGGAAAACATAATTCTTCCTCCCACATACAAGTCGCGAAATGACGAAGATGAAAAAATTCCAAAAATTAGAGCTAATACAGGAGCCTACCAGCAGTCATTCTTTCCACGAGCTATTCGCGAGTGGAACAGTGAAAGGGCGAGGGGGGGGGGGGGGCAGCCTCCACGCACCGTCTGGTAGCTTACGAGTATTTATGTAGTCGTAGATGCAAAGGGCGTGTCTTGTAGGGTCTGCCACTACAGTTCGTTGAGAATCTTCGTGACGACCTCCTGCCGATTAAATGATCATGTCACGAAACGCGCCACTCTGCGTTATATCGTCTCTCTCTTCTATTACTCCAGCCTGGCAAGGGTTCGAGACTGATACAGTATCCATGAATAGGTCGAACACGTTTTTAGTAAGCCACTTCCTTCCTGGATGAACTGTTTCCGTATTATTCTTACAGTAAATGTCAGCTCAGCAACTGGTATTTTATGATAGTTACTGTCTCCAGTGGTTTATCGCCAATAGCGTAATCAAACTGTAGTGGATGTCTTCGCTTTTTTATGCGCGGTAGGGGATGCTCGTTTACTTTCAGGGCGAACTGCCCGTCCCTGCACCAATCGTCAATTCACTGCAGCTCTTCGTACATTTCGCTAGTCTTCTGTTGTTGCAACATTCATATTAAAAACAGTATCGTCTGCGAATAGCGTCATGTAGCTTCCGATTTTATCCACAAATTGGTCTGAAACAGTCTGGAAAGCTTGTAATGGTGTTACAGTGCAGGTTGTGCTGAGAAATAATTGTTAAGAAAAAGTTAGAAACGTGTCTGAGTTACTTAGCATTGAAGTTAGCCATTCAGGCCGTTGCGCGCGCAAGTTCAAGCGGCCCGCCAAATACATTTACTATCAGTTGTCTTGCGCAGATCGGGCGTTCCCAGATTTTTAGTTTTGTACCACTTTTTTTTCAAATTTGGGCGTACTACTATAGTTTGTTCACTTCTAACGGGCCCTGAGGTTGGAAGGATGGTGCGGGAGTGCGGAAGATTGACCGAAGATTCCTGCCTGGTGCACGGGTGAGACACGGTGCGGAGAGAATTTTCGGCATCTTGCGCAGTACTGGCAACACACATCCGGTCTTTGCGTCGTGCCGCTAAACTACTATGTATGGTAGAAATGACGCGCACGCGCACACGCATATGAGAGAGAGAGAGAGAGAGAGAGAGAGAGAGAGAGGGAGGGGGGTAGGTTTCGTGGAAGCACTTTTTTATAGCCGCAGTCAGTAAGAGACTCCCCAATTGGGAGCTTTTTCCTTCGTAGCCAGTTGTGACGCTTTTGTCAAGTTAGTATCAGTATTCAGAAAATTTGCCATGAATTTGGAATGTTTACAAAACGCTATGTCCGAAATGTGTCACTAGAGTTTACCAATATACGTATATCAGTACATGTTTTGTTTATTTGTACGCCTACCACCCGAAATAAAGTTGCGTACCACCAGTGGCATACCGAACCAGCATCTAGGAAGCCATGGCGTAGATGGTAGCGCACGAGACCTCTCGCTCTTTGGCTCCGGCTCGATCCTCACTACCGTTCCATGTCCAGTTTTTGTATCACTCTCTTGTTTGGTTTTAGGAAACCAAACGAAGAACGCGTTTGGCGACACCTTCTCTAACGGGCCGCTTGAATTTGCGCGTTCAGCGGCTAGGTGGGCTAACTTAAGTGGTAATTAACTCGGAAACTGTGCACCATAGCGAATTTCTTCCTTGACATTGTTTCTCAGCGCAGCCTACCTTGCAAAACGCTTATAAACGTTTCCTGACTACACTGTATATTGTAATCAGTAATGGCGCTATCTCACTAATTCAAATCGTGACTGATGCAGAAATTGCCGAAATTAATCAAATCTAAAAAAAAAGTGAGCATCTAGATGTTAGCTCTCTCCTCCCCCTGCCCTCTCTGGAAAATAAACATTCGTGATCGGCTCCTTGACCAACTTGAGGACATAGTCTTTCCTCTGCTTATTATTAGAATCAAAGGAAAGCTGCAATGATAAGTTTCTAACAAATTTATTAGTGTAATTGGTCAGTCTACGCTATCTAACTAAAAAGGGACCCCGGGTGTCTCACCTTACGCAGATGATACGCTGAGGCACTGTCGTTTACGTTATCCTGCGTTCTGTGTTGGTGTCGATAAGCACTGCGTCTGATGTGTGTAGCAGTGCAAGGGCAGCATTCGGTCGGCCGTTGCTCATGTGGATGAGGGAAGCGTTAGTTACATAGAGGCTGGTAAGGGGACACCACCTTTGGTGTGCAACGGGGCATGACGAAGATAGGGGTGGGCGAAAGCGACCCGGGAGCGTGACATTAACGGCGTCTGCCTGTCGCCGCCTTGCTTAATGAGCTCTCTGCCAAGTCAGGCTGCGCCTTCACGGTTACTTGCGCAGCGACATCAACAAGCCCTTCGTCACCGTATGCGAGTGCTTCTGTACCTAATTAAAAAAAAAAGTGGCGCTTAACGAAAGAAAAGCGGTAATGCTGTTTCCATTTTGGTAAGCAACTTGAATTTTGATGCATCATCTATTCTGAACAAAGGAATTCGGCATTTGATACTAATACCTGCAAACTCGTAGCGTTCGTGAACTTAAAATTGTTAGTTTCAAAGCGGTCTCTTCGCGTCTTTTGCATCGAGGTCGTACTGCAGCTTGAGAGCTGCGAAGAGGGCGTTGCAAATTATTGGAGCTGTGGATTGCTCTATGGAGCGCGCGTTCATAATGCAAGGCGGTCCGCATTACCATCGATCCGCGCACAGCGCTGCTAGCAGTGCCTTTAAAGCTCGGAGCACTGCCTGCCACCTGTGGCACCGCTCGCTGCGACTTAGCTGCCCATTCGGTAGCCGAAGCCTTCCTCCCACAACAGGCCGCTGCACTCGGGGAAAATTTTTCGCGTTACAACCAACGTTGCTCTGTAATGTGTCTGGTCACTGCCGGGTTATACAGAATGTCGGAGAAATCTCCGTACCGCTCTTGACTTTCAACAATCAACTAACGTCGATTTGCAGTAGGGTTTTGGAACATATACTGTATTCGAACATTATGAAGTATGTCTTTGAAAACGATTCATTGACACATAGTCAGCACGGATTCAGAAAATATCGTTCTTGTGAAACACAACAAGCTCTTTATACTCATGAAGTAACAAGTGCTATCGACAGGGGATGTCATATTGATTCCATATTTTTATATTTCCAGAAGGCTTTCGAAACGGTTCCTCACAAGCGTCTTCTAACCAAACTGCGTGCCTACGGAGTATCGCCTTAGTTGTGCGACTGGATTCGTGATTTCCTGTCAGAAAGGTAGTAATAGACGGAAAGTCATCGAGTAAAACAGAAGTAATATTCGGTGTTACCCAAAGAAGCGCTATAGGCCCTCTACTGTTCCTGATCTCTATTAACGACATAGTAGACAATCTAAGTAGCCGTCTTAGATTGTTTGCAGATGATGCTGTCATTTACCGTCTTGTAAAGTCATCAGATGAACAAAATGATTTAGATAAGATATCTGTATGGTGCGAAAAGTGGCAGTTGACCCTGAATAAGGAAAATTGTGAATTTATTCACAAGAATACTAAAAGAAATCCGCTAAATTTCGATTACGTGGCAAGTCATACAAATCTGAAGGCTGTAAATTCAGCTACATACTTCAGGATTACAATGACAAATAACCCAAATTGGAACGATCACATACATAATATTGTGGGTAGAGCAAACCAAAGACTGCGATCATTGGCAGTACACTTAGAAGGCGCAACAGGTCTACTAAAGAGACTGCTTACACCACTCTTGTCCGCCCTATTCTGGAGTATTGGTGTGCGGTGTGGGATCCGCATCAGGGGGGCTGAAGGTTGACATCGAAAAATTACAAAGAAGGGCAGCTCGTTTCGTATTATCGCGGAATAGGGGAGATGGTGTCACAGACATGATACGTGAATACATGGGACATGGAATACATGGGACTCATTAAAACAAAGGTGTTTTTCGTTGCGACGGGATCTTCTCACGTAATTTCATTCAACAATTTTCTCCGCCTCGATTGCGAAAACATTCTGTTGGCACCCACCTACATAGGGAGAAATAATCATCACGATAAAATAAGAGAAATCAGGGCTCGCACAGAAAAATTTAAGTGCTCGCTTTTCTCCAGTGCCGTTGGAGAGTGGAACGGTAGAGAGACAGCTTGATGGTGGTTAACTGAACCCTCTGCCAGGCACTTTATTGTGAATAGAAGAGTAATCACGTAGATATAGGTAGGGAAAGTAAAGTTTTTATTTTTTATGATACAGTGTGCGATTAGGCAAGTCCTTGCCGCAGTGGATACACCGGTTCCCGTCAGATCACCGAAGTTAAGCGCGGTCGGGCGTGGCCGGCACTTGGATGGGTGACCATCCGGGCCGTCAAGCGCTGTTGCCATTTTTCAGGTGCACTCAGTCTCGTGAGGCCAATTGAGGAGCTACTCGACTGAATAGTAGCGGCTGTGGTCAAAGAAATCCATCATAAAGATCGGGAGAGCAGTGTTCCGACCACACGCCCCTCCTATCCGCATCCTCTGCTGAGGATGACACGGCGCTCGGATGGTGCTGCTGGGCCACTTGTGGTCTGAAGACTGAGTGTACGAGTAGGCTTTCTCGGTGGATATTTACTTCAGATCTTCTGGACTGAGAGCCCTTGGTTGATGGAAGTCTTTAAGAGGCAGTTAAACCAAAACAAGGCAGATGGAAAAAGTAAGGAAACTGTTTATCGTTACAAAAGTAATCGCCGTAACTGAGAGAGACTAGGCGGTCAGTGCCTTCATGGAAAAATGTTTGCTGTTGCCTACGGAACCTTGATTGTATCCAGGCGTGCATCTCTCCATCCGAAGCAAATCGACGCCCACGAAGGTCTGTCTTCATGGCTGCAGAAACGTGGAAGTCGAATGGGGAGAGATGGGGAATGTATGGAGGATATATAAGGCCTCCCCAGCGAAGCTTCTGCAGGGTACTCGAAACTAGAAACTTGCGGTCGGGTAGTTTGTTGGCAGATTGTTTAGACTAAGCTGCAGAAGTTTCTCTGGGAAGCCCTTACACATTTTTCATACAGTCCCCATATCTTCCCAAGTGATATCCATATTTTAGGAGACCTGAAGGAAGACATTAATACCGTCGATTCGTTCCGAAGGGGAGCACGCCTGAGTACTGCTGTGGTTCCGTAGGCAACCGCAAAAATTTTTCCATAAATGCATTGACTGTGTTGGATGACAATGGGCTAAATGTATTAAGTTACGGCCATTAATTTTGAAATAATAAACATTTTACTTTTTTCCCATATGCCTCGTTTTTATTTGACTGCCCTGTTTTATAAAACTTTTTTCTGATGGTTAGTTCTAAACTGTGAGATATGTACAGGGGATAACAAAAACATGGAAACACCAAAGACACAATACATTGCCATGCGTTATACGGTGTAGGAGAACCGTTGGCATTCAAAACAGCTTCCACTCGCCTCTGAATGGATACATACAGGTCCTGCATGGTTTCCAAGAGAATCTTTTACCATTCTTCCCGCAAAATAGAGGCTAGTTCAGGTAATGGTGATGGAGGTGGATAGCAATCAAGCATCCTTCTCGCTCCCAAGAAGACTGCAGAGGTACGATATTATTGAGATCAGGTAACTGTAGTGGCCAGGAGAGATTAAGCAATTCATGATCGTGCTCACAAAACTCCTGGATGATGTGAACTGTGTGAACAGGGGGCCCCTGTTCACACAGTCTTGAAACATAGCGTCACCACTAGGAAGGGAACGGTGTACCTTGCGATGGACCTGATCAGCCAAATGGTCACCTGATCCTCGACTGTAATGCGACCTTGCAGAGTACTCTTGGGGCCCACAGTTTACCATGATCTGGTTGCCGAAATCGTCACCGAATCCCCGCCGTGTTTCACTCGTGGGATGTTAACTAGGCCAGAAGTTGGAAACAGTATGCAACAAGACTCATCCCACCTAATGACTTTCTTCCATTGCTCCATAGTCCCGGCTTTTTGACTTCCGGCATCACGTTTTCCTGTTACGGGCATTTGTATCACTGGAAGGTTTTGGAATTCCAGCTGGTCTTGCAGTCTCCTGCCTCTGGACCTCCCTTCGTGTTTCGGTGCTGACACGGTTCACGAGTGCGACACTGTTCTGCAGTGACTTAAGCAGCTGTCGTTCTGTTTTCTCACAATTTTCTTCAACGACCGTCCATTGCCACCAATAAGAACACACTTTCGTCGGCGTTCTGACTTAGCAGAAAAAGTTCTTCCACTTTCTTTGTATGCGGTATCTATCTTCGAAAGGTGCCTATTGATAAACTTCTGCCACCTTCGTTCTGAAAGCACCCAACGTACGAGCACCACAATTCACGTAGCTCAGAGATAATGCACTAGCACCAACAATTCACGTAGCTCAGAGATAATGCACTAGCAACTACACAGAACGCTTCTTACCGCGACTGACACAACGTACTGAGGCCATTGCACAGATGCCGTACGTGGACATCTACAGTAGCGCAACCCGTTCGCTTGCGTGGCATCTGCATTCTCGTTCAAGCATGCATTTCTCGCGGTGCTTCCACATTTATGACAAACATTCGAAGATGAACCGTTGTTGCCGATTCACCTCTGTAGAGGTCTCTCTCAGATGGGGACGAAACAAGTCAATGGGTTTCTACAGTGACAAGCCATAACATTTTGACCACTACCAGCAGCGAGACTGAATGCCGATAGGTGGCATTATGGTCAGATGGCGTGGTAGGGAAAGTATGTAAGCGGGGCAATGACGAATGTGGAATCATACTACCAACACTAAGGGCAGAAAATGGGGAAATCAATTGACATAAGCGATTTTGACAAAGGTGAGGCTACGCACTGGCGCCTGGGAATGAGCATGTCTGAAACTACGAAGCAGATGCGCTGTTTACATGTTACTACCTTTTAACAGAACGTGGAGCCTGGAAAGCGGAGTAGGCGCACGTGTATGGCTGATGTCATTGCAGGGTGCAGACACTAGTGTTTTGGGGGCACACGTTGTTGAATATGGGTACCGCGGCAGGCGACTCCTACGTATTATCTCGCTGACGCAATGACATTGTGAATTAAGAGTGCAGCTGGGACGGGACCATCGAGATTGGACCGTTGATAATCGGAAACATGTCGTTCGGTCGAATGAATCACTGGTCTTAGTACATTAGGTGGTTTGCCGTGTCTGGATGCGCCGTCATAGAGGCAAATAGCTGCTCGAATCGTGCATCGCGTCACGATCGTACGCCTGTGCGGAGAGTCATATGGTATGGCGGAGTTCAGTGTGGACTGTCATGGGACCTGGTGTGGTAATCAAAGGTACCATGATGTCTGTACATGATTTGCGGACCACCTGCATCCCTCCATGTGTGAGACATTCCCAAAAAAGCGATGCCACTTCCAGCAGGGAAGCAGTGTCACAAGGCCAGAATCCTGCTGCAGGGGTTTGAGGACCATGACTCACGTTCGTGTTTTCGCCGTCAAATTCGCCTGTTCTGAACCCGATGGAACACATTTTTGATGCTATCGGATGACCGCTCCGCGCCCACAAATCAACGGCCCGTAATTTACGGGAACGGCATTACCTTCGCATAGATATCTGCTGGTACATACACGCGGACACAAATCAAGATTTTGTCCACGCCAATAGACTCACTGCTATATTGCGCTAGAAACTGGACCAACGAAACACGCCGTTAAGCGGGTGGTCAAAATCTATTAGCTCATCAGTAAATATCGACGATGGCCTCAAAGCCCAGAAGTTTTGACTAAAAATAGTTGTTCTATATTATCTCCTTGGAAGCTGACAAAAAAGCAGTTTTTCGTTACGTAAGAAAAGATGAGAGGAAACCTGTCGCCATCGCTCAATCAGTTGAGCAACGTACCCGTCCACGAGGGACCTCGTCACAATGGGCATGTTGTGGACATCTTTCGTGGCCGCCTGAATTAAAGGGCGTAAATTCTCAAGAACGAAAAGGAAGTTTATTTATTTTTCGGAATACAAATGAATTCACGAAGATTGGTTTGTGAAGTCTTACCCAATCATGGCGAAAAGAATGTAGTAGGAAAGGAATCGTCATTGCTAGCTGAAAGACGGGGCCTGAGCGAATGCCCAGCCTGGAACCGACGCTCCAGTTTGTGGCCAGCAGTTAACACGTGATTTATCTTCCACGCTTCCTATTGCCTACTGAGAATGGGTGCATAGTGAACATGTTGTCAGCTGATTGCGTTCCACAGGAGCAACCTACTTTTGATGAAGCAACCGTCAGGCGGCACTAAAGCCGCAATGAATTGTACTTCAACACTTCATGGAAAAAAATAAATAATTTGTTTAAATCCCAATCAGACTGGCTAGACGACCTGCTCAACAGTCTCCAAAGACGACCATACACAAGCTTACAGCTTAACTTAAATTAGTGTCGTCAACAGTCTGACATTAAAACATGTTTGAAATCGAAATGATTTATACAGATGTTTGTAAACGAATTATGCGACAACAGGGAGAGAGTTGCAATCTGCCGCGGTTCGGTGCTACAGCCTCTAAGTACCATTCTTCACGACGGTTAATTTCTAATGAATGTGTGATATACCGCTGTTCAGACAGGAGGAATGTGGTTTTTTTGTGTAACAAAACTCGCCGTTTCGTGCAACAGTCAGGAAGGAACACGCCTCATATGATATGAACCGGAATGTCGTTACTCTACCGGCTCGGACAATTTTCGTAAAGCGAACGTGAATGGAAATTATTAAATAGAAAATACCGCAGCAAAGCTGAGATGACACAGTATCATACAGGAGTTGAGTGGATCCTCATGGGGAGCAAGATCTAAAACACTACGATGTTCTTCCGTAGGACTCGTCTACTCTTCTCCCAAATACTGTGCTTCAATATGACTTAATATTTCGTATGTGAGAAAGATAAATGTTCGCGTAACCACAGGAATATGGACAATAACAGGTTGCATCTGGTCTACCCATCTTCGTTGGTTACCAACTCTAAGCCAAATTGCCCCAAACAGATCTTCTCAAAGAACACTAAAAATTAATTAAAATTACTAAGCTCCCTGTCCATTCTCACGAGCCTGCACATAAAATGAGCCGATTAAAATCTCTAATATTGGCAGAATCGCTAAAAGCGGTGGATTTCAGCGTGAATGGGTAGTGGTCAGAAACGTGGAGTTGTTCAGGAGGAATATCAGACCTTCATAAGACCTGGCAGAAAACAAGCTGATATGGAATTGCCATGATGGGCTTGGAAAAAAATTAATGGGATCCGTAGGGTCCAGAAAGCCTCCATGGATGGGGAAAAGCTTCATCGTCCCAATGCGACTGTGGCAGTCATCATCAGACCATCAAACAGATTTAACAAGCTGTAGCAGACAAATTTACCCAGGAAATCTAGCATATTTCTTTAACGTACAAAGGCAGGCCTTGAAAGGATTGAAAATTTAGACATTTATTTGTAGATATAGTTGTTAAGTTCTATTTGTTTTGCAAAATTATGCAGTTCATGTATGTAAGCTACAATTCAGCTTGTATTGCCATACGCTTTATAAATAATACTGTATTTGGACACTGTGCATAGGCGGTTATTAAGTCAACTCGAAGAGAAACGTGGATCATGTGTGGTTACAGCTGGATGCATCCCATTTTCCTATTAAGTTATCTGGATTCCTTGACGAGCAGTTTCAAAGCCGATGGATCGGGTGTGTGGTTCAGAAACATCGCCACCCCCGTTGAAGGGGCACCCACAAACCGCTGATTTCATCACACCGGGAAACTCGTGGGGAATAATAAAGTCTCGGACGGCGCTCAGTCTCGTTAGTACTAATGAAGTATTGCACGTAAGTGTTGAAGTTTTCCAAAGTTTATTGCATGAGATGCTCTGCAAGATGCGGAGGACGACATGGAGGCGCATAGATACTTGCTTAAAGCACGATTGTGAACATACAGATCCGATTGATTCGTAGCTTTTATAATTACCGCAGTATACAACTCACAATGTGTTCTGACTTAAGAGTACGGGAATATCTCGCGCACAATGTAAGTTCACCGAGCGAGGTGGCGCAGTGGTTAGCACACTGGACTCGCATTCGGGAGGACGACGGTTCAATCCCGTCTCCGGCCATCCTGATTTAGGTTTTCCGTGATTTCCCTAAATCGCTTCAGGCAAATGCCGGGATGGTTCCTTTGAAAGGGCACGGCCGATTTCCTTCCCCATCCTTCCCTAACCCGAGCTTGTGCTCCGTCTCTAATGACCTCGTTGTCGACGGGACGTTAAACACTAATCTCCTCCTCCTCCTCACAATGTAAGTTCCCCAGTTTTGTTCCGTGACGAACGACCTGTTGGGGTCTGTAAGGGAGTCCTTAATTCAGTCGCAAATATGGTCAGGTACCCAGTAAGCTCGTTCACCGAACGACAGAGCGGAACTGAATCGAAAGCCTTCCGGGATTCATGGAATACAACAACGTGTGTGGCTTCGTTACGGCGGTCTGGATTTCATGAACGAAGAGAGCGAGCTAACAGAGGCAGCTTTCGTTCTGCGAAAATGTCCCAATGCGTGAGCACACTGCCAGTTACATTTTCGTAATGGCTAGCTTGGTCTTCGAGCTTCTCCATTTATTAGACAGCTCTGTTGTTTGTTCAGTCTAGAGTGTTGTAACATGCACTAGCGTGCTGTGTTCATACCGTATCGATGACGGGTGGTTATATAGCTTTAATAATTAATCCCCCCCCATGAACCATGGACCTTGCCGTTGGTGGGGAGGCTTGCGTGCCTCAGCGATACAGATGGCCGTACCGTAGGTGCAACCACAACGGAGGGGTAGCTGTTGAGAGGCCAGACAAACATGTGGTTCCTGAAGAGGGGCAGCAGCCTTTTCAGTAGTTGCAGGGGCAACAGTCTGGATGATTGACTGATCTGGCCTTGTAACATTAACCAAAACGGCCTTGCTGTGCTGGTACTGCGAACGGCTGAAAGCAAGGGGAAACTACAGCCGTAATTTTTCCCGAGGACATGCAGCTCTACTGTATGATTAAATGATGATGGCGTCCTCTTGGGTAAAATATTCCGGAGGTAAAATAGTCCCCCATTCGGATCTCCGGGCGGGGACTACTCAAGAGGACGTCGTTATCAGGAGAAAGAAAACTGGCGTTCTACGGATCGGAGCGTGGAATGTCAGATCACTTAATCGGGCAGGTAGGTTAGAAAATTTAAAAAGGGAGATGGATAGGTTAAAGTTAGATATAGTGGGAATTAGTGAAGTTCGGTGGCAGGAGGAACAAGACTTTTGGTCAGGTGATTACAGGGTTATAAATACAAAATCAAATAGGGGTAATGCAGGAGTAGGTTTAATAATGAATAAAAAAATAGGAGTGCGGGTTAGCTACTACAAACAGCATAGTGAACGCATTATTGTGGCCAAGATAGACACAAAGCCCATGCCTACTACAGTAGTACAAGTTTATATGCCAACTAGCTCTGCAGATGATGAAGAAATAGATGAAATGTATGACGAGATAAAAGAAATTATTCAGGTAGTGAAGGGAGACGAAAATTTAATAGTGATGGGTGACTGGAATTCGTCAGTAGGAAAAGGGAGAGAAGGAAACATAGTAGGTGAATATGGATTGGGGGGAAGAAATGAAAGAGGAAGCCGCCTTGTAGAATTTTGCGCAGAGCATAACTTAATCATAGCTAACACTTGGTTCAAGAATCATGAAAGGAGGCTGTATACATGGAAGAAGCCTGGAGATACTAAAAG
Organism: Schistocerca cancellata; assembly: GCF_023864275.1. Lineage (NCBI taxonomy): Eukaryota > Metazoa > Arthropoda > Insecta > Orthoptera > Acrididae > Schistocerca > Schistocerca cancellata. The sequence goes on along the minus strand of NC_064630.1, from coordinate 611,141,982 downwards.
GTATCAGATAGATTATATAATGGTAAGACAGAGATTTAGGAACCAGGTTTTAAATTGTAAGACATTTCCTGGGGCAGATGTAGATTCTGACCACAATCTATTGGTTATGAACTGCAGATTGAAACTGAAGAACCTGCAAAAAGGTGGGAATTTAAGGAGATGGGACCTGGATAAATTGAAAGAACCAGAGGTTGTAGAGAGTTTCAGGGAGAGCATTAGGGAACAATTGACAGGAATGGGGGAAAGAAATACAGTAGAAGAAGAATGGGTAGCTCTGAGGGATGAAGTGGTGAAGGCAGCAGACGATCAAGTAGGTAAAACGACGCGGGCTAATAGAAATCCTTGGGTAACAGAAGAAATATTGAATTTAATTGATGAAAGGAGAAAATATAAAAATGCAGTAAATGAAGCAGGCAAAAAGGAATACAAACGTCTCAAAAATGAAATCGACAGGAAGAGCAAAATGGCTAAGCAGGGATGGCTAGAGGACAAATGTAAGGATGTAGAGGCTTGTCTCACTAGGGGTAAGATAGATACTGCCTACAGGAAAATTAGAGACCTTTGGAGAGAAGAGAACCACTTGTATGAACATCAAGAGCTCAGATGGCAACCCAGTTCTAAGCAAAGAAGGGAAAGCAGAAAGGTGGAAGGAGTATATAGAGGGTTTATACAAGGGCGATGTACTTGAGGACAATATTATGGAAATGGAAGAGGATGTAGATGAAGATGAAATGGGAGATAAGATACTGCGTGAAGAGTTTGACAGGGCACTGAAAGACCTGAGTCAAAACAAGGCCCCGGGAGTAGACAACATTCCATTAGAACTACTGATGGCCTCAGGAGAGCCAGTCATGACAAAACTCTTCCATCTGGTGAGCACGATGTATGAGACAGGCGAAATACAGTCAGACTTTAAGAAGAATATAATAATTCCAATCCCAAAGAAAGCAGGTGTTGACAGGTGTGAAAGTTACCGAACTATCAGTTTAATAAGTCACAGCTGCAAAATACTAACGCGAATTCTTTACAGACGAATGGAAAAACTGGTAGAAGCCGACCTCGGGGAAGATCAGTTTGGATTCCGTAGAAATGTTGGAACACGTGAGGCAATACTGACCTTACGACTTTTCTTGGAAGAAAGATTAAGAAAAGGCAAACCTACGTTTCTAGCATTTGTAGACTTAGAGAAAGCTTTTGACAATGTTACTGGAATACTCTCTTTCAAATTCTGAAGGTGGCAGGGGTAAAATACAGGGAGCGAAAGGCTATTTACAATTTGTACAGAAACCAGATGGCAGTTATAAGAGTCGAGGGGCATGAAAGGGAAGCAGTGATTGGGAAAGGAGTGAGACAGGGTTGTAGCCTCTCCCCGATGTTATTCAATCTGGATATTGAGCAAGCAGTAAAGGAAACAAAAGAAAAATTCGGAGTAGGTATTAAAATTCATGGAGAAGAAGTAAAAACTTTGAGGTTCGCCGATGACATTGTAATTCTGTCAGAGACAGCAAAGGACTTGGAAGAGCAGTTGAACGGAATGGACAGTGCCTTGAAAGGAGGATATAAGATGAACATCAACAAAAGCAAAACGAGGATAATGGAATGTAGTCAAATTAAGTCGGGTGATGCTGAGGGAATTAGATTAGGAAATGAGACACTTAAAGTAGTAAAGGAGTTTTGCTATTTAGGGAGTAAAATAACCGATGATGGTCGAAGTAGAGGGGATATAAAATGTAGACTGGCAATGGCAAGGAAAGCGTTTCTCAAGAAGAGAGATTTGTTAACATCGAATATAGATTTAGGTGTCAGGAAGTCGTTTCTGAAAGTATTTGTATGGAGTGTAGCCATGTATGGAAGTGAGACATGGACGATAACTAGTTTGGACAAGATGAGAATAGAAGCTTTCGAAATGTGGTGCTACAGAAGAATGCTGAAGATAAGGTGGGTAGATCACGTAACTAATGAGGAGGTATTGAATAGGATTGGGGAGAAGAGGAGTTTGTGGCACAACTTGACTAGAAGAAGGGATCGGTTGGTAGGACATGTTCTGAGGCATCGAGGGATCACAAATTTAGCATTGGAGGGCAGCGTGGAGGGTAAAAATCGTAGAGGGAGACCAAGAGATCAATACACTAAGCAGATTCAGAAGGATGTAGGTTGCAGTAGGTACTGGGAGATGAAGAAGCTTGCACAGGATAGAGTAGCATGGAGAGCTGCATCAAACCAGTCTCAGGACTGAAGACCACAACAACAATAATTAATCGTTGCGTAATTGATTTTGTTATCTAAATAATGAGAAAATTCACTAGTTAAGTATTTTTCCCTGCTTAGCACGACAGGTTTCGAGAATTTATTCTCATTGGTTAGTACAATACTTTTTGTGATAGTTCGCATGCGTCTTTTCTGCTTCTCTTACACTTGACAATGAGAGTAAATTCTCAAAACGCGTCGTTCTAACCATGAAGAGACGCGTAATTGTTGCCAGTTGTTTATTGTTTAAATCATGAATGACACAGCTGTAGGCTTTCCAGAAACATCGATTATGATAAATGAAATTAATTGCTTTGTTTGTTTGGAGGTACAAATCAGCAATGCTAGTACACGCATAAACTCCCTAGACACAGTACCGTATCGCGGAGCTGGAGTAGCCAAAACAAAATTGCGCAGCCCGTTCATAAAGAGGAGCGTAGTGTCATTATTCTTTTCGGCAGAAGCCGAAATGCTTCACTTGTATGAAGCTAATCCAACCGGCTAAATATGCCATAAGAGTTAGCCTGACATACGTGTAACATTTCCGCCTCCGCCGAAAACGAATTACATCACTGTACTCAAACTTTATCAGTAGGCTGCTATCGCATCTCTGCTGAGACGCGATAAATTCGTCACTGTTACCTATATAGTGCGGGCGACCTGAGGGCGGCCGCTGCTCCTTTTGATGTCGCGGCGCGGCCTGCGGTCTGTCTGCCGGTGACTGGTCGATACAGTCGGCGAGCCGCGCACACGTGGCACCAACCTCCCACGCGGGCTCGCCGTCGCGAATGCTGTCGGCCGAGACGGCACCGGGCTGCGACACGTGTGGCCTCCGGACCGCACCTTGGCACTCGATCACGTATCACTCCACAAGAGCACAATGGCACTGCTAAAAGGCATTGAGGCCATGTCGTACTGTGGTTTAAGAACTGCACGTTCTTCACAGCTCTACTCGAAAAGTGTCGGGCGAACAGATTAAAGAAGTCGGGTGCCGTCTGTTGAGACTGTAAGGTTCAGAACACGGGCATGGGTCGTGTATTATTATACAGAGGGTTCCACAAAAAGTATCCACTGTTTAAAAGTCTATAACTGGCAAACTAATTGACGGAGTAGTCTCATCTTTGGTAATGTAATGGTTTGTTGTTCCGACAATCGCCACACACGCGTTGTATTGTGTTGTTTTGTTTTGTCAGATGACAGTCGCCAGATAGTCAGTGTTTTGTTCTTAGTTGCGCCTAGTTACTCGAGTAAACATGGCTGGCGCAAGGTTTACATTCGATTAAAGGAAGTCAGTTTTGTAGTGGTATTTTAAGTACGAAAACATTAATGAGGTTCAACTGCAATGGCGAAATGAGCTTGAAACAGAGCCACCGACACGATTAACGATTCGTGGCATTCGAGACAAATCTGAAGCCGAACGCTGTGTTAAAGATGTACACAAACAACGATCTGGACGACCTGTAACAGTAACAAGTCCAGCTAACTCCCGTCGTGTGTTACAAGAAGTCACTCGCTCACCACAGAAGTCTGTGGTGAGACAGTGTGCTCGTGAAACTGGAGTGAGTCGCTCAAGTGTTCGGCGAATTTTGAAGACAGCAAAGTGGAAGTGCTACATCCCACGACTGCTACACGCAATGAACGAGAACGACCCAGATCGTAGAATGGAGTACTGCGAGTGGACTAACATGGTGTGCAACGATGAAGAGTTTTCTGAGATGATTGTGTGGTCTGATGAGGCACAGTTCAAACTCAATCGTACAGTAAGTCGCCACAGTTGCATCTACTGGGCCGCCGAAAATCCGACCGTCCATGTAGACAAAGCCTTGAATTTGCCAGGAGTAAATGTGTGGTGTTGGTTGTCTTAGCGGGACTTGGATTGGGCCTTTCTTCTTTGACAGCACAGTTACCGGTGAAATGTACCTTCAGAACCTTCAGACATCCATTTCACCTGCCATCTGAGACTTGTATGGAGACGGAAGAGTTTACTTTTAACAAGATGGTGCCCAGCCCACTACCAAAATCGTGTTAGGGCGTATCTCGACGAAAATCTACCAGGAAGATGGATAGGCCGTAGAGGTGCTGTGTAGTATCAACCACGTTTCCCAGACCTAACTACTCTGGACTTTTACCTGAGGGGAACACTAAAGGACGTCGTTTATCGACAAAAGCCGCGCACATTGGATGAACTTCGAGAATCCATCGTGCATTCATGTGCAAATACCCAACTGAAGACGTTGCAGTCAGTAGTTCGTGCTACAGCTCGGCGGCATCGTTTGTGTGTGGATGTTAATGGTGACCATTTCGAACACCTACAGTGATACCTTTAAGTTGGATTTCAAGCTACACGTTCACCAAAAATGAGAGAACTCCATCAATTAGTTTGCAAGTTATGGACTTCTAAATAGTGGATACATTTTTTTTGGGCCCCTCTGTATTTGATAGCGTAGCAAACAGGCTGAACCATCAACACAGTGTTGGGAGTGAATCTGTAACGTTTATTATAAAATTATCGGCCAGATCTATGATGCCAGAGCGCAAATGGGAAGACTTGTTAATCGCGGATTTTGATGAGCCTCAAATATGTTGTCGAGGGACCTGCCCTGAGTAGGCCAGCGGCTTCTCATGCGACAGCCACTAATTTCCGAGAAAAAGATGTCGAAGTAATATGCGTACTTCCTATGCCCGTAACGTTAAATATTTTCCAACCGAGCGAACGTAAGGCAAGGGCTCAGACTCACGGCTACCACACTGGCTGTACGGGTTCCAACCCTATACTCCTATATTTTTTTGTTTCTAATTTCATCCTACAGACTATCATTAAATAGTACTTTATCGGTCAAAAATTTTCTATCACCTATCAAAACTCTTGATTTGCGTACAAAACACAAATTTCCTTTCGAATTTTCTATCTTACCCACGGTCTGATGAGAAAATAAGTACATACAAGTAATGACAAAGCCAAACTGTTGGGAATTTGGTTGTTTGCATAGAGAGATATTGCTGAATACCCACAACGACACTGACATACCTTTACCGAAGAGGGTTCTATTCGAATACTCCTTATTTCTTCGGCTGGCCGTGTAGCAATCAATTCGCATTAGTTCACAGTGCATCGTGTGCATCTAACACTGTGTATACCTGATCAGGTTCGTACGATATTATCTCTTAATGGGGCGGAAACAGGAGATAAGAACTGTAAAAGTATTGTAACTTTACACAAGAAAGTATATTGTAGTAAGACAACAGCCACAAACGTTGGCGTAGCCCAATCTACAGTAGAGTATACATTGCAGCGGTTCAACGAAACTAATACCAATGCAAGTATTTCGCGATCTGGAAGAAGCTGAATTACATCTCACAGGGAAGATAAGTTCAGAGTGAACGTCAGAGAACTCGTACACCACCTGCAAATCGCGATGAAGTAGTATGCGAGCAGCTCCAGTCTTTGTCATAACAGTACAAGATTTAAAGAATTAAATCACGACCGAAAAACTTTTTAATAATAAATGAAAAGCACCAGTTTGCCCTTGTTCTACAATATTTTTATTGCTAACCGGTTTTCGGCTTACGAGGCCATCTTCAGACATTTACTAAGTATTATCACCAAAGAAGTTAAATGTTAGCAGACAACATTGGAAGAGAGTAACACATCTAGAGTGAAGTAGAAACATACAGTGAGTAACATCTTTGCAATGAAATAGTAAAAACTGAACAGTACATAAATAACAATGGAGTTGACAGGAAAACCTTTAGCACAAAATAGGAATAGCATGCCTACATAAGTTTCTATTAATAAACAAAACTAATGAAATAAGATAAAATTAGTACTAGACAAGGCTGCATCAAGAGGTATGAAACATGGAGAGTGATAGACATCCAATTAAAAAAGAAGCGACAGTTGTCAATGTAAATACAGAATACACGAGGAACATAAGCAATATCAATAAGATAAACAGAAATTAGTAAATGCAGGAAAATTGAGGTGTTTGAGGGAACCTACAGTTTGAGAGAGTGGTGGTACTGCATTTTAACATTAACGTTATAATCAAAGCAGTGGCTGTACACCAGTTTACATTAAATAAATGAGCAAAGTAAAATATGAACAGTATTTGATGAGACAACTACAAGGGGAGTTAAACATGGGCAGTAATACAAGTACAAGTTAAAACTTGAAACTACAGCATATGTGGAATACAAAGACAACTGCAACAAATAAAACAACTTAGTGACTACAGGAAAATGGGAATATGTAGGAAGAGAGAGTGTGGGAAGTAATGAACAATAAAGATGATTATATGAAGTTTAGGAGAGGGGAAGTGTTGAGTTGTGTCTGGTCATTTAGGATGAGATCTGGACTGTGAGCAAGATGTTTGTTAATTTCCAGGGCTTCCAGCAGGTTGAGTTTATGGCCTTTGTTTGCTAAGTGAAGTACATGGGACACTGGCTGGTAGTTGTGACCCTCACTCAGTACATGCTCAGCAAATGCAGAGTCTGAATTCTGCAACCTCCAGCTGCGTTCATGTTCAGCCAGCCTGGCTGTCAACTCCATTGTTATTTATGTACTGTTCAGATTTTACTATTTCATTGCAAAGATGTTACTCACTGTATGTTTCTACTTCACTCTAGATGTGTTACTTCTCTTCCAATGTTGTCTGCTAACATTTAACTTCTTTGGTGATAATACTCAGTAAATGTCTGAAGATGGCCTTGTAAGCCGAAAACCGGTTAGCAATAAAAATAATATTGTAGAACAAGGGCAAACTGGTGCTTTTCATTTATTATTATAATGTTGTTCTACCAAGAACCGACGGAAGATTCTGTTAATATGAAAAACTTTTTTTTTTATTACTCAAACAAAATAAGGTGGAAAAGATAGCAATGGGCACAGCAGCATAGAAACTGGAGCGTGCAGCCTTTGTCCACGATGTTCTTCCTGGACGAATGTAAGTGTGAAGTATTTTGAAGCTATGGTCGAATGTTTATTCGTCGACTTGGTGAACGAATGAAGAGTCAATGACTAATGCCAACGGTGAAGCATGGTGTGCGGGATGGGTTATGATGTGGGGCTGTTCTGCGAGTGAAGTAGTCGGTGATGTAGTGAGAATTAAAGGGGCTGTAAAGGAGGATGGATGTCACAGGATACAGGTAGTGCAGTTCCGTCTGGCAAGAGGGTAAATGGTCTTGAAAAGAGAAACGTGGGGACTGAAGAATGTGATTTGGCAGAGACCGTTACCTGTCTAAATCCCATTGGGCTGTTATGGGATGAACTTGACAGGGAGGTGAGGAAACAGGTCATCTAATGTTGAAGATTTATTGAATAATTTATAAACGTGATGGACTGCAATATCTGCAAAAACACTACAATTTTTTTCCTCCAGAATACAAAGAGTTTCTGCAGCTGATGTGAGGGGAAAGAGTGATTACTTTGAAGCGGTTAAAATTTAAACCATGTTGTATTGTGCTTGAGAGATAGATAGATAGAGAGAGAGAGAGAGAGAGAGAGAGAGAGAGAGAGAGAGAGAGAGAGAGAGAGAGTGATATTTATATTTCTTTGGTCTGTTTCGTTTGTGAATGTGTTTATATCACGCAAAACTATTCAAAATAGTTTTTTTCACCGTAGTAATTTCATTAATAAATCAATCATTACAATAAATTTTCTTCAGTGTGTGTTCCGTTTGTGGTTCGTAATTAAAATTCAGAATTTAGGCAGCTGCAAAGAGTTATCAACGATAGACGTATTAGCAGCTGCGGACTTACTCGTTCCTAATTTTAATCTCGATTATGTAATTATTACCGAAAAACTAGCTGCCAGTACCAGTGAACTCAAAATAGAGCCCTTGCGGAACAAGGCTCGAAAACAAATTTGAACAAGATTAGTCTTCCCTTCACAGCATAGTGTCCTCGTACTAAAACTGCGCCAGGAAAGAAATTTTCTGACTTTTTCTTACGTATCAAAGAACCATGCGGTAAGTTTGATCGGATTTTTCAAGAAAGAGTTGACTACTTGACTCATTAATTAAAAAATGTAATTGTGACCTGCACGAAATAGAGGAAGTTCAGCGAAGTACTGCACGGAAAGTTTTTAAAATGTCATTCTTGCGTGCGTGACACCAAAAAAGTTCGTTCACATTTTTGATTCGTGGCGAGGGCAGCTTGATCATATGTTGATCAAATCTTTATAGGTGAAAGAAAAGCATGCTCCTGCACCGTAAAGCTTATCCCAGCCAAATGTACTCCACTTTGCAAATTCTGTCATTTTTACAGGCAGGTGAAAGTTTTCAGGAATAAAATTCAAAATGCTCCCGACTTTCTAAAGACTAAAAGAGAAATCAGTTCAAGAGAAGATTCCATAACAATAAATTTCGTAGTTCCGCATCAGTTTAGTTCGCCTTCTTTCACGGAAATTACCAAATACACGGTGTTCGCATCGAATTTGATCTAAAAAAGAATCTCTTTAAATTGAAAAGAAACTGTGTTTTCCAGTATGTCTTCTGAAAAATCCGTGTGCCTACAAGGCAGTAGCTTTAATTAAATCTGCGTAGTGCTCTAAGAATTTGTTTCGGTTACTTCTGCGACAAATACCATCCGGAATACTTTCCTAGCTCAGCAAGCGATGCTAGCGATAGTTAGTAACGATTCTGTAGTATGTTATGTGACAAACTGAATACACACTTGAAAAGAGTTTACTCTAAAGATAGAGTATTTTAATAAATTTATTATGGGAAAAAGATTACTTTTGAATAATTTTGCATGACATACTGTTGAGCGATACTCTGTACGATGACAGTGGAAGTAAAAAAGTGTACGAGAGGATTTGCACCCATACCGCCAGCGTGGTGGCCGTGAACCTTAAGCCCTGCACTACGCTCGCTCGGTTGAAATACAATTAACGTTACGCATGTAGGAGGTACGCACAAAACTTCAATATCAATTTTCTCGGAAACTAGGGGCCGTCGCATGAAGAGCGGCTAGCCAGATGCTCAGGACCAGTCCCTCTAAAACATACCTAAGACTCGACAAAATCTTTTAACAGATCTGATTGTTCCGTTGTGAGTAATTTGTTGTATACATTCCAATCTCTTTCTCCCTCTTCAGGTTTACCCTCCACAGCTCCCTCTCGTATTACGGAAGATATCCCTTGGCGTGTCTTAATAAGTGTCCTGTCATTCTGTTTCTTTCCTTGTCAGAGTTTCCCATATATTTCTTTCTCTGCCGATTCCGCAGAGACCCTCGTTTATTATCGTAACAGTCCATTTCTAACTTCCTACCGTGAACAAAGTATCAAAAATTTTGGTTCTTTTCGAGTTTTACGACAGCCCATGATCCACTCGCTGTGCTCCAAACGTACATTCTCACAGACGTCGTTTTCAAATTAATCCCTGCCGGTGTACAAAAAAATTTATACACTACTGGCCATTAAAATTGTTACACCACTAAGATGAGGTGCTACAAACGCGAAATTTAACCGACAGGAAGAAGACGCTGTGACATACAAATGATTAGCTTTTCACAGGATTCACACAAAGTTGGCGCCTGTGGCGACACCTACAACGTGCTGACGTGAGGAAAGTTTCAAACCGATTTCTCATACACAAACAGCAGTTGACCGGCGTTGCCGGGTGAAACGTTGTTGTGATGCCTCGTGTAAGGAGGAGAAATGCGTACCATCACGTTTCCGACTTTGATAAAGGTCGGATTGTAGCCTATCGCGATTGCGGTTTATCGTATCGCTACATTGCTGCTCGCGTTGATCGAGATCTAGTGACTGTTAGCAGAATATGGAATCGGTGGGTTCAGGAGGGTAATACGGAACGCCGTGCTGGATCCCAACGGCCTCGTATCACTAGCAGTCGAGATGACAGGCATTTTATCCACATGGCTGTAACGAATCGTGCAGCCACGCCTCGATAACTGAGTCAACAGAAGGGGACGTTTGCAATACAACAACCATCTACAAGAACAGTTCGACGACGTTTGCAGCAGCATGGACTATCAGCTCGGAGACCATGGTTGCGGTTATCCTTGACGCTGCATCACAGACAGGAGCGCCTGCGATGGTGTACTCAACGGCGAACCTGGGTGCACGAATGGCAAAACGTCATTTTTTCGGATGAATCCAGGTTGTGTTTACAGCGTCATGATGGTCGCATCCGTGTTTGGCGACATCGCGGTGAACGCACATTGGAAGCGTGTATTCGTCATCGCCATACTGGCGTATCACCTGGCGTGATGGTATGGGGTGCCATTGGCTACACGTCTCGGTCACCTCTTGTTCTTATTGACGGCACTTTGAACAGTGGTCGCTACATTTCAGATGTGTTAAGACCCGTGGCTCTACCCTTCATTCAATCCCTGCGAAACCCTACATTTCAGCAAGATAATGGACGACCCCATGTTGCAGGTCCTGTACGGGCCTTTCTGGATACAGATGATGTTCGACTGCTGCCCTGGCCAGCACATTCTCCAGATCTCTCACCAGTTGAAAACGTCTAGTCAATGGTGGCCGGGCAACTGGCTCGTCACAATACGCCAGTCACTACTCTTGATGAACTGTGGTATCGTGTTGAAGCTGCATGGGCAGCTGTGCCTGTACACGCCATCCAAGCTGTGTTTGACTCAATGCCCAGGCGTATCAAGGCCGTTATTACTACCAGAGGTGGTTGTTCTGGGTACTGATTTCTCAGGATCTATGCACCCAAATTGCGTGAAAATGTAATCACATGTCAGTTCTAGTATAATATATTTGTCCATTGAATACCCGTTCATCATCTGCAAATAATTGTCAGAGCAACGTAATAGTCAAATAGAGCGATGCTGAGGAATAGATTAGGAAATTAGACATTGCAAGTAGCAGATGGGTTTTGCTACTTGGGCAGCAAAATAAGATGACTGAAGTGAAGAGGGTATAAAATTCAGACTGGCTGTAGCAATAAAAGTATTTCTGAAAAAGAGGAATTTGTTGATTTTTAATCCAAAATTAAATGTTAGTACGTCTACTGAAGTGTAACGTTTTACGGGAGTCAAAAGTAGACAATAAACAGTTTCGTCATGAAGAGAGTTGAAGCTTTTGAAATGTGGTGCTGTGGAGTAATGACCATTAGTAGTAGTTGGGAAAGGCCTAGTTTCCAATATAATAAACAGGTTTCAGTAGATGCATAGTGCAGATACGAAAGACTTGGACAAGATAAAATAGTACGGAGAGCTGCATCAAACCAGTCTTCGAACTGAGCAATATAACGACAAACAGTGAACTTTGAACGAAATCTGCAAAGTGGGACCTGTGGCCCATATTTGAGAAAACATAGTTCATAGCGAACATAATGTAGCTCTAGGGAATTAAAAGTGAATAAAGACAAGTCTGAGATATGGAGGAAGGATGGCGAGAGAAGAGCAGTCGGGATAGTTAAAGAACGTAGGAGGGTAAATAGACCATGACGTATCTTGAGAAGACCGTTAAGATTGGGGAGATCTAAGCGGTGTCCCACTTCACCAAGTTGCGAGCTTTACAGCCTACTACAAGGCAGTCGAAATCTGTATTACGTTTAGAGTTCGTCGGAAGGACACGTAGTTTGAGCGAGGGTTGCACCACTGTACGAAGAACTGAAAGACAAGACAGATTTCTGTTTTTGCTATACTCGCTAACGCCCGATAAATATCGCTGAGTGGTCATCCCGCTATTTCAATCCAATAACAAATTAAATTGATAAACAGCACTAGTTAACCCAGCATAGGGATCGCTTGTGAACATAAATACTATTTGGAATGGTGTGAGATGTGAAGGAACTCTTAGGCGCACTGACTTTGAAAGCAATATGGACGCGAATTCGAACCACACCACGCAGAATAAATGGTAGTAGCGATCAAGGTTGTTGGACAGAATCCTTCACACGACGTGGGATTGTTAACTACGAGTAATATTCATTTTTAATATGTTATTTGGTATCTGAGATAATTTATCTTTTCTATTCCTCGAAGATAACTTGCAGTCGAACTACTGTATTTCCTCATTCGCTAACGAAAGCGAGAAAATACCACGGTTTGGCAGACACACTAGTGAAAAAGGGATTCTTTACGTCCTGTCTTTGCATTCACTGGATGTTTCCACAACATCCGGAGAGCGCACGGCGGTTTTTGGTTGACGTATTTCCCCTTATCCTATAGTACTTAAGTGTTGTAACAGGTTTTATCATTCCCTCCAGCTACTTACTTCATACCATAAGAACGCAGTAAGAGTCGATTTGGTTACCCATCTCATTCCTTGAAGAGTATTAAAATGGATTGATATTCCTAGGATGGAGGAGGCCGATGACGCTATAGTTTGAATTCTATTGTATTGATTGACTATGGGACCAGATTTGAGTCTGCACTGGAACACACGAAGTGGTTTAAATCATGACCTGTACCCTTTCCCTGGGACCTTCTTTGTGAACAAGAGTTACGACATAAGCCTAGCCTAACGCAACACATCACAGCTAGTTTCTGTTATTAAGAAGTTGTTATGAATCGGAAAGTTACAGTATTGCAAACTTGACAACAGTGCCTCTATCTAAAGGCCTTTTTACGTGGTTTAAGCGATTTATGATAGATAAAATCGAAAACTACTTCACTGACAAATCCTCCCTTCTTACTGAAGGGCAAAACGTTTAAGAAGTTGGTGGTTCATTTTAGGGGAAAATACACTCCTGGAAATGGAAAAAAGAACACATTGACACCGGCGTGTCAGACCCACCATACTTTCTCCGGACACTGCGAGAGGGCTGTACAAGCAATGATCACACGCACGGCACAGCGGACACACCAGGAACCGCGGTGTTGGCCGTCGAATGGCGCTAGCTGCGCAGCATTTGTGCACCGCCGCCGTCAGTGTCAGCCAGTTTGCCGTGGCATACGGAGCTCCATCGCAGTCTTTAACACTGGTAGCATGCCGCGACAGCGTGGACGTGAACCGTATGTGCAGTTGTCGGACTTTGAGCGAGGGCGTATAGTGGGCATGGGGGAGGCCGGGTGGACGTACCGCCGAATTGCTCAACACGTGGGGCGTGAGGTCTCCACAGTACATCGATGTTGTCGCCAGTGGTCGGCGGAAGGTGCACGTGCCCGTCGACCTGGGACCGGACCGCAGCGACGCACGGATGCACGCCAAGACCGTAGGATCCTACGCAGTGCCGTAGGGGACCGCACCGCCACTTCCCAGCAAATTAGGGACACTGTTGCTCCTAGGGTATCGGCGAGGACCATTCGCAACCGTCTCCATGAAGCTGGGCTACGGTCCCGCACACCGTTAGGCCGTCTTCCGCTCACGCCCCAACATCGTGCAGCCCGCCTCCAGTGGTGTCGCGACAGGCGTGAATGGAGGGACGAATGGAGACGTGTCGTCTTCAGCGATGAGAGTCGCTTCTGCCTTGGTGCCAATGATGGTCGTATGCGTGTTTGGCGCCGTGCAGGTGAGCGCCACAATCAGGACTGCATACGACCGAGGCACACAGGGCCAACACCCGGCATCATGGTGTGGGGAGCGATCTCCTACACTGGCCGTACACCACTGGTGATCTTCGAGGGGACACTGAATAGTGCACGGTACATCCAAACCGTCATCGAACCCATCGTTCTACCATTCCTAGACCGGCAAGGGAACTTGCTGTTCCAACAGGACAATGCACGTCCGCATGTATCCCGTGTCACCCAACGTGCTCTAGAAGGTGTAAGTCAACTACCCTGGCCAGCAAGATCTCCGGATCTGTCCCCCATTGAGCATGTTTGGGACTGGATGAAGCGTCGTCTCACGCGGTCTGCACGTCCAGCACGAACGCTGGTCCAACTGAGGCGCCAAGTGGAAATGGCATGGCAAGCCGTTCCACAGGACTACATCCAGCATTTCTACGATCGTCTCCATGGGAGAATAGCAGCCTGCATTGCTGCGAAAGGTGGATATACACTGTACTAGTGCCGACATTGCGCATGCTGTGTTGCCTGTGTCTATGTGCCTGTGGTTCTGTCAGTGTGATCATGTGATGTATGTGACCCCAGGAATGTGTCAATAAAGTTTCCCCTTCCTGGGACAATGAATTCACGGTGTTCTTATTTCAATTTCCAGGAGTGTAGATTTATCCATCATGTAGCAGCAAATATACAGCGTATAAGATCTTTGACAACACACACACACACACACACACACACACACACACACACACACACACACACAGTTACAGTAAACAGACATAGAGTCGTTACTATGAGGAGGAGCCTCGCGACAATCTGGTTCCAAATTATTTTTGTAACTTTTTTAGGCAGTAAGTAATCCTCTTACGGTGTAATTGAGTTGTTTCGCTGTCACTGTTCGTGCGTCATATGCCTGCTTGTTTCCATTAGCGCTCTCGGAAGACTAACATTGTTCTTGCAGATCACGTCCGTAATTCGCAGCGTGAATCCTTACGTGACGCTGACTACTTAAAGCGTGCAGTGTATCTGCTGACCTCCACAGGATCGTGACGGGAATGCAACATACGACACAATTAAATCACTGCGCAGTCACAGACTTTTCCATCCTGCGAATTTTATTGCTATTTTGTTACAGTGACGAAGAAATTTGGTGTTACAGAAAATAATTTCAATGCTTTTCCAACACACCCAAACATTTTTTTTTAAATTACAGGGAAGTTGCGGGTTAGAGTATGCAGTTGAGGAAAACAATCTGGATATCTTTTTAACCTCATATTGCATAATAACTATTTACACAACAATCTGTTGCTGAATCTCCCACATATAAGTAACGGTAAACAGTAATGTACGTTTACTCTTTCGAGCTGAAAAGCGTTAACTGCATTCTCTTACCCGCACAGGCGGATTAGAGTGCGAATTCAGTCGGACAAGAGTTTGCACATGAAATCAGGCAGTTGTCACAAAGATGTCATACACCTTCACAATCCGTACAGTCGTCCTGCCACATCTGGTTACATTTTTCACGTTGTATCCAGCGATTATCAAAATCACATCTCCTTAATCTTTTGCTTCTGCGCCAGGGCATTCTTAAACGGTTTGTGAAAAAAGGATTTCCGATTTTTTTGGCCATCCGCGCCATTATGTCAACTGACAATTTATGGTGGGCTTCCTGTCTGAAATGAGCGAGTGTGCTTGCATACTTCAAGTGGTGAATGTAGTACTCCCGTAGAAGTTTGTCTTAAGGTTTCCTTCGCTGGACCACTTTCCATTCGCGTTATTCTTGCTGATCTGAACCGCAGTTTCGCCTCTTCTGCGTTGCACTCGAAGGAGCAAAATCTCTCGCTGAATGCACATTACTGTTTTTTACGTATATTTCCGTTCCTCAGATACTGTGCCTGCCTTGTCTACTTTTCCTGCCTAGTGCAGCCCACACAGGTTTGTTTTTCAAGCAGCCGGCTTTAATTCAGGATTCCAATAAACTATATTATTCCACGCTGTTTGAGCTACTTTTGAACATAATTTCCGTTCAGTGCGACGGCCTTACGCCACGTTACTGGGAGTGCTTGTATGCCCTCACGGTACCACTCTACTATTCGACGTCCGAGCCAGCGTCTTGCTGCGTCAGTAACCTCCACATCATCCAGGTACTCCTTCCCGCGGAGTGCGTCCTTCATTGGACCAAGCAGATGGAAGTCGGAAGGTTCGAAACCCGGCCTGTAGGGCAGTTGAGGAAGAACTGTCCAGTGACATTTTGTGAGCTGCTCTCGGGTGCGCAGACTTCTGAGAGGACTTGCATTGTCATGGAGGTAAGTTCGTCTGCATTTTTGTGGCGACGAACACGCCAAAGTGGTTTCTTCAAATTACTGAGGGTAGCACAATACACTTCAGAGTTGATCGTTGTAACATGGCGGAGGACCTCAAACGGAATAACTCCTTCAGTGTCCCCAGAAGACCGTCGCTATGAATTTACCGACTGAGTGTGCTGCTTCGAACATACTCCGCTGAGGGGAGGTGGCGTGGAGCCACTCCATGGATTGCCGTTTTGTTTCCGGTTCGAAGTGATGAACCCATGTTTCGTCACTTGTGACTACGTTCGATAGTGAATTGTCACTATGTCCAGTAACAGACAAGCAACTCAGCACAGGTGATGCTTCGTTGCTTTTTATGCTAGTGATGAAGAACGTAGTTGGCACACATCTTTGAGTATCACACTAGTAGACGAGCGTGTCTGCAATACCAAGAGACGCTCAGTTGAGCAGTGAGGTGTTTGATTGTGATGCGTCGATCACCTCGATTGAGAGTGTCCGCACGTTCCAACATTGCACCGGTCACAGCTGTGTGCGGCCGGCCGCGGGAGGTCAGACGGATTTGCGCAACCTTGTTGCAATGATGACAGACGCTTCGCCCACCGACTCACTGTGTTTTTATTCAGTGCCTGGTCTCCGTAGACATTCTGCAAGCGCCTGTGAATAACTGCGATGCTCTCGGTTTTCACCAAAAGATACTGATTGCACCTATCTGCGTGGAACGCACCTCCGTGTCAGACGCCATTTTCCAGGCTACGTGTATCGCCGCCACCTATCGGAACTTCATAGAACTTTAGGGGCTGAAGCAGAAATGTTCACGAGTGCCACAACAAATTTCTCATTTTTTCAGCCGAAATTCGACACAAAAAATGTGTTGCACTACTTACTGAGCGCCCTCTCGTACATGCATGTACATAAAACCTAGCGTTACCCGTACTATTGCGTGTAGGACCTCACTTATCTTTCACAAATGTACCATGTGCCGGCCACCGGATGCACGACAGATAACGAGACGTTAATCAGGCTCGTCCCTTACTTACGCGAGCATACCTGGAGTTACAGCATTCCCTGCTGTTGCTTTATGGCGTCGCAGTTCACCTGAAGTCGTTCGAAGGGAAGGCACACAGACCGGTGTCTTTCGCGAACGCTCACAAAAAATAACATAGTGTGATATCAGGCGTCCTAGTAGGGCACTGGTACAATGGGATTTCCGTAAGCCCAACGACAGCCGATCCATCTTTGAGGCACCTAGGTGTTAACAAATGCTGCTTCGTGCAGGTGCCAATGCGGTGGCGAACCATCATGTTGAAATTAAGAACCCAAACCACTTCCGTGGCAGTGGGGCCACCACCTCGAATCGTCGCGTATTGGTTAATGAAGGGGCAAGAAAACTGGATCCTGCTAGACCCTTCCTGCAACGGTTGTTGTTGTTGCTGTTGTTGTTGTTGTTGTTGCTGTTGTTGTTGTTGCTGTTGTTGTTGTTGCTGTTGTTGTTGTTGCTGTTGTTGTTGTTGTTGTTGTTGTGGTCTTCAGTTCAGAGGCTGGTTTGATGCAGCTCTCCATGCTACTCTATCCTGTGCAAGCTTCATCATCTCCCAGTACCTACTGCAGTCTACATCCTTCTGAATCTGCTTAGTGTATTCATCTCTTTGTCTCCCTCTACGATTTTTACCCTCCACGCTGCCCTCCAATACTAAATTGGTGATCCCTCGATGCCTCAGAACATGTCCTACCAACCGATCCCTTCTTCTAGTCAAGTTGTGCCACAAACTCCTCTTCTCCCCAATTCTATTCAATACCTCCTTATTAGTTATGTGATCTACCCATCTAATTTTCAGCATTCTTCTGCAGCACCACATTTCGAAAGCTTCTATTCTCTTCCTGTCCAAACTATTTATCGTCCACGTTTCACTTCCATACATGTCTACACTCCATAGAAATACTTTCAGAAACGACTTCTTGACACTTAAATCTATACTCGATGTTAACAAATTTCTCTTCTTCAGAAACGCTTTCCTTGCCATTGCCAGTCTACATTTTATATCCTCTCTACTTCGACCATCGTCAGTTATTTTCCTCTGCAAATAGCAAAACTCCTTTACTACTTTAAGCGTCTCATTTCCTAATCTAATTCGCGCAGCATCACCCGATTTAATTCGACTACATTGCATTATCCTCGTTTTGCTTCTATTGTTCATCTTATATCCTCCTTTCAAGCCACTGTCCATTCCGTTCAGCTGCTCTTCCAGGTCCTTTGCTGTCTCTGACAGAATTACAATGTCATCGGCAAACCTCAAAGTTTTTATTTCTTCTCCATCGATTTTAATTCATGCATCGGCAATTTACAACTGGTGCGGAGATAATTGGCAGTTTAGATGTGTGGGCTAAAATTTACCGCAAGCTTCTGTCTTCGTTCATATAAGGGAATATGTAAACTTCGCATAATAAAATTTACGCCCGTCCAAAAATTTTGAAATTTGCGCCTGGTATTCCTGGAAACTACGTGCTCACAATGTCTCCGCCTACCTGTAACTTCTGTTGTCCGCAGGAAACTCTCGTTACGCCCATAGTGGTGTTGTCGGCCTGTGCGAGCCGTCGCCATAGAGATGACCTTCTATCCTGCTGCCGGAAAAAGAGCGCTACTAGTGATAGACATAACATTCCTTGATTTCCCCTCTTGTATCCACCTGTTGCTCTGGTTGCAGCTGTTTCAACGTTTAAATCCTGTATTTTATTTTTCTCTTATGTGCTCTGTCCTAGGTTAGAAATCGTTTTGCTTTGTCACCTTAAATTTATTATTATTTAAGATGCGCAGTATGTCCTTTTAAAAGTATATCCGACTTACTATGCTGTTTAAAATGGCCTTATATCTTCCACTTCGCAGTAATGGAAATTATATATATAAAGTCACACGTAGAGGACACGCCCATGTAGCATTAGGAGTGGTAAGACAACTTATGTTACCTATATACGACCTTTTAGTTTCTTAGATGTTCATCCACGGGCGTGGAACATATTATACTCGCTATTTATTTTGAAGTATGGTTTGTCAAGTACAAGAGATAAGATTTTTCATTTCCGTGTTTGTAATTCGGTTTTGTTTTTCATTCTATTTTCTGACGATCCAGTCATATTTTTTAAAAAATAAATAAATTAGGATCAGCTCTGATTCCAAAACAAAATTGTCGTAACTGCCCCTTGTCGAGCATCTCCAGTCCATTTTATCAGTACACCACTTAAGGGCCCTCGGATGTTCTAACTGCCGGGCAACTTGTGCAATTGGAACAGGCGAATTAGCGGACCTTTCCTCGACCTGTTCTTGACGCAGATTCCACTGAGCACATTTTACAGGAGACCGTGTAAAAGATGTACTTCAAATCACATGAAACCGGATAAATATTTTTGAACCACCCTGTATTAATACGCGTTTCAGTAAAAGTGAATGGTAGGCTGTTTTCTGTACCAGTAGTGACGTACGTGAAAATCCCTTTGCATTTGTCGACAAATGGGAGCTCCTGTGCTACTGAACGGTTAATTTTCGCCGGCGACGGTGGTTCCTTTCTCCTTGGAAACTCGGGTCCTTGCCGGCAGCGCCGGCCAGGCGGGCAGCGTCCGCCTAGCGAGATAAAGCGCCACTTAGTCATGGCGGGCGTTCCCGGGACGGAAGTGGCGGCCCGGCGGGTCGCCTTACGGCTTACGCCCTGCCCGCAGGAACAGCTGAACTGGCGGGAACCGCTGCACATCCTGCGTTCTCACACGGCTGTGGTAGCAGACTAGCAGCAGAATCCCGCATAAACCTCCCGGTAATTCTGCCGGTGGTTTTTCTCATTAGATTCAAAGCTCTTTTTCATGGACTGCAGAAATTCTAACAGATTTTAGTAAATGCCATTTCCACTTGAGTAAAACCATTTATTTTACATTAATCATTTTTCGGATGTGAGGTAACGGCTGTTACACTTAAACAGTAACAATTATTTGCATCAGGCCACTTTAATAGCCAACGGCGTTTCCAGAATTGTAACATCGGTTCCCGTCAGGTCATCGGAGTTCAGCGCTGTCGGGCTTCGGTAGCACTTGGATGGGTGACTATCGGGGTCTGCCGAGCGTTGTTGGCAAGCGTGTTACACTCGGCCCCTGTGAAGTCAATTGAGGAGCTACTTCACTAAGAATTGGCGCCTGTGGTCACGAATACTGACAGCGACCGGGAGTGCGGTGTGCTGACCACATGCCTCTCCATATCCGCATCCAGTCTGCCTGTTATCTGAAGATGACATGGCAGTCGGTCGGTGACGTTGGACCTTCCGAGGCCCGTTAGGACGGAGAGACCACTTTAATACGATGCTTGGTACAGTTCAATACTCTCATCAATCTCTGTTGATCCATTGTGCATAAGGGACAGCAGTCGTCAAATATCTACCAATTAAAATCGCCGAACAGCCGTGTGTTTTGAATAGTTAGTTTATTTACACACAGTTTCGGCATCTCAGTAAAGTCATTTTCAGGCCCCTATTTACGGCATCTGTAGACAATTAGATATATCGATACTTGCGTAAATTGAGTCATCACTATCTTCGTTCCGTGAATTCGTTTCAGGAGTGTTTACTTCGAAGATTTGACCACAACTTGTTCAGATACTTATGGCTCCATTTACGCAAGTATCGATATATATGTCTATACATGCCTTGCATAGAGGCCTGAAGATGGCATTGAAATGCCCAAACTGTTTGTCTAAATAAAACACCTTCTCAAAACCTATGCCTGTTTGGCGATTTTCCTTGATAGAGTTCTCTCATCAGATTGCTGACACTCTTCGTGGCGTACATTAAATAAAACACCACATGGACAAAGGATAATCTTCTTACATAAAACGTCCACTTCAGTTACGCGCAGTAGGCCGCGTCGTCTTCCTCTTCAGCTATGGGTGTAAAAAGTATCAAGGAGAAGAGACAAGTGAACAATCTTGTTACCCATATCCACAGATGAAGAAGGGGACACGGTCTGCTGCGCGGTTGCGGATTGTGAAGTGGAAGATTTTTAAGTAAGAAGAAGACCTTCAGTAGAATGTTTACATTATTTTATTTAATGATATCCGTAAACTGAGTGTAAACAGCCTGATGACAGAGCTTTGTCTATTGAAACGCGTAGTTGATTTATATAAAGTGGTTGAAAGACAGCAATTATTACCGATTCCCGTTGTGGTAAACAACTGAGCATATGTTAACGACATACAGCGCCGAAACCGGTCGTCTAAACTAATTTTTGAGCGACTGGACCTGTCATCTAATAAAATCGGTAACGACTTTAGGCGATGCCAAATGTCAGAGATGAGAAGCGTGCTGATAGAATAACAGTTGTTAAAGAATGAGCATCCAGTCACGTTCCGTGTTTCTTTCCTTCTTTCTTTTTAAAGTAAGTTTGTTCACAAGGATGCTTTAAATAGCGTCATTAGATAACATTTAAAAAATATCAAAATGGTTCAAATGGCTCTGAGCACTATGGGACTTAACATCTGAGGTCATTAGTCCCCTAGAAATTAGAACTACTTAAACCTAACTAACCTAAGGACATCACACACATCCATGCCCCAGGCAGGATTCGAACCAGCGGTCGCGTGGTTCCAGACTGAAGCGCCTAGAGCCGCTCGACCACAGCGGCCGTACAGAAGATCATTGCGTAACAATCTTCCAGTGCATGTAGTGTCGTAGAAACGAAGAGGGTGGTTTACTTGTAGTGAACGAGTTTTCACTAGTACAAGAATAAATATTTCTATACGCGATATTTTAATAAATGTTGAACTGAAAACACACTAGATAATTTTTTTTTTTCCGAATTAGTTACAACGCAAGCAGGTGTCAGTTGCACTCGAGTGCAGCCCCTTTAATCACAGTCCCCGGGTATGCCCTGTTACGTGTTCTAAATAAGATGCGTGCAGAATCAGCGACATCTGGCATTACATGTGATCCATGGTATGAAATATTCTCAATCAGTTTGAGGTCCGGTACCGTAAGCACACAGCATCACAGGCAAAACACAGTTAATGACGTCGATTGCAATGTTTACGATTCGCAGATACAGTACAAGATCAAATAATTCTTCTTCTGGGAGAAATAAAGATCAAATAGTGGTTCATTTACGGTTGTCTTCGAAAGAAGTCGCCTATTAGACAACTGAGAGACCACGCCTCGTTCTCTAGCCTAGTATCTTCAAAAGATCGGATTGAGTGATAAAATGGTCTAGGAGAAGTGCGGACTCCGCGAAGATTTTAAGTGTATATATTATACAATTAGTGGGTAGTAATAATCCTCCGCCGTTGCAGTGTCGGTCCTTTTGAGTCTATTCAAGAAACGTTCCTCTTGATCATGCACCACTTTTCGTATTCAAAAGCGGAGGAGTTAGTTTTCGTTCTCATTTTCTTGTGCAGAAAAGTCTTGCCATACAAATTCTGTACTATCTTCGGACGTCTTCATTAGACAAAAGAAATGTAATTGTCCTTGATACTTTTCGTGACATTTCGGTTGACGTTGCTTTAATACTTGTATTTTCGTATAAACTTTACTTGTAGGCTCTGTACATTATTTTGAGGAAAAAAGAAGCTCGCGTTTTTTACCTTACTAAGATTACGCGAAGTTATTTGCAAAGGCTAAATCAGAATACCAGTAAGCGTGTGTCATTTAGAAGTACATAAAGAAGCCAGTTTCAGTGGAGAGTGAAAAGTTACATTTGGAAAGCTTGCTGAGACTGCGCGCGGAAGACACTACTGTGTATTTTCCACTATTGATAACTAAACTTGGTGATAGTTGTGATATGGCTCGATGGCCAAAGGAGTATCAGACTAAAATGCAAACAGATAAAATTTTTCGGAAATCAGTCCTTAGTTGGTCAGAAGGTTATTTTATCACTTACTGCTTCTTCACCTCTAACAACAATTTGTAAAGAAAAAGAGAGAAGAGACAGTTGCTCCATGATCCGGGGTTCACTTTAAACTGCGGGTCCCGTTATAAGTTACAGTCAATGACTTACTCCAGTAGGAATTCATCTTAGTAAAGCACTGCTATGAACAAACTTTACAGATTTTGGATAGATATACTTTATCTTTACCCGTACTTTGATATCAGTTTAAAGCAGTTTCTGTGTAAGTCATGTCTGAATTTTTAGAAGCATAATCATAGTGTACGTGTCTCAGTACAACAAACATACCACAAATGCAAATGATTATCATCAGAAACAAAACGTGCTGTGTAACAGATTTTGCCTGTTTGGCATTATACTCTCTTATTTGGTTTCCCCATGAGTAATAACTGATTTTAGATATCGAATGGGATGGCGAACTATTGCGTTTGATTGCGTAATGGCAACAAACTGTACAAATTGGACAATAAACTTCCCCAAGATTCAACTGTCGTCCGTAAATGGTGGTAGTCATCCGCAGCACTGCGCCATCTAGGTGGCGCTGATGTATTTACTCACTTTTATATGAAAGAGAGCAACAGATTTAATCAGCTGCTGATACAGCAGTGGATAGCTCGTTGTGATAGAAATTTTCTTTCATGTAACTGCGGAAAACGAATAATCGGAGAGACGTTGTCGAGAATGTGGCAAAAAAAGGAACAAATAAGGGATGAAGGAAGAGCTAGATTGTCTTACGACATTGGACTCTTATTCGCAGGAACGGATTCAGTTCGCCGTCTGACCGTCGGTAATTCTGTTGATCCATTATTTGCCTATAAATGTTGTGGCGACGGCGTGAGTGGTTCCCCTGAAAGGCCATGGATGATTTCCCACGCCATCCTTGTCTAACAGAGCTTGTTCTCCGACCTACTGCTGTCCCAAATGAACACGGTGTCGTCAGAGCGCTAAAGCCTCCCTTTCGTTCTGCGGCGACGTAATTTCACTAGTTCGACTGACGGTAGCCTGTTACTTCAGTGCACGGAGGTCCCCATCGCCCAACTACCTAATCTTACTTACTATCTATTTGAACAGTTCATTTGAACCAAAATGCGTAGAAAGGTCGAGGAAAAGTAGCAATAGAGTGAATTGTCTGTACGATTAGAAGTTTTAAGTATAGTTTAATGTTAGTGGTGGTGTGAATGGAAGATATAAGTCGCAGTTCAGATAAATCCATGTTTAATTGACCTCAGAATATTTCCTGATGACGCATGCAGCTCTGTCTATAATTTGGCTGCGTGTGTCATCGTATCACGTGAGCACAAGTCTGAGTCTTAACTGCGTCTTACCTCTGCTCCGCTGTACTTTGCATTGGCTTCCGCGGAAGAATTCATTCCTGCAACGTCTCCGCTGTGTACACTCTGTAAACTTACTCGGAGCGTGACGGTGCGGGAAACACTGCGTATCTTATTTCACAGACTTGCTTACTCGTAAAGATAAGTTAATTTGCTGAAGATAAATCATAAAGGTGTAAGGGAAGTGCGCCGCATTCCTTCAATGGACGACGTACGTTTACTGTCCCCAGCATGAGCTCGAAGTGCGCACGAATGGTGTGTCGTGTTACGTGCATCATAGCACCTTCAATGACTGGAGGGGGTGCAGAACAGTGTAAAGCAAACCAACGATGATACGTGATTTTTCCGCGTGGAAAACTGATTGTCCTGTCGAGGGAGCAGAAATATAAGCACAAAATACTTGAAGATAAACCGCTACGGTATTTACAGAGCTGGGTGGCTCACCGTCTGACGTGCACCCATATAAAGCAATGTGGTATTCAAAACAACCACCAGGTTGTTGACGCTATATATCATTGCCAAATCAAAGGAAAACTTAGTGCAGATATGAACGGGAGAGGGAACAATCCTACAGTTGAAAGTACGTATGTATGTATGTCTGGGGAAGTTGGGTAAGACTGGGTTGCATGAACTCAAAAGCCCTTTGGGGCTAAGCTATTTAACTTAGAAATTATCATATTTAATAAAAATAATCAATGTTTAATTGGATACAATATATTAATCCTGGAAACTCATAGCTTCAGTACTTTTTTAATGAGAATTTCTTTTGTAGGAAAAAAGCCAAATCGTCCGGTCTTGCCCCACTAGTGGGGTAGAGCGGGTACACACATTAACTTTGTGGCACTATAGCAAAACAAGATTTGCAATGGAAAGAAGCAGAACTGTTCATTGAAGTGTTATTTAATTTGCAATATTATTTACAAAATTCACACGTAAAGTAACGGTGCCCGTCATCTGCTCCACTGCAACTTTTATGGCCCCAGCAAGGATATTTTCCACATTGAATTCTACCTTCTCATTCAGAGTTTATATATACGTCGTCATAAGACAACCAATTGACGTCCGAATTGTTTTCATGTTCATCTGTAGAATCATTGCCGCAGGACTGACCGGGCACTGGCCGATATTGACCCCATGAAACGTACCGTGTCTTGTCCCGAGAGAAGAGCTTATAAAAACGAAACAAAAGCACCCTTTTGTTGGACCAAATCCCTATTATTTGCTAGTGTTCAAATACTACTAATCATTTACTATTACGGACTAAATGGCGTTATTATGTGTAATGATGATGCCGGCCGTGGTGGTCTAGCGGTTCTGGCGTTGCAGTCCGGAACCGCGGGACTGCTACGGTCGCAGGTTCGAATCCTGCCTCGGGCATGGGTGTGTGTGTGATGTCCTTAGGTTAGTTAGGTTTAAGTAGTTCTAAGTTCTCGGGGACTTATGACCTAAGATGTTGAGTCCCATAGTGCTCAGAGCCGTTTGAACCATTTTTGTAATGATGATGATGAAACAATCGCAGCTTAGAAACAAAATAATAGTTGATATTGTTAAACATGCTTGACACACGGTGAGATGAACAGCAAAAATACGCCAACATGGACGCTCTTTATTCTTGACTAGTGGAGTGTAATTTTGTATCTCTGCACCAGGTTGCATAACAGTCAGGTCAGAAACAAGGTACCCGGTTTCATTCCACTGCCCGGTGTTACTCCACTTCCCCTACTCGCCAGGTATAACACCTGTATTCTTTCTTTTTTCTGATATTAAACGTAGTTTATTACTAGGTATCCGATTGTTGTACGTCAACAAGGGATTGCCTGTTTTAATGAAATTATCGAAAAAAATTGCTACGTAAATGTTTTTGTTTGCAGGTACGTGTCTACAATACTGATACACACTGAAATCCCTACGCTACGGTACCCTAGCACACCATTAGAGTAGCGAAAAAGAAGTCCCGCAGGTCATCTCCACCAGTGGGCGCACCATTTTGTTATGGCATCACCATTGGCATGCTACGATACTATTGCACGGGCATTTCAAAGTGCACCAGAACTGCAGACATCTACAAAAAAATTAATTTCAGAACTTTACTTTTTTTACTGGTAGTATCTGTATTATATTAATTTAGCAAAGTGTTCCCCTTCGTCCCTTCCTGTAGAAGTACTGGCTCAAAATCAGGGTGCGATTCTTCTGGAAAACCTGGCATTCTCAGGGAATTACAATTTACCTGGAAATACCAGAGAAACCGCAAGGAATGTCAGGAATTTCATAAAATCTCCGGGAATTCTGCATCTTTACCTAGCATTGGAATTGAATATTATTGAGTTTTATAAATAACAAATTTTAAAATAATTTATATCTCAAAGTCTATTCGTTATATGAATATTATTCCACATAAATTATCGATTTAAAAAAAAAACTGCGGTTAAACTAATGCTTATGACGGTTACATAACTTCACCTCACACCTGAAATTCTCAGGGAATTTGTTTGAGTGTGAGAAGCCACCCTGAAAATACGTAACCTGTATTTTCTTTGGGAAGTGTGCCCACTTTCTTGATACCATCCCTTGTTCAGCCCCGGACTACGTAATGTCGTTTAAGTTACTTTACCCTCACTAGAAACACCGATGCGACTATGATACAGCACACATCAACGAGTAGTTGGTCAGCTGTGGCCGTATGTCGGTCTACTGTACGCGCAAACGAACGGAGTAGTGCGTCACTAGCTGCCGGCCACTGGCACGGCGTTATGCAAATGGACCGGCCGCAGGCGGCCCGTCGGCCGACCGTTCACCCCAGCGGACGCTGCGATGAACGCCCGGGGCAGCAGCCGTCTAGCGTCTACTAACAGCTCTGCGTCAGCACACCGCACCACATCGGAGCAACAGTACCATGTTTGCTCCAACAAGTTGATTGCCAAGGGTCCTCCGTCGGCCGCAGCAGAAGGCGCTGCTGTGGCGCCGACGGCCTAGGGATTGCGGTTATCGCTGACACAACCGATTTTCGATTACACCAGTTCCGTTCGTCATCAGTTTAACCTGACTGTTAAAAGCGCCCCGAAATAACGCGTTCCTGAAGTAACCCATTTTACTATTACTTCAAGTAATAAATATACTGTCAACAGTTACTGAAAACTTCTAATGAAGGTGAAGAAGTAAGTTCGCGATCGATATGTGGTTGACTGTGCACCAGCAATCGGTCTCACTGTCTCCAGCAGGGATTGCGAAGGTGAGGGAGACGGGCGCGGCGGCAGCTAGAGTGAAACGTCTCAAGCTGATGACTTCCTTGCATCGTCGCTTTTGCATGGCGTCAGGCAACCACAAGATTAAGGGTTCAGTTATCCCAAATTTGTTGCACGTCGTCAAATTTATAGGCATATCTTACGTCACTTTATTGTTGCTTGTTTCTTAACTGTGGGCGTTGTTATAAAAATAGTGCTGATGGCTTTTCCCTATTTCTATAATAATCCAATATTTTAAAGCAGTGGATAATTTATAAATGTTGCTTGTTTTTAGAAAAAGTTTTACTTAAAAACCAATCACTTAAGCACTGCTGCTGTATCAAGTTATACGCCCGTTTTTTACTCGGTTATTAGTAAAGAATGAAAAACCTTTTATAATGAAGAAAAACCGAAAAATACCGGTCATTCAGAACTAAAATACCCGTGTCTGTTTTAACTGGTAACTTTTCCAATTCCTGCAGCGACCTCATGGCAGTCAACGTGGTAATCGCGCTATCACTTGGTGACCCGAGCGGTATTGAACTTAAAAATTAGAAATTCTCTACACCTTCCCAGTCCACGTTTCCCGCCCGGTATTCTTCGTTCTTTATAGCTACTACTGATCTTGTTGTCGTTAGAAATTAGGAGGTACGTACAAATATTGCAAACTGCAGTCTTGTTGGCGTTCAAATTAAAACTATATTTTTATGAATCATTACTGACGTCTGTTTGTCACAAATTTAATTTCTCCTGGAATGCTACCTGGAAAAAAATTCAGAGACAACAAACGAGTGGCTATCGGTGATGGTGTAGCCTGATCTCTACAAATTACGTGTCCTGTTATCTCTTCCCTTCTACACAAGATGGAGCGAAATCCCATCGTGAAGCAAATGTAACTTGACTAGCTCTTGCCGGGTGCAGGTAAACATTCTTTCGTGCAGCTGGTAAAAAGTCAGCTTCCCACAAGAGCAAGTCAGAACGCATTATTTGTAGCTGCCAGAACCATTGTCAACCCCCCCCCCTCCCCCTCTCTCGTGCCCAATTTTAATCTCCTACCCAGGTCTTCGTTTTTCAATCCTGTTCGGTTATTATCGTTTGTAATCTTCCTTCGGAGTCCCCACCATAGTGTTGGAAACCACATCCCCGGAGTTAAAATGCGTCTCTTGTCTGTCTAAATGATATCTCACTACCATAAAAATACACATGTCTCAAGATGGTATACATTTTAATTTTTGACGTCTTTCGTCGAATGTTCCATAGAAATTGTATTATTGCGTCTGTTGAGTTTTCCTAATGTTTTTCGTATTTCAGCGCCTTAAAACTGACATCATTCGGCTAAGGGAGTAAACCCTGACAGAAAGTCGGGCAATTGCTGTAATGCGGAAACTCTACCGCTCGTGAAAGACATTGATAGCCGTTTAGAGGAAATATCATGTATCTTACGAAAAGAGTGAGAAAATCGCTGCATGTGTCCATAGCACCTTCACACGAAATAGTCTTAACATCAGTTAACTTTTTGATGGGCAATAAATCGCACAAAGGGGAAAAGACCTCGTCGTGATGACGTCTTACTGTTGTTCGACGAGAAATAGTGCGGAACTCACAAGAGATAGTACTATCAGATTGTAAGGCTGAACGACTACTCGGACAGAAGCTGTGGGGAATTCTCCCTCCCTCTCTCTCTCTCTCTCTCTCTCTCTCTCTCTTTTTTTTTTTTTTTTTTTTTTTTTTTTTTTTTTTTTTTTTTTTTTTTTTTTACTGGCGCATTTTTATCATCATACCCAGTTGACATGTGGCTAAGTGTGGGTCAAGCTAAAAATTCGGATGTAGAGTTCAGTCCTTGGTCAGCCCTAGGATTATTTCTTTTAAGTTTCTCGCCTCTTGTAATGCCGTTTTGGCGTGGAAAAAAATTGCATCCAGATTTGGTGTCCACGACGAACTTTAGGTGTGATGAAGGATGTAGGCCAAGGCCTACAATCTGTAGTAGGAGATCAGCGATTTTGTGGGCAAACGAACATTGGCATTGAGGACAAATTTATATTTTGCAGCAAAGTTATTATTTTTACTTGTTAACGATTGTTAGTATGGATTAACAGATTGGTCTACATAGCTTTCTTCACATAAGTTTATATTTTTCAAGTCTTGGACGCGGATGATCGCTGTGAGCCTATCCCAATTCACACTTCAAATTAACTTAGAAAGTGCATGATTCGCCGTGCTCGGAGGCAGTCAAGATCATGGCTCCTATTGCCGTGTGGCGAGAGGCTTAACGTGTAGTGGAATCATTTGGATGCCTGGTAGCTACTTGTTAACTTCGAGGCAACTATTTTTCTCTGTGTTAATTGACGGTTCGGATAATGGCTTTTCAATGGTGCTGTTTTCCAGACGAGGCCTTCAGCATCTTTCCAATCAGTTGCTATTTATCTCCTTCGGTGGCGGACGTTAGTAGTGCCTCTTCGAATATGTGTGTCAGATGTGCAGCAGAGAAACTGAAGAACACAACCAATGAAACGAAGAGATGTTGGTCGTATTCAGGCTCAACAAGACAAGGTAACCATGCTAATATGTGTTAAAGGCCGCACAAATGTTTCCACATAAGCAGGCTGTTCTGTGTCGAATTAAATGTTACGAAAAGGAAGTGTCCCGTTGCTGCTTTCTAGGTGAGCCAGTTGATTTACTTAATAATTTTTACTATTATGTCCGTCGACCTTGTTAAATGTGACGCCGTAAAGAGAATAAAAATATGTTCTCGAGTGTTTCTTTGTACGTTTCACTGGTGCTTCAGTCCGAAACGTGTAGTTGAGGCCATGTTTTGTTCTTGCTCAAACATTAGCTGACAGAAATGCGTTGAATGTTTTTGTCAGCTTCATATTATCAGCTGCTTTTATTAGTGCAATACAGATCGTCGAACTACTTCTCATCGTTAAGTGGGAAAATGCATGCAGTTTGTTTCAAAATATATTTGATAGACGTTAACGATTCAGTAATCACCAGGTTTCCTGTACATCCCATAATAGTCATTCTAGTTCAGTTTTCACGGCAGACGTGTTATCACATAGAATTGGCAGATATTTCCAGCAAAGAAAGCCACCTCGTCTGCTGAAGCCATTCTTCTCTACTCTTAGTAAGAATAACCAAGCAGTTCCAGCCTAAAGGAGAATTTTAAAGCTGCTTCGGCAGAATGAGAGCAAATAAAATTGATCTTACTTTTGCAATGCGTAAGCCGCTCAAGTGTTTCGGCTTGTCAGTCATCCACGTTTAGAGGAGCGTACGCGAGCAAACGAATCCGATCATGTGTGCATAGCGTAAAATATGTGGACAAAACTGTACACCGGCCGGAAAGCAAAACTGCCGACGCATACCTAGAAGCAGCCGAAGATTGTTTATCCCAACGGTTAGCTAATATGAAATGTAGTATGTGGATTACTCTACTCACATTTTAGACAACGCTAACATCAAATCATTGGACGTCAGTTAACTGTATCATCCTCCTCTCGCTTAACTACGATCTATCGCGAAAAACGTGTGCCTATTTCCAGCAGTTCTCAGTCTCAAGCCCTCTTACGTGCGTTCAGTAGACAAAAATGGTTTGTTTCTTCTGTAGTACTCTGTGAACAAATGAAGGCCTTATTTAATAAACCAGTGCTCATAAAATGAGATCCACAGTACATGATGTAATCAACTATAATAAATTTGTGTGAATTTGTTCCAAAAAGATGTTTTTAAACCACAGGAATTAAGTGGTGCTCATTCTCCGCAAAAAGTTAGGTAAGTAATTTGTTTTAAATTGTTTCAGAGTAGCTGAAGCGTACGAATTTGGTTGTGATAATATATTGACGGAAGGTTAAAAATTAAACTTTACATTGGCAAGGAATGCTTAATAGGTACGTGTTAGATCCCCCTGTATTACACATGTTCATTGTAATTAGTTACCGTGTTATCAAGAACGAGTTTTCAGGTGGCTTGGTGAATGGGACACTACTGGCGGTATGAGTTCGTTCGGGAACTACTGTATTACTTTAGAGACGATGTAACTAAGAAAGAAATTCAGTAAGAATTCCAGTGTGGCAATTTCTTTGACGTATGCACCGTCTCCGAAAAATGTAGTTCAGTAAGTATATTGGTTGAGATATTTCAATGAATAAATAATGGTGATGTAAAAGCTAATCTCTAATCGTGTATTCGGAGGATCTTTAATTACCAACAATCCACGTATTCTGAGCGAAGCGCAGTAACGTACGTCGCTAAATTTTATTTTTTCCAGTTTCTATCACAGTTGCATTCAAAAATGTTTGTGGTGAATAATTTCGGACTACATTGTCTGTTCTCAAAGTGTAGCCTTCGTTGTAAACGATAACGTACATTTCCACTAGTGCATACACATGCAAAGCCAGAACTTGCTTTCTCACGTATGTATAGAAAATTAATACTTGTACAAGATCAAAATGACAGCTCCCTCCAACTGTCCGTAGTAGCAGAGCTGTCACTTTTGGTCTTAGTGAAGTTATTAGATACAATCATTACTCTTCTATACACAGACAACACAGGTATGGCTATTGCATGTGTGTACACGGGTGGAAATGTTTATTAACGTTTGCAACGAAGGCTATGGTTTGAGAGTGGAAGTGTAGTCCAAAACAAGTAACCAGAAATAAATATTTTTAGTGTGGCCGAGCGGTTCTAGGCGCTTCAGTCTGGAACTGCGCGACCGCTACGCTCGCAGGTTCGAGTCCTGCCTCGGGCATGGATGTGTGTGATGTTCTTAGGTTAGTTAGGTTTAAGTAGTTCTAAGTTCTAGGGGACTGATGACCTCAGATGTTAAGTCCCATAGCGCTCAGAGCCATTTGAACCAAGCCAAAATAAATATTTTTGAATGCAACTGCAACAAACTAGGAAAACAATAAAAATAAAAAAGTACTTAATTAATCTCACGGTAGCTTAACATTGTGCTTTCGGGGTACGTTACATTGTAGAAACATCTTTTGTGTACAACATTTGAATATATAAAAATGGTTAATAACAGTAAGGGAGTAAATGTATCCCACTGTTAATGAATATTCGACGCATTCAAATTTACCTGTTTAATCAATCTTCTCAAGAGTCACTATGCTACATGAAAGATTTGTTTCTGGGTCAGTACCGTAGCCCAAAATGTTTCTATTTGCAACTTAAAATGTGCTGTTACGCGAGCAGTAGAATTTTGCGTCCTTCTGCTACTAAGAATCACGCCAGAAAAGTAAATACTGAATGAGAAATAGTCACATATCGATAAAAGGACGACTCGCTCTCTTGGGCGTTAGACTCGCATCAGTGATGTAATACTTACAGTATTTGCTTTGTATCGTCAGCGATAAATTACGGATCAAAAAAAATTGCTTACACTTTCATTAAAAACTGTAATAGATACTGCACGTGGCGTTAATCATCTGATCTAGATGTCAATAGGACGTCAAATTCTAACGTGTCTTCCTTTCGGAACAATGACCATTCTTAGAAACTAGAAACAGTTTGTCCTTGATCATTCGCGTTGCAAAAAAGATAAGGTTCTGTTTCGGATGCTTGCGACAATTCTTCACAAAACTGGGATTTTTTTAGCAAGAATAAAATAGAAGCAAAATGCACGTTGTGCGTTAGATTACTCATGCTAGAGATTAACCGACATAAGTCTCTGTTGTCTCAACTTGTTTGTACCCTACCGTACAGGCTAGCAGATAGCCAAGTAATGAAGCAGCACATGTCGAAAACAGAAAATATGCCAGCAACATGAACCACAGATAAGAACAGACAGCTGTTCATCAAATGCCCTCAGATAAATAGTGCGCTATCAGATACTGAGATTTTATGATACGCGCTCCGATAGTGTGACGCAATTACATCAACGGTGCTATTTATCGGGCAGTCGCTGGGATTAATTTTGTCTCGGCCATGAGAGCGAGGGACTTTCTATAGCATACTAGGCATCATCGTGGGTAAAAACTACGTTGATTGCTGATCCCATAAGTCCAGCGGCACATAAAATTCAAAAGATACTGTTGCGAGGCTTGAGCGTAAAGAAGGCGTTGAAATAACTGTTCATAAAGAAAAAAAATCGTTTTTAAGCCTAACCTAGATAGCAGATAACAGCACACTCAGATGTACGAAGACAATTGGTGCGTGAGCACTTGTGAGACAAAAGCAAGCTGTATATCGTATAATTTTTGCAACACAACTAACGTACTTTGATACCAATCCTCTCTTACATTCTGTAATAGTCCCACAGGGATGTATAAAGAGTAAATAGTAAGCTAGAATATCTCTGCCTCTCTTTCATGCCAGTTGTATTGAAGATTCCTAAATCGTGAGTTGTGTTTCCTTAAAGTGGTGCCATATGCTGTAAAAATATGTAAAAAAGGATGGATATAAATTAAAAATTGGTCTTTAAAGAATCCCAATCAGATGACTTCTTGCCATGAAGGAAATAACCCCCCAACCACCGTGCGCGTGTTATTCAACATATATCGGGAAGCGACAATACTTCGGTAACTTCTCTCTCTCTCTCCTTCACTACCTATTATATGACGAGGCCAACGAATAGTACCTGAAGACGTTATTCAATATGTCAGTTCTTCGGAACAAGCACGACTGAAGAATCCTTTCATAAATAACTCCGGCGCAGATTTTACAAACTTTTCGAACAATCGAGGGCACTAGCAGGCCCCTGATCCCAGCAGAGGGGTCGAAATGTAGTGTTTTGAAGTGTAATGGGATGCGGCTCAATCGTCCAGAAGATTTGACCTTTAGTTTCTCACTGTCTACCAGTTGCGTGTTGTGTACAACCACTGCTATAGATCACTGAAAGATAACTTCATCTTCGTCATCCCTCTACTGATAGAAAATTATAGACCTATTGCACAGCAATCTTGTGGAGGATCTTTTGATCCAATGTCAAAAGGATGATTTGAAGATAACACTCAGCGATGCATGCCGTTTAGGTTTCTTGTTTGTGGCTTGTACCGTTGTTGGTGACAGAGATTCTAGTGTCACCTGCGTTGAGAAACAACTGAAATCTCTAAAATTAAAGGCAACTCCAGGACCCAATGGAATCCCCATCAAATTTCATATATAACATGCAAGTGAGTTAGGTTCCACTTCGTCCGTGTGAACAAGTAAGTGTGCTCAGTATTTGAAGAAAGCATAGGCGACACACGTCTCCAAGAAGGATGGCAGAAATGCTCCACAGTACCACTGTTCTGTGTCATTGACATCCATCTGTTTTAGAATCCTAGAAGGTCTACCGAGCTCAAACATAATGAGGTATCTCGAATCAAAACATGCCAACCAGCATATATTTTTAAAAAATTCATCGTGCGGAACTCAACTTGATTTTTTTTTTCTCACAGCACATCCTGAAAACAATGGATCAGTGCAGTCAGGTAACTGCAGTATTTCTTGATTTCCGAAAATCAATTGACCCGCTACCTCACCGATTATATGGATTATCGAACAGAATTGTGACTGGACTGTTTCTTGGTAGGTAGGACGCAACATGGTATCTTGGACTGAGAGTCATCGACAGAAGCTAAAGTAACTTCAGGCCTATCCCAGGGGAGTGTGTTGCGACCCTTGATCATCATGTTCCATATCAATGATCTGGTTGGTAATATTAATAGTACTCAGTCTTCTTGAAGATCTGTAGTTATCTATAATGAAATACTTCTTGGGAAAAAAACTGCAGAGATACCCAAGTAAATCCTGATAAGATTTCAAGGTGGTGTAACGATTGCGAACTTGCTTCAAATGTTCATATATGTAGAATGTACAACTAGCAAAACGCGGAAAACTAGTAACTCATTGTATCACTGAGTCACCTTTGAAACCAGTCGACTCTTACAAATAACTGGGTGTCACAATTCGTAGAAATATGAATGGAATAATAAGACAGGTTCAGTCGTACGTCGGATATTCGGAAAATGCAATCGGTATACAAAGAAAATTGCTTACATATTACTTGCGCGTCCTATATTAAAATATTGTTAAGTATGTGGACCACATACCAAATTGGAGTAATGGGGGACACTAAACATAGGACATTAAACATTAGGCTTCGGGGTAACTATTGTATCTTCAATAGTATGCCACCACAGGTTCTTCGGTATTTTTGTGATACTCTCGCGTTACAGAAACAAACTTATAACTATTCTTACCGCCCTTCTTATTATAAACGGTGGTCAGAAACAGCCTGAAAAGTTATAAAGGGTGTTGCAGGGTAGGTTGTGCTAAGAAATAATTAGGAAAATTCGGTACGTTGCGCCGTTTCCTACAAAATTACCTTGAAGTTTCCGCGCGCCAATGGCATGGTTGGTTAATTTAAAGGCCCGCCAGAAACGGTGTCGCCAAACGTGTCCTTTGTTCGGTTTCCTAAAACCGAACAAGAGAGCGATACAAAAACTGGACATGAGATGGTAGTAAGGATCGGACCATATGCACGGTCTGATCAGTTTCGTGTGATGTTACTTGTGGTATGAGAACTGACACTAATTGTATCTGATGGACCAGTTGCGTTTTCGCGCTTAAGATGCCATGCAATGCATTGATTCGCCTCGATGTGCTATGAATCCACAACCAGCAGTGCTGATGCACATTTATGTTCGACCTCCAGCGGAAATCTAAAATTAGCTAGCAGGGAGGAAATTGACGGGGACTGCGGAAAGGTTGTGGCGCGGCGTGGGAGTGAGAGTCGGCCGAGGGGCGTGCCGGTGTAGTCGGCGCATTTGCAGTTAACACTGTGTCCGGATGGAGCAGTGATTAACGGAACTGCCTCGTAAGCATAGATACTGGGTTCGACGCCCGATTCAACACACATTTTCACTCATCGCTGCCGCTTATTTCGCATGAAGTCCGGATGCAGCTGATACCATAATTTTTTCCCTTTCTTCTTATCTCCCCCCCCCCCCCCCCTCTTGCATCTTCTCATTCAGTTTACAGGATATGTATCACAGCTGTGGATTTCGCATGGTGTCTGTGTTTTTGGACTCGTTCGAGAGAACAGACACTGCCCATTCATATAAGTACAGGTTTGTCTGACTGACGCGAGAACGTCACAAAAATTTTGAAAACCCTGTATTGCCATACTCTTGAAAATACACTAGTTATCCCGAAACCTGTTTACGAAGTTTCAAGAGCTAGTATTAAGTGCAAAAACTACAGATAGTTTAATCCCTCTCGTATCGCTCCCGTTGTGACCGTGAGGATAGGATTAGACTAATTACAACATGCACAGAGGCATTTAAGCATTCGCTCTTCCCGTGCTCTACATACAACTGGAACAGGAAGAAATCAAAACCTGTTATCATACTAACAAGGAGAGGTCTCCAGCGATGCGATAGACTTTCTGAAACCATCTATACGGTAATGTAAGTTAAGATCCCAGGCACCACACTGCAGCCATTCATCCCGGTGGGCCCTTGTTTGCGAGTAATTGACGAGAAAAGAATTAGGAATTTTGTGTGATACTCAGCAGCGTTATAAAAACTTCCGTTATATAGCCTGGTTGCGTGGTATAATGGGTAGGATAAGTCTCGCATGTTGTGGGTTGTAGGTTCGAAGCTTGTCAGGTGCATTAATTTTTTTTATTTTGAATTCCTTATCGACATGACTTTGATGATCATTTTTATTCAGTTAATTGATTTTAAATTCTATTCCCTTAGCAGATAATTTTAATCATATCAATTACTTCATTTTCGTATCATTCTTCCTCCACTTGAAATCTTTATTCATGTTTTTAATTAATTTTATTTATTTATTTAGATTTATTTTTTTATCGTCCTGTTTTCTCGTCCACGTTATTCCGTTCATAATATATATTTCTCATTTTGCCTGAATTTCGTCTTTCGTGTAAATTTTAAACTGCGTTATTTTTCCCATAGTGCAATAGGTATATGTGATGTTTTAAAGTTTGTTTGACGAACATTGTGCAAAAAAATTGTGCACATCTGGTAACAAAAACATTTTTCACACTGTTGGAAAAATATAAATAGATTATTTCCGCCTTTGTTTTTTCACTGCTAGATCGGATTTGTGAAATAATTAGCTAAGTATAATTATATTTATATTTACAAAAATGCCGATTGGAAATAGAATGATACAAAGAAAAAATGAAGCAAATCAATAATTTCATACGGTGGTTAAAAGGAATGGTATTAAAAAATTACGTTTAAATTAACTAATTGAATAAAAATAATTCCGATAAATATTTAAAAATAAAAAAAAACTTACTGCACCTGATGAGATTGACTCTACAACCTCCTGCATGTAAAGCTGTTATCCTATGCATTACACCACGCAACCAGACACTATAACGCAACTTTTTAAGCTTATTGAGGCGGGTTCGATTCCCGGCGGGGTCAGGGATTTTCTCTGCCTCGTGATGACTGGGTGTTTTGTACTGTCCTTAGGTTAGTTAGATTTAAGTAGTTCTAAGTTCTAGGGGACTGATGACCATAGATGTTAAGTCCCATAGTGCTCAGAGCCAGAGCTTATTGAGTATCACACAAAATTTCGAATTTTTTTCGTCAGTTACTCGCAAAAGAGGACCCATCAGGGTGAATGGCTGCAGCATTTGATACCTAGGATCTTAACCTAATCACCATATAGATAGTCTCAAAAAGTCGATCTCAGTGCTAGGTACCTCTTGTTGTAAGTACTGTCTGCCATGCACTTCAGTGGTTTACGGAGTATGTATATATGTAGGTAAGTTAAAATCGCCATAGAGACTGACGAGTAAAAACCAACGCTACATCAGGGCGGAGCTGTTATACTGTGCTGGTTACTCGAGATTTCTTCAGTTTCTTAGACTTCGTGTATAGTGCAAAGATAGGTGATGGTCACTGCCTCACACACGTCGCGTGACTGCTCTTCACATTAGGTGGACGCGATGCGGACAATGTGGTGGTGTGGCGTGCAGTGTGCTCTTTGTCCGCCCGAGGCCGTGCCGCCGCTGGTCCGTGACACGCTGTCGCTGTGACAGCGGCTGGACGCCCTGATTCACAGGCCGCGGGCGGACCCTGACCAGAACAAAGGAGAGCGCCTGGGATCTGCTGAGGCTGGCGCAAGCGTTTCAGCAGTACCCCCATACGATAACCGTTTGGCTAGTGTCACCCACCAAACTGTTTTACTTTGTGAGAACGAAGTCTTCCGCGACGGCACAGTTGTATAAAACATTCTCGGACTTCTTGCCGTGTCAGTTCAGGATAAAACCTCGAGCTTTCAACGATTACCTCCATCCTCTTCGTCAGGAGCAACTAACTGCAAAATAGCTGTGATGGCCTGTGTGGCCCATAGGCGGCTTCTGATTGGTCGATAATTACGTAATGCCGTCGCAGATTGTGTCAACGTCTGCGCTGGTGGCGCCATCGCTCCGGCCGCTGCGTAAACATTGCTCTCCTCTGCATTGAGGGCTCGCTTCCGTGCACCGCTAAGGTTAGATCCTCTCACACATTCTTGTTTATACAGCCTCTTTAATTACAGAATCCCAGTACGTAGAAGCCTGGGACAATATTTTATGTTTATGAGGCTGTGCTCAACAAATGCAGATTTCTCCAGTCCTAGAATTTTAATATGCCATTGCTGTTCTACACAGCGCTCGGAAACGGTGCGGATGGACTGACCTATGTAATTGCTTTCGCACTCAAAAGGAATGTTGTTAATCTCGGAGATCATGAGGCCGAGACTGCCCTTAACTGGGCGTAGCATCTCCTTTATCTTTTTAGGAGCTCGAAAAATATATCTTACACTTCGTCTCCCTACCACTCAGCTTGTTTTGCTGGATGTAGCGCCATAGAAAGGAAGGAAGCAACCGGTGGCCCGTCACGTGAATTTTTAACATTTTCAGCATTTTGTAAATTTCTTTTCTAGGAGAACAAACTTCATTGTGCGCCAGTGTATTTAAAACTTCTCTCTTCAAGACTACAAGCGAGCAGAGAAGAAACAGAGATACTCATAGCAATATTTATGCTACGGCGGAACGGTTCCGCCACCAGCGCAGACGTCAACACCGTCTGCGACGGCGTTACGTAATTATCGATCAATCTGAAGGCGTCTATGGGCCATATAAGACCACCATAACAGCAGTTTTGACAGTCGTTATTTTGCTCCTGCCGGACAATGGAGGTAATTGTCTAAACCTCGAGGTTTTGTCCTGAATTGACGCGGGAGGAATGTTTTACTATCTGTCTTCCTCTTCCAGGCTTTTCTCCATTCAGTACAATTTTGCAGTGAAACCATTCATTGAGAGGGGTCGTTCGGGCTTGATGTCACGGGATCTCCTTTACGTTGTTCTTCGAAGCTCTAGAAACAGATCTGTTCGAGTTTTCTGTAGCTACAACCCCTAAACGGTCGGGAATTTCTGTGGAAACGTTCCTATACTCCTGAAACAGCTTCCCAAAGCTTACATCCTCAACGTCACATATAGCTAGTTGTCATTATTAGCACATATGAGATCTCTGTAGCAATCTGACTGCATTGAAATAACTACACACATCAAAAAAAGTTTTGCATCACCCCTGTTCCCAGAACTCCTGAAGATAGACGCTGACTGTGGATATTTTATCACATACACAGTCACTCTGACTGTTGAGAGATGTCACAAAACCCGCCCAAAGATGTAAACAACCATGTATCAGCAGCGCCTATTAGACGGAGAGGTTTCGACAGCCGATCAGTTTCTGTCATTCTGCCAGGAATGACGTACACGGCTCTTGTCTGTAGTTCAACCTTGCCTAGACAGTCAATACCGCGGTTCTATCGCGCCCGCATTGTTACTTTGTGCCAGGAAGGGCTCTCAACGAGGTAAGTGTTCAGCCGCCTCGGACTGAACCAAAGTGATGTTGTTCGGACATGGAGGAGATACAGAGAGACAGGAACTGTAGATGGCATGCCTCGCTCAGGCCGCCCGAGGGCTACTACTGCAGTGGATGACCGCTACCTATGGATTATGGCTCGAAGAAACCCTGACAGCAACGCCACCATATTGAATAATGCTTTTTGCGCAGCCACAGGACGTCGTGTTACGACTCGAACTGTGCGCAATAGGCTGCATGATTCGCAACTTCACTCCCGACGTCCATGGCGAGGTCCATCTTTGCAACTTCGACACCATGCAGCGCGGCACAGATGGGCCCAACAACATGTCGAGTGGGCCGCTCAGGATCAGCATCACGTTCTCTTCGCCGATGAGTGTCGCATATGCCTTCAAGCAGAGAATCGTCGGAGATGTGTTTGGAGGCAACGCGGTAGGGCTGAACGCCTTAGACACTCTGTCCAGCGAGTGCAGTAAGGTGGAGATTCCCTACTGTTTCAGGGTGGCATTATGTGGGGGCCGACGTACGCCGCTGGTGGTCACGGAAGGTGCCGTAACGGCTGTACTATACGTGAATGCCATCCTGGCGAGGCATTCGTCTTCATGGACGACAATTCGCGCCCCCATCGTGCACATCTTGTGAATGACTTCCTTCAGGATAACGACATCGCTCGACTAGTGACCAGCGTGTTCTCCAGACATGAAACCTATCGAACACGCCTGGAATTGATTGAAAAGGGCCGTTTATGGACGACGTGACCCACCAACCACTCTGAGGAATCTACACCGAATCTGGGATAATCTCGACAAACAGTGCCTTGATGAACTTGTGGATAGTATGCCACGTGGAATACAGAGGTGCATCAATGCAAGATGACATGCTACTGGGCATTAGATGTATCGGTGTGTAAAGCAATCTGGACCAACACCTCTGAAAGTCTCGCTGTATGGTGGTACAACATGCAATGTGTGGTTTTCATTAGCAATAAAAAGGGCGGAAATCTTTATGTTGATCTCTCTTCCAATTTTCTGTACAGGTTCCGGAACTCTCGGAACCGAGTTGATGCAAAACTTTCTTTGATGTGTGTAGTTCTGGAACCACACAATTAACAATCCCCTCTTAACTTCCAAATGGTTCCCTTCAGTTACATAGAAATCTCGGAGAACGAAAATCAACATATACATACGAAATGAAAGATATTTACTAGAAGGCTCGGAATGAAAAAATTCCGTCTTCTAGCATACGCTGTAATGATGCAAAAAATGTTACAGCAAGCTCTAATTCCAAAAAGAAAGTGTGACATGAAACTGATGACCGGGCATTATTCACATAAAGGGAATGCGTACTAGGATTGGCTTCCACCCGATGTCGTGTGTGGAACAAAATCGGCACGTTTCAGTTCATAAAATAGAGAACCCTAGAAATTCGCAACAAAACGGGTAATCCGTTAGAAAATAGCTTTCTATAAAACACGAAACCTGCAAGAAATATTAAAAACAGAAAACGGAACGCTCAAATGTGAAAGACGCTTAACATAGGAGAGCTGTAGGAGCCCATCGCCTTGCTCATCTGGCCGCACTAACAGGAAAACAGTTAACAGCTGAGGGAAGAGATCAGGGGCAGCGCGCTGCACGCGTGACGCAAACATAGTTGCTGCATGCAGCTTTGGTAGCCGGAAGGTTGGTCCCGCGAGCGGGAAAATCAAGTATGAGTTTCGACACTAATCGCTACGGAGGAAGATAACCTGCTCATCCGTGTATGAAACACAGAAGTTCTGTAACCACCACATTGTCCTATTTAGAAGAAAAGGTCAGACCAGTAAACAGAATTATAGCTAAAAGAGGAGATGCTACAAACAGACAAAACATTGAAAAAACGGAAGCGGTAATTGAAGTATGTCATTAGCTAAAATACTTCAATGGTACAAACCTGTACGTTCATTGCGTAACGTAACCGAGCAACTGCTGGACGATTCCACGTTTTGGGAACGCGCTCCAGGTTCAGATTTAGACCATAGTCACACTGAGTAGCTTTCACTTCCGACATGGGCACTGAAATAGTTTCTCTCCCTTGTACGTCGTAAAGCTGTTACTCTCACATTTGGTATGAATGTAGACGTGTACAAACTCTTTTTAATTTATTTACTTTTTAGCTTTTCGTTTTCTATCCATACAGCCAACTGTAATTTATACAAAGCAGTAACAACTTTTAGTTTTGACTATTGTGTACGACATTTAAATCAATTTATGGCGAAAGATTTGTAAGTTTTGTAAAATCTGCGTGAAGACACTATGCTTATCTATACTGAGGTGACAAGTGGGCAAGTGACGAGTTAGCGATATGCAAATATACAAACTGCGGTAGTATCGCGTGCACAAGGAATAAAAGTGAAGTATATTGTCGGAGCTGTTATTTCTACTCAGGTAATTCGTATGAAAAGGTTTCCAACGTGATTACGACCACACGACGGGAATTAAGACTTTGAAAGCAGAATCGTAGTTAGAGCGAGATGGATGGGACATTACATTTCGGAAATCGTTAGGGAATTCAGTATTTGAAATCCAGTGTCAAGAGTGTGCCGAGAATACCAAAGTTTAGGCATCACCTCCCACAACAGATAATGAAGTGGCCTTCACTTTACGACCGAGAGCAGACAAGCAACATTACGTGAAATAACCGCAGAAAGCAGTGCGAGACGTACGACGAACGCATTAGTTA
The DNA here is from genome assembly GCF_023864275.1 of Schistocerca cancellata. Classification (NCBI taxonomy): domain Eukaryota; kingdom Metazoa; phylum Arthropoda; class Insecta; order Orthoptera; family Acrididae; genus Schistocerca; species Schistocerca cancellata. The sequence continues at coordinate 611,098,975 of NC_064630.1, read as the reverse complement.
GGACAGTGCGGCGAAATTTGGCGTTAATGGGCTGTGGCAGCAAACGTCTGACGCGAGTGCTGTCTCCCCCCCCCCCCCCCGTCTCCCGTCACGATATCAGTTGGTAAGAGCTGATGACGGTAGGGTTCGAGGGTTCGAAAGGCCCTTTGAAGTTGTCAACCAGGCACTGTGCAAGCTGGCGGTGGCCCCATGATTTGTGTCGTGTGGTGTGAACCGAATATTGACTGGAAATAATGGTTATGTTCGGTTACCTGGAGACCATTTGTAGCCACTCAGGGACTTGATATTCCCAAACGAAAATGGAATTCTCATGGTTGACAGTGCGCTATTTCAATGGGGGCACAGTTCGCGATTGGTTTGAAGAATATTCTGCATAATTTGACCGAATAGCTTGGCCACCCAGATGCCCGACATGAATCCCATCGAACATTTAAGGGACATGATCTACGGAACAGTTCTAACCCAAAACCCAGCACCGGCAACACTTCCGCGATCATGGACGGCTGTAGAGGCAGCATGGCTCGGTATTTCTGCAGGGGACTTCAAACAACTTGCAGATCACATGGCACGTCGAGATGCTGCACTACGCCGGGCAAAAGGAGGTCTGACACGATATCACGATGTAGCCCAAGGCTTAAGTCATCTCATTGTATGCACAAAATTTAAATTAAATTCCGAAACAAAAGTTATATAATTTTGAACTAAAGTCTTGTACAATTACACTTCTCTTAGTGTCCAATTTGTTTTCGGACGTTATAGATAATTAGGGTCCGTCCTCCAAGCAATGCAGTTCTTCGTTTCGCCTCTGCTCCCTCGGATTGCCCTCCCCCCACTCTCCCCCCATACGGTCTCGTGCTGTCGCTATCCTGTGACCCCCCGCTCCCAAGTTGTAAAAGTATCAAGAGTTGCCGTATTCGCAGGATGTAGATTTCACTGTCGCTGGTTATATGGATGGTCCTAATTCCTTCAGAACTGTGTAAATGAGTTGATGCACCGTAAATTCTGTTGTTCCCAAGAGTTGTAACACAGGTAAGAAGTAAAACTGCTTCTCTGAGGTCAGCATTGGATTGGTCTTGTCCTGTTTTCAGTACCGCGGCCAGTCTTCGTCATTTGACACTCGTTGACAAGTTGTTATAGAAAATAGTTTTATGGGTCGATCGCGAGGTCTTGACTCAGACGAATCATTTCAAAATCAGTTTTCTGAAATAGAAGTTCGTCGCGCGAAATGCTCAGTGCTTTAATTAAGTTGCTGGTCAGATAATTTAGCTACAGGCTTGGCATATAATAATCTGTGAAATTTGATATTGGAGGAAAAGGCTATGGTGAGAATAAATCTGAGCTATCGTGTAAGACAGTTAAATTCAATTTGCCAGTCGGTACCGTATCCCACTTCAGGAAAAGACAGCGATATCTAAGACACAGCGAACAACGTCTAACGGCAGGGAGATTATAACCTCTTAATGGATATATTGTGCACGTGCTAGGACGTCTCATAGCGTATTTTACCATTTCATGTCAAAAGATACCTCGGATAGCGTAAGAAAACCAAAAAGTTCCTACTTGACCGCCATGTGGGCACTAGAAATCTCTCTGTGCCAATTCCCATCACATTTAGTTTCCCTTTCGCTACTAACTGTATAAAAAAAAACCGTTCATGCCGCCCACTGCCTAAAAGGTTTAATTACGTTCCAACTGCGCTATTTATGCGTGAGGCAGAGGCCATATTTAAGATCCTTCCCGCTTAATTACTTCATTGTTGTTGATGTTGTGGTCTTCAGTTCAGAGACTGGTTTCATGCAGCTCTCCATGCTAATCTATCCTGTGCAAAATTCTTCATCTCCGAGTACCTACTGCAACCTACCTCCTTCTGTATCTGCTTAGTGTATTCATCTCTTGGTCTCCCTCTACGATTTTTACCCTCCACGCTGCCCTCCGATACTAAATTTGATCCCTTGATGCCTCAGAACATGAACTACCAACCGATCCCTTCTTTTAGTCAAGTTGTGCCACAAATTTCTCTTCTCCCTAATTCTAGTCAATACCTCATCATTAGTTATGTGATGTACCCATCTAATCTTCAGCATTGTTCTGTAGCACCACATTTCGAAAGGCTCTGTTCTCTTCTTGTCTAAACTATTTATCGTCCACGTTTCACTTCGATACATGGCTACACTACACGTGATACAAATACTTTCAGAAACGACTTCCTGACACTTAAATCTATACTCGATGTTAACAAATTTCTCTTCTTCAGAAACGCTTTCCTTGCCATTGGCAGTCTATATTTTGTATCCTCTCCACTTCGACCATCATCAGTTATTTTGCTCCCCAAATAACAAAACTCATTTACTACTTTAAGCGTCTCATTTCCTAATCTAATTCCCTCAACATCACCCGATTTAATTCGACTACATTCCATTACCCTCGTTTTGCTTTTGCCCTTTGCTGTCTCAGACAGAATCACAATGTCATCGGCAAACCTCAAACTTTTTAGTCCTTCTCAATGGATTGTAATACCTGCTCCGAATTTCTTTTGTTTCGTTAACTGCTTGCTCCATATATAGATTAACATCGGAAACAGGCTACACCCCTGTCTCACTCCCTTCCCAACCACTGCTTCCCTTTCATACCCCTCGACCATTATAACTGCCATCTGGTTTTCGTACAAATTGTGAATAGCCTTTCGCTCCCTGTATTTTAGCCCTGCCACCTTCAGAATTTGAAAGAGAGTATTCCAGTGACCATTGTCAAAAATCTTTCTCTAAGTCTACAAATGCTAGAAACGTAGGTTTGCTTTTCCTTAATCTATTTTCTAAGATAAGTCGTAGGGTCAGTATTGCCTCATGCGTTCCAACATTTCTACGTAATCCAAACTGATCTTCCACGAGGTCGGCTTCTACCAGTTTTTTCATTCGTCTGTAAAGAATTCGTGTTAGTATTTTGCAGCCGTGACTAATTAAAGTGTTAGTTCCGTAATTTTCACATCTGTCAACACCTGCTTTCTTTGGGATTGGAATTATTATATTCTTCTTGAAGTCTGAGGGTATTTCGCCTGTCTCACACATCTTGCTCATCAGATGGTAGAGAGTTGTCAGGACTGGCTCTCCCAAGGCCATCAGTAGTTCTAATGGAATGTTGTCTATTCCCGGGGCCTTGTTTCGACTCAGGTCTTTCAGTGCTCTGTCAAACTCTTCACGCAGTATCATATTCCCATTTCATCTTCATCTACATTCTCTTCATTTATATAATATTGTCCTCAAATAGATCGCCCTTGTATAGACCCTCTATATACTCCTCCCACCTTTCCTTTCTGCTTTCCCTTCTTTGCTTAGAACTGGGTTTCCATCTGAGCTCTTGATATTCATACAAGTGGTTCTCTTTCCTCCAAAGGTCTCTTTAATTTTCCTGTAGGCAGTAACTACCTTATCCCTAGCGATACATGCCTCTGCATCCTTACATTTGTCCTCTAGCCATCCTTGTTTAGCCATTTTGCACTTCCTGTCGATCTCATTTTTGAGACGCTTGGATTCCTTTTTGGCTGCTTCATTTACTGCATTTTTATATTTTCTCCTTTCATCAATTAAATTCAATATTTCTTCTGTTACCCAAGGATTTCTACTAGCCCTCGTCTTTTTACTTACTTGATCCTCTGCTGCCTTCACTATTTCATCTCTCAAAGCTACTCATTCTTCTTCTACTGTATTTCTTTCCCCCATTCTTGTCAATCGTTCCCTAATGCTCTCCCTGAAACACTCTACAACCTCTGGTTCTGTCAGTTTATCTAAGTCTCTCCTTAAATTCCCATATTTTACTTAGTAAGTACAGGAATCCATTCCTACAGGATCTAAAATGATTTGCTGTAATGTATAGCATCCTGTCTGGTTATAATTTGGACTGAACGGAGCACTTTGCTATAGACTGGAAGACTACAGTGACTGGGACGTACGCATGAAGGGAAACGTAGTAACGTTGAACATTGAAACGATTGGTGGGGCGTCAACGAAATATATGCGAAAGCGGCTTGGTGTAACACGACACAGGCAGTTTATTTATAAACTAAACTGGTTGCCTCGCATAATGATCAAACATGGTAGAACTTCGCTTTTGCGTTACACTGGGTGCAGTATTTTCCGCTGTTTTAGATAGAATTTTCACTGTAATTCTAAATTATCGGTAAAACTATTACATCTCAGTCAGTGGGAGGAATGACCCAATAAACAGACACTGAAAGTTCGATCTGAGAATGCGAAGATACAAGAAATATCCCAATTAATGATATTTGAATACTCTTTGATTTGCAATCTCGTAACGTCCGCATCACAGACGCACTTCCAGCGCTTCTGAATGAATTTAATATAATATCCTAGCATTAGCATCCACACAGTTCGACGTATAGTGTGTGTGGGAATTGTGAAGTAAATTGTTTGTTGCAGCTACTGTCGGAGTGAGCAGTTCTATTTCCGTAGAATTGACAAGCAATAAAGAGGACAGTTAATTTCGACTAAAACGCTTGTGCGGCTTCATCTAATGGCGTGTACGGGTGCGAAACCTCTCAAACAGAAATTAATTACCTAGCAGGGTCGCGCTGTTAAAGGTTATCGCTGGAGTTTCGGAGAAGTCTATAGTTGGAAGGGATCTGAGAGTTTGGAAATGAAGTCTTTCGTGTAAATAGCATTCGTGATTGCATAACCATGATTTATTCTGTGGTTAATAGGTACTGAAGACATGTTGTAGGAGGTAATTGCTATGTTGTATCAAAGTTGCGTAAGTGTCACAATATCGATATGCTGTTCTTCAATAGCCGGGGAACTGTCGTCATGTTTGCAGTTAAAGTGACTTATTGGTTGGGTTTACTCATAAGTATCCCTGGGATTCCAAAAGACCACCGCGAGAAAACTAATACATACAGGAAATACCTACATCGTTATATAAAACATATCTCGAAGTTGTTAACTCGCATTACAGATGCTCAGTATGGGCGCAGTTCGTGAAGTTGCAAACGTCAGTCTGTGCTTGTAAGCCACAGAAGTCGCTGACAATTTCCCGGGAGGAGTGAAAGCAGCCTGCTTTGGAAATCAGTTCATTGGGTTTTTTACATTTAGGCGGGACCTAATTTGATGAGCCAATATGGAGCGGATGATCTGTGTAAATGTTCTGACATACCTCTTTCCCAGTGCAACTATTCTGTGGCGCGTATTACGAATCGAAACTTAGAGGTAATCTATCCAGATATATCATTGTTCTTTATTCTTCTAGTCTTCACGCAGTTTTCTTCGGAATACTTGAGGTACGTATAAATATCTAGCAAAATTTTACGGTTAATCTTTTTTTTTAGAAAGTAGAGAAGGAGCGAATATTTTTGGCATAGTACTGAGCGGATACTCAGCGTGTACGTGTAGATATCAGACGGATGCACTACTGTTAAAGAGAATGGGCGGCATTGACTAGTTACACCATGATTGTGGTGACTGCCTTGCCGCGTCTTTCCGTCTTAGGAAGGCTATGCCTGTAGCTCCAGAGAAGTACGTACAATGTACAGAAAGGAAGAGCTAAAGAGGAAGAGTGTTTCGGGTTGGTAAGTAAGTAGAGGTTCAAAAATAGTTCAAATGGCTTTGAGCACTATAGGAGTTAACATCTGAGGTCATTAGTCCCCTAGAACTTAGAACTACTTAAACCTAACTAACCTAAGGACATCACACACATCCATGCCTGAGGCAGGATTCGAACCTGCGACCGTAGCGGCCACGTGGTTCCAGACTGTAGCGCCTAGAACCGCTCGGCCACCCCGGCCGGCAGTAAGTAGAGGCACCTCGTTTTTTATTCCATTGATGTAGGAGAAGTGTACTTACCACCTAATTTGATGACAGGCTCTCGCACATAAATCTGGTGCCAAAAAATAAACGCGCTGTATCTTCTTCTGTTGGTGAGCTAAAATATTCCCGTCTGGCGATCCTGTTTTAGATCTTCCGTAGTTTCGCCAAATCATTCGTGGTGGATACCAGGATGATGCTTTAAACAGCTCGTTACTCCGTTGGGCGATAAAGAAATAAAAAAATTAGATTACACTCCAACATTGAGTAGATTGATGTTGCGTTTACTTTTTGAAAGAACGTCCTTTCACAGCACGAAACGAAGAAACAAGCGTGGTAGAAATGACCTGATAATTTATTAAATGCAAATTTCCGACTTCATATAGGGTTAGCTCTTCGTATGAATCAAACTTTAAATCCGTTATTGGACATGGTGGTTAATTGTGTTGGTAGCGATGCGGATATGAATTCCAATCCGGTACACTGTTAGACGCTCTTATGACTCAAAATCATGTTTCTAGCTTGTTGCCAGTTACATGTCCTATCCATCTGTTCGTCAGGGACCTGTAGCTCTATATAACTAACTACACTCTGGTAGACAATTTGAAATCACTTCACATGTTCGACTATTGACTTTGCCCCTTAATTTTTTTTCTCAGTTTATTGGCTTTCGCGCCGTGCCCATTCACCTATTTCCATAATGTCAATCATGACAATACGCAAGTAAGGAAAACCCCCAGTCTGCGAGCGGAGAGAATCTCCGACCCCGTTGGGAGTCGAACCCGGGCTTCTTCGCTTAGTAATCAATCGCGCCACCGCGCAGCTACCGAGGCGGACAACGGTGCCATCTTCAACTTCGAATGTGTTGTCCCAGAGCATTTACGAGTGGAACGCTTCGCCTGACGCGATGGCAACACTTCCAACACTGGTGATTGACTGAACAGGGTGTAGCGCACATCTTGTGTATAGTGTTCGCTTCTGTTGGCCAGAAATGTAACACCACGACATGTCCCGCATCCTTGAATGAATAAAGCTGCTGCCACTATTACTACTGCTGTTATTAAAACACAAACATTGTTGCCAGCGAAAGCTGCATTTGGCCTTTGTGGGGAGCCAATAGTTGAAGGTACTTTACGAGCAAACTCAGTACGGCGACAACAACGCTCTAACGGCCATGTTTCAGGACGGTACTTTAAAAACACTCCTCGTACAACGAGAGTGGGTTATCTGTTTTGCTTTCTGTATGATGGCGGACGGTACTAGTAAACAGACGGACGCTTGGCAATCCGTGCAGCTACGGCGGTTGTTGTCGTCTCCGCTCACGTCGGGCGGCGTCCTTGGCGACTCGACTGTGGGGGTCGGCACATTTGGCGGGCGCCAGCCGGCAGGTAGGGCACGGAGGACCTTTTGTGTGGCCGCAGGCCCCACCGCGATAAGGAGCGCCGCCGGGCGGAGGCGGCCCTGCAGGGGGAGCCAACTGGCGAGGCGGTGGCGCCTCCAGCGCGTCGCCTGCTACGTGCAGAGCTGCACGCCATTACAAGGCTTCGAAGAGTGCAAAGTATTAACACTTCCATAGTAATGGAAGATCTTTACTGCCTGGCAAAGTGAACTGAAACTCAGGCTAGGGTGGCAGCACCCTTAGATCTGTTACTGTTGACGCAGTAAAAACCTCTGGCCTGTTTCTGGTCCTTAATTAGTATTTTTTTGTGTAAAAAAAAATCAAATGTCTTTTTTCAAATGTCGCGCCGCTCACACGTTATTGGCACTTTCCAAAACCAAATCCTACACACTACGGTAACAGAAGTCACGGGATATCTCCTAATATGTCGGACCTCCTTTTGCTCGCCATTGTGCAGCAGCTCGATGTGGCTTGGACTCCACAAGTCGTTTGAAGTCTCCTGCTGAAATTCTGAACTATACTGACTCTACAGCCGTAGGTAATTGCGGAAGTGTTGCCGGCGCAGGATGTTGTACACGCACTGACCTCGCGGTTACATCCCATAAATGTCCCATGGAAGTCATATCCGGGCAATATGAGCGGCCAAATCATTCACTCGAACTGTTCAGAATAATTGTGGTCCGGTGACAAGACGACATTGTTCGGGAACTTGAAGTTTACGAACGGCGGCAAATGTGTCCAAATAGTCGAACATAACCATGCCCAGGCAGTGATAGGTTGAGTTGGACCAAAAGACCCAGTCCATTCCATGTAAACACAGCTCCTGCCATTATGGAGCACACCCCTAGCTTGCGCGTTGCCTTGTTGACAATTTGGCTCTGTGCCCTACCATCAGTTCTTACCAACAGAAATCGTGACTCATCTGACCAGGCCACGGTTTTCCAGTCGCCTAGGGTCCAACGGATATGGCCACGACCCGGGAAAGTCGCTGCAGGAGATGTGGTTCTGTTAACCGGGTCCGTCGTCTGCTGCCATGTCTCATTAACACCAAATTTTGCTGCACCGTCCTAACGGATACGTTCCTCGTACGTCCCATATTTATTTCTGCGGTTATATCACGCCATGGTACTTGTCTGTTAACACTGACACCTCTACCCAAATGCAGCTGCTCTCGGTCGTTCAGTGAAAGCCGTCGGCCACTGTCTTGTCCGTGATGATAGGCACTGTCAGAAATGTGGTATTTTCGGCACATTCTTGACACTGTGGATCTCGGAATGTTGAATTCACTAATGATTTCCGAAATGAAGTGTCCCATGGTCTAGCGCGAACTACCATTTCGCGTTCAAAGTTTGTTAATTCCCGTCGTGGGACCATAGTCACGTCGGAAACCTTTTCACAAGAATCGTCTGAGTAAAAATGACAGCTCCGCCAATGCATTGTCCTTTTATACCTTGTGTATGCGATACTACCGTCAACTGTGTATTTGCATATATCTATCGCATGACTTTTGTCACCTCAGCGTTTAAAAAAATATTTCCTTGCTAGCCTTGAACTTTATTAATGAAAGATAAAAGCTGCCGAATTCTTCTAATGTTAGTATTCATTCAATTGTTGTTAATATGACACATGTCCTCATCTACTAAAGGGTATATCTATTCACACTTTCTGCTCTTCTGCTTCTTATTCGGGGCAGATAAGTGAACCTTCTCCACTCAGCATCGTATCCTCCGTCCTTTAACTTTCGCACCATCAGCTGTGACAGTTTGCTTGCAGATTCCGTCACTTTTCCCATATGCTATGCCATTCCTGTCTTCCAATAGTCAGAAAAATTCAAAAGCTGTAATAACAAATACTCACGGCTGCCCGCGAAGGCACAATCACTTCCAGTGCTTGCACTGCGAGGTAACAACACGTACTATTCTGAATCGAAACGTGGTTTTACCTAGTCACTTGACCAAGCTGGTCCACGATTCGCTGTCCCGAGTAATAGAAACCTCCGACTACGGAGAAGGCACGTTTGAGGTTCCCAGAAATGTAGGAACAGTAGAGGCAGTACTGACCCTCCGATTTATCTTAAATTAAAGGGAGGCGTTTGTAGACATGTTTTCACAATGTTGACCCGAATACATCTTTTGAAAATCCCACAGTAGCTGGGATTATATGCAGGAAGCGAAAGATTATTCGCAGCTTCTGCAGAAAATTAAGTCTTACAAAAGTACGTTCTGTTGTTTTGTTGCATAACAAGGAGCTACACCAACAATTATCGATAGTAGCGTTCGCTAGATGTTATGCAGTTGTGTCAATACCGCACACAGATCTGTGGTTGTCGATCGAGCAAGTCCGACGCTATTAGAATATAGCCACAGCGATAATTTATACTTAATATGTATGCAGCACGAGAGACATTGCTCATTGCCCCGCAGTAAGAAATGAAGTATGGTGGAGGAAGGAGGGGGGTGTGAGAGTTTTTCTCCACACTTCACTTTGTACATCTTCATGTTAGTTAGGTTCGCTTATTCTCGTATGTTAGCACAAATGTACACAGTAAATTAGTTTATTACGTTGTCCGCTGGCAGTCATCACATGACGTTTGCATTCCTAACTTTGGATTCACTCGGTTCCAGACCAATTTTCCTTGTTTCATGTTGATATAAATACTATTCCTCATTATTTCTGAAAGCTACCATCATTGCAGGAAACACATATTAAATATACACTGGTAGCTATCATTTGTCGTTGTCTGAAACTTCTATCAGACTTCGCAAGTATATGCACTCAGGTGACGTTTTTGGAAGATGTTACGAGCTGCAAGAAATCTTAAAATTGTCTATGTTTGTCATAAAAGTCCGACGTGGACGTCCAATGTAAATAAATGTAATAAAACATGGGTAAATACACGAAAAAATACTCGATTGCTGATGTCAACATTGTCACAGGAGTCCGTCAGGGACTTGCAGTATTTTCTATGGACTGTCGGTCAGGGGTTATTTAAAGTGAAATGGCTGCATAAATCTTGTTGTGGGGGGAAAAGTAGATACCAAACAGAAAAAGGTTACCAAATAGTCCTAAAAGTGTCGTGACATTACTCCAGTGGCAGACGATACGAGATAGGCATGCGTTGTACGTTGCAGAGAACCTTACTCTCGATATTTTGGGACCCCAATTCCTTTTCCTTCTCGATTCAATAATACTTTAATTTCTGTTAAGAACAACTCGCATAATGTCCTGAACTGAGAATTAGGAAGGTGTTGTGTTCAGATCCTCTCTTGACCAACAACATTTTGAGTTTCTCTTGAATTTCCTGTGGTGAGTGCTGGAATGGTTGCTTTTCATGATGTCACGGCGGATTTCCTTCGAAATTCCGTGGTGTGGGAAAGCCGATAGGGCTTAATTTGAGGAATAAATTTGTGAGAACGTGCGTCTGGAGCACAGTATTGTATAGAAGTGACATGAGGACTGTAGGAAACCGGAAAGGAGGAGACTCAAATAATTTTTGGATGTGGTGGTCCTGCATTTCGCTACAGTTTTCTGTCGTTGCGACTTGTCTGTATTCAACAGGGTCATCCACGAAATGCCTCATGGAATTTCCGACATTGTCTGCTGGGTAATCTTTATGTATTGTGAAAAGTAATGGTCCTATAATACTTCCCCGGAGCACACACAAATTTACTTCCACGTTTGAAGAATTTTCTCCGTTCAGAATGACATGATGTGTTCTGTTTGCCAGAAACTCCTGTCTATTCAGACAGATGGTGTGATATTCCATACACTTGTATTTTGTTCATTAGGCAGCCATGAGGAACCGTATCGAATACTTTTCGGAAGTCAAGGAATGATGTAAAATTCTGGCACATTCAATACTGATTCCGAACAAATGGCGCCCTTTGTTAGGTAAATAGTATACTGTAGTCTTCGTAGTAAACTGAGTTGTTAAATATGCATGGAAACATTTACTGTGGGTGCCGTGCAATGTGTTTACGAAAAAGTACCACGAAAAAGCAGACAGTGAAGCACAATTGGTAAGAACAGCAACATATTGGTAAAATTTACTTAACAGGGAACCCTGATCTACCAGTGTCGTATGCTGTAATAAGTTTAGAATAAACAGAAGATTTCTAGACTGACTGTACAAAGTATGCGCATATCTGTAAGGCATAGCTGCATCAGATGGAAACAAATGCAGCTGTTCGTGTTATCAAGATAAATGAAGAATGAAACACAGTCTAAGTTCTGCATTCCCTTTCTGGAGAGGGTGTACAAAAGAATCAGGAACGAAGGTGCCTTAATTATTTTAAATTCAGTATTTCCAAGATGCAACTACGTCTCTCTCCCAAGGCGCACTCTTTCCTTCAGGAGGCCGCTCATTTATTATAAACTAGAAACGTTTTTTAGAATCCCTAACTTCTCATTATTGACATGCATTTTTGTCAGTAGTGAATCAACTTGCGTTTCGCGCAGATATAACCAACTTTCTGTACCGGGTAAGATACGGTGCTGATAGAAGTCTGTAGGGCACTATTAAGAGGAGATTATTTATCTGTCATAGGAGATACACCTTTAGCCCCAGCGACGCACTAGTTTACGGATTAATAAATATTTGACATAAATCTACACCATTTTAGCCAACAGAGGTCTGTCTGATACGTTCTTCCTTTAAGCATACCTGTAACACTTTAAGTCGTTGTGAACCTGTACGTGTCCGGTTCCTTTAGATTAGCTCATAGCGCTGAAACCATGTGTCTGGGATTGAGTTTTTTCATGCATTCAAATAATAAAAAATGTTATTTGCTAACTGAACATCATTTGGAAATGACGACGTTAATGGTTTGTTTGGTTGCACATTTAGAATCTAAAATACGTTAGTCCAATCGCAGTTACGTGCTGTTACTAAATGACTTGCAGCTGTAGGCTTTCCGACGGAAGTTCCTTAGTCAGCAGCGGCGATGGGATGCTATTAATTAGCTGCGCAGTTTGATGTTTCGTTCTGAGTTAACGAACGACTCCGCTAAACATAAACAATGTTTTAGAGTTATGGACGCGGTAAACCTGTCGGACACTCGCTTGCATAAGGTTTATTGTTCGTTTTGCAATTTTAACTGTTTGTTTCGCAAAACGTGAATTTCCCCAGATCGCTATTTACATATGAAATAACGCGTGCAGCAATATGCCAAGATGAATGGAAACTCGCAGTTTTCTCCGTCGACTAGTTCTTCACTGTCATGTGACTTCGACTGACCTTTGTCTTAAATTTGAGCATCTTGTATCCAGAAGGCTTATTTTCATTATTCCTTAAGTGATATTTGCAAACAAAAAGGAGTGATAGAAGACAGATGTCACGTTTCACGGACTTCCCCGAACACGTTCCATGCGTTTTGTCACCATGAAGCTAATTCATTTTGAGATCGTTTGCGCAAGGTCGCCTTGTTTACATACGAGACGCAGCGGTTATCTAACAGTCACTTATTAAAACACGACGGAATGTTTTTCTTTCCGGCTCGCTTGTTGAATGCAGTAGCTTTCCATTCATTTGGAAAAATACGCACACTTTGTGTGTGTGTGTGTGTGTGTGTGTGTGTGTGTGCGCGCGCGCTTTTTTTTCCGAATGAGATTACCTTATGCCTGTCTAGGGAAACCTAATGAAGACTTAATCTGCTGACATACTAGATAAAATCCTTTAAACCCTACAAATATTACTTCAATGGGTTTTATCTTTTTAATTTATTACAACGCTTTTGAATAATTTGTTCACGTATTTTATCCACAAATCTATTGTTAAACAGAGTTAATTCTTCTGGATTAATTACCGTTACGAAATGTTCAGTGGTGACTCATAATACCTGCTACCGAGTAAATATCACATTTGTACCTAGTAATCCGTTTCAGCTTTACAAATTGAATACTTTCTTAATTTACTGGCCAAATTTCATGATATTTAACTGCTGGAAATTCCACCAGCTTGCAGGTGCGTCCAGCTAAGGAGCTGCTTTGACGAAGGTAAAATTAGAAATACTATCAACGGTACTTCTGTATGACTTTACCAACTAACATTGCTATTGCATCTGAACTGACACCTTTCTTTAAAAAATTTTCGCTGGGTATAGGGAAACGAAGATATCCTGCTTGTGACGAATGAATCCTACGCTGTAATGTAGGTCGTGAATTAAATTCTTAATTGTTTTTTTTTTGTAGCTTTCAGTAAAAGTTAGTTGAAGCCGAACTATAATCCACAAAATCATGATATAAAGTCAAAGTAGACTTACTTTGCAAATGAGCGTAGAGGAGCAGATGCAAGAATTCAGCATCACCCTTCCAGGCAAGAAGCTACAGGAGATGGTTTACCGTTACATTCCTGCGACCCGTCATGAAGTTTCAGATGTATATATGTGTGGTGTGGATGACGGTGACGGTGATGAGTGCTTGTTCAGTATAGTGTTAGGTTTTTGTTGTTCGGGTTGAGGGTGAAACCCGGTGCCGGCACATAACCTGCCCCTCTCCAGTAGCACCAAGGGGTCCGTCAAACCTGTCACAATCGGACGGACGAAATACTGTCAGGTGTGCCCCATGCCTCATTTCATGAGACAATGCAGATTGGATTGGAATTTAATCCAGGGCATTGGTGCAAAAAGTCGTGATCAGGAACTTCACGCCATCACGTCCTCCGCTTTCCGACTAAATACTGGTAGTGAAAATGACCCACCACCAGAATTCGAACACGCTTGCCGCAGAGTCGAGCGCCACCGTACAGGTGTGCGTTAGCGACCTCGAGTTCGGGGGCAGGTAAAATCTTAACTAAGACACAAGACTAATTTTCGTATATAACTTCACTCCTTGTCTGCAGTTCAGAAGGAAGTTACGTGTTCTCACTTAAAGCTATTCAGCAAAATTCCCTGTAACATAGAGCAAGAAACTGGGAATCGAAACAATTCAAAGGAAAAACCCTCGTTGACTATTGTATATTCAAATTATCGGAATGTTCAATTATAACATTGAAAATTCCTTTAGTCACTTCACAAGTAATATGTTTGTTGCAAAACTGCACGACGGGTAAAATGTATTTTAAGCAATTAATAATTAATTAATTAATACACAGACTTGGGTATTACCTTGTCGTTCCTGGTAAGACATAGTACAATATTCCGCTAGAACTTTCAGCCACCATCCACTGTTCCATAGTTCCCGGAATCTCACAACCAGCAATATGTGCAGTCGGTTTTGAGAGTGGTGTTAATATGTTACTTGGTAAGCTCTGATCAGAATTCAGAATATCTTCGGTTTGTTAATATCACCCATATTTGCTTTCTTGTAAGTATTAACATTCGACATTATGTAGTAGTTTCGTCAGTTGTAAACTTTGTTTATAGGTACTACGATTGGTAAATAGAAGAAAATTTAATTTTACGTCAGACAAGGGTTTCATTGATCCATTGTACTTTTCAAAGCTGATCATATTTGTCAAAAAGCGAGAACAAAATTCGTTAAAAAAACTCGTATTGCATCTTGAACTACGAGCGTTTCTTAACTATGTTCCGCGAATAGTTTTCGTCGTTCTTAGAAATTATGTTTAATGGGAATAATGACAGCATAGATATCGGTAACAATGCATATTATACGTGAATAGTAAAATAAGGCTGTATTATCATTAGTTTACATACAAAATGTTTCCATGCCTTACATGAAGCACGTCAGTGCGATGCTGCGGTTACGCGTAATGTCAAAGTGCATTCGACGTCAGAAATTAGTGAGCTGGTTTGCGGTATAACGAAGTTCTTGCAAAGTCCGGTAACGGTTTCATATAGCCTGTTAGAGCAGGAGCTGATAACTGTCCTCCTTTCAACACGGTGTTCCGTATCGGCAAGCAATTGACCTCTAACTGGGACAGGGTGATAAGCATCTTGTTTTGACAGCGGTAGGCTTACTTTGCCTACTGTCGTGATGGCACTGTTACTGCACCCATTACGCGTGTTGCACTGGACTCGTATTCCTGATAAGTATCAGATGCACAAGCGACAACTGCACCTGAGGAACCTTGTCATGGTCCGTGCAGCTTACCCCGTCGGACATGGATGTGTGTGTTGTCGTTAGCGTAAGATAGTTTAAGTTAGATTAAGTAGTGTGTAAGCTTAAGGACCGATGATCTCAGCAGTTTGGTCGAATAAGCTCTGCCACAAATTCCCAAATTTCAAATGGTTCTGAGCACTATGGGACTTGACATCTGAGGTCATCAGTCCCCTAGCACTTAGAACCACATATCCTAACCAACCTAAGGACATCACACACATCCATGCGCGAGGCAGGATTCGAACCTGCGACCGTAGCGGTCGCGCGGTTCCAGACTACAGCGCCTAGAACCACTCGGCCACATCGGGCGGCCCCAAATTTCCACAAGCGACAACCGTCATTTAGATTCACGTGGCTTCTATTCTGTTTCTCACTCTCGTGACCTTGTTGTCGACGAGACTACAACCTCTTATCTTTCTCTACTATTCCACGTGTTACCATGATACATCTTTGCAGACCGGAGAGCTACACAGTAGACCCTCGTAGAAGATGTGAGGCTGGTATCATGTAACACCGCCTCTAGCTTTAATAATAGCGTAGATTTTGTGAGGAGACTCAAAGTTTTTTTAAAGTATGCCACATCCAACTGAAGTCTCTCGTCGTTGATAACGTCCTGTGGAGCTACCACGTTTCAGGAATGTGGAGTGTTAAGTTTCACCCTTTATTATAAGTAGTCCCAGACATTTAATATAGGGTCAAGATTGGGTGATTTAGACGGCCAGCCGATGTGCAAGAGAATGACGGAGAGTTCGTTCAATCAGGAACGTATGCGCGAAACCTAGTGAACAGGGATGCTGGTTGATGAGAATGTCCATCATGAAGCTGTAGAAAAATGGGAAATGTTTGGCCACAGAATGCTAAACAAACATTCTTGTTCAATGCTTGCGATGACCTGAATGTGTGCGCTCATATCATGGTACGAAATTCATCTGCAAAACATCACACAGCCATCTACGGCACGAAATACATCCTTCTCACAGGCTTCACTGGGCCTTCGGTGCATTGCGATGCCTTGCATCATATGAAAAGAGGCAAAATCACTGCTTGTGGAATTTATGTTTGGTCCATTGAAGACGCACAGCTTCGTGCTGCAGTGAGAAAATGGGCTTTTGCGAGGTACCATGTTCCAAATGTCTGTTGCAAGCAGCTCCCTTAGCACTGTTCGCGTAAAACTGAATGAGACTGGCCTGAATTCACTGACAGTGGCAATGCCTGTTCGGGGTTGGAAACAGGTTGTCATTGACAATTCGTAGCATGCAATTGCTATTCCTGTTGTTTGATACTTCCGCAGATTAATGCCTTAGGCTGTGTTACATGACTGCGAGCGGTATACCATGGAACAGTCCACATTAGTAAACCAAAAATCTAGCAACTTCATTCAAGGGAAGTTCATGGGCACTTCCACACACAATAGCTCCCTTCTATCATTCTGAAATGTTTCCGCATCGCCTTATATTGGTGTACATGCGCCACCATGTGGGACCTAATATGTTAAAAAATGCCACGCATAAAAACGGGATTCTTCCATGGCTCATACCTCGGTTTCTGTTGGAGATAGAAAGTTAGCGTCAAGTGTTCTGGATAGCCCTTGGACTAGGAACAATTTGTATACCCAACAGAAGGAGCGTCTTAGTGTCACTATCCTATTGTACTGGGTCAAACTATGAATATTACACAGTTCCTCCTATTTAGACAATTCGAGCAAATCGGTTGGCGCTTTTTGCGTTTGATGTGGTCGACAGTGGCCAAGGAGGCACCATTAGTTCTTGGGCGATTCCTTAGAAAACCTCAATTTTTTCGTACCGAAACCGCGCCGCCATTTTCGAGACGCCTATCAACAGCGGAAGGCTGATATTTTTACGATATATTCCTAAGATTCCGATCTCGAACAGCCTTGAAACTCTGGTGATGCATTCATCCATTTCCAAGATACAGAGGTTGAAAGGTACACTACTTGTACCCATAAAATATGGGAGTGCAATCCAGGGTCAGGCGACGTAGCATGGAGAAATATGCCGCAAAGTATCTTTATTATCGTCCGAAGGATTGTGGGAATCCCATGTTGTTGTGATGAAACAGTGATAGGAGAAGAGTGGAGGAGACAGTGACAGTGAGAGAGAAATAAAGAGGGGGAGAAAGTGGAAGTGCGTAAGAGGCAGTGATGATGAGGGGCAGAGTATATGACAGTGACAACGAGAGAGAGAGAGAGAGAGAGAGAGAGAGAGAGAGAGAGAGAGAGAGAAGAGCAGTGGGAAGGAATGAAAGAGGCAGTAGCAGTAAGAGAGAACAAAAGGGAGACAGTGACAGTGAGAGGATACATTAATCGTAGGAGAGAATGAAGGAGACTTTGGCTTTGAGACACGAGGTAGTGACAGTTGGAGAGACACAGAGATGATGACCATGAATGACGCTGAATGAGTGAGAATAAGCAGGTGGGAGTGGATTGGTGTGAGCGAAGCGACTTATTTACAGTGATGGACTAGTGAGTATAGGCGAGTTACAGTTAGGGAAGTTTATAAGAGTTTGAAGTGAGTTGCATGTTAAATATGTTCGTATGCCAAAATTCTGGGTCAACTTTTCAAAGGTGCTTAGGATGGTAGAATGAGGCAGTTGGCACCCTATTTTTCATCTGGCCTTTTAAACATGAAGGTACTCGCCTTTTCTGTGCTCCGATAGGAGCATTTTTTCGCAGGTTGCCGCACTGATTGTATACAACCGACTGGCACTCGCGCACACCCATCACTGGTGTCATAGGTCATTGGACACCGCCTGCTACCAGTTGCAAACTATGTATAGCGCTCCGAAGCGGCCCGTGCGCTTGTTAAGCAAGTTATTAACGTTGTCCGGTGAGCTTATGAGAATAGGTAGTACAATGGGCAATCGGCTGTCGACAGCTGTGGGCGACATGTTTGTGAGTTGGGTGCGTACGCGCCTTTGACTGAGGTTTACTTCAAATCTGCTCGTGGCAGGAAAGCAACGTGACCAAGTGTAGACGGAGGCGAAAGAGTCTGGCTACCACGGCAGCGTGGTGCTGTGGCTGGTTACTGCCGGGGCGGGTCGGACGGCTAATCTTATCTGCACAGGCGGCGACCACCCACCGTTGCGCTCTCTCCTACCGACGCCCGCACACAGTGCTGGCGTTATACAAGCCTTTCTCCCGATATGGCTTGCAGTGTAGACGTCGAGCATGTCACGTATGCAGAGTGAGTAGTCACCATATATACAGGATGATTCGAAAGGTTTCGCACAAACTGAAGGAACTGATAGATGAGTCGAAATAAAACTAATTTGGAATAGGAATTTATGGTTCGGGAATTAATTCTCAAAAGTTTGGAATGTCAAGAAGAACAACGCACACGTGCCTTGGTTTATAGATGTATTGTTCACTCAACGTTTTACATGACAGGCAGTCAAAATGAGACCACCACGTTCAGCACAGATCTACCATTTTTGTAGAAAAATCTGGCGCGCACTACTATGTACATTAGACATCGCACGAACTTCGCCTGGCGCTACCAGTTCCCGACGAAGAAACACTTCTCGCCAGGCTACATGCATCAGTTGCACGAGGCTTTTGCTATTCTCCTACAAAAAAGTAATAGAGGTGTTAAAACAGGGGAGCAAGGATACAATGCAGTTGAACCTCTCCTTCCAATCCAACTGCTATATGTGGGATTGAGAGTACGTCACATAGTTCCACTGAGAAGTGCTTCTTCCAGTGGCATCAGCATCCGAAGACGCATGTTAAGTTCAAAATGGCTCTGATCACTATAGGACTTAACTTTTGAGGTCTTCAGTCCCCTAGAACTTAGAACTACTTAAACCTTACTTTCCTAAGGACATCACACACATCCATGCCCGAGGCAGGATTCGAACCTGCGACCGTAGCGGTCGCGCGGTTCCAGACTGAAGCGCCTAGAACCGCTCGGTCACACCGGTCGGCGCATGTTAAGTAGCACGTTCTCTAACAGTTCTGGAAGGCCTCCATTCAAACTGGGTGACAGAAGCTATGGTCTGGTCAGTGGCTCAGGACTACTTCCAAGATCACATATTCCTGTTCCAGAGTAGTTGTATTTAGACTAGTTTGTCAGCTCCTTCAGTTAGTGCACAGCTTTTCAATCATCCAGTAAACAACCACAATAACCGATTTATTTTGACTGACTGCTGTTACCGATTAATAGTTTCTCACTCCACGCAGAGCGCCAAATATTATGCCTGTCATATTGGCAACTATTCTGATTAAATAAAATGCACATGAAGGTTCGATTTTGTAGAATGATTAATTCGTACGAGGTTAGTTCATTTGAAAGGGAATTAATTCATTGTTCTGAGTCCTCAGGCTGGTTACTAAGATCCATTTCAAACGTACGACCGCGTCCGCACAATCGTGGAACAGAAATGATAGAGAAGTCATGCGGCAGTATGGAATATCGCTATCTCCGTTCTCCGAAGTCCACCCGGCTGAGATTGCAGACCTCAACCATGTGATACCAGTGTGTTCACGCTATGACAGATGACGACACAAGTTTCTCAAGCCCTTCATCATCATCTACATCTGTGGCGGACGTGTTTCGGCAGATATGTACAGTGAACTATGTCAGTATTGCCCGGTTTCTGCGAGAAGCGGATATCCATTTACAAGTCAAATACAAAGGACCCAGCGTCAAAAGTTGTGATGTATGGACTGCGCTGAGTGTTTGAATGTACAAAGTGTACAAAGAAGTTCAACTGGAATTAAGGTAATTCCTAATGCCTATGCTGTATACAGTATATGATATTGTGTACCAAATCTGTACTTACTCATTTTTCTGGCTAAATGGTTAATGCCAAAGGCAAGTAAATTAAAAAAAATGCGATATCAAACAGTGTTCCATGAACGCCGGTAAGTGCACGTGTTGTATCATTTAAAATGTGTTACAACCTATCAAAACCTTTGCAATGGAATGACTGAGAAAAACAAATATTTACTGGCTGCTCAGCGAGCGAATTTTTTTCCAGGTAGTCTTGCCAGCGTAACACTGAAGCTCATCATATACGAAGTTCTGGCTCGCAGTGGGACAAGGGGTATGAGAAGGCAGAGTATGTGACCTTTCGGGACTGGTAGACTGTGTGCCATGCACTGTGCATGAGGTTCCGCCTACAGCTGGAACTCTGTTACTGCCCATGTGGCCCACATCATCAGCCATGTGCGGCGAACGTTAGGCCACAGGGCGGAATACCCACAACGCTGTCAGCAGCAAACTGTTGACGAGGCAGCTGCGGCAGACATTGATTTCCAAGTCAATGCAGCAGTTGATAGTGAGGCATCTTGACCCTTCCAAACTATAGTAGATTCAGCAGTGAGGCTTCACAATTACGACGTTAAAGCGTGCAGCCTGCCAGTCACTTACGAATAAAATTGGCCTCAATCTCCAGTAACGAACACCGCTTCGCCCGTCATTTACAGAATGGAGAGACCATGAAGACTTAACAGATAATGTAACTAGTCTCAACAACACGCACGAGGATGCTGTAGTAACATTCTATACATTCAGCTGACAAGAGTCCAGAGACATCTCCTAATTTCATGTCGGACCTCATTTTGCTGGTGCAGCGCAGCAACTTGACTTGGCATGGACTCAAAAGGTCATTGGAAATCTGCAGAAATATTCTGCCTCTATAATCCACACCATTATGGAGCCACCACCAGCTTTCACAGTGCCGCCTTGACAACTTGTGTTCATGGTTTCGTGGAATATGCCCCCTACCATCACCTCCTTTCAACTGAAATCGAAACACATCTGACCAAACGCAGTTTTCCAGTCTAGAGTCCAACCAATATGGTCCCGAACTGAGAAGAGGCGCTGCAGGCGATGACGTGCTGCTAGCAAACGCTTGCGGATCGGTCGTCTATAGCCATAGCGCATTAACGCCACATTTCGCCGCACTGCCCTAACGGATACACATAGATTTCTGCAGTGTCGCTTGTATCTAAGCACTGGAAACTCTAAATAAAGGCCGAAATGTGGTATTCTCGACACACTCTTGATACTATGGATCTCGGAATATTGAATTCCCTAACGATTTCTGAAATATAATGTCCCATACGTCTAACTCCAACTACCATTTTGTGTTCAAAGTCTGTTAATTCCCGTTGTGCAGCCATAATCACGTCGGAAACCTTTTCACATGAATCACCTGAGTAGAAGTGACTATTTCGCCAATGCACCGCTATTTTATACCTCGTATATGCGTTATTACCGCCATCTGTTTGTATCACCTCAACGTACACCGTGCTAAATGAGGTGTAGTGCGCCTTGTATGCAGCAAATATCATGCGTCTTTGACACCGGAATGAACTCGTTATTCAGTTATTTTCTGGTTTTAAGGGTAGTTACCAATTACTTTACTACAAACGTGTGGCATTTTAACGGAGGGAAAGCTCTGCTTTTCGTTTACAAAGTCACATTTTTCGTGCTACTTTTTCGAATCTTAAATCTCTTAACACAAACACAGAAACTAAAAATTGACGGAAACAAGTATATTACAATCACCACTGCAGGACAGTGGTCTGAGAGTTGCAGAAACTATTTTGCTAATTGTCTGTAAGCATCATGACATGTGGTGGTGGTGGTGGTGGTGGTGGTGGTGGTGTGGGGGCGCGGGGGGGGGGGGGGGAGATTGCTAAGTAGGATGTTCCACGTTAGTGTGTCGCACCTTAACTGGCTGATAAAACGGTAACACTAATCACTGAGGAAGGCTTTGATGAATGCAGAGAAGAAACATTCATAGTTTCCTAAATTTATCACTCACCATATTGCCGGCCGGGGTGGCCGAGCAGTTCTAGGCGCTATAGTCTGGAACCGCGCTACGGTCGTAGGTTCGAATCCTGCCTCGGGCATGGATGTGTGTGATGTCCTTAGGTTAGTTACGTTTAAGTAGTTCTAGGGGACTGATTACCTCAGCTGTTAAGTCCCATAGTGCTCAGAGCCATTTGAACCATTTTGAACTCACTATATTGTTTTCACAGAGCCTGTACGCGATCTAACGAGGATCCGTTGTATTCGACAAATTAACTCAGAATGCTCAAGAATTGCTTCCAGAAAGAGCAGTGGAGCCTGATTTCTTTGCCTCGTGCTATAGACCTGCAGGGTGAAGAGTGAGAATATTAATCCTCTATGTAACCAAAGCTGAAACGCTGATTTCATCGAGAGGAGTCCTGGTTGGCATCTGTGTTGTCTTAAAAAGGAGACCTTATGGACGTGGCGTCTTCAGTTTTCTTCATACTTAACAGAAAGTAATTACTGACCTTAACCATACAAATCTCTCAAAAATTCGACAACGTCGCCTACGAAGATAAAAAAATTTGCGGGCGCCTTTATTTACAA
Source organism: Schistocerca cancellata (assembly GCF_023864275.1). Classification (NCBI taxonomy): domain Eukaryota; kingdom Metazoa; phylum Arthropoda; class Insecta; order Orthoptera; family Acrididae; genus Schistocerca; species Schistocerca cancellata. The sequence goes on along the minus strand of NC_064630.1, from coordinate 611,076,341 downwards.
AAAAATTTGAGCAAATTAACATCGACTCTAGCAGCAGAGTACGTAGTAAGCAAGTCTTGTAATTGTAAAATCATTGGTTCGAATCTCGTTAGTTGCCGTTTTTGTTACTTTTATTCACATTCTGTTTTGTCAAATGGAATTAATCGTTAACAAATATGGAATCATATTTTACATAAAATGTACAACAAATTAAAATTGGGTACAAAAATGCAAAATGTCAAATAGAAAAACACTTCATTTCTAGAGTTTGAAGAATGTTGTTGAGGTACATCCTCTCTCTCTCTCTCTCTCTCTCTCTCTCTCTTTTTTTTTTTTTTTTTTTTTTTTTTTTTTTTTTTTTTTTTTTTCGTGTACCGTATCAATAAAGCATTTCGTAAGTCTGTGCCAAATTTTATTTTCGTACAGCCAGTAATTAAAGATATTAATTTTTTACTAAAATATTATTCAGTATTTGTTAATTAACATTTTCATTTGTTAATAAAGCTCGGTTTCTAATAAAAGTTGAGAAACCAATGACACTCTCAGCTGCCGGTTGATATGTTAATAGCAGTAAACACCCCATTGTTTCAAACATTGAACACCCATCTACAAACCAGTTTCAAACGTCTGATTACTTTGCAAATGAGTTAATGTGTTAAATAGTTGACGTTAATCATGTAACGGAGAGAAAGTTCAGAATGTGTTTGAAATCTGCTTAAAGTCGCTAGGTGCAAACATGAAAAGCCAGAAGAATATGGTGTGGGGACTTGGCTTTTTTTTAACAAAAGCTGGTTTTTCACGTATTAATGTTCATGACATCGTATCCCCTTAACAATGATATAATTTATCAGGTTCATTCAGTGGTATATGTGGATTCTGTCTACAGAATGTGTTGCGAATATGGCCAGTAGTAAAGAAGTAATAAATTAAAACGTCATGCGTGGGGCTGAAGTTCAGCGAAAATATAGCGAGGTATAAACTTTATTCCGTTCTTGATTTTGTGGGATGTGTCATCGTGAAAAAGTGTCGTAAATATTGGAAATTAGACTGTGTGTAAATTAGTTGGAAGTCTCTAATTGCTCTCGTTCTGAGATACTGGATGATTAAAGTTTGTGTGTTACGACGCCGTCTGTTACACTGCCTCAACACACACAGTTTCCAACTTTAATACTTGTCTTACTGTTTTAAATTTTTAAATTCATTCAGTAATTAGACGAAATATTGAAATTCAGATTTTTGTTGGCCTCGAAAACAGTTCAGGTAGGCAGCCTGCGAGTGTTACCGTTTTCTAAGATAGCTGCTCAGTAATATAAATGTTAAAATGTTTTGTAGTTAAGGGCATTCTGAAATCTTCTAATATTCAAAGGCCGCTTTTGGGTTATTATTGAGAATTCCGACTTACTAAATGGCTCTGAGCACTATGGGACTCAACATCTTAGGGCATAAGTCCCCTAGAACTTAGAACTACTTAAACCTAACTAACCTAAGGACATCACACACACCCATGCCCGAGGCAGGATTCGAACCTGCGACCGTAGCAGTCCCGCGGTTATTCCGACTTACTATTTTGGGAAACTGATGCCCAGTCGCAGTATCTAATCCTGTAAGAATGAAGAAAAACGGAGGCCAGTGCACTAGACTATTGCGTTAAACACTCGAAATGCAACTAAAAACGAAGAGGGCAATCAGTGATAGTATTTCATCGCAGTTGGAAAATAGGCAGTTGGTCAGAAAACGTCAAGTAACTGTAAAAAGAAAACTGCTTTGGCAACCGCGCGACCGCTACGGTCGCATGTTCGAATCCTGCCTCGGGCATGGATGTGTGTCGTGTCCTTAGGTTAGTTAGATTTAAGTAGTTCTAAGTTCTAGGGGACTGATGACCTCAGAAGTTAAGTCCCAGTGTGCTCAGAGCCATTTGAACTGCTTTGGCAAGTGTTAAGCTCCAAAATATCAGTTTTTGCCAAAGTCTGTTAGTTGTAGAAATACGTATTACAGCGACACGGTACGTTGGTTAACGTACTCGCGTGTGCATTATCAGCTATATATAAATTGCAGTTGCAATAAATGTGGGAATCGTTGACAGGTAAATGATCAAAGCTCGGTAAAACCTGTAGGGACTTGGCGTTCGGCAACTTTCCTTTGCATCAAGCCGTCGCATACCTACTGATACGCGGCCCTTTGTTCGAAGCAAGAGAGATTTCATTCACCGCGCGCAGTGTGTTTCGCCTACCTATTCTCTGCAGCACAGAATGATTCTTTTTGTTCCATTTTCAACAAAGAAGCCAGGTGGATGTTCATATGAACAGTTTCGTGCTGTCGAGAGGTTGTTCTGGTGCCCGGAGCTGCTGCCGCTGTAGCGGTTGGAAGCTGTCTGGACTTTTCCATACAGCTGTGCGTTCGCTTGGTTTTTTCCCTCTTCGATGTCTTAATGTTTTCCGCTAACGTCTTTCAAAGATAAGTCTTGCCTGCAACAGCCTGTCGCTGGTTTTACCGCATCTGTCGTTGTACATTAAAGCACAGTCACTGGGGACAACATTGTCAGATCCATTAGTTAATATGTTACATTTTTGGCCACCATTCTTCTTCAGTTGCTTCTTCAGTGCTGCTTGTCCTTTAAGTAACTTACTCGTCTTCTGCAGTAATAAAAATTCAGTTGCAAAAGGCTAGTGATAGTTTCCTTATCTAAAAGATAAACAGCACCTTAATAGTGAAATTAGAGGGACGCCTAAAAACTCGTCGTGACTTAGGAAAAACTACGAAAAATAGCTCACGTTATTTTGTATAGGTAATTTATATAACATATACAACGCGTGAACAGAAGCAGTATAAATCAAAGCTGTTCTCAAGGGAAAGGCTTATTTTTAACACACATTTAATTTTGAAGGAATGTATCTGTTGTATGTTGTACCCCTTGCATCTCTCCTATCTTTGAAGTGACATAAACAGACAGTTACAGGTTATCTCTAGTTCTAAGTGGACTCAAGATTCAACTTAGCTTATCGGAGGAGGGAGAGAGAGAGAGAGAGAGAGAGAGAGAGAGACGACACGAGAAGTGACAAAATGTTGGAATCAATCGTCGATTGAACTTAGAACCTTCTTATTTGTAGTCTGACATAGAGCTTCATCAACGGTATATGCATATAATGTTAAAGGCTTTCATCGGTTACGTATTGGAAAGGCCTTTTCGCCAGGATGGCTGAAACTGGTAATTGAGAATATGCCACCAATCTATGAAATCTGTCATTTCCATCGTCGGGAAAAGAGGGGGGAGGGATGTAGTCAGCAGCCAGCATAGATCGAACGAGTTAGTGTATACTGTTAGGGTTCCGTCCCTGCATCCGTAAAAAACGGAACCCTTACAGGATCACTTTGTCTGTCTGTCTGTCTGTCTGTCCGTCCGTTCGTTCAAACGCCCCATTTCTCTCTCTCTCTCTCTCTCTCTCTCTCTCTCTCTCTCTCTCTCTCTCTCTCTAGAAATGACCCGACGTATGAAGTTGAAAAAATATTTAAGCTTCTAAGCCGGTGCAATCAAAGTATACGGTCTATTATGTCTCATATCTTGATACTCGCAAACTCGCTCATCAAAACCCATAGGGTATTTACTTTTGTTCTAGAATCATGAAATTTGGCAGGAAAAAATGTTTCATAGTACAAGTAAAGGAAAAACTCAAAAATTAATTTGTAATTAAAGCACACACGAAAAAATTTCTTTGTCGTTTATAAGACTTTAGGCGTGAAATCAAAACATTCCCGAAAGTTTTGGAATTCGGACGACTGATATCTTGCCAGTATCAATGGCTATCACAGCAAAAATCATCAATAACCTCGATTCCCGGATTGAATGGAATGTCTATATACATAATTCAATCCTGCTTGCACCTAGTCAGTTTTTCTGTGTTAATTCTCCCGCTTCTGTTAATCAATACAGGTAGCAGACTGAGCTGACGCATTTCTTCGAACTAATTTCTCAATTTTTGTGATCCATATCTGCAGAGCGGAAGCAGCAGGCGAATTGTTCAACTGCCCCTGCGCCGTTCACTGCCGACCATTGCATCATTGGCGTAAGATGTTAAGCCTCAGAAAAGGAAGGTAGAAAGATATTTACTCGTAACGGCTTGTGAGGACAATTAATATTGGAATCCTCCAAAATTCGTTGCGAGTTAAAGCAACGACGGAAACTCTGACTCTGATGACAGGATGGACTCTGAACCCCGCTCTCCCCACCCACCTACAGGGTAATACAGTGCAGTGGTAAGGCACTCGACTCACATTCGGGAGGGCGGCGTTTCAAACAGCACTCGGGTCGTCCAGAGTCAAGTTTTTCTATGACTGCACTAAATCGCTCGAGGCAAGTGCCGGAACGGTTCCTTGTAAAGGCCGCCACTCATTGCCTCTCAAACGTTGTCCTTCCCAATTCTTGGTTGTGCTCAGCCCCGAACGACCACGTTGTTTAAGCGACGTAAAATCATAATCTGTCTCCCTTTTCTCGTGCAATAACAGCTACGCGGTCTCGCGCGGCCCTTATGTCTTCATCGCATTTATTGCCAAGCAAAGGAAGAAAACTAGGGAGCTGTGTTTCATCGTAATGTTAGCAGCGTGTGGGCGCAAAGGGAAAAAAAATTTACGCGCAGCCGTAATAAAAATCTACTTTGTAACTTGCACCATAATATTATTTGTTGGTGCAGTTCTTCAACCTACCATGTTCAGATAAGTGGAAGCTAGGGCGGCAAAATATTGCAAGCTTTTTTCGGATGGGGCAACTAAGGACAAACATGCCAGTTTATTCATTGTTCTGTTGCTTTCTTCGCGTTCTCTTTCATCTGTTCCATATTTAGTACTTCCTCCTAAACATTTGTCAGACGTTACTTAATCTTCTATATATTTCTAAATCCTTTGTCACATGGTGGATCCAACTTGTTGACTTCTTATCCAACAGATATTTGAAAATAATCTTGTTTAATGTACTATCCTGCATTCGATTATTAAAAAAATGTCCCTTTATTTCTTATTACTCTTGATAGGTTTTCTGTTTCCATAAATATCTTTACATCGTAATTTCCAGCCTTCCATAGTTTTTTACCTGTCTAATATTTTCCTAGCGATTGGCCGTTCTAGTATTTCTTTTTCGTCTAAATTATAGGTTAATGCTAGACATTCTGGATTCACTGCTGTATTGTAATGCCTTATTTTTTTGCATTTTAGGCACTTTTTAATTGTAAAGGTTTTCAGTTATACCATACAGCTTTCCAACTGTACATATTTAGTCTTCTATTGCAGCTTTTTGCAAGCTATTTTCTTGACTTATCTCCCAAAATTGCTTAAATTTTGTAATCTTCTTTTTGTGGCCATTATCCGTTTTCAGAAATACTTGTTTGTTCTCGCCAGTTGTCTTCGAGACAATTCTGTCTAGGTTGGAATTTGGTTTTTGTTACACCGTGTGAGATGGGCCTCCCATTCGGAGTGCTGTGGGAATCCCAGTCCTGTTACCTAGGTTCAGGTTTTCCGTAGTTTCCCTGAATTAACTGACGCGAAAGCCAGAATGAAAATTTTCGTAGATTTTTCGTTAACGTCTCATCAAGTCAGAGTTGGTGCTCTATCTCTAATGACGTCGGCATTGACGGAGTATTAAAATCCTAATCTTGCTCGTTTGCCGTAGTAGGTCATCGAAAAGTTTGTTCAGAACAATCAGCAAAAGGTCAAATTACTGTTAAAGCATCAAAACAGTTCTAAAAGTTCAAATCAGTGTATGCCTGTACCGAGACCTCATGAACGAGTGAGGACGACCGGCTTTCTATTTTCTTTCATTGATTTTGTATTGCAACCTTCGTGAAATAATATAATTTACGGCTGAGTTGTATTTTGTCTCATACACTCCGTGTCAACGATGTCTTACCATAGAGAACGAGCGTGATCTGAAAAGTTTTGAAAATGATTGCAGTGCTCAACACTTCATATTAACGAATTATTTGGATAAAAGTGGAGTAGATCACGAAATGCGGCCCAGTACGTAATGCGGCTGCAGCAGTGGTTTGCTAAGCAGAGCTTGTGATACTGCTCTACAAAGAGTGTACAGCTTCTCGCTACCCCGCTTGCTCGCTGTACTGCGTCAGTGCCACGCCCGCTCCCGATTCGCGACGTTGTACTAAAAGACTGACTGCTCCACTAATCCGCCGCGTTCTTTTAACCGACGACGGCACGATGTTACAGTGCGGACGAATAGTGGTGAAAATTTGATCATGTTACTGTGTGGTCACACAGCTGACGTCGAACCAAACGTGCCTTGTCCTTTTGAGTTAAACATATGGCTTCCAGCTAATGTGTTAACACCGTTAATATAATGCGCTGTGTAACAATAGCCGTCTCAAGCAATTCCGAACAGTCGCGAAAGCTTGTCCCTGACCCCGCTCCACGTCTTGAATTCAGTGTTTATTGTCGGCGAGGGTGGTATTAATCGTTTGACCCGAATCAACTCTGCTCTCTTATATTAATGAAACACGTTTCATCATAGTCGCTAGCCGGACTTAAACTCGCGAGAAAAATTCAGAAGAGCAGAGCTGTGATCATTGCACTGGAACGGTCCGATTACGCTGAGATAAATTAAAAAATTCGAGCACTGGCGTGGAAACACAAAACCCTAACAGTATCTGTTTAACCTTCGACTGGCTCGTTAAAAAACTTCGTGGGCAAACTCCGCCAGAAAAGTCTTGGAATGAGAATTGGAGGATGTTTTAGTCTGAAAGTCACACCAAACTCAAGCACTTAAGGGTCCACGGGAACAGTATTTATAAACACACCATTTTGTATGAAATCTCGCCCACTTGGCTTCTTTAACTAGCATCGTATACCCGACTTCGAAAGAAGCTAGTTCAAACTGTCACTATAGCGAAGCTGTTGTCATAAAATCTCTTACGAAGATCGAAACTGCCGACACACTGTGTAGCACCACAAGGGTTCACGATTAACGTCCCGGTGTCTGGAGTACCCAACAACTTCACCAATTCGTCAAACATTTGAGCCTGTTAGCCATCCGCTCTGTGGATACACGATTAGAATCACTCATAACCGAATTTCCCAATTATAATAGACAGAAATTGTTCCATTTCGAACGTCTTCCGAAGATCTCTTGCAGATACATTCTCTTGACACACACACACACACACACACACACACACACACACACACACACACACACACACACACGCGCGCGCGCGCGCAGGCACTAAGACATTTCGCTCCGCATGTAAAGCGCATAAAATTTCACCGTGAACTAAAATGTGCATCAATTACTCCTCCGACAAGCCATCCTTAACAGTTAGGTACTATCGATTTGTGCACTACACTGCAGCGGTACCAATATATTACAAAAAACTGCGCGAGCAAATGGGCTTTTTCAGGGGTCCTATCTCGGGTTCTTTTGATGAGAGATAATGGGTCAAGTGTTGCGGAATAGCGACCATTTGTATACCTATCGGAAGAACGGGTATGCTGTAGCTGTCATACAGTAGAGAGCCAAATTTTAAACATTACACTTCTTCCAACCAGGCAAATTTAGCAAATCGGTTGGGTCATTTGTATTAGGTGTGGTCCAGGGCGAAGCTTAGGTGGCTTGTATAAGCGCCATTTGTTCGTGGGCGGCTCGTGAGGAAACCCCGAAAAACCATGATTTTTGGCACGAAAAGTACCGATTGTGGGATGGCAGTTTTTATAAATTCTATTCATGGCAGGTCGTCGAAATGTTTGCCATAAATTCTTAACGTGATATTTTTGGGAACTTCGAAAGCTTTTTTTTCGGTATCATTATCCGTCACCCAGATCCAGAGTTCAAAGTTACCGCACTTATTCGCATAAAATATGACCGTAATATCCGATATGAGGTGTAAATGTAGTTTCAACTGACGTAGTGAACACATGGAAACGGTTCTGTGTCGTCACCAAACTATGTTTTTAGTCGGCATTTTTCGGTAATGAACTTTACGATGCGCTGTCTCCGTATAACGAACACTTCGCACCTATACAAATATGCCCAGTGTGGTAATCCAGTTACAGTGACAAAAAAGGGCTGAATTGTCCTTGTATGGAAAGAACATAAAAGACTGCCAAAAATTATGTAAAGCTGGAAAGACTGCGAGTGTGTGGCTTAGGATTTGTATCTTAAGATATATATAAGCCGGGCTTTTTCGATGAGCAAAGTATGTAGAAAAAATGTAAAGCGGAAGAAAAGCAAACAATTTTGTGTTAGCCTTATGTTATGCGTACTTATTTGTTGTTTATAGGTGTCAATAAAAATGTGTCGAAGTATATAAATAGACTATCAAAACTTTAATGACTTAGAGCATTAGTTTTATACAAGCAGCACATGCTGTTACAGCAGGGAAAAGACGGGAACATGTCAGAGCACAGAATGGCGAATGTATATCGTCTTCAAAAGACTGGCTGAAACGTGGGGAACAAAGTGCCTCATTCCGCCTTCCTCGCCAAAAATTTTGGCGTGCGAACATATTCGTGCTTTCTTGTGTCGAAAGAAGAGTAGGAGAAAGAGAGTGAAGGTGGAGGGGATGGAAGACAGTGCCAATGGGGATGGAGATTTAGAGAGAGAGAGCGAGAGAAATAATAGCAGTGGGAAACCGAGGAGTTAATTGTGTTCAGTGAGAGACAGTGGAATTAAAGGGGAAGCAGACGTGGATGGAGATAGTAGTGGGAGCAAAAGGGAGAGGCGACAGTGGAAACGAAAAATACAGATGAATGGAGACTGTACATTGGGATTAGGGAGGGGGGATCTGCACCCCCTTAACCTCCGTCCTCCCAAAGGGGAGTCCAGTGTTAACTTACACAGCGTGCGCTGCAGCAAATACATAAGATGCCATTTGCATAGGTATATATTAAGGAAAAAGGCAAGCAAATGTTAGCCGGTGCCTAAGGGCTCGTGTGAATATGTATTCACTTCCTGCTCGAATGTTAATTTTGTTTTATAGAAGGCACATAGATGTAAAGTATCGGTTGTCCAAACTCAACAACACGGCGTAGTCGTAGCTTACATATGGTAAATGTACGTAACAGATAAACTGACGTCTGTGAAACAGGTGAAAGTGCAACTTCGTTAGAAAATTACATATAAAATCAAAATCAGCAGCGCTGCTGTGAGTAACTCTGGAAACATTTGTGTTGACTGATCCGAACTTCATTCGTGAAAAATACAGTTTTGGATGAACGATAGAATTTTGGAACATCTGATTTCAATGTTTACATCCTCTTTTTTTTGTAGGTTCCGTGAGTAGACGTGACTACCTTCGTCCTGATAGAAGACTGGACTAGAATCCCTTTGATTTGACCGTTTCAAGTTTCCGAACAGAGGTAACTCTTGTCGCGTCTAACTCGTCTTTGATTCTGTTTCCTGTATTGGCGTCATGCTCTGGGCAGAAGCAACGGAAACGTTGCCAGTACCAAGGGAAAAATCCTGCGTACTACATACGCTAAGAGTAAACACGCCGCATACAATGTCGCGACTAATTCATCTTGTGCGCTAGCTACTTGATGTCTGAAAACGAAAAACATCAAACGACATCCTAACTGTTCAGAGGGCAGGTGGCAGAATTAGTTTGTGAAAAAGCCGCTCACAGGCCTTTCTTTCTGAGTGCACTTCGTTCTAATTAAACGAGCTGGAGGTGTGGAACAATTTGTCCCTAAAAGGCCTGAAACCGTTGGGATCGAGCAAAAACCTAGTCTCATTGGCGTGCGGCGTTGGAAACTTGCTTTCGCTAATTTCTGTATCGTAAAAGTAGTCTTTCTTGTAGGTGAGGTGTGAGTGGAAAAAGTGTTTTTAACTTCGATATTTTGTTGAGAATGGGCTAGAAAAGAGGTATTTGTAGCGCTTTGCACGACATCGATTATGCCGAAAAGGTATCACAAAGATAATTTTCGAAAAATTAAAACTATATGTCGCGGCACGGTTCGATCTCTATCCTTCTCTCTTCGCGGACAGTGCGCTTCTGATTGAGGCAGCCAATCTCTCTTTCACGGATAGACTTAAAGCGGCAGATGATACATTACGATGGACGGAGTGAAGATATGGTCAGCTTCGTTTAACCAGCGTTACTTACTTTCTTGTAAGGGGGAAATGTTACTTTGAAAGATTTTTCACTCACTTCTGAAACGATAACAGGTGTTTTGTTTTATGCTGTAAACTTATATCTCTGTATTCAGCATGTTTGAGTATACGTCGATGAATCCTGTATCCGGAAAGAGTGATAAAGAACGACCGTTTCCCACTGTCCATCTAATATCCTTTTCTTGTCGTATTTCACATTAAGAAACAATAGAGACAGCATTTTACCTGTAGTCTGACATACATTAAGTTGCCATTTCACGTTTAAGATCCAGAGTGGGACGTACACCGATTACCCCAAAAAATTATGACCGCTGTCAACCGCGCTTCGTGGCGTTGCGTGCGCGTGACGCAGTAAAGAAAGTATACAAGCAGAGCAAAGACGAATGGGGGAACATTTTATAAAGAATTAATGGTGGTGGTGGTGGTGGTGGTGGTGGTGGTGGTGGTTGTGTCGGGGGCAGGCTTGTGAACCCCTGTGGCTCAAAGAATCCTTCTCCAAAGTCAGATGTCGTGAAAATCGCGTGGACGTGGTAGGTCTTCAGATTGAATCTGGAGAGGAGGAGGAGAAGAATGGCGGGGAATTATTCTAGTGACAATAGACGGGCCGCACATGGTTGATATAGTGCCTGAACATGTTTGTGACCTTAACGTATTTTCCAAGCTCATCGGCCACACCTCTAAAAATGCGTCGTGAAACTCATACACATACCACTCCTCTTGGCTTGCCTGAAAGCAATTTCCTTCATGGAAAATGTGAATGTCCGTATGACTCCCTCCCTGCATCAGTGCTCATTTTTCACTTACCAATATGCTGTTTCAGGCGTTCGTCAGCCGAACAATTCACATGGCTATCCCAACATATTTTAATTGTGATATGCTTGGACGCGTATCGCGTACACTGTAACAGTGAAACACGCTTGATTCTTAGTATAAAAGTTGACAATTGTTACAGTTACAGTTTCTTTATCTTTAGCTCGCCGAACATGTTTCGTATACTGAATCTTTCTTTTTCAGTTTCCCAAGTGCAGGAACCGGTTCCGTCGTCGTCATGAACAGAATTCCCAGTGTACCTTTAGCACATGTTTCCTACCGTGACCACCTCCTGTAGCATGTAAAAAAGATAGCAATTTTTGTTAATGATTCTAGAAGCTGTAATGTGACTAAGAATTCTTTTTAAGAAGTTCTCTAAGGTATTTGCCTGATTACTTCGGTGCGACAGAGAAATTAGTTATACTACAAATAAGGTCGAACCGGATTCCTATTGCTAACGCACTGCAGAAAGCGCCCTGCTAACGTATAACAGTTTCAACTGTCTGTATTTATTTTGTTGCTAGACTCGTGTAGCCGTTCACTTCACTATTACTGTACTCTCGCCGCTAGCCGTTACAAAATGGGAGAACTGGATAAACCGTTTGGAGTCGATCTAATATAACGAATTGAGCTGTGCCAGAATGCACGAAAAACCTATTAGAACATATTGATTTATCCTTTACGCTGCTTCGCAAAAGCCAAGCGGACTAAAGTAGTCAGAGTGAAGTTATACACGATAATAAACTGCGAGAGCTTTGCAGTGCACAATTCTGCACAGAATCGCGGTAACTCTCGCATGCAAGATGCTCATGTCTGAATAGTTACAAGCTTGCTCTCTAAACATGTACTCCAGGCAGTGAATACTTACTGTACAACTAGATTTCTGCGTCGATACTCAGCAAACCACTGTGAAGTGCATGGCTGAGGGTATGTTCCAGTATACCTTATGAGGGTTCACCCCCCACTCCCTCCCCCCTCCTCCTTTCCATTTACGTACGGAGAGCGGGAAAAAATAGTCGCGTAACTGGCCTCCGTGCTCGCTGTAATGAGTCTAATCCTGTCTTCGCTCCCTCTATGGAAGCTATACCCTGGAGATAGTACTATATCCCTAGGTTCATAACCTAAAGTAGGTTCTAGAAACTACGTAAGTTGTAAGTTTTCCCGTGATAGTTTGTGTCTGTTGAGTATGTCAGTTTAATTCTTTCAGCATCTTTGTGTCATCCTTCCATCTGTCAAACAAACCTGTGACTATCCATGCTGCCGTTTTCTTTGTATCCGTTCCGTATCTCCTGTTGGTCACATTCGGTACGGATCCCACACAAATGAGCAGTATCATAGGATGGGTCGCGTGACTGCTCTATATGCAGACTGATAGAGTTCCGGACTTCGTAGACTGATTGCGCTTCTCTAGTTCGCTTCCAATGAACCAGAGACTGCTACTTGTGTAATCTACGACTGAGAGCTGTGATCGTTCCATTTCATATCGCTGGAAACTGTTACACCCATGTTTTTGAATGAGTTTACGTATTCCAGTGACTCATTGATATAGTCGTAGAATACTACGTTTTTTTTTCGTCGTCGTTGTCGTTCTGTGATGGTTACAGGAGACATAAAAGGTATCCAAAATCTGCCTTAAATGTGCAAACTAAACAAGTCGACAGTTTATTCATCTGAGTTATGCTTAACTGGTGTACGCCATGATCCAACAGATTGCGAAAGGAGACAGATCGTATACTACTCGTAATTACACCGCATACACACAAAGTTTGCTAATGTGTCATGTGTCTACTTGGATTAAAGAGAAAAGAAGCTAGGCCGAATTCTCAGAAGAGAGAGTGATTAGGATTCTAATATGAATTCTAATATGAATTCTAATGATGCGCTACATTGTACGTTCCAGTTCTTAAAATTGCCTGTCTGAGGATTGCTCTCTATTGAGACAAAACTCCGCGATAAGCAGAGTAATATACTTGAATTCCATCTCACTTTCTGTAAATGATTCACCACTGATTTCCGAAATGCTCCACGTAAGCAGCTTAAGAATCGTCAACGCGACCGTTTCTGTTATTGACACCTGCTTTTGGCTCTCATATCCGTCCCCGCCATAGTACGAAATATACAATACTGTTTCGTATTCATATGCAGCGCCTACCACTGTTAGAATCCACTTCAGATATTACATTGTACCTTAACATACTTTTTCATTTGTTCGGTGCCGCCGTTTCATTTGTTCATAGGCTGTGAAATTCTCGTGACGTGATAAATTTGTTTTATCAAATTTCGCAGTAAGCACAGGACAGTGTCACCACAACATAGTTCTTATTACTTGATACTTCCTATTTTATAAATCATTCCTAGTGCTCGTAAGATATATTTTTCATAATTTAATTAAAACAGAACAGTAAACATGCAACAGTGATAGGGGGCATTGGGGAGGGGAAAGAAGTTAGAGAAAATAGTGGCAGCTAGTGACATTCCCCTTAGTTTCGGCCACGTGAAGAGATACAAAAATTTTTCTTTCAATATAATTTTTTTTCTTTGCGAGGTTCGGAGGTACACAATGAACTCTTATTTGAGAGGAAACCACTCTATTCCGGTACAGAAACCATCATCATACTTATTAATAGTCTGAAATAGGCCAATATGATCGAGTAACCTCAAGATGGCTACATTATTAAAGTTTCAGACGTCTACTGCACAGTATCAGCTTGACAGAAACTGTGAGTGACAGATGAGTCCTTTTAAAGTGAGATTGGTTGGACATTGTCGATCCCATATATTGCTGTTTATATGTGGCTGTTTCATGCTCAGTTACCTGTTGTGGATATTGAGAATCTTATGAAGCTTATTCATAGGATGAAAGTCCATCTAACTACCAGACAGAAGGTTTAGTGACATCGACATACTCACTATTTTGTAATTTCGTAATGTAAGCTACCCGGTAGTTTAAAAATTTCACTACTCATTTGGTTCACCTGTTATTTGTCGTCTTATTGATTCGGCGTCAGTTTATTTTTAGACAGAATTTCTGGAAAATTTAATCCCGAGATACACCTATCACTGTACCAACTTCTAGGACGGTGTGCCTATATGAGGCTAGTCCACCCAATGAGCTTCTGCAATTCTTCATTATGACTGACTCACTGGATATACTATGTTGCTAAATGGATCTTAAAAAGAAACTGTTTATAATCAACACTTGGTTTATTATGTCTTTAGTTCTTAAAAGGGCTCCTACCTCGATGTAGAGTTGCTCTGGTCACACGCACACTATTCACATTTTCACCCGAGTTAGCTATTGCCCTTTATAATTTCATTCGATTGACGGAAAGAAAAATATGCTGTTCAATATTGCACTGTAATAATCAGAGAATAAATACTTCTCACTCTTATTCATGCCAAATCCTACTTCATTCTATTAGATCATCTCACCCCCATCCCATCCGACCCAACCCCATTCCACTACCTAGCTGTCGCGGCATTCCCACACTGTCTGTGACCATGGGTCCAGCAGAGATGGTTAAGGCTAGGAGTTTCAAATATGTGTTTATTTAAAAAGATACAGTAATTCAGTGGAACAATGCCTATTGACAGTACCACAAGCAAAACAGACTAAATTAGAACGTTGGTAGTGTTTGCTGTAGGAGTCTAGTGAAAGGAGTTTACGAGATATCGTACTTTGACGAGCGGCACACTTCTCACAATTCGCCATAAACAATGAGCATGTGCGCTTTTTTTTCGCTTTTGGCAATACCATCATCCAAGCACGTCCTACGTCCACTGCCACACAGTAACAGGATGGTCGCAATGCAATCGCAGTGTAAACACAACACAATGTAAACAAGAATAACGTCGTCGTCTAGCAACTAAGCAGTAGAATGGAAAAAACAGATGTTGTTTACAATGTTCACAGTACGCAGTACGATAACTCGTAAACTACTTGCACTAGCTTCCTGCAACAAACATAATTGACATTCTCATTTAAGTTACTTTCAGGATTTTGCTGTCAATGGGCGTTGTCTCATTTAAGAATTTGTGACCGCAGTAAAAAAGAAATAAAAAATAAAAAAAATTCACTTCCATCAACGTCTCCCATCCCCCAGTCTCTGTATTGGCTGTAAATCTGTAAATACGCGTGTTTACCTACAATTAACTTCTGTGAAAACCGCGTGTCGATTGTTCCTTCCGCGTCCGAAACATTTGAGGTGCATGTGTTTGGTGATTGACCCTGTGTACTGAATTTTGTGTGTGTGTGTGTGTGTGTGTGTGTGTGTGTGTTATCTGTACTAATACAGAAGTTTTCTGTTTACCGTTCTTCTTGTAGGTCTTATATTCGTTTAATACAGTATTTGTCTCAGTACTTATTTCCTTTGATGCCCTTGCCTTACAAGTAATCAGGGGGCAAGCTCATTTGCCAGACTTTTGTCCAGCTTCTCTCTCTCTCTCTCTCTCTCTCTCTCTCTCTCTCTCTCTCTTATTGACTGTTGTTCAGTTAACTGGATCATATTCAGACGAGCAGTCAGTCGAGTGACTAAATTTTGGGCGATCGGACAAAAATTCTCGTATGAGAGTACCCGGGTATAGATGTTCCACAACTTCCCTAACCAATCAGGCAGATGGAGAGCTGATTGCTTCTAACAGTAGCACTGTTGATGCCTCATTCGCCGCGCGGGATTAGCCGAGCGGTCTAAGGCGCTGTAGTCCATGGACTGCGGCTGGTCCCGGCGGAGGTTCGAGTCCTCCCTCGGGCGTGGGTGTGTATGTGTTTGTCCTTAGGATAATTTAGGTTAAGTAGTATGTAAGCTTAGGGACTGATGACCTTAGCAGTTAAGTCCCATATGATTTCACACACATTTGAACATTTTTGATGCCTCATTCCCACGTATAATTCACCTGTAGATCTACTGCTCTGTCTATAATCACCTTAACGTCGACTGGCCGTTCAGCTTCTCCGCATGTAAGTCGTAGTGTCCTGCATTTCTTGTAAAGAGCACATTGAGGGGGGTGGGGGGAGTTAGCGAGCGAGACGCCACTGTGAGTGACGTGCACCTGACAAGGCCCGTGAACCACTTTACGTGACGCGGCCACGCGACGTTTGGACGGCTTGCCTCGGCTGGCCGCGCTTTTGCCGTTAGCTGTGACCCCGCAGCGCCGTCCAGTCACGATCGGCCTCCATTCTGGCGGCACGCCTGCCCGTTGCTACAGGCCTGCGCCTGTCTGTGCAAGCGACTGTGTCTGGTCTGGTGCAGGCGGACTGGAAACGTTTATACACTCGCACAAGCTCTACTTGTATCGGCGATGCGGACAACCCGAAACCCACCAACAAAATTTCTTACGTCGCTCAGGGACATTTGGTGTGACCCGTGGTCTCAGGTGGATCGCTACACAGTACTTGCATCTCACAATTGTTGATGCTTTCGTGTTCACTTCTTGACTTGTTGCCTGTTAGCTTTTGTCGCTAGATCTTCGGCTGATATTCAGTGAGTCTTCCAATGGTCTGCCAGCACGGGTGGCCCGCATTGTGAAGGATGACCTGGTGTAGTCCGCCACGAGTAATGGACTGCGAATCTTCGATGACGGCATTTCGTTTGATTACTTACACCCATTTATTTTTGAATCTGTGTTGCACTGAAAATGTCGGCACAACAGTGCAAATGTCGCCGGTATGTGCTGTTGTATCTTTTTTTCGGAAACAAACTTGTTCCATTCACCCGTGGTAATTAGTGTTAACAGTGATGCCCACTTTACTCTTCGCCCTCAATCTTGCATCCACTGCTGCCCAGCTCTGCCTCCGGTTTGTTTTTCCGGTAGTGTTAGTTGTACTTCAACAATAACACACAGCTGTCTAGATAAGTTTTCTGGTGGACCTCATGTATCTGTTCACGGATTCTGAGTGCAGTGCAAGAGCCGCACACAGACACTACGCTGATCTGTTCCCACAGCGACGGCAGTCACATTGCTGCACTTTAGCGTATGTACATAGGTGCCTACAAGAAACCAGATCCTTCGTTGTTTTTGTGATTGAAAATAAAAGGTGTTTCATTGTCGTGAAGGTATTTTCACATAAACAGAAGTATTTATGGTACTGAACCTAAAAAAACTAAGTTTTTTGTTACCATTCTGAAAGGACATACGCGCGGCCGCGGCTTCGTTAAAAGGGGGGGGGGGGGGGAAGGAGGTTAAAAGAACTCCGAACAACCTCCGAAATTTTTTTTTTTTGGTGTTCGACTTCGGGCTCACAAGTGCGCAGTGGCTACTGCATGCAGAGCCATTTGTGGTGAAATCTCAGGAGTATTTTGCCGTTCGTCGGAATTCTTCTTATAACTGGAAGTGCAGATCGCTCAGATTGTCTTAGTCTCTAGGGTTCACCTTCCGGTTCCAAGAGCCCATTCCAAAGCGATGTCAACAAATAAAAATTCCCAGAAAACAAAACAAAAATTAAAACTACTTAATTTTTGTTTCTAAAGCATAGTTTTCGGTACACAGCTTAACTTTTATATTCTAAATATGGATATAATGGTGAGAAGAAATCCCGCGCGTAGGAGGTGGTGGACAATGCACTTAGTTTTGGAGTTACGTCACATTGCACCAAAATCACTGTATTTGATTTTTATAGTTAAAACGGAAAATTTGTCTGTTTTTAATAATATCCAGAAACATTCAGTTTATATCAAATGTATTTGCTATTGCGGATATGGATTATCATCAGCTGTGTAATGGAGTAGAAGATTAGTGTTTAACGCCCCCGTTGATACAGAGGTCATTAGAGACGGAGCACATGGTCGGGTTGGGAAAGGTCGGAGAAGGAAGGCGACCGTGCCTTTTAAAAGGAATCGTCCCAGCATTTGCTTTAGCGATTTAAGGAAAAAACGGAACTCCTAAATCAGGACGACCGCACACTAGTCTGAACCGTCCTTCCGAACGAGAGTACAGTGTGCTAATCACTGCGCTATCCCGCTAGGTAACTGTATAATGGAATTAGACAATGCAAATTTGTGCCTGAACGGGACTCGAACCGTGATGTCTCACTTATCGCGAGCGATCGCCTTACCGGTTAGCTATCGCCGGCCGAAGTGGCCGCGCGGTTCTGGCGCTGCAGTTTGGAACCGCGAGACCGCTACGGTCGCAGGTTCGAATCCTGCCTCGGGCATGGATGTGTGTGATGTCCTTAGGTTAGTTAGGTTTAACTAGTTCTAAGTTCTAGGGGACTAATGACCTCAGCAGTTGAGTCCCATAGTACTCAGAACCAAGAGGTTAGCTATCCGAGCACGATTCACAGCCAGGTCTAAACTTCCACATACATACATGCATGTCCGAAGAAACTTTGCATCGCAATTCGGAATAAGACAGGCACGGCAATTTCGCGTTTGTACACAGACACCGGACAAGCAGACTTGAAGTCTGCTTTACAGGAATATGCATTATGTACGTAAGAGTACAGGTTGTGGACACATGGTTGACAACATATGAAAGTTTGGGTCTGGCCTTGGGCCGTGCTCGGATAGCCAAATGGTAAGCGATCGCTCGCAATAAGCGGGAAATCAAAGTTAGAATTCCGGTCCGCCAGAAATTTCTATTGTCGTCATTCCATTATACACTTGATGCTAGTCCATATTTGCAACTGCGAATGCATTTAATGTATTTCATAACGACTCTAGTTGCTGCAGTGCCCGTTCCTTTGGATAACACAGGCACTGCAGTATCACAATGTCCATAGTATCAAGTACTATGTAAATTACTGAATTTCAAAATATGAATTTATGCATATAAGCAAAACAGTGTTAATGATAACACAGAAGAAATAATGATTGTTTGCAGAGCACAGCAGTTACTTACACTGAAAGAGAAAACGCCTTGTTACAGGACGGCTTACCTTAATGCCTATCAATTCTCTCTCATTTACTCGTAAGTTGATTCAGTCGTCCAACTTTCCCCGCTTAAGGTTTCTGCAGCTTGGCTCCATATCAGCTATAGGAGACTACCATTATTTGTCTCTCTTTTAACCTGGTTGGCTTACACATTGCAGGTAAATCAGAATAATAATTTTTTCAAAACACAAATTTTCAGCTTACAGGCTCTCTCTCATGCTAGATATTTTAAAATCGTCCTTTGGCCTGATGGCTTAACTGCAAGTTTCCATTTACCAAGCGGATGACCTGGGTCCATCTGCTGTAAAACTTCGTCGTACTGTTTTTTCCAAGAACGGTTTCCGATGTCGTAATAATTTTTCCCCCATTTCCAAAAGCCTTATCTATTAAATCTGTATGACCAATCACAAGAAATGTAACCTAAAAAAACAGTGAATGTGTTGAAAGTTTGATTAGCATTCATAACACACAATTTTTGTTCTCTCCCGCACAAGTCACAGAATATTTTAGTTTTCTTACTACGATTTGCCTTTACAGAAATTTAAGTGACGGAACAGTGCAACTTCTGAAGTCCTCCAGTGAGTCTCTCGTTCAGTCCAAGTGTGTAAGTGAACCTCAAAATCACTCTGTTTGGAATGAGAGCCGTTCTGTTCAACATTTCACAAATAAAAATGCCAGATTTGACGGTAATAGAACATGCCACCCACTGCATCATGTCAAAGAAAAAAAACATGCATATCTGTATGTAGTCGTGATCCCATCAAACGATAAAAGTGATCGGCTCTTCGTTTATGTTGTTGTTCTCTCCAATCACTTTTAAGGTGCAGTTGCCGGTCTTGAGTAGCTGCAGACGTCCGTACGACGGGTTCCAAAACTTTGGTTGAACTGTGTTAAAAAAATTAGTTGTAGAGGTGATTATTGCTTGTCATAGCCTCATCATCCTTGTAATATTCCAGAGATACTTTTCATGCATTGTGTTTTAAAATTGCGTGAGTGAATAATTAGTGTGCTGCCTGAAAACAACGTGAAAATATTGTTCACAAATAGTTTTATTCGTTCCCTTCTTTGCTTTATACATGCGCCGCGTATCCTCTCCCCCCGTCTATGGCCATTTGAAAATGCAAATGCAGTTAAAACTTGCACACATTTTGGGTCGATTCTAAGTATGCAGCAGAAGGTAGCACAGCATATTCCTGCATTATTCCCTCGCTATGTCCGCATAAAGAATAGCATTGTAAATTGTCGGCGCTCATTGCCGTAGCCTCTCTTCCAGTTTTCTGCGCCAGAATAGCAGTTTTTAGTAAATCTGCCGTGTTGAGGTTTATGGTTTTAAAACAATGCATGAAAGCTTCTGTATCCTTCTTGCAGTTTCACTGCTTGACAGCGCAGGCTGACGAACATTACTTAACATACCGCTGCATTTTATCTTCGTCCTACTGCCATACTGACTGATCACATGTCTTTCTTCTGGCATGTCGCTTCCATACATTGTCCAGCCACGTTCTGTTCACCGGTCGAAATCCCGAATAAATACCTTACGTCCCGTCTCCAGCCATCCTGATTTAGGTTTTCCGTGATTTCCCCAAATCGTTTCGGGCAAATGCCGGGATGGTTCCTTTGAAAGGGCACGGCCGATTTCCTTCCCCATCCTTCCATAGCCCGAGCTTGCGCTCCGTCTCTAATGACCTCGTTGTCGACGGGACGTTAAACAACACTAACCTAACCTAACTACCTTACGCACCGCGAATCGCTGCTGGACGTGTGGTGCCATACAGACTCCAGTGCTGTGGCAAGCTGCACTAGGTTTCTCAGTTGAGGATCCGTGGCGCGTTCAACCCGATCTTCTGGTGCTCTTCGAACCACGCACGTACATTAAAAGCTGTGTGGCGCGTTGCATTGTCTTGCAGGTAGATGCCATAGTGATGAAGAAAAACAGCTGGCCTGCAGAGGTGAACATGGTGCATATTTGTGTTGATCCATTGAGCCTTCCAGAATGTGACACAGGGAATGCCATGAAAACATTCGCCAGGCCGTAACACTCCCTTCTCCGGCCTGTGCCCTTCCGACGCTAGGTGCACGGTGTTTGCTGTCAGACATTTCACGCAGTACGCACCAACGACCACGTGTCCAATGGAGTATGAAACGTGATTCATTTGAAAAGACCACCTGTTCGCACTCGGTGGACATCCAGTTGTCGTACTGGTGTGCAAATTACCAGCCTTCATTGCTATCGAACAGCAGTCAGCATGATTGCATGAACCAGGGGTTTGCTGCAGAGGCCCACACGCGTGCACCAACGTTTACTGAACAGTCGTTGACGAGACACTATTGGTAGCCCCCTTGGTTCATTGGGCGGACAGGTGCTTAGCAGCTGCACGTCTGTTGCTCATGGACATCTCCGCGGCCGTTGCTCATCCCCGTCATTATGGCCCATGGTGCACCACAGTTGCATCGGCGCCGGCTTTGGATAGCGCCATTTTGCCACGTACGGTACACTTTAGCCACGGCGACACGCGAACGGCTTACAAAGTAAGCTGTTTCGGAAATGCTTCCACATACGGCCTGAAAGTCAATATTGATCACACTCTTTTGGACTTCAAATAAATCGCTTCATTTATGCACTATGGTAGTTTTTGGCGTCTCTCTCTCTCTGACACGCTTTATATACCCTCCACTGCTAGTCCCACCTGCTGGCTGTGACTGGTTATTGCACCTTGATGGTTCATGTCGAACATAGGCGGTGGTCACAGTAACGTGACTGGACTGTGTATTTTTAGTATTTCTTATTCACACGTGGCCATATTAAACAATCCACAAAATCAGCACAAAACAAAACAAATGAACAATAAACTCTCCTTGGTCTTCATTTAAATGCTGGCGAACAGGCAGTGGTGCGAGGCAGTATTTTGGAGGACGTTTCCAGTATTAACAATGTATTTTCTGTAGAAAGTACTGCAAAGTTTCATTGTATTAAAGAACAAGCATCAGGGAACAACCGAAAGCTGTTGTAAGGAATATGTATTCATATGAGATTAGCTTCGCTCGAGCGAGCATTGACTCTGCAAGTTTCAGGAAGGTTCCTTGATCTAGTGTTAAAGCGTTTCTTTCGCGCTAAGTTAGCGAGAAGAAGAAAGGAGTACCGAAGTTTAAACTAAACAAGATGAGTATTAAAAACCTAAGTCATGGAATACTCTTGTGATTACTGTAGCTATTCTTAACATCCGCGCATCCGGAGGAATGTTGTAGAGAAATCCTGTTTTATGCAAGACAACAAATTATATATTCTTTAACCTATACTTGTTTTAGCATTTTATATGCTGTCTTTAGTGAGATTTTAATTATTGTGTCCCACGTAACACTTATTTCCTGCTAGTAATTAAAAAGTACTTCTGCCACATCTAATACAATAACAAAATGGTTCAAATGGCTCTGAGCACTATGGAACTTAACTTCTGAGGTCATCAGCCCCCTAACTTAGAACTACTGAAACCTAACTAACCTAAGGACATCACACACATCCATGCCCAAGGTAGGATTCGAACCTGCGACCGTAGCGATCGCGCGGTTCCAGACTGTAGCGCCTAGAACCGTAATACAGTAACAAACTAGGTGAGTAACACATTATGGAAAGTTGTTTGACATATGTTGCGTATGACACTAGTAGCTCGCAAATTCTGATAACGTTACGTATACTAACCCACTGAAAATGGCGCGCAAAATCCTGAGATGTATGAATAAAAGAAAAATAAATTCTTTCAAACGGTGGAAATTCTAACATTTTGAAAATTTGTGAAGAAACTCAAAACCTGATGTTGCAGTACTGTTTTACTAGCTAATTAGTTTCAGGTTTCGGTACACAATAAGCAACACAATGATATTGATAAATGTTTTGTCCACATGTTTATAGAAATGCTCTGGTAATTTATTGTGCAATGAATGAGGATGAGAAAGTTCGTAAACTCGTAACATTTCGAAACTTTGCAGTGTAGGTAGATGATTTCAAAACATCACTGTCATTCTATGAAAGCTATGCGTGGTAATTTATCTCGTTTTATTTTTCGGAATAACCAACCTCAGGCGTAATGTTCATAATACTCTTTGAGAAGTTTGATGGTATCTGATAATCGTTGGGAGCTGGCTCGGAGCGTTTCGCTTTCATTGTTGTTTGGGAGGTGAATTGCGAATGCCAACGGTTTGAATTCGAATCGGTGCTATCCTTCAGCGTGATTACTTTTGTATTCCGAGGGATGTGACAGTGTGAACAGTCGAGCACATAATACTCGCGGCACGTGGCCTGGTGTTTCTTTCCGGCCGACAATAATTGTTTCACCATGGCGCTCGCTGTTCTGCTGTTGTAGCACAAAGCGACATCTCTTTATGAAGGAAAGAAGGGAGAGGGACTGAAAGCCTAGCGGAACGGTTGTAGCACGTCAGCGGAGGCGAGCCTACCGCACGTTCTGTGAGCGGTACTGTCTAGCAGCTCCTTTCTCCTTTCTCTTTTAGCCGGTACAGTAATGCAGGACAGACAGAGCTTAGACTGTTACTACTGTTTAATATGATTCGCCAAATGAAATTAGCGAATTACATTTTGCAACAAACATCAGATTTCGCAGAGTCAATATCTTGGAACCTCTTAATGGTATAATCTTCTTAATCTTTTCGATACGAGAACACTATTTTAACGTCTACTTTCCTCATTGAAACCCCAGGTTTGCTTCTGTGGTAATATTTTTAACAAATTTGTTTATTTGTAACATAAATTAACGGTTATTCACGGCAGTTATGTAAATGATCAAAGTCCCAATAATCTGTGACAGGTAGAACGGCAGACAGTGCGTTAGGCCGGTGTTGCACTATCACGTTCCATTGTGAAACTTGATATGTTACATATTTGACGAAGAAATTTGATGGTGTAGTAGGGAACTTCGTCAAATCACGCCCGTCGTCAAATAAATGTGATCAAATCTAGGGCCTCGCTGTTCTGCTGTTGTAGCACAAAGCAACATCTCTTTATGAAGGAAAGAAGGAGGGGGACTGAAAGCCTAGCGGAACGGTTGCGGCACGTCAGTGGAGGCGAAGTCGTTCGTCTTCACTGCAATGTGAAATAATGTAACTACTTGGAGCGCCGGCGTCGTTACAGCTATTTGACGTCTCTGTAGTGTGCTTGTAAACAAGTTGGTGTCTTCCTTAGAGACTCTTTTGCATAAACTTCATTTGACAGGTTGGGAAGGGGGGGGGGGGGGGTTGAGCAAGTGGCAATAGTGCATGCTATTAATTGTGTGTAGATGGGCTGGTGGAATATTCTGCAGGCTACATATGTCTACAATCACAGCTACAGCCATTCACCTCTACATCTGGAAACATCCAGGCTGCTTTTCAACCGGAATAGAGGATGTGGTCATACTCTAAAATAATAAATTCTTTCTTAGCTTTCCATTCTACTTTGTCTATTTTTGACCTCTGGATGCCACAAGTTAAAAAAGGGCTTTATCTGTTTCGTACTTTTCAATCATTTTGTAGTTGTTGTAACACTAAATCCATTAAATTATTAAAAAATAAAAATAGTTCTTATTGCCCATATGGTGTACTAAACATTTATTAACCTGTGCACAGTGCCCCTTCAGTGCTTTATAAATCACTTCGCACGTTTCTGGAATTATTTTGGTTAATGTGCAATGTGATATTAAGAGTGCTGTGTTGTAAACTAGAGTAGCTCTCTTGTATATCAAGAAATCGCAGTTTGCCTATCTTCTGCAGATATGGCATTCCTCAAGAGAGTATTCTGTTCAGTAATACAAGAAGCCACTTTACTGAGCAAATACTGAAATACACCCTCCGATTCGTAAGTAATTTATATATAAGAATTGATGTCCTCCACGTGCAGCTCTTGCAACAAATTTTGCTGAATGCTTTTATCATCACGACGTAATACCTGTGGCTTCATCCAAGCATGTTTCTGTTTTTTCCGCCACTTTTCTTCCAAATATACAATGCAGTTGTGGTACTGCCAAATGCTGCGCATAATAACAGGATGTTATCCGCCATCTTGAAAAATGACGAAAAATATGACGACAGTATAATACCCTGTTTAGCGCCACGTCAAAAATCTTTGTCAAAGAAATGTGATAGTGTAATATCGGCCTTACTGTTCGGAGAGTAAGGCTGCGACGCGAGTAGAGGTTCCATTGTTCCAATGTTTTGGAGAGACACAGTGGTATTATTCGAGACGTCATTGTGTGGGGAGCCATCGGATACGAATTTTAGGTAACGGCGTTGAGGGATTAAGGGGAACTCTGACGACACGGCGGTACGTCGGGCATCCTGCGCTCCCTTGTGTTACTTCTCATCTGATAGGGTGCCACATTTCGACATGACATTGCCCATCCACACATGACAGTTGTATCTGTGAACGTCCCCGTGATGTTGAGATACTCACGTGGTCAGCAAGATGCCCAGATACACCCCCAATAGAACACGTGTTGGAACATATCGGGTGCCAACTCCGTTCCAGGGACAGTATCCTGGATGTCAAGGACCAGTTTCAATAGCTGTGGACCATGAGGGTAAGACGGCTTTGACACTATTACCAACCGAACTGGTACACTCTTGCACATCAGAGGACATGCAATGTCATAGTGATAAATGGGTTCATACTGTTAATTCTTTCTAAAATTGACTCTAGTTTGTAGTCACCGAAACATCTTCATATAACCTCTCAACCTGTGAAGTTTAATTTTTCCCCCCTCCCCTCCTGGTTGCTTCACTTATCTTAAATGGTGTAGTACATCAACTAACAGTAGTTTGCAGTAATTTGGACAGTCTGTACAATGCTACATCGACAATTAAAAAGGCTGCAGGTATCAGAGATCAGAAGACAAACTCAACTACGAGGGATCGACTACACAAGGCCTGATTGTAGCAAGCAATTCAAACTGCCACCTTCGCCCGTCTCTTGTATTCCCGCATGCAGAAGAGCCGTCGTGTGATCTCCACGAATTTCCAGGGCTCCGCGGAACACAGTTTAAGAAACGCTGTACTACACTATCGTTCTACTTAATTTTCGTCATCGTCGTCCCTCGTTTGCTACCATTCTAGGTGCCACATCAAATGGTGACCGGTGACAAATTCTGCCACTGGATACAATCAGATGACGTTTTGACTATAATGATGATCGTGGTGAAATTCGTGAAAGTTCTACAACAAAGTTAATACGCAAATTTAATTTACGTCGGTATACTGCAAGGCAGGATGCCTGAAAGACATAAAATACGAAAGAATTCATTGCAGCGTTACAAAGCCCATTACTGTCAGGTACGGTGAAATAAATAAGAAACTCTGATCACCCCTTCGTGGACCATGTGCTACGGAACCACCAATGTTTCACTGCCTAGGGCGCCATTGGACTTCAGTGTGGAGCGACATACGGTTCACACACAGCTCCGCCGACAGTTCATCTAAGCTTTAACAAACCGGACGCCCCCCCCCCCCATCCCCCCTCCCTAACTTGCCCTGAAAGTAGCTCTCCAATTGAGTGCCTCTCGTTCCAGTCCTCCAACAAAGGAAGAAAAAAAGAAGTTACCAGTTCTGGGAATCGAATCCGGCTCCAGTCTTGACGTGGCAGTCACTGCACGACCAAGCTGTACCCCTCAGAGATAGTCAGTCATGCTCTTTGAATGAGAATGGGGAAGTATCTTTATCTCTAATACGACCTCCTTTCATTGGAACCTGGTAGCATATTCAATATGAAATATTCTGTAACACATCGATATTTTGCAAGCAGTATTGTGACTATGGATGTACTACGAGGAGATACTAGAACTGTTGATTTCTTTGAGCCGAGTAATGCCATAAATTTCTTTTTTTTTCCAATTCGATACTGTACCTCATCACTAGTTAGTTGATCTATCCGCCTAATTTTCAGCATTCTTCTGAAGCACCATATCTCAAAAGCTTCCATTCTCTTCTTGTCTGAACTGTTTATTATTCACGTTTCACTTACATGCAAGTCTACACTCAAGACAAATACCTTCAGAATAGACGTCCTGACATTTTAATTTATATTCGTTGTTAAAAAATTCCTCTTTTACAGAAATGCTTTTCGTGCTACAGCCAGTCTGCATTTTATTTTCGTTATACTGTTTTAATACAACTACAGTCTATTGCCCTCGTTTTATCTTCCACGACTATAATTTTATAATCTCATTCCAAGACCTCTTTATAGTTTTTTCCCTGAACGTTAATTCTCTCTAGTAATGTTTTCTTGGATTTCCTTAAAGCTGGCTCAGTACACAGACTGAAGAACAATGCCGAGAGGCTACAAACCTGCCGCACTCCCTTCTCAAGTTTTCCCTTTCACGTTCATAGGGTGGGTAAATGCCACACTACAAAGGTTCATTATTCAAGTCCCAATCGGTGCTAGGATTTTTATGGGAGATGCACTGTTTCTTTCACACCTGGGAACAATTTTTAATGTGAGAAATGCCGAGTTTCACCGTGGTTTAGAGCCAGCATTAAATTGTTGGTTTCGCTATAACAGTCTGCTTGAGTCGGTTCAGATGTTGGATGAAAGACGACCTTGCCACCTCCAATAAGACGATGCCAGGTGAACCATTTTGGTGCAAAAACTAACAGTCGGGTTGATGACGGCTCTGCTGCACTATAAAATATCGCCTCGTCATTTTGACACGTAAATTAGCACACATCTTGTAAACACGTTAATTTCGCGTAAATCTTTTTTACATATTAGATGAATATAGTCCAGATAATTTGCGTCACATGGTGTAAGTAATAATAGCATACTAATGAAATAAATAGAAAGATAGGAAGGGGGGGGGGGAGAAAGAGGAACGGGGGGAGGGCGGGAAGAGATCAAGGAAAGTGATGAAGGAAGATTACTTTAACGCACCTTTGACAGCACGGTCATTAGAGACACAGTACAAGTTCGGATTGCGAAAGGATCGGGAATGAAATAGGTTCTGTAGTTTTCAAAGGAAACATCTCGGCATTTGCCTGGAGCGATTTAGGGAATTCACGGAAAACGTAAATTTGGATGGCCGTACGAGGATTTAAATCCTCGTTCTCCAGAACGCAGGTCCAGTGTCCTAACCCCAGCTCCATCTCGCTCTGTGGGAGCTAAAGATTACGGACATTAGGGAGGTACTTTGTTGGCACACGTTTGCTTTAATAAAGGAAATGTCTTTCTGCAACTGAGGCGTGAAATTCCTTATCCCCTTTAAGAAACTGAAGAGAGGAATGATTCCAGAGATTTTCTGCATAAAGTGGCAACAGAAGCTTGGAAATTCTAGGACACCGATACAGCTGTTATTAACAAACGGTTCAGAGAGAGAGAGAGAGAGAGAGAGAGAGAGAGAGAGAGAGAGATTTCTACGGCGTAGCACCTGCTTTCACGTTCGTAGAACACACATGGCACGTACTGGCAGCAGATGGAAGCGTCGAAGCGACCTCCCGTGGTCACTGCAAGTGGGGCGGAAGTAAAAATAGAGCGCGCTTCCGCCACTCGCCCCGGCCAGCTACCTGTGGAATGGACATAACCTGTCAGCTGCTGTGTGCCATACTTGGCTGGCCAAACGAGGAGCTGAATTTACTGGATCAGGAAAGAACACTAAAAACAGACGAAACACATACTTCCATAAATACTAAAATTTCAAGTATTAATAACCTGTACAGTACAGTTTATTGCTGAAAATAGAGTCTAATATCGAACCAAAAAACCCCGCTGCTTCAAGCGGAATAACTAACGAAAATTGTTATCGCCTAGGTGCGGTTGATGACGTGAATGAATGTTCAGTTACTTAATGCTGACGACAGATGCCAGGTACGTACTACATGTTCCTTGAATTAAACGTGAAAAGGAAAGTATTTTTAAGATCCGGCTACCGTTTTCTCAACGAACTAATCCGTCCTATAGAAAGCTGAAAATCATTCAAATATATCGGTAAAATTGCAGTTTAATGTAAGGTATTATTGAATTTCGAACAGCTTGGAAAGAGAGACAAAGGAACCAACAGCTATCAAAAGCTTGACAACACAGGAAATCAAGCATAATGGGTAATAAACTTCAGCTCGCGTTGTAAAAGAGTAAAGACAATTTACCTGAATAATTCTCAAAATCGAAAACCAACATGAAATTTAATATTTTAAAACACTGAAACTAACGCATTAGTGCGTAATACGAGGTAAAAACAGACATCGTTCGCCAGCATTCTCCGTAGCGGCTATCCGAAATGGGTCGTAAAATATGGACGTGCCTGGCCCTAGATCACACTGAACGCAATGACGTGCACGTTCTCAGTGAGTCATGTTAATGGCCTGCCTCACTCGGACCAGAATTACAGCCTCACTCTACCATGGAATCAGATTCGCGAGGAGGACGTGATTTGATCCTCGACATGGTCTGCCACGATTTGTGGCTATTACGAGGATGATGCGTGGAGGCTCTGTTACTCTCATCTAAGATTTCATTTCAGTAGTTATTCTACGTTTCAAGGTAAACTAAATCTCACAACGTGTAGAGCAAATATTACTTGTTCAGTCTTCGCCAGAAACGGCGCCTGGAAACTCTCAGAATATGGCCATTCTTCTGCTGGTGATAGTTTTCCATCAGAATACGCAGTAGCTGTGAAACAAATTATAAATACACAAGGTTTTTTTTTCCTTTGCAAGATGGGATAAACGTCTTTGTGCAGTAATTTGCATGTGCGAAATAAGCTAATGAGATGAAATATCGCCTCACTGACAAGAGCACACACAGTTAAGTGGTTTTCATGTGTCACTCGGTTGTATGGAATCAGCGCAATAAGAGGGCTAGACGGAGAAGCGACGGGATGGCGGAAATGAGCCATAGTTTTCGGACGTGTCAAGAAACATACAGTGAAAGAAGTTGGTTTAGCAACCATAGAGTAAAATTATCGCGGGACTGAACACTAAGATGCGCGGACTTGATATTCTGCTGTCAACGTACATTGGCACCGTGGTCACGCGGTCACGTGATGACGTACGGCTGTCCGTAATGCTTATTATGGATTATGAATCTCGCCACATCGCTAATTGAGATACATCCCCTTCGTAGATGCTGTGGATTTTATTAGAGCGTTTTGTAGATGCCATAACAATTTGCATTTGATGCCTGGAATAAACTGGGCTCGTAGCTTTGATGACAAAAATGAGCGGGCAACACTCCACGGCACCGTCACGACAGCGTGTATTCGCATTGACCGTCACGTCAGTTCGATTAGCCCAGCACTGAAAGGCGATAGTGGTGATACGATTTACTATCTGTGTGATACAGTGTGTCAGAGTATAGTGTCGAAATTGAGGAACCAACAAGACTCTGCAAACATACGTTCTTGGTCAATTTTGTAAAGTACTACTTAAAACATAGATATGTATTTGATAGGGGAAACGTATACACGTAAACACGTAAAAAAATCGCTATAAAGGAAGGAATGGAGCCTGTTTACATTATCCATTATTTCTTACGTAGCTAATAACGCTATGAACTAGTGTTTTTTTCCCCGTCATTAAACCTGAGGTTTTCACTTAAAATATTATTTACATACATTTGGTGGTCAGCACTGTTAAGTTGCTGTAAAACCTGAATAACTTTCCTCATTCAGATATCTGACCTCGCTTGTATAACAAAACTCTATGGAAAAATATGTAGATCATGGAACATTTGCAGTTTGCCACGAAAGCATAGATGAAGAATTAAATAAAGATTACGAAGACCTAAAAGCACAAATCAACTACTATAGTAAGAGTGAGCGCGGCGAAAATAGGTTAACTCAAGATGTTAGCAGTGGCGCAGAACCGAATAGTCACTCCAGAGATATTTCTGCACTATTGCATCAACATCGTGTCTACGAGGAACCGTGTACCACCCGGAACCATGTAACAAGGGGTAACAACAGCATTCGTAATAAGATCGTAACCGACAGATATGGGAGGCGAGTCTTGTCAATGACAATCGGTTCCAACACCGACAGGAGTTGCAGCTGTCATTGGACGCCGTTCAGTCTTTCACAGTGAACATTGCAAACTGCACTGCTTACGGTACCGCACAGTACCTTGCAAAAGGCCATTGCTGACAGTCGACATAAAGCTGCATGTCCTTGGCGGGCTAAACAACACACAAACAGAACGGTAACGGACTTGCAGGAGTGTAGTGTGCTCCAACGAGTCGCGGTTGTATGCTTTTCAAATGATGCAAGGCGCATCGAGTGCAAAATGGCGCAATGATTCGTTTTAACCCGCAGTGTGTGGGGGCTATACTCCAGTCCGGAGATTATCGTGTGATGTTTGAGGGTGGTTTCGGCTGTGTCTTGGATCCACTTATGGAGGCTACTGAAGTTAATCAGGATGCTTGTTTAACCAAGTGTTGCTCTTTCTTCTACATATTCATGAGTACGTGCACAGACATTCACCTTCTAAAATAACAGCTGTGTTCGCAAGGGCTCCAGTTCCATGCACACTTGCCGAATGGAGGTCATTATCAAGACGAGTGGTCGTATTAGACGGTATAAGTGATGTCTCCTGGGGTGACTTTTTTCTACTGTGGTTATTAATCGCTTGGAATCGTAATTCGCTTGTTCTACCGCAGATTTCTCCTTGTTTTTCAGCGTCGGCATTATCTTGTGTTAAATTTGCGATTAAAGCGGGAGGAGCCGTCACAAAAATGCAGCATGCTGTTGTGCTCGGATACTATCTTGCAAAGATGAAATTAAGATGACATATTTGTCATTCGGATAATTGGCTTACATGTCGCTATTCCTGCATGTCTTGAGCAGTTGTGTAAGCTTTATATTGAATGTGAATTACAACTACTTCAGTTAGGAAACAAGGTTTACTAGATTTGGCATCTTTATCTGGTATACATCGTGCGTCACTGTAAAGTCGAGAACCCTGAAATTCTATAGCCGGTTCAGAATAGCGAAGCAACGTTCACAGTACGCAGCAGTAAGCAAAGTAACAAGTCTTCTGCTGCACACTTAACATTCGTAACTTCCGCTACCGATATATTGAAGAAACTGTATTATTGTACATGAATCGTTATATGTATATAAAACTATACAGTAACGTAATACGTGGCACTGTTGGGTAAAATATTTCGCAGAAACAGTAATGAAATGTACTATTTATGTAATATCCAACTGTCTTGGTGCAGCGCAGTTTCAGCCCTGTTACGTAACGTTTGTTTGGTAAAGGCAGTGAAACACAGCAAAATACTCCCTTACTTAAAAACCCAGTTTCATTATGTTCGAGCCCTTCATAAGTGTCATTAATTCTTGTGTGTGTGTGTGTGTGTGTGTGTGTGTGTGTGTGTGTGTGTGTGTGTAAGTTATTCGCTATTATGGCAGGCTAAGTAAGTTTCATTTAATGCTGCGTTAAACTTTAAAGAGGCACAGATACATGAGACCAGTTTTCAACATAGTAACCAACTCTCTCTAAATAACAGATGGAACGTTCCACCAGTCGTTCAGTTCCTCGATGACAGAAATCCGCTTCTTGGTCATGGAGGTATTAAAGAACCGCCGTCTGAACGCCCTCGTCGTTGGAAAATCTCTCCTTCCAGGAGAGCGGCGGCCCACCCCCGATGTCTTTCTGCTTTTCCAAAAGATGGAAAACGCATGGTGCAAGATCTGGACTTCTCGATCAACATCACTACGTCTGTGTGGCCTTTGTCAAATTGTTTGCACCTGCATACCAATTAGGTTCCTTTGGGAGTATGCTGATGCATTAGCTCCATACTTAACGATCGTATACAACCGTTTGCTCGACGAAAGATCCGTACCCAAAGACTGGAAAGTTGCACAGGTCACACTCAATATTCAAGAAAGGTAGTAGGAATAATCCAATAAATTACAGGCCCATATTGTTAACGTTGATATGCAGCAGGATTTTAGAACATATATTGTGTTCGAACATCATGAATCACCTCGAAGGAAACGGTCTATTGACACATAGTCAACATGGGTTTAGAAAACATCGTTCCTGTGAAACACAACTAGCTCTTTATTCACATGAAGTGCTGAGTGCTATTGACAAGGGATTTCAGATCGATTCCGTATTCTTGGATTTCCGGAAGGCTTTTGACACTGTATCACACAAACGGTTCGTAGTAAAATTGCGTGCGGATGGAATATAGTCTCAGTTATGTGACTGGATTTGTAATTTCCTGTCAGTAGTTGACGGAAAGTCATCGAGTAAAACAGAAGTGATTTCAGGCGTTCCCCAAGGTAGTGTTATAGGCCCCTTGCTGTTCCTTATCTATATAAACGATTTATTTGAGATACAATCTGAGCAGCCATCTTAGGTTGTCTGCAAATGACGCTGTCGTTTATCGACTAATAAAGTCATCAGAAGATCAAAAGAAACTGCAAAACGATTTAGAAAAAATATCAGAATGGTGCAAAAAGTGGCAGTTGACCCTAAATAACGAAAAGTATGAGGTCATCCACATGAGTGCTAAAAGGAACTCGCTAAACTTCGGTTACACGATAAATCAGTCTAATCTAAAAGCCGTAAATTCAATTAAATACCTAGGTACTACAATTACGGACAACTTAAATTGGAAAGCACACACAGAAAATGTTGTTAGGAAGGCTAACCAAAGATTGCGTTTTATTGGCAGGACACTTAGAAAATGTAACAGATTTACTAAGGAGACTGCCTACACTACACTTCTCCGTCCTCTTTTAGAATACTGCTGCGCGGTGTGGGATTCTTACCAGGTAGGACTGACGGAGTATATCGAAAAAGTTAAAAGAAAGGCAGCACGTTTTGTATTATCGCGAAGTATGGGAGAGAGTGTCACATACATGATACAGGATTTGGGCTGGAAATCATTAATAGAAAGTCGTTTTTCGTTGCGACGGAATATTATCACGAAATTCCAATCACCAGTTTTCTCCTCCGAATGAGAAAATATTTTGTTGACACCGACCTACATAGGAAGGAACGATCACCACGATAAAGTAAGGGAAATCAGAGCTCGTACGGAAAGGTGTAGGTGTTCATTCTTTCCGGGCGCTATACGAGATTGGAATAATAGAGAATTGTGAAGGTGGTTCGATGAACCCTCTGCCAGGCACTTAAATGTGATTTACAGAGTATCGAGGTAGATGTAGATTTCATTATGTCTGGACGCGACATTGCGTTTAGTCCATATGCCGCCAGAATTTCGCGCGAAATCCGTGTGCAATTTAGTCATTTTTCCCACAAGAATTGTACTGCCCCGCGTGCCTCAGCTTTGTAGTAAGTTTCCAGTAATCGCGCCGTTTCACTCAACGCTGTGATGGACCTGTTATCCGTACCGCAACAAAATTGCGTTTGCTGGATAGCTGGATCATGTTATCTCTCTTAATGTGCAAGATTTGTTCCGCAATGGTCCCAGCGTGGGCAGACGTGTATAAGTTACTTCCTGAAGCCCCCCCCCCCCCCCCCACGTAGATAAAACCAGAGAACACACACTCGCCAATTTCTGGCTATTGTGTAACGTCTCCAAACCATTGATCGAGATCTCGCAAAGTTCGTGAAAATGTGTTAGGGGTGCGTGCGTTTCACGGATTACCTTAATGTCTCCAAGACAGCTGGTGGGAACTGCTGATAGTCTGGCGGTAACAATATGGCTATAATGAGTGGCGATGTGCAGTAAACTGCCGCGAACAACGTGCTAATGGTTCCACCGGGAGCGCGTAAGGTGATCGCCGTGTGCCGGCAGTAAACAAGTGCGCCGCGGACACCTGGCGGCGCCTGGCGCGGCCTGTGACATCAGCGTTGCCGCCGTCATCGTCCGGCCTGCGAGAGGTCAGCGCGTCCCGGCCGCTGCGCCGGATCCAGCAGGCGCAGGGTGGACGTGTGGTTGGTTCTTATCGCCGCTATTATTGGGACTGGTTATGGTAATGGAAATAATCTTGTGATCTTAGTGACTGTGACAAACGATCTGGGGTAGTTCGGCCGCCTGTTGCAAGTCTATTTGGAGACACTTCGGCGACTTGGGCGACTTTCTGATGGAGATGAAATGAAATTGACACCATTAACGCCCAGTACGAGCGAAGAAAATCTTGACTCGTCTGGGCATTGAACCCGAGACCCTACGATCTTGAGGCAGCACCGCCAACGGTGTTCCCTCACTGTTCTTGTTATTTGGTCTTGGAGGACGTCACATGACACCCCTTCAACTTCATCGCTGCATACTTCAATTTTTAACTACAGACAGCAGTCAGCTCACTCACAGAACACGCCTTGCTACCGCGCTGGCTAACCGTAAGACCATCAGCTGCGGTTGTTAACGGTGATATAATGATCTAGTGGAGGAAATGAGATCTCCACGCGCGCGCACAAGATTAGGCTAGTGAGAGGATAGTTTTATCGATATCTCTTAACAGTGACAGTAAAACTGGAAGTGCGACTGACGAGTGGCGCTGCTGCATGGCAGTAGTAGACAGCAGGGGGAGGGTGATACCAAGTAGCTGCTGGAGTACTGTTTGTTCTTCATATTTCACTGTCACTGTTAATAAATCTCGATAAAACTAATGTCGCACTACACGGTATATATATATATATATATATATATATATATATAGTGTGAGAAAGAGAGATTTTGCAGTGTTAATCGATTAAATATCACCTAGACAAAAGTATTCCCGAAATTTCATTACTCTACATTATTTTTTGGTGTTGAGATTTTTTTTCCATCGTCGTATATCGTATCTATCCTCCATTGGTCAACGCGATAGGTAATTTCACTATTGTTTAATTAACTTTATTTTTAATCGTATCTCCGTGTAATATGTTCGCGTCCTGTTGGCAAGAAATTGGATAGTAATATAAGATTTATTTCTTTGTATGTGTGCCAAAAGCTACACGAGGGTAATGGAATTTAGTCGAATTAAATCAGGTGATGCTCAGTGAATTACATTAGGAAACGACACACTTAAGGTAGTAGATGAGTTTTGTTGTTTGGGAAGCAAAATAACTGATGGTCGAAGTAGGGAGGATATAAAATGTAGACCGGCAATGACAAGAAAAGTATTTCTGAAGAAGAGAAATTCAACATCGAGTATGGATTCGTCAGGAAGTCCTTTCTGGAAGTATTTGTATGGAGTGTATCCATGTATGGAAGTGAAACATGGACAATAAACAGTTTAGACAGGAAGAGAATAGAAGCATTTGAAATGTGGTGCTACAGAAGAACGCTCAAGATTAGATGGGTAGATTACGTCGCTAGTGAGGAGGTACTTAATGGAATTGGGGGAAGAGAAATATGTGGCACAACCTGACTACAAAGAGGGATCGGTTGGTAGGACAAATTCTGGGGCTTAAAGGGATCACCATATTTAGTACTGAAGGGAAGCGTGAGGGATAAAAACCGTAGAGGGAGGCCAAGAGATGAATACAGTAAGCAGATTCAGAAGGATGTAGGTTGCAGTAGGTACTTTGAGATGAAGAGGATTGCACAGGTTAGAGTAGCGTAGAGAGCTGCATCAAACGAGTCTTCGGACTGAACGCAACAACAACGTATGTGTCTGAGATGAGTTTGTTGAAAACAGCCATGTGGGGTATTTGGGACAACTAATCGTGAGACATTGCAGTCAGAGAGAGGCCTTACGCAATACTGAAAAGTGCCTCACTATCCCCCTACGTGCAATGACCTCTGTTGACGCAGAGGTCCGTATCGCTTTGGGGAAAGAGCAGCTGGAAGTGAGAGATAACAGGTTGCGGTTGGTGACGCCAACCACGCGGCCGTGGCGCAGTTCCTTTTCTCCTCAGAGGCGCAAAGGCGGAATGAAGTATCATAAACACGACTGCGACTGGAGACGTCACTTCATGCAAGAGTTTCTTCTCGAGCAAGAGGACCCACTATAATCCATTACGGTTGTCGTACCACTGGCAGCAAGCCACGTGTAAGTTGGTTATATTTTATTTGCCGAGAGGAATACAGGCCATCAATTGCGTATGGGTTTGTCCTCTATTTCGTCTGCCGCAGTTTTAAGCTTTTCTGAGGTCAGAATTATTTCCGAAGATGTTAGCGGCCGCATTTGCTGCCAT
Source organism: Schistocerca cancellata (assembly GCF_023864275.1). Taxonomy (NCBI): domain Eukaryota; kingdom Metazoa; phylum Arthropoda; class Insecta; order Orthoptera; family Acrididae; genus Schistocerca; species Schistocerca cancellata. The sequence continues at coordinate 611,039,510 of NC_064630.1, read as the reverse complement.
CAGGGCCGCATTTGAGCCCAGGTTACCTAGGCTGCAGATACGAGCCTGCAATGCAAAATTGCAAAATAAAAAACGTCTTTGATACTGTGGTACAGGTACTCTGATAATATTTTCTGTATGCTTATTCTACAGAATTTCGTACATGAATTAAGTCAGCATTCACCTCTCAAACCCAACACTCACTCTTGTCAGATGCCCAGTAGCGCCCAGTAAAACGCGTGGCATGCCACTTGGCAAAATCGCTGACCGTTGAAAGTAAGTTTAAAAGAATTTTTGCAGTTGTAAGTGAGCTCGATTCCGCTAAATGCCCATTCCCTCCACCCTTCACTTCATCTAAACCTACTTATTTCCTGTCACCAGATGGATATTTGTGAGTTCTTGAATCGAGAACAAACCATTTTCTTCATGTTACTTTTAGTTAGCTAGATTTTGCGGGGTAGTATTGTATCTGAATAAAAAATACTGGTTTTGTTCGTAAATTTCCTTTGTTACCTGGCATGTGTGTAAAAAATATGCTTGCTTATACTTCAAATTTTAAACAGATATTGTAACAATGATCTTTACATGGCCGTTAATCTCAGTTTCTTATCGGAAATGTAACTGATTATTGCTATCTTAATAAATGTTATTTACCATAATGATTGCAGTTCCTTTTATTAATCTCATTAATTCATTAAATCATGAATTGTTTAGTAAATCTGGAGAGGAATTCCGTTTAGCAGTTCGGTTATCACTAAAACTTGTTTCATCACTTTATATGCTGTCTTCAGTGGTTTACTTGTTTATTTTATTTCTGAATAAAATTATAATTACATGTTGACTTCATGTGTAGGTTACATGAATCTTTGGCTCAGTCAGTTACATGTAAAAAGGAGCAATTATTAGTGTCAAATATTTTACATTAGATGACATAAGATATATGGTTAAGACACATGCCACGGAGTCTAGTTATTAAATGTTATTTAATTAAGCCATGGTTAAAGATGTAGGTCTTGGATACTAAATTTGGAAATAACACGGTTAGGTTTCTAACATAACCCGTATGACACTGTTTGTCGTGCATGCTGGTAGCTTTATCTGCCATGCACTCTATTACAGCTTTCCATTTGCAAACAACGAAACGTTTCCTATTTTTGTTTCTCGTTCCTTTCATACACTGAATAGTTCTATATAGCGTTATTTGTTGTGTAACTATTGCTTAGTTGATGTTCTCTTGCTTCCCTTGTTTGACATGTTAAAGCACTTACTTCCGTTCTATGGTATGATTTATTGGTGTTATACATATATTTGGTATAATTTATCGATAAAACAAAAGGGTTCTGCCACCATTTCATGTAGTACTAATTTCTTTCATGTCTGGGGAGTGGCCCGTGATGTCAAACTTTTGTTGACGTTCGTATTTTCGTGTGTTGTGTGTGTGTTTTGAGGAGGGAGGAGGAACAGCGCAGGAAGCCGATTTTCTCAGAAGTGCGGGATAGATACAACGTCCAAAAGATTGTGCATGATAATTTTTTATGCAGTTAAATAATATACCTTAAGCGTTGCGTTACATTTCTCATTTTCTAAAATACATTTGCTGGTTGAAAAAATTTCCCCCGATATCGCCTGCCCCATAGTTTCACTTTAGGACTGTCTGGATCTTAAATACTGCCCTAACTGGCTGTTATTCTTTTTTTAATGTCCACAGTCATTTTCAGACAAGGTTTATTTCACGATAGCATTATTTTATCTTTTGACTAATTCAGTATCTTTTGAAGTAGAGTATGTAAACATGCTAGCTTGTGTATATATTATTAGCCACACATGCATCCAGATTATTAAAATTTTCCAGACTGTTGGGTCCTTCATATTTTTACTAGTCGTCAACCAGCCTCAATTTTTAAAAGATTTTCGTATTATTGTATCTTATATCGAAAATTACCTTATCATATCTACTGGTGGTGTTTTAACGTAGGAATAAAATTTTCTCATCTCGCTCGCCCATATAAAATATTTACGGGCCCTAATGCCTAGATGTTCAGAGACACCATCTCCGAGGTATGGTAAAGTGAAAAATACTTCGTCATAAAAATCTTGGTGCATGACATACCTCCAAAACTGAGAGAAATGTTTATGAAACTAATCAGTCATCTTGAAAATAATTCAACTGTACATCAACATGGATATGAGGAAATTGGATTTTGGGTTAGGAGGCAATATTTTACCTCTGTGCTCCAGTAGGTTCTTAAAGCTTGATGAAGCATTGTGAATGGCATACCACTAGTAGTCCGTCGATGTAATTAACACGCGATGTCCGCTGTGCACATTTTTGCGCTCCACAAAGCACACGTATCGCGTACTACACTAGACATTACATGGAGGTCGATAAGTTGCTTGACCTTGATAGTGTCGACTTAATTTCAATGAAAGGATTCAGTTATACGCGGGCTGTTTACGCTCCAACTGTCAGTGACGAAGTTTGTCTTGTTGTGGAAACGTGTGAAACGCCAAGTGTATGCATTGCAGCCGCAAGCTGTAAATAGCATTCTGGTGGAAATTGGGCTCGAGGCGTAGTGAACCGTTCTTAGAAGAAGCAAGAGAATTTAGTGAACAGTTACCTCATCTTCCTTTCCCATATACACCCGTACTTCGTATTTTTGCATGACGAATCCTATTCCAAGCTGTTGCCAAATGTTTTCGATTCACCTAAGCCGGCCGCTGTGACCGAGCGGTTCTAGGCGTTTCAGTCCGGAACCGCGCTGCTACCACGGTCGCAGGTTCGAATTCTGCCTCGGGCATGGATGTGTGTGATGTCCTTAGGTTAGTTAGATTTAAGTAGTTATAAGTCTAGGGGACTGATGACCTCAGATCTTACGTCCCATAGTGATTAGTGCCATTTGAACTATTTTTTCGAATCACCTACCGAACACAGTGCTACGATATGGACTATATTAACGTTCCACGTTTCCTATTGTTTCAGCTGGTCGTATATGGATTATATTTTATATAGTTTATCCCGTTCTATATGTGAAATTTTTAACACTCTGAAACACCTTCCCTGTTAGTCTAAATTGTTACTACTAAAGATGAGGAAAGGCTCTTACAATGCTGTGGTAGTCATGTGCCTGGAGTAATTCGTAAATGACGCAGTACTTAGCTGAACACTGGAAGTAGGTTTTGCTACGATATAAGTAAAATAAAACTTTTGTTTGGCAGCGAATTGAGTACTTCCGCGACACGTGGCTGTGATATCCTTCGAACATGTATGTCTTGTCAAAGGTGACGCTAAACCTTTCATAGTGTTGAGTCTCAGCAATTACTGAGGTTCGGGGTTCTCTCAGTCGCGCGATCTTCGGGCTTTTCATGGGCCAAAATGTCAAGAGTCAAACACGAGTACGTACTTGGCTGAAACTAGAGTCGCGAGGGCCAACTGCTAAGAGCAACCAGCACATGGATGAAAATACTTACGAATAAGTTAAATGGGGAATGTACATTTATCTTTCCTTTACAGTTTTAACTTGTCAATATAACCCCCTGGGAAAAAGCACCCGGTCACAAATGATTCTCTATTATAGGATATTGAAAATTAGATGGACTGATAAGAAACAAGGTGGTTTTCTGCAGAATCGAGGAGAGGAGCATTTGGAAAGCATCGACAAGGGTAAGGGACATGACAGGTTACGAATTAACACATCAGGGAATAACCTCCACTGTACTAGAGTGAGGTGCAGAGGGTAAAAACTGTAGAGGAAGCCAGATATGAGAATGTACCCGACAAACAATTGATGATGAGACGTAAGTGCCACTCTGGCCTGAAGAGAAGCAATTCGTAGTGGGCCGTGGAACACCAGTTAAAAGACTGATGCCCCAAAATAAATAAAATAATACAGTAGAGCTAATACGAAAGACCTTATGTGCTCTGCTTGGTTTTTATTTTCCCCACTCCGTCTTAAGTTTTGTTGGTTGACGTCTTCCGGAGTCAAAGTTAAGTTAACGCTATAACGAGAAAGCTTGGCGCGTAGTCAGTAACACTAGGGTATGAAAATCGATCTGTAACACAAAAATTAAGACTGAAAATTTATCTAGTCATAAGACCGTTAATATCATCGCTGGTGACTAGTTTGTACAAATTAGCGAAATTCAACTTGGGTTGTATTCACCATGTTCTTTAAAAATTACCTGAGGGTTTCCCATTTCCTGCGTTCTATTAGAAGAGTCAAATTATACAATGCGGCATCATCGTCCTCAAAAAAGAGATTGAAGACACACATGTACCGAATTGGTTTCGTGATCAATACTATTCCGATTAGAAGTCACTATAAATCGCTAAACATTAAACGTAAGGCAATACTATAACGGATCAACAATAACACACGCACACACACGTGCGCACGCCAGAAGAAGAGACAGATTAGTGTTAGATGCATTGTGGCGTCGGAAAATAGTATACGTTACGCTGGAAGCACTAGTATAAAAAAAATTATCGTACGTACAAAAATTAAACATGATAGACATCATGAAGGAGGTTTAAGGCATTAAGTATAAAAAGATAATAGTACTGGCACAATGACGAAATACGCTGAGAATGCCATGAAACCATTCAAAATGCCGATGATGATTTTTTAAAGAAAACATGAAACTGGTGTTGCGTGGAAAGAATAAGCCATAGTAAAAATGTTGTAATGGATATTCATTTCCGATAATTAGACTGTCGCTTCCCATTCAAATATACCGTGGTGTGGGGTGGATTTTCATGCTACTGCTAATGTAACCGTTGGACAACTAATATTTTTGTGAACTAATCTTTAGTTGTCCAACGGTTACATTAGCAGTAGCATGAAAATCCATCCCACACCACGGTATATTCGAATGGGAAGCGACAGTCTAATTACCGGAAATGAATATCCATCACAACATTTTTACTATGGCTTATTCTTTCCCCGAAACACCAGTTTCATGTTTTCTTTAAAAAATTATCGTCTGCATTTTGAATGGCTTCATGGCATTCTCAGCGTATTTCGCCATTGTGCCAGTACTATTATCTTTAATGAACAGGTTTTCCATCTGTTCTCATTTTTAGCTCTTCAGAAACGGAAATTTGTCGCAAAATGAACAGCTTGTGAGGGACTAGCTTTGCATAACTCTTTGGCAACAATTTATTCTTACCTGAGGCAAACTAACAGAAGTGTGTCACGTGAGGTCAGTTTTGGAGTACAAAGTAGGAAAGGATCTAATTTTGTACAACGTCGTCTTCGTCTTCTTCTTCCATCGTAGCGCGCGCAGCCAGATACCTCACCAAATAGTGTCAGATACACCGTGAGAAAAAAAAATCCCGCTTACAAAACTTCTCACTTCAAGAGAGCACTTTCACACTCAACAACCCGTTGTCTTAACTATGGTTTTGTCTCCAGGGTGCAGTGACAAACACGCGTTCGGTGTCAAATCTAAATACGAGTACTTCCCGCTTCGGTCGTTTTCATGTGCGGAGTCAACAAAACGTCGCACCAAGCGAGCTCAAAATTTCTTCGTATACAAAGCTTAATTTTGATTACTGTATTTTTCCTTCACACTAATGGTTAATTTCCTTGTAGTCTCTCGAATTGTAACGCGCAGATTTTTGTGATAATGCTGTGAAATTTTTTCAATCATTTCTTCGTACTGAACCTTAATAAGGCGCTCGGTAAAGGAAAATTCTGGAGCCCTCCTAAGATTTTTTCATTTGTCCACAAATAAAAGATTTCGAGTGCTGGTGATGTATCCGCATGAATTTTGTTCCGCTCTTTTTATTTGTAGGTCCAGGTTTTAAATGTTTCATCACTGCACGATACATAATCAATTCTAGGAATGTCTGACACCGATTACTTACGACAACTGCCGACAGACAGATAACTGCGTGCTTTGCACATACTGGCAAATTCCTATAAAAATGCCACAACAACATCTGTCATGTACCGTACCACTTAAAATGTCATACTATTTCGTGGACATTCACCCTCTTACGTTAACGGCGACTAGGGAAATGGTATCTACTTCTGTCTTTTTCTCCTCCACCTTTTACCGCGGTGCACACGCAGTGACACCTGAGAGGCAGCGGTGAGTGCTGCCGTTATCGTTAACGGGAGTGAATCAACACATGTCGGTCATAATTACAGTTCGCGGTTCGGTACCAACGCAAATAGGACAGCACCTGATAGATGGCCAGCAACGTGCACATTCCATTAGCGCTCCAGCAACCAGCAACACGAAGAGAGAAATATCGGTCACTACACCTCTTTCCCTACGTCACCGCAGTCCACTAAATTGACAAGAGCTATTCACCCGAAGCCTGCCTCTCTCTCTCTCTCTCTCTCTCTCTCTCCCCCTCCCCCCTCCCTCTTTTTGAGCAGTTGCTCAATAAATAATATATGAGTTCCATGGAAAAATTTATTGAAACAGTTTTCCGCTGAGTATCATTGGAAATAAAACGCCATAACTTTGAATGAACTTCGATATTAATTTTCCTTGCACAATGATTCGTATCCCTAGCAGCAGACTTGCAGCACTCGTCTATGCGCATTTCTTACCGAGAGAGGTGGCGCAGTGGTTAGCACCCTGGACTCGCATTCGGGAGGACGACGGTTCAATCCCGTCTCCAGCCATCCTGATTTAGGTTTTCCGTGATTTCCCTAAATCGTTTCAGGCAAATGCCGGGATGGTTCCTTTGAAAGGGCACGGCCGATTTCCTTCCCCATCCTTCCCTATCCCGAGCTTGCGCTCCGTCTCTAATGACCTCGTTGTCGACGGGACGTTAAACAACACTAACCTAACCTATGCGCATTTCTTCATTGCAGAAAACTTTCCCAATATGCGTAGATGAAAAAAAAATCAGGACTTCGAGAATTTGTCTTAGACTAATTCCAGCGGAAACTGTAATGGTACAGAAGATACAAAGAAGACCAGCGCGTTTCGTCATAGATTCGTTTAGTAAGAAATCGCCATCTCGCTCATCTAACAACAGTGGCAAATACTAAAAGTGTCGTGTTGTGTGTCCGCGTGTGTTTAATGGTGAAATACCGAGAGCGTAAGTTAGAACAGAACCAATACATCGCTTCCCAGGTTGCAGTAGGTACTGGGAAATGAAGAATCTTGCACAGGATAGAATAGCATGGAGAGCTGCATCAAACCAGTCTCAGGACTGAAGACCACAACAACAACACCTGCGTATATCTCGCGAAAAAGATCGTGAAGGTAAAAATGACAGCGATACGAGCTCAGGCTTACCAACAAACTCACTTCTCCGCACTATTTGCTGCTGGAACATGGAAGAGGCAAAGCGACAGTTATAATCAAATTTCCCTCTGCCACTCATCCATCATAGGACTTACATAGATTGTAGATGTGTGCAGTACACGTAGAGAGACAGTAGTGGCTGATATCTGGCTCAGCACACGTTACAACACCCAGTGCTGACCATTCGCTCTTCGTGTTTAGAATGGCGCTGTGCGATATCCGTGCTATTTTACAGTTAGGATCATAATTCAGAATTTCTGCTGTAACATATACAAGCGTAGCGAGACATTTTAACAACTGTGTAGCTATTGAATATGTATATAAATTTTTCCGTATTAGTTGCACCTTTTTTTTTTTTGCGATCACGTACGACCATCCTCGATTCTATATAGTTACCTAAGCAACCACTCATATCTGTACAGGAACAAAACAGAAGTGCATAGTAAAAAAATGTGCAAGTGAGATCTAAAAATAAACTATATAGCTATTCCAAAATTCGGCGTTTCATCTGTTGGCTGGAAATAAACGAGGATTCTATTATTATTCTAGAATCAGAAACACACAAATTTACAGTAGCCATACACATCAATATATATATATATATATATATATATATATATATATAAATTGTATTTATATTACAAGTGCCCAGTACTTTGCAACCTCCAAGGCGCTTGGAGTGGCTTGCAGGAGATCAATCTTCGTGCAGGATGTAGGGCACAAGTGCCACTGGAGCATGTGGCTTGTGCTTTGTTCTTGTCCACAATCACAGGACGTATCTTCTGTTATGAAGCCCCATCTCTTCAGGTTGTCTCTGGATCGTCCAACTCCTGATCGTAATCTGTTTAAAGATGTCCACACCAGCCAGCTCTCGTTGTGTCCAGGTGGTAGTTCTTCAGCTTCTGGCGTCTGCAGGTGACGTGTCGGCTTCTTCCATAACTCCAGCCTTACCTTCTCTGGTGAAATGGTGAGCTTCTCGGATATTCTCAGGAAGCTCTTTCGCGATCTCAGCCGTTGCTGTGGTGTGTTATGTCCGTGCAGTGGATGGGCACTGTCCTGTTCCACTTTGTCTCTCCTTGTTGGCAGCCACTGTTCTGCGTATCCATGGTGGCACTATTCCAGCCAGGCAGTAGAGCTTATCATTTGGGGTAGGTCTTAATCAACCTGTGATCAACCTGCAGGTTTCGTTGAGAGCAATGTCTACTTGTCTGGCATGAGATGACCTGTACCAGACTGGAGCAGCATATTCAGCAGTAGAAAAGCACAGTGCCATTGCAGAACAGCGAATAGTTTGTAGATGTGATCCCCACTGTGTCCCCGCTCGTTTGCGAATTAGGTTGTTTCGAGCGGAATCTCGGAGTAGCGAACATGGAGGAAGTTCACAGGGACTGCGGATAGGTGGCGCTCCGTGGGAATGTGGATCGGCCGTGAGGCGTGCCGAGATAGTCAACACAGTTGCGATAACACTGTGTTCCGGATGGCACAGTGGTTAACGCACCTGTCTAGTAAGTAGGAGAGCTCGTGTTCGAATCCCGGTCTGGCACAAATTTTCACTCGCCGCCGCGTAATGTCCCGATGCATCTGACATCAGTAATCCCTTCCACTTTCATTCCTTTCACCGCCCCCCCCTCCTCCCTCCACCTTCAATTTACCTACAAGTAAACGAGGAAATACTCTTCTATTGGCAGGACACAGTACACACCCATTCCTGCGTCGATGCAGTCTTAACAGAAGGAAGGAAGGAAGGAAGATTTACTTCAACGTCCCGTCGACTACCACGTTATGACAGACGAAGCACAAACTTGACTTGGGAAAGGATGGGTAAGGAAATAGACGATGTCTTTCTCAGAGGAACCATCCCGGTATTTAGTTAAAGCCATCTAGGGAAACCATAGAAAAGCTAAATCTGGATGCCCGGACTGGAGGATTGAACCACCGCTCTCAAAATTTCTTACCATTGTACCAAGAAAGAATGATCCTTTATTATATGATTATATGATAGCGGAACAAACACTGGTAGCAGTTTCTTCTGGAAAATATCTGGGAGTATGCGTACGGAACGATTTGAAGTGGAATGGATCATATAAAATTGTTGGTAAGGCGGGTACCAAGTTGAGATTCATTGGGAGAGTCCTTAGAAAATGTAGTCCATCAACAAAGGAGGTGGCTTACAAAACACTCGTTCGACCTATACTTGAGTATGCTCATCAGTGTGGGATCCGTACCAGGTCGGGTTGACGGAGGAGATAGAGAAGATCCAAAGAAGAGCGGCGCGTTTCGTCACAGGGTTATTTGGTAACCGTGATAGCGTTACGGAGATGTTTAACAAACTCAAGTGGCAGACTCTGCAAGAGAGGCGCTCTGCATCGCGGTGTAGCTTGCTGTCCAGGTTTCGAGATGGTACGTTTCTGGATGAGGTATCGAATATATTGCTTCCCCCTATTTATACCTCCCGAGGAGATCACGAATGTAAAATTTGAGAGATTCGAGCGCGCACGGAGGCTTTCCGGCAGTCGTTCTTCCAGCGAACCATACGCGACTGGAACAGGAAAGGGAGGTAATGACAGTGGCACGTAAAGTGCCCTCCGCCACACACCGTTGGGTGGCTTGCGGAGTATAAATGTAGATGTAGACCCACTCAGACCATGATCGTGCAGGAAGGTCAGCTATGACGCCGCTGCAACGACATCTGCCTGCCTTCCGGTATAGAATTTAGCAACCGATTCTTGTTCGCAAGTGACGTTCGTGTCCAAGGAGTTGTTTTCACCGTCGTGTTAATACTTCCCAAATGGTACATAGTATTACTATAGATGGCTTTCAGTTTGTTGGTGGAAGATACCTTCGGCACTCACCTGTCGCGTAATTTTACGTGGCAGATGCTACGTGCTTGTTGCCAAGGACGATCGCGATATCTGCTGGAAATACGTACGCAGTTGTGCAATGGTAAAGCGACGACTGACGATAGTGAGACGTCGTACCTGACCGCAGTCCTCGACCTGGCCCACAAAGCAGCCTTCGACGAAGAACAGCCTTCCGTTGCCTTATTTACAGTTTTTACAACCCTACTGGAATCGGGGCCGCTGGGGCTTGAAAAACAAGGAGTGCAGAGTGTTAATAAAGTGAGCTTGTAGCAGTCTGAGGGTTAATTTGAATACCACAGTGCTTTACTTCGCATGATCCTATTGGAAATGTTATGCCATTGCGTTCTTCTGACCTTTGAACTGACTAACCCAGTTAGTTTTAGGGAAACTTCCACTTTAACGTGGATCCCGAACTCGGCATTTTCCTCATTGCCTAACATTGTCATAGATAAAAGAAATAAGTAAGAGATAAAGATCTTAGCTATAGCTGGACATCGTCACACAGACCTTCAGGATTTGTAGTCTAGCACTTACACACTGAGCCACCAGTCGCAGTGAAGATCAATAAGAAGTTAATTACAATTTTTTCCGTCTTGGGCTGATATTGTATTACACCAGATGCGTTTCTATTTTCTGTACAAAGAAGCATCACTACTCGTCGGTGTTTATTACTCCTCTTCGCCAGTTTTGAAGTTGACAGGTTTTTTCCCGTATTTGTTAGCGCAGGTTAATAAACATTTCATCTTCGTCATACTTCATTTGTCTCCATCCCAGATCTCAATGTCATCTTTCTTTTAAAAACATACACAGCCAACAATGGGACACCCGACGAAATCAGTTGCGTTACGTGCTGGTAGGACAACCCATGCAAGAAATTGCACTGCACACAGTAATATTGCCGTGACTCAAGAGCAAGTTCAATGTTAGCGATGCTCAAGTGAACATGGAGATAGTGACCCCGTCTCTCATCGGAAAGGAGAATTTTTGAATTATTATTGAGTCACCAGTCCCAAGTCTCTTGCACAGTAACACTGTTAACATTGTTAGTGGAACTACATAAGCTCGCTCGCTTGTTCTCTGAATTTATGTATTTATGTTTCACGAGGACACGTTGAATCCCTAGTTAGTATATGCACAACTCTCTTGAAATCTGTCACAATGCGATGGGTGATGTGTTTTGCTTAGTCGCCACTCTATTTCCTGTTACACCGCGTGTTCCAAATAACGGCCTTTGGAGGCAAAGTGCAGTAATGTCGTGGGTGGTTAGTACGAGTATAACAGCTATAGTGAGATCGTCTTAAACGTGCCAGTCAGTTTCGAGGGTGAACAATAATGATAGCTTAAATCGACACAGCCCCGTGGCCCCGTCGCAGGGCTGGTAGCATACATCCATACCTTGGCGATGGCTATGACTGCGTGTCAGGTCTAGTGTCGCAGAAGCATAATCAAACGAGCAGCTTCAAACGGAGTACACAAAGTAGTTTGTAACGGATGCCGCACAATTGCTTCGAAGTGTCCGAAACTGGGTAATTAAGGCACGACCTCTACCGGCGTCTCATGCAGCCATAGTTGTCTCCATCTAAAAGTGCCACGTCGAAGCATCCGCCCTGCACTGCAGAAGATGGCAGTCGAAACAAACACAACATTAGTCGAATTATTTTTCACTCTGCAGCGGGAAGTGTACGCTGATTCGAAACTTGCTAGCAGATTAAAACTGGGTGCTGACTCCAGACTCTAACTCGAGACTCTTGCCTGTCGCAGGTAAATGCTCTACCGAATGAGCTATCTAAGCACGACTCACGACATTCGTTCACAGCTTTAATGCCGCCGGTGTTACATCTCCTACCTTCCAAACTGAACAGAAGTACTCCTGCTTTCTTCGAGGGACTAGCACTCGTGGAAGAAAGTAACTTAAAATCGGGAAAGGAGTTTCAGACCGGGACGGAACTTCCTTTCTTCCAGGAGTGCTATGCCCGCAAGAAATCCACGAGAACAGAATGCAGACGGTGAATAAACAGAGCTTGTATCACTCCGAGGGTTAATTTGAACACCACAGTGCTTTACTACGCAGGTCCTATTGGAAATGGTATACTGTAGCGTTCCTCTGACCTTCGCGAAAGGCAAAGGTCCCAGGTCCGTGTTCCGGTGCAGAATACAGTTTAATCTGCCAGGAAGCTTTAAATCAGCGCGCACTCGGCTGCAGAGTGGAAGTTTATTCTGGAACCAACTATCTGGGCTGTGGCTGAACCATTTCTCCGCAATTTCCTCATATCGGTAATTGATTGTAGTGCCGTCAGTGCAGTTAGAAATAAAAGTTCATACACTGGTGGTATGAGTGGGAATTTTAACGGAGTGAATTCGTCAGAGCTGTTATAGGAAAGACAGATCTTGCGAGGAATTTGTTACTTGACCCTTGGAACACTCGTTTGTAAGAAAAGAAATTAAAATTCCTTGTAACCTTGCAGAGTGGGCGGTAAATACGCAGCACTCTGCCGAGGGTTGAGGACACCGGCTGACTCAGCAGCGCGGCTGAGCGGCGTTGAGTCACGTCCCGAGCAGCCGCCTTTGTTTTCCCGGAAGCGGCAACAACACGGACGCCCCGCCTTCCTCACGCTTGCTTTTCAGTTCCGCGGAGTCCGCGCTGTATAATGCGGCGGCGCACAGTAAACAACGCCGCGAGTTGGTAGCTCCGCACGCACGGCCACTTTTCCAGGGAGTTCCATCTTGGATTCCTATCGAAAGACTTGGAAATAAAGTATTCATAGACCGTTGTTCATGTAGAATAACTTTCCTTATTAGAACTACAGATCACAAACAGAAATTTTATTTGGTAAACTAACAGTATGAGGTTTCCTTCCTAATCAGTACATATAAGAGCTAACTGACTTCGCCTTCTGCAACAAGTAAATAAAAATTCTGTACCACCTAGCTTCACACAGTGAGAGTAAAAGTACTCTTGAAGTACTAGAAGTGCAAACATCGAAATAATTAACGAACCCCTTGCAGCAAGGAAGGCCTTCAGTGGCAAGCTGCACCATGTGCATGTTGATTCTGATATGCAGTGAATGCCATGCGACGCAAATAGCAGCAAACAATTGTACAGGAAAGACAAATAGTTATCTCTCAATATTAAAAGGGAAAATAGCTGATATTATTCGAAAAAGCCAGGCAGTTGTGCAGTCCGTAATATCGCGATTTAGGGAAAGAACTACTCTCATTAATATCGAAAGAAAAGGTTGACCGCAGAAGCTAATGCAAAGACAACGAAATATATTCATAAGGGCTGTCAAAAATGATCCTAGCTCGACAGCTTCTGCACTGTTCACGCATATAAATGATCAGTTCAGGAAGGTAATCACACGAAGGGCTGTTCGTTCTGTGTTAAGTAGTACAGGTTATGGAGCTAGGGTACGTCAGCAAGAACGAGAAATCGAGACCTGAATCTGTTCGAGAGCATATAAGGAAGAACACAAGTTTCTGAGACAAGGTACTATTCACATATGAAAGGAAATATAATTTTGTAAATAAAGGCAGAATTTTGGTATAAAGACGACCGAATACTGAGCTGGATCCCAGACATATTCAACCCACATTAAAGCACGGCCGTTGAGGAAATATGTTACTAGGATGTAGCGTCAAAACTTGAGTGAGCAGATTGTTTTTGTTGAAGATAACGTGGATAGATTTCAATATTCAAATATCCTGAGGGCAAAATCTGAAAATCTTTGAAGTATGCTTGCAAGAATGGTTAGAAAACCTGAAATCCAGAGTAAGATTGCCCTGAAACAGTGTCCACAACAAGAATCGAAAAATAATTCCTCTAAGACTACTAAAAAAACCTGTTTCATCCCATGCCAAAGATGTTAACGGAAGTGATAAATGGAAGTGATAAATACAAGAGGAGTCGCTACAAAGTATTAAGATCGTCATTGCATTAATGTAGCCTGCATTGTAATTTTCTTTGTATGTATTCATTGTGTGAAGCTAGCTGCTAAAGAATATTTATGTAGTTTTTGCGGAAGGCTAATTTAGTTAACCCTTTTACGCTTAACAGATTAGGAAGGAAACCCCTATACCGTTAGTTTTCCAAGTAACATATCTGATTATGTCTAGTTCTAATAAAAAAAATGTTATTCTATACGAGCGAAAGTGTATGAACACTTTTTTCCTTGACTGTAATCTATCATTTCTTCTAAATTGAGATGACTGATTGTTGCTTCTGTTACGCATGACTGGAAAGCACAGCCTCAAGCCCGGTGCCGGCGCATAGCCTATTTTTCTCGAATAGCACGAAAGGGCCAGTCTGACGAACTGTCACGCATTCACTGATTGACGCACTGCGGGGAGGTTCTGGAATTTAGCCCAGGACTCCAGGGATGAAAATTACTTCGCACTGGCTACTCCCAGTCGAGCGCCTGTGTGCACGCGTGCGTTAGCGACCTCGGCTAACGAGTGGAACACGGCAAGTGCCCTAACTAGATTTCACAGAACCTTTGCTCAGTGGAAGAGGAGCCAAAATAAGCGAACGCGTGTCTCGACTTATCCGTATATACTCACTGTCTCTGAGAAAAAGATCGTCCAAGTTTTCCACGTGATTTAGATCCTATTAGCGTGCAACAAACTAAGACAAGTTGTTGGCATAGTGGCTAACGTAGCAGCCTTTCACTTTTGTGTTCCGTGTTCGAAACCCACAGTTTTTTTCCCCGTATGTCTAGCCATATCCGTAGGAGGTTACTACACGAATGTTTCTTATTAAGTTGGGGGATACAAGGATGTTGTAATTTTAAAATTACAACTGGGTTTTACGATGGATGCCATACTGTTGTTGTTTGTGTATGGTATTTTCAGCGGTAGTAATCTGTTTTAAGTTATCGTATTCTTATATTTCGTTCTTACGGATATAACAGTTCGTAATTCTTATATTTCATTCTTGTGTTGATTCTCCTGGAAGATTGGGTGCACTCCCTCGGATGATACCGACCGTAGAAGCATTCGAAAAATAGAAATTCCGAAAACCACGAGCATCGCGCGAAGGCAGGTTTGCCACAAAGACATTTCTTCGTATGAATCTCACTTGGGAAAGAAACTTCAACACTGTTGAAGATTACACGTGTTGGCAATAATTTTGCGGCAAACCACGCATAACATACCACTTTTTCGGAAACTGGAGCTTGGAGCTTGCAGTTGATCATGTATCAAGATACATTACAAGAATTTCACCGGAAACGATTTCAGTAATTTATCCATTTGTTTATTCCTTTTTTTAAATTCGTTTACCAGACATACAATTAGTAGACAAACAAGTACAAAAGCTATTTCAGTATACACTGGAAAATATTAGTGTAGGTATCTTCTACGGACCGGTTAGATAAAGGAAAACAAAAATAAAAATAATGATCGTATTTCGAAAACGGCACGCAAAGTGTGAAGCTGCTAGCTAGCCACTGCATTGGTTTGCTTGTTTTCTCGCTAAAAGGCACGTACGCTGAGGTAACAAGACATGGGATAGCGCTGTGCACACATACAGATGGCGGTAGTATCGCGTACACAAGGTATAAAAGTGCAATGTATTGGGAGAGCTATCATTTGCACTTCAAACGCTGAATGGTATTTGGAGCTAGACGCATGGGACATGCAATTTCAGAAATCGTTAGGGAATTAAATATTCCGAGATACACAGTGTCAAGAGAGTGCCGCGAATACCAAATTTCAAGGCACTACCTCTCACCACGGACAACGTAGTGGCTGACGGCCTTTACTTAACGACTGAGTTGTCATTCAAACAGACTAGTAACACTGCATGAAATAACTTTAGAAATCAGTGTGGGACGTTCGACGAACCTATCCGTTAGGACAGTGCGGCGAAATTTGGCGTTAATGGGCTATGGCAGCAGATGACCGAAACAGTGTCTTTAGCGTGACATCGTCTCTCTAGACTTAGTGATCATATCGGTTGAACCCTAGACGACTGGAAAACCGTGTCCTGGTCAGATGAGTCCCGATTTCAGTTGGTAAGAGCTGATCCTAGGATTCGGGTGCGGCGAGGGCTCCACGAAACTATGGAGCCATGTTATCAAAAAGGCACTGTGCAAGTTGGTGGTGGCTCCATAATTGTGTGGTTGTGTCCACTGGTCCAACTGAACTGATGATTGCCTGCAAATGGTTATGTTCGGCATCTTGGATTTGCAGGCATCCATGGACTCCATGCTTCCGAACAGCGATGTCATGTCACCATGCGATAATTGGTCGCTCTTAGATTGAAGAAGAATGTTCTATACAGTTCGAGCGAATGATTTCCCCCCCCCCCCCCCCAAATCGCCCGGCATGAATCCCATCGGACAGTTACGGGACGTAGCGAGGTCAACTCGTGCACAAAATCCTGCACCATCAACACTTC
The DNA here is from genome assembly GCF_023864275.1 of Schistocerca cancellata. Taxonomy (NCBI): domain Eukaryota; kingdom Metazoa; phylum Arthropoda; class Insecta; order Orthoptera; family Acrididae; genus Schistocerca; species Schistocerca cancellata. Next base: position 611,023,004 of record NC_064630.1, on the reverse strand, counting down.
CGCAGTTATGGTCGGCTGTAGAGGCAGCATGGCTCTAAATACTCTTGCAGAGAACTTCCAACGACTTGCTGAGTCTATGCCACATCGAGTTTTCCTGCAGTGCGCCGGGCAAAGACGGTCCGACACGATATTAGGAGGTACCCATGACTCTTATACTTCTCTGACCTCAGTGTAAATTACGTCGAAAATCCTGACCGTCGTTCTCTGAGAAACGGTCCAATATCTACGGATAAGCCCAGACACGTGTTCGCTTATTTTGACCCCTTTTCCACGGAGTGAAGTATCTGGGAAATCAGGCTATGGCACTTGCTGTGTTCTCGTAAGCAGACGGATCTTGAGAAGAGGAAGTGGATTAACGAATAAAAAATATAGTTTGACAAAAAAAGGGTGCTGCCGTTCATACCTTTGTAAAGACGAAAGTTCAAAGAAAGGCAACAACACAGATTTATGTCCCGCTGGTAGCTAAACAACATATGCATAATATCTTTTTTTTCTTAATTTTGCATCTGCACTAAAAGTTACTCAGGGTGCTAAGATAAAAGGGATTTACTGTATAATTTGTTTTCCAGGATAATGTTCCCAAAGTAAAAAGCGATAAATGTTATAAGGATGTCAAAGAAGGAATGGGGTACCACAGGACCGTTCATTTGAAGTAAAAAAACTTCATCTAGACATATGACCTATCCGAATGCTTTCCGAGCCCGTATGTGTGTGTTAGCCCGTATGTGTGTGTTAGCCCGTATGTGTGTGTTAGCCCGTGTGTGTGTGTTAGCCCGTGTGTGTGTGTTAGCCCGTGTGTGTGTGTGTGTGTGTGTGTGTGTGTGTGTGTGTGTGTGTGTGTGTGTGTGTGTCTGTTAGCCCATCCAACGTCTGTGACACTTTTTCTAGTCCAACCTACCTCTATGGTCGGGATGCCTCCCTGCTATAGCAATAGGTATGGTCGGTCCCAAAATTGAACCCTGTGGGTCACCCATTTTGATTTCTCCCCAATCACTAAAACTGTCTACTCTATCAACATTGTATGAACTGTTGAACACAAATTCTTGCGTTCTGTGTCTTATATATAATTTAAAACAGTTATTTTTAGTCACAAGTTCCATAAATATCATCGTGTTCTACCTTCAAAAACATTCGGAGTAAGGCATATATCCATATAAAGTTTTTTTGCTTCAAATGAGCTTTATTGACATATTCCTGAATAGTGACTATTCCTCGTGGGGCACCCTATATACACACTCTTCATTGAATCACTGTGTTTTAAGGAAGTAATACCTGTAACTTACATTTGCAGTATCACGTTTCTTCCAGTAATTGCACACTTCAGCTACATAGGAAGGTCGAAAACACCTCCCATTTTACTCTCGAAGAAGTAACTTAAGTACTCGTTTCTATTTGCTGCACTTGACTAAAAAGTCGAATAAAGAAAGAACAGGTATTTTAGGGAAAATTTGCTTCAGTTACAATCGCATTCAGATATTTCTTCAATCTGTTGTTTATTTTTCTTCCTGACAGTGTCGTAGGAGATGACACCAACACGTTATTTGTAAATAATATATTAAACAATAATTAATCTCTTGAAGCAGGCCGTCTTGCTTAAAGTGATTAATCTCAGTAAGTAGTGAACTGTTCACATTTGGGCATATATGTTAGTCATTGTGCCAGTACAACATGGCTCCAACTTACGATTTTTGTGATAATTTAAGATGCATACCAATCAATCGATACATTATCAACGTTAATTTCATTTATCTTCCTTCTCAGGTCCGATGGTACAGATCCACCTATATTAGAAGAACAAGAGCCGACTCCGTCAGACAAGCCAAAGACACTAGTGAAATATGGCGAGCTTGTCATCCTCGGGTGAGTAAATATCAATGCCGCCGGCTGACTGTGTGCCACACACAACTTTCCAACGGCCTATATCCCTTGCCGTATATCTACAGGTATATCATCTTTCCTGCGTAAAGGCCTTCTAAAGATCACATTTAAACTTCATTTCAGGTTTCGTTGTTCCTTTCTTTTCGTCTTGTATTCCTTGACTGTTACTTCTTCCTTTCTCAAGACCAGTTTGTGCCAGTTTTGTTTTCCTTCCTGTCCTAGAAATTATAAATTTTAAAAACTTACTCATACAAATTTCGCGTAGTACCACTTATTTTGTTTCTTTTCCAGTCTTTCCTGACATATAGAATCCGGGTGCACGTCAACTGTTTTTACCCCACAGATGTTTCAAGATACTTTTCGTTACTTCATTTTCGACCGTTCTATAAATTTCTTGAATGTATAGCACTCACCGCTTCGATTTTTCTGTGTTGTAATAACACAAGCACCAAGGGGAGAATCACTGCAGGTACAGTACAGGAACATTAGGAGACAGATAGATTCAAATACTTGAGACTGGATCTAGCACAATCGACTGGATAAGGAGGCAATCAAAGGAAGAGCCGCCATACAAGTAGATTTTATTTAGAAACTAACACGGAACTGGCACAGGGTGACTATAATGTAAGTGCAGCTTCTCACAGAGGTCCAGTGTAATTATCGTATGACAGCGAAACTTCGTAGATATTCTAATGGGTTAATGCGGAACCGATTTATGCTGGGAAAAAATAATTCCAATTTTGGCAAACAGGTACAAATCTGATGCTGTGTATGCAAGAAAGACGCGTATATGTTGTGGAATAGGAATGGGACGTGAGCAGAAAAGGTGAAACGAGCGAGAAATGAATAATGTTGATTTTATTATTAACCGCTGCATTAATGTATTAGAATATCTACAAAGTTTCCCTGTCGTACGATTATTTCAACCCACACTGGAGCTCTGATAGTAACTGCAGTTTAATTATAAACACCCGGTGAAATAAACGAGCTATATCTTAAAAGGCCAAAATCAGGCATTATAATCCAGCTATAATAGCAGGACCACTCCGAAGCATGGGGTTGTCTTATTTTAAATAAAAATTGCTATTTGAAAGAAAAGATGAACTCCAAATGTACATAGAAAAGATGATGGTTACAATTGGGAAGCAGTGGTGCAAATTCGATTTCCAGTTACATCATTATAAAGCACAGTCAGTACACTGAAAACAATCAGAAATTGAGAATAATTCAGAAGCAAAGTAAAAAACATAAATTGACTTCGAGAGAAACCACAGAAAAGGTCCATTCATCTCATTTCATGGGAGAAGAGGAAGAAAAGAAGTGAAAGTATAAAGAGGTTCTGGACACAGAGCAAAACAGTGGCCAAGAACGCTTAAGTTGTACACGGTCCATAGTTGGTCAAATTTTGAAGAAAAATTCGTTCTTTATTTCCAAAACTTCGAAATTTTTTAGAGGGCCCTAATATTTTCTTCGTGAGTCTTCAAATAGTTCTATATTTTGGTAATTCATTGTTGTATGAGCAGTACTTTAAGACTCTTGACTCAATTACTCTGAACAATGACGAACGAATAGACCGTGAGACGGAGTTGTCGATTTGCGCTCTACTCGCATTGGCTCTCTCCCATGATGTTGACACATATTTTTCTTCACAACTGCGCCTTTTCACCCTCTGACGCAGATATGTCAGTGTCAGACAAGAGAAACAGTATTAAGATACGGGCCGAAATGGAAGAGATTGCTCTGTTGTTGAAGCTGCAAATAATTCACAAGTCCGCGTGGTGTTTACTGACGTTGTAATGTGCCTCGTCAGGTGACGTACACGTTCTTGTCGACTGTGGTGTCCCTTATCTATCCTTAGTGCTTCCATTAACTATTGTCTCGACGAAAGCGCTTTGTGCGTTGCGTGAGCTGCTGCAGACACCCAGAACACGAAGCTGCTGGGTTCGATGACCCGTTAACAGCCATGTCCCAGATCTTTTATAGGAGCTTAGGCATACCGGGCTGCTGTGATCGTTCAGCACGCATCATAAGTACCCAACAGCATTGTTTTTGTAGAAAAAGTTTGTAAACAGTGAATGAGTAAATAACCAGACAGTTAATCGTCTGGTTGAATGACGTCATTTTGCAGAATTCTGATCTTCCTCAGCGCCGTTGCCTAATACCAGGATTGCCATCGATGAGACCCAAGCTGCCGGACTGCTGAGACACAGATCAGCTGTTCTGAGGCTCGTATGCACAGTACGTCACTCAAGAAAATACTCCAGACGCAGGAGTACGCTCTCATGACAGTGTCATTGCAGTCATCGCTGGATTTCACCTAATAGTTAAGGCAAGATATCTTCCTGCCATGGAATGTTACTTTTGGGGACTACGTACTGGCCTACGAGAAACATTCTTAATACTGCAATTCAATTCACTATAGCCAACGAATTACATAATAAATCTTAAACGCTGCGTTATAGGCTTTTAATTCGAAAATTGTTGTAAAATGCAATTTTTTCTGAGCAATACCATAAAATTTGCCCATGGCCCGCATCACAGGTTCATCTTAGGGTTCTATGGATTCCAGATACTACCCTGATTGTACACTGCATAGTTTGCTGTCCTGTAGCTGTAGAAACGGCTCTGATTTAATTGTTGGTTCTGATCTTAGCATATCGGTTGACGTTTGAGCGCTACTGCAGTCGCCCTCTTCCTCTAACATTAAAAGAAAGTGCAACCCACGCAATTGTACGACGGTTATTGGCAGTCCAGCTAGTATAAGTTTTCATCAGTCGCACGGGTATAGTTCACAGGCGTCGTCGAAACAGAAATATTATAGCCCTTGGACAAAAAGAAAATCATTTCGTTATGAAGCACCAAAAGGTTTACGTGTGACAGTTGTGGACAAAATACGGCGACCGCTTCAAATTGGGATAAATTCTAGTGTCCGATAGCACCCGTCGGCTTTGGTCAATGACGACAACGTAAGGCAAAGATGCTGCAATGGACAATCTATGAATGGAACAGTTCATACTCGTGAACAAACGAATGTAGCATGCCATAAAATAATGCATTTAACGCGACTACTATTTACTCGCGAATTTCATTTAAACGAGTTGAAGATGACTGAAATAAATAAGAACACGAGAGCAATTACGAGTTCATATATTACATAAAATTTTCCACACGTACTGCAAAAACGATCTGAATAATGAACCGTCGAATAGTTGGAATCGGTAACTAGAAGCAACCTATGTAGGTCATTTCTAGTTACCGATTGCAATATTACTGTTTGTTGCGCAAAAATCTTATATCAGAAACTTGCTTAAAAAATGATCTTGTTAGTGAACTACAGAATACGACTAGACTTCCAAAAAATGAAAATCTTTACACACATTATTGCAACATGTAATGACACATTCCTATGCAGAGATATACAATATCTTAAAAGCTGCGCCAAAGATAAATTGAGAGGCATGTATATTATAATCTTTGTAAAGTTCACATTGGATTCTCTTTTGTTTCATACTCCAAGGAGCTAAGGGACACTCTCGATTGTTGCCTCGTGGAGGATGGACGTGATTTTTGGACTGTGAGAAAGGCAGCCATGTAGTTAGTAATTATGGTTTGTGCGACGAGCAGAGCAAGTCTTATTGTCTTGTGAATAAAAAATAGTGAGAAGTATCGAAGTGTTACGAAAATTATTTAAAGCAACGTAGCATTGTATTCCCTGGTTTCCACCGTCTTCGTGAAGTGAACCGATGCCGACTTAGGAAGATACACACGGTCAACAAAGAGAAGAACTTCGATGGCGACTGATGAATTAATATTGTGGCAGAAGGACTAATTCTACGTCTAAGGTGAGAACTCTGATTAAATCAACAATGACGTAGAATTCAAAATGTAATTAATCGGAATGGTAAATTATATTACAGGCATATTTCACGCAGCACTGTATTTGTCCGCATTCAAGCCGGTCAATACAATCCGTAGAAAGTCTTTCAAAAATTATAAAGTTAAAAAACACAATAAAATTCAAATGTTTTTTTATTTATTTCGCCACACTGGCGACCGTGACAGGACAGTGCTGGTGGAACAAAGAGTAAGTACTTGATTGTTGTGCTACAAATGTACTTGTACTAATTACTGTTTCTCTGTTACATGACGCACATGGAAAATGATGAATAAGGTGAAACAATGTTAACTGTATAAACAGATGGCACAATAACCAGAAGGAACAAGGACAAGGATTTACAAAACTAACGTAATCGTGAGTGACGCAGCTCAGCCGGAATTAAGGTAGGAAAGCGCAAACGCATGCAGTGGCTGCACCTTGGCTTAGCTCCACTTAAAGCAGAACCTTTTCCTTTCCATATTAAAATCCTGGTAGTGTTTGTGGCAACACACAATTACACTTTGATAATTACTTTTTTATGTTCAACAATCGCAGAATTAGAAGACGTAGTGCGCCATCTTGTAAATTTCCGATGCGCAACAAATAACAATCGCGAGATATTTCTATTAATTCAACTGCGAATTTAAAGATTTAGATTAACAGTAAAGTACAGATAAAAATAATATCTCCACAATGGAATCGGAGAACTTTAATTTGACAAATGTTCATGGACACGTCACCGATTCTGACAATAGTGACGTAAATGATGACGCAATTAGTTTTTCAGCACAACATAATGTAGAAGTAAATACGATTCAGTTGCACTCCACAGGGATTAACAATAATGAACCACTTGCAAATGAAACCTTGTGCACAGTCGATGAAGCATCGATTACCAGATCAGATGAAAATATTTCGCGTGAAATCAGTGAACCTAGCCCGGTTTCGATTCAATCAGATCGTGGTAGAGAAACAATGGCTACAAATAATGGCATAAATACAAACACACAAGCTTCGTCAGTTACGCTTGAGGCATTATATAGTCTGATGTCAAACGTGAGCGAGCAATTATCTGATTTAAAGATCAGTCACAACACAACGAACACAAAACTGTCGAATCTAGAAATCAGCCACAACACAACGAACACAAAACTGTCGAATCTAGAAATCAGCCACAACACAACGAACACAAAACTGGCGAATCTAGAAATCAGCCACAACATGACAAACACAAAATTGTCAAACATGGAAATTGGGTTCCAACAGCAGTTTTCAAGTGTAAACACGCAATTTGAAAACATGCACAGACATTTCGATCAACGCTTAAATAAACTCACCAATGAAATCGATCAAAAGATCGAAGACAAAGTCATCAAAACCGTCAATAGTGTATACAATGTATTGGCAAATGACTTAGAAAAGAAATTGTCAGATCTTACAAACAAACAGGAACAGGAACTGTCAGAAATAGTAGAAACTCACAATCAAACACAAACCGTACAAAAAGAAATACATGAAAACGTACAGGATATTCAAGTAAATTTAACAAGAGTACAGTCCGCATGTGAAGAAATACCTGACCAAGTTAATAAAGTTAACGAAGAAGTCGGTTTTCTGAAACAGGAGACTCGACGTATCAACGCGGACATTATCAAAATAAATGAAACTTTAGAAAACGGTAATGTAAATGAATCAATAACTGACCGGGAAACAAAACTTTTTGAAAAATTAGGTAATGAAATCAAAGTAGCCGAGGACAGAATACGCAAGGAAATTGCTGGTAGACTGAATGTTTCAAATGACTTGCCTACGTCAAGCAGCAGGCAGCGCGACACTTATTCGCCCGTGCCAGATTACGATGTCAATAACGCAGAACATCACGCGCCCTGTCCGGCGTATGTGCACGCACCGGCGCAGGCAAACAATGGCTATTCGCCAAACGCGGTGCTGCAACAGGCAGTAGGCGTGTCGCCTTGCATCTCGACGATTCTAGTCGATGAGAGCCTGTTGAAACATAGACAGTTTCCAGTTTTCTCCACAGAATCCAGAAAAACTCATCCAGTCGTATTTGTAAGAGCATTTAAAAATGTCTTACCAAGAAACTGGACTGAGGCACAGAAGATTAGATATGTAGTAGGCTTCACACAAGGCGACGCACTTTTGTGGGCCACAGACATGGCTGAACAGTGCGTCACCTACGAACAATTTGAACGGGCTTTCTTGGAGAAATATTGGTCTGCTGGGGTCCAAGAAAGACTGCGACGTGAGGTATTCAACCCACAACCGTTCAACCTAAAAAACGGCGGGTTGAGAAAGTATTTCGAAAAGTACTTGAATAAGACGCGCTATTGGAACAATCCAATACCGCACGTAGACGTTCTCAAAATTCTGAAAAACAGACTACCCGCGAATTTACGCGAAAAATTGGTAACCATACCGGAGAACGACCTTGAATACTTTCTTTCCGTGCTTGACTCAATTGATCTAATATACGAAGAGCCGAGCACAAGTAATCGGAATGAACACTCCGTAACCAATCAAAACAACGGTAACGGGAATCATTTTAATGGCAATGGACAAAACCAATACAGTTGGCATCCGTATGCGACAAGGCCAAATAATGGAACCTGGAATTACGGGAATCGGAGGAATTCGGGGCCACAGAGACGTGAAGACCGAAGGTATCGTACAGATCACGGTCCACGCCGGTATGGAAATGATAGAAATCACGTGAATGATTGGTCAGGCCCGCGTGATGAAAGGCGGCACACAAATGAAAATTACAATAGTTACAGTAATAGGAATGACAGACCAAGGAGGAATAGCGACGGCCGGTCGCAAGAAAATGTCGCACGCAGCGGTCTGGAACCTAATTGGCGACAGAATAACCACTCAGTACACTTTGTAGATGTAACGGACAGTACTGAAGCAACGCCGTTGTCTCCCCCGGTAAACAACAATCGGTCGTAATGAGCCCCCACCGGCCGACCGATTTGACAACAGGGGGCACAAACAAGCACACATTACATCTTAGACAATTATTTTTAAGGTGCGACCGTAGAAGATGATCTATGTGAAGAAGAGAAGAAAGCACCGGACAAGGTAAGTGACCTCGTGCAGGCTGTAATAACAGCAAAGATAGGAACTATAATTACCAACGTAATTTTAGATACAGGCGCATCTACGAATATTATTTCTAACAGTTTATTTAAAGAAGTTTCGACAGCATTACAAGTACCAGTGTTGCCAACGGAAAATTGTAAAATCTTGACAGCTGTAGGTAACAAGTCAAAAAGTATTAAGTGGCAGACGCAAATACCTGTTACCATTAGCGATGTCACGATAAACTGTACATTCTTAATCGTTGACGAATTAATCGTCAATTGTATTTTAGGTATGGAAGTTTTCCGGCAGCATAAAGTAAACATCGAAACTAGTAACCAACTGGGGACATATGCCAGCTGAACAACGCATAGTTAACCACACCTAATGAAACATGTGTTACAGTGAGTCTTAACGCTATAAAATAAACCATACGGTACTTTTGTAGTCTAACTCAGTTATTTAAGAGAGAGGAACGAAGCCAAATTAACGCGAGGGCCAGAGTTTGTTCGCTTGAGACGAGCAACAAACCACGCGTCGAAGTTGCAATCCAACGCTCAACTGATGAGCACGCGATAGCTGCATGTCAAGACGAGGTCATTGGCCGCGCTGTAGGCAGCGAGTCGGGGAGAAATCTTCCCCCTTCCCTGTCCGATCAGCTGAGTGTATACAAAGCGCGAAGGCGCATGCGCGGTCGAGTCCAGGCGTCACGTGACTCTATTACACGATGGCGGCTATCACGAATAATGTTCACCAACAATGCAGAGTTTTCTCCGCGCCTGCAGTCCAGTCATGGTACACAAGCGCGCATGCGCGAAACGTTTAAAAGTTTTGAGACCACGCTTACTATGAGACACAGTGACGAGAGCCATTCAAAAACAAGAAAGAAAAGGGTACACAAGTCTTGTAAATAGTAGCTTAGAAAATTTAATTATAACCTGGTACTACGTAATAAAAGTGAACATACAAGTACATACTGGTCATGGACGGTATTGTAATATTATATTATACTGAAAAAAAAATCTTAGCTTGTACGGAAGGAGAAAGAAAATAGAAAAAAAATAAATAAATAATGCAGATAGATAACCGGAAGAAAAGCTATGTACACGAGAACAACACACCATTACATATAGGGAGAACGCAGCAAAGAGGAAAGCAAAGAGATAACGCATACATTTACATTACACAGTAGCTAGTGATTTTCAGAATGAACAACAAGGTAAACGTGTGAATTTTTGTGACTAAGGAAAAGAATGACACAAGCTTTAAAATAGGATAATAATAAACAGATCTATGCAGCGTGAGTAATGAACTGAATCGCTCTCAAAACAATTACCTAGGGTTTATAGAGAGAGAGAGACACACATTAACGTTAGGAAACACCTAAAGCACTCAGCAAACAACTTTGTAGAATATATAAGCTATACACGAGGTTACATGTACGAAGGCTAAAGTGTAAAGGAGGAAAATATGGAATGATTGCGCATCAATGGACTGTAAGGCAGTTATGTATGTAAGAAGAAATATTTAGTTGTAAGTATTATTAGTATAAGGGACGATGCTCAGCACACCCTGAATTATTTTGGAATATTGAAGGAATGGTGCAGGGTACCGAAAAAAGGGCCCCACCAGCAATGTGTATATTAAGTGGTAGATATTTTTTGTGTGTATAAATGTATGTATGAATGTGTGAAAGGCGAAAGAAGCTCTGTACATGTACGGAACTTAAACAACGTAGAAGTGGATAAGGAAAATTAAACTCTAAGACAACTTCGTATAAACAGGTATACCTAACGTCAAGAAACAATTAAAACCGTAAGACTCTACGAGTTTACGAGAAAATACGAAAAACCTGATACAAAGTGCAACATTAGCGATTCTTCACTCATGTATGCGGAAGGAAGATATGAATTACTTTACACACTTGAAACATGAAATGATAAATCATGTCAAAACTATATCTTTCATACATTTCACGATTTACAGTCACAAAGAATGAAAATGATATCGCCGCTGTACGAGAAACAGGTAAGTAGTGTGATCGACGACCTGTAAGCAAAGGAATCGTCTATAAAATAAACTATGAAAAGAAAAACGTCATACAGAATTTCATGCTGCACTGAAGCTATGCAAGTCTGATTATTCGTGTACATAGATTTTCATGACAACCGATGCATTAAAATGTCTGTATTTTTTTTCTCCCATGATAACACAAGACGCCTATAAGCGTACTTAAATTGAAAATGATACACGCACACAAGGGCGTGCTGCTATTATGAAACACTGTACATATTAATAGTTGTTACACCCTGAACTTCAAGATTGTATGTTTATATGTCTATGTTAATGTAGGAAATTTTATTAAAGGTAATGATTTACAAGCACACCAGAACGTGCTTAAGCACAAAACACTGTACATATTAGGATTATGCTACATACAAGTTGTTATTTCGTGCATTTTCATATTTTATAGGTAAAAAAAACCGTAGCATACACGTAGTCGTTGCCATTACCCTAAGTAGAAGGTAGAAAATTCCCTTCCCAAGGTGCAGTGGAGCGGCTACAGGTGTATTCTCTGCATGCTGATGCATGTCGTTGCGTATGAAGAATACGTAACGAAGGTAAACCTTAACTTACACTCGAGTTCAAGAAGGAAAACAAAGGACTTGTTCCTTCTAACTGATTAATGGAAAAAGGTGTGTGTGTGTCAGTAAAATCCAAGACGAAGAAGCCACTATGAGTGGTCAAAAATTTTTTTTCAATTTTCGTCGATAGTTTTTTCCTGTAATTAATGTAACCAATGTATTGTATGTGTTTTATGTTATTCCATTGTATGTGATGTACTTTGTATTTCATACCAAGTCCCGTGACTTACAAATTTGTGAATATTTATGTACATTGACCAGAAATATTGAGGGGAATGAATCTCGGTACAATAGGTAAAAGGGGTTAATACGAAGAAAAAAGTGTAGTGAAAAGAAAGTTTCGATCGCAATACTCGCGGTTAAAGTGGTGTGTGTAGAAATTGAAATTGTGCAAAGTAGTGCTACGTTGCAAGTGTCAGCGAGCCTAAACAAGGGACATCGAAAAATTGAAGCTAGTATCGTCAAACGACCCATGGCGTCACAATAGGAAAGGACAATGCCAAACAAGTTTGACATGGTACGCTTCTTACCTGGAGCGGCATCGACGGGATCGTCCTCCACCTCGCACATAGTGTGGTGTGTTCTTCGGGGCACATATTCCAATGTACCTCGTCGTATCCAGTCTAAGTACTGGAAGGAACTACAAAAAGCACACGCATACTGAGGTTCGGAAGTCTTGACGGTACCCTCACGTCGGTGTATATTCAGTGCACTGGCGCGCGCATTCAACCAACGTCGCCAGCTAACGGACGACCAAACAATCAGGCGCGCGTATCACCCGCCCATATTCAACACGGGCTAGCGAACAAAGCTCGTCGCCCCAGAATAAATACAGAAAGCAATACAAGGACTTAATTTTCACCTCTGATGAGGAAGGAAACATTTGTAAATAACGTTGTATTCATTGTATATTTTATTGTACAAACTTTACCACATGATGTTTTCTCAATGTTAACCAAAACTTTGTATATTAGGATTAAGGTTTGTAAATATTAGCATAAGTATACCAAAAACTGACACACACTCAGTAATACCAAAGAATTCACAGTGCCATGAAAATGAGACAATAAAAATGAAGGTTGTAAATAAAAGACCCCCAAACCTATCAATTGCAAGGTCGACTACTGTATCCTGTCAATCAAATAAAATTTTCTAGTGACAGTATACAGTAGGGGGGCAGTTGTAATGACACATTCCTATGCAGAGATATACAATATCTTAAAAGCTGCGCCAAAGATAAATTGAGAGGCATGTATATTATAATCTTTGTAAAGTTCACATTGGATTCTCTTTTGTTTCATACTCCAAGGAGCTAAGGGACACTCTCGATTGTTGCCTCGTGGAGGATGGACGTGATTTTTGGACTGTGAGAAAGGCAGCCATGTAGTTAGTAATTATGGTTTGTGCGACGAGCAGAGCAAGTCTTATTGTCTTGTGAATAAAAAATAGTGAGAAGTATCGAAGTGTTACGAAAATTATTTAAAGCAACGTAGCATTGTATTCCCTGGTTTCCACCGTCTTCGTGAAGTGAACCGATGCCGACTTAGGAAGATACACACGGTCAACAAAGAGAAGAACTTCGATGGCGACTGATGAATTAATATTGTGGCAGAAGGACTAATTCTACGTCTAAGGTGAGAACTCTGATTAAATCAACAATGACGTAGAATTCAAAATGTAATTAATCGGAATGGTAAATTATATTACAGGCATATTTCACGCAGCACTGTATTTGTCCGCATTCAAGCCGGTCAATACAATCCGTAGAAAAGTCTTTCAAAAATTATAAAGTTAAAAAACACAATAAAATCAAATGTTTTTTTATTTATTTCGCCACAAACACACAAAAATAAAACGAAAAATGACCAAATATTGCAACCGATAACTATACTACACGAAAGTCACACCAGTTACTGTAGCCCCAAATAACACTCAGTAAAATCCATACACCAGGAGTGACAGTAAAAATAAAAGAAGTGTAGTAGAAACATGGAAAAGGAAAACATAAAAGTGGCTACATAAAAAGAAACTTAACGCATATGAACTTCAAATGAGTCAAAGATCGAGGCTGACAATAACGAAATAAGGACGTAACAAGAAATAATAATGTTAGGTCAAACTGTAACGAAAGAAGCAAAATCCAGAATAACTATTGAAAAAAAAATAAGACGACACACAAACTGCCAAGCACGAATGAGGTACTACCCAAATCAGTTCTTCCCTACCACCCGCCCTCAATCAAACGCAAAATTTTCAAATAATAAAAAAAAGTAACCACGAGTCAATAACACAAACCCTTCGGCAAATACACAGCAATACCCCTCGGCCCAGCATTGTAAGCAGAAAATATTAAAACGACAAAAAAACCTCCCTCCATGAAAACCAAAAAGTAGCACTCGCACAATACAGTAACATAAAAAACGCAACGTAAAACAAGAAAAAAGTTTCAGACCCATTAACGCCTTACTAACAAAACGAGGCTTGTACATTTTGCTGACTTCTTTCATAAATACAAAAAATAAACAACCTTTAGGAATAATCTTCCTCCAACAGTATTCATCTAAATGGCCTTGCAACACTGAAATCATTCTCTTTCCCCGCCTGACAACAGATTTTACGGCCCCCCCAATACCCCCTGATAGTATTCGTACATGCCCCCGTCTTATAATCTTTAAACTGAATACTGATATTCACGACCAATTGATGATAACCCTTTTCACCCAACCCCTCGTACGAAGCAAACCCATTCGACATGACTACAGAACCTTCTTCCACATATTCTACTAAAGATGTCAAGACTTCCTTTGTCCGATTTGGTACAACCCTAAATACAACATCAGCACAATCTCCTCCAGAAACAACAACTCCAAAAACCCAAAGCCCAACAACCTTGTGCCCCCTTTCCTGCTTTCTCTTTCCAAAGTGTGACTCATTTACTTCAACTATAACCCCTGTCCCCCCCCCCCCCAAATGACCCCTACACTTTATAAAATCCCCGCAGACTTCTCTACAAAACTAGAACCAGTCGACTACAGTGCCACACGAAACCCCTGCTTCGTGCATGACAGATTTGCAAGAATATTCATAGCAAAAATAGTAGGTTGACATGACAATTACTTCTAAATTCAGCCTCGATCTTTCGAACCACGTCCCCCTGCGTATGGATCTCCACGTGTTAGTTTTTTTGCACCTCCACATGTGTTCGGCGGAAGTACGTGATAACGCAACCTTCGTCAAAACCATATAATCCACAGACACTGCACTTGTAAAATTCAGCAATGACCCCAATGATTACAAAGATTTTATAGATGATTTACGGTTACTCATTTTCTGAACCAGAATTTTCGCAGTAAAAACAACTGACTCATCCATAACGAATAGCGTGAGAAATCAAGACCTCATAAATCACGACCACTTATAAATCACGAATACTTTCATTAACAGAAGATACCGGAAACAAATTGCGAGGTGGAAACAAAACAATCTACATCGAATTTTTAATATACGCGCATAACGAGGAAATCCAGAGAAATTATTTAACATTCATCGACAGCAATCTGCGGCACAAACAAAATATCACACATTACGTCATTGGTCAAAGCCGACGGGTGGTATCGGACACTAGAATTGACCCGCAAATTGTACATAAGCAATTTTCCGTATTCGTTTTTTTCTATTTTTTCTTGTTAAAGACTTCATTAGCGAATATCACGTAAAATTAAGATGAGATTTCGAAAGCATCTGTCTCATGGATAAAGGTATTCGAAAGAAAGTTATTCGATGGTGTCAGCAGTAGCTTCTTAATGTGTCGTATGATGACTTTAGGATATTGACCTACTCTAGTCTGCAATCTTTGATAATAAAGGCTAAAAGGAAACTGGAAATGAAAGGCGAGGGATCACTTTAAACGCACGTTTAGGTCTCTCTACAAAAAAGACTTGCGCTTCGGAACTGGGAGAGTACTAGATGGGTTTTTAAGTAGTGCTTGATAGCCGCTGTGTGTCAGTGGTGTGTTGTAGTTTGTGAGGACTGTACTGTATGGATACGACCTAGTGCCACTCTGACACCACTTTGACCCAGATTTGCATGCAACATTGCTAGGAATTCTCGTAGCAGATGACATTGACCATATTGTCATAAGCGTTGAGTTAGGAGGAAAGTCACATTTCAAGCCTTCGGCGGTAGTTCAGGTATGTTTGCCGTAGGCCAGCACGTGGTCCCCAACGAATAATATACACAACAGCAAAATATCTTGCCTCAACTATAAGTTGAAATCCGACGATGTCTTGAATGACGAGGCTCAGAACAGTTGATCTGCGTGTCAGCAGTCCGGCAGCATGTGTCTCACTGACGGCAGTGCATAAATGGATTGATTTTTCGTGGAATCCGGGAAGTAAAGGTCGGACTATCTGAACTTCTGCCTCGCAAGACACCTCAAGGTGTGTGGCTGAGAGTACTTCTGATTACCCCCAACCCCTTCCCTGTTCTAGCCGGGAATAATGCGCGGAGTATCGGTTAAACTCCATATGATCTCTAGTTTCTCTGATTTTTATCGTTGTAGTCAGTCCACGAGACGTATGCGAGAGGTAATGTTGCCCGACTCTTCGTGGAAAGTATACTCCCGGAATTTAAACTGTAAACATCTCTGTGACGTACAACTCTCTTTTGTGTCGTCTGTCACTGGACTTTTATGATCATTTCCGTAACTCTATTGCGTCAGTTAAAATACCCGTGACGAAACGCGCTGTTCTTCGATGGATCTTTTATCTCCCGTACATATTATTCCAGCCTGATAAGACTGACCAGCAACACCCGAGAATCTCTCAAACTAGTATGTCGTAACCCACTTCGCTATGAATAACGAGAGGAATGTGTTCTTCACTTATGAATCCTGTTTCAGATTACAAGTATTTCCTCATCGCAATATCGCTGAATGACAAATTATATTCGGTACAGTCATAGGAACATGTTAGAGTGTTGTTTATTGCTCGTGTGGTTTCATCGGCAGCCGTTAAATATTTGAAGAGTATTTGGTGTGTCACCTCTTGTGACTGGACGAATGCGTCCAAAACATCCAAGGGCTTTTAGGTGAGGTAATACATATGGGACTTTTCTCCTTTGTCGGTAGAATTTCTTGCAGACGATGTCCACTGCAAAAACTGGGCATCGAGATTCTGGGATGCATCCGCCACCTAAGAATATGGCAGACCTCTAGACAGCTGTCTCACCGAGTGAGGTGGTGCAGTGGTTAGACACTGGACTCGCATTAGGAAGGGTAGCCGTTAAAATCCCTAGCCGACCACCCGCATTTTGGTTTTCCGTGGTTTCCCTGAATCGCTTCAAGCAAATGCCGAGGCGAGGCAGGTTCCCTTCCCCATCTAGAGCTTTTGCTCCGTCTTTTATGGTCATGTCGTTAAATCCTGTTCTTCTTTCTTTAGCACTTTCTTACAAGGGGAAGGTCTGACGTGCGGGGCACCGATTAAAATAAAGTTTGCCAAGGACGGTCCATATTGAAACTAGGACGTGTTTCGGCTTATTGCTAGACACGCCCTAGTTTTTGAAAAATTGAGGTGAAAGTTGATAACTGAAAGTGGTATTTTCAGTGCTGTACACCGAAATATCGTCTAAAAACAAACTTTCTATTAACAATGTTCCAGTTATTAGCGTTTCTGTGTGTTCATGCTGTACTTGCAGTAGTCCTATTTCTAAGCAACAAGCAGAGCGAGTTCGGCGGTCGAGCGGACAAGGCATTAGACTGCCAAACTCCTCGTCCGTGTTCTGTTCTTGGTCGTGGATTTTTACATTCTATATTTTTTTCGGTGTATCTGACAATATCGTGATAATCAGAATACTTTTATTTGCTCTTTTTAAAGTAGAACATCGGGAGATCTGATTAATAATCAGATACGTTTATATAATGAATTGATAATTACTTTGATCGTGATACGTAGCTCAAAAATACACCTGAAGTATATTATTGCATAATCCTAACTAATTGTTTATTCGTGAGTGTTCTGACAATCAGTGGGGTGAAACTTATCTTAGAAACAGGCGAATCATCGTCCGTGGAAAGTATCCGGTTCACGTTGTTAAAAACAAATGTTAGTTATCAATTTGGGTGCGTACCAAGCGCATAAAAGCGTATCATGAAAGACGCGGACAACTTTTTATGGACCGACGCATGAATTCCGATAGCATCCATTCTACCTTGTAATTATGAAGCTGGTATCTGTACAGATGCCATTGCTGTTCTTACAGCTATCGAAGAATGAAATTAAATTGGAATCCAGATCTTTAGGTGCTTACAGGCGTTGATACATATCAACGGGGATAGTTGAAAAATGTGTGCCCCGACCGGAGATCCCGGGTTCGAGTCTCGGTCGTGGCACACATTTTTCAACTGTCCCCGTTGATATTTATCAACGTCTGTAAGCAGCTAAAGGTCTGGATTTTATTATAATTTCGTACCTTGTAATTATGTGCTCTCCTGTGAAGTCGCATGATTTTGAAATACTGCGATGAAATTCTTTAACTGTAGGTAAATCATACGATTGGCAAAAAGAGGTACATTTCGATGATACCGCTTTAATGGTGCAGGTTCCTTGAGCATCATCATCTGCGACAATTCTGTCGTAGCGCGTCCTGTATCACGACGTTCACGTTACATATCATTATTTGGTTAATGATCACACCTCCCAATGTTTTACTTCAAAAAAAGGGAAAAAGAAAGGTATTTACATTAACAGAATATTATCAGATACAGTGAAAAAAATCGAATGAAAATAAGACCACGACCAAAGGTTTGGTAGTCTAATGCCTCCACTGCTCGACTGCCGACCTCGCTCTTCTGCACGCATAGAATGATAGGTACTCTTCTTACAGCATGAAAACAGAAAATAACGTTAATAACACGAACATTGTTAACTTTAGACCACATATTAATAAAAAATGTTTCTTTTTAGACGATCTTTCGATGTGTAGCATGAAAATACGATTTTCCTTCATCAACTTTGACTGCGATTTTTTTCGGAAACTAAGAAGTGTCTAGCAAAAATCCAAAACACGTGCCCCTTTATTTTAAATATGAACATCATTGCAAAACTAAATGAAAATCGGTGACCCACGTGTCAGCCCCTCCCCTTGTTAATAATGTGATCGCCTGCCAATTACCCACATAGTTTCACCAACTGTTCTGCTGTTGGAAATGAATTTACTCGATTTTGACTATTACGAAATACATATTTTGATTTTCAGAATTTTTGTAATCCCACAGTTCTGTAAGCGTAATGTTCGTTATATTAGTTGTTTTAACTTCATCTTGTTCCGTAACCCGCCAACAACTTATTCTTTGATCGTGATTAGCATATGGACGCAAGTCCATATGGACAAAGCATATGAATTGCTATGGGCGTTACGTGTAAGTGAAATTGTATATTTGTATCTGTTTCACTCAACGGAGATTATCAGTAGCGTCCTAATGCTCCAAATAATGAATTGTAGATATCGAACTACGTATCGGCTTAGAAATATGGTGCAAGGCAAAGAAATGAGACTGAGGCAGTCTTTCGTTCAAAGTGTGAGGAAAGCTGTTCCTTTGACTGATGCGACGTTAGCTGTTGTAAGCAGTGCTTCTGTTATCCCAACCACTGATGTGGATCGAGTGCCGTGCTAACCGGCGCTGACGCAGCAGGCCGGCGCGAGCACTTGGCTGTAAAGCCGCGAGCCACACAGAGCGGCACTGTTTACGTGGGCTGCGGCCCCGGCGCGCGCTGGACTCTTTTGCTTTAAAGAGCGTTCCGGGCGTCGTCTCCGTCTCCGCCGCGGTATCAGCTGGCGACACGCCCCGCGCAATCGATACGCGGGGTTTGCGGGGGTGCGGGTAGGGGCGGCGCTGCGCTGAGGCCGGGCCGTCTCCAGGGCAACGGCGGGTCGCGCGCGTGCCGGCCAGCCACCGGTTCTACGTTCACTGCTCCGCCCCAGCACAGTCCGACTTGATTGAAGATGCTACTCAGTGGGCGAGCTGGCGTCTTACTTCGGAAGAGTGGGCGTCGCCGTACATTACTGTCTGCAACAGCCTCCCCCTCCCCCCTTTCCTCTTTTCTTTCTTGCGCTCTCTCTCTCTCTCTCTCTCTCTCTCTCTCTCTCTCTCTCTCTCATTTAGTTCTTAAAATTGCTTTTTTTTAATCATGAACAAAATAGCGTGTTACCATTTAGTTCTTCGTCTTCATAACACAACCAGCTGGCTAGTACAGCTAGTTAGAGAAGAGAGAATAGACTACACCCATAAGGTATTTAGTAAAATGTTAAGCTTAATGACACCTACTGTACCAAATCATTTCCAAGCCTTATGGGATCATAATACAGTGCCGGAAAAAAATAGTGCACGTGAAAAGACGTCGATTTTGATCCGATGAGAAGATATTACACCTGGGGGATAGTATGTGTACTGATAAAAGTTCCAACGTCGTCCGCCACTGCGCATAGGGAATGCTTCCAGAAGGCTCACTGTGGCCCAAAAGTATGGATAAATTAAGCAATCGGGCAGTAATACGCACTCGTGCTTCCTACTGAGCTCAGTAATAATTACACTGTCCTAGTGCTTCGGGTGGTATTAAGACGCACTGAACGAGAAAGTAAACCAGTGAAGATAGCACTCGTGACCAAGTGTGTTCCAAGCATAGAATGAAAACAGGCAACACGACACATTAATTCTGCTATTACATGTTACTATTACATGTGTGGTGTCTGTTCTACTGGGCGGTTTTAAAAGGATCAAATTGTGGCCTTTGGAGTGGCGGGATCAGGGCGTATACGGCCCGGGACAACCGGGAGATCCGGGAAAAACCCGGGAATTTTTTTCATCCGGGAGAAAACCGGGAAAAACCCGGGAATATTTTAGAATTCCGGGAATTTTTCATTGTTTTCAGTTAAATTTTTGTAATTTTGACTGGTAAGAATCGATACTCTAACAAAGAATATTACTGTATCTCGCCACTGCAGAACAATACTTCACCAATAAAACATGAACGAGTGAAAAAACGAAAATAAAACTTAAACTACAAAGTAAATGTGCCATATAAATCAACCAAACAAAGTGCTCATACAAGGGTCTGCCAACAGCAAAATTTGTCAAAGGCATTTAAGAAGAATATGCAATGATTCGTAACAACAAATTGCCTCCGATGAGGTGACGTTACAACTTTTTACATTAGATTTGTTTTAGCAGTTACGAGCAGAATCATGCGCATGCGCAGTTGAATAGTACCTTCTCCCGCTTCTGGCTACAGAAATGTGTCTGTTGACTGTGTAAGCAGCCGCAGGTTCGAATGTCTTGTTTCTTTTATGATCTAATGTAAGATCTCTTAATGCTTTACAACAGGTCGCGGGAAAATATTCTGAATGGTGGTTTGAAAAGCGTCACTATCAAATAAAATTTCCTTTTACGCAAGTTGAACTACGTACGAGAATGTACGATGAATTTCTTAAATCAAAGAGCATTTGACTCTCATTTAAAAATAAACTCTTTGATGACAAGCCATTCAGACGAATTTCGAGCCCAGAAGAACAGACATTTATATCTTTATTAAAAATTTTAATGTCACATTTGTGTGATATATCTTAAATTGTAACACGCGCATAAAAGACCAACATTATATGTGAAAGCTTAGCTTCTCTTCCAGCGTATTAATCTTATAGACCAATATTATAAGTGAAAGTTTTACTTTTCTTACAGCAGCACTATGTATATTAATTTAAACCTTTAATGTTTATGTTTGTGTATTCGCGCTACTTAACAGTGATGTTGCTATTGGCTGACTTCATCACGTGTCATAAGCTCTGAATACCTGGTATCGTCGGCTGGTGAAAATCACGTGACTTGAGCTATGACTGGCTTACAAAAGCGCATCGCATTCTCGATTTCAATGCTTTGAAAAGTAACATGCGATGTTTGATGGAATTCGAATTTATACTTTCGTAATACGAAAATATGCAGCGTACATGTTACTGCACATCAAAGATCTTTCCAAAACGTTTTTTTTTCTTCCTGTGTTTTGTTTTCCAAAGCGCCGGGAAATTCTACGCCCGTGTATAAAACCATAACCATTCAAATGATGGATAAGTTATACAGTTCCGAGAGAAAATGTACTGTCAGTTAACAGCAAAAAACTATGTTTTCACCCGGGAGAAAATGTATGTTTAACCGGTAAATCCGTAAGAAATCCGGGGATTTTTTTCTTTGTCCGCGTATACACCCTGCGGGATGGTCCTTCCGGAGAACGCCGCACAAGTTGGGCGTGGTGCGTCAGTTGCGCATTGATGCTGATATCAGTGGTGAACATACACGCACCCGTAGACGAGATTCTGGATGCCCACGCAGCACAGATGCCTCCAGGATCGTCGTATTGAGAGGTCAACAGTAGCAGATCGTACAGCTACCGCATCATGGATAAGAACGCTCGTGAGCCCAGGCGTGTCGACACGAAATGACGCAGTGGGACTACAGGCACGCACACTTCTAGCCCATCTTTCAGTCGTACCACAGCATCGACGTGCATTGCTCCACTGGTGCCGCAGAGGATTACTTAAAAGATGGAATGGCGCGCCATTGTCTTCTGCGATGAAGGCAGATTTTTCCTGCAAGCACGTTGATAGTCGTTTGTGCGTACGACGTAGACCCGGTGAGCTCTGTCTCTTAGAGTGCATTCGCCCAAGACACACTGAAACCGTCTCAGACCTTATGGTCTGTGGCGCAATAAGCAAAAACTCTTGTTCACCTTTGTTGTTTTTGAAGAGGACACTAAGCATCGATCGGTACGTGCAGAATGTTGTTAGACCCGTTCTTTTGTCAGATCACAAAATGGTAGATATCGAAATAGACGACAGGGGATAGGGAAACAATTAAAATTGATCAAAAGAGGAAATGCTGGTGGACCTGATGGGATACCATTTCGATTTTACACAGAGTACGCGAAGGAACTTGCCCCCTTCTTGCAGCGGTGTACCGTAGATCTTTAGAAGAGCGTAGCGTTCCAAAGGATTGGAAAAGGCACAGGTCATCCCCGTTTTCAAGAAGGGACGTCGAACAGATGTGCAGAACTATAGACCTGTATCTCTAACGTCGATCAGTTGTAGAATTTTGGAACACGTATTATCTGTTCGAGTATAATGACTTTTCTGGAGACTAGAAATCTACTCTGCAGGAATCAGCATGGGTTTCGAAAAAGACGATCGTGTGAAACCCGCTCGCGCTATTCGTCCGCGAGACTCACAGAGCCATAAACACTGCTTGCTTCCCAGGTAGATGCCGTGTTTCTTAACTTCCGCAAGGCGTTTGATACAGTCCCCACAGTCGTTTAATGAACAGAGTAAGAGCATATGGACTATCAGACCAATAGTGTGATTGGATTGAAGAGTTCCTAGATAGCAGAACTCAGCATGCCATTCACAGTGGAGAGAAGTCTTCCGAAGTAAGAGTGATTTCAGGTGTGCCGCAGGGGAGTGTCGTAGGACCATTGCTATTCACAATATACATAAATGACCTTGTAGATAACGTCAGAAGTTCACTGAGGCTTTTTTTTGCGGATGATGCTGTGGTATATCGAGAAGTTGTAACAATGGAAAATTTTACGGAAATGCAGGAGGATCTGCAACGAATTGACGCATGATGTAGGGAATGACAGTTGAATCACAATGTAGACAAGTGTAATGTGCTGCGAATACATAGAAAGGAAATACTTTATCATTTAGCTACAAAATAGCAGGTCAGCAACTGGAAGCAGTTAATTCTGTAAATTATCTGGGAGTAGGTATTAGGAGTGATTTAAAATGGAATGATCATATAAAGTTGATCTTCGGTAAAGCGGATGCCAGACTGAGATTCATTGGAAGAATGCTAAGGAAATGCAATCCGAAAACATAGGAAGTAGGTTACAGTACACTTTTTCTCCCACTGCTTGAATATTGCTCATCAGTGTGGGATCCGTACCAGATAGGGTTGATAGAAGAGATAGAGAAGACACATCGGAGAGCAGCGCGCTTCGTTACAGGATCATTTAGTAATCGCGAAAGCGTTACGGAGATGATAGATAAACTCCAGTGGAAGACTCTGCAGGAGAGACGCTCAGTAGCTCGGTAAGGGCTTTTGTTGAAGTTTCGAGAACATACCTTCAGCGAGGAGTCAAGCAGTATATTGCTCCCTCCTACGTATATCTCGCGAAGAGACCATGAGGATAAAATCAGTGAGATTAGAGCCCACACAGAGGCATACCGACAATCTTTCTTTCCACGAACAACAAGAGACTGGAATAGAAGGGAGAACCAATCGATGTACTCAAAGTACCCTCCGCCACACACCGTGAGGTGGCTTGCGGAGTATGGATGTAGATGTTCGTGTAACAGGAAGGTGATGTGTTGTTCCAACAGAATAATGCTTGTCCATACACCGCCTGTGAAACTCGACGTGCTCTGCAAGATGTGCAGGAAGCTCCCTTGCCAGCACGATCTCCGGGCTTGCCTCCAATGGAGCACGTGAGGGATATGATGGGACGAGAAGTGACTCGCGCGACCCGTCAACAAATCACTTTTACAGAACCTCGTGAACAGGTCGAGCAGGTTTGGCATAGCGTATCCCAGGACAGTACTCGTCATCTGCACGATCGACTGGATACCAGATTCAGCGCATGCATTGCCGCCCGTGGAGACAACACCAAGTGCTAATATGAGTGTTCCAAATGGTTCGATATCTGGTACCCCAGAACCGTTTGTGTTATTGATATGTAAATGTAATCATTTTATGTACTCCACATGCACTGTTGCAACAATAAATCTTTAATGAATTGGAAACCTCTAAAATGTTGAACTAATTTTTTCCGGTTGTTACTTAAATTCTGTGAGAACATGTGTTGTTTGGTATGGCGCGTCAGACATTTCTAGCATATGTAATGTCGAGTAACTGGTCACGGTCACGGTCGCGGTAGGTATTCGGTGGCCCGTCCGTAAAACGTGCAACTAGTCCTCCCAAGAATGTTTCCTTCATCGGGTTCAGTTAAACGCTGGTTGTTATTCCCATAATTACAGTGTAGTTGGAACCTCGGAAAAGTGAATGTTGAATTCTTCCGTAGGAATTTCTACGTTGGCGCGTTAGAGTATTTCTTATAGCGTTTCTGGTAAGTTTTCTCGACGTAACGATGTGAACGGTATAGAACGCAGTACCAAATAATTTTTGTGTAACTCAAGAGGGGGCGGCGTTTCTAATGCAGTAGCCTGTCTCTTGGTAAACGCGTCGTTAATTGGCAGAAAGGCTAAATGATGGAAATTGGAAGTTACAGATTTTTGTACTATGCTTGCGTTATTTACTATGTCTTAAATTATAAATGGATAACCCACAGCAACGCTGTAACGTCTACGAGATATAAAAGACATAGGCGCTGAGACACAAACCCGCATCCGAGACGAACAAAGTTTGATGCTCATACTCTATGACGTCCTCTCTGTCGATGAAGCAATGAATTATCGTCTTCCTCTCTCAACAGTCACGTAATTGCTATTACCTGGCGGAGTAGAGCACTAACGGGCACGTAGTTTAGTCCATATGGCGTGTCTGTGTGGCCACTGGTGACTGATTGCCACACTGTCTGTGGCACGGAGGAGACACATACTTGTAAACTCATATAGGTACTATTGTTGCTATTGATAAAGAAATGCAGAGACTGTAACTCGCAAACTGCTACTATACCCGTGCTAAAAGCCTCAGCAGCTAGTAGCCATATTCCTTGGCGCCGACGCTTTAGCATGAACTACCAACGTTGGCGCACTTACCACACTAACAGCAGGAAGGCAGATGTTCGCCGAAACGATTTTGCTACTCTAGTTACGCTTGCGCACATGGCACCTATCTCTTAGCGTGCTGCACCATCACCGAATAGTCAGCGGTCGTATAGTGGCACGACCGCAGTAGCTACAACTATGGTCCCATGTTGATACACTATTAGTCGACCACAATATAATAGCATCTGGAAGTGAGGGCGCTTCGGTCGGCTTATCATGAGTTTTTGTCGTAATATTTCACGAGGACACACTGAAACACTTCATGGTATATGCCCGACTGTCTCGAAATCTTTCACAATGCAATGCGTTTTCGTTTGTCACCACTGTACTAGTTTACTGCAAGGTCACCCCGTGTTTCCGATAACAGCCACGCGAGACCAAGTGCAGTAATATCGCGGCGGGGTAGTACTGCTGTCACAGTTATCACTTGTCTGTGGGTTTGCAGAGCTCCACACGCTTCCGCAAAGTCTCCCTCCCCCTATTATTGAAGCGTATTACAGAGTGCTCGGAAAATCCTCTTAGAGACTTCTAGGACTTGTAGAGATGCTTCAATACGTAATATTTTGAATAGGAAACCGTGCACGGAAACGGCAAACCTCTGGACATGGGTTCCTATTCAGAATATTATGTATTCGCTCGCCTCTAGAGTCCTAAAAGTTTGTAACGGTAATTTGCGAATACAGTGTTTGACAGAATACTAAGCGGTTATTGATGTGCAACAGTACAATAGTATATGAGAACAGTAATAAGTCAGTTCAGCTCCCTTACTTTAGCTTTACTGGGCTTCGTATAATTGAATAGCGTCAGATCATCTATTAATTTACTAAACTATGTTTACCTAAACAAATACGAAGCTCTAGTTGTATACATTGTCTTACGGTTCCTATATTTCCTCAAAATAAAACATACAGTAGTGGGAAATATGACTTTCTTTCCCAGGTACCTCGTATAATTTCTGTTACTCTTTGCCGTACCTTTCACGTGGAAGAACGAAAAGGCTGTGGTCGACTACTGAAAAAGCCCCCTCACTGCAGTAAGGATGCTCCTTTCCTTTCAGTATAGTTAGGTGGTTCGGAGAGCACGCCTATTCTATACGCTTCCGAATGATGGACGTAGTGTGCCGTTTGCTGATATTCAAATTATTAACGTGGCTTTAGATGAGACGTTCAACTAACATATAAAATCTTTCTTTATACCTGAGTGGTATGTAATATTCCTCTTAAACATTTTATTAATTAAATGAATGAAATCTACAGTTTTCTTGTAATTTTTCGTAACATGAGCAGTAATTCACATTAAATTAACTTGGCAGTTCTTACTTAATCAAAATAGGTATCAGATAGATTATATAATGGTAAGACAGAGATTTAGGAACCAGGTTTTAAATTGTAAGACATTTCCAGGGGCAGATGTGGACTCTGACCACAATCTATTGGTTATGAACTGTAGATTAAAACTGAAGAAACTGCAAAAAGGTGGGAATTTAAGGAGATGGGACTTGGATAAACTGAAAGAATCAGAGGTTGTACAGAGTTTCAGCGAGAACATAAGGGAACAATTGACAGGAATGGGGGAAAGAAGTACAGTAGAAGAAGAATGGGTTGCTCTGAGGGATGAAGTAGTGAAGGCAGCAGAGGATCAAATAGGTAAAAAGATGAGGGCTAGTAGAACTCCTTGGGTAACAGTAGAAATATTGAACTTAATTGATGAAAGGAGAAAATATAAAAATGCAGTAAATGAATCAGGCAAAAAGGAATACAGACGTCTCAAAAATGAGATCGACAGGAAGTGCAAAATGGCTAAGCAGGGATGGCTGGAGGACAAATGTAAGGATGTAGAGGCGTATCTCACTAGGGGTAAGATAGATACTGCCTACAGGATAATTAAAGAGACTTTTGGATATAAGAGAACCACTTGTATGAACATCAAGAGCTCAGATGGAAACCCAGTTCTAAGCAAACAGGGGAAAGCAGAAAGGTGGAAGGAGTATATAGAGGGTCTATACAAGGGCGATGTACTCGAGGACAATATTATGGAAATGGAAGAGGATGTAGATGAAGATGAAATGGGAGATATGATACTGCGTGAAGAGTTTGACAGAGCACTGAAAGATCTGAGTCGAAACAAGGCCCCGGGAATAGACAACATTCCTTTGGAACTACTGACAGCCTTGGGAGAGCCAGTCCTGACAACTCTCTACCATCTGATGAGCAAGATGTGTGAGACAGGCGAAATACCCTCAGACTTCAAGAAGAATATAATAATCCCAATCCCAAAGAAAGCAGGTGTTGACAGATGTGAAAATTACCGAACTATCAGTTTAATAAGTCACAGCTGCAAAATAGTAACGCGAATTCTTTACAGACGAATGGAAAAACTGATAGAAGCCGACTTCGTGGAAGATCAGTTTGGATTTCGTAGAAATATTGGAACACGTGAGACAATACTGGGCTTACGACTTATCTTAGAAGAAAGATTAAGGAAAGGCAAACCTACGTTTCTAGCATTTGTAGACTTAGAGAAAGCGTTTGATTGACTGGAATACTCTCTTTCAAATTCTAAAGGTGGCAGGGGTAAAATACAGGGAGCGAAAGGCTATTTACAATTTGTACAGAAACCAGACGGCAGTTATAAGAGTCGAGGGGTATGAAAGGGAAGCAGCGGTTGGGAAGGGAGTGAGACAGGGTTGTAGCCTCTCCCCGATGTTATTCAATCTGTATATTGAGCAAGCAATAAAGGAAACAAAAGAAAAGTTCGGAGTAAGTATTAAAATCCATGGAGAAGAAATAAAAACTTCGAGGTTCGCCGATGACATTGTAATTCTATCAGAGACAGCAAAGGACTTGGAAGAGCAGTTGAACGGAATGGACAGTGTCTTGAAAGGAGGATATAAGATGAACATCAACAAAAGCAAAAAGAGGATAATGGAATGTAGTTGAATTAAGTCGCGTGATGCTGAGAGAATTAGATTAGGAAATGAGAACTTGAAGTAGTAAATGAGTTTTGCTATTTGGGAAGCAGAATAACTGATGATGGTCGAAGTAGAGGATATAAAATGTAGACTGGCAATGGCAAGGAAAACGTTTCTGAATAAGAGAAATTTGTTAACATTGAGTATAGATCTCAGTGTCAGGAAGTTGTTTCTGAAAGTATTTGAATGGAGTGTAGCCATGTATGGAAGTGAAACGTGGACGATAAATAGTTTAGACAAGAAGAGAATAGAAGCTTTCGAAATGTGGTGCTACAGAAGAATGCTGAAGATTAGATGGATAGATCACATAACTAATGATGAAGTATTGAACAGAATTGGGGAGAAGAGTATGTGGCACAACTAGACAAAAAAAAAAAAGGGACCGGTTAGTAGGACATGTTCTGATGCATCAAGGGATCACAAATTTAGCATTGGAGGGCAGCGTGGAGGGTAAAAATCGTAGAGGGAGACCAAGAGATGAATACACTAAGCAGATTCAGAAGGATGTGGGTTGCAGTAAGTACTGGGAGATGAAGCAGCTTGCACAGGATAGGGTAGCATGGAGAGCTGCATCAAACCAGTCTCAGGACTGAAGACCACAACAACAACATTTCTTAATTTGCCTACAGTGTAGATGATACAATGTTTGTAAGTACTTGCACATTTTTTTGGTACCAAGCTCTATGAAAGTTGTGATATCCTTCATTTTTCCAGCTGTCTATGCTGCTAACTCTCCCCTCCATATATGGAGTACTCATGAGGTCACACATTTCGTATGTCCCTAATATACGTGCACTTCAAGGCATATCCTACACCATTTTGTTTGTAAACCGCCAGGTATGTATGTCGATAGTATCGGACATGGAGATTATACGAAACACGTACCTGTGCTAGGAAGGTATTGCTGAACTCGATGCCTTGATAATATAACTTTATAGCTACTCACAGAAACTGGGTTACATTATATAGTTTTATTTACATAGTTATAACGTAACCAAAGTTGTAAACACGTTACAAACAACTTAAATTGGAACCATCATGTACAAAATGTAATGGAGAAAGCGAACCAGAGCTGCGTTTCATTGGAAGAACACTTAGAGTAGTGGTTCCCAACCTGGGTGTAATTACCGCTGAGGGGTAAAATGAAATTTGCGAAACATAAAAACCAAAAGGGTTAGAGTGTGGCCCACTTATGAAACTAAATTACATTTAAAAGATCATTACTATTATCACATTTTTGTAAGACCGTGATATTCATTATGTAAGTTATCACTCTCTACTTTCCCAAATTACTAGCATCACCGAGTGAGACAACGCAGTGGTTACAGATTCCTCACCTGGTTCACCCCCCACAATCGTATGTTGTGTTTTGTATCATACATGTAAGACAGTAAAAGTGAGACACACGTGTAACAAATACATTACTGGCCTTTAAAATTGCTACACCACGAAGATGACGTGCTATGGACGTGAAATTTAACCGACAGGAAGAAGATGCTGTGATATGCAAATGATAAGCTTTTCAGTGCATTCACACAAGGTTGGCGCCGGTGGCGACACCTACAACGTGCTGACATGAGGAAAGTTTCCAACCAATTTCTCATACACAAACAGCAGTTGACCGGCGTTGCCTGGTGAAACGTTGTTGTGATGCCTCGTGTAAGGAGGAGAAATGCATACCATCACGTTTCCGACTTTGATAAAGGTCGGATTGTAGTCTATCGCGATTGCGGTTTATCGTATCGCGACATTGCTGTTCGCGTTGGTCGAGATCCAATGACTGCTAGCAGAATATGGAATCGGTGGGTTCAGGAGGTTAATACGGGACGCCGTGCTGGATCCCATCGGCCTCGTATCACTAGCAGTCGAGATGACAGGCATCTTATCCGCATGGCTGTAACGGATCGTGTAGCCACGCCTCGATCCCTGAGTCAACAGATGGGGACGTTTGCAAGACGACAACCATCTGCACGAACAGTTCGACGACGTTTGGAGCAGCATGGACTATCAGCTCGGAGACCATGGCTGCGGTTACCCTTGACGCTGCATCACAGACAGAAGCGCCTGCGATGGTGTTCTCAGCTACGAACCTGGGTGCACGAATGGCAAAAATAATTTTTTCGGATTAATCCAGGTTCTGTTTAGAGCATCA
This sequence comes from Schistocerca cancellata, assembly GCF_023864275.1. NCBI lineage: Eukaryota > Metazoa > Arthropoda > Insecta > Orthoptera > Acrididae > Schistocerca > Schistocerca cancellata. Next base: position 610,992,552 of record NC_064630.1, on the reverse strand, counting down.
TGATGGTCACACCCGTGTTTGGCGACATCGCGGTGAACGCACATTGGAAGCGTGTATTCGTCATCGCTATATTGGCGTATCACCCGGCGTAATGGTATAGGGTGCCACTGATTACACGTCTCGGTCACCTCTTGTTCGCATTGACGGCACTTTGAATAGTGGACGTTGCAGTCAGATGTGTTACGGCCTGTGGCTCTACCCTTCATTCGATCCCTGCGAAACCCAACATTGCAGCACGATAATGCATGACCGCATGTTGCAGGTCTTGTACGGGCCTTTCTGGATACAGTAAATGTTGGACTGCTGCCCTGGTCAGCACATTCTCCAGATCTCTCACCAATTGAAAACGTCTGGTCAATGGTGGCCGAGCAACTGGTTCGTCACAATACGCCAGCCACTACTCTTGATGAACTGTGGTATCATGTTGTAGCTGCGTTAGCGTTCCATCCAGAAACACCAAAAGTGAACGAGAGTTGTAGCTTACCTCACCCCAGACCTTAAGGTCCGGGGTGGGGCCAGCATGTCTCGGGCGAATGCACTCCACGAGACAGCGCTCTCCAGGTCTAAGTCGTACGCGCATAGGACCACCACTTACATGCAGGCAGTCTCAGCTATCATCGCTGAAGACCACGGCGCGCCGTTACCTCTTCTAAGTGATCCTGTGACGACACCAGTCGATGCTGTGGCTTGAGAGGAAGACAGGCTAGAGGTATGTGTGCCCGTAGTTCCTCTGCTAGAAGTGGTTCGCAATAGTTCTTTCGCAATAGTTCTTTGGCTCAATAGCCCTCTTATGTGTGCTGTGCTAGCTGTACGATCTGCCACTGCTGCCCTTACAATGTCAGTGCCGCGTGGGCGTCCATAGACTCGTCTACGTGTGTGAGAATGTTCACGTGACTACTGATACCATCGTTGTTACACAACTGACGCAGCTCGTCAAACTTGGGGTGGCAGTTCTACGAAAGGACCATCCCACCACTCGGAAGACCACAATCTGAACCCTTTCAAACTCGCTCGGTTGGCTGTACGAAGCAGGAGTGCTTCCCTGTTGCATGGTTGCTTCCTTGCTTCACACATTTGAACCTTCTGGCTGTGAGCATTCCTTACTCAAGGTTAGACACACATGACGCTTCGGTAGCTATGGCGTTGCTGTATCTGTTGGCGGACGACGTTGAAACCATTATCACTGTATCTACTGACCACCAAGTGGGATAAGCCTTTATCGGATCAAAATCGACCTCGTCTTTCCAGGTATACTAATTTTTTTCCGGCAGTGTATTTCATTAAAATGTCTGACCCAAGTTGTAGATAGTTCCTGCAGTAGACCAGAAATTGCTCCATTACTAATGTAGAAATGATAAATGAATTGTCATTGCGACACAACAGTAACTACCACACACACACACACACACACACACACACACACACACACACACACACACACACACACACACACTAAAAATAAATGTGGCGTTCGAGATTCGTAGATATTTGTAGATATTCGTAGATATTTGAGTAAGATAGCAATAAAAATAAAACAGACGAACTGAATGGATTTCGAGCATGATTTATGATGTGCACTGACTGAGGACAAACATAAATAAGAAGTCGTTAAACGTTAGCAGTACCAAGCGAGATGGGGTGGCAAACATTAAAATAATGGAGTTCTTCGTTGTGGAGATATTTTTCTCCTTCTAAAGCAAAAATATTTTATTGACTGTCACTACCTACTGAGAAATTACCATTTTAATAAAATAAAGGAGTTCACACGGAAAGTGTTAGTGTTCATTTTTCTATCGAGCTATAACGGAGTGGAACTGTCGAGAAATAGTCTGTAAGCGGCTCTATGAACCTTTCGCCAAGCAGCTGGATGCGAATTACGGAGTAGTGATGCAGATGTAATATACACCAGTGGTGCTCTTCCACTTCTCTGATGTAATATGATTGGCGGTTTTCGAATTGTTATATGCACAGAACGATTAATAACTGCGGAACGTCATAGTATAAGATAACTTCTAAAGGATGTTAGGATGTTGATTTACGCTAGCAAGGCGTTATATTGTGTCTCAGTGCAATGACTTTCACAGTGATCATCTGTTCTAAACTGCATTTTTTTCAGCCTGCTGAAAACATGGTGCGATGGAACATGTAGCATAGCAAATACAGTCATAATGAAAAACTGATCGATCTCCTTAAAGCTCGGCACAGAGTGAGAACAATCGCGAAGTTACCCCCCCCCCCCCCCCTCGAGAAACGTGACACAACTGCTAATAGATCCAGGACCCTCCAGACTTTTGTTATAATGAATTGTATGACTTCACTGAATAAGGCTATTGTAGAGGTAAACGCTTAAAAGACAGTTGATATTAGTGGGAGTTAATAAGGGCCCCAATGATAAGTAGACGAAGCATAGGTTCTATCATTTCTGTTGATATCAGAAGTCAGGCTTCCAAAGACCATTCATAAAGATCACAAGTTGAATTATCAAGAAGCCATAGCAGTGTCACACAAATGCCGATGCCGTCGACACATGGGACCACTTTTACTGATTGAGCGAAGTATCTGCCGGATTCAGCCGTGTGTATGGAGAATAACGATGGGCTAAAAATAATTCCTTGTGGATCCACGCGGGATCAGATAACCATTACTAGTTACCCGTAATAGCTTTCTGTTTCCACTGCCTTTCTTCAAATAAAATGCGTTTATTTTAGATTGTGACCGTCTTTACATCTTAGTGTACAAATTTTAAATGGCACATCGCTCCCGGATACACTGCGTCAGTTTTTTTTCATATTTGAATGATTTTGGTCATGGCGTACTTCTTAACAATGTTTTAATATTTTTGACGAAATATAATCAATAGCAAATGCTTGAAGAGGACAGTAATGTAACTGAAAAATAGTTTGAAGATGAAGAACCATATCTCAGATTATCTGAGACTGTGTACCTAATTGTCAGTCAAGGATGCAGTATAACGTCAGATAACGGATTTGCCATTACTGGATAGGTAGGAATTAAAAAGACTTCCTGTTGTTGATGAGAAAGAGCGTAGCGAGATTACTATGATGATCAGTACTATAAAGTTCCCTTTCAGCTGTACCTTTTCGGCTACAAAATAGTCGGCCGCGCCAGACGTCTGCTCCACGCCAATTCTATGTGAATAGGGCCTTTCGCGGTGTGATTAAAAGTGTTCTGTACAGTATGTACAATGCTACGGCGTTGCGTACTTTTTGTAGTCAACTAACTTAATGTGCTGATAGTTAGTACAGCCGCGTTATTAACAGCCAAATCGGACGACCTCAAATTACTTAAGGCCATTTGCAACACAGTCCGCTTTTATTTGCGGTTGGAAGATTGGGTAGCACCTTTTATCATGACGTTAAAGATTTTATGTGCATTTTTTCCCACTTTGTTGCAGTCTTGTTTATCCTGGTTGCTATGCCGACCGTAGATAAATTTTGTCTCTGCGTAACTCTGGGATGCACAGTTAACTCATTCAGAATTCTTATCAAGAATCACTGTTCTCATACTTTACATGCACTTCTTAGAATGACTGGACGAGTTGTATTCAAATATATAGTCAGTGCAGAAGCTTTGTGATGCTCGCTACTTCTAAATATCGATCTGGCAAATGGCTACGTGTTTTTTTCACAAGCGCAGATAATCAGTAATCCCTAGCGCTTGACTTTACTCTCTTCGAATAAGAATGTTCTTCTCGAATTAAACTTGGGGGTATCGTAACTCCTTGACTTTAAGTTTCTAACACTTGAACGTCACAGGAAAGTACCGTAACTGCAATAACACTTTACCTGACTGAGTAGACTCACGCTGTACTTTGGATCTGATCCGTTTTGCATCTATTTTCTGGTAGTGGTTTAGGTTAGTTCCTCGTATCTCACACGTAGTTACAAACAATCAAAGATTACTTTTAGTTTAGGTAGTCGTTACGAAATTTATATTGGAATTCTTTTCAATCTACTCTCACTCCAATCACTGAAACCCACAGTTGAAAAAGGTTTCGTTCTTCTGATTATTACAAAAAAGCGGCATATAGCAACCAATATGTTAATAGCAATACTTAGTAGCAGTTTTTACTTTTCACAGACACTATGTATCTTCCAGCACTTCATAAAATTCTGGTCACATGTAAACTTCATCGACAGTGACTGAAACAATACAATACATCCATCTTTACATAGCCAGATCATAACATGAGCTCCCATTTTCGAATATAAAACAACGTATTTTCGGTGTTGTCTCACGTCATCAGCCTTCGACAGCTGGGAGAATGTTGGCGTCGACGCCCAGTACTTGCGCTACTGCCTTGATAGGCGAAGACTGCCGTCCACTGTGCGTTACTTACCGAGCCATACGTGAAACAATGAAAAAGCAGAACAAACTTTATCAATCTGATAAAAACACTATCTATGAAGTCATCGTTCTTCTCCCCATGAGCCATTGTTGCGGGAAATAAGTCGTCCTGTTTTTGTATGGTCACATTACACCTGACAGACATTAGTGGACATTAATATGCGGTGTATTCACCCGCGGCCTTGATGTCTGCATGAACTCTGCTGGGGGCTCTTTCAATCATGTATCGGAATGTGTGTGGAGAAATGGCAGCCCTTTCTTCTTCAAGGGCTGAAACCAGAGAAGGTCGTGATGTTAGACGCTGGGATGTGAACCGAAATCGACGTTGTAAATCATCCCGAAAGTGTTACATTGGGTTCAGGTGGTGCCACTGGGTAAGCCAGACCATTTCATGTGTTTCATGTCCGCAAACCATTGCCTCACAGGGTGTATTGTATGCTGGTGCAGTGAATTGTCTCCGAACTGCTCCTGTGCTGTAGGCAGTATACGACACTGGAAATAGATTGATAACCTTAAGGAGAATAAGGAGACAACACCCGTACTTCACAGTTGGCACTACACATTCTCCACCGGTTCACCACAGGGTATAGCGTGATACATCACTCCAAATCATTCTTTTCCAGTCATCCACTGTCCAATGGCGTCACTCTTAACACCAGCTCAGGCGTCGCTTAGCATTGACTATAGAAATGCGTTGCTTAGCACATTGTGCTAGCTGGACTACTGCTAGCAATTTCGAACTCAACACTGATCGCTTTTGCTGATTTCATGAGATTCTTTTACGACGACCCGCTGCAACGCTAGACAGTCCCTGTCCGTCAGTACATGAGGTCTGCCTATCCTGATTTAACTGTGATTATTCCTTCGCGTTTCCACTTCGCGATCACATCGTCAACAGTTTACGAGGGGCGTTTGAAGAGCCCGTGCAAAAATGAAAGCTACTTACGTGTTTGGGGTAAACCTTTTTATTTTTCGACATAGTCTCCTTTTAGACTTTACACTTCGTCCAACGCTGTTCGAATTTGTTGATCCTTTCCGAATAATAGGAATAGTCCAAGTTTGCAAAATAGTTATTAGTTGCTGTATTCACCTCCTCGTTTGAATAAAATCTTTGTCCCGCCAGCCATTTCTTAAAATTGGGGAACAAATAGTAGTCTGAGGGAGCCAAGTCTGGAGAACAGGGGGGTGTGAAACGAGTTGGAACCAATTTCCAATATTTTTGCGACCACAATTCCTGAGGTGTGTGCTGGTGCATTGTCGTGATGGAAAACGACGTTTTTTCGGTCCAATCGCTAGCGTTTTTCTTGCAGCTCGGTTTTCAAACTGTCCAATAACAATGAATAATATGCACCTGTAATAGTTTTACCCTTTTCCAGGTAATCGATGAGGATTATCCCTTGCGAATCCCAAAAGACAGTCGGCATAACCTTTCCGGCCAAAGGAATGGTCTTCGCATTTTTTGGTGCAGATTCTCACTTTGTAACCCATTGTTCAGATTGTTGATTGGTCTCAGGAGTATAGTAATGTATCCACGTTTTATCCACAGTGACGAAACGGCGCTTAAATTCCTGCGGATTCTTCCTGAACAGCTGCAAACCATCCTTGCAACACTTCACACGATTCAGTTTTTGGTCAAGCGTGAGCAATCGCGGAACCCATTTTGCGGATAGCTTTCTCATGTCCAAATGGTTATGCAAAATATTATGTAGCCGTTCATTCGAGATGCCCATAGCACTGGCAATCTCACGCACCTTAACTCTTCTGTCATCCAGTACCATATCATGGATTTTATCAATGATTTCTGGAGTCGCAACCTCCACAGGGCGTCCAGAACGTTCAGCATCACTTGTGCCCATGTGGCCACTCCGAAAATTGAAAATTTTGAAACCACTTATAAGCTGTTTTAATCGAAGATGCCGAGTCACCATAATGTTTACAAAGCTTCTCTTTAGTCTCCTTAGGCGTTTTGACTTTCAGAAAGTGATGTTTAATTACCACACAACTCTTTTTAGTCCCGTTTTGACAATCCCTTCCTTAACTCACACGAATGCCAAACACAAAGAAATAGACCAATATGGGTAAAACTTGGTTTGCGTTGTTTCCAAAGATGCTACTAACTAAACATGACCTCGATACGCGCCGGTGGTGCCATCTCTCGGACTTTTCAAACGCCCCTCGTACATTGACAGCTTCAGAATGATTGAAACGTCCCCAGCGGAGCTATTACTCAAGTGACATACAATGACTAGTCCACGTTTGACGTTATTAAACTGTCTTGACCGACCCATTATGCTGCTACTGCTTTTCTACTGACAACCCAATTCTCCCCAACGTCTTTTATTCGGGCAGGTATGATTCTCGGACTCCTAGTGGTCAGTTCTGCATTACACAGAGGTGTTCCGTTAATTTTGATCAGATCCTGTACATTTTGAGCGGTAACAGCCCTATTTTTATCACGTATTCCCCAACTACCGTTTTGTTTAAGACTGAGAAAGGAGTACTGCGTATTAATGCACTTGGAAGTGAGAGCACTTCGGTTGACTTACCGTGAGTCGTAGTTGACACTACATGCACAACAGACTTAACGTGAAAATATTGACTGTGCGATGCGTATTTTTTAGTTACCGCTGCACTGTTTACTGTAACGTCGGTGTGCGTTTCCGGTAACAGCCGCGGGAGACCAGTTGCAATAGTACCGTCGTCAGGTAGTACCTGCTATGATCTTCCGTTCTTGCAGCCATCTGGATTTCGTCGTAGAACAAAGTGGACAGAGTTCCAAACGATCTTTTCTTGCTTGCTTAATCGCTGTAGTTCTTACATAACTTTGGAGTCACTTACACAGCAACTTTCTACATTTATATCCATATTATATGCAACCCACCATGACATGCATGGCAGAGGATACTTAAATTTGTACCAGTTATTAGAGCTTTCCCCCTCGTTCCATTCACGTTTGGTAGAAGATTGCAACCCATCCATGCTCTGTAATTAGTCTAATCGTGGCTTCGTTGTTCGTGCGGAAGTTCTATGTAGAGTTTTACTGTATATTTCTTCGTTCGTAACTGGAAATTGATTCTTCAAATTTATTAAACGGGCTTCCACAGATTAGTTCGAGTCTATCTCATAATGTTTCCCCTTTGTGTCGTCAGCATCTCCTTGACTCTTTCCCGTGGGTCAAACAAACCAGTGAATATTCCTATTGCCTTTTTTATACTCGTTTAGCATCCTCTGCTAGTCTCATTTGCTACGAGTCCCACACACCTGAGCTGCCTTCTAGGCTGGGCCGCACAATTGTTTCGTAAGCAATCTCCTTTGTAGATTACCTACATTTTTGCTGCCCTACCAGTGAACCGAAGTCTGCCGTCTGCTTTATCCACGACTGTGGTTATGTGACCGTTCCATTTCATACCCCTGCAAATAATTGCACCGTACTTATCTTTATGCGTTGACAGATTTCATTTGTGTCTCACTGATATTAAAATCTTGGGACTTTTCGTGTTACGAATTGCGCATTTAAAGCAAGGTGGTAATATTTGCACCACATTGAAATCGTATCAGCATCTGGCACAATAATTTCAGGCAGTACTTCATTGTAGATCTGCGTTATCTCGGAAAAGACAGCGGGTACTCTTAATTGTATCTGCAAGGTCACTAAAATAAAACGTCAAAGGAAGGGTCTCGATACACAACCGTGGAGTATACCTGAAGGTACTACTAAAACTGTCGACTACTATTCGGGCTAAAATTTCGCTTGATACCCACTCCATCGTTCTATCGACAATAACTGTCATAGTCTCGAGGTAGCGTTCTCGCTTCCCGAGCACGGGGTCCCGGGTTCGATTCCCGGCGGGGTCAGGGATTTTCACCTGCCTCGAGATGACTGGGTGTTTGTGTTGTCCTCATCATTTCATCATCATTCAGGAAAGTGGCGAAATTGGACTGAGCAAAGATTGGGTAATTGTACGGGCGCTGATAACCACGCAGTTGAGCGCCCCACAAACCAAACATCATCATCATCATCATCAATAACTGTCATAAGATAATTACAAGGGCATTCAGCACCACGAATCTATCATACTACTACAAATATGGAACGACCTAAATCTCTTATGACAACGTACACTATTACACCATAAATCACTAAAAGAGAGCAGGTGCTTTTTTCACATAATCAATACGTAATCTAAAAGATACAACATTGCATCTGGGGGTTCATGCTCCGGAACCTGTGATTGCTGTATGGTTCCGTAATCACTTACCTGTGTCACTTCCGCATCGGTGCGACTACAACAAAGAACAGTTACAGTGCAAAAATTTTTGCTGAGTTTCGGAAGGTAAATTTGTGAATTTTTGCCCTCTGTATCATCTACCAATTTAGTGCCAGTACCGTGTACGAAAGTGTAGAAACTGAGATTATTATTGTTGTTTATCGTTAAATGATTATAATTTGACTGTATGCAAAATAAGAATTTGCTTTAAAATTCAAAGAACGCTTCTCCCGTATCCGTTCTGCCGCTCGTACTCGTCTAGTTGGTTATGTATGGTGCACATGTGTTGTCTGCCGCCTTCTAACCAGCATTGTCATACAGCAGACAGTAATGAAAGCAGCGGTTGTGCGTCCACTTGCTCCGCGGCCGCCGGATGCAAAAGTTGCAGCGGCAGCAGGATGGCCTCGCGGCGGCCTCTGGCCCTCTCCTTGCCTTGTAGCACTGCTGTGCAGGCTGCTGCCACGCCCACAAGCGATTAAAATATTCCTGTAACATCCCTAATGTTTGACTTCTTTTGCATCGCATTCCCATTTTTTCGATGTTATCAGCATGGAATCCAACTGGCACATCATCAAGTTGTGATAAATTTTAATCCATCAGGAATGGGCAAATTTTACAAAACATGGATATATTTTGTATCGATTTGTATAGACAGAAGACATCGGCATTATCGAGGCAAAAATATCGATATTTCGATATATCGGGTGACATTTTCAATATTTGCAGGAATTTAAAAAATTGATCCGTCAAGGAAATTATTAACAAATATTTAAAAATTGACAAATAGTTTATTGTACCCAACATTAACCATTAAGACACCCAACATACTTTGAAGTATCTTATTTACAAGAAAACTAGTTAATGGAATCAACGATCCCCACCAATAAACATTAAGAGAACTCTTCTTAATACGTTCCACGTTCCCCTGTCAGTCTGCTTTTGTTGTCTGCCACGATCAAGTTCATTAAGGAAACCACTCTTCCAGGCGAAAGATAAGAGGTTTGGCATAATAAGTATTTCTGAGAAATTTCGGACGAAACACGTGTGAAGTGACGAACTTGCCTGAAATGTCGTTTATCGAGGCATTGTTTTAGCTCGTTTGGCAGAGAATCAGAGCTTCAAATTTCATGTGTGACTAAGCTTTCGAACAGTTTTTCATGCTGTGACCAAATTGAAGGCTTATTAGAGAATTCTTGTGTTGGAAGCAGAGAGCGATAATTTCCACCGTTCTCACACAGTGCTGTCACTAAACGTGTGCATTTTACACCTTGTACCTATCATTTGCAATGGTAGAGATGACACATCGAGGTCACAAGCTTTCGTGAATATGAAGTATACACAGTCATGTTACCCTCCCCCCTCCCCCCCCCCCCCTTTTGTGGATACGTGCGTAGCGAGCACGGGACCCCGAGCTAATGTGACCTTCCTTCCTTTCCGGGCTGCATACCTTCCCTTTCTGCATCCTTCCCCATCCCCCATCTTCGCCCCTCCTCCCCTCACCTCTGGCTCTTTCCTTCCCTTTCTCCCCATCTGGGAGTATGGTTTGTGCCTACGTCCGGAGACGGACGCTCGTAAATGTAACGCATTATTCGCCTTCTTTGCTTGTATGTCTTCTTCCTTCCTTTGTCATCCTCTTTTCCTTACCGCTTCTCCTTACCCTTTTCTCCGCTGCGGCGTTTGAGACCTCTCTTCTTTCCTTTCCCTTTCTCTTTCTTCCTCCCTGTGCGTGTCTGAAGGCTGACCCACGCATTTTTGTGCGTAGCCGGTGACGGGGTAACGCGTAATTCCCCGCCCCGGGTAGACAGGTAGGACACGTACGTACCCCCTGGTAACGGCCAGGCCCAGGGAGGGGTGATTACCCGAGCCGATACCTTCCGAAAGTGCCGATTGGTCCCTCCGTCCGTTTGTCGGGAGGTGTGAACAATCACCTAAGGTGGGAGTGCCCTCAGAGAGGGCCCCCACAAGGGAGGAGCGCGCCATCGGAGACGCCGGTAATCATGGGGGATTCTTCCGCAATGGTTTCCTCATCATCTACTATGTCTGCTCACAAACGTAAGTTCAATGAGTCTCAGCCACGGACAGTTATTCGATTGTTGCGACAGTTCCTTATTGTTTCTCGGTCTGACGAAGGTCAAGACTTCTCCATGGTCAACCCTTTCATTATTCAGAAAGGTGTCGACGCAACTGCAGGTCCTGTAAAGTCTTGTTCCAGATTACGGAATGGCACCTTGTTGTTAGAAACAGTCAGTGCCCTCCAGGCACAAAAATTGCTGCGTACTTCACTGCTACACACTTTCCCTGTCCGGGTGGAAGCGCACCGCACTTTAAATTCATCACGTGGGTTCGTTTATACACGCTCCCTCCACAGATTGTCTGACGAGGAAATTCAAAACTACCTGTATGACCAGGGCGTAACGGCTGTTCATAGTCATGAAAAGGGTTGACACGAACATCGTTCCAACCCGTACTGTCTTCTTGACATTTGACAGAGTTCAACTCCCATCGAACATAAAAGTGGGCTATGAGATAATTTCCGTTCGCCCTTACATCCCAAGCCTTACGCGTTGCTATCAGTGTCAGCGGTTCAATCATACCAGCCAGTCCTGTTCCAATCCAGCCAAATGCGTTACGTGTGGCAAGGATGCCCATGAGGGTGCTTGTCCACCACCATCCCCTCGTTGCATCAACTGTATGGGTGACCACGCTGCTTCCTCTAGAGATTGCCAAATTTTTAAAGACGAACGGCTCATTCAGGAAATCAGAGTGAAGCAAAAGGTGTCGACCTTCGCTGCTCGAAAGTTATTTGCCAGTCGAGAACCCACTGTGCCTCAGACAGGAAAATACAGTACTGTCCTTGCCTCTCCTCGGCCAACAAAGGAGGCAGCCACGCAGACTTGTGATCTCACCTTTAGTGCCATGGTTGTCAGATCGGCCAGCGCAAAGATCGCCTGTTCAACCTCCCCACTCTCGCCTGCTCACTATGGCTCACCCTTCATCGGGTTCTGCTAAATCTCGAGCCCCAAAGTCAGACTCCCGGACTTCTAAAAAAGAGCCTCCTTGTGAAGATTTTTTACGTATCCCAACTTCACAACCATCGGTTCCTCCTCCATCTCAACGTCCTGTTTCCAAGAAGGCTAATAAGAAACCCAGTTCCTCTCCTTCGCCCCCACGGCGTGTCTCATCTACAGCACCACCTAGTAGTAATCGCCCTCGGCCGTCTTCTGTGTCGCCAAGGCGCACTGCTGGCGGCCGATCAACCGGCCGATCGCTGGTGGCAGGAGCTGCTCCCGAACAACCTATGGATCTGGATCTTCTGCCTTCGACTGAATGCCGTTCCACGCTGTTGGTCGCAAGCTCTGAGCAGTCGTTGAGTTGAGGGTAACCTTGGTCACATTCTTCCATCCCCCTGCGGGTCCGGGGTAAGAATAGGCCCGAGGTATTCCTGCCTGTCGTAAGAGGCGACTAAAAGGAGTTTCAACCGTTTCGGCCTTCCATGCGATGGTCCCCCTTGGGGTTTGACCTCCATTTTTCAAAATTCTACAGAAGTACGAGCCTTTTGGGGAAGGACGCCTTACGTGGTGTACCACTGGTCCTCAGTGCACTAAGACCTTGGCACTCAGCATTGTACTGGCGTTGTAACCATACCCACTATTCCTCAAATTGGGCCTAAACGCCTGATGGGTTGTACAAGTTACGCCCATATTGCGTCCCCATCTGCACCTACGATCCTGATGGACTTTCCATGGCACCAGAAATCCAGCACGGTAGCCAGCCCGTTGTGGTGGGGTCGTCATGTACCCTCTAGGTTGTAGCCCCGTGACAACACAGGAATCTTACTGCCGCTACCTGAGCTGCACCCTCCCCACGTCGGCCAAGGAGTAGATGTCCGTCTCCTTGGGGCATCAGGATTCCCGGCAACGGTCATCCTGCCAGGTGGCCCTTGCTGAGGCTGAGTGGCGCCCGTGGGGAGAGCCCCTGGTCGGAGTGGGTGGTATCGGGGCGGACGTTTCGCAGATGAAACGTCAACACGCATCAGGTCGCTCTGCGGCCGAGTCTTTCAAAAGAAAAGGTACTGTCTCTAGTTCTGGTTCTTCTGCCCTTTCCTCCTTGGCCACTCCCTGGGAGGAGGGACAGGCCCGCCGGCTTGGGGCGAAGTACTTCCCCCGCTATTTGGTCTGTTCTCGAACCGATGGGGGGACGTTCGCCACCTCCAAGCCCATGTTCTTTGTTCAGCACATTGAAGACATCTTCGGGGAAATCGAGGCTCTCAGTAAGATGCGATCGGGGTCCGTTCTTATAAAGACCACCTCCGCCACACAGTCGGCGGTGCTCCAGGCGTGCGACCGCCTCGGGGACATCCCAGTGTCTATTGTCCGCAATCTGATGAGGAGCTCAGGGCCAACCTGGAACGCCGAGGCGTGCATTTCGTCCGGCGAGGCCAGCGCAGCCCCAAAGACCGTCGCATCGACACCGGGGCCTTTATCCTCGCCTTCGAGGGGGACGTTCTCCCGGAGAAGGTAAAGGTGATGTGCTACCGGTGCGACATGCGACCTTACGTCCCGCCTCCTATGCGCTGCTTTCGCTGTTTGCGGTTTGGGCACATGTCGTCACGGTGTGAGGCTGAGCCCCTTTGTGGCGATTGTGGACGTCCTCTTCGTGAGGAACATACATGCACCCCACCAACTCGGTGCGTTAATTGTCCTGGCATCCACTCGCCTCGATCCTCAGACTGCCCCGCATATCAGAAGGAGAAGATGATCCAAGAATTCAAAACTTTGGATCGTCTCTCTTATTCTGAGGCCAGGAAGAAGTATGACCGCCTCCATCCCGTGCCGTTGACCACTTCGTTTGCCTCAGTTGCGTCCACTCCTTCTGCGGTATCCTCACCCCTATCCTGTCCCCCCTCCGCCTCCTCCCCCCATCCGGGATCTCTGCCACTGCCTCCCAAATCCCTCCCTTCCAAATCCTCCTCCCCCGTGGCCCCTGCCCCCTCTGCCCCAGGGGCCACCCTTCCTCCTCCTCCTCCTCCTCCTCCTCCTCCTCCTCCTCCTCCTCCTCCTCTTCCCCCCCCCCCCCCCCCGCCGCCTGAGAAGCGATCCTCTTCTCAGGCGTCCATCGGGTAAACGTTCGCGACTCCAGCTTCCGAGGTCCGGCGTTCCAAAACGGACCCCGCGCGTGAGGACCTTCTTCGGGTCCAGCCCACCATCCCTGTGCCTCCTCGGACTTCCAAGAAGGCCTCCAAGAAGAAGTCTCTCTCCCCCTCTCCACCCCGGCGCGTTTCGTCTGACGCTCTATCCGTGAGTCGCTGCTCCCGGCCGTCCTCAGTTTCGCCAGGACGCTCTGCTGCCAGGCGCTCAGCTGGCCTCTCGTCGGCAAATGATGCTGCCCCTCCTACACCACCAGGGACAGCGGCCGCAGCTGACGACGACTCGATGGAACAGGATCCGCCTCTCGCCGGTTGTAGCGTTGTTCCCTCGAAACCTGGCCCTCCGCGGCCGTCGAGGTGACCAGCTCTTCCCCCGTCTCGTTCCCCCTCTTCTTTGACTAGCGATGGCCTTGTTAAATTGGAACATAAGGGTATTCGCTCTAATCGGGAGGAATTAAAACTGCTCCTCCGCCTGCACTGTCCGCTCGTCCTTGGTCTCCAGGAAACCAAGTTGCACCCGACTGACCGTATTGCATTTACCCACTATACCTCGGAGCGGTATGACCTAACCCCTGTGGACGGTATCCCAGCTCATGGTGGGGTCATGTTGCTCGTTCGGGACGATGTCTATTACCATCACATCCCATTGACCACCCCACTCCAAGCAATAGCTGTCCGTATTACTCTTTCTGCTTTTACTTTTTCCGTTTGTACCATCTACACTCCATCGTCATCCGCAGTTAGTCGGGCTGACATGGTGCACCTGATTGTTCAGCTTCCTCCGCCGTATTTATTGTTCGGCGACTTCAATGCTCATCATGCCCTTTGGGGCTCTCCTGCATCCTGTCAAAGAGGCTCACTCTTGGCGGATGTCTTCAACCATCTCAATCTTGTCTGTCTCAATACTGGCACCCGAACTTTCCTCTCGGACTCTACTCACACCTACTCCCACTTGGACCTCTCGATCTGTTCTACCACTCTTGCCCGTCGGTTCGAGTGGTATGTCCTTTCTGACACCTATTCGAGCGACCACTTCCCCTGTGTCGTTCGTCTCCTGCACCACACCCCATCCCCACATCCTTCTAGCTGGAACATACCAAAAGCCGACTGGGGTCTTTACTCCTCCCTGGCGACCTTTCCGGACCACGATTTTCTCAGTTGTGACAGTCAGGTCGAATACCTCACGGCTGTTATCATCAATGCTGCCGAACGTTCCATTCCTCGTACTGCCTCTTCTTCACGTCGCGTTTCTGTCCCCTGGTGGAATGAGGCTTGTAGAGACGCTATCCGTGCTCGACGACGTGCTTTACGCACCTTTCGCCGCTATCCTACGTTGGCGAATTGTATTGGATACAAACAACTCCGAGCGCATTGTCGTAGAGTCATCAAAGACGGCAAAAAAGCTTGTTGGACCTCTTTCACCAGCTCCTTTAACAGTTTTACTCCCTCTTCTGTCGTCTGGGGTAGCCTGCGCCGGCTGTCGGGCATTAAGGCCCACTCCTCGGTACCTGGCCTGACCTCAGGTAATGAGGTCCTTGTTGATCCTGTGGCTGTCTCCAACGCCTTCGGCCGGTTTTTCGCGGAGGTTTCAAGCTCCGCCCATTACCATCCTGCCTTCCTTCCCAGGAAAGAGGCAGAAGAGGCTCGGCGACCTTCCTTCCACTCGCTGAATCTGGAAACTTATAATGCCCCCTTTACTATGCGGGAACTCGAACGTGCGCTTGCACTGTCCCGGCCCTCTGCTCCGGGGCCAGATGGCATTCACGTTCAGATGCTGGCACACCTTTCTCCGGCGGGCAAAAGCTTCCTTCTTCGTACCTACAATCGCGTCTGGACCGAAGGTCAGGTCCCCATGCGTTGGCGTGACGCCGTCGTTGTTCCTATACCCAAACCTGGGAAGGATAGACACCTTCCTTCTAGTTACTGCCCCATTTCTCTTACAAGCTGTGTCTGTAAGGTGATGGAGCGCATGGTTAATGCTCGGTTAATCTGGAGCCTTGAATCTCGACGGCTACTTACCAATGTCCAATGCGGCTTTCGTCGCCGCCACTCCACTGTTGACCACCTTGTGACCTTGTCGACATTCATCATGAACAACTTTTTGCGAAGGCGCCAAACCGTAGCCGTGTTCTTCGATTTGGAGAAGGCTTAAGATACCTGTTGGAGAGGAGGTATCCTCCGCACTATGCACAGGTGGGACCTACGCGGTCGCCTGCCCCTTTTTATTGATTCCTTTTTAACGGATCGAAAGTTTAGGGTACGTGTGGGTTCCGTATTGTCCGACGTCTTCCTCCAGGAGAACGGAGTGCCTCAGGGTTCCGTCTTGAGCGTAGCCCTTTTTGCCATCGCGATCAATCCAATTATTGATTGCATTCCACCTAATGTCTCAGGCTCTCTCTTTGTCGATGACTTCGCGATCTACTGCAGTGCCCAGAGAACATGCCTCCTGGAGCGCTGCCTTTTGTCTAGACAGCCTATACTCATGGAGCGTGGCAAATGGCTTCTGGTTCTCTGCAGAGAAGACGGTTTGTATCAACTTTTGGCGATGTAAAGCGTTCCTTCCGCCATCCTTACATCTCGGTCCCGTTGTTCTCCCATTCGTGGAAACATCTAAGTTTCTAGGGCTCACGTTGGACAGGAAACTGTGTAAGTCTCCGCATGTCTCTTATTTGGCGGCCCGTTGTACACGTTCCCTTAATGTCCTCAGAGTTCTTAGTGGTTCATCTTGGGGAGCGGATCGCACTGTCCTGCTTCGCTTGTATCGGTCCATAGTCCGATCGAAGCTGGATTATGGGAGCTTCGTCTACTCGTCTGCTCGGCCATCCCTCTTACGCCGTCTCAACTCCATCCACCATCGGGGGTTACGTCTTGCAACCGGAGCCTTCTACACTAGTCCTGTCGAGAGTTTTTATGCTCAAGCTGCCAAATTACCATTGACCTACCGGCGCGACGTACTGCTGTGTCGGTATGCCTGCCGGCTGTTGTCTATGCCCGACCACCCCTCTTACCAGTCCTTCTTCGCCGATTCTCTCGACTGTCAGTACCGGTTGTATGTGTCTGCCCTGCTGCCCCCCGGAGTCCGCTTCCGTCGCCTGCTTCGACAATTGGATTTTGCCCTCCCTACCACCTTCAGAGAGGGTGAGAGCCCGACACCACCTTGGCTCCAGGCTCCGGTTCATATTTATCTCGACCTCAGCTCACTCCCAAAGGAGGGTACTCCGGCTGCAGTGTATTGCTCACGGTTTGTCGAACTTCGTGCTCGACTTGCCGGTCACACCTTTATTTACACCGATGGCTCCAAAACTGACGATGGTGTCGGCTGTGCCTTTATCGTCGGGGCCCCCACCTTTAAATACCGGCTCCTCGACCAATGTTCCAGCTTTACGGCCGAGCTTTTTGCTCTCCATCAGGCCGTTCAGTATGCCTGCCGCCACCACCATTCATCGTATGTACTCTGCTCTGACTCACTCGGTGCTCTTCAGAGCCTTGGAGCTCCCTATCCGGTCCATCCCTTCGTTCAACGGATACAGCAGTCCCTCCATTCTTTCGCTGATAATGGTTCTCCTGTCCGCTTTCTGTGGGTTCCCGGACATGTAGGAGTGCCTGGGAATGAGGCTGCGGATGCTGCGGCCAAGGCTGCAGTCCTCCTGCCTCGGCCAGCCTCCCATTGTGTCCCGTCATCTGACATTCGTGGGGATGTTTGTAAGAGGTTTGAGTCGTTGTGGTGGGATGCTTGGTCATCCCTCCAAGGAAACAAGCTCCGGGCAGTAAAACCGCTCCCAACTGCTTGGACAACCTCCTCCCTACCATCTCGGCGAGAGGAGGTCCTTCTGACCAGGTTACGGATTGGGAATTGCCGGTTTAGCCACCGATACCTGCTCTCCAGCGACCCAGCCCCGCAGTGCCCTTGTGGTCAGGCATTAACAGTGCGCCATGTTTTATTGTCGTGTCCCTGCTTTAGTCAATCTCGTGTTGTCCTGTCCCTGCCATCTACTTTACCGGATATTTTAGCTGACGACGCTCGAGCAGCTGCTCGTGTTCTGCGTTTTAAAACTTTGACTGGCTTGTCCGAAGACATCTAACGTTTTTACTTATTTTATCTGCATCTTTGTCAAGCCTTTCTGGTGTCCCTCCTCCCCTTGAGTTTTACTAGATTCCCTGTGCTCTAATAACTGTGACTGGGCGCTAATGACCTCAGTAGTTGAGCGCCCGTACACCCCAACAAAAAAAAAAAATTCTTCCATTTTCTGTCCACCCTATGTCCATTATCCATTGGAATATCCGCGGCATTCGAGCCAGTCGCTATGAATTGTGGATCCTCTTTCGATCCTACTCGCCAGTCATCTTCTGTCTTCAGGAAACAAAGCTGCATCCCCACGATCGCTTTGTTTTCCCCTATTTTCAGTCAGTTCGATTTGATCTCCCCTCTGTTGAAGGCACTCCAGCACATGGAGGTCTCATGACTCTTCTCCATAATACTCTCCATTATCACCCAATCCCCTTAAATACTTTGGGGATCTCCGCATCCTTGTCTGCGCGGCTCACTATTGTTAGACGTCTTCCACCAAGCGGATCTTGTTTGCCTCAACGCTGGGGACCCTACATTTTTGTCTGCCTCCACGACAAATTTCTCTCATTTGGACCTTTCGGTCGGTACTGTTCCGCTGGCTCGGCGCTTCGAATGGTTAGCTCTTGCTGATACACACTCGAGTGACCACTTTCCATGTGTCCTTCGATTGCAGCCACAACTGCCATATATGCGCCCGAGACGCATGAAGTTTTCCCAAGCCGATTGGACATTTCTTTCGTCTCTAACGACATTCGATGACCGTCACTTTTCTAGCGTCGACGATGAGGTCACTCATATTACAGAAGTTATTCTTACAGCTGCGGAACGTTCAATACCACGCACCTCCGAATTGCCCCGGCGCCCCCCAGTTCCTTGGTGGAACGAGGCGTGCCGTGACGCAATACGTGAGCGGCGACGTGCTCTTCGCGTTTTCCGTCACCATCCTACTTTGGCCAACTGTATCCGCTATAAGCAGTTCAGTGCGCGATGCCGTCGCGTCATCCGCGATAGCAAGAAGTCAAGCTGGAACTTCTTTACTATCTGATTTAACACCTTCACTCTTCCTCGGAAGTTTGGAGTCGGATTCGACGGTTAGATGGCGCCCCTAGTTTCTCCCCGGTCTCTGGGCTCACTGTCGCGCATGATACATTAGTGGACCCCGTCGCAATTTCTAACTCATTGGGTCAAAACTTTGCTGAGATTTCGAGCTCTTCAAATTACCCGCCAGCGTTTCTCCCGAAGAAACTTGCAGCGGAAGTGCAACCTCTTGCTTTCTCCTCTCAAAATCGCGAAAGCTATAATACTGTTATCTCTGTGTGGGAACTCCAACATGCACTCTCTTCTTCTCGCTCTTCCGCCTCAAGACCGGATGGTATCCACATCGAAATGTTACTGCATTTATCATACCATAGTCTGCGTTACATCCTTCGCCTTTATAATCGAATTTGCACCGACAGTACTTTTCCCAGACGATGGTGGGAAGCTATCGTCGTTCCTGTTCCGAAACCTGGAAAGGACAAACATCTCCCCTCTAGCTATCACCCCATTTCTCTCACGAGTAATGTATGTAAGGTTTTGGAGCATATGGTAAATTACCGTTTAGCTTGGTGGCTGGAATCCCGCAGTCTTTTAACACCTGCCCAATGCGGTTTCCGAAAGCATCGTTCTGCAGTTGACCATCTTGTTGCTCTCTCCACTTATATCATGAACAATTTTCTCCAGAAACGCCAAACAGTAGCAATATTTTTTGATCTGGAGAGAGCATACGATACCTGTTGGAGGACAGGCATCCTCCGCACACTGTTCTCTTTGGGCTTTCGAGGTCGGCTGCCCCTTTTTCTTTGTGAATTTATGGCAGAGCGCACATTTAAAAGTGCGGGTGAACACTACTTTCTCCCAAGAAAACGGGGTTCCGCAGGGGTCCGTGCTAAGTGTTGTACTGTTTGCCATTGCCATAAATCCAATTATGGATTGTCTCCTTCCTGATGCCTCGGGCTCCCTCTTTGTGGACGATTTTGCGATCTACTACAGCTCTCAATGGACGAGCCTTCTTGAACATCGTCTTCAAGGATGTCCCGATCGCCTTCACTCTTGGAGCATCGAAACCGGCATCCGTTTTTCTCCCAGTAAGACCGTTTGTGTTAATTTTCGGCGTCGTACGGAGTTTCTTCCGCCTTCCTTACATCTAGGCCCTGTCAACCTTCCGTTTGCGCACGTGCCTAAATTCTTGGGTCTTATGTTTGACAGAAAACTGTGCTGGTCCTCCCACGTTTCCTATCTTTCGGCTCGCTGTCTGCGATCCCTCAACACCCTCCGTGTCCTGAATGGCACCTCCTGGGGAGCGGACCGAGTGGTCCTTCTCCGCCTCTATCGCGCCTTAGTGCGCTCGAAATTGGACTATGGAAGCATCGTTTACTCCGCTGCACGGCCGTCTATTCTTCGGCGTCTCGACTCTGTCCACCAACGTGGATTACGTTTAGTGTCAGGTGCTTTTTACACCAGCCCTGTGGAAAGCCTTTATGCCGAGACTGCTGAACCTCCGCTGTCCAATCGGCGAGCTGTCCTTCTGAGTCGTTATGCTAGCCACCTGTCTTCCATGCCTGCTAATCCGGCCCATGACATTTTTTTGACGTCTCCTTGGATTCAGGATACGCAGGCCGCCCTTCCTACCTACTACCACCGGGAGTCCGCTTCCGTCAACTGCTCCATTCTCTTTCCTTCCACTTTTCTAAAACTTTCTTGACAACTTGGGGTACAGCACCGCCTTGGCTTCGGCCCCAGACCTTCCTGCTCCGTGACCTATGTCAATTTCCCAAGGATGGTACTACCTTCTCTTTTTTATCGTCGGGCATTTGCTGCTCTATGCGCACAAATGAAGGATGACACATTTATTTACACTGGTAGCTCAAAAACATCGTTTGGTGTTGGAAGTGCCTATATTGTTGGCGACACCCCAAATCGGTTTAGGCTTCCCGACCAGTGGTCGGTATATACTGCGGAGCTTTACGCTGTTCTCCAGGCTGTCCAATACATCGGTCGCCATCAGAGGATACAGTATGTTATCTGCTCATATTCTCTCAGCTCTCTCCTCAGTCTCCAAGCTCTCTACCCTGTGCACCGTCTGGTCCACCGGATTCAGGACTGCCTCCACTTGCTCGGCGTCTCTGTGGCGTTCCTGTGGATACCAGGACATGTTGGTATCTGTGGAAATGAGGCGGCCGATATTGCGGCCAAGGCTACAGTCTCTCTTCTCCGGCCAGCTATTCAATTGATTCCCGTCGCCGATCTACGGAGCGTTTTATGTCGTCGTGTTGCTCTTTTATGGCACGCACATTGGTCGACGCTTCCCAATAATAAATTGCGGGACATGAAAGTTCTTCCTTGTGCCTGGACCTCTTCCTCCCGAACTCGTCGTCGGGAGGAGGTAATTTTAACTAGACTCCGGATAGGGCACTGTCTTTTTAGCCATCGACATATTTTAATCGGCGATCCTCCCCCACTCTGTCCCCACTGCTCTCAACTGTGGACGGTAAGACACCTTTTACTTGAGTGCCCCCTATTTTACTCCGTTACGCGCCCGTCTGCAGCTGTCGCCTGATACAGCTTCGATTTTAGCAGATGAGACTCGCTCAGCCGATCGCGTTCTCGAGTTCATTAGTGCCAGTGAGATGACGTCAGTCATTTGAAGCTCTTTTTGGGGGCAATCAACCCCCCTTCTATAGTAGTTTTTTAAGCTTTCCTTCTGTTTTTGATTTCCCCACTTTTTAAGTTTCGCTCCCATTGCTGCTGGTTTCCAGTTTCTTTTTTTTACCTTTTCATAAGTCACAGACCAGGCGCTAATGATTGTAGCAGTTTTGCGACCTAAAACCATAACAAAAAAAGTCGTGTTGAAATCTGGTGCTCATTTGTAATACTGAATATGAAGTTACATTAAGCCTATTGTGAGAGCCCCCTGCCCGTCTGGGCGTCATAATAGGTCCGAGGTATTCGTGCCTGTCGTAAGAGGTGACTAAAAGGAGTCTCACATGTTCTGTCCTTAATGTGATGGTCCTCTGTAGGGTTTGACCTCCATTTTTCAAAATTTTCCCACAGAGCGAGCCAATTGGGAAAGAGCACCTTACATGATGCGTCGTGTCTATCATGCGCTGAGACCTATCGCATCCTTCATTGACATGGATCAGCTCATTCTCCAACTGTGCTTATTTTTCCATCAACTGTGCAATATCGTTTTCTACGCTGATGATGATGGACTTCTTTGCTTGGTTGCATCTGGTATCCAGCACGGTAGGCAGTCCATTGTGGTGGGGCCGCCATGTACCCTGTTGTTTGTAGCCCCCTGACCACATAGGGATCGCTCTGC
Organism: Schistocerca cancellata; assembly: GCF_023864275.1. Lineage (NCBI taxonomy): Eukaryota > Metazoa > Arthropoda > Insecta > Orthoptera > Acrididae > Schistocerca > Schistocerca cancellata. Next base: position 610,970,341 of record NC_064630.1, on the reverse strand, counting down.
TGATGCCTGTGCCGTCAACTCCCCACATATACGATGGGGTAGATGCCCATCCCCCTGGTGCATTGGGATTCGCAGCAATGGCTATCCTGCCAGGTGGCCTTTGCTGCGGCTGGGTGGCTCCCATGGGGAGGACTCCTGGTCGGAGTGTGTGGCATCAGGGTGGATGACACGAGATGAAGCATAGTATATAATCTCTTGCTGGTGGTCAAACACCAGGATTATCTAAGCGTTCACGGGCTCAATTCAATGCACAGAAGTACGACCCCAAATCATTCCCTTCCCTGCCCTCACCATGGGAGGAACGTCAGGCTAAGGATGGCAGCGGCTCTTATTCGCCCTGCTACCTTATATGTTAAAGAGCTGATGGGGAATCTTTCAGGACGATGAAACCTCAGTTTTTTGTGAGCATTTAGAGGAAAAGTTTGGGGAGGTGGAGGGCTTGTCGAAAATGATATGAGTCAGTCTTGATCAAAACAGCATCTTCTGCCCAGTCACGGGCGTTACATGACTGTGAAAAGCTGGGGGATGTTTCTGTAACCGTCACGCCCCATGAGAGCTTAAATACGGTCCAAAGTATCATATTTCGCATTGACCTTTTGCTCCAGTCCAATGATGAGCTGCACGCCAACTTAGAACGGCGAGGTGTAAATTTCGTTCCGTGTGCCCACTGGGGTCAGAGGGATAATGAGGTTGCCACCAGTGCCTAATCTTGGCCTTCGAGGGTGATTGTCAAGGTGATGGTCTACCGCTGTGATCAAACACCCTATATCCTTCCCCCAATGCGGTGCTTTAAATGTTGGAAGTTCGGTCATATGTCTTCCTGCTGCACTTCCAGCGTCACATGTCGAGATTGCGGACGCACATCACATGCTAATACTCCATGTGCTCCACCTCCCATCTGTGTCAAATCCGGAGAGTACCATTTGCCTTGCTCACCAGACTGAAGGATTCTCCAGAAAGAAAGGAAAATCGTGGAGTAAAAGACCCTGGACCGACTGATCTACACTGAGGCTAAGAGAAAATTTGTACGCATACATCCTGTATGCATGACATTGTCTTACGCTGGCGCTACAACAGTCCTAGCCCCATTAGCTCCACCAACCTGAGTCACCTCTCAGAGCCAGAAGACTACGCAAGCCCCCTTGATGGTGGGGGCATTTCCCTCCCTGTTGCTACTTCACCACCTACTTCAGGAGCAGCATCCCCCCAACCATCAGGCACGTCCATCCCCACTTCTAAGCCAGAGAAGCATACAACTTCTTCGGCTGTTCTCGCTAGGAAGGGTTCTCTTGGGTCACTCTCTTCCCAGGTTTCTGCTATTGGGAAAGATGACACCCAACAGTGGCTGAAGAGTCCAAAAGCAGCTGGTTGCACGGCTTCACGCTCATCCTCATTCCTGGAGACTGAATCAGTGAAGTCCTCCCAGCCAGGGAAACTCAGGGAACAGCGAGACAAATTCAAAAAGAAGATCCCCCAAGACCAAGGGAATTGCGGTGGCACCCACACCACCGCTACCTCCAAGGTCTGCGTCTGCGAATGTGGTGGGGTCTGGCGTCTGCTGAGGACCTAGATCTCACCGGACCGTCAGACAAAATGGATATAGACTGCTCAGGCAAAAGTTCTGTGGCAGCAGGAGACCATGAGGAGTAAACTGCGTCATTGACTGTTCCATGCCTTCCCAGTCTCACGATGACGTCATCCTCCAGAAACAAAGTTCCTAGCAGTGCAGACATCTGTCCTCTGCGACTATAAGGGATATTACAGGAACCATAACGACTATAATAGTGTGTCAGGTGGAGTTTGCGTTTATGTCCTAAACTCAGTTTGTAGTGAACCTGTGCCCCTTCAAACCCCTATTGAAGCTGTGTCAGAATAAGGACGACACAGGAAATAACTGTCTGCAATGTGTATCTTCCTCCAGACGGTGCAGTACCCCTGAATGTATTAGCTGCAGTGATTGATCAACTCCCTAAACCTTTCCTGCTTCTGGGAGATTTTAATGCCCATAACCCCTTGTGGGGTGGTAACATGCTTACTGGCCGAGGCAGAGGGTCGAAACTTTACTGTCTCAGTTCGACCTCTGCACCTTAAATACTGGGGCCGCCTCACATTTCAGTGTGGCTCGTGGTAGTTACTCGGCCATTGATTTATCAATTGGCAGCCCAGGAATTCTCCCATCTATCCACTGGAGAGCACGTGACGACCTGTGTGCCAGTGACCACTTCCCCATTTTCCTGTCACTGTCCCAGCGTCAAGCCCACGGACGCCTGCCCACATGGGCTTTAAGCAAGGTGGACAGGGAAACTGTTGTCACTGTTGAATCTCCCCCACACGGTAACATCGATGTGATGGTTGACCACAGCGAAAGACAGTCACTTTGTGGTCGTCGGAAGTCGCTGAAGCAATTAAGAAGCGTTGGCGAGCTCTACAGCGGCATGAGCAGTACCCTTCCCTGGAGCACCTCATAGCCTGTAAACGGCTCCGTGCCTGCGTTCGCCAACTTATTAAACGACGGAAGCCGGAGTGTTGGAAGAGAGACGTCTCGATCATTGGGTGCCATCCCTCACCTTCCCAAGTCTGGGCAAAGATGAAACGTCTTTTCGGGTACCAGGCCCCAACAGGTGTCCCCGGTGTTACATTAATGGCGTGTTATCTACCGACGCAATTGCGATTGTGGAGCACTTTGCTGTGCACTATGCTCGAGCCTCTGCATCGGAGAATTACCCCCCCCCCCCCAGCCTTTCTCACCCTCAAACGGTGGACGGAAAGTCCTCTCGTTCACAACACGCCACAGTGAAACCTATAACGCCCCATTTACAGAGTGGGAGCTACTCAGTGCCCTTGCACATCACCCCGACACAGCTCCCGGGCTGGATCGGATCCACAGTCAGATGATTAAACATATCTCGTCTGACTACAAGCGACATCTCCTCGTCATCTTCAACCGGATCTGGTGCGATTGCGTCTTTCCATTGCAATGGCGGGAGAGCACCATTGTTCCAGTGCTCAGATGTGGTAAAAACCCACTTGATGTGGATAGCTGTCGGCCCCTCAGCCTCACAAACGTTCTTCGTATGTATGGAATGTATGGTGTGTGGGCGGTTGGGTTGGGTCCTGGAGTCACATGGCCTACTGGCTCCATGTCAGGCTGCCTTGTGCCAGGGTCGCCCTTCCACTGATAATCTTGTGTCCCTCTAGTCTGCCATTCGAACAGCCTTTTCCAGACGCCAAAACCTGGTTCCTGTCTTTTTTGATTTACGAAAAGCTTACGACTCTACCTGGCGACATCTTATCCTTGCCACATTATACGAGTGGGGTCTCAGAGGCCCACTCCCGATTTTTATCCAGAATTTCCTGTCGCTTCGTACTTTCCGTGTCCAAGTTAGTGCCTCCCATAGTTCCTCCCATATCCAGGAGAATGGGGTCCTGCAGGGCTTTGCATTAACTGTCTCTCTATTTTTAGTGGCCATTAATGGTCTAGCAGCAGCTGTAGGGCCGTACGTCTCACCTATTCTGTATGCAGACGACTTCTGCTCCACCAGTAATGGTGTTGCTGAGCGGTGCCCACAGGGAGCCATCCAAAAGACCCAGTCATGGGCTCTAGCCCACGGTTTGCAGTTTTCGACTGCAAAGTCGTGTGTTATGGACTTCTGTCGGCGTCGTACCGTTCATCCAGAACCAGAAAGTTGTCTTAATGACGATCCACTCACCGTAGTAGAGACATGCCGATTCTTAGGACTGGTTTTCGACGCTCGATTGACTTGGTTTCCTCACCTTCATCAGCTTAAGCGGAAGTGCTGGCAGCACCTCAATGCCCTCCGCTGCCTGAGCAACACTAACTGGGGTGCAGATCGCTCTACGCTGCTGCAGCTCTACAGAGCCCTTGTTCAATCCCGCCTTGACTATGGGAATCTGGTTTATGGTTCGGCGGCGCCTTCAGCGTTGCGTTTACTCGACCTAGTGCACCACCTTGGCATTTGCCTAGCAACAGGAGCTTTTAGGATGAGTCCGTTGACCAGCGTCACTTCACAACCGGCAGGCACCCCCCCCCTCCCCCCCCCCCCCCCAGAGGGTCCACAACTCTTTTGTGGATACGTGCGTAGCGAGCACGGGACCCCAAGCTAATGTGGCCTTCCTTCCTTTCCGGGCTGCATACCTTCCCTTTCTGCATCCTTCCCCATCCCCCATCTTCGCCCCTCCTCCCCTCACCTCTGGCTCTTTCCTTCCCTTTCTCCCCATCTGGGAGTATGGTTTGTGCCTACGTCCGGAGACGGACGCTCGTAAATGTAACGCATTATTCGCCTTCTTTGCTTGTATGTCTTCTTCCTTCCTTTGTCCTTCTCTTTTCCTTACCTGTTCTCCTTACCCTTTTCTCCGCTGCGGCGTTTGAGACCTCTCTTCTTTCCTTTCCCTTTCTCTTTCTTCCTCCCTGTGCGTGTCTGAAGGCTGACCCACGCATTTTTGTGCGTAGCCGGTGACGGGGTAACGCGTAATTCCCCGCCCCGGGTAGACAGGTAGGACACGTACGTACCCCCTGGTAACGGCCAGGCCCAGGGAGGGGTGATTACCCGAGCTGATACCTTCCGAAAGTGCCGATTGGTCCCTCCGTCCGTTTGTCGGGAGGTGTGACCTGAGGTGTGAACAATCACCTAAGGCGGGAGTGCCCTCAGAGAGGGCCCCCACAAGGGAGGAGCGCGCCATCGGAGACGCCGGTAATCATGGGGGATTCTTCCGCAATGGTTTCCTCATCTTCCACTATGTCTGCTCACAAGCGTAAGTATACTGAGTCTCAGCCACAGCCGGTTCTTCCATCGTTGCCACAGTTCCTTGTTGTTTCTCGGTCTGACGAAGGTCGCGACTTCTCCACGGTCAACCCTTTCATTATTCAGATAGGTGTCGACGCAACTGCAGGTCCTGTAAAGTCTTGTTCCAGATTACGGAATGGCACCTTGTTGTTAGAAACAGTCAGTGCCCTCCAGGCACAAAAATTGCTGCGTACTTCACTCCTCCACACCTTCCCTGTCCGGGTTGAAGCGCACCCCACTTTAAATTCCTCGCATGGAGTCGCTTATACGCGCTCCCTCGATGGATTGTCTGACGAAGAAATTCAGCACTACCTGTCTGACTTGGGCGTTACGGCTGTTCACAGTTATGAAAAGGGTTGACACGAACATCGTTCCAACCCGTACTGTCTACCTGACATTTGACAGAGTTCAACTCCCATCGAAAATAAAAGCAGGCTATGAGATCTTTTCCGTTCGCCCTTACGTCCCAAACCCTACGCGTTGCTACCGGTGTCAGCGGTTCAATCACACCAGCCAGTCCTGTTCCAATCCGGACAAATGTGTTACGTGTGGCAAGGATGCCCATGAGGGTGCTTGTCCACCTCCATCCCCTCGCTGCATCAACTGTATGGGTGACCACGCTGCTTCCTCTCGAGATTGCCCCTTTTTTAAAGAACGAAAAGCTGATCCAGAAAATCAGAGTGAAGGAAAAGGTGTCGACCTTTGCTGCTCGAAAATTATGCGCCAGTCGACAGGCCACCGTGCCTCAGACAGGAAAATACAGCACTGTCGTTGCTTCTCCTCGACCAACAAAGGAGGCGGCCACACAGCTTGCGACCTCACCTTTAGTGTCACGGTCGTCAGATCGGCCAGCGCAAAAATCGCCCGTTCAACCTCACCACTTTAGCCTGCCCACTCTATGGCTCACCCTTCATCGGGTTCTGCTAAATCTCGAGCCCAAAAGTCAGACACCAAGACTTCGAAAAAAGAGCATATTCGTGAAGATTTTTTACGTACCGCAACTTCACAACCATCGGTTCCTCCTTCATCTAAGCATCATAATTCCAAGAAGGCTACAAAGAAACCCAGTTCATCTCCTTCTCCGCCAAGGCGTGTCCCATCTACAGCACCACCTGGTGGAAATCGCCCTCGGCTGTCTTCTGTGTCGCCGAGGCGCACTGCTGACGGACGATCAACCGGCCGATCGCTGGTGGCAGGAGTTGCTCCTGACCAACCTATGGATCAGGATCTTCTGCCTTCGGCTGAATGCTATTCCATGCTGTCGATCGCAAGCTCTGAGCAGTCGTTGAGTTGACAGCAACCTTGGTCACATTTCTCCATTTTCTGTTCACCCTATGTCCATTATCCACTGGAATATCAGGCGGCATTCGAGGCAATCGGGATGAATTGTCGATCCTCTTACGATCCTACTCGTCGGTCATCTGTCTTCAGGAAACAAAGCTGCGTCCCCATGACCGCTTTGTTCTCCCTCATTTTCAGTCCGTCCGATATGATCTCCCCTCTGTTGCAGGCACTCCAGCCCATGGAGGACTCATGATTCTTCTCCATGATACTCTCCATTATCACCCAATTCACTTAAACACTTCCTTCCAAGCTGTCGCCGTCCGTCTTTCCCTTTCTGGATACACGTTCTCTCTTTGTACTGTATACATTCCATCGTCCACACCAATGGCACGAGCTGATCTCCTTCATCTTCTTGGTCAGCTTCCACCCCCCTATTTGCTGGTTGGGGACTTCAATGCCCACCACCCGCTTTGGAGTTCTCCACATCCTTGTCCACGTGGCTCACTATTGCTAGACGTCTTCCACCAAGTGGATCTAGTTTGCCTCAACACTGGGGTCCCTACATTTTTGTCTGCCTCCACGACAAATTTATCTCACTTGGACCTTGCGGTCGGTACTGTTCCGCTAGCTCGGCGCTTCGAATGGTTCGCCCTTGATGACACACACTCGAGTGACCACTTTCCATGTGTCCTTAGACTGCAGCCTCAACTGCCATGTATGCGCACGCGACGCTGGAAGTTTGCCCAAGCCGATTGGACACTTTCTTCGTCTCTAGCGACGTTCGATGACCGTCACTTTCCCAGCGTCGATGATGAGGTCACACATATTACCGACGTTATTCTTATAGCTGCGGAACGTTCAATACCACGCACCTCCGAATTGCCCCGGCGCCCCCCAGTTCCTTGGTGGAATGAGGCATGCCGTGACGCAATACGTGAGCGGCGACGTGCTCTTCGCGTTTTCCGCCACCATCCTACTTTGGCCAACTGCATCCGCTATAAGCAGTTCCGTGCGCGATGCCGTCGTGTCATCCGCGATAGTAAGAAGGCAAGCTGGAAATTCTTTATTAGCTCATTTAACACCTTCACTCCCTCCTCGGAAGTTTGGAGTCGGCTTCGACGGTTCTCAGGCGCGCCTAGTTTCTCCCCGGTCTCTGGGCTCACTGTCGCACATGATACATTAGTGGACTCCGTCGCAATTTCTAACTCATTGGGTCAGCACTTTGCTGAGATTTCGAGCTCTTCCAATTACCCGCCAGCGTTTCTCCCGAAGAAACGTGCAGCGGAAGTGCGACCTCTTGCTTTCTCCTCTCAAAATCGCGAAAGCTACAATACTGTTTTCTCCATGCGGGAACTCCAACATGCACTCTCTTCTTCTCGCTCCTTCGCCCCAGGACCGGATGGTATCCACGTCCAAATGTTGCTGCATTTATCAACCCATAGTCTGCGTTACCTTCTACGCCTTTATAATCGAATTTGCACCGACAGTACATTTCCCAGACGATGGGGGGAAGCTGTCGTCGTTTCTATTCCGAAACCTGGAAAGGACAAACATCTCCCCTCTAGCTATCGCCCCATTTCTCTCACGAGTAGTGTCTGTAATGTTTTGTAGCGTATGGTAAATTACCGTTTAGCTTGGTGGCTGGAATCCCGCAGCCTTTTAACACCTGCCCAATGCGGATTCCGAAAGCATCGTTCTGCAGTTGACCATCTTGTTGCTCTCTCCACTTATATCATGAACAATTTTCTCCGGAAATGCCAAACAGTAGCAATATTTTTTGATCTGGAGAGAGCATACGATACCTGTTGGAGGACAGGCATCCTCCGCACACTATTCTCTTTGGGCTTTCGAGGTCGGCTGCCCCTTTTTCTTCGCGAATTTATGGAAGAGCGCATATTTAGGGTGCGGGTGAACACTACTCTCTCCCGTACTTTCTCCCAAGAAAACGGGGTACCCCAGGGGTCTGTGCTGAGTGTTGTACTGTTTGCCATTGCCATAAATCCAGTTAGGGATTGTCTCCTTCCTGATGTCTCGGGCTCCCTCTTTGTGGACGATTTTGCGATCTACTACAGCTCTCAACGGAACAGCCTTCTTGAACGACGTCTTCAAGGATGTCTCGATCGCCTCCACTCATGGAGCATCGAAACCGGCATCCGTTTTTCTTCCAGTAAGACCGTTTGAGTTAATTTTTGGCGACGTAAGGAGTTTCTTCCACCCTCCTTCCATCTAGGACCTGTCAACCTTCCGTTTTCAGACGTCACTAAATTTTTGGGTCTTATATTTGACAGAAAACTATGCTGGTCCTCCCACATTTCGTATCTTTCGGCTCGCTGTCTGCGATCCCTCAACACCCTCCGTGTCCTGAATGGCACCTCCTGGGGAGCGGACCGAGTGGTCCTTCACTGCCTCTGTCGCGCCTTAGTGCGCTCGAAATTAGACTATGGAAGCATAGTCTGCTCGGCCGTCTATTCTTCGGCGTCTCGACTGGATTACGTTTAGTGTCAGGAGCTTTTTACACCAGCCCTGTGGAAAGCCTTTATGCTGAGACTGTTGAACCTCCGCTGTCCAATCGGCGAGCAGTCCTTCTGAGTCGTTATGCTAGCCATCTGTCTTCCATGCCTGCTAATCCAGCCCATGACATTTTTTTCGACGCCTCCTTTGATGTAGGGTATGCAGGCCGCCCCTCCTCCCTACTACCACCGGGAGTCCGCTTCCGTCAACTGCTCCTTTCTCTTTCCTTCCGCTTTCCTAAAACCTTCTTGACAACTTGGGGTACAGCACCGCCTTGGCTCCGTCCCCGGATCTGCCTGCTCCGTGACCTTTGTCGATTTCCCAGGGATGGTACCTCTTCACTTGTTTATCGTCAGGCATTTGCTGCTCTATGTGCACAAATGAAGGAAGCCACATTTATTTACACCGATGGCTCGAAAACATCGTTAGGTGTAGGGAGTGCCTATGTTGTTGGCGACACCCCAAATCACTTTCGGCTTCCCGACCAGTGTTCGGTCTACCTGTATACTGCGGAGCTTTACGCTGTTCTCCAGGCTGTCCATTACATCCGCCGACATCAGCGGATACAGTACGTTATCTGCTCAGATTCTCTCAACTCTCTCCTCAGTCTCCAAGCTCTTTACCCTGTGCACCCTCTGGTCCACCGGATTCAGGACTGTCTGCGCTTGCTCCACTTAGGGGGCGTCTCGGTAGCGTTCCTCTGGTTCCCGGGACACGTTGGTATCTGTGGAAATGAGGCGGCCGATATTGCGGCCAAGGCTGCAGTCTCTCTTCTCCGGCCAGCTATTCAATTGATTCCCGTCGCCGATCTACGGAGCGTTTTATGTCGTCGTGTTACTCTTTTATGGCATGCACATTGGTCGACACTTCCCAATAATAAATTGCGGGACGTGAAAGCTCTTCCTTGTGCCTGGACCTCTTTCTCCCGAACGCGTCGTCGGGAGGAGGTAATTTTAACTGGACTCCGGATAGGGCACTGTCTTTTTAGCCATCGACATCTTCTAAGCGGCGATCCTCCCCCACTCTGTCCCCACTGCTCTCAGCTGTGGACGGTAAGACACCTTTTAATTGAGTGCCCCTATTTTAATCCGTTACGCTCCCGTCTACAGCTGTCGCCTGATATATCGTCGATTTTAGCAGATGACACGCGCTCAGCCGATCGCGTTCTCGAATTTATTAGTGCCAGTGAAATGACGTCAGTCATTTGAAGCTTTTTTTTGGGGACAACCAACCCCTTTCTGTTGAGGATTTTTAAGCCTTCCTTCTGCTTTTAGTTTCTCCAATTTTATGACTTTCGTTCCAATTGCTGCTGATTTCCATTTTCGGTTTATTACTGTTTCCTAAGTCACGGACCGGGCGCTAATGACCATAGCAGTTTTGTGCCCTAAAACCAAAAAAACAAAAACAAGACTTTCTCTGTCCCTCCATCCATACTACACCTAAGCAGAAGGGTTCGAAGAAGTCCGCTAAGTCGAACTGATCCTGCTCGATGGTGTGGTTACGTAGCCCAGCTGGCCTCTGTCTCTCCGGTGCGACCACCAAATGTTTTTCAGCGTTGGACTCCACAGACCGACCGCACAAGCACGCCGATGCTTTCGTGGACCCCCATGAAGCAGAATCATCCTGCTTTTGTGCGCTGTAGTAGTAGTAGTAGTAGTAGTAGTGATTCTCCACCGAGCTGTCCCACGGCGGCCACCGAGCTGTTACCCCTACATCTCTTCCTCCTCATGACTGTCCTGCAGTGGAACGTTCGTGGCCTTCGGTCCCTCAAAGACGATTTATGGCTGCTTCTAGCATTGCAGCATCCGCTTGTACTCTGCCTTCAGGAAACGAAATTGCGCCCTTAAGACCGCTTTACGCTTTAACATTACTTACCAATTCGTTTTGACCTTCCCTCTGAGTTAGGCATCCCATCTCATGGGGGCGTTATGCTGCTCATATGATCTTCATATTCAACCCATCTCCCTGACTACTCATCTTAAAGCTGTTGCCGTTCGCCTTTCGGTCTGCCAGGAAACGAGGCTGCTGACGCTGCTGCCAAGGCTGCAGTCCTCGTACCTCAGCCCGAGAGTACCACTATTCCCTCCGATGATCTCTGCGTTGCCGTCTGTCAGGAGGTGGTGTCCCTTTATCATCGTCAATGGATCTCCCTTCACGGGAGTAAGCTTCGGTTTATTAAGCCTCTCCCGGCGCCTTGGACGACATCCTCTCGGCCCTCCCGCTGGGTGATTATTTTAACTCGGCTGCTTATTGGGCGCTGCCTTTTTAGCCATTGTCATTTGCTCAGTGGCGCTGCCCCACCACTTTGTACGCCAAATTTTAACTGTCCGCTACTTCCTTCTGGAATACCTTTTTTTTTTTTTTTTTTTTTTTTTTTTTTTTTTTTTTTTTTTTTTATTTACCAATTCACGTTCCAACTTGGGTTTGCCATCTGATTTATTAGCCGCTTTAGCGAATGACGCGCGGGATGTCGACCAAGTTTTACTTTTTATCCGCCGAAGCAATATGGCGAAGGCCATTTAATTTTTAGTTTTGGATCTCCATTTTTGCGTGGTGTTTTTAGCAGTTTTTCCACGTGTCTTGTTTAGCTGTCTCCTATTCTGTCCATTGGGACTGACATATAGTCGTTTCCCTCGTTTCTGTGTTTTGTGTTCTATAGTTTTGACTTGGGCGCGTATGATCCCATTTGTTTTTTGCGCCCTAAAACGAACAAACGAACATTATACTCCGCAAACCGCCATATGGTGGCTGGCGGAGGTGACTTCAGGTGCCACTGTATGTTCCAATTTTCCCTGCTCAACTCGCGAAAGGCGCGTGGGAAGAATAACTGTCGTTAAACCACTATATTACCTTTAATTTCTCGTATTTTTCCGTTGCAGGAAGTACTAGTATAAAGTTCCCTCAACGCGCGCTCTCGGAATCTGTTTTGCCTGTGTGCGATGCACAACGCCTGTCTCGAAGTGTCCGCCACTGGAGTTGTTTGAGCGTTTCTGTAATGCTGTCGCACAGACCAAACGATCCTGTAATGAAACGCGCTGATCTTCGTCGAATCTTTGTTGCTGCTAGTATGGGTCCCAGACTGCGGAAGAATTGGTCGAACGAGTATTTTGTAAGCCACGTCTTTCGTTGGTGAATTACATTTCCTTAAGATTCTTCCAGTGTATCTCAGCCTGACACCGCCTTCCCTGCCATTTGTTTTACGTAGTCTTCTCACTTTTGTAGCTTCGGACGGTTACTCGTAGGAATATTGTGATTTTTTTTCACCAATAGCATAATCGTTTAGTAACGAGTCTGTTCGCCTGTTTACGCCCAGTATGCTACATATTTTACGTTTAAGGTCAACTGCCGGTTCCTGTATTAATCGCATATGCTGTACACGTTTTGTTTTGACTTTCGCTAGACTTCTAGCGTTGCAGCCTTCTCTTAGACAACAGTAGTATCTTCAGAGAGCTTCGCAGAGCTGCCGACGGTATCCACTAGATCCGTTTATATGTTTTGTAACCAGTAATGACTCTGTTGGATAGGTTGACAGAAATAGAAGAAGAATTAGGGGAAAAAAATAACTGGTGCATTGTTGGTTTAAGTGAAGTATGTCGTAAGGGTGAAAACTGTTTACGACAGACTCCAGAAAATGTCTTCTGTTTACTGGGAAATCTCCTTCGTCGCTTTGGTGAAACAAGTGCAAAAGTGAATGGAGTCGGATTTGTGATCAACGAAACCATATTAGATAATGTGGTAGCATTAGAAGGAACTGCAAACATAATTGCACGTTTGGTCCTCCAGTTATCAAAGGTAGAAAATCTAAATATTTAGAGCATGTGCACCTACTTCTAGTCGCTCGGATGAAGATAGAGAATACTTCTATGACTAGCTGAAATAAACCTTTTATAAATTGATAATTGGTAACTTTAATGCCAAAGTTCGAACGTACAAGGAAGGTGATTTAGTTATTGACAGATATGGAATAGATGAAAGAAATTACGGGTGAGAGATTGGTTCAGTTTGCAGAATACATGAGAACACCAATTATGAATATGTTTTTAAGAACCATCCTTATCGCAAATTAACTCGAAGGGATTGTAACTGTAAAGTGAAAAATGAAATACTTCATTCTTACCTACAGACCTCAAAGCGTTACAGTATGTCTGTGCAGAACAGATTCAATAAACAATGATAATCCATTGATAAAAGCAAGATTTGAAACCAATTAAAGAAAAAGAAACAATTTTAAAAATATCGAATACCGGAAACAAGAATTTTAAGAAAGAATTGAGGGAAAATTAAAAATATCCTGCAGAAGTAACAATAGTATCAATCAGAACAGGTGAAGAAGTGGGTGGCTTGTGCAAATCTCAAAACGAACCAAAATAAAGTAATAAGTAGGACAAGAGAAACAAACTGAAAGTAGAAATACACAAAGGTGAGACAGAATATACGGAACTGAGTAAGGCTCTGAGAAAGAAGACTAGACGATTCTCTAAAAGCCGGTGTTCAAAATAAAACCAGTTTAAAGATGGCCAAGCGTAAGCTTACGATTGCAAAGAATAAGATAGTAGCGTTAGACACAGATAACGGCCGAATTACAAACAAGAAAGAAGTACTCGAATATATTGGTAATTTTTTTAATAACCTGTGAAGTCGACGATGACACCTTAATCTTGCACGAACTGGATGCTGCTGTCTCCCAAACCCTGGAAAAATGGCCCTCAAAAGTCGCATGCTGTAGACAGGATCAAAAAAGTTCTGAAGGTCTCGCAGTTGATAGTTTAAACCTGATGGATATGGCTGTAGTTAAAATAGTTTAAAATTGTTTGCACAGCGGAGAATTACCAAGAGATTGGAATAAAGCCAAAAAATCCAGATACATAATGTTGTACTAAAAATATAAAAAACTGTCGTCCTATCAGCCTTTGTCCACACTGTCAAAGTTTTTACCAGATTGAGCACTGCGATCCTATGGTCACCCAGCTGTGCTTGAGGCTCTAACAAAACAAGGAATAAAACAGGCCATATTAAAGTCTGAATACAACATTCTCGTATAAACTCGTCCACAGCGTTTGTGTGTGTTGTTGAAGAAACCAGTGTGGCTTCGTATCACCAAAACTATTTTCAGTGGTCTTAGAAAACGGAAAGTATAAATAGAATTGGAAAACAAAGGCATTCCATGTTGTGGGAAATAGATTAAATAACCTGACGCTTGCTGCTGATATTGTTCTATTTGCAAAGAAAATAGAAAAACTTCAAATGCTGGTTAGAGAATTGCATTAGTCTGTTCTGAAGTTGGTCTAAAAGTGAACTGTGCTAAAACAAAGATAATGATGAATGAATGAACACTGGAGGAAATATGTCGGAAGTCGCAACTGCAAATGGTCACAGAATATGTCTACCTGGGCTAAACGTAAAATATGAAACGACCGCTAAAACCATAAATATTTCCACGTAATAAACTGATATGGCAAGTTTATGAAAGATACTCTTCAGTTTTTAAGTCTGAGATGTCGGCTAAGCCGAAGAAAAGTTGTAGACCTTTGCATACCGCTAGTAGTGATTTATTTATGGCTGTTAGACAAGGACATTTAACGAGATCATTGTTACGAAACTAAGAGTTTTCTTTGTGCAAGCTGCTTAGCTTACTACTAGTCAGCACTTCTGAAACTTGGCTGCCAAAAATAATCAAAATTCGTTTCAAACATCGTTTGTAAAAAGAACAGCGAGTTTCTGTAATGATTTTTTTACGTTCTCCAGATCTCTCATGCGTATTTTTTGATTTATTTATTTATTTATTTATTGTTCCGTGGGACCAAATTAAGGAGAAGTCTCCATGGTCATGGACGAGTCAATACATGAAGTTATAACACGATAGTAGAAATAGATAAAATGAAATACAAGAAACGTATTCAGGCGACGATTCGTAAGTTTAAATAAAGAAAATCAACAATGTAACACTGGAATTTGCTTAATTTCTCAGCTCTTCCAGGAGCTCCTCGACAGAATAGAAGGAGTGAGCCATGAGGAAACTCTTCAGTTTAGACTTAAAAGCCTTTGGGGTACAGCTAAGATTTTTGAGATCTTGTGGTAGCTTATTGAAAATGGATGCAGCAGAATAGTGCACTCCTTTCTGCACAAGAGTCAAGGAAGTGCATTCCACATGCAGATTTGATTTCTGCCTAGTATTAATTGAGTGAAAGCTCCTAACTCTTGGGAATAAGCTAATATTGCTAACAACAAACGACATTAAAGAAAATATATACTGTTAGAGCAATGTCAAAACTCCCAGACTATTAAATAGGGGTCGACAATAGGTTCTCGAACTCATCGGGCATGTTAACTATCACTGCGATATGCCACCACGCTGCGTGAAGTGCGCTGGCAACCACGCGTCCAGGGAGTGCCGAATGACGCCCCAAGACAAGCCAAAATGCGCAAACTGCAGCGGCGCACACACAGCCAGTTACCAAGGCTGTCCAGCACACAAGAGGGCCAAGGCCCGACAAACAGGGCAGATCACAAACAACAGAAACACCAACCAAGCACTAACACGAAACAACACTAACAAACCAACCAGCACCACTCAAAAAACGCAAACAGAAGACACTAAAACAAAACCACGAAACAAAGAAAAAGAAGACAACGCAAACACGCAAACCTCCCGCCCAAGTACACGACCACAGGACGACACACGCTCTTACGCAAGAGCAGTATCACCCGCACAGACCCCCACAACAGAAAACACGAACCCAGCAGCAGCAACAACAACACAAACAAGCAACACACCCATACACCACTTCTCCCAAGCCCTGACGGAAGTCATCAAGCTCATGGACAAGCTGATGCAGACCATGACAAAGAAATTTGACCAGCTCTCCGCCGACATCTCATCGGCAGTTACGCCCTCGCAGTCCACTGCGACAACAAGCGCTACAACACCGCAACATGGCTAGGCCAGCAATTCAGGGTTTCAAACTATGCACGTTTAACGCCATGAGCCTCTTCCCTCAGGGTCTAGAATTTAGACAATTCCTGGCGGAAGAAGAAATAGACATATGCATGGTGCAGGAGACCAACCTGAAACCGGGAATCAGAGTTTCTGCACCAAACTACCTCTGCTACAGACGAGACCGACCAACTGCAGGGGGTGGGGTAGCTATCTACATAAAAAGGGGGATTCCGCACCACCAGATTCACACACCAGAAATGACGCAGTTGGAAACAGTAGCACTAGAGGTACAGACATCCACAGGACCGGTAACTGTGGTGTCAGCATATCGACAACCCAAAAACCGCAGGTTAGTTGAAGACGACATCGTCAAATTAGGACAAATTGGAGGCAAGCTGATACTTGGAGGAGACCTAAACTCCAAGCACTCCGACTGGAATTCCAGGAGGACAAACCAAGCCGGCCGACAATTAAAAAGCATCGCGCGCATCCACCACATGCACGTGTGGGCCCCCGAGGAGCCCACACACTTTCCCAGAAACGGAAACAACCCGGATGTAATCGACGTAGCAATCACCAAAGGTCTCGCAGGGTTTGTGACGGCGCATTCACTGAATAGAATGTCGTCCGATCACAATCCTGTCACATTCGAGATTGACACGGGCGGCTGGTTACCGCGCAACCAGCACTCAACCTCGTACAAACGCATCGACTGGGAAAGATTCAAAACACAAGTCATGGAAGAACTCACCAACACCCCGCTCCCGACAGAGGACACAGAACAAACGCTGAGTACCTTCACAGACGCGGTCCTGCAAGCAGCACAGGGCGCAACACCTGAACTACCTCCGCCCCCTACCCACACACAGCGACTGCCACCCCAGCTGCTAGCCCAGATTAGGCACAAAAACAGGACCGCGAAGGAATGGAAACTTACGCGAAATCCGGACACCAGGAAGCTGCTTAATAGGCTACAGAGAGAACTCAAGGTGGCGCTCACTGAGCACAGAAACCAGCAATGGTCAAACCGCCTTACAGCTCTCAAAGTGCAGGACAACGGCCTCTGGCAAGCCACCAAGCAGTTCACTAAAAGACGCGCAAGAATGCCGCCTCTGCACGGCGAGAGAGGACTAGTGTTCAGCGCCCAAGATAAAGCCAACGCACTCGCCGACGTCTTTGAGAAACAGTTCACACCAGCAGAGGCGCAGGATCGCGAACATGAAAGAATGGTCCGCAGACAACTAACCGCATTTCTGGCAGCGGACGACGACGTCGATGACGATCCACCTGCCTTCTCCACGGAGGAGGTAGCGAAAGCCATCAAAACGCTGCCCAACAAGAAAGCCCCAGGACACGATCTCCTCACCAATGAACTGCTTAAGCACCTGCCCCAGCTAGCGATAGAAAAATTGACAGAAACGTTCAACGAAATCACGCGATCACAAAAATTCCCGAAACAGTGGAAACACGCGGAAGTGGTCGCGATCGCTAAGCCTGGAAAATATCCCATCTTTCCCCAGCACCATCGCCCCATAAGCCTACTCCCAACACTGAGTAAGCTGTACGAGCGCCTCATCCTAGTGCACATAGACAGGCACATAAGAAGAGAGAACATGCTCCCCAAATTCCAGTTCGGATTTCGCAACCAACACTCAGCACCCCAACAACTCATGCGAGTGGTCGAAGCCGCAACAGAAGCCTTTAACCGGAAAGGCTACTGTGGACTAGTGCTGCTAGACGTAGCCAAGGCTTTCGACAGTGTGTGGCACACTGGACTACTGTACAAATTGTACACGTTAGGATTCCCTGGCCATGTCGTTAAGCTCCTGAAGAGCTACCTAGCCAACCGCACATTTTGCGTCAAAGTGGACACTGCGAGGTCCTCTAAGCGCACCATCAAAGCTGGAGTACCACAGGGATCGGTGTTAGGCCCAATACTGTACAACCTGTACACGGCCGACACACCGACTGCCCCACAGACCCAGACAGCCCAATACGCCGACGACACGGCATTCTTCGCCGTTAGTACAAATAGGGGGATAGTGACGACAAGACTCCAAAACCTACTACACCAGACAGAAGCCTGGGCCAGGAAATGGCGGATTACAATAAATGGGGAGAAAACAAAAGCGATAATGCTCACCCAAAGGAAAGGCAAACGCAACCCTGCCCACCGCCATCGACAAAACAGACAACTAAGACTACACAGACGCGACATCCCATGGAGGGCCACGGCCAAATACCTGGGTGTCACCCTTGACAAAAGACTGACATGGCGCGCACATATCGACGACATCAGAAGGAAGGCCAGCGCCAGACTTAACGACATTTACCCCATACTAAATACCGAAAGCAGCCTGGCGGCAACTACAGGAGTGAGGCTGTACTGTACGCTTGTCCGCCCCATCATCGAATATGCCTGCCCAGTCTGGGGCTATGCAGCCAAAACGCACCTGCAAAGGCTGCAGAGAGTCCAAAATCGGGCACTCAGACGGGCAATTCATGTCAGGACGCGCTTCCCCACTGCCGACACCCACGAGGCAACGGAAGTAAAGATGCTGAGAGACAGGTTCAGAGAACTCGCGGTAGCATTCTACCAAACCGCGAGTCAATCTGAAAACCAGCTAATTAAACACTTAGGAAATTACAACACCTACAACCTCAAATACAGGAGGCCAAAATGCATCCTAAATTAAACACAAAATAATAACCATCAACACAAAATAGTGGTTCAGAAAAACTAGCATATAAAAGCAAGGACAAAACTAAAAGTAAGGTGCATTCTACATGCAAAATTTAACGTACAGGCTTGGAGGAAATGTCAAAGGACAAAGAACCTCCACCACAAGACTACTCAACGTCCGAGTACGTCAAATATGCGAGAGAGAGAGAGGTTCTCGAACTTACACCACACATAGCTAGAACAGCCCGTTTTTGAGCCAAAAATACGCTTTTTGAATCAGAAGAATTACCCCAAAAAATAATACCATATGACATAAGCGTATGAAAATATTCGAAGTAGACTACTTTTCGTGTTGAGCTGTCACGTATTTCAGATACTGTTCTAATGGTGAATAACGCAAGCTTGAAACACATACAGAAGTAGAGAAAGACCTCGCGATACCTGAAAATGAACTTCTGAAAGCTATGTGCAGTGCATGGACGTGATGTGGGAGGAAGCTGAAAACGTGTAAACTGGTGGCGGTGGCTGGAGGAAACTTCTTGCTACATCTAAAGTATAATTTTTTAATAGAAATAACTTTTTGTAATTGCTAATTGCATGAAAATAAGATTTAATGTGAAATGCCGCACTGTTAGTCATAACAATATTGTTAAATCTCTGGAAATAAAAAAAAATTGTAGTTGCTTTTTATTTCGTGTTTTTGTACCTAAAATTTTCATGCCATTAGTAATTAATTGATCCATTTTTTATTAATAAACATTCCTATTTGGTAATAAGAACGGAGTTTAAATAAAAGGAAATTGGTACTAGCGAGAATCGAACATGCGACTTCATAATATGAAAACACACTGAACTACCGGCGCTCTATTAAAATACTCGGAATGTTTTACCAAACCGTGCTGAATATCTTCAGACTCGGTTGTTTGGAGATTTTTCGTAGGTCTGTCGCACTGCTGTAGGTTATTGATGTCTGGCCACTGACCTACAAGTACGAAAACAATTGAAGTGAGCCAGTTCTTAATGTCCCCTTAGACTGCAGCAGCGCTATAAACGGCTGTCCTTCCCTTTCCTTCTGTTCCCTTCGATACCATAAGCCGACACGAAGAGCGATCGTCCCTCAAGTCTGGCCTGCTCCCCGTCCTCTCCTGTCCTTCCCGCGCCGCCCGTAAGGCTTCAGGCGGTCGCTGGAGGCGCGCAGCTGCCCGTGTCGGGTTTCATTGAGTGCATCCTTATCCCTGGCAGCGCGTACTGCCCGGACACACGGCTTCCGTCTGTTAGGCGCGGGCGGTAAAAACGACGGTAATGGTAGCAGTAGCAGCTGCCGAGCCGAGGAGCTCCGCGGGGATATGACGCTCCGTTCCGTGAATGACCGTGGCCGTAGCAGATTAAACGCTGGGTAGTCGGCACCAATGGACTCCGTTCTTCGGTCCGAAGACTGCTTCGACGCAGCTCACCATGCTGTTCTATCTGTGGAAGCCTCTTTCTTTCTACACAGCTATCGCAAACTACATCTACTTGACGAACCTGCTTACTGAATTCATGCCTAGATCTCCCTCTAAAACTTTTACCCCCGCCACCCTCTAAAACTTTAACCCCCGCCACACACACACACACACACACACACACACACACACACACACTCTCTCTCTCTCTCTCTCTCTCTCTCTCTCTCTCTCTCTCTCCCCTATTTTTTATTTTTTTGCTGGCGTCATATTTCCTTTTAACTGTTAACGTTTTTGTTTTACTACTGTAATTTTAGCATTTGTGCCATTTTTCAAGCATAATATTTATGGCATGCAGATTGCCGATGGACAGAGATAACAACGTAATATTACTTTGGATAATGTAATATTACGTTGGATAATGGGTATTATGCTATTATCTCCGCCCAGCGTCAACATCCATGCATTCTGTTTAGTTTATCTTTTAAGTAACAAAATTAACTTGGTTCTTTCCTATTAGGAATTTTATTCCGTGTTTATTAAAATTTATTAGATAGAACCAGTGAACTACTCTTAATCATACGTTACAAAACAGTTAAACAAATCTGTTACAGAAAATATTTACTTCATGTTTAAACAAATGCTGTGACTTAGAGTATATAATATTATCAATTATCATTTTGTGGTTTTCTTCCTTTTGTAATATATACTACTGTACATGTTTTCGTATGTTATACAGGCGGAAGTTAAAACCGAATTAGATCTAAATTATAGTTTTAGTAATACACTTACTATTACAAACAATCGCTCCACAGCTCACATTTACACAATTATTTACACACAAGCCGCCGTTAAAATATTACATTGTCGTTGGAAATGAAAAGTAATTCCTCAGAAAAGAAATTCATCTCCAAAATCTTAATACATCGCTGCCATTCTTGTAGCCGTGGCAGTAATTAAGTTCACTTCAATGGTTTTTTTTACGAAGTTAGCATACCACGCTTCCGCCGACTACTGACACGTTTCAGGGGCTCTGTGTTACGAAAATAAAAAGAAATGTCAGTGGTTTTTCTGAAAGATTTTCACGTTCATTCTTTTCCATAATGCCCTCGAAAATTAACGTGTATTGTAAAAAAAATAAAAATACTGTAGCATGTCAGAGCAGAGATTCCCCGACCAAATTGTAATGCTAGTTCGTAGTGATAGCTGCAGGAGTAGTCATAAATTTTGCATCAGCATGTCTTCGTTACAGTGTCCGTAACCGTGTGATAACAATGAAAAAATTCTCTCGGTGTACATGCCGCGTCAATTCAGGATAAAACTCCAAGCTTTCGACCACTACCTCCATGGTCGTCGTCAGGGCTAAAATTGACTGTCGTAAACTGGCGAGGCTCCTACTTTTATATGCACTGCACGGCTTCTGATTGTCTGGAATACGTCATGGCAACAGCGATATGGCGCGTAGTGAAGTGGTGCCCTCTACTTCCATAGATGTAGTTTCTATCCCGCGTTGCTTGCAGCGCCATCCCTTGAATCAGGAGGTAAAGTGCGGGAAGTTTTCCACTGCGATTTTTCTTTATCCAGTGCACTCTTCCAGGTGTTGCTAAGTGCATAATCGTTGCTTCTGTTAAAGTTGTTATCGCTAAGTCTAATTTCGACTGCTTTCCGGATCACAGAGTCCCAGTAATTTGATGCGTGGGCTATTACTCTCATTTCTTCAAATATAATCTTATGCTTGTTAAGCGGGCTATGCTCAGCCACCGCTGATTTTACAAATACCTGTATTTCAGGTGACACTGGTACTCGATGCAACGGTCGGCAACGGTTCTTACCGACTGGCCCACGTAATTCTTGCCGAATTCGCAAGGAATACTATAAATTCCCGGCACCCTTAAGCCAGGTCTCAACATTTCCTTAATTTTCCTAGGTGGTCGGAAAACTGGTTTTTATTCCTTGCCTCTTTAGGACTCTGCTTATCCTGCTTGTTGTAGCGCCGCAAAATGGAAGCCGTGCTATGTGTTGGTCCTCTTCTTGTTTATGGACGGCATCGTGTCTTACTTTCTTGGACAATGCTGATTTAATGTTACTGGCAGAATAACCATTTCTCTTGAAAACAGTCGTCAAATGGTTAATCTCGGGACCGAGGTGGTCCTTGTCGGAAATAGTCCTGGCTCTGTGTACTAAAGTATTGAGCATAGCTCTCTTCTGAGACGGGTGATGGAAGCTGTGGCTATGCAGATATAAGTCTGTATGCGTTGGCTTCCTGTACACAGAATGACCCAGTCGTCCATCCGGTTTTCGCTCCACCAACACATCTAAAAAAGGTAACTTCCCTTCCTTCTCTACCTCCATTGTAAATTTTATGTGTGGATGTACACCATTCAAATGTTCGACGAACTGCTGCAGCGTGTCACTGTCATGTGGCCAGATTAAAAAGGTGTCGTCGACGTATCTGTAGAAGCATGATGAGCGGAGGTGAGCACTGCTCAACGCTCGTTCTTCAAAATCCTCCATGAAAAAATTCGCTATTGCTGGTGATAGTGGCGAAACCATGGCTGTTCCGTCCGTCATTTATCCTGAATTGACGCGGCATGTACACTGAGAGACTTTTATTCAAGAGATAAGTCGCGAAAGACTTCGTAGCCAACAATGGAAAAAAAAATTGCACTACTATGTCGTGCTCAAGTTTATTGAAAATTTGCAGAGATTCTTAAAGACACTAAGACACTGCCCGCATTACTACGTATTTAATTGTAGTTTCATATTAGTGCGCGACTACTTTTTCGAACTTAAACTATTTATTTCGTCGCAAGTTTCAGCTTACTATATTAACTCAGTGGTAGCGTGTGATCAGTTGGCTGCAGACGTTCGCGTTCTAACGCTCCGTCGAAGAATGTTTAAGAGGACTCTCATAAAATGCAGGTGATCTTTGCTGGAAATTTATGTTCTTGGTTTGTGTTCAGTTGATTGTACTCGCCTTCAAAGTTGGAACCATTTGATTTCACACATGTCTTTTCCCATTCCTGCCATTACTAAAAAAGTTCTAGCGTCTTTTTCATGAGGGTAGAAAGTAGGTACACGTTATTGTGAACCAGCAAATCACAACAAGAAATCAAACTGCTCATCCTGTGAGCGCCGTAGTGACTAATTCAAATGTCGAAAACGAATAGGGTATACCCCCCCCCCCCCTCTCGTCTTGCAATGGTGCGCGGGAATAATGATTGTCGCTAAACCTTCGTATTAGCTCTAATTTCTCAGATTTTCTCGTTGTGGTCATGTCGCGAGACACATTTAAGAGGAAGCAATATGTTGCCAGATTTTCTATGGAATCTACTCGAGTTTTTAGTAGTACAACATCTACGTGATGCGCAACGCCTCTCTTTTTGCGTCTGTCGCTGGAGTTCATTGAGTATCGCCGTAATGCTCTCTCGCTGACTAAACGATCCCATGAGGAAACGAGCAGCTCTTCGTTGGATCCATCTCTTCGATTAGCCGTACTTGTTACAGAACCCAACCTGATAAACAGTACTCCAGAAACTGTCGAACAAGTGTTTTCTAAGCTACTGCCTTCGTGGATGAATTAAGTTTCCATAAGGTTCTTCCAGTGAATTTCAGCCTGGCGTCTGCTTACCGTATCGTCTGTTTTATGCGGTTATTCCACTTTAATTCGCTGCGAACGGTTATTCCTACATATTGTACGGTACTTGCCGTTTCCAGTTATTCTCTACAATAGGCAACCGCATCATCTGCGAACTAGATCGTTCATATATTACGGTGGTGCAGAAGTTCGTAGCGTTTTTCCTTCAGTTTATTATTACGACAGATTACCAACGCTGTTGTAACTTTTTGATTTCGCAACTGTAGAAATCGCGTGGTTTTGAGGCGAAGAACTCGTCGAGCCATGTTCTGAGCGCATTTTCATCCGGAAAGGAAGTTCTCTGAAGGTTATTCGATAGAGAGCGGAAAAGGTAAAAATCGGAGGGCGCACGTTCAGGTGAATAAGATTGGTACGGAATGACTTCCCAACCCGACTCCTGTATATTGTTTTTTGTGTCTAGCAGAACGCGGGCTGGCGTTAGCGCGCAGCAGCATCACTTCACGCAGCCTTCCTGGTCGTTGTTCTTCGACTGAGTCTGCAAGACGGCTCAGTTGTTGACAGTAAATGTCAGCACCTCAGGGAAACAATTCGTAGTACATCACACCATCGCTGTTCCACCAAATACGGAACATATTTTGTGGATGGGCTCAGGTCTTCGTAAGAGTAGTTACTTTTTTCCCCGTTGAATATTCTTTTCCTTAAGTTGTTGACGAGCAAGCAGAGATGTACACATAGCCACCCGCTGATTTTTGTGATTTTTGGCTTAGTGCATCCGGTACCCATACACCCGATTTTTGCATACAAATGTCACAGTTCATCACAATTGCCAGTTCTCGAGAACACTGACGTTGATCTTTATGGATTAATGCGTTTAAACGATCTTTATGGTACCATGAAGATCCACCTGAACGTGGGGAGTCACTAATATCAGAACGATCCTCCTTAAAAAGAGAAAAACTAACAAGAGAGACACATTTTCTTGCCGCGCTTTGTGCAGTGGCATTGCCCCCTTACACAGTGCAAATGTTTCTGGCTGCCTCTGCTGCTGTCACCCCTCTACTGAACTCAGGCAGAAGAGTATGTCGGAAATGTTGCGTTTTTCCACATGGCACTCCATTTTCTATCGTCCACAGCTCCACATCTCCAAATGACAAAATGATAATATATAAACCCAAATAGCTACAGTGAACTACAAATAAACTTACAGCAAATAGACTACTAACATGAAAAACAAAAACACTACGGACTCAACCTAAAACTCCTCCCTGTTATGTTGTCATTACGCCGTTCGAGACGCACTTTGTCCCGCAAACACAATCTACTCGACTTCTCTACTGTCTCAGTCAGCGTGGTTGCTTTGGTTAAACAGTCGACCGAATGATCCCCCCAAATATTCACATGTGAAGCGCAATCGGCTCTAAATCATCTCCAGCTGCTGCGTCTTCAGCAACCGTTTCCGTTCTATTCTACCAGCGGATTCCATTCGGAATAATATGGATGTGATACTTGCTGTTCGAAATTCGTAGGCCACATACCCTACCAGTTGGCGACGACCCAGTATGGCCCCTCTTGTTCGCACATTCAGCCGAGTGTGATAAATCAACGGAAAAAAAATTGGATGTGAACGGGCCCTAGTTCAAGCGGTACACAGATCACTCCGTAAAAGTTTTCATAAGAGTTAAATTTGCACTAATCCACTGGTAGTCGTGTTATTGTCGGTTGGAAAGATTAGGGATGCGTTAAATTCGGCTGTCGGTATGGTAAGCATTAAGGTGTTCACAGGGCATGAAGTTTGTAGCATACTGAATAAACAAATCCCCAAATTTTCTTATGTACACCAGAGGACTTCCGTCGTAGCTGTCCTTTTGGACTGGCTCTCTTCTATTTTTTACATACTTACAGAATCTGAAACGCATTGACAGGACATGTTTTGTAAAGCAGTATGACGGAGATCTAAAGAGAAAAAAAAGGTCGGAAAATCGGCTTCGAAGATACGAAGACATCAGTGAGCTGTTCCGTACAAAACATTTCCACCATTTTAAACATAGCAATCGCGAAGTCTCTCGTTCGAATCTCGCTATATCTATTTTCAAATGAGAATCTTAATTTGCAAATATTGAATCATAATTTTATGTATAAAATGTTAGTTTTTATTACTAATCACATGAAAAAAAGTATTCAGAATAGATAATACTTATTACGAAACTGCGAAAAATTTCTGGAGACTGAACAGTCCTATTGCTATGTAAGTTCTCTCATTTAACAATAAGGTATTTCCCTATCTGTATCAAATTTTCATTTGATAAGTAATTAAAAACAATATTTAACATTTCCACACGATAATAAATACAGAATTTGAATAAATGTTGAAAGAAACATTGCCAATAGCGAAAATAGAACCACGGACTTCTTAATTATAAAACTAACTACGCGGTCGGCTACCAGTTAAACTTCACAGCGTTCGAAAATGTTTTGAACTTTAAAGATTTTTTTTTATTTAGGTTGCTTCGTACTGTTTTAGGAAATTGACATCAGCGCACTGACCTTGAAATTGTATAAGTATGTAGGCAATGGAAGAGGGCCAGTGCGTAACGCGTAGGACTAGGTTTACATGGAGCGCTGCTGATATTTCAAAGTCATTGCCACATGAAGGAATTGACAATGGCTTTTCGTTGCGGTGGAACAGCCACCGTTAATCAGTGGAGCAGTGGGAGGTGGTTTTATGGAGGAATGAATCGTGTTACACGTTGTGGTACTCACACGAGTTTTCTGTGCTCTTGTTGAATTATAGTTAATGGAGCGCGTCGTGACGTCAGTGAAATTGGGTAGTACGATTTTCAGGATCTCATTTGATTTCCAAAAAACTGAAGGAAGACATTTTGAAAACGGAACAGACAGCTGCCAACACAGTGGAGCAGGTTTGGAGTGGAAGTAAAGGACCACGATGTAGCGTCATGTCGATGATATTATGGGAAAATTGGCATCGTCTCCATTAGAAACGAACACGTTCGTGTCAGAAGAGGAGGAAAAGAAATCGGCCATGTCTTTTCCCAAGGAGCCATCCTATCACTCAGCTTAGGAAAGTTAGGGAATCCGCGGAAAACCTGACTGAGAATTGTTAGATTGAGATTTGCTTTTGTTTACAATCCCAGTGACGTACCACTGCGTCACCTTGCTTGGTCGTTCGTAGCGTCGATTATACACGGTCGAGACACATTGTGACCATCGCATATGTTGTACATCAACGTGCGATAACCACTCACAGATGGCAGCACTAGCAATGGAGGGTGGGGAGAGGGGACGGGGAAGCGGAAAACAATGCAGTCATTGTTATAATGCGGAAACGGAGCGATTTATCTGACGTCCAAAATGGCAAGATCATCCTCTGGGATTAAAGTATACAATGCTTGGCAAAATGGCACTATGCAAAACTGGCTTAAAGACATCTTGTAGTGCACCACGGGCCGTAGATGACGGATGTGAATGACGGATGTGGAGATCTCTACGGATTAATAGACGTGCAGGTGTTCAGCAGCTGAGCATGCAGATGAACCAAGGGGCTACCAACAGTACCTCCTCAACGAGCGTTCAGCAAACGTTGCTGACTATGGGCCTCCGCAGTAGGCGCCTGGTTCATGAAACCATGCTGGCTGCTGTTCGGCGATGAAGGCTGGAATTAGCACGCCAGTACCGCAACTAGATGTCCAAGAGTGGCGACAGGTGGCCTTATCCAGACGAATCTTATTTTGTGCCCTGTCGGACAGATGGCCATTAGCGTGTACGGTGTGAAGCGTCTAAACGCAAATACCATGCAACAAGGAGGGAGCTATATGGTCTGAGCAAGGTTTTCGTTGCATTAACTGGGTGATCTCGTCATTTTCGAAGGCACCTCTACATGAAGTTTGTTTTTTCTTGGCACGATGGCATCCACCAGCAGGGCAATGCAACGTGTCGCACAGCTAGCTGTATTCGTGCATGGTTCGGAAAGCAGCAGGGTGAGTTTATCGTAATCCCCTGACCTCCAAACTACGCAGTAGGCGCCATGGATCCTCAACAGAGGACCTAGCGCAGCTGGGCACGGGACTGGAATCGGCATAGCTCCAAATCCCTGTCGATACGGTCCAGAACTTCACTCAGTGACTCTTCCTGCACGTTTCGCAGGGGTCTTCGCTGCAAAAAGTGGTTATTCAGGTTTCTAATATGTGGTCATTTTAAGAAGACTGGATAGTGTACAATGAATGTCTTCATGACCGGCTATCTTAGCTGCTGATGAGTCTTCTGTGTTGTGTGATCGTGGTCCAAGAAACTTTCCCGTTCCTAACGTATAGTCCAGAGCTGCGCTGGACATCTTCAGAGGTGCTCCAGGTTGTGCTAGAGTCTTACCGTGAGCGGAAGCAGAAGCATCACTAAAGATATCCAGCGGAGGTCCGAACGAAACGTTACAAACGGAAAAGCTCAATTTGGACCACGATTACACAACCCGGAAGACTCACCAGCAGCTAGAACGTCTGTTAGCACACCACTCCTGTATGCGCATAATTCTGGCGGGTGTCGAACAAGATTCCGGAAAATAAGTTTCCCTGGTTCTATTACAACGTGGGGTGAAAGCCACCCCCCCCCCCCCACCCCCACCCGCCCAGAGATTAAAAATATTTTCATAGAAAAAGTAGATAATATGCAATACTGATGATAAAATTTTCTCAGTTAAACAACCGAATGGTTGAAGCGATGATGATCGTACGAAGCTCATCGAAACGCCGTGACTAGACGACGTCACCACTCGGCTGATCACCCGAGATTGTTTCATCATTGAAATACGCCGAAGAAGCCTGCAATCACATATATGCAATATTAATTACTGGAATTCTGATAGGGCTCCATGACTCCCAGATAATGTCATCTTTTATTGGTATAATTATACAATTTGTAATTCTGCATATCATACTCTGAAACCTCTGAAGTACGTGACAAAGAATAGTTTCCATTGAATTCGCGTATTACGGTCTCTCCTCGTTTCATTCCGCCCCTGGTAGGTGAGTGGTCAGCGCGACGGAATGTCATGCCTAACTGCCCGGGTTCGATTCCGGGCTGGATCGGAGATTTTGTCCGCGCTTGGACTGGGTGTTGTGTTGCCCTTATCATTTCATCTCCATCGACACGCAAGTCGCGGAAGTGGCGTCAGCTCGAAAGACTTGCATCAGGCGAACGGTCCACCCGATGGGAGGCCCTACCCACACGGCATTTCCATTCGCGTGTGGATTGTAGCAGGAATGACTCTTTAAAAGCCTCTGAGCACTCTGTAATTACTCCGGTTTCATATTCCCGGACCCTACGGAGTTACAAATAGGGGGTGTTGTAGCCGAGAGTCGGTTATTATTGGACATGTAAACTTTTTTCAAAGTATAATATTTTCTGAAAGTTCTATTGGACATTTTTCACAATAAATAATACTATGATACGTTCCTTAACAGAATTACAAGAATCGATGCTATAAGAAGATAGCTGACTTCCTAATACTTTTTCCACCGTTCAATATTGCTCGTTTAAATTTTTGGGGTGACATCAGACGTGTTCTAATGCGTAAAATCAAAGTTTTAATTGGATAGTAAATGATCGTAAGCTTGAACTTGTCCATCAGCTCAACTAGTTCGTCAAAGAATGTCACCTTGTTCTTGCTGAAGCGTGCTGCTAACTGCAAACTCGAGTGTTCAGCAATCCTCTGCCTAAAATCTTCGTATTGTGATAAAATTATAGTCTTTACCCCGCTTTCATTTTTGTCTTTTTGAAACGGTTTTATTTACGGTGTGCGTTTTTGTACACTAGAGGTAACGGCTTCATTAGCGTTATTTACATCCCAGTTATGTTCTGACTCCTCTATATTTGCCTATTAAAGAAAAACCGTAGAAATTTAAGTTTTTATGCTACCTGTTCTGTCTGGTTCTGATGTGGTATTTTAACATTCCTATAGTTATTACTTCGGCTACACTTTCCCAGAGCCTACAGTATAGAGAATAATATCAGTTATGCCTCAAGGTACAACTGAAATATAATATTAATTACTTGAAAATAAAACACAACACTTCGAAGTAAAGTTCATGCACCGAAAAACTCACTAAGAACGTAACTTCTTGTTTCGATTCAAAATCGCTTGGGGGGGGGGGGGGGTGTATTGTTCATCCACCAAGCGGCACGCCAAGTGCTGCCACTAACGCCAGAGTTTAGAAACTATACTTGCCCGACACAATCAACTATCCAATACTACCCGATCTTCCCCTCCTGCTATATTCCTGGATTCTCACTTTTCATTCAGTGTTCAGACTTTTTAAATGGGTTTTCCCCCGAGATGGGTATCGTCTGTCCTCAAGCGTCTGCCAATTCAATTTTCTCTGCATTTCTATGACCGTCGCCGCCCACAACCTCCAGCAGTAAAAAAATAAAATAAAAATAAAGTTTTGACTATTCATGCGCCCATTCTTTGTATATGTTCGATGTCCTTTCTTAGACCTACTTAAAATGGGTCCGTGGCTTGAGCAATATTCTGAGATGGTACGCAGAAGGGATACGTAGCCAATCTCTTCCATAAACTGACTGTGTATTCCTAATATCCTCGATTCGAAGTTTGCTACCTGCTTTACCTGAGTTTAAGCATATGCGATAATTTCATTTCATGTCACTACGATTGTTACAGCCAGGTATTCGTATGAGTTGCTTCCAGGCCAGCGAATCTGAATTCCCACAATTTACACGACAAATATTACGTAATTCATATGGAAATAATACAAAAATTATATACATACACACCACAGCAGCTGGCGTCGATAATACTGTTATGTGGTCCATCACTGTATTATGTTCATTGAGATGTTTGTTTTATTAAGAAATGCTGCTGTATGATATTGGGATGCAGTATGTCGGCTCTTCTAACGCTTATTTCTTCTTTGCCATTCCGCACGTACCGGAACGCTACAGGATAAACTGATAGTATCATTTCTTATACAGGTTGTTCCTCTCTCAAATTATGCAGCAGGTTGAGAACATCAGAACAAATATATTTAGTTACGGTGCGTGTAGTTCCTGGCGGCAATTTCTGATCCTAGGGATGATTTTCACAGAAGGCAGTTAAGCACGCTAATTACAGGAGTTGCATTTACAAGACCTGCTCGAATGTGCGACCATTGACCTTACGTACGCAGTACACCATCGATCCGTTGATTGTGGTGACCTTTCGAAGATTCCTAGCATGTACACAGTGGTATCAGCAGTGACGGGATATCTACCGACGAGGTCTTCTTCTGTTTACACAGCAGTTTCATACGCCAGCTGTTTCATATGCCGCCCAGAGGAAGAGGTGAGGTGAGCTGGGTGGCCAGGCCACAAGGCCTCCTCAGTCGATCCATCGTTTCCCGAAGACGGATCTCAGATGTTTCCTCATAGTAATGCTCGAATGGGCTGACGCCCCGTCGTGCTGGAAGTACATACTTGCTTTGAAATTAAGAGGTACATCCAACCAGTACAGCCAACCGTCCGTACACATTCCCAGCCGGCGACACATACACATTGCAGGTCAGCACCACTAACAGAGTGTTCCCTGAAGTTATAAGTTGACTTGAGAGACCATCTATCTAAATACTTCGGCTTTGATGTTCTCTAGTTCCTATGTTAAAATGAACAAACTGTTTCGGAACACCGTGTGTAGTGAAACATAACAAGCTGGCACAGTACGGTTTTGCGTGGCAAACAAACTTAGGCACAAGAGCAAGTAAGATTTATTGAAGGAGAAACACCTTCTAAACAGTATTTCAGGTTAAAGAATTTACAGCTGAGAATTCACTAGACACATGGTCGACTTCCTTCCGGAGCTCTTGTAATATTGTGATCTGGTT
Organism: Schistocerca cancellata; assembly: GCF_023864275.1. Classification (NCBI taxonomy): domain Eukaryota; kingdom Metazoa; phylum Arthropoda; class Insecta; order Orthoptera; family Acrididae; genus Schistocerca; species Schistocerca cancellata. The sequence goes on along the minus strand of NC_064630.1, from coordinate 610,939,198 downwards.
TCTTAAGAGTATCTGTGATTCCTCTTTTCAGTTATGGCACGAATGCCGAAATGGCAGGTATTGAAAAAAGCGAATGCTGTGTAGAAAATCAGTGAGAACTGCTACATAGCGAAAATGCATCTGGACTGTACTGTATGGGATACCTGTGAGGTATCGAGACGGGGTAAAGCGATAAAACTTGCTCCTCCTCTTGCTTTCGTTTGTGTGCTGCTGGAGCCTAGTGTCTGGAAGAAAGCGTAGATCATTCCCGTTTTAGATACATATAACTACAGGCATAAATTTCTGCCATCTTTCTGTTGAATTATGGTGCATGTTCTATGATAAGGCATTAAGAAGTGTTTGAACAATTAGTCTCCTGTATGAAAATCAGTACGGATTCCGCACACTGAGATCTTGCGACACCCAGCATTCGATACAGTTCCACACTGTCGTTTAGTGAGCAAAATACAAGCTAAGCGAGTGTTTGCCCAGATTTGTGGTTGGATTCTGGACTTTCTTGCAGGCAGAACTCAACACGTCTTTCTCAACGAAACAAGACCGATCAGTGTAAAAGTACGAGGGTCATTCAATAATTTGAGAGACAAATTGATCTGGGGGAAAAACTGTTAGTAGGGCAAGTTTGGTACTTTTATGGCTTTAAGTTGGCATCACTGGGATGAGCCCTGATCAGCTGATGTGTCAACATAGTTTTGTTCTTTACCTCAAAAATAAATTTCAAAATGGGGAGTCCGCTTGAAACGTCCACATTGGTTGAACAGCGTTTTGTTGTTTATTTTTTACTTGCTGAAGGCGAGAAACCAGTGAATATATACTGTAGAATGCCTACAGTTTATGGTGAACTTTGTATGGATCGTGCAAATTTTTACAAGTGGGTAGAGCAGTTCAAAAATGGTTGCGACTCAGTGACTGACGAACACCTTTCTGGCCGACCAGTTGCAGTTCCAACTCCCTCACTTAAAAGTCGAATTGATGACATTATTCGTGCCGACCGCCGTGTGACTGTAAATGATAGTTGATAAGGTTCAAGTTAGAAATTGTACAGTTCGTAACATTATCTATAACAAGTTGAACTACCGCAAAACATGCGCAAGATGGGTCCCAAAGAAGTTGACGCGGCTACACAAGGAAACAAGGGTAAGAGTGTGCAGAGAGCTAAAGGAACGTTATGAAAGATAAGGTGAGCACTTCCTCAACAAAATTTTAACTTGTAATGAAACTTGGATTCACTATTGACAGCCAGAATCAAAAAGACAAAGCATGGAGTGGAAGCACCCCAACTCACCTGTCAAGAAAAGATTCAGAACCCAAGCATCAGCAGGAAAAGTCATGTTGACTGTGTTTTGGGATGCTGAAGGTCCAGTTTTTTGTGATTATCTCAAAGAGCAGCGTACAATAAACAGCCAATACTACATAGATTTGCTTTTAAACAAGGTGATGCCAGCCACGAGAGAGAGATGTCGTTGATCTCAGAGGAGAGGTGTGATTCTCCAGCAAGACAAACGCACGTCATCGTATTGCTCAACTAAACCGTGAACCCATCGACAGAATGGGCCGGGACGTACTGCCTCATCCCCCTTACACTCCTGATTTAGCACCTAGTGATTTCCATTTGTTTGGTGCACTGAAAGAGGCATTACGCGGGAAGAGGACGTGGAAAAAGTTTTCGGGAAATTGGTTCAAACATGAGGATAGAGAGTTCTATGCTGTCGGAATAAAAAGAAAAAGCTTGTAGCCCGTTGGAGCAAGTGCATAAATGTTCAAAGGGATTATGTTGAAAAGTAGAAAAAGTATTGTTTTGTAAAAACAAACGCTTTTTTTCTCCAGACAGATTTCTCTCTTTAATTATTGAGTGACCCTCGTACGTTATCCACTGTCGAACTCCGCGGCCGTTAAGGACGTTTGATGAAAAACAAAACCACCCATAAATACTTTCAGAAAGCTTTATTTTAATGCCATTACCAGTTTCAGGCGATCATAACGGTCTTCAGTTTGCTAACCTTTTAATTACAGTAATACATTACTATAGTCGGTTTCTAGGACGCAACCTGAGACATCAAGGATTCGTCAATTCGGTAGAAGAGAGAAGAGCGAAGGGCATATATTATACCTCTGCATTAATGCACAATTGCCGTCAGCGTACCAGTGATAGTTTAACGTGTTCCAAACAACAAGGCTTTTCACGAATAATGGTTGCAGCTTCAGCTAAACGAGCAATCAACCCTTCTGTGGTGTCTTACCGGTGTCTCGTACATCAAATGCTTAATGTCCTCCCACAAAAAGTGTAGGTGGTCTGCAGTATCTTTAAAATAATAATGCATCTCGGTGAACATCAAGAGCGTTAAAACTTGTATGGACCCATAGCGGCGAAACGGTGCACCAATGACATTTTCATCGCATAAAATAAGTTTCTTTTTATCGCCTCCAAACTCTTGAAAATTCTATATTCGTAGTTTTTACGCTCTATGTGGTAAAAAACCTCAGTAGCGTATGATTGGTCAGAATTAAACCTTAACGTGGAAACGAGTAGTTGGAAGCGTGGTATGCGAGAAACATTTGGATGAACCACATCGACCTTCGCGTGACAAGCTGCACTGCCTTAGCGAAGTAGGATCCTAAAAATGTTGGCTGTCGATAAAGTGAAAAGTGGGGCGTTTCAGTGATTATTGATGCCTATAAGGTAGATGACACATGCTGTAGTACTGATATATTCTTCCCTTAGAGAATTGTTATAAGACTGAGGTATTACGCAAGCTAACATATTTGACCTACACGAAAACGAACGGGATGGTCAGACTTTATAATCGAATGATACGGTTTCTTATGCGTTTCATGTTCTTATGTTTCCCAGTTACCCATATTTCAGACGAAAATGCAACTACGTATAATAATTTACTTAGTTAACTACGTAGCCTGTATAAAACCAACTGCGCGAGAAGTGGCTTTCTACTGAAGTATGTGCCTGCGTACTTGGTACCTCATTGCTACAGATCACTAGTTGAATTGCAGTCCAGTTTCCAATTCGCTTCTCGTGTCTAGTGATCCCTTCGCTTCTTCAGACAGCAGAAAAATTACCTTTCTCAGCCTGGGTGACACCAGCGATAAACCCTCTTATTCAGATCTTGCCTTTCTAGAATGAATTTACTCTCTGCCAGACCGGGACTCAAATCCGGAATTAAGGTGTTTGTTGGAGGGACGTGAGCCGTGCATGGCTAACTGAGCAGGTACAGCGCTTGGCTGCGAAAGTCAAAGGTTTCTGGTTCGAGTCACGGTCAGGAACATAGTTTTAATCTGCCTGGAAGTTTCAAACCTTGTCTTGTTTGCTTACCCTGCATGGCACATGCTTCTGAGTCCTTAATAAGTTGACATACTATATGGTTGTTCTTTCAAGAAATTTTGTGCTCCAAGTATTAAGGAACAGATTTCAGACTAGCGATATTCCAAAGCTTTTAGCCACTTGTACCACAGCACCGAGTGCTCAGCAACTACACTGTTCTTTTGTAATAAGTTGACAATACGGTCGTTTGCCTATCTCATTTTTTCTTACCCTGTCATTCCTCGTCCTCCCCTCTTAGGAAACAATCTACTACGCTTTATGTGAAAATCCATGCGTTTCATTGCCTCATTACTTCTTACAAAATGCTGGCCACATTGTTTTCACTGAGTAAGTAAACCATCCAAATATTTCTGTGTAAACATACACAAGGTAACTTTTAGACGGGTACGGAAAATCGATTAACGTACAAGTGATGTTCAAAGGAATCGAAAAGTTCTGTAACACTTCCCGCTCAAACTAACATTGAAGAAACTATTACAGCTTTCCTGTAGCTCGCGAACAAGACGTTAGAATAACATAACAAAAAAACTAAAACTTAAAACATTCACATTTTTAATTTGTTCGTAGAGTTAGTTAGTCTAAACGAGGCAAAATATTGTAGCATGCTACGAAAGTTTATAGTTGTGAACCAAGTAGAGAGAGAATATGGCATACTTCTCGTTTTACATATCCGTTAGCTAGGCACGACTCATGTCCCTCCAACAAACATCTTAATTCCGGGATTGAGTGCCGGTCTGGCAAAGAGTTTTAATCTCCCAGAACGTTTCAAACCAGCGCACATGGTCAGCTCACACCGCTGCTGGCTGCCCGAACATGCACTTCAGATAGGAGATATACGGTCATCATTTCTCCTCATAAGCTGAATAAAATTCAAGGTGTTATCTTCCATCAGAACTTAACGCTAGAAACTGACGATCTGCGTACTAATATGGCGCAGCGTGGAGTCATTTTGTTTGCTGCTTCCAGAAGGGATCCAAAGATAATACAGTGGACAGTGGAGCTTTTATCCCGGCTTTAGGTGGCCACATTTTGCCGGAGGTTAACGTCATGGTTTATAGGTGTGATGTCAGTCTTTATTTTCCTCCTCTGATGAGATGTTTTAGGTGCCAGAGGTTCGAACATGGGCTCCCACTGTTCTAATGAAGCGGTCAGTTGGGCAAGTGAACGGGCGTCCCATGAGCGCAGCCAGTGTGACCAATCCCCTTAATGTGTCACCTGTCCAGAACCGCACCCTCCTCGTTCACCGCAATGCTCAATGTTTAAAAGGGAGAAGGAAACGTAAAAATATAAAACACTTGACTTACCTGTCTTACCAAGATGCAAGGAAAAAGTTTGAAAGACGTCTTCTGACTCATATGGTCTCCAATTTTACGACTGTTGTCACATTTCAGACCTCACGCGATGACAAGATCTCGCGCGACTCCTCCTGGCCCTGGTCAAATTCCAGGGCCTGCGCCACACTTGGGGGAAGGAATGTCATCCCCCACGCCCCGTACCTCTGTAACACCGGTGTTTCTCACACTATCGATGCGGCCAGTGATGCCTAGTCATCCTCTGGCGTCGTCAGGGACGAGGACATCTGTCAAGGTGCCAAGAAAAGTACAGCCATCTTCGCTCCCGGAAGATGGAATGGGAAATCTTCACAGAAATTGAAGTCTCACATGGATAAGAAGGATAAGCAGAAAGATAAACTACTTTCTGAAGCTTCGGATGTTCCGCTTCCCACCCCTGCCAAGGTCGAGCCTATACACTTTGACGAAGTATCACACAATCAGGCGGACTCCGAACTGGCAGCAAAGTAATCACGCCCATCTTTTCCATTCGCCAATTTCTCAGATGTGCTCCCAACGCTCCTTCAATGGAACTGTAGTGGCTACTATCGCCATCTGACCGAACTCCGTCGTTTACTGGCTACTTACCGTAATTTGCATAGCACTTCCGGAAACGTGGTTTACAGCAACACTTCTCCCTCGTCTGAAAAAACAGTAAAGCCTACTGTACTAATCGCGTTGATGTCGAGAGCATTCGTCGGGCTTTTACCGTTACACGCTCGTGATATTTTCAGTAAGCAGGTGCCCTTTACCACTGAAGTAGAGGCCGTGGCCGTTAGTGTTTACCTCTTAATTCGGATGACAATATGTAATGTTTACATACCCTCTGATAGAACTAGAACTTTCTACTATGATGAGCTGTTAAGAGTCAGACGAAAAGCTACCTTTCCTCTTTATATTTATGGGGGACTTTAGTGCCAATAATCGTCTGTGGGGCGGCGACACTGTCGGGCAGAGACTGTGTACTAGAACACCTTTCTGAATTGGACATCTGCGTACTCAACACTGGAGCTGCAACAGATTTCATTGTGGCCCACGGAACATACTCAACAATTGATCTCACAGTTTGCAGCCCGCATGTCATATTCCTGTTACTGTGGCGCGTCCATGGCGATCTTGTGACCATCTTTCCTACCGTTCTCTCCCTCTCTACTCGCAGACATCGGGATCGCTCCGGAAAGCAAATCCGACTGGCAGGCTTTCTCCTCTACAGCCACTTTTGCAGCCAGTCATGCTACAGATATTGACAAAGGGGTACAGGATACTATTGATACTATCATTTATACTGCCATAGCAACGGTACCCTACTCCTCCGATTCATTCCGATAACCGCCGGTGTCATAGTGGTATGAAGATACAGCCACAGCTATCAGGGAACGCTGCAGGGCGGTTCAACGGCACAAAGGCCATCCTTATATGGTTAATTTAATATCATTAAAGAGACTGGGTGAAAGCGAGGTTTTTAATAAAGGAAAGGAAGCAGGAGTGTTACGAGCGATATGCATCATGTATACGATCCCACACCCCATCCTTCCAACTGTGGACTAAACTCCGCCGCATTTGCGGCCATCCACCACCACGGTGGTGCCTGGCATCCTTGGCAGCGGGAACATCTGCACTGATCCAGTGGTACTTGAAAAATGTTTTGTGACACACTTCGTCATCCAGAAAGCTTGCAGTAATTACCATTCTCATTTCCTGATTCTGAGACAAACCACCGTGGTGCTATCCTTCCATGCACATGGTTCTGTCATACGACGTCCCTTTTAGCAAATGGGAGTTTCACAGCACTTTGGCAGTGTGTCGAGATACGGTCCCTGGACTGACAAAATCAACGACCAAATGCTGAAACATCTTCGTGCCGACAGCATGAAGCATACCTTGGGCTTTTTTGATGGTATTTCGCGGGAAGGAGAATTTCCCTCTCAGTGGCAGGAAGGTGGTGTTCTTCCTGTCCTGACATTGGGAAAGGACACACACATTTTAGCTAATTATCGGCCATCTCCCTGACAAATGTTGTGTAAGTTATTCAAACATACGTTCAATTGCCGTCTTTGCTGGTGCCTTGAAGCTGGACGGCAGATGTCACGATTCCAAAGGGAGCTTTAGGTTTTCTAGTCCACCACAGATCATCTTGTACGCTTGGAATCTGCAGTGCGCAATGCTTTCACCCGTCGCCAACGTCTGATTGCTATGTTCTTTCACCTACAGAAGGCATATGATACCACCCGGCGACATCACCTACTATCTACTCCACATGAGTGGGATTTCTGGGGCAGTTCATTCATTTTTATATAGAATTACCTATCTCTCAGACTGTTTCCGGCCCATATAGATTCGACTCTCGGCAACCAATACATAGAGCAAACTGGAGTTCCTAAGAGATGGGTTCTGAGCATAACGCTGATCGCTATCGCCGTCAGTGGTATCGAAAATGCAGTGGGCCCCACAGTCTCTGGGTCGCTGTATGTGGATGATCTTTGCCTGTACTATGCCTCCGCATCACTGCACAGTGCTCAGCGCCAGCGTCAGGGGGGGTGTCTGGAGAGTACATGATTGGGCCCTGAACCACAGCTGTCAATTTTCTCTTGCAAAATTACGAGTTGTGCATTTTGCCGACTCCTGACTGTGCTCCCGCACCCAGAAATTTATCTCGGTGACAAGTTACTTGAAGTCATTGAAACTTTTCAGTTCTTAGGTATGTTATTTGACAACAAGCTAACATGGCTGCCATGTGTCCGCCGGCTCAAGGCAGCTTGCATGAAGATGGTAAATGCTCTCTATTTTCTTAGTAGATCCTCGTGGGGCGCGGACCGCATAGTTCTTCAGAAAACAAAGCGCTGATTTTATCCCGCTTTGACTATGGATGTGTTGCCTATGGGTCGGCGACGCCGTCTGTACTGAGTTTGTTGGACGCTGTTCACCACGCTGGCTTGTGGTTCTGTACGAGCCCTGTTGTGACAGCCTCTTGGCGGAAGCTGGTGCCTCACAGCTGCGGGTTAGACGACAGCAGCTTCTGGCTTGTTATGCAGTCACAATTTGTCTCATGCCTACTGAAGCATGTCGGGCAACTCTGTTTCACAACCAGCAGTTTACTGTTCGAGCATTCCCCAGAACTGGGTAGACTAGCTGTGATCTGACTCGATTCTCTACTGAAGGACCTCCAAGGGTCTCCTTTAGTCTGTGCTCCTAGGGCTCCCACTCGACACCCTCTTGGTCTATACCCTGTCCTGCGATACCGTTGGTCCTCTTTTGTGGTCCCAAGGAGGACGCTAATCCTACCTTTCGTAGACACCTGTTTCGTTTGATCCTCCGCGATTATTCCGATTCGGTATGCATCTACATGGGTGGAGCGAAAGTCAGCCACAGGCGTTTGATTACTCTTTTGCACATGCAAGGGAACATGAGGAGCACACTGCCGAGTGCCTGTAGTGTATACGCTGCTGAGCTTGTTGCCTAGCTCAGGATTTGCGGTACAGCAAATCCCTGGCCGCGACGAACGTTCTGATCTATAGCGATTCTCTGAGTTGCTTAAAAGGCATATTCCTGTGTTATCCTAAAAATCTTTTGGTCGCCAACATCCAGGACCTACTGGTTGACCGCTGTAGCTCTGGAGAGTTACTGACCTCCCCCTTGCATCTGTAGATTGCTTTCGTCCCCCCTAACCTTATTGTGCATTTAGACCCTCTTGTGCACGATGCTGCCTGGGTTATTTCAATGTTCTTTTCCCTATTGTGTTGCAACTACTGTTACGCCCTTTTTTGAACTCCTTGACTCACTTATGTAGTTGGAGCAGCCAAGTCCCCACTTTTATGCTTTTCGCGTTTTTACGTGTTTCATGGAATGGAGGGGCTGATGTCACAGTAGTTTAGTCCCTTTAAAAACATCATCATCATCAAAAGCAAGTAGTTGATTCCCTGCAGTATTGTCTCAAGCTCCACAATTAGTAGGACACTAGCAGCAGCCAGAGTAGCGAATTACCATCATATGAGTATGTTGCTGTTACCACACTGCCACATACCGCAGAGTTTGGGGTGGTGTCGTGACTGGGATACATCTGCTGTTGATGAATAGCATAGTATTGTTTGCAGCAGTGAATCGTTATTCTCTACTACCCCGGATGTCCATCGTCGGCGAGTATGATGGCGGCCTGTGGAGAGGTCCCAATCTTCCAGTCGTTTTGGAAACGCACAGCGGCGTTGCTCATATGTTACCCTTCATGCAACAGTATCGTGGTGCCACTTTCCGACAGGACAGTGCTCGTGCACACATGACAAGTCTCTCTATAAACTATCAGATGAGGTACTCCTATGGCCATGGAGATTCCCAGAAACGTCCACGATAGAAAATGTTCGCTCACTGAGTGTTTCACTTTTTTATCAAGCAATGCATAAAAATCGTTCACGTTAATTATTGATTAAACCGTTGGCCAAGCAAAAAAAGATAATCTTTTTGTGCTAATAATGAGTAGGTGATGCATCGTACACATCGAAAAGTCTCCCTGTATAAACATCTCTGAAATAATACGTACAGTGGTATTCTATTTGATTTATCCTCTTGCTTTTGTATTTTTAACTCTACCTTAATTTTGTCGGAATATTTTTTGCCATTTCTGTTTGGTGACGATAAAATGTAGTCGAATCTCGATAACTTGAAATTCGCAAGACATCGGAAAGAGTTCGAATTAACGAAGTATTGACGTATCTTGCTGGAATCAAGAAGAAAACAAATAAGGCTAGCCCGTTCAAAAGTAAGCCCGCTGTAATTCAGTAACATTCGTATTTTATTACAAATGTAATCATAAATCAACAACTAGAACTCATATTAAAGGTTAATTTTTACCCACACATTGATTTTTATTTTAATATTTCAAATCCAAGACACAAATTTCCGAGCGTATGTAAGGGAACCGTATTATTATTTTTCTACGAAATTGTGACCTTTTGAGTAAACAAGGAAGTGCTGCGACGAGTTTAATGGCGAAACAGCTGCCAACACAGTTGACGAATAAAAATCGAATTGTCACCGTTGATTTCGAATTACATTGTCGAAATATTGTGTGCTTGTGAGTGGTTGCTCGTGAAAATGGCTTAGATGTATCGAACTTATCAATACACAGAGTATTCTTAGAATTCTTGAGGTTTTTACAAGCTACCGGACAACTCGTTCAATTTGTCGAGAAATTAGATTTATCGAGGTTCGAATTAGCAAGAGTTGGCGGTATATGTTTGTTTAAAACAAACGATCCAGTTGCCAGTTCCGTTGCAAATTTATTCGCATAACCATTGTCGACTCATTTAAGTCATTTTCATTTGTGTCTTGGAAAACACCCTTGCGCTTGTCAGTAACAGTTAACAAGGACATTACCACATTGTTGCATGATGAATCCGAAAACAACGTAAACACACGTTACAACTATATACAGCTTGAAGTCCCACAGAAAGTGCTTCCATACTGTAATGCGTTCCAAAAGCTTACACGTCGACGTATATCCGTAAACTCCAATGATCTTCATCCTTTGTCGACTTTAGATAGTTCCGAGCTCTTTCTTGGTCTAATGTTACTTTTTGAAGAGCTGACTGCCCGATGAACTTGTGCCTTGCGGGTTCGTTGTTTCCTATTATTTATTCAGTTATGTGAGAGAAGGGGAGAGGAAGGGAGGAGTCCTTAAACGGACACTGATGGACAAGTTGCTGATGATGGTACTATGACTAGAGAAGTCAAGCTTATCAGACAGAAAACTGATCATCTACGTTGCACTAGCAAATAACCTTGCTACATACTTTGAGAACACTAAGAGTTTATTTATATACAAGATGAAAATGGTGTGGAATTAAAGTTCTGCGTGCATGCCGAACCCGATCTATGGAGCGCTTTAGTATCATCTTTTTATCTTCTTCTCCTGACGATTGCAGAGATGTTAAATGTTAATCGAGCTTCTAATCGGGTGATTTCACAAAGTTGTTCGCCGCGACCGTTCTCCGTGTCGGTAGTCTTGGTCTCATCAGAAAGCATTACAGTTGAATATCAGGTGGATGACCTTTGGTACGCACGAAAGATAGTACTTAATTTTACCGCTCTTACATCAGTTTCACGCCTCATCTTACACGTGGCGATCGAAAAACGTTATTACGTATCATCTCCTTAGAAATGACGACGAAGTCAGACTCTCCAAACAGTAATCTCCAACTTTTTTTCCTTCCACGAGTGATGCATACGTCTAAATACGCTAATATTGGCGTACAGCTTCGATTCAGAACGAAACTTGTGGTTACGCGGACTCATATAAAACATTAGGTATGTACGAAAAAAATTGTTAACAACATAACAATCATGGTAATAACTAATTCATGCATGTATTCGTATTGAATTATTGATGTCCTTTTGGCCTTCTGGAAGGGAGAAAAAAAAACTGACTCGGCAGCTGGCCACATGAATGAGATGTTGGGGTCAGGAAATACACTCCTGGAAATTGAAATAAGAACACCGTGAATTCATTGTCCCAGGAAGGGGAAACTTTATTGACACATTCCTGGGGTCAGATACATCACATGATCACACTGACAGAACCACAGGCACATAGACACAGGCAGCAGAGCATGCACAATGTCGGCACTAGTACAGTGTATATCCACCTTTCGCAGCAATGCAGGCTGCTATTCTCCCATGGAGACGATCGTAGAGATGCTGGATGTAGTCCTGTGGAACGGCTTGCCATGCCATTTCCACCTGGCGCCTCAGTTGGACCAGCGTTCGTGCTGGACGTGCAGACCGCGTGAGACGACGCTTCATCCAGTCCCAAACATGCTCAATGGGGGACAGATCCGGACATCTTGCTGGCCAGGGTAGTTGACTTACACCTTCTAGAGCACGTTGGGTGGCACGGGATACATGCGGACGTGCATTGTCCTGTTGGAACAGCAAGTTCCCTTGCCGGTCTAGGAATGGTAGAACGATGGGTTCGATGACGGTTTGGATGTACAGTGCACTATTCAGTGTCCCCTCGACGATCACCAGTGGTGTACGGCCAGTGTAGGAGATCGCTCCCCACACCATGATGCCGGGTGTTGGCCCTGTGTGCCTCGGTCGTATGCAGTCCTGATTGAGGCGCTCACCTGCACGGCGCCAAACACGCATACGACCATCATTGGCACCAAGGCAGAAGCGACTCTCATCGCTGAAGACGACACGTCTCCATTCGTCCCTCCATTCACGCCTGTCGTGACACCACTGGAGGCGGGCTGCACGATGTTGGGGCGTGAGCGGAAGACGGCCTAACGGTGTGCGGGACCGTAGCCCAGCTTCATGGAGACGGTTGCGAATGGTCCTCGCCGATACCCCAGGAGCAACAGTGTCCCTAATTTGCTGGGAAGTGGCGGTGCGGTCCCCTACGGCACTGCGTAGGATCCTACGGTCTTGGCGTGCATCCGTGCGTCGCTGCGGTCCGGTCCCAGGTCGACGGGCACGTGCACCTTCCGCCGACCACTGGCGATAACATCGATGTACTGTGGAGACCTCACGTCCCACGTGTTGAGCAATGCGGCGGTACGTCCACCCGGCCTCCCGCATGCCCACTATACGCCCTCGCTCAAAGTCCGTCAACTGCACATACGGTTCGCGTCCACGCTGTCGCGGCATGCTACCAGTGTTAAAGACTGCGATGGAGCTCCGTATGCCACGGCAAACTGGCTGACACTGACGGCGGCGGTGCACAAATGCTGCGCAGCTAGCGCCATTCGACGGCCAACACAGCTGTTCCTGGTGTGTCCGCTGTGCCGTGCGTGTGATCATTGCTTGTACAGCCCTCTCGCAGTGTCCGGAGCAAGTATGGTGAGTCTGACACACCGGTGTCAATGTGTTCTTTTTTCCATTTCCAGGAGTGTAGAAAGAGGTTAGAACCTTCCGCTACAGATCTTGGGCATATATTTTACAGTAAGAAACACTGAACTACGACAGTTTACTTCAGAATAGCAGTTGATAATTGCTAAATAATGTTACCTTTTTTACTAGTCCCTACTCTTTACCTAAACAGTGATTGGAAAGCAAATGGGTATTGTCTGAAACCGTTTTTACTTTCGAACTGCTATTGGATTGTTTTGTAGATGAATCAAAATAAAAGAAAGATAAAGCTGATAAAAGTACCCTGATAGTTTACTACAGCAAGGTCTATTCTAGTTGATGTATAGTATAATCAGCAACGTTTCTCGATCCAGTGCTCCATGAAATCAAATTCGCTGCCCCGAAGTTATCTGCAGTACTGCGTTTGGTTCCAAACGTACTTGATTTATAACGCATAGGTAAAACTACTTCAGAACCCAGAACAAAACATCGCGTGAACCTTCTGTTTACAGTACCGTAGCCGAATTCAGATTTATTCCGTATTATTTTATTACAATAACGGTAACATAAATCCATAGATCCTAGCTGCAATATATTGTGATTGATATCGTCTCTTCGTTTTTAGGTACAACGGTTTCCTTCCGCCTGGCGACCGCGGGCGCCGACGCAGTAAGTTCGTGTTGTACAAGAGACCCACCCCGAGCGGCGTCAAGCGCTCCAAACATTACGTCGTCACGACGCCTCATTCATCAAAGGTATGTGCACGCTTCCACTCAGTTGTCCGAGCCGCTTTAGAGGTGCATTACATACTCCTGACAACATTTGTGCATCGGATTTACTCTACATAACACTCACTCCCCACTCTAGCCCCGTTTCTCTCTCTCTCTGTGTGTGTGTGTGTGTGTGTGTGTGTGTGTGTGTGTGTTTTCTAGAGAAAAAAGTTAATCATTTATTTCACACCGTGCACTGTAAACAAGTGTTTAGTTCTATATCGATGTTTTCACACTTCATTGGCTAGGAGACAAAAAAGGCGATGAAATGTCAAAATTAAAATTGCAGCATCACGAAGACGGCATACAACAAACGTCATGTGGGTATGAATTTTGCTACAGGCATGGATATGCAAATGACAGCATTTCAGCGCAACCGCACAATGCAGTTAGCAATAAAGCCATCTACGTTCTATACATATGAATAATTTGGCCGAAAGTAGTGAAAAGAAAACGGAATGGGGGAAGAAGATAGGAAGGAAACACCAGCCGCACAGGGCATTGGGACAATGCAACAGCTGGAGTTGAAAATTTGTCAGACCAGGACTTAAAACCCGATGCTCAGCTTATCTAGAACATTGTCTTAACCCTGTCTGCCCTCTGGAGGGCTCACCACTCTTTGATGAATTCGTGCTTGGCTACCATGAGATACCATTTGCAACGCCTCTTCCTTCTCCGTGCTGCATGTCTATCATCCTGCCATTTTTCTCCCCTCCATTGGGGAACGTGTCTTACGTATTTTCTGGAATGCATTTTGAAGTTTCGTTAGGTCGGCATTGGAACAGCCCCTCGTCTGATTTTTCCTTCTTTCTTCGTTCTCCATTTCCTCTCCTTCCTCCGCTTCGGCGTTTGAGGTCTCTCTTTTTTTCTTCTTCGTTCCCGTGCGCTGGTAAAGACCGGTCCACGCGTTTGACGCGTAACAGATGACTGGGCAACATGTGATTCACAGCCCCAGGTCAACAGATAAGTTTCTTACGTACCCTCCCGGGTACAGGCCTGACCCAGGGAGGGGTGATTGCTTGAGGTGTTAACTTCCCAGTTGCTAAATGGTCCCTCTGTCTGTTGTTCTGAACGTATGACCTGAGGTGTGAACAGTCACGTAAGGCAGGTGACGAAGCCACTAGTCGGAAAGAGAGCGCCATCGGAGATGCTGGCAGTCGTGGAGGATTTTCTTCCAATGAGCCATTCATTATCATCATCATCTCAGACTACATCTACTAAGAATTTATTATTCATAAAAGTATTGCTGCAAGCGCCGGTCCAGTGAAATCCGGCTCTCACTTATGTAATGGAACTTGGTTTCTGGAGACGAGATAAGATTGTCAGGCCCAACAACTGCTTACAGCTCCACTCCTACACCGCTGCCCTGTTCGTATCGAGGCTTAACGTACGCTGAATTCTTCATGTGGTTTTATTTACACTCAGATGCCTGATGGATTAACCGAGAGGGAAATAATGCTAGCTTAGTGCCTACACGCACTCTTTTTCTCACATTTGATAGAGCAGTGCTTCCATCGAAGTTTAAGGGAGACTGAAGTCATCAGACTCCGATTGTACATGCCAAACCCGATGTGTTGATAACCGATGCCAATGTTGTAACCACATTCGCGTCTCCTGTCAAAATGCGGCCAAATGTTACTTATGGTTATAGATGCTCATAAGGACGATTGTCCTCCTCCTCCTCCTCCTCCCCTCCCCCCCCCCCCCCCCACTATATCAATGTAACAGCGGTCATGCCGCCGCACCCGTGACTGTCCCATGTACGTATCTTGGCGAGCGGGCCATCCACGAAATCAAGGAAGGAAAAAGTACACTACCATGTAGCGCGCAAGTTGTTGGCTAGTCGAAAACCCTGCATTTTACTCTCCAGCACTTACAGTACCACTGTTGCTGTGCCTCGTTCCACGAAGGACGTGGTCACACAGACTTCAGACCTCCAATTCAGTAGCGCATTTGTGAAATAGCCCAGTGTCACGTTAGGATCCCCGTCCCGTCCTCCTGCAGCTACACAACGCGCCACCAGATCTTTGCCCCAGGCGGCGAAATCACCTGCTACACAATCTGCACACCAGTAAGGACATAAGGAACACTCCCAGGAAGACCTTCTTATATCCTTTCAGCCAACAAAAGTCCGAGTCTTCGTCTGCCAACCATAAAGGCTCTAAGAAATCGAACAAAGGCAGCCAGTCTTCTCGTGACTCAGGGATCTTCTTTAACGGTGTCGCTGCATGATACCCTCACCCGGCTGACCTCCATTTCACCGGTGCGCACTGCCTAACATTTTTCTGCGCTGGAGTCTGCAGGCTGAGCGGGGGAAAATGCCGACGCCTCTGTTCATTTCATAGGAACAGGATCCTCCTGCCTCTGCGACCTGTATCAGTGCGTCATTGAAGGCTGGCACTCGACAGCCACCGAGGTTACTGCCCTTCGTTTGTTCCCTCCTTCCCATTCGCCATTACGACTCTGCTCCAATGGAACATTTGCGCCATTAGATGTAACTAGGAGGATTTACGGCTGCTCTTGGACTAACAGCTTCCAGTTTATTCGGCCTCCAGGAAACGAAATTGACCTCTCGCGTTTCCTTCCAGTCCGGTTTGACTTTTCCCACAAGGGCACCTCATGGGGGAGTCAAGCTTCTCATTCAGGATGAAATCCATAACCAAACTATCTCGTTAAACAACCGGCTGCAAGCTGTTGCAGTCTGCATTTTCCTTCCAAGTTTCATCTTTTTTCTTTGTAATGTCTACATCCCTCCGTCATTCACTGTCGCTTGGACGAACTTACTCCAGTTTATTGGTCTACTACCTCCCCCATATTTGCTGCTCGGCGGATTAACACCCACCGTCCCTATTTGGTGCTCTTAGAGAACCTGTCTGAGAGATTCTCTCTTGACTGACCTTCACAATCAATACAACTTCATCTGTCTTAACACTGAAGCATCCATATTTCTTTCAGATTGCACACGCACCTACTTGTATTCCCATTTGGATCTCTGGTTCTGCACTGTCCAGCTTTCCCCTCATCTAGAGTGGTCTGTTCCCTCTGTCATGTACTCGAGTGACGATTTCCTGTGTGCTATCAATTTGCTGACTCCTACCCCACCTGCGTGTAAACCAAATTGGCAGCTTTCTAAGGCAGACTGAAGGCTTTACTCCTCCCTCGTGGCGTTTGACGAACAGAATTTCGCCAGTTGTGATGACCAGGTAGAGTAACTTACGAATTTTACCCTTATCGCCACAGTATGATTCATATCTTGCACTAATACTTTACTGCATCATGTCCCAGTCCCCTTGTGGACTGAGGCGTGCAATAATGTGATTCGCGTTTGGAGACCTCCACATTTTTAACAATCAGCTTACAATGGCGAACTGTATTTGTTAAAACAGTTGCGTGCGCAGTGTCGTCGCATTTTTCGGGATAGCGAAAAAGCTAGATGGATTCTCTTTACTGTTTCTTTTAACAATTTCATTCCACCTTCCATTGTGTGGAGCAACCTCTATTGACTCTTTGGGACTGAGGTTCATTCCCCGATTTCTGGGGTGACCGTAGCAGACATCATTGTGGACACTATTTTGCGGAGATTTCGTGCTCCGCCCACTATCACCCGATCTTCCTCCCTCGGAAGCGAGTGGAGACGACTCGGGTAATATCCCCCTTCTTTCCGAATTGTGAAGGCTTCAATGCCGTCTTTACTGTGGAAGAGCTTGACCATACTCTCACCTCATCCTGACCTTTCGCTCTGTGGCCAGATGATGTTCACATTCAGATGTTGCAGCACCTTGCGGGCAGGCACTTTCTCCTTTGTATGTACAATCGCGTTTGGAAAGACAGCACGTTTCGCAGATGCTGCCGTGAAGTCACTGTCATATCCATACCTAAGCCCGCTAAAGATGAACACCTTCCTTCTAGCTAACGCCCCATTTCTCTCAGCAGTTGCGTTTACAAGGTGATGTAACGTATGATTCACGGCAGGCTGGTATGATGGCTTGAGTCTCGCAGTCTACTAACAACTGCACAGGGAGAGTTTCGTGCACGCCGATCTGCAGTTAACAATCTCGTCATTTTTTCAACCCCTGTAATGAACGGTTTTTTGCGGAAATACCAACTGTGGCCGTATTTTTTGATTTGGAAAAAGCCTATGACATTTGCTGGAGGAATGGTATCCTCCGTACTCTCTACACGAGAAACTTCAAAGATTGCTTGCCCCGTTTCCTTCAGGAATTCTTAAGAGACAGAATTTTCAAGGTAAATGTGGGTTTAGCCTTGTCAAACACCTTTATCCAGGAGAATGAGATGTCTCAAGGCATCGTCCTAAGTGTCGTCCTCTTGCTATAGCCGTTAACCCTATTATGGACTGTCTCCTGCGAGGCATCTCTGGCTCCCTTTTCGTTGTCGACTTCGTGATCTGTTGTTCTCTTCGGCTTGTTGCTCTTTCGTTCGTGGAAATTACGAAGTTCTTGAGGCTCATACTTGATAGGAAACTTTCTTGGTCCTCCCATGTGTCTTACTTGGTCGCACGCTGTACCCAGTCCCTCAGTGTACTCAGTGTCCTACGTGTCCTAAGCAGTACTTCCTGGGGAGCGTATCGGATCACCCTCTATAGGTCTGTACCAATCACCTGTCCATTCGAAACTATACTTGGCGTGTTTCGTTTATTCATCTGCATGTTCGTCCATCTTCTCCTGTCTTCACACAATCCACCATCGTGGAATATGTATGGCCACTGGCGCGTTTTACCCTAGCCTGGTTGAGTCTCTAAGCAAGAGAAGCTGCCGAACTACCACTGTCAAACCGGCGTGATGTCTTCCTCAGGTGAAACGCGTGCCTTTTGTCTTCCATACCATGCACCTAGCCTGTGCCTCCTTTTTCGATGACTCCCTTGACCTCCTGAATGGGGCACGGTTTTCTTCTCAGTTACCTCCCGGAATTGGCTTTCGACTATTGCTCCGGCAACTTAACTTCACGCTACCTGTCCTTCACCACCTTGGCTTTGTGCGGCAGCCCGTCTTCATCTTGGACTTCATTTGCCTACGAAGGACGCTACTCCATATTCCATATTCTCGGCTTTCGCACGCAACTTCTCGATAGAGCCTTCGTGGACGCTAATGGCCTTAAGACTGGCCGTAGTATCGGGTGTGCCTTTGCCATTGGCACCGACCATTTTCAGTACCAGCTTCCAGAACACTGCTCGATTTTTACAGTAAGGGTCATTGCCCTTTATCAGGTCACCCAGTACATCCGGCGACACAGGCCTTTTGTGTCATATGCTCAGAGTAACATAGTGCCCTTCAGATCCAGTGTGTGCCGTACACGGTCCTTCCCTTAGTGCAACGGGCCCAGGAAAGCCCCCTCTCGCTCGCTGTTGAGGGAGCCACTGTGGTATTCATGTGGATTCGTGGTCACGTCGGTCTGATAGGGAATGAGGCTGTTGACTCTGTTGCCAAGGCTGCAGTCCTACCTCGGCCTACTAGCTTTTTGATTCTTTCAGATGATCTCCTTGTTGCCGTCTGTCGGAAGATGATGTGACTTTGGCATCACCACTGGTCTTCCCCCCCCCCCCCCCCCCCCCACGGGAACGAGCTCCGGGGGATTAAACCTCTCGCAATTGCTTAGCCAGTCTACTCTTCGCTCTCTCGTGGCAAGGAGATCAAAAAAATGGTTCAAATGGCTCTGAGCACTATGGGACTCAACTGCTGAGGTCATAAGTCCCCTAGAATTTAGAACTAGTTAAACCTAACTAACCTAAGGACATCACAAACATCCATGCCCGAGGCAGGATTCGAACCTGCGACCGTAGCGGTCTTGCGGTTCCAGACTGCAGCGCCTTTAACCGCACGGCCACTTCGGCCAGCCGCAAGGAGATCATTTTTAGCTAAATCGCGCATTGGACACTCATTTTAGCTTTCGCCATTTGTTACGTGACGATCCCGTACCACTTTGCGCTCATTGTCATCAACCTTCGACAGTTCGCCATTTCCTGACCCAATGTCCTTTTTTTAACCGCTTATGTTGCAGTACATGTTTGCCGTCTGTTGTCGACCGTTTTAGCGAACAACTCGCGGGCTGTCAATCGCGATTTACTTTTTACCCAACCTAGCAGTACGGCGAAAAACATTTAATCTTTGATTCTCAAACCTTCACTGTCACTGCGGCGTATTTTGTGGACGTTTATCCAATGGGAGGTCCTTGTTTTTAGCTCTTTACTTCCGTCGATTGGCCTCAACGTATAATCGCTTTTAACTATTTACTTATTAATGTTCTAAGGTTATGATATGTGCGCTTATGACCTCTGTTGGTTTTTTTTTTTCGCCCCAAGACAATTGCCCCTCCAGAAAGAAAAAAAAATTAACCATCTCGGCCATCTGGACACGCTTTCCATCGGAACCATATTCCTGATCTCCTGCTCGTTGCACCGCAACGATCCCCGCGCATTAACACCCTACTCGCAGATTTATGATTCCCGTAAGAGTTCGGACGTTGATTGTGCATCCACACTGAAACTTTTGTATCAAACAGCCGTGGCGCCCATAAAATTATGGATATGAGTGGTGTCTGTTCTATAGGACATTTGTTTGACTAAAACGCACAACAAACGCCCATACTCGTACGGTAATCAGAAATCTGCGAGTTGGGTTAATGGGCGGGGATCGTTGAGGTGATCGAGCGGTAAGTTGGGAATTTGGATCTGACAGAAAATGTGTCCAGGTGGCCGAAGCCGCTGAGGTAACCGTTCCAGAGAAGCGGAGCATCTGGGTTGGAGTCCTGGTCTGGCACAAGTTTTAAACTCGAGCTGTTCCATTGCCGCAGGGCCCTGTGTGGCTGGAAGTCATTGTTTCCTTCTTATCTCTTTCCCATCTCGTTCCCTTTCCATTCCTCTCACCCCGTTTATTATTGTATATCTCCCAACTGCTTTATTGCGAGTGGTGTCCGTCCGACAGAACAGACACCACTAATATCTATAATACATTCTATATATAAGGAAAGATTAAACAGCGGGTCCTCATTCAGAAACTGGGTTTACACAATGGTTGTTGGCGAGAGGACTGTGTTAAACTTACAAATAGTGTAAGAAGATGCGGCAGGATCATGGCCGGTCGAGACTGCGGTTTATCGTTCCACGATTCTGATGCGTCGATTGGATTCCCACGACTGTCATGCGAATATAGAATCGATAGGTTCATGTGCGCCATAATCAACGCTATGCAGGATCTTAACGGACTCCTGCGACTAGTGCCCAGGAGAACATCCAAATGATTCGTCTACCCTTTCAGCCATGTTACATACTGTGAGTGACATGTTGTGCTTGATTGCAGCACAGCAAATATACGTACGGACAGTGCGGCGACATCTATAGTACCACGCACTGTCAGCATGGCGACCATTGGTGAGGTTTTCCCTGATGCGGCACCAGATGGGCTCGCCGACTGATGTGCCCGACAGCATTAGATACAAGAGAGGACTCTCGAAGTCTTTTCAGACAAGTCCCAATTCTGCATACGCCATAACATGGGACGTATCAATGTGTGGAGGCTCAGAGGCGAAGGAAAGTTGCCAGACTGCATTCGTCATCGTGATTTGGGTCCAGCACCTGGTACGATAGTATAGGATGCCATTGCATAGACAGCATGACCACCTGGTGGTGATGTAGACAGCTGCTACATTTGTGAATTGCTAAGGCTGTAGCTGCGCCCTGCCTTAGATCTCTATGAAGCTACCTTGGAACCAGATAAAGAGGACAATATGTTGTCCATTATGTCGTGGTCTACCACCAAATAGAGGGCGTTAGTGTTATCCTAGCCCGATCTCGTACCTGCTGAAAAGTGGTCACGGGTTACCTGGCAACCGCCTCTGAAATTGATGAATTCCGGCATGGGGTTGAAGGAGCATGGAATGACGTTTTCGTATCTTTTATCCAATCTGAGTTCGACTCGGATTTCCAGCCGGCTTAGAACCATTGTTACTACTCGAAGTGGCAGATCTGAGTACTAAACTTTTCATCCTGTGTACTCTCAAAAACCTCACAAACTTATTCATGTACTTCATATTTTGACAGACCGGAACCCATCGAAATATTCTTCGAAATATATTGGCTGAATTGCGAATTCTTTTGGCAACAGCTCAGATTTTCACATTTCACCGATACCTAGTATAGCTATAACCAATACAGCTGATTCTAAAAGAATTCGCAACTCAGCCAACTTACTTCGAAAAAAATTTCGACGGCTATAGCATCGTCGAGTAAAATATCTATTACAAAGCTTAGCCGGTTCATACGACGATAATAAAAATAGTTTCGTTTCCGCATAATTTCATTCTTCCACATATGGGAACACAAAGTTGAGAGCACAAAGGGATGAACATACTAGAAGGTGATAAAAGGATACAGACAGCTGGCACGTGAATGTTTGGGTCGGTCCGGAGAGAGTGCTCGGATTGCCCAAGTGGTAAGGCGACTTCTCGCGCAAGCGATAAGCGACCGCTCGCGAGAAGTGGGAAATCCGGAGGAGGAGGACATTAGTGTTTAACGTCCCGTCGACAACGAGGTCATTAGAGACGGAGCACAAGCTCGGATTAGGGAACGATGGGGAATGAAACCGGCCGTGCCCTTTCAAAGGAACCATCGCGGCATTTGCCTGAAACGATTTAGGGAAATCACGAAAAACCTAGATCAGGATGGCCGGAGACGGGTTTGAACCATCGTCCTCCCGAATGCGAGTCCAGTGTGCTAACCACTGTGCCACCTCGCTCGGTATGGGAAATCCGGTTTCCAGTCCCGGTCCAACACAATTTTCACACATAACCGATGGATAGTACAGCTATACCTAATACAGCTGATGCTAAAATAACTCACGATTCGGCGAAGGCACTCCGAAAAATTATTGGTGTTTTCTTCCTAATATAATGTATACGCACAATAGGTAAAATTTCGTTGTTTGCTGAGCTTCTTTGTGTTGCAGTTTTAGTGGCCAACTGTGTACGTAATACCAGAGGTTTCGGATGACGAGCTTGGATAAAAGGGTGCAGTTGTATTACTACCTGTTTTACCGATAACAAGATTCGGACAGATGCCCTCTACCTTCGGGGTGGTCCAGAATAACATTTGGAAAAGAGTCTTCACATTTCACAGAATTAACTGGTATCTCTTGTGCACGGGTCATGATGTTTAAGAGGGAATGTGTAGCATGATAAGGAATTACGGCGCGCGGAATAGGCACTGGTGGCCGCTGTTACCCACTGACCGCGGAGCAGAATCGCCGGATCTGACCCCGTAGTATCATACTTAGACAATGCGGTGAGGTGGACACTTCTGGACTGCTCAAAAGTATCGTGCATCAGCGCATAGCGTAGAAGGCGTGTAGTTGAAGTGGGCTGTGATCGCATCGCTTAAAGTTCCATCTCTCGCCGACTAAGCGCCGTCGGTAGAAGCGCTTGTGTGTGTGTGTGTGTGTGTGTGTGTGTGTGTGTGTGTGTGTGTGTGTGTGTGTACAGGGTCATTGTTTCCACCGTGTACAAACTGTAGGGATTGCTCGATGAGAGAATGCGGAACAGAAAAGGTCTAATGAACTTACGTCCGGAAATTGCATGCTAGAGACCATTCATTCAATCATACGTTGCTGCAGAGACTGAGGTTTAATACACGCTGCACCCTGCAGCCACAGTTATTGTATGTGTTGAAAATAGTTTTCATGTGCCTCAACGCACGCGTGTACGCGCCGTAGTATGTTCTGTCTCACACGTTCACATCGGGTAGGCTGCATCCGAACAGTGTCAAGCAGTACGAATACGCTGCTCCAGTGTCCCCGCATCTGGAATGGGCTCTGCATACACGATATTTTTAAGATGGCCCCATAACCAGAAACCGCACGGGTTGAGATCCGGTGAACGGGCAGGCCACGCAACTGGACCCCCTCGTCCGATCCATCGACCGGGGAAGACACGTTTGACATGCGTCCGGACGTTAACGGCGAAGCGAGCTGGAGCACAATCATGTAGCAGCCATATATCCCTTGGAATCATCAATGGCACTTCTTCCAACGGGAGAGAACACGTCACCCGCAAGAAACGCAGATAGTTGCGGCCTGTTAGGCAACGTGGAAGGAAGACTGCTCCCAAAATACGATCGCCAATTATCCCGGTCCACACATTCCGGCTGCACCGATGCAGATGATTCGCAGTCACCATTCCACGGGTTTTCTGCATACTTTCCCACAGATGACTGTTATGAAAGGTGAAGATACCACTCGGCGTAAAGCTGACCTCATCTGTGACTGGGATGGACGACACAAATCCCGGAATCGCGGTTGCCTGGTGAAGAAACCAGTGCCAAAACTGCTCCCGATGTGGAGAGTCTGCACACACTGTAAGTAGCAACAATTGTCATGGGGAATGTTCCTCATGGTCGTCTGTCTCACCCTGTACTGCCGGGCCAATTGCCTGGTACTGACAAGGCGGTCGCCTTCCACAGTGATAATCACATTTTCCTCCAAGTCTGGTGACCGAACATTTCGAGTACCTCTTGTCTCAGACAAACGGCGAAACAGTGTTGCAAACATTGAATGCTGTGGTTGTTGTTGGCGGGGCTAGGTCTCCAGATAAAACCTTGCCGCCTGTTGCCATTTGCCTTTCTGAAGTAAAGAACATGTCGGCAAGATCTCGATTCGAATACGGAATCATTGTGTACAACGTTGTATCAATTCCAAAGGTGAGTTAACAAGAGGAGTGACTCGGACACATTACCAATTACTATGGCAGGAGAGAGCGCTAGGCCACGACGTATGAGGAACAGTACCACCCTCTAGGAGGAAACCATGCATACTGTAACGTGGCTGCATGGTACAGCGCGTGTTAGCTCAGCCTCTGTAACAAAGTATAATTGGATAAATGGTCTCTAGCTTGGAAACTCTGCATTTACGGATGTAATTTTATTAGACGTTGTTCCTTTCGTATTCTCTCGCCGATCAATCCCTAGAGTTTGTACACGGTGGAAAAAATCACCCTGTATATATATGTAAGGTGGAACGTAGCCGCATCGCAGTAGTTACAGATGGAGTAAAATAAATTTATCTAACGACAAATTACAGTGGCCAGGGAAGTTCTGCCGGCGCGCAATCGATCACGCGTAACAAGGCTCTGCAGGAACCTGCAAAAGACGATAGCGCTTGGCGCTCGAGAGAGAACTAAAGATTGTCAGACGGCTAACCACTCAAAGTCCGCTCGCAGAAGCGTCAACCACACAATTGTTCCAATCGAAGTATGATTCAGTTTCGCCTCCAGGGCAGATAGCAGAGGTGTGCAAAGCGTAGTCATTATACATTGTTCAGAGACGTAGGGGCACTGCACGTGGCCCAGTGGTTTTGGAAACCGTGTCCACGTCATAGCTTTTCGCTGATGGTACTTGGAGGACTGATAACAGCATGTTCACGAAGTGCGGCAGCCCCCGTCTGACACCATAATCGTGTTTGTGCAAGTTAATGCCGAATTCGTAATACGAGGCATGTTAAATAAGTAAGGCAACAATTGTTGACCAATTTCGATTCAAAAAAATGCAGAATTTGTTGTGGTACATCGTGGCATATTCCTGTTTCAGCCCCTATAGTTCCATGAAGTTCCCATAACTGGCGGCGCTATACGTAGCCTTCAGAATGGAGTCTGTAACAGAGGCGCGTTCCAAACAGAGAGCTGTCATTAAGTTTCTTTGGGGGGAAAACCAGAGCATCGCAAATATTCATAGGCGCTTGCAGCACGTCTGCGGAGGCCTGGCAGTGAACAAAAGCACGGTGAATCGTTGGCGAGGCGTCTGTCATTGCAATAAGGTTGCGGAAACCTATCACCCCTCTCGCGTGCCCGACGCCGCACACAGCTGTGACTCCTGCAACGAACTCAGCGTGTTCGTCGGCATAAAAATGCAAACGAACTTCTCCTCCTGCTTGACAACGCAAGGCCTCACACAAGTCTGCGCTGCTGAGAGAAGCGCACAAAACTTCGTTATCCACCCTACAGTCCGAATCTCGCACCTTCGACTGCATCTCTTTTGTCCAGTGAAGGATGCTCTCCGCGGGAAGCAGGACGTAGATTATAGGGAGGTTACTGATGCAGCAAGACGTTGCGTCCTACGTCGACCGGTAGAGTGGAACCATGCGTGCATACAAGTCCTCTCAGTAAGGTGGCGTAATGTCGCTTCATCGAATGGACACCATGTTGAAAACTGGGGTTTTGTAGCCAAAAGCGTGGAGAATGATATGATGTATTGAAATCTTGGATAAAACTACCTGCTTTCAGAAAAAAATGTTATATCGCTTACTTCACGCCCCCCCCTGTACTACAGCCAGTCAGGTGGTCTGGGACCCACTAAAATGATTTCTAAGGCACAGTACATGAGCTATGGTAAGCTCGCCATAATATCAGGTGTGATTGGTTCTCACACGCCATCTGCGCTACCAGCTTGCCCGCTGACAAAGTTGTTAACAGAAAAGTCTGTAGACATCGTAAGGAAATGGAGAAAGATTTGGCTTTATGAATGGCAGTTCTCTGTAAACGCGATGAATGGAAAATTGTGCATATAACGAAGGGGAAAAAACGGTAGTATCCGATGAAAAGATTACTGGCGAACCCCTATGCGCGGTACCTCTTTTCAGTTTCTATCAGTAATAGCAAGAAGCCGTATGAAACAGAACTGCGACGTGAAATCCGTTGTGAAAAATGCTGATGAGAGAGTTCGAATTACTCATCACGTAAGCATCACAGCAGACACCGAATAAATTCAGAAGTGATGTATAGCCCATACGGAAGTCCAGTAAAGATGCTTGGGGAAACTTGCATGAGGTCGTAGGAGTAAGGCTACGTTATTATTACGGAATCATGTTACGTAATTTCAGAGAATCTGTTATCGATGAAGATGATGAAAAATCTCCGATGCAACCGTCGTATATCTCGTGTAATCATGAGAGTACGGTAAGGGGGATTAGATGCATGCAGAAGTATGTAAAGTCATTTACGCCACACTCGATATGCGAATGTAACAGGACAGGGAAAAATCTCTAAAATTGGTACTAAATATCCCCCGTCGTGAACTGTTACGTGGCTTTGTGAATTATAACGCAACTATCATGTGGGTGAAGAATCGGTCGGACGGAGGTGTGACAACGTGCTAATTCTAGTTAGTACAATTGCTAAATTTAATTGCATTTTTCTCGTGTACCTTGAAGTTGCTTTATCTATTTCGTTTTTGTCCGCCGTCACCATATGTCGCGTGGCAGCCTTTGTGTGGACTTGGGTCGACACACACACACACACACACACACACACACATACATACATCTCTGAAATCGTCGTTCCTTTCGAACAACGAAAGTTTTTGGTTTTTGTACTCAGCATTTGTCTGCCAATTGGCCACGAATATTAAAACAAAAGAAATAACAAATGAGGAATCGCTTCATTGGGGTATATGTTGTTCTGGCAGAAGAGCACTATGTGGTCTTTAAATAGATATTTATCTTTATGGTAATTTTCCGAGAGCGTGGCAGACCGTTAATTGACACCGTTTCTCGCCTTATGCTTCTAATTAAATCCACCGTAACTAACGTTCTTCCTTTTTTATTCACCTTCTCTTGTTTGATCACCTGGTAGCCGAGTGAACAGGAGATCGATCGTCATTGAACATAGTAGCAACACACAGCTCGTATCATGGCTGTATATTTCTTTTAGCAACACATAGCGACAAAATGATTAAAATATTCTTTATAAAGTAATTTTCTCCGCACAGTAGTACCCTCAACTGTTTAGAAAGTGTCAGAAATGTCAAGGAATTTGAGAATGGTAGCCGCTACAAACACTTCGACATGTGGCCCTTTTTGTGTATCTGGCCGTTGGATCGCTTGCAACAGACAATGTCAGTATTAATTTAGTAACAAAATTAACATGGCACATAATTATTGTTTCAGATGAATTTGCTGTATGGAAGTTAAAAAAAAAAAGAAACAATCTTGCATGTGGAGGATTTCTATTAGTAATTTAGTTACGAAGTTGTTGATAGAAAATAAAGGTGAGTGAATGCTTTGAAGCCCTTCTGAGCTATACAGACTCTGATTCAAATTCTAGAACTAACTGTTCACTTGCGGAGTAACAACTTTAGGAAAACTTTTGATTCAGTGCATTTATTGTCTCACAAGTAGCGGACGGAACGGATAGACACATTACAAGACATGACGACGAATATGTGCTCTAAGTTGTAAATACGCCGGTCTTACTATACACATTGTCAGGTAGGCATTGGGGCTCTATGTAGATGCAGGTAGTCATTGCAATAGCTAAAAGAATAACTGGTTGACCGGCTGAGAAGTAATTCGCAGTGAACGTGATTAAAAATATACTGATACCCTGTTTGCGGTCTTTTGATGATTCCCACATTTGAAGTAGTTTCACATTTCTTCATTCCATGCAACAACACCTGGCTGAAAGTGACTTAAAAGTTCATGGCGCACTCCATCGGTAATGCTATAATTCAGTATGGTGTTGGCCCACCCTTAGTCTTCCACCCTCGCAGGCATACGTTCAATCGAGTGCTGGAAGGTTTCTTGGGGAATGGTAGCCCATTTTTGACGGAGTGCTGCACTGAGGAGAGGTATAGATGTCGGTCGGTGAGACCTGTCACGAAGTCGGCGTTCCAAAACATCCCAAAGGTGTTCTGTAGGATTCAGGTCAGGGCTCTGTGCAAGCCAGTACATTACAGGGATATTAATGTCGTGTAACCACTCCGCCACAGGCAGAACAGGTGCTTGATCGTGTTGAAACACGTAATCGCCCTCCCCGAATTGCTCTTCAACAGTGGGGATCAATAAGGTCCTTAAAACATGAATGTAGGCCTGTGCTGTGACAGTACCACGCAAAACAAAAAGGAGTGCAGGCTCCCTCCATGAAAACACGACCATACCATAACACCACCGCCTCCGAATTTTGCTGTTGGCACCACACACGCTGTAAGATGACGTTCACCGGACATTCGCCACATCCACACCCTGCCATCGGATCGCCACATTGTACACCGTGATACGTGACTCCACACAACGTTTTTCAACTGTTCAGTCGTCCAATGTTTACGCTCCTTACACGAAGCGTGGCGTCGTTTGGCATTTACCGGCGTGATGTGTGGCTTATGAGCAGCTGCTCGACCAAGAAATCCAAGTTTTCACTTCCCGCCTAATTGTCATAGTACTTGCAGTGGATCCTGATGCAGTTTGGAATTCCTGTGTGATGAGCTAGATAGATGTCTGCCTACTACACATTACGACCCTCTTCAACTGTCGTCGGTCTCTGTAAGTCAACAGTCGAGGTCGGCGTGTAGACTTTTGTGGAGTGCGTGTTCCTTCACGTTTCCACTTCACCATCACATGGGAAACAGTGGAGCTAGGGATGTTCAGGAGAGTGGAAACTTCGCGTACAGACGTGTAACACAAGTGACACGCAATCACTTGACCAATTTCGAAGTCCACGAGTTTCGCGGAGCGCCCCATTCTCCTCTCTCACGATGTCTAATGACTACTGAAGTCGCTGATGCGGAGTACCTGGCAGTAGGTGGCAGCAAAATGCACCCAATATGAAAAACATATGTTTTGGGGGGGGGGGGGGTGTTCTGATACTTTTGATCATAGTGTATCAGGCAGGTGTATGTCTTTTCTCCTTGTTGTCGACAACTTTTATTACAAATCAATCCCAACACCTGGAATCTTGTCAGCTAAGAGTACCTCTACGTCGAGTGCGTCTCGGTAGTTGGTGAATGTAAAGTAGACGTACACTCCAGCGTTTTTCACTCTGAGAGGTTTTACAAGTAATACGTGTCGCGTAGAGCCGAGATTCACCTCGCTGGCAGTGTCTGAGAGTGGAGCGAGATCTCGGATACTATAGTCCCGCTTTGATGAGAGCGTGTATCTTGCAAGTTCCTCCCTCTCACTTGTTGTGTGTAATTTATCGCTTATCACCACCATCAACTATGACAACTCACAACAAACGGAATAAATATTTGCTAAATAATTCGCTAATATCTCGTTTAATGATCGCGTTGGGTACCACATTCACATCAGAGCACTCGGAACAATGCTGAACTTTCATTGATTGTCAGACAATGCGTGACGTAGATGCGCAGAACAAATCTAAACTCGGCCGCCGTCGTTCGTGACACCCAACTGTAGTGCTGTCCGACTTTAAACCTCTCGTGCAGACGTAAACTCCTATCTCTCGAGAGCTGCCCGTCGTAGCTCTAATTGTAAGATAAGAAAAACTGTACCGGTATTGTTGGGAGACCCGAGAGTGAGTGGGTCCCAGCTGTTTCCCGTATTTCAGTTTGTACACTACCACATCTTGGTAGTATATTATGAATTACCTCGAAGAAAACGGTATATTGACACACAGACAACATGGAATTAAAAAACATCGTTCTTGTGGAACGCAACTAGCTCTTTACTCGCATGAAGTGTTGAGTGCTATTGACAAGGGATTTCAAATTGATTCCGTATTTCTGGATTTCCGGAAAGCTTTTGACACTGTTCCACACAAGCGGCTTGTAGTGAAACTGCGTGCTCATAGAATATCGTCTCAGTTATGTGACTGGATTCGTGATTTCCTGTCAAAAGTCACAGTTCGTAGTAATTGACGGAAAGTCATCGAGTAAAACAGAAGTGATTTCTGGCTTCCCCAAGATAGTGTTATAAGCTCTTTGCTGTTTCTTATCTATATAAACGATTTAGGAGACAATCTGAGCAGCCATCTTAGGTTGTTTGCAGATGACGCTGTCGTTTATCGACTAGTAAAGTCATCAGAAGACCAAAACAAATTCCAAAGCGATTTAGAAAAGATACCTGTATGGTACGAAAATTGTCAATTGACCCTAAATAACCAAGTGTGAGGTCATCCACGTGAGTGCTAAAAGGAATCTGTTTAACTTCGGTTACACGATAAGTCAGTCAAATGTAAATGCCATGAATTCAACTAAATACCTAGGAATTACAATTATGAACAACTTAAATTGGAAGGAAAACATAGAAAATGCTGTGGGGAAGGGTGAATCTATTGGTAGGACACTTAGAAACTGTAACAAATCTACTAAGGAGACTGCGTACACTACGCTTGTCCGTCCTCTTTTACAATACTGCTGTGCGGTGTGGAATCCTTACCAGATAGAATTGACGGATTACATCGAAAAAGTTCAAAGTAGAGCTGCGCGTTTTGTATTATCGCGAAATAGGGGAGAGAGTGTGACAGAAATGATACAGGATTTGGGCGTTTTTAGTTGCGACGGAATCTGCTCACGAAATTCTGACCACCAGCTTCCGCTTCCGAATTTCAAAATATTTTGTTGACGCCGACCTACATAGGGAGAAACGATCACCGTGATAAAATCATGTAAATCAGGGCTCGTACGAAAAGATATAGGTGTTCGTTCTTTCCGCGCGCTATGCGAGTTGGGAACAACAGAGAATTGTGAAGATGGTTCGATTAACCCTCTGCCAGACACTTACATGTGATGTGCAGAGTATCGATATAGATGTATTTTGCCGTACCCATGCACACATTAAATAAAGCTGCCCACGAAACTGCTATAATGTGTGACCGTGGCCAATTCTGAGCGAAGAAATAGCCCATTTTACCTACTAACGAGCAGCTCGAGCAGTTGGCCTGTTTCGAAATCTACAAACACAGTGCTACGCAGCCTATAACATTTAACATCATATATACAGGGTTATTACAAATGATTGAAGCGATTTCACAGCTCTAAAATAACTTTATTATTTGAGATATTTTCACAATGTGAATGCCTCAAAGTTTTTTTAGGCATTCACAAATGTTCGATATGTGCCCCTTTAGTGATTCGGCAGACATCAAGCCGATAATCAAGTTCCTCCCACACTCGGCGCAGCATGTCCCCATCAATGAGTTCGAAAGCATCGTTGATGCGAGCTCGCAGTTCTGGCACGTTTCTTGGTAGAGGAGGTTTAAACACTGAATCTTTCACATAACCCCACAGAAAGAAATCGCATGGGGTTAAGTCGGGAGAGCGTGGAGGCCATGACATGAATTGCTGATCATGATCTCCACCAGACCGATCCATCGGTTTTCCAATCTCCTGTTTAAGAAATGCCGAACATCATGATGGAAGTGCGGTGGAGCACCATCCTGTTGAAAGATAAAGTCGGCGCTGTCAGTCTCCAGTTGTGGCATGAGCCAATTTTCCAGCATGTCCAGATACACGTGTCCTGTAACCTTTTTTTCGCAGAAGAAAAAGGGGCCGTTAACTTTAAACCGTGAGATTGCACAAAACACGTTAACTTTTGGTGAATTGCGAATTTGCTGCACGAATGCGTGAGGATTCTCTACCGCCCAGATTCGCACATTGTGTCTGTTCACTTCACCTTTAAGAAAAAATGTTGCTTCATCACTGAAAACAAGTTTTGCACTGAACGCATCCTCTTCCATGAGCTGTTGCAACCGCGCCTAAAATTCAAAGCGTTTGACTTCGTCATCGGGTGTCAGGGCTTGTAGCAATTGTAAACGGTAAGGCTTCTGCTTTAGCCTTTTCTGTAAGATTTTCCAAACCGTCGGCTGTGGTACGTTTAGCTCCCTGCTTGCTTTATTCGTCGACTTCCGCGGGCTACGCGTGAAACTTGCCCGCACGCGTTCAACCGTTTCTTCGCTCATTGCAGGCCGACCCGTTGATTTCCCCTTACAGAGGCGTCCAGAAGCTTTAAACTGCGCATACCATCGCCGAATGGAGGTAGCAGTTGGTGGATCTTTGTTGAACTTCGTCCTGAAGTGTCGTTGCACTGTGATGACTGACTGATGTGAGTGCATTTCAAGCACGAGATACGCTTTCTCGGCTCCTGTCGCCATTTGTCTCACTGCGCTCTCGAGCGCTCTGGCGGCAGAAACCTGAAGTGCGGCTTCAGCCGAACAAAACTTAATGAGTTTTTCTACGTATCTGTAGTGTGTCGTGACCATATGTCAATGAATGGAGCTACAGTGAATTTATGAAATCGCTTCAATCATTTGTAATAGCCATATATATATATATATATATATATATATATATATATATATATATATATAATTAACAAAAAGAAAAGAAAAAAGAAAAATTATCACTGTTTCACGTTGATATGAAAGGATACGCACGTAGAGTGAATGACAACGATGTGTCGACGAAAAAGTAATGAAGAAAGCTGCCAGGAAGTGCAATCTGGACGAATTTGTGCATTTAATTATTATGTTCTAGGGAAGCCCAGCGTTATGGAACGTACAACTACAGGCTTACAGGAAATGAGATAAGAAGCAAAGTTTAACACCTACATAGAAGTAGTATACCAGAATACTCACAATTCAAGGAATCTGCCAAAATAGTTTTACAACACAGAGGGAAAAATGAAGTTATGGTTGAAAGTAATAGTTTTGGAACTCGGAAAATCGCCGTTTAACTTAAAGCAATACAACTGTGTTTATAATTTTACATGACTGGTATTTATTGATTATATTACTATACTGAGTGGCGAAGAACTGATCAGGAATTTACGAGTGGTTCCATAAGTCAATGCAAGTAAAAATTCACATAAATATATGTCTGGAAATGCTTAATTTATCAGATACTCACCCTGTTTGGAATTTCGCCCTATTTGGATTTTGAACGTCCATGAGTATCCATATGAAAATGCTGTAATGATATTTCTTTGATGTTACTTTACCAAATATTGAAGAAAATAAACGTAGCAATCGCTAGAAATTTTAGTGTCACAAGCAATTTTTCTGTAACATGACAGGATGCACGCGTAATACTATCCAGATTGGCAATTTTTTCCGGGTATTCCATATCTAGCCGAAGCCACTCATTATCAGATTCTGTAGAGTTAGCGAACTGTGGGGATGTTCCAAATAGGTGCAGGAAGTTTCTGTAAGGGCTTAAGAACGGGCGATTTAGTGGACCAGTCGAAATGGGATAGGGTGCCTGAATGCTCGTCAAACCAGAAACGGGAAGACGGCTGCTGTCATCTTGGAAGGCCGTATGCTCGCCATAGGTTAGCTGAGCCCGTTATCCGTTATCCATTAGTCTTGGACGCGCACGACCACAGAAACTATTTACTTACAAATGGCCAAGACGAATTCAGTAAATATCGTTCTTGTGAAACACAACTAGCTCCAACTAGCCCCAGCTTTCTTCATGTTGCTAGTAACTATTTGGACAACCGAAATTCAATCTATCAAATCGTCGAACATAAGTTATTTCCGTAGAACTATACAGTGAGGTGACAGAAGCCATGGGATACTTCTTAATATAGCGTCTTACCACCATTTGCCCGGCGTATTGGAGCAACTCGATGTGCCATGGACTCAACAAATCGTTAGAAGTCCCCTGCAGAAATATTGAGCGATACTGCGTCTATAACAGTCCATAATTGCGAAACTGTTGCAGGGTTTTGTGCGCGAATTGACCTCTCGATTACGTCCCATTTACGTTCGCCGAGATTCGTGTTGGGCGATCTGGGTGGCCAGATCTTTAGTTCAAACTGTCCAGAAATCCTTTTCAAACCAGTCGCGAGTAACTGTGGACCGGTGACAAGGGCGTTGTTGTCCACAAAAATTCCATCGTTGTTTCGGAACATGAACGGCTGCAAACGGTCCCAGTCCATTCCATGTAAACACGGCCCATACCATTATGGAGTCATCACCAGTTAGTATAATGCGTCGTTGACATCTTGGATCCATGCTTCGTGGGGGTCTGAGCCCACTCGAACCCTACCATCAGCTCTTACCAAATGGGGGCTTATCTGACCAAGCCACGGTTTTCCAGTCGTCCAGGGTACAATCGATATGCTCACTGTCCCCTTAGAGGCGCTGCAGGCGATGACGTGCTGTCAGCAAAGGCAGTAGCCTTGGTCATATGCTGCTGTAGCCCAGTAATGCCAAAATTCGCCACACTGTCTTAAGAGATACGTTCGTTGTACGTTCCACATAGATTTCTGCGGTTATTTCAGTCGGTTTTGGGTGTTGATTGTCTGTTAGCATTGAGAACTCTAAGCCAACGCCGCTGCTGTCGATCGTTAAATAAAGGCCGTCAGCTACTGCGTTTTCCGTGATGAGAGATAATGTCTGAAATTTGGTAGTCTCAACATATTTTTGTCTCTGTGGATTTCGGAATAATGAATTCCCTAACAATTTCCAAAACGGAAAGTCTCGTGTCTAGCTCCAACTACCATTCCGCTTTCAAAGTCTGTTAATTTCGGTCGTGCGACCATAGTCACGTCGGGAACCTTTTCACACGAATCGCCCGAGTACGAACTAAGCTCTGCCAACGCAGTGCTCTTTTATACCTTGTGTACGCACCACTACCGTCATCTGCGTATGTCCATATTGTTATCCCATGGATTTTGTCACTTGAGTGTATAATATGGGAAGGCAACTAAGATGGTCACCCACAATATGCCGAGAACGAGTAAACTTATCAAGGAGCGGTTTTCTCTTATCTATTGTAGCAATGTAGCGAATGTTCTGACATACGCAACGTTTACAGCCGCCGAATTATGATAACGATTTTTAAGGAACGTTTTATTTTATCTGTGGCATTGGAAAGAGCCTTCGAAAAGGATGTTCACTTATAATATTGGTGGAACTTGATAAAATACTAACAAGATTACCGCGTCGCTAAAATCTGTCCCGCCGTCAGGAAAGGAGATGACACAGGCGGTTGCCCTACTGTTCCAAACGTGTGCAAAAACGTAACTCAAATAAAGTTGGTGTTATTATTATAACTGTCATATTACCATCATCTAAGTCACTCACTTGATGTGAGCTCTTAGAGTTGGCTTGCAACCTGGGATTGCAGCAGAATTTTCCATTTCTGCCGATCTTGAGCCTCCAGTTGCCAGTTCAGTCCGGCTGTCTTTCTTACGTCCCTGTCGCATCTGTCCGGTGGCCTTAACCTTGGTGTGTTTTGGTCACGTGGCCTCCAGTCCCGTACTTGTTTCGACTGTCTGTCATCCTGTCTTCGAGCGGCATGACAGACGCACTGCCATTTCAAGGTATTCATTCTTTCCATTATGTCGCTGACCTTTGTTGTACGTCTGATATATTTGCTTTCTTTTTTTCTTTCTTTCTTTCTTTGTGGAGCCTAACACTGATTTTTCCATTCGTCTTTGGGTTACCAGTCAGGTCAAATATGAAAGCCGTGCTGATAGTTTTCTTTGATTTTGAAGGATTAGTCCATCATGAATTCGTGCCACGGAGACAAACTGTTAATCGATGGCACTATCGGGACGTGTTGCGACACCTGCGAGAAAATGTTAGAAGTAAACGGCCTGAAATGAAACGTGGCAAGACAATTAATGGCTCTTGCATCAAGATAAAGCACCCTCACATTCATCCCTGCTGGTGCGTGACTATTGCACAAAAAACGAAATCACTGTGCTGCCTCACCCTCCATACGCTTTGAAATATCTCTGTTGAAAGGACGAAGATTTGCAACGATAGACGAGATGAAAGAAAATTCGCAACTTTCCGCGACCCAGCAAGAAGCGTAATAAGACTGCTTTCGGAAGTTGAAACGGCGTTGGGAGCTGTATATTAATTGTGGAGGAGAGAGTTCCGAAGGAGATCATGCACAGTAAGTAAAACGTAAAAGTAGAAAACATTTTAGGACAAAGTTTCGGAATTTCTTTGAATAGGCCTCGTATATAAAATAAAGATGACTGGAGATCAAATTTGATGGAGATTTTAACAGAAGTATCGCCTTGAAGGTGCATTTAAACCTGTACATTAGTTGCATGCAGCCGTTGCGCGAAGCCTTGAAAAACTGAACACACATCAATCGAGAAAACAGGAAGAAGTTGTATGGAACTATGAAAAAAATAAGCAAAATATACAAATGGAGTAGTCCATGCGCAAGATAGGCAACGTCAAAGAGAGTGGGAGCTCAGAAGCGCCGTGGTCACGTGGTTAGCGTGAGCAGCTGCGGAAATAGAGATCCTTGGTTCAAGTCTTCCCTCGAGTGAATAGTTTAATTTTTTATTGTCAGATAATTATCAAAGTTCAGGCACTCACACACAATCAACTTCGCTCTCCAAAATTCCAGGACATGTTCAGATTTGCTCGTACATATGCAGTATTTGACGGTCTACACACGGAAAAAGTTGAAAACGTTAAAAAATTATGTTTTGGCAGAACACAGGGAAAACTGTGCGACTGTGAAACTGTTGCATTCATTTGTTGCAGTTTGTGTGACAAACTTATGTTTTCTGTGGTGTCTGGCGGTGACACCACATTTTCATCACTTTTTTGGGAGCGATTATCACATCCACAAGAAAACCTAAATCGGTCAAGGTAGAAGAATCTTTTTACCCATTCGCCAAGTGTAAAAGTTAAGTGGGTCGACAACATATTCCTGTCATGTGACGCACATGCCGTCACCAGTGTCGTATAGAATATATCAGACGTGTTTTCCTGTGGAGGAATCGGTTGACCTATGACCTTGCGATCAAATGTTTTCGGTTCCCATTGGAGAGGCACGTCCTTCCGTCTACTTATTACAGTGAACAGAGACGTCAGTGAACGAACGGACAGATCATAACTTCGCGAAAACAAAGAAAGTAAACTTTTCACTTGAGGGAAGACTTGAACTAAGGCTCACGCTAACCACGTGACCACGGCGCTCGTGAGCTCACACTCTCCTTGATGTTGCCTATCTTGCGCATGGACTACTCAGTTTGTATATTTTGCTTATTTTTTTCATAATTCCACACAATTTCTCCCTGTTTTCTCGATTGATATGTGTTCAGTTTTTCAAAGCCTATCCACTGTGCCAACTTATAACTAAATCTGAGGGGGGTGCGATGGGGAGGTTCCCTTGTAAGTGTTACACTATGAGATCAAAAGTATCCGGACACTACCAAAAAACATAATTTTTTCATATTAAGTGCATTGTGCTGCCACCTGCTGCCAGGTACTACATATCGGCGACGTCAGTAGTCATTAGACATCGTGAGAGAGCAAAATGAGGCGCTTCGCGGAACTAACGGACTTCGAACGTTGTCGGGTGATTGGGGGTCACTTGTGTTATAAGTCTGTACGCGAGATTTCCACTCTCCTAAACATCCCTAGGTGCACTGTTTCCGATGTGATAGTGAAATGGAAACGTGAAGGGACACGTACAGCACAAAAGCGTACAGGCCGACTTCGTCAGTTGACTGACAGAGACCACCAACAGTCGAAGAGGGTCGTAATGTGTAAAAGGCCCATCACACAGGAATTCCAAACTGCTTCAAGACCCACTGCAAGTACTGTGACAGACGGGAGGTGAGAAAACTAGGATTTCACGGTCGAGCGTCTACTCATAATCAACGCGTCACGCCGGTAAATGCCAAACGACGCCTCGCTTGGTGTAAGGAGCGTAAACATTGGCCAGCTGAACAGTGGAAAAACGTTGTGTGGAGTGACGAATCACGGTACACAATGTGGCGATCCGATGGGAGGGTGTAGGTATGGCGAATGTCCGAAGAACGTCATCTTACAGCGTGTGTAAGTGCCAACGGTAAAATTCGGAGTTGGTGGTGTTACGGTGTGGTCGTGTTTTTCATGGAGGGGGCTTGCACCCTTTGTTCTTTTGCGTGTCACTATCACAGCGCAGGCCTACACTGATATTTTAAGCATCTTCTTGCTTCCCGCTGTTGAAGAGCAATTCCGGGATGGATCTTTTAACACGATGGAGCATCTGTTCATAATGCACGGCCTGTGGCGGAGTGGTTACACGACAGTAACACTCCTGTAATGGACTGGCCTCCACAGTCATGACCTGAATCCTATAGAACACATTTGGGATGTTTTGGAACGCAGACTTGGTGCCAGGCCTCACCGACCGACATAGATATCTCTCCACCGTGAAGAATGGGCTGCCATTTCCCAAGAAACCTTCCAGCACATAATGAACGTATGCCTGCGAGAGTGGAAACCGTCATCAAGGCTAAGGGTTGGCCCACACCATATAGAATTCCAGCGTTACCGATATAGGGCGCCACGAACTTGTCATTTTCAGCCTGGTGTCCGGATAGTTTTTATCACTTAGTGTGTGTCCGTAGTTTGCGCGAGGTTATTGGATAAAGCTTGAACACTCCAAACATTTAATAGATGACTAAAACACCAACACATCAGATGAAAACAAGACAGGTAGAAAATTGTAAGTAAACCGTTTATTATGTCCGAAGCAATGGCATAATCCTTCATATACACTCCTGGAAATGGAAAAAAGAACACATTGACACCGGTGTGTCAGACCCACCATACTTGCTCCAGACACTGCGAGAGGGCTGTACAAGCAATGATCACACGCACGGCACAGCGGACACACCAGGAACCGCGGTGTTGGCCGTCGAATGGCGCTAGCTGCGCAGCATTTGTGCACCGCCGCCGTCAGTGTCAGCCAGTTTGCCGTGGCGTATGGAGCTCCATCGCAGTCTTTAACACTGGTAGCATGCCGCGACAGCGTGGACGTGAACCGTATGTGCAGTTGACGGACTTTGAGCGAGGGCGTATAGTAGGCATGCGGGAGGCCGGGTGGACGTACCGCCGAATTGCTCAACACGTGGGGCGTGAGGTCTCCACAGTACATCGATGTTGTCGCCAGTGGTCGGCGGAAGGTGCACGTGCCCGTCGACCTGGGACCGGACCGCAGCGACGCACGGATGCACGCCAAGACCGTAGGATCCTACGCAGTGCCGTAGGGGACCGCACCGCCACTTCCCAGCAAATTAGGGACACTGTTGCTCATGGGGTATCGGCGAGGACCATTCGCAACCGTCTCCATGAAGCTGGGCTACGGTCCCGCTCACCGTTAGGCCGTCTTCCGCTCACGCCCCAACATCGTGCAGCCCGCCTCCAGTGGTGTCGCGACAGGCGTGAATGGAGGGACGAATGGAGACGTGTCATCTTCAGCGATGAGAGTCGCTTCTGCCTTGGTGCCAATGATGGTCGTATGCGTGTTTGGCGCCGTGCAGGTGAGCGCCACAATCAGGACTGCATACGACCGAGGCACACAGGGCCAACACCCGGCATCATGGTGTGGGGAGCGATCTCCTACACTGGCCGGTTATCCACTGGTGATCGTCGAGGGGACACTGAATAGTGCACGGTACATCCAAACCGTCATCGAACCCATCGTTCTACCATTCCTAGACCGGCAAGGGAACTTGCTGTTCCAACAGGACAATGCACGTCCGCATGTATCCCGTGCCACCCAACGTGCTCTAGAAGGTGTAAGTCAACTACCCTGGCCAGCAACATCTCCGGATCTGTTCCCCATTGAGCATGTTTGGGACTGGATGAAGCGTCGTCTCACGCGGTCTGCACGTCCAGCACGAACGCTGGTCCAACTGAGGCGCCAGGTGGAAATGGCATGGCAAGCCGTTCCACAGGACTACATCCAGCATCTCTACGATCGTCTCCATGGGAGAATAGCAGCCTGCATTGCTGCGAAAGGCGGATATACACTGTACTAGTGCCGACATTGTGCATGCTCTGTCGCCTGTGTCTATGTGCCTGTGGTTCTGTCAGTGTGATCATGTGATGTATCTGACCCCAGGAATGTGTCAATAAAGTTTCCCCTTCCTGGGACAATGAATTCACGGTGTTCTTATTTCAATTTCCAGGAGTGTATTTATCCTGCTGTTATACCTGATAGTCTATACCTTCATGGAAAAATTTTTATCGTTGCCTTCGGAACCATGATTGTACCCAGGCGTCCGAAACAAATCGTCGGCGACGAATGTCTTGTTTCAGGGCCCCAAAAATATGGAAATTACATGGGGAGAAATGACTGTACGAAGCATGTATAAGGGTTTCCCAGCGTAACTTTCTGCGGCATAGTCGGAACAGGCATACTACCTCCAGGGAAGTGACGATTTTATTTAAATGCAAGGACTCGTTGCTTATTGACTTTCAGGAATACGGCGCCACAATGAAAGCGCTATGGTACGAGGACACTGCAAAAATTGAAGCGTGCCGTCAAGTGTAAACGTCCAGCAGTTTTGACTTACGTCGTCATTCTGTTTTAGGACAAAGCCCGCCCAACCAAGGGTATTTCGACTACGCTGGGAAGCCCTCCAACGTCCTGCATGAAATCCCGATCTCTCCCCGTGCAATTTCCATGTTTTTAGAGCCCTGAAGAATGACGTTGGTGGCCGTCGATTTGCTTCGGACACGCCTGGGTACAGTCATGATTCTGTAGGCAGTTGCAAACATTCTTCCGTGAACGCATGTGCCGTCTTGTCACGCAGTGGGATAAATATTGTGTTAACTGTTACAGCGAATATTTTTTTTACAATTACAGACAGTTTACTTGCTTTTGCAGTCTAATTACTTCCTCTTTTCTTTACATTGTGTACGGCATGGTATTAACATATCCGTTGTGTTACTGATAGTCTGTTCGACACATTCAAAAATAATTCTGTATGCTCGTAAGATGTGCAAGGGCTTCTTGGTGTAGTCGAAAAGTCCTTGTTTACAAGTGGGCGGGCGTTATCTTACAACAGAATGATGTCTGTCATGCTGGACGTTTACACTTGACGGCACGCTTCTATTTTTGCAGCGCCCTCGTACCATTTTGCGTTAGTTGTGGTGCCGTATTCCAGAAAGCAGCACAGCGTACATAGTTGTATTCTCACTGCGAGTCTTCCAAGATCTGGCGGAGTACGATGTGCGCCGTCTTCACAAGATGCGCAGGCGGATACATTAGCTTGCATCGAGTAGAAGCGCAGACGGCGTACTGTGATGGCGTCCATAGCGCTACAGTAGCAACACGGCGAGCATCTCGCGGAGGCAGCCGCTGGTGGCGTATTTAAATAACGCGTGTTCTGCTAGGATGTTGGCGGCGTCCCATCTACGGGCGACATAGAAATATTTTAATGCTTCTCCGTATTTCTGGTTTGTTAATTCCGCCGACCACAAAGGCAGAGTGAAACGGAGTTACAGCATACTGTTCGCACAAAAAGGACAAACTGAAAACACCCCCCTGCGGGTCTGGGGGTTCGAATAGGCCCAAGGAATTCCTGCCTGTCGTCAGAGGCGACTAAAAGGAGTCTCTCACA
This sequence comes from Schistocerca cancellata, assembly GCF_023864275.1. Classification (NCBI taxonomy): domain Eukaryota; kingdom Metazoa; phylum Arthropoda; class Insecta; order Orthoptera; family Acrididae; genus Schistocerca; species Schistocerca cancellata. Next base: position 610,897,818 of record NC_064630.1, on the reverse strand, counting down.
TTTTGGCCTTTATGTGGTGGTCCCCTGTAGGGTTTGACATCCATTCTTCAAAATTTTCCCGAAGAGCGTACATATTGGTGAAGGGCACCTTACATGGTGCATAGTGCCTATCATGCGCTGAGACCTCTCGCATCCTTCGTCGACGTGGATCTGCACTTCCACTCATTCTCCAGCTGTTGGGCGAGGTCACTCTCCTGGATGCGTTTTCCTCCATCCTCTGTGCAGTATCGCGTTCTGCACCTCGGCGATAATGGACTTTTTAGCTCGTTTGCGCCTGATATCCAGCACGGTAGCCAGTTCGTTGTGGTGGGACCGCCATGTAACCTGTTGGTTGTAGCCCCTGACCACATAAGGATCGCTCTGCTGATGCCTGCGCCGTGAACTCCCCACATATGCCATGGAGTAGATGCCCATCTCCCTGGGGCATCGGGACTCCTGGCAATGGCCATCCTGCCAGGTGGCCTTTGCTGCGGCTGGATGGCGCCCTTGGGAGGGCCCCTGGTTGGAGTGGGTGGCATCAGGGCGGATGACACGCCATGAAGCGTAGGAAGTCATCTCTTGTTGGTGGTCAAACACCAGCAGTCTCTAAGCGGTCAAGGTCTAACTTCAATGCTAAGAAATACGATCCCAAACCCTCCTGCCCCCCCCCCCCCCCCACCTCCCCGGCAACACCATGGGAGGAACGCCAGGCTAAGGATGGCAGCAAAGCTTATTCACCCCAGTACCTCACAAGTTTGGGGAGGTGGAGGGCTTATCCAAAATGCAGTCAGGGTCGGTCTGGATCAGAACAGCATCCTCTGCCCAGTCACAGGCACTTCTCGCCTGTGACAAGCTGGGGATGTTTCTTTTTCCATCATAAGAGCTTAAATGTGGTCCAGGGTATCATATTTCACAGGGACCTTCTTTTGCAGTCTGACGATGAGCTGCGAGCCAATTTAGAGCGGCGAAGTGTCGATTTCGTCCGGCGCGTCCACCGGGGTCAGAGGGATATATATCCCTCCCACAATGCGGTGCTGCTGTAAGTTTGGCCATATATCTACCTGCTGTACTTCCAGTGTCACCTGTTGGGATTGTGGACGTCCTTCACATCCAAATACTTCCTGTGCCCCGTCTCCCACCTGTGACAACTGCGGAGAGCACCATTCGCCTGGCTCGCCATACTGCAGGATTCTCCAGAAAGTAAGAAAAATAATGGAGTACAAGACCCTGGATGTCGATCGCACAGGTACTCATCGGGTGGCAGCAGGTGACCCTGAGGCGTACTGCCTCATTGAGTGTTTAATGCGTTTCCAGTCTCACGATCACGTAATCCTCCAGTGGAATTGCGCGGCTTTTTCCACCACCTGGCTGAGCTACGGCAACGGTTAAGCTTTGCACCTGTTTTCTGCATTGCCCTCCAGCAAACAAAGTTCCCGGCAGTGCGGACCCCTGCCCTCCGCGGCTTCAAGGGATATTACAGGAACCGTACCGACTATGATAGTGTGTCAGATGGAGTTTGCGTCTATGTTCTGAACTCAATATGTAGTGAACCTATGCCCCTTCAAATCCCTCTCTTGAAGCTGTGGCTGTCAGGATACGGACGAAGCAGGAAATAACTGTCTGCAATGTATATCTTCCTCCAGATGGAGCAGTACACCTGAACGTATTGGCTGCACTCATTGATCAACTCCCTAAATCTTTGCTACTTTTGGTAGATTTTAACACGCATAACCCCTTGTGGGGTGGCGCCATGCTTACTGGCCGAGGTAGCAAGATCGAAAATTTACTGTCACAACTCGTCCTCGTCCTCTGCCTCTTAAATACAGGTGCCCCCACACATATCAGTGAGGCACATGGCACATATTCTGCCATTGATATCTCGGTTTGCAGTCCTGGCCTTCTCCCATCTATCCACTGGAGAATACATGACGATCTGTGTGGTAGTGACCACTTCCACATCTTCCTGTCACACCCCCGCCGTCATGCCCACGGACGCCTACCCAGATGCGCTTTCAACAAGGCAGACTGGGAAGCCTTCACCTCTGCTGTCACCGCTTAATCTCCCCCACATGGTGTCATCGATGTTGTCGTTGAGCAGGTCACTACAACGATTGTTTCTGCGGCGGAAAACGCGATCCCTCGTTCTTTATTGTGCCCCCGGCGAAAGACAGTCCCTCGGTGGTCGCCGGATATCGCTGAGGCAAACAAAGTGTGTCGGCGAACTCTACAGCGACATAAGTGGCACCCTTCCCTAGAGCACCTAAAAGCCTTTAAGCGGCTCCGTGCCCACATTCAACAGCTAATAAAACGACGGAAACGGAAGTGTTGGGATAGGTATGTGTCGACCATTGGGTGCCATACTACACCTTCCCAGGTCTGGACGAAGATCAGACGTCTTTTTCGGTACCAGACCAGAACAGGTGTCCCTGGCATTAACATCAATGGCGTGTTATCTACCGATGCAAACGCGTTTGCAAGCACTATGCTCAAGTCTCTGCATCGGAAAATTACCCCTCAACCTTTTCGTACCCTAAAACGGCGGACGGAAAGGAAAGTCTTCTCGAACCCTATAACGCCCCATTTACAGAGTGGGAGCTCCTCAGCGCCTTTGCACTTTGCCCTGACACAGCTCCTGGGCTGGATCGGATCCACAGTCAGATGATTAAACATCTCTCGTCTGACTACAAGCGACATATCCTCGTCATCTTCAACCGGATCTGGTGCGATTACTTCTTTCCACTGCAATGGCGGGAGAGCACCATCATTCCGGTGCTCAAACCTGGTCAAAACCCGCTTGATGTGGGTAGCTATCGGCCCGTCAGCCTCACCAACTTTCTTTGTAAGCTGCTGGAACATATGATGTGTCGGCAGTTGGGTTGGGTCCTCGAGTCATGTGGCCTACTGGCTCCATGTCACGGCGGCTTCCGCCAGGGTCGCCCTACCACTGATAATCTTGTGTCCCTCGAGTCTGCCATCCGAACAGCCTTTTCCAGTCGCCAACACCTGGTTGCCATCTTTTTTGATTTACGAAAAGCGTATGGCACGACCTGGCAACGTCATATCCTTGGGGTCTCCGAGGCCCGCTCCCGATTTTTTATCCAAAATTCCCTGTCACTTCGTACTTTCCATGTCAAAGTTGGTGCCTCCCATAGTTCCCCGCAATATCCAGCAGAATGGGGTCCCGCAGGGCTCCGTATTGAGTGCGTCTCTATTTTTAGTGGCCATTAACGGTCTAGCAGCAGCTGTAGGGCTGTCTGGAGTCCTTCCCGTTATAACCTCTCCTCGAGGTCCATTTACGTACATCTCCATGGTGTACACCTAGGCCGCAGATTTTTCTGGACGTTTCCCGTGGCCCTAAGGACTCCGTTAATCCTGCGGCTCTCCACTATCACTTCCTCTCGTTTCTCGACATGTACCGGGGTCAAGAAGTGGTTTACACCGACGGCTCGATGGCTGATCGTCACGTAGGCTTTGCGTATGTTCATGGAAGACATATTGAACAGCACTCCTTGCCAGATGGCTGCACTGTTTTCACTGCAGAGCTGGCGGCCATATCTAGTGCTCTTGAGCACATCCGCTCATGCCCTGGCGAGTCATTTCTCCTGTTTACTGACTCCTTGAGCAGCCTACTAGCTATCGACCACCGCTACCCTCGCCATCCTTTGGTAGCGTACATTCAGGAGACCATCTATGCCCTGGAACGGTCCCATTGTTCAGTGGTGTTTGTGTGGACCCCAGGACACGTCGGAATCCCAGGCAACGAACTTATCGACAGGCTGGCCAAACGGGCTACGCGGAAACCGCTTATGGAGATGGGCATATCCGAAACTGACCTGTGTTCTGTCTTACGCCGCAGGGTCTTTCGGCTTTGGGAGACGGAATGGCATAAGAGTACGCACAACAAACTGCATGTCATTAAGGAGACTACGAATGTGTGGAAGTCTTCCATGCGGTCCTCCCGCAGGGAATCAGTTGTCCTCTGCCGGCTTCGCATTGGCCATACGTGGCAAACGCATGGTTACCTCCTCTGTCGTGATGACCCTCCTCGGTGTCGGTGTGGCTCGCAAATGACGGTCGTCCACCTCTTGCTGGACTGCCCACTTTTAGCCGCTCTGTGGCGGATTTTTAACTTTCCCAGCACCCTACCTTCGGTGTTGGGCGACAGTGCCTCAAGAGCAGCTTTAGTTTTGCGTTTTATTCGTGAGGGTGGGTTTTATCATTTGATCTAAGTTTTAGCGCATGTCCTTTGTTTCTGTGTCTTCCACGCAAGTGTTTTTAGGGTGAAGATTTTAATGTGTTGCAGAATGACTGGCTTCCCCTTTTTATTCTTATGGTCTGCCAGCCATGGTAATCTGCTCTTTTGTATGTTTCGATTATTTTACTCCTACCCTTGTGAAATTATTTTAATCGGAACGAGGGACTGATGACCTAGCAGTTTGGTCTCCTCCTGCCGCCCTCCCCCCCTTTTCCTCTTTCAGACCAAGCAACCAAACTGGAAACAAGAAAGGCAAGCCTGAACAAAATAAGAAGCCTTCGATCGTGCTTCATGCGAATAGATGTTGAATAATTCTATGGCACTTGATGTTCCGAAGCCGTCTTGGTTCCTTGGAGACGCTTTCATTCAGAAATAATTTCTGTCGATGAGAACAAATAAAGTCAATATCTGAACAAATAAAGTCAATATCTCTCTCTCTCTCTCTCTCTCTCTCTCTCTCTCTCTCTCTAGCTTCCCTCCCTCCCTCTCCCCCACAGAAACGCTGATATGTTTTGACTGTTGTAGGGTCTATAAGAAAACGGAAGTGTGTTACCCTTTCAGCTCTTCTTTCTCTTGTATAGATACCTATTGTATTCAGAAGTACACACGCATTCGCGTATTCTTGAACTCTTTACTGCAAACGTTTAGAATCAGATCAGTGTTTTTGAGTAAACAGCTTAGCTCAGTGTAGATTTCCAGGGATTTCGCCAGAACGTGAAATACTTCTGGAATTGTATGATTTCGATGCAGTCGATACATAATCTGATCAGTATCATCCGTACGCCCCTATTTAATGCGGAATTGAGTAAGATGTGTCGCGGGAGACGGACCCGCCAGCATAAAAGAAGGCGGGAAGTGTAGTTGTGTCAGTGGAGAAGTGGTAGAAGCGTAATAGGTTGGTCAAGAGAACTCAAAAATTTCGAAAGCGGACTAGGCATAAGATGTCAACAGAGTCCATCAGGGGCATTTCATCTCATGTGAAGCTGCGGAAGTCGGCTGTTAGTGATGTGATTTTGAAGTGGAAACGCGTAGGAACAATAACAGGAAAATCAACTCCATGCAGACATCATGGGTTGACGGGCAGGGACCATCGAGGATTATAGTAGCCGAAGGAACCACTTACGAATTCCAGAGTGTCACCAGCAGTCCAGCTAGGAGCGTGGGGAGTTTAAAAGAATTGGCTACAATGGTCGAGTATCTCGTCATAAGCGATCCATTTCTGTATCTGTGCTGAGCTACGCTTGAGATAGTGTAAAGTGTGGCGACAGTGGATGACTGGAAGCGAGTGATTTGGAGTCATAGATCACGCTGTAGCCTGTGGCAATCCGATGGAAGGATTTGGGTTTGGTGGATGTCTGGGGGAACGGTAGCTGCCTCCATGTGTAGTGCCAACACTGAAGTACGAAGGAGATGGTGTTACGGTGTGGGGGCGTTCTTCGTTGCTATGTTGTAGCCCCATTATTGCTATTAAGAAAATATTAAATTAGGAAGGCTACGAAGACATTTTATAACATTGCGTGCTGTGTACAATGGAGGAACTGTTCGGAGGGAATGACAAGACACCCTGTCGCGAAGTAACGTCTGTAAGGTAATACTGAAAAGTAACGTTGCTACAATTGACTGGCCCGCTCCGAGCCCAGACCTCAGCCCAGTGAAACACCTTCGGAATGAATTAGAATGTAGACTTCGCTTCAGCGCCCAACATGGAACATCACTACCTTCTCTGGTTCCTGTCATCGAAGAAGAATGGGCTGCACTCCTCTGCATACATCCCGACACCTCATTGCAAGTGTTCCAGCAGAGTTCCGCCCACCACAAAGGCGAAGGATGGAGACGCCGCATATTAATGTTTACTAGCTGGTGTCCGAATAATTTTCATAAGATACAGGGTGTCCACAATGAGACTCCTACATTTGAACTCATAAAATCTGAGAGGAAACACAATTTATTGACGAACAAATACAGGGCAATCATACAGCAGCTCATCAAGTTTTCATACACAGGTGGACGGTTCAGTACACTTGAACATGAGCGCCACGGGTAGCGCGAGGAATATCAAGTCTGTAATCAATTTCGTGCCATGTGTTGCGGAGTATCTGTTCTTTGACCTAGTTGATGACATTTCTTATGCGCTGTTTCAAGTCTGGCAGGTCCTTTACTGGTGTAGCATACACCCGGTCTTTCACATAACCCCAATAAAAAATCGAGGGGCATTATGTCGGGCGAACGTGGCGGCCGAGGAATTGGACCTCCACGGCCAATCCACCGTTACGGGAATATGTCATTTAAAAATTTTCGGACATAAAGGCTCTAATGGGGTGGTGCACCGTCCTGTTGAAACATCACATTTGGCTGCAGGTTTGTTATCTGTGGCACGGCAAATTGTTCCAACATGTCCAGGTAGATGGCTCCATCCACAGTCGGCCCCTGAAAGAAAAACGGCCCAACAATGCGATTTATCATCAAATCACACCACACATTAACTTTCGGACTGTCGCGCATGTGTTCCCTAGGCGCATGTGGATTTTCGGACCCCCAGATGCGCACATTGTGACGATTGACAGCCCCTGACACGTGAAAGGTTGCCTCGTCAGTAAACATCACACGTGATAAAAATGTCTCGTCCGCGGCGATGCGATCTAACGTGACACATGCAAATTCTTCTCACTTTGGTCGATCGTGAGGCTTGATTTCTTGCACAACCTGCACTTTATATGCGTACAAATGTAATCGCTGATGAAGCACTTTGTGCTCTGTTGAACGTTTCATACGAAGTTCTTGTGCTGCCTGTCGCACTGACTTCTGTGGACTTTGTTCGAATGACCGCCGCACTTGTTCCACGTGATGTTCGCTGATCCCAGGCTCACCACCACCATGCCCTTTCGCAACACTCCCAGTAGCCAAAAACTGATCACACCACTTCTTTATAGTCTTGAACGACGGGGGCGCTTTGTTGTAAACTCGACGAAAGTTTATTTGCACTTGGGTCGCCGATTTTGTCTCTGCATACCACAAGACCACTTGTGCACGCTCCTTCATATCCTCCATTTTGCTAAAACAATTGATTGCAGCTCCACTACGGCCACTTGGCGTATCAAATTTGCACACCACAAACTTACAGAGTTGCTCTGTCTGCCCCTTCAGGATTCACAGGTCCATCATCTGAAATGAGAAAGATATAGGATATTAAAATGTTGGAGTCTCATTGTGGACACCCTGTATTGTACATTGAGCTGGAACTTTAGACTGGTATAGTGGTGTCACGTGGAAAAAATTCAGTGTCGGATCTAAGCTTATCACTGGTGTATCGTCTCAATATTCTGTATTTTCCTTCACCAGCAGTGGTCCAACAAGATGAAATATTTCTTCTAAATCACTAACGCAGTTAATAAACAGAATATTCCGTGTCATCTTTGTCTCATCCACGATGCTCTCGCATTAATTATGTATAATGTATTAATTATTCCAGTACTTGCGCTTCTTTCTACGATTTCGTCTTTATCTCCAAATATACCGGCTGCTGCAACAATGGCTGCTTGCAAACTGACGTTGTGATCATTGGAATAATGTGCCTGGTAGTATCTAGGCGTGAATGAAATCACGCATGCACACACGTCAAGAAAGATGCGTGCGCAAACATCCATGCCTCTTCCGGTGCGTGTGGCAAACAGGCGCAAGGCGCAAATGTGTGTAAACGAACCTCCAAGCACAACAAGGGACGGGACGTTTGTGTTGGGCAAGCGCAAGGACGAAACGTAAACAGAAGTTACTAACTATGCTGGAGGCATCCTATTCCCCACCTCGCCATTGCGAACGGACAAGGCCGCTGCCGGTCATAAACCGATTGCCAATAGTTGAACGTACGTAGTTGGCTACAGGGTAACACGGGGCAGCGGCAGAAAAACCCATGTGAAGGTAGGGATGTCAAAGCTTATGATTGTTTTCGCCAACAATTTTCCACTCTGCAGTTCCATCTAGTACCAAGGAGGCTATTCCCTGATGTCTTAAGACATGTCCTACCATTGCCTCTTTTTCTTGAGTTTCCCACGTGCTCCTTTATTCACATATTCTGCGAAGAATCTCCTCACTCCTTATAAGTCCACCCAATTCTCATCATTATTCTGTAGCACTGCATATAAACGTTTCTATTGTCTTCTGTCTCAGTTTTCACACTGTCCACGATTCACTACTACACAGTGCTGTGATTCAAATATACATTCTCAGAAATTACTTCCTCACGTTAAGGCCTATGTTTGATACCAGTAAACTTCTGTTGTTGCTCCCTCCGTCATGGGTCATTTTGCATCCAGTGTAGCAGAATTCCTTAACTTCCTCTACTTCATGATCGCCAACGTTCATGTTGAACTTCTCGCAATTTTTCATTTCTTCTACTTCTCAATGATTGTCTTTTTTCAGATTTCCTCTGCTCCTACTCACCATTAAATTCTGACCTGACTATAACGACGCAAAATATCCTTGATTCAACGCGATTTGTATATCGTGGACTATACTGGGTGAGTCGCGTAAGGCATAACATCGTATATATTTCGTGAATGGTTCAAGATTCCGGAGGAAGGTTGTCGGCGAATGTTATTACGCGTAGGGCACGTGATTTTTTTGTGTAGTTAATATTTGTAAATTTGCGATCGAGATATTGAAGCAAGTATGTTTCTTTACGGAACTGCTTTCTTTAACATCATTCGAAATCACTTGTTATAACTGGCGTTGAAAGTTTTTTCATAAATATTCTAGAAGCGCTGAAATCGAAAAGCATGACTGTCTGAATCGGCGACTGGGGTGTAAAGCTCTTACGTCAGGCGTCGACGCCATACGCAACAAGAATGGAGGCTTATGCTACTAAGGTAAAACATGTTTCTTCTTGACCATAGATAGGGGGCAGCAGCGACTTCTGTAAGTTGAACTGTGTGTTAACTTACAAGATATGAGAGGGGGCTTAGGAAAGCTAATTGAATGTGTGTACGTACTCCTGTAGTTGAAAAACATTCGAAAGTCTTGATACAGTGACATTCTGGCACTAGTCCCAGTTGACGATGTTTGTCTTATACTAGCCAGTTCTGAGTGCCCTGCTTTCCAATTTATACACACTTTTCTTATCTTTTTACGAAGTGTTAAAACAGCAACATTAATAAGCGTCATAACATTGTACTCCTGTTTTCAAGTGCTTTCAGTTGCTAGTAAAGCACGTTGTTCCATTTAAGAAAACATACGTAGGCCCTATTTCAAATCTTGATAGAGAGGAAGCAAGGTAAGTAGACTTTCAGAAGGTAGGTCACTCACTGCTAGTATGCGACCAGTGGCGAACACCCACTTATATCATCGGGTAGGCAGCAGTGCTGCGGAATTCATTCAGTTTTCCGTTGCGCTAAGCCGGTGGTCCCAGACTGGGGGGTAAATATCCACTACCCCGAGGGTTAAAATGAAATTTTCTATGTAGTACAAACTAAAAACGTTTGGTTGTGTTTGCCACAATTATTTTTAAAAGATCATTATTGTTACCACAATTTTGTTAAACTCTAATATTCATTATATAATGTTACCAGTAATTACGTTTTCCTCGAATACTAACTTCGTGCAAGACACTGTGCGATTCTTCACTTGGTCCACCCCCTACACACATACTTTGTGCTTAGTACCATTCGTCGATAATGGTAAAAGTGAGACAAATACGTAACAAACGTTAAGTCTCTCATGCAAATTTGTATTCCAAGTAGTAGGTAGTTATTGCAGTAGACCAAAAATTTCATCATCAACCACATAGAAACAGATAAATGGACTAATTAGCAGCATAGCATAAAAGTAACTACGTAAGGGCTTTGTAGTGCTGTACATATTATTTATTTATTATTATTATTGTGTTCAGACACAAAGCATTAACAGCCTTAAGTCCTCCAATTTGTGCTACTCCAGAAGTAAGGAGTCAAACAATCAAGTGATTAACAAAGTAAGTATGGTGCACACATTTTAACTTTGTTGATTTGAAATGGTAGTGCAGGGTGCAGGCGAAGTAAGTTCCGCTAGAGAGAGTACTTTTGCAGGGGAAGCAAGTTTTGTTAAAAGTGTCTACCATCACTATTAGTAGTTGGCTTTTGTATGTGCGGGGGAGTTGTACCTTGCGCTCTCAGTGCACTGGGAATTGCTGTGGAATGTGAAAGTAAATTTTTGGCTGTGGTAGCAGTGAAAATAAAAACAAGAATCTGAATGGATTAGGGGCACGATTTATTAGGGGCACTGACTGCCAACTGAAATACACTCCTGGAAATTGAAATAAGAACACCGTGAATTCATTGTACCAGGAAGGGGAAACTTTGACACATTCCTGGGGTCAGATACATCACATGATCACACTGACAGAACCACAGGCACATAGACACAGGCAACAGAGCATGCACAATGTCGGCACTAGTACAGTGTATATCCACCTTTCGCAGCAATGCAGGCTGCTAATCTCCCATGGAGACGATCGTAGAGATGCTGGATGTAGTCCTGTGGAACGGCTTGCCATGCCATTTCCACCTGGCGCCTCAGTTGGACCAGCGTTCGTGCTGGACATGCAGACCGCGTGAGACGACGCTTCATCCAGTCCCAAACATGCTCAATGGGGGACAGATCCGGAGATCTTGCTGGCCAGGATAGTTGACTTACACCTTCTAGAGCACGTTGGGTGGCACGGGATACATGCGGACGTGCATTGTCCTGTTGGAACAGCAAGTTCCCTTGCCGGTCTAGGAATGGTAGAACGATGGGTTCGATGACGGTTTGGATGTACCGTGCACTATTCAGTGTCCCCTCGACGATCACCAGTGGTGTACGGCCAGTGTAGGAGATCGCTCGCCACACCACGATGCCGGGTGTTGGCGTTGTGTGCCTCGGTCGTATGCAGTCCTGATTGTGGCGCTCACCTGCACGGCGCCAAACACGCATGCGACCATCATTGGCACCAAGGCAGAAGCGTCTCTCATCGCTGAAGACGACACGTCTCCATTCGTCCCTCCATTCACGCCTGTCGCGACACCACTGGAGGCGGGCTGCACGATGTTGGGGCGTGAGCGGGACCGTAGCCCAGCTTCATGGAAACGGTTGCGAATGGTCCTCGCCGATACCCCAGGAGCAACAGTGTCCCTAATTTGCTGGGAAGTGGCGGTGCGGTCCCCTACGGCACTGCGTAGGATCCTACGGTCTTGGCGTGCATCCGTGCGTCGCTGCGGTCCGGTCCCAGGTCGACGGGCACGTGCACCTTCCGCCGACCACTGGCGACAACATCGATGTACTGTGGAGACCTCACGCCCCACGTGTTGAGCAATTCGGCGGTACGTCCACCCGGCCTCCCGCATGCCCACTATACGCCCTCGCTCAAAGTCCGTCAACTGCACATACGGTTCACGTCCACGCTGTCGCGGCATGCTACCAGTGTTAAAGACTGCGATGGAGCTCCGTATGCCGCGGCAAACTGGCTGACACTGACGGCGGCGGTGCACAAATGCTGCGCAGCTAGCGCCATTCGACGGCCAACACCGCGGTTCCTGGTGTGTCCGCTGTGCCGTACGTGTGATCATTGCTTGTACAGCCCTCTCGCAGTGTCCGGAGCAAGTATGGTGGGTCTACATCTACATTTATACTCCGCAAGCCACCCAACGGTGTATGGCGGAGGGCACTTTACGTGCCACTGTCATTACCTCCCTTTCCTGTTCCAGTCGCGTATGGTTCGCGGGAAGAACGACTGTCTGAAAGCCTCTGTGCGCGCTCTAATCTCTCTAATTTTACATTCGTGATCTCCTCGGGAGGTATAAGTAGGGGGAAGCAATATATTCGATACCTCATCCAGAAACGCACCCTCTCGAAACTTGGCGAGCAAGCTACACCGCGATACAGAGCGCCTCTCTTGCAGAGTCTGCCACTTGAGTTTGTTAAACATCTCCGTAACGCTATCACGGTTACCAAATAACCCTGTGACGAAACGCGCCGCTCTTCTTTGGATCTTCTCTATCTCCTCCGTCAACCCGATCTGGTACGGGTCTGACACACCGGTGTCAATGTGTTCTTCTTTCCATTTCCAGGAGTGTATTTGTGGAAGATTTCATTTCGGTATTTTAAACCTTCACGAAATAAGAGGTACTACGCCTTATGCGACTCACCATGTGTATTAAGAAGCGGGAATGACTTTACGTAAGTTTCATTTGCGTCATCAAGATAGCGCATTTTGTGCAATGGCTTAAACCCACCGTGTTTAAACCAGATTTTACACATACTTCAGAACTGTGTTCCTTCGGGATCAGTATTACACCTTCGTGAACAAAATTTTTTTTAGGTATTTTGGAAATTTTTGTTTGTAGAGATACTGTAATCAGGATACTAAATAACAGAAAAAGTATAAAAAATCAATACCAAAAGCACATTTATTCTCATGAAAATGAAAAACATAAACTAATGCATACAGATTTTCAACTTGAAGTATAAAGACAGCTTTCATGTATCACAGATCAATGTTTTCTTTCTTTTTTTTGTATTCTGTGCAGTTGTCTGGGAATGGTTCCGATAACTGTAAATTACGTATAAATCAGCAGATTTACTAAGGAGTTCAGTAATTATTGAGAACAGTATAAAATGTATAAAGGAACAAAATTACCAACTTCAGACGTTATTGGAACGGAGAAGATGGTAATTTCATTCTGCTTTTGTAGAAAGAGGACACACCGCAGCAGCTGTAAACTTACGGCGTGCCATTTGATTGATCACAGCTTTGTATATATCCACCCTATGGTTCCTGATATTTCTAAGTTGCGACGAAAACGTTTCGCTAGATGGCAGCACGAGACATACAGGACAGTCGTCCCAATGCTCGAAACTGATTATTATTTTAGTGGGACAAGTATGTCCCATCAGCCACGAAAGAGCTACAAAGCTGCTTTTGGCGCACGAAAGGCAGTTTTGTTTTGCGTGGTATGTGGGTCACTGGCGCAGGGGCTCGCGGGCCGATCAATGCGCGCGCCACATTTCGCACTCCCGCACGGCTTGGCGCGTGTGCTCCCCGCCGTCGTGGGAACCAACTCACACCATCGATTCTTCAGCGTCAGATTACGGCGTGCCGGGCTTTATCAAGGCCGTGAGAAGTATTCCTACATTTCCAGGAACCGGTTATTCACTAAGGGGCAGAAAGGCAGACCACTTGTCACCTTCCGTGGAAGATATTCATCGTTACGTGGGAGCAATACACTGCGCTGTTTGTTGTTTGGTAACTGACAGTATTGACAAGACAGTATTGGCAAAACTGGAAGCAATGTGCACGAGGCTGGAGAGCTTTAAACCTGTACCATATGAAAGAAGCGTGCTGACAAATCCTAGGACTTCAAAGTCAAACGTTTGGGGTCTGACGCGTAGTATCAGACGTGTTTGATTTTCCTTCGTGACTGCCTCCGCTGTGTTAACAACACGATATATGATAAAGTAAGAAGAGACTGAAACTCTGTCATTTTCGATATTGTGTCCAGATGAACCAGATTTGTATATATTTTTTGGAAAACTGAACAAAAATTAGACATATTTCAAATAATCTGATTTGATCCATTATAAAACACTGAAACAGGTTATAGCTGCAACTAAAAGTGCAGCAGATGCTGCAAAATTAAATTCAAATACAAAAGCAGCAATAGGTCACAAAGTGAGCAAGCTTCTTGAGAAAGAAATGAATAAAGATAAGTTTAGATCTAAAAATAAAATAAATGATACAAAAACTTTAAAATCTATAAATAATAAACTGAAAAACAACCAATCCATAGTTGTAAAGTCAGACAAAAGTAATACATTAGTTGTGATGAAAGAAAAAGAATGCATAGACAAAACAAATGAATTTTTTGCTGCTAATAACATTGAGGATATTGAAAAAGACCCAACCAAACAATTCCAAAGTAAAATTAAGGAACAATTAAAGAACACACATTTCCTGTTGACGTAAACTGAAAAGAAATACTTTACATGTATGAATCCAAAAGCACCACGCCTAAAACCACAGCCAAAAATACACAAAAATGGAAACCCGATACGTCCCGTGGTCAACTCTATAAACAGCCCAGCATAGAAACTGTCATAAAAAACTGAATAACATACCGATGAAAAATTATACATATGAAACAACATATTCCATAAAAAACATGATTCTAGCCAAAGAACTAAGAACCAGAAAGCTCCGCCAAGATGCACAGTTTATATCACTTGACATCGCCAACCTTTATTCAAAAATACCCATATAAGAAGCTCTAACAGTAATACAAAAGAACGTTATGCAACACAAGAAACTTTCATATACAGAGATTGTCGAATTTATGGAACTCCCTCAGCTAACCCTAAGTTACAACTACTTTACCTTTAATGACAACATTTATAAGCAACCAGATGGCCTAGCAATGGGATCATGTATATCCGGTACCATAGCTGACATATACATAAATCACTTAGAACAAAAATTATTTGAGAGCCAAGAACCTTGCCTAAAGAAAATAGAATTTTATAGGAGATATGTAGATGACACACTACTGTTAGTGAAAGGAGATACCAAAGACATCACAGACATTCTTAATCATTTCAATAATCTAAATGAGAAAATCAAATTTACAGTGGAACATGAGCAACATAAAAGTATCAACTTTCTGGACCTAAATATTACAAGACAACAACACATGCACATTCAAAATTTATAGGAAAAACACAATGACTGACACCACAATCCCTGCAACCTCGTGTCACCCAAATATCCATAAACAGGCAGCATACAGGTCAGTGCTGCATAGGGCAACAAAAATACCATTGAACCAAGAGAATATGCAACAAGAAATAAACACAGTGAAGAAGATTGCAGTTGCCAATGGTTACAGTGCTTCCATGGTTGACACAATCTTAGACAAAGTGAAGAGAAACCCAGGTACAAACTGCACCACAGAAGAAAAAGAGAAAAACAAATATATATCTAGCATTCCATACATAGGCAATGTATCACAGAAGATTGCAAATATTTTCAAAAATCACAGAGTAAAAATTGGGTTTTCTACATCCAATAAACTACACCAAAAACTAATACATAATATTAAGTGTAATCATGATCCATATTCAGACTCTGGAATATACAAGGTAACATGCCAGGAATGCTCAAAGTTCTACGTAGCACAAACACGCCGAAATATCAACACCAGGTACACAGAGCACATTGGAGCATACACACACAACAAACACACTACATCAGCAATAGCAACACACATATACAATACAGGACACCTATTTGGAAAAATAGAGCAAAATTTCAAAGTACTCCGACTAAATAAAAGACATAAAATGGATTTGCTTGAAGAACTGGATATATATTCACATTACAGAAAATATAAAGATAAAATATTAAATGAAAAACTTGAAAGTGAATCAGTGAATTTCTTCAGATGTTTCGATAATATACTTACATAAAAATAGTAAAACATAGAAATAAGCACAATTGTAAAATCAATATAAGTAATTCATGAGCCAAGTTGGTAAGATAAATAACCTCTGTACAAAAGCATATCATAATCTGTGGAAGACCTATAATGTTATCTCTGTGAACTACCTGTAAGAAGATCTTTGTAACTGTTTTGTTTATATAAGATATTTTCGATGTGTAAAGTGTACAACAAGTTGTGTGTGATGTTAAGTGTGTGTGAGACTCTACACAAATGGACCATTAGAAAACTGTAAGTACAAATTGTTCTAAATTTTAGCCACTAACCTCACAAAAAGAATTGATACCCAACTAAAAATCGCGTTTCTTATGTATTACAGTAAAAGTCAAAAAAACGAAGCTGACTCTCACACACTGACAACATCAAAAGAAATAGATTAATACACACCAAAAAAACACGCTTGAAAATGGAAATTATTTCTCGAAACGCGTCGTGCGAATAGTAAAATAAAGAAAAAATCGTGACTGGTAGCAGAAGATTTATTTATTCATAAACAAACCTATTATATTTCAAATAGTCTCTCGAGGCTGAATAGTGTAAAATGACGTGGAGTTTTATGTCCTTATTATCTGTCTCATATCAGTACGTTATGTGGAAATCAATGGCGAGATACTTCCTATAAATTATCAAATTGTCGTACACACACAAACGCATGCACGCACGCGTGCACTTAGTAAGTTCTTGAAATCAACTGGGTGCTTTTCACAGAGTTCCGTGTCAATCAAATTATATGAGACTGATATTCTATCTAGAATCCACTTCATAATTCATCATCAACTAATCTTCCGTTTTTCTTTCGGTTCCACCGCCAATTCCATTCTCTACACTAAATTAGCTGACCTTAATAAAGTAATAGAATCTGTGAGAGCTCTTTCACGAGCAGCTTACCAGGATCAAGTGAGTCACATCTTCGTAGATAGTTTAGTTGGAGCGAAATACCGACGACTGGTAGGAGTGAAGCTCGCAAATGCACGAAAGCTAGCACGGCAGCGTTGTCGTTTCCACGACCCGTGGGAACAGACTTAAAATTATAGGCGACACGTACTTCGTAAGCGTACGCACCTCGATTTTCCAGTAAAACAATGGATAAGTGCACAGTGTCTCCACTATTGCAAAGCAGAACCATAAACACTATGGGAAATTATATGAATGAGTGATGTCTGTTCTTTTGGACATTTCGGAAAAAATACACCACGTGGAAATCCGGTTTGTGATAAATATTACGTAAATTGAAGGGTGGATGGGGGAGAAAGAAAAGGGAAGGAACTAATGACAGCAGCTGCATAGGGACTTTATGAGGAATCAGCGGCGACGAGTGAAAATGTGTACCAGACCGCAACTCGAACCCGGGATCTCCAGCGTAGTGAGCAGTTGCGTTAACCACTTCGCCTTCCGGACATTGGTTATCGCAAATGAGCGGACTATCTGCACGCTCCCGGGCCGACTCACACTCCTGTCTAGCACACACATCTGCAGTCTCCGTCCATGTCTTCATGCTCGCTAATTTTAGATTCCCACTGGAGGTACAACGTAAACGTGCATCCGCACTGAAGGTTGTGGAAAATGTTAGCTTCGCGTGGTATTTGGTCTGAGAAATCGAATTAGACCTCTATATGTTGTAGCTCTGACAGGAACAGAAGAATGTTTTCGACGGACTACACGTTAAAGGCCACCGACAAAATTTCGGAAGTTGTTAGGAGACATTTCCTGAGTGTTTTGGTATGAGGGGCGGGTGGTTTCCGGTTGTTCGTTGTAGAGTAGTTACGCAGTTATACTGGGTGGTTATAAAGTGCAGATCCAGCATGGGCTGGAATAACCATGTGGCAGCGAAACATGGTAGTAGTGCTAATGTGTTAATGAAGAACGGATTCACGCTGCGAGGTGCAAATTTAACTCTGTACAGCATCTCGTCGACGTGTCCTGTGCTCATATTGAACAAGTTGTGTAACCTGTGGTTTCTAATAAAATCAACAGTATGCCTTATTCACTTGTTTGACCTCTTATGCCCACTTTCCATTTCTAATCCATTGCATACGGAAATATTTCTGTACGTCTTTCTAGAATTCAAACGACTGAATTGCAACTGGTGGCCAAAATAGGAACTAATTTTTTTCCGGCATAAATCGGTTCCGCATTATAGCATCAGAATGTTGTAACGTTGTTACTTTAATTTGCTATGTAAGTAGAACTGATAGACAATAAAAGCGGGTTAAAAGCTGTGAGCTGTCTGGGGAAGTTAACCTTGCATTACTGAGCAACTGTTTCACCAGGTATCCAATCTAGCTTACCAAATTCCCAACCAGACTAACATTAATTATAATCTTTTAATAGTCATACGACAACCGGTGATATATGTATATAAAAGAGAATTTAAATAAAAAAAAGAAATAAATCAGTTTATATTTGGAAATTTATTTTAACATTGATCATTGAAATTTCAGCATATTAAACTTGATTCCTAAGTAAACTGCTGCCTTATTTAGGATTGTGAAAATGTGAGATTGTAATCTTACGGAACACATCAAATATGGAGCCAAGATTGGGACACTGCATACAACACTGCATTCATAAAACAACACACAAAGAACGTTGAAACATATGCAAGAGAAAATTAACCACAACCAACCGATTCAATTTTCACCCAAAGAAGTTACATTCGTAGCACAATCCTGTCCATCGTGTAATTACCACACACTGGTATTCTAAATTCATACTAACTCTCTGTGAAATCTTCCCAAAAAGAATAGCTGAGGGCTACTTTGATGATTACACCACATGCTTCACGTGGTCAACTTGGTTTACACAAAGCGTGTAACTCCACAATAATTTTGATAATTAAAATAAATTAGATCGAAAAGCAATTTACAAAAGAAAAACCACGAACTGGTTACTAACATCTTACTACTAACCTGATGGGTCAAACAATTGTATAAGCACGTGGTACTGGTCTCACAAAGTACACCCCACGTGGGTTGAACATAAAGAAAAGTTGCTATATTGAAAAATATTGTCAAGACGAGATGTTATAATCTCACGCACACTCGCATTTAAGATTGATGATCTTAGTTAGAGTTACTGATCAACACGTGGTTCCACTTTACTCACAAAGTAGTGACAAAGCAACTACTGGAATATATTCTGAACTTCACACGAGAATTACACTGCGCTGCAATTTAAGATAACATTAGATAGTTTAGAGCTAAACCTGAAATAAAGGTGATTAAATTTTCAGCTAGGCTGAACTTAAGAAATCCATTGTCCTACGGACTTAGCAGACACGCGCTTAGCCGGAGATCTTACCACTTCAGACGCTCGCCACGGACAGACTGACCTGGTCCCTTTCTGAGGGTGGCTCACAAATACAAACGGAAGTGGCCAGAGGGGCAGCTTCCTACACCAACATGACAAGGGACAGACAGGACCATACTAAGGTTAGAAACCTCTTTGCTTTTAGAAAGCGTAGCTACCTGTTCCGACGTTGGTCCTACTGTTCTCTAGCAGGCAGGCTTGTCTGCTACCCTCAAGCATGCAACTAGAAATACATTTGCTCATTCATCCTCTCACACAGAAGGGAAGGGGGATGACAGTATCTTATCGTATACAGTATATAAAAGAAAGCGGATGTAGGTTCCGTATGAGACTGTGTGACATGAATTACATATAAACTGTGTTTTAAAGTGTAGTAGTGTGATAGATCGTTCTTGTTTATGTGTAAAAGTAACACGTTCCACTACTCAAGTCTCCTCCCAGATAGCCAGAAACGTCACAGTAAATTTAGAAGAGGAATTTATGCCGTAAATGACAACAGATTTAAGAAATTAACATAGCAAATTAAAGTAACAACGTTACACATGGCGACCCTGCCAGGATAGTCAGAAACGCCACAGTAAATTTAGAAGAGGAATTTATGCCGTAAATGACAACAGATTTAAGAAATCAAACATGAAAGGAATCCAACAGAGACCTTTCAGTGTCTAAGAAGTTTCACTGCCATACAATAGCAGCCTCGTTGGACCCCTGTGAATGACTATACTTAAACTATAACCACCCGGTAGTTTACAAGGGACGTTCAGTAAGTAATGCAACTCTTTTTTTCCCCACAGCCAATGTCGGTTGAAAAACTGCGGAATTAGTTGTAGGATATCGTGGAATATTCTCACTTCAAAAGCCTTCAAAATGGCATCTCTAACAGAAGTGTGTTTCAAGCAGAGAACTGTCACTGCGTTTATTTGACGGACAAGCAGAGCATCGCAGATATTCATAGGCGCGGTGAACAAAAGTACCGTTAGTCGTTAGGCGAGGCGTTTGTCATCATCGCAACAAGGTCGCGAAAACCTGTCCGCTCTCTCTCTCTCTCTCTCTCTCTCTCTCTCTCTCTCTCTCTCTCTCGTTTGCCGACCGGCCGCAAACAGCTGTGACTCCTGCAATGTTGGAACGTGCGGACACTCTCAGTCAAGGTGATTGGCAAACACCCCGCTGCTCAACTGGGCATCTCTGTTGGTAGTGCCGACACAGTCGTCGGCCAGTTGTGGGCACTCAAAGCTGTGTGCCTAGTGGCCGTGCGGTTCTAGGCGCTTCAGGTCGGAACCGCGTGACCGCTACGGTCGCAGGTTCGAATCCTGCCTCGGGCATGGATGTGTGTGATGTCCTTAGGTTAGTTAGGTTTAATTAGTTCTAAGTTCTAGGCGACTGATGACCTCAGAAGTTAAGTCGCATAGTGCTCAGAGCCATTTGAACCATTTTTTTGTGTGTTAGCTGGGTTCCTCGCCGCCTAATAGAAAACCATAAAGAGCAACGAAGGACCATCTATTTGGAGTTGCTCGCGCGATGAGGCTGATCGTGACAACTCTTTGTCTAACGTAGACACAGACAATGAAACATGGAGTCATCACTTCGAACCGAAAACAAAACGGCAGTCCTTGGAGTGGCGTTACACCACCTCTCCTCCGAACAAAAAGTTCAAAGCCACACCTTCAGCTCGTAAAGTCGTGGCGATGATCTTCTGGGACGCTGAAGGGGTTCTTCTGTTTGAGGTCCTCCCTCAAGGTGCGACGATCAACTCTGAAGTGTATTGCGCTACCTTTAAAAAACTGGAAAACTAATTACACTCGACTTAGTCGCCACCAAAATGCAAACAAACTTCTGCTTCTCCATGACAGCGAAAGGCCGCTCATACCTGCGTACCCGAGAGGAGTTAAGAAAATTCCGTTGGACTGTTCTTCCTAATCCATCCTACAGCCCGGGTTAAGCACTTTCCGACTTCCATCTCTTTGGTCCAATGAAGGATGCGCTCCACGAAAGCAGTACACGGATGATGGGGAGGTTATTGATGCTGCGCAATGTTGGTGCCAACGTCGACCAGTAGGGTGATACCATACGGCATACAGGCGCTCCCAGTAAGGTGGCATAAGGCCGTCGCATTGAAGAGAGATTATATTGAAAAATGTGGTAGCCAATAGAGCGAAGAATAATGTGGTCAACTGGAATCCTGAATAAAACCCAAAATGTATTTGAGAAAAAAAGTGTTGCATTACTTATTGGCCGGGCGAAGTGGCCGTGCGGTTAAAGGCGCTGCAGTCTGGAACCGCAAGACCGCTACGGTCGCAGGTTCGAATCCTGCCTCGGGCATGGATGTTTGTGATGTCCTTAGGTTAGTTAGGTTTAACTAGTTCTAAGTTCTAGGGGACTAATGACCTCAGCAGTTGAGTCCCATAGTGCTCAGAGCCATTTGAACCATTACTTATTGAGCGCCCTTCGTATTTGGTTTGTTACCCCAATTACCTTTGTTTCTGTGAAAATACTGTCACATTAGTGAAAAAAACAGTAATATTCTGTCACTGAAACGTAGAACACAAAACAGAGTAATGCGACAACCCTAAAGCCCATTTTACACGAGCAGCTTTCTGACCAAAATCGACTACACGTTGTGGATGCGCTTCACGTGCTTGGTACGTGGCTAGCCGCTCATTTACACACAACCGGATCGATGCCGTCAATGGCCAGTAGACTGTGTCCAATTTGTGGTTCTAAGACCTTGGGCTTACTGCAGACTGCGCATGCGCAGAAACGGGCGAATGTGGCTTCGTCTGCTAACTTAAGGAAGTGAAGCCGAAGTCACACTATCATAGTAATAGACTTCGTATCTACTTGATCTGTATTTGTTGTTTTCTTTATTTTTAAGGCACATTGGGAAGGCTGCTCGTTAGCCTGGTATTTTCACTACTAGTGTTCCTCCACAAGAGACAAAATATTTAAAAACAAGGAGGTATTTGCCGTTTCACAACATTTGGACAAAGGAAATGCCTAAACTGTGCATAAATAATAAAGTAAATGGAATAATATTTTAATGATTGTTTCAATAGTGAAAAATCAGAGCCATTCAACAAGGAAAAT
The DNA here is from genome assembly GCF_023864275.1 of Schistocerca cancellata. Classification (NCBI taxonomy): domain Eukaryota; kingdom Metazoa; phylum Arthropoda; class Insecta; order Orthoptera; family Acrididae; genus Schistocerca; species Schistocerca cancellata. The sequence continues at coordinate 610,875,693 of NC_064630.1, read as the reverse complement.
AATTTTCGACGTTTTCCATTTCCACGATCGATTTCCGCTACCATGTAAACGCGCAACCGTTTTCGAAACGCGCTTGTACTGTCTAGTTACGCAGATAGTGACTTTTTACACTGTGATGGAGAAGTAGAAATATTGTACTGAGCATGAAGGTATCTACTTACAATATTTAACTGAAGAGAAATAGCGATTGTGCCGACTCTATCAGAAACTGGAACATTCGATTTCCAGACACCATACTTGACTGGTCTAGCAAATCCTCTTCGGTCTCGTGTTTACACGACAGCGAAAAACTTGACGAAAAATAAACTGGGCAGTTATTGTTGTCAATAGTAAAGATCGTGAATGAAAGCAACATGTTTGTTTCGAAATAAGGGAGACAGCTCATACAGCCAGTGTTTCCACTGTTACGCAGATATTTTCAGTGCAATGCGAATCAGAGGTAAATATGGATAATAAATAAAACAAAATGCAATTACCCCGACGAGGCACCAGAAACCCCGGGTCGCTTATGCTAGGTTACTCATAAAATATCCGTGAAGAACCTCCGAAATTCAGTCGGCAGAGTTCGCATTCACTCTGCACTCAAAACACCACTGGTTTAGAGTTCTTTGACTTATTTGTGGATAGGTTCCGCCTTGAGCAAACAGATTTTATTCTTCTTTACCCACACGTTTCGCACGAACTTCGGTGGGAATGCGTACTTGTTTTCTTAGTAATACATGCGGCTTTCCATATTATGCGTTATTGGTATTTTAGTTTCTTTTTTACAGGTTTTCCCGTAGTCTTCATTGTGAAAATGGCTTTTAAACTTGCACTGCCTCACTGTTTTACAAGATATATATTGTGTAAGTTCCAAGTGCGTATACCTCTCTGCCATCTGCAGAGCGAATCGACGACAGTGGGTGGCGAGTGAAACTCAAAACAGAGACTTCGGGTAACACGACTTTGTTTCAGTGCCGGGCCACGTGGCACGTTGTACAGTGATCGGTCCATCACCTCGGTATGTACTTGGGCTGTTTAAATTCTTCCATATTTGTTTTAGTTTCGTAGTAAAGAGCACAGAACACCGAAATGTCAGAACTGCAAGGTCCTTGTTATACGGGAACAAACAATAGCTTTCATAGTGATAAGACAGGAACTTCAAATACGAGAAAAATATGGCACCGGAATCCGTATTCTTGCTTTGCGAAATGAGAATCTAGATGACCTTTTTCATTTATGCCTTATGAGTGAACCTGGTAGTCTGATAAAGTGTGTCCTGGAAACGTTTTTGTTACCTTCCAGAGTAAGACAAACTTCTCGTAGCTGGAGTCCACAGTAATTTAGAATTTTGCAAGTGATATCGTGGTCGCCTTTTGACTGTAAAATTATTCATTTATAAAACCACCCGGGTGGTGAAGTACACACTTCAAAATCGATTCTGTAAATAGGCTTCTGGTTGCTGGTTTTCCAATTCCACAATCGATATTCATTTATAAAACCACCCGGGTGGTGAAGTACACACTTCAAAATCGATTCTGTAAATAGGCTTCTGGTTGCTGGTTTTCCAGTTCCACAATCGATTTTGGCCCCCTTGTAAACGCAACCGGTTTTGAAGCGTGCTTGGGCTACCAGGTTTCATCTAGTTAAAAAAAGGCTAATATTTACGGAGTGGCCATTTGTACAGTGATGGTTAAGTAGAAATATTGGACTGAAGCTGTTTACACCTGCGAGTGTGGTGACTAAATCAGAAACCGTATTTAACTGGGCTAGCAAATCCGCTTCAGACCTTAACATCTTAAACACAAGAGCGAAAAACGATCTCCCAAATTTGGTTTTTGTCTTTCGGAAGACGTGTCTCGTGTAAACGTAGTGATTCTGTGGACTCCTGTCTTTTTTTGTTACTGCTCACGAATCCGCGTGTGAACTTCTCGATTTAAATGTATTGTAAGTATATTGCTTGTATTCTACGTTATTTTAGTTCGCATCCGGTTTTCACACTTTTCTGAAATTTAAGAGAAAACTATCGACACGAAAAGAAAACACGCAAAAACACACGTTCTCACTCTACAGTATCACTCCGTCCCCAATGTCGACCGTTCCCGCCCCAATGTCGACCGTTCCAACTGAAATATAGCCGTTTTTGTGTGTGATACTTGCTTCTTGAGGTAGGTTAACGTTTCTCATCGTAGTAAAATCAGTAACGGGGTTAAAATATTTCTAAAACGGTCCTCGCAACATTAAAGATTTTCATTTTGTTTAAAGCCTTCTATTTCCTTCCTCTTCCTCCTCCTCCTCCTCCCCCTGGCGCCGCTACATTTATTACCGTTCTGCTAGACTAGTAAAATAGTTGCATATTCTAAAACATTTAATGATTTTCGAAACGACGAGGTCATTCGTATAGCAATTAAACATATGTAGGTAAAAGGTTGTCAGTTACATTACATGTTGTTTGGTTTATGTAATTGCTCTGGGTGCCAATATATGGACAAGCAAGTATTTGCATCATAAAATATATGCAGTGAAAAAATAAAAACATATGCTAGTAAGAAGTTTGTGTGGTAATAAAATATTGTCAGACCAATATGACGGTCCTTCTTCGATGTTTTGAGTGTTAGTGAAGTATCAAATTCCTACGTAAGGCTCCCTCCTCGCGAGATTTGCAGACAAGTTACTAAAGGAAACTCTTAAGTTTTGCTGGATACCGAAAGCGTACACCAGGTCTTAACTGGTGCAAGTTGATCGTTCACGGCATATTCAGAATCTGCACATTACCTTGACATTTCGCACTTCTACCAATCAAAATTAGTGACGCTATTTCGAGAAAGAAAAATGCTACATGCTTTTCAGGACAGATGGTTTCGAAAAACGTGACCGATTCGACGCAGGCAATGTACAATTGCATGTGCTATCTGTGTTATGTTAACAGCCTAAGTATTTTTAATATTTCGCTTTCAGATGGTGGGGAGTCGATCATGCCGCCATCCAGTTGCCTTCTACCGCGCAAATGTGAGCTCAGTATCTTTTTCTTTACGCTTGCAGTGCCCGCATTTTTGTCTTGCAGACCCTCACCTTCTTAGCTAGTTATCACTGTTCGATCATTTCTTCAGATCGCTGTCTTGTTTCATCAAGATTGTCTCATCAAATGCATTGGAAAATAGGAGCCACTCTAAGAACTCAATTCGTAGAATGTGTACGAAAATACTTCATGATGTGAAGAAGAGTACCACTATTACGTGTGCTACAAATTGAGACGATAACACTCATTACTGTATTCCGATGCAGGGCATTTGAGTAGTTTGAGTGGTAATCTTTCACTACCATAGTTGCTTGTGCAATGTTGGTGTCTTCGTAGCTGATACAAAGGCAGTAAACTGGAAATCGTCGAATCTTGGCAGCTGTCTGCTCGCCATTGCCTCTGTGGTTTTTTAACCATTAGGGATTGAATGAAAGAAAAAAATTAAAATTCGGTTTAGTGTTAGGGTCTAGGTTCTCTTACTTTCTACAATATGCTCCACAAAAAGTTGAATTGGTTTCGTACCAATGAAATGTTTCATCGATGTTTGAGTTTCAAAGAAATTTACAGTCTTGAATCACACCGTTGTTGGCACAATAAGAAGTGTTGCGACATCATCTGGCAGAATGTCAGAAATTTATTTCTGCTCCCCATTGATACGTTGATTGGCTATGAGGTAGTAAATGATTCATAGAGGACTTCTACAGATACTATGTATGACATGAGCAGAGTGGAAATAATTTCACCTAATGTCTGAGGGACAAGTTCTGTGCAATGATATGCAAGTTTGCATGCTCACTTACTTAGGAAGCCTTCCTCAGAGAAGCAGTATGACAGCACGTTTGTCTTAATGCACACAACACCTAGATGGTGTACATAAATATTTGGCACTGGGTGCCCCGTAAATCTAACCTTCCACAAAACCTTTTGACCTGAGCTTGAGAAATTTTATGGTTTCCCTTACAATTTTTTTCCTTTATCTTAATTGTATTATGAATATGGATAGTAATGAACTCAAACTAAAATTTTGTGTGTGTTACAGGCTATACTCGATACGAAGCAGCATTCAATCTCATACACCTTGTCGAGAAACCAAGCAGTCATAGTAGAATACATGCCTGATGAAGAAACAGACATGTTCCAGGTGAGTTTTCATCACAATAAGTAAATCTGTGGTAGTTGAGCTCTGCCTTGTAAGTAAGAGGGGTAAGTGGTGGGTTGCAACAGTGAGACCATATGAGTTATAACAGAAGTTCTTAGAGGATGGGGGGGGGGGGGGAGGAGGAGAACAGTTGATGCTTGCAAGGAAATAATACCCACCATTTGTACCAAGAAGTTTTTGTATTGTGAAACATGATTTTGAAATATGCTGCATGAAATTCTGCTGCTTAGTAATTATGCTAAAGTCGTACTCTTCCTTCCCATTTTCTTTTGTTAATTATATGGTTTTTAAGTAGGCATGCTCAAAAATCTGAATTTGTAAAAGCAAGCTCTGTGATGTGTGCTTAAAATATTATGAATGTTATTTACATGTGTTAAGTAACTGCTGGATGCTGTCTTTAGTGAATAATGTAGCTGAAGACAGTTGTTGTTGTTGTGGTCTTCAGTCCTGAGACTGGTTTGATGCAGCTCTCCATGCTACTCTATCCTGTGCCAGCTTCATCATCTCCCAGTATCTACTGCAACCTACATCCTTCTGAATCTGCTTAGTGTATTCATCTCTTGGTCTCCCCCTACGATTTTTACCCTCCACACTGCCCTCCAATGCTAAATTTGTGATCCCTTGATGCCTCAAAACATGTCCTACCAACCGATCCCTTCTTCTAGTCAAGTTGTGCCACAAACTTCTCTTCTCCCCAATCCTACTCAATACCTCCTCATTAGTTACGTGATCTACCCACCTTATCTTCAGCAATCTTCTGTAGCACCACAATTCGAAAGCTTCTTCTGAAGACAGTACAAATGAAATATTCTTTTTGTGGAGAGTTTTCCCATCCAGAAAACTGCCAAATAATCCATAAGCAGATGAAAGTGTTAGTACAAATGAACTGTATTCCCTCCTCCCTCCCCCTTCCCTCCCCTGCCTGCCCCATTCTGCCCCCCTCCCCCCTGTACCTGTCCATCCCTAGTTAGTTTGGATGAATAGCCCAAAGAAAATCTGCAGAATTTGTTAGCTCATTGAGAATGTATTGTGGTGTGTGCCACAGATTTATATATATATATATATATATATATATATATATATATATATATATATATATATATATATATATATATATATATATATATATATATATATATATATATATATATATATATATATATATAGAGAGAGAGAGAGAGAGAGAGAGAGAGAGAGAGAGAGAGAGAGAGAGCTATTTACCCTAGACTGCTTTGGACCTCCTCCAAGAAGTGCGCAAAGACCAAACAAGACAAAATGCCATTCACTAGAGTGAGTGTAAAAGCATATTACTCACTCACTTTGTGCCATCAGTTGCATACCTTAGCCTTTTTTTAAATTATTATTCGAGCTATCTACACATCTTATAAAGTGAATCAGCTACTCGTATTCTTATGCACTAGAGGAGTGAGGGATGATCTGTTGGCAGATATAATACTGTATTGAAACCAATGTAGCCATTTGAAGATGATCATGATAGTTTGAAACAAATGAGGGTATAATTTTAATACTTAAAAAATATTTGTAACTGGTTACTTTCTCCAACAGTGATCATGAACATCTAGCATGGATAAAATAACATTTTTGCCTTGTCATGTACTTTGGGGATTATCTTAGGTTTCCAGCACGTCTGTGAAATGAAAGTGTCTCATTTATGCTAGTATTACTCCTGTTACCATTTACTGCAGATAAGTGATACCTCATCACTAAAATTGAATACTAACAGAACAGAGAAAACATTTTCCACAGGCAGAGGCTCCATTTCTATTCCCAGTGCGGTATAATGTGTAAACAAGAACAGTGTGCGTAAATAATTGTTAAATATAGGATATGTGAATAATAGAGTACATTTGCAGCCTGTGAAACTTGTGGTAATATTATGAAAATGTGTTGGGGAATCTTAATGATTTGTTCCATCTTAAGATAATAGAAACCTCATTTGTTATAAATTACTTACCCACAACAGAAGTATGGTTCTGGATATGAATATAACTGAAACAATTCACTGAATAGTTCCTTTGTCAGTACTGTTTTAGCAGTGTGTACTTAAGCAGCATACAAATCTTGAGTGAAACATTTAGCACCACAACACTGTACGTTCGGTTAAACTTAATGGTGAAATTTTGTATTGATTGCAGACTGAATGTGTGAAACGTCGTAATAACATTTTCCTTCACAAAATTATTGCATTTGCCCATTAAATTCTGACAGACTGTATTATGCCTTGCAGATTGGGCGATCATCCGAGTCACCAATCGACTTTGTTGTAATGGATACTGTGGCAGGTGAGAAGACACGTGACAGCAAGATGGAGCAGAGCACCATCTCGCGGTTTGCTTGTCGCATACTTGCCGACCGAGCAAACCCACGCATTGCACGTATTTATGCTGCTGGCTTTGATGGTTCCTGTAACATCTTCCTTGGTGTGAGTATAGCTGCTTGCAGACAATGTGCAGAAGCAGTCTCTCCACAAACCCTAATGTATATCAACAGTTTATGTAGCCAGTTGCATGTGAGCAGTGGTTGCAGAATTTTACAATGTAGTCGGCATACATTTCACACCTTTGTCAGTGTAAATAAGTACTAGTTTCTGTAGTTGCAGCAGTTGCTTATGCATGTTTTCAACTATGAGAGCATTATATTTTGGAATCAGGAGTTACACCTACATTCTTATTTGATAAGAGCGTTATCTGTGAAATGCAAGGATTCAGGCCCCACCCTAGCTCATAGTTTTAATGAGTTCTTAGCTGGGATAATAGCACAAATGAAGTACAAGGCATGCAGCTAACTTCATTAAATTTGCATCTACAGCTAAAAGATTTTGTTAGAATAGACTTTGCGAATCGTGAGATACCATTGTGTAAGACCACGTCAAAGTGACATATCTCAATGGAATGCAGATGACACATGTTGTTTCACAGCAGAAAGAAAATTATTTAAAAAACTGAGTGTAATGTGCTTACCATGTGTGTTTCACATTATTACTGATCAAGGATCTGGCTTCATTACTGTTACGAATCAGTCAAATTAAGAGTTGAGTTTTAAAGATGACAGTCCGCCATAGCTGTAAGATATTCTGTGCAGAGATGCATAGTCGGTTTTACCTCCACTGTAAAGTGGTGTGATAACACATTGTGCTTGACTGGCGAGAAGTGGTCACCGTTGGGTTGTACAAAACCTTAAAATTATGCATTCAGGATGCAGATTTTTCTACAGAGATGTTTCAGAAACATATATCCTGAAAACCCTCGGCATTTTATGTTATGGGGACATGTCTTTGCAATGCAATTCAGGGAATTTGTGGGTATTCACATTGTCATCATTATTGTTGTTTAGACTTTGATAAGTGATGGCAATACTGCATGCATCATGTGCATGATAGTCACTTTGATGTGGAAAACTTAACTGAGATGGAACAAATGTTGCTTTGTCTCTGTATGAAGCTATATGGTGCCCTTGGACACTGGTCACCTGTGTTTGTATGACCTTTACTGTCATCGTAATGTGCAATTCATTGAAGGAGTAGAGGAAGCGATGAAATTTTTCTGTGCCTTTTGTAATATACTCATCTATGTGACAGAGTAAGATAAGTAATGAATAGTGAAAGTCTCAACCACTATGTTATTTATTTATTTTTGATGTATGTACCTAACAGACAGCACAGTATTGCTTAACTGGTACAGCTGACGACTAAAACAAGTTTCTGTAAATAGTTAAAAAACAAGTCATAACACATCATTGTAACAGGCAGTAATCTGCTCTGGTGAGATACTGTAACATTATCTCGAGGTTTCGCAATGGCTTCCATAAGGTAAAGCTAAGAAATGCGTAGAAATGGCACTACGATTGCACATAGTCTGTGTGATGGTACAGAAGCCTCCATGTGAATGTACACACATTTTTCTGATACAGTGATTACAATGGCGTTCTAATGATTTCAGTGTACTTAGTCTTGCTTGCTGATCACTACACTATACAAAGAGAATATATTATTTAAATTACCACCTGATGTTGCACAAACAAATGAAAGAATCTCCAATGCCTATCTTGTATAGGTGACTGGGGAAGCTTGTGAAGAGACATCCTTATATAGTGATGAATGATTGGCATTATCTAACACATGACGAGTGTGTAAACCATGATCTTCTCATGGGAGCAGGTCGCAGATTGCAGGTTATTCTACTGGTAGCCTCTCTGCTGTCTTCTTTCTTTCCACTTATTATCTTTCCTCTTGTTGTAATATGAGTTTTTATGAGATTAAGGCTTAAGCTGTTGGCTGTCAATCAGTTGTTAGCCTGTTCCATTATTCTCCTGTCCGTGTGTGGTACAGTTGTGTTTTGTCTGTTTATCAATAAGTATGCCATCAACAAAAATTACAGTTACTGAAGAGTTAACCAGTGACTCAAGTTAGTAGTTCATGTAGACAAAGAGCCAAATGCTCTGCTCACTAAGCCATAGTGGTCATCACAAGTGCATAGACTGTCATAGCACACACCTCCTGTCAGGTGCGAATTCTCAACTTATTCACACACTACTAATGTTGTGCCCCTTCCCCATTATCCTCATTACTTGCGGAATTTTGCAGATTCCCATTAGGATTCAAGTCTGGTATGCATCCAAACTGAAGAGATCATTGGATATCATCTTAATTATATATACATGTGATGTGCTGTTGCAGTGACCACTATGTCCTAGGAAGTGGGAGACAGAGAATTCAAATCCCAGTCTGGCATGAATTTTCAACTTTTTGGAGTGTGGGGAAAGATGCCTATTTACATGCCTCAGTCAAGACACTAACTTCTATTAACACTCAGTAAACTGTTCATATGTTTCTGTGTTTTCCTCGTATTATATTAAATTTTATGCAGCTTTTTCTGTGTAAAAGGGTTAGTCTCTTGTTTTTGGAAGTGTAAATTCATTCAGTCTGCAGTGCAGTAGTTGCTCAGAGAACATTACATAGCTCATTAATGCATCAGCGTCCATTGGTGACTCATCAGGAGGGTAGCAAGTTGTATATCTAGAATTCTGTTTGCTTTTATAATTTACTTCAGTCTTGCGATGATGATGATTATTATTATTATTATTATTATTATTATTATTATTGTTATTATTTGGTTTGTAGGGTGCTCAACTGCGTGGTTATCAGTTCCCGTACAAATTCCCAATTTTTACACCGTCCAGTCCCCCCACTTTCACGAATGATAATGAAATGATGAGGTCAACACAAACACCCATTCCTCGGGCAGAGAAATTCCCCAACCTTGCCGGGAATCGAACCCGGTACTCCTTGATTCAGAGGCAGCAACACTAGCCATTAGACCACAAGCTGCGAATGATGCAGGAGGAGTTGGCTTCAGTTAGCAAACAGCTGAATGTGCTTTTGGCTATGCTGCCTCGCGGTGTAGCGGTGGCGGAGAATCTGGCACGTTTGTTTTGCCCATGGGCTCTTCCTTCCGAGGCACCTCCAAGTGCACCTGACACGGTGAATCTGCCCTCACAGCAGGGCAAGTGGTGGGTGGTAAAGCACTTGCATGGCTCGAGGTGCAGGGCCCATGTGGAGACTTGTCACCTGGCCTTGATCATTCACCTGTGAGTGGACAGGTGGCTCCTTCAGCAGGGTTTGAGCAAGCACGTAGGGGAGGGGTTCGCTAGTTACCAGGAGCTTCAGTGTTAGATGTGTTACAGAGCCACGTAGGCAGATAGCGTTCAGGGCTGTAAAGAAAGCCAATATGCAGTCAGTATGTTTGCCAGGGGACCTCATCTGAGATGTGGAGACGGCCTTGCTGGCAGCTATCAAGTGTGCAGAGTGGAGTCGTCTGCAAGTTGTGGCTCAAGTCAGCACCAACGATACCTGTCACATTGGTTCTGAGGTGATCCTCAGTTTGTAAAGGTGGCTGGTGGAGGTTGTTAAGACTGCTGGCCTTGTGCGCAGTATGCAAGCAGAGCTCCCAATCTGCAGCATTTTTCCCAGAGTTGCTCAGAGTCCTTTAGTTTGGAGTTGAATGGAGGGTCTCAACCAAAGGCTTCATTGACTCTGCGATGGTCTTGGCTGCAGATTGCTAGACCTGCATTATCGTGTGAAGATTTGTAGGACTCCCCATGATAGATCAGGGATGCACTACACAAAGGAAGCAGCCACTTGGGTAGCAGAGTACTTGCGGAGTGCACATGAGGGCTTTTTAGGCTAGGCAGTAATTAGACATACTCTGATTAACACTCATCAGTTGATATGCAGCAAGGGAAGTCGAATGGCATTCAGTATAAAGACACTTTGACTTTCATAATATTATCAGTAAATTGTCAAAGTACTCATAATAAAGTTCCCGAATTCACTGCCCTCCAGGGAAGTTCTCATGCTCAAATTATTCTTGGGACTGAGAGCTGGCTGAAACCTGAAGTGGAAAGCTCTGAGATATTTAGTGATTTGTGGACTGTATTTCGGAAAACAGATTAGATGCCATAAGGGGGAGGGGGTTAGGGAGTGTTCCTTGCAGTTGATTAAAATATTCTCTCTGTTGAGGTCGAAGTTGAAGATGACAATGAAGTGATCTGATCACATATAAGAGCTATAGGTGAAACCAGGTTAATTGTTAGATGTTTTTACTGACCACTCGATTCTGCTGTCACAGTTTCAGAGTCATTCAAAGAACATCTACAGTCAACAGTGCGTAAACACCCACATGATGCAATACTAGCTGGTGTCTTTAACCTACCGATTATGGTCTGGGATGTCTATGGATTCATTGTAGGAGGTACAGACAGACAATACTTTTGAATACAGTTTTCTGGAAACTGTCCTGAGCAACTAGTTCATCAGACCACACACAGTGGAAATATCTTAGACGTTGTAGCTACAAATAGGCCAGATGTTATCGACAATGTCAGAATAGAAATGGGGATTAGTGATTATGATGTCATTATAGCAACTGTAATAAAAAAAGTTAATAAATCGGTCAAGAATGCTAGGAGAGTTTTTCTGCGAGGTAGATCAGATAATCAATTATTAACATCTCACTTCAACAGTGAAGTGACATCACATAGTTCTAGTAAGATGGATGTTGAGGAATTCGTGGGCAAAGTTTAAGCAGATTGTAACTTGTGGTCTGGAAAATTGTATTTGGTAAGTAGATAAAGGATGGAAAAGACCCACATTGGTTTAATAATGAAATAGGAGGATACTGAGGAAGCACTGGTTCGAAAGGGAAATGCACAAGTGATGACAAGCGGAGGTTAGTAGAGATTCGTACATCTGTGAAAAGATCTATGCACAAAGCTTAAGACTACCACCATTGTCACACACCTTAGCAAAAGATGTGGCAGAGAACCTGAGAAAATTTTGGTCTTAATGAAATCGCTAAGGAGCTCTAAGGCTTTCATTCAGTCCCTCGTTAACCAGTCTGGTGTGGCAGTTGAAAGTAGCAAAACGAAAGCTGAAGTTCTACATTTCCCATTCAAGAAATCGTTCACACAGGGGAAAGTACAAACATACCATCATTTAAAATATGGAGTTTCAGTCTTCGATCGCTATTCTTTATTTCCAATTACCGGTTTCGGGCTAGCTGCCCATCTTCAGATCATATGTTGTAGTTACAGAGTAACTTGTCCGTACAGAACACACTGTTCACTGTCATAAGTGTGTTCTGTACGGACAAGTTACTCTGTAACTACAACATATGATCTGAAGATGGGCAGCTAGCCCGAAACCGGTAATTGGAAATAAAGAATAGCGATCGAAGACTGAAACTCCATATTTTACTTATTGAACGATCGCGGAATTCCCAGTGAGACAACTATGTCTAGTTTTGATACCATCATTTGACCATCGGACATACTCCTGTATGGACGACCTTGTAATAAGTATCCCTGGTGTAGAGAAAGAACTGAAAGATTTGAAAGCAAATAAATCATCAGGTCCAGATGAAATCCCAGTTCGATTTTATAAAGAGTACTCTGTGGCATTGGCCCCTTACCTAGCTTGCATTTATCATGAATCTCTCACCCAGTACAAAGTCCCAAGTGACTGGAAAAAAGCGTAGGTGACTCCAGTATATAAGAAAGGTAAAAGAACAGACCCGCAAAATTACACACCAGTACCCTTATATTCTGTTTGCTGCAGAATCCTTGAACATATTCTTAATTCATATGTAATGAACTTTCTTGAGACCGAGATGCTCAAGTCCACGAATCAGCATGGTTTTAGAAAGCATCCCTCATGTGAAACTTGGCTTGCCCTTTGCTCACTTGATATGCTGAGAACCATGGATGAAGGGCAACAGGCAGTTTCCATATTTCTAGATTTCCAGAAAACATTTGACACAGTGCCCCGTTGTAGGCTGCTAATGAAGGTACGAGCATATGGAATAGATTCAGACACGTGAGTGGCTTGAAATCTCCTCAAATAATAGAACCCAGACTGTTCATTAGAGACAAGGGTAACATCAGGGACACCCTAGGGAAGTGTGATACGATCGCTGTTGTTCTCTGTATGCACAAATGATTTGGCGGAGAGGGTGGGCAGCAATCTCAGATTGTTTGCTGATGATGCCGTGGTGTATGGTAGGGTGTCGAAGTTGATTGACTGTAGGAAGATACAAGACAACTTAGACAAAATTTCCAGTTGGTGTAATGAATGGCAGCTAGCCCTAAATGTGGAAAAATGCGAGTTAATGCAGGTGAATAGGAAGGTCAAACTCGTAATGTTAGGATACAGCATTACCAGTGTCCTGCTTGACACAGTCAAGTTGTTTAAATATGTGCGTATAACCTTGCAAAGTGAGATGGAATGAGAATTTGAGGACTTTGGCAGGGAGGGTAAATGGTAGACTCTGGTTTATTGGAAGAATTTTTGGGAAAGAAGTGATTGACCTTTAAAGGAGACTGCATATAGGATACTGATGTGATCTATTCTTGAGTATTGCTAGTGTCTTTGAGAGCCATACCAGCTCAGATTGAAGGAAGACATCAAAGCAATTCAGAGGCGGGATGCTAGGTTTGTTACTGGTAGATTCCATCAACACACAAGTGTTTGGAGATGCTTCGGGAACTCACATGGGAATCACTGGAGGGAAGGCGGCTTTCCTTTCAAGAAATACTATTGAGAAAATTTAGGTAACCAGCATTTGAAGCTGACTGCCAAACGATTCTACTCTCCCAACATACATTGTGCGTCAGGGCCACGTAGGTAAGATACGAGAAATTAGGGCTCATATGGAGGCATATAGAGCGTTGTTTTTCCCTTGCTCTATCTGCGAGTAGAACAGGAAAGGAAATGATTAGTAGTGGTACAGGGTACCCTCTGCCACACACCTTAGGGTGGCTTGCGGAGTATCTATGTAGGTGTAGATGAGCTTTGGATGATGGTAGCAACAGAATTTTCACACAGTTTGCCTCGAATACTTGTTTTCTAAATTGAACCAACAAGTTTATGTGAGAAGAATGACATATTCCTTGCAAAAGTTCAGATTTACCTTTCCTTGCCATATTTGGTACACCTTCTGATGGACCATACTGAGGTTTGCAAACCTGTCCATTTGTCTTTGAAAGTAATGAGTACATTGTTGTTGTTGTCTTCAGTCCAGAGACTACTTTGATCCATCTGTCCAAGGTTGTCTATCCCATGCAAGTCTCTTTACCCCTACATAACATCAACAACTTGCATCCATTTGAACCTGCTTACTGTATTCAGGCCATCATCTCCTCAACATGATGATTACTTGGTATCTAAGGTTATTTCCAAATGACTGAATTCTTCCTTTCAGCAAGTTGTGCCATAAATTTCTTTTTTTATCCTTGTTGATTAGTATGACCTCATTAGTTATTCAATTTATCCTTCTAATCTTCACCATTATTGTGTTGTACCACATTTCAGAAGCTTTTATATTCTCTTGTCTAAGCTGTTCATCATTCACATATCATGTCCACACAAGGCTGCACATAAATAAAAATCACCTCTAAAAAAAAACTTCATAACTTCTAAAATATATGTTGGATGTTAGCAAACTTCTCTTCCAGAAATAATATTCTTGCCATTGCCAGTCTGCATTTTATGTAATCTCTACTCGGCCCTCTCCTCAGTTCATTTGCTGCCAAAATAACAAAACTCATCTACTTCTTTTAGGATCTCATTTCATAGACTAATTACTGTATTAATATAATTTTACTTTTGTTGATGATGATCATCTTGTACCTCTTTTCAACACACTATCCCTTGCATTCAACTTCTGTGGCTGGCAGAACTGTTTCATCAGCAACCTATAAAATTTTTGTTTTATTTCTGATTTTTATTACCTTTCCAAAGCCCTCTTTGGTTTCCATTATTGCTTACTTAGTCAACATATTAAATAACAATGATGACAAGTTGTAACCCTGTCCCCCTCTCCTTATATACTATTTTCCATTCGTGTCCTTTGGTCTTGTAATTTTCTGTTTCCCAGTCAACATTGTCAAAAGCTCCCACTAAATCCACAAATTTTGCAAATATACATTTGCCTTAAAACTTTCTGGCAGATTAAAACTGTGTGCGGACTGAGACTCGAACTCGGGACCTTTGCATTTCTCGGGCAAGTGCTCCACCAACTTAGCTACCCAAGCACGACTCGCGACCCATTTTCACTGCTTCAGTTTTGCCAGTACCTCATCTCCTACCTTCCAAACTTCACAGAAGCTCTTCTGCAAAACTTACAGAACTAGCACTCATGGAAGAAAGGATATTGTGGAGGCATGGCTTAGCCACAGCCTGGGGTTGTTTCCAGAATGAGATTTTCACTCTGCAGCAAGTGGGTGCGCTGATACAAAACTTCCTGGCAGATTAAAAGTTTCATATCAGTGCACACTCTGCAAGTAAAACTGTTTTTCAAAACTGTTTTTCCTTACTTAAATATGCTTCACCAAACATAGAAACACGCTTTAACTGTGAAATTCTGTTTTCAGAATCAGTGAAACTGGAGATATCAGTTTTAATAAAAATGATTTCTTGAAAAACAACCAACAATGAACTACTTAAATATCGCTGAAGTACCGTGTTTTCCATTATCTTTCCATCCTTATGCTTTCAACAGAGAAGTTCTATAATGTCCTGTAATTTGATTCTTTGTACAGTTATAAATTCTTGACACACTGGGTTCTGAGTAATAGTTCAAAGCAATTTGATGTCAAACATTTACATATGATTAACAAACGTAATAACAGTAACGGAACAGTCAAGTACAACAGTGAAAAAATTATTGTAAAAATGCAGAGAAACTGAGGAGGACCAAAATTTAACATCAATATACCATTCTAGTGTTGCATTAAAATTGTCAAAATATTACTGGTCACATGGCGGGTATAATTAGGCTTTAAGTGAAGTCATTGTAAAGATCTCTTGAACTGGGTATCCCAGTGTGTGGATAAGTACAAAATCACCGAAATGTGTGGCAGATAGGTAACAAACATGTTTTCCAGCCATTAAAAATTGAGCCACAGAATGAACCAAGTACAATAGGTGCATGTGCAGTGTACACGGACTGAAAATATACTGACTGGTGGTCAGAGATGAACTGTGTAGGTTGTGAGTGTGTGTTGCATAATCCCTGATTACAGAAAGATCATAGGTGCATAAAATCCGAAATCTTTGGGAGAATTCTGTTATCTGTGAATAATCTTCAGAAGAATGGTGTTATCTCTGATACAAGGTGTAAACAATGTGTGTGTAGCACAAAAATATGACAATGTGCCAATAAGAGCACTTTACCTCATGTACTGGTTCACCACTAAATCTGGGGGTGGTGCGATGGGACTTTTCCTTGTCAGTGCATGCAGAATGTTGTTGGACTCGTTCTTTCGCCATTCTTGCAGTAGGACGGTGAAGTGTTGTTCCAACAGCATAATACTTTCCCACACACTGCCCATGAAACTCGGCTTACTCTGCAAGGTGTGCAGCAACTTCCCTGCCCAGCACAATTCAGACTTGTCTCTGATTGAGCATTTGTGAGCTATGATGGGACAAGAAGTGACATGTGTGACTTTTCAACCAAAAACTCATACAGAACTATGTGAACAGGTCTAGCAGATGTGGCAAAATATGGCCTAGGACAGTATTTGCCATCTGTACAATCAACTGGGTGTCAGAGTCAGTGCCTCCATTGCTGACCATGGAGGCCACCCATAGTACTAATATGGGTGTTTCAGCATGGGTCAATACTAGGTACCTCAGAGCCGCATGTGCTATTGATCTGTAAATTCATTAATTTCATGTACGCCATGTGCACTTTTTTTTTCCTGGCAGTGTGACCTGGACAAAAGGAAAGCAGCTGTTCAAGGAATTCAGTATTTCAGGGGACATATCCAAAGACAGTCTGCCTACTGCATTTATCCGATTATAAGATGAGGTTTTTCCCAAATTTGTCATTCAAAAAATGTGGGGTTGTCCTACTTTTGCAGATTAAACTACTGCTGCTGCTGCTGCTGCTGCTGAGGTCAACATTTTTACATTGTTTAATAGAAAAATATGGCAACAGCCTTGTCGCAGTGGTTACACAGGTTCCCGTGAGATCACTGAAGTTAAGCGCTGTCAGTCGTGGTCGGGACTTGGATGAGTGACCATCCAGGCCGCCATGCACTGTTGCCATTTTTCGGGGTGCACTCAGCCTCGTGATTCTTCGGTCAAGAATACCATCATAACGACTGGGAGAGCGGTGTGCTGACCCCACGCCCCTCCTATCCGTATCACAGGATGACACAGTGGTCAGATGGTCCTGGTAGGCCACTCGTGGCCTGAAGACAGAGTGCTTTTTTTTAAATAGATAAATACAGGACCCATCTTACATTTATAGATGAAACTTTGGCTATTGAGGTTTCATAAAAATTTATTTTTAACAATACCAAAGGGTAGGCCATATCAAACAATACTTGTGTTTGAATAGGCTCGACATTTGCCTATACACCGAAGCACTTGAAACAATATTAACCTTGCTTGAACAATCCCATGACATTTGACTTGCTGTGCAAGTTCAAGGGATACACAAAAAACTATGAAGTAACCACTGCAACAGTCTAGTGCTCTGCTTAAAAATTGACAATTTTATGAAATACACAGAGGGAAATAACATTAGATTCTATCAACGTAAAAACTTCAGTTGTATTTGAACAGTTCTGTAACAAAAGTTCTAATAGCTGTATGGATACCGTATACACACATTTGTGCTGCTTTTTAAGTAAAGATAACATTCAAAGGTGAAAATCTTGTTCTTCAAAAACCATTACTTGATTTGAATCAGTCAATATTTTATTTGGTTATGAGAAAGTAATGATTTACCAAAGAGTTGAAAGGAGAGATTCGATCTCTATACACACATTAAAATACCGGAGAAAATCATTGCCAGCTTTTTAATCAGGTTTAGAACAATAGAAGAACAAGAAGAAAAATTAACCCAGAGTAAAATGTTTAACAAATGAAATAAATCGTATTAAACATATTGTAATTATTGTAGTGAGAATAAATTGGAGCATAAAGGCCCCTTGTGAAGATAGTATGAAAAGACGATAAAAGATCGTGGGACGAGCGAAATTTCGACAATTGGACTTAATAGTGAGTGTAATATTTTATTTATGTATTAGCCACTGTTGTTCATATGACCTGCACCTGACATTGCCATCTATGTTCCACTGTTGCTCAAGTACAACTATATGGAAAGTTGGAGGAGGAATGGTACCCAGTGTGGCTGAGAACTGCAATGAGTGTGGGGAGGGGAGTGTTTGGCAGGCAGAAATTTCATTGTGCAGCCAACTATGGGTACATATTCTGTGTACTTTAACATTTCATGAACATCTACCATGTTAAGCTGCAGTCTGCCCGAATAAGTTTTCACTCGGAATCAAATTGACTTCAAAATTGAACAAATACTGGAAAATAACGTGCATTTTTCGAGGAGACTCTAAGAGTCTAAACAGGGACCAGTTTACATGTTTCATGCAGTAATGTTGTTGACGCTTACAGTGATCTATGATGGAAACAATTGGGAGTTTATCAGCTGCTGGTTCTCCTATGCAGCCAATGAGAAAGCAGAAGGCAGATGATATGTTTGGAAGCAAGTATCATTGTAACATTCTCACTTCCGGATAGGAGCAAAATCTGCCTTGTCTTCAGAAAAAAAGCAGCTGTGTTCTTGGATCCCACGGTAACTCAAACCTCAGAAATCACGACATATTTGGAAGAAACAGCCAAATATTTGTGACAATGGAGATAAAAGATACACAGCTGTCTGATGAGGGTGGTGGTGGTGGTGGTGGTGGTGGTGGTGGTGGTGGTGGTGGTGGTGGTGGTGGTGGTGATGGTGGTGGTTGACGATTGAAAATAGTGATACCATAGATAACAGGCTAAGGAAACAGAAAAGCAGCATACATAAAAATTGATGTAAACAATTTATTTTTATTTGTTGTATTTGTCCTTTTATTATAAAAATGTAGACAATAAGTAAATAGCGTCCGCAGCTCGTGGTCATGCGGTAGCGTTCTCACTTCCTGCGCCCCGGTTCCCGGGTTCGATTCCCGGCGGGGTCAGGGATTTTCTCTGCCTCGTGATGACTGGGTGTTGTGTGCTGTCCTTAGGTTAGTTAGATTTAAGTAATTCTAAGTTCTAGGGGACTGATGACCATAGATGTTAAGTTCCATAGTGCTCAGAGACATTTGAACCATTTTTTAAGTAAATAGCATAAATTTAGAATACATGTTATATTAACTTTTAGACAGATCCCTTACATGAATAAAAGTTTGTAATTTTGATCAGTCAAAATTTGTTAAAAATGAATTTTTCTCAAGAAGCCTCCCTTTTCCCTTCCTTTTTTTAGAGGAATGGGGCCATGTCTTATATTCTGGGTCGTCTTGTACTCTGGTAAATACAGTAAGACTGCAAGTGAATCCCTTCTGCCAATAACTGGTGATGACTGGGAAAGTCCAACAACTGGAGCCCCGATGGTGTCATTGAACTGACAAAAGACAAAATCATTGTTAATACTAATGATTTGGACTACAATGACATACACACAGATGAGGAATATAGTGGTCTGATTCAGAGTGATTTGTGTGTACGTAAGTCAGTGACACATATGTGAATAAATGTTCAAAGTTTTACTAATTCTCTTTTTATTGACACAATGTAAGTTTTACTAAAAGTTCTTTTTAATTTTGAATTGTCTATGAGGACTGATACAGAACTAGCAGCATCAAGCACCATCATTCAACATGAAACTACTAGTTTCAGTTTCACAAATTCTGTAAACTTTTATTACATCCCTGTTTCAGTTTCTACTTTCATAGGTGCGTGCAATATATAGCAGTTGACAGCTGTTATGGCAGCACATAATAGATGGCACTGTCAATGCTGCTTGCAGCACAAACTGTATATGCATGCAAGTGTGATAAGTGTGAAGCCAGCACTGCACAACGGTACTGCAGCTTGTTGGCCCCCCCCCCCCCCCCCCGCCCCCCACATTGCCTCCCACCCCTCAACACCGTATGTGGTGGTATTCAGTGGGCTGAGTTTCCTTCCTCCACTTCCATCCCCCCGCCCCCATTTCCCTCAGAATTTTCTTATTCTGGTGAACTGACTGTAGTCATATTTTGTAATGTGATGATATGCTGTAGTTTACTGTAGACCAATAAAATTTCATAAAACATCAATTTGCACTTTACAGGAAAAGGCTACCAAATGGCAGGATGGACGGGAGATTGATGGTCTTACAACAAATGGTATTCTCATCTGGCACCCACGTGGTGCCTTCTGTGGTGGTGAGGCAAAGATGGGAATATGGCGAGAAGTGTCTGTTGGGGGTGGCATCTACTCTCTAAGGCACTCACGGTCTGCACAGCAAAAAGGAGAGCCAGTTAGTAATTCTATGTTTATTTGATGCTGAATATGCTACAAATATGTATATGTCATAAATATGTAAAATAAAAAGGAAAGGCAATCGTTCACCTGTACTGGACTGATGCATGGTTCATGGAAACACATAATGAAACTGTAATCTCATTAGTTTTCAAACTCTTGCTCACTTTCTAATAGAAGTATACACATTCACAAACACAATTGCAGAAACACCCAGATGTACACTCCAACAATCATAGTGAGTCTTACTATTAATTGTTGACTGTTGAGAGCAATTGTCTGGGCAGATGATGGTAGGGTGGGGGAAGGGAAGGTTGCAAGAGACCAGGGGGGAGGGGCACAGCTGCACAAAAAGATAATGAGTTTGGGGGGGGGGGAGGTTGGAAGGGAAGAGGGAGACAGGAGGGGAGATATGTGTGCAGTTTTGAGAAACTTGTACTGAAGGAGTGTATCCAAATGGCTCATTTGGTGAAGCAGCTGTTAGTCATTTGTATTGTGGTGTGCAGCATGTTCAACAACTGGATGGGAGGTTGTATGCCAATAAATACTCTAGTAAGGTTATTGGTACATTGCCATGGCTCAACCACTTCCTTTCCAAAGGCTTTGATTACCTCTCGTCATGCCCTGAGTTGGGGGATTTTACCCGCATCACTAAAGTAGTACTCTGATGCCCTGCCAACCTACAGAATATCCTTGTCCATCACTACTCCAGTCCGGCTCCCAATCGCTGCACGCCGCGGGTCAGTCCCTTGTGGTCGGTCCAGGTGCAAGACGGGTTCCATGCATCCACCACTATCACCTAATGCAGTTCATTTACTAGCATCTTCTACCCTATAAAAGGCAGGGCCATGTGTGAAAGTAAACATGTTATAGATCGGATATGCTGCAGTTACGTACAGGATTCTTTTTGGGCATGACGAGTAACCGACTGACCTCCCTTTGGCAAACTGCAAACTTTACCATCTAGTTGCAATACTCACAACACTCAATGATAACTTGCCTTCTCCCTTCGACTCTTTCTCTTCCCCTGTGTGGGTGCTCTCATCTCTTACATGTGGTCTATCCTCTGAACTTGTTTCATCTTGTTTTACATAGCAGTCATCTGTCAAAAGTCGTGCCTCACACTGTCCACCTACCCCCCCTTGCCTCGTGGATCCTCCCCTACCGCAACCCTTACCTCACTACCATCTGCCCAGGCAACTGCTCTCTGTGATCAACAAGAAACATGAGGTCTCACCGCGAGTGTTCTGCATATTATCTGTACTCACATGGCTGTTAGCAGTGGCTAGAGACCAATGTGTAACTTTGTGTCAGTATCGGAGTTTCTATTTATTTGTATTTTCATTTGTCGATGTACACATGTTGTTCCCTGTGTTTACCTTCACCTGGATACTTAGTGGATTAGACTTGCCAGTTTGCAAAATATTGTGCAAGAATCTGTCAAGCATGACAGAATCCGTTATTGTCTTATGCAATAGATGTAGCAGTTTACATAGAAGTATTGTGCTATGCAATTTAATAGATACCTGAAGCTCATTCATGTTATTTGGAGTGTTTTATGTACAAATACCTCTTAAGAGGGTGTGCTGAAAACTAATGCCTCCAATTTATTTATTCTATTCTCAATATCATTTGAGGTATTTCACATCATGCATATTACTTGGTTGACTTACTTGCTTTGGTAGTGCTAACCTCAACAAGTGCGACAGAGCTCAGAGTGGATGACTGAAGATGGCGACTTGGAATCAGGTTGATGAGCACATGAGAAAAAATCATCAGATGATATAGACATAGTTCTCATACAAGTATGGCATATCATATGATAGGGTGTACAGGCTGTCATTGCAGAACTGTGGTATAGAAAACTGTGTGCACAGTGGGGGCCGCAAATGTTCACTCCTGATGTGAAACGGAGGAGATTGGACATCTGTCAGCACTTATTTTGCATTTTGAGTGCCAGGGTTATTGGTTCCTTAACAACGTTGTAACGGATGATGAAAGCTGGGTTCACCATTTTGACCCTGGAAACAAGAGAGCATTACTAGAGTGTCACCACGGTTGGTCACCATGCTAAAAAAATTCAAGACCGTGCTGCCAGCAGGCAAAGTCATGCTCAGAGTTCTTGGGTGTTCTGGTTGTGATGCACTTTGAATTCATGCCTAAAAGCACCACCATAAACTCTGCAATGTACTGCAAGGCCCCCAGGAAACTGAAAGCAAGAGCTTGAGGAGTCCATTGCCATATATACCGCCCTCTCCTTCAGTACGACAATGCCAGATCTCTCTCACTCACTCACTCACTTACTCACTCACACACACACACACACACACACACACACACACACACACACACACACACACACACACACACAGAGAGAGAGAGAGAGAGAGAGAGAGAGAGAGAGAGAGAGAGAGAGAGCACTGTGACATCTGCAAAAATTGGACACCACAATTCACTGTCATTCATCTTCCTGCTTACAGTTCAGATGTGGCCCAATATGATTCTCATCTTGTTGCAAAACTTCAGAACGCTTTTGATAATAGTGAAGCAGTGTAAGCAGAGGTGAGATTGTGGCTCCATGAACAAAATCAAACTTTCTACAATGACAGTATCAACAAACTGATCTCTTGTTTGGAGAAATTACCAGGGTGACTGTTTCGAAACAAATACGTAGCCGTGAGGTATCAAGATGCAGAATGTTAATAGTTTGTTTTATTTAAAAAGTTTTAAGAGCTTTTGTTTGAATTTGGAGGCATTATTTTTCAACATGCCCTTATGCATTGAAGTTGCATCTTAATTTCATATTGTGTGAACATTTTAATTTCCTGGTTTCTCTAGAATTATTTCTTTAATGCTGATGAGAATACTTCAGTTATTCATTGTGGTATATGCACTTGTATCATGTTTTAGGTTTAAAATGTCCCACAGTTAAGTTACTTGAACTGTAAGAAACCACTTTTGACAAATCATAATGTTAGAATATCATGTAGAAGGAATTAGAGATGTATTATAGAATGAAGCACATTGGTAACCTATTGATTGAATTTCACTTCTGACCATATTACAATGAGCTGAAGAATGCCATCTGGTTGAGTAAAATGAGCATTAAACCAAGAGCAGTAAGTAGCTCTGATGAAAAAATTTGGTTAAAGGAAAAAATTAAAACTATATTGCTGTTAAAAATCAGGACAAAAGATTGGTGCTCAATATATTAAATCTCTTCTTCATGAAAATGGTACTGTTGGTCATCCACCAGAGTTGTGCATTGTGTCAGTCATTGGCAAATTAAATTAAAATTTCAGTGGTAGAGGCAAGTATGCACAGTTGTTAAAAGCTGGCTTTCAATGACAATGATGTGAAAAGAAACTATAGAAAATACAAAAGGAGGAAATTAAATCAGTTATTAAATCACTGAAGAGTAAAAACTCATTTTCAAATAATGAAATATCAAGTAGACTTGTGTAGATTGTTGCACCATTGATTATACTAAGTTTCTTTTGCAATGTCTCCTTTGGGTGTGAGCAGTTGACTCCAATTTCCCACTGCACACCTTGGAACTTAGTAATCAGTGAAACAATGCCACGCCACACATGCCACCCTCCCTCATCCCAATAAATAAAAACAAACCATACACATTTAAAATTTAAATGTAAGTGGGATGTTAAAGTGTGTTTCTTTTTGTATGTAGAATCTTGGCAGTGGTTTTTCATTGAATGTGTACCTTGAGAGATCCTGTTGTTGCTAGTGTCTACTGTGAATCTGCTTCAATAAGTTAAAAAAAAAAAAAAAAAAAAAAAAAACCAAAAAATGCTGTTTTGAAGATATAAAAACCAAGGACACACAGAAATTGTTACAAACCTTTGGGTGGGAAGTTTAGGCAGATTTATCAGTTTTTGTTGTGACTTGAATATTTCTACAATTAAAGTTGTTTTGGAGTAGGAAAACATTCACATAAAGAAAGTGCTAACAAAAAAGGCCATGAGCCATGATAAAATGGCCAGGCAAATGGATGGAACACCTACAGGACACAGAAATAAAACAGCTCACAAAATGTGGTGATTGCGTTAAAAAATTACAATAACTTTAGGCAAAATGTAATTCTTAAAGAATATTTTTGTCTTCCAGTTGAAATTGTATACCATAGTGTGTGTTGCATGCTTTCTGTAGTAAGATTTTGTATTGAATTCCATGGATTGATTGTATGCCAGTTCCACTAAAGGATGTCTCCTGTAATAATAATTTGTTATAAAACAGTGACACTCCTTACACAAGCTGATCCTGCGCTGTTGCAGGTTGAAGATGAAAGTAATGTGCTACAGGATGGTACATTAATTGACCTTTGTGGCGCCACATTGCTGTGGCGTTCAGCAGAAGGTCTTTCTAAATCGCCTGTAAGTATTGTATAACCAGAAACTAATAGTTGTAATATTTCTATTTTTACAAAAATGTTGGCAGCTGTAGCATAATGCAGTCATAACTTAGTGACATTGTTGGCAATGCAATAAGCAACTGCCTGGTGACAAGATTTGTTGTGTATCTAACTTAGTGCAGTCTGTTTTGTGTTACTCTATTAATTCGTTTAATCTGTAGAAATCTCAAAATTA
Source organism: Schistocerca cancellata (assembly GCF_023864275.1). NCBI lineage: Eukaryota > Metazoa > Arthropoda > Insecta > Orthoptera > Acrididae > Schistocerca > Schistocerca cancellata. The sequence goes on along the minus strand of NC_064630.1, from coordinate 610,851,052 downwards.
ATTCAACAAGTGTTCAACAACTGGTGGTGTTAAGATATTTTCAGCTCCCAAAAGAGCACATCATGTGGCTACTTTAACAATTAATATCCTGTCCAGAGGTCTTAAACTTCATTGACTGTTGGCAGTCTGCAGGAATGGAATCAATGATGTGGGTAATAAATCTCTCCATTTTCAGCCCAACCTCTCCTAGACAGACCCAGCAGGTTGATGTGTTCTTGGTGCAGAGCCGTGCCAATTTTCCCCTCATTGTCTACTGTCTCTCTGCCCATACATTTTCCATAGGATTTAGGCCTGATGCAGGAAAAGGCCAATTAAAAAATCTTATTCTGTTCCGCAAACCACTGCTGCACAAACACAGACATGTGTATACGAGACAGGCCTTACTGGAAGCTCAGAATGCAGTTGTCACACTGATGGTACTATAATATTGCTCGTGATGTTGGTGTACTGGGCAGCATCAAATTGACCGTACATCATGTGAAGCAATCAGCCCCAGACTGCCACAGTCACATGGCTACTGGAAGATGACTCAAGGAGATGTTTCGGCTCAAAACTGACGCCTTATGGTCTTGATGCTCTTACTGGTTTTATCCATCATCATGCATTGCACTCAGGATTGTAATAGTGTGCCTGAACCTCACAAGACTTCTAGTTTGTTACCATTTAACTGTGTGGATAATTCTCACATATTATGTCGGACAGAGGTAGTAAATTTAAGTTTTCAACTTTGGGGGTGGGGCAGGGGGGGGGGGGGGGAATTCATATGGATTTGAACATCAGACACTTCACATGATGTCAGTCTGCGTGTTGTTTATTCAACTGCAGTGATTATTTTCAAACTTTTATTTATTTAGTTTAAATGCACTATACGTTTAGATATTACCTGCATATTTTATTTGCAGAAAAGATTTTGTGTCTGTGTTCCAGATCTTTTCCAAGCTCAGTTTCCTGTAATTTTTGAAGTAATATTTCCTTGTCTGCGTATTACCAAAGTAAATATAAAAATGTGGCTTGGTGCATTTCATTCACATCAGTGCTGTACCGAACTTATGAAGTCTGGCCTCAATTTCTGCTGGCCAATTTTTATGCTGTCAAGTGTCGATGGTAGGGACTTTGAAATTGGCCCGAGGGAACCAAGAAGTCGTGCAAACTCTACTCCCCCCCCCCCCCCCCCATCACAGTATCATTACCCCCAATGAAAAAAAGTTTAAAAAAAAAACACAAAACCTCAACAATTAGATGGCTCACATATTAGAGTGGTTTGTAAATTGGTTCAGGACACACGTGGAGGAAGTTGAACTTCTTGTACAGAGTAGACTTTTGTGTATGTGTGTACAAAAAGCACTTCTTAAATTGATTAGGGCACTTCTGTACTAATGAGTTTAGCCTCTTCTGGAAGAACATGAAGTGGATGAGAGCTAAATGAGTACTTGTGCTCTTCATAAAAGAAAGGTCCTCCTCACCTATATCTCTCGACACTACCTTGAAAGTACTTGTTGCAGGGTATGTGTAACATAGTTACTGTGAGTTTCCTCCATTGCACTTTTCACATTCATGGATCAGTTGGCCTTACTAACAACTGTCCCTTTTTTTTCTTTGGTAGGAGGGTGAATTTTAATACAGACTGTGTGCTACCGGGCCCTTCTGGTCACTACTTCTTGATCTGAATTCATCTACTAAGCAGAACAGTTTCCAAAAGACAGCTGCTAAGATGGGTGCTCAGCAAGGAAAAGCGCATGCTGTATAACAAAGTAGTTGGATTGGAATGTATAAACTATGTCCAGGAATGAGCAGATCGTGTTACCAGCATGATCCACCACATTACTGACGCATCTGTGCGGAAGTGTTAAGGAGAAGACAGCTTGTTTCATGGTAGTGCGGGACGTTGCTGTAAAGTGGGGGAGAGCTGTACAGTTCTAATGTGATTTAAGTACCAGGCTTCTCGTGACAGGTTGGGTATGGCAAATAAAACATCATTTAATTAAGAAGAGTGACAGTTCATGAACTCAATTGATCTTTGAAGGTTTCAGGAATTACTGCAAACAGTCACTATTTTTTCTTCAATTTTTATTTATTCATGACCGGTTTCGAATCGCCTGGCGATTCATTATCAGATGGTACAGTTTAACAAGACAGTTGCAGTGTGCCAAATCCAGAATGGATAAAAGTTCAATTGATCTTTTCTCTAAACTCGTATATGGAGACAATTACAAGGTTTTCGCAGAATGGTGACAATTGCTCTGTTGCTGTTGTAATAAGGAATGGGAGCTTCCTGACCAGCAATAGAGACACTGTGCGGATCCTGGGGAGCGCTTTTCTGAAATCACTACTATTGCCATCCGAAATCTGGTTTTCTTTCACTAGCAAGTGGTGAAGTAGTTCATAACTGTCTCCTTCACACAAACAGTGGTAGCAAAAGACAGCAATAAATTTAAAAAAATTCATACGCACATGAACTTGCAAAACAGTATAACATAAACATATTAACTAACTAGTACATGAATTCATAACTACGAGACGTGTTGAAACATCATTCAACATTGAAACTTCCTGGCAGATTAAAACTGTGTGCCTGACCGAGACTCAAACTCGGGACCTTTGCCTTTCGCGGGCAGAAGTAAAGCTGTGAATACCGGGCGTGAGTCGTGCTTCGGTAGCTCAGATGGTAGAGCACTTGCCCGCGAAAGGCAAAGGTCCTGAGTTCGAGTCTTGGTTGGGCACACAGTTTTAATCTGCCAGGAAGTTTCATATCGGCGTACACTCTGCTGCAGAGTGAAAATCTCATTCTGGATCATTCAACATTCTTGTCTGGAACTTATGAGTTAACTTGCAGGTTGTGAGATTTGCAGGACAAACTCCATTTCAGCAAGAACAACCAAATGGTTAAGAACAAATTATTGTACTTATCTTAGTCTCCTCCAAGTTGAAAATGCCTTGTGTGTTTCCCAGGTCCTCTAAAATGTTGTGTAGAGTATGTTTAGTATCCTCAGTTGTCTTTCAAATAAAAATGCTGACTGTAAAATTTATTGTATGTGCACATTTATTCACTGGTAGACTAATTGATACCCAGTGTAATACATTGCACAATACCAAGTAGTGTTGGACAATAATTATAAATACAGAGTCTTTGGCAAATAGGTTCATATAAGATCTCTTTTTTATAAGTCAGTATTGAACTCAACTCTTGATCTAACATACAATCCAAGGCTCAGGTAATCTTGGCTAATGAAACAGGTACCTCAAATGGAACTAACTTTGTATTGGTAATATTTTACACTGTGCAGAAAAGTTGTGTACTTCCTTATCTCAGGAGCTAAAGGCATTTGGTGGAATCCTGCAGTTAAATCCAAACTAATCATAACTTTATCCATTGAAATTTATGTAGTAACCTGTAGATGTTTTTCGGCTGTGAGATACACTAATTAAAATGTGCAGAGTCTAACACCAGCCTGACTCCACCATCACACTTACTAACTACAACTAATAGGTTGTTGAATTCACCGTTACTTCTTTCAGTGATGATGACATAGTTCTCAAGTTTCTGTGATTTTTTTTTCTTTTTTTTTCAGTTGCAGGTATTTTTTTGTGGCCTAAGGTAGAAGGGTTAATGAGGTTTTAATCTCGATGCACACTCAGAATTTTTCACACTACCATGAACATCATTAAACACATTACCTTAATTCTGTAGTAATGACTGTAAAGTTTTTGCTCGTACTATATCTAACCCTTTAGCTAGGGACACCTTTTCCTCAACTAATGTCATAGACTCCTCACCTTCACTTCTTCTCTTGTTACTGTTCTCAATTATGTAAGCTTTTTAATCTCAACAAAACAGGTTATTAATTTTGTTGTCTAAATATACTTTATTGTCTTGCAGGAGTTTCTCTTGTGTTGAACAATCATTTCAGCTTTTAATGTACAGGGATTCCTCTTTCCAATACACTGCTTTACGTGACAAATCAGTTCCTTGAATGACATGTTTGTCGTGTTTACGTATCACAAGAAAACCATGGTTATACACTGCCCTACTGACTTCAGATGTAATTTGTTTTTTGTGCTTATCTGTAGCTCCCCTGACCTTCAAACCAACCACTACTGTGTCATTGTAATTTAGCTCCTTCTTAAGTTATTTACTGAGTACTTTTGATATGCCAAATACTTGACTCTCTGTGTCTATCGTGCACCTCTCTTCCCATACTATAACTTTCACATTGATGAGCGAAAACATTATGACCACCTGCTTATTTATTCATCTCTGGAACAAAATACACCACTAATTCTGCGTATCAACAGTCCGACAGTTTGTTGGTCGGTTTGTGGAGTTATGTGGCAAGAGAAGTCTAGGCACAGGTCATGTAATTCATGTAAATAACGGGCTGCTAATTTGCGTACACAGTGATGGCGCCTGATAGTGCCCCAGATAGGTTACGTAGGATCTAAATCAGGCAAACTTGGTCACCAAAACATCAATGTGAGTTCACTACAATACTCCTAAAACCAGTGTACTACAGTTCTGGTTTCAAGACATGGACAGATATATTGCTGAAAAATGACATCACCATCAGGGATGACATCAGGCATGAAGGGATGCAGCTTGTCTTTGATCGCTAATACAGGTCCCATGAAAGCAGAAGAGAATCTCTCCTGTAGCCTACTACTACTCCCACCAGCCTGCATCCATGGCGCACCCCACATTTTAAGCTGACATTCAACTTGACAATGGCGTTTGTGGAGTCGACCAATAACCTAGCGAAGCAGAAATGTGATTCACCCAAAGAGGCAACACACTTCCATTGATCAGTGGTTGCATTCCGATGGTCATGGTCAACATGTGAGCATATAGGGGCTCCCATGTTCAACAATGTACAACAAACAGTGTGTTCTGAAGCACTTGTGTGTACACGAGCATTGTGCTCTTTTGGAAGAACATGCGACAGTTCATCATCTATCCTACTTTTCAGAAAAGACAAGCCTCCAAACCCCACATCCCTTGAAGAGTCGTGGTTGTCCTACCATTTTGTGCTTAATGGTAGTTTCACTGTCCTCCTACCTCTTTCCATTGATGTTCATCACAGTAGCACATGATAAAAATCTACCCTTTGTCAAAGTTGCTTATCTCAGTGGATTTCCCCATTTGCAGCCCCTATCTTTGCCAGGGTGATCCCCGTCTGTGTCCGCTCCGCTTACATACTTCCGTTACTGCGCCACATGCTTGCAATGCCACCAGGCAGCATCCAACGTTGCGGTGGGCAGTGGTCATAATTTTTTGGCTTATTGGTGTGTATTGACAAAGTCAATACCTTTACTTCTATTGACATCAGTCACACTTTCAATTAGTTTAATGCTCATTTCAGAATTGTGATCCCTTTCCATTTTCAGAATGTCTACATTAACTGAATTTTCGTTAAGATTACTCAGGGTTTCTTTAAAGTATTTATAAAATACACTTTAATATTTCTTCCATCACTCTGGATTCAGTTGTTTACCTATTTTGGCCAGTTTTTCCCAGAAAGAATTGGTACATAATACTTTTTTCAAAAGAAGCCAAATTTTGTAAGGAAAACTCTCATTCCTTCCTGTAGCAATATTTTGTTTCACATATTGTGAATTTTATTCATTATTTAAATGATCTTCAACCTAATTCCTATCTGTCGTGAGCAGAATTAGGTGTTTCTAAAGCAATAGACTTACGATAATCCACATCTTCTGATGACCCCTATAGCATCCAATAGCTTTTCACAGTATCTGGAACTTTTTTCATTCTTCCCTTAAACTACCATGATAACCTCCTACTTCTTCATCTTCAAGTCTCAACATCTCATCTTTATTTAACCTGCTACTCCTCAGAAAAATATCAGTTATGACATTGTGTACTATGACCTAATCCTTCTGCTCAAGTGATTCTAATTCTCGGCTTTCCTCATCTCGTAGTAAACCCCAAATTCTTAACTGAACAGCACGTGTAAATCCCCTTTTTCTAAACAAAACTCAGTACATACTATTTCTTTTCTGCTTTGGTTGTCTAAGTGTTACAAAACCACCCCCAAATCCTTGGTTATTGCGGCCAGATGTATTCCCTCCCAGCCCCCATTTCTATCTATACTACAGCTCTGATTTCCTTACTTTTTGTTCTCTCTGGGATGCGTGAGTTGTTCAGCCGATTGTGCAGTAGTTTTCACGCTTATTTGTCCTTGCTATCTTCAGAATTCAGTGGATTACATTTTTCCCGAAAATCTGATGGTAAGTTGCCAGTCTCGTAGATTCTACATGCCAACTTCAATAGGTGTTTGATTGCTTTTTCACCCAATAATGTTAGAAATTCCAATAGACTCTTGCCTGTTCCTTCTGCCTTATTTGATCATGAGTGTTTTAATTCTGACTCCAGTACTGGATCCTGTCTCTTCCATATTGACTCATTTCTTCTTCTATCAAGTCATCTGACAAGTCTTCCTCATAGAGGCCTTGAATGTATTGTTTCTACCTGTCCATTCTCTCCTCTGCATTTGACTGTTGAAGTCCCTTTGCACTTCCAATGCCACCACCCATATTTTTTTAATTTCACTGAAGATTGTTTTGAATTTTCTGTATGCTGAGTCAGTCCTTCCAGCAACCATTTCTCTCTCAATTTCTTCACATCTTTCCTGCTGCTGCCATTTGAACTCAGCAGCCCTGCACTTAATATTTATTTCAGTCCTAAGTGATTATCTTTCCATATTCCTGTCTTTCCCTGAACATTTTTGCACTTCCTTCTTTTGTCAGTCAGTTAAAGTACTTAAGAGTTAACTTCCTTGGACCTATGTTTGACTGCCCAACATCTGTGATTGCCCTTTTTAGCGATGTCCACTCGTCTTCAACTTATCTTCCTTATCTGGTATCCCATATCACAGTATTCACATTCTTAGCAAACTTCAAACAGGTTTCCTCATTCATCAGTACCTCAGTATCTTACTTCCTTCCACACTGATTTTCTGGATGAACCTCACAATTGTCAGCCTTCTCTTCATCATTACTAAATTATGATCAGAGTTTTTGTATGCTTCCAGGTACACTATGCAGTGCAATATCTTATTTCAGAATCTCTTCCTTATTGTGGTGTAAGCCAGCTGGAACCACCTTGTCTATCCTGTCCTTTCATACACAACATCCTCTTGGATGCTTGAACGTAATATTTGCTGTTATCATCTGAAATTTATTACAGAACTCAAACTGATATTTCTCCTCTCTCGTTCATACTACCAAGCCCATATTCTCTCATAATCTTTCTTCCACGCATTACCCCACAGCTGCATTCCACTTCTCCATGATAGATTTTTGTTTCTGTACTGAATTACCCTTTCAGTATCCTCGTATACTTCGTCTCTCACTTCATCTTCTGCTTGCGATGTTGGCATGTATACCCGAACTATCACAGTTCGCATTAGTTTGCTGGTGAATGTGACGAGAACAATCCTGTCACTGAACTGTTCACTATAATTCACCTTCTACCCTACTTTCCTATAACTCCCATTATACCATTTTCTGCTGCTGTTGATATTACCCTTTATTCATCTGACCATAAATCCTTTTCTTTTCCATTTCACATCACTGACAACCACTGTATCTAGATTGAGCTTTAGTATTTCCCTTTTCAGATTTTCTAGTTTTTCTATAACATTCAAACTTCTGACATTCTATGTTCCAACTAGTGGAATGTTACCGCTTCATTGATTATACTATCTTTCTCTTATGCTCACTTCCCCCTTGGCAGTTTTCTCCCAGAAATTGAATGAGGGACTAATCCTCAGTCTTTTCTAATGGAGAGAACAACATGACTTTTTCTCAGTTATAGGCCACATGGCTTGTGAAGTCACATTGTGTGTCTTTAATGCAGTGGTTTCTGTTGCCTTCTGAATCCTCATGCTGTTGCTCATTTCTAATTCTTCTTCCTTTTAAGGGCAGTTTTCCACCCCTAGGGCAAGAGAATGCCTTGAACCTCTGTCCGATCCTCTGACCTCGTCTTTGATGAGGCTGTTGGCAGGATGGAAGTTTTCAGCCACCATTGCTTATGATTTTTATTCGAAAGTTGAGCAGTGGCTTGGTTTGAACCTGGGACCAAGGACATTTTCATTACTAGTAAGAGACACTACCCTCATATCACTATTGTGCTGTAAATTTCCCCCACCATTTATTCAGTTCATTACATATTTTAAAACACAGCTATAATTTTGGTTTGTAAACAAAAAATGCCAATCGTAAGAAAATAATTTGATTGGTATACTCCTAAGTAAAATAAGTATCCTGGATAGTACAGTAGAAACCCAGTAATCCGGCAACTTTAGGACCTTGACAGTGATAAACTACCGATAATGCCAGATTACTGCATGTCATCTAAAAATAGCAGTGTATAGGGGTAAGCAGAGGGCATCTGGCCTTTGATTGTTTATTGCACAATCTCTGCTTCTGTTAAAGTGATAAAAAGTGTACAATACTGTATAAAACAACATTCTAGAGAACAAATGAAAAAGCTTTATTATATACATCCTGTAATGTAATTTAAAAATTTTGTTATTTTCAGGACAGTGCAGTATTAGATGTAGAAAAGCACTGTGTGTATTTTAGCAAGCTGAGTTTCATATGAGCAATGCTTTCTGAAATTGTGCTGATTTGTGGCCAGAAGCTGTTCTGTCTCAAAAAATGTATTATATTCAAACTGAGAATATGTGCGAGAATTCTGGAGCAAACTAATGTTAAGAATATTGATCTGTAATTTTGCAGGTCCTTTCTTTCACCTTTCTTATATACAAGAGTCACCTGTGCTTCTTTCCATTCACTTTGGACTTCATGCTGGGTGAGAGAGTTGTGAAAAATGCAAACTAAATAAGGGGGCAATAACATAGAATACTCTTTTGTAAAACGTGATTGGGATTGTATTTGGACTTGGTGACGTATTTGTTTTCAACTCTTTCAGTTACTTCTCTGTGCTAGGGATGCCTATTAGTACATTCTCCACACGGGAGGCTGTTCAGTGGTCAAAAGATGGTATGTTTGTACAATTCTTGTGATGAATGATTTCTTAAATGCAAAATTTAAAACTTCTGCTGCTACACCGTATAGGTCAATGAGTGACTGGATATACACCTTAGACCTACTTAGCAATTTTATATAGGATCAGAATTTTCTTGGGCAAGATATTTTGCTAAGGTATGAAGGTGATAGTTGTATGCTTCATGCATTGATCTTTTTTAAGATGTAGGAATCTCTACTAACTTCAGCATGTCATCATTTGCGCATTCTGTGTTGAACCAAGAGCGCAACAGCCTTTCCTTCCATAGCATTTTCTGAATCCTGTTGTTAAATCACGGTGAGTCTTTTCTGTCCTTAATCCACTTACTTGACAGATACTTTTCCAGAGAATGATTTACAGTGTGTTTAAACTTTGCCCACAATTCCTTTATGTCCATCATATTGGAACTAAGTAATGTCCATTCACTGTTTAAAGTGTGATGCTAATGACTACTTGTATGTTCTGTCTAGCAGTAATACTCTACTAGCCTTGTTAATAGTTTTATTAAATTTTGTATACTTAGTCGCTACAATGACATGGTCACTAATCCCTGTCTCTATAATGACAGTCAACAAAGTCAGGCCTGCTTGCAGCTACAAGTTCTAAAATTTTCCCGCTGAGTGTGGACTGTTTAGTTAACTGCTCAAGACGTTTTTTTGGAGTATGTGTTCAAAAGTACTTTGCAAGACTGTCTATATCCTCTGCAATGAATTCATATACGTCCCAGTTTACAAAAGTTGCCTACAACTAATATGGTATGATCTGGTATTTCTGCACTAATTACTACGGACTACTTCTGAATGACTCTAAAACTGTCAGTGGAATTGAGTAGATGGTAAAAAATTATTGCAATTGAGTTGTTTTCACCTAGACCTGTTACGCTTGGCCAGATTACGTCATTGCCACACTCAAATTCGACCCCAATAGAGACAATATTTTTGTCAGCTGCAAAGAACACTCCCCCTCCAATGGCAATTCATCTGGTTTTTTGATACGTTTCATAAATGGCTAATTATCTTAGAGCTTTCTAATGTGCGCTTCATGGTCCCAAGAATAATTGGAGTGTGAGAAATTTTTTGGAGGGCAGTAAATTTAGGAACTTTGTTAGCAATACTTGGATAAATTGCTGTTAAAATTTTGACAGTTGAAGCATCTTTACTCTGAAAGTGGTTTGATTTTGCTATCTGTGAGTTGACTGGCAAGTGTTCGTCAGAGTACCTCAAATTACTGTCTAGCCTAGAAAGCCCCATGTGCATCCCACAAGAACTCTGCTACCTGTGTAGCTTATTTCTTTTTTAGTGCACCCCCTAACACATAAAGGGGCACCCTTCGATTCCCTCTTGATAATGTAGGTCCAAAAATCTGTAGCCAAGACCATCACAGAGCCATTGAAGCCTTTGGTTGAAACCCTCCACTCAGCTTTAAGCCGAAAGACCTTGATGAACTGTGAGAATAATGCTACTGATTGTTAGCTTAGCTTGCACCCTGCGTGCAAGGCTGACAGCTTTCACTGTTTCCGCCAGCTGCCTGTAATGGCCTCAGAACCCAAATGGCAAGGCATCTTTAGTGCCAGTGTAAGCCACAACTTGCAGATGACTGCACCCTTCATGTTAGATAGCTGCAGGCAAGGCTGCCTCCACATCTTGGATGAGGCTTCTCCCTCCTGGCAGACATACTGAGTGGTCGTCGGCTTTCTTTCCAGTCTTAAACTGTACTTCCTGAAGGGGCTCCATAACATGCCTAATGTTGGAGCTGCTGATAGCTAGCAAACACCTGCCCCCATGTCTCTACTCAGACTCTGCTGAAGAAACTGCCACCTCTCCACTTACAGGGCAAATAAGGAAGGCCAGATAACAAGCCTCCCAATTGACCCACCATCTCAAGTGATGCAAACATCACCATTCGCCACTCGCCCTGCGTGAGTGTGTATCCACCACATTGGGTACAGCAGAACCCTTGGGATTAACAAGAGACATCTGAGGTGTCCCATGTGATACATCAGATTCCCCACCCCATGTTACATCCCAAAGCAACAGTATGAAGAGAGCTGACGATAGCCAAAAGCACATTTGGCTGTTGGTGACGTGTGGCCAGCTCCTCCTGCATCCTACCCATCCTATCAGGACTAACTGAGTAAGTGAACTATAAAAGCACCGACACAAAACTAGATGTGCAACTTATTACCCTCCTAGTGATCTAACAGTGACAGAGAAGATTATCTGTCGCAAACAAGGCAGTGGTAAACTAAGTGTTCCAAAGCAATTCCCAAACAACTAGTGAGATCACTCCTATGTGGCTCTTTGGTATACTCTAAATGGATTTAACTTGGAAAAAATTATTTTGCAGTACAAAGGAAAATCCAGTTGAGAAAAGTAATAAATTACGTGACACAACGGCTGATCAGTACTGCTTCAGGAAGCAGGTGCACGCATAAAAAGTGACAAACTATTTAGATTTCAAAACTAATAGTTCCCTCCTATCGTAATTGACCTCACTGGTTGTTTGGGAATGGCATTGGAGCACATAGTTTACCGCTGCCTTGTTTGCCTCATATAATCTCCTTTGTCGCTGTTAATATGGGTTCATTAACTGACAGTGTCGGAGACAGGTGTACTTACTATTCTAGAAAACTGTAAAGTATTCAGTCAGAGCCAACATACTTCTTTGTGTGTGTGTGTGTGTGTGTGTGTGTGTGTGTGTGTGTGTGTGTGTGTGTTTTTTACATGATTTTTTTCTTCTTTATTTCTTCTGCTTCTTTTACACAGCTCTTCCTGTTTCTGTAAGAATGCCATCACTGCTCTCCTTTACACCTTCTCAGTGTTTTGAGTTTCTTTGTTGAGCTTAGCACTGAGGTACCCATTTAGCTACCTTCAATTAATTCAGAGTCCTAAACAAGATCAATTTTTTTTCTCTGGATTCGTGTTCACTACTTATGACTGCTTTCTCAGTCCGCCAATTCCACAAACCATGACACTGATGGTAATAGAAGATTCATTGCCAATCGCCAGTCTTTGCTAATTTGTCTTCTGTCTCCTATCAACATTCTTCACTGACTCATTCTCCAAGGAAATATGGGGAAAGTGTGGGAACAGAACAGAAACTGAACTCCAAATACTTTCCTTTTCTGACAGTTCACCACCTGTTGACTTTCACTAATCATTTCGCTTAATTGACTTTTTCTGAGACGTGTTTCATTAAATACTCAACTGCTACTTAGGATTTTGCAAGGCTTTTCAAATTCAAAAGCTATAAGAAAGAATTCTTCATATCAAATGTACAAATAATGTATGTGAATGCATCCGGATAATAATCTTGAGAGCTGCTGATATTTCAAAATATTGGCAGTTGTCGAGGACATTATAGGGCTGCATTGTTTAAAACTATTTGAACACACAGTAAACTTTAAATGATTAATGGAAAATCTCGTATAAAGATGTGAAACAAATACTAACAAAGAGATAGAGGGGCTGGCCAGTACTTACCTCAGCTCAGTACAGCCGATAGATACACATAAAACAGAACTGAAAATTTACATTCCTAGCTTTCAGAACAAATGTTCCTTCATCAGGGAGGAGAGAGGGGAAAGAAAGGGAAGAAGGGAAAGGAGATTCAGTTACTCACAACCCAGGCTATGAAGCAACAGGGAAAGGAAAATAGGGAGGGTAGCAAGGATGGAGGCATGGTTGTCAGAGGGAAAGCTAGGAATGTAAATTTTCGGTTCTGTTTTATGTGTATCTATCGGCTGTACTGAGCTGAGGTAAGTACTGGCCAGCCCCTCTATCTCTTTGTTAACACAGTAAACTTTGTTATAGAGAAGTTACAGTGCACCTCAATGAAAGTGTTTCATTTGAATCCGAAAAAATTTTATGTTGCTGATACATAAATGGAATAATGTTTCCATTAGCTGCATCCTTGTTGTACTTCGGCATTGAGATTAAGTTAGTGATTTAATTTAACAATGTGATGTTTTTAATTTTTTACTTAAAGCATATGGAATTTGGACTATAAGGCTGTTATCTCATCTCGTAGGAATCTATGCAGATTAGAGTGGGAGCAATATAGCTGGTCAGTATTTACCTTCGAGATGCAAGATTCTATTTACTGCATAACTACCTCAACAACCCCCCTTCCCCCACCCCCATCCCCTCTTCAGGAGAAATTTCTTTTTGTTGTAAGTAATGCAACGACTATGGCTTTAAAATTGTATAAATGAATTGTGTGAAGATTTTATTTGTATGCTATAGATTTTTCCTCTTTATTTTATCATCCTCTAAAATCCTTTGTACATATGATGATTATATATATATATATTTTTTTTTTCATGTTCCTATGTAATGTTGAACTGATGTTTATAAATTTTTAACTTTTCAGACAAAATCACACTTGGAGAAAATGGTTGATGACTTGAATGCAGGGCGACCCCAATGTCCAGTTGGACTAAACACACTTGTCATACCACGAAGAGTGACTGTGACAATGAATGAATCTGGAGCTGTAAATGAAAACCAGCAACCATATGTGTACCTGAACTGTGGCCATGTCCAGGGTCATCATGATTGGGGACAAGAGGACGATTCTGAAGCTCGTCGCTGTCCAATATGTCTTGAGGTACATGAAAGCAGCTATGATATGTAACAAAATGTAGACAGAACTTTAGAAAAAATAGAAAAATTGGCTAACAATGAAAGCTTTCATAGAATTTATTATTCGTGTGAAAAATTTGTAGTTAATTGCCGCATGTCATGTCTCGGAATCATCTTAATATTAAATTTATGTTGAATTTGATACAGAGGCCTTCATTGTTGTATGGTACTGGCTGCACCCTGATGTGTGGTGTTACAGTTATTCTGAGAAATATTATTTCTCATGTTTGATTGATTAAACTCTGAAACACTGGCTGTCGCTTAAATAACTAAAATATGGAGGTTCTGCATTGACAGGTTCAATGTTCGGAGTTACTGTTTTCCATTAGTTTTAGTTTAACATTGTTCTTTTGTCTTAAATGTATATACTATGCATAGTCAAAGATGCTGAGCCATTGCTGTACTTTCTTCCTTCCTGTGCTGCACTCTTACTGTTCTGCTATTTCTTTCCACTTACTTGATCTATTCTGTTTTGGAAACCTGGCTTGTCTATAGCACATAAGTCACGGCTGTTCCCAGTTCCTTCCTCCTCGTCTGCCTCCTCACTTTACAAACATTATTTTACAATACTTGTGTCATTTAACTCAAATGTGGGCCCCACATCTGGATTTTACCCCCACTTTTGCAATTTTTTTTATAGAAATGTGGACTGTACAAGGAGAGCTGCCCAATACCTAAGATGGTAGCTAATTCAAATAGAGGTTGACAGGTACCTGAATGCATGTAACCCACTGACTACCCAGAGCATACCAAGGAGTAGGTGTCTGTTATTTTCAGACACTGGCACTCCAGCCTATGGCCATGAAGCCAGGTGGTCATTGCTATGGCTGGGTGGTGCCTGTGGGGAGAGCCCTTGACCAGAGCAGGCAGCATGATGGTAGAGATATCTTGCACAGTGAGAAAACCCAAGTTATAAGCTAACAGCCACAAGGTGTCAGCAGTCTCGCCAGACAAAAGTGAATGTTTCAACGTGTATAGTTATTGATCTGAGAACTTACCCTCCTGGTTCAAACCATGAGAGAAAGGCCAAAAGAAAGTGGACTGCAGAAACTTCCTCCCATCAGTTCCTGTTTAGCACTCAGACTGACAGAGGGTCCTATGTAACTACCAAGCTGATGTTCTTTGTAGGTAATACTGAAAATGTGTTTGGATAAATCGCTTCCTCAGTAAACTATGAAATGGCTCTGTCTTAATTAAAGCAGCCACTCCTACTCACCTCGAGCATCATGGTCACGCAAGAAACTTGTTGATACATCTCTAATCATAAAATCCCATAACGTCCTTAAAATGGTACAGAGATATACTTTTTACCAGGACTTCATGTTGTAGATGAAGTGAGGGATCCACTTCATGTATATTGAGGCCCTCCAACAACAAGGTTGACACTGGAGCCTTCAGCGTGACTTTTTAGGGGGTTCATTGCCTGTGAAAGTTACAATCATTGTCAGTCATTGTGATGTGAAGCCACTTATCCCACTCCAATGGGGTATTTTAAGCGCAAACACTTTGGGCGTACATTTTTACCGCTTTATGAGCAACAACGCTTTGGACATACATTTTCCCCATTGTACGAGCAACTCACTTTGTGAAAACTATGCTTGGCTGCTTCATGAAAACTCTGTCATTCTGTTTATTTTGTGAAAACAATTGCTGCCACTGCCCCCCCCCCCCCCCTCCCCCGCGCTAAAAAAAAAAAAAAAAAAGAGAGAGAGAGAGAGAGAGAGAAAACAACAACAAACCCACTTGATTTCCGAAGTGCGGTACCTTAACTACAGAACATAAAATCCAGGGGCATCAGGTCTCTGATCACTTCTGGTCTTCTGGTATTTTGAAGCTCAAAAGAAATTAAAATTTCTCAGATATCCTATCCCACTGAAATCAAATTTTGCAGCTACTTTCACTACCTAACCCAACCCATTCCATTCCCTCGACATCGACCTCGACCTCTAGTGGTAGAGTATGTAAATTAGCCCATGGGGCTCCGGTGGTTCCTCAACTCTCTGCACCCAGCTAGAGGAGCAGTGTCATCTTCACTATCTACCTGTCACAGAGCTCCCTATAATTGACAAATTAGCACCCAGACACTTGACAGTGGCCTATGGAGTCAGACTGTGGATCACAGAACTACTTGCTCCTCTTCAGTTCCTACTGTCACAACAGATGACAAGAGTCGTGATCCTCTAAACTAGTTATGGAGAAGGTAATTCAGGTGACCCTGGAAGCACTAGATTGCCCCCGCGTCATTGGTTTGGAAACCTTTGTTCATTGATTTTGTTCCATCCCCAAATGGTGATACAGGGATTCTGGGATGCGACCTGTCCTCTTGGCTCCTTCATGACTAAGAGGATGAGCTTAATGTGGTAATTAAATGTAATTGCAGTGGGTATCATTGTCACCTGTCACAGAACTGCAAAAACTAATGCCGCCCTCTTCTGCAATCTTTGTTAATGTGTTTCACTGCAACCATTCTCTAATCCTTCAACGTTACTGTGCCTTCTGTCAGGGCAGACCTGGGAGTCTGTGCATTGGTTTTGCAAAGATGTCATCAGTGAGTGGACTCCCCTCTGTACCACGTCCAGCAATAACCCTCTGTGAACCCTATTTACCCCCAGACAGTGTGATCTTCTGAATGACTGTACCCCTAACCCTCTTCATTGCTATCCATGGCAACTTTCTGAATGTTTAGCTTATGATATCTTCCAAAATCTTGTGGATTCACTATAGTAGTTGCTGCTCGACAATCTGTATTATAGCGATAGCTTTGCATCCTGTCACTTCATTGTGAATGCCTTATAGACCAATTGTTACTTTGCCTCTCTAAAGGGCCAGCCAACTGTTGTATACCTCTGTCATCACTTTTATCCAGTTTCCATCAGACTTTATCGATAAGAATGTTGTAGGCATTTCCACCTTACTCACCTGTACTGCTATTCTAGCAATAGCCATTTCATCAGTCAGTGGTGCTATGGTAGAAAAAAGATATTGCAACAGCAATTCAAGACAATTAAATGATACTGTAATGTCTCAAGCGACATCCTTTGCAGGTTGCCCTCATCATTTTTAAGCAGCTCCATGCAATTTTTTGCTACATAATTAAAAACAGTAAGAAGCCATGCTGGGAGTGTGGTGTCTCCTCTTTGGGAAGTAAGTGTCTTCAGCCTAGGTTTGGACCAAGCTTAAAAGGTTGTTGGGCTGCCAAAGGTCAACAGCTGTTTTGGGTCTCCTTCACGGTGGTATTTATACTGATATATTG
The DNA here is from genome assembly GCF_023864275.1 of Schistocerca cancellata. NCBI lineage: Eukaryota > Metazoa > Arthropoda > Insecta > Orthoptera > Acrididae > Schistocerca > Schistocerca cancellata. Next base: position 610,834,113 of record NC_064630.1, on the reverse strand, counting down.
ATCCTTGCTAAACACCTTGCGACCCACTTTGTGATGGTGTCTGCGTTCTGTTCTTACCTGACTACCTTCCAAAAACACAAAACTCCTTTCAAATTAGAAAAGTAAGTATAGACCAGATGTGGATTGAATTCAAAGTAAAAAATTTTATCGATAGCAATTGCCAAATAAATTAACGAACAACGGAGCTGATCCCTCTTGGTACACAAAATGGGTCAGAACATTGCAGAAACAGCGAAAAAGGATGCCAAATTTAAATGAACACAAAACCTCCAAGATTGGTGATCTTTTACAGAAGCTCTAAATTTACCATGGACTTTAATGTGAGATGTTATAATAGTTTCAACAAAACTTTCTCTATAAGCCTGGCAGAAAATCCAAAGAGATTCTGGTCTATGTAAAGTATGCTAGCAGCAAAACATAATCAGTACCTTCTCTGTGCGATAGCAATGGAAATGCTATTGACGACAGTGCTGCCAAAGCAGAACTACCAAACACAGCCTTCCAAAATTCCTTCACTAAACGAGATGAAGTAAATATTCCAGAATTTGAAACAAGAACAGCTGGCAACATGAGTAACTTGGAAGTAGATATCCTCAGAGTATTGAAGCAACTTAAATCACTTGTAAAAGTAAGTCTTTCAGTTCAGACTGTGTACCAGTTCCGTTCCTTTCACAGTATGCTGATGCAATAGCTCCAAACTTAACAATCATATACAACCGCTCACTGGACGAAAGACCTGTAGCCAAAGACTGGAAAGTTGCACAGGTCATGCTAATATTTATGAAAGGTAATAGGAGCAATGCACTGAATTGCAGGCCCATATCATTAACATTGATATGCAGCAGATTTTGGAACACATACTGTGTTCGAACATTATGAATTGGCTCAAAGAAAAAGGCCTATTGACACACAGTCAACACGGATTTAGAAAACATTGTTCTTGCGAAACATAAGTAGCTCTTAACCCACATGAACTGTTGAGCACTATTGACAAGAGATTTCAAGTTGGTTCTGTATTTCTGGATTTCCAGAAGACTTTTGACACTGTACCACACAAGTGGCTTGTAGTGAAATTGTGTGCTTACGGAATATCATCTCAGTTATGTGACTGGACTCGTGATTTCCTGTCAGAGAGGTCACAGTTCGTAGTAATTGACAGAAAGTTACCAAGTAAAACAGAAGTGATGTCTGGCATTCCCCAAGGTAGTGCTACAGGCCCTCTGTGTTCCTTATCTACATAAAAGATTTAGGAGACAATCTGAGCAGCTGTCTTAGGTTGTTTGCGGATGACGCTATCGTTTATCATCTAGTAAAGTCACCAGACGATCAAAACATGTTGCAGAACGATAGAAAAAATATCTGTATGGTGCAAAAATTGGTAATTGTCCCTAAATAATGAAGTGTGTGAGGTCATCCACATGAGTGGTAAAAGGAGTCCGTTAAACTTCAGTTACATGATAAATTGGTCGGATCTAAAGACCATAAATTCAACTGAACACCTAAGAATTACAATTACAAACAACTGAAATTGGAAAGAACACATAGAAAACATTGTGGAAAAGGCAAACCAAAGATTGCGTTTTATTGGCAGAACAGTTAGAAAATGTAAAAGGTCTACTAAAGAGACTGCCTGCACTATGCTTGTCTGTCCTCTTTTGGGGTACTGCTGCACAGTCTGGGATCCTTACCAAATAGGTTTAATGGAATACATCAAGAAAGTTCAAGGAAGAACAACATGTTTTGTATTACCACAAAATAGGGGAGATAGTGTCTCTGGCATGATACAGGATTTGAGGTGTACATCATTAAAACAAAGGCATCTCTTGTTGTGGCAGAATCTTCTCACAAAATTTTAGTCACCAATTTTCTCTTCTTAAATTCAAAAAAATTTGTTAATGCTGACCCACATAGGGAGAAACGATCATCATATTAAAATAAGGACAATCAGAGCTGTTTGAGACTGGAATAATAGAGAATTATTGTGAAGGTGGTTCGATGGACCATCTGCCGGGCCCTTAAGCGTGATTTGCAGAGTATCTATTTAGATGTAGATGTAAAACAAGCTGTAGACGTCCCTCTGTCATTTACTTCCTGTAACCCTGACTTACATAATGGACTTTTCAGTGACTGGGAAACTTTTCCGGCTTTTGACTTACCCCATTATAGGGCCCTAAGCCTTGGTTAGATTCATAATCCGGTAATTCAGCTTCTGAATGTGGCTTGCAGACTCCATCTACTTGGGGTCTTCAACCATATATGGCTGAAAGGTGTTTTGCTTTTCCAGTGGAGAAATAGCGTTACCTCAGTCTTTAAGTTGGGCATAAACCCAGCACCATTCTGCAGCTACTGACCCATTAGCCTCAACAAGCCCTGCAGACTGGTTGGAAGAATGGTAGCTTGATGATTCTGCCTCGTTCAAATCAAAGGGCCTATTGTCCCCCTGTCAGAGTAGTTTCTCGGGGGGATGACCCACAAATGACCATCTAGTTAGGTTGGAAATGGCACTCTAAATGCCAAGATCTTACTACAGCCTGTTTTGACCTACATAAGGCATGTGGCATCATCCTATTTCACTTACCTTGCATGACCAGGGCTTTCGATGTTGCCTACCGCCTTTTATTCATCGGTTTTTATCCCTCCAATAATTTTGTATTATAGTTAGTACGTTGCTCAGCTCCCCTAATCATCCAATTTACTGAGTTTTCTTTCCCCCTTCATGCAGGGATGTTGAACCCCTGTGCACATTTTTCAGTTGGAATGCACCTTGAGAGACCCTGCTGGGACCTACACACATCCTGTTTAGCATGCTGGCCATGTATTCCCTTGCATTCCTGCTTGCTCAATAACCAGACCATTAATTACTACCTATTTATTTCAAGTACCTAAAGTTTTTTTGCGTCAATGGCCTTTCAGCAATCAGTTTTTAGCAGTTCTTCAGAAATACGAGAATGTTGCCTTCCTTTACACTGATAGCTCTGAAATCATGGACAGGACAGGATATGCTTATATTTCTCTCCGTAGTAAGGAAAAACATTCATTGCTAGGGACATTTTGCATCTTTATGGCAAAGCTGATAGTCATTAATAGAGCCCTGTGCTTTAAACAAATCTCCCTCAGCTGCATTTGTAATTGTATTTACTCGATTGGTACTCTTCAGGCTGTTGGTCGATGTTTCACTTCTAGCTGTATGTTACGTGCTATTCACAATCTTCTGTATGACCTATATTGCACTACCTGCTTAGTTGTCTTTCTGGGGAGAGGAGGGGAGGGGGGGATGATGAACTGTCAGAAAAAAAAAACAGTATTGGGAGTTCAGTTTCTGGGATCTACAAAATTCCTTGACAGTGTGGCAAGGTTTACATCAGTCAGAAAACACACACAGTAAACGAAAGGTGCGTTGAACATGAGCGCCACACTCACCTTTCACAGCCCAATATGTCAGCCATAGCTGACCACATTACCACAGGAAATGCTATGGATTTTTCTGTCACGAAAATCTTGGCCCCAGCAAGAACTTTTTGGGATTCAATAATTAAAGAAACTGTGGAAATACACCTAGCACAACATATTATAAGTTGTGACAGCAGTTTTCAATTGGACAAGGCTTGGGACTCGGCAATCTCTCCAATTTCTTCAGAGAGTAGACAGTTTATTCATAGTGACACATCTGGTGACATCTGATGTCTGGTTTTCAGCAATGCAAATGCACATTCCGACAGAGAGCGGAAGTGTAGTTTTCACCTTTACACACGCACCTGCGCACCACAGATAGAACAGTATTTCCAGAGGACATGGAGTTAGATAGAGAACACTACTGTGGCAGGTGCCAATGCGTTTGCGCACCAATTATTGCTATAAAGCCGACACCGGGAACTTGCAGTCTCCAGTGATGGACACTCACCTGAAGATGAAGATGCTGGATGATCGCTAGCCAAAATATCGTGGCAAGAAGTCAACATGATCCGGCTGCAAAACCGAAACCTCATCGAACATACAGTACACTGGGAACACTTCAAGTATCACAATTACTTTCTTCATTGAGCTGCTTATAAGTAAAATTCATTTTAAATGAAAACACGCCACTCCCAACTTTGTCCTTTTTAGTGAATCTTCTTTCATTAAATTCTCTGATATAGGTGACTAACTAATCTCTATTTGTTGGTATTAATACAATGTACAATGAACTGCTTGCTGCGACAGTCAGACAAGCACTAAACTTTCTCATACGATTTTACGTTTTCCTGGTGTAGGAAAGTCTTGACTATTTCTTGAGTATTCAGCAGGACGACGACATCCAAAAGGCGTGATCTCACCAGCAACGCCTGAAGGTGGCAAGAAGTGTACAATGACACTGGGTTAAATATTCAAGAAATAGTAAAGGTTTTCTAAATTAGGAGAACCAAAAATCACACAAAATAGCTTGGTGGTGAGGAGATACAAAGCAAAATTAAGAATCTGGACACTCTTCAGAACAGAATTTAGTTTATCGCATCAAACTCCAGCATCCAACCGTATCACCAGAAGAGCCAGGCTGGCTGTGTTCAGGGAGAGGATCCAGTACACTCGATCCAGACTCAATGAGACTTCGACAGAATTCGTCTCACTCCACCTCAACTCCCTTCTGACCGATTGGTGGGAGTCGATAGATGCAGTTACGTGGTCTCAAGTCAACAGAGCATGGCAGTCAGCCACCTGCTCAGAAACTGAAAGATTCTGAGGCACACCAACAGATGAATTAGCAAAACATCCAACAGCAATGTTCAGCTTATTTGTGGGCAAATGGCAACATCACATGTGAAATTTGGCGCATTTTGTCCAGCAGCTGTAAAACTTCACATTGGGCCATGATGATGTCATGGTGAACCTTGACATGGTATCTCTCTTTACAGGGATACCTCTAAGAGACTCCCTGAGCCTCAGAGGGGAAAAGTGTGGACTAGCATTAACGAAACTGTTTAAATTCGTGCTTATGTCAAACTACCTTCTGTCGTACAGAAATTTCTACAAACAAACAGTGTAGCGATAGGATATCCATTAACATGAGTGGTGGCCAATAGGTTTATGGAGGCGTCTGAAGAAGCAACTCTGAAGTCTGCCATGTGGTAGGTACGATAGGCAATAATGTCTCTGTCAACAAAACTTTCAAGTCCTGGAACATTAGGTACGCCTGTCCCTCCACGTACAATGGCTACAGTAAGCCAACCATTACCATGTGAAAATGAATCATTAATGTCAATACTAAAATTAAGTCTACAAACACAGAAAACACAAGGTCCATCAACAAGTGCAGTGGAAGCAACACTCTTCACTGGTATGCGGTTCTTCTTGTCTCCAGCAGTTGTGGCGAATTCAATGTTCTCAATTGTTTTATAAATTGTTTGTCTTGAACGACGACTGTATCGTCATGCATTTTTCACCACATAGGCAGTACATTTGAAATATGATCATATGGACTTCATCACCTACATGTCTACCTGCAACATCTGAATTCACTGCACCACACATAAAATTCATGATGGAGATAGAAGAGAAGATAAACTTCCTTTTCAGGATGTGCTCATCTAGCGAAGACCAGATAGGATGCTAGGACACATTGTCATACCGTAAACTGACATACGCGATTTATACTTGGATGCCTCCTGCTGTCATGCTATTTCATATCGTGGTTTCCCAAGCACAGTTGTGCGCAGAGCACGTGAAATCTTGGACTGTGACAGTCCAGCAGCTGGATTACAGCACTTACAAGCCGTGTTCCATACAAATGGTTAAAACTACTACCAGATATGAGCCTTAAGGCTTGAGAAGCCAAGATGACAACCCTCCTGAGGAAGAGGATAAACTGTTTGCGACAATGATTATTCCATACATCAGGAGCATAACAGAAATCGGAAGAATACTCCGAAATACAATGTCAAGTTCATCAACCAAGGCAAAAGCCTTATTGGGATCAGTAAAGAATAATACAGACTCCAGAAACAGTGTGTCTACTGCAATCATTGCCAGTATGGAAAAATACATACAGGCCAGACTATCTGGCCTGTATAGGAAAGATGCACTGAGCATAAATGCCACGCCGGCCGGAGTGGCCGTGCGGTTCTAGGCACTATAGTCTGGAGCCGAGCGACCGCTACGGTCGCAGGTTCGAATCCTGCCTCAGGCATGGATGTGTGTTAGTTAGGCTTAATTAGTTCTAAGTTCTCGGCGACTGATGACCTTGGAAGTTAAGTCACATAGTACTCAGAGCTGTTTGAACTATAAATGCCACACAGACAACATACAGCCAACGAAGTCCACTGTGGCAGAGCACTGCATCTATTATAGACGTATTGTGAATTACGGTAACACCAAGTTGTTGGAACAATTGAACATATTCTGGGATTGTATTCTCAAATTCTGCTTTTAGAAACTGCATGTCCAAAAGGATATTCAGGGAAAAAACTGTCAGCATACCATTTTTTGTTTAAAAACTGCAGCAAATTTTCAAATTTTTGCAGTTTGCTTTGAAGTAATACATTGCATCAATCTTTCAGCGAATGCTACCAACAGAATGTATATAAAGCATTAAAAATTGGCAAAAGTTCATGATATTAGATACAAAAGCAGTACACAAAATCTCAGTTGACAACTAGATAATGGTTGTCATGGCCTGGATGACTTGACATGGAATGAATCTGACAAGAGTGCGAAAACAGTAACTCAACAGTCTGATTTGCTGCACTGTGCAGCTAGCTTATTATGTTCACACACCAGTATATAACATAGATACTGCAATGTGTGAGCCACAATGCTACTACTTAATAATTTTTTCCTCCAGGCTCGAGAATGAACTTTCCCCATGGAGTCGTGCACTGTTAAGCCATCAAGGAGTAGTATGTGGCTCTGTGAAGGTTCAAATCAATTGAGGAATTGAAAGTATTTTAGTTATCAAAGAGCTCCTGAGGTGTGCTTGACAAAATAACTTAAAATACAGTGACAAGTCCATATAATCAACAAAGTTTTATGGAGATTCAGTGGAAAGTACATAACATAGAATGAAACAATTGGCTACTGGTATTCATATACGAGATCTGTTCAAAAAATTCCAGAACACTCATAATTACATGTCAGTCATGTGTTGGAGCAAAATGCGACTGGCATCCCTGCGCAGGCCTGTGTTTAATGTTTAACTGCTGGAGAGTTTTTTTTTTTAATGTCTTAGTTATTGTTTAGTGCTATTTTGAGTAGATTGTTGCATTGCACAGTTTGCCAATTTTGAGATGGCAGAGTTAGAGGAGCAATGCGTCTGCGTTAAATTTCGTGGGAAACCCAAGAAACCTTTACAGAGGCATACCAAATGATGCAGGAAGTCTACGGTGATGAGTGATTAAGCTTTACTCTGTTATAAATGGTTCACATGGCTTAAAAATGGCTGGACGGAAGTAAAGGGTGACGCTCATTCAAGACACCCTTTGACATCTATCGACAACACTCACATCAGGAACATCAATGAAATTGTGCATGCCAATTGAAGACTGACTGACTGAGAGATTGCAGAAGAATGTAACATCTCAGTTGTATCATGTCATGAAAAACTGACACAGCATCTTGGAATGCATTGTGTTGCCACCAAGTTTGTCCTGTGGCTCATGAGTCGAGACCAGAAAGACCTTCGCCTCGCAATCTGTGAAGACCTTTTGTGCTCAAATGAGAACAAGATGTTCGTGAAGGCAAAAACGTAACAAAATAAATTTGTTTTACATGTGAAATTTTGTCATTTTTTTCACTTACTATTGGCTGCATTTATTGCTATAGGTACACTTTTCTTCATAAGTAAGAGAGATTCTTCTATGAATTTTGCACAGCATACAAACTGTACTTACAGGTGTATGAAACTCTAGAATTTATTTAATTTATGATGAAATGAATGAGCTGTTACATTTTAAACTTCATGTTTAGAAAAAAAAAACTTAAATTTTATAGTCAATTATCTCAGTTTTTACCACAGTTTTTAATAGATTTGGAAAATTCTAGAGTTTAGCATTGAGGAGTTAGTGCTCAATAAGCATACCAAGTTTGAAAGTAATAGGATATTTATTTTTGATGTTACATGCACCTAAGCACAGAAATTTGTGTTTTGCAGAAAGTGGCCGAAGTATCTGCTTGTGTTTGGCTTTCTTTTAGAACTGTCCAGCACCATAAGTAGGTTCTTTTTCATTTTCTAAATCAGTTTTCTTCCTTTTCATGTTTGTATGATGCACCCTTCTTGATTTTTATCATCTCAAAGATGATATATCTGCTTTCACTACATGCTCTCTGCCTATTGCATACAAAGCTTTGATGCAGTTCACCATGGGCTTAATTCTCTTTTTCTCTAAAACATATTTCCTGCTTTGCACACCACCATTAAAACATGAAACTACATCAAAAACACTAATAGCAAGTCCATTTCTTCCCACAAAAATGATTTTTGGTGATCTTTCCCTTATACATTGGTTATGGGTACCGCCATGAAGACATTTCTTCTACAAGTTTTCATTTGCGAGGTCCCTGAATATAGGTATGATGGCTTCCATTGCAGCAGATGGTAGAGAATTACTGTGATGATATTCTTCACCACCAGCAATTGACCTTTAGTAGCCACACCATGATTCACTTTCTTTTGGGCACAAGTTGTGTATAGGGCTATTGTCCATGGATATTTTGTGGAAGCTTAAGGCCCGAACTGCTTGCTTCATATTTTTTAAGTCCCCTGTCTTCCTTCTTATTGCCAAGCCAAATGAAAATCGTTCAGAAAATCACAACACCATACTGCAGGCCTTTCAAAAGAGAGAAAAAACAAAATCAGTGATCAAAACAATGCATGTTGATAGCAGCAGAGAAAGTATCGATATCAGTAGTCCTTTGTTTTACGTTTGACAATCTCTGTTGCAAATACAAACATTCGAATTCTAGAGAGCAAAATACTTACGTATGACAGAATAATGCTGCACGGAGGCGTGTGGCGCTGCGTCTTGGGACACTTAAGACCAAATAACACGCCTTATAATCTCAAATATATATATGTTTTATACATAAAACTATTCGGGAAGATGTGCGCTACAAAATAGGCATATTTTGGAAAAATGAGATTTTTTTTACGTCCTATCCCCCTTAAGAGAATCGTAAATGGTGATGAGATGCGAGTCTACGGTTATAATGTTGAGACCAAAGTTCAGTCTTCACAATGGGTCATGAAAGTTTTTCTAAGGCAAAAAAAAGTTCGTCGGGTCGGGTCATATGTCAAAGTCACACTGATGGTTTTCTTTGAGTTTGAAGGATTAGTTCATCATGAATCTGTGCCACAGGGACAAATTGTTAATTGATGGTACTATTGGAACGTGTTCAAATGCCTGTGAGAAAATGTGTGAAGGAATGGCCATAAATGTGGCGAGGCAATTCATGGCTCTTGCATCACGAGAATGCACCCGCACATTAGTCTCTGTTGGTGCATGACGACTGCATAAAACATGAAATCACTGTGCTGCCCCATCATCTGTACTCTCCAGACATGGCCCTTGTGGACTTCTTTTGTTTCCAAAGTTGAAATTCCTGTTGAAAGGATGAAGATTTGCAATGCTAGGTGAGATAAAAGAAAATTCACAGATGGGGCTTCATGTGATCCTGCAAGAGGCACCCCAAGGCTGCCTCTGGAAGTGGTAATGGCATTTGGGAGTGATGTATCAATTGTGGAGGGGAGTACTTGTAAGGAGACCATGCACAATAAGCAAGAGGTAAGCGTAGAAAAATTTTGTGGACAAAGCTATGGAATTTTTTTGGACAGAACCCATAATTACACAAGACATAATCCAGAGCTGGTAGATTACTTCAGTGCATTAATATTTAGCAGTAGGTATTGACTCTATATACTGCATGGGGGTAGAAACTGTTTGAATTTGATAAAGATTTACTTTTCCCCCAAAATCATTGGATTTTTTGAAGTGCTCTGAACTGAAACTACATTCCATTAATCATAATCATCAAAAAATAGATAGTAGAATTCTAGATGTTTATGTCTGATGAAGTAATATCCCTAGCGAATACAGCATTTTTAACTACTGTGATAAGTTCCAGTGATTGATAACTGGGTTTCAGTTGAGAGGGAGAGTTAGTTTAAAATTGAAAGTTACTATTTATTATTAATCATGTACAGGGTCTGGTGACTTCTTTAAGATACCTTGGAATGATAAGAGGCAGTGCGAAATAACATTGTGATGTTTGTTAGCATATTTTGTAGGTTCCCGTTCTTTCAGATTTTATCATCAAGCCATATTACCTTCAGAGTATCCGGACAGCCACCTGTTGATGGGTTATCAGAGTGCACTGTTCCTTTATTGAACTGAGAGAATTGTCACCTAGTTGATAATTTTTTTTCCAATTTTAAATGTTGATGCAGAATGAAAGCAAGCTACTAGTCATTGTATCTGCTATTTTGTGAAATCCATTTTAATTTTTTTTCAGTGAGGATGTCTCCAGTAACTACTGCGTAGTGCCTGTAGATAGAAAATTAAACGAAGTCCATTGGGAATTTTAATGTGCTTTCCTCCCCCATTCTGTGTTTGAATGGAATAGTAATAACCTCAGAGCTCCTCACCTTATAATTACTGTATCTTCCTTAATGTGATATTTACGTTATGTGAGATGACATGCTAGTGCAGTGTACCCAACAGTTTTGCCTCGATCCAAAAACTAATGAGTGGTGTTGTTTTTCAGACTGGTCCTATTGTGAAGCTGTGCATGGGAATTGAACCTGCATTTTATGTGGACTCGGGCCCACCAACTTTTGCATTCAATCCTTGTGGGCATATGGCCACTGAGAAAACAGTCAAGTATGTATTTTAGTCTTACATTAGATTCCATTGAATTATATTGCTTCACATTGTAGCAACAGTATTAATTAGTTGTAACCTCGTGTGCACCTATGCTCTTAACATCTATGGAGTTGTGAACGTAAATTTCCAAAGAACAGAAGATACTCCTAAAGCTCTTTTGCTATCAGTTTTGATGTATTTATTCTCCTTAAAACTTGTACATACATTTGATGGCCATGTATTACAAATCTGGTTATGCACCTTTACCAGTGACATAAAAATATTACATGTGGTCACTCAACCACTTTCTTTTCATGGATATGTTGTCTGTATGTCTTAATTGATAGGTACTAACTTCCTATTATGTATGAAAAGGAAAATGCACTTGAGAGAACCATAGGATTAAAGTGAGATAGAATGGATGGCCAGTACTTATCTTTAGCAGATGAAATTCCAGTACTACCTATAAATACATGTAAAGCAGAAAAAGATGTTACCTAGCTTTCAGAACTGTTAGTGCTTTCTTTAGAAAGGAAAGCAGAAGGGAATGTAGGGAAGGAGCGAAGGTCAGTCAGCTTACATTTTAGGGCAGTTTGACATTCCTGAATTGGAGCAGGTGAAACTCACCCACCACCAAGGCTTAGACTACCTTCATCTTGAACTGAATTGATGAACATCTTTCTCAGAATGTTTCCTGCATCTTCCCAGTATTATTCTGATGCCCACTTAACCACTGCATATTTGGGTCTTTCTTTATGGCATGGAAAGATCAGTGCACCATAAATAACAGTGAATATATATATAAAAAAAATCTATTCACCAAGCGGCAGCAGAAGAAAATGCATATAATAAAATGGCTTGGAATAATCAAAATATTAAAAACATTTCACCAATTTAATGGTTGGTATGTTTTACAGCTTACCTTTTGTGGAAATTTCACTTTTATGGTCTGAAGAAACAGGTTGCTACTGTCTTCACTAGATGTGATTCTTGAAGTCAAGCAGGCATACTGAATATTCTATGAGGTTTCGGTACTGGAGCCAGATCATGTTGACTGCTTACCACAATATTTTGGCTGGCAAACATTCAGCCATCTTCAGGTGTCCGTTGCTCATGATGGACACATGAAGATGGCTGAATGGTTGCCAGCAGGAATATTGTGGCAAGTCAGCATCATCTGGCTGCAGTCGCAAAACCTTGTAGAGTAAAACAAGATCTGTATTACTGACACTGAATGAAACGCACAAGTGTGTTTATATTGCTCATTTTCACTCTATTATATTCTGTGCTATCATATCTGTAGCAACCCTGTGATTTTATAGAGCATTTTTAGCCCAGAAGAGAGTAGTCTAAATGCTCTGTAGTGGTAGTTTGCAGACAGTGTGCAGACAGTGTGCAGACAGTGTGCAGACAGTGTGCAGACAGTGTGCAGACAGTGTGCAGACAGTGTGCAGACAGTGTGCAGACAGTGTGCAGACAGTGTGCAGACAGTGTGCAGACAGTGTGCAGACCATTGTCAAAGCATCTCAGAATTCTAACACTGCCAAATCATTACATATACTCCTGCTAATGAATTTAGTAATTCAAAAGGAACTTCTTCTGTCACTCAGTAAACTACCAGTTTCTTAAACAGAGGATAGAAAAATGTAAACTATTCTGTATGTCCCACTGTTACTATATTTCCAGTACAATTGGAAAAAATGTCTGATTTTTATTTGCTCCCATTTGATAACCCATAGATTTTCAAATAGACTCAAAACACACACACGCACGCGTGCGCGCGCGCGCGCGCGCGCGCGCGCTCGCACACACACACACACACACACACACACACACACACACACACACACACACACACTCTCTCTCTCTCTCTCTCTCCCTCCCTCCCTCTCTTATTGATAGCTCATTGTGGTAATGATTTAAACTGAAAATTATTTTGTATTTCTTTGTGTAGGTACTGGGCATCTGTTCTCATACCACATGGGACAAACAGTTTTGAAGCTGTATGTCCTTTCTGTGCAACACTTCTGGCTGGACAACCAGGATATGTACGCCTTATTTTTCAGGACAATGTTGATTGAAAAGTGCAGCTTAGAAATATTTCAGTTGCCAAAATGAACAAAGTGGCCTTCTGGATCCAAGAGGCTTGTCTGTATTGTTAAAAAAAAAGTGTATGTGAAGACACTGTGGTTTTCAAAGAATTTTTATTTATATTTTATTTGTTTTAGCCCCAAATGAGTGATTTTTAAACTTTTGAGTTTTCTGCTGGAAAGTGACTGGATTAAAAACTGTCAAACTATTGTAACTGAAAAACAGTTGTCAGGTTTCTCGTGCATAGTCAAATCGACAGTAATTATTATTAGGTGAAAATAAAGATTATTTATAATTACTGCATTACTTGTAAGTTATCAACTGCTCACTGCATTAACTTGCAAACTGTGCATATATTACTCCATTAATACTCAATCTGGAGCAGCCTTGGCTCTAATGGGACTGAAAGTAATATGTACAGTATCAGTATATGGTGAGCAGTTAAAAACTAAATCAGTGAGTCTCAAAATAGTGTGTGAAGCTGAAATGCTCCCCAAGAGATAACTGGACTGTGTATAGATATTTTGTGTCACAACACAAACTATGCAGTGTGTGTCCAAATATCCTGAAATGTGCTGTTAAGTTTGATAACTGCCATTTGAAATGAATGGTGGTGTTCCAGCTAATATGTTCAATCATGTCACTGGAATTGTACACACATTTGAGTTGCTGTTCAGACCAACATGGCCTGTTTGGTGAAACTAGTTTGTCTTAATCTCATTTTTTTAAATTGTATGTGTGTGAACAATTATATCTTGTAAATTTTTATTGTATCTGTGTTACATTATTGTGTTGAGCATTATTTTAAAATGCTACTTTGAAAGAACTGATCTATTGATATTCAGTTATAATTACCAGCTTTGCTTCGTTCATGAATCAAAATGATGTAGACTGTTATCACTTGTGTGATATTTTGTAAAAAAAGAGAAAAAAAAGAAAAACACACTGGAATGTCTCAGGCAGGCTGAACATATACAAATAATTAATGGCTGGTAATTAGATAAGTGTGTGTGGTTCTATGAATATTTTCAGTTGAAGTATGGTAAGTTTGAACAAGCAAGGTGTAAACTATTTATTGATTTCCACAGTGTGTTGGAGCCACTTTCAAATCAGTTTAACTTGTCACAAGTTCTCTACAGTCCTTACTTAATATTTTTTATAAGTGCCTCCCCCCACTCCATAATCAATATTAACTTAGTCTTAGTTGACCCTACAGTTTCACAAGCAAATTGTTACAGTATTTTTTGTATACAACTGGTGCATAAACAGTGTAAGAGTTCAAGGCATGAAGTTGGACACTCATTTCTTTTAAAAAGTTGGAGAATGTTCAGTGTGGTAAAAGCAATTCTTTATTTAGTGTAGTAGAAGCAGTATGAGAGAGTATTGTCTGGCTCCATTATAATATTCCTCCTTGTAGAGATTCGGTATTATTGGATGAATTACACCGTAAAATTGTTTGGTTTTTCAAATTCTGTCAGTAAGATAGGTACAACTTTCCAGAACTAACAGTATTTTTTCTAATAATACCAAAATAAGACATCACAATCAATTTAGGGACACTATTTAAAATATAATACATACAATAACACAAGTTTTAAATAAACATCTGTGTAAAATATAAAACTATCTTTTTTACATTTTGGGAGGAAGCTGGAAAATAACTGGTAACAAATTGTATTCCTGCAATTTGATTGTTTAGGTGAGTGTTAATGGAACTGACATTGTTAAGTTGCAGAAAAAATACTGGGTAGACAGATTACAGAATTCAGCTTTTGTGTTTTGATTCTCAATAAAATTGTACAGGTCACCCAAGTCACATTTAAACAATGACTCTTGCTGGAAAGCTGTCAATTAAATTTTCAGAACAATCATTCCCGTTTCTAAGTTAGTTCAATAAACTTATATCATGTGCTAGAAAGGTGGATGAATCTAAATGATTTGCTGCTTTTGGAGTACATTGGAAATCTGGGACTGGATGTTGTGTTGTCCTCATCATTATTTTATCATCTCCAATGTGCAAGTTGCCTAAATCGCATCCCATAAAAGACTTTTACCCAGTGGCGAGCCGCCACACAACAGAGAGTGAGTGTCTTTTAGTAGGTACGCAACCATTATTAAGAACTTGACGAAATTTTCTTTCTGGGTTGAATTTGTTGTAAAGAAAGGTTGTCTCCTCTTTCCATAAAATTATTCTGTGTTGTAGCTTTTGTCATATTGCAAAACTTGTTTCCTACTAATAGTGCATATCAGTGTGTGTGATTGTCAGACCAGTGGCACATATCAATACAAAATATCTTGTATACAAGCAGTCAGTACTAATACAAATGCTTTGTACTTAAGTTTAAACAATGAAAACTCCAGGTTGGCATATTAGCAAAAGGTTAGATTCCTACTCACTGTAAAGATGACCCATGGAATTGCAGACACACACAACAAAAAGAATGATTCTGGAGGTAGCAGTTCTGTCTCTCTGTCTCTCTCTCTCTCTCTCTCTCTCTCTGTGTGTGTGTGTGTGTGTGTGTGTGTGTGTGTGTGTGTGTGTGTGTGTGTGTGTGTGTAATTACTTCAAGCATTTTGAATAAAACAAACATTATTAATATTCAACATCTTTATTTCTCTGCCACTAGGGGGCTCCAAATGGTAGCCTGTAACATGGTAGCGAGAAATGTAACTATGTCTCAGTGCTTGAGAAACGGTGTGACGTAATTGATTTTACAATTTGAAGAGTTCGTCACATATAGAGCACCCACTCCTTCAGCAGTGCCAACCCACATGAGTGCTGTGATCTACAACAATCAGACATCTTGGGTTCACAGTCAGGATCATCCCATGTTGACCCAATCCGATTTTCATCTGTTTCCAAAACTTAAAGAACACATTTGAAGGCTTTATGATAGTGAAGAGGCGGTGCAAGCAGAGGTGATGTTGTGGCTCCATCAACATAGTGAAACATTCTACTTTGACTCCATCAACAAGTCTCTCTCTCTCTTGGGGAGAAATGTGTTCATCGCCGGGGTGGCTGTCTTGAGAAATATTATTTGAAAAGCTTAGAGTTTCTACGTAAAAATACTTGGAAGCATTACTTTTGAGCATTCCCTTGTATTATTGCAGAGGATTTTTTTCCCCAGACAATGTTAATTTCGTTCTTTGATATATGCAGTGAACCAGTGCAGTGTGTAAGGTAACATATTTATATGAATCTAATGCACCTTCAAATGATCAAATGTAATGCGCACGCCAATTTTAAAAATTAAAATCATGAAAAAGAGTTTATTGGCACATCCCTGGTAGGCTGAATTTATTTTACACAAAAGTGGATGTATACACAGACTATAAAACAACAATAATTTTTAACTGACAGCCATTATTGAAAAAAAAAAAGACAGCATTACTTGATTACCTATGTGACATCCAGACAAACATACTGTAAATTGCAGGTATTACTCATCATTAATCACTAAAGTCGTCATTACTGGTATCCTCGGAGGAGTCTACATCCAAAACAGATTTCATTTCCTTCTTTCTCCATCATCCTTGGTGTCGTTCCAGAACACATTATCTTCTCTGCTGTCCCGAGTACTTGAAGTACAACATTTCTTGAATGACTTTACGATCATTGGTGCTTTGATCCTTCTCAAGGCAGCCGAAATGCAGTGCGCAATATTGTAGTATACAGTGCACTTAGTTTTTTCTGTTGGAGTCAGCTCGTAGTTTGGTTCACAAAACCATTTTTGTCTGTTCCTGAACATAACTTTTGAAAGGTTTATTTATACTAATGTCATGAGTTTATAACACAGAAGTCGTTCGTCCAGGAATGACAAGATCACTGGATAGGCTGTGGATCTTCATTTTTATGTCGTCATTGAGATGACCATGAAATGCATCAAGACAAAGCGCTGATTGTAGTTTGGACAGTCCAGCAGGATGGAGTTCCATTTTGGAGCCTGTCAAGCATTAAAATTTGTCATCATCCTTTCGAACAATGGCATTCTTAGGAACATCTTTTCAGTTTTAGGGGTCTTGGGGGCTTCTTTTCTGTTTAAAGATCCAGAAAAGGGGGAAGTTTGCACCCATCTGCTGTGATTGCCAACATTGCAAGAATGTAATGTTTTTTGCACCTTGATGTTTAGAAGGTAACTTCTTTTGTTCCCTTCTTATCAATTGTGTGATTACATGGTGTATCAAACCAAAGTGGTGTGTCGTCAGTGTGTGATGACATATTGCTGAAATTGCTGAAGTTTATTCTCAAAATTCTGTGGAAGCTTTTGGCTTATTTTAGTAAGACATCGTAGAGATATGTCTTCAGATTTCACAAAATGATCAATACATCCACAGCTAACCTTAAACTCTCGCCTTGGCAAATTAAATGCAGCCACCTCTTTTGCTTTGTTTTTTATGTCGTCGCTAGTCACAGGTTGCCTATTCTTCCTTCTTTCACTGATGAATTCCAAAACTTTTACTTGCTCAGGATGTCTTCATTTATGAGTGCCAGTGAATTT
Organism: Schistocerca cancellata; assembly: GCF_023864275.1. Lineage (NCBI taxonomy): Eukaryota > Metazoa > Arthropoda > Insecta > Orthoptera > Acrididae > Schistocerca > Schistocerca cancellata. Next base: position 610,816,697 of record NC_064630.1, on the reverse strand, counting down.
CTTTCTAGTAGTGGTAATTGCAAATTATCAAATTATGCCAATTTTTGTATCTACCATAAGCAAACGTTACTCTCAGCCACATTGAACTCATGTCCCATCCTCCTGTCACCATATTTTTCAGCATAATGAATTACTTTGTGCTTGAAAGTAGCATCGTACGTTATTCTGCTCTGCTTGCCTTGCATTGTTAGACTATGTAATGCAAACACTCTACGTAGTAATAGGCCAGCAATAATGTAACAAAGTTGAGAATTAAAGTAATGCATTGTGACATAAGGAACAATACCTAAATTTCAGTGATGATGCTGTTGAATGGCGGATTCAGGTTTGTACTCGATTGGAATGCTCTACTGAATCTTATGCGCACCCCAATTTTGAATTCCCTATATGGTAAAAGTAAGTGCACGTTAGATTCACATAAATATGATAACTAAAATCATATTTCAGCATGGATGATACACTTCTCCAGTGATTAGTGGTGTGTATATCAGATAAAGATGGATTCTTTGCCGCATAAAGTTAATTTTGGCTTAACGTAGACTCAGTGGGTTAGTTGCTAGTGACTCACCATGGACGAGAGGGGAAGGGCAGGTCAGTTCTTGTAGTGTACAATTTTTTTTTTCTACAACTCTTCCAGTTCACACACACACACACACACACACACACACACACACACACACACACACACACACAACCAATCAACCCAAATGTTCCATACTAGCATCTCTCTAGCATACAGGTAACTAATCGGCTGCTGGCTCCCTTCTCATATTGGCCAACTGCTTCAGCTAAAGCAGTGATGCCAGAGCAATACGGCTTGTGGACTTTGCTGTCTGTTATGAAAAGGATTGTAATGGAAACTTTACCTCAGTGAAAACCACACACTTCATTAGAACTAATAGCAACAAATGCCTTTCCTTAAAAAGATTTCCTTCATCATTTATCACGTAACCAAAATAAGTTACCTACAAAACCTTTCCTGCTTTGTGTAAACAAAATGTATGTGATTTATAGTGCACCATTTGCTTAGAAGGAGGGCAGTTTCTTGACACGTCAGATCTTCAAACTGTTCATTTACCACATATGCTTCAGTCTCAGTTCAGTGAGTCATGTGTTGATGTAGAAAACAAAGTTCTGTGTGTTCTTCTTGTGTAGTAGTTGTGACCAAATTATTGATTACCTATACATAGCAAGGGGACATAATAATGTTACGGAGTAATAGTAAAATAAAATTTTTACAAGCTAAAGTATTAATAAAGGATGGTTTTTGGTTATATTATATTGAATAGGTAATACGTGAGTTGACACATGGCAGTGTAAACCCCAGTCACTTGCTGTTATGTTGCATGAAGCCATACCTCAATGCTAGTCACAGGTCTCTCATCCAGAACACAAGATTTCAAGTATTAGTTGAGAAGATTGATTGTACATCATTATAAATGGATGACAACTGCTTCCATGTACAACAAAGTACTTCAGACTGTCGAATGTGTTTCAGGCAACGCACACTTTTTCAAGTACATTCACCAAAAACAGTCAAAAGTGAATTTACAATAGAGATGACATAACTAGATAATAAAAGATGGATAACAAGAATCCTAGTATTCTCATTAAAATGCTCATCCATTATGGAATTTCTTCAAATACAGTAATAGACAAAAATCATCAAAATGCAAAGCTTAAGCTATGAAGTGAATGAATGGGATTTTGATACGATGTGTTTACTCCACGCTCGACCTATCACCTGCCTGATACACTATGTGATCAAAAGTATCCAGACAACCCCAAAAACATAAGTTTTTCATATTAAGTGCATTGTGCTGCCACCTGCTGCCTGGTACTCCATATCAGCTTCCTCAGTAGTCATTAGACTTCGTGAGAGAGCAGAATGGGGCACTCCGTGGAACTCTCGGACTTCAAATGTGGTCAGGTGGTTGGGTGTCAGTTGTGTCATATGTCTCTACATGAGGTTTCCACACTTCCAAACATCCCTACGTCCACTGTTTCCAATGTGATAATGAAGTGCAAACGTGAAGGGACACGTACAGCACAAAGGCGTACAGGCCGACCTTTTCTGCTGACTGGCTGAGACCGCCGACAGTTGAAGAGGGTCGTAATGTGTAATAGGCGGACATCTATCCAGACCATCACACAGGAATTCTAAACTGCATCAGGATCCTTGCAAGTACTACGACAGTTAGGTGGGAGGTGAGAAAACGTGGATTTCGTGGTAGAGTGGCTGCTCATAAGCCACACATCACGTCGGCAAATGCCAAACGACACCTCGCTTGATGTCAGGGGCGTAAACATTGGACAATTGAACAGTGGAAAAATGTTGTGTGGAGTGATGAATGACCGTACACAATGTGGCAATCCGATGGCAGTGTGGGTATGGCAAAAGCCTGGTGAACATCATTTGCCAGCGTGTATTGTGCCAACAGTAAAATTTGGAGGTAGTGGTGTTATGGTGTGGTTGTGTTTTTCGTGGAGGGTGCTTGTACCCCTTGTTTTGCATGGTACTATCACAGCACAGGCCTACACTGATGTTTTAAGCACCTTCTTGCTTCTCACTGTTGGAGAGCAATTCTGGGATGGCAATTTCATCTTTCAATGTGATGCAGCACCTGTTCATAATGCATGGCCTGTGGCAGAGTGGTTACTCGACAATAACATCCCTGTAATGGACTGGCCTGCAGAGAGTCTTGACCTGAACCCTATAGAACACCAGTGGAATGTTTTGAGACACCAACTTCTTGACACGCCTCACTGACCGACATTGATACCTCTCCTCAATGCAGCACTCCATAAGAATGGGCTGCCATTCCCCAAGAAACCTTCCAACACCTGATTGAACATATGCCTGAGAGAGTGGAAGATGTCATCAAGGCTAAGAGTGGGCCAACACCATACTGAATTCCGGCATTACCGATGGAGGGCGCCACAAACTTGTAAGTCATTTTCAGCTAGGTGTCCTGATACTTTTGATCACGTAGAGTGAGTGTGTGTGTGTGTGTGTGTGTGTGTGTGTGTGTGTGTGTGTGTGTGTGTGTACCAACTTCTAGCTTACAAATATCTTGTGGTCGCTGATGTTAGTCATTTGCTGTAGTGGACCTGCTATGCAGTGCTACTAGACTGTGATGTGACTGCTTCACCTTTTGCACCATCCCACTACAGAGAGAGACCTCCAATCTATTCAAGCTCCTAAAATGGTGTAAATCAGTTTTGCGATAATTCTTCTGAATTTTAATCCGTTTTTCCACTGTATGGGTGAAACGTATCTCTTTTTAACTGGTAGCTCAAAGTAGATCATACCATGTATTGCTGCACTGATTTGATATTACAGACTGACAGTTCTCATGTATTCTTCAATTGTTTTTGCACTGGCATTATCATCAGTGTCGTTTGCTCCATGATGTCCAGTGTGCTGCCAAGCTGTGACGCCCAAGCATAAGCAGCACTAAACAGCTGGTGGATATGCTCAATCGCCATCACACCTTGTCGATGTTCTGAGCTGACGTCTGTTGCATTCCATCTGCACATATGACAAACCAGAGCACTCACAACAGAATGTTCCATACGTAATTATGTAAACAACAGTTCCACTTTTCACGAAGAAATTTTGTCAGCCGGAGTGAATAGAAGTGGAACGTGTTATTCAAAAGAATCGTGTTACAGCACAGATTCCTATCTTAAGAGACGAGAGATGTCATGTAACCTGATTTGTCTGACTAATTATGAACTTCGCATAACATTGAGAAAAATCAAACAAAATAACAATAATTTTAATTTGCCTTTAATTATTATTATTATTATTATTATTATTTATTATTATTATTTATTACACTACTACCCATTAAAATTGCTACACCACGAAGATGACGTGCTACAGAAGCGAAATTTAACAGACAGGAAGATGATGCTGTGATAAGCAAATGATTAGCTTTTAGGAGCATTCACACAAGGTTGGCGCCAGTGGCAACACCTACAGTGCGCTGACATGAGGAAAGTTTCCAACCGATTTCTCATACACAAACAGCAGTTGACCAGCGTTGCCTGGTGAAACATTGCGATGCCTCGTGTAAGGAGGAGAAATGCGTGCCATCATGTTCCCGACTTTGATAAAGGTCAGATTGTAGCCTATCGCAATTGCGGTTTATCGTATCGCGACATTGCTGCTCGTGTTGGTGGAGATCCAATGGCTGTTAGCAGAATATGGAATTGGTGGGTTCAAGAGGGTAATACGGAACGCTGTGCTGGATCCCAATGGCCTCGTATCACTAGCAGTCGAGATGACAGGCATCTTATCTGCATGGCTGTAACGGATCGTGCAGTCACATCTCGATCCCTGAGTCAACAGATGGGGACGTTTGCAAGACGACAACCATCTGCATGAGCAGTTCGATGATGTTTGCAGCAGCATGGACTATCAGCTCGGAGACCATGGCAGCGATTACCCTTGACGCTGCATCACAGACAGGAGCAGCGGCGATGGTGTACTCAATGACGAACCTGGGTGCATGAATGGCAAAACGTCATTTTTTCATATGAATCCAGGTTCTGTTTACAGCATCATGATCATCGCATCCGTGTTTGGTGACATCGCGGTGAACGCACATTGGAAGCATACATTCATCATCGCCATTCTGGCGTGTCACTCGGAGTGATGGTATGGGGTGCCATTGGTTACACGTCTCGGTCACCTCTTGTTCACTTTGACGGCACTTTGAACAGTGGACGTTACCTTTCAGATGTGTTACAACCCGTGACTCTACCCTTCAATCAATCCATGTGAAACCCTACATTTCAGAAGGATAATGCACGACTGCATGTTGCAGGTCCTGTACGGGCCTTCCTGGATACAGAAAATGTTCGACTGCTGCCCTGGCCAGCACATTCTCCAGATCCCTCACCAATAGAAAACGTCTGGTCAATGGTGACCAAGCAACTGGCTCGTCACAATATACCAGTCACTACTCTTGATGAACTACGGTATCGTGTTGAAGCTGCATGGGCAGCTGTACTTGTACACGCCATCCAAGCTCTGTTTGATTCAATGCCTAGGTGTATCAAGGCCGTTATTATGGCCAGAGGTGGTGGTTCTGGGTACTGATTTCTCAGGATCTATGCACCCAAATTGTGTGAAAATGTAATCACACGTCAGTTCTAGCATAATATATTTGTCCAGTGAATACCCATTTATCATCTGCATTTCTTCTTGGTGTAGAAATTTTAATGGTCAGCAGTGTATTATTATTGGAAAATTGTAATCACGTAATTCAGGTTGCTTAAATGAAAGGTAGTCTCTCTTTTCTACCCTCATTTTACACTTGACATAATCAGTTTAAGGTACTGATGTATGTCTGTTCAACCATACAGTTGTTCACTGCATGCTATATTCTAGTAAATGACTTCCCCATTATGCATTTTATTACACTGTTTGTATTGGGTTTCCCTTGTACTTTCATACAAGAACTTTACACATACATTGTTTCATTTTCGTAGATGCAGATGTGAAATAAATTTGCCTCATTTGATCAGGCTATATCATTACTACAGTACTTTTACTCACAGGTAATTGAATTTACTTTGCTTTCAACCCAATGATTACAACAGCAGAAGTTTCTCAAATTTATCAAGATAGAAAATGTACAACTTCGTCTTTACCATAAGGTACTACATGCTGACATTTTAATCTGCACCATTTTCCACAATTTCAAATCTCAGATCTGTGGTAAGTCAAAAGCAAATTCGAAAAATCGTCACTACCCAGGTAAGTCTATTAGCTTGTACCTATCTTTTGGAAAACAGTATTGCAACATTACTAACAGTCACTGTACAGCTTCCTACCTTTGTAAGAGCTTCACTTACACTTCCTCTTGTGGGCAGATACTGTCTAAATACTTTTCAATTTTCTCTGTACAAAAAATGCATCAGGTCATTGTGTATACAAAAAACATTCAGGTCATTGTGTCTATGGATTCCCTTTACCTAGGATTAGACCATTCTTCCCTTGATTCACCTAGCCTTCTCTTCTCCAATATCTACATAAATACACTCCTGGAAATTGAAACAAGAACACCGTGAATTCATTGTCCCAGGAAGGGGAAACTTTATTGACACATTCCTGGGGTCAGATACATCACATGATCACACTGACAGAACCACAGGCACATAGACACAGGCAACAGAGCATGCACAATGTCGGCACTAGTACAGTGTATATCCACCTTTCGCAGCAATGCAGGCTGCTATTCTCCCATGGAGACGATCGTAGAGATGCTGGATGTAGTCCTGTGGAACGGCTTGCCATGCCATTTCCACCTGGCGCCTCAGTTGGACCAGCGTTCGTGCTGGACGTGCAGACCGCGTGAGACGACGCTTCATCCAGTCCCAAACATGCTCAATGGGGGACAGATCCGGAGATCTTGCTGGCCAGGGTAGTTGACTTACACCTTCTAGAGCACGTTGGGTGGCACGGGATACATGCGGACGTGCATTGTCCTGTTGGAACAGCAAGTTCCCTTGCCGGTCTAGGAATGGTAGAACGATGGGTTCGGTGACGGTTTGGATGTACCGTGCACTATTCAGTGTCCCCTCGACGATCACCAGTGGTGTACGGCCAGTGTAGGAGATCGCTCGCCACACCACGATGCCGGGTGTTGGCGTTGTGTGCCTCGGTCGTATGCAGTCCTGATTGTGGCGCTCACCTGCACGGCGCCAAACACGCATACGACCATCATTGGCACCAAGGCAGAAGCGACTCTCATCGCTGAAGACGACACGTCTCCATTCGTCCCTCCATTCACGCCTGTCGCAACACCCCTGGAGGCGGGCTGCACGATGTTGGGGCGTGAGCGGAAGACGGCCTAACGGTGTGCGGGACCGTAGCCCAGCTTCATGGAGACGGTTGCGAATGGTCCTTGCCGATACCCCAGGAGCAACAGTGTCCCTAATTTGCTGGGAAGTGGCGGTGCGGTCCCCTACGGCACTGCGTAGGATCCTACGGTCTTGGCGTGCATCCGTGCATCGCTGCGGTCCGGTCCCAGGTCGACGGGCACGTGCACCTTCCGCCGACCACTGGTGACAACATCGATGTACTGTGGAGACCTCACGCCCCACGTGTTGAGCAATTCGGTGGTACGTCCACCCGGCCTCCCGCATGCCCACTATACGCCCTCGCTCAAAGTCCGTCAACTGCACATACGGTTCACGTCCACACTGTCGCGGCATGCTACCAGTGTTAAAGACTGCGATGGAGCTCCGTATGCCACAGCAAACTGGCTGACACTGACGGCGGCGGTGCACAAATGCTGCGCAGCCAACGCCATTCGACGGCCAACACCGCGGTTCCTGGTATGTCCGCTGTGCCGTGCGTGTGATCATTGCTTGTACAGCCCTCTCGCAGTATCCGGAGCAAGTATGGTGGGTCTGACACACCGGTGTCAATGTGTTCTTTTTTCCATTTCCAGGAGTGTAATTTAGGTGTGCCCCATCTTCAATTCTTAACATCATTTACTGCCTCCAATCCTTTTCTTTATGCATCACAATGATGCAGTTTCTCCATAGCGTGTCGACTCTTCCTGGTTGTTCCTTCTTTTGTATGTATGCTTCTCCTAATATCATAACTTCTCAAGGAAGTCTTCACCTTCCAATAAATATTTGTCAGTGATTGTCTGCCAGGGATCTGTTCATTGCTACTAAAGTATAAAGTTTATCTTTATTCTTTATTATTATTATTAAAGTGGTCACATTCAGCTTGCTTCAAAAATAATTACAAAAATGCAGTTTTCAGTGCCTGAAACATACATTTTTCCCCTTCATTTCTTTAGGCAAATGGTTGCTATATATATTAAAAATAGCTTTTCTACTTCTGTTGAGAATAATTCTAATTTTGCTCTAAATCACTGTTTAATCTTTCCAGTTATTATAAAAGACACGTTTACTTAATAACTCATTAGCTCTTCAGTTTTGTGTCTCTTAAAGTAATACGAGGACTATCAGAAAGTAGGGCATGTTTGCATCTGTCGCCTCTAGGCATATGCCGATCACATATATTTTGGTACATGCATGCTCGGCAGATCCATCCGTGACAGCGGGAACATCTCTGTGTATCTGATTTTTTTTGGTATAAGAATTTGAAATGTGCACTGCAATTGGAAATCCCACCTGTTGTGAGGTGTGGTGTGGTCTGTGATAAGGTTTTTGTTGGCAAAAAAACCTAAAACATATAGAAATTTATCGTGAACTCTGTGAAGTGTATGGAAACAACGTAATGAGTGAATGTTCCATCCGGAAATGGTGCATTCGGTTTTAAAATGGCCGAACCAATGTTCATGAAGAAGAGAAGAGTGGACACCCAAGCATTGTGACTGACGATCTTGTCATTAAAGTTGATGAAACGATTCATGAAAACAATTGATTCACAATAACGGAGCTTTCGCTTTCTTTTTCCACAAGTTTCACGGACTTTTTTGTTTGTAATTGTCACTCAAAAGCTAGGCTACCACAAGTCTCAGGCGGCAGAATTGTATGACGAATGTCTTTCAAAGCTTGTCCGCTGCTATGATAAGTGCTTCAATGTGTTTGGTGACTGTGGAAAAGTAGTATGTCAGTCGCTCTTTCAGATCTATATAATAAAATGTATATCTTGTACTTAGTTTTTATTTTTTATGCCAAAATGTTCCCTACTTTCTGAATAGCCCTTGTGCATTAAGAAATACAGCCTTTTTATTCCCTTTACTTAAGTCATTATTTACTAGACACTCTCAACAGAGATAACTCAACTCTTATTATTATTATTATTATTATTATTATTATTATTATTATTATTGTGCATCAGCTGCTAAGCCATTATTCATCAGCACCCTCCGATGAGAAAGAACAGTGGTCTTAGCAATATCTTAAGACTATGACGGCAAAAAAACTGAAACTCAAAACCATTGCTTTTTCACTTACACACTGGCACATCACACACCTTCATTCCTCTTACCCCTTTTTGTAACATTGCTAACATATAGTAAACCTAAAGATTTATAATTCTAGTTCTTTCATTTAATAATAAATGAATGACTGTATAAATAAGGCCATTGTGCCACTATTAAATGAAATAAAGTTAGCATCAGTATCATAAACTTGATTAATAGTCCTTAGCTTCATATAAAATCTCTTGCTATTTCTGTTATTAGTAATGCTGTAAGCTCATGTAGAGGGTGTCTTCTATGTCACTGAAATAAATATTCTGCAGTTACGACTTTCATTTAATATTCAATTCGAATAAAGTGAGTAGAATATTTAGCTTGCAGTGATGCTTTCACACCTCTAAGAAATTTAGTGTTAATCTTACATTCTGTTGCACCAATTAAAAATGACTGCAAGACGAAGAACATTTGTCATAATGCAATTAACAAAACTTTTACAGTTTCATTTCCTTCATTTAATACTAAATAAATGCATAATAAAATAATGGATTTTAATAAATATTAATAAACAACTTGTGATGTACTGTTAAATAATGTTGTTGTTGTTGTTGTTGTTTTTTAAGTTCTGGTAATAGTTCAGTGAGAGACACTACATCAAAAATGGCTCCATGTGCCCTCAGCGGGAAGTAATATAACTATCAGCCAGATTTGGACTGTAAATACAGTCCGGAAACACCTACCACCTACATAAAACCCAAACACCTACATAAAACCCAAACATTAAAACAAAGCGTCTACACATGAGGGAGGAGAAAAAAGTTATAGGCTACGTCACCAACATGGTGGTCGTCTTGAATGCCACTATCTCTGGTTCAAGTCGAAAATTTCCAATGGGAAGGTGGTCATGTGATGTATCAGACAGATACAGATACAAAATTTCACCAGAAAAATAACAGCATTTTTATTTGGAACATAGCTTTATTCATTTCTAGAGTCATACCGAATTATATGTGGCAGCAGTGATACACTCAGCAGCTTGAGTGTTACTTACTGAAAAGGCTTTAAGCTGACATTACACACTTGTGAGAGAAAACAAACAGTCACAGGAGCAGTTCGATATGCTGTCCAATGTGTCGGGTGTTAATGCTGTCCTCTGAACCCAGTCCTGATCAGACTCATCTATCCAGTGGAAATTTGTGTCCGACCAATATCTGTGATTCTGCTTGTTCACCGCACATTGATAAAGAAATTCGCTTAATCATTGAACAGTACCTGATTCAGAAAATAATGGTTTATCTGCAGTTGTTGCATCACCCATTCTACAAATTGTACATGACAGTCTGGGTCATCTTCATTCAGATGTTGGAGCAGTTGAATTTTGTAAGGGTTTCATTTGTGCTGCAATAAAATTCACATAATTGAGGTACAGCTGACTCCACATTCTCACAACAGTTGGTGAGTGCTCCGTAGTGGACTCTTGCTAAATGATGCCAGCACATTCACTGTTGTTGCTTCATTGGTGGCAGATTTTTGTCTCCCAATTTTCAGTTTATCTGCAAAGGAGCCTGTTGCCTGGATTTGGCCAAAAGTTTGGCAACTGCACTGTGAGAAGTGGGTTGTCTGGTCAGGTGGTGACTGCTGAAGTCCTCAGCAATGATGCTTCATTCTCCTGACATCCAGATAATTTCGATGTGTTGTTGTGTAAATGACATTTTCGTAATATATGAAAGAGGAAACAATGATTAGAACGTGAGCACAAGTAAATGAATCATGTAATATGCCAGGCATGGGAATTGTACTTTGCACTGTTTACAACTCTGATGTCATTTTGGTACAGAGCAGTCAGGCTGCTGAGCATATCACTGCTGCCACACACAATTGATTATACCTCGAGAATGAATAAAGCTATGTTCAAAATAACATCATCATTTTTCTGGTGAAATTCTCTGTTGTCTGATATGTCCCATGACCACCTTCCCTTTGGAAATTTTCAAGTTGTCTGCAAGATGAATGTTTCAAGATTTACATATACATCCACATCCAAAATCTGCAAACCACCATTAGGTACATGGTGGAGGGTACATCCATTGCACCAATTATTAGGGTTTCTTCCTGTTCCATTCACGTATGGAGTGCAGGAAGAACATTATAATCTCATCCTCATGATACCTGTGTGAGCGATATTTAGTGGGTTGTAGTATATTCCTAGAGTAATCATTTAAAGCCAGTTCCTGAAACTTCATTAAGAAACTTTGTTGGGATAGTTTACGTCTATCTTCAAGAGTCTTCCAGTTCAATTCCTTCAGTGTCTCTATGACACTCTCTCAGAGATGAAACAAAGCTGTGACCGTACCTACTACCCTTCTCTGTATCTGATACTCACATATAATTGACTTTTGACAATAGGTGTAGGTGTGGTAGTAAGTGAAATGCTGTTCGAAAACTGAGAAATACTGCATCTACCTGATTGCCTTGATCCAAATCTTTCAGTACGTCATGTGAAAAATGTTAAGAGTTGGGTTTCTCATGATCAGTGTTTCCGAAATCCATGTTGGTTGACATTGAGGGGGTAATTCTGTTAGAGATAGCTCACTGTGTTTGAGCTCAGGATATGTTATCAGATTCTACAACACATTGATATCAAGGACATTGGACAGTAGTTTCGTGGATTACTTATACTACCCTTCTTCATTTGGCTCACGGGTGCTTTTCCCTTACAATGGCAAGACAGTATAGTTATCCCCATCCTTAAGCCTGGGATGAACCCAACGTCTCTAGACAGCAACCGCCCAATTAGCCTGACAAATGTACTTTATAAACTGCTTGAAAGATGGTCAGCTTCAAATTATGTTGAGTACTCAAACCTCAAGGCCTTTTGTTCCCGTATCAGTGTGGCTTCGGGGCAGGATGATTCCCAACTGACCGTTTATTTCGATTGGAATCTGCCATCCGGTCCCATCTCCTTAAATTCCCACCTTTTTGCAGTTTCTTGTTTTAATCTACAGTTCATAACCAATAGATTGTGGTCAGAGTCCACATCTGCCCCTGGAAATGTCTTACAATTTAAAATCTGGTTCCTAAATCTCTGTCTTACCATTATATAATCTATCTGGAACCTTTTAGTATCTCCAGGGTTCTTCCATGTATACAACCTTCTTTCATGATTCTTGAACCAAGTGTTAGCTATGGTTAAGTTGTGCTCTGTGCAAAATTCTACTAGGCGGCTTCCTCTTCCATTTCTTAACCCCCAATCCATATTCACCTAATATGTTTCATTTATAACCCTGTATTCACCTGAGCAAAAGTCTTGTTCCTCCTGCTACCGAACTTCACTAATGCCCACTATATCTAACTTTAACCTATCCATTTCCCTTTTTAAATTTTCTAACCTACCTACCCGATTAAGGGATACAAAATTTCCTATCCTGGGGAATGCTTTACCTGTGGATTCCATGTTTTGCTTTTTTTTTTTTGTCTCACATATGAGGCAATAATACCGACCCTGTATCTGTTGTAAGTAAATCTATACTTTTATTTAAATACCACTGACAAAGTATCTGACCTGATTATTGTTGTAAGCATACTGTATTCATGCCTCCATGAAATGCTTCAATTGCAATACATATGTTTGAAGTGTAAATATTCCATTGCACAATTTTCCAGCATAAAACTGATGTGCTCAAAACTATGTGTAAAATGTTTCAAAGTAAACGGCCAAAAAGTAATTAAACGAAAAATGCCTATTTGCAATGGATGTGTACAAATTAAGGAAACTCATTTTTCTCTCACTAATGCCACAAAGCTAAGTTCACCAAATTACACAAGTTTCTTTGTATTCAAGTTGATCTGATACAGCACTGGCACTTTTTCATCATGATTCTACCAAGCGTTAGTGATATGATATACTTGGAGAAGATACTCAACTATGTTTCCATACTCTCTACAATATTTCATAGCTTTCCATACTAAGCATGTCCCACAGGAAGTTCTTGTGCTTACAGTAGTGCCACAAATTATGAAACATTTTTTGAGAAGGTTGGAGATGTGGTACATTTTGTATCACTGTTGGAGTGAGTTTTCTATCCTGCCCAAAAATTAACAAAATATATTCTTATAAGATTACTGCACAGCTGTTCAATTTATGAATGTTCTATGTGAGACACCTGTGTCACTTACCTATGTTCATGAGACTGTAATATCACCTCAACAAAGACACATTACCATTCCACATGAGGGAGAGTACCAAACTCAAACATAAAAAATATCCTAAAATGGTAGTAAGTGTTCATCTTTGAGCTCATGGGTTTTCAACAAATTACTTAAGGGTACAGGGAACAAAAGGAAGAGAAGTTAAAATAAAAAATGGTAACCAACACAAATGTACGTACATGTGAGATGATCAATTTTATTCTGACTTTTCCACAATGATATAGAACATTTAAAACATGTTACAGCATTATAAAGAGAATGAATAAATACAGTTAACATGTCAGAGACTGAGCACAAACTCAGATTGGACAAGGAAATGGCAGGTATTCTGCCATGGCCTATTCAATGGAACCAGCAAAAGTATGTGCCAACAGGAATTTAGGGAACCCAGATAAAACCTACAATAGGCGAAGGATCCCAATGCTCCTGAATGGAAATTCAGTGCCATAACCACTCTGCAATTTTGTCAGTAATTTAACATGTGACCACAAATACATATATATTAACTTTTTTTTCATCCAACAATATCTCAACATAATATAGCAGTTTTAGCAGTTGTCAAAGCAATACAACAAACATCAATAATTCAAAATATGGGAATACACAGAATGTTTAAAGGTTCTCTTTAAGAACAGGACTTGTGGTTGGCCGTGGCCTTGATGAAGGAACTGTTCCGGCATTTGCCTTAGCGATCCAGGAAAACCTTGGAAAACCCGAATCAGGATGGCCGGACAGAGTGAACCCCATCCTCCCGAATATGAGATCAGTGCTGTTAACAGCTGCACTGCTTCATTCGATTGGTCCCTATTCTCTGATTTACATGGAAATAGATCTTACACCTAGCAAAAATAATGATGAAATATATACACAATTACATATGCAATTACACTTCAACATTTTTCTTTATCACTTCACACCAACACACCACCACCACCACCACCACCACCACACAATACTTCATTCATGGAACTTCAATAAACTGCCAAACTTGCTTCAGAGGCTGCTGCATACATGACTAGTTATCTGAAACAGAAGAACACGAAACAAACAGCATAAATATCCTTGTCTAAAGACACTTCAGAAACAATATCAAAACTTGCAGCAACTACTTAGCTGACTCTCATTACTAGTAAACATATTCACTTAAGGCATGTCGCTAGCAATAAATTTAAAATGTCCTTCAAACCTCTTTATGTATGCTGATAACACTACACTGTAGAGTGTGACCACAATGTAGCTTACATCTCAGAAGAAACTAACAATGTCAGGGATATCTTCGACACAAATTCTGGGATGTTAACATCTGAATAGCAGTTCTCTGCAAGACACTGTTTTTTATTGTTGGTGGGTCCAGCATGTGAAGCAAGATGCTGAAACTTGTTTCAGACTTACTGAAATTTATCTTTTGATGCAGTTTTAGATTTGAAGTTAACATTTAAATACCACGGATAATGACCGACTTTTTCAGTAAACAAAATGTCCATGAAAGCCTCTAATAACAAATAATTCCATGTCCCACAAGGTAATTTTATTTTTTTAAAGAGTGGAGCCCCTTCACACTCCCTCTAGCATGGTGACCATAACAAAAGTTCTACTATCACCTCTGCATTGGTTAGGTATCACAGGATGCAGGACTGTGATGATGTCCACTTGTCTGGGTGCAATTACCCATTCATACAGGTCCATCAGGAGATAGAAAAAAGATGAAAAAATGTTAGAAGAATGGTGATTTTAAGGGCAAAGGGCAAAATGTGTCATGGCAAGCACTGAGGGAAAAAAATCCTCCACAACTGTTGGGCGGGTGATAAGAGCAGTAGGCCTAGTGGATTTCTTGCTATCTGCAACAGATCATGCAAGGGTCGGTCACATTAGTAGTGGGTACCATGCAGTTTGATGCCAGTTTTATAACCACCTACATATCATAAAAAGGTCAGTACAAATGCATGTTGGAGCACCTCATGCTATTGTGGGGAAGGCCAGTTGCCCCCTTAGTGTACTCCAACCTTTCTTACATTTAATGCCTGATTGAATACAGATAACTCTTCCATTTCTCTCCCCAGGGGGTCCACAACTCTTTTGTGGATATGGTAGCGAGCACGGGACCCCGAGCTAATGTGGCCCTCCTTCCTTTCTGGGCTGCATACCTTCCTTTTCCGCATCCTTCCCTATCCTCCATCTTTGCCCCCTCTCCCTCACCTCTGGCTCCTTCCTTCCCTTTCTCCCCCTCTGGGAGTATGGTTTGTGCCTACGTCCGGAAACGGATGCTCGAAAATGTAACAGATTCTTTGCCTTCTCTGCTTGCATATCTTCATCCTTCCTTTGTCCTTCTCTTTACCCTTTTCTCCGCAGCGGCATTTGAGACCTCTCTTCTTTCCTTTCCCTTTCTTTTTGTTTTTCCCTTTCTCTTTCTTCCTCCCTGTGCATGTCTGAAGGCCGAATCATGCATTTTCATGCGTAGCCGGTGACATGGTAACGCGTAATTCCCCACCCCGGGTAAACAGGTAGGACACGTACGTACCCCCAGGTAACGGTCACGCCCAGGGAGGGGTGATTACCTGAGCTGATACCTTCCGAAAGTGTCGATTGGTCCCTCTGCCCGTTTCTCGGGAGGTTTGACCTGAGGTGTGAACAATCACCTAAGGCAGGAGTGCCCTCAGAGAGGGCCCCCACAAGGGAGAAGCGCACCATCGGAGACGCCGGTAATCATGGGGGATTCTTCCGCAATGGTTTCCTCATCTTCCTCTATGTCTGCTCACAAGCGTAAGTTCACTGAGTCTCAGCCACAGACAGTTCTTCCATCGTTGTCACAGTTCCTTGTTGTTTCTCGGTCTGACGAAGGTCATGACTTCTCCATGGTCAACCCTTTCATTATTCAGAAAGGTGTTGACGCAATTGCAGATCCTGTAAAGTCTTGTTCCAGATGTTGTTGTTAGAAACAATCAGTGCCCTCCAGGCACAAAAATTGCTGCGTACTTCACTGCTCCACACCTTCCCTGTCCGGGTGGAAGCGCACTGCACTTTAAATTCCTCACGTGGAGTCGTTTATACGCGCTCCCTCGACGGATTGTCTGACGAGGAAATTCAACACTACCTGTCTGACCAGGGCGTAACGGCTGTTCACAGTTATGAAAAGGGTTGACACGAACATCGTTCCGACCCGTACCGTCTTACTGACATTTAACAGAGTTCAACTCCCATCGAAAATAAAAGTGGGCTGCGAGATAATTTCCGTTCGACCATACGTGCCGAACCCTACGCGTTGCTATAGGTGCCACCAGTTGAATCATACCAGCCAGTCCTGTTCCAACCCGGCCAAATGTGTTACGTGTGGCAAGGGTGCCCATGAGGGTGCTTGTCCACCTCCATCCCCTCGCTCCATCAACTGTAAGGGTGACCACGCTGCTTCCTCTCGAGATTGCCCCATTTTTAAAGACGAAAAGCTCATTCAGGAAATCAGAGTGAAGGAAAAGGTGTCGACCTTTGCTGCTCGAAAATTTTTCGCCAGTCGAAAGCCCACTGTGCCTCAGACAGGAAAATACAGCACTGTCCTTGCCTCTCCTCGGCCAACAAAGGAGGCAGCCACGCAGACTTGTGATCTCACCTTTAGTGACACGGTCGTCAGATCGGCCAGCGCAAAGATCACCCGTTCAACCTCCCCACTTTCGCCTGCTCACTCTATGGCTCCCCATTCATCGGTTTCTGCTAAATCTCAATCCCAAAAGTCAGACACCCGGACTTCCAAAAAAGAGCATACTCGTGAAGATTTTTTACGTACCCCAACTTCACAACCATCGGTTCCTCCTTCATCTAAACATCATGTTTCCAAGAAGGCTAATAAGAAACCCAGTTCCCCTCCATCTCCGCCACAGCGTGTCTCATCTACAGCACCACCTGGCGGTAACCGCCCTCGGCTGTCTTCTGTGTCGCCGAGGCGCACTGCTGGTGGCCGATCGCTGGTGGCAGGAGCTGCTCCTTAACAATCTATGGATCAGGATCTTCAGCCTTCGGCTGAGTGCTGTTCCACGCTCTCGGTCGCAAGCTCTGAGCAGTCGTTGAGTTGACGGCAACCTTGGTCACATTCTTCCATTTTCTGTCCACCCTATGTCCATTATCCATTGGAATATCTGCGGCATTCGAGCCAATCGGGATGAATTGATGATCCTTTTACGATCCTACTCGCCGGTCATCTTCTGTCTTCAGGAAACAAAGCTGCGTTGCCACGACCGCTTTGTCTTCCCCCGTTTTCAGTCAGTCCGATTTGAACTCCATCTCCCCTCTGTTGAAGGCACTCCAGCACATGGAGGACTCATGACTCTTCTCCATAATACTCTCCATTATCACCCAATCCCCTTAAACACTTCCTTCCAAGCAGTCGCTGTCCGTCTTTCCCTTTTTGGATACACCTTCTCTCTTTGTACTGTACACATTCCATCATCCACACCAATGGCACGAGCTGATCTCCTTCATCTTCTTGGTCAGCTTCCACCCCCCTATTTGCTGGTTGGGGACTTCAATGCCCACCACCCGCTTTGGGGATCTCCACATCCCTGTCCGCATGGCTAACTATTGCTAGACGTCTTCCACCAAGCTGATCTTGTTTGCCTCAACACTGGGGACCCTACATTTTTGTCTGCCTCCACGACAAATTTCTCTCATTTGGATCTTTCGGTCGGTACTGTTCTGCTAGCTCGATGCTTTGAATGGTTTGCCCTTGCTGATACCCACTCGAGTGACCACTATCCATGTGTCCTTCGATTGCAGCCGCAACTGCCATATATGCTCCCGAGACACTGGAAGTTTGCCCAAGCCGATTAGACACTTTTTTCGTCTCTAGCGACATTCAATGACCGTCACTTTTCTAGCGTCGACAATGAGGTCACTCATATTACAGATGTTATTCTTACAGCTGTGGAACGTGCAATACCGCGCATCTCCGAATTGCCCCAGCGCCCCCCAGTTCCTTGGTGGAATGAGGCATGCCGTGATGCAATACGTGAGCGGCGACGTGCTCTTTGCATTTTCAGACACCATCCTATATTGGCCAACTGTATCCGCTATAAGCAGTTCCGTGCGAGGTGTTGTCGCGTCATCAGCAGTAGCAAGAAGGCAAGCTGGTACTTCTTTACTAGCTCATTTAACACCTTCACTCCCTCCTCAGAAGTTTGGAGTCGGATTCGACGGTTATCAGGCGCGCCTAGTTTCTCCCTGGTCTCTGGGCTCACTGTCGCGCATGATACATTAGTCGCAATTTCTAACTCATTGGGTCAACACTTTGCTGAGATTTTGAGCTCTTCAAACTACCCGCCAGCATTTCTCCCGAAGAAAAGTGCAGCGGAAGTGCGACCTCTTGCTTTTGCCTCTCAAAATCGCGAAAGCTACAATACTGTTTTCTCCATGTGGGAACTCCAACATGCACTCTCTTCTTTTCGCTCCTCCATCCCAGGACCAGAAGGTATCCACATCCAAATGTTGCTGCATTTATCATACCATAGTCTGTGTTACCTCCTTCACCTTTATAATCGAATTTGGTCTGACAGAACCTTTCCCAGACAATGGCGGGAAGCTATCATCGTTCCTGTTCTGAAACCTGGAAAGGACAAACATCTCCCCTCTAGCTATCGCCCCATTTTTCTCACGAGTAGTATATGTAAGGTTTTGGAGCGTATGGTGAATTGTCAGTTAGCTTGGTGGCTGGAGTCCCGCAGTCTTTTAACACCTGCCCAATGCGGTTTCCGAAAGCATCGTTCTGCAGTTGACCATCTTGTTGCTCTCTCCACTTATATCTTGAACAATTTTCTCCAGAAACGCCAAACAGTAGCAATATTTTTTGATCTGGAGAGAGCATACGATACGTGTTGTAGGACAGGCATCCTCTGCACACTGTTCTCTTGGGGCTTTCACGGTCGGTTGCCCCTTTTTCTTCGCGAATTTATGGAAGAGCGCACATTTAAAGTGCGGGTGAACACTA
Source organism: Schistocerca cancellata (assembly GCF_023864275.1). Taxonomy (NCBI): domain Eukaryota; kingdom Metazoa; phylum Arthropoda; class Insecta; order Orthoptera; family Acrididae; genus Schistocerca; species Schistocerca cancellata. Next base: position 610,797,602 of record NC_064630.1, on the reverse strand, counting down.
CTCTCTCCCATACTTTCTCCCAAGAAAACGGTGTACCCCAGGGCTCCGTGCTAAGTGTTGTACTGTTTGCCGTTGCCATAAATCCAATTATGGACTGTCTTCTTCCTGATGTCTCAGGCTCCCTCTTTGTGGACGATTTTGCGATCTTCTACAGCTCTCAATGGACCAGCCTTCTTGAACAACATCTTCAATGCTGTCTCGATCGCCTCCACTCTTGGAGCATTGAAACAGGCTTCCACTTTTCTCACAGTAAGACCGTTTGTGTTAATTTTTGGCGTCGTACGGAGTTTCTTCCACCTTCCTTACATCTAGGACCTGTCAACCTTCTGTTTTCGGACATCGCTAAATTCTTGGGTCTTATGTTTGACAGAAAACTGTGTTGGTCCTCCCACGTTTCCTATCTTTCGGCTCACTGTCTGCGATTCCTCAACACCCTCCGTGTCCTGAATGGTACCTCCTGGGGAGCGGACCGAGTGGTCCTTCTCCGCCTCTATCGCGCCTTAGTGTGCTCGAAATTGGACTATGGAAGCATAGTTTACTCCTCTGCTCGGCCGTCTATTCTTCGGCATCTCGACTCTATCCACCACCGTGGATTATGTTTAGTGTCTGGAGCTTTTTACGCCAGCCCTGTGGAAAGCCTTTATGCTGAGACTGCTGAACCTCCGCTGCCCAATCGGCGAGCTGTTCTTCTAAGTCGTTATGCTAGCCATTTGTCTTCCATGCCTGCAAATCTGGCCCATGACATTTTTTTCTATGCCTCCTTGGATTTAGGGTATGCAGGCCGCCCTTCTTCCCTACTACCACCGGGAGTCCGCATCCGTCAACTGCTCCATACTCTTTCCTTTCGCTTTCCTAAAACTTTCTTGACAACTTGGGGGTACAGCACCGCCTTGGCTCCGTCCCTGGACCTGCCTGCTCCGTGACCTTTGTCATTTTCCCAAGGATGGTACCCCTTCATTTGTTTATCGTCGGGCATTTTCTGCTCTATGTGCACAAATTAAGGAAGCTACATTTATTTACACTGATGGCTCAGAAACATCGTTTGGTGTAGGGAGTGCCTATATTGTTGGTGACACCCCAAATCGATTTCGGCTTCCCGACCAGTGTTCGGTTTATACTGTGGAGCTTTACGCTGTTCTCCAGGCTGTCCAATACATCCGTCGCCATCAGCGGATACAGTATGTTATCTGTTCAGATTCTCTCAGCTGTCTCCTCAGTCTCCAAGCTCTCTACCCTGTCCACCCTCTGGTCCATCGGATTCAGGACTACCTCCACTTTCTCCACTTGGGGGGCGTCTCGGTGGCGTTCCTCTGGATCTCAGGACACGTTGGTATCTGTGGAAATGAGGCGGCCGATATAGCGGCCAAGGCTGCAGTCTCTCTTCTTCGGCCAGCTATTTGCACGATTCCCTTCGCCGATCTACGGAGTGTTTTATGTCGTCGTCATTGTTCTTTTATGGCATGCACATTGGTCGACACTTCCCCATAATAAATTGCGGGACGTGAAAGCTCTTCCCTGTGCTTGGACCTCTTTCTCCCGAACGCGTCGTCGGGAGGAGGTAATTTTAACTAGACTCTGGATAGGGCACTGTCTTTTTAGCCATCGACATCTTTTATGCGGCAATCCTCCCCCACTCTGTCCCCACTGCTCTCAGCTGTGGACGGTAAGACATCTTTTACTTGCGTGCCCTTATTTTACTCCGTTACGTGCCCGTCTACAGCTGTCGCCTGAAATATCGTCAATTTTAGCAGATGACACACGCTCAGCTGATCGCATTCTCGAGTTTATTAATGCCAGTGAGATGACGTCAATCATTTGAAGCACTTTTTGGGGACAACCAACCCCTTTCTGTAGTGGTTTTTTAAGCTTTCCATCTGCTTTTAGTTTCTCCAATTTTTTGAGTTTCGTTCCTGTTTTGAATCATGTTCACACTTTTACTTATAAAATACTTTATTAAAATATACACATGTTAACTTTACAATAGACGCACGAAGACTGATTATTGCGCCTCATCACTCACACATATATACACAAACATAGCTGTCACCACAATCGATACTTCTCGAACATACTCGATATAACTTATTCTAGAACAATGTTCTGGAACTTTCTCATATCCGATATAAATGTATTACATAATTCCAACACGCCTCCTTACATTTATATCGTGATGTTTAACATATTCCTAATTTTAATGAATTTTTCTTTACATAACGACTTTGTGAATATATCTGCAACATTTTCATTTGAATCTACTTTAACAATATCAATGAGTCCCTGTAAATAGTACTCATTCACAAAATGGTAATGCACTTCTATATATTTTGAATTCTTTGTAAAATTACCAAACTTCGCTATATTTAATGCTCCTGAATTATCTTCATATATGACAATAGTTTTTTCAAATTTAACATTAAAAATGTCTAAAATATCATGTACAAGTTTCACCTCGCTTACAGCTTCAGACAATGCTACATATTCTGCGAAAGTTGAAGCCTTTGTGACACTCGCTTGTTTTCTTGACTTCCAAAATAAAACATTACCAAATAATCTAATTACATAAGCAGAAGTTGACTTTCTATCCACACTATCACCTGCCCAATCTGAATCCGCAAAACAATCTAATATCTCAGCACTTTCATTCCTACAATAGTTTAATTTCAAATCTTTAGTTAAATATAAATATTTCAAAATTCTCAAAGCATATTTAAAATGAGTACTACTGTAACACCTTTGGAATCTGCTCAAGTAATTCACACTATAGCTAATATCTGGTCTAGTACCCGAACTTATGTACAAGAGTGCACCTATCAAGTTTCTATATCTAACGTCATTACAATCTTCATACGGTGGTTCTAACTTTAAATTTACTTCCATTGGAGTTTTGTACAAGATCGAATCTTCAATTTTATATTTCGCAATTTCGCAGCTAACGAATCAATGTATTTTTCTTGACTCAAACTCATAACTCTTGTTTCATAATCATAATTAATATCGATGCCAAGGTATCTTTTTACCTCACCTAAATCTTTCATATTAAATCGCTTTGACAATAAGTTCTTAATCTTAACAATTTTTTCTTTTCTCACACAGCAAATGAGCAAATCGTCGACAAAAATAATCAAATAAATAAAGACATCTCCATCTCGCAATACATAAAGACAATAATCATATTTACTCCTTTTAAAACCTAAACTTCTTAAAAACTCGTCAAGACAATTGTACCAAGCTCGTGAGCTTTCTCGCAAACCATACAATGCTTTATACAATTTACAGACTCTATCCGTACCATCATCATATCCTCTTGGCTGCTTTACATATACTTCAGATAAAACTTTACAATTTAGAAACGCAGTCTCTACGTCCATTTGTTCTATAACCAAACCTTCTTGACAACAGTATGACAACAAAATCTTTAATGTTTGCATATTGGTTACTGGAGAATAAATATCCTCAACGATTTCTTTTTGTTGAAACCCCCTGACAACTAATCTTGCTTTGTAAACACTTTCTGATTTCTTTGTGAAAACCCACTTTACATCAATGGCTTCTTTATCAACTGGTTTATCTACTAATTCCCATGTTTTGTTTTTGTTCAAACAATAAATTTCCTTATTCATCGCTTTTTCCCAATAATTTGATTCGGCGCTGTTAATCGCCTCCTCAAAGCTTTCCGGACTATTTGCACTGCAAAAGTTTACACAAATAAAATTGCTGTAAACATAATCATTTAATATTTTTGGTTTTCTTTCTCTAGATGATCTCCTCAACTCAAGTACTTTCTCTGATTCATGATTATCAGAAAGCTTTTCATTTTTCTCAATTTCCTTCTGTTTTTCTATTAGTTCAGTTTCATTTTCTCTACTTTCGTGTTCAGAATCACTAGAATATTCACTTACTGAATCATAATCTTTAAACCCAATACATTTAACACCACTTTCAACAATGTCCACATGTCGAGCAACAACTATCTTATTATTTATTAGCACTCTGTAGCCTACTTCACAATAACCCATTAAAACCCCCAAATCGGCTTTCCTATCCCATTTCGACTTTCTCTGTTGCTCAGGTACTCTTACAAAAACTCTACTCCTATACAACTTCAAATGATTAACATTAGGTCTTTTCCCCAGTAATATCTCATAAGGAGTTTTCTTTTCAATGGTATTAGCTAAAGTTCTGTTTTTGAGGTACGCTGCTGCACAAACCACTTCAGGCCAAAATCTCGTGTCTACTCGCGCTTCGGCTAGCAGACACCGTGACATGTCCATGATGGATCTGTTATACCTTTTAGCAGTACCATTAAGCTCATGCACATAAGGTGGACAAACATTCAATACAATTCCTATTTGTCTCACAAATTCATATAAATTTTCATTTAAATATTCCTTCCCATTGTCACATCTTATCTTTTTAACAGTTTTCCCAGTGAGATTCTCAACTTCATTAATATACTCTACAAAACATTTGTATACTTGATCTTTAGATTTTATGGTGTAAACACGAGCTGCCTTACTGTAATCATCAATGAAAGAAAGAAAATATCTTTCCCCATGCATTCCAGTAGTTGAGTGAGGCCCATTTAGATCTGTGTGAACAATTTCTAAGATTTCTTTTGCTTTGGTTCTATTATTTTTAAAAGGAACATTATGCATTTTGTTTTCGATACAGATTTTACATTTCATAAATTCCGATTCTAGTTCTGAAAGAACCCCATCTAACAATTGATGTTTACATAAAGTATTTAGATAATTAAAATTAACATGTCCCAAAATGCGGTGCCATTTTTCCTTTGCTGTCATATTATTGTCTTTACTCACAACATTAACATTAACTTCTCCTTTATTAATAGTACTACTCATTTTATACAACCGACCCTCTTTCCATGCAATCGCAATCAATCCATTAGCTTTATCAAAAATTTTAGCATTATTCCCTACCGATACAATTTTGTGATTATCTGTAATTTTAGCATAACTGATCAAGTTTTTGTCTATGTCTTTTACAAAGAAAACATTTAGCATATTAATTGGAACCATTTGATCATAGACAGGAAAATTACTAATTACATTACCAACTTTAGTAGCTTGCAAAATTTTTCCATCAGCAATTTTTACATTTATAGGTTGTTTTAAAGTTATACTCTTAGAAAAATATTCCTCATTATTAATAACATGATCAGTACAGCCACTGTCTAATAACCAATTAATTTGAATTTGATTGTTGTTACTTGACTCTACTGTTTTATTTTGACCTATTATAGAATTAACCTCTGTTATAAAATTACTCATACCATGATCACTCTGATGGTAACCTTGCTTGCTGTGATACCGACCGCTGCTAAAACCATGCTGCTCTCCTCGACCACGTTGCCTGCTGCCATAACCTCCACGCTGCATGTTGCCGTAATTTTCACGCTGTACATTGCTATAGCCTCCACGCTGCATATTTCCATTACCTCTGTTGCTGCTTTGAAAATGTACTCCACGATGCCATGTGCCTCTGTTACTTGTTCTTCCCTGGTTACAATCACGTTTGAAGTGACCTGCTTTGCCGCATCGATAACATACTTGCTCCTGATTTCTTGAATTCAATTTTCTTTCTGTGTGAAATGCATTTGATTTTACCTCTTCATTTCCAGTTTCTGCATTCAATAATTGAATCTTACTTTTAACGTATTCAACTGTCTGGTCCTCTTCCTTCAAGACGTCCACTAAGTCCCCAATATAGCTCATTGACTCTGGTAACGTTCGCAGCATATAATTTAACTTCTCCTTTTCCGTTACTTTAGCGCCTGCAGATTTCAGCTCATTTACAGTTTTTTCAAATGCACTGAAAAATGTCCCCGTATCACTGTAATCACTTAACCTCAATTTGTCCAACTTGTTTCTGCATAATATTTGAAGGGCTGTAGACTCTTTCGAACATAATTCATCAAATTTCTTCATGATCTCGAAAGCACTTTCTCTGTCACTCAGGAATTCTAGTTGCTTATTTGTGATTGCACCATAAATATAGTTGATAGCCTTCAAGTCCTCTTCATCCCACGTTTCATTGTCTGAACTCACTTTTGCCCTCGTAGTCACTGTATGGCATTTCTTCATTTTTAGGTACATGATTATCCGCTGCTTCCAGTTCCCATAGTCCTCGCCATCAAATACAGGAATAGTTATATCAGCCATGTCGAACTTTCTGAATAACACGCGACGGCCACAATACCATATTTAACTTCTACTTTTCTTTTCAACAACCACGCTCTGCTACCATGTTTTGAATCATGTTCACACTTCTACTTATAAAATACTTTATTAAAATATACACATGTTAACTTTACAATAGACGCACGAAGACTGACTATTGCGCCTCATCACTCACACATATATACACAAACATAGCTGTCACCACAATCGATACTTCTCGAACATACTCGATATAACTTATTCTAGAACGATGTTCTGGAACTTTCTCATATCCGATATAAATGTATTACATAATTCCAACAGTTCCCACTGCTGCTGGTTTCCATTTGTATTTTTTACCTTTTCATAAGTCACAGACCGGGCACTAATGACCATAGCAGTTTTGCGCCCAAAAAAAAACCCCTTCCATTTCTTGCACTCTTTCTAGAATACAAACTAGCAAAATTAAAAGAATTTCTTGTGTTCTACAGCAAATATAGGAAAACTTATGTCTTTTGCAAATGAACTTTATTATTGAGCACGATGTTTCACCAATTCATGTTTGGCATTTTAAGTGGTGTTCCTTTTTGTCCCATTCAAGCAACCATTTCTTCTCATTTCTTCCCATAAATATTTCTCAGCAGGTAACCTATACTGCAAGTTTGCAAAGGCTGAAGTTTTCTTATAGTTACAATAAAACATAATTTGACACCTGAGGAAAATAGCTGCATATATTAAGAATATTATAACGATTGGTGTTAATACACATGAAACTGATGAAACTTGAAATTCAAAATAATTGAATGTCAGAATGGGTGCTACAGCTAACAATTTATAAGTAAACAGAAAACAAAATGCTACTGTACTTACACACACTAGGTGCCACATGCCTTGACACAGCCTATCAATAACACACAAGTGTTTTTGGCATCTTGTGCCTTACAGGTATCTAAATGGATTGCAATCTGAGAATATAGCTGTATCCAATGACCAAATTTCAGAGCTGATGCTGAAATTAAGTTCTAAGTTACAAATTCCAGTATTTACACATACTCACTGCAAATGTACCTCCATTTATAAGTGAAAGGTCAATATTAACACTACTTCAATTTTAAATTGGAGGTGAAATATGTCATATGTATCCAAACCACTACCACCTTATACTTCAAGCTTCTCACATTTTAACTGTGCGATGTCTGCTGCTGGTGACTGACTTGTGGAGCTGTAACAGGAACAAAGAACTCTTATTAGCATTTGCCAGCATACTCTACAAACTGTAAGTGTAGCTACATTTTAAATGAAAGCTGAAATTAGCCTAACTGTATCCAAAGCACATACCTTACTCTTCAAGTTTCCCATTTTGTGACAACTGCTTTTAGTGACTGACTTCTGGAGCTGTAACAGGAACAAAGTGCTGTGAGTTACTGACTGCCAATATGCATTAAACACTTCAAAAGTGGGAGATCAAATTTGCTAAAAATGTACCCAAACTACAATTACCTTATTGTTAAAATATCCCAAGTATTAAACTGAGACTTGTCTCCTGCCGGTGGTGTGCCTCCCAAATCCACTACTGAAACAAACATCTAAGATAAGAAAAGCATATTTTGGGGAATAAATCGCCAGTAATCTCTCAATAAATACAATAAATAACAAGTACCATATAATACAAAATTCAGGAGTTAGTACTGTTCATATTTAGTTCAACTAGCTGCTTCTTCGCATTTTCTGCTGCTTCTCTGTTTGCAAACACAAGAGTTTGAAAGCGTAGATCAAGCAGAGTATCTACTCCTATAGACTTGCTCATCTCTACGTTGTGGAAACAGTCTTTCACACCTTTTTTTAATTCTTCAATGATAGTCCTTGTCACACTGTTAAATGACCTCTCCAAAAGTTCTGCACACACTGACGATAATCCCCTTGACAGAACAATAACCTGAAAATTGGAGTAAGTTATTCAATATAACACAAACAGTATAATATCTCAGAAATGATTATGCCATAAACCACAGCTAACATTTTAGCAAGAAGAAAATCTGCTTAACTTACTTGGCTGCCAGTGGGATAGGACTCAGCACTAAGTTGTGTTGAAACCTGCTCAAATAGCTTCAACACAGCAGAGTTCTGGGCAGATGTTCCATTCCTCGTCTGTCAGTTGCTCAAAATAAACAGTGCTTAGTGCAAGTGAAATCTTCACTGCATCTTTAACTTCAACTATTCACTCTAACATACACAGAGTAGAGTTGCACCTTGTTGGCACCTCCTAAACCAGTTTTTTAACATTACTTACACCCTTATTTTGTTGGTATGTCAGCAGTCTTTCAGTTGCCTGGCAGCTTCTCTTGAAGAATGCTACAATAGTTTTGACTTCCTGCTGAACTGACAAAATGTTTTAGGTCTAGTGCATTCTGTACAATAAGATTCAATGTATGTGCATAGCACCCAAAGTGTTTCCACTGTAAAATGGATATTGTACTTTTAATATTTGCTGCATTATCTGTCACAACAATCAAAAATTTGTCTGACACACTGAGCTTATCTGCTGTGCTTATTAGAGATGCCGACAAATTTGAAGCAGTATGTGGACTGGAGAATTGAGAACATCCTAACATCACAGACTGCAAAGTGAAATCTTCAGATACAAAATGCCCTGGCACCACAATGTAACCTTCATTTGCTGCTGATGTCCAGCAATCTGTGGTCAAACAAACTGTCTTCGCAGCTAACAGTTTGTCTTCCACATTCTCCTTTGCTGCTGTGCATGCTGCTGGCAGCATTACATCTGAAACATGCTTCCTGCTTGGTGTTTCATAACCAGGATTAAGTGCCACCACAAAACCCCGAATCTTCAACAACTGAAAATGGTTGGAAGTATTTAGTGAACAGTTGAAGAAGTTGCCTCTCTATTTTCTTTTTCTGATTCACTCTGATCCTTTGGGGATGTATGATGTTTTTGTACTTCGAACACCTTGCTGCATCGAGGTGGCTGGAGCATCTCTCTCCTCTTTTCCACACTACAGGTGCCATGGATCACCTCCACCTCTACAGGAGGGGTTTGACCTACAGAAAAATAGGTTTCATATCAGCATAAGCACAATAGAAATGATGCCATATAACTTTTGGTGGTATATATTACAATGATTGTGTACAGTATTCTACATGGTACTTACAGCTTTGATACTTACTTCGTACTAGTTGACAATTGACTCAGTTTTAGTAATGACTATAGCTCCAAGATTCTTCGTTAACCCTGGCAATACCAACACATTTTCAATAATGTGTACTGCAGGTGGCAGTTAATTGTTGTTGACATATTAACAAGTTTTACACAAATACTGATGTATAAGTAGGGCTCTGAACTTTAAAATATTCAGTATGACTATCATTGTGGGAAGTCACATGTACTAATATAGTGTCAAATTTTCGGGTTAAGTTTAACCACAAAATTTACAACATTTATGGAATTCAGTTGAAGATTTCATTAAAAACAACTATCCTTTTCAAAATTTTAAAATATAAAGTAGTATCTAACACCCCCCCCCCCCCAACCTCTGCTGCCACCACCAAACCATAAGGTATGGCAAGTGTTAAAAACAAATGATACGCAGGAATGAGCACTGATACAATTTGCTATCCGATTAGTTACTAATAATTGCGAGACGACAGTTAAAAAAGCTTCCAAATACACACATTATACAGACTTTTTGTAGTTAGTGCGCCCAAATATTAAATTCCCTCACAGATGACATATATCACACAGTGACATTTTATTAGCTTTATCGTTATTACAACTGTAACAATAACTGCGAATTAAATAATTATGTATTCTGGCAGCATACGCAATGCAGTGGATAATAAAACATAATTTAATGTTTAATCTAAAATGTAAAAAGAAAGAACTGAGAAGAGTAATGAAAATGCGTGTAACAATGCACAAAGCACCACACTGTATACCATGCTCTTATTTAAATAAATAAATAAATGATTTAACATGCACTGAAATAACCGTAATTGCAATAAATATATATTTTTCATTACTTACCCAAATCTAGCTCCGAAGGTCTTTGTGAAGATAAATTCACATGTACATGGGATTTCTGAAGATGTTTTTTTAAAATTCAACATCGTCGATTTGTACGATAATTTCTTACCGCACAAATGACATTTCCCAAACTGTTTATCAAGAGTTGAGAAGTAAGACCACATTTCGCTTGTCCTCAAACCTGTTCATGTTGGCAACTATTGATAGTAGCAACAACACAAAGAAATACAAGAAAACGATAAATGTGAGCTTAAAAGTGTTAACAAGTGTAACATGGGCGACAAAAAAGTGATTAAAGGTATTCAGTGTCAAGGCTGTCACCGCTGGTTCCACGAGAAGTGCGCAAAATTAAGCATAAAATTTGTAAACGAGGATTACATATGGACTTGTTTCACGTGTGTTAGTGATGCTCGTGGAAAACAAATTTAGAAAAAAGACGAAAAAATCAGAGTACTTCAAAGTGATTTACTTAAACAACAAATACGCTACTCTGAAGAAGAAGTGTGTATGTGGTGCAGAGGTACATCTCCAATACAAGGAACAAGGTGTAAACAAACCAGACTCGTCGGTAACAGAAGACGATTTTTCGATTAAGGAAGATTATGGACATAAAGAAACGTCGAAAGAAGTCTTCTCAGTGTCGTGTAAAAACGATTCTACAAGGAAGATACAATAGAAGAAGACGGTGAAAATATTCAGCAACAATCACGGCCGCAACATACAGGAACTCTTGACAAACAGTGTATTAAACTGAGTGTAAACACCGATGTTTAAATCTCAGGCATTGTGAAGCCTGGTGCCAGTATTGACAATGCGGTTAAAAGTGTTAACGGAGATTGCTCAGAACTCACAGAAAACGACAGCGTGATGATGAAGCCACGGACGTTGTTTAGAAGCAGATCACAGTGCTGTGGTTCTTGCATTTCACAAATGTAACAACACTCCCACAAAGGTACGATCTTGCGGACTGGTCGTGTGTTAACAAAGAAATTCGACGAACGAATTATAAGTTAAAAAGTTTTTGTGCCAAATTTGTAAATGTAAAGCTCATAGATATTGATACTTACGAAAAAAAAACTTTTACACACCATGGAATGCATCACAACAAACATGATAGGAAAAGCATGAAGAGTCACATATGGTAGGAAAAGATTAGCTGCGAGCATTAACGATGTACTTGAACATATATCTCATGATAACGAAAACAGACCTCTTATTGCAATCAAAGCTCCTTCACAGGGAAACTAATACAGCGGACCAATTCCTATGGAATTAGGTCCGAAAGAACTAACAAAGCGAGGGACCGTAAATTAGCAGTAAAGACTCGCATAGCTGTAAACTTTGCTGACAGTTTAACAGCTACTGTAAGTTCTTTAATCAGTAAAAATAGCTTCATACTGCACTTAAATATAGGTGGTGTATCGGGAGAAATGATGAACAAACTGTAGGACTTAGAAATACTCTTACGGCAAATAAACTCTGTAAAAGTCATATGTTTGAATGAATATTGACTTAAATGGGACAATGTCAAGCTACTAAATTCACTTTCAGGATACAAGTTAGCATCGAGTTTTTGCAGAAAAAAGGGGTAAGGGGGATCATGTATATTAGTTGAACAGACACAAAACTTCGAAGCCAATACGACTTTCGATTGTTTAAATGAGGAAGAGGTATTCAAAAGCTGTTGCATTGAGCTGTCTGAATAGGATTTACTAATCATAAGCATACATCATGTCCCGGATTATTGGGCTACTAGGGCATTTCTAGAGAAATTTGAAACTCTGCTAAGTAGGTTGCAGAGAGGGAAACCATATAACAAGATTGTACTTTGTTCTGATTTTAATATAGATATAAGAGACGAAAACAGATTCGTTACGACCCTGAAAAAATTGTTGGCTACAAACGGCTTAAAACTAAATTATACTGAGTACACCACGGTAAAAGCCACTTCTGCCACAAGCACTGTTAATATAGTGAGTGGTCAAATATAAACACATTTATCTTGAAATTAAAGGAAACCCACTGGACCTTCAGCAACCAGTGCCCAGTAAACAATAATTAGAACACTTTCATATTAGAATTCAAGAGCATTTTCAACGAATGCTTTCCCCTCGTATCAACATGCGATAAATACAATAAAAGTAAGACATGGAATACGGAAGATATCAGGATCTCTAGATATTAGAAAGAGGGAAATGCATAAGGAAGCGAAAACCAATCATGATGCTGAATTTATTAGGTACAAAATCAAATACAAAAAAAATATTTGGTCGGATAGTTAAACAAGCAAAACAAATGGCAAACAGTAAATACACTCCTGGAAATGGAAAAAAGAACACATTGACACCGGTGTGTCAGACCCACCATACTTGCTCCGGACACTGCGAGAGGGCTGTACAAGCAATGATCACACGCACGGCACAGCGGACACACCAGGAACCGCGGTGTTGGCCGTCGAATGGCGCTAGCTGAGCAGCATTTGTGCACCGCCGCCGTCAGTGTCAGCCAGTTTGCCGTGGCATACGGAGCTCCATCGCAGTCTTTAACACTGGTAGCATGCCGCGACAGTGTGGACGTGAACCGTATGTGCAGTTGACGGACTTTGAGCGAGGGCGTATAGTGGGCATGAGGGAGGCCGGGTGGACGTACCGCCGAATTGCTCAACACGTGGGGCGTGAGGTCTCCACAGTACATCGATGTTGTCGCCAGTGGTCGGCAGAAGGTGCCCATTGACCTGGGACTGGACCGCAGCGACGCACCGATGCACGCCAAGACCGTTGGATCCTACGCAGTGCCGTAGGGGACCGCACCGCCACTTCCCAGCAAATTAGGGACACTGTTGCTCCTGGGGTATCGGCGAGGACCATTCGCAACCGTCTCCATGCAGCTGGGCTACGGTCCCGCACACCGTTAGGCCGTCTTCCGCTCACGCCCCAACATCGTGCAGCCCGCCTCCAGTGGTGTCGCGACAGGCGTGAATGGAGGGACAAATGGAGACGTGTCGTCTTCAGCGATGAGAGTCGCTTCTGCCTTGGTGCCAATGATGGTCGTATGCATGTTTGGCGCCGTGCAGGTGAGTGCCACAATCAGGACTGCATATGACCGAGGCACACAGGGCCAACACCCGGCATCATGGTGTGGGGAGCGATCTCATACACTGGCCGTACACCACTGGTGATTGTCGAGGGGACACTGAATAGTGCACGGTACATCCAAACCGTCATCGAACCCATCGTTCTACCATTCCTAGACCGGCAAGGGAACTTGCTGTTCCAACAGGACAATGCACGTCCGCATGTATCCCGTGCCACCCAACGTGCTCTAGAAGGTGTAAGTCAGCTACCCTGGCCAGCAAGATCTCCGGATCTGTCCCCCATTGAGCATGTTTGGGACTGGATGAAGCGTCGTCTCACGCGGTCTGCACGTCCAGCACGAACACTGGTCCAACTGAGGCGCCAGGTGGAAATGGCATGGCAAGCCGTTCCACAGGACTACATCCAGCATCTCTACGATCGTCTCCATGGGAGAATAGCAGCCTGCATTGCTGCGAAAGGTGGATATACACTGTACTAGTTCCGACATTGTGCATGCTCTGTTGCCTGTGTCTATGTGCCTGTGGTTCTGTCAGTGTGATCATGTGATGTATCTGACCCCAGGAATGTGTCAATAAAGTTTCCCCTTCCTGGGACAATGAATTCACGGTGTTCTTATTTCAATTTCCAGGAGTGTATATAGCTAATGCCTCAAATATATCAAAAGCAGTATGGCAGGTTGTCAAGAAAGAAACAGGTACTGAAGAAACAAAATATTTTAATTACAAACTAGAAATTGGTGGGAATACTGTAACTAACACTTGGCACATCTTTGAAGAATTTAATAAGTAGTTCATAACCACAAACAAAATTCATAACTTCTTGCTTCCACAAATAATACCTGATGCAGTACTGCAGGAATCAAGAGAGTTTCAATTTACTGCAGTATTGTGTCAGGAAGTAGCTAACATCATACAGTCCCTAAAAAAAATCTTAAATCTGTGGGCTGGGATGAAATTCCAACAAATATCATAAAGGCAGGAAGTGACAGCATTGCACCTCAACTCTGTAAAATAATGAACCAATCATTTGATGAGGGCTGCTTTCCAGACAGACTGAAATATGCAGAAGTGTGTCCAATCTACAAAAAGGGAAAACCAGATTTAGTAAATTTCCGCTCAGTGTCTATACTCCCAGTTTACTCTAAAATAGTGGAACGAATAGTTTGTAATCAATTAAAAAAGTACAATAAAGAACGTAATATTATTCTCAATAACCAATATGGGTTTAGGAAGGGACGAAACACTTTACAAGCTGTAAATGAACTAATCTCCAAAATATGTAAATGCCTTGACAACAAACAAAGTGTATCTGGTATTTTTTGTGACCTTGACACAGTAAACCATAAGCTACTGCTCCAAAAATTGGGTACCTATGGCTTCCATGGAAAATCTATAAGATGGTTTTCATCTTATCTTAAGGACATCAAAGGGTGGTGATGCATCAAAAGGGAGAGCAAACTTGCTCTAGCTGGAAAGAAACACAAGCAGGAGTGTCCCAGGGCTCGATATTAGGACCACTTCTGTTCTTATATTACATAAATGACATGCCTAGCAAAGTAAATACAGATACAATACTTTACGCAGATGACTCAACTGCTGTGGTTTGCTGCAAAAACACTGAAGAATTAGTATGGACCATGAAACAAACTCTATAAGAACTTGAACAATGGAAAAAAAGTAATGCTATGAAATTAAATCTTGAAAAAAACAATTTTACACTTCAGGATCAAACAAACTACTGAATGTATATCCGAGATAGAATATTCAGGTAATGAACTGACCACAGTTGATTCTGTAAAATTTCTTGGGATAACTTCAAATAAGAACTTGCAATGGACTGACCATGTGGACAGTTTACTAAAGAGATTAAATAGTTTACTTTATGCAGTGAGCGTACTACACAACGTAACGGATTTAATGGTGAAGAAAATTATATACCATGCATATTTCATAAGTTATAAGATATAGAATAATTTTCAATGACAGCAGCCATTCATGCAAACCACTATTCGAAAGCCTGGACTTCATGAAAATCCGTTCCATCTT
Organism: Schistocerca cancellata; assembly: GCF_023864275.1. NCBI lineage: Eukaryota > Metazoa > Arthropoda > Insecta > Orthoptera > Acrididae > Schistocerca > Schistocerca cancellata. The sequence goes on along the minus strand of NC_064630.1, from coordinate 610,782,241 downwards.
CATATATGAGATAATTCTCTTTGAACAGAAAAACTCGCATCTATTTGAAGGAAATACATTCACACACTAGAGAACCACATGAATGAATATCAAGAGTTCAGATGGAAACCCAGTTCTAAGCAAACAAGGGAAAGCAGAAAGGTGGAAGGAGTATATGGAGGGTCTATACAGGGGCGATGCTCTTGAGGACAATATTATGGAAATGGAAGAGGAGGTAGATGAAGATGAAATGGGAGATATGATACTGTGTAAAGAGTTTGACATAGCACTGAAAGACCTAAGTCAAAACAAGGCCCCGGGAGTAGACAACATTCCATTAGAACTACTGACAGCCTTGGGAGAGCCAGTCCTGAGAAAACTCTACCATCTGGTGAGCAAGATGTATGAAACAGGCGAAATACCCTCAGACTTCAAGAAGAATATAATAATCCCAATCCCAAAGAAAGCAGGTGTTGACAGATGTGAAAATTACCGAACTATCAGTTTAATAAGTCACAGCTGCAACATAATAACGCGAATTCTTTACAGACGAATGGAAAAACCGGTAGAAGCCGACCTAGGGGAAGATCAGTTTGGATTCCATAGAAATGTTGGAACACGTGAGGCAATACTGACCCTATGGCTTATCTTAGAAGAAAGATTAAGAAAAGGCAAATCTACGTTTCTAGCATTTGTAGACTTAGAGAAAACTTTTGACAATGTTGACTGGAATACTCTCTTTCAAATTCCGAAGGTGGCAGGGGTAAAATACAGAGAGCGAAAGGCTATTTACAATTTGTACAGAGATCAGATGGCAGTTATAAGAGTCGAGGCACGTGAAAGGGAAGCAGTGGTTGGGAAGGGAGTGAGACAGGGTTGTAGCCTCTCTCCGGTGCTATTCAATCTTTATATTGAGCAAGCAATAAAGGGAACAAAGAAAAGTTTGGAGCAGGTGTTAAAATCCATGGAGAAGAAATAAAAACTTTGAGGTTCGCTGATGACATTGCAATTCTGTCGGAGACAGCAAAGGACTTGGAAGAGCTGTTGAACAGAATGGACAGTGTCTTGAAAGGAGGGTATAAGATGAACATCAACAAAAACAAAACGAGGATAATGGAATGGAGTCGAATTAAGTCAGGTGATGCTGAGGGAATTAGATTATGAAATGAGACACTTAAAGTAGTAAAGGAGTTTTGCTATTTGGAGCAAAATAACTGATGATGGTCGAAGTAGAGAGGATATAAAATGTAGACTAGCAATGGCAGGGAAAGCGTTTCTGAAGAAGAGAAATTTGTTAACATTGAGTATTGATTTAAGTGTCAGGAAGTCGTTTCTGAAAGTATTTGTATGGAGTGTAGCCACGTATGGAATTGAAACACGGACAATAAATAGTTTAGACAAGAAGAGAATAGAAGCTTTCGAAATGTGGTGCTACAGAAGAATGCTGAAGATTAGATGGGTAGAACACACAACTAATGATGAGGTATTGAATAGAATTGGGGAGAAGAGGAGTTTGTGGCACAACTTGACAAGAGGAAGGGATTGGTTGGTAGGACATGTTCTGAGGCATCAAGGGATCACTAATTTAGTACTGGAGGGCATCGTGGAGGGAAAAAGAATCGTAGAGGGAGACCAAGAGATGAACACACTAAGCAGATTCAGAAGGATGTAGGCTGCAGTAGGTACTGGGAGATGAAGAAGCTTGCACAGGATAGAGTAGCATAGAGAGCTGCATCAAACCAGTCTCAGGACTGAAGACCACAACAGCAGCAGCAACATTCACACATGCCTATGAAACTAGTCATAAATTGAAATTCATGCTACCTTGTCACAGATTCACATTATATGAAAATACTCCATATTACGTGGCTCTGAAGAGCAGGAATAAGATAAGGTCAATATTTGGGGAATCCACATTGGAGACTATTGGCACATACCTAAAAGCAAATGTTGTTATAGTCTAGAAGATTTTCTAAATGAATAAAAAGGAAATGTTATAGTTTAGAAGAGTTTATAAATAGGCATAGGGAGTAAGGATACAAGTACAAATGGTATACTTTCGAAGCCATTTAGATACAAAGTACACACATTCACTGTATATTCATGTATATATATATAGAATAATAGTTTGTATGGCTGTTTGTATTCCATTCAGTACATCCATACTTCATATAGGTGTGTCAAGTCTATGGTAATGATTCGATGAGTTACGAAAAGATTTAAAATATAATGTTATATTTTTATTATAATAAGCAATGTATGTATTACGTATTTCCTGTAGTATATAAAATACTGTAACAGCTTAGGTTAAAGACTGATGAGTCACCAATGTTCTCAATCGAATGATTGTATAAAAACATGTTATGTGAGAATAAAGTATCTTATCTTATCTTAAGTCAATATCCTCTAACACACCCAAAGGCCAGAGAGTAACACCTGTTCTGGAACTACAAGAATTGCAGAGAACTGAGAGAATAGAATGCCGTTATTTGTCATCCCCTCTCCCTGATGGCCCAGCAGCTATTTCCGTAGCAGTACGAAAATATTTGTTTGCTCCAGTAACTATCCTCTGTGGAAATATCACCGGTGTCTACGACCTTTAACTAGAGTCACCGAGTCAGGAACGTCTAGACACACAGTTATTTTGTTACCAATTTCCAGGTTACCTGTAGTGGTAGCCCATTAACTGCCAGAGAGATAGAACTGTGAGCCAATAATGAGTACTGCCAGAGAAACTGACATATAAGGCAGTGGCTCAAGGGAACTACTGTACTTGTTAATGCTTGTTCTGCAGCTCCTATCAGCCACCGCTCTGACATTAACTTTATTTGATTGTTTGTGCTAAAAGTAACTAAGGCGCATGAAATAGTACACAGTTCTTATCAACAGATGGCGCGGAGTCTCACGGTTATTCCCATGCCCTATAAAACGCCTTCCAAACGGTCTATCCTTCGTAGCCCGATCTCCGATGAGTTGACATTAAAGCATAGTATGATCTTCATTCTACAGATGGCACGAGGCACTGTTGCCAGTATCAGATGAGCGGTTACCACAGTAACCATTACTTTTCAGAAACTTGTTATTTCTATCAGTTACGTTATTTTTTTGCCATCTCTACTGTCCTTATTTGCTCGCGCTATGTTCAATAGCCATTTCTGTATTCGTTCTGTTCAGTGCCGAAAAATTTTAATTCTTACTGTAAAAGTGTGTTGTTACAGTTGTACGCCACATATAACACACAGTGGTGAACTCGATTTCAACATTGTGCGTTCAGGGATTATATTGTGCTTATTTTCATTGTTAACGAACTTTGTGTGCTGGTCCACATCGTCTTCAGAACAATGGACCAACCAGTGTCGTTTTGTGCTATTGCCACACACCCTTTTAACTGTGCTTGTGTATATACAAGTTTTCCTAATGTACAGTTGGTTAAAAGTGAACAATTTACTGGCCCCTGCCATGCCAGCAGCCACTTAACCGTTGCCGGCCCAACATGGCCACCGTCAAATGCTACTACGCAGCAAGTGCCGCCGCCAGGATAGTGCACATCGCTCACCGACATTGTGAACAATAATCATGTGAAGGGCGTTGTGTTTCACCCTCCAGTTAAGCAGTCGCCTTTTGGTTGGTTTGATGTGCAGATGCAGTGCAAGAACTATACTTCAAACGATCTGCACGCTGTCTCGACGACACCGATCACCTCAGCCGCGCCGCTCTCCATGACCACCGCTCCATGGTCACACCACGATCGCCATCCACCCACCCCAGTAATGGCACTGGCCATTTCTTCTGTATCAGCCCCCCCCCTCCCCCTGGCCCTCTTCACGATCGTCTTCCACCTGCTGTTGCAACGGCATCGGCCGTTACACCCACGCCGTGCCCTCCTCCGGGCCTCCAGTTGGAACACATTGTGCCGTCGGTTACGGCTCACCCCACATTGTGTGCTGCTTGCAGCTGCCCCCCACACACAGACCTCGGGTAAGCACCATTCACTGCTACTGCACCCCTGGTGTCGGGAGCGCCCTCCACCACCGATGCAGAACTTTGCCTACCAGTGCTACGTCAACATGTGTTACCCAGCAGATTTCCTAAGCTGCGTGTGTTGCAAAAGGACAACCCTAGGACTTGGTTCACACTGGTGGACCATCTACTGGATATCCACGTAATTTCTGACAATGATGCACGTTTTGTCTGCCTGGTGAGCCACCTCCACACCATCAGTCATCTGCTACTCTCGCTGCCTGCCTCGCCCAAGTATTTAATGGCAAAAACATTAGTTTTTGAACGCCTTTCCTGCTCTCCAGCAGAGGCTAACCACCACATCATCCATGACAAGCACTCTGACAAGCGCATACCTTTGCAGCTTTGGTGGCACATTCATGCATTAATTGATGATCAAACACTACCAGACATGGCACTTTGGTCTTTGTGGTTGGTCAGACTGCCGTCGGACCTGCAACTTCACCTGTTAACTCATGTAACCGTTCATCTCGAGGTTCCCCTACACATGGCTGATTGAGCATGTGCAATCATTCCTCACTGACACAGACTGCCACAGACGACATCCCCATTGCCAAGAGTTGGCATACCTGTGCCTTCGGTTCCACACTCTGCTGACAGAGACCAGCACGCTCGCCTCAGCACCTTAGCTGCCTGTCAGGATCTGCCACCTAGCGGCCTACAGGAGGTACTGCCTACAGTCCCCCCGACAGCCACCGATCTCACCCAAGCAACAACCCGATTGGCTTCCTGCCCTGACGCAGTCAGCTGTGCTGTGCTGGTTCCATGCTACTTACCGGGACACCACCCACAACTGTTGTGCGCCTTTCCCAACCATGGCTGGCGAGCACACTTAGGCACCATGACCTGCCACGATTCTTCTAGACACAAACCATCTGATGCTGTGTCACTTGCTCTGGCAGTGCAATGCCTCTAAGTCACTGACTTGTCATTGGGCACTTGCTTTCTCGTCGACACTGCCACCAACATCCCAGCCAAGCATGCAGGCAACATGCTTTCTTCTGCTAACCTCAATTTGATTGCTGCAAATCACTCTCCTATTGTGGTCCTCGGCTCCATCTAGATCTCGCTTCATCTATCACTGAGTGCAATGTTTCCTTGGACCTTCCACATCGCCGATGTGGAAGAACCTGTGCTTATGTTAGACTTTCTACACCATTATGAATTTTTGCCAGACCTGCAGGCTGCTACACTCTGCCACACATCTGATTCTACCATTCCATGCTCAAACAAACTCGGGTGTCCGCCGCTCGTGGTCTCGCGGTAGCGTTCTCGCTTCCCGAGCACGGGGTCCCGGGTTCGATTCCTGGCGGGGTCAGGGATTTTCATCTGCCTCGAGATGACTGGGTGTTTGTGTTGTCCTCATCATTTCATCATCATCCAGGAAAGTGGCGAAATTGGACTGAGCAAAGATTGGGTAATTGTACGGGCGCTGATAACCACGCAGTTGAGCGCCCCACAAACCAAACATCATCATCATCTCAAACAAACTCAGCAGGTCTCTGCTCTCTGCCTCCTTGGCTATGCTTTCCACATGTGCATCTCTGCTCAAAGGTATTACGGAACGTCTCTCCGATTTACCAGACATCCACATACAGATCGCCGTTCTCCGCACACAGAACGCAGAGTTACGCTCCCTTATTGCTACAGCCTGCACTGAATTGGCTCACGCACAGAGTACCTTATGTAGCCTCCCTGCAGAGCCACTTCTTTTGACGCCGCCTCCCTCTCCTACTGTGTCTTCAATCTGCTTCGCACCTGTGTCAAGCTGCACTTTCTCTGCTGCCGCTTCCACGCTGATGCAATAGACCGACAGGCTGCTCCTGTTCTCACTTAGTGGGACCCTTCACATCACGCGGCTGCCGCACCGTGCACTCCATCATCGTCTGTCACCGATGTCTCATCCACTTCACTCCAGTTTGGCATGGATGCTCATGTTCTCGTTTTGCAGACCCCTCGCATTTCATGGCTACCGCGCCACTTTCTCAGTCGTTGCCTGCTGCTGACACTCCACACAAGCCATCCCAGCATACCAAGGTCAGTCAACTGCCACCAATCATGACCCCCCTCTCGTCCCTCCATGCGTGACTCCTTTCGCAGGTCTCGGCAATCAGCAATGGCACTGGTCACCAAATCCACACCATGGATGGCCCCACCATTATGTTACAAAGCTCGGCGTCTTAATGCTTCGAAATTGGTACAAGTGAGTATGGTTTCTGTTCAATGAGTAAAGCCTGTGTGGTTCCTCCTGGAGCCATTCCCCACCGCTTCCTGCTGACCTACCGCCACTGACGCCTCTCCCACTTCCACTGAGGCCCCCTCTGACTTGCCACCAACTGTGCAACTGTCTGCCACGCGTGACCATGACGACGACGCGCCTGGGCTGCACACTTTGCGCACTGGACGCCGCCTCCACCCGCCGTGCTGGCATGAAGATTTTTTTGTGGACGTGTGCTAGCTCCACCCCATCACACTCTGTACTGTGCATTGCTGGGTGGGGGGCTCTGTGGTGTCTGTGATGCAAAGTGACACTTCTTTGCTTATGTTCTTTAGATTTGCATTTGGTCCTTGTTCACTTGCGCCATGTTCGACATCCATTTCTGTATTCACTCTGTTCAGTGCCAAACTAAATGTTAATTCTTACTCAAAAAGTGTGTTACTACAGTTCTACGCCACGTATAACCCACTAAGCATGGTTCTAATCCATCTGAAAATGGTGGTCTCCACGCCATGCACCTCTGCTGCCTTAACCATGAATTCCAAGGTCGTGTTGCTAAAAGCCCCTTCAATGTCCAAGAAAATGGAGATGGCTATTTCCTGAAAGTGTAGTGCTTTCTCCACCTTCTCAACAAATTGGTGGAGTACAGTTTGACACGATTTTCCTGGTTGGGATGCATGTTGGTTCATGTGTAGAGGGACCCTAGTTAGCCTCCTCTCCCCAACATGCACGTTCACCAGTTTTTCTAATATTTTAAGAAGAAAGGAGGACAGACTAATTGGTCTCATATTCTCGGCCTTGGTATGATCAATTCTCCCTGGCTTTGGAATGAAGACAACTTTCACTGCCCTCCAGACATTAGAAATGATTCCTGCTGTTAGGCTAATCCTAAATAACCTGCATAGGAATCTTATTAAGTTCACTGCTGCTTGTTGCAGGAGCGCCAGAAAAATTCCATCTGGGCCAGGAGACTTAAATGGTTGGAATGTTTCACTACCCATTGGATTTTACTATGGTCGATGCATTCTCTGGCAGATCCCAGTTCTCCCTTTGAAAACCTGAAAACCGAAATCTCACAGGGATCTCGTCCTAGTGTATGTTGTCTGTCAGAGTACACTGTGGAAAATGGGTGTTGAGGAGTAGTTTCAGCGTTTCATGTGCTGTCCTTGTATACTCCCCATCCTCTTTCCTTAAAGTTTCTCCTGGATTAGTTAGTATCCTGGTGAGGATTTTGTGAAATCTGGCGTGAACACCTGTATCCTCTACCTCCTCACAGAATACGTTCCAGGACGCCTGCTGTGCTTGCTGAATTGCAAGATTGTATTTGACAAGGGCCTCCTGATATTCTGTCCATTGTTCTTTCCTTCTCACAAGGTTAAACAGTCTTCCTTCCTGTTTCGTCTGTGATTCCAGGTTGTTGTTCCACCAAGATACATTCCTATTTGTGCACTTCTTGAACAGTTGTTACGGTATGAGATCATGATGGCAGAAGTCACTGCCTCTGCTACCTCCTCAAACTCTACTGGATTCCCTATCGAAGTACTGACTTCCGATAGGCTTGGGTTGAGGTCTCTCCTATACGCCTCCCAAGTTTGTTTTCCTGGGATTCCTATAGGACATGATCTGTCTAATGCCCATTTCAAGTTCGAACTTAATACACAAGTCGTGTGATGAGGATGGCTCTAAAGTCACATGCCATTGTTTGACATAACTACCCATCGAAGTGAAACCAAATGTTATATCAATTACCTCTTCCCTTCTTATATTCCTAAATGTAGGTTCCTTGCCACTGTTGAGAATCTCTAAGTTATTATCTAGAAGAAATTTTAGAAGGTTCTCACCTCTACTGTTGGTGTCGGTGCTGCCCCACACTAAGTTGTGGGCATTAGCATTGCATCCAACCAATAGTTGGTTGCCCTGTTGTGACAGGATTCTGTCAGTCTCCTCACCTCCTGGAAAGGAGGAGCGCTGTCCTCATGAGGCAGGTATGCCGAGGCCATTACAAACTCCCTCGTGATACCTCCTTCCTCATGTTGCCGCAGCCTGGTGGTCACTAAGTCCCCTGAACAAAAGTCCACCATTGGCATGAAGGGGATTCCATTTTTACATAAATGCACCTTCTGGAGTTTCTTATCTTTCTAGGATAAACCAGTTTACCTCCAGTTGCCGCTGAGGCCCGATACACCCACTTTATATAAACAGGGCTCCTGAATCAGGGGCGCAGCCAGTTTTTGTTCTAATGTGTGTGAAATCTTATGGGACTCAACTGCTAAGGTCATCAGTCCCTAAGCCTACACACTACTTAACCTAAAGTATCCTAAGGACAAACACACACACCCATGCCTGAGGGAGGACTCGAACCTCCGCCGGGACCAGTCGCTCAGTCCATGACTGCAGCACCTCAGACCCGTCGGCTAATCCCCACACTCGGGGCAAAGTGGCCCCTTTACTGTGTTTCAGATTTATTTGCAGCACATTCAGTCTCCATCTTGCCGCCATGGTCGCTTCTGATGTCTTTGATTACCCTAACAGCAAACTGCGAGAACCCAAGAGTAGCCTCAGGTCCTGTTCCTGCATTGCCTTCAGGGACTTCTCTCTGACTTCCACCACGAGGTTCAAATAGCTCTGAGCACTATGGGACTTAACATCAGAGGCCATCAGTCCCCTAGAACTTAGAACTACTTAAACCTAACTAACCTAAGGGCATCACACACATCCATGCCCAAGACAGCATTCGAACCTGTGACCATAGTGGTCGCACAGTTCCAGACTGAAGCACCTAGAACCGCTCAGCCACAATGGCTGGCTCCACCACATGGGCTTGGCCATTTGGAGCAACCTTACAATTGATTATCTTCCAATCCTCTGTCACAACTTTTACGTTCTGAGACCCTATTTTCTCAATCAGAGTCTCTGGAGAGGTATCCTTAAGGAGTTCTGTGGTCTTGATGAGCTCAGCTGCTGTCTTTACCAGCAGCTTTGCATCCTCCCTCGGTGATATTAGGGGCACCTTTTTGTTAAGCTAGTCCACTGTACCCACCCCATCACAGACAAAGATATGAGCACCGTGATCCAGATAGACTCTCCTGAATTTGGGTCCAGGACCAGTGCCCCACCCCCCTCTCCCAATCTTCTTAAAGAGAGCCATCTGCACGAGCTCCTCCTCATGCAAGGTGATCTCGACCAGTCAATAGCCTTACTGAATAACCTCCATCCTCAAAACCGAGACTGCAGTACTATAGGTCTGTTTCCCTATGTATTGCCTCAGCTTTTTCTGGATATGCTTATCCTGAAAAGTGGGTGTCTTAGATTCCTCCCTTGTTCTCTTACTGCCTGCACTCGATGTAGAAGGGGCTTGTACACCGCATTCGCCATGGAACAGTCTTTTCTTGGAGGTCTTGGGCTCAAGCCCTTTTAGTTCCCTCCACTTCTGTTTACTATAGGTCTGTTTCCCTATTTCTTGTAACAACTTTTTTTGGATATGCTTATCCTGAAAAGGGGGAGTCTTAGATTCCTCCCTTGTTCTCTTACTGCCTGCCCTCGATGTAGAAGGAGTTTGTACACCCCATTCACCTTGGAACAGACTTTCCTGGGAGGCCTTGGGCTCAAGCCCTTTTAGTTCCCTCTACTTTTGTTTAGGAACCCTTCTTTTAGCTTTTATACTTTAAGAAGTATCCTCCTCTAAGCCCCAGACAAATCTTTGATCTCATTCTGGTCCAACTTCTTAGTACCCATTTCCACTCCTTGAACAGGTCTGTCCTCCTGTTCAGCTGAGGGAATGTTTTCCATCAGTTCCAGCCCCGATGTTTGGGTGTCTGAGGTCTCAACTTGCCCCTCGGTATTGCTATTTTCTTTTGTGTCCATTTTGGTTCCACGAGAGTTGGTGATATCATCGGTCGACACCACAGAAGGCTCACATGGTGCAAGGCTAATTACTCAGGGAGGTCATCCGGTATCCCTGAGGCCCCTATCACAACACATTTTCCCATGTGTCACACACCCTTCAGCACAGATCGCATCACACCTTGGACTGGATATTGAGGAGTTGGGAAAGGACATGGAATGGATGTGGGATGACAGGTCGTTGTGGGACACACTTAGGCAAGACATTACCAACTGTACGTTCCCACAGCTGGCATAGCCCTCAGCTTCACATGTACACACCAACCTCCTGCACAGATCGTGCTACTTCAAGATGGTGTCCCCCCAGAGAGGTTGCTTTAGCTATCTTTTTCACATGTCTGCATGAGATATAAAACGTAACACTAAGTCCGAAAATCTCCCTTGCACACACACACACACACACACACACACACACACACACACACACACACACACTCATCTCGTAGCAGATGGTGCCAATCTGCAGTTAGCTGCAAGCTTCACTGAACTACCATGAGAGCGCGCGCGGCAAAACGCGCCTCTTTGAATCAGAAAATGCATACTCCAAAACAGTGTTTTATACACAATTCGCATAGATTTCTCTCCCTTTCTTTTTCATACAAGTAATGCCACAGGACAGTGGCACTATCTCAGAAGCCACCCAATGGGTGGCCGATTTGTGCTTGAATATTATCCTGTAGAATGAAATCATCACTTAATGCAGTAGCATCAATGATGTGTCCTCTGTAATCTCTGAGCAGTAACAGTTGAGAAGACAAAGGTCTGTGCTTTATGGCAATTAAAGAGATATCTAGTGTCACTATGCTCACTAAACTTGGACATATCATGAAGAGAATGATCCTACACTGATCTGCATTCTAATGAACATGTTGACATACCCACAGCAAACACTCCATCCTCTAAGGAGTGTGAAATGTATACACAACTGTTTATCACAGATACAAATTGCAATAATGTGCTTTTAGTTTTCTGCCCACAGTAATGAATGGCACAAACCACATGATGACTGCAGCATGAGTAAACCAACGTTCTCTGTTACTGGTCTCCAAACAGTGGTGCAGGATTACATAGTTCAGATCAGATCATGGTCCTATTCCTTAGAATGCAGAGCAACAAACTTTGGTGACTAGCATATACCATTATCATGTCCAGTTGCTGCACAGTGTATTTAAGTCGTTCAGCCTGGCCGGGTTGCCTCCAAACACATCTCCGACGGTTGCCTGGCTGAAGGCATATGTGACACTCATTGATGACGAGAATGTGATGCCAATCCTGACCAGTCCATCTGGTATGTTGTTGGGCCCATCTGCACCACACTGCCTGGTGTCGTGGTTGCAAAGATGGACCTTGCCATGGCTGTCAAGAGTGAAGTTGCGCATCATGCAGCCTGTTGCACAGAATTTGAGTTGTAGCACGACATCCTGTGGCTGCACAAAAAGCATTATTCAACATGGTGGCATTGCTGTCAGGGTTCCTCCAAGCCAGAATCTATAGGTAGCTGCCATCCAATGCAGTAGTAGCGCTTGGTTGGCCTGAGTGAGGCATATCATCGACAGTTCTTGTCTCTCTGTATCTCCTCCATGTCCGAACAACATCGCTTTGGTTTACTCCAAGGCTCCTGGACACTTCCCTTGTTGAGAGCCCTTCCTGGCACAAAGGAACAATGCGGATGCAATCGAACTGTCTGTCTAGGCATGGTTCAACTACAGACAACATGAGCCATGTACCTCCTTCCTGGTGAAATGATTGGAACTGATCAGCTGTCAGACCCCCTCCATCTAACAGGCGCTGCTCATGCATGGTTGTTTACATCTTTGGGCGGGTTTAGTCACATCTCTGAACAGTGAAAGGGACTGTTTCTGTGATACATGCCTTGTATATTTATTCCTGAACGTAGTCAGAAATACTTTTCTCCCAATGAGAGACAGTTTGTTGATGCTGTCACAGTAGAATGCTTGACTTTGGTGATGGAGCTACATCCTCACCTTTGTTTGCATTGCGTCATCACTATTGAAGTGAAGTCCTTGGTGGTAGATTAGATTAGTTTTTCATTCCTATGGATCCGTGCTGAGGAGATCCTTGTGGATGTGGAACATGTCAATTTTTTTTAAAAGCTGAAATAACAATATTATTAGTATGAATATATATAATACATCATTTGTTTCTTTTAAAAAATTCGTCAATGGAGTAGAAGGAATTGGCCACTAGTAAGTATTTCACGCTCGTTTTAAACTGATCTTTATTTGTAACTAAATTTTTTATGTTTTCTGGCAAATTATTGAAGATGAGTGTTCCTGAGTAGTGGACCCCTTTTTGAACTAAAGTAAGTGCTTTTAAGCCCTTGTGCAGATCATTTTTGTTCCTGTTATTGTATGTATGAACTGAGCTGTTTGTTGCAAAAAGATATATATTATTTAGGACAAATTTCATTAAGGAGTAAATATACTGAGAGGCAGTAGTTAGTATACCCAGTTCTTTGAAGAGGTTTCTACAGGATGTCCGTGAATTTACTCCAGAAATAATACGTATTACACAATTTTGGCCTCTGAAAACTTTTGTTTGACTTGAAGAGTTACCCCAAAATATTATACCATATGACATTATAGAATGAAAGTAGGCAAAGTATGCAAGCTTTTTTATTTTTATCTCGCCTATGTCTGCTAACACTCGATTTGCATATACAGATTTGTTAAGACTCCTCCCAACTGAATTTATTATCAAGTTGTAATCCCAGGAAATTAAGACTGTGAACCTCATCTATCCGCTCTTCTTCATACTTTATGCATATGCTGGGTGGAAACCTCTTACAGGTTCTGAATTGCATATAGTAAATCTTTTTGAAGTTTAATATCAGTGAATTTGCTATAAACCATTTATTAATATCCATGAAAATATCATTAGCAGATCTTTCTAAAACTACACTCGACATACTATTTATTGCAATACTTGTGTCATCTGCAAACAAAACGAACTCTGCTTCTGGCAGTGTAACTGATGAGAGATCATTAATGTACACCAGAAAAAGCAATGGCCCTAAGATGGATCCCTGTGGGACACCACATGTAATTTCTCCCCATTCTGATGATGGCTGATGACTTAATTCACTAGTCCCTTGCAATGACACTCTCTGTTTCCTGTTAGCGAGATATGACTTGAACCATTTTGCAGCACTGCCCATGACACCATAGAATTCTAATTTATTTAAAAGGATGTTGTGGTTCACACAATCGACTGCCTTTGACAAATCACAGAAAATACCTGCTGCTTGTAACTTGTTATTTAATGAATTAAGTACATTTTCACTGTAGGTATAAATAGCCTTCTCGATATCAGAACCTTTCAGAAATCCAAACTGTGTTCTTGATAATATGTTATTTGTCGTCAGATGGCTGAGAAACTGCCTGCACATTACTTTTTCTAAAGTTTTTGAGAATGCTGGCAAAAGTGAAGTCGGTTTGTAGTTTGATGGTATCTCTTTATCCCCTTTCTTGAATAGAGGCTTAACATCTGCATATTTTAGCCAGTCAGGAAATGTCCCAATTATAATTGACTGGTTACACAAGTAACTTAGAATTGTACTAAACTCACAAGGACATGCCTTAATTAACTTTGTTGATATTTCATCGTAACCACTAGAATGCTTTGTTTTTAAAGATTTTTTTTATGGAAGTTATTTCTTTTGGTGAAGTGAGTGACATATTCATGTACCTGAAGCTATTTGTAAAGGCTAGTTTCAGATATTCAAGGGCATTATTTACTGATCCTGACAATCCCATTCTATCAGTAATGGATATAAAGTACTTGTTAAATAGATTTGCCACACTATGCCCATCGATTACTAATGTGTCATCTACCCTTAGTGCTATTTGCTCCTGTTCCTTTCTGGTTCTACCAGTCTCCTCTTTCACTATATCCCATATTGTTTTTATTTTGTTCCCTGACATTGCTATCTTCTTCTCGTAGTGCATTTGCTTAGATGTCTGAATTACTTTTCTAAATATTTTACAGTATTCCTTGTATTTAGCTAAACCATCAGCATTGGAGCTATTCTTGGTCGACAGATACATTTTCCTTTTTGTCTTACAGGAAATCTTTATTCCTTGTGTAATCCATAGTTGTTTTATTATAGACTTCCGTTTAATTTGAGTAACTTTTAGAGGAAAACAGTTTTCAAACATGGTACTAACATTGTTCACGAATGTGTTATATTTTTCATTCATGTTATGAGAACTATAAACATCTTCCCAGTTCATATCTTTGAGTAGTTTTCTAAAACACTCAATTTTTGGTTGATTGATTACTCTCCTGTACTCAGATTTAGCAGTCTTGATAATCTGCTTAGAATTTACATCTAAAACAAGGAGCTACATGTCATGATCTGATAGACCATTTATAACAGGTTTTTTGATTTTGTTCCTTTGATTTGTCTATAAAGATGTTATCAATGGCTGTCCTTGAGGATTTAGTGATCCTAGTTGGAAAGTTTACAGTGTGAGTCAGATTGGAAGACAACATTTCTAACTGCAGTAAATGTTTACTGGAAGATTGCATTAGAAAATCTGTATTAAAGTCACCAGCAATCAAAATTTCTTTGTTTCAAAAAATGGTTCAAATGGCTCTGAGCACGATGCGACTTAACTTCTGAGGTCATCAGTCGCCTAGAACTTAGAACTAATTAAACCTAACTAACCTAAGGACATCACATACATCCATGCCCGAGGCAGGATTCGAACCTGCGACTGTAGCGGTCGCTCGGTTCCAGACTGTAGCGCCTAGAACTGCATGGCCACTCTGGCCGGCTTCTTTGTTTCTTCCTGTTAAATAATCCAAAGGAGCTTCTAGATGATTTATGAATAGATTATAATTTCCTGCAGGTGCTCAGTAAATAGTTACTATTATATAGGATCTGTTATGGAACTCTACTTCTGTTGCACATGCTTCTAGATGCTGCTCTAACAGAATTTATTAATGTCAATGTTCTTGAAATTATGGCAGTTTTTAATAAATGTGGCAACTCTTCCTCCATCCATATCTACTCTGCAGAAGTAGGAAGCTAGCTTAAATCCTGAAATGTCTAACATATCTATACCAGTGGTCACTTGATGTTCAGAGAGGCAGATTATGTCAATTTGGTTAGATGGTATTCTTTAAGGTTTGGAAACAGATGCTTCAGATTGTTGCAGCACTCATGTGGCTTGCATTGTCTTGCTGGAGAGGGTGCTCCATGTAGTGACAAACTCCTGGATTTTGAAACCTGACTACACCATGATTGCACCACATGGTACTAACATTGTTCACGAATGTGTTATATTTTTCATTCATTTTTTATAGACAAGTAATTCAGATCCATCATGATACAAATTGAAGCTGCATGTGAGGTTGCTTGGGCAAGTCTCATTATCAAAGGTGTACATAAAATAACTGGATTCTTCTACTGCCCATGGGACTCAACTCCTGATGCAACTGAAAACTTTAGAGGTAACCACAGTTCACTTAGTTAGTTAGTTAGTTAGTTACTTTCATGTTCCATGGATCATTTTGCATGATAAATCATCATGATGTGGAACGAGTCATTTTACATTAATATTGCAAATTAATTTGTACATCTATTTCTACTCTATACATCACCATATAATCCCCCCTCCCCCCTCGAAATGAAAACAAGATATACAGATTGAGTTAGCAATTCCTATCCTCACTTTTTACTCATTACAAACACAGAAATTCTTCTACAGAGTAGAAGGAGTTGTCAAGGAGAAACTTTTTCAGTTTATTTTCAAGTTTTACCTTACTGTCTGTTAGACGTTTTATATCACTGGGTAAATGGTCAAAAATTTTTGTTGCAGCATTGTGCACCCCTTGCAGTGCTGAAGACAACCTTAATGTTGAGTAATGAATGCCATTTTTTCTATTATTGTAATTATGTACCCTATTGTTAATTTTGAACTGTAATTGATTATTTATAACAAATTTCATGAGGGAATAATTGTACTGTGAGCAGTAGTCAGAATGCACAACTCCTTAAACAAGTGTCTAGAAGATGATCTTGGGTGAGCACCACATATTATTCTTACAGCACATTTTTGGGCAATGAAGACCTTCTTTCTTAAAGTTGAGTTACCCCAGAACATTATTCCATATGATTACTCAATGAAAATTCGTAGAATATGTCAACTTACTGATTTATCTCTCCCCAAAATTTGCAATGATTCTAAGAGCAAATGTGGCTGAACTAAATTGTTTTAGGAGTTCCAAAATGTGTTCTTCCAATTTAGTCTCATCAATATGGACACCTAAGAATTTTGAAGTTTCCACTCTATGTATTATTACATCACCATGTGTTACACTTATCATTGGTGTAGTACCCATAGAGGTGCAGAACTGAATATGATGTGTCTTTGTGAAATTCAGGGTGAGACCATTCTCAGAAAACCATTCAAAGATACTTTTGAGAACTTTATTCACCATTTCTTCCATTTCTGTATGTACGCTGGGAGTGATTAGAATACTGGAGTCATCTGAAAAAAGAAATAATTCTGCTTGTTGTACATCAGACATTTACATAGATGAGAAACAGTAATGGACCTAAGATTAAGCCTTTGGGAAACCCATGCATAATTTCTCCACAGTCAGAATTATGTCCCTGGATTCTGCTGATTGAATTACTACTAAGTACATCATTCTGCATTCTTTGGTCGCATACATGCAGTCCTTCACAAATCCCCACATGAAGAAAACACACAGCGTAATGTCAGGTGATCATGGTGGCCAGGCAATGGGTCCTCCATGTCCAATCCAACGAATGGAAAATTTGTGATCCTGGAACTTGCAAACAGCCTTTGAGCAATGTGGTGGAACTCCATCTTGTTGAAAAATCATGTTAGGTTGCAAGTCTTGTTTCTGGGGGTACACAAACTACACCAACATGTCCAGATATACTGACACATTCACTGTTTTTCTGCAAAGAAGAACGGCCCAACAGTCCTGTTGTGCATTAGCCTGCAGCAGATGTTCAGCTTAAGGCTATCACGAAAATGTTCAATGAAAACGTGCAGATTTTGTGAACCCAAAATCAGAACATTATGCCTATTAACCCTTCCGGATACTTGAAAAGTTGCCTCACATGAGAATAAACATCTTTCCAGAAAGCTGGCATCCATATCAATAAGCTGCAGCATATCCACAGCAAATCTTTGTTGGCATGGTTTGTCGTTTGGTGTCAGATGCTGCAGAATTTGCGCTTTGTAAGCTCAAATACGAATATGCTGGTGAACTACTTGATGCAATGTTGATCGAGGCACATCAGGTTGCCTAGATGTTTGATGAATTGACTTACGTGGGGTTCTGAGAAACGTTTGTCTGATGTCCTCCAAGGTCTCTTCTGAAACTCAGTAACGTGCACTGCCAGGAATGTTTCAGAACACTTCCTGTTGTCAGAAACTTGCTATACCATTCCTTAATTGTTTTCACATCAAGTGGGTCACATTCATACACACGACGATAATTTCTTTCCACAGTAATTGGCGATTTTGTTTCTGGATACCACACTACTGCTTGTGCGCACTGCAGTGGAGTTGCCATTTTCACCTCACGTGACCATGCTGCACTCTGGCGACGATATTTGCCACTTCTGATGCGGGAATATATGTTCTTTGAGATGCTCTACAATGTGGTGCATTTTTTATTGTCCTATCTACTGTGGGTTTTCTCTCCTGGGCCCTTGAAATCAGGGAGGTTTGAGTGGGACATCCTGTACTATGACTCACACAATTAAATGCCTTTGATAGGTCGCAGAAAATATCTCTGGTGCTATTTTGTTATTTAATGCTTTTAATATTTGGTGTGTGAACATGTAAATGGCATTCTCAGTCGAGCAACCCTTCTGAAACTGTGATTTGCTGAGAACATTATTGTTGCCAAGGCGAGATACTATTCTAGAATACATAACCTTCTCAAAAATTTTGAAAAATGATGTCGCATTGAAACAGATTGGTAGTTACTTATGTCTCTCTTATCACCTTTCTGAAAGAGGGGCTTAACAATGGCATATTTTAGTCTCTCTGGAAAAATGATTTGAGTTAGTGATGTGTTACATATTTCAGACATACCGGACTTATTATATGGGAACAAATTTTTAGTACTCTATTGGAAACCCATCAAAACCAGAAGAGCTTTTATTCTTGAGAGAATGTACGACCCACTTAATTTCAAGAGTAGAAGTTGGTGGTACATTCATACGATGTAATTTTATGAGAATTACTTCTTCAGCATATTGCCGTGATTTTTCTCCTGACTGCTGGTCCCTATGCTTTCTACTATGTTTAAGAGATAATTATTAAATACATTTGCTACCTCTGACTTGTCGTTTATAATCATTCCATTCAATTCAATAGTAATGTTATCCTCTTCTGTGGTTGGTGGTCCTGCCTCTTGCTTCACTATATTCAATATTGCCTTACCTCGGTTGTCAGACATACTGATTTCTGACATTATGTGCATGTTTCTCAAGTTTTTAATAACCTTTCTTAGCAATTTTGAGTAGGTTTTGTAGCACATGGTCTCTACTTGTTCTTGACAAAAGATACATTTCCCTTTTCCTTTCACAAGATACTGTATAGGGTGTAGAAAAATTTCCACTACCAGTAACAATAAAAGGTTATTTATTTGTCACATGACCGGTTTCGGGCTTGTGCCTATCTTCAGGTGTTTATACATTCATGTACATGTTTATATGCTGGAAATCAATCCCCTTAGTGATCCATGGTTTTTTGCATGGCTGCAGTCTCAGGCAACTGAGGCCACATTAAATGAAACATGTTTGGCTGACAGGAGAGCTATGTCTGAAGCCCCAAACAACTACCATAACAGAATATGTTGAATCATCTTTCACAAAACCCAAAGAAATTCAGGTCATATGTATAGGTTGTTAGCAGCTCCAAGGTTAGTGTCCATTCCATCGTGAATGAAATGGGAACTGAAACTGAGGGCAGCAAAGCAAAAGTTGAAATGTTTAATCCCATTTTCAAATGTTTCTTTATAATGGAAGCCCCAATTTAATCTCTGTATCACTGAAAAGATGAATGAAATAAGTATTAGTGTCAGTGGCATTCAGAAACAGCTGAATGGATTAAAATTGAACAAAGCTACAGGTCCCAACGGAATTTTATATTGACTTTGTAACTGAGTTAGCCCCTCTTCTAACTACAGCCTATTACAGATCTCTCAAATAAAAAACCTTGCCCAGTTTTTGGAAAAATAGCACAAATCACACCCAACTACAATAAGGCTAGTAGAAATGATCCACAAAACTAGTGTCCAGTGTCCTTGATATCAATTTGTTGTAGAATCTTAGAACATATCCTGAGCTCTCAAACAGAATGACCTCCTCCATGCCAACCAGCATGGATTCCGAAAACATCGATCATATGAAACCCGTCTCGCACTTTTCTTACATGACATCCTGAAAGCCTTAGATCAAGGCAGTCAGGTAGAAACAGTATTTCTTCATTTCCTAAAAGCATTTAAAACAGTTCAAATGGCTCTGAGCACTATGGGACTTAACATCTGAGATCATCAGTCCCCTAGAACTTAGAACTACTTAAACCTAACTAACCTAAGGACATCACACATATCCATACCCGAGGCAGGATTCGAACATGCGACTGTAGCTGTTGCGCGGTTCCAGACTGAAGTGCCTAGAACTGCTCGGCCACACTGGCCAGCATGGAGAGTCATCATCAGATGTATAAGTAACTTTGGGTGTACCACAGGGAAGTGTGTTGGGACCCTTGCTGTTCATGTTGTATATTAATGACCTTGCAGACAGTATTAATAATAACATCAGGCTTTTTGTAGATGATGCAGTTATCAATAATGAAGTACTGTCTGAAAGAAGCTCCATAAATATGAGCCACAGTTTGATAAGATTTCGAAGTGGTGCAAAGATCGGTAACTTGCTTTAAATATTCAGAAACGTAAACTTGTGCACCTATAAAGCAAAAAAAGTAGTTTTCTATGACTATAATATCAGCGATTCACTCTTGGAATCAGCCAACTCATACAAATACTTGGGTCTAGCACTTTGTAGGGATATGAAATGGAATAATCACATAGGCTCAGTTGTGAGTAAAGTAGGTGGTACGTTGCGGTTTATTGGTAGAATACTGTGGAAGTGCAACCATTCTACAAGTAAGTTTGCTTACAAATAATTTGTGCAACAGGTTCTAGAATACTGCTGACGTGTGTGAGACCCATCCCAAACAGTACTGACAGCATATATTGAACACATACAGAGAAGTGCAGCAGGCATAGTCACAGGTTTGTTTGAGCTATGGGAGAGTGTCATTGAGATGTTGAAAGAACTGAACTGGCAGATGCTTGAAGATAGATGTAAACTACCCCAAGAAAGTCTACTAACAAAGTTTCAATGATGGCTCTAGAAATATACTACAATTCCCACATAGGGATCATGAAGAAAAGATTGTATGTTTTCACATACAAAATTCAGGGGAAACACTTTTCAGCATAGCGCTGTATATTTCAAACTGACAGGAAATTGAGACCGAAAATTAGACCCATTTCAAATACTGTCAAGTCCTGATAACACTGTCTCTGACGAGTATACAGCATCTCCATGTCCTTTACAGTGCTGAAGACATGGTAACAAATTAAACATAAACAACACTAATGAACTCTGGTAGTTGTTCTTCTAGGTCCTTCACTTTTCTTGTCAGGCAGTGTAATTCATCTCACACCCACTTAAGAAGACAACTTGACTGAACACTTGGAACTACACCATAAGTTAACACCTGATTTAAAGCGTGTTCTTTGATCTTATCCTTTCTTATATTTAGTGTTTTCACATATTTTTTCCTTACTTACTCTGCAGAGAACCTCTCAATTTCAATCAGTACACTTAATTTTCAACATCCTTCTGTAATACCCTATATCAAGTACTTCTGCTCTCTTCTTGTCCAGTTTTCCCACTGTCTAAGATTCACTTCCCTATAATGCTGTTCTCTAAACATACATTCCCAGAAATATCTTTCTCAGTTTAAGGCTTGTGATTAAGAATTCTTTCTTTGCTTGTCTGCTCCTTGTTCAAGGCTCTTCCAAGAAAGAATTCTAGTAATGTTTTAATGAGGATTGATGTATCCTATTAAAACTATCTGAACCCTCAAACACTACATGGTGGGTTCCTGAATATAATACTCCATACCAAAAACATGTGCCAGGATCAACAAACACAGTGGATTTCTGTAAATAATGTCCGTGCTCCCTTCCCTAGCACAACTTTAGGCATCTTGCTTAGCTATCAACTTGTAAAGGTGTCTCATAGCTGTCATCTCTATTGATTTCTTCTCTGCTGGCCACAGGTTCTATTGTACCTGCAGTACACATCGCCAAATGAAGTGGCAAATGGGAAAGAATTCAGCACTCTTAAAAAAATGTAATTATGAAATATTGTGATGCCACTTAGTTTTTATTTTTACATGGTCCAGTCACAGTAATGTGACCATTACTTATGTTCAACATCAGTGTGCAATGACCAAACATGGACTGCAGATGGATGCATTAGCACTGCAAGGTTTATAAAGCATGTTGGACTGACATGGTAAACAGTGCAGCCATTGTTATAACTCAGAAATGGAGCGATTTATCTGACATCTGAAAGGGCATGATATTTGGCTTTCTGGCTAAGGCTGGAAGCATTTCCAAAACTACTGATTTTATAAACTGTTCATGTGCTGCTGTGCTTAAAATAAACCGTGCATGGCAAAATGGCACTATCCAAAACTGGTCCCGTGTCAACTGGTCCACCAATTGCCATAGACGACAGGGGTGAACAATGATGTCGAGATGTGTATGACTGAACAGACATGCAACTGTTGAGCAACAGACCACGCAGATGAACCAAGAGGCTACCAACGGTGTCTCCTCAATGAAAAACTCAGCAAACGTTGCTGTGAACCAGTCTCCACAGCAGGTACTGGATTCATGCACCCTTGCTGATTGCTGTTCATCAGCATTGAAGGCTGGAATTTGCATCCCAGTACCACAACTGGATGGCCACTGAGTGGCGATAGGTGGCTTTTTTAGATAAATCATGTTTTATACTCTGAAGCTCCTGCAAGCAAATACACTTCAAAAGTCAGCGGTAGGGTCCAGGTTGAAGGAAGGATCGTTATTGGCTGGGGAATGCTTTTGTGGCATTCCCTAGGACTTGCCATTCTAGAAGACACGTTGGATCAACACATTGGATCACCCTTACAAGCAGTTCGCTTTTCCTCTATACAATGGCATCTACCAGCAGGACAATGCATTATGTCACACAGCTCACAGTGTATGTGCCTGGCTTAGAGAGCATCAGGATGAGTTTACCATACTCCCCTGGCCATCAAACGTCCTGGATTTAATCTACTCATGAATCTGTGGGACCACTTCTATCACTCTGTTCATGCCATGGACCCTCAACCGAGAAACATAACACAGGTGGCCATGGAACCACAGTCAGCATGGCTCCACACTCTGGCTGGCACGTTCCAGAACCTCATTGACTCTTTTTTTTTCATGTCTCACAGTGGTCTGCTCAGTGAAAGATGGTTATTCAGGCTTTTGGCAAGTGGTCACATTGTTGTTGTTGTTGTGGTCTTCAGTCCTGAAACTAGTTTGATGCAGCTCTCCACGCTACTCTATCCTGTGCAAGCTTATTCATCTCACAGTACCTACTGCAGCCTACATCCTTCTGAATCTGCTTAGTGTATTCATCTCTTGGTCTCCCTCTACGATTTTTACCCTCCACGCTGCCCTCCAATACTAAATTGGTCATCCCTTGATGCCTCAGAACATGTCCTACCAACCGATCCCCTCTTCTTGTCAAGTTGTGCCACAAACTCCTCTTCTCCCCATTCCTATTCAATACTTCCTCATTAGTTATGTGATCTACTCATCTAATCTTCAGCATTCTTCTGTAGCGCCACATTTCAAAGGCTTCTATTCTCTTCTTGTCCAAACTATTTATTGTCCATGTTTCACTTCCATACATGGCTACACTCCATACAAATACTTTCAGAAATGACTTCCTGACATTTAAATCTATAATCGATGTTAACAAATTTCTCTTCTTCAGAAATGCTTTCCTTGCCATTGCCAGTCTACATTGTATATCCTCTCTACTTCGACCATCATCAGTTACTTTGCTCCCCAAATAGCAAAACTCATTTACTACTTTAAGTGTCTCATTTCCTAATCTAATCCCCTCAGCATCGCCTGACTTAATTTGACTACATTCCATTATTCTCGTTTTCCTTTTGTTGATGTTCATCTTATATCCTACCTTCAAGACAGTGTCCATTCCGTTCAACTCCTCTTCCAAGTCCTTTGCTGTCTCTGGCAGAATTACAATGTCATCGGTGAACCTTAAAGTTTTTATTTCTTCTCCATGGATTTTAATGTGATGACATTAATGTGACTGAACAGTAGAGTTACAGAGGCAAAAAATCAAGAAAAATGTTCTGAGAGTCAGTCTACTATAATTATTATGGCAAAGTTTGTCAATGCTAATTATTTATAGACTACTGCAAAATTCACAATAAAAAGCTACACAAGCTCTCACAAGAATGTCGTCTGAGGCAATTTTAATAAATTATTCTGTGTTAATGTAAGATTACATTTTATACACAGATTCACCTATTGCCTTACCCAATCCTGATCACAGACTAGTAGCTAGCTATCTTAACAATTTGGTGTCTGCCCACTCTGGACATGCTCCACTCGTCTTGAACATTTTGATACATGCAGCATACATTAAATAATACAAACATCAAACATGTGCAATACCACAATCTTCCTCCAAGGAAGACTAAAATACAATAATATTAATTACATAAATGGTTAACAATTTCAACAGAATCCATTCTACAGGCTAGTAGATGACCTCACTGCAACAACTGGTGGCTGGCAGGTCATTGCGCCACACATTGTTAGCCATGTCTCTAGAACTGCTGTGATGGACTTATCCGATTTTGATAGGCCATGCTCTATGCACTCATTCTATAGTATCTCTCTTTTACTTTAAACACACAATACATATATAATATTCATGGTTAGTGCTGTACCATAGTAGCAAAACGTCAAAATGACCTGATAATATACACTGGTGAACTTCTGACAATGGAAACAGCTACATAATGTCGTCATCTATGACTTCTCATACTACTATGACATGATTGGGAGCTGTCATTTGAAATGTCTGTGCTCTTGCATCTTAAACCAGTAAGCATAGTCTCCAAATAACACAGATTTAAAAAAATATTTTCTGATTCTTCCTTTATAGTTTAGCAATATTTTGTTTTCATCATAACCTGTAATCTGACATACTTTATTATTAATCAGATCATCAATATTTTTCTCCAACAAATATAACACTGATGTGATAGTCATTTTTTTCAGTTTATGCCATCAAAAACAGTATTATCTTTTTCACGAATTAGTTTCTTTGTGCACTTTTCGTCCATGTTATCTGAACTAGCATTGTTCTGTTATTACCACTCTATGTACCACAATTAAATTCGCTTTGCTTTACTTTAACATTAACATTACTCTGTTTATCTTTTTCAGCACATATCTCCACATATTTAAACTCTGCTTCTCTCTTAAACAACTCCATTCTCATTTTTTGATTTATGATATCTATGTCTGACATTAACTCATAATTCTGCATCTCAGTCTTTACTACTTTATTATTATTTTCCAGTGTTTTAGTTCCATTAAAACAACACATCCTAACACTTCCTGTTCAGTATTTAATTCATCAGTTTAGTACTTACATTTCTAATGGGTAATATATTTTTACAGTGTGCTAATTCAGCCACTCCATTTTTAAATTCCTTTCTTAATTAATCAAAAGATCTACCATCATACTGTTAGTTAGCTCAGGTTTCCTACAGAAATCATCATTAGAGGATCAATATCATTTAACACATCTTTACCTTTTTGTTCAGTTTTAGTAGTTAAATCCTCATAATCCTGTTATGTTTTTATAATGTACTACTCCCTTTGTTTTACGTAAGCCTTTATTTACATTTTGTTTCCCAGTCATCTTAACTCCAATGTTGTCCTTTATTCTCTGAGATTCATTAACTTCAAGCATCTTGTTACATTTACTATTAATTATGACATTGACATTACCATCCATATTGACATTTACCTTCATGGGCATTTCATGGCCAATATTCTTATTTTCATTACTCATTTTGTCCGACTTACTCTATATCAACAGTCCATAAATCCTAAATCCTAAAATGACAGTCTCATTAAAAGCCCTTGTCTCAAACAAAATGCCATTTATTTGGCAGAAAACTGTCATCATTTTCTAAACTCTGTAATTAACTAAAAAAAAGTTGTCATTTTCACTACCAATGAGCTAATTAATATCATTTCCATTTATATCACCATTCCTCCCGCCCCCCCATACTTTCACCAGAAAGCACCTCTTCTTTAATTCAAAATATAGTTAATAAACTCATTTATTAATTAGTATTATCATTATTAATGTCTACTTGATTGGTGGTCTCATCAATCATATTTTATTTGCCCTTTGTTATAGCAATAATTCACTACACACAAAATTATAAGTCCTAAAATGCTAAGATCACATTTTCTAATAGTGTGATAAAAGTTCCTTTCTTTAACAAAAGTATAAGCACATTAACCACTGCGGAGACAGGCACTGCCCCCACACTTTCACAGAGTTGAAGCCAGGTGCATCAAACTGTCGACCAAGCCAGACCCCTATTGGTTACAAGTAGCATGACCCTGTTGACCTATGCATGCTAGGTCTATCTTGTGGCCTATCACGTGCTGGCAGTGCCACAAGGTCAAAGCCACTCATGCTGATTTGCTATGTCACCAGTACCGTGCCTGTGCCATTTCCACATTTGATGTCATACACGCCATCCAATGATCAAGTTGCCTTCATTCTCCCAGTTTCTCTTGGAATTTGTACACTGTCATTAGATTAACATTGTGGCAATAAACTTCCACACGCAATACCCTATAACTCTAGTGCTCTACAACAACAGTCCTAATACATTGTTTCATCAGATATTTACTACAGTCACTTCAGTTCTTTCAAAAGTTTGTTAAGTAATCGATCCTTCATTTGTCAAAAATTTATCCACCATTTAAAATGATTTCTTGTAATTACTGCATGCATAATCTGTTTATAATACCGTAGTTCAACAATAATGTCCTCTGTAATGTTCATTGTTCATAACAGATAATATCATCCCTCATCACTTGTCACACAGGAATCTTTGCCATCACTGTTTATAATGTATTGTCATCTACAGCAAGAAGAAAAATTCACATTTCTTTTATGTAGAGTTAAAAACTCATGCCATTTCAATTAATCACTGTCTGATCATTTTTTTCCAAAGTTCACACATGATTTCTACTCTTCAATGTTTATTTTCCAAGAACATATCCTGTCACATCAATCACACACTGTTTACTGGTCATTTCACAGTTAGGAATGCCAAGTGTAAAATTGATGAGAGCATTAGTACTTGTTCAAACTGTAGTCTGCCAATTTAGTAACACATCCTTGTGCACTTACACCAAGTGTAATGTATTGAAGGGTATTTGGGGAAATGCTAAATGCAATAATTAGTGCCTTGAATGTTTTTATTATTAGCAGACTCAAAGAAAACTTAAATTTATACCCTCACAAGCTACACCGCGGCTCCTGAACATAACAATTCCCACCAAGAAGATGTGCCAAGATCAACAAACATTGTGGGTTTCAGTAAATAATGTCCATGCTCACTTTTTATAGTTCAACTGGAGGCAACTTGCTTACCTCTCGTCTTGTAGCCATCATTTTGATTGATTTCTTCTCTGATAGATGCAGGCTCTTAAGTGCATGCAGTAAACAGTGCATAACAAAGTGGCAAATGGGAAGGATTCAATGCTATTAAAAATGAAATTACAAAATATTGGGATGCAACTTGATCTATATTGTTTTCAATTTATAGAGGAAAAAATTGAGAAAAAGTTCTAAGAGCCAGTCTACTATCATGTTTCACGACAAAGTTTCTGGGTGTTAATTATTTCTAGAGCATTACCAAAGTCATGATAAAAAGCTCCATGTGATCTTAGATTTACACATTCTTGAGCACATACATAGAAGGGCAGCACTAATGTTCAAGGTTTGTTCAATCTGTGGAAGAGTGTTACAGAGATGATGAAGAAACTGAATGGGCAGACTCTTGAAGTTAGATGTAAACAACCCAAAAAGCATACTTCCAAAGTTTCAAGAACTGTCTCTAAATGACGATTCTAGGATTATACTACAACCCCCAACTTATCATTCACATAGGGATTGTAAGGTCAAGATTAGATTAATTGTAGCACACACAAAGGCATTTAAATAATTGTTCTTCCTGCACTCAATATGTAAATGAAGTGGGATAGACCCTAACAACTGTTATAATTGGATTTACTCTGTACCAATTTCTTTCATAGATTGATTATTGTGTTGTATTTTGAGTTCCACTCATTTTGAATGTTCTATTTTGAATATTACCATATGAGTTTGTTCAGTTTGAACAGATTTAAATGGAACCCGTTTTCGAAGGTATCCAGTGTGTTTACAATGGAGCTCAGAATTTTTTCTGTATTATCATCTTCAATTAAAACAGAAGCATCATCTGCAAACAGAACTGATGGGGAATTTATATCATGAGTGAGTTGTTTATGTAGAATTGAAACAGGATTGGCCCCAAAACGGAGCCTTGAGGCATGCCCTGTAATATTGTACTTCATTCAGAATAATAATTCACTGCATCTGAAGTGATAGTTACCCATTATTTTCTGTTGTGCAATTATGGTGTGAGCCAATTTAGAGCATTGCCCTTAATCCCATATTTGTCTAATTTGAAGAGAAGGAAGTCATGGTTCATGGAGTCAACTGCTTTTATAAGATCGCAGAAGATACCTGCAACTTTATTCCTCTTATCCAATGATTTGCATATCTTTTCAAAAAAGTTATTCACTGCATCCAGAGTATATTTTTCTGGTTGAAATCCAAATTGGTTATTATAATAATATCTCTTACAAGAAAATTTTTGATCTGGTTTGCATCTACTTTCTCCAACACTTTTGACAGAACTAGAAAAATAGAGATAAGTTGATAGTTTCTCATGTCTTCCCTTGACCTTTCCTTGAACAGAGGTCTGACTTCGGCATATTTCAATGCACCAGGAAAATATGCTTGTTTAAAATACTGGTTGACTATTTTAGTTAGGGGAGGTGCTGTTATATCATACAGTGTTTTAATCACTTTAGTATTAGTAGTAGTAGCTTTATTCATCTGTAGATCTCTTTTTACAGGGATATAAGACATGTCAAAATGTTTACAAGTTTAGATCAATTTAAAATAAGCTAATTCGTATACACATATATTTACAGACTTCTAGCTAGAGACAATCATTAGATTTACTCCTGGTAAACATGGCGGTGAAAAAAGGTTCACGAAAATCGAGTTCCGCGAAAAACGTAAAAAAGAATGAGTCTTTATGTATTCAGTGCAAAAAAGTATCGTTGTTCGACCTGGAAAATGTTACTGCTGCGAAGTTAAAGCAAAAAACGCAAACGAAATCATTACAAGATCAAAATCTAGTGAAAAAACCGTAGCAAATGCAAATTCAGTGACATCGACATGTAAACATTGCGATGATTTTCGTCTCGTTTTAACTGCAAAAAACAGTGAAATCAGTGACCTTAAAAGGACTGTAGCCTTATTGGAGAAACAGCTGCAACATCTTGGCTGTAAAACTCAACAAACAGAGTATGGTCTGAACCTGGAAGAAATATCGGCTACGAGTGATGTTATCAAAGGAAAAACTACTGTGGAAACCAGTACAAAACTTGGAAATAATAAAGTAAGTGCATCAAATAGTTATAATGACAAACGTGATTCCACAAACAATGTCAATCAGGAACATATGAGTCCAGATAATAATTACAAACAACAACAGCCGTGCACTGTAAATTTTTCGCGCATGTCGCATCCTAAACAAAGAAATGTGATTAAAAAATCAGTCGACTGGCCTCAAGTGTGCAAAAAAAGAACAAAAAGTGTTGATTTTTGCCGATAATCATGGACGCCAGATAGCAGAAAAGGTAGCAGATACACAAACTAACGCAAGTGTGCTACCCAAATTAGGCAACACAAATGTAGCTGTTGTAAATCAACCACACAGATATGACCTTCCTCCTTGGTCATGTGTAAATAAGTTAATAGAAAGAGTAAACAAAGAGATAGATACTGTATGCAAAAAGTTTCTGTATGTGAACTTAATAAATGTAAGCACGTTAGACAGGTCCGTGCACACCAGCCATGGCCTTCAATCATAGTGGGAAACAATTTTTGGTTGAAGAAATCTGTCGTCTAGCAAATTGGAATCACAATAGGCCTAATATAGAAGCAGTCCAAAGTACTTTGGACAAATGGGTCATAAAGAAAGATACAATGTCTTATAAAAAGGGTGAAAGGCATTTTTTAGGGAAGTAGACTGTATCACAAATAAATGTGATGCAGAATTAAATTGCAAATATAGACTGAAGATTGTACACCAGAATGTACAGTCATTAACAAACAAAGTTGATGAAATAAATATACTCCTTAATAGTGAATGGAAAGATGTTTCAATGTTATGTTTTTGTGAGCATTGGTTACAAAATGAGTATTTTCAGTACTTAAAAATATTACATTTTAACCTTGCAAACTGCTTTTGTAGAATGGAATCAAAACATGGGGGAACTTGTATATATGTAAAAGAAAATGTAGATTATAAGAGTATAACATCTGTTTGCAAACTTGGTTGTGAAAGAGACTTTGAAATCTCAGCTGTAGAGTTAATGTCTGAAAACACTATTATTTTATGTGTGTATAGATCTCCTGTTAGCAACATAAGTGTTTTTTTTTTCAAAAAATTGGACCTTGCTTTAGGCAAACTTAAGACAACTGGGAAAACAGTGGTACTATGTGGTGATTTTAATATTGACTTTCTGAGCCATAGCCCTCACAGGGAAACGTTTTTAAATATTATAAAAGCCTACAATCTTTGTCTTACTGTTAGCTCTCCAACATATGTAACTAAAACTAGTGTCACTCTCCTTGATCAGGTATGTGTAAACATGGACAAGTGTACATCAGAAAACTTTCATACCGGCTATAGTGACCACCTTTTGCAATTACTGACCATACCTGTATATCACATTTCGACCAGTATAGAAAATGTTATCCATAAAAGGATTTATAGTGGGAAAAATATTGAATGCTTCCAGTACCTAATCAGTGAACAATCTTGGAGAGAAGTATATGATACCTCTAATACTAACAAAAAGATGGAACATTTTTTGAACATTTTCAAGCATAACTTTGACATAGCTTTTCCACAAAGGAAAGTTATTTCCAAGAGCACAGATAGATTCAGAAACTGGATTACATCAGGCATCAGAGTATCTTGTAAAAGGAAGCGGGAACTTTTTCTGCAGTCAAAAACTAACAGCAGTCCAGAATTTATTAATTATTTCAAAAAATACAAGCTAGTTTTGAAACACATCATAAAGGAGGCAAAAATTAAGGAAAATGACAAATATATTATGAAGTCATCCAATAAAACTAAGTCCATGTGGAAAGCAGTGCAGGATCTTACTGGGAAGAAGACAACTCACAAAAATATTGTGATATCACATGATGGCAAGAATGTCACTGACCCTAGGGAAGTTGCAAATAGTTTCAATTCTTACTATGCAACTGTTGCTGGGAAATTAGTGAAGGAAAAATTTGGAAATCCACCTAATACAACATGGAAAGAACTTTCATCTATTGAAATAAGTAATGTATCCATGTTTCTCAGTCCAGTAAGCCCAACAGAGCTCCTAAATACCATTAATTCACTGAAGAGTAAGTATTCAACTGGTATTGATGATATTCCAGATTATATTATAAAAATAACAGCAAGACAAATACTTTCACCTTTATTGGACATTTGCAATTCATCCTTATCATGTGGTGTCTTCCCTCAGCAACTGAAAATGGCAAAAGTAATACCCCTATATAAAAAAGGTGATCATCAATGTATGGGTAACTATAGGCCTGTGTCTCTATTGTCAGGGTTTTCGAAAATTATTGAAAAAGTGTTCCTTTCAAAACTAATTACATTCTTCGACAAGAATAATATTATTTCTGGATGTCAACATGGCTTCAGACCACAGAGATCAATTGAAACTACCACTTTCAATCTGATAAACCATGTCTTAAATGCAGTGGACAACCACAGAAATATTCTTGGACCTAACAAAAGCTTTTGATGTGATTGATCATTCTATACTCCTGAGGAAGCTCGAATGGTATGGTGTAAGAGGTATGCCAAATCAGTGGATTAAATCATATTTGGAATATCGTTCTCAGGTAACTGAAATTAAGTACACAGAAGGAAATGAACTCCAGGTACACGTTTCAGAACCATGTGGACTAACTCATGGTGTTCCACAGGGCTCCATTTTAGGTCCCTTTCTTTTTTTGGTCTACATTAATGATTTCCCATCATACGTTAGGGATTCTGAACCAGTACTGTTTGCAGATGACACCATTCTATTGATTGAAGGGAATAATGAAGAAAATCTTACTGCATCTGCAAAAGATATTACAAAAGGAGTGTCTGAATGGTTTACCAGAAACAGGCTAATAGTTAATCCCCAAAAAACTGTACTAATGAATTTCCACACTGATCAAAATAAAAATCTGGCACAACCTGTAATACGTATAGATAACCAAAACATTAGTTCTGTCAATGAAACTAAATTTCTTGGGATTCATATCCAGGAAAATCTTAAATGGAATACTCATATCACAGCCCTAAATTCAAAACTAGCAAAAATGAGCTATGTGGTAAGAATTCTCTGCAACAGTACTAGTGCAGAAACAGTTAGGGCTGTATACTTTGCTCGTGTACATTCAATACTGAAGTACGGTATCATTTTCTGGGGAAATGTACATCAGGCCATAACAGTTTTCAGGAAACAAAAGGCAATTATAAGAATAATGAAACAAGTGAGCAGCAGAAAATCATGCAAACCTTTCTTTAAAGATCTAAAGATCCTACCCCTTCCCTGCATTTATATACTGTAAATAGTCACGCATGTCAAAAAAAGCATACTGAGAAAAGAAAACCTTTTTCCTCAAAACAAAAGTGTCCATGATTACAGTACCAGGTCAGACAGTGACATACATGTCAATCATTGTAACACCACATTATGCCAAAAAGGTGTACATCATGCAGGAACAAAACTTTACAACAGATTACCAAGACATATAAAATCTCTTACTGAACTACAAAGCTTTAAAAAGTCTGTGACATCCTACCTTCTGAAAAACTGCTACTATTCTGTCTCACAGTATCTTATGCAAGAAAAAATGTAATTTGTATCTTTAATTGTAGAAATAAGTTATACAGTATTTCAAAAATTTGTAATTATTAACTGTATAGATCCAATTTGTCATAAAAATTTATAAAATTTATGTTTGATATTTGAAAATCCAATAGCCAAAAAATGTTTTCTGTCCAATATCCTGTGTACAATATATGTACTTAAAAAGAGATTTATATGGACAAATAAATAAATAAATATACAATACTTTTTTTACAAATAACTTATTATATAATGTAATGCCGCATTGTTCACTCATATCAGTCACTGCACACACTATATACACATTGTTTCATAAAATGTCACTATAACTTTGGGGTAAGTATCTCTAGAAAGGGAAAAAGAAGGGAAAAAACATAAAGTGAAGGTGTTATGTGGAATGTTGGATGTTTTATAATCATTATTATTTTTATTTATTTATATAACATTTTTTATCAAACCCCTACTCTATTTTATCTAAGTAATCCTCAGTGTATAAAATGTATTTCATAACAGGTACTTTTTTGCTGCCTTTTTAAATAAGTGTATTTTTTGCAATTCCTTTACTTTGTTTTCGTAATTTATTGTACAGTTTTATTCCTTGGTAGAAAATGCTGTTTTGAGTGTAATCTTTATTTTTTCTTGGTAAATGTAAGTTGAGTCTATCTCTTGTTGCATTGTCATGGACAGATCTGTTTGTGCAGTAATTACCAATGTTATTTTTGATGTGTAAAACTGACTGGTAAATGTATTCACATGGAGCAATTAAAATCCCCAGTGTTTTGAACCGACCTTTACAATGAGCTCAACTAGTATTTTTGGTTATTATTCTTATGGCTCTTTCCTGGAGTTTGAAAACTGTGTTCATATTTTGTGCATTTGTTCCCCAAAAAAGAATGCTGTAGCTAAGAATTGAGTGTACATATGAGTAATATGTAACTAAAAGACACTGAATGTTACACCCCGATGATATGGTTCTAAGGACATAACATGCTGATGACATTCTGTTTGCAAGTACCTTTCTGTGTTCACACCACTTCAACTGAGAATCAATATTCATTGCTAGAAATTTTGCATTTGTTACACAGTCTATAGAAGTGCCATCTACATTTAATTTAACATTGTCATTTTTTCTCTTCAAACTTAAAATCATGGCACTAGTTTTCTTTATGTTCAATGTTCTTATTGACCAGTCATAAACTTCCTTGAGAGTTTCATTTGTTTTCTCAGCAAGGAGTTCTCTTGTTTTCTCGGTGACTATAATATTCCTGTCATTAGCGAAGAGAATTTTTTCACCATGAGTAGCACTACTGGGAAAGTCATTGATTTATATCAGGAACAGTATTGGTTCTAATATGTTACCTTGCGGAACCCCTATATTAGTGTATTTTGATTCTGCTAAGTGTTTTACTAAATGTTTAGATCTATTTGAAGTATATGTTATCTCTACTCTTCGTACCTTATCTGTGAGGTATGATCGTAACAAGTCATTAGCTATCCCTCTTATTCCTAATGCTTCTAATTTATTTAATAGAATCTTATGGTTGACAGTAGCAAACGCCTTAGAAAGATCAAAAAATGTTCCTGTGATACATTCATCTTTATCAAGTGCATCAAGTACAACTTTTGTGAATTCTACTATGGCTGACACCGTATTTTTGCCACTTTGGAAACCAAACTGTGATTCGCTTAAAAGATTGTATTTATTTAGGTAATTCATTAACCTGTCTTTCATAATTGCTTCTATTATTTTTGAGAATGCTGACAGCAGGGAAATGGGCTGGCAATTTTCTATACCTTCTGAATTACCTTTCTTACGCAAAGGTACAACTCTTGCCTCTTTTAACTGCTCTGGAAATGTCCCTGATGTGAAGGATTCGTTTATTATACGAGGGCTATCCACAAAGTACATTAGGTTTTGGAATTAAAAATAAATAAAGTATTGCAAAATTTTTTTATTATATACAGATGAAAGCCACACTTAAATACTACTTTTCTACATAGTTGCCATTTAAATTAAGGCACTATCGTAGCGATGGACGAGCTTGGAAATTCCTTCGTCGTAAATTTCGGCCTCCTGCGCCTTCAACCACAGGGTTACCTCTTCTTGAAGCTGTGCGTCGTCATCAAAACGCTGCATAGCCAACCACTTCTTCATTGCTGGGAATAAGTGGAAGTCGCTCGGTGCCAGGTGGGGACTGTACGGCGGATGAAGAAACAATTCCCACTTAAAAGATTCGAGAACTTCACGAGTGGCATTTGCCGTGTGGGCCCGGGCGTTGTCGTGAATCAGCAAGATCTTTGAGCCCAACTTTCCTCTGCGCTTGTTTTGTATTGCTCTTCTGAGGATGTGCAGAGCTTGGCAATATCTTTGAGAGTTTATTGTAGTGCCTCTTTCCAGGAAATCCACAAAAATCACACCTTTTCTGTCCCAAAAGACAGTCACCATCACCTTCCTTGCTGACATTGTCTGCACCAAGAGACTTCCACTTATTCCCAGCAATGAAGAAGTGGTTGACTATGCAGCGTTTTGATGACGACGCACAGCTTCAAGAAGAGGTAACCACGTGGTTGAAGGCGCAGGTGGCCGAATTTTACGACGAAGGAATTTCCAAGCTCGTCCATCACTACGACAAGGGCTTTAATTTAAATGGCAACTATGTAGAAAAGTAGTATTTAAGTGTGGCTTTCATCTGTATATAATAAAAAAAATTTCCAATACTTTATTTATTCTTAATTCCAAAATGTAATTACTTTGTGGATAGCCCTCGTATTTGTTAAGGGGCTTTGTATAATGTCTATGCATTGTTTCAGTACATACATTTGTACTTCATCTAAGCCTACTGACATTTAATTTTTTAGTTTTTGAACAGTTTTATTGACTTCATTCTCTGTGGTTGGAAGTTAACAACATTGTATTTTGTGTAACATTAATAATAATAAAGATTTTATTGTCTTTAGGCCATTACAGCAATTGACAACGTCAAATGAAGATACAGTTTATAATACAGTGTCATAAGATTTTGACTACTGAAATATTTTAGCTTATATTACAATAAATGTACAGTGGGTCATTTGTTGGATTACTGCATTTTACAGTTGAAGAATTCATTGATATCATAGAACAGGTGGGCAATAAACCATTCATGCAGTCTTTCTTTGAATGTATATTCAGGAAGATCCTGTATAGGATGTGGCAGCTTATTAAATAGTTTCTGCCCTGTGACTTCATAGCTATTTATTGGACTGGATTAGGGAACAACGCTCTGAGATCGCGGCGAAAGCGACATTGTAGTATCCTTCCACGTGTTGTAACGGTAAATTAGGTCGATTCGTTCCCGCGTGAGCTGCTACAAGTGAGGCTACACTATCAGTCAAGTAGATCTCTATCCCTTTGTAAATAAAGCACAGTTCAATGCTTTTAACGGTCGACTGAAAGCAGTCACTATTGCGTACTCATTAGACTGTTCATTGCATTCAGCAGATCATGAAATTTTTCATCACTTACACTGAATATAGGAATATCATGTTGGATGTACTAACAAACCTGAAAACACTATTCATAATAGCAATAATTATTAGTCTGCAAATGAGGTAAATATTGATGTAATCTCCTTTTTTGGGACTGTACGCGGATGAGAGACGAGTTGAGGAACGTGCGCAGATGGTCGCGGGTAGACAGCCACAGAGTGGTCGCAACAGCAGCAGCTACCAGCAGCCAGATCTCGCATCAGACACCACGTCTGGAGGGAACGACACGCGCGCTGCACGTCGTTTCGGCCTCGAACTGCAATAAAGAGACTTGTGTGTAATATATGTCCTACAGTGAGTATCTCAACAGTAAACAGCTTCTTAACGCAAAACGCTTTCCTTTGTTTCAGGTACGTCTCTCTTTCGCACTGGGCCTGTACCGTCTGATTTTGATAATCTGTGGTAAGGCGTGTATATGTGTTTGATACTTCTTGTGTTGTAACAATGTACTTTTTCTCAACGTTTCTTGTAGGTTCTTCTTCGTAAAGATTAACACATTACTGTCATAATTTTTTGTTTAGTAAATAAGGGTTTGCAGTGATCCTTACGTGAAGAATTTGTAATTATCCTAATGGCTTTCTTCTGCAATAATAGGATGTCATGTATATGATTACATTTACCCCACAAGATAATGCCATAGTATATACTTTGGAAAAATGCAAAATAAGATGATCTGATGTAAGTTTCAGGTACAGAATTTCTGAGTTGTCTCAATAAATAAATTACTCTAGATAGCTTACTACTAATATAGTTAACATGTTGGCCCCAGGATAATAAACTCCCAGGAATTTAACAGAACTAGGGCTTGTCTCTTAGAGTGAAGATTATCTGCTGAGTTTTATTTTCATTTAGCAGGAAACCATTTGCTCTGAACCAGTATGCTGCGTGAGTGAGTGTATTTTCAGCACAGGTTTTAAGATCATTAAGATTGTTACTGCTATGAAGAAAAGTCATATCATCTGCATAAAATACAGTGGTGGACCTAATAAACGAGGGGAGGTCATTGATCATCATCATAAATTAGGAAGGAGCCAGTACAGATCCCTGAGGCACACCTACTTTAACATTTTCTATGTTTGACATTTCCTTACCAACACAAACTACCTGGTTACGGCTGTTGAGATAAGCTTTTAATAGTCTGGGACTGTTTCCTTTGATGCCGTAGAATTCTAGTTTCTTTAGTAGTGGCGTGTGCTCAACACAGTCAAAGGCCTTGCGTAGGTCACAGAATGAGACCTGAGCAAAGCCTTTTTTCTCAAAAACTTTGAGGATGTAACTGACTGTCACGTTGATTGCATCAATGGTCGCCAGATTCTTCCTAAACCCCTATTGTGTAGCATTAATTATTCCTAGATTCTCAAAGTGAGATGATAATTGTTGATACATGATGCAATCTATTACCTTGGAGAATGTGGGTACTCTTCAAATAGGCCTGTAACTAGATGGAGTGTCTTTATCTCCCTTTTTGTGTACTGGGACGATCCTTGACAGTTTTAACTCATCAGGAAAATATCCCTCAAGTAAGCACTTGTTTATGCCATGGGTTCAAGGGTACAGAATGCAATCACACACTTTTTTAGCAGGTTGCATGATATACCATATATATCTAAGCTATCAGATGTTTCAGTTGTTTTATGACCCCCTGTACAAATCTAGGCGATGCTTCGGAGAAGGTTAGCATGCTTGTATTAGGTGACTGTCTACCCCAATTTTGGGAGAGTAATTCGGATGGACTAATGTCTGGTTTGATAATTGCGTCTCCTATTTCTTTCACTCAATTAATAAAAAAACTCATTGAGTGTTTGAGGTGGGATATTAATTTTGTCTTTTTTATTATCTGTGGTAGCACTGTTAGTTTCTTTCCAAGCGGTTTTGCATTTATTGGTGGAATTATGTATGCTGTTGGCATTGTAGGTATTTTTGGCTTGCAGGATGGCTTTTTTGTATTCATTCCTGCATTCCACATAGGCTGATTTGGCATAGTCAGACTTCATACTATTGTATTTGTTGTACAGTAACAAAACTTGTTTCTTTAGATCTGTCAGCTCTTTAGTTACCATATATTTTGTCTGTTTTGAGATCTGGATTTGTGGCTGCTGTCCATGATTTTGATTTTCTTTATGGGAATACTACGGTTAAATAGGGTCAAGAATGAATTAAAAAATCTGTCAAATATTATTTTGGTTGGCAGGTCATTACTTGATGTGTAATGTCTGACACTACAATGGCCAAACCAGTCTCTGTCAGCAAGGGAATTACGAAATGTGTTAATTTTATCCTCAGTTATGGGTCTTGTAATCACAACTGTTGGGACAGGTCTGTTAACATTGCCCCTATTGAGGGGAATTTTACTTGCATTATTTAGACATATGGAGTCATGGTCAGAGAATGGGAACACTACAACTTCGCATGTGTTTTCAGTGGTCTTGAAGTTTACAAAGATGTTATCTAAACAGGCTTTGTTTCTTGTGGGCCTGTTATTGACATGATGTAGACTGTATTGTCTTAGTAAGTTTTCCAGATCTGCAACACTACCCTTACATTTAGCAACATCAGAACCAGCATTGAAATCACCTCCTATTTCCATATCATAGTGTAGCCATTTAATATTACTTAATTCACTCAGTAGCATGCCCATTTTTTTCTAAAAATATGTTAATGCTTCCCTTTGGTGATCTGTACATGGATACTACTATTAGCTTATGACTATTAATGATTATACCTGTAACTTCAAAGTGCTGTTCATGACACAAGGAATTTAGGTCTAGTTTGGTTATTGTACAATTGAGTGACTGGTTGGAATAAATTGTCACACCACCTCTAATGTGCTCTTTCCTACAGTAGCTATTTACTATACTAAAATTGTCAAATTTGGTAACTGGAAGTTCATTCTCATTAGCCCAGTGTTCACTTAGACAAAAAATATCAAACTGGTTATCAAGACCAAACTCATTTATGATAAGTTCTTTATCTTTCAGTCCTTGAATGTTAAGGTAACATATTTTAAGATCCACACTCTTATTGCTTACACACTGACCATGGAGTGGTAACACATCTACTGTTGTATTCCTACTCTTCCCTCCTTGTGATGATATTGTAGATAAGGCTGCTACTACAGGAATTGATGGAACTGCTGTTATGGTGTGTGGAGGCACTGTTGTGGCTTCTGGTGACTGAGGAGATAAGGTTGTTGCTTCTTCTTCTGTTGCAGTTGAATCTTGCTGATGAAGTGTGATAGGTACTGCTGCTGCTGCTGTAGGCATTGTTGTGGCAACTGGTGACAGTGGAGATTTGGATGTTGCTTCATCTTCTGCTGCTGTTGAATCCTGTAGATGAAGTTGGTAGGTACCGCTGCTACAGCATTTGTTATGTGTGTAGGTACAATTGCTGCTTCCACCTCTACTGCTGCTATAGAAGTAACCATTTCTTCAGGCTCTGCTTGCGTCAAGCAAGGAACTGGAAGAGCAGCAATTACTTCTTGGTTGTCAGATGCTTTCAATATCATGCTGATGTTTTGGCACAGAATCTTCTTGCCTCTGTTATTAAGGTGCATGCCATGTCTCGTGTAACAGTCTCTTTGCAAGGAGTCCATACTTATAAAATATGCATTTTGGTAGGCCCTACAAATCTTTGAGTATTGCCTGTTTGCTTTTATGATTTCCACGTTCACACATGACCATTCCGAAAAGTCATGCCTATGTGGAATTCCAACTACAAAAACTGATTTCTCTTCTGTTGAATTTATTATTGCCTTAAGGTTTCGTGTTATACTGTGGAGATCGTTTTTATGTACTTTATTGGCTCCAGTTATGACGACAATATGACGATAATTTTCGGTTTCTATGTTTCTAATGAGTTCTTGGATGGGTGCACCTGGTTTGAAAGTACTAGTTGCTTGTATACAATGACTGTAATATAGTATTCTTGCAATTTCATGTCCATGGCTATCAGAGAATATTTTCACTTTGAGTTTGTCTTCACGTTTATTGCGGAAGTTTCTGCTCATTATTTACAGGTGTTATATTTGTTTTCGGGAATTTTTGCTGTAACTTCTCTGCAATACTTGAAAAATACTCATTTACATACATTGGTAAGTGTTGTGGATCATTTATTACCTTATCCCCCTCCCTTAGTAGTATGTTATTCTGCATTTGTTTGCCTCTCCCCGTTTCCTTTTTTATACCATCCCAGACTGCTTTGCTTTTATTCTCTGCAATATATATTTTTTGTCATTAAATGACTTTTTTGCAGCAATCAGCACCTTCCTATAGATCTTTCTGTATCTATGATAGAAATTTAAGAATTCTGAATCATTGCACATCATTTTCATGGAACTGAGGTGTTTAAGTGTTTGCAAAGACTTCTTAATACTTTCTGTTATCCATCTGTTTTTGTGAGATGTTGATACAGACATGCATACTTTTGGAAATGCTGTTTCAAAGTTCAATTTAAACAATGTGGTGAATTTAGAGAATTTCACATTTAGGGCGTACAATTGTTTCCTTATACACTTCATCCCAGCTTTGTTTTTCTAGTTCGTTTGAAAAATCTTTTATTTTGATTTCTGATAGATATCGTTTGTAGGCTTGTAGTTTAGGAAATTATTTGATACCTGATTTTACTGTTCTCGATTCGTTTATGATATTAGTGCTGATGTTAATGTCCCCACACAGAATTATGTTGACCTTTGTACTTGAGACTTTATCTAGAACTTCTGTTAATTTACTGAATAAAGTGTTCACACTACCACTGGGATATCTATACACACACAAAATGATTAATTTCTTGGTGATACCAAGCCCTGTTAATTCAATAGCTGATATTTCAAACTGTTTGTCTTCACTTACCGTACTGAGGTAATGTCTTGATTTTTCTGATATAAACGCATGATCCTCCACCCCTTGAGATACTTCTGCAGTAAGATTTTACCTTTTTATACAGTGATAATACTACATGTTGGATTTCTCTATCTCTACACCAGTGCTCAGTAATACAAACTACTGTGCAGTTCAAAGATTGGAGCTCAACTTCTAATAGTTGTGCTATTTTGTATAAAACTGACATGGTGAGACCGTGGCTGTGTACAATTAATGTAGGTTAATTCTTACAAAGAAGAAGACAGCAACCAGCCACTATTAATACTGCTATTTATTTAAGTAAATAGCGCTGTTACCGGTTTCGAACTGGCAAGTTCATCATCAGACGGCTGTTCACATGATTTGCTAGATACACTTTACATTATCGTCCGTTTTCCATTTTTATTCTTCCACTGTGGGGAGATATTTATGGTGTGTTGTTACTGTCGAAAATTCCGCGCGATTTTGTTGCGAAGTTGCAGGATTGTATTTTTTCGAATATTCCAAAATATAACCAGCACTTATGTAATTTGTACATCACCATATTGTGCAAAGCACCACACACACACACACAAAGAATTTTCCACATGTGAAGTTCAGCTTCAACAAAAACCGAAAACGGACGATAATGTGAAGGGTATCTTGCAAATCATATGAATAGCCGTCTGATGATGAACTTGCCAGTTCGAAATCGGTAACGGCGCTATTTACCTAAATAAATAGCAGTATTAATAGCGGCTGGTTGCTGTCTTCTTCTTTGTAAGAATTAACCTACAGTTCTAATAGTTGTATTTTATTTTTATTGATTGCATGTTGTGATGGCGGATTGTTAAGTCTGTGAAGTGCCTCATGTTACTTTTTCCAATAGTTTGTTTTTCTTTGTGACATCTGGTATATGTGATATTTGAAGTGTTAAAATCTGTTTTGTGAGTGACTGTTTCAGTATTTTTTAAACTGTTTGTAAACTCTTTAGGCAGGGGAATCTGTTGTCTGGATTTATCCTAAAAAAAGACTTATTTTTCCTACCTATGACAACAGGTATTTGAACATGTGTGGCCCGAGATCCACTCCCTATACTTTCATGAATCAGCTGTACCAATCTTCCTTTCCCAGTCCTGTTGAGGTGTACGCCATGCCTAGTGAAACCCCATGTGTTGATAGTCCCAACGGGCACCAAAGAAACATGAGCAAAGTTGGCTGTCGTCAGAGCCATCCCTAACCCCACAATGATTCACCTCACAGCTCCATCAAGGAGTGATTGGTCATGACGCCGGAACAGCTTAACAAAGTGTACGTTGGTGCCAGGAGTCAGAGAAGCTATGTTGTTGTCCAGGTCACCACCTATGTCATATGCCCCATCCCTGTCCAAACTGTTTCCCGCCCCACCCACTATGGTCCTCTTTTGTAAAGTCCTTACATAAAGACATAGGTCCTCTATCACATGACTTAGCCCTGGATTTGGCTTGAAGATACTGGTGGCCTGGTACGCTGCCCCTAAACTTCCCTGTAACTGAGGTCTTACACTTCACCCATGGCTATTACCTAGCAGCAGCACTTTCTTCTTCCTAAGACTTTGTACATTCCTAGGCTTCTTGGCCTCGGTTGAAGTGTGCTGCACGTTTCCTGCCCCTCTTCCTATCTGAGGCTCTTCTCCATTTAACTCTAGCAGTGGCAGATACCTGTTTTTGGTGTTGATGTTAAACTGTCAGATCATGTTCTCTTTTTTCGTATCCTACTAGCAGGTGCCAGTTCCCAGCCACACTCCTCCCTCCTATCTCCCAGGATCCTCGAGTTCCTTCCTTGCTTCCTCCAACTGTGCCTTAAGGGCACAGATTTTCCTTTCCTGTTCCCCAATCAAAATGTTCCTACTGCATACTCTGCAGGTCCCACTGCACCCCCCCCCCCTCCCCCCCACACACACAGTGAAAATATTTCCTATAAGATTGGCAAAAAATCCCTCTTCTCACTACCTTATAACAGCTCCCACATTTCTCACTCATGGCCAGTTTCGGAAGAATAATTAAGTTTAAAGGATGTTTTAATTTGTCAAGGATGTGAGATTGGCAGTGTGTAAACAAAAAAACGACACAAAGGTCTTATGTGCGGTGGTGGTTGTTTTTGTACTGATTTAGTGATAGAATGACAGAAGAAGGATTTTGTAATTACTTTGCTTTTAGAGAATTTACGTTATCAGGCGTGTTTGGTCAGGTTTTGTACCTCGGAAAATTTAGGCCTAGATCGCGTCTATCTAACTAGTAAACAATATGAAATGTGTTAGTTAAGTACGATTTAGAAACGTTTAATTACACTTTTATTGCGACAATAGACACTGCTGAAACTAGTAGCTGTCTTTTTTAAACGAATTTTGCACTATCAAGACAACTTGAATACAATTTTTTGTATTTATGTCACGCAAAATTTCGGGTCATGTCGCGATTATCGGGACTTCAGCTAAAGAACAAGTTTTTTCAAGAAAAAGTTCTGCTAACACGCTAATATTCAGTTGTGTGACAAGAACGGACTTTATACAAAACAGAGAAAATTTA
Source organism: Schistocerca cancellata (assembly GCF_023864275.1). Lineage (NCBI taxonomy): Eukaryota > Metazoa > Arthropoda > Insecta > Orthoptera > Acrididae > Schistocerca > Schistocerca cancellata. The sequence goes on along the minus strand of NC_064630.1, from coordinate 610,738,709 downwards.
AATTTGACACTATTTCCTCTTAAATAAGTTCTTTTACCGGACGAAGAAAATACCTGTGATCTCACTCGGCAGCCATCTTGGTGGCCACTGGCCACTATAGTGGGTGTCCTATCTCACCCATGAGTTTTTAATTATTTTAGTGATAACATAACATTTTCCATATTCTCTATTCCTCTGATTTGACAACGGAACACACTACCTTTGTGTTACTTTTATGTTGTACAATGAGCTTACTGTTTGTTATTTGTTTGCCTGCCTACACCACTTTTTAAAATATGGCTTTATAGTGATGAACATACTCTGTAAAAAGTTTTAGTTACGTTTCAGTACACAGTGGAGTTTCGTCTTCCTGGCATTAGCAGTTTTTATTCCCTGAGTTATCCATGTAAGTTTATTAGTTGTTTTTTATATATGGTTCAAAGTGGTAAAGTTTCATTAAACATTTCATGAACGCTACTTAAAAATTTGTTAAATTTACTACTACTCAAAATACAGCTTTGGGCCACTCAACCTCTCTTAACTTAGGTATAAATACAACTGAATTTTTTTCATTCAAGTTCTTGTCATGTGGCTTTTATTGTATGAAATTTCTTTGTTTATTTTTGGTAGTTCAACAAATAATGCAGAGTGGTCAGAGATTCCTAAATCTATGCAAAATTTATAAACATCTTCAAATACATAATTTGTTAGAATATTATAAATACAGTTCATTGACTGTGCTTTTACTCTAGTGGGTTGTATGAAGTTTATTAGTAGCCAAAAAATTTTATAAAGTCTGTGGATTTGGACACATCATTGCTTTCAACTATGATGTCAATACCAAAGTCAACAGCTATTACTATCTTCTTCCCTTTTTCCTTTCTGACTTTTCATGCAGGCAATGAAATTTCACCAGAAAAGCTTCAATTGCAGCTTTCTCTGGTGGTCTGTAAATAGAAACTACTATACATTTAGGTTCCTCAACTCAATACAGCAGTTTACAAATATACACTCTTCATTCAAATGATTAAAATCATTTCTTATTTCATATTGGGATGAGTAAGTATGCAAGAGTCCCCACATGATTTCTTGTCTAAAAAAGATGCCGGCTAATTCGAAATTTTCAATTTTCTTAAGACTTATTATCAAATATAAGCCAATGTTTATTGAGACATATAACTTTGATATTTCTACATTCAGATTGAATAGTTTGTAATTCGTCTACTGTACGACTTTTGTTTTAAAAGTCAGCACTGACCTTTTGTATTCAAGTGCATTATGTAGCAACATTCTTTCCTATTTATGGTCTCAAGCATAGTCTTTCTTTCCTACCTTTTTGGTCTTGCCGTTTTTATTATCAAACACTGTTTCTCATCCCCATAGTTTCTTACAAGTTTCCCCTACTTTCCAGAATTTTACATGTATAAGTGAACATTCTACTAAGACTTTTGGATCCTAACCTATTTAAATTAAGACCGACTTTACCCAAGCGTTTATACCTGAAGAACTTATTCGGACTTATAAACACAACTCCTAGATCATTACAGTTTCCCTTTAAATTGTGGTTTATTCTCTCTATATATTGATCACTAATTGATCTTCAGCAGACAATACCACCCACCATGATTTTGGACATTTTGGCTGATTGAATTAAATTTCTTGTTTCAGCATTAGCTGAAAAACATGCAAGAAAGATGAGGAGTCAACAGAGAAACAGTGGATAGTGAAGTGAACAACAAGAAAGCTATAGCTTCTCACCATCCAAATGATGTTTTAGATGAAAATGATGAAAGCAAGAAGTCTCCAAGATATCAAGTGCTAAACGTTTTTCAGTTCTCCACAAAAATATCCAGTCAATAAGAAATATCGTGCAACAGCTAGAAGTGCAACTGCTGACTACTGATATCTCACTTGCTGGCATAACAGAACATTGGTGTAGGGGATCTGAAATTACACATGTAGCTCTAAGCTCACAATAATCTAGCATGCCATTGTAATAGAACTACTATGAGAGGTGGTGGATCATGTATATTTGTAAAGGAAGGGATTACACACAAAGTTACAAATGACATTATTTCATTAAGAAAGAAAAGTGTGTAGAAATATCAGCTATAGAGATACGAAAGACACATATATTCCAAAGACTGACTGTGCTATGTATTTACCATTCTTCCAGTGATGAAATAGATATATTTGTAGGAAAACTAATTCAAGTATTGAACATGGTTAATAAACCTAAGGACAAAATTCTCATTTGTGGAGATTTAAACATCAACACAATGAACCCAGATGGGTCCAGCAACACATTTTTGAACATTATATACGGCTATATAATATCACCATTGATTAGTGCAGCCACAAGACTAATGAATCATTCAGCACCAATCATTGACCATATACTAACTTAACTGGAGAAAGAAAATTGTGATGTTGCTGTAGGTAACCTCGGCCAGTCAGATAAATTCCCATCAGCTCTTAAAATTAAACATAGATGTAGAAAACAAAACTAAAATAGTCACATATAGAAGGGTTTTGTCTAAGGAAAATAGACTGAATTTACCATGTAAATGAACAATGAAACATGGGAAGAAATGTACACAAAGCCTAGTACAGATAGAAAGTTTTCAAATTTTCTGTTGAAATTTAAATTCAGGTTTGAAGAAGTGTTCCCAAAAATACCAAGAGTCACTAAAACACAAAACAAAAGTAACTGGGTGGCTAAAGGGATAAGAAATCCTCTGTAATACTCAAACAACTCAGCAGCACAAAAACAACCAAAATGTCCCTGCATTCCAAAAATACTACCAAATATACAAAAACATATATATAAAAGTTTTAGTAACAGCAAAAAGCTATCAAAGTGATAAAATTATAGAAAAGGCAGGAAATAAAATAAAAGTAGGTTGGAATGTCACCAAACAGGAGACAAATAGAAGAAAAGACAAAACAGGGAAACATACATCTGCACACAATACACGATCCCGAAAAAATTGCAAATTTTATAAATCAATACTTCAGCAACACAGCTACCAAGCTACAACACGAATTTGGCAAAATACAGCCTGTACAAACACTGAACTATGTTCCAAACACAATGACGCTGCGACCCACCTCTTCAGAAGAAATAAGCAATATTGTTTGGAACTGTAAAAGTAAAATAGGTATAGATGAAGTGCCTGTGTGCTTGCTGAAGGACTATATAGACAATATCAAAGACCCTTAGTGTATATCATAAATGAACCATTCATCATAGGTTGCTTCCCAAAGGCACCAAAGGTCCTGCCCGTAAGAAAGGGGACACTGAAAAGATAAAAAATTATAGCCCCATCTCTTTACCGTCATCATTTTCCAAAGTGATGGAAACCATAATGAAAATTAGGCTCATGGGGTACCTAACAAAGTACAGTCTTTTGTGTAAAGAACAGTTTGGGTTCAGGCCTGGTAAAAGCACACAATCAGTTGTAGCTCATTTTACAAATGTTGTTCTGGAAGCACCAGATAAAGAAGATCATAAAACAGACAAATTCCTAGGCTTCAGCAAAGCCTTTGATACAGAAGACCACACAGTACTGTTAAATAAACTGGAAGCTATAGGTATAAGAGGGGTAGAAAACAAATGGTTTTGTTCATTCATAAACAGCAGAGTGCAACAGGCAGAGATCTCTCAAACAAACTCCAGTCATTTCATATACACCTTTCTTTGCTACCTCTGGATCTTGGGATCCTGGGTTCAATTCCTTGCCGGGTTGGGGATTTTCTCTGTTTGGGGACTGGGTGTTTGTGTTGTCCTCCTCCTCATCCTCCTCCTCATCATCATCATCATCATTCCTGACAGTGGATAAATTGGATTGTGAAAAAAATGGACGATGTAACAAATGGGACTTTGTACGGGTGCTGATGACCACGCAGTTGTGCATCTCACAAACCAAACATCATTATCATATACATCATTCTGACCCAGAATACATTACTACTGGAGTGCCCAAAGGAAGCGTGCATGACCCAATACTCTCCTTGATGTATATCAATGATTTTTACTGGTGTCAAACGTCATGAAACAGTATTGTTTGCTGATGACATTAACATTCTAACCACCAAAACATCGCCAAGTGTACTAAAGGACAAAGCTGAAGAAACACTCATATTACCACAGGTGTACAGCAGCACAGAAATTGCAGATGACACAGCCGACAGGCTGACATCTCTGACATCTGCCCATGCATGCTGCGATGCAGAAGTACTGCTAGTCCCAAACAATGATGCGGTGCCCACAAGTGCACAGGCCACAAAGAGAGATGGCTGTGCAAGCTAGCTGTTGATACTGCATGGATGTCTATGCCATTCTTCGACCTCACGAGCCACTGTCCATGTGGAGGTTAAGCACATTGTGTGCTCTCCAGTGTCATGTACTTGAACTGGGAATCTGCCACTCATGCGCTATGTTTCTCATGCCTGCATGAGATGGGAGACAATTCGCATGCTCAGCTGGTCACGCATCCATTGTCCTTTCACAGCCATGTGATTGTACTTTGCTCTCAATTACTGAGGGGTGCATACCCTTCAGGATCGGTGGTTGAGCCGTGCACCACAGTCACATGATTGCCCTCGTGAATGTGAATATTACTAGTTTTTCAGTGTGTATATATTGCTATTAATAAATGAGTTCTTGCATTACCACATGTATTCAGTTACCGTCACCTGTGCCTACAGCTTGAACTTGGTATGTGGGTGCAGCAGTAATCGGTCTCAGAGTAGGACAGTTTTGAAAGCAGTAGAAACCACTCACTACACGCTTCAAGTGCATGCACCAGAACAGCATATTTTGTTTTGCATATGTTCATTCTTTGATAAGTTATGGGAGAATATTCTGGTGAAAAAATGAGCAGAAGAGACAAACAATCTTTAAGCTACAAATAAGGGCTGTACGAATTATGACACAAAGAGTCACGAGAGATCACACTGCACTGTGTTGTTTAAATCTATGGGAATTCAATGTGAGTTCATTTTGCAAACAGTGATCCACATTAAAACAGATATTAATCAGTATCCAAAAACAGGTCTCTACACAAACGTGGAACCAGGTCCAGCCACTGCTTACGTCTCAGTAGGGGGAAAAAACATCCCAAAATAGTGTGCTATATAAGGGAATTAACTATATAACAAATTACCATAAGAGATCAAGGACAAAAGTGAAATACATGCCTTCAGGAATACCCTGAAACATTATTTGTTTCATACTGTAAAGGATTACACAAAATGACTTGTAAATGCTATTGACACTTATGTTAATGATTAATTACTGCAGTTAAGAGGCATTTTACAATATGTTGACTAGAACAGTGAAATACAATGTCCGAATGGATAACTCAGTAAGGCAAGAAATATATGTATCTATTTATATGTGTCTGTATTTTTGTGTTGACAACATCCATACAATTTACATTGTCTGTAGATGGATAAATAAATAAATTCCCTTTCAATTTCCCCTTCTGTGTTGTTTATAAGAGAATTTGTACCTACGAGGATGAAGATTCATGTTTAATTCTTCCGAGATGCCCCTGCATAAACATAATGCAAGCTACATACGTTGCTGCAGTGCTTATTCAACTGGTGGATGTTGATTCCTGATGCACATCTATTGTGGAATTTGGCGCTACCACATTTTTCAGCAGAGAATCACCTATAATAAGGAATTCACTTTTTTGCTCCGTTTTTCATCACTAAGATGTTTCAGGTTCTTTCTCCCATATTTTACACTTGTCCACTTGTATTTATTCTCAGTTATTGAGTCTTCTGCATGAATTTTTTCCATAGGCATACCAGATGCATTGTTTGAGCTAATAAATGTATCACTCCACCTGCTTTGAATGTTATTTTTGTCTATCGCCTCAGCTGTTTTGCAAAAACATTTCTTACCATGTTTCAGGTCACAATTTTCTCGCTTCTGCACAGATAATTCTGTTTCTAAACTGTCATTGTCACTACGATACAATAATAATTTCTTCCTGTGAACTCACTGTGGAAGCTACTGGTGCTCAAGGTGTTTGACTAAGTTTGGCTGCACCTATAATTAAAATTTGTTGTTTATTTTGGAATCAGTTGCTTAATACGCAATGTTAATCTTTTTCAAGTGATTTACAGTGTTTGTGTTGTAAATTGTTCATTAGTGGTTCATATGTTACATGGCAGCTTGATGTAAGTGTTTTTATACTGTGGGTCCAACAAGAAATGTCTGGGTGTGATAAATGCCTTTGCTGAGAGTGTTTGTGTTTGTTTCTCTAAAGCTTGCATGGGGGCTTAATTAAATAAAAATGCAATAATGCAAATATTTTTAGTAGCTGTATGTCCGATTATGCAAGTCTCGTAAACGGCTGGCCCTGACTAGTATTATTACGCAATCTGACTGCTTGAAACAACAACAAAGAATGAAATGAAAATTTCAGTTAATACAATTAATTAATTAAGTCCCCAGCAACTATAAAACCTACAAAACAACAAACACAAGTGTAGCTGTTCTGTATGTGGTAGTATGACTCAACGCACATCTGGCACGGTTCTTCTTCAACAAGACAAGAATTTTTAAATACCAATTATACTGACGTGATAAAAGAAAATTAGAAATACTATAATTGCGCAAGAAAACCAGAATTACACTCTAATACAAGAACACACGCCAGATGCTTTGTTGACTGAACCTGTAATGACACATTATTCAGGTCACTGAAAGAATAAAAGAAAATACCTCCATGTATATTGACGAAATGCACTCTGACCATTACAATATCTCCATTAGAACAACATCTGCTATCTCTCCCATCAAACCACTGCATAAAACATGGAACAACACTCTCCACTACCACATCTCACTCTGACTTCACGACAAGCAGTGTCCACCACAACTTCTCGGCGAGAACTGCCTGCCGCTACGTCTCAATAAGCACTGCCAGTGGAGGCGGCGGAACAATACTCTCTGGCGCTGTGGCTCAGTGTAGCCACCTTTCATATGCCCCTCCTCCACGGGCTAGAATTTGATGGTATTTTTGCCAGCATTGGTGGTGAAAATACCACCAAATTCGTCAAAAAAAAAATACAGACAAAAATAAAAGATAATATTAATACGTACATATTATATAACTAGGTAAAATTTTGGCTTTCCACTGACCTTACAATAGCTTAATATATAAAATACAGTAAGGAATACAAATTCTTTCATACATATGACTTTACATAATAGTTTACACAAATATCATGTGGTTAAACAATTCAATCGATAGCGTCAGCAATGACGAATATGAGCAGGTAAGAGTCTTATAACTTTTCACAAACAGTAATACACAAAAAATCAGTTTATATAAATATTTACATAAAATGTTTTCATAACAAGTAGTTGACAGTTCCAGCAGTAGCACCCAGCATTGTGGAACAGGTGCAGACTCCTACAGGTGACATCATTTCAGTAGAAGCAGTCCATCAGTGGCACCCAGCAATGTCGAGTAGGTGCAGACACTATCAGGTGACATCATTTCAGTAGAAGCAGTCCATCAGTGGCACCCAGCAATGTGGAGTAGGTGCAGACTCCAACAGGTGACATCATTTCAGTAGAAGCAATCCATCAATGGCACCCAGCAATGTGGAGTAGGTGCACACTCCAACAGGTGACATCATTTCAGTAGAAGCAGTCCATCAGTGGCACCCAGCAATGTGGAGTAGGTGCAGAAAGCAGTCCATAATATTCACTATCACTGATCACACTGTTCATCAGCAGAAATTAACCAACTATCACTGATCACACTGTTCCTCAGCAGAAATTAAACATGTCCTAGTGGCACCAATCATGTAGAAAAAGTACAAGTAACAGTCCATAATATTTACTATCACTGATCACACAGTTCATCAGCAGAAATTAAACATTTCTAAGTGTCACACATCATGTTGAAAAGTGCAGGTAACAGTTCATAATATTCACCATCACTACTCAGACAGTTCAAGCATGAACAATAGTTTGAATACACATACAAATGCTTTTACAATGCTCTTACACTAAACATACAAATTCTAATAAACACACAAATGATATCAGATAATTGTCATATTACTATTACTATTGTCATATTACTATTGTGTGTCTGTGTATGTGTGGATGGATATGTGTGTGTGTGCAAGTGTATACCTGTCCTTTTTTCCCCCTAAGGTAAGTCTTTCCGCTCCCGGGATTGGAATGACTCCTTACCCTCTCCCTTAAAACCCATATCCTTTTGTCTTTCCTTCTCCTTCCCTCTTTCCTGACGAGGCAACCGTTGGTTGCGAAAGCTAGAATTTTGTGTGTATGTTTGTGTTTGTTTGTGTGTCTATCGACCTGCCAGCGCTTTTGTTTGGTAAGTCCCATCATCTTTCTTTTTAAATATATTTTTCCACGTGGAATGTTTCGCTTTATTATACTCATATTACTATTACAAATACTCAAATATCAGTAAACCTATAATATTTATGGGTGTCAGTGCAAGCCACTACAAACAAATAAAATAATATTTAGGAGATAGGTGGGTAGGATTAGGAAAGGAAAACACACAAAACACACTCACTCATCTTTCATCCACATTAAGTACTACTGTGTAATTGAATAGTGTTAACTGTGTAATTGCAATTCTGTCAAAATTTAATGTTCATCATGTGTATCAAGTAGTAGTGACAGCAATGTATAACAGTCAATAATAGTCAAGTCAACGTCATAGTCATCATGTCAAGACCAATGTTTGCCAAGCCAGATCAAAATGTACGGTTGCTGAACAACCGTCAGTGTGCCAAGATATGCAACTTCCTCTCTCCAAAAAAAAGTACATACTGCTTAGTGATTTAACAAAGTGTGTGTAGACAATCTTCCTTCCATTTTAATGTTCTAGTCTGCTATCTTCATCCTCCTTGTTCCATATAGACCAAAAAAAAAATATGCACCTCACTTATTTTACCTCTTATACACCAAAACTCCAATCAACTTCATATAATCTCAATACCTCAATAATACCTCTTCAATACGTCGATACATATAAACCTTATTGCCAGTATCATTTCACTTCCATAACAACTCTTTCCTCTAGTCAGTCTCCTCGAATAAGTACAGATAAAATCCTAATGCAAACCTCATCATCCCATACAATCCGAAGACACACTGTCAACACACAACCTCCGTGTAATCCATCTGACCAAAATCTTCTACTCATTATGAATTATAAACAAAGAATGCATACATGACCTCTAACAGACTTAGTTCGAATAACTCTCAGTAATTAAGTACGATTACGGAGTGTGAATGATCCTAATATTTCACAGTGTGTACACCACTTCAAGAATTATGGCAAACAGAAGCAAACATGTGGAGTATTTCTTGTGTCAAGTGTCACTTCCTATTTCAATTGCTCACGAAAAATGCAGTGTAATAACTGTGTTGGTATGTCATGTCGTTAGCTTCCTTCCTATTGGCATACATTTATACAGCTTTCATAAAACCTCCAGCTCATGTGACTTCTATGAAGTTTCTTGTACTAATGTCGTTCGTCGAATTATAGCAGTTCATTTTCTTATCTTAAAAATATAAGGCACTGAGCGTAAGCAAAGCAAGCAATAGCGAGTAAATATACCAGTAGTGAACAGAATGTCAACAAGTGAATGCAGCACAATTTCTTACAACGAGGCTCTGCCAAGCAAACAATCTGTAACTAATACCATAGTGTAACCTAAACTCTATGTTCGTACACTGTACATCAGCATTGCTATATACCAAATTAAAGAATAGTTATGACAACAAGCAGACATGTATAAATATGCAATCCATACGCATAGCAGTAAACATATATCTTACGTACTAAACAGGTCATTAGCATCGATCAGCGTAAGCAAATAAATGTTCATATGTAATCTTAATAAGTAAACATGAAGGCGCAAGCAGATAAATCACAAAGTATAACTTACATACCTAACCACATCAGCACAATTAATCAGGTGACAATTATAATTTAAATAAATAGGCACAGCAGGCACATAATTAAAAAATATGACATCAGTGAAAAAGCAGTGCAGCCAAGCGATGCATAATATACACAAGTTACAACTCAGTTCATTAATAATCATTGTCAAAATCAGTTAACGTACGCAAGCACGTCGCTTCACAAGTAAATTCATAGAACATGAAATTTAGCACAAAGTATGAATCACGTAATCGCGAGCAGCAAATTACGTCTAAAGTACGTACCTAAGTGGAAATATGTTACCTGAAAAATAAACTCAATTAATAATTACCTTTTTAGTTTATTACTTTCTTCTTCGAAATGACATTTTTCCTGAAATTTTCTCGATAGCAAGTCGTCTTAACGTCGGACCCGCACAGAATTTACCTGAAGTTCTTAAATATTTTATAGAACCGTATCCTGAAAAATACTGACTGTTAATAACATAATTCATCAAGTCACTATAGCTTTATACTGATTTTATTCGGAGAAAGACTGTGTATTTGTTTACGGCTGTCAGTGCATTCGCACCGAGCGCTCGATCAGCTGTAGGCGCGTGACGTAGAAAGCAATTGTTTGCGGTCAACGACTACCTTGTGCGGCGCGCAGACTTCACTGTTGCTTTGAGTATGTGCCGCCGCGCCGCCAAAACACAGCGCGGTATCCTTGTATTCTCTGCATGTTTACGTAAACTGTTGGTTTCTCGAAAGTATGTCATTCCACAAAAATTTTAACGTTAGATATATGATGTATTCCCTTAGAGCGTCGTGATTTCAGAGTTTCTACTTCGACAGTGTTATCATGAATAATTTTGCGAATTCTATATGGACCGTTATAAAGCAGAAAAAATTTGCGACACAAGCCTTTTCCTTTGTGAGACAAACGATGGGACTTAATTAACACTTTCTGACCAACTGACAAAATTTTTAAACGACCAGGACGCTTAGCTGATTTCTCTCTTCTAGCAGCCGCAGATGTAATATTTCGTAGAGCCAGGTTGACAATTTCAGAATGCCGCAGTTTCCGTGAAGGCGGAAAAGGAACGATTTCAGAAATGCGATTTGTTGGTGCTTTGTTTTTTAATATCAGTATAGGCGGTAAAGAAGGTGAGTCATTAGGAAGTTCATTCAGAATGTTTTGAAAAATATGAAGATACTGATCCCACGTTCTGTGATTCTGATGACAATAAAGACGACACAATTTATTGATTTCCTTCATCCATCTCTCTGAAGCGTTAGATTGAGGGTGAAAAAGTGAAATGAAGATTGGTTTAATCGTACGACGCCGTAGAGTACGAAGCCAAATTTTAGAACGAAACTGTGATCCATTATCTGATATAACCTTATCAACATGACCAACTTCTTTAAGAAAATGTTTGATGAAAGCGTTAGATACTGAACGAGCTGTTGCTTTGCGTAAAGGTGTAAAACACACATATTTTGATGTCAACTCCACTGCTACGAAAATGTACGCAAAACCATTAGTAGAACAAACCACTGGACCGAACAAATCAACTGCAGCCATGTCCTTTAATTTCGCTGGAATGATAGGAAACAATGGTGCTCTGTGAGAAACTGTTGGCGGCTTAGCCTTTTGACATAATTTGCGTTCGGCCAGAACAGATCGAATACATTTTTCCATATTACTGAAGTAGCAATTTTCTCGTAATTTATGAAAGCATTTTCTGGGACCAAAGTGTGCATAACTGAAATGCGTATACCAAATCAACTTATTAACCCACTCATCAGGAATACAAACTAACCAAACAGAGTTGTCGACCGATTTTCGTTTAAAAAGAACTTTCCAGATAGATCACAAAAACGAGGTGTGACCAAATTGTCCAATCTAACAAAGTGTCTAAGAAAATTACAGACACCATGGAAACTACGAACATCACGTTTTGTGGTAGGAACAGCATAATTACGAATAGCGTCTAATTTTTCTGGATTAGGAAGAATACCTTCTGTAGAAATAATGTGACCGAGAAATTTCACCTGAGAACGACCAAATTCAGATTTTTCCAATTTTACTGTAATGCCAACACTTGCAAAGATACGTAACAATGAATCCAAAATTTTGTTGTGCTCACTCCAAGAATGTTTAGCAATAAGAATATCGTCAACATATGAAGTAATATTGTCACGAAGATAAACAGGTAAAATTTCATTTAAGCTACGAATGAATGCTGCTGAAAATATAGTAAGTCCAAACGGTAATTTCCGAAGTCACTTTTGGGTAAAACAGTCATATCCGGTTATTGTTTACTTACTCACTAGATAGATTGATAGTTGAAGAGTTGTTTTGATAGATGCAAAGAATAGTAAAAGAGTAGGTAGCAGTGCAGAAAACTAAAAGAGAAATAGCACCACTACAGCTCGGGGCCCTATGCTCGCTACGGCACATATTCACTTAAGAGTAGTGAATCCCCTGAGGACTTTAATAGCTGCACATTAATTCTAGTTTGTGACTTTGTGGCACATCTGGCGGAAGTGCGTACGTAAATTGATCTAACCATGAACATGGATGTATCTCATTCTTAGAATTACGAAAGATCTTAAATTTCCGAACAGTCAAAAAGTGTTTATAGTCAAAGTTTTCTCCTCGTGGCGACAAAGACCTACCGCGTCTGTCCCAGTCCGAATGTCGATTATTGTGAAGTTCGCGCGCCTGGCGCTCTCTTGTTGCTTCTCGTAAATGAAATAAATTACTATCTTCAAAACCTTCTGCTAAACTAAGACTTGTGAATTTATCTGAGATCTCCTCAACTCTTTCCGATGAGTCACTTAATTGTTCTTTCTGTTTATTTACGTCTTCCGTAAGTGTCGCGACTCGGGTTTCGGTATTGTCACATTTAGTAGTGAACTGTTCATACTGTTGCGTTAAGTCATTTGGTACGGATTCCTCGATTCTTTCAAATATTTCTTCCTTATCTTTTGCACGTTGTAAATTTAACTCTGAAAATTTCTGTACTATCACGCGATCTTTTTCTTCCTGTTCTCGGTCCTGTCCTCTTGTCTAATTCCTGTTGAAATTAAACTATTATTGTGAGAATTCAAAATCGGTTGTACTTCTTCTCTAATTTCTTTGTTTGATTCATCTTTCATATTTTTGAAACATGTCCCTATTCGTGAATCTAAACGTGTTGCCACTGTTTTTAATTCAGATCCTATTTGTGAGCATAACCGTGTTGTCATTGCTTTCATTTCTGTTTTAATTGTTCCTAATTCTGTTTCAATTATTCCCATTTGTGAGTCTAACCGTGTTCCCAAATTTAATATTGCACTCATCAACTGCTCCATAGTAACTGGTTCGAAATTCTTTTCACCCCTAACATTTCCCGCAAAATCGACTTCTTTCGTCATAGCTGTAAAGCTATCTTTGTTCGATACTACTCCAGAATCTTCTGTCATTAATCTAGTATTTTGAAAATTTTTTGATTGTGAAAAATTTTGAAATGGTTCCGGACTATTTTCCCGACTTATTACATTGTTTTCCACTTCATTATTCCTCATACTGTTGTCCTGTGTTGGCGAGTTCGCCATGTCAACAATTTCGTCATTCTCACTATTCATCATTTTCGCCTTTTTCATAGATCGCGTAATCATTTACAAAACATACAAAGCTTGTCACTGTACGAAAATTACACACAATGACTCCTTCTCTCCAACAATACCATTCACACGAAATGTTTCCCTCAAACACGATTAACGAACAATTGAAATAATTGCACTAGATTGTCAAACCCGTAGACAAGACAACAAATTTAAATTTTGAAAAATACCATTAGAAGAATGCCGATTACCAAATCTACACATGCAAAATAGACTACAATTACTAAGCTACAAATTACTATAACAATACTACTGTCTACTATTTTTGCAATCATAAGAATTCCAAGGGACGATCCTGGCAGGGTCGCCACGTGCATGGTGGCTTAATTAAATAAAAATGCAATAATGCAAATATTTTTAGTAGCTGTATGTCCGATTACGCAAGTCTCGTAAACGGCTGGCCCTGACTAGTATTATTACGCAATCTGACTGCTTGAAACAACAACAAAGAATGAAATGAAAATTTCAGTTAATACAATTAATTAATTAAGTCCCCAGCAACTATAAAACCTACAAAACAACAAACACAAGTGTAGCTGTTCTGTATGTGGTAGTATGACTCAACGCACATCTGGCACGGTTCTTCTTCAACAAGACAAGAATTTTTAAATACCAATTATACTGACGTGATAAAAGAAAATTAGAAATACTATAATTGCGCAAGAAAACCAGAATTACACTCTAATACAAGAACACACGCCAGATGCTTTGTTGACTGAACCTGTAATGACACATTATTCAGGTCACTGAAAGAATAAAAGAAAATACCTCCATGTATATTGACGAAATGCACTCTGACCATTACAATATCTCCATTAGAACAACATCTGCTATCTCTCCCATCAAACCACTGCATAAAACATGGAACAACACTCTCCACTACCACATCTCACTCTGACTTCACGACAAGCAGTGTCCACCACAACTTCTCGGCGAGAACTGCCTGCCGCTACGTCTCAATAAGCACTGCCAGTGGAGGCGGCGGAACAATACTCTCTGGCGCTGTGGCTCAGTGTAGCCACCTTTCAAGCTTTACCAGATATATCAACCCTTAGACAATGTGTCTAACAGTATATTTTAAATATGACAGTATGCCATCTTAGGCACTGTATAACATTTAAAACACTTGATAATAGCACTTTGAAACCAAAATCATGATCATGTAAATGTAACACTGCAAATAAAAACAGTCTAATGACAGTACTGACTTCTAAAGAAATATTTTATGACTGTGGCCCCTCATTATGAAAAAATCATTAGGTAGTCCTCAGTTATTGGACTTATGTATAAAGTTGGAGTGCAGGAGTGGTGGGGGCAAGGAGAGCGACAGACTCAGGGCAGAGGTTCTGGGATAGGTATAAGGATATGAGGAGAGACTGGACATCCTGCTGGACTTCTGGAATGTGGTCACAGTGGCAGGGTTTGAAAGTGGGAGCATCTGACAGCTTTTAGAGTTCCTCCACCAGGTAATTCCTGCAGTTCATAACCACAATGATGGAGTCTCCATTAGAAGGTAGGATTATAAGGTCAAGATTAGTTTTTAGATGGTCGATTGAGGTTTTATCTGTGTATGTAACGCTGGTTTCCATGTTGAAGGATTTGGGGAATGTTGGTGTTGTAAAGTTTGAGCCCAGGAAATTCTGGAAAGTTAAATTTGGAGGCAGTGGGGATGAATCATGGTTGGATGGAGGAGTAAACTGTCAGCAATGGTTCAGGGACTGGATTGAATCTGGTAGGGCTGGTGGCAAAAAAGTGTTTCCACTGTATAGACTGGGGTAGGAAGTTCAACAAGCCCAGCGTGATTAAATTTGGGAGTGGGACAAAAGGTAAGGCCTTTCGAAAGGACTGTTACTTCTGAGGGAGTGAGGCTTTTCGAGGATAGATTTGTGACTGGTTTCGGGCCTGTTTAGGCTCAATGCTCTGTAGGGTGGTGGGGTTTGGAGGCTATGAGGGATCGTGGGAGAGTTTTGCTGGAGGCCGCTGTGGTGGGGTGGTGGTGGATAGTGCTAGTCCAAAGCACAAGCATGATATAAATAGATTGGACAGTTTTTTGAGGTGTTGTGCTCACTACTCTAGTTCCTGATGGCAGTGGGGATGTTTGTGCTAGTTGTCCTTGTGTGTGCGTTTCATACTTCTGATGAAGGACATAGTCTGAAAGCTGAACATTTCTAGCACTCTTTTTTGTTGTGCCTGTCTGTGACTCAACACATCCTCTATGCAGTGATTAGCATTCTATCCTTTCCATACTATTGTCAGTTAAAGTTAACAATGTTCCACATTATACCTTAGGCCTTAAAGGCAATGTTCAAACCCATTGGTCCTAGCTACTAAAATTGAGGCTCTCTTCTTCGGTCCTATGACATAATCTTCCAGGGCATTGTAACTAAGATGAGAAATGTATCTTTTCATCAGAGTTGTGCAGTAAGATTGTTGTGTAAAGGTGATAACTAAACATCTTGCAGAGGCCTCTTCAAGGGTGGGGATTCTCACACTTAGATGTCAGTTCATATACTCTTTAATGGTATTTGTGGTTAATAACAACCGTGAATTTCGGGTGAACTCACCAATTCACAACCACAATGCCAGAGGTAGAAACATTTTTTATATAGGCTATATGCATCCATCTTGGGTTCAGAATGGAGTTTTATGTTCTGGAACAAAAGTATACCACAGTTTGTGAGTGGACATCAGACAGAAACTTGAACAATCATAAATATTTAAAAACAAATTAAATTATACCTCATTAGACACTCCTACACTATATCATAATACTGGGGATCAATAACATAAATTTCACATAATTATAAACTTCTATTAGATAGATCCTGCCTTTGCCAGTACATAGACATTGATAGCAATCTGTGGAAAGTTACACAAACACTTTTATTGGAAGTATTAGATAATGGCAGCAGCCGAATAGTATATCACGACGAGAAGTGGCTTTTTCAGAGCATCTGTTTCTTACTAAAACATGCACGAGAATTTGTGGGAATAAGGGCCACACTTTTTTTTCTTGAATTTTGGCTTGAAAAATCATGGTGTGCCCTGTAATCGATATTCCCCCCCCCCCCCCCCCCCCCCCCCCCCCCAAATCATAAATTGTCAGTTTCAAAATGACATGTGCACATACCTTGTGGTCTGAAATTGACACCATTACAAGTTACTGCAGTTACTTTTGTATTGTAAACCATGAAAGACATAAGAAGAAAATAGCAGAAAAATTTATTACCTGGTTTGTAAATACAGCCTGTTCTTGAAAAAATGAAAAGTGACTTTGTTTCCCAAAAATGCATCAGTTAGTTTAAATCTACTCAGCTCAAGCACAATCACTCCCACCATCACAGTGTCACCAGTGTCTGATTCTTCAGCCTCGCCAGATGATCCAAAATGCTGCTCATAGTCACTGCCACAAGGGTGGTCATCTTCAGCCCCATCAAGATTATTGGAAATTTCAGTTTTTTTGGAAATTTTTGTGACATATTTCTTACAATATTGATCACAAGCAGTCAAAATTGAATGGCACACTTTAACACACACATATATGTATGTTAGAGAAAAAATTAACAACTCCGGCAATAAAATCAAATCAATATGGAATGTTGTTAGAAGGGAGACAGGAAAAGTGACCACTGGGGTAGGTAGTATTTACTATTAAAGAGAATGAGACCATCCTAACTAACAGTACATAAGTAGCTGATGTATTTAACAACCACTTATTAAGTGTAGGAGAAAAAATTGGTGAGAACAGTTCAAAAGAAAAAGCCAGGCAGTACATGGAAGAGCCTGTTTTGAAAAAGATTAGTAAGATTAAGTTTCACCTAACAACCTCTTGTGAAATAAGTAAAATTATTAAATCTTTGAAAAATAAATGTGCTGCTGGAGTAGATGACATATCTAATAAGATATTAAAACAATGCGGAGGAATTACAGCTGATGTTCTGAGTCACATATGTAATGCATCACTAACTCAAGGTATTTTCCCAGACAGGTTAAAATATGCCATTGTCAGGCCTCTCTACAAAAAGGGGGACACCACAGATGTCAATAATTATTGGCCAGTATCCTTGCTTACAGCATTTTCAAAAATCTTCGAGAAAGTAATGTACTCAAGAGTGGTTAGCCATCTCAACAGTAATGGGATACTTAGTAAATCACAGTTCGGATTTCAAAAATGGTGTTCCACTGAGACAGCAATTTACAATTTCACTGTCCGCATAATAGAGTCTATAAATAGTAAACTGTCACCAATCAGAATTTTCTGTGACTTGTCCAAAGAATTTGATTGAGTGAACCATGACGTTATGTTACAGAAATTACAATTCTATGGTATAAATTGAATAACATGTGAGTGGTGTAAGTCATACACACAGAACAGGAAGCCAAAAGTTTCCTTATATGGGTCAAGTGGTTGAAATAAGTTTGCCACTTCATCTAACTGGGGTGAAATAACATTCGGTGTTCCACAGGGTTCAATCATGGGTCCCCTTCTGTTTTTGATATATGTGAACGACCTCCCTTCCTATCGGAAACAGGAAGCTGAACTAACACTGTTTGCTGCTGATACAAGCATCATTATTAATCCAGTAAAATAAACTCCAATAGAAAATGATACAAATAAGATCTTTGGAAAAGTCATTCTTTGGAAAAGTCAATAATTGGATCGTGCAATTGGGCTTGCTCTAAACATTGGGGGGAAGGGGGGGGGGGGGAAACCAATACATCCAATTTTCTGCTGCAAAAAGTACAGTTCCTTCAATAAATATAACACATCAACAGAAGTCAGTAAACAGGGTAGAGCATACTAAGTTTCTGGGTGTACATATAGATTAGAATCTTAATTGGAAAATTCATATTTTGGATCTTCTAAAGCGACTAGTGTAACGTCTACGCTCGGGCGTACGTTAACTCTTTAAAGCCTGTACTATGGTAAGTTGACGGGCTTCACCTTAAAAGAAAGGATTTTAGTAAATATGTTGACCGCGTGTACCTGAATGGAGGCAAAATCAGACTTACACCAACTCAGTAACAACAATGATACGTCAAGCAAGTCTAAAGTGCAACTACACGTTACGATGGACAAGAAACATACACAGCAGATGCTACCAATTGTTAATAATACGGTCGCCAGCCTAATTAGGCATTAATCGAGTTTCTTCCCTGTACAAGAGGAAGTATGTTCAAGCATAACAACATGTAGTAATACTGCATTATATGGTAAATTTTAGAACCAGAAAAATCTACTGAACTAAGAATCTCACTTTCTGTACTAATATGAACAAGCTATAAATACACAACAATACACTATAATGTTTACTACAAAATTCGTATTATCTATTGATCTGGATGAAATCTGGCATAGGTTACCCTAGAAATAACACTTTCCAAACAAACATACAATGTCAATTTTAAAAAGGTTAAAACACTGATAAATTTTGGTTTTATATTGACTTTAATTTTGCTGGTCAAATCAGTTCAGTACACTTCAGAATTCAAATGAATAGAAAAGAAAGAAAGGAGAGGGGGGGGGGGAGACCCTGAAACTGTTATGATCACTGTAGTGAAAGTTTGATTATTGAAAGCATTAAGCATTCAAGATTTCCAATATATGATTTACCACTCTTTTTGTCTTATTTCCTGCTCATTTAACTACCGTTATTTTTGTCTCAATTTAAATAAACTTCATTACTAAACCAATTTCAACATTATCTTCCAACTTTGTCATACCTATATTATTCGTCCAGTATTCATTAACAACAAAGTTCTTTAAACATCATTCTAACATTGATAGGTCTGCAGGTAATTATTATTAACATAAACTTTAAATCTTCATCTTGCGACACTCGGATTGCACAACATGTGGAAAGGACCCTGTCTAGGTTAGTTGTGAGCATAATTAATTGATAGGACAGTTCTGGTAAAATTTAAGTTGTTATTGAACAGTATGTAGCAAAAGTAACACTGGTCCACACGAATACAGTACTAAAAGTTTCAACCTGTTCGTATCGATGAGGCGGTCGGCACACGGCAAGATGGCGAGGCACAAAGCACACATACAATTACAGCAATGGCTCTTGAAATATTGGCACTTTACTTCTTCATAGCGTCGCAATACTTTTCCATTTAGTGCCTATGGAATATTGCCATGCTGTATAGACGTCGGAAACGGCGCATCCGAGGCTCAACGAAACCACGTTTTCCAGGAGAGCCTCCTCGATCCAGAACGTGTTTCTCAGACCGATGCCCAACTCCGACTACTACTGCTGAGCCCGTTATGCCACACAGCACCCGTGTGCATTTTCCCGCGCTCGCCTGCCATCCACCTTTTACCGCTCTCCTACAGACAGGGTATTCACCAAAGGTTTTGCATTACACTTATTCTAATACATTGCCTACGTATGGACCAGGCATACAAATACAACTTTCACATCTTACAATAGTTTCAACATTAGGTACACTTCCCTTCGATTACAACATTGCTTGAAATTTGACATAAATATTAAAATTTACATCGAAAGTTGTTTACAGCTTCTTCAACATAATGGCATGAAACAAAAACGAAATGAAATCAGAACATCGATTATACTAATTTATTGAAATTCAGAAGAAAAAAATTCATTACATATACAGTAGGATAACGTTAGTGTTGTTACACATGCCCCTGTTTCCATTAAATTTCACTAAGTGCAAATTTGATGGGAACACTGAACTTTATATTTATACAGTGGTTCTGAATCTTTGTGAAAAGCAAATACAAATATCTATATACACTATAAAACAATTTGTTGCTGCTTGCATTGAATGGCAGTCCATTTCCTTATTTACTAAAAAAAAACACACATAATAATATTTAGAAAATTACTACACACATTTGCTGCCTATTATTCAGATTTGGGCAGTCCTTTTCACCTCATATTGTCACATCTCCTGTATCACACTTACAATTCTCCTTTGACTATTTATCTGCCCTCTTTGGTGTTTGGCAGACCTTTATATTATGGCTCATACACTGCCCATTTTCATTTTTGACAGTCCCATCTTTTATCTGGCTGACAGCATTTATCCTTTCTTTTCAGCCCTTTTTCTCCATACCTCTTTACATTTATAGTACAATTGGTAATCTGAAACTCACATAATTACATTAGTACATTGATATTGGTCTACCTAAGTTACAAAGGTTTGTTACATTTGGCATAAATTAGCTTCAGCATAATATACAGCATATTTACTGTAAATTGTTTTCTGATTGTTCTTAGTTCACTCACTTCTAGGAACATACGGTTTCAGGTCCACAATATTTCTTACACCTAAAGGTCTTTTGGATTTTGGGTAGATCAGGTAGTAAGCATTATTGTGTGGAATGTTCTGTATTATATACAGTCCATTATAAATATATTTAAATTTGGAAATTTCATGGTTCAGTTCACTAGATTTTTCGTGGGTTTTTAAAAGAACATAATCTCCAATTTTAAATTTTGAAACTTTCAGATTTTTATCATATCTTTTAGATCTAGATTCAACTTTTTGCTTTGTCCTTTTTCTGACTAATTCTTTCTTTTGACTCAACCCCAACCTTGTACAAGGCGGAAACTCTAATTTTTCCTCCATTAAACTTTTACTTCTGCTGCCTAACAAAATTTCTTCTGGTGGGAACCCAGTAGATTCATGATGTAAGGTGTTCATGACAGTCTCAAAGTCCGATATAAACTTGCCCCAGGCCCTATGGTTATGACTGCAGTACGTTCTACACAATCTTCCGATTTCTCGCATGTACCTTTCAACCGGGTTGCTAGCAGGATGATAAGCTGATATATATTTAACATCCACACCATTTTGCTCCATTCCTTCTTTCCAAATTTTGGATATGAACTGGGGTCCATTGTCAGATAGTACTGCCTTGGGTTTCCCGATGGTTCTGAAGTATTCGACCATCCTACTAAATACAGCTTTTGCTGTTGCTCTTTTCAAGGGGTATAATTTCACAAACTTTGAGAATACTTCCAAAATTACTAAAATATATGCACAATTTCCCGAAGTCTTTGGGAGGGGACCATATAAATCTACCGATAATAATTCTAGGGTGTCTTCAGGTAATGTACTTTGCATTGGACCTCTATTAGTTCTGTTCGGTACTTTGGCCCTTTGACAGACATCACACGCCTTAATTCGTTCCTTTACCCTCTTACTGACACTACCAGCAATCACTACTACATTATTCAATTTATCCAAACATTTCTTTGGACCACTATGCCCCAATGCTAAATGAAAATAGTCTATGACCTCGGTATCGAACTGGTGTGGCCAACATACTCTCCATTCCTCAGTGGCTAATTTTTTCCTCCTATATAAAATGCCTTTAAAGATTTTGTAATACTTCTTAATTTGAGGATACTGCACACTGTCAAAATTTACTTTCACAGATTTCCATGTCGGATCCTCATTTTGATGGTATCTCATATTTTTACATATTTGTTCCATTTTCCTTTTACCTGAAACCTCTTTCATATACCTTATCTGAAAAGTACCCTCTTCACCATTTTCATTGGGCACTTCACTCATACCATTAGGCAATCGAGATAACACGTCTGCCACATAATTCTCAGTACCCTTAACATAGCAAATCTCGTAATCAAATTGTTGCAGGTACAAAGCCCAACGAGTTAGCCTGCCATTAAGTAAACGACAATCCTTAAGAAAAGTTAAAGCTTTGTGGTCAGTATGTATGATGAGTTTATGGCCCCACAAATAATTTCTGAATTTCTTTAACCCCAATATAATGGCTAAAGCTTCCTTTTCTGATACAGTGTAGTTTCTCTCGTATTTTGTTAGAGTTCTACTTGCAAATACGATAGTCCTGTGTTCGATTTCCTTTCCATCGCAGATTTCTTGGAAAACTTCTATACCAATTCCATAAGCACTGCTGTCAGTACTCATATGGAAAGGTTTTGACAGTATGGGGTGATGCAAAATTTTGTCATTCAAAAGTTCACTTTTTAAATTTTCAAAATCTCTTGTGCACCCTTCGGTCCACACAAAAGCACTATTTTTCTTAAGTAGATTATTCAAATAAGGACTATTAAAAACTTGCCCCTTGACGAATTTTCTATAGAACCCACATAAACCCAAAAAGGCTTTCAACTGTTTTCTATTCTTAGGAGCTGGACACTCTGCTATTGCACTTAACTTTTCCGGGTCCTTGCCAATACCGGTAGTAGTAATTATGTGCCCCAGGAACTTTATTTCCGACTTTACAAATTCACATTTCTTCCACTTAAGCGTCATGCCACCTGCTTGTAGAGCAAGAAAAACTTTCTGCAATAATTCACAATGCTCTTGCCATTCTTCTGTAGCAATCAGTAAATCATCTACATAAATGGTTAGCCGGGAACTCAATTCTTTCCCTAATACAAAGTCCAGTGCCCTAATAAATACTGCCACCGAAGTGCTAAGCCCAAATGGTACTACTTTATACTGATAGCATTTCCCGGCAAATAGAAAAGCGGCATATTTACGGGATTCTTTACTTAAAGGAATTTGCCAGTATCCGGCGGTCATGTCCAGACTGGTTAAATACTTCACATTATAAAATTTTTGAAGCATTTCGTCCAGATTTTCAGGTCTGTCTATTTCCTTTTTTACAATTTTGTTCAAAGTCCTGGCGTCAGTAACTACTCTTACTCCCCCATCCATTTTGTTCACGATGATAAGGGGACTATTGTATTCGCTGCTACTCTGTTTGATTACACCCCATTCTATCATTTTATCTATTTCCACTTGCACAGCCTGTCTCTTTGATATGGGTATCGAAAATGGTCTTACAAAGAAAGGTTTATGCTCTATTGTCTCAATCTGGTATTCAAAGTTCTTAACTAGGCCAGGTTTGTCCAAAAATACGGTGCTGTTACTTTCTAAAATATCAAGCAATTTTGTTTTCTGTTCGGGAGATATTCCCTTCAAATTTTCCACCATTTCTTTAAAATCATGCCCCTGCTTGTCACTCTCATTTATTAACCTCTGGACATGGTACACCTCATACTTGTTTGTCAAACCATCATTCCCTTGGTCAATCTCCAACAATAAAGAATCAATTTCTGAACCAAACACCTTCCCATTTTCCTCTAATTTTACTTCTAAATTCCTAGATGCACTATCAGTTTTGATCACTTCCTGGCTACAATCAATAATAACCTTTTCTTTATCCAACCAATCTATTCCCAGAATCATTTCAGTACTCAAGTCTGGCACAACCAAAAAATCGTGTTCAAAGTTTTGTCCTTTTATACTAAATTCAACCAAAATCTGGTTCTTTACCGGCTTACTAGTCTTGCCAGTAGCACCAACAATTTTTACACCCGTCACTGACATAATTACTATTCCAGGCTCATCACAAATGTGTTCGAAAAACGACTGGGAGATTGCGCTTATCTGAGATCCCGTATCAAGAAGTACCTGCAATTTCACATTATAAATTTCAACTGGTATTACAGTTTGTTTCACCGTCGAATGTTTTTCATTGTTGTGATCTTCCCTAAGCAAATCCGGGTCGATGATAACATCGTACCAAGATATGCTTTTAACATTCACCCCACCTATATCTAGCGGTTTCTTTGGTTCCGGGAGTTCAAAGTCATTGATTACTTGAACTCTTTGTAAAATAGACCCTGAGTCGTCAGGTGGCTCTTTCTTTCTTTGTTCGGTCTCAACATCTGGATTTTGTTTTGAAACTTCGTCATCATTAGGTATAATATCGCAATTAACTATATTTCCATTATTTCCACTAGTACCGAAATACTCGTCCTCTGAACTGTCGTCCGAATCCGACCATTCTGGATCGCTTTCAGGTTCTAACATAAAGGCTTTTCTGAGACAGGCACTAAGTTCTTCCTCTGCGTTTTCGTCAGGTTTAGATTTTAACTCAGTATCCTCTTTCGGCAAAACGTCCTCATTATCAGCTTTACTCACATCTACTGTTAATTTATATTTCGTGTAATCCTCGTGGACTTCAATTACTTTCAGGTAATTACCTGCTCCTTCCTCACGGTGCTTTTCGGTAGCAGCTCGTACTGTTGGCGGATCGTTAACAGAAGTTACTTCCTCGTCAATGCTTAGTATTTCATCCTCCAACTCCTTCCTATCTTTCATCATCGTCCTATCGGCAGCACGCGTACTCAGCGCGGCGCTGTTTACTCTCTCCTCTTCAACTTTGGGCCACGTCACCTTATCGACGTCCCTATTATCTCCTTTTTCACTAATCAACTTCCTTGCCTCATACTCCTTCTTAAAATCCTCCCACTCACATTGCCTTAGGCCCTTGTACAGATCGTCGATCTGCACACACCAATCAGTTACTTCTGCTAGATCATTCTCGCCATTTACTTTTTTGCTAACACTGCTAACCGCGCCTCTCTGTGTCTCCACCGTTTCATCTTCTATTTCCTTCGCCACGGAATTACCACCCGTAATGTATTCATCAGTTCTTACGGCAGTGTTCGTATCTAATGCTGCCGCATTGCTAGCGGCTTCTCTCTGAACAGCTGTTCTGCTAGGCTGGGCCATTGCCCTCAGATGCTCCACTCGCCTGTTAACATGAATCGCTCTGCTCGGCGAAGATGACTCATCCTCGCTTGCACCTGACGCTTGTTTCGCAACAACACGTTGCGTCGTTCCACGCCTGTCTCTAACCTGTCTCATAACATTATTGTCAGTTCGGTACTTTTTCTTAAATCGGGGCCGGTATGTACTATCTGCTTCCGTTTGGCCCGCAACGTTCGCGGAAATCAGTTTCCCGCGTCATTATTATCTTACGCGGTATACCCTCTACCGCGACCTAGATAACTTTCCCTTCCTCTGCCTCTTCCTCTCTGTATCACGTTGACGCAAAACCCTTCACCGTCATTTCTCTCGTCCCTATTACGATTATTTCTATTGCCAACATTCTGGTAATTGGCACGACTTTCGCGCCAGTGGTCTTCGTCTTCGACCCTCTCGAGAAACGCTTGGAAGCTGCGATGATTGCTTCCCACGTATCTCTTTGAATCTTCTGGAAGCTTTTTATATAGCTCCCATATTATTTCAGAATCGGATCTTCTTCCTCTTAAATGCGTCAACTTCCGGTACCAATATTCGCAGAAATCTTTTAAAGAATTCCTGCCCCTGTTATCATGAAGTTTGGCCATGATAAACTCGCGCCACAAATGATCCTGTTTTTGTTCGGACCAATATTCTTCCGTAAACTTTTGCATAAATTCTTCGAACGTCATTCGTTCGGTATTCAAATTAATTCCCCAGCGCTTAGCGTCACCTGCTAAGGCGCTAATTACTACGTTTATCTTTTCCTGATCAGACAAGTGTTCAGGAAATATTCTCTCGCAATTTTTGATGAAATCTAATGGATGCCGTCCATTATGTTTCTTGGCGGGATTGAAGCGTTCCTCACCTTCCAATAGCTTCGTAAGTGGTGTGCCATTACAGACAACACCAGGACTATCTTTAATTTTACCCTCAAGATCGAAAATTTTGCCTTGAATTTTCGATGTATTTTGTTCACACTTTAGTACACATCCGGTCACCGTTTCGCCCAATTCTCTTTTAGTGTCTGAAACTGCCTTTTTCAAATGTGATATTCCATGTTGACATTCGTTTACCATCTCAGTTTTAAGACCGAAAACTTTTTTGTCTACTTTCGTTTCAACTAGAGGCTCTACTTTCTCTTGGATGTTGAGAATTTCAACATCAAACCTACTGTTAATGTTGTCAATTTCCCCCTGCACAGTATCCATATTTTTGTTAATTGTGTCAATTTCAAATTTCATAGTATTTACCACAGAACTTAAATTACCCACTTTTTGTTCTACCTGTTCTATTTGTTTACTAATTTTAATTCCTTGTTCTTCGACCTGTGCTTTAATCTGATTACTTTGTGTTTTAAGCTGCTCGTCAACGTGTGCTTTAAGCTGATCATTCTGTGTTTTGAGCTGCTCTGCAACGTGTGTTTTAAGTTGATCATTCTGTGTTTTGAGCTGCTCTGCAATGTGTGTTTTAAGCTGATCATTCTGTCCTGCAATTTGTTTAGCTAATTGTTCAAATAAATCGTTCATGCTTAAAATTTTCACACTGTCTTGTTCTACGGAATCGGTGTGTTCCGATCCTACTTCAAAATTTTCTTTCGGTTCTTTCTTCCTCTGTGGAGAATTAAACATGTCAGTGGATTCGTTCACGTACCCACTATCATCTACAAAGTCATCCCCTACTTCTTCTTTTATCCCTTGCTGTGTTCGAGGCAATCTCGACATTTCAATCTGTTCATTAACATGTTCATGATACTGTTTGTATGCCAACTGTCTTCCGCTAACGCCATCTGCTATCTGGCCGCTTAAACTTCTGCTATTGCCATGCGCATCTTCCATTACGCTCGGCACATCTACCCTGTCTACTTTCCTGTCCATACTGAATGCAAATTACACCACCCTACCGTACTTGGCGTTCACTGCTATTTATTTTACTGACTAATATTATTACAATTCGTGCCACTGAACATCCACTGTTCGGTATTCACATTAATTTTTGACTGACAACAACTGGATGTCCTGTCACCGGGAAGCCACTTGTAACGTCTACGCTCGGGCGTACGTTAACTCTTTAAAGCCTGTACTATGGTAAGTTGACGGGCTTCACCTTATAAGAAAGGATTTTAGTAAATATGTTGACCGCGGGTACCTGAATGGAGGCAAAATCAGACTTACACCCACTCAGTAACAACAATGATACGTCAAGCAAGTCTAAAGTGCAACTACACGTTAGGATGGACAAGAAACATACACAGCAGATGCTACCAATTGTTAATAATACGGTCGCCAGCCTAATTAGGCATTAATCGAGTTTCTTCCCTGTACAAGAGGAAGTACGTTCAAGCATAACAACACGTAGTAATACTGCATTATATGGTAAATTTTAGAACCAGAAAAATCTACTGAACTAAGAATCTCACTTTCTGTACTAATATGAACAAGCTATAAATACACAACAATACACTATAATGTTTACTACAAAATTCATATTATCTATTGATCTGGATGAAATCTGGCATAGGTTACCCTAGAAATAACACTTTCCAAACAAACATACAATGTCAATTTTAAAAAGGGTAAAACACTGATAAATTTTGGTTTTATATTGACTTTAATTTTGCTGGTCAAATCAGTTCAGTACACTTCAGAATTCAAATGAATAGAAAAGAAAGAAAGGAGAGGGGGGGGGGGAGACCCTGAAACTGTTATGATGTTTGATTATTGAAAGCATTAAGCATTCAAGATTTCCAATATATGATTTACCACTCTTTTTGTCTTATTTCCTGCTCATTTAACTACCGTTATTTTTGTCTCAATTTAAATAAACTTCATTACTAAACCAATTTCAACATTATCTTCCAACTTTGTCATACCTATATTATTCGTCCAGTATTCATTAACAACAAAGTTCTTTAAACATCATTCTAACATTGATAGGTCTGCAGGTAATTATTATTAACATAAACTTTAAATCTTCATCTTGGGACACTCGGATTGCACAACATGTGGAAAGGACCCTGTCTAGGTTAGTTGTGAGGATGATTGATTGATAGGACAGTTCTGGTAAAATTTAAGTTGTTATTGAACAGTATGTAGCAAAAGTAACACTGGTCCACACGAATACAGTACTAAAAGTTTCAACCTGTTCGTATCGATGAGGCGGTCGGCAGGCAGCAAGATGGCGAGGCACAAAGCACACATACAATTACAGCAATGGCTCTTGAAATATTGGCACTTTACTTCTTCATAGCGTCGCAATACTTTTCCATTTAGTGCCTATGGAATATTGCCATGCTGTATAGGCATCGGAAACGGCGCATCCGAGGCTCAACGAAACCACGTTTTCCAGGAGAGCCTCCTCGATCCAGAACGTGTTTCTCAGACCGATGTCCAACTCCGACTACTACTGCTGAGCCCGTTATGCCGCACAGCGCCCGTGTGCATTTTCCCGCGCTCGCCTGCCATCCACCTTTTACCGCTCCCTAACAGACAGGGTATTCACCAAAGGTTTTGCATTACACTTATTCTAATACATTGCCTACGTATGGACCAGGCATACAAATACAACTTTCACATCTTACAATAGTTTCAACATTAGGTACACTTCCCTTTGATTACAACATTGCTTGAAATTTGACATAAATATTAAAATTTACATCGAAAATTGTTTACAGCTTCTTCAACATAATGGCATGAAACAAAAAATAAATGAAATCAGAACATCGATTATACTAATTTATTGAAATTCAGAAGAAAAAAATTCATTACATATACAGTAGGATAACGTTAGTGTTGTTACACTAGGTTCAGCAACTTTTGCAATCAGAATACTTGCCAATTTTGAGGGTATAGAAATTAGTAAGCTAACATACTTTGCATACTTTCACTCTCTGATGTCATACGGAATAATATTTTGGGGTAACTCAACATTCAGACAAAAAGTATTCTCTGCTCAAAAGAAAGTGGTTAGAATAATGTGTGGAGTTCGTAGTCGCACATCTTGTATGCATCTTTTTAAAAGATTGGGCATTCTTACAAAAGCCTCACAGTACATTTGCTCACTGATGAAATTTGTTCTCAACAACATGGACCAGTTTAAAAACAACAGTGATATTCATGATTATAATACCAGAAAAAAGAAAGACTTACACTATCCTTTATTCAACCTATCTTTGGCACAGAAAGGGGTAAAATATGCTGCTATAAAAATTTTTCCCCCCCATGAACCATGGACCTTGCCGTTGGTGGGGAGGCTTGCGCGCCTCAGCGATACAGATGGCCGTACCGTAGGTGCAACCACAACAGAGGGGTATCTGTTGAGAGGCCAGACCAACATGTGGTTCCTGAAGAGGGGCAGCAGCCTTTTCAGTAGTTGCAGGGCCAACAGTCTGGATGATTGACTGATCTGGCCTTGTAACATTAACCAAAACGGCCTTGCTGTGCTGGTACTGCGAACGGCTGAAAGCAAGGGGAAACTACGGCCGTAATTTTTCCCGAGGACATGCAGCTCTACTGTATGATTAAATGATGATGGCGTCCTCTTGGGTAAAATATTCCGGAGGTAAAATAGTCCCCCATTCGGATCTCTGGGCGGGGACTACTCAGGAGGACGTCGTTATCAGGAGAAAGAAAACTGGCGTTCTACGGATCGGAGCGTGGAATGTCAGATCCCTTAATCGGGCAGGTAGGTTAGAAAATTTAAAAAGGGAAATGGATAGGTTAAAGTTAGATATAGTGGGAATTAGTGAAGTTCAGTGGCAGGAGGAACAAGACTTTTGGTCAGGTGATTACAGGGTTATAAATACAAAATCAAATAGGGGTAATGCAGGAGTAGGTTTAATAATGAATAAAAAAATAGGACTGCGGGTAAGCTACTACAAACAGCATAGTGAACGCATTATTGCGGCCAAGATAGACACAAAGCCCATGCCTACTACAGTAGTACAAGTTTATATGCCAACTACCTCTGCAGATGATGAAGAAATAGATGAAATGTATGACGAGATAAAAGCAATTATTCAGGTAGTGAAGGGAGACGAAAATTTAGTAGTCATGGGTGACTGGAATTCGTCAGTAGGAAAAGAGAGAGAAGGAAACATAGTAGGTGAATATGGATTGGGGGGAAGGAATGAAAGAGGAAGCCGCCTTGTAGAATTTTGCACAGAGCATGACTTAATCATAGCCAACACTTGGTTCAAGAATCATAAAAGAAGGTTGTATACCTGGAAGAATCCTGGAGATACTAAAAGGTATCAGATAGATTATATAATGGTAAGACAGAGATTTAGGTTGGTTGGTTGGTTTGGGGAAGGAGACCAGACAGCGTGGTCATCGGTCTCATCGGATTAGGGAAGGATTGGGAAGGAAGTCGGCCGTGCCCTTTCAGAGGAACCATCCCGGCATTTGCCTGGAGTGATTTAGGGAAATCACGGAAAACCTAAATCAGGATAGCCAGACGCGGGATTGAACCGTCGTCCTCCCGAATGCAAGTCCAGTGTCTAACCACTGCGCCACCCCGCTCGGTCACAGAGATTTAGGAACCAGGTTTTAAATTGTAAGACATTTCCTGGGGCAGATGTGGATTCTGACCACAATCTATTGGTTATGAACTGCAGATTGAAACTGAAGAAACTGCAAAAAGGTGGGAATTTAAGGAGATGGGACCTGGATAAACTGAAAGAACCAGAGGTTGTAGAGAGTTTCAGGAAGAGCATAAGGGAACAATTGACAGGAATGGGGGAAAGAAATACAGTAGAAGAAGAATGGGTAGCTCTGAGGGATGAAGTAGTGAAGGCAGCAGAGGATCAAGTAGGTAAAAAGATGAGGGCTAGTAGAAATCCTTGGGTAACAGAAGAAATATTGAATTTAATTGATGAAAGGAGAAAATATAAAAATGCAGTAAATGAAGCAGGCAAAAAGGAATACAAACGTCTCAAAAATGATATCGGCAGGAAGTGCAAAATGGCTAAGCAGGGATGGCTAGAGGACAAATGTAAGGATGTAGAGGCTTGTCTCACTAGGGGTAAGATAGATACTGCCTACAGGAAAATTAAAGAGACCTTTGGAGAGAAGAGAACCACTTGTATGAATATCAAGAGCTCAGATGGCAACCCAGTTCTAAGCAAAGAAGGGAAGGCAGAAAGGTGGAAGGAGTATATAGAGGGTTTATACAAGGGCGATGTACTTGAGGACAATATTATAGAAATGGAAGAGGATGTAGATGAAGACGAATTGGGAGATAAGATACTGCGTGAAGAGTTTGACAGAGCACTGAAAGACCTGAGTCGAAACAAGGCCCCGGGAGTAGACAACATTCCATTTGAACTACTGATGGCCTCGGGAGAGCCAGTCATGACAAAACTCTACCATCTGGTGAGCACGATGTATGAGACAGGAGAAATACCCTCAGACTTCAAGAAGAATATAATAATTCCAATCCCAAAGAAAGCAGGTGTTGACAGATGTGAAAATTACCGAACTATCAGTTTAATAAGTCACAGCTGCAAAATACTAACGCGAATTCTTTACAGACGAATGGAAAAACTGGTAGAAGCCGACCTCGGGGAAGATCAGTTTGGATTCTGTAGAAATGTTGGAACACGTGAGGCAATACTGACCATACGACTTATCTTAGAAGAAAGATTAAGAAAAGGCAAACCTACGTTTCTAGCATTTGTAGACTTAGAGAAAGCTTTTGACAATGTTAACTGGAATACTCTCTTTCAAATTCTGAAGGTGGCAGGGGTAAAATACAGGGAGCGAAAGGCTATTTACAGTTTGTACAGAAACCAGATGGCAGTTATAAGAGTCGAGGGGCATGAAAGGGAAGCAGTGGTTGGGAAAGGAGTAAGACAGGGTTGTAGCCTCTCCCCGATGTTATTCAATCTGTATATTGAGCAAGCAGTAAAGGAAACAAAAGAAAAATTCGGAGTAGGTATTAAAATTCATGGAGAAAAAGTAAAAACTTTGAGGTTCGCCGATGACATTGTAATTCTGTCAGAGACAGCAAAGGACTTGGAAGAGCAGTTGAACGGAATGGACAGTGTCTTGACAGGAGGATATAAGATGAACATCAACAAAAGCAAAACGAGGATAATGGAATGTAGTCAAATTAAGTCGGGTGATGCTGAGGGAATTAGATTAGGAAATGAGACACTTAAAGTAGTAAAGGAGTTTTGCTATTTAGGGAGTAAAATAACCGATGATGGTCAAAGTAGAGAGGATATAAAATGCAGACTGGCAATGGCAAGGAAAGCGTTTCTCAAGAAGAGGAATTTGTTAACATCGAGTATAGATTTAAGTGTCAGGAAGTCATTTCTGAAAGTATTTGTATGGAGTGTAGCCATGTATGGAAGTGAAACATGGACGATAACTAGTTTGGACAAGAAGAGAATAGAAGCTTTCGAAATGTGGTGCTACAGAAGAATGCTGAAGATAAAGTGGGTAGATCACGTAACTAATGAGGAGGTATTGAATAGGATTGGGGAGAAGAGAAGTTTGTGGCACAACTTGACTAGAAGAAGGGATCGGTTGGTAGGACATGTTTTGAGGCATCAAGGGATCACAAATTTAGCATTGGAGGGCAGTGTGGAGGGTAAAAATCGTAGAGGGAGACCAAGAGATGAATACACTAAGCAGATTCAGAAGGATGTAGGTTGCAGTAGATACTGGGAGATGAAGAAGCTTGCACAGGATAGAGTAGCATGGAGAGCTGCTTCAAACCAGTCTCAGGACTGAAGACCACAACAACAACATAAAATTTTTTGACAAATTACCAGATGAAATAAAATGTCTGACAGACAGCAGCAATGGCTTCAAAAATAAATTGAAATCATATCTCCTTGACAACTCCTTCTATACCATAGATGAATTCTTGAATATGAATAAATAAATCTATAAATACAATGTATGCATTTTGTGCCATTTAAGGGAATGGGGTACAAATAGAAACTGTGTATTGTTATATATGTGCATTTCTTGTGCACTTGACACATTCCACATCGTAACGGCTACTGTACTGTGCGATTGATCAATGGAACACGCAACCAACTAACTACCTAACACACACACACACACACACACACACACACACACACACCTGTCATCCACTCTCTGTCATAAGCTCTTACAGTAATACCAGCCAGAAAACTTTCTCCCTTGGGGAGGGATTCACAATTCGAAACCACACACAGTAGCACTTCTCATCCATCAGCCGTAACGCCCAATATCACTATACACGGCTGCTTTTCAGCACCACATGCACATACTCAAAAACTATATCCCCCTACATTATTTACTGTAGTGCTGTTCAGCATATCAGAACAGTCTGGTGTTTCGTCTGCATTCACTATTTGTGTCTTGTTTTTGCATCGAAATTGGTTCATGTAATGCTGAATCTGTTTTCGGAAGCCTGAGGCAATTTTTGCACAATTGCAGTTCTGCGATGAACTTCCACATATATTACATTATATACTTTGCTGAACCCACCTATACAAAACTTTAAATTTCATTGGCAAAATGTTTCTTTTATGTGCTATTTTGCAGCCTTCAATGAATCATTTCAGTTATAACAGCAGATCTACATTTCCTGTTTTGAACTACAAGTCAAGCAAGTCTTTTTCCACATCTGGGTATTTGCGCTTTTACTCTCTAAATGAACCCCAGGTTTTGAGCTATTTTAGTTTTTCTCTTCACTTGCACCCTACTGTTGAATGTGTTTTTCATCAATATGAAATCTGTGTCCAGCTTCCCACTTTCTACATTCCTTTGCGTAGATAATAACTTGAAGGTTTAATTTTGCTGTGTAACTAGCATGTTCCTTTCCCATCCTACTCACAGACCAAATTATCAACGTTCCTCTTGCTCTCAACTTCGAATATCCTTGCACTGTCCCTTAAATTAATCACATCACCAGATCTCTCAATATTTAAAACATACCCTGTTGGTGATGAGTCATCCTTTGTTATGAGGTAATTGAAGAAGGGGGAAAGAGGGAGATGCAACTCAAAGCCCTGTCTAACCGAACTGTCACATGAATCTATAGTAGGGCCTATATTTGAGATCTAATTTTTATAATAATTTCGTCTCAAAAGTTTAGATACGGCCTAAATTTACACAAACAGGGTAAAAATCAGTCTGAAGAACGTTAGTCTAGTCGTAATTTCCTGTTAGTGTATTTTACAGAAGTAGTCACCAGTATTCACTTCTGCCCATTAATGTATGACACGACTTGTTCCAAGTTTCTTGAAGGCTCTCTTTGATGACAGGACTTATAGAAAACAATGTGTGAATGAATGAATTGTCTTGTTTTGATCGATGTTGTTGGTCCTTGCCTTAAATAGTAACTAATCTTCAAGTTGGCACTTTTGCAGTTGAACTTCTCTAATTAAAAACGTTTTGAGAATACCTTGCACACATTTATTATCTCAGACTTGTTTATTTCTAATTTCTTTATTTTTCCTATACTTTCATCTGTATTTTTACAACAAATATCTGCTGGTGCATTAAAACTAATATGTCCTATAGCATTTGAAATTGTAAGCCATTAACTTGGCCTATTCCGTTATCTTCTCATAAATTCTCACTACCAAAATTTGTTCATAAACTCCCTTTACTATTTTGGACCTGTTTCTGTTTTAAATATAAAGATCTCTATACAAGCCATGGAGAATGTATGTGCAAATAATGGCAAACTACACATTTCTAAAGAAGATATGGAACTTATTTAAGAAAGGAATGTTTTCTGCAAGTGTGGGTTTCTTTTAATGTGGATAATGAGGGGTTACCCCTGCAATGAAAGTAGCTATCAAATAATTTGATTGGCAATATGAAAAATCTGAGCTGGACAATCAGATTCAAGAATATTACGAGAGAAAATTTTGCAGATTGTCATGCAGTATTTCAGCTCTGAGCACAACTATCAGTTAGTCACAGCCAGAAGATTTTGGTCCAGGTCCAGTCTTAGTAACAATCACGTGCACACCACATCTGCCAATTGCGAATGCTACCTGCCAAATAATGCACGAAGCCATTTGATGTTGGCCTTGCCTACAAACCAACTGCCAACTGGTAATGACATTCTTCTTCTTTCGTTTCACCCTATTTGGGGTACACTGGATCAATCATTTCTTTGTGTGTTGTTCTTTTCTTAGGGCCCAGTATTTCTTCATTCTTCCTGATCTTCTTCTGAGATGAAGGGTTTGGACTTTCATGTAGATTTGTCTTGGAACCTTATGTTTTCATCTTTAGTAATTAATTTAGCTGTTCGATCGATAAGTGAATTTTCTGAAATCTTTAATTCTACTAGGTCTTTCTCAGTTTCTTTAAATCAATTGGGTTTTGTTTTGCGGTTATGGAAGAAGTCAAAGATTTGTTTAGTTAATCTGTTGGAATTCATTCTGAGAAGATGACCATAAAAATTTATTCTCCTTTTTCGCATGGAAGCTGAAAGTTTTTCAGTTTTCTTGTGGAGTGTTTCATTTTTGATGTATATAATCTTATTGTCCTGAAAGTTTGGCCCAATGATTTTTCTTAAAATTTTTCTTTCCTTTAGCTCAAGTTTCTCCATTTGGCCTTTGAAATTCATGTTAAGTGTTTCTGTTGCATACAGTGCTTCTGGCTTAATCACTGTCTTGTAATGTGTAATTTTGAACCTCCATGAAAGGGATTTTTTGTTGTATGTATTTTTTGTTAGTGGAAGGCCAATGCACGTTTATT
The DNA here is from genome assembly GCF_023864275.1 of Schistocerca cancellata. NCBI lineage: Eukaryota > Metazoa > Arthropoda > Insecta > Orthoptera > Acrididae > Schistocerca > Schistocerca cancellata. Next base: position 610,702,838 of record NC_064630.1, on the reverse strand, counting down.
TTCTCTGGATTCCATTTCCTTGCTTTCCTCAGCATTCCAACTAATCCATTCTCTGAGATATTAGAATTCTTTTACTATTTCAATCTTCTGTTCTTGAACTTTGAGGTATTTACATGAGTGCTTGATGTTTGTCAATATCTTAGTTTTTTCAAAGGAGATGTGAAGACCTATTTTAGCTGATAGTTTCTTTAGTTCTAGAATTTGCTCCTGTGCTTCTTCCATTGTTTCAGAAACAGGGCCATATCATCTGCAAAAGCAATACAATTTACTTTAAGGTTCTTCTTTTTGCAACCCAGTCTTATACCACTCTTAATATTTGTGTTCCATTCTCTGACTACTTTCTCCAGTGCACAATTGAACAGCAACAGTGAGAGCCCATCCCCCTGTCGCACTCCCGTTTTTACTTCAAAGGGTCCTGATAATTCACCCATAAATTTAAGTTTCGAAAATGTATTTGTAAGGATCCTTTTATAATATTAGTTGTTTTCTTATCCAAACCCATTTCTTCCAGGACTGATAATAGAGATTCTCTATCAGTCGAATCATATGCTTTTTTGAAATCAATGAAGGAGATTACATATGTCTTTGCCCTTGGTTTTTGGTAAGCCATAATGTTTTTGAGGTTTAGTATTTGTTCCGAACATGATCTACCCTTTCTAAAACCTCCCTGGTATTCCCCGATTTGCGGGTCCAATTGTGGCTCTGCCCTGTTCAAAAGGACTTTAGAAAGAATCTTGTATGTTACATCCAGCAGTGATATTCCTCTGTAATTGTTGCGGTCTGTCTTCAAACCTTTCTTGTGGATAGGGTAGATGAGAGCTGTTCTCCATTCTGCAGGGATCTCTTCTTCTTTCCAGATTTTATCGAAAGCACACTTAAGGGATGTAACTGCATTTTTGTCAGCCTTTTTCCATAGTTCAGCCACTATTTGGTTTTCTCCGGATGCCTTGTTGTTTTTAAGTTCTGAAATGACCTTCTGTAGTTCTTCAATTGTCGGTGGTTCTGAATCTGGCTTCTCACGGTTATTTGGGATGGATTCAAATTTTTCAAGGATGGGTTCACAATTCAAGAGTTTCTCAATGTAGCCTGCTAGTATTTTGCAATTTTCCATGTTATTGTGAGCGATGGTCCCATTTACATCTCGAAATTGGAGGGTGGGTGCTTTGTATCTTGATAACCTTTGTTTGAAATTTCTGTAAAAGCTTCTTGTGTTGTTTTTAGCAAATTCTTCATCAATTTGGAGGGGAGTTTTGTTTTCACGTGTCTTCTTAATCCTTTTTATATTTTTATCTACCAGTTTTCTAACTGTAATGAAATTCAATCTGCTTTCTTCTGTTTTCTGTGATTGCCAGTTTTGCCATGCCTGTTTTCTTGTTTCAATGAGGGCATCACATTCCAGCGACCACCAGACATGCTTTTTACTTTTTATGTTAGATGCTATCTGTTCGGCTGTAGTAATGTGGTTTTCCTTGATATCCCCCCAGCTTTGTGTCTGAATGGTTTCTGTTGCTTTTATGAATTCATCTGATTTTAACATCTCTTCTGTGCTATACTTCCGACCCTTAATTTGTTTCATGCTGTGTTTCCCGTTTGGGATGACTTTGAACTTAATTTTAGAAAGGTAGTGGTCTGAATCCACATTTTCACCACTGAGTACCCTAACATTCATGATTTCTTTGCTAGAAATTTTCTTGATTGCCACATGATCAAGTTGAATTTCCCCAAAGCTAGGATTTGGGGATATCCATGTCTTTTGTCTTCATGGTAGTTTCTTGAAAGCTGTGGATTTAAGAATTAAATTGTGTGCTTGGCAAAGTTATATTAGCCTCACACCATTTCGGTTTGTTCTCATATGTGCAGGATAATCTCCAACTACTTTCTTATATCTTTTTTCTTTGCCAATCTGTGCATTAAAATCTCCAAGAAGAATGATGATGTTTTTATCTGGAATTTTCTGAATAATGTCATCTAGATGATTCCAAAAGGCCTCCACCTTTCCTTTGTTTTTCCCGTTATCCTCATTTATAGAGGCATGTGCATTGATAATTATGTAGATTTTGTTTGTGCTTGTGAATGTAAGACTTGAGATTCTTTCTGATTGGGAATCAAAGTCAACTATCGAGTTCAAGATTTGTTTGTTGATTATAAAGTCTGTTCGAAGATGTGGTACATTTTTCATTATTCTCGGTCTCACTTTACCTTTGTATATCCTAAAACCTTCAGAATCGAAGGTATCTGTATCCATATATCGTATTTCTTGAATGGCTGTTATGAGTACGTTGGGGTTCTTTAGTATATCTGTTAGATGTTTTAGTTTTACGGTTTTCAACAATGAGTTTGCATTGAAAGTTGCTAGGTACGTTGATTGCCTATGTTGAAATTTGGATGAGATTGCAAGACACTCCGACTTGTCTTTGTACAATGTTGCAGACTCCCCAGAATCCGAATGTCTGCTGACGTACAGTGGATCGTCCACCTGGGGTAAAATAGTTTACATCACACACTTCCATGATTGATGAAATTTATTTTGGGTGTGGCCCAAAGGCCACAAAAAATAAAACCAAGATTGTGAGTCCTGAAGGTAGTTCTTCCGCTCTCCCCGCCGTTGGGAATCTGAACTTCCTCTTCCGCCTTTGAGACTGTTGACCGGGTTTCACCTAGTAACCCTAGGCAGGGGCCCTTCAGGGTACTACCATCCGGAGCCAGATGGACCCAGGTCTTTTAACGAGGTGGTTACTCCTCCCCCTCCTCCTTCCTCATCACTTGTGAAATGAGGCCCTGGACTTGGGACCGGCAATGGTGGACATTCATTAAAGCATGCCAGTAAAGTCCATCTGACAATGTTCTATCTGTCTCAAAGTAATAGCTAATATTATGGAAAGCGATTCTGACAATCTCATTAACATAATTGCATATTATTGATTTTAGTGTGTGATGGATATAAGTTCATTGTTCCAGGATATGTTTTGTAAATGATGACTGCGGTCAACCTAGCTGTGGTCTGAAACAGATATTTTTATGAAAATAAAAACAATTTTAATGTACATTAATTACAATCCTGCATATTCGGCACCTAATCTTGTTGTTATATGTTAAATGACACATTCAGGTTCCCAAAATAAACAAAAAAATTGTAAACTACACAAATGGCATCCAATACATGTTGTTTACTACTTAAAAAGAAGTTTCCACTGTAGGGTTCAATGTTTTATTATATGCCTAAAATTTGTTGTTTTTTCCTGAATTGTCCATAATTTTGTTTCAGTTTAACGTATTCCTCAGAAAATTAATAAATTACAAGAGAGAATTGCTGAGTTATGCTTACCTCCCAGAAGCAAAATGTTTAGTACTGAAGATATACACATACAATAGTGAAAGTGATACACTTTCTAGCTTTTGGAGCAAATAGTTCCTTCTTTGAGGTCCAGAGAAGGATAGTTTGGAGAAGATTAAAAGGAATGCCTTGTCACTCAGACTCCAGGATGAGGAGGATTCACATGTAAACAAAGGTAAAGGGTAAACAAAGAAGGATGGCGAGGCCCCAGAGAGAGTAGGTGAGGGTTGGTATAATGGTAAACACTGTGCCAGCTTCAGTCAAGAGGTGGTAAGGACAAAATGATAAGCAAAGATACTGTTTATTAGCAGTATTACACATTTTGCCATATAGTGAGTGGGATAACACAGTGGTTAGCACACTGGACTCGCATTCAAGAGGACGAAGGTTCAAACCCGCATCTGCCCATCCTGATTCTTTCAAAAGAACATGACTGCTTCCCTTCCTCATCCTGTCCTAATTCGAGCTTGTGCTCCATCTCTAACAACCTTACTGTCAACGGGACTTTTAACATTAATTCTTCCTCCTTCTCCATTTTGCGTTCTGAATGTAGGTACTGGAGAGGAACTGTGTCTCAAAATTTGTGTTTTCCTTTGATAAAATCATTCATTGGAGATTGTAAGATAAACTAAGGGAAAACCAAGTCTGACACATAGTTAGCCCTAAACTGAAACTAAGGGAACACCAATTCTAACTAGTAGTTACCGCTAAACGTAAACAAAGAGAACACCAAGTCTGGATAGCAGTTAGCCCTAAACTTATGTGCCTATGTTGCATGTTCTACATCTACATCCATACTCCGAAAGCCACCTGACGGTGTGTGGCGGAGGGTACTTTGAGTACCTTGATCGGTTCTCCCTTCTATTCCAGTCTCGTATTGTTCGTGGAAAGGAAGATTGTCGATATGCCTCTGTGTGGGCTCTAAACACTCTGATTTTATCCTCATGATCTCTTCGTGAGATATACGTAGGAGGGAGCGATATACTGCTTGACTTCTCAAGGAAGGTATATTCTCTAAACTTTAACAAAAGCCCATACCGAGCTACTGAGCATCTCTCCTGCAGAGTCTTCCACTGGAGTTTATCTATCATCTCTGTAACGCTTTCGCAATTACTAAATGATCCAGTAACGAAGCGCGCTGTTCTCCGTTAGATCTTCTCTATCTCTTCTATCAACCCTATCTGGTACAGATCCCACACTGGTGAGCAATATTCAAGAAGTGGGCGAACAAGTGTACTGTAACCTACTTCCTTTGTATTCGGATTGCATTTCCTTAGGATTCTTCCAATGAATCTCAGTCTGGCATCTGCTTTACCGATGATCAACTTTATATGATCATTCCATTTTAAATCACTCCTAATGCGTACTCCTAGATAATTTATGGAATTAACTGCTTCCAGTTGCTGACCTGCTATATTGTAGCTAAATGATAAAGGATCTTTCTTTCTATGTATTCGCAGCACATTACACTTGTCTACATTAAGATTCAATTGCCATTCCCTGCACCATGCGTCAATTCATTGCAGATCCTCCTGCATTTCAGTACAATTTTCCATTGTTAAAACCTCTCGATATACTACAGCATCATCCGCAAAAAGCCTCAGCGAACTTCCAATGTCATCTACAAGGTCATTTATGTATATTGTGAATAGCAATGGTCCTACGACACTCCCCTGCGGCACACCTGAAATCACTCTTACTTTGGAAGACTTCTCTCCATTGAGAATGACATGCTGCATTCTGTTATCTAGGAACTCTTCAATCCAATCACACAATTGGTCTGATAGTCCATATGCTCTTACTTTGTTCATTAAACGACTGTGGGGAACTGTATCGAACGCCTTACAGAAGTCAAGAAACATGGCATCTACCTGGGAATCCGTGTCTATGGCCCTCTGAGTCTCGTGGACGAATAGCGCGAGCTGGGTTTCATACGATCGTCTTTTTTGAAACCCATGCTGATTCCTACAGAGTAGATTTCTAGTCTCCATAAAAGTCATTATACTCTAACATAATACGTATTCAAAAATTCTACAACTGATCGACGTTATTGATATAGGTATATAGTTCTGCACATCTGTTCGACGTCCCTTCTTGAAAACGGGGATGACCTGTGCCCTTTTCCAATCCTTTGGAACGCTACGCTCTTCTAGAGACCTACGGTACACCACTGCAAGAAGCGGGGCAAGTTCCTTCATGTACTCTGTGTAAAATCGAACTGGTATCCCATCAGGTCCAGCGGCCTTTCCTCTTTTGAGCGATTTTAATTGTTTTCTTATCCCTCTGTCATCTATTTTGATATCTGCATTTTGTCATCTGTGCGACAATCTAGAGAAGGAACTACAGTGCAGTCTTCCTCTGTGCAACAGCTTTGGAAAAAGACATTTAGTATTTTGGCCTTTAGTCTGTCATCCTCTGTTTCAGTACCATTTTGGTAACAGAGTGTCTGGACATTTTGTTTTGATCCACCTACCGCTTTGACATAAGACCAAAATTTCTTAGAATTTTCTGCCAAGTCAGTACACAGAACTTTATTTTCGAATTCATTGAACACCTCTCACATAGCCCTCCTCACACTACATTTCGCTTCGTGTAATTTTTGTTTGTCTGCAAGGCTTTGGCTATGTTTATGTTTGCTGTGAAGTTCTCTTTGCTTCCGCAGCAGTTTTCTAACTCAATTGTTGTACCACAGTGGCTCTTTTCCATCTCTTACAATCTTGCTTGGCTCATACTCATCTAATGCATATTGTACGATTGTTTTGAACTTTGTCCACTGATCCTCAACACTATCTGTACTTGAGATATAACTTTTGTGTTGAGCCGTCAAATACTCTGAAATCTGCTTTTTGTCACTTTTGGTAAACAGAAAAATCTTCCTACCTTGTTTAATATTTCTATTTACAGCTGAAATCATCAATGCAGTAACTGCTTTATGATCGCTGATTCCCTGTTCTGCATTAACTGTTTCAAATAGTTCGAGTCTGTTTGTCACCAGAAGTCTAATGTGTTACCGCCACGAGTCGGTTCTCTGTTTAACTGCTCAAGGTAGTTTACAGATAATGGGCTTCGAAAAATTTCACTGGATTATTTGTCCCTGCCACCCATTATACATGTTTGAGTCTCCCAGTCTATATCCGGCAAATTAAAATCTCCACCCAGAACTATAACATGGTCGGGAAACCTAATCGAAATATTTTCCAAATTTTCTTTCAGGTGCTCTGCCACAACAGCTGCTGAGCCAGGGGGCCTATAGAGACATCCAATTACCATGTTTGAGCCTGTTTTACCCGTGACCTTCACCCAAATTGTTTCACATTTCGGATCTCCGTCAATTTCCTTTGATACTATTGCACTTTTTATCGCAATAAACACGCCTCCCCCTTCACTGTTCAGCCTGTCACTGCGGTATACATTCCAATTTGAGTTTAGAATTTCATGTTGTTGGGTTGTGCATCAAATTTCAAGCAGTTTCATTGGTATTTTCTTGTGTTATGGACAATCTGTGTTATTTGTCTTGTCTGAGCACTGGATACCAGCACTGTGTTAATAATGACCTGTTAGCACCAGAATAGGACATTACTGATTATATACTGAAATACATTGTGTAAAATTCATTGGGACCTAGTTGAACAACAAATTAAAATAGAGTCATTCCTCACTGTGTCAACATAAAAACAGAAGTGTTGACCTACATAGTACGTTTTCACTCCCAGTTGTCTTAAGGAATTATCTTCTGCATCAGTGCATGTAAGGTAAATAAGTGTTGATTCAGCAGTACTGAGCAGTTAGAATACTGTGTAAAGCATATAACAATACATCTTGCGGAAGCAATTTTAAAGATCTTGGAATTCTTAAATGCACTTCCCAATGCATTTACTCCTTAATGGTTCTGTTTGCTGATAATAAAAATCAGGTTAAACTGAACTTTGATTAACACAGACACAATACAAGACACGAAAATAATTTTCATGTAGACTTTGCCTCAACGTCTAGGGCTCAAAATGGAGTCATGTACTCTGGTGTGAAAATATTCAACAAGATCTCACCCAGCAGCAAGGAAGAACTGAGAATTGCTACCAATTCTAGCTCTCTCCCTACAAATTATTTGAATTTCTAATTTTAGAAAATGAGAAATTCTGTTAACTACATGGCAAATAACACTAAACATTGAAGGATACATATCAAGTAGTAATGTGTTGTAGGTAGGACTCAGTACTGACAGATGTAGGCACATAGTTTCTTTTAAAAAGACAGCTGTAAGTAATACTAACTAACTAAATACAGATAAACAGCAGCTCTATCGTATAACTGAGAAAGCATCACCTTTTTCAGAGTAGCAGCAGCTTCCTTTCTAATTTACTCAGTTAAATTTAGGTGGCAGAATTGTGAATACCATTATGCAGGGAACTGGTAGTTTAGTGTTGATAGAGAATACAGATTGTCTCTCTGATTTGTTTCTTGTCAATGTATACCTTGGCTCATTCCACATCCCAGAGGTCTCTCTTTCTTGATGGGATCCACGGCACATGATGAATGAATGAATGAATGAATGAATGAATGGATTCTCTTCTTTATCAATTTTACTTTTCTCAGTAGTTGCTTAACTGAGGAAAAATCTTTTAAGTGTGTGTTAGCACCTTGATAAATGTTAATATTACAAAGTTGGATAACATGAGAATGTCATTTCTTAATAAGTATTTGCTTGACATAGGTATTCCTACTACTCGACTACTCTCCATATGTTCATACAGAATATTTTTCAAATCCAAATAATCTAAATTGCTATGATGTTACATTACAGTGATAAATGTAATTTGCATTACTATGTCTTGTTGAACACAGCATCCTGTTTGAACAACGTAGTCTCACTGCATATTTTAGACCACGTCAAGCTGTGGAATTGTATGCAAGTGTCCAGCATAACATAAGTAAGTACTTTAATTGATAAAATATCAAAAATTAATGGCCCTAAAGCATGCCCTACAATTCAGTTTTTATTTACAGAGTACAATTATAAACTTCAAAGAGTCTGCTAAAGATTGATGTGAAGCAAATTTCAAATATGATGTGTCCTTGCAACCTACAAATTGTCAGTATGCAGCAGCTATGTTTACTACAATGTTTGCTAAATATTTGCAGTTAAACTTTTCCTTGTTATTATGACACACCATAAAAAATTAACTGTGGGATGTGCAACTAACTGAAAGTAACTACAATGGTTAATTCAAAATCATGAATGAACCCAAAAGCTTAATGAAGTTGGATGTTATTTCTAACATTAGATGCAGCTGGAACAAATTGTATAAATGTAGTGTATATTTTTCACTGTACCGGATTACTGTTGTATCCATTCTCATAACACTAATGGAAATGAAATTTCTGTCACTATAGTTCCACAAGCTCTTTGTTGCAATGAAGCTATTTACATTTATAGATACCACTTTGCCAGTGTGCATTTGTTTATATACATGATGATGATCATCATCATTAACAAACATCATGTTTATGTTGGTGGTTGTACAACACAGCCACACATTAACTCCACTCATGAACCGGAAAGTTGTTGCTACATAATAGTTGTTATGTCCATAAACAAACATACTGATTCAACAAGTGTGTCATCTGAATGAGATTACTGACTATAAAACACAAATTATCAGCACATTTTCCATATAAATTAAATGAAAGTAAACTGGTTCACAATAAAATCTCAGCAAATATGTCATTAATACAGAGGACAACATGGAATAAAATAGAAAACAAACATTTATTAATATGCCAACAGTATTTACAATTACAGTCAAACAAAATTACATCTTTGGTAACATCCATTTATATGAAAGTAATAGTATCATATCAATCTGAAATTGGGAGGGAATAGTAACCACTCTCAGATCCAATATGACTAGTTACAGACTGTAAACCAGATGAACTCAATGACTAATATATAACAGCCATCATAAACTAGACAGTCAGCAAGAAAATTAATTAAGCAGCAGTTGTGATCCTTACCAACCACTTTTCTGCTTTACAATGATACTGTATAACTATATGCCATTTTTAAAAATATTGCCACTAAATGTGGTTTGAGGAAGTATGCAGACAGCATTTGGGAAAAGGAAATACACAACACATCAGTCACAGTAAGGTATAAATATACAGATCTCCTGGAATGATGCATGTGGATCTATAAATGATTTAACCCTCTTGGCAGATGATATTAAATAATTGTTTATAGTTTTATATCAAAATACATCTTTCTTCTGATTATGCTACTTATGACCAAGTAGACCAAGTATGTGCTTCCTGTCCATCAGGAATGCATTTTCATGTAGAAAATGGCTGAGCAATGATGATAAGACTCACTTTCGCTTCACCTACTTAAATTAATAATTCAAATAATTTACATTCCTCTCATTAGCTTGAATGATTATTTCTTCATGCACCAAACTAAAAAAAACTGTACTTTTGTTTAGTCCATACGTATAATGTAGAGAAGCTTTTACAGATGCACCACCCACTGGTGTGTTAACTGGAATATTAGGATCTAACTTGTCACAGCACTGCCTCTGTCACTTTCATCATGATTACTTATTTCCTGGTATCCTCTCAGAAGTTTATCATTTATGATATCTGGATCATGCTGGAAAATAGACAAAACAAAGCATAAAATACAAATCAGTTCTCTACTTTATCCATGAAGTGAATTTAAATAAAACAGAACTGTTCAACTGACATGGCAGGAATCCATGCTGCACTGTCGGAATCAATAACATATTAATTAAAGGATAGAGTGTTTCTTTTTTTTTTCACAACTCAGGTTATAAATATGTGTTTGAGGAAAAGTTTTATCTAGCAACACAAGAGAAAGTTAGTTACAAAGTATGAGACACTTCTTCATTATGCTCTCTGCTAGTTCTAGTGTAATAATAATAATAATAATAATAATAATAACAATAATAATACATTGCTTATGGGATTATTAAACAATTTTAGCCATATTTGTTAATGAGGTGGCATAAGACAAACCAATATCACGGGAACTTTGGTTTGTTTCTTTTGATTTTAGCCAAATTAAAAATATTTTACAATACCAGAGAAGGAAAGTTGCTACTCACCATATAGTGGAGATGCTGAGTCGTGATAGGCACAATAAAAAGATTCACACAATTAAAGCTTTCGGCCATTAAGGCCTTTGTCAGCAGTAGACACACACACAGCTCTCTCTCTGAGACTGCAGATGTGTGTGCAAGTTACGTTTATGTGTGTGTGTGTGTGTGTGTGTGTGTGTGTGTGTGTGTGTGTGTGTGTGTGTGTACTGCTGACAAAGGCCTTAATGGCCGAAAGCTTTAATTGTGTGAATCTTCTTATTGTGCCTATCGCGACTCAGCATCTCCACTGTATGGTGAGTAGCAACTTTCCTTCTCTGGTATTGTTACATTCCATCCTGGATTTTCCATTGTTTAAAAATATTTTACATCAACCACAGGCCAGTGAAAATAAATCTGCAACCTGAAACTTCATGTACATATACTTTTTTAATAAACAAACAGTCATGAGGCTGGTCAAAATTTGTACACTCATATACTTCTTAGTATTTGGTGATACCATAAATTTTGTATTCTCCTCTAAAGGAAAGTAATCTATATTCTTTCATTACGTTCAAAATCTAGCAAGTACATCTGCATTTCTATTGTCTATTAAAGTTTGTGCTTTCCATTTACAGAAATAGTACTCTATTTTTAATGGCTTTCATTATAGACCAATAACGTTAACTGCCTCTCTGCTATACAAAATACATTGTACAAAACCTCTCTGATGGTTTTTGATGATTCTACATTTTGTATCTGTACAGGTGTGACAATTCTGCAAAAATTCTGCTGGCACAAAAGTCAGTATTCCAGGTGATGGCAGGTGCTCAACCCGGAAAAAGGGGAGCTGGACCCTGGAAGAGGAAAAACTTGGCGTGTCATTCAGCCTACAAGGGAGCAGAGAGTCCAAACACCATATGAGGTCTAGCAATGAGAAAAGCACACAGCACGAGCAGCATTAATGACCAAAACAACTAGCATGTAGAACAAAGAACATGGTTTGTGCGAGCCAAACTCAGCATAAGAAATTACTGGCCTAGCCTATCATCCCCAGCAAGTTAACCTTTGTGTCAGCAATTCTACTCATATGATGTTCTGTGTGCATTGTCTGTGATAGCTTTCTGCAGTGCTCTGCCTTGAGACCCTGACAGCCCATCTGCATCCACGTGTATGCATCCCTGTTGATAGGGCTACTAAATACCTCCCCTGAAAAGGCTACACAGGACCATAAGTTGGCCTGGTTTCTGCTGCAATCTCCACTGCAAAAACCAAAGGTGCAAGATTCTCCAGCAGTGAGTCTACCATAAAAGTAGGCAAAGAAAACTCAGCTGACTCTGCCAGAATGGCAGAAGCTTGTGGAGGCTGTAGTAATGACTGGTCTTCATGCATTGGTGAGGGTGAGGACTTATCCATGGGTGAGTGGGGAAAGGATGGTGCTGGCCCCTAGTTCATGGGCTCAGCACTGGAAATCATGGGAGTACCGTATTTACTCGAATCTAAGCCGCACTTTTTTTCCAGTTTTCGTAATCCAAAAAACCGCCTGTGGCTTAGAATCGAGTGCAAAGCAAGCGGAAGTTATGAAAAATGTTCGTACGTGCCTCCACAACTAACTTCTGCCGTCGAATATATATAGAGCTACGCAGGCATGCTTTGTAGGCACAAAGATAAATACTGGCGCCAAAACCTCTGCGTCAGTAAAGAAATGTTTTAAAAAAAAATGGAAGTCGAGCTTTTTTTCTCCGCCGCGAGTTTCGACCACTGCATTTTCATACATTATCCAACGAAGTAAATACAAATTCCGTATTGTTCATCTTCGAATGTATCACAATTTCAGTGTACTATGAAAATCTGACTGGCAAGACTGTTTGGGATGTTTGTCAATATGGCCAACTCTACATTCTGAATTTTTTCCTATCTGTGAGAAGAGATGGTTGCTAATAGGAACCTGATGAAATTTGAATCACATACAGTATTCTCTTCACCATAAGAATAATAGGAATATAAACATTTTGCCATGTATTCTTTCGTGTTTGCTGCTATCTCATTTAAATCCTGTCTGCCTAATAAACTACGAAACTAGAGTGAGACAACAGCAAACGCGGAAAAATATACGTATCGTCAGTGCCGGCTTTAGGGTGGGGCGACCCGGGCGGTCGCCCAGGGCGCCGGGGCCCAAGGGGCGCCACATACTAAACGCATGTAAAAAAAAAAAAAAAAAAAAAAAAAAAAAAAAAAAAAAAAAAAAAAAAAAAAAAAAAAAAAAAATAATAATAATAATAATAATAATAATAAAAAATTACAATTTACAATCACCCATTTCGCGAAACTAACATATTATTCAGTCTCATTCAACATACGTCGCTAATCTCACGAATGCGCGATGAATTCGGGGTAGCAGAAGAGAAATCATGCTGAATGCAATCTTCGTATTGTCTGCATTTCCTTTTAAAAAAATAAAATACTCAAATTTACGATGGAAAAAACCATGTTATGATCATAAGATGATGCCACTAACCACTTAAGACAATTTCTAGAAAACAGTCAAATACCGTGTTGCAAAGCACTGCCAGGTTCGCTATTTATACAATAAAGGGCGCCAACTGGACGACTCGCCCGGGGCACCTGGATGGCTAAGGCCGGCCCTGCGTATCGTGTCATGTTTATATTCGTATTATTCTTATGCCTAATAGTGATACTGTCAGAAATGAAGCACGGCAAGTGACTAGATTTTTAAATCTAAGATGACTCTAATTTCTGTGCAGAATTTGATGTAATAAAGAAGCGGCCGCAAAGATTTTCAAACTGAGAAAAATTTTCGCCTAACTCTCATTCAGAACATGTTCTATCATACCGCAGTCTATTATTTGATTCTTGTTGATCATTATCAAACAAATAGCAGCCTCTTGCCATTGTTTCGCTAATGAGACGATTCCTCTCTCTCTTTTTTTTTTTTTTTTTAAATTGTACGCGGCGGTAGCGCGCACAAAAGCAAGCCATGCCGCGACCCGCGACAGGCCGTAAACACGCACTATCAGAATGCGACAAACAATGCATGACACAGTGCAGTAATGCATTTTCAGCTTAAGAGTGACACAAACACCTATAACAAAGAAAACGGCATTTATCAGATAAAAGCTAAATAAGCAATCGATTCAAACCAGACGAAGCACGTGAAAAAGGAAGGGTATCCATATAAATACGGACGGAGCGCCTGACGCATAGCAATGCCTATGTGGTAAAGCTTAACTGCTAAGCTTACGACTCGAACCAAACTACTGTAGCTGTATCGTCATTCATTCGACCTAAATTATGTCTCATATTACAATGGACCAACTTTGTTTCGATTTGGAGGTGCGGCCTAAAACTTTTCTCTCCCCTTAAATTTTGAGTCTCAAATTTCAGGTGCGGCTTAGAGTCGGGAAATTTTTTTTTCCTTTATTTCGAGTCTCATTTTTCAGGTGCGGCTTAGATTCGAGTGCGGCTTAGATTCGAGTAAATACGGTAGTCGCCAGCCAGTGCACTTCTTCTCTGATGAAAGTAATATGGCAGAGTGCACGGTGTAGGTGTGCAGCACAGTGCTGCAATTGGGAGCCTCCTACCAGGTATACACTGTGACTGACCCTTCATCTGGATTACGCAGAGATGGTGACGATCTGGGTCCAACAGGTCATGGACACAATGGTTTGAATAACGGGTCACCTGCTTCCGGCTGACATCCACCACAAGCAAGTGCAGACCTTTTCAGTCCCCTCCCACTACACCAGAAGCCACCTCAGCTTATTGCCAAAAGACCAGGGGCAAACAACATCCCTGACAGGAAAATGCGGTAGGTGTGACATTCCAGGGCATGTGACTAAGGGTGTAACAAATCTAAGAGGCCCCATAGCTCGCGCACATGCAAATGTTCCATCATACTGCACACTTTAACTGGCATCGCATGGTATGTGGCTAGAAAACTAGACAGTGCATTGACACGGGATGAGGACGACATGGTGTTCTTCATTTGGGTCTTCAAAGATGACACAAATAACTCCACTTCTGAGTTGAAGCAAGGTGATATGGGGCAGTGGTTAGATCCTGGATACCAATGCGCTTGATAGCAAAACTATCTAACAACACGTGAACAGTTGCTGTTGAGACTGTCGATGATAGTCTAGTTACATATGAGAAATTGGACAATGCATCCACTGATGACAGCCACATGCTTCCAAAAAAAAAAAAGCCTATGAAGTTGACACACTCTCTGTCCCAAGGGAGCTTCGGGTTTGGGCAAAGGCATAACTGACACAGTGACACTGCCTGCTTTTGTGCAGAGGCCTTGCAAGCCAGCACCAGACATTCAATGTCACAATCAATCACCAGCCAGCAGCCATGTTGCTGTGCCAAAGCATTCATATGAAACATACCCCTGGCCAGTACCCATGTCACTGTGCCAAAGCATTCATACGAAACATACCCCAGCGTGATGATGCATGCAACAGCTGTAATAAGCAAGGATACAGTGCTGGAGGGACAACTACTCAACAGCTTTGCTCCTTCGTGGCAACCATGAATACCATCTGGACGATACTGAGTTGATCCCATAGTAAGAAAAATGTACAACCCAGTCCACTCTCAAAGGAGCAAGCTGGCCATTCCATATGGGCTGTGGACATGATTTACTGGAAAAGCAGGTCTGTGGCCATGACGGCTGCGGTGTCATCAGATGAATATTCAGTAATATTTGCTGCAATGTATCATCCACCACAAAAAGAGTGCATCCTGTTGATAAAATTCCAGATTGGGTCCCACCGGCAACCACAATAGAACCTCTGCACTAGCGTGCTTGGCAGCAGACCAGTAATGAATGCCATAACAATAATTACTGAGAAAAAGTGTCCACCTCTGCAATTGGTGGGAGTTCTATTCAGCAGCTTAAAATGAGGGCCAATTAACAAAATCAATGGTTTGTGGTTGGCAACGAACATGAACTTTGCTAAAAAAAACTATTCCATTCCATGGTAGCAGACTGATACAAAAACCATATTATAATTTTATACTAAAAACAGTCAAAGGCTGCAGATTTGTAATTTGTTTGTTACATGTTCCAGCTGGGTAGGGCTTCCTCAGATAATTTGAAAGTACACAGGGAGAACAAAGTTATAAATAGCTGGCATGATCATATTCCATACTACCAAGATGATACAAAAGCATACATTTGGAAAAAAAAATAAAGTATAAAATACTGGGGACTCACGTTAAAATTAATGCCAGCACCGTATGTAACATGAACATTAATGCCAACAGCATACTCACATCGAAAGGAACACCAGAATGGAAGATGCTAGAAGTAAATGTGATTTGGGTGACAAAAAGACAGAATGAGACACGTGTGTATGGAATATAAGAAAGAGTGAATTATATCTAAAAAGAAAGATGATGAGACTTACCAAACAAAAGCGCTGGCAGGTCGATAGACACACAAACAAACACAAACATACACACATGCCTTGGTGCACGGCCAGCACATCTTGGCACAGTGTTACGCCGTCCGGGTTATCTGGATACTTCCCACTAACACCAACCTGTCAGAACTCCGGAGATGGGAACTTTCCCTTCAGCATATCCTCTCTTCTCGCTATCTGCCAGGCCTCAATCTCCGCTAATTTCTAATTTCAATTTGCCGCCGCTCATACCTCACCTGTCTTTCAACATCATCTTTGCCTCTGTACTTCCGCCCCGACTGACATCTCTGCCCAAACTCTTTGCCTTTACAAATGTCTGCTTGTGTCTGTGTATATGCGGATGGATATGTGTGTGTGTGCGCGAGTGTATACCTGTCCTTTTTTTCCCCCTAAGGTAAGTCTTTCCGCTCCCGGGATTGGAATGACTCCTTACCCTCTCCCTTAAAACCCAAATCCTTTTGTCTTTCCCTCTCCTTCCCTCTTTCCTGACGAGGCAACCATTGGTTGCGAAAGCCAGAATTTTGTGTGTATGTTTGTGTTTGTTTGTGTGTCTATCGACCTGCCAGCGCTTTTGTTTGGTAAGTCTCATCATCTTTCTTTTTAGATATATTTTTCCCACGTGGAATGTTTCCCTCTATTATATTTATATCATTAAAGAGTGAATTATCATTGATATGACAACAAAAGGAGGAATAGGAGTTGAGAATGTGACCATATGTACACAAATATTCTCATTGCAACCCTTGTTCACAGTACGAGCAGCCCTTAGTGGCTCACTATCTCACAACTGTTCATGATGTCGCCTTTCCGGCTTAGATCTTTTTTAATATGTGACTTGTACGTACTGCATCTTTTCAAGTCAGCACAAACTTTAATTTTATTAATGTACTATATACCTAATATGTTTTAGAACAGTTAGTCTAATTCTGAAGACGGCGCTCATAGTAGCGTCGAAACCAGGTCAATTTTGACTTCATATTTGTGACCGAGGGCTTATCTGTTCCAATATAATTCTGACACGGTCACTGAACCTTAGCAGCTATGTTCAAAGTTTTTTTTTTTGTCACATATGTTTTTTGTAATGTCTCACATTTAATGGAGAGCTACACGTTAGCAGTTTTTAACAGAATTAATATTCAACTTTATTACAGCTTATCATGAATGAGTGCGTAATTCTGCTTTGAATGGTATTGTGTCGAGTCACTGAGTATTGTAAGTACTTATTCTGCCAGATACTGTTACAAAGCAGGAATATTCTTCAGGGAAATGCACGTTTGTACGTAAGATTGTATATTATAATGTGAATGTACTTCCACTGTACTATATGCTACTGTTTCATAATATCTAATTATACAGAATTCACTAGTGTATCCAATGACGAAAGCAAGACAGTGGTGTATTATTTGCTTTGAAATTTTCATTGGAAAGGGAGGACAATTCCAGTGCACTGATTTCTGCTAAAATTTGTTTGTAGTACCTGTTAATAACATGTTGACACATTTTCATATCATTGTTATATTTCTAGCATTTGTAAGGAAAAATGCTCTAGGCTTTTACTTTTGTAGTTAACATTACACAGTACTTTAAAGTTAGAACTGAGCTGTACTCCACTTAATGTTGTTAGATGTTGTCCCTGAATTGATCTATAACTCAGAGTGTTTTCGTTCTCTTTCTTTTTTTTCTGGACTATATAATGTTCACCATACAGGACTGTCTTTCTAGTCCTAAGATAGCATATTCATAAACTTTATATTCTGTTGTAACAAATCAGCAACATTTTAAATATAAAAAAGGGACATGTATGAAGTTTGCAACCAAAATGATACTTATAAAAATTATAACCAATGCTGACTGGTTGCTAATAACAGTCACAAGATGTTGGCAGAACTGCTTTATGGCATTATGCATTCTGGGTGCAGCCCATCATCAGATGATCAAAATACGAAGTTCAAGAAAAAATCTTTAGATGCAAACAATGTCACATTTAAAAATCCACAATGATAACATAATAGTGACAAGTGATTAATATTACTGTCAAAGCACAAAATTCGTGATGTTTATCACTTGG
Organism: Schistocerca cancellata; assembly: GCF_023864275.1. Classification (NCBI taxonomy): domain Eukaryota; kingdom Metazoa; phylum Arthropoda; class Insecta; order Orthoptera; family Acrididae; genus Schistocerca; species Schistocerca cancellata. The sequence goes on along the minus strand of NC_064630.1, from coordinate 610,684,901 downwards.
CACTACTATCTTAACATTGTGGATTTTTAGGTGTTTGTGTCTACACTGGAAATGCACAATGCATTAAAGAAGTTCAACTAATGTCTTATGACCCTTCTATTAGAATGACATTCAACCAGGTTCTTGTGGTAATATTTAGTGCAGTAAAAATCCTCCCCCCCCCCCCCCCCCTTTCCCCAGGTAATGCTCATCATAAGTTGTAGATGGGCTCAATATAGATTTACAGCATTACGCGTAATTATTTATTATAATATGTAGCTGGACTTTTTCTTTATTATGATATTTAGTGGTATTTGCGTAAGGGAGTAGAAAAAGCTAGAAATTTTTTTATAATAATTTTTTATTGACTTAAAATGTTCCTTAGAGAGGCTATTTTTAAGATTCATTCGTATAAAGCATTCCATAAATGTTAAAACATTTTAAAACCATGATTTACTGATGGGGGTCTGGCACACCCGAGTGCTCAAATGCTATCAAAGTGATATTATAACCATTAAAAATGGAATAAGGGTCCTATTAGTGTCTAATAGTATCACAAAGGGCATTGGTATCAACTAAAATGCTACTGTCAACAAGATTTCTCTTTGTAACATGAATCATTTATGGTAAACAATCTGAAAGCACATGATTGTTTCTTGTCTGCTTGATTTATTATTTCACTTGTTTTTCTTCTTTTTTTTTTTTTTTTTTTTTTTTTAATATGAAGTAAAATGTGGGTGCCTGAAAATGACAAACAAATTTTTATGGATAAAAAAGGTTCAAAAAGTAATCCCAATTGTGCAAAAATGCTTTGATTGGTGAGTGCCAGTTAATCAATGTAATTCTGTCAAAATGAGAGTGTTTTGACAGCAGGAAAGAAAGAAAGAAAGAAAGAAAGAAAGAAAGGTCAACTGTATGGTGCTGGCATTGTCAATTGGTGGCCTGTTTAGTTTCAATATTAAAAAATGCATTCTGAAACTTTAAATGCTTGCTTTTTCAAATCAACATTTTTCCAGCTGAAAGGAGCTATAACACCTGGAATATACATGCAATTACATCATACATTTTTGTAACTTGTTAGTCGGTGTTTTCTCTGCTGTAGTATGTAGGATTTTTGTGATATGTTTTAATTTTGACTTTTAGCACACATTCTATTTTTTGGCAAAAACATTGACTTTTATTTGAGCGTGCCGCTATTTCATTAAAAACCATTTTTAAAATATCCCTTTGCACTATGTTAGACTATATTATAAGTATCAAAACAGTTTTTGAAATTCTGTTCTAGGTTGAAAATTCTGGCGTTCAGAGCTCCCACCAACCACCCTCGCACTTCGTGAAGGCCTTTTGTCAATATCATGTAGCATGTAGTGTCCTCTGAGTGCAAATCTTTTCACTAAAAAGATACCATAACACTACCTTAATGGTGCACAATAAAGGTCTAAAGTCAGTTTTGTAATTTGTTTCTTATTTTATTGAAAAAAAATCATGAATATCAGTTCCAAAATCGAGCATCATCCTAGTCAATGCTAGGTACATTCATCAGTGTTACAATTTCCACTGTAGTGATAGACTTCTCCAATGCAGTTGCTTTACAGATCTGTTCTGGAACAATTTACAGTAATAATAAATGCAATGAAAGTATGCTCACATTGTGCTGAGAGGCATAATTTAGAGATAAATAGTAAAAATGACAAATATTTTTCTCACCCTACTACACACATCAAAAAAAGTTTTGCATCACCTCGGTTCCAAGAGTTCCAGAACCTGTACACAAAATTGGAAGAGAGATCAACATAAACATCATTTCCGCCCTTTTTATTGCTGATGAAAACCTCACGTTGCGTGTTGAACCACCATACAGCGAGACCTTCTGGGGTGGTGGTCCAGATTGCTGTACAAACTGGTACCTCTGGTACCCAGTAGCATGTCCTCTTGCACTGCTGCATGCCTGTATTCGTCATGGCATACTATCCATAAGTTCATCAAGGCATTGTTGGTCCAGATTGTCCTACTCCTCAATGGCAATTCGGCTTAGATCCCTCTGAGTGGTTGGTGGGTCATGTTGTCCGTAAGCAGCCCTTTTCAATCTATTCCAGGCATGTTTGATAGGGTTCATGCCTGGAGGGGCATACTGGCCACTCTAGTTGAGCGACGTAGTTATCCTGAAGGAAGTCATTCACATGATGTGCATGAAAGGGGTGCAAATCGTCACCCATGAAGACAAATGCCTCACCAATATGCTGGCGATATGGTTGCGCTATTGGTCGGAGGATGTAATTCACGTATCATACAGCCATTACGGTGCCTTCCATGACCACCAGCGGCAAACATTGGCCCCACATAATGCCACCCTGAAACAGCAGGGAGCCTCCACCTGGCAACACGCGCTGGGCTGTGTGTCTAATGCGTTCAACCTGACTGGATTGCCTCCAAATGCGTCTCCGACGATCGTCTGGTTGAAGGCATATGCGACACTCGTCGGTGAAGAGAATGTGATGCCAATCCTGACCAGTACATTTGGCATGTTGTTGGGCCCATCTGCACCACACTGCATTGTGTCGTGGTTGCAAAGATGGACCTCGCCATGGACGTCGGGAGTGAAGTTGCACATCATGCAGCCTACTGCACACAGTTTGAGTCATAACACGGCGTCCTGTGGCTCCACGAAAAGCATTATTCAACATGGTGGCATTGCTGTCAGGGTTCCTCTGAGCCATAATCTGTAGGTAGCAGTCATCCACTGCAGTAGTAGCCCTTGTGCGGCCTGAGCGAGGCATGTCATCGACAGTTCCTGTCTCTCTGTAACTCCTCCATGTCCAAACAACATCACTTTGGTTCACTCCAAGATGCCTGGACACTTCCCTTGTTGAAGCCCTTACTGACACAAAGTAACAATGAGGATGCAATCAAACTGTGTTACAGTAGCATTAAATAAATAAATAACCACTTCTTCACTTGTCTACCACCCCAGCCCCTACTAACCACTTTAAAACATAGCAATATGTTACTTATTCTCCATAAACAAGCCCCCCCCCCCCCTCCTTCCCCGTACACACTCTGGAAAGCTGCACAACACTCTGAAGCTGCCTGACACTCTGGTCCTCTATCCTACATATATTATTATTATTTTTATCATTAGGGTTTCTCCCTGTTCCATTCACATATTGAGCAAATGAAGAATAATTGTTTGAATGCCTCTGTGTGTGCAACAATTATTCTAATCTTGTCCTCACGAGGTTGTAGTATATTCCTAGAGTCATCATTTAAAGCGGGTTCTTGAAACTTAGTTAACAGACTTTCTCGGGATAGTTTATGTCTATCTTCAAGAGTTTTACAGTTCGGTTCCTTCAGTATCTCTGTGAAACTCTCACATGGAATAAACAAACCTGTGACCATTCATGCTGCCCTTTTCTGTACGCTGCCATGCTGCCCTTCTGTTCCCTTGTTAGACCTACCTGGTATAGGTCCCGCAGACTTGAGAAACATTCTACAGCCGGTCGCATGAGTGTTTTTTAAGCAATCCCCCTTTGTAGACTGATTACACTTACCCAGTATTCTATCAATAAACCGAAGTCTAGCACCTGCTTTAACCACGACTGTATCTATCTGATCATTCCATTTCATATCTCTATGAAGTATTACACCTAGGTATTTGTATGAATTGCCAATTCTAACAGTGACTCATTGATATTATAGTCAAAGGATAATATGTTTTTCCATTTTCTGAAGTGCAAAATTTTACATTTCTGAACATTTAGGGCAAGTTGCCAATCTCCGCATCACATTGAAATCTTATCAGGAACTGACTGAATATACAGGCTCTTTCATTCAGATAGTACATCATTACAGATAACTGCATCACATGAAAAAAGCCTGATGTTACTATTAATATTGTCTGAAAGCCCAATAATATATAATATGAACATCACATGTCCCAACACACTTTCCCGGGGCACACCTGAAGTTACTCCTACATCTGATGATGAGTGTCCATCCCAGATAACATGCTGTGTCCTCCTTACCAAAAAGTCCTCAATCCAATCATAAATTTAACTTGATACCTTCATACAATCATACTTTCGACAATAAGCATAGGTGCAGTACTGAGCCAAACGCTCTTTGGGAATCAACAAATACTGCATCTACTTGACTGACTTGATCCAAAGCTTTCTGCATGTCATGTTATAAAAATGCAAGTTGGGTTTCACATGATTGATGTTTATGAAATCCATCCTGGTTGGCATTGAGGAGGTCATTCTGTTCAAGATACTTCATTATAGTTGAGCTCAGAACATGTTCTAAGATTCTGCAACAAATTGATGTCAAGGATATTGGACGGTAGTTTTGTGGTTTACTTCTACTACCCTTTTTGTAGATAGGTGTGAACTAAGCCTTTTTCCAAAAACTGGGCACGGTTTTTTATTCAAGGGATCTACAACAGACCATAGTTAGAAAAAGGGCTAACTCAGCTGTAAATTCAGTATAGAATCTGACAGGGATTCAATTAGGGCCTGAAGCTTTGCTCAATTTTAATGATTTAAGCTGTTTCTCAACACAAATGACATTAATATTTATTTCATTCATCTTTTCAGTGCTACAATGATTAAATTGGTTCAATTCTCTTGAATATTCCTCTGTAAAGGAACATTTGAAAATGGAGTTAAGCATGTGTGTAGGTTTTGTGAAAGATCACTTGACAATATTCTGGTATGGTACTCACTGAAAGTATCACGCATTGTTCTCTCGACAGCCAAACGTGTTTCATTCAGCATCTCTCTATCTATAGCCCCACACTTTGTTTTACACCTATTATACAATAATCTCTGCTTTTTAGAAGATGCGACTGTATACCATGGAGGTTCCTTCCCATTATAAATTGTTCTACTGGGTACACATCTGTCCAGCGCGTGCTCAACTTTTCTTTTAAACTTAAGCCAGAGTTCCTCTACATGCTCCTGTCCTGTGCTGAAAGTTTCAAGTTCCTCATTGAGATATGACACTACTGATTTTTTTTATCTGCTTTACTGAACATATTTAGCTTTCTGCTTGTTTTAGTTGTCCTTCATACTTTGATAATCATTGCTGTCGCAACTGCCTCAGGGTCACTGACACCAGTTCCAATGTGGATACCCTCAAAGAGGTCAGGTTTATTTGTTGCCATTAGATCCAATATATTTCCATCATGAGTGTGGTTCTTAAATATCTGTTCTAGGTAGTTTTCAGAGAAGGCATTTGGTAAAGTTTCACAGGATTTATTATCGGGCACACCACTAACAAATCTGTAATTTTCCCAATTAATTGTTAGATGATTAAAGTCTCCATCAATGACTGCAGAATGATTGGGGACCTTACGTACAAGTGAGCTGAGGGTTTTGCTTAAAGTTTTCAGATACATTATGAGGTGAGTCAGGTGGGTGATAAGCTTATTTATGGACACCAATGATGCTGAGTCTTGCCCAAACAGTCTTGGCAGAGTGTTCATTATTTAAAAGGCATGCATGTAGTCAAAAAGATTGCATTGGCAATGGCTCCCCCACACCCAACTGGGGAAAACTGATAAATATTATCAAAAATATGTTTTCATTTTGTGTGTGTGTGTGTGTGTGTGTGTGTGTGTGTGTGTGTGTGTGTGAGAGAGAGAGAGAGAGAGAGAGAGAGAGAGAGAGAGATATCAACAATATTTTTGGGCTATACTCTGCTCCCAATTTACTCCTACTGATGTAAAGAAAATTTAACTTCTTTGAAAATGACCATGCAAAAGGACAGTTTCAGGTGGGTTAATATGCATAACATGTTGTTATTTTACAGTATAAAATATTTCTCTTAGATTTGTGGCACATACTGCAAATTTACAAAAAATTTTCGGTTTACAAGATGAACTTTACCACTATACTACGAAGCCCAACTGGGGCACTGTCACCCAGGGCCAGTTGCAAGTTGCCTATCTATTGGTTTCCAGGGGCAACAAAAATTTGATTTTCAATATTTCATACAATTACCAAATGAATTAAAAAAATAATAAAATGCTGTCATAATCTATTCACTGAGAGGTATAATCTTATGTAAAGGTTTGTCACAATAAGGCAAGTAGTATTTAGAAACTGTATATGTCTTCAGGCAGTGTAACTTACTGCATGCAGTTACCTGCACTATTTCATCCAGCATTGGAGAATGTGAGCACTTAGTGCCTTGCAACAAACTTTAAACATAATTTCAAACCTTTTCTAAACTTTTTCTCTGCAATGTTAAATATGTAACATATTAATTGATTTGTAAAGTAATCAGATGTTTAATAATTTTGTACACAGGAGGTTTGATCTTTACGAATTGTGGGTTTACTGGTTGTCATCTAAAGTGCGTATTTTGCAAAGCAAGAAGAAAGATTTTCAAGCCATATATTCTTGTGTTTGAAGTTCTTTGCACGCCACTCAAAGTCTGCTTCTGTATTGTAACATGGATGTTGCATTTCTTAATCAAGTCATTCTTTCTGATTGATTGATTGGCTAATTGAGGGGTGTTATGTGGCTAAACAGTGAAGTCATCTGTTCCGTGATTCCAAAGTTACACACAGAAGAGAGAGAGAGCCCACTAAAAGTGGACAGATCCAGTCAGAGGAGTCAAACTACAAAATGAGGAAGTTAAAATACACACTGTAGAAGATACAAAAGGATTGCCCAAATCTAAAAACTACAAAAAGGAGAGCCCTGTGAATGGTTAGCAGTTCTGCTGTGAACATACTACATGATCCTGGCAATAAATGCTGTTCTAAGTCAGTAGAAGACGTGAAAGTGTGTCCCACTGTATCTATAATCTTAGAACCATCAATGTAGAAGATGGTGACATCCTGAAACTATGCAATGATGGAACACACAAGACGCCAGAAGACCATAGGGGTGACAGAGACCTAAGGCCCCTCGAATAGGTTGGTCCTAATCTGTGGTCTATGCGCCATCCAATGGCAGGTGTGGGACGAAATACACGGGGCAATTTCTGTGAGTAGAGATGGAGATCCCCACAAAGGGAGGTGAGACGCATTCCAACAGGCAATCCCATCCGTGCCCGGTTATCAGGAGGGAGACATCCCTCGTTTGCAAAGAGGACAGGGTACATGGGATGGTCAGGGAATTGGCAAATGGTGATTGCATAAGAAACTAGGCGTTGGCTCCATAGTATTTGTAGAGGGGGAATACTTGCTTCTGCAAGGAGACTGTCAATGGGACGAGTGCGAAAGGCACCAATAACTAGCTGCATCCCACAGTGGTGAACAGGGTCAAGTATTTTCAGAGTGAAAGGAGCCAATAAGCCACAAACCTGACTACCATAATCTAGTCTGGACAAGACCAGAGCATGGTAAAGATGGAGAAGAGTAGCACAGTCTGCACCCCAAGATGTGTGGGGCAGGACGCAGAGAGCATTAAGGTTCCACATGCATGTAGTCTTCAGGTGGCAAATAGGAGGCAGCCATGTCAGCTTTTCGTAAAAAATAAGGCCCAAGAAATGGGACTGTGCTACAACATCTAGAAGATGGTCACCTAAATAAAGTTCTGAATCGGGGTGTACTGTGGGTCGATGACAAAAATGCATAAGCCGCATTTTGGAGGGAGCAAACTGGAAGCCATGGGAGACGTCTCACGTACAGGCCCATCGGATGGCGCCTTGGAGCCTGTGATCAGCAGATGCTACTGAATGGGAGCTGCACTAGATGCAAAAATTGTTGACATACAATTCTGTGGTAACCACAGGTCCAACAGAGGTTACAAATGCACTGATGGCTAAAACACAGACAAATGGCTCTGAGCACTATGGGACTTAACATTGGAGGTCATCAGTCCCCACTAAACACAGAGCCCTGTGGGATACCATTCTCCCGAATCCGAGGGGTGCTGAGTGAAGTGCCAACTCTAAAACAGAAGAGCTGGTGGGATAAAAACTAGCATAAAAAATCAGAAAGGGGCAGCAAAAGCCCCAGTCATGGCGAGTAACTAAAATGTGATGGTGCCAACGTGTGTCGTATGCCTTATGTAGGTCACAGAAGGCTGCGACAAGGTGCCGGCAGTTAGTAAAAGCCTGTCGGACTGCTGTTTCCAATTATAGTAAATGGTCAGTTGGAGATCATCCTTCCTGGAAGCCACACTGATACAGGTATAAAAGGCCCTGAGATTCGAATACCCAACATAATCGGTAGCTAACCTCTCCAGCAGTTTACAAAGTACATTCGTTAGGCTACTTGGGTGGTAGCTGTCGAGAGATGTTGGGTTCTTCCTGATCTTAAGGACGGGGATAACTATACTGTCTCACCATTGCGATGGGTAAGCACCTGGGAACCAAATTCAGTTGAAGACCGTGAGTAGATGTTGCCTCTTGTTTACGTCCAAGTGTTGGACCATACGGTTGTGGCTGGAATCCAGGTGTGGGGTCGTGTCATGTGAAGAGGTAAGAGCCTGCAACCATTCCCATTAAGAGCAGGGTTCATTATAACATCCAGGTTAGTGAGGTTGAAACAGAGGGCAGTCTGTTCAACTCGACATTTCTGCTGGAGAAAAATAGCAGGATAGGAAGAGGATGCCAGTGTCATCACAAAGTGTGTTGCAAATTGTTCTACAAGAACCAATGAATCAGTACAGAGAAGCTTAAAGGATAAGACCCTGGAGAGCTGAATGTTGCTGGCGGCACAGAAGGCTATGGAGCTTGGACCAGATCTGCAATGAAGAGGCATACGTCCTCAGGGAGGAAACCTAGCACTCCCAATATTCCTTTTTACTCTGCTTAAAATGGTAATTAGGCTTAGCACAGAGACGCTTACAAGCAAGGAGGTTGGTCTCTGAAGGGTGTTATTTAAATTGCTGCAGTGCCTGTCGGCAGTCCTGGACAGTGACTGCTATGTCCTTGTTCCCCCACAGTACCAGTCGATGACGAAGGGACCTGTGGATAGGGGGTCAGCAGTGCCTGCAGCATGAAGAATAGTGGCAGAAATGCTCTGTATGACCACATCATTGCAGTTTAAGAGAGAGCTGTCAAAGTGCACAGCAAATTTATATAAAGGCCAATTGGCCCTGTGGAAGCCCAAAGTGAGAGCCTGCCTACCTGGCAGTGGCAGGAGCATGATAGAATCACTGGAATGCGATCACTGTCACAAAGATCATCATGGGGAGACCAATGTAGGGAAGCCACAAGAACATGGGAGGAGATCGTGAGACCGGTAGCAGCAAAGGGCCACGAGTGGCACTGAATTAAGTAGGAGAAACGTCACTAAGGAGACACAAATCAAAGTCTGTCATAAGTTGGTCAAATAGGAGATCCCTACCTGTTGAAGTGGCACTACCCCGCAGGGGGTGGTGTGCATCGAAGTCCCCGAGGAGGATAAACGGGGGCGAGAGTTGCTGTGGTGAGGTAGGCAGTTCAACATAAGAAAATGGCCTACCTGGAGGGAGGTAGACACTGCAAATGGAGATTGCTGGAGTCATTTGCATTCTAACCACTATTGCTTCCAGGCTGGTATGAACAGGGATCCAGTCACTAATGACATCGGAGTGAACCAAAGTGCAGACCCCTCCAGATGCTATACCAGGGCCAGTACGGTTCTGACAGAATGCCCGATAACCATGAAACATTGGATAGTGGTCATCACAGAAATGAGTTTCTTGAAGAGAAGACAGAATGCAGAATAGGAGGAAACAAGACATTGTATTTCTGATATGTGACGGTAATATCTGTTGCAATCCCACTGGATTATTGTTTGGTGAGAGTCCAGGTTGGACATAAAGAAGCTCAGGGGAGGTCATGTCACTCAGTCAGTGGTCATCGGGGGGCAGGTGGCACCCCCGGGGGGCACTGGAGCGGAGAGGTGGCAGGGGGGGGGGGGGGGAGGGGAGGGTTGTCCTGGCTTGTGCAAGATCTGGAACCAAAAGAGAGCAGGTGACCTTGGGGTACACAGATGGTGCATCTCATGGCCGAGCTGTGGTAGAAGGTTTCCGGGAGGGGGAGGGGGACGGGGCTGGGGTAAGGAAGAGATAGGAGGGAGAGGCAAAAGTTGAAGTTAGTGCCACCAGATGGAGTCTCTCATATTTCTGGTGAGGCTCAGGTGATCCAGGGACTTAAACTCTTGGGTTTTCTATTCTCATTTGTAAGATGGGCAATCTGGTGAGAAAGAGAGTGGCAGTCATGACAACTGACGAACACAGGTTGCGGAAGACAGGGGGTTCCTTCATGGAGTGGGTGTCCACAGTCACCACACAAAGTGTCTGCTGTATAGTGGGAAGACGCTAGAACCAAAAGCACATGATGGGTGCAGGGACATACGGATTCATGTCACATCTTAAGCATATAACCTTGATCTTTTCTGGGAGGATATCCCCCTCGAAAGCCAGAATGAAGGCACCTGTATTGGTGTGGTTGTCTTTATGACCCTTTGCACACACCAAACAAAATGAACGCTGCGTCACTCCAGACTAGTCCAGAGTTCCTCATCAGTTTGCAGGATGAAGTCCCTATCAAAAATCACTCCCTGCACCATACTGAGAGATTACTGAGGAGTAATAGACACTGGGACATTGCCAAGATGATCACAAGCACAAAGAGCTACAGACTGGGCAGCAGAAGCAGCTTTGATCAACAGGGAGCCCGACCACATCTTACTGAGAGACTCCACTTCACCAAACTTGTCCTCAATATTCTCCACAAAAACAATGGCTTTGTGGTGGTGAATGTGTCCCAGTCCATTCTGGTACAGATGAGATAGTGGGGAAAGTTTTTCATCCCAAGATGGCAAGCCTGGCCCTCCTCCCATGGTGTAGCTAGGGAAGGGAAGGCTGCTGGGTCATATGAAGTAGTATTCAATGATCCTTCACCATTTGAAGAGACAACCATTTGAGAACAGCCAGATTTTTGCAGCTTGAGACACTTCACATGCCAAGCATCCGCCCTGATACCAACCTCTTTGATCAGGAACTCTCCCCCTGGGTACCACCCAGCCACAGCAATGGTTGCCTGGCATGGCAGCATTGCTGGGAGTTCTGATGCTCCAGGAAGAAAAGCAACCACTCCTTGGCATACATGGGAAGGGAACAGATCAGGTATCAGTATGTGATCCCTGTGTTGTCAGGGGACTCAGTCAGATGGGTACATAACAGCCCCATCACACATACTGGCTACACATATTGGTGACCTAGCAGGATGGAGGGTGGCTATGGCAGGAAAGGAAGAGGGAAAGGAAAAGGGGGGGGGGCAGAAATTCACGGCATAGAAGCAAGGGAGGAAGTTCTTCCCCAAATGGCTCACACTAAAAACAGAAAATTTAGAAGTAGAGTCAAACCTCAAGCGGAGACCTAAATGCCAAAAGGATGAAAGAGAACAGGCAGAATGAAACAAAATTGCAAACAATACAGCGAACGTGGTGGTTAGCCAGGTTGGCATAAATCAGAACACGGAGAGAGGGGAAAGAGGGGGCAGTGGGGAAGGAGCAAGGATAGGGAGAGAGGGACAGGGTAAAGGAAATGCAGCCACAGAAGGAAGAATGGGCTGTGCAACAGCTCATGGCCCCATGTCTGCCATGCACGACCTCACGAAAGAACTGTGAGCCCCCTGGGGGGATTCTTTCTGGTATATCCAGTACATATGTGTATTACCTGTACATGAAATATTTATGATACTCAAAATTTATAAATTTCTAGTGCTGTTGCAGGCTGGAAAATAAATATAATCAAACTGTGTGATGTATCATATCTCAAACAACGATGTGTGCATGTTTCAGTTAGTGGACTGTTCTCTTAATTTGTTTTACAACCCACCTCACACAAACTGGAGCTATGTAGGGGATGGCAGCACCACAATAATAACTCCTTCTGCTAAACTTACAAGAATAGCCCAATTTGGATAAATATGAGAGAATTTGTTAGTCGCTATCAAAAAATTAGACCTGCAATAAGGTTCACATAGCTGGGAAATGTATCCTGAAACTGAGTTTTCTTCATCATATCACTACTTCCTGTAGTGGAATACTAAGAAGGGCATGTCTAAAGAGAGCTAAAGGCATATTAAAGCCTTGAGGTGGGCAACATCATGGCCCGCATTGATGGCTCAGAGGTGGAATCGTTGCTTATGAATTGTGAAGAAGACCTGTATTCAAGCACCAGTCTGATGTACAATGCCAGTCTATAATACTACATTGTAAATGTATTAGGATTTGACATGAGCACTTTCAATAGTTACTGCAGTTACAATATTAGTGCTACAAATAATGTCCAAAAGGTCTCAGTTTACTTAACCTAGATGGCAGAGAGCATGAACACAGTATTAATAATGAAAATATGATTTCCTTGGTTTTGTCCAGGATTCAGGAAAGCTATATTATTTTCTGAATACTGTGGAAATGAATAATTGTTCCACATTATCATTAAATCACTGTTTATTCTTACCTGTAATATGTGTACACCCCTCAGAGAGAGAACAACTAATTCTTTAACACCATCACCTGTCACATCAATATACAGCACTGAATGAATAGGATTTGCAAATGTGCGTTTGCCAGATAATACCCAAGAATCAGATTTGTACTTGTACATAAGCATTTCCTGAAAAAAAAAACTCATTTTTATTCATTATTTATTCCAGAATTTTCTATAGTGCAATAAAGCTTTGCTTACCTGTCCGTATGTCCCAAGTAATATTTCCTGCTCTCCATCCATGTCAATGTCAGCAATGCATGAACAGAGGACAGCATCAAACTCTTCACTTGATGGTAATGAATGGCTACAGTTCAAACCATTCTGAGCTACATTCCTGTTAACAAAAGAACTGGATATTCTCTCTTAATCACAAAAATATAAAAAAAATCACGTGGAAAAGACAGACAATGCAACATACATAGGAGCATATGGTTTTCTATTATTTAAATGACAAATTTTCACAACTGTACTTGAATTTGTTGTCCTGTTCTCACTTTTTAATTAATTTGGAACTACACTTCTTGACATATTTTTTAAAATTTCAAGAATGCTGTTGTAATTTTCAAGAATTACCAAAAACTACTTTTGGTCTTGTTGGATGATATGATCTGTCTCTTTAATAAATAAGATTTTCTATGTTGCATACTTCTTTGTCTTGTGTGATGGGCTTGACAAGAGCATAATTGCAAAGTATGGTTTTGCACTTATTCCTATAAAAGTTGATACTGCTGCCAGCATAAAAAGTGTAGTAGCTGACTTTATGTGATGCAAGTACAAAGGACACAGGAGAAGAAGGCAATTGCTAGGCTCTGAATGTGCTTTTGAGTTCATAGTAAGATACTCAATTGGAATTTTAAACTCTTGTATCTTTTTCTTCGCTATAAAAGATGAGCAGATTCCACACAATGAAAGTACCTGAAAAAAGAAAAACAACAACAATGTGATGTGCATCCCTACATATTCTTACCGACAAATGAAAACCCTAAAACAAGTTATCAGAGAGGAAAGCACAACTATTGTGTGGATCTGTTATTTTATTTTGATGTGGAGAAATATGCCAATGGATGATGTGTGGCATCTCTTCAAGATGAGGCAATGATCACAATAACTTTGTGAGAGAAAGTACATATGGGTGCAGAGGTGAATATATAAGCTCTGAACATCACTGACCTACACTGGAGAAGTATGAAGTACTGTTGTGTGTGTTTTTTGGACAATATGTGGGTTATACAGGGTGTTAACAGTGTAAGCGCAGATATTGTGATAACTGTTACATTAATAAGCACCCATTTCAGTGTGTTTATTGTTTCCTCTCTATGTCTAACAGTCTTTCTGCAAACATGCTGCATAATTTACTACCTGATATCTTCTGCACAGTTGTAATTGCACCACTAAGTGGTCTGTCAGTACAGACTAGCCATTTTGCATCTATGCGTCCACACTTTAACATCTGACCTGCTGCCCAGGGGAAAATAAGCATTAATTGCAAGCTCTTGCCACATGAGCTTAGACGTACTAATCAACCTAAAACATACTACTCATAACAGTTATAAATTAAGTATGTACTGACGTAACACTGTTCAGTACACAGTACACTATACTCAGTCGCTATTTAAAAATCTGTGCTCATACTCTTGTATATACAAAAGATGTCTACATAACTATTCAAGAAAAGCAGAAGTTGCAGTATTAGATTTCCTTCTAGCAAAAAGCTGATGAGGAGGAGACAAAGTCTTTTATCGCTGCAACCGAAGCAATTATTGAACAAGTAAGAGGTTAAGAAAATCCATACCAAGTCTTTATTGATAAATTTATGTTTTAAGCAACAGGAACACTATGTCAGCAGTGACTGTGCCAAAGAACATTGAAGCTGACACTGAACCTGCAAGGAGTTAATACAGGGCTCCTATAAATGATCCATTCATTTTCAGAGCTCTAATTTTCCAAAGTGTTACATGTACAAATATGATTAATGCATGAACAAAACTGTAAACTCATGAAGTTTGCATTTTGCTCTCCACAAATGTTCTACGAGTGTCCCATTGGTCATACGACAAACACCCAAGTTGTAGCCAAGTTCATTCCACATTTTATATAGCAAAATCCTGTCTGTGGTCATCACCATAGCACTGATGCATTGTCTGAACTGTTCCAGTTTTCTTGGCAGAGAGGGGGCTGTAAACACAATCCTTAATGTACTCCCAAAGGAAAAATTCAAACAAGGTTTTGTGGTCAGGTGACCTGGAGGTCCAACGGAAAAGAGCCACATCATCTTCACCACTACACCCAATCAAGCAATGTGGAAGTTTGTTCCAGAATGAGATTTTCACTCTGCAGCGGAGTGTGCACTGATATGAAACTTCCTGGCAGATTAAAACTGTGTGCCCGACCGAGACTCGAACTCAAGACCTTTGCCTTTCGCGGGCAAGTGCTCTCCTGCAGGAGAGCTTCTGTAAAGTTTGGAAGGTAGGAGATGAGGTACTGGCAGAAGTAAAGCTGTGAGTACCGGGCGTGAGTCGTGCTTCGGTAGCTCAGTTGGTAGAGCACTTGCCCGCGAAAGGCAAAGGTCTTGAGTTCGAGTCTCGGTCGGGCACACAGTTTTAATCTGTCATGGAAGTTTGTTGTTTAAGTAGTGACAGACATCAATGCTCCAATGAGTATGTGCCCCATCTTGTTGGAAGATGAAATCCTCGGAATCAGCAGTCATTGTGGAAATGACCACAACTGCAGCATATCAAAGTAAGAGGTACCTGTCACTTTCTTCTCAAAAAAAGGAAAATGGCCCTTATGACTTCATCTGTGAGATGGCACAGAAAACATTATCCTTCAGTAAATCTTGTTCCTGTACCATAATTTCATGAGGATTTTCAATGGACCACACTCTTAAATTGCACTAATTAACCTTCCCAGATAAATGGAAGTTTTTTGTTGTTGCTGAGTATCACTTTGGAGGCTAAAAGTTCATCCTCAAGTGCTTCCTGGATTGTGATGAAAATGAAAGCGCTAGCTATAATCTTTCAGTTTTAATTGTTGCATTAGCTGCAGACGGTACAGTTTGAAATTAAACTGCCATCATAAAATCTTTCACGCAGTTTGCTGCAGTATTCCAAGTTCAAGGCTTGCACAGATTGTGGAATGAGTATGTTACTGAGGAAATACTGTTAAAACTGATGATATTATATATAATATGGAAGATTACGAAACAGCGAGTTGGAAGAATGGTTGGTGGCAGCTTTTAGAGGTGGTAACTATTTTCGATGTACAATCACTAATTTCACAGCAGCTGGCATGGCAAGCATCAGATGCTCTACAAAACGATGATGTCATCAAGTTGTGCTGGCAAAGTGCAGTCTACCTTATGACTCTACATGCTGCATGACAGAGTATAGTGGATTGTATTTAAGCCAAAACTTGTTTTTAAAACATTTGTTGTGTGTGTTACGTGAAGACTGATTTGGTTTTTAGCAGAATCTTTCTAAGAAGATGTTTGTGACTGTTGTGTATTGGGGAAGTCTTATTCAAGTGTTACAACTGTATGCCCGTGTGATATATAAAAATGAAATCACTGAAGTTAGGTACAGTTAAACTGATACATTCCACATCATGACGAAATGTCATATTCATGATCTATGGAACAAGTGGTAATGTAATGTAATTAACATTGACTTACATACAAAGATGGAGGCACCACTCACCTACAGGTGACTGATGGGTGGCATTTAGAAACACACAACAGAAAACTATTCATACTACTTTGAGGTGTTGCTGTTTCTCTAGCGGAAGTACTGTGTGTGTGTGTGTGTGTGTGTGTGTGTGTGTGTGTGTGTGTGTGTGTGTGTGTGTGGGCGCGCGTGCGCACCTCCAATAGAGGAAATGCAAAAGCTCGAAGCTAGTATAAACAGTTTGCTTGCTGTTGTGTGTTTCTATGCACCACACACCAGCCAGCTACAGGTTTCTTTCACATTATTCCATCAGGAATTTCCATTGTTAACACACATGTAACAAGGATTGCTAGCTAAAGTGGTCTAGATGGGAACTGAGAAGATGGATATGAAGTAAAACTATACACAACCAGTTGTGCTTATTTGAAAAGTAGGAGTGTGGATGTGTCAATGCATTAGTTACCGTATTTACTCGAATCTAAGCCGCACTCGAATCTAAGCCGCACCTGAAAAATTTGACTCGAAATAAAGGAAAAAAAAATTTCCCGAATCTAAGCCGCACCTGAAATTTGAGACTCGAAATTCAAGGGGAGAGAAAAGTTTTAGGCCGCACCTCCAAATCGAAACAAAGTTGGTCCATTGTAATATGAGACACAATTTAGGTCGAATGAATGACGATACAGTTACAGTAGTTTGGTTCCAGTCGTAAGCTTAGCAGTTAAGCTTTACAACGTAGCCATTGCTATGCGTCAGGCGCTCCGTCTGTATTTATACGGGTACCCTTCCTTTTTCACGTGCTTCGTCTGGTTTGAATCGATTGCTTATTTTGCTTTGATCTGATAAATGCCGTTTTCTTTGTTATAGGTGTTTGCGTCACTCTTAAGCTGAAAATGCATTACTGCACTGTGTCATGCATTGTTTGTCGCATTCTGACTGCGTGTTTACAGCCTGTCGCGGCTCGCGGCATGGCTTGCTTTTGTGCGTGCTGCCGCCGCGTACAATAAAAAGAAGAGAGAGGAATCGTCTCATAAGCGAAACAATGACAAGACTGCTATTTGTTGTTACTTACACTGCTGCTTTCTTTGATAATGATCAACAAGAATCAAATAATAGACTGCGTATGATAGAACATGTTCTGAACGAGAGTTAGGCGAAAATTTTTCTCCGTTTGAAAATCTTTGCGGCCGCTTCTTCATTACATCAAATTCTGCACAGAAATTAGAGTCATCTTAGATTTAAAAATATAAGTCACTTGCCGTGCTTCATTTCTGGCTGTATCACTATTAGGGATAAGAATAATACGAATATAAACATGAGACGATACGTATATTCTTCCGCGTTTGCTGTTGTCTCACTCTAGTTTCGTGGTTTATTAGGCAGACAGGATTTAAATGAGATAGCAGCAAACACGAAAGAATACATGGCAAAATGTTTATATTCGTATTATTCTTATGGTGAAGAGAATACTGTATGTGATTCAAATTTCATCAGGTTCCTATTAGCAACCATCTCTTCTCACAGATAGGAAAAAATTCAGATCGTAAAGTTGGCCATATTGACAAAAATCCCAAACAGTCTTGCCAGTCAGATTTTCGTAGTACACTGAAATTGTGCTACATTCGAAGATAAACAATACGGAATTTGTCTTTACTTCGTTGTATGAAAATGCAGTGGTCGAAACTCGCGGCGGAGAAAAAAAGCCTCGTCTTCCACTTTTTTTAAAAAAATTATTTACTGACGCAGAGGTTTTGGCGCCAGTAATTATCTTTGTGCCTACAAAGCATACCTGCATAGCGCTACAGATATTCGACAGCAGAAGTTAGTTGTGGCGGCACGTACCAACATTTTTCATAACTTCCGCTTGCTTTGCACTCGATTCTAAGCCGCAGGCGGTTTTTTGGATTACGAAAACCGGAAAAAAAGTGCGGCTTAGATTCGAGTAAATACGGTATATAAGAAGAAGGAGGTATGAATTTTAAAATGGATGCTGTGCCCTCGAAGATGTACTCAGGAAGGAACAACTACACCAGTGCCGAGGAAAGGGACGAATAATATATAAGGGACACAAGAAGGGAGAAAAGAGGTGCAAATGATAATTTTTACAGAGATGAATTAGTTAATATTTTGAGACCTACTCTAATATTATACAGACAGAAACTTGCCCGAGTCGTGGAAGCTTGAGGTATGTAATTAAACAGGAAACAATTGAAGATGTAAAACGTTCCTGAGTTTGTATGGTTGCAATAATGGAGTTTTGAGAGACACAATAATTATGATGTACATACTGTACAAAAATTTAAGAGTTATAAGTACTCAGAATGTGAGTTCATGTATACTGTTACTGTGACACAGCAGCAAAACTATAATGTAAGAATAATGCTGCCAGAATCTCTTGAGTTCTTGCAAAAACTGCACATTTTAAACATTTTTTCTTGTAATTATGCATTGAAAGGACATTATTACAACTTTACCGCAGTGTCATTAGGTGGAAAATATTGTGAAGATGAGGCAGTATTGGGTGAAAAAGTACAGGCATATTAAAATAAATATGCTAGGGTAGATACAGCACTAAGGTTTGAATATTTACCACATTATGTGCAAAGATAAAGGCACATTCCTTCAATTTCAAATGGCACATGATTATTACTGTATTGTTAATCATGATAAAACATCCATTAGTGAACAATGAAAAGCATATTGCTATACTCACATAATAAATGTTATTAATTTGTAAAACAGTAGTAAGTAGACAGCTTTACTAGGAATTTGTTGATATTATAAAGACCATTGCTAACTGGCAGATGTCTGGCATATGAATTAAGCAAAGTACCTGTATTTATCATGAGATTACTCATTTAAGTGTTGGGTACATGGTGTAACATTCCACTTTAGATGAGTGATGTACATATCTACATATTCTCAACAACAAATGATACTCACAAATGAATCCTGTCATAGAGGAGAGCACAACTATTCTGAGGATTTGTTATTTTATTTGCATGTGGAGAACTATGCCAAGGACAGTGCTGGTCTCTAAGACAGGATAGTGTCACAGTAACTCTATAAGAGGAAGTACATGCAAGGATGCGAATATACAAGCTCCAAGCAGTGCTGGCCTACACTGGAGAAGCATGACATCCTTGGAGAAAATATATAATCCAGTCAATGGTTGTGATTGAACTGCCGGCCGGTGTGGCTGAGCGGTTCTAGGCGCTTCAGTCTGTAACTGTGCGACCGCTACGCTCGCAGGTTCGAATCCTGCGTCGGGCATGGATGTGTGTGATGTCCTTAGGTTAGTTAGGTTTAAGTAGTTCTAAGTTCTAGGGGACTGATGACCTCAGAAGTTAAGTCCCATAGTGCTCAGAGCCATTTGAACCATTTTTTTGATGATTGAACTCAGGCAAATGAACTGTTAATGAAATGTCATTCTGATTCCATTGAGCCTTGTGTAAACTTATATGTATGGTTTTCACATTGAGCTTTCTGATTTTATGTTATCTAAAGGATAATGTACATATCTGCGGACAATATGCAGATGACAGGGTGTATCAAAAAGAATCATCCAATTAAAAAAAAAATCATAACCATTATGTTATTTGAGATATGTGCGTGAAAGACGTACTGGTTCCCACAAGATAGCCACAGTGTGCACCCATTTCAGTTCTAGTAAAAATGGTGTCGGGACAACAGAAAGCGTTTTGTGTTCTACCTTTTGCACAGTGGGGTCAGTAATAACTGCTTGTACTAGGTATGGCATGGATCCTCCGACAGTAAAGAGCATTAGATGACGGCATGAACAGTTCCGAGAAACAGGTTGTTTGTGTAAAGGCACATCACCGGTAATCCCCGAGTGCCTGACTCAGACATGGAACTCATTTACCATAGTTTCACAAGGAATCCACAGAAATCCATTCGCTGTGCAACTTGACAGCTCAACCTGCCCCAATGTGCGTTTGGTGTGTGTTGCATCGATGTTTACACATGAAACCATATGAAATTCAGCTACTGCAAGCTCTTCGTGAAGGTGACAAACAAGAACATGTTGAATTCTGTAATTTTGTTCTTGGCAAGATGGAGGATGATAGTTTTATTACACGCTTAGTGTTTTGTGACGAGACAACATTCCATTTAAATGGAAAGGTGAACTGTCATAATGCGAGAATATGGGGTACAGAACAATCATTTGAAGTTGTACAATATGAGAGGGACTCTCAAAAATGTAATCAGTTTTCACAGATTCAAGGGAAAAGGTGTATGGTCCATTTTTCTTTGCCGAGAACACTGTTACAGGAAGCACATATCTCAATATGCTTGAGAACTTTCTTTTCCCAGAGTTGGAGACTGATTCAAACAACTTCATTTACCAACAGGATGGAGCACCACCAAACTGGAATCTGGAAGTGCAAGAATTTTTAATCAAAGAATACTGAATGATGGATCGGTCGCACTGGACCAAACAATTCAGTCTTACATCACTGGCCTCCATGGTCACCGGACCTGACTGTATGTGATGATTTGTTGTTGGGGCTTATAAAAGACTATGTTTATGCACCTCTTTTACCAACAACAATGAATGAACTGAGACATCGTATAACAGCAGCTGTGGAAGCTGTGATCCAAAATCCTCTATGGGAACAATTTGAATACTGCATTAACATATACTGTGGATCTAAAAGGGGGGGGGGGGCATAATGAACACCTAAGAAACGGTATGAAAAAAAAAAAAAAAAAATTTTTTTTAGTTTCTTGTTCATCAAAAAACAAAATTCATTGCATATGTTTATTAGTTTCAGAACTATAGAAATGCCAAATTGGATGATTCTTTTTGATACACCCTGTATAAAAAGTATCTGCATAATTATTCAATAAAAGTAGAACTTGCCATGTTGCATTTCCTTCCAGCCAGAAGCTAACAATGAAGTGACTAATTCTTTTATCACCACATCATAGGCAATGGTCGAAGAAATTAAGATGTTAAGAAAAAAACATATAGAATCATCATTAATCAAGTCATCTGACCCAGTCAGAACACTACAACAATTCTTAAGGCCATACGTTTGTGATTTGTGGGCTGCTTTGCTACAGCTTGTTTATTTCAAATAGGACATTTATAATACATTGGATTTAGTGTGTATGGCTCAACCAATGTGTTTATCCAAAGTTGAATTGTTATCTATATAAAGTTCTTCCACTTCAACACAGCAGTACATATTTGTTCAACAATAAGGAAAATAAATTTATACGAGTGATATTTTCTTTTGGTGTGTTACTTACACCTACACCTACACCAACACCTACATCTATACTCTGCAAATCAGCATGAGGTGCCCGGTAGAGGGTACATCTCACTGTATCAGTTATTAGGGTTTCTTCCAGTTCTATTCATTTATTGAGCATGGAAAGAATGATTGAATGCATCTGTGCACACAGCAATTGTTCTAATCTTATCCTCAAGATCCCTTTGTAAGCGATGTGTAGCGGATTGTAGTATATTCCTAGAGACATCATTTAAAGCCGGTTCTTGAAACTTTATTAATGAACTTTCTTGGGATAGTTAACATCTATATTCAAGTCTCTTCCAGTTCAGTTCCTTCAGTGTTTCTAAGACACTCTCCCACAGATTAAACAAACCTGTGACCATCCATGCTGTCCTCCTTTGTATACATTCCATATCCTATTTGGTATGGATCCCACACACTTGAGTAATATTCTGGAATGGGCCACACAAGTGATTTGTAAGCAATCTCCTTAGTACACTGATTGCACTTCCCCAGCATTATATCAATAAACCAAGGTCTACCTCCTGCTTTTCTCACGACTGAGCCTCAGTGATCATTCCATTTTATATCCCTACAAAGTGTTACGCCAGATATGAGTTGGCCAATTCGAACAGTGACTCACTGACTTTATAGTCGTGGGATGATATTTTTGTTTTGTTTTGTGAAGTGCACAATTTTACATTTCTGAACATTTAAAGCAAGTTGCCAGTCTTTGCACCACTTTGAAATCTTATCAAGATCTAAATGATTTATACAGCTTCTTTCAGATAGCACTTCATTATTGATAAGTGCATCATCTGCAAGAAGCCTGATGTTACTACTAATATTGTCTGCAAGGTCATTAATATATAACTTGAACAATAAGGGGCTCAACACACTTCCCTGGTGTACACTCAAAGTTACTTCTACATCTGACAATGACTCTCCATCCAAGATAATATGCTGCGTCCTCCCTACCAAAAAGTTCTCAATTCAGTCACAAATTTCACTTGATACCCCATGTGACAGTACTTTTTACAATAAGTGTAGACGTGGTACTGAATCAAATGCTTTTTGGAAATCAAGACACAAAAAAATAATTAATGCAGAGTAAAGAAATTTTGGGAATACATTCATCTAGGTAACATATTTAAGTGATAAACATTGCAAGATCATACGTTAATGTAAGCGCGAGATAAGCCATTGCAAATGTGAAATTCTGGTACATTAATAACAGGTTTAACCCACAGAATGTTGAATGCAAGCATGCAAATATGTATGAATGGTGTTGTACAAGTTCGTAGGATGGAGTTCTATATCTGTTGCACTTCCTTAGTCAATACAAGGACGGCTAATACTGGTTGTGGACAATACTGGAATTGTCATCCAATGATGTCCAATATGTACTCGACTGAAGACAGATCTGGTGACTGAGTGGCACAAGGCAACATGTTGACACTCCGTAGAACATGTTGGGTTATAATAGGAGTATGTGGGTGAAAGTTATCCTGTTGGAAAACACCCCTTGGAATGCTGGTCATGAATGGCATCACAACAAGTTGAATCATCAGACTGATATACAAGTTTGCAGTCGAATGCGTGGGATAACTGCACAAGAGACCATAACTCCACGTCTAGCTCCAGTGTGTCTAGCAA
The DNA here is from genome assembly GCF_023864275.1 of Schistocerca cancellata. Taxonomy (NCBI): domain Eukaryota; kingdom Metazoa; phylum Arthropoda; class Insecta; order Orthoptera; family Acrididae; genus Schistocerca; species Schistocerca cancellata. Next base: position 610,661,903 of record NC_064630.1, on the reverse strand, counting down.
GCAGACAGGCTGGTTGCAGGCCCTCAACTGTCCTGCTCCTAACCATTACATGGCCACCACTAGCAGATCCACCTTTCATCAGAAAATACAACAGACCACTGCCCTGCCTTCCAATGAGTTCTCACTTGGCCCCACAGAAGCTGCAAATCGGCGTGATTTGGGGTCACTGGAATGCATGCTACAGGGTGTCTGGCTTGCAGTTGTCCTTGAAATAATCAATTTGTATCAGTTTCCTGTGTCACTCTTGTGCCAACTCCTCCTCAAACTGCTACAGCACATGCAGCACAATGAGCCAAGCCATATACTGAACATGATAGTCTGCCACCCTGGTTGTGCCACATGGCTGTCCAGAACCTGGTCTTCTTGTGACTGCACATTCTTGTGACCATCACTGCCAGCAATCACGTACAGTGGCTGCATTCCTGCCACATCTCTCTGCAGTATCACAGGAGGAACATCCATCTTCTCATAGCGCTATTACATGAACTTGTCCAAACTCAAGTGAGGTGTTGATAATGGTGTCTCCGTCGCCCTAAAGCCATTCATGACTAACATCGTATCACCATGTCCAGTCCAATCTCAAAGGTAACTAATGCTCACGACTGTTACAACATGTATTAAGATAAACCTGATCTGTATCCTCATAGTGGCGCTACTAGTGCCACTCTTATGCAACTGGTGCAAATTTGCATAAACATCATGTTTCAGATGTTGGAAAATACCTACCAACTTTTCTTTATGTCGCACAGCTCTCTGTTGGTGTTGAGATTTTTTTTTCCATCAGTTTATTAGCAGGCTTATTACACATCCCTGAGGCACATTAACTATTAGTTTTGTGTCTGTTCAACATTTACATGTAGTATAATGAAATAGTTCTATCAGCAAAAAAATATTTGAATTAGTCATATATCTGTGAGAATATACAAATTGTATCTTGATTACTAGGTGATGATATCCTAGTGTCAAATGACTTACGGAAAACTAAGAAGAATGGGTCTACCTCTTCACCTGCTTCTTCATTCACAAAGACTGATGTGTGAATAAAGCAAGCTATGTTTCATAGGAGTGATTTTTTCACTGTCATAATGTTTGACCTTAAAATATGTTCTAGGATTCTGCAACTGATGGCCATTATCAATATTGGTCTGTGACTCTTTTACGACTTCTGTAAATTGAAGTGACTTCCACTTTCTTCCAGTTACATGAGACTGATCACTACAAGACAGCCATTCATTTAAATAAGAGGGAAGACGTTACAGCATGTCCAACCTAAAATTTATAAGGAATTTCATTATGGTTTAGTCTCTTGTTTGCTGTATGTAAGCATAATTGTTTTTCAACATTAAGGAAACATATTTTAAAATCTCTCATTAGTTAGTGTGTGTACGGCAAGAAAACATAAATACAATAGTCTCCTCATGTGAGAAACGGCTGCCTCTAGTTTCAACATCAGACTTATGCAGGAGAGATCGGATGGAAGGCTGCAATAACTTCATTCACTTTAAATATGGTCAGAACTTTCTTGGGTTTTCTGATAGATTTTTGGCCAGTGTCTGACTATGGAAATCATTGTAGGCTTCATGATAGTCCTCCTTAGGCATGCACAAATTGCCATTACGTTTTCTTTAGTTTTGTTGCATTTCTTTTGTTACGAGACTGCAGCTGTCTCCAAATGGTATCATCAAATCTAGGTGGTTCTCTGCATCTTTATCTAGATAGTGGTTGTTGATGTGTTTGAGTTGCAACCATAGCTGTTCTGTGTTTGGTGGATTTGAACTAAATGCTCTCATTTCAACTTTTAAGTAGGTTGTTAGCAACTGCCCTTCAGTTCAACCACACACAAATACTTCCCTAGCTTTCTTTATTATCTTTTAGCCTTTGGTAATCACCATTTCTGTCATAGCATCAGGATCACTAATATCTCTCTCATTGGTGACAATCTCAAAAAGACCAGTTCTGTATATGTCCATGAGGTCTAAAATAGTTCTTCAGCATGCAAGCTATTGGAATAGTTGTTTCAGGCAGTTGTCTGACGAAATATTCAGTATTACTTCACAAGGCTATTTGTCCTTACTGGCAATAATATGTGCACGGTTTCCACAATCAGTACAGACAAATCAGTCACCACCTACTACTATTATTATAGTCAAATAGTTTTAGATTCCAGGCAACAGACAATTTTGGTCCCAACATTTGTTAAGAACTGCAGCTGAATGCAACTGGTCTATCGATTGCCCCCAGGATGGCAACTTCCACCTGGAAAACAGCTCCTCCTAGGATACACAATGAGGGCACAGGTAACTTGTTCTCATCATGTGATGCTGTTTCACTAAGTGGGACCATCATATGTCAAATATTTAGTCTGCTTACACCTAACAGCTGCTGTCTTATCTTTTGTTTCATTTTTAATGACCACATTGTCAATGAGGAATTAAACCATAATATTCACTCATTTTCCCTTTTGTAGCTGCCTGGATCTTGACAGAGGAGAGAATGCTGCTCACACATGAGAGGTAAGTTTCACTGGCTCTATCTCATCATCATCAGTATAAAAAATGCTCAAACCTATTCATTATAAGTATGAATCCAAGTTTTTGACTGCTTGCCACACACTACCTTCCCCATAAAACAGCTCCACGTCTGGGCACAATTTGCTAGCCACTGTCATGCGTTCTTTGTAGATGGCATCAGCAACATGATTTACTGATAAGTTCTCAGCACAATTGTGACAACAAGGGACCCACAATTGTGACAACAAGGGACCACCCTACCTCTCCATGATCCATACAGTTCACAGTGGCCACATAAAGCCAAATGCCAATGCAGTTCCCAGCAGTTCACAGAGAGTAGTCTACTCCCCATTAAGATCCTGGAACAGCCATAGCTCCCAGCTGTCTCTATTCATGATCCTAGCTCTTGCAAAGATAAAAAGAAGTAAAAAAAATGAAATCAAACACTAGTCTCTACTTATTTCCAAATAAAAAAAACTGCAGAAAAAACTTTAACCTATGGCTGCTACCAGAGATGTTAGTGCTGATGCCTATGGATCTGCTGCATTGCTGTTAGTTAGTGGTCATTGGTTCAAACTGTCTCAGTCAACAGTGATACATATGGTAATGTTAAAATACGCTACAAAGTCAACTGTGTGTGACTCTAGCTCTTGTGAACAGAAAAACAAGTAAAGAAATGAAAAAATAAACATGGGCCTAAACTAGTCGTTGCTCACTTCCTAACAGAAGTATGTAAAATAGTAAACTATGTGTAACGCAAATACTCTGATACATACAGAGGCTCAAAACCAATACCCCTTCAATGGCACAAGTCAAAATTGATTTGGAAAAAGCACAAGTAGATTCAGCGAACATCACAGACAAAAGTATCTATAGACACAAGTGGGAAGTAATGTCAGAGAAAACAGCACTTCAAGCCTAAAGACCAAAGTGGACCGAAGAAAGGAAGAGAGCTTTAATGAAAGAGAACAGGAAGAACTAGTAGTCATAAATGCTTCGCTTGGTCTGATAGAGGCCTGTAACATGTGAATTAATAATAATAATAAATAATAATAATAATAATAACAGTAATAATAATAACAATTTTAAAAACATCACAAACATCTTTAAACAGGATGGCTAGATAGTCCAGTACCTAACACATAGAGCCATTTTATGAGTAAAGTTTTAGTAAAGTCATCTTTCTGTTTAATCCTGTTCACATCTCGTTGCCAATTACTTATTCATAGGTTTAACGTGGGTTATTTATACATTACAGTAATTGGATGAGTCTCTTCTCTCTGTCACAGTTCTGCAGCGACCTGTGTGTCTGCCATGGCAATTTCACATCTGCTTCTGTCCTACCTTGTTATCAACAATGGTGTTGTCAGTAACATCAATCAGTAACATTACACTTTTTTATCATAATTACACTAGTAAGTAAAACAGCATTTGTACTTCTTTCCAGCATTACATTATACAAATCTATCATATCAATGGAGGGAGCTTCCTTTTGGAACAAACACCTCATTACAAGACACACTCAAATGAACAAATGTAAAGATAAGTTAGTCCCAAGAAGATATAAGAATGTAAGCACTCACTTCTAACATCTTCCCTGTTGCTAATGTTACTGACAATACCATACACAGAACATATACTGGAAATGCCACTTAACATGCTACAGGGACTGCATCTGAAGCCCATTTCTTTACATCTTCAATGTACACATTTTATAAGAAGAAAATGAGAAATATGTATAATTTAGCAAATACTTACATATATACAACAGAAGGCTGCAAAGTGCTAGTTACAAGCAGATTAACTTGTGAATCTTCTGAAAGTTTTTCCTCCTCTTTTCCAAGAAATGATGGACACTGAACACTTGAATATCTATCAAACATACGGACAGAAGACACTGATCCTGCAAAACGAGCACTCCAACTAGTTATAACTTCTCTCTTTTGTGGATCAACAACTGATAACTTCATGTAACCACATTCACAACCATATGCTGTTAATCGTCTGGAACAACAAGCAGAAACAATTATTACTACAAGCAGTGAACAAAGCTCTTAGTGAATGGCTTCATCTTCTTCATTTGCATATGATAGCCAGAGAATGTCTTAGAAGTAGTGAGAATTTAGTGTTAACACTGTATGGTAAAAATGAGTGTAATTTAGTGGGTACGTTTCAAACTACAAATGTAAATGACAGGGGACAGAAGTCTTCAGATGCAGAAGTAACTTTGGGTGTGCCCCAGGGTAGTGTTAAATATATATGATGTAGTGTTAAATATATATGATGTCGCAATGCTAGAAAATTGTAGTCAAATACAGGAAGGTCTGCACAGGATTGACACCTGAAGCAAGGAATGGCAGCTGACTCTCAAGATAAACAAATGTAACGTGTAGCGAATACATATCCAGAAAAACCCTTTAACGTATAATAACAAAATTGCAGAACAATCACTGGAAGCAGTTACTCTCATAAAATATCTAGGAGTATGCATATGGAGTGATTTGAAGTGGAACAGACTGAGTTTCATTGGAAGAATCCTCAGGAAATGTTATCCATCAACAAAGTCAGTAACTTACAACACACTCATTCAATCAATATTTGAATATTAGTCATCAGTATGGAATCCGTATCAGATACAACTGATAGAGGAAATGGAGAAGATCCAAAGAAGAGCAGTATGTTTCACTAAACGGTCATTTAGTGCGTGTGAAAGAGTAACGGAAATGCCCAGCCAATTCCAGTGGCAGATGCTGCAAGAGAGGTGGCTGCATCATGGTACAGTCTGTTAAAGTTGTGTGAAGGTACATTCCTAGAAGAGTCAACCAATGTATTGCTTCATTCTATGTATATTTTGTGAAAAGTCCATTAGTGTAAAATTAGAAGAGATTGGAGCCCACAAGGAGGGTTTTTTCTCTTGTTTATCACTTCTTTTGCTTCCAACAGAGATTTGTTAATCTGAACAAATGCTAAGCTGCACTGTGGTTCGAAGTACACATTAAACTGTAAGTTATTTATTAATTATGAGATAGATAGTGTATCTGATGAATTAGTGGGAAAAAATAAAAAAGTTGAAAGCCGCAGCTGGCCACTAACAGCACCAAAATCAATGCTACTGAGCAGCACAGGAATTCACGCAAGATGATAATAAGCTGGCAGTTGTCTGCTGAGAATATTCATTAGTAATGTTCTTGGATGGAAATTTTACTAGATGCAAAAGCATTAGGAAAAGTTATTACTTTATTTCTCACAGAATGAGGAAGCTCATTATCATCTGAACTTTTGGAAATTGATGCTGGTCTATGTTAATGCTCAAAGGTAATGTATTTGACAAAGTGGAAATATTAGTCTAATATATTCAAAACTGCTCTAGCTGTTTTTTCCTACAGTACGTCATGGCGGCACACAATGGGTCTCATCATATGTCATACAATAACATTACTAATACTTGTATGTGTTTGTATAAGTTATATGATGGAGAGTCCAACATGAGCAAGTGACGTCTCACACTTCATAAGCATATAAACTGAATATTCTTTACAAGCAAAATCATTCTGAAATTATATTGTTGTTCCTGTGTCTTCGTGATTGAATGAAGGCAAGGACAACTTGAATGCAAGCATCAAGAAAGGTACTGAGACAGAGAAATCAACATGTTCGTACATCTATTCCAAAATATGGCATGTTAGGTTCAACAATATCTAGCTCTGAACAATGGCTAGTGTAGGCATTCTCCTATGTCATTACAATACCATATTAGTGTCAAACTTATTAATGTGGAAATACTAGTTTACTCCTTTCTATGCAATTCGCACTGTTACTGGCTTTGCTATTACTAAAAACTTCACTGGATGTTGTATGTAGCTCATACTGAATAATAAGAAAATTTAAACAAGCTATTAGCTATTAAATCTGATACACTGTAATCACATCTGTCAACATCACATACATACCCACAGTTCAGTTACACATGAAAAATTTTTGCTGCATATTAATTAAGCTGCATAGTAAAATACAACATAAAAGTAGAACACATAAATTATAGTTCACATTTAAAAATAGATATAGCAACACTAAACAAAACACTTTATATATAATTAATCTGTGAAAACTAGTTGGCTCCTCTGCCAATATGTAACAGTAAGTACAACGAAGCAGTACCTCAGCTATTTTTTGCTAAAGTATAATTGTATTGTGTGACTGAAATAATTAAAAATCACACACTTGTTTGCTGTTGTCACTCAACTGAATGTCAGTATCCTTACCCCAATTGCAGAAGAAAACTTCCAACACATCTTGTTATCGGACCAGTTCATATGTATGTAATATTTCACAAAGATATCTTACTAAGACAGGGATTTAAGACAGAGATTTAGGAACCAGGTTTTAAATTGTAAGACATTTCCAGGGGCAGATGTGGATTCTGATCACACTCTATTGGTTATGACCTGTAGATTAAAACTGAAGAAACTGCAAAAAGGTGGGAATGTAAGGAGATGGGACCTGGATAAACTTACTAAACCAGAGGTTGTACAGACTTTCACGGAGAGCATAAGGGAACATTTGACAGGAATGGGGGAAAGAAATACAGTAGAGGGTGAAGGCAGCAGAGGATCAAGTAGGTAAAAAGATGAGGGCTAGTAGAAATCCTTGGGTGACAGAAGAAATACTGAATTTAACTGATGAAAGGAGAAAATATAAAAATGCAGTAAATGAAGCAGGCAAAAAGGAATACAAACGTCACAAAAATGATATCGACAGAAAGTGCAAAATGGCTAAGCAGGGATGGCTAGAGGACAAATGTAAGGATGTAGAGGCTTATCTCACTAGGGGTAGACAGATATCGCCTACAGGAAAATTAAAGAGACCTTTGGAGAAAAGAGAGCCACTTGTATGAATATCAAGAGCTCAGATGGAAACCCAGTTCTAAGCAAAGAAGGGAAAGCAGAAAGGTGGAAGGAGTATATAGAGGGTCTATACAAGGGCGACATACTTTAGGACATTATTCCGGAAATGGAAAAGAATTTAGATGAAGACGAAATGGGAGATACAATACTGCGTGAAGAGTCTGACAGAGCACTGAAAGACCTGAGTCAAAACAAGGCCCCGGGAGTAGACAACTTTACATTAGAACTACTGACAGCCTTGGGAGAGCCAGTCCTGAGAAAACTCTACCATCTGGTGAGCAAGATGTATGAAACAGATGAAATACCCTCAGACTTCAAGAAGAATATAATAATTCCAATCCCAAAGAAAGCAGGTGTTGACAAATGTGAAAATTACCGAACTATCAGTTTAATATGTCACGGCTGCAAAATAATAACGCGGATTCTTTACAGACGAATGGAAAAACTGGTAGAAGCCGACCTCGGGGAAGATCAGTTTGGATTCCGTAGAAATGTTGGAACACGTGAGGCAATACTGACCCTACAACTTATCTTAGAAGCTAGATTAAGGAAAGGCAAATCTACGTTTCTAGCATTTGTAGACTTAGAGAAAGCTTTTGACAATGTTGACTGGAATACGCTCTTTCAAATTCTGAAGGTGGCAGGGGTAAAATACAGGGCGCGAAAGGCTATTTACAATTTGTACAGAAACCAGATGGCAGTTATAAGAGTCGAGGGACATGAAAGGGAAGCAGTGGTTGGGAAGGGAGTGAGACAGGGTTGTAGTCTCTCCCCGATGTTATTCAATCTGTATATTGAGCAAGCAATGAAGGAAACAAAAGAAAAATTCGGAGTAGGTATTAAAATCCATGGAGAAGAAATAAAAACTTTGAGGTTCGCCAATGACATTGTAATTCTGTCTGAGACAGCAAAGGACTTGGAAGAGCAGTTGAATGGAATGGATAGTGTCTTGAAAGGAGAGTAGAAGATGAACATCAACAAAAGCAAAACGAGGATAATAGAATGTAGTCGAATTAAGTCGGGTGATGCTGAAGGAATTAGATTAGGAAATGAGACACTTTAAATAGTATAGGAGTTTTGCTATTTGGGGACCAAAATAACTGATGATGGTCGAAGTAGAGAGGATATAAAATGTAGACTGGCAATGGCAAGTAAAGCGTTTCTGAAGAAGAAAAATTTGTTAACATCGAGTATAGATTTAAATGTCAGGAAGTAGTTTCTGAAAATATTTGTATGGAGTGTAGCCATGTATGGAAGTGAAACATGGACGATAAATAGTTTGGACAAGAAGAGAATAGAAGCTTTTGAAATGTGATGCTAAAGAAGAATGCTGAAGATTAGATGGGTAGATCACATAACTAATGAGGAAGTATTGAATAGGATTGGGGAGAAGAGAAGTTTGTGGCACAACTTGACTAGAAGAAGGGATAGGTTGGTAGGACATGTTTTGAGGCATCAAGGGATCACCAATTTAGTATTGGAGGGCAGCGTGGAGGGTAAACATCGTAGAGGAAGACCAAGAGATGAATACACTAAGCAGATTCAGAAGGATGTAGGTTGCAGTAGGTACTGGGAGATGATGAAGCTTGCACAGGATGGAGTAGCAGGGAGAGCTGCATCAAACCAGTCTCAGGACTGAAGACCACAACAACATCATCTTACTATTCTGGCAACCATGATGTTGCAGTCCCAGTTGTTAACAAGTATATTATGATAGCATTTTCACTTACTGTGTGTGTTCTTCATTATACCGAATATCCATCCACATTACAACACTTGGAATGTCTGAAAATTCAGGAAAATAGGTATCTACTTCAACTTGACTGTAGCAGTGGTTTACTCTGTCCTCTCGAAACACATGAATCTTGTTATCACTTCCCGATAATAACCATACAACCTTTAAAAGAAAATATTTGGTGTTAAAGCTAACACTAAAATTTAAAATACTACACATTGATGATATATATTCAAATGAAATAAACTGATTTTGTTCATTGATTGATTGTGTCACTGAGTCATTCATTCATTCACATTCCTCATCTAGGAAGAATAAATGATTAAATTTGTATGTGATTTGAGGTCACAGAGTGAAAATTTTGTTGCACAGAGCTGTCACCTCTGGCAGCAACAATGGTTCACTCAAAAAGGCCTTGAGTCGAACAGAACTTGGATAATAGATACCAGTAAGATTATGCCATGCCGCTTCAACTATGTTCCACAGTTAGCAGTTGTAGCTACTGGCAAATGATTAGGTGCCAGTCTCTCAACAAATATGCTGACCAGGGCAACAGTCATACACCCTCTATGTTGAGATAGGTCAGGGCAACATGCAGCCTTTCATTACCTTGTTGAAAGATAATGTTGTGGACACCTCGAATACGGTACGCTGCTACCAGCCTTAACATGGCAGAACTTTAACACCTGCTGTCCAAATTATGAACTATGTGAACAGTAAGCAATCGTGTTGTGTACCCAATTGCACCCCATACCACCATGCCAGGTGCAAGGCCCATCTGATAATGTAAAATGCAATTTAGAAATGTTTTCTGTCCTCAGAGGCTCCACATGCAGTTACGTTTATCAAGGCACTATACGCAAAACTGAGACCTGGTCTGAAAAGACAGTGTGGTGCCACTCCTGTGTCCAGGGTGGTTGTTGTGTGCACCACTGTCATTGTGCCTCTGCTGGTGTGTCATGGGAAGCTGCTACAATGGTCATCACACTAGCAGTCTGTGGTACTCCAGACACGGGATTCTTATCTTATTGCAAACTATTCCACTGACTGGCTTAAAAGACATGAAGTGACAGTATGTTGGTGCATGACCCAGCAACAGTATGTCTGTCCTCCTGGGTGGTGGTTGCATGGGCCGTAGAGATCTTGTGTTTTGTTGAGTATGAGCCTCCTGAACCTATCGATTTTATAGTCATGTGACAGTGACGGGGTCCGAGTTCGAACCCTGTTGCACAAATATCGTCAATTGCATCTCGCAGCAGTAACTACCATAACAACATGAAATGTTGAATCAAGTGGCAGTAGGAAAACACACACACACACACACACACACACACACACACACACACACACACACACACACACACACACACACACACACAAAAAGCTTTCACTTGTGCAAGTTTTTGGAGCCAGTGGATCCTCCTTCCAGCAGAAGGGTTAGAGGTTTAGGAAAAGGGGTAGAGTTTTGAAAAGTCACCCAGAACCCCAGGTCAGGGTGACTTACCAGACAGGATGAGAAGAAAAGACTTAGTACTCTGGAACAGGGCACACACTGCCGCAGTAGAGAGAAGATGGATTCTGGGAACAACGCCTAGGCTGTAGCTATGCCATTTCTTCACAATATCCGTTCTTCTGTGAGAGCTAGTACTGAAGTGTGTGTAGGAGAACTTCTGCAATGTTTGAAGTAGGAGAAATGTACTGGTATAAATGAAGCTGTGGGTGCAGATCGTTAGTTGTGCCAAGATAGTTTAGTCAATAATGGCATTGTCCATGTAATACAAGGTTCTGTGTTGAAGTTATGGTCCAGTAAATGGTTTTAATCTGCCAGGAAGTTTTAAAACATTACACTCTCTGCTGCAGAGTGAAAGATTCAGTCTAGGTTTTCATATTGTTGTGTATATATTCAAACAAATGTGTCCCCCTGTCAAAACTAAAGTATAAATGCACTGATGCTGAATTAGTACAGACAACTGAACAGAGGTCATGCCATACTGCAAATCACAATCACAATATATTATAAAACATGTTTTTTATGGTATTAGTTAACTCTGTCAAAGTTTCAGTGAAACTTTAATGGGAGAAAGGTTGTTCAGTATTGTGCTATAAGAATGTGAATCAACTTAATAAAAAGTAATTTTCTTTGCAATAAAGGAAAACATGTGTGTGGATTAATAAGGCTATTTCCAAAAATGTAGTTTTTGTTATACATGCTTATGAATTATACCTTGGTGGAAACTTAAATTCAATGCAGATCCATCTATTTCCACGAGTTGAAGCGATCTTGCTGCTTAGCGACAAAGGGTCTAACGCAGGAGCGAGTACCACCCCTGGACTCTGCTGTAGATTGCCCCCCGGGCTCTGTATGTGACTGTGGTCAGTGTGCAGTAAATACTTGTTGAAACAAAAAATTTACTATAACCAAGAAAAGGACTTCAAGATAAACCCAGCTTTGGCAAAGCTGTTAGAGCAACAATAGCTTCAAATGATGATGTTACAACAATAATTAGCAGCTCAACAGGAATGGCACTACCAGCAGACAGAGCCTCAAGAGGAATGGCACTACCAGTAAATGGGACATGCTAAGTCGGCAACTTGAGTAGCCACCTCGCGTTAGAAAATAGCAGCTAATGGTGCCATCCTAATCATTACTATCTCCACTTTGTCCACCCTGCATGGAATCGAAAGAGGACTGGGACATATATCTTCACTGCCTTCACTACTTCAAAGCATTTAAAATAGTAGGAAGTGAGTTCCAGTGGACTTTTTTCTTACAGTAGCCTGAACTGCTCATGTTACTGCATAAGATGAACAGGTTTGCAATGAGGAATCAGAACTCCTGTACTTCACTTGGAAGGAATCCTAAGCATTGCTCAACTATTCAAAGTTTTGCAAGCAGTTATGTTACCCATGGTGGTCTCCTTTGAACTAGCCCTGGTCAACCCCTGGAAACAGTATCAATCCCGTCCATCCTCAGAATCTTTCTGATCACCACATCGTGTGGCATTAGACACTGGCACTAATCCCTCCCATCATGTGAAGACTGCTTCAAAATGAACCGATGATTCAAATGCCCTGTTGCCAGGAAATCTGTGCAAAATGTGGACATGAAGGGTATCTTGCTGTGGTGTGCCAGAGCAGTTACAGCCATTCAGGTCTGTTAGGCCTCCCATCTGGGAAGCATAGATATAAACAGAATAAGGTTGTGAAAAGTGGAGTCACTGAGACTGCCAATATCAAATCCTGGACAAAAGAGTGATTTCAGCAGATGTCGGTTACAAGGATGTCACTCAAAACCTAAACATCCTGGTAGTAGATTGCCTAGCAGTAGAACATACTTTTGGGCTACACATGTTTTCAGCTTTTGGGATTACTATCAATGTAAACCTAGCACTGGACACGATTCAATTTCAGTTGCTAGAGGCATCCTGCAAAGAATTTTCTGTGATATTTTTATAGGGACTGGGGCTGTTAAGTCCTGCACTATCAGAGTGGTACCATCCTGGATTGCCTTATGCATTCTGCTTATGGAGAAACTTATGAGTGAGTGCTATTCCTTGACTCTGTTCTGGCTCACTGCTGAAGTCTGCATATAACTATGGCGCATACTGTGGTGAGCATGTCATAAATACTTGTTGAAACAGAAAAGCTATCTTTAAAACTGACCTTTTTAATCAATGACATTAATATTGGGAGGGTGTTTTAACTCTCATAGCTGAATACAGTTGTCATTGCACCACAAAATTAATCTATATCTTTATTCCTCATTGCATAGGCTGAGTTCAGTATTTTGACTCATTTCTGAATTTTATTTCAGAAGGAATTACACAATGGCAAGCAACAAGCAGATGGAATATCTGCTGGATCTCGCCAAACACAGTGCTGAGAGGGCATTGTAAAGTAAGTGACTTTCCATACCACCACATAACTATGACCAGCAAAGTGAACCAGAATTGAATTGTTTCGTTACTTTTGACTGCCTCTTCATGTTAAGATATAGGGGGTGGACAAAAACATGGAAACATCATAACCGCAATACATTATCACACACAATACAGTGTAGGAAAACCACTGGCATTCAAAACAGCTTCCAGTCATCTTGGAGGGGATAGATACAGGTCCTGCATTGTTTACAAGGGATCTTACATCATTCTTCCTGCAGTGTATTTGGCAAGTTCAGGTAGTTATGCTGGAGGTGGATAGCAATCACACACCCTTTTCTCTAAAGTAGATCACAAAGGCTCAATAATAGCCTATTGAGATCTGGTGACTGTGGTGGCCAGGGGAGATGTGACAATTCACTCCTGTGCTCACAAAACCAGTCCTGGATGATGCAAGCTGTGTGTACAGGGGCCCTGTCACCAAACAGCAAAGTCAGTCCACCCTACAATTCCCTGCCTCTGGAGTTCCCTTTGTGTTGTTTTGGTGCTGACAGAGTTAACAAATGTGACATTCAGTTCCGCAGTGATTTTTTCAGCATTCCAGCAGTCAGCCTCTTATTTTTTGTCACAATCCTCTTGAATGACTGTGTGGCACAATCACTCAACACACACTTTCATCTGTGTTGTGACTTAGGAGATGCTATTTTTTCACTTTCCCTGTACGCGGTGTAAATCTTCGATACAATGTCTGTTAAAACACCAAACACTTTATCTACCTTGCTTGTGGAACCACTCATCATAATAGCACTAAAAATTTGCCTGTGTTTGAATTCATGTAGTTCCAACATGATGCACTCACACATACACAGAACACTGTTCTGACCACGACTGACACTTACAACATACTGAAGACATTGCAGGCCTGACATTTGTGGTCAAATACAACAATGCAATCTGCAGGCTTGGCTAACATCTGCATTTATGTTCAAGCATGCATTTCTCATGGTGTTTCTGTATTTTTGTCCAATCCATGTAATTCTGCGACATTAATTGTAAACTAATTTTCTTGAGTAGAATAGTTAACACTTTCTTTCTCTTGTTTTAATGCTAAGTGGGCACAAACTCTGCTGAGAAGCTGAGAGTTGTTTACCAGCATTATTGTCTGATGTGTCATATTCAGTGCTCGAGATGATCTGGAATAGTGCAATAAGCATCTCAAATGTTTATATGATGAGTCTGTGCTGTCCCAGTTAACTGTGAGTAGTAGTGCTGGAGTTTGGTATGGCTGATGTGAAGAAACTCACCCTCATCCTCACACAGATGGGGACATAGGAAGTGCTTTCAAGATCATTCCTGATGCCAATGGCAGGCAGTTTTTCATGCCATGGTTTTATAACCAAGTGACAGCAGCCTAGCAATAGATGAAAAACAGTGGATCCCACTGAAGCTAAGGGAAAGACTTATAAAATGGAAATCAATACAATGAAAACAAAAGTAATGGCACTAGGAAGAAATAAAAAGGTAAAGATAATACTGAATGGAGAAGTCTTAGAACATATGCAAAGTTTTAAATACTGCAGAAGCAGGATAGATAGAAACAGACTGGAAGGGTACCAAAGGAATTAAAAATCATAATAGCAATTCCAAAAGAGGCATTTTATAAGAAAAGGAGAATTTTCTGCACCAATATGCCAAAGAATTGAGAAGAAGGTATGGAAATGACATTTAAAGAAGGAAACAATTATTAAGAAATAAAATCTTACTGAATGAGTATATAAAAAACTGTAGGGTGCATTAGAACCCAAAAATGAAAGAAAGTATAAAAAGAGAGAGTGACACAAGAAAGGTTTGAAGAAGAAGAAGAAGAAAGAGAGTATATAAAGAGGAATGGAGAAATCAGAAAATAAACTGTTCAATAATATGTGGAGAATCAAGAGAAAATCTGTTTAGAGCCATACACATCATTTACAGAGTAACCATGAAGACAAAATTACATAAACTACAGTACTCATAGAGTCGTTTCAGCAGTCATCTTTCTGCGCTTCATATGCAGTCGGAACAGCTATGAGGTGGCATCTAATTGGGCCATGGTTATATGGGGTGGGGTGAGGTGGGGTGGGGTGGGGTGGAGTGGGGGAGGGTCTCAGGTGTTAGTGTTATTAGGACAACTCTCTCTCTCTCTCTCTCTCTCTCTCTCTCTCTCTCCCTCCCTCTCTCTCCCTCCCCCCCCCCCCCCCCCATCCTTTTCTACTATTTGCTTATAATATAGCCAAGCTGGGAGACGGATTGCACAGGGAAACAACTTTATTGATTTTAATTGCTTTTATTTCATATCAGCATCCTATGTTATCCTTCAGTCATAACGTAATCGTGGTTAGGTCTGCGATGAATAAATGGCGTTTGTTTGAAACTGAATGTGTCATTATAGAGGCAGAGTAGCTTTCTTGGTTCTCATGGAAGCGGGGGAAGGTCTGCTGAATTGTAGCTTTCAAAGGTGGCCTGTGGTGTGATTGGCAAAGACATCATTTTGTTGCACTCTTTTTTCAATGTTCATTTCACATGCCACTGTTTACACACTGGTTTACACAACCAGCATGTCAACTGTGGCATTTTCCACGTAACTTTCGCTCAAAATTCTTACAGTAAACTGATAGCACCTGACATTTTTTAAGCATCCATCCAACTGGGTGAAGTGTTTGGTGCAGCAGTGTCATTTTTCATGATAACTGGTCACCTGCTATCCCCACTCGAGAATGTTGCACCAGGTCACAGTTTTTGGGAAGTTTTAGAAAGCTTTGTGATCTCTTAGTCGTGGTCTGACAGTGCGGTGCATAGCATATGCTGCTTCCAAGCAAACATAGGATAAAACATTTTGGTTGGGATTCTGGTTAGACAATTCAGTTTATAATGTATGTAATCTGTGCAGTAACTTCAGTTATTGAGGGAATTATGTACCTAAATTTTTTGTGTACAGATTTTATTGGTTTTCAACATAGTTTTTGAAAGAGTGACTCACTTTTACTATCAACCCATGTTAGGATTTCTCCATTGTGCTCTGCAGATTTTTCTCGAGCAGAATGAGCGGCCACTATACTTCGCAACAGAATGAGCACTCATTCGGTTTCCGCGCCTCGTGCTGTCTGAAGCTCCGTCATATTTCAGAGTTCTACCGTGTTTTACGTGCGGAATAGGGTGGTTGGCCGATTTCTGTTGTATACCGGGTCTTCTCTGAGTTTTGTCGTAATGGCTGAAACACCTAAACATGGTCAAGTGTTTCACAAACAGGCAAGAGACCTTATTTTTAGAGTGTACTCTTTCTTAATGCGTGAATCAGTTTCAGGTGAGCCGATCTGCGAGGTTGCCAAGGAGCAGGAATGCACTGCAGCAGCCTGTGGCGATATTGGTGTACGAACTGTCAGGCGAGTTATACAGGAGGCGAAACTGTCACAGCAGGCAGTTGGCAATGTGGTGTTTTGGTCTCCAGGGAAGAAACAGCGTTCCAAAGAGGGTAACAGGAATCAATGACTTCGATCAAAATGTATTACGTCGCAAGGTTTTCGAATCTTATGAAATCAGTGAAATTGTTCACTGTTATGTACTGGGTTGGATGGAAGTGCAAGATCAATGGAAAGAATGTTGAAGTACATCGGATTTAAATATGTAAAGTCCAATGATGGGCACAAATTTTTAATGGAGCATAATGAAATTGCTGCTGCTAGGATTACGTTTCTAAGAAAAATGCGTGACATCAGATCAAACGGAATGTCAACTGTCTATTACTTGGATGAGACTTGGGTAAATCAAAACCATACTAGAAATTTTATTTGGTAAACAACAGATGGACAAGGTGGTTTGAAAGTTCCAGTGGGAAAAGGAGGGCTTCTTATAATATGTCATGCTGGTTCTGCTGCTACCGGGTTTGTGCCTGAAGGTAATCTTATTTTCAAATCAAAATCGAAAACCACATGTGACTACCATACCGAAATGAGTGGAGAAACATTTCGAGAATGGACTCAGAATCAGCTGTTGCCTTATTTGCATCCAGACTCTGTCATTATTATATACAATGCAAGCTATCACTCTATTGTTCTCAACAGGCCTCCCACTACAAGAAAAAGGAAAAGTGATATTGTTTCTTGGTTGCGAAATAATAATGTAACGCACTGTGAAACACAAACAAGAGCAGAGCTTTTGTAACTGGTGAAGATGTCAAAGACCAGCATTAAAAACTACGAAATTGACTCCATAGCTAAGCAACATGGACACAGAGTGATATGAGTACCTCCTTATCACTGCCATTATAACCCCACTGAACTGGTGTGGGGACAGGTGAAGAAATATGTGTCAGACAAAAATACTACATTTAAAATAGCCGACACTGAAAGACTCACCCATGAAGTAATAGAGAAAATCACCGTTGCTGATTGGAAAGCTTGCATGTGTCACACAAACTGCAAGAAGAAGATTACCAGAAAGAAGTTGTCAGAGACGAAATAATGGATTCGTTAATTGTCAGTCTAGCTCTCACATGCGGCGACTCCAATTCCGAAGGCAGTGACAATGAAAGCTCCGAGTAAAAGGGTATGTGAATGGAATGTAAACTTACTCTTTTAATTACCATGAACATTTAATTTCTTCTTCTCAAGTTGTCTGTGCCGTAGAAAGTAGTTCAGTGGAATATCTATTCTGTAACGACAATTTTATTTTACTTCGTTTTTTTCTTTAAATTAAGCGCCTTTTCATGCTGCAATCTGTTTTATTAATCCAGACACGTTCAGAATTTTATTTTAAGGAATCATCGGTGGATATCATCTGATGTAGTACACTGTAGCTATTATATGCCATCATGTAGATCTGAAAACAGTTTATGCCCTTATTTTTGCATAAATAAATTATTACTTACGATTATTTGCAAAAATAAGGGTGTGAACTGTTCTTAAATCTACAACGATGGCAATTAATAGCCACAGTGTACTATTTCAGATGATATCCACCGATAATGACTTAAAATAAAATGTGGAATGCATCTGGATTAATAAAACAGATTGCAGCTAGAAAAGGTGTTTCGTTCAAAAAATGATTATTTATATACTTGCCGCAGATAATGGCCATTCAAACAAATTTGTTTATTTTACTTCTCTTTCTATAGAGAACATAGATTAAAATGCTGCTCGTCCTGGGGACTGAGGTGGGTATTTTAGATTTGATTCTTTCGTCTTTTTATTTATAAAGCAAGAGGAACAGAAAGCGTAATCTTTCTGTAAAGTGCAATTTATTGTAGAACCCATTCTGCAGGGAGAGAATATGTATCACTATTTCGTAAAGTAGTTATGACTGGAAAAGATTGAATAGACATTCCATTCTGTTATGTGTATGTTGCAGTTATTAGGTTTAATAAATTTATCACGGAACGGGGAGTAGAGCACCGTGAACCTGACAGTAACGAGACAGGTCAAACATCGGCTAAAGCAGCTGTCCATAGCATAGCTGCCGTCAATTCGCCCAGCGCCGAGTTGACAACGGAGCACTCTTTGCAAGCTGCGCCGCAGGCCATTAATGGTGTCGCGGACTATAGCCAGGTTTGATGGCAGCAGCACGCAATTTGTAGAAATTCCTAGGATTTTCTTTGATTAGTAAATTTATCTTCTACTGACTCCCTTTCCCAGCTGTAGTAAGTACTTGATTTTTAATGCACTCATAAGAGCAAGCATGCCCTATCCTTCTGATCACACAATCCTTAGCTGACAGAATAATGTTCAGAGAGTTTGCTAAGAAATCAATCCCCATCAGCAATCATAGGATACAATGAAATGTGCATGTGGCTAGAGCCGTCTGTCAGGTAGACTTGTCTCCTGATGCAAGCCTTTTTAGTTGACGACATTTCAGGGACTTGTGTGTCGAAGAGGATGAAATTATGATGAAGACAACACAACACACAGTCCCCAAGTGGAGAAAATATCCAACCCAGCCATCAATCAAACCTGAGCCCCTCACATGGTATTCTGCAGCACTGAAAACTCAACTATGGAGGCAGAAGATACTAAGATGATTTTTGTTTCATTAACAGACTACCGGTACTAAAATTTGAGGAGAGAATTCCTCATGTTAGTAAATGTTCTTTTTCATGGAGTATAATTTGCTAGCTCTTCTGTGTACATGCAGTCCACCACTTCCTTATATCTCCCCTGATAGTGTCATTTTAAATTACCAATGAAATTCATTCCATTATCGGTTGTGCTAAAGACATTTACTCAAATTCTGTACTGTGTTACGGATAAATCACTGGGCCATATCTCATTATATTTTCTTAGACTTGAAACGACACTGCATTTAGTGGAATGTACCACAAAAAAGTGCCATTTCCTGCTCCTGATAAAAAGCACAGTAGCTTCATACAGTACAGGGTGGTAATTATTGAACTATATGGAATAAAATCACCATAACTTCTGAACAGTTTGTGGTAGGATATTCAAACAGTACAGTTTTTCGCGGGGCATAATGGGAGTCAGTATGCGCATGTATGGTTTAGTTTAGCAATGAAGCCCACTTTCATATGGATGAGTTCATCAATAAGCAAACTTGGCACATTTGGAGGACTGAGAATCTGAATTTTGTGATCGAGAAGTCTCTTCACCCTCAATGGGTGACTGTGTGGGGTGCAATGTCCAGTCACAGAATAATCGGGGTGATATTCCTTGTTGGCATGGTGAATACCAAATGGTATGTTGGAAGATGATTTCATCTCCATTATCCAAAGTGACCCTGATTTTTACAAGATCTGATTCATGCAAGACAGAGTTCGACCCCACTGAAGCAGGAGATTGATGTCCTGGAGGAGCACTTTGGGGACTGCATTCTGGCACTGGGTACCCAGAGGCCACTGGCATGGGCCTTGATTGGCTGCCATATTCTCCAGATATGAACACATGCTACACCTTTTTGTGGGGCTATATTAAACACAAGGCATACAGCAATAACCCCAAAACCATTGCTGAGCTGAAAACAGCCATTCAAGAGGCCATCAACAGCAATGATGTTCCGACACTTCAGCGAGTCATGCATAATTTCGGTATTCGTCTGCACCACATCATCGCCAATGATGGCAGGCATATTGAACATGTCAAAACCTGAATCCGAATATCTGTAGTAATGTTTACATGTTGAATAAAGTGTGTGCATGCCGGAGTTTGTTACTAATTTACATCTTTTTTTCATATAGTTCAATAATTGTCACCCTGCACATTACATTTGGTGAAAGATATATCCTATCTTTTCAACAAACTAAAGTTCTGAACCAAGCAGAATCAGACAATAAATAGCATTGATGTGTAAAATTAAATCTAATTGAAAGAACTACAGGCCTCCCTTGTCTAGTGATCTAGTGACACCTTCCCTGGACTGTTTTTTTACATGCAGATCTTCTGATTAGCTGTTAAATTTAGTAAAGTGTCTAATCTGTAAAATTTATCTTGCAGGAGTCATGCAATTCTGTCTTATGCCTGTTAGAGCATTGGGCAGATATTTTTGCTGGATGAGACTGTTTTGTCACTGGACAAAATGCAGTTAATTGATGCTGGGTTGGAAGACATAAGCCTAATGACTGTGCAAGGAACAAGGCTCTTGAGGACCAGTACAAAGGGAGATCACCCTCATGAATGGCCTGATTGGTCAGGTGCAGGGCAAGGTCCATGAATATGCATGGTGGAGAACAGTGTTGAGAGCAGACTCATCTATTATGGCCATGTTTGACTTCAGCATATTCCAGAATCTAATTATGCTGTAATTCCAGTCATGGAGTACCAGATTAAAGAACATAGGAAAGAGAATGGAAGAGCACAGTACTGGATTAGAGAAGGTACAAAAGAGAATGGGAGGGCAGAGTAATGTTTTAGAGGAGAAGACAGGGGAAAGGACTGAGGCACAAAACACGAAGTTAAAAGTGTATACTGCCAAAAACACAGGCACTACCAAAGAAATTAATCAGAAGATAAGTAAAGTCAGATCAGATTTAGGAAAATGAATCAGTGGCATGAAGAAATTGGCAAAAGGGTTGTAGATGTGGGGAAGCCAAGCAGAAACCAGCTGAAGAGAGACAGAATGAGAGTTGGTCTTGTGAAACAAACAGAGCTGCGCAGCTTGACTAAACCCAACTATGCAAAGTTGTAAGTGAAATTACTAGAAAGCAGACTGAATTGCTACGGAATTTGTTTCAACAAGTCTAGCAGCATGAAGGGGGCATTAAAACAAGGAAGAGGGGAGGCAGTAAAAGTTTGGGATAAGCTGGAGTTGCCAGGCACTGCCACTGAGTGACTTTCTCTGTGTACAGATAAGGACTCTGATCGTCCTTATCCCATCACTGTAGGTGGCAATGCAGAAGTCCAGCTACTGTCGCAATTCAAACAGAATGAGACTGAGATAAATCTACACTGAGACCTGATGTTACTTCATCTTGGTTCACAAGTACTCCTTATTCCCTGATCCCACAACTGACCCACATCTACGAATGTTGCAAGATCAAATTGAAAGAGCATTGCCCATGGACCCTTCTTTTGAAGATGAAATTCGCCTGTGGACATTTACACATGAGGCGGTCTCTGAATGTGCTTAATCATATGAGACTGTAAGTTGTACCAATATTTCAGAAGTCATTTCTATCTGAGTTCTAGTCTAAAAGTACCCAGAACCTGGTAAAAATGAGTATTCTCATGATGGAGGTGTATAGTGAGTAACATTCTAGTAGTTCAATCCAAATGATAAAGCAAAAACCAATACCTTGATTCGCTGTATTATCCAGCAGAGGTAGTGAGGATATGCTTGATCAAGCTGCCTGATCATCTCCAACATGAAACAGTCATAGCTGGGACATGCATGAAAGATGTAAGGGCATTCCGACATCTCATACAAAAAGTGGCCTATGACCAAGCCAACGAGGTGCGAGTGCTGGTATAGCAAGCACGAAATATTTTAACTTCAGACTATCCTTCAGTGGGACTGAGAGATTGTCCTTGGCATCAGTCAAATATTACTGATAACACACTGAACCACGTTTTCAGGAGAGACTGCTGGTCTCTTAGAGAACACTACAACAATACATGTCACTTTGGGAGCTATGAGAGAGAAGAGAAGCATGGCATGCCACTGGAAATTGTAGAATTGAAGACAGCTGGTCCTAGAAATAATGGCCAAGTGCCAATGAAACCAGTAATGAAAGGAACTGATGGGAGGAATGTGGACCTGGTAATGGTGTACATAAGCAGCAGCTACCTGTGTCATTGTAGATTAGTTTCAAAAGATTTACGGGAAGTACTATTAAGAGGGGAAGATGACTTGAAGATTCAGGTTATCCTGTACTTGAGAGTATGAGTAGTAAGGAAATATGTTGCATTCTTGACAACAGTAGTCAGGTGTCCATGATGAGTAATAGTGTTTGTGAGGACTTTCTGCAGGAGAAAGCACGGACTGAATTGCCAATGCAAAAGATGAGCATTAGAGTAGCAGTAACGGGAAAAGCAGTGGAAGTCAAGAGACAAGCAAGGACTGATTTTGTGTGCCAATCACAAACAATGTGGGTGAATTTCTGGATTACGATCCTGAGGTTGGATTTTATAAATCATTATAAAATGATGATAAATGTTGATATGAAACTGGCTGTGCCACAACCTCAGAGAAAGGCATTCAAATTGTATTTCGATACTTGTGTAGAAAAGAGTGTCATAGAAAACAACTGTTTGT
The DNA here is from genome assembly GCF_023864275.1 of Schistocerca cancellata. Lineage (NCBI taxonomy): Eukaryota > Metazoa > Arthropoda > Insecta > Orthoptera > Acrididae > Schistocerca > Schistocerca cancellata. The sequence goes on along the minus strand of NC_064630.1, from coordinate 610,639,144 downwards.
TTATTTATTTATTTTGGCTTTTAGTTTCATGAAAATAACTATTCAGTGGGTTTTGTTGATGTGTCACAAACAGAACATGTCCGAGGCAACACAAATAATGGGAAATCAGACTTGAACAGAGTAGGAGATGATGAATCAGAACAGCTTGAGATATTTTGGTATCACAATGTAAAGTGTTTTCAGACATGCCTGGACCACACCAAAAGTTCTTTATGCAACATTGCTCAATTCCCTTGAAGTATAAGGAGCACAGTGAAGAAGAAATTTGGGTTATTGTTGAAACTTCCAGATCCTACAACAATCTGTTAGTATGTGTACCACAGAAAGCTGGGTCAATACACTTGGTACTTGACTCGTATAATATTAATACGATTATAGAGCCAGAAACAGATCATCCATAAACTTTCGAAGAACTGTTACTTTTTCATGATATGAAGACACTCACCTCAGTAGATTTGTGCACAAGTTAATGGCAAGTGGAGATGAAACCAGAGTGCCACCAATACACCACATTTCTATGTTTTGAGTGTTGCTACCAGTTTAAAAATCTACCTTTTGGACTGAAAGTGTCATCAACTGCCTTCGTTAAGAGATTTAAGCACAGTGATTCCTGCAGAACTATGTAAGAAGGTAACCACGTATGTGGATGTAAAGAGCATGGCAAAGAGCACAATAAGATCCTAAACTGTTTGCTGCAAGCGTTCAAAGATCGTGGGGTAACTGTGAACCTTGTAAAATCAGAACCTGGGCGTAAAGCGAGCAAATGCATTGGGGAAGTGCTTTCACCAGAAGGGATTCATCCAGATCTGGAGAAGCTCAAAGGCACAAGAAATTATGCAGTACCAAAAAACTAAGTGACTGGTTTGTGCCTTTTTAAGACTCGTACATTATTACCAAAAAATTCATCAAGGTGACTGTATCTACCCTGTGGCTCTGTCATCTAATGAGAAAGAACACAGATTGGGACTGGAACTAAGACGCATAGTGTGAATTTGTAGCATTGAAGGAAGCTCAATCAATGCCCCCATACTGGGACATCCAGATTTTGAGAGAGAGAGAGTTCTCTATTGCCCCGGATACCTTCTGTACTTGGATTGGCGTTCATCTGTTCCTAAACATACTGTGTAATAGTGACTCGGTGACCTCATTCACGAATCAAATCTTGTCCAAGTCTGAACAAAGCTACTCCATTACAGTAGTCTAAGCCCTCACAATTGTGTAGGGATTTACGAGGTTTTTTTCTTCTTGTTTGGTAGGGGACACAAAGGTGTACTGTGACCATAAACTGCTGCAGTGTTTGACGACTTCCAAACTGACACATGACCACTTGGTGCACTGGTCACTGTATCTCTAAGAGCTTCAATTAACAATTGTGTACGTACCAGGGAAAGGCTATGTACATTCTGGTGCAAAGGAATGCTCTGGCAGGTTAAGAGAACCTATTTTTTCGACAACGTGGAGAGAAGAATCTGGAAAGTTATGGCAAACTGCAAGTCCTGTCAACATGCAAAATTAGTCACTGTAATGCACAGAAGACCGGTATTTCTGATTATTCTGGTGAAGCTGTCAGAACTTGCTGCTACTGGGCTGTTCAGCCCATCCTGAGGGCAAGACAAAGTTATTAGTTTGTGTTAGTTATTGTTGAACTGACTACAAAATATGTAACCTTTGCACCTTTCAGACTGCTAGTGCAAAGACGGTGTGTAAGGGGTTTGCAGAGAGCTTTCTGAGAGATTTCCAAGACGATATCCCAGACACGCATCTCAGTTTTGAAGAACAAGTGGTCAGCTGATAAGAATAGGGAAGAGGTTCCTTTCCCATCCACAGAGACAAACAGACATGCTGTAATAGTACAGATGGCAATGTAACAAATATGAAGAGCTGCTGAGAGATGTAAAGCTAATCAGAAGGGAGCACTTCATCATATACATTTGACAGTAGGGAATAGGGTTTTGATTAAAGCTAATTTTAAATTCTTCACAAAATTAACATTTATTATTTTACTAAGCAATGAATATTAAAAGAAATCAGCAAAAAGTAAAGACTCAGTTGTATGAAGGTGGTTTCACTTTGCAACATAATTTTAAAATTTTTCATACAGTTAACATTTATTACCACAGAAACCAAGGAATATAAAGAGAAATATACAAAAAATAAACAATCAAATGGGATTAAATAACAAAGAAAATTGTGAAATTTTAGCAAAATTTTTTGAAAAGCTGTTAAACTGTCCAGTTCCAACAGATAAATTAGAATTTCCAGTGACACCTCAAAATCTAGAGGAATATTTCCCACCAACAGAGTTAAAAACTCATGAAGCCATCAAAACACTCAAAACAATAAAGCAAGTGGTGAAGACTCCATTACAGCAGAATTATTGAAGTGGGCAGAACCAAAAATCATAAAGGATCTACAACTGCTTCTTGAGAACATTTGGAAAACTGAAAAGATTCCAAAAAACAGCATTAATCCACCCACTACATTAAAAGGGAGACAAACAAAATGTCAAAAATTACAGAGGAATGTCACTTCTGTCAGTGGCATACAAAATATCATCGAAAATTCTCCTGAACAGAGTGGTAGATACTTTAAATAAACAACTGGGAGAATATAAGGGTGGCTTTCAAAAGGGAAGATCCTGCGCAGAATGAATTTTTAACTTAAAGTCAATAATTCACCATAGAATGTTAACTAGCAAACCACTAATAGTGTCATTTATTGATTTCAAGAAAGCATTTGATTGTATAGACACAGAAACAATGGATAAGGTGATTAGAGAATTTGGTGTTAAATCAAAATTAGCAAATATAATTTGTGAAACACTAACAGATACAATATCTACAGTCAAATTTATGGGAGAAGAATCTCAGCCATTTGAAATAAAAAATGGTGTTAGATTAGGTGATGGTTTATCACCTTTACTGTTTAATTGTGTTCTAGAAAAAATTGTAAGCATCTGGAATTCGGAGCTAAAAAATCACAATATTGAACCAATAACTCTGGGAAGGAAAACAAATGGAATCAAGTTAAGCTGCTTGGCTTCTGCGGATGATTTTGCAATACTTTCAGAAAACCTGACACAAGCAGTAATTCAGATAAACCTTCTGGAAAAAATAGCAAACAGAACTGGTTTCAAAATTTCAGCTGAAGAAACAAAATTCATGACAAATATAAAAAATGCACCAAAATGCATAGAAACACAAATAGGTAAAATAGAACACATAAATCAATTTAAATATCTTGGAGAGATTATAGAACAGAGTGGACTAGAAAAATCTGCAATAGATGTAAGAATTAACAAAATGGAAAGAGCATATGGTTCGACCAAAAATATTTACAACAAGAAGTGCATATCTAGCAAAGCAAAACTAAAACACTACACCACAGTGGTACAACCAGAATGTTTATATGGATGTGAATGGGTAACGATGAACTATAAGATGGGCAGACTAGAGGTACTGGAAAGAAGGATTATTAGAAAAATAATGGGTGCAAAAAAAACTGCAGATGGTTGGAAAATAAGAAGTAATGAGGGGATCTACAAAAATATAGAGAAAATATCTGAAGTAATGGCCGAACGAAGATTAACCTTTTCCGGACACCTCTACTGGATGGATGGAAATAGACTAGCAAAACAAATACTCCTATATTTCTGGAAGAAGAAATCGACAATAGCATGGATTTCAGAAGTAAGGAAAGATACAGAAAGAAACAACATCAAAGAATCAGAAATAGTAGAAAGAAACTGTTTTAAAAATAAAATACTAAATTTGGAAGGCTTTCAAAGCAGAAGAAATAAAAAAATCAGGAACAACATGGACAGAAGAAAGGAAGAAACTTCATGGGGAGAATATGAGGGAATACTGGAAAAATAGGAAACAACAACAAAGGAAGAAGAGGAACTGAAGTTGTTAATTTGATCCTAGCTGGTCAGTACGACTGTAAAAAATCAAATGTTTTAAGGAGATAGTTTCACTTTGAACCCACTAGAACATAGTTTTCAACCACCCATCATTTCACGTCATATATTTGAAAGCACATTCATATTTTTCCTAAACACGATCCCACGTCTCGAAAACAAGTTATATTCCTAAATAATAAGTGAAAATGGGCCTAAAATTTAATAAATTTGGTACTATATACTGTCACAGAAGTTTCATTTCAAAACACTATAAAAGAAAGGGAAGTTACAATCTCCTCCAATCCTGTAGCACAGTCTCCGTGTCGATTGCTGCTTTGAACATTATAAGTGACGACTACAATGTAGTACATTCATAGAAATGCCTCAGTGCATCGCTAGGTGACAGTTTTCAACAGCGTTAGTGGTTTCATGCTACAAGCACTGGTACTTCAAGGAAAAAATTAATGAAACTGTGGTTTTAGGCAGAACCTCTCGGTACTCATAGGCTTAATATACAGGGTGTCCCAGCTATCTTGTCCACCCAAAATATCTCTGGAACAATAACAGCTATTGGAAAACGACTTTCACCGGTATCAATGTAGGGCTGGGGCCCATGAATGCACATATTTGGAAACATTCTAAAACAAAAGCATATGTGTTTTTTAACACAAACTTACGTTTTTTTAAATGGACCTCCTATATTTTTTCTTCAGCAATCCATAGCATGACAAAGCACATACACAATGGCGTTGATTGCATCGCAATATTCCCATTACATCCCGAGATATTGAGATGCAAAGTTGACACTTGAAATACCCAACATGCACTGCTAGCGCACGTCCTGAGGCTCAGGCGTGAACCCCATGCTGCCCGTAATCATGATGTGATTGACATGCGTAATCACACTTCCATACTTATCAAGAGGTCCAAAACGAATAATACGGTCTGCTGCCATTCTGCTTTAACGTCGTACATTCCAGCAGGTATTTATCCCATAAGCTAGGGGTGATGCGGTTCTGTAACATATCTGTGTACCGCAACGTTAGTCACAAAGTTAACTTCGCTTATCGTTAATCCGTTACTAAAAAGGTAATGCCGTTCAACGTTAAAACTTTACTTTACTGTAGATCTAGCGCAAGTGACAGTTAATCATTCACTCGTAATAGTAAAATTCATGTTGATGGTTTTAATAAAACGAGCAAGTAGACTAAAAGTTTTACCATTGTTTAAGTAAAAATGTTTTGATTTGGGAAGTTCAGGTAGGACATAGAAGATGAATATAAACATGTTTAACCAATTACTTTTATTATCACATAATTATCAATGTTACTTTCATCAAATGCATTCAATTACAAATTGTTGCAAACAAATGTTTCTTAACATCACTGGGTAAAATGGCCCTTTGTAGAAACTTCCACTGTGATACCAGCACTACATACTAAACAAAGCGTTCACATCTCATGCTCAAAGTGATGCCCATTGGCTTGCATACATAGGGTCACTCTGCGGATGAAGGATGCCCAACTTCGTGCTACTGTTTCCTCTTTGATGGCTGTACAAGCATCAATAATGTGTTGCTTCATGTCCTCTGGTGTTGTTGGTTCATGTTGGTAAACAGCATCCTTCACTGCTCCCCAAAGAAAATAATCCAGTGGTGTAAGGTCTGGAGATCGGGCAGGCCACCTAACTGGGCCACCTTGTCCAATCCACCTACCAGGGAACTTAAGGTTCATGTGCAGGGCATCCGTCATGCTGATACCACATGACCATTCTCCGGTTCAGAGGTACAGTGTCCAAGAGAACAGGAAGATTGTGTCGTATAAATCTGGAGTATTGTCTGCCATTTTGGATGCCATTTATAAAGAAAGGTCCGATAATGGTATCTCCAATAATCCCACACCAAACATTAACTTTCCACGGACGTTGATGCTCTACCTGATGGAGCCATTTTGGATTGTCTGCGGACCAATAATGCACATTCCTCATATTGACAATTCCTTTGTTGGAGAATGCCGCCTCGTCGGTAATGAGAACATCTGCAAATAAATTTGGATTAGTCAGAAGTTTTTGCTGAGCCCACCGAGAAAATGTTACCCTATTGCGGAAGTCATTTCCATAAAGATCCTGGTGTAAATGAACATGGTAAGGATGAAATTTATGACGTTTAAGAATACGCTGTGCACTTGATTTCGACACATCAACTTCACATTCAATTTGACGTGTGCTGATTTGAGGATTCATAGCTATGGTAGCGAGCACAGCAACTTCAGCACGTTCATTTGTGCGTGTTCTAGGATGATGTCGAGGTCTTGGATTTAAGCTTCCCGTTTCACGTAGACGAGATGTGAGACGACCAAACATCCGGCGCGAAGGCGATGGCTTGTCAGGGAATCGTCTTCTGTAGAGTTGTTCTGCCTGAACAGCATTTCGTCCACATACAACAGGGTACAGTACAGGTATGTAGAGTAGGGTAGAAAACAGACATATTAACTTAATAATCATAATGTTCGCTAACAGTACTATCAACAAACAAGCAATCTCATATCGTATTTCCCGGCAACGTACATTCTCCATAGATCAGCAGCATTTCTACCATATCTTCATGTGTGTACATTATACTGTACAGTATAAGTTCCACAACACAATGTTTATTCACAATGTGTACTACCTCCATGCCGTCACTAAATTACTCTGATGCACGACTACACTGGCAAGCGGTGTACTGCACGCCAAAGCAACAACAAATGGGATGCTCGGAGGGTGGTGGAGTACAGGAGTTTGCATGGGTCACAAATCATAAACAAGGCGAAGTGGTAACTGTGGCAGTAGTGGGAACTACATTGGACACTTGACAAGGTAGAGCCAGGCCCTGCGCGACAGGCACAATGGGTCATATAACGCATTAGATAAACCTTATTTTGGGTGTGCAGGACAAATAAGACAACCTGACGGGTGTACACCGATCAGTACTGGTTCATATTGTGTACGTAGATATGTAAAACGTGCAAGAGGGAAACCATTATGTGCTCATGAGAGTTGATGGCAGCAGACGGTATTATTCGTTTCGGACCTCTTGATAAGTATGGAGGTGTGATTACACATGTCAATCACATTGCGATTACGGGCAGCATGGGGTTCACGCCTGAGCCTCAGGATGTGCACTAGCAGCGCATGTCGGATGTTTGAAGCGTCAACTTCGCGTATCAATATCTCGGGATGTAATGGGAATATTGCGATGCAATCAACGCCATTGTGTATGTGCTTTGTCATGCTATGGATTGCTGAAGAAAAAATATAGGAGGTCCATTTAAAAAAAAACGTAAGTTTGTGTTAAAAAACACATATGCTTTTGAAACTTCCTGGCAGATTAAAACTGTGTGCCCGACCGAGACTCGAACTCGGGACCTTTGCCTTTCGCGGGCAAGTGCTCTACCAACTGAGCTACCGAAGCACGACTCACGCCCGGTACTCACAGCTTTACTTCTGCCAGTACCTCGTCTCCTACCTTCCAAACTTTACAGAAGCTCTCCTGCGAACCTTGCAGAACTAGCACTCCTGAAAGAAAGGATATTGCGGAGACATGGCTTAGCCACAGCCTGGGGGATGTTTCCAGAATGAGATTTTCACTCTGCAGCGGAGTGTGCGTTGATATGAAACTTCCTGGCAGATTAAAACTGTGTGCCCGACCGAGACTCGAACTCGGGACCTTTGCCTTTTGCGGGCAAGTGCTCTACCAACTGAGCTACCGAAGCACGACTCACGCCCGGTATTCACAGCTTTACTTCTGCCAGTACCTCGTCTCCTACCTTCCAAACTTTACAGAAGCTCTCCTGCGAACCTTGCAGAACTAGCACTCCTGAAAGAAAGGATATTGCGGAGACATGGCTTAGCCACAGCCTGGGGGATGTTTCCAGAATGAGATTTTCACTCTGCAGCGGAGTGTGCGCTGATATGAAACTTCCTGGCAGATTAAAACTGTGTGCCCGACCGAGACTCGAACTCGGGACCTTTGCCTTTCGCGGGCAAGTGCTCTACCAACTGAGCTACCGAAGCACGACTCACGCCCGGTACTCACAGCTTTACTTCTGCCAGTACCTCGTCTCCTACCTTCCAAACTTTACAGAAGCTCTCCTGCGAACCTTGCAGAACTAGCACTCCTGAAAGAAAGGATATTGCGGAGACATGGCTTAGCCACAGCCTGGGGGATGTTTCCAGAATGAGATTTTCACTCTGCAGCGGAGTGTGCGCTGATATGAAACTTCCTGGCAGATTAAAACTGTGTGCCCGACCGAGACTCGAACTCGGGACCTTTGCCTTTCGCGGGCAAGTGCTCTACCAACTGAGCTACCGAAGCACGACTCACGCCCGGTACTCACAGCTTTACTTCTGCCAGTACCTCGTCTCCTACCTTCCAAACTTTACAGAAGCTCTCCTGCGAACCTTGCAGAACTAGCACTCCTGAAAGAAAGGATATTGCGGAGACATGGCTTAGCCACAGCCTGGGGGATGTTTCCAGAATGAGATTTTCACTCTGCAGCGGAGTGTGCGTTGATATGAAACTTCCTGGCAGATTAAAACTGTGTGCCCGACCGAGACTCGAACTCGGGACCTTTGCCTTTTGCGGGCAAGTGCTCTACCAACTGAGCTACCGAAGCACGACTCACGCCCGGTATTCACAGCTTTACTTCTGCCAGTACCTCGTCTCCTACCTTCCAAACTTTACAGAAGCTCTCCTGCGAACCTTGCAGAACTAGCACTCCTGAAAGAAAGGATATTGCGGAGACATGGCTTAGCCACAGCCTGGGGGATGTTTCCAGAATGAGATTTTCACTCTGCAGCGGAGTGTGCGCTGATATGAAACTTCCTGGCAGATTAAAACTGTGTGCCCGACCGAGACTCGAACTCGGGACCTTTGCCTTTCGCGGGCAAGTGCTCTACCAACTGAGCTACCGAAGCACGACTCACGCCCGGTACTCACAGCTTTACTTCTGCCAGTACCTCGTCTCCTACCTTCCAAACTTTACAGAAGCTCTCCTGCGAACCTTGCAGAACTAGCACTCCTGAAAGAAAGGATATTGCGGAGACATGGCTTAGCCACAGCCTGGGGGATGTTTCCAGAATGAGATTTTCACTCTGCAGCGGAGTGTGCGCTGATATGAAACTTCCTGGCAGATTAAAACTGTGTGCCCGACCGAGACTCGAACTCGGGACCTTTGCCTTTCGCGGGCAAGTGCTCTACCAACTGAGCTACCGAAGCACGACTCACGCCCGGTACTCACAGCTTTACTTCTGCCAGTACCTCGTCTCCTACCTTCCAAACTTTACAGAAGCTCTCCTGCGAACCTTGCAGAACTAGCACTCCTGAAAGAAAGGATATTGCGGAGACATGGCTTAGCCACAGCCTGGGGGATGTTTCCAGAATGAGATTTTCACTCTGCAGCGGAGTGTGCGCTGATATGAAACTTCCTGGCAGATTAAAACTGTGTGCCCGACCGAGACTCGAACTCGGGACCTTTGCCTTTCGCGGGCAAGTGCTCTACCAACTGAGCTACCGAAGCACGACTCACGCCCGGTACTCACAGCTTTACTTACTGGCAGAAGTAAAGCTGTGAGTACCGGGCATGAGTCGTGCTTCGGTAGCTCAGTTGGTAGAGCACTTGCCCGCGAAAGGCAAAGGTCCCGAGTTCGAGTCTCGGTCGGGCACACAGTTTTAATCTGCCAGGAAGTTTCATATCAGCGCACACTCCGCTGCAGAGTGAAAATCTCATTCTGGAAACATCCCCCAGGCTGTGGCTAAGCCATGTCTCCGCAATATCCTTTCTTTCAGGAGTGCTAGTTCTGCAAGGTTCGCAGGAGAGCTTCTGTAAAGTTTGGAAGGTAGGAGACGAGGTACTGGCAGAAGTAAAGCTGTGAGTACCGGGCGTGAGTCGTGCTTCGGTAGCTCAGTTGGTAGAGCACTTGCCCGCGAAAGGCAAAGGTCCCGAGTTCGAGTCTCGGTCGGGCACACAGTTTTAATCTGCCAGGAAGTTTCATATCAGCGCACACTCCGCTGCAGAGTGAAAATCTCATTCTGGAAACATATGCTTTTGTTTTAGAATGTTTCCAAATATGTACATTCATGGGCCCCAGCCCTACATTGATACCGGTGAAAGTCGTTTTCCAATAACTGTTATTGTTCCAGAGATATTTTGGGTGGACAAGATAGCTGGGACACCCTGTATATAGTGGGCAATTTCTGATCTGCTGAGAGTGGCTGATGAGGAGGCACTTGGCATATCAGATCTCAGGGTATACATCATGTATCAAACATCAAGAAATTTTGGGAAAAGCCTGATGAGACAGAATCTGATAGGTATATCATCTACAAGCAATTGATGCCTTGACCACTGTCGTATAATGAGATGCTGGAAAGTTATGCTGAATACTAGTTTGTCTTGATGTCTGAGACATGTTGTGAATAATGGAATGTTCTTATCGTGTTTTTTTTTCTTCATTTGAGTTGTGAAGAAGAAGATTTTGCCGAAGTAAAAAGAACAATACCTGAAGTGAGATTATGATTTACAGATGTGAAGAAGGGGTTTTATTGATTTTAAGTGCCAGCAGAACAAGGAACAATGTGGTGATTATTTAGATGAGTTCCCATAAATGTATGGAGAGGTGAGCAGAGTAGGTACATGGAGCAATGAATTTCCTGCCAGTGCAGAGGTGGATCAGAGGATAAGAAGACTGAAAATTTGTAACTAATAATTGTATTTTCTCTATAGCACTTTAGTTAGAGTGTCCATTTTTGATGGGACCCTGGGAAGAGCACAGTGACTGCAGCACCCAAAGATAAGTGGCTAAGTAGGAATCAAGAAATGGAATTAACCGATGGAGCAATGAGGAGAGACTTGAGGGATATTAGCTGACCCACATCTATTGAGAAAGTATCAAAAAGGGAAAAGAACATACATCAAGGAAAGAAAGGTACATTGACAACCTACAGCCAGGTGCATGTTACTATGCTTATGTTAGTTGCAGACTTTTTATTATGCAGTTTATTATTTTATATGCAGTTTGTTCTGAGTGTTCATAGATCCGAGGGTAAAAGATGTGTCAAGTAATGACATACCAAGAGCACAAGAGTCACAGCAACTGAAGCGAAGTTATCCCTTACACTTTTTCTGTGCCACTTTTAGTGTTGTTCAGTAGTAACAGCTTCATGGACAGACCCAAACTTCCAAATGATATCATCCATGTTTTTACAGCTGGACTTCTACATTCATTACGTATACTCCTGTACAGGGGAGACATTTTAACTGAAAGTTGTTTGCCTGGTATCAGTGGATAAATACGAAGTTGCAGTGCATATATATCCGAAGAACCATGTGCTGTAGTGACTACAGCTGTTAGGAAAAACAGGAAATGTATTTGCAGTTACAAATATGGATAACCTTCAGCTGTATAATGGAATGATGACACTGAAAATTTGTGCTGGACGGGGACTCAAACCCAGATTTCCCACTGTACGGGAATACACATAATGAATGAACAAGTGCAGGCAGTAGATACATGGACAATGCCGTCTGGAAGTTTGGGTCTGGACATGAAGCATGCTCATATAACGAAAGTGGTTAAGGCGACCACTCGCGACAAGTGATAAATTCAAATTCAAGTCTGGCTCCACCACAAATTTTCATTGTCATCATTCCATTACAGAGCTAACAGCTGTCCATATTTGCAACTGTGAATGCATTTCATGTGTTTCATAACAGCTAGTCGCTGCAGGGCCCATTCCTTCAGACATGCACAAACTGCAACACTTAATTTATCTGTCAATACAAGGCAAGAAACTTTGAATTAAACTGTCTCCCTTGTACAAAAATATACACAAAGAATGTATGAGTGCAGATTGTACGCACATGGATGGTGACATATGGAAGTTTAAGTCTTGCAATGAAGCGTGCTTGATTAGCCACAGCAGTTTAGATGACTGCTCTTGACAAGTGGAAAATCCGAGTTTAAGTGCTGGTCTGGCACAAATTTTCAGTGTCTTTGTTCAATTATACAACTGAAGGTTGTCCACATTTACAACTGAAAATACATTTCATGGATGAGAATTAAAAATGCTGTTTGGCACATGAAGTCATCCCAATGTATACCAGGCCAAAGACGTTCAGTGCATCCAGGATGGTCATTAGGATCAGACAGCAAGCTTATTTGATTTGAAGCATTTTTTAACAATCACTATTTTGTATGTTATCACATGTTTCCCACAGATATAAATTTTTTGTAGATCCTTTGGAAATGGTGCAATGCCGAAACATGTAAGGTGTAATAAAGTCAATAAAATATTGTGGTCGAGACAAAAATTGTTATTATAGTGACAATCTTATTGGTGAAAATAGAGGGTGGTCCACAATAAATTGCAAGACTGAGACTTTTTTTGATCAGTAATTAATGAAACAACATCAAGAAAAGACAGTGAGGTGTGGTTGATAAAAGAATGCTTTCAGTCTCATGTGGCCTGGGAGTGACTTTCTATGAGGCTAATGAGACATACTGCGTGAAACTCATTTTTTCATGTTGTTTTCCATTCTCTGCATGATCGTGTTCCCAGTTTCCATGATTAGATAAAACCAGATGAGCCTGGTCAATAACCCTCTCTACCACAATTCTGTTATACACCTATAAAATATATTGTGATGTTAAGAGACTACAACATAAAGTGTGTTATGTCTCAGAATGGCTGTAGAAATTGTAACATTTTTATTTTCAGATGAAACTTTTATCATTTGTGTGATTATCGGTTTTCATGTGATTTTTTTCTGTAATTTCATACTAACGAGTGCTATTTTTATGTGCACACACGTTTAATGGTAATTTTATGTTAATTTTCGTAAATAGAGTTTTGTCACACCATTCATTCTTAGAGGAGCATGTTCATTGTGTCAACAAGTTTCTGTACAGTGACACAAGACAACGTTTATAGACACAAACACATTGATTGTTAGTCTGCTTTTGAACACAACCATAACATAATTAGTATCATGTTGAACTTTACAGGATGGTCAGATTCAGTCTGAAAAGATTATAAGGATGATGCAACATAGGTTGTGCTGAGAAATAATTGCTAGGAAAAAAACTGCTATGTTGTGCTATTCCCAGTTTAGTTAGCATGGAAGTTAGCCAATCATGACATTGCGTACCTAAATTCAAGCAACCTGTCACACGCGGTAATGTCAAAAGTATTCTTCGTTTGGTTTCCTCAAACTGAACAAGAGAGTGATACAAAAATTGGACATTAGATGGCAGCAAGGATCTCTTCTTTAGTTTAGGAAACCAAACAAGAACACTTTTGCAAACACCATCTCTGGTAGGCTGCTGTGATTTGCACGCACTAAGTCCTGATAGGCTAATTTCAATGCTAATTAAATCAGAAATGGTGCAATGTATTGAATTTTTTCTTAACAATTATTTCTCAGCACCACATACCCTTGCAAGCTTTTCAGACTGTTTCTGACCATCCTGTATATTAGTGTAAAATATGTCAAATCTTTTGTACCTATGAAAATGCACTTTAACAATAAGCTGTCTTATTTAACCTATATGTCATCTACTGGTTGTGTTTATAAACCTTCAACACAGGATGACAGTTGTTTGAGTTTTTTCACTGTGAAGCTCGTTGTATCAACTTAAAAGAAAAATGGAATAAGTTTTTAACTGATCTGTTTTACCTTGCATCCAGTGATGATATGTGATTGAAACCATTAGATGGTGTATAGGTTAAATAAAACAGCTGGTGGATAAAATGCATTTTCTAAAATACTTAACAGTTGTTGGTTCTCCTATGATGAAAACATTATCTTTTGTAATGATTGATTTTTGTTTATTTGTCTTCTATGTTACAATGAGACTTCAGCATGATTTACCATGCCTATTAATATGTCTTTCACAGTGACAACGCTAGTGTATGTAGACATGCAGCTCTGATGCAACATCTAGTTTCTACCCTCTTGTACCCAGTTTAAATATTAGCTTTTGATCTTACATAGGAAATTATATTTTGTTAATAGTAGGACCCATGACTCTCGGTTTTGAACTGGGATATCTAGTATATTCCTTTTTGTGAGAATGATGATTGAATTGTTTTGTAAAATTATGAAATTAGTAATGTAATTAACTGTTTGTAGATTACGAATGGCCCAAGTGAGGGCAAGAAAAAATTTTCTTTGGCTAATATTTCCTGTATACATTTTATAATCATTCTGGTTCTAACAATTTTTTGTGTTTGATAGTATTTGTACAGTTAAAGTAATAATTAAAAGTTTTGTGGTGGACCACCTGGGTTGAGGTTCTGACTTGGGTCCTCATCAGTGGATCAGGGTGGCTACACTCTGATATCCTATGATAATAACAGATCCGGCACAGGTTTTCTTCTTGGCGTTGGAGTAATGAATGGCATCTGCCTTAGCCACCTTTCATGAACCTGTCATTTATAATGATTAACATGGCTTCACCTAAGAAACTTCCTGGCAGATTAAAACTGTGTGCCGGACCGAGACTCAAACTCGGGACCTTTGCCTTTAGCGGGCAAGTGCTCTACCAACTGAGCTACCCAAGCCGACTCACGCCCCGTCCTCACAGCTTTACTTCTGCCAATACCTCATCTCCTACCTTCCAAACTTTACAGAAGCACTCCTGCGAACAGTTTTAATCTGCCAGGAAGTTTCATATCAGCGCACACTCCGCTGCAGAGTGAAAATCTCATTCTGGATGGCTTCACCTAGTTCAGCAGATTGCTTTTATGCTGTCTGCATATGATATAGCCATGTCTGGGAGAACAGTTGTGTACGGAACCAACTTTACTGATTTTATTTCCTTTTGTTTCATATCAGCACCCTACGTTACCCTTCATCCATAACTTAATCATGGTTAACTCTGTAATGAATGAATGAATGTGTGGTTGACTGAAAGTGAATGTGTGATTGTAGAGTCAGAATAGCTTTCTTGGTTCTCATAGATGTGGGGGAAGGTTCACTGAATTTTAGCTCTCAAAGCTGGCATTTGGCGTGACCAGTGGCGGATACATATGGGGGGGCATGCGGTCGCGTTCCCCCCCCCCCTCCCCCCTTGGGGGCCCCCCACACTGTCACCCGCACCACCCCCGCCAGTCAGACCGCACACTATTCATTTGTTTCTTTCATCAGTCAACTCAACTGAATCGAGTTATCGAGTATTTGTACTTTCCTACGTAGCATTACCATTTAAAATTCAACATACTTTTGCCCTCACAACTACTGAAACATGACAATAATGATCTGGCACATAAATTGAATCAGTGCTCGACTTAACTACTGTTCTTCAAAGAAGAATCACTCTTTGTGATTAAAAAGAGACTTAATGGGAGAGATTCTTCAATACAAGCAAACGAGTATAAATGCCCTTAATAATTGTGATTCTGTTATGCACGCATTGTCTGTCTGTCCTAGAGCTGACTACCCTACTTTGCACATGCTGTACAAAATATTTGCTTGTCTACCTGCATCTGCTGCTACAGCAGAAAGAATTTTTCTCAACATTGCGGTGTACAAAGACATGGCTGAGGTCAACACTGAAGGAGAATTGACTTAATGGCTTAGCTCCATTGAACACTCACCCTGTAACATCTGTACTGAGTGGCAAGAGGTGCAATCTTAAGATGTTTTTTGGACAGATCAGCAGTACCAGGATTGGATGTAATGATTCAAGAAATCTGCTTTTGAACTAGGCTGGTGGGGTAGTCATGTTCATGGCAGCCTGAGGTAAGAATGGTGGTGTATTGCCGTAAAGAATATGCATCAAAACAAACACATTTGCCTTGAAAGCCAAGGCTGTACGGAAGGGAACAACTGATGTGGAAAGGATGGCGGCTATCAAAATGTAAGTTCTGATGTTTTAGTAGATTTATGTGAACAGAACTGTGTGTAGTTGGCCCTCAGTGAGGATGAGGCCAAGATCAGGGAAAGTGGTATGGGATTTGGAATAGGAGGTATGTACTAAGAGATCCAAAACTTTTAGCAGGTTAGCCTCACCATCAGTCCACGTGACACAGTTGTCATTAACACAAAATAAACCAATGCAGGGGTTGAAGGCATATGGATCCCAGAAAAGCCCCCTCCAGGCAACCCATAAAAAGGTTGGTATAGGAAGCAGCCACTGTGGCTCCCATTGTCATGCCAATGATCTTTGTGAGAATAAAGTTAATTAAAGTGAGCAGGAAGGATGACAAAGGTGGGCACCGGTTGAGATTATATTCAGCAACAGACAGACCATGTACATGGGGAATGTTGGTATAGAGGGAGGTGGCAGCAATGGTGACAAGGAAGGTGTGCAGCGGGAGTGGGATGTGCACAGATTTCAGATGATCTATGAAATGGTTGGTGTCTTTAATATAGGAGGGGAGTTCATGTACTATATGGGCAGGTGTTGCTGACCTAAGGCAGACATATGTTTGGTCGATGTAATTAACCCATCAGACTACTTGAAAAGTAGATTTCCCAGGCCATCACATCCAACCCTGGTACTGCTGATGCCTTAAAAAAAAAAAAAAAAAAAAAAAAAAAAAAAAAAAAAACACTTAGGAGTACACTTCTTTTCACACAGTACCATCCTGGTCTTGAATGTATTAATCAGCTGCTTCCTAAAATCATGCCCTGAAATGAAGTCCATTCTGAACATCAAGCATATCTTTACCCCCCCCCCCCAAATCGTGGCAATATCTTAACATCTTGCTCAGATCTTACATCCACTCTGCACCCATTTCCCTCCCCAATGGCTCCTAACTCTGTTATCATCTCTGCTGTAAGATTTGTCCCATCCACTCTCCCAACACTACCTATACCAGCCCTATAACTGGCAATACATATACATCAAAGGGAAAGCCATCTCTGAGATGACAAATGTTATCTACTGGCTGTTATGTAAACACTGTCTGGCAGTCTATATTGGTATGACTAGCTAATGAGTATAATGAATACAGACAGAGGGTTTACACTAGCAACACACAATATCCTGCTACAGAGTACGCTCTAAAACATGAAAGTCGTGACCTCAGTGCCTGTTCCACCACACGTGCCATAGGATTCTTTTCCCTGGCATCAGTTTCTCAAACTCCATAGGTGGGAACCAGTGTTACAACATGTCCTTGGTTCTTGTCACCCACTGTCCTAAATTTATGCTAATTTCTTCAGCCTCAGCATTTCTTTTCATGAACTATTTCTCTTCTTTGTCCCCTTTCAGATTTCTATATATTTTATTTTCTGACTTCCTTGCACCTGTCTACCATGTAAAATGTACTTAACTTTCCACTTTTATTAATTCCTGCACAATGTTTTATCAGTAATCTGTGACTTGTTTATTGCCCTATCTTTCATCTTTAAGCTCTCAGTTTTTCAAATCTCATCAAACTCAGTCACAACAATGCAGAAGGCCAAAAGGTATTTACATAACAATTGGGACATGAGCTGTGTCATTTCATGGGTGGTTCTCCCTTTGGTAGTATATGTTTTGCCAGTAAGTCTACCCTGACACAGAGTTCTGGGCGGCTTATCTGTAATTCTCCCCATTTCTGAAACCTTGCTAATCCTTTTCCTTTATCCGTCTTGCTTCCCCTTCAACCCTTCTGCCAGAAGAAGGAACCACTGTGTCTGACAGCTTACACATGTCTGTAACTTTTATATGTGTTCTCTCCTTTTGCTGTTTGGTGCCATCTATCCAATTATATTGCATTTTCAAAAACTGATTATTTTTGTTTGTATTTTAGTTGTTGCGGCCATCATACCTTCTTAAGTAACCCTCTTGTCAGTCTTTGCTGCCGAGTTATCTTCTCCAAACTGTCATCTGTTTACATCCTTATGCGCTAGCTCACTCTTTTATTTATCAGTATTATTAACCAATATCTCACTCCTGTATCTTTCCTAGTACTGGCACCAATTTCTGTTTGATTATATGTGGCCAATGTTATTTACAAATTTGGGTATAACATTTTGTTGTTCATCATATGAGGGTAGTCCCAAAAGTAAGGTCTCCTATTTTTTTATAAGTGCATAAACCTGTTTATTTCTAGAATGGTTTACATCAGTTTACAGCTTGAACATTTAGCTATTTTTTGACGTAATCACCATTTCTGTCAATGTATTTTTGTAGATGCTGTGGCAGTTTTTGTATGCCCATGTCACACTAGCTCGCCACCATGCTGTTCCTAAAGTTATGAACCTCTTCTTTCACCTCGTCGGAGCTGAATCGCTGGGACCACAATCAACGCTGACAGGTACTGTGAGACTCTGAAATTTCAAACGGGCAATTCAGAACTGGAGAAGAGGAATGTTGAGCAAGGGCGTACACATTCTCCATGACAACACTCATCCACACATCGCTCGGCAAACTGTTGCTCTCCTGCAACAGTTTCAGTGCAACATAATCACCCACCCACTCTATATCCTGACTTGGCACCCAGTGACTATCACCTGTTCCCTAGGTTAAAAGAACATTTGGCCGGAAAGTGATTCAGCTCCGACAACGAGGTTTGTAACTTTCTGAACAGCATGCCCTTCTACCAACAAGTTACTAGTTAGGATGAAAATTGCCTGAAAATTGCCCTATGCACCCCTGCACCAGCCCTGCAATTGGCGAAACATATAATAACAAAGTGAGAGTCACCTGTGAAATGACACACGTCATGACCCAGTTGTTATGTAAACCCTTTTTGGCCTTCTACATTGTTGTGACTACCACCAAGTTCTCATTTAGGATGAAAGTGCATAGACAGATGGTGTATACTGACAACATATAATATACTGTTGCAGAACATTTTCTACCACATGACACTCATGAGCTTGATGCCTGTTTCATCACATTTGCTATAGGATTCTTCCCCCAACACCAATTTCTCAGAACTCCACATATGGGAACTGGCATTACAATATATCCTTGGGTCTCGCCACCCACCTGGCCTAAATTTACAATGGTTTTTTCAGCCTCGGTATTTATCTTAGTAACTAGAAACATATAGACAAAATTTCAGTAATCGAGTAATAAAAAACATCTTCTACTGACTAAAATTTTGCCTTATGATTTTTTAGTGCTGGAAAGGGGTTTCTTACCTTATTTCGTTGCTTCTACAGCTCATCACTGTTCCACAGGTTAAAAGAACACACATATACATGCTGTATAATTCAATTTCATGTACTAAACTTGCAGAAATATTATTGAAAATGTATGCTTGTCTTGCGCATGAAATTAAGCTTTGCAGAGGTGAAACTTGAAGTGGCAAACATTTTCATCAATTGGAATGACTGCTACATACATACAAGAAGACTCGTGAAGTAACTCTACTGTGTGTTTGTGTGTGGGTGGGGGGTGGGGGGTGGGGGGGTGCCTGCTCTTGCCACTTGCACCTGTGCTTTTTTGTACTGTGTTTGGTTTAAACATCATATCCTAATTAAGCTACAATCTAACAAAAATATTTAAGTACCTCTTTAGTGTTCTCATCATTTTCATTTACCAGGATATACGAATGATACAGTTGATATGGTATAAAATCCAGCTCCAACATTAAACAGTTTTGAGCAACACTCTCTAGGTTGAATTCTGAGTTAGGCTCCCATTCAGAATAAATATTTAGATATGTTTCAGTATTGCTTTCACTGCTTGCCTATAATGCAGAAACAACAAACATATTACACAAAATGTAACAATTAACCATGAAACTATCCTATGACAAGGTGTTGATGGCTTCATGTCAACTGAGAAATATACGATATCATACCTTTATAATTGTTATTCCTATAACAAAATCATCACCTGATGTGCTCTTGTTGAATGAATCTATAGATATGATTTCTGCTCCACCTGAAACAGAGAATGAATTACTTATAGTTCATACCAATTTAATTACAGGAGGAGGAGATTAGTGTTGAACATCCTGTCAACAATGAGGTCATTAGAGACAGAGCACAAGCTCAGATTAGGGAAAGATGAGGAAGGAAATTGGCCATGTCATTTTAAAGGCACTATACCAGCATTTTCCTGAAGCAATTTAGGGAAATCATGGAAAACCTAAATCAGGATGGCCGGATGTGAGTTTGAACCATCATCCTCCCAAATGCGAGTCCAGTGTGCTAACCACTGTACCACCTTGCTCATAACTTAATTATATAGCTTGATTTCAGTTACTGATAAGCTGAAGATTCACAAGCATGTATAAAAACACAAGTTATGTAAATTATAAGTACACAAAGATGGGCACATGAAATTAATTGATTCTCTAAAAATGTACTGTAGGCAGTTCTATATGACAAAATGGAACATAACAGTAATTACTGGCAACGTTTTTAACTCCTCTTCCACTGCTTGCTCCCACCAGAAATCATAACTGAAAAATTTTAATTAATTGTTACTGGAATGCAGCCCATCGTACAACATTACAATAAATCTCTATCTCTCTCTTTCTATGTGTGTGTTTATTACAGTCAACTAAGTTACAGAGAATGATCTGTTAAAATACAATAGGTCAGAAAACAGTATCACTGGATGTAAATTAACTGCATTTTTCTCTCTCAGTCACTATGGGTGTTCTTTGTAGTGTAGCACCATAAATATAAAATTAGCTAAAATTTTAATAGTGAATGGTTTCAAAGCCACCAATGGTTTGTTAATAACAGTTAAGGATTACTGTAGCAACTGTTGAAGCAAGCGCAAAGATAAATAATCTAATGGAAAAAGTGAGACTATTAATTCACTTAGCATTTACATAAAGTCTACAATGAAAAAATATGTAACATTATACTTTAATGCAGTTGTAAGTAGCAACTAAGAAAACCCTTAATAATAATAATAATAAAATAAGACAAATTCATAGTGTCAAAATAATTAGTGAGTACACTACAGTACATGAAAATGCCTGGCAGACAGACACCTCAAGTTCCAGACATAGAAAAAGGCAGCTGACAGCAGCAGCAGTACCTGATTTGTGCACAGTGTTTTTTTCTCCCCTTACATGTTTACATGGAGAAATTAATTGTATCACTGTATTTATTTCTGTTGGGTTTACTAAGAAAGAGAAATATAGTGTTTGTGAGTTTCATGAGATTTATCGTAAAGTGTTCTGACTTTGCAGTGTTGCTCCAGGCTGCCATAAGCAGGCTGCAACCTGATTCACTTTGAAAATCATGATCATCGCAAATAGTATCATAAATAATCAGTAGTATTACAGCTACAGAGGCAAGAACAGCAGCAGTTTGTTCATTCATTCATTCATTGTTCTGTCAGTCTTACCATGAAGCAAAGCCGGTGTGTGTGAATTCCTAAGGGGCCAAACTGCTGAGGTCACTGGTCCCTAGACTTACACACTACTTTAAGTCACTTATGCTAAGAACAACACACACACCCATGCCCGAGGGAGGACTCGAACCTCTGGCAGGAGGGGCCACACATTGTGACATGGCCGACTCGTGGAGATACCATCTTGGACCTATTGATAACAAACAGACCCGAACTTTTCGAATCTGTAAGCGCAGAACAAGGAATCAGTGATCGTAAGGCCGTTGCAGCATCCCTGAATACGGAAGTAAACAGGAATATAAAAAAAGGGAGGAAGGTTTCTGTTTAGCAAGAGTAATAGAAGGCAGATTTAAGACTACCTAACAGACCAAAACGAAAATTTCTGTTCCGACACTGACAATGTTGAGTGTTTATGGAAAAAGTTCGAGGCAATCGTAAAATGCGTTTTAGACAGGTATGTGCCGAGTAAAACTGTGAGGGACGGGAAAAACCCACCGTGGTTCAACAACAAAGTTAGGAAACTACTGCGAAAGCAAAGAGAGCTTCACTGCAAGTTTAAACGCAGCCAAAACCTCTCAGACGAACAGAAGCTAAAGGATGTCAAAGTTAGCGTAAGGAGGGCTATGCATGAAGTGTTCAGTGAATTCAAAAGTAAAATTCTATGTACTGACTTGACAGAAAATCCTAGGAAGTTCTGGTCTTACCTTAAATCAGTAAGTGGCTCGAAACCAAGCAACTGAAATCACTCAACAGGGGTAAGTCCACTGGACCTGATGGGGTACCAATTCGATTCTACACAGAGTATGTGAAAGAACTTGCCCCCCTTCTAACAGGCGTGTACCGCAAGTCTCTAGAGGAACGGAAGGTTCCAAATGATTGGAAAAGAGCACAGGTAGTCCCAGTCTTCAAGAAGGGTCAGAGCAGATACGCAAAACTATAGACCTATATCTCTGACATCGATCTGTTGCAGAATTTTAGAACATGTTTTTTGCTCGTGTATCATGTCATTTCTGGAAACCCAGAATCTACTCTGTAGGAATCAACATGGATTCTGGAAACAGCGATCGTGTGAGACCCAACTTGCTTCATTTGTTCATGAGACCCAGAAAATATTAGATACAGGCTCCCAGGTAGATGTCATTTTCCTTGACTTCTGGAAGGTATTCGATACAGTTCCACAATGTCGCCTGATAAACAAAGTAAGAGCCTATGGAATATCAGACTGAAGAGTTTTTAGGAAACAGAACACACCATGTTGTTCTCAATGGAGAGACGTCTACAGACATTAAAGTAACCTCTGGCGTGCCACAGGGGAGTGTTTTGGGACCATTGCTTTTCACAATATATATATATATAAATGACCTAGTAGATAGTGTCAGAAGTTCCATACGGCTTTTCGGGGATGATGCTGTAGTATACAGAGAAGTTGCAGCATTAGAAAATTGTAGCGAAACGCAGGAAGATCTGCAACGGATAGGCACTTGGTGCAGGGAGTGGCAACTGACCCTTAACATAGACAGATGTAATGTATTGCAGATACATAGAAAGAAGGATTCTTTATTGTATGATTATATGATAGCGGAACAAACAATGGTAGTAGTTACTTCTGTAAAATATCTGGGAGTATGCGTGTGGAACGATCTGAAGTGGAATGATCATATAAAATTAATTGTTGGTAAGGTGGGTGCCAGGTTGAGATTCATTGGGAGAGTCCTTAGAAAATGTAGTGCATCAACAAAGGAGGTGGCTTACAAAACACTCGTTCGACCTATACTTGAGTATTGCTCACCAGTGTGAGATCCGTACCAGGTCGGGTTGACAGAGGAGATAGAGAAGCTACAAAGAAGAGCGGCGCGTTTCGTCGCAGGGTTATTTGGTAAGCATGATAGCATTACGGAGATGTTTAGCAAACTCAAGTGGCAGACTCTGCAAGAGAGGTGCTCTGCATCGCGGTGTGGCTTGCTGTCCAGGTTTCAAGAGGGTGCATTTCTGGATGAGGTATTGAATATATTGCTTCCCCCTACTTATACCTGTCGAGGAGATCACAAATGTAAAATTAGAGAGATTCGAGCACACACAGAGGCTTTCCGGCAGTCATTCTACCCGCGTACCATACGCGACTGGAACAGGAAAGGGAGGTAATGACAGTGGCACGTAAAGTGCCCTCCGCCACACACCATTGGGTGGCTTGCGGAGTATAAATGTAGATGTAGATGGCGCCTCAAACTGCGTGTCCACTCCATGCAACCATGAAGCAAAGCCTCCAGGAACATGAGAAGAAGGAAATTATGCGTTAACATGCAGAAGCAGCCACTTTTGGCTCCTTTTGTTTATTTTGAAGATGAATCCACTCACTTTAGCTGTAAGTAGTTTATTTACAAACACAACCAATTTTGCAGCATTATAGGTACATCATAGGTGCAATCTGTACAAAGTTACAGACAAGAACCCATGTAAGGCAATAAAACATAAAAAAATGGAGAGAGACAGCAGATGAACATACTCACAAGCTCAACTCATGTTCTGATCAGGAAAGAGAATGGGATGACTCAGTGTTCACAGTCAGCAATTTTTCACTGTTTAGTGGACATCATAAAACAACAACACAACATAAAATAACATAGAGTGTTCCTGTAATGCCTAGAAAGGACAACAGTTAAAATAAGAACTTCTCAATAACAAACTATCTGGTAGGTAAAATACTACTACATTCTGATCACCAGGAGTACCAGTTCCTGATGAGCTAAAGGTCCCCATGCACTGAAAAAGTGGTCACAAACCGAGCGTATCATCAATAGGATTATTTCAATTTAATCAGCATCATTCCCTCATTTACCTACAAAAGTTTGAAAAACACACAGGTAAAGACTCACATTATTCAGTCTTAAATTGTGCCCCCCCCCCCCCCCCCCCCCACTCCCCCCAAAGAAAAACATGAAAAAATGTTATGGCTTAGCATGCAACTGATGTGAAGTGAAACAAGGCTGAGTATCATGTTGTATTTAAACAGCTCAATAGGTAGAAAGCAAAACCAGATAGCAAGAGGACACACTTACCACTGCAATCACTCACACTGGATGCGTAATAGCAGACAGCATGTCAAGACAGAACTGCAGAAGCACCATATAGTGACATTGAGAGAAGGTTCATGTGGAGCATGCATGTGCATCTGCATCTGCAGATAACTAGACATGTAAAACAGTGGCTAAGCTGATGGAAGAGCTGGGTAATCCTTTACAATGTTTTGAAACTAACATATATTCTTAAAAAAGTAAGTGCCAATGATATCCATAGAGAAACAGCATGTTAATGGTTGTAAAATGGTTCCAAGTTGGTATATAATAAAACTTCTATACTATGCATAAAACAATAATTTATTAAACAGCCAGGTTCTAGACAAGCATCACACTTTACAGGAACTGTGCTTGATTTAAAATCTTAATACAATGATGAAAAACTCACAAGGTAAGGTAATGTATTTTTTTAAAATATAACTCAAAATTAAATATAAAGTCTTTGTCCTGTTTCATATACTAATGACAAATTATGACTAGTGATGATCTACTCAAACTGATTATTATGTCAATTACTTTTAAATTACTTTATACATGTAGTTTAGCAGAAAAAAAAGCTACTTTGAAAAAACTCACTCCTCTCCTTCTATCAAAATCAGGAGCTGTCTGATACAAATACAGGACTTCCAGTATAGAGGTACATTAAAACCATTTGTTTCTCTTTCAGTACCTATTATGGTTTATAACTTTATTTGCCCAACAGCGTATACAGGAACCCAAACATTTTTATGCATGTTAGTACAGTTCAATGTAGGCACTGTTTGTAATACAACAGACACTGAAATGGTATTCCACTTCTCACATGTTTGTAAGCACAACAAGTGTTAATGGCTTCTACTGTGGTGTAGAGCTGTTACATCAAATCTACCAGATCTTGAAGCTTTGGTCTGTAAACAATATTCCTAATAAACCCCCATGTACTGAATTCCAATGGAGTCAGATGGGGAGATCGAGGGGGCACAACAATGAGACTCCCCCCTCCCCTTTCTCATCCAACGTTCAGGAAACATCTTATGGAGATACTGGCAAGTAACAGTTCCAGGGATTCCAAGATTTTCGAGAATGTTTTAATTTCAATAATATAAATGCGACATAAAGCCATGCAGGGGGCAGGTGGCCATTACTGCACTAATCAGTAGTTCTCCATTCAGGCTGAGTGGGTTACAATGGAAAAAGTCAAACATCCGGCAAGGAATGACTTTGTTGCTCATATGATGCATTTCAGAATTTATCCATCATCAGATATCCAGGAGCGACTACTGCATGCAGATATGGAATTTCACATACAACTGAAATGCCATGTCTATGTGTAGTAGGCCCAATCGCACCTGGACATCTGATGATGGATAAATTCTGGAATGCATCATATGAGAATAAAGCCATTCCTTGCCTGATGTTTTACTTTTACATTACAACCCATTCGACCTGAATGCAGAAGCACTGATTCTTTTAATTTCAAGTTTGAAGTCGGATAACAAATGAAATATTTTTTCGTGTGATATACAAGGGGGGTCTAGCCTAACAAATAAAAATGACAGAAATTTCATAATACCTATTTATTTTTCAATATAATACCCATGTACATTAATACACTTGTGGGTATGGTCAGATAACGTCTGCAAACCATTGAAATAAAAGGTCTTCGATTTTGAGCATCGATCACTGCATCATCATTGTCAAATTGTCCTCTGAGCTCTTTTTTTAGGTTTGGGAAAAGAAAAAAGTCTGATGGAGCCAAATCTGGAGAATATTGCGGATGACATAACAATCTGAACCCACAGTCAGGCAGATTTTCCAGTGCTGTGAGGGCTTTGTGCACTGGTGCATTGTCCTGATGCAAAAGAATTCCGAACGCCAATTTTCCATGTCTTTTTTTTCTTTATCTCTTCTCTCAAACAGTGCACAATGGTGAAATAGTACGATGCATTGATAATCACATCCTTTTGCAAGTAATCCACCATAATTACCCATTCTGCATCCCTGAAGACCGATGACATCACCTTATTGGCTGATTTTTGCACCCGGAATTTTTTAGGGTAGGGGATGATGTTTCAATTGTTGTGACTGTTGTTTTGTCTCAGCATCAAAGTGGTGAAACTATGTTTCATCCACTGTCACATACCTTGCAAGAAAGCCATCATCATCCGCTTCAAATTGGCGAACGATTTCTTCACAACACTGCACACACACCCATCTCTGATCTGCTTTCAAGTCTTTCAGGACCCACCAAGGTGAAACTTTCCGGATTTCCAAAATATCCTAAGCAATGTCATCAGCACACTCTTAGGAGATTTCAAATGTGTTTTCACTTTGCTGCAATGTTGTTCAATGATCCTGCAAAATCGTATCGTGAATTGCAGTCACTGTTACATCAGTGGCAATGGTGACAGGCCTTTCACTAACTGGCGCACCTTTCACACTCGTTCTCCCATATTTGAAGTAGAATGTCCAGTTTTTCACTGTCCTCAAGTGTATTCCGCATGTCCTCCGCAACTTCCTTGGGTGTCATTCCCTTCAAATGAAGATATTCAATCACAGCACGATTCTTTATTCTCTCGATATTCACCATTTTGCTTATGTTACCATGTACAACGCATCCTAGCGGCAAAACTAACGAAGCTGGAGCCACGAAATTTGACTTGCATACCCACAAAAGGTCACTATAAAAGTAGGTGTTGTTGTTTGTGCAAGACATTATGGTAACTATCTTGGGTTAGAAGCTTTTCAACCACCCCTCTTAACTACAAATTAACAATTTTTGGAGCTTTTCGTTTACTTGTATTGTGAAACCTTACTTCTTGCCACATTTCATCATTGTAGATTAATGGGAAGTACCCTATATGTTCTGACAAGGGAGTTTGCAAATATGAAAATGTGACAAAAATGGCAGTACATTTGACTGCATGGACTTAGAAGCCAACCTTTACTCTACCACCAAAGGACCATAGATCTTAGAATGTAACATGAATTTCAACTTTATATGTCCACACAACCCTGATAAAAAGAGTTTTTAACAGACAGAAAGACAGATGGACAACAAAGCAATACTATAAGGGATTTGTTTTTACTGACTGAGGCACAGAACCCTAAAAATTTACTAATCACACTATGTTCATGAAATCCCAGCAATATGTTAACTTTTGTTGTGTCCCTTTCCTACTCAGTCACTGCTCCTGGAGTTTCACTTCCCCACATTCGACAGTTATGTTGGTTAACTTTGCCACAGTGTTGAAGGGTAGATAATCATTGAACAGCACTGCATTGACATAGCCATTGTTTTCGGAGTTTGTAAGCATGCGGCATGCGGCGTTGTTTGTGCACAATGTCACACGCTGTCAAATAGGGAACAGTTAGTTCCCTACTAGGTCATCTAATGGATTTATGTGGGCTTATAACAAATACTTTGCATACTTGTTACACAGTCCCTTCATTTACATGAGTTTTATGATGTCTTCCAGTATCTGAACTCAAAACTACCCATTTCTCGAAGAGTTCTGTCCCACTGATAAGCAGATTTACGTGTGGGAGGATCCATGTTCCATTCTCTTCTTGCACACTGCTGAAGACATGTTGCAGATTTTAACACTTATAACCATGTCACATATTGCAGCTTTTCTAGTGGTATCCAAACGTTGATTGTCAGGAGTATGTCTTCTACTGTACAGTAAATATTTGTGCGCATGAGCCATGACTTAGTGCTGTTCATGAAATGGTGAAGATCACATTTTGAGTGTCTCTATTGATTGTGTATTTATCTAACAACATAAAATGTGATCAGGTTCTTCCATTAAAAGCAATTGTTTGTGTATACCTCTAGCCCAGACATCCTGTGTCAGAGTAAGGCAGCATAAGATGCTGTCGATTTCTTTCATTACAAGCATTTTTTTGTGTATACCTCTGGCCTGGATACCCTTATCAGAGTTAAACAGAATTTAAATTCGTGAGTTGAAATAGTCAGAGATATTGTTGGTTGGTTGGTTGTTTTGGGGAAGGAGACCAGGCAGCGAGGTCATTGGTCGCATCAGATTAGGAAAGGATGGGGAAGGAAGTCGGCCGTGCCCTTTGAAAGGAACCATCCCGGCATTTGCCTGGAGCGATTTAGGGAAATCACGGAAAACCTAAATCAGGATGGCCGGACGCGGGATTGAACCGTCGTCCTCCCAAATGCGAGTCCAGTGTCTAACCATTACGCCACCTCGCTCAGAGATTTTGTAGTACTGCCTAATGAGGTATATGCTTTTGCGAAATGTTTAAATATTTGGGAATTCCAATTTCTTGTCTGATGTCAACTGTCAAACTTTTCGAGACCTTTCACTGGAGTATAAAACTCCAGTCAGAATCCTACAGGGGACGCATAGTCTACATGGAAATTATTTCTATTTTTAGTATTGTGGTTGAGAATTGGAAAGTTTACCATTAGTTCAATCATATTATTAAGTGTAAGAATTCCTAGGTCCCTGAAGAGTCTTCTGCAGGATATTCAGTTACCAACTTTACAAAATATTCTTATTGCGTGCTTCTGTAGAACAAACACTTTTTTCACCTTAGTCGCATATTCCAAGATTATGCCATAGGGTAGAATTGAGAGAAAATATGGAAGATCTGATAGCAATGCGCAATCTTCTCTGCTGGTCTGTGCGGCAAGAGAAATTTCAGAGTTTACAGCAGGCAGAACTGGGCTTTTTGGTTAACTTATTCAGACACTGGTGCCATCTCAATTTATTAACCATCTAGATTCCCAGGAAATTCACACATCCAGTGTACGCTCATTGATCTCTGCTTCTGGTACCTGTAAGTCATTTTCATTTATCTGAAATTGCATAATATGACGATTTGCAAGATTAAGCCTGTTCTATTATTCTCCTGGCCATATCTGGTACGGATTGTTGAGATCTTTTATCAATATACTTGTGTCACAAGTACACATCAGCTTTTGAAGAGAACTAGTTGTTTTATGAACACACAGATCACTTTTATGGTAACATTGGGCACATCATTGTATTACAGTAAAAAAATCATATATATAGGTGTTTACCAACATATGTATCTCATACGAATAGGATGGGACAGGCCATTTGCCATAGTTTATAGTAGGAACCATTGGCTGAAGTAATTTAGTGGAACTATGGGAAACCTACATTAAAACGGTCAAATGGAGATTGCTTCCTGCATCATCATGAATAGAATGCCAGTCTGTTAAAAGCAACACAATCTCATTCAATGTATCGCTAGTGTAAAATATAGTTATGCAAAGTTGTTGTTGTTGTGGTCTTCAGTCCTGAGACTGGTTTGATGCAGCTCTCCATGCTACTCTATCCTGTGCAAGCTTCTTCATCTCCCAGTACCTACTGCAGCCTACATCCTTCTGAATCTGCTTAGTGTATTCATCTCTTGGTCTCCCTCTATGATTTTTACCTGCCACGCTGCCCTCCAATACTAAATTGGTGATCCCTCGATGTCTCAGAACATATCCTACCAACCGATCCCTTCTTCTAGTCAAGTTGTGCCACAAGCTCCTCTTCTCCCCAATTCTATTCAATACCTCCTCATTAGTTATGTGATCTACCCATCTAATCTTCAGCATTCTTCTGTAGCACCACATTTCGAAAGCTTCTATTCTCTTCTTGTCAAAGCTATTTATCATCCATTTTTCACTTCCATAAATTGCTACACTCCATACAAATACTTTCAGAAATGACTTCCTGACATTTAAATCTATATTCGACGTTAACAAATTTTTCTTCTTCAGAAACGCTTCCCTTGCCATTGCCAGTCTACATTTTATATCCTCTCTACTTCGACCATCATCAGTTATTTTGGTCCCCAAATAGCAAAACTCCTTTACTACTTTAAGTGTCTCATTTTCTAATCTAATTCCCTCAGAATCACCAGACTTAATTCGACTACATTCCATTATCCTCGTTTTGCTTTTGTTGATGTTCATCTTATACCCTCCTTTCAAGACATTGTCCATTCCGTTCAACTGCTCTTCCAAGTCCTTTGCTGTCTCTGACAGAATTACAATGTCATCGGCGAACCTCAAAGTTTTTATTTCTTCTCCATGGATTTTAATACCTACTTCGAACTTTTCTTTTGTTTCCTTTATTGCTTGCTCAATATACAGATTGAATAACATCGGGCATAGGCTACAACCCTGTCTCACTCCCTTCCCAACCGCTGCTTCCCTTTCATGTCCCTCGACTCTTATAACTGCCATCTGGTTTCTGTACAAATTGTAAATAGCCGTTCGCTCCCTGTATTTTACCCCTGCCACCTTTAGAATTTGAAAGAGTATTCCAATCAACATTGTCAAAAGCTTTCTCTAAGTCTACAAATGCTAGAAACGTAGGTTTGCCTTTCCTTAATCTTTCTTCTAAGATAAGTTGCAAGGTCAGTATTGTCTCACGTGTTCTAACATTTCTACGGAATCCAAACTGATCTTCCACGAGGTTGGCTTCTATCAGTTTTTTCCATTCGTCTGTAAAGAATTCGCGTTAGTATTTTGCAGCTGTGACTTATTAAACTGATAGTTCGGTAATTTTCACATCTGTCAACACCTGCTTTATTTGGGATTGGGATTATTATATTCTTCTTGAAGTCTGAGGGTATTTCACCTGTCTCATACATCTTGCTCACCAGATGGTAGAGTTTTGTCATGACTGGCTCTCCCAAGGCTGTCAGTAGTTCTAAAGGAATGTTGTCTATTCCCGGGGCCTTGTTTCGACTCAGGTCTTTCAGTGCTCTGTCAAACTCTTCACGCAGTATTGTATCTCCCATTTCATCTTTATCTACATCCTCTTCCATTTCCATAATATTGTCCTCAAGTACATCGCCCTTGTATAGGCCCTCTATATACCCCTTCCACCTTTCTGCTTTCCCTTCTTTGCTTAGAACTGGGTTTCCATCAAAGCTCTTGATATTCATGCAAGTTCTCCTTTCTCCAAAGGCCTCTTTAATTTTCCTGTAGGCAGTATCTATCTTACCCCTAGTGAGATAAGCCTCTACAACCTTACATTTGTCCTCTAGCCATCCCTGCTTAGCCATTTTGCACTTTCTGTCGATATCATTTTTGAGACGTTTGTATTCCTTTTTGCCTGCTTCATTTACTGCATTTTTATACTTTCTCCTTTCATCAATTAACTTCAATATATCTTCTGTTACCCAAGGGGTTTCTACTAGCCCTCGTCTTTTTACCTATTTGATCTTCTGCTGCCTTCACTATTTCATCCCTCAAAGCTACCCATTCTTCTTCTACTGTATTTCTTTCCCCCATTCCTGTCAATTGTTCCCTTATGCTCTCCCTGAAACTCTGTACAATCTCTGGTTCTTTCAGTTTATCCAGGTTCCATCTCCTTAAATTCCCACCTTTTTGCAGTTTCTTCAGTTTTAATCTACAGTTCATAACCAATAGATTGTGGTCAGGGTCCACATCTGCCTCTGAAAATGTCTTACAATTTAAAACCTGGTTCCTAAATCTCTGTCTTACCATTATATAATCTATCTGATACCTTTTAGTATCTCCACGGTTCTTCCACATATACAATCTTCTTTCATGATTCTTAAACCAAGTATTAGCTATGATTAAGTTATGCTCTGTGCAAAATTCTACTAGGTGGCTTCCTCTTTCATTTCTTAGCCCCAATCCATATTCACCTACTATGTTTCCTTCTCTCCCTTTTCCTACTGATGAATTCCAGTCACCCATGACTATTAAATTTTCGTCTCCCTTCTCTACCTGAATAATTTCTTTTATCTCATCATACATTTCATCAATTTCTTCGTCATCTGCAGAGCTAGTTGGCATATAAACTTGTACTACTGTAGTAGGCGTGGGCTTCGTGTCTATCTTGGCCACAATAATGCGTTCACTATGCTGTTTGTAGTAGCTTACCCGTACACCTATTTTTTTATTCATTATTAAACCTATTCCTGCATTACCCCTATTTGATTTTGTATTTATAACCCTGTATTCACCTGACCAGAAGTCTTGTTCCTCCTGCCACTGAACTTCACTAATTCCCACTATATCTAACTTTAACCTATCCATTTCCCTTTTTAAATTTTCTAACCTACCTGCCCGATTAAGGGATCTGACATTCCACGCTCCGATCCGTAGAACGCCAGTTTTCTTTCTCCTGATAACAACGTCCTCCTGAGTAATCCCCGCCCGGAGATCCAAATGGGGGACTATTTTACCTCCGGAATATTTTACCCAAGAGGACGCCATCATCATTTAATCATACAGTAAAGCTGCATGCCCTCGGGAAAAATTACGGCTGTAGTTTCCCCTTGCTTTCAGCTGTTCGCAGTACCAGAACAGCAAGGCCATTTTGGTTAGTGTTGCAAGGCCAGATCAGTCAACCATCCAGACTGTTGCCCCTGCAACTACTGAAAAGGCTGCTGCCCCTCTTCAGGAACCACACGTTTGTCTGGCCTCTCAACAGATACCCCTCCGTTGTGGTTGCACCTACGGTACGGCTATCTGTATCATTGAGGCACGCAAGCCTCCCCACCAACGGCAAGGTCCATGGTTCATGGTTCATGCAAAGTAGTTATTTAATAATGTAAAAAGCTTGTGCTACAATGTTAATTCATTTCAGGCATTTGAAATCCTGGCAGAGAGTGTGAGCCCATTTCTCCTGTCCTGGGTGGTACTGAGTCATGAGAAGAGTGCTCTGGACAGTGGGGTAGGCGACAGGAGAGACAAGACACAGGAGACCTGTTTCTGGACAACGATAGGAGGGTAATTTCATTCTTTGAAGGCCTCAGCGAGAGCCTTTGCATATTTGGAGAGGGACTGCTCATCACTAAAGATGTGATGACAATGACTGGCAGGTTGTGTGGAAGGGATTTTTTGGTATAGAATGGGTGGTAGCTGTTGAAGTGGAGGTATTGTTGCTGGTGATCTACAAACAAAGCTGTAACCACTTGTGACAAAGCAAGCTTGGATATTTTTACTTCCCCTCTTGTTTTGCCATCTGCCTCTTTAAAACTTTTTTTTTTTTGCCCCCCCCCCCCCCCCCCCCAGCTTTGACCAGTTACTATTAACATACACGAGTATAAATTGCATCTTAATAAAAGAGAAAGGCTGGCCCTCTGTTTTAAATAATGTAGCACCAGATCTAATTTTGTGCTTAGTCTTTTTTGTATGTAATCAATTTTCTAATTTGTTTTGACTCTTCCTAGATAATGTCTTTCATTATAGGGTGAAATCAGTAACTGTTCCATAACTCAAATTCTATTGTTGACTTATAAATAAATATAAATTCTACAATAATTATAAACATTTGGGGGAACAACTAATAGCATTCTTTAAGTATTTATTTGGCTCTATTTGAAAACATGTTAGCAAAGCCAGCCCTTAATAAATTCCAAAGTAATTACCGGTTTTGTCGAAAGTTT
The DNA here is from genome assembly GCF_023864275.1 of Schistocerca cancellata. Taxonomy (NCBI): domain Eukaryota; kingdom Metazoa; phylum Arthropoda; class Insecta; order Orthoptera; family Acrididae; genus Schistocerca; species Schistocerca cancellata. The sequence goes on along the minus strand of NC_064630.1, from coordinate 610,605,466 downwards.
TGTTTGTGTAACTATATCTGTTAATTACATCATTTAAACAAATAATTCAGCCTAACCTTTATAGTAGAAGAAACTGTTAAAAGGAACGAATTTTTTGATATATTCAGTTAACTTAATGAGTCATATTTTAATTGCAATTTCTGTAACTTAAACATCAAACAATGTATAGTTTCAGTGCCTATTATTGTGATGATATATTGAGGCCCGGTTTTTGGTCACGAGACAGTCAGTTCATGGCTGAGTTTCAGACAAGGAACCTGTATTGGTTAGATCAACAACAGTGCATCCAATTAACTGTGAAATAAGTTTAATACAATTAGACCATGTGATAAAACAGTGACAGTGTGTGTTCAATACGTACCGTTTTATTCTACAAGAACTGTGAAATCTGAGTTAGGTTTTTACTGCTCGTAGATGTTTAACAGTAAACTATTGTAGCAGTATGGTGATGTTTGCTTGCAACCTATTAATGAGACTTATCGAAAGTTAAACAAGAGCGCACTGGCCATATAACTGTGTATTATTGGGAGGTTCTGAACAGCGAAAGTAAAGAATTGTGAAACACAAATGTGCACCTGTCAGCTACATCATTTAAAGTAGTCAGTGTTGAACTTCCACCCTCCATTTTTCAGCCTGTACAGCAACACAGTATTTTGACACTGAGGACAATCAATGAGGAAATGAAGCAAGCGAATGTCACACACTGTTCTGCTTTCCACATGGCCATGACAACTAACAAACTGCCTGTCCAAACGAATTGCCATCACCTAACTGTGGCCAAGAGACAGCTGGAGCACCCAGTTGCTGAACACGCTGCCCAACACAATGTGCTTCACTTTAATGTCTGCTTCACAGCCTCTGCCTTCTACAGCCTTCCTACCAACATTAGCTTTTCTGAATTGCACAGATGGGAACACTCTGTACCAAGTAGTCTTCATTCTCATAACTGCCCTGCCTTTAACCTCCACTAGTCCCTCCCTGCCTTTAACCTTCACTAGTCCCTACCATCCACTTACCTATCCTTTCCGTGCTGCCACTCCAGCACTATACACACTATCATAACATTGTAGTGTATCAATGGTATTCAGTCAAAAAGAATGTCAGAGTGGAAGTGAGATGCAACAGAGGCAGCCACAGGCCGGCAAAACTGTTATGCATTGCAAAGCCAAACACGGCCGACAGGTGTTGTGAAACAGAGGCAGCTGGTCACATTTTAGCAACAGCTGACACTGCAACATGCTAATGGAAGAATGGAAGCCTTTCCTCATTTGCCACCATGAAAGAGTTTAGAATACCTGCCTTAAGCCCTAAATGAACACAATCTGTAGCGTATAAGTACTCAGCCATTTGTGTACTAAAATACTCTTGTCTCAGTATCACAGCCAACACCATGAGCCTGTAACATCCAGAGTGACACCCTTGAATACAACACAGAGGCATTCAAGTGATGCCCCCTTCGACCACACTAATTGCATTGTCAGCAATATCAGACATCTATTGTTTCGCATGAAAGGCAACGGGACGCCTCCACCCAGCTATTCTTGATGTACTATGGCCTAGGACCGGAATAAAGAAGTTAATTAAACAAATCTACTGTTGTCCAGATGTCTCATTTCACTCTCCATGGGTGACAATCCACGAGTAATCTAACACTGACGTAAGATGTTGCCTTCTTAGAACAATGTCTGAACCTAAGCCTATGAAATAGTGAGTCCAAAAAGGTCGATTTATTTTGGTCATGGAGAGAAGGTTTGATGGTCATGTATTTCGTAAAGTAGATTTAACTGCGCATAGAGAACCAGTGAATTTGTCAAGTTTTAGAGATATTGGAAGTCATGATTGGTTAGTCGTTGTTAGATGTGCACAGTGTAACCCTGAGGGCCACTCAGCACCATGTACAGAATCAGTTCCAGTAAAATATTATACATGTAATTGTTGGGGGCATATGGCTAGGCAATGCTAGGAGTCAAGATGACTCATGATTAGAGGTAAGAATTAAGTTAATGTATTTTGTTTTCTTGTCTTGTGAATGTTAGTTCTAAAAACGAGTGTTGTCAAGGACAAAGCTTTGACAGAAGCAGAAATACAGCTCGTACAAAATAGATATGTGTTTCAAATTTTTGCAGACATAGTCACCAGCATTGTATATAACCCTTTGCCAGTGATGTGGAAGTCGTAGGATATTCTTAGCAGTGCCAGTTGTGTTGACAGTTCGAGCAGTGCAGTCTATTACCCAATGAATTTGTAGCAGTTCTGAAGCGAATGCCGTGAAGTGTGTACTTCAGTTTAGAAATCGAGTTGAACTTATGAGGGCTTAAGTCAGGGGAGTGCAGTAGGTGGTATAGCACTTAGCAGCCCTATCAGTCAAACAAATCAGTAACAGCTTGCACTGTTCGTGCTTGAGCACTGTACTGCAAAATGGTCAGGTCCTGCAGAAAGTGTCATCACTTCTGTCTCTATGCTGTTCATTTTTGGAACACAACTACGCCTGGCTTAGAGACAGAAATGATGCCACTTTCTGCAGGACCTCACCATCATTTTGCAGGACAATGCTGAAGCGCGTACAGTGCAAGTTGTTACTGATTATTTTGACTGATGGGGCTGCTAAGTGCTATACCACCTACTGCACTTAAGCCCTCGTGAGTTCAACTCAATTTCTGAACTGAAGGAAACACATCAAAACATTAGCTTCAGAACTGCAACAAATTTGTCCGGCAATAGACCGCACCGCTCGAACTGTCAACACAACTGGCACTGCTGAGAGTACCGACAACTTCCACATCGCTGGCACTGGGTTATACACAATGCTGGTGACTACTTTGAAGGTCAGTAAAACTTTGAAACACGTATATATTTTGTACAAGCTGTAAATAAATAGTTGCCACTATTAAAGTTCCAACCCTCATATGTATCATTAAGACCAAAGAAGTTATTTTATTTCAATAAAACAAAACACAGCTGGTGAAAAAAATACGCATTTCATTGGAGTCGCAAGACAGATTTAAAATACTTTCACTGATTTCAGAAATAATTTCAGTAAAAAGTAGGCCTCTTGAAAGAACTGTATAAGGTGGTGAAAGGTTGTGTAAACCAACACTGTAGGTGACCGTCAATAAAATGTTGGTTCTACTATGTTCATTTCTGTCATTTATTACCCACTGTGTTGTATTTATTGTTTTACAGGTACTGAGTTGAGCGCTTTTTCTTTCAAGAAATACATGAGTACATAGCGTACAAACTGCCAGCGACTGCCACAATTTTCTTCTTCTTATCATCCATACTTTCTCATACATAAACTACTTTCAATGTGCCAAAATGTACTGTTGTTGTTGTTGTGGTTGTTGTGGTCTTCAGTCCTGAGACTGGTTTGATGCAGCTCTCCATGCTACTCTATCCTGTGCAAGTTTCTTCATCTCCCAGTACCTACTGCAACCTACATCCTTCTGAATCTGCTTAGTGTATTCATCTCTTGGTCTCCCCCTACGATTATTACCCTCCACGCTGACCTCCAATACTAAATTGGTGATCCCTTGATGCCTCAGAACATGTCCTACCAACCGATCCCTTCTTCTGGTCAAGTTGTGCCACAAACTTCTCTTCTCCCCAATCCTATTCAATACTTCCTCATTAGTTATGTGATCTACCCATCTAATCTTCAGCATTCTTCTGTAGCACCACATTTCGATAGCTTCTATTCTCTTCTTGTCCAAACTATTTACCGTCCATGTTTCACTTCCATACATGGCTACACTCCATACAAATACTTTCAGAAATGACTTCCTGACACTTAAATCTATACTCGATGTTAACAAATTTCTTTTCTTCAGAAACGCTTTCCTTGCCATTGCCAGTCTACATTTTATATCCTCTCTACTTCGACCATCATCAGTTATTTTGGTCCCCAAATAGCAAAACTCCTTTACTATTTTAAGTGTCTCATTTCCTAATCTAATTCCCTCAGCATCACCCGACTTAAGTCGACTACATTCCATTATCCTCGTTTTGCTTTTGTTGATGCTCATCTTATATCTGCCCTTCAAGACACCATCCATTCCGTTCAACTGCTCTTCCAAGTCCTTTGCTGTCTCTGACAGAATTACAATGTCATCGGCGAACCTCAACGTTTTTATTTCTTCTCCATGGATTTTAATACCTACTCCGAATTTTTCTTTTGTTTCCTTTACTGCTTGCTCAATATACAGGTTGAATAACATCGGGGAGAGGCTACAACCCTGTCTTACTACCTTCCCAACCACTGCTTCCCTTTCCTGCCCCTCGACTCAAAATGTACTAGTACAAACAAAACATTGCACTGTAGAATATACATGTGGTGAGACAATAGCAATTCCTTAAATCCGTTACCCGTGGCCCCTGGCCTGCTGAGGAGCACCACAGTCCTTGGTGCATGGATAAACCACGAAAATCTGCCGCATTATGTCACACACAAACAGACCTGGCCTGCAGGCAGACCAGTGAGACTAGGTCCGACAAGCAGGGCCTGCACATTAGTTGGAAACTATGGGCTTCATATTGGCAGGCCTGATCTATTAGATACCCAGAGAAATGGTGAGTGGTTTTGGGCCATCATAGAAGTCCATAGGTGTGGCCAGCTATTCACAGACACCATGTTGATGAAATAAAACTGCGGTGATCAATCCATGCAACAGATAACTGGCACAAATACTCTTAGAACCAATAATAATGAGGATAGGTAGCAACTCACCATAAAGATGATTGCTGAGCTGCAGACAGGCACACAGAGAAGACAAATCACACTGTCACAACTAAATTTTTGGCCATAGCCTTTGTCAGAAAACTAGGGCACACATACAGTCACACAATCACTCAGGGACAACTCATGACACATGACGGCCATCCCTGGCCACTGCGTCTACAGTCTCTGCTAGGCTGCTGGCAAGAAATGGTGACAGTACTGACTGCAAGCTGAGGGGAGTGGTAGGAAGGCAAGAAGCAGTAAGTATGAGGGAGCAGGGAAGTGGCACATCTACTCAGACACACCCAGCCAGCGACAATGTGTGACATCTCATTAGAAAAACTATTTTATCTATTGAGACAAAAAAGAGATTTCTCCAGTATATTTGTCAAATTTTTCAAATTGTTCCCACACTGCAGCAAGCACATCTTGAGTTACAACTTCCACAGCAGCTGTTATGTGATGTCTCAGTTCATTCATTGTTGCTGGTAATGGAGGCACCTAAACAGTCTTTTCTAAACCCCCACAAGGAATAATCACATACAGTCAGGTCCGGTGACCTTGGAGGCCAGTAATCTAAGGCTGAATCATCTGGCCCAGTGTGACTACTCCATCATTCAGCAATCCTCTGATTTAAAAATTCCTGCACTTCCAGATGCCAGTGTGGTGGTGCCCCATCCTGTTGGTAAATGAAGTCGTTTGAATCAGTCTCCAACTCTGGGAAAAGAAAGTTCTCATGCACATCAAGATATGTGCTTCCTGTAACAGTGTTCTCGACAAAGAAAAATACACCATACACTTTTTCCCATGAAACTGTACAAAACACATTAAATTTTGGAAAGTTCCTCTCATGCTGTACAACTTCATGTGGTAGTTCCATACCCCATAGACTCACATTATAGCAGTTCACCCCTTTCCATTTAAATGGAATCTTGCCCCATCACTAAACACTAAGTGTGGAAGAAAACTGACATCCTTCATCTTGCCAAGAATGGAATTACAGAACTCCACATGTTGTTTGTCACCTTCATGAAGAACTTGCAGTAGCTGAATTTTGTATGCTTTCACATATAAACACTGACGCAACATACGCCAAACGGACATCGGGGCATGTTGAGCTGTCGAGCTGCATAGCAAACAGATTTTTGCGGACTCCTTGTGAAACTATGGGGGATGAGTTTGACGTCTGTGTCAGACACTCGGGGACAACCCGGTGATTTGACTTTACATAAACCTGGTGTCAGTGAATAGCTGGCCACACCTGTGGACTTCCATGATGGGCCAAGACCACTGACCATTTCTGTGAGTATCTAACGGATCAGGCCTGCTGATCTGAAGCCCATAATTTCCCGCTAACATGCTGGTCCTGCCTGTGGGTAATAACCAACAGTAATGAACATAGTAGAACCAACATTTTATTGGTGGCCACCTATAATGTTGGTTTCCACAACCTTTCCCCACCTTATACAATTCTTTCAAGAGACCTGCTTTTACTGAGGTTATTTCTGAAATCGTCAAGGTATGTTAAATCTGTCTTGCGACTCCAACGAAATGCATATTTTTGGCACCAGATGTGTTTCGTTTTATTGAAATAAAATAGCATCAGTGGTCTTAATGAAACATATATACCATTTGGCTCACTTTCTTTATCTAAAAACAGTTCATTACAAAAGATATTGATTTAGTAATTAAGATTTTTGCTCACACGTTTAGAAATATTTACATTTTTTTGTCAACTTATATCTTTACTTACCCTTGAGATCTCAAAATTTGTCATGGAAAAATGCTAAAACTTGTCTGGAAATCAGGGAAATTGACTTGGGGGAAGTGGTGACAACTGTGGTACTGCTTCCTGGCCTGACACACCTTGCCTCTCTGCTTCTGTCAAAGCTTTGTCTTTGACAACACTCATTCTGAGAACTAACTCTTACAAGACAAGAAAACAAAATACATTAACTTAATTCTTACCTCTAATCACGAGCCATCTTGTCTCCTGGCATTGCCTAACCATATGTCCCCAACCTCACTTGTATATGTTTGACTAGCACAACCTGTGAGTGTTAACAGTTAAGCAAACGTAAAATCTGTGGTAAACTAGTGTTACACTACAATATCTGAGTAAATCAGTATTAAATACAACTTTTGAGCCCTTCTTACATACGGTCTAGTTAGCCGAAAGCTAAAACTCACCTAACTGTCTGCTTCAATTCCTTAGCTTGTTGTGGGTTTCAGTGATCATGTACTGTAAGCCCATCAGTTCCTATAAAGCAGAGTTTGTATTTGTGCTTTACATTCTGAACTCTTATTGTTAGTTAAAGGTTTTGTTTTGTATCTGCACCTGTCAGTGTACAATACTCAGTATTTACATTTATTAGTGTCATTTAGACTCGATGCACTGAAGGTAACAGTTTCTATAGTTTCATTAGGTCATTTCGCGTGTACGTAAACGTTCGTTTACATTATAAATATGAGGGATGATCAGTAGGTATAGATTATCTTAGGTTACTGTTTAATTCTTTAATAATATTCACTAGAAAGCCTCTAGCAATTCACTGTAGGTCACTGTTTTTTCTTTAGTATTCACTAGATAGCCCCTAGTAGGAAAATAAGCACCACATCTAGCTTCTACCATACATTTTTATTGTTTTTCATTGTTGAGTGTCCTTTCTGCCAATTAGAGTGTAGCTGTTAACCTTGAGTGGCAGTAGGTTTCCTTAAGTTTCTCATAGTAAACCACATATTAGCTAGATGGATAGGGACTGTGTCTGTTGTGTGCGGATGCAGGAGCTTTGTCGGCCACCGTCAACAGGCTCCAGAGTGCCACCTCGAGGTGCAGTGAGGATGGGGTGCCTGGAGCAGCCTCTGCTGTACTAGATGTGCAGGGGGGAATGTCACACCTCTCTGTCACTGAGCCGACCTCAGCTGTGACTGAGCTGGCCGGCCCACTCTCACCTGAGTGTGGGTGGCGGATCGTGTCGAGGTCTCAAGCCTCAAGGCAAAGGCTGCGTGGGGGATGCAGCCTCCTGCTAAATCCCATGCACTTTGCTAATAGATTCAGTGTGCTATCTGACGCTGGGGGGGAGGCTTAGCCGGATCAGAATGCACCTTCTGCCAGGATAGTGGCCGCTGCTTCAGCAAGGTCTGGACAGGCACATAGGGATACGGGTTTGTTAGTTATTGGGTGCTCCAATGTTAGGCAGGTCATGGAGCTCCTCAGCAACATAGCGGCTAGGGTGGGGAAGAAGTCCAAAGTTCACTTGGTGTGCTTGCCAGGGGCAGTGTCCGGAATGTGGAAGAGGCTCTTTCGGCAGCTATCAAGCGTGCGGGGTGCAGCCAGCTGCAGATTGTTGCACATGTTGGCTCAAACAATGACAGTCGCTGGGGTTCCGAGGAAATCCTTGGGTCCTTTTGACAGCTGGCCAAATTGGCGAAGGCAGTCTCCATCTCTTGAGGAGTGGAAGTCAAGCTGACGATTTGCAGCATTGTACCCAGAGTGGATCCTCTGGTTTGGAGTCGATTGGAGAATCTAAACCAGAGGCTAAGTCGACTCTGTGACAAAAATGGTTGTAGATTCATCGACCTATGCTATTGGCTGGAAGGTTGTAGGACGCCCCTCGATAGATCAGGTATGCACTACACACAAGAGACAGCTACATGGGTAGCACAGTACTTGTGGCGTGCACATGGTCTTTTTTCTGATTAGTTTCCTCCCATGGGAAACAAACCATTGGCCTGAAAAATTACCAGTTCATGACACTGATGTGGGTATGCCAACTGTAAAAATCATTAGTTCGACTAAACAGGTCATTCCAAAGGATTTAAATATGCCAAATCTCATGTTAGTAAATTGTCAAAGTGTCTGTAGCAAAATCCCCAAGTTATTCCCCGAAATAAACAGTAGTAATGCCAATATTGTATTAGGTACCGAAATCTGGTTGAAACAAGACATAAATAGCAGTGAAATTTTGAACTTGGATTGGACAATGTTTAGGAAGGATAGGACTGATGCTATGGGAGGTGGTGTGTTCATTGCAGTTAAAAACTGTTTAAATGCCGTTGGAATGGATACTGGGTCAGACTGTGAAATAGGCTGGATAAAGCTGTCAATCAGACAAGGAGTGATCATTGTATTAGGATGGTTTTATAGACCACCAGTATCCACAACTAATGTCACAGAACGTTTCAGGGAAAGACTTGAGTACATAGGAAATAAATATCCAAATTATCTATTAGTTATAGGTGGAGACTTTAATCTGGCGTCCATTGACTGGGAAAATTACATGTTTATCACAGGTAGCAGAAGCAAAGCCTTGTGTGAAGTTGTTATAGGAGCGCTCTCAACATACAACCTTGAGCAATTGGTTAGAAAACCAACTGATGGTAACGTATTAGATATCTTGGTAACAAACAGACCTGGTCTTTTTGAAGAAGTTAATCTAGAAGAAGGTATTAGTGACCGTAATGTCGTTGTGGCTTCTATCTCTGTGGAAGTAAAAAAGCATAGAATTTCCTTGTTTGGGAAAGTAAATAAAAGTGTCATTAATGAATATTTTCATAGTTAGCTCCAGGCATTCACTGCGGAACACGAAGATAATGAGCATCTTTGGTCAGAATTTAAAGGTATTGTGTTCGACAAATATGTGCCTAGCAAAAATACAGGTGCGGGAAAGGATCCACCTTGGTTCAACAAACATATTAGGAAGTTGCTGAGAAAGCAGAGAATTTTGCACAGTTGTTTTAAATGTAGTCACTGCCCCACTGACAAACAGAAATTGAATGAAAGCAGTTGTCAAAAGGTAAATGAGAGATCCTTTTAACGAATTTGAAAGCAATATTTTATCTGCAGATTCTAAAAATAACCCCCAGAACTTTTGGCCATATGTAAAATCTATGAACACTACAAACAATTCAATACCTTCTCTTGCTGACAATATGGGTAATGTAACAGATGATGATAAACAGAAAGCCGAAATTCTAAACATAGCTTTCAAAAACTCATTTATGGTAGAGGACTGCAGCACCATTCCCCCTTTCAATTATCAAACAAATGCAAGGATGGCTGACATAGTGTTTAGTGTATCAGGGAATGTAAAACAGTTAAGATCCTTAGATGCCAGGAAGGCATCTGGCCCAGACGGTATCCCTGTAAGATTTTATGTTGATTATGCTACAAATATAGCACCATTCTTATCCATCATCTATCAGAAGTCATTGGAACTGCGGAAAGTTCCATGGGACTGGAAGAAGGCCCAGGTCATAGCAATCTATAAAAAGGGTAGAAAATCGGATGCACGTAATTACCGGCCAATTTCACTAACATCGATTTGTTGTAGACTCATGGAACATATTTTGTGTTCAGACATAATGACATTTCTAGACTTTGAGAAGCTCATCTGCAGAAACCAGCATGTTTTCAGGAAACAACGGTCATGCAAGACACAGCTGGCCCTCTTTGTGCATGATACACAAGAGGATCTAGATACCGGCTCCCATGTTGATACCATATTCCTCGACTTTCAAAAGGCATTCGACCCAGTTCGGCACTGTCACTTGCTCAAAAAAGTGCACACTTATGGTCTATCTGATTGCATATGCTGTTGGATACAAAGTTTTATAACAGACAGAGAGCAGTATGTCGTCCTGAATGGGGGAGTGTTTAACAGAAACAAGCGTAACATCAGGTGCACCCCAGGGAAGTGTAATATGTCCGCTGATTTTTACGATTAACATAAATGATCTGGTTGATTGTATTGACAGTGGCATTAGCCTGTTTGCCGATGATGCTGTAGTCTACAGGAAAGTAGTATCACACGAAAGTTGTGAACAAATCAATGAGGATTTGCATAAAATAAATGTGTAGTGTAATGACTGGCAGTTATCTGTCAATATTAGTAAGTGTAACCTACTGCATGTAACAAAGCGAAAATCCCCATTAAGGCACGAATACAAAATAAATGCCCAGTCTTTGGAAGCGGTAACATCTGTCAAGTATCTGGGTGTGACAATTCAAAATGATCTCAAATGGAACAATCAGATTACACAAGTAACGGGTACGGCAAACTCTAGACTGCGGTTTATTGGTAGAATCCTGAAGCGATGCAGTCCTTCAACAAAAGAAATTGCTTACAATACTTTAGTTCGTCCAGTCTTGGAGTATTGTTTGTCTGTATGAGATCCTTACCGGTTGGGTCTAATTCAAGAGATTGAAAAGGTCCAAAGAAGAGTGGCAAGATTCATGACTGGTACATTTAGCCATCGTGAGAGCATTACAAATCTCATAGAAAGTTTGAAGTGGGGCACACTTGCAGATAGACGACGCGCTAAACGGAAGGGACTGCTCACTAATTTCCAAAACCTGATCTTCGCCAAGGATGTAGAGCATATATTATTACCACCAACTTTCAAATCGCGCAATGATCACCATCTAAAGATTGGGAAATTAGAGCTCACACTGAGGAGTACAGACAGTCGTTTTTCCCTCACGTGAACTGATTCTGTGCGTAGTTTTGAGTGGCCCTCAACATTACACTGTGCACATCTAACAGGCAGTAACCAATTTTCAGCAACTGTTTTTGAAGAATGCCAATGTGAAGAAATAGCACAGTAGGTGCATTAAAAATTGTCTTTTAATGCCCCTGGCATACTGTTTCCTTACATCGGAAATCTTGTTATACCATTCACACCTCCACCCCAGTGCAATTGGACTTCTTATACTTTTGTGCCACATATATTTGCTTCACACAGTCGAAGTGAAAGATTAGATTTGATATTTAAAGCTCAAAAAGTAGTAAGATTCCTTCACACAGTGAAAGTAAAATTATGTTCTACTACAACTTCAAAAGAACAACTTCACATATTTACTGAAAATTGTGAAAATATCTAATATAAAATAAAAATATTGGCACATAATAACACCATTTTGATATCAATGTATTAGGGGAAAAAATGTCACCGATACACATTGATACTTTCTGGAAAAAATATCGATATATCAATATTTTATCAACATCCCTAATATGTACAGCCAAAAATCTGGTGCATTCGACTCTATTTACTGACTGCTGCTCACACGCTACATCAACTGCTGGTATGACTATTTTTTTTTATTCATGATATATATATATATATATATATATATATATATATATATATATATATATATAAACAAATTGTATTTATATTACGTGTGCCAAGTACTTTGCAACCTCCAAGGTGCTTGGAGTGGCTTGCAGGAGATCAATCTTCATGCGGGATGTAGGGCACAAAAGGCACTGGAGCATGTGGCTTGTGGTTTGTTCTTGTCCACAATCACAGGATATATCTTCTGTTATGAAGCCCCATCTATTCAAGTTTTGCGAATTAGGTTGTTTCAAGTGGAGATTTTCATTTTGGTATTCTTGCAGTGAGTTTTGAATGTCAGAGTTCTATCAAAAGTGACTCCCAAATATTTAGGTAAAGTGATGATGCTGGAGCTGGATGCCTGACCATGCAATATGTAGCTCACGATTGGCTTCCCTGTTCCTTAAATGAAAGGCACACACTTGTGTCTTCGAAGGGTTTGGTCTGAGCTGGTTCTGATTGTAGTAACTTGACAGTGTTCTTAGTGCTGTTGTCAGGTTTCTTTCCACTCTTTCAAAGCATGAGCTCTGCGTAGCAAGGGCTAGGTCATCTGCATAGGGAGAGTCCATTTTCTGAGAACCACTTTATAGTTCTTTGGAAAATATTATTTACAATATCTTCTGTTGTTGTATAAATTGTATTTTGACCATCACCAGTTTTTTATTTAAAACCCAAATATCGGAAAGTTTCAGACAGATCATCTTCAAGGATTAGGGTTAAAACAGGTTAAGCCACAACATCACTCTCGGTCATTACTTAAATAATGGCCATGTCTCACATGTAGAGCATGTCATGAATTCCAATATCCCACACAGGTCTTTTAAAGGCAAACATACACACTCTTCTGTTATTATTAACAAAAACTACCTAAGCTGGACTATGGATAAAATGAGTGTCTTAAAAAACTTTTACAAAACAATTAACATCTTTTCATCACACAATAAAATTAAATAAAATGATAATCTTCACATAACTTTAAAGAGCAGCTCAAAAACTGAATTGTCTGCTGCTGGCATAGGCATACTAATCATAAGTCCACATTCAAGCTTATAGGACACAACTCAGATGATAGCTGAACAGGCGTACAAGTGGTATGCTACACACTCGGTTATTGGTGACTATATTAATAAGTTCTAAATGTTTATTGAAGGGCTTGCCATGACATGCAAAGTTTCACGCATGCAGCATGTGTGGGCTGTGTGCGAGCCAAGGCCCGGCCTGTCACTCAGCTCTGCTTGACCCTTCTCTGAAATAGCCAGAACAGCATGACACTTCATTTAGCATTGCAGTGCAACATTTTTCAGTCAGCACAACTCTCTGATTTCTCTAGAATTGTGGTGTTCATGCTGTTCACCCTTCGGTATTTGTTCGTATATGAAGGATATTCACAGGTTCAAAGTGTGTTTGCAAAAAAAGATGCAGTCTAGCAATCTACCATCACAGTCCTTTAAGATGACTGGGAATGACAGAAGAAAGGGTACTATATTGATATGACATTACAAAACCATGCAAAAAGAATTTGGTAATTTAGCTGACAATGAAAGGCCAACAAATTGCAACAATCAACAGACGGGATTTATTGTTCTGCACATCAAAAGCACTTTGTGCAAAATTTTTGGGCATATAGCACATGAAGAAACTGGTGGCACAACTAGTAGAATTTCTAATGTAGCATGCATTAGTACACTGTCAGGTGCAACAGTTTCCAATGGAACTGAACGAAGAGTATGGAAACCTCATATATAACTGCAAAGTATGTTAGTTAATACAAGAGGCACCCAAGGCACTTTTGTTGAATTTACGAAGGTAAAAGGAATGTAGGAACAAAAATTAGTACATCTGGGATGGACTACAGACTTCACATTTTAAGTGGATTTGGCTGAACACTACCCAGAGTACGACCTGCAAGGTAACTTCTTTCTAATTTAATGGAGATGCATTCATTGTGCATGCATAGAAGACTAATGGAAATAATTAAAGGGAATAAGAAAGAGTTTAAGTGGTGTGGCGGGAGCACATGAACCACTGTGACAACTGTTACTTTTTTTGCACTGATGTTAATGGTTATAATTCCAAAAACAAAACAAACAAAAACCCACACTGTACACCCAAACCTTCCATCTGGCATCCACCCGATTCCTCCTGGTCCAGGCATTACAATACCTCAACCTCCAGAGACACTACAAGAAATTATGCTGCCTACAAACATGTCAAGTGATGATAACCTATTGGATTCAAGTGGAGAACCAGATCCTGCTTTCGAATGTGCTAGACATCTAAATCATGAGGTGTTTACTCAATCTGAACTCAGTGACCTTATGAGAGATCTAGGTCTAACCAAAGAAAAGGCTGAACTACTTGCATCTAGACTGAAAGAAAATAATTTTCTGGCTTAAGGTATGTCTGCTCATTTTTATAGGAAGAGAGAAATGCAGTTTACACCTTACTTTGAACAAGAAGGTGACTCAGTATTTTGTTCCTACATAACTGAATTAATGCATGAATTTGGAACAGAGTACGAAAATGAAGCTCGGAGGCTATTTAGTGATCCCTCTAAAAGAAGCTTAAAAGCTGTTCTTTTACATTATGGTGACAAATTTGAATCAGTGTAAATTGGTGATTAAGTGTGCTTAAAAGAAACTTATGAAAACATGCAACTGATCCTTATGAAAGTAAAATACTCAGATCATAAGTGGATTATCTGTGGGAAATTGACAGTTATATGCATGGTACTTGGCCAGCAGGCAGGCTTTACAAAGTACCCACATTTCTGCGTGAGTGAAACAGCAGAGCCAAAAATGGATCAGAGACAAATGGCAAGTTTGCCAAAATCTCATTCCTGGAAATAAAAATGTGCAATTGGGCCTTGTCAATCATGGAAGAATACTACTCCACCCCACTCCACATTAAGCTATGTATAATGAAGGAATCAGTGATAGCACTGATAGCACTACCTACAACAGGGAGACATTTGAAATATTTTTGTGAATGTTTTCCCAATTTGTCAGACACCAAACTCAGAGAAGATGTTTTTGCTGGATCTGACACTCAAAAATTAATGTGTGATGATAGATTTGTTACTACTATGACATATGATGAAAAGGAGGCAAGGACTGTATTAAGAGACACCATTTCCAAATTTTTGGGGAATGCAAAGGATGCAGATTACAAGAACATTGTTCAAAACATGCTTCAGTATTCGGAATGAAAAATTGGACTGTCTGAAGAGCTTGAAACTTCACTATCTTAAATCATGTTAGGATTTCTTTCCTGAAAATCTTGGATCAGTCAGTGCTGAGCACGTGGAAAGATTTCATCAGGACATTCTTTTCATGGAGAGAAGATATCGGCAAGACTGGAATGTTCTTATGATTGATGACATCAAGGAAACCCACAGTCATCTCACAAAAGGAAGAACAAAATATCAGATTTTACAGATAAAAGGAGAACATATTAATGGGCAATTTCATCTCAAATCCTACAGGACATGTCAAATTCATGATCATGATTTTTCTCTGGAAAAAATAATGTTAGACCTCTATATTGTTGAAATTAGGTACAAGTAAAACACAACAAGTAGGTTGAACATATCGTTATTCCATGGAAGCATTAACAACTTGAACACAGTATTCACAGATTCTTGAGACATCCATGCTGTCCTCCTCATCCGTTGGGTTCTAGCTAAGGCAGGGTGCTGGAGCAGGTGCGTAAGGCCTGAAGTGTTTTCGGCGCAGACACATTCGTGCCCACCTTCCTGTGGCAGCACCGGTAATACCAGGGCTGTTTCTGTGTTGACCTTGGGAGTCAGCTTTGGTGATGGTGAAGCTGATGATATTGGTATCAGCAGTTGCTCAGTGGTGGAATTCCTAATGATCATATAAAAGCAATAGAGGAACTGCTGGTTCAGCCACTGAGGATGGATGCCCTCGCCCACACGTAAGGGGGAAACTGGCAGCAGCATGTGATGTGATGCCTGATGTGGATGGCTTGGAGGCGATGGTGTGAAATCAGGGGGTGCCTGACCATCCACGGAAAGGCGAATCTGATCATGGTGTCTCGAGCAGAGGATGTTCTCCATGCGGATCTCACAGAGCCACTGCCCCCAGCATCTGTTGATGACAGCTGGAATTCATTTAGGGTGACGTTCAAAACCGCCTACCAGACTGTGACAGCTGCACCCGGCCAGAAGAGGCATGGCAGCTGATCGGGTTGATGTTCAGGTGGATGACGTAGGAGGTGTAACAGTGTCTTTGGTTGGCACCCGTGGAGGAGCTCTGCTGTGCTCTTCTCACCGAACAGTGTGAAACAGCATGAGGAGGGAAACCAGTCTAAGGCAATGTTGGACAAAGAGTTGGTAACATGCTTTTTCATTTGAGTTTAGAATGTTCACACTAGGTGCTCTGCCTCACCGTTAGATTGTGGATGGAATACCAGCTTCAGGACGTGACAGATACTACGGAAATAAAAAAATGCCAAAAACCCTTGTGATGAAAATTGTGGACCATTATGGAACAATAACATCGTGGGCAAGCCTTTGAATGAGAAAATTTTGAACAAGGCTGCAACAGTGGGAGTTGTGCATGTGCAAACATAATGAAAGAAAATGAGAATGCATCAATGACCAACAGATAATAAGCATTGAGAAAGGAGCCAGTGAAGTCCACATGTATATGGTCCCATGCACATGACAGCATCGGCCAAGGAGACAATGACACCCGGGGGGCTGCTTGGTGCATCACACACTGTGAACAGGAGGCAACCAGGTGGGTAACATCATTGTCCAATCCTGGGCAAAACACATGTTGATGGGGCAATGCTTTTGTGCACCCCAACGATCTGCAAGTAATAAATGGAGAACCTCTGAACAAAGCACCATGGGAATCACTACCCAAGTGACCATATGATCCCTGTCTAAAAGCAGAACACCATCCACAACAGAGAATCGAAGTTGAAAGGTGTAATAATAATGGAGGCGGTCGGACGCACGAAAAGGTGGTGAATCCAGCCAACCATGCTGTACAATTGTTATGACTTTCTGCATAATGGGATAAGAAGCTAAAGCCTTCATGTTCTGTGTGCTAATTATAGGAAAACCTCCAACCACCTGCTGCATGATGAAATCAATGTGGAAACAAAGCAACTCCTCCTGATGAAATCCTGGGTCCAGACGGGAGAGCAGGCGGGACAAAGCACCGGCATTTGTGGGTTGATTTGCAAGGCAGAAATGAATCTCATAGTTGTAATGCAAAAGGAAAAGAGCCCAATGTTGAACGCGATATGCCACTTTATCTGGTAACGGCGCAGAAGGACTTTTATATAAGGAAACCAATGGTTTGTGATTGGTGACCAGGTGGAATTTGGTACCATAGGAAGAAATATGGGATTTCTCCATACTATATACAGTGGCCAAAGCTTCCTTTTCTATCTGAGAGTACTTAGTTTGTGCAGAAGTCAGCATTTTTGGGGCATAAGCAATAGGCCACTTGGAGCCGCTGGGATATCTATGGGCCAGTGCCGCCCGCAACTCGTACTGTGAAGTGTCCTTTGCAAGGACCAAGAGGAGGCCCGGGGAGTATGTCACTAAACATGGCGCAGACTGCAACATGGTCTTAAGGATGGAAAATGTGGTTTCACATGCCTGCAACCATCATCAACACATGTAACAGTTATATGACTGCCACTGCCCCAGACAAAAATTTATGGTAGTAGGCGACTTTGCCTAGAAAAACATGACTGATGCAGAGGACAGAATTGACACAACAGCAGAAACATCTTTATGCAGGGATTTGAGACCGTTGCAAAAAACTTCAAACTTAAGATAAATGACAGAAAGTTGAAAAAACTGACATTTTTCTAAATTATACTTGAACCCAGCCGCTTGGAGGACAGAAAAAAAAGAGTACGGAGATTTTTGTAAATGTTCCTCAGTGGAAGCACCAGAAACTACAGTGTCATCCAAATAGTTTGCACAACCCAATACAGATGCTGTAAGTTGTTCCAAAAAATGTTGAAAAAAAGCAGGAGCACTGGTGACTCCAAAAGCAGACTGCAAGAATTGGTGTGGGCCAAAGGGGTATTGACAACTAACATACAGGGAGTTGTAAATAGGCAATTTTTGAGAAATACTAACCACCTGATAACTTCACAAAGAGTTCATCTGGGCGTGGTATTGGGTACTATCCACTACAGATTGTGCACTCACAGAAACTTTGAAATTGCCACAGAGCCGTAACTGGCCTGACAGTTTCTTTACTAAACTAAGCGGGTGGACCAATCACTTGATGCAACTGGCTGACCAAGGCCGGATTCCATGAGGCGATCTAATTCATCTTTGACTTGTTCTCTGAGTTGCACTGGAGCCAAACAGGTCTGGAAAAAGCGACGCCGAGCAAAATGTTTCATGGTAATGTGTGCTTGAAAATTGTTGGCACATTCCAATCCAGGAGAGAACAAAGAGGAAAACTCAAAACACAATGCCTCTAACTTTGCATACAGCACTTGTTCAGACACTAAATTCACTTCATCTGAAATGGTAAAACCAAACAACTTATAAGCACCTGATCCAAAAAGATTCTCCGCACATGCTACCTACAGCAAGAAATGTAACTGACCGGACTATTGAACTGTAGGTCACTGGGGCAGAGAATTGGCTCAGAATAGGAATACTCTATTTACTGTAATTTAATAACTTCCATGACACAGGGAGAAGTGGAGGGGAGCCCAAGTCCATATAAGTTTGAGAGTTTAACAAGGTTACCCCAATTCCTATATCTGCTTGCATGTTCAGAACTTTATGAAAAACCATAACATCAATAAAAAGCTTGTTTGGTGCAACAGAAATAGCCGATATAATGTTCATGTCCAGACCCTCATCAGGATTGTTGTGCTGAATTTTTGCATTACAAACAGAAGCAATGTGACCTTTTTTGTTGCAATTACGGCAGGTTGGGCAGTCTGGCCACTCATGACTAACGAAACAATAAGGGCAGGAGGGGAGTGTGAAATGCATACATTGCTGTTTACTGACCTGTTTGCTTTGATGGTGCAGCTGCTGCTGGGAGCAAGGCCACCCCCTTGATGTTGTGATTGTGTGGACCACCGTGACAAAGTCTTCCCACTGCAAACTACCTGAAGCTTGGTGTGGAGGAGAGAGTTGCATAGCTGATACCTCACACCATGACTGAATTTCGTGATCCGCAACTTGTGACTCCTCAAACAACTGTGCAATAGCTAAAACCTCGGACAGGGATGGATTTTCACATGGGAGCGCACACACTCCAACTTACGATCCAGAGCTAAATGAATGATAGCATCTCTCACCATCCAATCCGCATGTGAATCTTTATGGACACAAAATGACGACGACGACTTAATCCATGGAGTTCAGCTGCCCATGCTCAATAGAACTGATGTGGTAGCTTCCTACAGCAGTAAGAATCAAACTAAGGTGCTGTAATATGGGTGCACTTACAATAGTATTTTGAAAGAATTTCACACTTTTTTTCAAATGTTAAAAAGACGGATCCTGCAAAGTGGTGAGTTGACATAGGACTTGATGCATTCTTGGCAATAACCATGAAAAGAACAAGGCATGACATAAAATAGCACCAGTAATCGCAAAAGCTTGATAGTATGGTTGCAGATGTTTCTCATATGCATCCCATTTCTCAATGGTCTAATCATGTGTAGAAAAGGGAGGTGGATAAACCATGGGGTCTTAGCAAGGGCAAAACAGCAGGTGACACAACTGAGGAAAATGCCAACTAGAGGAAACAGAAGCCAATGATTGAAGTAACTGAGTTTGACTGTCCAGTGCCTGGGATTGGTGGTGCAACGCTGTGGCGAATGATTCTCGCTGTTCGACCAACCAATATAAAATGACCTCCGCAAACACCATCGACCATCATGAAAACAGAGGACCGACCAGAGTAGAAAGACGCATGGAGAAAAGGACCACACTCATCACCAATCATGTTATAATTAGGTGTAAGTACAGTATGAACATTAGACTGAACACAACTTTATTCCATGGAAGCATTTACAACTTGAACACTGCTTAAGTACCATTCCGCAAGAACCAAATACATACACAACACTGAAAACTGAGGCTGAGCATAGTTCGGCTAGCCTTAAATAGACTGGGGTCAGTGGCAGACTCTGGTGGTGATTCTCTCTCTCTCTCTCTCTCTCTCTCTCTCTCTCTCTCTCTCTCTCTCACACACACACACACACACACACACACACACACAAAGACAAATCTGAGGCACCCTCTGCAGACTATATAGCACTGCCGCAGCCTTTTGAAAGTACGCACACATGCGACTGCATATATAGTACACTGATTAGCGAAAATATTATGACCATCTGCTTAATAGCTCGTTTGTCCATCTTTAGAACAAAATACATCACTGGTTTTGTGATTAGGGATCCAAAAGTTTGTTGGTAGGTTTGTGGAGGTATGTGGCATTGGATGTCTTTGCATAGATCATATAATTCACGTAAATAACGGGCCGCTGATTTGCATATGTGGTGACGGTGCCCGATAGTGATCCATTTAAGTTCCATAGGATTTATGTCAGGTGAACCTGGTCACCAAAACCTCAACATGAGTTCATTACAATGCTCCTCAAACCAATGTAGCATGGTTCTAGTTCCACGACATGGACAATTACATGGCTGAAAGACGACATCGCCATAGGGGAAGACATCACGCATGAGGGATGCACATGGTTCGCAGCTGTCACCATGTCTTCAATTACTACCACAGGATCCATGCAAGCACAGGAGAATGTCTCCCATTGCATAATACTGCTCCCACGAGCCTGCATCTGAGAGGCATTGCACATTTCTAGCCGCCGTTCATCTCAATGACAGTGCTAATGGAGAGGACCATCACCTAGTGTAGTAAAAACGTCACTCACTCGAACTGCCAACAAGTTTCCATTGATCGAAAGTTGAATCCCGATGGTCCCATGCCTATTGCAATCCTAACTGATGGTGTCATTGGGTCAACATGTGAACACGTAGGGGTGGTCTACTGCAGAGTTCTATGTTCAACAGTGAACAATGAAAGATGTGCTCCAAAACACTTTTGCGTGCACCAGCATTTTGCTCTTTCAGCAGAGATGTCACAGATCCCCATCTATTGTACTTCACAGAGCAGACAAGCCTCTGAACCCCAAGGTCTATGAAGAGTTGTGAACGTCCAACCATTTAGCGCCTAGTGGTAGTTTCACAGTCCTCCTACCTCTTTCAGTAGATGCAGATTACAGTAGTAAATGAACATTTGACCAGGTTCGCCGTTTTTGAGATGCTCATCCACAGGCTCTGTGTAATAATAATCTGCCCTTAGTCAAAATCCCTTATCTCAAACGATGTCCCCATTTGCAGCCTGTGTCTTCACTATGGTGATCCCCATCCATCTCTGCTCTGTTTACATACTTTTGCTACCACGTCACCAGGCGGCATCCAGTTTCGTGGTGGGCAGTGGTTATAATGTTTTGGATTATCAGTATATGTGTTATGAAATAAAATAGTTTCATTTTGTCTTGGCTTTTTTACATGGTACAGTCCTTTGAAAAATTTATGTTTTGTAAATAAGCCTTCAAACAGTAGAGAACTAAATAAATATAACTAATAAACCAAAAGTTCTGGAGACCTGGCAAATTTTTTGCTTTAAAGCTGCCTCTTTATATGTTCAAATTTAGTTCGTTCACACACACACACACACACACACACACACACACACACACCTCTATAGGCTTCCTTTTAACTTACAAATTTAACAAGAAAATACAAAAATTTGAATTTTTATCTACTTAATTCTTTTGCTAATTTGGAAAGTCACACAGAATGGCAATTTCCTTGTTGTATTACCAGATATAACAGCTCCAGCCATTTGTATTACGTCAATATTTATTACTAAACATTTTTATTTTTTTAATCGCATTTCTACAAATTATTTTCTAGAAAAGCTCTCTCACAAAACATTTTATTAGATTCAGCGTCAGTGAGGAAATACAGTAGTGAAAGGGTGAGGTGTGTGGAATATGAAAAATGACACAAGAATGTGGTGTTTAAGAAAACTGAAACACTTCATAATTGCTGGAAATTTGTCAGAGGTATTGCAGAAATATCTTGGCCTTAAAGTAACTGTGTTACCATCAAACCCATTGTGCAGGAATTGTTATACTCACTATGACAAGAAATTTAATGATAACCCACCGCAACAATCACCATCAAGAGAATGTGAAACTGAAGAAGACAATGTAGATGTTTATATTCCTGGGTGTGAAGCTGTTGATGTACTGAAAGTTAGCATTTCTGTTGTAGCCCCTAATACATACCCCCATAAATGCCTAGGCATGATAAGAAGCACATGAAGGAAACAGGGTGTACAAAGAAAACACTCAATAGGAGTGCTAAGGCTCCAACAGATGTCCAGAGCCAAGCTGGGCTATAGTGACAATCTGGCCACTGGACCTTGCTCCAGCCACTGGACCCTCCTCCGGCAGGTTTCTCATCAGCACCCCAGTGCTCCACAGGTCTCAACCCTCTGCTTGTATGTCCTACACTCATAGGAGGGCTCATCTAGCAGCTCCTACAGCAGGTTAAAGAGCTGGGTAACTACATCTATATGACTATCCTGCAATTCACACTCAAGAAAGTGCTTGCAGAGGTTTATGAAACACATTCAGATTATTTATCAACTGTTCCAGTCTCAATTTGCATGTGAACACTTACACATTTCTATGCAAACTCTAATTTTGCTTATTTTATCAATATGATCATTCCTCTCTGCCAGATCTGGAGGTGTAGTGACAAAGTGTGCGCCTGGAAACCAAGAGGTTGGGGGATCGAATCCCGGCTGGACAATGGAAATTTTCAATCTCTTTCATCTGGCTTTCACTTCTCAGCAACATGTGGAATAGTCAGGAATGATACTTGGCCTGGATGCCATGTTAAACTGAAGGTTCCCTTTCCTTGTGTGGATAACTAGGATAGATTAGACACATGCAAGTGAATGAAGTGGTGTACAATTGAAAGACTGGCACCTAACTATTGAGCCACATGAAACTGTTATTACAATTATTTTTTCTCCCTACATAGGTGTGAGTCAACAATATATTTTGGCATTTAGAGGAGGAAGATGGTGATTGCAATTAAGAGTCTAGGTCTCGCTGCAGCAAAAACACCTTTGTTTTAATAATTCCCCTCCTGCTCCCTTATATTATCTGGGATATTCTCTACACTATTTTGTGTCAATACAAAATTTGCTGCCCTTCTTTGAGCTTTTTCAATGTTCTTCATCAGTCCTATATGGTAACGTTCCGATACCATGCAACAGTACACCAGAAGATGAGCCGGCCGTGGTGGCCGAGCGGTTCTAGGCGCTACAGTCTGGAACCGCGCGACTGCTACGGTCGCAGGTTCGAATCCTGCCTCAGACATGGATGTGTGTCATGTCCTTAGGTTAGTTAGGTTTAAGTAGTTCTAAGTTCTGGGGGACTGATGACCTCAGCAGTTAAGTCCCAGAAGCATAATGCAGGCAATCTCTTTAGTAGATTTATTGTATCTTCTAAGTGTTCTGTCAATAAAATACAGTCTTTGATCCACCTTCCTCACAACGGTTTAAATGTGATTGTTCCAGTTTAAGTTTTTCGTAATTGTAATCACTACGTATTAAGCTGACTTGAAAATCTTTAATTCTGCGAGTCTTTTCAGGCAACCAAAATTTACCAAATCTTTTTTGTACTCATATAGATCTCACACTATTTATTGTTTAGGCTCAATTGCCACTTTCTGCACCATACGGATATCCTGTATAAATCATTTTATGGTACCTTTTCATCTGAAGATTTTACTAGATTGTAAATTTCACATATAACTTTGGTTTCAGTAGATGATGTCCTGTTAATTACAACAAACTGACAATTCTGACAGGAAACCACAAATCCAGTAGCACAATTTTGATGATACTCCATAGACAAGCAATTTGGTCAAGAGCCATTTAAGAGGAAAGCTGTCAAAAAGCCTACTAAAGATCTAGATATATGGAATCAACTGGAGAGCCCATGTAATTAATACTCATTACTTTGTATAAATAAAGAGCCAGTTATGTTTCACTAGTACATTATTTTCTGAACCTGTATTGGTTGTGTGTCAATAGATCATTTACTCTTAGATATTTCATAATGTTGGAACACAGTATGTGTTCCAAAATCCAACTGCTAATTGATGTCAGTGATGTAAGTTTACAATGTAGAGGATTATGTTTCCTTTCTTATGTCCGGTCTGATCTGGGCAACTTTCCAGTCTTTAGGTAAAGATGTTTTTTAAACACAATGAGCGGCATCTAAAAGGCTTATGATCTGGACTGGAAGACATACTTTTATCAAGTGACTTACACTGCTTTGCTACACTGAGGGTATCTACTTCTAAATTACTCTTGTTGGCAGCTATTCTTGATTTGAATTATGGAATATTTGTTATCTTCTTTGGTGAAGGAACACTGCAAAACTATGTTTAGTAACTCTGTTTTATTGGTAACATTACTGTTGCTTATTTAACATACTGATTATTTCTCACTACTGGTATGCTTTTCATACGACCACAATCTCTTAAATGGATTTTTTGTCACATTTTCAGACAGAGTTTCATGATGGAAACAAAGGCAACCACACTGTAGTCTGCAGTAAGTAACAAACATCATATCCTGGAGATTTAACCTTCTTTTAAATCTGGCATGCTTTACTCATCACTTCTGCAGCAGTGTCCTGACCTGTTCTGTTTACTGTTCCATCTCTTATTAATTTACTTTGCATAAAATCAACTGCCATCATGCCTATTTATCTGATTTTAAACCACATCTAACAAAGGAAAATCCAGGATGGAATGTAGCAATATTATGAGGAGGAAAGTTGCTACTCACCATATAGCGGAATGCTGAGTCACAGATAGGCACAACAAAAAGTGTTTCACACTTAAACCTTTCGGCCAATGGCCTTTGTCAACAATATAAACACATACACGCACACACAAACTCACGCAAACACAACTCACACACACAACCGTAGTCTCAGGCAACTGAAACAACATTGCGAGCAGCAGCACCAGTGCATGATGGGAGTGGCAACTGGGTGGGGGTAAGGAGGAGGCTGTGGCAGGGAGGGGGACAGATAGTACGGAAGGGATGGAGGACAGTGAAATGCTGCAGGTTAGGTGGGGGGTATGGGAGAGATGGGGAAGAGGGGGGGGGGGAGGTGGCGGAAATAAATAAATAAATAAATACAAAGGCTGGGTGTGGTGGTGGAATGACGACTGCATAGTGCTGGAATGGGAGCAGGGAAAGGGGCTGGACTGGTGAGGGCAGCAATTAACGAAGGTTGAGGCCAGGAGGGTTACAGGAATGTAGGATGTATTGCAGGGAAAGTTCCCACCTGCGCAATTCAGAAGAGCTGGTGTTGGTAGGAAGGATCCATATGGCACAGGCTGTGAAGCAGTCATTGAAATGAAGAACATCGTGTTTGGCAGCGTGGTCAGCAACAGGGTGGGCCACTTGTTTCTTGGTCACAGTTTGTCAGTGGTCATTCATGCGGACAGACAGCTTACTGGTTGTCATGTCTACATGGAATGCAGCACATTGGTTGCAGCTTAGCTAGTAGACAACATGACTGGTTTCATAGGTAGCCCTGCCTTTGATGGGATAGGTGGTGTTAGTGACTGGATTGGAGTAGGTGGTGGTGGGAGGATGTATGGGACAGGGGGATTCAGTTGCATGAGACTGCAGTTGTGTGTGTAAGATGTGTGACTGTGTATGTGTGTGTGTGTGTGTGTGTGTGTGTGTGTCTATTGTTGACAACAGCCATTGGCCAAAAGCTTTAAGTGTGAAACACTTTTTGTTGTGCCTATTTGTGACCCAGCATCTCTGTTATATGGTGAGTAGCAACTTTCCTTCTCATAATATTGTTTAAACCACATCTACATTGTGTGTCCTCAGAATCTTTTGCTGACATGTCTACCTTAATTTGGAAGAACTGGAGCTCTCTCTTAGGAAGGTATCAAGCCAATTTTTATTTGCTTTTTCAAATTTTTGCATTTATTTTTGTTGTATTTTGTGTGTGGTATTCAGTCTCGGTATACTGACCTTGTGGTCACTAACTCCTGTACCCACCACTACGCTCTCTATTTACTCAAGGTTCTTCGTCGCTATGAGGTGTAGTATGTCAACCGGGTCGACAGAAGCGTCCAATCCCACGCGTCTGCTTTGACCCGTGACGTAAGGGTGTTGTCGTGTGTGACGTCATGACGGCGAAGAGTTTGGTTTGAGTGTGGCTGTCTCCAGTTCTGTTTTGTCTTATTTTATTTACTTTTCTGATCTGTTCGTTCTATCTCGTGAGATTTTTTTTTTAAATTTAAAAACACTTATTACTTATTTTAATTATCTGTTTCCTCGAATTTCTGTTTTAGTTTATTATATTTATCTTTCTGATCTGTTCGTTCTATCCTGTGAGATTTTTTTTTTTAAGACAAAAAACACTAATCAGCTACTGAAGCATCTTTATCTTCTATGGGTTGCAGGGCTTATGACCCCTGGGGAGGTGGGTGGGTATTCATGCATGGCTGTCTTCACTTACACGTTGTAGCTACGCAAGGCGTCTAAATTTGTTTATATTTAGTTTGCCCCCCACCCAAAACACCCCATTCCCCGCGCTTGTCCCATTAGTGTCATTAGGCTTCTTGTGGAAAGTGTGTGTGTTTGTTTTTGTTTCCGCCATATTTGTGACGTCATGGGTCAAAGCAGACGGTTGGGATCGGACGCTTCCGTATTTCCCTGCAACCATTTCTCAAACTGCAGAGAACCTCGCACCCAACAAGGGCCAAATGTCATTTAATGATTAAAAAGAGCAAGAAAAACTGTGACAACAGTTCCGTAACACCACATTGCAATTGCTTAAAGCACGATTATATGGAAGATCATTAAGAGGATTTCCGATAGAGGTGGGAGGTGCCCAGTCACTGTTGTAATATGAAAAGGAAGTCTCCAGAGTAACCTGTGAAACACAGCTCAGACAATGATGGGAGGATGGTTGGGGCTTCAGTTCCACCAATAATGAAGCACACAACTGTTCCTTTTCCATGTGAGAGCAGTATTTTCCATTGCCTGCAGCATGTAAGACATCACACATTCATGTATTACAGCCTGTTGTGGCACCTCACAGAAAGAAGTAAAGCCTTGACCTTTCAACTTTACTTAGTTGACAAGACAACTTCCCGATTCATGAAACAAAACTATTTTTCATCCTCTTCTTCAAACTTCGGAAGGATCATACGTGCCCAAATAGTTATACTAGTGTTGGCCTCAAAAGCTGTGTTGGATAGATCATGGAGCAGATAGTCAACAGCCATCTCGTATAGATCATAGACTACAGATAACTTAGTAACTCTTATATCACCGTCTTTAATAATGTGAACATCCAGGAAGCACATATATGACAGGATTTCTCCTGCAGTAATCAACTGATAAGTACTTTTTTGACATTGTGAAGATCTTTGATGGTACATCAAGATATAATATTCTTAGTCACTTCTGCAAAACAGATTGGTGTCCTTCAAATTAGTGTTTTGAGGGTCCTGTCATGTCATTTGTGAACAACTTCTCTGTCTTTGGTGACTCTTCTACCCTTGTTACAATGAACCCATCAGTTGCAGCTTCTAATTAGGAAGCTGAAGGAATGAGTGGGGTGTAAAAAAGATTTTAATTTTTTGACTTGTGTGTGCTCTTTTTAATATTCATGCTTAATTTTTAACTTCACTGAACTAAGGATGAGAGGTGCTGTTCTTAATATAAGGGAAATGGTGAGATATCTGGATCTCATAGTTGATTTTACATTTATCTAATTGTCACATATTAAAAACTTGAAAGCATGGCCCTTAAAAGCAGTAAATACTTTTAAAATGCATAGGTTATAGTTCACAGGGGCAGACCAAACCTGTGTGCTCCAGTTTTACAAAGCCTTCATGCAGTCTCAGTTTGGTAATGGGTGCACGGTGTATGCATCTACATGGCCCTCTATTTTAGAATAGTGGACTTATTTCTAGATTTTCAGGCTTTTGACATCACTCCTCACAAGCAACTCTGATCAATTTGCGTGCCTATAGATATCATCTCAGTTGTGCAATTGATTTGTGATTTCTTGTCAAAAAGATCACAGTCTGTAGTAACTAAGAGAAAGTCTTAGAGTCAAGCACAAGTGATACCTGGCTTTCCCATAGGAAGATTTATGGGCTCTCTGCTGTTCCTAATTGATATACACTGTTTAGGAGACAATCTAGCGATCCTCTTAGATTTTTTGCAGATGATATAGTCATTTACATCTTGTAAAGTCATCAGGCAATCAAAACCAATTGCAAAATGATTTAGACATAATATCTGTATGGTGCAAAAAGTGATAATTGACTCTAAATAACAAAAAAAGTGAAGTTATTCACAAGAGTACTACAGGAATCTACTAGGTTTCGATGACATGATGAAATACACAAATTTAAAGGATGTGAATTCAACTAAATACTTAGGGATTACAATTATGAATAACTTAAATTGTTGGGATACATACATAATGCTGTGGAGAGAGTAACCAAAGACTGTGATTTAATGGCAGAATACTTAAATGATGCAACAGGTATAATAATGACACTGCCTACACTACGTTTACCCGTCCTTTTCTGGAATACTGCTGCACAATGTGAGATCTGCATTAGAGTGAGAGTGTCACTGCTATGATGCATGAGTTATGGCAATCATTAAAACAAATGCTTTTTTGTTGCAGATGGAACTTTTCATGGAATTTCAATCACTAACTTTCTCCTCCGAATACAAAACTATTTTGTTGGTGTCCATTTACAAAGGAAGAAATAAACATCGTAATAAATAAGAGGAATCAGAACTTCCACAGAAAGATTTAAGTGAACGTTTTTCCCCATGCACTGTTTGAGAGTGGAACAGTAAGCCGCATCCATTCTGGCCACACTGTGCAAAATCCAGACAAGAGGTTCAGTGCAGTACGGAGTGGCCAGTATGGACCTTGTAGAATAATCTTGGGTATGGCTGATAAAACTACTTTGTAGAACCATGAACCAGTTCCACGCAGTGTCAGTACATCCAAGGAAATGATTCATTCAAGCAAGGCTGTTTATGGACAGCATCTCTAATTTTTCATTGTTACTGAAGCACAGACATGCACACTGGAGTGCACTTACAACACTCTGCTCCATTCTCTTTGATTGTGCACTACTCAGCACTGCTCTGCGCTGCTCTGCGCCATGAGTTTCTGCATGGCATGTCTGGTGTGGATGCGGGTGTAGAGAAATAGCTTGAAGGTGGTTCAATGAACCCTCTGCCAGAAACTTAACTGTGAATCGTAGACGTGGATGCAGTGCAACACCATGGAATAGTCTAGTTACTAAAAAATTTAGGGCAAGCTATGTCAAGCATCTGTGCTGATGCTGGTGAGCCACCACTTAACAGGAGGTGACTCCTCTTGGTGAGAGAAGCCTATAAAACAACATCCACACCAGAGACGCTTGCAAATCATGCCACTGCCTCATCACCAATGGAATGACATTTCAGAAATTGAATGTGAGCCATAACGCCCAAGGGCTCATTTCAAAGTTTTATACCAAGAGTGGAGCAGTTGTTCATCTTGGATTCTGAGGAGGTCCAGAATTATGTTGGATTTAAACTTCAAGAATGAATGTGCCTCTGATTTAACTTTTTAAGTACTTGCTTTATAAAACTTTCAACCAGCATCACAATTTTAACACAGTACACGCAGATGGTTCAAAACAAGGGACCTTCCTTGACTAATCACTCGGTTTTCCTGACCGTGTCCTCAAGATTTGGCTTTCCAATCAGTAGTCTGTATTTAGTGCAAAACTTTATACAATCCGAAAGGCACAGGAGTAGATGAAGCATTATCAAAGAAAACAGGTTCTCAGCTGCTCTGATTCTTTGCTGCCTTACAAGCGCTGCAGCAAATATACTCAGAAGAAAAAAATACAGGAGAAACTGGTTCCATTTTACAACAGCAGGGGAAGGATGTCATGAGGTGCAAAGGCCTGTGGCAGTCAGGGGAAATGAGTAAATGAATCAAGCAAGCAAGAAGGCCAACAGAAAACCAACTGACACACAGTCCCATTCCCTTGCATGCTGTCGCCACACAGTAGTCAGAAAAATATGCAACTGAGGGGGGAGGGAAAGCTGCCACTGAGGAGCAATAAATGTGATCAGTGAAGCCAAACATAGGGCTGTGGCATACCTCATGCTAGTCACTCCAATGGAATGGTCGCCCTTACTTGCCTCTCAACATACAGTCCATTAACTCATTAATTAATTCTCCCATGGAAGAACATCCATCTGTAATGTGACAATGATTAATTGCTACACCTTAAATTTGTTATTGTTGTTGCAATAGGTGTAAATGACTTATTGCACAAAGAATCCATTAGATAAACACTCCTAACTATAATTTTGTTGCGTCTTTTTTTCAATGTCAGCAACATTTGTAGCTATTTTTTGGGTTTTTAATAACTCATGGATGATATATATTCAAAAGTTTGCCCAGAACTTCGGTTTTTGGAGAAAAAAAAAATAGGCTGGTTAGAGAGACAGACATGTTCCACTGGACCTCAAGTAGTCTCTTAATCATTGCTACTGAACTGAAAACATCAACAATACTAAGTGACAGACTTTTCTGTTTCACACATTTCTTGCTTGAATGCTGTAAGGCACCCACTTATCTGTTGAGTGAATTTCCAAATGAGTAACTTTCTTCATCATTAGCCTACATCCTCCAAATCCCAAATAAAATACATGCTGACTGTAGGCATTTTGAATCATTCCTCACATCATTGAGTTTGGAGATATTTTTAAGATTCTTCATCTGAAATGTTCATAACGCCCTGACAGGGATTTTCAGACTTACCAGATGTCGTTGGCACTTGCAAGTCTAAATGCTTGTCTGATACCTCCCTGTTCATTGCCGGATAGAGGGGAATGATATTGAGGGATACCCTGATCTTTCCAGCAAATTATTTCTGTACAAAACTTTTACTGCTTACACATGTTATTGATCTACCATAAGTAGAATAATATTTCGTCATGAAGAAACAAAATGGTAATGCAAGGCACTAATGCCACATCATTATGAATGCATGTGTGTGTGTGTGATAAATCAGAAGAGTAGTAACTGAGGATCCAGTGTATTTTATTCTAGATGAAATCACTGACAGACAGAACTGGTATGTATTAAATATTTTAGTAGAACCTCTGAATGGAGAACAAGTGAAACCTGTGTGTTTGTTAACTTTCATTTTTAAGAAAACAGACAATGATACCATGTTGCGAAGTTTCAACAATGTATTTGTTGTGTTGTGGCCTGATTGAATAAAATGTGATCGTGTGTGGTTAGTGCACACAGATTAAGATTGTTAAATCTTACCTGCGCTTTTCAGTCTCAAGTCTATGTTCTTTAAATTAAAACACACGATCTACATCCTGCACACTATTCATCCATTTGTGAATCATTAAAATACATTACTCATGCGTCAAACAGGTTTCTCATATGTCAACTAATTTGTATCTTGCAGTGAGAAATTACAGATATAAGCTCCTACCACAATACAAGAGGTAGGAGCTTATATCCTACCACAATACAAGACCCCCCCATGAACCATGGACCTTGCCGCTGGTGGGGAGGCTTGCGTGCCTCAGCGATACAGATGGCCGTACCGTAGGTGCAACCACAACGGAGGGGTATCTGTTGAGAGGCCAGACAAACGTGTGGTTCCTGAAGAGGGGCAGCAGCCTTTTCAGTAGTTGCAGGGACAACAGTCTGGATGATTGACTGATCTGGCCTTGTAACATTAACCAAAACGGCCTTGATGTGCTGGTACTGCGAACGGCTGAAAGCAAGGGGAAACTACAGCCGTAATTTTTCCCGAGGACATGCAGCTCTACTGTATGATTAAATGATGATGGCGTCCTCTTGGGTAAAATATTCCGGAGGTAAAATAGTCCCCCATTCGGATCTCCGGGCGGGGACTACTCAGGAGGACGTCGTTATCAGGAGAAAGAAAACTGGCGTTCTACGGATCGGAGCGTGGAATGTCAGATCCCTTAATCGGGCAGGTAGGTTAGAAAATTTAAAAAGGGAAATGGATAGGTTAAAGTTAGATATAGTGGGAATTAGTGAAGTTCGGTGGCAGGAGGAACAAGACTTTTGGTCAGGTAATTACAGGTTTATAAATACAAAATCAAATAGGGGTAATGCAGGAGTTTAATAATGAATAAAAAAATAGGAGTGCGGGTTAGCTACTACAAACAGCATAGTGAACGCATTATTGTGGCCAAGATAGACACAAAGCCCATGCCTACTACAGTAGTACAAGTTTATATGCCAACTACCTCTGCAGATGATGAAGAAATATATGAAATGTATGACGAGATAAAAGAAATTATTCAGGTAGTGAAAGGAGACGAAAATTTAATAGTCATGGGTGACTGGAATTCGTCAGTAGGAAAAGGGAGAGAAGGAAACATAGTAGGTGAATATGGATTGGGGGGAAGGAATGAAAGAGGAAGCCGCCTTGTAGAATTTTGCACAGAGCATAACTTAATCATAGCCAACACTTGGTTCAAGAATCATAAAAGAAGGTTGTATACCTGGAAGAATCCTGGAGATACTAGTAGGTATCAGATAGATTATATAATGGTAAGACAGAGATTTAGGAACCAGGTTTTAAATTGTAAGACATTTCCTGGGGCAGATGTGGATTCTGACCGCAATCTATTGGTTATGAACTGCAGATTGAAACTGAAGAAACTGCAAAAAGGTGGGAATTTAAGGAGATGGGACCTGGATAAACTGAAAGAACCAGAGGTTGTAGAGAGTTTCAGGGAGAGCATAAGGGAACAATTGACAGGAATGGGGGAAAGAAATACAGTAGAAGAAGAATGGGTAGCTCTGAGGGATGAAGTAGTGAAGGCAGCAGAGGATCAAGTAGGTAAAAAGACGAGGGCTAATAGGAATCCTTGGGTAACAGAAGAAATATTGAATTTAATTGATGAAAGGAGAAAATACAAAAATGCAGTAAATGAAGCAGGCAAAAAGGAATACAGACGTCTCAAAAATGATATCGACAGGAAGTGCAAAATGGCTAAGCAGGGATGGCTAGAGGACAAATGTAAGGATGTAGAGGCTTGTCTCACTAGGGGTAAGATAGATACTGCCTACAGGAAAATTAAAGAGACCTTTGGAGAGAAGAGAACCACTTGTATGAATATCAAGAGCTCAGATGGCAACACAGTTCTAAGCAAAGAAGGGAAGGCAGAAAGATGGAAGGAGTATATAGAGGGTTTATACAAGGGCGATGTACTTGAGGACAATATTATGGAAATGGAAGAGGATGTAGATGAAGACAAAATGGGAGATAAGGTACTGCGTGAAGAGTTTGACAGAGCACTGAAAGACCTGAGTCGAAACAAGGCCCCGGGAGTAGACAACATTCCCATTGAACTAATGATGGCCTCGGGAGAGCCAGTCATGACAAAACTCTACCATCTGGTGAGCACGATGTATGAGACAGGCGAAATACCCTCTGACTTCAAGAAGAATATAATAATTCCAATCCCAAAGAAAGCAGGTGTTGACAGATGTGAAACTTACCGAACTATCAGTTTAATAAGTCACAGCTGCAAAATACTAACGCGAATTCTTTACAGACGAATGGAAAAACTGGTAGAAGCCGACCTCGGGGAAGATCAGTTTGGATTCCGTAGAAATGTTGGAACACGTGAGGCAATACTGACCTTACGACTTATCTTAGAAGAAAGATTAAGAAAAGGCAAACCTACGTTTCTAGCATTTGTAGACTTAGAGAAAGCTTTTGACAATGTTAACTGGAATACTCTCTTTCAAATTCTGAAGGTGGCAGGGGTAAAATACAGGGAGCGAAAGGCTATTTACAGTTTGTACAGAAACCAGATGGCAGTTATAAGAGTCGAGGGGCATGAAAGGGAAGCAGTGGTTGGGAAAGGAGTAAGACAGGGTTGTAGCCTCTCCCCGATGTTATTCAATCTGTATATTGAGCAAGCAGTAAAGGAAACAAAAGAAAAATTCGGAGTAGGTATTAAAATTCATGGAGAAGAAGTAAAAACTTTGAGGTTCGCTGATGACATTGTAATTCTGTCAGAGACAGCAAAGGACTTGGAAGAGCAGTTGAACGGAATGGCTAGTGTCTTGAAAGGAGGATATAAGATGAACATCAACAAAAGCAAAACGAGGATAATGGAATGTAGTCAAATTAAGTCGGGCGATGCTGAGGGAATTAGATTAGGAAATGAGACACTTAAAGTAGTAAAGGAGTTTTGCTACTTAGGGAGTAAAATAACCGATGATGGTCGAAGTAGAGAGGATATAAAATGTAGACTGGCAATGGCAAGGAAAGCGTTTCTCAAGAAGAGGAATTTGTTAACATCGAGTATAGATTTAAGTGTCAGAATATCGTTTCTGAAAGTATTTGTATGGAGTGTAGCCATGTATGGAAGTGAAACATGGACGGTAACTAGTTTGGACAAGAAGAGAATAGAAGCTTTCGAAATGTGGTGCTACAGAAGAATGCTGAAGATAAGGTGGGTAGATCACGTAACTAATGAGGAGGTATTGAATAGGATTGGCGAGAAGAGAAGTTTGTGGCACAACTTGACTAGAAGAAGGGATCGGTTGGTAGGACATGTTTTGAGGCATCAAGGGATCACAAATTTAGCATTGGAGGGCAGTGTGGAGGGTAAAAATCGTAGAGGGAGACCAAGAGATGAATACACTACGCAGATTCAGAAGGATGTAGGTTGCAGTAGATACTGGGAGATGAAGAAGCTTGCACAGGATAGAGTAGCATGGAGAGCTGCATCAAACCAGTCTCAGGACTGAAGACCACAACAACAACAACAACAATACAAGAGTACACACAAAGCACAGTTTTTTTCTTTCAGTTGACAAAGCTAAAAGGGGTCAAGTGCAAACTGGGCACTGATGAAATAAAATAAAATGTTTAGCAATCCCTACCTTATTTAAAAATCATCGGGATATACTATTACACATACTACGGCAAACACATTATGAAGAAAACATTTGTAGAATGGGGCTGCAGAACATGATGACAGAACAACAGTGTTACGTTTCCATAACGACACACTCACAAACTAAACTCCGCGCCGTCGTGACGTCACACACTACAACGGCCTTACGTCACGGGTCAAAGCTGACACGTGGAATCGGATGCTTCCGTTGACCCGGCAATAACAGTTCTAAGAATTAAAAGGCTTTACAAGTTCCAAGGCAAAATAAAACAATATATCCCTTAAATGGTTACAGCATGATGATTCAGAACTTTGTTAGCAATGGTAAAAATTTTATTCCAAAGATACATAAAAACAGGGGAGCGTATAATGTTAAGACGAACACAGTGTTAAACGCAAAATATTATAAATGAGATCCTCTGTGGAACTGAAGTATGGAAGACGTTATACTTGTGAATAAAAAGGCGGCATTTGGAGAAGTGTGAAACTACAGAAAAAGCAGTTGGCAAATAAAAACACGAATACACTTACTTGGTATGTAAGTGAATACAACTTCTCTTACAGCAGGTATTAGAGCACCGTCAGAGCACATGTACTCAAACGAAAATATTTTTCTTCGGAGTGAAGCTGCCAATATTTTGTTATTGCCATTGCACATACACAATTTAGAAAGAGAATATATGTTTCCCTGCGAAGGGAGTAGAAAGTAATGAGCATCGATAATATTATCCATTACGGTGTCACCGAAGCACAGTTTCCCCACTAGATTTATTCAACGCGTAAACAACTGGGGGTTCCACCGCGCACATGTAAACAAACAAGACACTGTACAGGTAAACAAAATAAACGAAACTCGTGAAGTACTCATTGGACACGGGGTCAGAGATGAATGGTTTTTCGCCTAGCTGTTAGACGGGCGGTTATCAGGTATTTTCATTTTCTTCAGATATACGTTGGCTGTAATTTAAAGTAAAAACTGTATACGTTAAGTTCTAAAACCCATAGATTATTTGAGTCATATAAACCAATCTCACTTCATCTATTTTCCCGTTGACAAGGAACTATGGTAGCCAGCATGTAATTGTTTTTCATCCAAGGGAACGAAAGGAGTGCGTTGAAGTTTGGTTAAGACTGTGTTTTAATTGAAAGTGAACTGTACATTATTACAACATTGCTTTGCTTAAGTTGTGATACAACTGAAAGACAAATGATGCCATACTAAGTGGTGTGAGTTGTCACGGCTATTTTATTAGTTGGTAAGTTTGGGAATCGGTACTGACAAACAAATCCCATGCAGTAGGCCTATTAAAAGAACACTATGGAAATTAGTGTAACTAGAACGTATCGACAATAAAACTAATTTGCGTAATAATGTAAAGCATGTGTAAATGCTGATAACTGTTTAACGCTGAGAGTTTATTGAGTAATATTCACTTTTTTTTTAATGTACGACATGTAAAGAGAGCCGTGTAAAAATACCGCTTGGAACAATACTGACGTTCGAATCTAGGTAGAATCAAAAATGTCGTTTTACCATAGAATTCAGTTTGAGTCGGTGCTTATTAAAATGGTGTGTCACCTTTGCGATCTGAACTGACCAGTGACGTGTGTTTATAGTTTACTTTTGTAACTGAGTAGACGTCACAAAAAATTATATATACATAGGCTTCTTTGCAAAACTTGCAATTTTTGTAGAACCCTGTACTTTTTCTTGTCGTAGTTAACACCTACTTCGTGGACATTTATTCTTTTGCTGCTGTGTCCGTTGCACATTAACGCCTCACAATGAGAAGTTATATTATAGTAATGAAATGCGTTTCCAACACAGTGGTTGGCAGAAAATCACGAATTTTGGGGTAAATTGAGGATGAGATTATTTAATCAAATTGTGGTGCTCGATATGAAATCAGGACGACCTGACAGGCAACAAACAAGCTCTGTGCTAGGATATAGATAGTGGTTTCCTTTTGTGTTGTGTCACAGAACAGCAAACAATTATTTTATGATGTGGAAAAGACATTAGTGAACTATGTAGTGGGTCATTCCATGCCAAGTGGTCTAAACCTTCCCACCATCATGTCTCCAATTTTCTTCAAATTTTATCTGTAGCACTAGTCAAGTGCTAAATTAAGTTTCTC
Organism: Schistocerca cancellata; assembly: GCF_023864275.1. Lineage (NCBI taxonomy): Eukaryota > Metazoa > Arthropoda > Insecta > Orthoptera > Acrididae > Schistocerca > Schistocerca cancellata. Next base: position 610,568,358 of record NC_064630.1, on the reverse strand, counting down.
AAGATTTCAAGCCTCTAGCTGCAATACTTGCTGATCTACACCCCCTTGTCTGAAGGGTAGTAAGTTCGCATGCGCGCGACATCAGACAAAATGCCATTTTTGGGGTCTCATAAAATTGAAACCAATTCATAAGAATGGTTAGTAAGATGAGACCCTGTACAGTTTTTTGTGCTGATTCAAACGAAATTAATTATAAGATTACTGATGCAAAATCCGGTCAAACAAGTCGACTCAAAGTGTACCCCTAATTCTGTCGTGACTTAATGCGACAAATTTTGACCAATATTCAGACTGCAATAATTTCCTTGCAGATAAAGATATGGACTTGAACTTTTTACCAAGTCTTATCTTTGTGCTGGACATAATACAGCTGGATTTCCAACTACCCAGGCTTTATAGTCGCCTTGCAAAATCTCTTCAAATTTGGCAGTGTCAGCGCAAATGGCTTTATTTACCAAAGTTCAAAGCCCATTACTACAAAATAGTCAGCCTGGATTTAATTGTGAATAGTATCATCTGAAAGAGAAACTCTTGCTCTACAAGATGGATATATTTTTCTTTTGCAACGCTTCCATTAAGTGCTTATTTACTCAGGTCAAAGTATCTTATATTTTGTGTGCGCAGTGCCCTGCGTTGGTCCATGATGGCTGAGCCATTACTGGTTATCACAATAAAACCAGCATCCCCATCGCCATAGGGGCCACGCCCGATAGCCATGCAGTAACAGCCACGGGTGGGTATCTTTACTGCAGGTTCCCAAGCCTGATTACAGGGTGTCTTTACCACAGGATCCCAAGCCTGATTGTGGGTTTCTTTATGCAGGTTCCCAAGCCTGTCTTCCTCAGTTACTTCATCATTCTGGAAGCATCGTTGATTTGCAAGAGAATGCTTTCAGGAAAACTGTATTGCCGACCAGATGATGTCACTGATGGAGCTGGAATAACACCAATGATAAGTTGTTCTGGAATCCAGCAAGTATCACGTCTTAAGGGCCAATAAAATGAACTTGCAGGACCATGAGGATGCATAAAGCTTATGAAAGCATCTTTCTGTTCGACTGAGATTTCAACGATGTTTCCAATCCACCATTTCTTTTCATAAATGCAAGCAACATACTGCCCAGGCTGAAGATCCATGACTTGAACTACTACTTCAGCAGCACTAATTTTGGCCAAAAAAGATGTCGCATCATTAGAAACTCTACTGACCTTAATTGTCGTCATATCAATGGGCAAAAAATGGTGGTTTTCTCTTGTGCCAGCTAGAGTGTGCCCTTGCAGGAATCTTTCTTCTTGAGAAGCTTTTTCTTCTTCAACTTCCTCTTTGCTGATGAAAAAGAATTTGATTCCATTGATATTATCATTGCAGAAGTTGAAAAGATCTTTGGGTGTTAGAATCTGGTTTTCATATGGACGTTGCAAACTTGCTCTTGCTGCCAACCGTTTTGTTGTGCCTCCAATGCCATCACAAGGCGACTTTCCATGGCTTGTTCCAAAGAAATTCCATTCTGCTGTTATTTCAAAATCTTCTTTGTGATAGCATAAGTTGAGAAAATTCTTGAAATTCTTATATTGTGCAGCTGAACCATCACTGAAGTAGTGGATGTGGCTTATTTTGGAAAATTGCATCTTCAGGTAATTGATTACTTTTCCAATGTAAACATGGACAGTAATCGTATCGTGTCGAAGGCAGTCACTAATAACACAAAGATTCACACATTGCACCTCTTCGTTTTCACAGTAGTAGACTACAAATGGATGAACTGTTGCTTGACTGTTTTCCCAGTGAAAGCCTTGCACTGCATCTTGAACAATAAATGAATAGTTTTCAGCAAAATCCATTAGTATTATGAATTCGCCTTCTTTCAAATCAGTTTTGAGAGCTTTCAGGTGCTGGCTTTGATGCTTGGCAATGTAGTGATGACAAGACAGGTTCCAAATTTTTGCTGCAATATCTTCAACATACTCTTCTGTTGAAAGCTGCTTTGTTTCTAAAGTATCCCTGTCGGTATGAATCCATTGTTTGTACTCAATCAGTTCTTCAGGGTCATTATCTTCAAAATATGTTGCAATAACTGCTTCTACACCTTCTGGACCAGGGCAGTTTTCACAACGATGAAGCATACAATCCTTGTTTTCCAAGCTGCAAACAGCTTTGCTAAGAATTTCCTTGTAGTCTTCATTGATTGATGCACCAGTGAGCATAAGCTTGACATTTTGGTGTATTGTACAGACACAAACTGAGTGCATTCCAGCAGAGCCAACTGTAACACACCATTTTGGTCTAAGCTCGCAAAACTTTGAGAAGCCAATTTCTGGTCCATTTTGCTTCTGATAAGACACGTACATTTCCTTCAAATTGCAAAGCAACAACCGCTTTTGCTTGTACACCTTTGTTCCTGAAATTCTCACAGGCACACAGTCTTTCTTCCCTGGACAAAGTCTGCTGAATTCGTCATCTTGAAAAAAGTCATGTACTTTCTGGACAACTTCATCTGAAAGCTTCCTTCCTTGCCGATTTGCTGGAAAAGCTAGAACACCTTGCTCATTCTTCAGTTTTCTCGCTTGCTTTACCATTCTTTCTGATACATTAAATGCTGTTGTCGTATCTTTAATTGTCCAGCTTCTTGGAACCAAGGTCAATATTTGAACTTTTGTCCTACGATTTGACACTTTACATTTTTCTTTCAACTCTTCTATAAGATTATCAAGATCTGCACAATTATTGCATGGGCGACTTTTACTTGAACTTGGCTGTTCATCGTAATTGATTCCTACAGCAGCAGCAATTTGATTCCCAATTAAACTTTGTGCATCCAAGATCTTTCTTTTTGCATAGCTTTGCTTATCTCTTTTACTTAGTTGTCTTCTTTTCAATGGTGAAGCACCAATAAATGATAAACTTTTGTTGATGGCTGGTTCAGTTTCATCCGTTGTGAAATCTTGTTCAGATTGGGTTGATAGTGATGATGAATCTTCTAGCTTTTGGTTCAGTGCCGACATGCAGCGAGGGCAAAGCTTCTGACCAGGTTTTATATCAATCACTTCTTTTTTCTTTAACAGGCAAAGTTTGGCAGCTGTTTCATTATCAAGCAGTCTAAGTCCAGCTTTTACATTGTGATTCCTCTTCTTGAATGGATTGCAACATTTCTTTTGCATCGCTTGATATTCATGTAGGAAGAGGGCTTCATGGTGGAAGCAAATGATGGAATTTTCGTCAAGTTTGGCTTCTGAACGCGAAACAAGCAATTTCTGGTCACATTCTGTGAAATCACTAAACGCTTTGAATCCAGTCTTCTTAGCATAGAAGATAACATGGCACTTTGATGCAGCAGCATCTTTTCCAATTGAACAGGGGGCCAACGATTCTTCTTCTTCATTAACTTCTGACATCTCTCACTGGCCAATCACTGAATAAAACACGAATGAAATATCCAATTATATCAGTAATTCTAAGCGACTATTAAGATTCAAATTCCTAGAAATGAAGAAAAATTAGTGCATCGCGCATACAAAATATAACAACTTTGATGTGAGTTAATGAGTACTTAATGGTCGCGTTGCAAAAAAAACAAATGTCAGTCTTGTAGAGCAAGAGTTTCTCTTTTAGGTGATACTATTCACAAGCAGATTCAGGCCAACTATTTTTTAGTAATTGGCTTGAAACTTTGGTAAATTTTACCGTTTGTGCTGACACTGCCTAATTTGAAGAGATACTGCAGGGCGACCATATGGCCTGGATCATTGCAAATCCGGCTGCATTATGTCTAGCACAAGCATGAAGCTTGGCCAAAAGTTCAAGTCCATATCTTCAACTGCAAGGAAATCATTGCAGTCTTAATATTGGTCAAAATTTGTCGCGTTGTGTCACGACAAATTTTGAAGTATACTTTGAGTCGAGTTATTTGACCGGGGTTTGCATGAGTAATGTTATACATAATTTCGTTGGAATCAGCAAAAAAAACTGTACAGGGTCGCATCTTACTAACCATTCTTATGAATTAGTTTCGATTTTATTAGACTCCAAATATGACATTTTTTTTATGTTGCATGCACACGGACTAAGTACACTTCAGACAAGGGGGTCTAGATCAGCAGCTATTGCAGCTAGAGGCCTGAAATCTTGGGAAACTTACTTCAACACTTGACTAAAGCTACAGTTAAAATTTGACGAAAATTGGAGACCATGATGGTGGGAACTTTTTTCAGTTTTAGACCACTTGGTGTGGAATGACCCTAGTCCTTTTTTATACGTTGATGTAACCGTGCAGGTCAATTAAGGGCAGTTACATGTACTAGTAAATACTTGTAGTATCATTTAGTGTTTTCACAATGGCAGCATAGAAACTGCTAGGTAGGCTGAGATGATTGTACGCATCCGTCTGTTTACACTTTGCGAAGGGAGCAAGTAGTCTGGAAACCCATCTGTTTTGAGGTGCAATGTAAAGTAATATATTAAAATAGTAAATAATGCTTATACTCAACTTGCAAGATTTTTGGTCACAGTTAAGTTGTCATAAATGTTTCACACCAAATTATGTTGAGTAGGATCTACCTGTGAAACTAACAAAGGAAAAAAAATCTCAGTTGCTCTATTGTAAATGTTTAGTTCTCAGTGACTTACATGAAACTCAATTCTATTCGTCAAAATGGCTTGTGGGAATGGTAAAGTTAAGTTTCTGATTTCTTGAATGCAATAAGTAAGTTATTTCTCTGCAGGTACTACAAAACTTCTCTAGATCCAAAAGATTGTCTGATAGCTATAGTATTTGTGATGATAAAAAAATTGTGAGCATATTTATAATCCTTATATCAGTATATTCCCTGTATCACTTCCCAGAAAAGAAAATGGAATATCTTAATCCTATTGATTGGCGTAAATGGGATCAGAAAAATTTGTGGCATATCCCGATAACATATTTATTATTATAGTGCTTCACTTAAGTTGTCACAGCGTACATTATAAATTGGTGTTTGTGATCTCTCTTAAATTTCTTGGTTCTACTTTCAATTTGGTTCTCGATGGCTAGTGAAATGGGCCTTGGATGTAACCTGTGGAAGAATATTCGTTATACACCCCTAATGGAATTCTTCTGCTTAGCCTTAGTGTAAGTACATATTGTGATCAAGCTATTAATTGTACTGAAATGCATTTTATACCTCCCTGTGTTGATGAATCCATAGTGAGCAGCACCTTTGCAATTTGTATGGTAATAGCTTTACACTGTGAGCATGCTTAATTGGTATCTATTGTAGCCCAATTTAATGATTTACTTGTAATGTGATACATTCACTTTTCATTACTCCCAACACTAGTTTGAAACCCTGTAGTGCTTATTTATTATTTTTATCCCGTAGGATAGTGTAATTTTTTCATACAATTATGGAATAAGATATTACGTTAAATAAATAATTATTATATTTATATTAAATAGTGACTACATAGTTTGTTGATTTCAAATGACTAATAATGGACTGAGAAGGAGAAAGATGATTAGGAAGTGTACCAATCTTTGCATGGTTTGAGTTGAGAAAACAATTGAAGATGGTCGCTGGATAAGTAACAGTCCTGTATCCTAATTACAGAATCTGTAGGTTTTTTTAATTGATAATTATGCTTACAAAAATGTTAGGTATTCCTGTAAGGGAAAGTAATAGGCATAGTTGACCAAAATAAGTCTTCAGCTTGGACATAATAGTAAGTGGCTTTTCACCCAGTGCCATCAGTTTTTGCAGACAACTGCTGAAAATCGACACTGTGGAATATCACACTTTTTTGTGTGCAATAGACAAGACTATACATGATAAAACAGCCAAAAGTCCTTGATGGAATAACAACTAAAAGGAAAGGATAGATTGCTACTCACCATGTTGAGGAGGCATTGAGTTGCTTAGAGCTAGAATTCTGTTTTACTGTAAGTACAATTTCCAACACACCCACCTACAGTCACGATGACACTGTTTTGATGTGTCACTGCCAACTGCCATGACGAAGATTTTGATTAGGGGGAAAGGGGAAGAGAGAGAGAGAGAGAGAGAGAGAGAGAGAGAGAGAGTATATCAGTATAAGCTTATGAACTAGCAGCTTACTTGATTTTCATGAATTAATTGTGTGTATGGCACAGGGCCTGTGCCATCCATGCACTTTTTCTGTTGATAAGGATATTGGCAACATGTAGGTTTAATGCAGACGATGGAATGCTGTTTGCAAACAGTGAGATGCAGGAAAAGCAGCATTGTGTTTTTGGTGTTGAATATCAAAACCATTTAATGTTTTTTGAATTATTTGTGCCTACCTGTGTTTGCTCATGAAGCTGCTTTTAATTTCTGCCCCTGTAGCTTTCATTTTTCTCCTTAAAAAAAAAAAAAAATTATATTGTGGTGATAGATTGATCTGTAGTATACTTTGTAGTTTTGTTTAAAACGGATGAGGATAATTTGGATTTGAGTTGAGGGAGTTGTTGAATTTGTCATACTAATAAGCTATTTTTGGCATGAAGGTGGTGGTGACAGACTGATCTGCAGCATAGTCAGATAAGTTGAGAAGTGGCCATTTGGTTGTAGTAGGCAAACCCAAACAAAGCGTCGTCTTCAGGAAAAGCTTGGCTACATAGTCTGATGTCTTGAGAAAATACTTGGTTACAGTTTCTGATGTCAGAAAATACTTCGTTACAGTTATTGAACAAACATTTTAGTTGTAATTTTTTCAAACATAGACAAAGGTAGGTGGTTTCATATCTTTTTCTGTGTACATAACATAGTTAGATTCACATCCAGTTTTGAAGTAATTACTTCAACTCATTGTTATGAAATGTGTCATCCATCTGTTGCTTCCTCATTGGGTATTCAGAACCAGCTGTCTCCTGTTTGAGTTCCCATTGCACTTCATACTTTGTATCTACAACATCACTTTATAAAACGCATAAGAAACGGCACTGCCTTTGTTCAAGAGTGGAATAGAATTTAAATCACCTTTGAGCATTAGTACGTGTAATCTGTGTTATCACATAAAGCGTATATACAATATAGAAATTATATTAACTGAGCAGGCTTAAGTGACTTATTATCTAACTAAAGCTAGTACAAAGTGTTAAAATAATGATTAGTGGCATGCATAATTTTACATTTCTGACCATTCAAAGTAAGTTGCCTCAGTTTGCATCATTTTGAAATCTAATGAAGATCTAAATGAATATTTATGCAGCTTCTGTTAAGCAGTATTTCACTGTAGATAACTGTGTCAAGGGCCTGTATAGTATATTAGACATTATGTCCATTGCTATTGTTATGGCGGTATGTTTTATTAGTTTTTCCTTGACGGGAATAAGGCTGTACTAAACATGTAAACGAAAAGTAGTAGAGGTATTTGTTATTTTGGCAGCAAAATAAGTAGCGGTGTTCAATGTTTAGATAATGATAAATGTAAACTGGCAGTAACAAGAAAAGAGTTTCTGAAAACTCAACAATTTGTTAACATCAAATCTAAATTTAAGTGTTAGGAAGTCTTTTTTGTAGATATTTGTGTGGAGTATAGATTGTACAGAAGTGAAATGTTGACAGTAAATAAGAGGATGCTTGAATGCTGAAGATTAGATGGGTATATAAGAAAAAAATTAGGAGGTATTGAATTGATTTGGGGAGAAATTTATGGCAAAAATTGACTAAAAGGAGGGATTGGTTGATAGGAAAATTCCTGAGGCATCAGGGAATCATCAGATCAACTCTTGACTACAGTTAGCAAGTTCAAATGGATGTATGCTGTAGCACTTGGGCAGAGATGAAGACGCTTACACACAATAGACTAGCATGGTGAGATGTGTTTAACCAGTCTTCTGACGGGAGACCGCATAACAAACATGTAACCTAGGGACAGTCATAACATTCAGCTCTTTCAAATACTGTCTTCACTTGTGAAACCCCAGAAATTCATGTAGTAGCCTTTTTATGCCTTGAAAACTATGTTGCTATTTTGGTCATAAACAGTAAGATGCAGCTTTCCATTCTTGTCATTGGCCAGCAATCCTCTTCAATTCAGCATAACTGTTGCACTCCTCATCATTGACTGATTGCCGTATGTACTAGGCCTGCACCTACGACTTTTTTGCTCTTTATTATTGCTTTCAGCAGCTACTAATGTTGTAATTATGTTTTTCAATTCATTGTTATTTTAGTAGTATGTTTTTGTCGTTCACTTTTTCCAGGATGTCTTCGTTCTTTACTCAGTCAGCCCACCTGATCTTCAGCAGTCTTTTGCAACACCATATTATAAAGGCTTCTGCTTATTCCATCTCTGTCTTCCCCATTGCCCATGTTTTGCGCTCATAAAGATATGTTTTTTTTTTTACTCATCAGTCTTGTGACTGGTTTGATGTGGCCTGCCATGAATTCCTCTCCTGTGCCAACTTCTTCATCTCAGAGTAGCACTTGTAACCTACATCCTCAATTACTTGCTGGGTGTATTCCAATCTATGTCTTCCTCTACAGTTTCTGCTCTCAACAGCCCCCACATCTTAACAGATGTCTTATCCTCTCTCTTCTCCTTGTCTGTTTTTTCTACACGTTCCTTTCCTCTCCAATTCTACACAGAACCTCCTCATTCCTTACTTTATCAGTCCACCTGATTTTCGACATTTGTTAGTAGCACCACATCTCAACTGCTTTGATTTTCTTGTGTTCCGATTTTTCCACAATCCGTGTTTCACTACCATACAATGTTGTGCTCCAAACATACATTCTCAGAATTTTTTTACTCAAATTAAAGCCTGTGTTTGATACTAGTAGATTTCTCTTGGCCAGGAATGCCCTTTTTGCCAGTGATCGACTGCATTTGGTGTCCTCATCCGTCATTGGTTATTTTGCTGCCTAGGTAGTCCACTCCCTTATCTTCATCTACTTCGTGACCATCAATCCTGATAAGTTTCTCGCTATTCTCATTTCTGCTACTTGTCATTACTTTTGCCTTCCTTCAGTTTACTCTCAGTCCATATTCTATACTCATTAGATTCTTCATTCAGTTCAGCACATCATGTAATTCTTCTTCATTTTCCACCTATCTGCTCTCTCCTCTGTGTTCAATAGTGGAATTGCCATTGCACTCTTAATGTTGCCATCCTTACTGTTAATTTCACTGAAGGTAGTTTTAATGTTCCTATATGCTGAGTGAGTCGTTCCAACAATCATTTCTTTTTTTTTTTCTTTTTTTTCAATTTCTTCACTTTTTTCACACAGCCATTTCATCTTAGCTTTCGTGCACTTCTTATTTATTTCATTCCTCAGCAACTTGTATTTCTGTATTCCTGAATTTCCCTGAATGTTTTTGTTCTTCCTTCTTTCATTGGGTATTTCTTCTGTTACCCATGGTTTCTTCACAGTTAGGTCATTCCATATCAAGGGGACCACACTCAACCTTCGCCCTAACTTCGGTTCAGTATCTTCAGTGGTTGAATTTTTAGAGCCTTTTGAGGCAAAGGTGCAAATGTGTTAAGTTTGCTAGACATTTTTAAAAGTTCTAGCAAACATTTCATCTTCTGCTTTAATGTACATAAACAACTCTTTATGTTCAATGTTCAATCACACCATGGAAAAAATTAGGGATTGAGCCACACCTAAATATAGATACAAGCCTCTAAAGCGGTTAAAAAATTCGTCACACTATTCTGAGAGCCAAGGTTTGACCGCCCACTGCTAATTCTCATTTGAACCAATAAGACAAAAGATTATTCATACCAATGATGTCTACAAATGGATCATATTTAATTAACATTGGATGCCTAGATGAAAAGATGTGCATCTGCAAAGTTGCCCAAAATTTTCTACTTGCAAATTTGAACTTGACAGCAATTGCTTGAAAGCTGAAGCTTAACCTAAAGTTCTTCAATTAAGATGTCCATATCTGTATCTGTTTTGGCACTTTTCCATTTGTATGTTAACAATATCTACTTTACTCACACCAGCAGATGTGGCAGTTACCTCAGTAATGCTGTCTTGGGCTTTCAGAACTTTGCACTTTATTTATCCAGTTGAATCCCTTTTGTCCACCCATTGAAGCTTTAATGGTGACTCTCCAAGTGGTGATAATGAAGTATTAGCAGTAAAGCAAGTATCAACAACATCCGTGTCGTCAGTGGATGGTGGTTCGTTCTTATCCTGGTGGTGTGATCGTTTTTGGGCCAGTTCATGTTTACATTGGTACAGATTTTCTGACCAGTTTTAAAAACTTCATTAGCCAGTACATTCAACCTATCAGACATTGCAATGGTTACCGCTGAAAAAGCCTTCTTGGTTATGTGTTTTTTCTTTACCAAATGGTTTGTAGGAAGTCTTCTGCTGGAATTGAAATTTTCTCATCACCACGACATTATGGTATGAACAAATTTGAGCATCTTCAGTAAAATCAAGTCCAGATGTACATCATAGAAGCTCCTTGTCCAATGGTGACATTTCCTCAACTGATTGTAGTTGACTTTTGCCATAATAGAAGGGTGATTACTTATGATAGTCAGCTCCATCTGATCCACCAGAGTAGCAGTGAGCAAGTGTCTCTTGGTTCATTTTATACAATAGTTTATTAACTTATAACAAGCAAATTTGAAAGCTCGTCAATAACCTGGTTTGAAGCATAATGTAAGATGCAGCTACACACAGTAATGTATATGCATCACTCACTTAAAATCTCACAGTTTTTGTAATTTACTTGTAATAGATTGTCCTGTTTGTATATAAAATATACAGATTTGGCTATCAAAAAATATTGTTTTATTGATTTTGCTCAGCCACAACAATGATAATTGATTATTCAAACACTCGGTATTCAACACTAAGATTGTGCAATGTCAGCACCAAAGATACCACACACAGAAGACTGCCAGTGTTAAAATTGCCAATAGTGGAAGCAACATTGCAAGTGTGACTCAGCAATACATCACTGTTGTGAGGATAGAGTCTTAAAAACTATTGCTGCCTTATAATGGCGATGGAAACTAAATGACAGGGCATATATGCACCACCATGCTGTGTACGGTTAAAATGTTCTAAAACAGCACAGCACTCCATTATGATCTCCTAGGATTTATAATCTTAAGAGGATTTTCTGAGGTTTTCTTATATTTATATTCTATGCTGTAAAATAATATAAAAATCACTTCTTATTAGCATAGTTGCCTTATCCAAACCACAGGCGAATCTTATATCATTGAAAGACACTACAATTGCACGTATTTTGATTTGAAACTTCACTTTGCATTACTTTTTTGTATTTATATATAATCCATTTCCCTTTCTTTCGATAGGTATTCTTACTCGACAAAATGCAAGATCCAAAGATTAAATAATATAGCTCTGAAAGCTTACAGTATGCTCTTTCCAGCTGTGGCAAGAAAAAAAGAATTGAATTAGACATGGTTGAGATATTGCCCCAAAAATACTCTAAAATTTGAACGAAAAAAATTTGTCCAACTTTCCAGATGCATTTATTTTCATGCAGGCACCCAGTGTTGATTAAATTTGATTCATATGTCGACATCATAGGTAAGAATGAACCCCTGAAGTTTTAGTGTCATTGGTTCTCTCAGAATAGTGCGATGAATTTTTTTAGCCACTTTAGAGGGTTGTATCTATATTTAGGTGTGGCTAAATCCCTAATTTTTGCCGTGGTGTGATTCAGCATAAAAAATTGTCAAGGTACATTAAAACAAATGACAAAATGTTTGCTAGAACTTTTAAAAAAGCCTAGCAAACTTGGCACATTTGCACCTTCATACGTGATGCAAAGGTGAGTAGCCGCTCTTTGAAAGGCCCTAAAAATCCAACCACTGGAGATACTGGACTGAAATTTGGTATGTAACCATCAAAGTCCATATAGAACCTTCACATCAAATTTAATTAGATTTGGAGATGGTTGAGTGGGGACACTGTTTAATATTGGTCCCTTTGACATGGAATGACCCAGTTACCTTCTTTACACCTATGTTTTTCTTTCCAACTTCTGTGATTACCCTTTTTAGAGATATCCATTCATCTTCAACTGTACTGCCTACTGTGCTGTTCCTTATTGCTGTATCTATAGCCTGAGAGAACTTTAAGTGTATCTCGTCATTCCTTAGTACTTCCATAACCCGTTTTTGCGTATTGATTCTTCCTGACTAAGCTCTTGAACTTCAGCCTACTCTTCTTCACTACTACATTGTCATCTGAGTCTTTATCTGCTTCTGAGTATGCCTCACAATCCAGCATCTGATTTTGGAATCTCTGTCTGACCATGATGTAATCTAACAGAAATCATCCCATATCACCTGGCCTTTTCCAACTATACCTCCTTCTCTTGTAGTTCTTGAACAGAGTATTCAATATTACTTGCTGAAATTTACTACAGAACTCAATAAGTCTTTCTCCTCTCTCATTCCTTGTCCCAAGCCCATATTCTCCTATAACTTTTTCTTGTACTCCTTCTCCTACAGCTGCATTCTATTCCTCCATGACTATTAGATTTTCATCTCCCTTTACATACTGTATTACCCTTTCAATATCCTCATATACTTCCTCTATTTTTTTCAGCTTGCGATGTCTGCATGTATACCTGAACTATCGTTATGGGTGCTAGTTTTCTTTCGATTCTGATAAGAACAACAGTATCACTGAACTGTTCACAGCAACACACTCTACCATACCTTCCCATTCATAACGAATCCCACGATCGTTACACCATTTGCTGCTGCTGTTGATATTACCCTATGCTCATCTGACCAGAAATCCTTGTCTTCTTTCCGTTCCACTTCACTGATCCTTACTGTATCTGGATTGAGCCTTTCCATTTCCCTTTTCAGATTTCCTAGCTTCCCTACCATGTTGAAGTTTCTGACATTCCATGCTTTGACTCGTAGAATGTTATCCTTTTGTTGGTTATTCAGTCTTTCTCTCATGGTCAACTCCTCTGTGGCACTCCCCGCCTGTAAATCTGAATGGAGGACTACTGGAATCTTTTGCCAGTGGAGAGATTATCATGTCACTTTTTGAGTAATAGGCCACATGTCCTGTGAATACACATTATATGTCTTTAATGCAGTGGTTTCCACTGCCTTCTGCATCCTCATGCTGTTGATCATTGCTGATTCTTCCACCTTCAGGGGCAGTTTCCCACCCCAAGGACAAGAGAGTGCCCTGAAACTCTGTCCGCTCCTCCGCTCTCTTTGAAAAGGCTGTTGGCAGAATGAGGATGGCGTCTTATGCCAGAAGTCTTCAGCCACCAGTGCTGATTAATAATCAAAATTTAAGCAGTGGCCAATTTTGAACCCGGAGCTGAGGACATTTTGATCACTGATCAAAGACATTAATCTCATTTTGTTCATTGCATTTGTTTCGATCCTTTCACTCAGTGTTTTTTTTTACAGAGGACAACAAACCCTCTGACCAAGCACACTGAACTACCATGCCAGCTAACCCCTAGACCATGGGTGCATTCATGCATATGTGCTAAAAACATAGTACAGTAAAACCTCATTTATAAATTTTTGAAGGGGGTGATAAAATAAATATACAAGTGAGATTAACATTAAAATGAAACTTCTTAATATATTTCTATTAAACTCAAGTGTGTGCAACAGAAGATATATACATTGTACAGTAATGGGTACGGTAGTTCAAATAGGCTTATGCCTAAGTTATGGACAATTAAAATTATTTAGGCCTAAAGAATGAATCAGATGTGGTTTGTTTTTTGGAACCAATACTGCCTTCATAAAGTTTTCATATGCAGTCACTTTTCACATCTTGTCAACACTAACATTTCTTGATCTTATGTAGCATTGTGTTACATCCAGTGCAGTAAGTGATTCTGACAGACTGTGTGGGTCCACAGATTGACCATCTGATTCTTCGAATTCCTCAGAAGTGTTTATTTAATTATTTCATCCTTATTTTGTACGCAACACATGACAGTATCAGCATCAAATCAACAAAATCATCAAAATCAATTCCATTTGACATACGAGCCTATTCATTGTCTTCTGGTACCGGTACATCAAAATTTATATCAAAATGTTCAGCGTTTTCTGGGTAAGCTTGAGTTTCATCTTTTGTGATGTCCGCTTTTTGAAAGCACTTGCATATTGTGTTTGGCTCTAATTGATCCCCTGCAGTCCTTATGTACCGCATTGCCTAGATAAGAAAACCAAATTTAAAAGATACTTATACATATTTGCACTTAATTTAATTTAGAGATCTGTTCCAAAAAGTTAGTAACATTCAGAAGGAACTGACTGGGAATGTGCATACGAAGTTTGTGTGTGTGTGTGTGTGTGTGTGTGTGTGTGTGTGTGTGTGTATATGTAAAGAGTGTCCTAACCTTCAGTAGGACTTCTTTGCACTTCTTCAATTATGTTTACTTTCTCCTGATGGAAAAACATTTTCTTTTATTTTGTGGTGAACTCATCATTTTCGAATGCACAAAAATTGGAAATTACAATAAAAAAGATTCAGTTCTCGCCTTGCAAAAAAACTCTCCATATTTCATTCACTGTGCTCCACCTGTTTGCACTGCCGTCAAGTGCCACTGGGTGTATTGTGTGATAGTTGGACCACGGCAGCATTCCCCCTCCTTAGGGCCCCATTTCACAACGCTATTAAGAAACGCTACTCTGCAGCGCTCTTGCATTCACACAGTGTGGCATGTCATGCTGCCACCGAAAACAGGTGCAGCTGTTGCTGTGAACAACTTTGACGCTGCCGATACTGCTGCTGTTTTCGCTGATGTCTCGTGCTGGCTGTTCATAATCGGCAACCTGCTGCTTGGCCAGTCAACAGCACCCCAAAGTGGCATTGTGTGAAGGCCGCTATTGGGAGCAGTGTTCCGCCAAGTTATTCGATCTGAAACGGACTGCCATAAGGTCAACAACAACAGTGCCACCATGTGTACTGTTGCTAAGGCCCGCAATAATAACTGTGACTTTGCGTGCAGTTAGCAAACCAATAATTACTGGCCACACCACATACAAAACATTTCAAGACGAGTTCTTGTATTTTATAATGTATAAGTGTGACAAAAATGGCTGTGGAGTAGTAAAAATAATAGCATAAAAGTGCGAAAACGTATAAATGGAAAACATGGATGTGGGGTAAATTTGTATGCAAAATTGAAAAAGTGCGCAGTATACAATGTAAAAAGTGCGTAAAATGTACGAGCTGAGAAACGTATAAATGTGATTTCATTGTATTTCATGAATCTCTTTTCTGATCTCGAGGTTTATATTTTTGGATATTAATAGCTGTTTCTTTTTATGGAAAGTTCTTTTGCCTTGTGCAGTTCTTATTATGTCTTTTTTGCATCTACCTTCTTTTTCTGTACTAGTTCAGAGATTGCAAAAAGTTGTACACCCCTTCAAGAGTCTCTTGCCCAAGTTTAACATTCAGGTGTCGAACATGTCCTGTTGTTCACACTGTTGCATTTGTTTTCTTGTTTCTTTCTGCGTTGCATTTGTTTTCTTGTTTCTTTCTGTGCGCATTGTAACTGTCAGCTAACACACTTTCTATTTCATTGAGCACCTGGTCAGTTCCTGTTCAGTTGCAGCACTGCAGCTCCATCAGAAAACTCCTCTGCAGATTTATCTGCCTGTGCCAAAGAATTCTGACATTTCTTTAGTTCACTCACAGCCTCCTCTCAGTGGTGACAATGCAATGGGCAGCAACGCCTTACACCTTTCCCGATTTTTGCCATTTTGTATCATTTTGTCAGTTCTGGCTAAGTCAGTCTGTTTTAAATTAAGCGTATTGATTACCCTTCCATCCCTGTAATTGATGCCACACCAACGAAGAATGGAAAACATTTTATTCCATTTCACATAAGCAAAGGTCTTCTCCAAATTTCTGAATACAATACATGTTTAATTTTTTTGTCCTGAAACTAGTGTCTGTCACTAATTTCATTGCTAAACTGGTTTCTGCTTCTTGTAAAATGAAACTGGTACTCTCCTAATCTACTTTCTATTTTCCTTTCCATTATTTGGTCTAGGTATTGTTAATCTTTTATGCACACGATACTATGCTGTAATTTTCACTTCTAACCACTCTGGCTTTCTTGTGTAGTGTAGTTATTACATTCCTTTCAAAATCAGATAGAACTTCCCTAGTAACACAAGTTTTGTTCATGAGTTTAATCCTTGCAGCCATGTGGGGCCGCCATGTACCCTGTTGGCTGTAGCCCCCTGACCACACAGGGATCGTGCTCCTGATCGCTGCACCGCTAACTCCCCACATATGCCAAAGAGTAGATGCCTGTCACCTTGGGGCATTGGGACTCCCAGCAATGGCCATCCTGCCAGGTGGCCTTCGCTGTGGCTGGGCAGAGCCTGTGGGAAGGGTTCCTGGTCGGAGTGGGTGGCATCAGGGCAGATGACACGCCATGAAGTGCCCATCTTCTCCCCTTATTTTCTGCTTCCATTAGTCTGTTACCTTCTGAACTGCAAACATTGGTATTCCTGACTGTGTATCCTTATGATAATTATTTATTCATCTGCGTGTAACATCTACATTACACTGTTTCAATTTTGTAACAATTTTGCTGTATCTTCCTTTCATGCTTCTCTAACTTTCCTGTTTTCATACAATTTCATTTCAAAGTTAGTATGTTGCTGCTGTTCACTTAAAACATTTTTAAATTTTTTTCCTTCCTTTATTAATTTCAGTATTTCATTTGTTATCCATGGCTGCCTCTTTTTCAGTCTTAGTATATTTCCCACTGTTTTACAAAATCTATTTAAGGCCATTCCATCAGTTTCCTTCTCCGGAAAAGAAAGGAAAACCACACACACACACACACACACACACACACACACACACACACACACATATATATATATATAAAATTATATTTAAAAAGAAAGATGATGAGACTTACCAAACAAAAGCGCTGGCAGGTCGATAGACACACAAACAAACACAAACATACACACAAAATCTAGCTTTCGCAACCAACGGTTGCCTCGTCAGGAAAGAGGGAAGGAGAAGGAAAGACAAAAGGATATGGGTTTTAAGGGAGAGGGTAAGGAGTCATTCCAATCCCGGGAGCGGAAAGACTTACCTTAAGGGGAAAAAAGGACAGGTATACACTCGCGCACACACACACACATATCCATCCATACATACAAGACACAAGCAGACATTTGTAAAGGCAAAGAGTTTGAGCAGAGATGTCAGTCGGGACGGAAGTACAGAGGCAAAGATGATGTTGAAAGACAGGTGAGGTATGAGCGGCGGCAGATTGAAATTAGGAATTAGCGGAGATTGAGGCCTGGCGGATAGCGAGAAGAGAGGATATGCTGAAGGGCAAGTTCCCATCTCCAGAGATGGGAACTTGCCCTTCAGCATATCCTCTCTTCTCGCTATCCGCCAGGCCTCAATCTCCGCTAATTCCTAATTTCAATCTGCCGCCGCTCATACCTCACCTGTCTTTCAACATCATCTTTGCCTCTGTACTTCCGTCCCGACTGACATCTCTGCTCAAACTCTTTGCCTTTACAAATGTCTGCTTGTGTCTTGTATGTATGGATGGATATGTGTGTGTGTGCGAGTGTATACCTGTCCTTTTTTCCCCTTAAGGTAAGTCTTTCCGCTCCCGGGATTGGAATGACTCCTTACCCTCTCCCTTAAAACCCATATCCTTTTGTCTTTCCTTCTCCTTCCCTCTTTCCTGACGAGGCAACCGTTGGTTGCGAAAGCTAGATTTTGTGTGTATGTTTGTGTTTGTTTGTGTGTCTATCGACCTGCCAGCGCTTTTGTTTGGTAAGTCTCATCATCTTTCTTTTTAAATATATTTTTCCCACGTGGAATGTTTCCCTCTATTATATATATATATAATTATTCACGTTTGGGCCCTACTGGACCACGCGAAGTACAATCACGGGGCATTCAGTTATTTTCTTTTAGACTTTCTCTCTGCCGAAATTGTTTTCATTCTCTCGGAATGAGCTCTTTTCCTTTCATCAGACCATGTGGTTACAGTTTTCTTTGGTTTTTCAGCTTGACCAACTACCCAGTCATGAATTTTTTGCCTAAATAATTTTCTGTCTTGAATTTCATCTTGTTTTATATCTGCCTCTTTCATGTCCTCTTTTATAGCAGCAATCCATTTTATTGTCTCAAATTTAGCTTTACTTCGATTTTCGTAGAATTCCACTACTTGTTTAGTTAGTCTGGTAGCATCCATTCTTTTAATATGCCCATAAAATTTTAATCTGCGTTTTTTCATATCCGAATATATGCTGGTGTATTGTTGAATTTCACTATTTGCTCTTAGCCTGTATGTTCCTTCTTCAGTATATTTTGGACCTAGAATTTTTCTGATTACTTTTCTTTCTCTTTTTTGGATTTCTTGAATGTCCTTTTTTCTGTTTAAAATTAGCGTTTCAGCCCCATAAAGGCACTCTGGTTTTATGACCGTGTTGTAATGTCTCAATTTAGAGTACCTCGAGAGACATTTTTTGTTGTAGATGTCTTTTGTAAGTCTAAAAGCTGTCTCCATCTTTTGACAACGAATTTCATTTCCAATTTTTTCTAGACCAGTCTCTGAGATTGTTTCACCTAAATATTTGAATTGCGAAACTCTTTTGATTTTTCCATACTTAGTTTCCAAAAGTTTGGGTGCCAGTTTGTTGCTAGTCATATACTGTGTTTTTTGAAATGAGATTTGGAGACCTACTCTTTCTGCTGTTTCTTTAAGAATTTCTATTTGTTTCTGAGCAATTTGGATGTCCTGCGTTAGAATAACCAAGTCGTCTGCAATATATATATATTTGAAGTCTTTCCGCTCCCGGGATTGGAATGACTCCTTACCCTCTCCCTTAAAACCCATATCCTTTTGTCTTTCCTTCTCCTTCCCTCTTTCCTGACGAGGCAACCGTTGGTTGCGAAAGCTAGAATTTTGTGTGTATGTTTGTGTTTGTTTGTGTGTCTATCGACCTGCCAGCGCTTTTGTTTGGTAAGTCTCATCATCTTTCTTTTTATATATATATATATATATATATATATATATATATATATATATATATATATATATATATATATATTTGTTTGGTAAGTCTCATCATCTTTCAGGTCAGTTGGTAGATCACGTGGGTGCTTTCACACGTGGCTCTGCCTTTGATCGTGTACACCTTCCTTGTTACAGGACTGTAGTAGGTGGTGGTGGGACGATGCATGGGACAGGTTTTACACCGGGGGCGGTTACAAGGGTAGGAGCCAGAGGGTAGGGAAGGTGGTTTGGGGATTTCATAGGGATGAACTAAGAGGTTACGAAGGTTAGGTGGACGGCGGAAAGACACTCTTGGTGGAGTGGGGAGGATTTCATGAAGGATGGATCTCATTTAAGGACAGGATTTGAGGAAGTCGTATCCCTGCTGGAGAGCCACATTCAGAGTCTGATCCAGTCCCGGAAAGTATCCTGTCACAATTGGGGCACTTTTGTGGTTCTTCTGTGGGAGGTTCTGGGTTTGAGAGGATGAGGAAGTGGTTCTGGTTATTTGCTTCTGTACCAGGTCGGGAGGGTAGTTGCGGGATGCGAAAGCTGTTGTCAGGTTGTTGGTGTAATGGTTCTCCAGTCCTGTAATCCGGAAGGTGTACATGATCAAAGGCAGAGCCACGTGTGAAAGCACCCACGTGATCTACCAACTGACCTGCCTACACTGTGACGCATTCTATGTGGGAATGACCAGCAACAAACTGTCCATTCGCATGAATGGACACAGGCAGACAGTGTTTGTTGGTAATGAGGATCACCCTGTGGCTAAACATGCCTTGGTGCATGGCCAGAACATCTTGGCACAGTGTTACACCGTCCGGGTTATCTGGATACTTCCCACTAACACCAACCTATCCGAACTCCGGAGATGGGAACTTGCTCTTCAATATATCCTCTCTTCCCGTTATCCACCAGGCCTCAATCTCCGCTAATTTCAAGTTGCCGCCACTCATACCTCACCTGTCATTCAACAACATCTTTGCCTCTGCACTTCCGCCTCGACTGACATCTCTGCCCAAACTCTTTGCCTCTGTATATGTCTGCTTGTGTCTGTATATGTGTGAATGGATATGTGTGTGTGTGCGCAAGTGTATACCCGTCCTTTTTTCCCCCTAAGGTATGTCTTTCCGCTCCCAGGATTGGAATGACTCCTTACCCTCTCCCTTAAAACCCAAATCCTTTCGTCTTTCCCTCTCCTTCCCTCTTTCCTGACGAGGCAACCGTTGGTTGCGAAAGCTAGAATTTTGTGTGTATGTTTGTGTTTGTTTGTGTGTCTATCGACCTGCCTGCGCTTTGGTTTGGTAAGTCTCATCATCTTTCTTTTTAGATATATTTTTCCCACGTGGAATGTTTCCCTCTATTTTTATATATATATATATATATACTTATCGCGAATGTACCCAGAAGGATCACGCAAAGCTTTCTGACGTCGTTTCTTCCATACTTCTTTCATTCGTTCTCCATGTTTTCTTTTTCTTTCTTCTGTCCATTTTGTTCCTGGTCTCTTTAGTGCTTCCTTCTCCGACAATACAATCCACTTTTCCACCTTATTTCTAAAAGTTTTTCTATCTTTGACATCTTTAAGTTCAATATTTGCTTTTTGTAAATCTAATTTTACTTGGCTAATCCATGGTGTTGTTGATTTGACTTTTTCTATGTAAGTGAGAATTCTGTTGGTGAGTCGTGTGGGGGGAAGTCTAGTGACATGTCCATAAAATTTTAATCTTCGCCTTCTTATGTCTGCTGCCAGGTTTGATATAGATTCTGTGGTTCTTCTTGATTGTATCCGGTATCCTTTTTCTGTTAATTTTGGACCTAAAATCTTTCTCATAATTTTGCGTTCTTCTTTTAGTATTTTTTCTAAGTCACATTTTGTGTGGAGTGTGAGCGTTTCACTAGCATATAGTGCTGCTGGCTTAATTACTGCGCAGTAGTGTCTGATTTTTGTGTTCGAGGAGATGCATTTTTTATTGTATATTTCATGTGTCATACCATATGCTCTCTTCATTTTCTGTTGTCTGATCTTCTGTGCAACTTTCTCTCCTCCGGTTGGCTCCAAAATTTCACCTAGGTATTTAAAATGTTTTACTCTATTTATTTTTCCATATTTTGTGTTCAAACTGTGTATATGGAATTTCGTACAGAAAAATTCTGTCTTTTGAAACGAAATTTGTAAACCTACTTTATCCGCGCATTCCTTAAGGATCTCTATTTGTTTGGTGGCGATTTCTTCATCATCTGCAAGTATGGCCAAGTCGTCCGCGAATGCTAAACAAGATACCTCCACGTTGTCTTTGGTTCTACCAAGATGGATTGGTTTCCAGTAGGATTGATTTTTTAATTCTTTTTCCCATTCCTTAATGACTTTATCCAGGACTATATTAAACAGAAGTGGAGATAGCCCGTCACCTTGACGTACTCCAGTTTTTATAAGAAAAGGTTCAGAGATTTCTCCCCTGAATTTAACTTTAGATACAGTGTCTGTCAGTGATTCTTTGATAAGCCTTAGTGTTTTGGAGTCAAGTCCAAGTTCCTCTAAAATGTTAAACAAAGATTGCCGGTCAATTGAGTCATAGGCTTTCTTAAAATCTACAAATGTACAAATTATGGGGGCATTTCTAATTGCTTTGTGTTTTAATATTGTCTTTAAATTAAATATTTGTTCTATGCATGAGCGACCGGGGCGGAAGCCTGCTTGATAATCACCAATTTGGCGTTCCAGCTGCTCTTGTGTTCTTTTCAGCAGGCGTGTTGAGAGAATTTTGTAGGTGACTTGTAAAAGTGAGATTCCCCTGTAGTTATTGACATTTGTTCTGTCTCCTTTTTTATGTAACGGGTGAATAAGGGCACATTTCCAATCCTCTGGTAATTTTTCTGTTTCCCATATTTTTGTTATTATTTTTGTGAGCTCTTGCAACGTCTTTGGTTCTAGGTTTTTTAATAGCTCTGCAACAATGCCATCTTCGCCAGATGTTCTATTATTTTTTTAAGTTTTTAATGTGACATTTGATTTCTTTCTGTGTTGGTGGTAATGAATCCGGTTGAGCGTTGGCACTGATTTCTTTGGGAAACCTTAAACTAGGTTCTGGGCAATTTAGTAGGTTAGAAAAATATTGAGCCAATACTTGACAGTTTTCCTGGTTTGTTAGGGCTAATTTACCATCTGGTTTTCTGAAACATAAATTTTGAGGGATATATCCTCGTATTTTATCTGCGAAAGTTCTGTAGAAGTCTCTTGTATTATAGTTTTGGAAATTTTCTTCTATGGCATCCAATTGTGCCTTTGAGTACTTCCTTTTTGCTTGCCTAATAGATTTTGAAACCTGTTTTCTAACCTCGTTAAATAAATGTAGACTTTCTTGTGATTTTTTACTGTTATATTCTTGAAATGCCTTTTTTCTCCTTTCCAATGCATTTTCACAGTCTGAATCCCACCAAGGGTGTTTGAATATCTTTTTCAAGGGAATAGTTTCCTTAGCTATTCGCGTGATTTTAGAATGAAATTCTTCCCATGTGTTTGCCTTTTCCTTCTCCCATTCTTCTTTTACTTTAGATTCTTTAATCTTCTTGGTGTCATATTTCTGTATTTCTGTTTTCTTCTGATGACTTCTTCGTGCTGTAAACTTGATTTTAATTCTAGTTATGTAATGGTCTGAATCAATGTTTGCTCCTCTGCGTACTTGGACGTCGTAAATTTCTTTTTGTACTGGGTATGAAATCGCCACATGATCTATTTGAAACTCGCCAATTTGTTGTATAGGAGATCTCCATGTCTTTTGTTTTCTTGGACATTTTCTTAGAGATGTTGACATTATCTTCAGGTTATTCTGCTTACATAGTTCGACGAGCCTTGTACCATTTTTATTGGTAAATTTATGTGCAGGATATTTGCCTACGGTTTTTTGGTGGATTTTCTCTCTACCAATTTGGGCATTAAAATCGCCGAGTAGAACTTTTGTATCATCTTTTGGAATCTTGGCCATTATATTCTCCAAATTTTCCCAGAACTTTTCTGTTTCTATGGGGTTTTTCTTGTTGTCTCCGTTTGTGGGAGCATGAACATTAACCATTGTGTATGTTTTGTTGGCACATTGTAAGCGCATCGTCATTATCCTATTATTTACGGGAGTAACTTCCTTGATGGAGCTGAGCACGCTCTTGTGTATGATAAACGCCATCCCGAGATGGGGGGCTCCTCTTCAGATTCGTTTATCCGTCTTGCTCTTAAAGATGCGATAGTTGCCATAATCTGATGTTTCTTCATCTGTAAAACGTGTCTCCTGTAAAGCTAGTATTACTATCTTTTGCTTTTCAAGTTCTGTTGTAAGGTTTAGAAGTTTTCCCGGTAGGATTAATGTATTTATGTTAAAGGTTCCAATGTATGTAGGTGTTTTGAGTGGAAGTTTGCCAGAGAGCTCCGACTTTCTCTGATGTAATCGTGTAAGTCCAGGTTCCCCAGAATCCGAATTCCTGGTTGCCATCTGTTGATGGGTGGATTGGTTACCACCTGGGGTAATGTTGTTATTACTTGCACGAGTCATACTTGCTTGTAATCAAGTTGGTCCAGTGTTTCCACTGGGTGTTTAGAACCAGGGATTGTTAGTTCCTGGCGCATTATGACCAGCCGCACATTGTGTGAACAGATGCTGACCAGGATGCCGATGGTTCCCACTTCAGACGCGTCCTGGATTTGGGTGTTGACAGTGCTTATTGTAATGGCGGCACTTACTCGCCATGACACAGCAACGTCTTCGGGTTCTGTGGTTTTTGAATGAGTGTGACCCTTGCCAAAAGTCACCCTCCCACACCCTCATGATGCTGCCGCCTCGGTCCGGGACTGCTGATTTGGATTTCCCCTTATTCACAGCTGTCCACCATATCTGATGGATCGTTCGCTATCCGCCACCTGCGACCCGCCCTGTACCTGAGGCTCGGCTAGGGTGTGTGTGTATATATATATATACTCAAGCAAGCACACAACTGCTACCTCGGCCACTAATGCCGGAATGTGACTGTTTTGTTGAACAAAAGCAGTAGTTTGGAGAGGGGCAAGGAAGTGGGGAAGTGGGAGGAATAATAGGGTGCAGATGGGGGGAGGGAAGAGCACTGTCTGGCAGATCATGTAGGGATTGGAAGGCAGCAGGACAGGGCTGCCAAGCGCAGCATTGAGAGGCTGTGGGTGGGTGGTGGAAAAACGGAGAGGAACAGAGAGGGGGAAAAGACTGATGGGTGCTTTGCCAGAGAATGGTGCACAGTAGGGTGAAAGGACGTGAATTGGGAGGAGGTGATAGGACAGAGGGAATGTAAACTGTTTAGTGTAGGATGTGGGACAGTAGATAATCATAGGTTGAGCCCTCTGCGAGTCCGGGTGTTAGAATAGGCCCGAGATATTCCTGTCTGTCGTAAGAGGTGACTAAAAGGAGTCTCACACGTTTAAGGCCTTTACGTGATTGTCCCCTGAAGAGTTTGACCACTATTTTTTAAAATTTTCCTAAAGAGCGAGCCAATTGGGGAAGGGTGCCTTACATGGTGCATAGTGTCCATCGTGCGCTGAGACCTCTCGCATTCTTCATGGACGTGGATCTGCACTTCCTCTCATTCTCCAGCTGTTGGGCGAGGTCACCCTCCTGGGTGCATTTGCTTCCATCCTCTGTGCAGTATCGCTTTCAGCACTGTCGACGATAGTGGACTTCTTAGCTCGCTTGCACCAGATATCCAGCAAGGCAGCCAGTCCATTGCGGTGGGCCGCCATGTACCCTGTTGGCTGTAGCCCCCTGACCACACAGGAATCGCTCTCCTGATCGCTGC
Organism: Schistocerca cancellata; assembly: GCF_023864275.1. NCBI lineage: Eukaryota > Metazoa > Arthropoda > Insecta > Orthoptera > Acrididae > Schistocerca > Schistocerca cancellata. Next base: position 610,543,548 of record NC_064630.1, on the reverse strand, counting down.
ACTGCTAACTCCCCACATATGCCAAAGAGTAGATGCCTGTCACCCTGGGGCATTGGGACTCCCAGCAATGGCCATCCTGCCAGGTGGCCTTTGTTGTGGCTGGGCAGAGCCTGTGGGAAGGGTTCCTGGTCGGAGTGGTTGGCATCAGGGCAGATGACACGCCATGAAGTGTACGTCATCTCTTGCTGGTGGTCAAACACCAGCAATCTCTAAGTGGCCAAGGTCTAAATTCAATGCTAAGAAATACGACCCCAAATCATCCCCCCCCCCCCCCCCTCCGCCCACCTTCCTAACCACACCATGGGAGGAATGTCAGGCTAAGGATGGCAGCAAAGCTTATTCACCCCGGTACCTTGCATGTACGAAACTTCGAAACTTGATGGGGAATCTTTCTTGTCAGTGAAACCTCAGTATTTTTGGAGCATTTAGAGGACAAGTTTGGAGAGGTGGAGAGCTTGTCCAAAATGTGGTCAGGGTTGGTCTTGATCCGAACAATATCCTCTGCCCAATCACGGGCACTACTCGCCTGTGACAAGCTTGGGGATGTTTCTGTTACCATCACACCCCACAAGAGCTTAAATATGGTCCAGGGTATCATATTTCACTGGGACCTTCTTTTGCAGTCTGATGATGAGCTGCACACCAATTTAGAACTGTGAGGTGTCCATTTCATCTGGCGTGTCCGCCGGGGTCCAAGGGATAATCAGGTTGCCACCGGTGCCTTCATCTTGGCCTTCAAGGGTGACACATTACCCGAGAAGGTCAAGGTAATGGTCTACCGCTGTGACGTAAAGCCATCACCTCTGCTGTCGCTGGTGAATCTCCCCCACTAGGTACCATCGATGTTGTCGTTGAGCAGGCCACTACAATGGTCATTTCTGCAGCGGAAAACGAGATCCTTCATCCTTTAGGGTGCCCCCGGTGAAAGACAGTCCCTTGGTGGTTGCAGGAAGTCGCTGAGGCAATTCAAGAGCATTGGCTAACTCTACAGGGACATAAGTGGCACCCTTCCCTAGAGCACCTAATAGCCTTTAAGCGGCACCATGCCCGCGTTCGCCAGCTTATAAAATGCTGGAAACAGGAGTGTTGGGAGATGTATGTGTCGACCATTGTGTTCCATATGTCACCTTCCCAAGTCTGGATGAATATCATATGTCTTTTTGGGTACCAGACCCCAACAGGTATCCCTGTCTTTAACATCAATGGCGTGTTATCTGCCGACACAAATGCGATTGCCGAGCACTTTGCTCGAGGCACTGTGTTGGAGAGCTACCCGCCACCCTCTCAAACGGTGGATTGAAAGGAAAGTCCTCTCGTTCACTACACACCACAGTGAACCCTATAATGCCCCATTTACAGAGTGGGATCTCCTCGGTGCCCTTGCACATTTCCCCAACAGAGATCCTTGGTCAGATTGGATCCATAGTCAGATGATTAAACATCTCTCGTCTGACTGCAAGTGACATATCCTCGTCATCTTCAACTGAATCTGGTGCAATGGCGTCTTTTCATCACAATGGCAGGAGAGCACTATCATTCTGGTGCTCAAACCCAGTCAAAACCTACTTGATGTAGATAGCTACTGGCCCATCAGCCTCACCAACTTCCTTTGTAAGCTGCTGGAACGTATGTTGTGTCGGTGGTTGGGTTGAGTCCTGGAGTCACGTGGCCTACTGGCTCCATGTCAGGGTGGCTCCCGCCAGGTTCGCTGTACTACTGATAATCTTGTGCCCCTCGAGTCTGCCATCTGAACAGCCTTTTCCAGATGCCAACATCTGGTTACCATCTTTTTGACTTATGTAAAGCATACGACATGACCTGGCAACATCATATCCATATCCATTGTATGAGTGAGGTCTCCGGGGCCCACTCCTGATTTTTGTCCAAAACTTCCTGTCACTCCGTACTTTTTGTGTCCAAGTTGGTGCCTCCCATAGTTCCCCCATATATTCAGGAGAATGGCATTCTGCAGGGCTCTGTATTCAGTGTGTCTGGATTTTTAGTGGCTATTCACGGTCTAGCAGCAGCTGTAGGGCCGTCGGTCTCACCTTCTCTGTATGCGGATGACTTCAGCATTTCGTACTGCTCCTCCAGCGCTGGTGTTGCTGGGTGGCACCTGTAGGGAGCCGTTCACAAGATGCAGTTATGGGCTCTAGCCCACGGCTTCCAGTTTTCAGCCGCAAAGTCATGTTTCATGCATTTCTGTCGGCGTCACACCATTTGTCCAGAGCCAGAACTTTTCCTTAATGATGATCCACTTATTGTAGTGGAGACATATCTATTCTTAGAACTGGTTTTCGATACCCAATTGACTTGGCTACCTCACCTTTGTCAGCTTCAGCGGAAGTGCTGGCAGCACCTCAGTGCCTTCTGCAGCCTGAGCAACACCAACTGGGCTGCAGATCACTCTACACTGCTGCAGCTCTGACAGAGTCCTTGTTCAATCCCGCCTTGTCTATGTGAGTCTGGTTTATTGTTCATCGGCACCCTCAGCGTTGCCTTCACTCGACCCAGTGCACCACTGTGGCGTTTGCCTAGTGACGGGAGCTTTTAGAACGAGTCTGGTGACCAGTGTCCTGGTGAAGGCCAGAGTCCCTCCATTGAAGGTTAGGTGTGCACAGCTGCTCACCAGTTGCATTGCACACGTTCGTAGTTCTCCTGTGCATCCAAATTACAGTCTCCTTTTCCCAACCACAGCGGTTCATCTCCCACATCAGCGGCCCAGGTCAGGGCTTAAGATTGTGGTTTGCGTCCAGTCCCTTCTATCTGAACTTGAGTCCTTCCCGTTACCACCTCTCCTCGAGGTCCATTCACGTACACCTCACCTCCATGGTGTACACCTAGGCTGCAGATTCTCCTGGACCTTTTGCATGGCCCTAAGCACTCCAGTATCCCTGTGGCTCTCCACTACCACTTCCTCTTGATTCTTGACGTGTCCCGGGACCATGAAGTGGTTTACACTGACGGCTTGACGGCTGATGGTCACATAGGCTTTGTATATGTTCATGGAGGACATATTGAACAGCACTCCTTTCCAGACGGCTGCAGTGTTTTCACTGCAGATCTGGCAGCCATATCTAGTGCTCTTGAGCACATCTGCTCATGCCCTGGCGAGTCATTTCTCCTGTGTACTGACTTCTTGAGCAGCCTACAAGCTAACAACAAGTGCTACCCCCGCCATCCTTTGGTAGCGTCCATTCGGGAGTCCATCTATGCCCTGGAACGGTCCCGTTGTGCAGTGGTGTTTGTGTGGACCCCAGGACACGTCGGAATCCCAGGCAACGAACTTGCCGACAGGCTGCCCAAACAAGCTATGCGGAAACTGCTTCTGGAGATGGTCATCTCCAAAACTGACCTGGGTTCTGTCTTATGCCACAGGGTCTTTCGGCTTTGGGGGACAGAATGGCATAAGAGTACACACAACAAACTGTGTGTCATTAAGGAGACTGTGAATGTGTGGAAGTCTTCCATGCGGTCCTCCCACAGGTAATCAGTTGTCCTCTGCCGGCTCCGCATTGGTCATACGTGGCTAACGCATGGCTACCTCCTTCGTCGCGAGGACCCACCTCGGTGTCGTCGTGGTTCACAAATGACGGTCGTCCACCTGTTGCTGGACTGCCCACTTTTACCCACTCTGTGGCGGACTTTTAACTTTCCCAGCACTCTACCTTTGGTGTTAGGTGACGATGCCTCAGCAGCAGCTTTAGTTTTAAGTTTTATTCGTTAGGGTGGATTTTATCATTTGATCTAAGTTTTAGCACATGTCCTTTGTCCCTCTGTGTCCTACACCCTAATGCTGCTAGGGTGGAGGTTTTAATATGTTGCAGAGTGGCTGGCTTCTACTTTTTATTCTCATGGTCAGCCAGCCATGGTAATTTGCTCTCTTGTTTTGATCTCTTCTACATGTTTTTGTGTGTGTCTATGGTTTTCTTGTCCAATTTGGTCCATTTTAGTGTTTGTTGCCCTTCTGTCATTTTCGTGGTTTTCTCCTTTCTTCCAACTGTGTTTTGTATGTCTCAGTTATTTTACTTGCGCCATTGTCACTCTCTCCCCCCTCCCCCCCCCCCCCCCCCACATTTAAACCAACTATCCAACCAACCATAGGTTGAGGCAGGGATAATTTCGGGAGAGGAGAATGTGTTGCAAGGATAACTCCCATCTGCACATTTCAGAAAAACTGGTGTTTGAGGAGAGGATCCAAGTGGCCTGTATCCTGTATTGTGAAGCAGCCATCAAAATCAAACACGTAATGTTCAGTTACATTTGTTCTTGGTCATAGTTTAGCTGCGGCCGTTCTTTCTGGTGGATAGCTAGTTGGTAGTCATACCAATATAAAAAAGCTGTGCAGTAATTGCAGCAGAGCTTGTGTATGACCCAACTGCTTTCACAGGTGGCCTGTTCTGATGGATTATGGTAAGCCTATGACACTTCATTATTTTTGATTTGGGAGACCAGAGTTTGATCATTTGATTGGAAGTGTTGATCAGTGAGGAACGAAAGTTCATTGAGGGCACAATAACCGGCTGCTATGAGGCCTCCATGATTATTGCATTTGTGGATCTTTGGGAGCATTTAGAATGTGGGTGTGTGGGGTATCTTGGGGGTGAGATAGGAAATGGAGTCATGGGAAGGGCCTAAGACTTTAAGTAGGGATTGGAGATTATGTTGGACTTCTGGAATGGCATCACTCTGGCAGAGTTTATAAATGGAATTCGACACAGCTTCTTACAAGTGGATTTTAATCAAATTATATTCCTATGGATTGTGAGTTGTGTGACTGGATTCGTGATTCACTGTCAGGAAAAGGATTTGTGGTTCCCCGTCAGGAAAATTACAGTGCATAGTAATTGAGGGGATGTCATCTAGTGAAAAAGTGATATCTGGGGTTCTCCAAGGAAGTGTTACAGGCCCTGTGCTCTTCATAAGCTATGTGAACAATTTAGATTAGATTAGATTAGATTTACTTTCATTCCAATTGATCCGTAGTGAGGAGGTCCTCCAGGATGTGGAACATGTCAGAAAAACAACAATACACGACAAATATTTACAACTAAAACAAGTAAGCTAATGTACCATTCCACAGGTCCCAAGTGGAATGATCGTCATTTTTTTTAATGTACACTAAGAGTCATTTTACAAATACTAATGCACTGAATTTAAAATAAAGTTTTTTATTGATTTATAAGGTAATAAACATGTAATACGACTACTATAATACTTATTTACAATGAACACATTACACTGCACTGAAATGGTGCAGAAGTTAGATTAAACTTACACACACACACACACACACACACACACACACACACAAACAAATTTTCAGTGAACACATTACTGCACTGAAATTGTGCAGAAGTTATGTTGTACTTATATACAAATCAGTTGGTTTTACTAAGAAATTCATCAATGGAGTAGAAGGAGTTGGCCACCAATAAATCCTTTAGGCTTCTCTTAAACTGAATTTCATTGGTTGTTAAGCTTTTTATGGCTGCTGGCAAGTTATTGAAAATGTGTGTTCCTGAATAATGCACACCTTTTTGTACAAGACTAAGTGACTTTAAATCCTTGTGAAGATTATTCTTATTTCTAGTACTGATTCCATGAATTGAGCTGTTGGTTTGAAAAAGTGATATATTTTTAATGACAAATTTCATTAAGGAATAAATATATTGGGAAGCAGTAGTTAGTATCCCTAGTTCCCTAAACAGGCTTCTGCAGGATGTTCTTAAGTTCACACTACATATAACTCTTACTGCACGTTTTTGTGCCCGGAAAGCTTTAGCTTGGCTTGATGAATTACCCCAAAAAATAATTCCATATGACATTATGGAATGAAAGTAAGCATAGTATGCCAACTTTTTCATTTTTATATCCCCTATGTCTGACAAAATTCGCATTGTGAACAGAGATTTGTTAAGACGCTTCAGCAGTTCTGTGGTGTGCTCCTCCCAGTTGAATTTATTATCAAGCTGTAATCCCAAGAATTTAACACTGTCCACTTCTTCTATCTTCTTGTCATCATATGTTAGACATATACTCTTGGGACACCCCTTACAAGTTCTGAACTGCATGTAGTGTGTTTTTTCAAAGTTTAATGACAAAGAATTGGCTAGGAACCAGTGATTAATGTCCACAAATATTTTATTGGCTGATCTTTCTAAGACTACACTTGATTTGCTATTTATTGCAATGTTTGTATCATCGGCAAACAAAACAAACTTGGCATCTGGTAATGTTACTGATGAAAGGTCATTGATATACACAAGAAAAAGTAAGGGCCCCAAAATGGAACCTTGTGGGACCCCACATGTAATTAGTTCCCAGTTGGATGATGCCTGATAGCTTGATACATGTCTCTTTCCTAATAACACCCTTTGTTTCCTGCCAGAGATATAAGATTTGAACCATTTTGCAGCATTTCCCGTTACACTATAATATTTTAGTTTACTTAAAAGGATATTGTGATTTACACAGTCAAATGCCTTTGACAGATCACACAATATACCAGTTGCCTGCAATTTTTTGTCTAATGAATTAAGCACATTTTCACTGTAAGTGTAGATAGCCTTCTCAATATCAGAACCTTTTAGAAATCCAAACTGTGACTTTGACAGTATGTTATTTGAGATAAGATGGTTATAAAGACGACTGTACATTACTTTTTCGAAAATTTTTGAGAATGCTGGCAACAGTGAAATTGGACGGAAATTTGATACTATTTCTTTATCTCCCTTCTTAAACAGTGGCTTAACTTCAGCATATTTCAGCCACTCAGGAAATATTCCACTGATAAACGACTGGTTACACAGATAGCTTAATATGTTACTTAGCTCAGAATCACATTCTTTAATTAACTTTGTTGATATTTCATCATACCCACTAGATGTTTTTGATTTTAAAGATTTTATGATGGACATTATTTCTGTTGGGGTAGTGAGGGTCAAATTCATATTATGGAAGTTACTTGAAATGTCTGGTCTAAGGTAATCCATAGCAGCATCTACTGAACCTGACAACCCCATCTTTTCAGTAACAATTATAAAATGTTTGTTAAAAAGTTCTGCAACACTATACACATCTGTCACCAATGTATCATTTACTCTTAATGCTATTTGTTCCTCTTCATGCCTGGTTCTACCGGTCTCCTCCTTCACTATATCCCATATTGTCTTTATTTTGTTATATGATATGACTATCTTTTCCTTGTAATATATTTGCTTTGACATCCGTATTACAGTCTTTAATATTTTGCAGTATTTCTTATAATGTGCTATAGCATCAACATTGGAAATGTTTCGGATTGACAGATACAGTTTTCTTTTTGTTTTACAAGATACCCCTATTCCTCGAGTAATCCAGGGCTTCTTTGTAGACTTTGCTCTAACCTTGGTAAGTTTTGGGGGAAAGCAGTGTTCGAATAAGGTAAGCACTTTATTAGCAAAAATGTTATATTTTTCATTCATGCCATGAGCACTGTAAACATCAGTTCAGTGAATGTCTCTGAGGAGTGTCCTAAAATAATCAATTTTTGGCTTACTGATGACCCTCTTGAGCTCAGATTTAACAGATTTTATATCCTGTTCAGTATTAACATTTAACAGAAGGAACTGCATGTCATGGTCTGAGAGGCCATTGACTATTGGTTTTGTAATATAATTTTGTTCATTGGACTTTTCTATAAAGATATTATCAATGGCTGTTTGTGAGCAAGTGGCTATCCTAGTGGGGAACTTTACAGTGGGAATTAAGTTGAATGATAGTGTTACTAACTCAAATAAGTTCTTATTGGGAGAGTCTTTAAGGAAATCTACATTGAAATCACCAGCAACCACTATTTCTTTGTTTTTGGTTGTTAAATGGGCCAGTACAGCTTCAAGGTAGTTTACAAACAGATTAAAGTTACCTGCAGGTGCTCGATATACACTTAATACTATGAAGGATTTTTTGTGAAATTCTAATTCTGTTGCACATGCTTCCATATGCTGTTCTAGGCAAAATTTATGAATGTCTATGTTCTTAAATTTATGACAGTTCCTGATGAATGTGGCAACTCCTCCTTTCTCCATTTCTGATCTACAAAAGTGAGATGCTAACCTAAACCCTGTAAGACTTAAAAGTTCTATACCAGTGGTCACATGATGTTCAGAGAGGCAGATTATGTCAGCTGGGTTTGAAGACTCTAATTCATCTATGCAGATAGTTAATTCATTAATTTTATTTCTCAGTCCTCGAATATTTTGATGCAATAACGATAGCTGACGTTTCACATTGACTGAGTTAAAATTGAGTGGAGTTAAAATATCTGCTGACAGTTGAAAATTCTTAACCAATGGCTGTTTATGCTGATGTAATAAGCTGGAATTATGTTTTTTGATTTCTCTCTCAAACTGAAGGTTTATCTGAGTTCTAACCTCTCTTAAAATTTGCTTTCTTTCTGTCCTCCCTACCCTAAAAAAGGGTCTTTCCTGAATCCTATAACCACTGGTATTTTACCACTCATGACAGTGCCTCCCCCCTTTAACTTTCCTGCTATTTCCCCAGCCAATTTACCCTTCCCCTTCCTGTTGAGGTGAAGGCCATGCCTAGTATAATCCCACCTACTGAGGGAATCAACATGAACCACACCAATGTGTGACCCCGCACTCGACATGAGCAGCCGTTCCAGCTCCAAATTAACTCTCTTGACAGAAGAGTTCAAATGAGGTCGGTCATGGCGCCCAAGAACAGATACAAACTCAACACTAGTATGCTTCGATGCTGATGAAATCTTTGCCAGGTCACACTCTATACTGTACCCAGGATCTCTGTCAATACTGTTACCTGCCCCACCCACTATAACCACGGTGTCTTCCTTAGTGAAATCTTTGGAAAGTGATCCTAAATCCTCTGTCACCTGCTCCAGCCCAGCACTAGGTTTAAAAAAATTGGTGACCTGGTATTCTGATCCTAGTTCATCCTGCAAAAGTTGGCCAACACCTCTTCCATGGGAACTACCTAACAACAACACTTTCTTTCGCTTTACTGATTTCCCTACATTCTTACTTTTCAATTTGCTGCTGAAAGTTTGTTGTGCCCTGTCTACATCTGCAACTGCTTGAGGCTCACCAGCTTCTGACTGAAGCAACAGGTCAAATCTATTTTCCACATTCACCATAAAGCTGTCAGACAAAGTTCTAGGCCTGTTCCTCCTGTTGCCTGTTGCCACTTCCCACCTCTCTTTACCCTTCTCCCTCCTTAACCTGTCAAGATCTCCCCTGGCCTTGTCTAACTCAGCCTGAAGGGCGGCAATTTTCCCCTCCTGTTCTAGTATCTTCCTATCTCTACTACAAATCCTACAAAACCACTGATGAGTCTCATTTACTTCCCCTATTCCCACGCCACTACCGACCATCTGAGTGTCCCTCAAAGATGGTTTGCAAATGATGCTGTCATTTACTGTCTTAAAGTTATCAGAAGATCAAAACTAATTGTAAAATGGTTTGGACAAAATATCTGTATTGTGGGAAAAGTGGAAATGTCCTCATGAATGCCAAGAGGAACATTCTAAATTTTGGTTACATGATAAATCACACAAACCTAAAGGCAGTCAATTCAACTAAATACTTAGGGATTACGATTTACGATTAACTTAAATTGGAATAATCACATAGATAATGTTGCGGGAAAAGCAAACCAAAGACTGTGATTTATTTGCAGAACACTTACAAAATACAACACGTATAAAAAGGGGAATGCTTACACTATGCTTGTCCACCCTCTTTCTGTGGTGTGAGATCTGCACTAGATAGGATTGACGCAGGACATCAAAAAAGTTAAGAGGACAGCTTATGAAATTCCAATAATCAACTTTTTCTTCAGAGTGTGAAACTATTTTGTTGGCACCAATCTGCTTCGGCAGAAATTACCACCATAATAAAATAAGAGAAATCAGAGCTCGCACTGAAAGATGTAGGTGTTCCTTTTTCTCACATGCTGTTTGAGTGTGGAAGGGTCGAGAATTGCTTGAAAGTGGTTCTGGGGACACTTTGCCAAACAGTTAAATGTGAACATCATGGCAGGCATGTAGGTGTAGATAGCTGTTTCCAAGTATTCCCAGCCCAGAGATCTGAATTGGAGGGGGGGGGGGGGGGCGGGGGCTACTTAATTGCTGGAACATTTTACCAGGAGGAAGCTATCACTTGCATTGTAGTAGAGAGCTGCTTGTGTTAAGGAAATATTATGTGAATTGTTTCCCATTGTCTTCCAAATCACAGAACAGCATCTCTTGAGGTTGTCGTCTCTTTACAGGAACCCCTGCAAAAAGTGTAGCTGCTTCTCTGCTTTGATGATATTTGTGAGTGCCTGGTCTTATCTTCCTCACAAACTTTTTCATTCTTCACTGTTACACTGTCTGGAGCCTCTCGCATGGTGCCACTAACCAGTTGGATTTGTAATGTATTGTTGTGCCTATGTCACCACCCCTTTAAATTGTCTTGTGACAGGCAGATCCTGACCTCCCAAGAGAGACGTCAGTGTGGCAGATTTTTGTAGACAATTGTATAAGAAAATTACTGGTGTATCTACTGCAGCACATCCATTGACAGACCACTGCATGCTTTTAATTAAATTACAAAATTGATGTCACACTTATTTATGAAGTAAAAAAATGTTACTCTGTTGTTGGCCTTTGCAGTCTAGTGCTAAAGCATGTGCCTGGAAACAAAAAGGTCACAGAATTGCATTCTGGTCAGACCGCAGATAACTCAGTCTAACATTCACCTGTCAGTGTGATGGAGACACTACAAAAATGGCTCGTTTGGATTCCATGTTAAACTGTTGGTCCCTTTTCCCCCGTTGGATAACTGGGGTAGGTTAGGGCCATATTAGTCACTGACATGGTGTCAGATTAAAAGACTTGAACCAGGCCATTGAGCCACAGGAAGTTATTAATTATTAGTATGAGGCTTTAGAAGTCAACTAATTGCAGTTTTCCCTTTCTTGTGAAGAGGTATCACCACTGAGCGAAACTGTTTGGATCAGATATGATTGAAAATATGTATTAGAGAAATAAGTATATTTCCAGGATATGGTTATCATGCTTAGTATATGATCTAGCTATATGTGTCCTCTGCTACAGTGACTTGCATCTATTCATGCATTATTTGTCTACAAAACATCATCTTTCATGAGTGTGTTACAAATCTGTTATATTAACCCCAGGGGGTTCACAACTCTTTTGTGGACACGTGCATAGCGAGCACGGGACCCCGAGCTAATAGGCGACCCACGCACTTCCATGCGTAGCCGGTGACGGGGTAACGCATAATTCCCCGCCCCGGGTAGACAGGTAGGACATGTACGTACCCCCTGGTAACGGCCAGGCCCAGGGAGGGGTGATTACCTGAGCTGATACCTTCCGAAAGTGCCGATTGGTCCCTCCGTCCGTTTGTCGGGAGGTGTGACCTGAGGTGTGAACAATCACCTAAGGCGGGAGTGCCCTCAGTGAGGGCCCCCACAAGGGAGGAGCGCGCCATCGGAGACGCTGGTAATCATGGGGGATTCTTCCACAATGGTTTCCTCACCTTCCACTATGTCTGCTCACAAACGTAAGTTCACTGAGTCTCAGCCACAGACAGTTCTTCCATCGTTGCCACAGTTCCTTGTTGTTTCTCGGTCTGACGAAGGTCACGACTTCTCCACGGTCAAGCCTTTCATTATTCAGAAAGGTGTCGACGCAATTGCAGGTCCTGTAAAGTCTTGTTCCAGATTACGGAATGGCACCCTGTTGTTAGAAACAGTCAGTGCCCTCCAGGCACAAAAATTGCTGCGTACTTCTCTGCTCCACACCTTCCCTGTCCGGGTGGAACCGCACCGTACCTTAAATTCCTCGCGTGGAGTCGTTTGTACACGCTCCCTCGATGGATTGTCTGACGAAGAAATTCAGCACTACCTGTCTGAGCAGGGCGTAACGGCTGTTCATAGAGTTATGAAAAGGGTTGACACGAACATCATTCCAACCCGCACTGTCTTCTTGACATTTGACAAAGTTCAACTCCCATCGAAAATCAAAGCAGGCTATGAGATAATTTCCGTTCGCCCTTATGTCCCAAACCCTACGCGTTGCTATCGGTGTCAGCGGTTCAATCACACCAGCCAGTCCTGTTCCAATCCGGCCAAATGTGTTACGTGTGGCAAGGATGCCCACGAGGGTGCTTGTCCACCTCCATCCCCGCGCTGCATCAACTGTATGGGTGACCACGCTGCTTCCTCTCGAGATTGCCCCGTTTTTAAGGACGAAAAGCTCATCCAGGAAATAAGAGTGAAGGAAAAGGTGTCGACCTTTGCTGCTCGAAAATTATTCGCCAGTCGCAAGCCCACCGTGCCTCAGACAGGAAAATACAGCACTGTCCTTGCTTCTCCTCGGCCAACAAAGGAGGCGGCCAGGCAGACTTGCGACCTCACCTTTAGTGCCACAGTCGTCAGATTGACCAGCGCAAAGATTGCTCGTTCAACCTCACCACTTTCGCCTGCCCACTCTATGGCTCACCCTTCATCAGGTTCTGCTAAATCTCGAGCCCAAAAGTCAGACACCAAGCCTTCCAAAAAAGAGCATACTCGTGAAGAGTTTTTACGTACCGCAACTTCCCAACCATCGGTTCCTCCTTCATCTAAACATCATACTTCTAAGAAGGCTACAAAGAAACCCAGTTCCTCTCCTTCTCCGCCAAGGCGTGTCCCATATACAGCACCACCTGGCGGAAATCGCCCTCGGCCGTCTTCTGTATCGCTGAGGCGCACTGCTGGTGGCCGGTCAACCGGCCGATTGCTGGTGGCAGGAGCTGCTCCTGACCAACCTATGGATCAGGATCTTCTGCCTTCGGCTGAATGCCATTCCATGCTGTCGGTCGCTAGCTCCGAGCAGTCTTTGAGTTGACAGCAACTTTGGTCACATTCCTCCATTTTCTGTTCACCCCATGTCCATTATCCACTGGAATATCCACGGCATTCGAGCCAATAGGGATGAATTGTCGATCCTCTTACGATCCTACTCGCCGGTCATCTTCTGTCTTCAGGAAACAAAGCTGCGTCCCCATGACCGCTTTGTTCTCCCTCATTTTCAGTCCGTCCGATATGATCTCCCCTCTGTTGAAGGCACTCCCGCCCATGGAGGACTCATGATTCTTCTCCATGATACTCTCCATTATCACCCAATCCCCTTAAACACTTCCTTCCAAGCTGTCGCCGTCCGTCTTTCCCTTTCCGGATACACGTTCTCTCTTTGTACTGTATACATTCCATCGTCCACACCAATGGCACGAGCTGATCTCCTTCATCTTCTTGGTCAGCTTCCACCCCCCTATTTGCTGGTTGGGGACTTCAATGCCCACCACCCGCTTTGGGGATCTCCACATCCTTGTCCATGTGGCTCACTATTGCTAGACGTCTTCCACCAAGCGGATCTAGTTTGCCTCAACACATCATGAACAATTTTCTCCGGAAACGCCAAACAGTAGCAATATTTTTTGATCTGGAGAGAGCATACGATACCTGTTGGAGGACGGGCATCCTCTGCACACTGTTCTCTTGGGGCTTTCGAGGTCGGCTGCCCCTTTTTCTTCGCGAATTTATGGCAGAGCGCACATTTAGGGTGCGGGTGAACACTACTCTCTCCCATACTTTCTCCCAAGAAAACGGGGTACCCCAGGGCTCCGTGCTGAGTGTTGTACTGTTTGCCATTGCCATCAATCCAATTATGGATTGTCTCCTTCCTGATGTCTCGGGCTCCCTCTTTGTGGACGATTTTGCGATCTACTACAGCTTTCAATGGACCAGCCTTCTTGAACGGCATCTTCAAGGATGTCTCGATCGCCTCCACTCTTGGAGCATCGAAACCAGCTTCCGTTTCTCTCCCAGTAACACCGTTTGTGTTAATTTTTGGCGACGTAAGGAGTTTCTTCCACCCTCCTTACATCTAGGACCTGTCAACCTTCCGTTTTCAGACGTCGCTAAATTCTTGGTTCTTACGTTTGACAGGAAACTATGCTGGTCCTCCCACATTTCGTATCTTTCGGCTCGCTGTCTGCGATCCCTCAACACCCTCCGTGTCCTGAATGGTACCTCCTGGGGAGCAGACCGAGTGGTCCTTCTCCGCCTCTATCGCGCCTTAGTGCGCTCGAAATTGGACTATGGAAGCATAGTCTACTCCTCTGCTCGGCCGTCTATTCTTCGGTGTCTCGACTCTATCCACCACCGTGGATTACGTTTAGTGTCTGGAGCTTTTTACACCAGCCCTGTGGAAAGCCTTTATGCTGAGACTGCTGAACCTCCGCTGTCCAATCGGCGAGCAGTTCTTCTGAGTCGTTATGCCAGCCATCTGTCTTCCATGCCTGCTAATCCAGCCCATGACATATTTTTCGACGCCTCCTTTGATGTAGGGTATGCAGGCCGCCCCTCCTCTCTACTACCACCGGGAGTCCGTTTCCGTCAACTGCTCCATTCTCTTTCCTTCCGCTTTCCAAAAACCTTCTTGACAACTTGGGGTACAGCACCGCCTTGGCTCCGACCCCGGATCTGCCTGCTCCGTGACCTTTGTCGATTTCCCAAGGATGGTACCCCTTCACTTGTTTATCGTCGGGCATTTGCTGCTCTATGTTCACAAATGACGGACGCCACATTTATTTACACCGACGGCCCGAAAACATCGTTAGGTGTAGGGAGTGCCTATGTTGTTGGCGACACCCCAAATCACTTTCGGCTTCCCGACCAGTGTTCGGTCTATACTGCAGAACTTTACGCTGTTCTCCAGGCTGTCCACTACATCCGCCGCCATCAGCGGATACAGTACGTTATCTGCTCCGATTCTCTCAGCTCTCTCCTCAGTCTCCAAGCTCTTTACCCTGTGCACCCTCTGGTCCACCGGATTCAGGACTGTCTGCGCTGGGGGGCGTCTCGGTGGCGTTCCTCTGGCTCCCGGGACACGTTGGTATCTGCGGAAATGAGGCGGCCGATATTGCAGCCAAGGCTGCAGTCTCTCTTCTTCGGCCAGCTATTCTATCGATTCCCGTCGCCGATCTATGGAGCGTCTTATGTCGTCATGTTGTTCATTTATGGCACGCGCACTGGTCGACACTTCCCCAAAATAAATTGCGGGACGTAAAAACTCTTCCTTGTGCTTGGACCTCTTCCTCCCGAACGCGTCGTCGGGAGGAGGTAATTTTAACTAGACTCCGGATAGGGCACTGTCTTTTTAGCCATCGACATCTTCTAAGCGGCGATCCTCCCCCACTTTGTCCCCACTGCTCTCAGTTGTGGACGGTAAGACACCTTTTAATTAAGTGCCCCTATTTTACTCCGTTATGCGCCCGTCTACAGCTGTCGCCTGATATATCGTCAATTTTAGCAGATGACACGCGATCGGCCGATCGCGTTCTAGAGTTCATTCGTGCCAGTGAAATGATGTCAGTCATTTGAAGTTTTTTTTTTTTGGGATAACCAACCCCTTTCTGTAGTGGATTTTTAAGCCTTCCTTCTGCTTTTAGTTTCTCCAATTTTATGCCTTTCGTTCCCACTGCTGCTGGTTTCTATTTTAGGTTTTTTACTGTTTCTTAAGTCCCGGACTGGGCGCTAATGACCGTAGCAGTTTTGCGCCCTAAAAACCACAAAAAAAAAAAAAAAAAAAAAAAAAATTGTTATATTGGAAATGGTAAACCAGTTGTGAGAAAGGTTCATTTTGAGTTGACTTACAGTTGAAAAGAAATTGTTATTGAACATTTTTCATATATCTGTAATTTCATTGAATCTCTATTTTTCTCTTTTCATCTGTGTGATATGACTTACCTCTGCTCTGTAGCATGGATGTTAGTGTTTTCCACACTGCTGAATTTGTTTTCAGACATGAATTTCATGTTGTAAGTCAAATGCTGTGACTGTTTCTTCAAATATTTCATAATACCTTACAGTGTTTTCTGTAACGAGATGCTGCTGTGTATCATAATTTTCTCTGTCCTTTATCTCCCCATAATCTTTTTTACAGTTCCCGCTTCTTTCCAGACAATACTCCAAAACTGATTGTAAGCAAAATTGCCTCAACCACGATTTGATTTTCTTAGTAGAAAGAACCTGTCAAAAATGTGGCAGATACCTAAGGGAATGTCAATTGGGAATAAAAATTGCTGTAACCAGTCACGCTTATTATACTGTACTTTCCACTGCATGTTTTGGAGACTTATTCATTCAGCATCAGGGAACTTGTCATTTAATAAGGTGTGGATATATTGTATCTTACACCCAAACCTCCAGATGTCAGACACCTGGATTGGTACCAAAGTTTGTGTGTCGATACAGTATCGACCAAAACACTAATTTAGTTTGTGCTGTGTGCTGTTGTCCAGTAGAGCATGTGTAAATGGTAGTTGAAAGTAACACCAGAACTACAAAGTGTAGGAAAAGTGTATGTGAGTTGCTATCGTGGGGGATCTCTGCTAGTTCAGTTGGTGGTAGAGCTAAAGATCCCGAGTTCGAAACCCACTAGTGGCGAATTTTTGTAACAGTTTATGCAAGAAATTGTTATATGGGAGGATATTATTCTGACATTTTGGAGTTTTTAGTACTGTTTTTTTGGCAGTCTTCTTTTGCTTCATTAGTTGAAAGTAGCAGACCTTATAGTATACATTTGTATAGATAGGTGTGGTGTTATGTATATAGATGTACACTATAGGTTTGCCACTTTTAACTAATGAAACAAAAGCAGATTGCTAAAAGAACAGTGCTCCAAACTCTGAAATGTCCTTTTAGATGTCAGAAAAATGTCTCCGACTTAATTTCATACTTAAAATATTTAAAAAAATTCGCCATTTGTGGGTTTCCAACTCAAGACCTTTAGTATGATGATCTGATGCTCTACCAATTCACCTACCAATGATCTACACTTTCTTTCCTCGCAGATACACTTTTCCTATACTCCGTAGTTCTGATATTACTTTTAATTACCATTTATGCATCTTCTACTGGATGACAGCACACAGCACGAACTAAATCAGTGTTTTGGTTGATACTCTATTGACATACAATGTTTAGTACTGATCTGGAGATTTGGGTATTAAAGTAATTTATGTTGCTGTTTGGCAGCAGAAAACAAAATCTATTTTAATGCAAAGCTCAAAGACATTACATACATAAATATTAACATAAATGCAAGTAACTTTCAGTGGTCACAGCTTCCTTTCTCTGTCATATTTACATCACAGAGTACACACTGAACTAAGCAAAGGAGGTAATTTTATACACTAATAAGTACAAAGAACACACAGGTTCTAAAAAGTAATAGTACTCCCAACAGTGACAAAAAGGCAGATTTTACTTATTATATTAAATGGATGCTGTGTGTGCAGTTTTTTTTAAAAATACGCACAACAAAGTTAAAATACCTCTTTTGAAACTCTGTAATTGTCTCCCATTGCAATATATGAGTTTGAAATGTGGCTCAAAGCTGCCAACAACCTTTCTCTGTAACGATGCAAAAGCATGGGCCCCTGTGATATCGTCCTTGGGCTTGGTGATGCTTCAGAAAGCAAGGCGTCCACACATGTGAAAAAAGGCCAGAGCTTCGTCATCCAGGTGAGGTGTTAAGTGGTGTAATGGTTTCTCATTGGCACAAAATTTCATGGTCAGGGTAGTATCAAATGTTTTATGTTTTTTTGTTTTATCCTTTCTGATATGTTCCACACCCACGAGATTCATCTCATTTGTGGGTCTATGAAATGAAAACTGAATCTAATCCAATCTGATCATAGTCTGCCAACCACCATGTGGATGTTTCATGCAATGGGAAGCTCATCACAGCCCCTCTTACCCTTATTTCACCCTTCTTTTGGCACCTCTGTGATGGAGGTCAGAACTGTGATGCCTTGAGTTGAATCATGCTGTTTTCTTTTGGGTGGCTAGGGAAAACATTTCAGACACATTGCCACTCAATTGACATGAAAATACCACAGCGGGTGGCATAAAATGTATCACTCAAACCACTCCTTTCTTTGGCATGTTGATTTCAGGTTGTTGTAGAGAGCTGCTTGTTTTAAGGAAATATTATGTTAATGTTAAAAACATCAGTTCACAGTGTGATTAGCAACAGGATGACATTCTTGACAAACTTGAAATTTGAATGTGATCCGAAGCAGCAAAAGGTGCCCAAGTTTTATTTTTCCAACCGTACTGTTTCACACCACCCTTTTGTGTTGTGATCTCAGGGGGATGAACATTGACACATGTGTGAATAAAACGGTTAAGGGTCCCTCTAAGACCTCCCAGTTTGGCAACACCCTCGGTGTCACCCACCTGCCCTCCTTTGTTGAGCACTTTAAAATGTACCTCTACAGAGAGACCTTGTGATTGATGCATGGGTCCATGCAGGCAGGTTATGCTGCTGCTCTAGCTCCTGCTACAGAACATATGTATTGGAGGGATACTAGGGGTGTAACAACCTGCCCATTATGTGATGTCCTTGATGGCATTGGGCAGATTTATGGTGAAGTTTGGTGTCAATATGACACCATTAAACCACTTTACAACTTACCTATACATATGAGCTCTGGCCTTTTTTTTTTTTTTTTTTTTTGGCAAGTATTAACAAAGTGCTGTTTGAAGCATCACGAAACCCGAGGGTGACGTCACAGGTCCCCACATTTTTGTACCATTACAGAGGAAGGTTATGGGCACCATTGAACCAAATCTCAAACTTCTATATGACAATGAGAGACAATTACTGGGTTTTAAAAAAACTGACCTTTAACTCTTTAAGTCTCAACAATATGAAAACTAATATAATTTCAAATTTTTTCACACAGTTAACCTTTATCATCATAGCAAGTAATGAATAAAGAAGAAAATGGCAAACAGTAAACAAACTTGTTTCAGGGAAGTGGTTTTGCTTTGGAACCACTGTGACACGCAATTTTCAACTGCCCATCGTTCCATGTGATATATTTGAAACCAGATTTGCATTTTTCCTAGGTAAAATCCCACATCTCGATATTTTGATGATCTAATAATGCCTAAAACAAATTATAGTAAAATAACAAGCAAATTGGGTGTAAAATGTAATAAATTTTGTATCAGAATAACAGTCTGTGCCAGTGGTTTTATTCCAATAAAACTCACAAAAGCAGTAGTACAAACTCAGGTTTGTTGCAATATCTTATATACATGTACTTTCACTGTCTGTGATCTCCTGAGTATGCACGCTATACAAAAAGCCAATATCAAAATCTTCTACAATCAGGTAGCACGATCTCTGCATCAACTGTTGCTTTGAACACTATTAGTGACTGCTGCAATGCATTACATCAACATCTACACCCACACCCACACCAATACTCTGCAAACCACCATGAAATGCAAGGCAGAGGCTATGTCCCATTATACCAGTCAGTAAGGTTTCTTCCTGTTCAATTCACATTTGGAGTGTGAGAAGAATGATTATTTGGAAGCCTCTGTGCATGGTGTAATTACTCTAATCTGGCCTTCACGATCCGATGTTAATGATATATGGGTGGCTGTAGTCTGTTCCTAGAGTCATTACTTAGTCGGTTCTTGAAACTTTATCAGACTTTCCCGGAACAATTTACATCTATCTATCTTCAACAGTCTGCCAGCAACTCGGTAACACTTTCCCATGTATCAAACATACATGTGATCATTCTTTCTGTCCTCCTCTGTATACATTCAGTATCCCCCATTAGTCCTATTTGGTACAAGTTCCAATATTCTGGAATGGGTCACACAAGTGATTTGTAAGCAATCTCCATTGCAGACTGATCACATTTCTCCAGTATTCTACCAATAAACAGAACCTGCTTTACCCACAGCTGTGCCTGAGAGTTCATTCCATTTTATATCCTCACAAATTGTTATACTCATATATTTGTATGAGTTGGCTGATTTGAGCTGTGATTCATTGATATTATAGTCCTGGGATACTATGTCTTTTCATTTTATGAAGTGCACAGTTTTAAATTTTCTGCTTTAACACGTTGCCAATCTTTGCACCACTTTGAAATATTACCAAGGTCTGACTGATACAAATATGCTAATTCTTTTAGACAGTGCTTCATTATAGATAACGGAATCATCTGCAAAAAGTCTGAGGTTACTTGTCTTTTCATTTTATGAAGTGCACAGTTTTAAATTTTCTGCTTTAACACGTTGCCAATCTTTGCACCACTTTGAAATATTACCAAGGTCTGACTGATACAAATATGCTAATTCTTTTAGACAGTGCTTCATTATAGATAACGGAATCATCTGCAAAAAGTCTGAGGTTACTGTTAATATTGTCCACAAGGTCATTAATATACAACATGAACAGCAAGGACTCCCTGGGTCACATCTGAATTTACTTCTACATCTGACGATGACTCTCCATCCCAGATAACATGCTGTGTCCTCCCAGCCCAAAAGTCCTCAATCTAATCACAGAATTCACTTGATACCCCATACAATCAAACTTTTGACAATAAAGGTAGGTGTGGTACTGAGTGAAACACTATTCAGAAATAAAGAAATACTGCAACTATATGACTGCTGTAATCCAAAGTTTTCAGTATGTTGTGTGAGGAAAGTGAGAGTTGGGTTTCATATGATCAGTGTTCTTGGAACCCATGCTGTTGGCATGGAACAGGTCATTCTGTTCAAGATATGTCATTATGTTTGAGCTCAGAATAAGTTCTAAGATTCTACAACAATTTGATGTCAAAGATGTTGGACGGTATTTATGTGAAATACTTCTACGACTCTTCCTGTCGACTGGTGTTACCTGTTCTTTCTTCCAACTACTCAGCACGGCTTTTTGTTTGAGGGTTCTACAATAGAAGAGTTAGAAGAGGGGCTAACCCAGGCACAAATTCAATATAGAATCTGGTAGGTATTCCATCAGACCCTGTTGCTTTGTTCAGTTTCAACAATTTCATCTGTTTCTCAACACCACTGACACTAATACTTACTACACTCATCTTCATCAGTGGTATGAGGATTAAGTTGGGGTAGTTCTGTTGGGTTTTCCCTTGTAAAGGAAAATATGAAAACAGAGTTAAGGATTTCAGCTTTTGCTTTGCTACCTTCAATTTGAATTCCTGTCTCATTTTCTAGGGACAGGACGTTAACTGTGGTGCCAGTAACAGCGTATGTATATGAACAGAATTTCTTTGGGTTTTTTGAAAGATCATTTGACAGTATTCTGCTACAGTAGTCACTGAAGGTTTCATGCATTGCTCTCTTGACTTCGAAACACTTCTCATTCAACATCTCCTTCTCTGCAGTCCTGTGCTTTGGTTTACACCTGTTATGCAGTATCCTCAGTTTCTTTAGAAGTTTATTTACAGTGACTGTATACCAAGGAGGGTCACTCGATTTATAAACTAAACTATTCTTCTGGGTGTGATATCTGTCCGGTGCATGGTCAACTACTCTTCTAAACTTGAGCTGTAGTTTCTGTACATGCTTCTGTTCTGTGTTGAAAGTTTCACATTCCTCATCGAGATATGACAGTACTGTTTTTTTTTGCTTGTTGTAGCTGCCTTTTGCACTTTGGTCATTATTGTTGCCACAACTGCATCATGATTGCTGATACAAATGGACAGGCTCAAAGAGGATTCTTGGGGATTTTCTCTGCCCGGGGACTGCGTGTTTGTGTTGTCCTCATCATTTCATCATCAGTCATGGAAGTGGCTAGACTGGACTGTGTACTGATTAGGAATGTGTACAGATGCTGATGACCGCACAGTTGAGTGCCCCACAAGCCAATCATCATCATCATCATCAAAGAGGACTTGTCTCAGTGTACCAGAACTACTCTCTCTCTCTCTCTCTCTCTCTCTCTCTCTCGCAGTAGCATTGGTGGTTTCATGTGAAAGGTACTGATTCTTAAAAAATGTTTGAATTCATGCAGAAATCAGTGGTAATTAAAGGGTTAACTGTGTTGTGCAGGCTTTAGTGATGATACTTTTGTAAATGGTACCATTTACGATGGACTTGAATTGGGGAACAAGACTGTTAAGGCACAACTTGACTGAAAGAAAGAATTGGTGGATGGAATGCATCCTGAGGCATTATGGAATTGTCAGTTTGTTATATTTGATTACAGAGGGAAGTGTGATGAATAAAAATTGGAGAGGGAGATGTAGACTTGAGTACAGTAAGCAAGTTTAAATGGATGTAGGTTGCAGTAGTTGTATAAAAGTGAAGAGAGTAGTGTAGGATAGTAGTCTTATGCATAATAGTTCGTGGCTGGGAATGTTCAGTTTAGTTCGCGGTTCCGTCGCAAACTAGGTCGCTCTTTTAGTTCGTTAGCTCCCATCTCGATTTCGAGAAAAACAGTTCGCTCGCTTTGCTACCGCTACTGCACACACTCTATTATTCGTTATGCTAGTCTTTTAAATAATCAGCAGTGTTGCCAATGCCTGTATTATTACAGTTTTATGTCGAGTAATTAGACTTCGAAAGAGCAAATAAACCAGTTATTTACACCAATGGGTAAAATGGGGTAATTAACTACTTTACTTTACATACAGTGCAGTCGTAGTATTCTAATTTTAAAATATATTTATTTATTTATTAGTTCGTTGTAGGAATATTACTTACAGAATATGCTAAATGCACTTTTTTGTGAATAAAAATACACTTTCATAAATAATCGACTTTTTTAAAGTTTTGGAAATAACCAACAAAAAATATTTCTGCTTTAGGTAAAGGTTAAGTGCTATATTGCACAAACAATAATACCTTTATCATTAACAGAAGAAACACTAACATTTATAATTTGTTACCAAAAAATTAGGCATAGAAAAAATATGGCCCCTGAGTGAGATCGTATTCTAAAGCATACTTTTTGTACTTTGCATTATCATTCTTTAAATAATCAGTCTTCCCGGGTTCGATTCCCGGCGGGGTCAGGGATTTTCTCTGCCTCGTGATGGCTGGGTGTTGTGTGCTGTCCTTAGGTTAGTTAGGTTTAAGTAGTTCTAAGTTCTAGGGGACTGATGACCATAGATGTTAAGTCCCATAGTGCTCAGAGCCAAATAATCAGTCTTCTAATTTTCAAGTGAAATATTACAAAAATTTACATATTATTATGTAAAAACACATGATTAAAAAAAAAAAAACAAAAAAAAAACCTACTGCGGGCTCTCGTTCCATCTCGCTATTGTCCGTTGGCCTTTGGAAAAGAGCGAACGAACTAAATAGCGAGGTTATCCATGAACTAGTGTCGTAGTTCGCCTGTGGGAGTGCTCTTCCGAATTAGTTCGTTCGCGAACTACATAAGACTATAGGATAGACTAGTATGAAGGGCTGCATGAAATCAGTCCTAGGACTGGAAATAAGAACGGCAACAGTAGGGTGGACGTAGGTTGTTTTCTTTGGCGTTTGTATATTTCAGGTGTTTCAAATGTGTGTAGCTTTTTGCATTTTGGTTGGATATGTAAATGCCAGTGGTTGCTTAATAACATGGTGTGTGTGTGTGTTTTTTTTTTTTTTTTTTTCATGCGAGTAGTGGGTGGTGGGTACAGCTCTTATGTGGTATTTTTGTTTCTTAGTGCTTCCATGTGTTTCTTGGATCACCTGTATTATGAAGTGGGTCACTTTTATTGCCCCTGTGAGGTAATTTGTGATCACCGTTGTTGGTGGTGGGTAAAGATATAGTAATCCATTTACATTCAAAGACAATAGTAATTTGATATCCCATTTATATTACTGTCCACCTGTATAATAAAAAAAATCCAGGTAACTTTAAGCTTTGTATTAAAATAGTTTTTATGTCTTATTCTGTAAAACAGTTCCACAGGTTACCCAAATATCATACATATGACACATCCAAGTATTATCAATTTGCATAAATCCACTTAATGTTGGAGGTACGAGGGTGGTTTGAAAAGTTCTCACAATGGAATAGAAAACAAGTACTTAAATCACTGAAACTTTTTTTTATTTTTCAGTGTAGTCTCCTCGCAGAGTAATGCATTTGTCCAATGATGTTCCAGTGTCTTGACCCCATCTCAAAAATGAGTTTCCTCCGTGCCTGTAAAATAGTTGTCAACTCTGGCTATCAATTCTTTGTTTGAAGTGAATGTTCATCCACCAAGAAAAATTTTCAGTTTTGGGAAGAGATGGAAGTCTGACAGACCCATATCAGATGAATAAGCGTGTGGGGCGACAATTCATACCTTAGTTCATGTCATTTTGCCATGTGTGCGGGTGTGAATAGCCTTGATGGAACATAACTTTCTCCAGGAGGTTATCATAGTATTCTCCAGTAATTGTTTGCCCAGTGAGGAGGTAATCCACAAACAGAATCCCATTCGCATTCCAGAACACTGGTGCCATGAACTTTCCTGCTGAAGTAATTGTCTTTGCTTTCTTTGGTGGTAGAGAATCAGCGTGTTTACACTGTTTTGCCTGTTGTTTTGTCTCTGGGATACAGTAGTGCACCGAAGTTTCATCTGTGGTAACAAACCAGCGCAAAAAAATCTTGTTTGTTTCTCCTAAAACGGGCTATACATTGTCCCGATATGTCAATTTTCATGTGTTTTTGATCCAGCATCATGAGTCACGGCACCCATCTCGCAGATAATCTTTTTTATTTCTAATTCTTCAATTAAAATGTGATATACCCTTTCAGATGACATCTGGCAAGCGTGAGCAATTTCACGCACTTTCAATCGGCGACACTCTGTGACCATTTTGTGCACTTTTGGAAGGATTTCTGGAGTAGTGACACATCTTGGCCAACCATTGTGCGGATCATCATCTAAGCTCTCCCGACCAATTTTAAATGTATTTGTCCGCTTGGCAACAGTTGACTATGAAGAGCAGAGTCCCACACTGTATTCTAGAAATCGACATGACTGCCTTTTGCTTTCATTCCTTTCTTTAGGAAGTACTTAATCTCTGCTCGAATCTCGATATGCCCCCCCCCCCCCCCCCAATCAACAACTTGTTGTGCTAGTGCTGATCTCTCATGGTGATTCTGAGAACTTTTCAAACCACCTTTGTATGATCTGCTAAAACATGTAGTGGAATGTATCGTATAGTAATAGTGACTGGTTACAGCAAATTGTATTTTCAGTTGATGTCTGTAACAGCCATTTAAAGTCGGTAGTGATGAGATACTGATTTTGAAAAAACACAACAAATTGTGTCGAAACACAAAATGTTTAGTACTTTGCAAATCTGCACAAGCAGCAGTAGATGATACTGAAAATTTTAACACCATTGCTATTGCAGTTACACTAAACAAGTATTTTCAGCATTAAAATTTCAGTCCTCAGGCAATGAGTTTTGCCAGACAGACTTGCAAATCCACTATTCACTTGATAGTTGCTAATAGAAATCCTGTATTTCAGCTGGGTGTACTGACACATGAAAAGTAAGTCTGCATTCTTGGCACTTATGATAGGCAACATTTTAACACACAAGATTGGGAAAACTAAAATATTGAATGGTCGTGGATTTCTCTTCCCAGTACTTCTCATCTTCTTCACAATGCTTTTATAATCTCTTCACAATGCTTTTACCAACTCATGGTTGCAGGATGTTATGACTTTCTCTTTCCCTTTGTGCAGTACGGCCTCCAGATGAAGTTAGTAGCCAGACGCACTCTGTTGTTCTGAACGTCAGCATGTAAAAGAAAGTTAGAAACTGAATGGTCCATTAACACTTCCTTGAGCTGTGCCCAAAGTTACTTTTATGTCTGAAGATTTTATCCGTTAAGAATTGCAGGTTGCATTTTATTTGCAATTCAACTCTTCTACTTCTGTATCTACATACGTATTCTGCAAGCCACTGTAGGAAGTGCAGCAGAGGATACTTTGTACCACAACTATTTATTTCCTGTCCTGTTCCACTCTCAAATAGACAGAGGGAAAAAAGACTGTCTGTATCCTCTGTATGACCCCTAATTTCTTTTTATGTATCTTCATGGTCCTTTTGCAAAGTGTATCTTGGTGGCAGTAGGATTGTTCTGTTGTTAGTGTCAAATGCCTTTAATCCAACCTTTGTTCCCAAACACTTGAGCAGTACTCAAGAATGGTCATACTAGTGTTTTCTAAGTGGTGTACTTTACAGATCGACGACATTTTCTTAAAATGTGCTCTTCAATTCAATTACAAAACTGTTGATTCTTGCTTAGGAGATTTTCAATCTACAGAATTATAATATGTGAGCATAAACATATTCAAAAATTCTACAACAGACTGACATTAACAATATAGGGCTAGAGCGGTACTTGTTTACATCTGTTCAATGAATCTTTTTGAAAACAGGTATGACCCACACAATTTTCCAATCACTTGGAATACATCGTTCTTCCACTGACCTACAGTAGTCAGTTGCTAGAATTAAGCAAGTTCTTTTGCATACACAGTGCGGAATCGCATAGTTATCCTGTCAGGTCCAATTGATTCTCCTTTGTTTACTTGGTTTTCTACCCCACAGCCACTTATTTAGATGTCTGTAATTTGATATTTGTATTACAGTTGAACAGAAGAATTTCAGTACAGTCTGCCTCAGGTAAGCAGTTTCAGCCTCCTCTCTGTCATCCTCCACTTCAGCACCATTGTGGTCGCTGACTGTGTGGACAAGTGGCTTTGATATGTGTTACCAAAACTTCTTAGGATTTTCTGTCAGATTGGTTGACAGAATTTGACTTTCTAATATGTTTAACACTTCACACGTCTTTTCTTGGCTAATTCTGTCTTTGTTCAGTTTTTGTTTGTTGACAAGGCTTTGGCTGTGTATGAGGCTCTCTTTGCTTTTGGTGCAGCTTTCTGACCCAGCTCTTGAGCCACTAAAAGTCTTTTCCATCCCTCATAATTTTGCTCTCCACATACCTGTCTAAGCCATATTGTACAATACTCATTTATACTCGACTCCCAGTCTAAAGCTGGTAAGTTGAAATCACTCCCTAGCACTATAATATGGCCAGGAAATTTACAGGCACCTTTCTATGGGTTTCCACAGAAATATACCTCTACTACTACTACACCTTTGGCAGGAGACTGATAAAATCATCAGACTACAATGTTTAGAGCCATCTTTTTACCATGTTTATATCCACCTGTAACATTTACTCTCAGTAGATATTACCACATTTATGGCTAATAAATGCCTCCATCACAAACATCCAGCTCATCGTTGCAGTGTACATTCAAAACAGAATTTAGAATTTCATTCCTATTAACATCTGAATTCAGCAAGCTTTCTACCTAGCGCACTGTGTTGACATATTACCGTTTAAAAGTGAGACTAGTTGTGGGTCCTTTCCATGGACTCCCCTGCAGTTAACAAATACAACATTCATATTCTCTTTTGTGATCTGCCATAATGAATATTTCTTTCTGTAATTATTGGGGCTGTTGTTTTTCCCTTTCTGAAAACAGAGCAGTTGTTGGGCCAGTGAAAGGCATTTATCTATCCTAAAAACCCACAGGCACATGCCAGATTTACTCTTCTAATCCAGTAGCTTCGTCCTGTGTGTAGTGCATCTCTGACTTATTAAGAAGGGGCCTACAGTTTGCCATATGATTTTGGCAGTGGAGTAATCTGCAGCCAAGGTCATTACAGAATCATCTGAGTCTCTGATATTGAAGCTTTCCATTTGGGTTGGAACCAGAAGATTGTGATCAGTTCTGGGAATGATGCTGTAGATCAATAGCTCAGTTTCTGCCCCATGTATTAGGATAACTGTCTTTACCAACATAGCTGCCCGCAGCTCGTGGTGTAGTGCGTAACGTTGCTACCTCTGGCTCACGGGATCCCAGGTTTGATTCCCGGCTGGGTTGAGGATTTTCTCTGTATGGGGACAGGGTGTTTGCGTTGTCCTCATCATTTCATCATCATAATCATCATTCATGGCAGTGGTTGGATTGGATTGGGTACAAATTGGACTGTGTAAAAATTGGAACTTTGTACGGGTGCTGATGACCATGCAGTTGAGTGCCCAACAAACCAAACACCACCACAAATGCAGCCAGACTTCTGTAGGGACTGAGGATGGTCCCAGACCCCCAGCAGGCATCATTGGTGCTGAGTCACAATTAGCTAACTCCCCCCCCCACCCCCACCCCCCCTCTCGCCCTGCCCTGCCCTGCCCTGCCCTGCCCTGCCCTGCCCTGCCCTGCCCTGCCCTGCCCTGCCCTGCCCTGCCAAGCATACAGAGTGGAAAGTAGCCTTCCTTTCCACCCTAACTACTATTTCCACAGGGACTGTATCACCTGCCAAACCTTGAAGCTCTCACTGACCAACAAACCTCTCGAGAATTGTCTGGAAATTTGGAGGTCGGCCCTAGTCCCAACAAACAAATCATCCCATGTTGGCTGAGGTGTACTTTTGGCAATCAGCAAGACATACAAGTTGTTTGTGAGGTGGAAGAGGACAGCTGTACTGCTGTTATCCACTTTTACCTGCCACCCAGAGATTTGTAGCCCCGGAATTGTTCACCGTTCACACTCAGGTGAATGTAAACCGGGTCGTGAGGAGCGAATCTGAAGGAACTGTAACATCAGAGGTACCAGATGACACTGCAAGCACCAAAGGTGTTAAAACTGTGGCCTCACCCACATCAGCTCCTCAGCAACTGATGGCAGCAGCCTGAAGCCTTTCAATCATGGCCAACACAGCTTCCAGTTGTTTCTGGACAGTGGCCAGTTGCTCCTGCATCCATATTTTCAGGATTTAGGATATTCTTGAAAATCTTCATTGATTTGTCCGATGTTGGAAGGTGTGATTTTGATGCAGAATGTTGTTTTATGAGTGATTTTACAAATTCTTCTAAGAATACTTCTTGTCAATTTGTTTGCATTGTAACTGGGATCTATGGAAGTCAGAAAACATAAGTAATGTATGCAAAAATATCTGAAATGTAGAATACAATCATTGATATGCATTTTATTTACAGCCTCTTTGTTCTGTTGTAATCTTTGTTCTTGTCATATGTCTTGCTGCAAAAATATCTGAAATGTAGAATACAATCGTTGATATGCATTTTATTTACAGCCTCTTTGTTCTGTTGTAATCTTTGTTCTTGTCATATGTCTTGCTGATTTTGCCATTGTGATGACTCATACTCATAAAAATTTTTGTTTTTCTTTGAGATGTAATTGACCACAGTAATGTCACTTTTGAAGTTAAATGATGACTGTGAACTTCACTGTTCATTATTTGCTGTGGGAATTCTGACATGATTTTCTGTGGAGTTCCTAATAGTGTCACTTTCCTTTTTAACAACTGCTGTCTGGAATCAAAGGAAGTAAAAAAAGTTGTTGTATGTTACATTCTCACCTCTTGGTTCACTGGTGAGATCTTGCACATCACCATACCTTTTTAACTTTATTTTTTTTATTTTTTATTTATGGTGCTGCTCATGTTGCTTCGCCTGCATTAATTTGTACTTTTAGTACATCTGAAGTTTCCCAGCCCCAAGCTGTCCATGTTCTTATCCCATACTTTGATGGTTCACTTAGAACATATTGTCTGGGACATCAACCCGAAAAACCTACCATTTACTTATTAACAGTCACATTTACTTCAAGATTATATAATCTGGGAAAGACTTCTACCAAATATTTCTAAATTTTTCCTCTTTCTTTTCTATTTAATTTCTTATCAAATTGTGCAACAAATTATGTTTTACTGAACGAGTTTCGTGGCATCACCCAAAATATATTCTGGCCTGTTTCCTTATCTCACAGTCTCTTTGTAAACTTTCCAAATTATCAGTAATATGCAACCAAGTGACAGCAATGTATAAAATGCCTTAAATAGAACACTGTCAATATTTATCCATTGTTGGCCATAAACTCGTGCTCTTCAATGTTTTTGATCTCAATAATTTCATTTGTAACAATATAAGGAAAAGATAGATTGCTATTTACCATAAAGATGATACATTAAGTTGCAGATAGGGACAGCTAAGAGACATTTACACATTAGCTTTCCACCACAGCCTTCGCCAGAAAAGGAGATACACACATCCATTCGCAGAAGCAAACACACGCCTCGTGTAAACAAGGCTGCCATCTCCATTGTATGTGTGAGGTGGGCACTTGTTTGCTTGTATGTAAGAATGAATGTGTGTGTGTGTGTGTGTGTGTGTGTGTGTGTGTGTGTGTGTGTGTGGGTGTGGGTGTGGGTGTGGGTGTGGGTGTTTGCGCGCGTGCACGTCTGTCTGTTCTTCCGTCCTTTTCTGACAAAGGCTGTGGTAGAAAGCTAATGTGTAATTTTAATTGTGCTTGTTTGTGACTTATTGTATCATTTTTACTATAAGTAGTGATCTATCTTTTCCTTATGTAGTTGATATTTCAACATGGAGTTTCCATCATTTAATTTCATTTTCAGTTGTATAAAAAATTGTGTTGAATGAACTTTTTATGTTAGTTATTCAAATATCTACATACCTTCCAATTCCAGGTGTGTTCTTGATGAAGTTAACTGCAGAAAGATGGCTATATTGCAGAAGCTGATGTTGGTACAGTGTGAAATAGTTTGTATATTGCTGATAGCATGTTGACTGTGAGAATAACGAGAATCCTT
This sequence comes from Schistocerca cancellata, assembly GCF_023864275.1. Classification (NCBI taxonomy): domain Eukaryota; kingdom Metazoa; phylum Arthropoda; class Insecta; order Orthoptera; family Acrididae; genus Schistocerca; species Schistocerca cancellata. The sequence goes on along the minus strand of NC_064630.1, from coordinate 610,512,990 downwards.
ACACTCAGAAAATCCATTACTTATATGATTTTCACATTCAGAAGTTGAGCCTTCCCCAGCATGCATTTAAATGAAGTCAGCCCTATCATAGCATTAATTAGTGGTAAGTTCATTGCACAGTTTTCTGTCAGCTGATTTTCATTTGGGCAATAAATTATTGTCAACAAAAATCCATTATTAAATGAAATTAAATCTTTGATAACATACATGTGTAACATACAGTAAACCCTACAAAAGATTCAAATCTCAGAATTAACATAAAAGGATTTCTTGTTGGCTCATAATGAGGTGAATACTATGCATTGTAAGTTGCCACAGGTACCAGTGTTGAGTTTCACTGTGTGATGATGTGTGTGACTGAAAGTATGAAGAACTTAAAAATTTGCTAAACATAATGAGAGGAGTTCTTAACACATATGGCGTATCTGTGGGTTGATTAGGTAGTGTTATTTTTCCAGTGTACTGTTCATTGTAGAATGCTAGGGAAATGCAATCAGTTTATGAAGGAGACTGCATACAAAACACATGTGTAACTACTCCCAGGATATTGATCAATTATGTGGGACCTGTACAATATATGACTAACAGGGGATATTGAATAGATACAATTATAAGAGAATGTCACAAAAATACCGAAAAAACTGAAATGGTGAATGTTTCAAGATAGACATGATCAATGCTGTAGAAAGCCTGCTTATAAAGTTTCTGTAATTAACTTTAACTGATGGATCTAGAAATATACTGCAACCCCACTACATATTGCTCTCATAGGTATCACAAAAATTACACTAATTGCAGTGCATGAAGAGGTATTTAAGCAATCATTCTTTCCACAGTTCTACATGAATAGAATGGGGAAAAAGCCCTAATAACTGTTACAATGGCACATACCCTCTGCTACCATTTCACATTGGTTTGCAGAGTATGAGTGTAAATGTAGGTGTACACAGTGTACGATGTCGGGCTGAATTGTCTGCTGAGCTTGACTCTCTGACATGAGGGAAATACGGAAAATCTTCACAATCATTGTTCCAATTTCACTATTGTTTCCCACAGCAAAACTTCATTGTTGCATATTTTTAACACATCGGAGTATTTTATTTTTACAAACTTTGTCTTTCGGCACTCTAAATCTGTATCTACATGACTATTCTGCAATTCACAATTAAGTGTCTGGCAGAGGGTTCATTGAGCCAGTTTCATGCCATTTTCCTACCATTCCAATCTCTAGTGGTGCGCAGGGAAAATTTACACTTAAATCTTTCTGTCTAAGCTCTCATTTCTCATGTTTTATTGGAGTGATCATACCTCCGTATGTAGATGGGCATCAACAAAATACTTTCGCATTCAGAGGGAAACACTGATAATTGAAAATGTTATGAAAACATCTTGCCATAATGAAAAATTGTTTTAATGATTGCCACCCCAACTTGCATATCATATCCGCGACACTCTCTCCCCTATTTCATAATTATACAAAATGAGCTGCTCTTTTTTGAACTTTTTTGTTGTTCTCCGTCAATCCAATCTGGTAAGGATCCCATACTGCACAGCAATACTCTAGTGGAGGACGGACAAGTGTAGTGTAGGCAGTCTCTTTAGTAGATCTGTTGCATCTTCTAAGTGTTCTTCCAATAACACACAGTTTTCAGTTTGCCTTCTCCACATTATCTATGTTATTGTACAAATTGAAGTTGCTCGTAATTGTAATGCCTAGGTATTTAGTTGAATTGACAGTCTGATTTGTGTGATTTATTGTGTAACCGAAATTTAACAGATTGCTTTTAGTATTGAAGTACATGATCTCACACTTTTCATGGGGTCAGTTGCCATTTTTCACACCACAGATATCGTGTTTAAACCATTTTGCAATTGGTTTTGATCTTCTGATGACTTTACTAGACAGTAAATCACAGCATCATCTGCAGACAATCTAAGGTGACTGCTGAGATTGTCACCTAAATCATTTGTGTAGATTAGAAACAGCAGAGGGCTTATGACAATTTCTTGGGGAACGCCAGATACCACATCTGTTCTACTTGATAACTGTCCATCAATTAGTGCGGATTGTGATCTTCCAGACAGGAAATCAGAAATGCAGTTGCACAGCTCAGACGATACTCCATAGCCACGCAACTTCGTTTTAAGCCCTTGTGAGGAACAATATCAGAAGCCCTTTGAAAATCCAGAAATATGGTATCAGTTTGAGGTCTTCATTTGATAGCATTCATTAGTTTTTGAGAATGAACAGCTCGTTGTGTTTCACAAGAACAATATTTTCGGAATCCGTGCTGACTGTGCATCAACAGATTGTTTTCCTCGAGCTAATTCATAATTTTCGAACACAGTGTATGTTCCAACGTTCTGCAAATCGGTGCCAGTGATACGGGTCTGTAATTCATTGGATTACTTCTACTTCCTTTCTTGCATACTAGTGCTACCTGTGCAACTTTCAATTCTTAAGGTAAGGATCTTTCTTCGAATGAGTGGTTGTATATGCTACCTGTGCAACTTTCAATTCTTAAGGTATGGATCTTTCTTCAAATGAGTGGTTGTATATGATGTTCAATACTGAGCTATTATATCAGCATACTCTGAAAGGAATCTAACTGGTATACAATCTAGATGGGAGGACTAGACGTTATTAAGTGATTTTAGCTGCTTTGCTACTCTTGGAATACCTACTTCTAAGTTATTCATGTTGGCAGCAGTTCTTGATTTGACTTCTGTAATACTTTCGTGAAGGAATTTTGGAAAACTGTATTAAATAACCCTGCTTTAGTGGCACATTCATTGGTAACACTACCTTCGCTATTGCACAGTGAAGGTATTGATTGTGTCTGGCCATTGGTGTATTTCAGATTTTCTGCCAGATTTCAAGCCAGAGTTTTGTTTTAGAAACTTTAGAGTACCTCGCATTGAAGTTCCTGGTAAATTTCAGACTTCTCTAAAACTTTGCCAATCATGGGGATTTTGCGTTCTTTTAAATTTGGCATGCCTTTTTTCATTGTTTCTGCAGCAGTTCTTTGACCTGTTTTGTGTGCTGTGGGTGGTCAGTTCCATCTGTTATTAATTTATTTGATATAAATCTCTTCCTTGCGGTCAATACTATTTCTTTGAATTTAAGCCAAATCTGGTCTATAATTTCATAGTTGATTAGGAAGGAATGGAGGTTGTCTCGTAGGAAAACGTCAAGCGAGTATGTATATAATATTTTTCGGTACCTTCAAGTCCTTTGTAAAAATTTTGGCTAAATTTATCCAGCTGGCTTTCAGTACCTGCGATGATTCTTGCTCAAGAGTTTCTATTCGTGCCTGGAGCCGGGGTTTGTTTCCATCACAGCTGTGACAATTTACTGCTATAACACCTATGATTCCTACAGCAATCCTTGTCCTGTGTTTCACCTGCACCCTTTTTGTCCTTTCCTAAGACACTCTAACCTAATAAATCACACAGTTCACTCCACACAGCCCCCACTACCAGTGCAATGACCCCTGTGGGTAGGGAACTCTGACCTCTGAAGTTCAGTTCTGCACTGTTATTGTACCAACTTCTTTTCAGAGAACCTGATTTAGCTATCTTTCACTGTAATAAAATAATTTGGTTTATATGCAGTGTATTTGTATACATGTTTGTTGAAAGACACTTTTTTAACCCTTGTAACTAATGTGAGCTTGTTTCATCTGTTTGGTCTTGTTAGAACTTCTGCCACAAATTACTTCTGTACCTACATATTGCCTAGTAACAAGATGCATTCTACAGATATAAGTATTGTTTTTATAGCTTGGATCTTGTTTTACATTGTATATACTATGTTCAAATATATATGGGGGAAAAACTTTATTGCTTCATATTCTCTAAAAAATTAAAGAAAGTAACAAGTGATTTTATTGTAATTTAAAGCAACCCCTTCCCTCTCTGCTAGCAGGTAAATAACATGTTCATGTATAGAAAATAAAGTTAATAAAGGATGTCCTTACATGTTGTCCTCAGTATGGGTGGTGGAGGAGGAGGAGGGTAGTTACCTGTCTCACTTTGCTCAAGAATGACTGCAAAACAGGCAATTGGGAAGAGGATGTTCTCTGCCTTCAGTAGTACATACACATGAAAATTAGGGACCCAAGTTACATACTACTAAATAGGGATCTAGTGAAACTGGAAGAGGCTCCGAACAAAGCCTAAACTACGTATGAAAACTGGGAGAAGAACTATCAACATATGCCTGCGTTAGTGTAAATACCCCTATAAATAATGGAAATGATATAATGGTAGCAAAACATGGTTGTATTTCAGAATATTTCTAGAACTGCCTAACAGTATCACATAATGAACAGGACAATGTAGTAAAAAGAGTTATTGTTCCTAACTGTAACACTTTTCAAATGTAAAAAGTTATTGTGAAGGTTTCTGCCCCCCCCCCCCCCCCCCCCACCCCCCCAAACACACACACACACACACACACACACACACACACACACACACACACGTATATATGACGACACAGAAATTACATTTTTTACTGGTGTTTTTAAATGGCTTTAACATATATGTGTAAGCTCTGACATCATTTAGTGTCATACACTGATACATATGACACTGACATGGTTGTTATGTCTCTGTTGCAGGTAACTGTTATGGATGATTTTGGACAGCCTTTAGAGTTGGGTACACAAAATGATCACCGACGGACCATTATTCACATTGATATAGATTGTTTTTATGCCCAAGTGGAGATATTGAAAAATCCATCACTGAAAGATTTACCCGTTGGCATACAACAAAAAAACCTAGTGGTTACCTGCAACTACATAGCAAGAGAATATGGTGTTAAGAAGTGCATGGAAGTTCGAGAAGCTCAGAGCCTGTGTCCACAGTTAGTGCTTGTTTGTGGAGAAGATTTGCATGATTATAGACAAATGTCATCCAAAGTAACAAACCTATTACAGAATTTCAGTACGCAGGTTGAGCGATTAGGGTTAGATGAAAATTTTGTTGATGTAAGCCACTTGGTATCTCAGTCAGACTTTAAAACTGAGAGGGCAGCTGCAGATGGAAAAACATTCAAAAATATAATGGATGAATGTGACTGTGGCTGCCATGAACGTCTGTGTATTGGTTCGCATATTGCAAGTAAAATTAGGAAGCAAATAAAAAGCGACTTGGGTTTAACCTGCTGTGCAGGAATATCGTACAACAAGTTATTATCAAAATTGGTATGCTCTGTTAATAAGCCTGATCAGCAAACAACCGTATTTGCATGCTGTGCCCTAGATTTAGTGTCAGGTCTTCCAGGTTTGAGATGTATCCCAGGCATAGGATCCAGGTTATGTGAAACCTTGCAATCAGTGGACATAACATCAATCAGTGACCTTCAGAACTGCAGTATGGAGAAATTAAGACGTGCGGTTGGTGTTGATAATGCTATACGCTTGAAAAGGCTAAGCTTTGGTATTGATAATTTACCTGTAAAACAGTCTGGTAAGCCACATACAATTAGCCTTGAGGATGGTTGCCGAAAAGTAAATTTAGAATCAGAGGTGCGAAGTAAATTTTCAGTGTTGCTGCAAAGACTTATGGTCTTGTTAAATGAAGATGGACGGATACCTTGTGCTGTTAAAGTAACTGTAAGAAAGTATGACAGTGTCACAAAAGTGAGTCACAGGGAGAGCAAGCAATGTAATATACCTCCATCATTTTTTACTACTGCTAATTGTGAACAGCTTTCAAGTGACGTTACTGAAAAGTTAATGAGTTCAGTCATGCAGTTATTTCACAAAATTGTTAATATATCCAAACCATTTCATCTGACTCTTGTTGGTGTAGGATTTACCAAGTTTCAGGAGCGAAAGACGGGAAAAAGTTCCATAGCTTCATTCTTAAAAAAAGATTTATCTGTTCAGTCAGTTACATCTTACAAGTATCTGTCAGGGATCGGTAATGGAATGGAGCAGTCACCTTCACAGCCATTCCCAGTTCATAGATGCTTTCATAACACAGAAAAATCTGGCTCAGAATCTGAACCAGAACCATCACCAAAGAAAACAAGAATAGATTCTTGGGTTGCAAGAAGGAAGAGAACTGTGTGCATAGATGATGACAGTGATGATGCATCTCCTAGCAAGTTAAGAGTCTCGGATATTCATCTGAATTCAAGTGATTCTTTTGAAGAAACTTCCTCAGAAGAATTGCCTCACCATAAAATGGAGAAAAAATTAGATAGTGATTATTTGCATTCTGTATGTACATTGGAAGATGATTGTGTGCAAGCTACGAAAAGAGACTTTCCTGTTGAATGTAAGTGTCCAGATGGTGTTGATCAATCAGTGTTCAGGGAACTGCCATATGAAATGCAAATGGAACTAGTTGAATCTTGGAATTATAAAGCTAAGACTAAAGAATTGAAAAGCAATGTGAAAGGAAATAAAAATACAATTTTGCATTACTTCATTCGAGATAAGCAGGCTAGTTAATTTCACAAGCTTAATCATGTCTGTAATAAATCAAAATTAAATATTCATAAATCACACCTATTTTCAAAGCATTTACATCTGCATTTACCTCACTCAAATTCACAGTACTGAATGTGGAGGACAGGAAATGTCCAGAGTAATTTGTTTTTATAGCTGTAAGCATAATGTACTTGGCCAGGGAGAAAACTGCTAACTTTCAGACACATTGTTATGAAAGCAAACTTCATGCCTGATTAATCTCTCTAATTAAAAGTAATTACTAACTTCTTATTAATTTAAACATAAATATCAATGTATGACTGTCTTCCAGAATACACATATATTTTTGATATATATGTTTGAAAGTGAGCATAACAGTGCCATGATGACTGGTACACGGTTGTCAATTCTTTGTCTACTTGTAATTTTTGGTCCACTGGACTAGACCAATAATGGGTGGTACAGATCTCTAATCATTGTAAAAACATGAAATCAGTTTTAATATGAACGTAGCTATAATATGAATGAATGTAGCTATGTTACCCCTTAGGTTATAGTCAGTCGCTGCAGTTCATGCAAGTACCAGAGTCTGCTATACATTGGGCTACTTCTTTCTCTTTCATTTAGAAGATATTGCTTTAAAACAAGACAAAAACCACATAAATAAGTGTTGCAGTCCTCACTTTTCCACATTTTTTGTATTATTATTTTAATGAGAAGTAAAACTGAAAAGTAGTCCAGTAACTCAAATGAATGTAATCAGACTGCAGTTCTGTACATACTAGACTATTTAAAAATTTGTGTAACATTAATTAATAAGTGGACTCTGGGAATTAAATAATGAAATGAAATACTGTTAACATTTCATGATGATACTCCTTGGTTCATGTTCACTTGGGGTTACATCATATGACATCCTTTGATGTGTTGAACCTCACAAGTACTTTCATGTGTGAATATTACATTTTGTTGGAAGCAGGATGTGTGCTGCAATATTTCTAAGAGTGTGTGCTTTTCAAGCTTTTTTGGGCAGGGAAGGAAAATGTTAACACTGGAGAGTCAACAGAAGCCAAACTACGTCCACAATCAGTATCCTTTGCTGAGTGTGAAAATTTTTGTTGTTTTATGTGTAGTCATTTCATTGTAATACAGTCCAGAAAAATGGTCTAATGTGGATCGAAGGGTGGCAGAGTTTGTGAAAATGCCGGGTTATCAGGAAAGATCTTTAAAAAAAAAGTATCAGTACAAATTTTTTGTCATAAAACACCTTTTATTTGTTGCTTAAGAATACAACAGTTCACAAAGAATGCTATAACTCAGGTTTAAACTGTCCGAATGAATGTAAGAAAATACTTAATGTGTGAACTCTATATAAATGTAACTTACAAAAATTTCAGTTCACCCTTAAATCAAAGTAAAATTGCTTTACGAAGGCACAGAGCCTTTACTAATGAAAGTTAAGGAATACAGTAATTTAACAAATAAGTCAGACTTCAGAAAATTACTTTGCGGGCATAAAGCTTTCTCTAATGAAAATGAACTAACACGTTTTTAAAAACAAACTGCCTAATTTTTTTTAAAGAAATGCATTATGTCCTGTTGTTTTCCGCACTGTACTCTGCATTTTGATTCTTTGTCAGGAAGACAACAGAGGAACTGTGTGCCTATTACTGACGCACCTTGTTGTTCAAAATACTGAAGGGCAGTTTTGACAGGCTGTAATCCATCACTGTGTGGGGTCCGTTACAGTCGAGTCCTCAATGTCAACATCTTTGTTATTTTTGTGAATTTCTTCATTAACTGTGACAGCAGCAATAATTTCTGCATTGGATATAATGTTTTGGTGGTATCATTCTATAATCGCTCTTTGGCTTTCATTAGCTTCTTCACGCCCAGGAGTTTTGTTCACAAGTTTGATTAATTTCACATTTCTTTCATCATGATGTTCAACAAATGTATTTTCTGCATATTGGAGGTGTTTTGTGCAGGCACAAACTAGTGTTAGTGACTAACATATTCCAGGAATCCAACAATATCCAATAGGTCAACTTTCTTTATAAATTGACCATCGTTGCAGAAAGAAGGGAGAATAGTAGCTTGAGACTAGTCTCTTGAGACTAACCAAAACTATTCGATGGGCTGGCATAACGCTGTGTCATTGGATGGTAAAAACATCGCTTGTAGGTCCCCATTTTTTAACTCTTCAATGTCTGGGTGGGAAGATCTCCAAAATAAGAAAGCATTCCTTAGTGGGTTTTTAGATGTTAAAAACTGCTCAATTGATGGCACAAATACTTCATGAAACCATTCTTTGAAAATTGCACCACTCATCGAGGCATTTGGCTGGTTTTGGCATCGAACCAATTTTGTCCATTTCAGTGTGCTTAAACATAAGTGGGTTCTTTGATTTTCCAATGATACCAAGTTTTAATTTGTGGTCACGTGTTACATTACTGCTTGCTCAGATTGTGACCATCGCCTTGCTCCTCTTAAAATGATGGGTTGATGATTCTTCCTTGAAAGCAAGAAAGCTGGTAACAGTTTATAATTTAACCCTGTTTCATCACAATTGCTCTCTAGTCATACCGTCAAGTTCAATAAATTTCTCAAATTTTTCATGAAACTGAGACTTAATCTCTGTGTCACCAGATAATTTTTCCACACATATACCAAGCTGTCAGATGTCGTAGCATTTTTTTCCCCAGCAATCAAGCCATCCAGTGCTTCCAACAAATTTGGATCATTGTCGTTTTTTAATTCCTCGTAAAATTTCACCCCCGGCCTTCTTGCTAGTTTGGCCCACTAATTGGTGTGCCCTTCTCTCTTCTTTGGCGAAACCAAGTGTAAAGTGCTTCATTTACCTCATTAAACTCACTTTTTTTCATACTTTTGCCTGCAGAGTATTGTTCTCTAAAGCATACAAAACCTTTGAAACAGCTCTGAACAGTATTCACTCTTATTGACTTAAGCAGTGCAGTTAAGAAATCAGCTAACCATGCCAAAGGCTGCAGGTAGACGGAGCAGTCGAGTGCGCAATGGTGCCAGTCATGTGATGGAAGAATGGGAATGTGATGCAATACAAATGATTTTTCTTTTTTCTGCCATGTGAGGGGGTGGCACCGTTATATGTTTGTCAGGTTATCAAGTGCTGAGTTTGCAGGACTCTACTGTAATGCCCAATGCAAGACTCAGCAAATACGTTTAACATATGTTGCAGTGGAGAATACACCACCATAAAGCTTGTTCATTTGTTGTTTGCATCACATATCATTACTAATGAAAAATTCCCTTGTTTGTGAGTTAAGACCCTGTACACGTTCCAGCAAAGTTTGTCAGTGTAACCTCACTTTCGGAGCAGACTCTGTTCATGTCATGAAGTATTTTGATGCTAGTGGGAATGGTTATCAAAGCAGTTTCTGCATTGGCTTTAGCACTATGTATAAAAAAGAAACAGACGACAAGATGGTGGTCAAGAAAATTGTTGAAATTGAGAGAAAAATACACCTGTGAAGATCTGCTAAATGAAGTATTACACTTAGAATCTTGTGATTACATCAACTTTCTCCAAATGGACTGTAAAACTTTTAGTAACTGCGTTACTTTGTCCTCACATTGAAAAGGAAGATGAAAGTGTGTGAATATTTATTCTCTTCTACTTGGTCTCTAAAGACAGTTCATTAAAATAAAACAATATGAGGACATACCGGTACACACAGTCTGTGGAAGAACTGGTAAGCTTAGATTTTTCTATTTTAATGTACTCTCACTTGTATGTTTTGTGAAGGAAATTGATTTTCTTCTTAATCCTTCCCACATAATACAGTAAAACTTGTTCACAATTGAATTGCATGGAATTAAAACAATTTCCAGATTAGACAAGTTTTAAGCTAGACAAAACACCTAGGCTTGACAAAATTTTTCAGGTATCATGCACAAAAGTATAAATTGGTAATTATGCACATATTTATGTACCTTTACTCCTGAACAGTAGATGTTCAGTTACAATAGCACACTAAACTGTTACACTAATTGATACATAGTATAGCATGTGTGTGTTCTCACTGTAACTTTAAATTCATGTATTGTTGTACTGATATCTTATTCATGTGATTATTCGCTTTACATTTCACTTTGTCACCTCGTATCAAGAATGGAAACTGGTTTGAATTTCCTATTCAAAATTGCTTTTTTTTTTCCCTGTGCCATTTTCTACAGCTTGCAACAGCTTTGAAGAATTTGTGGTTTGCTTGCATAACGTGGTCTATGCATGCAATAGCTTCTTCAAGCGCCTTAATTTTTCTAGGGACATTATTTTGCTCCTCTTCCTGTGTTTTATCCTGTAGCAACCACTACCTGGGTCGACTGCTGTGGTTATGCATGTTGGCTCCGTTCACACCATCCAGAGATGCAGTTACAGCGTGAGTTGAGTGACTGTATGGTGACAAATGAATGGCATCAACCAACAAGTTTGTGTCCACTGCTTTGACCACTGTATTACTTACTTCTTGGAGTTGTAACTCTTTGACTTTGTTTATTCTGTGTATTCTTGCTGTGTCTTGACAAGTCACCTTAGCAACTGATTTTTTTTCCAATCTGTTATTTCTAGTTAAACTTTCAAGCCTATTCTCAGTGTGTGATTGAATATGAGCAGCACTATATACTATATATTACATCTCGTCAGTGGTGACCCCGACATGATCAGTGCTGAGAAGACTGATCTGTAGTAACATTAATTACGGGATGGAAATGTGTGTGGTATTGTGACTGGCCATTTTGGCCACATAATACAGTTCTATGGTTTACCCAGGTCAATGGCCGCTTTTACATTGCTGGAATTATAGCGGATAAGACTAAATGTGCATTGATAGTCAGTCAGCTTGATCAGTGCTGCACTTCCAAATTCCAGCATGTCATCATAGCTCCTCCGGCAGAGAACACCTATGAAAGATTAAAGACCAAGCTTATTCATAGTGTCTCAGCATCGCCGGAAGACCGCATCAGACAAGTGCTTAGGCAAGACTTAGACAACAAAAAACCGTCCCAGTACCTGCATCACCTTCGCAGCAAGGTGGAAACCGGAACAATGCCTGACAAGTCTTGCACACTCCATGGAGTAGCTATCTGCTGCCACAAGTAAAAGCGATCGTTGCATTGCAGACAGAGATGTCCCTGGATGCTGTTGCAGAACTAGCTGACAACATTCAAGAAGCCATCTCTCCAAACCAACAGGTTAGTGCTGTAACAATGTGTGGCAGTGGCTTGTTCATGACTCCTCCAATCTCACACAGATTATAATGCACTGAGCAGACAGATTGCCCCTTTGGTGTTGTGAGGATGTCCTAGTCACTACAGAGCAATAGCTGCAAGTGATCTAGGAGCCGTGCTTCAACTCAGTCTGTATCAGGCGCTGGTCCGTCAACTTGCTGGTACCACAGAAGATTCGGAGAGCAGCCATTTTAGTGTGCTAGTCCCTGGGCCTATCCAAATGCAAATGGTGATCAGTAGTAGGCGCTGCCCCACTACGTCCCGGTGCCTATTCATTACTGATGGTATCAGGCCAGAAGTATTTAATAGCCACAGGGTCCAATCTTAGCGTCCTGCCCAGAGCGTCTCTGCGCTGTTGTAGACCACCCGCTGCATTTAGCTTGCCTGTTACAAATAATTCAGCTATTGCGACATACAGCTCATGGCAGGAAGGGTTAAATTTAGGACTCTGCCGTCAATTGACATGGGATTTTTTGTAGCGAACGTGGCCAAAGTAGTCGTAGGCGCTCTGATTTCCTAGCCCACTATCAGCTCCTACCGGACTTAGAAAATGTCCGCCAGGTTGACTGGACTTACGGCCACTGGGTGCCATCATGATGCCAGAACATGCGACATAAAGGTCACACTGCTCCATAATCTTAACAAGATCTCCAGGCATGCCACATTAAATTTTTCATGATATGCCCCACCACGGGAAAACCACAAACTGTGTCTTTACAGATGAGAAGATTAGCTCAAGGATGCCTCACCATTGCTAAAATGGAATTCAACATGATGTTGCGAAGAGACATCATCTGACCTTCCAGCAGCCCATAGGCATCCACACTGCATTTAGTACCTAAAAAGTGAGTCTGGAATCCGTGTGGTGATTGCAGAGCACTTAGCTCATGAACCATGCCTGATCGCTACCCAGTGCCACTATTGAGAGATTATAACCACATGCTGCGATGGAGCTACTATATTTGATATTATAGACTGCGCAAAGGTGCATACCCAGACTGCCGTGGCAACAGAGGACCTTCCGAAGATCTCGATTATTACATTGTTTGGGTTGTATGAGCAAGTTTTTGACATTCTGCCTACACAATGCTGCACACTCCTGGTAGTGGTTCATTGACTCTGTCTTGCATGTGTTGACCTTTTGTTTTGTACATTTGGATGTGTTAGTGTATTCATTGTCTGAGTATCATCATCACCAGCACATGAGAGAATTTTTGGAGCTTTTGGAAAATTACAACATTGTTGAACATGGTGAAATGTGGGTTCGGACAATGTGAAGTTGAATTTTTGGGTCATCAAATATATTCTGCAGGCTCACTGAGAAGATTGAAGCCATATTGCAGCTACATAAGCCCTCTATAATAAAAGGACTACATAGTACTTAAGAATGCTCAATTTTTGCAGCTGGCATTTAACATGCACTGCAGAACAACAGGCACCATTGACGCAGCATTTCTCTTGTGCATTGGACTGAGGAGATAAAGCAACATTTGAAGCGACCAAAAAGAGCGTAGCACAAGCAGCACTGCTGGTGCACCCTAAACTTGAAACTCCACTGGCTTCAGTGGTGAACGTCAATCAGCCAGCTGGTGCAGCTCTCCAACAATAGGCAGACAACACTTGACAACTGCTCGCTTACTTTTTAGGCAAGCTATCGCCTTCCCAGCAAAGGTGGAGCACATAAAATTGGGAACTCATAGCCACATATAAAGCAATCAAGTACTTCCAGCTGCAGGTTGAGGCAAGATAATACGTGATATACACTGGCCACAAGCCTTTAACATATGCTTTCAAGAAAAGCAGCAACACTTGTTCCTGACAACAGTACAACCAATTGGAATTCAAATTCATTAGTCAGTTTAGCATGGACACTCGCCTTGTATCGGGCACCACTAATGGCGTTTGCTGGCTGTCTGTCTCGAGTGGCCAGTGTCTCACAGTCTGTGGACATGATAGCACTTGCCAAGGAGCAACAAGAAGATCCTGAGCTGCATATCATATTGCATTACGACACTGTTACAGCTGGTCAACATACCCAATGAGAACATGAAATTGTATTGTGAGGTGTCACACGACAGGTCAATTCCTTTCGTCCCCATTGCATTTTGCAGACCATTGTTTGAGGCCTTACATAATCTTTGTCACCCAGAAGTTTGGTCGACATTGAAGCTTGTATCTCAGTAGTTTCTGTGGTTTGGGATAAAAGAGACTGCCATAAGTGTACAAGAACTTGCCAGTGTTGCCAACTTTGCAAAATTACTCTCTACATTCATACTCCAATTAGAGAGCTTCTTCGCGCTTCATTCACATTCACCTTGACACAGTGGGACCACGTCCTCCATCAGATGGCCAATGTTATTTATTCACAAATCAGACTTTTTCATGCAGTTGGCGAAGTTCTGCCGTTGTGTTCATTACCAGATGGCCAGTTTTCATCCAGCCAGCAGCAGCGTTGTGGAACATTGGCATTGGATACTGAAGACTGTGCCAATGTGCTATGGCCATCTTAGACATGCACTTCCCATAGTCCTATTGATTGAGCCTATCACCCACATACAAGCCAGATACAGTGTCCTCGGCAGCAGAATTGTTTTATGGTGAGACTTCGCGCCTGACACGTGAGTTAATTTATGCCAGCGTACTATCAGAAATGGATGACAACCAGAGTTCCTTTTCATGTTACGGGAATATATAAACCACATCAGACCCACAAAGGCTTCCAGACCTGATTGTCCAACAAATTTTGTGCACAATGGCCTCAACTGCTTTTTGCGTGTCATGCTACGTACAGACAGTGTGAAGCCACCACTGCAACCACCCTATTCTGAATGTGTCCTGTGCAGAGACATACGTACAATGGCCTTCACAGTGAATGGAAAATGGAGCCACCACTTCTCTCTGCAGAGTGAAGCCTGCTTGCATTTTCAAGGCGCCATTACCCGCCTAGTGGTCAGGAGCTGCACACAAGGCAGGTGCAACACCCCGATGCCCAACTCTGCTGTCATAAAACATTGATGTAGAACCTACATGCACCACCTGCTCTAGACGACATGTCCACTTCCTGGTCTGGTTCAGAGATGATGTTCCATGCTCTACTTTCACAAAGAGGGCTACTGTAGCAACTGCTACACATGTTGACTACTGTAGACAAGTGCATTAGCTCTGTTCACACCATCCAGAGATGCAGTTGTGGTGCGAGTTGAGTATGGCGACAAATGAATGGTGTCAACTGTCAAGTTTGTGTCCGACACTTGGAATATTGTATTAATGTTCATTGCTTCCTCTTTGGTGCTGTAACTCTTTGACTTTGTTTATTCTGTGTTTTTATTGCTGTGCCTTGACAAGTCGCCTATAGCAACTGATATTTTTTTCCTGTTCTGTTATTTCAAGTTAATAAAACTTTCAAGCATATTCTTAGCATGTGATTGAACACTTATTAAGTATGGGCGGTACTATATTCCCATCAGTCCTTACCATCTTCTGTGTTGTGTGTTTCTATTAGATTTGTTACTGAAGTAAAAATGGAGTGAATTGACAGAAACTCATCACGTCAAATTTAGTAATCTGGACTGCATGAAATGCTTTGCAGGTGAGTCAGTTCAGCAATTGCTGCTGCATTTCCTTGACTACAATGAGTACAGAAACATCTTCATCACCACCTCCAAACCCCACTTTGTTGAAGCACTTGGTGATAGTTTCCCGCTTTATTTCCTTACTGCCAAGCCAAACGAATTTACTGCACCCAGGACAGGAACAGACTGTTAAAGGGCAAATGCACTTTTGGCTTCTTCAACACTAAGAATAATAGATTGCATCAGTAATTGTGTATAATGGGACTTGAATGAGTAAATAACTCTGTAGCCCATGGATTGTGTGAGTCTAGTTGAAAATGGCGGCAACCAAGCCAATTTGATGTCTGATAACTTCACTTTCAGGTGAAAGGTTGCATTGTGTAGGGAGAGGAGACCTTGACAGTATTATGAAAAAGACAGATTGTTTCTCACCATATAGAGGAGACAGTGACTCGCTTACAGGCACAACAAATAGACTGCCATACATTTAAACTTTTAGCCAAAAAAGCCTTCTTAAAGAAAAAAAAAGGTGTGTGGGAGGGGGGGGGGGGGGGGGAGGAGAGGGTTCTCACACATTCTGAAAATCAGGGAATTTCAAACGCGTCAGGGAAATAAAAATGGAAAAATCTCAGTTTAGACTCATTAGATGAAATGGTTTGTTCAGTGAGATGTCGTGCATTGTCACTGGCTGGGCGCAGCTGAGAATGTGCGCAGCTTCCCTACCCCTTCATTCTTACTGCTTCTCCCCTTCCTACCACTCCCCTCAACTCGCAATCAGTGCTGCCACCACTTCTTGCTGCTAGCCTAGCAGCTGCTGACAAGAGGCAGGAAGGCATGAGGAGTGGTTTGTTTGGATCTGATTCTCAGAAATTGTTGATGCAGCGGCCGGCGACAGGGGTCGTGTGTGTATGAGTTGTGTCAGAGTGATTGTGTGTGCACTCTAGTTTTCTGACAAAGGCTATGGCCGAAAATTTAGTTGTGAGAATGTGATTGTCTTTTCTACATGCCTATCTGTGGCTCAGGGATCATCTATAATGGATTGGACCTGTCGATCTGAAGGCCATCGTTTACTATTAATTATGCAGGCCCTGCCCATCTGATCTAGGCGCACCGATCTGCCTGCATCCTTGGTCTGTTTGTGTGAGGCATAATACAGTGGATTTTCGTGGTTTATCCATGGACCCAGGACTGAGGTGCTCCTTGGCAGGCCAGAGGGCACGGGCGATGGATTTCAGGAATTGCGACTGTCTCACCTCAAGTACGTTCTGTGACACAAGGCGGTGAATGGGTCTCTCATAAAATTTCCAGGGCTGCGATGTTAAGCAGTTCCGCATGTACAGCTGGACGTCGTCGTCCAAGGTGAATCGTTATGCCGACATTCTTCTTTGACCAAGATCGTCCCCTTCTGATTTACTTCCTGCAACAGGGGACAACAGTGAATGCCCAGCATTACTCGCAAACCTTGACAACCCTTTGCCAAGAAATCAAATCAAAATCTCACCAATGGTGTCATTCTGCTCCACGACAATGCAAAGCCTCTTACGGTCAACACAGTAGCGGCACTCCTGCAGAAATTCAAATGGGAGGTTCTCAGCCATACTCTATACAGTCTGGACCTCTCTCCTGGTGATTACACAATTTTTGGTCCCCTTAAAAAGGCCCTGAGGGGCAAAGAATTTACCTTGGATGACGAAGTATGTGTGGAACTGGTTAACATCGCAGCCCTGGCAATTTTATGAGACAGCCATTCACCGCCTCATATCACAGTGGGACAAGTGTCTCAACAGTCAGGATCAGAACTTCTAACAAACAGGTAATGGTTTCTGTAATTATGCCTCCGGCTCATTTCTTTTGGAATGCCCCTTATAGTATATTTTGGCACTTTGAAAGTAGTTTATATATAGAAAGTATGGACAGTAAGAAGAAGAAAGTTGTGGCAGTCGCTAGTGGTTTGTACACTAAGTACTCATATATTTCTCAAAAGAAAATCAGTGAAGGTATTTTAAATTTGTCTTGCGACTCCAAGGAAAAGAGTATTTTTGTCACCAATGTGTTTTGTTTTATTGAAATAAAATAATAATAATAATGGTCGTAATGAAACACATGCCATCTCGCTTGCTTTCTCCATCTAAAAACAGTTCATTACAGAAGATGTTGAGGTTAGTACTTAAGATTTTTGCTTACACGAAGGAGAAATACAGAATTCCGTACATTATTTTTTTATCAACTTATGTCTTTACTTACCCTTGAGATCTCAAAATTTGTCAGGGAAAAATGTTAAAACTTGTCTGGAAATCAGGCAAATATCGACTTTCTCTTGGGGAAACTTCTGACAGTTCTGGAGAATGAGCACATACATTTTGCACAATACTTAATAGACTAAAGCAATGCCTTTGCTGCATATCATTTAAGTCTTGTACACATAATAGTAGAGGGGCATGAAAGGGAAGCAATGGTTGCTAAGGGAGTGAGGCAGGGTTGTAGCCTATCCCCGATGTTATTCAATCTGTATATTGAGCTGGCAGTAAGGGAAACAAAAGGAAAATTTAGAGTAGGAATTAAAATCCATGGAGAAGGAATAAAAACTTTGAGGCTTGCCGATGACATTGTAATTCTGTCCGAGCCAGCGAAGGACCTGGAGAGAAGTTGAACAGAATGGACAGTGTCTTGAAAGGAGGATACAAGATAACATCAACTAAAGCAAAACAAAGATAATGGGATGTAGTCGAATTGAATCGGGTGATCCTGAGGGTATTATGTTAGGAAATGAGACAATTAAAGTAGTAGATGAGTTTTGCTATGTGGGGAGCAAAATAACTGATGATGGTCGACGTGGAGAGGATATAAAATGTAGACTGGCAATGGCAAGGAAAGCGTTTGTGAAGAAGAGAAATTTGTTAACATAGAGTATAAATTTAAGTGTCAGAAAGTCTTTTTTCCGGAAGGATTTGTAAGGAGTGTAGCCATGTATGGAAGTGAAACATGGATGATAACTAGTTTAGACAAGAAGAGAATACAAGCTTTTGAAATGCAGTGCTACAGAAGAATGCTGAAAAGCTTAGATGAGTAGATCACATAACTGATGAGGAGGTACTGAATAGAGTTGGGAAGAAGAGGAATTTGTGGCACAACTTGAATAGAAGAAGGGATTGGTTGGTAGGACATGTTCTGAGGCATCATGGGATCACCAATTTAGTGTTGGAGGGCAGTGTGGAGGATAAAAATGTTGGAGGGAGACTAAGACATGAATACACTAAGCAGATTCAGAAGGATGGTAGGTTGCAGTAGTTACTTGGAGATGAAGAGGCTTGTGCAGGATGGAGTAGCATGGAGCACTGCATAAAATCAGTCTCTGGACTGAAGACCACAGTGAGTGAGTGGCATTATTACTATTGCTACTCTGATCTTGATAAAAAAAAATCCAAATAACTTCAATAACATTGAATTTGTGTTGCACCAAAGCAGCTTAATTTTTTGCCGACTAAATGCCATGCTGGCTCCAAAAGCATTTTTTGTGACCTGGTGCATTCGTGTGTGTTTATTTACATCTACGTATATGCTCAGCAAGCCATCGTACAGTGTGTGGCTGAGTGTTCTTCAGACCAGTATTAGAGATTTTCTGTCACCCTGTCAGAGATACACTGAGGTAATCCTGTGCCCCGTCGCGGAACTGTCAAAACTTCACCTGCCCCCCCCCCCCCCCCCAATACCACCATCTGCAGGTTTACAAATTCTACGATTTTGTACGTAGGTTTAGTAACAATGGAGCACTAATGAAAGATATTACTTCAGTGAACTATCTTGATAAAAATTGATGCACACAGTAGGTTAAATGTTTCATGACCTGTAAATAAATTGGGGATGGTTTATATTTCTGAAAAAAATTGAGCACTAAACAAATTCTGTAGATTATTAGAGATTCTACCACCCCGTTTCTTCTAAAGAGTGACATTTCCACTCCCAGAGCATCCCAGTTCATTTTCACACGGACTATCCTGACCTGTCACAAAGCTAATAGTACATCTCAATTCAATCTATACCTGTTGCCATGATTGTTTTGGAAGGAATCCCTATGCTGGAACTATCTAGTTGGTTGCTCTACCTTCTTGTATGTGGTTTCCTTTTCAGTTGTACTGCAAGTTTATAGAAACTTTGCAGTAAATCTAAGCCTTTGCTAATACTGATTTGATGTGTCTGTTCTTTTTCGTATTGCTTCTCAGTATTACCCCTAAATACTTGTACAATCTGATGCACTCCAGATATTCTCGACTAATCTTATTATTGGATACTATTGAGTTCTGTCTGTCTGTTATACACACTAATGCCATTTATCCTTCTTCAAAGAGAGGAGCCATGTGTTAAACTAAGTGGATATTCTGTCACAGTTTTTGTACATTTTCTTATTATTGTCCTTTGACAGTAGTTACCCATAGTTGTCAGTGAACAATCTGATAGTGCTGCTGATGTCATCTGATAAATTGTTAATGCATTTTCATATTATTAGCAATACTATAAGCTTTCTTGGGGGACATGTGCTTCAAGCTTTGTTGCTGTTGAACCTTTTCCATCTAATATAATGTAATTTACTGTGTTTTGGTAGTTAAATATTGCTTGAGCTAATTGCACATGGAAGAATACCCATTGTATACTCAATTAGTGGTCAGTGCCTTTTGTAAATTTTCTGTTTTCAGGATATTATGTGTGATTAAGGGTAACCATGTCACATGTAAGTGGTTTTTCCTGAATCCATGCTGATTCTCTGAGAGAAACTTCTTTTACGGTAGCTACATCACAATTTTTGAGATTAGAATATGCTCTATATATTGGTCTCTAATTCTGTGCATCAATACTTTTACCAATTTCACAATCAGGAGTGATCTCTACTCTTCTTCCAGTGTTGTGGGAGTATTCTCTATGTAAGAGATTCTCAATAAACTGGAATTGGAAGGAAGTATTCAGATAGTGCAGGTTGTGAAGCAGCAATTGAACTTGAGCATGTTGTGCTGAGCAGCATGTTGTGCCACTTGGTGATCAACTTTGGCGTTGGCTTCAAGTTGGTGGACAGCTGGTTTATGGTGCTTGCCTACATACACTGAGGTGACAAAAGTCATGGGATACCTCCTAATATTGTGTCGGACCTCCTTTTGTCCACCATAACACAACAACTTGATGTGGTAATGACTCAACAAGTTGTTAGAAGTCCCCTTCAGATATACTGAGCCATGGCGCCTCTATAACCAGCCATAATTGTGAAGGTCGGTGCAGGATTTTGTGCACAAACTGACTTCTCGATAATGTCCCATGAGTATTTGATGTGATTCATGTTGGGTGATCTGGCTGCCAAATCATGCACTTGAATTGTCCAGAATGTTCTTCAAATCAATTGCAAACAGTTGTGGCCCAGTGACGTGGCACATTGTCATCCCTAAAAACTCTATCGTTATTTCGGAACATGAAGACCATGAATAGCTGAAAATGGTCAACAAGTAACCAAATAAAATCATTTCCACCAGAGGACCCAGTCGATTCCTTGTAAACACAGATCACACCATTATGGAGTCACCATTAGCTTGGACAGTGCTGCGTTATTGAAAACTTGGGTCCACAGCTTCGTGGCATCTGCGCCATACTCGAACCCTATAATCAGCTACTACGACTGAAACTGGGGCTCATCTGACCAGGGACACAGTTTTTCAATTGTCTTGGGTCTGCCCAATGTGATCATGAGCCCAGGAGAGGCACTGTAGGCGATGTCATGCTGTTAGCAAAGGCACTCAAGATGGTCATTTGCTGCCATAGCCTTTTAAAGCCAGATTTTGCCACACTGTCCTAGTGGATACATTCGTCATATGTCCAACATTGATTTCTGATGTGTTGGCCACACATTGCCCATGGTATGAGGTACTGCCAGAAATTTGGTATTCTGGGAACACTCTTGACCCTGTGGAGCTCGGAATACTGAATTCTCTAATGATGTCTGAAGAGGAATGTCCCACGCGGCTATTCTAACTACCATACTGCATTCAGAATCTATCAATTCCCATCATGCAGCCATAATCATATAACACATTTTTACATAAACCACCTGAGTACATGTGACAGCTCTGCCAATGCACTGCTCTTTTATACCTTGTGTTTGGGATAATACTGCCATTTGCATACTGCCAATGCACTGCTCTTTTATACCTTGTGTTTGGGATAATACTGCCATTTGCATATGTCCATATCACTATCCCAAGACTTTTGTCACCTCAGTGTAAAATGCTGTGCAGTAATTACAGCATGCAATGGAAATATCTTGGACCTTGTAGCTACAAATAGGCTGGATGGACATCATCGACAATGTCAGTATAGAAACGGGGATTAGCGATCATGATCTCATTATAGCAAACATGATTATGAAAGTTAACTCACAATTGCATACTGAAGACTGGTCTGATGTCTATGAAAAGCAAAATCTGAATTCAAAATTCAATATTTTTCTAGAAAAAATGGTAAAGCATTTTGATACAGCCTTCCCTCAAAAAATGGTAAATATAAGAGAAAAGACAAGAGGAAAGGGTTGGATTACTAAGGGAATCAGAACTTCTTGCCAGAAAAAAAGGGAGCTCCACAGAATCTGCAAAGAAAATAATGCCACTGAGGAAATGCATACTCACTACAAAACATACACTAAAATCTTACAAAAGGTCATTAAACAGGCAAAAAGAATGTACAATGATTACTACATAAATAATTCTACAAATAAAGTGAAAGTTATGTGGGACATCATTAAAAAAGAAACTGGCAAAAATAAGAGAACTAAGGAGAGCATTGTCTTGATACACAACAATAAAAAGATTTTACGGCCTAGAGAAACAGCAGACATATTCAACAAATACTTCACTGGGATAGCTGAAAATTTAATAAAAACTAATTTTAGTTCAACTCAATATCAAGTGGTAAACAAGTGCAACAGTAATAAATTTTCAATGTTTGTGGACCAAGTAAGCAGGGAGCAGACATTGAAGGCTGTCAGAGAACTAAAGACAACATACTCAGCAGGAATTGATGGTATACCAAACAGAATCCTAAAACTCTGTATCCAAAATATAATTGACTCCCTTACTCACTTATGCAACTGTTTCCTAGAGTCAGGCATCTGTCCAGATCAACTATAAACATCAAAATTCATCCCTATTTTCAAAGCTGTTGACAAAGATGAAGTAATAAACTATCGTCCCATTACATTAATATCCTGTTTCTCAAAAGTAATAGAAAAAATTATGTGTAGTAAGTTGTTAAAGTTTATAAACAAAAATAGTGTGCTATCTAATACTCAATATGGCTTTAGAAGCAAGAAATCAATGGAGACAGCAATCTATGAATGCATATCTACTGTAATAAAAACAATAAATGAAAAACAGCAAACAGGTATATTTTTGGACCTAACCAAAGCCTTTGATATGGTAAACCACAAAACCCTATTGAAGAAGCTAGAGTACTATGGAATTAGGGGGTTGGCAAATGATTGGATTCGTTCATTTCTCAGCGACCGTAAACAAAAAGTATCCATCCGACATATAGATGATAAAGTACGAATAATCACAGAATACGTATTGTCAGAAAGCCCAATCACTTACGGGGTACCGCAAGGGTCGGTAATGGGACCCCTACTTTTCTTGTTATATATCAATGATTTGGATATACATATTGATTCCTACAAAGTAATACTGTTTGCTGACGACACAACAATAGTGGTAAAAGCAGCAAAAAATGAAGATATACAAGAAGAAGTAAAAACAGTTACAAATAATCTAAGTAATTGGACAGCAGAAAACCAGTTGATAATAAACTACAACAAAACAGTAGCCTTAAATTTCCATAACCACCAAAACACCACATTGATATATCCAGAAATAAAAATCAATCAACACCCTATTGCAAATGATGAGGCTACAAAATTTCTCGGCATATGAATACAAAGAGACTTAAAATGGGACAAACACACAGAACAAATTAATGCCAAGCTGAGCACGGGCTGTTATCTTCTTAGGGTTCTCAAACGATGCATAAATGAACAGGCACTATTGTGTGCCTATTATGCGTACTTCAATGCCCATCTCAAGTATGGACTCATATTCTGGGGAAATTCCCCAGCAGCTCGAGGGACTTTCAGAACACAAAAAAGAGCCATTAGGATCATGACAGGGAGTGGTGCTCGACAGTCCTGTAAACCAATATTTAAAGCACTGAATATACTACCTCTACCGTGTATGTTTATTGTCGACACACTAATGTACGTAAAAAAGTATATGATTGGAAACGATGATAATACTTTAAAAAAACAAAGATATACATGATTGTAATACCCAATAAAATATAACTAGCATGTATCCCCAGCCAGTACCAGTTTGTATCAGAAAGGTACATGCTATCTGGGTATTGAACTCTATAATAGATTATCAAATAGTATAAAATGCTTACAAAATGTTAGTGTTTTGAAAGATCTGTCAGAGAATATCTACAGTACCACTGTTTCTACTCAGTAAAGGAATACTTGGACCAGAATAACTGTTAAGAACTAAAGCTACTGTAATTTGTATCATTGTAAGAACTACAACTATTGAAATTGGTAGCATGTTGAAAAATGATTATTTAAATATGTATCATTTTGAACTTAGTAATAAGTCCAATATCATCCTGTACACTGTACTGCATATGATCAAAGACCTCAATAAATAAATAAAAAAAATAAAGTTAATAAATCAGTCAAGAAGGCTAAGAGTGTGTTTCTGCTAGATAGAGCAGATTAGCAGTTATTTTATTTATTTATTGTTCCGTGGGACCAAATTAAGGAGAAGTCTCCATGGTCATGGAACGAGTCAATACATGAAATTATAACACGATATTAGAAACAGATAAAATGAAATATTAAAAAAACATATTCAGGTGACAAGTCGTAAGTTTAAATGAAGACAATCAACAATGTAACAATGGAATTTGCTTAATTTTTTAGCCCTTCCAGGAGCTCCTCGACAGAATAGAAGGAGTGAGCCATGAGGAAACTCTTCAGTTTAGACTTAAAAGCGTTTGGGCTACTGCTAAGATTTTTGAGTTCTTGTGGTAGCTTATTGAAAATGGATGCAGCAGCATACTGCACTCCTTTCTGCACAAGAGTCAAGAAAGTGCATTCTACATGCAGATTTGATTTCTGCCTAGTATTAACTGAGTGAAAGCTGCTAACTCTTGGGAATAGGCTAATATTGCTAACAACAAACGACATTAAAGAAAATATATACTGTGAGGGCAATGTCAGAATTCCCAGATTTTTGAATAGGGGTCGACAAGAGGTTCTCGAACTCACACCACATATAGCTCGAACAGCCCGTTTTTGAGCCAAAAATACCCTTTTTGAATCAGAAGAATTGCCACAAAAAATAATACCATACAACATAAGCGTATGAAAATATACGAAGTAGACTACTTTTCGTGTTGAAGTGTCACTTATTTCAGATACTGTTCTAATGGTAAATAAAGCAGCATTTAGCTTCTGAACAAGATCCTGGACATGGGCTTTCCACAACAGATTACTATCTATCCTAACGCCTAGGAATTTGAACTGTTCCGTCTCACTTATAATATGCCCATTCTGTCTGATCAAAATATCGGTTCTTGTTGAATTGTGAGTTAGAAACTGTAAAAACTGAGTCTTACTGTGATTTAGCATCAAATTATTTTCCACAAGCCACGAACTTATTTCATGAACTACATTATTTGTTACTGTTTCAATATTACACACAAGATCCTTCACTATCAAGCTGGTGTCATCAGCAAACAGAAATATTTTTGAATCACCTGTAATACTAGAAGGCGTATCATTTATATAAATAAGAAACAGCAGTGGCCCCAGCACCGACCCTTGGGGAACGCCCCACTTAACAGTGCCCCATTGGGACTGAACATCACTACCACTCTCAATATTGCGGAGAATTACCCTCTGTTTTCTGTTCTTAAAGTAAGAGGCGAACCAATTGTAAGCTACTCCCCTTACTCCATAATGGTCCAACTTCTGCAGTAATATTTTGTGGTCAACACAGTCAAAAGCCTTCGTTAAATCAAAGAAAACACCTAGCGTTCACAACCTTTTATTTAATCCGTCCAAAACCTCACAGTGAAAAGAGAATATTGCATTTTCAGTTGTTAAACCATTTCTAAAATCAAACTGAACATTTGACAGCAAATTATGTGAATTTAAATGCTCCAGTAACCTTGTATATACAACCTTCTCGATAACTTTAGCAAACACCGATGGCATAGGAATAGGTCTAAAATTGTCAACATTATCAATGTCTCCCTTTTTATAAAGTGGCTTCACTACCGAGTACTTTAATCGGTCAGGAAACTGACCACTCCTAAAGGAAAAGTTACAGATATGGCTGAGAACTGGGCTAACATACATAGAACAATACTTCAGTATTCTGCTAGATACCCCGTCATATCCATGAGAGTTCTTGGTCTTTAGTGATTTAATTATTAACTCAATCTCCCTCTTGTCAGTATCATGGAGGAGCATTTCAGGTAACAGTCTCGGAACACTTTTTTCTAAGAGCGCTATATGATTCCCTGTTGGGACTAGGTTTCTATTTAGTTCACCTGCTATATTCAGAAAGTGATTATTAAATACTGTACATATATGCGACTTATCAGTAACACGGACATTCCCACTACGCACTGATTCTATATCCTCGACCTGTCTCTGCAGACCAGCCACTTCCTTTACGACTGACCATATGGTTTTAATTTTATCCTGAGACTTAGCTATTCTATCTGCATACCACATACTTTTTGCCTTCCTAATAACATTTTTAAGCACCTTACAATACTGTTTGTAATGGGCTGCTGCATTTAGACAGTGAACTGGCATAACTTAGTTCCAGCAAGGTGGATGTAGAGGACTTATGGGCAAAGTTTAAGCAGATTGTAAATCGTGGTCTGGACAGTTACATGTCTAGTAAGTGGATAAAGGATTAAAAAGATTCACCATTGTTTAATTATGAAATTCGGAGGATGCTGAGGAAGCAGAGGCTGTTGCATTCCAGATTAAAAAGGGGATACACAAATGGTGATAAGTGACAGTTATTAGAAATTCGTGTGTCTGTGAAAAGATCTGTGTGTGAAGCATAGAACTACTGCCACTTTCACACCTTAGTAAAAGATCTGGCAGAGAACCTGAGAAAATTCTGGTCATATGCAAAATGGCTAAGCTGGTCAAGGCTTCCATTAAGTCCCTTGTTGACCAATCTGGTATGACAGTTGAAGGTAGCAAAATGAAAGCTGATGTTTTAAATTCCACTTTCAAGAAATCTTTCATACAGGAGAACTGTACAAATATATCATCATTTGACCATCGGACAGACTCCATATGGATGACAGAAAGAAGCATACCTGGCATAGAGGAACTACTGAAAGATTAGAAAACAAATAAATCACCAGGTCCAGATGGAGTCCCAGTTCGATTTTACAAAGAGTAGAGTCATTGTGAAGATCTGAAACTGGAAAAAGCCAGTGAGGGAACATGGTTGTCTGCTTCAGTTGAAGAACTTTCACCATGCAATTCAGATGGCTTTAGTTGCAAAAAAGAAAAAACTAATATGGAATGATTGAAATTATGTCAATTTGCTGACCCCATGAATCCACTTTAAAGTAAAATTTGAGAGTTAGGAACTTGTAAGGAGTAATTTTCAATTTTCTGGTGTCCGAACACACAATTTATACATTTTTACAAATTTTTGTGAGATTATTTACTTCCTGCAACACCGTATTACATATGCATACATATATTACATTTTCAGCAGCAGTTTTCCAGATGCTGCTGTATGTTGTGTTAATCTGTTTGTATAGCTGAATATGCAGTGCACTACCTTGTAAGACAGGGAGGTGAGCCGGACCTGGATCTAAACCATACAGTGAATCATCAATTTCAAGTAGAGAAATCCAAATCACTGCGCCGGCCGCGGTGGTCTAGCGGTTCTGGCGCTGCAGTCCGGAACCGCGGGACTGCTACGGTCGCAGGTTCGAATCCTGCCTCGGGCATGGGTGTGTGTGATGTCGTTAGGTTTAAGTAGTTCTAAGTTCTAGGGGACTTATGACCTAAGATGTTGAGTCCCATAGTGCTCAGAGCCATTTGAACCAAATCACTGCTATGTTTAAAATATTAGATTGGTGCATTTTTCTTTTGCACACGAGTATTCTAGTTGGTATGGGTTTATTTATTGATTGTCATATTTTATTTGTAGCTGACTGTTGTTATGTTACTTTACATACTGTCATTTGGACAAAGTGAGTGGAGCTATGGATGCTAGAAAATGGAGTGCCAAGTGGAGAAACCACATTTCCAACACATTTTTCTTTTTCAGTTCAATAGAGAGGTGACACCAGCGAAGATGGCCAGAAACATTTGCGCCATGTATGAGGCTAATGCCGTTGGACAGAGCAAGGCAAGAAAGTGGTTTTCTTGTTTTAAAGAGGATCGTTTTGGCATTTGTGATTATCCACATTCGGGATGACCTTCGTGGTTTGATGGGGATTGTTACACACATTAATCCACAATGATCCACGTCAGTGGCAAATGTAATGAACTGTGATCATTCCTCCATTGTATGACATTTGCATTCAATTGGGAAGTTTCAAACCAATTGTACCAGTTATTAGGGTTTCTTCCTGTTCCATTCACTTATGGAGCACGGGAAGAATGATTGTTTGAATGTGTCTGTGTATGCAGTCGTTATTTTAATCACTATGTGGTTCAAAAGACTTAAGGATGTTTGCTTCTAAATGACACATCTACCAATTCTGTAAGTTATCTCAATAAATTTCTGTGTCATTCCAAAATAGTAAAGTCCTTTATGACTCATCCTGTTTTATTTGCGGGCAGCTAGAAAATGACACTGCAACCAAGATAGACCTATTGCAAACCAATAAAGCACTAAATACTTTAAACATTTCAGCCATTTGGATATCTCTACTTATAATGTCTCTGCAAAACATTTACCATGCCAAAGGCCCTCAAGAATACAAATCGAATCAACAGTTGTTGATCTGATACACCAACATCTGAGTGTTGGGTTTCAGATGGCTTTCAGAGCTCATTTATGCAAATGCTGGGCTGATTCCCACGTGGCCTCAGAAAAAATTACACACACATGGTTGGAATACAGTAATACACAGTGCATGATTCACAGATTACACACATTAGGTTAACTGATGATTGTAGCAACAAAAAGGGCATCCAGCCACAGAGCTTAAGTAAAGTAAATGTGCCAAATAATGAAAACAGTGAACCTAGTACAGTGAGGCAAATGCTAGAAAAGTGAGCTCGTTACTAAATTCGCACTGTGTAGAAATTTTTAACTTAAATATTACCAGTTGCAATAAGGTGCCTCCCCCAGTGTTACAATGTAATGTAGCAACATTCTTGTCACATTCTCTTTACATGTTCTTGCTTCAATTTGTCAGCGCTCTTGCACTATAACATTTTTTACCTATTTTTTTGGTTCTCTTCTTTTGTGGTGTATGAAGTTTCTACTTACAGTGTTCTTTCAATAGAATTACCATTCTTCGTTTTGATGTCAGGAGGTAAAGGTTCAAAATGTCCAGTGTTTAGTTGTCATCAGTAAATGATGGAGGAGAGCTTGATTCTGTCAGAACTTCAGACTCCGTAATAGGAGCATCAGGTTCACACAATTCTATCTCATTTCCTCCTTTGTAGAGCAGCTCTTTCACCTCCAATACGAAGATTTCAGCGTGCATGACCAAAAACCATTGCAAAAGAGCCTCTTGTGTCTGAAGGCACAGAAATAAAAGAGCTAGAATACAAATTGATAATACCTACTTCGTACAAAATACCTTAATGAAGAAACATACTGCATCTGTTACATCTTATTTCTTCTGTGGCTCATTCATGAAGACAAGGTTTGTCTGACACATCATTGCTGGGATCTTTTCAATTTATTATTGATTCGACACAACTGCCAGAACAAGTTCATGTCCATCAGAAAAACTGATGCTTGCAGCAATCACAATATATGTAATTTCCTTGAATTGTTTACCAGTTAACTATCAACTGTAAATCAAACCTGGAAAGTGTAACTCATTGATATGATCACTATTCATTTGAAATACTGCAAGTTTCATTAGAAAAGGAAAGCAAAGAGGCTAATGGCGTTGTGGTGTGTGTGTGTGTGTGTGTGTGTGTGTGTGTGTGTGTGTGTGGATACACACACACTCTTTCTTTGGTAAATTTGTGTTCAAATGTACTGTACCTGTTAAGGATCATTAATTGACTTCTACTAAAGATATTGTGTAAATGTGTTATATTATGGTAAGTCTCATATGATTAGCAAAAAGTGTTTTGTAGTTAGAGAGAAGGAAAGAAAGAGAGATTATAGCAGTAATTGTCACATATATACCCAGACCGCTTTTATTCCCTCAATGACAAAATTTATTTTAGAATCGGATAATTAACTGCTTTAGTTGTAAATAGTTTTACTGGTTTAATCGCGACTTGTTTTGGATGGTTACAAGCCCATCTTCAGGTGTATCAGAACTATGAGGTGTGTGGCTGCCACACACTGAACACCAGGCTATGGGCAGGTGACAGCTGGACGTGAAGCTACTGTTCAAAATGATGATATGTAAATCTTGTAACACACTCATTGTAACAAACCCATAGTGACAGTTGAAAATTTGTGCCAGATCAAGACTCGAACCTGGATTTCCTGCGTTTTATGAGCAGTTACCTTAATCATTAAGTTATCTGAGTGCACCTTCAAGTTCCATTCAAACTTTCACCATCCTTGAAGTTCCCACCTGTTTCATTCTCTTGTCAAAGAGGAAAAAACGTTGCAAGGAATATGAGCAGCACCCAGATGTATGGAAGCTGGCTGTGATCTGAATGCAGGATTTCTATCATTTGGCCGCCACCCCAGTTAGCAATCGCTTTCCTCCTCTAATTCTTAGACTTTTCAGAACCTATTAGATTGCAGTGTTGATATGTATTGGTGACAGTCAAATGAAAATGAGATGGATTATTAAAAAGTAAATAAACTGTTAATTATTTCAAAATCAATCACCATAACTGTTAATACATTTGTCCCACTGTGAGACAGGATAGTCAGTGCCATCAAGGAAAAATATTTACAGTTGCCTACAGAACCCTGATTGTGCCCAGGCACCCATGTTCTAATCTGAAGCAAGCAGACAGCCACAAATGTCTTTCTCAGAGTTCCAAAAAACATGAAAATCCCATGGGGAGAACTGGAACTGTATGGAGGATGTGTAAGGGCTCTCCAGTGAAACTTCAGCATAGTCGAAACAATAATGACAACTTGTGGGTAGGCTGCCACTTATACAAATGAAATATCACTATTTTCGGGTCTTCTGACAATTTTGCATGGTCTCAAATGAAGTCTGTGTCATGCATGGTCTTTGCTCTGTTATTCAAAAATTGAAAATTAATGACCTAACCTTTTCCATAGTGCCCCGTGTCTAGTATACTGAAGCTTGTCGAAATTCATGGGTTTTAGTGAGGGCAGACCAAGATTGTTCAAAAACAATGTTTGCTGATGAGTAAGCACCTTAGATGTGAACTCAGCAGGCTTATAAGTGATTCACAGCAAACAATTTGACTTGTCTCAAAAAGACTTACATTAGCCAATTTCAGACACACAAAAATTACCTGCTCATACCAGAAATACAAACTAAATGATACTGTGTGTTAAATTCCTTGTGATTCACTTTCAGTACAAGCTAACATGGAGCCAACAAATACACAAAAAAAGTAATCTGGTTGTTTAGTTCCACATGTTTGCAAGTTAATTTTCTCTTATTACATTGATTTTAAGACCAGGGTGCTAGCTTACTTTACATCTTCAACTTCTTGTCTACTGAATTATCTTCTGGTGCTATGCAGCTAAAGTAAACAGTTTACAGAAGTATAACTGATAAGACACTTGATACCATTTTTAATAATAGTCCATTGAAAGATATTCTAAATTTTTGATTGATGTATTTCACCTCAATTCCACTTTATTTCAGACTTGATAGTTTATTTTTGAGTAATGCAAATCAGTATAAAGATCATCTCTCAAGTTACCATACTCTTAACAGCTTTGAATTTTCCGGAAACAATATGCCGAAACGGAGTTACAGGGAGATATTGCATGAAAACACACAGATTTAGTAACTTCAACACAGTGCCCACAACAGATTCAAAACAAGAGTAAGCAAAATTTAAAGAGTGACACCACCATATGTTTTGCATGTAATCACTATATTTATCAATGTCAGTTTATTGTACGTGTCAACATTATATAACAACATTACTGAGCACCAAGCAAGGATGGACAGACAGATAATCTGGTATGAATTTTTAATCATTTTCACTTATTTGTAAAGGGAGTTTCAGCCCATTGATTGTAACAACTTCCTAACACAATCAGTATCATTAATTCTAAACTTCAGGATTCTGTTATTTCTACCGGTAGTACACCTACTGGAGGCTTATTTTTGATTTACTGAGTGAAGTGGTGTACTGGTTAAGACATTGGCCTCACATTCTGGAGGATGGGGGTTCAGATGCCTGTCTGAAAAGCCAGATTTCTATGATTGACCAAAATCACTTAAAGCAAATGCCAGGTGATTTGTTTGCAGCATACCTTGATGATTTCCATCTCTGATTACCTTCTCTTTGACAAAATGCTGAATCTTAATCATTCTTCTTTTTGTAGCCTTTTACTGTGGCCTTCAAGTGCATTTGTCGAGAAAGCTCCTCTCTCCTCGGCTATGTTAGTAACAACAGATGTAATTCATTTTTACTATAAACACTGAGTGTGTAATTGCATATGGAGGTCTCTCCAATGTTATTAAAATAGTAAAAATCACAGGCTCCCTATATTCAAGATTTTATTAAACTACAGATGAATGACTAAATTGTGGGCTTGGCAAGACCATATTGTTTACTCCCATCTTTAGCTAACTTACTAACTATTAAGTAAATGATTATAATTATTTCTCCGATAAAGAAATTTGATTAAAGACACCACAATCACAAATAGAGTATTAATTTGTTGCAACATAAGACTTGCATCATTTTAGGCTGTGATGATGAAAGTGACACGAACAAAGACAATCACAGTTTAAAGGTACAGGCTAAAGCAATAAAATTAGAAACACGCAGGCAGTACTAAAATGGCTGATTTCAAAATACAACTGTCTGTAACTGTTTCTTATCCCAACAAATTAAATAACAACAAATTGATGTGTGGTTAAATGACTATTAGATTAACAAAAATAATTCACAAGGGTTAAAAATAAGTTGTGCTTTCATCGTTACAGTGCACTCGCTCGCAGTAGTCACCAAACACACAGTGCCAAGTTAAAAGTATCTATATAATTGGTAATTAGCATGTGCAGCAGTGAAGTTTAAAAAAAAAAAGTTGTGTGAAACAAGTTGTTTTTGGCACAGCTTCCTACACACTATACCACTGTCATGTATTCTTCGATTAACTAACATCAATATATGCTGCAGTCACATACGGAAAATAAATAAGATTCTCCTGATGGCAATTACAAATTAAAGCATGGAAGAAGCATAAGGAGCTACAAGCAGCAGTCATAAACTTGTGAATGTTAATGAAAAGCAGCAGTCATTTGTTTTTTAAATTATTACATTTTATTTAAAAAATGTTTAGAGAGATTCATGTGAAGAAATTTTGTAAACTCATTGCAGCATGTTAAAAAAACATGTTTTCTCATCTTCTGAGAAATATTGTTCCTTACAAAAAAATGTATCACAAATTAAAATCTTATTGGCTTCTGTTCCTTTTTCTCATACTGTCCTGTATAATATATAACATATGTAGGATAGAACTCGTTATCAGAGAATTTCACAATAACATGGCGATTTTCTTTAGTAGCAGTGTCATATCTAAGACACTGCTTATAATCAAATTCAGGTGGTATTTTCATATACTTATTACCAACAGTTTCCTTTGCAATTAGAACCTTTGACACTATCATCATTCGTTGTGTGTTGCAGCTGTCTGAATAATGACTAGCATAGCAAGAAATAGGAGTAAATGAAACACCTTGTCCAAATATGTTGCCTACCGATTTGCCATGTTTCCTCCAGTCAAAATTATTTCTGCAAATGTTGTCTTTGCTTTCCTCTTTGGTACCATGAAATAAATACTCCTCAGCAACAGAACCATATCTTGATCGTATTTCTTCTTTCTTGAGCAAGTAACACCCCAACAAATAAGGATTCTGGACCCTATAAATTTTCTCAACCATGAACTGCTTCTGTGTGGTCTTCTTGAATAACCACAATATTTCCTTATATTCAGTAGTGTCTGAGAGCAACAACTGCAGCTCAAACTCTGAGCTAGCATTCATATGATCCCACCCAACAGTTAATTTCAAGACTGATTTGTGTAATGTAGATTCAACAGTTTTGGTTAGAGAATGACTTGGGTAACCTCTACTAACAATGCACTGTGTATTTGTCACTCTAGAATGTCTTGTGGAAGTTTGTGCATAGTAGGAATTGCTGTTACGTGCTTGTAAAGATGGTGATACAATTATATTGTTGGTACTGGTTACAGAGGGTTGAAACTGGTTGTTTCCCTCAAAGTATGTTTTTGGTCTCTTCGGTCTGATGGGTTCTTGATTGGTCTGCTGTGATCTTGCCAGTCTAGAATTGTTTATGGAAGTTGGTGCATGGTGGAAACCGATGCTGTTTGCTCGTACAGAGGGTAGTGACACAGTTATATCATAGTGCGTGGCTGCATATGGTTGAAAACTGTTGGTGGCCTGTGGTGTATGAGGTATGGTGACTTCCTCATTGCTGGAGTCCCGACTGAAACAACAGCCCATTTCTGAAACACATTTATAGTTGATTAGACAAAAATACCGATGAGATAGCAACCTATGTTTTCACATTAGATACAAGAACTTCTTTTCCACTCTACCAAAAAGGAAATGCTGTATAATTATATATTACTTTTGAACCTAACTTCTTGTTTTAATAGCACACAAAATTACTGTGATACAACATGTTATCAAAATCCTTTGTTTGTTGTGAGCCTCTACTTCCTGGTTATTCTTTATCTTAAGTTCACTGCGGTTTCATTTTGTAAATGACCTTACAATACGTACGTTATTAGGATGAACTGAATTATTACCTGTAATAATGTCCTTCCCACTTAAAATTATAATATGCACATCTCTGATGTATTTATGTAAACCCATTTGTTTGATATAAACGCAATCAAAAATGTGGTGATAACGAATTTATAGGGGGCAATGGAAATTTTGTAGTTATGGTAGTTATGATGTACATCACAAGATAGACAAAAGGTAACACAAGTACGAGGTTTCCACTGTACTGAGTTATGTATCAAAATGTTGTAGCATTGTTAATAAAATATGACCTATGACAGCAAATGCTTAAATGCAGTGTGTGGTGGCAGGATGTCTTAAAGTTTTGCCTTATTATCTTAAACATTTTTTCCTGTCATTCATTATTTTATCATCTATTTATCGGGCTTCTGAACCATGTTTTGACAATTACGCACATTTTTATATTCAAAACAAACACACAATACGGGAACGGTCATACACCTACCTAATAAAATTCGTGATTGGTGCAGGAAATGTTTGGCAATGACAAAAGTGAAATTAAGAAAAACTTGTGCGACAGGATTTGTTAGAAAAACTGTAATCTGTGAAAGAAAATGAGAAGGCCAATGAAAATACTGTACCAGTAAGCAGCTGGTGCCTAATTCGTCTGTGAATGGAAGTACTTAACTTGGTTTAATTACCGGTACTTTTATTATACCCAACAGATATTTCGTCTTCAGATTGAGACAGTGGAATATGGCGAAGACGATCACATGAACAGAACAGTAATTGTTAGTAAAATACATTTGTGTCAAAATGCATATTATTTGCAATGCATGACTGACAATAAAACGCAGGTATTATTGGTTATAAAGATGCAGATTCAATCTTACAGATTTGGTGTCAACTGGAAGATACTATATGCGGCTATTGCTGCAATACTGAAGAAATATCATCGGATTTATAGGCACAGGTATATAATCGACGATGTAGAACTAAGAACCAGTCTCGTTTACTTAAGCAAAAAAACACATTCATTAACACTACGTCCATGTGTCTACCTTGGTTAAGACGTCGTTAGGTAATGCCCCACCCCACACAACACAAGCGGAATAGAATTGGTGAAGAGAACTGGGCGATAATCCGCAACTTTGGCAATTTCGGAAAACGTAAGCAGACACAGCATTAATTACAGTTGAACTAAACAACGTACTATCTGCACTAAATAAAGGAGCAAGAATTTATAAATGCGCCACCTTACGAACAGCAAATATTCAGCCTGGTAAGGCCGTCGTAAACGATCGAACTTGTTTGTCAAATTTGGCCTTATCAACCCTTAGATTTGTCACTTATGCTCGTAAACGTATCAACAAAATTTGTCAGCTTATTCACGTTCGAAGCAGACGCTGTTAACGTATGCGGTACTGTGAGGCTAGTTGGAAGGGCAAAAAATGCAGATAAAGCATTTCTGACGTTGACTCTGGCCCGGTGAATGGTGTAAAATGAAAAACATATGAAAACCTGTTAAAGGAAATGTTGCACCCGGAATCTGATGATTACGCCTACATGAACTTTCTTTGAATGGAGAGTGCAAATTTTAATAACTTGTTTAGAGTCACTTCGCCCTGACACTGAGAAAGGCGACCTATGCGAAATTGTAGTCTCTTCTACTTTGTTCTCTAATGACAGTTCATTAAAATGCTACAATGTGGAAACGTACAGCCTACATTATTTTTGGGAGAACGAGGTTTCTTTTATTATTTAAATTGCACTCCCGCTTTATGTTGCGCGTAGGTTATTGATTTTTCTTCTTAACCTCTTCTTTATGTGTAATATATGCTAGGGAAAGATGTGACACCTCTGGCATTTTGGTAACTGTCAATACATTTTGTTTTTATCCTTGATAGTAGTTTCCATAGTCGAGAAAACAATACCGCGAGATAAATTGTTATAGATTTATTTTTCACTAAACATACGCTGCAAAAGAATGCAAGCATCGTTCGCTTTCTTGCCAAATTATCAGTCAGTCAAAATATCTTGTAAACACGCTCAATGTTTGACAAACATCGCCCTACACGTTCAAGTATTTGGCAAACTTGGAAATATTTGGCAAACTTAGAAAAATTTGACAAATTGTTTAATAATTTCCGGGGCCTATAGCTGGCAAATTTGCGATGCTTTGCTCGATTTACCACGCGGTGTATACACTGATCAGCCAGAACATTATGATCTCCTACATCGTGGGTCTCCAAACTTTTTAGTCCGCGGGCCACATTGACTCCTTCACGAAGTCATAAGGGCCAAGATCTACCTAGTGGGATTTAAGCACACTAGCACTCCATGATCACCGTAATATAAGGCTAAAGGAAAGATGAAATCGCAAAAATCTAAGGTTGTGGGAATAGCTAGCACTGAAACGAACTACGATTTTTATTTAATTACATAATTGTGATTGGTGGACGCACCTGATCGAAATTCTGGCGTATTTTATTCTGGCGAATTTCACCGACAAAAAAGTATGTCACTGCACATTCTTCACGAAAGTGTCCTGCAAATTTAACGAAATCTCAAAATCATTGTTAGCAACACTATCACTGCAAGACGTAACAGAGGTAGAGCATGTCAACACATTGTTATTTCAAGCGGCGCAACAATAAGTTTAGTTATGTAGTCTTGTAGCGAGTAGAAGAGCCAGAGCGTATATTTGATAGTTCTGTTGCGTGATTGTGTCTATGTTGCGAGTGTCTCACGAGTTTTTTAGTGTTTTATGCGCTGTACTAGTAGGTGAAACGACGAAGTGTGGGACAATTCAAAGTTTGAATTCGAAGAGACAAGGAAAATCTGAAGATCTAAATATGTATAGCACGACTTGGATATTTTTTCACTGTATTTTTTAGTGGAACTACGGTGTAATTGTGAGTATTTTAATTTAGTAATTAAAGTACCTTAAAATAAATTCATTGCATTTTGTTCAGGCATACTACTCCCTAGTTTTAGTAGTATTAAATAGTACAAATTTATTTTCAGGTTACAATCTTTTGTGAAGTTCTGTATAAATATGGAAAAGAAACGAAAGGTTGACAGTGAATGTAGAACTTTTAAAGAGCAGTGGGGATGTCAATATTTCGTGGTGGAGTCAAGCAACAAACCAATGTGTATTATTGGCAATGAAGCAATATCAGTCTTCAAAGAATCCAATATAAAACGTCATTATGAGACTAAGCACTCTCAGAATTACTCCAAGTTTACAGGATGCGAACGATTAGAAATGTATGAGTCTCTGAAACGCCAGCTAAAAACCTAGCAGTCGCTGTTTAAGAAAGTAAATGCTGAACAACACGCAGCTACTCGTGCTAGTTTTCGTGTGGCTCATTTAGTAGCGGAACAGTGTAAGCCATTTACCGACGGTGAATTAATTAAGAACTGCATTATTGCAAACAGCAAAACAAATGTGTCCATAAAAAGTTAATATATTTAAAAACATAAGTTTGTCGGCAAACACTGTGGTTCTAAGAATAAATGACATTGCACGAAATATATCAGCACAACTGCGTGACAAAAATCAAGACAGATTGGTTCTCTTTGGCCTTGGATGAGTCAACAGATGTATCAGATACTGCTCTAGTACTAATTTTATTCGTCGGATTGACAAAAATTATGAAGTGTATGAAGAGCTCCTTGATGTTCACAGTATTCACAGGACAACCACTGGCGAAGATATTTTTTAAAGGAGTTGAAAGGGCAGTTCAGAAAAACAATCTTCAGTGGAAGAAATTAAAATGTGTTACAACTGATGATGGCAAAAACATGTGTGGGAAAAATAAAGGTGTTGTTGCTCTCCTTTCTAAGGCCATAGAAAATGACGGTGGCTAAAACCATTAGTAGTGCATTGTATTATTCACCAACGGTCTTTGTGTGGAAAACATTTAGATATGTCAGAAGTTTTAAAGCCAGTTATTTTAGTTGTTAATTATATCAGATCCCATGCACTCAGTCATCGCCAGTTCCTCGAGTTTCTTGAAGATATTGAGGAAAGCGACTTGCCATGTTATACTGCAGTGCACTGGCTTAACTACAGTAACGTTCTGACCCGTTTTTTTGAACTCTGAACAGTAATTGAAATTTTTTTGAACGAAACGAATCGCCCTATAGCTGAGTTACGGAACGGTGAGTGGTTATACAGACGTAACTAAACATATGAATAACCTTAATTTAAAATTGCAAGGTGAAAACCAGCTTCTGCCTGATTTATACACGCATGTTAAGTCCTTTCGACAAAAGATAGCTTTGTTTCAATCTCAGTTGAACAAAGTATGCTTCAAGCATTTTAATAGATGCCAGACATTCAGTCAGCAAACTGAGATTCCGTTTCCTGTAGCTTTCGCAATTGTAGCTTTGGGCACTTTAAAAATTAATTTTGAATCACGTTTTTCAGATATCGATGCAAATTCAAACGATATCTAGATATTTCAAAATCCTTTTGACGTCGATATAGAAGCGTTACCCGTAGAACTTCAGTTTGAAATTATTGATTTGCAATGTAGCGACTTTTGTAAAGAAAAACATTCAAAGTCAATGTTACTGGAATTTTATAAGTGTCTTCCATCCACACAGTTTCCAAATTAACTTAAATTTGCCCGTGACTTTTTTTTCCGCTTTTGGCACCACTTATCTATGTGAAAAACGTTCTCAAAAAAAAAAAAAAAAAAAGTCTCTGAGCACTGTGCGACTTAACTTCTGAGGTCATCAGTCGTCTAGAACTTACGACTAATTAAACCTAAGGACATCACACATATCCATGCCTGAGGCAGGATTCGAACCTGCGACCATAGCGGTCACGCGGTTCCAGAACTGAAGCGCCTAGAACCGCACGGCCACACCGGCCGGCCTTTCTCCAAAACGAAACACGCAAAAAGTATTTACAGATCAAAATTAAGTGATGAGCAGTTGAAGTCGCTGATGATTATCTCTACCAGTAAACTTGATCCACAACTGGACGTAATTATGAAAGGAACGTTACAGCTACATAAAAGCCACTAATTATCACTAAGATATTAAATTTCTTTACGTAAATACATTAACACTGTGAGTTTTCAGGATATAAATTAATTACAGTTATTTTTATACATCAGTTACAACCAAAATAGGCAATATCATTATGTACACCAGGTAAGTATTTTTTTTTAAATTGCCTTTAAATAAAAATATTTTATACGATTTACTTCCTATGTGTTTTTTACAATGTAATCAAAAGAAAGTGAAACCTCGCTTAAGAAGCATCTTCCATAATGATTGATTACTAAGGCTAGTCGCTGAAGTGGCGTCCATTTGAAAGACTTGCACCAGACTCGTGAGTAGAATAAAATGCAAAGAATTTTGTTACTTAAAATGTTTTCGCCAAACTAGTCTGTTAACCGTTCCTTTTTTTTTTCACCATCGCACGGAGAATTGTCTGTCTGTTTATTATGGATAGCCACAAGTTTAACCATGACCTTCTGCTTTGTAAAGATAGAGCTCCGACAATGTCGCGGTGTAGTGGTCGTGATAGGCCTCGAAACTCGATTGTTGGCAGTATAGGTACCACCTCAAATATTTGGCGGGCCGGATACCGGGGATGTCTGGCCAGCTAAGGCGGACCGGTTTGCTGGCCCTCGCGGGCTGGTTTCGGCCTGCGGGGCGTAGTTTAGAGACCCCTGTCCTACATAATAGCAGGTATGTCCTTGTTTGGCACGGATAGCAGCCGTGACACGTCGTGTCATGAAGCAATGAGGCCTCAGTAGGTCGCTGGAGAGAATTGGCACATCGGTACATGCAAGTCACCTAATTCCCGTAAATTCCGGGGAGGGGGGTGGGGGGGAGAGGCGATGAGCTCTGATGCTGTGTTTGGTCACATCCCAGTTGGGGGGATAGCATATCAGCTGGAA
This sequence comes from Schistocerca cancellata, assembly GCF_023864275.1. Lineage (NCBI taxonomy): Eukaryota > Metazoa > Arthropoda > Insecta > Orthoptera > Acrididae > Schistocerca > Schistocerca cancellata. Next base: position 610,472,619 of record NC_064630.1, on the reverse strand, counting down.
CTCGCCACTGTGTTTCTTGAACAACTTTATCACACTCCTGACCTTGTGACGTGTCACATTATCTTGGTGAAAAAATGCCGCTGCTGTTGGGAAACTTAATCGTCATGAAGGGGTGTATGTGGTATGCAACCAGTGAATAATCTCCTTGGCCATCATGGGGCCTTGCACGAGCTTCACTGGACCCATGGATACCCACATGCCGGCCGGGGTGGCCGTGTGGTTCTAGGCACTACAGTTTGGAACCGAGCGACCGCTACGGTCGCAGGTTCGAATCCTGCCTCGGGCATGGATGCATGTGATATCATTAGGTTAGTTAGGTTTACTTAGTTCTAAGGTCTAGGCGACTGATGACCTCAGAAGTTAAGTCGCATAGTGCTCAGAACCATTTGATACCCACATGAATCTTCTCCAGAACATAAGGGAGCCACCACCAGCTAGTCTCCGTCCTGTAGTACAGGCATCAAGAAGCTGTTCCTTCGGTAGATGACAGGTATGTGCATTCCCATCAGACCATGCAATACTTCACCCCTGTGCCAACGTCAAGTGCTGATGCTGATGTGCCCGTTTGTCATAGTTGCTGATGTCTTGTTGTTAACATTGGTACATGCATGGGTCATCAGTTGCAGAGGAGTGTTAGAAGTCTTCGGTGCACTATATGTTAAGACACACTTGTACTCTGCCCATCATTAAAGTCTGGTATTAGCTCCGCCAGAGTTCACCACCTGCCTCTTTGACCAGTCTGCCCAGCCTAAGATGTTCGATATCTGTAGTGAGGGTTGGCCACCCAACCCCACGACGTCTGGAGATGGTTTCATCTTGGTTTCACCTGCTGAAGATACTCACCACAACACTTCCCAAATGCCCAACAAGTCATGCAGTTTCCAAAATGCTCGCATTGAGCCTCTGGAACATCACAATTCGCTGTCAGCCAAACTCCCCATTCTCCCCACGAACAGCACACTCACCGATACTACATAAACCGTGTGTCTGTGTCTGACTAGCAGTTATAACTCACCAGTGACACTGCAATTACCTGGACAGGTTCATATTGGTAGTAGGTCGGCGGTCACAATGTTCTGGCTGATCAGTGTAATCATTTAGTACAAAGTACCACCATTTTCGTTACATATATTTTAAACATTGATTTCAGCAAAGACTACAATGATAGAAATATTCAGATAACTGGGAAAAATGTGGACATAGCTTCCCAACATTTGCACAATTGAAAAAGGTGAGAGATTGGTGCTGTCTGGAGCCAATGTTTTATTGGTCATGTAACAGCTCTATGATGTCACACTGGGAGTGGGGTTGGGAAAAAATGTCTTCGAGGTGACAGGGTGAGACTCTGCTTATCATAAAACCGTTTGTTTCTACCATAATATACATCTACACCCTGCAAACCACCATGAGGTGTATGGCAGAGGATACATCCCATTGTACTAGGTATTAGGGTTTCTTCCCATTCCATTTACGTATGGCGCACAAGAAGAATGATTGTTCGAATGCCTTTGAGTGTGCAGTAATTATTCTAATCTTACAAGGAAATGGCACGACCGTGGGGTCGGGGATTTGTCCAAAATTTTATGTGGTGAAAGAGGACCCCTAACACCTCACGTGGTTAAAATATTAGGACGCACTACCCGGAAAATCCCAGGAAAAATCAATCTAAAGTTTCTTAGGTGCCTTATGAGTACAAAATGTTAGTCCACTGCCGAGCCGCCGTCTGGCCTAGATAAGTTGGTTCTCAGCCGTGTTGTGAAGCGGAGGGGCGCGTGTCTCTGTGCGGCGCCCCACAAACGGGCCATGTTAACTTGCGCGGTTAGTGGTAGTGCAGTGTAAACAGATCACCTATCACGACGATGGCGCTTTCTTATAGAAAGGCCAAGATTAATGTAACGTTCGATCCACAGTACACACGACGTAAGGCATATGTGAAGTAGAGCATTTCCTGCGTGAAGTTATGTACATTGAGCCACAGGAACTTATCAGTATACATCTTTCGATCATTTCCAGTACAGTTTACCTGAAACTTGTAGATGAAGCAGCGTGCGAACGACTTCTTCGACGTTCCACCGATGGATATCGTTTCCACCACTCGGATGGCAACGTGGGCGTAGTGACTGTCGACCATGCAGGACTCGGCGTTTGGAACATACGAATCTTCGAACTGCCTTTTGAAGTATGGGCCACGCTTGTCATGAGCATGCTGTGGCCTTATGGGGAAGTACTATGTCACGTGGAAGAAAAGTGGCATATGTTTGAGACATATCCTGTACTGAATGGAGTGTGTCAGGCGCAAATCGAACTGCGTAAACACATCCCATTGTACGTGACCATTGGTGGTTGTTGAGTGATCGTCATATATGACGGTCAACTGTGGACTTGTTCAGGGTGCGGGCAGGAAGGGCATGTACACTCTGAATGCCTGCAGCGACGCCTAGTCCAGATACCATGTGCAGACACGACACCTACATTGCAACCAACAATGCTGCCTATTACATATGTTGAGGCAGCGAGGAACATGACAGACGCGGATGTTGTTATGTTACAGATGGAGACCACCACAGGCCAGGTTTTTTGCTCCCACGATGACGAAGCCTTCACCGGAACCGTTGCTGTGTTCGACAGCAGTGACCAAGTCTGCACCCCAGCCATGTGAGAAAGGAGAGCATCAGCAAATCGATTTGAACTCTGACACGGAGATGTGGGAGGTGCCTACAGTTTGCCGTGATCCACAGGAGCCAGACATGCATTCCTGCAAGCAGAAGTCACCCAAGCGACGAAAGAGGAGGAGACTGTCTGCAGGAAATGATTCTAGAGATGGTGACACGTTACAGGAGGATGAGGTAAATCCATCTGCAGCGAAGGCTGTGGACCACACACCAACGGTTCCTGGTTCGCTGCTGGCAACTTCCGCCAAGGACAAAGACAAGTTGATGATGCTCAGCTCACCGACGAGCCCCCTGGTGATTCTGTGGCTAAGACATTGGAAGAACGTCTTGCGTCGCCTAATGTACCACACCTCCAGCTTGGTGACTGGGCGTCCAAAATGGAAAGAATGATATCAGACTTGAGTGACAACAAGATACCCACAGCCGGCGGATTGTCAGGCAGACATCATGCCTCAACTGATCAATAATATATACGGTGCGGGTGACAGGGAAGGTAGGGCGGACGATGTGGCGCATACAGGCTTAAAAGACTGCAGGATACGTCATTGTACTATCAAATGACCCAGGTGTATCGGATAGGTACAGTCAATGTCAACGGCATTAGCTCCACGATCAATACTCATTTGTCAAAGGAAATGAGTCGAGCGGCGGACATTGATATCTTGTTTCTGCAAGAGGTACGGCCTGATCTGCACCTGGATGTTTATCGATATGCGTCTTACATCAACTCAACTTCTGATGGTGGTGGTGGTATGGCTATACTAATACGCGATGGCATCGAACCAACGGATATTCAGTTATGTCCCGTCTGGTACTGTGAAGTGTCGAGAGTGAAGACTCTTTTACTCCACTGAGGTAGCTCCATTGTTTCAAGGCACTACATAGCACCTCGTGGTGGGTGGGGATTTTAACAGCATCTTACGCCCTGAGGATCAGATACCTCACCATGTCCCATGTCCAGCCCTACATGCTATGATCAGAGATCTTGCTTTGCATGATACATGGATGCTAATCCACGGTGACCAACACGGATATACACACTTCACCAGCCACTCGGCCAGCAGGTTGGGCAGGATTTATGTCTCCAGAGGTCTTCGGGCAGCAACAGTCGGTGCTGAACTGTGGCCCACTGCATTCACAGACCATCAGGCCTTCATCTGCACCGTGAAGCTGCCACAACAACAGACGAGCCGTAGTAGAGGACCTTGGATTCTTAACGTTAACGTCCTCCAGGGAGAAGCTTGCCATGTAGTCGTCACTGATACCTGGCAAAAATGTGAGCGGCGGCGTCATACCTATGATCCCACGACACGACTGTGGACACACTGTGCCAAACCAGCTCTTCGTCGCATGCTCATGGCATATGGACGAGACAGGGCGCTTGGGCTCCGATCCACCTCTGAGTTTTACTACACAGCCTTGCGGGAACTAGCGTCTCAACCACCTTTGCCAGAGTGCCAAATGGCCGGACACAGGCACAGCTTCTGCAGATCATGGCTGACAGATTGGATGGCACGCAGGTTCGATGGAGGCTGCAAGATTCCATCCCAGAGGAACGTACCTCTCTTTATCAAATCGTCAGAGAATGGAGACATCATAAGAGATGACTCATCATGACAGTTATTTCTGAGGATGGGCAACGAGCAGAGACACACACCACAATATCCCGTGCCCTCACAGATTAGTACTGCACTCTCTATCTAGCAGATCAACGGCGTGACAATGACATTGAGGACCTCCTGCACGACCTGCCACCTTTGGGTAGAGCGCAATGTGACGCCACATTCTTGGAGGCTGTCACGTGGGAAGAAATGCGCATGGCCCTCTCGCAGGGTGTGAGAAAGAAACCACCTGGACCTGATGATCTTCCGCTTGAATTTTGTAGCACCTTTTCTGACCTGATGGGGGAAGTTTGGCGGCAGATGTGCTGTGAAATCCTGGATCTGGACTTCCGCATCCCCCACGAAATTTTGGAGGGCATGATCATCCCTGTGCCAAAACCAAACGGGGTGCAGACTGTAAGACTTCCAGCCGTTGACGTTATTGAATTTGGATTACAAGCTGTTTGCCCGCATTCTTCGTGCTCCCCACCTCGCTATTGTCAAAGATGCCATTCATGCTGACCAAACATGTCTGGGAGGTGGCAGTAATATACACACAGCATTAAGCTCTTACAGAGATATGGTTGCGTTCATGTCGGCATGACGCTTAGAAGGCACCCTCTTGGCAGTTGATCTAGACCATGCATTTGACCACGTTGACCACCATTTCTTGCATGCTGTCTTAGAGAAGATGGGATTGTCCTCAATATCGGCAGACGTGTTTCTCCGTCTCATCCACGGAGCCCCTTCCACTGTTCTGGTCAATGGCTACCGCTCGCCACCGTTCGCTATAGAGCACTCAGTGTGACAAGGATGTCGCCTGTCAGCCTTTCTCTTCGCTGACGCCCTCGAGCCTGCACTTCATGGTCTATGACAGCGTATGGGGGGCATTCGCCTCTGCGATGTGCATTTTAAATGTTGTACCTATGCGGACGATGTAGTATTCTTGGCGAGGTCCGCAGAAGATACATGTATGGCGATCGCGTGGCGTCAGCAATGTGGAGAGGTGGCTGGAAGCCGTATCCAAAAATTGTTCAAATGGCTCTGAGCACTGTGGGACTTAACATCTGAGGTCATCAGTCCCCTAGAACTTAGAACTAATTAAACCTTACTAACCTAAGGACGTCAGACACATCCATGCCCAAGGCAGGATTCGAACCTGCGACCGCAGTGGGGAGCCGTATCAACCTGCGAAAGTCGCACTACATGGATGTGGGCAGAGGAATGCAAATGAGTACGCCAGTGCCCATTACCAAAGTCCCGACAATGAAGTGTTTGGGAGTGACCTTCCATGGGAATATGCAGCATACAGCAGCATATACATATCACAGACTACTTAATTTGATCTGTACGCAAGTTCGCCTCCACAACTTTTGAACACTTGACTTGATCATGCGGCTACATTTTGTCAATGTGTACCTCGCTCCGAAACTTAATCTTTACACACACGTTCTCCTGATGCCCGCTACAGTCGCTGCCAAGCTCCAGGCAGCCTTCGGTCATTTCGTTAGGGAGGGTAGGGTGTTCAAGAACAGTTACGAGACGCTAATGTTGCCCATACACGCAGGAGGCATTGGAATGAAAAACGTGCTCAACAGGGCGCGCGCTCTCTTCCTGCAGACGATGCATCGCCTACATACTTAGGACAAGGCTACCCTCCCTGGTACACTGATTCAGAAGGTGGTGCCTCAACCCATCCGTCCGCCAATTCCTGTTGGACATATCACGTCAGCACTGTGTCACATTCGCACCTATCTGGTCGACATGAGTTATCTGCCAACCACGTGGGATCCTTGCACCAAGGACTTCTACCGGTACTTTCAGTGAACGCTGCCTGCTAATGCAGTTGAACGCCGACATCTAGCGGTTGGCTGGAGATGGGTGTGGAGTAACATACACTCCCCTTTCCTTCCCACCACGGTCAGGGTACTGTGGTATGTGATAACGACCGAAAAATTCCCCACCCTACAACGTTTACACATGATCCATCATGCCGAGGACCCTCTCTGCCCCAGATGCGCCGCTGTCGACACCGACATTTGTGGTACGGCTGCCGACTGCTGGCTCCTCACACGGCGTATGTTGGCATTGTTGCTGTGATGGACGCCTCAGTCCGTACAGCCCACCGAGCTGATCCATCCCGACGTCACTTACTTCCCTGCTACTCGTCATAACGCCACGGTGTGGGTTAAGGGTATGGCACTGTCATACTTTTTTATTGAGAGCATTGCAGGGTTGTTAGATTTCTGGCATTATTTAACGAGTAACTAAACTATTTAATGGCGCAATGCGTCGTGTGTGAGAAGAGACTGAGAGATTGCACATGATGTACTGACGAGAGTCATAAATGGTAATTATAGGGTGTTTCACCCTCGCTGAATGAGAAGACGACCAGGACATCCCGCTGTCTGGCTGCTGTGGACAACCCCCGAGAAAAAAAACTACAACAACAAAAAGAGAATTCCAAATAAATACATGAGAACAAAATAAGAACAAAATGAGCAACAAATAGAATATAACAAAGTATTGTACCCTTTCCTTTCTCCTTTTCTTTTATTTAATAAATGTTCAAAGGCATATTTAATTTTTGTTTGTGGGCGGAACCTGAAGTGGTGGCGAACAGCCGTCCTAGTTAGCTTTAGGATGAAAGTGGCGGTGGCACTAGTTTGTTTTTGTTTTTAGGCTAGATTGCTTTTTGGGGGTAGTATGGGTGATAGGGGCCAATGCCTGAAGTGGAAGAGGTAATTTTCTTTCTTTACTTATATATAAAGAAAAAATAAAGGAAAAGAAAATAAAAAAATTAAAACAAGATGGAAAAAAGATGGATAGAGTAAAAAAAAACAAAAAGATGATTAGGGCTTGGACTGTTACACCAGAGGTCTCGGGTTCGATTCCTCCTCCAGCACTTTTTTTTCCTTCTGTTTCATTTTCTTTTGTTATTACACCAATTATTCAGAAAGTTTCCCAAATCTACATTATCTTTAACAAATTAGTTACATTATTGAATAAAAATTATTTTCTTTTTGTCCAACAAAATTCATGGTGGTGGGTTTTCCATTTTTCATTGTAAAGTATACGAGTAGAAACATTGGGTTTTTAATCAGAATAACAAAGTCGATTGGGAAACAGTCAATTTTTATAAGTATAATAATTATAAACAAGAACATCAGTGGTAATCATCGTAAAAACAAACAAAGCAATAATTTTTGCGACATCTTGTGCAACACATAAAAGAGGTTTTTTTTTACAATCACAGGGCGTTTGCAATAAATCTGTACAAAAACATCTCCCATTAACATTTACGAAAATGTTTCGAGTTTCTGATAATTTTGAGGCAAACCAGGCATATTGAATCACGTCTCGGAATATTGGTGACGATAATTGATGGTGAATTAAAGTATGAATTTTTATACACTCCCGGGAATTAATTTCACGATTCTCCTGTAACAATGCGCTGCAATTTTGCAAGCGCTTTATGAAATTTTTAACTTGCCTGTAAAAGTAAACATCACAAGGTTGCACCAAAGAAGTGCATTTTGGAAGTACGACTTTTACAGACCAAGTTGGCATCTTGAAAAATTGCAATATATATATATCTGGATTCGTTTGACCTCCCCAATAGTCAATGAGAAGTAAATATTTATTCTCCCCGACGTAAGATTTTAACCATTTCCAGATAAAATCCATGTATAAAACTGTTGTTAATTTTCTGGACTACGATGATGTTACGATGACGTTCGTATAAGTATCGGCGTAGCGATCTATTAACTTGTGAATACGAGGTCCGAAATGACCGGTCGCTTCTTGTAAGCATATGAAGACATGTGGAAGCAGTTTTCCGGATAATGTTATTGAATATTGTGCGGTGTACGAATGCGTCATTTTATTCAAATCCGAATTTTTCACGAAAACTGTTTTATTCCCTTTTTCAGTGAGAGTCCTGTTGAAAACAGATTGATATTGGCATCCTGAAACAATAGTATTTGTAATGTGAAACAATATTCGAATGTGTATGTAAATATATTATTCTATAATTAAATTTGAATTGATGTATTTTACATCGGTTGAAAGGTGGCTACACTGAGCCGCAGCGCCAGAAATCGCGCCAGAGAGTATTGTTCCGCCGCCTCCACTGGCAGTGATTATTGAGATGCAGCGACAGGCAGTTCTTGCCGAGAAGTTGTGGTGGACACTGCTTGTAGCTGAAGTCAGAGTGAGATGTGGTAGTGGAGAGTGTTGTTCCTTGTTTTATGCAGTGGTTTGATGGGAGAGATAGCAGATGTTGTTCTAATGGAGATATTGTAATGGTCAGAGTGCATTTCGTCAATATATATGGAGGTATTTTCTTTTATTCTTTCAGTGACCTGAATAATGTGTCATTACAGGTTCAGTCAACAAAGCATCTGGCGTGTGTTCTTGTATTAGAGTGTAATTCTGGTTTTCTTGCGCAATTATAGTATTTATAATTTTCTTTTATCATGTCAGTATAATTGCTATTTAAAAATTCTTGTCTTGTTGAAGAAGAACCGTGCCAGATGTGCGTTGAGTCATACTACCACATACAGAACAGCTACACTTGTGCTTTGTTGGTTTCGTAGGTTTTATAGTTGCTGGGGACTTAATTAATTAATTGTATTAACTGAAATTTTCATTTCATTCTTTGTGGTTGTTACATGCAGTCAGATTGCGTACAAAAACTAGTCAGGGCCAGCCGTTTACGAAACAGCGTAATCGGACATACAGCGACAGAAAATTAAAAAGTGTTTGCATTGCATTCTTATATCTTTATTTTAATTAAGCCCCCATGCACGTGGCGAGCGCTGCTTCGGATCGTCCCTTGGAATTCTTCTGATTGTAAAAATAGTATACAGTAGTATTGTTGTAGTAATTTGTAGTTTAGTAATTGTAGTTATATTGCATGTGTAGATTTGGTAATTGTCATTCTTCTTATGGTATTTCATAATTTAATTTTGTTGCCTTGTATACGCGTTTGACGATTTAGTGCAATTATTTCAATTGTTCGTTAATCGTGTTTGAGGGAAACATTTCGAGTGAATGGTATTGTTGGACATAAGGAGGCATTGTGTGTAATTTTCGTACAGTGACGAGTTTTGTATGTTTTGTAAATGATTACGCAATCAATGAAAAAGGCAAAAATGATGGATAGTGAGAATGGCGAAATTGTTGACATGGCGAACTCGCCAACACAGGGGAACAGTATGATGAATAATGAAGTGGAAAACAATTTAATAAGTCGGGAAAATAGTACGGAACCATTTCAAAATTTTTCTCAATCAGAAAATTCACAGAATCCGAGATTAACGATAGAAGATTCTGGAATAGTATCGAACACAGATGGCCTTATGGCTATGCAGAAGGAAGTTAGTTTTGCGGGAAATGTTAGGGGCGAAAAGAATTTCGAACCGGCTAATATGGAGCAGTTGATGGGTGCAATATTAAATCTGGGATCACAGTTGGAATCTAAGTTTAAAACAGAGATGGGAACTTTGCGATCTGAAATTAAAACTGATATGGGAACAATGGGATCACAGTTACGATCTGAATTAAAAACAGATAGGGGAACAATGGAAACACGGTTAGACTCACTGGGATCACAGATGGAAACTTTGGCAACACGATTAGAAACTGATATGGAAACACGGTTAGACTCACGAATAGGGACATGTTTCAAAAATATGAAAGATGAATTAAAGAAAGAAATCAGAGAAGAAGTACAACCGATTTTGAATTCTCACAATAATAGATTAATTGCAGTAGAGATTAGACAAAGGGAACAGGATAGAGAACAGGAAGAAAGAGATCGCGTGATAGTACAGAAATTTTCAGAGTTAAATTTACAACGTGCAAAGGATAAGGAAGAAATATTTGAGAGAATCGAGGAATCCATACCAAATGACAGATTAAATAACCTAACACAACAATATGAACAGCTCGCTACCAAATGTGTCAATACTGAAACCCGAGTCGCGACACTTACGGAAGACGTAAATAAACAGAAAGAACAATTAGGTGACTTATCGGAAAGAGTTGAGGAAATTTCAGATAAACTGACAAATCTTAGTTTACATGGGGACAGAGATTCGGATGATACAGCACCATTGCCATTTGCAGAAACCGAAGAGTATCAGAACATAAATAAACATGTTGAAAATCAGGGAAAATTTAATGAACGCGTTAAAAGGGAAGTTGAGGCATTACGAAAGCAAGTCAAACAAATTGAAGGCGAAATCGTAGGAAAAGACGGCAAAAGAAATTTAGAATCACAGATAGCAGAAGGGTTTGAAGAAAGTAATTTGTTTCATTTACGGGATGCAACAGGAGAGCGCCAGGCGCGCGAACTTGACAATAATCGACATTCGTACTGGGACAGACGCGGTAGGTCTTTGTCGCCACGAGGCGAAAACTTTGACTATAAACACTTTTTGACTGTTCGGAAATTTAAGATCTTCTAAGAATGACATACATCCATGTGCATGGTTAGATCAATTTACGTACGCACTTCCGCTAAATTTGCCATTAAGTCACAAACTGAAATTAATGTGCAGCTATTAAAGTCCTCAGGGGATTCACTACTCTTAAGTGAATATGTGCCGTAGCGAGCATAGGGCCCTGAGCTGTAGTGGTGCTATTTCTCTTTTAGTTTTCTGTACCGCTGCCTACTCTTTTACTATTCTTTGCATCTATCGAAACAACTCTTCAACTATCAATCTATCTAGTGAGTAAGTAAACAATAACCTGATATGACTATTTTACCTAAAAGTGATTTCGGAAATTACCGTTTGGACTTACTGTACCTTCAGCAGCATTCATGCCTAGCTTAAACGAAATTTTACCTGTTTATCTTCGTGACAATATTACTTCATATGTTGACGACATTCTTATTGCTAAACATTCTTGGAGTGAGCACAACAAAATTTTGGATTCATTATTACGTATTTTTGCAAGAGTTGGCATTACAGTGAACTTAGAAAAATCTGAATTTGGTCGTTCTCAGGTGAAATTTCTCGGTCACATTATTTCTACAGAAGGTATTCTTCCTGATCCAGAAAAATTAGACGCTATTCGTAATTATGCTGTTCCTACTACAAAACGTGATGTTCGTAGTCTTCTTGGTGTCTGTAATTTTCTTAGACGCTTTGTTAGATTGGACAATTTGGTCACACCTCGTTTTTGCGATCTATCTGGAAAGTTCTTTTTAAACGAAAATCGGTCGACAACTCTGTTTGGTTAGTTTGTATTCCTGATGAGTGGGTTAATAAGCTGATTTGGTATACGCATTTCAGTTATGCACACTTTGGTCCCAGAAAATGCTTTCATAAATTACGAGAAAATTGCTACTTCAATAATATGGAAAAACGTATTCGATTTGTTCTTGCCAAATGCAAGTTGTGTCAAAGGGCTAAGCCGCCAACAGTTTCTCACAGAGCACCGTTGTTTCCTATCATTCCAGCAAAATTAAAGGACATGGCTGCAGTTGATTTGTTCGGTCCAGTGGTTCGATCTACTAATGGTTTTGCGTACATTTTCGTAGCAGTGGAGTTGACATCAAAATATGTGTGTTTTACACCGTTACGCAAAGCAACAGCTCGTTCAGTATCTAATGCTTTCATTAACCATTTTCTTAAAGAAGTGGGTCATGTTGATAAGGTTATATCAGATAATGGATCACAGTTTCGTTCTAAAATTTGGCTTCGTACTCTACGGCTTCGTAAAATTAAACCAATTTTCATTTCACTTTTTCACCCTCAATCTAACGCTTCAGAGAGATGGATGAAGGAAATCAATAAATTGTGTCGTCTTTATTGTCATCAGAATCACAGAACTTGGGATCAGTATCTTCATATTTTTCAAAACATTCTGAATGAACTTCCTAATGACTCAACTTCTTTACTGCCTATACTGATATTAAAAAACAAAGCACCGACAAATCGCATTTCTGAAATCGTTCCTTTTCCGCCTTCACGGAAACTGCGGCATTCTGAAGTTGTCAACCTGGCTCTACAAAATATTGCATCTGCGGCTGCTAGAAGAGAGAAATCAGCTAAGCGTCCTGGTCGTTCAAAAATCTTGTCAGTTGGTCAGAAGGTGTTAATTAAGTCTCATCGATTGTCTCACAAAGGAAGAGGCTTGTGTCGCAAATTTTTTCTTCTTTATAACGGCCCATATAGAATTCGCAAAATTATTCATGATAACACTGTAGAAGTAGAAACTCTTAAATCACGACGCTCTAAGGGAATGCATCATATATCTAACGTTAAAATTTTTGTGGAATGATATACTTTTGAAAAATTTTTTAGGAATGACATACTTTTGAGAAACTAACAGTTGTATGTAAACACACGGAGAGTACAAGGATACCGCGCTGTGTTTTGGCGGCGGCATATACTCAAAGCAACAGTCAAGTCTGCGCGCCACACAAGGCAGTCGTTGACTGCAAACAATCACTTCCTACGTCACGCGCCTACAGCTGATCGAGCGCTCAGTGCGAATGCACTGACAGCCGTAAATAAATACACAGTCTAATTTCTCCGACTAAATTCAGTATAAAGCTATAGTTACTTGATGAATTCTGTTATTAACATTCAGTATTTTTCAGGATACGGTTCTATAAAATATTTAAGAACTTCAGGTAAATTCTGTGCGTGTCCGACGTTAAAACGACTTGCTATCGAGAGAATCTCAGGAAAAATGTCATTCCGAAGAAGAAAGTAATAAACTAAAAAGATAATTATTAATTGAGTTTATTTTTCAGGTAACATATTTCCACTTAGGTACGTAATTTAGACGTAATTTGCTGCTCGCGATTACGTGATTCATACTTTGTGCTAAATTTCATGTTCTATGAAATTACTTGTGAAGCGACGTGCTTGTGTACGTTAACTGATTTTGACAATGATTATTAATGAACTGGGTTGTAACTTGTGTATATTATGCATCGCTTGACTGCACTGCTTTTTCACTGATGTTATATTTTTTTTATTATGTGCTTGCTGTGCTTATTTGTTTAAATTATAATTGTCACCTGATTAATTGTGCTGATGTGGTTAGGTATGTAAGTTATACTTTGTGATTTATCTGCTTGCGCCTTCATGTTTACTTATTTGCTTGCGCCTTCATGTTTACTTATTAAGATTACATATGAACATTATTTGCTTATGATAATATGATGCTACTGACCTGTTTATTACGTAAAATATATGTTTACTGCTATGCGTATGAATTGCATATTTATACATTTCTGTTTGTCGTCACAACCACTCTTTAATTTGGTATATAGCAATGCTGATGTACAGTGTACGAACATAGAGTTTAGGTTACACTATGGTACTAGTTACAGATTGTTCGCTTGGCAGAGCCTCGTTGTAAGAATTGTGCTGCATCCACTTGTTGACATTCTGTTCACTACTGGTATATTTACTCGCTATTGCTTGTTTTGCTTACGCTCAGTGCTTTATATTTTAACATAAGAAAATGAACTGCAGTAATTCGACGAGCGACTTTAGTACAAGAAACGTCATAGAAGTCACATGAGCTGGAGGTTTTATGGAATCTGTATAAATTTGTGCTAATAGAAAGGAAGCTAACGACATGACATACCAACACAGTTATTACACTGCATTTTTCGTGAGCAATTGAAATAGGAAGTGACACTTGACACAAGAAATACTCCACATGTTTGCTTCTGTTTGCCATAATTCTTGAAGTGGTGTACACACTGTGAAATATTAGGATCATTCACACTCCATAATCGTACTTAATTACTGAGAGTTATTCGAACTAAGTCTGTTAGAGGTCATGTGTGCATTCTTTGTTTATAATTCATAATGAGTAGAAGATTTTGGTCAGATGGATTACACAGAGGTTGTGTGTTGACAGTGTGTCTTCGGATTGTATGGGATGAGGAGGTTTGCATTAGGATTTTATCTGTACTCGATCGAGGAGACTGACTAGAAGAAAGAGTTGTTATGGAAGTGAAATGATACTGGCAATAAGGTTTATATGTATCGACGTATTGAAGAGGTATTATGGAGGTATTGAGATTATATGAAGTTGATTGGAGTTATGGTGTATAAGAGGTAAAATAAGTGAGGTGCATTTTTTTGTTGTTGTTGTTGGTCTATATGGAACAAGGAGGATGAAGATAGCAGACTAGAACACTAAAATGGAAGGAAGAGTGTCTACACACAGTTTGTTAAATCACTAAGCAGTATGTACTTTTTTTTTTTGGAGAGAGGAAGTTGCATATCTTGGCACACTGACAGTTGTTCAGCAACCGTACATTTTGATCTGGCTTGGCAAACATTGGTCTTGACATGATGACTATGACGTTGACTTAACTATTATTGACTGTTATACATTGCTGTCACTACTACTTGATATACATGATGAACATGAAATTTTGACAGAAGTGGATTCACACAGTTAACACTATTCAATTACACAGTAGTACTTAATGTGGATGAAAGATGAGTGAGTGTGTTTTGTGTGTTTTCCTTTCCTAATCCTACCCACCTATCTCCTAAATATTATTTTATTTGTTTGTAGTGGCTTGCACTGACACCCATAAATATTATAGGTTTACTGATGTTTGTGTATTTGTAATAGTAATATGACAATTATCTGATATCGTTTGTGTGTTTGTTATGATTTGTATGTTTAGTGTAAGAGCATTGTAAAAGCATTTGTATGTGCATTCAAACTATTGTTCATGCTTGAACTGTCTGATTAGTGATAGTAAATATTATGGACTGTTACTTGTACTTTTTCTACATGATTGGTGCCACTAGGACATGTTTAATTTCTGCTAATGAACTGTGTGATCAGTGATAGTGAATATTATGGACTGCTGTCTGCACCAACTCAACATTGCTGGGTGCCACTGATGGACTGTTTCTACTGAAATGATGTCACCTGTTGGAGTCTGCACCTGTTCCACAATGCTGGGTGCCACTGATGGACTGCTTCTACTGAAATGATGTCACCTGTTGGAGTCTGCGCCTACTCCACAATGCTGGGTGCCACAGATGGAGCTACTTCTATGGAAATGATGTCATTTGTCGGTGTCTGCACCTACTCAACAATGCTGGGTGCCATTGATGAACTGCTTCTACTGAGAAATGTGACTTGTTGCTGTGTGTACCTCTTCAACATTGCTGGGTACCACAAATGGAACTGCTTCTACTGAAATGATGTTACTTCTTGCTGTCTGCACCTACTCAACATTGCTGGGTGCAACTGATGAACTGCTTCTACTGAAATGATGTCACCTGTTGGAGTCTGCACCTGTTCCACAATGCTGGGTGCCACTGATGGACTGCTTCTACTGAAATGATGTCACCTGTTGGAGTCTGCACCTTTTCCACAATGCTGGGTGCCACTGATGGACTGCTTCTACTGAAATGATGTCACCTGATGGTGTCTGCACCTACTCAACATTGCTGGGTGCTACTGCTGGAACTGTCAACCACTTGTCATGAAAACATTTTATGTGAATATTTGTATAAACTGATTTTTTGTGTATTACTATTTGTGAAAAGTTATAAGACTCTTACCTGCTCATATTCGTCATTGCTGACGCTATCGATTGAATTGTTTAACCACATAATATTTGTGTAAACTATTATGTAAAGTCATATGTATGAAAGAATTTGTATTCCTTACTGTATTTTATACATTAGGCTATTGTAAGGTCAGTGCAAAGCCAAAATTTTATCTAGTTATATGATACTTACGTATTAATATTATCTTTTATTTTTGTCTGTATTTTTTTTGACGAATTTGGTGGTATTTTCACCACCAATGCCGGCAAAAATACCATCAAATTCTAGCCCGTGGAGGAAGGGCATATGAAAGGTGGCTAC
Organism: Schistocerca cancellata; assembly: GCF_023864275.1. Taxonomy (NCBI): domain Eukaryota; kingdom Metazoa; phylum Arthropoda; class Insecta; order Orthoptera; family Acrididae; genus Schistocerca; species Schistocerca cancellata. Next base: position 610,456,464 of record NC_064630.1, on the reverse strand, counting down.
ACTGAGCCACAGCGCCAGAAATCGCGCCAGAGAGTATTGTTCCGCCGCCTCCACTGGCAGTGATTATTGAGACGCAGCGACAGGCAGTTCTTGCCGAGAAGTTGTGGTGGACACTGCTTGTAGCTGAAGTCAGAGTGAGATGTGGTAGTGGAGAGTGTTGTTCCTTGTTTTATGCAGTGGTTTGATGGGAGAGATAGCAGATGTTGTTCTAATGGAGATATTGTAATGGTCAGAGTGCATTTCGTCAATATATATGGAGGTATTTTCTTTTATTCTTTTATTCTTTCAGTGACCTGAATAATGTGTCATTACAGGTTCAGCCAACAAAGCATCTGGCGTGTGTTCTTGTATTAGAGTGTAATTCTGGTTTTCTTGCGCAATTATAGTATTTCTAATTTTCTTTTATCACGTCAGTATAATTGGTATTTAAAAATTCTTGTCTTGTTGAAGAAGAACCGTGCCAGATGTGCGTTGAGTCATACTACCACATACAGAACAGCTACACTTGTGCTTTGTTGGTTTCGTAGGTTTTATAGTTGCTGGGGACTTAATTAATTAATTGTATTAACTGAAATTTTCATTTCATTCTTTGTGGTTGTTACATGCAGTCAGATTGCGTACAAAAACTAGTCAGGGCCAGCCGTTTACGAAACAGCGTAATCGGACATACAGCGACAGAAAATTAAAAAGTATTTGCATTGCATTCTTATATCTTTATTTTAATTAAGCCCCCATGCACGGTAAAAACATTTTTTACGCAGAAAACATGTATTTACCTGTTTGGTCAGTATTTATCACATAATCCTCATGGTATTGAGGGATTAAATGGCACGTCTGCCGACGAAAGGTCTCCGCAGACTCCTGGATGTCCTCCATTGACGCCGCTTCTTTTTTCGAAACCATTTTCGTGATCTTGCGTTGTGAAATTCTGTGCTGCTGTTTAAATGCAGTGACCCATCGATCAGACGCCTTGAATTTGAAATCGACGAATTGTGCAGCCGCAGCCAATGCCCATTGCTGTAAATTTCCTGCCGTGACTTACTGATATTGCTGTCTTGCTTCCTCAGGTCCACGAATCTATTGCCTCAGATTTATCCATTCGCGTACCACCACTTTTAATATCTTTCTCCCACTGTGAAAGATATTCTTTTCAATTGGCGGCATCCTTTTTATTGCAATGTCGCCAAGGACCATGTGGCGTGCGCTTTAGCAATATTCACGACTTCGACTTTGTAGGCAACGGGAATCATGTCACTTTTAAATCTTTTCGTCTGGAGACGAATCACTTTGTGGCACTTCGAACTGTTCGTCGTTCTCACGTTCTTCGGAGTCCTCATGAGCGTGAATTAATTTCTCTTCAGTTACGAATGTGTTTTCACCCAAAAGTTCCAGTGTATTATTATAAAGTTCTCCAGCCAATAACATAGTATCGCAAGAGATTTCTTCCGATGATGTCGATGCAATTTAATTATTTTCCGTCAACAGCTTTTCATAATATAATAATAATTTTGATATATCACTATGAATGGATTCTTCAGAAATTTCTTCTCCTATTCCAGACGAGCCAACAACTTCTTCAGTCGACATGTTTAACCTCGGATCGGAATAAGAGGTTGAAATTTGAAACAGGATGTCTGTTCATGACGAAATCGGAAAACAAACTGCCGTTTACTTCTCACGGGTCACGCATAGTCCTATGCGCAGATGACTGTTATAATCCCAAGGGGACCTTTACAAAGCGCTTTTAAGCCTTGAGACCCCATAAAACGAAATAGAACAATGAGCACGAATATTTTTCAGTGAATGAAAAACTTTACGTTCTTGAGCTAAAATAATGTTTTAAAAATAATGTAGGTTTGAGAAACTTTTTGAATAATTGGTGGAATAACAAAAGAAAATGAAACAGAAGAAAAGAAAGTGCTAGAGGAAGAATCGAACCCGAGAATTCTGACGTAACAGTCCAAGCCCTAACCATATAGGCCAGACGGCAGCTCGGCCATGAACTAACATTTTATACTCATAACGCACCTAAGAAACTTTGGATCGATTTTTCTCGGGATTTTCCGAGTACTGCGTCCTAATATTTTAACCACGTGAGGTGTTAGGGGTCCTCTTTCACCACACAAAATTTCGGACAAATCCCCGACCCCACGCTCGTCCCGTCTCCTTGTTAGACTCATGTTCCCAAGGGGGTGATACATAGGAAGCTTGCTCTCGAAACTTTGTTAATAGACTTTCTCATGATAGTTTATGTCTATCTTGAGGAGTCTGCCAGTTCATTTTCTTCAGTGTCTCTGTGACACTCTTCCATGGATTAAGCAAACCTGTGACCATTTGTGCTGCCCTTTTCTGTACATGTTCTATATCTCCTACTAGTCCTATGCGGTAGGGTCCCATACACTTCAGCAGTATTTTGGGATGGATCGTGCAAATGATTTGTAATCAATCTCCTTTGCAGGCTGATTGCACTTCCGCAATATTCTACTAAGAAACCAAAGCCTACCACTTGCTTTACCCACGTCTGAGCCTACGTGATCATTCCATTTCGTATCCCTCCAGTGTTACACCCAGGTATTTGTACGAGTTGCCCGATTCCAACAGTAACTCATTGATATAATAGTCATAGGATACTATGTGTGTTCATTTTGTGATGTGCACAATTTTACATTTCTGAACATTTAAAGCAAGCCGCTAATCTTTGCACCACTTTGAAATCTCATCAAGATCTGACTGAATTTTTATACAGTTTCTTTCAGACAGTAACATCTGCAAAAAGTCTGATGTTACAATGATTATTGTCCACAAGGTCATCCATATACAACATGAACAGCAAGAGCCCCAATGTACTTCCCTGGACTACACCCGAAGTTACTTCTACATCTGAAGATGACTCTCCATCTAAGTCAACATGCTGTGTCCTCCCTACCAAAAAGTCCTCAATCCAGTCACAAATTTCAATTGATACACCATATGATTGTACTTTCGACAATTAGTGTAGCTGTGGTATTGAGACAAATGCTTTCAGGAAATCAAGAAATACTGCAGCCACCTGATTGCCTTGATCCAAAGCTTTCAGTATGTCATGTGAGCAAACTGAGTGTTGGGTTACACATGATCAATGTTTTCAGAGTCCATTCTAGTTGGTGTTGAGGCAGTCATTGTGTTCAAGATACCTCATCATGTTCTAAGATTCTACAACAAATCGATGTCAAGGATACTGGACAGTAATTTTGTGGAACATTTCTACTACCCTTCTTATAGACTTGGGCTTTTTCCGAGAATAGGACATGGCTTTTTGTTTGACAGATCTATGATAGATTATAATTAGAAGAGGGGATTCCATTGGGTCCTGGAGTTTTATTCACTTTTAACTGATACTAATAACTATTTCATCTTTTCAGTGATATGAGGATTAAACTGGGGCAGTTCTCCTGTGCAAAGGAACATTTGAAAATGGAAATAAGCATTTCAACTTTTTCTTTGTTACCATCATTTTCAGTTTGTCTCATTCACTAGGGACTGGACTCTGGCTTTTGTGCCACCAACAGACTTTACATGTGACCAAAATTTCTTTGGATTCTGTAGAAGATCATTTGGCAATATTCTGCTGTGGCAGTCTTCGAAGCCATCATGCGTTGCTCTCTTGACAGCCAAAAGCCTTTCATTTACCATCTCTCTATTTGTACGCCTATGGTTTGTTTTACACCTATTATGCAGTAACTTAAACTTCTTTGAAAGTTTCCTTACAATTAATGTATATTTCCCACTAGGAACTATTCTACTGGGTACTTATATACCTTGTGCGTGGTGAGTTATTCTTTTAAGCTTGAGCTATAGTTCCTGCCCTATGCTGAAAGTTTCAAGTTCCTCACTGAAAGATTTTTTATCTAGTTTACTGAACAGATATATCCTTCTGCTTGTTTTAGTTGTCATATGTACATTGGTAATCATTGTTTTCACAACCGTGTCATGGTGGACATCCTCAAGGAGGTCAGGTCCGTTTGTTGCTATTAGATCCAACATATTTCCGTTATGAGTCGGGTACTTACTACCTGTTCAATGTAGTTTTCAGAGAAGGTATTTAGTAATGTATCACAGGATGTCTTATCATAACCAGCACTAACAAAACAGTGGTTTTCCCTATTAATTGTTGGATGATTGAAGTCTTCACTAGTGATTACTAGTGATTACGGTATGATTGGGGAACTTACGTACGAGTGAACAGTTTTTTTTTCCAAAGTTTTTGGTTGCATCAGAAGATGAGATTACAGTTTAAGAGGAGCCAACTCCTACTTCACTGCAGAAGTAATTGATGTACTTATTATACAATACATCTCACAACATAAATTATGTATAATCGTGACTTCGGGACCACTTCATTTTAGTTATGTGATTTGGATTAATATTAAAGATCATTTACACTAGATGACATGGTGTGAAACATGTAAGCATTCCACAATTAGTGCAACTTGAACTTGTAATGACACATTCCGACGCAGAGACATACAATACCTTAAAGGCTGCGCCAAAGATTAAATTGAGAGGCATGTAGGTTATAATCTTTGTAATGTTCACATTGGATTCTCTTTTGTTTCATACTCCAAGAAGGAGCTAAGGGACACTTTCGATTGTTGCCTTGTGGAGGATGGACGTGATTTTTGGACTGTGCGGAAAGGCAGCCATATAGTTAGTAATTATGGTTTGTGCGACGAGCACAGCAAGTCTTATTGTGTTGTGAATAAAAAAATAGTGAGAAGTATCGAAGTGTTACGAAAATTATTTAAAGCAACGTAGCATTGTATTCCTTGGTTTCCACCGTCTTCGTGAAGTGAACTGATGCCGACTTAGGAAGATACACACGGTCAACAAAGAGAAGAACTTCGATGGCGACTGATGAATTAATAATGTGGCAGAAGGACTAATTCTACGTCTAAGGTGAGAACTCTGATTAAATCAACAATGACGTAGAATTCAAAATGTAATTAATCGGAATGGTAAATTATATTACAGGCATATTTCACGCAGCACTGTATTTGTCCGCATTCAAGCCGGTCAATACAATCCGTAAAAAAGCCTTTCAAAAATTCTAAAGTTAATAAACACAATAAATTCAAATGTTTTTTTATTTATTTCGCCACAAACTCTATATTGGTGTTATATATGGAACTGAACACTGGTTGTACACATCAGCTGTGATATCTGGATATGATGTCACTATTTGTTATTGTAGATGCACAGGGCAACGATGTCTATAGCAGCGTGGACCGTCAGCTCGGTGACCATTGTTGTGGCTTCCATCGACAAGGCAGCAGGGAGAAGTGCACTGACAGTGGTGTGTCCAACAACCACACTAGAGAGATGTGTGGCACCACATCAGCTTTTCAGATGTGTCCCAGTTCTCCACACGCTTAAGGAAGTAAGTATCCATAAATAAAGGCTCTGAGGATAGTGAACGTTACCAGACTGCATTTGTCACCTTCATGTGGGCCCAGCACCTTGTGTGACTATAGGGTAATACTGGGTACCTACACAATATGATCACCTCTTGTTCACATATCCAGTAATTTGCACAGTAGCCATTATACACAGACAGAAAAATAATCACAACGCCAGGAATGAGTTGTGCGACATAAATGAAAGTTTGTAGGCGTGTTTCTACATCTAAAAGATAATATCTATTCAAATTTCACATCAGTCACATAAGATTGGCGCTAGTAGCACCACAGTGAGGAGCAAACCAGGTGTGCTTCAAATACATGCTTCAAATACATGCTATAATGGTTAAGCTTGGACATGGTGAGTTTACGTTAGTCAAGAATGCCTTTAAGGCGACAAGGACAACATTATCAACACGTCATTGACTTTGAATGAGGTCTTATAATACAGCTACGAGAAGCTGGATGTTCCTTCTGCAGTATTGCAGAAAAACATGGCAGGAATGTAGCCACTGCACGTGAGTGCTGGCACCACTAGTCATGAGAATGTACGATCACAAGAAGACTGGCTTCCAGATGGCCATGTGACACTACTGAGAAGGAAGACTATTGTGTTCAGCGTATGGCTCTGGTGCATCATACTGCATCTGCAACAGCAATCTGACCAGCAGGTGGCACCACAGTTACACAGTGAACTGTTGCAAATTGGTTACCCCTTGGTACCAGTGTGGCCGTTTGTTCGTTAGGAGGTGACCAGTTGAGGGTCTACAACCAACCTATCTGCATTCTAGACACACTGGACCTACACCTGGAGTTACAGTCTGGGGTGCGATTATGTATGACAGGAGCAGCACACTTGCTTGTGGTTACCACACACACACTCTGACTCCAAAATTGTACCTCAATCTGGTGACTTGACCTGTTGTGCTACTTTTTATGAACATCATTCCAGGGGTGTTTTCCAACAGGATAATGCTCATCCACGTACCACTGTTGTAACCCAAGACACTCTACAGAGTGTTGACATATTCCCTTGGCCTGCTCTCTCATCAGATCCGTCTCCAATCGAACACACATGGGACATCATCGGATGACAACTCCAGTGTCATTCACAACTAGCATTAACCATCCCTGTATTGACCCACCAAGTGCAACAGGCATGGAACTCCATCTGACAAACTGACATCCGGCACCTGTTCAACACAATGCAAGCACATTTGCATGCTTACATTCAACAATCTGGAAGGAACATCGGTTATTATAGTACCAGCATTTCACATTTGCAATGGCTTATCTCGCACTTACATTAATCTGTGATCCTGCAATGTTAATCACTTAATTATGTTCCCCAGACAAATTATCCTACATTAATTATTTTTTGGCGTTGTTTTTTTTTTCGTCAAGGTATTTCCATTGTGTTAAGGACACTGCCCTTTCTTTGAGTGTCTATGACGTTACCTTTCAACAAGGAAACACTAGGTTACACGTTGCCCTTGATGTCTTGACCTATTTAGATGCATCAGGTCATGGGATACCAAGACACTGGTGTAACACCACTTGCCAGCCACTATGACTCGCGAGCTCTGGCATAGAATTGAAGTCGCAGTTAATGATGTAGCCACATTTGTCTTCTGAACTCAATTTGACTCAATCCTCAGCCATGTTTAAGCCGTTGTTTCTGTCAGAGATGACAGTTGTGTATGCTAAATTTTGCACCCTGTATGCTGCCTCTGTCTCTCTCTCTCTCTCTCTCGTGTGTGTGTGTGTGTTTGTGTGTGATCTATTTTTGATGAAGGCTTTACGGGCCGAAAGCTTTATTTGTAACAGTCCTTTGTTCCTCCTATATGTGACTCGGCATCTCCACTATAATGGTGAGTGGCAACTTTCCTTTTCGTAATATTGTAACAACTAAAATTTATTTGTTTGCTGTCTTTCTTGTTGTTGCTATGAGGCATATCAGGAAAGTAAGTACCATTTTAGAAAAAAACTCATAAAAGCAATTTTTTCAAACCAAAATTTATTTTTACAAGAAAGAGCATATCTCTAACTATTTTTGTACATAGCTGTCACCATTGTTCAGACATTTCTCATGCCAGGAAGCCAAATTTACTATCCACTCTTCATAGAAAGGTGCCATCAGTGAAGACTGCCACTGCTCAACACTTTTTTCTGTCATCATAATCACTGTCAAGGTATCTTCCTCCAAAATCATATGCTTCAAGTTCAAGAACAAGTGGTAGTCAAAAGGCACGAACTCAGAGCTGAATGGTGGTGACTGAACTGCAGCCAACTGAATTGCCGAATAAAGTTTTGAGTAACATCAGCAACACAATGCTTGAACTGAGCACTCCATGCTGTAGAGCCCTGACCTCACACCTTCTGCCTACTACTTATTCTTGAAATTGAAAAGTGTTTTTAAAAGAAGGCATTTTGGCAGCTATGAAAAGAAAAATGGTGTTCAGCAGTGGCTGTGTTCATTATATGCATCTTTCGATGCAGATAGCAGAGAAAAGTTGGTTTCCAGTTAGTTTAAGACATACCCTTTCTTGTAAAAATAGACTTTTGTTTGAAAAAATGTTTTTGTGATTGTTTCCTGAAATGGCACTTACTTTCCAGACATGCCTCCTATTTTAACGGCCAGCAGTGTAAATCATCAGCGAAAGAATCGAAATTCTTTACTTCTTAATTTATTGCTCACACACATGTAATTCATACGTAACAAAAATTATTTTTTATTAAACACCTTCTTGGGTTACACTTGCATTAGAAAGTTGTAAATCTGTCGCCATTTTTATACTGAACTGGATGTTTTCTTTAGGTCTTCGTTTCTATCAATGTGGGAACCATGAAGCAATGATATGAGCTGTAATATAAAAATCTTTTTAGTGAAATTGAGAGCCTTTTCTTGCACCTGCACATGATCAATAATGTTAGAACTGACAAGAAACTGACTTTCATTTGATAAATCCTGCCATTAATCTCGAAACTTGTTCATCAGTTTGCCTATCTATAAAAACTTTTTGGAAAGACTTCAGATACTGTCTTCATTTGACACACACATCAAAGAAAGTGCCACATTCCCAAATAATTTGCAAAATAAGTGAAATGTGAAAATTTTTTAGTTGTTTACATGTTGTCTACAATTAAAGCAAGAGCAAAATGTAAGTAAGAAAAATTGTTTGTGTGCATATGTATAAGCAGGGTTTGGGAAAAGAAAATATACATGTCTCTAGAAGTTCTTGATGCATTTCTCATAAAACATGTCTCATGATGGTAATCTAAACACTCTTCTGACATAATGACTACTGTAGTCTGAGGACAATAGCCTCGGTCGCTTGCAGGATGAACCAAAACCCTAAATTTGTAAACAGAAGTGTGGCCTTTCACTCACAGAAACACCCAACAACATATGGGGAAGTTTTATTCTTTTTATTTCAGTTGTACCATTTATTTGATGTGAGTAAGAAAGAGATCTGCTGAAATAAGTGAAATGTATACTGATGCCAATAAAGAGCAGATCATTAGACTGGGAATGTTCTGCAGATGTCACGGAAAATAAAGTGCAATATTGTATTTGTTTTTGTTATTTTATTTTCGAAAGTCATAATTACTGTTGGCATGGTTTGCCAGTTGAAGAACCATGTAATTTTTCAAGGTAATCAGGCATCAGATTGTAGCTCCTCTTCTTTGTAGGTTACTAGTGTAGGTATGGCAAATAATGACATTCAGTAAGTCAATTCCTTGAGGTGAAAGGGCTTTATATATGGGATAAAACTACTTGACTATATTATGATATTCACTCCTTCAGTTTACTTAGCAGCAGCCTTATCTAATTACTGCTCTTCCTTACTTACCAACCGACCTTCACATGCACCAAGACAAATATATTCTGAGACCTAACATGTTCTGCTTAGGGCTTATTTGGGAGATAAATCACTGTACTATCAAGAATGTATTCTGCATGTTGTAAATGCTGTATTAGTTATTTGACATATAAAATACACAAAAGAGTAGAAGTCAAACATTCTCAAATAAAATTAAACTTAAAGCACAGTACGTTTGAGATGAGCAATAAGTTTTTGATCATTTTGGGTTTTATTTTTTTCTTTTGATGATTAATTTGGTGAAATACTCCTGTTAACCTGAATGTAATGTATCTAGAGTTTTACTTTGAACAATACTTTACTGTGCAAATTATGATTAATGTTGTATTTTTACCATCAACATTCTGTAAGGGCCTACATATGTTGAGAAAGTTATATACAACAGGATTATAAACTTTCTTAACAAACACAACCTGATGTCTGAAAATCAAAATGGATTCTTAAAAGGTAAATCAACTAGCACTGCAGCTGCTCAACTAATTGAAGATGTGTTAGGGGGTACTGAGAGCAAGGAACATGTGGCAGGTGTATACCTGGAACTGGAAAAAGCCTTTGATTGGGTGAGTGTTGACATCCTATTAGACAAGCTATAGAACATGGGAATTAGAGGCGCTGCTTATGATCTAATAAAGTGTTATATGAGCAATAGAAAACAGTTTGTTCTGCTTAAAACTGAAAGTGGTGTCTACAAATCAGATATCACTGGCATAAAATATGGCGTGCTCCAGGGCTCGGTGTTGGGCCCCCTTCTGTTCTTGATCTATGTAAATGATATTAAATACTGTACTATAACTTCCAAAATTGTTCTGTATGCCGACGACACGGCCATTGTGTGTAAAAAGGAATCATGTAATGAACGAGAGGCCGAGTGTAATAATGTGACAAAAGAAGTTGTTCAGTTTTTTAATGAAAGCCACTTAAATGTAAGCACCATTAAAACATGTTTGATGGAGTTTAACAAAAGTAGTTTGAATAATGAAATTAAATTATACATTGGCAACAAATTGGTAAAGAAAGAGTCTAGTGTAAAATTGCTTGATGTAACAATCGATAGCAACCAGAAATGGGACACACATATTGACTCTCTAGCAAATAAGTTGTCAAAAAATATATTTGTAATCAGTACTATTAGCAAGTTCTGTAAAGACACTGTAGTCCTAAAGGCTGCATACCATGCTCTTTTCTACTCTCACTTTAACTACAGTGCTGAAATTTGGGGGGCAACAACCAAAGGTAATCTAGATACGCTACTCATTCTTCAAAAAAGGGGTGTGAGAATAATCTGTGGAGCAAAATATAGGGAACCTTGTCACAACTTGTTTCCAAAAACAGAGGTGTTAACTGTTATAAATAGACATTCTGAAGTCCATATTGATTGTGAAAAGACTGCACCTAAACACTTATTCAGATTTCCACCAGTACAACACTAAAAATAAAGAAAGATTTTGCATTGGTGGCCACAGGACAGCACTTTGTGAAAAGGGGCCTCAGTACACAGGTATAAAATTAGCTAATGCACTGGCTAGTGCAGTCATGGCTCTTCCTACAATTAAACTGAAACATCAGCTTAAGAAATTTTTAGTAAAACACCCTTTCTACAAATTAGAAGAGTACCATACTTATATGAAGAACAACAAATGCTTTGTGAAATTGAGTGAATAGAAATCAGTAAAGATCTTATTGTAATTTTGTTGTAAATTAATGACGTATTCAGAAGAATGTGTCTTGTGTATTGTACAAATAACTTTAATCATTACTGTTCTTTGTACATGTGCAATGTACCATCCGATGTTGATTAAAGCTGTTATTATTATTGTTATTATTATTATTATTATTATTATTCTGATTTATTTCCCAAACAACCAACAAATTGTATATGTGTAGGCCTGTTGGAAAACTGACACACAGAGTATGCTTGTCAGGTGGTCAATTGTGTCTGACAATTTGGCACCCTATACCAGAACCAAGTCACTCAATAATTGTGCCAGTTTTGCTTTTGTGTCAACTACCAGACAAAAGTTCATCTGCTGTAAGTGCACACAGGGAATATGGCTGACGTAAGTGAATACGAGGTGGAGGAAACATTGATGACAAACTTTCTGGATTCTGTAATATCTGAAGGACTTCGGATGTTTGAGGGACACACCATGCAAGGAATTTACCAATAGAGGTGCAAAAAATGACGAACTTGCCCCATTGTTAGAAGTTTTTAAAAACACAACCAAAAGCCAAAGTTGTTACTCGCATGATAGTAAGTCCAGAGGCTAAAAACACCATAGTATGTACAAATCGAGCAGTTCACATATGAACAAGGCCAAAATTCTATCTTCAGAGTGAGTATGTAGACACAAACTCTCAGACAACATATACTGTTGTAAATGGGAAAAAAATAACTTTACAATAAATTTCCCCACCGCAATAAGATAATAAAATAACCACAAAATTCAAAATGATTATAAAACGTATGTAAGATAGATGCTGTTATGAATATGAATATGTAGGTATAAATTTAAATAGTTTCCCTCCTTATACGTATATAAAAAAATTGCGCTGCGTCGTCTGCAACAATCCGACGCCTTGGGTCCACTGTCATCGATCATCCTCCATACAGTGCCGACTTTGCCCCACCCGTCATCAAAATCAGTCTACAGTGACGCTGTAAACAAACTGGTCTCTAGCTGAGAGAAATGTGTTCTTCTGAGAAGTATAAAAAAGTTGAATGTTAATAAAGTTGATTTTATTTAAAAATTTAAGAGTTTTCACATAAAAAATTCGGAGGCATTATCTTTCAGCAGCTTTTATAACAATTGATACGAAGCAAGTGTTTTCACTGTTATGAACACCAAGAGAAAATGCGGCACTAACACTGATTTTCTTCTTTTATAGAGGCGCAAATCAACTGTGCTCTTAACAGAGCTCTATATATTGTTATACTCCTTACTGACATAGGTGCTCTAATACAGGAATATTTTGTGTATATCGTAAAATCAGGTGAACAAACAAAACGATAATTATACGCTGAAGTGGTATGGCCTAAGGCAACCGGAAAAGAATAATTTAACATACGGTATTTATCTAATTCCGATGTAAAACGACAGTGGCTTCGACATTCAGATTGAATTCTTTGTACTAACTCATCATTATCAATGGACTTTTTCGTTGTTATTTTCTTGACTGCTTTTAAGTCTAATAGAGGATTATCGCCAATTTATGAGTAGCCCTCGGGACAATCGTCGTTGTAATCTGATGAACATATATTACACAGTCTTTCAGTAAGTAGGTCATATTAAAAAGTTCCCCCCTCAAAAGGTAGACGCGACTGAGTACTATCAAACAATTTAAAATATTTGTGTCACTGTACAAGGAAAAGAAGGCGAGGGGAAATTTCTTGAGGCGAAGTCAAGCAGGTATCTTCCCTTCCCTCTCTCTGCTTTGGAATTCTTTTTATTTCTCCTGTCAAAACTCCTTGAACAATTTCGTTACATCTGACGGCCACAAAGTTAACGTAATTGTTTTGAAACGCTTATTTCTTTCTCTTCTTTTCTTTTGTGGACAGCTGTGAATGAGGTTATCTGATTTTTAACTTCGCCTCACGAATGAAATGCAGCGTTTAGTCGGGGCACCTTAATTATACATAAAATCGCATCCAACTGTAAAACTTAAGAAAAGCAAAGAAAACTGGTTACCAACGACTATTAGTCGGTAGAAAAGAAGTTTATTTGTGAGGGGTCATCTGTTTTTTTTTCTTCTGCTCTACTGCTCTGTTATTGTCAAGGAGACGTGAAGAATACGCCCTTCAGTTATTATTTCCACTGTTCTTTATTTCTGCCTGCAGATTTTCCGTTGGGGAATAGGATTATTGAAAAATCGCTGCCTGAAGTTGAGTTATACCCATTTATTTTCTCTTGCACACTTTGTTTCCACAGGTTTTTTTAAAAATTTAAATTCATTCCTCTGTTTATTTACTTACAAACTCATATGCACACATGCCGAAGAGCTAGCGTTTTTTCTTTTATTTCTTTTTGGCTATTGTTTGCTTTGCACACTGCTTGTAGGAACTTAACGACAAAATATTTTCATAAGGGAACTATTGCAACCTCTTTGCTAATAGTTCTCAACTGTAATAAAGATACTGAAGAGAGTTAAATAAAAGCCATATTTACAGTTCAGTAGGACAATATTTCGCGACTAGCTCATTGGACAGCAAACAAACAACGCAGCTGCTTCTTATCGCAAATACTACTTGATTTTAACACCCATTAATCATGATAACAAGGTGTATCACTTGTGTGTGTTATTTGACAATTGTTATTGCAACCTGATGCTTTCAAGAGCTTACTCTCTTTTGACTTACGCAAATAACTGTTATTATTTAACTGGTGGTGCAGTTGTAGCTTTCACATAAGACGTGGAAAACCGAAAAACAGAGCTAGTATTGCAAATATGGTCAGCTCGGTGTCTCTCCTGAACAGCTCCATCCGCGTTAAAGTTGCTGATTTCCACAAAATGCAAATTCCCATTTTAGATCGTCAAATCAGTCTTTTCATTGTTGCTTTATAGTTCACTTGCAGAGAAGTAATTAACGTGTAACTTTTACTGTTCTACTGTTCCTGGTTTATTATCAGGAATAATTTGGAGGGTAGGCTTACGTCCCTCCACTATTCTACCGTTGACAGAATGTGAAACATGTTTCCACTTTCTAATTTTGCTCAAGCTAGTGCTAACATTACTTTCGCAGTGCGAATCGATCTGACTGTTGCACGTCCTAACTGTCAATTTTCGTTCAATTTAAGTTGTACCACCATCTTTTCCACCGAAGAAACACTGTAGAAAAGTGTCCGAAGTATTTTAGATAGAAGCTCATGAAGAGAATCATGAATCTGTCACGACATACTGTTCATGAGTATAGATGTATGATGTTCCTTCAGTGATGCTGGCAGAACTCGACGGATTACTTACTGTTTCTTTCCTGCAGTTTTTGACAGTCGTGTTTCAGCGGCGAATCTGGAGACTGTGCAGTACTGAACTAATCTGAGTTTGTTTGTAATGTTTCTATGCCTTGAGAACTCCCTCAGCTTTGCAGTCACTCTTGGAGCCAGTACCAAACACATCCAGATTCCCTCTAAATACAGAAAAAATCCCAAGGTTAAGAAGGAGTTGTGCGAAATAAACGAAATTTGATAAGTGCGTTTCAACACCTGAAAGATAATTTCTGTTCAAATTTCGCGCCATTCGCATAAGAGTGGTGCTAGTAGCGCCATTACAAATTTTCAAAAAAGGTTTGCTTTAAATACGTCTGTAACGGTCTTGAGCGTCAGCTACCTCCGAGATTGGACGTAGCGAGTTGATATTGGTCAAGAAAGCCTATAAGACGACGAAACAGTCATTATCAACAGCTCACTGAGTCTCAATGAGGTCATGTAATAGAGCTGTGAGAATCTGGATGTTCCTTCCGTGATACTGCAGAAAGACTTTAATTTAAGTTAATTTCATTTCATTTATTGGCAGGAATGTAGCCATTGTACATGATAGCTGGCAGCAGTGGTCACAGGAAGATACAGTAGGAAGAAGACAGACTCTGGAAGCCCACGTGCTACTAGGGAGATGGAAGACCATTGTGTTCGGCATATGGCTCTGGCGCATCAAACTGCATGTGCAGCAGCAATTTGAGTAGCAGTTGGCACCAAAGCGACACAATGAACTGTTACAAATTGGTTACTTCAATGACAGCTCCAAACCAGACACCCTGTAGCGTGCATTACACTGATCTCAAAACTAACGCCATTTGCGACTTCAGTGATCTCCAGCTAGAGCTCACTGGAGGGCAGAGTGGAGATCTGTTGTGGATTTTGATGAAAGCTGGTTCTGTGTCGGATACAGTGACTGCCATGTGTTAGGAGGGCAGGTGAGTAGGGGGACAAGGCTGATGCGGCCCCAATCTGAATTGTTGCCAAATTTATTCAAGATGGCAGCGATAGATGTGACAATGTCACAATGATGTCATGGTGGGGAGTTCAGATTTTCGTGGGAAAATAGGTCAATTGGGCTACCTCCACTAACCTAAGTCAGTCAAACACCATATCTCTTCCTTGGAATTGGCGGGAAAAGGACTCAGTCTGTGCTGGATAGGATAGACATAAGTCTTTATCTTGTATGCATTGTTTATTTAAACAATTTCAGGTATCATAAGTAGTAGCTCCATCCCGTGTGTTCACGATGAGGGCTGGAGTCCAACTGACAGAGTACACAAAATCGCCACCTGAGGCATTGTCGTCCCTCCCGTGATGTAATCCAAGATGACTGTCTGGGGAAAAATTGCAGGAACCAATATGAACCCTTAATCCAGTCGCAAGTTAGACTTCAGCCAGTAGGATGGCAGTATCTGGTAACATCATTGGAGGGGTATAGGGCAGGCTCAGCAGCTCTGGGACCTCTGTCTCGCTTAATCAGCCAGCAGCAGCAGCTACAGAATAAGAAGAAGAAGAGGAGGAAGAACCATGAAGCATCAACAGCAATCGGAATCCAACGTAACCTTGCAGAATAGGAAGAAATGGAAAAGTAAGAACCTCCTATCACATCGTTGTCTGCAGTTAGCATTATTATTATTATTATTATTGGTATTTTCGCATCTTTGTCCATATGTAATGCTTCCTTGTCTTTGTTTGGCAGTAGCCCTCGACACATCTAAGCCTGCAGGTCGAGCATTAACATGTCGACCTATGCAATGTCCAAACCTGTAGCTACCTCAGCTGCCATCTTATCGAGACCTGTACCGACCTCTGGACCTGTGGCAGCAACAACCTCCAGCATGTATGAACCTGTAGTGACCACGTGGGATCCTGTAGCACACATAGACCACTTGCTGGAGCAGGAGAAAGAGCTGTCGTTGTCTGCCCCACTCATCGATTTGTGTGGTGAGGAGACGCAGTCTGGTCCCGACACAACGAACGCTGCTGGTGGTCCTAAACAACAGCAAGATGGAGGACAGTACTGGTCACCAACAAATGATCTATCCCAACAGAACACCTGTGTGCTAGAGCAGGCACAGAGTGCAGATGCTGTGGACAAGAAAGCATCAAGTGCACCCATCCTTTTCAGTTCTACAAACAATTTAACTCCCAGTGGAATGAAACATGTAAACGTTGGTATAGAAGCACATCACGACTGGGGCTTGGATGCAAGAATAGAAATTGAAAATGCAATGAAGGGTGTTGAAGTGTCAGTTTATGAGTTCGATTGGGACGAAATATGTCGTGCAGAGTGCTACATCAATCAGCAGATGACTGCAGAATATTATAGCATTGGAGGGATTGAAGCATTAATTGCCGGGCATAGATTCTGCATATTATGATGTTGTAAACTTCCCGCATGTGCATAGTGTACGTGTTAATATTTTAGAGCAGTACCTTTATTTGCACATTAACATTGAACCAAAAGATAAATAGATTAAATGTGCATGAGTACTGTGAGGTATCCATTGGCTTGAGGGAGTTACATGCGGCATTTGTTGCATATCAAAAAAATTTGTTTGGGAAATGCTGTACAGGTGCGAAGAATAAGACAAAGAAAAAGTCTGCAGCTGATGTATGATATTTAAATAAATAATGTTTGTATATGTAATCTCAAACTGTGTTTGTATTTTATTTTACACTTCTCTCATTATAGTCTAAGCATTGCGCCTATTAATATCATTATTTTTCAATGCTACACCTATAATGATGCAGCAGCAGCAGATAGTTACCCCAAACATCGCCTCACCAGTCATTGACCGAATGAATGACAAGTTACTCTTCATGGGTAAAATATACATAGCTGATATCCATGTGTAGCCAATATAGCTCAGTTGGATAAGTGATGGAGCTATAGTGGCTACACATACTCTTACTGTCCCTTCAAGTGTATCTTTCTATGTATGCCAACTGCTTGTCAGTACCTGCTGTAGTTAGTATCATGGCAGGGTAGGTGAAACATCCTCATCACAAGGACTTTGTTGTTGGTGACTGATCCTCTGAGGATGAAAAACAAGACCTGAAGAAGAAGAAGAACAGAATACACCTTCCTGATAATATACGAGCACTTATTGTAGGTCCAAGACTAATGTCCTCAATGACGCTGCCAACACATGTAGATGGAGTCCGATTTGAACATGTTGTGTATTCTCAAAAACACTGTTTCAGCCAAGTACCAGCTGTTACAGGAGATATTGTGCGATGTAGGTGATGTTACATACACGACATTCAGTGAAAGTGGTGATATCTCTCCATGTGAAAAAGCAAAGCCAAACACTATCTTCATATTTGACGATGTTGCTGTGGAAAACCAAGAGCAAATTCGAAAATATTTCTGTTCTGGTCGTCATATGGGTGCTGATGTATTTTTATCCAAGCCAAACATATTCCAGAATTCCGAAACAGTTGGTTAGGGATAATGCAAATCTCATTATAGCCTTCAAACAAGACAATCTGAATTTAAAAACACGTTTACCAGGCACATGAAGGAACAGACATGTCGTTCAGTGCTTTTGTAAAGATGTGTGCTGATTGCTGGGATCATTCACAGTGTGGGTTTCTCGTTATTGATAAAGCAAGAAAAGTGAATGACAGTAGGTACAGGCGAAACTTTCAATAGTTTCTGTGTATATAGCCTGGTAAGAGATGTTAGTAAATCAGTATACGTTGCACCATGGACAGATGCGAGTGTGTGTCTAGCTCTCAACCTGAGAGAATGGGTGTACACAGACAAAACATTCACCTGTAAATGCATGCGTAAATTCAGGCTGTTATACATAAGGTTGGAGGTATGTGCAAGGAACAAGAGGTGTATTACCAGACTCTTCTGAGAATGATCAATGTGGTAAATGAGTTAGTTAATGAAATTGGTAAGAAAGTAACTGACTTAACTGAAAAGGTCGAGGCTATTGAGGGGAAAATAGATGTACAGTTCCTTGTTGAGAAGGGAGAGCAGGTACGTAGTAAGAGGAAGAAGAAGAGTGGAAATATAAAGCCTCACGCTGTGGAGACGTCTGATTAGTATACACTGATTTTTGTCAACAAAGCAGGAAGTGACTCAAGTGCGGAAAGCAGTTTGAGAGAAATAACGGGTGCTAAGGTTAGCGCATATGCATCAACACCAGAGACCTTTAAGCACTTACTAAATCTCTCAGGCGGTTTTCAACAAGAACAAAACCACATGATAACGATGGTGTTGCCATTGACGAATTCATTATGCCCCCCTGGTCAGATAGATAGAACATTCAGTGTTACCAAGGGGAGACCATACATTTGAGGCATGCATCCTATAAATGTAACTGATGATGCAATACAGATTGGTGATAGTCAGTTTGAGATAACACCAAAAAAGCTATAAATTATTCAGTTTATGATAAGGAAATGTACCGTGAAATACTGCATTTGACTGATGTACACAAGATCGCAAAAAGCCTGAGCAACAAGAAATATAAAACCATTATAAAACCAATACCTGATGTCGAAAACAACAGCAACAACAACAACAGCAGCAGTGGCGATGGCATTGACATTGAGCATAAAGCAGTGAAGAATCGAATCCTGCAGTGTTTATATTATGACGACCCAAACGAGCTAATGGATCGACTACGGCTGCTCATGGCATCAGCTGCTGCAGGCAATACAGCTCATTCGAATGAGGCTGTTTCAATAATCTCTGAGCTTGGAGAGAGAGGTATCATCGAATAAGTGTGGAGACAGTAGTTCGAGAACTGCGCAAACCAGCATGCAAAACATACCCTTGTAGGCATGTTATGATTAAAGGTTTGGATGACTTATGGCAGGCTGATCTTGTAGATATGAGGATAATGGATTCAAATTTATTTTAATGGTTACTGATAAATACTCCAAATTTTCCTGGGTATTACCTGTTAAAACAAAACCGGGTAAAAATGTCGCAAATGTATTTGTTACAGACAGGGACGAATCAATGCCCAAACATCCTCCAAACTGATCACGGTGGAGAGTTTTACAATCGGTATTTCAAGACTGTGATGCAGCGGTATGGAACACATCGTTACTCAACATTCACTCATCTGAAGGCAAGTATCATGAGTCATCTGGAAAGAACAATAAAAGGTCGAATGTGGATGCGTTTTAATCTTCCTGGCTCATACACATGGATAGATATCTTCCTGGGAATAATTGCTCAGTATAATCAAACCAAATATAGGACAATAAAAATGAGACCAATCGATGTTCATGATAATGGACTCAGGGATACAGTGTACTATCACATCCACGCAGACAGAAATTTAATGTAGTTGATTTGATATGTATCTCAAAACACAAGACGACATTTGAGAAATCATACCTACTGAACTGGTCAACAGAGATATTCACAGTTTCAAACGTGCAAAGAGCGAATCCTAGAACTTATATTTTGAAGCATAGTAAAGAGGAAGGAACTGCAGGCTGCTTCTACCCCGAGGAGTTGCAGAAAAGCTCAGAACCAGATGTGTTTCTTGTGGAGAAAGTCATAAGACGTTGGGGAAATAGAGCACTAGTCAAATGGCTTGGTTTTCCTGCAGCACAAAACAGTTGGATTGATGGTAACGATTTGCTATATAATGGGGGTGCATAGTCCACAACCACAGCAGTAGCATAACATGCATGCTAGTAGATGCATTAGAGGATGTGGTGGCATTCTAGACAAACTGCCAGTGGAATTACACATTCCTGGCTATAACTACTGTGGACCTGAAACAAAGCTTCAGAAACGCTTGACATGAGTTGAGAAGAGGGTTAATCTGCTCGACAAAGCATGAATGGAATATGACATTGCATACGCTGCAAAAGAGTCACATTGCATATAGGATTTTAGCTGATAAGGCTAAGATGATATGGAGAAGAAGGGATATTGGCATAGGTCAATGCACCACATCATTTGCAGTTGATAAAACCATGTGTGGAAAAATTAAGTTGTGTTTAGGTGTGATGAATTTCAAGGGAGTTATGAACGCTGCACGTTGTGCACTAAACGAGAAGAAGGAGAAGGGCGGTAAGTGGAGCTGCTTGAAGGACTGTATCCTGACAGCGATGTATGCAGCTAAAAATACACTGAAACAGAATGGTGCAAGGAAAAGAAGAAGAAGAGGATCGGTTAAAGTGTATCGAGTTCTACCAATACCCAAGATGTTTGGTGGTTTTCTTCCATTCCTCATCGCAGCCCTCTCCGCGCTCTTGGCGGTAGATCCCTCCCTGGTGGTGCTGCAGCTATTGCTCGAACGGTCAAGAACATACAAAACTCCTGAGCGCAGTTAGAAGAGGCAAGAAGACATGGAAGCCACAGCCATCGGAAAAGGACTATACTGGAAACTGTAAAGGAAAGGGCTTGGTCTGTCCATAAAAAAAGCCCATTTGCGGTCTTACCACATCGACCACTCACAAATACTGATCTCCTTAAGTTTGTTAGTAAAAAATTCAACATTCCAAGATTCCGTGGTGTGTTTATGCGGGATAGATTACCGAAGACTATATGGAAACTGGTGAATGCGGTATTATGAATTTAGATGTTGCTGGAGGTCCCAGCAGCCACTGGGTGTCATGTTATGAAAAATGTGGATACTGTCTACTATTTCGACTCATTTGCTGACCCGCAACCGCCAGAAGAATTACAATGATGTAATTCTTCATGCTTCATGCTTGGACTACTTCCGTTCTTGGATGTTCTGGTGAAGAGAAAGGCAGATGGCACATTTGGACACAGTGTGTACCGCAAACCCACTCACACTGACTTATACCTACAAGCCAGCAGTTGCCACCATCCGGCACAGAAGAATGGAGTGCTCAAAACAATGGTCCACAGAGCACAAACTCTGTCAGATACTGATAGTCTGGCCATAGAAATAGAACACTTACAATCAGTGTTCAGCAGGAATGGGTACTCCTCCAGAAGGCACCTGCTAACTGGCCAAAGGATCAAGAAGAAGAACCAGAAGAGGCAAAGAAGATGGCATACCTGCCATATGCCAGACCTATCTCTGCCAAGATCAGCAGGATTCTCCAGAAATATGACATCAAGGGCATATTTTGCCCACCCACCAAAATTGAGGCTACGCTGGGGAATGTAAAAGATGACCTGGGGCTACGCAAGCCAGGTATTTACAACATACCATGCCAGTGTGGGATGTCATACATTGGCCAGACCACCAGAACTGTGAACATCAGGTGTAAAGAACACCAGAGACATACCAGACTCAGGCAGGCAACTAAATCAGCCATAGCAGAGCATTGTCTGGAACTTGGTCATTCAATGGATTACAATGACACCAAGATTGTGACACAGACCTCAAGATTTTGGGACAGTGTCATTAAAGAAGCCATTGAGATTAAGGTCACAGACAATCTAATCAACCGTGACTCGGGATACCAAATCAGCACTGCCTGGAATCCAGCGCTTGAGCTTGTGAAAACTCAACGCAGGACACTCAGGGATTCTACAAGAAATAGAAGTGGAGACCGAGAGAACAGCCGTGGGACAAGGTGTCTGACATTGGAGACCAGATCTGACACACCCCAGATCATGAACTCGACTTCAGAAGACGGCCAGGCCGGGCGCGGACGGCGGAGGGAACACCAGCGACCAGAGAGGGACAATGTAGCCGCGTCTGGCGGGCGCGGACCTCAGAGGGAAAACACGACGCGGCGCGGACCGATTAGGGAGCGCCCAGCACGAAACAGAAGTGGAAATTATAGTAACAGTCAGGAGATAGAGTACCCAACATCTCAGACCAGGTCTGACACACCTCAGATGATAACCACATGCGTTGAGGACGGCCAGAACGGCCGCCGACGGCAGTCGGAACATCTGCGACTGGAGGGGTCCATTGAAGCCGAGTCTGGCGGGCGCGGACCACAGATGGAACACTCGACCTGGCGCGGACCGATTAGGGAACGCCCAGCTCCTCCCAGGCATAAATACTGGACTCGATCGACCCAAGGACCAGGCTCAGGTAGCACCTGAAGAAGACAGCGAGGCACGCTGTTGAAATATCGTGCGAGAACGACGCGAACATCCGGCTGGATTCCCGAATATCCAAGATGTCAATTACAATGATACTTCACTCACAAAAGACGAGTGTTCTACAATTTTTGGCGGTATCAGGACTTTAATACACACCTCTGCAGACATCTATGCCTGATGTTTCTCTTGACGTTCATAAAGAAGAAGAAGCAGGCTATATAAATAAGAATTTTAAACATTCCTTTATCAGTTCAGATTAACATGCAATGTCATACACTTTGAAGTTCAAAGAACGATCATCTCTGTTACGTGCAAATTACTTCCTGCCAATTGATTTGAGCATTGGTGAATGGAGTATTGCATTGATTGGACTGGAGACATACAACAGCATCCCAAATATCAACAAGACTAACAACAAACTGCATCTGGATATTAATGGTGAAAGAGACATTGTGGGAATAGAACCAGGTGCATACGATATCAACGATTTAAACGGTCTTAAAACAGTCTGGAAAAGGTTTGAGCTACATCCAAAATCAATACACTTAAATCTGAAATATGGACTGTAAATGCAACAATTGACTTTAAGCAGAAAGGTTCAATAGGGCTGGGTTTCACAAGAAGACAGGTTTTGAAGAAGGATCTTAGTAAATTTTACAAGTCAGATTAGACTGTGTACATACTGCCCATCAGCACAATCCAAGTCAAGTGTAACACGGTAACAAACTCCTATCGCAACAACAGTCTGATTCATACTATTTACGGATGTTAAGTGGAAGTTAATTCACATAAATAAGGAACAGGAGTGGCCACAAAATTGAACTCTGTGGGACTCCCTTTATGCTTTTTACCACAGTCGCTAAATTTTTTAACGTTTACGACATTGTCTGAATTATTCAGCACAACAGTTTGCATTCTGTTTGTCAAGTATGATTCAAACCAGCTATTTGTAAAGCCATCAACTCCATAAAACGTGAGTTTTTCTGAGAGTTTATCATGAGCTACACAATACAAGGCCTTGGAGAGATAATAAAAAATACCAATTGGCGATATACAGGGTGTCCATAAAGTCCATCTACAACTTCAAAATTTTATTATTACGGCAGTTGTTGAAATATTTTGACAAAATTTCTTTTATTGTAATCACTGTTTACTAAAGTTTTTATGTATACTAAAATTTTGTGTTTCAGAGACTGTTGATGGAAGGAACTGAACCTCTATAAAATGGCAACTCCTCAAGAGAAGGCACGATGTGTGTCCTGGTTTACTGAGACAAAATCGAGCGTTCAGACTCAACGAAACTTCAGAACGAAGTATGGAAGAGATCCACCATCGCGCCCTTCAATCCGCGCATGGCGCAAAAAATTTATGGAAGCAGGGACAGTGTTGGATAAAGGGAGGAAGAGCGAGCAAGAACATCCGAGGAAAACAGCGATTGCGTTTTAGGTCGCGTTTTAAACGTCTCCACTCGTTCACCTACGAAGTCCGTCCGCACTGCTGCCGGACAGTTGCAACTACCACGTTCAACTGTGCACATCGTCCTCCACAAACACTTACGGTTGTTCGCTTACAAAGTGCAACTCTTACAGACACTTGAGCCAAATGACAAGCCAAAACGGACAGAGTTTGCGCTCAACATGCTGGAACGCCTTTCGGAGGATGAAGCATTCCTCAAGCGAGTTTGTTTCAGTGACGAGGCAACTTTTCACATTTCTGGGACATTAAACAGACAAAATGTGAGAATCTGGGGATCTTAACACCCCCATGTGACTAGGGAGCTTCACCTGGATAGTCCAAAAGTGAATGTATGGTGTGGAATCATGTGGAACCGAATAATTGGTCAATTTTTCTTCAGTGACTCAACAATTACTGCAGATGTTTACCTCGACCTTCTGACCGAATATATAGTACCACAATTGATTGACTTACAACCGACTAACATTTTCCAGCAAGATGGTGCACCACCACATTGGGGACTGCACGTTCGTCGGTTCCTCAATGAAACATTTCCAGGCAGATGGATTGGGAGGGATGGGACAATTCCTTCACCACCGCGTTCGCCAGATATCACTCCCTGGGACTTTTTTTTTAATGGAGGTATGTAAAAGCTATCGTGTATTAAACACAGATACGGGACATTGCTGACTTGAAGCAAAGGATTCGTAATGCCATTGCCGCCATTGATGCCGCTATGCTACAGTGAATATGGCAGGAAATCGAGGTCCGTCTAGATGTGCTTCGTGCAACTAAACGCGCTCATGTTGTTGTGGTCTTCAGTCCTGAGACTGGTTTGATGCAGCTCTCCATGCTACCATATCCTGTGCAAGCTTCTTCATCTCCCAGTACTTACTGCATCCTACATCCTTCTGAATCTGCTTAGTGTATTCATCTCTTGGTCTCCCTCTACGATTTTTACCCTCCTCGCTGCCCTCCAATGCTAAATTTGTGATCCCTTGGTGCCTCAGAACATGTCCTACCAACCGGTCCCTTCTTCTAGTCAAGTTGTGCCACAAATCCCTCTTCTCCCCAATTCTATTCAATACCTCTTCATTAGTTATGTGATCTACCCATCTAATCTTCAGCATTCTTCTGCAGCACCACATTTCGAAAGCGTCTATTCTCTTCTTGTCCAAACTATTTATCGTCCATGTTTCACTTCCATACATGGCTACACTCCATACAAAGACTTTCAGAAACGACTTCCTGACACTTAAATCTATACTCGATGTTAACAAATTTCTCCTCTTCAGAAACGATTTTCTTGCCATTGCCAGTCTACATTTTATATCTTCTCTACTGCGACCATCATCAGTTATTTTGCTCCCCAAGTAGCAAAACTCCTTTACTACTGTAAGTGTCTCATTTCCTAATCTAATTCCCTCAGCATCACCCGACTTAATTCGAATACATTCCATTATCCTCGTTTTGCTTTTGTTGATGTTCATCTTATATCCTCCTTTCAAGACACTGTCCATTCCGTTCAACTGATCTTCCAAGTCTTTTGCTGTCTCTGACAGAATTACAATGTCATTGGCGAACCTCAAAGTTTTTATGTCTTCTCCATGGATTTTAATACCTACTCCGAATTTTTCTTTTGTTTCCTTTACTGCTTGCTCAATATACAGTTTGAATAACATTGGGGAGAGGCTACAACCCTGTCTCACTCCCTTCCCAACCATTCATATAGAGGTCTATTAAACACTGTCAAAAACGTTTATAAACACTGATTACAATAAAAGAAATTTTGTTAAAATATTTCAAGAAATGCCGTTGTAATAAAATTTTGAAGTTGTAAATTGACTTTATGGGTACCCTGTATTAGTATTTAAGGCTTGTTACTATTTGATGAGTGTATGTATAAATAGTATTCTCAGTCCAGCGACCTTTCTGGAATCCAAACTGTGATATGTTAAGTAAATTGCTTCCACTTAAGTATGCGTCTACTCTTGAGTACTTTACTTTCTCGAATATTTTGGAAAAAGACGTCAGTAAGGAAATTGTCTTGACACGTTTCTCATAAAGTAGTTTAATAACAGCATATTTTAATCTATCTGGAAAAATTTCCTGCGCCAGTGATGCATTACGTATATCACTAAGGACATTACATATTAAGCAGGAACAACTTTTCAGAATTCTGTCTGCAATACCATCAACCCCACAAGAGCTTTTGTGTTTTAGAATTTTATTAATTTCAGTGAAGGACGTTGCTTCTAGATGCTTAAAATTGTGGGATAACATTTTTAATATATTCACCTGCTTCTTCAATTGAACCACATAACCCTATATTTGCTGCTACGTAAGTGATTGTTAAAAGTACTTGTAACTTGTGAATCATCGCTGACAATTGTTCAGTTAAATTGTTATGGAAACTAGTACAATGACTGGCTGTCCTTCCGTTTGACAGTTCCCCATATAGTTTTAATCTTATTATGTGCAATGTTTATTTCTGTCAGGACATGCTTACTTCTGGACACTTTTATGACTTTCCTTAACATTCTACAGTATTTTTTTGTAGTATGCAAGTAATGTCAGATCTTCACTTACTCTGGTCTTTATATAAATTTCTTTCCTCCTGTTACATGAGCTTTTAATTCCCTTAGTTATCACGGCTTAGTTGTAATTTTAATGGATCTTTCCGATATTTTTTTTAGGAAAGCAGGTTCCAAGTCTTGACAGAAATTTTCTGTAGAATTAACTGAATCTGACATCAGCATCTCTTTCTACACATGCGTCATCCTATACTACAGTTTTAGCTTAAACATTGTATCCTTCTCTTTTTAATGGGCTTTACTGCGTTTTATGAGCCTGCCTCTGGGTTTTAAGGTGCCATACTATTTATTTCTATTAATTGTGCATCCTGATCAGATAATCCATTAGCAATTGGGTACACACTAATTGTTTTAACCTGAGAACTATCTATATAAATGTTATCAAACAGTGTCCTATTCTTTTGCTGCACACGAGCTGAAAATTGACTACTGAAACTGAACCGAAAGACCCAAGCCGGCCGGAGTGGCCGTGCTGTTCTAGGCGCTACAGCCTGGAACCGAGCGACCGCTACGGTCGCAGATTCGAATCCTGCCTCGGGCATGGATGTGTGTGATGCCCTTAGGTTCGGTAGGTTTAAGTAGTTCTAAGTTCTAGGGGACTGATGACCTCAGTAGTTAAGTCCCATAGTGCTCAGAGCCATTTTTTGAAACACCCAAACAATAATTCTAGTGAAATTTTCCTGTCCGTATCTTTTAGGAATTCTGCACTGAAATCTCCACAAACTGCTAACTGTTTCTTCTTGCTAGATAGGCAGCTCAGTAATGGATCTATACTGCTCATAAATAGCTGTGAGTTTCCTACATGGGGTCTGTATATTGTTACAATTATAAGAGAAGTATTCTGCAGTAATGGCCAACAAGCAAATACTTCTAGGTTCTGACCAACAAAAAAACTATTTGTCTCAATATTTTTGACTTCGTGTCCAACTTTTTCTTCCTTTCTCCATATTAACTCTACACGAAAATGATGCTAGTCTATAATCGCTGACATTTAGCTTCTCCATCCCTGTGGTCACAAGGTGTTCAGAGAGACACAGAATATCTATCCCTTCAGAATTTTCCATATCTTCTAGACATACAATAACCTCATCTATACTGTTTATCAATCCTCTAATGTTCTGATGAAACAAATTAATTTTATTTTCCTGGAAAGTATTGCACGTATTATGGTCTTATACTGCTCTGATTTCTTTCAATATTCTCTGTTTGTAACCAGACTCTAACCTAAAAAGGTGTCCCTTCGATTACAGTAATAACAGGAATGTTGTCTTATGTGCTTATGGCCCCTCTTAAACTTTCTGCAAGGTGTTCAGCTAATTTTTCCTTCCCCCTCCTATTTAGGTGCTGCCCATGATTGGCGTATCCCCATCTCCTACACCGCAGCAACAGACAAGGCACATGTTATGAGACTTTGATTCAGTCAAAAGCAACTCACTCAGTTCTTTATTCACACACCTAACAGCCGTGTTAAACCAGGACTGGTCACGTCGCTGCAAATCTTCGTTAAACCCCTCACGAGTGTGTCTTGCTGCTTCTACTTTCTCCAGGTCACCTTCAACGCTATATTCTAAGTTATTAGCCAGGCTTTTTCCTACTCCTCCTACAATAAGTACCTTATCCTCCCCATTAAAATCTCTACACAAGTTCCCTATGTTTTCTGTCTCCTGGGTAAGCCTAGCGCTAGGTTTCACTATGCTTGTGACCTGGTATTCTGCGCCTAGCTCTTCCTGTAGCAAGTGGCCTACACCTCTCCTGTGATTCTCGTCTCTCGCTCAGATGTGAGCGGTACGCGGCGATCGGGGTGCGGTCGACGATGATGTCGTCGTTACCGCGACTTGAGTGGTGTCAGACGCAGCTCGAGGAAACATGGCCTACAATAAGGAAGATTACAGATAGTATCTCATAAATGACACATTTATTGCAGCAGAAGCTCAGATAGCACAAGAATTGTGTAGGAAATCCACCACAAGCCTTTCAAATCAGCCATCCCGCCTTTATCGAAACATGGAAGCTACTCAAAACGTAACTGTGTATTTCCTGATGAATCTGAAATGGCTCCTTCTCAGTGTGTGTCTACCATCTCGCGCTAAATAGGGCTCTAATGTGTAGAACAATAATTCGACTGTAGTCTGGTTCGTAAATACAGCTCCACATTTATTTGGAACTACATAAATCCTAGAACGACTGTTAACAGAAGAGAAGCTATTTGCGGTCCAGCATTGCTTTTAAGACAACGCTAACCTGTTAACAAGGTCACAATAATGAGTTAATGATTTCTAGGTAAAAATTTGTAGTTTCCATTTTAATGTTTTACAACGTCTCACACCGCAACTCGATGCACAACGAATTTGTTTCAGAAGTCTTGCAAAGACGTCACTAACGGTTTACGGTATGTCACTCATCCTCCCAAGCCGTGTCTTCTCAAACGCCAAAACCGTAGTTGTGGCTACTGATTCCTATAGGCGTATGACTGTCACAACAGTTATTGCACGGCCGACATGTTAAACATCTGCAGACACGTGTTTCGATTTGACTACAGGATGGAAGATTAATGGTAGCTGTTCTTCGCGAGGTGTGTAGTGTGCCAGGATGACGCCTATTTCTGCCCAAAACGGGGGTTATCATAAATACAGCTACATCTCTATTTAGAACTGACTAGATACGTGCTAGAACAGTTGTTAATAGAAGAAAAGCTATTTGCGATCGAGCAGTGTTTCTAAGACAACGCTTATTTATCAACGGATTGTTAGTAATAGATTCACGTTTGAAAGGCTTAACAGTGGTTGAAATTAATGTATTGTGTCTACTATAGCGTCCTCAGTGAAATAATACGAAAGGACTTAAAAAACAGTATTTATAAAGCAGAGACATTTAAAAATAGAATAATACACATTTTTCTCATGTATCCGTATTATAAAATTTCTCTGTGTAAGTTTCGAGGGCAAAGAAATATAACAAAATGATCTAAAGAGGCGATAAGATACGCTCTTTTGTTAATTTTGTAGTCGTCTTCACTTCTTCTCTTGTCTTGGTTGCGTGTAGACGGACATCTTGCGAGTGTTGGCAAATGTAAGCATATTTGTACTAATTAAGCAGATAATATATTGATTTAATATTGTTGTTCACTTTTAATTTATAAGAGCTGATCCCGATTTCATGTCCGCCTTCCTTTGAATTAACCTACATTCGAGTAATTTACAGTTCAACAATCGCAGCGGCCGATGCAGCCAACGACGCCATTACGTGGCGATATTAACTTACAAAAATTAGCGGAAGCGAAAAACTCGCCCTCTGTTAACGTTGTTGTTTGATGCCGCTATGCTACAGTGAATATGGCAGGAAATCGAGGTCCGTCTAGATGTGCTTCGTGCAACTAAACGCGCTCATGTTGTTGTGGTCTTCAGTCCTGAGACTGGTTTGATGCAGCTCTCCCTAGATGTGCTTCGTGCAACTAAACGCGCTCATGTTCTTGTGGTCTTCAGTCCTGAGACTGGTTTGATGCAGCTCTCCATGCTACCCTATCCTGTGCAAGCTTCTTCATCTCCCAGTACCTACTGCAACCTACATCCTTCTGAATCTGCTTGGTGTATTCATCTCTTGGTCTCCCTCTACGATTTTTACCCTCCACGCTGCCCTCCAATAGTAAATTGGTGATCCCTTGATGCCTCAGAACATGTCCTACCAACCGATCCCTTCTTCTGGTCAAGGTGTGCCACAAACTTCTCTTCTCCCCAATCCTCTTCAACACCTCATCATTAGTTATGTGATCTACCCATCTAATCTTCAGCATTCTTCTGTAGCACCACATTTCGGAAGCTTCTATTCTCTTCTTGTCTAAACTATTTATCGTCCATGTTTCATTTCCATACATGGCTACACTCCATACAAATACTTTCAGAAACGACTTCCTGACACTTAAACCTATACTCGATGTTAACAAATTTCTCTTCTTCAGAAACGCTTTCCTTCCCATTGCCAGTCTACATTTTATATCCTCTCTACTTCGACCACCATCAGTTATTTTGCTCCCCAAATAGCAAAACTCCTTTACTACTTTAAGTGTCTCGTTTCCTAATCTAATACCCTCAGCATCACCCGACTTAATTCGACTACATTCCATTATCCTCTTTTTGCTTTTGTTGATGTTCATCTTATATCCTCCTTTCAAAACACTATCCATTCCATTCAACTGCTCTTCCAAGTCCTTTGCTGTCTCTGACAGAATTACAATGTCATCGGCGAACCTCAAAGTTTTTATTTCTTCTCCATTTTTCTCCACATCCTCCCGACGTTGCAGAAAATATGTAGCTTTAAGATTCTTATTTTCAGTACCACAGCACAATGCAATGGTTAACGGACGTAGGAAAAAATACTCTCGCGCGTGTGTGGGCCACAATTGTAATTAATATCTAAAGATTTTTTGCTTTAAAGTGAACTGATTAGCCGAGGAAATTAATATGAAATGCTTATTGCATTGTTAAACTTACATGTTATTGTTTTAACATTCAGCGAATCTAACGTTCATTAACGTAAGAAATAATTTTCACTGAAGATCAATATTGTTAAAAAAAAGAGAACCACACAAAAGCATTTAATTCTAAATCAAAATTGAATGAAATACCATTTTGATTAAGGCCCACTACGTAAGTCGGCAACGATCACCACTAACAATAAACTTCTGTAGTAAACAATAAATTAAATTACGACGGCCGACGGATGCGAGACTACCCACTCGTCTAATATAGGGTGCCTAGGAAGCTGTTTTCTCGGATCGCTAGACAATTCAAGCAAATCATGTTAATGGAGTGTATTACCGTAAAGAAAATTGACAATACTTAACTTTGGCTGTTCACAAAGGTGTGCCAAGCAAATGGCGACATGCAAATAATCAATGTCCTTCGGTATATAAAAGTTCAATGCAAGCAAAACAATACAGTTCAGAAGTCACTGCTGTAGCGTTTGTATGACGAGTCGTCTTCCACTCCGCCCGCGGCTAGGCGGCGCGGCGCTTATATTCTCTTCGTGTAGAGGCCGCTCCTGTCTTGGGGTCGTCCTAAAGAGGGATTCGTCAGCGCACTATTGGCTGACGTCGTCTCAAGCCCTCTGTGCTCTTCCGTCCTTGATCGTCGTGCCGGCGCTTGTCGCTACGCCGGATCATAATCATAAACAGACTTATTACGCAATGGCGGCGTGGGTATATCAGATGAGGTGCGTTCTCACCTCCGCAACTAATCGTGACTTGGATGAGATTCTCACTATGCAGTGGGTGTGCACTGATGAGAACGTTCTTGGCAGATTAAAACTGTATGCTGGACCGACACTCGAAGTCGGGACCTTTGCCTTTCGTGGGAAAGTGCTCTACCAACTGAGCTCTCTGAGCACGTTTCACGTTCCCCATCAATGCTCTACTTTCGCCAGTACCTCATCTTTGAGTCTCGGTCTGGCACACAGTTTTTATCTCCCAGGAAGTTTCAGATCAGTGCACACTCCGCTGCAGGACGAAAATCTTACTGTGGAAACATCCGCCAGACTGTGGCTAAGCCATATCTCAGCGATATTCTTTCTTACAGGAGTGCTTCTCAGAATTTTGGAGTGTAGCAGATGAGGTAATGGCCGAAATAAAACTATGAATGCGGGTCGGAAGCTGTGCTTGGGGAGTTCAGTGCCGCCATGGTAGCTCAGTGTGTAGAGTCGTCGGGCTAGCTGTCTTCTGTAATTAAAAAAATATATATATAGTTTTCAACGATACACTTGAAAGATAGTCAAGTGACATAGTCCAAATACTAAGAACAATGGCGAACAAAATGAAGGGAAAAAAGTCGCTAGAGTACTTGTCCGCGAAGGACAAAGGTCCCGAGTTCGAGTCTCGGTCCGGCGCACAGTTT
The DNA here is from genome assembly GCF_023864275.1 of Schistocerca cancellata. NCBI lineage: Eukaryota > Metazoa > Arthropoda > Insecta > Orthoptera > Acrididae > Schistocerca > Schistocerca cancellata. Next base: position 610,424,221 of record NC_064630.1, on the reverse strand, counting down.
TAATCTTCCAGGAAGTTTCAGTGATGACTTAAATAAAATCGAGTGAAAATTACTTTATACGGAAAGTGAATGACTCCCCTTTACTTCGAGTTAGTTTGAGCTAATGTCGGTGCTTTCACGAACAAAGTGTACTGATAATCTTTTATCAATAGTACGAAATTACTTTTCGAAATATGAGCCCACTTTCTTCGTGTTACCAGATGCTACCATGCCTCCCTCTCCTATACAGCTACTGACACAGCTCCAAGCATGTCCTTATGGGCTCAAAGTGACTGTATTGACACACATCGATCGAAATGTTTCATACTTTTGTATCATTTCACATTCTCTGTTTCATTGCTTCCACTGTCTCGGCGGGGACACTGGCTGCTTTGGAGCCTCATCCTGACCCGGTTCTATATCTGCGAAGCTTCTTGGTTTTGGCTTCAGTACAGCCATGTTACTCAATAACAAGAAAAGGAAGTACCTATGAGTCATGAACTGACAGACATTCTGTTCCTGAAATACGTACTGGAACACTGCACAGCTGCTCCGTGCACCGGACATGATAGCTTGGAAACGAGCCGGCACCAAACTCTTCGACAATGGAGATGCAGCCGCAGTAACCATGGAAACACTTGGTTTGTTTTGTTTGTCTTGTTTTGCTTTAGGGCGCAAAAACAACTGAGGTCATACGCGCCCAAGTCAAAACTATAGAACACGAAGACAGAGAGGAGTTCAAAAACGACTATGCATCAGTCCCAATCGACAGAAGAAAAGACAACGAAAAATAGGGACGTGGAGAAAGGGCTAAAAAAGACACCATACAGAAACGGAGGTCCAAGACTAAAAATTAAATGGACTTCGCCATATTGCTTTGGCGGATTAAAAGTAAAACGCGGACGACAGCCCGCGCGTCCTTTGCCAAAAGCGGTTGATAACTCAGACGCCAAACCCAAGCGGGAACGAAACGGTTAAAAAACGGGCATTCCGTCAGGAAGCGGCGGACAGTTAAAACTTGGGCGCAATGTGTACAAAGTGGTGGGATAGCGCCACTTACCAAACGGTGATGGCTAAAAAGGTACTGCCCATTACGCAACCTAGTTAAAATGACCTCCTCCCGACGGGAGGGCCGAAAGGAGGTCGTCCAAGCCGCTGGGAGAGGCTTAATAAGCTGGAGCTTATTCCTGTGAAGGGAGGACCAGTGGCGATACCAAAGGGACACCACCTCCTGACAGACGGCAACACGGAGATCATCGCAGGAAATATAGGAACGAGTGGGATGATGTATGAGGACTGCAGTCTTGGCACCAGCCTCGTTTCCTGGCTGACCGACATGGCCAGGAACCCACAATCATCACAGTGGCTCCACGAAGAGTCAGCAAGTGACAGTTTTCCTGGACCTGTTGCACTAAGGGATGGGCGGTGTACAGCGCACATGGACTTTGAAGGGCGCTGAGTGAGTCTGACAAGGGAACCTCCCCATCGCACCCCCCTCAGATTTAGTTATAAGTTGGCACAGTGGATAGACCTTGAAAAACTGAACACAGACCACTCGAGAAAACAGGAAGAAGTTGTATGGAACTTTGAAAAAAATAAGCAAAATATACAAACTGAGTAGCCCATGCGCAGCAGAGGCAACATCAAGGAATATGTGAGATAAGGAGCGCCGTGGTCCCCTGGTTAGCGTGAGCAGTTGCGGAACGAGAGGTCCTTGGTTCAAGTCTTCCCTCGAGTGAAAAGTTTACTTTCTTTATTTTCGCAAAGTTATGATCTGTCCGTTCGTTCATTGATGTCTCTGTTCACTGTAATAAGTTTAGTGTCTGTGTTTTGCGACCGCACCGCAAAACCGCGCGATAAGAAGACGAAAGAACGTGCCTCTCCAATGGGAACCGAAAACATTTGATCGCAAGGTCATAGGTCAACCGATTCCTCCATAGCAAAACACGTCTGATATATTCTATACGACACTGGTGACGGCATGTGCGTCACATGACAGTAATATGTTGTCGACCCACCAAACTTCTACACTTGGCGAATGAGTAAAAAGATTATTCTACCTAGCCCGATTTAGGTTTTCTTGTGGATGTGATAATATCTCCCAAAAAGTGATGAAAATAAAAAAATTAAACTTTTCACTCGAGGGGAGGCTTGACCCAAGTACCTCTCATTCCGCAGCTGCTCATGCTAACCACGGGACCACAGCGCCCCGGTGTTTCCACTCTCCTTGATGTTGCATATCTTGCACATGGACTACTCAGTTTGTATATTTTGCTTATTTTTTTCATAGTATCATACAACTTCTTCCTGTTTTCTCAATTGATCTGTGTTCAGTTTTTCAAGGCCTATCCACTGTGCCAACTTATAACTAAATCTGAGGGGGGTGCGATGGGGAGGTTCCCTTGTGAGCAGAGGACACAATTGAAAAGTCTGTGTCGTCGGATGTACTCCGTGGCCTGATACAGGGCGAAGAGCTCGGCTGTAAGTACTGAGCAGTGTGCCGGAAGCCGATATCGAAAGACATGGGCGCCAATGACGAAGGCACAGCCGACACCACAGTCAGTGCGAGAGCCATCAATGTACACAAACGTACTTTTGCGAAGTTGCATGTGAAGGTCGTGAGACTGAAGATGATAGTGGGGCTGGAGTAGTGTGCTTTGGAAGCGAATGAAGGCCAAGATTAAGACGGGCCGTTTCATGAAGCCAAGGTGGTGACAGGTTCACCAGGAAGGTAGCAGGTAGCGTGAAGTAAAGCTGCTGTAGCAAGTGCCGAAAGCGGACTCCAGGAGGTAAAAGAGAAGAAGGACGTGCCCCAAGTGGCGATCAAAGGAGTCATCCAAGAAGGAGGCATAGGATGGGTGGCCACGCATGGCAGACAAACGGCATGCATACCAGTTGAGGAGAAAGTCATGGCGGTAGGACAGTGGTAGTTCAGCAGCTTAAGCATACAGACTCTCGACAGAGCTAGTGTAAAAGGTACCAGTGGCTAAATGGATGCCACGATGGTGGATAGTGTTGAGACAGCATTAGAGGAATGTAAGTTGCAGATGCGTGAACAAAGCACACGCAGTCGAGTTTAGAATGGACAAGGGACCAGTACAAACGGAGGAGGGTGGTTCGATTGGCATCCCAGGAAGTACCATTGAGGAAACGTAGGACATTGAGGGACCGCGTACTTCGTGCTAAGCCTGTGAACCGGAATGTTCCTCTGCTGTGTGCTGTGCTTTGTTTATGCATCTGCACCTACATCCCTCTAATGCTACTACCACTGTCCTATCGCCATGACTTTCTCCTCAGCAGGTATGCATGCCGTTTGCCTGCCATGCGTGGCCAGCCATCCTATGCCTCCTTCTTCCTCTGGTAAGTCGCCGTGAGCGTCTGCAGAGCCGCACGCTTCCCAGTCTGACACTGCCAGCACATTGCGCTGCGGCTGTCGCGCAATTTGGCTGCGGATCTTCAATCTTATAACTGATGGGTCAAGCGCGTGGTCCGATTCCACTCGTCAGCTTCGACCAATGATGTGCTGTGTGAGGTCATGAGTTAAAGGTGCGAAGGATGTGAGAGGCCTATTACTGTGCTGTTTATTCCAAATATGACTTCATGTGTCAAAACAGACGCATGGATTCGGACCCTAAGCTGATTACCAACCGGCTAGGCATTCTGGCGTGTTGAGGGTAGTTGCTCTCATGTCTCATATCTATTGGAAAGATGCAAGGTGGTTGTAATTAAACTTTACTACTTGAGAGGGCACCATGAAAAGCGGGTGACCGGAGGACGATGAGGATTTGTGGAAACATTTATAAGGAAATGCGGAAGAGAAATAACGAATAAACCATTGAAAGAATCACACTTTAATTTCCACATGAGAAGATAACAATTGTCACCATGCTTAAGATCCAAGTTACAAACGCTGCTCCTTGTGACGACCATCTGCATCCACCACTGACTGGTGGTCTGTACGGATATCATTTCACAATTGTTTACAGCACTTTTCGAACGGTGGACCATGGAATTTTCAGCTGTCGTAAAACAGCTCTTGCACTACATGATGATAACACATTGCGTCCAGTGTTCGCAGTCATGGCAACAGTAACTTCATCAACAATTAGTGGTCCAATTCGTGTCGGCCTCCCCCAGGAACAAATCGCAAACCGCCAGTTAATTCGAATTTCCAAATCATGTTCTTCAAACCCAGTGCGGAAAGAGGACACCTCCGTATTCCTGTAATGTGTCGATACTAGCGAAGAGTAGCAGCACTATTGCTGTTGTTTTGGTAAAACGGTTTCACCAGTAGAGCCTTGTTCAGCTTGTCCAGACCCATGTTGACGTTTGCAACTGTAATGTGCACTGATGCTTGTGTTTCAGGCCTACATCGCTACATCGCCGTACCATTACCGGCGCCAAACGGCAATTCATGACGTTAACACTACCTACGACGCGATATTTGCAGCCAGCAGTCTGAACATCATTCCTATGAAGCTGGATACCCATATAGTAAATAGTTTTCTGGCCACACGGGCACAGGTAGTGGCGGTTTAGTGACGCTTGTGTTTCAGCCCTACATCGCCGTACCAGTACCGGCACCTAACGGCAATTCATGACTTTAACACTACTAATACCGCGATATTTGCAGCCCGCAGTCTGAACATCATTCCTATGAAGTTGGATACCCATACAGTAAATAGTTTTCTAGCCACACTGGCACAGTTAGTGGCGGTTTAATTATAGCCACCCTTTATTTCTAAAAGTTATACGATAAATTTATGACCGTGTAAGGATGTCTTAGGGAAATCGTCAGATGCGGGCAAGCAGAATTACTGAAAACACGCTAAGTTAAAATGCCACCACTAATAAATGGTTACAGCAGTTTCAGTGAAGTTTCAAAGAATAAAATGAGTGAATTCTTCAACTGTCTCTAATTAACTCAAAGCCATTTCTGTGTAACTTCGAGAATAAGCGTTGTGTAGATTTGCAGATTGTTCTCTCTGCTCGGCATTATTCTGTTACGTCAGCTTGGTGTTTATGGTCTAGTGGAAAAAATGACATCTATTTAGCTATATGTACAAACTATCAGATTATACTTTTATGTAGAAAAGAAAACAGTACAAGTCCTTTTAGATGCACCGCGAGTATTATCAGCAGTAACGCACTACTTTATATGATAGACGTGAAATGCAGAAGCAGCTACTCGGACGAAACGAGTTAAGAGATCAATCCAGACATTCTGATACATATACTATGTAGGACGGCTACATATAAAAAAGAAGTGGGTCAGTTTGCTTTATCAGTCCAGTGTTGCACTGAAACTGCACATACACGTCGTATATGTACAATCGGTTAATCACACTCGATTATGATTACTTGAAGCAAAGCAGCATTTGCGATGTGAAAAAATACGGTATGTATTGGTCATAATTGGAAACATAATTACAGGGAAATTATAATACGGATAGGAATCTCCAGTTGATATAACATCGAAAGATCTTTGAGATATTTGGGAAGCTACGTATTCAATATGACTTATAAATACACAGCTACCCCGAAGAATTTTATTGTTAACATTTCTGCTTGTTCAGTTTATGATTATCCGTAATATCGCAACCTAAAAACATCACAGGTCCCCGAAAAATGGCGGCAACATCGCCTCCACGCGGACTAAAAATGCAGTTTAGCCAGAAAACACTGCTTTACACACCTAGACACATTACTGACAACTTTGGATGTTTCAGTATGTGCGATCCATCCCAAATACGAGGGTTGGAACTTAAAAAGTGGCAACTATTTATTCACTATAGATACAAAAGCGTTAAATGTTTGCACCTTTTACTGTCCTTCAAAGTAGTCACCAGCGTTGTGTAGAACCCGTTGCCAGCGATGTGGAAGGCGTAGTATACCGTTAGCAGATTAGCAGAGCCTGTTCTGTTGATGGCGTGAAAGGAGCGGTCTAGTGTCTGTCGAATCCCTGGAACAGTTCTGAAGCGAATGCCACGAAGTGGTTCCTTCATCTTCAGAATCAAATCAAGGACTTACGTCCGGGGAGTATGGTGGATGGTACAGTACTTTCCAGTCCCATCGACCGAACAGAGCAGCCACAGCTTGCGCTTTATGCGCCCGCGCGTTGTCGTGCAAAATGATAGGTGGGTTGCGTAGAAAGTATCGCCGCTTCTTTCGCAACGCTTTTATTTGGAGCATCACCTGCGACCAGCTTTGCGAAAGAAGCGGCGACACTTTCTTCGCAACCCACCCATCGTTTTGCACGACACCGCGCGGGCGCATACAGCGCAAGCTGTGGCTTCCCTGTTCGGTCGATGGGACTGGAAGTACTGTACCATCCACCATACTCTTTGTGACTTTGATTCGATTCCGAAGATGAAGGAACCACTTCGTAGCAGTTGCTTCAGAACTGTTCCAGAGATTCGACAGGCAGAAGACCGCTCCATTCGCACCACCAACAGAACAGGCTCTGTTAACGGTATAATACGCCTTCCACATCGCTGGCAACGGGTTCTACACAACGCTGGTGACTACTCTGAAGGACAAAAAAGGTGCAAACATGTAACTCTCTTGTATCGGTTGTGAATAAATAGTTGCCACTATTTAAGTTCCAACCCTCGTATAATGATACATTTCAGCGATGAATTTATTATGTGCTCCATAATAGTAAATCGTTCGTTCAGCGGAACATGTGGTGTACACTATACGGCGTAGGAAATACAGAATGAGGGTCCTAAAAACGATTGATGTGTTTAGTTTCTATGTTAGAGAGGGAGACTCATTCTGGAACGCATAGTCCACGAATAAAGCCAGGCAAAGGTATTTGTTTCCCCTTCTATACGTCCGTCTCTACTCCGCAGTCCACCTAGCGGAGCGTTGAGAAGGCTGCTCCTGGCAACGCTATCAAACCTATCCCTCACTCACCCTATTCCTCTCCTCCCCACTCTCCCCCAAACAGTTCTGTTCTCGCATGGAATGTGGGAACCATGACTGTCGGCAGATCTCCGAGTGAGCTCTCTTCGTGGCCATTTCGCGGAATGCCTGTGGGAGGAAGTACATGTCGGCCCTATCTTCCTGGAACATACGGTGTGAGAATTTCAACAACAAGCCTATCCATTGTGCACGACGCTTCTCTTAGTTTTCGTTAAGCATTTCCTTAACGCTTTCAGCTTGCTAAACGACCTCTAAAGAAACAAAAGAAGGAAGATAGGAGTGTAATTTCACGTCGACAGCGCAATCATCAGAGACGAAGCTCAAGCTCGGATTACGAACGGATGAGTGAGGAAATCGTTAACACTCTTTTCGAGGGAAGCATCCCGGCATTTGCCTGGAGAGATTTAGGGAAATCACAGGAAGCCTAAATCTGGATGGGAGGACAAATATTTTAACCGTCGTCCACCAAATAGCGACAGCGTCATCTCACTCGGTCCCTAACAAAACGAGCCGCTCTTCGCTGGATCTTCTGCACCTTTGTTTTTTTGTATGATCCTGATAAGAGCCCCAGACCGGTGGTCAGAACTCAACAGAGGGGCGCAAGTTTGTTTCTTAAGCCAGTTCCTTCTTGGATGAATTACATAGCCTTAAGTTTCTTTCGGTGGATCTCTGTCATCTGCATTTGCTACTGCTAACTGCATGGCATCATTCCAATTCAGATTGCTTCAGACTGTAAGTAGGCTGTTTATGTTTTCTTATTGGCAACGTTATGTAGCTCTCTGTATGAAAATCACTGGCTGTGCTGTGTGCAGTCTGTGGCTAGTTTGCATTGTTGTCTGCCACTGTAGTGTTGGGCAGCGGCAGCTGGATGTTAACAGCGCGTAGCGTTGCGCAGTTGGAGGTGAGCCGCCAGCAGTGGTGGATGTGGGGAGAGAGATGGCGGAGTTTTGAAATTTGTAAGACTGGATGTCATGAACTGTTATATATATTATGACTATTAAGGTAAATACATTGTTTGTTCTCATCCTCAGGGGGGTGCACGTTTACTTTGTGTACCATGTGTTTGGCAAACACAAGGAGCCCTAGCTAATATGGTGTTTGCTTATACAACTTTACACATCGGTACCATATTTCTCTAACACACAAATTACACAGCTATTTGATCATTTAACTGAGAGATAAACTTTTTTTACTACATCAGTGACACATGTTTACACAATTACACAGTTGGATAACTTCACACTTACGAAACTGTATTTTGTCTGTACTGTGTGAACTGTTCATATTTTTTCGGAACCACTGTGATACTATGAGAGCTTTGAATGATGTATTTGGTATGAGATCATGATTTTTAAAGTACGTTTGAGGTAGATGACACTATTGAAATGAGCAGAGAATTTTTTTAGGTTTTGACATTATAGCTGAAAGCTACGACGTTTTTGAGATTTGACTGAGGAGTTATGATGTTATTTTTACGACGACGATGTGTATTATGCTGTTGCGGTATGTTTATGATCAATAAGATGATGCTACCGTATATGAGGAATTTGATTATGCTACGTATTTATTATGGTGAAATATTGAAGAAGTGTTGACGAATATGTATATGAATAATGAGTGGTGGTTAGGGACTCTGATTTGTGGAAAAGGATGTTGGAAACCAAGAATCGTGCTTTAAGAGTTATGAAATGTGTGTAAATGCATGAATGTATCACAATGCCGACGAAAACGTTTTGAACACTGTTATATTCATAGGATTTTGTTTCTACACATTTGCAATGCAAATTCTCGACCGGTGAAATTTTTTATATGAGACTGTCACTGTAATGCAAACTGGTGTCGTAAATATTTCAGTAAGAAAGTTAAGTGACCACCTTCACGTAATGAGTCGTGGGCACCCTGCTGCGTGACAGACGCCTGGAAAAAAAGCCATTAGTGTGTGCCTTTCAGAGGCACAGGTGAAAAAAAAGGGGGGGGGGCATTATCCTCGCTATTGACATTCCTTTGTAGAAAGCATCGCAAATACGACACGCTCAAACTTGAAAACATATGATAACACTGTGGAGCTCTTAATTTATGATATTTACTGAAATGCCTAATGAAATGACGAGAAATATTTTTATGTCTATACACCTGATTATGACTACTGTCTTTCTAGTTGAGATATTGTTCTACTAACTTATGAAATGCCTCATGACTACTGAATGATGTTCTTATGCTTTACTTTGCACATAGTTACTTATTTTATTTGATATCTGGTTTCCAGCTGTCTTGCAGTATTGGTTTCATAAAATAAAATGAAATGCATTTGCTAATGTGAACACTTTCTGTCAACAGATCTATTAAATAATTATTTTAAGATCCACATTCTTCGAAAAAGGAGCTCTTGGAATGGAAAGAACAACAAGAAGGGACTAACAACAGTAACTGCATATATAATTTTCTTTTCAAGTACTTGGTAATTTTTTGTAGAATTAGTTTTTGTGGTGCACCACTTTAATTACATAGACATTAAGATGTGAATATACATTTCCCTTGTCTGCATTGTTGTCTTTAATGTAATATTTTTTCTGCTTGAGCTATGTCATGTTCAGATATAAGTTATTGCATTTGCTGCTGCTGTTTGCCAGGTATAGTGCTACTAAATTTCACTTTGTATTACTCTGTTGAGCTAGTTTTACTACTGATTTATTTTTCTTGTTGCTGCACATTGGCTCATATTAGTTGTAATGTTGCATTGCTTGGTAATTTAGATTTACTGTAGCTTGCTTTGCAATTTTCCATTTTTTTTGTCATTGCTGTTTGTGTTAATTGTTTTATGCTGCTGCATTGCCTCATCCCTTAGTTTGGCATCTGAGCTCAGTAGATTTAAGTTAGCGTAAGATGGGGTAGGCTATATAAGAGAACGAGTTGTGATGAATTGGAAGAAATACATTGAGAAGCTATAAGAAAATGGTTTGGCCAAAAAGTACTTTGAAAGAGGATATGAACAAAAAAGTAGGGTTTAGGGACAACAGGTTTAGGTAGGATTTTCTTGGAAATAAATGATGAGGAAAGATAATGGAAAATAAATAATAAGGTAAGAAATGTGTGATAATATACAAACAGAAAGCATGCTTGGATAGGATTTTTTTGGTGGAAACAAATGTTGAAATAAGACGAAAGATCTATGGAATGAAGTTTTGGGTTGGACTGCAGTATCAAATTTTACACTGAAAACAAACCCTGTCCTTTCCTCCTGTGTTATTCTGCTATGTGTTTGTGTACTCTTGTGTATTTGTGTTTTTTCTGTCTTAATGTGTTTAGTTAATAAGAGTTATGTTGTAGAATTTTTCTGATAATACGTTATATATATGGAATACGTTCCGAAAATCAAACAACATGGCTTCAACACGGGGACCGTCGTCTACTGCGCTCTGGATCTCATGTTGAATAGAGTGAGCTTACATCCTAGAGATCCGAATCCATTCTGGTTTCCACAGAGGAGATTTTCTTTCTCCAGGAAAGTTATAATTCGTCCAGATAAAATACAGAGTGTTTATAACTAATGTTAAACTTTAAAACCGCTGTAGAAATAACATAACTGGTCAGGGCAGCAGCTGAACATTTTCTGTATCCAGAAAGGCCCGTACAGAACCTGCAACATGCGGTCGTGCATTATCCTGCTGAAATGTAGGGTTTCGCAGGGATCGCAACGGAATATTATCGGAGAAGGGGGAAAACGTATGGCAGAAGCAAAGTAAATAATTACAAAATGTAGCGATAGGTGGCACTGTAAGCATCGTAATTTAATAATGGTTGACTACAAATAACGGTCTATCCGATGATATATGCGGTTGTATAGAAAGAAACAGACAGGGAGCAGTACGTCGTCCTGAACGGGGTGACTTCAACAGAAAACAAGCGTAACTTTAGGCGTGCCCCAGAGCAGCGAATTAGGTGCTCTGCTTTTTACGATTTACGTAAACTATCTGGTTGATGGTATTGACAGCGGCCTTAGACTGTTTGCCGATGATGCTGTAGTCTACAGGAAAGTAGTATCACACGAAAGTTGTGAACAAATCAATGAGGATTTGCAGAAAATGAATGCGTAGTGTAACGACTGGCAGTTATCTCTCGATATTAGTAAGTGTAACCTAATGCGTACAACAAGGCGAAAATCCCCATTACTGTACGAGTACAAAATAAATGCCCAGTATTTAGAAGCGGTAACGTCCGTCAAGTATCTGGGTGTGACTATTCCAAATGATCTCAAATGGAATGATCAGATTACACAAGTAACGGGTAAGGCGAACTCTAGATTGTGGTTTATTGGTAGAATCCTGAAGCGATACAGTCCTTCAACAAAGGAAATAGCTAACAATACGTTAGTTCGTCCGGTCTTGGAGTATTGGTCGTCTGTATGGGACCCTTACCAGTTGGGCCTGATTCAAGAGATTGAGAAGGTCCAAAGAAGAGCGGCAAGATTCGTGACTGGTACACTTAGCCATCGTGAGAGCGTTACAAATCTCATAGAAAGTTTGAAGTGGGACGCACTTGCAGATAGATGGCGCGCTAAACAGAAGGGGCTGCTCACTAAATTCCGAAATCCGATCTTCACCGACGATGTAGAGCATAAATTATTACCACCAACTTTCAAATCGCTCAATGATCACGATTCAAAGATAAGGGAAATAAGAGCTCGTACTGAGGCGTTCAGATAGTCGTTTTTCCCTCGCGCGATCCACGAGTGGAACAGGGAGGGGGGGGGGGGAAATATGACTTTGGCGCGGATTGTGCCCTCCACCACACACCGCTTGGTGGCTAGCGGAGTATATATGTGGATGTAGATGTAGATGTAGTTGTAGATGACAAATGTATATATGTAGATGTAGATGACAAATGAATCATACAACAATGCCTAAGGTGTACGTTTGACGTTAAACAAACTGTACTGCTCAGCGTGCATAGGTGTACAGATATACTACTGATAGTTATGTAAGCCCATCCACCACAGAAAGGTCATATCGCATCGGATGAGAAAGATCAGGTTTTAACTGTCCTGAGCCCAAAAACCGCATAAAAAGCATCTCACATCGGTTTTTAATTGTCCTGAGGCCAAAAATCGCATAAAAAGCATCAATCACATCAGTTTTTAATTGGCCTGAGGCCAATAACCGCATAAATGCTCAATCCATATAAAATTGGATTATTAATTTCCGTGTGACTGGCACAAAAATATGTTCAGTATACTGTCCACCGTTTTCTGCAACAAGTTGAAAACGAGAAACAGCATGTTTTACTACTGAACAAAGTGCTTGCGGGATCATGTTCAGAATCTGTTATGCAATGCATGCCTTCAATGTAACTAAGTTTGCAGTCGGAACACTGAACACAACATCTTTCAGATAGCCCCACAGCCAGAAGTCACACGGATTAAGATCAGGTGATAGGTACGGCCAGGCTGTAGGGACATGGCGACTGATAATTTCTAGCATTTCCGAAATGGCGCTTCAGCATGTGCGGAGGTGCCCCATCTTGAATAAAAATGACCCCATCCACACATCTACACTGTTGGAGAGCGGGAATAACGTGGTTGCGCAAAAAGACACTCATAGCGCTTACGAGTGACGGTACAGGTAACAGGACCGGAAGCACGTCTCTTCGAAAAAATATGGCCGTATAATAAATGATGCCATAAACCCGCACCACACAGTGACCTTTTCAGGATGAAGTGGTACTGGTTGTTTTGCGTGTGGATTTTCCGTTGCCCATATACGACAATTCTGTGTATTGACATATCCTGTCAGATGGAAGTGGGCTTCGTCTGTTCACAAAATCTTCCACTGCCAATCCCTGTCCACTCCCTTGCGAGCAAGAAATTGTAAAGCAAAGGCCTCTCTTGCTGGCAGGTCAACAGGAAACAGCTCGTGCACATGGGTAACTTTGAATGGATAGCAAAGAAGGACGTTTTGTACGATTTTACGCGCTGTGCTCATGGGTAAGACCAGTGTTGAGGCAGTTCTCGGTGCACTACACGTTTACACACCACCACTCGTCTCCTCCTGCACTGCTGTGGCCGCTGCTCCCACTGACGTCGAATCAATTCGTTTCCTCCCTCTACTAGATTGCACACCAAAAGAACGCGTCATTTCCAATTTCCGAATCATTTTCTCCAGACCCACGACAGTCATCGGACCAACGCCTCTTTTCAAACCCTTCAGTGTTCGGAACTTCTGCACAGCGAGGCGTTCACAGTCATCACTCTTGTAATACAGCTTTACAAGCAGAGCGCAATCCTACATTGAGAGAGTCATGGCGAGCGTCGCAGAAGCGAAACAAGGAAATTCCGTATACCCGGCGTGTATATACCGACTTCAATGAGTCGTGCGCACGACAAGTGCTTTCATTTATGTATTCTGTCACAAACAATGCCATCTATTCATCAATTTTCAAACAATTTTTTTTCTTCTGCCATACGTTTTCCCCCTTCTACGATAATATTCCGTTGTAATTTGATGTCATTCTGACTAGTGGTGTTATTTCTACAGTTGAAAGTTTGACTTTAATTATAGTCACCCTGTATGTTCCACAGTTCTAAAACAGAATGACGTCAGCTGTTAAACCCAATAATCGCATGCCTCTAACCGACGACTCATTTTTCCCATTCGCTTGGTAACCTTCGGTGTTGTAACGATCTACGATAAACTGACGCTAGAAACGGAGCAAGTTCTTCTGCATAACCTCTACTTGGGACGATTGAAAGGACGAACAGTATTTTTATATTCTACAGTAAAACAATTTCGGAAAACTGATTCCGCATTTCGGCCTTCTGTCATCTTCCGTTTCGGTGCTAATCTGTGCCTGAACGGCTCTGAGCACTATGGGATACGGCTGAGGTCATCAGTCCCCTAGAACTTAGAACTGCAGCGCCTAGAACCGCTCGGTCACAGCGGCCGGCGAACGGCCGAATAGATATTTCTAATGCGCTTACTGGTTTTCGCAACTCCAAGAGTTCTTCAATTTTCAGTAACGTCGGTTGGCAGAATTTTTTCTTATTTTTAGCCAACGCTAGTAGACAACAGTACAGATCCCTGTCGTACGCTGACCTCATCCTAACCTCCGTGTAAGTAGAATTGATGACTATCATCCCTATTAAATGTGTGTCCCATTAATGACCCGACACCGTAGAGATTGAAGACAAGGTAGACTGTGGACGGAGGCTCATAGGAGAGAATAGTTCTGCATCTGGATCTGCATTAATATCTACATCAGCCACTGTACAACCTGCGGAGGTGGGTGTATAATACATCACAACAACTTTCTTCCTCCCCGATCCAATGGCAAACGAAGAATAGAAATGAAGATCGTCGGTACCCTTGTGTACGACCCCAATTTCGTCTAATTATAGCGTCATAGTCACTGTGCAAGTTTGGGGGAATCGATGTTCCTTTGTTCGTGTTGGAACGAGAGACCTCGAAATACTGACAATAAGACCCTCTGCGATGCACAGGACGTTACTGAGTGTTTCTGTGACGCTCTCACTCCGCCTCCACGAATCCGCGAAGAAACGTTATTCTCTTCTTTGTATCTTTTCTGTGTCTTCTGGTAGTCCAAATGGTAAGGGTCTCAAGCAAACGAATAACCCAACAATTGTTGGAACGAGGATTTTTTTAGCGACTCCCCTAGTCAGCAGATTCCAGTATTGGAGTTCTTCTGATTAGTCTCAGTCTCGCAGCTGCCTTCGCCACCGTTTGATTTATATATTTTAACATTTTGCATCTTTCCAGAGCAATGTTCCTGACTACGTTATGGTTGCGAGTTGGCAACAACGACCGGTCGTCACCGTGGAGTCAAAGATATCAGTCTTTCTTCTATTTACGACCTTTACGTTTTTTTTAATATTTTCTTAAGTCAAGAGTCAGGAAACTGCTTTTATACCACTGCCAGTCAGCTTCAAATTCTCCTATGTTTCGTAACATTTTTTTCGCGGTGTGAGATTTTGTTACTACTCGTATATTGTCTGTGCCTCAGAGCACTAAAACTTTTGTCTGTCGGTTCCTTTATCAAATATACTGTGAACAATAACAGTTCTCTCACAATTCAATGTGGTACACGATACATACTTCCAATTTTAACGATGTCTAATCATAGGCGCAAGAGATTCAGAAGTAGAATCAGAATTCAGCAGAGCTCTGGAAGACTTAGGATCAAACAAGCCGGAACGGGTAGATAAAATGCTTTCGAAATTTCTAAACTCTAGGAGAAGAGAGAATTCAATTTGGTTTTATAAGTTATGAAATTGGAGAGAAACCATAGCTTTGAGAAGGCAGTCAAGTAAACGATTATCCAAGTCAGTGTGTAGAATGTATGGGACTGAAGACATACCACAATCTCGAAAACACCAAGGGCAAGATAAGAGCGAGAACCATCGCACAGTTAGCTCAACAGCTCATACGTCCAAGTTACTGACAATAATAACACACAGAAGAATGGAAAAGAAAATTAAGGATCCGTTAGATGACGATCACTTTGGCTTTTGGAGAGGTAAAGGCACCAGAGAGGCAATTTTGACGTAGCGATTGATAATGAATCCAAGACTAAAGAAAAACAAAGACATTTCACAGCATTTGTCGACCAAACATAGGTTCGCCAATGTAAAATGATGCAAGCTGTCCAAAACTCTGTGAAGAATAGGAGTAAGCTTTAGGGAAAAGATAGGTAATATACAACATGTGCAAAAACCAAGAGGGAACGTCCAAGAATGAAGTGGTCGGATTAAAGAGGGTGTAAAAAAAGGGATGCATTCTTTCGGCTTTGCTGTTCAATCTATACATCGGAGGAGCAATGAGGGAAACAAACGAAAGTTTCAGGAGTGAGATTAAAATTCAGGATGAAAGGATATCAATTATTCGCTGATGACGTCGATGTCCTCGGTTCTGAGAATGTGCATTTGGAGCACAGTGTTGTTTGGTAGTGAATAATGGACTATGGGGAAATCGGAAAAGAAGTGAACCGGAGCATTTGAGATGTGGTGTTACAGGAGAATGTTGAAAATGAAGTGAATTGATAAGAGAAGCAATGAAGAGGTTCTCCAGAGAATCGACGAAGAAAGGAACGTACAGGTAACACTAACAACAAGGAGGGACAGGATGAAAGGACATGTGTGAAGGCACTAGGGAATAGCTTCCACGGTACTAGAGGGAGGAATAGAAGATAAAAGCTGAAGGGGAAGAAAGCGATTGGAATGTATGCAACAAATAATTTGACGACGTAGGGTGCAGCTGCTACTCTGAGCCGAAGAGTTGATACAGAAGAGGAAGCTATGGCGCGCCGTATCAAACCAGAGAGAAGGCTGATTACACACACACACACACACACACACACACACACACACACACAAAACCTGTCCGTCAGATTAAATCATCAGACATGTGGCGGCATTTCAAGCATGAGTTTCTCAAAGCGCTGACGTGCATCCCAATAACAGCACCAAACGGCATAACAATATCTCCTGTTCATCCAATCCACGTGTTTTGAAATGTCACAAAGAAGTAATGCGTTTTATTCGCTATATGTTTTCGAAAAAACAACCTTTTATGTTATGAACTTCAGTTCCTATATCAAGTATACTGAAGAGGTTCTCCAGAGGATCGACGAGGAAAGGAACGTACAGGTAACACTAACAACAAGAAGGGACAGGTTGAACGGACACGTGTGAAGGCACAGCTCATACTTGGACGTATGAGCTGTTGAGCTAACTGTGCGATGGTTCTCGCACTTATCTTGCCCTCGGTGTTTTCGAGATTGTGGTATGTCTTCAGTCTCATAGATTCTACACACTGACTTGGATAATCGTTTAGTTGACTGCCTTCTCAAAGCTATGGTTTCTCTCCAATTTCAAAACTTATAAAACCAAATTGAATTGTCTTTTCTCCTAAATATTTTAGAAATTCCGAATGCGTGTTATCTACCCGTTCCGCCTTGTTTGATCCTAAGCCTTCCAGAGCTCTGCTGAACTCTTATTCTACTTCTGGATGTCCTGCGCCTATGATTAGATCTCATGCATTTCAAAGGTTTTCTCACAGGAATTTCAGCCATAAGTGCATCTGTAATTCACTATAGTGTCACTGCGTGATCTCTCACTACTTTTACAACTTGGAACGAGGAACGCGAAACATTATTTACGTCAGTGATTGTGCAATTGTACTTCACGGAATCATCAAAGTGCGAAACTAAATACACGCCATAAATTGGAATAATTGAAAGATCTGGAACTCATTACTTATCTGGTTGACTTTATTTTATTTTATTCTACACTAGTTCACCTGACCTCCCCCCCACCATGAACCATGGACCTTGCCGTTGGTGGGGAGGCTTGCATGCCTCAGCGATACAGATGGCCGCAACCACAACGGATGGGTATCTGTTGAGAGGCCAGACAAACGTGTGGTTCCTGAAGAGGGGCAGCAGCCTTTTCAGTAGTTGCATGGGCAACAGTCTGGATGATTGACTGATCTGGCCTTGTAACACTATCCAAAACGGCCTTGCTGTGCTGGTACAGCGAACTGCTGAAAGCAAGGGGAAACTACAGCCGAATTTTTCCTGAGGACATGACTCTTTACTGTATGGTTAAATGATGATGGCGTCCTCTTGGGTAAAATATTCCGGAGGTAAAATAGTCCCCCATTCGGATCCCTGGGCGGGGACTACTCAAGGGGACGTGGTTATCAGGAGAAAGGAAACTGGCGTTCTACGGTTCGGAGCGTGGAATGTCAGATCCCTTAATCAGGCAGTTAGGTGAGAAAATTTAAAAAGGGAAATGGATAGGTTAAAGTTAGATATAGTGGGAATTAGTGAAGTTAGGTGTCTGGAGGAACAAGACTTTTGGTCAGGTGAATACAGGGTTATAAATACAAAATCAAATAGGGGTAATACAGGAGTAGGTTTAATAATGAATAAAAAATAGGAGTGTGGGAAAGCTACTACAAACAGCATAGTGAACGCATTATTGTGGCAAAGATAGACACGGAGCCCACGCCTACTACAGTAGTACAAGTTTATATGCCAACTAGATCTGCAGATGATGAAGAAACTGATGAAGAATATGATGAGATAAAAGAAATTATTGAGGTAGTGAAGGGAGACGAAAATTTACTAGTCATGGGTGACTGGCATTCGAGAGTAGGAAAAGGGAGTGAAGGAAACATAGTAGGTGAATATGGATTGGGGGTAAGAAATGAACGAGGAAGCCGTCTGGTAGAATTTTGCACAGAGCATAACTTAATCATAGCTAACACTTGGTTCAAGAATCATAAAAGAAGGTTGTATACATGGAAGAATCCTGGAGATACTAAAAGGTATCAGATAGATTATATAATGGTAAGACAGAGATTCAGGAACCAGTTTTTAAACTGTAAGACATTTCCAGAGGCAGATGTGGACTCAGACCACAATCTGTTGCTTATGAACTGTAGATTAAAACTTAAGAAAAAGCAAAATGGTGGGAATTTAAGGAGATGGGATGTGGATAAACTGACTAAACCAGAGGTTGTACTGAGTTTTAGGAAGAGCATAAGGGAACAATTGACATGAATGGGGGAAAGAAATACAGAAGAAGAAGAATGGGTAGCTCTGGGGGATGAAGTAGTGAAGGCAGCAGAAGATCAAGCAGGTGAAAAGACGAGGGCTAGTAGATATCCTTGGGTAACAGAAAAAATAGTGAATTTAATTGATGAAAGGAGAAAATATAAAAATACAGTAATAGAAGCAGGCAAAAAGGAATACAAACGTCTCAGAAATGAGATCGACAGGAAGTGCAAAATGCCTAAGCAGGGATGGCTAGAGGACAAATGTAAGGATGTAGAGGCTTATTTCACTAGGTGTAAGATAGATATTGCCTACAGGAAAATTAAAGAGACCTCTGGAAAAAAGAGAGCCACTTGTATGAATATCAAGAGCTCAAATGGAAACGCAGTTCTAAGCAAAGAAGGGGAAGCAGAAAGGTGGAAGGAGTATATAGAGGGGCTATACAAGGGCGATGTATTGAGGACAATATTATGGAAATGGAGGAGGATGTAGATGAAGACGAAATGGGAGACACGATACTGCGTGAAGAGTCTGACAGAGCATTGAAAGACCTAAGTCGTAACAAGGCCCCGGGAGTAGTCAACATTCCTTTAGAACTACTGACAGCCTTCGGAGAGCCAGTCCTGACAAAACTCTACCGTCTGGTGAGCAAGATGTATGAGACAGGCGAAATCCCCTCAGACTTCAAGAAGAATATAATAATTCCAATCCCAAAGAAAGCAGGTGTTGACAGAGATGAAAATTACCGAACTATCAGTTTAATAATCCACAGCTGCAAAATACTAACAAGAATTCTTTACAGACGAATGGAAAAACTGGTAGAAGCCGACCTCGGGGAAGATCAGTTTGGATTCCGTAGAAATATTCGAACACGTGAGGCAATACTGACCTTACGACTTATCTTAGAAGAAAGATAAAGGAAAGGCAAACCTACGTTTCTAGCATTTGTAGACTTAGAGAAAGCTTTTGACAATGTTTACCGGAATACTCTCTCTCAAATTCCGAAAGTGGCAGGGGTAAAATACAGGGAACGAAAGGCTATTTACATTTTGTACAGAAACCAGATGGCAGTTATAAGAGTCGAGGGGTATGAAAGGGAAGCAGTGGTTGGGAAGGGAGTGAGACAGGGTTGTAGCCTCTCTTCAATGTAATTCAATCTGTATATTATGGTAGCAGTAAAGGAAACAAAAGAAGAATTCGGAGTAGGTGTTAAAATCCAAGGAGAAGAAATAAAAACTTCAAGGTTCGCCGATGACATTGTAATTCTGTCAGAGACAGCAAAGGATTAGGAAGAGCAGTTGAACGGAATGGACAGTGTCTTGAAAGGAGGATATAAGATGAACATCAACAAAAGCAAAACGAGGATAATGGAACATAGTCGAATAAAGTCGGGTGATGCTGCGGGAATTAGATTAGGAAATGAGACACTTAAAGTAGTAAAGGAGTTTTGCTAGTTAGGGAGCAAAGTAACTGATGATGGTCGAAGTAGAGAAGACATAAAATGTAGACTGGGAATGGAAAGGAAAGCGTTTCTGTAGAAGAGAAATTTGTTAACATCGAGTCTCGATTTAAGAGTCCGAAAGTCTTTTCTGGAAGTATTTGTATGGAGTGTAGCCATGTATGGAAGTGAAACATGGACGATAAATAGTTTGGACAAGAAGAGAATAGAAGCTTCCGAAATGTGGTGCTACAGAAGAAAGCTGAAGATTAGATATGTAGATCACATAACTATGGAGGAGGTATTGAATAGAATTGGGGAGAAGAGGAGTTTGTGGCACAACTTGACAAGAAGAGGGGACCGATTGGTAGGACATGTTCTGAGGCATCAAGGGATCACAAATTTAGCATTGGAGGGCAGCGTGGAGGTTACAAATGGTAGAGGGAGACCAAGAGATGAATACACTAAGCAGATTCAGAAGGATGTAGGTTGCAGTAAGTAGTGGGAGATGAAGGAGCTTGCACGGGATAGAGTAGCATGGAGAGCAGCATCAAACCAGTCTCAGGACTGAAGACCACAACAACAGTGCACCTGAAGTCTGAAAATGATGTCGATTAGTAATTGTTATTGTACATTAGTTGTGCTAAGCATCTGCGACATTGAAGGCATAAAGGAATAAATTTTGTAATCAATACTGCATAGTATTTATTTTTAGTCACAATAACCATTTGCCGGCCGCTGTGGTCGAGCGGACCAAGGCGCTTCAGTCTGGAACCGCGCGACCGCTACGGTCGCAGGTTCGAATCCTGCCTCGGGCATGGTTGTGTGTGATGTCCTTAGGTTAGTTAGGTTTAAGTAGTTCTAAGGGACTGATGACCCGAGATGTAAAGTCCCATCACATCTGATGGATCCTAACTGCATCGCAATTTGTTTGTCATATGGAAATTTGACAGGGTGACCGTCAATCCTCTTGACTTAAGACTTCTAGAAGAACTTTGCAGCCGGCCGGTGTGGCCAAGCGGTTAAAGGCGCTACAGTCTGGAACCGCGTGACCGCTACGGTCGCAGGTTCGAATCCTGCCTCGGGCATGGATGTGTGTGCTGTCCTTAGGTTAGTTAGGTTTAAGTACTTCTAAGTTCTAGGGGACTTATGACCTTAGCAGTTGAGTCCCATAGTGCTCAGAGCCATTTGAACCAGAACTTTGCACCTAAACTTAAACAAAAAAGTCTGATGCGTGCTAACGGCGGCGTGTTTATTAGATACGAAGAACTTGTGGAGTACTACAGTGATGGACTCAGGAGAAAAAGTCCATAATTTTTGTGAAGAAACTATCGCGGAATACCTCTAAAGTCGTTAACGGACATCATGTGAAACGTAAACGACCACCAACGTTGCTGAGAGATCGAAATGCCTTTCTGCCATGCGAAAGAGTTAAGTTCAGTTCTCGACACTGTCAGGGATTTTTCTATTGCGGAACTGGAAGGGGGTTCTTACCCTTGTGTTGCGAACTGCGGGGTACTTCACAGAGATGTGGCAGCTCCAACGTCTGGAAGGTTGGCAACGGCCGGCACTAGTGTGTACTGACTACTTGCCCCTCTGTATCACATCCAAGTGATGCTGAGTGTAACATGCCAACTTGGATGGCGTCTCACGGTTGTTGGCGCGGCAAGGAGACGTCCGTACGCACAACCTAAACACGAGAGGCCGATTAGGGATTCCAACCTCTAACTTCGCACGGTTGGAACTAATAGCACCAACGGAGGTTAGTAGGGCTCCAATTGATACTTTGATACTTATGACACACAAAGGCAACACGAAAGGGATGCCACAGTATGTCACATGACATACTGAAAGCTTTGGATCTAGGCAGCCAGGTAGAAGCAAAGTTTCTTGTTTTCCGGAAAGTATCTGACTCAGTACCACACCTACGCTTATTGCCAAAAGTACGATCATGTGGGGTATGAAGTAAAATTTGTGACTGGATTCTACATCTACATCTACGTGGATACTCTGGAAATCACATTTAAGTGCCTGCCAGAGAGTTCATCGAACCACCTTCACAGTAATTCTCTATCATTCCAGTCTCGTACAGCGCGCGGAAAAGACGAACATCTATATCTCTCTATGCGAGCTCTGATTTCCCTTATTTTATTAGATGATCGTTTCTCCCTATGTAGGTCGGCGTCAACAAAATATTTTCACATTCAGAGGGCAAAGTCTGTGACTGAAATATCGTGAGAAGATCCCGCCTTCCGCCGCAACGAAAAACGGCTTTATTTTAATGATGTGCATCTTGTATCATTTCAGTGACACTCTCTCCCCTATTTCGCGATAATACAAAACGTGGTGTCCTTATTTGAACTTTGCCGATGTACACTCCGTCAATCCTGCCCAGTAAGGATCCCACACCACACACCAGTATTCTAAAAGAGAATGGACAAGCACAGTGTAGGCAGTTTCCTTAGTAATCTGTTACATTTTCTAAATGTTCTGCTCATTAAACGCAGTCTTTGGTTAGCCTTCCCCACAACATTTTCTATGTGTTCCTTCCAATTTACATTATTCGTAAGTTTAATTTCTAGGTATTTAATTGAATTTATGGCGTTTAGATTTGGCTGATTTATCGTGTAACCGAAGTTTCACGGAGAATTTAGCACTAATGTGAATGACCTCACGCTTTCCGTTATTTAGGAACAATTGCCAATTTTTGCACCATACAGATATCTTTTATAAACAGTTTTACGATTTTTTTGATCTTCTGTGACTTTATTAGTCGATAAACGACATCATGTGGAAACAACCTCAGACAGCTGCTCAGATTGTCTCCTAAATCCTTTATATAGATAAGGAACAGCAAATGGCCTATAACACTATCTTGGGGAACACCAGAATTCACTTCTGTTTTATTCAATGACTTTCCGTAAGTACTACGAAGTGTGGCCTCTCTGACAGGAAATCACAAATCCAATCACGTAACTGAGACGGTATTCCAGTTTCACTAAAAGCCTCTTGTGTGGTAGAGTGTCAAAAGCCTTCTTTAAATCTAGAAATATGGTATCAATTTTGAAATCCCTTGTCAATAGCACTCAACACTTCATATGAGTAAAGAGCTAGTTGTGTTTCACAAGAATGATGTTTTCTAAATTACTGTTGAACGTGTGTCAAAGGACCGTTCTCTTCGAGGTAATTCATAATATTCAAACGCAATATATGTTTGTTTCAAAATCCTGCTGCATATCGACGTTAATGAAATAGGCCCGTAATTTAGTGGATTACTCCTATTATCTTTCTTGAATGTTGGTGCGACCTGTGCAACTTTCCAGTTTGTGGGTATGGATCTTTCGTCGAGCGAACGGTTATACATGGTTGTTAAGTATGGAGCTGTTGTATCAGAATACCCTGAAAGGAACGTTGAGGGCTTTTGGTAGGGAGGAAACAGAATGTTATCTTGGATGGAGACTCATCATCATATGTAGAAGTAACTTCAGGTGTGCGCCAGGGAAGGGTGTTGAGACCCTTCAAGTTGTATATCAATGGCCTTGCCAAAGTAAACTCAGGCTGTTGAGACCCTTCAAGTTGTATACTAATGGCCTTGCCAAACTGAACTCAGGCTTTTTGGCAGATGATGCAGTTATCTATAATGAAGTATTATATGAGAGAAGCTGCATAAATATTCAATCAGATCTTGATAAGATTTCAACGTGGTGCAGAGATTGGCAACCCGCTCTAAATGTGCTGAAATATACACAATTTTGCACTTGACAAAACGGAAAAACGTAGTATCTTATGACTGCAGTATCAATGAGTCGATGTTGGAGTCGGCCAACTCGTACAAATACCTGAGTGTATCATTTTGTGGGGTTATGAAATGGAATGATCACATAGTTTCAGCCGTGAGTAAAGCAGAGACTTTGGTTTATTGGTAGAATACTGGGAAAGTGCAATCATTCTTCAAAAGAGATTGCTTAAGAATGACTCTAGGTCTATACTACAACCCCCTATGTATCTCTCATATAGGGACTGTGAGGATAAGATTATAATAATTACTGCGAACACAGAGGCATTCAAACAAGCATTCTTCCCGCGCTCCATACATGAATGGAACAGGAAGAAACCCTAATAACTCGAACAATGGAGCGTACCCTCTGCCAAGCACCTCACGATGGTTTGCAGAGTATAGATGTAGATGTAGATGTTGAGAGGGTACTCGAGGCTATTTCCATAGCAGCAGACATGAAAACTACATATGATTCACTGTTATTACCTGAAGATGACGCAGCTAATTCCAGCAGAACATTCCATGTCGAATGACTTTCTACAATTGCTGAAGTTTGCTCGTACCACAATGGTTAAAATTTACGAAGCAAAGCAATCATCCCTTTTAGCACAAATCAACCATTCGGAGAAACACCAAACTTTTAATGCAGAATTTTCTCTATTCACATACTTACATATAAACAATCAAAACGCGCATATAAACCCCGAGGGCCGTGTGATGCCGACTGGCCGCCGTGTCATCCTCTGCCAACGGTGTAACTTGGGTGTGATATGAAGGAGCAGGGGGTTCGGCACACTAATCTCCCAGCCTTTGTCAGCTTCCCAGACCCTGAAGACGTCACTTCTCACTGCAGCAGCTCTCCAATTGGGATACTTAAGCTGACCGCCCAACTACGGAGGCGGAAAATTTTCGTTGTTCACTAAAGAGAAATAAACTAACACGTCAAGACCCTGATAAAGGTTTTAGTATTAAATTTGCAGTATTTACAACGTCCTCCGTACACATCTTGAATAAGGAACCATCTGATGGCAATTTCGTGATTTTCTTTTTAGTTTTTCTACTACATAACGTAAACGAAAATAACTTTTTGCTCACGTAAACACGACTACATCCTACAAAGTGTGAATGTCATTAAAAAAAGTTACAGATGCACAAATGGTGCTTGTGTGATGGGGACTTCCTCAAAAAGAGAAACGACAGAAATAAGTTCACGTCTACATCTATATTCCACAACCCATGTGACGGAGGGTACTCTGATACCTCTAACTGTCGTAAATCCTCGGCTCTTCTCGTTCCGACCACTTCGTGTGACGTATTTGGGAGGAAGCAGTATGTTGCCCAACTCTTTACGGAGCGTCCTCTCTATCAACTTTGGTAGTAAACCTTTACGCGATGCACACTTGTAGCGTTTGCCACTGGAATTTGTTGAGAATATACGTAATGCTCTCGTGTCGGCTATACGATCGATTACGAACGATTACGTGTTTTGTAAGTTACTTCTTTCCTAACGATTTTTCTGGTGAATCTTAGCCTGATATCTGCTTCTCCTACTACAGCTTTTGTGTGGCCATTCTACAATATATCGCTACGGTTGATTATTCTTTGGTATCTTATAGTATTATTCACTCTTTCGAGCGATTTGCTGTCAGCAGTGTAATCGTACAGTATTGAATTTCTTCATCTTTTTATGCGCATTGCGTCACATTTATTTACGTTCTGGACCAGCTGCCGGTGCCTGCGTTAATTATCGATCCTCCACCGATCTTCCTGGAATTCGCTAAAGCCTTCTGTCGTTATAACGTTCCTTTTAAAATGGAGCAATATCAGTACTATCTGTTTCAAAACTATTAAGCACCCCTGGTGCCTCAGCAGGAAGGCCAGCTGCTATTTCACACTGCCACAACAAAACGTAGCATCCGGTGACACTTTCCTCCGTGTGCAGTCAGAGTGGTTGCGGCGACTACAGTTGTGCATTGTACGGGATGGACAACATGTAGAACATCTGTTGTAGCAGTCGGTATGAGGCTAATTTCCCAACTTTGAACATTAATAACCCCTAAACTATACAAGATAGACAAGAACAAATTACACCACTAAATTCCAGAGCTCAAGCGAGTGTTATTTGATGTGTCATACACCCCCCTTTCCCATTAAAAAAATGACTGCAATCCAAAATGGTAGATTTCAAGATGGCGGCCATGAATGACATTCTCTCCAAAAGTTGGGTCACCCCTCAACACCATCTATCCATCATCACATTTCAATTTTCCCTTTAATCTCATAACTTACGAAGGTGTCCAAGGACTAATGAATCGCCCTGTATTATACCATTTCCGGCGTACTTCTCGATATCAAGCAGTAGGCGGCCGCCTACCGATCGCTAGCGCAACATAATTCCCAAGATATAGACTGTAACTTATCTACAAACTCCAAACATTAGCGAGGTGCAGCTTGCTGTAAATCACTGACTAACTAGAAACAAATACAGCAAACTCATATTTCCAATCTCGATTACCAAAGTCGGTCATATTCCAAATCCAAGTAAGGTCTTTCCCATGTCTAGCACTCTTTCTAAAGACCGGACATTCAGCGCCATGCAAAATCGAGGTATCGAATATGTTGCTTCCCCCTCATTATACCTCCCGAGGAGATCACGAACGCAAAATTAGAGAGATTCGAGCGTGCACGGAGGCTTTCCGGCAGTCGTTCTTCCCGCGAACCATACGCGACCGGAACAGGAAAGGGAGGTAACGACAGTGGCACGTAGAGTGCCCTCCGCCACACACCGTTGGGTGGCTTGCTGAGTATAAATGTAGATGTAGATGTAAATCCCTTTTACATCGGAGTACCCTCAGACGACCGAAGAAATTGTCAGAACTCTTCTGCAAATTTCCCCTCGGCACAAACGTGTTACTGTTTCTGCTCCGAACCTGTAACGAAAGACAAGACATGATTACCTACTCTCCACAGCTTCCGAAATCTGTAATTTTCATCTGAATTCGTAAAACATAACATGAAAATATTCAAACATCGAGCTATAACTTACCAAAAGAAAGAAATTTTCACTCAGATATGCATTGCACGTAGATAAATGGGGGGGGGGGGGGGGGGTATACCATGTGCACAGTACTACCGATTTTCTTCTAGAATATGTCGCCGCTTCCACAAATCCCATACGAACCTGTAATGAAAGAAAAGACATGAAAACGTACTCCCCACAGCTTCCGAAATCTGTAATTTTCATCTGAATTGGTAACGCATAATATGAAAATATTCAAATTCAGAGCTATAAATCATCAAAAGAAATATTCACTCAGTTACACATAGCACTGTACGTAGATAAATTTCGTGTGGGTTGTTTATTCTAGAATTTGCCACCTCTTCCACACATCTTATGTGAACCTGTAACGAAAGAAAAGACATTAATACGTACCCCCCACAGCTTCGGAAATCTGTAACTTACATCTGAAATAGTAAAGCGTAACATGAAAAAATTCAAACATCGAGCTATAACTTAGTAAAAGAAACAAATATTCACTCAGCTATAAATTGCATTTAGATAAATTTGTTGTGTAGAATTGCTATGTGCACAGTACTAGCGATTTTCTTGTAGAATATGTCGCCGCTTCCACACATATCAATGAACCTACTAAGGAAAGGAAATAGATACATTAGCACTCTCCACAGCCACCGGAAGGTGCATTTTCCATCTGCATTCTTAAAGCATAATATAAAAATATTCAAACATCGAGCTGTTACTTACCAAAAAACAAACTAATCACTCAGTTAGCCATTGCAAGTAGATGCATTTGGTGATAAGATATGCTATGCGCACAGCACTAGTGATTTTCTTGTAGAAAACGTTGCCGCTTCCACACATCTCATATGAAACTGTTAACGAAAGAATATACATACATTCGTAAACTCCACAGTATCTGGAACGCGTATTTTTGATTTGAATTCTTAAAGCATAGTATAAAATTAGTCAATCATCGAGCTGTTACATACCAAAAGAACGTAATATTGACTCTGTAGATATATTTGGTGTGAAGAATCGCTATATGCACAGCACTAGCAATTTTCTTGTAGAATATATCACCGCTTCCTCACATCTCATATAAACCTGCTAAAGAAAGAAGACACATGCATTATCACTCTTAACAGTCACCAGGATTTGTTTTTGACCTGAATACTTAAAGCATAATATAAAAATATTCAAACATGGATGTGTTACATTCCAAAAGAAGAAATATTCACTCAGTAATCCATTACAAATAGATAAATTTGGTGTGAAGAATGCTTCGTGTACAGCACTAGCGATTTACTTGTAGAACACGTCTCTGATTCCACACATCTTATATGGACCTGTTAACGAAAGGAAATACATACATTAAAACTCTCCAGTTTCCGAAATGTGTATTTTTCATCTGAATTCTTAAAGCGCAATATAAAACTTTTCAAACATCGAGCTGTTACATACGAAAAGAACGTAATATTGAATCTATTATTCACTGCATGTAAATACATTTCGGATGTAGAATTGCTACGTGCACAGCAGTAGCGATTTTCTTGTACAATACGTAGCCGCTTTCACACACCTCATACGATCCTGTTAACGAAAGAAATTACATACATTAGTGCTCTTTAGCATTTCCAGAATGTGTATTCTTCATTTGAATTCTGGAAGCAAAATATATAAATATTCCAACATGTAACTCTTACTCACCAAGAGAGAAAAAATTCACTGAGTTATCAATTGCATGTAAATACATTTGGTTTGAAGAATGCTGTGTGCGATTTTGTTTTAGAATATGTCGCCGCTTCCACACATATCATATCAACCTGCTAATGGAAGAAATTACATACAATACCACTCTCCACTCCCACTGGAATTAGTAATCTGAATTCTTAAAGCATTAAAAAAATATTCAAACATCAAGCTATTACTTACCAAAAGAAAGATCTATTCATTTAATTATCCACTACACGTAGGTACTTATGTTGTGAAAAGTGCTATGAGCACAGCTCTACCAAATACCTTGGAGAATATGCTACCGCTTCCACATATCCCATATGAAGCTGCGAACAAAAGAAAATACATACACTAGTATTCTCCACAGTTTCCGGAATGTGTACTTTCCATCTGAATTCTTACAGCAAAAGATACAAATATTCAAACATCGTGCTGTTACTTACCAAAAAAGAAATATTCACTCAGTTATCCATTGTACATAGATACATCTGGCGTAAAAAAAGTTATGTGCACAGCATTAGCGATTTTCGTGTAAAATATATCGCCTCCTCCACACATCTCATATGAACCTGCTAACGCAAGAAAATTCATACTTTAGTACTCTCCAGATTCACTGGAATATGTATTTTTCATCTAAATTATTAAAGCAAACTATAAAAATAATCAAACAATGAAGTGTTACTTACCAAAAAACGAAATATACGCTCAGTTATCTATTCCACGTAGAAACATTTGGTGTGAAGAATGCTATGTGCACAGCACTAGCGCTTTTCTTGTGGAATTTGTCGCCGCTTCCACACAACTCATATGAACCTGCTAACGTAAGAAAATACATACTCTAGTACTCTTCCCAGTTTCCGGAATCTGTATTTTCCACCCGAATTCAAAAAGAATAAGATCAGAATATTCAACCATGGAGCTATTACTTACCAAAAGAAGAAATATTCTCTCAGTTATACATTGCACATAATAATATTTGTCGTGAAGAGTGCTACGTGCACGGCACAAGCGAATATCTTGTAGGGCATGTCACCGCTTCCACACATCTCATATGAACTAGAAAACGAAAGAAAATGCATACAATAGTACTCTCCACAGGTTCCGAAATGTGTATTTTCCATCTGAATTCTTACAGCAGAAGATAAAAATGTTGAAACATTGAGGTGCTACTTACCAACAAACTAAATATTCAATCAGTTATCCTTTGCACCTAGTTACATTTGGTGTGAAGATTGCTATGTGCACAGCACTAGCGATTTTCTTGTAGAATATGTCGCCATGTACACACATCTCATATGAACATGTTCACGAAAGAAAATAAATACATTAGAAGTCTCCACAGCCACCAGAATGTGTTTGCCATCTGAATTCTTAAGACATAATATAAAAATTTGTATATATAAATATGTGTTGAAGGGCCAGAAAAACGTGTGGTTCCTGAAGAGGGGCAGCAGCCTTTTCAGTAGTTGCAGAGGCAACAGTCTGGATGATTGACTGATATGGCCTTGTAACACTAACCAAAACGGCCTTGCTGTGCTGCTACTGCGAACGGCTTAAAGCAGGGGGAAACTACACCCGTAATTTTTCCCGAGGGCATGCAACTTTACTGTATGGTTAAATGATGATGGTGTCCTCTTGGGTAAAATATTCCGGAGGTAAAATAGTCCCCCATTCGGATCTCCGGGCGGGGGCTACTCAGGAGGACGTCGTTAGCAGGAGAAAGAAAACTGATGTTCTACGGATCGGAGCGTGGAATGTCAGATCCCTTAATCGGGCAGGTAGGTTAAAAAATGTTAAAAGGGAAATGGATAGGTTAAAGTCAGAGATAGTGGGAATTAGCGAAGTTCGGTGGCAGGAGGAACAAGATCTTTGGTCAGGTGAAGAGCGGGTTATAAATACAAAATCAAATAGGGGTAATGCATGAGTAGGTTTAATAATGAATAAAAAATAGGAGTGCAGGTAAGCTACTACAGACAGCATAGTGAACACATTATTGTGGCCAAGATAGATACGAAGCCCACACCTACTACAGTAGTACAAGTTTATATGCCAACTAGCTCTGCAGATGACGAAGAAATTGAAGAAATGTATGATGAGATAAAAGAAATTATTCAGGTAGTGAAGGGAGACGAAAATTTAATAGTCATGGGTGACTGGAATTCGAGTGTAGGAAAAGGGAGAGAAGGAAACGTAGTAGGCGAATATGGATTGGGGCTAAGAAATGAACGAGGAAGCCGCCTGGTAGAATTTTGCACAGAGCACAACATAATCATAGCTAACACTTGGTTTAAGAATCATGAAAGAAGATTGTATACATGGAAGAACCCTGGAGATACTAAAAGGTATCAGATAGATTATATAATGGTAAGACAGAGATTTAGGAACCAGGTTTTAAATTGTAAGACATTTCCAGGGGCAGATGTGGACTCTGACCACAATCTATTGGTTATGACCTGTAGATTAAAACTGAAGAAACTGCAAAAAGGTGGGAATTTAAGGAGATGGGACGTGGATAAACTGACTAAACCAGAGGTCGTACAGAGTTTCAGGGAGAGCATAAGGGAACAATTGACAAGAATGGGGGAAAGAAATGCAGTAGAAGAAGAATGGGTAGCTTTGAGGGATGAAGTAGTGAAGTCAGCAGAGAATCAAGTAGGGTAAAAGACGAGGGCTAGTAGAAATTCTTGGGTAACATAAGAAATATTGTATTTAGTTGATGAAAGGAGAAAATATAAAAATGCAGTAATGAAGCAGGCAAAAAGGAACACAAATGTCTCAGAAATAAGACCGACAGGAAGTGTAAAATGGCTAAGCAGGCATGGCTAGAGGACAAATGTAGAGATGTAGAGGCTTATCTCACTAGGGGTAAAATAGATACTGACTACATGAAAATTAAAGAGACCTTTGGAGAAAACAGAACCACTTGTATGAATATCAAGAGCTCAGATGGAAACCTAGTTCTAATCAAAGAAGGGAAAGCAGAAAGATGGAAGGAGTGTTAGAGGGTCTATACAAGGGCGAGGTACATGAGGGCAATATTATGGAACTGGAAGAGGATGTAGATGAAGATGAAATGGGAGATATGATACTGCGTGAAGAGTTTGATAGAGCACTGAAAGACCTAAGCCGAAACAAGGCCCAAGGAGTAGACAACATTCCATTAGAACTACTGACAGCCTTGGGAGAGCCAGTTCTGACAAAACTCTACCATCTGGTGAGCAAAATGTATGAGATAGACTTCAAGAAGAATATAATAATTCCAATCCCAAAGAAAGCAGGCGTTGACAGATGTGAAAATTACCGAATTATCAGTTTAATAAGTCACTGCTGCAAAATACTAACGCGAATTCTTTACAGATGAAGGGAAAAACTGGTAGAAGCCGACCTCGGGGAAGATCAGTTTGGATTCCGTAGAAATATTGGAACACGTGAGGTAATACTGACCTGACGACTTATCTTAGAAAATAGATTAAGAAAAGGCAAACCTACAGTACTGGCATTTGTAGAGTTAGAGAAAGCTTTTGACAATGTTGACTGGAATACTATCTCTCAAATTCTAAAGGTCGCAGGGGTAAAATACAGGGAACGAAAGGCTATTTGCAATTTGTACAGAAACCAGATGGCAGTTATAAGAGTTGAGGGGCATGAAAGGGAGGCAGTGGTTGGGAAGGGAGTGAGACAGGGCTGTAACCTATCACCGATGTTATTCAATCTGTATATTGAGCACGCAATGAAGGAAACAAAAGAAAAATTCGGAGCAGGAATTAAAACCCACGGAGAAGAAATAAAAAGGTTCGCCGATGACATTGTAATTCTGTCAGAGACAGCAAAGGACTTGGAAGTGCAGTTGAATGGGATGGACAGTGTCTTGAAAGGAGGATATAAGATGAACCTCAAAAAAAGCAAAACGAGGGTAATGGAATGTAATCGAGTTAACTCGGGCGATGCTGGGAATTAGATTAGAGAATGAGACACTTAAACTAGTAAATGAGTTTTGTTATTTGGGGAGCAAAATAACTGATGATGGTCGAAGTAGAGAGGATATAAAATGTAGACTGGCAATGGCAAGGAAAGCGTTTCTGAAGAAGAGAAATTTGTTAACATCGCGTATAAATTTAAGTTTTATGAAGTCTTTTCTCAGAGTATTTGTATGGAGTGTAGCCATGTACGGAAGTGAAACATGGACGATAAAAAGTTCGGACAAGAAGAGAATAGAAGCTTTCCAAATGTGGTACAACAGAAGAAAGCTGAAGATTAGATAGGTAGAACAGATAAACTAATGAGGAAGTATTGAATAGAACTGGCGAGAAGATGAGTTTGTGGCACAACTTAACTAGAAGAAGGGATCGGTTTGTAGGACATGTTCTGAGGCATCAAGCGATCACCAATTTAGTATTGAAGGGCAGCGTGGAGGGTACAAATCGTAGAGGGAGGCCAAGAGTTAAATACACTAAGCAGATTCAGAAGGATGTATGCTGCAGTACGTACTGGGATATGAAACAGCTTGCAGAGGATAGAGTAGCATGGAGAGCTGCACCAAACCAGTCTCAGGACAGAAGACCGCAACAACAACAACAACAACATAAAAATATTCAAACATTGAGCTGATACCTACCAAAAAGCGAAATATACTCTCAGTTATGACTTGCACGTAGATACATTTGGTGTGAAGAATGCTACGTGCACAGCACCAGCTATTTTCTTGTGGAATATGTCGCCGCTTACACACAATTCATACGAACTTGCTAAAGAAAGAATATACAAGCATTTTCACTCTCCACAGTCAACGGAATGTGTATTTTTCAACTGAAATCTTAAACCATAATATGATTTTTTCAAACAACGAGCTGTTACTTACCAAAAGGCGAAATATTCACCCTGTTATCAATTGCACGTAGATATATTTGGTGTGAAGAATGCTATGTGCACAGCAATAGCAAATTACGTGTAGAATATGTCGCCTCTTCCACACATGTCGTATGAACCTGATAAAGAAAGAAATTACATACCGGTATTCTACAAGAAAATCCCTAGTGCTGTGCACGACCATTCTTCACACCGAATGTATCAACGCACAATGGATGACTGAGAGGATATTTTGATTTTTGGTAAGTACAGCTCGATGTTTGAATATCTTTACATTATGCACGAGGACAAAATATGAAAAATACACATTATGGTGACTGTGGAGTGTGCTAATGTATGCATTTTCTTCCGTTAGCAGGTTCACAAGAGATGTGTAGGAGCGCCAACATATTCTAGGAGATAAACGCTAATGCAGTGCACATAGCATTCTTCACATCGAATGTATCTACGTACAGTGAATGACTGAGTGGATATTTCGTTTTTTGGTAAGTAACAGCTCGATGTTTGAATAGTTTTATATTATACTTTAAGAATAGAGATGAAAAATACAGATTCTGGTGACAGTGGATTTTGCATGTGTATGTATTTTCTTTCGACAGCAGTTCATATGAGATCTGTGTAGGGACCAAAGTATTCTACAAGAAAATCGCTAGTGCTGTGCACATATCTCCTTTCGCAGCAAATGTATCTACGTGCAATGAATAACAGAGTGAATATTTGTTTTTTGATAAGCAACAGCTCAATGTTTGAATATTTTTGTATTGTGCTTTAAAATTACAAATGAAAAATACACATTCTGGTGACTGTGGAGTGTGATACTGTATGTATTTTCTTTCGTTAGCAAGTTCACTAGAGAGATGTGGAAGTGGCCACATATTCCATAAGAAAATCGCTAGTGCTGCACACATTAATTATTCACGCCAAATGTATGTATGTGCAATGGATAACTGAGTGAATATTCGTTTCTTGGTAAGTAACGGCTCAATGTTTGAATATTTTTAGATTATTCATTAAGACTAGAAATGAAAAACACGCAACATGGTCACCGTGGCGTGCACTAATGTCGGTTTCTTCTTTTGTTAATAGGTTCATATTACGTGTGTGGTAGCGGCCACATATTCTACAAAAAAATCGCTAGTGCTCTGCACATGGCATTTTTCACATCAAATGTAAGACAGTGTAATAGGTAACTGAGTGAATATTCGTTTTTTCGTAAGCAACAGCTAGATGTTTGAATCCTTTTATACTATGCACAGGAATTTAATCCGTTTTTTGCTCAGTAACAGCTTGATTTTTGAATGTTATTATATTATGCTTCAAGAATACAGATGAAAAATACAAAATCCGGTAACTGTGGAGAATGCTAATTATTTATTTTCTTTAGTTAGCAAATTCATATGAGATGTGTGGGAGCAGCAACATATTCCACAAGAAAATCAACAGTAATGTGCACATCACATTCTTCATTTAAATGTATCACCGTGTAATAGATAATTGAATGAATATTCTTATTTTGGTAGGTAACAGCTCGGTGTTTAAATATGTTTAAATTATGTTTTAAGAATACAGATGAAAAGTACACATTCTGGTGACAGTGGAGTGTGCTAATGTATATATTTTCCATCGTTAGGAAGTTCATATGAGATGTGTGGAAGCGGCCAGATATTTCAAATAAAATAGCTAGTGCTGTGCACATAGCATTCATTACACGAAACGTATTACTGTGTAATAGGTAACTGACTGAATATTCGTTTTTCGGTAAGTAACAGCTCGATATTTGAACATTTTTTTATTGTGCCTTAAGAATACACAAGAAAATTACATATTCTGGTAACTGTGGAGTGTGCTAATGTATGTATTTTCTTGCGTTAGTAGGTTCATATGGGATGTGTGAAAGCGGCCACATATCCTAGAAGAAAATTGCTAGTGCTGTACACGTAACATTCTTCACACCTACTGTATCACTGTGTATTACGTAACTTAGTGGATATTCGTTTTTTGGTAAGTAACAGCTCGATGTTCGAATATTTTTATATTATGCTTTAAGAATATAGACCAAAAACAAACATTATGTTGTATGCTTTAAGAATACAGATGAAAATACATATTCTGTTGGTGTGGAATCTGCTAATGTATTTATTTACTTTCGTTAGCAGGTTCAAACGAGTTGTGTGGAAGCGGCCACATATTCTAGAAGAAAATCGCTAGAGCTGTGCACATTGCATTATTCTCACCAAATGTATCTCTGTGTAATAAGTAACTGAGTGAATATTCGATTTTTGGTAAGTAACGGCTGTATGTTTGTATATTTTTATATTACGCTTTAAGAATACAGGTGAAAACCACACAATCTGATGACAGTGGATTGCGCTAATGTCGGTTTCTTCATCTGTTAACAGGTCCATATTATGTGTGTGGTAGCGGTAAGATATTAGACAAGAAAATAGCTTGTGCTGTGCACATAGCATTTTTCACATCAAATATAAGACAGTGTAGTAGGTAACTGAGCGAATATTCCTTTTTTGGTAAGCAACAGCTAGATGTTTGAATATTTTTATACTATCCTTTAAGAATAGAGATGAAACATACACACTCTATTGACTATGGAGAGTGCTAATGCACGTATTTTCTTTCGATAGCAGGTTGATATGAAAT
This sequence comes from Schistocerca cancellata, assembly GCF_023864275.1. Taxonomy (NCBI): domain Eukaryota; kingdom Metazoa; phylum Arthropoda; class Insecta; order Orthoptera; family Acrididae; genus Schistocerca; species Schistocerca cancellata. The sequence continues at coordinate 610,388,257 of NC_064630.1, read as the reverse complement.
GTGTGGAAGCGGCGACGTATGCTACAAGAAAATCGCTATGTTGTGAGCATAGCAATCATCACACGAAATGTATCATCGTGTAATAGGTAACTGAGTGATCGTTACTTTTTTCGTAAGTAACAGCTAGATGAGTGCATGTTTTTGTATTATAATTTTAAATGAAAAAAAGCATTCTGGTGATTGTGGAGGATGCTAATGCATGTATTTTCTTTCGATAGCAGATTCATATGAGATGTGTGGAAGCTGCGTCATATTCTACAAGAAAATCGCTCGTCATGTGCACATAGCATTCTTCACTCGAAATGTAACTCCGTGTTATAGGTAACTGAATGAAAAATCCTTTTTTGGTAGGTAACAAACGTATCTACGGGCAATAGATAATTGAGAGAATATTTCTTCCCTCTGGTAAGTAACAGCTCGATGATTGACTATTTTTATACTATGCTTTAAGAATTCAGAAGGAAAATACACATTTCCGAGACTATGGAGAGTACAAGTGTATGTATTTTCTTTCGTTTTTATCATCATATCATATGTCTGTAAGCGGTGACAAGATATTCACTAGTTCCTTGCACATAGCACTTATTACAACTAACGTATCTATGTGCAATGGATAACTGAGAGAATATTTCTTTCTTTTGGTAAGTAATAGTTCAATGTTTGAATATTTTTATATTGTGCTTTAAGAATTCAGATGAAACATATACACTCCCGTGTCTGTGGAGAGTGCTGCTGTATATATTTTCTTTCATTGGCAGGTTCATATGAGATGTGTTCAAGTGGCGACATATTCTACAAGAAAATCGCTAGTTCTGTGCACATAGCATCCCTCAAACAAAATCTATCTACGTGCAATGGATAACTGCGTTAATATATCGATTTTTGGTAAGTAACGGCTCGTTATTTGAATATTTTTATATTATACTTTATGAAATCAGATGGAAAACACCCATTCTGGTGACGGTGGATTGTGCTAAACTGTGAATTTTCATTGTTAGCAGGTTCATATGAGATGTGTGGAGGCGAAGACATATTTTACAAAAAGATTGCTAGTACTGTGGACATAGCATTCTTGACACCAAATGTAATGGACTACTGAGTGAATATTTCGTTTTTTGGCAAGTTACACTTCGATGTTAGTACATTTTTATATTATACTTTAAGAACTGAGATAAAAAAAACCACTCCAGTAACTATGTATGGGAGTGCTAATGTACGTAATTTCTTTCTTTAGCAGGTTCATATGAGATGTGAGGAAGAAGCGACATACTCTACATGAAAAGGGCTACAGCTGTGCACATAGCGTTCTTCACACAGAATGTGTCTACGTGCAATGGATAACTGGGTTACTGTTTGTTTTTTGGTAAGTAATAGCTTGATGTTTGAATATTTTTATATAATGTCTTAAGAATACAGATGGAAAATAAAACTTCCGGTGACTGTGAGTGCTAATGTACCGTATGACGCCGCTCTCACACATATGTTGTAAACCTGCTAACGAAAGAAAATGCATACGTTAGGACACTCCACAGTCACCAGAATATGTATTTTTTATCTGTATTCGTAAAGAAAAATCCAAAAATATTCATACATCGAACAGTAACTTATCAAAAATCGTGTAATAACTGAGACCACCGTTGTACGTATATACATTCGGTGTAAAGAATCCTATGTTCACAGCCCTAGCGATTTCCTTGTAGAATATATCGCTGCTCCCACAAATTCCTTTTGAACCTGCTAATGAAAGAAAATGAATACATTAGCGCACTCCACAGTCATCAGAATGTGTATTTTTCATTTGTATTCTTAAAGCATAATATAAAAAAATTTAAACATCGAGCTGTCCTTACCGAAAATCGAAATGTCCACTCAGTCATCCACTGTATGTAGATACATTCGGTGTGAAGTGTGCTATGTGCACAGCACTAGCGGATTATTTCTAGTATATGTCGCCCCTCCCACACATCTATTGTGAACTTGCTAACGAAAGAAGATGCATACATTAGCGCACCCCAAAGCCAACAGAACGTTTATTTTTCATCGGTATTCTTAAAGCATAATAAAGAAGTTTTTAAACATCGAGCTGTTACTTACCAAAAAACAAAATATTCACTCAGTCATCCTCTGTAATTAGATACATTTGGTTTGAAGTATGCTATGTGCACAGCACTAGCAGTTTTTCTTCCAGAATATGTCACCACTCAAACAAATCTCTTGTGAACCAGATAACGACAGAAAATGTATAGATTAGTGCACTCCAACGTCAGCAGAATGTGTATTTTTATCTGTATTCTTAAAGCATAATATATAAATAATTACCAAACCAAGAAATATCCACGCAGTCATCCACAGTACGTAGATACATTCGGTGTGAAGAATGCTATGCGCACAGCACTAGCGATTTTCAACTACAATATATCGCCGTCCCCTAACACCTCTGGTCAACCTGCTAAGGAAAGAAAATGTATACATTAGTGCACTCCAAAGTTACCAGAATGTGTATTTTTATCTGTATTCTTAAAAAATAATATAAAAATATTTAATCATCGAGCTGGTACTTACCAAAAAAGGAAATATTCACGCACTGTACGTAGATACATTCGCTCTGAAGAATGCTATGTGCATAGCACTAGCGCTTTTCTTCTAGAATTTGTCGGCGCTCCTACACATCACTTGTCACCTTGCTAACGAAAGAAAATGTATACATTAGCGAACTCCAAAATCACCAAAATGTGTATTTTCATATGTATTGTTAAAGCATAATATAAAAATATTTAAACATCGACCTGTTACTTACAAAAAAAGGAAGTATCCACGAAGACATCCACTGTATGTAGATACATCCGCTCTGAAGAACGCTATTTGCACAGCACTAGCGATTGTCATCTAAAATAGGTCGCGGCCTCCGTACACCTATAGTCAACCTGCTAACGAAAGAAAATGTACACATTAGCGCACTCCAAAGTCACCAGAATGTGTATTTTTATCTCTATTGTTAAAGCATAACATAGAAAATTCAAAATATCGAGCTGTTACTTACCAAAAACTGAAATATTGACGCAGTCATCTACAGTACGTACATACATTCGGTGTGAAGAATGCTATGTGCACAGCACTAGCGATTTTCAACTACAATATATCGCCGTCCCCTAACACCTCTGGTCAACCTGCTAAGGAAAGAAAATGTATACATTAGTGCACTCCAAAGTCAACAGAATGTTTTTTTTACCTCTATTGTTAATACATAACGTAAAAATGTTTAAATCTCGAGCTGTTACTTACCAAAAACTTAAATATCGACGCAGTCATCCACAGTACGTAGATACATTCGGTGTAAAGTATGCTATGTGCACAGGACTAGCGGTTTTCTTCTACAATATGTCGACGCCCCTCACACCTCTTGTCAACATGGTAACGAAATAAAATGTATACGTTATCGCACTCCCAATTCACCAGAATGTGTATTTTTATCTCTATGGTTAAACCATAACATAAAAACATTTAAACATTGAGCTGTTACATACCAAACAACAAAATATCGAAACAGTCATGCACAGTACGTAGATACATTCGGTGTGAAGTATGCTATGTGCACAGCACTAGCGATTTTCTTCCACAATATGTCGCCGACCATCACACCTCTTGTCAACATGCTAACGAAAGAAAATGTATACGTTAGCGCACTCCAAAGTCACTAGAATGTGTATTTTTATCACAATCGTTAAAGTATAACATAGAAACATTTAAACATTGACCTGTTACATACCAAACAACAAAATATCGAAACAGGCATCCACAGTACGTAGATACATTCGGTGTGAAGTATGCTATGTGCACAGCACTAGCGATTTTCTTCTACAATATGTCGCCGACCATCACACCTCTTGTCAACATGCTAACGAAAGAAAATGTATACGTTAGCGCACTCCATAGTCAACAGAATGTGTATTTTTATCTCTATTGTCAAAGCATGACATAAAATTATTTGAACATCGAGCTGTTACTTCCCAAAGAACGAAATATCGACGCAGTCATCCACAGTACGTAGATACATTCGGTGTGACGAATGCTATGTGCACAGCACTAGCGAGTTTCTTCTACAATGTGGCTCCGACCCCTCACACCTCTTCTCAACATGCTAACGAAAGAAAATGTATAAATTAGCGCACTCCAAAGTCACCAAAATGTGTATTTTTATCTCTATTGTCAAAGCATGACATAAAATTATTTAAACATCGAGCTGTTATTTACCAAAAAACGAAATATCGACGCAGTCATCCACAGTACGTAGATACATTCGGTGTAAAGTATGCTATGTGCACAGCACTAGCGATTTTCTTCTACAAGATGACTCCACCCCCTCACACCTCTTGTCAACCTGCTAACGAAAGCAAATGTATACATTAGCGCACTCCAAAGTCACCAGAATGTGTATTTTTATGTCTGTTGATAAAGCACAACGGAAAAATATTTAAACATCGGGAGGAAACTTACCAAAAAACGAAAAATCGACGCTGTCATCCACAGTACGTAGATACATTCCGTGTGAAGAATGCTATGTGCACAACACCAGCGATTCTCTTCTACAATATGTCGCCGCCCCTCACACCTCTTGTCAACATACTAACGAAAGGAAATGTATACGTTAGCGCACTCCAAAGTCACCAGAATGTGTACTTTTATCTCTATTTTTAAAGCATTGCATAAAAACATTTAAACATTGAGGTATTTCATACCAAACAACAAAATATCGAAACAGTCATCCACAGTACGTAGATACATTCGGTGTGAAGAATGCTATGTGCACAGCAATAGTAATTTTCATCTTCAATATGTCGACGACCATCACACCTCTTGTCAACATGCTAACGAAAGAAAATTTATACATTAGCGCACACCAAAGTCACCAGAATGTGTATTTTTATCTCTATTGTCAAAGCATGACATAAAATTATTTAAACATCGAGGTGTTACTTCCCAAGAAACGAAATATCGACGCAGTCATCCACAGTACGTAGATACAACGGTGTAAAGTATGCTATGTGCAAAGCACTGGCGATTTTCTTCCACAATATGTCGCCGCCCCTCACACCTCCTGTGAACGTGCAAACGAAAGAAAACATATACGTTAGGGCACTCCAAAGTCACCAGAATGTGTATTTTTATCTCTATTGTTAAAGCATAACATAAAAACATTTAAACATTGAGCTGTTACATACCAAACAACAAAATATCGAAACGGTCATCCACAGTACGTAGATACATTCGGTGTGAAGAATGCTATGTGCACAGCACCAGCGATTTTCTTCTTCAATATGTCGCCGACCATCACACCTCTTGTCAACATGCTAACGAAGGAAAAGGTATACATTAGCGCACACCAAAGTCACCAGAATGTGTATTTTTATCTCTATTGTTATAGCATAACATAAAAATAGTCAAACATCGAGTTGTTACTTTCGAAACAACGAAATATCGTGCAGTCATCCACAGTACGTACATACATTCGAGGTGAAGAATGCTATGTGCACAGGACTAGCGATTTTCTTCTACAATATGTCGCCGCCACTTCACACCTCTTGTCAACCTGCTAACGAAAAATAATATATACATTAGCGCACTCCAAAGTTACCAGAATGTGTACTTTTATCTCTATTTTAAAGCATTACGTAAAAATATTTAAACACTAAGCTGTTACTTCCCAAAAAACGAAATATCGACGCAGTCATCCACAGTACGTAGATACATATGGCGTATAGAATGCTATGTGCAAAGCACTAGCGATTTTCTTCTACAATATGTCGCCGCCCCCTCATACCGCTTGTCAACCAGCTAACAAAAGAAAATGTATACATTTATACATTAGCGCACTCTAAAGTCACCGGAAATAGTATTTTTATATCTATTGTTAAAGCATAACATAAAAATATTTAAACATCGAGCTGTTACTTACCAAAAAACGAAATATCGACGCAGTCATCCACAGTACGTAGATACATTCGGTGTGAAGAATACTATGTGCACATCACTAGCGATTTTCTTATGCAATATGTCGCCGCCCCCTTATAACTCTTGTCAACCTGCTAACGAAAGAAAATATATACATTAGCGCACTCCAAAGCTTCGGAAATAGTATTTTTATATCTATTGTTAAAGCATAACATAAAAATATTTAAACATCGAGCTGTTACATACCAAAAAACGAAATATCGACGCAGTCATGTATAATACGTAGATACATTCGGTGTGATGAATGCTATGTGCACAGCACTAGTGATTATCTTCTACAATATGTCGCCGCACCCTCACACCTCTAGTCATCCTACTAACGAAAAAAATGAATACATTAGCGCACTCCACAGTCATTGGAAATAGTATTTTTATCTCTATTGTTAAAGCATAACATAAAAATATTTAAACATCGAGCTGCTACTTACCAAGAAACGAATTATCGACGCAGTCAACCACAGTACGTAGATACATTCGGTGTGAAGAATGCTTTGTGCACGGCACTAGCTATTTTCTTCTACAATATGTCGCCGCCCCTTCATACATCTTGTCAACCGGCTAACGAAAGAAAATGTATACATTAGCGCACTCCAAAGTCACTGGAAATGGTATTTTAATCTCTATTGTTAAAGCATAACATAAAAATATTTAATCATCGAGCTGTTACATCCCAAAAAAACGAAATATCGCCGCAGTCATCCACAGTACGTAGATAGATTCGGTGTGAAGAATGCTATGTGCACAGCACTAGTGATTTTCTTCTACAATATGTCGCCGCCCCCACACACCTCTTGTCAACCTGCTAACGAAAAAAAATGTTTACATTAGCGTAGTCCAAAATCATCAGAATGTTTCCTTTAATCTCTATTTTAAAGCATTACATAAAAATATTTAAACACGAAGCTGTTGCTTCCCAAAAAACGAAATATCGCCGCAGTCATCCACAGTACGTAGATACATTCGGTGTAAAGAATGCTATGTGCACAGTACTAGCGATTTTCTTCTAGAATATGCCGCCGCCACCTCACACCTCTTGACATCATACAAACAAAAGAAAATGTATAAATTAGCGCACTAAAAAGTCACCAGAATGACAATTCTTACCTCTATTGTTAAAGCATAACATAAAAATATTTAAACGACGAGCTGTTACTTACCAAAAAACGAAATACCGAAGCAGTCATCCACAATACGTAGATCCATTCGGTGTAAAGAATGCTAAGTGCACAGCACTAGCGATTTTCTTCTACAAGATGTCGCCGCCCCCTCACACCTCTTGTCATCCTCCAAACGAAAGAAACTGTATACATTAGCGGACTCCAAAGGCACCAGAATGTGTACTTTTATATCTATTTTAAAGCATTACATAAAAATATTTAAACACTAAGCTGTTACTTCCCAGAAAACTAAATATCGACTCTGTCATCCACAGTACATAGATACATTCGGTGTGAAGAATGCTATGTGCCCAGCACTAGCGATTTTCTTCTACAATATATCGCCGCCCCCTCAACCCTCTTGTCAAAATGCTCACGAAAAAAAAAATGTATACTTAGCGCACTCCAAAATCTCCGGAATGTTTCCTTACAACTGTATTTTAAAGCATTACATAAAAATATTTAAACACCAAGCTGCTACTTCCCAAAAAACGAAATATCGACTCTGTCATCCACAGTACATAGATAAATTCGATGTAAAGAATGCTATGTGCACAGCACTAGCGATTTTCTTCTACAATATGTCGCCGACCTCTCACACCTCTTGACATCCTGCAAACGAAAGAAAATGTATAAATTAGTGCACTAAAAAGTCACCAGAATGAGAATTTTTATCTCTATTGTTAAAGCATATATAAAAATATTTAAACAACGAGCTGTTACTTACCAAAAAACGAAATATTGGCGCAGTCATCCACAATACGTAGATCCATTCGGTGTAAAGAATGCTGTGTGCACAGCACTAGCGATTTTCTTGTACAATATGTCGCCGCCCCCTCACACCTCTTGTCAACCTGCTAACGAAAAAAAAATATATACATTACCGCACTCCAAAGTCATCAGAATGTTTCCTTTTATCTCTATTTTAAAGCATTACATAAAAATATTTAAACACCAAGCTGTTACTTCCCAAAAAACGAAATATCGACGCAGTCATCCAAAGTACGTAGATACATTCTGTGTGTAGAATGCTATGTGCACAGAACTAGCGATTTTCTTCTACAATATGCCGCCGCCTACTCATACCTCTTGTTAAACGGCTAACGAAAAAAAATGTATAAATTAGCGCACTCCAAAGTCACCGGGAATAGTATTTTTATCTCTATTGTTAAAGCATAACATAAAAATATTTAAACATCGAGCTGTTACTCACCAAAAACGAAATATCGAAGCAGTAATCCACAGTACGTAGATACATTCGGTGTGAAGAATGCTGTGTGCATAGAAATAGCGATTTACTTCTAGAATATGCCGCCGCCCACTGATACCTCTTGTCAACCTGCTAACGTAAGAAAATGTATAAAATAGCGCATTCCAAAGTCACCGTAAATAGTATTTTTATCTCTATTGTTAAAGCATAGCATAAAATTATTTAAACATCGAGCTGTTACCTACCAATAAACGAAATATCGACGCAGTCATCCACAATACGTAGATCTATTCGGTGTAAAGAATGCTATGGGCACAGTACTAGCGATTTTGTTCTACAATATGTCGCCGCCCCCTTACACCTCTTGTCATCCTGCAAAAGAATTAAAATGTATAAATTAGCGCACTCCAAAGTCACAGGAAATGGTATTTTTATCTCTATTGTTAAAGCACTACATAAAAATATTTAAACATCGTCCTGTTACGTACCAAAAAACGATATATCGACGCAGTCATCCACAATGCGTAGATCCATTCGGTGCGAAGAATGCTATGTGCACGGCACTAGCGATTTTCTTCTACAATATGTCGCCGCCCCCTCATACCTCTTATCATTCTGCAAACGAAAGAAAATGTATACATTAGGGAACTCCAAAGTCACCGGAAATAGTATTTTTATCTCTACTGTTAAAGCATAACATAAAATTGTTTAAACATCGAATTGTTACTTACCAAAAAACGAAATATCGACGGAGTCATCTACAATATGTAGATACATTCGGTGTGAAGAATGCTATGTGCACAGCAGTAGTGATTTTCTTCTACAATATGTCGCCGCCCCCTCATACCTCTTGTCAAACTGCTAACGAAAAAAAATGTATACACTAGCGCACTCCAAAGTCACCAGAATGTGTACTTTTATCTCTATTTCAAAGGATTACATAAAAATATTTAAACACCAAGCTGTTACTTCCCAAAAAACGAAATATCGACGCAGTCATCCACAGTACGTAGATACTTTCGGTGTGAAGAATGCTGTTTCCACAGCAGAAGCGATTTTCTTCTACAATATGTCGCCGCCCCTCATACATCTTGTCAACGTGCTAACGAAAGAAAATGTGTAAATTAGCGGACTCCAAAGTCACCAGAATGTGTATTTTTATCTCTATTGTTAAAGCAGAACATAAAAATATTTAAACATCGAGCTGTTACTTACCAAAAAACGAAATATCGACGCCGTCATCAACAGTACGTAGATACTTTCGGTGTAAAGAATGCTATGTGCACAGCACTAGCGACTTTCTTCTACAATATGTCGCCGCACCCTCACACCTCATGTGAACTTTATAACGAAAAAAAAAAAAAAATTATACATTAGCGCACTGCCCGAATCTCGTGGTAGTGCGGTAGCGTTCTCGCTTCCCACGCTCGGTTTCCCGGGGTCGATTCCCGGCGGGGTGAGTGATTTTCTCTGGCTCGTGAAGGGTAGGTGTTGTGTGCTGTCCTTACGTTAGTTAGGTTTAAGTAGTTCTAAGTTCTAGGGGATTGATGACCATAGAATTTAAGTCCCATAGTGCTCAGAGCCATTTGAACCAAGCTATTAGCGCACTCCAAAGCCACCAGAATGTGTACTTTTATCTCTATTTTAAAGCATTACATAACACTATTTCAGCACCGAGCGGTTACTTCCCAAAAAAACAGATATTAACGCTTATATTCACAGTACGTAGATACACTCGGTGTGATGAATGCTATGTGCACAGCACCAGTGATTTTGTTCTACAATATGTCGCCGCCTATCACACATCTCGACAAACTGCCAACGAAAGAAAATGTATACATTAGCGCAAACCAAAGTCAACAGAATGTGTATTTTCATTTCTATTCTTAAAGTATAAGATAAAATTAATTAAACATCGAGCTGTTACTTACCAAAAAATGAAATATCGACGCATACATCCACAGTACGTAGATACATTGGGTGAGAAGAGTGCTATGTGCACAGCACTAGCGATCTTCTTCTACAATATGTCGCCGCCCCCTCACACCTCTTGTTAACCTGCAAACGAAAAAAAATGTATAAATTAGCGCACTCCAAAGTCAACAGAATGTGAATTTTTATCTCTATTGTTAAAGCATAACATAAAAACATTTTAAAATCGAGTTGTTACTTCCGAAAAAACAAAATGTCCACGCCGTCATCTACCGTACGTAGATACATTCGGTGTGAACAATGCAATGTGCACAGCACTAGCGACTTTCTCCTACAATATGTCGCCGCACCGTCACAAGTCATGTGAAACTGCTAACGAAAAAAAAAAAATGTATACATTAGCGCACTGCCCGCATCTCGTGGTAGTGCGATAGCGTTCTCACTTCCCACGCCCGTGTTCCCGGGTTCGATTGCCGTCGGGGTCAGTGATTTTCTCTGCCTCGTGATGGCTGGGTGTTGTGTACTGTCCTTAGGTTAGTTAGATTTAAGTAGTTCTGTGTTCTAGGGGACTGATGACCATAGATGTTAAGTCCCATAGTGCTGAGAGCCATTTGAACCAAGCCATTAGCGCACTTCCAATTCACCAGAATGTGTACTTTTATCTCTATTTTAAAGCATTACATAAAAATATTTCAACACTGAGCTGTTACTTCCCAGAAAACCAAATATTGACGCTTTCATTCATAGTACGTAGATACACTCGGTGTGATGAATGCTACGTGCACAGCACTTTGTTTTTGTTCTACAATATGTCGCCGCCTATCACACATCTCGTCAACCTGCTAACGAAAGAAAATGTATACATTAGCGCAAACCAAAGTCAACAGAATGTGTATTTTTATTTCTATTGTTAAAGTATAAGACAAAATTATTTAAACATCGAGCTGTTACTTACCAAAAAACGAAATATCGACGCAGTCATCTACAATACGTAGATACATTCGGTGTGAAGAATGCTATGTGCACAGCACTAGCGATTTTCTTCTACAATATGTTGCGGCCCTCTCATACCTCTTGTCAACCTGCTAACGAAAAAAAATGTATACACTAGCGCACTCCAAAGTCACCAGAAGGTGTATTTTTATCTCTATTTTAAAGCATTACGTAAAAATATTTAAACACCAAGCTGTTACTTCCCAAAAAACGAAATATCGACGCAGTCATCCACAGTACGTACATACATTCGGTGTGAAGAATGCTATGTGCACAGCACTGGCGATTTACGTCTACAATATGTCGCCGTACCCTCACACCTCTTGTCATCCTGCTAACGAAAAAAGATGTTGAAATGTGGCTACACTGAGCCACAGCGCCGAAGATCGCGCCAGAGAGTATTGTTCCGCCGCCTCCACTGGCAGTGCTTATTGAGACGTGCTTATTGTTCCATGTTTTATGCAGTGGTTTGATGGGAGAGATAGCAGATGTTGTTCTAATGGAGATATTGTAATGGTCAGAGTGCATTTCGTCAATATATATGGAGGTATTTTCTTTTATTCTTTCAGTGACCTGAATAATGTGTCAGTACAGGTTCAGTCAACAAAGCATCTGGCGTGTGTTCTTGTATTAGAGTGTAATTTTGGTTTTCTTGTACAATTACAGTATTTGTAATTATCTTTTATCACGTCAGTACAATTGGTATTTAAAAATTCTTGTCTTGTTGAAGAAGAACCGTGCCAGATGTGCGTTGAGTTATACTACCACATACAGAACAGCTACACTTGTGCTTTGTTGGTTTCGTAGGTTTTATAGTTGCTGGGGACTTAATTAATTAACTGTGTTAACGAACATTTTCTTTCATTGTTTGTTGTTATTCTATGCAGTCAGATTGCGTACTAAAACTAGTCAGGGCCAGCCGTTTACGAGACTTGCGTAATCGGACTTACAGCTACTAAAAATATTTGCATTTTTTTTATTTAACTAAGCCCCCATGCACGTGGCGACCGCTGCTTCGGATCGTCCCTTGGAATCTTCTGATTGAAAAAATAGTAGACCGTAGCATTGTTGTAGTAATTTGTAGTTTAGTAATTGTAGTCTATTTTGCATGTGTAGATTTGGTAATTGTCATTCTTCTAATGGTATTTTCTTTTTTTTTAGAATTTGATTTGTTGTCTTGTATACGCGTTTGACGCTTTTGTGCAATTATTTCAATTGTTCGTCAATCGTGTTTGAGGGAAATTTCGAGTGAATGGTATTGTTGGACATAAGGAGGCATTGTGTGTAATTTTCGTACAGTGACGAGTTTTGTATGTTTTGTAAATGATTACGCGATCAATGAAACAGGCAAAAATGATGGATAGTGAGAATGACGAAATTGTTGACATGGCGAACTCGCCAACACAGGGGAATAGTATGATGAATAATGAAGTGGAAAACAATTTAATAAGTCGGGAAAATAGTCCGGAACCATTTCAAAATTTTTCTCAATCAGAAAATTCACAGAATACGAGATTAACGATAGAAGATTCTGAAATATTATCGAACACAGATAGCGTTATGGCTATGCAGAAGGAAGTTAGTTTTGCGGGAAATGTTAGGGGCGAAAAGAATTTCGAACCGGCTAACATGGAGCATTTGATGGATGCTATATTACATTTGGGATCACAGATGGGAACTTTGCGATCTGAATTTAAAACTGAGATGGGAACAATGGGATCACAGTTACGATCTGAATTAAAAACTGATATGGGAACAATGGAAACACGGTTTAGATCTGAAGTAAAAACTCAGATGGGAACAATGGAAACACGGTTAGACTCACTTGGATCACAGATGGGAACTTTGGAAACACGGTTAGATTCACGAATAGGGACATGTTTCAAAAATATGAAAGATGAATTAAAGAAAGAAATTAGAGAAGAAGTACAACCGATTTTGAATGCTCACAATAATAGATTAATTGCAGTAGAGATTAGACAAAAGGAACAGGATAGAGAACAGGAAGAAAGAGATCGCGCGATAGTACAAAAATTTTCAGAATTAAATTTACAACGTGCACAAGATAAGGAAGAAATATTTGAGAGAATCGAGGTATCCGTACCGAATGACAGATTAAATAACCTAACACAACAGTATGAACAGTTAGCTACTAAATGTGTTAATACTGAAACGCGAGTCGCGACACTTACGGAAGACGTAAATAAACAGAAAGAAAAAATAGGTGACTTAGCGGAAAGAGTTGAGGAGATTGCAGATAAATTGACAAGTCTTAGTTTAAATGGGGACAGAGATTCAGATGATACAGCTCCATTGCCATTTTCAGAAACCGAAGAGTACCAGAACATTAATAAACATGTTGAAAATCAGGGAAAATTTAATGATCGTGTTAAAAGGGAATTTGAGGCATTAAGAAAGCAAGTCAAACAAATTGAAGGCGAAATCGTAGGTAAAGACAGTAGAAGAAATTTAGAATCACAGATACCAGAGGGGTTTGAAGAAAATAATTTGTTTCATTTACGGGATGCAACAAGAGATCGCCAGGCGCGCGAACTTGACAATAATCGACATTGGGACTGGGACAGACGCGGTAGGTCTTTGTCGCCACGAGGCGAAAACTTTGACTATAAACACTTTTTGAATGTTCGGAAATTTAAGATCTTCCGCAATTCTAAGAATGACATACATCCATGTGCATGGTTAGATCAATTTATGTACGCACTCCCACCAAATTGGCCACTAAGTCACAAACTGGAATTTATGTGTGGATATTTAGAAAACGAACCGGCGACGCGGATGCGCGCACTCATTAGAGATTGTAATAATCTGAATGATTTTTATCATGCATTTCTATCGGCATATTGGTCCGAAAACACGCAAGACAGAGTCAAACACAGTCTTATCATGCAGCGTAATTTCAAATAGTCTGAATTCCGCACGCCAGCGGAATATTTTGAAGACATGATTCGAAAGAATCAGTTCCTTTCCAACCCTTATAGCCCGACTGAATTAATTCGCATTTGTTTAACCAAGCTGCCACAATCCATAAGACAAATTGCTTTAGCCGGAAGATGTAAAGACGACATTGAGACTTTTAAGACTTTGCTACAAGAACTCGAGTACGACAATGACGACGGGACTACCTGTAATTTTTTCAGTAACAGTAATTATGATAGATTTTCAGAGAAAAGGGATAGTGATCGGAACGGACGTTATAGCGGTAATTTTGAGAATGACAGACGAAACAGACAGGACAATAGATACCAGCCTTATGACAATAACAGACGTTCTAACAGAAATTACACAGACAGTTATAATAACGGTAATTCCTACCGGAATGATCAATCATACGGAAACAGTAATCGGTATCATCAAGACAGAAATTATTCATACAGTAATAGAAATTCTTACCACAGAAATAACCAGGGTAGTAGATACAACAATAATTCCAGAAGTGACAGTCGAAATTACACAAGAAGTAGTTATGCAGACAGACAGGAAAACAGAAATTTTAATAACAGACACAACCAAGAATTTGTATCTAACAGACAGGAGGGACCTAATTGGCATCCTCCACGTGACAGAACTTCAGAGAGACAAGTGCAAATCGTAGAAATGGATCCGCGAAATGACGCGAATAATCAAAGACGTGACGCAAACAATCGACAATGACTTGCAGCTTCGGCTTCTGGCAGCAATATAGACGGTTCAGAAAGTAATGACACTAGGACTTTACACTACGTACGCCTCGAAGACATGAGAGACATTTTGTTAGACGAAAAGGAAAATAATATAGACGCATTTTTACATCCTGTTATTGAAGTATGTGTGGGTAAGAATAAGTTCACTGCAGTTTTAGATTCTGGGAGCCCATTGAACGTCATTAGTGAATCAGTTTTTCGTATATGTGAAAGGACTATTGCCTGTCCTGTGTTACCTATTTCTAAAACTACAATTCGAGGAGCGATTTCTGGAAAAGGTGTATAAGTTAAACAACAGACCAACCTAAATTTCAGTTGTCAAGGATACGAATTTTCTGCTAATTTTATTATTGTTCCATTACTCAGTACACAAATTATATTAGGTATGGAGTTTCTTAACGCACATAAGGCAATTTCGAACTTTAAAGAAGGGAGTGTGAATTTGACTGTTGCCGGAATGCCGATATGTTTGAAATTTTTCGAGTGTTTAACAAGTTCTGAACCAGATACAAAATGTTTAAGGTTTCTTACTTCTGATGTTTTCGTTGAGCATTATGACGACAATGTGTTTATTCATGACAATGACAATAGATACAGAGACGCGATGGATGATATAATTAATAGCGAAGAACTAATTAATGAAAAGGTTAAGAAAGCTGAAGTGCCAGATGACGTTGCAAGAGAAGAGCTGCACCACATTTTGACTTCACATGCTACAGTATTTAGTCATCACACAGGAACTATACAAGGCTTACAATATTTATTTAAAGTAAAAGAACACACACCATTTCGCGGGAAAACGTACGCTATTCCTTTGGCTTACAGAGACAAGGTTAAGAATGAACTTCAGTACATGTTAGATCAGGGCATTATTGAGCCTGCAGTCAGTCCTTATACTAGCCCATTACACGTTGTTCTTAAAAAGGATGGGTCAATTCGTTTGGTTCTGGATTCCAGACAGATAAATAATATCATCATTCCTGAAACTGACCGTCCACAAAATTTAGATGAAATTCTTCAACATTTTCATGGAATTAAAGTTTTATCCACGATTGATATGCGCGCAAGTTTTTGGCAAATAGAACTCCACCCTGATTGTAGAAAATATACTGCCTTTTTAGCCTTTGGCAACTGTTACCAGTTTCGGAAATTACCGTTTGGACTTACTGTATCTTCAGCAGCATTCATTCGTAGTTTAAATGAAATTTTACCTATTTATCTTCGTGACAATATTACTTCTTATGTTGACGACATTCTTATTGCTAAAAATTCTTGGAGTGAGCACAACAAAATTTTGGATTCATTATTACGTATTTTTGCAAGAGTTGGCATTACGGTGAACTTAGAAAAATCTGAATTTGGTCGTTCTCAGGTGAAATTTCTCGGTCACATTATTTCTACAGAAGGCATTCTTCCTGATCCAGAAAAATTAGACGCTATTCGTAATTATGCTGTTCCTACTACAAAACGTGATGTTCGTAGTTTCCTTGGTGTCTGTAATTTTCTTAGACGCTTTGTTAGATTGGACGATTTGGCCACACCTCGTTTATGTGAACTATCTGGAAAGAAATCTAATTGGTGTTGGGATGAGGAAGCTCAGTCAGAATTTGAACAACTTCGTGATGCTTTAGTTGCTGCTCCACTTCTTTCACACCCGGATTTATCTAAAGATTTTTGTTTGGCGACGGACTCATCATACAAAGGCCTAGGTGCACATTTATTTCAAGAGATAGAAGAAAACGGCGTTGTAGTACAAAAGACTATTGCATTTGGAAGTTGTGTTCTCTCTAAATCAGAAAAGAATTACTCGATTACGGAACTTGAAGCTTTGGCGGTTGTTTGGGCTTCTACAAAATTTCGGACATTCTTGTTTGGCAGACATACTAAGGTTTCACCGATCATCGAGCTCTGGAATTTCTTATGTCAACAAAATTAACTCACGGCAGATTGTCACGATGGGCGTTGTACCTACAGGAGTTTGATTTTAGTATTGTTTACATACAGGGTTCTTCAAATATTGTTGCCGATGCTTTATCACGTGCACCTATGGGTTTGAAACAAAGTGCTGAAGAGGACTGCAAGGAAAACAATTATTGTTTGATGTATATTCAAGGTGTTGCGTTTGAGAACTTTATTTCGTCTTCGCTCCAGGACATCGCTAAGGAGCAAAATAAGGATCCAATCTGGAAGGACATTAAGGAGAAGTGGAGGAGAAAGGAAAGCGTAGTGATTAGACAGCATTAATTAGTTCGCAATGACATTCTTTTTAAACGAAAATCGGTCGACAACTCTGTTTGGTTAGTTTGTATTCCTGATGAGTGGGTTAATAAGCTGATTTGGTATACGCATTTCAGTTATGCACACTTTGGTCCCAGAAAATGCTTTCATAAATTACGAGAAAATTGCTACTTCAATAATATGGAAAAACGCATTCGATTTGTTCTTGCCAAATGCAAATTATGTCAAAAGGCTAAGCCGCCAACAGTTTCTCACAGAGCACCGTTGTTTCCTATCATTCCAGCGAAATTAAAGGACATGGCTGCAGTTGATTTGTTCGGTCCGGTGGTTCGTTCTACTAATGGTTTTGCGTACATTTTCGTAGCAGTGGAGTTAACATCAAAATATGTGTGTTTTACACCGTTACGCAAAGCAACAGCTCGTTCAGTATCTAACACTTTCATCAAACATTTTCTTAAAGAAGTTGGTCATGTTGATAAGGTTATATCAGATAATGGATCACAGTTTCGTTCTAAAATTTGGCTTCGTACTCTACGGCGTCGTAAGATTAAACCAATTTTCATATCACTTTTTCACCCCCAATCTAACGCTTCAGAGAGATGGATGAAGGAAATCAATAAATTGTGTCGTCTTTATTGTCATCAGAATCACAGAACGTGGGATCAGTATCTTCATATTTTTCAAAACATTCTGAATGAACTCCCTAGTGATTCAACTTCTTTACCGCCTATACTGATATTAAAAAACAAAGCACTGACAAATCGCATATCTGAAATCGTTCCTTTTCCGCCTTCACGGAAACTGCGGCATTCTGAAGTTGTCAACCTGGCTCTACAAAATATTGCATCTGCGGCTGCTAGAAGAGAGAAATCAGCTAAGCGTCCTGGTCGTTTAAAAATCTTGTCAGTTGGTCAAAAAGTGTTAATTAAGTCTCATCGATTGTCTCACAAAGGAAAAGGCTTGTGTCGCGAATTTTTTCTGCTTTATAACGGCCCATATAGAGTTCGCAAAATCATTCATGATAACACTGTTGAAGTAGAAACTCTTAAATCACGACGCTCTAAGGGAATACATCATATATCAAACATTAAAATTTTTGTGGAATGACATATTTTTGAGAGACTAACAGCTAGATGTAAACATGCGGAGAATACAAGGATACCGCGCTGTGTTTTGGCGGTGCGGCGGCACATACTCAAAGCAACAGTGAAGTCTGCGCGCCGCACAGGGCAGTCGTTGACCGCAAACAATCACTTCCTACGTCACGCGCCTACAGCTGATCGAGCGCTCGGTGCGAATGCACTGACAGCCGTAAACAAATACACAGTCTTTCTCCGAATAAAATCAGTATAAAGCTATAATGACTTGATGAATTATGTTATTAACATTCAGTATTTTTCAGGATACGGTTCTATAAAATATTTAAGAACTTCAGGTAAATTCTGTGCGTGTCCGACGTTAAGACGATTTGCTATCGAGAAATTTTCAGGAAGAATGTAATTTCCAAGAAGAAGCTAATAAACTAAAAAAAAAGGTAACTGTTAATTGAGTTCATTTTCAGGTAACATATTTCCACTTAGGTACGTACTTTAGACATAATTTGCTGCTCGCGATTACGTGATTCATACCTTGTACTAATTTCATGTTCTATGAATTTACTTGTGAAGCGACGTGCTTGCGTACGTTAACTGATTTTGACAATGATTATTAATGAACTGGGTTGTAACTTGTGTATATTATGCATCGCTTGGCTGCTATGCTTTTTCAATGATGTAATATTTTTTTTATTATGTGCCTGCTGTGCTTATTTATTTAAATTATAATTGTCACCTGATTAATTGTGCTGATGTGGTTAGGTATGTAAGTTATACTTTGCGATTTATCTGCTTGCGCCTTCATGTTTACTTATTATAATTACATATGAACATTTATTTACTTACGATGATATGATGCTAATAACCTGTTTAGTACGTAAGATATATGTTTGCTGCTATGCGTATGGATTGCATATTTATACATCTCTGTTTGTCGTCACAACTACTCTTTAATTTGGTATATAGCAATGCTGATGTACAGTGTACGAACATAGAGTTTAGGTTACACTATGGTATTAGTTACAGATTGTTCGTTTGGCAGAGCCTCGTTGTAAGAATTGCGCTGCATCCACCTGTTGACATTCTGTTCACTACTGGTATATTTACTCGCTATTGCTTGTTTTGCTTACGCTCAGTGCCTTATATTTTTAAGATAGGAAAATGAACTGCTATAATTCGACGAGCGACTTTAGTACAAGAAACGTCATAGAAGTCACATGAGCTGGAGGCTTTATGGAATCTGTATAAATTTGTGCTAATAGAAAGGAAGCTAACGACATGACATACCAACACAGTTATTACACTGCATTTTTCGTGAGCAATTGAAATAGGAAGTGACACTTGACACAAGAAATACTCCACATGTTTGCTTCTATTTGCCATAATTCTTGAAGTGGTGTACACACTGTGAAATATTAGGATCATTCACACTCCGTAATCGTACTTAATTACTGAGAGTTATTCGAACTAAGTCTGTTAGCGGTCATGTATGCATTCTTTGTTTATAATTCATAATGAGTGGAAGATTTGAGTCAGATGGGTTACACAGAGGTTGGGTGTTGACAGTGTGTCTTCGGATTGTATGGGATGTGGAGGTTTGCATTAGGATTTTATCTGTACTTGTTCGAGGAGACTGACTGGAGGAAAGAGTTGTTATGGAAGTGAAATGATACTGGCAATAAGGTTTATATGTATCGACGTATTGAAGAGGTATTATTGAGGTATTGAGATTATATGAAGTTGATTGGAGTTTTGGTGTATAAGAGGTAAAATAAGTGAGGTGCATATTTTTTTTTGTTTTGTTGGTCTAAATGGAACAAGGAGGATGAAGATAGCAGACTAGAACACTAAAATGGAAGGAAGATTGTCTACACACACTTTGTTGAATCACTAAGCAGTATGTATTTTTTTTTGGAGAGAGGAAGTTGCATATCTTGGCACACTGACAGTTGTTCAGCAACCGTACATTCTGATCTGGCTTGGCAAACATTGGTCTTGACATGATGACTGTGACGTTGACTTAACTATTATTGACTGTTATACATTGCTGCCACTATTACTTGATACACATGATGAACATGAAATTTTGACAGAATTGCATTTAAACAGTTAACACTATTCAATTACACAGTAGTACTTAATGTGGATGAAAGATGTGTGTTTTCCTTTCCTAATCCTACCCACCTATCTCCTAAATATTATTTTATTTGTTTGTAGTGGCTTGCACTGACACTCATAAATATTATAGGTTTACTAATATTTGAGTATTTGTAATAGTAATATGACAATTATCTGATATCATTTGTGTGTTTATTAGAATTTGTATGTTTAGTGTAAGAGCATTGTAAAAGCATTTGTATGTGTATTCAAACTATTGTTCATGCTTGAACTGTCTGAGTAGTGATGGTGAATATTATGAACTGTTACCTGCACTTTTCAACATGATATGTGACACTTAGAAATGTTTAATTTCTGCTGATGAACTGTGTGATCAGTGATAGTAAATATTATGGACTGTTACTTGTACTTTTTCTACATGATTGGTGCCACTAGGACATGTTTAATTTCTGCTGATGAACAGTGTGATCAGTGATAGTTGTTTAATTTCTGCTGAGGAACAGTGTGATCAGTGATAGTTGTTTAATTTCTGCTGATGAACTGTGTGATCAGTGATAGTAAATATTATGGACTGTTACTTGTACTTTTTCTACATGATTGGTGCCACTAGGACATGTTTAATTTCTGCTGATGAACAGTGTGATCAGTGATAGTGAATATGATGGACTGCTCTCTGCACCTGCTCATCATTGCTGGGTGCAACTGATGGAACTGCTTTTATTGAAATGATGTCACTTGTTGCTCTCTGCACCTACTCAACAATACTGGGTGCACAGATGGAGCTACTTCTATGGAAATGATGTCATTTGTCGGTGTCTGCACCTACTCAACATTGCTGGGTGCCACTGATGGACTGCCTTCTGCACCTACTCAACATTGCTGGGTGCCACTGATGGACTGCTTCTACTGAAATGATGTCACCTGTTGGAGTCTGCACCTGTTCCACATTGCTGGGTGCCACTGATGAACTGCCTCTACTGAAATGATGTCACCTGATGGAGTCTGCACCTACTCCACATTGCTGGGTGCCACTGATGGACTGCTTCTACTGAAATGATGTCACCTGATGGTGTCTGAACCTACTCAACATTGCTGGGTGCCACTGATGGACTGCTTCTACTGAAATGATGTCACCTGTTGGAGTCTGCACCTGTTCCACAATGCTGGGTGCCACTGATGGACTGCTTCTACTGAAATGATGTCACCTGTTGGAGTCTGCACCTGTTCCACAATGCTGGGTGCCACTGATGGACTGCTTCTACTGAAATGATGTCACTTGTTGGAGTCTGCACCTGTTCCACAATGCTGGGTGCCACTGATGGACTGCTTCTACTGAAATGATGTCACCTGTTGGAGTCTGCACCTGTTCCACAATGCTGGGTGACACTGATGGACTGCTTCTACTGAAATGATGTCACTTGTTGGTATTTGCACCTGTTAACCATTGCTGGGTGCTACTGCTGGAACTATCAACTACTTGTTTTTTTTTTTTTTTTTTTTGAATCATTGAAAGCATTTTATGTGAACCTTTGTATAAACTGATTTTTTGTGTATTACTGTTTGTGAAAAGTTATGAGACTCTTACCTGTACATTTAGTCATTGCAGACGCTATTGATTGAACTGTTTAACCACATAATACTTGTGTAAACTATTATGTAAAGTCACATGTATGAAAGAATTTGTATTGCTTAGTGTATTTTATATATTAGGCTATTGAAAGGTCAGTGCAAAGCCAAAATTATATCTAGTTATATGATATTTACGTATTAATATTATCTTTTATTTTTGTCTGTATTTTTTTGACGAATTTGGTGGTATTTTCACCACCAATGCTGGCAAAAATACCATCAAATTCTAGCCCGTGGAGGAAGGGCATATGAAAGGTGGCTACACTGAGCCACAGCGCCAAAGATCGCGCCAGAGAGTATCGTTCCGCCGCCTCCACTGGCAGTGCTTATTGCGACGTAGCGGCAGGCAGTTCTTACCGAGAAGTTGTGGTGGACACTGCTTGTCGTGAAGTTAGAGTGAGATGTGGTAGTGGAGAGTGTTGTTCCATGTTTTATGCAGTGGTTTGATGGGAGAGATAGCAGATGTTGTTCTAATGGAGATATTGTAATGGTCAGAGTGCATTTCGTCAATATATATGGAGGTATTTTCTTTTATTCTTTCAGTGACCTGAATAATGTGTCATTACAGGTTCAGTCAACAAAGCATCTGGCGTCTGTTCTTGTATTAGAGTGTAATTTTGGTTTTCTTGCACAATTATAGTATTTGTAATTATCTTTTATCACGTCAGTACAATTGGTATTTAAAAATTCTTGTCTTGTTGAAGAAGAACCGTGCCAGATGTGCGTTGAGTCATACTACCACATACAGAACAGCTACACTTGTGCTTTGTTGGTTTCGTAGGTTTTATAGTTGCTGGGGACTTAATTAATTAACTGTGTTAACGAACATTTTCTTTCATTGTTTGTTGTTATTCTATGCAGTCAGATTGCGTACTAAAACTAGTCAGGGCCAGCCGTTTACGAGACTTGCGTAATCGGACTTACAGCTACTAAAAATATTTGCATTTTTTTTATTTAACTAAGCCCCCATGCAATGTATACATTAGCGCACTCCAAAGTCACCGGAAATAGTATTTTTATCTCTATTGTTGAATCATAACATAAAAATATTGAAAAGTCGAGCTGTTAATTACCAAAAAACGAAATATCGACGCAGTCATCCACAGTACGTAGATACATTCGGTGTGAAGAATGCTATGTGCACAGCACAAGCGATTTTCTTCTACAATATGTCGCCGCCCCCTCATACCTCTCGACAATCTGCTAACGAAAGAAAATGTATACATTAGCGCACTCCAAATTCACCGGAAATAGTATTTTTATCTCTATTGTTACGGCATAACATAAAAATCTTTAAACATCGATCTGTTACTTACCAAAAAACGAAATATCGACGCAGTCATCCACAATACGTAGATCCATTCGGTGTGAAGAATGCTATGTGCACAGCACTAGCGATTTTCTTCTACAATATGACACCGCCCGCTCATTCCTCTTATCAACCTGCTAACGAAAGAAAATGTATACATTAGCGCACTCCAAAGTCACCGGAAATGGTATTTTAATCTTTATTGTTAAAGCATAACATAGAAATATTTAATCATTGAGCTGCTACTTACCAAAAAACGAAATATAGACACAGTCATCCACAATACGTAGATCCATTCGGTGTGAAGAATGCTATGTGAACAGCACTAGCGATTTTCTTCTACATTATGACGCCGCCCCCTCGTACCTCTTGTCAACCTGCTAACGAAAGAAAATGTATACATTAGCGCACTCCAAAGTCACTGGAAATGGTATTTTAATCTCTATTGTTAAAGCATAACATAAAAATATTTATTCATTGAGCTGTTACTTACCAAAAAACGAAATATCGACACAGTCATCCACAATACGTAGATCCATTCGGTGTGAAGAATGCTATGTGCACAGCACTAGCGATTTTCTTCTACATTATGACGCCGCACCCTCATACCTCTGGTCAACCTGCTAACGAAAGAAAATGTATACATTAGCGCACTCCAAAGTCACCGGAAATGGTATTTTAATCTCTATTGTTAAAGATACATTCGGTGTGAAGAATGCTATGTGCACAGCACTAGCGATGTTCTTCTAGAATACGCCACCGCCCACTCATACCTCTTGTCAACCTGCTAACGAAAGAAAATGTATAAATTAGCGCACTCCAAAGTCACCGGAAATAGTATTTTTATCTCTATTGTTAAAGCATTACATTAAAATCTTTAAACATTGAGCTGTTACTTACCATAAAACGAAATATCGACGCAGTCATACACACAACGTAGATATATTCGGTGTGAAGAATGCTATGTGCACAGCACTAACGATTTTCTTCTACAATATGTCGCCGCCCCCCCATGCCTCTCGTCAACCTGCTAACGAAAAAAAATGTATACGTTAGCGCACTCCAAAGTCACCGGAAATAGTATTTTTATCTCTATTGTTAAAGCATAACATAAAAATCTTTAAACATCGAGCTGTTACTTACCAAAAAACGAAATATCGACGCAGTCATCCACAGTACGTAGATACATTCGGTGTGAAGAATGCTACGTGCACAGCACTAGCGATTATCTTCTACAATATGTCGCCGCCCCTCATACCTCTTGTCAACCTGCTAACGAATGGAAATGTATACATTAGCGCTCTCCTAAGTCACCAGAAAGTGTACTTTTAACTCTATTTTAAAGCATTACATAAAAATATTTCAACCCCAAGCTGTTACTTATAAAAACCTAAATATCGACGCAGTCATCCACAGTACGTAGATATATTCGGTGTGAAGAATGCTATGTGCACCGCTACAGCGATTTTCTTCTACAATATGACACCGCCCCCTCATACCTCGTGACAACCTGCTAACGAACGAAAATGTATACATTAGCGGACTCCAAAGTCACCAGAAAGTGTACTTTTAACTCTATTTTAAAGCATTACATAAAAATATTTAAACACCAAGCTGTAACTTCCCAACAAACGAAATATCGACGCAGTTATCCACAATACGTAGATACATTCGGTGTGAAGAATGCTATGTGCACAGCACTAGCGATTTTCTTCTACATTATGACGCCGCCCCATCATACCTCTTGTCAACCTGCTAACGAAAGAAAATGTATACATTAGCGCACTCCAAAGTCACCGGAAATGGTATTTTAATCTCTATTGTTAAAGCATAACATAAAAATATTTAATAATTGAGCTGTTAATTACCAAAAAACGAAATATCGACACAGTCATCCACAATACGTAGACCCATTCTTTGTGAATAATGCTAGTGCACAACACTAGCGATTTTCTTCTACAATATGTCGCCGCCCGCTCATTCCTCTTATCAACCTGCTAACGAAAGAAAATGTATACATTACCGCACTCCAAAGTCACCGGAAATAGTATTTTTATCTCTATTGTTAAAGCATAACATAAAATTCTTTAAACATCGAGCTGTTACTTACCAAAAAACGAAATATCGACGCAGTCATCCACAGTACGTAGATACATTCGGTGTGAAGGATGCTATGTGCACAGCACTAGCGATTTAATTCTACAATATGTCGCCGCCCCTCATATCTCTTGTCAACCTGCTTACGAAAGAAAATGTATACATTAGCGCACTCCAAAGTCACCGGAAATAGTATTTTTATCTCTATTGTTAAAGCATAACATAAAAATATTTAATCATTCAGCTGTTACTTACCAAAAAACGAAATGTCGACGCAGTCATCCACAGTACGTAGATACATTCGGTGTGAAGAATGCTATGAGCACAGCACTAGCGAGATTCTTCTACAAAATGACGCCATCCCCTCATACCCCTTGTCAACCTGCTAACGAAAGAAAATGTATACATTAGCGCACTCCAGAGTCACCGGAAATGGTATTTTAATCTCTGTTGTTAAAGCATAACATAAAAATATTTAATCATTGAGCTGTTACTTACCAAAAAACGAAATATCGACACAGTCATCCATTATACGTAGATCCATTCGGTGTGAAGAATGCCATGTGCACAGCACCAGCGAATTTCTTCTACATTATGACGCCGCCCCCTCGTACCTCTTGTCAACCTGCTAACGAAAGAAAATGTATACATTAGCGCACTCCAAAGTCACCGGAAATGGTATTTTAATCTCTATGGTTAAAGCATAACATAAAAATATTTAATCATTGAGCTGTTACTTACCAAAAAACGAAATATCGACACAGTCATCCACAATATGTAGATCCATTCGGTGTGAAGAATGCTATGTGCACAGCACAAGCGATATTCTTCTACAATATGACGCCATCCCCTCATACCTCTTGTCAACCAGCTAACGAAAGAAAATGTATACATTAGCGCACTCCAAAGTCACCGGATATGGTATTTTAATCTATATTGTTAAATCATATCATAAAAATATTTAATCATTGAGCTGTTACTTACCAAAAAACGAAATATCGACACAGTCATCCACGATACGTAGATCCATTCGGTGTGAAGAATGCTACGTGCACAGCACTAGCGATTGTCTTCTACAATATGTCGCCGTCCCGTCACACCTCGTGTCAACCTGCTAACGAAAGAAAATGTATACATTACTGCACTCCAAAGTCACCGGAAATAGTATTTTTATCTCTATTGTTAAATCATAACATAATATTCTTTAAACATCGAGCTGTTACTTACCAAAAAACGAAATATCGACGCAGTCATCCACAGTACGTAGATACATTCGGTGTGAAGGATGCTATGTGCACAGCACTAGCGATTTAATTCTACAATGTGTCGCCGCCCCTCATACCTCTTGTCAACCTGCTAACGAAAGAAAATGAATACATTAGCGCACTCCAAAGTCACCAGAATATGTACTTTTAACTCTATTTTAAAGCATTACATAAAAATATTTAAACACCAAGCTGTTGCTTCCCAAAAAACAAAATATCGACGCAGTCATCCACAGTACGTAGATAGATTCGGTGTGAAGAATGCTATGTGCACAGCACTAGCCATTTTCTTCTACAATATGTCGCCGCCCCCTCATACCCCTTGTCAACCTGCTAATGAAAGAAAATGTATACATTAAAGCATTCCAAAGTCACTAGAATGTGTATTTTTAACTCTATTTAAAAGCATAACATAAAAATATTTAAACACCAAGCTGTTACTTCCCAAAAAACGAAATATCGAAGCAGTCATCCACAGTACGTAGATACATTCGGTGTGAAGGATGCTATGTGCACAGCACTAGCGATATTCTTCTACAATATGACGCCATCCCCTCATACCACTTGTCAACCTGCTAACGAAAGAAAATGTATACATTAGCGCACTCCAAAGTCACCGGAAATGGTATTTTAATCTCTATTGTTAAAGCATAACATAAAAATATTTAATCATTGTGCTGTTACTTACCAAAAAACGAAATATCGACACAGTCATCCACAATACGTAGATCCATTCAGTGTGAAGAATGCTATGTGCACAGCACTAGCGATTTTCTTCTACATTATGACGCCGCCACCTCATACCTCTTGTCAACCTGCCAAGGAAAGAAAATGTATACATTAGCGCACTCCAAAGTCACCGGAAATGGTATTTTAATCTCTATTGTTAAAGCATAGCATAAAAATATTTAATCATTGAGCTGTTACTTACCGAAAAACGAAATATCGACGCCGTCATCCACAGTACGTAGATACATTCGGTGTGAAGAATGCTATGTGCGCAGCACTAGCGATTTTCTTCTACAATATGTCACCGCCCCCTCATACCGCTTGTCAACTTGCTAACGAAAGAAAAAGTATACATTAGCGCAATCCGAAGTCGCCAGAAGGTGTACTTTTAACTCTATTTTAAAGCATTACATAAAAATATTTAAACACCATGCTGTTAACTCACCAAAAAACGAAATATCGACGCCGTCATCCACAGTACGTAGATACATTCAGTGTGAAGAATGCTATGTGCACAGCACCAGTGGTTTTCTTCTGCAATATGTCGCCGCCACCTCATACCTCTTGTCAATCCGCTAACGAAAGATATTGTATACATTAGCGTACTCCAAACTCACCAGAATGTGTACTTTTAACTCTATTTTAAAGCATTACATAAAAACATTTAAACACCAAGCTGTTACTTCCCAAAAAACGAAATATCGATGCAGTCATCCACAGTACGAAGATATATTCGGTGTGAAGAATGCTAGTGCACAGCACTAGCGATTTTCTTCTACAAAATGTAGCCGCGGCCTCATACATCGTGTCAATCTGCTAACGAAAGAAAATGTATACATTAGCGCACTCAGTCACCAGAATGTGTACTTTTAACTCTATTTTAAAGCATTACATAAAAATATTTTAACACCAACTGTTACTTCCCAAAAAAACGAAATATCGACGCAGTCATCCACAGTACGTAGATATATTCGGTGTGAAGAATGCTATGTGCAGAGGACTAGCGATTTTCTTCTGCAATATGTCGCCGCCCCCTCATACCTCTTGTCAAACTGCTAGCGAAAGAAAATGTATACATTAGCGCACTCCAAAGTAACCGGAAATAGTATTTTTATCTCTATTGTTAAAGCATAACATAAAAATCTTTAAACATCGAGCTGTTATTTCCCGAAAAACGAAATATCGACGCAGTCATCCACAGTACGTAGATACATTCGGTGTGAAGAATGCTATGTGCACAGCACTAGCGATTTTCTTCTACAATATGTCGCCGCCCCCTCATACCTCGTGTCAACCTGCAAACGAAGTAAAATGTATACATTAGCGCACTCCAAAGTCACCAGAATGTGTACTTTTAACTCAATTTTAAAGCATTACATAAAAATATTTAAACACCAAACTGTTCCTTCCCAAAAAACGAAATATCGACGCAGTCATCGACAGTACGTAGATATATTCGTTGTGAAGAATGCTATGTGCGCAGTACTAGCGATTTTCTTCTACAATATGTTGCCGCCCCCTCATACCACTTGTCAACTTGCTAACGAAAGAAAAAGTATACAATAGCGCACCCACAAGTCACCAGAATGCGTACTTTTAAATCTATTTCAAAGCAATACATAAAAATATTTAAACACCAAGCTGTTACTTCCCGAAAAACGAAATATCGACGCAGTCATCCACAGTACGTAGATATAATCGTTGTGAAGAATGCTATGTGCACAGCACTAGCGATTTTCTTCTACAATATGACGCCGCCACCTCATACCTCTTGTCAACCTGCTAAGGAAAGAATATGTATACATTAGCGCACTCCAAAGTCACCAGAATGTGTACTTTAAAACTATATTTTAAAGCATTACATAAAAATATTTAAACACCAAGTTGTTACTTCACAAAAAACGAAATATCGACGCAGTTATCCACACTACGTAGATATATTCGGTGTGTAGAATGCTATGAGCACAGCACTAGCGATATTCTTCTTCAATACGACGCCATCCCCTCATACCTCTTGTCAACCTGCTAACGAAAGAAAATGTATACATTAGTGCACTCCAAAGTCACCGAAATAGTATTTTTATCTCTATTGTTAAAGCATAACATAAAATTTTTTAAACATCGAGCTGTTACTTACCAAAAAACGAAATATCGACGCAGTCATCCACAGTACGTAGATACATTCGGTGTGAAGTATGCTATGTGCACAGCACTAGCGATTTAATTCTACAATATGTCGCCGCCCCGCATACCTCTTGTCAACCTGGTAACAAAAGAAAATGAATACATTAGCGCACTCCAAAGTCACCAGAATGTGTACTTTTAACTCCATTTTAGAGCATTACAAAAAAATATTTAAACACCAAACTGTTACTTCCCAAAAATCGAAATATCTTCGCAGTCATCCACAGTACGTGGATATATTCGGTGTGAAGAATGCTATGTGCGCAGTACTAGCGATTTTCTTCTACAATACGTCGCCGCCCCCTCATACCTCTTGTCAACCTGCTTACAAAAGAACATGTATACATTAACGCACTCCAAAGACACCAGAATGTGTACTACTAACTCTATTTTAAAGCATTACATAAAAATATTTAAACACCAACCTGTTCCTTCCCAAAAAACGAAATATCGACGCAGTCATCCACAGTACGTAGATATATTCGGTGTGAAGAATGCTATGTGCACAGCACTAGCGATTTTCTTCTACATTATGACGCCGCTCCCCCATACCTCTTGTCAACCTGCTAACGAAAGAAAATGTATACATTAGTGCACTCCAAAGGCACCGGTAATGGTATTTTAATCTCTATTGTTAAATCATATGATAAAAATATTTAATCATTGAGCTGTTACTTATCAAAAAACGAAATATCGACACAGTCATCCACAATACGTAGATCCATTCGGTGTGAAGATTTCTATGTGCACACCACTAGCGATTTTCTTCTACAATATGTCGCCGCCCGCTCATTCCTCTGGTCAACCTGCTAACGAAAGAAAATGTATACATTACCGTACTCCAAAGTCACCGGAAATAGTATTTTTATCTCTATTGTTAAAGCATAACATAATATTCTTTAAACATCGAGCTGTTACTTACCAAAAAACGAAATATCGACGCAGTCATGCACAGTACGTAGATACATTCGGTGTGAAGGATGCTATGTGCACAGCACTAGCGATTTAATTCTACAATATGTCGCCGCCCCTCATACCTCTTGTCAACCTGCTAACGAAAGAAAATTAATACATTAGCGCACTCAAAAGTCACCAGAATGTGTACTTTTAACTGTATTTTAAAGCATTACATAAAAATATTTAAACACCAAGCTGTTACTTCCCAAAAAACGAAATATCGACGCAGTCATCCACAGTACGTAGATACATTCCGTGTGAAGGATGCTATGTGCACAGCACTAGCGATATTCTTCTACAATAATACGCGATCCCCTCATACCTCTTGTCAACCTGCTAACGAAAGAAAATGTATACATTACCGTACTCCAAAGTCACCGAAAATTGTATTTTTATCTCTATTGTTAAGCATAACATAAAAATATTTAAACATTGAGCTGTTACTTACCAAAAAACGAAATATCGACACAGTCATCCACAATATGTAGATCCATTCGGTGTGAAGAATGCTATGTGCACAGCACTAGCGATTTTCTTCTACAATATGTCGCCGCCCCCTCACACCTCTTGTCAACCTGCAAACGAAAGAAAATGTATACATTAGCGCACTCCAGAGTCACCAAAATGTGTACTTTTATATCTATTTTAAAGCATTACATAAAAATACTTAAACACCAAGCTGTTACTTATAAAAAACTAAATATCGACGTAGTCATCCACAGTACGTAGATATATTCGGTGTGAAGAATGCTATGTGAACAGCACTAGCGATTTACTTCTACAACATGTCGCCGCCCCCTCATTCCTCGTGTCAACCTGATAAAAAAAGAAAATGTATACATTAGCGCACTCCAAAGTCACCAGAATGTGTACTTTTAACTCCATTTTAAAGCATTACATTAAAATATTTAAACACCAAGATGTTACTTCCCAAAAAACGAAATATCGACGCAGTCATCCACAATATGTAGATCCATTCGGTGTGAAGAATGCTATGTGCACTAGCGATTTTCTTCTAGATTATGTCGCCGACCCCTCACACCTCTTGTCAACCTGCAAACGAAAGAAAATGTATACATTAGCGCACTCCAAAGTCACCAGAATGTGTACTTTAAACTCAATTTCAAAGCAGTAAATAAAAATATTTAAACACCAAGCTGTTACTTCCCAGAAAATTAAATTTCGACGCATTCATCCACAGTACGTAGAGAAATTCGGTGTGAAGAATGCTATGTGCACAGCACTAGCGATTTTCTTCTACAATACGTCGCCGCCCCCTCATATCTCTTGTCAACCTGCTTACGAAAGAAAATGTATACATTGGCGCACTCCAAAGTCACCAGAATGTGTACTTTTACTCTATTTTAAAGCATTACATAAAAATATTTAAACACCAAACTATTACTTCCCAAAAAACGAAATATCGACGCAGTCATCCACTGTCCGTAGATATATTCGATGTGAAGAATGCTATGTGCACAGCAGTAGAGATTTTCTTCTATAATATGTGGCCGCCTCTCATACCTCTCGTCAACCTGCTAACGAAAGAAAATGTATTCATTAGCGCACTCCAAAGTCACCGGAAATTGTATTTTTATCTCTATTGACAAAGCTTAACATATAAATCTTTAAACATCGAGCTGTTACTCACCAAAAAACGAAATATCGTTGCCGTCATCCACAGTACGTAGATACATTCGGTGTGAAGAATGCTATGTGCACAGCACTAGCGATTTTCTTCTGCAATATGTCGCCGCCCCCTCATACCATTGTCAATCCGCTAACGAAAGAAATTGTATACATTAGCGCACTCCAAAGTCACCAGAATGTGTACTTTTAACTATTTTAAAGCATTACATAAAAATATTTAAACACCAAGCTGTTACTTCCCAAAAAACGAAATATCGACGCAGTCATCCACAGTACGTAGATATATTCGGTGTGAAGAATGCTATGTGCGCAGCACTAGCGATTTTCTTCTACAATATGTCGCCGCCCCCTCATACCACGTGTCAACTTGCTAACGAAAGAAAAAGTATACATTAGCGCACTCCGAATGAACCAGAATGTGTACTTTTAACTCTATTTTAAAGCATTACATAAAAATATTTAAACACCAAGCTGTTACTTACCAAAAAACGAAATATCGACGCCGTCATCCACAGTACGTAGATACATTCAGTGTGTAGAATACTATGTGCACAGCACTAGTGGTTTTCTTCTGCAATATGTCGCCGC
The DNA here is from genome assembly GCF_023864275.1 of Schistocerca cancellata. Classification (NCBI taxonomy): domain Eukaryota; kingdom Metazoa; phylum Arthropoda; class Insecta; order Orthoptera; family Acrididae; genus Schistocerca; species Schistocerca cancellata. The sequence continues at coordinate 610,355,397 of NC_064630.1, read as the reverse complement.
CCCCTCATACCTCTTGTCAATGCGCTAACGAAAGACATTGTATACATTAGCGCACTCCAAAGTCTCCAGAATGTGTACTTTTAACTCTATTTTAAAGCATTACATAAAAATATTTAAACACTAACCTGTTACTTCCCAAAAATCGAAATATCGACGCAGTCATCCACAGTACGTAGATATATTCGGTGTGAAGAATGCTATGTGCACAGCACTAGCGATTTTCTTCTACAATACGTCGCCGCCCCCTCATAGCTCTTGTCAACCTGCTTACAAAAGAACATGTATACATTAGCGCACTCCAAAGTCACCAGAATGTGTACTTTTAAGTCTATTTTAAAGCATTACATAAAAATATTTAAACACCAAATTGTTCCTTCCCAAAAAACGAAATATCGACGCAGTCATCCACAATACGTAGAGAAATTCGGTGTGAAGAATGCTATGTGCACAGCACTAGCGATTTTCTTCTACAATATGTCGCCGCCCCATCATACCACTTGTCAACTTGCTAGCGAAAGAAAAAGTATACATTAGCGCACTCCGAAGCCACCAGAATGTGTACCTTTAACTCTATTTTAAAGCATTACATAAAAATATTTAAACACCAAGCTGTTACTTACCAAAAAACGAAATATCGACGCCGTCATCCACAGTACGTAGATACATTCGGTGTGCAGAATGCTATGTGCACAGCACTAGCGATTTTCTTCTGCAATAGTTCGCCGCCCCCTCATACCTCTTGTCAATCCGCTAACGAAAGAAATTGTATACATTAGCGCACTCGAAAGTCACCAGAATGTGTACTTTTAACTCTATTTTAAAGCATTACATAAAAACATTTAAACACCAAGCTGTAACTTCCCAAAATACGAGATATCGACGCAGTCATCCACAGTACGAAGATATATTCTGTGTGAAGAATGCTAGTGCACTGCACTAGCGATTTTCTTCTACAATATGTTGCCGCCCCTTCATACATCGTTTGAACGTGCTAACGAAAGAAGATGTATACAGTAGCGCACTCCAAAGTCACCAAAATGTGTACTTTTAACTCTATTTTAAAGCATTACGTAAAAATATTTAAACACCAACCTGTAACTTCCAAAAAACGAAATATCGACGCAGTCATCCACAGTACGTAGATATATTCGGTGAGAAGGATGCTATGTGCACAGCACTAGCGATTTTCTTTTACAATATTTCGCCGCCCACTCATACCTCTTGTCAAACTGCTAACGAAAGAAAATGTAAACATTTGCGCACTCCAAAGTCACCAGAATGTGCACTTTTAACTCTATTTAAAGCATTACATAAAAATATTTAAACACCAACCAGTTACTTCCCAAAAAACGATATATCGACGCAGTCATCCACAGTACGTAGAGAATTTCGGTGTGAAGAATGCTATGTGCACAGCACTAGCGATTTTCTTCTACAATATGTCGCCGCCCCCTCATACCTCTTGTCAGCCTGTTAACGAAAGGAAATGTATACATTAGCGAACTCCAAAGTCAACAGAATGTGTACTTTTAACTCTATTTTAAAGCATTACATAAAAATATTTAAACACCAAGCTGTTACTTCCCAAAAAACGAAATATCAACGCAGTCATTCACAGTACGTAGATATATTCGATATGAAGAATGCTATGTGAACATTAGCGCACTCCAAAGTCACCAGAATGTGTACTTCTAACTCTATTTTAAAGCATTACATAAAAATATTTAAACACCAACCTGTTACTTGCCAAAAAAAAAGAAAAATTGACGCAGTCATCCACAGTACGTAGATACATTCGGTGTGAAGAATGCTATGTTCACAGCACTAGCGATATTCTTCTACAATATGTCGCCGTCCCCTCATACCTCGTGACAACCTGCTAACGAAAGAAAATGTATACATTAGTGCACTCCAAAGTCACCGGAAATATTATTTTATCTCTATTGTTAAAGAATAACATATATAAATCATTAAACATCGAGCTCTTACTTCCCAAAAAACGAAATATCGACGCAGTCATCCACAGTACGTAGATATATTCGGTGTGAAGAATGCTATGTGTACAGCACTAGCGATTTTCTTCTACAATATGTCACCGCCCCCTTATACCTCTCGTCAACCTGCTAACGAAAGAAAATGTGTACATTAGCGCAATCCAAAGTCACCGGAAAAGGTATTTTTATCTCTATTGTTATTGCATAACATAAAAATATTCAACATCGACCTGTTACTTACCAAAAAACGAAATATCGACCCAGTCATCCACAGTACGTAAATACATTCGGTGTGAAGAATGCTATGTGCACAGCACTAGCGATTTTCTTCTACAATATGTCGCCATCCGCTCATACTTCGTGTCAACCTGCTAACGAAAGAAAATGTATACATTAGCGCACTCCAAAGTCACCAGAATGTGTACCTTTAACTCTATTTTAAAGCATTACATAAAAATATTTAAACACCAACCAGTTACTTCCCAAAAAATGAAATATCGACGCAGTCATCCACAGTACGTAGATACATTCGGTGTGAAGAATGCTATGTGCACAGCACTAGCGATTTTCTTCTACAATATGTCGCCGTCCTCTCATACCTCGTGTCAACCTGCTAACGAAAGAAAATGTATACACTAGCGCACTCCAAAGTCACCAGAATGTGTACTTTTAACTCTATTTTAAAACATTACATGAAAATATTAAAACACCAACCTGTTACTTCCCAAAAAACGAAATATCGACGCAGTCGTCCACAGTACGTAGTTACATTCGGTGTGAAGAATGTGAAGAATGCTATGTGCACAGCACTAGCGATTTTCTTCTACAATATGTCGCCGTCCCCTCATACCTCGTGTCAACCAGCTAACGAAAGAAAATGTATACATTAGCGCACTCCAAAGTCACCAGAATGTGTACTTTTAACTCTATTTTAAAGCATTACATAAAAATATTTAAACACCAACCAGTTACTTCCCAAAAAATGAAATATCGACGCAGTCATCCACAGTACGTAGATACATTCGGTGTGAAGAATGCTATGTGCACAGCACTAGCGATTTTCTTCTACAATATGTCGCCGCCCCGTCATACCACTTGTCAACTTGCTAGCGAAAGAAAAAGTATACATTAGCGCACTCCGAAGTCACCAGAATGTGTACCTTTAACTCTATTTAAAGCATTACATAAAAATATTTAAACACCAACCAGTTACTTCCCAAAAAACGATATATCGACGCAGACATCCACAGTACGTAGAGAATTTCGGTGTGAAGAATGCTATGTGCACAGCACTAGCGATTTTCTTCTACAATATGTCGCCGCCCCCTCATACCTCTTGTCAGCCTGTTAACGAAAGGAAATGTATACATTAGCGCACTCCAAAGTCACCAGAATGTGTACTTTTAACTCTATTTTAAAGCATTACATAAAAATATTTAAACACCAACATGTTACTTCCCAAAAAACGAAATATCGACCCAGTCATCCCAGTACGTAGATATATTCGGTGTGAAGAATGCTATGTGCACAGCACTAGCCATTTTCTTCTACAATATGACGCCGCCTACGTATACCTCTTGTCAACCTGCTAACGAAAGAAAATGTATACATTAGCGCACTCCAAAGTCACCAGAATGTGTACTTTTAACTCTATTTAAAGCATTACATAAAAATATTTAAACACCAACCAGTTACTTCCCAAAAAACGATATATCGACGCAGTCATCCACAGTACGTAGAGAATTTCGGTGTGAAGAATGCTATGTGCACAGCACTAGCGATTTCCTTCTACAATATGTCGCCGCCCCCTCATACCTCTTGTCAGCCTGTTAACGAAAGGAAATGTATACATTAGCGCACTCCAAAGTCACCAGAATGTGTACTTTTAACTCTATTTTAAAGCATTACATAAAAATATTTAAACACCAAGCAGTTACTTCCCAAAAAACGAAATATCAACGCAGTCATTCACAGTACGTAGATATATTCGATATGAAGAATGCTATGTGAACATTAGCGCACTCCAAAGTCACCAGAATGTGTACTTCTAACTCTATTTTAAAGCATTACATAAAAATATTTAAAAACCAACCTGTTACATGCCAAAAAGAAGAAAAATCGACGCAGTCATCCACAGTACGTAGATACATTCGGTGTGAAGAATGCTATGTTCACAGCACTAGCGATATTCTTCTACAATATGTCGCCGTCCCCTCATACCTCGTGACAACCTGCTAACGAAAGAAAATGTATACATTAGTGCACTCCAAAGTCACCGGAAATATTATTTTATCTCTATTGTTAAAGAATAACATATATAAATCATTAAACATCGAGCTCTTACTTCCCAAAAAACGAAATATCGACGCTGTCATCCACAGTACGTAGATATATTCGGTGTGAAGAATGCTATGTGTACAGCACTAGCGATTTTCTTCTACAATATGTCACCGCCCCCTTATACCTCTCGTCAACCTGCTAACGAAAGAAAATGTGTACATTAGCGCAATCCAAAGTCACCGGAAAAGGTATTTTTATCTCTATTGTTATTGCATAACATAAAAATCTTTCAACATCGACCTGTTACTTACCAAAAAACGAAATATCGACCCAGTCATCCACAGTACGTAGATATATTCGGTGTGAAGAATGCAATGTGCACAGCACTAGCGAAATTCTTCTACAATATGTCGCCGCTCTGTCATACGTCTCGTCTACCTGCTAACGAAAGAAAATGTATACATTAGCGCACTCCAAAGTCACCGGAAGTATTATTTTTATCTCTATTGTTAAAGCATAACATAAAAATCTTTAAACATCGAGTTGTTACTTACCAAAAAACGAAATATCGACGCAGTCATCCACAGTACGTAGATACATTCGGTGTGAAGAATGCTATGTGCACAGCACTAGCGATTTTCTTCTACAATATGTCGCCATCCGCTCATACTTCGTGTCAACCTGCTAACGAAAGAAAATGTATACATTAGCGCACTCCTAAGTCACCAGAATGTGTACTTTTAACTCTATTTTAAAGCATTACATAAAAATATTGAAACACCAACCAGTTACTTCCCAAAAAACGAAATATCGACGCAGTCATCCACAGTACGTAGATACATTCGGTGTGAAGAATGCTATGTGCACAGCACTAGCGATTTTCTTCTACAATATGTTGCCGTCCTCTCATACCTCGTGTCAACCTGCTAACGAAAGAAAATGTATACACTAGCGCACTCCAAAGTCACCAGAATGTGTACTTTTAACTCTATTTTAAAGCATTACATAAAAATATTTTAACACCAAATTGTTCCTTCCCAAAAAACGAAATATCGACGCCGTCATCCACAGTACGTAGATATATTCGGTGTGAAGAATGCTATGTGCATAGCACTAGCGATTTTCTTCTACAATATGTCGCCGCCCCCTCATACCTCTTGTCAACCTTCAAACGAAAGAAAAAGTATACATTAGCGCACTCCAAAGTCACCAGAATGTGTACATTTAACTCTATTTTAAAGCATTACATAAAAATATTTAAACACCAACCTGTTACTTCCCAAAAAACGAAATATCGACGCCGTCATCCACAGTACGTAGATACATTCGGTGTGCAGAATGCTGTGTGCACAGCACTAGCGATTTTCTTCTGCAATAGTTCGCCGCCCCCTCATACCTCTTGTCAATCCGCTAACGAAAGAAATTGTATACATTAGCACACTCCAAAGTCACCAGAATGTGTACTTTTAACTCTATTTTAAAGCATTACTTAAAAACATTTAAACACCAAGCTGTAACTTCCCAAAAAACGAGATATCGACGCAGTCATCCACAGTACGAAGATATATTCTGTGTTAAGAATGCTAGTGCACAGCACTAGCGATTTTCTTCTACAATATGTAGCCGCCCCCTCATACATCGTTTGAACGTGCTAACGAAAGATGATGTATACTGTAGCACACTCCAAAGTCACCAGAATGTGTACTTTTAACTCTATTTTAAAGCATTACATAAAAACATTTAAACACCAACCTGTTACTTCCCAAAAAACGTAATATCGACGCAGTCATCCACAGTACGTAGATATATTCGGTGTGAAGAATGCTATGTGCACAGCACTAGCGATGTTCTTTTACAATATGTCGCCGCCCCCTCATACCTCTTGTCAAACTGCTAACGAAAGAAAATGTAAACATTAGCGCACTCCAAAGTCACCAGAATGTGTACTTTTAACTCTATTTAAGGCATTACATAAAAATATTTAAACACCAACCAGTTACTTCCCAAAAAACGATATATCGACGCAGTCATCCACAGTACGTAGAGAAATTCGGTGTGAAGAATGCTATGTGCACAGCACTAGCGATTTTCTTCTACAATATGACGCCGCCTCCGAATACCTCTTGTCAACCTGCTAACGAAAGAAAATGTATACATTAGCGCACTCCAAAGTCACCAGAATGTGTACTTTTAAGTCTATTTTAAAGCATTACATAAAAATATTTAAACACCAAGCTGTTACTTCCCAAAAAACGAAATATCAACGCAGTCATTCACAGTACGTAGATATATTCGATATGAAGAATGCTATGTGTACATTAGCGCACTCCAAAGTCACCAGAATGTGTACTTCTAACTCTATTTTAAAGCATTACATAAAAATATTTAAACACCAACCTGTTACTTCCCAAAAAAAAAAGAAAAATCGACGCAGTCATCCACAGTACGTAGATACATTCGGTGTGAAGAATGCTATGTGCACAGCACTAGCGATATTCTTGTACAATATGTCGCCGTCCCCTCATACCTCGTGACAACCTGCTAACGAAAGAAAATGTATACATTAGTGCACTCCAAAGTCACCGGAAATAGTATTTTATCTCTATTGTTAAAGAATAACATATATAAATCTTTAAACATCGAGCTCTTACTTCCCAAAAAACGAAATATCGACGCAGTCATCCACAGTACGTAGATATATTCGGTGTGAAGAATGCTATGTGTACAGCACTAGCGATTTTCTTCTACAATATGTCACCGCCCCCTTATACCTCTCGTCAACCTGCTAACGAAAGAAAATGTGTACATTAGCGCAATCCAAAGTCACCGGAAATCGTATTTTTATGTCTATTGTTATTGCATAACATAAAAATCTTTCAACATCGACCTGTTACTTACCAAAAAACGAAATATCGACCCAGTCATCCACAGTACGTAGATATATTCGGTGTGAAGAATGCAATGTGCACAGCACTAGCGAAATTCTTCTACAATATGTCGCCGCTCTTTCATACGTCTCGTCAACCTGCTAACGAAAGAAAATGTATTTATTAGCGCACTCCAAAGTCACCGGTAGTATTATTTTTATCTCTATTGTTAAAGCATAACATAAAAATCTTTAAACATCGAGCTGTTACTTACCAAAAAACGAAATATGGACGCAGTCATCCACAGTACGTAGATACATTCGGTGTGAAGAATGCTATGTGCACAGCACTAGCGATTTTCTTCTACAATATGTCGCCATCCGCTCATACTTCGTGTCAACCTGCTAACGAACGAAAATGTATACATTAGCGCACTCCAAAGTCACCAGAATGTGTACTTTTAACTCTATTATAAAGCATTACGTAAAAATATTTAAACACCAACCTGTTACTTCCCAAAAAACGAAATATCGACGCAGTCATCCACAGTACGTAGATACATTCGGTGTGAAGATTGCTATGTGCACAGCACTAGCGATTTTCTTCTACAATATGTCGCCGTCCACTCATACCTCGTGTCAACCTGCTAACGAAAGAAAATGTATACATTAGCGCACTCCAAAGTCACCAGAATGTGTACTTTTAACTCTATTTTAAAGCATTACATGAAAATATTAAAACACCAATCTGTTACTTCCCAAAAAACGAAATATCGACGGAGTCATCCACAGTACGTAGTTACATTCGGTGTGAAGAAATTGAAGAATGCTATGTGCACAGCACTAGCGATTTTCTTCTACAATATGTCGCCGTCCCCTCATACCTCGTGTCAACCTGCTAACGAAAGAAAATGTATACATTAGCGTACTCCAAAGTCACCAGAATGTGTACTTTTAACTCTATTTTAAAGCATTACATGAAAATATTAAAACACCAATCTGTTACTTCCCAAAAAACGAAATATCGACGCAGTCATCCACAGTACGTAGTTACATTCGGTGTGAAGAAATTGAAGAATGCTATGTGCACAGCACTAGCGATTTTCTTCTACAATATGTCGCCGTCCCCTCATGCCTCGTGTCAACCTGCTAACGAAAGAAAATGTATACATTAGCGCACTCCAAAGTCACCAGAATGTGTACTTTTAACTCTATTTTAAAGCATTACATGAAAATATTTTAAACACCAAGCAGTTACTTCCCAAAAAAAGAAATATCGACGCAGTCATCCCAAGTCCGTAGATACATTCGATGTGAAGAATGCTATGTGCACAACACTAGCGATTTTCTTCTACAATATGTCGCCGTCCCCCCACACATCGTGTCAACCTGCTAACGAAAGAATATGTATACATTAGCGCACTCCAAAGTCACCAGAATGGGTACTTTTAACTCTATTTTAAAGCATTACATAAAAATATTTAAACACCAACCTGTTACTTCCCAAAAATCGAAATATCGACGCAGTCATCCACAGTACGAAGATACATTCGATGTGAAAAATGCTATGTGCACAGCACTCGCGATTCTCTTCTACAATAGGTCGCCATCCCTCATACCTCGTGTCAACCTGCTAACGAACGAAAATGTATATATTAGCGCAGTCCAAAGTCAAAAGAATGTGTACTTTCAACTCTATTTTAAAGCATTACATAAAAATATTTAAAAACCAACCTGTTACTACCCAAAAAACGAAATACCGACGCAGTCATCCACAGTACGTAGATACATTCGGTGTGAAGAATGCTATGTGCACAGCACTAGCGATTTTCTTCCACAATATGTCGCCCTCCTTTCATACCTCGTATCAACCTGCTAACGAAAGAAAATGTATACATTAGCGCACTCCAAAGTCACCAGAATGTGTACTTTTAACTCTATTTTAAAGCATTACATAAAAATATTTAAACACCAAGCAGTTACTTCCCAAAAAACGAAATATCGACGCAGTCATCCACAGTACGTAGATATATTCGGTGTGAAGAATGCTATGTGCACAGCACTAGCGATTATCTTCTACAATATGTCGCAGCCCCCTCATACCTCTCGTCAACCTGCTAACGAAAGAGAATGCATACATTAGCGCACACCAAAGTCACCGGAAATAATATTTTTAACTCTATTGTTAAAGCATAACATAAAAATCGGTGAACATCGTGGTGTTATTTACGAAAAAAAGAAATATTGACGCAGTCATCCACAGTACGTAGATACATTCGATGTGAAGAATGCTATGTGCACAGCACTAGCGATTTTCTTCTACAATATGTCGCCGCTCCCTCATACCTCGTGTCAACATGCTAACGAAAGAAAATGTATACATTAGCGCACTCCAAAATCACCAGAATGTGTACTTTTAACTCTATTTTAAAGCATTACATAAAAGTATTAAACACCAACCTGTTACTTCCCAAAAAACAAAATATCGACGCAGTCATCCACAGTACGTAGATACATTCGATGTGACGAATGCTATGTGCACAGCACTAGCGACTTTCTTCTGCAATATGTCGTCATCCCCTCATACCTCGTGTCAACCTGCTAACAAAAGAAAATTTATATATTAGCGCACTCCAAAGTCACCAGAATGTGTACTTTTTTCTCTATTTTAAAGCATTACATAAAGATATTTAAACGCTAACCTGATACATCCAAAAAACGAAATATCGACGCAGTCATCCACAATACGTAGATATATTCGGTGTGAAGAATGCTATGTGCACAGCAAAAGCGATTTTCTTTTACAATATGTCGCCGTCCCCTCATACTTCGTGTCAACCTGCTAACGAAAAAAAACGTATACATTAGCGCACTCCAAAGTCACCAGAATGTGTAGTTTTAACTCTTTTTAAAAGCATTACATAAAAATATTTAAACACCAACCTGTTACCTCCCAAAAAACGAAATATCGACGCAGTCATCCACAGTACGTAGATATATTCGATGTGAAGAATGCTATGTGCACAGCACTAGCGATTTTCTTCTACAATATGTTGCCGCCCCCTCATACCTCTCGTCAACATGCTAACGAAAGAGAATGTATACATTAGCGCAATCCAAAGTCACCGGAAATAGTATTTTTATCTCTATTGTTAAAGCATAACACAAAAATCTTTAAACATCGAACTGTTACTAACCAAAAAACGAAATATCGACGCAGTCATCCACAGTACGTAAATACATTCGATGTGAAGAAAGCTATGTGTACACCACTAGCGATTTTTTTCTACAATATGTCGCCGTCCCCTCATACCTCGTGTCAACCTACTAACGAACGAAACTGTTACATTAGCGCACTCCAAAGTCACCAGAATGTGTACTATTAACTCTATTTTAAAGCATTACATAAAAATATTTAAACACCAACCTGATACTTCCCAAAAAACGAAATATCGACGCAGTCATTCACAGTACGTAGATACACTCGATGTGAAGAATGCTATGTGCACAGCAATACCGATTTTCTTCTACAACATGTCGCCGCCCCCTCATACCTCGTGTGAACGTGCTAACGAAAGAAAATGTATACATTAGCGAGCACCAAAGTCACCGGAAATAGTATTTTTATCTCTATTGATATAGCATAACGTAAAAATCTTTAAACATCGTGCTGTTACTTCCCAAAAAACGAAATATCGAAGCAGTCATCCACAGTACGTATATACATTCGGTGTGAATAGTGCTATGTGCACAGCACTAGAGATTTTCTTCTACAATATGTCGCCGTCGTCTCCTACCTCGTGTCAACCTGCTAACGGAAGAAAAGTGTATACATTAGCGCACTCCAAAGTCACCAGAATGTGTACTTTTAACTCTATTTTAAAGCATTACATAAAAATATTTAAACACCAACCTGTTATTTCCCAAAAAACGAAATATCGAAGCAGTCATCCACAGTACGTAGATACATTCGATGTGAAGAATGCTATGTGCACAGCACTAGCGATTTTCTTCTACAGTATGTCGCCGTGCCCTCATACCTCGTGTCAACCTGCTAACGAAAGAAAATGTATACATTAGCGCACTCCAAAGTCACCAGAATGTGTACTTTTAACTCTATTTCAAAGCATTACATGAAAATATTTAAACACCTACCTGTTACTTCCCAAAAAACGAAATATCGTCGCAGTCATCCACAGTACGTAGATACATTCAATGTGAAGAATGCTATGTGCACAGCACTAGCGATTTTCTTCTACAATGTGTTGGCGTCCCCTCATACCTCGTGTCAACCTGCTAACGAAAGAAAATGTATATATTAGCGCACTTCAAAGTCACCAGATTGTGTACTTTTAACTATTTTAAAGCATTACATAAAAATATTTAAACACCAACCTGTTACTTCCCAAAAAACGAAATATCGACGCAGTCATCCACAGTACGTAGATACATTCGATGTGAAGAATGCTATGTGCACAGCACTAGCCATTTTCTTCTACAATATGTCGCCGCCCCCTCATACCTCGTGTCAACCTGCTAACGAAAGAAAATGTATACATTAGCGCAATCCAAAGTCACCAGAATGTGTACTTTTAACTCTATTTTAGAGCATTACATAAAAATATTTAAACACCAAGCTGTCACTTCCCAAAAAACGAAATATCGTCGCAGTCATCCATAGTACGAAGATACATTCGATGTGAAGAATGCTAAGTGCACAGAACTTGCGGTTTTCTTCTACAATATGTCGCCGTCCCCTCATACCTCGTGTCAACTTGCTAACGAAAGAAAATGTATACATTAGCGCACTCCAAAGTCACCAGAATGTGTACTTTTAACTCTATTTTAAAGCATTACATGAAAATATTAAAACACCAACCTGTTACTTCCAAAAAACGAAATATCGACGCAGTCATCCACAGTACGTAGTTACATTCGGTGTGAAGAATGTGAAGAATGCTATGTGCACAGCACTAGCGATTTTCTTCTACAATATGTCGCCGTCCCCTCATACCTCGTGTCAACCTGCTAACGAAAGAAAATGTATACATTAGCGCACTCCAAAGTCACCAGAATGTGTACTTTTAACTCTATTTTAAAGCATTACATGAAAATATTAAAACACCAACCTGTTACTTCCAAAAAACGAAATATCGACGCAGTCATCCACAGTACGTAGTTACATTCGGTGTGAAGAATGTGAAGAATGCTATGTGCACAGCACTAGCGATTTTCTTCTACAATATGTCGCCGTCCCCTCAAGCCTCGTGTCAACCTGCTAACGAAAGAAAATGTATACATTAGCGCAGTCCAAAGTCACCAGAATGTGTAGTTTTAACTTTATTTTAAAGCATTACATAAAAATATTTAAACACCAAGCAGTTACTTCCCAAAAAAAGAATTATCGACGCAGTCATCCCAAGTCCGTAGATACATTCGATGTGAAGAATGCTATGTGCACAACACTAGCGATTTTCATCTACAATATGTCGCCGTCCCCTCATACCTCGTGTCAACCAGCTAACGAAAGAAAATGTATACATTAGCGCACTCCAAAGTCAACAGAATGTGTACTTTTAACTCTATTTTAAAGCATTACACAAAAATATTTAAACACCAACCTGTTACTTCCCAAAAATCGAAATATCGACGCAGTCATCCACAGTACGAAGATACATTCGATGTGAAGAATGCTATGTGCACAGCAGTAGCGATTCTCTTCTACAATAGGTCGCCATCATTCATACCTCGTGTCAACCCGCTAACGAACGAAAATGTATATATTAGCGCAGTCCAAAGTCAAAAGAATGTGTACTTTCAACTCTATTTTAAAGCATTACATATAAATATTTAAACAACAACCTGTTACTACCCAAAAAACGAAATACCGACGCAGTCATCCACAGTACGTAGATACATTCGGTGTGAAGAATGCTATGTGCACAGCACTAGCGATTTTCTTCCACAATATGTCGCCCTCCTTTCATACCTCGTATCAACCTGCTAACGAAAGAAAATGTATACATTAGCGCACTCCAAAGTCACCAGAATGTGTACTTTTAACTCTATATTAAAGCATTACATAAAAATATTTAAACACCAAGCAGTTACTTCCCAAAAAACGAAATATCGGCGCAGTCATCCACAGTACGTAGATATATTCGCTGTGAAGAATGCTATGTGCACAGCACTAGCGATTTTCTTCTACAATATGTCGCAGCCCCCTCATACCTCTCGTCAACCTGCTAACGAAAGAGAATGTATACATTAGCGCACTCCAAAGTCACCGGAAATAATATTTTTAACTCTATTGTTAAAGCATAACATAAAAATCGGAGGACATCGTGGTGTTTCTTACGAAAAAAAGAAATATCGACGCAGTTATCCACAGTACGTAGATACATTCGATGTGAAGAATGCTATGTGCACAGCACTAGCGATTTTCTTCTACAATATGTCGCCGTCCCCTCATACCTCGTGTCAACCTGCTAACATAAGAAAATGTATACATTAGCGCACTCCAAAGTCACCAGAATGTGTACCTTTAACTCTATTTTAAAGCATTACATAAAAATATTTAAACACCAACCTGTTACTTCCCAAAAAACGAAATGTCGACGCAGTCACCCACAGTACGTATATATATTCGGTGTGAAGAATGCTATGTGCACAGCACTAGCGATTTTCTTCTACAATATGTCACCGTCCCCTCATACCTCGGGTGAACCTGCTAACGAAAGAAAATGTATACATTAGCGCACTCCAAAGTCACCAGAATGTGTACTTTTTACATTATTTTAAAGCATTACATAAAAATATTTAAACACCAACCTGGTACTTCCGAAGAAACGAAATATCGTCGCAGTCATCCACAGTACGTAGATACATTCGGTGTGAAGAATGCTATGTGCACAGCACTAGCGATTTTCTTCCACAATATGTCGCCCTCCTTTCATACCTCGTATCAACCTGCTAACGAAAGAAAATGTATACATTAGCGCACTCCAAAGTCACCAGAATGTGTACTTTTAACTATATTTTAAAGCATTACATAAAAATATTTAAACACCAAGCAGTTACTTCCCAAAAAACGAAATATCGACGCAGTCATCCACAGTACGTAGATATATTCGGTGTGAAGAATGCTATGTGCACAGCACTAGCGATTTTCTTCTACAATATGTCGCAGCCCCCTCATACCTCTCGTCAACCTGCTAACGAAAGAGAATGTATACATTAGCGCACTCCAAAGTCACCGGAAATAATATTTTTAACTCTATTGTTAAAGCATAACATAAAAATCGGTGAACATCGTGGTGTTACTTACGAAAAAAAGAAATATCGACGCAGTCATCCACAGTACGTAGATACATTCGATGTGAAGAATGCTATGTGCACAGCACTAGCGATTTTCTTCTCCAATATGTCGCCGTCCCCTCATACCTCTTGTCAACCTAGTAACGAAAGAAAATGTATACATTAGCGCACTCCAAAGTCACCAGAATGTGTACTTTTAACTCTCTTTTAAAGCATTACATAAAAATATTTAAACACCAACCTGTTACTTCCCAAAAACCGAAATATCGACGCAGTCATCCACATTACGTAGATACATTCGATGTGAAGAATGCTATGTGCACAGCACTAGCGATTTTCTTCTACAATATGTCGCCATCCCTCATACCTCGTTTCAACCTGCTAACGAAAGAAAATGCATACATTAGCGCAGTCCAAATTTACCAGAATGTGTACTTTCAACTCTATTTTAAAGCATTACACAAAAATATTTAAACACCAACCTGTTACTCCCCAAAAAACGAAATATCGACGCAGTCATCCACAGTACGAATTTAATATTCGGTGTGAAGAATGCTATGTGCACAGCACTAGCGATTTTCTTCTACAATATGTCGCAGCCCCCTCATACCTCTCGTCAACCTGCTAACGAAAGAGAATGTATACATTAGCGCATTCCAAAGTCACCGGAAATAATATTTTTATCTCTATTGTTAAAGCATAACATAAAAATCTGTAAACATCGTGGTGTTACTTACGAAAAAACGAAATATCGACGCAGTCATCCACAGTACGTAGATACATTCGATGTGAAGAATGCTATGTGCACAGCACTAGCGATTTTCTTCTACAATATGTCGCCGTCACCTCATACCTCGTGTCAACCTGCTAACGAAAGAAAATGTTTACATTAGCGCACTCCAAAGCCACCAGAATGTGTACTTTCAACTCTATTTTAAAGCATTACATAAAAATATTTAAACACCAACCTGTTACTTCCCAAAAAACGATATATCGACGCAGTCATCCACAGTACGTAGATACATTCGATGTGAAGTATGCTATGTGCACAGCACTAGCGATTTTCTTCTACAATATGTCGATGTCCCCTCATACCTCGTGTCAACCAGCTAACGAAAGAAAATGTATACATTAGCGCACTCCAAAGTCACCAGAATGGGTACTTTCAACTCTATTTTAAAGCATTACATAAAAATATTTAAACACCAACCTGTTACTCCCCAAAAAACGAAATATCGACGCAGTCATCCACAGTACGTAGATACATTCGGTGTGAAGAATGCTATGTGCACAGCACTAGCGATTTTCTTCTACAATATAACGTCGTCCCCTCATACCTCGTGTCAACCTGCTAACGAAAGAAAATGTATACATTAGCGCACTCCAAAGTCACCAGAATGTGTACTTTTAAATCAATTTTAAAGCATTACATAAAAATATTTAAACACCAAGCAGTTACTTCCCAAAAAACGAAATATCGACGCAGTCATCCACAGTACGTAGATATATTCGGTGTGAAGAATGCTATGTGCACAGCACTAGCGATTTTCTTCTACAATATGTCGCAGCCCCCTCATACCTCTCGTCAACCTGCTAACGAAAGAGAATGTATACATTAGCGCACTCCAAAGTCACCGGAAATAATATTTTTAACTCTATTGTTAAAGCATAACATAAAAATCGGAGAACATCGTGGTGTTTCTTACGAAAAAAAGAAATATCGACGCAGTCATCCACAGTACGTAGATACATTCGATGTGAAGAATGCTATGTGCACAGCACTAGCGATTTTCTTCTACAATATGTCGCCGTCCCCTCATACCTCGTGTCAACCTGCTAACATAAGAAAATGTATACATTAGCGCACTCCAAAGTCACCAGAATGTGTACCTTTAACTCTATTTTAAAGCATTACATAAAAATATTTAAACACCAACCTCTTACTTCCCAAAAAACGAAATGTCGACGCAGTCACCCACAGTACGTATATATATTCGGTGTGAAGAATGCTATGTGCACAGCACTAGCGATTTTCTTCTACAATATGTCACCGTCCCCTCATACCTCGGGTGAACCTGCTAACGAAAGAAAATGTATACATTAGCGCACTCCAAAGTCACCAGAATGTGTACTTTTTACATTATTTTAAAGCATTACATAAAAATATTTAAACACCAACCTGGTACTTCCGAAGAAACGAAATATCGTCGCAGTCATCCACAGTACGTAGATACATTCGGTGTGAAGAATGCTATGTGCACAGCACTAGCGATTTTCTTCCACAATATGTCGCCCTCCTTTCATACCTCGTATCAACCTGCTAACGAAAGAAAATGTATACATTAGCGCACTCCAAAGTCACCAGAATGTGTACTTTTAACTATATTTTAAAGCATTACATAAAAATATTTAAACACCAAGCAGTTACTTCCCAAAAAACGAAATATCGACGCAGTCATCCACAGTACGTAGATATATTCGGTGTGAAGAATGCTATGTGCACAGCACTAGCGATTTTCTTCTACAATATGTCGCAGCCCCCTCATACCTCTCGTCAACCTGCTAACGAAAGAGAATGTATACATTAGCGCACTCCAAAGTCACCGGAAATAATATTTTTAACTCTATTGTTAAAGCATAACATAAAAATCGGTGAACATCGTGGTGTTACTTACGAAAAAAAGAAATATCGACGCAGTCATCCACAGTACGTAGATACATTCGATGTGAAGAATGCTATGTGCACAGCACTAGCGATTTTCTTCTACAATGTGTTGCCGTCCCCTCATACCTCGTGTCAACCTGCTAACGAAAGAAAATGTATATATTAGCGCACTTCAAAGTCACCAGATTGTGTACTTTTAACTATTTTAAAGCATTACATAGAAATATTTAAACACCAACCTGTTACTTCCCAAAAAACGAAATATCGACGCAGTCATCCACAGTACGTAGATACATTCGATGTGAAGAATGCTATGTGCACAGCACTAGCCATTTTCTTCTACAATATGTCGCCGCCCCCTCATACCTCGTGTCAACCTGCTAACGAAAGAAAATGTATACATTAGCGCAATCCAAAGTCACCAGAATGTGTACTTTTAACTCTATTTTAGAGCATTACATAAAAATATTTAAACACCAAACTGTCACTTCCCAAAAAACGAAATATCGTCGCAGTCATCCATAGTACGAAGATACATTCGATGTGAAGAATGCTAAGTGCACAGAACTAGCGGTTTTCTTCTACAATATGTCGCCGTCCCCTCATACCTCGTGTCAACTTGCTAACGAAAGAAAATGTATACATTAGCGCACTCCAAAGTCACCAGAATGTGTACTTTTAACTCTATTTTAAAGCATTACACAAAAATATTTGAACACCATCCTGTTACTCCCCAAAAAACGAAATATCAACGCAGTCATCCACAGTACGTAGATACATTCGATGTGAAGAATGCTATGTGCACAGCACTAGCGATTTTCGTCCACAATATGTCGCCATCTGCTCATACCTCGTGTCAACCTGCTAACGAAAGAAAATGAATACACTAGCGCACTCCAAAGTCACCAGAATGTGTACTTTTAACTCTATTTTAAAGCATTACTTGAAAATATTAAAACACCAACCTGTTACTTCCCAAAAAACGAAATATTGACGCAGTCATCCACAGTACGTAGTTACATTCGGTGTGAAGAATGTGAAGAATGCTATGTGCACAGCACTAGCGATTTTCTTCTACAATATGTCGCCGTCCCCTCATACCTCGTGTCAACCTGCCAACGAAAGAAAATGTATACATTAGCGCACTCCAAAGTCACCAGAATGTGTACTTTTAACTCTATTTTAAAGCATTACATAAAAATATTTAAACACCTACCTGTTACTTCCCAAAAAACGATATATCGACGCAGTCATCCACAGTACGTAGATACATTCGATGTGAAGTATGCTATGTGCACAGCACTAGCGATTTTCTTCTACAATATGTCGCCGTCCCCTCATGCCTCGTGTCAACCTGCTAACGAAAGAAAATGTATACATTAGCGCAGTCCAAAGTAACCAGAATGTGTAGTTTTAACTTTATTTTAAAGCATTACATAAAAATATTTAAACACCAAGCAGTTACTTCCCAAAAAAAGAAATATCGACGCAGTCATCCCAAGTCCGTAGATACATTCGATGTGAAGAATGCTATGTGCAGAACACTAGCGATTTTCTTCTACAATATGTCGCCGTCCCCTCATACCTCGTGTCAACCAGCTAACGAAAGAAAATGTATACATTAGCGCACTCCAAAGTCAACAGAATGTGTACTTTTAACTCTATTTTAAAGCATTACACAAAAATATTTAAACATCAACCTGTTACTTCCCAAAAATCGAAATATCGACGCAGTCATCCACAGTACGAAGATACATTCGATGTGAAGAATGCTATGTGCACAGCAGTAGCGATTCTCTTCTACAATAGGTCGCCATCATTCATACCTCGTGTCAACCCGCTAACGAACGAAAATGTATATATTAGCGCAGTCCAAAGTCAAAAGAATGTGTACTTTCAACTCTATTTTAAAGCATTAAATATAAATATTTAAACACCAACCTGTTACTACCCAAAAAACGAAATACCGACGCAGTCATCCACAGTACGTAGATACATTCGGTGTGAAGAATGCTATGTGCACAGCACTAGCGATTTTCTTCCACAATATGTCGCCCTCCTTTCATACCTCGTATCAACCTGCTAACGAAAGAAAATGTATACATTAGCGCACTCCAAAGTCACCAGAATGTGTACTTTTAACTCTATATTAAAGCATTACATAAAAATATTTAAACACCAAGCAGTTACTTCCCAAAAAACGAAATATCGGCGCAGTCATCCACAGTACGTAGATATATTCGCTGTGAAGAATGCTATGTGCACAGCACTAGCGATTATCTTCTACAATATGTCGCAGCCCCCTCATACCTCTCGTCAACCTGCTAACGAAAGAGAATGTATACATTAGCGCACTTCAAAGTCACCGGAAATAATATTTTTAACTCTATTGTTAAAGCATAACATAAAAATCGGAGAACATCGTGGTGTTTCTTACGAAAAAAAGAAATATCGACGCAGTCATCCACAGTACGTAGATACATTCGATGTGAAGAATGCTATGTGCATAGCACTAGCGACTTTCTTCTACAATATGTCGCCGTCCCCTCATACCTCGTGTCAACCTGCTAACATAAGAAAATGTATACATTAGCGCACTCCAAAGTCACCAGAATGTGTACTTTTAACTCTCTTTTAAAGCATTACATAAAAATATTTAAACACCAACCTGTTACTTCCCAAAAACCGAAATATCGACGCAGTCATCCACATTACGTAGATACATTCTATGTGAAGAATGCTATGTGCACAGCACTAGCGATTTTCTTCTACAATATGTCGCCATCCCTCATACCTCGTTTCAACCTGCTAACGAAAGAAAATGCATACATTAGCGCAGTCCAAAGTCACCAGAATGTGTACTTTCAACTCTATTTTAAAGCATTACACAAAAATATTTAAACACCAACCTGTTACTCCCCAAAAAACGAAATATCGACGCAGTCATCCACAGTACGAATTTAATATTCGGTGTGAAGAATGCTATGTGCACAGCACTAGCGATTTTCTTCTACAATATGTCGCAGCCCCCTCATACCTCTCGTCAACCTGCTAACGAAAGAGAATTGTATACATTAGCGCATTCCAAAAACACCGGAAATAATATTTTTATCTCTATTGTTAAAGCATAACATAAAAATCGGAGAACATCGTGGTGTTTCTTACGAAAAAAAGAAATATCGACGCAGTCATCCACAGTACGTAGATACATACGATGTGAAGAATGCTATGTGCATAGCACTAGCGACTTTCTTCTACAATATGTCGCCGTCCCCTCATACCTCGTGTCAACCTGCTAACATAAGAAAATGTATACATTAGCGCACTCCAAAGTCACCAGAATGTGTACTTTTAACTCTCTTTTAAAGCATTACATAAAAATATTTAAACACCAACCTGTTACTTCCCAAAAACCGAAATATCGACGCAGTCATCCACATTACGTAGATACATTCGATGTGAAGAATGCTATGTGCACAGCACTAGCGATTTTCTTCTACAATATGTCGCCATCCCTCATACCTCGTTTCAACCTGCTAACGAAAGAAAATGCATACATTAGCGCAGTCCAAAGTCACCAGAATGTGTACTTTCAACTCTATTTTAAAGCATTACACAAAAATATTTAAACACCAACCTGTTACTCCCCAAAAAACGAAATATCGACGCAGTCATCCACAGTACGAATTTAATATTCGGTGTGAAGAATGCCATGTGCACAGCACTAGCGATTTACTTCTACAATATGTCGCAGCCCCCTCATACCTCTCGTCAACCTGCTAACGAAAGAGAATGTATACATTAGCGCATTCCAAAAACACCGGAAATAATATTTTTAACTCTATTGTTAAAGCATAACATAAAAATCGGAGAACATCGTGGTGTTACTTACGAAAAAACGAAATATCGACGCAGTCATCCACAGTACGTAGATACATTCGATGTGAAGAATGCTATGTGCACAGCACTAGCGATTTTCTTCTACAATATGTCGCCGTCACCTCATACCTCGTGTCAACCTGCTAACGAAAGAAAATGTTTACATTAGCGCACTCCAAAGCCACCAGAATGTGTACTTTCAACTCTATTTTAAAGCATTACATAAAAATATTTAAACACCAACCTGTTACTTCCCAAAAAACGATATATCGACGCAGTCATCCACAGTACGTAGATACATTCAATGTGAAGTATGCTATGTGCACAGCACTAGCGATTTTCTTCTACAATATGTCGCCGTCCCCTCATACCTCGTGTCAACCAGCTAACGAAAGAAAATGTATACATTAGCGCACTCCAAAGTCACCAGAATGTGTACTTTCAACTCTATTTTAAAGCATTACATAAAAATATTTAAACACCAACCTGGTACATCCGAAGAAACGAAATATCGTCGCAGTCATCCACAGTACGTAGATACATTCGGTGTGAAGAATGCTATGTGCACAGCACTAGCGATTTTCTTCCACAATATGTCGCCCTCCTTTCATACCGCGTATCAACCTGCTAACGAAAGAAAATGTATACATTAGCGCACTCCAAAGTCACCAGAATGTGTACTTTTAACTCTCTTTTAAAGCATTACATAAAAATATTTAAACACCAACCTGTTACTTCCCAAAAACCGAAATATCGACGCAGTCATCCACATTACGTAGATACATTCGATGTGAAGAATGCTATGTGCACAGCACTAGCGATTTTCTTCTACAATATGTCGCCATCCCTCATACCTCGTTTCAACCTGCTAACGAAAGAAAATGCATACATTAACGCAGTCCAAAGTCACCAGAATGTGTACTTTCAACTCTATTTTAAAGCATTACACAAAAATATTTAAACACCAACCTGTTACTACCCAAAAAACGAAATATCGACGCAGTCATCCACAGTACGAATTTAATATTCGGTGTGAAGAATGCTATGTGCACAGCACTAGCGATTTTCTTCTACAATATGTCGCAGCCCCCTCATACCTCTCGTCAACCTGCTAACGAAAGAGAATGTATACATTAGCGCATTCCAAAGTCACCGGAAATAATATTTTTATCTCTATTGTTAAAGCATAACATAAAAATCTGTAAACATCGTGGTGTTACTTACGAAAAAACGAAATATCGACGCAGTCATCCACAGTACGTAGATACATTCGATGTGAAGAATGCTATGTGCACAGCACTAGCGATTTTCTTCTACAATATGTCGCCGTCACCTCATACCTCGTGTCAACCTGCTAACGAAAGAAAATGTTTACATTAGCGCACTCCAAAGCCACCCGAATGTGTACTTTCAACTCTATTTTAAAGCATTACATAAAAATATTTAAACACCAACCTGTTACTTCCCAAAAAACGATATATCGACGCAGTCATCCACAGTACGTAGATACATTCGATGTGAAGTATGCTATGTGCACAGCACTTGCGATTTTCTTCTACAATATGTCGCCGTCCCCTCATACCTCGTGTCAACCAGCTAACGAAAGAAAATGTATACATTAGCGCACTCCAAAGTCACCAGAATGTGTACTTTCAACTCTATTTTAAAGCATTACATAAAAATATTTAAACACCAACCTGTTACTCCCCAAAAAACGAAATATCGACGCAGTCATCCACAGTACGTAGATACATTCGGTGTGAAGAATGCTATGTGCACAGCACTAGCGATTTTCTTCCACAATATGTCGCCCTCCTTTCATACCTCGTATCAACCTGCTAACGAAAGAAAATGTATACATTAGCGCACTCCAAAGTCACCAGAATGTGTACTTTTAACTCTCTTTTAAAGCATTACATAAAAATATTTAAACACCAACCTGTTACTTCCCAAAAACCGAAATATCGACGCAGTCATCCACATTACGTAGATACATTCGATGTGAAGAATGCTATGTGCTCAGGAATACCGATTTTCTTCTACAATATGTCGCCGCCCCCTCATACC
This sequence comes from Schistocerca cancellata, assembly GCF_023864275.1. Taxonomy (NCBI): domain Eukaryota; kingdom Metazoa; phylum Arthropoda; class Insecta; order Orthoptera; family Acrididae; genus Schistocerca; species Schistocerca cancellata. The sequence goes on along the minus strand of NC_064630.1, from coordinate 610,332,329 downwards.
TCGTGTGAACGTGCTAACGAAAGAAAATGTTTACATTAGCGCACACCAAAGTCACCGAAAATAGTATTTTTTTCTCTATTGATGTAGCATAACGTAAAAATCTTTAAACATCGTGCTATTACTTACCAAAAAACGAAATATCGACGCAGTCATCCACAGTACGTAGATACATTCGGTGTGAAGAATGCTATGTGCACAGCACTAGCGACTTTCTTCTACAATATGTCGCCGCTCCCTCATACCTCGTGTCAACCTGCTAACGAAAGAAAATGTATACATTTGCGCACTCCAAAGTCACCAGAATGTGTACTTATAACTATTTTAAAGCATTACATAAAAATATTTAAACACCAAGCTGTTACTTCCCAAAAAACGAAATATCGTCGCACTCATTCACAGTACGTAGATATATTCGGTGTGAAGAATGCTATGTGCACAGCACTAGCGATTTTCTTCTACAATATATCGTCGCCCCCTCATACTTCTCGTCAACCTGCTAACGAAAGAGAATGTATACATTAGCGCACTCCAAAGTCACCGGAAATAGTATTTTTATCTCTATTGTTAAAGCATAACACAAAAATCTTTAAACATCGAGCTGTTACTAACCAAAAAACGAAATATCGACGCAGGCATCCACACTACGTAGATACATTCGATGTGAAGAATGCTATGTGCACAGCACTAGTGATTTTCTTCAACAATATGTCGCCGTCCCCTCATACCTCGTGTGAACCTGCTAACGAAAGAAAATGTATACATTAGCGCACTCCAAAGTCACCAGAATGTGTACTTTTAACTCTATTTTAAAGCATTACATAAAAATATTTAAACACCATTCTGTTACTTCCCAAAAAACGAAATATCGTCACAGTCATCCACAGTACGTAGATACATTCGGTGTAAAGAATGCTATGTGCACAGCACTAGCGATTTTCTTCTACAATATGTCGCCGTCCCCTCATACCCCGTGTCAATCTGCTAACGAAAGAAAATGCATACATTATCGCACTCCAACGTCACCAATATGTGTACCTTTAACTCTATTTTAAAGCATTACATAAAAATATTTAAACACCAACCTGTTACGTCCAAAAAAACGAAATATCGAAGCAGTCATCCACAGTACGTATATACATTTGGTGTGAATAGTGCTATGTGCACAGCACTAGAGATTTTCTTCTACAATATGTCGCCGTCCCCTCATACCTCGTGTCAACCTGCTAACGGAAGAAAAGTGTATACATGAGCGCACTCCAAAGTCACCAGAATGTGTACATTTAACTCTATTTTAAAGCATTACATAAAAATAGTTAAACACCAACCTGTTACTTCCCAAAAAACGAAATATGGAAGCAGTCATCCACAGTACGTAGATACATTCGATGTGAAGAATGCTATGTGCACAGCACTAGCGATTTTCTTCTACAATATGTCGCCGTCCCCTCATACCTCGTGTCAACCTGCTAACGAAAGAAAATGTTTACATTAGCGCACTCCAAAGTCACCAGAATGTGTACTTTTAACTCTATTTTAAAGCATTACACAAAAATATTTGAACACCATCCTGTTACTTCCCAAAAAACGAAATATCAACGCAGTCATCCACAGTACATAGATACATTCGATGTGAAGAATGCTATGTGCACAGCACTAGCGATTTTCGTCTACAATATGTCGCCATCCGCTCATACCTCGTGTCAACCTGCTAACGAAAGAAAATGTATACATTAGCGCACTCCAAAGTCACCAGAATGTGTACCTTTAACTCTATTTTAAAGCATTACATAAAAATATTTAAAAACCAACCTGTTACTTCCCAAAAAACGATATATCGATGCAGTCATCCACAGTACGTAGATACATTCGGTGTGAAGAATGCTATGTGCACAGCACTAGCGGTTTTCTTCTACAATATGTCGCCGTCCCCTCATACGTCGTTTAACCTGCTAACGAAAGAAAATGTATACATTAGCGCCCTCCAAAGTCACCAGAATGTGTACTTTATCTCTATTTTAAAGCATTACATAAAAATATTTAAACTCTAACCTGTTACTTCCCAAAAAACGAAATATCGACGAAGTAATCCACAGTACGTAGATACATTCGGTGTGAAGAATGCTATGTGCTCAGCACTAGCGATTCTATTCTACAATATGACGCCGTACCCTCATACTACGTGTCAACCTGCTAACGAAAGAAAAAATATACATTAGCGCGCTCCAAAGTCACCAGAATGTGTACTTTTAACTCTATTTTAAAGCATTACATAAAAATATTTGAACTCCAACCTGTTACTCCCCAAAAAACGAAATATCGACGCAGTCATCCACAGTACGTAGATACATTCGGTGTGAAAAATGCTATGTGCACAGCACTAGCGATTTTCTTCTACAATATGTCGCCGTCGCCTCATACCTCGTGTCAACCTGCTTACGAAGGAAAATGTATACATTAGCGGAATCCAAAGTCACCAGAATGTGTACTTTTAACTCTATTTTAAAGCATTACATAAAAATATTTAAACACCAACCTGTTACTTCCCAAAAAACGAAATATCGACGAAGTCATCCACAGTACGTAGATACATTCGGTGTGAAGAATGCTACGTGCACAGCACTAGCGATTCTATTCTACAATATGACGCCGTACCCTCATGCCTCGTGTCAACCTGCTAACGAAAGAAAATATATACATTAGCGCGCTCCAAAGTCACCAGAATGTGTACTTTTAACTCTATTTTAAAGCATTACATAAAAATATTTAAACTCCAACCTGTTACTTCCCAAAAAACGAAATATCGACGCAGTCATCAACAGTACGTAGATACATTCGGTGTGAAGAATGCTATGTGCACAGCACTAGCGATTTTCTTCTACAATATGTCGCCGTCGCCTCATACGTCGTGTCAACCTGCTTACGAAGGAAAATGTATACAATAGCGCAATCCAAAGTCACCAGAATGTGTACTTTTATCTCTATTTTAAAGTATTACATAAAAATATTTAAACACCAACCTGTTACTTCCCAAAAGACGAAATACCGACGCAGTCATCCACAGTACGTAGATATATTCGGTGTGAAGAATGCTATGTGCACAGCACTAGCGATTTTCTTCTACAATATGTCGCCGACCCCTCATACCTTTCGTCAACCTGCTAACGAAAGAAAATGTATACATTAGCGCACTCCAAAGTCACTGGAAATAGTATTTTTATCCCTATTGTTAAGCATAACATAAAAATCTTAAAACATCGAGGTGTTACTTCCCAAAAAACGAAATATCGACGCAGTCATCCGCAGTACGTAGATACATTCGATGTGAAGAATGCTATGTGCACAGCACTAGCGATTTTCTTCTACAATATGTCGCCGCCCCTTCATACCTCGTGTCAACCTGCTAACGAAGAAAATGTATACATTAGCACGCTCCAAAGTCAACAGAATAAGTACTTTTAACACTAATTTGAAGCATTACATAAAAATATTTAAACACCAACCTGTTACTTCCCAAAAAACGAAATATCGACGAAGTCATCCACAGTACGTAGATACATTCGGTGTGAAGAATGCTACGTGCACAGCACTAGCGATTCTATTCTACAATATGACGCCGTACCCTCTTACCTAGTGTCAACCTGCTAATGAAAGAAAATGTATAGATTAGCGCACTGCAGAGTCACCAGAATGTGTACTTTTAACTCTATTTTAAAGCATTACATAAAAATATTTAAACACCAACCTGTTACTTCCCAAAAAACGAAATATCGACGCAGTCATCCACAGTACGTAGATACATTCGGTGTGAAGAATGCTTTGTGCACAGCACTAGCGGTTTTCTTCTACAATATGTCGCCGTCCCCTCATACGTCGTGTCAACCTGCTAACGAAAGAAAATGTATACATTAGCGCACTCCAAAGTCACCAGAATGTGTACTTTATCTCTATTTTAAAGCATTACATAAAAATATTTAAACTCCAACCTAATACTTCCCAAAAAACGAAATATCGACGCACTCATCCACAGTACGTAGATGCATTCGATGTGAAGAATGCTATGTGCACAGCACTAGCGATTTTCTTCTACAATATGTCGCCGTCCCCTCATACCTCGTGTCAACCTGCTAACCAAAGAAAATGTATACATTAGCGCATTCCGAGGTCACCAGAATGTGTACTTTTAACTCTATTTTAAAGCATTACATAAAAATATTTAAACACCACCCTGTTACTCCCCAAAAATTGAAATATCGGCGCAGTCATCCACAGTACGTAGATACATTCGATGTGAATAATGCTATGTGCACAGCACTAGCGATTTTCTTCTACAATATGTCGCCGCCCCTTCATACCTCGTGTCAACCTGCTAACGAAGAAAATGTATACATTAGCACGCTCCAAAGTCAACAGAATAAGTACTTTTAACACTAATTTGAAGCATTACATAAAAATATTTAAACACCAACCTGTTACTTCAAAAAAACGAAATATCGACGCAGTCATCCACAGTACGTAGATACATGCGATGTGAAGAATGCTATGTGCACAGCTCTAGCGATTTTCTTCTACAATATGTCGACGTCCCCTCATACCACGTGTCAACCGGTAACGAAAGAAAATGTACACATTAGCGCACTCCAAAGTCACCAGAATGTGTACTTTTAACTCTATTTTACAGCATTACATAAAAATATTTAAACACCAACCCATTACTTCCCAAAAAACGAAATATCGACGCAGTCATCCACATTACGTAGATATATTCGGTGTGAAGAATGCTATGTACACAGCACTAGCGATTTTCTTCTACAATATGTCGCCGTCCCGTCATACCTCGTGTCAACGTGCTAACGAAAGAAAATGTATACATTAGCGCACTCCAAAGTCACCAGAATGTGTACTTTTAACTCTATTTTAAAGCATTACATAAAAATATTTAAACACCACCCTGTTACTCCCCAAAAATTGAAATATCGGCGCAGTCATCCACAGTACGTAGATACATTCAATGTGAAGAATGCTAAATGCACAGCACTAGCGATTTTCTTCTACAATATTTAGCCGTGGCCTCATACCTCGTGTCAACCTGCTAACGAAAGGAAATGTATACATTAGCGCACTCCAAAGTCACCAGAATGTGTACTTTTAACTCTATTTTAAAGCATTACATTATAATATTTAAACACCAATTAGTTACTTCCCAAAAAACGAAATATCGACGCAGTCATCCACAGTACGTAGATATATTCGGTATGAAGAATGCCATGTGCACAGCACTAGCGATTTTCTTCTACAATATGTCGCCGCCCCCTCATACCTCTTTTCAACCTGCTAACGAAAGAGAATGTATACGTTAGCGCACTCCAAAGTCACCGGAAGTAATATTTTTATCTCTATTGTTAAAGCATAACATAAAAATCTTTAAACATCGAGCTGTCACTTACCAAAAAACGAAATATCAACGCAGGCATCCACAGTACGTAGATACATTCGATGTGAAGAATGCTATGTGCACAGCACTAGCGATTTTCTTCTACAATATGTCGCCGTCCCCTCATACCTCGTGTCAACCTGCTAACGAAAGAAAATGTATACATTAGCGCACTCCAAAGTCACCAGAATGTGTACTTTTATATCTATTTTAAACCATTACATAAAAATATTTAAACACCAACCCATTGTCTCCCAAAAAACGTAATATCGACGCAGTCATTCACAGTACGTAGATACATTCGATGTGAAGAATGAGATGTGAACAGCACTAGCAACTTTCTTCTATAATATGTCGTCGTCCCCTCATACCTCGTGTCGACCTGCTAACAAAAGAAAATGTATACATTAGGGCACTCCAAAGTCACCAGAATGTGTACTTCTAACTCTATTTTAAAGCATTACATAAAAATATTTAAACACCATCCTGTTACTTCACAAAAAACGAAGTATCGACGCAGTCATCCACAGTATGTAGATAAATTCGGTGTGAAGAATGCTATGTGCACAGCACTAGCGAATTTCTTCTACAATATGTCGCCGTCCCCTCATACCTCGTGTCAACCTGCTAACGAAAGAAAATGTGTACATTAGTGCACTCCAAAGTCACCAGAATGTTTACTTTTAAGTCTATTTTAAAGCATTACATAAAAATATTTAAACAACATCCTGTTACTTCCCAAAAAACGAAATATCGGCACAGTCATCCACAGTACGTAGATACATTCGATGTGAAGAGTGCTACGTGCACATCACTAGCGATTTTCTTCTACAATATGTCGCCGTCCCGTCATACCTCGTGTCAACCTGCTAACGAAAGAAAATGTAATCATTAGTGCACTGCAAATTCACCAGAATATAACTTTTAACTCTATTCCATAGCATTACATAAAAACATTTAAACACCAACCTCTTACTTCCCAAAAAACGAAATACCTACGCAGTCATCCACAGTACGTAGTTATATTCGGTGTGAATAATGCTATGTGCACAGCACCAGCGATTTTCTTCTACAATATGTCGCCGCCCCCTCATACATCTCGTCAACCTGTAACGAAAGAAAATGTATACATTAGCGCACTCCAAAGTCACCGGAAATAGTATTTTTATCTCTATTGTTAAGCATAACATAAAAATCTTAAAACATCGAGTTGTTACTTACCAAAAAACGAAATATCGACGCAGTCATCCACAGTACGTAGATACATTCGATGTGAAGAGTGCTATGTGCACATCACTAGCGATTTTCTTCTACAATATATCGCCGTCCCGTCATACCTCGTGTCAACCTGCTAACGAAAGAAAATGTAATCATTAGCGCACTGCAAAGTCACCAGAATGTAACTTTTAACTCTATTTTAAAGCATTACATAAAAACATTTAAACTCCAACCTGTTACTTCCCAAAAAACGAAATATCGACGCAGTCATCCACAGTACGTAGATACATTCGGTGTGAAGAATGCTTTGTGCACAGCACTAGCGATTTTCTTTTACAATATGTCGCCGTCCCCTCATACCTCGTGTCAACCTCCTAACGATAGAAAATGTATACACTAGCGCACTCCAAAGTCACCAGAATGTGTACTTTTAACTCTATTTTAAAGCATTACATAAAAATATTTAAACACCAACCTGTTACCTCCCAATAAGCGATATATTGATGCAGTTATCCACAGTAGGTAGATACATTCGGTGTGAAGAATGCTATGTGCACAGCACTAGCGGTTTTCTTCTACAATATGTCGCCGTCCCCTCATACGTCGTGTCAACCTGCTAACGAAAGAAAATGTATACATTAGCGCACTCCAAAGTCACCAGAATGTGTACTTTTAACTCTATTTTAAAGCATTACATAAAAATATTTAAACACCAACCTGTTACTTCCCAAAAAACGATATATCGATGCAGTCATCCGCAGTACGTACATACATTTGATGTGAGGAATGCTATGTGCACAGCACTAGCGATTTTCTTCTACAATATGTCGCCGTCCCCTCATACCTCGTGTCAACCTGCTAACGAAAGAAAATGTATACATTAGCGCACTCCAAGGTCACCAGAATGTGTACTTTTAACTCTATTTTAAAGCATAACATAAAAATCTTTAAACATCGAGCTGTTACTTACCAAAAAACGAAATATCGACGCAGTCATCCACAGTACGTAGATATATTTGGTGTGAAGAATGCTATGTGCACAGCACTAGCGATTTTCTTCTACAATATGTCGCCTTCCCCTCATACCTCTCGACAACCTGCTAACGAAAGAAAATGTATACATTAGCGCACACCAAAGTCACCGAAAATAGTATTTATATCTCTATTGTTAAGCATAACATAAAAATCTTAAAACATCGAGCTGTTACTTACCAAAAAACGAAATATCGACGTAGTCATCCACAGTACGTAGATACATTCGATGTGAAGAATGCTATGTGCACAGCACTAGCGATTTTCTTCTACAATATGTCGCCGTCCCCTCATACCTCGTGTCAACCTGCTAACGAAAGAAAATGTATACATTAGCGCACTCCAAAGTCACCAGAATGTGTACTTTTAACTCTATTTCAAAGCATTACATAAAAATATTTAAACACCAAGGTGTTACTTCCCAAAAAACGATATATCGACGCAGTCCTCCACAGTACGTAGATATATTAGGTGTGAAGAATGCTATGTGCACAGCACAAGCGATTTTCTTCTACAATATGTCGCCGTCCCCTCATACCCCATTTCAACCTGCTAACGAAAGAAAATGTATACATTAGCGCACTCCAAATTCACCTGAATGTGTACTTTTAACTCTATTTTAAAGCATTACTTAAAAATAATTAAACACCAACCTGGTGCTTCCCAAGAAACGAAATATCGACGCAGTCATCCACAGTACGTAGATACATTCGATGCGAAGAATGCTATGTGCACAGCACTAGCAATTTTCTACTACAATATGTCGCCGTCGCCTCATACCTCGTGTCAACCTGCTAACGATAGAAAATGTATACATCAGCGCACTCCAAAGTCACCAGAATATGTATTTTTAACTCTATTTAGAGCATTACATAAAAATATTTAAACACCAACCTGTTACTTCCGAATAAACGAAATATCGAGGCAGCCGTCCACAGTACGTAGATACATTTGATGTGAAGAATGCTATGTGCACAGCACTAGCGATTTACTTCTACAATATGTCGCCGTCGCCTCATACCTCGTGTCAACCTGCTAACGAAAGAAAATGTATACATTAGCGCACTCCAAAGTCTCCAGAATGTGTACTTTTAACTCTATTTTAAAGCATTACATAAAAATATTTAAACACCAACCTGTTACTTCCCAAATTAACGAAATATCGACGCAGTCATCCACAGTACGTAGATACATTCGGTGTGAAGAATGCTATGTGCACAGCACTAGCGATTTTCTTCTACAATATGTCGCCGTCCCCTCATACCTCGAGTCAACCTGCTAACGAAAGAAAATGTATACATTAGTACACTCCAAATTCAACAGCATGTGTACTTTTAACTCTATTTTAAAGCATTACATAAAAATATTTAAACACCAACCCATTACTTCCCAAAAATCGAAATATCGACGCAGTCATCCACAGTACGTAGATACATTCGATGTGAAGAATGCTATGTGCACAGCACTTGCGACTTTCTTCTACAATACGTCGTCGTCCCCTCATACCTCGTGTCAACCTGCCAACAAAAGAAATGTATACATTAGCGCACTCCAAAGTCACAAGAATGTGTACTTTTAACTCTATTTTAAAGCATTACGTAAAAATATTTAAACACCAACCTGTTACTTCCCAAAAAACGAAATATCGACGAAGTCATCCACAGTACGTAGATACATTCGGTGTGAAGAATGCTATGTGCAGAGTACTAGCGATTCTATTCTACAATATGACGCCGTACCCTCATACCACGTGTCAACCTGCTAACGAAAGTAAATATATACATTAGCGCGCTCCAAAGTCACCAGAATGTGTACTTTTAACTCTACTTTAAAAGCATTACATAAAAATATTTAAACACCAACTTGTTACTTCCTAAAAAACGAAATTCCGATGCAGTCATCCACAGTACGTAGATATATTCGGTGTGAAGAATGCTATGTGCACAGCACCAGCGATTTTCTTCTACAATATGTCGACGTCCCCTCATACCACATGTCAACCGGTAACGAAAGAAAATGTACACATTAGCGCACTCCAAAGTCACCAGAATGTGTACTTTTAACTCTATTTTACAGCATTACATAAAAATATTTAAACACCAACCCATTACTTCCCAAAAAACGAAATATCGACGCAGTCATCCACATTACGTAGATATATTCGGTGTGAAGAATGCTATGTACACAGCACTAGCGATTTTCTTCTACAATATGTCGCCGTCCCCTCATACCTCATGTCAACCTGCCAACGAAAGAAAATGTATACATTAGCGCACTCCAAAGTCACCAGAATATGTACTTTTAACTCTATTTTAAAACATTACATAAAAATATTTAAACACCATCCTCTTACTTCCCAAAAAACAAAATACCTACGCAGTCATCCACAGTACGTAGTTATATTCGGTGTGAAGAATGCTATGTGCACAGCACCAGCGATTTTCTTCTACAATATGTCGCCGCCCCCTCATACCTCTCGTCAACCTGTAACGAAAGAAAATGTATACATTAGCGCACTCCAAAGTCACCGGAAATAGTATTTTTATCTCTATTGTTAAGCATAACATAAAAATCTTAAAACATCGAGTTGTTACTTACCAAAAAACGAAATATCGACGCAGTCATCCACAGTACGTAGATACATTCGATGTGAAGAGTGCTATGTGCACATCACTAGCGATTTTCTTCTACAATATATCGCCGTCCCGTCATACCTCGTGTCAACCTGCTAAAGAAAGAAAATGTAATCATTAGCGCACTGCAAAGTCACCAGAATATAACTTTTAACTCTATTTTAAAGCATTACATAAAAACATTTAAACTCCAACCTGTTACTTCCCAAAAAACGAAATATCGACGCAGTCATCCGCGGTACGTACATACATTTGATGTGAGGAATGCAATGTGCACAGCACTAGCGATTTTCTTCTACAATATGTCGCCGTCCCCTCATACCTCGTGTCAACCTGCTAACGAAATAAAATGTATACATTAGCGCACTCCAAGGTCACCAGAATGTGTACTTTTAACTCTATTTTAAAGCATAACATAAAAATCTTTAAACATCGAGCTGTTACTTACCAAAAAACGAAATATCGACGCAGTCATCCACAGTACGTAGATATATTTGGTGTGAAGAATGCTATGTGCACAGCACTAGCGATTTTCTTCTACAATATGTCGCCTTCCCCTCATACCTCTCGACAACCTGCTAACGAAAGAAAATGTATACATTAGCGCACTCCAAAGTCACCGAAAATTGTATTTTTATCTCTATTGTTAAGCATAACATAAAAATCTTAAAACATCGAGCTGTTACTTACCAAAAAACGAAATATCGACGTAGTCATCCACAGTACGTAGATACATTCGATGTGAAGAATGCTATGTGCACAGCACTAGCGATTTTCTTCTACAATATGTCGCCGTCCCCTCACACCTCGTGTCAACCTGCTAACGAAAGAAAATGTATACATTAGCGCACTCCAAAGTCACCAGAATGTGTACTTTTAACTCTATTTTAAAGCATTACATAAAAATATTTAAACACCAAGGTGTTACTTCCCAAAAAACGATATATCGACGCAGTCCTCCACAGTACGTAGATATATTAGGTGTGAAGAATGCTATGTGCACAGCACAAGCGATTTTCTTCTACAATATGTCGCCGTCCCCTCATACCCCATTTCAACCTGCTAACGAAAGAAAATGTATACATTAGCGCACTCCAAATTCACCTGAATGTGTACTTTTAACTCTATTTTAAAGCATTACTCAAAAATAATTGAACACCAACCTGGTGCTTCCCAAGAAACGAAATATCGACGCAGTCATCCACAGTACGTAGATACATTCGATGCGAAGAATGCTATGTGCACAGCACTAGCAATTTTCTACTACAATATGTCGCCGTCGCCTCATACCTCGTGTCAACCTGCTAACGATAGAAAATGTATACATTAGCGCACTCCAAAGTCACCAGAATATGTATTTTTTACTCTATTTAGAGCATTACATAAAAATATTTAAACACCAACCTGTTACTTCCAAATAAACGAAATATCGAGGCAGCCGTCCACAGTACGTAGATACATTTGATGTGAAGAATGCTATGTGCACAGCACTAGCGATTTACTTCTACAATATGTCGCCGTCGCCTCATACCTCGTGTCAACCTGCTAACGAAAGAAAATGTATACATTAGCGCACTCCAAAGTCTCCAGAATGTGTACTTTTAACTCTATTTTAAAGCATTACATAAAAATATTTAAACACCAACCTGTTACTTCCCAAATTAACGAAATATCGACGCAGTCATCCACAGTACGTAGATACATTCGGTGTGAAGAATGCTATGTGCACAGCACTAGCGATTTTCTTCTACGATATGTGGCCGCCCCCTCATACCTCTCGTCAACCTCCTAACGAAAGAAAATGTATCCATTAGCGCACTCCAAAGTCACCGGAAATAGTATTTTTATCTCTATTGTTAAAGCATAACATAAAAATCTTTAAACATCGAGCTGTTACTTACCAAAAAACGAAATATCGACGCAGTCATCCACAGTACCTAGTCACCGAAAATAGTATTTTTATCTCTATTGTTAAAGCATAACATAAAAATCTTTAAACTTCGAGCTGTTACTTACAAAAAAACGAAATATCGACGCATTGATCCACAGTACGTAGATACATTCGGCGTGAAGAATGCTATGTGCACAGCACTAGCGATTTTCTTCTACAATATGTCGCCGTCCCCTCATACCACGTGTCAACCTACTAACGTAAGAAAATGTATACATTACCGCACTCCAAAGTCACCGGAAACAGTATTTTTATCTCTATTGTTAAAGCATAAGATAAAAATCTTTAAACACCAATCTGTTACTTCCCAAAAAACGAAATATCGACGCAGTCATCCACACTACGTAGATATAATCGGTGTGAAGAATGCTATGTGCAAAGCACTAGCGATTTTCTTCTACAATATGTCGCCATCCCCTCATACCTCGTGTCAACCTGCTAACGAAAGAAAATGTATACATTAGCGCACTCCAAACTCACCGGAAATAATATTTTTATCTCTATTGTTAACGCATAACATAAAAATCTTTAAACATCGAGCTGTTACTTACCAAAAAACGAAATATCGACGCAGTCATCCACAGTACGTAGATACATTCGGTGTGAAGAATGCTATGTGTACAGCACTAGCGGTTTTCTTCTACAATATGTCGTCGCCCCCTCATGCCTCTCGTCAACCTCCTAACGAAAGAAAATGTATACATTAGCGCACTCCAAAGTCACAGGAAATAGTATTTTTATCTCTATTGTTAAAGCATAACATAAAAATCATTAAACATCGAGCGGTTACATACCAAAAAACGAAATATCGACGCAATCATCCACAGTACGTAGATACATTCGGTGTGAAGAATGCTATGTGCACAGCACTAGCGATTTTCTTCTACAATATGTCGTCGTCCCCTCATACCTCGTGTCAAACTGCTAACAAAAGAAATGTATACATTAGCGCACTCCAAAGTCACAAAAATGTGTACTTTTAACTCTATTTTAAAGCATTACATAAAAATATTTAATCACCAACCTGTTACTTCCCAAAAAACGAAATATCGAGGAAGTCATCCACTGTACGTAGATACATTCGGTGTGAAGAATGCTATGTGCACAGCACTAGCGATTTTCTTCTACAATATGTCGCCGTCCCCTCATACCTCGTGTCAACCTGCTAACGAAAGAAAATATATACATTAGCGCGCTCAAAAGTCAGCAGAATGTGTACTTTTAACTCTATTTTAAAGCATTACATAAAAATATTTAAACACCAATCTGTTACTTCCCAAAAAACGAAATATCGACGCAGTCATCCACAGTACGTAGATACATTCGATGTGAAGAATGCTTTGTGTACAGCACTAGCGATTTTCTTGAACAATATGTCGCCGCCCCCAGACACCTCTCGTCAACCTGCTAACGAAAGAAAATGTGTACATTAGCGCACTCCAAAGTCACCGGAAATAGTATTTTTATCTCTATTGTTAAAGCATAACATAAAAATCTTTAAACATCGGGCTGTTACTTACCAAAAAACGAAATATCGACGCAGCATCCACAGTACGTAGATACATTCGGTGTGAAGAATGCTATGTGCACAGCACTAGCGATTTTCTCCTACAATATGTCGCTATCCCCTCATACCTCGTGTCAACCTGCTAACGAAAGAAAATGTATACATTAGCGCACTCCAAAGTCACCGGAAATGGTATTTTTATCTCTACTGTTAAAGCATAACATAAAAATCTTTAAACATCGAGCTGTTACTTACCAAAAAACGAAATATCGACGCAGCATCCACAGTACGTAGATACATTCGGTGTAAAGAATGCTATGTGCACAGCACCAGCGATTTCCTTCTACAATATTCCGCCGCCCCTTCATACCTCGTGTCAACCTGCTAACGAAAGAAAATGTATACATTAGCGCACTCCAAACTCACCGGAAATAATATTTTTATCTCTATTGTTAACGCATAACATAAAAATCTTTAAACATCGAGCTGTTACTTACCAAAAAACGAAATATCGACGCAGTCATCCACAGTACGTAGATACATTCGGTGTGATGAATGCTATGTGCACAAGACTAGCGATTTTGTTCTACAATATGTCGCCGTCCCCTCATACCTCGTGTCGACCTGCTAACGAAAGAAAATGTACACATTAGCGCACTCCAAAGTCACCAGAATGTGTACTTTTAACTCTATTTTAAAGCATTACAAAAATATTTAAACACCAACCTGTTACTTCCCAAAGAACGAAATATCGACGCAGTCATCCACAGTACGTAGATACATTCGGTGTGAAGAATGCTATGTGCACAGCACTAGCGGTTTTCTTCTACAATATGTCGCCGCCCCCTCATACCTCTCGTCAACCTCCTAACGAAAGAAAATGTATACATTAGCGCACTCCAAAGTCACCGGAAATGGTATTTTTATCTCTACTGTTAAAGCATAACATAAAAATCATTAAACATCGAGCGGTTACATACCAAAAAACGAAATATCGACGCAGTCATCCACAGTACGTGGATACATTCGGTGTGAAGAATGAATAAAGGCACATTTGCATGCCGAGCGTGAGTTTCCTCGGAAACGCGAAATATTAATTAAATAAATAATCATTGACAAATAAATAAAGCCTATGGCACACAACTGCAGCGCTGTGTCGCTGATAAAACAAAAGCACAATTACGTTACTCTTATGTTTGATGAAGAAAGGAGAGCTCTGGTAGAAGTGGTGCGAGAAGCACGTATTTTATTCTATTGTCTGGCACACCGCCATATTTCATGTTATAGAAGAATACTGCGAGTTGCAACCAGACTAGGCACTCGATTCTGTAAAGAATTTATATTTATAAAAGTAAGTAGGATTATGAACTGAAGGCTTATTCATTGAATATATCTGATTTAACTAACTGTGTAACTTTTTATGTTTAGTAGACAATCACCTCTGTACGACGTATTGGCATGGCTGGCAAATTATTGAAATATTGAGATTTAGATTATGAGTCCGCACCTACTGCAGCAGTCTTTGGAAACGATTTATTTACGAAGTCCGATTATTTCAGTTTTATTTCACGGTCAACTACGAGTAACATTGCCTTTACGAGAAAGCCATTGTCAAGCGTCTGATACCGAATAATTAAACGTCCACGTTCCAGATAAGCAAATATTAATTACAATTACAATCACAATCACCATCATACAGATAGAAAAATTAATATATAAATAATATTTTTATTTTATTTATTTTATATTGGCGACTGCGTGTCGGACTTGTTATTTTGTCATTTGTTACATTGTTCTCTTTGTTTCATGTGAAAAATCAACTTTCTGGACCTGGACGTGAATGTATGAGAGATAACAAAAAATCTGAAGATATTTTCCAATTCTAAAATTTTGCGGGAAGACGCAATGAAACTTCCAGCAAAATAAGGTAAGACGCAGCATCTTTGCATTAGCAGGCTTGACCAGACGTATAATTCAGTGTATTAGCTTTTCAGTCGATTCTGTAGTGTTTCTTTCGTGCATAACAGTTTTCAGTGATAAATTTCATTCTCAGTACTTTTCCTTAAACAATAACGTATGCAACAGTACCAATACACGAGTGTACAATATGGCCGACTTCTGTACGATACGTAGTAACATGGACAGCAGCCATTACCAATAATCTCAAATTCTGTTTATATTTTTAAATTAACAGACAGCCATTGTTGCTACGAGCGATTCATGCTCAACTGCATTTTATTTTAAAATCAGTGTCAAATATTTTCTTGAAACATATATCACGTGTGGCATGGTAATAACTAGAAATCAATACGCAAAAATGGAACAGCAAAGACGTACTATTCAGACGCAATCCGACTCGGACGAGAGACAAATGTTAGAAAATGACTTTACGACAGCAACCGGTAGTGACGATTTATCAAACATTGACGCAAGTGTTGACGGAAATTTTGGCAATAGGCCGTCCACTACAAAAATTTCAAAGTCTCAGTCAGAGCCCATGTTGATGCATGACGTCACGTCTAATGACGCGACGGGGGCACAGACCTTGCAAACAGTAAACATTGCCGACATGTTACAAATGCTAATGAAACAAAACGCCGAAAACATGGCAACCTTACAGACACAAAATGACGCAATTAAATCTGACCTCATAGCACTCAAGACAGGTAATGACACTTTATGTAAACGTGTGGAACTTATAGAGGCCACACTGACCAAACAGATGACTGAACTCAGTACTAAATTTTCCCAGCTTAATACGAGACAAGAAAAGACTACAACTGACGTAGCACTTTTACAGACACAAGTAAAAAACCTTAATGTCACGTGTGAAGTTCTTACTGAACAAATTCAAACATATCCTTCAGTACATGACAACCTTGAAAAACGAATTACTGACGTACAGAATAAATTTGACAATGTTGAACAACACCTGACTGACATCTTACAATCTGATGCCACAGCTCATTTTCAAAATATTAATAAAGAATTTCATGATTGGGTAGTGAACAAAGACAAACATTTTGATAGATGCTTACGTGAAAATTTACCAACAATTGTGCACGACTCCGTAGCGCAATACATTACTAATAACAAACAGCTGATCAGTGACGCAGTACAATCCGTCACTGCACCCATGAGACAATTCACCGATCGACCACAGTCTGAATGTAACGAAAATATCAGTCAAAATGCACAGTTCAGGAACCAATATACATTCGAGTATGACACACACATACCGCACACGACAAACACACAAGAACAAAACACACCACGACTACAACACATACCACGATGTGCAAACACAAACACAAGCTATTATCATGGTAAACCACAGGAACATTATCGTAATTACTCGCCAGCTGAACATACCAGTAATTACAGTGGAATAAATCCATATCACAATGCGAAGGAAGAAGAAAGCTTAATGAAACACAGGCAATTTCAGATTTTTATCCCAGAAAAACGAACCATTCATCCGGTGATTTTTCTTAAATCTTTTAGTAACGCATTTCCACGCACTTGGAGTGACCGGAAAAAGATTTCATATATTGTCGGTTACATCCAAGGCGATGCAGCTGTCTGGGCATACAGTCAAGCTGACGTATGTACCACGTACAGTGAGTTTGAGCGTGCTTTTCTGAACAAATTCTGGTCGCAATCCGTCCAGGAGCGACTCAGAAGACAAATTTTAGAACCTGAAACTTTTAACAGTAAAAATGGCAACTTACGCAGATATTTTGAAAAATACTTGAACATGGGACACTTTTTAGACGAACCAGTCGCAACGCGTGATATACTCCGTGCGTTGAAGGCCAAATTGCCTTTCAACATTAAAGAAAAACTCCTACATATCCCGGATGACGATTCAGATTATTTTTTAACAGCCTTAGATTCGGTTGACATGTTACTTGAAGATCAGCGCTTCGCGCGGCAAAACAGCAGCCACAATGTTTACACTAGTGGTATGCAAAACATGCAGGCTTGCCAACTCAATTCTGGCGCGCCCACAGTTGGATACGCGGTACAGCAAAAACAGCAAACTCACATGCCGTTTCAATACGAAAATCAAAATCAACACGCGTATTCCAATACAAACAATAGTTACAACAGTAATAACACTTCATGCGGCAATCCATACAAAAGGCACCGCGGTAATAACTACAATGGTAACAACAGATACAAAGGCAACAACAAAAACACAAACAGAAATAGAAATAATAATAACTACGAGCCAAGACAGCATCAAGGTTGGACTCGTAACGATCAGTACTTCCATTCAAACTCTGCTTTACCACAGCAGCCACCAGGACAAAATTGGAGCATACCTTACGACCGACAGGTAAGTTATAATGCGCAACAGCAACAACAACCGCAAAAGTTTGGAGATCATAATAGGCAATATCCGAATGTGAATATAATAGAAATGACACCTGATGCACAACCTCAATCTGTGTCAGTACCTAGTACAAATGCTAATCCAACAAACTAGAAACAGTCACTTCTATGCCCCAGGTCGTGGCTGAAGAATTCTTGCGGGGCGACTGCAATGTTAATCAGTTATTTGACACCACACTTGAACAACAGAATAATGATATGCCGAATAATTCTAAACAAAAATTACCTGTTTTATTTATAAGATACAACCACAATGAGAATATATCAGATGAACTTTTACAAGACAGTACACAATGTCGTTCAAACACAAATGAAATTGTTTTAGCATCTACTACTGGTGTAGTAGGTGGGATTCCAACTACTATTATCCTAGATACAGGTGCAGCTGTGAGCGTTTTGTCTTTTAATTTCTATAAAAAGATGTGTGAATTGGAACCTGTGCCTGAGTTTCCTGCCCAAAACTGTAAAATAACTACTGCACTAGGTAATAAGTCATGTAGGGTTACAAAGCAAGTTTTTGTAAACGTTAAAATAGGTAATGGAACCATACAATGGCCATTCCTGGTTGTACAAAACCTTGTGACAAATTGCATATTAGGAATAGATATTATGAGCGAGAAGGACTCTATTATAGACTTCTCCAAAGGTAAATGTATTTTAAATGATAAAGGC
Organism: Schistocerca cancellata; assembly: GCF_023864275.1. Taxonomy (NCBI): domain Eukaryota; kingdom Metazoa; phylum Arthropoda; class Insecta; order Orthoptera; family Acrididae; genus Schistocerca; species Schistocerca cancellata. The sequence goes on along the minus strand of NC_064630.1, from coordinate 610,313,487 downwards.
AGTGTAATTATTATTGATTTGGACAGGAGAACTCTAAAGCATGACAAACACTGTACAGGGTACAAGGTTCAGTTAGTACTTGACAATGACATTCAAGATATGCAAACACACTCATCTGACACAGAGCTATTGGACTTGAAAACATTGCTTGATCATAAGATAAGTGAAGCTACAGCTCTCAGTGTACATGAACGTATAAAACTACAGGAAGTGTTATCCAAATATTTACAAGTTTTTACCAAACGATTAGGTGTTATCAACACGTATGTGTACAAGATTGAAGTTAAGCCTCACTAGATCTTCTACCACAAGACATATAACGTACCGTTATCTCAACGACCTGCTGTGTGACAAGAATTAAAGCAAATGTTAGACTGGAAGGTCATTGAACCATCCACCTCACCTTATTGTAGTCCTCTACTTGTTGTCAAAAAATCAAATGGAAGCATTAGGTTAGTGTTAGACGCACGAGCAATTAATGAAATAATTTTACCGGTTCACACAAAACCCGAAAATTTAGAAGAGCAATTACAGAAATTTCTAGATGCAAAATATTTTTCCACAATAGATCTCGCTAATTCGTTTTGGCAGGTGGGTATCACTCCTGATTCACGGAAATATACTGCATTTATGTTCGGGGGGCGAACCTATCAGTTTTGTGTTCTACCTTTCGGACTGAATGTCAGCTCTGGGGTATTCATTACAGCCCTGGATACCGTGTTTGGCGACGATTTAGTTGAGACAGTCACACACTATGTAGATGATATACTGATAGCTACACAGTCTTGGAAGGAACACGTTGGCACACTTCAAAGAACTTTAGAAAAATACGCACACCGAGATCTTAGAGCATTTCATGCTGAATACTGTCAAAGTCATACCCATCAAAATATTGCTAAGCAACTCGAAAAACTCTGTTGTTACAACACAGATAATAAGTAGTGTAGAAATTTTCATTTCAGCGGTTCCAGAGTCGCAGTTGAAGGCAGAAGAACTCTTCTTTCAGCGCGCGCCACCACCTGGAAGACGGAATATCAAAATAAAATTTATGATTACGTAGCAGTGAATGATATATTAATTTTTCACGGAACATTTGTTATTGTAGGTACCACTGACTTGGTATGACACCTGACGAACTGACAGACGTCATCTGTGAAGCGATCTTTTACTTTGAGAAATAGATTAGACGCACATCTCTCAACACAAAAAGCATCTATCAGTAGTCAAGGCCACACAGACACTCTACACACACGCACAAAACGCGAGGAATCGAACATTTTCTCTCTCTTACTATTTTGAATATTTATTGAGTAGTGAAAACGCCTGGTCTTGCCTACTGATGTAATGAATGTTGTGTCTAACCTATCTTAATTTCAGATGACATCACGTGACACAATGTAATAACCTATAGCTATGTAATGATGATGCAAACATGTTTATGTGCAACTGTATTATGTTTATGCTAAGAAAATATGTGACGTGTGTATGTATAATTACTTATTTTTTTTAACTGATGTATCATGTAACTGTTACTATGTAAAAAATTTGAACAAAACGAGTGCCAAAAAGACATTGCATAGTGAACCTCTGTTCACGGACATTAACGAACATTACTAACTCTGCAACTACGCAGAAACCTATGTGAAAGAAACGGTTAATGCCATTCATTATGCAGCGTATCTATGTAAACGCGATGAATGATTTCTTTGATTAATAACTACGAACATTTAGGTGAGCTATATTCAGCAAAAAACTGAAAATGTGTTTGGCGACGATTTAGTTGAGACAGTCACACACTATGTAGATGATATACTGATAGCTACACAGTCTTGGAAGGAACACGTTGGCACACTTCAAAGAACTTTAGAAAAATACGCACACCGAGATCTTAGAGCATTTCACGCTGAATACTGTCAAAGTCATACCCATCAAAATATTGCTAAGCAACTCGAAAAACTCTGTTGTTACAACACAGATAATAAGTAGTGTAGAAATTTTCATTTCAGCGGTTCCAGAGTCGCAGTTGAAGGCAGAAGAACTCTTCTTTCAGCGCGCGCCACCACCTGGAAGACGGAATATCAAAATAAAATTTATGATTACGTAGCAGTGAATGATATATTAATTTTTCACGGAACATTTGTTATTGTAGGTACCACTGACTTGGTATGACACCTGACGAACTGACAGACGTCATCTGTGAAGCGATCTTTTACTTTGAGAAATAGATTAGACGCACATCTCTCAACACAAAAAGCATCTATCAGTAGTCAAGGCCACACAGACACTCTACACACACGCACAAAACGCGAGGAATCGAACATTTTCTCTCTCTTACTATTTTGAATATTTATTGAGTAGTGAAAACGCCTGGTCTTGCCTACTGATGTAATGAATGTTGTGTCTAACCTATCTTAATTTCAGATGACATCACGTGACACAATGTAATAACCTATAGCTATGTAATGATGATGCAAACATGTTTATGTGCAACTGTATTATGTTTATGCTAAGAAAATATGTGACGTGTGTATGTATAATTACTTATTTTTTTTAACTGATGTATCATGTAACTGTTACTATGTAAAAAATTTGAACAAAACGAGTGCCAAAAAGACATTGCATAGTGAACCTCTGTTCACGGACATTAACGAACATTACTAACTCTGCAACTACGCAGAAACCTATGTGAAAGAAACGGTTAATGCCATTCATTATGCAGCGTATCTATGTAAACGCGATGAATGATTTCTTTGATTAATAACTACGAACATTTAGGTGAGCTATATTCAGCAAAAAACTGAAAATGTGAAGGGCATAATTCGTGCATCGTCTAGTGACATTACTACAGTACCTAACTTCAAGATGTTAACTGGATTAAATGGACACAAAGTGCCTGTCCAGAAAACAACACGACGGGTGGAAGAATTTTGGTTGGAACTTCAGGGAATGAAATGTTCTCGAAATGTGACGGACACTCTTACCTGGACTGTCCAAGGATCGACGCCAGCTATGTGCCGTCCGAGGTTCTGCAACCAAGCTTCCACGGAATGTAAAAAAAAAAAAAACGAACTGCACGTGGACCAATTACTCGACGGGTCACGTCTGATCTGTAATGAGCAATGCCTTTAGTCACAACGAACTGCATCACAACGACTATAATGGAAATGGGAAATGGACACGCTTATGTATTAATCACGTTGTTATACAACGATGTTACTGTGATCAAAAAAACTTTACCACGACGATACTAACCTGTAAAAAAAAAAAATTATTGTGCAGCAGATAAATATGAAATGTAATAACGACACGATGTGTATAGGTCAATGCACCTGAAACATACGGACATTTTTCTTTGAAGTATTTCAAAACAATACTATGTAACTAAGAACATTCAACAATCTAAGTTGTATTGTGTTATAACAAATATTGTAAATTTAAAACTAAGTTACCTGTCATAGGATGTAGTCTTCATATGTAATCTTGGTTGAATATTTTCTTTGTGCAACGACTGAGAAACGCGCGCACACGAACAATATGAACTGCAATACTGTGCCGCGTGATCTAACTGTACAATATAGCGGCAGTGCCGGAGTCACACAGACGCTTCTGCGCATGAGCGCACTCTATCTGCCAACATAAGAACTTTTACGGCGCACCCGCGTCATTCAAATTTTGTATATAATGTGTATAATGTGTATAATGTAGGTCATGTAAATAGTTGTAGATAACTTAGATTTTCTTGTGCCTTTAGGTGAATTGCTCGCCTGCAGGTGTGTCCTTTCGCCTCGCAATTCAAGGGGCAATATAAAGGCACATTTGCATGCCGAGCGTGAGTTTCCTCGGAAACGCGAAATATTAATTAAATAAATAATCAGTGACAAATAAATAAAGCCTATGGCACACAACTGCAGCGCTGTGTCGCTGATAAAACAAAAGCACAATTACGTTACTCTTATGTTTGATTAAGAAAGGAGAGCTCTGGTAGAAGTGGTGCGAGAAGCAGGTATTTTATTCTATTGTCTGGCACACCGCCATATTTCATGTTATAGAAGAATACTACGAGTTGCAACCAGACTAGGCTCTCGATTCTGTAAAGAATTTATATTTATAAAAGTAATTAGGATTATGAACTGAAGGATTATTCATTGAATATATCTGATTTAACTGTGTAACTTTTTATGTTTAGTAGACAATCACCTCTGTACGACGTATTGGCATGGCTGGCAAATTATTGAAATATTGAGATTTAGATTATAAGTCCGCACCTACCGCAGCAGTCTTTGGAAACGATTTATTTACGAAGTCCGATTATTTCAGTTTTATTTCACGGTCAACTACGAGTAACATTGCCTTTACGAGAAAGCCATTGTCAAGCGTCTGATACCGAATAATTAAACGTCCACGTTCCAGATAAGCAAATATTAATTACAATTACAATCACAATCACCATCATACAGATAGAAAAATTAATATATAAATAATATTTTTATTTTATTTATTCTATAAATGCTATGTGCACAGCACTAGCGATTTTCCTCTACAATATGTCGCCGCCCCGTCATACCTCTCGTCAACCTGCTAACGAAAGAAAATGTATACATTAGCGCACTCCAAAGTCACCAGAATGTATACTTTTAACTCTATTTTAAATCATTACATAAAAATATTTAAACACCAAGCAGTTACTTCCCAAAAAACGAAATATCGACGCAGTCATCCACAGTACGTAGATACATTCGGTGTGGAGAATTCTATGTGCACAGAACTAGCGATTTTCTTCTACAATATGTCGCCGTCCCCTCATACCACGTGTCAACCTGCTAACGAAAGAAAATATACACATTAGCGCACTCCAAAGTCACCGCAAATAGTATTTTTATCTCTATTGTTGAAACATAACGTAAAAATCTTTAAACATCGAGCTGTTACTTACCAAAAAACGAAATATCGAAGCAGTCATCCACAGTAGGTAGATACATTCGATGTGAAGAATGCTATGTGCACAGCACTAGCGATTTTCTTCTACAATATGTCGCCGCCCCCTCATACTTCTCGTCAACCTGCTAACGAAAGGAAATGTACACATTAGCGCACTCCAAAGTCACCAGAATGTGTACTTTCAACTCTATTTTAAAGCATTACATAAAAATATTTAAACACCATCCTGTTACTTCCCAAAAAACAAAATATCGACGCAGTCATCCACATTACGTAGATATATTCGGTGTGAAGAATGCTATGTGCACAGCACTAGCGTTTTTCTTCTACAATATGTCACCGTCCCCTCATGCCTCGTGTCAACCTGCTAACGAAAGAAAATGTATTCATTAGCGCACTCCAAAGTCACCGGAAATGATATTTTTATCTCTACAGTTAAAGCATAACATAAAAATCTTTAAACATCGAGCTGTTACTTACCAAAAAACGAAATATCGACGCAGCATGCACAGTACGTAGATACATTCGGTGTAAAGAATGCTATGTGCACAGCACTAGCGATTTTTTTCTACAATATGCCGCCGACCCCTCATACCTCTCGTCAACCTGCTAAGGAAAGAAAATGTATACATTAGCGCACTCCAAACTCACCGGAAACAATATTTTTATCTCTATTGTTAACCCATAACATAAAAATCTTTAAACATCGAGCTGTTACTTACCAAAAAACGAAATATCGACGCAGCATCCACACTACGTAGATACATTCGGTGTGAAGAATGCTATGTGCACAGCACTAGCGATTTTCTTCTATAATATGTCGCCGTCCCCTCATACCTCATGTCGACCTGCTAACGAAAGAAAATGTATACATTAGCGCACTCCAAAGTCACCAGAATGTGTACTTTTAACTCTATTTTAAAGCATTACACAAAGATATATTTTAACACCAACCCATTACTTCCCAAAAAAAGAAATATCGACGCAGTCATCCACAATACGTAGATATATTCGGTGTGAAGAATGCTATGTGCACAGCACTAGCGATTTTCTTCTACAATATGTCGCCGTCGCTTCATACCTCGTGTCAACCTGCTAACGAAAGAAAATGTATACATTGGCGCACTCCAAAGTCACCAGAATGTGTACTTTTAACTCAATTTTAAATCATTATATAAAAATATTTAAACACCAACCTGCTACTTCCCAAAAAACGAAATACCGACGCAGTCATCCACAGTACGTAGATACATTCGGTGTGATGAATGCTATGTGCACAGCACTAGCGATTTTCTTCTACAATATGTCGCCGCCCACAGATACCTCTCGTCAACCTGCTAACGAAAGAAAATGTATACATTAGCGCACACCAAAGTCACCGGAAATAGTATTTTTATCTCTATTGTTAAAGCATAACATAAAAATCATTAAACATCGAGCTGTTACATACCAAAAAACGAAATATCGACGCAGTCATCCACAGTACGTAGTTACATTCGGTGTGAAGAATGCTATGTGCACAGCACTAGCGATTTTCTTCTACAATATGTCGCCGCCCCCAGATACCTCTCGTCAACCTGCTAACGAAAGAAAATGTATACATTAGCGCACACCAAAGTCACCGGAAATAGTATTTTTATCTCTATTGTTAAAGCATAACATAAAAATCATTAAACATCGAGCTGTTACATACCAAAAAACGAAATATCGACGCTGTCATCCACAGTACATAGTTACATTCGGGGTGAAGAATGCTATGTGCAAAGCATTAGCGATTTCCTTCTACAATATGTCGCCGCCCCCAGATACCTCTCGTCAACCTGCTAACGAAAGAAAATGTATACATTAGCGCACACCAAAGTCACCGGAAATAGTATTTTTATCTCTATTGTTAAAGCATAACATAAAAATCTTTAAACATCGAGCTGTTACTTACCAAATAACGAAATATCGACGCAGCATCCACAGTACGTAGATACATTCGGTGTGAAGAATGCTATGTGCACAGCAGTAGCGATTTTCTTCTACAATATTCCGCCGCCCCCTCATACCTCGTGTCAACCTGCTAACGAAAGAAAATGTATACATTAGCGCACCCCAAAGTCACCGGAAATGGTATTTTTATCTCTATTGTTAAAGCATAACATAAAAATCTTTAAACATCGAGCTGTTACTTACAAAATAACGAAATATCGACGCAGTCATCCACAGTACGTAGATACATTGGGTGTGAAGAATGCTATGTGCACAGCACTAGCGATTTTCTTCTAGAATATGTCGTCGTCCCCTCATACCTCGTGTCAACCTGCTAACAAAAGAAATGTATACATTAGCGCACTCCAAAGTCACAAAAATGTGTACTTTTAACTCTATTTTAAAGCATTACATAAAAATATATAATCACCAACCTGTTACTTCCCAAAAAACGAAATATCGACGAAGTCATCCACTGTACGTAGATACATTCGGTGTGAAGAATGCTATGTGCACAGCACTAGCGATTTTCTTCTACAATATGTCGCCGTCCCATCATACCTCGTGTCAACCTGCTAACGAAAGAAAATATATACATTAGCGCGCTCAAAAGTCACCAGAATGTGTACTTTGAACTCTATTTTAAAGCATTACATAAAAATATTTAAACACCAACCTGTTACTTCCCAAAAAACGAAATATCGACGCAGTCATCCACAGTACGTAGATACATTCGATGTGAAGAATCCTATGTGCACAGCACTAGCGATTTCCTTCTACAATATGTCGCCCTCCCCTCATACCTCGTGTCAACCAGCTAACGAAAGAAAATGTATACATTAGCGCACTCCAAAGTCACCAGGATGTGTACTTTTAACTCTACTTTAAAGCATTACATAAATATTTAAACACCAACTTGTTACTTCCCAAAAAACGAAATTTCGACGCAGTCATCCACAGTACGTAGATACATTCGGTGTGAAGAATGCTATGTGCACAGCACTAGCGGTTTTCTTCTACAATGTGTCGCCGCCCCCAGACACCTCTCGTCAACCTGCTAACGAAAGAAAATGTATACATTAGCGCATTCCAAAGACACCGGAAATAGTATTTTTATCTCTATTGTTAAAGCATAACATAAAAATCTTTAAACATCGGGCTGTTACTTACCAAAAAACGAAATATCGACGCAGCATCCACAGTACGTAGATACATTCGGTGTGAAGAATGCTATGTGCACAGCACTAGCGATTTTCTCCTACAATATGTCGCCATCCCCTCATACCTCGTGTCAACCTGCTAACGAAAGAAAATGTATACATTAGCGCACTCCAAACTCACCGGAAACAATATTTTTAACTCTATTGTTAACCCATAACATAAAAATCTTTAAACATCGAGCTGTTACTTAAAAAAAAAACGAAATATCGACGCAGTCATTCACAGTACGTAGATACATTCGGTGTGAAGAATGCTATGTGCACAGCACTAGCGATTTTCTTCTACAATATGTCGCCGCCCCCAGATACCTCTCGTCAACCTGCCAACGAAATAAAATGTATACATTAGCGCACTACAAAGTCACCGGAAATAGTATTTTTATCTCTATTGTTAAAGCATAACATAAGAATCTTTAAACATCGAGCTGTTACTTACCAAAAAACGAAATATCGACGCAGCATCCACACTACGTAGATACATTCGGTGTGAAGAATGCTATGTGCACAGCACTAGCGATTTTCTTCTATAATATGTCGCCGTCCCCTCATACCTCGTGTCGACCTGCTAACGAAAGAAAATGTATACATTAGCGCACTCCAAAGTCACCAGAATGTGTACTTTTAACTCTATTTTAAAGCATTACACAAAGATATATTTTAACACCAACCCATTACTTCCCAAAAAAAGAAATATCGACGCAGTCATCCACAATACGTAGATATATTCGGTGTGAAGAATGCTATGTGCACAGCACTAGCGATTTTCTTCTACAATATGTCGCCGTCGCATCATACCTCGTGTCAACCTGCTAACGAAAGAAAATGTATACATTGGCGCACTCCAAAGTCACCAGAATGTGTACTTTTAACTTAATTTTAAATCATTATATAAAAATATTTAAACACCAACCTGCTACTTCCCAAAAAACGAAATATCGACGCAGTCATCCACAGTACGTAGATACATTCGGTGTGATGAATGCTATGTGCACAGCACTAGCGATTTTCTTCTACAATATGTCGCCGCCCACAGATACCTCTCGTCAACCTGCTAACGAAAGAAAATGTATACATTAGCGCACACCAAAGTCACCGGAAATAGTATTTTTATCTCTATTGTTAAAGCATAACGTAAAAATCATTAAACATCGAGCTGTTATATACCAAAAAACGAAATATCGACGCAGTCATCCACAGTACGTAGTTACATTCGGTGTGAAGAATGCTATGTGCACAGCACTAGCAATTTTCTTCTACAATATGTCGCCGCCCCCAGATACCTCTCGTCAACCTGCTAACGAAAGAAAATGTATACATTAGCGCACACCAAAGTCACCGGAAATAGTATTTTTATCTCTATTGTTAAAGCATAACATAAAAATCATTAAACATCGAGCTGTTACATACCAAAAAACGAAATATCGACGCAGTCATCCACAGTACGTAGTTACATTCGGTGTGAAGAATGTTATGTGCAAAGCATTAGCGATTTTCTTCTACAATACGTCGCCGCCCCCAGATACCTCTCGTCAACCTGCTAACGAAAGAAAATGTATACATTAGCGCACACCAAAGTCACCGGAAATAGTATTTCTATCTCTATTGTTAAAGCATAACATAAAAATCTTTAAACATCGAGCTGTTACTTACCAAATAACGAAATATCGACGCAGCATCCACAGTACGTAGATACATTCGGTGTGAAGAATGCTATGTGCACAGCAGTAGCGATTTTCTTCTACAATATTCCGCCGCCCCCTCATACCTCGTGTCAACCTGCTAACGAAAGAAAATGTATACATTAGCGCACTCCAAAGTCACCGGAAATGGTATTTTTATCTCTATTGTTAAAGCATAACATAAAAATCATTAAACATCGAGCGGTTACATACCAAAAAACGAAATATCGACGCAGTCATCCACAATACGTATATACATTGGGTGTGAAGAATGCTATGTGCACAGCACTAGCGATTTTCTTCTAGAATATGTCGTCGTCCCCTCATACCTCGTGTCAACCTGCTAACAAAAGAAATGTATACATTAGCGCACTCCAAAGTCACAAAAATGTGTACTTTTAACTCTATTTTAAAGCATTACATAAAAATATTTAATCACCAACCTGTTACTTCCCAAAAAACGAAATATCGACGAAGTCATCCACTGTACGTAGATACATTCGGTGTGAAGAATGCTATGTGCACAGCACTAGCGATTTTCTTCTACAATATGTCGCCGTCCCATCATACCTCGTGTCAACCTGCTAACGAAAGAAAATATATACATTAGCGCGCTCAAAAGTCACCAGAATGTGTACTTTGAACTCTATTTTAAAGCATTACATAAAAATATTTAACACCAACCTGTTACTTCCCAAAAAACGAAATATCGACGCAGTCATCCACAGTACGTAGATACATTCGGTGTGAAGAATGCTATGTGCACAGCACTAGCGGTTTTCTTCTACAATGTGTCGCCGCCCCCAGACACCTCTCGTCAACCTGCTAACGAAAGAAAATGTATACATTAGCGCATTCCAAAGACACCGGAAATAGTATTTTTATCTCTATTGTTAAAGCATAACATAAAAATCTTTAAACATCGGGCTGTTACTTACCAAAAAACGAAATATCGACGCAGCATCCACAGTACGTAGATACATTCGGTGTGAAGAATGCTATGTGCACAGCACTAGCGATTTTCTCCTACGATATGTCGCCATCCCCTCATACCTCGTGTCAACCTGCTAACGAAAGAAAATGTATACATTAGCGCACTCCAAACTCACCGGAAACAATATTTTTAACTCTATTGTTAACCCATAACATAAAAATCTTTAAACATCGAGCTGTTACTTAAAAAAAAAACGAAATATCGACGCAGTCATTCACAGTACGTAGATACATTCGGTGTGAAGAATGCTATGTGCACAGCACTAGCGATTTTCTTCTACAATATGTCGCCGCCCCCAGATACCTCTCGTCAACCTGCTAACGAAATAAAATGTATACATTAGCGCGCTACAAAGTCACCGGAAATAGTATTTTTATCTCTATTGTTAAAGCATAACATAAGAATCTTTAAACATCGAGCTGTTACTTACCAAAAAACGAAATATCGACGCAGCATCCACACTACGTAGATACATTCGGTGTGAAGAATGCTATGTGCACAGCACTAGCGATTTTCTTCTATAATATGTCGCCGTCCCCTCATACCTCGTGTCGACCTGCTAACGAAAGAAAATGTATACATTAGCGCACTCCAAAGTCACCAGAATGTGTACTTTTAACTCTATTTTAAAGCATTACACAAAGATATATTTTAACACCAACCCATTACTTCCCAAAAAAAGAAATATCGACGCAGTCATCCACAATACGTAGATATATTCGGTGTGAAGAATGCTATGTGCACAGCACTAGCGATTTTCTTCTACAATATGTCGCCGTCGCATCATACCTCGTGTCAACCTGCTAACGAAAGAAAATGTATACATTGGCGCACTCCAAAGTCACCAGAATGTGTACTTTTAACTTAATTTTAAATCATTATATAAAAATATTTAAACACCAACCTGCTACTTCCCAAAAAACGAAATATCGACGCAGTCATCCACAGTACGTAGATACATTCGGTGTGATGAATGCTATGTGCACAGCACTAGCGATTTTCTTCTACAATATGTCGCCGCCCACAGATACCTCTCGTCAACCTGCTAACGAAAGAAAATGTATACATTAGCGCACACCAAAGTCACCGGAAATAGTATTTTTATCTCTATTGTTAAAGCATAACGTAAAAATCATTAAACATCGAGCTGTTATATACCAAAAAACGAAATATCGACGCAGTCATCCACAGTACGTAGTTACATTCGGTGTGAAGAATGCTATGTGCACAGCACTAGCGATTTTCTTCTACAATATGTCGCCGCCCCCAGATACCTCTCGTCAACCTGCTAACGAAAGAAAATGTATACATTAGCGCACACCAAAGTCACCGGAAATAGTATTTTTATCTCTATTGTTAAAGCATAACATAAAAATCATTAAACATCGAGCTGTTACATACCAAAAAACGAAATATCGACGCAGTCATCCACAGTACGTAGTTACATTCGGTGTGAAGAAAGCTATGTGCAAAGCATTAGCGATTTTCTTCTACAATATGTCGCCGCCCCCAGATACCTCTCGTCAACCTGCTAACGAAAGAAAATGTATACATTAGCGCACACCAAAGTCACCGGAAATAGTATTTTTATCTCTATTGTTAAAGCATAACATAAAAATCTTTAAACATCGAGTTGTTACTTACCAAATAACGAAATATCGACGCAGCATCCACAGTACGTAGATACATTCGGTGTGAAGAATGCTATGTGCACAGCAGTAGCGATTTTCTTCTACAATATTCCGCCGCCCCCTCATACCTCGTGTCAACCTGCTAACGAAAGAAAATGTATACATTAGCGCACTCCAAAGTCACCGGAAATGGTATTTTTATCTCTATTGTTAAAGCATAACATAAAAATCATTAAACATCGAGCGGTTACATACCAAAAAACGAAATATCGACGCAGTCATCCACAATACGTATATACATTGGGTGTGAAGAATGCAATGTGCACAGCACTAGCGATTTTCTTCTAGAATATGTCGTCGTCCCCTCATACCTCGTGTCAACCTGCTAACAAATGAAATGTATACATTAGCGCACTCCAAAGTCACAAAAATGTGTACTTTTAACTCTATTTTAAAGCATTACATAAAAATATTTAATCACCAACCTGTTACTTCCCAAAAAACGAAATATCGACGAAGTCATCCACTGTACGTAGATACATTCGGTGTGAAGAATGCTATGTGCACAGCACTAGCGATTTTCTTCTACAATATGTCGCCGTCCCATCATACCTCGTGTCAACCTGCTAACGAAAGAAAATATATACATTAGCGCGCTCAAAAGTCACCAGAATGTGTACTTTGAACTCTATTTTAAAGCATTACATAAAAATATTTAAACACCAACCTGTGCTTCCCAAAAAACGAAATATCGACGCAGTCATCCACAGTACGTAGATACATTCGATGTGAAGAATGCTATGTGCACAGCACTAGCGATTTCCTTCTACAATATGTCGCCCTCCCCTCATACCTCGTGTCAACCAGCTAACGAAAGAAAATGTATACATTAGCGCACTCCAAAGTCACCAGGATGTGTACTTTTAACTCTACTTTAAAGCATTACATAAATATTTAAACACCAACTTGTTACTTCCGAAAAAACGAAATTTCGACGCAGTCATCCACAGTACGTAGATATATTCGGTGTGAAGAATGCTATGTGCACAGCACTAGCGATTTTCTTCTACAATATGTCGCCTTCCCCTCATACCTCGTGTCAACATCCTAAGGAAAGAAATTGTATACATTAGCGCACTCCAAAGTCACCAGAATGTGTACTTTTAACTCTATTTTAAAGCATTACATAAAAATATTTAACACCAACCTGTTACTTCCCAAAAAACGAAATATCGACGCAGTCATCCACAGTACATAGATACATTCGGTGTGAAGAATGCTATGTGCACAGCACTAGCGGTTTTCTTTTACAATATGCCGCCGCCCCCTCATACCTCTCGTCAACCTGCTAACGAAAGAAAATGTATACATTAGCGCACTCCAAAGTCACCGGAAATAGTATTTTTATCTCTATTGTTAAAGCATAACATAAAAATCATAAAACATCCAGCGGTTACATACCAAAAAACGAAATATCGAAGCAGCCATCTACAGTACGTAGATACATTCGGTGTGAAGAATGCTATGTGCACAGCACTAGCGATTTTCTTCTACAATGTGTCGCCGCCCCCAGACACCTCTCGTCAACCTGCTAACGAAAGAAAATGTATACATTAGCGCATTCCAAAGTCACCGGAAATAGTATTTTTATCTCTATTGTTAAAGCATAACATAAAAATCATTAAACATCGGGCTGTTACTTACCAAAAAACGAAATATCGACGCAGCATCCACAGTACGTAGATACATTCGGCGTGAAGAATGCTATGTGCACAGCACTAGCGATTTTCTCCCACAATATGTCGCCATCCCCTCATACCTTGTGTCAACCTGCTAACGAAAGAAAATGTATACATTAGCGCACTCCAAAGTCACCGGAAATGGTATTTTTATCTCTATTGTTAAAGCATAACATAAAAATCATTAAACATCGAGCGGTTACATACCAAAAAACGAAATATCGACGCAGTCATCCACAATACGTATATACATTGGGTGTGAAGAATGCGATGTGCACAGCACTAGCGATTTTCTTCTAGAATATGTCGTCGTCCCCTCATACCTCGTGTCAACCTGCTAACAAAAGAAATGTATACATTAGCGCACTCCAAAGTCACAAAAATGTGTACTTTTAACTCTATTTTATAGCATTACATAAAAATATTTAATCACCAACCTGTTACTTTCCAAAAAACGAAATATCGACGAAGTCATCCACTGTACGTAGATACATTCGGTGTGAAGAATGCTATGTGCACAGCACTAGCGATTTTCTTCTACAATATGTCGCCGTCCCATCATACCTCGTGTCAACCTGCTAACGAAAGAAAATATATACATTAGCCGCTCAAAAGTCACCAGAATGTGTACTTTGTACTCTATTTTAAAGCATTACATAAAAATATTTAACACCAACCTGTTACTTCCCAAAAAACGAAATATCGACGCAGTCATCCACAGTACGTAGATACATTCGGTGTGAAGAATGCTATGTGCACAGCACTAGCGGTTTTCTTCTACAATGTGTCGCCGCCCCCAGACACCTCTCGTCAACCTGCTAACGAAAGAAAATGTATACATTAGCGCACTCCAAAGTCACCGGAAATGGTATTTTTATCTCTATTGTTAAAGCATAACATAAAAATCATTAAACATCGAGCGGTTACATACCAAAAAACGAAATATCGACGCAGTCATCCACAATACGTATATACATTGGGTGTGAAGAATGCTATGTGCACAGCACTAGCGATTTTCTTCTAGAATATGTCGTCGTCCCCTCATACCTCGTGTCAACCTGCTAACAAAAGAAATGTATACATTAGCGCACTCCAAAGTCACAAAAATGTGTACTTTTAACTCTATTTTAAAGCATTACATAAAAATATTTAATCACCAACCTGTTACTTCCCAAAAAACGAAATATCGACGAAGTCATCCACTGTACGTAGATACATTCGGTGTGAAGAATGCTATGTGCACAGCACTAGCGATTTTCTCCTACGATATGTCGCCATCCCCTCATACCTCGTGTCAACCTGCTAACGAAAGAAAATGTATACATTAGCGCACTCCAAACTCACCGGAAACAATATTTTTAACTCTATTGTTAACCCATAACATAAAAATCTTTAAACATCGAGCTGTTACTTAAAAAAAAAACGAAATATCGACGCAGTCATTCACAGTACGTAGATACATTCGGTGTGAAGAATGCTATGTGCACAGCACTAGCGATTTTCTTCTACAATATGTCGCCGCCCCCAGATACCTCTCGTCAACCTGCCAACGAAATAAAATGTATACATTAGCGCGCTACAAAGTCACCGGAAATAGTATTTTTATCTCTATTGTTAAAGCATAACATAAGAATCTTTAAACATCGAGCTGTTACTTACCAAAAAACGAAATATCGACGCAGCATCCACACTACGTAGATACATTCGGTGTGAAGAATGCTATGTGCACAGCACTAGCGATTTTCTTCTATAATATGTCGCCGTCCCCTCATACCTCGTGTCGACCTGCTAACGAAAGAAAATGTATACATTAGCGCACTCCAAAGTCACCAGAATGTGTACTTTTAACTCTATTTTAAAGCATTACACAAAGATATATTTTAACACCAACCCATTACTTCCCAAAAAAAGAAATATCGACGCAGTCATCCACAATACGTAGATATATTCGGTGTGAAGAATGCTATGTGCACAGCACTAGCGATTTTCTTCTACAATATGTCGCCGTCGCATCATACCTCGTGTCAACCTGCTAACGAAAGAAAATGTATACATTGGCGCACTCCAAAGTACCAGAATGTGTACTTTTAACTTAATTTTAAATCATTATATAAAAATATTTAAACACCAACCTGCTACTTCCCAAAAAACGAAATATTGACGCAGTCATCCACAGTACGTAGATACATTCGGTGTGATGAATGCTATGTGCACAGCACTAGCGATTTTCTTCTACAATATGTCGCCGCCCACAGATACCTCTCGTCAACCTGCCAACGAAAGAAAATGTATACATTAGCGCACACCAAAGTCACCGGAAATAGTATTTTTATCTCTATTGTTAAAGCATAACGTAAAAATCATTAAACATCGAGCTGTTATATACCAAAAAACGAAATATCGACGCAGTCATCCACAGTACGTAGTTACATTCGGTGTGAAGAATGCTATGTGCACAGCACTAGCGATTTTCTTCTACAATATGTCGCCGCCCCCAGATACCTCTCGTCAACCTGCTAACGAAAGAAAATGTATACATTAGCGCACACCAAAGTCACCGGAAATAGTATTTTTATCTCTATTGTTAAAGCATAACATAAAAATCATTAAACATCGAGCTGTTACATACCAAAAAACGAAATATCGACGCAGTCATCCACAGTACGTAGTTACATTCGGTGTGAAGAATGCTATGTGCAAAGCATTAGCGATTTTCTTCTACAATATGTCGCCGCCCCCAGATACCTCTCGTCAACCTGCTAACGAAAGAAAATGTATACATTAGCGCACACCAAAGTCACCGGAAATAGTATTTTTATCTCTATTGTTAAAGCATAACATAAAAATCTTTAAACATCGAGTTGTTACTTACCAAATAACGAAATATCGACGCAGCATCCACAGTACGTAGATACATTCGGTGTGAAGAATGCTATGTGCACAGCAGTAGCGATTTTCTTCTACAATATTCCGCCGCCCCCTCATACCTCGTGTCAACCTGCTAACGAAAGAAAATGTATACATTAGCGCACTCCAAAGTCACCGGAAATGGTATTTTTATCTCTATTGTTAAAGCATAACATAAAAATCATTAAACATCGAGCGGTTACATACCAAAAAACGAAATATCGACGCAGTCATCCACAACACGTATATACATTGGGTGTGAAGAATGCTATGTGCACAGCACTAGCGATTTTCTTCTAGAATATGTCGTCGTCCCCTCATACCTCGTGTCAACCTGCTAACAAAAGAAATGTATACATTAGCGCACTCCAAAGTCACAAAAATGTGTACTTTTAACTCTATTTTAAAGCATTACATAAAAATATTTAATCACCAACCTGTTACTTCCCAAAAAACGAAATATCGACGAAGTCATCCACTGTACGTAGATACATTCGGTGTGAAGAATGCTATGTGCACAGCACTAGCGATTTTCTTCTACAATATGTCGCCGTCCCATCATACCTCGTGTCAACCTGCTAACGAAAGAAAATATATACATTAGCGCGCTCAAAAGTCACCAGAATGTGTACTTTGAACTCTATTTTAAAGCATTACATAAAAATATTTAAACACCAACCTGTGCTTCCCAAAAAACGAAATATCGACGCAGTCATCCACAGTACGTAGATACATTCGATGTGAAGAATGCTATGTGCACAGCACTAGCGATTTCCTTCTACAATATGTCGCCCTCCCCTCATACCTCGTGTCAACCAGCTAACGAAAGAAAATGTATACATTAGCGCACTCCAAAGTCACCAGGATGTGTACTTTTAACTCTACTTTAAAGCATTACATAAATATTTAAACACCAACTTGTTACTTCCGAAAAAACGAAATTTCGACGCAGTCATCCACAGTACGTAGATATATTCGGTGTGAAGAATGCTATGTGCACAGCACTAGCGATTTTCTTCTACAATATGTCGCCTTCCCCTCATACCTCGTGTCAACATCCTAAGGAAAGAAATTGTATACATTAGCGCACTCCAAAGTCACCAGAATGTGTACTTTTAACTCTATTTTAAAGCATTACATAAAAATATTTAACACCAACCTGTTACTTCCCAAAAAACGAAATATCGACGCAGTCATCCACAGTACGTAGATACATTCGGTGTGAAGAATGCTATGTGCACAGCACTAGCGGTTTTCTTTTACAATATGCCGCCGCCCCCTCATACCTCTCGTCAACCTGCTAACGAAAGAAAATGTATACATTAGCGCACTCCAAAGTCACCGGAAATAGTATTTTTATCTCTATTGTTAAAGCATAACATAAAAATCATAAAACATCCAGCGGTTACATACCAAAAAACGAAATATCGAAGCAGCCATCTACAGTACGTAGATACATTCGGTGTGAAGAATGCTATGTGCACAGCACTAGCGATTTTCTTCTACAATGTGTCGCCGCCCCCAGACACCTCTCGTCAACCTGCTAACGAAAGAAAATGTATACATTAGCGCATTCCAAAGTCACCGGAAATAGTATTTTTATCTCTATTGTTAAAGCATAACATAAAAATCATTAAACATCGGGCTGTTACTTACCAAAAAACGAAATATCGACGCAGCATCCACAGTACGTAGATACATTCGGCGTGAAGAATGCTATGTGCACAGCACTAGCGATTTTCTCCCACAATATGTCGCCATCCCCTCATACCTTGTGTCAACCTGCTAACGAAAGAAAATGTATACATTAGCGCACTCCAAAGTCACCGGAAATGGTATTTTTATCTCTACTGTTAAAGCATAACATAAAAATCTTTAAACATCGAGCTGTTACTTCCCAAAAAACGAAATATCGACGCAGTCATCCACAGTACGTAGATACATTCGGTGTGAAGAATGCTATGTGCACAGCACTAGCGATTTTCTTCCATAATATGTCGCCGTCCCCTCATACCTCGTGTCGACCTGCTAACGAAAGAAAATGTTTACATTAGCGCACGCCGAAGTCACCAGAATGTGTACTTTCAACTCTATTTTAAAGTATTACACAAAGATATATTTTAACACCAACCCATTACTTCCCAAAAAAAGAAATATCGACGCAGTCATCCACAATACGTAGATATATTCGGTGTGAAGAATGCTATGTGCACAGCACTAGCGATTTTCTACTACAATATATCGCCGTCGCTTCATACCTCGTGTCAACCTGCGAACGAAAGAAAATGTATAAATTAGCCACACCAAAGTCACCGGAAATAGTATTTTTATCTCTATTGTTAAAGCATAACATAAAAATCATTAAACATCGAACTGCTACATACCAAAAAACGAAATACCGACGCAGTCATCCACGTAGTTACATGCGGTGTGAAGAATGCTATGTGCACAGCACTAGCGATTTTCTCCTACAATATGTCGCCATCCCCTCATACCTCGTGTCAACCTGCTAACGAAAGAAAATGTATACATTAGCGCACTCCAAACTCACCGGAAACAATATTTTTAACTCTATTGTTAACCCATAACATAAAAATCTTTAAACATCGAGCTGTTACTTAAAAAAAAAACGAAATATCGACGCAGTCATTCACAGTACGTAGATACATTCGGTGTGAAGAATGCTATGTGCACAGCACTAGCGATTTTCTTCTACAATATGTCGCCGCCCCCAGATACCTCTCGTCAACCTGCCAACGAAATAAAATGTATACATTAGCGCGCTACAAAGTCACCGGAAATAGTATTTTTATCTCTATTGTTAAAGCATAACATAAGAATCTTTAAACATCGAGCTGTTACTTACCAAAAAACGAAATATCGACGCAGCATCCACACTACGTAGATACATTCGGTGTGAAGAATGCTATGTGCACAGCACTAGCGATTTTCTTCTATAATATGTCGCCGTCCCCTCATACCTCGTGTCGACCTGCTAACGAAAGAAAATGTATACATTAGCGCACTCCAAAGTCACCAGAATGTGTACTTTTAACTCTATTTTAAAGCATTACACAAAGATATATTTTAACACCAACCCATTACTTCCCAAAAAAAGAAATATCGACGCAGTCATCCACAATACGTAGATATATTCGGTGTGAAGAATGCTATGTGCACAGCACTAGCGATTTTCTTCTACAATATGTCGCCGTCGCATCATACCTCGTGTCAACCTGCTAACGAAAGAAAATGTATACATTGGCGCACTCCAAAGTCACCAGAATGTGTACTTTTAACTTAATTTTAAATCATTATATAAAAATATGTAAACACCAACCTGCTACTTCCCAAAAAACGAAATATCGACGCAGTCATCCACAGTACGTAGATACATTCGGTGTGATGAATGCTATGTGCACAGCACTAGCGATTTTCTTCTACAATATGTCGCCGCCCACAGATACCTCTCGTCAACCTGCTAACGAAAGAAAATGTATACATTAGCGCACACCAAAGTCACCGGAAATAGTATTTTTATCTCTATTGTTAAAGCATAACGTAAAAATCATTAAACATCGAGCTGTTATATACCAAAAAACGAAATATCGACGCAGTCATCCACAGTACGTAGTTACATTCGGTGTGAAGAATGCTATGTGCACAGCACTAGCGATTTTCTTCTACAATATGTCGCCGCCCCCAGATACCTCTCGTCAACCTGCTAACGAAAGAAAATGTATACATTAGCGCACACCAAAGTCACCGGAAATAGTATTTTTATCTCTATTGTTAAAGCTTAACATAAAAATCATTAAACATCGAGCTGTTACATACCAAAAAACGAAATATCGACGCAGTCATCCACAGTACGTAGTTACATTCGGTGTGAAGAATGCTATGTGCAAAGCATTAGCGATTTTCTTCTACAATATGTCGCCGCCCCCAGATACCTCTCGTCAACCTGCTAACGAAAGAAAATGTATACATTAGCGCACACCAAAGTCACCGGAAATAGTATTTTTATCTCTATTGTTAAAGCATAACATAAAAATCTTTAAACATCGAGTTGTTACTTACCAAATAACGAAATATCGACGCAGCATCCACAGTACGTAGATACATTCGGTGTGAAGAATGCTATGTGCACAGCAGTAGCGATTTTCTTCTACAATATTCCGCCGCCCCCTCATACCTCGTGTCAACCTGCTAACGAAAGAAAATGTATACATTAGCGCACTCCAAAGTCACCGGAAATGGTATTTTTATCTCTATTGTTAAAGCATAACATAAAAATCATTAAACATCGAGCGGTTACATACCAAAAAACGAAATATCGACGCAGTCATCCACAATACGTATATACATTGGGTGTGAAGAATGCTATGTGCACAGCACTAGCGATTTTCTTCTAGAATATGTCGTCGTCCCCTCATACCTCGTGTCAACCTGCTAACAAAAGAAATGTATACATTAGCGCACTCCAAAGTCACAAAAATGTGTACTTTTAACTCTATTTTAAAGCATTACATAAAAATATTTAATCACCAACCTGTTACTTCCCAAAAAACGAAATATCGACGAAGTCATCCACTGTACGTAGATACATTCGGTGTGAAGAATGCTATGTGCACAGCACTAGCGATTTTCTTCTACAATATGTCGCCGTCCCATCATACCTCGTGTCAACCTGCTAACGAAAGAAAATATATACATTAGCGCGCTCAAAAGTCACCAGAATGTGTACTTTGAACTCTATTTTAAAGCATTACATAAAAATATTTAAACACCAACCTGTTCTTCCCAAAAAACGAAATATCGACGCAGTCATCCACAGTACGTAGATACATTCGATGTGAAGAATGCTATGTGCACAGCACTATCGATTTCCTTCTACAATATGTCGCCCTCCCCTCATACCTCGTGTCAACCAGCTAACGAAAGAAAATGTATACATTAGCGCACTCCAAAGTCACCAGGATGTGTACTTTTAACTCTACTTTAAAGCATTACATAAATATTTAAACACCAACATGTTACTTCCGAAAAAACGAAATTTCGACGCAGTCATCCACAGTACGTAGATATATTCGGTGTGAAGAATGCTATGTGCACAGCACTAGCGATTTTCTTCTACAATATGTCGCCTTCCCCTCATACCTCGTGTCAACATCCTAAGGAAAGAAAATGTATACATTAGCGCACTCCAAAGTCACCAGAATGTGTACTTTTAACTCTATTTTAAAGCATTACATAAAAATATTTAACACCAACCTGTTACTTCCCAAAAAACGAAATATCGACGCAGTCATCCACAGTACGTAGATACATTCGGTGTGAAGAATGCTATGTGCACAGCACTAGCGGTTTTCTTTTACAATATGCCGCCGCCCCCTCATACCTCTCGTCAACCTGCTAACGAAAGAAAATGTATACATTAGCGCACTCCAAAGTCACCGGAAATAGTATTTTTATCTCTATTGTTAAAGCATAACATAAAAATCATAAAACATCCAGCGGTTACATACCAAAAAACGAAATATCGAAGCAGCCATCTACAGTACGTAGATACATTCGGTGTGAAGAATGCTATGTGCACAGCACTAGCGATTTTCTTCTACAATGTGTCGCCGCCCCCAGACACCTCTCGTCAACCTGCTAACGAAAGAAAATGTATACATTAGCGCATTCCAAAGTCACCGGAAATAGTATTTTTATCTCTATTGTTAAAGCATAACATAAAAATCATTAAACATCGGGCTGTTACTTACCAAAAAACGAAATATCGACGCAGCATCCACAGTACGTAGATACATTCGGCGTGAAGAATGCTATGTGCACAGCACTAGCGATTTTCTCCCACAATATGTCGCCATCCCCTCATACCTCGTGTCAACATGCTAACGAAAGAAAATGTATACATTAGCGCACTCCAAAGTCACCGGAAATGGTATTTTTATCTCTACTGTTAAAGCATAACATAAAAATCTTTAAACATCGAGCTGTTACTTCCCAAAAAACGAAATATCGACGCAGTCATCCACAGTACGTAGATACATTCGGTGTGAAGAATGCTATGTGCACAGCACAAGCGATTTTCTTCCATAATATGTCGCCGTCCCCTCATACCTCGTGTCGACCTGCTAACGAAAGAAAATGTTTACATTAGCGCACTCCGAAGTCACCAGAATGTGTACTTTCAACTCTATTTTAAAGTATTACACAAAGATATATTTTAACACCAACCCATTACTTCCCAAAAAAAGAAATATCGACGCAGTCATCCACAATACGTAGATATATTCGGTGTGAAGAATGCTATGTGCACTGCACTAGCGATTTTCTACTACAATATGTCGCCGTCCCCTCATACCTCGTGTCAACCTGCTAACGAAAGAAAATGTATACATTTGCGCACTCCAAAGTCACCAGAATGTGTACTTTTAACTCTATCTTAAAGCATTACATAAAAATATTTAAACACCAACCTGTTACTTCCCAAAAAACGAAATATCGACGCAGGCATCCACAGTATGTAGATACATTCGATGTGAAGAATGCTATGTGCACAGCACTAGCGATTTTCTTCTACAATATGCCGCCGCCCCCTCATACCTGTCGTCAACCTGCTAACGAAAGAAAATGTATACATTAGCGCACTCCAAACTCACCGGAAACAATATTTTTATCTCTATTGTTAACCAATAACATAAAAATCTTTAAACATCGAGCTGTTACTTCCCAAAAAACGAAATATCGACGCAGTCATCCACAGTACGTAGATACATTCGGTGTGAAGAATGCTATGTGCACAGCACTAGCGATTTTCTTCTACAATATGTCGCCGCCCCCAGATACCTCTCGTCAACCTGCCAACGAAAGAAAATGTATACATTAGCGCACTCCAAAGTCACCGGAAATAGTATTTTTATCTCTATTGTTAAAGCATAACATAAGAATCTTTAAACATCGAACTGTTAGTTACCAAAAAACGAAATATCGACGCAGCATCCACAGTACGTAGATACATTCGGTATGTAGAATGGTATGTGCACAGCACTAGCGATTTTCTTCCATAATATGTCGCCGTCCCCTCATACCTCGTGTCGACCTGCTAACGAAAGAAAATGTTTACATTAGCGCACTCCGAAGTCACCAGAATGTGTACTTCCAACTTTATTTTAAAGCATTACACAAAGATATATTTTAACACCAACCCATTACTTCCCAAAAAAAGAAATATCGACGCAGTCATCCACAATACGTAGATATATTCGGTGTGAAGAATGCTATGTGCACAGCACTAGCGATTTTCTACTACAATATATCGCCGTCGCTTCATACCTCGTGTCAACCTGCGAACGAAAGAAAATGTATACATTAGCCACACCAAAGTCACCGGAAATAGTATTTTTATCTCTATTGTTAAAGCATAACATAAAAATAATTAAACATCGAACTGCTACATACCAAAAAACGAAATACCGACGCAGTCATCCACGTAGTTACATTCGGTGTGAAGAATGCTATGTGCACAGCACTAGCGATTTTCTTCTGCAATATGTCGCCGCCCCCAGATACCTCTCGTCAACCTGCTAACGAAAGAAAATGTATACATTAGCGCACTCCAAAGTCACCGGAAATAGTATTTTTATCTCTATTGTTAAAGCATAACATAAAAATATTTAAACACCAACCTGTTACTTCCCAAAAAACGAAATATCGACGCAGGCATCCACAGTACGTAGATACATTCGATGTGAAGAATGCTATGTGCACAGCACTAGCGATTATCTTCTACAATATGTCGCCGTCCCCTCATGCCTCGTGTCAACCTGCTAACGAAACAAAATGTATAAATTAGTCCACTCCAATGTCATCGGAAATGGTATTTTTATCTCTATTGTTAAAGCATAACATAAAAATCTTTAAACTTCAAGCTGTTACTTACCAACAAACGAAATATCGACATAGTCATCCACAGTATGTATATACATTCGGTGTGAAGAATGCTATGTGCACAGCACTAGCGATTATCTTCTACAATATGTCGCCGTCCCCTCATACCACGTGTCAACTTGCTAACGAAAGAAAATGTATACATTAGCGCCCTCCAAAGTCACCTAAATGTGTACCTTTAACTGTATATCAAAGCATTACTTAAAAATATTTAAACACCAAGCTGTTACTTCACAAAAAACGAAAAATCGACGCAGTCATCCACAGTACGTAGATACATTCGGTGTGAAGAATGCTATGTGCACAGCACTAGCGATTTTCTTCTACGATATGTCGCCGCCCCCTCATACCTCTCGTCAACGCTCTAACGAAAGAAAATGTATACATTAGCGCACTCCAAATGCACCGGAAATAGTATTTTTATCTCTATTAATATAGCATAACATAAAAATCTTTAAACATCGAGCTGTTACTTACCAGAAAACGAAATATCGACGCAGTCATCCACAGTACGTAGATACATTCGGTGTGAAGAATGCTATGTGCACAGCACTAGCTATTTTCTTCTACAATATGTCGCCGCCCCCAGATACCTCTCGTCAACCCGCTAACGAGAGAAAATGTATACATTAGCGCACTCCATAGTCACCGGAAATAGTATTTTTATCTCTATTGTTAAAGCATAACATAAAAATCTTTAAACATCGAGCTGTTACTTACCAAAAAACGAAATATCGACGCAGCATCCACAGTACGTAGATACATTCGGTGTAAAGAATGCTATGTGCACAGCACTAGCGATTTTCTTCCTCAATATGCCGCCGCCCCCTCATACCTCTCGTCAACCTACTAACGAAAGAAAATGTATACATTAGCGTACTCCAACATCACCGGAAATAGTATTTTTATCTCTATTGTTAAAGAATAACATAAAAATCATTAAACATCGAGCTGTTACATACCAAAAAACGAAATATCGAGGCAGTCATCCACAGTACGTAGATACATTCATTCGGTGTGAAGAATGCTATGTGCACAGCACTAGCGATTTTCTTCTACAATGTCGCCGACCCCTCATACCTCGTGTCGACCTGCTAACGAAAGAAAATGTGTACATTAGCGCACTCCAAAGTCACCCGAATGTGTACTTTTAACTCTATTTTAAAGCATTACATAAAAATATTAAAACACCAACCTGTTACTTCCCAAAAAACGAAATATCGACGCAGTCATCCACAGTACGTAGATACATTCGATGTGAAGACTGCTATGTGCACAGCACTAGCGATTTTCTTCTACAGTATGTCGCCGTCCCCTCATACCTCCTGTCAACCTGATAACGAAAGATAATGTATACATTAGCGCACTCCAAAGTCACCAGAATCTGTACTTTCAACTCTATTTTAAAGCGTTACATATAAATATTTAAACACCAACCCATAACTTCCCAAAAAACGAAATATCGACGGAGTCATCCACAGTACGTAGATACATTCCGTGTGAAGAATGCTATGTGCACAGCACTAGCGATTTTCTTCTACAATATGTCGCCGTCCCCTCATACTTCGTGTCAACCTGCTAACCAAAGAAAATGTATACATTAGCGCACTCCAAAGTCACCGGAAATAGTATTTTTACCTCTATTGCTAAAGCATAACATAAAAATCTTTAAACATCGAGCTGTTACTTACCAAAAAACGAAATATCGACGCAGTCATCCACAGTACGTAGATACATTCGGTGTGAAAAATGCTATGTGCAAAGCACTAGCGATTTTCTTCTACATTATGTCGCCGTCCCCTCATACCTCGTGTCAACCTGCTAACGAAAGAAAATGTATACATTACCTCACTCCAAAGTCACCTGAATGTGTACTTTTAACTCTACTTTAAACCATTACATAAAAATATTTAAACACTAACCTGTTACTTCCCAAAAAAGGAAATATCGACGCAGTCATCCACAGTACGTAGATACATTCGATATGAAGAATGCGATGTGCACAGCACTAGCGATTTTCTTCTACAATATGTCGCCGTCCGCTCATACCTCGTGTCAACCTGCTAACGAAAGAAAATGTACACATTACCGCACTCCAAAGTCACCAGTATGTGTACTTTTAACTCTACTTTAAAGCATTACATAAAAATATTTAAACACCAAGCTGTTACTTCACAAAAAACGAAATATCTACGCAGTCATCCACAGTACGTAGATACATTCGGTGTGAAGAATGCTATGTCCACAGCACTAGCGATTTTCTTCTACAATATGTCGCCGACCGTCATACCTCTCGTCAACCTGCTAACGAAAGGAAATGTATACATTAGCGCATTCCAAAGTCACCGGAAGTAGTATTTTTATCTCTATTGTTAAAGCATAACATAAAAATCTTTAAACATCGAGCTGTTAGCCGGCCACGGTTGTCTAGCGGCTCTGACGCTGCAGTCCAGAACCGCGGGATTGCTACGGTCGCAGGTTCGACTCCTGCCTCGGGCATGGGTGTGTGTGATGTCCTTAGATTAGTTAGGTTTGAGTAGTTCTAAGTTCTAGGGGACTTATTACCTAAGATGTTGAGTCCCATAGTGCTCAGAGCCATTTGAGCCATCGAGCTGTTACTTACCAAAAAACGAAACATAGACGCAGTCATCCACAGTACATAAATACAATCGGTGTGAAGAATGCTATGTGCACAGCACTAGCGATTTTCTTCTACAATATGTCGCCGCCCCCACATACCTCTCGTCAACCCGCTAACGAGCGAAAATGTATACATTAGCGCACTCCATAGTCACCGGAAATAGTATTTTTATCTCTATTGTTAAAGTATAACATAAAAATCTTTAAACATCGAGCTGTTACTTACCAAAAAACGAAATATCAACGCAGCATCCACAGTACGTAGATACATTCGGTGTAAAGAATGCTATGTGCACACCACTAGCGATTTTCTTCTACAATATGCCGCCGCCCCCTCATACCTCTCGTCAACCTCCTAACGAAAGAAAATGTATACATTAGCGTACTCCAACATCACCGGAAATAGTATTTTTATCTCTATTGTTAAAGCATATCATAAAAATCATTAAACATCGAGCTGTTACATACCAAAAATCGAAATATCGAGGCAGTCATCCACAGTACGTAGATACATTCGGTGTGAAGAATGCTATGTGCACAGCACTAGCGATTTTCTTCTACAATGTCGCCGACCCCTCATACCTCGTGTCGACCTGCTAACGAAAGAAAATGTGTACATTAGCGCACTCCAAAGTCACCAGAATGTGTACCTTTAACTCTATTTTAAAGCATTACATAAAAATATTTAAACACCATCCTGTTACTTCCCAAAAAACGAAATATCGACGCAGTCATCCACAGTACGTAGATACATTCGATGTGAAGACTGCTATGTGCACAGCACTAGCGATTTTCTTCTACAATATGTCGCCGTCCCCTCTTACCTCCTGTCAACCTGCTAACGAAAGAAAATGTATACATTAGCGCACTCCAAAGTAACCAGAATCTGTACTTTCAAATCTATTTTAAAGCGTTACATGTAAATATTTAAACACCAACCCATAACGTCCCAAAAAACGAAATATCGACGCAGTCATCCACAGTACGTAGATACATTCCGTGTGAAGAATGCTATGTGCACAGCACTAGCGATTTTCTTCTACAATATGTCGCAGTCCCCTCATACCTCGTGTCAACCTGCTAACCAAAGAAAATGTATACATTAGCGAACTCCAAAGTCACCGGAAATAGTATTTTTATCTCTATTGCTAAAGCATAACATAAAAATCTTTAAACATCGAGCTGTTACTTACCAAAAAACGAAATATCGACGCAGTCATCCACAGTACGTAGATACATTCGGTGTGAAAAATGCTATGTGCAAAGCACTAGCGATTTTCTTCTACAATATGTCGCCGTCCGCTCATACCTCGTGTCAACCTGCTAACGAAAGAAAATGTACACATTACCGCACTCCAATGTCACCAGTATGTGTACTTTTAACTCTACTTTAAAGCATTACATAAAAATATTTAAACACCAAGCTGTTACTTCACAAAAAACGAAATATCTACGCAGTCATCCACGGTACGTAGATACATTCCGTGTGAAGAATGCCATGTGCACAGCACTAGCGATTTTCTTCTACAATATGTCGCAGTCCCCTCATACCTCGTGTCAACCTGCTAACCAAAGAAAATGTATACATTAGCGAACTCCAAAGTCACCGGAAATAGTATTTTTATCTCTATTGCTAAAGCATAACATAAAAATCTTTAAACATCGAGCTGTTACTTACCAAAAAACGAAATATCGACGCAGTCATCCACAGTACGTAGATACATTCGGTGTGAAAAACGCTATGTGCAAAGCACTAGCGATTTTCTTCTACAATATGTCGCCGTCCGCTCATACCTCGTGTCAACCTGCTAACGAAAGAAAATGTACACATTACCGCACTCCAAAGTCACCAGTATGTGTACTTTTAACTCTACTTTAAAGCATTACATAAAAATATTTAAACACCAAGCTGTTACTTCACAAAAAACGAAATATCTACGCAGTCATCCACAGTACGTAGATACATTCGGTGTGAAGAATGCTATGTCCACAGCACTAGCGATTTTCTTCTACAATATGTCGCCGACCCTCATACCCTTCGTCAACCTGCTAACGAAAGAAAATGTATACATTAGCGCACTCCAAAGTCACCGGAAGTAGTATTTTTATCTCTATTGTTAAAGCATAACATAAAAATCCTTAAACATCGAGCTGTTAGCCGGCCGCGGTTGTCTAGCGGTTCTGACGCTGCAGTCCAGAACCGCGGGATTGCTACGGTCGCATGTTCGAATCCTGCCTCGGGCATGGGTGTGTGTGATGTCCTTAGATTAGTTAGGTTTGAGTAGTTCTAAGTTCTAGGGGACTTATTACCTAAGATGTTGAGTCCCATAGTGCTCAGAGCCATTTGAGCCATGGAGCTGTTACTTACCAAAAAACGAAACATAGACGCAGTCATCCACAGTACGTAGATACAATCGGTGTGAAGAATGCTATGTGCACAGCACTAGCGATTTTCTTCTACAATATGTCGCCGCCCCCACATACCTCTCGTCAACCTGCTAACGATAGAAAATGTATACATTAACGAACTCCAAAGTCACCGGAAATAGTATTTTTATCTCTATTGTTAAAGCAAATCATAAAAATCTTTAAACATCGGGCTGTTACTTCCCAAAAAACGAAATATCGACGCAGTCATCCACAGTACGTAGATACATTCGGTGTGAAGAATGCTATGTGCACAGCACTAGCGATTTTCTTCTACAATATGTCGCCGTCCCCTCATACCTCGTGTCAACCTGCTAACGAAAGAAAATGTATAGATTAGCGCACTTCCAAGTCACCGGAAATAGTATTTTTATCTCTATTGTTAAAGCAATACATAAAAATCTTTAAACATCGAGCTGTTACTTACCAAAAAACGAAATATCGACGCAGTCATCCACATTCCGTAGATACATTCGGTGTGAAGAATGCTATGTGCACAGCACTAGCGATTTTCATCAACAATATGTCGCCGACCCTGATACCTCCCGACAACCTGCCAACGAAAGAAAATGTATACATTAGCGAACTCCAAAGTCACCGGAAATAGTATTTTTATCTCTATTGTTAAAGCACAACAAAAAAATCTTTAAACATCGAGCTGTTACTTACCAAAAAACGAAATATCGACGCAGTCATCCACAGTACGTAGATACATTCGGTCTGAAGAATGCTATGTGCACAGCACTAGCGATTTTCTTCTACAATATGTCATCGTCCTCCCATACCTCGTGTCAACCGGCTAACGAAGAAAATGTATATATCAGCGCACTCCAAAGTCACCAGATTGTGTACTTTTAACTCTATTTTATAGCATTACATAAAAATATTTAAACACCAAGCTGTCACTTCCATAAAACGAAATATTGACGCAGTCATCCACAGTACGTAGATATATTCGATGTGAAGAATGCTATGTGCACAGCACTAGCGACTTTCTTCTACAATATGTCGCTGCCCTATCATACCTCTTGTCAACCTACTAACGAAAGAAAATGTATACATTAGCGCACTCCAAAGTCCCCGGGAATAGTATTTTTATCTCTATTGTTAAAGCATAACATAAAAATCTAGAAACAGCGAGCTGTTACTTACCAAAAAACGAAATAGCGACGCAGTCATCCACAGTACGTACTTACATTCGGTGTGATGAATGCTATGTGCACAGCACTAGCGAATTTCTTCTACAATATGTCGCCGTCCCCTCATACCTCGTGTCAACCTGCTAACGAAAGAAAATGTATACATTAGCGCACTCCCAAGTCACCGGAAATAGTATTTTTATCTCTATTGTTAAAGCAAATCATAAAAATCTTTAAACATCGAGCTGTTACTTACCAAAAAACGAAATATCGACGCAGTCATCCACAGTACGTAGATACATTCGGTGTGAAGAATGCTATGTGCACAGCACTAGCGATTTTCTTCTACAATATGTCGCCCCCAACTCATACGTCTTGTCAACCCGCTAACGTTAGAAAATGTATACATTAGCGCACTCCAAAGTCACCGGAAATAGTATTTTTATATCTATTGTAAAGCATAACATAAAAATCTTTAAACAACGAGCTGTTAATTATCAAAAAACGAAATATCGACGCAGTCATCCACAGTACGTAGATACATTCGGTGTGAAGAATGCTATGCGCACAGCACTAACGATTTTCTTCTACAATATGTCGCCGCCCCCTCATTCCTCTCGTCAACCTGCTAACGAAAGAAAATGTATACATTAGCGCACTCCAAAGTCACCGGAAATAGTATTTTTATCTCTATTGTTAAAGCATAACATAAAAATCTTTAAATATCGAGCTGTTACTTACCAAGAAACGAAATACCAACGCAGTCATCCACAGTACGTAGATACATTCGGTCTGAAGAATGCTATGTGCACAGCACTAGCGATTTTCTTCTACAATATGTCGCCGTCCCCTCATACCTCGTGTCAACCTGCTAACGAAAGAAAATGTACACATTAGGGCACTCCAAAGTCACCGGAAATAGTGTTTTTATCTCTATTGTTAAAGCATAACATAAAAATCTTTAAACATCGTGCTGTTACTTACCAAAAAACGAAATATCGACGCAGTCATCCACAGTACGTAGATACATTCGGTCTGAAGAATGCTATGTGCACAGCACTAGCGATTTTCTTCTACAATATGTCGCCGTCCCCTCATACCTCGTGTCAACCTGCTAACGAAAGAATACGTATACATTAGCGCACTCCAAAGTCACCGGAAATAGTATTTTTATCTCTATTGTTAAAGCAAAACAAAAACATCTTTAAACATCGAGCTGTTACTTACCAAAAAACGAAATATCGACGCAGTCATCCACAGTACGTAGATACATTCGGTCTGATGAATGCTATGTGCACAGCACTAGCGATTGTCTTCTACAATATGTCGCCGCCCCCTCATACCTCTCGTCAACCTCCCTACGAAAGAAAATGTATACATTAGCGCACTATAAATCCACCGGGAATAGTATTTTTATCTCTATTGTCAAAGCATAACATAAAAATCTTTAAACATCGAGCTGTCACTTAACAGAAAAAGAAATATCGACGCAGTCATCCACAGTACGTAGATCCATACGGTGTGAAGAATGCTATGTGCACAGCACTAGCGATTTTCTTCTACAATATGTCGCCGTCCACTCATACCTCGTGTAAACCTGCTAACGAAAGAATATGTATACATTAGCGTACTCCAAAGTCATCAGAATGTGAACTTTGAACTCTTTTTTAGAGCATTATATAAAAATATTTAAACACCAAACTGTTACTTCCAAAAAACGAAATATTGACACAGACATCCACAGTACGTAGATATATTCGGTGTGAAGAATGCTATGTGCACAGAACTAGCGATTTTCTTCTACAATATGTCGCCGCCCCCTCATACCTCCCGTCAACCTGCTAACGAAAGAAAATGTATACATTAGCGCACTCCAAAGTCACCGGAAATAGTATTTTTATCTCTATTGGTAAAGCAAAACATAAAAATCTTTAAACATCGAGCTGTTACTTACCAAAAAACGAATATCGACGAAGTCATCCACAGTACGTAGATACATTCGGTCTGAAGAATGCTATGTGCACAGCACTAGCGATTTTCTTCTACAATATGTCGCCGTCCCCTCATACCACGTGTCAACCTGCTAACGAAAGAAAATGTATACATTAGCGCATTCCAAAGTCACCGGAAATAGTATTTTTATCTCTATTGTTAAAGCATAACAAAAAAAATCAAAAAACATCGACCTGTTACTTAGCAAAAAACGAAATATCGACGCAGTCATCCACAGTACGTAGATACATTTGGTGTGAAGAATGCTATGTGCACAGGACTAGCGATTTTCTTCTACAATATGTCACAGTCCCCTCATACCTCGTGTCAACCTGCTAATGAAAGAATATGTATACATTAACGCACTCCAAAAGTCACCAGAATGTGTACTTTTAACTCTATTTTAAAGCATTACATAAAAATATTTAAACACCAAGCTGTTACTTACCTAAAAACGAAATATCGACGCAGTCATCCACCGTACGTAGATACATTCGGTGTGAAGAACGCTATGTGCACAGCACTAGCGATTTTCTTCTACAATATGTCGCAGCCCTATCATATCTCTCGTCAACCTGCTAACGAAAGAAAATGTATACATTAGCGCACTCCAAAGTCACCGGGAATAGTATTTTTATCTCTATTGGTAAAGCATAACATAAAAATCCTTAAACATCAAGCTGTTACTTACCAAAAAACGAAATATAGGCGCAGTCATCCACAGTATGTAGATACATTCGGTGTGAAGAATGCTATGTGCACAGCACTAGCGATTTTCTTCTGCAATATGTCGCCGTCCCTCATACCTCGTGTCAACCTGCTAACGAAAGAAAATGTATACATTAGCACACTCCAAAGTCACCGGAAATAGTATTTTTATCTCTATTGTTAAAGCAAAAGATAAAAATCATTAAACATCGAGCTGTTCCTTACCAAAAAACGAAATATCGACGCAGTCATCCACAGTACGTAGATACATTCGGTGTGAAGAATGCTATGTGCACAGCACTAGCGATTTTCTTCTACAATATGTCGCCCCCAACTCATACGTCTAGTCAACCTGCTAACGTTAGAAAATGTATACATTAGCGCACTCCAAAGTCACCGGAAATAGTATTTTTATATCTATTGTAAAGCATAACATAAAAATCTTTAAACAACGAGCTGTTAATTATCAAAAAACGAAATATCGACGCAGTCATCCACAGTACGTAGATACATTCGGTCTGAGGAATGCTATGTGCACAGCACTAGCGATTTTCTTCTACAATATGTCGCCGTCCGCTCATACTTCGTGTCAACCTGTTAACGAAAGAATATGTATACATTAACGCACTCCAAAAGTCACCAGAATGTGTACTTTTAACTCTATTTTAAAGCATTACATAAAAATATTTAAACACCAAGCTGTTACTTACCAAAAAACGAAATATCGACGCAGTCATCCACCGTACGTAGATACATTCGGTGTGAAGAATGCTATGTGCACAGCACTAGCGATTTTCTTCTACAATATGTCGCAGCCCTATCATATCTCTCGTCAACCTGCTAACGAAAGAAAATGTATACATTAGCGCACTCCAAAGTCACCGGAAATAGTATTTTTATCTCTATTGTTAAAGCATAACATAAAAATCTTTAAATATCGAGCTGTTACTTACCAAGAAACGAAATACCAACGCAGTCATCCACAGTACGTAGATACATTCGGTCTGAAGAATGCTATGTGCACAGCACTAGCGATTTTCTTCTACAATATGTCGCCGTCCCCCCATACCTCGTGTCAACCTGCTAACGAAAGAATATGTATACATTAGCGCACTCCAAAGTCACAGAAAATAGTATTTTTATCTCTATTGTTAAAGCAAAACAAAAAAATCTTTAAACATCGAGCTGTTACTTACCAAAAAACGAAATATCGACGCAGTCATCCACAGTACGTAGATACATTCGGTCTGATGAATGCTATGTGCACAGCACTAGCGATTTTCTTCTACAATATGTCGCCGCCCCCTCATACCTCTCGTCAACCTCCCTACGAAAGAAAATGTATACATTAGCGCACTAT
Organism: Schistocerca cancellata; assembly: GCF_023864275.1. Classification (NCBI taxonomy): domain Eukaryota; kingdom Metazoa; phylum Arthropoda; class Insecta; order Orthoptera; family Acrididae; genus Schistocerca; species Schistocerca cancellata. Next base: position 610,278,180 of record NC_064630.1, on the reverse strand, counting down.
AAATCCACCGAAAATTGTATTTTTATCTGTATTGTTAAAGCATAACATAAAAATCTTTAAACATCGAGTTGTTACTTACCAAAAAACGAAATATAGACGCAGTCATCCACAGTACGTAGATACATTCGGTGTGAAGAATGCTAAGTGCACAGCACTAGCGATTTTCTTCTACAATATGTCGCCGTCCCCCCATACCTCGTGTCAACACGCTAACGAAAGAAAATGTATACATTAGCGCACTCCAAAGTCACCAGAATGTGTACTCTTAACTCTATTTTAAAGCAATACATAAAAATATTTAAACATCAAGATAATACTTCCCAAAAAACGAAATATCGACGCAGTCATCCACAGTACGTAGATACATTTAGTGTCAAGAGTGCTATGTGCACAGCAGTAGCGATTTTTTTCTACAATATGTCGCCGCGCCCTCATACCTCGTGTCAACCTGCTAACGAAAGAAATTTTATACATTACGGCACTTCAAAGTCACCGGAAATAGTATTTTTATCTCTATTGTTAAGGCATAACATAAAAATCTTTAAACATCGAGCTGTTACTTACCAAAAAACGAAATATCGACGCAGTCATCCACAGTACTTAGATACATTCGGTGTGAAGAATGCTATGTGCACAGCACTAGCGATTTTCTTCTACAATATGTCACAGTCCCCTCATACCTCGTGTCAACCTGCTAATGAAAGAATATGTATAAATTAGCGCACTCCAAAAGTCACCAGAATGTGTACTTTTAACTCTATTTTAAAGCATTACATAAAAATATTTAAACACCAATCTGTTACTACCCAAAAAACGAAATATCGACGCAGTCATACACAGTACGTAGATACATTCGGTGTGAAGAATGCTATGTGCACAGCACTACCGATTTTCTTCTACAATATATCGCCGTCCTTCATACCTCGTGTCAACCTGCTAACGAAAGAAAATGTATACATTAGCGCACTGTAAAGTCACCGGAAATAGTATTTTTATCTCTATTGTTAAAGCAAAACATAAAAATCTTTAAACACCAATCTGTTACTACCCAAAAAACGAAATATCGACGCAGTCATCCACAGTACGTAGATACATTCGGTGTGAAGAATGCCATGTGCACAGCACTACCGATTTTCTTCTACAATATATCGCCGTCCCTCATACCTCGTGTCAACCTGCTAACGAAAGAAAATGTATACATTAGCGCACTGTAAAGTCACCGGAAATAGTATTTTTATCTCTATTGTTAAAGCAAAACATAAAAATCTTTAAACATCGAGCTGTTACTTACCAAAAAACGAAATATCGACGCAGTCATCCACAGTACGTTGATACATTCGGTGTGAACAATGCTATGTGCACAGCACTAGCGGTTTTCTTCTACAATATGTCGCCGCCCCCTCATACCTGTCGTGAACCGGTTAACGAAAGAAAATGTATACATTAGCGCACTCCAATGTCACCGGAAATAGTGATTTTATCTCTATTGTTAAAGCATAACATAAAAATCTTTAAACATTGAGCTGTTACTTACCAAAAAACGAAATATCGACGCAGTAATTCACAGGACGTAGATACATTGGTGTGAAGAATGCTATGTGCACAGCAGTAGCCATTTTCTTATACAATATGTCGCCGTCACCTCATACCTCGTGTCAACCTGCTAACTAAAGAAAATGTATACATTAGCGCACTCCAAAGTCACCGGAAATAGTATTTTTATCTCTATTGTTAAAGCAAAACATAAAAATCTTTAAACATCGAGCTGTTACTTACCAAAAAACGAAATATCGACGCAGTCATCCACAGTACGTAGATACATTCGGTCTGAAGAATGCTATGTTCACAGCACTAGCGATTTTCTTCTACAATATGTCGCCGTCCCCTCATACATAGTGTCAACCTGCTAACGAAAGAAAATGTATACATTAGCGCACTCCAAAGTCACCGGAAATAGTATTTTTATCTCTATTGTTAAAGCATAACATAAAAATCTTTAAACATCGAGCTTTTACTTACCAAAAAACGAAAAATCGACCCAGTCATCCACAGTACGTAGATACATTCGGTGTGAGGAATGCTATGTGCACAGGACTAGCGATTTTCTTCTACAATATGTCGCCGTCCCCTCATACCTTATGTCAACCTGCTAACGAAAGAAAATGTATACATTAGCGCACTCCAAAGTCACCGGAACTAGTATTTTTATCTCTATTGTTAAAGCATAACATAAAAATCTTTAAACATCGAGCTGTTAGTTACCAAAAAACGAAATATCGACGCAGTCATCCACAGTACGTAGATACATTCGGTGTGAAGAATGCTATGTGCACAGCACTAGCGATTTTCTTCTACAATATGTCGCCGTCCCCTCATACCTCGTGTCAACCTGCTAACGAAAGATAATGTATACATTAGCGCACTCCAAAGTGACCGGAAATAGTATTTTTGTCTCTATTGTTAAAGCAAAACATAAAAATCTTTAAACATCGAGTTGTTACTTACAAAAAAAGAAATATCGACGCAGTCATCCACCGTACGTAGAAACAATCGGTCTGAAGAATGCTATGTGCACAGCACTAGCGAATTTCTTCTACAATATGTCGCCGTCCCCTCATACCTCGTGTCAACCTGCTAACATAAGAAAAAGAATACATTAGCGCACTCCAAAGTCACCGGAAATAGTATTTTTATCACTATTGTTAAAGCATAACATAAAAATCTTGAAACATCGAGCTGTTACTTGCCAAAAAACGATATATCGACGCAGTCATCCACAGTACGTAGATACGTTCGATGTGAAGAATGCTATGTGCACAGCACTAGCGATTTTCTTCTACAATATGTCGCCGTCCCCTCATACCTCGTGTAAACCTGCTAACGAAAGAATATGTATACATTAGCGCACTCCAAAGTCACCAGAATTTGAACTTTTAACTCTATTTTAGAGCATTACATAAAAATATTTAAACACCATGCTGCTACTTCCAAAAAACGAAATATTGACGCAGTCATCCACAGTAGGTAGATATATTCGGTGTGAAGAATGCTATGTGCACAGCACTCGCGATTTTCTTCTACAATATGTGGCCGCCCCCTCATACCTCTCGTCAACCTGCTAACGAAAGAAAATGTGTACATTAGCGCACTCCAAAGTCACCGGAAATAGTATTTTTATCTCTATTCTTAAAGCATAAAATAAAAATCTTTAAACATCGAGCTGCTACTTACCAAAAAACGAAATATCGACGCAGTCATCCACAGTACGTAGATACATTCGGTGTGAAGAATGCTATGTGCACAAGACTAGCGATTTTCTTCTTCAATATGCCGCAGTCCCCTCATACCTCGTGTCAAGCTGCTACCGATAGAAAATGTATACATTAGCGCACTCCAAAGTCACCAGAATGTGTACTTTTAACTCTTTTGTTAAAGCATTACATAAAAATATTTAAACACCAAGCTGTTACTTCCCAAAACACGAAATAACGACGCAGTCATCAACAGTACGTAGATATATTCGGTGTGAAGAATGTTATGTGCACAGCTCTAGCGATTTTCTTCTACAAATGTTGCCGCACCCTCATACCTTTCGGCAACCTGCTAACGAAAGAAAATGTATACATTAGCGCACTCCAAAGTCACCGGAAGTAGTATTTTTATCTCTATTGTTAAAGCATAACATAAAAATGGGAGATAAGATACTACGTGAAGAGTTTGACAGAGCACTGAAAGACCTGAGTGAAAACAAGGCCCCGGAAGTAGACAACATTCCATTTGAACTACTGATGGCCTCGGGAGAGCCAGTCATGAAAAAACTCTACCATCTGGTGAGCACGATGTATGAGACAGGCGAAATACCCTCAGACTTCAAGAAGAATATAATAATTCCAATCCCAAAGAAAACAGGTGTTGACAGATGTGAAAATTACCGAACTATCAGTTTAATAAGTCACAGCTGCAAAATACTAACGCGAATTCTTTACAGACGAATGGAAAAACTGGTAGAAGCCGACCTCGGGGAAGATCAGTTTGGATTCCGTAGAAATGTTGGAACACGTGAGGCAATACTGACCTTACGACTTATCTTAGAAGAAAGATTAAGAAAAGGCAAACCTACATTTCTAGCATTTGTAGACTTAGAGAAAGCTTTTGACAATGTTAACTGGAATACTCTCTTTCAAATTCTGAAGGTGGCAGGGGTAAAATACAGGGAGCGAAAGGCAATTTACAGTTTGTACAGAAACCAGATGGCAGTTATAAGAGTCGAGGGACATGAAAGGGAAGCAGTGGTTGGGAAGGGAGTAAGACAGGGTTGTAGCCTCTCCCCGATGTTATTCAATCTGTATATCGAGCAAGCAGTAAAGGAAACAAAAGAGAAATTCGGAGTAGGTATTAAAATCCATGGAGAAGAAATAAAAACCTTGAGGTTTGCCGATGACATTGTAATTCTGTCAGAGACAGCAAAGGACTTGGAAGAGCAGTTGAACGGAATGGACAGTGTCTTGAAAGGAGGATATAAGATGAACATCAACAAAAGCAAAACGAGGATAATGGAATGTAGTCAAATTAAGTCGGGTGATGCTGAGGGAATTAGATTAGGAAATGAGACACTTAAAGTAGTAAAGGAGTTTTGCTATTTAGGGAGTAAAATAACCGATGATGGTCGAAGTAGAGAGGATATAAAATGTAGACTGGCAATGGCAAGGAAAGCGTTTCTCAAGAAGAGGAATTTGTTAACATCGAGTATTGATTTAAGTGTCAGGAATTAGTTTCTGAAAGTATTTGTATGGAGTGTAGCCATGTATGGAAATCAAACATGGACGATAACTGGTTTGGACAAGAAGAGAATAGAAGCTTTCGAAATGTGGTGCTACAGAAGAATGCTGAAGATAAGGTGGGTAGATCACGTCACTAATGAGGAGGTATTGAATAGGATTGGGGAGAAGAGAAGTTTGTGGCACAACTTGACTAGAAGAAGGGATCGGTTGGTAGGACATGTTTTGAGGCATCAAGGGATCACAAATTTAGCATTGGAGGTCAGTGTGGAGGGTAAAAATCGTAGAGGGAGACCAAGAGATGAATACACTAAGCAGATTCAGAAGGATGTAGGTTGCAGTAGATACTGGGAGATGAAGAAGCTTGCACAGGATAGAGTAGCATGGAGAGCTGCATCAAACCAGTCTCAGGACTGAAGACCACAACAACAAACAATAACATAAAAATCAAAAAACATCGAGCTGTTACTTACAAAAAACGAAATATCGACGCAGTCATCCACAGTACGTAGATACATTTGGTGTCAAGAATGCTATGTGCACAGCACTAGCAATTTTATTCTACAATATGTAGCAGTCCCCTCATACCTCGTGTCAACCTGCTAATGAAAGGGTATGTATACCTTAGCGCACTCCAAAAGTCACCAGAATATGTACTTTTAACTCTATTTTAAAGCATTACACAAAAATATTTAAACACCAAGCTGTTACTTACCAAAAAACGAAATATCGACGCAGTCATCCACAGTACGTAGATACATTCGGTGTGAAGAATGCTATGTGCACAGCACTAGCGATTTTCTTCTACAATATGTCGCCGTCCCCTCATACCTCGTGTCAACCTGCTAACGAAAGATTATGTATACATTAGCGCACTCAAAGTCAGCAGAATGTGTACTTTTAACTCTATTTTAAAGCATAACATAAAAATCTTTAAACACCAAGCTGTTACTTCCCTAAAAACGAAATATAGACGCAGTCATCCACAGTACGTAGATACATTCGGTGTGAACAATGCTATGTGCACAGCACTAGCGATTTTCTTCAACAATATGTCGCCGCCAAATCATACGTCTTCTCAACCTGCTATCGTTAGAAATGGTATACATTAGCGCACTCCAAAGTCACCGGAAATAGTATTTTCATCTCTATTGTAAAGCATAACATAAAAATCTTTAAATATCGAGCTGTTAGTTACCAAAAAACGAAATATCGACGCAGTCATCCACAGTACGTAGATACATTCGGTGTGAAGAATGCTATGTGCACAGCACTAGCGATTTTCTTCTACAATATGTCGCCGTCCCCTCATACCTCGTGTCAACCTGCTAACGAAAGATAATGTAAACATTAGCGCACTCCAAATTCACCAGAATGTGAACTTTTAACTCTATTTTAGAGCATTACATAAAAATATTTAAACACCAAGCTGTGACTTCCGAAAAACGGAATATTGACGCAGTCATCCACAGTACGTAGATATATTCGTGTGAAGAATGCTATGTGCACAGCAGTAGCGATTTTCTTCTACAATATGTCGCCGCCCCCTCATACCTCTCGGCAACCTGCTAACGAAAGAAAATTTATACATTAGCGCACTCCAAAGTCACCGGAAGTATTATTTTTATCTCTATTGTTAAAGCATAACATAAAAATCTTTAAACATCGTGCTGTTACTTACGAAAAAACGAAATATCGACGCAGTCATCCACAGTACGTAGATACATTCGGTGTGAAGAATTCTATGTGCTCAGAACTAGCGATTTTCTTCTACAATATGTCGCCGCCCTCTCATACCTCTTGTCAACCTGCTAACGAAAGATAATGTATACATTAGCGCACTCTAAAGTCACCGCAAATAGTATTTTTGTCTCTATTGTTAAAGCAATACATAAAAATCTTTAAACATCGAGTTGTTACTCACAAAAAAACTAAATATCGACGCAGTCATCCACAGTACGTAGATACATTAGGTCTGAAGAATGCTATGTGCATAGCACTAGCGATTTTCTTCTACAATATGTCGCCGTCCCCTCATACCTCGTGTCAACCTGCTAACGAAAGAAAAAGAATACATTAGCGCACTCCAAAGTCACCGGAAATAGTATTTTTATCTCAATTGTTAAAGCTTAACATAGAAAACTTGAAACATCGAGCTGTTACTTACCAAAAAACGATATATCGACGCAGCCATCCACAGTACGTAGATACATTAGATGTGAAGAATGCTATGTGCACAGCACTAGCCATTTTCTGCTACAATATGCCGCCGCCCCTTCATATCTCTCTTCAACCTGCTAACGAAAGAAAATGTAAACATTAGCGCACTCCAAAGTCACCGGAAATAGTATTTTTATCTCGATTGTTAAAGCAAAACATAAAAATCTTTAAACTTCGAGCTGTTACTTACCAAATAACCAAATATCGACGCAGTCATCCACAGTACGTAGATACATTCGGTCTGAAGAATGCTATGTGCACAGCACTAGCGATTTTCTTCTACAATATGTCGCCGTCCCCTCATACCACGTGTCAACCTGCTAACGAAAGAAAATGTATACATTAGCGCACTCCAAAGTCACCGGAAATAGTATTTTTATCTCTATTGTTAAAGTATAACATAAAAATCTTTAAACATCGAGCTGTTACTTACCAAAAAACGAATTATCGACGCAGTCATCCACAGTACGTAGATACATTCGGTGTGAAGAATGCTATGTGCACAGCACTAGCGATATTCTTCTACAATATGTCGCCGTCCCCTCATACCTCATGTCAACCTGCTAACGAAAGAAAATGTATACATTAGCGCACTCCATAGTCACCAGAATGTGTACTTTTAACTCTATTTTAAAGCATTACATAAAAACATTTAAACACCAAGCTGTTACTTCCGAAAAACGGTATATTGACGCTGCCATCCACAGTACGTAGATACATTCGATGTGAAGAATGCTATGTGCACAGCACTAGCCATTTTCTGCTACAATATGCCGCCGCCCCTTCATACCTCTCTTCAACCACCTAACGAAAGAAAATGTAAACATTAGCGCACTCCAAAGTCACCGGAAATAGTATTTTTATCTCGATTGTTAAAGCAAAACATAAAAATCTTTAAACATCGAGCTGTTACTTACCAAATAACCAAATATCGACGCAGTCATCGACAGTACGTAGATACATTCGGTCTGAAGAATGCTATGTGCACAGCACTAGCGATTTTCTTCTACAATATGTCGCCGTCCCCTCATACCTCGTGTCAACCTGCTAACGAAAGAAAATGTATACATTAGCGCACTCCAAAGTCACCGGAAATAGTATTTTTATCTCTATTGTTAAAGCATAACATAAAAATCTTTAAACATCGAGCTGTTACTTACCAAAAAACGAATTATCGACGCAGTCATCCACAGTACGTAGTTACATTCGGTGTGAAGAATGCTATGTGCACAGCACTAGCGATATTCTTCTACAATATGTCGCCGTCCCCTCATACCTCATGTCAACCTGCTAACGAAAGAAAATGTATACATTAGCGCACTCCATAGTCACCAGAATGTGTACTTTTAACTCTATTTTAAAGCATTACATAAAAATATTTAAACACCAAGCAGTTACTTCCAAAAAAATGAAATTTAGACACAGTCATCCACAGTACGTAGATACATTCGGTGTGAAGAATGCTATGTGCACAGCGGTAGCGATTTTCTTCTACAATATGTCGCCGTCCCCTCATACCTCGTGTCAACCTGCTAACGAAAGATAATGTATACATTAGCGCACTCCAAAGTCACCAGAATGTGAACTTTTATCTCTATTTTACAGCATTACATAAAAATATTTAAACACCAAGCTGTTACTTCCGAAAAACGAAATATTGACGCAGTCATCCACAGCACGTAGATATATTCGGTGTGAAGAATGCTATGTGCACAGCACTCGCGATTTTCTTCTACAATATGTCGCCGCCCCCTCATACCTCTCGTCAACGTGCTAACGAAGGAAAATGTATACATTAGAGAACTCCAAAGTCACCGGAAATAGTATTTTTATCTCTATTGTTAAAGCATAAAATAAAAATCTTTAAACATCGAGCTGTTACTTACCAAAAAACGAAATATCGACGCAGTCATCCACAGTACGTAGTTACATTCGGTGTGAAGAATGCTATGTGCACACCACTAGCGATTTTCTTCTACAATATGCCGCCTTCCCCTCATACCCCGTGTCAAGCTGCTACCGATAGAAAATGTATACATTAGCGCACTCCAAATTCACCAGAATGTGTACTTTTAACTCTATTGTTAAAGCATTACATAAAAATATTTAAACACCAAGCTGTTACATCCCAAAACACGAAATAACGACGCAGTCATCAACAGTACGTAGATACATTCGGTGTGAAGAATGCTATGTGCACAGCAGTAGCGATTTTCTTCTACAATATGTCGCCGTCCCCTCATACCTCGTGTCAACCTGCTAACGAAAGATAATGTATACATTAGCGCACTCCAAAGTCACCAGAATGTGAACTTTTATCTCTATTTTACAGCATTACATAAAAATATTTAAACACCAAGCTGTTACTTCCGAAAAACGAAATATTGACGCAGTCATCCACAGCACGTAGATATATTCGGTGTGAAGAATGCTATGTGCACAGCACTAGCGATTTTCTTCTACAAATGTCGCCGCACCCTCATACCTCTCGGCAACCTGCTAACGAAAGAAAATGTATACATTAGTGCACTCCAAAGTCACCGGAAGTAGTATTTTTAAATATATTGTTAAAGCATAACATAAAAATCTTTAAACATCGAGCTGTTACTTACCAAAAAACGAAATATAGACGCAGTCATCCACAGTACGTAGATATATTCGGTGTGAAGAATGCTATGTGCACTGCACTAGCGATTTTCTTTTACAATATGTCGCTGCCCCCTCATACCTCTCGTCAACCTACTAACGAAAGAAAATGTATACATTACCGCACTCCAAAGTCATCGGAAATAGTATTTTTATCTCTATTATTAAAGCATAACATACAAATCTTTAAACATCGAGGTGTTACATACCAAAAAATGAAATGTCGACGCAGTCTTCCACAGTACGTAGATACATTCGGTGTGAAGAATGCTACGTGCACAGCACTAGCGATTTTCTTCTACAATAAGTCGCCGCACCCTCATACATATCGTCAACCTGCTAACGAAAGAAAATGTATACATTAGCGCACTCCAAAGTCACCGGAAGTAGTATTTTTATCTTTATTGTTAGAGCATAACGTAAAAATCTTTAAACATTGAGCTGTTACTTACGAAAAAACGAAATATCGACGCAGTCATCCACAGTACGTAGATACATTCGGTGTGAAGAATGCTATGTGCAGTGCACTAGCGTTTTTCTTCTACAATATGTCGCCGTCCCCTCATACCTCGTGTCAACCTGCTAACGAAAGAAAATGTATACATTAGCGCACTCCAAAGTCACCAGAATGTGTACTTTTAACTCTATTTTAAAGCATTACATAAAAATATTTTAACACCAAGCTGTTACTTCCCAAAAAACGAAATATCGACGCAGTCATCCACAGTACGTAGATACATTCGGTCTGAAGAATGCTATGTGCGCGGCACTAGCGATTTTCTTCTACAATATGTCGCCGTCCCCTCATACCTCGTGTCAACCTGCTAACGAAAGAAAATGTATACATTAGCGCACTCCTAAGTCACCAGAATGTGTACTTTTAACTTTAATTTAAAGCATTACATAAAAATATTTAAACACCAAGCTAATACTTCCCAAAAAACGAAATATCGACGCAGTCATCCACAGTACGTAGATACATTCGGTGTGAATAATGCTAAGTGCACAGCACTAGCGATTTTCTTCTACAATATGTCGCCGCCCCCTCATACCATTCGTCAACCTGCTAACGAAAGAAAATGTATATATTAGCGCACTCCAAAGTCACCGGAAATAGTATTTTTATCCCTATTGTTAAAGCATAACATAAAATTCTTTAAACATCGAGCTGTTACTTCCCAAAAAACGAAATATCGACACAGTCATCCACAGAACGTAGATACATTCGGTGTGAAGAATGCTATGTGCACAGCACTAGCGATTTTCTTCTACTATACGTCGCCGCTCCCTCATACCTCTCGTCAACCTGGTAACGAAAGAAAATGTATACATTAGCGCACTCCAAAGTCAACAGAATGTGTACTTTTCACTCTATTTTAAAGCATTACATAAAAATATTTAAACACCAAGCTGTTACTTCCGAAAAAACGAGATATCGAAGCAGTCATTCACAATACGTAGATACATTCGGTGTGAAGAATGCTATATGCACAGTACCAGCGATTTTCTTCTACAATATGTCACCGTCCCCCCCACACCTCGCGTCAACCTGCTAACGAAAGAAAATGTATACATTAGCGCACTCCAAAGTCACCGGAATGTGTACTTTTAACTCTATTTTAAAGCATTACATAAAAATATTTAAACACCAACCTGTTACTTCAAAAAAAAAACAACGAAATATCGACGCTGTCTTCCACAGTACGTAGATACATTCGGTGTGAAGAATGCTAAGTGCACAGCACTAGCGATTTTCTTCTACAATATGTCGCCGTCCCTTCATACCTCGTGTCAACCTGCTAACGAAAGAAAATGTATACATTAGCGGACTCCAAATTCACCAGAAGTGTACTTTTAACTCTATTTTAAAGCATTACATAAAAATATTTAAAAACCAAGCAGATACTCCCCAAAAAACGAAATATGGACGCAGTCATCCACAGTACAAAGATACATTCGGTGTGAAGAATGCTATGTACACAGCACTAGCGATTTTCTTCTACAATATGTCGCCGCCCCCTCATACCACTCGTCAACCTGCTAACGAAAGAAAATGTATACATTTGCGCAATCCAAAGTCACCGGAAATAGTATTATTATATCTATTGGTAAAGCATATCATAAAAATCTAAAAACATCGAGCTTTTACTTACCAAAAAACGAAATATCGACGCAGTCATCCACAGTACGTAGATACATTCGGTGTGAAGAATGCTATGTGCACAGCACTAGCGATTTTCTTCTACAATATGTCGCCGCCTCCTCATACCTCTCGTCAACCTGCTAACGAAAGAAAATGTATACATTAGCGCAATCCAAAGTCACCGGAAATGTATTATTATATCTATTGGTAAAGCATATCATAAAAATCTTTAAACATCGAGCTGTTACTTACAAAAAACGAAATATCGACGCAGTCATCCACAGTACGTAGATACATTCGGTCTGAAGAATGCTATGTGCACGGCACTAGCGATTTTCTTCTACAATATGTCGCCGTCCCCTCATACCTCGTGTCAACCTGCTAACGAAAGAAAATGTATACATTAGCGCACTCCTAAGTCACCAGAATGTGTACTTTTAACTCAATTTTAAAGCATTACATAAAAATATTTTAACACCAAGCTGTTACTTCCCAAAAAACGAAATATCGACGCAGTCATCCACAGTACGTAGATACATTCGGTCTGAAGAATGCTATGTGCACGGCACTAGCGATTTTCTTCTACAATATGTCGCCGTCCCCTCATACCTCGTGTCAACCTGCTAACGAAAGAAAATGTATACATTAGCGCACTCCAAAGTCACCAGAATGTGTACTTTTAACTCTATTTTAAAGCATTACATAAAAATATTTTAACACCAAGCTGTTACTTCCCAAAAAACGAAATATCGACGCAGTCATCCACAGTACGTAGATACATTCGGTCTGAAGAATGCTATGTTCACGGCACTAGCGATTTTCTTCTACAATATGTCGCCGTCCCCTCATACCTCGTGTCAACCTGCTAACGAAAGAAAATGTATACATTAGCGCACTCCTAAGTCACCAGAATGTGTACTTTTAACTTTAATTTAAAGCATTACATAAAAATAATTAAACACCGAGCTGTTACTTCCCAAAAAACGAAATATCGACGCAGTCATCCACAGTACGTAGATACATTCGGCGTGAAGAATGCTATTTGCACAGCACTAGCGATTTTCTTCTACAATATTCGCCGCCCCCTCATACATCTCGTCAACCTTCTAACGAGAGAAAATGTATACATTAGCGCACTCCAGAGTCACCAGAATGTGTACTTTTAACTCTATTTTAAAGCACTAGATAAAAATATTTAAACACCAAGCTGTTACTTCCCAAAAAACGAAATATAGACACAGTCATCCACAGTACGTAGATATATTCGGTGTGAAGAAAGCTATGTGCACAGCACTAGCAAATTTCTTCTACAATATGTCGCCGCCCCCTCATACCATTCGTCAACCTGCTAACGAAAGAAAATGTATATATTAGCGCACTCCAAAGTCACCGGAAATAGTATTTTTATTCCTATTGTTAAAGCATAACATAAAATTCTTTAAACATCGAGCTGTTACTTCCCAAAAAACGAAATATCGACACAGTCATCCACAGAACGTAGATACATTCGGTGTGAAGAACGCTATGTGCACAGCACTAGCGATTTTCTTCTACTATATGTCGCCGCCCCCTCATACCTCTCGTCAACCTGGTAACGAAAGAAAATGTATACATTAGCGCACTCCAAAGTCACCAGAATGTGTACTTTTCACTCTATTTTAAAGCATTACATAAAAATATTTAAACACCAAGCTGTTACTTCCGAAAAAACGAGATATCGAAGCAGTCATCCACAATACGTAGATACATTCGGTGTGAAGAATGCTATATGCACAGTACCAGCGATTTTCTTCTACAATATGTCACCGTCCCCTCACACCTCGCGTCAACCTGCTAACGAAAGAAAATGTATACATTAGCGCACTCCAAAGTCACCGGAATGTGTACTTTTAACTCTATTTTAAAGCATTACATAAAAATATTTAAACACCAACCTGTTACTTCAAAAAAAAAAAAAACGAAATATCGACGCTGTCTTCCACAGTACGTAGATACATTCGGTGTGAAGAATGCTAAGTGCACAGCACTAGCGATTTTCTTCTACAATATGTCGCCGTCCCTTCATACCTCGTGTCAACCTGCTAACGAAAGAAAATGTATACATTAGCGGACTCCAAATTCACCAGAAGTGTACTTTTAACTCTATTTTAAAGCATTACATAAAAATATTTAAAAACCAAGCAGAAACTCCCCAAAAAACGAAATATGGACGCAGTCATCCACAGTACGTAGATACATTCGGTGTGAAGAATGCTATGTACACAGCACTAGCGATTTTCTTCTACAATATGTCGCCGCCCCCTCATACCACTCGTCAACCTGCTAACGAAAGAAAATGTATACATTTGCGCAATCCAAAGTCACCGGAAATAGTATTATTATATCTATTGGTAAAGCATATCATAAAAATCTAAAAACATCGAGCTTTTACTTACCAAAAAACGAAATATCGACGCAGTCATCCACAGTACGTAGATACATTCGGTGTGAAGAATGCTATGTGCACAGCACTAGCGATTTTCTTCTACAATATGTCGCCGCCCCCTCATATCTCTCGTCAACCTGCTAACGAAAGAAAATGTATACATTAGCGCAATCCAAAGTCACCGGAAATAGTATTATTATATCTATTGGTAAAGCATATCATAAAAATCTTTAAACATCGAGCTGTTACTTACAAAAAACGAAATATCGACGCAGTCATCCACAGTACGTAGATACATTCGGTGTGAAGAATGCTATGTGCACAGCACTAGCGATTTTCTTCTACAATGTGTCGCCGTCCCCTCATACCTCGTGTCAACTTGTTAACGAAATAAAATGTATACAATAGCGCACTCCAAAATCAACGGAAATAGTATTTTTATCTCTATTGTTAAAGCATAACATAAAAATTTTTAAACATCGAGCTGTTACTTACCAATAAACGAAATATCGACGCAATCATCCACAGTACGTAGATACATTCGGTGTGAAGAATGCTATGTGCACAGCACTAGCGATTTTCTTCTACAATATGTCGCCGTCCCCTCGTACCTCGAGTCAACCGGCTAACGGAAGAAAATGTATACATTAACGCACTCCACAGTCACCAGAATGTGTATTTTTAACTCTATTTTAAAGCATTACATAAAAATATTTAAACACCAACCTGTTACTTCAAAAAAAACGAAATATCGACGCAGTCATCCACAGTACGTAGATACATTCGGTGTGAAGAATGCTATGTGCACAGCACTAGCGATTTTCTTCTACAATATCTCGCCGTCCCCTCACACCTCGTGTCAACCCGCTAACGAAAGAAAATGTATACATTAGCGCACTCCAAAGTCACCAGAATGTGTACTTTTCACTCTATTTTGAGCATTACATAAAAATATTTAAACACCAACCTGTAACTTCCGAAAAATGAAATATCGAAGCAGTCATCCACAGTACGTAAATACATTCGGTGTGAAGAATGCTATGTGCACAGCACTAGCGATTTTCTTCTACAATATAACGCTGTCCCCTCAAACCTCGCGTCAACCTGCTAACGAAACAAGATGTATACATTAGTGCACTCCAAAGCCACCAGAATGTGTACTTTTAACTCTATTTTAAAAGCATTACATTAAAATATTTAAACACAAATCTGTTACTTAAAAAAAAAAACGAAATAGCGACGCAGTCTTCCACAGTACGTAGATACGTTCGGTGTGAAGAATGCTATGTGCACAGCACTAGCGATCTTCTTCTACAATATGTCGCCGTCCCTTCATACCTCGTGTCAACCTGCTAACGAAAGAAAATGTATACATTAGCGCACTCCAAAGTCACCAGAATGTGTACTTTTAACTCTATTTTAAAGCATTACACAAAAATATTTAAACACCAACCTGTTACTTCCCAAAAAACGAAATATCGACGCAGTCACACACAGTATGTAGATACATTCGGTGTGAAGAATGCTATGTGCACAGCACTACCGATTGCCTTCTACAATATGTCGCCGCCCCCTCATACCTCTCGTCAACCCGCTAACGAAAGAAAATGTATACATTAGCGCACTCCAAAGTCACCGGAAATAGTATTTTTATATCTATTCGTAAAGCATAACATAAAAATCTTTAAACATCGAGCTCTTACTTACAAAAAACGAAATATGGACGCAGTCATCCCCAGTACGTAGATACATTCGGTGTGAAGAATCCTATGTGCACAGCACTAGCGATTTTCTTCTACAATATAAGGCCGTCCCCTCCTACCTCGTGTCAACATGCTAACGAAAGATAATGTATACATTAGCGCACTCCAAAGTCACCAGAATGTGTACTTTTAACTCTCTTTTAAAGCATTACATAAGAATATTTAAACACCAACCTGTTACTTAAAAAAAACGAAATATCGACGCAGTCGTCCACAGTTCGTAGATACATTCGGTGTGAAGAATGCTATGTGCACAGCACTAGCGATTTTCTTCTACAATATGTCGCCGTCCCCTGATACCTCGTGTCAACCTGCTAACGAAAGAAAATGTATACATTAGCGCACTCCAAAGTCACCAGAATGTGTATTTTTAACTCTATTTTAAAGCATTACATAAAAATATTTAAACACCAAGCTGCTACTTCCCCAAAAAACTAAATATCGACGCAGTCATCCACAGTACGTAGATACATTCGGTGTGAAGAATGCTACGTGCACAGCACTAGCGATTTTCTTCTACAATATGACGCCGTTCCGTCATACCTCGTGTCAACTTGCTAACGAAAGAAAATGTATACATTAGGGCACTCCAAAGTCAACAAAATGTGTACTTTTAACTCTATTCTAAAGCATCACATAAAAATACTTAAATATCAAGCTGTTACTTCCAAAAAACTAAATATCGACGCAGTCATCCACAGTACGTAGATATATTGGGTGTAAAGAATGCTATGTGCACAGCACTAGCGATTTTCTTCTACAATATGTCGCCATCCCCTCATACCTCGTGTAGACCTGTTAACGAAAGGAAATGAATACATTCGCGCACTTCAAAGTCTCCAGAATGTGTACTTTTAACTCTATTTTAAAGCATGACATAAAAATATTTAAACACCAAGCTGTTACTTCCCAAAAAACGAAATATCGACGAAGTCATCAACAGTACGTAGATACATTCGGTGTGAAGAATACTATGTGCACAGCAATAGCGATTTTCTTCAAGAATACGTCGCCGCTCCCTCATATCTCTCGTCAACCCGCTAACGAAAAAAATGTATACATTAGCGCACTCCAAAGTCGCCGGAAATAGTATTTTTATCTCTATTGTTAAAGCATAACATAAAAATCTTAAACATCGAGCTTTTACTTACCAAAAAACGAAATATCGACGCAGTCATCCACAGTACGTAGATACATTCGGTGTGAAGAATGCTAGGTGCACAGCACTAGCGATTTTCTTCTACAATATGTCGCCATCCCCTCATACCTCGTGTCAACCTGTTAACGAAAGAAATGTATACATTCGCGCACTTCAAAGTCACCTGAATGTGTACTTTTAACTCTATTTTAAAGCATTATATGAAAATATTTAAACACCAAGCTGTTACTTCCCAAAAAACGAAATATCGACACAGTCATCCACAGTACGTAGATATATTCGGTGTGAAGAATGCTATGTGCACAGCACTAGCGATTGTCTTCTACAATATGTCGCTGCCCCATCATACCTCCGTCAACCTGCTAACGAAAGAAAATATATACATTAGCGGACTCCAAGGTCACCGGAAATAGTATTTTCATCTCTATTGTTAAAGCATAACATAAAAATCTTTAAACATAGAGCTGTTACTTACCAAAAAACGAAATATCGACGCAGTCATCCACAGTACGTAGATACATTCGGTGTGAAGAATGCTATGTGCACAGCACTGGCGATTTTCTTCTTCAATATGTCGCCGTCCCCTCATACCTCGTGTCAACCTGCTAACGAAAGAAAATGTATACATTAGGGCACTCGAAAGTCACCAGAATGTGTACCTTTAACTCTGTTTTAAAGCATTACATAAATATATTTAAACACCAAGCTGTTAGTTTCCAAAAAACGAAATTTCGACGCAGTCATCCACAGTACGTAGATACATTCGGTGTGAAGAATGGTATGTGCACAACACTGGCGATTGTCTTCTACTATATGTCGCCGCCACCTCATACTTCTCGTCAACCTGCTAACGAAAGAAAATGTATACATTAGCGCACTCCAAAGTCACCGGAAACAGTATTTTTATCTCTATTGTTAATGCATAACATAAAATCTTTAAACATCGAGCTGTTACTTACGAAAAAACGAAATATCGACGCAGTCATCCACAGTACGTAGATACATTCGGTGTGAAGAATGCTATGTGCACAGCACTAGCGATTATCTTCTTCAATATGTCGCCGCCCCTCATACCTCGTGTCATCCTGCTAACGAAAGAAAATGTACACATTAGCGCACTCCAAAGTCACCAGAGTGTGTAATTTTAACTCTATTTTAAAGCATTATATAAAAATATTTAAACACCAAGCTGTTACTTCCCAAAAAACGAAATATCGACGCAGTCATCCACAATACGTAGATATATTCGGTGTGAAGAATGCTATGTGCACAGCACTAGCGATTTTCTTCTACAATATGTCGCCGCCCCCTCATACCCCTCGTCAACCTGCTAACGAAAGAAAATGTATACATTAGCGCACTCCAAAGTCACCGGAAATAGTATTTGTATCTCTATTGTAAAAACATAACATGAAAATTTTTAAACATCGAGCTGTTACTTACCAAAAAACGAAATATCGACGCAGTCATCCACAGTACGTAGATACATTCGGTGTGAAAAATGCTATGTGCACAGCACTAGCGATATTCTTCTACAATATGTCGCCATCCCCTCATACCTCGTGTCAACCTGCTAACGAAAGAAAATGTATACATTAGCGCACTCCAAAGTCACCAGAATGTGTATTTTTAACTCTATTTTAAAGCATTACATAAAAATATTTAAACACCAAACTGTTACTTCCCCAAAAAACTAAATATCGACGCAGTCATCCACAGTACGTAGATATATTCGGTGTGAAGAATGCTATGTGCACAGCACTAGCGATTTTCTTCTACAATATGTCGCCGCCCCCTCATACCTGTCGTCAAACTGCTAACGAAAGAAAATGTATACATTAGCGCACTCCAAAGTCACCAGAAATAGTATTGTTATTTCTATTGGCAGAGCATAACATAAAAATCTTTAAACATCGAGCTCTTACTTACAAAAAACGTAATATCGACGCAGTCATCCACAATACGTAGATACATTCGGTGTGAAGAATCCAATGTGCACAGCACTAGCGATTTTCTTCTACAATATGTCGCCGTCCCCTCCCACCTCGTGTCAACCTGCTAACGAAAGAAAATGTATACATTAGCGCACTCCTAAGACACCAGAATGTGTACTTTTAACACTATTTAAAGCGTTACATAAAAATATTTAAACACCAACCTGTTACTTAAAAAAAAAAACGAAATATCGACGCAGTCATCCACAGTACGTAGTTACATTCGGTGTGAAGAATGCTATGTGCACAGCACTAGCGATTTTCTTCTACAATATGTCGCCGTCCCCTCCTACCTCGTGTCAACCTGCTAACGAAAGAAAATGTATATACTAGCGCACTCCAAAGTCACCGGAAATAGTATTTTTATCTCTATTGTTAAAGCATAACATAAAAATCTTTAAACATCGAGCTGTTACTTACCCCTCATACATCGTGTCAACTTGCTAACGAAAGAAAATGTATACATTAGCGCTCTCCAAAGTCACCAGAATGTGTACTTTTAACTCTATTTTAAAGCATAATTTAAAAATATTTAAACACCAAGCTGTTACTTCCCAAAACACGAAATATCGACGCAGTAATCCACAGTACGTAGATATATTCGGTGTGAAGAATGCTATGTGCACAGCAATAGCGATTTTCTTCAACAATACGTCGCCGCCCCCTCATACCTCTCGTCAACCCGCTAACGAAAGAAAATGTATACATTAACGCACTCCAAAGTCGCCGGAAATAGTATATTGTTAAAGCATGACATAAAAATCTTTAAACATAGAGCTTCTACTTACCAAAAAACGTAATATCGACGCAGTCATCCACAGTACGTAGATACATTCGGTGTGAAGAATGCTATGTGCACAGCACTAGCGACTTTCTTGTAAAATATGTCGCCGTCCCCTCATACCTCGTGTCAACTTGCTAACGAAAGAAAATGTATACATTAGTGCACTCCAAAGTCACCAGAATGTGTACATTTAACTCTATTTTAAAGCATTATATAAAAATATTTAAACACCAAGCTGTTACTTCTCAAAAAATGAAATATCGACGCAGTCATCGACAGTACGTAGATATATTCGGTGTGAAGAATGCTATGTGCACAGCAATAGCGATTTTCTTCTACAATATGTCGCCGTCCCCTCATATCTCTCGTCAACCTGCTAACGAAAGAAAATGTATACATTAGCGCACTCCAAAGTCACCAGAATGTGTACTTTTAACTCTATTTTAAAACATTATATAAAAATATTTAAACACCAAGCTGTTACTTCCCAAAAAACGAAATATCGACGCAGTCATCCGCAGTACGTAGTGATATTCGGTGTGAAGAATGCTATGTGCACAGCACTAGCGATTGTCTTCTACAATATGTCGCCGTCCCCTCATACCTCTCGTCAACCTGCTAACGAAAGAAAATATATACATTAGCGGACTCCAAAGTCACCGGAAATAGTATTTTCAACTCTATTGTTAAAGCATAACAAAAAAATCTTTAAACATCGAGCTGTTACTTACCAAAAAACGAAATATCGACGCAGTCATCCATAGTACGTAGATACATTCGGTGTGAAGAATGCTATGTGCACAGCACTGGCGATTTTCTTCTACAATATGTCGCCGTCCCCTCATACCTCGTGTCAACCTGCTAACGAAAGAAAATGTATACATTAGGGCACTCCAAAGTCACCAGAATGTGTACCTTTAACTCTATTTTAAAGCATTACATAAAAATATTTAAACACCAAGCTGTAACTTTCCAAAAAACGAAATATCGACGCAGTCATCCACAGTACGTAGATACATTCGGTGTGAAGAATGGTATGTGCACAACACCGGCGATTGTCTTCTACAATATGTCGCCGCCACCTCATACTTATCGTCAACCTTCTAACGAAAGAAAATGTATACAGTAGCGCACTCCAAAGTCACCGGAAATAGTATTTTTATCTCTATTGTTAAAGCATAACATAAAAATCTTTAAACTTCGAGCTGTTACTTACCAAAAAACGAAATATCGACGCAGTCTTCCACAGTACGTAGATACATTCGGTCTGAAGAATGCTATGTGCACAGCACTAGCGATTTCCTTCTACAATATGTCGCCGTCCCCACATACCTAGTGTCAGCCTGCTAGCGAAAGAAAATGTATACATTAGGGCACTCCGAAGTCACCAGAATGTGTACTTTTAACTCTATTTAAAGCATTATATAAAAATATTTAAGCACCAAGCTGATACTCCCAAAAAACGAAATATCGACGCAGTCATCCACAGTACGTAGATACATTCGGTGTGAAGAATGCTATGTGCACAGAACTAGTGATTGTCTTTTACAAAATGCGCCGCCCCTACATACTTCTCGTCAACCTGCTAACGAAAAAAAATGTATACATTAGCGCACTCCAAAGTCACCAGAAACAGTATTTTTATCTCTATTCTTAAAGCATAACATAAAAATCTTTAAACATCGAGCTGTTACTTACCAAAAAACGAAATATCGCCGCAGTCTTCCACAGTACGTAGATACATTCGGTCTGAAGAATGCTATGTGCACAGCACTAGCGATTGTCTTCTACAATATGTCGCCGTCCCCTCATACCTAGTGTCAACCTGCTAACGAAAGAAAATGTATACATTAGCGCACTCCAAAGTCACAGGAAATAGTATTTTTATCTCTATTGTTAAAGCTTAACATAAAAATCTATAAACATCAAGCTGTTACTTACCAAAAAACGAAATATCGACGCAGTCATCCACAGTACGTAGATACATTCAGTGTGAAGAATGCTATGTGCACAGCACTAGCGATTTTAGTCTACAATATGTCGCCGTCCCCTCATACCTCGTGTCAACCTGATGACGAAAGAAAATGTATACATTAGCGCACTCCAAAGTCACCAGAATGTGGACTTTTAACTCTATTTTAAAGCATTACATAAAAATATTTAAACACCAAGCTGTTACTTCCCAAAAAACGAAATATCGACGCAGTCATCCACAGTAAGGAGATACATTCGGTGTGAAGAATGCTATGTGCACAGCACTAGCGACTGTCTCCTACAATATGTCGCCGCCCCCTCATACTTCTCGTCTACCTGCTAACGAAAGAAAAGGTATACATTAGCGGACTCCAAAGTCACTGGAAATAGTATTTTTATCTGTCTTGTTAAAGCATAACATAAAAATCTTTAAACATCGAGCTGTTACTTACCCAAAAACGAAATATCGACGCAGTCATCCACAGTACGTAGATACATTCGGTGTGAAGAATGCTATGTGCACAGCACTAGTGATTTTCTTCTACTATATGTCGCCGTCCCCTCACACCTCGTGTCAACCTGCTAACGAAAGAAAATGTATACATTAGCGCACTCCAAAGTCACCAGAATGTGTACTTTTAACTCTATTTTAAAGCATTATATAAAAATATTTAAACACCAAGCTGTTACTTCCCAAAAAGCGAAATATCGACGCAGTCATCCACAGTACGTAGATATATTCGGTGTGAAGAATGCTATGTGCACAGCACTAGCGATTTTGTTCTACAATATGTCGCCGATCCCTCATACCCCTCGTCAACCTGCTAACGAAAGAAAATGTATACATTAGCGCACTCCAAAGTCACCGGAAATAGTATTTTTATCTCTATTGTTAAAACATAACATAAAAATCTTTAAACATCAAGCTGATACTTACCAAAATACGAAATATCGTCGCAGTAATCAACAGTACGTAGATACATTCGGTGTGAAGAATGCTATGTGCACAGCACTAGCGATTTTCTTCTACAATATGACGCCGTCCCCTCATACCTCGTGTCAACCTGCTAACGAAAGAAAATGTATACATTAGCGCACTCCAAAGTCATCACAATGTGTAATTTTAACTCTATTTTAAAGCATTACATAAAAATTTTTAAACACTAAGCTGATACTTTCCAAAAAACGAAATATCGACGCAGTCATCCACATTACGTAGATATATTCGGTGTGAAGAATACTATGTGCACAGCATTAGCGATTTTCTTCTACAATATGTCGCCGCCACCTCAAACCTCTCGTCAACCTGCTAACGAAAAAAAACATATACATTAGCGGACTCCAAAGTCACCGGAAATAGTATTTTTATCTCTATTGTTAAAGCATAACATAAAAATCTTTAAACATCGAGCTGTTACTTACCAAAAAACCAAATATCGACGCAGTCATCCACAGTACGTAGATACATTCGGTGTGAAGAATGCTATGTGCACAGCACTAGCGATTTACTTCTACAATATGTCGCCGTCCCCTCATACCTCGTGTCACCCTGCTAACGAAAGAAAATGTATACATTAGCGCACTCCAAAGTCACCAGAATGTGTACTTTTAACTCTATTTCAAAGCATTACATAAAAATATTTAAACACCAAGCAGATAGTTTCCAAAAAACGAAATATCGACGCAGTCATCTACAGTACGTAGATATATTCGGTGTGAAGAATGCTATGTGCACAGCACTAGCGATTTTCTTCTACAATATGTCGCCGTCCCCTCATACCTCGTGTCAACCTGCTAACGAAAGAAAATGTATACATTAGCGCACACCAAAGTCACCAGAATGTGTACTTTTAACTCTATTTTAACGCATTATATAAAAATATTTAAACACCAGGCTGTTACTTCCCAAAAAACGAAATATCGACGCAGTCATCCACAGTACGTAGATATATTCGGTGTGAAGAATGCTATGTGCACAGCAATAACGATTTTCTTCTACAATATGTCGCCGCCCCCTCATACCTCTCGTCAACCTGCTTAACGAAAGAAAACATATACATTAGCAGACTCCATAGTCACCGGAAGTAGTATTTTTATCTCTATTGTTAAAGCATAACATAAAAATCTTTAAACAACGAGCTGTTTTTTACCAAAAAACGAAATATCGACGCAGTCATCCACAGTACGTAGATACATTCGGAATGAAGAATGCAACGTGCACAGCACTAGCGATTTTCTTCTACAATATGTCGCCGTTTCCTCATACCTCGTGTCAACCTGCTAACGAAAGAAAATGTATACATTAGCGCACTCCAAAGTCACCAGAATGTGTACTTTTAACACTATTTTAAAGCATTATATCAAAATACTTAAATACCAAGCTGTTACTTCCCGAAAAACGAAATATCGACGCAGTCATCAACAGTACGTAGATACATTCGGTGTGAAGAATGCAACGTGCACACCACTAGCGATTTTCTTCTACAATATGTCGCCTTCCACTCATACCTCGTGTCAACCTGCTAACGAAGGAAAATGTATACATTAGCGCACTCCAAAGTCACCAGAATGTGTACTTTTAACTCTATTTTAAAGCATTATATAAAAATATTTAAACACCAAGCTGTTACTTCCCAAAAAGCGAAATATCGACGCAGTCATCCACAGTACGTAGATATATTCGGTGTGAAGAATGCAACGTGCACAGCACTAGCGATTTTCTTCTACAATATGTCGCCGTTTCCTCATACCTCGTGTCAACCTGCTAACGAAAGAAAATGTATACATTAGTGCACTCCAAAGTCAACAGAATGTGTATTTTTAACACTATTTTAAAGCATTATATAAAAATATTTAAACACCAAGCTGTTACTTCCCAAAAAGCGAAATAACGACGCAGTCATCCACAGTACGTAGATACATTCGGTGTGAAGAATGCTATGTGCACAGCACTAGCGATTTTCTTCCACAATATGTTGCCGCCCCCTCATACCTCTCGTCAACCTGATAACGAAAGAAATTGTATACATTAGCGCACTCCAAAGACACCGGAAATAGTATTTTTATCTCTATTGTTAAAGCATAACATAAAAATCTTTAAACATCGAGCTGTTACTTACCAAAAAACGAAATATCGACGCAGTCATCCGCAGTACGTAGATACATTCATTGTGAAGAATGCTATGTGCACAGCACTAGCGATTTTAGTCTACAATATGTCGCCGTCCCCTCATACCTCGTATCACCCGGCTAACGAAAGAAAATTTATACATTACCGCACTACAAAGTCACCAGAATGTGTACTTTTAACTCTATTTTAAAGCATTATATAAAAATATTTAAACACCAAGCTGTTACTTCCCAAAAAACGAAGTATCGACGCAGTCATCCACAGTACGTAGATATATTCGGTGTGAAGAATGCTATGTGCAGAGCAATAGCGATTTTCTTCTACAATATGTCGCCGCCACCTCATACCTCTCGTCAACCTGCTAACGAAAGAAAATATATACATTAGAGCACACCAAAGTCACCGGAAATGGTATTTTCATCTCTATTGTTAAAGCTTAACATAACAATCTTTAAACATCGAGCTGTTACTTACCAAAAAACGAAATATCGACGCAGTCATCCACAGTACGTAGATACATTCGGTGTGAAGAATGCTATGTGCACAGCACTAGCGATTTTCTTCTACTATATGTCGCCGTCCCCTCACACCTCGTGTCAACCTGCTAACGAAAGAAAATGTATACATTAGCGCACTCCAAAGTCACCAGAATGTGTACTTTTAACTCTATTTTAAAGCATTATATAAAAATATTTAAACACCAAGCTGTTACTTCCCAAAAAGCGAAATATCGACGCAGTCATCCACAGTACGTAGATATATTCGGTGTGAAGAATGCTATGTGCACAGCACTAGCGATTTTCTTCTACAATATGTCGCCGATCCCTTATACCCCTCGTCAACCTGCTAACGAAAGAAAATGTATACATTAGCGCACTCCAAAGTCACCGGAAATAGTATTTTTATCTCTATTGTTAAAGCATAACATAAAAATCTTTAAACATCAAGCTGATACTTACCAAAATACGAAATATCGTCGCAGTAATCAACAGTACGTAGATACATTCGGTGTGAAGAATGCTATGTGCACAGCACTAGCGATTTTCTTCTACAATATGACGCCGTCCCCTCATACCTCGTGTCAACCTGCTAACGAAAGAAAATGTATACATTAGCGCACTCCAAAGTCACCACAATGTGTAATTTTAACTCTATTTTAAAGCATTACATAAAAATTTTTAAACACTAAGCTGATACTTTCCAAAAAACGAAATATCGACGCAGTCATCCACATTACGTAGATATATTCGGTGTGAAGAATACTATGTGCACAGCATTAGCGATTTTCTTCTACAATATGTCGCCGCCACCTCATACCTCTCGTCAACCTGCTAACGAAAAAAAACATATACATTAGCGGACTCCAAAGTCACCGGAAATAGTATTTTTATCTCTATTGTTAAAGCATAACATAAAAATCTTTAAACAACGAGCTGTTTTTTACCAAAAAACGAAATATCGACGCAGTCATCCACAGTACGTAGATACATTCGGAATGAAGAATGCAACGTGCACAGCACTAACGATTTTCTTCTACAATATGTCGCCTTCCACTCATACCTCGTGTCAACCTGCTAACGAAAGAAAATGTATACATTAGCGCACTCCAAAGTCACCAGAATGTGTACTTTTAACTCTATTTTAAAGCATTATATAAAAATATTTAAACACCAAGCTGTTACTTCCCAAAAAGCGAAATATCGACGCAGTCATCCACAGTACGTAGATATATTCGGTGTGAAGAATGCAACGTGCACAGCACTAGCGATTTTCTTCTACAATATGTCGCCGTTTCCTCATACCTCGTGTCAACCTGCTAACGAAAGAAAATGTATACATTAGCGCACTCCAAAGTCACCAGAATGTGTACTTTTAACACTATTTTAAAGCATTATATCAAAATACTTAAATACCAAGCTGTTACTTCCCGAAAAACGAAATATCGACGCAGTCATCAACAGTACGTAGATACATTCGGTGTGAAGAATGCAACGTGCACAGCACTAGCGATTTTCTTCTACAATATGTCGCCTTCCACTCATACCTCGTGTCAACCTGCTAACGAAAGAAAATGTATACATTAGCGCACTCCAAAGTCACCAGAATGTGTACTTTTAACTCTATTTTAAAGCATTATATAAAAATATTTAAACACCAAGCTGTTACTTCCCAAAAAGCGAAATATCGACGCAGTCATCCACAGTACGTAGATATATTCGGTGTGAAGAATGCAACGTGCACAGCACTAGCGATTTTCTTCTACAATATGTCGCCGTTTCCTCATACCTCGTGTCAACCTGCTAACGAAAGAAAATGTATACATTAGCGCACTCCAAAGTCCCCAGAATGTGTATTTTTAACACTATTTTAAAGCATTATATAAAAATATTTAAACACCAAGCTGTTACTTCCCAAAAAGCGAAATAACGACGCAGTCATCCACAGTACGTAGATACATTCGGTGTGAAGAATGCTATGTGCACAGCACTAGCGATTTTCTTCCACAATATGTTGCCGCCCCCTCATACCTCTCGTCAACCTGATAACGAAAGAAATTGTATACATTAGCGCACTCCAAAGACACCGGAAATAGTATTTTTATCTCTATTGTTAAAGCATAACATAAAAATCTTTAAACATCGAGCTGTTACTTACCAAAAAACGAAATATCGACGCAGTCATCCGCAGTACGTAGATACAATCATTGTGAAGAATGCTATGTGCACAGCACTAGCGATTTTAGTCTACAATATGTCGCCGTCCCCTCATACCTCGTTTCACCCTGCTAACGAAAGAAAATTTATACATTACCGCACTACAAAGTCACCAGAATGTGTACTTTTAACTCTATTTTAAAGCATTATATAAAAATATTTAAACACCAAGCTGTTACTTCCCAAAAAACGAAGTATCGACGCAGTCATCCACAGTACGTAGATATATTCGGTGTGAAGAATGCTATGTGCAGAGCAATAGCGATTTTCTTCTACAATATGTCGCCGCCCCCTCATACCTCTCGTCAACCTGCTAACGAAAGAAAATATATACATTAGAGCACACCAAAGTCACCGGAAATGGTATTTTCATCTCTATTGTTAAAGCTAAACATAACAATCTTTAAACATCGAGCTGTTACTTACCAAAAAACGAAATATCGACGCAGTCATCCACAGTACGTAGATACATTCGGTGTGAAGAATGCTATGTGCACAGCACTAGTGATTTTCTTCTACTATATGTCGCCGTCCCCTCACACCTCGTGTCAACCTGCTAACGAAAGAAAATGTATACATTAGCGCACTCCAAAGTCACCAGAATGTGTACTTTTAACTCTATTTTAAAGCATTATATAAAAATATTTAAACACCAAGCTGTTACTTCCCAAAAAGCGAAATATCGACGCAGTCATCCACAGTACGTAGATATATTCGGTGTGAAGAATGCTATGTGCACAGCACTAGCGATTTTCTTCTACAATATGTCGCCGATCCCTTATACCCCTCGTCAACCTGCTAACGAAAGAAAATGTATACATTAGCGCACTCCAAAGTCACCGGAAATAGTATTTTTATCTCTATTGTTAAAGCATAACATAATAATCTTTAAACATCAAGCTGATACTTACCAAAATACGAAATATCGTCGCAGTAATCAACAGTACGTAGATACATTCGGTGTGAAGAATGCCATGTGCACAGCACTAGCGATTTTCTTCTACAATATGACGCCGTCCCCTCATACCTCGTGTCAACCTGCTAACGAAAGAAAATGTATACATTAGCGCACTCCAAAGTCACCACAATGTGTAATTTTAACTCTATTTTAAAGCATTACATAAAAATTTTTAAACACTAAGCTGATACTTTCCAAAAAACGAAATATCGACGCAGTCATCCACATTACGTAGATACATTCGGTGTGAAGAATACTATGTGCACAGCATTAGCGATTTTCTTCTACAATATGTCGCCGCCACCTCATACCTCTCGTCAACCTGCTAACGAAAAAAAACATATACATTAGCGGACTCCAAAGTCACCGGAAATAGTATTTTTATCTCTATTGTTAAAGCATAACATAAAAATCTTTAAACAACGAGCTGTTTTTTACCAAAAAACGAAATATCGACGCAGTCATCCACAGTACGTAGATACATTCGGAATGAAGAATGCAACGTCCACAGCACTAGCGATTTTCTTCTACAATATGTCGCCTTCCACTCATACCTCGTGTCAACCTGGTAACGAAAGAAAATGTATACATTAGCGCACTCCAAAGTCACCAGAATGTGTACTTTTAACTCTATTTTAAAGCATTATATAAAAATATTTAAACACCAAGTTGTTACTTCCCAAAAAGCGAAATATCGACGCAGTCATCCACAGTACGTAGATATATTCGGTGTGAAGAATGCAACGTGCACAGCACTAGCGATTTTCTTCTACAATATGTCGCCGTTTCCTCATACCTCGTGTCAACCTGCTAACGAAAGAAAATGTATACATTAGCGCACTCCAAAGTCATCAGAATGTGTATTTTTAACACTATTTTAAAGCATTATATAAAAATATTTAAACACCAAGCTGTTACTTCCCAAAAAGCGAAATAACGACGCAGTCATCCACAGTACGTAGATACATTCGGTGTGAAGAATGCTATGTGCACAGCACTAGCGATTTTCTTCCACAATATGTTGCCGCCCCCTCATACCTCTCGTCAACCTGATAACGAAAGAAATTGTATACATTAGCGCACTCCAAAGACACCGGAAATAGTATTTTTATCTCTATTGTTAAAGCATAACATAAAAATCTTTAAACATCGAGCTGTTACTTACCAAAAAACGAAATATCGACGCAGTCATCCGCAGTACGTAGATACATTCATTGTGAAGAATGCTATGTGCACAGCACTAGCGATTTTAGTCTACAATATGTCGCCGTCCCCTCATACCTCGTATCACCCTGCTAACGAAAGAAAATTTATACATTACCGCACTACAAAGTCACCAGAATGTGTACTTTTAACTCTATTTTAAAGCATTATATAAAAATATTTAAACACCAAGCTGTTACTTCCCAAAAAACGAAGTATCGACGCAGTCATCCACAGTACGTAGATATATTCGGTGTGAAGAATGCTATGTGCAGAGCAATAGCGATTTTCTTCTACAATATGTCGCCGCCCCCTCATACCTCTCGTCAACCTGCTAACGAAAGAAAATATATACATTAGAGCACACCAAAGTCACCGGAAATGGTATTTTCATCTCTATTGTTAAAGCTTAACATAACAATCTTTAAACATCGAGCTGTTACTTACCAAAAAACGAAATATCGACGCAGTCATCCACAGTACGTAGATACATTCGGTGTGAAGAATGCTATGTGCACAGCACTAGTGATTTTCTTCTACTATATGTCGCCGTCCCCTCACACCTCGTGTCAACCTGCTAACGAAAGAAAATGTATACATTAGCGCACTCCAAAGTCACCAGAATGTGTACTTTTAACTCTATTTTAAAGCATTATATAAAAATATTTAAACACCAAGCTGTTACTTCCCAAAAAGCGAAATATCGACGCAGTCATCCACAGTACGTAGATATATTCGGTGTGAAGAATGCTATGTGCACAGCACTAGCGATTTTCTTCTACAATATGTCGCCGATCCCTTATACCCCTCGTCAACCTGCTAACGAAAGAAAATGTATACATTAGCGCACTCCAAAGTCACCGGAAATAGTATTTTTATCTCTATTGTTAAAGCATAACATAAAAATCTTTAAACATCAAGCTGATACTTACCAAAATACGAAATATCGTCGCAGTAATCAACAGTACGTAGATACATTCGGTGTGAAGAATGCTATGTGCACAGCACTAGCGATTTTCTTCTACAATATGACGCCGTCCCCTCATACCTCGTGTCAACCTGCTAACGAAAGAAAATGTATACATTAGCGCACTCCAAAGTCACCACAATGTGTAATTTTAACTCTATTTTAAAGCATTACATAAAAATTTTTAAACACTAAGCTGATACTTTCCAAAAAACGAAATATCGACGCAGTCATCCACATTACGTAGATATATTCGGTGTGAAGAATACTATGTGCACAGCATTAGCGATTTTCTTCTACAATATGTCGCCGCCACCTCATACCTCTCGTCAACCTGCTAACGAAAAAAAACATATACATTAGCGGACTCCAAAGTCACCGGAAATAGTATTTTTATCTCTATTGTTAAAGCATAACATAAAAATCTTTAAACATCGAGCTGTTACTTACCAAAAAACCAAATATCGACGCTGTCATCCACAGTACGTAGATACATTCGGTGTGAAGAATGCTATGTGCACAGCACTAGCGATTTTCTTCTACAATATGTCGCCATCCCCTCATACCTCGTGTCAACCTGTTAACGAAAGGAAATGTATACATTAGCGCACTCCAAAATCACCGGAAATAGTATTTTTATCTCTATTTTTAATGCATAACATAAAAATCTTTAAACATAGAGCTTTTACTTACCAAAAAACGAAATATCGGCGCAATCATCCACAGTACGTAGATACATTCGGTGTGAAGAATGCTATGTGCACAGCACTAGCGATTTTCTTCTACAATATGTCGCCATCCCCTCATACCTCGTGTCAACCTGTTAACGGAAGGAAATGTGTACATTAGCGCACTTCAAAGTCACCAGAATGTGTACTTTTAACTCAAATTTAAAGCATTACATAAAAATATTTAAACACCAAGCTGTTACTTCCCAAAAAACGAAATATCGACGCAGTCATCCACAGTAAGGAGCTACATTCAGTGTGAAGAACGTTATTGCACACCACTAGCGACTGTCTTCTAAAATATGTCGCCGCCCCCTCATACTTCTCGTCAACCTGCTAACGAAAGAAAATGTATACGTTAGCGCACTCCAAAGTAACCGGAAATAGTATTTGTATCTCTATTGTTAAAGCATAACATATAAATCTTTAACATCGAGCTGATACTTACCAAAATACGTAATATCGACACAGTAATCAACAGTACGTAGATACATTCGGTGTGAAGAATGCTATGTGCACAGCACTAGCGATTTTCTTCTACAATATGACGCCGTCCCCTCATACCTCGTGACAACCTGCTAACGAAAGAAAATGTATACATTTGCGCAATCCAAAGTCACCACAATGTGTACATTTAAATCTATTTTAAAGCATTACATAAAAATTTTTAAACACCAAGCTGATACCTTCCAAAAAACGAAATATCGACGCAGTCATCCACAGTACGTAGATATATTCGGTGTGAAGAATGCTATGTGCACAGCAATAGCGATTTTCTTCTACAATATGTCGCCGCCCCCTCATACCTCTCGTCAACCTTCTAACGAAAGAAAACATGTACATTAGCGGACTCCAAAGTCACCGGAAATAGTATTTGTATCTCTATTGTTAAAGCATAACATAAAAATCTTTAAACAACGAGCTGTTTTTTACCAAAAAACGAAATATCGACGCAGTCATCCACAGTACGTAGGTACATTCGGTGTGAAGAATGCAACGTCCACAGCATTAGCGATTTTCTTCTACAGTATGTCGCCATCCCCTCATACCTCCTGTCAACCTGCTAACGAAAGAAAATGGATACATTAGCGCACTCCAAAGTCACCAGAATGTGTACTTTTAACACTATTTTAAAACATTGCATAAAAATATTTAAACACAAAGCTGATACTTTCCAAAAAACGAAATATCGACGCAGTCATACACAGTACGTAGATACATTCGGAGTGAAGAAAGCAATGTGCACAGTACTAGCGATTATCTTCTACAATATGTCGCCGTCCCCTCATACCTCGTGTCAACCTGCTAACGAAAGAAAATGTATACATTAGCGCACTCCAAAGTCACCGGAAATAGTATTTTTATCTCTATTGTTAATGCATAACATAAAAATCTTTAAACATGGAGCTTTTACTTACCAAAAAACGATATATCGGCGCAGTCATCCACAGTACGTAGATACATTCGGTGTGAAGAATGCTATGTGCACAGCACTAGCGATTGTCATCTACAATATGTCGCCATGCCCTCATACCTCGTGTAAACCTGTTAACGAAAGGAAATGTATACATTAGCGCACTCCAAAGTCACCGGAAATAGTATTTTTATCTCTATTGTTAAAGCATAACATAAAAATCTTTAAACAACGAGCTGTTACTTACCAAAAAACGAAATATCGACGCAGTCATCCACACTACGTAGAAACATTCGGTGTGAAGAATGCTATGTGCACAGCACTAGCGATTTTCTTCTACAATATGTCGCCGTCCACTCATACCTCGTGTCAACCTGCTAACGAAAGAAAATGTATACATTAGCGCACTCCAAAGTCACCAGAATGTGTACTTTTAACTCTATTTTAAAGCATTATATAAAAATATTTAAACACCAAGCTGTTACTTCCCAAAAAGCGAAATAATGACGCAGTCATCCACAGTACGTAGATATATTCTGTGTGAAGAATGCTATGTGCACAGCACTAGCGATTTTCTTCCACAATATGTTGCCGCCCCCTCATACCTCTCGTCAACCTGCTAACGAAAGAAAATGTATACATTAGCGCACTCCAAAGACACCGGAAATAGTATTTTTATCTATATTGTTAAAGCATAACATAAAAATCTTTAAACATCGAGCTGTTACTTACCAAAAAACGAAATATCGACGCAGTCATCCACAGTACGTAGATACATTCAGTGTGAAGAATGCTATGTGCACAGCACTAGCGATTTTCTTCTACAATATGTCGCCGTCCCCTCACACCGCGTGTCAACCATCTAACGAAAGAAAATGTATACATTAGCGCACTCCAAAGTCACCAGAATGTGTACTTTTAACTCTATTTTAAAGCATTACATAAAAATATTTAAACACCAAGCTGATACTTTGCAAAAAACGAAATATCGTCGCAGTCATCTGCAGTACGTAGATATATTCGGTGTGAAGAATGGTATGTGCACAGCACTAGCGATTTTCTTCTACAATATTTCGCCGTCCCCTCATACCTCTTGTGAACCTGCTAACGAAAGAAAATGTATATATTACCGCACTCCAAAGTCACCATAATGTGTAATTTTAATTCTATTTTAAAGCATTATATAAAAATATTTAAACACCAAGCTGTTACTTCCCAAAAAACGAAATATCGACGCAGTCATCCACAGTACGTAGATATATTCGGTGTGAAGAATGCTATGTGCACAGCACTAGCGATTTTCTTCTTCTAGAATATGTCGCCGTCGCGTCACACCTCGTGTCAACCTGCTAACGAAAGAGAATGTATACATTAGCGCACTCCAAAGTCACCAGAATGTGTACTTTTAACTCTATTTTAAAGCATCATATAAAAATATTTAAACACCAAGCAGTTACTTCCCAAAAAACGAAATATCGACGCAGTCATCCACAGTACGTAGATACATTCGGTGTGAAGAATGCTATGTGCACAGCACTAGCGATTTTCTTCTCCAATATGTCGCCATCCCCTCATACCTCGTGTCAACCTGTTAACG
Organism: Schistocerca cancellata; assembly: GCF_023864275.1. NCBI lineage: Eukaryota > Metazoa > Arthropoda > Insecta > Orthoptera > Acrididae > Schistocerca > Schistocerca cancellata. Next base: position 610,243,583 of record NC_064630.1, on the reverse strand, counting down.
AAATTAAATGTATACATTAGCGCACTTCAAAGTCACCAGAATGTGTACTTTTAACTCAATTTTAAAGCATTACATAAAAATATTTAACCACCAAGCTGTTACTTCCCAAAAAACGATATATCGACGCAGTCATCCACAGTGAGGAGCTACATTCGGTGTGAAGAATGCTATGTGCACACCACTAGCGACTGTCTTCTACAATATGTCGCCGCCCCCTCATACTACTCGTCAACCTACTGACGAAAGAAAAGGTATACATTAGCGGACTCCAAAGTCACTGGAAATAGTATTTTTATCTCTATTGTTAAAGCATAACATAAAAATATTTAAACCTCAAGCTGTTACTTCCCAAAAAACGAAATATCGACGCAGTCATCCACAGTACGTAGATATGTTCGGTGTGAAGAATGCTATGTGCACAGCACTAGCGATTTTCTTCTACATTATTTCGCCGTCCACTCATACCTCGTGTCAACCTGCTAACGAAAGAAAATGTATACATTAGCGCACTCCAAAGACACCAGAATGTGTACTTTTAACTCTAATTTAAAGCATTATATAAAAATATTTAAACACCAAGCTGTTACTTCCCAAAAAACGAAATATCGACGCAGTCATCGACAGTACGTAGATACATTCGGTGTGAAGAATGCTATGTGCACAGCACTAGCGATATTCTTCCACAATATGTTGCCGCCGCCTCATACCTCTCGTCAACCTGCTAACGAAAGTAAATGTATACATTAGCGCACTCCAAAGACACCGGAAATAGTATTTTAATCTCTATTGTTTAAGCATAACATAAGAATCTTTAAACATCGAGCTGTTACTTACCAAAAAACGAAATATCTACGCAATCATCCGCAGTACGTAGATACATTCAGTGTGAAGAATGCTATGTGCACAGCACTAGCGATTTTAGTCTACAATATGTCACCATCCCCTCATACCTCGTGTCAACCTGCTAACGAAAGAAAATGTATACATTAGCGCACTCCAAAGTCACCAGAATGTGTACTTTTAACTCTATTTTAAAGCGTTACATAAAAATATTTAAACACCAAGCTGATACTTTCCAAAAAACGAAATATCGACGCAGTCATCTACAGTACGTAGATACATTCGGTGTGAAGAATGCTATGTGCACAGCACTAGCGATTTTAGTCTACAATATGTTACCATCCCCTCATACCTCGTGTCAACCTGCTAACGAAAGAAAATGTATACATTAGCGCACTCCAAAGTCACCAGAATGTGTACTTTTAACTCTATTTTAAAGCATTACATAAAAATATTTAAACACCAAGCTGATACTTTCCAAAAAACGAAATATCGACGCAGTCATCTACAGTACGTAGATACATTCGGTGTGAAGAATGCTATGTGCACAGCAAGGCGATTTTCATCTACAATATGTCGCCGTCCCCTCATACCTCGTGTCAACCTGCTAACGAAAGAAAATGTATACATTAGCGCACTCCAAAGTCACCAGAATGTGTACTTTTAACTCTATTTTAAAGCATTATATAAAAATATTTAAACACCAAGCTGTTACTTCCCAAAAAACAAAATACCGACGCAGTCATCCACAGTACGTAGATACATTCGGTGCGAAGAATGCTATGTGCACAGCACCAGCGATTTTCTTCTACAATATGTCGCCGTCCCCTCATACCTTGTGTCAACCTGCTAACGAAAGAAAATGTATACATTAGAGCACTCCAAAGTCACCAGAATGTGTACTTTTTACTCTATTTTAAAGCATAAAATATAAATATTTAAACACCAAGCTGTTACTTCTAAGAAAGCGAAATATCGACGCAGTCATCCACAGTACGTCGATATATTCGGTGTGAAGAATGCTATGTGCACAGCACTAGCGATTTTCTTCTACAATATGTCGCCGCCCCCTCATACCTCTCGTCAACATGCTAACGAAAGAAAATGTATACATTAGCGGACTCCAAAGTCACCGGAAATAGTATTTTTATCTCTATTGTTAAAGCATAACATAAAAATCTTTAAACATCGAGCAGTTACTTACCAAAAAACGAAATATCGACGCAGTCATCCACAATACATAGATACATTCGGTGTGAAGAATGCTATGTGCACAGCACTAGCGATTTTCTTCTACAATATGTTGCCACCCCCTCATACCTCTCGTCAAACTGCTAACGAAAGAAAATGTATACATTAGCGCTCTCCAAAGTCAACGGAAATAGTATTTTTATTTGTATTGTCAAAGCATAACATGAAATTTTTTAAACATCGGGCTGTTGCTTACCAAAAAACGAAATATCGACGCAGTCATCCACAGTACGTAGATACATTCGGTGCGAAGAATGCTATGTGCACAGCACTAGCGATTTTCTTCTGCAATATTTCGCCGTCCCCTCATACCTCGTGTCAACCTGCTAACGAAAGAAAATGTATACATTAGCGCACTGCAAAGTCACCAGAATGTGTAATTTTAACTCTATTTTAAAGCATTATATCAAAAATATTTAAACACCAAGCTGTTACTTCCCAAGAAACGAAATATCGACGCAGTCATTCACAGTACGTAGATACATTCGGTGTGAAGAATGCTATGTGCACAGCACTAGCGATTTTCTTCTACAATATGTCGCCGCCACCTCATATTTCTCGTCAACCTGCTAACGAAAGAAAACGTATACATTAGCGCACTCCAAAGTCACCGGAAATAGTATTTTTATCTCTATTGTTAAAGCATATTATAAAAATCTTTAAACATCGAGCTGTTACTTACCAAAAAACGAAATATCGACGCAGTTACCCACAGTACGTAGATACATTCGGTGTGAAGAATGCTATGTGCACAGCACTACCTATTTTCTTCTACAATACGTCGCCGCCACCTCATACTTCTCGTCAACCTGCTAACGAAAGAAAACGTATACATCAGCGCACTCCAAAGTCACCGGAAATAGTATTTTTATCTCTATTGTTAAAGCACAGCATAAAAATCTTTAAACATCGAGCTGTTATTCTTCTAATAATTTCCGGGTAATTTCAGAAGTCACATCGAGCTGTTACCTACCAAAAAACGAAATATCGACGCAGTCATCCACAGTACGTAGATATATTCGGTGTGAAGAATGCTATGTGCACAGCACTAGCGATTTTCTTCTACAATATGTCGCCGCCACCTCATATTTCTCGTCAACCTGCTAACGAAAGAAAACGTATACATTAGCGCACTCCAAAGTCACCGGAAATAGTATTTTTATCTCTATTGTTAAAGCATATTATAAAAATCTTTAAACATCGAGCTGTTACTTACCAAAAAACGAAATATCGACGCAGTTACCCACAGTACGTAGATACATTCGGTGTGAAGAATGCAATGTGCACAGCGCTAGCGATTTTCTTCTGCAATATGTCGCCGTCCCCTCACACCTCGTGTTAACCTGCTAACGAAAGAAAATGTATACATTAGCGCACTCCAAAGTCACCAGAATGTGTACTTTTAACTCTATTTTAAAGTATTATATAAAAATATTTAAACACCAAGATGTCACTTCCCAAAAAACGAAATATCGACGCAGTCAGCCACAGTACGTAGATACATTCGGTGTGAAGAATGCTATGTGCACAGCACTAGCGATTTTCTTCTACAATATGTCGCCGTCCCCTCACACCTCGTGTCAAAAAGCTAACGAAAGAAAATGTATACATTAGCGCACTCCAAAGTCACCAGAATGTGTACTTTGAACTCTGTTTTAAAGCATTATATAAAAATATTTAAACACCAAGCTGTTACTTCCCAAAAAACGAAATATCGACGCAGTCATCCACAGTACGTAGATACATTCGGTGTGAAGAATGCTATGTGCACAGCACTAGCGATTTTCTTATGCAATATGTCGCCGTCCCCTCACACCTCTTGTCAACCTGCTAACGAAAGAAAATGTATACATTAGCGCACTCCAAAGTCACCAGAATGTGTACTTTTAACTCTATTTTAAAGCATTATATAAAAATATTTAAACACCAAGATGTTACTTCCCAAAAAACGAAATATCGACGCAGTCATCCACAGTACGTATATACATTCGGTGTGAAGAATGCTATGTGCACAGCACAAGCGATTGTCTTCTACAATATGTCGCCGTCCCCTCACACCTCGTGTCAACCTGCTAACGAAAGAAAATGTATACATTAGCGCACTCCAAAGTCACCGGAAATAGTATTTTTATCTCTATTGTTAAAGCATAACATAACAATCTTTAAACATCGTGCTGTTACTTACCAAAAAACGAAATATCGACGCAGTCATCCACAGTACGTAGATACATTCGGTGTGAAGAATGCTATGTGCACAGCACTAGCGATTTTCTTCTACTTTATGTCGCCGTCCCCTCACACCTTGTGTCAACCTGCTAACGAAAGAAAATGTATACATTAGCGCACTCCAAAGTCACCAGAATGTGTACTTTGAACTCTATTTTAAAGCATTATATATAAATATTTAAACACCAAGATGTTACTTCCCAAAAAACGAAATATCGACGCAGTCATCCACAGTACGTAGATACATTTGGTGTGAAGAATGCTATGTGCACAGCAATAGCGATTTTCTTATGCAATATGTCGCCGTCCCCTCACACCTCGTGTCAACCTGCTAACGAAAGAAAATGTTTACATTAGCGCACTCCAAAGTCACCGGAAATAGTATTTTTATCTCTATTGTTAAAGCATAACATAAAAATCTTTAAACATCGAGCTGTTACTTACCAAAAAACGAAATATCGACGCAGTCATCCACAGTAAGTAGATACATTCGGTCTGAAGAATGCTATGTGCACAGCACTAGCGATTTTCTTCTACAATATGTCGCCGTCCCCTCACACCTCGTTTCAACCTGCTAACGAGAAAAAATGTATACATTTGCGCACTCCAAAGTCACCAGAATGTGTACTTTGATCTCTATTTTAAACCATTATATAAAAATATTTAAACACCAAGCTGTTACTTCCCAAAAAACGAAATATCGACGCAGTCATCCACAGTACGTAGATACACTCGGTGTGAAGAATGCTATGTGCACAGCACTAGCGATTTTCTTCTACAATATGTGGTCGTCCGCTCACACCTCGTATCATCCTGCTAACGAAAGAAAATGTATACATTAGCGCACTCCAAAGTCACCAGAATGTGTACTTTTAACTCTATTTTAAAGCATTATATAAAAATATTTAAACACCAAGCTGTTACTTCCCAAAAAACGAAATATCGACGCAGTCATCCACAGTACGTAGATATGTTCGGTGTGAAGAATGCTATGCGCACAGCAAAAGCGATTTTCTTCTACAATATGTCGCCGTCCCCTCACACCTCGTGTCAACTTGCTAACGAAAGAAAATGTTTACATTAGCGCACTCCAAAGTCACCGGAAATAGTATTTTTATCTCTATTGTTAAAGCATAACATAAAAATATTTAAACATCGAGCTGTTACTTACCAAAAAACGAAATATCGACGCAGTCATCCACAGTACGTAGATACATTCGGTGTGAAGAATGCTATGTGCACAGCACTACCGATTTTCTTCTACAATATGTCGCCGTCCCTTCACACCTCGTGTCAACCTGCTAACGAAAGAAAATGTATACATTAGCGCACTCCAAAGTCACCAGAATGTGTACTTTGATCTCTATTTTAAACCATTATATAAAAATATTTAAACACCAAGCTGTTACTTCCCAAAAAACGAAATATCGACGCAGTCATCCACAGTACGTAGATACACTCGGTGTGAAGAATGCTATGTGCACAGCAGTAGCGATTTTCTTCTACAATATGTCGCCGTCCGCTCACACCTCGTATCATCCTGCTAATGAAAGAAAATGTATACATTAGCGCACTCCAAAGTCACCAGAATGTGTACTTTTAACTCTATTTTAAAGCATTATATAAAAATATTTAAACACCAAGCTGTTACTTCCCAAAAAACGAAATATTGACGCAGTCATCCACAGTACGTAGATATGTTCGGTGTGAAGAATGCTATGGGCACAGCAAAAGCGATTTTCTTCTACAATATGTCGCCGTCCCCTCACACCTCGTGTCAGCCTGCTAACGAAAGAAAATGTATACATTAGCGCACTCCAAAGTCACCAGAATGTGTACTTTTAACTCTATTTTAAAGCATTATATAAAAATATTTAAACCTCAAGCTGTTACTTCCCAAAGAACGAAATATCGACGCAGTCATCCACAGTACGTAGATACATTCGGTGTGAAGAATGCTATGTGCACAGCACTAGCGATTTTCTTCTACAATATGTCGCCATCCCCTCACACCTCGTGTCAACCTGCTAACGAAAGAAAATGTATACATTAGCGCACTCCAAAGTCACCAGAATGTGTACTTTGAACTCTATTTTAAAGCATTATATATAAATATTTAAACACCAAGATGTTACTTCCCAAAAAACGAAATATCGACGCAGTCATCCACAGTACGTAGATACATTCGGTGTGAAGAATGCTATGTGCACAGCACTAGCGATTTTCTTATGCAATATGTCGCCGTCCCCTCACACCTCGTGTCAACCTGCTAACGAAAGAAAATGTTTACATTAGCGCACTCCAAAGTCACCGGAAATAGTATTTTTATCTCTATAGTTAACGCATAACATAAAAATCTTTAAACATCGAGCTGTTACTTACCTAAAAACGAAATATCGACGCAGTCATCCACAGTACGTAGATACATTCGGTCTGAAGAATGCTATGTGCACAGCACTAGCGATTTTCTTCTGCAATATGTCGCCGTCCCCTCACACCTCGTGCAACCTGCTAACGAGAAAAAATGTATACATTAGCGCACTCCAAAGTCACCGGAAATAGTATTTTTATCTCTATTGTTAAAGCATAACATAAAAATCTGTAAACATCGAGCTGTTGCTTACCAAAAAACGAAATATCGACGCAGTCATCCACAGTACGTAGATACATTCGGTGTGAAGAATGCTATGTGCACAGCACTAGCGATTTTCTTCTACAATATGTCGCCGTTCCCTCACTCCTGGTGTCAACCTGCTAACGAAAGAAAATGTATACATTAGCGCACTCCAAAGTCACCAGAATGTGTACTTTTAACTCTATTTTAAAGCATTATATAAAAATATTTAAACACCAAGCTGTTACTTCCCAAAATACGAAATATCGACGCAGTCATCCACAGTACGAACATATATTCGGTGTGAAGAATGCTATGTGCACAGCAAAAGCGATTTTCTTCTACAATATGTCGCTGTCCCCTCACACCTCGTGTCAACTTGTTAACGAATGAAAATGTTTACATTAGCGCACTCCAAAGTCACCGGAAATAGTATTTTTATCTCTATTGTTAAAGCATAACATAAAAATCTTTAAACATCGAGCTGTTACTTACCAAAAAACGAAATATCGACGCAGTCATCCACAGTACGTAGATACATTCGGTGTGAAGAATGCTATGTGCACAGCACTAGCGATTTTCTTCTACAATATGTCGCCGTCCCTTCACACCTCGTGTCAACCTGCTAACGAAAGAAAATGTATACATTAGCGCACTCCAAAGTCACCAGAATGTGTACTTTTAACTCTATTTTAAAGCATTATATAAAAATATTTAAACCTCAAGCTGTTACTTCCAAAAAAACGAAATATCGACGCAGTCATCCACAGTACGTAGATACATTCGGTGTGAAGAATGCTATGTGCACAGCACTAGCGATTTTCTTCTACAATATGTCGCCGTCCCCTCACACCTCGTGTCAGCCTGCTAACGAAAGAAAATGTATACATTAGCGCACTCCAAAGTCACCAGAATGTGTACTTTTAACTCTATTTTAAAGCATTATATAAAAATATTTAAACCTCAAGCTGTTACTTCCCTAAAAACGAAATATCGACGCCGTCATCCACAGTACGTAGACACATTCGGTGTGAGGAATGCTATGTGCACAGCACTAGCGATTTTCTTCTACAATATGTCGCCGTCTCCTCACACCTCTTGTCAACCTGCTAACGAAAGAAAATGTATACATTAGCGCACTCCAAAGTCACCAGAATGTGTACTTTGCAATCTATTTTAAAGCATTATAAAACATATTTAAACACCAAGATGTTACTTACCAAAAAACGAAATATCGACGCAGTCATCCACAGTACGTAGATACATTCGGTGTGAAGAATGCTATGTGCACAGCACTAGCGATTTTAGTCTACAATATGTCGCCGTCCCCTCACACCTCGTGTCAACCTGCTAACGAAAGAAAATGTATACATTAGCGCACTCCAAAGTCACCAGAATGTGTTCTTTTAACACTATTTTAAAGCATTATATAAAAATATTTAAACCTCAAGCTGTTACTTCCCAAAAAACGAAATATCGACGCAGTCATCCACAGTACGTAGATACATTCGGTGTGAAGAATGCTATGTGCACAGCACTAGCGATTTTAGTCTACAATATGTCGCCGTCCCCTCACACCTCGTGTCAACCTGCTAGCGAAAGAAAATGTATACATTAGCGCACTCCAAAGTCACCAGAATGTGCACTTTGCAATCTATTTTAAAGCATTATATAAAAATATTTAAACACCAAGCTGTTACTTCCCAAAAAACGAAATATCGACGCAGTCATCTACAGTACGTAGATACATTCGGTGTGAAGAATGCTATGTGCACAGCACTAGCGATTTTCTTCTACAATATGTCGCCGTCCCCGCACACCTCGTGCAACCTGCTAACGAAAGAAAATGTATACATTAGCGCACTCCAAAGTCACCAGAATGTGTACTTATAACTCTATTTTAAAGCATTATATAAAAAGATTTAAACCTCAAGCTGTTACTTCCCAAAAAACGAAATATCGACGCAGTCATCCACAGTACGTAGATATGTTCGGTGTGAAGAATGCTATGTGCACAGCAATAGCGATTTTCTTCTACAATATGTCGCCGTCCCCTCACACCTCGTGTCAACCTGCCAACGAAAGAAAAGTTTACATTAGCGCACTCCAAAGTCACCGGAAATAGTCTTTTTATCTCTATTGTTAAAGCATAACATAAAAATCTTTAAACATCGAGCTGTTACTTACCAAAAAACGTAATATCGACGCAGTCATCCACAGTACGTAGATACATTCGGTGTGAAGAATGCTATGTGCACAGCACTAGCGATTTTCTTCTACAATATGTCGCCGTCCCCTCACACCTCGTGTCAACCTGCTAACGAAAGAAAATGTATACATTAGCGCACTCCAAAGTCACCAGAATGTGTACTTTTAACTCTATTTTAAAACATTATATAAAAATATTTAAACGCCAAGATGTTACTTACCAAAAAACGAAATATCGAAGCAGTCATCCACAGTACGTAGATACATTCGTTGTGAAGAATGCTATGTGCACAGCACTAGCGATTTTCTTCTACAATATGTCGCCGTCCCCTCATACCTCGTGTCAACCATCTAACGAAAGAAAATGTATACATTAGCGCACTCCAAAGTCACCAGAATGTGTACTTTTAACTCTATTTTAAAGCATTATATAAAAATATTTAAACACCAAGATGTTACTTACCAAAAAACGAAATATCGACGCAGTCATCCACAGTACGTAGATACATTCGTTGTGAAGAATGCTATGTGCACACCAATAGCGATTTTCTTCTACAATATGTTGTCGTCCCCTCACACCTCGTGTCAACCTGCTAACGAAAGAAAATGTTTACATTAGCGCACTCCAAAGTCACCGGAAATAGTATTTTTATCTCTATTGTTAAAGCATAACATAATAATCTTTAAACATCGAGCTGTTACTTACCAAAAAACGAAATATCGACGCAGTCATCCACAGTACGTAGATACATTCGGTGTGAAGAATGCTATGTGCACAGCACTAGCGATTTTGTTCTACAATATGTCGCCGTCCCGTGACACCTCGTGTCAACCTGCTAACGAAAGAAAATGTATACATTAGCGCACTCCAAAGTCACCAGAATGTGTACTTTTAACTCTATTTTAAAGCATTAAATTAAAATATTTAAACACCAAGATGTTACTACCCAAAAAACGAAATATCGACGCAGTCATCCACAGTACGTAGATACATTCGGTGTGAAGAATGCTATGTGCACAGCACTAGCGATTTTCTTCTACAATATGTCGCCGTCCCCTCACACCTCGTGTCAACCTGCTAACGAAAGAAAATGTATACATTAGCGCACTCCAAAGTCTCCAGCCGTAAATAGGAATATTAAAAAGGGTAGGAAGATTTTTCTGTTTAGAAAAAGTGACAAAAAGCAGATTTCAGAGTACTTGTTGGCTCAACATAAAAGTTTTATCTCAAGTACTGATAGTGTTGAGGATCAGTGGACAAAGTTCAAAACCATCGTACAATATGCGATAGATGAGTATGTGCCAAGCAAGATCGTAAGAGATGGAAAAGAGCCACCGTGGTACAACAACCGAGTTAGAAAACTGCTGCGGAAGCAAAGGGAACTTCACAGCAAACATAAACATAGCCATAAGCCTTGCAGACAAACAAAAATTACGCGAAGCGAAATGTAGTGTGAAGAGAGCTATGCGAGAGGCGTTCAGTGAATTCGAAAGTAAAGTTCTATGTACTGACTTGGCAGAAAATCCTAAGAAATTTTGGTCTTATGTCAAAGCGGTAGGTGGATCAAAACAAAATGTCCAGACACTCTGTGACCAAAATGGTACTGAAACAGAGGATGACAGACTAAAGGCCGAAATACTAAATGTCTTTTTCCAAAGTTGTTTCACAGAGGAAGATTGCACTGTAGTTCCTTCTCTAGATTTTCGCACAGATGACAAAATGGTAGATATCGAAATAGACGACAGAGGGATAGAGAAACAATTAAAATCGCTCAAAAGAGGAAAGGCCTCTGGACCTGATGGGATACCAGTTCAATTTTACACAGAGTACGCGAAGGAACTTGCCCCCCTTCTTGCAGCGGTGTACCGTAGGTCTCTAGAAGAGCGTAGCGTTCCAAAGGATTGGAAAAGGGCACAGGTCATCCCCGTTTTCAAGAAGGGACGTCGAACAGATGTGCAGAACTATAGACCTATATCTCTAACGTCGATCAGTTGTAGAATTTTGGAACACGTATTGTGTTCGAGTATAATGACTTTTCTGGAGACTAGAAATCTACTCTGTAGGAATCAGCATGGGTTTCGAAAAAGACGGTCATGTGAAACCCAGCTCGCGCTATTCGTCCACGAGACTCAGAGGGCCATAGACACGGGTTCACAGGTAGATGCCGTGTTTCTTGACTTCCGCAAGGCGTTCGATACAGTTCCCCACAGTCGTTTAATGAACAAAGTAAGAGCATATGGACTATCAGACCAATTGTGTGATTGGATTGAGGAGTTCCTAGATAACAGGACGCAGCATGTTATTCTCAATGGAGAGAAGTCTTCCGAAGTAAGAGTAATTTCAGGTGTGCCGCAGGGGAGTGTCATAGGACCGCTGCTATTCACAATATACATAAATGACCTGGTGGATGACATCGGAAGTTCACTGAGGCTTTTTGCAGATGATGCTGTGGTGTATCGAGAGGTTGTAACAATGGAAAATTGTACTGAAATGCAGGAGGATCTGCTGCGAATTGACGCATGGTGCAGGGAATGGCAACTGAATCTCAATGTAGACAAGTGTAATGTGCTGCGAATACACAGAAAGATAGATCCTTTATCATTTAGCTACAAAATAGCAGGTCAGCAACTGGAAGCAGTTAATACCATAAATTATTTGGGAGTACGCATTAGGAGTGATTTAAAATGGAATGATCATATAATGTTGATTGTCGGTAAAGCAGATGCCAGACTGAGATTCATTGGAAGAATCCTAAGGAAATGCAATCCGAAAACAAAGGAAGTAGGTTACAGTACACTTGTTCGCCCACTGCTTGAATACTGCTCAGCAGTGTGGGATCCGTACCAGATGGGGTTGATACAAGACATAGAGAAGATCCAACGGAGAGCAGCGCGCTTCGTTACAGGATAATTTAGTAATCGCGAAAGCGTTACGGAGATGATAGATAAACTCCAGTGGAAGACTCTGCAGGAGAGACGCTCAGTAGCTCGGTACGGGCTTTTGTCAAAGTTACGAGAACATACCTTCACCGAAGAGTCAATCAGTATATTGCTCCCTCCTACGTATATCTCGCGAAGAGACCATGAGGATAAAATCAGAGAGATTAGAGCCCACACAGAGGCATACCGACAATCCTTCTTTCCACGAACAATACGAGACTGGAATAGAAGGGAGAACCGATAGAGGTACTGAAGGTACCCTCCGCGACACACCGTCAGGTGGCTTGCGGAGTATGGATGTAGATGTAGATGTAGATGTAGAATGTGTACTTTTAACTCTATTTTAAAGCATTATATAAAAATATTTAAACCTCAAGCAGTTACTTCCCAAAAAACGAAATATCGACGCAGTCATCCACAGTACGTAGATATGTTCGGTGTGAAGAATGCTATGTGCACAGCAATAGCGATTTTCTTCTACAATATGTCGCCGTCCCCTCACACCTTGTGTCAACCTGCTAACGAAAGAAAATGTTTACATTAGCGCACTCCTAAGTCACCGGCAATAGTATTTTTATCTCTATTGTTAAAGCATAACATAAAAATCTTTAAACATCGAGCTGTTACTTACCAAAAAACGAAATATCGACGCAGTCATCCACAGTACGTAGATATATTCGGTGTGAAGAATTCTATGTGCACAGCACTAGCGATTTTGTTCTACAATATGTCGCCGTCCCCTCACACCTCGTGTCAACCTGCTAACGAAAGAAAATGTATACATTAGCGCACTCCAAAGTCACTAGAATGTGTACTTTGAACTCTATTTTAAAGCATTATATAAAAATATTTAAACACCAAGATGTTACTTACCAAAAAACAAAATATCGACGCAGTCATCCACAGTACGTAGATACATTCGGTGTGAAGAATGCTATGTGCACAGCACTAGCGATTTTCTTCTACAATATGTCGCCGTCCCCTCACACCTCGTGTCAACCTGCTAACGAAAGAAAATGTATACATTAGCGCACTCCAAAGTCACCAGAATGTGTACTTTTAACTCTATTTTAAAGCATTATATAAAAATATTTTAACCTCAAGCTGTTACTTCCCAAAAAACGAAATATCGACGCAGTCATCCACAGTACGTAGATACATTCGGTGTGAAGAATGCTATGTGCACAGCACTAGCGATTTTCTTCTACAATATGGCGCCGTCCCCTCACACCTCGTGTCAACCTGCTAACGAAAGAAAATGTATACATTAGCGCACTCCAAAGTCACCAGAATGTGTACTTTGAAATCTATTTTAAAGCATTATATAAAAATATTTAAACACCAAGCTGTTACTTCCCAAAAAACGAAATATCGACGCAGTCATCCACAGTACGTAGATACATTCGGTGTGAAGAATGCTATGTGCACAGCACTAGCGATTTTCTTATGCAATATGTCGCCGTCCCCTCACACCTCGTGTCAACCTGCTAACGAAAGAAAATGTATACATTAGCGCACTACAAAGTCACCAGAATGTGTACTTTGAACTCTATTATAAAGCATTATATAAAAATATTTAAGCACCAAGCCGTTACTTCCCAAAAAACGAAATATCGACGCAGTCATCCACAGTACGTAGATATGTTCGGTGTGAAGAATGCTATGTGCACAGCACTAGCGATTGTCTTCTACAATATGTCGCCGTCCCCTCACACCTCGTGTCAACCTGCTAACGAAAGAAAATGTATACATTAGCGCACTCCAAAGTCACCGGAAATAGTCTTTTTATCTCTATTGTTAAAGCATAACATAAAAATCTTTAAACATCGAGCTGTTACTTACCAAAAAACGAAAAATCGACGCAGTCATCCACAGTACGTAGATTCATTCGATGTGAAGAATGCTATGTGCACAGCACTAGCGATTTTCTTCTACAATATGTCTCCGTCCCCTCACACCTCGTGTCAACCTGCTAACGAAAGAAAATGTATACATTAGCGCACTCCAAAGTCACCAGAATGTGTACTTTTAACTCTATTTTAAAGCATTATATAAAAATATTTAAACCTCAAGCTGTTACTTCCCAAAAAACGAAATATCGACGCAGTCATCCATAGTACGTAGATATGTTCGGTGTGAAGAATGCTATGTGCACAGCACTAGCGATTGTCTTCTACAATATGTCGCCGTCCCCTCACACCTCGTGTCAACCTGCTAACGAAAGAAAATGTATACATTAGCGCACTCCAAAGTCACCGGAAATAGTATTTTTATCTCTATTGTTAAAGTATAACATAAAAATCTTTAAACATCGAGCTGTTACTTACCAAAAAACGAAATATCGACGCAGTCAACCACAGTACGTAGATACATACGGTGTGAAGAATGCTATGTGCACAGCACTAGCGATTTTTTTCTACAATATGTCGCCGTCCCCTCACAACTCGTGTCAACCTGCTAACGAAAGAAAATGTATACATTAGCGCACTCCAAAGTCACCAGAATGTGTACTTTTAACTCTATTCTAAAGCATTATATAAAAATATTTAAACACCAAGCTGTTACTTCCCAAAAAACGAAATATCGACGCAGTCATCCACAGTACGTAGATACATTCGGTGTGAAGAATGCTATGTGCACAGAACTAGCGATTTTCTTCTACAATGTGTCGCCGTCCCCTCATATCTCGTGTCAACCTGCTAAAGAAAGAAAATGTATACATTAGCGCACTCTAAAGTCACCAGAATGTGTACTTTTAACTCTATTTTAAAGCATTATATAGAAATATTTAAACACCAAATTGTTACTTCCCAAAAAACGAAATATCGACGCAGTCATCCACAGTACGTAGATACATTCGGTGTGAAGAATGCTATGTGCACAGCACTAGCGATTGTCTTCTACAATATGTCGCCGCCCCCTCATACCTCTCGTCAACCTGCTAACGAAAGAAAATGTGTACATTATAGCACTCCAATGTCACAGGAAATAGTATTTTTATCTCTATTGTTAAAGCATAACATAAAAATCTTTAAACATCGAGCTGTTACTTACCAAAAAACGAAATATCGACGCAGTCATCCGCAGTACGCAGATACATTCGGTGTGATGAATGCTATGTGCACAGCACTAGCGATTGTCTTCTACAATATGTCGCCGTCCCTTCACACCTCGTGTCAACCTGCTAGCGAAAGAAAATATATACATTAGCGCACTCGAAAGTCACCGGAAATAGTATTTTTATCTCTATTGTTAAAGCATAACATAAATTTTCTTTAAACATCGAGCTGTTACTTACCAAAAAACGAAATATCGACGCAGCCATCCACAGTACGTAGATACATCCGGTGTGAAGAATGCTATGTGCACAGCACTAGCGTTTTTCTTCTACAATATGTCGCCGTCCCTTCACACCTCGTGTCAACCTGCTAACGAAAGAAAATGTTTACATTAGCGCACTCCAAAGTCACCGGAAATAGTATTTTTATCTCTATTGTTAAAGCATAACATAAAAATCTTTAAACATCGTGCTATTACTTACCAAAAAACGAAATATCGACGCAGTCATCCACAGTACGTAGATACATTCGGTGTGAAGAATGCTACGTGCACAGCACTAGCGATTTTCTTCTACAATGGGTCGCCGTCCCCTCATACCTCGTGTCAACCTGCTAACGAAAGAAAATGTATACATTAGCGCACTCCAAAGTCACTAGAAGGTGTACTTTTAACTCTATTTTAAAGCATTATATAAAAATATTTAAACCTTAAGCTGTTACTTCGCAAAAAACGAAATATCGACGCAGTCATCCACAGTACGTAGATACATTCGGTGTGAAGAATGCTATGTGCACAGCACTAGCGACTGTCTTCTACAATATGTCGCAGTCCCCTCACACCTCGTGTCAACCTGCTAACGAAAGAAAATGTATACATTAGCGCACTCCAAAGTCACCGGAAATAGTATTTTTATCTCTATTGTTGAAGCATAACATAAAAATCTTTAAACTTCGTGCTGTTACTTACCAAAAAACGAAATATCGACGCAGTCATCCACAGTACGTAGATACATTCGGTGTGAAGAATGCTATGTCACAGCACTAGCGATTGTCTTCTACAATATGTCGCCGCCCCCTCATACCACTCGTCAACCTGCTAACGAAAGAAAATGTATACATTATAGCACTCCAAAGACAACAGAATGTGTACTTTAAACTCTATTTTAAAGCATTATATAAAAATATTTAAACCTTAAGCTGTTACTTCCCAAAAAACGAAATATCGACGCAGTTATCCACAGTACGTAGATACATTCGGTGTGATGAATGCTATGGGCACAGCAATAGCGATTTTCTTCTATAATGTGTCGCCGTCCCCTCATACCTCGTGTCAACCTGCTAACGAAAGAAAATGTATACATTAGCGCACTCCAAAGTCACCAGAATGTGTACTTTGAATTCTATTTTAAAGCATTATATAAAAATATTTAAACATCAAGCTGTTACTTCCCAAAAAACGAAATATCGACGCAGTCATCCACAGTACGTAGATACATTCGGTGTGAAGAATGCTATGTGCACAGCACTAGCGTTTTTCTTCTACAATATGTCGCCGTCCCCTCACACCTCGTGTCAACCTGCTAACGAAAGAAAATTTATACATTAGCGCACTCCAAAGTCACCGGAAATAGTATTTTTATCTCTATTGTTAAAGCAAAACATAAAAATCTTTAAACATCGAGCTGTTACTTACCAAAAAACGAAATATCGACGCAGTCATCCACAGTACGTAGATACATTCGGTGTGAAGAATGCTATGTCACAGCACTAGCGATTGTCTTCTACTATATGTCGCCGCCCCCTCTTACCTCTCGTCAACCTGCTAACGAAAGAAAATGTGTACATTATAGCACTCCAAAGTCACAGGAAATAGTATTTTTATCTCTATTGTTAAAGCATAACATAAAAATCTTTAAACATAGAGCTGTTACAAACCAAAAAACGAAATATCGACGCAGTCACCCACAGTACGTAGATACATTCGGTGTGAAGAATGCTATGTGCACAGCACTAGCTATTGTCTTCTACAATATGTCGCCGTCCCTTCACACCTCGTGTCAACCTGCTAACGAAAGAAAATGTATACATTAGCGCACTCGAAAGTAACCGGAAATAGTATTTTTATCTCCATTGTTAAATCATAACATAAATTTTCTTTAAACATCGAGCTGTTACTTACCAAAAAACGAAATATCGACGCAGTCATCCACAGTACGTAGATACATTCGGTGTGAAGAATGCTATGTGCACAGCACTAGCGATTGTCTTCTACAATATGTCGCCGCCCCCTCATACCTCTCGTCAACCTGCTAACGAAAGAAAATGTGTACATTATAGCACTCCAATGTCACAGGAAATAGTATTTTTATCTCTATTGTTAAAGCATAACATAAAAATCTTTAAACATCGAGCTGTTACTTACCAAAAAACGAAATATCGACGCAGTCATCCGCAGTACGCAGATACATTCGGTGTGAAGAATGCTATGTGCACAGCACTAGCGATTGTCTTCTACAATATGTCGCCGTCCCTTCACACCTCGTGTCAACCTGCTAGCGAAAGAAAATATATACATTAGCGCACTCGAAAGTCACCGGAAATAGTATTTTTATCTCTATTGTTAAAGCATAACATAAATTTTCTTTAAACATCGAGCTGTTACTTACCAAAAAACGAAATATCGACGCAGCCATCCACAGTACGTAGATACATCCGGTGTGAAGAATGCTATGTGCACAGCACTAGCGATTTTCTTCTACAAAGTGTCGCCGTCCCCTCATACCTTGTGTCAACCTGCTAACGAAAGAAAATGTATACATTAGCGCACTCCAAAGTCACCAGAATGTGTACTTTTAACTCTATTTTAAAGCATTATATAGAAATATTTAAACACCAAGCTGTTACTTCCCAAAAAACGAAATATCGACGCAGTCATCCACAGTACGTAGATACATTCGGTGTGAAGAATGCTATGTGCACAGCACTAGCGATTGTCTTCTACAATATGTCGCCGTCCCTTCACACCTCGTGTCAACCTGCTAACGAAAGAAAATGTTTACATTAGCGCACTCCAAAGTCACCGGAAATAGTATTTTTATCTCTATTGTTAAAGCATAACATAAAAATCTTTAAACATCGTGCTATTACTTACCAAAAAACGAAATATCGACGCAGTCATCCACAGTACGTAGATACATTCGGTGTGAAGAATGCTACGTGCACAGCACTAGCGATTTTCTTCTACAATGGGTCGCCGTCCCCTCATACCTCGTGTCAACCTGCTAACGAAAGAAAATGTATACATTAGCGCACTCCAAAGTCACTAGAAGGTGTACTTTTAACTCTATTTTAAAGCATTATATAAAAATATTTAAACCTTAAGCTGTTACTTCGCAAAAAACGAAATATCGACGCAGTCATCCACAGTACGTAGATACATTCGGTGTGAAGAATGCTATGTGCACAGCACTAGCGACTGTCTTCTACAATATGTCGCAGTCCCCTCACACCTCGTGTCAACCTGCTAACGAAAGAAAATGTATACATTAGCGCACTCCAAAGTCACCGGAAATAGTATTTTTATCTCTATTGTTGAAGCATAACATAAAAATCTTTAAACTTCGTGCTGTTACTTACCAAAAAACGAAATATCGACGCAGTCATCCACAGTACGTAGATACATTCGGTGTGAAGAATGCTATGTCACAGCACTAGCGATTGTCTTCTACAATATGTCGCCGCCCCCTCATACCACTCGTCAACCTGCTAACGAAAGAAAATGTATACATTATAGCACTCCAAAGACAACAGAATGTGTACTTTAAACTCTATTTTAAAGCATTATATAAAAATATTTAAACCTTAAGCTGTTACTTCCCAAAAAACGAAATATCGACGCAGTTATCCACAGTACGTAGATACATTCGGTGTGATGAATGCTATGGGCACAGCAATAGCGATTTTCTTCTATAATGTGTCGCCGTCCCCTCATACCTCGTGTCAACCTGCTAACGAAAGAAAATGTATACATTAGCGCACTCCAAAGTCACCAGAATGTGTACTTTGAATTCTATTTTAAAGCATTATATAAAAATATTTAAACATCAAGCTGTTACTTCCCAAAAAACGAAATATCGACGCAGTCATCCACAGTACGTAGATACATTCGGTGTGAAGAATGCTATGTGCACAGCACTAGCGTTTTTCTTCTACAATATGTCGCCGTCCCCTCACACCTCGTGTCAACCTGCTAACGAAAGAAAATTTATACATTAGCGCACTCCAAAGTCACCGGAAATAGTATTTTTATCTCTATTGTTAAAGCAAAACATAAAAATCTTTAAACATCGAGCTGTTACTTACCAAAAAACGAAATATCGACGCAGTCATCCACAGTACGTAGATACATTCGGTGTGAAGAATGCTATGTCACAGCACTAGCGATTGTCTTCTACTATATGTCGCCGCCCCCTCTTACCTCTCGTCAACCTGCTAACGAAAGAAAATGTGTACATTATAGCACTCCAAAGTCACAGGAAATAGTATTTTTATCTCTATTGTTAAAGCATAACATAAAAATCTTTAAACATAGAGCTGTTACAAACCAAAAAACGAAATATCGACGCAGTCACCCACAGTACGTAGATACATTCGGTGTGAAGAATGCTATGTGCACAGCACTAGCTATTGTCTTCTACAATATGTCGCCGTCCCTTCACACCTCGTGTCAACCTGCTAACGAAAGAAAATGTATACATTAGCGCACTCGAAAGTAACCGGAAATAGTATTTTTATCTCCATTGTTAAATCATAACATAAATTTTCTTTAAACATCGAGCTGTTACTTACCAAAAAACGAAATATCGACGCAGTCATCCACAGTACGTAGATACATTCGGTGTGAAGAATGCTATGTGCACAGCACTAGCGATTTTCTTCTACAATGTGTCGCTGTCCCCTCATACCTCGTGTCAACCTGCTAACGAAAGAAAATGTATACAGTAGCGCACTCCAAAGTCACCAGAATGTGTACTTTTAACTCTATTTTAAAGCATTATATAGAAATATTTAAACACCAAGCTGTTACTTCCCAAAAAACGAAATATCGACGCAGTCATCCACAGTACGTAGATACATTCGGTGTGAAGAATGCTGTGTGCACAGCCCTAGCGATTGTCTTCTACAATATGTCGCCGTCCCCTCACACCTCGTGTCAACCTGCTAACGAAAGAAAATGTATACATTAGCGCACTCGAAAGTAACCGGAAATAGTATTTTTATCTCCATTGTTAAATCATAACATAAATTTTCTTTAAACATCGAGCTGTTACTTACCAAAAAACGAAATATCGACGCAGTCATCCACAGTACGTAGATACATTCGGTGTGAAGAATGCTATGTGCACAGCACTAGCGATTGTCTTCTACAATATGTCGCCGTCCCTTCACACCAGGTGTCAACATGCTAACGAAAAAAAATGTTTACATTAGCGCACTCCAAAGTCACCGGAAGTATTATTTTTATCTCTATTGTTAAAGCATAACATAAAAATCTTTAAACATCGTGCTGTTACTTACCAAAAAACGAAATATCGACGCAGTCATCCACAGTACGTAGATACATTCGGTGTGAAGAATGCTATGTGCACAGCACTAGCGATTTTCTTCTACAATGGGTCGCCGTCCCCTCATACCTCGTGTGAACCTGCTAACGAAAGAAAATGTATACATTAGCGCACTCCAAAGTCACCAGAATGTGTACTTTTAACTCTATTTTAAAGCATTATATAAAAATATTTAAACCTTAAGCTGTTACTTCCCAAAAAACGAAATATCGACGCAGTCATCCACAGTACGTAGATACATTCGGTGTGAAGAATGCTATGTGCACAACACTAGCGACTGTCTTCTACAATATGTCGCAGTCCCCTCACACCTCGTGTCAACCTGCTAACGAAAGAAAATGTATACATTAGCGCACTCCAAAGTCACCGGAAATAGTATTTTTATCTCTATTGTTGAAGCATAACATAAAAATCTTATAACATCGTGCTGTTACTTACCAAAAAACGAAATATCGACGCAGTCATCCACAGTACGTAGATACATTCGGTGTGAAGAATGCTATGTCACAGCACTAGCGATTGTCTTCTACAATTTGTCGCCGCCCCCTCATACCTCTCGTCAACCTGCTAACGAAAGAAAATGTATACATTATAGCACTCCAAAGACAACAGAATGTGTACTTTAAACTCTATTTTAAAGCATTATGTAATAATATTTAAACCTTAAGCTGTTACTTCCCAAAAAACGAAATTTCGACGCAGTCATCAACAGTACGTAGATACATTCGGTGTGAAGAATGCTATGTGCACAGCACTAGCGATTTTCTTCTACAATGTGTCGCCGTCCCCTCATACCTCGTGTCAACCTGCTAACGAAAGAAAATGTATACATTAGCGCACTCCAAAGTCACCAGAATGTGTACTTTTAACTCTATTTTAAAGCATTATATAAAAATATTTAAACACAAAGCTGTTACTTCCCAAAAAACGAAATATCGACGCATTCATCCACAGTACGTAGATACATTCGGTGTGAAGAATGCTATTTGCACAGCACTAGCGATTGTCTTCTACAATATGTCGCAGTCCCCTCACACCTCGTGTCAACCTGATAACGAAAGAAAATGTATACATTAGCACACTCCAAAGTCACCAGAATGTGTACTTTTAACTCTATTTTAAAGCATTATATAAAAATATTTAAACACCAAGCTGTTACTTCCCAAAAAACGAAATATCGACTCAGTCATCCACAGTCCGTAGATACATTCGGTGTGAAGAATGCTATGTGCACAGCACTAGCGATTTTCTTCTACAATATGTCGCCGTCCCCTCACACCTGGTGTCAACCTGCTAACGAAAGAAAAAGTATACATTAGCGCACTCCAAAGTCACCAGAATGTGTACTTTTAACTCTATTTTAAAGCATTATATAAAAATATTTAAACACCAAGCTGTTACTTCCCAAAAAACGAAATATCGACGCAGTCATCCACAGTCCGTAGATACATTCGGTGTGAAGAATGCTATGTGCACAGCACTAGCGATTTTCTTCTACAATATGTCGCCGTCCCCTCACACCTGGTGTCAACCTGCTAACGAAAGAAAAAGTATACATTAGCGCACTCCAAAGTCACCAGAATGTGTACTTTTAACTCTATTTTAAAGCATTATATAAAAATATTTAAACACCAAGCTGTTACTTCCCAAAATACGAAATATCGACTCAGTCATCCACAGTACGAACATATATTCGGTGTGAAGAATGCTATGTGCACAGCACTAGCGATTTTCTACTACAATATGTCGCCGCCCCCTCATACCTCTGGTCAACCTGCTAACGAAAGAAAATGTATACATTAGCGCACTCCAAAGTCACCGGAAATAGTATTTTTATCTCTATTGTTAAAGCATAACATAAAAAACTTTAAACATCGAGCTGTTACTTTCCAAAAAACGAAATAACGACGCAGTTATCCACAGTACGTAGATACATTCGGTGTGAGGAATGCTATGTCACAGCACTAGCGATTGTCTTCTACAATATGTCGCCGCCCCCTCATACCTCTCGTCAACCTGCTAACGAAAGAAAATGTGTACATTATAGCACTCCAAAGTCACAGGAAATAATATTTTTATATCTATTGTTAAAGCATAACATAAAAATCTTTAAACATCGAGCTGTTACTTACCAAAAAACGAAATATCGACGCAGTCATCCACAGTACGTAGATACATTCGGTGTGAAGAATGCTAAATGCACAGCACTAGCTATTGTCTTCTACAGTATGTCGCCGTCCCTTCACACCTCGTGTCAACCTGCTAACGAAAGAAAATGTATACATTAGCGCACTCCAAAGTCACCGGAAATAGTATTTTTATCTCTATTGTTATAGCATAACATAAATTTTCTTTAAACATCGAGCTGTTACTTACCAAAAAACGAAAAATCGACGCAGTCATCCACAGTACGTAGATACATTCGGTGTGAAGAATGTTATGTGCACAGCACTAGCGATTTTCTTCTACAATGTGTCGCCGTCCCCTCATACCTTGTGTCAACCTGCTAACGAAAGAAAATGTATACATTAGCGCACTCCAAAGTCACCAGAATGTGTACTTTTAACTCTATTTTAAAGCATTATATAGAAATATTCAAACACCAAGCTGTTACTTCCCAAATAACGAAATATCGACGCAGTCATCCACAGTACGTAGATACATTCGGTGTGAAGAATGCTATCGGCACAGCAATAGCGATTCTCTTCTACAATGTGTCGCCGTCCCCTCATACCTCGTGTCAACCTGCTAACGAAAGAAAATGTATACATTAGCGCACTCCAAAGTCACCAGAATGTGTACTTTTAACTCTATTTTAAAGCATCATATAAAAATATTTAAACACCAAGCAGTTACTTCCCAAAAAACGAAATATCGACGCAGTCATCCACAGTACGTAGATACATTCGGTGTGAAGAATGCTTTGTGCACAGCACTAGCGATTGTCTTCTACAATATGTCGCCGTCCCTTCACACCTCGTGTCAACCTGCTAACGAAAGAAAATGTATACATTAGCGCACTCCTAAGTCACCGGAATTAGTATTTTTATCTCTATTGTTAAAGCATAACTTAAAAATCTTTAAACATCGTGCTGTTTCTTACCAAAAAACGAAATATCGACGCAGTCATCCACAGTACGTAGATACATTCGGTGTGAAGAATGCTATGTGCACAGCACTAGCGATTTTCTTCTACAATGTGTCGCCGTCCCCTCATACCTCGTGTCAACCTGCTAACGAAAGAAAATGTATACATTAGCACACTCCAAAGTCACCAGAATGTGTACTTTTAACTCTATTTTAAAGCATTATATAAAAATATTTAAACACCAAGCTGTTACTTCCCAAAAAACGAAATATCGACGCAGTCATCCACAGTCCGTAGATACATTCGGTGTGAAGAATGCTATGTGCACAGCACTAGCGATTTTCTTCTACAATATGTCGCCGTCCCCTCACACCTGGTGTCAACCTGCTAACGAAAGAAAAAGTATACATTAGCGCACTCCAAAGTCACCAGAATGTGTACTTTTAACTCTATTTTAAAGCATTATATAAAAATATTTAAACACCAAGCTGTTACTTCCCAAAATACGAAATATCGACTCCGTCATCCACAGTACGAACATATATTCGGTGTGAAGAATGCTATGTGCACAGCACTAGCGATTTTCTACTACAATATGTCGCCGCCCCCTCATACCTCTCGTCAACCTGCTAACGAAAGAAAATGTATACATTAGCGCACTCCAAAGTCACCGGAAATAGTATTTTTATCTCTATTGTTAAAGCATAACATAAAAAACTTTAAACATCGAGCTGTTACTTACCAAAAAACGAAATAACGACGCAGTTATCCACAGTACGTAGATACATTCGGTGTGAAGAATGCTATGTGCACAGCACTAGCGATTTTCTTCTACAATGTGTCGCCGTCCCCTCATACCTCGTGTCAACCTGCTAACGAAAGAAAATGTATACATTAGCGCACTCCAAAGTCACCAGAATGTGTACTTTTAACTCTATTTTAAAGCATTATATAGAAATATTCAAACACCAAGCTGTTACTTCCCAAAAAACGAAATATCGACGCAGTCATCCACAGTACGTAGATACATTTGGTGTGAAGAATGCTATGGGCACAGCAATAGCGATTTTCGTCTACAATGTGTCGCCGTCCCCTCATACCTCGTGTCAACCTGCTAACGAAAGAAAATGTATACATTAGCGCACTCCAAAGTCACTAGAATGTGTACTTTTAACTCTATTTTAAAGCATTATATAGAAATATTCAAACACCAAGCTGTTACTTCCCAAAAAACGAAATATCGACGCAGTCATCCACAGTACGTAGATACATTTGGTGTGAAGAATGCTATGGGCACAGCAATAGCGATTTTCTTCTACAATGTGTCGCCGTCCCCTCATACCTCGTGTCAACCTGCTAACGAAAGAAAATGTATACATTAGCGCACTCCAAAGTCACCAGAATGTGTACTTTTAACTCTATTTTAAAGCATTATATAAAAATATTTAAACACCAAGCTGTTACTTCCCAAAAATCGAAATATCGACGCAGTCATCCACAGTACGTAGATACATTCGGTGTGAAGAATGCTATGTGCACAGCACTAGCGATTTTCTTCTACAATGTGTCGCCGTCCCCTCATACCTCGTGTCTACCTGCTAACGAAAGAAAATGTATACATTAGCGCACTCCAAAGTAACGACAATGTGTACTTTTAACTCTATTTTAAAGCATTATATAAAAATAATTAAACCTTAAGCAGTTACTTCCCAAAAAACGAAATATCGACGCAGTCATCCACAGTACGTAGATACATTCGGTGTGAAGAATGCTATGTGCACAGCACTAGCGACTGTCTTCTACAATATGTCGCAGTCCCCTCACACCTCGTGTCAACCTCCTAACGAAAGAAAATGTATACATTAGCGCACTCCAAAGTCACCGGAAATAGTATTTTTATCTCTATTGTTAAAGCATAACATAAAAATCTTTAAACATCGTGCTGTTACTTACCAAAAAAAACGAAATATCGACGCAGTCCTCCACAGTACGTAGATACATACGGTGTGAAGAATGCTATGTGCACAGCACTAGCGATTTTCTTCTACAATGTGTCGCCGTCCCCTCATACCTCGTGTCAACCTGCTAACGAAAGAAAATGTATACATTAGCGCATTCCAAAGTCACCAGAATGTGTACTTTTAACTCTGTTTTAAAGCATTATATAAAAATATTTAAAGACGAAGCTGTTATTTCCCAAAAAACGAAATATCGACGCAGTCATCCACAGTACGTAGATACATTCGGTGTGAAGAATGCTATGTGCACAGCACTAGCGATTGTCTTCTACAATATGTCGCCGTCCCTTCACACCTCGTGTCAACCTGCTAACGAAAGAAAATGTATACATTAGCGCACTCCAAAGTCACCGGAAATAGTATTTTTATCTCTATTGTTAAAGCATAACATAAAAATCTTTAAACATCGTGCTGTTACTAACCAAAAAACGAAATACCGACGCAGTCATCCACAGTACGTAGATACATTCGGTGTGAAGAATGCTATGTGCACAGCACTAGCGATTTTCTTCTACAATGTGTCGCCGTCCCCTCATACCTCGTGTCAACCTGCTAACGAAAGAAAATGTATACATTAGCGCATTAAAAAATCACGAGAATGTGTACTTTTAACTCTATTTTAAGCATTATATAAAAATATTTAAACACCAAGCTGTTACTTCCCAAAAAACGAAATATCGACACAGTCATCCACAGTAGGTAGATACATTCGATGTGAAGAATGCTATGTGCACAGCACTAGCGATTGTCTTCTACAATATGTCGCCGTCCCTTCACATCTCTTGTCAACCTGCTAACGAAAGAAAATGTATACATTGGCGCACTCCAAAGTCACCGGAAATAGTATTTTTATCTATATTGTTAAAGCATAACATAAAAATCTTTAAACATCTTGCTGTTACTAACCAAAAAACGAAATATCGACGCAGTCATCCACAGTACGTAGATACATTCGGTGTGAAGAATGCTATGTGCACAGCACTAGCGATTGTCATCTACAATATGTCGCCGTCCCTTCACACGTCGTGTCAATCTGCTAACGAAAGAAAATGTATACATTAGCGCACTCCAAAGTCATCAGAAATAGTATTTTTATCTCTATTGTTAAAGCATAACATAAAAATCTTTAAACATCGTGCTGTTACTTACCAAAGAACGAAATATCGACGCAGTCATCCACAGTACGTAGATACATTCGGTGTGAAGAATGCTATGGGCTCAGAACTAGCGATTTTCTTCTACAATGTGTCGCCTTCCCCTCATACCTCGTGTCAACCTGCTAACGAAAGGAAATGAATACATTAGCGCATTCCAAAGTCACCAGAATGTGTACTTTTAACTCTATTTTAAAGCATTATATAAAAATATTTAAACACGAAGCTGTTATTTCCCAAAAAACGAAATATCGACGCAGTCATCCACAGTACGTAGATACATTCGGTGTGAAGAATGCTATGTGCACAGCACTAGCGATTGTCTTCTACAATATGTCGCCGTCCCTTCACACCTCGTGTCTACCTGCTAACGAAAGAAAATGTATACATTAACGCACTCCAAAGTCACCGGAAATAGTATTTTTATCTGTATTGTTAAAGCATAACATAAAAATCTGTAAACATCGTGCTGTTACTTACCAAAAAACGAAATATCGACGCAGTCATCCACAGTACGTAGATACATTCGGTGTGAAGAATGCTATGTGCACAGCACTAGCGATTTTCTTCTACAATGTGTCGCCGTCCCCTCATACCTCGTGTCAACCTGCTAACGAAAGAAAATGTATACATTAGCGCATTCCAAAGTCACCAGAATGTGTACTTTTAACTCTGTTTTAAAGCATTATATAAAAATATTTAAAGACGAAGCTGTTATTTCCCAAAAAACGAAATATCGACGCAGTCATCCACAGTACGTAGATACATTCGGTGTAGAGAATGCTATGTGCACAGCACTAGCGATTGTCTTCTACAATATGTCGCCGTCCCTTCACACCTCGTGTCAACCTGCTAACGAAAGAAAATGTATACATTAGCGCACTCCAAAGTCACCGGAAATTGTATTTTTATCTGTATTGTTAAAGCATAACATAAAAATCTTTAAACATCGTGCTGTTACTAACCAAAAAACGAAATATCGACGCAGTCATCCACAGTACGTAGATACATTCGGTGTGAAGAATGCTATGTGCACAGCACTAGCGATTTTCTTCTACAATGTGTCGCCGTCCCCTCATACCTCGTGTCAACCTGCTAACGAAAGAAAATGTATACATTAGCGCATTAAAAAATCACGAGAATGTGTACTTTTAACTCTATTTTAAAGCATTATATAAAAATATTTAAACACCAAGCTCTTACTTCCCAAAAAAAGAAATATCGACACAGTCATCCACAGTAGGTAGATACATTCGATGTGAAGAATGCTATGTGCACAGCACTAGTGATTGTCTTCTACAATATGTCGCCGTCCCTTCACGTCTGTTGTCAACCTGCTAACGAAAGAAAATGTATACATTAGCGCACTCCAAAGTCACCGGAAATAGTATTTTTATCTCTATTGTTAAAGCATAACATAAAAATCTTTAAACATCGTGCTGTTACTAACCAAAAAAAGGAAAAATCGACGCAGTCATCAACAGTACGTAGATACATTCGGTGTGAAGAATGCTATGGGCTCAGCACTAGCGATTTTCTTCTACAATGTGTCGCCGTCCCCTCATACCTCGTGTCAACCTGCTAACGAAAGAAAATGTATACATTAGCGCACTCCAAAGTCACCAGAATGTGTACTTTTAACTCTATTTTAAAGCATTATATAAAAATATTTAAACACCAAGCTGTTACTTCCCAAAAAACGAAACATCGACGCAGTCATCCACAGTACGTAGATACATTCGGTGTGAAGAATGCTATGTGCACAGCACTAGCGATTTTCTTCTACAATGTGTCGCCGTCCCCTCATACCTCGTGTCAACCTGCTAACGAAAGAAAATGTATACATTAGCGCACTCCAAAGTCACCAGAATGTGTACTTTTAACTCTATTTTTAAGCATTATAAAAAATATTTAAACACCAAGCTGTTACTTCCCAAAAAACGAAATATCGACACAGTCATCCACAGTAGGTAGATACATTCGATGTGAAGAATGCTATGTGCACAGCACTAGCGATTGTCTTCTACAATATGTCGCCGTCCCTTCACATCCCGTGTCAACCTGCTAACGAAAGAAAATGTATACATTAGCGCACTCCAAAGTCACCGGAAATAGTATTTTTATCTCTATTGTTAAAGCACAACATAAAAATCTTTAAACATCGTGCTGTTACTTACCAAAAAACGAAATATCGATGCAGTCATCCACAGTACGTAGATACATTCGGTGTGCAGAATGCTATGTGCACAGCACTAGCGATTTTCTTCTACAATGTGTCGCCGTCCCCTCATACCTCGTGTCTACCTGCTAACGAAAGAAAATGTATACATTAGCGCACTCCAAAGTAACGACAATGTGTACTTTTAACTCTATTTTAAAGCATTATATAAAAATATTTAAACCTTAAGCAGTTACTTCCCAAAAAACGAAATATCGACGCAGTCATCCACAGTACGTAGATTCATTCGCTGTGAAGAATGCTATGTGCACAGCACTAGCGACTGTCTTCTACAATATGTCGCAGTCCCCTCACACCTCGTGTCAACCTGCTAACGAAAGAAAACGTATACATTAGCGCACTCCAAAGTCACCGGAAATAGTATTTTTATCTCTATTGTTAAAGCATAACATAAAAATCTGTAAACATCGAGCTGTTACTTACCAAAAAACGAAATATCGACGCAGTCATCCACAGTACGTAAATACATTCATTGTGAACATTGCTATGTGCGCAGCACTAGCGATTTTCTTCTACAATGTGTCGTCGTCCCCTCACACCTCGTGTCAACCTGCTAACGAAAGAAAATGTATACATTAGCGCACTCCAAAGTCACCGGAAATAGTATTTTTATCTCTATTGTTAAAGCATAACATAAAAATCTGTAAACATCGAGCAGTTACTTACCAAAAAACGAAATATCGACGCAGTCATCCACAGTACGTAGATACATTCGGTGTGAAGAATGCTATGTGCACAGCACTAGCGATTTTCTTCTACAATATGTCGCCGTCCCCTCACACCTGGTGTCAACCTGCTAGCGAAAGAAAATGTATACATTAGCGCACTCCAAAGTCACCAGAATGTGTACTTTGAACTCTATTTTATAGCATTATAAAAAAATATTTAAACACCAAGCTGTTACTTCCCAAAAAACGAAATATCGACGCAGTCATCCACAGTACGTAGATACATTCGGTGTGGAGAATGCTATGTGCACAGCACTAGCGATTGTCATCTACAATATGTCGCCGTCCCCTCACACCGTGTGTCAACCTGCTAACGAAAGAAAATGTATATATTAGCGCACTCCAAAGTCACCAGAATGTGTACTTTTAACTCTATTTTAAAGCATTATCTAAAAATATTTAAACCTTAATCCGTCACTTCCCAAAAAACGAAATATCGACGCAGTCATCCACAGTACGTAGATACATTCGGTGTGAAGAATGCTATGTGCACAGCACTAGCGATTTTCTTCTACAATGTGTCGCCGTCCCGTCATACTTCGGGTCAACCTGCTAACGAAAGAAAATGTATACATTAGCGCACTCCAAAGTCGCCGGAAATAGTATTTTTATCTCTATTGTTAAAGCATAACATAAAAATCTTTAAACATCGTGCTGTAACTTACCAGAAAACGAAATATCGACGCAGTCATCCACAGTACGTAGATACATTCGGTGTGAAGAATGCTATGTGCACAGCACTAGCGATTTTCTTCTACAATGTGTCGCCGTCCCCTCATACCTCGTGTCAACTTGCTAACGAAAGAAAATGTATACATTAGCGCACTCCAAAGTCACCAGAATGTGTACTTTTAAGTCTATTTTAAAGCATTACATAAAAATATTTAAACACCAAGCTGTTACTTCCCAAAAAACGAAATATCGACGCAGTCATCCACAGGACGTAGATACATTCGGTGTGAAGAATGCTATGTGCACAGCACTAGCGATTGTCTTCTACAATATGTCGCCGTCCCTTCACAACTCGTGTCAACCTGCTAACGAAAGAAAATGTATACATTAGCGCACTCCAAAGTCACCGGAAATAGTATCTTTATCTCTATTGTTGAAGCATAACATAAAACACTTTAAACATCGTGCTGTTACTTACCAAAAAACGAAATATCGCCGCAGTCATCCACAGTACGTAGATACATTCGGTGTGAAGAATGCTATGTGCACAGCACTAGCGATTGTCATCTACAATATGTCGCCGTCCCCTCACACCTGTTGTCAACCTGCTAGCGAAAGAAAATGTATACATTAGCGCACTCCAAAGTCACCAGAATGTGTACTTTTAACTCTATTTTAAAGCATTATATAAAAATATTTATACACCAAGCTGTTACTTCCCAAAAAACGAAATATCGACGCAGTCATCCACAGTACGTTGATACATTCGGTGTGAAGAATGCTATGTGCACAGCACTAGCGATTTTCTTCTACAATATGTCGCCGTCCCCTCACACCTCGTGTCAACCTGCTAACGAAAGAAAATGTATACATTAGCGCACTCCAAAGTCACCAGAATGTGTACTTTTAACTCTATTTTAAAGCATTATATAAAATTATTTAAACACCAAGCTGTTACTTCCCAAAATACGAAATATCGACGCAGTCATCCACAGTAGGAACATACATTCGGTGTGAAGAATGCTATGTGCACAGCACTAGCGATTTTCTTCAACAATATGTCGCCGCCCCCTCATCCCTCTCGTCAACCTGCTAACGAAAGAAAATGTATACATTAGCGCACTCCAAAGTCACCGGAAATAGTATTTTTATCTCTATTGTTAAAGCATAACATAAAAATCTTTAAACATCGTGCTGTTACTTACCAAAAAACGAAATATCGACGCAGTCATCCACAGTACGTAGATACATTCGGTGTGAAGAATGCTATGTGCACAGCAATAGCGATTGTCTTCTCAATATGTCGCCGTCCCTTCACACCTCGTGTCAACCTGCTAACGAAAGAAAATGTATACATTAGCGCACTCCAAAGTCACCAGAAATAGTACTTTTATCTCTATTGTTAAAGCATAACATAAAAATCTTTAAACATCGTGCTGTTACTTACCAAAAAACGAAATATCGACGCAGTCATCCACAGTACGTAGATACATTCGGTGTGAAGAATGCTATGTGCACAGCACTAGCGATTTTCTTTTACAATGTGTCGCCGTCCCCTCATACCTTGTGTCAACCTGCTAACGAAAGAAAATGTATACATTAGCGCACTCCAAAGTCACCAGAATGTGTACTTTTAACTCTATTTTAAAGCATTATATAAAAATATATAATCCTTAAGCTGTTACTTCCCAAAAAACGAAATATCGACGCAGTCATCCACAGTACGTAGATACATTCGGTGTGAAGAATGCTATGTGCACAGCACTAGCGATTTTCTTCTACAATATGTCGGAGTCCCCTCACACCTCGTGTCAACCTGCTAACGAAAGAAAATGTATACATTAGCGCACTCCAAAGTCACCGGAAATAGTATTTTTAACTCTATTGTTGAAGCATAACATAAAAATCTTTAAACATCGTGCTGTTACTTATCAAAAAACGAAATATCGACGCAGTCATCCACAGTACGTAGATACATTCGGTGTGAAGAATGCTATGTCACAGCACTAGCGATTATCTTCTACAGTATGTCGCCGCCCCCTCATACCTCTCGTCAACCTGCTAACGAAAGAAAATGTATAAATTATAGCACTCCAAAGTCACAGGAAATAGTATTTTTATCTCTATTGTTAAAGCATAACATAAAAAACTTTAAATATCGAGCTGTTACTTACCAAAAAACGAAATATCGACGCAGTCATCCACAGTACGTAGATACATTCGGTGTGAAGAATGCTATGTGCACAGCACTAGCGATTGTCTTCTACAATATGTCGCCGTCCCTTCACACCTCGTGTCAACTTGCTAACGAAAGAAAACGTATACATTAGCGCACTCCAAAGTCACGAGAATGTGTACTTTTAACTCTATTTTAAAGCATTATATAAGAATATTTAAACACCAAGCTGTTACTTCCCAAAAAACGAAATATCGACGCAGTCATCCACAGTACGTAGATACATTCGGTGTGAAGAATGCTATGTGCACAGCACTAGAGATTTTCTTCTACAATATGTCGCCGTCCCCTCACACCTCGTGTCAACCTGCTAACGAAAGAAAATGTATACATTACCGCACTCCAAAGTCACCGGAAATAGTATTTTTATCACTATTGTTAAAGCATAACATATAAATCTGTAAACATCGAGATGTTACTTACCAAAAAACGAAATATCGACGCAGTCATCCACAGTATGTAGATACATTCGGTGTGAAGAATGCTATGTGCACAGCACTAGCGATTTTCTTCTAAAATATGTCGCCGTCCCCTCACACCTGTTGTCAACCTGCTAGCGAAAGGAAATGTATACATTAGCGCACTCCAAAGTCACCAGAATGTGTACTTTTAACTATATTTTAAAGCATTATATAAAAATATTTAAACACCAAGCTGTTACTTCCCAAAAAACGAAATATCGACGCAGTCATCCACAGTACGTAGATACATTCGGTGTGAAGAATGCTATGTGCACAGCACTAGCGATTGTCATCCAAAGTCACCAGAATGTGTACTTTTAACTCTATTTTAAAGCATTATATAAAAATATTTAAACACAAAGCTGTTACTTCCCTTAAAACGAAATATCGGCGCAGTCATCCACAGTACGTAGATATTTTCGGTGTGAAAAATTCTATGTGCACAGCACTAGCGATTGTCATCTACAATATGTCGCCGTCCCCTCACAGCTCGTGTCAACCTGCTATCTAAAGAAAATGTATACATTAGCGCACTCCAAAATCACCAGAATGTGTACTTTTAACTCTATTTTAAAGCATTACATAAAAATATTTAAACCTTAAGCAGTTACTTCCCAAAAAACGAAATATCGACGCAGTCATCCACAGTACGTAGATACATTCGGTGTGAAAAATGCTATGTCACAGCACTAGCGATTGTCATCTACAATATGTCGCCGTCCCCTCACACCTCGTGTCAACCTGCTAACTAAAGAAAATGTATACATTAGCGCACTCCAAAGTCACCAGAATGTGTACTTTTAACTCTATTTTAAAGCATTATATAAAAATATTTAAACACCTAGCTGTTACTTCCCAAAAAAACGAAATATCGACGCAGTCACCCACAGTACGTAGATACATTAGGTGTGAAGAATGCTATGTGCACAGCACTAGCGATTTTCTTCTACAATGTGTCGCCGTCCCCTCACACCGCGTGTCAACCTGCTAACGATACAAAATGTATACATTAGCGCACTCCAAAGTCACTAGAATGTGTACTATTAACTCTATTTTAAAGCATTATATAAAAATATTTAAACACCAAGCTGTTACCTCCCAAAAAACGAAATATCGACGCAGTCATCCACAGTACGTAGATACATTCGGTGTGAAGAATGCTATGTGCACAGAACTAGCGATTTTCTTCTACAATATGTCGCCGTCCCCTCACACCTCGTGTCAACCTGCTAGCGAAAGAAAATGTATACATTAGCGCACTCCAAAGTCACCAGAATGTGTACATTTAACTCTATTTTAAAGCATTATATAAAAATATTTAAACACCATGCTGTTACTTCCCAAAAAACGAAATATCGACGCAGTCATCCACAGTACGTAGATACATTCGGTGTGAAGAATGCTATGTGCACAGCACTAGCGACTGTCTTCTACAATATGTCGCAGTCCCCTCACACCTCGTGTCAACCTGCTAGCGAAAGAAAATGTATACATTAGCGCACTCCAAAGTCACCGGAAATAGTATTTTTATCTCTATTGCTGAAGCATAACATATAAATCTTTAAACATCGTGCTGTTACTTACCAAAAAACGAAATATCGACGCAGTCATCCGCAGTACGTAGATACATTCGGTGTGAAAAATGCTATGTCACAGGACTAGCGATTGTCATCTACAATATGTCGCCGTCCCCTCACACCTCGAGTCAACCTGCTAATAAAAGAACATGTATACATTGGCGCACTCCAAAGTCACCAGAATGTGTACTTTTAACTCTATTTTAAAGCATTATATAAAAATATTTAAACACCAAGCTGTTACTTCCCAAAAAACGAAATTTCGACGCAGTCACCCACAGTACGTAGATACATTCGGTGTGAAGAACGCTATGTGCACAGCACTAGCGATCTTCTTCTACAATGTGTCGCCGTCCCCTCACACCGCGTGTCAATTTGCTAACGAAACAAAATGTATACATTAGCGCACTCCAAAGTCACCAGAATGTGTACTTTTAACTCTATTTTAAAGCATTATATAAAAATATTTAAACACCAAGCTGTTACTTCCCAAAAAACGAAATATCGACGCAGTCATCCACAGTACGTAGATACATTCGGTGTGAAGAATGCTATGTGCACAGCACTAGCGATTGTCATCTACAATATGTCGCCGTCCCCACACACCTCGTGTCAACCTGCTAGCGAAATCAAATGTATACATTAGCGCACTCCAAAGTCACCAGAATGTGTACTTTTAACTCTATTTTAAAGCATTATAAAAAAATATTTAAACGCAAAGCTGTTACTTCCCAAAAAACGAAATATCGACGCACTCATCCACAGTACGTAGATACATTCGGTGTTAAGAATGCGATGTGCACCGCACTAGCGATTTTCTTCTACAATATGTCGCCGTCCCCTCACACGTCGTGTCAACCTGCTAACGAAAGAAAATGTACACATTAGTGCACTCCAAAGTCACCGGAAATAGTATTTTTATCTCTATTGTTAAACCATAACATAAAAATCTGTAAACATCGAGCTGTTACTTACCAAAAAACGAAATATCGACGCAGTCATCCACAGTGCGTAGATACATTCGGCGTGAAAAATGCATGTGCACAGCACTAGCGATTTTCTTCTACAATATGTCGCCGTCCCCTCACACCTCGTGTCAACCTTCTAGCGAAAGATAATGTATACATTAGCGCATTCCAAAGTCACCAGAATGTGTACTTTTAACTCTATTTTAAAGCATTGTATAAAAATATTTAAACACAAAGCTGTTACTTCCCTTAAAACGAAATATCGACGCAGTCATCCACAGTACGTAGATACATTCGGTGTGAAGAATGCTATGTGCACAGCACTAGCGATTGTCTTCTACAACATGTCGCCGTCCCCTCACACCTCGTGTCAATATGCGAACGAAAGAATATGTATATATTAGCGCACTTCAAAGTCACCAGAATGTGTACTTTTAACTCTATTTTAAAGCATTATATAAAAATATTTAAACACAAAGCTGTTACTTCCCTTAAAACGAAATATCTACGCAGTCATCCACAGTACGTAGATATATTCGGTGTGAAAAATGCTATGTGCACAGCACTAGCGATTGTCATCTACAATATGTCGCCGTCCCCACACAACTCGTGTCAACCTGCTAACGAAAGAAAATGTATACATTAGCCCACTCCAAAGTCACCGGAAATAGTATTTTTATCTCTATTGTTAAAGCAAAACATAAAAATCTTTAAACATCGAGCTGTTACTTACCAAAAAACGAAATATCGACGCAGTCATCCACAGTACGTAGATACAATCGGTGTGAAGGATGCTATGTGCACAGCACTAGCGATTTTCTTCTACAATGTGCCGCCGTCCCCTCATACCTCGTGTCAACCTGCTAACGAAAGAAAATGTATACATTAGCGCACTCCAAAGTCACCAGAATGTGTACTTTTAACTCTATTTTAAAGCATTATATAAAAATATTTAAACCTTAAGCTGTTACTTCTCAAAAAACGAAATATCGACGCAGTCATCCACAGTACGTAGATACATTCGGTGTGAAGAATGCTATGTGCACAGCACTAGCGATTGTCTTCTACAATATGTCGCCGTCCCCTCACACCTAGTGTCAACCTGCAAACGAAAGAAAATGTATACATTAGCGCACTCCAAAATCACCGGAAATAGTATTTTTATCTCTATTGTTGAAGCATAACATAAAAATCTTTAAACATCGATCTGTTACTTACCAAAAAACGAAATATCGACGCAGTCATCCACAGTATGTACATATATTCATTGTGAAGAATGCTATGTGCACAGCGCTAGCGATTGTCTTCTACAATATGTCACCGCATCCTCACACCTCGTGTCAACCTGCTAACGAAAGAAAATGTATACATTAGCGCACTCCAAAGTCACCGGAAATAGTATTTTTATCTCTATTGTTAAAGCATAACATAAAAATCTTTAAACATCGTGCTGTTACTTACCAAAAAACGAAATATCGACGCAGTCATCCACAGTACGTAGATACATTCGGTGTGAAGAATGCTATGTGCACATCACTAGCGATTTTCTTCTACAATATGTAGTCGTCTCCTCACACCTCGTGTTAACCTGCTAACGAAAGAAAATGTATACATTAGCGCACTCCAAAGTCACCGGAAATACTATTTTTATCTCTATTGTTAAAGCATAACATAAAAATCTGTAAACATCGAGCTGTTACTTACCAAAAAACGAAATATCGACGCCGTCATCCACAGTACGTAGATATATTCGGTGTGAAGAATGCTATGTGCACAGCACTAGCGATTTTCTTCTACAATATGTCGCCGTCCCCTCACACCTGGTGTCAACCTGCTAGCGAAAGAAAATGTATACATTAGCGCACTCCAAAGTCACCGGAATGTGTACTTTTAACTCTATTCTATAGCATTATATAAAAATATTTAAACACCAAGCTGTTACTTCCCAAAAAACGAAATATCGACGCAGTCATCCACAGTACGTAGATACATTCGGTGTGAAGAATGCTATGTGCACAGCACTAGCGATTGTCTTCTACAATATGTCTCCGTCCCCTCACACCTCGTGTCAACCTGCTAACGAAAGAGAATGTATACATTAGGGCACTCCAAAGTCACCAGAATGTGCACTTTTAACTCTATTTTAAAGCATTATATAAAAATATTTAAAAACCAAGCTGTTACTTCCCAAAAAAAGAAATATCGACGCAGTAATCCACAGAACGTAGATATATTCGGTGTGAAAAATGCTATGTGCACAGCACTAGCGATTGTCTTCTACAATATGTGGCCGTCCCCTCACACCTCGTGTCAACCTGCTAACGAAAGAAAATGTATACATTAGCGCACTCCAAAGTCACCAGAAGTGTACTTTTAACTCTATTTTTAAGCATTACATAAAAATATTTAAAAACCAAGCAGATACTTCCCAAAAAACGAAATATGGACGCAGTCATCCACAGTACGTAGATACATTCGGTGTGAAGAATGCTATGTGCACAGCACTAGCGATTTTCTTCTACAATATGTCGCCGCCCCCTCATACCACTCGTCAACCAGCTAACGAAAGAAAATGTATACATTTGCGCAATCCAAAGTCACCGGAAATAGTATTATTATATCTATTGGTAAAGCATATCATAAAAATCTTAAAACATCGAGCTGTTACTTACCAAAAAACGAAATATCGACGCAGTCATCCACAGTACGTAGATACATTCGGTGTGAAGAATGCTATGTGCAAAGCACTAGCGATTTTCTTCTACAATATGTCGCCGTCCCATCACACCTCGTGTCAACCTGCTAACGAAAGAACATGTATACATTAGCACACTCCAAAGTCACCGGAAATAGTATTTTTATCTCTACTGTTAAAGCATAACATAAAAATCTTTAAACATCGATCTAGTACTTACCAAAAAACGAAATAACGACGCAGTCATCCACAGTACGTAGATACATTCGGTGTGAAGAATACTATGTGCACAGCACTAGCGATTTTCTTCTACAATATGTCTCCGTCCCCTCACACCTCGTGTCAACCTGCTAACGAAAGAAAATGTATACATTAGGGCACTCCAAAGTCACCAGAATGTGCACTTTTAACTCAATTTTAAAGCATTATATAAAAATATTTAAACACCAAGCTGTTACTTCCCAAAAAAACGAAATATCGACGCAGTCATCCACAGTACGTAGATACATTCGGTGTGAAAAATGCTATGTCACAGCACTATCGATTGTCTTCTACAATATGTCGCCGCCCCCTCATACCTCTCGTCAACCTGGTAACGAATGAAAATGTATACATTATAGCACTCCAAAGACACAGGAAATAGTATTTTTATCTCTATTGTTAAAGCATTACAGAAAAATCTTTAAACATCGAGCTGTTACTTACCAAAAAACGAAATATCGACGCAGTCATCCACAGTACGTAGATACATTCGGTGTGAAGAATGCTATGTGCACAGCACTAGCGATTTTCTTCTACAATATGTCACCGTCCTCTCACACCGCGTGTCAACCTGCTAACGAAAGAAAATGTATACATTAGTGCACTCCAAAGTCACCAGAATGTATACTTTTAACTCTATTTTAAAGCATTATATAAAAATATTTAAACCTTAAGCTGTTCTTTCCCAAAAAACGAAATATCGACGCAGTCATCCACAGTACGTAGATACATTCGGTGTGAAGAATGCTATGTGCACAGCACTAGCGATTTTCTTTTACAATTTGTCTCCGTCCCCTCACACCTCGTGTCAACCTGCTAACGAAAGAAAATGTATACATTAGCGCACTCCAAAGTCACCGGAAATGGTATTTTCATCTCTATTGTTAATGCATAACATAAAAATGTTTAAACATCGAGCTGTTACTTACCAAAAAACGAAATATCGACGCAGTCATCCACAGTACGTAGATACATTCGGTGTGAAGATTGCTATGTGCGCAGCACTAGCGATTTTCTTCTACAATATGTCGTCGTCCCCTCACACCTCGTGTCAACCTGCTAACGAAAGAAAATGTATACATCAGCGCACTCCAAAGTCACCGGAAATACTATTTTTCTCTCTATTGTTAAAGCATAACATAAAAATCTGTAAACATCGATCTGTTACTTACCAAAAAACGAAATATCGACGCAGTCATCCACAGTACGTAGATACATTCGGTGTGAAGAATGCTATGTGCACAGCACTAGCGATTGTCATCTACAATATGTCGCCGTCCCCTCACACCTGGTGTCAACCTGCTAGCGAAAGAAAATGTATACATTAGCGCACTCCAAAGTCACCAGAATGTGTACTTTTGACACTATTTTATAGCATTATATAAAAATATTTAAACACCAAGCTGTTACTTCCCAAAAAACGAAATATCGACGCAGTCATCCACAGTACGTAGATACATTCGGTGTGAAGAATGCTATGTGCACAGCACCAGCGATTGTCATCTACAATATGTCGCCGTCCCTTCACACCTCGTGTCAACCTGCTACCGAAAGAAAATGTATACATTAGCGCACTCCAAAGTCACCGGAAATACTATTTTTCTCTCTATTGTTAAAGCATAACATAAAAATCTGTAAACATCGATCTGTTACTTACCAAAAAACGAAATATCGACGCAGTCATCCACAGTACGTAGATACATTCGGTGTGAAGAATGCTATGTGCACAGCACTAGCGATTGTCATCTACAATATGTCTCCGTCCCCTCACACCCCGTGTCAACCTGCTAACGAAAGAAAATGTATACATTAGCGCATTCCAAAGTCACCAGAATGTGTACTTTTAACTCTATTTTAAAACATCATATAAAAATATATAAACAGCAAGCTGTTACTTCCCAAAAAACGAAATATTGACGCAGTCATCCACAGTACGTACATATATTCGGTGTGAAGAATGCTATGTGTACAGCAATAGCGATTGTCTTCTACAATATGTTACCGCCCCCTCACACTTCGTGTCAACCTGCTAACGAAAGAAAATGTTTACATTAGCGCACTCCAAAGTCACCGGAAATAGTATTTTTACTCTATTGTTGAAGCATAACATAAAAATCTTTAAACATCGAGCTGTTACTTACCAAAAAACGAAATATCGACGCAGTCATCCACAGTACGTAGATACATTCGGTGTGAAGAATGCTATGTGCACAGCACTAGCGATTTTCTTCTACAATATGTCGGAGTCCCCTCACACCTCGTGTCAACCTGCTAACGAAAGATAATGTATGCATTAGCGCACTCCAAAGTCACCGGAAATAGTATTTTCATCTCTATTGTTAATGCATAACATAAAAATCTTTAAACATCGACCTGTTACTTACCAAAAAACGAAATATCGACGCAGTCATTCACAGTACGTAGATACATTCGGTGTGAGGAATGCTATGTGCGCAGCACTAGCGATTTTCTTCTACAATATGTCGTCGTCCCCTCACACCTCGTGTCAACCTGCTAACGAAAGAAAATGTATACATTAGCGCACTCCAAAGTCACCGGAAATACTATTTTCATCTCTATTGTTAAAGCATAACATAAAAATCTGTAAACATCGAGCTGTTACTTACCAAAAAACGAAATATCGACGCAGTCATCCACAGTACGTAGATACATTCGGTGTGAAGAATGCTATGTGCACAGCACTAGCGATTGTCATCTACAATATGTCGTCGTTCCTAAACACCTCGTGTCAACCTGCTACCGAAAGAAAATGTATACATTAGCGCACTCCAAAGTCACCGGAAATAGTATTTTTATCTCTATTGTTAAAGCATTACGTAAAAATCTGTAAACATCGTGCTGTTACTTACCAAAAAAAGAAATATCGACCCAGTCATCCACAGTACGTAGATAGATTCGGTGTGAAGAATGCTATGTGCACAGCACTAGCGATTTTCTTCTACAATGTGCCGCCGTCCCCTCATACCTCGTGTCAACCTGCTAACGAAAGACAATGTATACATTAGCGCACTCCAAAGTCACCAGAATGTGAACTTTTAACTCTATTTTAAAGCATTATATAAAAATATTTAAACCTTAAGCTGTTACTTCCCAAAAAACAAAATATCGACGCAGTCATCCACAGTACGTAGATACATTCGGTGTGAAGAAAGCTATGTGCACAGCACTAGCGATTGTCTTCTACAATATGTCGCCGTCCCCTCACACCTCGTGTCAACCTGCTAACGAAAGAAAATGTATACATAAGCGCACTCCAAAGTCACCGGAAATAGTATTTATATCTCTATTGTTAAAGCATAACATAAAAATCTTTAAACATCGATCTGTTACTTACCAAAAAACGAAATATCGACGCAGTCATCCACAGTACGTACATATATTCGGTGTGAAGAATGCTATGTGCACAGCGCTAGCGATTGTCTTCTACAATATGTCACCGCCCCCTCACACCTCGTGTCAACCTGCTAACGAAAGAAAATGTATACATTAGCGCACTCCAAAGTCACCGGAAATAGTATTTTTATCTCTATTGTTAAAGCATAACATAAAAATCTTTAAACATCGAGCTGTTACTTACCAAATAACGAAATATCGACGCAGTCATCCACAGTACGTAGATGCATTCGGTGTGAAGAATGCTATGTGCACAGCACTAGCGATTTTCTTCTACAATATGTCGTTGTCTCCTCACACCTCGTGTTAACCTGCTAACGAAAGAAAATGTATACATTAGCGCACTCCAAAGTCACCAGAATGTGTACTTTTAACTCTATTCTATAGTATTATATAAAAATATTTAATCACCAAGCTGTTACTTCCCAAAAAACGAAATATCGACGCAGTCATCCACAGTATGTAGATACATTCGGTGTCAAGAATGCTATGTGCAAAGCACTAGCGATTGTCTTCTACAATATGTCTCCGTCCCCTCACACCTCGTGTCAACCTGCTAACGAAAGAGAATGTATACATTAGCGCACTCCAAAGTCACCGGAAATAGTATTTTTATCTCTATTGTTGAAGCATAACATAAAAATCTTTAAACATCGAGCTGCTACTTACCCAAAAACGAAATATCGACGCAGTCATCCACAGTACGTAGATACATTCGGTGTGAAGAATGCTATGTGCACAGCACAAGCGATTTTCTTCTACAATATGTCGCCGTCCCCTCACACCTCGTGTCAACCTGCTAACGAAAGGAAATGTATACTTTAGCGCAGTCCAAAGTCACCAGAATGTGTACTTTTAACTCTATTTTAAAGCATTATATAAAAATATTTAAACATCAAGCTGTTACTTCCCAAAAAACGAAATATCGACGCAGTCATCCACAGTACGCAGATACATTCGGTGTGAATAATGCTATGTGCACAGCACTAGCGATTGTCTTCTACAATATGTCGCCGTCCCCTAACACCTCGTGTCAACCTGCTAACGAAAGAAAATGTGTACATTAGCACACTCCAAAGTCACTGGAAATAGTATTTTTATCTCTACTGTTAAAGCATAACATAAAAATCTTTAAACATCGAGCTGTTACTTACCAAAAAACGAAATATCGACGCAGTCATCCACAGTACGTAGATACATTCGGTTTGAAGAATGCTATGTGCACAGCACTATCGATTTTCTTCTACAATATGTTGCCGTCCCCTCACACCTCGTGTCAACCTGCTAACGAAAGAAAATGTATACATTAGCACACTCCAAAGTCACCGGAAATAGTATTTTTATCTCTACTGTTAAAGCATAACATAAAAATCTTTAAACATCGAGCTCTTACTTACCAAAAAACGAAATATCGACGCAGTCATCCACAGTACGTAGATACATTCAGTGTGAAGAATGCTATGTGCACAGCACTAGCGATTTTCTTCTACAATATGTCGCCGTCCCCTCACACCTCGTGTCAACCTGCTAACGAAAGGAAATGTATACATTAGCGCACTCCAAAGTCACCAGAATGTGTACTTTTAACTCCATTTTAAAGCATTATATAAAAATATTTAAACACCAAGCTGTTACTTCAAAAAAAACGAAATATCGACGCAGTCATCCACAGTACGCAGATACATTCGGTGTGAAGAATGCTATGTGCACAGCACTAGCGATTGTCTTCTACAATATGTCGCCGTCCCCTCACACCTCGTGTCAACCTGCTAACGAAAGAAAATGTATACATTAGCGCACTCCAAAGTCACCAGAATGTGTACTTTTAACTCTATTTTAA
Organism: Schistocerca cancellata; assembly: GCF_023864275.1. Lineage (NCBI taxonomy): Eukaryota > Metazoa > Arthropoda > Insecta > Orthoptera > Acrididae > Schistocerca > Schistocerca cancellata. The sequence continues at coordinate 610,199,470 of NC_064630.1, read as the reverse complement.
AGCATTATATAAAAATTTTTAATCACCAAACTGTTACTTCCCAAAAAACGATATATCGACGCAGTCATCCACAGTACGTAGATACATTCGGTGTGAAGAATGCTATGTGCACAGCACTAGCGATTGTCTTCTACAATATGTCGCTGTCCCCTCACACCTCGTGTCAACCTGCTAACGAAAGAAAATGTATACATTAGCACACTCCAGTGTCACACTAAATAGTATTTTTATCTCTACTGTTAAAGCATAACATAAAAATCTTTAAACATCGAGCTGTTACTTACCAAAAAACGAAATATCGACGCAGTCATCCACAGTACGTAGATACATTCGGTGTGAAGAATGCTATGTGCACAGCACTAGCGATTTTCTTCTACAATATGTCGCCGTCCCCTCACAACTCGTGTCAACCTGCTAACGAAAGAAAATGTATTCACTAGCACACTCCAAAGTCACCGGAAATAGTATTTTTATCTCTACTGTTAAAGCATAACATAAAAATCTTTATACGTCGAGCTGTTACTTACCAAAAAACGAAATATCGACGCAGTCATCCACAGTACGTAGCTACATTCGGTGTGAAGAATGCTATGTGCACAGCACTAGCGATTTTCTTCTACAATATGTCGCCGTCACCTCACACCTCGTGTCAACCTGCTAACGAAAGAAAATGTATACATTAGCACACCCCAAAGTCACCGGAAATAGTATTTTTATCTCTACTGTTAAAGCATAACATAAAAATCATTAAACATCGAGCTGTTACTTACCAAAAAACGAAATATCGACGCAGTCATCCACAGTACGTAGATACATTCGGTGTGAAGAATGCTATGTGCAAAGCACTAGCGATTTTCTTCTACAATATGTCGCCGTCCCCTCACACCTCGTGTCAACCTGCTAACGAAAGAAAATGTATTCACTAGCACACTCCAAAGTCACCGGAGATAGTATTTTTATCTCTACTGTTAAAGCATAACATAAAAATCTTTAAACATCGAGCTGTTACTTACCAAAAAACGAAATATCGACGCAGTCATCCACAGTACGTAGCTACATTCGGTGTGAAGAATGCTATGTGCACAGCACTAGCGATTTTCTTCTACAATATGTCGCCGTCCCCTCACACCTCGTGTCAGCCATCTAACGAAAGAAAATGTATACATTAGCGCACTCCAAAGTCACCAGAATGTGTACTTTTAACTCTATTTTAAATCATTATATAAAAATATTTAAACACCAAGCTGTTACTTCCCAAAAAACGAAATATCCACGCAGTCATCCACAGTACGTTGATACATTCGGTGTGAAGAATGCTATGTGCACAGCACTAGCGATTGTCTTCTACAATATGTCGCCGTCCCCTCACACCTCGTGTCAACCTGCTAACGAAAGAAAATGTATACATTAGCACACTCCAGAGTCACCCTAAATAGTATTTTTATCTCTACTGTTAAAGCATAACATAAAAATCTTTAAACATCGAGCTGTTACTTACCAAAAAACGAAATATCGACGCAGTCATCCACACTACGTAGATACATTCGGTGTGAAGAATGCTATGTGCACAGCACTAGCGATTTTCTTCTACAATATGTCGCCGTCCCCTCACACCTCGTGTCAACCTGCTAACGAAAGAAAATGTATTCACTAGCACACTCCAAAGTCACCGGAGATAGTATTTTTATCTCCACTGTTAAAGCATAACATAAAAATCTTTAAACATCGAGCTGTTACTTACCAAAAAACGAAATATCGACGCAGTCATCCACAGTACGTAGCTACATTCGGTGTGAAGAATGCTATGTGCACAGCACTAGCGATTTTCTTCTACAATATGTCGCCGTCACCTCACACCTCGTGTCAACCTGCTAACGAAAGAAAATGTATACATTAGCACACTCCAAAATCACTGGAAGTAGTATTTTTATCTCTACTGTTAAAGCATAACATAAAAATCTTTAAACATCGAGCTGTTACTTACCAAAAAACGAAATATCGACGCAGTCATCCACAGTAGGTAGATACATTCGGTGTGAAGAATGCTATGTGCACAGCACTAGCGATTTTCTTCTACAATATGTCGCTGTCCGCTCACACCTTGTGTCAACCATCTAACGAAAGAAAATGTATACATTAGCGCACTCCAAAGTCACCAGAATGTGTACTTTTAACTCTATTTTAAGCATTATATAAAAATATTTAAACACCAAGCTGTTACTTCCCAAAAAACGAAATATCGACGCAGTCATCCACAGTACGTAGATACATTCGGTGTGAAGAATGCTATGTGCACAGCACTAGCGATTTTCTTCTACAATATGTCGCCGTTCCCTCACACCTCGTGTCAACCATCTAACGAAAGAAAATGTATTCATTAGCGCACTCCAAAGTCACCAGAAAGTGTACTTTTAACTCTATTTTAAAGCATTATATAAAAATATTTAAACACCAGGCTGTTACTTCCCAAAAAAAACGAAATATCGACGCAGTCATCCACAGTACGCAGATACATTCGGTGTGAAGAATGCTATGTGCACAGCACTAGCGATTTTCTTCTACAATATGTCGCCGTCCCCTCACACCTCGTGTCAACCTGCTAACGAAATAAAATGTATACATTAGCACACTCCAGAGTCACCCTAAATAGTATTTTCATCTCTACTGATAAAGCATAACATAAAAATCTTTAAACATCGAGCTGTTACTTACCAAAAAACGAAATATCGACGCAGTCATCCACAGTACGTAGATGCATTCGCTGTGAAGAATGCTATGTGCACAGCACTAGCGATTTTCTTCTACAATATGTCGCCGTCCCCTCACACCTCATGTCAACCTGCTAACGAAAGAAAATGTATACATTAGCACACACCAAAGTCAGCGGAAATAGTATTTTTATCTCTACTGTTAAAGCATAACATAAAAATCTTAAAACATCGAGCTGTTACTTACCAAAAAGCGAAATATCGACGCAGTCATCCACAGTACGTAGATACATTCGGTGTGAAGAATGCTATGTGCACAGCACTAGCGATTTTCTTCTACAATATGTCGCCGTCCCCTCACACCTCGTGTCAACCTGCTAACGAAAGGAAATGTATACATTAGCGCACTCCAAAGTCACCAGAATATGTACTTTTAACTCCATTTTAAAGCATTATATAAAAATATTTAAACACCAAGCTGTTACTTCCCAAAAAACGAAATATCGACGCAGTCATCCACAGTACGCAGATACATTCGGTGTGGAGAATGCTATGTGCACAGCACTAGCGATTGTCTTCTACAATATGTCGCCGTCCCCTCACACCTCGTGTCAACCTGCTAACGAAAGAAAATGTATACATTAGCACACTCCAAAGTCACCGGAAATTTTATTTTTATCTCTACTGTTAAAGCATAACATAAAAATCTTTAAACATCGAGCTGTTACTTACCAAAAAACGAAATATCGACGCAGTCATCCACAGTACGTAGATACATTCGGTGTGAAGAATGCTATGTGCACAGCACTAGCGATTTTCTTCAACAATATGTCGCCATCCCCTCTCACCTCGTGTCAACCTGCTAACGAAAGAAAATGTATACATTAGCGCACTCCAAAGTCACCAGAATGTGTACTTTTAAACCTATTTTAAAGCATTATATAAAAATTTTTAATCACCAAACTGTTACTTCCCAAAAAACGATATATCGACGCAGTCATCTACAGTACGTAGATACATTCGGTGTGAAGAATGCTATGTGCACAGCACTAGCGATTTTCTTCTACAATATGTCGCCGTCCCCTCACACCTCGTGTCAACCTGCTAACGAAAGAAAATGTATACATTAGCACACTCCAGAGTCACCCTAAATAGTATTTTTATCTCTACTGTTAAAGCATAACATAAAAATCTTTAAACATCGAGCTGTTACTTACCAAAAAACGAAATATCGACGCAGTCATCCACAGTACGTAGCTACATTCGGTGTGAAGAATGCTATGTGCACAGCACTAACGATTTTCTTCTACAATATGTTGCCGTCACCTCACACCTCGTGTCAACCTGCTAACGAAAGAAAATGAATACGTTAGCACACTCCAAAGTCACCGGAAATAGTATTTTTATCTCTACTGTTAAAGCATAACATAAAAATCATTAAACATCGAGCTGTTACTTACCAAAAAACGAAATATCGACGCAGTCATCCACAGTACGTAGATACATTCGGTGTGAAGAATGCTATGTGCACAGCACTAGCGATTTTCTTCTACAATATGTCACCGTCCCCTCACACCTCGTGTCAACCATCTAACGAAAGAAAATGTATACATTAGCGCACTCCAAAGTCACCAGAATGTGTACTTTTAACTCTATTTTAAAGCATTATATAAAAATATTTAAACACCAAGCTGTTACTTCCCAAAAAACGAAATATCGACGCAGTCATCCACAGTACGTAGATACATTCGGTGTGAAGAATGCTATGTGCACAGCACTAGCGATTTTCTTCTACAATATGTCGCCGTCCCCTCACACCTCGTGTCAACCATCTAACGAAAGAAAATGTATACATTAGCGCACTCCAAAGTCACCAGAATGTGTACTTTTAACTCTATTTTAAAGCATTATATAAAAATATTTAAACACCAAGCTGTTACTTCCCAAAAAACGAAATATCGACGCAGTCATCCACAGTACGTAGATACATTCGGTGTGAAGAATGCTATGTGCACAGCACTAGCGATTTTCTTCTACAATATGTCGCCGTCCCCTCACACCTCGTGTCAACCTGCTAACGAAAGAAAATGTATACATTAGCACACTCCAAAGTCACCGGAAATATTATTTTTATCTCTACTGTTAAAGCATAACATAAAAATCTTTAAACATCGAGCTGTTACTTACCAAAAAACGAAATAACGACGCAGTCATCCACAGTACGTAGATACATTCGGTGTGAAGAATGCTATGTGCACAGCACTAGCGATTTTCTTCTACAATATGTCGCCGTCCCCTCACACCTCGTGTCAACCTGCTAACGAAAGAAAATGTATACATTAGCGCACTCCAAAGTCACCAGAATGTGTACTTTTAACTCTATTTTAAAGCATTATATAAAAATATTTAAACACCAAGCTGTTACTTCCCAAAAAACGAAATATCGACGCAGTCATCCACAGTACGTAGATACATTCGGTGTGAAGAATGCTATGTGCACAGCACTAGCGATTTTCTTCTACAATATGTCGCCGTCCCCTCACACCTCGTGTCAACCTGCTAACGAAAGAAAATGTATACATTAGCACACTCCAAAGTCACCGGAAATATTATTTTTATCTCTACTGTTAAAGCATAACATAAAAATCTTTAAACATCGAGCTGTTACTTACCAAAAAACGAAATATCGACGCAGTCATCCACAGTACGTAGATACATTCGGTGTGAAGAATGCTATGTGCACAGCACTAGCGATTTTCTTCTACAATATGTCGCCGTCCCCTCACACCTCGTGTCAACCTGCTAACGAAAGAAAATGTATACATTAGCACACTCCAAAGTCACCGGAAATATTATTTTTATCTCTACTGTTAAAGCATAACATAAAAATCTTTAAACATCGAGCTGTTACTTACCAAAAAACGAAATATCGACGCAGTCATCCACAGTACGTAGATACATTCGGTGTGAAGAATGCTATGTGCACAGCACTAGCGATTTTCTTCTACAATATGTCGCCGTCCCCTCACACCTCGTGTCAACCTGCTAACGAAAGAAAATGTATACATTAGCACACTCCAAAGTCACCGGAAATAGTATTTTTATCTCTACTGTTAAAGCATAACATAAAAATCTTTAAACATCGAGCTGTTACTTACCAAAAAACGAAATATCGACGCAGTCATCCACAGTACGTAGATACATTCGGTGTGAAGAATGCTATGTGCACAGCACTAGCGATTTTCTTCTACAATATGTCGCCGTCCCCTCACACCTCGTGTCAACCTGCTAACGAAAGAAAATGTATACATTAGCACACTCCAAAGTCACCGGAAATATTATTTTTATCTCTACTGTTAAAGCATAACATAAAAATCTTTAAACATCGAGCTGTTACTTACCAAAAAACGAAATATCGACGCAGTCATCCACAGTACGTAGATACATTCGGTGTGAAGAATGCTATGTGCACAGCACTAGCGATTTTCTTCTACAATATGTCGCCGTCCCCTCACACCTCGTGTCAACCTGCTAACGAAAGAAAATGTATACATTAGCACACTCCAAAGTCACCGGAAATATTATTTTTATCTCTACTGTTAAAGCATAACATAAAAATCTTTAAACATCGAGCTGTTACTTACCAAAAAACGAAATATCGACGCAGTCATCCACAGTACGTAGATACATTCGGTGTGAAGAATGCTATGTGCACAGCACTAGCGATTTTCTTCTACAATATGTCGCCGTCCCCTCACACCTCGTGTCAACCTGCTAACGAAAGAAAATGTATACATTAGCACACTCCAAAGTCACCGGAAATATTATTTTTATCTCTACTGTTAAAGCATAACATAAAAATCTTTAAACATCGAGCTGTTACTTACCAAAAAACGAAATATCGACGCAGTCATCCACAGTACGTAGATACATTCGGTGTGAAGAATGCTATGTGCACAGCACTAGCGATTTTCTTCTACAATATGTCGCCGTCCCCTCACACCTCGTGTCAACCTGCTAACGAAAGAAAATGTATACATTAGCACACTCCAAAGTCACCGGAAATATTATTTTTATCTCTACTGTTAAAGCATAACATAAAAATCTTTAAACATCGAGCTGTTACTTACCAAAAAACGAAATATCGACGCAGTCATCCACAGTACGTAGATACATTCGGTGTGAAGAATGCTATGTGCACAGCACTAGCGATTTTCTTCTACAATATGTCGCCGTCCCCTCACACCTCGTGTCAACCTGCTAACGAAAGAAAATGTATACATTAGCACACTCCAAAGTCACCGGAAATATTATTTTTATCTCTACTGTTAAAGCATAACATAAAAATCTTTAAACATCGAGCTGTTACTTACCAAAAAACGAAATATCGACGCAGTCATCCACAGTACGTAGATACATTCGGTGTGAAGAATGCTATGTGCACAGCACTAGCGATTTTCTTCTACAATATGTCGCCGTCCCCTCACACCTCGTGTCAACCTGCTAACGAAAGAAAATGTATACATTAGCACACTCCAAAGTCACCGGAAATATTATTTTTATCTCTACTGTTAAAGCATAACATAAAAATCTTTAAACATCGAGCTGTTACTTACCAAAAAACGATATATCGACGCAGTCATCAGCAGTACGTAGATACATTCGGTGTGAAGAATGCTATGTGCACAGCACTAGCGATTGTCTTCTACATTATGTCGCCGTCCCCTCACACCTCGTGTCAACCTGCTAACGAAAGAAAATGTATACATTAGCACACTCCAGAGTCACCCTAAATAGTATTTTTATCTCTACTGTTAAAGCATAACATAAAAATCTTTAAACATCGAGCTGTTACTTACCGAAAAACGAAATATCGACGCAGTCATCCACAGTACGTAGATACATTCGGTGTGAAGAATGCTATGTGCACGGCACTAGCGATTTTCTTCTACAATATGTCGCCGTCCCCTCACACCTCGTGTCAACCTGCTAACGAAAGAAAATGTATTCACTAGCACACTCCAAAGTCACCGGAAATAGTATTTTTATCTCTACTGTTAAAGCATAACATAAAAATCTTTATACGTCGAGCTGTTACTTACCAAAAAACGAAATATCGACGCAGTCATCCACAGTACGTAGCTACATTCGGTGTGAAGAATGCTATGTGCACAGCACTAGCGATTTTCTTCTACAATATGTCGCCGTCACCTCACACCTCGCGTCAACCTGCTAACGAAAGAAAATGTATACATTAGCACACTCCAAAGTCACCGGAAATAGTATTTTTATCTCTACTGTTAAAGCATAACATAAAAATCTTTAAACATCGAGCTGTTACTTACCAAAAAACGAAATATCGACGCAGTCGACCACAGTACGTAGATACATTCGGTGTGAAGAATGCTATGTGCACAGCACTAGCGATTTTCTTCTACAATATGTCGCCGTCCCCTCACACCTCGTGTCAACCTGCTAACGAAAGAAAATGTATACATTAGCGCACTCCAAAGTCACCAGAATGTGTACTTTTAACTCTATTTTAAAGCATTATATAAAAATTTTTAATCACCAAACTGTTACTTCCCAAAAAACGATATATCGACGCAGTCATCCACAGTACGTTGATACATTCGGTGTGAAGAATGCTATGAGCACAGCACTAGCGATTGTCTTCTACAATATGTCGCCGTCCCCTCACACCTCGTGTCAACCTGCTAACGAAAGAAAATGTATACATTAGCACACTCCAGAGTCACCCTAAATAGTATTTTTATCTCTACTGTTAAAGCATAACATAAAAATCTTTAAACATCGAGCTGTTACTTACCAAAAAACGAAATATCGACGCAGTCATCCACAGTACGTAGATACATTCGGTGTGAAGAATGCTATGTGCACAGCACTAGCGATTTTCTTCTACAATATGTCGCCGTCCCCTCACACCTCGTGTCAACCTGCTAACGAAAGAAAATGTATTCACTAGCACACTCCAAGGTCACCGGAAATAGTATTTTTATCTCTACTGTTAAAGCATAACATAAAAATCTTTATACGTCGAGCTGTTACTTACCAAAAAACGAAATATCGACGCGGTCATCCACAGTACGTAGCTACATTCGGTGTGAAGAATGCTATGTGCACAGCACTAGCGATTTTCTTCTACAATATTTCGCCGTCACCTCACACCTCGTGTCAACCTGCTAACGAAAGAAAATGTATACATTAGCACACTCCAAAGTCACCGGAAATAGTATTTTTATCTCTACTGTTAAAGCATAACATAAAAATCTTTAAACATCGAACTGTTACTTACCAAAAAACGAAATATCGACGCAGTCATCCACAGTACGTAGATACATTCGGTGTGAAGAATGCTATGTGCACAGCACTAGCGATTTTCTTCTACAATATGTCGCCGCCCCCTCACACCTCGTGTCAACCTGCTAACGAAAGAAAATGTATACATTAGCGCACTCCAAAGTCACCAGAATGTGTACTTTTAACTCTATTTTAAAGCATTATATAAAAATTTTTAATCACCAAACTGTTACTTCCCAAAAAACGATATATCGACGCAGTCATCCACAGTACGTAGATACATTCGGTGTGAAGAATGCTATGTGCACAGCACTAGCGATTGTCTTCTACAATATGTCGCCGTCCCCTCACACCTCGTGTCAACCTGCTAACGAAAGAAAATGTATACATTAGCACACTCCAGAGTCACCCTAAATAGTATTTTTATCTCTACTGTTAAAGCATAACATAAAAATCTTTAAACATCGAGCTGTTACTTACCAAAAAACGAAACATCGACGCAGTCATCCACAGTACGTAGATACATTCGGTGTGAAGAATGCTATGTGCACAGCACTAGCGATTTTCTTCTACAATATGTCGCCGTCCCCTCACACCTCGTGTCAACCTGCTAACGAAGGAAAATGTATTCACTAGCACACTCCAAAGTCACCGGAAATAGTATTTTTATCTCTACTGTTAAAGCATAACATAAAAATCTTTATACGTCGAGCTGTTACTTACCAAAAAACGAAATATCGACGCAGTCATCCACAGTACGTAGCTACATTCGGTGTGAAGAATGCTATGTGCACAGCACTAGCGATTTTCTTCTACAATATGTCGCCGTCACCTCACACCTCGTGTCAACCTGCTAACGAAAGAAAATGTATACATTAGCACACTCCAAAGTCACCGGAAATAGTATTTTTATCTCTACTGTTAAAGCATAACATTAAAATCATTAAACATCGAGCTGTTACTTACCAAAAAACGAAATATCGACGCAGTCATCCACAGTACGTAGATACATTCGGTGTGAAGAATGCTATGTGCACAGCACTAGCGATTTTCTTCTACAATATGTCGCCGTCCCCTCACACCTCGTGTCAACCATCTAACGATAGAAAATGTATACATTAGCGCACTCCAAAGTCACCAGAATGTGTACTTTTAACTCTATTTTAAAGCATTATATAAAAATATTTAAACACCAAGCTGTTACTTCCCAAAAAACGAAATATCGACGCAGTCATCCACAGTACGTAGATACATTCGGTGTGAAGAATGCTATGTGCACAGCACTAGCGATTTTCTTCTACAATATGTCGCCGTCCCCTCACACCTCGTGTCAACCATCTAACGAAAGAAAATGTATACATTAGCGCACTCCAAAGTCACCAGAATGTGTACTTTTAACACTATTTTAAAGCATTATATAAAAATATTTAAACACCAAGCTGTTACTTCCCAAAAAACGAAATATCGACGCAGTCATCCGCAGTACGTAGATACATTCGGTGTGAAGAATGCTATGTGCACAGCACTAGCGATTTTCTTCTACAATATGTCGCCGTCCCCTCACACCTCGTGTCAACCTGCAAACGAAAGCAAATGTATACATTAGCGCACTCCAAAGTCACCAGAATGAGTACTTTTAACTCTATTTTAAAGCATTATATAAAAATATTTAAACACCAGGCTGTTACTTCCCAAAAAAAAACGAAATATCGACGCAGTCATCCACAGTACGCAGATACATTCGGTGTGAAGAATGCTATGTGCACAGCACTAGCGATTTTCTTCTACAATATGTCGCCGTCACCTCACACCTCGTGTCAACCTGCTAACGAAAGAAAATGTATACATTAGCACACTCCAAAGTCACCGGAAATAGTATTTTTATCTCTACTGTTAAAGCATAACATAAAAATCTTTAAACATCGAGCTGTTACTTACCAAAAAACGAAATATCGACGCAGTCATCCACAGTACGTAGATACATTCGGTGTGAAGAATGCTATGTGCACAGCACTAGCGATTTTCTTCTACAATATGTCGCCGTCCCCTCACACCTCGTGTCAACCTGCTAACGAAAGGAAATGTATACATTAGCGCACTCCAAAGTCACCAGAATATGTACTTTTAACTCCATTTTAAAGCATTATATAAAAATATTTAAACACCAAGCTGTTACTTCCCAAAAAACGAAATATCGACGCAGTCATCCACAGTACGCAGATACATTCGGTGTGAAGAATGCTATGTGCACAGCACTAGCGATTGTCTTCTACAATATGTCGCCGTCCCCTCACACCTCGTGTCAACCTGCTAACGAAAGAAAATGTATACATTAGCACACTCCAAAGTCACCGGAAATGTTATTTTTATCTCTACTGTTAAAGCATAACATAAAAATCTTTAAACATCGAGCTGATACTTACCAAAAAACGAAATATCGACGCAGTCATCCACAGTACGTAGATACATTCGGTGTGAAGAATGCTATGTGCACAGCACTAGCGATTTTCTTCAACAATATGTCGCCATCCCCTCTCACCTCGTGTCAACCTGCTAACGAAAGAAAATGTATACATTAGCGCACTCCAAAGTCACCAGAATGTGCACTTTTAAACCTATTTTAAAGCATTATATAAAAATTTTTAATCACCAAACTGTTACTTCCCAAAAAACGATATATCGACGCAGTCATCCACAGTACGTAGATACATTCGGTGTGAAGAATGCTATGTGCACAGCACTAGCGATTTTCTTCTACAATATGTCGCCGTCCCCTCACACCTCGTGTCAACCTGCTAACGAAAGAAAATGTATACATTAGCACACTCCAGAGTCACCCTAAATAGTATTTTTATCTCTACTGTTAAAGCATAACATAAAAATCTTTAAACATCGAGCTGTTACTTACCAAAAAACGAAACATCGACGCAGTCATCCACAGTACGTAGATACTTTCGGTGTGAAGAATGCTATGTGCACAGCACTAGCGATTTTCTTCTACAATATGTCGCCGTCCCCTCACACCTCGTGTCAACCTGCTAACGAAGGAAAATGTATTCACTAGCACACTCCAAAGTCACCGGAAATAGTATTTTTATCTCTACTGTTAAAGCATAACATAAAAATCTTTATACGTCGAGCTGTTACTTACCAAAAAACGAAATATCGACGCAGTCATCCACAGTACGTAGCTACATTCGGTGTGAAGAATGCTATGTGCACAGCACTAGCGATTTTCTTCTACAATATGTCGCCGTCACCTCACACCTCGTGTCAACCTGCTAACGAAAGAAAATGTATACATTAGCACACTCCAAAGTCACCGGAAATAGTATTTTTATCTCTACTGTTAAAGCATAACATTAAAATCATTAAACATCGAGCTGTTACTTACCAAAAAACGAAATATCGACGCAGTCATCCACAGTACGTAGATACATTCGGTGTGAAGAATGCTATGTGCACAGCACTAGCGATTTTCTTCTACAATATGTCGCCGTCCCCTCACACCTCGTGTCAACCATCTAACGATAGAAAATGCATACATTAGCGCACTCCAAAGTCACCAGAATGTGTACTTTTAACTCTATTTTAAAGCATTATATAAAAATATTTAAACACCAAGCTGTTACTTCCCAAAAAACGAAATATCGACGCAGTCATCCACAGTACGTAGATACATTCGGTGTGAAGAATGCTATGTGCACAGCACTAGCGATTTTCTTCTACAATATGTCGCCGTCCCCTCACACCTCGTGTCAACCATCTAACGAAAGAAAATGTATACATTAGCGCACTCCAAAGTCACCAGAATGTGTACTTTTAACTCTATTTTAAAGCATTATATAAAAATATTTAAACACCAAGCTGTTACTTCCCAAAAAACGAAATATCGACGCAGTCATCCGCAGTACGTAGATACATTCGGTGTGAAGAATGCTATGTGCACAGCACTAGCGATTTTCTTCTACAATATGTCGCCGTCCCCTCACACCTCGTGTCAACCTGCAAACGAAAGCAAATGTATACATTAGCGCACTCCAAAGTCACCAGAATGAGTACTTTTAACTCTATTTTAAAGCATTATATAAAAATATTTAAACACCAGGCTGTTACTTCCCAAAAAAAAACGAAATATCGACGCAGTCATCCACAGTACGCAGATACATTCGGTGTGAAGAATGCTATGTGCACAGCACTAGCGATTTTCTTCTACAATATGTCGCCGTCACCTCACACCTCGTGTCAACCTGCTAACGAAAGAAAATGTATACATTAGCACACTCCAAAGTCACCGGAAATAGTATTTTTATCTCTACTGTTAAAGCATAACATAAAAATCTTTAAACATCGAGCTGTTACTTACCAAAAAACGAAATATCGACGCAGTCATCCACAGTACGTAGATACATTCGGTGTGAAGAATGCTATGTGCACAGCACTAGCGATTTTCTTCTACAATATGTCGCCGTCCCCTCACACCTCGTGTCAACCTGCTAACGAAAGGAAATGTATACATTTGCGCACTCCAAAGTCACCAGAATATGTACTTTTAACTCCATTTTAAAGCATTATATAAAAATATTTAAACACCAAGCTGTTACTTCCCAAAAAACGAAATATCGACGCAGTCATCCACAGTACGCAGATACATTCGGTGTGAAGAATGCTATGTGCACAGCACTAGCGATTGTCTTCTACAATATGTCGCCGTCCCCTCACACCTCGTGTCAACCTGCTAACGAAAGAAAATGTATACATTAGCACACTCCAAAGTCACCGGAAATGTTATTTTTATCTCTACTGTTAAAGCATAACATAAAAATCTTTAAACATCGAGCTGTTACTTACCAAAAAACGAAATATCGACGCAGTCATCCACAGTACGTAGATACATTCGGTGTGAAGAATGCTATGTGCACAGCACTAGCGATTTTCTTCAACAATATGTCGCCATCCCCTCTCACCTCGTGTCAACCTGCTAACGAAAGAAAATGTATACATTAGCGCACTCCAAAGTCACCAGAATGTGTACTTTTAAACCTATTTTAAAGCATTATATAAAAATTTTTAATCACCAAACTGTTACTTCCCAAAAAACGATATATCGACGCAGTCATCCACAGTACGTAGATACATTCGGTGTGAAGAATGCTATGTGCACAGCACTAGCGATTTTCTTCTACAATATGTCGCCGTCCCCTCACACCTCGTGTCAACCTGCTAACGAAAGAAAATGTATACATTAGCACACTCCAGAGTCACCCTAAATAGTATTTTTATCTCTACTGTTAAAGCATAACATAAAAATCTTTAAACATCGTGCTGTTACTTACCAAAAAACGAAATATAGACGCAGTCATCCACAGTACGTAGCTACATTCGGTGTGAAGAATGCTATGTGCACAGCACTAACGATTTTCTTCTACAATATGTTGCCGTCACCTCACACCTCGTGTCAACCTGCTAACGAAAGAAAATGTATACGTTAGCACACTCCAAAGTCACCGGAAATAGTATTTTTATCTCTACTGTTAAAGCATAACATAAAAATCATTAAACATCGAGCTGTTACTTACCAAAAAACGAAATATCGACGCAGTCATCCACAGTACGTAGATACATTCGGTGTGAAGAATGCTATGTGCACAGCACTAGCGATTTTCTTCTACAATGTGTCACCGTCCCCTCACACCACGTGTCAACCATCTAACGAAAGAAAATGTATACATTAGCGCACTCCAAAGTCACCAGAATGTGTACTTTTAACTCTATTTTAAAGCATTATATAAAAATATTTAAACACCAAGCTGTTACTTCCCAAAAAACGAAATATCGACGCAGTCATCCACAGTACGTAGATACATTCGGTGTGAAGAATGCTATGTGCACAGCACTAGCGATTTTCTTCTACAATATGTCGCCGTCCCCTCACACCTCGTGTCAACCATCTAACGAAAGAAAATGTATACATTAGCGCACTCCAAAGTCACCAGAATGTGTACTTTTAACTCTATTTTAAAGCATTATATAAAAATATTTAAACACCAAGCTGTTACTTCCCAAAAAACGAAATATCGACGCAGTCATCCACAGTACGTAGATACATTCGGTGTGAAGAATGCTATGTGCACAGCACTAGCGATTTTCTTCTACAATATGTCGCCGTCCCCTCACACCTCGTGTCAACCTGCTAACGAAAGAAAATGTATACATTAGCACACTCCAAAGTCACCGGAAATATTATTTTTATCTCTACTGTTAAAGCATAACATAAAAATCTTTAAACATCGAGCTGTTACTTACCAAAAAACGAAATATCGACGCAGTCATCCACAGTACGTAGATACATTCGGTGTGAAGAATGCTATGTGCACAGCACTAGCGATTTTCTTCTACAAAATGTCGCCGTCCCCTCACACCTCGTGTCAACCTGCTAACGAAAGAAAATGTATACATTAGCGCACTCCAAAGTCACCAGAATATGTACTTTTAACTCTATTTTAAAGCATTATATAAAAATTTTTAATCACCAAACTGTTACTTCCCAAAAAACGAT
The DNA here is from genome assembly GCF_023864275.1 of Schistocerca cancellata. Lineage (NCBI taxonomy): Eukaryota > Metazoa > Arthropoda > Insecta > Orthoptera > Acrididae > Schistocerca > Schistocerca cancellata. Next base: position 610,183,882 of record NC_064630.1, on the reverse strand, counting down.
ATATCGACGCAGTCATCAGCAGTACGTAGATACATTCGGTGTGAAGAATGCTATGTGCACAGCACTAGCTATTGTCTTCTACATTATGTCGCCGTCCCCTCACACCTCGTGTCAACCTGCTAACGGAAGAAAATGTATACATTAGCACACTCCAGAGTCACCCTAAATAGTATTTTTATCTCTACTGTTAAAGCATAACATAAAAAACTTTAAACATCGAGCTGTTACTTACCGAAAAACGAAATATCGACGCAGTCATCCACAGTACGTAGATACATTCGGTGTGAAGAATGCTATGTGCACAGCACTAGCGATTTTCTTCTACAATATGTCGCCGTCCCCTCACACCTCGTGTCAACCTGCTAACGAAAGATAATGTATTCACTAGCACACTCCAAAGTCACCGGAAATAGTATTTTTATCTCTACTGTTAAAGCATAACATAAAAATCTTTATACGTCGAGCTGTTACTTACCAAAAAACGAAATATCGACGCGGTCATCCACAATACGTAGCTACATTCGGTGTGAAGAATGCTATGTGCACAGCACTAGCGATTTTCTTCTACAATATGTCGCCGTCACCTCACACCTCGTGTCAACCTGCTAACGAAAGAAAATGTATACATTAGCACACTCCAAAGTCACCGGAAATAGTATTTTTATCTCTACTGTTAAAGCATAACATAAAAATCTTTAAACATCGAGCTGTTACTTACCAAAAAACGAAATATCGACGCAGTCATCCACAGTACGTAGATACATTCGGTGTGAAGAATGCTATGTGCACAGCACTAGCGATTTTCTTCTACAATATGTCGCCGTCCCCTCACACCTCGTGTCAACCTGCTAACGAAAGAAAATGTATACATTAGCGCACTCCAAAGTCACCAGAATGTGTACTTTTAACTCTATTTTAAAGCATTATATAAAAATTTTTAATCACCAAACTGTTACTTCCCAAAAAACGATATATCGACGCAGTCATCCACAGTACGTAGATACATTCGGTGTGAAGAATGCTATGTGCACAGCACTAGCGATTGTCTTCTACAATATGTCGCCGTCCCCTCACACCTCGTGTCAACCTGCTAACGAAAGAAAATGTATACATTAGCACACTCCAGAGTCACCCTAAATAGTATTATTATCTATACTGTTAAAGCATAACATAAAAATCTTTAAACATCGAGCTGTTACTTACCAAAAAACGAAACATCGACGCAGTCATCCACAGTACGTAGATACATTCGGTGTGAAGAATGCTATGTGCACAGCACTAGCGATTTTCTTCTACAATATGTCGCCGTCCCCTCACACCTCGTGTCAACCTGCTAACGAAGGAAAATGTATTCACTAGCACACTCCAAAGTCACCGGAAATAGTATTTTTATCTCTACTGTTAAAGCATAACATAAAAATCTTTATACGTCGAGCTGTTACTTACCAAAAAACGAAATATCGACGCAGTCATCCACAGTACGTAGATACATTCGGTGTGAAGAATGCTATGTGCACAGCACTAGCGATTTTCTTCAACAATATGTCGCCATCCCCTCTCACCGCGTGTCAACCTGCTAACGAAAGAAAATGTATACATTAGCGCACTCCAAAGTCACCAGAATGTGTACTTTTAAACCTATTTTAAAGCATTATATAAAAATTTTTAATCACCAAACTGTTACTTCCCAAAAAACGATATATCGACGCAGTCATCCACAGTACGTAGATACATTCGGTGTGAAGAATGCTATGTGCACAGCACTAGCGATTTTCTTCTACAATATGTCGCCGTCCCCTCACACCTCGTGTCAACCTGCTAACGAAAGAAAATGTATACATTAGCACACTCCAGAGTCACCCTAAATAGTATTTTTATCTCTACTGTTAAAGCATAACATAAAAATCTTTAAACATCGAGCTGTTACTTACCAAAAAACGAAATATCGACGCAGTCATCCACAGTACGTAGCTACATTCGGTGTGAAGAATGCTATGTGCACAGCACTAACGATTTTCTTCTACAATATGTTGCCGTCACCTCACACCTCGTGTCAACCTGCTAACGAAAGAAAATGTATACGTTAGCACACTCCAAAGTCACCGGAAATAGTATTTTTATCTCTACTGTTAAAGCATAACATAAAAATCATTAAACATCGAGCTGTTACTTACCAAAAAACGAAATATCGACGCAGTCATCCACAGTACGTAGATACATTCGGTGTGAAGAATGCTATGTGCACAGCACTAGCGATTTTCTTCTACAATATGTCACCGTCCCCTCACACCTCGTGTCAACCATCTAACGAAAGAAAATGTATACATTAGCGCACTCCAAAGTCACCAGAATGTGTACTTTTAACTCTATTTTAAAGCATTATATAAAAATATTTAAACACCAAGCTGTTACTTCCCAAAAAACGAAATATCGACGCAGTCATCCACAGTACGTAGATACATTCGGTGTGAAGAATGCTATGTCCACAGCACTAGCGATTTTCTTCTACAATATGTCGCCGTCCCCTCACACCTCGTGTCAACCATCTAACGAAAGAAAATGTATACATTAGCGCACTCCAAAGTCACCAGAATGTGTACTTTTAACTCTATTTTAAAGCATTATATAAAAATATTTAAACACCAAGCTGTTACTTCCCAAAAAACGAAATATCGACGCAGTCATCCACAGTACGTAGATACATTCGGTGTGAAGAATGCTATGTGCACGGCACTAGCGATTTTCTTCTACAATATGTCGCCGTCCCCTCACACCTCGTGTCAACCAGCTAACGAAAGAAAATGTATTCACTAGCACACTCCAAAGTCACCGGAAATAGTATTTTTATCTCTACTGTTAAAGCATAACATAAAAATCTTTATACGTCGAGCTGTTACTTACCAAAAAACGAAATATCGACGCAGTCATCCACAGTACGTAGCTACATTCGGTGTGAAGAATGCTATGTGCACAGCACTAGCGATTTTCTTCTACAATATGTCGCCGTCACCTCACACCTCGCGTCAACCTGCTAACGAAAGAAAATGTATACATTAGCACACTCCAAAGTCACTGGAAATAGTATTTTTATCTCTACTGTTAAAGCATAACATAAAAATCTTTAAACATCGAGCTGTTACTTGCCAAAAAACGAAATATCGACGCAGTCGACCACAGTACGTAGATACATTCGGTGTGAAGAATGCTATGTGCACAGCACTAGCGATTTTCTTCTACAATATGTCGCCGTCCCCTCACACCTCGTGTCAACCTGCTAACGAAAGAAAATGTATACATTAGCGCACTCCAAAGTCACCAGAATGTGTACTTTTAACTCTATTTTAAAGCATTATATAAAAATTTTTAATCACCAAACTGTTACTTCCCAAAAAACGATATATCGACGCAGTCATCCACAGTACGTTGATACATTCGGTGTGAAGAATGCTATGAGCACAGCACTAGCGATTGTCTTCTACAATATGTCGCCGTCCCCTCACACCTCGTGTCAACCTGCTAACGAAAGAAAATGTATACATTAGCACACTCCAGAGTCACCCTAAATAGTATTTTTATCTCTACTGTTAAAGCATAACATAAAAATCTTTAAACATCGAGCTGTTACTTACCAAAAAACGAAATATCGACGCAGTCATCCACAGTACGTAGATACATTCGGTGTGAAGAATGCTATGTGCACAGCACTAGCGATTTTCTTCTACAATATGTCGCCGTCCCCTCACACCTCGTGTCAACCTGCTAACGAAAGAAAATGTATTCACTAGCACACTCCAAAGTCACCGGAAATAGTATTTTTATCTCTACTGTTAAAGCATAACATAAAAATCTTTATTCGTCGAGCTGTTACTTACCAAAAAACGAAATATCGACGCGGTCATCCACAGTACGTAGCTACATTCGGTGTGAAGAATGCTATGTGCACAGCACTAGCGATTTTCTTCTACAATATGTCGCCGTCACCTCACACCTCGTGTCAACCTGCTAACGAAAGAAAATGTATACATTAGCACACTCCAAAGTCACCGGAAATAGTATTTTTATCCCTACTGTTAAAGCATAACATAAAAATCTTTAAACATCGAGCTGTTACTTACCAAAAAACGAAATATCGACGCAGTCATCCACAGTACGTAGATACATTCGGTGTGAAGAATGCTATGTGCACAGCACTAGCGATTTTCTTCTACAATATGTCGCCGTCCCCTCACACCTCGTGTCAACCTGCTAACGAAAGAAAATGTATACATTAGCGCACTCCAAAGTCACCAGAATGTGTACTTTTAACTCTATTTTAAAGCATTATATAAAAATTTTTAATCACGAAACTGTTACTTCCCAAAAAACGATATATCGACGCAGTCATCCACAGTACGTAGATACATTCGGTGTGAAGAATGCTATGTGCACAGCACTAGCGATTGTCTTCTACAATATGTCGCCGTCCCCTCACACCTCGTGTCAACCTGCTAACGAAAGAAAATGTATACATTAGCACACTCCAGAGTCACCCTAAATAGTATTTTTATCTCTACTGTTAAAGCATAACATAAAAATCTTTAAACATCGAGCTGTTACTTACCAAAAAACGAAACATCGACGCAGTCATCCACAGTACGTAGATACATTCGGTGTGAAGAATGCTATGTGCACAGCACTAGCGATTTTCTTCTACAATATGTCGCCGTCCCCTCACACCTCGTGTCAACCTGCTAACGAAGGAAAATGTATTCACTAGCACACTCCAAAGTCACCGGAAATAGTATTTTTATCTCTACTGTTAAAGCATAACATAAAAATCTTTATACGTCGAGCTGTTACTTACCAAAAAACGAAATATCGACGCAGTCATCCACAGTACGTAGCTACATTCGGTGTGAAGAATGCTATGTGCACAGCACTAGCGATTTTCTTCTACAATATGTCGCCGTCCCCTCACACCTCGTGTCAACCTGCTAACGAAAGAAAATGTATACATTAGCACACTCCAAAGTCACCGGAAATAGTATTTTTATCTCTACTGTTAAAGCATAACATTAAAATCATTAAACTCCGAGCTGTTACTTTCCAAAAAACGAAATATCGACGCAGTCATCCACAGTACGTAGATACATTCGGTGTGAAGAATGCTATGTGCACAGCACTAGTGATTTTCTTCTACAATATGTCGCCGTCCCCTCACACCTCGTGTCAACCATCTAACGAAAGAAAATGTATACATTAGCGCACTCCAAAGTCACCAGAATGTGTACTTTTAACTCTATTTTAAAGCATTATATAAAAATATTTAAACCCCAAGCTGTTACTTCCCAAAAAACGAAATATCGACGCAGTCATCCACAGTACGTAGATACATTCGGTGTGAAGAATGCTATGTGCACAGCACTAGCGATTGTCTTCTACAATATGTCGCCGTCCCCTCACACCTCGTGTCAACCATCTAACGAAAGAAAATGTATACATTAGCGCACTCCAAAGTCACCAGAATGTGTACTTTTAACTCTATTTTAAAGCATTATATAAAAATATTTAAACACCAAGCTGTTACTTCCCAAAAAACGATATATCGACGCAGTCATCCACAGTACGTAGATACATTCGGTGTGAAGAATGCTATGTGCACAGCACTAGCGATTTTCTTCTACAATATGTCGCCGTCCCCTCACACCTCGTGTCAACCATCTAACGAAAGAAAATGTATACATTAGCGCACTCCAAAGTCACCAGAATGTGTACTTTTAACTCTATTTTAAAGCATTATATAAAAATATTTAAACACCAAGCTGTTACTTCCCAAAAAACGAAATATCGACGCAGTCATCCGCAGTACGTAGATACATTCGGTGTGAAGAATGCTATGTGCACAGCACTAGCGATTTTCTTCTACAATATGTCGCCGTCCCCTCACACCTCGTGTCAACCTGCAAACGAAAGCAAATGTATACATTAGCGCACTCCAAAGTCACCAGAATGAGTACTTTTAACTCTATTTTAAAGCATTATATAAAAATATTTAAACACCAGGCTGTTACTTCCCAAAAAAAAACGAAATATCGACGCAGTCATCCACAGTACGCAGATACATTCGGTGTGAAGAATGCTATGTGCACAGCACTAGCGATTTTCTTCTACAATATGTCGCCGTCACCTCACACCTCGTGTCAACCTGCTAACGAAAGAAAATGTATACATTAGCACACTCCAAAGTCACCGGAAATAGTATTTTTATCTCTACTGTTAAAGCATAACATAAAAATCTTTAAACATCGAGCTGTTACTTACCAAAAAACGAAATATCGACGCAGTCATCCACAGTACGTAGATACATTCGGTGTGAAGAATGCTATGTGCACAGCACTAGCGAATTTCTTCTACAATATGTCGCCGTCCCCTCACACCTCGTGTCAACCTGCTAACGAAAGAAAATGTATACATTAGCGCACTCCAAAGTCACCAGAATGTGTACTTTTAACTCTATTTTAAAGCATTATATAAAAATTTTTAATCACCAAACTGTTACTTCCCAAAAAACGATATATCGACGCAGTCATCCACAGTACGTAGATACATTCGGTGTGAAGAATGCTATGTGCACAGCACTAGCGATTGTCTTCTACAATATGTCGCCGTCCCCTCACACCTCGTGTCAACCTGCTAACGAAAGAAAATGTATACATTAGCACACTCCAGAGTCACCCTAAATAGTATTTTTATCTCTACTGTTAAAGCATAACATAAAAATCTTTAAACATCGAGCTGTTACTTACCAAAAAACGAAATATCGACGCAGTCATCCACAGTACGTAGATACATTCGGTGTGAAGAATGCTATGTGCACAGCACTAGCGATTTTCTTCTACAATATGTCGCCGTCCCCTCACACCTCGTGTCAACCTGCTAACGAAGGAAAATGTATTCACTAGCACACTCCAAAGTCACCGGAAATAGTATTTTTATCTCTACTGTTAAAGCATAACATAAAAATCTTTATACGTCGAGCTGTTACTTACCAAAAAACGAAATATCGACGCAGTCATCCACAGTACGTAGCTACATTCGGTGTGAAGAATGCTATGTGCACAGCACTAGCGATTTTCTTCTACAATATGTCGCCGTCACCTCACACCTCGTGTCAACCTGCTAACGAAAGAAAATGTATACATTAGCACACTCCAAAGTCACCGGAAATAGTATTTTTATCTCTACTGTTAAAGCATAACATTAAAATCATTAAACATCGAGCTGTTACTTACCAAAAAACGAAATATCGACGCAGTCATCCACAGTACGTAGATACATTCGGTGTGAAGAATGCTATGTGCACAGCACTAGCGATTTTCTTCTACAATATGTCGCCGTCCCCTCACACCTCGTGTCAACCATCTAACGAAAGAAAATGTATACATTAGCGCACTCCAAAGTCACCAGAATGTGTACTTTTAACTCTATTTTAAAGCATCATATAAAAATATTTAAACACCAAGCTGTTACTTCCCAAATAACGAAATATCGACGCAGTCATCCACAGTACGTAGATACATTCGGTGTGAAGAATGCTATGTGCACAGCACTAGCGATTTTCTTCTACAATATGTCGCCGTCCCCTCACACCTCGTGTCAACCATCTAACGAAAGAAAATGTATACATTAGCGCACTCCAAAGTCACCAGAATGTGTATTTTTAACTCTATTTTAAAGCATTATATAAAAATATTTAAACACCAAGCTGTTACTTTACAAAAAACGAAATATCGACGCAGTCATCCGCAGTACGTAGATACATTCGGTGTGAAGAATGCTATGTGCACAGCACTAGCGATTTTCTTCTACAATATGTCGCCATCCCCTCACACCTCGTTTCAACCTGCAAACGAAAGCAAATGTATACATTAGCGCACTCCAAAGTCACCAGAATGAGTACTTTTAACTCTATTTTAAAGCATTATATAAAAATATTTAAACACCATGCTGTTACTTCCCAAAAAAAAACGAAATATCGACGCAGTCATCCACAGTACGCAGATACATTCGGTGTGAAGAATGCTATGTGCACAGCACTAGCGATTTTCTTCTACAATATGTCGCCGTCCCCTCACACCTCGTGTCAACCTGCTAACGAAAGAAAATGTATACATTAGCACACTCCAAATTCACCGGAAATAGTATTTTTATCTCTACTGTTAAAGCATAACATAAAAATCTTTAAACATCGAGCTGTTACTTACCAAAAAACGAAATATCGACGCAGTCATCCACAGTACGTAGATACATTCGGTGTGAAGAATGCTATGTGCACAGCACTAGCGATTTTCTTCTACAATATGTCGCCGTCCCCTCACACCTCGTGTCAACCTGCTAACGAAAGAGAATGTATACATTAGCACACTCCAAAGTCACCGGAAATAGTATTTTTATCTCTACTGTTAAAGCATAACATAAAAATCTTTAAACATCGAGCTGTTACTTACCAAAAAGCGAAATATCGACGCAGTCATCCACAGTACGTAGATACATTCGGTGTGAAGAATGCTATGTGCACAGCACTAGCGATTTTCTTCTACAATATGTCGCCGTCCCCTCACACCTCGTGTCAACCATCTAACGAAAGAAAATGTATACATTAGCGCACTCCAAAGTCACCAGAATGTGTACTTTTAACTCTATTTTAAAGCATTATATAAAAATATTTAAACACCAAGCTGTTACTTCCCAAAAAACGAAATATAGACGCAGTCATCCACAGTACGTAGATTTATTCGGTGTGAAGAATGCTATGTGCACAGCACTAGCGATTTTCTTCTACAATATGTCGCCGTCCCTCACACCTCGTGTCAAGCTGCTAACGAAAGGAAATGTATACATTAGCGCACTACAAAGTCACCAGAATGTGTACTTTTAACTCCATTTTAAAGCATTATATAAAAATATTTAAACACCAAGCTGTTACTTCCCAAAAAACGAAATATCGACGCAGTCATCCACAGTACGCAGATACATTCGGTGTGAAGAATGCTATGTGCACAGCACTAGCGATTGTCTTCTACAATATGTCGCCGTCCCCTCACACCTCGTGTCAACCTGCTAACGAAAGAAAATGTATACATTAGTACACTCCAAAGTCATGAGAAACAGTATTTTTATCTCTACTGTTAAAGCACAACATAAAAATCTTTAAACTACGAGCTTTTACTTACCAAGAAACGAAATATCGACGCAGTCATCCACAGTACGTAGATACATTCGGTGTGAAGAATGCTATGTGCACAGCACTAGCGATTTTCTTCTACAATATGTCGTTGTCCCCTCACACCGCGTGTCAACCATCTAACGAAAGAAAATGTATACATTAGCGCACTCCAAAGTCACCAGAAAGTGTACTTTTAACTCTATTTTAAAGCATTATATAAAAATATTTAAACACCAAGCTGTTACTTCCCAAAAAACGAAATATCGACGCAGTCATCCACAGTACGCAGATACATTCGGTGTGAAGAATGCTATGGGCACAGCACTAGCGATTGTCTTCTACAATATGTCGCCGTCCCCTTACACCTCGTGTCAACCTGCTAACGAAAGAAAATGTATACATTAGCACACTCCAAAGTCACCGGAAATATTATTTTTATCTCTACTGTTAAAGCATAACATAAAAATCTTTAAACATCGAGCTGTTACTTACCAAAAAACGAAATATCGACGCAGTCATCCACAGTACGTAGATACATTCGGTGTGAAGAATGCTATGTGCACAGCACTAGCGATTTTCTTCTACAATATGTCGCCGTCCCCTCACACCTCGTGTAAACCTGCTAACGAAAGAAAATGTAATCACTAGCACACTCCAAAGTCACCGGAAATAGTATTTTTATCTCTACTGTTAAAGCATAACATAAAAATCTTTAAACGTCGAGCTGTTACTTACCAAAAAACGAAATATCGACGCAGTCATCCACAGTACGTAGCTACATTCGGTGTGAAGAATGCTATGTGCACAGCACTAGCGATTTTCTTCTACAATATGTCGCCGTCACCTCACACCTCGTGTCAACCTGCTAACGAAAGAAAATGTATACATTAGCACACTCCAAAGTCACCGGAAATAGTATTTTTATCTCTACTGTTAAAGCATAACATAAAAATCTTTAAACATCGAGCTGTTGCTTACCAAAAAACGAAATATCGACGCAGTCATCCACAGTACGTAGATACATTCGGTGTGAAGAATGCTATGTGCACAGCACTAGCGATTTTCCTCTACAATATGTCGCCGTCCCCTCACACCTCGTGTCAACCATCTAACGAAAGAAAATGTATACATTAGCGCACTCCAAAGTCACCAGAATGTGTACTTTTACCTCTATTTTACAGCATTATATAAAAATATTTAAACACCAAGCTGTTACTTCCCGAAAAACGAAATATCGACGCAGTCATCCACAGTACGTAGATACATTCGGTGTGAAGAATGCTATGTGCACAGCACTAGCGATTTTCTTCAACAATATGTCGCCGTCCCCTCACACCTCGTGTCAACCATCTAACGAAAGAAAATGTATACATTAGCGCACTCCAAAGTCACCAGAATGTGTACTTTTAACTCTATTTTAAAGCATTATATAAAAATATTTAAACACCAAGCTGTTACTTCCCAAAAAACGAAATATCGACGCAGTCATCCACAGTACGTAGATACATTCGGTGTGAAGAATGCTATGTGCACAGCACTAGCGATTTTCTTCTACAATATGTCGCCGTCCCCTCACACCTCGTGTCAACCTGCTAACGAAAGAAAATGTATACATTAGCACACTCCAAATTCACCGGAAATAGTATTTTTATCTCTACTGTTAAAGCATAACATAAAAAGCTTTAAACATCGAGCTGTTACTTACCAAAAAACGAAATATCGACGCAGTCATCCACAGTACGTAGATACATTCGGTGTGAAGAATGCTATGCGCACAGCACTAGCGATTTTCTTCTACAATATGTCGCCGTCCCCTCACACCTCGTGTCAACCTGCTAACGAAAGGAAATGTATACATTAGCGCACTCCAAAGTCACCAGAATGTGTACTTTTAACTCCATTTTAAAGCATTATATAAAAATTTTTAAACACCAAGGTGTTACTTCCCAAAAAACGAAATATCGACGCAGTCATCCACAGTACGCAGATACATTCGGTGTGAAGAATGCTATGTGCACAGCACTAGCGATTGTCTTCTACAATATGTCGCCGTCCCCTCACACCTCGTGTCAACCTGCTAACGAAAGAATATGTATACATTAGCACACTCCAAAGGCACCGGAAATAGTATTTTTATCTCTACTGTTAAAGCATAACATAAAAATCTTTAAACATCGGGCTGTTACTTACCAAAAAACGAAATATCGACGCAGTCATCCACAGTACGTAGCTACATTCGGTGTGAAGAATGCTATGTGCACAGCACTAGCGATTTTCTTCTACAATATGTCGCCGTCACCTCACACCTCGAGTCAACCTGCTAACGAAAGAAAATGTGTACATTAGCACACTCCAAAGTCACCGGAAATAATATTTTTATCTCTACTGTTAAAGCATAACATAAAAATCTTTAAACATCGGGCTGTTACTTACCAAAAAACGAAATATCGACGCAGTCATCCACAGTACGTAGATACATTCGGTGTGAAGAATGCTATGTGCACAGCACTAGCGATTTTCTTCTACAATATGTCGCCGTCCCCTCACACCTCGTGTCAACCATCTAACGAAAGAAAATGTATACATTAGCGCACCCCAAAGTCACCAGAATGTGTACTTTTAACTCTATTTTAAAACATTATATAAAAATATTTAAACACCAAGCTGTTACTTCCCGAAAAACGAAATATCGACGCAGTCATCCACAGTACGTAGATACATTCGGTGTGAAGAATGCTATGTGCACAGCACTAGCGATTTTCTTCTACAATATGTCGCCGTCCCCTCACACCTCGTGTCAACCATCTAACGAAAGAAAATGTATACATTAGCGAACTACAAAGTCACCAGAATGTGTACTTTTAACTCCATTTTAAAGCATTATATAAAAATATTTAAACACCAAGCTGTTACTTCCCAAAATACGAAATATCGACGCAGTCATCCACAGTACGCAGATACATTCGGTGTGAAGAATGCTATGTGCACAGCACTAGCGATTGTCTTCTACAATATGTCGCCGTCCCCTCACACCTCGTGTCAACCTGCTAACGAAAGAAAATGTATACATTAGCACACTCCAAAGTCACCGGAAGTAGTATTTTTATCTCTACTGTTAAAGCATAATATAAAAATCTTTAAACATCGAGCTGTTACTTACCAAAAAACGAAATATCGACCCAGTCATCCACAGTACGTAGATACATTCGGTGTGAAGAATGCTATGTGCACAGCACTAGCGATTTTCTTCTACAATATGTCGCCGTCCCCTCACACCTCGTGTCAACCTGCTAACGAAAGAAAATGTATACATTAGCGCACTCCAAAGTCACCAGAATGTGTACTTTTAACTCTATTTTAAAACATTATATAAAAATATTTAAACACCAAGGTGTTACTTCCCAAAAAACGAAATATCGACGCAGTCATCCACAGTACGTAGATACATTCGGTGTGAAGAATGCTATGTGCACAGCACTAGCGATTGTCTTCTACAATATGTCGCCGTCCCCTCACACCTCGTGTCAACCTGCTAACGAAAGAAAATGTATACATTAGCACACTCCAAACTCACCGGAAATAGTATTTTTATCTCTACTGTTAGAGCATAACATAGAAATCTTTAAACATCGAGCTGTTACTTACCAAAAAACGAAATATCGACGCAGTCATCCACAGTACGTAGATACATTCGGTGTGAAGAATGCTATGTGCACAGCACTAGCGATTTTCTTCTACAATATGTCGCCGTCCCCTCACACCTCGTGTCAACCTGCTAACGAAAGGAAATGTATACATTAGCGCACTACAAAGTCACCAGAATGTGTACTTTTAACTCCATTTTAAAGCATTATATAAAAATATTTAAACACCAAGCTGTTACTTCCCAAAAAACGAAATATCGACGCAGTCATCCACAGTACGCAGATACATTCGGTGTGAAGAATGCCATGTGCACAGCACTAGCGATTGTCTTCTACAATATGTCGCCGTCCCCTCACACCTCGTGTCAACCTGCTAACGAAAGAAAATGTATACATTAGCACACTCCAAAGTCACCGGAAATATTATTTTTATCTCTACTGTTAAAGCATAACATAAAAATCTTTAAACATCGAGCTGTTACTTATCAAAAAACGAAATATCGACGCAGTCAGCCATAGTACGTAGATACATTCGGTGTGAAGAATGCTATGTGCACAGCACTAGCGATTTTCTTCTACAATATGTCGCCGTCCCCTCACACCTCGTGTCAACCTGCTAACGAAAGCAAATGTATACATTAGCGCACTCCAAAGTCACCAGAATGTGTACTTTTAACTCTATTTTAAAGCATTATATAAAAATTTTCAAACACCGTGCTGTTACTTCCCAAAAAACGATATATCGACGCAGTCATCCACAGTACGTAGATACATTCGGTGTGAAGAATGCTATGTGCACAGCACTAGCGATTGTCTTCTACAATATGTCGCCGTCCCCTCACACCTCGTGTCAACCTGCTAACGAAAGAAAATGTATACATTAGCACACTCCAGAGTCACCTCAAATGGTATTTTTATCTCTACTGTTAAAGCATAACATAAAAATCTTTAAACATCGAGCTGTTACATACCAAAAAACGAAATATCGACGCAGTCATCCACAGTACGTAGATACATTCGGTGTGAAGAATGCTATGTGCACAGCACTAGCGATTTTCTTCTACAATATGTCGCCGTCCCCTCACACCTCGTGTCAACCTGCTAACGAAAGAAAATGTATTCACTAGCACACTCCAAAGTCACCGGAAATAGTATTTTTATCTCTACTGTTAAAGCATAACATAAAACTCTTTAAACGTCGAGCTGTTACTTACCAAAAAACGAAATATCGACGAAGTCATCCACAGTACGTAGCTACATTCGGTGTGAAGAATGCTATGTGCACAGCACTAGCGATTTTCTTCTACAATATGTCGCCGTCACCTCACACCTCGTGTCAACCTGCTAACGAAAGAAAATGTATACATTAGCACACTCCAAAGTCACCGGAAATAGTACTTTTATCTCTACTGTTAAAGCATAACATAAAAATCTTTAAACATCGGGCTGTTACTTACCAAAAAACGAAATATCGACGCAGTCATCCACAGTACGTAGATACATTCGGTGTGAAGAATGCTATGTGCACAGCACTAGCGATTTTCTTCTACAATATGTCGCCGTCCCCTCACACCTCGTGTCAACCATCTAACGAAAGAAAATGTATACATTAGCGCACTCCAAAGTCACCAGAATGTGTACTTTTAACTCTATTTTAAAGCATTATATAAAAATATTTAAACACCAAGCTGTTACTTCCCAAAAAACGAAATATAGACGCAGTCATCCACAGTACGTAGATTTATTCGGTGTGAAGAATGCTATGTGCACAGCACTAGCGATTTTCTTCTACAATATGTCGCCGTCCCTCACACCTCGTGTCAAGCTGCTAACGAAAGGAAATGTATACATTAGCGCACTACAAAGTCACCAGAATGTGTACTTTTAACTCCATTTTAAAGCATTATATAAAAATATTTAAACACCAAGCTGTTACTTCCCAAAAAACGAAATATCGACGCAGTCATCCACAGTACGCAGATACATTCGGTGTGAAGAATGCTATGTGCACAGCACTAGCGATTGTCTTCTACAATATGTCGCCGTCCCCTCACACCTCGTGTCAACCTGCTAACGAAAGAAAATGTATACATTAGTACACTCCAAAGTCATGAGAAACAGTATTTTTATCTCTACTGTTAAAGCACAACATAAAAATCTTTAAACTACGAGCTTTTACTTACCAAGAAACGAAATATCGACGCAGTCATCCACAGTACGTAGATACATTCGGTGTGAAGAATGCTATGTGCACAGCACTAGCGATTTTCTTCTACAATATGTCGCCGTCCCCTCACACCGCGTGTCAACCATCTAACGAAAGAAAATGTATACATTAGCGCACTCCAAAGTCACCAGAAAGTGTACTTTTAACTCTATTTTAAAGCATTATATAAAAATATTTAAACACCAAGCTGTTACTTCCCAAAAAACGAATTATCGACGCAGTCATCCACAGTACGCAGATACATTCGGTGTGAAGAATGCTATGGGCACAGCACTAGCGATTGTCTTCTACAATATGTCGCCGTCCCCTTACACCTCGTGTCAACCTGCTAACGAAAGAAAATGTATACATTAGCACACTCCAAAGTCACCGGAAATATTATTTTTATCTCTACTGTTAAAGCATAACATAAAAATCTTTAAACATCGAGCTGTTACTTACCAAAAAACGAAATATCGACGCAGTCATCCACAGTACGTAGATACATTCGGTGTGAAGAATGCTATGTGCACAGCACTAGCGATTTTCTTCTACAATATGTCGCCGTCCCCTCACACCTCGTGTAAACCTGCTAACGAAAGAAAATGTAATCACTAGCACACTCCAAAGTCACCGGAAATAGTATTTTTATCTCTACTGTTAAAGCATAACATAAAAATCTTTAAACGTCGAGCTGTTACTTACCAAAAAACGAAATATCGACGCAGTCATCCACAGTACGTAGCTACATTCGGTGTGAAGAATGCTATGTGCACAGCACTAGCGATTTTCTTCTACAATATGTCGCCGTCACCTCACACCTCGTGTCAACCTGCTAACGAAAGAAAATGTATACATTAGCACACTCCAAAGTCACCGGAAATAGTATTTTTATCTCTACTGTTAAAGCATAACATAAAAATCTTTAAACATCGAGCTGTTGCTTACCAAAAAACGAAATATCGACGCAGTCATCCACAGTACGTAGATACATTCGGTGTGAAGAATGCTATGTGCACAGCACTAGCGATTTTCCTCTACAATATGTCGCCGTCCCCTCACACCTCGTGTCAACCATCTAACGAAAGAAAATGTATACATTAGCGCACTCCAAAGTCACCAGAATGTGTACTTTTACCTCTATTTTACAGCATTATATAAAAATATTTAAACACCAAGCTGTTACTTCCCGAAAAACGAAATATCGACGCAGTCATCCACAGTACGTAGATACATTCGGTGTGAAGAATGCTATGTGCACAGCACTAGCGATTTTCTTCAACAATATGTCGCCGTCCCCTCACACCTCGTGTCAACCATCTAACGAAAGAAAATGTATACATTAGCGCACTCCAAAGTCACCAGAATGTGTACTTTTAACTCTATTTTAAAGCATTATATAAAAATATTTAAACACCAAGCTGTTACTTCCCAAAAAACGAAATATCGACGCAGTCATCCACAGTACGTAGATACATTCGGTGTGAAGAATGCTATGTGCACAGCACTAGCGATTTTCTTCTACAATATGTCGCCGTCACCTCACACCTCGAGTCAACCTGCTAACGAAAGAAAATGTATACATTAGCACACTCCAAAGTCACCGGAAATAATATTTTTATCTCTACTGTTAAAGCATAACATAAAAATCTTTAAACATCGGGCTGTTACTTACCAAAAAACGAAATATCGACGCAGTCATCCACAGTACGTAGATACATTCGGTGTGAAGAATGCTATGTGCACAGCACTAGCGATTTTCTTCTACAATATGTCGCCGTCCCCTCACACCTCGTGTCAACCATCTAACGAAAGAAAATGTATACATTAGCGCACCCCAAAGTCACCAGAATGTGTACTTTTAACTCTATTTTAAAACATTATATAAAAATATTTAAACACCAAGCTGTTACTTCCCGAAAAACGAAATATCGACGCAGTCATCCACAGTACGTAGATACATTCGGTGTGAAGAATGCTATGTGCACAGCACTAGCGATTTTCTTCTACAATATGTCGCCGTCCCCTCACACCTCGTGTCAACCATCTAACGAAAGAAAATGTATACATTAGCGAACTACAAAGTCACCAGAATGTGTACTTTTAACTCCATTTTAAAGCATTATATAAAAATATTTAAACACCAAGCTGTTACTTCCCAAAAAACGAAATATCGACGCAGTCATCCACAGTACGCAGATACATTCGGTGTGAAGAATGCTATGTGCACAGCACTAGCGATTGTCTTCTACAATATGTCGCCGTCCCCTCACACCTCGTGTCAACCTGCTAACGAAAGAAAATGTATACATTAGCACACTCCAAAGTCACCGGAAGTAGTATTTTTATCTCTACTGTTAAAGCATAATATAAAAATCTTTAAACATCGAGCTGTTACTTACCAAAAAACGAAATATCGACCCAGTCATCCACAGTACGTAGATACATTCGGTGTGAAGAATGCTATGTGCACAGCACTAGCGATTTTCTTCTACAATATGTCGCCGTCCCCTCACACCTCGTGTCAACCTGCTAACGAAAGAAAATGTATACATTAGCGCACTCCAAAGTCACCAGAATGTGTACTTTTAACTCTATTTTAAAACATTATATAAAAATATTTAAACACCAAGGTGTTACTTCCCAAAAAACGAAATATCGACGCAGTCATCCACAGTACGTAGATACATTCGGTGTGAAGAATGCTATGTGCACAGCACTAGCGATTGTCTTCTACAATATGTCGCCGTCCCCTCACACCTCGTGTCAACCTGCTAACGAAAGAAAATGTATACATTAGCACACTCCAAACTCACCGGAAATAGTATTTTTATCTCTACTGTTAGAGCATAACATAAAAATCTTTAAACATCGAGCTGTTACTTACCAAAAAACGAAATATCGACGCAGTCATCCACAGTACGTAGATACATTCGGTGTGAAGAATGCTATGTGCACAGCACTAGCGATTTTCTTCTACAATATGTCGCCGTCCCCTCACACCTCGTGTCAACCTGCTAACGAAAGGAAATGTATACATTAGCGCACTACAAAGTCACCAGAATGTGTACTTTTAACTCCATTTTAAAGCATTATATAAAAATATTTAAACACCAAGCTGTTACTTCCCAAAAAACGAAATATCGACGCAGTCATCCACAGTACGCAGATACATTCGGTGTGAAGAATGCCATGTGCACAGCACTAGCGATTGTCTTCTACAATATGTCGCCGTCCCCTCACACCTCGTGTCAACCTGCTAACGAAAGAAAATGTATACATTAGCACACTCCAAAGTCACCGGAAATAGTATTTTTATCTCTACTGTTAAGGCATAATATAAAAATCTTTAAACATCGAGCTGTTACTTACCAAAAAACGAAATATCGACGCAGTCATCCACAGTACGTAGATACATTCGGTGTGAAGAATGCTATGTGCACAGCACTAGCGATTTTCTTCTACAATATGTCGCCGTCCCCTCACACCTCGTGTCAACCTGCTAACGAAAGAAAATGTATACATTAGCGCACTCCAAAGTTACCAGAATGTGTACTTTTAACTCTATTTTAAAACATTATATAAAAATATTTAAACACCAAGGTGTTACTTCCCAAAAAACGAAATATCGACGCAGTCATCCACAGTACGTAGATACATTCGGTGTGAAGAATGCTATGTGCACAGCACTAGCGATTGTCTTCTACAATATGTCGCCGTCCCCTCACACCTCGTGTCAACCTGCTAACGAAAGAAAATGTATACATTAGCACACTCCAAAGTCACCGGAAATAGTATTTTTATCTCTACTGTTAGAGCATAACATAAAAATCTTTAAACATCGAGCTGTTACTTACCAAAAAACGAAATATCGACGCAGTCATCCACAGTACGTAGATACATTCGGTGTGAAGAATGCTATGTGCACAGCACTAGCGATTTTCTTCTACAATATGTCGCCGTCCCCTCACACCTCGTGTCAACCTGCTAACGAAAGAAAATGTATACATTAGCGCACTCCAAAGTCACCAGAATGTGTACTTTTAACTCTATTTTAAAGCATTATATAAAAATATTTAAACACCAAGCTGTTACTTCCCAAAAAACGAAATATCGACGCAGTCATCCACAGTATGCAGATACATTCGGTGTGAAGAATGCTATGTGCACAGCACTAGCGATTGTCTTCTACAATATGTCGCGGTCCCATCACACCTCGTGTCAACCTGCTAACGAAAGAAAATGTATACATTAGTACACTCCAAAGTCATGAGAAACAGTATTTTTATCTCTACTGTTAAAGCATAACATAAAAATCTTTAAACTACGAGCTTTTACTTACCAAAAAACGAAATATCGACGCAGTCATCCACAGTACGTAGATACATTCGGTGTGAAGAATGCTATGTGCACAGCACTAGCGATTTTCTTCTACAATATGTCGCCGTCCACTCACACCGCGTGTCAACCATCTAACGAAAGAAAATGTATACATTAGCGCACTCCAAAGTCACCAGAAAGTGTACTTTTAACTCTATTTTAAAGCATTATATAAAAATATTTAAACACCAAGCTGTTACTTCCCAAAAAACGAAATATCGACGCAGTCATCCACAGTACGCAGATACATTCGGTGTGAAGAATGCTATGGGCACAGCACTAGCGTTTGTCTTCTACAATATGTCGCCGTCCCCTTACACCTCGTGTCAACCTGCTAACGAAAGAATATGTATACATTAGCACACTCCAAAGTCACCGGAAATATTATTTTTATCTCTACTGTTAAAGCATAACATAAAAATCTTTAAACATCGAGCTGTTACTTACCAAAAAACGAAATATCGACGCAGTCATCCACAGTACGTAGATACATTCGGTGTGAAGAATGCTATGTGCACAGCACTAGCGATTTTCTTCTACAATATGTCGCCGTCCCCTCACACCTCGTGTCAACCTGCTAACGAAAGAAAATGTATTCACTAGCACACTCCAAAGTCACCGGAAATAGTATTTTTATCTCTACTGTTAAAGCATAACATAAAAATCTTTAAACGTCGAGCTGTTACTTACCAAAAAACGAAATATCGACGCAGTCATCCACAGTACGTAGCTACATTCGGTGTGAAGAATGCTATGTGCACAGCACTAGCGATTTTCTTCTACAATATGTCGCCGTCACCTCACACCTCGTGTCAACCTGCTAACGAAAGAAAATGTATACATTAGCACACTCCAAAGTCACCGGAAATAGTATTTTTATCTCTACTGTTAAAGCATAACATAAAAATCTTTAAACATCGAGCTGTTACTTAACAAAAAACGAAATATCGACGCAGTCATCCACAGTACGTAGATACATTCGGTGTGAAGAATGCTATGTGCACAGCACTAGCGATTTTCTTCTACAATATGTCGCCGTCCCCTCACACCTCGTGTCAACCATCTAACGAAAGAAAATGTATACATTAGCGCACTCCAAAGTCACCAGAATGTGTACTTTTAACTCTATTTTACAGCATTATATAAAAATATTTAAACACCAAGCTGATACTTCCCGAAAAACGAAATATCGACGCAGTCATCCACAGTACGTAGATACATTCGGTGTGAAGAATGCTATGTGCACAGCACTAGCGATTTTCTTCAACAATATGTCGCCGTCCCCTCACACCTCGTGTCAACCATCTAACGAAAGAAAATGTATACATTAGCGCACTCCAAAGTCACCAGAATGTGTACTTTTAACTCTATTTTAAAGCATTATATAAAAATATTTAAACACCAAGCTGTTACTTCCCAAAAAACGAAATATCGACGCAGTCATCCACAGTACGTAGATATATTCGGTGTGAAGAATGCTATGTGCACAGCACTAGCGATTTTCTTCTACAATATGTCGCCGTCCCCTCACACCTCGTGTCAACCTGCTAACGAAATGAAATGTATACATTAGCGCACTCCAAAGTCACCAGAATGTGTACTTTTAACTCTATTTTAAAGCATTATTTAAAAATATTTAAACACCAGGCTGTTACTCCCCAAAAAACGAAATATCGACGCAGTCATCCGCAGTACGCAGATACATTCGGTGTGAAGAATGCTATGTGCACAGCACTAGCGATTGTCTTCTACAATATGTCGCCGTCCCCTCACACCTCGTGTCAACCTGCTAACGAAAGAAAATGTATACATTAGCACACTCCAAAGTCACCGGAAATAGTATTTTTATCTCTACTGTTAAAGCATAACATAAAAATCTTTAAACATCGAGCTGTTACTTACCAAAAAACGAAATATCGACCCAGTCATCCACAGTACGTAGATACATTCGGTGTGAAGAATGCTATGTGCACAGCACTAGCGATTTTCTTCTACAATATGTCGCCGTCCTCTCACACCTCGTGTCAACCTACTAACGAAAGAAAATGTATACATTAGCGCACTCCAAAGTCACCAGAATGTGTACTTTTAACTCTATTTTAAAGCATTATATAAAAATATTTAAACACCAAGCTGTTACTTCCCAAAAAACGAAATATCGACGCAGTCATCCACAGTACGCAGATACATTCGGTGTGAAGAATGCTATGTGCACAGCACTAGCGATTGTCTTCTACAATATGTCGCGGTCCCATCACACCTCGTGTCAACCTGCTAACGAAAGAAAATGTATACATTAGTACACTCCAAAGTCATGGGAAACAGTATTTTTATCTCTACTGTTAAAGCATAACATAAAAATCTTTAAACTACGAGCTTTTACTTACCAAAAAACGAAATATCGACGCAGTCATCCACTGTACGTAGATACATTCGGTGTGAAGAATGCTATGTGCACAGCACTAGCGATTTTCTTCTACAATATGTCGCCGTCCCCTCACACCGCGTGTCAACCATCTAACGAAAGAAAATGTATACATTAGCACACTCCAAAGTCACCGGAAATATTATTTTTATCTCTACTGTTAAAGCATAACATAAAAATCTTTAAACATCGAGCTGTTACTTACCAGAAAACGAAATATCGACGCAGTCTGCCATAGTACGTAGATACATTCGGTGTGAAGAATGCTATGTGCACAGCACTAGCGATTTTCTTCTACAATATGTCGCCGTCCCCTCACACCTCGTGTCAACCATCTAACGAAAGAAAATGTATACATTAGCGCACTCCAAAGTCACCAGAATGTGTACTTTTAACTCTATTATAAAGCATTATATAAAAATATTTAAACACCAAGCTGTTACTTCCCAAAAAACGAAATATCGACGCAGTCATCCACAGTACGTAGATACATTCGGTGTGAAGAATGCTATGTGCACAGCACTAGCGATTTTCTTCTACAATATGACGCCGTCCCCTCACACCTCGTGTCAACCATGTAACGAAAGAAAATGTATACATTAGCGCACTCCAAAGTCACCAGAATGTGTACTTTTAACTCTATTTTAAAGCATTATATAAAAATATTTAAACACCAAGCTGTTACTTCCCAAAAAACGAAATATCGACGCAGTCATCCACAGTACGTAGATACATTCGGTGTGAAGAATGCTATGTGCACAGCACTAGCGATTTTCTTCTACAATATGTCGCCGTCCCCTCACACCTCGTGTCAACCTGCTAACGAAAGCAAATGTATACATTAGCGCACTCCAAAGTCACCAGAATGTGTACTTTTAACTCTATTTTAAAGCATTACATAAAAATATTTAAACACCAGGCTGTTACTCCCCAAAAAACGAAATATCGACACAGTCATCCACAGTACGCAGGTACATTCGGTGTGAAGAATGCTATGTGCACAGCACTAGCGATTTTCTTCTACAATATGTCGCCGTCCCCTCACACCTCGTGTCAACCTGCTAACGAAAGAAAATGTATACATTAGCACACTCCAAATTCACCGGAAATAGTATTTTTATCTCTACTGTTAAAGCATAACACAAAAATCTTT
Source organism: Schistocerca cancellata (assembly GCF_023864275.1). Lineage (NCBI taxonomy): Eukaryota > Metazoa > Arthropoda > Insecta > Orthoptera > Acrididae > Schistocerca > Schistocerca cancellata. The sequence continues at coordinate 610,160,869 of NC_064630.1, read as the reverse complement.
AAACATCGAGCCGTTACTTACCAAAAAACGAAATATCGACGCAGTCATCCACAGTACGTAGATACATTCGGTGTGAAGAATGCTATGTGCACAGCACTAGCGATTTTCTTCTACAATATGTCGCTCTCCCCTCACACCTCGTGTCAACCTGCTAACGAAAGAAAATGTATACATTAGCGCACTCCAAAGTCACAAGAATGTGTACTTTTAACTCTATTTTAAAGCATTATATAAAAATATTTAAACACCAAGCTGTTACTTCCCAAAAAACGAAATATCGACGCAGTCATCCACAGTACGCAGATACATTCGGTGTGAAGAATGCTATGTGCACAGCACTAGCGATTGTCTTCTACAATATGTCGCGGTCCCCTCACACCTCGTGTCAACCTGCTAACGAAAGAAAATGTATACATTAGTACAATCCAAAGTCATGGGAAACAGTATTTTTATCTCTACTGTTAAAGCATAACATAAAAATCTTTAAACTACGAGCTTTTACTTACCAAAAAACGAAATATCGACGCAGTCATCCACAGTACGTAGATACATTCGGTGTGAAGAATGCTATGTGCACAGCACTAGCGATTTTCTTCTACAATATGTCGCCGTCCCCTCACACCTCGTGTCAACCTGCTAACGAATGAAAATGTATACATTAGCGCACTCCAAAGTCACCAGAATGTGTACTTTTAACTCTATTTTAAAGCATTATATAAAAATATTTAAACACCAAGCTGTTACTTCCCAAAAAACGAAATATCGACGCAGTCATCCACAGTACGTAGATACATTCGGTGTGAAGAATGCTATGTGCAAAGCACTAGCGATTTTCTTCTACAATATGTCGCCGTCCCCTCACACCTCGTGTCAACCTGCTAACGAAAGGAAATGTATACATTAGCGCACTCCAAAGTCACCAGAATGTGTACTTTTAACTCCATTTTAAAGCATTATATAAAAATATTTAAACACCAAGCTGTTACTTCCCAAAAAACGAAATATCGACGCAGTCATCCACAGTACGCAGATACATTCGATGTGAAGAATGCTATGTGCACAGCACTAGCGATTTTCTTCTACAATATGTCGCCGTCCCCTCACACCTCGTGTCAACCTGCTAACGAAAGAAAATGTATACATTAGCACACTCCAAACTCACCGGAAATAGTATTTTTATCTCTACTGTTAAAGCATAACATAAAAATCTTTAAACTACGAGCTTTTACTTACCAAAAAACGAAATATCGACGCAGTCATCCACAGTACGTAGATACATTCGGTGTGAAGAATGCTATGTGCACAGCACTAGCGATTTTCTTCTACAATATGTCGCCGTCCCCTCACACCGCGTGTCAACCATCTAACGAAAGAAAATGTATACATTAGCGCACTCCAAAGTCACCAGAAAGTGTACTTTTAACTCTATTTTAAAGCATTATATAAAAATATTTAAACACCAAGCTGTTACTTCCCAAAAAACGAAATATCGACGCAGTCATCCACAGTACGCAGATACATTCGGTGTGATGAATGCTATGGGCACAGCACTAGCGATTGTCTTCTACAATATGTCGCCGTCCCCTCACACCTCGTGTCAACCTGCTAACGAAAGAAAATGTATACATTAGCACACTCCAAAGTCACCGGAAATATTATTTTTATCTCTACTGTTAAAGCATAACATAAAAATCTTTAAACATCGAGCTGTTACTTACCAAAAAACGAAATATCGACGCAGTCATCCACAGTACGTAGATACATTCGGTGTGAAGAATGCTATGTGCACAGCACTAGCGATTTTCTTCTACAATATGTCGCCGTCCCCTCACACCTCGTGTCAACCTGCTAACGATTGAAAATGTATTCACTAGCACACTCCAAAGTCACCGGAAATAGTATTTTTATCTCTACTGTTAAAGCATAACATAAAAATCTTTAAACGTCGAGCTGTTACTTACCAAAAAACGAAATATCGACGCAGTCATCCACAGTACGTAGCTACATTCGGTGTGAAGAATGCTATGTGCACAGCACTAGCGATTTTCTTCTACAATATGTCGCCGTCACCTCACACCTCGTGTCAACCTGCTAACGAAAGAAAATGTATACATTAGCACACTCCAAAGTCACCGGAAATAGTATTTTTATCTCTACTGTTAAAGCATAACATAAAAATCTTTAAACATCGAGCTGTTACTTACCAAAAAACGAAATATCGACGCAGTCGTCCACAGTACGTAGATACATTCGGTGTGAAGAATGCTATGTGCACAGCACTAGCGATTGTCTTCTACAATATGTCGCCGTCCCCTCACACCTCGTGTCAACCTGCTAACGAAAGAAAATGTATACATTAGCACACTCCAAACTCACCGGAAATAGTATTTTTATCTCTACTGTTAGAGCATAACATAAAACTCTTTAAACATCGAGCTGTTACTTACCAAAAAACGAAATATCGACGCAGTCATCCACAGTACGTAGATACATTCGGTGTGAAGAATGCTATGTGCACAGCACTAGCGATTTTCTTCTACAATATGTCGCCGTCCCCTCACACCTCGTGTCAACCTGCTAACGAAAGAAAATGTATACATTAGCGCACTCCAAAGTCACCAGAATGTGTACTTTTAACTCTATTTTAAAGCATTATATAAAAATATTTAAACACCAAGCTGTTACTTCCCAAAAAACGAAATATCGACGCAGTCATCCACAGTACGCAGATACATTCGGTGTGAAGAATGCTATGTGCACAGCACTAGCGATTGTCTTCTACAATATGTCGCCGTCCCCTCACACCTCGTGTCAACCTGCTATCGAAAGAAAATGTATACATTAGCACACTCCAAAGTCACCGGAAATAGTATTTTTATCTCTACTGTTAAAGCATAACATAAAAATCTTTAAACATCGGGCTGTTACTTACCAAAAAACGAAATATCGACGCAGTCATCCACAGTACGTAGCTACATTCGGTGTGAAGAATGCTATGTGCACAGCACTAGCGATTTTCTTCTACAATATGTCGCCGTCACCTCACACCTCGTGTCAACCTGCTAACGAAAGAAAATGTATACATTAGCACACTACAAAGTCACCGGAAATAGTATTTTTATCTCTACTGTTAAAGCATAACATAAAAATCTTTAAACATCGGGCTGTTACTTACCAAAAAACGAAATATCGACGCAGTCATCCACAGTACGTAGATACATTCGGTGTGAAGAATGCTATGTGTACAGCACTAGCGATTTTCTTCTACAATATGTCGCCGTCCCCTCACACCTCGTGTCAACCACCTAACGAAAGAAAATGTATACATTAGCGCACCCCAAAGTCACCAGAATGTGTACTTTTAACTCTATTTTAAAGCATTATATAAAAATATTTAAACACCAAGCTGTTACTTCCCGAAAAACGAAATATCGACGCAGTCATCCACAGTACGTAGATACATTCGGTGTGAAGAATGCTATGTGCACAGCACTAGCGATTTTCTTCTACAATATGTCGCCGTCCCCTCACACCTCGTGTCAACCTGCTAACGAAAGAAAATGTATACATTAGCACACTCCAAACTCACCGGAAATAGTATTTTTATCTCTACTGTTAAAGCATAACATAAAAATCTTTAAACATCGGGCTGTTACTTACCAAAAAACGAAATATCGACGCAGTCATCCACAGTACGTAGATACATTCGGTGTGAAGAATGCTATGTGCACAGCACTAGCGATTTTCTTCTACAATATGTCGCCGTCCCCTCACACCTCGTGTCAACCATCTAACGAAAGAAAATGTATACATTAGCGCACTCCAAAGTCACCAGAAAGTGTACTTTTAACTCTATTTTAAAGCATTATATAAAAATATTTAAACACCAAGCTGTTACTTCCCAAAAAACGAAATATCGACGCAGTCATCCACAGTGCGCAGATACATTCGGTGTGAAGAATGCTATGGGCACAGCACTAGCGATTGTCTTCTACAATATGTCGCCGTCCCCTCACACCTCGTGTCAACCTGCTAACGAAAGAAAATGTATACATTAGCACACTCCAAAGTCACCGGAAATATTATTTTTATCTCTACTGTTAAAGCATAACATAAAAATCTTTAAACATCGAGCTGTTACTTACCAAAAAACGAAATATCGACGCAGTCATCCACAGTACGTAGATACATTCGGTGTGAAGAATACTATGTGCACAGCACTAGCGATTTTCTTCTACAATATGTCGCCGTCCCCTCACACCTCGTGTCAACCTGCTAACGAAAGAAAATGTATACATTAGCGCACTCCAAAGTCACCAGAATGTGTACTTTTAACTCTATTTTAAAGCATTATATAAAAACATTTAAACACCAAGCTGTTACTTCCCAAAAAACGAAATATCGACGCAGTCATCCACAGTAAGCAGATACATTCGGTGTGAAGAATGCTATGTGCACAGCACTAGCGATTGTCTTCTACAATATGTCGCCGTCCCATCACACCTCGTGTCAACCTGCTAACGAAAGAAAATGTATACATTAGTACACTCCAAAGTCATGGGAAACAGTATTTTTATCTCTACTGTTAAAGCATAACATAAAAATCTTTAAACTACGAGCTTTTACTTACCAAAAAACGAAATATCGACGCAGTCATCCACAGTACGTAGATACATTCGGTGTGAAGAATGCAATGTGCACAGCACAAGCGATTTTCTGCTACAATATGTCGCCGTCCCCTCACACCGCGTGTCAACCATCTAACGAAAGAAAATGTATACATTAGCGCACTCCAAAGTCACCAGAAAGTGTACTTTTAACTCTATTTTAAAGCATTATATAAAAATATTTAAACACCAAGCTGTTACTTCCCAAAAAACGAAATATCGACGCAGTCATCCACAGTACGCAGATACATTCGGTGTGAATAATGCTATGGGCACAGCACTAGCGATTGTCTTCCACAATATGTCGCCGTCCCCTCACACCTCGTGTCAACCTGCTAACGAAAGAAAATGTATACATTAGCACACTCCAAAGTCACCGGAAATATTATTTTTATCTCTACTGTTAAAGCATAACATAAAAATCTTTAAACATCGAGCTGTTACTTACCAAAAAACGAAATATCGACGCAGTCATCCACAGTACGTAGATACATTCGGTGTGAAGAATGCTTTGTGCACAGCACTAGCGATTTTCTTCTACAATATGTCGCCGTCCCCTCACACCTCGTGTCAACCTGCTAACGATTGAAAATGTATTCACTAGCACACTCCAAAGTCACCGGAAATAGTATTTTTATCTCTACTGTTAAAGCATAACATAAAAATCTTTAAACGTCGAGCTGTTACTTACCAAAAAACGAAATATCGACGCAGTCATCCACAGTACGTAGCTACATTCGGTGTGAAGAATGCTATGTGCACAGCACTAGCGATTTTCTTCTACAATATGTCGCCGTAGCCTCACACCTCGTGTCAACCTGCTAACGAAAGAAAATGTATACATTAGCACACTCCAAAGTCACCGGAAATAGTATTTTTATCTCTACTGTTAAAGCATAACATAAAAATCTTTAAACATCGAGCTGTTACTTACCAAAAAACGAAATATCGACGCAGTCGTCCACAGTACGTAGATACATTCGGTGTGAAGAATGCTATGTGCACAGCACTAGCGATTGTCTTCTACAATATGTCGCCGTCCCCTCACACCTCGTGTCAACCTGCTAACGAAAGAAAATGTATACATTAGCACACTCCAAACTCACCGGAAATAGTATTTTTATCTCTACTGTTAGAGCATAACATAAAACTCTTTAAACATCGAGCTGTTACTTACCAAAAAACGAAATATCGACGCAGTCATCCACAGTACGTAGATACATTCGGTGTGAAGAATGCTATGTGCACAGCACTAGCGATTTTCTTCTACAATATGTCGCCGTCCCCTCACACCTCGTGTCAACCTGCTAACGAAAGAAAATGTATACATTAGCGCACTCCAAAGTCACCAGAATGTGTACTTTTAACTCTATTTTAAAGCATTATATAAAAATATTTAAACACCAAGCTGTTAGTTCCCAAAAAACGAAATATCGACGCAGTCATCCACAGTATGCAGATACATTCGGTGTGAAGAATGCTATGTGCACAGCACTAGCGATTGTCTTCTACAATATGTCGCCGTCCCCTCACACCTCGTGTCAACCTGCTAACGAAGGAAAATGTATACATTAGCACACTCCAAAGTCACCGGAAATAGTATTTTTATCTCTACTGTTAAAGCATAACATAAAAATCTTTAAACATCGGGCTGTTACTTACCAAAAAACGAAATATCGACGCAGTCATCCACAGTACGTAGCTACATTCGGTGTGAAGAGTGCTATGTGCACAGCACTAGCGATTTTCTTCAACAATATGTCGCCGTCACCTCACACCTCGTGTCAACCTGCTAACGAAAGAAAATGTATACATTAGCACACTCCAAAGTCACCGGAAATAGTATTTTTATCTCTACTGTTAAAGCATAACATAAAAATCTTTAAACATCGGGCTGTTACTTACCAAAAAACGAAATATCGACGCAGTCATCCACAGTACGTAGATACATTCGGTGTGAAGAATGCTATCTGCACAGCACTAGCGATTTTCTTCTACAATATGTCGCCGTCCCCTCACACCTCGTGTCAACCATCTAACGAAAGAAAATGTATACATTAGCGCACCCCAAAGTCACCAGAATGTGTACTTTTAACTCTATTTTAAAGCATTATATAAAAATATTTAAACACCAAGCTGTTACTTCCCGAAAAACGAAATATCGACGCAGTCATCCACAGTACGTAGATACATTTGGTGTGAAGAATGCTATGTGCACAGCACTAGCGATTTTCTTCTACAATATGTCGCCGTAGCCTCACACCTCGTGTCAACCTGCTAACGAAAGGAAATGTATACATTAGCGCACTACAAAGTCACCAGAATGTGTACTTTTAACTCCATTTTAAAGCATTATATAAAAATATTTAAACACCAAGCTGTTACTTCCCAAAAAACGAAATATCGACGCAGTCATCCACAGTACGCAGATACATTCGGTGTGAAGAATGCTATGTGCACAGCACTAGCGATTGTCTTCTACAATATGTCGCCATCCCCTCACACCTCGTGTCAACCTGCTAACGAAAGAAAATGTATACATTAGCACACTCCAAAGTCACCGGAAATAGTATTTTTATCTCTACTGTTAAAGCATAATATAAAAATCTTTAAACATCGAGCTGTTACTTAATAAAAAACGAAATATCGACCCAGTCATCCACAGTACGTAGATACATTCGGTGTGAAGAATGCTATGTGCACAGCACTAGCGATTTTCTTCTACAATATGTCGCCGTCCCCTCACACCTCGTGTCAACCTGCTAACGAAAGAAAATGTATACATAGCGCTCTCCAAAGTCACCAGAATGTGTACTTTTAACTCTATTTTAAAACATTATATAAAAATATTTAAACACCAAGGTGTTACTTCCCAAAAAACGAAATATCGACGCAGTCATCCACAGTACGTAGATACATTCGGTGTGAAGAATGCTATGTGCACAGCACTAGCGATTGTCTTCTATAATATGTCGCCGTCCCCTCACACCTCGTGTCAACCTGCTAACGAAAGAAAATGTATACATTAGCACACTCCAAACTCACCGGAAATAGTATTTTTATCTCTACTGTTAGAGCATAACATAAAAATCTTTAACATCGAGCTGTTACTTACCAAAAAACGAAATATCGACGCAGTCATCCACAGTACGTAGATACATTCGGTGTGAAGAATGCTATGTGCACAGCACTAGCGATTTTCTTCTACAATATGTCGCCGTCCCCTCACACCTCGTGTCAACCTGCTAACGAAAGAAAATGTATACATTAGCGCACTCCAAAGTCACCAGAATGTGTACTTTTAACTCTATTTTAAAGCATTATATAAAAATATTTAAACACCAAGCTGTTACTTCCCAAAAAACGAAATATCGACGCAGTCATCCACAGTACGCAGATACATTCGGTGTGAAGAATGCTATGTGCACAGCACTAGCGATTGTCTTCTACAATATGTCGCGGTCCCATCACACCTCGTGTCAACCTGCTAACGAAAGAAAATGTATACATTAGTACACTCCAAAGTCATGAGAAACAGTATTTTTATCTCTACTGTTAAAGCATAACATAAAAATCTTTAAACTACGAGCTTTTACTTACCAAAAAACGAAATATCGACGCAGTCATCCACAGTACGTAGATACATTCGGTGTGAAGAATGCTATGTGCACAGCACTAGCGATTTTCTTCTACAATATGTCGCCGTCCCCTCACACCGCGTGTCAACCATCTAACGAAAGAAAATGTATACATTAGCGCACTCCAAAGTCACCAGAAAGTGTACTTTTAACTCTATTTTAAAGCATTATATAAAAATATTTAAACACCAAGCTGTTACTTCCCGAAAAACGAAATATCGACGCAGTCATCCACAGTACGTAGATACATTCGGTGTGAAGAATGCTATGGGCACAGCACTAGCGATTGTCTTCTACAATATGTCGCCGTCCCCTTACACCTCGTGTCAACCTGCTAACGAAAGAATATGTATACATTAGCACACTCCAAAGTCACCGGAAATATTATTTTTATCTCTACTGTTAAAGCATAACATAAAAATCTTTAAACGTCGAGCTGTTACTTACCAAAAAACGAAATATCGACGCAGTCATCCACAGTACGTAGCTACATTCGGTGTGAAGAATGCTATGTGCACAGCACTAGCGATTTTCTTCTACAATATGTCGCCGTCACCTCACACCTCGTGTCAACCTGCTAACGAAAGAAAATGTATACATTAGCACACTCCAAAGTCACCGGAAATAGTATTTTTATCTCTACTGTTAAAGCATAACATAAAAATCTTTAAACATCGAGCTGTTGCTTACCAAAAAACGAAATATCGACGCAGTCATCCACAGTACGTAGATACATTCGGTGTGAAGAATGCTATGTGCACAGCACTAGCGATTTTCTTCTACAATATGTCGCCGTCCCCTCACACCTCTTGTCAACCATCTAACGAAAGAAAATGTATACATTAGCGCACTCCAAAGTCACCAGAATGTGTACTTTTAACTCTATTTTACAGCATTATATAACAATATTTAAACACCAAGCTGTTACTTCCCGAAAAACGAAATATCGACGCAGTCATCCACAGTACGTAGATACATTCGGTGTGAAGAATGCTATGTGCACAGCACTAGCGATTTTCTTCAACAATATGTCGCCGTCCCCTCACACCTCGTGTCAACCATCTAACGAAAGAAAATGTATACATTAGCACACTCCAAAGTCACCAGAATGTGTACTTTTAACTCTATTTTAAAGCATTATATAAAAATATTTAAACACCAAGCTGTTACTTCCCAAAAAACGAAATATCGACGCAGTCATCCACAGTACGTAGATATATTCGGTGTGAAGAATGCTATGTGGACAGCACTAGCGATTTTCTTCTACAATATGTCGCCGTCCCCTCACACCTCGTGTCAACCTGCTAACGAAATGAAATGTATACATTAGCGCACTCCAAAGTCACCAGAATGAGTACTTTTAACTCTATTTTAAAGCATTATTTAAAAATATTTAAACACCAGGCTGTTACTCCCCAAAAAACGAAATATCGACGCAGTCATCCGCAGTACGCAGATACATTCGGTGTGAAGAATGCTATGTGCACAGCACTAGCGTTTGTCTTCTACAATATGTCGCCGTCCCCTCACACCTCGTGTCAACCTGCTAACGAAAGAAAATGTATACATTAGCACACTCCAAAGTCACCGGAAATAGTATTTTTATCTCTACTGTTAAAGCATAACATAAAAATCTTTAAACATCGAGCTGTTACTTACCAAAAAACGAAATATCGACCCAGTCATCCACAGTACGTAGATACATTCGGTGTGAAGAATGCTATGTGCACAGCACTAGCGATTTTCTTCTACAATATGTCGCCGTCCTCTCACACCTCGTGTCAACCTACTAACGAAAGAAAATGTATACATTAGCGCACTCCAAAGTCACCAGAATGTGTACTTTTAACTCTATTTTAAAACATTATATAAAAATATTTAAACACCAAGCTGTTACTTCGCAAAAAACGAAATATCGACGCAGTCATCCACAGTACGTAGATACATTCGGTGTGAAGAATGCTATGTGCACAGCACTAGCGATTGTCTTCTACAATATGTCGCCGTCCCCTCACACCTCGTGTCAACCTGCTAACGAAAGAAAATGTATTCATCAGCACACTCCAAACTCACCGGAAATAGTATTTTTATCTCTACTGTTAGAGCATAACATAAAAATCTTTAAACATCGAGCTGTTACTTACCAAAAAACGAAATATCGACGCAGTCATCCACAGTACGTAGATACATTCGGTGTGAAGAATGCTATGTGCACGGCACTAGCGATTTTCTTCTACAATATGTCGCCGTCCCCTCACACCTCGTGTCAAACTGCTAACGAAAGAAAATGTATACATTAGCGCACTCCAAAGTCACCAGAATGTGTACTTTTAACTCTATTTTAAAGCATTATATAAAAATATTTAAACACCAAGCTGTTACTTCCCAAAAAACGAAATATCGACGCAGTCATCCACAGTACGCAGATACATTCGGTGTGAAGAATGCTATGTGCACAGCACCAGCGATTGTCTTCTACAATAAGTCGCGGTCCCATCACACCTCGTGTCAACCTGCTAACGAAAGAAAATGTATACATTAGTACACTCCAAAGTCATGGGAAACAGTATTTTTATCTCTACTGTTAAAGCATAACATAAAAATCTTTAAACTACGAGCTTTTACTTACCAAAAAACGAAATATCGACGCAGTCATCCACAGTACGTAGATACATTCGGTGTGAAGAATGCTATGTGCACAGCACTAGCGATTTTCTTCTACAATATGTCGCCGTCCCCTCACACCTCGTGTCAACCTGCTAACGAAAGAAAATGTATACATTAGCACACTCCAAAGTCACCGGAAATATTATTTTTATCTCTACTGTTAAAGCATAACATAAAAATCTTTAAACATCGAGCTGTTACTTACCAAAAAACGAAATATCGACGCAGTCAGCCACAGTACGTAGATACATTCGGTGTGAAGAATGCTATGTGCACAGCACTAGCGATTTTCTTCTACAATATGTCGCCGTCCCCTCACACCTCGTGTCAACCATCTAACGAAAGAAAATGTATACATTAGCGCACTCCAAAGTCACCAGAATGTGTACTTTTAACTCTATTATAAAGCATTATATAAAAATATTTAAACACCAAGCTGTTACTTCCCAAAAAACGAAATATCGACGCAGTCATCCACAGTACGTAGATACATTCGGTGTGAAGAATGCTATGTGCACAGCACTAGCGATTGTCTTCTACAATATGTCGCCGTCCCCTCACACCTCGTGTCAACCTGCTAACGAAAGAAAATGTGTACTTTAGCACACTCCAAACTCACCGGAAATAGTATTTTTATCTCTACTGTTAAAGCATAACATTAAAATCTTTAAACATCGAGCTGTTACTTACCAAAAAACGAAATATCGACGCAGTCATCCACAGTACGTAGATACATTCGGTGTGAAGAATGCTATGTGCACAGCACTAGCGATTTTCTTCTACAATATGTCGCTGTCCCCTCACACCTCGTGTCAACCTGCTAACGAAAGAAAATGTATACATTAGCGCACTCCAAAGTCACCAGAATGTGTACTTTTAACTCTATTTTAAAGCATTATATAAAAATATTTAAACACCAAGCTGTTACTTCCCAAAAAACGAAATATCGACGCAGTCATCCACAGTACGCAGATACATTCGGTGTGAAGAATGCTATGTGCACAGCACTAGCGATTGTCTTCTACAATATGTCGCGGTCCCCTCACACCTCGTGTCAACCTGCTAACGAAAGAAAATGTATACATTAGTACACTCCAAAGTCATGGGAAACAGTATTTTTATCTCTACTGTTAAAGCATAACATAAAAATCTTTAAACTACGAGCTTTTACTTACCAAAAAACCAAATATCGACGCAGTCATCCACAGTACGTAGATACATTCGGTGTGAAGAATGCTATGTGCACAGCACTAGCGATTTTCTTCTACAATATGTCGCCGTCCCCTCACACCGCGTGTCAACCATCTAACGAAAGAAAATGTATACATTAGCGCACTCCAAAGTCACCAGAAAGTGTACTTTTAACTCTATTTTAAAGCATTATATAAAAATATTTAAACACCAAGCTGTTACTTCCCAAAAAACGAAATATCGACGCAGTCATCCACAGTGCGCAGATACATTCGGTGTGAAGAATGCTATGGGCACAGCACTAGCGATTGTCTTCTACAATATGTCGCCGTCCCCTCACACCTCGTGTCAACCTGCTAACGAAAGAAAATGTATACATTAGCACACTCCAAAGTCACCAGAATGTGTACTTTTAACCCTATTTTAAAGCATTATATAAAAATATTTAAACACCAAGCTGTTACTTCCCAAAAAACGAAATATCGACGCAGTCATCCACAGTACGTAGATACATTCGGTGTGAAGAATGCTATGTGACAGCACTAGCGATTTTCTTCTACAATATGTCGCCGTCCCCTCACACCTCGTGTCAACCTGCTAACGAAAGAAAATGTATACATTAGCGCACTCCAAAGTCACCAGAATGTGTACTTTTAACTCTATTTTAAAGCATTATATACAAATATTTAAACACCAAGCTGTTACTTCCCAAAAAACGAAATATCGACGCAGTCATCCACAGTACTTAGATACATTCGGTGTGAAGAATGCAATGTGCACAGCACTAGCGATTGTCTTCTACAATATGTCGCCGTCCCCTCACACCTCGTGTCAACCTGCTAACGAAAGAAAATGTATACATTAGCACACTCCAAAGTCACCGGAAATAGTATTTTTATCTCTACTGTTAAAGCATAACATAAAAATCTTTAAACATCGAGCTGTTACTTACCAAAAAACGAAATATCGACGCAGTCATCCATAGTACGTAGATACATTCGGTGTGAAGAATGCTATGTGCACAGCACTAGCGATTTTCTTCTACAATATGTCGCCGTCCCCTCACACCTCGTGTCAACCTGCTAACGAAAGAAAATGTATACATTAGCGCACTCCAAAGTCACCAGAATGTGTACTTTTAACTCTATTTTAAAGCATGATATAAAAATCTTTAAACACCAAGCTGTTACTTCCCAAAAAACGAAATATCGACGCAGTCATCCACAGTACGCAGATACATTCGGTGTGAAGAATGCTATGTGCACAGCACTAGCGATTGTCTTCTACAATATGTCGCCGTCCCATCACACCTCGTGTCAACCTGCTAACGAAAGAAAATGTATACATTAGTACACTCCAAAGTCATGGGAAACAGCATTTTTATCTCTACTGTTAAAGCATAACATAAAAATCTTAAAAACTACGAGCTTTTACTTACCAAAAAACGAAATATCGACGCAGTCATCCACAGTACGTAGATACATTCGGTGTGAAGAATGCTATGTGCACAGCACCAGCGATTTTCTTCTACAATATGTCACCGTCCCCTCACACCGCGTGTCAACCATCTAACGAAAGAAAATGTATACATTAGCGCACTCCAAAGTCACCAGAAAGTGTACTTTTAACTCTATTTTAAAGCATTATATAAAAATATTTAAACACCAAGCTGTTACTTCCCAAAAAACGAAATATCGACGCAGTCATCCACAGTACGCAGATACATTCGGTGTGAAGAATGCTATGGGCACAGCACTAGCGATTGTCTTCTATAATATGTCGCCGTCCCCTCACACCTCGTGTCAACCTGCTAACGAAAGAAAATGTATACATTAGCACACTCCAAAGTCACCGGAAATATTATTTTTATCTCTACTGTTAAAGCATAACATAAAAATCTTTAAACATCGAGCTGTTACTTACCAAAAAACGAAATATCGACGCAGTCATCCACAGTACGTAGATACATTCGGTGTGAAGAATGCTATGTGCACAGCACTAGCGATTTTCTTCTACAATATGTCGCCGTCCCCTCACACCTCGTGTCAACCTGCTAACGATTGAAAATGTATTCACTAGCACACTCCAAAGTCACCGGAAATAGTATTTTTATCTCTACTGTTAAAGCATAACATAAAAATCTTTAAACGTCGAGCTGTTACTTACCAAAAAACGAAATATCGACGCAGTCATCCACAGTACGTAGCTACATTCGGTGTGAAGAATGCTATGTGCACAGCACTAGCGATTTTCTTCTACAATATGTCGCCGTCACCTCACACCTCGTGTCAACCTGCTAACGAAAGAAAATGTATACATTAGCACACCCCAAAGTCACCGGAAATAGTATTTTTATCTCTACTGTTAAAGCATAACATAAAAATCTTTAAACATCGAGCTGTTACTTACCAAAAAACGAAATATCGACGCAGTCGTCCACAGTACGTAGATACATTCGGTGTGAAGAATGTTATGTGCACAGCACTAGCGATTGTCTTCTACAATATGTCGCCGTCCCCTCACACCTCGTGTCAACCTGCTAACGAAAGAAAATGTATACATTAGCACACTCCAAACTCACCGGAAATAGTATTTTTATCTCTACTGTTAGAGCATAACATAAAAATCTTTAAACATCGAGCTGTTACTTACCAAAAAACGAAATATCGACGCAGTCATCCACAGTACGTAGATACATTCGGTGTGAAGAATGCTATGTGCACAGCACTAGCGATTGTCTTCTACAATATGTCACGGTCCCATCACACCTCGTGTCAACCTGCTAACGAAAGAAAATGTATACATTAGTACACTCCAAAGTCATGGGAAACAGTATTTTTATCTCTACTGTTAAAGCATAACATAAAAATCTTTAAACTACGAGCTTTTACTTACCAAAAAACGAAATATCGACGCAGTCATCCACAGTACGTAGATACATTCGGTGTGAAGAATGCTATGTGCACAGCACTAGCGATTTTCTTCTACAATATGTCGCCGTCCCCTCACACCGCGTGTCAACCTGCTAACGAAAGAAAATGTATACATTAGCGCACTCCAAAGTCACCAGAATGTGTACTTTTAACTCTATTTTAAAGCATTATATAAAAATATTTAAACACCAAGCTGTTACTTCCCAAAAAACGAAATATCGACGCAGTCATCCACAGTACGCAGATACATTCGGTGTGAAGAATGCTATGTGCACAGCACTAGCGATTGTCTTCTACAATATGTCACGGTCCCATCACACCTCGTGTCAACCTGCTAACGAAAGAAAATGTATACATTAGCGCACTCCAAAGTCATGGGAAACAGTATTTTTATTTCTACTGTTAAAGCATAACATAAAAATCTTTAAACTACGAGCTTTTACTTACCAAAAAACGAAATATCGACGCAGTCATCCACAGTACGTAGATACATTCGGTGTGAAGAATGCTATGTGCACAGCACTAGCGATTTTCTTCTACAATATGTCGCCGTCCCCTCACACCGCGTGTCAACCATCTAACGAAAGAAATTGTATACATTAGCGCACTCCAAAGTCACCAGAAAGTGTACTTTTAACTCTATTTTAAAGCATTATATAAAAATATTTAAACACCAAGCTGTTACTTCCCAAAAAACGAAATATCGACGCAGTCATCCACAGTACGCAGATACATTCGGTGTGAAGAATGCTATGGGCACAGCACTAGCGATTGTCTTCTACAATATGTCGCCGTCCCCTCACACCTCGTGTCAACCTGCTAACGAAAGAAAATGTATACATTAGCACACTCCAAAGTCACCGGAAATATTATTTTTATCTCTACTGTTAAAGCATAACATAAAAATCTTTAAACATCGAGCTGTTACTTACCAAAAAACGAAATATCGACGCAGTCATCCACAGTACGTAGATACATTCGGTGTGAAGAATGCTATGTGCACCGCACTAGCGATTTTCTTCTACAATATGTCGCCGTCCCCTCACACCTTGTGTCAACCTGCTAACGAAAGGAAATGTATACATTAGCGCACTCCAAAGTCACCAGAATGTGTACTTTTAACTCTATTTTAAAGCATTATATAAAAATATTTAAACACCAGGCTGTTACTTCCCAAAAAACGAAATATCGACGCAGTCATCCACAGTACGCAGATACATTCGGTGTGAAGAATGCTATGTGCACAGCACTAGCGATTTTCTTCTACAATATGTCGCCGTCCCCTCACACCTCGTGTCAACCTGCTAACGAAAGAAAATGTATACATTAGCACACTTCAAATTCACCGGAAATAGTATTTTTATCTCTACTGTTAAAGCATAACATAAAAATCTTTAAACATCGAGCTGTTACTTACCAAAAAACGAAATATCGACGCAGTCATCCACAGTACGTAGATACATTCGGTGTGAAGAATGCTATGTGCACAGCACTAGCGATTTTCTTCTACAATATGTCGCCATCCCCTCACACCTCGTGTCAACCTGCTAACGAAAGAAAATGTATTCACTAGCACACTCCAAAGTCACCGGAAATAGTATTTTTATCTCTACTGTTAAAGCATAACCTAAAAATCTTTAAACGTCGAGCTGTTACTTACCAAAAAACGAAATATCGACGCAGTCATCCACAGTACGTAGCTACATTCGGTGTGAAGAATGCTATGTGCACAGCACTAGCGATTTTCTTCTACAATATGTCGCCGTCACCTCACACCTCGTGTCAACCTGCTAACGAAAGAAAATGTATACATTAGCACACTCCAAAGTCACCGGAAATAGTATTTTTATCTCTACTGTTAAAGCATAACATAAGAATCTTTAAACATCGAGCTGTTACTTACCAAAAAACGAAATATCGACGCAGTCATCCACAGTACGTAGATACATTCGGTGTGAAGAATGCTATGTGCACAGCACTAGCGATTTTCTTCTACAATATATCGCCGTCCCCTCACACCTCGTGTCAACCATCTAACGAAAGAAAATGTATACATTAGCGCACTCCAAAGTCACCAGAAAGTGTACTTTTAACTCTATTTTAAAGCATTATATAAAAATATTTAAACACCATGCTGTTACTTCCCGAAAAACGAAATATCGACGCAGTCATCCACAGTACGTAGATACATTCGGTGTGAAGAATGCTATGTGCACAGCACTAGCGATTTTCTTCTACAATATGTCGCCGTCCCCTCACACCTCGTGTCAACCTTCTAACGAAAGAAAATGTATACATTAGCGCACTCCAAAGTCACCAGAATGTGTACTTTTAACTCTATTTTAAAGCATTATATAAATATATTTAAACACCAAGCTGTTACTTCCCAAAAAACGAAATATCGACGCAGTCATCCACAGTACGTAGATACATTCGGTGTGAAGAATGCTATGTGCACAGCACTAGCGATTTTCTTCTACAATATGTCGCCGTCCCCTCACACCTCGTGTCAACCTGCTAACGAAAGGAAATGTATACATTAGCGCACTCCAAAGTCACCAGAATGTGTACTTTTAACTCTATTTTAAAGCATTATATAAAAATATTTAAACACCAGGCTGTTACTTCCCAAAAAACGAAATATCGACGCAGTCATCCACAGTACGCAGATACATTCGGTGTGAAGAATGCTATGTGCACAGCACTAGCGATTTTCTTCTACAATATGTCGCCGTCCATTCACACCTCGTGTCATCCTGCTAACGAAAGAAAATGTATACATTAGCACACTCCAAATTCACCGGAAATAGTATTTTTATCTCTACTGTTAAAGCATAACATAAAAATCTTTAAACATCGAGCTGTTACTTACCAAAAAACGAAATATCGACGCAGTCATCCACAGTACGTAGATACATTCGGTGTGAAGAATGCTATGTGCACAGCACTAGCGATTTTCTTCTACAATATGTCGCCATCCCCTCACACCTCGTGTCAACCTGCTAACGAAAGGAAATGTATACATTAGCGCACTCCAAAGTCACCAGAATGTGTACTTTTAACTCCATTTTAAAGCATTATATAAAAATATTTAAACACCAAGCTGTTACTTCCCAAAAAACGAAATATCGACGCAGTCATCCACAGTACGTAGATACATTCGGTGTGAAGAATGCTATGTGCACAGCACTAGCGATTGTCTTCTACAATATGTCGCCGTCCCCTCACACCTCGTGTCAACCTGCTAACGAAAGAAAATGTATACATTAGCACACTCCAAACTCACCGGAAATAGTATTTTTATCTCTACTGTTAGAGCATAACATAAAAATCTTTAAACATCGAGCTGTTACTTACCAAAAAACGAAATATCGACGCAGTCATCCACAGTTCGTAGATACATTCGGTGTGAAGAATGCTATGTGCACAGCACTAGCGATTTTCTTCTACAATATGTCGCCGTCCCCTCACACCTCGTGTCAACCTGCTAACGAAAGAAAATGTTTACATTAGCGCACTCCAAAGTCACCAGAATGTGTACTTTTAACTTTATTTTAAAACATTATATAAAAATATTTAAACACCAAGCTGTTACTTCCCAAAAAACGAAATATCGACGCAGTCATCCACAGTACGCAGATACATTCGGTTTGAAGAATGCTATGTGCACAGCACTAGCGATTGTCTTCTACAATATGTCGCGGTCCCATCACACCTCGTGTCAACCTGCTAACGAAAGAAAATGTATACATTAGTACACTCCAAAGTCATGGGAAACAGTATTTTTATCTCTACTGTTAAAGCATAACATAAAAATCTTTAAACTACGAGCTTTTACTTACCAAAAAACGAAATATCGACGCAGTCATCCACAGTACGTAGATACATTCGGTGTGAAGAATGCTATGTGCACAGCACTAGCGATTTTCTTCTACAATATGTCGCCGTCACCTCACACCGCGTGTCAACCATCTAACGAAAGAAAATGTATACATTAGCGCACTCCAAAGTCACCAGAAAGTGTACTTTTAACTCTATTTTAAAGCATTATATAAAAATATTTAAACACCAAGCTGTTACTTCCCAAAAAACGAAATATCGACGCAGTCATCCACAGTACGCAGATACATTCGGTGTGAAGAATGCTATGGGCACAGCACTAGCGATTGTCTTCTACAATATGTCGCCGTCCCCTCACACCTCGTGTCAACCTGCTAACGAAAGAAAATGTATACATTAGCAGACTCCAAAGTCACCGGAAATATTATTTTTATCTCTACTGTTAAAGCATAACATAAAAATCTTTAAACATCGAGCTGTTACTTACCAAAAAACGAAATATCGACGCAGTCATCCACAGTACGTAGATACATTCGGTGTGAAGAATGCTATGTGCACAGCACTAGCGATTTTCTTCTACAATATGTCGCCGTCCCCTCACACCTCGTGTCAACCTGCTAACGAAAGAAAATGTATTCACTAGCACACTCCAAAGTCACCGGAAATAGTATTTTTATCTCTACTGTTAAAGCATAACATAAAAATCTTTAAACGTCGAGCTGTTACTTACCAAAAAACGAAATATCGACGAAGTCATCCACAGTACGTAGCTACATTCGGTGTGAAGAATGCTATGTGCACAGCACTAGCGATTTTCTTCTACAATATGTCGCCGTCCCCTCACACCTCGTGTCAACCTGCTAACGAAAGAAAATGTATTCACTAGCACACTCCAACGTCACCGGAAATAGTATTTTTATCTCTACTGTTAAAGCATAACATAAAAATCTTTAAACGTCGAGCTGTTACTTACCAAAAAACGAAATATCGACGCAGTCATCCACAGTACGTAGCTACATTCGGTGTGAAGAATGCTATGTGCACAGCACTAGCGATTTTCTTCTACAATATGTCGCCGTCCCCTCACACCGCGTGTCAACCATCTAACGAAAGAAAATGTATACATTAGCGCACTCCAAAGTCACCAGAAAGTGTACTTTTAACTCTATTTTAAAGCATTATATAAAAATATGTAAACACCAAGCTGTTACTTCCCAAAAAACGAAATATCGACGCAGTCTTCCACAGTACGCAGATACATTCGGTGTGAAGAATGCAATGGGCACAGCACTAGCGATTTTCTTCTACAATATGTCGCCGTCCCCTCACACCTCGTGTCAACCTGCTAACAAAAGAAAATGTATACATTAGCGCACTCCAAAGTCACCAGAATGTCTACTTTTAACTCTATTTTAAAGCAATATATAAAAGTATTTAAACACCAAGCTGTTACTTCCCAAAAAACGAAATATCGACGCAGTCATCCACAGTACGCAGATACATTCGGTGTGAAGAATGCTATGTGCACAGCACTAGCGATTTTCTTCTACAATATGTCGCGGTCCCATCACACCTCGTGTCAACCTGCTAACGAAAGAAAATGTATACATTAGTACACTCCAAAGTCATGGGAAACAGTATTTTTATCTCTACTGTTAAAGCATAACATAAATATCTTTAAACTACGAGCTTTTACTTACCAAAAAACGAAATATCGACGCAGTCATCCACAGTACGTAGATACATTCGGTGTGAAGAATGCTATGTGCACAGCACTAGCGATTTTCTTCTACAATATGTCGCCGTCCCCTCACACCGCGTGTCAACCATCTAACGAAAGAAAATGTATACATTAGCGCACTCCAAAGTCACCAGAAAGTGTACTTTTAACTCTATTTTAAAGCATTATATAAAAATATTTAAATACCAAGCTGTTACTTCCCAAAAAACGAAATATCGATGCAGTCATCCACAGTACGCAGATACATTCGGTGTGAAGAATGCTATGGGCACAGCACTAGCGATTGTCTTCTACAATATGTCGCCGTCCCCTCACACCTCGTGTCAACCTGCTAACGAAAGAAAATGTATACATTAGCACACTCCAAAGTCACCGGAAATATTATTTTTATCTCTACTGTTAAAGCATAACATAAAAATCTTTAAAAAACGAGCTGTTACTTACCAAAAAACGAAATATCGACGCAGTCAGCCATAGTACGTAGATACATTCGGTGTGAAGAATGCTATGTGCACAGCACTAGCGATTTTCTTCTACAATATGTCGCCGTCCCCTCACACCTCGTGTCAACCATCTAACGAAAGAAAATGTATACATTAGCGCACTCCAAAGTCACCAGAATGTGTACTTTTAACTTTATTTTAAAGCATTATATAAAAATATTTAAACACCAAGCTGTTACTTCCCAAAAAACGATATATCGACGCAGTCATCCACAGTACGTAGATACCTTCGGTGTGAAGAATGCTATGTGCACAGCACTAGCGATTTTCTTCAACAATATGTCGCCATCCCCTCACACCTCGTGTCAACCATGTAACGAAAGAAAATGTATACATTTGCGCACTCCAAAGTCACCAGAATGTGTACTTTTAACTCTATTTTAAAGCATTATATAAAAATATTTAAACACCAAGCTGTTACTTCCCAAAAAACGAAATATCGACGCAGTCATCCACAGTACGTAGATACATTCGGTGTGAAGAATGCTATGTGCACAGCACTAGCGATTTTCTTCTACAATATGTCGCCGTCCCCTCACACCTCGTGTCAACCTGCTAACGAAAGCAAATGTATACATTAGCGCACTCCAAAGTCACCAGAATGTGTACTTTTAACTCTATTTTAAAGCATTATATAAAAATATTTAAACACCAGGCTGTTACTCCCCAAAAAACGAAATATCGACGCAGTCATCCACAGTACGCAGATATATTCGGTGTGAAGAATGCTATGTGCACAGCACTAGCGATTTTCTTCTACAATATGTCGCCGTCCCCTCACACCTCGTGTCAACCTGCTAACGAAAGAAAATGTATACATTAGCACACTCCAAATTCACCGGAAATAGTATTTTTATCTCTACTGTTAAAGCATAACATAAAAATCTTTAAACATCGAGCTGTTACTTACCAAAAAACGAAATATCGACGCAGTCATCTACAGTACGTAGATACATTCGGTGTGAAGAATGCTATGTGCACAGCACTAGCGATTTTCTTCTACAATATGTCGCCGTCCCCTCACACCTCGTGTCAACCTGCTAACGAAAGGAAATGTATACATTAGCGCACTCCAAAGTCACCAGAATGTGTACTTTTAACTCCATTTTAAAGCATTATATAAAAATATTTAAACACCAAGCTGTAACTTCCCAAAAAACGAAATATCGACGCAGTCATCCACAGTACGCAGATACATTCGATGTGAAGAATGCTATGTGCACAGCACTAGCGATTTTCTTCTACAATATGTCGCCGTCACCTCACACCTCGTGTCAACCTGCTAACGAAAGAAAATGTATACATTAGCACACTCCAAAGTCACCGGAAATAGTATTTTTATCTCTACTGTTAAAGCATAACATAAAAATCTTTAAACATCGAGCTGTTACTTACCAAAAAACGAAATATCGACCCAGTCATCCACAGTACGTAGATACATTCGGTGTGAAGAATGCTATGTGCACAGCACTAGCGATTTTCTTCTACAATATGTCGCCGTCCCCTCACACCTCGTGTCAACCTGCTAACGAAAGAAAATGTATACATTAGCGCACTCCAAAGTCACCAGAATGTGTACTTTTAACTCTATTTTAAAACATTTTATAAAAATATTTAAACACCAAGCTGTTACTTCCCAAAAATGAAATATCGATGCAGTCATCCACAGTACGCAGATACATTCGGTGTGAAGAACGCTATGGGCACAGCACTAGCGATTGTCTTCTACAATATGTCGCCGTCCCCTCACACCTCGTGTCAACCTGCTAACGAAAGAAAATGTATACATTAGCACACTCCAAAGTCACCGGAAATAATATTTTTATCTCTACTGTTAAAGCATAACATAAAAATCTTTAAAAAACGAGCTGCTACTTACCAAAAATCGAAATATCGACGCAGTCAGCCATAGTACGTAGATACATTCGGTGTGAAGAATGCTATGTGCACAGCACTAGCGATTTTCTTCTACAATATGTCGCCGTCCCCTCACACCTCGTGTCAACCTGCTAACGAAAGAAAATGTATACATTAGCGCACTCCAAAGTCACCAGAATGTGTACTTTTAACTCTATTTTAAAGCATTATATAATAATATTTAAACACCAAGCTGTTACTTCCCAAAAAACGAAATATCGACGCAGTCATCCACAGTACGTAGATACCTTCGGTGTGAAGAATGCTATGTGCACAGCACTAGCGATTTTCTTCTACAGAATGTCGCCGTCCCCTCACACCTCGTGTCAACCTGCTAACGAAAGAAAATGTATACATTAGCACACTCCAAAATCACCGGAAATAGTATTTTTATCTCAACTGTTAAAGCATAACATAAAAATCTTTAAACATCGAGCTGTTACTTACCAAAAAACGATATATCGACGCAGTCATCCACAGTACGTAGATACATTCGGTGTGAAGAATGCTATGTGCACAGCACTAGCGATTTTCTTCCACAATATGTCGCCGTCCCCTCACACCTCGTGTCAACCTGCTAACGAAAGAAAATGTATACATTAGCTCACTCCAAAGTCACCGGAAATAGTATTTTTATCTCTACTGATAAAGCATAACATAAAAATCTTTAAACATCGAGCTGTTACTTACCAAAAAACGAAATATCGACGCAGTCATCCACAGTACGTAGATACATTCGGTGTGAAGAATGCTATGTGCACAGCACTAGCGATTTTCTTCTACAATATGTCGCCGTCCCCTCACACCTCGTGTCAACCTGCAAACAGCGCACTCCAAAGTCACCAGAAAGTGTACTTTTAACTCTATTTTAAAGCATTATATAAAAATATTTAAACACCAAGCTGTTACTTCCCAAGAAACGAAATATCGACGCAGTCATCCACAGTACGCAGATACATTCGGTGTGAAGAATGCTATGTGCACAGCACTAGCGATTGTCTTCTACAATATGTCGCCGTCCCCTCACACCTCGTGTCAACCTGCTAACGAAAGAAAATGTATACATTAGTACACTCCAAAGTCATGGGAAACAGTATTTCTATCTCTACTGTTAAAGCATAACATAAAAATCTTTAAACATCGAGCTGTTACTTACCAAAAAACGAAATATCGACGCAGTCATCCACAGTACGTAGATACATTCGGTGTGAAGAATGCTGTGTGCACAGCACTAGCGATTTTCTTCTACAATATGTCGCCGTCCCCTCACACCTCGTGTCAACCTGCTAACGAAAGGAAATGTATACATTAGCGCACTCCAAAGTCACCAGAAAGTGTACTTTTAACTCTATTTTAAAGCATTATATAAAAATATTTAAACACCAAGCTGTTACTTCCCAAAAAACGAAATATCGACGCAGTCATCCACAGTACGCAGATACATTCGGTGTGAAGAATGCTATGTGCACAGCACTAGCGATTGTCTTCTACAATATGTCGCCGTCCCCTCACACCTCGTGTCAACCTGCTAACGAAAGAAAATGTATACATTAGCACACTCCAAAGTCACCAGAATGTGTACTTTTAACCCTATTTTAAAGCATTATATAAAAATATTTAAACACCAAGCTGTTACTTCCCAAAAAACGAAATATCGACGCAGTCATCCACAGTACGTAGATACATTCGGTGTGAAGAATGCTATGTGACAGCACTAGCGATTTTCTTCTACAATATGTCGCCGTCCCCTCACACCTCGTGTCAACCTGCTAACGAAAGAAAATGTATACATTAGCGCACTCCAAAGTCACCAGAATGTGTACTTTTAACTCTATTTTAAAGCATTATATATAAATATTTAAACACCAAGCTGTTACTTCCCAAAAAACGAAATATCGACGCAGTCATCCACAGTACTTAGATACATTCGGTGTGAAGAATGCAATGTGCACAGCACTAGCGATTGTCTTCTACAATATGTCGCCGTCCCCTCACACCTCGTGTCAACCTGCTAACGAAAGAAAATGTATACATTAGCACACTCCAAAGTCACCGGAAATAGTATTTTTATCTCTACTGTTAAAGCATAACATAAAAATCTTTAAACATCGAGCTGTTACTTACCAAAAAACGAAATATCGACGCAGTCATCCACAGTACGTAGATAGATTCGGTGTGAAGAATGCTATGTGCACAGCACTAGCGATTTTCTTCTACAATATGTCGCCGTCCCCTCACACCTCGTGTCAACCTGCTAACGAAAGAAAATGTATACATCAGCGCAATCCAAAGTCACCAGAAAGTGTACTTTTAACTCTATTTTAAAGCATTATATAAAAATATTTAAACACCAAGCTGTTACTTCCCAAAAAACGAAATATCGACGCAGTCATCCACAGTACGCAGATACATTCGGTGTGAAGAATGCTATGAGCACAGAACTAGCGATTGTCTTCTACTATATGTCGCCGTCCCCTCACACCTCGTGTCAACCTGCTAACGAAAGAAAATGTATACATTAGCACACTCCAAAGTCACCGGAAATAGTATTTTTATCTCTACTGTTAAAGCATAACATAAAAATCTTTAAACGTCGAGCTGTTACTTACCAAAAAACGAAATATCGACGCAGTCATCCATAGTACGTAGCTACATTCGGTGTGAAGAATGCTATGTGCACAGCACTAGCGATTTTCTTCTACAATATGTCGCCGTCACCTCACACCTCGTGTCAACCTGCTAACGAAAGAAAATGTATACATTAGCACACTCCAAAGTCACCGGAAATAGTATTTTTTTCTCTACTGTTAAAGCATAACATAAAAATCTTTAAACATCGAGCTGTTACTTACCAAAAAACGAAATATCGACGCAGTCATCCACAGTACGTAGATACATTCGGTGTGAAGAATGCTATGTGCACAGCACTAGCGATTTTCTTCTACAATATGTCGCCGTCCCCTCACACCTCGTGTCAACCTGCTAACGAAAGAAAATGTATACATTATCGCACTCCAAAGTCACCAGAAAGTGTACTTTTAACTCTATTTTAAAGCATTATATAAAAATATTTAAACACCAAGCTGTTACTTCCCAAAAAACGAAATATCGACGCAGTCATCCACAGTACGCAGATACATACGGTGTGAAGAATGCTATGGGCACAGCAAAAGCGATTGTCTTCTACAATATGTCGCCGTCCCCTCACACCTCGTGTCAACCTGCTAACGAAAGAAAATGTATTCAATAGCACACTCCAAAGTCACCCGAAATAATATTTTTTTCTCTACTGTTAAAGCATAACATAAAAATCTTTAAACATCGAGCTGTTACTTACCAAAAAACGAAATATCGACGCAGTCATCCACAGTACGTAGATACATTCGGTGTGAAGAATGCTATGTGCACAGCACTAGCGACTTTCTTCTACAATATGTCGCCGTCCCCTCACACCTCGTGTCAACCATCTAACGAAAGAAAATGTATACATTAGCGCACTCCAAAGTCACCAGAATGTGTACTTTTAACTCTATTTTAAAGCATTATATAAAAATATTTAAACACCAAGCTGTTACTTCCCAAAAAACGAAATATCGACGCAGTCATCCACAGTACGTAGATACATTCGGTGTGAAGAATGCTATGTGCACAGCACTAGCGACTTTCTTCTACAATATGTCGCCGTCCCCTCACACCTCGTGTCAACCATCTAACGAAAGAAAATGTATACATTAGCGCACTCCAAAGTCACCAGAATGTGTACTTTTAACTCTATTTTAAAGCATTATATAAAAATATTTAAACACCAAGCTGTTACTTCCCAAAAAACGAAATATCGACGCAGTCACCCACAGTACGTAGATACATTCGGTGTGAAGAATGCTATGTGCACAGCACTAGCGATTTTCTTCTACAATATGTCGCCGTCCCCTCACACCTCGTGTCAACCTGCTAACGAAAGCAAATGTATACATTAGCGCACTCCAAAGTCACCAGAATGTGTACTTTTAACTCTATTTTAAAGCATTATATAAAAATATTTAAACACCAGGCTGTTACTTCCCAAAAAACGAAATATCGACGCAGTCATCCACAGTACGCAGATACATTCGGTGTGAAGAATGCTATGTGCACAGCACTAGCGATTGTCTTCTACAATATGTCGCCGTCCCCTCACACCTCGTGTCAACCTGCTAACGAAACAAGATGTATACATTAGCACAGTCCAAAGTCACCGGAAATAGTATTTTTATCTCTACTGTTAAAGCATAACATAAAAATCTTTAAACATCGAGCTGTTACTTACCAAAAAACGAAATATTGACGCAGTCATCCACAGTACGTAGATACATTCGGTGTGAAGAATGCTATGTGCACAGCACTAGCGATTTTCTTCTACAATATGTCGCCGTCCCCTCACACCTCGTGTCAACCTGCTAACGAAAGAAAATGTATACATTAGCACACTCCAAATTCACCGGAAATAGTATTTTTATCTCTACTGTTAAAGCATAACATAAAAATCTTTAAACATCGAGCTGTTACTTACCAAAAAACGAAATATCGACGCAGTCATCCACAGTACGTAGATACATTCGGTGTGAAGAATGCTATGTGCGCAGCACTAGCGATTTTCTTCCAGAATATGTCGCCGTCCCC
Organism: Schistocerca cancellata; assembly: GCF_023864275.1. Taxonomy (NCBI): domain Eukaryota; kingdom Metazoa; phylum Arthropoda; class Insecta; order Orthoptera; family Acrididae; genus Schistocerca; species Schistocerca cancellata. Next base: position 610,133,113 of record NC_064630.1, on the reverse strand, counting down.
TCACACCTCGTGTCAACCTGCTAACGAAAGAAAATGTATACATTAGCTCACTCCAAAGTCACCGGAAATAGTATTTTTATCTCTACTGATAAAGCATAGCATAAAAATCTTTAAACATCGAGCTGTTACTTCCCAAAAAACGAAATATCGACGCAGTCATCCACAGTACGTAGATACATTCGGTGTGAAGAATGCTATGTGCACAGCACTAGCGATTTTCTTCTACAATATGTCGCCGTCCCCTCACACCTCGTGTCAACCTGCTAACGAAAGAAAATGTATACATTAGCGCCCTCCAAAGTCAACAGAATGTGTACTTTTAACTCTATTTTCAAGCATTAATTAAAAATATTTAAACACCAAGCTGTTACTTACCAAAAAACGAAATATCGACGCAGTCATCCACAGTACGTAGATACATTCGGTGTGAAGAATGCTATGTGCACAGCACTAGCGATTTTCTTCTACAATATGTCGCCGTCCCCTCACACCTCGTGTCAACCATCTAACGAAAGAAAATGTGTACATTAGCGCACTCCAAAGTCACCAGAATGTGTACTTTTAACTCTATTTTAAAGCATTATGTAAAAATATTTAAACACCAAGCTGTTACTTCCCAAAAAACGAAATATCGACGCAGTCATCCACAGTACGTAGATACATTCGGTGTGAAGAATGCTATGTGCACAGCACTAGCGATTTTCTTCTACAATATGTCGCCGTCCCCTCACACCTCGTGTCAACCTGCTAACGAAAGCAAATGTATACATTAGCGCACTCCAAAGTCACCAGAATGTGTACTTTTAACTCTATTTTAAAGCATTATATAAAAATATTTAAACACCAGGCTGTTACTTCCCAAAAAACGAAATATCGACGCAGTCATCCACAGTACGCAGATACATTCGGTGTGAAGAATGCTATGTGCACAGCACTAGCGATTGTCTTCTACAATATGTCGCCGTCCCCTCACACCTCGTGTCAACCTGCTAACGAAAGAAAATGTATACATTAGCACACTCCAAAGTCACCGGAAATAGTATTTTTATCTCTACTGTTAAAGCATAACATAAAAATCTTTAAACGTCGAGCTGTTACTTACCAAAAAACGAAATATCGACGCAGTCATCCACAGTACGTAGCTACATTCGGTGTGAAGAATGCTATGTGCACAGCACTAGCGATTTTCTTCTACAATATGTCGCCGTCACCTCACACCTCGTGTCAACCTGCTAACGAAAGAAAATGTATACATTAGCACACTCCAAAGTCACTGGAAATAGTATTTTTATCTCTACTGTTAAAGCATAACATAAAAATCTTTAAGCATCGAGCTGTTACTTACCAAAAAACGAAATATCGACGCAGTCATCCACAGTACGTAGATACATTCGGTGTGAAGAATGCTATGTGCACAGCACTAGCGATTTTCTTCTACAATATGTCGCCGTCCCCTCACACCTCATGTCAACCTGCTAACGAAAGAAAATGTATACATTAGCGCACTCCAAAGTCAGCAGAAAGTGTACTTTTAACTCTATTTTAAAGCATTATATAAAAATATTTAAACACCAAGCTGTTACTTCCCAAAAAACGAAATATCGACGCAGTCATCCACAGTACGCAGATACATACGGTGTGAAGAATGCTATGGGCACAGCACTAACGATTGTCTTCTACAATATGTCGCCGTCCCCTCACACCTCGTGTTAACCTGCTAACGAAAGAAAATGTATTCACTAGCACACTCCAAAGTCACCGGAAATAATATTTTTTTCTCTACTGTTAAAGCATAACATAAAAATCTTTAAACATCGAGCTGTTACTTACCAAAAAACGAAATATTGACGCAGTCATCCACAGTACGTAGATACATTCGGTGTGAAGAATGCTATGTGCACAGCACTAGCGATTTTCTTCTACAATATGTCGCCGTACCCTCACACCTCGTGTCAACCTGCTAACGAAAGAAAATGTATACATTAGCGCACTCCAAAGTCACCAGAATGTGTACTTTTAACTCTATTTTAAAGCATTATATAAAAATTTTTAAACACCAAGCTGTTACTTCCCAAAAAACGATATATCGACGCAGTCATCCACAGTACGTAGATACATTCGGTGTGAAGAATGCTATGTGCACAGCACTAGCGATTTTCTTCTACAATATGTCGCCGTCCCCTCACACCTGGTGTCAACCTGCTAACGAAAGAAAATGTATTCACTAGCTCACTCCAAAGTCACCGGAAATAGTATTTTTATCTCTACTGTTAAAGCATAACATAAAAATCTTTAAACATCGAGCTGTTACTTACCAAAAAACGAAATATCGACGCAGTCATCCACAGTACGTAGATACATTCGGTGTGAAGAATGCTATGTGCACAGCACTAGCGATTTTCTTCTACAAAATGTCGCCGTCCCCTCACACCTCGTGTCAACCTGCTAACGAAAGAAAATGTATATATTAGCGCACTCCAAAGTCACCAGAAAGTGTCCTTTTAACTCTATATTAAAGCATTATATAAAAATATTTAAACACCAAGCTGTTACTTCCCAAAAAACGAAATATCGACGCAGTCATCCACAGTACGCAGATACATTCGGTGTGAAGAATGCTATGGGCACAGCACTAGCGATTGTCTTCTACAATATGTCGCCGTCCCCTCACACCTCGTGTCAACCTGCTAACGAAAGAAATTGTATACATTAGCACACTCCAAAGTCACCCTAAATAGTATTTTTATCTCTACTGTTAAAGCATAACATAAAAATCTTTAAACATCGAGCTGTTACTTACCAAAAAACGAAATATCGACGCAGTCATCCACAGTACGTAGATACATTCGGTGTGAAGAATGCTATGTGCACAGCACTAGCGATTTTCTTCTACAATATGTCGCCGTCCCCTCACACCTCGTGTCAACCTGCTAACGAAAGAAAATGTATTCACTAGCACACTCCAAAGTCACCGGAAACAGTATTTTTATCTCTACTGTTAAAGCATAACATAAAAATCTTTAAACGTCGAGCTGTTACTTACCAAAAAACGAAATATCGACGCAGTCATCCACAGTACGTAGCTACATTCGGTGTGAAGAATGCTATGTGCACAGCACTAGCGATTTTCTTCTACAATATGTCGCCGTCACCTCACACCTCGTGTCAACCTGCTAACGAAAGAAAATGTATACATTAGCACACTCCAAAGTCACCGGAAATAGTATTTTTTCTCTACTGTTAAAGCATAACATAAAAATCTTTAAACATCGAGCTGTTACTTACCAAAAAACGAAATATCGACGCAGTCATCCACAGTACGTAGCTACATTCGGTGTGAAGAATGCCATGTGCACAGCACTAGCGATTTTCTTCTACAATATGTCGCCGTCCCCTCACACCTCGTGTCAACCATCTAACGAAAGAAAATGTATAAGTTAGCGCACTCAAAAGTCACCAGAATGTGTACTTTTAACTCTATTTTAAAGCATTATATAAAAATATTTAAACACCAAGCTGTTACTTCCCAAAAAACGAAATATCGACGCAGTCACCCACAGTACGTAGATACATTCGGTGTGAAGAATGCTATGTGCACAGCACTAGCGATTTTCTTCTACAATATGTCGCCGTCCCCTCACACCTCGTGTCAACCATCTAACGAAAGAAAATGTATAAGTTAGCGCACTCAAAAGTCACCAGAATGTGTACTTTTAACTCTATTTTAAAGCATTATATAAAAATATTTAAACACCAAGCTGTTACTTCCCAAAAAACGAAATATCGACGCAGTCATCCACAGTACGTAGATACATTCGGTGTGAAGAATGCTATGTGCACAGCACGAGCGATTTTATTCTACAATATGTCGCCGTCCCCTCACACCTAGTGTCAACCTGCTAACGAAAGCAAATGTATACATTAGCGCACTCCAAAGTCACCAGAATGTGTACTTTTAACTCTATTTTAAAGCATTATATAAAAATATTTAAACACCAGGCTGTTACTTCCCAAAAAACGAAATATCGACGCAGTCATCCACAGTACGCAGATACATTCGGTGTGAAGAATGCTATGTGCGCAGCACTAGCGATTGTCTTCTACAATATGTCGCCGTCCCCTCACACCTCGTGTCAACCTGCTAACGAAACAAGATGTATACATTAGCACAGTCCAAAGTCACCGGAAATAGTATTTTTATCTCTACTGTTAAAGCATAACATAAAAATCTTTAAACATCGAGCTGTTACTTACCAAAAAACGAAATATTGACGCAGTCATCCACAGTACGTAGATACATTCGGTGTGAAGAATGCTATGTGCACAGCACTAGCGATTTTCTTCTACAATATGTCGCCGTCCCCTCACACCTCGTGTCAACCTGCTAACGAAAGAAAATGTATACATTAGCACACTCCAAATTCACCGGAAATAGTATTTTTATCTCTACTGTTAAAGCATAACATAAAAATCTTTAAACATCGAGCTGTTACTTACCAAAAAACGAAATATCGACGCAGTCATCCACAGTACGTAGATACATTCGGTGTGAAGAATGCTATGTGCACAGCACTAGCGATTTTCTTCCACAATATGTCGCCGTCCCCTCACACCTCGTGTCAACCTGCTAACGAAAGAAAATGTATACATTAGCTCACTCCAAAGTCACCGGAAATAGTATTTTTATCTCTACTGATAAAGCATAACATAAAAATCTTTAAACATCGAGCTGTTACTTACCAAAAAACGAAATATCTACGCAGTCATCGGCAGTACGTAGATACATTCGGTGTGAAGAATGCTATGTGCACAGCACTAGCGATTTTCTTCTACAATATGTCGCCGTCCCCTCACACCTCGTGTCAACCTGCTAACGAAAGGAAATGTATACATTAGCGCACTCCAAAGTCACCAGATTGTGTACTTTTAACACTATTTTAAAGCATTATATAAAAATATTTAAACACCAAGCTGTTACTTCCCAAAAAACGAAATATCGACGCAGTCATCCACAGTACGCAGATACATTCGGTGTGAAGAATGCTATGTGCACAGCACTAGCGATTGTCTTCTACAATATGTCGCCGTCCCCTCACACCTCGTGTCAACCTGCTAACGAAAGAAAATGTATACATTAGCATACTCCAAAGTCACCGGAAATAGTATTTTTGTCTCTACTGTTAAAGCATAACATAAAAATCTTTAAACATCGAGCTGTTACTTACCAATAAGCGAAATATCGACGCAGTCATCCACAGTACGTAGATACATTCGGTGTGAAGAATGCTATGTGCACAGCACTAGCGATTTTCTTCTAAAATATGTCGCCGTCCCCTCACACCTCGTGTCAACCTGCTAACGAAAGAAAATGTATACATTAGCGCACTCCAAAGTCACCAGAATGTGTACTTTTAACTCTATTTTAAAGCATTAATTAAAAATATTGAAACACCAAGCTGTTAATTACCAAAAAACGAAATATCGACGCAGTCATCCAAAGTACGTAGATACATTCGGTGTGAAGAATGCTATGTGCACAGCACTAACGATTTTCTTCTACAATATGTCGCCGTCCCCTCACACCTCGTGTCAACCATCTAACGAAAGAAAATGTATACATTAGCGCACTCCAAAGTCACCAGAATGTGTACTTTTAACTCTATTTTAAAGCATTATATAAAAATATTTAAACACCAAGCTGTTACTTCCCAAAAAACGAAATATCGACGCAGTCATCCACAGTACGTAGATACATTCGGTGTGAAGAATGCTATGTGCACAGCACTAGCGATTTTCTTCTACAATATGTCGCCGTCCCCTCACACCTCGAGTCAACCATCTAACGAAAGAAAATTTATAAGTTAGCGCACTCCAAAGTCACCAGAATGTGTACTTTTAACTCTATTTTAAAGTATTATATAAAAATATTTAAACACCAAGCTGTTACTTCCCAAAAAACGAAATATCGACGCAGTCATCCACAGTACGTAGATACATTCGGTGTGAAGAATGCTATGTGCACAGCACTAGCGATTTTCTTCTACAATATGTCGCCGTCCCCTCACACCTTGTGTCAACCTGCTAACGAAAGCAAATGTATACATTAGCGCACTCCAAAGTCTCCAGAATGTGTACTTTTAACTCTATTTTAAAGCATTATATAAAAATATTTAAACACCAGGCTGTTACTTCCCAAAAAACGAAATATCGACGCAGTCATCCACAGTACGCAGATACATTCGGTGTGAAGAATGCTATGTGCGCAACACTAGCGATTGTCTTCTACAATATGTCGCCGTCCCCTCACACCTCGTGTCAACCTGCTAACGAAACAAGATGTATACATTAGCACAGTCCAAAGTCACCGGAAATAGTATTTTTATCTCTACTGTTAAAGCATAACATAAAAATCTTTAAACATCAAGCTGTTACTTACCAAAAAACGAAATATTGACGCAGTCATCCACAGTACGTAGATACATTCGGTGTGAAGAATGCTATGTGCACAGCACTAGCGATTTTCTTCTACAATATGTCGCCGTCCCCTCACACCTCGTGTCAACCTGCTAACGAAAGAAAATGTATACATTAGCACACTCCAAATTCACCGGAAATAGTATTTTTATCTCTACTGTTAAAGCATAACATAAAAATCTTTAAACATCGAGCTGTTACTTACCAAAAAACGAAATATCGACGCAGTCATCCACAGTACGTAGATACATTCGGTGTGAAGAGTGCTATGTGCACAGCACTAGCGATTTTCTTCCACAATATGTCGCCGTCCCCTCACACCTCGTGTCAACCTGCTAACGAAAGAAAATGTATACATTAGTACACTCCAAAGTCATGGGGAACAGCATTTTTATCTCTACTGTTAAAGCATAACATAAAAATCTTTAAACTACGAGCTTTTACTTACCAAAAAACGAAATATCGACGCAGTCATCCACAGTACGTAGATACATTCGGTGTGAAGAATGCTATGTGCACAGCACTAGCGATTTTCTTCTACAATATGTCGCCGTCCCCTCACACCTCGTGTCAACCTGCTAACGAAAGCAAATGTATACATTAGCGCACTCCAAAGTCACCAGAATGTGTACTTTTAACTCTATTTTAAAGCATTATATAAAAATATTTAAACACCAGGCTGTTACTTCCCAAAAAACGAAATATCGACGCAGTCATCCACAGTACGCAGATACATTCGGTGTGAAGAATGCTATGTGCACAGCACTAGCGATTGTCTTCTACAATATGTCGCCGTCCCCTCACACCTCGTGTCAACCTGCTAACGAAAGAAAATGTATACATTAGCACACTCCAAAGTCACCGGAAATAGTATTTTTATCTCTACTGTTAAAGCATAACATAAAAATCTTTAAACGTCGAGCTGTTACTTACCAAAAAACGAAATATCGACGCAGTCATCCACAGTACGTAGCTACATTCGGTGTGAAGAATGCTATGTGCACAGCACTAGCGATTTTCTTCTACAATATGTCGCCGTCACCTCACACCTCATGTCAACCTGCTAACGAAAGAAAATGTATACATTAGCACACTCCAAAGTCACCGGAAATAGTATTTTTATCTCTACTGTTAAAGCATAACATAAAAATCTTTAAGCATCGAGCTGTTACTTACCAAAAAACGAAATATCGACGCAGTCATCCACAGTACGTAGATACATATGGTGTGAAGAATGCTATGGGCACAGCACTAGCGATTGTCTTCTACAATATGTCGCAGTCCCCTCACACCTCGTGTCAACCTGCTAACGAAAGAAAATGTATTCACTAGCACACTCCAAAGTCACCGAAAATAATATTTTTTTCTCTACTGTTAAAGCATAACATAAAAATCTTTAAACATCGAGCTGTTACTTACCAAAAAACGAAATATCGACGCAGTCATCCACAGTACGTAGATACATTCGGTGTGAAGAATGCTATGTGCACAGCACTAGCGATTTTCTTCTACAATATGTCGCCGTCCCCTCACACCTCGTGTCAACCATCTAACGAAAGAAAATGTATACATTAGCGCACTCCAAAGTCACCAGAATGTGTACTTTTAACTCTATTTTAAAGCATTATATAAAAATATTTAAACACCAAGCTGTTACTTCCCAAAAAACGAAATATCGACGCAGTCATCCACAGTATGTAGATACATTCGGTGTGAAGAATGCTATGTGCACAGCACTAGCGATTTTCTTCTACAATATGTCGCCGTCCCCTCACACCTCGTGTCAACCATCTAACGAAAGAAAATGTATACATTAGCGCACTCCAAAGTCACCAGAATGTGTACTTTTAACTCTATTTTAAAGCATTATATAAAAATATTTAAACACCAGGCTGTTACTTACAAAAAACGAAATATCGACGCAGTCATCCACAGTACGCAGATACATTCGGTGAGAAGAATGCTATGTGCACAGCACTAGCGATTGTCTTCTACAATATGTCGCCGTCCCCTCACACCTCGTGTCAACCTGCTAACGAAACAAAATGTATACATTTGCACAGTCCAAAGTCACCGGAAATAGTATTTTTATCTCTACTGTTAAAGCATAACATAAAAATCTTTAAACATCGAGCTGTTACTTACCAAAAAACGAAATATTGACGCAGTCATCCACAGTACGTAGATACATTCAGTGTGAAGATTGCGATGTGCACAGCACTAGCGATTTTCTTCTACAATATGTCGCCGTCCCCTCACACCTCGTGTCAACCTGCTAACGAAAGAAAATGTATACATTAGCACACTCCAAATTCACCGGAAATAGTATTTTTATCTCTACTGTTAAAGCATAACATAAAAATCTTTAAACATCGAGCTGTTACTTACCAAAAAACGAAATATCGACGCAGTCATCCACAGTACGTAGATACATTCGGTGTGAAGAATGCTATGTGCACAGCACTAGCGATTTTCTTCCACTATATGTCGCCGTCCCCTCACACCTCGTGTCAACCTGCTAACGAAAGAAAATGTATACATTAGCTCACTCCAAAGTCACCGGAAATAGTATTTTTATCTCTACTGATAAAGCATAACATAAAAATCTTTAAACATCGAGCTGTTACTTACCAAAAAACGAAATATCGACGCAGTCATCCACAGTACGTAGATACATTCGGTGTGAAGAATGCTATGTGCACAGCACTAGCGATTTTCTTCTACAATATGTCGCCGTCCCCTCACACCTCGTGTCAACCTGCTAACGAAAGGAAATGTATACATTAGCGCACTCCAAAGTCACCAGAATGTGTACTTTTAACACTATTTTAAAGCATTATATAAAAATATTTAAACACCAAGCTGTTACTTCCCAAAAAACGAAATATCGACGCAGTCATCCACAGTACGCAGATACATTCGGTGTGAAGAATGCTATGTGCACAGCACTAGCGATTGTCTTCTACAATATGTCGCCGTCCCCTCACACCTCGTGTCAACCGGCTAACGAAAGAAATTGTATACATTAGCACACTCCAAAGTCACCCTAAATAGTATTTTTATCTCTACTGTTAAAGCATAACATAAAAATCTTTAAACATCGAGCTGTTACTTACCAAAAAACGAAATATCGACGCAGTCATCCACAGTACGTAGATACATTCGGTGTGAAGAATGCTATGTGCACAGCACTAGCGATTTTCTTCTACAATATGTCGCCGTCCCCTCACACCTCGTGTCAACCTGCTAACGAAAGGAAATGTATACATTAGCGCACTCCAAAGTCACCAGAATGTGTACTTTTAACACTATTTTAAAGCATTATATAAAAATATTTAAACACCAAGCTGTTACTTCCCAAAAAACGAAATATCGACGCAGTCATCCACAGTACGCAGATACATTCGGTGTGAAGAATGCTATGTGCACAGCACTAGCGATTTTCTTCTACAATATGTCGCCGTCCCCTCACACCTCGTGTCAACCATCTAACGAAAGAAAATGTATACATTAGCGCACTCCAAAGTCACCAGAATGTGTACTTTTAACTCTATTTTAAAGCATTATATAAAAATATTTAAACACCAAGCTGTTACTTCCCAAAAAACGAAATATCGACGCAGTCATCCACAGTACGTAGATACATTCGGTGTGAAGAATGCTATGTGCACAGCACTAGCGATTTTCTTCTACAATATGTTGCCGTCCCCTCACACCTCGAGTCAACCATCTAACGAAAGAAAATGTATAAGTTAGCGCACTCCAAAGTCACCAGAATGTGTACTTTTAACTCTATTTTAAAGCATTATATAAAAATATTTAAACACCAAGCTGTTACTTCCCAAAAAACGAAATATCGACGCAGTCATCCACAGTACGTAGATACATTCGGTGTGAAGAATGCTATGTGCACAGCACTAGCGATTTTCTTCTACAATATGTCGCCGTCCCCTCACACCTTGTGTCAACCTGCTAACGAAAGCAAATGTATACATTAGCGCACTCCAAAGTCACCAGAATGTGTACTTTTAACTCTATTTTAAAGCATTATATAAAAATATTTAAACACCAGGCTGTTACTTCCCAAAAAACGAAATATCGACGCAGTCATCCACAGTACGCAGATGCATTCGGTGTGAAGAATGCTATGTGCGCAGCACTAGCGATTGTCTTCTACAATATGTCGCCGTCCCCTCACACCTCGTGTCAACCTGCTAACGAAACAAGATGTATACATTAGCACAGTCCAAAGTCACCGGAAATAGTATTTTTATCTCTACTGTTAAAGCATAACATAAAAATCTTTAAACATCGAGCTGTTACTTACCAAAAAACGAAATATTGACGCAGTCATCCACAGTACGGAGATACATTCGGTGTGAAGAATGCTATGTGCACAGCACTAGCGATTTTCTTCTACAAAATGTCGCCGTCCCCTCACACCTCGTGTCAACCTGCTAACGAAAGAAAATGTATACATTAGCACACTCCAAATTCACCGGAAATAGTATTTTTATCTCTACTGTTAAAGCATAACATAAAAATCTTTAAACATCGAGCTGTTACTTACCAAAAAACGAAATATCGACGCAGTCATCCACAGTACGTAGATACATTCGGTGTGAAGAATGCTATGTGCACAGCACTAGCGATTTTCTTCCACAATATGTCGCCGTCCCCTCACACCTCGTGTCAACCTGCTAACGAAAGAAAATGTATACATTAGCTCACTCCAAAGTCACCGGAAATAGTATTTTTATCTCTACTGATAAAGCATAACATAAAAATCTTTAAACATCGAGCTGTTACTTACCAAAAAACGAAATATCGACGCAGTCATCTACAGTACGTAGATACATTCGGTGTGAAGAATGCTATGTGCACAGCACTAGCGATTTTCTTCTACAATATGTCGCCGTCCCCTCACACCTCGTGTCAACCTGCTAACGAAAGGAAATGTATACATTAGCGCACTCCAAAGTCACCAGAATGTGTACTTTTAACACTATTTTAAAGCATTATATAAAAATATTTAAACACCAAGCTGTTACTTCCCAAAAACGAAATATCGACGCAGTCATCCACAGTACGCAGATACATTCGGTGTGAAGAATGCTATGTGCACAGCACTAGCGATTGTCTTCTACAATATGTCGCCGTCCCCTCACACCTCGTGTCAACCTGCTAACGAAAGAAAATGTATACATTAGCATACTCCAAAGTCACCGGAAATAGTATTTTTATCTCTACTGTTAAAGCATAACATAAAAATCTTTAAACATCGAGCTGTTACTTCCCAAAAAACGAAATATCGACGCAGTCATCCAAAGTACGTAGATACATTCGGTGTGAAGAATGCTATGTGCACAGCACTAGCGATTTTCTTCTACAATATGTCGCCGTCCCCTCACACCTCGTGTCAACCATCTAACGAAAGAAAATGTATACATTAGCGCACTCCAAAGTCACCAGAATGTGTACTTTTAACTCTATTTTAAAGCATTATATAAAAATATTTAAACACCAGGCTGTTACTTCCCAAAAAACGAAATATCGACGCAGTCATCCACAGTACGCAGATACATTTGGTGTGAAGAATGCTATGTGCACAGCACTAGCGATTGTCTTCTACAATATGTCGCCGTCCCCTCACACCTCGTGTCACCTGCTAACGAAAGAAAATGTATACATTAGCACACTCCAAAGTCACCGGAAATAGTATTTTTATCTCTACTGTTAAAGCATAACATAAAAATCTTTAAACGTCGAGCTGTTACTTACCAAAAAATGAAATATCGACGCAGTCATCCACAGTACGTAGCTACATTCGGTGTGAAGAATGCTATGTGCACAGCACTAGCGATTTTCTTCTACAATATGTCGCCGTCACCTCACACCTCATGTCAACCTGCTAACGAAAGAAAATGTATACATTAGCACACTCCAAAGTCACCGGAAATAGTATTTTTATCTCTACTGTTAAAGCATAACATAAAAATCTTTAAGCATCGAGCTGTTACTTACCAAAAAACGAAATATCGACGCAGTCATCCACAGTACGTAGATACATTCGGTGTGAAGAATGCTATGTGCACAGCACTAGCGATTTTCTTCTACAATATGTCGCCGTCCCCTCACACCTCGTGTCAACCTGCTAACGAAAGAAAATGTATACATTAGCGCACTCCAAAGTCACCAGAAATTGTACTTTTAACTCTATTTTAAAGCATTATATAAAAATATTTAAACACCAAGCTGTTACTTCCCAAAAAACGAAATATCGACGCAGTCATCCACAGTACGTAGATACATTCGGTGTGAAGAATGCTATGTGCACAGCACTAGCGATTTTCTTCTACAATATGTCGCCGTCCCCTCACACCTCGTGTCAACCATCTAACGAAAGAAAATGTATACATTAGCGCACTCCAAAGTCACCAGAATGTGTACTTTTAACTCTATTTTAAAGCATTATATAAAAATATTTAAACACCAAGCTGTTACTTCCCAAAAAACGAAATATCGACGCAGTCATCCACAGTACGTAGATACATTCGGTGTGAAGAATGCTATGTGCACAGCACTAGCGATTTTCTTCTACAATATGTCGCCGTCCCCTCACACCTCGTGTCAACCTGCTAACGAAAGCAAATGTATACATTAGCGCACTCCAAAGTCACCAGAATGTGTACTTTTAACTCTATTTTAAAGCATTATATAAAAATATTTAAACACCAGGCTGTTACTTACAAAAAACGAAATATCAACGCAGTCATCCACAGTACGCAGATACATTCGGTGAGAAGAATGCTATGTGCACAGCACTAGCGATTGTCTTCTACAATATGTCGCCGTCCCCTCACACCTCGTGTCAACCTGCTAACGAAACAAAAAGTATACATTAGCACAGTCCAAAGTCACCGGAAATAGTATTTTTATCTCTACTGTTAAAGCATAACATAAAAATCTTTAAACATCGAGCTGTTACTTACCAAAAAACGAAATATTGACGCAGTCATCCACAGTACGTAGATACATTCAGTGTGAAGAATGCGATGTGCACAGCACTAGCGATTTTCTTCTACAATATGTCGCCGTCCCCTCACACCTCGTGTCAACCTGCTAACGAAAGAAAATGTATACATTAGCACACTCCAAATTCACCGGAAATAGTATTTTTATCTCTACTGTTAAAGCATAACATAAAAATCTTTAAACATCGAGCTGTTACTTACCAAAAAACGAAATATCGACGCAGTCATCCACAGTACGTAGATACATTCGGTGTGAAGAATGCTATGTGCACAGCACTAGCGATTTTCTTCCACAATATGTCGCCGTCCCCTCACACCTCGTGTCAACCTGCTAACGAAAGAAAATGTATACATTAGCTCACTCCAAAGTCACCGGAAATAGTATTTTTATCTCTACTGATAAAGCATAACATAAAAATCTTTAAACATCGAGCTGTTACTTACCAAAAAACGAAATATCGACGCAGTCATCTACAGTACGTAGATACATTCGGTGTGAAGAATGCTATGTGCACAGCACTAGCGATTTTCTTCTACAATATGTCGCCGTCCCCTCACACCTCGTGTCAACCTGCTAACGAAAGGAAATGTATACATTAGCGCACTCCAAAGTCACCAGAATGTGTACTTTTAACACTATTTTAAAGCATTATATAAAAATATTTAAACACCAAGCTGTTACTTCCCAAAAACGAAATATCGACGCAGTCATCCACAGTACGCAGATACATTCGGTGTGAAGAATGCTATGTGCACAGCACTAGCGATTGTCTTCTACAATATGTCGCCGTCCCCTCACACCTCGTGTCAACCTGCTAACGAAAGAAAATGTATACATTAGCATACTCCAAAGTCACCGGAAATAGTATTTTTATCTCTACTGTTAAAGCATAACATAAAAATCTTTAAACATCGAGCTGTTACTTACCAATAAGCGAAATATCGACGCAGTCATCCACAGTACGTAGATACATTCGGTGTGAAGAATGCTATGTGCACAGCACTAGCGATTTTCTTCTACAATATGTCGCTGTCCCCTCACACCTCGTGTCAACCTGCTAACGAAAGAAAATGTATACATTTGCGCACTCCAAAGTCACCAGAATGTGTACTTTTAACTCTATTTTAAAGCATTAATTAAAAATATTTAAACACCAAGCTGTTACTTCCCAAAAAACGAAATATCGACGCAGTCATCCAAAGTACGTAGATACATTCGGTGTGAAGAATGCTATGTGCACAGCACTAGCGATTTTCTTCTACAATATGTCGCCGTCCCCTCACACCTCGTGTCAACCATCTAACGAAAGAAAATGTATACATTAGCGCACTCCAAAGTCACCAGAATGTGTACTTTTAACTCTATTTTAAAGCATTATATAAAAATATTTAAACACCAGGCTGTTACTTCCCAAAAAACGAAATATCGACGCAGTCATCCACAGTACGCAGATACATTTGGTGTGAAGAATGCTATGTGCACAGCACTAGCGATTGTCTTCTACAATATGTCGCCGTCCCCTCACACCTCGTGTCACCTGCTAACGAAAGAAAATGTATACATTAGCACACTCCAAAGTCACCGGAAATAGTATTTTTATCTCTACTGTTAAAGCATAACATAAAAATCTTTAAACGTCGAGCTGTTACTTACCAAAAAATGAAATATCGACGCAGTCATCCACAGTACGTAGCTACATTCGGTGTGAAGAATGCTATGTGCACAGCACTAGCGATTTTCTTCTACAATATGTCGCCGTCACCTCACACCTCATGTCAACCTGCTAACGAAAGAAAATGTATACATTAGCACACTCCAAAGTCACCGGAAATAGTATTTTTATCTCTACTGTTAAAGCATAACATAAAAATCTTTAAGCATCGAGCTGTTACTTACCAAAAAACGAAATATCGACGCAGTCATCCACAGTACGTAGATACATTCGGTGTGAAGAATGCTATGTGCACAGCACTAGCGATTTTCTTCTACAATATGTCGCCGTCCCCTCACACCTCGTGTCAACCTGCTAACGAAAGAAAATGTATACATTAGCGCACTCCAAAGTCACCAGAAATTGTACTTTTAACTCTATTTTAAAGCATTATATAAAAATATTTAAACACCAAGCTGTTACTTCCCAAAAAACGAAATATCGACGCAGTCATCCACAGTACGCAGATACATTTGGTGTGAAGAATGCTATGGGCACAGCACTAGCGATTGTCTTCTACAATATGTCGCAGTCCCCTCACACCTCGTGTCAACCTGCTAACGAAAGAAAATGTATTCACTAGCACACTCCAAAGTCACCGGAAATAATATTTTTTTCTCTACTGTTAAAGCATAACATAAAAATCTTTAAACATCGAGCTGTTACTTACCAAAAAACGAAATATCGACGCAGTCATCCACAGTACGTATATACATTCGGTGTGAAGAATGCTATGTGCACAGCACTAGCGATTTTCTTCTACAATATGTCGCCGTCCCCTCACACCTCGTGTCAACCATCTAACGAAAGAAAATGTATACATTAGCGCACTCCAAAGTCACCAGAATGTGTACTTTTAACTCTATTTTAAAGCATTATATAAAAATATTTAAACACCAAGCTGTTACTTCCCAAAAAACGAAATATCGACGCAATCATCCACAGTACGTAGATACATTCGGTGTGAAGAATGCTATGTGCACAGCACTAGCGATTTTCTTCTACAATATGTCGCCGTCCCCTCACACCTCGTGTCAACCATCTAACGAAAGAAAATGTATACATTAGCGCACTCCAAAGTCACCAGAATGTGTACTTTTAACTCTATTTTAAAGCATTATATAAAAATATTTAAACACCAAGCTGTTACTTCCCAAAAAACGAAATATCGACGCAGTCATCCACAGTACGTAGATACATTCGGTGTGAAGAATGCTATGTGCACAGCACTAGCGATTTTCTTCTACAATATGTCGCCGTCCCCTCACACCTCGTGTCAACCTGCTAACGAAAGCAAATGTATACATTAGCGCACTCCAAAGTCACCAGAATGTGTACTTTTAACTCTATTTTAAAGCATTATATAAAAATATTTAAACACCAGGCTGTTACTTACAAAAAACGAAATATCGACGCAGTCATCCACAGTACGCAGATACATTCGGTGAGAAGAATGCTATGTGCACAGCACTAGCGATTGTCTTCTACAATATGTCGCCGTCCCCTCACACCTCGTGTCAACCTGCTAACGAAACAAAAAGTATACATTAGCACAGTCCAAAGTCACCGGAAATAGTATTTTTATCTCTACTGTTAAAGCATAACATAAAAATCTTTAAACATCGAGCTGTTACTTACCAAAAAACGAAATATTGACGCAGTCATCCACAGTACGTAGATACATTCAGTGTGAAGAATGCGATGTGCACAGCACTAGCGATTTTCTTCTACAATATGTCGCCGTCCCCTCACACCTCGTGTCAACCTGCTAACGAAAGAAAATGTATACATTAGCACACTCCAAATTCACCGGAAATAGTATTTTTATCTCTACTGTTAAAGCATAACATAAAAATCTTTAAACATCGAGCTGTTACTTACCAAAAAACGAAATATCGACGCAGTCATCCACAGTACGTAGATACATTCGGTGTGAAGAATGCTATGTGCACAGCACTAGCGATTTTCTTCCACAATATGTCGCCGTCCCCTCACACCTCGTGTCAACCTGCTAACGAAAGAAAATGTATACATTAGCTCACTCCAAAGTCACCGGAAATAGTATTTTTATCTCTACTGATAAAGCATAACATAAAAATCTTTAAACATCGAGCTGTTACTTACCAAAAAACGAAATATCGACGCAGTCATCTACAGTACGTAGATACATTCGGTGTGAAGAATGCTATGTGCACAGCACTAGCGATTTTCTTCTACAATATGTCGCCGTCCCCTCACACCTCGTGTCAACCTGCTAACGAAAGGAAATGTATACATTAGCGCACTCCAAAGTCACCAGAATGTGTACTTTTAACACTATTTTAAAGCATTATATAAAAATATTTAAACACCAAGCTGTTACTTCCCAAAAACGAAATATCGACGCAGTCATCCACAGTACGCAGATACATTCGGTGTGAAGAATGCTATGTGCACAGCACTAGCGATTGTCTTCTACAATATGTCGCCGTCCCCTCACACCTCGTGTCAACCTGCTAACGAAAGAAAATGTATACATTAGCATACTCCAAAGTCACCGGAAATAGTATTTTTATCTCTACTGTTAAAGCATAACATAAAAATCTTTAAACATCGAGCTGTTACTTACCAATAAGCGAAATATCGACGCAGTCATCCACAGTACGTAGATACATTCGGTGTGAAGAATGCTATGTGCACAGCACTAGCGATTTTCTTCTACAATATGTCGCTGTCCCCTCACACCTCGTGTCAACCTGCTAACGAAAGAAAATGTATACATTTGCGCACTCCAAAGTCACCAGAATGTGTACTTTTAACTCTATTTTAAAGCATTAATTAAAAATATTTAAACACCAAGCTGTTACTTCCCAAAAAACGAAATATCGACGCAGTCATCCAAAGTACGTAGATACATTCGGTGTGAAGAATGCTATGTGCACAGCACTAGCGATTTTCTTCTACAATATGTCGCCGTCCCCTCACACCTCGTGTCAACCATCTAACGAAAGAAAATGTATACATTAGCGCACTCCAAAGTCACCAGAATGTGTACTTTTAACTCTATTTTAAAGCATTATATAAAAATATTTAAACACCAGGCTGTTACTTCCCAAAAAACGAAATATCGACGCAGTCATCCACAGTACGCAGATACATTTGGTGTGAAGAATGCTATGTGCACAGCACTAGCGATTGTCTTCTACAATATGTCGCCGTCCCCTCACACCTCGTGTCACCTGCTAACGAAAGAAAATGTATACATTAGCACACTCCAAAGTCACCGGAAATAGTATTTTTATCTCTACTGTTAAAGCATAACATAAAAATCTTTAAACGTCGAGCTGTTACTTACCAAAAAATGAAATATCGACGCAGTCATCCACAGTACGTAGCTACATTCGGTGTGAAGAATGCTATGTGCATAGCACTAGCGATTTTCTTCTACAATATGTCGCCGTCACCTCACACCTCATGTCAACCTGCTAACGAAAGAAAATGTATACATTAGCACACTCCAAAGTCACCGGAAATAGTATTTTTATCTCTACTGTTAAAGCATAACATAAAAATCTTTAAGCATCGAGCTGTTACTTACCAAAAAACGAAATATCGACGCAGTCATCCACAGTACGTAGATACATTCGGTGTGAAGAATGCTATGTGCACAGCACTAGCGATTTTCTTCTACAATATGTCGCCGTCCCCTCACACCTCGTGTCAACCTGCTAACGAAAGAAAATGTATACATTAGCGCACTCCAAAGTCACCAGAAATTGTACTTTTAACTCTATTTTAAAGCATTATATAAAAATATTTAAACACCAAGCTGTTACTTCCCAAAAAACGAAATATCGACGCAGTCATCCACAGTACGCAGATACATTTGGTGTGAAGAATGCTATGGGCACAGCACTAGCGATTGTCTTCTACAATATGTCGCAGTCCCCTCACACCTCGTGTCAACCTGCTAACGAAAGAAAATGTATTCACTAGCACACTCCAAAGTCACCGGAAATAATATTTTTTTCTCTACTGTTAAAGCATAACATAAAAATCTTTAAACATCGAGCTGTTACTTACCAAAAAACGAAATATCGACGCAGTCATCCACAGTACGTATATACATTCGGTGTGAAGAATGCTATGTGCACAGCACTAGCGATTTTCTTCTACAATATGTCGCCGTCCCCTCACACCTCGTGTCAACCATCTAACGAAAGAAAATGTATACATTAGCGCACTCCAAAGTCACCAGAATGTGTACTTTTAACTCTATTTTAAAGCATTATATAAAAATATTTAAACACCAAGCTGTTACTTCCCAAAAAACGAAATATCGACGCAATCATCCACAGTACGTAGATACATTCGGTGTGAAGAATGCTATGTGCACAGCACTAGCGATTTTCTTCTACAATATGTCGCCGTCCCCTCACACCTCGTGTCAACCATCTAACGAAAGAAAATGTATACATTAGCGCACTCCAAAGTCACCAGAATGTGTACTTTTAACTCTATTTTAAAGCATTATATAAAAATATTTAAACACCAAGCTGTTACTTCCCAAAAAACGAAATATCGACGCAGTCATCCACAGTACGTAGATACATTCGGTGTGAAGAATGCTATGTGCACAGCACTAGCGATTTTCTTCTACAATATGTCGCCGTCCCCTCACACCTCGTGTCAACCTGCTAACGAAAGCAAATGTATACATTAGCGCACTCCAAAGTCACCAGAATGTGTACTTTTAACTCTATTTTAAAGCATTATATAAAAATATTTAAACACCAGGCTGTTACTTACAAAAAACGAAATATCGACGCAGTCATCCACAGTACGCAGATACATTCGGTGAGAAGAATGCTATGTGCACAGCACTAGCGATTGTCTTCTACAATATGTCGCCGTCCCCTCACACCTCGTGTCAACCTGCTAACGAAACAAAAAGTATACATTAGCACAGTCCAAAGTCACCGGAAATAGTATTTTTATCTCTACTGTTAAAGCATAACATAAAAATCTTTAAACATCGAGCTGTTACTTACCAAAAAACGAAATATTGACGCAGTCATCCACAGTACGTAGATACATTCAGTGTGAAGAATGCGATGTGCACAGCACTAGCGATTTTCTTCTACAATATGTCGCCGTCCCCTCACACCTCGAATCAACCTGCTAACGAAAGAAAATGTATACATTAACACACTCCAAAGTCACCGGAAATAGTATTTTTATCTCTACTGTTAAAGCATAACATAAAAATCTTTAAACATCGAGCTGTTACTTACCAAAAAACGAAATATCGACGCAGTCATCCACAGTACGTAGATACATTCGGTGTGAAGAATGCTATGTGCACAGCACTAGCGATTTTCTTCCACTATATGTCGCCGTCCCCTCACACCTCGTGTCAACCTGCTAACGAAAGAAAATGTATACATTAGCTCACTCCAAAGTCACCGGAAATAGTATTTTTATCTCTACTGATAAAGCATAACATAAAAATCTTTAAACATCGAGCTGTTACTTACCAAAAAACGAAATATCGACGCAGTCATCCACAGTACGTAGATACATTCGGTGTGAAGAATGCTATGTGCACAGCACTAGCGATTTTCTTCTACAATATGTCGCCGTCCCCTCACACCTCGTGTCAACCTGCTAACGAAAGGAAATGTATACATTAGCGCACTCCAAAGTCACCAGAATGTGTACTTTTAACACTATTTTAAAGCATTATATAAAAATATTTAAACACCAAGCTGTTACTTCCCAAAAAACGAAATATCGACGCAGTCATCCACAGTACGCAGATACATTCGGTGTGAAGAATGCTATGTCCACAGCACTAGCGATTGTCTTCTACAATATGTTGCCGTCCCCTCACACCTCGTGTCAACCTGCTAACGAAAGAAAATGTATACATTAGCATACTCCAAAGTCACCGGAAATAGTATTTTTGTCTCTACTGTTAAAGCATAACATAAAAATCTTTAAACATCGAGCTGTTACTTACCAATAAGCGAAATATCGACGCAGTCATCCACAGTACGTAGATACATTCGGTGTGAAGAATGCTATGTGCACAGCACTAGCGATTTTCTTCTACAATATGTCGCCGTCCCCTCACACCTCGTGTCAACCTGCTAACGAAAGAAAATGTATACATTAGCGCACTCCAAAATCACCAGAATGTGTACTTTTAACTCTATTTTAAAGCATTAATTAAAAATATTTAAACACCAAGCTGTTACTTACCAAAAAACGAAATATCGACGCAGTCATCCACAGTACGTAGATACATTCGGTGTGAAGAATGCTATGTGCACAGAACTAGAGATTTTCTTCTACAATATGTCGCCGTCCCCTCACACCTCGTGTCAACCATCTAACGAAAGAAAATGTATACATTAGCGCACTCCAAAGTGACCAGAATGTGTACTTTTAACTCTATTTTAAGGCATTATATAAAAATATTTAAACACCAAGCTGTTACTTCCCAAAAAACGAAATATCGACGCAGTCATCCACAGTACGTAGATACATTCGGTGTGAAGAATGCTATGTGCACAGCACTAGCGATTTTCTTCTACAATATGTCGCCGTCCCCTCACACCTCGTGTCAACCTGCTAACGAAAGCAAATGTATACATTAGCGCACTCCAAAGTCACCAGAATGTGTACTTTTAACTCTATTTTAAAGCATTATATAAAAATATTTAAACACCAGGCTGTTACTTCCCAAAAAACGAAATATCGACGCAGTCATCCACAGTACGCAGATACATTCGGTGTGAAGAATGCTATGTGCACAGCACTAGCGATTGTCTTCAACAATATGTCGCCGTCCCCTCACACCTCGTGTCAACCTGCTAACGAAACAAAATGTATACATTAGCACAGTCCAAAGTCACCGGAAATAGTATTTTTATCTCTACTGTTAAAGCATAACATAAAAATCTTTAAACATCAAGCTGTTACTTACCAAAAAACGATATATCGACGCAGTCATCCACAGTACGTAGATACATTCGGTGTGAAGAATGCTATGTGCACAGCACTAGCGATTTTTTTCTACAATATGTCGCCGTCCCCTCACACCTCGTGTCAACCTGCTAACGAAAGAAAATGTATACATTAGCATACTCCAAAGTCACCAGAATGTGTACTTTTAACTCTATTTTAAAGAATTATATAAAAATATTTAAACACCAAGCTGTTACTTCCCAAAAAACGAAATATCGACGCAGTCATCCACAGTACGCAGATACATTCGGTGTGAAGAATGCTATGTGCACAGCACTAGCGATTTTCTTCTACAATATGTCGCCGTCCCCTCACACCTCGTGCCAACCTGCTAACGAAAGAAAGTGTATACATTAGCACACTCCAAAGTCACCGGATATAGTATTTTTTCTATACTGTTAAAGCATAACATAAAAATCTTTAAACATCGAGCTGTTACTTACCAAAAAACGAAATATCGACGCAGTCATCCACAGTACGTAGATACATTCGGTGTGAAGAATGCTATGTGCACAGCACTAGCGATTTTCTTCTACAATATGTCGCCGTCCCCTGACACCTCGTGTCAACCTGCTAACGAAAGAAAATGTATACATTAGCGCACTCCAAAGTCACCAGAATGTGTACTTTTATCTATATTTTAAAGCATTATATAAAAGTATTTAAACACCAAGCTGTTACTTCCCAAAAAACGAAAAATCGACGCAGTCATCCACAGTACGTAGATACATTCGGTGTGAAGAATGCTATGTGCTCAGCACTGGCAATTGTCTTCTACAATATGTCGCCGTCCCCTCACACCTCGTGTCAACCTGCTAACGAAAGAAAATGTATACATTAGCACACTCCAAAGTCACCAGAATGTGTACTTTTAACTCTATTTTAAAGCATTATATAAAAATATTTAAACACCAAGCTGTTACTTCCCAAAAAACGAAATATCGACGCAGTCATCCACAGTACGTAGATACATTCGGTGTGAAGAATGCTATGTGCAGAGCACTAGCGATTTTCTTCGTCAATATGTCACCGTCCCCTCACACCTCGTGTCAACCTGCTAACGAAAGGAAATGTATACATTAGCGCACTCCAAAGTCACCAGAATGTGTACTTTTAACTCTATTTTAAAGCATTATATAAAAATATTTAAACACCAAGCTGTTACTTCCCAAAAAACGAAATATCGACGCAGTCATCCACAGTACGTAGATACATTCGGTGTGAAGAATGCTATGTGCACAGAACTAGCGATTGTCTTCTACAATATGTCGCCGTCCCCTCACACCTCGTGTCAACCTGCTAACGAAAGAAAATGTATACATTAGCACACGCCAAAGTCACCGGAAATAGTATTTTTATCTCTACTGTTAAAGCATAACATAAAAATCTTTAAACATCGAGCTGTTACTTACCAAAAAACGAAATATCGACGCAGTCATCCACAGTACGTAGATACATTCGGTGTGAAGAATGCTATGTGCACAGCACTAGCGATTGTCTTCTACAATATGTCGCCGTCCCCTCACACCTCGTGTCAACCTGCTAACGAAAGAAAATGTATACATTAGCGCACTCCAAAGTCACCAGAAAGTGTACTTTTAACTCTATTTTAAAGCATTATATAAAAATATTTAAACACCAAGCTGTTACTTCCCAAAAAACGAAATATCGACGCAGTCATCCACAGTACGTAGATACATTCGATGTGAAGAATGCTATGTGCACAGCACTAGCGATTGTCTTCTACAATATGTCGCCGTCCCCTCACACCTCGAATCAACCTGCTAACGAAAGAAAATGTATACATTAACACACTCCAAAGTCACCGGAAATAGTATTTTTATCTCTACTGTTAAAGCATAACATAAAAATCTTTAGACATCGAGCTGTTACTTACCAAAAAACGAAATATCGACGCAGTCATCCACAGTACGTAGATACATTCGGTGTGAAGAATGCTATGTGCACAGCACTAGCGATTTTCTTCTACAATATGTCGCCGTCCCCTCACACCTCGTGTCAACCTGCTAACGAAAGAAAATGTATACATTAGCACACTCCCAAGTCACCGGAAATAGTATTTTTGTCTCTAGTGTTAAAGCATAACATAAAAATCTTTAAACATCGAGCTGTTACTTAATAAAAAACGAAATATCGACGCAGTCATCCACAGTACGTAGATACATTCGGTGTGAAGAATGCTATGTGCACAGCACTAGCGATTTTCTTCTACAATATGTCGCCGTCCCCTCACACCTCGTGTCAACCTGCTAACGAAAGAAAATGTATACATTAGCGCACTCCAAAGTCACCAGAATGTGTACTTTTAACTCTATTTTAAAGCATTAATTAAAAATATTTAAACACCAAGCTGTTACTTCCCAAAAAACGAAAAATCGACGCAGTCATCCACAGTACGTAGATACATTCGGTGTGAAGAATGCTATGTGCACAGCACCAGCGATTTTCTTCTACAATATGTCGCCGTCCCCTCACACCTCGTGTCAACCTGCTAACGAAAGAAAATGTGTACATTAGCACACTCCAAAGTCACCGGAAATAGTATTTTTATCTCTACTGTTAAAGCATAACATAAAAATCTTTAAACATCGAGCTGTTACTTACCAAAAAACGAAATATCGACGCAGTCATCCACAGTACGTAGATACATTCGGTGTGAAGAATGCTATGTGCACAGCACTAGCGATTTTCTTCTACAATATGTCGCCGTCCCCTCACACCTCGTGTCAACCTGCTAACGAAAGAAAATGTATACATTAGCGCACTCCAAAGTCACCAGAATGTGTACTTTTAACTCTATTTTAAAGCATTATATAAAAATATTTAAACACCAAACTGTTACTTCCCAAAAAACGAGATATCGACGCAGTCATCCACAGTACGTAGATACATTCGGTGTGAAGAATGCTATGTGCACAGCACTAGCGATTGTCTTCTACAATATGTCGCCGTCCCCTCACACCTCGTGTCAACCTGCTAACGAAAGAAAATGTATACATTAGCACACTCCAAAGTCACCGGAAATAGTATTTTTATCTCTACTGTTAAAGCATAACATAAAAATTTTTAAACATCGAGCTGTTACTTACCAAAAAGCGAAATATCGACGCAGTCATCCACAGTACTTAGATACATTCGGTGTGAAGAATGCTATGTGCACAGCACTAGCGATTTTCTTCTACAATATGTCGCCGTCCCCTCACACCCCGTGTCAACCTGCTAACGAAAAAAAATATATACATTAGCGCACTCCAAAATCACCAGAATGTGTACTTTTAACTCTATTTTAAAGCATTATATAAAAATATTTAAACACCAATCTGTTACTTCCCAAAAAACGAAATATCGACGCAGTCATCCACAGTACGTAGATACATTCGGTGTGAAGAATGCTATGTGCACAGCACTAGCGATTTTCTTCTACAATATGTCGCCGTCCCCTCACACCTCGTGTCAACCTGCTAACGAAAGAAAATGTATACATTAGCACACTGCAAAGTCACCGGAAATAGTATTTTTATCTCTACTGTTAAAGCATAACATAAAAATCTTTAAACATCGAGCTGTTACTTACCAAAAAACGAAATATCGACGCAGTCATCCACAGTACGTAGATACATTCGGTGTGAAGAATGCTATGTGCACAGCACTAGCGATTTTCTTCTACAATATGTCGCCTTCCCCTCACACCTCGTGTCAACCTGCTAACGAAAGAAAATGTATACATTAGCGCACTCCAAAGTCACCAGAATGTGTACTTTTAACTATATTTTAAAGCATTATATAAAAGTATTTAAACATCAAGCTGTTACTTCCCAAAAAACGAAATATCGACGCAGTCATCCACAGTATGTAGATACATTCGGTGTGAAGAATGCTATGTGCACAGCACTAGCAATTGTCTTCTACAATATGTCGCCGTCCCCTCACACCTGTGTCAACCTGCTAACGAAAGAAAATGTATACATTAGCACACTCCAAAGTCACCAGAATGTGTACTTTTAACTCTATTTTAAAGCATTATATAAAAATATTTAAACACCAAGCTGTTACTTCCCAAAATAGAAATATCGACGCAGTCATCCACAGTACGTAGATACATTCGGTGTGAAGAATGCTATGTGCACAGCACTAGCGATTTTCTTCGACAATATGTCGCCGTCCCCTCACACCTCGTGTCAACCAGCTAACGGAAGAAAATGTATACATGAGCACACTCCAAAGTCACAGGAAATAGTATTTTTATCTCTACTGTTAAAGCATGACATAAAAATCTCTAAACATCGAGCTGTTACTTACCAAAAAACGAAATATCGACGCAGTCATCCACAGTACGTAGATACATTCGGTGTGAAGAATGCTATGTGCACAGCACTAGCGATTTTCTTCGACAATATGTCGCCGTCCCCTCACACCTCGTGTCAACCTGCTAACGAAAGAAAATGTATACATTAGCACACTCCAAAGTCACAGGAAATAGTATTTTTATCTCTACTGTTAAAGCATGACATAAAAATCTTTAAACATCGAGCTGTTACTTACCAAAAAACGAAATATCGACGCAGTCATCCACAGTACGTAGATACATTCGGTGTGAAGAATGCTATGTGCACAGCACTAGCGATTTTCTTCTACAATATGTCGCCGTCCCCTCACACCTCGTGTCAACCTGCTAACGAAAGAAAATGTATACATTAGCGCACTCCAAAGTCACCAGAATGTGTACTTTTAACTATATTTTAAAGCATTATATAAAAGTATTTAAACATCAAGCTGTTACTTCCCAAAAAACGAAATATCGACGCAGTCATCCACAGTATGTAGATACATTCGGTGTGAATAATGCTACGTGCACAGCACTAGCAATTGTCTTCTACAATATGTCGCCGTCCCCTCACACCTGTGTCAACCTGCTAACGAAAGAAAATGTATACATTAGCACACTCCAAAGTCACCAGAATGTGTACTTTTAACTCTATTTTAAAGCATTATATAAAAATATTTAAACACCAAGCTGTTACTTCCCAAAATAGAAATATCGACGCAGTCATCCACAGTACGTAGATACATTCGGTGTGAAGAATGCTATGTGCACAGCACTAGCGATTTTCTTCGACAATATGTCGCCGTCCCCTCACACCTCGTGTCAACCTGCTAACGAAAGAAAATGTATACATTAGCACACTCCAAAGTCACAGGAAATAGTATTTTTATCTCTACTGTTAAAGCATGACATAAAAATCTTTAAACATCGAACTGTTACTTACCAAAAAACGAAATATCGACGAAGTCATCCACAGTACGCAGATACATTCGATGTGAAGAATGCTATGTGCATAGCACTAGCGATTTTCTTCTACAATATGTCGCCGTCCCCTCACACCTCGTGTCAACCTGCTAACGAAAGAAAGTGTATACATTAGCACACTCCAAAGTCACCGGAAATAGTATTTTTTCTCTACTGTTAAAGCATAACATAAAAATCTTTAAACATCGAGCTGTTACTTACCAAAAAACGAAATATCGACGCAGTCATCCACAGTACGTAGATACATTCGGTGTGAAGAATGCTATGTGCACAGCACTAGCGATTTTCTTCTACAATATGTCGCCGTCCCCTGACACCTCGTGTAAACCTGCTAACGAAAGAAAATGTATACATTAGCGCACTCCAAAGTCACCAGAAAGTGTACTTTTAACTCTATTTTAAAGCATTATATAAAAATATTTAAACACCAAGCTGTTACTTCCCAAAAAACGAAATATCGACGCAGTCATCCACAGTACGCAGATACATTCGGTGTGAAGAATGCTATGTGCACAGCACTAGCGATTTTCTTCTACAATATGTCGCCGTCCCCTCACACCTCGTGCCAACCTGCTAACGAAAGAAAGTGTATACATTAGCACACTCCAAAGTCACCGGAAATAGTATTTTTTCTCTACTGTTAAAGCATAACATAAAAATCTTTAAACATCGAGCTGTTACTTACCAAAAAACGAAATATCGACGCAGTCATCCACAGTACGTAGATACATTCGGTGTGAAGAATGCTATGTGCACAGCACTAGCGATTTTCTTCTACAATATGTCGCCGTCCCCTGACACCTCGTGTCAACCTGCTAACGAAAGAAAATGTATACATTAGCGCACTCCAAAGTCACCAGAATGTGTACTTTTATCTATATTTTAAAGCATTATATAAAAGTATTTAAACACCAAGCTGTTACTTCCCAAAAAACGAAATATCGACGCAGTCATCCACAGTACGTAGATACATTCGGTGTGAAGAATGCTATGTGCACAGCACTAGCAATTGTCTTCTACAATATGTCGCCGTCCCCTCACACCTCGTGTCAACCTGCTAACGAAAGAAAATGTATACATTAGCACACTCCAAAGTCACCAGAATGTGTACTTTTAACTCTATTTTAAAGCATTATATAAAAATATTTAAACACCAAGCTGTTACTTCCCAAAAAACGAAATATCGACGCAGTCATCCACAGTACGTAGATACATTCGGTGTGAAGAATGCTATGTGCACAGCACTAGCGATTTTCTTCGTCAATATGTCGCCGTCCCCTCACACCTCGTGTCAACCTGCTAACGAAAGGAAATGTATACATTAGCGCACTCCAAAGTCACCAGAATGTGTACTTTTAACTCTATTTTAAAGCATTATATAAAAATATTTAAACACCAAGCTGTTACTTCCCAAAAAACGAAATATCGACGCAGTCATCCACAGTACGTAGATACATTCGGTGTGAAGAATGCTATGTGCACAGAACTAGCGATTGTCTTCTACAATATGTCGCCGTCCCCTCACACCTCGTGTCAACCTGCTAACGAAAGAAAATGTATACATTAGCACACTCCAAAGTCACCGGAAATAGTATTTTTATCTCTACTGTTAAAGCTTAACATAAAAATCTTTAAACATCGAGCTGTTACTTACCAAAAAACGAAATATCGACGCAGTCATCCACAGTACGTAGATACATTCGGTGTGAAGAATGCTATGTGCACAGCACTAGCGATTGTCTTCTACAATATGTCGCCGTCCCCTCACACCTCGTGTCAACCTGCTAACGAAAGAAAATGTATACATTAGCGCACTCCAAAGTCACCAGAATGTGTACTTTTAACTCTATTTTAAAGCATTATATAAAAATATTTAAACACCAAGCTGTTACTTCCCAAAAAACGAAATATCGACGCAGTCATCCACAGTACGTAGATACATTCGATGTGAAGAATGCTATGTGCACAGCACTAGCGATTGTCTTCTACAATATGTCGCCGTCCCCTCACACCTCGAATCAACCTGCTAACGAAAGAAAATGTATACATTAACACACTCCAAAGTCACCGGAAATAGTATTTTTGTCTCTACTGTTAAAGCATAACATAAAAATCTTTAGACATCGAGCTGTTACTTACCAAAAAACGAAATATCGACGCAGTCATCCACAGTACGTAGATACATTCGGTGTGAAGAATGCTATGTGCACAGCACTAGCGATTTTCTTCTACAATATGTCGCCGTCCCCTCACACCTCGTGTCAACCTGCTAACGAAAGAAAATGTATACATTAGCACACTCCAAAGTCACCGGAAATAGTATTTTTGTCTCTAGTGTTAAAGCATAACATAAAAATCTTTAAACATCGAGCTGTTACTTAATAAAAAACGAAATATCGACGCAGTCATCCAAAGTACGTAGATACATTCGGTGTGAAGAATGCTATGTGCACAGCACTAGCGATTTTCTTCTACAATATGTCGCCGTCCCCTCACACCTCGTGTCAACCTGCTAACGAAAGAAAATGTATACATTAGCGCACTCCAAAGTCACCAGAATGTGTACTTTTAACTCTATTTTAAAGCATTAATTAAAAATCTTTAAACACCAAGCTGTTACTTCCCAAAAAACGAAAAATCGACGCAGTCATCCACAGTACGTAGATACATTCGGTGTGAAGAATGCTATGTGCACAGCACTAGCGATTTTCTTCTACAATATGTCGCCGTCCCCTCACACCTCGTGTCAACCTGCTAACGAAAGAAAATGTGTACATTAGCACACTCCAAAGTCACCGGAAATAGTATTTTTATCTCTACTGTTAAAGCATAACATAAAAATCTTTAAACATCGAGCTGTTACTTACCAAAAAACGAAATATCGACGCAGTCATCCACAGTACGTAGATACATTCGGTGTGAAGAATGCTATGTGCACAGCACTAGCGATTTTCTTCTACAATATGTCGCCGTCCCCTCACACCTCGTGTCAACCTGCTAACGAAAGAAAATGTATACATTAGCGCACTCCAAAGTCACCAGAATGTGTACTTTTAACTCTATTTTAAAGCATTATATAAAAATATTTAAACACCAAGCTGTTACTTCCCAAAAAACGAGATATCGACGCAGTCATCCACAGTACGTAGATACATTCGGTGTGAAGAATGCTATGTGCACAGCACTAGCGATTGTCTTCTACAATATGTCGCCGTCCCCTCACACCTCGTGTCAACCTGCTAACGAAAGAAAATGTATACATTAGCACACTCCAAAGTCACCGGAAATAGTATTTTTATCTCTACTGTTAAAGCATAACATAAAAATTTTTAAACATCGAGCTGTTACTTACCAAAAAGCGAAATATCGACGCAGTCATCCACAGTACTTAGATACATTCGGTGTGAAGAATGCTATGTGCACAGCACTAGCGATTTTCTTCTACAATATGTCGCCGTCCCCTCACACCTCGTGTCAACCTGCTAACGAAAGAAAATGTATACATTAGCGCACTCCAAAGTCACCAGAATGTGTACTTTTAACTATATTTTAAAGCATTATATAAAAGTATTTAAACATCAAGCTGTTACTTCCCAAAAAACGAAATATCGACGCAGTCATCCACAGTATGTAGATACATTCGGTGTGAAGAATGCTATGTGCACAGCACTAGCAATTGTCTTCTACAATATGTCGCCGTCCCCTCACACCTGTGTCAACCTGCTAACGAAAGAAAATGTATACATTAGCACACTCCAAAGTCACCAGAATGTGTACTTTTAACTCTATTTTAAAGCATTATATAAAAATATTTAAACACCAAGCTGTTACTTCCCAAAATAGAAATATCGACGCAGTCATCCACAGTACGTAGATACATTCGGTGTGAAGAATGCTATGTGCACAGCACTAGCGATTTTCTTCTACAATATGTCGCCGTCCCCTCACACCTCGTGTCAACCTGCTAACGGAAGAAAATGTATACATGAGCACACTCCAAAGTCACAGGAAATAGTATTTTTATCTCTACTGTTAAAGCATGACATAAAAATCTCTAAACATCGAGCTGTTACTTCCCAAAAAACGAAATATCGACGCAGTCATCCACAGTATGTAGATACATTCGGTGTGAATAATGCTATGTGCACAGCACTAGCAATTGTCTTCTACAATATGTCGCCGTCCCCTCACACCTGTGTCAACCTGCTAACGAAAGAAAATGTATACATTAGCACACTCCAAAGTCACCAGAATGTGTACTTTTAACTCTATTTTAAAGCATTATATAAAAATATTTAAACACCAAGCTGTTACTTCCCAAAATAGAAATATCGACGCAGTCATCCACAGTACGTAGATACATTCGGTGTGAAGAATGCTATGTGCACAGCACTAGCGATTTTCTTCGACAATATGTCGCCGTCCCCTCACACCTCGTGTCAACCTGCTAACGAAAGAAAATGTATATATTAGCACACTCCAAAGTCACAGGAAATAGTATTTTTATCTCTACTGTTAAAGCATGACATAAAAATCTTTAAACATCGAGCTGTTACTTACCAAAAAACGAAATATCGACGAAGTCATCCACAGTACGCAGATACATTCGATGTGAAGAATGCTATGTGCACAGCACTAGCGATTTTCTTCTACAATATGTCGCCGTCCCCTCACACCTCGTGTCAACCTGCTAACGAAAGAAAGTGTATACATTAGCACACTCCAAAGTCACCGGAAATAGTATTTTTTCTCTACTGTTAAAGCATAACATAAAAATCTTTAAACATCGAGCTGTTACTTACCAAAAAACGAAATATCGACGCAGTCATCCACAGTACGTAGATACATTCGGTGTGAAGAATGCTATGTGCACAGCACTAGCGATTTTCTTCTACAATATGTCGCCGTCCCCTCACACCTCGTGTCAACCTGCTAACGAAAGAAAATGTATACATTAGCGCACTCCAAAGTCACCAGAATGTGTACTTTTAACTATATTTTAAAGCATTATATAAAAGTATTTAAACATCAAGCTGTTACTTCCCAAAAAACGAAATATCGACGCAGTCATCCACAGTATGTAGATACATTCGGTGTGAATAATGCTATGTGCACAGCACTAGCAATTGTCTTCTACAATATGTCGCCGTCCCCTCACACCTGTGTCAACCTGCTAACGAAAGAAAATGTATACATTAGCACACTCCAAAGTCACCAGAATGTGTACTTTTAACTCTATTTTAAAGCATTATATAAAAATATTTAAACACCAAGCTGTTACTTCCCAAAATAGAAATATCGATGCAGTCATCCACAGTACGTAGATACATTCGGTGTGAAGAATGCTATGTGCACAGCACTAGCGATTTTCTTCGACAATATGTCGCCGTCCCCTCACACCTCGTGTCAACCTGCTAACGAAAGAAAATGTATACATTAGCACACTCCAAAGTCACAGGAAATAGTATTTTTATCTCTACTGTTAAAGCATGACATAAAAATCTTTAAACATCGAGCTGTTACTTACCAAAAAACGAAATATCAACGAAGTCATCCACAGTACGCAGATACATTCGATGTGAAGAATGCTATGTGCACAGCACTAGCGATTTTCTTCTACAATATGTCGCCGTCCCCTCACACCTCGTGTCAACCTGCTAACGAAAGAAAGTGTATACATTAGCACACTCCAAAGTCACCGGAAATAGTATTTTTTCTCTACTGTTAAAGCATAACATAAAAATCTTTAAACATCGAGCTGTTACTTACCAAAAAACGAAATATCGACGCAGTCATCCACAGTACGTAGATACATTCGGTGTGAAGAATGCTATGTGCACAGCACTAGCGATTTTCTTCTACAATATGTCGCCGTCCCCTGACACCTCGTGTAAACCTGCTAACGAAAGAAAATGTATACATTAGCGCACTCCAAAGTCACCAGAAAGTGTACTTTTAACTCTATTTTAAAGCATTATATAAAAATATTTAAACACCAAGCTGTTACTTCCCAAAAAACGAAATATCGACGCAGTCATCCACAGTACGTAGATACATTCGATGAGAAGAATGCTATGTGCACAGCACTAGCGATTGTCTTCTACAATATGTCGCCGTCCCCTCACACCTCGAATCAACCTGCTAACGAAAGAAAATGTATACATTAGCACACTCCAAAGTCACCGGAAATAGTATTTTTATCTCCACTGTTAAAGCATAACATAAAAATCTTTAGACATCGAGCTGTTACTTACCAAAAAACGAAATATCGACGCAGTCATCCACAGTACGTAGATACATTCGGTGTGAAGAATGCTATGTGCACAGCACTAGCGATTTTCTTCTACAATATGTCGCCGTCCCCTCACACCTCGTGTCAACCTGCTAACGAAAGAAAATGTATACATTAGCATACTCCAAAGTCACCGGAAATAGTATTTTTGTCTCTACTGTTAAAGCATAACATAAAAATCTTTAAACATCCAGCTGTTACTTACCAAAAAGCGAAATATCGACGCAGTCATCCACAGTACGTAGATACATTCGGTGTGAAGAATGCTATGTGCACAGCACTAGCGATTTTCTTCTACAATATGTCGCCGTCCCCTCACACCTCGTGTCAACCTGCTAACGAAAGAAAATGTATACATTAGCGCACTCCAAAGTCACCAGAATGTGTACCTTTAAATCTATTTTAAAGCATTAATTAAAAATATTTAAACACCAAGCTGTTACTTCCCAAAAAACGAAATATCGACGCAGTCATCCACAGTACGTAGATACATTCGGTGTGAAGAATGCTATGTGCACAGCACTAGCGATTTTCTTCTACAATATGTCGCCGTCCCCTCACACCTCGTGTCAACCTGCTAACGAAAGAAAATGTATACATTAGCACACTCCAAAGTCACCGGTAATAGTATTTTTATCTCTACTGTTAAAGCATAACATAAAAATCTTTAAACTTCGAGCTGTTACTTACCAAAAAACGAAATTTCGACGCAGTCATCCACAGTACGTAGATACATTCGGTGTGAAGAATGCTATGTGCACAGCACTAGCGATTTTCTTCTACAATATGTCGCCGTCCCCTCACACCTCGTGTCAACCTGCTAACGAAAGAAAATGTATACATTAGCGCACTCCAAAGTCACCAGAATGTGTACTTTTAACTCTATTTTAAAGCATTATATAAAAATATTTAAACACCAAGCTGTTACTTCCCAAAAAACGCAATATCGACGCAGTCATCCACAGTACGTAGATACATTCGGTGTGAAGAATGCTATGTGCACAGAACTAGCGATTTTCTTCTACAATATGTCGCCGTCCCCTCACACCTCGTGTCAACCTGCTAACGAAAGAAAACGTATACATTAGCGCACTCCAAAGTCACCAGAATGTGTACTTTTAACTCTATTTTAAAGCATTATATAAAAATATTTAAACACCAAGCTGTTACTTCCCAAAAAACGAAATATCGACGCAGTCATCCACAGTACGTAGATACATTCGGTGTGAAGAATGATATGTGCACAGCACTAGCGATTTTCTTCTACAATATGTCGCCGTCCCCTCACACCTCGTGTCAAGCTGCTAACGAAAGAAAATGTATACATTAGCACACTCCAAAGTCACCAGAATGTGTACTTTTAACTATATTTTAAAGCATTATATAAAAGTATTTAAACATCAAGCTGTTACTTCCCAAAAAACGTAATATCGACGCAGTCATCCACAGTACGTAGATACATTCGGTGTGAAGAATGCTATGTGCACAGCACTAGCAATTGCCTTATACAATATGTCGCCGTCCCCTCACACCTCGTGTCAACCTGCTAACGATAGAAAATGTATACATTAGCACACTCCAAAGTCACCAGAATGTGTACTTTTAACTCTATTTTAAAACATTATATAAAAATATTTAAACACCAAGCTGTTACTTCCCAAAATAGAAATATCGACGCAGTCATCCACCGTGCGTAGATACATTCGGTGTGAAGAATGCTATGTGCACAGCACTAGCGATTTTCTTCGACAATATGTCGCCGTCCCCTCACACCTCGTGTCAACCTGCTAACGAAAGAAAATGTATACATTAGCGCACTCCAAAGTCACCAGAATGTGTACTTTTAACTCTATTTAAAGCATTATATAAAAATATTTAAACACCAAGCTGTTACTTCCCAAAAAACGAAATATCGACGCAGTCATCCACAGTACGTAGATACATTCGGTGTGAAGAATGCTATGTGCACAGCACTAGCGATTTTCTTCTACAATATGTCGCCGTCCCCTCACACCTCGTGTCAACCTGCTAACGAAAGAAAATGCATACATTAGCGCACTCCAAAGTCACCAGAATGTGTACTTTTAACTCTATTTTAAAGCTTTATATAAAAATATTTAAACACCAAGCTGTTACTTACCAAAAAACGAAATATCGACGCAGTCATCCACAGTACGTAGATACATTCGGTGTGAAGAATGCTATGTGCACAGCACTAGCGATTTTCTTCTACAATATGTCGCCGTCCCCTCACACCTCGTGTCAACCTGCTAACGAAAGAAAATGTATACATTAGCACACTCCAAAGTCACCGGAAATAGTATTTTTGTCTCTACTGTTAAAGCATAACATAAAAATCTTTAAACATCGAGCTGTTACTTACCAAAAAACGAAATATCGACGCAGTCATCCACAGTACGTAGATACATTCGGTGTGAAGAATGCTATGTGCACAGCACTAGCGATTTTCTTCGACAATATGTCGCCGTCCCCTCACACCTCGTGTCAACCTGCTAACGAAAGAAAATGTATACATTAGCGCACTCCAAAGTCACCAGAATGTGTACTTTTAACTATATTTTAAAGCATTATATAAAAGTATTTAAACACCAAGCTGTTACTTCCCAAAAAACGAAATATCGACGCATTCATCCACAGTACGTAGATACATTCGGTGTGAAGAATGCTATGTGCACAGCACTAGCGATTTTCTTCGACAATATGTCGCCGTCCCTTCACACCTCGTGTCAACCTGCTAACGAAAGAAAATGTATACATTAGCACACTCCAAAGTCACCAGAATGTGTACTTTTAACTCTATTTTAAAGCATTATATAAAAATATTTAAACACCAAGCTGTTACTTCCCAAAAAACGAAATATCGACGCAGTCATCCACAGTACGTAGATACATTCGGTGTGAAGAATGCTATGTGCACAGAACTAGCGATTTTCTTCTACAATATGTCGCCGTCCCCTCACACCTCGAATCAACCTGCTAACGAAAGAAAATGTATACATTAGCACACTCCAAAGTCACCGGAAATAGTATTTTTATCTCTACTGTTAAAGCATAACATAAAAATCTTTAGACATCGAGCTGTTACTTACCAAAAATCGAAATATCGACGCAGTCATCCACAGTACGTAGATACATTCGGTGTGAAGAATGCTATGTGCACAGCACTAGCGATTTTCTTCTACAATATGTCGCCGTCCCCTCACACCTCGTGTCAACCAGCTAACGAAAGAAAATGTATACATTAGCATACTCCAAAGTCACCGGAAATAGTATTTTTGTCTCTACTGTTAAAGCATAACATAAAAATCTTTAAACATCGAGCTGTTACTTACCAAAAAGCGAAATATCGACGCAGTCATCCACAGTACGTAGATACATTCGGTGTGAAGAATGCTATGTGCACAGCACTAGCGATTTTCTTCTACAATATGTCTCCGTCCCCTCACACCTCGTGTCAACCTGCTAACGAAAGAAAATGTATACATTAGCGCACTCCAAAGTCACCAGAATGTGTACTTTTAACTCTATTTTAAAGCATTAATTAAAAATATCTAAACACCAAGCTGTTACTTACCAAAAAACGAAATATCGACGCAGTCATCCACAGTACGTAGATACATTCGGTGTGAAGAATGCTATGTGCACAGCACTAGCGATTTTCTTCTACAATATGTCGCCGTCCCCTCACACCTCGTGTCAACCTGCTAACGAAAGAAAATGTATACATTAGCACACTCCAAAGTCACCGGAAATAGTATTTTTATCTCTACTGTTAAAGCATAACATAAAAATCTTTAGACATCTAGCTGTTACTTACCAAAAATCGAAATATCGACGCAGTCATCCACAGTACGTAGATACATTCGGTGTGAAGAATGCTATGTGCACAGCACTAGCGATTTTCTTCTACAATATGTCGCCGTCCCCTCACACCTCGTGTCAACCTGCTAACGAAAGAAAATGTATACATTAGCACACTCCAAAGTCACCGGTAATAGTATTTTTATCTCTACTGTTAAAGCATAACATAAAAATCTTTAAACATCGAGCTGTTACTTACCAAAAAACGAAATTTCGACGCAGTCATCCACAGTACGTAGATACATTCGGTGTGAAGAATGCTATGTGCACAGCACTAGCGATTTTCTTCTACAATATGTCGCCGTCCCCTCACACCTCGTGTCAACCTGCTAACGAAAGAAAATGTATACATTAGCGCACTCCAAAGTCACCAGAATGTGTACTTTTAACTCTATTTTAAAGCATTATATAAAAATATTTAAACACCAAGCTGTTACTTCCCAAAAAACGAAATATCGACCAGTCATCCACAGTACGTAGATACATTCGGTGTGAAGAATGCTATGTGCACAGCACTAGCGATTTTCTTCTACAATATGTCGCCGTCCCCTCACACCTCGTGTCAACCTGCTAACGAAAGAAAATGTATACATTAGCATACTCCAAAGTCAACGGAAATAGTATTTTTGTCTCTACTGTTAAAGCAATACATAAAAATCTTTAAACATCGAGCTGTTACTTACCAAAAAGCGAAATATCGACGCAGTCATCCACAGTACGTAGATACATTCGGTGTGAAGAATCCTATGTGCACAGCACTAGCGATTTTCTTCTACAATATGTCGCCGTCCACTCACACCTCGTGTCAACCTGCT
Source organism: Schistocerca cancellata (assembly GCF_023864275.1). Taxonomy (NCBI): domain Eukaryota; kingdom Metazoa; phylum Arthropoda; class Insecta; order Orthoptera; family Acrididae; genus Schistocerca; species Schistocerca cancellata. The sequence continues at coordinate 610,094,564 of NC_064630.1, read as the reverse complement.
AACGAAAGAAAATGTATACATTAGCGCACTCCAAAGTCACCAGAATGTGTACTTTTAACTCTATTTTAAAGCATTAATTAAAAATATCTAAACACTAAGCTGTTACTTACCAAAAAACGAAATATCGACGCAGTCATCCACAGTACGTAGATACATTCGGTGTGAAGAATGCTATGTGCACAGCACTAGCGATTTTCTTCTACAATATGTCGCCGTCCCCTCACACCTCGTGTCAACCTGCTAACGAAAGAAAATGTATACATTAGCACACTCCAAAGTCACCGGTAATAGTATTTTTATCTCTACTGTTAAAGCATAACATAAAAATCTTTAAACATCGAGCTGTTACTTACCAAAAAACGAAATTTCGACGCAGTCATCCACAGTACGTAGATACATTCGGTGTGAAGAATGCTATGTGCACAGCACTAGCGATTTTCTTCTACAATATGTCGCCGTCCCCTCACACCACGTGTCAACCTGCTAACGAAAGAAAATGTATACATTAGCACACTCCAAAGTCACCAGAATGTGTACTTTTAACTCTATTTTAAAGCATTATATAAAAATATTTAAACACCAAGCTGTTACTTCCCAAAATAGAAATATCGACGCAGTCATCCACAGTACGTAGATACATTCGGTGTGAAGAATGCTATGTGCACAGCACTAGCGATTTTCTTCGACAATATGTCGCGCGTCCCCTCACACCTCGTGTCAACATGCTAACGAAAGAAAATGTATACATTAGCACACTCCAAAGTCACCTGAATGTGTACTTTTAACTCTATTTTAAAGCATTATATAAAAATATTTAAACACCAAGCTGTTACTTCCCAAAAAACGAAATATCGACGCAGTCATCCACAGTACGTAGATACATTCGGTGTGAAGAATGCTATGTGCACAGAACTAGCGATTTTCTTCTACAATATGTCGCCGTCCCCTCACACCTCGTGTCAACCTGCTAACGAAAGAAAATGTATACATTAGCACACTCCAAAGTCACCGGAAATAGTATTTTTATCTCTACTGTTAAAGCATAACATAAAAATCTTTAAACATCGAGCTGTTACTTACCAAAAAACGAAATATCGACGCAGTCATCCACAGTACGTAGATACATTCGGTGTGAAGAATGCTATGTGCACAGCACTAGCGATTTTCTTCTACAATATGTCGCCGTCCCCTCACACCTCGTGTCAACCTGCTAACGAAAGAAAATGTATACATTAGCGCACTCCAAAGTCACCAGAATGTGTACTTTTAACTCTATTTTAAAGCATTATATAAAAATATTTAAACACCAAGCTGTTACTTACCAAAAAACGAAATATCGACGCAGTCATCCACAGTACGTAGATACATTCGGTGTGAAGAATGCTATGTGCACAGCACTAGCGATTGTCTTCTATATTTTGTCGCGGTCCCCTCACATCTCGTGTCAACCTCCTAACGAAAGAAAATGTATACATTAGCACACTCCAAGGTCACCGGAAATAGTATTTTTATCTCTACTGTTAAAGCATAACATAAAAATCTTTAAACATCGAGCTGTTACTTACCAAAAAACGAAATATCGACGCAGTCATCCACAGGACGTAGATACATTCGGTGTGAAAAATGCTATGTGCACAGCACTAGCGATTTTCTTCTACAATATGTCACCGTCCCCTCACACCTCGTGTCAATCTGCTAACGAAAGAAAATGTATACATTAGCGCACTCCAAAGTCACCAGAATGTGCACCTTTAACTCTATTTTAAAGCATTATATAAAAATATTTAAACACCAAGCTGTTACTTCCCAAAAAACGAAATATCGAAGCAGTCATCCACAGTACGTAGATACATTCGGTGTGAAGAATGCTATGTGCACAGCACTAGCGATTGTCTTCTACAATATGTCGCCGTCCCCTCACACCTCGTGTCAACCTGCTAACGAAAGAATATGTATACATTAGCACACATCAAAGTCACCGGAAATAGTATTTTTATCCCTACTGTTAAAGCATAACATAAAAACCTTTTAACAGCGAGCTGTTACTTACCAAAAAACGAAATTTCGACGCAGTCATCCACAGTACGTAGATACATTCGGTGTGAAGAATGCTATGTGCGCAGCACTAGCGATTTTCTTCTACAATATGTCGCCGTCCCCTCACACCTCGTGTCAACCTGCTAACGAAAGAAAATGTATACATTAGCACACTCCAAAGTCACCAGAATGTGTACTTTTAACTCTATTTTAAAGCATTATATAAAAATATTTAAACACCAAGCTGTTACTTCCCAAAAAACGAAATATCGACGCAGTCATCCACAGTACGTAGATACATTCGGTGTGAAGAATGCTATGTGCACAGCACTAGCGATTTTCTTCTACAATATGTCGCCGTCCCCTCACACCTCGTGTCAACCTGCTAACGAAAGAAAATGTATACATTAGCACACTCCAAAGTCACCAGAGTGTGTACTTTTAACTATATTTTAAAGCATTATATAAAAATATTTAAACACCAAGCTGTTACTTCCCAAAAAACGAAATATCGACGCAGTCATCCACAGTACGTAGATACATTCGGTGTGAAGAATGCTATGTGCACAGAGCTAGCGATTTTCTTCTACAATATGTCGCCGTCCCCTCACACCTCGTGTCAACCTGCTAACGAAAGGAAATGTATACATTAGCACACTACAAAGTCACCGGAAATAGTATTTTTATCTCTACTGTTAAAGCATAACATAAAAATCTTTAAACATCGAGCTGTTACTTACCAAAAAACGAAATTTCGACGCAGTCATCCACAGTACGTAGATACATTCGGTGTGAAGAATGCTATGTGCACAGCACTAGCGATTTTCTTCTACAATATGTCGCCGTTCCCTCACACCACGTGTCAACCTGCTAACGAAAGAATATGTATACATTAGCGCACTCCAAAGTCACCAGAATGTGTACTTTTAACTCTATTTTAAAGCAATATATAAAAATATTTAAACACCAAGCTGTTACTTACCAAAAAACGAAATATCGACGCAGTCATCCACAGTACGTAGATACATTCGGTGTGAAGAATGCTACGTGCACAGCACTAGCGATTTTCTTCTACAATATGTCGCCGTCCACTCACACCTCGTGTCAACCTGCTAACGAAAGAAAATGTATACATTAGCACACTCCAAAGTCACCGGAAATAGTATTTTTGTCACTACTGTTAAAGCATAACATAAAAATCTTTAAACATCGAGCTGTTACTTACCAAAAAACGAAATATCGACGCAGTCATCCACAGTACGTAGATACATTCGGTGTGAAGAATGCTATGTGCACAGCACTAGCGATTTTCTTCTACAATATGTCGCCGTCCCCTCACACCTCGTGTCAACCTGCTAACGAAAGAAAATGTATATATTAGCGCACTCCAAAGTCACCAGAATGTGTACTTTTAACTCTATTTTAAAGCATTAATTAAAAATATTTAAACAACAAGCTGTTACTTCCCAAAAAACGAAATATCGACGCAGTCATCCACAGTACGTAGATACATTCGGTGTGAAGAATGCTATGTGCACAGCACTAGCGATTGTCTTCTACAATATGTCGCGGTCCCCTCACACCTCGTGTCAACCTGCTAACGAAAGAAAATGTATACATTAGCACACTCCAAGGTCACCGGAATTAGTATTTTTATCTCTACTGTTAAAGCATAACATAAAAATCTTTAAACATCGAGCTGTTACTTACCAAGAAACGAAATATCGACGCAGTCATCCACAGGACGTAGATACATTCGGTGTGAAAAATGCTATGTGCACAGCACTAGCGATTGTCTTCTACAATATGTCGCCGTCCCCTCACACCTCGTGTCAACCTGCTAACGAAAGAATATGTATACATTAGCACACATCAAAGTCACCGGAAATAGTATTTTTATCCCTACTGTTAAAGCATAACATAAAAATCTTTAAACATCGAGCTGTTACTTACCAAAAAACGAAATTTCGACGCAGTCATCCACAGTACGTAGATACATTCGGTGTGAAGAATGCTATGTGCACAGCACTAGCGATTTTCTTCTACAATATGTCGCCGTCCCCTCACACCTCGTGTCAACCTGCTAACGAAAGAAAATGTATACATTAGCACACTCCAAAGTCACCAGAATGTGTACTTTTAACTCTATTTTAAAGCATTATTTAAAAATATTTAAACACCAAGCTGTTACTTCCCAAAAAACGAAATATCGACGCAGTCATCCACAGTACGTAGATACATTCGGTGTGAAGAATGCTATGTGCACAGCACTAGCGATTTTCTTCTACAATATGTCGCCGTCCCCTCACACCTCGTGTCAACCTGCTAACGAAAGAAAATGTATACATTAGCACACTCCAAAGTCACCAGAGTGTGTACTTTTAACTATATTTTAAAGCATTATATAAAAATATTTAAACACCAAGCTGTTACTTCCCAAAAAACGAAATATCGACGCAGTCATCCACAGTACGTAGATACATTCGGTGTGAAGAATGCTATGTGCACAGAACTAGCGATTTTCTTCTACAATATGTCGCCGTCCCCTCACACCTAGTGTCAACCTGCTAACGAAAGAAAATGTATACATTAGCACACTCCAAAGTCACCGGAAATAGTATTTTTATCTCTACTGTTAAAGCATAACATAAAAATCTTTAAACATCGAGCTGTTACTTACCAAAAAACGAAATATCGACGCAGTCATCCACAGTACGTAGATACATTCGGTGTGAAGAATGCTATGTGCACAGCACTAGCGATTGTCTTCCACAATATGTCGCCGTCCCCTCTCACCTCGTGTCAACCTGCTAATGAAAGAAAATGTATACATTAGCACACTCCAAAGTCACCAGAATGTGTACTTTTAACTCTATTTTAAAGTATTATATAAAAATATTTAAACACCAAGCTGTTACTTCCCAAAATAGAAATATCGACGCAGTCATCCACAGTACGTAGATACATTCGGTGTGAAGAATGCTATGTGCACAGCACTAGCGATTTTCTTCGACAATATGTCGCCGTCCCCTCACACCTCGTGTCAACCTGCTAACGAAAGAAAATGTATAGATTAGCACACTCCAAAGTCACCAGAATGTGTACTTTTAACTCTATTTTAAAGCATTATGTAAAAAATATTTAAACACCAAGCTGTTACTTCCCAAAAAACGAAATATCGACGCAGTCATCCACAGTACGTAGATACATTCGGTGTGAAGAATGCTATGTGCACAGCACTAGCGATTTTCTTCTACAATATGTCGCCGTTCCCTCACACCACGTGTCAACCTGCTAACGAAAGAATATGTATACATTAGCGCACTCCAAAGTCACCAGAATGTGTACTTTTAACTCTATTTTAAAGCAATATATAAAAATATTTAAACACCAAGCTGTTACTTACCAAAAAACGAAATATCGACGCAGTCATCCACAGTACGTAGATACATTCGGTGTGAAGAATGCTATGTGCACAGCACTAGCGATTTTCTTCTACAATATGTCGCCGTCCCCTCACACCTCGTGTCAACCTGCTAACGAAAGAAAATGTATACATTAGCGCACTCCAAAGTCACCAGAATGTGCACCATTAACTCTATTTTAAAGCATTATATAAAAATATTTAAACACCAAGCTGTTACTTCCCAAAAAACGAAATATCGACGCAGTCATCCACAGTACGTAGATACATTCGGTGTGAAGAATGCTATGTGCACAGCACTAGCGATTGTCTTCTACAATATGTCGCCGTCCCCTCACACCTCGTGTCAACCTGCTAACGAAAGAATATGTATACATTAGCACACATCAAAGTCACCGGAAATAGTATTTTTATCCCTACTGTTAAAGCATAACATAAAAATCTTTAAACATCGAGCTGTTACTTACCAAAAAACGAAATTTCGACGCAGTCATCCACAGTACGTAGATACATTCGGTGTGAAGAATGCTATGTGCACAGCACTAGCGATTTTTTTCTACAATATGTCGCCGTCCCCTCACACCTCGTGTGTGCTCCCTGCCGCCGTTGGATAAGCAGCTGCAGCAGCAAGTCGTATACTCCTAGCTCACTCATTTGTTACATAGTTTAATTCTTAATTTCTTTGCGTGTTTTTGGTACTTGCATTGTTTAATTCATAAATTTCGGGCGTATTATAGTATTTGAGAGTTGTAGCATCGCATTTTAGTACCTGAATAGTGTAAATTCGCGTAGTCGTCTGTCATCTGTTTTTGTTTTGAACGGCCAGTGTCGGTTGGTCGCAGTCAGTGTGCTCCCTGCCGCCGTTGGATAAGCAGCTGCAGCAGCAAGTCGTATACTCCTAGCTCACTCATTTGTTACATAGTTTAATTCTTAATTTCTTTGCGTGTTTTTGGTACTTGCATTGTTTAATTCATAAATTTCGGGCGTATTATAGTATTTGAGAGTTGTAGCATCACGTTTTAGTACTCGAATAGTGTTAAATCGCGTAGTCTCCTTCTGCCGCCGAGCAGTGTGTCAGCAGTGCACAAGTGGCAGCATTACTGCATTTACTAGGCAATCTTGTATTTTAATAACCGCTTCAATTTTGTGTCGTTTTGTTTGCGCTCTCTGTAGATTAGTTCAGACGTTCTTTGCACAAGTTTTTAGCATGGATAGGGACTGCAACTGCTGTGTTCGGATGCAGGCTGAGTTGGCATCCCTTCGCTCCCAGCTTCAGGCAGTGTTGGCTTCGGTCACACAGCTTGAGGCTGTTGCCAATGGGCATCACTGTGGGGGTCCGGATGGGGGTTTGTCGGGGACGGCCAGCTCGTCCCACGCATCCCCCGATCGGACTACGACTGTGGTTGCCCGGGATACTGCCCGCATTGAGGCTGATCCCTCACCTGTGGTAGAGTGGGAGGTCGTCTCAAGGTGTGGCAGGGGGCGAAAGACATTCCGGAGGGCTGAACGGAAGGCCTCTCCAGTTTGTCTGACGAACCGGTTTCAGGCTCTGTCTCAGGCTGATACTGATCTTCAGCCTGACATGGCTGCTTGTCCTGTTCCAGAGGTTGCCCCTCAGTCTGCAAGATCCGGGCAGTCGCAGAGGGTGGGCTTACTGGTAGTTGGGAGCTCCAACGTGAGGCGCGTAATGGGGCCCCTTAGGGATATGGCAGCAAGGGAGGGGAAGAAAACCAAAGTGCACTCCGTGTGCATACTGGGGGGAGTCATTCCAGATGTGGAAAGGGTCCTTCCGGATGCCATGAAGGGTACAGGGTGCACCCATCTGCAGGTGGTCGCTCATGTCGGCACCAATGATGTGTGTCGCTATGGATCGGAGGAAATCCTCTCTGGCTTCCGGCGGCTATCTGATTTGGTGAAGACTGCCAGTCTCGCTAGCGGGATGAAAGCAGAGCTCACCATCTGCAGCATCGTCGACAGGACTGACTGCGGACCTTTGGTACAGAGCCGAGTGGAGGGTCTGAATCAGAGGTTGAGACGGTTCTGCGACCGTGTGGGCTGCAGATTCCTCGACTTGCGCCATAGGGTGGTGGGGTTTCGGGTTCCGCTGGATAGGTCAGGAGTCCACTACACGCAACAAGCGGCTACACGGGTAGCAGGGGTTGTGTGGCGTGGGCTGGGCGGTTTTTTAGGTTAGATGGCCTCGGGCAAGTGCAGAAAGGGCAACAGCCTCAACGGGTGCGGGGCAAAGTCAGGACATGCGGGGACCAAGCAGCAATCGGTATTGTAATTGTAAACTGTCGAAGCTGCGTTGGTAAAGTACCGGAACTTCAAGCGCTGATAGAAAGCACCGAAGCTGAAATCGTTATAGGTACAGAAAGCTGGCTGAAGCCAGAGATAAATTCTGCCGAAATTTTTACAAAGGCACAGACGGTGTTTAGAAAGGATAGATTGCATGCAACCGGTGGCGGAGTGTTCGTCGCTGTTAGTAGTAGTTTATCCTGTAGTGAAGTAGAAGTGGATAGTTCCTGTGAATTATTATGGGTGGAGGTTACACTCAACAACCGAGCAAGGTTAATAATTGGCTCCTTTTACCGTCCCCCCGACTCAGCAGCATTAGTGGCAGAACAACTGAGAGAAAATTTGGAATACATTTCACATAAATTTTCTCAGCATGTTATGGTCTTAGGTGGAGATTTCAATTTACCAGATATAGACTGGGACACTCAGATGTTTAGGACGGGTGGTAGGGACAGAGCATCGAGTGACATTATACTGAGTGCACTATCCGAAAATTACCTCGAGCAATTAAACAGAGAACCGACTCGTGGAGATAACATCTTGGACCTACTGATAACAAACAGACCCGAACTTTTCGACTCTCTAAGTGCAGAACAGGGAATCAGTGATCATAAGGCCGTTGCAGCAGCCCTGAATATGGAAGTTAATAGGAATATAAAAAAAGGGAGGAAGGTTTATCTGTTTAGCAAGAGTAATAGAAGGCAGATTTCAGACTACCTAACAGATCAAAACGAAAATTTCTGTTCCGACACTGACAATGTTGAGTGTTTATGGAAAAAGTTCAAGGCAATCGTAAAATGCGTTTTAGACAGGTACGTGCCGAGCAAAACTGTGAGGGACGGGAAAAACCCACCGTGGTACAACAACAAAGTTAGGAAACTACTGCGAAAGCAAAGAGAGCTTCACTCCAAGTTTAAACGCAGCCAAAACCTCTCAGACAAACAGAAGCTAAACGATGTCAAAGTTAGCGTAAGGAGGGCTATGCGTGAAGCGTTCAGTGAATTCGAAAGTAAAATACTAGGTACCGACTTGACAGAAAATCCTAGGAAGTTCTGGTCTTACGTTAAATCAGTAAGTGGCTCGAAACATCATGTCCAGACACTCCGGGATGATGATGGCATTGAAACAGAGGATGACAAGCGTAAAGCTGAAATACTAAACACCTTTTTCCAAAGCTGTTTCACAGAGGAAGACCGCACTGCAGTTCCTTCTCTAAATCCTCGCACCAACGAAAAAATGGCTGACATTGAAATAAGTGTCCAAGGAATAGAAAAGCAACTGGAATCACTCAACAGAGGAAAGTCCACTGGACCTGACGGGATACCAATTCGATTCTACACAGAGTACGCGAAAGAACTTGCCCCCCTTCTAACAGCCGTGTACCGCAAGTCTCTAGAGGAACAGAAGGTTCCAAATGATTGGAAAAGAGCACAGGTAGTCCCAGTCTTCAAGAAGGGTCGTCGAGCAGATGCGCAAAACTATAGACCTATCTCTCTGACGTCGATCTGTTGTAGAATTTTAGAACATGTCTTTTGCTCGAGTATCATGTCGTTTTTGGACACTCAGAATCTACTATGTAGGAATCAACATGGATTCCGGAAACAGCGATCGTGTGAAACCCAACTCGCATTATTTGTTCATGAAACCCAGAAAATATTAGATACAGGCTCCCAGGTAGATGCCATTTTCCTTGACTTCCGGAAGGCGTTCGATACGGTTCCGCACTGTCGCCTGATAAACAAAGTAAGAGCCTACGGAATATCAGACCAGCTGTGTGGCTGGATTGAAGAGTTTTTAGCAAACAGAACACAGCATGTTGTTCTCAATGGAGAGACATCTACAGACGTTAAAGTAACCTCTGGCGTGCCACAGGGGAGTGTTATGGGACCATTGCTTTTCACAATATATATAAATGACCTAGTAGATAGTGTCGGAAGTTCCATGCGGCTTTTCGCTGATGATGCTGTAGTATACAGAGAAGTTGCAGCATTAGAAAATTGTAGCGAAATGCAGGAAGATCTGCAGCGGATAGGCACTTGGTGCAGGGAGTGGCAACTGACCCTTAACATAGACAAATGTAATGTATTGCGAATACATAGAAAGAAGGATCCTTTATTGTATGATTATATGATAGCGGAACAAACACTGGTAGCAGTTACTTCTGTAAAATATCTGGGAGTATGCGTGCGGAACGATTTGAAGTGGAATGATCATATAAAATTAATTGTTGGTAAGGCGGGTACCAGGTTGAGATTCATTGGGAGAGTCCTTAGAAAATGTAGTCCATCAACAAAGGAGGTGGCTTACAAAACACTCGTTCGACCTATACTTGAGTATTGCTCATCAGTGTGGGATCCGTACCAGATCGGGTTGACGGAGGAGATAGAGAAGATCCAAAGAAGAGCGGCGCGTTTCGTCACAGGGTTATTTGGTAACCGTGATAGCGTTACGGAGATGTTTAACAAACTCAAGTGGCAGACTCTGCAAGAGAGGCGCTCTGCATCGCGGTGTAGCTTGCTCGCCAGGTTTCGAGAGGGTGCGTTTCTGGATGAGGTATCGAATATATTGCTTCCCCCTACTTATACCTCCCGAGGAGATCACGAATGTAAAATTAGAGAGATTAGAGCGCGCACAGAGGCTTTCAGACAGTCGTTCTTCCCGCGAACCATACGCGACTGGAACAGGAAAGGGAGATAATGACAGTGGCACGTAAAGTGCCCTCCGCCACACACCGTTGGGTGGCTTGCGGAGTATAAATGTAGATGTAGATGTAGATGTAGAACCTGCTAACGAAAGAAAATGTATACATTAGCACACTCCAAAGTCACCAGAATGTGTACTTTTAACTCTATTTTAAAGCATTATATAAAATTATTTAAACACCAAGCTGTTACTTCCCAAAAAACGAAATATCGACGCAGTCATCCACAGTACGTAGATACATTCGGTGTGAAGAATGCTATGTGCACAGCACTAGCGATTTTCTTCTACAATATGTCGCCGTCCCCTCACACCTCGTGTCAACCTGCTAACGAAAGAAAATGTATACATTAGCACACTCCAAAGTCACCAGAGTGTGTACTTTTAGCTATATTTTAAAGCATTATATAAAAATATTTAAACACCAAGCTGTTACTTCCCAAAAAACGAAATATCGACGCAGTCATCCACAGTACGTAGATACATTCGGTGTGAAGAATGCTATGTGCACAGAACTAGCGATTTTCTTCTACAATATGTCGCCGTCCCCTCACACCTCGTGTCAACCTGCTAACGAAAGAAAATGTATACATTAGCACACTCCAAAGTCACCGGAAATAGTATTTTTATCTCTACTGTTAAAGCATAACATAAAAATCTTTAAACATCGAGCTGTTACTTACCAAAAAACGAAATATCGACGCAGTCATCCACAGTACGTAGATACATTCGGTGTGAAGAATGCTATGTGCACAGCACTAGCGATTTTCTTCTACAATATGTCGCCGTCCCCTCACACCTCGTGTCAACCTGCTAACGAAAGAAAATGTATACATTAGCGCACTCCAAAGTCACCAGAATGTGTACTTTTAACTCTATTCTAAAGCATTAATTAAAAATATTTAAACACCAACCTGTTACTTCCCAAAAAACGAAATATCGACGCAGTCATCCACAGTACGTAGATACATTCGGTGTGAAGAATGCTATGTGCACAGCACTAGCGATTGTCTTCTACAATATGTCGCCGTAGCCTCACACCTCGTGTCAACCTGCTAACGAAAGAAAATGTATACATTAGCACACTCCAAAGTCACCGGAAATAGTATTTTTGTCTCTACTGTTAAAGCATAACAAAAAAATCTTTAAACATCGAGCTGTTACGTACCAAAAAACGAAATATCGACGCAGTCATCCACAGTACGTAGATACATTCGGTGTGAAGAATGCTATGTGCACAGCACTAGCGATTGTCTTCCACAATATGTCGCCGTCCCCTCACACCTCGTGTCAACCTGCTAACGAAAGAAAATGTATACATTAGCGCTCTCCAAAGTCACCAGAATGTGTACTTTTAACTCTATTTTAAAGCATTATATAAAAATATTTAAACACCAAGCTGTTACTTCCCAAAAAACGAAATATCGACGCAGTCATCCACAGTACGTAGATACATTCGGTGTGAAGAGTGCTATGTGCACAGCACTAGCGATTTTCTTCTACAATATGTTGCCGTCCCCTCACACCTCGTGTCAACCTGCTGACGAAAGAAAATGTATACATTAGCACACACCAAAGCCACCGGAAATAGTATTTTTATCTCTACTGTTAAAGCATAACATAAAAAGCTTTAAACATCGAGCTGTTACTTACCAAAAAACGAAATATCGACCCAGTCATCCACAGTACGTAGATACATCCGGTGTGAAGAATGCTATGTGCACAGCACTAGCGATTCTGTTCTACAATATGTCGCCGTCCCCTCACACCTCGTGTCAACCTGCTAACGAAAGAAAATTTATACATCAGCGCACTCCAAAGTCACCAGAATGTGTACTTTTAACTCTATTTTAAAGCATTATATAAAAATATTTAAACACCAACCTGTTACTTACCAAAAAACGAAATATCGACGCAGTCATCCACAGTACGTAGATACATTCGGTGTGAAGAATGCTATGTGCACAGCACTAGCGATTGTCTTCTACATTAAGTCGCCGTCCCCTCACACCTCGTGTTAACCTGCTAACGAAAGAAAATGTATACATTAGCACACTCCAAAGTCACCGGAAATAGTATTTTTATCTCTACTGTTAAAGCATAACATAAAAATCTTTAAACATCGAGCTGTTACTTACCAAAAAACGAAATATCGACGCAGTCATCCACAGTACGTAGATACATTCGGTGTGAAGAATGCTATGTGCACAGCACTAGCGATTTTCTTCAACAATATGTCGCCGTCCCCTCACACTTCGTGTCAATCTGCTAACGGAAGAAAATGTATACATTAGCACACTGCAAAGTCACCGGAAATAGTATTTTTATCTCTAGTGTTAAAGCATAACATAAAAATTTTTAAACATCGAGCTGTTACTTACCAAAAAACGAAATATCGACGCAGTCATCCACAGTACGTCGATACATTCGGTGTGAAGAATGCTATGTGCACAGCACTAGCGATTTTCTTCTACAATATGTCGCCGTCCCCTCACACCTCGTGTCAACCTGCTAACGAAAGAAAATGTATACATTAGCGCACTCCAAAGTCACCAGAATGTGTACTTTTAACTCTATTTTAAAGCATTATATAAAAATATTTAAACACCAAGCTGTTACTTCCCAAAAAACGAAATATCGACGCAGTCATCCACAGTACGTAGATACATTCGGTGTGAAGAATGCTATGTGCACAGCACTAGCGATTGTCTTCTACAATATGTCGCCGTCCCCTCACACCTCGTGTCAACCTGCTAACGAAAGAAAATGTATACATTAGCACACTCCAAAGTCACCGGAAATAGTATTTTTATCTCTACTGTTAAAGCATAACATAAAAATCTTTAAATATCGAGCTGTTACTTACCAAAAAACGAAATATCGACGCAGTCATCCACAGTACGTAGATACATTCGGTGTGAAGAATGCTATGTGCACAGCACTAGCGATTGTCTTCAACAATATGTGCCGTCCCCTCACACTTCGTGTCAATCTGCTAACGGAAGAAAATGTATACATTAGCACACTGCAAAGTCACCGGAAATAGTATTTTTATCTCTACTGTTAAAGCATAACATAAAAATTTTTAAACATCGAGCTGTTACTTACCAAAAAACGAAATATCGACGCAGTCATCCACAGTACGTAGATACATTCGGTGTGAAGAATGCTATGTGCACAGCACTAGCGACTTTCTTCTACAATATGTCGCCGTCCCCTCACACCTCGTGTCAACCTGCTAACGAAAGAAAATGTATACATTAGCGCACTCCAAAGTCACCAGAATGTGTACTTTTAACTCTATTTTAAAGCATTATATAAAAATATTTAAACACCAAGCTGTTACTTCCCAAAAAACGAAATATCGACGCAGTCATCCACAGTACGTAGATACATTCGGTGTGAAGAATGCTATGTGCACTGCACTAGCGATTGTCTTCTACAATATGTCGCCGTCCCCTCAAAACTCGTGTCAACCTGCTAACGAAAGAAAATGTATACATTAGCGCACTCCAAAGTCACCAGAATGTGTACTTTTAACTCTATTTTAAAGCACTATATAAAAATATTTAAACACCAAGCTGTTACTTCCCAAAAAACTAATTATCGACGCAGTCATCCACAGTACGTAGATACATTCGATGTGAAGAATGCTATGTGCACAGCACTAGCGATTTTCTTCTACAATATGTCGCCGTCCCCTCACACCTCGTGTCAACCTGCTAACGAAAGAAAATGTATACATTAGCACTCTCCAAAGTCACCAGAATGTGTAATTTTAACTCTATTTTAAAGCATTATATTAAAATATTTAAACACCAAGCTGTTACTTCCCAAAAAACGAAATATCGACGCAGTCATCCACAGTACGTAGATACATTCGGTGTGAAGAATGCGATGTGCACAGCACTAGCGATTTTCTTCTACAATATGTCGCCGTCCCCTCACACCTCGTGTCAACCTGCTGACGAAAGAAAATGTATACATTAGCACACTCCAAAGCCACTGGAAATAGTATTTTTATCTCTACTGTTAAAGCATAACATAAAAATCTTTAAACATCGAGCTGTTACTTACCAAAAAACGAAATATCGACCCAGTCATCCACAGTACGTAGATACATTCGGTGTGAAGAATGCTATGTGCACAGCACTAGCGATTTTCTTCTACAATATGTCGCCGTCCCCTCACACCTCGTGTCAACCTGCTAACGAAAGAAAATTTATACATTAGCGCACTCCAAAGTCACCAGAATGTGTACTTTTAACTCTATTTTAAAGCATTATATGGAAATATTTAAACACCAAGCTGTTACTTCCCAAAAAACGAAATATCGACGCAGTCATCCACAGTACGTAGAAACATTCGGTGTGAAGAATGCTATGTGCACAGCACTAGCGATTGTCTTCTACAATATGTCGCCATCCCCTCACACCTCGTGTCAACCTGCTAACGAAAGAAAATGTATACATTAGCACACTCCAAAGTCACCGGAAATAGTATTTTTATCTCTACTGTTAAAGCATAACATAAAAATCTTTAAACATCGAGCTGTTATTTACCAAAAAACGAAATATCGACGCAGTCATCCACAGTACGTAGATACATTCGGTGTGAAGAATGCTATGTGCACAGCACTAGCGATTTTCTTCTACAATATGTCGCCGTCCCCTCACACCTCGTGTCAACCTGCTAACGATAGAAAATGTATACATTAGCGCACTCCAAAGTCACCAGAATGTGTACTTTTAACTCTATTTTAAAGCATTATATAAAAATATTTAAACACCAAACTGTTACTTACCAAAAAACGAAATATCGACGCAGTCATCCACAGTACGTAGATGCATTCGGTGTGAAGAATGCTATGTGCACAGCACTAGCGATTGTCTTCTACAATATGTCGCCGTCCCCTCACACCTCGTGTCAACCTGCTAACGAAAGAAAATGTATACATTAGCACACCCCAAAGTCACCGGAAATAGTATTTTTATCTCTACTGTTAAAGCATAACATAAAAATCTTTAAACATCGAGCTGTTACTTACCAAAAAACGAAATATCGACGCAGTCATCCACAGTACGTAGATACATTCGGTGTGAAGAATGCTATGTGCACAGCACTAGCGATTTTCTTCAACAATGTGTCGCCGTCCCCTCACACTTCGTGTCAATCTGCTAACGGAAGAAAATGTATACATTAGCACACTGCAAAGTCACCGGAAATAGTATTTTTATCTCTACTGTTAAAGCATAACATAAAAATTTTTAAACATCGAGCTGTTACTTACCAAACAACGAAATATCGACGCAGTCATCCACAGTACGTAGATACATTCGGTGTGAAGAATGCTATGTGCACAGCACTAGCGACTTTCTTCTACAATATGTCGCCGTCCCCTCACACCTCGTGTCAACCTGCTAACGAAAGAAAATGTATACATTAGCGCACTCCAAAGTCACCAGAATGTGTACTTTTAACTCTATTTTAAAGCATTATATAAAAATATTTAAACACCAAGCTGTTACTTCCCAAAAAACGAAATATCGACGCAGTCATCCACAGTACGTAGATACATTCGATGTGAAGAATGCTATGTGCACAGCACTAGCGATTGTCTTCTACAATATGTCGCCGTCCCCTCACACCTCGTGTCAACCTGCTAACGAAAGAAAATGTATACATTAGCACACTCCAAAGTCACCGGAAATAGTATTTTTTTCTCTACTGTTAAAGCATAACATAAAAATCTTTAAACATCGAGCTGTTACTTACCAAAAAACGAAATATCGACGCAGTCATCCACATTACGTAGATACATTCGGTGTGAAGAATGCTATGTGCACAGCACTAGCGATTTTCTTCAACAATATGTCGCCGTCCCCTCACACTTCGTGTCAATCTGCTAACGGAAGAAAATGTATACATTAGCACACTGCAAAGTCACCGGAAATAGTATTTTAATCTCTACTGTTAAAGCATAACATAAAAATCTTTAAACAACGAGCTGTTACTTACCAAAAAACGAAATATCGACGCAGTCATCCAAAGTACGTAGATACATTCGGTGTGAAGAATGCTATGTGCACAGCACTAGCGATTTTCTTCTACAATATGTTGCCGTCCCCTCACACCTCGTGTCAACCTGCTAACGAAAGAAAATGTATACATTGGCGCACTCCAAAGTCACCAGAATGTGTACTTTTAACTCTATTTTAAAGCATTATATAAAAATATTTAAACACCAAGCTGTTACTTCCCAAAAAACGAAATATCGACGCAGTCATCCACAGGACGTAGATACATTCGGTGTGAAGAATGCTATGTGCACAGCACTAGCGATTTTCTTCTACAATATGTCGCCGTCCCCTCACACCTCGTGTCAACCTGCTAACGAAAGAAAATGTATACATTAGCGCACTCCAAAGTCACCAGAATGTGTACTTTTAACTCTATTTTAATGCATTATATATAAATATTTAAACACCAAGCTGTTACTTCCCCAAAAACGAAATATCGACGCAGTCATCCACAGTACGTAGATACATTCGGTGTGAAGAATGCTATGTGCACAGCACTAGCGATTGTCTTCTACAATATGTCGCCGTCCCCTCACACCTCGTGTCAACCTGCTAACGAAAGAAAATGTATACATTAGCACACTCCAAAGTCACCGGAAATAGTATTTTTATCTCTACTGTTAAAGCATAACATAAAAATCTTTAAATATCGAGCTGTTACTTACCAAAAAACGAAATATCGACGCAGTCATCCACAGTACGTAGATACATTCGGTGTGAAGAATGCTATGTGCACAGCACTAGCGATTGTCTTCAACAATATGTGCCGTCCCCTCACACTTCGTGTCAATCTGCTAACGGAAGAAAATGTATACATTAGCACACTGCAAAGTCACCGGAAATAGTATTTTTATCTCTACTGTTAAAGCATAACATAAAAATTTTTAAACATCGAGCTGTTACTTACCAAAAAACGAAATATCGACGCAGTCATCCACAGTACGTAGATACATTCGGTGTGAAGAATGCTATGTGCACAGCACTAGCGATTGTCTTCTACAATATGTCGCCGTCCCCTCACACCTCGTGTCAACCTGCTAACGAAAGAAAATGTATACATTAGCACACTGCAAAGTCACCAGAATGTGTACTTTTAACTCTATTTTTAAGCATTATATAAAAATATTTAAACACCAAGCTGTTACTTCCCAAAAAACAAAATATCGATGCAGTCATCCACAGTACGTAGATACATTCGGTGTGAAGAATGCTATGTGCACAGCACTAGCGATTTTCTTCTACAATATGTCGCCGTCCCCTCACACCTCGTGTCAACCTGCTAACGAAAAAAAATGTACACATTAGCGCACTCCAAAGTCACCAGAATGTGTACTTTTAACTCTATTTTAAAGCATTATATAAAAATATTTAAACACCAAGCTGTTACTTCCCAAAAAACGAAATATCGACGCAGTCATCCACAGTACGTAGATATATTCGGTGTGAAGAATGCTATGTGCACAGCACTAGCAATTATCTTCTACAATATGTCGCCGTCCCTTCACACTTCGTGTCAACCTGCTAACGAAAGAAAATGTATACATTAGCACACTCCAAAGTCACCGGAAATAGTATTTTTATCTCCACTGTTAAAGCATAACATAAAAATCTTTAAACATCGAGCTGTTACTTACCAAAAAACGAAATTTCGACGCAGTCATCCACAGTACGTAGATACATTCGGTGTGAAGAATGCTATGTGCACAGCACTAGCGATTTTCTT
The DNA here is from genome assembly GCF_023864275.1 of Schistocerca cancellata. NCBI lineage: Eukaryota > Metazoa > Arthropoda > Insecta > Orthoptera > Acrididae > Schistocerca > Schistocerca cancellata. Next base: position 610,076,302 of record NC_064630.1, on the reverse strand, counting down.
CTACAATATGTCGCCGTCCCCTCACACCTCGTGTCAACCTGCTAACGAAAGAAAATGTATACATTAGCGCACTCCAAAGTCACCAGAATGTGTACTTTTAACTCTATTTTAAAGCATTATATAAAAATATTTAAACACCAAGCTGTTACTTCCCAAAAAACGAAATATCGACGCAGTCATCCACAGTACGTAGATACATTCGGTGTGAAGAATGCTATGTGCACAGCACTAGCGATTTTCTTCTACTATATGTCGCCGTCCCCTCACACCTCGTGTCAACCTGCTAACGAAAGAAAATGTATACATTAGCGCACTCCAAAGTCACCAGAATGTGTACTTTTAACTCTATTTTAAAGCATTAATTAAAAATATTTAAACACCAAGCTGTTACTTCCCAAAAAACGAAATATCGACGCAGTCATCCACAGTACGTAGATACATTCGGTGTGAAGAATGCTATGTGCACAGCACTAGCGATTTTCTTCTACAATATGTCGCCGTCCCCTTACACTTCGTGTCAACCAGCTAACGAAAGAAAATGTATACATTAGCACACTGCAAAGTCACCGGAAATAGTATTTTTATCTCTACTGTTAAAGCATAACATAAAAATTTTTAAACATCGAGCTGTTACTTACCAAAAAACGAAATATCGACGCAGTCATCCACAGGACGTAGATACATTCGGTGTGAAGAATGCTATGTGCACAGCACTAGCGATTTTCTTCTACAATATGTCGCCGTCCCCTCACACCTCGTGTCAACCTGCTAACGAAAGAAAATGTATACATTAGCGCTCTCCAAAGTCACCAGAATGTGTACTTTTAACTCTATTTTAAAGCATTATATAAAAATATTTAAACACCAAGCTGTTACTTCCCCAAAAACGAAATATCGACGCAGTCATCCACAGTACGTAGATACATTCGGCGTGAAGAATGCTATGTGCACAGCACTAGCGATTGTCTTCTACAATATGTCGCCGTCCCCTCACACCTCGTGTCAACCTGCTAACGAAAGAAAATGTATACATTAGCACACTCCAAAGTCACCAGAATGTGTACTTCTAACTCTATTTTTAAGCATTATATAAAAATATTTAAACACCAAGCTGTTACTTCCCAAAAAACGAAATATCGACGCAGTCATCCACAGTACGTAGATACATTCGGTGTGAAGAATGCTATGTGCACAGCACTAGCGATTGTCTTCTACAATATGTCGCGGTACACTCACACCTCGTGTCAACCTGCAAACGAAACAAAATGTATACATTAGCACACTCCAAAGTCACCGGAAATAGTATTTTTGTCTCTACTGTTAAAGCATAACATAAAAATCTTTAAACATCGAGCTGTTACTTACCAGAAAACGAAATATCGACGCAGTCTTCCACAGTACGTAGATACATTCGGTGTGAAGAATGCTATGTGCACAGCACTAGCGATTTTCTTCTACAATATGTCGCCGTCCCCTCACACCTCGTGTCAACCTGCTAACGAAAGATAATGTATACATTAGCGCACTCCAAAGTCACCAGAATGTGTACTTTTAACTCTATTTTAAAGCATTATATAAAAATATTTAAACACCAAGCTGTTACTTCCCAAAAAACGAAATATCGACGCAGTCAACCACAGTACGTAGATACATTCGGTGTGAAGAATGCTATGTGCACAGCACTAGCGATTGTCTTCTACAATATGTCGCCGTCCCCTCACACCTCGTGTCAACCTGCTAACGAAAGAAAATGTATACATTAGCACACTCCAAAGTCACCGGAAATAGTATTTTCATCTCTACCGTTAAAGCATAACATAAAAATCTTTAAACATCGAGCTGTTACTTACCAAAATACGAAATATCGACGCAGTCATCCATAGTACGTAGATACATTCGGTGTGAAGAATGCTATGTGCACAGCACTACCAATTTTCTTCTACAATATGTCGCCGTCCCCTCACACCTCGTGTCAACCCGCTAACGAAAGAAAATATATACATTAGCACTCTCCAAAGTCACCAGAATGTGTACTTTTAACTCTATTTTAAAGCATTATATAAAAATATTTAAACACCAAGCTGTTACTTCCCAAAAAACGAAATATCGACGCAGTCATCCACAGTACGTAGATACATTCGGTGTGAAGAATGCTATGTGCACAGCACTAGCGATTGTCTTCTACAATATGTCGCCGTCCCCTCACACCTCGTGTCAACCTGCTAACGAAAGTAAATGTATACATTAGCACACTCCAAAGTCACCGGAAATTGTATTTTCATCTCTACTGTTAAAGCATAACATAAAAATCTTTAAACATCGAGCTGTTACTTACCAAAAAACGAAATATCGACGCAGTCATCCACAGTACGTAGATACATTCGGTGTGAAGAATGCTATGTGCACAGCACTACCAATTTTCTTCTACAATATGTCGCCGTCCCCTCACACCTCGTGTCAACCTGCTAACGAAAGAAAATGTATACATTAGCACACTCCAAAGTCACCGGAAATAGTATTTTCATCTCTACTGTTAAAGCATAACATAAAAATCTTTAAACATCGAGGTGTTACTTACCAAAAAATGAAATATCTACGCAGTCATACACAGTACGTAGATACATTCGGTGTGAAGAGTGCTATGTGCACAGCACCAGCGATTGTCTTCTACAATATGTCGCCGTCCCCTCACACCTCGTGTCAACCTGCTAACGAAAGAAAATGTATACATTAGCACACTCCAAAGTCACCGGAAATAGTATTTTTATATCTACTGGTAAAGCATAACATAAAAATCTTTAAACATCGAGCTGTTACTTACCAAAAAACGAAATATCGACGCAGTCATCCACAGGACGTAGATAAATTCGGTGTGAAGAATGCTATGTGCACAGCACTAGCAATTTTCTTCTACAATTTGTCGCCGTCCCCTCACACCTCGTGTCAACCTGCTAACGAAAGAAAATGTATACATTAGCACACTCCAAAGTCACCGGAAATAGTATTTTTATCTCTACTGTTAAAGCATAACATAAAAATCTTTAAACATTGAGCTGTTACTTACCAAAAAACGGAATATCGACGCAGTCATCCACAGTACGTAGATACATTCGGTGTGAAGAATGCTATGTGCACAGCACTAGCGATTTTCTTCTACAATATGTCGCCCTCCCCTCACACCTCGTGTCAACCTGCTAACGAAAGAAAACGTATACATTAGCGCACTCCAAAGTCACCAGAATGTGTACTTTTAACTCTATTTTAAAGCATTATATAAAAATATTTAAACACCAAGCTGTTACTTCCCAAAAAACGAAATATCGACGCAGTCATCCACAGTACGTAGATACATTCGGTGTGAAGAATGCTATGTGCACAGCACTAGCGATTTTCTTCTACAATATGTCGCCGTCCCCTCACACCTCGTGTCAACCTGCTAACGAAAGAAAATGTATACATTAGCACACTCCAAAGTCACCAGAATGTGTACTTTTAACTCTATTTTAAAGCATTATATAAAAATATTTAAACACCAAGCTGTTACTTCCCAAAAAACGAAATATCGACGCAGTCATCCACAGTACGTAGATACATTCGGTGTGATGAATGCTACGTGCACAGCACTAGCGATTTTCTTCTACAATATGTCGCCGTCCCCTCACACCTCGTGTCAACCTGCTAACGAAAGAAAATGTATACATTAGCACACTCCAAATTCACCGGAAATAGTATTTTTATCTTTACTGTTAAAGCATAACATAAAAATCTTTAAACATCGATCTGTTACTTACCAAAAAACGAAATATCGACGCAGTCATCCATAGTACGTAGATACATTCGGTGTGAAGAATGCTATGTGCACAGCACCAGCGATTGTCTTCTACAATATGTCGCCGTCCCCTCACACCTCGTGTCAACCTGCTAACGAAAGAAAATGTATATATTAGCACACTCCAAAGTCACAGGAAATAGTATTTTTATATCTACTGGTAAAGCATAACATAAAAATCTTTAAACATCGAGCTGTTACTTACCAAAAAACGAAATATCGACGCAGTCATCCACAGGACGTAGATAAATTCGGTGTGAAGAATGCTATGTGCACAGCACTAGCAATTTTCTTCTACAATTTGTCGCCGTCCCCTCACACCTCGTGTCGACCTGCTAACGAAAGAAAATGATTACATTAGATCACTCCAAAGTCACGAGAATGTGTACTTTTAACCCTATTTTAAAGCATTATATATAAATATTTAAACACCAAGCTGTTACTTCCCAAAAAACGAAATATCGACGCAGTCATCCACAGTACGTAGATACATTCGGTGTGAAGAATGCTATGTGCACAGCACTAGCGATTGTCTTCTACAATATGTCGCCGTCCCCCCACACCTCGTGTCAACCTGCTAACGAAAGAAAATTTATACATTAGCACACTCCAAAGTCACCGGAAATAGTATTTTTATCTCTACTGTTAAAGCATAACATAAAAATCTTTAAACATCGAGCTGTTACTTACCAAAAAACGAAATATCGACGCAGTCATCCACAGTACGTAGATACATTCGGTGTGAAGAATGCTATGTGCGCAGCACTAGCGATTGTCTTCTACAATATGTCGCCGTCCCCTCACACCTCGTGTCAACCTGCTAACGAAAGAAAATGTATACATTAGCACACTCCAAAGTCACCAGACTGTGTACTTTTAACTCTATTTTAAAGCATTATATAAAAATATTTAAACACCAAGCTGTTATTTACCAAAAAACGAAATATCGACGCAGTCATCCACAGTACGTAGATACATTCGGTGTGAAGAATGCTACGTGCACAGCACTAGCGATTTTCTTCTACAATATGTCGCCGTCCCCTCACACCTCGTGTCAACCTGCTAACGAAAGAAAATGTATACATTAGCACACTCCAAATTCACCGGAAATAGTATTTTTATCTTTACTGTTAAAGCATAACATAAAAATCTTTAAACATCGATCTGTTACTTACCAAAAAACGAAATATCGACGCAGTCATCCACAGTACGTAGATACATTCGGTGTGAAGAATGCTATGTGCACAGCACCAGCGATTGTCTTCTACAATATGTCGCCGTCCCCTCACACCTCGTGTCAACCTGCTAACGAAAGAAAATGTATACATTAGCACACTCCAAAGTCACAGGAAATAGTATTTTTATATCTACTGGTAAAGCATAACATAAAAATCTTTAAACATCGAGCTGTTACTTACCAAAAAACGAAATATCGACGCAGTCATCCACAGGACGTAGATAAATTCGGTGTGAAGAATGCTATGTGCACAGCACTAGCAATTTTCTTCTACAATTTGTCGCCGTCCCCTCACACCTCGTGTCGACCTGCTAACGAAAGAAAATGATTACATTAGCGCACTCCAAAGTCACCAGAATGTGTACTTTTAACCCTATTTTAAAGCATTATATATAAATATTTAAACACCAAGCTGTTACTTCCCAAAAAACGAAATATCGACGCAGTCATCCACAGTACGTAGATACATTCGGTGTGAAGAATGCTATGTGCACAGCACTAGCGATTGTCTTCTACAATATGTCGCCGTCCCCCCACACCTCGTGTCAACCTGCTAACGAAAGAAAATGTATACATTAGCACACTCCAAAGTCACAGGAAATAGTATTTTTATATCTACTGGTAAAGCATAACATAAAAATCTTTAAACATCGAGCTGTTACTTACCAAAAAACGAAATATCGACGCAGTCATCCACAGGACGAAGATAAATTCGGTGTGAAGAATGCTATGTGCACAGCACTAGCAATTTTCTTCTACAATTTGTCGCCGTCCCCTCACACCTCGTGTCGACCTGCTAACGAAAGAAAATGATTACATTAGCGCACTCCAAAGTCACCAGAATGTGTACTTTTAACCCTATTTTAAAGCATTATATATAAATATTTAAACACCAAGCTGTTACTTCCCAAAAAACGAAATATCGACGCAGTCATCCACAGTACGTAGATACATTCGGTGTGAAGAATGCTATGTGCACAGCACTAGCGATTGTCTTCTACAATATGTCGCCGTCCCCCCACACCTCGTGTCAACCTGCTAACGAAAGAAAATGTATACATTAGCACACTCCAAAGTCACCGGAAATAGTATTTTTATCTCTACTGTTAAAGCATAACATAAAAATCTTTAAACATCGAGCTGTTACTTACCAAAAAACGAAATATCGACGCAGTCATCCACAGTACGTAGATACATTCGGTGTGAAGAATGCTATGTGCACAGCACTAGCGATTGTCTTCTACAATATGTCGCCGTCCCCTCACACCTCGTGTCAACCTGCTAACGAAAGAAAATGTATACATTAGCGCACTCCAAAGTCACCAGAATGTGTACTTTTAACTCTATTTTAAAGCATTATATAAAAATATTTAAACACCAAGCTGTTACTTCCCAAAAAACGAAATATCGATGCAGTCATCCTCAGTACGTAGATACATTCGGTGTGAAGAATCCTATGTGCACAGCACTAGCGATTTTCTTCTACAATATGTCGCCGTCCCCTCACACCTCGTGTCAACCTGCTAACGAAAGAAAATGTATACATTAGCACACTCCAAAGTCACCAGAATGTGTACTTTTAACTCTATTTTAAAGCATTATATAAAAATATTTAAACACCAAGCTGTTACTTCCCAAAAAACGAAATATCGACGCAGTCATCCACAGTACGTAGATACATTCCGTGTGAAGAATGCTACGTGCACAGCACTAGCGATTTTCTTCTACAATATGTCGCCGTCCCCTCACACCTCGTGTCAACCTGCTAACGAAAGAAAATGTATACATTAGCACACTCCAAATTCACCGGAAATAGTATTTTTATCTTTACTGTTAAAGCATAACATAAAAATCTTTAAACATCGATCTGTTACTTACCAAAAAACGAAATATCGACGCAGTCATCCACAGTACGTAGATACATTCGGTGTGAAGAATGCTATGTGCACTGCACTAGCGATTTTCTTCTACAATATGTCGCCGTCCCCTCACACCTCGTGTCAACCTGCTAACGAAAGAAAATGTATACATTAGCGCACTCCATAGTCACCAGAATGTGTACTTTTAACTCTATTTTAAAGCATTATATAAAAATATTTAAACACCAAGCTATTACTTCCCAAAAAACGAAATATCGACGCAGTCATCCACAGTACGTAGATACATTCGGTGTGAAGAATGCTATGTGCACAGCACTAGCGATTTTCTTCTACAATATGACACTGTCCCCTCACACCTCGTGTCAACCTGCTAACGAAAGAAAATGTAAACATTAGCACACTCCAAAGTCACCGGAAATAGTATTTTTATCTCTACTGCTAAAACATAACATAAAAATCTTTAAACATCGAGCTGTTTCTTACCAAAAAACGAAATATCGACGCAGTCATCCACAGTACGTAGATACATTCGGTGTGAAGAATGCTATGTGCACAGCACTAGCGATTTTCTTCTACAATATGTCGCCGTCCCCTCACACCTCGTGTCAACCTGCTAACGAAAGAATATGTATACATTAGCGGACTCCAAAGTCACCAGAATGTGTACTTTTAACTCTATTTCAAACGTTATATAAAAATATTTAAACACCAAGCTGTTACTTCCCAAAAAACGAAATATCGACGCAGTCATCCACAGTACGTAGATACATTCGGTGTGAAGAATGCTATGTACACAGCACTAGCGATTGTCTTCTACAATATGTCGCCGTCCCCTCACACCTCGTGTCAACCTGCTAACGAAAGAAAATGTATACATTAGCACACTCCAAAGTCACCGGAAATATTATATTTATCTCTACTGTTAAAGCATAACATAAAAATTTTTAAACATTGAGCTGTTATTTACCAAAAAACGAAATATCGACGCAGTCATCCACAGTACGTAGATACATTCGGTGTGAAGAATGCTATGTGCACAGCACTAGCGATTGTCTTCTACAATATGTCGCCGTCCCCTCACACCTCGTGTCAACCTGCTAACGAAAGAAAATGTATACATTAGCACACTCCAAAGTCACCGGAAATAGTATTTTTATCTCTACTGTTAAAGCATAACATAAAAATCTTTAAACATCGAGCTGTTTCTTACCAAAAAACGAAATATGGATGCAGTCATCCACAGTACGTAGATACATTCGGTGTGAAGAATGCTATGTGCACAGAACTAGCGATTTTCTTCTACAATATGTCGCCGTCCCCTCACACCTCGTGTCAACCTGCTAACGAAAGAAAACGTATACATTAGCGCACTCCAAAGTCACCAGAATGTGTACATTTAACTCTATTTTAAAGAATTATATAAAAATATTTAAACACCAAGCTGTTACTTCCCAAAAAACGAAATATCGAGGCAGTCATCCACAGTACGTAGATACATTCGGTGTGAAGAATGCTATGTGCACAGCACTAGCGATTGTCTTCTACAATATGTCGCCGTCCCCTCACACCTCGTGTCAACCTGCTAACGAAAGAAAATGTATACATTAGCACACTCCAAAGTCACCGGAAATAGTATTTTTATCTCTACTGTTAAAGCATAACATAAAAATCTTTAAACATCGAGCTGTTTCTTACCAAAAAACGAAATATGGACGCAGTCATCCACAGTACGTAGATACATTCGGTGTGAAGAATGCTATGTGCACAGAACTAGCGATTTTCTTCTACAATATGTCGCCGTCCCCTCACACCTCGTGTCAACCTGCTAACGAAAGAAAACGTATACATTAGCGCACTCCAAAGTCACCAGAATGTGTACTTTTAACTCTATTTCAAAGAGTTATATAAAAATATTTAAACACCAAGCTGTTACTTCCCAAAAAACGAAATATCGAGGCAGTCATCCACAGTACGTAGATACATTCGGTGTGAAAAATGCTATGTGCACAGCACTAGCGATTGTCTTCTACAATATGTCGCCGTCCCCTCACACCTCGTGTCAACCTGCTAACGAATGAAAATGTATACATTAGCACACTCCAAAGTCACCGGAAATAGTATTTTTATCTCTACCGTTAAAGCATAACATAAAAATCTTTAAACATCGAGCTGTTACTTACCAAAAAACGAAATATCGACGCAGTCATCCACAGTACGTAGATACATTCGGTGTGAAGAATGCTATGTGCACAGCACTAGCGATTGTCTTCTACAATATGTCGCCGTCCCCTCACACCTCGTGTCAACCTGCTAACGAAAGAAAATGTATACATGAGCGCACTCCAAAGTCACCGGAAATAGTATTTTTATCTCTATTGTTAAAGCATAACATAAAAATCTTTAAACATCGTGCTGTTACTTACCAAAAATCGAAATATCGACGCAGTCATCCACAGTACATAGATACATTCGGTGTGAAGAATGCGATGTGCAGAGCACTAGCGATTTTCTTCTACAATATGTCGCGGTCCCCTCACACCTCGTGTCAACCTGCTAACGAAAGAAAATGTATACATTAGCACACTCCAAAGTCACCGGAAATAGTATTTTCATCTCTACTGTTAAAGCATAACATAAAAATCTTTAAACATCGAGCTGTTACTTACCAAAAAATGAAATATCGACGCAGTCATCCACAGTACGTAGATACATTCGGTGTGAAGAATGCTATGTGCACAGCACCAGCGATTGTCTTCTACAATATGTCGCCGTCCCCTCACACCTCGTGTCAACCTGCTAACGAAAGAAAATGTATACATTAGCACACTCCAAAGTCACCGGAAATAGTATTTTTATATCTACTGTTAAAGCATAACATAAAAATCTTTAAACATCGAGCTGTTACTTACCAAAAAACGAAATATCGACGCAGTCATCCACAGTACGTAGATACATTCGGTGTGAAGAATGCTATGTGCACAGCACTAGCGATTGTCTTCCACAATATGTCGCCGTCCCCTCACACCTCGTGTCAACCTGCTAACGAAAGAAAATGTATACATTAGCACACTCCAAAGTCACCAGAATGTGTACTTTTAACTCTATTTTAAAGCATTATATAAAAATATTTAAACACCAAGCTGTTATTTACCAAAAAACGAAATATCGACGCAGTCATCCACAGTACGTAGATACATTCGGTGTGATGAATGCTACGTGCACAGCACTAGCGTTTTTCTTCTACAATATGTCGCCGTCCCCTCACACCTCGTGTCAACCTGCTAACGAAAGAAAATGTATACATTAGTGCACTCCAAAGTCACCAGAATGTGTACTTTTAACTCTATTTTAAAGCATTATATAAAAATATTTAAACACCAAGCTGTTGCTTCCCAAAAAACGAAATATCGACGCAGTCATTCACAGTACGTAGATACATTCGGTGTGAAGAATGCTATGTGCACAGCACTAGCGATTGTCTTCTACAATATGTCGCCGTCCCCTCACACCTCGTGTCAACCTGCTAACGAAAGAAAATGTATACATTAGCACACTCCAAAGTCACCAGAATGTGTACTTTTAACTCTATTTTAAAGCATTATATAAAAATATTTAAACACCAAGCTGTTATTTACCAAAAAACGAAATATCGACGCAGTCATCCACAGTACGTAGATACATTCGGTGTGAAGAATGCTACGTGCACAGCACTAGCGATTTTCTTCTACAATATGTCGCCGTCCCCTCACACCTCGTGTCAACCTGCTAACGAAAGAAAATGTATACATTAGCACACTCCAAAGTCACCGGAAATAGTATTTTTATCTCTACTGTTAAAGCATAACATAAAAATCTTTAAACATCGATCTGTTACTTACCAAAAAACGAAATATCGACGCAGTCATCCACAGTACGTAGATACATTCGGTGTGAAGAATGCTATGTGCACAGCACTAGCGATTGTCTTCTACAATATGTCGCCGTCCCCTCACACCTCGTGTCTACCTGCTAACGAAAGAAAATGTATACATTAGCACACTCCAAAGTCACCAGAATGTGTACTTTTAACTCTATTTTAAAAAATTATATAAAAATATTTAAACACCAAGCTGTTACTTCCCAAAAAACGAAATATCGACGCAGTCATCCAAGTACGTAGATACATTCGGTGTGAACAATGCTATGTACACAGCACTAGCGATTTTCTTCTACAATATGTCGCCGTCCCCTCACACCTCGTGTCAACCTGCTAACGAAAGAAAATATATACATTAGCACACTCCAAAGTCACCGGAAATAGTATTTTTATCTCTACTGTTAAAGCATAACATAAAAATCTTTAAACATTGAGCTGTTACTTACCAAAAAACGAAATATCGACGCAGTCATCCACAGTACGTAGATACATTCGGTGTGAAGAATGCTACGTGCACAGCACTAGCGATAGTCTTCTACAATATGTCGCCGTCCCCTCACACCTCGTGTCAACCTGCTAACGAAAGAAAATGTATACATTAGCACACTCCAAAGTCACCGGAAATAGTATTTTTATCTCTTCTGTTAAAGCATAACATAAAAATCTTTAAACAACGAGCTGTTACTTAGCAAAAAACGAAATATGGACGCAGTCATCCACAGTACGTAGATACATTCGGTGTGAAGAATGCTATGTGCACAGAACTAGCGATTTTCTTCTACAATATGTCGCCGTCCCCTCACACCTCGTGTCAACCTGCTAACGAAAGAAAACGTATACATTAGCGCACTCCAAAGTCACCAGAATGTGTACTTTTAACTCTATTTTAAAGCATTATATAAAAATATTTAAACACCAAACTGTTACTTCCCAAAAAACGAAATATCGACGCAGTCATCCACAGTACGTAGATACATTCGGTGTGAAGAATGCTATGTGCACAGCACTAGCGATTTTCTTCTACAATATGTCGCCGTCCCCTCACACCTCGTGTCAACATGCTAACGAAAGAAAATGTATACATTAGCACACTCCAAAGTCACCGGAAATAGTATTTTTATTCTACTGTTAAAGCATAACATAAAAATCTTTAAACATCGAGCTGTTACTTACCAAAAAACGAAAAATCGACGCAGTCATCCACAGGACGTAGATAAATTCGGTGTGAAGAATGCTATGTGCACAGCACTAGCAATTTTCTTCTACAATTTGTCGCCGTCCCCTCACACCTCGTGTCAACCTGCTAACGAAAGAAAATGTATACATTAGCGCACTCCAAAGTCACGAGAATGTGTACTTTTAACCCTATTTTAAAGCATTATATTTAAATATTTAAACACCAAGCTGTTACTTCCCAAAAAACGAAATATCGACGCAGTCATCCACAGTACGTAGATACATTCGGTGTGAACAATGCTATGTGCACAGCACTAGCGATTGTCTTCTACAATATGTCGCCGTCCCCTCACACCTCGTGTCAACCTGCTAACGAAAGAAAATGTATACATTAGCACACTCCAAAGTCACCGGAAATAGTATTTTTATCTCTACTGTTAAAGCATAACATAAAAATCTTTAAACATCGAGCTGTTACTTACCAAAAAACGAAATATCGACGCAGTCATCCACAGTACGTAGATACATTCGGTGTGAAGAATGCTATGTGCACAGCACTAGCGATTGTCTTCCACAATATGTCGCCATCCCCTCACAACTCGTGTCAACCTGCTAACGAAAGGAAATGTATACATTAGCGCACTCCAAAGTCACCAGAATGTGTACTTTTAACTCTATTTCAAAGCATTATATAAAAATATTTAAACACCAAACTGTTACTTCCCAAAAAACGAAATATCGACGCAGTCATCCACAGTACGTAGATACATTCGGTGTGAAGAATGCTATGTGCACAGCACTAGCGATTGTCTTCTACAATATGTCGCCGTCCCCTCACACCTCGTGTCAACCTGCTAACGAAAGAAAATGTATACATTAGCACACTCCAAAGTCACCAGAATGTGTACTTTTAACTCTATTTTAAAGCATTATATAAAAATATTTAAACACCAAGCTGTTATTTACCAAAAAACGAAATATCGACGCAGTCATCCACAGTACGTAGATACATTCGGTGTGAAGAATGCTACGTGCACAGCACTAGCGATTTTCTTCTACAATATGTCGCCGTCCCCTCACACCTCGTGTCAACCTGCTAACGAAAGAAAATGTATACATTAGCACACTCCAAAGTCACCGGAAATAGTATTTTTATCTCTACTGTTAAAGCATAACATAAAAATCTTTAAACATCGATCTGTTACTTACCAAAAAACGAAATATCGACGCAGTCATCCACAGTACGTAGATACATTCGGTGTGAAGAATGCTATGTGCACAGCACTAGCGATTGTCTTCTACAATATGTCGCCGTCCCCTCACACCTCGTGTCTACCTGCTAACGAAAGAAAATGTATACATTAGCACACTCCAAAGTCACCAGAATGTGTACTTTTAACTCTATTTTAAAAAATTATATAAAAATATTTAAACACCAAGCTGTTACTTCCCAAAAAACGAAATATCGACGCAGTCATCCAAGTACGTAGATACATTCGGTGTGAAGAATGCTATGTACACAGCACTAGCGATTTTCTTCTACAATATGTCGCCGTCCCCTCACACCTCGTGTCAACCTGCTAACGAAAGAAAATATATACATTAGCACACTCCAAAGTCACCGGAAATAGTATTTTTATCTCTACTGTTAAAGCATAACATAAAAATCTTTAAACATTGAGCTGTTACTTACCAAAAAACGAAATATCGACGCAGTCATCCACAGTACGTAGATACATTCGGTGTGAAGAATGCTACGTGCACAGCACTAGCGATAGTCTTCTACAATATGTCGCCGTCCCCTCACACCTCGTGTCAACCTGCTAACGAAAGAAAATGTATACATTAGCACACTCCAAAGTCACCGGAAATAGTATTTTTATCTCTTCTGTTAAAGCATAACATAAAAATCTTTAAACAACGAGCTGTTACTTAGCAAAAAACGAAATATGGACGCAGTCATCCACAGTACGTAGATACATTCGGTGTGAAGAATGCTATGTGCACAGAACTAGCGATTTTCTTCTACAATATGTCGCCGTCCCCTCACACCTCGTGTCAACCTGCTAACGAAAGAAAACGTATACATTAGCGCACTCCAAAGTCACCAGAATGTGTACTTTTAACTCTGTTTTAAAGCATTATATAAAAATATTTAAACACCAAGCTGTTACTTCCCAAAAAACGAAATATCGACGCAGTCATCCACAGTACGTAGATACATTCGGTGTGAAGAATGCTATGTGCACAGCACTAGCGATTTTCTTCTACAATATGTCGCCGTCCCCTCACACCTCGTGTCAACCTGCTAACGAAAGAAAATGTATACATTAGCACACTCCAAAGTCACCAGAATGTGTACTTTTAACTCTATTTTAAAGCATTATATAAAAATATTTAAACACCAAGCTGTTACTTCCCAAAAAACGAAATATCGACGCAGTCATCCACAGTACGTAGATACATTCGGTGTGAAGAATGCTACGTGCACAGCGCTAGCGATTTTCTTCTACAATATGTCGCCGTCCCCTCACACCTCGTGTCACCCTGCTAACGAAAGAAAATGTATACATTAGCACACTCCAAATTCACCGGAAATAGTATTTTTATCTCTACTGTTAAAGCATAACATAAAAATCTTTAAACATCGATCTGTTACTTACCAAAAAACGAAATATCGACGCAGTCATCCACAGTACGTAGATACATTCGGTGTGAAGATTGCTATGTGCACAGCACTAGCGATTTTCTTCTACAATATGTCGCCATCCCCTCACACCTCGTGTCAACCTGCTAACGAAAGAAAATGTATACATTAGCGCACTCCAAAGTCACCAGAATGTGTACTTTTAACTCTATTTTAAAGCATTATATAAAAATATTTAAACACCAAGCTGTTACTTCCCAAAAAACGAAATATCGACGCAGTCATCCACAGTACGTAGATACATTCGGTGTGAAGAATGCTATGTGCACAGCACTAGCGATTTTCTTCTACAATATGTCACCGTCCCCTCACACCTCGTGTCAACCTGCTAACGAAAGAAAATGTAAACATTAGCACACTCCAAAGTCACCGGAAATAGTATTTTTATCTCTACTGTTAAAACATAACATAAAAATCTTTAAACATCGAGCTGTTACTTACCAAAAAACGAAATATCGACGCAGTCATCCACAGTACGTAGATACATTCGGTGTGAAGAATGCTATGTGCACAGCACTAGCGATTTTCTTCTACAATATGTCGCCGTCCCCTCACACCTCGTGTCAACCTGCTAACAAAAGAATATGTATACATTAGCGGACTCCAAAGTCACCGGAATGTGTACTTTTAACTCTATTTCAAAACGTTATATAAAAATATTTAAACACCAAGCTGTTACTTCCCAAAAAACGAAATATCGACGCAGTCATCCACAGTACGTAGATACATTCGGTGTGAAGAATGCTATGTGCACAGCACTAGCGATTGTCTTCTACAATATGTCGCCGTCCCCTCACACCTCGTGTCAACCTGCTAACGAAAGAAAATGTATACATTAGCACACTCCAAAGTCATCGGAAATAGTATTTTTATCTCTACTGTTAAAGCATAACATAAAAATCTTTAAACATTGAGCTGTTATTTACCAAAAAACGAAATATCGACGCAGTCATCCACAGTACGTAGATACATTCGGTGTGAAGAATGCTATGTGCACAGCACTAGCGATTGTCTTCTACAATATGTCGCCGTCCCCTCACACCTCGTGTCAACCTGCTAACGAAAGAAAACGTATACATTAGCGCACTCCAAAGTCACCAGAATGTGTACTTTTAACTCTATTTTGAAGAATTATATAAAATTATTTAAACACCAAGCTGTTACTTCCCAAAAAACGAAATATCGAGGCAGTCATCCACAGTACGTAGATACATTCGGTGTGAAGAATGCTATGTGCACAGCACTAGCGATTGTCTTCTACAATATGTCGCCGTCCCCTCACACCTCGTGTCAACCTGCTAACGAAAGAAAATGTATACATTAGCACACTCCAAAGTCACCGGAAATAGTATTTTTATCTCTACCGTTAAAGCATAACATAAAAATCTTTAAACATCGAGCTGTTACTTACCAAAAAACGAAATATCGACGCAGTCATCCACAGTACGTAGATACATTCGGTGTGAAGAATGCTATGTGCACAGCACTAGCGATTGTCTTTTACAATATGTCGCCGTCCCCTCACACCTCGTGTCAACCTGCTAACGAAAGAAAATGTATACATTAGCGCACTCCAAAGTCACCGGAAATAGTATTTTTATCTCTATTGTTAAAGAATAACATAAAAATCTTTAAACATCGTGCTGTTACTTACCAAAAATCGAAATATCGACGCAGTCATCCACAGTACGTAGATACATTTGGTGTGAAGAATGCGATGTGCACAGCACTAGCGATTTTCTTCTACAATATATCGCGGTCCCCTCACACCTCGTGTCAACCTGCTAACGAAAGGAAATGTATACATTAGCACACTCCAAAGTCGCCAGAATGTGTACTTTTAACTCTATTTTAAAAAATTATATAAAAATATTTAAACACCAAGCTGTTACTTCCCAAAAAACGAAATATCGACGCAGTCATCCACAGTACGTAGATACATTCGGTGTGAAGAATGCTATGTGCACAGCACTAGCGACTTTCTTCTACAATATGTCGCCGTCCCCTCACACCTCGTGTCAACCTGCTAACGAAAGAAAATGTATACATTAGCACACTCCAAAGTCACCGGAAATAGTATTTTTATCTCTACTGTTAAAGCATAACATAAAAATCTTTAAACATTGAGCTGTTACTTACCAAAAAACGAAATATCGACGCAGTCATCCACAGTACGTAGATACATTCGGTGTGAAGAATGCTACGTGCACAGCACTAGCGATAGTCTTCTACAATATGTCGCCGTCCCCTCACACCTCGTGTCAATCTGCTAACGAAAGAAAACGTATACATTAGCGCACTCCAAAGTCACCAGAATGTGTACTTTTAACTCTATTTTAAAGCATTATAAAAAATATTTAAACACCAAGCTTATACTTCCCAAAAAACGAAATATCGACGCAGTCATCCACAGTACGTAGATACATTCGGTGTGAAGAATGCTATGTGCACAGCACTAGCGATTTTCTTCTACAATATGTCGCCGTCCCCTCACACCTCGTGTCAACCTGCTAACGAAAGGAAATGTATACATTAGCGCACTCCAAAGTCACCAGAATGTGTACTTTTAACTCTATTTTAAAGCATTATATAAAAATATTTAAACACCAAACTGTTACTTCCCAAAAAACGAAATATCGACGCAGTCATCCACAGTACGTAGATACATTCGGTGTGAAGAATGCTATGTGCACAGCACTAGCGATTTTCTTCTACAATATGTCGCCGTCCCCTCACACCTCGTGTCAACATGCTAACGAAAGAAAATGTATACATTAGCACACTCCAAAGTCACCGGAAATAGTATTTTTATATCTACTGTTAAAGCATAACATAAAAATCTTTAAACATCGAGCTGTTACTTACCAAAAAACGAAAAATCGACGCAGTCATCCACAGGACGTAGATAAATTCGGTGTGAAGAATGCTATGTGCACAGCACTAGCAATTTTCTTCTACAATTTGTCGCCGTCCCCTCACACCTCGTGTCAACCTGCTAACGAAAGAAAATGTATACATTAGCGCACTCCAAAGTCACGAGAATGTGTACTTTTAACCCTATTTTAAAGCATTATATATAAATATTTAAACACCAAGCTGTTACTTCCCAAAAAACGAAATATCGACGCAGTCATCCACAGTACGTAGATACATTCGGTGTGAACAATGCTATGTGCACAGCACTAGCGATTGTCTTCTACAATATGTCGCCGTCCCCTCACACCTCGTGTCAACCTGCTAACGAAAGAAAATGTATACATTAGCACACTCCAAAGTCACCGGAAACAGTATTTTTATCTCTACTGTTAAAGCATAACATAAAAATCTTTAAACATCGAGCTGTTACTTACCAAAAAACGAAATATCGACGCAGTCATCCACAGTACGTAGATACATTCGGTGTGAAGAATGCTATGTGCACAGCACTAGCGATTGTCTTCCACAATATGTCGCCATCCCCTCACACCTCGTGTCAACCTGCTAACGAAAGGAAATGTATACATTAGCGCACTCCAAAGTCACCAGAATGTGTACTTTTAAGTCTATTTCAAAGCATTATATAAAAATATTTAAACACCAAACTGTTACTTCCCAAAAAACGAAATATCGACGCAGTCATCCACAGTACGTAGATACATTCGGTGTGAAGAATGCTATGTGCACAGCACTAGCGATTGTCTTCTACAATATGTCGCCGTCCCCTCACACCTCGTGTCAACCTGCTAACGAAAGAAAATGTATACATTAGCACACTCCAAAGTCACCAGAATGTGTACTTTTAACTCTATTTTAAAGCATTATATAAAAATATTTAAACACCAAGCTGTTATTTACCAAAAAACGAAATATCGACGCAGTCATCCACAGTACGTAGATACATTCGGTGTGAAGAATGCTACGTGCACAGCACTAGCGATTTTCTTCTACAATATGTCGCCGTCCCCTCACACCTCGTGTCAACCTGCTAACGAAAGAAAATGTATACATTAGTGCACTCCAAAGTCACCAGAATGTGTACTTTTAACTCTATTTTAAAGCATTATATAAAAATATTTAAACACCAAGCTGTTGCTTCCCAAAAAACGAAATATCGACGCAGTCATCCACAGTACGTAGATACATTCGGTGTGAAGAATGCTATGTGCACAGCACTAGCGATTGTCTTCTACAATATGTCGCCGTACCCTCACACGTCGTGTCAACCTGCTGACGAAAGAAAATGTATACATTAGCACACTCCAAAGTCACCGGAAATAGTATTTTTATCTCTACTGTTAAAGCATAACATAAAAATCTTTAAACATCGATCTGTTACTTACCAAAAAACGAAATATCGACGCAGTCATCCACAGTACGTAGATACATTCGGTGTGAAGAATGCTATGTGCACAGCACTAGCGATTGTCTTCTACAATATGTCGCCGTCCCCTCACACCTCGTGTCTACCTGCTAACGAAAGAAAATGTATACATTAGCACACTCCAAAGTCACCAGAATGTGTACTTTTAACTCTATTTTAAAAAATTATATAAAAATATTTAAACACCAAGCTGTTACTTCCCAAAAAACGAAATATCGACGCAGTCATCCACAGTACGTAGATACATTCGGTGTCAAGAATGCTATGTGCACAGCACTAGCGATTTTCTTCTACAATATGTCGCCGTCCCCTCACACCTCGTGTCAACCTGCTAACGAAAGAAAACATATACATTAGCACACTCCAAAGTCACCGGAAATAGTATTTTTATCTCTACTGGTAAAGCATAACATAAAAATCTTTAAACATTGAGCTGTTACTTACCAAAAAAGAAATATCGACGCAGTCATCCACAGTACGTAGATACATTCGGTGTGAAGAATGCTACGTGCACAGCACTAGCGATAGTCTTCTACAATATGTCGCCGTCCCCTCACACCTCGTGTCAACCTGCTAACGAAAGAAAATGTATACATTAGCACACTCCAAAGTCACCGGAAATAGTATTTTTATCTCTTCTGTTAAAGCATAACATAAAAATCTTTAAACAACGAGCTGTTACTTACCAAAAAACGAAATATGGACGCAGTCATCCACAGTACGTAGATACATTCGGTGTGAAGAATGCTATGTGCACAGAACTAGCGATTTTCTTCTACAATATGTCGCCGTCCCCTCACACCTCGTGTCAACCTGCTAACGAAAGAAAACGTATACATTAGCGCACTCCAAAGTCTCCAGAATGTGTACTTTTAACTCTGTTTTAAAGCATTATATAAAAATATTTAAACACCAAGCTGTTACTTCCCAAAAAACGAAATATCGACGCAGTCATCCACAGTACGTAGATACATTCGGTGTGAAGAATGCTATGTGCACAGCACTAGCGATTTTCTTCTACAATATGTCGCCGTCCCCTCACACCTCGTGTCAACCTGCTAACGAAAGAAAATGTATACATTATCACACTCCAAAGTCACCAGAATGTGTACTTTTAACTCTATTTTAAAGCATTATATAAAAATATTTAAACACCAAGCTGTTACTTCCCAAAAAACGAAATATCGACGCAGTCATCCACAGTACGTAGATACATTCGGTGTGAAGAATGCTACGTGCACAGCGCTAGCGATTTTCTTCTACAATACGTCGCCGTCCCCTCACACCTCGTATCAACCTGCTATCGAAAGAAAATGTATACATTAGCACACTCCAAATTCACCGGAAATAGTATTTTTATCTCTACTGTTAAAGCATAACATACAAATCTTTAAACATCGATCTGTTACTTACCAAAAAACGAAATATCGACGCAGTCATCCACAGTACGTAGATACATTCGGTGTGAAGAATGCTATGTGCACAGCACTAGCGATTTTCTTCTACAATATGTCGCCGTCCCCTCACACCTCGTGTCAACCTGCTAACGAAAGAAAATGTATACATTAGCGCACTCCAAAGTCACCAGAATGTGTACTTTTAACTCTATTTTAAAGCATTATATAAAAATATTTAAACACCAAGCTGTTACTTCCCAAAAAACGAAATATCGACGCAGTCATCCACAGTACGTAGATACATTCGGTGTGAAGAATGCTATGTGCACAGCACTAGCGATTTTCTTCTACAATATGTCACCGTCCCCTCACACCTCGTGTCAACCTGCTAACGAAAGAAAATGTAAACATTAGCACACTCCAAAGTCACCGGAAATAGTATTTTTATCTCTACTGTTAAAACATAACATAAAAATCTTTAAACATCGAGCTGTTTCTTACCAAAAAACGAAATATCGACGCAGTCATCCACAGTACGTAGATACATTCGGTGTGAAGAATGCTATGTGCACAGCACTAGCGATTTTCTTCTACAATATGTCGCCGTCCCCTCACACCTCGTGTCAACCTGCTAACAAAAGAATATGTATACATTAGCGGACTCCAAAGTCACCAGAATGTGTACTTTTAACTCTATTTCAAAACGTTATATAAAAATATTTAAACACCAAGCTGTTACTTCCCGAAAAACGAAATATCGACGAAGTCATCCACAGTACGTAGATACATTCGGTGTGAAGAATGCTATGTGCACAGCACTAGCGATTGTCTTCTACAATATGTCGCCGTCCCCTCACACCTCGTTTCAACCTGCTAACGAAAGAAAATGTATACATTAGCACACTCCAAAGTCACCGGAATGTGTACTTTTAACTCTATTTTAAAGCATTATATAAAAATATTTAAACACCAAGCTGTTACTTCCCGAAAAACGAAATATCGACGAAGTCATCCACAGTACGTAGATACATTCGGTGTGAAGAATGCTATGTGCACAGCACTAGCGATTGTCTTCTACAATATGTCGCCGTCCCCTCATACCTCGTGTCAACCTGCTAACGAAAGAAAATGTATACATTAGCGCACTCCAAAGTCACCGGAAATAGTATTTTTATCTCTATTGTTAAAGCATAACATAAAAATCTTTAAACATCGTGCTGTTACTTACCAAAAAACGAAATATCGACGCAGTCATCCACAGTACGTAGATACATTCGGTGTGAAGAATGCGATGTGCACAGCACTAGCGATATTCTTCTACAATATGTCGCGGTCCCCTCACACCTCGTGTCAACCTGCTAACGAAAGAAAATGTATACATTAGCGCACTCCAAAGTCACCGGAAATAGTATTTTTATCTCTATTGTTAAAGCATAACATAAAAATCTTTAAACGTCGTGCTGTTACTTACCAAAAAACGAAATATCGACGCAGTCATCCACAGTACGTAGATACATTCGGTGTGAAGAATGCGATGTGCACAGCACTAGCGATTTTCTTCTACAATATGTCGCGGTCCCCTCACACCTCGTGTCAACCTGCTAACGAAAGAAAATGTATACATTAGCACACTCCAAAGTCACCGGAATGTGTACTTTTAACTCTATTTTAAAGCATTATATAAAAATATTTGAACACCAAGCTGTTACTTCCCAAAAAACGAAATATCGTCGCAGTCATCCACAGTACGTAGATACATTCGGTGTGAAGAATGCTATGTGCACAGCACTAGCGGTTTTCTTCTACAATATGTCGCCGTCCCCTCACACCTCGTGTCAACATGCTAACGAAAGAAAATGTATACATTAGCGCACTCCAAAGTCACCGGAAATAGTATATTTATCTCTATTGTTAAAGCATAACATAAAAATCTTTAAACATCGTGCTGTTACTTACCAAAAAACGAAATATCGACGCAGTCATACACAGTACGTAGATACATTCGGTGTGAAGAATGCTATGTGCACAGCACTAGCGATTTTCTTCTACAATATGTCGCCGTCCCCTCACACCTCGTTTCAACCTGCTAACGAAAGAAAATGTATACATTAGCGAACTCCTAAGTAACCGGAAATAGTGTTTTCATCTCTATTGTTAAAGCATAACATAAAAACCATTAAACATCGTGCTGTTACTTACCAAAAAACGAAATATCGACGCAGTCATCCGCAGTACGTAGATACATTCGGTGTGAAGAATGCTATGTGCACAGCACTAGCGATTTTCTTCTACAATATGTCGCCGTCCCCTCATACCTCGTGTCAACCTGCTAACGAAAGAAAATGTATCCATTAGCGCACTCAAAGTCATCAGCATGTGTACTTTTAACTCTGTTTTAAAGAATTATATAAAAATATTTAAACACCAAGCTGTTACTTCCCAAAAAACGAAATATCGACGCAGTCATCCACAGTACGTACATACATTCGGTGTGAAGAATGCTATGTGCACAGCACTAGCGATTGTCTTCTACAATATGTCGCCGTCCCCTCATACCTCGTGTCAACCTGCTAATGTATACATTAGCGCACTCCAAAGTCACCAGCATGTGTACTTTTAACACTATCTTAAAGATTTATATAAAAATATTTAAACACCAAGCTGTTACTTCCCGAAAAACGAAATATCGACGCAGTCATCCACAGTACGTAGATACATTCGGTGTGAAGAATGCTATGTGCACAGCACTAGCGATTGTCTTCTACAATATGACGCCGTCCCCTCACACCTCGTGTCAACCTGCTAACTAAAGAAAATGTATACATTAGCACACTCCAAAGTCACCGGAAATAGTACTTTTATCTCTACCGTTAAAGCATAACATAAAAATCTTTTAACATCGAGCTGTTACTTACCAAAAAACGAAATATCGACGCAGGCATCCACAGTACGTAGATACAATCGGTGTGAAGAATGCTATGTGCACAGCACTAGCGGTTTTCTTCTACAATATGTCGCCGTCCCCTCACACCACGTGTCATCCTGCTAACGAAAGAAAATGTATACATTAGCGCACTCCAAAGTCACCAGAATGTGTACTTTTAACTCTATTTTAAAGCATTATATAAAAATATTTAAACACCAAGCTGTTACTTCCCAAAAAACGAAATATCGACGCAGTCATCCACAGTACGTAGATACATTCGGTGTGAAGAATGCTATGTGCACCGCACTAGCGATTGTCTTCTACTATATGTCGCTGTCCCCTCACACCTCGTGTCAACCTGCTAACGAAAGAAAATGTATACATTAGCACACTCCAAAGTCACCGGAAATAGTATTTTTATCTCTACCATTAAAGCATAACATAAAAATTTTTAAACATCGAGCTGTTACTTACCAAAAAACGAAATATCGACGCAGTCATCCACAGTACGTAGATACATTCGGTGTGAAGAATGCTATGTGCACAGCACTAGCGGTTTTCTTGTACAATATGTCGCCGTCCCCTCACACCACGTGTCAACCTGCTAACGAAAGAACATGTATACATTAGCGCACTCCAAAGTCACCAGAATGTGTACTTATAACCCGATTTTAAAGAATTATATAAAAATATTTAAGCACCAAGTTGTTACTTCCCAAAAAACGAAATATCGACGCAGTCATCCACAGTACGTAGATACATTCGGTGTGAAGAATGCTATGTGCACAGCACTAGCGATTGTCTTCTGCAATATGTCGCCGTCCCCTCACACCTCGTGTCAACCTGCTAACGAAAGAAAATGTATACATTAGCACACTCCAAATTCACCGGAAATAGTATTTTTATCTCTACCGTTAAAGCATAACATAAAAATCATTAAACATCGAGCTGTTACTTATCAAAAAACGAAATATCGACGCAGTCATCCACAGTACGTAGATACATTCGGTGTGAAGAATGCTATGTGCAAAGCACTAGCGGTTTTCTTCTACAATATGTCGCCGTCCCCTCACACCACGTGTCAACCTGCTAACGAAAGAAAATGTATACATTAGCGCACTCCAAAGTCACCAGAATGTGTACTTTTAACTCTATTTTAAAGCATTATATAAAAATATTTA
This sequence comes from Schistocerca cancellata, assembly GCF_023864275.1. Taxonomy (NCBI): domain Eukaryota; kingdom Metazoa; phylum Arthropoda; class Insecta; order Orthoptera; family Acrididae; genus Schistocerca; species Schistocerca cancellata. Next base: position 610,051,693 of record NC_064630.1, on the reverse strand, counting down.
AACACCAAGCTGTTACTTCCCAAAAAACGAAATATCGACGCAGTCATCCACAGTACGTAGATATATTCGGTGTGAAGAATGCTATGTGCACAGCACTAGCGATTGTCTTGTACAATATGTCACCGTCCCCTCACACCTCGTGTCAACCTGCTAACGAAAGAAAATGTATACATTAGCACACTCCAAAGTCACCGGAAATAGTATTTTTATCTCTACTGTTAAAGGATAACATAAAAATCTTTACACATCGAGCTGTTACTTACCAAAAAACGAAATATCGACGCAGTCATCCACAGTACGTAGATACATTCGGTGTGAAGAATGCGATGTGCACAGCACTAGAGATTTTCTTCTACAATATGTCGCGGTCCCCTCACACCTCGTGTCAACCTGCTAACGAAAGAAAATGTATACATTAGCGCACTCCAAAGTCACCGGAAATAGTATTTTTATCTCTATTGTTAAAGCATAACATAAAAATCTTTAAACATCGAGCTGTTACTTACCAAAGAACGAAATATCGACGCAGTCATCCACAGTACGTAGATACATTCGGTGTGAAGAATGCTATGTGCACAGCACTAGCGATTGTCTTCTACAATATGTCGCCATCCCCTCACACCTCGTGTCAACCTGCTAACGAAAGAAAATGTATACATTAGCGCACTCCAAAGTCACCGGAAATAGTATTTTTATCTCTATTGTTAAAGCATAACATAAAAATCTTTAAACATCGTGCTGTTACTTACCAAAAAACGAAATATCGACGCAGTCATCCACAGTACGTAGATATATTCGGTGTGAAGAATGCGATGTGCACAGCACTAGCGATTTTCTTCTACAATATGTCGCGGTCCTCTCACACCTCGTGTCAACGTGCTAACGAAAGAAAATGTATACATTAGCACACTCCAAAGTCACCGGAATGTGTACTTTTAACTCTATTTTAAAGCATTATATAAAAATATTTAAACACCAAGCTGTTACTTCCCAAAAAACGAAATATCGTCGCAGTCATCCACAGTACGTAGATACATTCGGTGTGAAGAATGCTATGTGCACAGCACTAGCGGTTTTCTTCTACAATATGTTGCCGTCCCCTCACACCTCGTGTCAACATGCTAACGAAAGAAAATGTATACATTAGCGCACTCCAAAGTCACCGGAAATAGTATATTTATCTCTATTGTTAAAGCATAACATAAAAATCTTTAAACATCGTGCTGTTACTTACCAAAAAACGAAATATCGACGCAGTCATCCACAGTACGTACATACATTCGGTGTGAAGAATGCTATGTGCACAGCACTAGCGATTTTCTTCTACAATATGTCGCCGTCCCCTCACACCTCGTTTCAACCTGCTAACGAAAGAAGATGTATACATTAGCGAACTCCTAAGTAACCGGAAATAGTGTTTTCATCTCTATTGTTAAAGCATAACATAAAAACCATTAAACATCGTGCTGTTACTTACCAAAAAACGAAATATCGTCGCAGTCATCCACAGTACGTAGATACATTCGGTGTGAAGAATGCTATGTGCACAGCACTAGCGATTTTCTTCTACAATATGTCGCCGTCCCCTCACACCTCGTTTCAACCTGCTAACGAAAGAAAATGTATACATTAGCGAACTCCTAAGTAACCGGAAATAGTGTTTTCATCTCTATTGTTAAAGCATAACATAAAAACCATTAAACATCGTGCTGTTACTTACCAAAAAACGAAATATCGTCGCAGTCATCCACAGTACGTAGATACATTCGGTGTGAAGAATGCTATGTGCACAGCACTAGCGATTTTCTTCTACAATATGTCGCCGTCCCCTCACACCTCGTTTCAACCTGCTAACGAAAGAAAATGTATACATTAGCGAACTCCTAAGTAACCGGAAATAGTGTTTTCATCTCTATTGTTAAAGCATAACATAAAAACCATTAAACATCGTGCTGTTACTTACCAAAAAACGAAATATCGACGCAGTCATCCGCAGTACGTAGATACATTCGGTGTGAAGAATGCTATGTGCACAGCACTAGCGATTTTCTTCTACAATATGTCGCCGTCCCCTCATACCTCGTGTCAACCTGCTAACGAAAGAAAATATATACATTAGCGAACTCCTAAGTAACCGGAAATAGTGTTTTCATCTCTATTGTTAAAGCATAACATAAAAACCATTAAACATCGTGCTGTTACTTACCAAAAAACGAAATATCGTCGCAGTCATCCACAGTACGTACATACATTCGGTGTGAAGAATGCTATGTGCACAGCACTAGCGATTTTCTTCTACAATATGTCGCCGTCCCCTCACACCTCGTTTCAACCTGCTAACGAAAGAAAATGTATACATTAGCGAACTCCTAAGTAACCGGAAATAGTGTTTTCATCTCTATTGTTAAAGCATAACATAAAAACCATTAAACATCGTGCTGTTACTTACCAAAAAACGAAATATCGTCGCTGTCATCCACAGTACGTAGATACATTCGGTGTGAAGAATGCTATGTGCACAGCACTAGCGATTTTCTTCTACAATATGTCGCCGTCCCCTCACACCTCGTTTCAACCTGCTAACGAAAGAAAATGTATACATTAGGGAACTCCTAAGTAACCGGAAATAGTGTTTTCATCTCTATTGTTAAAGCATAACATAAAAACCATTAAATATCGTGCTGTTACTTACCAAAAAACGAAATATCGACGCAGTCATCCGCAGTACGTAGATACATTCGGTGTGAAGAATGCTATGTGCACAGCACTAGCGATTTTCTTCTACAATATGTCTCCGTCCCCTCATACCTCGTGTCAACCTGCTAACGAAAGAAAATGTATCCATTAGCGCACTCAAAGTCATCAGCATGTGTACCTTTAACTCTATTTTAAAGAATTATATAAAAATATTTAAACATCAAGCTGTTACTTCCCAAAAAACGAAATATCGACGCAGTCATCCACAGTACGTACATACATTCGGTGTGAAGAATGCTATGTGCACAGCACTAGCGATTGTCTTCTACAATATGTCGCCGTCCCCTCATACCTCGTGTCAACCTGCTAATGTATACATTAGCGCACTCCAAAGTCACCAGCATGTGTACTTTTAACACTATCTTAAAGATTTATATAAAAATATTTAAACACCAAGCTGTTACTTCCCAAAAAACGAAATATCGACGCAGTCATCCACAGTACGTAGATACATTCGGTGTGAAGAATGCTATGTGCACAGCACTAGCGATTGTCTTCTACAATATGACGCCGTCCCCTCACACCTCGTGTCAACCTGCTAACTAAAGAAAATGTATACATTAGCACACTCCAAAGTCACCGGAAATAGTATTTTTATCTCTACCGTTAAAGCATAACATAAAAATCTTTTAACATCGAGCTGTTACTTACCAAAAAAAGAAATATCGACGCAGGCATCCACAGTACGTAGATACAATCGGTGTGAAGAATGCTATGTGCACAGCACTAGCGGTTTTCTTCTACAATATGTCGCCGTCCCCTCACACCACGTGTCATCCTGCTAACGAAAGAAAATGTATACATTAGCGCACTCCAAAGTCACCAGCATGTGTACTTTTAACACTATCTTAAAGATTTATATAAAAATATTTAAACACCAAGCTGTTACTTCCCAAAAAACGAAATATCGACGCAGTCATCCACAGTACGTAGATACATTCGGTGTGAAGAATGCTATGTGCACAGCACTAGCGATTTTCTTCTACAATATGTCGCCGTCCCCTCACACCTCGTTTCAACCTGCTAACGAAAGAAAATGTATACATTAGCGAACTCCTAAGTAACCGGAAACAGTGTTGTCATCTCTATTGTTAAAGCGTAACATAAAAACCATTAAACATCGTGCTGTTACTTACCAAAAAACGAAATATCGACGCAGTCATCCGCAGTACGTAGATACAATCGGTGTGAAGAATGCTATGTGCACAGCACTAGCGGTTTTCTTCTACAATATGTCGCTGTCCCCTCACACCTCGTGTCAACCTGCTAACGAAAGAAAATGTATACATTAGCACACTCCAAAGTCACCGGAAATAGTATTTTTATCTCTACCATTAAAGCATAACATAAAAATGTTTAAACATCGAGCTGTTACTTACCAAAAAACGAAATATCGACGCAGTCAACCACAGTACGTAGATACATTCGGTGTGAAGAATGCTATGTGCACAGCACTAGCGGTTTTCTTCTACAATATGTCGCCGTCCCCTCACACCACGTGTCAACCTGCTAACGAAAGAACATGTATACATTAGCGCACTCCAAAGTCACCAGAATGTGTACTTATAACCCGATTTTAAAGAATTATATAAAAATATTTAAGCACCAAGTTGTTACTTCCCAAAAAACGAAATATCGACGCAGTCATCCACAGTACGTAGATACATTCGGCGTGAAGAATGCTATGTGCACAGCACTAGCGATTGTCTTCTACAATATGTCACCGTCCCCTCACACCTCGTGTCAACCTGCTAACGAAAGAAAATGCATACATTAGCACACTCCAAAGTCACCGGAAATAGTATTTTTATCTCTACTGTTAAAGGATAACATAAAAATCTTTACACATCGAGCTGTTACTTACCAAAAAACGAAATATCGACGCAGTCATCCACAGTACGTAGATACATTCTTTGTGAAGAATGCTATGTGCACAGCACTAGCGATTTTCTTCTACAATATGTCGCCGTCCCCTCACACCTCGTGTCAACCTGCTAACGAAGGAAAATGTATACATTAGCACACTCCAAAGTCACCGGAAATAGTATTTTTATCTCTACCGTTAAAGCATAACATAAAAATCTTTAAACGTCGAGCTGTTACTTACCAAAAAACGAAATATCGACGCAGTCATCCTCAGTACGTAGATACATTCGGTGTGAAGAATGCTATGTGCACAGCACTAGCGATTTTCTTTTACAATATGTCGCCGTCCCCTCACACCTCGTGTCAACCTGCTAACGAAAGAAAATGTATACATTAGCACACTCCAAAGTCACCGGAAATAGTATTTTTATCTCTACTGTTAAAGCATAACATAAAAATCTTTAAACATTGAGCTGTTACTTCCCAAAAAACGAAATGTCGACGCATTCATACACAGTAAGAAGATACATTCGGTGTGAAGAATGCTATGTGCACAGCACTAGCGATTTTCTTCTACAATATGTCGCCGTCCCCTCACACCTCGTGTCAACCTGCTAACGAAAGAAAATGTATACATTAGCGCACTCCAAAGTCACCAGAATGTGTACTTTTAACTCTATTTCAAAACGTTATATAAAAATATTTAAACACCAAGCTGTTACTTCCCAAAAAACGAAATATCGACGCAGTCATCCACAGTACGTAGATACATTCTTTGTGAAGAATGCTATGTGCACAGCACTAGCGATTTTCTTCTACAATATGTCGCCGTCCCCTCACACCTCGTGTCAACCTGCTAACGAAAGAAAATGTATACATTAGCACACTCCAAAGTCACCGGAAATAGTATTATTATCTCTGCCGTTAAAGCATAACATAAAAATCTTTAAACGTCGAGCTGTTACTTACCAAAAAACGAAATATCGACGCAGTAATCCTCAGTACGTAGATACATTCGGTGTGACGAATGCTATGTGCACAGCACTAGCGGTTTTCTTCTACAATATGTCGCCGTCCCCTCACACCACGTGTCAACCTGCTAACGAAAAAAAATGTATACATTAGCGCACTCCAAAGTCAGCATAATGTGTACTTTTAAATCTATTTTAAAGCATTATATAAATATATTTAAACACCATGCTGTTACTTCCCAAAAAACGAAATATCAACGCAGTCATCCACAGTACGTAGATACATTCGGTGTGAAGAATGCTATGTGCACAGCACTAGCGATTGTCTTCTACAATATGTCGCCGTCCCCTCACACCTCGTGTCAACATGCTAACGAAAGAAAATGTATACATTAGCGCACTCCAAAGTCACCGGAAATAGTATTTTTATCTCTATTGTTAAAGCATAACATAAAAATCTTTAAACATCGTGCTGTTACATACCAAAAAACGAAATATCGACGCAGTCATTCACAGTACGTAGATACACTCGGTGTGAAGAATGCTATGTGCACAGCACTATCGATTGTCTTCTACAATATGTCGCCGTCTCCTCACACCTCGTGTCAACCTGCTAACGAAAGAAGATGTATACATTAGCGCACTCCAAAGTCACCGGAAATAGTATTTTTATCTCTATTGTTAAAGCATAACATAAAAATCTTTAAACATCGTGCTGTTACATACCAAAAAGCGAAATATCGACGCAGTCATACACAGTACGTAGATACATTCGGTGTGAAGAATGCTATGTGCACAGCACTAGCGATTGTCTTCTACAATATGTCGCCGTCCCCTCACACCTCGTGTCAACCTGCTAACGAAAGAAAATGTATACATTAGCGCACTCCAAAGTCACCGGAAATAGTATTTTTATCTCTATTGTTAAAGCATAACATAAAAACTTTTAAACATCGTGCTGTTACTTCCGAAAAAACGATATATCGACGCAGTCATCCACAGTGCGTAGATACATTCGGTGTGAAGAATGCTATGTGCACAGCACTAGCGATTGTCTTCTACAATATGTCGCCGTCCACTCACACCTCGTGTCAACTTGCTAACGAAAGAAAATGTATACATTAGCGCACTCCAAAGTCACCGGAAATAGTATTTTTATCTCTATTGTTAAGGCATATCATAAAAATCTTTAAACATCGTGCTGTTACTTACCAAAAAACGAAATATCGACGCAGTCATCCACAGTGCGTAGATACATTCGGTGTGAATAATGCTATGTGCACAGCACTAGCGATTGTCTTCTACAATATGTCGCCGTCCCCTCACACCTCGTGTCAACCTGCTAACGAAAGAAAAAGTATACATTAGTGCACTCCAAAGTCACCGGAAATAGTATTTTTATCTCTATTGTTAAAGAATAACATAAAAATCTTTAAACATCGTGCTGTTACTTACTAAAAAACGAAATATCGACGCAGTCACCACAGTGCGTAGATACATTCGGTGTGAAGAATGCTATGTGCACAGCACTAGCGATTGTCTTCTACAATATGTCGCCGTCCCCTCACACCTCGTGTCAACCTGCTAACGAAAGAAAATGTATACATTAGCGCACTCCAAAGTCACCGGAAATAGTATTTTTATCTCTATTGTTAAAGCATAACATAAAAATAATTAAACATCGTGCTGTTACTTACCAAAAAACGAAATATCGACGCAGTCTTCCACAGTACGTAGATACATTCGGTGTGAAGAATGCTATGTGCACAGCACTAGCGATTGTCTTCTACAATATGTCGCCGTCCCCTCACACCTTGTATCAACCTGCTAACGAAAGAAAATGTATACATTAGCGCACTCCAAAGTCACCGGAAATAGTATTTTTATCTCTATTGTTAAAGCATAACATAAAAATCTTTAACCATCGTGCTGTTACTTACCAAAATACGAAATATCAACGCAGTCATCCACAGTGCGTAGATACATTCGGTGTGAAGAATGCTATGTGCACAACACTAGCGATTGTCTTCTACAATATGTCGCCGTCCCCTCACACCTCGTGTCAACCTGCTAACGAAAGAAAATGTATACATTAGCGCACTCCAAAGTCACCGGAAATAGTATTTTTATCTCTATTGTTAAAGCATAACATAAAAATCTTTAACCATCGTGCTGTTACTTACCAAAAAACGAAATATCGACGCAGTCATCCACAGTACGTAGATACATTCTTTGTGAAGAATGCTATGTGCACAGCACTAGCGATTTTCTTCTACAATATGTCGCCGTCCCCTCACACCTCGTGTCAACCTGCTAACGAAAGAAAATGTATACATTAGCACACTCCAAAGTCACCGGAAATAGTATTTTTATCTCTGCCGTTAAAGCATAACATAAAAATCTTTAAACGTCGAGCTGTTACTTACCAAAAAACGAAATATCGACGCAGTAATCCTCAGTACGTAGATACATTCGGTGTGACGAATGCTATGTGCACAGCACTAGCGGTTTTCTTCTACAATATGTCGCCGTCCCCTCACACCACGTGTCAACCTGCTAACGAAAAAAAATGTATACATTAGCGCACTCCAAAGTCAGCATAATGTGTACTTTTAAATCTATTTTAAAGCATTATATAAATATATTTAAACACCAAGCTGTTACTTCCCAAAAAACTAAATATCAACGCAGTCATCCACAGTACGTAGATACATTCGGTGTGAAGAATGCTATGTGCACAGCACTAGCGATTGTCTTCTACAATATGTCGCCGTCCCCTCACACCTCGTGTCAACATGCTAACGAAAGAAAATGTATACATTAGCGCACTCCAAAGTCACCGGAAATAGTATTTTTATCTCTATTGTTAAAGCATAACATAAAAATCTTTAAACATCGTCCTGTTACATACCAAAAAACGAAATATCGACGCAGTCATACACAGTACGTAGATACACTCGGTGTGAAGAATGCTATGTGCACAGCACTATCGATTGTCTTCTACAATATGTCGCCGTCTCCTCACACCTCGTGTCAACCTGCTAACGAAAGAAAATGTATACATTAGCGCACTCCAAAGTCACCGGAAATAGTATTTTTATCTCTATTGTTAAAGCATAACATAAAAATCTTTAAACATCGTGCTGTTACATACCAAAAAGCGAAATATCGACGCAGTCATACACAATACGTAGATACATTCGGTGTGAAGAATGCTATGTGCACAGCACTAGCGATTGTCTTCTACAATATGTCGCCGTCCCCTCACACCTCGTGTCAACCTGCTAACGAAAGAAAATGTATACATTAGCGCACTCCAAAGTCACCGGAAATAGTATTTTTATCTCTATTGTTAAAGCATAACATAAAAATCTTTAAACATCCTGCTGTTACTTACCAAAAAACGAAATATAGACGCAGTCATCCACAGTACGTAGATACATTCGGTGTGAAGAATGCTATGTGCACAGCACTAGCGATTGTCTTCTACAATATGTCGCCGTCCCCTCACACCTCGTGTCAACCTGCTAACGAAAGAAAATGTATACATTAGCGCACTCCAAAGTCACCGGAAATAGTATTTTTATCTCTATTGTTAAAGCATAACATAAAAACTTTTAAACATCGTGCTGTTACTTCCGAAAAAACGATATATCGACGCAGTCATCCACAGTGCGTAGATACATTCGGTGTGAAGAATGCTATGTGCACAGCACTAGCGATTGTCTTCTACAATATGTCGCCGTCCCCTCACACCTCGTGTCAACCTGCTAACGAAAGAAAATGTATACATTAGCGCACTCCAAAGTCACCGGAAATAGTATTTTTATCTCTATTGTTAAAGCATAACATAAAAATAATTAAACATCGTGCTGTTACTTACCAAAAAACGAAATATCGACGCAGTCTTCCACAGTACGTAGATACATTCGGTGTGAAGAATGCTATGTGCACAGCACTAGCGATTGTCTTCTACAATATGTCGCCGTCCCCTCACACCTTGTATCAACCTGCTAACGAAAGAAAATGTATACATTAGCGCACTCCAAAGTCACCGGAAATAGTATTTTTATCTCTATTGTTAAAGCATAACATAAAAATCTTTAACCACCGTGCTGTTACTTACCAAAATACGAAATATCGACGCAGTCATCCACAGTGCGTAGATACATTCGGTGTGAAGAATGCTATGTGCACAACACTAGCGATTGTCTTCTACAATATGTCGCCGTCCCCTCACACCTCGTGTCAACCTGCTAACGAAAGAAAATGTATACATTAGCGCACTCCAAAGTCACCGGAAATAGTATTTTTATCTCTATTGTTAAAGCATAACAGAAAAATCTTTAACCATCGTGCTGTTACTTACCAAAAAACGAAATATCGACGCAGTCATCCACAGTACGTAGATACATTCGGTGTGAAGAATGCTATGTGCACAGCACTAGCGATTGCCTTCTACAATATGTCGCCGTCCCCTCACACCTCGTGTCAACCTGCTAACGAAAGAAAATGTATACATTAGCGCACTCCAAAGTCACCGGAAATAGTATTTTTATCTCTATTGTTAAAGCATAACATAAAAATCTTTAAACATCCTGCTGTTACTTACCAAAAAACGAAATATAGACGCAGTCATCCACAGTACGTAGATACATTCGGTGTGAAGAATGCTATGTGCACAGCACTAGCGATTGTCTTCTACAATATGTCGCCGTCCCCTCACACCTCGTGTCAACCTGCTAACGAAAGAAAATGTATACATTAGCGCACTCCAAAGTCACCGGAAATAGTATTTTTATCTCTATTGTTAAAGCATAACATAAAAACCTTTAAACATCGTGCTGTTACTTCCGAAAAAACGATATATCGACGCAGTCATCCACAGTGCGTAGATACATTCGGTGTGAAGAATGCTATGTGCACAGCACTAGCGATTGTCTTCTACAATATGTCGCCGTCCCCTCACACCTCGTGTCAACTTGCTAACGAAAGAAAATGTATACATTAGCGCACTCCAAAGTCACCGGAAATAGTATTTTTATCTCTATTGTTAAGGCATAACATAAAAATCTTTAAACATCGTGCTGTTACTTACCAAAAAACGAAATATCGACGCAGTCATCCACAGTGCGTAGATACATTCGGTGTGATTAATGCTATGTGCACAGCACTAGCGATTGTCTTCTACAATATGTCGCCGTCCCCTCACACCTCGTGTCAACCTGCTAACGAAAGAAAAAGTATACATTAGTGCACTCCAAAGTCACCGGAAATAGTATTTTTATCTCTATTGTTAAAGAATAACATAAAAATCTTTAAACATCGTGCTGTTACTTACTAAAAAACGAAATATCGACGGAGTCACCACAGTGCGTAGATACATTCGGTGTGAAGAATGCTATGTGCACAGCACTAGCGATTGTCTTCTACAATATGTCGCCGTCCCCTCACACCTCGTGTCAACCTGCTAACGAGAGAAAATGTATACATTAGCGCACTCCAAAGTCACCGGAAATAGTATTTTTATCTCTATTGTTAAAGCATAACATAAAAATCTTTAAACATCCTGCTGTTACTTACCAAAAAACGAAATAAAGACGCAGTCATCCACAGTACGTAGATACATTCGGTGTGAAGAATGCTATGTGCACAGCACTAGCGATTGTCTTCTACAATATGTCGCCGTCCCCTCACACCTCGTGTCAACCTGCTAACGAAAGAAAATGTATACATTAGCGCACTCCAAAGTCACCGGAAATAGTATTTTTATCTCTATTGTTAAAGCATAACATAAAAACCTTTAAACATCGTGCTGTTACTTCCGAAAAAACGATATATCGACGCAGTCATCCACAGTGCGTAGATACATTCGGTGTGAAGAATGCTATGTGCACAACACTAGCGATTGTCTTCTACAATATGTCGCCGTCCCCTCACACCTCGTGTCAACCTGCTAACGAAAGAAAATGTATACATTAGCGCACTCCAAAGTCACCGGAAATAGTATTTTTATCTCTATTGTTAAAGCATAACATAAAAATAATTAAACATCGTGCTGTTACTTACCAAAAAACGAAATATCGACGCAGTCTTCCACAGTACGTAGATACATTCGGTGTGAAGAATGCTATGTGCACAGCACTAGCGATTGTCTTCTACAATATGTCGCCGTCCCCTCACACCTTGTGTCAACCTGCTAACGAAAGAAAATGTATACATTAGCGCACTCCAAAGTCACCGGAAATAGTATTTTTATCTCTATTGTTAAAGCATAACATAAAAATCTTTAACCATCGTGCTGTTACTTAACAAAATACGAAATATCGACGCAGTCATCCACAGTGCGTAGATACATTCGGTGTGAAGAATGCTATGTGCACAACACTAGCGATTGTCTTCTACAATATGTCGCCGTCCCCTCACACCTCGTGTCAACCTGCTAACGAAAGAAAATGTATACATTAGCGCACTCCAAAGTCACCGGAAATAGTATTTTTATCTCTATTGTTAAAGCATAACATAAAAATCTTTAAACATCGTGCTGTTACTTACCAAAAAACGAAATATTGACGCAGTCATCCACAGTACGTAGATACATTCGGTGTGAAGAATGCTATGTGCACAGCACTAGCGATTGTCTTCTACAATATGTCGCCGTCCCCTCACACCTCGTGTCAACCTGCTAACAAAAGAAAATGTATATATTAGCGCACTCCAAAGTCACCAGAATGAGTACTTTTAACTCTATTTTAAAGCATTATATAAAAATATTTAAACACCAAGCTGTTACGTCCCAAAAAACGAAATATCGACGCAGTCATCCACAGTACGTAGATACATTCGGTGTGAAGAATGCTATGTGCACAGCACTAGCGATTGTCTTCTACAATATGTCGCCGTCCCCTCACACCTCGTGTCAACCTTCTAACGAAAGAAAATGTATACATTAAGCGCACTCCAAAGTCACCGGAAATAGTATTTTTATCTCTATTGTTAAAGAATAACATAAAAATCTTTAAACATCGTGCTGTTACTTACTAAAAAACGAAATATCGACGCAGTCACCACAGTGCGTAGATACATTCGGTGTGAAGAATGCTATGTGCACAGCACTAGCGATTGTCTTCTACAATATGTCGCCGTCCCCTCACACCTCGTGTCAACCTGCTAACGAAAGAAAATGTATACATTAGCGCACTCCAAAGTCACCGGAAATAGTATTTTTATCTCTATTGTTAAAGCATAACATAAAAATCTTTAAACATCCTGCTGTTACTTACCAAAAAACGAAATATAGACGCAGTCATCCACAGTACGTAGATACATTCGGTGTGAAGAATGCTATGTGCACAGCACTAGCGATTGTCTTCTACAATATGTCGCCGTCCCCTCACACCTCGTGTCAACCTGCTAACGAAAGAAAATGTATACATTAGCGCACTCCAAAGTCACCGGAAATAGTATTTTTATCTCTATTGTTAAAGCATAACATAAAAACTTTTAAACATCGTGCTGTTACTTCCGAAAAAACGATATATCGACGCAGTCATCCACAGTGCGTAGATACATTCGGTGTGAAGAATGCTATGTGCACAGCACTAGCGATTTTCTTCTACAATATGTCGCCGTCCCCTCACACCTCGTGTCAACCTGCTAACGAAAGAAAATGTATACATTAGCGCACTCCAAAGTCACCGGAAATAGTATTTTTATCTCTATTGTTAAAGCATAACATAAAAATAATTAAACATCGTGCTGTTACTTACCAAAAAACGAAATATCGACGCAGTCATCCACAGTACGTAGATACATTCGGTGTGAAGAATGCTATGTGCACAGCACTAGCGATTGTCTTCTACAATATGTCGCCGTCCCCTCACACCTCGTGTCAACCTGCTAACGAAAGAAAATGTATACATTAAGCGCACTCCAAAGTCACCGGAAATAGTATTTTTATCTCTATTGTTAAAGAATAACATAAAAATCTTTAAACATCGTGCTGTTACTTACTAAAAAAGCGAAATATCGAAGCAGTCAACACAGTGCGTAGATACATTCGGTGTGAAGAATGCTATGTGCACAGCACTAGCGATTGTCTTCTACAATATGTCGCCGTCCCCTCACACCTCGTGTCAACCTGCTAACGAAAGAAAATGTATACATTAGCGCACTCCAAAGTCACCGGAAATAGTATTTTTATCTCTATTGTTAAAGCATAACATAAAAATCTTTAAACATCCTGCTGTTACTTACCAAAAAACGAAATATAGACGCAGTCATCCACAGTACGTAGATACATTCGGTGTGAAGAATGCCATGTGCACAGCACTAGCGATTGTCTTCTACAATATGTCGCCGTCCCCTCACACCTCGTGTCAACCTGCTAACGAAAGAAAATGTATACATTAGCGCACTCCAAAGTCACCGGAAATAGTATTTTTATCTCTATTGTTAAAGCATAACATAAAAATCTTTAAACATCGTGCTGTTACTTACCAAAAAACGAAATATCGACGCAGTCATCCACAGTACGTAGATACATTCGGTGTGAAGAATGCTATGTGCACAGCACTAGCGATTGTCTTCTACAATATGTCGCCGTCCCCTCACACCTCGTGTCAACCTGCTAACAAAAGAAAATGTATATATTAGCGCACTCCAAAGTCACCAGAATGAGTACTTTTAACTCTATTTTAAAGCATTATATAAAAATAATTAAACACCAAGCTGTTACTTCCCAAAAAACGAAATATCGACGCAGTCATCCACAGTACGTAGATACATTCCGTGTGAAGAATGCTTTGTACACAGCACTAGCGATTGTCTTCTACAATATGTCGCCGTCCCCTCACACCTCGTGTCAACCTGCTAACGAAAGAAAAAGTATACATTAGTGCACTCCAAAGTCACCGGAAATAGTATTTTTATCTCTATTGTTAAAGCATAACATAAAAATCTTTAACCATCGTGCTGTTACTTACCAAAAAACGAAATATCGACGCAGTCATCCACAGTGCGTAGATACATTTGGTGTGAGGAATGCTATGTGCACAACACTAGCGATTGTCTTCTACAATATGTCGCCGTCCCTTCACACCTCGTGTGAACCTGCTAACAAAAGAAAATGTATATTTTAGCGCACTCCAAAGTCACCAGTTGAGTACTTTTAACTCTATTTTAAAGCATTATATATAAATATTTAAACACCAAGCTGTTACTTCCCAAAAAACGAAATATCGACGCAGTCATTCACAGTACGTAGATACATTCCGTGTGAAGAATGCTTTATACACAGCACTAGCGATTGTCTTCTACGATATGTCGCCGTCCCCTCACACCTCGTGTCAACCTGCTAACGAAAGAAAATGTATACATTAGCGCACTCCAAAGTCACCGGAAATAGTATTTTTATCTCTATTGTTAAAGCATAACATAAAAATCTTTAACCATCGTGCTGTTACTTACCAAAAAACGAAATATCGACGCAGTCACCACAGTGCGTAGATACATTCGGTGTAAAAAATGCAATGTGCACAGCACTAGCGATTGTCTTCTACAATATGTCGCCGTCCCCTCACCCTCGTGTCAACATGCTAACGAAAGAAAATGTATACATTAGCGCACTCCAAAGTCACCGGAAATAGTATTTTTATCTCTATTGTTAAAGCATAACATAAAAATCTTCAACCATCGTGCTGTTACTTACCAAAAAACGAAATATCGACGCAGTCATCCACAGTGCGTAGATACATTTGGTGTGAAGAATGCTATGTGCACAACACTAGCGATTGTCTTCTACAATATGTCGCCGTCCCTTCACACCTCGTGTCAACCTGCTAACAAAAGAAAATGTATATATTAGCGCACTCCAAAGTCACCAGTTGAGTACTTTTAACTCTATTTTAAAGCATTATATATAAATATTTAAACACCAAGCTGTTACTTCCCAAAAAACGAAATATCGACGCAGTCATTCACAGTACGTAGATACATTCCGTGTGAAGAATGCTTTATACACAGCACTAGCGATTGTCTTCTACGATATGTCGCCGTCCCCTCACACCTCGCGTCAACCAGCTAACGAGAGAAAATGTATACATTAGCGCACTCCAAAGTCACCGGAAATAGTATTTTTATCTCTATTGTTAAAGCATAACATAAAAATCTTTAACCATCGTGCTGTTACTTACCAAAAAACGAAATATCGACGCAGTCACCACAGTGCGTAGATACATTCGGTGTAAAGAATGCAATGTGCACAGCACTAGCGATTGTCTTCTACAATATGTCGCCGTCCCCTCACACCTCGTGTCAACATGCTAACGAAAGAAAATGTATACATTAGCGCACTCCAAAGTCACCGGAAATAGTATTTTTATCTCTATTGTTAAAGCATAACATAAAAATCTTTAACCATCGTGCTGTTACTTACCAAAAAACGAAATATCGACGCAGTCATCCACAGTGCGTAGATACATTTGGTGTGAAGAATGCTATGTGCACAACACTAGCATTTGTCTTCTACAATATGCCGCCGTCCCTTCACACCTCGTGTCAACCTGCTAACAAGAGAAAATGTATATATTAGCGCACTCCAAAGTCACCAGAATGAGTACTTTTAACTCTATTTTAAAGCATTATATATAAATATTTAAACACCAAGCTGTTACTTCCCAAAAAACGAAATATCGTCGCAGTCATTCACAGTACGTAGATACATTCCGTGTGAAGAATGCTTTGTACACAGCACTAGCGATTGTCTTCTACGATATGTCGCCGTCCCCTCACACCTCGTGTCAACCTGCTAACGAAAGAAAATGTATACATTAGCGCACTCCAAAGTCACCGGAAATAGTATTTTTATCTCTATTGTTAAAGCATAACATAAAAATCTTTAACCATCGTGCTGTTACTTACCAAAAAACGAAATATCGACACAGTCATCCACAGTACGTAGATACATTCGGTGTGAAGAATGCTATGTGCACAGCACTAGCGGTTTTCTTCTACAATATGTCGCCGTCCCCTCACACCACGTGTCAACCTGCTAACGAAAGAAAATGCATACATTAGCACACTCAAAGTCACCACAATGTGTACTTTTAACTCTATTTTAAAGCATTATATAAAAATATTTAAACACCAAGCTGTTACTTACCAAAGAACGAAATATCGACGCAGTCATCCACAGTACGTAGATACATTCGGTGTGAACAATGCTATGTGCACAGCACTAGCGATTTTCTTCTACAATATGTCGCCGTCACTTCACACCTCGTGTCAACCTTCTAATGAAATAAAGTGTATACATTAGCGCACTCCAAAGTCACCAGAATGTGTACTTTTAACTCTGTTTTAAAGCATTACATAAAAATATTTAGACACCAAATTGTTACTTCCCAAAAAACGAAATATCGACGCAGTTATCCACAGTACGTAGATACTTTCGCTGTGAAGTATGCTATGTGCACAGCACTAGCGATTTTCTTCTACAATATGACCCCGTCACCTCACACCCAGTGTCAACCCGCTAACGAAAGTAAATGTATACATTAGCGCACTCCAAAGTCATCAGAATGTGTACTTTTAACTCTATTTTAAAGCATTATATAAAAATATTTAAACACCAAACTGTTACTTCCCAAAGAACTAAATATCGACGCAGTCATCCACAGTACGTAGATACATTCGGTGTAAAGAATGCTATCTGCACAGCACTAGCGATTTTCTTCTACAATATGTCGCCGTCACCTCACACCTCGTGTCAACCTGCTAACGAAAGAAAATGCATACATTAGCGCACTCCAAAGTCATCAGAATGTGTACTTTTATCTCTATTTTAAAGCATTACATAAAAATCTTTAAACATCGTGCTGTTACTTACCAAAAATCGAAATATCGACGCAGTCATCCACAGTACGTAGATACATTCGGTGTGGAGAATGCTATGTGCACAGCACTAGCGATTTTCTTCTACAATATGTCGCCGTCCCCTCATACCTCGTGTCAACCTGCTAACGAAAGAAAATGTATACATTACCGCACTCCAAAGTCGGCAGAATGTGTGCTTTAAACTCTATTTTAAAGCATTATATTAAAATATTTAAACCTTAAACTGTTACTTCCCAAAAAACGAAATATCGACGCAGCCATCCACAGTACGTAGATACATTAGGTGTGAAGAATGAAATGTGCACAGCACTAGCGATTTTCTTCTACCATATGTCGCCGTCCATCATACCTCGTGTCAACCTGCTAACGAAAGAAAATGTATACATTAGCGCACTCCAAAGTCACCAGAATGTGTACATTTAACTCTATTTTAAAGCATTATATAAAAATATTTAAACGCCAAGCTTTTACTTCCCAAAAAACTAAATATCAACGCAGTCATCCACAGTACGTTGATATATTCGGTGTGAAGAATGCTATGTGCTCAGCACTAGCGATTTTCTTCTACAGTATGTCGCCGTTCCCTCATACCTCGTGTCAACTTGCTAACGAAAGAAAATGTATACATTAGCGCACTCCAAAGTCACCAGAATGTGGACTTTTAACTCTATTTTAAAACATTACATAAAAATATTTAAACACCAAGCTGTTACTTCCCAAAAAACGAAATATTGACGCAGTCATCCACAGTACGTAGATACATTCGGTGTGAAGAATGCTATGTGCACAGCACCAGCGATTTTCTTCTAAAATATGTCGCCGCCCCCTCATACCTCTCGTCAACCTGCTAACGAAAGAAAATGTATACATTAGCGCACTACAAAGTCACCGGAAATAGTATTTTTATCTCTATTGTTAAAGCATAAAATAAAAATCTCTAAACATCGAGCTCTTACTTAACAAAAAACGAAATATCGACGCAGTCATCCACAGTGCGTTGATATATTCGGTGTGAAGAATGATATGTGCACAGGACTAGCGTTTTTCTTCTACAATATGTCGCCGCCCCCTCATGCGTCTCGTAAACCTGCTAACGAAAGAAAATGAATACATTAGCGCACTCCAAAGTCACCGGAAATAGTATTTTTATCTCTATTGTTACAGCATAACATAAAAATCTTTAAACAGCGAGCTGTTACTTACCAAAATACGAAATATCGACGCAGTCATCCACAGTGCGTTGATATATTCGGTGTGAAGAATGCTATGTGCACAGCACTAGCGATTTTCTTCTACAATACGTCGCCGCCCCCTCATACCTCTCGTCAAGCTGCTAACGAAAGAAAATGTATACTTTAGCGCACTCCAAAGTCACCGGAAATAGTATTTTTATCTCTATTGTTAAAGCATAACATAAAAATCTTTCATCATCGAGCTGTTACCTACCAAAAAACGAAATATCGACGCAGTCATCCACAGTACGTAGATACATTCAGTGTGAAGAATGCTATGTGCATAGCACTAGCGATTTTCTTCTACAATATGTCGCCGTCCCCTCATACCTCGTGTCAACCTGCTAACGAAAGGAAATGTATACATTAGCGCACTCCAAAGTCACCAGAATGTGTACATTTAACTCTATTTTAAAGCATTATATAAAAAGATTTAAACACCAAGCTTTTACTTCCCAAAAAACGAAATATCGACGCAGTCATCCACAGTACGTTGATATATTCGGTGTGAAGAATGCTATGTGCTCAGCACTAGCGACTTTCTTCTACAATATGTCGCCGTCCCCTCATACCTCGTGTCAACTTGCTAACGAAAGAAAATGTATACATTAGCGCACTCCAAAGTCACCAGAATGTGGACTTTTAACTCTATTTTAAAGCATTACATAAAAATACTTAAGCACCAAGCTGTTACTTCCCAAAAAACGAAATATTGACGCAGTCATCCACAGTACGTTGATATATTCGGTGTGAAGAATGCTATGTGCACAGCACTAGCGATTTTCTTCTACAATATGTCGCCGCCCCCTCATACCTCTCGTCAACCTGCTAAAAAAGAAAATGTATACATTAGCGCACTCCAAAGTCACCGGAAATAGTATTTTTATCTCTATTGTTAAAGCATAACATAAAAATCTTTAAACATCGATCTTTTACTTACAAAGAACGAAATATATACGCAGTCATCCACAGTACGTAGATACATTCGGTGTGAAGAATGCTGCATGCACAGCACAAGCGATTTTCTTCTACAATATGTCGCTTTCACCTCATACCTCGTGTCAACCTGCTAATGAAAGGAAATGTATACATTAGCGCACTCCAAAGTCACCGGAAATAGTATTTTTATCTCTATTGTTAAAGCATAACATAAAAATCTTTCATCATCGAGCTGTTAGTTATCAAAAAACGAAATATCGAAGCAGTCATCCACAGTACGTAGATACATTCGGTGTGAAGAATGCTATGTGCACAGCACTAGCGATTTTCTTAAACAATATGTCGCCGTCCCCTCATACCTCGTGTCAACCTGCTAACGAAAAAAAATGGATACATTAGCACACTCCACAGTCACCAGAATGTGTACTTTTAACTCTATTTTAAAGCATTACATAAAAATATTTGAACACCAAACTGTTACATCCCAAAAAACGAAATATGGGCGCAGTCATCCGCAGTACGTAGATACATTCGGTGTGAAGAATGCTATATGCACAGCACTAGCGATTTTCTTCTGCAATATGTCGCCGCCCCCTCATACCTCTCGTCAACCTGCTAACGAAAGAAAATGTATACATTAGCGCACTCCAAAGTCACCGGAAATAGTATTTTTATCTCTATTGTTAAAGCATAACATAAAAATCTTTCATCATCGAGCTGTTAGTTATCAAAAAACGAAATATCGAAGCAGTCATCCACAGTACGTAGATACATTCGGTGTGAAGAATGCTGTGTGCACAGCACTAGCGATTTTCTTCTACAATATGTCGCTTTCACATCATACCTCGTGTCAACCTGCTAATGAAAGGAAATGTATACATTAGCGCATTCCAAAGTCACCTGAATGTGTTTCTTTAACTCTATTTTAAAGCATTACATAAAAATATTTAAACACCAAGCTGATACTTTCCAAAAAACTAAATATCGACGCAGTCATCCACAGCACGTAAATACATTCGGTGTGAAGAATGCTATGTGCACAGCACTAGCGAATTTCATCTACAATATGTCGCCGCCCCCTCATGCCTCTCGTCAACCTGCTAACGAAAGAAAATGAATACATTAGCGCACTCCAAAGTCACCGGAAATAGAATTTTTATCTCTATTGTTAAAGCATAACATAAAAATCTTTAAACAGCGAGCTGTTACTTACCAAAATACGAAATATCGACGCAGTCATTCACAGTACGTAGATATATTCGGTGTGAAGAATGCTATGTGCACAGCTCTAGCGATTTTCTTAAACAATATGGCGCCGTCCCCTCATACCTCGTATCAACCTGCTAACGAAAGGAAATGGATACATTATCACACTCCAAAGTCACCAGAATGTGTACTTTTAACTCTATTTTAAAGCATTACATAAAAATATTTAAACACCAAACTGCTACTTCCCAAAAAACGAAATATCGACGCAGTCATCCACAGTAGGTAGATACATTCGGCGTGAAGAATGCTATGTGCACAGCACTAGCGATTTTCTTCTACAATATGTCGCCGTCACCTCACACATCGTGTTAACCGGCTATCGAAAGAAAATGTATACATTAGCGCACTCCAATGTCACCGGAAATAGTATTTTTATCTCTATTGTTAAAGCATAACATAAAAATCTTTAACCATCTACCTTTTACGTACAAAGAACGAAATGTCGACGCAGTCATCCACAGTACGTAGATACATTCGGTGTGAAGAATGCTGTGTGCACAGCACTAGCGATTTTCTTCTACAATATGTCGCTTTCACCTCATACCTCGTGTCAACCTGCTAATGAAAGGAAATGTATACATTAGCGCACTCCAAAGTCACCTGAATGTGTACTTTTAAATCTATTTTAAAGCATTACATAAAAATATTTAAACACCAAGCTGATACTTTCCAAAAAACGAAATATCGACGCAGTCATCCACAGTACGTAGATACATTCGGTGTGAAAAATGCTATGTGCACAGCACTAGCGATTTTCATCTACAATATGTCGCCGCCCCCTCATGCCTCTCGTCAACCTGATAACGAAAGAAAATGAATACATTAGCGCACTCCAAAGTCACCGGAAATAGTATTTTTATCTCTTTTGTTAAAGCATAACATAAAAATCTTTAAAAAGCGAGCTGTTACTTACCAAAATACGAAATATCGACATAGTCATCCACAGTACGTAGATACATTCGGTGTGAAGAAAGCTATGTGCACAGCACTAGCGATTTTCATCTACAATATGTCGCCGCCCCCTCATGCCTCTCGTCAACCTGCTAACGAAAGAAAATGAATACATTAGCGCACTCCAAAGTCACCGGAAATAGTATTTTTATCTCTATTGTTAAAGCATAACATAAAAATCTTTCATCATCGAGCTGTTACTTACCAAAAAACGAAATATCGAGGCAGTCATCCACAGTACGTAGATACATTCAGTGTGAAGAATGCTATGTGCGTAGCACTAGCGGTTTTCTTCTACAATATCTCGCCGTCTCCTCATACCTCGTGTCAACCCGCTAACGAAAGAAAATGTATTTATTGGCGCACTCCAAAGTCATCAGAATGTGTACTTTTCACTCTATTTTAAAGCATTATATAAAAATATTTAAACACCAAGCTGTTACTTTCCAAAAAACGAAATTTCGACGCAGTCATCCACAGTACGTAGATATATTCGGTGTGAAGAATGCTATGTGCACAGCACTAGCGATTTTCTTAAACAATATGTCGCCGTCCCCTCATATCTCGTGTGAACCTGCTAACGAAAGGAAATATATACATTAGCACACACCAAAGTCACCAGAATGTGTACATTTAACTCTATTTTAAAGCATTACATAAAAATATTTAAACACCAAACTGTTACTTCCCAAAAATCTAAATATCGACGCAGTCATCCACAGTACGTAGATACATTCGGTGTGAAGAGTACTATGTGCACCGCACTAGCGAATTTCTTCTACAATATGTCGCCGTCCTCTCATACCTCGTGTCAACCTGCTAACGAAAGAAAATGTATACATTAGCGCACTCCAAAGTCACCGGAAATAATCTTTTTATCTCTATTGTTAAAGCATAAAATAAAAATCTTTAAACATCGAGCTGTTACTTACAAAAAAACGAATTATCGACGCAGTCATCCACAGTGCGTTGATATATTCGGTGTGAAGAATGCTATGTGCACAGCACTAGCGATTTTCTTCTACAATATGTCGCCGCCCCCCCATGCCTATCGTCAATCTGCTAACGAAAGAAAATGTATACATTGGCGCACTCCAAAAAAAAATATTTAAACACCAAACTGTTACTTCCCAAAAAACGAAATATCGACGCAGTCATCCACAGTGCGTAGATATATTCGGTGTGAAGAATGCTATGTGCACAGCAGTAGCGATTTTCTTCTACAATATGTCGCCGTCCCCTCATACCTCGTGTCAACCTGCTAACGAAAGAAAATGTATACATTAGCACACTCCAAAGTCACCAGAATGTGTACTTTTAACTCTTTTTTAAAGCATTACATAAAAATATTTAAACACCAAACTGTTGCTTCCCAAAAGACTAAATATCGACGCAGTCATCCACAGTACGTAGATACATTCGGTGTGAAAAATGCTATGTGCACAGCACTAGCGATTTTCTTCTACAATATGTCGCCGTCCCCTCACACGTCGTGTCAACCTGCTAACGAACGAAAATGTATACATTAGCGCACTCCAAAGCCACCAGAATGTGTACTTTTAACTCTATTTTAAAGCATTACATAAAAATATGTAAACACCAAGCTGTTGCTTCCGAAAAAACGAAATATCGAAGCAGTCATCCACAGTACGTAGATACATTCGGTGTGAAGAATGCTATGTGCACAGCACTAGCGATTTTCTTCTACAATATGTCGCCGTCCCCTCACACCTCGTGTGAATCTGCTAACGAAAGAAAAGGTATACATTAGCGCACTCTAAAGTCACCGGAAATAGTATTTTTATATCTATTGTTAAAGCATAACATAAAAATCCTTAAACATCGAGCTGTTACTTACCAAAAAACGATATACCGACGCAGTCATCCACAGTACGTAGATACATTCGGTGTGAAGAATGCTATGTGCACAGCACTAGCGATTTTCTTCTACAATATGTTGCCGCCCCCTCATATCTCTCGTCAACCTGCTAACGAAAGAAAATGTATACATTAGCGCACTCCAAAGTCACCAGAATGTATACTTTTAACTCTATTTTAAAGCATTATATGAAATTATTTAAACACCAAGCTGTTACTTCCCAAAAAACGAAATATCGACGCAGTCATCCACAGTACGTAGATACATTCGGTGTGAAGAATGCTATGTGCACAGCACTAGCGATTTTCTTCTACAATATGTCGCCGTCCCCTCATACCTCGTGTCATCCTGCTAACGAAAGAATATGTATACATTAGCGCACTCCAAAGTCACCAGAATATGGACTTTTAACTCTATTTCAAAGCATTACATAGAAATGTTTAAACACCAAGCTGTTACCTCCCAAAAAACGAAATATCGACGCAGTCATCCACAGTACGTAGATACATTCGGTGTGAAGATTTCTATGTGCACAGCACTAGCGATTTTCTTCTACAATATGTGCCCGTCCCCTCATCCCTCGTGTCAACCTGCTAACGAAAGAAAATGTATACATTAGCGCACTCCAAATCCACCGGAAATAGTATTTTTATCTCTATTCTTAAAGCATTACATAAAAATCTTTAAACATCGAGCAGTTACTTACCAAGAAACGAAATATCGACTCAGTCATCCACAGTACGTAGAAACATTCGGTGTGAAGAATGCTATGTGCACAACACTAGCGATTTTCTTCTACAATATGTCGCCGCCCCCTCATACCTCTCGTCAACCTGCTAACGAAAGAAAATGTATACATTAGCGCACTCCAAAGTCACCGGAAATAGTATTTTTATCTCTATTGTTAAAGCATAACATAAAAATCTTTAAATATCGAGCAGTTCCATACCAAAAAACGAAATATCGACGCAGTCATCCACAGTACGTAGATACATTCCGTGTGAAGAATGCTATGTGCACAGCACTAGCGATTTTCTTCTACATTATGTGCCCGTCCCCTCATACCTCGTGTCAACCTGCTAACGAAAGAAAATGTATACATTAGCGAACTCCAAATCCACCGGAAATAGTATTTTTATCTCTATTCTTAAAGCATTACATAAAAATCTTTAAAAATCGAGCAGTTACTTACCAAGAAACGAAATATCGACTCAGTCATCCACAGTACGTAGATACATTCGGAGTGAAGAATGATATGTGCACAGCACTAGCGATTTTCTTCTACAATATGTCGCCGTCCCCTCATACCTCGTGTCAACCTGCTAACGAAAGAAAATGTATACATTAGCACACTCCAAATCCACCGGAAATAGTATTTTTATCTCTATTCTTAAAGCATTACATAAAAATCTTTAAACATCGAGCAGTTACTTACCAAGAAACGTAATATCAACTCAGTCATCCACAGTACGTAGATACATTCGGTGTGAAGAATGCTATGTGCACATCACTAGCGATTTTCTTCTACAATATGTCGCCGTCCCCTCACACCTCGCGTCAACCTGCTAACCAAAGAAAATGTATACATTAGCGCACTCCAAAGTAACCGGAAACTGTATTTTTTTATCTATTGTTAAATGATAACATAAAAATCTTTAAACATCGAGCAGTTACTTACCAAAAAACGAAATATCGACACAGTCATCCACAGTACGTAGATACATTCGGTGTGAAAAGTGCTATGTGCACAGCACCAGCGATTTTCTTCTACAATATGTGCCCGTCCCCTCATACCTCGTGTCAACCAGCTAACGAAAGAAAATGTGTACATTAGCGAACTCCAAATCCACTGGAAATAGTATTTTTGTCTCTATTCCTAAAGCATTAGATAAAAATCTTTAAACATCGAGCAGTTACTTACCAAGAAACGAAATATCTACTCAGTCATCCACAGTATGTAGATACATTCGGTGTGATGAATGCTATGTGCACAGCACTAGCGATTTTCTTCTACAATATGTGCTCGTCCCCTCATACCTCGTGTCAACTTGCTAACGAAAGAAAATGTATACATTAGCGCACTCCAAATCCACCGGAAATAGTATTTTTATCTCTATTCTTAAAGCATTACATAAAAATCTTTAAACATCGAGCAGTTACTTACCAAGAAACGAAATGTCGACTCAGTCATCCACAGTACGTAGATACATTCGGTGTGAAGAATGCTATGTGCACAACACTAGCGATTTTCTACTACAATATGTCGCCGTCCCCTCACACCTCGCGTCAACCTGCTAACGAAGGAAAATGTATACATTAACGCACTCCAAAGTCACCGGAGATAGTATTTTTTTATCTATTGTTAAATCATAACATAAAAATCTTTAAACATCGAGCAGTTACTTACCAAAAAACGAAATATCGACGCAGTCATCCACGGTACGTAGATACATTCGGTGTGAAGAATTCTATGTGCACAGCAACAGCGATTTTCTTCTACAATATGTGCCCGTCCGCTCATACCTCGTGTCAACCTGCTAACGAAAGAAAATGTATACATTAGCGCACTCCAAATCCACCGGAAATAGTATTTTTATCTCTATTCTTAAAGCATTACATAAAAATCTTTAAACATCGAGCAGTTACTTACCAAGAAACGAAATATCGACTCAGTCATCCACAGTACGTAGATACATTCGGTGTGAAGAATGCTATGTGCACAGCACTAGCGATTTTCTTCTACAATAAGTCGCCGTCCCCTCACACCTCGCGTCAACCTGCTAACGAAGGAAAATGTATACATTAACGCACTCCAAAGTCACCGGAGATAGTATTTTTTTATCTATTGTTAAATCATAACATAAAAATCTTTAAACATCGAGCAGTTACTTACCAAAAAACGAAATATCGACGCAGTCATCCACAGTACGTAGATACATTCGGTGTGAAGAATGCTATGTGCACAGCACTAGCGATTTTCTTCTACAATATGTGCCCGTCCCCTCATCCCTCGTGTCAACCTGCTAACGAAAGAAAATGTATACATTAGCGCACTCCAAATCCACCGGAAATAGTATTTTTATCTCTATTCTTAAAGCATTACATAAAAATCTTTAAACATCGAGCAGTTACTTACCAAGAAACGAAATATCGACTCAGTCATCCACAGTACGTAGATACATTCGGTGTGAAGAATGCTATGTGCACAACACTAGCGATTTTCTTCTACAATATGTCGCCGCCCCCTCATACCTCTCGTCAACCTGCTAACGAAAGAAAATGTATACATTAGCGCACTCCAAAGTCACCGGAAATAGTATTTTTATCTCTATTGTTAAAGCATAACATAAAAATCTTTAAATATCGAGCAGTTCCATACCAAAAAACGAAATATCGACGCAGTCATCCACAGTACGTAGATACATTCCGTGTGAAGAATGCTATGTGCACAGCACTAGCGATTTTCTTCTACATTATGTGCCCGTCCCCTCATACCTCGTGTCAACCTGCTAACGAAAGAAAATGTATACATTAGCGAACTCCAAATCCACCGGAAATAGTATTTTTATCTCTATTCTTAAAGCATTACATAAAAATCTTTAAAAATCGAGCAGTTACTTACCAAGAAACGAAATATCGACTCAGTCATCCACAGTACGTAGATACATTCGGAGTGAAGAATGATATGTGCACAGCACTAGCGATTTTCTTCTACAATATGTCGCCGTCCCCTCATACCTCGTGTCAACCTGCTAACGAAAGAAAATGTATACATTAGCACACTCCAAATCCACCGGAAATAGTATTTTTATCTCTATTCTTAAAGCATTACATAAAAATCTTTAAACATCGAGCAGTTACTAACCAAGAAACGAAATATCAACTCAGTCATCCACAGTACGTAGATACATTCGGTGTGAAGAATGCTATGTGCACATCACTAGCGATTTTCTTCTACAATATGTCGCCGTCCCCTCACACCTCGCGTCAACCTGCTAACCAAAGAAAATGTATACATTAGCGCACTCCAAATTACCGGAAACAGTATTTTTTTATCTATTGTTAAATCATAACATAAAAATCTTTAAACATCGAGCAGTTACTTACCAAAAAACGAAATATCGACGCAGTCATCCACAGTACGTAGATACATTCGGTGTGAAGAATGCTATGTGCACAGCACTAGCGATTTTCTTCTACAATATGTCGCCATCCCCTCATATCTCGTGTCAACCTGCTAACGAAAGAAAATGTGTACATTAGCGCACTCCAAAACCTCCGGAAATAGTATTTTTATCTCTATTCTTAAAGCATTACATAAAAATCTTTAAACATCGAGCAGTTACTTACCAAGAAACGAAATATCGACTCAGTCATCCACAGTACGTAGATACATACGGTGTGAAGAATGCTATGTGCACAACACTAGCGATTTTCTTCTACAATATGTCGCCGTCCCCTCACACCTCGCATCAACATGCTAACGAAAGAAATGTATACATTAGCGCACTCTAAAGTCACCGGAAATAGTATTTTTATATCTATTGTTAAAGCATAACGTAAAAATCTTTAAACATCGAGCAGTTACTTACCAAAAAACGAAATATCGACGCAGTCATCCACAGTACGTAGATACATTCGGTGTGAAGAATGCTATGTGCACAGCACTAGCGATTTTCTTCTACAATATGTGCCCGTCCCCTCATACCTCGTGTCAACCTGCTAACGAAAGAAAATGTATACATTAGCGCACTCCAAATCCACCGGAAATAGTATATTTATCTCTATTCTTAAAGCATTACATAAAAATCTTTAAACATCGAGCAGTTACTTACCAAGAAACGAAATATCGACCCAGTCATCCACAGTACGTAGATACATTCGGTGTGAAGAATGCTATGTGCACAGCACTAGCGATTTTCTTCTACAATATGTGCCCGTCCCCTCATACCTCGTGTCAACCTGCTAACGATAAAAATGTATACATTAGCGCACTCCAAATCCACCGGAAATAGTATTTTTATCTCTATTCTTAAAGCATTACATAAAAATCTTTAAACATCGAGCAGTTATTTACCAAGAAACGAAATATCGACTCAGTCATCCACAGTTCGTAGATACAGTCGGTGTGAAGAATGCTATGTGCACAACACTAGCGATTTTCTTCAACAATATGTCGCCGTCCCCTCACACGTCGCGTCAACCTGCTAACGAAAGAAATGTATACATTAGCGCACTCTAAAGTCACCGGAAATAGTATTTTTATATCTATTGTTAAAGCATAACGTAAAAATCTTTAAACATCGAGCAGTTACTTACCAAAAAACGAAATATCGACGCAGTCATCCACAGTACGTAGATACATTCGGTGTGAAGAATGCTATGTGCACAGCACTAGCGATTTTCTTCTACAATATGTCGCCGTCCAATCACACCTCGTGTCAACCTGCTAACGAAAGAAAATGTATACATTAGCGCACTCCAAAGTCACCGGAAATAGTATTTTTATATCTATTGTTAAAGCATAACATAAAAATCTTTAAACATCGAGAAGTTACTTACCAAAAAACGAAATATCGACGCAGTCATCCACAGTACGTAGATACATTCGGTGTGAAGAATGCTATGTGCACAGCACTAGTGATTTTCTTCTACAATATGTGCTCGTCCCCTCATACCTCGTGTCAACCTTGTAACGAAAGAAAATGTATACATTAGCGCACTCCAAAGTCACCGGAAATAGTATTTTTTTATCTATTGTTAAATCATAAAATAAAAATCTTTAAACATCGAGCAGTTACTTACCAAAAAACGAAATATCGACGCAGTCATCCACAGTGCGTAGATATATTCAGTGTGAAGAATGCTATGTGCACAGCAATAGCGATTTTCTTAAACAATATGTCGCCGTCCCCTCATACCTCGTGTCAACCTGCTAACGAAAGGAAATGTATACATTAGCACACTCCAAAGTCACCAGAATGTGTACTTTTAACTCTTTTTTAAAGCATTACATAAAAATATTTAAACCCCAAACTGTTGCTTCCCAAAAGACTAAATATCGACGCAGTCATATAAAGTACGTAGATACATTCGGTGTGAAGAATGCTATGTGCACAGCACTACCGATATTCTTCTACAATATGTCGCCGTCCCCTCACACGTCGTGTCAACCTGCTAACGAACGAAAATGTATACAATAGCGCACTCCAAAGTCACCAGAATGTGTACTTTTAACTCTATTTTAAAGCATTACATAAAAATATTTAAACACCAAGCTGTTACTTCCGAAAAAACGAAATATCGAAGCAGTCATCCACAGTACGTAGATACATTCGGTGTGAAGAATGCTATGTGCACAGCACTAGCGATTTTCTTCTACAATATGTCGCAGTCCCCTCATACCTCGTGTCAATCTGCTAATAAAAAATGTATAAATTAGCGCACTCCAAAGTCACCGGAATGTGTACTTATAACTCTATTATAAAGTATTATATAAAAATATTTAAACACCAAGCTGTTACTTCCCAAAAAACGAAATATCGACGCAGTCATCCACAGTGCGTAGATATATTCGGTGTGAAGAATGCTATGTGCACAGCAGTAGCGATTTTCTTCTACAATATGTCGCCGTCCCCTCATACCTCGTGTCAACCTGCTAACGAAAGGAAATGTATACATTAGCACACTCCAAAGTCACCAGAATGTGTACTTTTAACTCTTTTTTAAAGCATTACATAAAAATATTTAAACACCAACTGTTGCTTCCCAAAAGACTAAATATCGACGCAGTCATCCACAGTACGTAGATACATTCGGTGTGAAAAATGCTATGTGCACAGCACTAGCGATTTTCTTCTACAATATGTCGCCGTCCCCTCACACGTCGTGTCAACCTGCTAACGAACGAAAATGTATACATTAGCGCACTCCAAAGCCACCAGAATGTGTACTTTTAACTCTATTTTAAAGCATTACATAAAAATATGTAAACACCAAGCTGTTACTTCCGAAAAAACGAAATATCGAAGCAGTCATCCACAGTACGTAGATACATTCGGTGTGAAGAATGCTATGTGCACAGCACTAGCGATTTTCTTCTACAAAATGTCGCCGTCCCCTCACACCTCGTGTCAATCTGCTAACGAAAGAAAAGGTATACATTAGCGCACTCCAAAGTCACCGGAAATAGTATTTTTATATCTATTGTTAAAGCATAACATAAAAATCCTTAAACATCGAGCTGTTACTTACCAAAAAACGATATATCGACGCAGTCATCCACAGTACGTAGATACATTCGGTGTGAAGAATGCTATGTGCACAGCACTAGCGATTTTCTTCTACAATATGTCGCCGCCCCCTCATATCTCTCGTCAACCTGCTAACGAAAGGAAATGTATACCTTAGCGCACTCCAAAGTCACCGGAAATAGTATATTTATCTCTACTGTTAAGGCATAAGATAAAAATCTTTAAATATCCAGCTGTTACTTACCAAAAAACGAAATATCGACGCATTCATCCACAGTACGTTGATACATTCGGTGTGAAGAATGCTATGTGCACAGCACTAGCGATTTTCTTCTACAATATGTCGCAGTCCCCTCATACCTCGTGTCAATCTGCTAATAAAAAAATGTATAAATTAGCGCACTCCAAAGTCACCAGAATATGGACTTTTAACTCTATTTTAAAGCATTACATAGAAATGTTTAAACACCAAGCTGTTACCTCCCAAAAAACGAAATATCGACGCAGTCATCCACAGTACGTAGATATATTCGGTGTGAAGAATGCTATGTGCACATCACTAGCGATTTTCTTCTACAATATGACGCCGTCACGTCATACCTCGTGTCAACCTGCTAACGAAAGAAAATGTATACATTAGCGCACTCCAAAGTCACCGGAAATAGTATTTTTATCTCTATTGTTAAAGCATAACATAAAAATATTTAAACATCGAGCTGTTACTTACCAAAAAACGAAATATCGACGCAGTCATCCACAGTACGTAGATACATTCGGTGTGAAGAATGCTATGTGCACAGCACTAGCGATTTTCTTCTACAATATGTCGCCGTCCCCTCACACGTCGTGTGAACCTGCTAACGAACGAAAATGTATACATTAGCGCACTCCAAAGTCACCAGAATGTGTACTTATAACTATATTTTAAAGCATTACATAAAAATATTTAAACACCAAGCTGTTACTTCCGAAAAAACAAAATATCGAAGCAGTCATCCACAGTACGTAGATACATTCGGTGTGAAGAATGCTATGTGCACAGCACAACCGATGTTCTTCTACAATATGTCGCCGTCACGTCATAACTCTCGTCAACCTGCTAACGAAAGGAAAAGTATACGTTAGCACACTCCAAAGTCAACAGAATGTGTACTTTTAACTCTATTTTAAAGCATTACGTAAAAATATTTAAACACCAAGCTGTTACTTCCGAAAAAGCGAAATATCGAAGCAGTCATCCACAGTACGTAGATACATTCGGTGTGAAGAATGCTATGTGCACAGCACTAGCGAATTTCTTCTACAATATGTCGCCGCCACCTCATACCTCTCATCAACCCGCTAACGAAAGAAAATGAATACAATAGCGCACTCCAAAGTCAGCGGAAATAGTATTTATATCTCTATTGTTAAAGCATAACATAAAAATCTTTAAACATCGAGCTGTTACTTACCAAAAAACGGAATATCGACGCAATCATGCATAGTACGTAGATACATTCGGTGTGAACAATGCTATGTGCACAGCACTAGCGATTTTCTTCTACAATATGTCGCCGTCCCCTCACACCTCGTGTCAACCTGCTAACGAAAGAAAATGGATACATTAGCGCACTCCAAAGTCACCAGAATGTGTATTCATAACTCTATTTTAAAGCATTACATAAAAATACTTAAACACTAAGCTGTTACTTCCCAAAAAACGAAATATCGACGCAGTCATCCACAGTACGTAGATACATTCGGTGTGAAGAATGAAATGTGCACAGCACTAGCGA
This sequence comes from Schistocerca cancellata, assembly GCF_023864275.1. Lineage (NCBI taxonomy): Eukaryota > Metazoa > Arthropoda > Insecta > Orthoptera > Acrididae > Schistocerca > Schistocerca cancellata. Next base: position 610,018,903 of record NC_064630.1, on the reverse strand, counting down.
TTTTCTTCTAAAATATGTCGCCGTCCATCATACCTGGTGTCAACCTGCTAACGAAAGAAAATGTATAAATCAACGCACTCCAACGTCATCAGAATGTGTACTTTTAAATCTATTTTAAGGCATTACATAAAAATATTTAAACACCCAGCTGTTACTTCCGAAAAAACGAAATATCGAAGCAGTCATCCACAGTACGTAGATACATTCGGTGTGAAGAATGCTATGTGCACAGCACTAGCGATTTTCTTCTACAATATGTCGCCGTCCCCTCATACCTCGTATCAACCTGCTAACGAAAGAAAATGTATACATTAGCGCACTCCAAAGTGACCAGAATGTGTACTTATAAATCTATTTTAAAGCATTACATAAAAATATTTAAACATCGAGCTGTTACTTACAAAAAACAAAATATCGACGCAGTCATCCACAGTACGTAGATACATTCGGTGTGAAGAATGCTATGTGCACAGCACTAGCGATTTTCTTCTACAATATGTCGCCGTCCCCTCATACCTCGTGTCAACCCGCTAACGAAAGAAAATGTATACATTAGCGCACTCCAAAGTCAACAGAATGTGTACTTTTAACTCTATTTTAAAGCGTTACATAAAAATATTTAAACACCAAGCTGTTACTTCCCAAAAAACGAAATATCGACGCAGTCATCCACAGTACGTAGATACATTTGGTGTGAAGAATGCTATGTGCACAGCACTAGCGATTTTCTTCTACAATATGTCGCCGTCCCCTCATACCTCGTGTCAACCTGCTAACGAAAGAAAATGTATACATCAGCGCACTCCAAATCACCAGAATGTGTATTTTAAACTCTGTTTTAAAGCATTACATAAAAATATTTAAACACCAAGCTGTTACTTCCCAAAAAATGAAATATTGACGCAGACGACCACAGTACGTATATACATTCGGTGTGAAGAATGCTATGTGCAAAGCACTAGCGATTTTCTTCTACAATATGTCGCCGTCCCCTCATACCTCGTGACAACCTGCTAACGAAAAAAAATGTATACATTACTGCACTCCAAAGTCACCAGAATGTGTACTTTTAACTCTATTTTAAAGCATTACTTAAAAATATTTAAACACCGAGCTGTTACTTCCCAAAAAACGAAATATCGAAGCAGTCATCCACAGTACGTAGATACATTCGGTGTGGAGAATGCTATGTGCACAGCACTAGCGATTTTCTTCTACAATATGTCGCCGCCCCCTTATACCTCTCGTCAACCTGCTAACGAAAGAAAATGAATACATTAGCGCACTCCAGAGTCACCGAAATTAGTATTTTTATCTCTATTGTTAAAGCATGACATAAAAATCTGTAAACATCGAGCTGTTACTTACAAAAAACGAAATATCGACGCAGTCATCCACAGTACGTAGATACATTCGGTGTGAAGAATGCTATGTGCACAGCACTAGCGATTGTCTTCTACAATATGTCGCCGTCCCCTCATACCTCGTGTCAACCTGCTAACGAAAGAAAATGTATACATTAGCGAACTCCAAAGTCACCAGGATGTACACATTTAACTCTATTTTAAAGCATTACATAAAAATATTGTAACACCAAGCTGTTACTTCACAAAAAACGAAATAGAGACGCAGTCATCCACAGTACGTAGAGACATACGAAGTGAAGAATGCTATGTGCACAGCACTAGCGATTTTCTTCTACAATATGTCGCCGTCTATCATACCTCGTGTCAACCTGCTAACGAAAGAAAATGTATACATTAGCGCACTCCAAAGTCACCAGAATGTGTACTTTTAACTCTATTTTAAAGCATTACATAAAAATATTTAAACACCAAGCTGTGACTTCCCAAAAAACTAAATATCGACGCAGTCATCCACACTACGTAGATACATTCGGTGTGAAGAATGCTATGTGCACAGCACTAGCGATTTTCTTCTACAATATGTCGCCGTCCCCTCATACCTCGTGACAACCTGCTAACGAAAGAAAATGTATACATTAGCGCACTCCAAAGTCACCAGAATGTGTACTTTTAGCTCTATTTTAAAGCATTACATAAAAGTATTTAAACACCAAGCTGTTACTTCCCAAATAACGAAATATCGAAGCAGTCATCCACAGTACGTAAATACATTTTGTGTGAAGAATGCTATGTGCACAGCACTAGGGATTTTCTTCTACAATATACCGCCGTCCCCTCACAACTCGTGTACACCTGCTAACGAAAGAAAATGTATACATTGGCGCACTCCAAAGTCAGCGGAAATAGTATTTTTATATCTACTGTTAAAGCATAACATAAAAATCTTTAAACATCGAGCTGTTACTTACAAAAAACGAAATATCGACGCAGTCATCCACAGTACGTAGATACATTCGGTGTGAAGAATGCTATGTGCACAGCACTAGCGATTTTCTTCTACAATATGTCGCCGCCCCCTCATACCTCTCGTCAACCTGCTATCGAAAGAAAATGTATATATTAGCGCACTCCAAAAGTCACCGGAAATAGTATTTTTATCTCTATTGTTAAAGTATAACATAAAAATCTTTAAACATCGAGCTGTTATTTACCAAAAAACGAAATATCGACGCAGTCATCCATAGTACGTAGATACATTCGGTGTGAAAAATGCTATGTGCACATTAGTAGCGATTTTCTTCTACATTATGTCGCGTCCCCACTTACCTCGTGTCAACCTGGTAACGAAAGAAAATGTATACATTAGCGGACTCCAAAGTCACCAGAATGTGGACTTTTTTCTCTATTTTAAAGCATTACATAAAAATATTTAAACACCAAGCTGTTACTTCCCAAAAAACGAAATATCGAAGCAGTCATCCACAGTACGTAGATGCATTCGGTGTGAATAATGCTATGTGCACAGCACTAGCGATTTTCTTCTACAATATGTCGCCGTCCCCTCATACCTCGGGTCAACCTGCTAACGAAAGAAAATGTATACATTAGCGCACTCCAATGTCATCCACATTCGGTGTGAAGAATGCTATGTGCACAGCACTAGTGATTTTCTTCTACAATATGTCGCTGCCCCTCACAACTCTTGTCAACCTGCTAACGAAAGAAAATATATACATTAGCGCACGCGAAAGTCACCAGAATGTGTATTTCTATCTCTGTTTTTAAAGCATAACATAAAAATATTTAAACATCGAGCTGTTACTTGCCAAAAAACCAATTAATGACGCTTTCATTCACAGTACGTAGATACATTCGGTGTGAAGAATGCTATGTGCACAGCACTAGCGATTTTCTTCTACAATATGTCGCCGTCCCCTCATACCTCGTGTCAACCTGCTAACGAAAGAAAATGTATACATTAGCGCACTCCAAAGTCACCAGAATGTGTACTTTTAACTCTATTTTGAAGCATTACATAAAAATATTTAAACATCGAGCTGTTACTTACAAAGAACGAAATATCGACGCAGTCATCCACAGTGCGTAGATATATTCGGTGTGAAGAATGCTATGTGCACAGCACTAGCGATTTTCTTCTACAATATATCGCCATCCCCTCATACCTCGTACCAACCTGCTAACGAAAGAAAATGTATACATTAGCGCACTCCAAAGTCACCAGAATGTGTACTTTTAGCTCTATTTTAAGGCATTACATAAAAATATTTAAACACCAAGCTGTTACTTCCCAAAAAACGAAATATCGACCCAGTCATCCACAGTACGTAGATATATTCGGTGTGATGAATGCTATGTGCACATCATTAGAGATTTTTTCTACAATATGTCGCCGCACCCTCATACCTCTCGTCAACCTGCTAACGAAACGAAATGTATGCATTAGCGCACTGCAAAGTCAACGGAAATCGTATTTTTATCTCTATTGTTAAAGCATAACATAAACATCTTTAAAAATCGAACTGTTACGTACCAAAAAACGAAATATCGACGCAGTCATCCACAGTACGCAGATACATGCGGTGTGAAGAATGCCATGTGCACAGCACTAGCGATTTTCTTCTACAATATGTCGCCGTCCCCTCATACCTCGTGTCAACCGGCTAACGAAAGAAATTGTATACATTAGCGCACTCCAAATCCACCGGAAATAGTATTTTTATCTCTATTGTTAAAGCATAACATAAAAATCTTTAAAAATCGACCTGTTACGTACCAAAAAACGAAATATCGACGCAGTCATCCACAGTACGTAGATACATGCGGTGTGAAGAATGCCATGTGCACAGCACTAGCGATTTTCTTCTAGAATATGTCGCCGTCCCCTCATACCTCGTGTCAACCGGCTAACGAAAGAAAATGTATACATTAGCGCACTCCAAAGTCACCAGAATGTGTACTTTTAACTCTGTTTTAATGCATTACGTAAAAATATGTAAACACCAAGCTGTTACTTCCCAAAAAATGAAATATCGAAGCAGTCGTCCACAGTACGTAGATACATTCGGTGTGAAGAATGCTACGTGCAAAGCACAAGCGATTTTCTTCTACCATATGTCGCCGTCCCCTCATACCTCGTGACAACCTGATAACGAAAGAAAATGTATACATTAGCGCACTCCAAAGTCACCAGAATGTGTACTTTTAACTCTATTTTAGAGCATTAAATAAAAATATTTAAACACCAAGCTGTTACTTCCGAAAAAACGAAATATCGAAGCAGTCATCCACAGTACGTAGATACATTCGGTGTGAAGAATGCTATGTGCACAGCACTAGCGATTTTCTTCTACAATATGTCGCCGTCGCCTCATACCTCGTGTCAACCTGCTAACGAAAGAAAATGTATACATTAGCGCACTCAAAGTCACCAGAATGTGTACTTTTAACTCTATTTTAGAGCATTACATAAAAATATTTAAACACCAAGCTGTTACTTCCCAAAAAACGAAATATCGAAGCAGTCATCCACAGTACGTAGATACATTCGGTGTGAAGAATGCTATGTGCACAGCACTAGCGATTTTCTTCTACAATATGTCGCCGCCCCCTCATACCTCTCGTCAACCTGCTATCGAAAGAAAATGTATACATTAGCGCACTCCAAAAGTCACCGGAAATAGTATTTTTATCTCTATTGTTAAAGTATAACATAAAAATCTTTAAACATCGACCTGTTACTTACCAAAAAACGAAATATCGACGCAGTCATCCACAGTACGTAGATACATTCGGTGTGAAAAATGCTATGTGCACAGCAATAGGGATTTTCTTCTACAATATGTCGCGTCCCCTCTTACCTCGTGTCAACCTGCTAACGAAAGAAAATGTATACATTAGCGGACTCCAAAGTCACCAGAATGTGGACTTTTTTCTCTATTTTAAAGCATTACATAAAAATATTTAAACACCAAGCTGTTACTTCCCAAAAAACGAAATATCGAAGCAGTCATCCACAGTACGTAGATGCATTCGGTGTGAATAATGCTATGTGCACAGTACTAGCGATTTTCTTCTACAATATGTCGCCGCCCCCTCATACCTCTCGTCAACCTGCTAACGAAAGAAAATGTATACATTAGCGCACTCCAATGTCATCCACATTCGGTGTGAAGAATGCTATGTGCACAGCACTAGTGATTTTCTTCTACAATACGTCGCTGCCCCTCACACCTCTTGTCGACCTGCTAACGAAAGAAAATATATACATTAGCGCACGCGAAAGTCACCAGAATGTGTATTTCTATCTCTGTTTTTAAAGCATAACATAAAAATATTTAAACATCGAGCTGTTACTTGCCAAAAAACCAATTAATAACGCTTTCATTCACTGTACGTAGATACATTCGGTTTGAAGAATGCTATGTGCACAGCACTAGCGATGTTCTTCTACAATATGTCGCCGCCCCCTCATACCTCTCGTCAACCTGCTAACGAAAGAAAATGTATACATTAGCGCACTCCAAAGTCACCGGAAATAGTATTTTTATCTCTATTGTTAAAGCATAAAATAAAAATCTTTAAACATCGAGCAGTTACTTACCAAAAAACGAAATATCGACGCAGTCATCCACAGTACGTAGATACATACGGTGTGAAGAATGCTATGTGCACAGCACTAGCGAGTTTCTTCTACAATATGTCGCCGTCGTCTCATACCTCTCGTCAACCTGCTAACTAAAGAAAATGTATACATTAGCGCACTCCAAAGTCAATAGAATGTGTATTTTTAACTCTATTTTAAAGCATTACATAAAAATATTTAAACACCAAGCTGTTACTTCCCAAAAAACGAAATATCTACGCAGCCATCCACAGTACGTAGATACATTAGGTGTGAAGAATGAAATGTGCACAGCACTAGCGATTTTCTTCTACAATATGTCTCCGTCCCTCATACCTCGAGTCAACCTGCTAACGAAAGAAAATGTATACATTAGCGCACTCCAAAGCACCAGAATGTGTACTTTTAACTCTATTTTAAAGCATTACATAAAAATATTTAAACACCGAGCTGTTACTCCCAAAAAACTAAATATCGACGCAGTCATCCACAGTACGTAGATACATTCGGTGTGTAGAATGCTATGTGCACAGCACTAGCGATTTTCTTCTACAATATGTCGCCACCCCCTCACACCTCTTCTGAACCTGTTAACGAAAGAAAATGTATACATTAGCGCACTCCAAAGTCACCAGAATGTGTACTTTTAACTCTATTTTAAAGCATTAGATAAAAATATTTAAACACCAAGCTGTTACTTTCCAAAAAACTAAATAACGACGCAGCACTAGCGATTTTCTTCTACAATATTTCGCCGCCCCCTCACACTTCTTCTGAACCTGTTAACGAAAGAAAGTTTATACATTAGCGGAAACTAAAGTCACCAGAATGTGTATTTTTATCTCTATTGTTAAAGCATAACATAAAAATATTTAAATATCGAGCTGTTACTTACGAAAAAACGAAATATCGACGCATACATCCACAGTACGTAGATACATTCCGTGTGAAGAGTGCTATGTTCACAGCACTAGCGACTTTCCTCTACAATATGTCGCCGCTCCTCACACCTTTAGTCAACCTGCTAACGAAAGAAAATCTATACATTAGAGCAAACCAATGTCAAAAGAATGTGTATTTTTATCTCTATTGTTAAAGCATAACATAAAATAATTTAAACATTGATCTGTTACTTACCAAAAAACGAAATATCGACGTATACGTCCACAGTACGTAGATACATTCGGTGTGAAGAATGCTATGTGCACAGCACTTGCGATTTTCTTCTACAATATGTTGCCGCCCCTCACACCTCTTGTCAACCTGCTAATGAAAGAATATGTGTAAAGTAGCGGACTCCACAAAGTCCCCAGAATGTGTATTTTTATCTCTGTTGTTAAAGCATAACATAAACATATTTACTCATCGAGCCGTTACTTCCCAAAAAACGAAATATCGACGCAGTCATCCACAGCACGTAGATACATTCTGTGTGAAGAATGTTATGTGCACTGCACTAGCGATTTTCTTCTACAATATGTCGCCGCCCCCTCACTCCTCTTGTCAACCTATCAAGAGAAAAACCAAACAGTTACTACTGTCCTAAAGAGAAAAATAGATATACACAGCATTGGTGCTATCTGCGTTCGAATCATTCAGTAAGTATCTGTTCCTAAATCGAGCGTCACCATGGTCTATCCACTTAAGCGAACCCAGAAAACGAAGTACTAGGAAACACGGCACGGTGCGCACACAGATTTAGGCATTCTGTCAAACGTATTTTGTTATTATTTACATTTTATGTATATTTTATATTTGTATTATGTATTTTTAATGTAAAAGATTTGCACCCAGAAGTGACTACACGACATAACAGAAGGGTCTTCGCTGAGTGCGGGTGCGGTTGATGAGAGCTCTGAACGCTACGTTGTCAGCGTAGATCAAAATTTCAAAAACTCCTTTGAATCTGATGATATTTTCTGACGTAGTACGTAGGGATGGTTTTAAAACAAACTTATTGTAACTAGTTGATGGCACTCTAAAACAAAAGTATTTTTTTCGGACTGAAACGCCGTTATAAAAACTTGTACCAAAGATCGAAGTTACAATATATAGCAAAAATCGTACGCACTACAGTACGAAAAACGCCGACTCATAAGTCAGACAAAGGTATAATGTGAATGCATATGTATTTCACGAATTATACCTTCTGCCAGCTTGGTAAATATTGTTTTGAAGAAACAAGCGTTCAAATTTTCAACTTGTTTCTTTTTAAATATGAAACTGAACAAACCTTTAAACGGAAACGCCAGCACAGTATATTCGGCCTTTCTTTCACCGATATCGAAACAGTTCCATTCTGACGAAATTATGTCGAGTAACTGGCATCCGCTTAACAACGGAATGGTTTTTTGCACGATTGAGATTGTTTTTCGAACCTCTTCTGTCTGTATAAACACTTTTGTCATTTTCAGTCACTCACGTTTTACTGCGGACGAAAAAAAAGAAAAAGAAGCGAAATAACAAGTTTAGCGGACGCGAGACAAGCACGTGTTGTCGGACTGTGTACTATAAACGAAGAGAAGTCACTTGTTTTTTTATATTGGTCGTTGAATTTGTTAGTGGTTTCCGAAGACACTCTTACAGGCTGTTCGTTGACCCGTTTACTCAGTTTTTTTATTACTGAGAGTAGCTTAACTATCTGACCGAACACGGTTCTTTTGTAATCTCATTTTGTTCGATATTGTTCGTTGCATTTGTTCAGGGCGGATGCCCCATGACACCCGTTCAAGTTCAGTGTTGATGCTTTCACTCAGGTTTTTTTTTTTTTTTTTTATTACAAAGAGCAGCTAACCCTCTGACCGAACACGTTGAGCTACCGTGCCGGTAACACTAATGCCCTCTACGACACTATGTGAAACTAACTGAACCACTATTACGTCGGTAACTAATACAGCATTGCATCGGTTGCATTCGACCGCTCTGATTCGCCAGATCCTCATGCAGTAAATCACTGTTTTAATATTTTTTCACATTTATGGAACACTCCACTATGACTGAATCTTAAAAATAGACTCTCTAGGGAAATTTTTGGTAATTATAAATTAGGCTATAAAATTTTGCCCTAGTATACCCTGTCAATCGAGTATAAAACGAGGATGTGATGTTTACGTATGACCTGAACGTGCAGCCTGACATAACACATACGTATACTCAGGTGACAAAAGTTATAGGGTACGTCCTAATATCGTCTCAGGTTTCCTTTTGCTCGGCGCAGTGCAGCAACTCGGCGTGGAATGGACTCAAAAAGTCGTTGACAGTCCCCCTGCAGAAATACTGTAGCACGCTGCCTCTATAGCCGTCCATAATAACGGAACTGTTGCCGGCGCAGGATTTTGTGCACGAACTGACCTCTGGATCATGACCCACAAATGTTCGACGGGATTCTGATCGGGTGACCTAATCATTCCTGAATGTTCTTCAAAGAAGTCGTGAACAATTGTGGCTTTGTGACATGGCGCATTGTCATCAATAAAAATTCTATCATTGTTTACGAACGTCAAGTCCATGAACGGCTGCAAGTGGTCCCCAAGTAGCCGAACAAATCCATGTCCAGTCAATGATCGGTTCAGTTGGACCAGATGACCGAGTCTGTTCCACGTAAACACAGTCCACAACGTTATGGAGATACCACCAGCTTGCACACTGCCTTGTTGACAACTTGGGTCCATGGTTTCGTGTTGTCTGCTCCACACGGCAAAATCTACCATCAGATCTTAAAAACTGAAATCGAAACTCATCTGACCTGGTCACAGTTTTCCAGTCATCTAGAGTCCAACCGATTTGATCTCGAGCCCAGGAGGGGTGCTGCAGGCGATGTCGTGCTGTTAGCAAACGCACTCGTTTCGGTCGTCCGACGCACTGTCCTAACAGATACGGTCTTCGTCCCACAGTGATTTCTGAGGTTATTTCACGCGCTGTCACTTGTCTGTTAGCACTGACAACTCTACGCTCTCGATCGTTAGGTGAAGGGCGTCGGCAACTACTTAGTCCGTGGCGAGAGCTAATGCCTGAAATTTGGTCTTCTCATCACTCTCTCGACACTATCGTTTTCAGAAACTAAATTCCCGCCAATGCACTGTCCTTTTATACCTTGTGTACGCAGTACTATTGGCATCTGCGTATTTGCATATTGCTATCATGTGACATCTGTCTCCTCAGTGTACATCCTGCAGAGAGTTTTCGCACCATGGTGAACGTTGTAACACACAGACACTGTAGGACTGGTATTTCGTAATGTCCTGCACTTCACGAAGTTCACTCAGCAAAGGCGTCGCAGCAGTCTTCTTCGCAGCCACCAGGGGCAGCCCCTACAAGGTGGCTACTGTTCTGTTTCCTCCCCACCAGCGACGAGCGCGGAGGTCGGAGTAACAGGGATGGGGGGCCATTCCCTCAGGGACCGGCACCTCGGTCTCTGGGACATTTGGCACGCCGGACATTTGCCACGCCGGACATTTGCCACACTTGCCCCTTCGCCAGGTAGCGATCCTTCCGGTAAGGAACACCCTTCCTCGTACTTCTTCTGTCCACTTTCAAACTGCTGTCTCCACATCTTACTAGATACAACCAGTACCTAAGCGACCTTCTTCTTCGACATCTTGGCGAAATACAGAGCTTCTTTTCCGAAATCGAAATATTTATATCTTTTGGGAAACAAAAGCAGTTCCGACGATTATGTCAGTATGTAATTAGTTCTGCCAAGTATAAATTTAGATCCGTCTGTCTGTACGGTAGCTTCCTTTCATGCTTACTGATTGCAATAGAAACAGTCCATCGCCATGGGAGCAACAAGAAAGGAACGCTGTAAAGAGAATGCGAATGTACGCTAATCTTTTCTTTTTGATCGCTGCATTTGTGCCTACTTTATTTACTACAACTACATGCTCAAAAGACAATAAGGAAAGAAGAAATGGGTATGTGAATTTTTGAAAAGAAGAACGACATACTCCATATTAATTTACTCTCTAAAATCCGATATCCCTTGCGGCGAAACATTAGTTAATAAAGTGTAGTGGGACAATGTTCAAAACATGACTGAAAGTACTTTCATAAACAGAGATACGGACATCTATGATTGACATGTCATCTAAAGTCGACGTACAATTTTAAAATGTTAGAAATAAGGAAATGAAGTAATACAGAATTCTATGCTTGTAACGTATGTTGTTGTTCTACATTGTTTAGCTCTGCTATTTTCAGGATCACAGAGAAAGCATCCTAGGTTTTGGAGGGAAAAGCCGTAATTGTAATGATCTCCACTACAACAGAAATAAGAAGCACAACTTAAGGAAAAATAATGTAATGTGTGTTACAGCTCACAAGCGACATTGAAGCAGGTAGTTTCTGTGACTTAGTATGGACAGAGGTTATATTCGACAACCGGAATAAATTAGTAACTGGCTCCTTTTACCGACTCCCGGTCTCATATGAAACAGTTGCTGAACATTTCAAAGAAAATTCGAGTCTCAACACGAATGGGTACCCTACTCATACAATTAGTGTTGGCAGTGACTTCAATCTACCCTCCATATGTTGACAAAAATACATTTTCAGACCCTACTGTAGATAGAAAACAACTTCCATAATTGTTCTAAATGTTTTTTGTAAAATTATTTTGAACAATTAGTTCACAATGCCATTCAAATTGTAAATGGTTACGAAAACACACTTGACCTTTTAGCCACAAATAATCCTGAGCATCATGACAGGTACAGGAATTAGTGAACACACAGTCATAGCGAGGCTCAATTCCATAACAAGGAAATTCACAAAAATTAATATCAGACGGAACTGATACGCCTTGGTCCACAAAACACAACAGAAAGCTGCTGCAGGAGCACCGAGAAAGGCACGTATAATTTAGACGAGCGCAAAATCTCCAAGATTGGAGAAGTTTTACTGTACCTCGAAATTTGGTGCGGATTTCAATGCGAAATGCATTTAATAGTTTCCACAACGAAACTCTCTCTAGAAATGTAGCGAAAAATCCAGAGAGATTCTGGTCCTATGTTAAGAAAACCAGTGGAAAGGCTCAGTAAGTACCTTTACTGCGGGTCGGGCGGCGAGTGTGGAGAAGGAGGAGGAGGGGGAGGGAGAGACAAGGGACCCAGCCCTTCGGAGCAAATAAAATCGTGGAAAATGTCCGCCCTGGCAAATGTCCGCACATCGGCTGCCGCAGCCCTGTTTCAGGCAATTATCCCTCGTACAGTAAGCCAGATTTTACGAGTGCGTAAGGTTATATAGCGGAAAGGGTTCTGTGATTGTACATCCATGGCGACGTATTCGTACCTCAAAGATCTCTGCTTCTTGCACCGCCCCTATCTTTTCTGCGATCTTGGTATACTTGGCTGCTTTTCACTGCGTCTGCTACAAAGATGGGCGCCTCCATATTTTCTGATAGCCTGCACAATACAGGTGATATTAAGAAGCTCTACTATGTACGTCAGGTCAAATACAAGAAGGTTTTGCTAGGATTGTGATCGGCAGATATTGCGAAAGGACGTCTTGCACTGTCTTGTAACAATCAGCGAACAACAGCGCTCTGAATAGACTAAGAACTACTACTTGTTTCGGGAAGTTCAGGTATAGACTCTGCTGTGTCTGCATTAAAAGATTCAGTCTGGAATTTGAGTATAGTTTGAGTATCTTCTAAGAACGATTGTATGTGTCAGTGGGATACTGCCAAGGAAATGCGATCACTGAATCAGGATGACTAAACAGAGCAAGCAGAGTAGGCAGTTCTGGTGGAGCTAACGGAGAATTTGAGGGACAATGCTTCGTACCATGCGTTCTACAACTCGGCGTAAAAGAACTCAACTGCAAACACACATTAACGTATGGCGTCACATGAATGTTCACAAAAAATAATCTGTGTACTATTTCTTACATTATGACACGAATTTACGCAACTGATGAAAACAAGCGTTATATTTGTGACGCGAAACTTTCCATAAAGATAACATTTTATTTACATGCCGCAGGAGGCGAAGGCTGTCTTACACTGAGAAGTGCGGGATCACAAAATTAATATTCCGATCTTGAAAGAAACACACACACACACACACACACACACACACACACACACACACACACACACACACACACACACATGCACATGCACATGCACAGGCGAGCGCTAATTCACACTGTCAAACATGCACGCACTTTTCGCAACCTGTAACAGATATTTTAGATTTACTGCAGATAGCGTCAAGGCAATGGAGGTCATGAGTACCGAGCAATTCTTTTTCAGTTTTCAGTAAAATATACTGATATTACTAACAGCAGCAGTCAACGGTATATCGAAACCATGAAACGATTGATAATCGGATTGATTAAACGCATTCTATATAAAATTGATTAAATGCATTTTATACAAAACAGTTCATGGAACTATTGCACCAGTTAAGTGTTACTAAATGTACAGAAGTCCTTTAGTTCCATCACCAGAATGTTTACAAATTAATCATAAGCTTGTCGCACAATAAATTATAAATGTAAAACTGACTAGAAGTTTACTATGGACTTACTGTATCAATGACACACAGCTAACTTGTTATCTTTTACAAGCCACTGACAACAAACATGAATATAATTTCAGTTACCGTGTGGATGCTGTCATGGGTGATCGCGATTGAAATTACTGTCGCTTTCACGACAGAGCACGAAAAATTGCATGCACATTTAGCACATATTTGTTGTTACATCTAATACAAGAACAACAAGCTTAGCACAAGCATTTATTCATATTGCCGAAGAAGACACATCACAAATTTTCGCGGCTACCTCTGAGCACAAACACTACTGCGCACGCATCGGTCTCATATTGCTCCAAGAAAGTTGAATATGTTTTACCTTTAGGACGAGGAAACTTTCTGCTGGACGCTGGGAACCGAAAACAAAATCCTCTGTTACTGGTCTCTAACTGGGAGTACCGAATTAGCCTGTGTATGTAACTGTACAAAGCAGATCAAACAAGCATGCATCGTAAAGCGACAACTGTTCATTTACACTCGTATACGCCATTCAAAGAACAATTATTTGTCGCGGGAAAACAATCAAAGTGTAAATATACGTGGCGGGAAAAACAATCTCGCAGCGAAAGTATCAGTCGACCTGAATTTTGAGACGAGCTGAAAATAAGATATATAAACTGATACACTAGATCGTTCTGCAAATAGCAGCTCCGATTGCCCTAGTCCTCTGTAAACCTGTATGTTTACGGAAATATTCTCTCAGTTATTTCCAGCGATTGATAAGACGCTAATTATAAAGATCTATTATTCAGTCTTCTAACTTGTGATTCCTGGGGAGGGCAAATTACGTACAACGTTTCCCGTCTTGTGTTTCGTATCCTGGCATAAGGAGTGTTTCAGCTGACAAACAAACAACGTTAACTCATATAAACAGAACACGCGTGGAGCAGATTCTGGCAGCTACTATTTTGACTAAGGGGTCGCTCTTTCACTTGTTCTATGCAGTTGATCTCTGAGTGAATAGATTACACATGATAGTGCATCAAACTCAGCCTCTTCGTCGCCGCTATTCAGTTGCTGTTACGCTTAGCTTATTCAGTTCATTTAGTGACTGCTTCTTGCATGTGTGTACTGTTAACATTTTACCGATAACGGAACTCGAGACGACGATATAGAACAAAGAACTAAACGGCGCAGCTTGAAATTTACAGCTGTCAGTTCGTCATACAGATAGATCAACATGCACGCAAAAGAATCGCTTATTTTACCTTACCTTTGTTGCATTCCGCATCATTCACAACTGAAATTTTTCTGATTTGTTTGCCCAACTGCACCTCAATAACTTAAAATGACACATAATGCCGGTCTACTAATGGATCTTATTGATTTCCTGACCTTCATGCTCAGTGTATGTGTTCTGTTGCAATTACCTGACCTCTAAATCTATATCTACATCTGCAGACATAATCCGCAAGCCACCGTTTGGTGCGTGGCGGAGGGTGCCCTGTATCACTAGCAGTCGTTTCCTATCCAGTTCCACTCGCAAGCAGAGCCACGGAACAATGACTATGTGCCCACGTACTAGCCCTAACCTCCTCTAATCTTGTCTTTATGGTCCTTATTCGAAATGTACGTTGGCGCCAGTAGAATCGTTCTGCAGTCAGCCTCAAATGCCGGTTCTCTAAATTTTGTCAACAGCACTCCTCAAAAATAACTTCACCTTCCCTCGAGTGATTCCCATTTGAGTTCGCAATACATCTCTGTAATACCTGCGTATTATTCGAACCTATCGGTAACAAATCTAGCAGTCTGCCTCTGAACTCCTTCGATGTCTTCCCTCAATCTGGCCTGATACAGATCCCAGACACTGGAACAGTACTCAACAATGAGTCGCGCAAGTGTCCTATATGCAGTCAGCTTCACAGATGAACCACAGTTTCCTAAAATTCTGCCAATAAATCGAAGTCGACCATTCATCTTCCCCACTACAATTCTTACATGCTCACTCCATTTCATATTGCTTTGCAACGTTGCGCCGAGATATTTAATCGACGTGTCAGGCAGCGCACAATTAATACTATACTCGAACATTTAACAAGAACGAGAAATAATACGGGATAGCAATGAAGAAAAACCTTATTTTTTGGAGTGGTAACCGTGTTGAACAAAACAAGAATCGAATGATGGTAATTCTTTTTCTTTTTCTGGTGGGAAATGTTCACAACAATAGAACAAAGGTTTCTTGTTAGTGGACGCAGCTTCCTTCCTTGTGACTAAGTTTTTCTTGATTCTGGGAAGGAAGTTAGTGACAAAGCAATTTCCACTCAATGAGCTTCGCAAAATGCTCGAGGAAGCAAAAGTTTTTGAACCTTTCATAGTAATTTCCATGAATAGTTGAATTTTTTCAACATTCAAGCTTTGACCTGCTGTGCTTTTACCTCTGATGCGTCTTCACAGAACGGAACGTCTATCGTGGAGTCGCCAGCATATCAACTGGACGTCGAACAGTGGGCAAATGTTGTTTGATGTTGTTTGTACAGATGAGTCCCGATCTGGTTTGGAGAATTCTCCAATCATTCACATCTGGAAGGAACGTGGAACACAGTTTCGGGACCCAAGCATTGTGGAAAGAGACCTGTATCGATGAGGATCCGTAATGATGCAGGGCAGGGATTACGTTGACCACTCTAACACCTCTTCATGAAATTCTACGGGTGATTCGGCAAGGTTTAACTGCTGTAAGGCGTGGTGAAGAGATCTTGGTATCTCAAGTGCGGTTGTTGCGAGGTGGTGTGGACCCAGACTTCTTATTGATGGATGATAATGCTCAGCTTCATAGAGAACAGATGGTTGTTGTTTTCCTGGGAAACGGAAAATGTTGCACGCATGGCGTGGCCTGCTCGTTCTCCCGGTTTGCATCCCTAGAGCATGTCTGGGATGCACTAAGGAGACAGGTTGCATCACGTTAGCATCCATCAACCACTCTCCAAGACTTGAGAGCAGCTCTGCAGGAAAAACGGGCGTTATTGCCTCAACATGAGGTTGATGACATCATTCATAGGATGCCCCCTATTGTCAGGCCTGTATTACCGCCAGAGGTGGTCAGCTCACACCCCATACTGAGCACATTAACCGGTTGTCGGAATCTGTGTGCAAATCCGTTAAGCTGAAAAAAAAACAAAGAACATTGTTGTCTACCGTTAGGTCTATAGCAGTAGTTTACGTTCTGCATTCTTCACATTGTTTCATCGGTACTATCACCTGTTTGTATTGTTTCGTGGAAAAATACGCGCAAGCTTGCAAAATTTCCGTTTGTTGCTTCAATTTTGGACACAAACGGACGCAACCACAGAAGAAAAGAAGAAATATTTAAAGGCTATGATGCGTTACACGTAAAGGAATGAGCATAAGGGGGATTTATTGCATGCATCTCTGTGGAGAGTGACTGAGAACATGGCACCTAGAACAATTTCATTGGACGTAGCACCTAACATAAATGTCTGTTTGAATTGCCTTCAGCGCCAAAACATTCCAATCTGTCATGAAACTGCCACTAATGTATGATAGTAGAGCCGCGCGGGATTAGCCGAGCGGTCTATGGCGCTGCAGTCATGGACTGTGAAGCTGGTCCCGGGGGAGGTTCGAGACCTCCCTCGGGCATGGGTGTGTGTGTTTGTCCTTAGGATAATTTAGGTTAAGTATTGTGTAAGCTTAGTGACTGATGACCTTAGCAGTTAAGTCCCATAAGATTTCACACATTTTATGATAGTAAACTCTCATTTGTACTCGGAAATATTTCAAGAATAAATACTGAAACACTGCGCTACAGACAGTTTGCTCATAAGTTAGGCACTTCGCACCTTTCTACTGTCGAGTATCCAATTAATGAGCATTTAGCGATGAATGACGATGAAGATATTCCTAGCCCATTGGGGGTCACGTACAATTCCGAACTCTCAAAGAGCTAGGAAAAGAAAAACGATTTGACTTGGGACACGGAGCTACGTGTTTAGCAAATGTTTTAAATGTCATTTGTCTTCTACTCACTGAGTTGTATTACAACTGAATTGATCCAAGTTCGTAGTCCATACTACAAATAACCAACACATTTGAACACGAACGTCATTACGTCAACCATTGTCACGTTCACTGGTGCCGGCACAGCGACAAATTGTAGTTACTTTGTGATTTAATTAGACGTGTATAATTTTAAATTTCCGATGCCTACTTTCTCTAGACAGTTCAAAAACATTTCCCTGGGCCGGCCGAGGTGGCCGAGCGGTTCTAGGCGCTACAGTCTGGAACCGCGCGACCGCTACGGTCGCAGGTTCGAATCCTGCCCCGGACATGGATGTGTGTGATGTCCTTAGGTCAGATAGGTTTAAGTAGTTCTTCTAAGTTCTAGGGAACTGATGACCTCAGAAGTTAAGTCCCATAGTGCTCAGAGCTATTTGAACCATTTCCCTGGAGGGTGCCAGAACGCTGTTCCTGCCGAAATTAAGCACTGCAAGAAAAGCGTATATTTCTGCTACTGTCTGTTCTTAGTACGATAGCCACTTTCCTTGACACGTAACAATTTTGTACGGAGTGTAATGATTCGTGCTTTCTACACTTCACTCGGCTTCCTAACATACGAATATTATGTAAATGTATTACGATAGCCACTTTCCTTGACACGTAACAATTTTGTACGGAGTGTAATGATTTGTGCTTTCTACACTTCACTCGGCTTCCTAACATACGAATATTATGTAAATGTATTACGATAGCCACTTTCCTTGACACGAAACAATTTTGTACGGAGTGTAATGATTCGGGCTTTCTACACTTCACTCGTCTTTCTAACATACGAATATTATGTAAATGTAATTATTTTTTCTTCAGAAGACGACTGTTTTGAAGATTCTTTCTGTGTGTGGCTCAGAGACAGCAACAATTGCAGTATCGGTTTCTTCTGTGATAGGGGAAACAGTTTGACAGCTTTTGACGTTTTCTGAGCGGTTTCCTCGATAACAATTGTGGTGGATTATTTGGTGCATCAGATAAAGTGGATATTGCATTCCATAGAAGTTTCTTATGTTCCACAATCACTGATTTGGTTGGCCGTGTAGCGAACAAACCTTCACGTCATCAGATGGTCATACGAGGTCTTTCTGCTAAAAGTCAGCTCGTCTGCTGTTTAGCAGTCATATTTTATTCTTCAAGGAAAGCGTCGTCCTATATAAGTATGTGTACGTTACAAGAGACTCGTAAATAAACTGGCCTGTGATGCACCGTTTTATACATCGCAGGATCCTTAGAAAACTAAAGAAAGACAAATGCGGTATAATTTCTTTGTTAATGCCAGTTTTTAATGTAAGACATGTGCTACCTTTTGTAAAAACTATGCTGAAAATCAATATAAACGAAGCTGTTCGCGTTCATCCGATATCGTATTCAAAAGTGTAGCTTACTGCGAGCTTGGAGGTCCGCCGTGGCAGTGTGTATCAACATTGAGCAGCAGTGTCGTGACTGAATTTATCAGACTAGACGTGTACTAGACCGGACAAACACATAATAACTCTAGCTACGCCTTTTCGGCAATCACCTTGGTAGTTCTGTTATCAACAGCTGTATGAGAGGTGAAGTCGAAATTACTACTTTCATTCTAAAAAGATCAGTAACATGAGATTTTAATTTCCGATTTCAGTGTACATGAGGAAGGTTCCTTGACGCAAATGTAAGAATAACAT
Source organism: Schistocerca cancellata (assembly GCF_023864275.1). NCBI lineage: Eukaryota > Metazoa > Arthropoda > Insecta > Orthoptera > Acrididae > Schistocerca > Schistocerca cancellata. Next base: position 609,999,687 of record NC_064630.1, on the reverse strand, counting down.
TCACCAGTCAGTAAGAGGGCGCATGCAGCTGTGATTGTGATCAGTAGCAGTTGTGAAACTGTTTTACTTTCTTTCAGGTAAGCTGGGAAATGTGATTAAATGCCCACACCTAGTTTGTGGGACTTACATTATGCTAAATAACATGTGTGAATCAAACATGTGCTCGAAATGCAAACAGTTTTTACGGTTTTCTTTCTTTCACAATAGTTAGCTGTCAGAATCACCCATAAGCAGGACCAAGAAACTAACTGGAGTGTGTTTCTGTTTACTGATTGTGCTTCACAACAGGTAAAATTTTGGAGCATTGTAATTAATGTCGCCTTTTCATTCATTTCGAATAGCTTCCGGTTTACCGTTGTGACAGTCGGGAAATATTTGGAAAGAATTAAACTATATGATCATTATAAATGTGTGACATGCTAATGAACTGAATTTGAAAACGCTGTGGTAAATGAAATGACTGTCTTGAAGTCTTACTGGTGACGCTCAAGTGGTGGAATAGTACCGTGAAATATATTCTGTAGTGTGAACTGAGTCTGGCGTGATATTATTTGCGTTTGTTCTTTTCACTAGAATATAACTGACCTATGCAAATGAATAAGCCAGTGCAATTAGTGTTCTTCGATCGGAATTACTGCTATAGTTTTCAGTCTTTTAAACCGTTATATGAACTGGTCCCCTGTTGTACAATCAAAGTTCTCGACATTGGAGCGCATGTGTGCGCGTTCCCAAGTTGAAGAAACTGGGTGAAATCACGGCGCAATCATTTTCCCCCCATGTATTCTTATTCCGATGGAAATTTCGGCTAAAGAAATCTGAATACATTTTTTGGAACATAAAATTTGCCATAAACTTCTGTTTATAATGTTTCCTGTATTCTTTATTTTGCACGGATGGGTTTGATTTGTCTTGAATAACTCGACCCATTGCACATTTGACAAAAAATAACGAGCAACAATTTACGCTGGTTAAAATTTTGATACAAGACGTGCATGTTCTACATTTTATTGGCCCTTTTAGACAGAGCCATACTGAGGTAATCCTGGGGACGATGGCAACACAAAATCCATCCTGCCACCCCGTACCACTAACATGGAAACGCAGAAGATTAGCGTTCCGGTCTCTGGAGATACGAGATGACGGCCAGGACAGAGAAGAGCAGATAATTTAATCTGAACACCATCCTAATTAAAACGTTACATTTTCCAACTGACAACATTCCAAAACATGTTTAATGCATTTCAACTTTTGCTATTTACGAGTATATCAACATATGACGTTTTGCTAAACATAGCAGATAATTTTCGATAACATAAAAAAGAGACAAAGAGTCATTAGAAATACTTTTTTTAAATTGCTACCTAATCGCTAGCGTGTTGTAGCCGACTGCAGGCCGTTATTGCTCGCGACAATGCCAGCTCGTGTGTGGGGGCGATTAATGAGATCGTTGTCGACAGAAAAATTAACGCCGGATCACGAGATACACAACGGCGTAGGTCACGTATGAATGACGCCCACTGCTATAAATTACGTATTCACCGAAATGAAACACGAGCAACGACGACCGAAGTTGCCAGCGAAAAAAGTCAATGCATTACAGCTCGAATTCGAGCGACCTCTACCAATTTAGTACTACGGAGGTGAAAAGCCAAGAAAGTGTGGGAGCACTGAAGTGGCACTGAGAATATGAACTGACCTGGCACGAAGACGATAATACAGACCCACATTATTTGATGATAACTACGTAAGCAGAAAAAACCATTTCAAAACACATTTCATTCCGTAAATAACACACGGTATAAGACGCAAATCAGTCTATTGTCAAATACAGAACTTAATGCCTGAAATCCTTCTATAATCCGTTATAAATTCTTAGATTTTCTTACGATAACTCTATGGAAAACATGTTTCAAGACACCATGGTGTTGTACTAAACCTTTCGAGCGAATTCAGAAAGCACGAATAAATTCTTTTGTCCGATTCCACCTGCCGGCTTTGACCAATGACATCATACCTAAGTCCAAGAAGCTACATGGAGGCGATATGAAGACAACGAGCATAGTCTTAGCACAGTATTTAGATTCTGGAAACGAGGCTTATTCCTAGACAAGACTTCGACCATAAATATAATAGACTGGCCCTGACGTCATTTTCGTGGCTCCAACATCTCAGGGCTAAAGTCACGTGAATGTTGGCAAAACATGGTTGTTTCGTGTTGCGCTTACGGCTGTACTCAGCGTTTTGTCGGGGGAAATGGCATTACATCTCACGTGTAAGTGTTCCTATGATGGTGCAGATGCGTTTATGGAAATCTGCTGAAGTGACTTTTATGTTTTTTACACTTAAAATAGAGTATCACCTAAATTAAAGTGTTGAAAGTGATGCCTGTAAAGTCAGACTCATATTCCATTTTCGAAAGTATCTGTGATAATTCGGTTACAGAAGTAAGTATAATTGTTTCTAGTTCCTACTCATAGGTTCCCTAAGGATGAAAACCGAAGGCAGCTTTGGATACAGGCCCTGAAATGGAAAAACTTTAAGCCATCTGCACATACGCGCCTTTTTGTATATACAAGTGAGATTATAATAATGTAAGAGCACCTATAGTCGACATATGAAGAGAATTTTTTTCTACCTTATGATACTATTAAATAAATGTACGCTCCAAAATTATTTTCTGAAACTTCAAAGTCTCACCTTTCATTTAAAATATCATTTTTTTTTAAACTGATAGTTTAAACTTTTGTAAAAATAATAGGAACTGAACCTTTAGAGTGCATCTAAAATTGATACTCTAAAATGGACCTGCTCCTAAAGACGACAATTTTGGCACCTATAGTTGACGTAATTCCCATATCCCATTTTCTTTTATAAGTGACTAGAGCTCAAAACGCGGCGAATCCAATGTTAGAAGTTTTGACACGAGCCCACTCTTACCGTTTAAAAGAATTTTAACGACATTTTACTTTAATTGATTTTTTATAGTAATTTCGTCCCACTGGCCACGAGAGGGGCATTCGATGTATTTGTTACATTTTATAAATGGTACTGTGAACAAACCCAGATCAAATGTAGTTCTGACATAATTTTTCGCAAATAAAAAAGTAATTTTTGTTGGAAGCGTTTGGCAGTCAACTGAGAAATGTGGGTAAAATACGATACAAACATAGGATGGCAGACCGCTGATTTGAAATCCCACCACGTTTTGCCAACAGTCATGTGGTTTATGTTGGAGCCACACCAGCCCTATAGCTTCTGCACATCAAGGCCAGTCTACTAGTATCTATGGTCGAAGAGACAAGAGAATGTACCACTAGAATAAAAGAAAATACACATACATTCGGTAAAATACCATCTCAGTTCACCCGATTAATTAATAGTCACGAGTTATATCGTCCAGAAACTGAAGTAACCATAGTTTACTCGAGTAAGTGAAAAAACAACAGACGATCTTTAAAGTGCACTCCAAATGGCTCTGAGCACTATGGGACTTAACATCTGTGGTTATCAGTCCCCTAGAACTTTGAACTACTTAAACCTAACTAACCTAAGGACATCACACACATCCATGCCCGAGGCAGGATTCTACACATAATAAACTCGTAATATTACAGAATAGCGGTAATTCTTAATAATAAGTACCGAGTCTATAGGACTACCGCAGGGAAACGGGGGTTTTGGGCGGGACCAAACTAAAATCTAATACAACAACCGCAAAATGTAATAAACAGTAACATACAGGAAACGTAAGAAAGAAGTAATCCGGAAATAAGGAGAAAGCAACAAAAGATTCCTAAAAGAAAATGCACCATAGAAGTAAGGAAAATTCACGAGAAAATAAATCTTGTAATCGGTAACTGGAAATGACTCTGTAAGGTCAATCATAGTTATCGATTTCAAGGTTCATAATTTTCAGTGTTTTTGCAGTGTTCTTTATTACAGGATTTCTATTTTGGTTTTGCTGTCTGTACTACTGCGATAAATAACGAATCTTGGAATTGGTAACTATAATTGACTTATATAGGTCAATTCTAGCTGTTGATTCCTAGGTTAGATGTTTATCGCGTTTTTGCAGCAGTAGAGGAAGTGATATCATACAGTTAAATCCTTACAGAATTAGCAACCCACACCTGATGAAAATTACATAATAAAAGAACGAGGAGTTGGCCATTAGGGTGATACCACAGCTGAAAATTCAAAAAGAATACACAGTAGGCGTGTAGACTGGTTTGTTACAGGATTTCTGTTATTTCTGTGTATGCTTTCTGTACTACGCAGCAGTGTGTACTGTGTACTCTTTGGTAACTGTCACGCACGGAATCAATCTAATTATTGATTCCACGATCCGTTATTTCTCGTGATTTTTACTGGCTGTGAATTATTTCGTTAAGGATTTAACTTTTTCGTGTCGCTCTCTATGCTACCGCAAAAACGCAAAAAATAACAAAATCTGGAATCGATAAAAACCAACCAAATAAATCCTAGAAAATAAGAACACACACTTAATGGAAAGTCACCAAAAATAACCAATCGTGGAATGGAGAACTAAAACTGTCCTACATAGCTGTCCTCTTAATTTCCTACCTCTTGAAAATCGTGCCACATTCGGAAAAAATGCGAGGACGTAGATTATAAATATTATTACAGATCGTTTCATTAACATCAACAACAACATTAACATCCCGCTCAACTTCTTCTTGGTAAATAAGTAGCCAAATATTTTTGAAAATCAAGACGATAAATACGATAGCTAATCGTTCCGCTGCGATTTAGGCTGCCCTCTCAGATTCCTGCCTAACCACACCCTCAGTAATCGCGACATACTTATAATAAACAGCATAGTTTACATCCGTTGCTAAGACCACCGCAGATAATATTTAATAACAGGCCACTTACGTCCTTCACGTCGTAAACTCGTGAAGTTACACAGGACGTCACTCGTTAAAGCTGACGGGCGGAATCCGGATTGGCAGAAATCAGTTGCTGGTTGGCGGCTCACCGAAGAACCGCCATCGCTGCTGCGTGCCCTTACTGCAGCTCACGGCTTCTTACGATGTTGCTGAACGGGACACGAACATTAGTGTTGCTCGCCTTTCGACTCGGCTCAGACTGTTTCTAAGCAACGTCACAGGGCATTGAAGAAGGGCGATGCTCGTTTCACAACAATTCCTGCAAACATGACGTCATTTTGACGTCACGTGCAATATCGATGAGCGCATGAGCGGCTATCGTCTTTGTTTCAACGAATAATATGGATATTATTGCTCCTCGATTCACTCGCAGCAATTTAAGCTGTCCTCTTAGTTTCCTGATTAATCACAAAACGCCACACATTCGTGAATAAACAGCGAAATATTATTGACATGGGGGAGAATGAATGTTAGTGCTTCTCATTTCACTCGTGTCCTCTTATGTTCCTGTCTAACCACGTACTCGAAAGGCGGCCATATTCCGAAATAAAGAGCCAAATATTTGCGAGAAGGAAGAATACGAAGTTTATTGGTGCTCGTTTCAGTCGCAGCAACTTAAGCTGTCCCCCTACGGTTCTGCCTGACCACACACTCGGAAATAGCTAAATATTTAGTTCATCTATTGTTCCCAAATCACACTCAATGTAAATAACAACCAGTATTGCTGAACATACTTGTATTACATTCATAAGAAAGTAACAGAACGTGGTAACAATGCTAATATGAAAAAAACCATGTAACGGGATGGGAACGAACAGCTTTCGACTCCAGAAACCACAACGTCATTCATGCAATGTTGAACTACGGTCTTGGTTATCGTATTCGATTTTGAAGGCTTGTATCGTTGATGCGTTATTAAGTGACGTTTGATAATAATGGTGTTGTGTTTGTGTTATATTTTCAACGCTCCGTTACATTGAAACGGCAAACTAAAAATTAAAAAACATTCATTCTTAATTTGTAAATACACTACTGGCCATTAAAATTGCTACACCACGAAGATGACGTGCTACAGACGCGAAATATAACCGACAGGAAGAAGATGCTGTGATATGCAAATCATTAGCTTTTCAGAGCATTCACACAAGGTTGGCGCCGGTGGCGACACCTACAACGTGCTGATGTGAGGAAAATTTCCAACCGATTTCTCATACACAAACAGCAGTTGACCGGTGTAGTCTGGTGAAACGTTGTTGTGATGCTTCGTGTAAGGAGGAGAAATGCGTACCATCACGTTTCCGACTTTGATAAAGGTCGGATTGTAGCCTATCGCGATTGCGGTTTATCGTATTGCGACATTCCTGCTCGCGTTGGTCGAGATCCAATGACTGTTAGCAGAATATGGAATCGGTGGGTTCAGGAGGGTAATACGGAGAAGCCGTGCTGGATCCCAACGGCCTCGTATCACAAGCAGTCGAGATGACAGGCATCTTATCCACATGGCTGTAACGGATCGTCCAGCCACGTCTCGATCCCTGAGTCAACAGATGGGGAACTTTGCAAGACAACAACCATCTGCACGAACAGTTCGACGACGTTTGCAGCAGCATGGACTATCAGCTCTGAGACCATGGCTGCGGTTATCCCTGACGCTGCATCACAGACAGGAGCGCCTGCGATGGTGTACTCAACGACGAACCTGGGTGCACGAATGGCAAAACGTCGTTTTGTCAGATGAATCCAGGTTCTGTTTACAGCATCATGATGGTCGCATCCGTGTTTGGCGACATCGCGGTGAACGCACATTGAAAGCGTGTATTCATCGCCATAATGGCGTATCACCCGGCGCGATGGTATGGGGTGCCAATGGTTACACGTCTCGGTCACCTCTTGTTCGCATTGACGGTTCTTTGAACAGTGGACGCCAGTCACTACTCTTGACGAACTGTGGTATCGTGTTGAAGCTGCATGGGCAGCTGTACCTGTATACGCCATCCAAGCTCTGTCTGACTCAATGCCCAGGCGTATCAAGGCCGTTATTACGGCCAGAGATGGTTGTTCTGGGTACTGATTTCTCAGGATCTACGCACCCAAATTGCGTGAAAATGTGATCACATGTCACTTCTAATATAAGATATTTGTTCAATGAATACCCCGTTTATCATCTTCATTTCTTCTTGGTGTAGCAATTTTAATGGCCTGTAGTGTAGTTGCCGATAACAACTCTCTCCAAAGACAGCACTCTTATATGAAGACATTATCCGTCGATAAATCATCAATTTTTTTAAATTATAGCAGTAATTATAATGAATCATCCCAAGAATGTCATGGTTTTGTAAATCTCTGCTACGGGCTCTTGAAATCTTGTGAGAGGCCCGAATCGAATGCTAATGAAAGCCGATAGCCGATCATGCGGCAGTCAAAATGACGTCACGTTTGCGGTAATTGTAGTGACGCGAGCGTTACACTTTGGAGAGACACACTGTATTGTTGGAAGCTGTGTCTCCTTGCGCTTTGTCTTGTTTACTCTAAGAGAGTGGCTCTAGTGGCTCTAAGCACTATGGGACTTATCATCTGAGGTCATCAGCCCCCTAGACTTAGAACTACTTAAACCTAACTAACCCAAGGACATCACACACATCCATGCCCGAGGCGGGATTCGAACCTGCGACAGTAGCAGCAGCGCGGTTCCGGACTGAAGCGCCTAGAACCGCTCGGCCACAGCGGTCGGCTCTAAGAGGGTATGAGGACAATTATCACCGTACAATTAAAGCATACATCCGCTGGTGACTGAAACGATAGTATGGTATTGTTGGCCAGGATGTCCCATTCGGATTCGGCCGCCACGTTGGGTGATTTGCGACCGATGATGAGGAGCACACAACACTCAGTCCATGAGCGGAGAAATTCTCCAACCCGGCCGGGATCGAACCCGGGCCCAGTGCAGGTGAGGCAAGCACGTTACCACCCAGCTAAGCAGGCGGACTCCACTGGTGATAATAACCGAGGAGTAAACGGGCTGTGGCGCCCGGGGCTATGACGGCGAGGATAATGTCCTTGGCGGCCAAAGGAAAGAAATAAGGAAACATGAAAATTCGAAATAAAATAAATAAAAATAGTAAAATCGATCAATCGAGACAACCCTTTCGGTACGTGAATGTAATCAAAGTTATTTATTTTTCTTTATTTCATTTGACACGTCTAGTTCCGAAGGACCAAACTGAGGAGCAAATATCCATGATCATGGAGCAAATCAGTACATGAAATTAACATCAGAAACGTTAGTAACAGTTAAGACAAAATTTACACGAAACGCATTCATGTGACAAGATGATGAGTAAAAACTAGAGTAATCAACAATATAACACATAAATTTTCTTAATTTTTCTCCTGGAACTTTCCAGTAGTTGAAGGGAGTGAGCTATGAGGAAATTCTTCAGTTTAGTCTTGAAAGTGCGTGGGTTACTTGTGTCAAATGGCTCTGAGCACTATGGGACTTGACTGCTGTGGTCATCAGTCCCCTAGAACTTAGAACTACTTAAACCTAACTAACCTAAGAACATCACACACAGCCATGCCCGAGGCAGGATTCGAAACTGCGACCGTAGCGGTCGCGCGGTTCCAGACTGTAGCGCCTAGAATCAAAAAATGTTCAAATGTGTGTGAAATCTTTTGGGACTTAACTGCTAAGGTCATCAGTCCCTAAACGTACACACTACTTAACCTAAATTATCCTAAGGACAAACACACACACCCATGCCCGAGGGAGGACTCGAACCTCCGCCGGGACTAGCCGCACAGTACATGACTGCACCAAGAACCGATCGGCGACTCCGTCCGGCGTGTGGGTGTGTTAAGATGTTTTAATTCTTGTGGTAGCTTATTGAAAATAATAGTAATGACTATGTATATGAAAGTAAACATATTTTTCTTTTATGAATGTCAGTCCTATTGCTAGGTGGGAATTTTATCGTTATGTTCTTGCAGCTTGTGAGTTATTCCCATTGAGCAGAGACATAAGACGATAGAATGTGGTGAAAGAGATATAGAAGAGGTAGATAGGTTAGAGGAAGAGAAATAGAGTGGTAAAATTAGAAGCTGTGATGGAGAGGAGAAAGAAAGAGATGAGAGGGGCACAACAATGGTGGTTGTACCGTCCCTAATATGTAAGTTTTGAGTTCCCTCTTGAATGTTGAGTGGTTCTGGATAAGACGCAGATCACAGGGGAGCACGTTCCATAGTCGTATGGCTGAGATGGAGAATGACACGGAGATAGATTTTGTGTTATGTAAAGGTACAGCCAAGATGCTAGACGTATCCGATCTGGTGTTGTGGTTGTGGAATGATGATAGGTGTTTAGTGTGAAAAGATAAGTATTGGGGGCACCAGTGGCTAAGAAATCGATGAAGTAAGCACATCGTGTGGAGATCGCGTGCCTTATGTGGAAGATAAGTATTGGGGGCACCAGTGGCTAAGAAATCGATGAAGTAAGCACATCGTGTGGAGATCGCGTGCCTTATGTGGGCGTATCCAGCCTAGCTGGGAGTATGAAGGACTGATATGATCATACAACCGAATATTGCACACGTATCTAACGCAAGCATTCATCACTAGCTCGAGGCATCTCGAATTTTCACTATTTGTGCCGTGTTGAACTACATCACAGTAGTAAAGTTTAGGCAAGGCTAGTGTTTGGACTAATTTTTGTTTAACATGGGTTGGAAATATTTTTCTAAATTTTTGAATTGCATGTAGGGAGGAGAGCGATTTCCGGCAAGCTGTGACTGTTTGTTCTTCCCAGTTTAGGTGTTCATCCAAGATTATTCCAAGGTCTTTTACTGTTTTTTGGTATGGTAGTTGGGTACCATTGAGGAGTATTTGAGGGGCTGTTTCGCTAAAGTACCGGCTGATTAACTTTGGATGAGATATAAGTATGACCTGGGATTTCTCGGGGTTTAGTTTCAGACCTAGGTTCTGTGCCCATCAAGAAACAGAGCAAAGATCTGCGTTCATACTCGCTACTGCGTCAGCTATGTTCTTGGGGCTTGCACTTATGTACAGTTGGATGTCGTCGGCATATAGATGGTAGTTGCAGGAGTGAATCACTGAAGAAATATCATTAATGTACAGTGAGAAGAGTAATGGACCAAAGACGGAGCCTTGAGGAACTCCAGAGCGCACGTGTTTCCATGATGACTTTTCCGACCCACAAATGACTTGTTGACTTCTGTTTTTGAGGTAGCTGTCGAACCAGTGTATTGCGCTGTTTGAGAAATTCAGCTGTTTCATTTAAATTAGTAATATATCAAAGTCAACTGTGTCAAAAGCCTTGCTAAAGTCAAGCAGTGTTAAGATGGTAGCTTCACGTCTGTCCATAGCATGTTCAATGTCATCAGTTACTTTGATTAATGCAGTTGCTGTACTATGGTGCTTTCGAAAGCCTGACTGATATTTGCCATGGATGTTATGAGTTTTGAGGTAATCTGTCAGCTGTTCATGGACGATGTATTCTAGGGCTTTAGATATTGCAGGTAGTATGCTGATCGGCCTGTAGTCATCTGGCGACTTAGGGTTGTCAGTCTTGGGTATAGGTTGAATTGAACTTTGCTTCCACTCAGTAGGATATGTACTACTGACAAGAGACAGGTTGAAGATGTCTGTGATAACTGAAATAATAGTGTCTACGACGTTCTTAATCATGCCAATGCTCACTCCATCATTTCCTACTGCCTCGGAAGAGATTCTCATAATTGCCTTGTGTACTGTGCAGGTAATGACATGTTTTAGGAAAAACTTGTCCCTCGAGAGATTGACATCTTGGGGCTGGTAATTTGTCGCTGTGTGGCAGTTTAAGCTGTTGAGAAGAAATCGTTTAATTCTTCTGCAGACGCTTGATAAATAGCGTCATATCTTCACTTCCCTATACCGAAGCTGCGCAGCTTTTTCCACAGTTTTGATATGCCGCATACGACAGAGCGGGCATGTCTGATTTTGGCATTCCTCACGCTTTGCTTGGTTCTGTTTCGGAGTTTCCTATAAGCTCCGTACGCCTCGGGAGTTGAGTTACGCTTGAAGGCCCTATGTGCAGCATCACGTTTATTCATTAACTGGCGTAATGCAGTGGTGAGCCACGGAGCGGGAGCTCTCTTTACGTTGACAGTGCGTTGAGGAGCATGTTTATCATACAGTGCAATAATTTTGCGACATAATTCCCGAATTTTTCCGTCTAAAGTCGGTTCATTGCTTATATCATGCCAAGGGATGTCTGAGCAATCCTTCTGAAGAGCGTCATGGTTAACATCTTTTATGTTTCTGTAGGTTACCAGGTGAGATTTTTCTTTGGTAGTATGCATTGAGTAATTTAAGAATATCACGTCATGAGCAGAGAGTCACGGAGCGGATGTCTGATTGGCGCAAATTATTTTATCTGGTCGCTTTGTTGCTATTGTATCTATGAGTGTGTGGCTGTGTGGCATGTGATGAGTTGGGTCCAGCGGTGTTAAACTCATATCATTGGAGTGGAACAGTCTCTTTAGTTTTTCTGCAGAGGGAGATTTTAACTGTAAGTCGATGTTTGTATCGCCCATAATGATTATGTGTTCATACTGTGTCACGAGCGAGGACAGGGCAGACTGAAAGGAGGACATGCCACCGACGTTTGGAGGTTTATAGATTACTCCAATTAGCAGTTTCTGATTTGATGTATTTATTTCGAAAAACAAGAACTCTGCTTCTCCTTCGCCCTTTGCATCCGATGTGCATAGTACAGTAGGTGTCAGATCAGAGCGAACATAGGCACCCACACCACCCCCGCGTCGTGTTTCACGATCTGCTCTTAGGAGAGAGTAACCATATGTCCTCGTTCTAGTGCTGCTGACCACACACTTCCTTCACTGGTGACTATATGGTTTTTAATCTTATCTTGAGAATAACTGTTCTATTTTCATACCACATGCTTCTTGCGTTCTTTATAACATTTTTAAGTACTTTGTAGTACTGTCTGTTTTGGGCTACTGGTGCTCGATTGTGACTATTTCGAACGTTATATAATTCCCACTTCGTTCTACATGATATACTTACCGACTAACCAGCTACCAAATTTGCCTATTGGTGCCAGTACCCTGTTTCAACGTTCTAACCGAAAGCAACTCTTAAAGAGCGTGAGCAATGTGTTGAGGAAAGCAGGACATTTATCGTCCATTTTATCAGCACTATAAACATCATGTTACTCTTCTTCTGTAACAAGGTTTAAAAAATGAGGTTTGAGAAGTTTCGAATGCCACGGGCTTAATTTTGCTCAGTACTCTCATGGAGGAAAAAAGTGCAACACCGAAAAGGAGTTGTGTGACATAAACTAAAGATTAGAATTATATTAATACCGTCAGCTGAGCACGGGCGTTGATATAGATCAACGGGGACAAGTGTAAATGTGTGCCCTGACCGGGACTCGAACCCGGTATCTCCTGATTACATGGCATCGACTCCATCCATCTGAGCCACCGAGGGCACAGACGACAGTGCGACTGCAGGGACTATCTCGCGCACTCCTCCCGCGCGACTCACATCCTCGCCTTGTATGTCCACACACTACATTCGTAGTGTCCCACCCCAACACACTCATTACTCGTGGAAGACATTCTTTCAAGTCCCGTAAGAGTTCGGGGAATATGTGTGCATCCGCACAGAAGAAGAAGGTCATGGCCGGTATCGCCAGAACTATATAGCGAGTGATCAAAAAGTCAGTATAAATTTGAAAACTGAATAAACCACGGAATAATGTAGATGGAGAGGTACAAATTGACACACACGCTTGGGATGACATGGCGTTTTATTAGAACGAAAAAAAAAAAAATACAAACGTTCAAATAATGTCCGACAGATGGCGCTTCATCTGATCAGAATAGCAATAATTATCATAACAAAGTAAGACAAAGCAAAGATGATGTTCTTTACAGGAAAAGCTCAATACGTCCACCATCATTCCTCAACAATAGCTGTAGTCGAGGAATAATGTTGTGAACAGCACTGTAAAGCATATCCGGAGTTATGGTGAGGCATTGGCGTCGGATGTTGTCTTTCAGCATCCCTTGAGATGTCGGTCGATCACGATACACTTGTGCAAGAGTTCTTTCATGCATCTAGCAATACTTTTTTTGTTCTAATAAAACCCCGTGTCATTCCAAGCATGTGTGTCAATTTTTAGCTCTCTATTTACATTATTCCGTGGTTTATTAAGTTCTCCAATTTATACTGACTTTTTCATTACCCGGTACTTACATGGATATGGTGTCTGTTCTTTCGGACATGTCCGAAAGAACATACACCATATCCATATAAGTATAAACTAAAGATGGTAGGCGTGTTTCTAAACCTGAAAACGATGTCTATTCAACATTTCACCGCACTTGCATAAGGGTGCCCTTGTAGCGCCACTAGGACGACGCTATCACGTTTGCTTTAAATACACGCTGTAACGGTCGAGAGCGTTAGTTACCTTTGAGATTGGACGTGGTGAGACGATGTTAGTCAAGAATGCTTTTAAGACAACAAGGACGACATTATCAAAACCTCAATGAGTTTGAGTGAGGTCGTGTAATAGAGCTACGAGAAGCTGGATGTTGCCTCTGTGCTGGCAGCGGCGGTCACGAAAATGTACAAAAAAGTGTGTGAAATCTTACAGGAATTAACTGCTAAGGTCATCAGTCCCTAAGCTTACACACTACTTAACCTAAATTATCCTAAGGACAAACACACACATCCATGCCCGAGGGAGGACTTGAACCTCCGCCGGGACCAGCCGCACAGTCCATGACTGCAGCGCCTTAGACCGCTCGGCTAATCCCGCGCGGCGAAAATGTACAATCGAAGGAAGACCGGGCTCCGGACGGGCACATGGCACGATCGAGAGGGAAGACCGTCGGGTTCGGCGTATGACCCTGGGCATCACGCTGCATCTGCAGCGGCAATTTGAGCAGCAATTGCCACCACAGTGGCACAACTAACTGTTAAAAATCGGTTATTTCAAGGCCAGCTCCAAACCAGATGCGCTGTAACGTGCATTCCACTGATCCCAAACTTTCGCCATTTGCGACTTCAGTGGTGTCAAGCGATAGCTCGTTGGACGACAGAAAGGAGGCCTTTTCTGATGAAAGCCAGTTCTGCCTCGGGCCCAGTGATGGCCATGTGTTGGTTAGAAGGAGGCCAGTTGAGGACATGAAACCAGTGCTAGACACACTGGACTTACATCTGGCCTCAGGGTCTGCAGTGCGATTTCGTATGACAGCAAGAGCACTCTCTTGGTTATCCCACGCACGCTAAATGTAGAATGTACGTGCTTCTTGTGGTTCGACCTGTTGTGCTACCATTCATGAACAACATTACACGGGATGTTCACCAACAGGATAACGGTCGTTCATACACCGCCGCTGTAATGCAATAAATCGGTTACTTCAAGGACAGCTCCGAGCCAGAGGTCCCGTAGCGTGCATTCAAATGGCGCTGAGCACTATGGGACTTAACATCTATGGTCATCAGTCCCCTAGAACTTAGAACTACTTAAACCGAACTAACCTAAGGACAGCAGACAACACCCAGCCATCACGAGGCAGAGAAAATCCCTGACCCCGCCGGGAATCGAACCCGGGTGGGCGTGGGAAGCGAGAACGCTACCGCACGACCACGAGATGCGGGCGTAGCGTGCATTCCTCTGACCCTAAACTTTTTGGTGTTGTGATGTTTTCCCGTTACTGTAGCTTGCGTTTATACTTAATATGGCGTGTCTGTATATGTGCGCAATAATTTCTTTTGACCTTGAAATTTGTGCACCCTCTTACTAACGGAATGCCCCTCTAGTAATGAAAATCGAACAATACTGTTTTACTGTGCTCTGGTTGGAAAGATTACAGTCTGCACCAGTGAATACGACCTTGGATCTTCCAACATTCTTTTACTTGAGCAGTCACCTATAAAATTAATATTGAAGTCACCACATACAACTTACTTTTGTTACTCTTTATGAAGTGAACCCAGAACTTTCTCTATACTGGACAAAAATGTCCTGAAATAACAATTAGGGGACCTAAAAGAACTCTAATTAATTGTTTAGTTTCACTAAATTCGGCTGCTCCTGCCTGAACAACATCGAAAGATTTATTCATTGCAGTGCTTTGATACGCCAATAGACTCATACATACTTGCCTGCTCCTCCGCTCCTTGAAGAGCTCCTTGAAAAATAGCCGGCTAATCTGTATCGTGGAAAAGGAAGCTTCTGAATCGTCACATTATTTAAGTGGTGCACTGATATACCAATAACGTCAGAGTCAACATCTATTAAACAGTTCACTAACTTTATTTCTAATACCTCTTATATTTGATTAAATATGCTAATTCCTTCATTATAGAGGTATTCGACATTTCTGAAGGTGGATCTTTTATTAGGGAGACTTCCCTTAAGCAGGGATACGTATCACCTGACTTCAGTCCAAAGAAGATGCAGTTATAAGAACAACTCCTACAGGAGTTTTCCCATGAGTGATCCCACCCCCCTCCCCCCACACTACACTGTCACCCATAAGCTTTGCCGACCTCTCCTTCCTACACCAATCGAAGGGTGTAGGCCATGCCTTGCGAAATACGATCGATCGACAGACTCAGCTGGCACCACTGTTTCTGAAATCACTCAGCGGATAAGAAGTGAGAATCACTCACCTTCTTCGCCCAGGTCAAATAGCAGTTAATTGTGTAAGTAGGCTGTTTATGTTTTCTTATTGGTAACGCCACGTAGCGCTCTGTATGAAAATCACTGGCTGTGCTGTGTGCAGTCTGTGGCTAGTTTGCATTGTTGTCTGCCATTGTAGTGTTGGGCAGCTGGATGTGAACAGCGCGTAGCGTTGCGCATTTGGAGGTGAGCCGCCAGCAGTGGTGGATGTGTGGAAGGAAATGGCGGAGTTTTGAAATTACATATATTATGACTTTTGATGATATTAAGGTAAATACATTGTTTGTTCTCTATTAAAATCTTTCATTTGCTAACTATCCCTATTAGTAGTTAGTGCCTTCCGTAGTTTGAATCTTTTATTTAGCTGGCAGTAGTGGCGCTCGCTGTATTGCAGTAGTTCGAGTAACCAAGATTTTTGTGAGGTAAGCGATTTGTGAAACGTATAGGTTAATGTTAGTCAGGGCCATTTTTTGGTAGGGATTTTTGAAAGTCAGATTGTGTTGCGCTAAAAATATTGTGTGTCGCTTTCAGTTTGAGCACAGTCATGTATAATTGTTCTAAGGGGACGTTTCAATTGAATATGTAGAACGAAATGGACAAGACGAGCAAAAGTTTTTTTTGCCAAGTCTGTAACGGAGCATTCATCAGGCGTGGGGTAAACAGTGGTGTATAAAAAATAATCGACACACAATTTGAATCTAGTCCTTAAAGATGATAAGAGGTTAAGAGGATAAGCAGAAAGCAGCCCTGTGTTTCAAAAGAGTTGAGAATGCATACAAATTTTTCGGTCTAAACGTGCAACTGTTGTGAGGAACAATTTGTGGGGACGTTTAGTTGAGCTGAGTTGGCAATGGGGTGGACATGCAGCAGGCATAGGGGGCAGGGGCTACTGACAGTGGGTACTAGCGCCGTGACCCTGAAGACTGAGCGCAGTTAAGCCCCTGTAACAGGTGCAAACGGTTTTTGGAGTGGCTGTGTTTTTCACTAGCAGCACTCTTGGGCCACCACCTATCCCAAGACAGTGTTACTTTAAGTTTTTTTTTCCACATTTCCGTTTTTGTAAAGTTCTTATAGCGATGCGAAACTGTTCTGGTATTTTAATAATAGTAATAATAATACTAACAGTAGGATTGCGGATTCCAAAAGCGCTTTTGATTCTGTTGACAGGGAAAGAACAGATAAAATAATTAGAGGATTTGGTGTAAAGTTTAAACTGGCAGACCTAATCCGTGAAACACTCACTTACAGATAAGTCTGTAAAGGAAAATTTATTGGAGAAATATCACAGCCTTCCGAAATAAAAACAGATGTACCTCAAAGTGACGGACTATCCCCAATTTCGAATACGAGACAGTAGATCAAGTAATAAGATTTGCAAATATTTGTGAGGTAAGAAGTTCACGACAAGCTACGTCAACGAAGTAAAAAAGGATTTAGAAAGAAACGATGAAAAAATAGAAGATATAAACAACAGATAAGCTTTTCAGGAAAAAGTATTGAAAATGGAAAGATTCCAAGGCAGGGTAGCTAAAAAGATAGAAAGAAGAAACATAGCGAACAGATGAAAGCATAGTGGAAGAAATGAAAAAACAAAAAATGGAGAATTGTAATTGAAACCTGGTCTTCAGATGGCCTATTAGAAGCAAAAAAAACAGTAGTAGTAGTAGGCCTAGTAAAAATTATACGGATCCGAGATGAGAATAATAGAGTCTTTTTATCTTATAAATCAGAGTTTCTGAAAATGGCCGTGAAAAAAGTTTGGAAAGAATAGATCTCCAATATTTTTCTGAGAAGACAGAAGTATCGATGAAGGGGGGACGAATGTGGTCGCAATGAAATAGACGAATATGAGTACAGAGATGATGATCATGTCGAAGAAGGTGCGATAGTCGATGATGAAGTGATGTTTTGGGAAAAGAACCTAAAGTTACACCAAAATAAAACACTCCAACAGAGAATACTACTGGAGTAGGGCGCTGTTGTGTTCGTCCCAGGAAGAACGACAGAAAGGCAATGGTTCAAAGATCGAAAAACGTAACACATTTATTTGAAGGGTACGTAAAAAATCTTTAAGCTGTGATGTATGTAAATTACCATGCGAAAACTGATTCACTATTCAATGGATTGGCAACAGTGATTTCATAGCGATAAAAAGTGAATTTGCATCATCTGAACAAATATTTAGTTATTTTCATTACTGGGCTACTCTTAATTATTCCTTACTAGCCACGGACAAGCAACTCCATGTCATGTAACTGTAAGTTCGCTGAATTTCCCTCCTTTTTCACCCATAAGTATTACTCGACGGACTAATCAAGCAACTGATTGAAAACAATATTGGTGAATTCTTCCCCTCTTAACAGTTCGTATCTTCACAGCAACCGGTCCTATTCAATAGACTTCTCTCATGTTCGGAATTTCTTATCGTCTATCTTTTAGTTTATTTACTCACCCTTTTGGAACAACATTCGGAACTTTGCCTATGCAAGAAAAGTTTTTCGTGCGTTTTCTCAGAACTCACATTCTTAAGACTATGCTCACATACAAATCCCATAATGTAGTACCGATGCAATTTATGAGAAAGCACACCTGACAATCCCAAAGAATTAAAGAAACTCTACAGGGACTCTACAGGGTATGAGGTGATCTGTTCAGTCTACATTAAATTATCGACAGTCAGATATTGTATAATATCTCCTTCTGCTTGTGACATAATTTTCTAATTTATCTGTCGTATAAATTCATTATCCAGCGCCAAAAACTGCCCTTTCACACACCCTTTTTTATTTCTCATATTCGTTTGCAAGTCGAGATAAACTTTGCTCTCCAATTCTTCTGTACTGTGAACAATATTACGGAATTAACGATATAATATAATTATGCCGTTAGCATCCTGTCAGTGCAAACTGTCAGTGCAGTTATACGCATATATTTGTTGTTAAACTACCGCGCCGAAAAAAGTAGAAAGGTTGTTCTAGAAACAGAAAAAACTGAAACCCGTTTAGAAATCGAAAAAAAAGGAAAATGTTCTTACAGAAATAAAGAAACAACTAAATGTTGCACAACTATTTAGTTTAACAGTACTTTTCAAAAATTAAACCTGCTTTACATACTTAACTTATTAACGATTACTTATAAAAATCAGTAAAATATGTTGTTGTTGTTGTGGTCTTCAGTCCTGAGACTGGTTTGATGCAGCTCTCCATGCTAATCTGTCCTGTGCAAGCTTCTTCGTCTCCCAGTACCTACTGCAGCCTACATCCTTCTGAATCTGCTTAGTGTATTCATCTCTTGGTCTCCCTCTACGATTTTTACACTCCACGCTGCCCTCCAATGCTAAATTGGTGATCCCTTGATGCCTCAGAACATGTCCTACCAACCGATCCCTTCTTCTAGTCAAGTTGTGCCACAAACTTCTCTTCTCCCCAATCCTATTCAATACCTCCTCATTAGTTACGTGATCTACCCACCTAATCTTCAGCATTCTTCTGTAGCACCACATTTCGAAAGCTTCTATTCTCTTCTTGTCCAAACTATTTATTGTTCATGTTTCACTTCCATACATGGCTACACTCCATACAAATACTTTCAGAAACGACTTCCTGACACTTAAATCTATACTCGATGTTAACAAATTTCTCTTCTTCAGAAATGCTTTCCTTGCCATTGCCAGTCTACATTTTATATCCTCTCTACTTCGATCATCATCAGTTATTTTGGTCCCCAAATAACAAAACTCCTTTACTACTTTAAGTGTCTCATTTCCTAATCTAATTCCCTCAGCGTCACCCGACTTAATTCGACTACATTCCATTATCCTCGTTTTGCTTTTGTTGGTGCTCATCTTATATCCTCCTTTCAAGACACTGTCCATTCCGTTCAACTGCTCTTCCAAGTCCTTTGCTGTCTCTGACAGAATTACAATGTCATCGGCGAACCTCAAAGTTTTTATTTCTTCTCCCTGGATTTTAATACCTACTCCGAATTTTTCTTTTGTATCCTTTACTGCTTGCTCAATATACAAATTGAATAACATCGGGGATAGGCTACAACCCTGTCTCACTCCCTTCCCAACCACTGTTTCCCTTTCATGTCCCTCGACTCTTATAACTGCAATCTGGATTCTGTACAAATTGTAAATAGCCTTTCGCTCCCTGTATTTCACTCCTGCCACCTTTAGAATTTGAAAGAGAATATTCCACTCAACATTGTCAAAAGCTTTCTCTAAGTCTACAAATGCTAGGAACGTAGGTTTGCCTTTCCTTAATCTTTCTTCTAAGATAAGTCGTAAGGTCAGTAATGCCTCACGTGTTCCAACATTTCTACGGAATCCAAACTGATCTTCCCCGAGGTCGGCTTCTACCAGTTTTTCCATTCGTCTGTAAATAATTCGTGTTAGTATTTTGCAGCTGTGACTTATTAAACTGATAGTTCGGTAGTTTTCACATCTTTCAATACCTGCTTTCTTTGGGATTGGAATTATTATATTCTTCTTGAAGTCTGAGGGTATTTCGCCAGTCTCGTACATCTTGCTCACCAGATGGTAGAGTTTTGTCAGGACTGGCTCTCCCAAGGCCGTCAGTAGTTCTAATGGAATGTTGTCTGCTCCTGGGGCCTTGTTTCGACTCAGCTCAGTAAAATATATTCATATAAAAAGAATCACGAAAAAAACACAATAAATTGCTAAACAACAGTTTCATTTGTGACTTTATTAGCAGAACTAAATTAAATACGAAATTTAAAAAAGTGAAGTATGTACTGCAAAATGGCTGCCTATGTGAAGGAATCAAGTTGGGCATTAAAATGAAATGTGGACTTAAACTGATGTAGAAAGAAATTAAATAGATTGTAATTTGGTGCAGCGCAAATTTTATAATATTCGTCAGCTGCCCTCACGTCTGCCTGTTCGGGTAAGTATAGCTCTTGAATAAAACACGTTCTCGGTTTGCAAGCCGCGTCAATTAGAATGAAATCCTCGAGCTTTCGATGACTATCTCCGCCATCGTCGTCAGGAGTTCACTGACTGCCGGAGCTAGCGCTACGCTAATTCACGGAGCTTCATGCTCCGGTGAGTTGCAGGGTGAGCGGATCACGCCTGTACTACTTCTTTCTTGGGATGCTTAGTGTTTTCTTCTTGGTGGGATCGTCCTCACGTTTGCGTTGCTGCTATAGGGTCTTCTTGCTAAAGTTGCGGCGTTCCTTACACTACTGCCGGAGCTGCTACGGTTTCTCGCTTATAAAGGTATGATCATCAGCGGCCAATTAGATAGACCCAATGTGGCGCGCGCGCATTAGTCGAACCAGGCAGCTAGCGGAGCTACTGCCCGCGGCAGCACCGGTGACGTCAGGTGGCGCCAGGGGCAGGCGCCACGTTTGAAACTGCCGCTCCCGCGTCGCGCATCTGCCTTTGCTTTCTTTCGATGTGCAACGCTCGCCCCCATGCCCTGCTGAGTGTGTACCCCTGATCTCTGTTGAAATTGTTGTTGTTTAAACGAATCTCGGCCGCTTCCTTTATAACGGAGTCCCAATGTGTAGATGCATGAGCCAATACTTTTGTATTTTCGAACTGTATTTTATGTCCGTTTTCTAGGCAATGCTCCGCTATGGCCGACTTGTCAAGCTCCCTTTGTTTTATATGGCGCTTGTGCTCAGTGCAACGCTCCCCAACCGTGCGAACTGGTTGTCCGATATACATGCTGCCACATTCACAGGGTATAACATACGGGCCGGATACTCGAAGAGCGATGTCGTCTTTAACAGGGCGCAACATATCTCGTATCTTGGGGGCGGGTCAGACACTGGTCTTAGCCCACGTTTCTGCAGCAGACGTCCTAACTTGCTGCTAGTTGCTCCACAGTATGGCAGGATTGCAGTCCTTTTGGCCTCTTCTACTGATTCACCAGGTGTCTTTCGTCGGCAACCCTTGAAAGCGTTTGCGATGTCTCTTATGCTGTATCCGTTTTCCCCGAAAACACGTTTTAAGTTCTGCAATTCAGACTGTAGGTGGTCGTCGTCAGAGATAATCCTGGCTCTATGAACCAACGTGTTCAGGACGGCTTTCTTGCGTACAGGGTGGTGGAAACTATTGGCGTTCAAGTACCGATCAGTGTGTGTTGGTTTCCGGTACACTGAATGACCAAGCTGGCCTCCTGCATTCCGCTCAAACAAAACATCAATAATGGTAGCTTGCCGTGCTTCTCCATCTCGACAGTAAATTTAATGTTGGGATGGACACCATTCATGGGATCGACGAACTGCTGTAGTGTTTCTTCACCATGAGGCCATATCAGGAAGGTATCATCAACGTATCGTAGAAAGAAAGACCGCCGTAATGTCGCAGTTTGCAGATCCTGCTCCTCAAAGTGCTCCATAAAGAAATTTGCAACTGCTGGAGACAGTCATGATCCTAGGGCTGTGCCGTCCTTCGTTTCATAATATTCATCGCAGTACAAAAAGTACGTTGTCGTTAGGGCGTGACGGAACAACTTAATGATTCCAGATGGAAAATGTTGGGCCAAAAGATCCATTGTATCTCGTATTGGCACCCACGTAAAAAGTGATACAAAGTCCAGGCTAACCATTAGGTCGTTTGGACCTATCTTCATTCTCTTGAGTGTCTCAACAAATTTCTGCGAGTTGACAACATGGTGTTCACAATGTCCCAATTTTGGCGCTAATAATCCTGCCAGATGTTTAGCAAGCGAACTGATTGCACTAACAATGGGCCTCAGAGGAACACTTTCCTTGTGTATCTTTGTTAATCAATAAAGCCTGGGAGGTATAGTGGCATGAGGCGTTAATTTCTTCACCACTTCATCTGGTAAACTAGAATCCTTTAATAACTTCCCTGTCTTTCTGACAATGGCCTGTGTGGGATCACGACTAAGCTTGCGGTACGTGGCGTCTTCTAATAAATGTAGCATCTTCAGGTGGTAGTCTGCAGAGTTCAGAACCACGGTGGCATTCCCTTTGTCAGCTGTCAAGCCAACCAAGTCTTCATTCTCATGTAGTAACCGTAAGCAACGTCGTTCCTCCTGGCTAATATTAGATTCTGATGGCTTAGCTTTCGCCAGGATATGGCTGGTAGTTAGCCTGACGTCCTCAGCTGCATCATGCGGGAGACTCCTAATGCACTGCTCTATTCCACTGATTATATCCAATATTGGCAGACGTCGTGGAGCTGGAGAAAAGTTGAGGGCTTCACTCAGCGCTGATATAGAGCCGTCGTCCAGTTCTTGGTTGGAAAGATTTACAACCGTTCTATGGGCCTTATCGGATTTCACAGCATTTCTTCCGTGATTCAGTCGGTCGAACATGGCACATTACTTCGACGTTGCCTTGGATAAATCCACCAACTCCCACTCGAATGGTGACAATGTTGATGACAAAGACAGATGACACTCACGATATGTCTATTATCCTTAGAACAAATGTAATAATTTTTTTAACATGGCTTACGTTCACTGATATAAAAAGAAAAGATGTTGCATTCCATACTTCATCCTCTTACGGGTCGAGATAAACTTTGCTCTCCTATTCTTCTGTACTGTGGAAAATATTATAGATTTAACGATCTAATATAATTGTGCCGTTAGCACTTTTGTTTTACTTTCCAAAGTAAGCTACGTTCTTCCTCAGGGTTCAAGATATCTCCGAATTTCATCAAAATCCGTTCAGTGTTTAGTAATGAAAATGTAGCTGATGGAGTTACTTTCACATTTATAATAGTAGCATGGTTGAACTGATAAACTCAATATTTCCAGGGTATTTATTACTCCACTCACCTGTTCGTCCATCTCCTCCTCGCTCCTCTCGCTCTCTCTCTGTCCATTCCAATCACCTATTACTCCATCTCCCCCTCCCTCCTGTCTATCCACCTCCTCCTCCTACTCCTCCTCCTCCTCCTCCTCCTCTTCCTCCTCCTCCCTCTCTCTTTATCCACCTCATCCCCTCTCTCTATTCATTCCTTTGTCTTCATCCATCTCCTCCCTAATCCAGCTCGTCATTCCCTCTCTTTCTCATCCTCCCCAGTCACTCTGTCCATTTCCCATTACACCATTTCGCTACCTACCTCCTCCTCCCCCCTTGTTCCTGCACAGGGGTGCCCGCCCTCTTTCATATCATCAGCAACGCGGTCCAGTACTACCCACACAGCACGACGGTCCTGCAGGAACTCTAAAACTGGACAAGTGGTACTCTGTGTAGTTCACAGTAGTTCAGTTTTTCGCCCCCATCCTAATGAGAAACAGGTGTTCTTCTCAGCACGGAGCTTCTTTCCGGACAGTAAGTCACATTTGTACGACGTTTGATTGAGATCGCTCCAGTGATTTAGGAGGAAACATAAATACATTTTTATGATATATACGGGGTGTCACTCCTGAATCAGGCGCATTTTCCCTGTCGTTTCATCGGATACTTGCGATTTCGTTGTTACACTGTGTCACTGCACTGAGTCAACCCAGACAGCTCTTTCATGCGACGCTCAATGTCGACGGAATGCGTCGGTTTGTTTCCCGTTACAAACAAAATCATTTTTAAAGCGGAATTTTAGGTGCCCATTCGATAGAGCACTTTCAGATTAGTTCTAGTGAGATATATGTTTTGTCGATATGCAGGAACAAGAACGTGGGTGTAATAGTTTTCCGTTCCCATCCGGATTCTTGATACTGGTGAGTCGCCTTGCCTCTCACCACTGGGGCGCTTAATTTCAGTGAGTGCCCTTGTCCCTCACCACTGCAATCTCGCCATAAAATTACGCCGATATTCTCTGCAACAGGCATACAGGGTGACGCTTATTAAACGGTATGAAACAAAATCATCATAACTTCTGAATGGTTTGCGTTAGGACGTTCAAACGGCACGACTGGATGCGGGACATGATGGGAATTAGTATGCGCATCCAGAATGAAGAGGGAAGTTGCCCTGCAAAGGTCCGGAGTTCGGGTCTCGGTCCGGCATCCGGTATAAATCTGGCAGGAAGTTTCATATCTGCGCACACTCGGCTGCAAGTGAAAATTTAATTCTGGAAACATCCCCTAGGCTGTGGCTAAGCCATGTCTCCGCAATATCCAGCAGTGCTAGTTCCGCAAGGTCTGCAGGAGAGCTTCTGTGAAGTTTGGAAGGTAGGAGACGAGGTACTGGCGGAATTAAAGGTGTGAGGACGGGTAGTGAGTCGTGCTTGGGTAGCTCAGATGGTAGAGTTCTTGCCCGCGATATGCAAAGGTCCTGAGTTCTAGTCTCGGTCTGGCACACAGTTTTAATTTAGTAAGCGCATACTTGGTTTGGTTTAGCGTCGAAGCCCACTTTCACTTGGATGGGTTTGTTAATAAGAAAAATGGCGCATTTGGGCGACTGACGATTTGCATTTCGTGATCGAGAAGTCTCTTCAGCCTCAATGGGTGACTGTGTGCTGAGTAATGTCCAGTCACGGAATAATTGGTGCGATATTCCTCGGTGGCACGGTGACTACCGAACGGTACTTGAAGGTTTTTGAAGAGGATTTCATTTCTATTAATCCAAAGTGATACTGATTTCGACAAGATGTAGTTCATGCAAGACGGAGCTCTACTGCATTGAAACAGGAAAGTGTTTGATGCCCTGAAGGAGCACTTTGGGGACCACTGGTGGAGGCCTCATTTGGCCGCCATATTCTCCGGATCTGATCACATGGGACTTCCTTTTGTGGGGCAATATTAAAGACAAGGTGTAGAGCAATAACTACAAAACCACTGCTGAGCTGAAAACAGCCTTTCAGGAAGGAGGTCATCGACAGCATCGATGTTCCGAAGCTTCAGCGGGTCATGCAGAATTTCGCTATTCATCTGTGCCACATCATCGCCAATGATAGCAGGCATATCGAACATGTAATAACCTAAATAGAGATATATGTAGTGACGTTTACATGTTGAATAAAGACTGCGCACGCCATAGCTTGTAACTAATTTACGTTTTTTTTCGTATAGTTTAATAATTGTCACGCTATAATATCCATGACTCCAGCTGTGCCAGAACGGGCTCCAGGGAAGTTCAGTGTTGGTGCTCGTTAAGTCCCCTGGTGCTGGAGTGGGACATGCCATGCGCTGGAGCGCCGAGCGATGGGGCGAGCGTGTGAGTGTTATTTTACACGACGTGTGTGTATCCGTGGCAGGAACGCCTGTCACTATCACTTCATAGACATATTTATCTCACTACAATGGTTTTGGTTTGTATTTCGCCAGTAGCCACGTCGCGGTCAGCATTAGAGTTACAGCGGTTGGGTGGAGTCACACACCGAAATCAGTGCCCTCAGGGGCTCAGCATTCGTTTGCTGAGTACGGGCTTGGCGACCCCAGGGTTTCTGAGCTGGGGACTGGTAGGCGCCCCCAGTCTTCTGCCACTGTAAACTCTGGGCACGCTTCAGCGACTACCGTGCAGTGCGGCGGTGGACTTTGTGTGTCTCAGGGAACGGGGATTTTGGCTTGACCGCCCGGATTGCGAGGATGGTACACACTTCTCTAATAAAACCCTCAGTCTCAAGGTGTTCTGAGCGCTGATGAGATGCGTGGTTGTTGAGGTGGAAGCGGCATTACCGATCAACCCCTGGGAAACCTGCCACACCTGTTGTATAAGGCATACCTAGGCATGTGGGGCTCTGTCTCGTTGGACTTCTAGTTCCCTAACTGCTCGTAGGACCGAGATGGATCCTACGCAGTCTTCTCTTCCTCCTCTCATCGGAAAGGGCGGGCCGCTGTTAGGTACCAACAACCAAACAAAGAAGAGGGCTCGTGTAGCCAGTCCTCCAGTCTTGGAATTTACACAGACTCTGTCAGTATTTAGTAACAGAACGCATGCTGGTGGCCAGAATGTGTTTCTTATCATTTAACGGAAAGAGGAGAGTTTTGAGAGAGCTTCAACTTTTTACATAAAAAAAGGGATAGCGGGAATCACTGGAATCTTAAAATCCGTCGAATACTTGCGAAATGGGACCCTTTTGGTAGAAACGTCAAATTTCCAACAAATCAATAACGTCCAGAAAGCTCAGTGTCTTTGGGAGCATCCAACAGAAAGTGAACTGCACCACACTTTAAACTATAGCAAAGGTGTTGTGCCTTGCAGGGATCTGGTTGAAATTCCCAGAGAAGAACTGAAACTGAGTGGTCCCAGGCAGACATCATTGAAGTGCAGAACATAATGAAACGGGTGGATGGTTATCTCGTGAAGATGAACTCATTTATACTGACCTTTGGCAACACCAGACTTGCTGAGCACGTTAAGGCTGGTTTCCTCCACCTCAGTCTGCAGCCTCATTTCCCTAACCTGATGCACTGTTTTACCTGCCAGCACTTTGGGCACACCTCCTCGGGTTATAAGGTGGTTGTCACTTGTGGCACATGTGGAAAGGCTTCTCACGAAGTTGTTGGTTTTGCATCTCCTCCAAAGAGCATAAACTGCTCTGGCAATCACCCTGTCTGGAGTAGGGACTGTAGTGTCTTCCTTGAAGAAAAGAAGATCCAGGGAATCAAAACAACTAGACACATTTCGTATGGAGAGAACAAAATGATCTATAAGGCCATTCGTTGTTGTGGTCTTCAGTCCTGAGACTGGTTTGATGCAGCTCTCCATGCTACTCTATCCTGTGCAAGCTTCTTCATCTCCCAGTATCTACTGCAACCTACATCCTTCTGAATCTGCTTAGTGTATTCATCTCTTGGTCTCCCTCTACGATTTTTACCCTCCACACTGCCCTCCAATGCTAAATTTGTGATCCCTTGATGCCTCAAAACATGTCCTACCAACCGATCCCTTCTTCTAGTCAAGTTGTGCCACAAACTTCTCTTCTCCCCAATCCTATTCAATACCTCCTCATTAGTTACGTGATCTACCCACCTTATCTTCAGCATTCTTCTGTAGCACCACATTTCGAAAGCTTCTATTCTCTTCTTGTCCAAACTAGTTATCGTCCATGTTTCACTTCCATACATGGCTACACTCCATACAAATACTTTCAGAAACGACTTCCTGACACTTAAATCTATACTCGATGTTAACAAATTCCTCTTCTTGAGAAACGCTTTCCTTACCATTGCCAGTCTACATTTTATATCCTCTCTACTTCGACCATCATCGGTTATTTTGCTCCCTAAATAGCAAAACTCCTTTACTACTTTAAGTGTCTCATTACCTAATCTAATTTCCTCAGCATCACCCGACTTAATTTGACTACCAGGTAGGTCAAATGGGAATCCGTGGAGGGAAGACGATGTTCTTTTCATGGAACGATATTGAGAATCGACGACTGAAGCTGACCGCAGAGGGATTGAGCAGCCCACATCATACATTTTGCGTAAGGACTGCGCTACTACAAACATGATCATAGCGACTATGTTACCGTCACGCTGGATAAAAAGCGGTCTCGCGTCTATAGGAACACATGAGTCGTTGAGAGTGTTACACTTTTGGGTAGAAACGCTGTCAGCGATTTGGAATCAAGTCTCTCCATTCAACCACGTACTTTCGTTGGATTCTGTAGAGACGTCTTTTAATGATTACAGCCACAGGTGAAACATATTCATGCCACTCTCATATCTTGAAACGAGTCACTTTTTTCGAACCTATCTGCTAAGGATCCCATACAGCAAAATCTCCAGCACTGTTTTTTAAACAGTCTCTCTGCATCTTGTAACTAGTCCTCAATCTCTGGTCTGTCATCCCTGTATCTTCTTCCATGTGATCATCCCAATTTAAGTCGGACCTGAATAGGAGTCGGAGAGCGCTGTATCTAAGACCTTCTGCATCTCATGGAGAAACAGGACGAGCTGAGTTAATGCGATGGGAGCGCGTTTTGACTCGTCAGTTGAAACGGGAACATGTTGCTGTAGCTCCGCCAACTGTGTACAATGTGCAAAGCCAGCGTCAAACAAAGCTTTCCCCTGCTACACGAGATAACAGAAAAGGTAGAGCGAGCAGTTATGGAGGAGTTTCCTGTTGGGAAAATTGGGAAGACTCCACGTCACACATTGCATGGAGGAAGGACGAGGATTTTGCTACTGCATTGCGACACATCTCCAAACTACATACAGGTACTGCAGTCCGAAGGCAATCTGTATCTCTCAGGGTTCATTCATGTCTGCCACCAAACATTCTCTCTCACCTTGGTGTTTTATACCATCCAACAGAGAAAACCTACGAATTATAAAACTCTGCTAACAATCTGTTAGAGAACTCGATAAGATATTACCACATCCCTGTCTTCTGACACATCGAAAACAAATACAGTCTGCCTTCTGGTATTGACCATATGTGGCGATCTTATTAAATATAGGGATATTGTTACATTGGAGCAGGTGGTTCGTGATCGAAGTCACTTCCACAGACTGGTGCAAAGTTTCATCACCTATACTGTAGGAGGACCATATCCAACAGACTATCAATCACATGAGAGGGTTTTTGTATTGTTCCTTCATAAGCAGTTTAATACATCGTTTTTTGGTTGTAACACGCCCAATCAATGTGCACCACCATACACTTTGCTTTTTCTGTCATTACTTAGAGATCCATATCAGCTGCTGCTGGATCGACATTAACACATTTTGATCCTCTCACTCTCACAGAAAGCTGATCATCGCATGACATAAATTATACAGTTACCACAACGCAGGCTGGTAAAAATAAAACACAGAGGCGATGATCCTCATTGACAAAAATGTGGAAAACATCGCAACTTATGGAAACTGGAAGCATTTGCGGTATTGTAGAGCACTTCCAACAGCTATTGTTAATCTCGTCTTCCCCATCGACAGGGCAGCGGATTCCTTGGTGTTCCATTTCGAAAAGCGTTGTTCCTTCATTTAGCAGTCATGTACATGATTACCGTTCCGTTGTTGATCATCGCTGGAAGGTTCTGTTCACAACACATTGGGGTAACACAAATAAAAAGAGGTACAGTTATCTTATTGGTGAATAACATATAAATAAAATTAGAAACATGTGAAGGGCATTGTAGCATATGGAAATAGGACCAGTCTGTAGCATTGAGGAATGCTACCAAACAACTGCATGGGGGTGATGACTGACAAAAGGTACAACGTGTCTACTGCATTGTGAAAGGAAATGCTAGACTTAAAGTGCTAGACCTAAAGTGTGCACTGCGCAGTGCACATATTTTGCAGTCTTTTGTATTTATTGAATTCTCCTTCTGACAGCTTTTTGTATGCCTGATATATTTGCACAACCGTCATAACTTTAATTACAGCTTTTAGTTAAAAAGTCAATTTTCATCTATTGCATTTAGCATTTCCTTACTTGTTCTAAGTGCGCTTTGATCTTTTACTTCATAAAATCTTAAAAAGCTTTCATTTATCTTCACTTCACAAGGCTTTCCAATTTAAACCTATCTAAATATCCGAGTTAACTGATCTCTATTTGTAATGTCTTATGTTGCATGTTTGATAACAGATAATAATGAGGCAGTGTTAATTTCTTTTTCGACTGTATTGAAGGGCTAAGGTATTTCCACATATAGGCTTTTATTTTTTTAATTAGAACACGTAATACCGGATTGTGCTTTTCGAGAAGTTTGATGTTTGCTACAAAGTTTCCACTGTTTGATTTTTCTCTTTTCTCCTGTACCCTCAAAAGCTATGTTATTGGATTCCAGTGCTACCGTTATATTCACATTAAGCTCAAGAACCTATTTTTACGTGTTCTCACTTTTTCTTAGCTATGAATACATACCCAGGACAACTGTGTTTTTCTTACACTATAAATTGAATACAACACATACCTTCAGATGTGCTTGTTGTTTCATGACACACAATACTTTTGGTTGTTGTTGTTGTTGTTGTTGTGGTCTTCAGTCCAAAAACTGGTTTGACGCAGCTCTCCATGCTACTTTATCTTGTGCAGGCCTCTTTATCTCCGAGTAATTACTGCAACCTACATACCTCTGAATCTCCTTACTGTATTCGTCTCTTGGTCTCCCTCAACGATTTTTATCCCACACACTTCCTCCAGTATTAAACTGGTGACCCCTTGATGTCTCAGAATGGTCCTACCAACCGATCTCTTATATTGATCAGGTTGTGCCACAAATTTCTCTTCTCCCCAATTATATACAGTACTTCCTGATTAGTTACGTGATCTACAAACCTAATTTTCACCATTCTTCTGTAGTACCACATTTCAAAAACTATTCTCTTCTTGTCTAAACTGTTTACTGTCCGTGTTTCACTTCCGTATATGGCTACACTCCATAAAATATTTCAGGAAGGACTTCCTGACACTTAAATCTATACTCGAAATTAACAAATTTCTCTTCGTCAGAAACGCTTGACTTGCGGTTGCCAGTTTGCATTTTATATCCTTCCTACTTCGGCCATCATTTTGTTATTTTACTTCTCAAAACCCAAAACTCATTCACTACTTGTTACCACCTCCAATCTTGAACCACTTCCCTCCAAGATGAAGGATTTTTTTTCAAACAAAGAGTTTTTAGTCTCATCATTTACAACCAACTGATAGTCTGCGCTATCGTTTTAATAGTTTGCGATATTAATAGGCCTAATTACATTTATGGCGATTTTGCTATCATATTCTTTTTTGGCTTTATAATTGCTGTTATAACTTTTCACTTCAGAACAGCATTTACTTGTGGCACTGCAAACTTCTATAACTGTTGTGCTAAACTGAGTAGACTGCCCATTCTTACGCCATTATTTCTTAATGGCTAATTAGCAGTGTTGCCGAATAAAGATATGACAAAACTTAAACGTTCAGAAAAAATGAGCATTATACAGTCTCCGGTACACTTAACATGAAGAATGGATATCTTCTATTTGGATGTGAAACATTGGTAAACATTTTCATTGTTGTCATTGTTTTTTAATAACTAATCTGCACCACTCTTTTGTGAGGTCCGAGGAACATGCTTCAATCCAAGTGGTACGAGACACGGCAAGGATAAGCACTGTTTACATACTCTGTGCTAAACTCACTATAGTGCTGAGTGATTCTACGAAACCGTACTTATCTGACCATTTCTATTGTTCTCACTTTACTGACTATCGTACACATATTTCTGTGTTTACATTTGGATATATTTTAACTTCAATTCTTAATAAAATAACAATGATCTTTTACTTTCTGTGGGCCGCTAAAGTACCAGGCCGACCCGCATTGCACGCCAATACGTTACACCCCTGCACACCTGAATAGGGCATATGTATCAGCGGTTTACTCAATCTGAAATGACTACCGGGGGCAGCCCTGGGACCAAAGAGGATCACTGACCACGTGTCCTCCCACACAAAGGTCTCTATGACAGACCTTGGTCCGCAAGGGCTGTCACGCTAGTGGATTTGGAGTATCAGAATAAGTTACTGCAATGAATGTTGTCAAAATATGTAATCGTAACATTATTCGATCTTTTCTGTAATCAATTATTTCTATTCTCTCAACTTTTAATGTACTAACAAAATGCCAGTTAGATCTGCATCAGGTATTGTTTAGTTTCAGCAACTCACATGCACAGTGATTCCAAGAGCTATAAAACTACTGCAGATTAATAACTACCAAAAATGGTTTAAACCTGCACAGTAAAGTATTACCCTCTGGGAAGATTTTTGGATTTGACATGTGTACGTCCCCCCCCCCCTCCATGAACCATGGACCTTGCCGTTGGTGGGGAGGCTATCGTGCCTCAGCGATACAGATAGCCGTACCGTAGGTACAACCACAACGGAGGGGTATCTGTTGAGAGGCCAGACAAACGTGTGGTTCCTGAAGAGGGGCCTCAGCCTTTTCAGTAGTTGCAAGTGCAACAGTCTGGACGATTGACTGATCTGGCCTTGTAACAATAACCAAAACGGCCTTGCTGAGCTGGTACTGCGAACGGCTGAAAGCAAGGGGAAACTACGGACGTAATTTTTCCCGAGGGCATGCAGCTTTACTGTATGATTAAATGATGATGGCGTCCTCTTGGGTAAAACATTCCGGAGGTAAAATAGTCCCCCATTCGGATCTCCGGGCGGGGACTACTCAAGAGGATGTCGTTATCAGGAGAAAGAAAACTGGCGTTCTACGGATCGGAGCGTGGAATGTCAGATCCCTTAATCGGGCAGGTAGGTTCGAAAATTTAAAAAGGGAAATGGATAGGTTAAAGTTAGATATAGTGGGAATTAGTGAAGTTCGGTGGCAGGAGGAACAAGACTTCTCGTCAGGTGACTACAGGGTTATAAACACAAAGTCAAATAGGGGTAATGCAGGAGTAGGTTTAATAATGAATAAGAAAATAGGAATGCGGGTAAGCTACTACAAACAGCATAGTGAACGCATTATTGTGGCCAAGATAGATACGAAGCCCACACCTTCTACAGTAGTACAAGTTTATATGCCAACTAGCTCTGCAGATGACGAAGAAATTGAAGAAATGTATGATGAAATAAAAGAAATTATTCAGATAGTGAAGGGAGACGAAAATTTAATAGTCATGGGTGACTGGAATTCGAGTGTAGGAAAAGGGAAAGAAGGAAACGTAGTAGGTGAATATGGATTGGGGCTAAGAAATGAAAGAGGAAGCCGCCTGGTAGAATTTTGCACAGAGCACAACTTAATCATAGCTAACACTTGGTTTAAGAATCATGATAGAAGGTTGTATACATGGAAGAACCCTGGAGATATTAAAAGTTATCAGATAGATTATATAATGGTAAGACAGAGATTTAGGAACCAGGTTTTAAATTGCAAGGCATTTCCAGGGGCAGATGTGGACTCTGACCACAATCTATTGGTTATGACCTGTAGACTAAAACTGAAGAACCTGCAAAAAGGTGGGAATTTAAGGAGATGGGACCTGGATAAACTGAAAGAACCAGAGGTTGTACAGAGTTTCAGGGAGAGCATAAGGGAACAATTGACAGGAATGGGGGAAAGAAATACAGTAGAAGAAGAATGGGTAGCTTTGAGGGATGAAATAGTGAAGGCAGCAGAGGATCAAGTAGGTAAAAAGACGAGGACTAGTAGAAATCCTTGGGTAACAGAAGAAATATTGAATTTAATTAATGAAAGAAGAAAATATAAAAACGCAGTAAATGAAGCAGGCAAAAAGTAATACAAACGTCTCAAAAGTGAGATCGACAGGAAGTGCAAAATGGCTAAGCAGGCATGGCTAGAGGACAAATGTAAGGATGTAGCGGCTTATCTCACTAGGGGTAAGATAGATGCTGCCTACAGGAAAATTAAAGAGACCTTTAGAGATAAGAGAACCACTTGTATGAACATCAAGAGCTCAGATGGAAACCCAGTTCTAAGCAAAGAAGGGAAAGCAGAAAGGTGGAAGGAGTATATAGAGGGTCTATACAAGGGCGATGTACTTGAGGACAATATTATGGAAATGGAAGAGGATGTAGATGTAATTGGATTGGGAGATACGATACTGCGTGAAGAGTTTGACAGAGCACTGAAAGACCTGAGTCGAAACAAGGCCCCCAGAGTAGACAACATTCCATTAGAACTACTGACAGCCTTGGAAGAGCCAGTCCTGACAAAACTCTACCATCTGATGAGCAAATGTATGAAACGGGCGAAATACCCTCAGACTTCAAGAGGAATATAATAATTCCAATCCCAAAGAAAGCAGATGATGACAGATGTGAAAATTACCGAACAATCAGTTTAATAAGCCACAGCTGCAAAATACTAACACGAATTCTTTACAGACGAATGGAAAAACTAGTAGAAGCCGACCTCGGGGAAGATCAGTTTGGATTCCGTAGAAATACTGGAACACGTGAGGCAATACTGACCCTACGACTTATCTTAGAAGGAAGATTAAGGAAAGGCAAACCTACATTTCTAGCATTTGTAGACTTAGAGAAAGCTTTTGACAATGTTGACTGGAATACTCTCTTTCAAATTCTAAAGGTGGAAGGGGTAAAATACAGGGAGCGAAAGGTTATTTACAATTTGTACAGAAACCAGATGGCAGTTATAAGAGTCGAGGGACATGAAAGGAAAGCAGTGGTTGGGAAGGGAGTAAGACAGGGTTGTAGCCTCTCCCCGATGTTATTCAATCTGTATATTGAGCAAGCAGTAAAGGAAACAAAAGAAAAATTCGGAGTAGGTATTAAAATCCATGGAGAAGAAATAAAAACTTTGAGGTTCGTCGATTACATTGTAATTCTGTCAGAGACAGCAAAGGACTTGGAAGATCAGTTGAACGGAATGGATTGTGTCTTTAAGAGAGGATATAAGATGAACATCAACAAAAGCAAAACGAGGATAATGGAATGTAGTCGAATTAAGTCGGGTGATGTTGAGAGTATTAGATTAGGAAATGAGACACTTAAAGTAGTAAAGGAGTTTTGCTATTTGGGGAGCAAAATAACTGATGATGGTCGAAGTAGATAGGATATAAAATGTAGACTGGCAATGGGAAGGAAAGCGTTTCTGAAGAAGAGAAATTTGTTAACATCGAGTATAGATTTAAGTGTCAGGAAGTCATTTCTGAAAGTATTTGTATGGAGTGTAGCCATTTATGGAAGTGAAACATGGACGGTAAATAGTTTGGACAAGAAGAGAATAGAAGCTTTCGAAATGTGGTGCTACAGAAGAATGCTGAAGATTAGATGGGTACATCACATAACTAATGAGGAAGTATTGAATAGGATTGGGGAGAAGAGAAGTTTGTGGCACAACTTGACCAGAAGAAGGGATCAGTTGGTAGGACATGTTCTGAGGCATCAAGGGATCACCAATTTAGTATTGGAGGGCAGCGTGGAGGGTAAAAATCGTAGAGGGAGACCAAGAGATGAATACACTAAGCAGATTCAGAAGGGTGTAGATTGCAGTAGGTACTGGGAGATGAAGAAGCTTGCACAGGATAGAGTAGCATGGAGAGCTGCATCAAACCAGTCTCAGGACTGAAGACCACAACAACAACATGTGTTACGTAACAGAAAGAGGGTATCGAACGTAAAATTCAATCTGTGGCAGTTAGTAGACAACAGAAAGACTGAAATTTGTTAAGAAATTACAGTAACAGATTTAATATAAATGAAATAATAAAACGGTCGCCAGCCTAATTAGGCATAAAATTGTGAAAACATTATTTTCAGTGGATTTGCATATACTCTTGCAAAAGTGTCTTTCATAGATTCTTTCTCAGAAAAATGCAATGAACACCTACCATAACCAGATGAACTCCACAGCGGGTAGTATTAGCACTCACTTGCAAGGACTAACATTCGCAGAAACAAAATAGAAACTTTATCCCTGCTGACTACAATCACTACTTCAGTCTTCAAATAATTCAACACAAAAAATGCTCTCAAAGATTAAAACGATACTAACTAGCATCTGACCAGAGTTCAGTTTAGGTTAACACACTTACATATATCATAAACACAATGAAATTCACAATACTCACATTTCATATGCATTTCACTTTTTCATTGTTTCAGGTTCATTCACAGAAACCTACTCTCAGTTTGACTTATTCTGTTAGTAAATATTATATTGGAATCCTACAAACTGACCACTCCTTTATCCACAAATAAGCACACTTCACAAAAATCCTCGCATTATAATAAATGCTCAACTACAACCCCACTTAAGATCATTTAGTCCTCAAAGCTAGAAAACAATATACACTAGCAATATTTTTATCTTCCTTTAATTTTTCAAATTAAAGCAAATATTCAAAAGGTGTGAAATTTTTCTGTCTCTTTCATCACTTGTGAAGCAAGTGATTTTAAGCAGTCACATTTAGATTCATTAGTACTAACCATTTGGCATTTTCCTATAGAAATATTTCATAAAAAATTAAAAATATTATGTGCCCCTTTTATTACTCATAAAGCGAGTAGATTTCACTGACAATTTTAATGTTCCTACACGTTTAACAATGACACTTGTAAATTAGAAGCTATTCAAATTAAATTGAAGCTTTACATAAATTCAACATAAAATAAAATAGATAAATATCAGTCTTTCACAAACAGGATACTCGGCCTTAAATACTTTGAGGAAAGGATCCTGCTTGGTTGATTGAAGCGGAATATTTCATGGTTCAGATACCAGTTTTTGAAACATTTGGATTATTATTGCAAAATTAATCACACACTAGTTCATATTGATGTACAGTTCTAACCTCCTGAAGTTGTTGAAGCAGTGGCGCAATAGTGGTGGCGAGCACGTGGTGGCTACCTGGTCCATCATCTGGTGTATTATTGCTCTATTTCATTTCTTCTTGGCGATGTAAAAATTAATTTTAAAGGCATTCCTGATGCGAGAGTAACCACATCTGCGGCCGTTCCATCATAGATGAGAATACCAAACGCCTCACTCGGCATCTGCGGTGTTGACTCCACAACTGCTGGCCACTGACTACCTGTTGTGATCTCTTGCTTCCCGCTCAGCCTAATCGTCACTTCGATCTTTTCTTTGCACGCTAAACCACTTCCGTAGCGGAGGGGAATCACTATGTCTTTTATATTATACAATACAAAATCCCTAAGTATGAACCAGTTTTACATTGCAGTTTCTCTTACATAAACAAACATATTTAATAAAATTCCGTCATTTAAGCACACTATTACGTTAAACAATTTATACCTCATAAAGTACCACCTCCCTCCAGTGATTCAGAGAAGTTAACCAGTAACAAGTAAACACTTCTTAAATAAAGTTGGACTGTACCGATTTCTCACAATCGATTGTGGTGTTAAGAGCCAATGATGTTATCAACACATTACTAAAAGATAATAATACATTCATACAATTTAAAGCGAAACAAATGTTCATAAATCAGTTTTAATTTATTGGAGAAAGAACTATACAAAGGTTTAATTGTAAATGGAAGCAATAAAAAAATAACAATCATGTCATACTAACTTTCAGTATAAGAGAGTAGGTCATTTGCACATATGAATTTGTTTGTAATTTTGGTAATATCAATATTTTAGTCATTCATTTATGAACATGCAAAACTGCCAAATCATTCAATCTTTTCTGACCGCAAAAGCGTTTTCATTCGCCTAAGTGCTGGAAACGAGCGCTCAGAGTTACAAGAAGTAACAGCTATCGTTAAAAACTTTCCGAACAAACTGCACAAATTTTGTGAGCATTTGACACATGGGACCACTGTTTTTTTTACGTAAAAAATTTATAATGTCTGACAAGTTGGCCACTTCCCCTCTCTTATTTCTGCACTCATCTAGAAATATATTCCAATGCAATGTTTGCTTGTCTTTATTGAAGTCTGCCCCATAGAACTGCAGGATTCCACCAGCACCAGTTTGACTGATAGCAAAAGCTTCAAGCTGTGAAATAAGTTCCAGGACCTTTGAGTCAAATCTATGGTTTAGCGAATCCAAAGCCACATCAATTATTTCACAAAATATTTGCCTGTATATTTCCTCCGGTATTTGATACATATGAGGATTACATTGGCACAGCGTTTTGGCATCTTGCTTCTTCTTGGCAAAATTGGTTCATCAGTGTTAAGTTCCTCAGCTTCTCTAATGGTTTCATTCAACAACTCAAAATGTATATCCCTTTGTGAAGCTAAACTTGCAGACAAAGTTCCCAGAAATGTTTTCATTTCTCAGTATGACAATGATTTCTTCTGAAAAGCAGAATGAAGTTGCATAAGCCGACAGCTGAAATTAACAGTTTCAGGGAGATAAGGAATATGAACTGACGGAGGTTTGAAAAATATCCACTTGACTTCTCACCGACTTCACTTTATTCTTCTGACAGATCTTCTAATAATTTCAAGAGAGCGTCATAATTACTTTCCAACGATTTAAAGTATTGTACCCTGACACACCGCCTCGTAGAGCAGAAGGGTCACAAAGTGTCTGTGAATGTTTTTTTTTTTTACAACACCAACTTCGTTGTCTTCTTGTAGCATTTGAAAAACCAGGACCTAGTTCGGCGAATGTCTTACAAATGATATTAATTCACGAAGAATCAGCAGAAAGTCTCGCACATAATTGATACCTTGCATTGCACCTTGAACTACCAAATTCATGTTATGCGCCGAACAATAAACAAAAATAGCTCTCAGCTCCAACTGAGTAACCCTTCTTTGTAATCCTGTTAAATGTAGACTGACATTGCTCGCGCCATCAGAATATCGACCATGACAGTATTTAATGTGTAGGGATAAATCTGTAACTTGGTTCTAAAAGGGCCAATGTGAAGATTCTTAGTTTTAAGGTATAATCTGCCGAATATTTTCTGTTATTTCCTGAGAACTATTAACAATATATTTGGGGCTATTTGTTACTATCATTGTAGTAAATAAACTTAACTAAAGCTTATTTTTAAATAATAAATTTCTAGAATTTTCAGCTTCAAAATTAAAGGACAAAAGAGGACCTTCGCTCTTTTTAAAGTCATGAACCCTCTTAAATAATTTGACACTGGTGCTTTGGACATCAGGGTCAGGTATATTGAATAACCAGTAACGTAATTTTAAGATAAAAATTTCCTTGTACTCATTAATTAAATCACTTTATTCATTCCTCAAAAATTTAATAACTGATAGCAACTGGTACAAGTTCCAAAATTCACATTTTATCATCGTAAATCATGGAAACACTGTTCGGTCTCGTAAACAGGGGGAAACTTTTTATTCACATTTATTAATACCAGACAAATAATTTGCATGCATTATGGTTTATACTGTAGAAGGGGAGAGAAAAAATATATCACTTATTTCCTTCATCATCACCATCCTCAACTTCCCCTTCATAAGATATCTGTTTATCTCTTTCATCTGACTGTGTATTGGTTCTCGGTTGATTGGTGAACTGCATGTAGAATCGACAACTGCTTCCATTGATGTATGGAAGGAGACTCCTTAAGTCCTTTAATTTCTTTTCTGCAAAGGGTATGATGGCATCAGAAATAGGTGCAAGTTCTGGTACAGGCAAGCATCGACTTTTCTTTATATTCAGATCTATAATCTTGAATGGTTCTGCTGAGGAGTAACTGTGTTTGTAGGAGACAATTCGTGGCATACCTGGGTCATACTTCATCCATTTTATCTTGTTCCAAACAATAGGATTCCCTTCTGTGTTGATTTTCTTGAGCAGATAATGACTTCTCATCAAGTCTTTTAAGTTGTAGAAGTCTTTTCTTCCAGCTCTGTTGCTGTTATGGGTGGCTTTTGGGGAACCATGCCTATTAATTTGGCCCAGTCTCTGGGTAGTTCTACTTCAAAAGTTGTTGTTTTCTTTGTCTTCTCAACGGCTGTGTGAATTGAGTCAGCTTACAAGTGAGTATATCCAACTTCAAGAAACTTGTGGTTGATTTCCGAACGTCTCCCTGAATCATGATTTCTTCTACTATTCTCAGAAACATGACGGCAATAAAAATATTTCTGTTTTGTCTGGTACACGATTTGCTGTACAGGTGTATCATAACAATTTCGTAGGCCAGTTTCATCAAACAATCATATAGGCAAGAAGCTATTTCTTGGCCCCACTCTTCCTGCCGCTGTTTCATTCCAAATGTAGTATACTGGAGAACATTTTCTAAGTCTCTTTATGTAGATGGTCAAGTTGAAAGCCCAAAGTTGTCTTTTGTAAAATGCCACACCACAGCATAGAAAAGGAATGGGTAGACATTTCTATAAACCAAAGGCCAGGGTTATTACATTGGAATTTTGCGCAGCTTTTTTTTTATCGCTGTCTTTCTGATCGTAAGCAGCCTGGGCTAAATGCAAATGTTGCTGTCGTTCTACTTCAACCTTACAACGTTCAGCACCAACAGTCAAATCTTGAGTATCATGACGTATTTGTCACATTTTGCACAACTGCCAGTCTTTGGTTTGTGGAAACTAACATTGAAACAGGTCACAAAAACTCTTCTACAAGATGTTTCGCTTCTTGGCTTCATACCTTTGGTTTGGTAAAATTCTTGATGGAGCCAGTACATTGCTGAAATACTCAAGTCTGGAGATAAATATTTTTTAGAAGAATGAGATCAAGAATAATGACTTTTGTAGGAAGGACACATGTCAATGTGTTCCTTTATTAAATCAATGTCGTTAGATGGAACTTTCGGATGATTGGAATGTTTACCACGCCCATCTTCAGAGCACACTCCTCCTTCAGAGCCCCGTCTTTTCTCCACAATTATTCTTACCTTCTTTTGTGTTAAAGAAGATGTACTAAGGAACATATTCTGACATACTTCTATATTAGTCTGCAAAGAAGGACTGTAAAGAAATTACTTTCCTGAATATTTTCACCTGCTTGCAGTTCCTTCAGATTTGTTCCTTAAGCGCTCCCCATGTTTCTTTTCCACAGACACATGATTAGCTATGAACTGATTTTGAGTTTTTGGGGACAATTTGTAATATTCTATGAACGTTTTCTCTCTCTCATCATCATTTGCTCTTCCTCTGCAATTTTTCCTGCACTTGCACGATGGTTTCAGAACTTCAGCAGGTATAACTTTTTCTTTCGGCGTCACATATTCCTTTCCTGCAGTTTTCAATTATTTCCTCTGCTTTTTCTTCCATAATTTTTCGTTTCGCTTTCTTTTTCTGGAAGAATCCTATGGATCACATTTCTTCCTCCGCCTTCCGCAGAACTTTGTTGTTTCTTTGCCAGGCTTTTGTTGAATTTGATCAATTTCTTCAATACTTGAAGATCTTTTAACTGTCTTTCGTACAGCTATATACCCTCCGTCATTGCTTTCTCCACCACTTGGAACATATTCATCAGAATCTTCAAATACATCTGCATCATAACTGGAAATCACGTCTATCAATATGACGAACATGCACTTCCTTCTGTCCTGATATTAGGATGACCTTAATGAAAACAAAAACGAAATAAATTTAATAGGCAGTTGATAATACATGGCATTAAGTAGAGATACCAGTCAATTTGTGGTATTGTGCTGGAAAAATTAGGGCAAATGCTCCTGATAGCAGTTTATTTTATTAAACTTATCTTCAAGGCAAAGTGACGACTTCAGTGGTGATATTTCAAGCGCAGTTTGTTTCTCAAGTTCTTCCTTATAGCCTCTGTGAAATATGTTTGTGCCCACCAAGACTGTCTAGACTCCTCACTAACAATGCGCCGAATAGTTAGGGGAATTATTAAAGGAACAGCTCTTATTATTGTGTATTACCCGCAGATTAAAGTCCAATGTCACAGCACTGTTTCAGTTGTTGAAACCATCTGTCAGCAAAAAAGACCAATGTCTACACTGGCCCTTCTTACAACAAATGTAGAATAAGAGGTAGGGCCAATGTCAAGATTGGCTCTTTTATGCTGATTGGAAACGTGATAAAACACTTAGGGACTTACATCTTAAAACCTAATTATCTCTCGTCCTATGTAGTATAGACATCGGCCGTTTTAACATTATGAAGAGCATGTGAAACTATATGGCGTACACCAATAAAACCAGTTTTGACAAATACTGACATTGGCCCTTTTAGAACCAAGCCACAGAAATGCCTTATGACACCTTGGACGACTTCAATGTACTAGGACTTGTTGAAGCTACTTCGTAGAAGTCCATAAAAATTTCTTCAACTTCAAGATTTTTATCGATGTATCTGAAACATGTGGTTAGTTATAAGAACTTAGGCTTCCGCGGCCGGTGTCATAGTGATTAAAATTCTTTTGGATCGTCGGTTTTAGTTTATTATTGTTGTTAGCTTTTAGCAATGACGCGGCATAATACCCAGATGAATTTAATCACTATGTGGTTAGTTATTCCTTCACTGACATGTAGAATGTCTCATCTACAAGAAGAGAAAAACATAGTGCCTCCTTAACAGGTTTCACAATGTTTTGCTGTACATCACTGCATAATAACGAGACAATTTTATTCAGTCTCTCGAGAGAAACCCACTAATATGAAGTTCGCTGCAGCCAAGACTTAAGTAAGGAGCGTCTTCCGCTCTAAGCAGCTGCAACTGATGAATATTTATGCTTCATCAGTTGACCACGAATGGCTATTCCTTGCTGACTTAAAAACTGGAGGGACGCTATTATCTTTAAAATCGCCTTGTGTGCATATTTCATATCTTCTAATTTATGTGTTGAGATAAGGGATGGTACATTGGTACCTTGTTTCGTATTTGCCAGAGCAGTGATGGACAAACGGTGAAGTGTACATTTTTCATGAACTCTGAAACGTTAAACTGTCTTTTGCCATTGGGAAAACCCATTTGAAACAAATGCATTACACGAATCCTCTGTAAGTAGAAATAGCAGTTGCCGACGGAAGCACTACACTCGAATCAAAAGCGTTTTTACACACACTACAGAACAGTTTCTCCAATTC
The DNA here is from genome assembly GCF_023864275.1 of Schistocerca cancellata. Lineage (NCBI taxonomy): Eukaryota > Metazoa > Arthropoda > Insecta > Orthoptera > Acrididae > Schistocerca > Schistocerca cancellata. The sequence goes on along the minus strand of NC_064630.1, from coordinate 609,956,766 downwards.
TTTTTGTAATGAATCCAAGGAAATGTGTTTTTTATTCATCATGGCATGACCTCCCTGACGGTTTCTTGACACTTCTTTCTCATATTCTGCAGGAACTGGCAAAGGACACATTCTTGGGTTCCTTATTTTTTGGTTAAACTTGATTTTTCGCTATTGTCGTGTTAATAATATCCGCCTGTAAATCTGGAAAATTGTGGCAAGATCCTACGGGACCAATCTTCTGTGCTGAGGTCATCGGTCCCTAAGCTTACGCACTACTTAATCTAACTAACCTACGCTAAGGACAACACGCACACCCATGCCCGAGGGAGGACTCGAACCTCCGACAGGGCACGGACGTATATAAGGGGTTGGTCCAGGGGGTCCGGAACCGCCCCCCCCCCCTTCCTTAGTTTACACAAAAAACGCCAATATTAGAAGACTACCCGGTTTTGAAACCCCGTGCCACAAAATAGTCGCGCACTGCGCTTGGTTGACGTAGTGACAAGCCATGGAGGAATGAGGCTACAAAAAATAGCTGTGCCTTGCGGCGAGGTGTCAACCCCCCACCCTCACTATGAGTGAAACGGAAGTGAGTGCAGTCTGGCCAACCGTAGCGGAATTCCGCTACACGGATTGGAGTTTTTTGGCCTTCGTGGCGTAGAGGCAAAATTCTGAAATTGTTAAAAATGTAGCGGAATTCAACTTTCTTTGGCGAAATGTAAAACTCTCGTAAATTTTCACTGCCAAGTACAAAACATGTAATATATGCACGGGAATGCAGATACCGAACAGTGTTTCTCCATGATGACAGACATTAAAACTAAAAAACTTATTAAGCTTCTCGCAGAAACGTTAAGTGACTTGAAAGTATGACTAGACATCCAAAACAAGAACCGTTATTTATCATTATTATATTTCGCACACAATTTCGGTGGAACATTTCCGTAAGTTTGAAAAACGTGTCAATTATTATCTGAGAACTGAAGGTGATCAAAATATAGCTGCATCAACAAATTCATACATTTCACTGTGAGTTTAATAAACATTAAAACGTTTCACACACACAATGCTAAAAAAAAAAAACTTGTAAATTAACTCCTTACGCCTTAGCCAGTTCAGATTCCATGTAAGGAGGAAAATTACCTGTCGCATCAAACTACAATTACTATATTAATAGCAACTATTTGAATGAAGCACGATATTCAGGTCCATCACTGGCCACTGTCGTCCTAGCTGTCGCTGATCGTTAAATGCCCCAGCTGGAAAGATATGGAATATATTTGTTTATATCTTTAATTATTTATTTAGCCTGTATATCGTCAGGAATTATGTTGAATATATCATAAATTACATATAAAACTGTAGTGGAATTTGGGTGTGCTCGTGGCGGAATTAACTTATTTTTGGCTGGCCACACTGAACAGAACCCGTCCAGTGTGTTCTGTCGCTTTCCTTTGGGCAGTCACAATTTGAGTGACGAAGTTTCGGGCGTCGTGTGTTAAGCCAGTTTAAACTGTGCGTGCGGGTGTTTGGTTGTTAAAAGAGTCGTGTTTGAAAAAAAGAAACTATGAAACGGACAAGACAGAAATACCTTCTGGTTTTTTTTCTAAAAAAGAGACACAGAAATCTGATGCACTTGTTTCGAAAGAGAGTGGCACGTCACCACGTGATGCTGAATCCCAGCATGAAGGAGCGGGACCATCCAGGAAAACTGAGGATGAGGCAAAGAAGGGTGAGTCTCCTATTTACCATTAAAAAAAGGTTATTTGATTTTAAGACGCAGTTTTGTAAAAAATTAAGAAGAACCTTCTAGTTTAACATTTAATTACAAGTGAACAAATGGGCCTATCGCAAAATACGTTATATCAATTTTTTCTAGTTTAATTCTGCGTTAGGCTATTATATGGTTATAATGTTTAATAACTATTTTCTATTTATATTTATAGTAACAATTGCCCGGATTATGGGCGTTCTCCGTAGGAACTACTCACTTCAAAGCTCTTAAAACGGATGGATTATTGTGGAACAAAAATTTTAGCGACAACTAGATCTTTTTGGGAATCCATTATCAAGGAGTCCGTGGAGATACGATTGGCAGAAGATCTTATTAATCGAGACGGCGGCTTTCAGATGGATAAAGCATGGGATCCTGTAATTTCTTTAATCGCTTCACACAGACATTGTTCTGCATCTATTGCGACGGCTGACGAAAATTGATTTTATACTTTCGACTACCGCGCCTCAGCTGCGCGAAGGCGCTTTACGACAGATAGCGCAAATGTAGGTACACCACTACGCATGCGCAGCCCGCTTGTGCTGCAGAGCGCGCCAAATTAGATAGGGGCCCGCTATTAGCCTTCTCCACTGCGCAGGCGCCGCCGCGCCAATTTTCGGTATATATAGAACGACGCGCACCAGTAATCTTCAGTCTCGTACTCACCTGAAGATGGCTGCATGTTTGTTAGCCGAAATATCGTGCCAAGATGTCAACGTGATCCGGCTGCAAGCCCGAAATATGATGGACCTCTTAAAACGTGTTAGTCTGATGTTAATGAAATTTCATGTGGTTACAGGCACATGTATTGGCAGTGTAAATCTCAACTTACAGAATTATTCAATCACTTATTGAAAGTTTCTTATAATGCTTCTAAAATAAGTTTTCCATGGCGAATATAAACATAGAAAGCGTGTGATTGTTTTGGAGCTCTCTTTTTGTGGTACCTAATCTTAAAACTACGATCACTGAGACTGAACAGTGTGATATAATTTTATGAAGTTTAATATTGAATAATGGTTGCAACTTTGTCCATCTTCAAATAGCTTTTCTTTGCCAGCAAAAATGGTGACTGTTCATTGGCTGAAAAGTAAATGTGACAAACAGTGGCCGATATAAAAATTTTGCAACTAGATTTTGAAGAAATTATTAGTAAGTTAGCAGCAAGACGTAAAAGTCTAAATATAATACTTTAAATTAAAGTAATTAATGTTTATTTTTAAATTAACGTACGACCTGAAGTTACAGCAAAATGTCATAGTGTCACAATTTAAATACAAAGACTAATATAAGACTATTATTATTTATTATTATTATTAAGCATTACAATCCATGAAGGCTTTTTGCTGCAGAATGGACAATGTTGAACCACTTTGCTCTGTCTTTACAAGTAATTTGCCACTGTCTGTCATGTCCTAGTTTTCTGAGATCGTCTTGAATATTGTCCAAGTATCTCATGCGTGGGCGTCCAAGAGGTCGTCTTCCGGTGGGAATCTCTTCAGTCACTTTCTTGATGGTCCTGTTTGGTGGTGCTCTGATGACATGCCCTATCCATTTCAGTCTTTTGGCTTTAATTTTGGCCACTATATCGGAGTCTTTATATAATTTGTAAATTTCATTGTTATTTAGCAATCTCCATTCATCACTGATCCTATCTCTTATGGGTCCAAATATTTTTCTCAAAATTTTTCGTTCAAATACTCTTAATCTGTTTTCCTCTTCTTTTGTGAGAGTCCAGGTTTCAGATCCATAGGTGAGTACTGGTATAATCAATGATTTGTATACTTGTAGTTTGGTGTTCCTAGATATTAACTTACTTTTGAAAACTGTCAAGAGACTGTAGTAGCATTTATTAGCCTTCTGAATTCGTGATTCTATTTCAATTTTTATGGAGTTGTCAGAGGTTACTATTGTACCAAGGTAATTAAATTCATTTGTCTTTGTGAAAGCTGTGTTATTAATTTGCAGTACATTATTATTTGATGGATAGCGGGATAAGATAAAGTACATTGTTTTGTCTGTATTCAGCTGGAGGCCTGTGCCATTCGTGGCTTTAATTAATTGTGCTGTAAGAAGCTTCAAATCATTCTCACTGTCAGATAATAATGCAATGTCATCGGCGTATGCTACAATGTTAATTTTGCTTTCCAGTTGTGCTCCAATTTGTAGTAGCTTTACTTTTTGGATTATTCTATTGATTACTATGTTAAAAAGAACTGGTGAGAGTGAATCCCCTTGTTTGACTCCAGTTTTAACCTCAAAGTCTTCAGAAAGTTTGCCAGCTACTTTTATTTTGTATTTTGAGTTTAAAGTGCAAGCTTTTATTAAATTTATCAATTTGTTAGGGATGCCAATCTGCCTCAAGACTATTATTGCTTAATATAAATGATTAATAATGATATTCAAAAATATATAATCACCTCCAATGTTGACTTACAATTAGTTGCTTTTTCATAAATAAATATCTCAACAGCTACAAGACATATGTTTTCTTTAAAGACGCTTGGATCAATTAGTGTTTCTCTACAGTTTTACCCGCATGTAATGAGGATGCTAACATATTTGTGGGTTTTTTAATTTCTGTTTGATTGACTCTATTGGCGTTCATAGCAAAACCTTTTTATGTGGACGAAGACAGGTTTACCTTCCTAAATGATAATGTTGGACCCCCCCCCCATGCAAAAGCTGTAGGTACGTTCCTGCAACAGAGGGAGCCACACAAACCATGACAGGACGCCTTTTACCACACGGCTACCCCGCGCTGCTGTCCGCCTGTGATGATGACAACAAACGTGTGACGAATTTATCCATAGCGACTAGGAAACTGTTCGAATTCGAAAGTATATATAAAAGCAATACTCAATACTCTACTTCAGCTTTCCATACCCGCGTCTAGTTGTCGCGCAACGATTGAAAACTGACAATTTTTGTCCGGCAAAGAGCTTTTGCTCCACGCATCACGTGAGTAGACCCTCTTCTGTGTAGCAGATATTAATGCTGTAACACCCCTTCAGTATACAATATAAGCTCCAGCGTCCTTCACGGTCATTGTCGCAACGAACTAAACCATAACAATCCAGATTACATACAAACAATTTCGCTGAAATCTTAAACCACACCACTGTTATGTTTAAAAATAAATAGCTATTGAAGTAATCCGTAACAACCCTGGCTTCCTTGTACCTCGGATTATTATTTATTACCGCTCAGTATTGGCAAGCAGATATTTTAAAGTAATTGTTGACGAATGGAATGGGCTTACTGTAGTGTATCACTTGTAAGGAAACATGTAAACAAGCTGGAAAGACAGGATTCCATTCGCAGCATAGTGGGACTTTTATCTTGGAGAGTGCCTTTGACTTGGCCAGAGAAAGGCAAGGAGCAGGGTAATGCCTCGCTTAGTTGCCTTTGCACAAAACATCTGAAACAAACAGCTAAGTTTTAGAGGTCAGAAATTTTAACTTCCATCTCTATGTTTTAACAGTTCATTATTTTTTGATAAAGGCAAGTGAGAAACATTTATTCCATTTTGTTTTTATCACACTAAAAATTTTCTGGGTGCTCGAGCCCCGGCTCATCCACGTAGTCGGCGCGCATCTAAGGGAATGGTCTTAAACGCTTAGATGCCTGAAATGAATACTTAGTAAGTTATTATTTTTAGTTATGATAGCCTAACCTGTGTAACATATAGGCCTACCTTCCGACAGTAGCCTATATGCTTATTTTTTTTATATTTATCGACGGTAACTACATATGTTAGTTTTTCAAGCATAACCAGACATATCACAACTGGAATGTATGTCTGCTTTGATCATCTGCTTCACTTTACTTTTTAATTTTCTTTCGAGGTTTTCAAAGTATACAAGTCTATATTATTCTTTGTGATATACCAAACGTTAGGTAATTAGTTAGTTTCATTTTTCATGTATCATTGGTATAATTAATCATAATGATGTGCAACGTGTCATTTTATTTTCATGTATATTTTTATTTTTTGTAGAAATGCCTTCTTGCTCATGATTTACTAGATATTTTAATTAAAGAGAGACATACGTTTCGCAGTAATTCCTACCCACCACCATTTACACGTTACAATTATAGGTAGTCCTCTGCGGAATTCGAGTGGTTGTCAACGAGAAATGTTTTCAGCTTAGCTTCAAATTTTACTTTGCTCTCTGTCGGGCATTTTATGTCACTGGCTGAGTGATCAAAACTTCTGCTTAGATAAGTGATCTAATCTTTTGGTTGCAGCATTATGAACCCCTGTTTGTGCTACAGACAACCTTGTGTGACGTAATCAAGGGAATTTCTTTCTTCTGGTATTGTTATTACGTACATCATTGTTGAGGTACAGTGGATTATTTATTCACAACTAAGTTTATGAGGGAACAGATAAACTGTGAAGCGCACAGATTGCTACACACACGCCGAGCAGCAGGCAAGCACGATGAAAAGCATGTTCATATAAGATTTCGACCAAAGTCTTCTTCCGAAAGGAAGCAAAGCACACACACAAATTCATATAATCATACACACAGGACTCACAAACGTGATCTCTGCTCTGTATGTTCTAGCCAGAATATTTTTTAAACAAGGAGGAAATGTGAACAATGAATAATTATCGACGGGAGGGATTTAGGGCATGAGATTCTGTACCAACAGTAAGCGCGGTCACGTAGCGGTTGATATACACCCGATTTACGGGGGGCTCCCAAAAACTGGATTTCATAAACCAATTTCCCAATACTGTTTTTGGGTGGTCATGTAAACACTTCAAAATCGATTGTGGAAATCCGCATCCGGTCGCCGGTTTACCAATTCCGCAATCGATTTTCGTCCCCATGTAAACGCAACCGGTTTTGAAATCTGCTTGGGCTGTCAGGTTTCGTCTTGCTTTTGAAAATTTTCGACTAATATGGACGGAGTGGCTTTTTGTACAATGAAAGATAAGTAGAATTATTAAACTGAAGCTATTTACACCTCGTCTAATTCAAGAAACACAGCGATTGTGCTGATTAAATCAGAATTTGTAACAGCTGTTTTCCATGCGCCATATTTAACTGGGCTAGCAAAACCACTTCAGACCTTAACATGTAAACACGACGCCGAAAAACTGTTTCCCAAATTCGATTTTCGTCTTTCAGAAGATATCACATGTGAACGTAGTGACAATGTGGCTCGGATGTCGAAGCGTTTGTGGTTTGGAAAGCAATGAAAAACACAGGAACGAATATAAGCGCAACTATAATTCGTATATACAAACAAAATTTTGCTTCAACGGCTCCGCTTACGAATGAAATGTGGCTCCTTTAAAGTTTAGATTAGATTACGATCGGATCGATTAATATACCCTTAAACGGTGCAAGTTGGCATTTTTGATGAAACAGCTATGTATCTACACAGTCAAAACACCAGATGCTGTTTGGGACACTACCGTAAAAGTTGATAGATATCCCCAAAGGTCGAAACTGTGCACCTCGAGTCGGAGTGACCTCAGGGAGAAGTAAAACTACATTGACCCACAGAGGTGTGAATGTGGTGAACCTAATGTTTTGGGCTACATAAGATCGCGGATGTCGCTTCAAGTTTTTGACGTAATGACAACTCCCTTCTTTTTTACGTCCATAGTTTATTTATACCAATTATATCTCTGAACTCTGAATATGCGTTTTAAAAAAATGAGATAAATCATTTTACTACTGCATTCCGAACTTAATCATCACCATCATCATCATCATCATTTAAGACTGATTATGCCTTTCAGCGTTCAGTCTGGAGCATAGCACCCCTTATAAAATTCCTCCATGATCCCCTATTCAGTGCTAACATTGGTGCCTCTTCTGATCTTAAACCTATTACTTCGAAATCATTCTTAACCGAATCCAGGTACCTTCTCTTTGGTCCGCCCTGACTCCTCCTACCCTCTACTGCTGAACCCATGAGTCTCTTGGGTAACCTTGCTTCTCCCATGCGTGTAACATGACCCCACTATCTAAGCCTGTTCGCCCTGACTGCTACATCTATAGAGTTCATTCCCAGTTTTTCTTTGATTTCCTCATTGTGGACACCCTCCTGCCATTGTTCCCATCTACTAGTACCTGGAATCATCCTAGCTACTTTCATATCCGTAACCTCAACCTTGTTGATAAGGTAACCTGAATCCACCCAGCTTTCGCTCCAATACAACAAAGTTGGTCGAAAGGTTGAACGGTGCACAGATAACTTAGTCTTGGTACTGACTTCCTTCTTGCAGAAGAGAGTAGATCGTAGCTGAGCGCTCACTGCATTAGCTTTGCTACACCTCGCTTCCAGTTCTTTCACTATGTTGCCATCCTGTGAGAATAAGCATCCTAAGTACTTGAAACCGTCCACCTGTTCTAACTTTGTTCCTCCTATTTGGCACTCAATCCGTTTATATTTCTTTCCCACTGACATTACTTTCGTTTTGGAGATACTAATCTTCATACCATAGTCCTTACTTTTCTGATCTGGCTCTGAAATATTACTTTGCAAACTTTCAATCGAATCTGCCATCACAACTAAGTCATCCGCATATGCAAGACTGCTTATTTTGTGTTCACATATCTTAATCTCACCCAGCCAGTCTATTGTTTTCAACGTATGATCTATAAATAATATTAACAACAGTGGAGACAGGTTGCAGCCTTGTCTTACCCCTGAAACTACTCTGAACCATGAACTCAATTTACCGTCAACTCTAACTGCTGCCTGACTTTCCGTGTAAAGACCTTTAATTGCTTGCAAAAGTTTGCCTCCTATTCCATAATCCCGTAGAACAGACAATAACTTCCTCCTAGGAACCCGGTCATATGCCTTTTCTAGATCTATAAAGCATAGATCCAATTCCCTGTTCCACTCATAACACTTCTCCATTATTTGCCGTAAGCTAAAGATCTGGTCCTGACAACCTCTAAGTGGCCTAAACCCACACTGATTTTCATCCAATTGGTCCTCAACTAATACTCGCACTTTCCTTTCAACAATACCTGAGAAGATTTTACCCACAACGCTGATTAAAGAGACACCTCTGTAGTTGTTACAATCTTTTCTGTTTCCATGTTTAAAGATTGGTGTGATTACTGCTTTTGTCCAGTCTGATGGAACCTGTCCCGACTCCCAGGCCATTACAGTTATCCTGTGTAGCCATTTAAGACCTGACATTCCACTGTATTTGATGAGTTCTGGCTTAATTTCATCCACCCCAGCTGCTTTATTGCACTGCAATCTATTGACCATTTTCTCCACTTCCTCAAATGTGTTCCTATTTCCATCATCATTCCTATCCCATTCTACCTCGAAATCTGAAACATTACTGATCGCATTTTCACCTACATTGAGCAACTCTTCAAAATATTCGCTCCATCTGGCCAAGGCATCCACAGGATTCACCAGCAGTTTTCCTGACCTGTCCAAAATATTTGTTATTTCCTTCTTACCTCCCTTTCGAAGACTGCTAATTACACTCCAGAATGGTTTTCTAGCAGCTTGACCCATAGTCTCCAACCTGTTTCCAAAGTCTTCCCAATATTTCTTCTTGGATGCTGCAATTATCTGTTTGGCTTTGTTTCTTTCTTCAACATAACTTTCTCTGTCTACCTGAGTTCTAGTATGTAGCCATTTTTGATAGGCCTTCTTTTTCCTTTTACAGGCTGCCTTGACTGTGTCATTCCACCAAGCTGTTTGCTTCATCCTACTTTTACACACTACTGTTCCAAGACATTCTTTAGCCACTTCTAGTACTGTGTCCCTGTACCTTGTCCATTCCTTTTCCAGTGACTGTAATTGACTACATTCAACTAACTGGTACCTTTCTGAGATCGCTGTTATGTACTTGTGCCTGATTTCCTTATCCTGAAGTTTCTCCACTCTTATCCTCCTACATATGGACCTGACCTCCTGCACTTTCGGCCTCACAATCACAATTTCACTGTAGATTAAATAATGATCAGTGTCATCAAAGAATCCCCTGAATACACGTGTGTCCCTCACAGCCTTCCTGAATTCCTGATCTGTTATTATATAGTCAATGACAGATCTGGTTCCCCTGCCTTCCCAAGTATACCGGTGAATGTTCTTATGTTTAAAAAAGGAGTTTGTGATTACTAAGCCCATACTGGCACAGAAATCCATGAGTTGTTTCCCGTTCCTTTTGGCCTCCATATCCTCTCCAAATTTACCCATAACCTTTTCATACCCTTCTGTTCGATTTCCAATCCTGGCGTTGAAATCACCCATGAGCAGAACACTGTCCTTGTCCTTTACTCTAACAACTACATCACTGAGTGCGTCATAAAAACTATCCATCTTATCTTGATCTGTCCCTTCACAATGCGAATATACTGACACAATCCTGATTTTCTTGTTAGACACTGTCAAATCTACCCACATCAGTCGTTCGTTTACATACCTTATTGCAACTACGCTGGGTTCCATTTCTTTGCTGATGTAAAGCCCTACATCCCATTGTGCTATTCCTGCTTTGACTCCTGACAGGTAGACCTTGTATTCTCCCACTTCCTCTTCTTTCTCACCCCTTACACGAATGTCACTAACAGCTAAAACGTCCAGCCCCATCTTACTTGCAGCCTCTGCCAGCTCTACCTTCCCAGAGTAGCCCCCCATTGATATTAATATCTCCCCATCTCCTTACCATTTGTTTGCCAAGTCGTATCTTAGGAGTCCCTGGTTTGTCAGTTAGAGGTGGGACTCCGTCACCTCCAAAGGTCCGAGGCATTTTGCTCTGATTGTTGCCAGCATCATATTTAAAGTACCAGGGAAGCAGGTTGCTAGCCTTACTTGCCCCGAGTCCCATTCGGTTTTACCCCTAACGGCTGAGGGACTAACCGGTGGATTTGGTAGTCTTTGCCGTATGAGCACAAAGGTGACCACGACTCAGAATATGTCCGAGATGCCCAGCCTTATTCCAAAGTAACTGGTATCACGACTGTAGGGCCCACTTACTTGGCCACTCATATGTTGCCCATGGTTCATGAACTAGGACATGACTAGAGGAACCCACACCATGAACTTAATGTTGTATAAAATCTTGCTCTGATCTTTCTCAAGATATACGATTTCCTCTGAGTGAGATAGAAGCATCTATGCCATTATAAGATGACTTGTAATACGTAAACTGACGTTGTCCATATATATGTAACTAACAGATTGAAGAATCATCTATCATATAGCTTCCTATCAAAGAAAAAATCATTGTTTGAAAATGTCATGTAATAGGGTGGATAAGAAGTTACATATCAGGTGACAGCAGGGGGGATTGTGAAAAAGTGCAAGCTTTCAGTATCAATGGCCACTTCTTTTGGCAGAAGGATTGAAGGAAAAGGAAGAAGGATGAAGAAAATGGCCAGGTGAGGTTTAGGAAATGGGAAGAGTCGTGGGAAAATCATCCACAACCTTGTGTCAGGGGATACTTACTGGGCCAGTTGAGAAAGAAAGACTGCTTGCTGGTTCCTGCACCAGACATATTTGAAACCCTGAGAACTTAAAGGTGGAAATTAGAGTAATAAGGAAGACAGAGATTTCTAAAAAGAAAGAAAAAGAAAGAGAAAAGATAAGATCAGGAAGCTAAGTGCATTCTGTGGGAGACAGGAGAGGAGGCACGAAAAATAAACACATCTGAAAATAAAAAAGTAAAAGGTGGAGAGTAAAAGAAATTTTTACTAAAAAGAAATGCTGAGACCACTGCAGTTAACATAAATTTAAGCCAGGGGGTCGGCAAGAACCAAGCATATGATATCATGAGGTCATGTTATAGAATGTGGTGCTGTGTGTTGTCAGTATATACCCTCTTATCCTGGTGGTTGTCAAACCAGGGTAGAAAGCAGGACAGTGTTTACATAACCGCTGGTACATGACATGTGTCACTTCGTAGGTAGCTCTCCATTTGATAGTGCAGAGAGTCTCATATGCTACGCTACAATTTCATTGTGTTTCAGCACCCATATTAATAAAGATATCCATGCCATGTTTGGCTTCTCAGACAGACAAACTCACAACATTTATTTGCACGTGTTCCAGGTTGTTATGAGCGATGTGTTGTGGCAAAGGTTCAAGGAAAGGCTCAGTGTGTGGTATTCAGACCAAATTGGAGACACAGATTCGAAGCAACTTCCAAACATGGTATAGGAAGCACCTACTCTTGTGGATGTCAATACACTAGTGATACAGAAATTTTATGTAGACAGGAAGCGCTGATATGAAGCATCACAGTGGACAACCTGGAACAAATGAAGTTACACAGAATGCTTGCAGTTGGCGTTTCAGTGTTCATCACAGAAGCTGCAAATCTGTAGGAAAACTGTGCCCTGGGACCTTTGGAAATGAACACGGGTGTATCCATACTGATAGCATCAGTAGCACACACTGAAACCAGACAGCAAGTCAAAATGCATACGATCTGCTGTGCATGTTCTTCGCCATTTAGAGGAGAATGGAAATTTTCTAAACAAGGGTGTCATTTTATGATGAAGTAACATTCCACTTGAGTGGTAAAGTAAATAAACACTATGTTCACATCTGGTGTCACAACCAATCTGTGTACTGTGATAGAAGATGTATGTATAAACTGCAAGTGAATATGTGGTGTTATTTGATGGGTGATCGCACTGTGGAGCCATTTTTGTTAACAGAAAAAACAGTTAATTCTAAGTTACCTTGATAAGCTGTAGCTGTTTGCATTATCACAACTGTCTGATCACCAAGGCTCAGTCATTTTCCAGTAAGACGGTGCACCACCACATTGGACTCAGCCTGTGCGAGGTGTTCTTGACCAGGTGTTTCCAGATCATAGGATTGGTAGGGGTGTCCAATTTCCTGGAGTCATAGCTTCTAAACATTTCACCGATGGACTTCTTTCCATAGGTACATGTCAAGAACAAAGGCTACCAAATACCTGTCGCTCCATAAATGATTTAAAGAATCAAATTGTTTCTGCCATCGCCACAGTTGATGTGGATATGTTGTGTCCAGCGTGGGTAGAGCTCGAACACAGACAGGATGTTGTGTGTGCCACCAACAGCACACATGTTGAAACTGATTGACTGGCTTAAAAACTTAGTGAATGGTGTGCCACATAAGCCAAATATGGTGTGAATATTTTAATTAGTTTGGATGCTATAACCTATTAAAGTTGTACTGTACCTTTTAAGATGCCCTCTAAATGTTTTTCCGATTGCAGGGCTGGTGTGAGTGTTGGTAGGAGAGTGCTTGGGGCTTGTCTTTGAGCAGGGGTGGTCACAAGGGTAGGAGTCACAGGGTAGGGAAACAGGTGCATAAGGAGGACAGGGTCTGATCAGGATATTGTGGGTATTGGGGGCAGGGGTGGTGGCAACTAAAAGCTGTTCTAGGGGGAAAAATATCAGACAGAATGGACTTAATTTCAGTACATGACCTGAGGAAGTCATAGCTCTGTCAGAGTAGCTGACACCCAGTGAACAAGGGATCCTCTACTATCATACTTGACCAATGGGAGTATGTATGCAGGGGTCTACGCCAGTTTTCTGACAATTATGCAGAAACCGTGTGCCACTCCTGTAGTAAAAACGTACCTACCATCCCTCCTTAAAACCTCTGGATTCTCTTAAGGCCAGACATCTCTAACCATAGAACTTCGCATCGCACCCAAATCGTGTTCCCACCATTTACCTTCTTCCTAAGATCCACACACTCCACCCTGGTCATCCTTGTCCATTGAATGTATTTCTGTCTTTGATTATCAACATCTACAATCAAAATACAAAGATTCCTATCCTATATTAAAGACACCAACCATTTCCTAGGTTGTCTGAAATATGGGCCCATCACACTCACTATGCACACCTTGCTTGTCACTGTTGATACCACCTGTCTATGTACCAACATTCCCCTTCTACATAGTCTGTGTCCTGCTGAACATTATCTTACCAGCATCCACCTGAAACCAAACCTTTGACAGTCTGCCCACTCACCTTAACCAACTTTATACATACTAACAACTGCACCAACTTTGAGGAGAGGACATACAAACAGATCAGGGGTGCAGACATGGGAACCCAAATGGCTCTTTTATTTGTCAACATTTTCATGGTTCGTTATCAGGAGGGTTCTCTGTGATCCATAAGCTTTCAGCCCCTCGTTTGGTTTAGAAACCTGGATGGCATCTTTGCCATATTGTGAGGCTTACCTACTGAAATTTTTGGAATCTCTGAATATTTCTCCCAGTTAAACTTCGTATTATCCTATTCTGAATCTCGTACCACTTTGCTTGGTGTTGACCTCATCCTCAAGAAACGCTACATACTTCTGTTCACATTAAAGTTACAAACAGATAACAGTACTTACATTTTGAAACTTCTTGTCCTTTTCGTGTCAGATTTCCCCTCCCATACAGCCTTTGCATTCGTGGCAAGTGTATTTCTTCAGATGCATATTCTTTACAGCAAGGTTAAAATAACATATGGGGCACATAGTCACACACATTGTAGGCATCTGTTTAAAGGGTTAGGAATTCTTATAACAGTCTCACTGTATATTTACTCAGTAATGAAATTTGTTCTCAAGAACATGGACCAGTTTGAAAACAGCAGTGACATTCATGATCATAATACCAGAAGAAAGAAAGACTTACACTTTCCTCAACTTAACCTGTCTTTAGTACAGAAAGGGGTAAAATATGCTGCTGTAAAACTTTTCGATAAATTACCGGATGAAATAAAATGTCTGACAGCCAGCAATAATAGTTTTGAAAAATAAATTGAAATCATATCTCCTTGACAACTCCTTCTATACCATAGATGAATTCTTGAAAAGGAATAAGTAAATACGTAGGTGTGATCTATGCATTTTGTGGCATTTAAGGGAAGGGGGCAGGTAATAAAAATTTTAACCTTTGACCCTTGACTCATGTGTGCATTTCTTATCCACTTGACACATTCCCCATCATAATGGTTACCATGAGATTGATCAATGGAACATGTAACTAACTAACACCATCATTCTCATGTCAGCCTTAAATATACGTAATTACCCACCACTCCAGTTCAAAAGCAGATAATCAGGGTGCCATCACATCCTATCCCAGTACTGCTGAACCACCCAGAAAACAACTTAGGAGTACATCTCCCATCACTGAGTACTATCCTAGTCTTGAATGTATTATTCAGCTGCTTCAACAGGGCTGTGTCTTCCTAAAATCATGACCTGAAATGAGTTCCATGCCATCTTTTCGACCACTCCAAATAGTTGTGTCACCCTCATCCCATTCTCTGCAGTCCACCAGTGTCTACACAACCCCTGTAACTGGCAAAACATATGTTATCAACGGTCGAGTCACCTTTGAAATGGCACATTTCGTATACCAGCTGTTACACAAACAATATCCTGTTCTCTACACCAGTATGATTACCCCAAGTAATCACTTACGATGAATGGTCATAGACAGAGGATGTATACTAGCAACACACAATATCTTGTTGTGGAGCAGACTCTATGACAGTCATGACTTCAGTCCCTGTTTTACCATACGTGCCAACAGAACTTTCCCCTCCTGAAACCAGTTTCTCAGAACTCTGCAAGTTGGAACTGGCTTTACAATATGTACTTGGTTCTCACCACCAACCTGGCTTAAATACATGTAAATTTCAGTGGTCACAGCATTTCTTTTCAATAATTATTCCTTTTTTCTTCCCCTTTAACGTTTTTATTTTCAGACCTGTATTTTTTCCCTGTCTCTTCCCTCCGCCTCTTGCTGCCACTTCTGCCTACCACAGAATGCACTTAGATTTCTGTTCTTATTGTGGTGTATAGTCCAGTGATTGCCACACCAAGAAGTTGCAGCGGTGGCGCCACCAGAGAAGTGATATGCACAGTGCCACAGCAGAGCAGGCAGTTCCAAGTCAGCTTGACTTTTGAGAAGACTGCCTTCTAATGTGTACTTAATGCCACATCGTCTGCTTCTAATGGCTCCACACCAACCCATCTTCAGTGGAAATTCTAATGGGGCAAGAACTGTTTACTATCCAGCCTTAGCTTGTGGAATAGTAGTTGACCTTCAGGATCTGTTACCTGAGTCGATTTTCATAAAGTTGAGTATTCATCAATGAATGTTCGTGTTCTTGTCACTAATCATAATCAGTGTTCCAGGGTTCTCCTCTTTTTCTTCTCATAATCTTTCTCTCAGTACACTATAAATAGTTAAGGCTGGCGACGAATAAGATCTCCTTCTGTGGTTGTATCAAAAGTATAATACAACAACCCTTCCCATTTCCTAACCCCAGTAGTCCTTTTTCCTCATCCCTATGTCTTGCTATTCAGCCCTTCTGCCAGAAGAAGGAGCCACTGGCTCTGAAAGCTCGCAATATTTCTACACCTTTCTATGAGTTTTTTCCTGCTGCTGTTTGGTGAGTAGATTTTTATCCATCCTACTATATTGATTTGAATAGTGTGCTAGGAATTGATAGAACCCCTTAAAATCACTACAAACAGTCTGCACACAAAGTGTGAAGTTAAAATGTCTGTGTAATTTGTAATTTGTTTGGGCAGCAGAACAGCAAAGCATTAAAAATTTTCAACTATAAGAATCTGTTAAAGTTGTTTCCAGTACAGTTTTTTAGTCTCTATACCAATAGAATTTCTTCACGGATCAATAAATATCAAAGTCTGCTGCAAGTATTTTCACATATGGAAATGAAATGAGATTCTTCTGACACCATCTACATCAGAAACAAAATAAAGTGTGAAAGGAGCACAATGAGTTACAAGCAGCTGTCACAAACTTGTGGTATGTGGCAGAAAAACGGCAGTCATTATTGCAAAGGATTGCATCAAGAAGTTAGGCTGTTTTATTTAAAATACATTTGGAGTTTTTCATGTCAAAACATTCTTTAAACACACTACATTTTTTATAAAATCTGTTATTGCATGTTAACTCATCTTAAAAATACAGCTCCTCTGGAAAATTGCAAGTTTTGCATTACAGTCTTAATTGTCCCTGTTCCTTCTTCTCATATTGTCCTGTGTAATACACAATATATGCAGGATAGAACTCATTATCAGAGTATTTTACAATAACATGGCGATTTTCTTTAGTAGTAGTGTCATATCTAAGGCACTGCCTATAAGCAAATAGAGGTGGTATTTTCATACTCTTGTGACCTACAGTTTCATGTGCAATTAGAACCTTTGATACAAACATGATTCTCTGAGAGTTATGTTTATCTGAATAATGACTGGCATAACAAGAAATAGGTGTAAATGAAACACCTTTCCCAAAAGTGTTGCCTGCTGACCTGCCATGATTCCTCCAGTCAAAATTATTTCTGCAAATTTTATCTTTGTTTTCTTCTTTGGTACCATGAAATAAATACTCCTCAGCAACATAACCATATCTTGATTCCATTTCTTGTTTCTTGAGTAAGTAACATCCCAACAAGTATGGATTCTGAACCCTGTAAATTTTCTCAACCATGAATTGCTTCTGTGTGGTCTTTTTGAATAACCTCAGTATTTCTTCATATTCAGTAGTGTCAGAAAGCAACAAACACAGCTCAAATTCTGAGCTGGCATTCATATGGTCCCACTCAACAGTTAATTGTAAGACAGATTTGTGCAATGTAGACTCCACAGTCTTGACTAGAGAATAACCTGAGTGACTGCGGTTAACAATACGCTGTGAACTTGCCAATCTAGAATAGTTTCTAGAAGTTGGTGCATGATAGGAATTCCAGTTATGTGCTCGTAAAGAAGAAGATGATACAGTTGTGTTATTGGTGCCAGTTACAAATGGTTGAAACCTTTTGTATGCCTCAAAGTATGGTTTTGGTCTATTATGGTTGACTTGTTCCTGATTTCTCCATTGTGATCTCGTCAGTCTGTTTGTGGAAGTTGGTGCTTGGTAGACATTGCTGATGTGTGCTTGTAAATAGGAAGGTGACACAATTGCGTTGTTGTTACTGGACACATGTGGTTGAAAGCTGCTGGTGGCCCCATTGTTTGTTTGTGGTCTATGAGGTCTGATGAGTTCCTCAGTGCTGGAGTCATGGCTGAAACAACAGCCCATTTCTGAAACACATAGTTGATTAGTCTAAAACACTGATAATAAAAAGTCAGTAACATCTGTTTCCATATATGAGACACAAGAACTACATGTTCTCTGCCAAAAAGAAAATGCTGTTATACTTATATTTTTCTTTCAAACTTAACTACTTGTGTTCTAGAAGCACACATATATTTGATCAAGCACATTCCCTCAGTTGTACTACAAAGTGTCGCTCATATAGGGATTTTGAGGATAAGATTAGATTAATTACTGCATGCACAGAGGCATTCAAACAATCATTTTTCCTGTGCCCTGCAAATGAGTGGAACAGGAAAACTCTAATAACGGGTACAGTGGGACATATCCTCTGCCATGCCTCTCATGGTGGTTTGCAGAGTATAGATGTAGATGTAGAGGTACAGCTTTTGTTAGTCGTAAACTCATTGCTTCCTGGTTCTTTGGGTATTAAATTTACAGTAGTATAATTTTGTACATAATCTTACTAAACATTAGTAATAGAAGGTCTAAATTACTTCCTTCAGTTACACCCTTCCCACTTAAAGTTGTAATATGAACGTTATTATCATAGAGTCAAAATCAGCTACAATGTCACTGAAGGGACCAGCAGTTCACAAACTGGATTTTTGCTTTGTTTTTTGATAAAAATTTCATATCCATGAATTTTAGGCTCTCACAGAGTTAAAAGTTCAAAAAGTAGCAAAAATGCTGTATATCTAAAGTATTTAGAATCCAGTACATGTGGAGAGGGACCAAAGAGGAATTTTCCATAATTATGTTTACTCAGCATCTACAGCAGTAATGTGCCAGCAAAATGTAAAAACGATTAATAGGTGAAGGAAGAAGAAGCAGCAATGAAAACTGTCCAGCAATGTTGCACTGGGTCTTGGATAATGAATGACATAAAATGTTTGAGCATGTTTAAAACTAATTGTAAGGGCTGTATAGCATAATACTCATGAATGACACAACTTTGTTCGAGTTACTGTATTACAGTAATTAATCAACAGTACCAAAATGGAAAGACAGTATTCTATGGAGAAATTGCACAAAGGCCTACACTGTCTCTTGCATTTCTCTTTGAAATGTTGTACAGATATGATGTACTGTACCTAACACATTGGAAATGTCCAACACATGTAACCGTAAAACATCAATAATTAACACACTAGTATTCCACTTCAGTACTTTGAAAAAGTGACAAGTATTGGAATTTAATTTTCTAGTTCTCTGCAATCGCAGCATAGAGAGTGTTGTTTAGATTTTAAGCAGTTGCTTTAACTTCAAAATGTAATACAGTAACATATACTACAGTATATTGTCCTACTTCAGATAATCATTTATCTTTGTTTACTTTTTGCGTGTAAGAAGTGCGTACGCATTTTGCATTTGACAATGCATTCTTATTGTAACTTGTATTAAACTCTTTAAACACTTTTTAAAGTTTTCTCTGCACTGGGAGCTGGATTAAGTGACGCCACAGCAAACAACAGGTCTTTTTTATTTTCATATTCGTCAGTTACCTGTGACTGGGTGTCAGCTACAATTTCTCTTCTTCACTGTGGCATACATGGTAAGACTGTTGTCTACCAGTAACTGAGCCAAGTCCTCAACAGGGTGTTTGGAAATTCCAGTTACAAACTTCTACGACTTGTAGAGGAAAGTGAGTAGTAGGTAATATTTTGAAGAGGAATCCATGTTCAGAAACATATCATTTCCATTCTAAGACAGTTTCAATTCAGATGTTTAACTCATCCACTTCTGCTTGAGGAAATAAATGAAACACGATGCAGTACAATTGTTAGCTAATAATTCGAAAGGAAACATAGCGAAACATGCATTTATCATGAAGCACATTTTTTGTATTAACACATAAAATTTCATGTTTACATTATTCCAAAACAAAAAAGAACCCAGTATATTGTACATACACAATAGCACAGATGCATTACAGCAGCGGTTTAATCCAGTGACCACCAACGTTGTTGCAATCATTGTACCTATGATGTATGTTCTGGTTCACATTCTTCATCCCAACTGATGTGTCTTCAGTTTCAGGTGCAGCGAGTGGCTGGAACTGGAGCTAGCAGATCTTCCTCTGTCTCTACTGGAGTCTCGTAAATTAAACATTGCATATGACTCCACAAGAAACAGTCCATGGGAGTTGAATCTGGCAATCATGGTGGCCAAATGGCTGGACCACCTCAGCCCATCCATGTTTTACCATATCATCTGTTGAGATGTCTCCATACCTCACGTGAGAAGTGAAGAGGCGCACCATCATGCTGTAACCACATTTCCAGATGGACGTGCAGTGACACAGCTTCCAACAACAAGTTCAATATGATTTGGAGGAAGATCAGATTTGCAGGACTAGTTAGCTTGAATGGAAGGACATATGGCCCAATCACATGACTGTCTGGAATACCTGCCCACATGTTAATACCAAACCACTGCTGTCGTCTGCTCAGACATTACTGTTTTACAAATTCAGAACATAGTCCCTAGTGAGCTTACATTCATCTGTGAACAGAACTCGATGTGGAAGCAGGGTTGTGTCGACATAGCAGTACAGGAACCACATGTAGCAGGCAATGCATTATGGAAAATCAGCTGGACGTGTAGTGCGTAACCTTTGTAAGTAATATCGATGCAATTGTTGCCAAAGCAGAACGTCCCAGACGATATTGTGACTAAAACCCATATAACATGCAGTTGTTCGAGTACACACTGACAGCTTCTCTGTGTTACTTGGGCAAAAAGTTTATACAATGATGTGTGTGCTACATTGCGGGAAACATTCGTGATACAGATGACTAGTAGCTCTTCTGTTACCTTGAGCTTCACATACACAAGGAGCATGTCTGTATTCCAACAACTTGTACTGAATCACGATTAGTATATTGGGATGCACAGGCACTGAGTTGGTCTCACAGTAAGGCAGACGTTAAGTAACATCAGGTGAGTGCCTGAAGAAGTAAACCTCATTCTGTTTACCAGATAGCATTACAGGACAAGCAACGCAGAATTTTCTCTTTCCCTCAGCAGACGTGGATGCATTACCAATCTGAATTCAAAATATTATGCACTCACGACCCTCTACAAGTCTTACAAGTTTGTAAAGGAAATATCTGAATACCTTGTATTTCACAAGTTCACAAAGTTGGACAAAGTTCGTGCTCTAGTTCCGCCAGAGGAATGTCATTCTGATCTTCATCACCAGAACCATTAGTTGCTGCTGAAAGCTTCTTCACCACCCATAACTGTGGGATGGTGAACAAAGTTCTCTGAATCCTGGATGTATAAAACAATTGGCAATTGTGTTGTGAGTGACGTTTTCCCACGCTTTTGATATTATTGAAATGGCATCAAGAACGTTAGAAATTGTTTTCTTTACCTTCTTCGATTTTTTGTAACACGTTCAGCACTTTAAGTTTCCTGTATATTTTCAGAGATTTTATAAATACCTGGTCCATAAGTTGTAGAAATGAAGTCATGTTTGGAGGTAAAAACGCAAGCTTTATGCACTATAGGTTGTCGACTACTGTATGGCCATTTAGGAACCAAGAGAAAAATTTTTCATTTCTTTGATTTTAGGAAGGAAGGTAGATTGGATTTAGCGTCCCGTCGACATCGAGCTCATTAGAGACGAAGCACACGTTCGGTTGGTGTCAAGGATGGGGAAGGAAGTCGGCCATGCCTTTCAAAGGAATCATCCTGGCATTTGTCTGGAGCAGTTTAGGTAAATCACGGTAAACCTAAATCTGGATGACCGGCGCAGGTTTGAACAGTCGTCTTCCCGAATGTGGATCCAGTGTACTAACCACTGCGCCACCTCGCTCAGTTTTGATTTCAGCTGAGTCTGAGTTACGCAACCACGTCTCAAAAATGATAGATGTCATCCAAGATTTTGCATTGTTTTCATAAACTGCAGGCAGTGAGTGAATGTTTTTCAGACATGTAGGTTTTCTCGATTTTCCGGTCACCAAACTTTTTCTTCACATGAGCCTGTCATGTTTGCCTAACTTAACTGTGATTCTCGTCTTAGACATTTTCCCATCCGAGCACTGTTCATGTTTACATTTCAGTGTGACTTGCTGTAAAACAAGTCAGTTTCATCTGCACGGAATATGTCATCTGACTTGTAACCTGCACGCGATACAGGCCACTTCTTACAATTAGATGCCAACTCGTGTGTCACATCATCAGGTACACCGACAGCGTCGCCACAAATTTGTAGACGTGCAAATTCACTGGCTTGCGCTTGAATGAATCGTCCATTAATCGGCGCATTATGTGATCTTTGCCGCTTGAAACATATCTGTAAAGCTCTTTGTTTTCAGATGATCTCGCCTGCTTGATTTTTAAATAACTGTGTTCAAAAAGAGACTATTTTCGCTCTGTCCTTCCAAGTTGTAGAAGTCGTTGAGTGTGAGACATCCATTTCCTTCACGATGCTGACGTTCGTTTTCCGATTGTTTAATCGCCATAATATGTGTGACTTTTCTTCAATATTAAATACTTTCCTCTTTTTGCGATATCCTTAAAGCGATGCTTGCACTAACTGTCTAACAGACATACTAATTTGAAACCAACACTGTTGTTAATAATCCCCAAATATGTAACAAACAAAAATGAACATTAGACGTTACAGGCGATATATTTCTCATAAAATGTAATAAAATTACGCCGTTTTATGTACTGAAGCGCCAAAGAAACTTGTATAGCCATGTGTTTTCAAATACAGAGATATCGATGGACACAACATCTCTGAGGCACCGATGGACGGGCATTTTTCCGTACGATCATTTCACGAGTGTACCGTGAATGTCAGGAATCTGGTGAAACATCAAATCTCTGACATCACTGCGGTTAGAAAAAGATCCTTCAAGAACGAGACCAACGACGACCGAAGAGAACGTGACAGAAGTGCAACCCTTCCGCAAATTGCTGCAGATTTCAGTGTTAGACCATCAACAAGTATCAGCGTGCGAACCATTCAAAGAAAAGTCATCGATATGGACCTTTGCAGCCGAAGGCCCACTCGTGTGCCCTTGAAGACTGCATAACACAAAGCTTTACGCCTCGCCTGGGCCCGTCAACACCGCCATTGGACTGTTAATGACTGGAAACATGTTGCCTGGTCGGACGAATCTCTTTTCAAATTGTATCGACTGGATGAATGTGTACGGGTATGGAGATAACCTCATGAATCCATGGAGCTTGCATGTCAGCAGGGAACTGTTCAAGCTGGTGGAGGCTCTCTAATGGTGTGGGGCACGAGTAGTTGGAGTGATATAGGACCCGTGAGACGTCCAGGTACGATTCTGACAGGTGACACGAATGTAAGCATCCTGTCTGATCACCTGCATCCATTCATGTTCATTGTGCTTTCTGTTGTGCTTGGGCTATTCCGGCAGGGCAATGCGACACCCCACACGTCCAGAATTGCTACACAGTGACTCCAGGAACGCTCTTCTGAGTTTAAACACCTCCATTGGCCATCAAACTCCCCAGACATGAACATAATTGAGCATATCTGGGATGCCTTGCAATTTTCTGTTCAGAAGAGACCTCCACCTCCTTATACTCTTACGGATTTATGGACAGCCCTGCAGGATTCATGATGTCAATTCCCTCCAACACTATTTCAGACATTAGTCGAGTCCATGCCACGCCGTTTTGCGGAATTTCTGCATGCTGGAGAGGGGGGGGGGGGGGGCTACACGACATTAGGCAGGTTTACCAGTTTCCAGTTTCTTAGTTTCTTTGGCTCATCAGTGTATTATAAGTCTTAATAAGCGATGGCGTACTAGGCCCTTTTTAAAAATATATCGTTTTAACAGGATTTAGACGGGACCGTTAAATTTAGCTGTTTTAGACAATACCCGTACCTAATTAAAAGCGATGTCGCTATAAACCGTATTTCTATGAACTTATTTGTCTGGTACAAAGAAAAGTACAAATGTGCAGTTATAAAAAAATTGTAGTGAGCAATGAAAATTAGGGAGTAGAGTAAGGTCCGATTCCAGCCGTCTGCTTTGAGCAATGGCGTCATAATACGAGTAAAGGCGATATCAGTTACGATGACAATCACAGATAACATTTAATAACAGGCCGATTACATACTTGGAGAGGAAGATTACAATATGTACCTCTACGGTCGATAAGAAACACAATAAACACACGAAATATTACAAATGGCTAGTAAAATCATGGATGTAAAAAAAATAATAGAGATGGAGCCATGAACTTACTCTGTACGTTATTTTGAAGCCAGAGTGGGCGCATCCTGCTGCCATCTTAAATAGCACAAAACATTAGCAGACTACCATTTATAAATGCTTCTTGTTCATTAACTCTGTCGTCAGTACGCAACAACTGTTTTAAATACTAAAAATTACAGTGCATACGTGAGTAACATAGTGTCAGGAAGACAATTTCGAACGTTTCTCTGTTCTTTAACGAGTATTTGCTCTAGTAATACGACACATGTGGCCTTGTTAATGTAACTTGTTTTTTGTTGTTATACATGGTAAGAATAATTAGAATTAAACTTTCAAACCGCTGTAGAAATAACACCACTTGTCAGAAAGACGTCAAATTGCAACGGAATGTTATAGGAGAAGGGGGAAAACGTATGCAGAAGAAAAATGAATAGTTACAAAATGTAGCAATAGATGGCGCTGCAAGCATCACAATTTAATTGTGGTCGACTACAAATAGCAAATGAATCATACAACAATGGCTAAGGTGTACATCTGACGTTAAACAAACTATACGATTCAGTGTGCATGTGTGTATAGATGTGCTACTGTTAACTACAAAAAATCCATCTACCACGACAAGGTCACATAACATCAGATGGGAAAAATCGGTTTTTAACTGTCCGGAGGCCAAAAACAGCATAAAAAACATCACATCGGTTTTTAAATGGCCTGAGGCCAAAAACAGCTTAAAAATCATCAATAACATCGGTTTTTAAGTATCCTGAGGCCAAAAACCGCATAAAAAGCATCAATCAAAATCAAACAGGATTATTAATTTCCGTGTGACTAGCGCAAAACATGTTCAATATGATGTATACCGTTTTCTGCAACAAGTTGAAAAAGCAAAACAGCATGTTCGACAACTGATCAAAGTGTTTCCGGGGTCACGATCAGAATCTGTTGCGCAATGCATGCCTTCAATGCAACTAAGTTTGCAATCTGAACACTGAACACAACATCTTTCAGTTAGCCCCACAGCCAGAAGTCACACGGATTTAGATCAGGTGGTCGGTACGGCCAGGCTGTAGGTAAAATGGCGGCAGATAATTCTAGCATTTCCGAAATGGCGCTTCAGCATCTGCTTAACTGGATTTTCAATTTGCAGGGGTGTGCCATTTGCATAAAAATGATCCCATCCACACATCCAGGCTGCTGGAAATGGAAATGAGCGAATGGAATCGTTGGCCAGGAGGTCACATTAGGGAAGTTGGAGAGCTGGAATGACGTGGTTGTGCAAAAGACACTCATAGCGCTTACCAATGACGGTACAGGTAACAGGACTGGTAGCACCTGTCTGTTAGAAAAAATATGGCCCTATGATAAATGATGCCGTAAATCCGCACCACACTGCGACCTTTTCAGGGCGAAGTGATACTGGTTGATTTGCGTGTGGATTTTCTGTCGCCCATATTCGACAATTCTGTGTATTGGTATATCCTGTCTGGTGCCCACAAAATCTTCCACTGCCAATCATTGTCCACTTCCATGTGAGCAAGAAATTCTGAAGCATAGGTCTCTCATGCTGGCAGGTCATCAGGTAGCAACTCCTGCACATGGGTCATTTTGAATGGATAGCAAAGAAGGATGTTTCATAGGATTTTACACACCATTCTCACGGGTATTTCCAATCTTCGGGCAATTCTTCGTGCACTACACGTTTGCACACCACCACTCGTCTCATCCTGCATTGCTGTGGCCACTGCTTCCACTGACGTCGAATCAACATGTCTCCTCTCTCTGCCAGGCTGCACACCGGAAGAACCCGTCTTTTGGAATTTCCGCATCATTTTTTCCAGACCCAGCGGACCAACGCCTTTTTTCAAACCCTTCAGTGTCTGGAACTTCTGCAGAGCGACATGTGCACAGTCATCATTCTTGTAATACAGCTTTACAAGCAGAGCGCGAGCCTGCATTGAGATAGTCATAGCGATCGTCACAGACGCGAAAGGAGGAAAAGCTGTGTACCTGGCGTGTTTATACCAACTTCAATGGGTCATTCACATGACAGGTGTTTACATTTACGTATTCTAACACGTAAAGCGACGTCTAATGATCAGTTTTCACACTATTTTTTTATTCTGCCATACGTTTTCCTCCTTCTCCGATAATATTCCGTTGCAATTTGACATCATTCGGACCAGTGGTGTTATTTCTACAGCGTTTTGAAAGTTTAACTTTAATTATACGCCTAATCATACTGTATATTAAATAACCAAGAAGGGAAGGAACTGATGTGAAAAGCATGCTTTCGTAATCCATTTAATTCCCCTTTGTTATATTTGTATCGATAGCAAATGGAGCTGAAACTCCGAAACCAATGCTTGTTTGCTTACTGGTACTGCTTCTTGTTCGTTACATTTTCACCTTTTAACTTGTATGCACAATATTTTTAGTGTTCACGTTTGCAAAAAACTTACCTACACTTTCTTTACAAGTCCATATACTGTGTGCAATGAGGAAAGAAGCATGTCAACGAAGTGAACCATTATTGAAACGTCTAAGAAACACAATTGCATAGTGGTATGCCTCCTTGCAGAATAGCGTTCTTGTTTTATTAGATTGTCAGTGCATTAGTTTCGCTGTAGTTCACACATCTTCTCGCTTTGAAATCTTAACTATGATGCCTCATTCAGTGTGAGACTAATAACAGAAATTTACAGAGTCAATAAAGATATAATTTTTTAAACATGTTACAGCACTGACCAATTAAATAAATAGTATTAAGGGAATGGTCTCAGACGGTTGGATCCCTTAAAACGAACGTTTTGCTTTATCTATAAAAATGTCACTTTTTAGTAATTATAGCCTAACCAGAGTAACATATGGGCCTGCCTTTCCAACAATAGCCTATTTCCTTCTTTTCCTGGAATATTTCTCATCAGCAACTGTCAGTTTTTCAGAAATAACCAAATACATCACAATTGGAATGTACATCTAGTACTTTGATCATCTGCTTTATCCACGTATCATTTGCACGATGATGTGGAAAGAGTCATTTTATATTAGCATCAATTTTTAAATATGCCTAAATGTTGATCATTTATTAGTTTTTGCTTTTTAATTAAAGGCAGACAGACGTTAGTCAGTAATTCCTACCCACCATTAATTACACATTACAGTAATAGATAGTGTTCTGCGGAATAGTAGGCGTTGTCAAAGACAAACATTTTCAGTTTAGTTTGATAACTAATGAAGAAATAGAAAAGCAAAATATATGTTGCAAACATTACTGATTTGGTTTGGCTCAATTACACTAACAAACGTCATTAACAAAAAATTCAGGTGGAAAATGATTGTAAAATAATATTAATTGAAAATAAATGAATAACATTTTTGCAAAACACCCAAAATCTTAATGAAACAAATTAATCTAAAATTTAGAAAATGCAGAGGAGAAAATGAATAAATTGTAATACTGTACCATACTTTTTTTGTTCAACGTAAAATATACAAAAATGAGGGCTGAAAAAGCACATAACACTACAAATAATATCGTCATTATATATGAAACGAATGAGAGTAAAGGAGAAAGTTGCAGTTTCGTTATAATTTTACAATTGCTGAAATAGGTTATTCGCCATCTTCTGAAATTCTCAGAAGTTTTGCTCTGTGCGATGAAACAATTCAATTTCTGAAATTTTCCAGACAGAATATCTAAGGGGGTTGTTTTTGTCCTTTTTAAACCTTCTTTGCTGCATATTAAATGGGACTAAATTTGTGCATAAACTCTGTGTCGACTACTAGTCTTGATATTTTAGAGTGCTAAACAACCTTTCAGTTAAACCATTCGAAAAAGGCAAAGCAAAATAGTATGGTAACAGTTTCATGACGTTTTCATGTTTCTTTTTGCCACTTGTGACTTTAATTTCAAGTACCTGACTCTAAAACTTATAAACATCGGTGAAAGTGTCCATATTTTCTAGGCATAAGCTTCTCTACTCTTTATCCATATCCTTGAAATTGACCTCCTGGTCCGCTAATCTGTTCTTAAATGCTATGGTGACTAAGATTCTGGGACACAGTCAAACACATTTCTTGGCTTTAAAAAAGCCAAACCATGAGAAGCAATATCGACATCTTCACACACACCCACCCACACACACACACACACACACACACACATACACATACACCTACACATTTATATATATCAACCACACCTGACAAACACCTTTTATGTAATGACAGAGCACACGAACCAAGCCACAAATGTAGATGTCTAACGAAATACCCAAATGAAAACAAGAATTTACATACACACCGACATTCACAAATTAAAAAAAAACAAAGGACAGAAAGAAAGTATAGCAACACATGCAAACCAAGGAAACATCTTCATCCAGAAAGAAACTTTGTAACACTTTTTTAAAACAAAAATACACAGTAGAGAGAGACAAAAAAATCCTATGAAACCCATGCCAAAACCACGAAACGAGATAATGAGTGAGAAAAAATAAAAAACTCACTATAATGAGAACGAAGTCTCAAAACAAACCATACTTGAGACTACGAAAGAAGTAAACACCATTCAAAAGAAAAAATTATATGAAAAACGACAAACAAACTACAATCTCAAGAATGAACTACCTTAAAACGAAAGCTTACAAGCATAAAAGGAAAAACACATAGCTGACATACTACTACAAATGACTAGACACAATTTCCACAAACGAAATCACAAACATAAAGATCCACTAGAAGAGTAACGTCCACGCTTGCTTCAGGAGGCAAGCTTGAAATACACCGAGTATACACCACTCCACACAACATAAGACAAAGACGTCACAATTCAAAACAAACAAGTGGAATCGCATCTAACGGTAGACTTACATAGCTCAAACGACGACAATGATACTAACCACAGAGCCACGAAAGAATGACATTCACGAAATAATAAACAAAATCCTCCACAATGAGCCGAAATAAAATGTACAAAAAAACCACCATTGGAGTCTCAACATACACTGAACCTAGGTAGCTCAAGTGAAGACAGTGATGCCAGACACACACCCACAAAGGAACCACACAATCGAAAACAAATTACACAGATTCCTCGTGCATTAGAAACCAAGGAAAAATATAAAAGAAAAAATTCAATATTTCACTTGACCTACGCAGGGATATTAGACACAATCCAAAAGTACGACATACACACATCAAAAAAGTTTTGCATCAGCTCGTTTCCGAAAGTTCCGGAACCTGTACAGAGATCAACATTAACATCACTTCCGCCCTTTTTATTGCTCATGAAAACCACATCTTCAGAGGTGGTGGTCCAGATTGGTGTACACACCGGTACCTCTAACACCCAGTAGCACGTCCTCTTGCATTGATGCATGCCTGTATTTGTCGTTGTATACTATCCACAAGTTCATCAAGGCATTGTTGGTCCAGATTGTCCCACTCCTCAATGGCGATTCAGCGTAGATCCCTCAGTGTGGTTGATGGGTCACGTCATCCATACACAGCCCTTTTCAATCTATCCCAGGCATGTTCGGTAGGGCTCATCTCTGGAGAACATGCTGGCCACTTTAGTCGAGCGATGTCGTTATCCTGAAGGAAGTCATTCACAAGATGTGCATGATGGGAGCGCGAATTGTCGTCCATGAAGACGAATGCCTCGCCAATATGTTGCCGATATGGTTGCACTGTCGGTCGGAGGATGGCGTTCACGTACCGTACAGCCGTTACGGCGCCTTCAGTGACCACCAGCGGCATATGTCGGCCCCACATAATGCCACCCCAAAACAGCAGGGAATCTCCGCCTTGCTGCACTCGCTGGACAGTGTGTCTAAGGCGTTCAGCCTGACCGGGTTGCCTCGAAACACGTCTCCGACGATTGTCTGGTTGAGGTTGAAGGCATATACAACACTCATCGATGAAAATAACGTGATACCAATCCTGAGTGGGTCCATCTGTACCGCGCTGCATGGTTTTTTGGTTGCAAAGATGGACTCGCCATGGACGTCGGGAGTGAAGTTGCGCATTATGCAGCCTATTGTGCACGTTTCAGTCGTAACACGACGTCCTGTGGCTGCACGAAAAGCATTATTCAACATCGTGGCGTTGCTGTCAGGGTTCCTCCGAGCAATCCATAGGTAGCGGTCATCCACTGCAGTAGCAGCCCTTGGGCGGCTTGAGCTAGGCATGTCATCGACAGTTCCTGTCTCTCTGTATCTCCTCCATGTCCGAACAACACCGCTTTGGTTCACTCCGAGACTACTGGACACTTCTCTTGTTGAGAGCCCTTCCTGGCACAAAGTAACAATGTGGACGCGATCGAACCGCGGTATTGACCGTCTAGGGATGGTTGAACTACAGAGAACACGAGCCGTGTACCTCCTTCCTAGTGGAATGACTGGAACTGATCGGTTGTCGGACCCCCTCCGTCTAATAGGCGCTGCTCATGCTTGGTTTTTTACACCTTTGGGCGGGTTTAATGTTATCTCTGAACAGTCAAAGGGACTGTGTCTGTGATACAGCACCCACAGTCAAGGTCTATCTTCAGGATTTCTGGGAACTGGGGCGATGCAAAACTTTTTTTGATGCGAGTATTAAAAAGTAAGACACATGAATTCATGCATTAAAAAAAACATTTGGAATCAAATTCTTCGTTTGACTTATATTGCTGAGACGGAGACAGGGATAAACACTTTTTTTCCAAAATAAAATAAAACGAATCTATAAAAAAATCACACAAATGCAATCGCAGTGTATGCTAAACCTGAGTACGTGAAAGGACGACAACGATACGGGTACCTCACCCAAACTCCTCCCCCCGACTCCACCCCCCCGCCCCCCCGCCCCACAGGAAAAGATGAAGAGGATAACTGCAGAAACGAGAAAAAAATTTCACAAGAGAAATCGAATTCTTCGAGTTACGTTAAGTCAGGCAAGCCAGCACATGGAATCACAGCATCCGCTGGACCTAAGTACCTACAATAACGACAGTGAGGCCAGGTCCCTCTCCTTCTGATGCCCCCCCCCCCCCTCCCTCCAAGAAAAAGAGAGAAATTACATACACAAATGCCAATATATTGACTCAACCTGAAAATGCTGAAATCGCACAGTTGGAATCTAAATCTTCGCAACGAAGACAGTTATCCAGAACTCCCCCTCACCCCCCCCCCCCAAACACACACACACACACACAAACTGGCGGCTTATTAAAATTTTAAAAAAGTAATTCGCCCACAATAAAACTACAAAATACAGAAGATATTGGAATCCCAGCATATTCTGAACCTATGTAATTCAAACGAAGACAACGATACCAGACATCCCCACCGCCAAGAAATCACATAATCGAAAAACAACCCACACACATTCTTTAAGAATAAACCAAACAAAAAACCCTCAATAAATGCCCAAATGGAATCTAATATTTCGAAAAAATCTAATAATAACACACATAAGCTCTTCGAAAATAAAGCAACATAAACTTTAAAAAAAGAAACTCTGCGTAAAAGAAAAATTATGCAAACGAAAACCTCTAAAATATACAAAAAATCGCACAATAGCAATCGCATTCTTTGCCTGATGTATGTAGCTCAAAGGAAAACACACACACAGAAAAGAACGAATTCATCGAAAAAGACTCACACAAATTCCTCCATAATAGAGACAAAGAACATACATAAAAAATTGAAATCGTAATACAAACGAAAACTGACAAGTCAATAGGCATACAGCAAAAAAAGTAACCAATAAACACGAAAGATTCAGTCCCACTTAACTAAATCATGACTGCAAAGCACCACCGGAGAAAAGCGACTCTACTGTAGAAGTGACCCACCGCTAACAACAATGCGACATGTAATAAAAATAAGCAATTTCGTATATGCAATAGTTCAACAACGTCACCTTTGAAGATAAAGGAAATTATTGAAAAAAAAAACAAAGAACAAAATTATAATTGGAATTGAATCTCACTTAACTTACGAGCATATGAGCAATGTGCGTACGTATCTGGCCCTACGCTGAAAAATCTCGTCAGATTAAAAAATAATTGTAAGAAACAACATTACAATTACTAATCGTTTCATTCGATGCAATTTAACTTTCGCACTAAAGTTCCTACTTAACATTACGTTCACAGATCGTATCCAGTTCATAAATAAACAACTTGTCTTGCTTGACTTCGGCAGCTAAGCACCGGCGGAGTCGTTTTCCTCAGTCCTGAGAGCAACGTTGAAAGGCTTCACGTTGTAGGGCCTTCAATAACGCGGTCACATTCTTTCGAATGTTCTCCAGATTCTCAAAATTTTGTCCTTTCAAGACATTTTTCAATTTCGGGAAAGGAAAAAAGTCACAACGCCTCAGATCAGGAGAATAGGGAGGGTGTGGAACAACAGGAATGCTTTTTGAGGTCAAAAATTCCGTAATATAAGTGGCCATGTGACATGGGGCTTTGTCGTGAGGCGCCATCGATTTGTCTGCAATGTCTGGTGTCACTCGATTTACCCTTTTCCTGGACCATTCAAGGACATCTTTGTAAAACACTTGCAACAAATTCCACTGTCAAAAAAGCAAATCAGCATTGTTTTGATTTGATAATTCGAGGTTTTCCGGTCGAGGAGATGTCTCAGCTAGTCGCTCTTCAGTTTGCCGTTTTGTCTCAGGATCGTACTCAAAAACCCATGATTCATCACCTGTCATCACACGGCTGAACCAGTCGTGGTCATTGGAGTCCTCTCAAGATCAACGCACACGCTTCTTCGAGTGTCCTTCTGCTCAGCTGTAAGATTTATCGGCACCATTTTGGTACACGTCTTTTGCATGCGCAAGACTTCAGTCAAAATTTGATGTACAGTGAAACTGTGTGACAGGTCACTCGTCATCCTTACTTGTTAACCGTTTGTCTGATCTCACAAGAGCAAGCACACAATCGACGTTTGGTCGCTTTTTTGAAGCTGAAGGTTTGCCTGAGTGACATTCATGTTCAATGTGCTCTCGACCTTCCAAAAACGACCTGTGCCAGCGAAAAAGAAATGTTCCCCATAGGCTTTTTTTCAACTTTTCGAAGGTCACACTCACGGATTCTCCAAGATTAACAGAAAACTTGATGGCATAACGTTGCTCTAAATTCCTCTGTTGCGTTTTCATAACACACAACAAAATCACGACTTCACTGATGGCGCTCTCGAATCCTGATGGTTGTACAGGGCTGGAACTCTGACTGAGCAACTGGAAGGGATGAACACGCCGGTCTACGAAGGTAGAAAAACACAGCGTTGCCAAATCACTTGCAGTGTTTTCAGTCTCATTACTTTTCTCACACACCTCGCATATATAGGCTACTTGTTTGTCTATCGACAATTTAAGCTATGCTCTCAGATTCCACCAAAATCACACCCCCACAAACCGCCACATAATTGGATTAAATATCATATATCATAGTTTGCAAACGTCATAGATTACATGAGAAATCAATTCAAGCCCAGATACCATTGAATAACAGGTCGCTTACATCCTTCACAACGTAAATTACTGACGGCTTACAGAATGCCATTGGTCGAAGCAGATGGGTGGAATCGGACCTTGCTATTGACCCGAAAATTTTGTAGCGCGATGGTAGTCATGAAGTACATAACTATTCACACAGAAGATAAGAGCAGTACACAATTTCTTCTCTAAAGTGATATGAACAAAAACATTTTTGCGTTTAAACTTTTTCTGGTGTTTGTTATTTTATCATCTTTTTATGCGTCTTCCGAATGATTTTCTTACACATATGCACATTCTGATATTCGGAATAGCTACACTACGATATATGATTATTCACGCTCATTACTCAATAAAATTCCTGACAGGTGCAGGTAGGAATTTGGCAGTGATAAATCTAAAATTAAGGAAAAATATATGCAACAAAAGTTTTGTACAACTAATCTATCAGACGAAATGTTTTTCAATGAAAATCCAGTTCTGATCTGTAAATAAATTCAGTTGTGTAGTACAATCAGGGCCTGTTCAAGAACGTTTTCCACACAAGCGAGATGTTATTTGACATCCTCCCGGTTCTTATTACGATACACCCTAAAACATTTTTGCACTATCGCGTCTCTGGTGCCCCTGTTAGCTTGGAGAACCAAGCGACCGCTTGTGTCGCTCAAGTCTTAAACCGGGCCTGACTAAAATACTAAATTATGTTTGATTATTCTTATACGTAACAGCTATTTCATCGCTGAGATGTAATTCTGTCGGTGAAATGCGTTTAGTGTGCCTAAATATTTTTTATTTGCATTGCGTGAGTGACATAATGATATTAAAGAGCTTAAGATACAGATACCGTGTTAAAAATACTGATTTGACGTCAACCTGCAGCTGCTGTAAAGATTCTTTCTTGCGACACCCAGTACTATTGTTGTACACAGGAAAAGAGACGATATATAAATCGTTTAGTTACTGTAAGTTAAGAACACATTCATTCATTCACACTACTTCCATTTCTCTAGTTTAAGTAAGTAGTCGTATCTTCACGTCTGTGTTAGATAACGCCCCTCCCCACATCACAAGCGGAAGACAGAGATATGATAAAGCGGACTTCGTGCGATAATCTGCAACTGAGGAAATTTCGGAGTAAGCAGGCAGACACACAGTTTAAGTTACAAGTGAAACACACAACACATATTTGCAATAAACAGATAAAAATAAATGAACTAAACTAAATGCGCGATCTTACGAACAGCAGGTGTTCAGCACGGTAGGCGACAAAGCCATGGTGTTTTTTTTTCAATTTAACAAATCGCTTTCACAGTTTTGTTCAACAGTTGGCTCGCGTAAATGGTTTCGTGTATGACTAGACACGACACCAGTGTACACGTCACTTTTGTCGTTTTGTTGAGGCCAGATTAGTCTCTGAAATGAAAGTTTTGGCAGCTGCACGATTGGTGGTGGAGTTAATGCTTGCCTGCACGAAATCGATACACACAACAAAAAAGTGAGGGACATATTTGGCTTCGTGATTGGATAAAAGAAAATCTCAGCTCGGGTGACAGCTACCTTACTAAGAGAAGACTGTGCAACCCCAGGAAGTTACTGCAGCCATCTGAGAATGTTACGAGAACAGTTCACATTTCTTCCTAGTAAAGTTGGTGTTGCGACGAGGAAGAAACATAATCCAAAGCCTCAAGCACTGTGGCCTGAAATAAAACTACACATAACTGTTTTTTGACAAGATGCAATTCACCTTCGTCTCTACAGTAGAAGTTGTTGTTCCACAGCCAGACATTTTACTTGCTTCTGATATTCGTAATTCATTTGTGTATGTGTTTCTAATGGAATTAATTGTGTTCCTCAGCTCAGATGTCAACAATCCGTCCATGTTCATGTCGATTAGGACCGCATCAAATACAGCGACATGGGGCTGCTGGTTTTTATAGGGTACTAATGAAATCCAGTAAGCACCTAACCTTAGCATAAATGTACAAGAAGCGAATAATTTCCTCCGTTCCCCACTTCATATTTATCTCCGTCGACGCACTACCGACACTACACCTAATCTCATACCATGTGCAACTACAATGACGGAAAAAAATCCGAACATTGTGGGATGTAAACGAAAGCTGGAAGATGTGTTTCTACATGTTTTTAAGATGATGTGTATTCCATTTTTGCGCCAGCCGCACAAGAGTGGCGTTAGTGGCGCCAGTAGGAGGATGCAAATCAGGTTTTCTTTTAATACACGATGTAACGGTCGTGAGCATTAGTTACCTTTTGGATTGGACGTGGTAAGTTGATGCTAGTCATAAATGCCTTTAAGGCTACAGAGACGCCATTATCAACATTATCAACACCTCATCGAGTTTGAACGTGGGCTTGTATAGGGGCTACGCGAAGCTGGATACCGCAGAAAGACTTGGCAGGTGTACAGCCACTGTACGTGAGTGCTGGCAGCAATGGTCACGAGAATGTACGGTCGCAAGAAGACAGTTCTGGTGACGGCGACGCGACACTACCGGAGTATGGTTTTGGCGCATCATACTGCATCTGCAGCAGCAATGTGAGCAGCAATTGGCACCACAGTGGCGCAACGAACTGTTACAAAGCTATTACGTCTAGGACAGCTCCGAGACAGACGTCCGCCGCTCGTGGTCTCGCGGTAGCGTTCTCGCTTCCCGAGCACGGGGTCCCGGGTTCGATTCCCGGCGGGGTCAGGGATTTTCACCTGCCTCGAGATGACTGGGTGTTTGTGTTGTTCTCATCATTTCATCATCATCCAGGAAAGTGGCGAAATTGGACTGAGCAAAGGTTGGGAAATTGTACGGGCGCTGATGACCGCGCAGTTGAGCGCCCCACAAACCAAACATCATCATCATCATCACCGAGACAGACGCCCTGTAACGTACACTACTGGCCATTAAAATTGCTACACCAAGAAGAAATGCAGATAATAAACGGGTATTCATTGGACAAATATATTATACTATAACTGACATGTGATTACATTTTCACGCAATTTGCGTGCATAGATCCTGATAAATCAGTACCCAGAAAAACCACCTCTGGCCGTAATAACGGCCTTGATACGCCTGGGCATTGAATCAAACAGAGCTTGGATGACGTCTACAGGTACAGCTGCCCATGCAGCTTCAACACGATACCACAGTTCATCAAGAGTACTGACTGGCGTATTGTGACGAGCCAGTTGCTCGGCCACTATTGACCACACGTTTTCAATTGGTGAGAGATCTGGAGAATGTTCTGGTCAGGGCAGCAGTCGAACATTTTCTGTATCCAGAAAGGCCCTACAGGACCTGCAACATGCGGTCGTGCATTATCCTGCTGAAATGTAGGGTTTCGCAGGGATCGAATGAAGGGTAGAGCCACGGGTCGTAACACATCTGAAATGTAACGTCCACTGTTTAAAGTGCTGTCAATGCGAACAAGAGTTGACCGAGACGTGTAACCAATGGCACACCATACCATCACGCCGGGTGATACGCCAGTATAGCGATGATGAATACACGCTTCCAATGTGCGTTCACCGCGATGTCGCCAAACACAGATGCGACCATCATGATGCTGTAAACAGAATCTGGATTCATCCGAAAAAATAACTTTTTGCCATTCGTGCACCCAGGTTCGTCGTTGAGTACACCATCGCAGGCGCTCCTGTCTGTGATGCAGCGTGCCGGCCGGTGAGGCCGTGCGGTTCTAGGCGCTTCAGTCTGGAACCGCGTGGCCGCTACGGTCGCAGGTTCGAATCCTGCCTCGGGCTTGGATGTGTGTGATGTGCTTAGGTTAGTTAGGTTTAAGTAGTTCTAAGTTCTAGGGGACTGATGACCACAGATGTTAAGTCCTATAGTGCTCAGAGCCATTTGAACCATTTTTTTGTGATGCACCGTCAAGGGTAACCGCAGCCATGGTCTCCGAGCTGGTAGTCCATGTTGCTGCAAACGTCGTCGAACTGTTCGTGCAGATGTTTGTTGTCTTGCAAACGTCCCCACCTGTTGACTCAGGGATCGAGACGTGGCCGCACGATCCGTTACAGCCATGCGACAAGATGCCTGTCATCTCGACTGCTAGTGATACGAGGCCGTTGGGATCCAGCACGGCGTTCCGTATTACCCCCCTGAAACCACCGATTCCGTATTCTGCTAAAAGTCATTGGATTTCGACCAACGCGAGCAGCAATGTCGCGATACGATAAACCGCAATCGCGATAGGCTACAATCTGATCTTTATCAAAGTCGCTAACATGATGGTACGCATTTCTCCTCCTTACACGAGACATGACAACAACGTTTCACCAGGCAACGCCCGTCAACTGCTGTTTGTGTTTGAGAAATCGGTTGGAAACTTTCCTCATGTCAGCGCGTTGTAGGTGTCGCCACCGGTGCCAACCTTGAGTGAATGCTCTGAAAAGCTAATCATTTGCACATCACCGCATCTTCTTCCTGTCGGTTAAATTTCGCGTCATCTTCGTGGTGTAGCAATTTTAATGGCCAGTAGTGTACATTCCACTGACCCCAGAGCACCACCATTTGCGGCTTCAGTGGTGTCGAGCGAGAGTTTATTGGAGGGCGGGGCGGAGGTCTGCCGTGTTTTCCGATGGAAAGATGGTTTTGCCTCGGTGCGAGTAAGGGCCGTGTGTTCGTTACACAGAGTCAGGTAGAGGGCCTGCAACCAACCTGTCCGTAAGCTAGACACACTGGACCTACCCACGGAGTTATGGTCTGGGGTGCGATTTCGTATGACAGCAAGAGCACTCTCGTGATTATCCCGCGCACCCTGACTGCAAATCTGTACATCAGTGCAGTGATTCGACCTGTTGTGGTGCCATTCATGAACGGCATTCCAGGAGGTGTTTTCCAACAGTGGAAAATGCTGTTGTAACCCAATATGCTCTACGCAGTGTCGACATGTTGCCTTGGCTTTCTCGGTCAAATAATGTGTCTCCAGACGAGTAAATATGGGGCATCATCGGACGACAAGTCCAGACAAGACGGACGGTAGGCAACTCCAGCCCACAAACTGACAACCAGCACCTGTACAACACGATGCATGTATGTTGGCATGCGAATTCTGGCGCTTACACCGTTTGTAAATGTAGAAGCATTTCACATTTACAACGGCTTATCGTGCTTACATTAACCTGTGGTCTTGCAAAGTTAATCACTTACGCTGATGACAAAAAAAAACATTACGACCATCTGCTTAATGGCTTGTTTGTCCGTCTTTGGAACGAAGTACATCACAAATTCTGCGTATCAGGAACCAGACAGTTTGTTGGTAGGTTTGTGGAAGTATGTGGCATCAGATGTTTACGCACAGGTCACGTAATACGCATAAATAACGGGCCGGTGGTTTGCGTACACGATGATGGCGCACAATGACAGCTCAGATGGATTCCACGTGATTTACACTCCTGGAAATGGAAAAAAGAACACATTGACACCGGTGTGTCAGACCCACCATACTTGCTCCGGACACTGCGAGAGGGCTGTACAAGCAATGATCACACGCACGGCACAGCGGACACACCAGGAACCGCGGTGTTGGCCGTCGAATGGCGCTAGCTGCGCAGCATTTGTGCACCGCCGCCGTCAGTGTCAGCCAGTTTGCCGTGGCATACGGAGCTCCATCGCAGTCTTTAACACTGGTAGCATGCCGCGACAGTGTGGACGTGAACTGTATGTGCAGTTGACGGACTTTGAGCGAGGGCGTATAGTGGGCATGCGGGAGGCCCGGTGGACGTACCGCCGAATTGCTCAACACGTGGGGCGTGAGGTCTCCACAGTACATCGATGTTGTCGCCAGTGGTCGGCGGAAGGTGCACGTGCCCGTCGACCTGGGACCGGACCGCAGCGACGCACAGATGCACGCCAAGACCGTAGGATCCTACGGTG
Organism: Schistocerca cancellata; assembly: GCF_023864275.1. NCBI lineage: Eukaryota > Metazoa > Arthropoda > Insecta > Orthoptera > Acrididae > Schistocerca > Schistocerca cancellata. The sequence goes on along the minus strand of NC_064630.1, from coordinate 609,917,322 downwards.
TGCCGTAGGGGACTGCACCGCCACTTCCCAGCAAATTAGGGACACTGTTGCTCCTGGGGTATCGGCGAGGACCATTCGCAACCGTCTCCATGAAGCTGGGCTACGGTCCCGCACACCGTTAGGCCGTCTTCCGCTCACGCCCCAACATCGTGCAGCCCGCCTCCAGTGGTGTCGCGACAGGCGTGAATGGAGGGACGAATGGAGACGTGTCGTCTTCAGCGATGAGAGTCGTTTCTGCCTTGTTGCCAATGATGGTCGTATGCGTGTTTGGCGCCGTGCAGGTGAGCGCCACAATCAGGACTGCATACGACCAAGGCACACAGGGCCAACACCCGGCATCATGGTGTGGGGAGCGATCTTCTACACTGGCCGTACACCACTGGTGATTGTCGAGGGGACACTGAATAGTGCACGGTACATCCAAACCGTCATCGAACCCATCGTTCTACCATTCCTAGACCGGCAAGGGAACTTGCTGTTCCAACAGGACAATGCACGTCCGCATGTATCCCGTGCCACCCAACGTGCTCTAGAAGGTGTAAGTCAACTACCCTGGCCAGCAAGATCTCCGGATCTCTCCCCCATTGAGCATGTTTGGGACTGGATGAAGCGTCGTCTCACACGGTCTGCACGTCCAGCACGAACGCTGGTCCAACTGAGGCGCCAGGTGGAAATGGCATGGCAAGCCGTTCCACAGGACTACATCCAGCATCTCTACGATCGTCTCCATGGGAGAATAGCAGCCTGCATTGCTGCGAAAGGTGGATATACACTGTACTAGTGCCGACATTGTGCATGCTCTGTTGCCTGTGTCTATGTGCCTGTGGTTCTGTCAGTGTGATCATGTGATGTATCTGACCCCAGGAATGTGTCAATAAAGTTTCCCCTTCCTGGGACAATGAATTCACGGTGTTCTTATTTCAATTTCCAGGAGTGTACATCAGACGAGTTTGGTCGTCGAGACACCAACATGAGTTCACTATTATGCTCCTTAAACCACTGTAGCAAGGTTCCGACTCCGAGACACGGACAGTTTTACTGCTGAAAGATGATATCGCCATTGGGGAAGACATCAAGCGTGAAGGGATGCAGGTGGTTCGTAGCTGTCAGCGTGACTTCGATTATTGCCACATGTCCCATCCAAGCGCAGGACCATGTCTCCCACAGCACAAAAATGCCCCCACCAGCCTGCGTTCCTTGGCGCGCTACACGTTTCCACAAGCCGTCCACCTCAATGACGGCGTTTGTGGAGACGACCATCGACCTAGTATACCGAAAATGTGATTCACCCGAAGAGTCGACAGGTTTCCATTGATCGACGGCCGAATCCCGTTGGTCCCACGCGCACTGCAATCTTAATTGACTTTTTCGTTAGGTCAACATGTGAACACTGCTGGTCTGCTGCAGAGCTCCATGTTCACCAGTGTACGATGGACGGTGTGCTCCCAAATACTTGCGCATGCGCCAGCTCTGTGCTCTTTCGGCAGAGATGCCACACATCACCATCTGTCCTACTTTACAGAGGTACACAAGACTCTGAACTCCACGTTCTGTGAAGAGTCGCGGATGTCCAATCATTTAGCCCCTAGTGGTAGTTTCACTGTCCTACCTCTTTCCGCAGATGATCACGACAATAGTACGTGAACGTTCAACTAGCTTCGCCGTTTTCGAGATACTCATTCACAGGCTGTGCGTAATAATAGCACAGGCCAACGATGGAAAAACTGTTTTTGCTGAAAATACCTTATTCTTATGTTTTTTTATGGTGGGAAATCCAAACATGATACTTAAAAAACTGTATCACCCACCATTTCTTCACATTTTACAGTTAAATTTATTAAATTAAGCGATTTATTAAAGAATTTATCAGCTTTTATATAGTTAAAAAATTTAAAAAGGAGGTTAATGAATGTAGATGACGTTGGTAGCACTGCTGAAAAACATTTTCTAGCAAAACAGGGTCGATTCTATTTTTGTGTTAACAGATGGTGTTTTGTTTACTGTCAACCTAACCTCACTTTCCCGTTTCCTGTACATGTGCTCAGTACAATGTCTAATCGTGGTTATAAAAATTCTGCTGACAGTTTTTGTTATATCTGTGGCGAATTTGCGATTAAAAAACACCAAGGAAACTAAAAGAAGGCGTCTTTGTCGGACTTGAGATTAGAAAATTGATGTTTGATGTTAAATTTGAATTCACAATAACCTTAAATGAGAAAGAAGCATGGGTATCATTCAAGCAAGTCGTTACAAAGTTCTTAGGACATGAAAAATATCCAGAATATGTTTCTATTATAGCCACAATGTTAAAGAAGTTTAATAAAACTTTAGGATGTTTAATGAGGCTGAAAGTTCACGTTTTGAACAGTCACCTTGATTACTTGCCGGACAATATGAGAGATGTTAGTGAGGAGCAAGGAGAGCGTTTTCACCAGGACATTAAAATGATGGAAAAACGCTACCAGTGCCGCTAGAACACCAACATGATGGGGGACTACTGTTGGTCACTTCACCAAGAAGTTCAGCAAGCGACTCATCGTAGAAAAAGCTACACAAGAAGCTTCAAAGAAAAAGAGAAAAAAGTAGAAACCAATTCCAGTGGACAAGTGAAACTTCTATTAACACATATCATGGTCTTAAGTAGCTTACTGTAAATACAAACCATGCTTATGTTGTAACAAAGTGTTTCATTAATTTACCTGTTTACTGTATATCATAGGATTTTTATGCTATATAATAAAAAGCATATTGCTTGAAAACCATGGGTGATACAAAAAAACTAAGGCTATATTTGGATTCAGCTCATAAAAATCTATAAAGATCAGCTATCAAAGAAAAAAAGATTTTCAAAAAAAATTTTGTGTTGGTCGGTGTAATCTGCCCTTTGTCAAAGTCACTTATCTCAATGGATTTCCCCATTTGCAGCCCAAATTTTCGGTAAGGTGATCCCGCGTCCGTGTCTGTCCCGTTTACATACTTTTGGCGTCACGTGCCCGCAACGTCACCAGGCGGCATCCAACGTCTCGGTAGTGACTGTTCATAATGTTTTGGCTTATTAGTGTAAGTATGTTGGCTAGACAAATGTACATCCGAATTTCGCCTCAACCAAGTTGGAGTAGGCCGAAACTGTTTAATTTCGACAGCGGCTTGGGCGCCGATTATGCGCAGTGGCCGGTCGCGCAGTTCCGAATTTTGGTCCGTAGTCTGCAGCGTGGAGATTTAAATGTAGCATTATCAAAAGATTCAAACCAAAATGCGACCTTAACTATAACAGCAACACAGTACAAATGAGTTTCAGTGCCCAAGAAGCTTGGCTTCTCTCATTTAACATAAACCGACAGAAAATGTGGTCCGAAAGATAAAATTATTGAACTGAGAGATCGCAGTGATTCCATCAGAGTCTAATTTTATGCTATCAAAGGAAATATAGGCAGCTGTATTCAGTAAAACTGAAGCAAATGGCATCTTTGACAGCTTCCAAGATGTGTATCTGTATTACTGATATAATATTTCGAATCAATAAGCGGATGATTTAGACAGTGAAAAATAAATGTTGGATAAGAAAAGGCATTATAACTTCCAGCAAAAAGAAAAACGTTTTCGTTCATGCATCAAACATAATAATACCAGACCAGAACTTATAAATTATGTGAAAAAATGTACCGAAATATGCTAGAAGTTGACAGAAGAAGCCAGAAGACGTAATAAAGATAACTATACGGCAATCCATTAGAATGGCAACACTATGAAGACGCGAAAATTTTCAAACGACTATGCAGTGCAACAGCAAAAAAAATAAGTATGTGTAACGCCATATACATTCGATATATAAAGAAATAGTATGCAACGGGTTCATTAGTCAGAAATCGTATATGAATGTTGCATATTTGTCAGAAGGTGTTGTTATGCGTTGTGTAAGAAGGAAAAATATCTACCAGCACGTACCAGAAACGAGGCAGTGATTATACGAGGGCGACCAATAATTTCGGTTGAAAAAACGGGGAATTTGTTGTGGGGCATAGCGTAATATTCCCGCTTCAGCCCCCACAGTGTCATGAATTTCCGAAAGTTATCAGCACTACACGTAGCCTTTGAAAATGGCGTCTGTAACGAAGATTCGTTCCAAGCAGAGAGTTGTCACTGAGTTTCTTCCGGCGAAATCCCAGAGCATCGCAGATACTCATAGGCGCTTGAACGAAACGACTTCAGCGTGTTCGGCACTATAAAAATGCAAACGAACTTGTCTTTGTCCATGACAAAGCAAGACCTCACGCAAGCACCCAAGAGGAGCTCACAGAATTTCATTGGACTGTTCTTCCTCATCCACCCACTGGCCCGGATCTCGCACCTTCCAACTTCCATCCTTGTCCCAATAAAGGATGCACTTTGCAGGAAGCAGTAGATGGTTGAAGGAGAGGATATTTATGAAGACAGTAACTGTTCTCGAAAGAACAGAATACTGTTGATGACCGTGCAGCTTTTCCCTGGAATAAATGATGACTAACTGAAACCCTCAGCTGCCGACAGGTGCTGTTGATATACCTCGATGTGGACAGTTGAAAACGTGTGCCCCGACCGGGACTCAAACCCGGGATCTCCTTCTTACATGGCAGACGCTCTATCCATCTGAGCCACCGAGGACACAGATGAATAGCGCGACTGCAGGGACTTATCCCTTGCATGCTTCCCGTGAGACTCACATTCCCAACTGTCCACAATTCTACATATGTAATGTACCTTATAGACATCTGCCTATTCACTCATTACTCGCGCACGCTGGTAGAGCCACGGGTCGTAACACATCTGAAATGTAACGTCCACTGTTTAAAGTGTATGGCACACCATACCATCACGCCGGGTGATACGCCAGTGTGGCGATGACAAATACACGCTTCCAACGTGCTGACTGCAATACATAATCGAAAACGGCATATGAATTTGTTTTTCCTCTTAAAGACAGCTCATATAATGTGCAGAAAATACACATGCGACAATTAATTTCTGTTTGCACTAATTTCGTAAGTTTATCATCCACGAGTTCTTCTACACTCTCACTTTTTTGTCACAACATTAACAAAACTAACTGAATTTTTAACTGCATAATTACAGGCATGGTTCTTTTTGCATTAGTTTCTGAACAATTTCACGAGAAGGATACTAATTTTCGTGTTATTTCGCGGTATACCGGGTGGTTTTAATTAAACTTTCCTTATTTAACACGTTATAACACGGAATCTAATTACCGTACGAGGAATAAACTTGGTAGCATTAATGTCAAGGACATGGGGAAGAGAAATAATGCAGAATCAATTCAATTAAAACACTCTAAATGTGCTATTACGACACATCATGAAATTACATATCGCTATCATCAGAACTACAAAAGGCTCAATATGGCATCCATCAGTGTCCAGAAGAGTCTGAAAGCGCAGGATTGCATTCTGCACAGCAGCACGAAGCATGTCCGTAGGTATGTCGGCTACCTCTCTTGATATGCTGCCCTCCAGATCAGCAAATGCGTGAATGTTCCCCTGGTAAACCCTGCCCTTCGGGTAGCCCCACAACCAGAAATCACAGGGAGTGAGGTCAGGTGATCGTACTGGCCAAGCATTGGAAACGATCGGCTGATAATTCGATAGTTTTCATATGTTTTTCGGAGAAGCAGATGAACTTCATGAGCGATGTGCAGTGGAGCCCTATCTTGCATGAAAACTCTTGAGTTCAATGCGTCTCTGTCCTGTAGGGCGGGTATAACATGCTGGCGAAGCATATCGCAGTAACGCTGACCAATCACACTGCACTGTCCTTGAGCGCCGACCTGTTCAAAAAAGAATGGGAAATGATGAACGCAGCTGTGAAGCCACACCATACGTTGACACATTCACCATACAGAGGGACTTCAAGCAGAATGACTGGAGATGAAGATCCCCACAGTCGGCGATTTTGTGTGTTCACCTCACCCATCAGAGAAAACTGGGCTTCGTCTGTCTATAAGATGGTCCAGGGCCAGCCCTCGTCAACTTCAGTCCTTCCGAGAAAGTGGAGAGCAAAGTCACCACGTCGTTGGGCGTCCTGTGTTGCAAGTTGCTGTACGATATGGATCTTGTACGGATACCTTTTGAGAATAGTTCGAAGCACCTTCCGTACGGTGGCCCATGGGATGTTCAACTGTCGTGACACAGCACGGGTACTGCCAGCCGATCGGGAATTTCGTGCAGCGTTGTCTGCCATAGCAACTACGATTTCATCAACCACCTGTGGTGCAAACAGTCGTCGGCCTCTTCCTGGAGCGACTCCCAGTTCTCCAGTTGATTCGAATTTCATCATGCTCCCCACAGCAGTTGGATAAAGAGGACCATTTCGTAATCCTTTCATCTGGCGTTATTCTCGAAGTGCAGCTGCTGCATTACTGTTGTTTTGATAACAGATCTTCACCAATAATGCCCTGCTCCTTTTGCCCAAGCTCATGTTCACACGTCAACTAGTGCAATGGGACTGGTCAGGTGTGTGAGATTATGAATCACGATGATTGATCACGGTGAGTCGTGGCCATAGTTGGAACTGGACGGTGCCGCTGTGACGCATTGAAATCATGCACCCCATACTCTGGACATATATGCTACCAAGTTTGGTACTCGTACGTAATTAGTTTCCATGTTATAATGCGTTAAATAAGGAAAATTTAATTATAACCACCTGGTAGATATTACCGTACTGCTTTTATTTCACTTTAATGGAATTCTAAAATCAATCATTAAAGGTGTCATTATCGTGGTTCTGAATTATTTACATGAATGGTAGATGTAAAAGTTACTAATAAACGTCCAATATTATTTTATTAAATTTCTGATCGTGATTACATAACACGTTACATCATCACTCGGACATCCTACCCATATTTAGTGCAAGATAACATAGCAAATGTTACAATGGAAATCTCTCTCATTAGTTGTGTCCAGTCTTTGTCAATCAAAATAAACTTATAAAAAAATCTCTTTGCATCCATAGATGAACAGGGAACACGTATAGACTTTAAGGCAGGATTTGGAAAGTCCACGTGCATTAATTTCAGTGCTTGCAGTGACTGAATTATTACAGCTTGAATTACATTAGCTGGATGAAATAAATCATTCAAATGTCCTAATAACGTGTTAATAGTTAAGGATTAGAGGAGACCAATCGCTGGAAACCAGAAACGTTCAGTTGTTGACAGGCAGACACAAAACAAGGAGAACTTGCTACCTTTCAGAGTTATCGTTTGACAAGCGAGGGTAACCAAAGACACACGCACACACACGCCAATGGCCCTGCATGGTGCCAGCTACACTGTCACCACCAATGCTGCTTGCAACAGGTGGGCAGTTAGTGTTGGGTGGGGTAGGTAGAGGGAGAGGGAGCTGAGATGCAGGGAAGGAAATGGGAGTTGTGGTTAGCAGCTTGGAGGAAGGCCAATGTGCCATCAAGGTATGTGAGAGGGAGGAACGGTAGGTATACCTGTAGCAGACAGTGGGAAGAGGCTGCACTGGAGATGAGTCGGAGACGTGAATTGGGAAAGGATGACTTGTCGCAGGAAGGGGAAACTGTTGGGTGGAGGGTCCAGGGCAATGGATTACCTGAGATTAAGGTCAGGATGATTACGGGAATGAAGGATATGTTGTAAGAATTGCTGCCAGCCATGTAGTTCAGAGAAACTGGTGCTGGAGGGAAGGATCCAAATGGGTCAGGTTGTGAAGTAGCCACTGAAATTGAGCATGTTGTGCTCGGATGCGTTTTATGCTACTGGTGATCAACATAATCCTTAACAACAGTTTTGTGCTGGACATTCGTCTGGGTGGACAGGTAGTTATACAGACATAAAAGGCTGTGCCTTGTTTGTAGCAGAGTTGGCCTACGACATGGCTGCTTTAAAAGATGGTCCAACCTATGATGGGGTAGCGTAAGTCTGTGACAGGACTGGAGTCAGAGGTGCTGAGTGGGTAGATTGGACAGGTCTCCCAGCTTGGTCTGCCACAGGGACCACATTTAATGGCAAAGGGCTGCGAATGGGAGTGGCATACAGATTGACTAGGATGTTGTTTAGGTAGCGTGGGCGATGGAAAACCACTTTAGGAGGGATGAGTAGGATCTTGGGTAGGATGTCCCTAATTTCAGGCAGGATGAGAGATAATCAAAGCCCTGGGGAAGGATATGGTTCAGGGTGATACTGGGTGATGAGGGGGACACTCCTTTGTAGCTGATTCTTGGGGGTGGTGGGAGGATTGGGTGTGTGTGAGGATATGGCCAGGCAAATCTGTTTGTAGACTTGGTTTGGGGGGTATTGCCCTTTTGTGAAGGCCTTTGTGAGGCCTTCAGCATCCTGGGCAAGGGAGTTCTCATTACTGCAGATATGTCCTTCACAGGTAGCTAGGCTGTATGGGAGAGATTTTATGGTGTGGAAGGGATGGCAGCTCTCGAATTCTAGGTTGGTGGTTAATGGATTTAATGTGGATAGAGGTAAGGATGAAGCCATCAGCGAGGTGGAGGTCAACGTCCAGGAAGGTGGCACATTGGGTAGAGGAGGACCAGGTGAAGTGCATGGGGAGAAAAGTATTGATGTTTTAAAGTAATATGGACCAGGTATCTTGGCCTTGAGTACAAATCATGAAAATATCAGCGACTCTTAACCAGACTAGGGATTGAGAGCTTTGAGAGACAAGGAAAGTTTCCTCTAGATGGCCCATAAAAAAGTTGGTGTAGGCAGATGCCACACAATTTCCCATGGCTGTGGCACAGATTTGTTTGTAAACCTTCCCATTATTTGGAAAAGTAATTGTGGGTCAGGATATAGTTGGTCAGATGTATAAGGAATGAGGTGGTGGGTTTGGAGTCTGAAGCACATTGGGAGAGATAGTGTTCGATAGCACCAAGGTCATGGGCATGAGGGATGTTGGTGTATAGGGAGCTGGCATCAACAGTGATGTGTAGGGGCCCAGGAGGTAAAGGTGGGGGGTGGTGGAAAGAAGGAAGTGATTAGTATCTTTGAAGTCAGGGCCTAGGTTTCAGGAAATTGGTTGGAGGTTTTGGTCAACAAGGACAGAAATTCTTTCAGTGGGAGCACAGGAGCACAATAGCAAGTTACCATAGGGCATCCAGGATTGTTTGGTTTGTAGATTTTGAGGAGTTTGTAGAAGGTGGGTGTGTTGAATGTGGTTGAGGTGAGGAGGGAGTTGGACTCAGGTGAGAAGTTGTGGGAAGGGCCTGTGGATTTCAGTAGGGATTAGAGGTTACATTGACTTCCAGGATAGGATCACTGGCAAATCTTGTAGGTGGAGGAGTCAAACAGTTGGCAGAGGCCTTCTGTCAGGTAGTCATTGCGACTCATCACAACAGTTGTGGAGCCTTTGTCTGGAGGGAGAATGATTAGGCATGGATCTGTTTTCAGGTTGTGTAGGGCTATCCTTTCTTCTGCCAAAAGGTTAGTGTTCTTGGGCAGGGACCTGGGAAAGGCTGGTGAGGCCAGGTTGGAGGTAAGGAATTCTTGGAAACTGATTAGGGGGTGGTTATGTAGATGGGAGGGGAGGGTCGCAGCTGGTTGGTGGTATGAACTCAGATGAGCAAAGTTCAATGTTGGGATTAGATTGGCTTTGGTTGGAGAGATTGGGTGGGCCTGAAACTTTTGTGAGACTGAGGTTTTTGGCAGAGAGATTAACAATGGTGTTTTGGGTTTGCTTGGGTTCTGTGTTTTTTGGGGTGTTGGGAGAGAGTTTTGGAGGATGTGGTAAATCGAAGAGGACAGCTAGACAGGGTCTGTGTACTGTGAGGGTTTCATGAGGGATTTTACTGTGAGGAGAATGGGTGTTGACAGGAGTAGGATGTCAGTAGCTAGGACAATTTATGGAGGTAGGTGGGGTCTGGAATTCTCCTCCAGTGTTAGAGTGCAGGGGTCACTATTTCAAGGATATTGTGCATGTAATGACTGCACAGTAAAAGTATTTTGAGGAGGGAATAGAGGTGGTCCAGGGATGTCTACACCATGGAGAGGTGTTTTTGCAGTACCAGGCTCATGAAGGATAGGGACTGGCAGAATTTGAAAAGGTGAAGATCATTGAGAAAGGAGGGATGGGATCCGAGAAGGCGATATTTATGGTTAGGATGCTGGGAAGGATTCCATGGTTTAAACAGAATATAAAGAATAGGCTGTGGGACTGAGTTTGAGGCAAGGGAAGGAATACTTTTCTGTGTTGGTGCATAAAGATGGAGCAGAGATCCATTGGGAAAGGGATTATGATATAAAATGGGAAATCATACAGGAAATGGGTGAGTGCAAGCAGTAGATGGTTATAAGAATAACTGAGTAATTAGTGTGAGTTTGTTGAGTGAAAAGAATGGAAGATATTGTGCTGGGAGCAAGAAGGTGGTTTTGTGGGGCTGCAATATTTAAACTGCACATACTTATTGTCACACATGGAAAAAAGGAAAGATGTAAATTTGTTATGGTAGTAATGTATGGGAGGGACGGGTGAATCTGAAAGTTCAATGTAGTGATTGGTTGCTGGAAGGTGTTATAATTGTGATCCAGTTGATGCATGTAATGTAGAACAGCATGCAGTGCAGCATAATGGCTGCGGATGCTGCTACAGGGTGTCACAGAGGTTGTCTGTGACCATGTGGGTAAGCTTGGGTGAAGCGTGTGTGTAACAAAGGTGGATGGGAAAACACAGGAAAAGATCTGGGTGCACAATACAGGAGAGACAAACAGGATATAGATTACGGATAGTAACAAAGAGGGGACAACATGACATTTGGAAGGAAGAGAGCTTCTAGGTGACATAAATGTTGTAGGAAAATTCCTCTAGAATACGAATACTTTTTAAGGAGTCACTAAATTCCTCAATAATCTTACTAACTAGTTCACCAATATGACCAGAAGCAATTCCATTCATCCTATCCTCCACTCTGTTATTTCTGAAACACCAAATGACTATAGGGGTAATTAGCCCATTCTAAATCCAAAACAACGTCTGCAATAAACCTACAATTTCTAAAAACAAATGCTGCTTGTAATTTTATCAGGTTGCAAAAACTGCATCTTCCATTTCTGCCAACCAGTTTACTTTGGGAACATTTTTTAGTGACAATTGTTTGGAAAAATGAGTGGAGGACATCTAAATTTGTATGTATGTAACAGGCAGGTTTAAACCAACTTCCGCATGTACTCAACTTAGGCTCACAATACAATGAAGTTCGCATAACTGGGAATTTTTCGTCAAGGTATGCACCGAGCAAGTGTTTGATTTTGCTTGACGTATGACAACAGTTCTTTGTTTTCGACACAATGGCTGTAAGCTCTTTCAAATTCTTTTTCAAGATATCATTGAACAAGCTGGTTTTATGAGTCCAGAAAGTGATGTGAATCAAATGTTCTCCATAATTCCCTTCAGTAGTTCACAACAGTTAAACATATATGGGGCAGAATCAGTTAATAAATACTTCACGTTCTCATGGTTAATTTCCAAAGCATGCAAGATCTCTTGAGAACAGGTTTTGCTGATCGAGGCACCTACAAACGTAAATTCCTACAAAAATATTTGCTGTTCAGATACAGGACCCTGAGTTTTGAATAAGACTGCGAACACACAGCGGCTTGAAGAGTCGGTAATTTCGTCGCAGATTAGAGCCAAGTCCGATTTTCTTTCTAAAGATTGCTTGAATTTCGTCTGCACAACTTGGGGGACGTATTGTTTCCTTAGTTGGTTGACTGTGGGAAGGTCTCCAGAACCTAATCAATTGTAAAACGAAAAATCACGTCTTATAAACCTTAGTTTCACTATAAATGCAGTTTTACTGATAGACAGCACATACCTGGTATATATATTTGAAGCTTTTTCCAGTGGCATTTTGGCCTCTGAGTAGCATCGATGTTGTTTAGAGAATGAGTTCTTTCTTTTCACTCTTACTTTTCTTTTGCTTATCTAACTAAAGTTCTAATGTTGCCTGATATTGCTCTGTTGAAGTGCTTAATATACGTTCTAAATGATCCTTATTTTTAAAGTAATGTTTTGAAACGCAGTATTTTTTCTCCCACTCGATACAAAAATTACAAAATTTACACAATAAAATACTGCTTCCTGAAAGCTTCACTCGCAAGCTGCTTAGCTCTGTTGTACACCGTAATAATTGTCGAACGACCCATTGTAGCTGCTACTCGCAAACTTAACAACTTAACTTGGTATTTTGTGAATGGGAGTTGCAGGGAATGGGCAGAGCGGATAGGGTATGCTACGAGGGAGATATGATGCGGAGGGAAGGGTAATGAAGTCTGCCACCATTTTAATGTAAGCCTGCATTGAAGGCAAGAGAAACTTGCGTTCTGAGCTTCCAAGAACTCCTGATTATCGGCTTTCTTTTCTGAACTGGAACATGAGGTAACTCTGCAATGCCCCAGCAACACATCATCACTCATTTTCGAAAAAAATAGCAATGAAATAACGCAACAAAACAAAAACAGTGACTTTACAGCTCAGCATCAAAGCAGACGACAATGCACGGATAATGGTACGCTGCACAATAGTCAACAAATATCTAAAAATCACTAGTGCGCAAAGTCTCTCGACTGTTACCGATCATTAGGCTCTTCGTAAGATCTATAAAAACAGATCTAAATTTAATGATCGTCGAAATGTTTCTTTCTGTTAAAATAAATACTACATACACATTCCTCTGTCACAGGAAAAAAATTATCAGTCTTCTTCCAACGCTAAATATTAATAGATATATTTTTTAACTTTTTTCCAGTGCTTAATATTGATAGAAGAAACAATTAATATCCATTACAGGCAATTTCAAAGACCTCTAAAAGCTTATTATCGAAGCAGAAAGAAATAGATCTATTGCACTGTTCTATCTTCAGTAAAAATGTGCTGAGTGGAAAGAACAAAAAAGGACAAATTTTTTGTTGATTTTAGTTTAATGAAAGAATTTTTTAATTCGACATTTTTCAAATTATTTCACTTTCGAGCGGAAAAAATTGGACAAATAGACAAAGAAATTTTATGTAATTTTACACTGACATGTTAAACTAAAACACTGTTTAACTGCCAAGTTCTACAGAGTCCGTCAGAAAAATGTATCCACTCTTCGTCAGGTTCTATCAAGATATCGATACTGTCGTTCGTTTTGAGTTATGAGTATGTTGTAGTATGGTCTTTGGCTCAACAGATGTTAGTACTTTCATCTCGGTATTGAGAAAACAGGATGGCTGGACACATTTGGCACTCGAGCAACGAAAATGTATTGTGAAGTGGTTTTTCAAGTTTGATAATGTCATTGAAGTGCAACGTCAGTGGCAGCGGGAGTTTGAAACTGAGCCGCCAACCCTCCTAACAATTAAACGCATTACTGACAAGTCTGAATTGCATGGAACGATTTGTGATATTCACAAAGGAAAATCAGGAAGACAGCGTACAGCTACAAGTCCTGCTTCGTCTGCTCTCATGTTGGAAACGTTTGTTAATTCTCCACAGAAGTCTGCTACTCAATGTGCACGTGAAGTGGGGGTTAGCGGTACAAGTGTACGAAGAATTCTGAAAGCTGCAAAGTGAGAAGTTTACATTTCACGATTACTGCGCGCAATTAATGATGACAATCCTGATCGCCGAATCCAATTTTGCGAATGGTATCAGCAAATGTTCAAATGGTAACTGATGGCGAGCAATTTGTGACGAAGATAGTGTGGAGTGACAAGGCACAATTTAAACTTAATGGAATCGTGAATCGGCATAACAGTGTGTACTGGGGAAAATCCGCAGGTTAATGTGTGTATAAAGCGGTCAATATACCAGGGGTTCATGTGTGCTGTGGACTATCATCTAGGGGCTTAGTAGTACCCTTTTTCTTTGATGCTACTGTCACTGGTGAAGTGTACCTGGAAATGTTGCACACATCAATTTTGCCAGGTATACGTGCGCTTTATGGAGTTGATGAAGAGGTCTTCTACCAACAGGATGGGGCGCCACCACACTACCATGTAGCCGTACGAGCTTTCCTGGATGACAGTTTTCCAGGGCACCGGATTGGACGAAGACGGCCCATTGAGTTCCCACCATGGTCGCCAGATCTAACAAATGGTTCAAATGGCTCTGAGCACTATGGGACTTAACTGCTGAGGTCATCAGTCCCCTACAACTACTTAAACCTAACTAACCTAAGGACATCACACACATCCATGCCCGAGGCAGGATTCGAACCTGCGACTGTAGCGGTCGCGCGGTTCCTAGAACCGCTCGGCCACTCCGGCCGGCCCGCATCTCGTGGTCGTGCGGTAGCGTTCTCGCTTCCCACGCCCGGGTTCGATTCCCGGCGGGGTCAGGGATTTTCTCTGCCTCGTGATGGCTGGGTGTTGTGTGCTGTCCTTAGGTTAGTTAGGTTTAAGTAGTTCTAAGTTCTAGGGGACTTATGACCACAGCAGTTGAGTCCCATAGTGCTCAGAGCCAGCCACTCCGGCCGGCCGCCAGATCTAAACGTATGGACTTTTACTTGTAGGAAACCGTGAAAGATAACGTCTATCGACGTCAGCCACGCACGCAGGAGGAACTTCGCCAGGAGATTACAGCGACATGTGCAGCGATCTCCACTGTAACATTGACGGACGTAGTTGCGGCGAGCGGTCGCCGTTCTGTTGTGTGTATAGCCGCCAACGGTGAACATTTTGAACATTTAAAGTAACCATGTGCTAAACTGAAGCTTGTACAACATGTGTGACCAATTATTAAACGTAAAATAATCACTTAATTAATACTTTTCGTTCCTTAATGTGCGTATACATTTTTCTGGCGGACTCTGTATATTACATGTGAAAAGTAACACACGAGTAGTTAAATTTTAAAAAAGGTTTGCCATAAAGGTAGTTCTACTATCTTACACTTTCACCTGGCCGGCCGCGGTGGCCAAGCGGTTCTAGGCGCTTCAGTCCGGAACCGCGTGACTGCTACGGTCGCAGGTTCGAATCCTGCTTCGGGCATGGATGTGTGTGATGTCCTAAGGTTAGTTAGGTTTAAGTAGTTCTAAGCTCTAGGGGACTGATGACCTCAGATGTTAAGTCCCATAGTGCTCAGAGCCAGCCACTTTCACCTGGGTCATATTTTGCTAACAGTTATGACACACCGTGTATACAAATTTTGCACTTGAGCACCTCTGGCGCCTCTCTCACCTTGGTGCCCCCTAGTGGCTGCTTGTGTCTCTTGTGCCTTAAACCCATCCGAGTACACATAAAAGATCAAGTACCTACAACAACTTTAGAATAATTCAACCATATACGAGGGCTATCCACAAAGTACATTACTTTTTGGAATTAAAAATAAATAAAGTATTGGAATTTTTTGTATTATATGCAGATGAAAGCCACACTTAAATACTACTTTTCTACATAGTTGCCATTTAAATTAAGGCACTTATCGTAGCGATGGACGAGCTTGGAAATTCCTTCGTCGTAAAATTCGGCCGCCCGCGCCTTCAACCACGTGGTTACCTCCTCTTGAAGCGTTGCGACTCATTACTCGATCGCATCGTTACTGGTGACGAAACATGGGTTAAGCATGTGAACTGCGAAACAAAATTGCAGTCAATGCAGTGGGAGCACACAAATTCCCCCCAAAAACCCAAGAAATGCATGCAGACAATGTCGGCAAGGAAGGTGATGGCGACTGTCTTTTGGGACAGAAAAGATGTGCTTTTTGTGGATTTCCTGGAAAGAGGCAATTCAATAAACTCTCAAAGGTATTGCCAAACTCTACACAAGCTCAGAACAGCAATACAAAACAAGTGCAGGGGAAAGTTGGGCTCAAAGATCTTGCTGATTCACGACAACGCCCGGGCCCACACGGCAAATGCCACTCGTGAAGTTCTCGAATCTTTTAAGTGGGAGTTGTTTCCTCATCCACCGTACAGTCCCGACCTGGCACCGAGCGACTTTCACTTATTCCCAGCAATGAAGAAGTGGTTGGCTATGCAGCGTTTTGATGACGACGCACAGCTTCAAGAAGTAACCACGTTGTTGAAGGCGCAGGCGGCCGAATTTTGCGACGAAGGAATTTCCAAGCTCGTCCATCGCTACGATAAGTACCTTAATTTAAATGGCAACTATGTAGAAAAGTAGTATTTAAGTGTGGCTTTCATCTGTATATAATAAAAAAAATTTCCAATACTTTATTTATTTTTGATTCTAAAACGTAATGTACTTTGTGGATAGCCCTCGTACTTAATGACAGCCAAACCAGTCGAAATATTCTCTTCATGCTATTCACCTCATTCTAGAAATTATAATTTTAGTCAGTTTGCCATGGATTCAATAAAATCTTGTACTTTAGGGAATCGTCAATCTCCCTATTCTGCCACGTAATTTCCGAAATCGGAAATACTGACCAGGAAATTGCGAGGTCGTGCTGACAAGTAATGCCCCAGAAATTCTTGTGCGATACCTCTTAAAGCTTTTTAAATAAAACAAACGTTATTAACATTCTACATCTTTATTCGTCATATCGGTGTATTTATTTCTCAGCATAGTCATCCTGGTGACGAACACATTTCTCCAAACAAGAGACCAGTTGAAACTTCCTGGCAGATTAAAACTGTGTGCCCGACCGAGACTCGAACTCGGGACCTTTGCCTTTCGCGGGCAAGTGCTCTACCATCTGAGCTACCGAAGCACGACTCACGCCCGGTACTCACAGCTTTAAGAACAATTTATACATGACTGTGCTTAAACTGACACACAATATTTTTAGTGCAACGCAATCTGACTTTCAAAAATCCCTACAAAAGAATGGCCCTGACTAACATTAACCTATACCTTTCACAAATCACTTACCTCACAAAAATCTTCATTACTCGAACTACTGCAATACAGCGAGCGCCACTACTGCCAGCTAAATAAAAGATTCAAACTACGGAAGGCACTAACTACTGATAGGCATAGTTAGCAAATGAAAGATTTTAATAGAGAACAAACAATGTATTTACCTTAATATTCATAATTGACATCCAGTCTTACAAATTTCAAAACTCCGCCATCTCTCTCCCCACATCCACCACTGCTGGCGGCTCACCTCCAACTGCGCAACGCTACGCGCTGTTCACGTCCAGCTGCCCAACACTACAATGGCAGACAACAATGCAAACTAGCCACAGACTGCACACAGCACAGCCAGTGAGTTTCATACAGAGCGCTACGTAACGTTGCCAATAAGAAAACATAAACAGCCTACTTACATAGCCCCTATGCTCCCCACAAAAAATTTTACAAATTGTTTTGGGCAGTGGCCAATACAGATTTGAAAAAATTTTTCATAATTACAGTAAGAAAGATATAAAATGCACACACTTATTGATACAATGTTGGTCAAAAGCTAAAATTTTCTCACAGTCCATAAAGATAGTCCTGATCATTCATCATAATAGTAATTACAGTTTTTTTTCACAAAGTCTCATTAGTAAAAGAAATTGCACACAGAAGTAGTGGATTTCCATGCAGTCTTGAAGAAGTAGTGTTGTCCTTCCAACAGAAAGACAGTGCTGACTCTTGACATGCAGACAGGTAATGGGCCAAAACAGAGCAAACCCACAGCAGAGTCAGTCGAAGTTTTGAAGAGTATTGGTAGGTAGGCCATCACAGAGTAGACTCACTGTAGTCCTGGTAGAGATTACGGTATTGGTGGGCCACCAGAGGTGCAGACCCACTGCAGTCCTTGTAGAAATAATGGTACTGGTGAGTCAGCAAAGGTGTAGACCCACTGTAGTCCTTGTAGAAATAATGGTATTGGTGGGTCATCAAAGGTGTAGATCCACTGTAGTCCTTGTAGAAATATTGGTACTGGTGGGTCATCAAAGATGTAGACCCACTGTAGTCCTTGTAGAGATGGCCAGCAGCCATCTGCTGCGACTGTGCAGGTGCACAATCACCATCGAAGAGTCTTGCAGAGAAGATAGCAAGTCCATAAACCACCACTTGTGCACTCACAAAGTTTTTGGAATTGTCCTTAGAACCAGCAATGCTGTTATCCAGTCCCTTGCTGAATCACTGACACACGTGTAAACACTAACAGTCTCTACTTCTCACATATTGTCCATATACTATGACCAACAGAAACGTGTGCAGTGAAATGTAACTTACAAGTTACTTAATTTGATGAACTGCTGTCAATTACAATTTTATAACATAAGAATACAATAACAAAGATACAAAATACATCATTAAAGAACATAACAATACAGATAACATTTGTAGTAAAACAGGCTTTACAAAAGAATAGAAATAAACATGTACATCAGTGTTACAAGAATTATGGCATAAGTACATACATAAAAGATCAGAATAACTTTCGAAACATCAACTTCACACATGAGCATTAAAACAAAACAGAATAAATAATGTCTAAACATCTTTACAAAGTAAATAACATATTATTAATGCAAATTATATTTGAGGGTAACAGTATTCCTCATCATAGTGAATGCAGCTGCGTATTAGAAAAATTCTACAACATAAATCGTATCAGTTAAACACATAAAGACAGGAAAAACACAAATATACAAGAGTACACAAACACATAGCAGAATAACACAAGAGGAAAGGGCAGGGTTTGTTTTCAGTGTAACATTTGGTACTGCAGTCCAACCCAAACTTTCTTTACTTCTCGGAGATCTCCCTTCGTTCTTCATTATTTCCAAAAAGTCCTATCTATACCTGCTTTCTGTACTTTTCTCGTATAACCTCTCAGTGCATTTCTTCAAATTCATCATAACTCATTCTCTTATAGGCTACCCCCTCTTAAGCTAACTTAAATCTACTGAGCTCAGATGCTAAACTAAGGGACAAGGCAATGCAGCAGCACAAAACAATTAATACAAACATCAATGACAAAAAATTTAAATAGGCAAAGCAATTGCAATATTACAACTAATATAAGGCACAGTGTAGCAAACAAGAAAAATAAATCAGTAGTAAAACTGGCTTAGCAGCGTAACACAAAGTCAAATTCAGTAACACTATGCCTGGCAAACAGCAGCAGCAAATGAAATATCTAAACATGACATAGCTCAAGCAGAAAAAATATTACGCTAAAGACAACAATGCAGACAAGGGAAATGTATATTCACATCTTAATGTCTATGTAATTAAAGTGGTGTACCACAAGAAGTTATTCTACCAAAAAAATTTACCAAGTAGTTGAAAAGAAAATTCCATATGCAATTCCTGTGAAGGGAAATGTCTTTGTGCTCCCCCATTTTTGGGAACTGTATTACAAAATTAGTATTTACTGGATTTGTAGACAGAAAATATTTATATTAGTACAGCTATAAAATTCTATTTTAACCAATGCTGCAGTGCAGCTAGAAACTAGATATTAAAAAAATGAAAATATGTACAAAGGAAGGCATGAAACATCATTCATTAGCCATATGGCATTTCATAAAGTAGTAAGAAAATCTCTCAACTCTCGTAGAAAGATACTTGTCATAATCAGGTGTGCAGATGTAAGAATGTTTCCAAGTAATGAGCGTGTCGTATTTGCGATGCTTTCTACAAAGGAATGTCAATAGCGAAGATAATGGCCTCCCTTTTTTTTCTACCTGTGCCTCTGAAAAGTCACACCCTAATGGCTTGTTCTCCAGGCGTCTGACACAGCTGGGTGCCCATGACGCATTACGTGCAGGTGGTCACTTAACTTTCTTACGGAAATATTTACGACAGTAGTTTCCGCTACAGTCACATTCTCATAGACAAAATTTCACGGGTCGAGAATTTGCGTTGCAAATGTGTAGAAACAAAATCTTATGAATATAACAGGGTCGAAAAAATTTTCGCCGGCATTGTGATACATTCACGCATTTACACACATTTCATAACTCTTAAAGTACGATTCTTGGTTTCCAACATCCTTTTTCACAAACCAGAGTCCCTAACCACTAATCATTATTCCTTACCTTATTCGTCGACACTCCTTCAATATTTCATCATAACAGATACGTAGCATAATCAAATTACTCATACAGCATCAGCTTATTGATCATAAACATACCTCAACAGCATAATACACATCGTCGTCGTAAAAATAACATCATAACACCTCAGTCAAATCTCAAAAAAGTCGTAGCTTTCTGCAATAATTTCAAACCATAAAAAATATTCTCTGCTCATTTCAATAGCGTCATCTACCTCGAACGTACTTTAAAATCATGCTCCCTTACCAAATACATCATTCAAAGCTCTCATAGTATCACAATGGTTCCAAAAAAATATGAACAGTTCACAAAGTACAGACAAAATACAATTTCGTAAGTGTGAAGTTATCCAACGGTGTAATTACGTAAACATCTGTCACTGCCGTAGTAAAAAAGTTTGTCTCTCTCAGTTAAATGATCAGATAGCTGTGTAATTTGTGTGTTAGAGAAATATGGTACCGATGTGTAAAGTTGTATAAGCAAATACCAAATTAGCTAGGGCTCCTTGTGCTTGCCAAACACATGGCACACAAAGTAAGCGTGTACCCCCCTGAGGATTAATGTAATTATACCCTCAGGTGTTACAGATTACAGCAATGGAATATGAAACGTCCCCTTAGAACAATTTATGCATGACTGTGCTTAAACTGACACACAATATTTTTAGCGCAAAGCAATCTGACTTTCAAAAATCCCTACAAAAGAATGGCCCTGACTAACATTAACCTATACCTTTCACAAATCACTTACCTCACAAAAATCTTCATTACCCGAACTACTGCAATACAGCGAGCGGCACTACTGCCAGCTAAATAAAAGATTCAAACTACGGAAGGCACTAACTACTGATAGGCATAGTTAGCAAATGAAAGATTTTAATAGAGAACAAACAATGTATTTACCTTAATATTCATAATTGACATCCAGTCTTACACATTTCAAAACTCCGCCATCTCTCTCCCCACATCCACCACTGCTGGCGGCTCACCTCCAACTGCGCAATGCTACGCGCTGTTCACGTCCAGCTGCCCAACACTACAATGGCAGACAACAATGCAAACTAGCCACAGACTGCACACAGCACAGCCAGTGATTTTCATACAGAGTGCTACGTAATGTTGCCAATAAGAAAACATAAACAGCCTACTTACACCTCGTCTCCTACCTTCCAAACTTTACAGAAGCTCTCCTGCGAACCTGCAGAACTAGCACTCCTGAAAGAAAGGATATTGCGGAGACATGGCTTAGCCACAGCCTGGGGGATGTTTCCAGAATGAGGTTCGCAGGAGAGCTTCTGTAAAGTTTGGAAGGTAGGAGACGAGGTACTGGCAGAAGTAAAGCTGTGAGTACCGGGCGTGAGTCGTGCTTCGGTAGCTCAGATGGTAGAGCACTTGCCCGCGAAAGGCAAAGTTCCCGTGTTCGAGTGTCGGTCGGGCACACAGTTTTAATCTGCCAGGAAGTTTCATATCAGTGCACACTCCGCTGCAGAGTGAAATTCTCATTCTGGAAGAGACCAGTTTGTTGATACAGTCATTGTAGAATATTTGACTTCGTTGATGGAGCCACAACCTCACCTCTGCTTGCGCGCTTCATCACTCTCCAGGTAAAGTCCTCAAAGGTGTCCTTTGAGTTGTAGAAACAGATGAAAATCGGATGGAGGCAAGTCGCTGCTGTATGAGGGATGATCGACGACAGTGAACCCAAGGCGTCGGATTGTTGCAGGTGTCGCAGCACTTGAGTGTCATGCTAAAAGAAAAGGTTCTCCATGTGTGGAAGAACTCTTCGAATTCGCAACTCGATTACAGGATACTGCAAGCTGTTTCTCACGCAACAACATAGTTCGTTACACACCGTCATGATTCACGCTTATAGTCTGAGTCCTCTAGCGACAGAGGGCTTTAAATAATAGACATGAAGAATAAAGATGTAAACGTTAATACCGTTAGTTTTATTTAAAAAACTTCAAACGTTTTCACATAAAAAAATTCGGTGACTTTACTTTTCCACACGCCCTCGTACTATCCCTCTCATCAAAGCACTTGAGGCCAGCGGAGTTAATGGGTAGATTTTCTTCATCATTACAATCACTGAGATTTTTAATAGAGATATTCCGGTTTTACTCCCCCTTTTCTTATGATATGTCATCGCATGTAGTACGTTTTCCTATCACTCACTTTGATTTTCGGCTTTCGTTCGTTTATCAGGTACAAAAAGCTTACGAATACCAATTATTTTTCCAACGTATTCACTATGCTTTTATTACACCTCATAATGCACAAAATATGTCCTTTAAAAAAATCAGTGTGTCTCTGTTTCGCTTTACCATTATACACTGAAGAGCCAAAGGAACCGGTACACCTGCCTAATATCGTGTACCGCGAGCACGCAGAAGTGCTGCAACACGACATGGCATGAACTCGACTAGTGTCTTAAGTAGTGTTGGAGGGAACTGACATCAGCCAGGTGGCTGAGCGTTTCTAGGAGCTTCAGTCCGGAACCACGCGACTGCTACGGGCGCAGGTTCGAATCCTGCCTCAGGCATGGATGTGTGTGATGTCCTTAGGTTAGTTAGGTTTAAGTAGTTCTAAGTTCTAGGGGACCGAGACCTCAGATGTTAAGTCCCATAGCGCTCAGAGCCATTTGAAACATTTTGGAACTGACATCATGAATCCTGCAGGGCTGTTCATAAATCCGTGAGAGTACGAGGGGGTGGAGATCTCTTTTGAACAGCACGTTGAAAGGCACCCTAGATATGCTCGATAATGTTCATGTCTGGGGAGTTTGATGGCCAGCGGAAGAGTTCAAACTCAGAAGAGTGTTGTTGGAGCCACTGTCTAGCAATTCTAGGCGTGCGGGGTGTCGCATTGTCCTGCTGGAATTGCCCAAGTCTGTCGGAATACATAATGGAAATGAATTGATGCAGCTGATCAGACAGGACGCTTACGTATGTGTCACCTGTCAGAGTCGAATCTAGATGCATCAGGGGTCCCATAGCACTCCAACAGCACACCCCCCACACCGTTACTGAGCCTCCACCAGCTTGAACAGTCCCCTGCTGACATGCAGGATGGATGCATGAGGTTGTCTCCATACCTGCACATGTACATCCGCTCGATACAACTTGAAACGAGACTCGTCTGACAAGGCAACATGTTTCTATCATAAACACTCTAATGTCGGTGTTGACGGGCCCAAGCAAGGCGTAAAGCTTTGTGTTTGTAACAACTATAGAGGTATCTCTTTAATCAGCGTTATGGGTAAAATCTTCTCAGGTATTGTTGAAAGGAAAGTGCGAGTATTGGTTGAGGACCAATTGGATGAAAATCAGTGTGGGTTTAGGCCTCTTAGAGGTTGTCAGGACCAGATCTTTAGCTTACGGCAAATAATGGAGAAGTGTTATGAGTGGAACAGGGAATTGTATGTATGCTTTATAGATCTAGAAAAGGCATATGACCGGGTTCCTAGGAGGAAGTTATTGTCTGTTCTACGAGATTATGGAATAGGAGGCAAACTTTTGCAAGCAATTAAAGGTCTTTACATGGATAGTCAGGCAGCAGTTAGAGTTGACGGTAAATTGAGTTCATGATTCAGAGTAGTTTCATGGGTAAGACAAGGCTGCAACCTGTCTCCACTGTTGTTCATATTATTTATGGATCATATGTTGAAAACAATAGACTGGCTGGGTGAGATTAAGATATGTGAACACAAAATAAGCAGTCTTGCATATGCGGATGACTTAGTTGTGATGGCAGATTCGATCGAAAGTTTGCAAAGTAATATTTCAGAGCTAGATCAGAAATGTAAGGACTATGGTATGAAGATTAGCATCTCCAAAACGAAAGTAATGTCAGTGGGAAAGAAATATAAACGGATTGAGTGCCAAATAGGAGGAACAAAGCTAGAACAGGTGGACGGTTTCAAGTACTTAGGATGCATATTCTCACAGGATGGCAACATAGTGAAAGAACTGGAAGCGAGGTGTAGCAAAGCTAATGCAGTGAGCGCTCAGCTACGATCTACTCTCTTCTGCAAGAAGGAAGTCAGTACCAAGACTAAGTTATCTGTGCACCGTTCAATCTTTCGACCAACTTCGTTGTATGGGAGCGAAAGCTGGGTGGATTCAGGTTACCTTATCAACAAGGTTGAGGTTACGGATATGAAAGTAGCTAGGATGATTGCAGGTACTAGTAGATGGGAACAATGGCAGGAGGGTGTCCACAATGAGGAAATCAAAGAAAAACTGGGAATGAACTCTATAGATGTAGCAGTCAGGGCGATCAGGCTTAGATGGTGGGGTCATGTTACACGCATGGGAGAAGCAAGGCTACCCAAGAGACTCATGGGTTGAGCAGTAGAGGGTAGGAGGAGTCGGGGCAGACCAAGCAGAAGGTACCTGGATTCGGTTAAGAATGATTTTGAAGTAATAGGTTTAACATCAGAAGAGGCACCAATGTTAGCACTGAATAGGGGATCATGGAGGAATTTTATGAGGGGGGCTATGCTCCAGACTGAACGCTGAAAGGCATAATCAGTCTTAAATGATGATGATGATGATGATGTCGGAATGCACAATGGAAATGAATTGATGCAGCTGATCAGACAGGATGCTTACGTACGTGTCACCTGTCAGAGTCGAATCTAGATGTCTCAGGGGTCCCATAGCACTCCAACGGCACACCCCCCACACCGTTACTGAGCCTCCACCAGCTTGAACAGTCCCCTGCTGACATGCAGGATGGATGCATGAGGTTGTCTCCATACCCGCACATGTACATCCGCTCGATACAACTTGAAACGAGACTCATCTGACAAGGCAACATGTTTCTATCATAAACACTCTAATGTCGGTGTTGACGGGCCCAAGCGAGGCGTAAAGGTTTGTGTCGTGCAGTCATCAAGGGTACACGAGTGGCCTTCGGCTCCGAAAGCCCATATCGATGATGTTTCGCTAAACGGTTCGCACGCTGGCACTTGTTAATGGTCCAGCTTTGAAATCTGCAGCAATTTGCGGAAGGGTTGCACTACTGTCACTTTGAACGTTTCTCTTCAGACGCCATTGGTCCTATCTTTTTCCGGCCGCAGCGATGTCGGATATTTGATGTTTTAGGGGATTCCTGATGTTCACAGTACACTAGTGAAATGGTCATACGGGAAAATCCCAAATTCGTCCCTACTTCGGAGGTGCTGTGTCCCATCGCTCGTCCGCCGACTATAACACCACGTTCAGACTCACATAAATCTTGATAACCCGCCATTTTAGCAGCAGTGACTGCTCTAACAATTGCGCCAGACACTTGTTGTCTTATATAGGCGTTGCCGACAGCAGCGACTTATTCTGCCTGTTCAGTTTCTCTATATGTGAATACTCATGCCTATACTAATTTCTTTGGCGCTTCCGTGTATGTTTCCTCAGGCAACTGGCAAGTACGCAGATTTCAGAAATAATTTTACACAGGTACTGCAAAGATACAGCTGTACTAAATTAGGGCTACTCGTTAGTTCTGACAGTAGCTAGAAACCTTAACATAGCTAAGAGCCTTTCCCAACACATTGCAGGTTCTCTAATGAGAGTAACCTTTTGCGTCAAATACGGTTCGATGAGGCTTGGCAGCTCCGACTAGCACTTCTTGTCCATTCTTAAATAATTTCGGAAATCGTCGGATTCCGTCTCCTTCAGTAGAAAAGTGTGGATGAATTTCTTACTTTGATAAGTCGTTTACCTACCCTTAGTTTTGTCACACCTGTTTATGGAATCAATAATCCAAAAAGAACTGTCTAACCAGAAGCCATTTAGAGCAACACAACCGCAACGAACCTAATAGACAGCGACCAATAGGAACAGGGCGGCGCTGTGGTCGCTGAGTGCCGTTTATTGGGCAGTGTGGAGGCTGCCACGAAGTTGGATGGTTGGTTGGTTAGTCGACCGGTACATCAGTGCACGTGCAGGGTTCTTTACACAGGGTGTCCCAGGAGGAATGGGATTTGACAGAAATGAACATTCGAAGCAAATAAGTGTAGTGAGCATGGGCTCTAAAATGCGTGCCTTAAGAGCTATGAACACTGTTTCATATTCGACACTGTGAAGCAAATCTCTTCTGCAGCAAGCTTTTTACTTTACTTTACTCCTGGACAATCTCCGCCCACTCTCCTCCACTGTCTGTCTTGGTTCTCCGTCTTCTAATTCCCATTCTTTTCAAGTCCTCCTCCACGTTGTCTAGCCATCTGGTCCTTGGTCTGCCCCTTATACGCCGTCAACCTGGTTTTCCTTTGAAAACTTTCTTGATTGTGCTGCTCTCCGCCATTCTTTCTACGTGTCCCAACCAATTTAGTCTGTTACTCTTTATTTCTGTCACGATATCTGGTTTGCTGTACGACTCTCTGATCATATTATTTCTGATTCGCCAAAACCCTCTACAATTCACTTGCCCGAAGATTTCCCTAAATATCTTCCTTTCCCATCCCTGCAACAACTCCTCATCACATTGCATCATTGTCCAAGTCCCCTAACCGTACATCACCACAGGCCTCACTACTGTACGATACACTGTCAGCTTCAGATTCCTACTAAGGCTTCTTGCTTTAAATACTTTCATCAGTACGAAGTAGCTTCTGTTATCAGTTGTAATCCTTGTATATATTTGTTCTCTCATATTGTTAGTATAGTGTCTAGGAAGCCTGCGTACTGGGTTCGCTAGACAAACAATGAAACAACTGGTATTAATGAGTTTTATTACAAAAAGAAAATTACAATAATTAACTTTGGCAATTACACAGATGTGACGCAAGCAAAGGGCGACATACAAAATAATCAGTCTTCTTCAGTATAGACAATCCCAAGTCAGTGCTACGTAGAGAGTACAAGCGAATGGACTAGCGTTGATGCTGCTACTGATGTAGCTAATCTGGAAGCTGCTATAGAACTGGGCCATCACAAGTCGGTAACGGCGCTTATGTCCTCTTCACATGGGGGCCGCTGCTGTCGCGTTATCGTCCTGGAGTGAGGTCCAGTCAGCGAGCGATTGGCTGAATTCTTCTCACAGCTTTCTCTTCCCTGTCATTCCCGACTGGCGTGCCGGCGCTTCCTTCTTTCTCCTTCACTATACCTTCTCTTAGATGTTAACATATATTTTGACTTTGACTGATTAATTGTCAGCCCCATCTCCGCTCCATATCTTTCTAATTTTTCAAGTTTTTCTTCCAGGTTCTGTTTCCTCCTGGATAGCAAATCAGTATCGTCTGCAAATGCAAGATCCTGCATCACTCTATTAAACAGTGTTCCGACAGGGTTGCCACTTTGTGTCTTTCGCGTTACCCTCTCCAAGGCGACATTAAACACAGTATGGGACAGCATATCACCCTGTCGCAATCCTTGGTTAGTTTCAAATGCCTTTGAGAACGTGTCCTCTACCTTTACTTTACATACTTTATTCTCAAAGCCATTTGAACCAATCTTATGAATTTGTTGGGTACTCATGCGTCTTGCATTGCCTTCCAGAGATGATCCTTTTTGATACTTTCATAAGTTTGCTTGAAATCAATGAAGAGCTGGTGGACATCGATGTTATAACATTTTTCAAGGATCTGTCTGATCGTAAAAATCTGATCTGTAGTGGATCCTTGAGTTCCCTAAACCACACTGATAGTCTCCTAGATACTCTTCTACGTGTGTACTCAGTCGCTGCCCATGATTTTTCCTAATTCTGTATATACTATATATAGCAGTGCAATTCCTCTAAAATTCTCACAGTCAGCTTTGTCATGTTTCTTATGTATAGGACAGAGTGCAGCCGTATTCTACTGTTCCGGCATATTTCCTTTCCGCCGTATTTCCATTATAATCTCATGCAAAACCCTTATTAGTATTTCTCCGCCATATTTTATCGTTTCTGCTGTAATATTGTGTTCCACCGGCGCTTTATTGTTTTTAAGAGTCTTGATACTAGCGTTAACTTCTTCCAGTATACCTTCCTCGGCAGTTTTAATTTAGTTTTAGTTATGTCATGTTCCATAGATCATTTTCCCGATTATTTATCGATATGATGTGGAACAAGTGAGATTACAAGATATATACACACACACGTATAGTGAAATTTTTAGTTCTACACATGCAACTACAGTTTCCTGGCACTCTTCTTCTCTGTTTACTTCCTGCTCCATGTCTTCTACCACAGCAGCATCTAATTCACCTTCGTTTTCCGATTCTGTATCCAACAGTTCTCACCTTCTTATACGATCATTAATTCAAAAATTGTTATACAACAGTCTAACCAGACGGCATCTCGAGCAACACAACCGCAACGAACCTAACATACGAGTTTATAAACAGCGACCAACAGGAGCGGGGCGGCTGTGGTCTCTGAGCGCCGTGTATCGGACAGTGTGGAGGCAGCCACGAAGTTGGATGCATGGTTGGTTGGTCGACCGATACATCGATGCATGTGCAAGGCTCTTTACACAGGGTGCCCCAGGAGGAATGGGATGTGACAGAAACGATCGTTCGAAGCACATAAGTTTGGTAAGCTTGGACTCTAAAATGCATGCCTTAAGAGCTATGAACACTTCTTCTTTTTTGACACTGTGAAGCAAATCTCTTCTACGGCAAGCTCTTTGCTTTCCATATTTTGGGAACATATGGTGTGGACCAAAACAAGAAAAAATAGTCTACTAAACATGGGCTCTAAAATGCACATCTTAAGAGCTACGGGCACTTATTCAGCAGAAGAGTTGTGTTTCACAGGAGCGAAGATGAACAAGTGCTCGTAACTCTTAAGGTATGCACTTTGGAGCCCATGTTTACTGGACATTTGTTTTCTTTATTTTGGCTCACACTACCGCCTCACAAAATATGGAAAGCAAACAACTTGCTGTACACGAGCTCTGTTTCACAGTATCAGAGATGAAGAAATGATCATTGCTCCTAAGGTATGCGTTTTAGATCCCTTGTCTACTAAACTTTTCTTGCTTCGAATGATCGTTCCAACTATATGCTTCCATACTGACCATTCCCCCCTTGGACATCCTGTATAAACCAGGGATTGGTTACCTACCGATGCTACTCCATCCCTTCCCCTCTTCAAAGTGTCGACGATATTTAGTGTTAAAATGAACGTGATGCCTAGAACGAGTTACCGTTAGACCGTGGTCGGGCTGCTCTGGTGTTGCTGACGAAAGGTTTGTGACTCTGACACCTTCATAAGAGCAAGTGGGGTGTCGTGTTCGTCCATTTTAGTCACATAGTCATGTGGTTTCGCTGCAGCACAGGCCGATTTTAACATACTGATCGAGATCGTGATAGCCAAACCGCACGTGTTGATGTCAAATGTCTTTTCATAGTGTGTGAGGACTTTAAAGCGGTCACAATATGACGCATAGACATGCACTTACTTCATAAGCCACGTAAAGTGAATGGGTACTTGACACCATGTTACTGTAGGTCGCATTTGGTCATAGTGTAAAATACTGTGTTCACAAGTGCGTTATTCAGTTGTCATGCTTTAAATGATCTTAGTTTTTTGTTGGACCCCCCTGGTCCTTACAACAGCCTCCAATCTGTCAGGCATGGAGTCGATCAGTTTATTTATGGTATTGATGTCAATTTCATGGTGCCACATTTCCAGAATCACCTCCAACAGTTCATGTTTTGTTGCAGGCTGCTTCTTCTGAACCCCTTTCCCAACCATTCGCCGCAAATTTTGAACTGGATTAAGGTCTGGGGAATTTCCCAGCCATGGAAGTTCTCTGATACTCAATTCAGCCATCACAAATATGACATTATAGATTTGGACGATGCGTAACAGCAGTAACCTTGGATATTGTATTACCAAGATTAAATAACCAAAACTCACCTTTTATGATGTGTGGTTTGGAGCCACATCCTGTTGGAAAATCCACTGCGCATCTGGGAAAGCATCACAAGCAGTTAATATCAGAGGGCGCCCAATAACAACTTCGTACTGATCACTTTTCATTGTTCCCTGCACAAGGCGTTGGAAGGCTGAACAAAGTACAGCCTTCCAACACCTTGGTATGTCCTTGCTTCCCATAGTTACCTACGGAGCACGTTGGTTTGCACAAGCACTTCAGGATTTCATTGGGTTCACACCTGACGAGCTGTGGGTCTGTCATCCATGATGCAAAATCGGCTTTCATCCGAAAATACCATAATTATCCACTGCACATATTGATGAACGACATAGCTTCAACGAACATACGACTAATCGGAAATAAAGCCGAGAGTATACTTCACAAACTAATTGCATTAATTCGACACGATACAGACCATCACTCTCACACATAAGAATGTACCACTATGCACTTTTCGAGTCGGTATTGAGCTCTGAAGTTAGTACATGGGCACATAGACTCGCTCTCGTCATGAACAGGATCACTGTTAGGCGGGGGCAGAGGTGCCTGCTACTTAGAGTATCTGGGGCACTCGGCACCTCATCAGTCGATTTGCTGTATGTGGTGCCTCGAATATACCTGATAGATTTAACCATCACATATCGGGCTGCAACATACTGGCTGAAAATGGGTAGACCTGAGAGAGAGTTGCAGATCACTGGGCAGCACAAAGAAGATAGGCGCTAACTAAAAAATTGATGTGTGGACACGGCAAAAAGAGTGAGATGTGAGTGATAAGGCCCTCGATTTCTATTTACTTTTCCCCATATCAGGGAGCGGTCACGGCTGCGCCAAGACAACTTCAACCGAGGCAAGTTTCATTTTGTGTCTGTACTCGGCCCTTATCCCATGCACTTGCAGCGCATGTCACTTTCAGAAAGCAATCGTTGCACATTCAGGGAAATTGGTTTCCCAGAACACTTCCTTTTGAACAAGTACTTACGTAATGACGTAGAACACTTGACAGAAACAACACTATATGATGCACTGAGGAACCCAGATTCATGGACGCAGTCGAACGCAATCGCCAACATTTCAAAAGCAGAACAGGACTTATACAAACAGACTCATCAATACAGAAGGAGCAGACGATGAAGACAGGACGACCTAGATAGCACGAGTAACTCCAGTACCGACGATGAAACTCGTGACAGTGACAAGATTGATATAACATAGACACACAAAATATACATAACATAAAACATGTAAAACACACAGAACTACTCATGTGAACATTAGTCAAAGATTATTATGAATGAATCAAAGTAATTAGAATAGTCCATGGATAGATATTGTTCCAGAATCCACGTTAAACCTGTATCCAACACTGTTAATAGTTACACATTGTAAATGTAATAATATGAATGTAATATAAATTTAATATAAAGTAAGCAAGCAAACAGTGTAAATACATAACAGAAACAAATCATGCATGTTACGCAATTACAGAAAATTAATAGGACCACTACTCAAAAAAGTCTAGTTATATTCTACAAAAATGTTTTTACAACGTTGATAATAGGTTAGTGATGGCTTATTATTTCTCTACAGCTATGTAGGAACGGTATATGGCTTAATCAGATTACATTCAGGCAGGTATTGTTCCAAAGCCAATGAGAATTTATTTACTAACTAAGTGGTAGTAGCAGTTATGTAAGCGAACAAAAATCAACTCACACAGCTCTCGCCGGCCGGAGTGGCCGTGCGGTTCTAGGCGCTACAGTCTGGAACCGAGCGACCGCTACGGTCGCAGGTTCGAACCCTGCCTCGGGCATGGATGTGTGTGATGTCCTTAGGTTAGTTAGGTTTAATTAGTTCTAACTTCTAGGCGACTGATGACCTCAGAGGTTAAGTCGCATAGTGCTCAGAGCCATTTGAACCATTTTGAACACAGCTCTCTGACAAACAACACCAACATAGATTAGATCCACATGGACTGAACAAATGGAGTTTTCCCAAAGAGGGAGGTTCATGTGCATAATACCACCACATGTGGACGCTAGACTTTAAGTTCATTATCAAGTTCCCTTCCTCAGGTGGTGTTGGTGAAGGAGTATTTATATCTACCCTTTCCCGTCTTCTTTCATTCTCTTCTTAAATTATATCATAAATTTATAATTTTGTACTTCCAATTTCTATATTTTTCTTTAAAAAATAAGTGTAATTGCTATAAGTAAATACACTCCTGGAAATTGAAATAAGAACACCGTGAATTCATTGTCCCAGGAAGGGGAAACTTTATTGACACATTCCTGGGGTCAGATACATAACATGATCACACTGACAGAACCACAGGCACATACACACAGGCAACAGAGCATGCACAATGTCGGCACTAGTACAGTGTATATCCACCTTTCGCAGCAATGCAGGCTGCTATTCTCCCATGGAGACGATCGTAGAGATGCTGGATGTAGTACTGTGGAACAGCTTGCCATGCCATTTCCACCTGGCGCCTCAGTTGGACCAGCGTTCGTGCTGGACGTGCAGACCGCGTGAGACGACGCTTCATCCAGTCCCAAACATGGGCAATGGGGGACAGATCCGGAGATCTTGCCGGCCAGGGTAGTTGACTTACACCTTCTAGAGCACGTTGAGTGGCACGGGATACATGCGGACGTGCATTGTCCTGTTGGAACAGCAAGTTCCCTTGCCGGTCTAGGAATGGTAGAACGATGGGTTCGATGACGGTTTGGATGTACCGTGCACTATTCAGTGTCCCCTCGACGATCACCAGTGGTGTACGGCCAGTGTAGGAGATCGCTCCCCACACCATGATGCCGGGTGTTGGCCCTGTGTGGCTCGATCGTATGCAGTCCTGATTGTGAAGCTCACCTGCACGGCGCCAAACACGCATACGACCATCATTGGCACCAAGGCAGAAGCGACTCTCATCGCTGAAGACGACACGTCTCCATTCGTCCCTCCATTCACGCCTGTCGCGACACCACTGGATGCGGGCTGCACGATGTTGGGGCGTGAGCGGAAGACGGCCAAACGGTGTGCGGGACCGTAGCCCAGCTTCATGGAGACGGTCGCGAATGGTCCTCGCCGATACCCCAGGAGCAACAGTGTCCCTAATTTGCTGGGAAGTGGCGGTGCGGTAACCTACGGCACAGCGTAGGATCCTACGGTCTTGGCGTGCATCCGTGCGTCGCTGCGGTCCGATCCCAGGTAGACGGGCACGTGCACCTTCCGCCGACCACTGGCGACAACATCGATGTACTGTGGAGACCTCACGCCCCACGTGTTAAGCAATTCGGCGGTACGTCCACCCGGCCTCCCGCATGCCCACTATACGCCCTCGCTCAAAGTCCGTCAACTGCACATACGGTTCACGTCCACGCTGTCGCGGCATGCTGCCAGTGTTAAAGATTGCGATGGAGCTCCGTATGCCACGGCAAACTGGCTGACACTGACGGCGGCGGTGCACAAATGCTGCGCAGCTAGCGCCATTCGACGGCCAACACCGCGGTTCCTGGTGTGTCCGTTGTGCCGTGCGTGTGATCATTGCTTGTACAGCCCTCTCGCAGTGTCCGGAGCAAGTATGGTGGGTCTGACACACCGGTGTCAATGTGTTCTTTTTTCCATTTCCAGGAGTGTATAAGATAAAATCAAAGTGCAGATAAAAGAGCTCTACGCAGCCTCACCTCCACGTGGTGCTGTATGGGCCACAGTGCCCGTGGCCTCAACTGTGTAGCACAATTTTGCTGCGTGTTGGTGGTTAAGAGATCTGTCTGCAGCACTACGGCCTGCCTAAAGTAATAAGATTGCAGGCCCTTGCAGTCATAATGCACCATGAAAAAAAATGCAGCTTGTCTTCCATCGGGAGAGCTTATAATCACCGTGAAAAGCGGTCAACTGTCATCAGTCAGTGTGTATTCGAGGGTTGCTCTTAAAGGGCACTTTTTTTAAAATGTTTAATGAATCTTCTTGGGCTCAGTTGTATAAGGGGAAGTGTGCCACACTGCCTTCAAAATCGGATAAAAAACCGTCAGCTTAGTGTTACATTAGTTTGCGTGATAACTTTATTCTTTTCCTGATGTGCGTGCGTTGTTTACTTCAAACCCCTTAACTGAATGAATTATCTTTACGCAGACCCTACTGGTCGGAGGACATGAAACGTCAATGATCGCAAGAGAGGCGCTGAAAGGGCAGAGCAAACCGAGCCTTTCCTTCTCATAAATGGCAACCAAATGAAGACAATATAGAAGTAAATAAACTGTTTTTGTTTTGCCGGCCGGGGTGGCCAAGCGGTTCTAGGCGCTGCAGTCTGGAACCACGCGACCGTTACGGTCGCAGGTTCGAATTATGCCTCGGGCATGGATGTGTGTCATGTCCTTAGGACTGATGACCTCAGAAGTTAAGTCGCATGGTGCTCAGAGCCATTTGAACCATTTTTGTTTATTGTTTCAGATGTAGTCTCCATAACTGTTAATGCGTTTAACCCACTATGACACAAGATGGTCAATACCTCCATAGAAATATGTTTGCGGTTATTGTGGAACCATGATTGTACCCAAACATGAACCTCTTTGTTCAAAGCAAGTTGACGGCCACGACACGAATGTCTTTCTTCAGAGCTCCAAAAATATGGAAATCGCGTGGGAAAAGATCGTGACTGTATGAAGGCTGTGTAAGGGCTTCCCAACGAGGTTTCTGCAGCATACTCGGAACAACCTTGGCCACATGTGGGGGTGGCCCACATGTTTCGCCTACGCTCTGTCATTTAGCTGAGTTTGCTCCGGATAAAGATGTACACGTCTGGGTACAACAATCATGGCACCGTAGGCAACTGCAAACATTTCTCCTTGAAGGCACTGACCGTCTTGTCTGACAGTGGGGTATGTGTACTAACACTTATGGCGATTGCTTTTGGAATAATAAACAGTTTACTTACTTTTTTCCGTCTGTCTCGTTTTCATTAGACTGTCCCTTATATTACACAAACAACATGGACCACTCCGGTCGTTTTTCAGTTTCTAGGGGCTGTAGCAATAGTAGTGACGACAGCGTATTTGCCTTCATTTCACTTATGGGAGAAAATTTATTTTCTCGGATATTATTCGTATGAAGGAACTGAAAGTAAGCTGTCGTCCGTTACAGAAACGTCAATAGCTCTCTCTTAGATTTGCGGATGTGTACATTAACTGAGGGTCAAAGTGTCACACTAAATGTGCATAAAGTGATAATTTGTTGAGAAAAGAATTCCGACACAGGGTTTGAGAAACTGCAGACGAAATTTAGGAACTTTGTATCAACAACGAAGACAGTTACAAAAAAACACGCTGTAAGACTGTCAGAGGTTCACGAGCAATAACAAACAATTTGAGCATTGTACATCATTACTGTTGCAGAAGAAAGTTTTGAGTAAGCAGCGGTTGGAAGGAAAACCAGGCTTCACTCATGGAATCTCTTCACTAGTGGACGCAGCCATGAAAGGCGAGAGTAAAGCGAATATGAAATACAACAATTCAGTAAGTAATGTACAGGGTGTACATAAAGTCCGGGCACACTTTCAATTATTTATTGCACAAGAACCAAACATTGAACAGATATCATACATAATGTCATATTGAAGAGGAACCCTGAACGTTTTTTTTTTTTTTTCATGTATACCGCCACAGCGTAGTTTGGTAATTTGCCGATAGTCAGCGCTAGTCGCAAACATGGCGAGTTCAGGTGCGGAGCGAGTTTTCTGTATGTTGGAGTTCGACAAAAACAAGTGAGCTACAGCTGTTCAACGGATGTTTAGAACCCAGTACAGTAAGAAGCCACCAACAAGGAAGGCCGTTTACCACTGACACAGCAAATTCGTTTCGACGGGTTGCTTGTGCCCGGCAAAGAGAAGTGGACGTCCCAGTGTGAGTGAAGTGAATGTGGAGCGCGTATGACAGACATCCATAAGGAGACCAAAGATGTCAGTGCATCGTGCATCCCGTGAACTTGAAATGGCTCCAATGACAGTGTGGAAAGTCCTGTGACAGAAGCTGTCTATGAAACCATTCAAACTGGTGCTAGAGCAGAAGCTCAGTGACAAAGACAAAGACAAGCGTTTTGAGTTTTGTTCGCAGTTGCAACAATTGAATGAGGATGGGGATAGAATTGTTGATCGCTTAATTTTTAGCGACGAAGCCCTTTTCACATCAGTGGGAAAGTGAACAGGCATAATCGTTGAATCTGGGGTACAAAGCATCAACACGGATGCATTCAATTTGAGCGTGATTCTTCCAAAGTAAATGTTTTCCTTGCCTTGTCACGTCGAAAACTGTACGGACCATTCTTCTTCACCGAGAGCACTGTCACTGGATATTCCTACTTGGACATGTTGCAGCAATGGTTGATGCCTCAAATGCAATCGGACTCTCCGTTCATCTTTAAGCAGGATGGGGCTCCACCCCATTTTCATCGTGAAGTTCGTGGGTACCTGAACACGAAGCTGCCGCATTGATGGATCTGCCGTGCTATGGAAGAGAACAGTTGTTTCATGAAATGGCCTCCCCGATCACCAGATCTCCCTCCGTGTGACTTTTTTCTGTGGGGACACGTTATAAAGGCCTGGTGTATGTACAGCCTCTTCCACTTCATGTAGCAGAGCTCTGGGAGAGAATATGGGAATTGGCTGCCACAGTTGATGATGCCATGCTGGGACAGGTATGGCAAGAATTCGATTATCACAATGACGTCTGCCGGATCACTCATGGTTCACATATCGAATGTTTGTAAAAAAAACTTTCAGAGTTTCTCTTCAAAATGCAATATGTATGACATCTGTACAACGTTTAGGTCTTGTGCAATAAATGATTAAACGTGTTCCCAGACTTTATGTACAACCTGTATTTATGAACTTATATAATATAAATTTTATACAAATGTTTTTGAAAATAAAGAATAAATTTACAAGTGATTCAATGCTCAAAATTTTGATGTATTTCGGTCGCTTAACTTGATATATTAATGCATAAGTTTTTCACAAAACTGAGTAAACTACGATCGTTTTTAGACATATGTGGTTTCACTGAACAGCTCTCGGAAAAAGAATGTTTGTACTTATCAACAGGCGTCAGATACCGGTATATGAAATTCTCCTCAGACACGTTTTTGTGTGAAAGATGAGCTGTACAAACACAGGT
Organism: Schistocerca cancellata; assembly: GCF_023864275.1. NCBI lineage: Eukaryota > Metazoa > Arthropoda > Insecta > Orthoptera > Acrididae > Schistocerca > Schistocerca cancellata. The sequence continues at coordinate 609,880,309 of NC_064630.1, read as the reverse complement.
ACGACTATAGTTCCTGAAAGAATTTAAAAACGTTGATGATGAATTAATGTCAAATTCCAAACAAGACTTCAACACGAAAAAGTCAGGGAACATTTGCACCAAGTTGATGTGTTCCGAATTCTCACGTTTGTTGGAAATACTTTGAGAAAATAACAACCTAGAGATGATTATATTGATTTTCTTTAAAATTAAATGCGACCTCTCTTGTCATAGCACCATGTCGGTGGATATCTTTCCATGCTCTAGGGTATCTATCAGGCAAAGTGGATGACAAACATAATTTTCTGCTTGAAAATTTTTATGTTCAGTGATAAATTTGAATCATCGCAACAAGAAGATATGTATTTTCCTTGTCACTCTGTACTCCGAAGCATGATTCTGTGTCCCTTTTGTTGTCGAAGAACTGTGTTTGGACTTTAGTATCGTCTAAAAACTTTATAAATATTTGGATGTCATTATCGTTTAAAAACTTTATAGAAATCAGATTGTGTTTTTGGGACATTCCTCGTGCGACTTCACAAAGAGTGAAAAATCATATATGATATCTGCTTCCTGTTTTGTCACCTTGGCCATCTTCAGTAGTAATGTTCGTTCTGATTTAAAATGAAAATGATTAATGCACTGAATCGTGACTCAGAACCATCAGACGAAAATATTAAAAGTGTTCAAGTTGAAATCGATTAAACCTCAGAAACTATTATTAATGTGAGTGAACAGTTTATTCCTAATAAAATAAGAGTATCCTTTACCAGATTTGATTTGACTGGCAGGCTCCTCATTGTAAATTACTTACAGTGGATGAAAATTAAACGTCTACACTTGATTGTGACACAGAAACAAAGTAGTAAACGATGCGCCTGAGAGCGGCGTCAAGCTCTTGGAAGTCTTTAATAAATAATTTACAAAAATGAGAAACGGAAGTAGTATATGGTTCGGGATGTATACGCATGTTGCCATAGGTTTTCTGGGTATAACAATAAACTTTACAAAAGGATAATTTTTTTAAAAATAAAATAAAATATGAATGTCACATCATATTTGCCTCTCAAACTTCCTGCATAGTAACTTTACAGATTGTACTATTAGGATTAACATGGAGATATTAATAATCACTCACACTCCATGTCCAAATACAGAAGCACATCAGAAACCTACCGAACGCAAAGAAACGCCTGGACTGTCTCCGAATGAGTACCGTTCTCAACAGTACATTAACCATAAACTCCTCCAAGTACTGCAAATAAACCTATTTCCTACTATCCAGTCCTGACAACCTGAATGAAGCTAAGCACTTTGCATTCCACCTTTCAGATACTTTTACAACCCCTGATGACGACCTGCAGCTTGATTACTATTAATACCACGTAGTCCATGAGCGAATTAACACTCCCAGCCACCTCTTGCTCCAGTTTCCAGTAGATAAACCACATATCACAAACAGATATTAATACTCTAATCATAGCACAAGAGATCATACAAATGGTACAAAAAAAACTAACCACTACTCCTGATAACGACGATATTACGTATCGGAAATTTTAAAAATGCCCATGCACTTCATAGAAATCCTTGCCAAACTCTACAGTTTCATCCTTCATGCAGGCTACTATCCTATGCCAAGAAAGTTTCCCATATCCTACTTTTCCTTAAACCCATAAACGCTACCAGCGCCATCTAATTCTACCGACTCATCGGTGTCAACTCGGTGTATAGGAATGTCTTCAAATCCATCCTCTTGTGGTCGAACAAACATACCGCCGTTTGAGTCTCGTACAGGTTCCCGTATGGAGGACATAGTGATAGACATCCCTGGGGTTGTGAAGCAGCTGAATGGGTTGAAAATAAATAAATCGCCAGGTCCTGATGGAATTCCTATTCGGTTTTACAGAGAATACTCTACTGCATTGGCTCCTTAGTTAGCTTGCATTTATCGCGAATCTCTTGCCCAACGTAAAGTCCCGAGCGACTGGAAAAAAGCGCAGGTGACGCCTGTATATAAGAAGGGTAGAAGGACGGATCCTCAAAATTACGGACCAATATCCTTAACATCGGTTTGTTGCAGGATTCTCGAACATATCCTCAGTTCGAATATAATGAATTTCCTTGAGACAGAGAAGTTGCTGTCCATGCATCAGCACGACTTTAGAAAGCATCGCTCCTGCGAAACGCAACTCGAGCTTTTTTCACATATCTTGTGAGCCATGGATGAAGGTTATCAGAGGGATGCCATATTCCTTGACTTCCGGAAAGCGTTTGACTCGGTGCCTCACTGCAGACTCCTAACTAAGGTACGAGCAGATGGGATTGGTTCCCAAGTATGTGAGTGGCTCGAAGACTTCTTAAGTAATAGAAACCAGCAGTTGTCCTCGATGGTGAGTGTTCATCGGAGGTGAGAGTATCATCTGGAGTGCCCCAGGAAAGTGTGGCAGTTCCGCTGTTGTTTTCTATCTACATAAATGATCTTTTTGATAGGGTGGATAGCAATGTGCGGCTGTTTGCTGATGATGCTGTGGTGTACGGGAAGGTGTTGTCGTTGAGGCACTGTAGGAGGATACAAGATGACTTGGACAGGATTTGTATTTGGTGTAAAGAATGGCAGCTAACTCTAAATATAGATAAATGTAAATTAACGCAGATGAATAGGAAAAAGAATCCTGTAATGTTTGAATACTCGTTTTGTAGTGTAGCGCTTGACACAGTCACGTCGATTAAATATTTGGGCATAACATTGTACAGCGATATGAAGTGGGACAAGCATGTAAGGACAGTTGTGGGGAAGGCGGATAGTCGTCTTCGGTTCATTGGTAGAATTTTGGGAAGATGTGGTTCATCTGTAAAGGAGATCGCTTATAAAACACTACTTAAAACACTACTACGACCTATTCTTGAGTACCGCTCGAGCGTTTGGGATCCCTATCAGGTCGGATTGAGGGAGGACATAGAAGCAATTCAGAGGCGGGCTGCTAGATTTGTTACTGGTAGGTTTGATCATCACGCGAGTGTTGCGGAAATGCTTCAGGGACTCGGGTGGGAGTCTCTAGAGGAAAGTAGGCGTTCTTTTCGTGAATCGCTACTGAGGAAATTTAGAGAACCAGTATTTGAGGCTGACTGCAGTACAATTTTAGTGCTGCCAACTTATATTTCGCGGAAAGACCACAAAGTTAAGATAAGAGAGATTAGGGCTCGTACAGAGGCATATAGGCAGTCATTTTTCCCTCGTTCTGTTTGGGAGTGGAACAGGGAGAGAAAATGCTAGTTATGACACGAGGTACCCTCCGCCACGCACCGTCTGGTGGATTGCGGAGTATGTATGTAGATGTAGATGTAGATGTGGTATAATGGCTCTGTCAGTCTCGACCTGAGGTCAGTTAATTACTCATGGCACTCTGTGTGGCTAGCTGAACTAATTGGACAAAATACAGTCGCCAGATTAACGTAGCTCTACGATTCCTCCGGACGAGTGACACCACACATAAATCGAAATGCAAAAGCTCTGGATCAAAGGGCATCTGTTGGATCCTACTTGCAGGACTGGACAACAACGCTGTGACAGTAGATCGATTCTAGAGCTACAAGATGAGTGTGTGTTGCAAAACACATTGTGTTATTTGAGATCGTCATGTAAGAGAATTTACGAACAGAGGAATCCTGTTAGAAACGCTATATATTCTTAACGCATTTCAGTTCACAACTTGTACTGATAAACATACTCAGAAATCCAATGAACGTAGAACAAATCAGCACAACTGCAATAAGATTTTGTTATGAACGGAGAGTTTGTCTGCCTAATGCAACATGTTTGGTGCAGCGACAGTGACTTCAAAGACATGTGGACCTGGCGTCGATAACAGAGGCACATTCTTCATGTAGACGACCCATAACACAAACCGCTGACTTTGCACGAGGCGTGACTAACAGTATCTTTGTCTTGCCTGCTGAGCATGATCTTAACGGCCTCACTCTCATTTTCTGTCCAAAGGAGCTGCCACTGCGCAAAATCGTCCTGGCAAGCAGTCGAATGTGCACCGAGTCAAATGTGCACCGAGTTTTTCCGCCATTCTCTCTCTCACTAACGTCACTACTGGTTTCAAAAATATATCTATAAGTGCATAACACTGATTCAGTAATACATGTAACTGTATGTAGCGAATGACGACTAACTCATGTAGCGTAACCACCTCCTGTACTACCAACTTAGCAACCACAAATCTGCCATCTTTCTGTCTCTTGACCTCAAGAAAGCATAAATTCTGATCTTTTCAAACACCACATCCTTCCACTTCCAACAAACACTAAGTCCACCTTACGAGGGTGGTTTGATAAGTCTGGTAAATTTCCGCAAAAGAATGGAACATTTTTGTTATTTCTTCATAGTTGGTAGGCTTGATTAATCCAAGGATCGTATAAAGCATTTCAGCACTGTACAGCATACATTTCGTTGTTGACAGGCGTCTGAATTGGCAAATGTGTTGACTGCGATCGAAAACGGAGAAAACCGAGTTTCCTACTGTTATTAAACATTTTCACTTGAAGGATTGGTCTGCCGTACAAATCAAAACGGAACTGTATGAAGTTCACACCGAGTCTGTACCATCACTGAAGACTATTCACTTTTCGATTAATGAATTTAAGCGTGGTCGTACAAGCACCAATGACGAAGCGCGCTCCAGCCGTCCAGTTGAGGTCACCGCAAAAAAGGCCGTTGATGACAAAATCCATTATATGGTAATGCAAGACCGCCGAATAACAATTCGTGAGTTTGCTGAGACTGTATGCATCTCAGCTGAGCGAATGCATAATTATCCTCCACCGAGAATTGGCTATGAAGAACGTGTGTCGTGGTGGGTGCTGCAAATGCTCACAATCAACCAAAAGCGCATCCGGTACAAAAATTTCATTACAATGTCTGGCGATTTTTAAACACAATCCGCAAGCAAGACTTTTTGCGCCGATGTGTGACTGTTGATGGAACCTGGATCCGTCATTACAAATCAGAGTAAAACGACAGTCAAAACAATGGACAAAGGCTATTGAGTGCCCACCGAAGAAGACAAAGATCATTTTGTATGCTGTAAGTTGTTGGTCACTGTTTTTAGTATTCCCTAGAAATAATCCTCATGCATTACTTAGAAAAAGACCGAATCATAAATAGACCCTATTATGCTTCATTGCCAGATGGTTTCAAACTTGCGTTGGCTGAAAGAAGAACAAGGTTGGCACTAAAAAAAGTGCTCATTCGTCAGGATAACGCACCATCCCACACATCAGCGATAAAAATGATGAAAGTGCATGTGTTGGGCTTTGAATTGGTTCCTCATCCACCCTATTCACCAAACTTAGCCCCAAGTGACTTCTTCCTGTTCCATAACTTGAACTTTTGGCTTACTGGGAATAAATTTTCGTCAGGTGAGGAAGTGATACTTGCAGTCAACGAATATTTTGCAGAGTTTGACAGAACCTATTTTTCTGATGGGCCTGGAAAGCTGGAGGATCGCTGGACCACGTGTATATCCCTCAAAGAAGACTATGTCGAAACGTTATGTGAGTTACTTACGAAATAACCATTTTTCTTGCTTTTCTACCAGACTTATCAAACCACCCTTGCTTAATTTCTGTCCCATCGCTCTTCCTATGTAAACATAAACAACGCTAATTCTCACATTTTACATCCCAATGAAGATGTGCCTTACGGCTCTGTTTTTTCTCCACTCTTGCATTTCTCTGCACTGCCAGTTGTAACATAATAGGTGAAACTGTGCACCTAGAACGAAGTCATCCACAACTACATTAAGCTACTAGCCACTGCGTGGGTAATTTTTACCGATATTTAATTTTTATGTTAATTTAATAATAATTTTATGTATTAATAATTGTAGAGGATTTGAATAACATAATGCAAAACAGGCAAGAAAGGATGAACAGTTGTTTTGACGAGCGATTGCTGTTCCGGTTCATGCAATATACTAAAATAAAAATAATTGTAACGAGAAAATATAATAGCATGTGATAGAATAACTGTGTACAGAACTGTGTAATGTGTTTGGTTTAAGAATTTGTATATTGTGAAAAGTGTTTCTAATCGAATGATGGTCAGGTATATGGATGTTAATGTGAGTAGAGGAGTGTGTCGTGACAAACGCAGGACAGAGACGCAAGACAGAGATCGTAGTCTTTTTGTGCTGGGAGCTGTGCGGGTAAGGTGTGCTAGAACAGCCTAGGGACACCTGTTTTAGTTTCGAGGTAGGATCACGCCTATAGAATTATTCTGAAACTAATCTTCGGTTTATCAGTTTGTGAGCTGAGAACATAGTGGAATTTACAGAGACTGCGATGTGGTGAACTGTTCACTGCCTACCACTGTTGTGCTAAAACTATTTATAGATTCGATTGGACCACTGTATGTCGAACCATCATTCATAGCTAAGCAAGGTTCTATGAATAAAGGAACGATATAAATCTAACATGTGTTAAACATACATTAAAATCCTTAATTCTCGTTTCCATTGCCCAATTTACTCATTTATCTGTACTTGGCTGACTGATCTCATACCCCACCTTAATAATCGTTAATCGTAAATGTAAGGGCGTAAAGCAACGATGTGCAACGAATTCGCTGTACAGACGAGTCTTGTAACAGATTGTGCACTCGCCCTCTGCTGGACTGCTGGCAGCAATAGTTGCACAATAAGCCTAAAACCCCTCATTCTGTCCACCTCTTCTAGTATGCCGACGACACCGTTTTCCTAGCCCAATATCCGATCCTCCAGAAATCTCAACGATCCTTTCCAATGAGTCTTAGTTCTGCATACAGCATTATAGAGACAGCATCCCTATGTGGAAGCCATGAGGAGAGTGAATGTTTCCAGCTTGCTTTCGTGATTTTCGTATGGCCCCAGCACTTGCTATGATGGTGTGGAAAGCCACATTGTGTGGGACGCCCCTGGAAACCCAACGTGGTCGTATCCGGTTCACAGCGCCAGTAATTTGGACAACAGGTGCTGCATTTCTGACGTGTTAAGGCCAGCGGCTGGGCGCTGTCTTTGAGGTTTCCGTGACGTTATGTTTCAACAAGACAATGTAAGGCACCAGGTTCCCATGGTGTCATGATATACCTCGATGCTGTTTACGTGGCCAGTACCTTTTCGAGATACACTACTGGCCATTAAAATTGCTACACCAAGAAGAAATGCAGATGATAAATGGGTATTCATTGGACAAATATATTATACTAGAACTGTCATGTGATTACATTTTCACGCAATTTGGGTACATAGATCCTGAGAAATCAGTACCCAGAACAATCACTTCTGGCCGTAATAACGGCCTTGATACGCCTGGGCATTGAGTCAAACAGAGGTTGGATGGCGTGTACAGGTACAGCTGCCCATGCAGCTTCAACACGATACCACAGTTCATCAGCAGTAGTGACTGGCGTATTGTGACGAGCCAGTTGCTCGGCCACCATTGGCCAGACGTTTCCAGTTAGTGAGACATCTGGAGAATGTGCTGGCCAGGGCAGCAGTCGAACATTTTCTGCATCCAGAAAGGCCCATACAGGACCTGCTACATGCGGTCGTGCATTATCCTGCTGAAATGTAGGGTTTCGCAGGGATCGAATCAAGGGTAGAGCTACAGGTCATAACACATCTGAAATTTAACGTCCACTGTTCAAAGTGCCGTCAATGCGAACAAGAGGTAACCGAGACATGTAACCAATGGCACCCCATACCATCACGGCGGGTGATACGCCAGTATGGCGATGACAAATACACGCTTCCAATGTGCGTTCACCGCCATGTCGCCAAACACGGATGCGATCATCATGATGCTGTAAACAGAACCTGGATTTATCCAACAAAATTATATTTTGCCATTCGTGCACCTAGGTTCGTCGTTGAGTACACCATCGCAGGCGCTCCTGTCTGTGATGCAGCTGATAGTCCATGCTGCTGCAAACGTCGTCGAACTGTTCTTGCAGATGGTTGTTGTCTTGCAAACGTGCCCATCTGTTGACTCAGGGATCGAGACATTGCTGCCGTTGGGATCCAGCACGGCGTTCCGTATTACCCTCCTGAACCCACCGATTCCATATTCTGCTAACAGTCATTGGATCTCGACCAACGTGAGCAGCAATGTCGCGATACGATAAACCACAATCGCGATAGGCTACAATCCGACCTTTATCAAAGTAGGAAACGTGATGGTACGCATTCGCATTTCTCCTCCTTAAACGAGGCATCACAACAACGTTTCACCAGGCAACGCCGGTCAACTGCTGTTTGTGTATGATAAATCGGTTGGAAACTTTCCTCATGTCAGCACGTTGTAGGTGTCGCACCGGCGCAAACCTTGTGTGAATGCTCTGAAAAGCTAATCATTTGGATATCACAGCATCTTCTTCCTGTCGGTTAAATTTCGCGTCTGTAGCACGTCTTCTTCGTGGTGTAGCAATTTTAATGGCCAGTAGTCTTATCTCTTCTATTGAAAGCACCTGGTCGTGAATTTCCTAAAGACTGGGAAGCCACAGCTTGCCAGCCGCTATGGATGTGTTATCTAGATCTGTAATCCTAGCTCACTTCGATTCAATGCCCAGCCGGCTTGAACCATTATTGTTGGCAGAATTCTCAGCTCTGTATATTGAATTTTACGCTCTGTATTTCTCCAAGTCATCTATAAATTCAATTATGCATTCTTCCTTTTACGGTGTCTACGCACAGTAAGTAAAATTCGTTATTTGCTATCCTTCATTATGTTGCAATTTTACTTACCAGCAATGTATTTATGCGTGAAGTGGGATCTCCTGCTTTGGAAAAGACAGCAACAATGTTTGTACACAGGTGTATCCCTAGTATCTGAGTTTCAAGATCCACAGCGCATTCTGTCAAGAACTTTCGGGCATTGAATCGAACTGAGTTATGATTACAAATCTAGATAACACAATCCATAGCGGCTGGCGAGTTGGTGGCGTCCCACTCTTTCGGAAATTCATGATCAGGTGCATCCAGTAAGAGTATGGCAGGTAAATGTCATTTTAACTGCATTGCCCGCCAGAGTTTTAAGGCGGCAGAGGATCTGTAATGGCACGCTGTCTCCGAGCACTTCAGTACGAACAAGTTTATCTAAGCGTTGGTCTCAGTTTCCATCGCCTGACATAAGAGCGTGCTTGGCGGTCCATCCAATATACGAGTATCTTGCAATGCTGTAGCCACTTGTTGAATAGCAGTCACCAAACTGTGTGTAAAAGGAGGGAAGGCTAGAATTTAACATCCAGCCAACAATGAGATCATTAGAGATAGAGCAAAAGTTCGGATTACAAAATGATGGGGAAGAATATTTATCGTGACCTTTTCAACGGAATGTTCCCTGCATTTACCTGGAGCGCTTTACTGAAATCACGCAAATTTTAAATCACGATGACTAAACGTGAATCTGAACGGTCAACCTCCAGAATGCGACTCTAGCGTGCTAACCACTGCGCCAGTTTGCTCAATATAGCTGTATTTAATATTGTAAGCAGTGATAAGAGCGAAAACAAGGTGAATTTTTACTTGGACGAATTATCAGACAGGACTACTGAACTAAGACAGTGATCTCTGTACGCCAAGGACGTTTGTCAGCGATGCGTCGGTGTTCGTTACGCCCGGTGTAGTCGACATGACGCGATTACAGTGCTCGAATGTTATGCGCGTAAACAGTCGCGAAAATTTACACGTTCCTTAAGATACTCACAGCGATGTCGTTGTTGCATTAACAACCAATTTGTTGGGTTTTCAATATGGTCTTAGTGTGGAAACTACAATTAAAGTTCACAAAGCAGAGAAAGCGCTATGACATTTCATTTATCGCCAATGAAATCTTATAGTTTTAAAAATAAAGCAAGGAGTGTTAGTCAAGTGACACAAGAAACAAACAACAAAAGTGTTCTGGCAGAAAGACAGTTAGACGTTGAAGGTTGTGTGGGGATGAAATACCGCCACAGGCTCAACAAACATGGAAGGCTGAAAATTCGTTATATTGCCTCCTATTTACGAAAATAGGCGCAGGAAACGAAACTTTATATCTTTCGTCTCCAGGATTAATCATTTAGACACCTGACAGGTTGACGTAAATATATTGAAATAACATATTTGCAAAACACAGGAACAGACAAACATACTATGCAAGAAATAGCATCACCAGTTTAACAAAGGACCTGTGTGTTGACTGAGATAATATGAAAACTGGTTATGAATGACAAGTACAGAGTGATAAAGCTGATTTCTAAAAAACAATTATTTAGAAGAAAACAAACCAAAATAAAGTACAGAACACAATACCAACATTATTGAGTAAAAGTGATGTAATTGCTTCACACTAATATTAAGCAATGCTTACAGTGTAATTACCAGTGCTTAAATTAAGATATCTTGGCGAGTAGCAAAATTTGAAAAATCTCTTTATGAATACTAGGGTAGCTTAAGAGCAGCATAAGAGAAGCACATGTGGGAAATTCTACTCAGAAAACAAAACAAAAATCACAGCTTACATTATAACAGACTGATGGGATTCGTAAACACATTTTGTTTCTTCTACATAAATACTGTTTGTAGTCATTTATTACATGCACCATTTTCTATGTCCCTATTACCGATATTTTGCCCCAAATGTCTGGAGGTGGCTTTATGAAACCGCTTTAATTTCCCACATGATTGTTTTCAACCAGTATTCTAAGATATTCCACAGATTTTGAACATATTTTTTCAGGAGACTGCTGAGTGTTTTCACTTGTTTTGCTGTGTTGTACAGTAGCTGCACAGGGTGTAACGGGTATAAGTGTACATACTTTTATTAATGACTGAGGACAGCGTACTGAACAACATCAGTATTTACTTCATTTGTAGATTAACTATTATAGCTTTTAGGAGTCGTATGTCTTTAAGTTGGTTAGTACCTCCAAGTACATGTGGCAAATACAAGCCGTAATGCTTATTTGCCGCTGGTTAGCAGGTCAAATGTTGAAGTGTGGACACGAAACAATTACAGACGTAGGCCACTTAAGTGTTGCAGTTAGGACTGTGGAGAAAACATCAGGTAGCAACTTACGTGACACGTTTGTAGAGAATGTGTTCGACGCAGAAAGAGAGGTAAAAAAAAAAAAAAAATAACGCACTGATATGTGTACGTATCACATACATACTGAGGGGAAAAAAACGCATCACCAAGAAAAGGTTGTGCGACAGAAACGAAAGTTGGTAGTCGTGTTTCCACATCTGAAAGACGATGTCTACTCAAGTTTCGCACCAGTCACATGAATGGAACACTAGTAGCGCCTCTGTGAGGATGCAAATTAGGTTAGCTTTAAATACACACTGTAACTGTCGTGAGCGGTACTTGCCTTTGAGACTGAACTTAGTGAGTTGATGTTAGTCAAGATGACTTGGCAGGAATGCAGCCACTGTAATGATTGCTGGCAACGGTGCTCACGAGAAGGTATGCTCGCAAGAACACCGGGCTCCGGACAGCCACGCGGCGCTACTGAGAGTTCCGAAGACCACCGTGTTCGGCTTATGACTGTCGCATCGTACTGCATCTGCAGCAACAATTTAAGCAGCAGTTGGCACCACAGTGACACAAAAACTATTATAAACCGGTGACTTCAAGGATAGCTCCGAGCCAGACACTCGGTAGCGCGCCTGACCCCAAAGCTCCATCATTTGCGACTGTGGTGGTGTCAAGGGAAACCACACTGGAGGGATGGGTGGACTTCTGTTGTGTTTTCTGACGAAAGCTGGTTTTGCTACAGTGCCATTAACGGCCGCGTGTCGGTTAAAAGGCAGCCAGTTGATTGCCTGCAAACAGCCAGTCTGTGTGCTAGAGACAATCGACTTACACCTGGTGTTACGGCCTGGAATGCGATTTTGTGTGACAGCAGGAGCACTCTCGTGGTCATCTCACGCAGCCTGATTGCAAAATAGTATGTCAATCTGGTGATTCGACCTGTTGTGCTGCGATTCATGAACATCATTCTGGCGGGGGGGGGGGGGGGGGGGAGGGGTTCTAACAGGATGACGCTCGTCCACATACCACTGTTGTACGCAGTATGCTCTACGGAATGTCGACATGTGGCCTTGGCCTGCTCAATCACCACATCTGTCTGCAATAGAGCAGATATGGGACATCATCGGACGATAACTCTAGCGTCATTCCCAAGCATTATTAACCGTACTTGTATTGGCCAACGAATACCAACACGCATGGAAATTCATCCCACATAGTGACATCTGGCACCTGTGCAACACAATGCATGAACGTTTGCTTGCTTGCATTCAACATTCTGGCGGTTACACCGGTTGTTAATGTAAAAGCATTTCACATTTGAAAGGGCTTATCTGGCGCGTACATTAACCTGTGATCTTGCAATATTAATCACTTAAATATGTTACCTAGACAAATTTATTTCCGAAATTTCATTACTCCACATTAATTACCTTTTGGTGTTGCAATATTTCTTTCCATTGGTACAAATTTTTCGTAATATACCATAATTTTGTTCTATAGAAATAAAAAAGCACCAAATAAATTTAATTATTTCACTGCAGCACCTAAAAAATCACAACACCTTTTTTTACCCATCATCTTCATCGTCTCTGAGAGCGGTGTTGTTGTTGCTGCTGTTCTTGTGTTTGCTGATCTGTCGCTTTTTTACCCTTTAGTTTATATGGCACAGGCACATTGCTTCTCAGTTAAGCATAAAATTCTCGGTGCTCTTCGGGTATAAATTGGCCTCAGGCCCTTGAGTTTAATGCCTTGAATGGTAGGCGGTACTGATGGAGAGCTGATAGGCATGTTTTGGGTGTCTTAACTTTCTTTGCAGTGTTTTTTCCTTTCTATTGCTTCGTTTCTGGTTTATGTGAACATGAAATGCACTGTTTTCCTGGTAAGCGTGGCGTAATCGTGAAGCTCACAGCCTGTTGTATTCTTACAAAGTCGCTGTCATTGCCTTTCTTCCTAAATATTAGACGATTCTTCATATTTTCGACAGATACAAAATCCTTTTGGGCCACCCGTTTCAAAAGAAAAGGCCGTTTCTTCTTGCGTGCTTCTACTACTCGTAGTTTGTACCAACCTTCTGGTGTGTATACTTCAGAGATTTTTCTTTTCATCTCTTCTATAACACCAAAGTCATGGTCACAAGATAACAATGTATGCCCATGTATAGGAAATTTATGTTCAACTGCATGAAAATTTCCATACATGAACACTATATTATGAGATGGATGCCAAATTTACATTTATATTTTGTTGTACACGTGAGTCTGACTAAATCATCATGCTTTCATTGATCCTTCTAGTTGTTTGAGGTATGGATGTCAATATCATAATAGTTCCTGTGATACCCATACAGCAATATCCTCTAGTGACATACGCATGTGGGGTTCTCCTTTGAGCAATGGAGCCAAAGATTTGTTTGTTCACAGTTGCTTGGAAAACATGCCACTGGTATGTACATGTGGTGTTGCTGGGCTTTGCTGCATAGATACATTTCTAGCGAGGTACACTGCTTAAATGTATCCGAACTGGATTCACCAAAATGTAAATTAAAGTTTGCTTAGAAAAAAATGTGTATGAAGGTAAATTTTGTTGGTTCTTGTGCATTACCAGTACAACTCTCCATATATAAGTCATAAAGCTTTCTTTCAGAGAGTGTTGGACACAGGTAAGTACACTTGTGTAACGACTCCTATATTATGGAATTCTATTAATGAAATGTCTATATGCGGCTTTGTTAAAAATTAAATTTCTTATGTATGCTGTTCCAAACTTATGATTAATACTTTACAGGAAAATATCAGAATCTGAAATTACTGAAGGTTTCAACAGAGTAGATTTCATTGTCATCTAGAAATAATAAATGGTACCATGTTGAAACCAGTGACATGTTAGTCCTTAGGCAAAGGTCCCGAGTTCGAGTCTCGGTCGGGCACACAGTTTTAATCTGCCAGGAAGTTTCATGTTAGTCCTATGTTTATCCAGTCAACAATATATTTCAATATTTTAGATCCAAAGTGCATTACCTAAATATTAAACTCCACAAAAAGTCCAAAAGTCAAACTTTCTTCGAGCAGAATATCTCTTGTTCTTTTATTCAGTCATTTTCTATAGGTTGTCTGGCTCTTGCACTAGAGAATGATTAGTAACAAATACACACAACAACGAATGACCCTTGTGGTGTAAGAGTGATGATAATGTTTGGTTTGTGGGTCGGTCAACAGCACGGTCATCAGCACCCATATAAAGTCCCAGTTTTTATGCAGTTCGTTTTCTTTTTGTACAGTCCATTCTAGACACAGTCATGAATGACAATGATGAAGTGATGAGGACAACACAAACAACCAGTCCCTGGCCAGAGAAAATCCCCAACCCAGCCGTGAATCGAAACCTAGACCCCGTGATCCAGAGGCAGCAACGCTAGCCACTAGACTACGAGCTGCAGACGTGGTGTAAGAATGGAAACAGATACACTGTGTGATCAAAAGTATCCGGACACCTCCAAAAACATATGTTTTTCATATTAATGCATTGTGCTGCTACCTACTGCAAGGTACTCCACACCAGCGACCTCAGTACTCATTAGACACCATGAGAGAGCAGAATGGGGCACTCCGCAGAACTCATGGACTTCGAACGTGGTCAGGTGACTGGATGTCACTAAACTCATACGTCTGTACGCCAGATTTCTACACTCATAAACATCCCTAGGTCCACTGTATCCGATGTGACAGTGAAGTGGAAACGTGAAGGGACATGTACAGCACAAAAGCATACAGGCCAACCTCGTCTGTTGACTGACAGAGACCACCGACAGTTGAAGAGGGTCATAATGTGTAACAGGCAGACATCTATCTAAACCATCACACATGAATTCCATCAGGATCCACTGCAAGTACTATGACCGTTAGGCGGGAGGTGAGTAAACTTGGATTTCATGGTCAAGCAGCTGCTCATAGCCCACACATCACGCCGGTAAATGCCAGTTGATGCCTCGCTTGGTGTAAGGAGCATAAACATTGGTTGATTGAACAGTGTAAAAACGTTGTGTGGAGTGACGAATCACGATACACAACGTGGCGGTCCGATGGCAGGGTGTGGGTGTGGCGAATTCCTGGTGAACCTCATCTGTGAAGAGCCAAGAATAAAATTCGGAGGCAGAGGTGTTATGGTGTGGTTGTGTTTTTCATGAGGGGGCTTGCACATCTTGTTGTTTTGCGCGGCACTAACACAGCACAGGAATACACTGATGTTTTAAGCACCTTCTCGCTTCACACTGTTGAAGAGCAATTCAGGGATGGCGATTGCAACTTTCAACACGATCGAGCACCTGTGCATAATGCACAGCCTGTGGCGGAGTGGTTACACGACAATAACATCCCTGTAATGAACTGGCCTGCACATAGTCCTCACCTCAATCCTACAGAACACCTTTGGGATGTTTTGGAACGCCGACTTCGTGCCAGGCCTCACCGACCGACATCGGTACCTCTCCTCAGTGCAACAATCAGTAAAGAATGGGCTGCCATTCGCCAAGAAACCTTCGAGTCCCTGATTGAACATATACCTGTGAGAGTGGAAGCTGTCATCAAGGCTAAGGGTGGGCCAACATCATACTGAATTCCATAATTACCGATGGAGGGCGCCACGAACTTGTAAGTCATTTTCAGCCAGGTGTCCAGACGCTTTTGATCACGTAGTGTAATGTACTCCATTATTTAGTAAGTGATAGCAGATGGTATCAGCAGTCACTCAATTGTATTACCTCATTTTTTTTTTTTAAGTGATTTACGTAAGGCCCACAGGCGTGGGCGCAGTTGCCTTGTGTAAGTGCGAACTGGAGTTGTCTTTGAATGCTGACAAACTTCAGTGTCAGTATACACCGGCCACAGAGCTCCTTCATGCACATAGTAGTCACATTGCGCCACTGGCCACTTGCACGGGCAGAACTGTTTCCAACACGAGTGGTTTCAACGCCGAATTTATGTCCTTTTCGGCTCAAAATGGAATCTTGACAAATCCGTATTTGTTCGTGGTAGGTCGTCAGACACAGTTATGTCAGGTCGGCGTAGCAAGCACGTTGTTGTGTTTTTTTTATAGAAATAAAAATTTTATGGTTAATAACTCGTAGTTCTCGTATTTCTGTACCTCATGGACCCAGTAATCCTGAGGAGGCTATCAGCCGAGGACATAAAACTCATAACCGCCTTATAGTTAACAGCTTCATGCACAAGACCACAAAATTGTAAGATTTATGTACAGGAGATATCACAATTGGAGCACCAAGCAGACCGATTCCTTGAATAGGTGTGAGCTGTCGCGGGACCCAGTGGACGGCGCACCTCTGTCACATTCAAAATGCCACTTGGGATGTTGACAACTGACCCACAAGTGATTTCCACAATGCCTCGATAATGATTCCGTGTTGTTCACAGAGCGATCTCTGCCACATTATTCTTCATCGTTGAGACTAGTGTGCCACCAAATCACTCTGTCGTATGAACCCGCATTGTTTCTGTATACTTCCACTCAGCAAAGGATGTTGCTTCGCTGTTCCCCTTTAATTGCAGAAAAGGAATTAATATGCGATTAAAAGCACCTCATTTTAAACATGCAAGCCCTGAATAGTATTTGGACAGACAGACACAGAGAGAGATGGACAATAGGGTCCGCAAAAATAATGTTAACCGCTTTGATAGATCTGTAAAAAACACTGAAAAGTATTGCATCAGAATTTTTTGTGTGAAATTTCTTAATGTTTTTTTTAAATAAAATAAACGTTATTAACATTGTATACATTTATTCTTTACATTCACATAATGCAGCCCTCTGCCGCTAGAAGGCCTCGAATTGTAGTCTATAACATGGCGGTGTGTAACGTAACTTTATCGGTACGTGAGAAACAGTGTGCTGTAATAGAGTTTCTAATTCAGAGTTCATCCACACATGATGCACCCTCTCCTTCTGCACAACAATGCCAGGCCACACACGAGCATTGCGACATCTGCAACAATCCAACGCCTTGGGTTCACTGCCATCAATGGTCCTCTATGCAGTTCCGACTTTCGATGTGCGATTTTCACGTTTTCAAAACTTAAAGAACACTATCGATGCCTTCTCTTTCATTGTGATGAAGCAGTGCAAGCGGAGGTGAGCCTATGGCTCCATCAACGAAGTCAGACATTCTGCAGTAAGAGTATCGACAATTTTGTCTCCTGTGGAAGTAATATGTTCGTAGCCAAGGTGACTATGTTCAGAAATAAATATGTGGGCATGACAAAATTACGACGCAGAATGTTAATAACGTTTGGTTAATTTAAAAGCTCTAAGCTTCGGAAGCATTACTTTTCAGCACACGCTTGTAATACATTTTCTAAATAAAATATTTTTTATTAAAGTGTTTGAATTGCTGGTTGGAACAGATAAAAGCTTTTCTTTTTATGTATTTTTACTGACTACAACAAAGCCTATGGATGATTTATAATATGTTTTAGCCGTGTATTTGTGTATGTAAGAGGCTATGTTAATACAGAGTGATCAAAAAATCAGTATAAATTTGAAAACTGAATAAATCACGGAATAATGTAGATAGAGAGGTACAAATTGACACTTATGCTTGGAATGACATGGAGTTTTATTAGAACCAAAAAAATACGAAAGTTCAAAAAATGTCCGACAGATGGTGCTTCATCTGATCAGAATAGCAATAATTAGCAAAACAAAGTAAGACAAAGCAAAGATGATGTTCTTATAGGAAATGCTCAATATGTCGACCATCATTCCTCAACAATAGCTGTAGTCGAGGAATAATGTTGTGAACAGTACTGTAAAGCATGTCCGGAATTATGGTGAGGCATTGGCGTCGGATGTTGCCTTTCAGCATCCCTAGAGATGTCGGTCGATCAAGATGCACTTGCGACTTCAGGTAACCCCAAAGCCAATAATCGCACGGACTGAGGTCTGTGGACCTGGGAGGCCAAGCATGACGAAAGTGGCGGCTGAGCACACGATCGTCACCAAACGACGCGCGCAAGAGATCGTTCATGCGTCTAGCAATATGAGGTGGTTCTAATAAAACCCCATGTCATTCCAAGCGTGTGTGTCAATTTTTACCTCTCTATCTACATTATTCCCTCCCTGGTTTATTAAGTTTTCAAATTTATACTGACTTTTTGATCACCCGGTATATTCCTTCGTAAAAATCTTTCACAACTATTTTAATATATTTTGGTACGTCATTGAATCTGTCACTCAGTGTGTCAAAGGATGTACTTTGTCGCATTGCATTCATTATGGCGGATTTTAAAAACTAAATTTCACATATATGAAAGAATAAAATGACGATAACGATGTCATATTTGGTATCAAATGATCAAATGGAAGGTCTAGTAATGACCACATTCGATATATATATTGTTGTTGTGGTCTTCAGTCCTGAACAACAACAACAACATATATACTGTACGAATATGAAGAGTCCTGCCACTGGCACTCCCTCTTGCAATACATGTGTAAACCATAGAAGGTACAGCATTGTATTTGGTACTGAGTTGTAGCTATCAAGATCTACAAAAAGGTCACTGAGAGTACATATGTATGTGTTATGGTTCAACCACAAACACCAAGTTTTTTGTTTCATAATGGTTGTGCCATGTGACCTCAGAAGTCACTTAAAAATGGTGATGATGGGTCAACTACCAAAGGTTGATGCTCTTCGAGACTTTTATGTAGATCTTCTTGGGATCAGCACTTGTACTGTTTCTCCTGGGTGGACATGAATGTGAAATGTATAGATTACACGTTTTTACGGTAAGTATTGTATGAGTAACTTGCGAGTTTTACCAAGGAACAATATATTATGCTACAATGGGTGCCTATTCCATGGAACTGAGATTCTGTGAATAACACTGTCTTTAGCAGTCTTGATTAACAATTCACAAATATCAGACACAACACACATTCCAGTTGGCAGATGCTCAAGCAAATTACCCAGCACCCGTGAATAACACTGTCTTTAGCAGTCTTGGTTAACAATTCACAAATATCAGACACAACACACATTCCAGTTGGCAGATGCTCAAGCACATTACCCAGCACCCGTGAATAACACTGTCTTTAGCAGTCTTGGTTAACAATTCACAAATATCAGACACAACACACATTCCAGTTGGCAGATGCTCAAGCACATTACCCAGCACCCATGATCTCTTGCAAGATGACTGGCCCAGCAGGGTACAGCCATACAGCAGTGTGAGGAGTGGGTCTACCCACATCTTTCAGCTTCCTTCCAACGGATGGGTAACTTCCTGTCTAGCATTCACATCAAATCCTGAAACATTGTTTCGTGCATTAAATATGTTGTTCAATACCTCCTTCACATCACTCGAGTCAAACAGCAGAAAATATGGAATCAAGTCCTCCAAACTTAAGCAGAAAGTACTATTTGCTTTGTTATAATGTTGCTCTTTTTATTTAAAACCCATTTTATTTTTAAATATGCAGAAATGGGAAAATGAGAATGTGTAAGAGAAAAACAGAAAAGGGCTCATTTTTTACAGAGGCTATAACTGGAAAGGCAGAAATAGTATTGCTAATGCGGAAAGTAAAAGAAAAGTTGCCGAGTCCTTGGGAACAAACGAATGTATGCTAAGGAAGTGATTATAAGCAGTTAAGTATTTCCTTATTATTATTATTATCATTACTGTTGTTGTTGTTCTTACTATTGTTGTGCATCTACAGTGTCTTCTGTTATTCTGCTGATCTGTATGCTGATCTGAGACTGTTGTTCTATTTTGGAGAGCAGAATACTCTTAATCTCAGGTTCAACTGAACTCGAAAATTGGTTAGAAAGGCTTAAATGATTAACTTTAACAACAGAGAGGGATTATCTCTCTGTAGTCCTGAGCAGTGCAGCATGGGGCAAATCATGTGGTTCAACAGGGCCCAAGTAGATCAATTTTTTAGTAACTTCAATCCGTGCCATGATGAGAAGCAGTTTCAACCCAACAGAATGTTCAATGTGGATGAGACAGGGATGTCAACATGTAGCATGAACAACCTTAAGTTTTGTCTCCAAAAGGCAAGAAAACAGTCTGAAAGACAGCGTCACGGGAAAGAGGAGAAACTGTAGTAGCTGTCTGCTGCTTCAGCCCAAAAGGAATCTACAACCCACTAGCCTTGATTTTCCCTTGTAAACGTTTGAAGATAGGACTCTCCTCTATAGCCCCAATAAGAATGTTAGCCCCTGGGTTTTGGGCCAGGTTTCATTAACTCCAAACTGTAAGTGCAATAGTTGAAACACACTGTCCAGCACATATTACTCTCAACAATGATCCTGTACTACTCATTTTGGACGAGCATGGCTCCCATTGGTACACAGAGTCCACATCAGGCTGTCTTTGGAAGGAGAGGGCCAAAGGGAGACTGAAAATCATTCATGCTGTGAATTTTATCTTTATTTTAATAGAACTCATTATGTTAGATTTATTAAATACCTATTGGAAAAACACTTCCAGTTGTGTTGACTACTAAGAAACAATAATTTACAATGATAAAACTGTACCAGATTGATTAACAGCAAGCGAATTACATAAAATAATAAAAAACTGTAGCAGTAAAATAAAAGAACAGCTCTTTCCCAAAAGAAACATTTAAGTTTTACAATCCAAAATTAGAGTTATACTTTGCTAAGCCAGCCACTGTGGCCGAGCAGTTCTACGCACTGCTGCTCCTGTGGTCGCAGGTTCAAATCCTGCCTCAGGCATGGATGTGTGTGATGTCCTTAGGTTAGTTAGGTTTAAGTAGTTTAAGTCTAGGGGACTGATGACCTCAGATGTTAAGCCCAATAGTGCTTAGAGCCATTTGAACCATTTTTTATACTTTGCTGATAATCTCAGTATAAGAAAAATGCTACATTGCCAGATAGCAGAGGAGAATAGGGTATGCAAGAGAAGTAACCAGACAAATCTGATGTTAAATATTGGGCCCTGAGTGTTACAATAGCCAGTAAGAATCTTCCTGAAAATAACAGATCTTAAACCTCCTAGTGTTTGGACAGTTCAAGAACAGTGCATACAAGGAGTAAGATTAATAACCTTTCAGTTGGCCGAACCCCACTTGAATAAACACATTTAAGTAACAAAATCTAGTAATTACTCTATAGGCAAATTAGCTGGTTAACGTTTCAAAAACTTACATGAGCTAGAAGTTTAAAAAAAAATAAATAGAAGAAAAGCTGGAGTAGGAGCAAAATGATTAAGACACAAATAAATACACCAATTTGTTATACAATCCTGTCTTGGCAATGCCTAGTGGGCTTGCAAAGATTAAGTGGCACAGGAGCCCTGGCGGGCTGTTCAGTTGAGCGCAGACTTGGCTCCACTTTTGGTTGCTGAGCCTCCTGTATCAACTATGCTGATTCCACCCACGACTGACCAAAATAAACACAAATGGCAGCCTAATTAACAGAGAAATACAGAATTTAGTACAAGAACTGTGAAAAAGCTTTTACTATATACTAAATGCCACCGCACGACAGTCAAAATTACAGCAACAAGAAAAACGGGAATAATTTTTCAGTGAGTGAACAGAGTGAAATCAATGAAACCTGCAAGGTGGCCAAAACCTTAACACAGTTACTAACACTGTTACCAAGCAAGAAGTTCGACTGCCAACCACAATTTGTACGAAACTAGCACTACATGAGTGAAAGGTAAAGAAGTAAATGGCAAGTAGAACAGAGGACAAAACCCCGACCTAACACATTCAGTTGGTAAACTAACCCCTGACTAAGAGCAGATAGAACATAACTTTTTGAATAACTTTATACCCACACATAAGGTAGTAGTAACAAATACAAAATAAAGTCCTCACTGAGAGAGACTTCATAATGAAGATTACGAGGCCTCGCCATTACAGACAAATAAAAAGAAAACACAGTCAGAGTTGGGAGTATAAACACCCAATAAGACAACAGATGAAACTGCAGGCTTCAGTAACAGTAGATGCAAGATGTGTGACACATGAAATGAACCCACTTCATACACAGTTGTGTACCACCACAAATCCGATGCCTTACAGCAAATAACGCTCAGATTGAAACATTATGTAAAGAAACAAATTCAGTAGTTTTGTAAGAGTGCACACACAACTTTCCTGCCTGAAAATAGAAGTGGGATCAATAATCAAAGGTCTGATATGAAACCAGATGAACCTCAAACAAACAACCAGAAAACTACTGAGCTAAACAGTCACAGTATGGTACAGGAAATGACAGCTACAGCTATGGTTACTGCCGATGACGGGCTCACTTGCATCTGATAACCCAAATCAGAAGCTTGCCAGATGTACCCGTGCAACAATCCAGGAAGAACAGCTTGGAGCTGGCACACAACTTCAACACAGCAGCAGTCTGCAGTCCATCTCCAGTTCCAGTCAGTCAGTCACTGAAGAACACAACATGCTCTTTCCCACGATACACATCCCATATGTCCAAAGCTTTGCAGCAGATGGCAACTAGGTAATAATGGTTCGCATTCCAGGAAGCTGCCTGAATGTCTCCTCCTGGTATCGCTGATATCCTCAGGGCCTGTAAATGTTAACTGCCGAACTTGTACCAGCCATCGACTGCTGGCACACTACTCGCCTCACTGCCTGCTTCCAACTTGGCTACCTCACCCCTGAGCTAACTGTTTTCACCTTCCCGGTCATACTGTCATTGCCCTCATACCCCCAAGCCCCATGTGCCCTCTTACGGCAAAGATGTTCTACTAGAGACCGTGGTGCGACCTATCGATTACACAATGATTCACCCATTGTACTCTTTAAGCTACTGGGGAACAGATAAGTTCATGGTAATTACTTCAGGGACACCCATTAGGCAGACAGCTGTGAATGCTTTTATTGCTAGCTACATATTATAGAGTAGCTACAATCCAAAAAGCTGAAATATCCTTTGAGTTAAAGAGAATACTTCTGTTCAGTCCAGATTGTGTTCACACAAAAAGACTGCTCTTTCAGAAAATTACTGACAAAACCAAATGTCCAACAACTGAAGAAGACAGAGGAGCCAACCACAGGCAAATTCTGCTCCTCAGTGACAGATGATATGCCTGTGCAGTCACTAGAAAAAAACAAGAATATGACACAAATGAAATTCAGAGTACTGATATACAGGCAGGTTTAGGTGTAGCTAATTTTTATCCATTGCCACAATATGTTTGATCTACAGCAAAGTAGAAAATGGCAAAGAAATCTGAGATTTTGCATAGGTCTCTGTACAAAAACGTGTTGTTAGAATAACCAGCTAATCCAAACAAAACCAAAAGAAGACAAACTACCAGTACCAAACAATGTAGAATCTCAGTATAAACTGCACTTATCCATGTGAACACTTCACAAACAACCAGGTCAAAATCTAACAAGGGTTCCAATGGTTTGAATTGTCCAGGGTGTGGTGAAGCCTAATAGGAGCCTGTCACAGAATTCTGGATCATGTGTAATAACTGCTCCCACTGATGTCATAAGGAATATACACACTATGAATGTCATGTGAATTTTTTAAAGATTTATGTTAGTGCACACACTTTGACTAGATGTCGCATACTCTTACCAGACAATGTGGCTAAGAGTATGAATGAGCACGGCTATAAGTACGGATGAGCAGTATGTTACAGATATTGACACTTAAGGTTTATGCTAAAAGTTTGGCAGCTGCAACTGATATATGTTGTTCCTAAATAAACCAGTAATAATTTAGTATAAGGATGGTTTGTTTTAGCCTTCTCATTTACTAGATATGAACAGTTAAATACTAAGTGTGTACTCTTCCTGACTTTCTCCTATAAATCTCTCTCACTATGTTGACTGGCAGACAGGATTGCTAGAATTTTTAAACTAAATACTGCCTTAGGGAATAATCTTCTGAGGGAATGCAGCTAAGGTAAAAAAGAAGTATTTGTTCCACGAAAGTGTGCAACCAGTACACTATGTAAAGTTGATAACTCAACATATTGCAGAAGGCTCTTCAGGAATATTATTTAGCTATATACATACTCCCTCATCGTATCTCCAGTTAACACCAGCGCATTTCTGATGAACTCAGCTATTTTCAACCACAATATTACACAGAAGAGCCAAAGAAATTGGTACACTGCCTAATATCGTGTAGTGCCCTGCGAGCACACAGGAGTTCCACAACACAACATGGCATGAGCTCAACTAATGTCTGAAGTAGTGCTGGAGAGAATTGACACCATGAATCGTGCAGGGCTATCCATAAATCCATAAGAGTACGAGGGGGTGGAGATCTTTTCTGAACAGCACACTGCAAGGCGTTCGAGATATGCTCAATAATGTTCATGTTTGGGGAGTTTGATGGTTAGGGGAGTGTTTAAACTTGGGGAGGAGGGGTGTTCGTGGAGCCACTCTGTAGCAATTCTGGACGAGTGGAGTGCTGCATTGTCCTGCTGGAATTGCCCAAGTCAGTAAGGAATACACAATGGACATGAATGGATGCAGGTGATCAGACACGATGCCTTCATACATGTCACCTGTCAGAGACATATCTAGACATATCAGGGGTCCCATATCACTCCAACTGCACATGCCCCACATCATCACAGAGCCTTCCCCAGCTTCAACAGTCCCTTGCTCACATGCAGAGTCCATGAATTCATGAGGTTGTCTCCATACACATACATGTCCATCTGCTTGATACAATTTGAAATGAAACTCATTCAACCAGGCAACATGTTTCCAATCCTCAACAGTCCAATATCAGTGTTGACGGGCCCATGAGAGGCATAAAGCTTTGTGTCATGCAGTCATCAAGTATACACAAGAAGGCCTTCAGCTCCAAAAACCCATATTGATGATGTTTTGTTGAAGGGTTCATGTGCTGACACTTGTTGATGGGCCAGCATTGAAACCTGCAACATTGAGACCTGTGGAAGGGTTGCACTTCTGTCACATGGAATGATTCTCTACAGTCACTGTTGGTCCCATTCTTGCAGGATCTTTTTCAGCCACAGCGATGTCAGAGATACGATGTTCCAGCCACAGTGATGTCAGAGATTTAATGTTTTACTGGATTCCTGATATTCACGGTACAATCGTGAAATGGTCATATGGGAAAATCCCCACTTCATCACTACCTCAGAGACACTGTGTCCCATTGCTCGTGCGCTGCCTATAACAGCATTTTCAAACTCACTTAAATCTTTAAAACCTGCCATTGTAGCAGTAGTAACTGATCTAACAACTGCACCAGACACTTGTTGTCTTATATGGGCATTGCCAACCACAGCGCTGTATTCTGCTTTTTACATATCTCCATATTTGAATGCTCATGCCTGTACCGGTTTCTTTCACACTTCAGCATATAAGTAAAAATAATTTCTATACAGACTATGTAAGTTTATAAAAGCAGTGGATGAAGTTTAGTATTCAGGCTGTATCATATCTAATTATGGCCGAAGTACAGAGGATATAAAATGCAGGCTGACAATAGCAAGAAAATTAGTTCTTAAAAAGAGGAAATTATTAGCCATCAACATAAATGTAAGTGCTAGGAAGCATTTTCTGAAGGTACTTGTCTAGTGTGTAGCCCAGTATAACAGTGTAATAAGGATTATAAGCAGTTCATACAAGGAGAAAACAGAAAGTTTTGAAATGTAGTGCTGTAGAAGACTGTTTAAGATCAGACAGTTAGATTGAATAAAGGAGGAGGTACTGAATCATACGGGGAAAAAAAAGTTTGTGGGGCAACTTGACTAAAAGAAGGGATCTATTAACAGGACACGACCTTAGGCATCAAGGACCTGTCGTTTTGGCAATGAATGGTAGTGTGAAGAGTAAAAATTGTAGAGAGACCAAGGCTTGAACAAAGTAAGCAAGTTCAAATGAATGTAGGTTGCAGTAGTAATGCAAAGGTGAAGAGGTATATGTAGGACAGACTATGATAAAATGTTGCATCAAATTAATCTCCTGGGACTGAAGAACACCACAATTAGTTTCTCAACAGAATTGTATACTTTGGTACAAAAGTCTGTAACAAGTTGTCTGTAGTCATTAGGCAAGAAATTGTAGCCACTTGAACAATTTATAGGATTATTTGGTCTTTGTATTAAACTGATCTTGACTTTGCCAGTACATAGACAGCCACTTTTGGTCTGTGTAAATTAAATGCTTTGTTTGAAGTATCAGATAAAAATAGCAGCAGATAAAAATAGCAGGTGACTGGTAAAACACATAGAGTAGTGGCCTCTTTCGAAGTATGAATTTCCCAACCAATGTACATATATAAAACAATCTAGATGTAAGTCCCATAATTATTAGTGTTAAGTACATTCAAAACATTTACAATTTTTTGTCAGTAATTTTTTTCAGCACTAAGCATTAGTGGCTACTTCAACACGTTAAGACTTGAATGTTGACATTCTGTCAGATAGCGCTGACTGAGAGCACCTACATTTGTTGATGTCCAGATTTGATTATTTTCCACATTAAATTCCCTATGAGGATTAAAGAGTATATTGTTACTGATAATTTGTATTTAGATCACACAACCTGTATTGACGTAGCTGTGAAGCCAAGAGTCAATGGTTTATCTGACTGTGATGGTCAAATGTTAACAATAAAACTTCCTAATCAGTGAGGTACAGATCGCAGAAGGCAAGTACTACATCATACGATGCTAATGAGAAATTTATAAAGCAGACACTGTTGAGGGAAAATTTAACTTTTTCTTAAGCATATCATACAGCATATTGAGTCTTGTTTTCCTCTGAAACAAATGAAGGAGAAATGAACACTAGTAATGGTAAGAAATTGAAAACTGGGGATTAAAGTATCTCATGCTGGGAATGGAGACTCTACGTAATTTAGAGAACAAGTAGTAGCCAAGATCTGAAACTCCCATCTCCACCAGTATTGTAAAATCCTCCCATCGGACAATAAAATGACAAAGCTCATTTACTACACACAAAAATACACTACAAGAATAAGACAAAAACAATTTGGAACATTATTAAACAGAAAACAATCAAAAATAATTATCCAAATGAAACAGAGGCACTAGAATATAGCTCTAGCAGAAATTGTGATACTCTCATATCACTGGTCACCAAATTCAATGGTAACTTCTTTACAGTAGCTGTAAATGCTGCATGCAGTAATTAACAACCAAATACAGATGCATTATATTTACTTGTGCAAAGACTTCATATGACTCCAACATACATCAGTTTCAAAAATACAACCCCCAATGAGATTACAGAATTCATCACCTCACTAAAATGTAGTAATTCTGTTGGCTGTGATAATGCTTCTTGCAGAATATTCCAATCTTGTGCTGACTTGATAGGGTTATCCTTAAGACATTGTGAGGGTTTCAGCTGTCGTGAAGTATGCTTTTATCTTATATCAGACAGATCCTCCACCTCTTCCAGCTGTTTTTCCTGTAAAACTACTTTTACTATGAAAAAGATCAGGCTATGTACTCTGGAACAATCTGATTTATTGGACAGACTACAACTCAAACTCAGTATAAACTCAGATTACAACTTACATGTTTCACAGTAACATCTCATCTGACAAATTTCCATTTCCAGACTCTTCTCTCTCTCTCTCTCTCTCTCTCTCTCTCTCTCTCTCTCTCTCTCTCTT
The DNA here is from genome assembly GCF_023864275.1 of Schistocerca cancellata. NCBI lineage: Eukaryota > Metazoa > Arthropoda > Insecta > Orthoptera > Acrididae > Schistocerca > Schistocerca cancellata. The sequence goes on along the minus strand of NC_064630.1, from coordinate 609,852,616 downwards.
TTTTTTTTTTTTTTTTTTTTTTTGTACAATCTTAGATCTATGTTGACAAAAATCATGAAATGTTGCCAGGGAGGAGCTCCATGGCATGACGCATGGTGCTGCAGACTCTTGAGTGATTACTTGCAATGACTGAAACTCGTCAAAAGGGTGTCTTCTACTGCCGCCCAACACCCCAGGAGCACCTCAAGCACAAAAATCCGACCCCACCAAACCCAAAACCATCTCAATACCTTAACTAACAATAATAACAGTAATAATGCTGCTTAAATTTAGCTAAATGCCACTGCTGAACAATTACTCAATTACCTTAATTGCAAAGGTATAGGTGTTTCACAAAATTCCTGAAATATTAACCAACATTTCTGTAACCTTACAACATCCTTTGTCTCCAATCAATGAGCCAGGGCACATTTGCTGACAGATTTAAATTCATTGTAATAACACCAATTCATAAAACTGGAGATACGCAAACCACCTCTAATTACAGACCTACACCACTCCTTCCAATCTTTTCAAAACTGTCTGAGAAAGTTATCTATGATGGGAATGCTGATTCAGTTTGGCCTTTGTAAAGGTTTCTTCACAGAGAAAGCAATGCAAGACATAAAAAACACAGTCCTAGCAGAGATAAACTTGTAAAATTATCCTTTTGGCGTAATTTGTGGTCTTTCCAAAACCTGCAAGAACAGGACCAATGATCACTGAAGAGAATTTTTTCAGTTGACAGTAGTGCAGGTTTTGGCAACACCACAAACTACATCAACACAATAATTTTCCAAGTTTATCTCCGCTAGGACTGCATTTTTTAAGCCTTGTATTGCTTTATCTGTGGAGAAACCTTTAAAAAGGCCAACTGAGTCCACATTCCATCATAGATTACTTTCTCCGGCACTTTTGAAAAGATTGAAATGAGTGATGTAGGCCTGTAACTAGAGGTGGTTTGCATATCTCCAGTTTTGTAAATTGGTGTTATTACAATGAATTTAAATCTATCAGGAAATATGCCCAGGCTCAGTGATTGAAGACAAAGATATTGTAAGGTTACAGAAATGTTAGTTAATAATTCAGGGATTTTGTGAAACACCTATACCTTAGCAGTTAAGGTATTTGAGTAATTGTTCATAATTGGCATACAGCTAAATTTAAGCAGCGTTATTATTGTTAGTTAAGGTCTTGAGATGGTTTTGGCTTTGTTGGGATCAGATTTTGGTATTTGAGGTGCTCCTGGGATGTTGGGCTTTCTGAGCTGAAGGCCTACTTGTGTATATTTGATAACTGAACGACACAAAGCTTTATGCCTTGTCTGGGCCCATCAACAATGATGACTATTGATAACTGGAAACATGTTGCCTGGTTGAACAAGTCTTGTTTCAAATTGTATCGAGTGGCTGGACATGGAGACAACCTCATGAATCCATAGACCCTGCATGTCAGTAGGGGACTGTTCAAGCAGGTGGAGACTCTGTAGTGGTGTGGGGAGTGTGTAATTGCAGTGATATGGGGCCCTAATACATCTATATTTGACTCTGACATGTGACACATATGTAGGCATCCTGTCTGATCACCTGCATCCATTCAACTCCATTGTGCATTCCGATGGACTTTGCCAACTGCAGCAGGACAATGCAATACCCCACACATCCAGAATTGTTACAGAGTGGCTCCACAAACACCCGTCTGAGTTTACACACTTCCACTGGCCACCAAACTCCCCAACATGAACATTATTTAGCATATCTGGAATGCCTTGCAACATGCTGTTCAGACGAGATCTCGATCCCCTCACACTCTTGCAGATTTATGGACAGCCCTGCACGATTAATGAGGTCAGTTCTTTCCAACACTACTTCAGACATTAGTCGAGTTCATGCCATGTCTTGTTATGGCACTTCTGTGTGCTCTCTGGGGCCCTACACAATATAAGGCAGGTGTACAAATTTCTTTGGCTCTGCAGTGTAAATCCCTGAAGATCTTCTCCTTCATGGGTTCTATAAAATACACTGAATGAATGGAGTTGATGTGTTACTTTACTCATCTACATGCCCGAAGGCTTCATGATGAGTTATTGTTTCGTCTGTAAGTAGTGGTGGACAATGCTGCCTGAAGATCTGACAGGTCACTCTGCTGGTGAACATGCAGGAACCTAGTATTAGTGCCCTGGTATTAATTACTTTTGTGGCGGTAGTGCCTGCCACAAGATTGGGGGATTGAAGAATAAAATTGATGAGCTTCTGCTTTGTTTAGAAGATATAGAAACTGAGAATGTAATAGATGTACCATGCCTGTCTGAGCATCACATTGTCACTGATGTGCAAAAGGTTAGCATCAATGGGTACAAATTAGCTGCACATGTGAGTAGAGATAATATGATGAGAGGAGGAGTTGCCATATATGTCAAAAGCTTCCACAGTGTAAAAAATTTAGAAACTAAAAAATTTTGTGTAGAGAAACATGGAAGCATGTGCCACTGAACTTCAACTAAATGATGGCACTTTCATAATTGTAACAGTGTATAGGTCCCCCTCAGGGAATTTCCAGCTATTTCTAGAAAACGTGGATGCTTTGTTGTGCTATCTGTCAGACAGGGGGAAGCAAATTATCATTTGTGGGGATTTCAATGTTGATTCCCTGAAAGAGTGTAATAGGAAGAGTGACCTTGTAGTATTACTCAGTTCTTTCAATTTGAGCTCCGTCATTGATTTTCCTACTCGGATAACAAAGAACAGCAGTACATTGATAGATAACTTTTTTATAGACCAAGATAAGTTTAAGGACATAAATCCTTATCCTGTTGAGAATGGTCTTTCAGATCACGGTGCACAGCTAGTTACAGTACATGACATAGCTCCATGCAGTATATCAAATCAGACATACAAAGCAGTGCATTCAATTAACAATATAAATATTGCAAACGTTAGGGAAAGCCTACAGCGGCTAGACTGGGATGAAGTGTATAAGGAACCCGATGCAAACTTGAAATATAACTTATTTCACGATACATTTTTAAGGGTATTTGGTAATTGTTTTCCCAAGAAAATAGTTAAACATAATTCCAAGAAAACATATAAAAAAACCTTGGCTAACTAAAGGGCTAAGAATATCTTGCAACCGTAAAAGAGAACTGTATCTAACAGCAAGAGGGAGTACTGACCCCAAAATTGTTCAATATTATAAAAACTATTGCGCGGTACTAAGAAAAGTTATTAAAAAGTCCAGAAGCATGTGTATCATGTCTGAGATCAATAACTCTGATAATAAAATTAAAGCAATTTGGAATATTACTGAAAGGGAAACAGGGCAATCAAGAGCACAGGAAGACTTTAGTGCCATAAAACTGAATGACAAGTGTACTAACAATCAGAAATTGAAAATATTTTCAATAATCATTTTTTAAATGTTGTGGAGAAAATAGGATCTAGATCTTCACTAGAAGAGGCAAGGCTACTAATAGAAGAGGCCATACCTGTGCAGTTTGAAACAACTGTAATTCCACCAACCTCTCCCTCTGAAATCAGTAAAATAATAAACTCACTGAAAAGTAAAAGCTCTTACGGAATTGATGGCATTTCCAGCAAGGTACTTAAATCTTGTTCCCCATAGATAAGTAGGATTCTCAGCCACGTATGTAATAGTTCTTTGGAGCAGGGTGTTTTCCCCGATAGACTGAAATATGCAATTGTAAAACCATTGCATAAAAAGGGGGATACGTTGGATGTCAACAATTACCACCCAATCTCTCTTCTGACAGCACTATCAAAAAATTTTGAGAAAGTAGTGTATTCAAGAGTGCCCTCCCATATTTGTAAAAATAAAGTACTAACAAAATGTCAGTTTGGTTTTCAGAAAGGCTTTTCAACAGAAAATGCTATATACACTTTTACTGATCAAATATTAAATGCTCTGAATAACCGGACATCACCCATTGGTATTCTTTGTGATCTCTCAAAGGCCTTTGATTGTGTAAATCATGGAATTCTTTTAGATAAGCTAAATCATTATGGTTTGAGGGGGGCAGTGCACAAATGGTTTAATTCATGCTTAACTGGAAGAATGCAGAAAGTTGAAATAAGTGGTTCATGTAATGTTAAAACAACAGCTGATTCCTCAAACTGGGGGGCTATCAAGTACGGGGTCCCACAGGGTTCGGTCTTAGGTCCTTTACCATTCTTGATATACATTAATGACTTACCATTCCACATTGATGAAGATGCAAAGTTAGTTCTTTTTGCTGATAATACAAGTATAGTAATAACATCCAAAAACCAAGAACTAAGTGATGTAATTGTAAATGATGTTTTTCACAAAATTATTAAGTGGTTCTCAGCAAACGGACTCTCTTTAAATTCTGATAAAACACAGTATATACAGTTCTGTACAGTAAATGGCACAACTCCAGTAATAAATATAGACTTAGAACAGAAGTCTGTAGCTACGGTAGAATTTTCAAAATTTTTAGGTGTGTCCACTGATGAGAGGTTAAACTGGAAACAACACATTGATGGTCTGCTGAAACGTCTGAGTTCAGCTATGTATGCTATTAGGGTTATGGCAAATTTTGGTGATAAGAATCTCAGTAAATTAGCTTACTATGCCTACTTTCATTCACTGCTTTCGTATGGCATCATATTCTGGGGTAATTCATTGTTGAGTAGAAAAGTATTCATTGCTCAAAAACGTGTGATCAGAATAATTGCTGGAGCCCACCCACGGTCATCCTGCAGACATCTATTTAAGGATCTAGGGATCCTCACAGTATATATATTCACTTCTGAAATTTGTTGTTAATAATTCAACACAGTTCAAAAGTAATAGCAGTGTGCACAGCTATAACACCGGGAGAAAGGATGATCTTCACTATGCAGGGTTAAATCTGACTTTGGCACAGAAAGGGGTAAATTATGCTGCCACAAAAGTCTTTGATCACCTACCAAACAGCATCAAAAGCCTGACAGATAGCCAACTAACATTTAAAAATAAATTAAAAGAATTTCTAGATAACAACTCCTTCTACTCATTGGCTGAAATTTTAGATATAAATTAAGGGAAAAAAACAACAACTACTTAAACATTAGTGTCATGCAATATTTTGTGTAATGTACTATCTTGTACAGACATCTTTTATTAACCTGACACGTTCCACATCATTATGAAGTGTCGTATTCATGATCTATGCAATAAGTATTAATCTAATCTAATGTAATCTTGCTTTTAATTTCACCAAAGTTTGTTTTGACTTTCCTGTATGGTGAGTCAGTCCTTCAACAATCATTTCTTTTTCGATTTCTTCACATTTTTCAGGTAGACATTTCATTTTAGCTTACCTGTACTTCCTATTTATTTCATTCATCAGTGAGTTGTATTTCTGTATTCCTGAATTTCCGTGAACTTTTTTGTACTTTCTTCTTTCATCGATCAACTGAAGTATTTCTTTTATTACCCATGGCTTCTTTGCAGTTGCCTTCTTTGTGCCTAAGTTTTTTTTCCCATCTTGCAACTGCCCTTTTCAGAGATGTCTATTCCTCTTCAACCACACTGCCTGCTGGGCTATTCTTTATTGCTGTATCAACAGCCTTAGAGAACTTCGAGCATATCTCATCATTTCTTAGTACTTCTGTATCCCACTTCTTTGCATATTGATCCTTCCTGACTAAAATGGAATGATCATATAATGTTGATCGTCGGTAAAGCAGATGCCAGACTGAGATTCATTGGAAGAATCCTAAGGAAATGCAATCCGAAAACAAAGGAAGTAGGTTACAGTACGCTTGTTCGCCCACTGCTTGAATACTGCTCAGCAGTGTGGGATCCGTACCAGATAGGGTTGACAGAAGATATAGAGAAGATCCAACGGAGAGCAGCACGCTTCGTTACAGGATCATTTAGTAATCGCGAAAGCGTTACGGAGATGATAGATAAACTCCAGTGGAAGACTCTGCAGGAGAGACGCTCAGTAGCTCGGTACGGGCTTTTGTCAAAGTTTCGAGAACATACCTTCACTGAAGAGTCAAGCAGTATACTGCTCCCTCCTACGTATATCTCGCGAAGAGACCATGAGGATAAAATCAGAGACATTAGAGCCCACACAGAGGCATACCGACAATCCTTCTTTCCACGAACAATACGAGACTGGAATAGAAGGGAGAACCGATAGAGGTACTCAAGGTACCCTCCGCCACACACCGTCAGGTGGCTTGCGGAGTATGGATGTAGATGTAGATGTAGAATCTCTTAAACTTCAGTCTACTCTTCATCACTATTACTTTGTGATCTGAGTCTTTATCTGCTCCTGGGTATGCCTTACAATCCAGTATCTGATTTTGGAATCTTGCTGACCATGATGTAACCTAACTGAAATCTTCTTGTATCACCTGGGCTTTTCCAAGTATATCTCCTCATCTTGTGATTCTCAAACAGAGTATTCACTATTACTAGCCGAAGTTTTATCACAGAAGTCAATTAGTCTTTCTCCTCTCTCATTCCTTGTCCCCAGCGCATATTCTCGTGTAACCTTTTCTTGTATTTTTTCCCCCTACAAATGCATTCCAGTCCCCCATTACTATTACATTTTCATCCCCTTTTACATACTGTATTACCCTTTCAATATCCTCACATACTTTCTCTATCTCTTCATCTTCAGCTTGTGATGTCGGCATGTATACATGAACTATTGTTGTTGGTGTTGGTTTGCTGTTTATTTTTATAAGAACAACCGTATCACTGAACTGTTGACAGTAGCACACACTCTGCTCTACCTTCCTGTTTATAAGGAATACTACTACTGTTATACCATTTTCCCCTGCTGTTATTACCCCATATTCATCTGAATGAGGGTGACTTCCTATGCTGGAACTCTTTGGCTGCCAATGCTGATTATTAAACAAAATTGAAGCAGTGGCGGATTTTGAACTTGGGACCAAGGACATTTCGATTAATAATCAAAGACACTAAAAGGGTAGAAAGCTTAGCAGATAACAATGATATCATAAGTTTTCCAGTGGGTGGAATACAATACAAACCATATGAACGTTCATTTCCAAAACAGTATTTATGCCTGTATGAAAACAAATTCATGACTAATTTTGTTATCACAAATGTAGAAAAGAATAATTTATACAAATTTCTGTAAAATATAGAACTTTTAACCAGCATGGTTGTTTAAATAAAGATTATACAAATTTTAGAAACAAACATTTTTTGCATGGTTTTGTCATTCAACAGGTCATGTAAATACCTTTTATCAATGATCTTGAAATATTCCTAAACAAACTTCATGAAAACAAAAAAGTAATCATTTTCAGTGGTGGCTTTAATGTTGATTTTCAAACTTCAGAGTAGGTGAGAGAATCTCTTTTGAACCTCACAAGATCATTCAGTCTGAAAGTTATTATAATTTTCCCCATAAGATACAAAAATCATAATAAAACAATTTTAGACCAGATATTTACGAACTGTTTCTGCAAGCCTGAAGAACCTTTGGATACATATGGTAGTGACCACAGTTCCCAAGCCCTCAATATTACAAGTTTCCACCCTTGAAGCTACAACAAAAAATACACAGCTTAAGTTAGAAGATACAACTGTGAAAATTTGGAAACCTTCAACAATTTCCTAGCATCAAAAAAATAGAATGAAATATGTGAAACAGGTAAAAGATGAAAAAAATGGAATCTTTCCGAAATATGTCGCTCTATTACTTCAATATTGCCTTTCCTCTCAAACTCAAACATTTTAGATCTAAATACTCTAAAAGGAAGGTATGGATAACAACTGACACAAGAATTTCCTACAAAAAAAAAAAAAAAAAAAAAACAGTGATCTGTTGAAGTACTTAGAAAATAACAATCTCTCACTCTCTCAAGAGAGAAAGATTAAGTAATATGTTAAAATCCTTAAGAAAGTTATATCACAAGCAAAGCAAATTGCTAATGGCTACTATGTGCCAACATCCTCAAGCAAAGTAAAGGCATTGTGCAGTATCAGAAAAAAATTACACAAATCAGTTACCTTCCAAGTGTTAAAGCACAACAGAAATCCACAACAGAGTCCCTAATTTACAAGAAGTTGCATATATATTCAACAATTAGTACGGAAGTACTGTGAGAAAGCTATTTCAAAGTATCAACAAACCCACTCTGAATAAAATAAATAAAATAAAAAACTTCTGTAGCTTCTATAGTCTTCTGGGAAACTACTGCTGACAAAATTCTACATGATCTAGTCCCATTAAATGTGACCACCTGTCAACAGCCTAAATAACTATCTTTTGCAGCATGCATATCCAGGAAGAGAGTCAGTGAGCTTCCAGAAGGTACTAACAGGTATATGGAACCATACCGACTCCAGTGCCGTGGCTAGATGCACTAGGTTTCATAGTCAAGGATCCATGGCCTGAACAACCATATTCTTGATTTTGTTCAAATCCAGGGAGTCTGGTGGCCAGGAGATGGTAAACTCATCCCAGTACTCTTCAAATCATGCACCTACACTGGAAGCTATGGGACATATTGCATTGTCCTGCTAGTATATGCCATTGTGCTGAAGAAAAACAAACCATTCGGCCTTTTACATTGGCATGACTACCACGTTGTCAGTTGGGATGAACGGGCATAGGCAGAGGGTATATCCCGACAACAACCGATATCCTGTTGCAGAGCATGCTCTATAACATGACAGTCATGATCTTGGTGCCTGTTTTACCGCACCCACTATCTGGATTTTATAATGCATGTGTTGTGCATCACCATGTGCATGTGTTGTACAACAATAATTCACAGGAGAAATAAATAAATATAGATAAACACTATTAGTGGAATTATAATTGTATAGAGTAAAACTCTAACTTTAATCTTATCACCTTTATCATATTTCTTATGTATTGGGATGGGTAATTGCATCAGTAATTAATACACTGTTGTAATTCATCTAAACGATGTTTCTTAATACTGTTTGGTATTTCATGTTACTAATGCACCTGTGTTTTTCTGTTTCATGTGAGGTGTGTGTGCACATTATGACAATGAGGTGTTATTTGGCAGCTTAAGCTAAACTAGCCATTGCTGACAGGATAACAACAGTTAAAGTCCGTAAGGAGATGGAAGCAAATTTGTCACAAGAAGCAGTCCAAATTATTACTTATAAAAATATTTGAAAAAAATCCCTCCTGATGAACTACCAATGTAAGGTATAGGAGCATCCAGTTGACAAGCTACACTGTAATTATGTTTCATAAAATTAAAGTGTGGTATGATTTTTATTTCTTTTGAAAATAACATTAAATTGACATGATTTTTATTTCTTTTGAAAATAAGAAAAAAGGCTTCTTAATAAAAACAAATTAAAATGTCCAATGGAAAAATAAAGAAATTCATTGCAATATGACATTATAATTTGCAGGAGTCATGTAAAATTAACAAACTAAATATTTGTTGCTAACATCCAAAATAATATGGGCCTCTCTCTATCTTTTCTTCTTTTTATTTTTTAAAAAAACTATAGGAGATGCAGTAATGTAATAATTTCATGACAAATAACTATTTTATTGAGATTCATCAGTTTTTCAGTAGGAAATAACAAAGGACTGATATATATCTTGTTATGCTGAAGTATCAAAGTCTGATGCACTTACGAGACTTACGAGACTTATATTTTCCAGTGTAATACACCACATAAGCAGGATAAAACTCATTATCTGAAAATTTGACAATAACTTGACGGTTTGGCTTGACTGTAGTGTCATACCTCAGTTTTCTTAATTCATCTTTGTAAGGTGGTAAAACCATGTCTGGATTTCCCTCAGTTTCATCTGCTATGATGACTCGGAAAACGAACATAATTTTTTCCACCATATTTTTGTCTGAGTAATGACTTGCATAACATGAAATAGGAGTCAGTGAGACCCCTTTCCCAAAGATATTTCCAATTATAGATCCATGTTTTCTCCAGTCAAGATTTTCTTCACAGATTGAAGAAATATTTTTGATTTTAGTACCATGGAAGAGATATTCTTCTTTAATATGACCATATCTGGACATCATTTCTGCTTTTCTCAAAAGATAATAACTATACAAAAAAGGATTTTGCACTTCAACTATTTTGGTGATATTAAAATGCTTTTGTGTAGTACCCTGAAACAATGTTTTTATCATACTGTATTTAGCACTAATACAAGAAATATCAACTAATTTGAATACTTCATCCTGTAATAAGGCTGTCCAGGATATTTCTTGTTCAAAGACGATCATATGAAGACTCTTTTCTGATTTATTTTCTGCACTGTCTGATTTATTTTCTGCACTGTCTGCCACTTCCTCATTTCCTTTTTCAACCAAAAGTAAGCCATGGTTTTCTGCACCATGTACTTCATTAGGTGCTACTATCGCATCTGATGATGTCTCAGGTGGAAGCATGCAGTGATTTTCTTCATCATGTACTTCATTAGGTGTTAGTATTATGTCCGATGGCGTCTCATTGTTTCCTTCTTCTTCTGGACTCAGTTGGTTCATTGTGAATGTGTCATTTGAGATGAATTCCTCGCACAGTGGCTTTGTAATTCCCCTATTTTCCACATTCTGATTTTTATCCTCAGTTACCAGAACAGCAATTTCTTTCACAGAACTTCCTGGGCCTGATTCATCAGAAGCTGTTTCATTTCTTTCTGAACCATCTTCAATTTCTGATTTATTGATTTCTTTTGCTGTACATGAGCAATTATTTTTCCCATAAAGTGCTTCATTCAGTGTGGTTGTTTCCTTATTCCGAGGCTTTTGATTTTGATCTTCCAACGTGATTATTTCCTTTTGAGGATAGTCCGTGCCTGAATTATCATTGACTGGCCTCTTGGTTACACTTATTAGTACTTCCTGGCCTACGGAGACTGGCTTCACACCTTGCATTTCTTGACCACAGAATTTTCCAAGTGACTTGGGAAACAGTGTCTCTTCTTGATTGTCCACTATGGACATTTTGCTCTTTGTTAGTCCATTATATGCTGCTTCCTCTTCAGCTTCATTTATCTTTCTTTTCCCAACTGTAGAAGAGCAATCAATTTTGTTATGAAACACTTCACTTGTTATTGTTTTCTTGCTTAAAGCATTTTGATCATCATTACTGTTGTCTTCATGAAATAAATCTGCAGTTATATTAAGACGAAAGCCAGTAACTGACTGTTGAGACTCTTGCTCATTTATATTACTTTCTGACTTCTTATCTGACTGAGTACAAACATGAAAATCTTCTACGCTGTTTGCAACAATTCCTTCAGTCTGTAATTTGTGTTCCGTTTTTAACTTCTTTGTTGGTGGATCTGCAGACATCTCATCTTCTTTTCCCTTCAATAATGTTACACACTGATCCAGACCAGATTGTATGTTTGCTTTATTATAGCCTTGTGCTTCTCTCAGTTGTTGTACAACTATGTCCACACCTGACAGTAAACAGCTTTGTGAGCTGCTTTCACGATTCACAAACTTGGTGTTGTCTTCCAGGTATGTGTCTTTTACATCAGGTTTCCGAGAAGCTTCTTGAATACATATATTTTGTATATCCATAGTACTTGTAACTTATCTTCTGCCTGTAAAGGAAGCAGATATGACTCATAAGTTATTACTACATTTAACTAGCATTATAAACACTAGACAGAAATGATGAAATGCAATCACTCATTTTTTATGATTGATGCATGATACACACATGTAACAGCACAGAAACTTTACCTTTTACACCTTAAAATTTTCTTGCTCCTTACATCTATCCCACATCCGTTGCCACATTAATTTCCTCTCACTCCATTCCTCTCAATCTGAGTAACAGCTCATAAATGGTTAGCACATGGGTGTGTTTGAGTGACAGTGTATGAGAGTGCAGAAAGTATAACAGCTTGAAAGTTATGAACAATCTATCTATTATTATATATTATATTTGACAATATATCAATCAGCCATAGGTGAGTGATAGCCTTTCCTCATTTATGGATTTTCATTCACAATATCCTGCCCGTCTAGCCCAATGCAATTTCCTGTAACATCACTTAGTGACACCTGTTGCCACTGCAAGCCTGTCACTGGTCACCAAGGCCTTCAAAAGCTCAACATCTTTTGCCAAGGCTTCTACACATTGCCAGCACGGTAGCTAAGCGTGTTCGGTCAGAGAGCCGGTTGGCCTCTGCAATAAAAAAAACTGAGTGGAAGGATCAACCACTGAACTTGAACAGTATTCTATCACCTACCCAGCCTATGGAGTACCCTAGTTCATCCCTATGATATACCCTGCACCAAATCCTGCACCATTATAACATCCACACCTACTATGGTACCCATTCCTGTGGATGAACAAGGTGAAATACATGTTCTGTACATCTATCCACCAACTACTACTGCAATCCTGAACAGGCTCACATAGTCATTAAAAATCACATTACACAACACACATGAAAGTAGTCACGTTACACTAGATGCACTGCAGAAGTCACTGGAGAAAATTCCATGAGTGGATAACTGACCACCTACTTACTAACATGAAATGATTACCAGCAAACAGTGGCTAACTGCTAACTCAGCCACCCTGTTGCTGAACATTCTGCACACAACACCAAGACTTCAATATCTGCTATAATATCCAAATATTTGGATTCTGCAGCCCCAGTGTCTTTGAAATATGTTAATGGAACAGTCTCTCAAGCATATCCATCTTCCTCCCAACATGTCTCACCTAAATCTCTGTGACTCCCTTTCCCTGACTTCAGCATTCTTCATTACTTTTCCTCTCCTGTCATTTGCCACATCAGTCACTGTCAATAAAAAGTTAGTGATTTGTTGCCTTTACCCACTCAATCCCTTACTGTTCACAGTTTGGTCAACTCAACACGTCTGTTTTTCAGAGAGTGTTCTCCTTCAATCCAAAAGTATTTCCAAAGTTTCTGCACATCCTGTATCAACACGCATCAGTCAGCTACAAGGTGAGTGTTTAGCTTTCCTTGTTTGTACTTATTACATACGTCCTGAAATTACTGTTTTGCAAAATAATTATATACAACTGATAAAAATTCTTCATTTTATAGTAAAATCTGTGTATGGCAAACCTGGTAATGTTTACAACACATAGTTGATGACAAGGACACTTCCTATGTCAAGAAATACTCCCAATTATCAACCTCCGTTTTGGAAACATTCTGGATCAAACTGTGAAATTTTCTGTGAAAAAACGTTTTCTTATGTTTAATACAAATTTAAGGAAAATAGATCTACATGAATCAAAACAAAATGACCAAAACTTCAAACTATTATTAGAAAAACGGAATGAATTGACATGTGAATATTTACACATCACCAATATCACCCTCAATAGTGATAAGATTTTCAGCCTGGTAAAATTGGATGATTTAAAATGTTTAATGTAAAAACTCATTCCATCCCTTGAGATACACACGACTAAGATAACATAATACAATTACCCATTTAATATAGCATAAAGCTAGCTATGACACAAACACAAACACAAAACGCACTCATGTACCCAATTCTTTAACACTCAAATTTATGGGACCCATACCAAATAGGGCTAACAGGGGATAATAAATGTTTGCAAAGGACATTATGAGAGTAACACGTTAGTTTGACCAGCAGGAAAGTGTCAAAGAAATGCTGTAAAACCTGAAGTGGCACACACTTGAAAACTATTTCTCATACAAAAGCTTACTTATTAATATTTAAGTATCAAGTGAAGGATCTTGGAATATACTACAAACTCCTATGTGTCATTCCCATAGGGACCACAAGGACAAGATTAGACTACATATTGCTGCACAGAGATGCAGTCATTTTTCTCACATTCTGTGCTCAAATAGAGTGGGCTAGAACCATGTTAGCCTATATGGTGCAATGGAAAGTATTCTCAACAATGCAGAGTATAGATGTAGATGATTAATGGAAAATCTCATATAAAGATGTGAAACAAATACGAGATGCATTCAAGTTCTAAGGCCTCTGATTTTTTTTCTCCGGACTGGAAAGAGATAGAAACATGCGCATTGTTTTAAAATGAGGCCGCGTTCATTGTCAATACATCCCAGAGATGGCAGCACCGTATGGCAGATGGAATTTTATCGCCAGTGGCGAGAATGAGAACTGTTTTAAATACTAAAAATGGCGACGTTTTCCTTACTTGAACAGTGTGCAATCATTCGTTTTCTGAATTTGCGTGGTGTGAAACCAATTGAAATTCATCGACAGTTGAAGGAGACATGTGGTGATGGAGTTATGGATGTGTCGAAAGTGCGTTCGTGGGTGCGACAGTTTAATGAAGGCAGAACATCGTGTGACAACAAACCGAAACAACCTCGGGCTCGCACAAGCCGGTCTGACGACATGATCCAGAAAGTGGAGAGAATTGTTTTGGGGGATCGCCAAATGACTGTTGAACAGATCGCCTCCAGAGCTGGCATTTCTGTGGGTTCTGTGCACACAATCCTGCATGACGACCTGAAAATGCGAAAAGTGTCATCCAGGTGGGTGCCACGAATGCTGACAGACAACCACATGGCTGCCCGTGTGGCATGTTGCCAAGCAATGTTGACGCGCAATGACAGCATGAATGGGACTTTCTTTTCGTCGGTTGTGACAATGGATGAGACGTGGATGCCATTTTTCAATCCAGAAACAAAGCGCCAGTCTGCTCAATGGAAGCACACAGATTCACCGCCACCAAAAATTTCGGGTAACCACCAGTGCTGAAAAAATGATGGTATCCATGTTCTGGGACAGCGAGGGCGTAATCCTTACCCATTGCGTTCCAAAGGGCACTATGGTAACAGGTGCATCCTACAAAAATGTTTTGAAGAACAAGTTCCTTCTTGCACTGCAACAAAAACGTCCGGGAAGGGATGCGCGTGTGCTGTTTTACCAAGACAATGCACCCGCACATCGAGCTAATGTTACGCAACAGTTTCTTCGTGATAACAACTTTGAAGTGATTCCTCACGCTCCCTACTCACCTGACCTGGCTCCTAGTGACTTTTGGCTTTTTCCAACAATGAAAGACACTCTCCGTGGCCGCACATGCACCAGCCGTGCTGCTATTGCCTCAGCGATTTTCCAGTGGTCAAAACAGACTCCTACAGAAGCCTTCGCCACTGCCATGGAATCATAGCATCAGCGTTGTGAAAAATGTGTACGTCTGCAGAGTGATTACGTCATTCCTCGTACTAACAAAGAGATAGAGGGGCTGGCCAGTACTTACCTCAGCTCAGTACAGCCGATAGATACACAAAAAGGATGACTATGCCCCCATCCTTACTACCCTCCCTGTTTACCTTTCCCTGTTGCTTCATAACCTGGGTTGTGAGTAACTAAATCCATTTTCCCTTCTTCCCTTTTTTCCCCTCTCTCCTCCCTGATGAAGGAACAAATTTCCGAAAGCTAGGAATGTAAATTTTCTGTCCTGTTTTGTGTCTGTTTTCGGCTGTACTGAGCTGAGGTAAGTACTGGCCAGCCCCTCTATCTCTTTGTTAGTATAGATGTAGACATAGCCATGTAAAGAGAGATGGTCCCTATGACAGAAATTGATCTGATACGTCTATGGCAATAGAATAAATTATGTACAGCAGCCATAGTCAATATTTTATAAATGTCGTGGAAGAGTGAATCTTTATATTTTTCTTAGAGAATTAGACACAAATGTAAAATTTATGTTCTAGCACTGCAATTTTGATCCCTTAAGCCACTCCTTTTCAATCAGCCTTAAAGTACGCAGACAGTAAATCATCTGTTATGCGTAATATCAAGTATAACTTTGTAGTTTACACACTCAAGTGCATGTAGAGAAAGTAAGACAGTTATGAATGCTGAAGTATTTATTGCACAAAGGGAAGGTCTTACTCACAAAAAGCAGGAAATCTGCATGAACTTATGAAGGCAAACAAGACACATCTATGGAGATACGAAATAGAAACAGGATAAGGTAGATACTGCATAAGGACTCATTGTGATTTCCACAGCCATTAAAGCCAAGTCCTATAAACAAAACAAAAGCAAAAAAAGTTCTATAGTGAACAATGAAAAAAGAATTCCATGTTAAACTTAGAACTGCCACTAGATTATGTGGTTATACAGTTGAGCAATCTGAAAAAGACAGGCAAAAGACAAGATGAATTATAGCGCTAGCCATTAAAACTGGAACATCAGGGAAGACAGCTAGTAAAAAAATTTACTTTTGTGCATAAACAATTCAATTATGCTTCCCAGTGTGGTTTTCAGGATGCAACTTTTCTTGGAGTACCATTACTGTATTGTCTCAGTTTGGTTCTTTATTATGGCAAAATGCCATACGTGCCAGAAGATGACAATGTGCACTTGAAATTCAGCGAACAGTTACAACTTGCCAATAATGTGGAATGAAACACTTCATTTCAAATAAACTGACTGTCTCTGTGGAAAAAATTAATGAAAGCCAAATTCCTTTAGTAAAATAACTTCAGTGTCCTGCAAGGTGATTAATACAACTACCAAAACTGGGGCAATAAAATGAAATTAGGAAACTGAAACTGGTGACATATTTAAGCCTTCTGTAATTATGTACTTTTAATTTTCTTGATAGCTCCCAGCCACAGAAATCCGTCTTGTTTTCATTTGATGTGAAAGCTGTAGATGGAGAGGAAACAGAAAACCATTCAACGCAAACATAGATCTTGTAGAGACTATCCCCTCCCCACTACTACTCAGACCGCTCTGCACATGCGTGAATCTGGCAGCTTGGGCGCACCAGAAAAATGTTTCTGGGTAGCATCTGGCTGCTTGTTGCTATTGCTGATACAGTTAGCAGCCACACTTCAAGTAGCCAGAAGTGGGAGAAGGTACTGTTCACACACGGCTCAACTGTGCATGTGCATGAGCCCGCTGGCAGCTGCGCAAACGGACCTAATGTAAACAGTAGTGACATTATGCTCACTGGGAGCACTTTGTTGATATTAAGTAGTGCTTTGTCCGACAGCCTTTAACGCATTTTTCTGTTGGAAGATGCTGGTGTGTGCACTGTGTTTTGTTGTTCTCGTAAATGACACATTTCCTTTGAAACGTAAGTTTTATTTTGGTTTTTCTCTCATTTATGTTTTATTGTTGCAGTATTATTTTGCAGTAGTGGGATATAGCAATTTTTTTTTGTTAAGGTATTGGGTCCTACCAGTCAAAATAACAAAAAATTAACTGAAACCCAAAACAATGAAAAATTCCTGTGTTTCTCCCAGTTTTCTTCCAGACGAAGAAATGCCCAGGTTTTTCCCAGATTTCCCGGTTCTCCACGGGCATGCATATACACCAGGAGAACATAATATAATTATTGCTAACACTTGGTTTAAGAATCATAAATGAAGGTTGTAAATGAGGAAGACACCTGGAGACACAGGAGGTTGATTATATAATGGTTAGACAGAGATTTGGGAACCAGATTTTAAAATTGTAAAACATTTCAAGGGGCAGTGTAGACTCTGGGGTGCAAACCATAGATTAAAAATGAAGAAATTGGAAAAAGTAGGACATTAAGGAGATAGGTCTTGATAAGTTGAAAGAACCAGAGGTTGTCGAGAGCTTCAGAGGAAGAATTGGGCTATGTTTGACTAGAATGGGGGAAAGGAATACCGTAGAAGATGAATGGGTAGCTTCAAAAGAAGAAATAGTGAAGGCAACAGAGGATCAAATATGTAAAAGGACAAAGCCTAGTACAAGTCCTTGGATAACACAAGACATAATGAATCTAACTGATGGATGGGGAAATTTTAAAAATGCAGCAAATGAAGCAGGCAAAAAGGAATCAAACCTTTAAAAAAACGAGATTGACGGGAAGCACCACATTCCTACACAGGAGGGGCCAGAGGACAAATGTAAGGATTAGAAGCATATTTCATTAGGGGAAAGATAGATACCACCTACATGAAAATTAAAGTGGCCTTTGGGGAAAAGAGAAGCAGCTGTATGCATATCACGAGCTGAGATGGTAAACCAGCCCTAAGTAAAGAAGCGAAACCTGTAAGATGGAAGGAGTATACAGAGTGTTTATACAAGGGAGACGAACTTGATAGCAAGAGGATGTAGATGAAAATAGGATGGTACATACAATACTGTGAGAATAATTTGACAAAGCTCTGAAAGATCTAAGTCAAAACAAGGCCCTGGGAATAGACAATATTCCATCAGAACTACTGATAGCCTTGGGACAGCCAGCCATTACAAAACTCCTCCATCTGGTGTACAAGATATATGAGATAGACGAAATACACTCAGACTTAAAGAAGAATGTGGTAATTCCAATTTCAAAGAAAGCAGTTTCTGACAAATTCTTCCCATAAACACCAATTTTTCTGAATTGCACAGGAGGGAACTCTATCTGCAACATATTCTTTGTTCCCATAACCTCCTTGGCCTCTATCTTTGCTAGACCCTATCCTTCACTTACATCTACTGACTTACTTGATTCTACTTCAGCATCTCACACATCCTTGTATCTCCTAGTGCACTTGCATGGTGGGGCAGTACACAAATGGTTTAATTCATACTTAACTGGAAGAATGCAGAAGGTTGAAATTAACAGTACAGATAGTCAACAAAAACCAACATAGTCCTCTAACTAGGGAGGTATGGTGTCCCACAGGGTTCAGTCTTGGGTTCCTTATTGTTCTTATATATTAACGACTTGCCACTCTATATTCATGAAGGTGCAAAGTTAGTTCTTTTTGCTGATCATACAAGTATAGTAATCACACCCAAGAAGCAAGAATCAGATGAGGAAATTGCAAATAATGTCTTTCAGAAAATTATTAAGTGGTTCCCTTCAAATGGACTCTCATTAAATTTTGAGAAAACACAGTTTATACAATTCTGTACAGTAAATGGCATAACACCACCGATAAATATAGACAATGAATGGAAGTCTGTTGCTAAGATAGAATACTCAAAATTTCTGGGTGTGTGCACTTATGAGAAATTGAATTGGAAGAAACACATCGATGATCTGCTGAAACGGTTAGGTTCAGCTACTTATGCTATTAGGGTTATTGCAAATATTGGTGATAAACATATCAGTAAAATAGTCTACTATGCCTATTTTCATTCACTGCTTTCATATGGCATCATTTTTTGGGGTAATTCGTCATTAAGAGAGAAAGTATTCATTGCACAAGAGTGAAATCACAATAATAGCTGGAGCCCAACCTAGATCACCTTGCAGACATTAGTTGTGAAGTAGTAACTGTAAAAAAATAATTTAAAAATTAAAATAATTAATTAATTAATTATATTGTGTAAAGAAAACTTATGTTAAAGTGACACGTTCCACATTATTACGAAATATCGTATTCATGATCTATGAAACAAGGATTAATGCACGTATGTATGTATGTTTTTGCCCTTCTCTGTTCCTCTCCTCTCCCTTTTTTCCCCACAACAGAGTCACCTGATTCTGCATCTAGCAGCCCACCATTCTGTCTCTGCCACATCGTTGCCCTCTCCCAAGACAGCACTAGAGCATCTTCCCCCACCCCTACTTGCTATCCCACTCTCTTCCTGCTCCATGCCTCTTTTGCTTCCTCACAACCCACCGCAGCTCTCACAAAGGAGTTAAACTAATAACTGATAATATCCAGGTTCCTGCCTGCCAATCAATGCTTTCTCTAAGTGGAGAATAGCAATCTGTCCTATTACATATTATTGTATGCCATCTCTGATTATCCATTGTTAAATAAACATGTAAATTCTCCTTCTTCTTGTTAGTCGTTGCTACAGCTATCTCATACTCACTGATACAAGTTTCAATACAGACAACCTCAAAGACATCAGATCTCTTTGCTGTCATTAAGGCTGATGTATTTCTGTCATGAGCAGTCTCTAGAGTTATCTTTTCTAACAACACCAGTAAGGTGGGTCAAACAGTTTCAGTAAATACAACCCTAGACTACGTGGGAGCAGTATTCACCGCTTATATTGCATATGTATATTTATTCTGCATATTTAAAAGATTAAGTCTCAATGCTACATAGCAGTCGTGGTAGAATATCAGGACTGGTTCAGAATTCTCTGGGAAGTGATTGTAAGGTAACTATGATTTTTAAGCCAAGTGCAAAACACCGTGATGTCATCTGTGGTTTAGAATCTTTTGGGAACAGGTTTTGGAAAAGAAGATACGAAAACAATGGTAGGGAGTGCAGGTAACAGTTTGGACTATAATCTCAATCAAACAGTTGATGATGGCATCAGAAACATTGCCGAGAACATTCCTCACATTGATGTGAAGATTGTGTCATCCTTTGAGTGGTACAACAAGACCTAATGAAGTGCTCTATGGAACATATTAATGCAGAGTTTGAAAAGGACCCAGTGGACAGGGACATTCACACACAGATGTGAGTGCTACATCACCCTTTACTTGATCAAATCAAACACAGCATGTTTTTTATCTTAATGCTTCTGGCAAGAGGCTACTCATATGGATAATTGCCAGAAGCACCCAGTCTGACCAAAAGAGTATCTATCTCATCCCAGTTATTTTTAATGTGTTCACTATCCTTGTTTAGGTTTAATTCATCCAGAAATTGAGCTGCAGAAAAAATATAGTTACAGTTGATACAGCTACTAGCAAACAAAGTACTGCAGCTTAGTCAAAGTCAAGGAAATTAAGCAAATGCATTTAGTCTTCCATCAAAACTTCAGAAGCCTGATAAATTAAAAAAAAGTTATCTTCTCATATCCAGGCATGAAAATGGAAAGGTAGACGAATTACAGCACACCTGTTGTACATATCAGAACATCACATAGAAATCAGTGAAACTGAGGATTGATCTTGATGTGTTCAAACTAATATAGTACTACCGTAGAACCAGTAAAATGAAAGATGGAGTGGCTATATATACAAAACTGGATTTAGGTCCTAGGGCCTTCACTCAACGAATATTGCACTGAACAGCTTTTTGAATACTGTGACACAATAGTTGATGAGGAAACACAAAAGCTAGTACTACTGACAGTTTACAGAGCACCAGCAGGAAGTATCTTAAGCTAGAACCAGCTTTAATAAGGTTATGTAGACTTAACTGGAAAATCATTATTTGTGAAGACTTTAACCTGATTTTCTGTCAGACAGTACACAGTAAAATTCCCTATGAGTATCGAAGGACATAGTGGAATTGCTGTTGACAGCTGGTCTATAGACCTAACAATTTGCCATTTATCTAAGAGATCTCTTCAAATAATTCAAGAACATTTGTAATTTTGCACCAATGGTCTGTTTGAGGTAGATGTGGCTGGCATCCCTGCACACGTCTGTGTTTAATGTGTAGTCGTCAGAAGTTTTGTTGTTACATGTTTGTTAGTTTTTGTTCAGTGCTCTACTGAGTAGAATGTTTTGATGCACAGTTTGCAAATTTCAAGATGGCAGAGTTAGAGGATCAATGCGTCTACACTAAATTTTACATGAGACTCACAAAAACCTTTACAGAGATACACCAAATAATGCGGGAAGCTTATGGTGATGAGTGCTTAAGCTGTACACAGTGATACGAATGAGTCACACAGTTTAAAAATGGTCAGACAGAAGTTAAAGATAACCTTCGTTCAGGATGCCCTTCGACACCTACCAATGACGCTCGTGTCAGGAACATCAATCGAAGACTGACTATCCAAGAGATTCCAGAAGAATGTAAGATTTGTGCTGGGTTATGTCATGAAATCCTCACACAAAATCTTGTAATGCATCATGTAACTGCTAAGTTTATCCCATGGCTCGTGAGTCAAGACCTGAAAGACCTTTGCCTCATAATCTGTGAAGAGCTTTTGGATAGTGCAAATGAGAGCAAGAATTTCCTTAAGAGAATCATTCACTGGTGATGAGATGTGGATCTATGGTTATGATGTTGAGATCAAGGTTCAATCTTCAGAATGGGTCAAGAAAGGTGCTCCAACACCAAAAAAAGCTCATCAGATCAGGTCAAATGTCAAAGCCATTCAGATAGTTTTCTTTTGACTCTGAAGGATTAGTTCATCATGAATTTGTATCACATGGACAAACTGTTAATCAAAGGTAGTATCAGGACGTTAAGCCATGCCAGCTTTGCAGCTATAGATATTTATTCAGAGATGCTAACTTTTCAGCACTTGTGGGTTGTTCATGAGGTGGCATGGCTGTGAGTGTGAGGTCTTTCAGGCGAGCGCGAGAGATTGTTTGGAGGTGGGGAGGAGACGGTGCAATTGCCTGAGGATGGGAGGTAACTCGGTTGGTGAAGTGGTGTTTTGAAAAGGCATTGAACAGGGACAGTTGTAATGGCTGTGTCATGAGATGGTTTGTGCAACCAAGCAGTTGGTGGCCATTAACCGATTACATTTGATTGGGTGTTTGTACTGGTGACCTACTTTTCTGATGCTGTTGGACAATTATTTCATTGACCTGATAAGGTGACATCATTCTATATATGTCTTTCACCAGCCATGCACTTTCTGCCTCCCATATTGCAAGTGTACCTCACCTGAGACAAACTATTAGCAAGTGCTCAGTTATGAAACTCTGTTAGTAATCCTTGTTGTGGTTGGACGCTACGTAATTTGTTGCATCATTCTGATCAAACTGTCGTTGCTTGGTGTCTAGTGGCATTGACATTCTGTCTTACCATCCAAGCCATGGGGCTTATTGTGTATAATGTTTTAAGACTGTGTGTTTAGTCTGTTCCGGACAATATTGTGGATCTTGAACTGTATGATGTATCAAAGTATGCTAACTCTGTGAGACACTCGTGCCGAGGTTTGAATGTCGGCATCCAACAAGGGCTTGATTATTGTAAGGACAAAATATCATTTGGTGTTTTTTTGGGGTCATCACGCATGGAAGTGAGTTCAATCGATTATTTAAAATATCTCAACCCTGAGTCTTGTTTAACTGTTACTTGTAAGCTGAATTTAGCAGTCGCAATTTGTTTTAACTCTTGCAATACTGCTGCTATGCCTTTCATTTAAAGTTGTTTTAAGTGATTGATTTTGGTTTTATTAACATAGCACTGTCTGAGACATTCAGTTGTAGCATGTTGTTGCTACATCTGCACACACGATTTGTTGGACTATAATTGTTGACAATTTGTTCTACATCTGTGCCTAAGTGGTGGGACTGGGCTACACCTTTGGGTTCTCACTTGTTCTTGTATCTGACGGAATTGAACTTTCTGTTAAGGCCCAGGAGCACCCAATGACAGCCCTCTGAGTTAACCGTTCGAGGGGAGTGAAGTCGGACACACCTACTGTACGTCACGCCCTCAGCCAGGCTGATAAATAGGGCCCAAGTGGCACAACCAGCTGTGGCCCATGTCGGCTGCTCTGCAGGACATTCATGTCTGCATCTGGCCAATGCCGTGAGCTGGGAACTATTTGTAAGAGAAGTGTCTGATGTATACTATTGCCTGTCTAGTTGGGAGTCCATATGTAAGGTTACTGTTTATTGTAAACGAATATATTTGGGCAAGCTTTTAAAACTGTCTGTAAGTGAATATACAATAGCACTTTCAGCATGCAGTGTTTCCTTTTTTCTATAAAGAAGGTTTTACATTTCTCATTTGAAAATTTGTTATACACTCATTGGCAATTAAAGCCAACTAATAGGCTTCATGTATGAATGTTCTCTCACTGGGAGTTTATTATTATAAACGTTATTTCTTCACTATTTTGTTAATACAAAAAATAGTATTTACAGTTCATGTGTAAGGTTACCCTTTTTTTCAAAAAGAATACATTT
This sequence comes from Schistocerca cancellata, assembly GCF_023864275.1. Taxonomy (NCBI): domain Eukaryota; kingdom Metazoa; phylum Arthropoda; class Insecta; order Orthoptera; family Acrididae; genus Schistocerca; species Schistocerca cancellata. The sequence goes on along the minus strand of NC_064630.1, from coordinate 609,828,868 downwards.
GGGCATGGCTTTAAAACTGTCTGTAAGTGAACTTACAGTAGTCCTTTAGACATTCAGTGTATTCTATGTTTTTTTTATAAAAAGCCTTATCCTTCTCATCTGAAAAGTTGTTATACTTTCTTTGGTATTTAAAGCCAACTGATAGGCTTCATGTACAAATGTTCTCTCACTGAAGTTTATGCTAATTGTTACTTCTGTTGATTGACTTCAATAAATATAGTGAACAATAAAAGGTGAATGCTTCCCTATCCTAAGGCCAGTCCTTCCACTTAGTCCTTTGGGCAGTTTATGATATGCTGAGGTAATACCGGTATCAGATGTGTTGTGATGTCTGTGAGAAAATGTGAGAAGGAAATGGCCTGAGCCAGCCGAGGTGGCCGAGCGGTTCTAGGCGCTACAGTCTGGAACTGCGCGACCGCTACGGTCACAGGTTCGAATCCTGCCTCGGGCATGGATGTGTGTGATGTCCGTAGGTTAGTTAGGTTTAAGTAGTTCTAAGTTCTAGGGGACTGATGACCTAAGAAGTTAAGTCCCATAGTGCTCAGAGCCATTTGAAACATTTTGAAATGGCCTGAAATGTGGTGAGACAATTCATGGCTCTTGCACCCTCACATTCATCCCTGTTGGTACATGACTACTACACAAAAAACGAAATCACTGTGCTGACTTATACTCCATACTCTCCACACCTGGAACCTGCAGATTTCTTTTTTTATTCCCAACACTGAAAACCCTTTTGGAAGGACAAAGATTTGCAATGATAGATGAGATAAAAGAAAATTTGCTGACAGTGCTTCATGTGATCCAGCAAGAGGCGCACTAAGGCTAAATGGAAACAGTGTTGGGAGCAGTGTATTAATTGAGGAGGAGAATATTTCAAAGGAGACCACGCACAATAAGTAAAAGGTATGTGCAGAAAAAGTTTGTGGACAATGTTCCAGAATTTTCGAACAGACCTCGTAAGATGGTCAAATGTTAACAATAAAATATACCAACTATTTAAGTATAGATCACAGAAGAAAAGAACTGCATTGAGAATCATGAACATCGATTTAAAAAAGGTGTTTAGAGAGAAATTATGGGTAGAATGCTGTGTAGACAGTGTTAATGGAAAATTCGACTCTTTCTTAAACATATTCTTTAAACAATCTGCTTGTGCTTGTAAGCTGAATAATAGAAGTAGGCTTGTCTCAGCTCGATGTAATAATGTATTAACGAAACCCTGCGGTCGGAGCAGGCAATAATACACTGCAACCGATAACTCGTGTGAAGGCGGGACAAAAGTTCAGTACGGTAAATTATTTCTTATCTAACACACTTGGATTCACACTTTCGCCACGGAGTAGAACGTGGAGCAGAAATCAACAATCAAAGAGTAAATCACAAAACAAATGTTGCTAGTGTATAGCGTCTCTGGGAAAGTTTCACGGCACTGTACTTTCAAACACCCATGCATGTCATGGCACTGGACGATGACAGAAGACACCATATCAGCCCCCATGGTGGAAGCGGAGCATCATTCCAAATAGCGTGCTGAAAAACTGACATGTTGTCCGTATCTTGAGGTGCGTGGTGGTGGGTCAATTGTGGCTCCTGGCTGCGTCTGTCGGCAACGTCATTGACGTCTTCCGGAAAGAAGTCTTCCGGAAAGACGTATGCCAGTTTCACACAGTCAATGGAGACTGTAGTCGGTTTCCCATTTATCAAGATGTCCAAGGTCTTGCTTACTCAGGTTACGACACAGTTTGGACTGGAATATGGTGGTTGGAGTGAGGGTTTAATACCTTCCGCGTAACATGACATGTGTGCAGAATAGGTCACGATGGATAAACGTGCCAGGAGTCCCGTGTCAGTGAGGTTGCTGCGGATGGAGGCAAGTCACATGTTGTCGCAGTTGGTGGAGAAATTCCGTCTGGTCACCCGTAGGGTTCAGCAGAGCGTCGGTAACCATGAATTCTCCCGTCAGCCACAATGCTTCGCCATAAACCAATTCGGCTGAAGAAGCATCCAGGTCTGGCTTGAATGTGCTTTGGAGTCCAAGTAATACCACAAGAAGTGCTTTGGTCCATCCGGTGTCATGACACATTAGGGCAACTTTTAGGGTACGATGCCATCACTTTATTAAACCATTGCTGGCAGGGTGATAGCTCGTTGTCCGATGGTGAAATGTGTCACAAAATTTTGTCAACTCTTGAAACAAACAGACTCGAACTGACGTCCCCCGTCCGTCATAATGTGCAGCGGGCAACCAAACGTGACATCCAGTGTGTGATGAAGATGAAAGCGAGAGTTTCTACCGTAATACTGTCCAGTGGTGTAGCTTCTGGCCACATAATGGTGACCATTGGATGATGACAGTGGGCCAACAATGTCAAGGTGGACATGCGTGAATCGTGCTGTCATGATTGGAAAGCTTCCTACTGGTGAGTGGACATGGCAATTTATCTTGCTATGCTGGCACTTCAAGCAGCATCTCGCCCATTCCCAGCAGTCTGTTTGCATTCCAGGCCACATGTAACACATTGTTTTAAGCGTGTCATAGCTCGTATGCCTGGGTGACATAAGTCGTGCAGTGAACGGAAAGCATCCTTCCGAAATTCCAGAGGTAGGAAGGGTCTCGGCTTCGATGTGGACATATCACAATATAGCTTTACGTCACTTCCAGGAATTTCTACCAGCTGCAGGTCCAGCGCTGATTCACAATTTGACAGAATCGCTTGTAATTCCGCATCAGCTTTCTGTGCTGTAGCGAGGTTGGCACAATCGATCGTATTGGCAGTGCTCCTGACTCTGGACAAACAGTCGGCCACTATATTGTTGATCCCAGGCAGATGACATATATCATTGGTAAACTGAGAAATAAACATGAGCTGGTTGTGTTGTCTGGGGGAACAGTTCATGTTGTTCTGACGGAATGCGTATGTTAGTGTCTTGTGACCCGTAAAGATAACAAAGTCACGTGCTTCTAGTTGTGGTGTGAAGTACTTGACAGATTGGTAAATGGCCAAAATTTCTCTGTCATATGCGCTCCAAAGTTTTCGTGAGATTGTCAACTTGCATGAAAAAAATGCAAGTGGCTGCCACGTGTCACTACATTGTTGTTGCAACACAGTGCCGAATTCGGTCTGGCTAGCGTCGACTACCAGTGCTAACGTGGCGGTAGGATCTGGATGTGCCAGCAGGGGTACGTTGGTGATGCTTTTCTTGGCCGCTTCAAATGCGACAGTCACTTCATTAGTCCAAGTTATGGGCGCGTTACCCTTGGCTTTCAGACCAGTTAGTACTGCGACAAAATGTTCCTGTAGCTCAGCTGAGTGTGGCAAATGGCAGTGGAAAAAATTTAACATCCTGAAGGAAACGCCATAGTTCCTTGGCTGAAGGGGGCCTCGAAATGGCTTCCGCCTTCTCGGGTAGTGGTAGTGATTCTGCTGCAGAAATTCTATGTCCGAGACCATAGTGTTCCAATCGCTTGAATATTTCGGTTCGATGGTGGTGATGTTCCTCAGACGATGACAAAAAAACCAAAATGTTGTCCAGGTATGCAAACAGCTGGCATTTCAAGCAGCATCTCGCCCATTCCCGGCAGTCTGTTTGCATTCCAGGCCACACGTAACACATTGTTTTAAGCGTGTCATAGCTCGTATGCCTGGGTGACATAAGTCGTGCAGTGAACGGAAAGCATCCTTCCGAAATTCCAGAGGTAGGAAGGGTCTCGGCTTTGATTTGGACATATCACAATATAGCTTTATGTCACTTCCAGGAATCTACAAAGTGCTGCCATGTCTGTGTGGCATTCCTCAGTCCAAAAGACATGTACATGCTCTCGAATAAACCAAAAGGAGCAATGATGGCTGTCTTTGGAATGTCACGTTCAGCTACAAGTATCTTTGTGTAAGCCTTTGCACAGTCTAACACAGTAACACTACTGAACCACTCAATAGCGCAACAATAGTACGGGATAACGATCGGGTATTGTCCAGGCGTTCAGGGTTCTATAATCGCTGCACAGCCTCCATGCACCCTCCTTCTTTGCACTAGATGTAATGATGAGGACCAAGGGCTGTTGGAAGGCCAGATTACACCTTTGCACAACATACGGTCAAATTCTGCCTTTGCTATTTTGAGGCGATCTGGGGCTAAACGTTGCAGGCTACAAGAGGTAGGGGGTCCATCAGTAGTCTCAATATAATGGACGGGATCATGTCTTACTCCTTAGGTGCTCCAGGAGGTTGCATCAGGGCTGGAAATCCTCGCACTTTGTTGGCGAGAACATCATAATCCGCACGTGAGACAGTTATCACTGCGCAAGCACACGCCGTGGTGGCAGAGCTAACTATTGACGGTGTCATTGCCTCTTGGATCTTATCGGCTAATTCGACCACTGGGTCTACAGACACGTCAGTCTGCGACACCACGATTGCCTTCACTGGTGGTGGTAACCGGCTGCTCTAGATCGTGCGCAACAAGCTGTCCTGGACTGTACCTGCGTCTACTTTACTCCGCAGATGTTGTAGGTACTGTGAAGGTTTCTTATCGCCGATGTCCTCTTGGCTAAGCACCTACCGGATTCGTTCTTCTTGCAAAGCGGACACACGCCGAATTAGTTATGCTTTCAATCAGTCGTAGCTGTTCGTTCACGACGGGCTAATTACGATTTCTTGAATGTCAGCGGCGTACTGGTGATCTAGTTGGCTGACCACTAGCGCGAATTTCGTGGCGTCGACTGTGATACCCGTGCAAAAGACAGGGATGGTTTGTGCAGCCAGAAGGGTGGTAGTCGCACCGCTAGACACGCCACGGAAGTATTTGTCGGCTCTGGTGGATTCGCTATCTCAATTTCTTGCAAGGACTTCTCGTAAATTCAGCATGCACGCATGAGATCACGTTGGGGTCACCACCTTGTCGGTACCGGTTTGAATTACCACGATCGATGGTTTAACATCTGCGTGTGCTTGGCGGCTGAATAATAGAAGTAGGACTGTCTCAGCTCGATGTAATAATTTATTAACGAAACCCTGCGGTCGGAACAGACAATAATACACTGCAACCGATATCTCATGCGCAGGCAAGAGAAAACTTCAGCACGGTAAATTATTCCGTATCTAACACACATGGATTCACGCTTTCGCCACAGAGTAGAACGTGGAACAGAAATCAACAATCAAAGAGTAAATCACAGAACAAATGTCACTTGTGTATAGCATTTCTGGCGTCCAGCGGGAAAGTCTCACGGCACTGTACTTTCAAACACCCGGGCATGTCATGGCACTGGACAATGACAGAAGATGCCACAGAAGCTCTTGATTGGAAAATCAACAATGTAGGAAAAGACAGATTGCAACTTACCATAAAGAAGACATGTTAAGTTGATGTTAAGTTGCAGACAGGCACAATTAAAAGGCATTCTGGTCCGAGCGTGAAATGTCTTTGCTTGTGAGAATGAATGGTGTATGTTTCTTCTTCTTCTTCTTCTTCTTCTTTTCTTTTTAACACGTTCTTACAATACTTTTGAGTCTTTTAATCCTCAATACTTTTGAGTCTTTTAATCCCCTAAACCAAATACAGACAAAATTGAACAACAGCAAGAATATGGTGTGGATGACTGCGAGGACAAAGTATCTTGTGCTATATAAAAAAAAAGAGCTCTAAGTAATTCAGAGAACAAGGACTAGCCAACATTTGTAACTCCATTACCATCAATATTGTCCAACTCTCCAGTCTGTTATTAAATGCTCATTTATTATGCACATAAAAAAAAACACTAAGAATAAGGCAAAATTATTTGGAACATTATTAAACAAGAAACAAACAAACCTAATTATCCACATGAAATTAAGTCCCCAGAAAACAGCTATAGCAGAAACAGTGACACTTTCAAATCACTGGCCACCAAATGCAGTGATTACTTCATCACAGTAGCTGAGAATACTGCCGGCAGTATCAGACGTATCAGATTTTCTTATGCAGACATTGAATGCACCACCAATAGACATTACTTTCAAAAATACAGCTCCTATGGTGGTTACATAACTCATCAGGTTACTAAAAAGTAGTACTTCTGGTGGTGTTTCTAAAAGAATATTAAAACCTTGTGCTGACTTACAGCATATTTCCTGTCAGACTGAAATATGTTGTCATAACATCCAATAAAACTGTTGATAAGCAGAACAACTCTAATTACAAGCCAATATCACTCCTTCAGCCCTTTCAAAAGTATCCGAGGGAGATCCTATGATAGAATACTGACTCATTTAACTAGGCAAGACTGGTTAACCACCTCTGTTTGGCCTTTAAAGGTTTCTCCATACAGAAACCAATGCAACAGCTCAAGAAAGAACTGCTAACAAAGTTAACAAGAAAAATTATCCTGTCGGTATGTTCTGGAACCTAGCCAAAGGCTTTGATTGTATGTGTCACAATATCCTGCTTGACAAACTAAAGTCTTATGGCATTAATAGCACCCCCTTGGATGGATAGAACCTTTCCTCCATAACAGAAGGCAGAGTGTCTCATTAACAGATAGTATCTTGGATATTAAAATAGCCTCAGGAAGGGGGAGCATACTATGCAGAGTGCCACAGAGATCAATACGAGGCCCACTCTTGTTGCTAACCTACATAAATGGTCTTCCAGTGACTTTAAGGGGCAGTTCAAAAACTAATAGAAGCGCACTAATGAAGGTCCCAATCGTAGAGCATACTTGACAGATAATAGCTGAACAGGTCTATGAGTGATTCTTTGCTAATGCAGTTGCATTAATGAATAATTTTACTAAAATAGTGAAGTAACATACCAGTGATAACAAACAAATAAAAGAAAAACTAGACACTGTGATTGCCATAACCTTATGGTTAGGAATTTTATTACTACAAATGAAAGAAGCCTCTCAGTCTTCAAGAAACATGGAAAGGCAACTTGTAGAGGTGATGGAAAATCATGTGCCATATATTATGCCTGAAACTGAAGAGGTCAACATTGCTAAACTGAGGCAAAACCCAAATGCAAGACTGAAGTGTATCCAAAAAGCAGCACCTATCGCTGTCACCAATCATAATAGTAGTAAAAAGACTATGAATCCATCAGGGGGTAATTTTCAAATGACAAATAATGCTGAAGTACCAAACATTACTACTATGGCATCTGCATCAAGTGCAATCAGTACATGAGTGAAACAAAATCTATCACTGAAAACAAATCAAATACACATGTAAAGGACAGGGTGAATGGAAACTCTTCAAAGAGCATCAATAAAGACTGGCAGGAAGTGAACAGTTGAGGAGGCCTAAGAAATTCAAATGTAGTTAAAAAAAATAAATTAAGAAAAAAAAAAAACAGAACCACTCAAAATCACTGCAGACACAGCAAAAGGAAATAAAATGGGGAAAAGCAGGTGAACAGTATGCCTTGAAACCTAATATGTAAACATTCAAAAATGTCAGTGCTAAAAACAGAAGTAAAGTCATTATTCATACTGGCAATCAAAAATGAATAATGTCCGATTCCACCTAATCAAAGTAAACGGTGGCACCACAGCTACAACTCTAATTAACTTCTTACAAAACACTTCTCCAGATTACAGCAGTTTTACAGTTGAACAGCTGGAAATGAAGGGAATAAATAACAGCTTTGAAACTGCTGCTGATTTTTGACCCAAAAGATAAAATTATTGACAACAGTATATGGCCCAAGAATGTTGGGATGAATCGCTTTTTATTCTGGAGGATGCTAACTGTACCCATGCAATAAACTCTTCAAGACCAACATCCTAGTGGAAAGATAAATGACAGCACTGGGAAAAAAGGAAGACTTAGTTATAGCCAACACAAATGTGCAGTGCCTCTGGAGAAAATTTGATATATTATCACTCTTTGTTGAGGAACTGAGTACCGGCGTATTATGCATGTGTCAGCACTGGCTAGCCCAACCAGAAACATGATACTATGGATATACTGAATATCTGGACCTGGTGAAAGCATGGTGTACAGAAACTACTACCCATGTGTCTGTGTATGCAAATAGTAAGTGCAGTACCAAGAAAATTGACATAAAACTTATGTGTAAATCTGGGCTTAGAACTAATTGCTTTGGGGCTGCCAAATGCTAACTTAACAGTTCTTTATGTGTACTGTTCCCCACATGGCAATTCTGAAAATTTCATCAACCAACTTGAAATCTGTCTGTGTCATCTAGCATGCCTAGGAGTAAAAATTGCCTATGTAGAGACTTCAACATTCATATCACAGAATATGGCAATAAACTTTGTGATAAACAGATCTTTCATGAACTTAGTGGTCAGCTATGGCCTCTTTGTGGCAAATTATCTACCAAAAAGAGCAGGTGTCTGTCTTGACACAATTGTCACAAACCTAAATAGCTGGCACTACAAAGTGAATTTTCCCAACACTTGCAGATCACAGTGCAATAATCATGAAGCTATGAACAAAATCAATAAGTACGCAACAAATTGACAGCCAGTGTTCAAATTATGTGTTCAGCAATAGGGTTGTTGCAATGAAACATTTAGATGCTTTCAAAACTTCAGTGTCTTCTGTAAGCTAACACCAAAAATTTGGAAAATTGGCACCAAATGATACATTCAGTTGCATGTTCCACACTTGTAAAGTCAAATTTGATGAAATTTTTTCACTAAAACCCAACATTATTCAACTACCAAATCAAAGTGCATGCAGAAAACTGTCAAAGTAAAGATAGTGTATACTACTAGACTAACTAAAATAAAATATATTGTCCAAATATTAAATAAGCTCACAACAAGTAAAGATGCCAACTGTTATTCACATGCCAAAGGGATCTACAGAAAGGAAGTGGAAAAAGCAAAGAAGAAAAATAATGCCAAATTTATTGAAGGAACTGACAATCCTTGCACAGCAGCATTGGATCTGATTACTGAACACAGGAAAAGAACCACCACTTGCTCTAATTCTTGCAGTCCAATGAATTTAAATGATATTTCATAACAACAGTCGAAAGTAAAGTAGGTGAAATTTCAAACTCTGCAGCTAAAATTCAGAAGTAAATGCATCATGGCAAAGCAGAAGACTTGTGTCCAAATGACGTAATAAAAACTGTAAAAAAGAAGTACAAACCCTCAGGGAGTCTCAATATTTAGAGCAGAGTCAAACATTATAATCCAGGAAATTGGACAGCCATAATAAATGTCTCCATGCTTGGGAATTTCCAGACTCCCTAAAAGTAGCACACATAGTACCTATTCACAAAAAAGGTAACCCACATGAAGTATCACGCTGCAGGCCCATATCTATAATACCAGTACTAGCACAGGTGATGGAGCCCATAATGAAAGATCAACTATTGTGTTATTTTGAAGGAATAATCTCTTTTACAATGCACTAAATGAATTTCGAAAGGTCAGGTCAATGACAACAGCAGAACACCAATTAGTTACAAGTATAAGTCAGGGTTTTGAAGACAAAGAGTCTATAGCAGTGGTACTCTGTGACCTTAGAAAGGCATTCGACTGTATCCCAAATAAGGCTCCACTCAGCAAACTAAAATCATATGATATTGGAGAATCTGTTCTGTGAACTCTTGAATCCTAACTGAGTAACAGAAGACAGGTTGTTATCAGTACAAGAAGTTACAACATGGTGTGCCACAGAGATCCATAACAGGGCCTCTGTTGTCCACAATTTTCAATAATGACTTAGGCTCTTTTTCAAGCTTGTCCTCAAAAGAAGAGGCTGTTCAACAACCAGTAGTCCTATTCAGTTAAGCCAAGACATTATTTACCATGAGCAAGATGGAAGTTGATGAAGACAAAACACAGAGGATGATGTGTACCCTCAGTGATACTGGAGCACTGGCTGACACAACAGCCATTAAAGGTCTGGACTTTTTCATTGATACCACTTTAACCTTGCATCAGCACTCTTAATATGTATGTTCCAAACTTTCACAGGTCCTACATCTCTTGAAGAAACTAAAAAGTGTAACATCAGAACAGTAACTGCAAACATTGTACTATGCAATGTTTCACATCCACATTAGTTATGGAGTGTTGCCATGGGGCCATTCTGCAGATGTAAATCATGAGACCAACAGAAAGAGAAATGAAGTTCATCAACACTGCACTTGCAATGAAGACAATATAGCTCAACCAAGATATCTATTAACAAAGGCACAAAACAGCTTTCCAATGGCAACCTTAAAACTATTTAATGCACTGACTAAATATATTAGCTTTTGTCAATGCAGAAATTTAGAACTAACATTTTGTCCAAATTAAAAGAGTGATCTTTGTACAGTATCGAAGAACTCTTCTCCGATAATAGCACAGAATCTACTTGAGCTGCATCTGAGTACTGTAACTACAACAGCACCTCTGCCATTTAATTACACTATGTTCTTGTATTGATTTTATATCTGGGTTATTGTTGTCAAGTATACTGTAATCTAGTCAACTTTAATATGTTTTATAGTATCCAAATTAGTATCATGGTATAAACTGCAATACTGTACTCATTTTATGGTGGTAATATTATTGTATCTTGGTAATATTATTGTATCTTAATGACATCTATCCAGTCGTGGCTGGTGAATGAAAGAATTGGTAATAAATAGTAATAACAGTTTAAATCTTAATCTCTCAAAGACTCACGTTACCCAATTTCAAACAAGCAATAATAATCAAAACACTAAAGTAAAAATTAATGGTCATACACTAAATGGATGACAGTGTGCAAAATTCCTTGGGGATCAATTGGGTAACAAGATAAAATGGAGTCAACACATTGATAACTGATGAAGCAATTCAGTTCGTGTTATGCCTTTAGAAGAATCTCCCAGTGTGTTGCTCTAAAAGTCATGTCTTGGTTTATGGAATTATCTTCTGGAGCAGTGCACTCAAAGTAAATGGTGTCAGTTCTGCAAAACTGAGCAGTAATAATATTGTGTAAAGTCGATAATCATACATCTTGCAAAGGTCTCTTTAAGGGTCTTGAAATTCTTACCCATTTCTCAACATATTTATCCTAAATGGTTTTTGTTGCCAATAATAAATAATAAAAAATAGTTTCAGTTTACGTCTGATAAAACCAGTCACAATACATACAACATAAAATAATTTTCAAGTAAACTTGGTCTCCTTGTGCAGTGTGCAGAATGGAGTTATGTATTCTAGTGGTAAGAGATTCAACAAGCTCAGATCTAACAAAAAGCAAGAAATTGGGGATCCCTATCAATTAAAAGAAATTAAAAGGTATCTCATTTGCCACACTTTCAACAAATTATCTGAATATCTGAATCAGGGAATAAAATTTCTGTTGGCTACACAGCAAGTAGCAGTGTCAGTTGTAAATTTATATGACTCTAAATGACTCAGTATTTATAGGTCTAAAAATACTTTCTTTGAAAAAAAAACACTACAAACAAGCAAATATTAAGTTAATAATAGGAGATAAACAGCAGCTATCATAAAACTGAGGAGACAGCACATTTTTCCAAAGTAGTTGCTTTCTTACTAAATTACTCGATTATATTTACGTGGAATATGTGGAAATAGCATTAAGCAGTGCAGTGACTATTTACTGTTACCTGTTGTTGTTGTTGTTGTGGTCTTCAGTCCACAGACTGATCTGGTGCAACTTTCCAAGCTAGTCTATCCTGTGCAAGCCTCTTAATCTCCGAATAACTAAAGTAACCTACATCCTTCTGCATCTGCTTAGTGTATTCATCTCTTTATCTCCCTCTATGATTTTTACCCCCCACGCTTCCCTCAAATACTAAATTGGTGATCCCTTGAGGCTGCAGAACATGTCCTACCAACCAATCCATTCTTCTAGTCGAGTTGTGCCAAAAACTCCTCTTCTCCCCAATTCTATTCAGTACCTCCGTATTAGTTATATGAGATCTACCCATCTAATCTTCAGCATTTGCCTGTAGCACATTTTGAAAACTTCTATTCTCTTCTTGTCTAAACTGTTTACCATCCATGTTTCACTTCCATACATGGCTACACTCCATACAAATACTTTCAGAAAGGACTTCCTGACACTAAATCTACACTCGATGTGAACAAATTTCTCTTCTTCAGAAACCCTTTCCTTGCCATAGCCAGTCTACATTTTATATCCTCACTACTTCGACCACCATCAATTATTTTGCTGCCCAGATAGCAAAACTCATTTACTACTAAGTGTTTCATTTCCTAATTTAATTCCCTCAGCATCATCTGATTTAATTTGACTACATTCCATTATCCTTATTTTGCTTTTGTTGGTGTTCTCTCATATCCTCCTTTCAAGATACTGTCCATTCCATTCAGCTGCTCTTCCATGTCCTTCGCTGTCTCCGACAGAATTACAACATCATCGGCAGTTATTATTTCTTCTCCATTGATTTTAATTCCTTCTTCAAATTTTTCTTTTGGTTGCTTTACTGCTTGCTCAATATACACGTTGAACAACATCAGGGATAGGCTACAACCCTGTCTCACTCCCTTCTTAACCACTTCTTCCCTTTCGTGCCCCTAGACTCTTATAACTGCAATCTGGTTTCTGTACAAGTTGTAAATAGCCTTTCACTACCTGTACTTTAGATCTGCCACCTTCAGAATTTGAAAGAGAGTACTCCAGTCAACAATGTCAAAAGCTTTTTCTACATCTACAAATGCTAGAAACGTAGGCTTGTCTTTTCTTAACCTACATTCCAAGATAAGTTGTAGGGACAATATTGCCTCGCATGTTCCAATGTCTCTATGGAATCCAAACTGATCTTTCCTGGGGTCGGCTTCTGCCAGTATTTCCATTTGTTCATAAGGAATTCATGTTAGTATTTTGCAAAACTGACAGTTCGGTAATTTTCACACTTGTCAACACATGCTTTCTTCTGGATTGGAATTATCATATACTTCTTGAAGTCTGTCTCATATATATTGCTCATCATATGGAAGAGTTTTGTCATGGCTGACTCTCCCAATGCTACCAGTAGTTCTATTTGAATGTTGGCTACTCCTGCAGCCTTGTTTCGACCTAGGTCTTTCAGTGTTCTGTCAAATTCTTCACACAGTATCATATCTCCCATTTCATCTTCATCCATGTCCTCTTCCATTTCCATGATATTGCCCTCAAGTGCATAGTCCTTGTACAGACCCTCTACATACTTCTTCCACCTTTCAGCTTTCCCTTCTTTGCTTAGGACTGGTTTTCCATCTGATGTCTTGATATTCCCACAGGGGTTCTCTTTTCTCCAAAGGTCTCTTCAATTTTCCCATAAGCAGTATCTATCTTACCTCTAGTGATACATACTTCTACATCCTTACATTTGTCCTCTAGCCATACCTGCTTAGGCATTTTGCACTTCCTGTCAATCTCATTTTTGAGACATTTGTATTCCTTTTCACCTGCTTCATTTACAGCATTTTTCCACTTTCTTCTATCACCAATGACATTCATATCTCTTCTGTTATCAAATGATTTCTACTAGGCCTCATATTTTTACCAACTTGATCCTCTGCTGCCTTCACTATTTCATCTCTCAAAGCTACCCACACTTTTTTCTATTTATTTATTTTCCCTGTTCTTATAAACCATTACCTAATGCTCTCTCTGTAACTCTCTGCAACCTCTGGTTCTTTCAGTTTATCCCGGTCTCATTTACTTAAATTCCTACCTTTCTCCAGTTTATTCAGCTTTATTGTGGTCAGAGTCCATATCTGCCCCTGAAAATGTCTTCAAATTTAAAATCTGGTTCCTGAATCTCTTTTCTACCATTACATAATCTCTCTGAAACCTTCCACTGTCTCCAGGCATCTTTCATGTGCACAATCTTCTTTCATGATTCTAAAAGCAAGTATCACCTATGAAATGTTTTGTGCATAATTCTGCCAGGCAGCTTCCTCTTTCATTCCTTACCCAAGTCCATATTCACTTACTACTTTTCCTTCTCTTCCTTTTCCTACAATCAAATTCCAGTCCCTCATGACTATTAAATTTTTGTCCCCCTTAACTATTTGAATACTTTCTTTTGTTGCATCATACATTTCCCCAATTTCTTCATCATCTGCAGAGCTAGTTGGCATATAAACTTGTATTATTGTGGTAGGTGCGGGCTTCACGTCTATCTTGGCTACAATAATGCATTCACTACGGTGTTCATAGTAGCTTATCTGTGTTCCAGTTTCTTTTATTCATTATTAAGCCTACTCCTGCATTGATTGATTTTGTATTTATAATCCTGCATTCACCTGACCAGAAGTGTTGTTCCTCCTGCCACTGAACTTCACTAATTTCCACTATATCTAACTTTAACTTATGCATTTCCCTTTTTACACTTTCTAACCTACCAGCCCAATTCACAGATCTGACATTCCACGCTCTGATATGCAGAATGCCAGTTTTGTTTCTTCTGATAATGACATTCTCCTGTGTAGTCCCGCCCAGAGATCCGAATGGCGGACTATTTTACCTCCGTAATATTTTACCAAAGAGGACGCCATCATCATTTAACCATACAGCAAAGCTGCATGCCCTTGGGGAAAATTACGGCTATACTTTCCTCTTGCTTTCAGCTGTTCGCAGTACTGGCGCACCAAAGCCGTTTTGGTTGACGTTATCAGACAATACCACTCAATCATACTTTAACTTGTTCCACGTCCCTGATGGTTCTCCTTCTTGATATGGTATATAAAACCTGAGTGATGAATGACTGCTAAGAGTGAGCGTGCTTGAAAATGGTTGCCATATGACTGTCTAATGACTGAGTACTATACTAATGTATATCTGTTCCCTGATATGAGTTTGTTTTCTGGGTCAACTCTCTGTACTGCTTGTAACTCTCAGGACAGGCATAAAGAAGAGGGACCAAAAAGGATGGGAATTCTTCTTCTGCCACGTATTTATTTTCTTGGACGTGCAGTGTTTATTAATAAATATACAATAATATTTCCTAATATCTTCCTCAAAAATGAAAACAGACATTAACTAACACAGGACGGAAAAAAACTTTCACACTCACCAAGTAAAAACAGGACTTTGCCAACAAGGAACACTACAATATATTTAAATTATGTAGAATAACTGCCAAAAGAAATTATTGTAGAAAATGACCTCACAAAATTCAAAGCAGCCTTGATAGGATATTTACTTATGAATTGTTTCTCTAATGTGTAGTGTTCCTCCACAACCTTTGAGGCAATAAGTCTTAAAAGCTTGTAAGTGTGTTGCAGGGTAGGTTGTGCAGAGAAACAATTGTTAAGAAAAAAAATTATATATGTTGCCCTGATTCAGAACTAATTAGCTTTGAAATTAGCCAATCAGGCCACTGTGCGCACAAATTCAAGCGTGTTGTCATATACAACTAGTGTCAAGTATTCTCACAGTATAGATGATAGTGCATGAGACTGCTCAGCTTTTGGCTTTTGTTCAATCCTTAATACCGTGCCATGCCCAATTTTTGTATCTGTCTCTTGTTCAGTTTTAGGAAAGCAACCAAACACGTTTGTGACACTTTCTCTGGAAGGCTGCTTGAATTTGTGTGTGCATTAGCCTTATTGTCTGACTTAGATACTAATTAACGCAGAAATGGTACAATGTATCAACTTCTTTTTAACAGTTATTTTACAGCACAACACACCATTCAATTGTAATTATCTCTAGGGCAATAAGTTAATCACTTGTGAAGCATGTATATATGTCACTGATTTATTTATAATTACCTATTTATTTAAAGTTTATGTATGCTTAAACCATGCCTGTTCACAAATACTGTTATTACAAAAACATACAGTTAATGTTGCAACTTATTTGTATCACGGATATGTAATAGATATTCAGTCACAATTCTCTATTTAAATTTAGTACACTTATAAATAATAGCTTATGCAATATCTACCACGCTGAACCGTAAGTATGAGACTTACTGCACCATACAAAATATGATACACAACAATACCTGAAACAAATCTACAAAAAATGGCATGTACTATAACTTACTACCTGGATAAAATATACTGCTGGCCGAACACAATCTTGGTGCCATTAACAGAGGGTTGTTTTTCATTTTCCATTTTAATATTCTCCTATAATGTACAAGTAAAATTATTTGTGTTCTATGTGCTGTGTAGGTATATCAATTCGACAAAGGTTGTTTCCTTGCTGTGGGATGTGATCTGCTGGCAACATGCAAACCATGCACCTGTACTTGGTAATCAAAAGGAAGCATGGGAGATAAATCATGTGTTGACTGCTGGCCACCACCTGGAGTGTTGGTTCCAGGCTGGATGCCCTCTTGAGCTCCAGCTTTCAGCTAGCAATGTCATGACACCTTTCCCATTCGCTGCTTCTCAGACTTTGTAACCAACACTTCTTGACTGCCATGACTAGCTACTCCTTCACAAACCAACCTGGGTACAAATCTGTTGCATGGTCCTCCTATATCTGTTCTTACAGAACATTTACAATTTAGAGCCTTTACAAGGTATCTTTCTCCACCCAGTTGGTCTACTTGTTCATTCCATTTTCTTCTATTTTCCTTTATTTTCTCATTTAAGTTATATATTCCTAAATGTTTCCTTACTTCTTCATTTCTTTCTTGATCTTCCCTTGAACATCCTTCCAAATCCCTTGTACATCCTTCCACACTTCTTAGAAATCATATTTCTTATGACTGTATTCTACTTTCTTGATATCTTGTTCTTGCCCACGCTACACTTCCATAAGTACGGGTTGGTACTGCTATTGTTTTATAAAACTTCAGCTGGGTTTCTTTCCTGGATTTATTCTGCAAACTTTTTATAGTAGTTAAACATAAGGAAGTACAGGGTGATTATAATTAAAGTTAAACTTCCAAGCTGCTGTAGAAATAACACCACTGGTCAGAATGACATCAAATTGCAACGGAATATTATCGGAGAAGGGGAAACACGTATGGCAGAAGAAAAATAAATAGCTACAATATATAACAATTGATGGCACTGTAAGCACCATTTAATAGTGATCAGCTACAATTGACAAATGAATTAGACAACATTGCCTAAGGTGTATGTTTGATGTTAAACAAACTGCACTACTCAGTGTGCATGGGTGTACAGGTGTGATACTGTTAGCTACATAAGAACATCCACCATGGCAACGTCATATCACATCAGATGGGAAAAACTGGTTTTTAATTGTCCCGAGGCCAAAAACTCCATAAAAAGCATCACTCACATTGGTTTTTAATTGTCCTGAGGCCAAAAACAACATAAAAAGCATGAGTCAAATTGGTTTTTAATTGTCCTGAGGCCAAAAACCGCATAAAAAGCATCAATCAAAATCAAATTGGATTATTAATTTCCATGTGACTGGTGCAGAACATGATCAATATGCTGTCCACCATTTTCTGCAGCAAGTTGAAATCGAGAAACAGCATGTTCCTCAACTGATCAAAGTGTTTCCGGGGTTATGTTCAGAATGTGTTGCACAATGTGAGCCTTCACTGCAGCTAAGTTTGCAATCTGAACACTGAACACAACACCTTTCAGATAGCCCCACAGCCAGAAGTCACACGGATTAAGATCAGGTGATTGGGATAGCCACGCTGTAGGGAAATTGTGGTTGATGAATTCTAGCATTTCCAAAATAGCGCTTCAGCAGCTGCTTAATTGGATTTGCAATGTGCGGAGGAGCGCCATCTTGCATACAAATGGTCCCACCCACACATCCATGCTGTTGGAGAGCTGGAATGACATGGTTGTGCAAATGGCACTCATAGCACTTACCAGTGACGGTACAGGTAACAGGACCATCTCTTAGAAAAAATACGGCCCTATGATGAATGATGCCGTAAACCTGCACCACACAGTGACCTTTTAAGGATGAAGTGGTACTGGTTGATTTGCTTGTGGATTTTCAGTTGCCCGTATTCGACAATTCTGTGTACTGACATATCCTGTCAGATGGATGTGGGCTTTGTCTGTCCACAAAATCTTCCTCGATCAATTATTGTCCACTTCCATCTCAGCATGAAATTCTAAAGCATAGGTTTCTCTTGCTGGCAGGTCAACAGGCAACTCGTGCACATGGGTAATTTTGAATGCATAGCAAAGAAGGATGTTTAGTTGGATTTGAAGCACCATGCTCAAGGGTATGTCGAATGTTCGGGCAATTCTCCATGCACTAAACGTTTGCACACCACCACTCATCCCCTCCTGCATTGATGTAGCCACTGCTTCCACTGACATCAAATCAACTCGTTTCCTCCCTCTACCAGGTTGCACACCAAAAGAACCCATCTTTTTGAATTTCCGAGTTATTTTCTCCAGACCCACAGCAGTAATGGGACCAAAGCCTTTTTTCAAACCCTTCAGTGACCGGAACTTCTGCAGAGCAATGTGTCACAGTCATTATTCTTGTAATACAGCTTTACAAGCAGAGCGCGATCCTGCATTAAGACATTCATGACGAACATTGCAGACGCGAAAGGAGGAAAAGCCATGTACCAGGCGTGTTTATGCCAACTTCAATGGGTCGTGCACATGACAGGGGTTTTGATTTACGTATTCTGACAGATACACAGCCATCTATTGATCAATTTAAATCACTATTTTTTTTCTTCCTCCGTATGTTTTCCCCCTTCTCTGATAATATTCCATTGCAATTTGACATCATTCTAACTAATGGTGTTATTTCTATAGCGTCTTGAAAGTTTTAACTTTAATTATAATCACCCTGTAAATTTACTTAATTTTTTTTTCCACATCATGGTTATATTCATAACTGATATTGGATTTTAGATATTTAAAATGTTTTACTTGCTCGAAGATTTTATTATTCAAGACTATTTTAGATCTTACTGGTTGAGTCTGCTCTGAAATGTCATTACTTTCATTTTATCTACTAATAATGCAAGGTTGTAATCTGAGACTATCTGCTGCAACTTATCTGAAGGTCATTTTCATTCTCTGTAATCAGAGTTAGGTCATCTGTATATAAAATTGCACTTAAGTCTCTTATCACGATCTAAAAGAACTCCATTTATGTTCAGCTTTTTCCATTTGCTGATAACTTCGTTTATTTGTATATTGTTGAGTGTTGGAGAAATACAGCATCCTTGTCATACTCCTTTGTTTGTGTTAATTGGCTCTGATGTTTTTAGCATACCTAAAAAAATCTCGATGTTTGTGTATAGACTCTTAATGGCATTTATATGGTGACATGGATAACCTCGTTCAGCCACAATATTCCATAGCGTTTCTCTATTCACATTATCCAAATCTGTGCCGCATAATTCAATGTCCTCTCAAGAATGCAAACATCATGCCTATCTTGACCATGTCCATTCTACACCTTACAACATTGTTTAGGTTGAAAGTAGGAACAGGGGCGGGAAGAAAGTGAGAAGCAAACATAACTTTTTAATTCTTGGAGAAACTTTAGCCCAGATTACTACTTATATGGCCTCATATTTTGGAAAAAGTACTGTGGGAGTACATCAATCAGTCTTTGGACTGAAGAATGCAACAGCAAAAACAACAACCATTTTTTTATGAATGAGACAGCAATTTATTTCCAAGTGTTGATGTTTCCAAATAAACTACTAACCTGCTTTATTCCTCCTCTCCAGAAATATTCCAATAAAGCCAGTTGATTTCTCCTTTTTCTGTTTATAGATGTGTCTGATTAACTTAAAATGAGTACCAGAAAGTAATCTGGAGTAAGGACTGGGTGTTTGAGAGGTAGACAGACACTTTCAAATTTTTATTAAAACTAAACACTCATCCAAATTTCATCATTAATCACGATCTTACTGTTTGGGTACTCCTTCTGTGGATTATATGTCCCAGTGAATATTCAGCAAATAATTTTCAATTAAATCATTCACAGAAATTTGCAACTACACAGAACTACTTCCTTTCAAATTTTAATTAACATGAAATTACTTAACCAAAAAACTGTAAAAGCATAATGACCATTTCCACAACTAAAATTTACTTGATCCTGCTTGACCAGAAAAACTGTAAAACCATAATAATTATTTAAACAACTCAATATACAGGTACAATTTTCTAACAAACATGAAATAGTACTTAACGGTGTAGATTTATGTCCACACCCCACACATCAGACAATGAAAGCATCTCACATGCTGTCACAATCAGGTAGGCTTTAACAATCCTTAAGGTTACATTAATTACCTACATTTGACAAGGATTAGTAAATTTCTTCTGACCGCAGGTTGGTTAGCAACACAGGAACCCCAATAACTTCACACTCACTAAGTAAACAACTGCCAGGCAGCATACAGTGGCAATTGGCTCCGGACTAGTATTACTGACAATGGTGATTGGAGGTCCATAAACGCCATGTAATATCATACATTTCGTCAGGTAATCGCCTTACTGCTTTCCTGTCTATCAGTCACGCAGCCTATTTGCTGTCTATCAGTCACACAGCCTACAACTGTTTTACAAAATCCAACAATCTCCGCCCCAGGGAACAGTTGCATGACATCTCCGTAGGCATACCCAACCTTTAAATCTGAATAAATGCACAAAATCTGTACTGAGCATTCCCAGGAGGAACCTGCCATCTCCTTGTGCCAACTAATACTGACTGACACTCTCCTTCTAGCTCTGGTTTCTGACCCAGGATGGAGCCACTGCCAAGCATCAAAGACATTTGCCATCACAAATGTGTCACTCCATGGCACATACTCCCCCACTCCCCCAGCAAGCAACTACCATTTATGCAGGGGTCCTCTGCCTTTAACTACTGGCTTTACTTGGGGCAGGTGTGATAAACTCCATAATCTCCCAAGGCTTGTGATACTGTGGTTGTAGTTTTGTGGTGACCTTATCATAGCCTTACCAGCTGCCCCCCAATTCCACAATATAATCTTATCCACAATCTGGTAAGGTTTAGGCCACCAGTCATTGTTACATTTTAGTGCTCACACCCATGAACATTTCTCATACTACTGGATGCTTTCCTCCACTGGACAACAAACTCCTCTGGCAAAACCTTGTCAGGCAACAAACCCTTAACAAACCACATGTTGCTCAGCGGAGCAGTAGCTTCAAACACGAAAAATAAGTCACCAGACATGGCCTGATGACACTCATGCCTAGCCGTATTAAGGGCCGGCATTAACCATGGTAGAGAAAGGTCCCATAAGGTTTTTTTCACAACTGTGATATAAAGCAGAATGCAAGTTCCTATTAACTCGTTCTGCATAGGACAGGTTTAGGTGGTACGGGGTGGTAGCGTTATGGTGTATCTCTAGGCCCACACAAAAGTTTTTGAACACATATGATGAAAGACATGTAGCACTGTCTGTAATGAAGGACTGTGGTAGGAAGCACATAGCAAACACATGCTTCAATTTATGAATCACCACCTTGGCGGTAGCTACCTCAAACCTTGTCAACCACAAGAAGGCATCTATGCAAACAAAAATATAGGTATTACCTCCTTTAGACTTAGGTAGTGGCCCCACAAAATCAGTATACATCTTATCTCATACCTTTTCCACATGTTTAGGGGTAAGGAGCCCTACCTTACTGTTTTGAGCAAACTCACTTTCCACACACGGCTTACAAATAGAAATTATGTTCTTTATATCTCTGTCCATGTTGTTCCACACAAATTTCGCTCTAATTTCTTGTCTTAAACACCCAAAATGACAACCAACCAGTGATTCATAGTAATAATGAAAAATATAAGGAATTAGGTTTATGGAATAACAATTTTTAGTTTTTTTTTATCATACCATGAAATATAATAAAACAAATTCTTGTTAAATAAATAAGGTGTATAGAGTTCAACCTTTTACAATTTTTCTTTAATACCATGAATTTCTATGTCCTTAACTTGATAACTTGAATTTCTTTAAACAACTGAGGCACACCAGTTAATATCAAATTAGTAGTTGTTGGCATTTGCTCTCCCATCTCACCATCTGTTTCTAGCATCCTACCAAGGGTACAGGCTATTGCATGATCAGTTCCGCAAACACTGAAGGTATCAAATTTAAAGGCAAGTGTTTGTGTTGCTCATTTTGCAATACACCATGTTTTCCTGGATCCACCCAAAACCCAATGAAACACTGAATCACAAATACTTTTTTGCAGCTGATACAAATATCCTAATTACAGGAAACGCCCCAAATCAACTATATGCAGATGTACATAAACCTAAGCACAATTGTATGGTTGGTTTGAGGGGAATAAGCTACTGATAAACACAAAAAACAACATTCCTAAATTTATGTTTACAAGGTGATGCATACGACACCAGTATGATAGTAAACTCCAATAAAATTACACCTTCCTCGGAAATAAAGTTTTTAGGCATTTGACTTCAAATGGCATACACACATAAACAAAATAAATGGAATGCTAAATAGAATAAGTAATAAGACTGCATTTACTCTCTGTTAAAAGAATTTCCACAGCATTCCACTGTATGGAATTATATTCTGAGTTAATACAGCACATAGTTCAGTCATTTCCTTAGCTCAGAAAAGAACTATAAGAGTAATGCATCATGTTTGACAGACAGATTTTTCCAAATCCCCTCTCAAAAGTCATCAGTCCTAACACTTCTCTATCTGTATATACTAAAAATTTGTAAATATATCGGAACAAGTTTAAAAGACATAAATAAAATCTGTAATATGCATGAGCATGATATATGGCAAAAGGAACAGATTCGTGTCCAATAAATAACGACATCATCCAACAAAACTTCCACTACAAAGAGTGCTATACAAATTTACAACAGACTTCCACTTTTTCATAAAACCCCAAGGGCATTCTTACTGGATCATTGCTTCTATTCACCAACAGAATCTTTAGGACATTTGAAATACCAGAGACTTGAAACAAGGCAGTGTAGCTACTACAATAGTGCATATTCTTTTACGGACAAAGCAAAAAATTCATATGCTTGCTGAAATAGTACTGTTTTTGCACTTTGTGTGCGTGTGTGTGTTTTATATCTGAAACTTCCTGGCAGATTAGCACTGTATGCCAGACTGAGACTCAAACTCAGGACCTTTGCCTTTTGTGGGCAGGAATGCTAGTTCTGCAAGGTTCACAGAAGAGCTTCTGTGAAGTTTGGAAGGTAGGAGACGAGGTACTGGCAGAACTGAAGCTGTGAGAATGGGTTACAAGCTGTGCTTGGGTAGCTCAGTTGGAAGAACACTTGCCTGCAAAAGGCATAGGTCCCAAGTTCAAGTCTCGGCCTGGCACATAGTTTTAATCTGCCAGGAAGTTTCATATCAATGCACATTCCACTGCAAAGTGGAAATCTCATACTGTTTAGTGTTAGTTTGTGGTTTTGTATTGCATCCCATAATGTGGAAAGATTTATGGAATGAATAAATAAATATCAATTTAGGCAGAAAAGCATCATCAAATGATGTGCTTCAGGTTTTCATGCTAAGTATACTATTATATTCTTGTGTGTGAATTGTAGCTCCAATCACATCTTCTTGCAATGAACAGAGCCTTTCCTCCATAACAAAAAAGCAGTGGTTAGCACAGACAAACTGTGTGACTAGGATAAAACTAAACTCAGAATGGGATACAACTATCTGGAACGTTATCCACTCCTGTTCTG
Organism: Schistocerca cancellata; assembly: GCF_023864275.1. Lineage (NCBI taxonomy): Eukaryota > Metazoa > Arthropoda > Insecta > Orthoptera > Acrididae > Schistocerca > Schistocerca cancellata. Next base: position 609,805,289 of record NC_064630.1, on the reverse strand, counting down.
AACATAATTACTGTATATGCTCTTCTAAAGACTTTACATGACTATTACCAAAACTTGTAATGTTTATTGTTGAGCAAAGAACATACTCAACACAAATAAAAATACTGTGAACTGCTGTGTATACACTTGTGAGTGATCTAAGTAAAAATTTCATATACAGTGTTTTTGTTCCTCTACTGTCATGTGCGGAACATGTGCACGATGACAGTAATACCAAAACATGTTACAAGAGGCTATCAGGCCTGTTATAGAAGGTCCCATGATGTCTAACCAAGGAGTAATTAAGCTTTCAGTACACTAAAAATCCACTGGTAACTACAGAATTGTTATGGAACATGTGTGGGTAAGAAAAGTAACATATGAACAATTTTTTTGGTTTGTAGTAACAGACAACTTAACCCAATTCTATAAACTAGTATGGCAAGCTTAATTGTAGTTAAAATATCAAAAATCCAAAGGATGATTAGTATTGTAAGAACTTTAACACTTTAAATCACAACCATTTTAAAGCATTTCCAGCCCTGGTTTAAAGAGACAAAGTTCATTCAAAATATGAGGTTTGTTACTGTCATTTTAAAACAAACTAAATTTCACTAGTCACAGAGCCCTTTATCCATCGAGGACACAATATTATCCCCAGTTGCTTTACTAAAATCTAACTCGTGTGTGGACTGGGTTTCAAATCCCACTATTCCTGCGGAGAGTTCCAATATCTCAGTAACTAATCCATCTCACTCAGCCCCAACTGAGAAAACAATAAGCGTGCACCTGTAAGAGATAAATTTGGTAGACTTTACTGGCTGCTTCTGGAGAAGATAAAAAACAAGTAACACAGATTGTAGCTGATAATTTTGGAAGTATGTAGGATGTTAAGCATAGTAAGAAGGGTAGCAAAATGGTCACAAGTCCATTTGACTCATGGAGGAGTGTCATATAAATGTTGCAAACCCATTAACTGGTAGACATTTGAAGATAAGACACCAACTATGCCTCAAAAGCCTACTTACAAATTTCAGAAACCCGCATTAAGTGAGGATTCTAAGAATATACCACAGCCCCCTTATGACATAAACTGTGTGACTTCAGGCAGGGGGGGGGGGGGGGGGGGGGGGGGGGGGGGGTTACCTTCACAGTCTCGGATGAAATTCAATTTAGCATACTTTAAAATTCAGGAGTAAGTAAGAAACACAATTTTTTTGTTTTCTCCAAAAAATTTCGTGCCCTGAGATACAGGCCTCCAAAGATGACTGTGAAAATCATTTTGAAAGTGTGAATTTTGGGAAAAAATTTAAAATGCTGTATCTCTCTAACAGTTCTAGATATTTAGTTAGAGTTTTTTTTATTTGAAAGATAATTTTTTTATGATAACAATAGTATTTTCCATTTGGACATATCTGTCAAAATTCTATTGCTGTCGCCTTTTTGATTTTTTTTTATGATTTACAGAAAAAAATTTTTTTTTCAAAAATGCCAATCCAGAAAAGTTGGATTTTTTCTGTAGATCAGTACCATGTAGTACTGTATTCACTGTAAATGAGAGCTTCTACTTTTAAGTTGGACAGGCTTTATTTTAAACAATATTTTTATTAACTTACAAGGGTAATGTATGTCTTCACTGAAGTTGTTTCTTATTAATTTTTTTGTTACAATGTTTATTTCTAATGTCTTTGTTGCAGTTATTTGTTATCACTGCCTGCCTGCTTAGCTTGGTGGTCCCGTGCTTGCCTCCCATGCAAGTCGCCCAATGTGGTGTCGAATGAAATAAGACTTGCACTTGGCAGCCAAACATCCCTGAATAGGGTGTTTCTGGCCAATGATCCCATATGCTCATTTCCATTTTTTCAGTTGTTATCACTTTCTTTGTTGTAATTATTTCTTTTCACTTTCATTGTCGTAGAAATTTCTTACCCTTTGTTGTTGTGGTTGTTCACTGCAGGTTTCTGTATTCTAGTTGTTCAGTGTTAATTTGTTTACTGAAGAGGTTTCTAAGAAATCTAAGACCATCCAGTGAGTTCTGTGTTTTCTTGAGGAATTTGCCAGTTAACACAGTTGCAGTGTGTTTTGTGAAAAGAACTGTTTGAAATGTCATCTGACTTGGGCCACAGGAGAGTGAACTGTGCTGACTATTTGAATATCAATAAGAGTGATATACAAGACAGACAAAAAACAGACTTTGTTCAGGGTGGGAATAAGTGTTCTCATTTGAAGACTCTGTTTCACTGTGAAGATGTTTACAGTGACAACTATTTGTGTTCAAAATGTTTTGACAGAATAACAAAACTAATAGTATCTGAACAAGGTGAAACCTCCCATGGCACAGATTATGCAGATTTTGTATCAATAGAGGAAGAATTAAATATCCTGAATCAGTCAACTACAGAGTTAGGTGTTAGCCCTATTAAGAAACCGTGGTCAGTGAAGTTGAGTCATATGCTCTATGCATCATGAAAGTGCAGAGAAATTACTAAAGCTACGGATTAATACACTACAGCAAAACTGACCACACTCTTCAAAGTAGAAATTCCATCTTCAGAAGAAAATGAACCAAAGCACTCCTGCACCTCTTGCCAGGAACTTTTCACAAATATCAATTCAGCTGTTGAACACTGCGCATCCTACAGTGAAAAGGTGCAGTTTTAACCATTATTCCAGAGAAATTTTCAAAGAAAACAATTTCGAACCACATTCCATCAGTATCAAAGTACATGGTAGACAAATCAAGAAATGTGAGGGCTGTAAAAGGAGTCTTTGGAAGACCAGATCCCTGCTGTGGTCATCCTGTAAAAGTAGCTCAAGTTCAAATAGTGCAGTCATTGTACCTGGAAGATAAATGGGACTGTTCTCACCAGAGTGCCAAGAAAGAAGACTGTAATAGCTGAAGGTCAAAAAGTTGTGAAAGTGAAGAGGTACACGACTCGAAGTATTAAAGAAACTTTTGCAATTTATAAGAGCAACTTTACAAATTTACATATTGGAAGGTCAAAATTTTATGCACTACGACATAAGTGGGTAGAATGAGATTTTCACTCTGAAGTGGAGTGTGCGCTGATTTGAAACTTCCTGGCAGATTAAAACTGTGTGCCGGACCGAGACTCAAACTCGGGACCTTTGCCTTTTGCGGGCAAGTGCTTGCTCTAAGTGGGTAGTTCCACATGCGCCTATGGCTGTCTGTTTATGTGTGTACTGTGCGAATTTTGAACTGTGTGTGGTAACTTTGAAGAACTTACTGGAGCACATGACATACGACACCTTGGTTGGGCGTGTGAAGTCATTAGTAGTCTGTGACGTAAAGTGAATGTGGTGACTGCCTGGAAAGGGAGGACTGTTTTTACGGACACTTGGCCTGGAAGACGTAGCAGATAACTCTGCAGAAATTACATATGCAACATGGGAGGAAAAATAAACTAATTAAGAAAATGGTTGCCTTTGACAATTTCATTGATGAACTAAGTAAATGAACACCAGCATCTGAAGAAATTGCAACAATAACACATTGCAGAAGTGAAAGGGTGTGTACAGGTTGAAGAACTATGTTTAGTGCTTCACTGTGATTTTGCTGAGAAATGGTCTGTAATTCTCCCACACGAAGTACAAGGGTATCATTGGAGTAACGACCAGGTTTAAATTTTTACAGGAGCGACATATTTTCAAAACGAGACCACAAGTGTTGTAGTTATAAGTGATGACACAGGACATGACTCAGCACATGCTTTGCTAGCAATGCGCAAAATTCTTCAACTGCAAACAGGGGCAAAGAGGATCATCATTATTTCTGTAGGTACTCCCAGTCATTTTAAAAATCGTTAACAGCTGTTTGAATTGAGTAAGTCACTTTTGCCAACTGACTGGGTATACAGTGCTACTGGTCACAGGAAGAGGCCTTGTGATGATGTAGGAGGCCTGCTGAAGCACCATGCTACAAAACATAATCTTTCCAGACCAAATACAGCTGCAATTCAGAATGCTGAGGATTTTACAAGAGTCATGAAATCTTACACCTCCAAGCCCTCATTCTTTTGTCCAAAGAGGAAATCGAAGAATTCCGTAAGAAGAAAAATGAAGAATGGTCCAAACAAACTAATCCTGTTTAAGAAATTCAGAAGACACATTTTCAGACTCAAAGTGATGGACAAACTCATATTGCATGCAATTCAAAGAGCAAGAAATAAGAAATTTCGTTCATTCGGTTAACACCTCAGAAACAGCAGGCTAATGTTCAGATTCACAACCTGAGAAGGGGGATGTTTGTGGCGTGTGTGTATGACTATGACTGATGGATTGCAGAGATCGTAGACGACAGTTATGAGTTAAACGAAATTGTAGTGAACTTTATGCTACCTCATGGACTAGCTGCTGGATGTAGGTTTCCAGCTGAAGGACAGCAACAACGCCATTGGTGCTCACTTCCTGTTCACAATGTTTTGAAGATTATAAGTGCTGCAGTTCCTATTGGTTCAACAGGAAGGCATCACTCTATATCAAAGGAAGATACTGAAGCAGTAGACCACATTTTTAGTTCATTGACTGGCTAATTTCAGTACAAAGTAGAGAGCACAGAAGTTGCACAAATTGAAAACTTTAATTCTTTGGACCTTTCTCATACATTCTGGGACCATTTAAAATGCTTGAAAAATGAGTCTCTTTCTCAACTTTCAAAACTAAAATTTGTAAAAGCTGTTCAAGCTAAAAGTGAAAGCTCTCCTTTTCATGGAATGTAGAGCGATTTGGTACTAATCAACAGAAAAAAATCAAAATTTTATGGATTGGAATTTTTGAAACAAAAATTTTCCATAAATTATAAAAAAAGTTCAGAACGCTATAGTAAATGAACTTTGACAGATAAGTTCAAATGGAGGATTTCTTTGTAATCATAAAGCAATTATCTTTCAAACAACAAAATATCAAGAACTGTTTCAGAGATTTTTTCCAAACTTCGCATCTTCAAAATGGTATGCGCAGTGTCATCTTTGGAGGGCTGCAACTCTGAGCATAATTTTTTTTGGAGGAAACAAAAAAATATGTGTTCCTTACTTAGTCCTAAATTCAATAACATCAGAGACTATGAAAGTAAGATTTTTTCCTAGCCTGCCTGAATTGATATGGACTGTGCCTTATGTATTGCTACTATAGCACTTACAAATCCAAGATCATACTAAATACAGCATGCACAGAAGTTATTAAGTAGTCATTCTGCATAAACTAGTGAAAAGGAAAAATGCTACTGTCTGGTACAATGGAAGTGATTCAGTAACATCAGAGATTATGAAGGTAAGATTTTTTCTTAGCCTGCCTGAATTGATATGGACTATGCCTTATGTATTGCTTCTATAGCACCTACAAATCCAAGATCATACTAAATACAGCATGCACAGAAGTTTATTAAGTAGTCATTCTGCATAAACTAGTGGAAAGGAAAAATGCTACTGTCTGGTACAATGGAAGTTATTCTCTGCCATGCACTTCACAGTGATGTAAAAAGTATGGATGAATTGGTAGACATAGAATAGCATTTACAATTACACAGGAGGTATTTATACTGTTCAAAGAACATACAAGAGACAGATAAGTTGATAATCTTGGATACTGCTATGTTATCTTCATGTTAAACACGATACTTGCATAATTCCATGTTTCTGTTTAAAGTTTCTGCAATAAATCATGACAATAATACACCTATAAGATACTTCGTCAGTCCTAATTTGGACTTCAAAATGGGTTCTCCACAGAACATGCTACTTTTCACTTCACAAATCAGGTTATAAAAAAAAAAAGCAAAAACAGTTTATTTTCCAATCTGAAGATACTAGTATTAGATTCAAACCTAATGGAGATGACATTTGAAAATGAAAATATACATTTTTCTTTATTAACTAATTCTCTGCAAATGAGTTGCCACTGGACTTAGATAATGCACAGTACAAGTAATTCTGGACTGTACAGGCCTAACTGCAGCACTTGAAACAATACAGGAGAGAAAATCAGTACATCAAACAGGATATTCTAAGTTCTTGGATTGTTTACATAATTTAAATCCTTAACTGAATAAGTCACAGGTTGTAAGCATTCTTACAGTTCTAAGCTCTTTCACATTTTTGTTGTGTGCGAGCAAACTTGACAGATGAAAATATATAAAATGATGAGTTACTTTTCTGTTTACACTCAGTAATGTCTTATGGTATCACATTCTTGATAAATTCTTCATTATGGAAGAGAGTGTTTGTTATATGGAAGTGAGTTATGTGGTGCACACTCTAGAACTTCTTCTACAAAGCTATTTAAAACTGTTGGTCATATGGACAACCATCTCACAATTTCATTTCCTTAATATGTTTCTTCTCAATGTCAATCTCAGTCTGAAAACAACAGCAAAATTTATAAATATAATATTATTGCAAAAGAAAAAGTAACTTGCGCTATCCACCACTGGCTCTAATGTGACAAGTAAAGACAACGGCAAAATAAAAACGGAAAGACGATTAGGATTGAATGTCCAGTCGACATCAAGGTCGCCAGCGACGGTGCGATAATATAAAAAAAGAATGATCATCTAAATGAGCAGCGTGTGCAGTTCATTGCCAATACGGTATTTTTTTGGGGACTGAGTGGCAAATATCGAAATCTTGTTCATACACTGAATAGTGCGATACCCTACCTTGTAACAACATGATAAAAAGATTTTTCAAATTTCAGATTATCATTAAGTAACGCCTTATAGTTTTACGGCCAACTAAGCAAGGAGTCGTTAGTAAATATACAATAATTGGTAAAACAGAAACTAAAACCTCTGCCACTGTAAAATGTAATCCCCCCCCCCCCCCCCACACACACACACACACACGTCACCATTCTCCATTCTTCTTCCAAAAATACTCCACATCCCACTGTTTAGCTTCTCCCCGCCGCCCCCTTCAAGATACCTTATTGGTGCCCCTGACTTAACCATACGAAGTCAAACCATAACCTTTACAGTTAGCACTACAGAAGAAGATCAAAGCAACACTCAGCAAATCCCTTGCAGCACACATAGTAAACAGTCAATGGTAACGTTTCGCCCAAATAATGAAATACCTACGTATTTAATTCTGTACCAATCAGCTTCCTGTTCCGCAGCACTCCCTCGAACCACTTGCGCTGTCACGCAGCTCTCCGGACTCCTAAGGCAGCCTCTGTATGTTACGGGATTCCCCTGCTGTGACGATACATTGGAGCTTCCCCCATAAAAACATGTAATGCACTGATTCCGGGAAACATGCAACATTCTAATACCCGCTGCTTTTCCCTTGCTTTCGTCTTTTGGTATGGAAAAGTATAAAAGAGTTTTCAATGTTCTTTAATGGGATAAAAAATTATACCTGTTTAACTAGTTACTAAAAAAAGGTATTTTGGTAATACAAAACTAACAGTAAGTGTACCGTAACTTTCATAACAACATTAGGTATTCCATCGGTATAATAAATTACTCGGTATCTGAAAACGGTATTGCGAAGTTTAACGTCGCTGATGTGTTCATAATAAATAACGAATTACTGCTTCGCAGTTCAGCGTCTTAATGGATGCAGGCAAATCAGCGTAATGCGGTACTGGATAATACTATCTGGCTGCTTGTTGACGCGACCTTCAGAAGAGGAAGGATCCTAGTTCTATGAATTCGCTCCGAAGACGTCCGATGGTAGCCGACATACTACGAAGCACGCGCTGGCCTAGCTGTTTCGCTCCGTACGTCCGGCAGACAGACAAATGGATTGCCCCCCTGCCCCCCCCCCCCCCCCCCGGCCCCTCGGTAATGAAGCAATAGTCGGTTGACGACTGATGCCTGCCAGACTTAAGACATATCAGTGGTCAATAAAAGAGCCGGCAGAGAGAGAATGTTTTCTAACGAGGAGCAACTAAATCCAGAGACTGATTGTATAGATAAATAAATGTAACAGCAAGAGTGAATATTGGAAAAAAATCATTGAATGGAAAGTAAAAAAATTGACGGTCTTTTTGAAAACACATTTTAATGGCTCTGAGCAATATGGGACTTAACATCTATGGTCATCAGTCCCCTAGAACTTAGAACTACTTAAACCTAACTAACCTAAGGACAGCACACAACACCCAGCCATCACGAGGCAGAGAAAATTTCTGACCCCGCCGGGAATCGAACCCGGGAACCCGGGCGTGGGAAGCGAGAACGCTACCGCACGACCACGAGATGCGCGCACACATTTTAATGCACTGCAACTTTTCTCGAAGAATTTTTTTCATCAAATCGGTCAATTCTCAGACAGTGGACGTCTTTTGGCGATGAAACAAGTGTTTATATAGAGATGGCAAACTAGTGTTTTTAGTTGTAGCGCAGAAGTAACTTTATTTCGCGAAAGTGCATTAAACCAGCGTTTTCAGATATAGCGCGCAAGTAACTCTATTTCGCGAAAGTGCATTATAGGTACGTCAACGTCCAAATAAGGTGTTTATTTGTAGTAATGAGGATGAAATTAAATTAATTACTCATCTGTTTCCTAAGGGTGGTAGGGACCTCAAACAGAACACAAACGGCACGACGTCTTCCGACTTCCCCGACAACTACTGTTCAGAAAACGCCGGCAGAAAGTGACAAGAAAACTTTTACAAGCTATAGTCGAAATTGGTGTGACCATGTTTCGGCAAAACGCGGTAAATTTCCATCAGTAGCCGGTCATTGCCAATTTTAACAACACAACATTGTTACAACACGCTTAATTTAATTTAATATTCATAATTATTAATAAGTACCAAATTCGAACATAACCGTCTTTATCCTGCGGCTTCAGGAAACCTTATAATTTTCCTTTATTGTTTCTACCACATCACTGAGCGGCGTGGTATTGTGCCTAATACACTAGAACCGCATTCGGGAGATCCAGGTTCAACACCACAGTCCGCTTTCCCGTTGTTTCCAAGTTCATTCTAGGCGAATGAAGAGAGAAGTACATGGAAAAGAATTTCCATCTTGCTATACCCTGACAACACATGCGTGGTTCCCACTTTTTAGGTCATTGATAATAGCCAACGGTTGAAGTACGTTAGTTTATTGTTTTACTTCTTGTCGACAGCTAAGGCCATTAGAAATGGAGCTTACTCGGCATTGTTATTATTGGGGGGAAGGAAGCGGCGTGGCCTTTTCAGGGCACCATCTCGGCATTCGCTTAGAATGAACTTGGTAACAACGGGAAACCGGAATCTGGATGGTTGGCTGTGGGGCTGAACACGTCTATACCTATGGCCGTAACTGTTCTAAATTTTTAGTTGTAAGGTAAGTTTTATGTGGTGTTGTTTGAACTGGTATACCGTATACTTCGCTTTTTGCTGCTTTATCGCCACAGTTTCTTAATCAGAAAAACCAACAGCTAAAATTTAGAATCATATTTATGACAACAATGAGATTATTTGATATGGGTTTATTTGACTTACTTGCAGCTGAACTGTGTAAGGAAGTAATAATTTTACAACAGCCTTTCTTTACACTAGTTTGAATTTATTGGAATTCCTTTCGCTGATGATATGTACAAACATAATGATAATTACAGTACGGTACAACTTGTCATCTCCTATGAGCTTGCTACGGTCGCAGGTTCGAATCCTGCCTCGGGCATGGATGTGTGAGATGTCCTTAGGTTAGTTAGGTTTAATTAGTTCTAAGTTCTAGGGGACTTATGACCACAGCAGTTGAGTCCCATAGTGCTCAGAGCCATTTTTGAACCTATGAGCTTACAATCATCCTCAAACTCGTCAGTATGGCATTTAAACAAAACTTTCTGCGAGCCATTCCTCATTTCCCTTACCAAAATCTTGCTCTCGCTTCAGTACCGATACTTTTTCATTTTTGTTGGCTCAGTTAAATAATTTGGTACCCTATGTTGGTGAAAATTAATGGAACCGCACCTTCATACACTTTGGTGGAGGTCTTGGGCACTGCTGCCCATTTACATGCAGATCTTTAAAAAAACTTTAATTATTACTAATGTCCGGTTCTTAAAAATGTTTCGCACAGACCACGGATCTCTCGGAAATTATCCAGCTATTCCTAGGAACTGCTTTGGGCTTGTGTGTATCTGTTGAGAATCGTAATGCTGCAGTGTAGTTCATATTACCACTCTAAAAACTGTTCGTATATCCTGGCACAACACATTTGTATGGCATCGGAAAAATGTTATTTAATTAATAATTACATACATTTGCTATAATTGAAACACAAATTTTTACTGACAGGTCACTGCCAGTGTGTGCGCGATAAAACATTGTTCAGATATGACTGGAGGTGGGTATACACTAGCGTGACCAACGAAGGTTGGCCGAAACTTGCTTAGTGCGTGCGGGCGGCTAATCGGAGCCAACGAAACGGTTGGCCTTGGTTGCAGTTCGGACTGCCAACGCTAATTATCAAAGCGGTGGCAGTGATATGGGCCTGATATCACCTCCCCCTGTGGACGCCGGGTCAAATGTTCGTTGGCTCAGTAGCGATTTGCTGTATCTGTTGAACGGGTATGTATCTGTCGTGTCTAAGAATGTTGGAGTATTGAGTGGAATAGGGAGACACCATTAAAGCTGATAGTTTTATCATGAACGGGAATGTTATGGGACCCTACGAACTGTGACTGTAGAAAGAAATTGAAAAGTTTAGACGCTTGGAGGGAAATAAGTGAGCTGTTAGAAATTATTGCGCACGATGTGAAAAATAAAATGGAGTCTCGATAGACATATTTTTACTGCAGATACAGATCTTCTAAACAGAGAAGTCATCTTTGGGCCAACACAATTCAATAACAATGCGAAATCTGTAGCTCTTATTCGCAAAAAATTATGCAACAGGCCATATTGCAATCCAGCATTGAGGTCAGACATTAATTTCGTCCCACCCTCCCTATATTTTGAGTGAGCGATCATCCACCAGCGTCGTTTCTTCTACTTTCCTGATGATTGACTTCTTGCAGTAAAATAAATGCTGCATATGCGACGACTGCTAAGTCCTACCCCTGTAAATAATATAGCCTGACGAAACTGTTATTAAAACGCTATTTTATAACAATAACAATTTGGGAACAGCCTCGACAAGTTACGAGAGCGAAATGAGAGTCCACATCGCCGAATTCCCTGACCCCAATCCCTTGGTTTTGTGAGGATGAAGGCACAAATCCACTGCCTGCCGTTCGTTTGCGTTCGATGCGCTAGCTTGTACGCACTTAACATGGCGCAGTGTGAGGCGTACGAAACTCAGATGACTGAGTTTCTGGGAAAATTTAAAAACACGTCGAGTGACGCGTATAGCAATAGAGATACAAGAAATGAAGCACTTGTTTCATTTTTTAGACTCATGTGGCATGCAGAGGCAGTAACGGTACATATTTTATAAATGAAAGTCCACCGACCTTCTGTATTACGGTTTTTTTTCCGATAATTATCGGAAATGCCGGAATAGATAAGTTAGACTATAGATTTATCATAAATGAAAAAAAAAACAACGGAATGTAGACAGATTAGATTTTAGATTTCTTTTCCGATACGTATCGGAATTAAAACCTAAAACAGAAATACAGACAGTCGACGGACTTTTGTTCATAAAATATACTCGCTTCATTTTTACAAGTGTTAAAAAAATCTACCTTATCGCCATTCCTTCTGCTAGAACAAATTGAAGGACTTTTTATCACACTTCCAATATTTGCTAAATACCGCATTTCTTATGTATATATTACTGCAGTTATTAGACGTGCGCCACCCACCATTTGTTGTAGTCTTTATTTTTCTAATTTGAAATGAGTTTCTTAAAGGAATTTATAGGTGACAGCTTTTATAATACACACAAAAATAAATGAATAAACCTTACATGAGCATAATCCGTTTTATTTATTTTGCCTTACCATGTTGTATATCCTCTGGCAACTATAAATCACATTGTAGGTTTCAGGAACCATTTTAGACAATAATTGCGGGGATGTAGCTACACTGAAATTGAGGTCTTCTGACTTCTGTCAGTAGTTAGAAACTGTAATGCAGCGAACAGCCTTTCCTCGCAGCTTACGGCTTTTCTCATGAGTATATTCTTTTTCGTCAGACATGGTTTGATGTTGAGATTTAAAGAAAAGATCGTAGCAAACAAAAACAATATGTGCCCGTTAACATAAGACCACCGTTGGTATCAGTGCATTGTTTCTTTGATAGGCTGGCATTGGCACTGGATGCTTTTTGGAATAAAAAAAACTGAAATCAGCCGTTGCTAGTATTCTTCTCAAAAAACAAATCCCGTGTAGTGTCTCAAACAATAAAAGGCAATTCCCAGATTTTACAACAAGATATGCTGATAGACAATGAGCCAAGTAGTGCTGGAAATCTGAGGAAGCAAAAACGTGAAAATCTTCGAGTGAAAAAAGACTTTACTTTTCCTGTAAGAAGATTTGTGCATAATGCGTCGAAACATGGCTTCATCGGCAGAAGGTGTAGTATTAAACAGTGTGTCAAAACCAGGGCGGGGTTAAAACATATGCTAGAAAAAACATGTGGCTGCTGCTGCCTTCATGTAGGCCTACTATATTTCTGTGAAAGTACTACAGGAAAGTTAGTGGACTACACATAGTTCTACGACACCAACCATGCCATGCATTAAATGACATTAAACCTAAAGGAAATTTCCAAATGCATAAAAAACACGTAGCGTTACCCCTTTATATAAATGTGATAAATAAAAATATCAGTGCCCCTAAGCATTCTTTTCCTACCTTTCGTCCTAGCCAAGTCCTCTATAATATCTTGGAAGCCAAGAGAAATGGTCTCATGTTCAACTGATAACAAGGCGAGAGCAGAAATGAGTTCTTAGCAAGGAATAGTTTGGAGAATTCTCTCTCAGGTTCACAATTCGCAATTGGTATTGAGAGGAAAATCCGGCAAACAATGTTTACATTCGGAAAAACATCACCAAGATTATTTCAAATTCAACCGGTGACATGTTAGCAGCCTTTTCTTTGAGAGAACACTGCAAATATTCACTGTTGTTGTTGTGGTCTTCAGTCCTGAGACTGGTTTGATGCAGCTCTCCATGCTACTCTATCCTGTGCAAGCTTCTTCATCTCCCAGTACTTACTGCAACCTACTCCTTCTGAATCTGCTTAGTGTAATCATCTCTTGGTCTCCCTCTACGATTTTTACCCTCCACGCTGCCCTCCAATGCTAAATTTGTGATCCTTTGATGCCTCAGAACATGTTTTACTAACCGGTCCTTTCTTTTTGTCAAGTTGTGCCACAAACTCCTCCCCAATTCTATTCAATACTTCATCATTAGTTATGTGATCTACTCATCTAATATTCAGCATTCTTCTGTAGCACCACATTTCGAAAGCTTTAACTCTCTTCTTGTCCAAACTATTTATCGTCCATGTTTCACTTCCATATATGGCTACACTCCATACAAATACTTTCACAAACGACTTCCTGACACTTAAATCTATACTCGATGTTAACAAATTTCTATTCGTCAGAAACGCTTTCCTTGCCATAGCTAGTCTGCTTTTTATATCCTCTCTACTTCGACCATCATCAGTTATTTTGCTCCCCAAATAGCAAAACTCCTTTACTACTTTAAGTGTCTCATTTCCTAATCTACACTCCTGGAAATGGAAAAAAGAACACATTGACACCGGTGTGTCAGACCCACCATACTTGCTCCGGACACTGCGAGAGGGCTGTACAAGCAATGATCACACGCACGGCACAGCGGACACACCAGGAACCGCGGTGTTGGCCGTCGAATGGCGCTAGCTGCGCAGCATTTGTGCACCGCCGCCGTCAGTGTCAGCCAGTTTGCCGTGGCATACGGAGCTCCATCGCAGTCTTTAACACTTGTAGCATGCCGCGACAGCGTGGACGTGAACCGTATGTGCAGTTGACGGACTTTGAGCGAGGGCGTATAGTGGGCATGCGGGAGGCAGGGTGGACGTACCGCCGAATTGCTCAACACGTGGGGCGTGAGGTCTCCACAGTACATCGATGTTGTCGCCAGTGGTCGGCGGAAGGTGCACGTGCCCGTCTACCTGGGACCGGACCGCAGCGACGCACGGATGCACGCCAAGACCGTAGGATCCTACGCAGTGCCGTAGGGGACCGCACCGCCACTTCCCAGCAAATTAGGGACACTGTTGCTCCTGGGGTATCGGCGAGGACCATTCGCAACCGTCTCCATGAAGCTGGGCTACGGTCCCGCACACCGTTAGGCCGTCTTCCGCTCACGCCCCAACATCGTGCAGCCCGCCTCCAGTGGTGTCGCGACAGGCGTGAATGGAGGGACGAATGGAGACGTGTCGTCTTCAGCGATGAGAGTCGCTTCTGCCTTGGTGCCAATGATGGTCGTATGCGTGCTTGGCGCCGTGCAGGTGAGCGCCACAATCAGGACTGCATACGACCGAGGCACACAGGGCCAACACCCGGCATCATGGTGTGGGGAGCGATCTCCTACACTGGCCGGTTATCCACTGGTGATCGTCGAGGGGACACTGAATAGTGCACGGTACATCCAAACCGTCATCGAACCCATCGTTCTACCATTCCTAGACCGGCAAGGGAACTTGCTGTTCCAACAGGACAATGCACGTCCGCATGTATCCCGTGCCACCCAACGTGCTCTAGAAGGTGTAAGTCAACTACCCTGGCCAGCAAGATCTCCGGATCTGTCCCCCATTGAGCATGTTTGGGACTGGATGAAGCGTCGTCTCACGCGGTCTGCACGTCCAGCACGAACGCTGGTCCAACTGAGGCGCCAGGTGGAAATGGCATGGCAAGCCGTTCCACAGGACTACATCCAGCATCTCTACGATCGTCTCCATGGGAGAATAGCAGCCTGCATTGCTGGGAAAGGTGGATATACACTGTACTAGCGCCGACATTGTGCATGCTCTGTTGCCTGTGTCTATGTGCCTGTGGTTCTGTCAGTGTGATCATGTGATGTATCTGACCCCAGGAATGTGTCAATAAAGTTTCCCCTTCCTGGGACAATGAATTCACGGTGTTCTTATTTCAATTTCCAGGAGTGTAATTCCCTCAGCATCACCCGACTTAATTCGACTACATTCCATTATACTCGTTTTGGTTTTGTTGATGTTCATCTTATATCCTCCTTTCAAGACACTGTCCATTCCGTTCAACTGCTCTTCCAAGTCCTTTGCTGTCTCTGATAGAATTACAATGTCATCGGCGAACCTCAAAGTTTTTATTTCTTCTCCATAGATTTTAATACCTACTCCGAATTTTTCTATTGTTTCCTTTACTGCTGGCTCAATCTACAGATTGAAAAACATCGGGGAGAGGCTACAACCCTGTCTCACTCCCTTCCCAACCACTGCTTCCCTTTCATGCCCCTCCACTCTTATAACTGCCATCTGGTTTCTGTGCAAATTGTAAATAGCCTTTCGCTCCCTGTATTTTACCCCTGCCACCTTTAGAATTTGAAAGAGAGTATTCCAGTCAACATTGCCAAAAGCTTTCTCGAAGTCTACAAATGCTAGAAACGTAGGTTTGCCATTCCTTAATCTTTCTTCTAAGATAAAATATTCACTAAAATGAAGAATTTCAGAATAAAAGTTTCTTCATCGAAATCACCTCAGTTTTTTCAAAACGTTTTGGCGTTTCCGTTAAGAGTTCTTTAGCTTCGTGCTTCACTATATTGTTTGTTAAAGGTCGGAAAAGATCGACTACTTAGTACAACTTTTCTTCTCGTTCTTTTAGTTCTGCTTGTATTACATATGTGAATAAGTTCATAGCATCTTTATTTTGCTTGTTAGTATTCCATTTGCTATTTCTCAGTTGCCATTTTTATTTGTAGTTCACTGTTGCTATTTGGGTTTAAATTTCGTCATTTGAATATAGTGGGTGGAGCTGTGGACGCTAGAAAATGGAGTGCCAAGTGAAGAAATCGGAACATTTCCGACATATTCTTCGATTTGAGTTCATTAGAGGGGTTGCAGCAGCGGAGGCAGCCAGAAAGATCTGCCCGCTGTGTATAGGGATATTACCACTGGGGCAGAGCACGACAAAAAAATTATTTTCTCTTTTTAAAGAGGATCGTTTTGACATTAGTTTCTCTCCACATTCAGGAAAATTTTCAGGGTTTGATGAAGATCGTTTACATGCATTAATCCCCAATGCTCCACGTCAGCGCACTTGAGAACTGGCAGATGGGATGAACTGTGGTCATTCCACCATCGTCGACATATGCATGCAATGGGGAAGACTCTAAGCCAAAATGGCAAAAATAAGCGGATAGCCGTAAGTGCATCTCTGGTAGCTCGTTATCAGTTTGCTTGTGAACAACACCAGCCATCCCTACCCTGCATCGTTACTGGTGACGAGAAGTGGTGTCTTTATGCTAACATAAGGAAAAGAAGTGAATGGTTGAGACCAAACAAAGCAGCAACCGCCCGTGCAAAAACCTGCTCGCATTCACAAAAGATAATGTTAGGCACCTGGTGGAACAGCAACGGTGTGATGTACTACAAATTTCTTCCCCGAGATCACTGCTGACGTTTGTCAACAATTGTTATGTCCAGCAGACGCAATCCAAGACCAACGACCAAGAAGACTGCATGAAGTGATGCTGCTCCATGATAACGCCCACCCGAAATCTTCTTGATGGACAAAAAACGCTATCCATTTGTTGCGTTGGGAAGTAATTTCGCACAATCTTATCCACCTGATCTTCTGGATGAAAATGCACTCCGAACACTCGATGAGTTCTTCACCTCAAAACCACGTGATTTCGACAGTCGCGGAATCGCGACTAAAGTCACTGTTGTGTTTATCTATTGTGTTTATTAAACTCGTGGAAACCGCTACGAACTTATGCACCAACTTAATACTTTATCAACAATTGTAATAACTGATTAGAATAAACAGTTTCACCCCATTTACTAACCACAACCAATCTCCAAATATACTCTACATACAACGCTCTAAACATAGATCATGGACAGGGCCGGCGCAAGGCACGTGCGGCCGCACGGGGCGGCACTTTCCGAAGGGCGGCAAATCTGCCGCCCCCACCCTTCTTTTTTTTTTTTTTTAGGACAAACTCAACATTCACGCCCAAGAGTGGATTCGAAACCAAACCTTGGAGGCAGCAGCTTCGTGAACTGTGGCATGGCGCCTCGACTACCTGCCGGCAGCCCCTGTTGAACAAGGTGAGGGAGTAGGACTAATTTCTTCCTCGCCACTGTGCCAGCACCGTCGTCTTTACGCCGGTGGAACAAAGAGGGGGAAGCAGTATGGCGTACACGCCTGACGCCAGTATTCTTATGAGTGGAGAGCTGCCAGCCTGTTACGCGCCGTGCGTTTACTCACAACTAATTTTACAGAAAACGAAATGTTCATGACGGTTTAGATGTCAGCACATATTAAAAGCTTTGAGACTGGGCACTCAGTGGCTGAAACCTAGGTAGATATGAAAAGTAAAAACAAAAATTGCGATTGATTGCTGACATTTCCTACAGATTTGTTTACATAAAATTACACAAACGTTTTGTAAAAAAAAAAAATGGAAAAGAAAAAAGTATAGAAAAAACGGGGGGGTGGGGAGCGGCAATTTAGCAGCTCACACGGGGCGGCACTTGGGCTTGCGCCGGCCCTGATCATGGATATTATTTATTGTCTATGACTCTAAACAATATTATCGCATGAATGAACAGTTCCACTTTTTAACCAACAGACAAGCGATAAAAGTAGCGAACAAATTAAGGAGGGGACGAGGAATGAATATTTCAAAACGCACAAATGTGTTTGAAGTCAACTGGCTATTATTGTGGCTAAACAACTGTACCTGACTTCACGCATACAGAGTTTACAAACAGACGGAACTTGCTGATGTAGAAAGAACAACCTACTGTGCATCTACGCTGTGACTAAATTTTTCTGCTGGATTGGGACTGAATATTATATAATGACATGAGACTGCAGAACGTAATAGGATACATCGAGTAATTTGTATTTTACATTAAATTAATTCGCAACTGCGAATAAGGATAACCATCAGCTGTAGAATGGAATGACAAAAAATTTGTACTGGACCAGGATCGAACACAGATTTCCAGCTCATCGCGAGCGGTTGCCTTACCATTTTTGTTTCATTGTGTTTGGTCTTAGCGGACGTCACATGACATCCGTTGAAGTTCGTTGTTGATCCTTTTACTCAGTCTTTTTATTACAGAGAGCAGCCAGCTCTCTGACCGTGCACGGTGAGCTACCATGCCGGCTACCATTTGGCTAACCGTGCACGACTCACGGCCACCTCCAAATTTCCATATTTCGTCAAACATGCGTCTACGACCTGTACTAGTACATCTACACTGAAACGCCAAAGAAACTGGTATAGGCATGCGTTTTTAAATATAGAATGTAAACAGGCAGAATATGGCGCTGTGGTCGGCAACGCCTGTATAAGATAACTTATGTCTCTTGCAGTTGTACCCTTCCTTCCAACTATAACCTGGCCTTGTTCCCCCCCCCCCCCCCCCCCGCTCCCCAGGGTCCCCTTTTTCCTCTCCCCTCCTTCTCCCAGAGCGGATTTTCTCACCCCCTCCCCCCCCCCCCGAGACCCTGCAGCCCATCCTTGCCTCTTTCCTTCCCACATCCCTCCCTACCTGGCCCTCTTCAGCGCACCCATCCGCCCATCTCCCCCCTCTCTTCCCCTCCCTCCCTTCTTCCAGTCTCCCTCATCTCCTTGCGCCTGGCAGATCCTCCGTTTTGATCATTGTCAGTGTGCCACGTCAGTGTTGTGTTTAGTGCTGTTTCTCCTGTGCGTCAAGAGGTGTGATTTTAATAGTGTGGTGCCTTGAAGTTCGCTGTCAGTGTTTGTTATGTGCTATGCCATCCATCGATACTTTTGTGCTCTGGTCATAATGTGCCTTGTGTTCTTTTAATTGTCGCAGTGTGTGGTTTTTCTGTGTGCGCTACTTTTTTACGGCTTTTATCTCCATTTTACAGTCGCCCCTTTTTTGTTTATTGCCTGGCATGATGTTCCCCCTATTTTATATCTATGTTCACCATATTCTCTCCTTTGTATATTTTTAACTGTCTTCAATTGTTTGTTTCTATGTCTTTCGGCTGAAGAGCAGCGCATATGCTTCTGCCAGCCCGCCCCGATGGGGAAAAAAATCTTGTAGTTGTTAGATCGGTTACTGCTGCTACAGTGGCAGGTTATCAACATTTAAGAGAATTTGAACATGGTGTTATAGTCGGTGCACGAGCGATGGGACACAGCAACTCCGAGGTAGCGATTGAAGTGGTGATTTTCCCATACGACCATTTCACAAGTATACCGTGAATATCAGGAATCTGGTAAAACATCAAATCTCCGACATCGTTGCGGTAGGAAAAAGATCCTGCAGGAACGAGGCCAACGACAACTGAAGAGAATCGTTCAACGTGACAAAAGTGTAACCCTTCCGCAGATTGCTGCAGATTTCAATAGTGGACCTTCAACAAGTGTCAGCGTGTGAACCATTCAAAGACACATCATCGATCTGGGCTTTCGGAGCCGAAGGCCCACTCGCGTACCCTTGATGACTGCACGACACAAAGCTTTGTGCCTCGCCTGGACCCGTCAACACTGACAATGGACTGTTGATGACTGGAAACATGTTGCCTGGTTGGACAAGTCTCGTTTCAAACTGTATCGAGCAGATGGACGTGTACGGATGGAGAGACAACTTCATGAATCCATGAATCCTGCATGTAAGCAGAGGACTGTTCAAGCTGGTGGAGGCTCTGTAATGGTATGGGGGGTATGCAGTTGGAGTGATACGAGACCCCTGATACGTCTAGATACTACTCTGACAGGTGACAAGTACGTAACCATCTTGTCTGATCACCTGTACCCATTCATGTCCATTGTGCAGACGGACTTAGGCAATTCCAGCAGGGCAATGCGACGCCACAAGTTCAGAATTGCTACAGAGTGGCTCCAGGGACACTCTTCTGAGTTTAAACACTTCCAATGGCCATCAAACTCCCCAGACTTGAACATTATATAGCATATCTAGGATGTTTTGCAACGTGATGTTCAGAAGAGATCTCCACCCTCTCGTACTCTTACAGATTTATGGACAGCTCTGCAGGATTCAAGATGTCTGTTCCCTCCAGCACTACTTCAGACATCAGTCGAGTCCATGCCACGTGGTGTTCGGCACTTCTGCATGCTCGCGGGGTCCCGACACGAGATTAGGCACGTGTACCAGTTTCTTCAGTTTGGATTCCGTAGAAATGTTGGAACACGTGAGGCAACACTGACCCTACGATTTATCTTAGAAGAAAGATTAATGAAAGGTAAACCTACGTTTCTAGCATTTGTAGACTTAGAGAAAGCTTTTGACCATGTTGATTGGAATACTCTCTTTCAAATTCTGAAGGTGGCAGGAGTAAAACACAGGGAGCGAAAGGCTATTTACAATTTGTACAGAAACCAGATGGCAGTTATAAGAGTCGAGGGACATGAAAGGGAAGCAGTGGTTGGGAAGGGAGTGAGACAGGGTTGTAGCCTATCCCCGATGTTATTCAATCTATATATTGAGCAAGCAATAAAGGAAACAAAAGAAAAGTTCGGAGTAGGTATTAAAATCCATGGAGAAGAAATAAAAACTTTGAGGTTCGCCGATGACATTGTAATTCTGTCAGAGACAGCAAAGTACTTGGAAGAGCAGTTGAACGGAATGGACAGTGTCTTGAAAGGAGGGTATAAGATGAACATCAACAAAAGCAAAACGAGTATAATGGAATGTAGTCGAATTAAGTCGGGTGATGCTGAGAGAATTAGATTAGGAAATGAGACACTTAAAGTAGTAAAGGAGTTTTGCTATTTGGGGAGCAAAATAACTGATGATGGTCCAAGTAGAGAAGATATAAAATGTAGACTGGCAATGGCAAGGAAAGCGTTTCTAAAGAAGAAAAAATTGTTAACATCGAGTATAGATTTAAATGTCAGGAAGTCGTTTCTGAAAGTATTTGTATGGAGTGTAGCCATGCATGGAAGTGAAACGTGGACGATAAATAGTTTAGACAAAAAGAGAATAGAAGCTTTCGAAATGTGGTGCTACAGAAGAATGCTGAAGATTAGACGGGTAGATCACATAACTAATGAGGAGGTATTCAATAGAATTGGGGAGGAGAGGAACTTGTGGCACAACTTGACTAGAAGAAGGGATCGGTTGGTAGGACATGTTCTGAGACATCGAGGGATCACAAATTTAGTATTGGAGGGCAGCGTGGAGGGTAAAAATCGTAGAGGGAGACCAAGAGATGAATACACGAAACAGATTCAGAAGGATGTAGGCTGCAGTAGGTACTGGGAGATGAAGAAGCTTGCACAGGATAGAGTAGCATGGAGAGCTGCATCAAACCAGTCTCAGGACTGAAAACCACAACAACAACAACCAGTTTCTTTTGCCCTTCAGTGTATTATGTATGTTCCCGTACGGATAGACATTGTACTTGAAAGTCGCTTGCCCGGTATCGCCAGATAAATACGATATTGCAGTGCCTGTGTTATTATGATTACGATGCGAAGTTCCTTTGGACATGCATGCACGTCCTGTACGGGAATGCACATAATGGATGTACGAGTACAGATCTTAGACACATGATCGACGACATATGGATGTTTCGAGTTGTCCGTGAGTTGTGCGCGGAGAGACAAATGGTAAGGCGACCATTCGCGGGAAGCGGCAAAGGTGGGTGCGGGTCCCCGCCCGGCCCAAATTTTCATTGTTGTCATTCCATTGTACAGCTGATGGTTGGCGTTATTCGCAACTGCAAATTCATTTAACGGTATTTCATAACGGCTGTAGTCGTCGCAGTGCGTGTTCCTGCATACATCTCCAAAAGAACTTTGCATCGTAATCAGAATAACACACGCGCTGTAATATCGAATTTGTATTTTGTGAATTTGTATATTTTTAAATATGTAATCTAGCGACTTTTCATGGCCAGAGAAGACAGACTTCAAGTATATCAGTGATTACGATTAAAATGAACAAAATGCTATCTCTGAATTTTTCTCAAGTTGTTCACCACTTGTTTTTATGACACTGTTTCTTGCTTGTTCTTTAGAGGCAGACACTTCTCTCTCTCTCTCCTGCCTTGGCCACTGCCTATGTAAGCATTTGTAATTTTCGTTAATAATAAGTATGTTAACATGAAATTTGTGGAAGTTTGTTTATTTCAAAGAATTATAATCACCAGTTTCACAGCTGACGGGCCTGGTGTCGAATTTCTGTAAGTACTTGTAACGCTTTCCGGAATAACGGCTAGCAAATATTTTTTTTTTAATTTTCGAGCAGCTCGCTACTAACGGTAGCAAACTTTTTCATAACCTGCAGTTATTAACCCTCGAAGAAGTACAATGTCTAGACGTTATCAGATTGACTCGCATGTAATAATCATTATTCTCGCAGTCGCGAATTAGAAATTGTTATCCCGGCAGCAGGCAATAATTGAACATATCTCAGTGTCAAAATCTACTACTACTACTACGTGATCAGGCCCAGTGGACCACACGCATCTACAAGTTTCCTCCTCCACTGTATTCTGTCCATTGCTGCTATCCGCCATAAGTTCACATCTATTGACACTTGGTTTAAATCTTCATGGAGTCCATCCCACCAACGCTTCTTGTGTCTCCCTGGCGGTCTCTTTCCTGTAGGTGTGAAATCTAGGAGCTTCCGAGGCCATCTGTGATCCTCTATCCGGGCCACATGGCCGGCCCACTGCATTCGTTTGGCTTTAACAGTTCCTGCTATGTTGGGCTGCTGGTATAGTTCCTCAAGCTCTTGGTTGTATCTGATCCTCCACTCCCCTGTATCTGCATCCAGAACCGGACCGAAGATCTTCCGAAGCACTTTTCTCTCAAAAACAAGGAGCTTATGGAAGTCCTATTTCCGGATACTCCATGTCTCACAGCCATATAGAACAACAGGTTAGATCAAGGTTTTGTACAGTCGAATCTTGAACTGTCTGGAGAGATATTTGGACCGAAGCAGTTGTGCCAGGCTTTTAAGATCGGTTTCCTGCTCGTATTCTGGCACTGATCTCTGCTTCACATGACGAGTTCTCAGTGAAAAGTGCTAATTACATTAATTAACTATATCTGTTCTTTTGTCCATATAATTCTTCAACTTGGTCTGAAAGGGAGATTTATATTGTCGGCATCGTAAGCAGGACTTCAATTTTATGCTGTATACGCTGCAATAATTTTGTTCTTTTCCATTACATTCTGTGTACTACGACGGTAAATCGATGAACCATTGATTGAATACACTGAGAGACCTGACAAGAGAGGACAAAATGTATTACACTATGTAAAAATGAAAACTCTGGAAGGACACGAATCTGAGATTGAGGAATTATGAAATTAGGGTGTCTGACGAAAGACGCCCGGACAGGTCCCCGGGTCGCGCCGCACGCTTATCGGCCGTTGCCACCGCATTCGCCGGCCGTCGCCGCGCCCGAATGTCGGACGCTAACCTGTCGTTAATCCGCTGCGAGTGCCCTTCCCCCGAGTTAAGAATAAACACGTCGCCATCTGATTAACTCAAGCTTACCTTTATTTACAAATAGGTGGTCAAAACGATGTCCCTCTGTGGTAAGAGCAGCCTGACAGCAGCACTCGACGAATTTCGGCTGCCGAAATCTGGGAAATGACTAGCCGAAACCTGTCTTCCAATACTTCTATCGAGTTAGGATTGGTTGCGTATACCTTTTCTTTTAACATTCGCCCAAGACGATGTAATGGTTCTTTTTTACGTGACCATTACGGCACTCCAACCCCAGTTCTCGATACCAGTAATATCGTACTACTTTTCTGCGAAGTAACAGATATACTTTTGTGACAATATTCACATTTGGTTTTATTAATGAATAGGTACTCCAATGTATCGATATATTACAGTGATATGGTTCTTGTGTGTATTCATTTCTGTGAGACTTTCATAAACGTTTTGACGCGACGCACAGGGCAGTCTTCCTTTCACTTTGCAGAAGTTAAGTTGTTATTTCGCTTTGTAAAAGAATGGTCAAGTCTTGTGTTTGGTTAAAGTGGAAATTAAATATGTGAAGATTATACAAAACTGTTTTCTTTTTGATGTGACAATTAAGAAGAAGTATATGTGAATTTACAAGAAGTTTAATAAAAATGTGGATCGTGAACACCAAGTCAAAAATTATTTCTACCATACGATTGTTCTGATCTGGGATTGTTTGATCATTAAGAATTTCCTGGTTCAAATGGTTCAAATGGCTCTGAGCACTATGGGACTTAACATCTGTGGTCATCAGTCCCCTAGAACTTAGAACTACTTAAACCTAACTAAGCTAAGGACATCACACACATCCATGCCCGAGGCAGGATTCGAACCTGCGACCGTAGCGGTCACGCGGTTCCAGACTGAAGCGCCTAGAACCGCACGGCCACACCAGCCGGCAAGAATTTCCTGAAAAATGCGTTTGTTAGGTCTTCAAATATTGCTAAAATACAGATCTGGACCTTCTAGCAGTCAAAGTGGAATCACCCTAGAATCAACAAGTTGATCCATAACAACTTCGACGAAATCTACGTGGGGATCCACTCAAGATAAATGCCAAAATTAATGACTTTTTTACAGTGACTTCATTATTTCCATTCTGACGATACCATCCACAGTCAACAACTTTGTTGTTGCCCAATAAAGCGAACATATGCTGCGTGAGCAACATTATTAATCTGATTTCTAGCCTACTTTGCAAGTGGTGGTATTGTTAGAACAGAAAACCACACGAATTTAGATCTGGAGAACGAGGAGGCCAGTCAACCACCCTACCATAAAAAACACTTCGTACATTGGCAATGTGTGGTCTTGCATTGTACTGTATGAAATAACAGTCCATCTTTTCGTTGGGTATTAGTTCTCGAAAAAAAAGAATGCAGTACATTGTTCAAATACCTGTCAGAACGTATTGTTTCGTGAAAAAAGATTGCTCCAATAATTCGTCTTGCACTAACTGTACACCACACTCCTGTTTTCACGTTACGCAGAGGTTGTTGATGTAACTCATGAGAATTTTCGGAGCTCCAAATTTACGTTCCCTGACGAATGCAGCCACGCTTCATCGGAAAAAAGGCGCCTCAGGATCAACTTCCCTATCGTCCACAGCTTGTAACAGCCAGTTGTAGTAACGACGTCGAGCGACAGTATCTGAGTTCCTCGGTTAATGCACTATCGTTATTTTGTATGGTTTCGATTTCAATTTGTTCACAGCGCTGTGGGCAGATGCTCTGAAGAGCCCATCGGCGCAGATAGTTTCTCGGACTTTTTTTCAACGCGTCTCATATCTCGTCTAATTTATTTTCGTTTAAGGGATATTTTCTATGAATTCAAGCCGACATTCCACATACTACCCTGTTTTTGCTTAGTTCAGCACAAGAAATACTCGTTGATCCTTCGTGTATACCATACCGAATGGAAACTCGACAGGAAACTCAAAACAAACCACCGAACACTCAGTCGTACAGAATAGTGTTTCAGTGTTCCTGTCTTACCCAGTGACATACGGGCAAGAGCAGCCCCTGTCTCTGTCCAACTGTAATAATGACGTCTAGCAACAATATCTGAAGTGATTAGATTTGACAAAAAAGCTCAAAAGAAAAAACAATACCCTCAGGCTCACAGCGTAGGGGCACTCGCAAAGTATTGGTGCCCGAGAACTACGAATGGCGACAACCGGCAGACGCAGCGGCAACACCGAACAAATGCACCGCAGCGAACACAGCACCAGGTAACGAACAGAATCAGTCAATGCTTTTAAATTCGGTAGAACTGCTTCAGTAGAAATAAATTTCCTGGGCGTTGGGGCTTGTTCTTTTGCATTTAGTTAGATTTTTACGATTTGTTAAATTAAACTTACAGCCTATAGAAATTTCACGAGATGGTGGATCCACGTAGTTAAGCGCACGCATTTGACCAATGTGATCGACATATGTTAGCAAAGATACATTTTGCCAAGTGCATTAACGAGTTGTGTTACATAAAAGTGATAACGTTTCAGAAATTTATTGTCCCTTCTTAAGGTTTTAACTCACCAGGAATCTCTGAAAACCGCACAAACTACTACAACAAATGAAAATATTCAGATGGTTAAAAGCGGGTCAGTCGGCGGCGAGAAGTAATACGTCGCCATCTGAAAATGACGCGTATTCAGAACGCAATATCATGACCACTGGATCCTATTGCACTGATTTTACAAAAATTAGAAAACACGAATCATAAACAAGAAACCATGAATAGCAACCTACCTTCTATGAATCGTAAGCAAGATACTATGTAAAATGATTTTTCTGCTTTGAGGCTACAAGTGGAGCAAGTTAGTGAACAACTCAAGAATCAGACCAGTTGAAAGTACCGGATGATCAAAAAGTCAGTATAAATTTGAAAACAATAAATCACGGAATAATGTAGATAGACAGGTACAAATTGACACACATGCTTGGAATGACATGGGGTTCTACTAGAACAAAAAAAAAAAACACGAAAGTTCAAAAAATGTCCGACAGATGGCGCTTCATCTGATCAGAATAGCAATAATTAGCATAACAAAGTAAGACAAAGCAAAGATGATGTTCTTTACAGGAAACGCTCAATATGTCCACCATCATTCCTCAACAATAGCTGTAGTCGAGGCATAATGTTGTGAACAGCACTGTAAAGCAAGTCCGGAGTTAGGGTGAGGCATTGGCGTCGGATGTTGTCTTTCAGCATCCCTAGAGATGTCGGTCGATCACGATACACTTGCGACTTCAGGTAACCCCAAACCCAATAATCGCACGGACTGAGGTCTGGGGACCTGGGGGCCAAACATGACGAAAGTGGCGGCTGAGCACTCGATCATCACCAAACGACGCGCGCAAGAGATCTTTCACGCGTCTAGCAGTATGAGGTGGAGCGCCATCCTGCATAAACATCGTACGTTCCAGCAGGTGTTTATCAGTCAGGCTGGGGTTGATGTGATTCTGTAACATATCGGCGTACCTCTCACTCGTCACGGTAGCAGTTACGGTACAAAACCAGAATGACGCATTTCCTCGAAGAAAAAAGGTCGGATAACGGTAGATGTGGTAAACCAACCCATACCGTGACTTTCTCGTCGTTCATTGGAGTTCCACGACAATTCTAGGATTTTCGGTAGCCCAAATTCTGCAGTTGTGAGCGTTGACAGACTCTCGCAGCGTGAAATGATCTTCGTCGGTCCACAGCACATTACTCAACCAATCGTCATTTTCCGCCATCTTTTGAAACGCCCACAACGCAAATGCCCTCCGCGTCACTAAATCGCCAGGTAACAGTTCATGATGCCGATGGATTTTGTACGGATATCATCGGAGGGTATGCCTAAGTTCCAACCAAACAGTAGTGTATGGAATGCCGGTGCGACGTGCTACTGCACGAGCGCTGACTTCCCCGTGCATAGACGAACCCGCTACAGTCTCCATTTCTTCCTGAACTGTCTCAGCAGCATTACGCCTTGTGCTCGGTCGGCCACTACGGGGTCTATCGTCTAAACAACCCGTGGCTTCGAACTTCGAAATCATTCTCGCCACAGCTGCATTTGTCAACGGACCTTTACCCGTTCGAACCCTCTTCCTATGGCGATAGGATCGTAACGCTGAACTAGCACATTCCCCATTCTGATAACACAGCTTTACTAAAAGCGCCTTTTCAGGTATCGTCAACATCCTGCGACTGCTGGCGCATCTGATTCTCTCTCTCATTACAGCTCCTTTTATACACGATTGTCATGCACAGTCACTGACGTTTTGCTGTCCATTGCCATCTGTCGGACATTTTGTGAACTTCCTTTTTTTGGTTCTAATAAAACCCCATGTCATTCCAAGCATGTGTGTCAATTTTTACCTCTCTATCTACATTATTCCGTGGTTTATTAAGTTTTCAAATTTATACTGACTTTTTGATCACCCGGTAGAAGCGGCTAACCACAGTGGCGGCGTTAGGCGTCTCCGACCGCTGACGGCCTCGCGTCTGTGGCGGCCTCGCAAAAATGTTGTTGAAGCTGTTAAATTTTAGCTAATTAGTTATCCGTCTCTATTTCCGTACGAATGTAGTAGTATTTAGCTAGGGTCGTCTGGCAACATTATGACAGTTAAACCGCATTAAAAGATGCATCTAAGGTGTACACCTATTAGGCAGCGCGCCAGATGTACAAGTTTGGGATTGCAGACTGGTTCTGGTAGGCTATTACATTATACGGTTCGCGCGGGACATACCTGTCGCAAATCAGGGCATGCGCACTAGATGGCAGTAACGCATGAAACTCGAAGGAGACTGCTTTGTTGTAAGATCGTTCATACAGACTAAAAAAAATTGTAAAATAAATTATTAAATTATATACTTAGAGAAGAAGGTGATTGTCATATTAAAGAAAGATGCATGTTAAATGGAAAACACACTTACTTTTCTTTATACGATGCTCTCAGCCCGCTTGATATGTGCAGTTTTCCGAATTGACACTTCGATCCAACAACAAGCAAATGCAACGATGTTCTGTGAAGAGAGAATACAGGCAGTTCTGGCCAGTAATGCCAGCTCTCTGAAACCAATCCAATCATGTGACACTTCACTCTTTTCTCAAGTTATTGAACTGGTACAAGTGAATAAGTCTTTTATCTCTGAATGTGTGGTTGTGCCAGTTGCAGTCATACACAGTAAAAGAACTCTATACTATGATAAGCCAGTATACAAATAAATTTTTTGGTGTATTTATTTGGCTGCTATCAGACATGACAGAAACAAAAAATATTCCGCCGTGTATGATAATCGCACAGCCTATTCGCTCTGTACTATGACAATGAGTACTTTAAGTAACATACTGTACTGATGAATGTACTTAGAACAAAATGTTTTTTAGATCATCATATCTGCAGGACCCTCAAGGGACAGAGACATAGAGAGAAAATGGGAATTTGGTGCATCAAAAAGAAAAAGAAACGCTGAGACGATTATATACAGCCAAGCTATGAGTTTGAGTATCATGAAATTTCTTAAGAATACTTCAGGTGTGACTGCTCCAGATGAAGCTCCGATGAAGCTTTTATCCAAGTGTCTTTAGTTTCTGAAACAGAACCAGTTTCAGTATCGAATGAATCTGTTACCCTTTCTGATACAATATCAATGTTGGGTGAAACTGCCGTGATCCGAGATTGTGAGCCGAATAAAGACTTTAAAAGTGGCAATCAAGAGCAAACCGTTCATGTGAGAGAGTCATTAGATTAGATTCGCAGCGTCATGATTTAATTCAAAATGGTCCCCAACACAGCCTAGAGAAACCTGAAGAAAGTTACCACAAAAATGCAAATAAAAGACATTTTAGTAAATTTCATTTTACTAGAAAAGTTTGTTGCTTTCCATGTCGACTTTTTTCACACTTGCAGACACAGATGTTGAAAGAAGGGTGTTGTGACTGGAAATATCTGAGTAGGATATTGCAAAGGCATGAACGAAGTCAAGGACACATGGAGTGCGTGATTAGATGGATGGAATTCTGTAAAGGAATCAAATACGAAAAAACAATAAATAAGGAAAACGGGAGACTGATTAGGGAATCACAAAAGTATTGGTATAGCTTCTTTGAAAGATTGATCGATTATAAAATACTTAGCTTCACACAATTGGCATTCAGATGGCATCGAGCATTCCATAACAGTGGAAATTTTATAGACTTATTGAAATTGTTATCCAAACATGATCTAACACTAAAAGAGCACTTGCAAGGTATTAACGAAAAACAACTTTGTTAGCATTATGTGAGACATGACATACAAAATGAAGTAATTACAATAATGTCTAAATATGTTATCAACGAAATTACATACAGAGTCAAACAAGTGAAATATTATGCCTTCATACTCGATTGTACAGGGATACGAGCCATGTGAAATGTTAATAATATCAAGATTTTGTAATTTCTCAACAGGAGAGAAACAATGGGAGAGTATTTAACAACTGCCATTTTAAAGGAACTAGAAAATAATGGCCTAGACATCCAAAACTATTGAAGACAAGGATATGATAACGGTGTCAATATGGTTGGCATCAATAAAGGTGTTAGAACAAGAATACTCAATATTAATCCACGAGCTTCGTTCATGCCATGCGGATGCCATATTGGAATTTGCTTTTGCTAGATGTCATTAACACTTCTACAGCAGTTTTTCGGCTTCATCAATAAAGTTTATCTGTTTTTTACAAAATCAAGCAAGTTTTGGGATTTTATAAAAACTAAATTGAAACTGACACTGAAAACTCTGTCTCAAACATGATGGGAAAGTAGAGCGGAACTGTACAAGCGATGTTTTTGCAATTTGATGATGTCATCGAAAGTGTGAGTGACGTGTAAAACAGAACTGATGATTATAAAACTCTTAGTGAATGTGAAGCAGTCTTGAAGTAAATCTTAATAACTGAGTTTATTGTTGCAATACACATCTGGTATGAGGTTTTACTACGTATCAACAATAGTCGAGGGTCACTCCAAAATAAATGCACACTATTTTTGTAAAAATACAGGTAGTGTAGCTACATCCTTCCCGCTTGTTTTCAAACTTAGTTCAACCTGTTCCCTTGAGTGGCGCCGTCACAGCAAGTCTTCAAGATGGCTGCTACACTTGACGTTCGTCAGAAGCAACGTGCTGTCATAGAATTCCTGTACTGTGAAAACGAGACAGTGGGAAACAGCCACAAGAGGTTGAAAAAGGTGTATGGAGATGCTGCTGTCGATCGCAGTACAGTTAGTCGGTGGGCAAGCAGGTTACGTGATGAAAGGGGGCAAGGCAATATTGAGGATTGTCCTCGCTGGGGCAGGCCTCGTACTCCACACGCTCCAGACAATGTGCAGAGACTTAACGAATTGGTGACTGCTAACAGACGCATCACGGTGAACGAATTGTCACGCTACATTGGGATAGGGTAAGGATGTGTTTGCAGAATACTGAAAGTGTTGGCGTTAAAAAAGATTTGTGCCAGGTGGGTTCCCAGGATGTTGACAGTGGCTCACAAAGAATCAGGAAAAACGGTATGCAGCGAAATTTTAGAACAGTACGAGAATGGTGGAGATGAATTTCTTGGAAGAAATGTGACAGGTGGTGAAACATGGCTCCATCATTTTTCACCAGAGACGAAGAGGCAATCAGTGGAGTGGCATCATGCAAATTCACCCAAGAAAAAAAAAAATTCAAAACCACACCTTCTGCTGGAAAAGTTATGGCTACGGTGTTTTTCTATTCCGAAGGACTCTTGCTTGTGGACATCATGCCAAGTGAAACCACCATAAATTCTGATGCATATGTGAAGACACTGAAGAAACTTCAAGCTCGACTGAGTCGTGTTCGACCACGTCGGCAAAAGTAGGATGTTTTGCTGTTGCACGACAATGCAAGGCCACATGTCAGTCAAAAAATCATGGAAGCGATCTCAAAACTCGGATGGACAACACCGAACACCCACCTTACAGTCCTGACCTGGCTCCACGTGACTATCATCTCTTTGGGAAACTGAAAGACTCTCTTCGTGGAGCAAGGTTTGAAGATGATGACTCCCTTGTGCACGCTGCCAAACAGTGGCTCCAACAGGTTGGTCCAGAATTTTACCGTGCGGGTATACAGGCGCTGGTTCCAAGTTGGCGTAAGGCAGTTGAGAGGGATGGAAATTACGCGGAGAAATCAAAATATTGTTCCTAAAGGATGTATCTACACATTGTAAAACTTTCAAACATGTAGAATAAAAGATGGATTTTTAAAAAACAGTGTGCATTTCTTTTGGAGTGACCCTCGAATGTAAACTATGGCAATCGGCTCATGTGAACTTGAAACTATTCATACTTTACGTACATTTCGTGACTGGATTCAAAAATTCCGTAACACAGGATTTGAAACGAGCGTTGCAGAAGCTTGATTGTTTGTAGAAAAAAGTATTTTCGAAACTGAGTCTTAGTTTAAAAAAAAAGAGTAGCACATAAAAAATGGATGTTCTGTTTTGAACAAATTGATGAACCTATACAATCTGCTGAAATGCGGTGCAGAATTAACTTTTTTAACACAATGATAGACGCTATAACAGTCGACACTGAATGTCGATTGAAAGCGCTCAACGAATATTTTGAACGATTTGGTTTTATTTATGACATGAATTATTTGAAATCGTTATCCAAGGACAACCTTCGCAAACATTGTAATGATTTAGGTACAATACTTCGAGAAGGAGAAAATAGTGACACACAGCCTTTCGAACTTTATGAGGAACTCCAACTTTTAAAATCCATCCTAGAGGACTCAGTCAAAGACGCAAAACAACTTATTCAGTACATATTCGAAAATAATTTGGAAGATGAATATCCAAATATTTACGTAACAATCAGACTAATTCTCACCGGTCAGTATAGCTTCTTCCGAGAGAAGTTTCTCAAAGTTAAAATTGATTAAGAAATACTTAAGAAGCACGGTGCGCCAAGAAAGACTATCTGCGTTGTCAGTACTACCAATTGAAGCGGAAATAGCAATTGCTATTAACTACGACGTAATTTTAAAAAAAATTCAGTGAGGCGAAAAGCCAGGAGTTTCGTTTAATTTAATGTGTGTTTGTTTAATGTTGTTTTCGTCATTGCAATAATCCTTGTCTATTATAGTAATAAAATTGTGTATATTTATTATTAGTGTACAATTCAGCTCATTTAATTTAACATTTTCCTTCTGACGGGAAAGTGAAAGCGGCCTCGCAAAGCTGATTCGTTGCCGCCTTTCAGTTTCCGCCTAGCGTCACCACTGCTCGTTGGCCCCATATGTATCTGTGCATAACGTACAAAGAATTGCACTATTATTTAAGAGAGAAATTAAAAATTAAAATAACTTATCCAGACTTCATCGGTGTTTGTTAACACTGTATAGCCTCAGAATGATCAAATAGATATGTTAGACAAAATATATGATATTAAGAAAAAAACATATGGCGGTGAATAATAAAAGTAGAAAGCTATATGCAAATGCATGTCATAATTAAAAGTTACAAGTCTCAACGTGATCAGAGCAATATTTTAGTTAAAACTGGCATTTTTACGAAAAATTGATGCCACTAAATATTCGATTCAGAGAGCTGAAAATTCGTACGTAGGCCTCAGTTTCATGAAAAATATTACACCAATTGGACTGGAGACCACAACAACAACAACAAGCTATGTCTATTAGTTTTCAAGTTACATATTAAAAACCAAATTTGGAATGAAAACATCCTTATTCATGATACATTAGCAATAGAAAGTATTAATTGCAGCACTCGATTACATTCATGAAATAATAAAGCTGTACCAAGTTTCAAGACTGTATTATGAATAACACTGGCTACAAGGAATCTTAAAGAGGCAGTTTAGAAGTAATGTTCTACTGTTGAGTCCTTTCTAAAACTTCTGGCTAGTAAAGTTTAATTGCAGTTGAGCTAAGACTTCTTCAGTAACTAAAGCAAACTTAACTGTATTTATATCAGATTTAAGAAGACTGTAAATTGTTAAACAACAGAGCTACTACACTGAAGAACTAAAGGACCTGGTAGACCCGCCGTGCATGAGCACGTGGATGTGCCGGCAGCACGACGCGGCATGGACTCGCCTATGTCTGAAGTAGTGCTCCAGGGAACTGACACCGTGAGGACGGTGGAGGTTTCTTCTGAACAGCACGTTGCAAGGCATCCCAGACATGCTTAATAATGTTCATGTCTGGGGAGTTTGGTGGCCAGCGGCAGTGTTTAAACTCAGAAGAGTGTTTCTGGAGCCACTCTGTAGCAATTTTGGACGTATGGGTGTTGCATTGTCCTGCTGGAATTACACAAGTCCGTCGCAATACACAATGGACATGAATGGACGCAGGTGATCAGACAGGATGCCTAGGTACGTGTCACCTGCCAGAGTGACCCACACAGAGCCTCCACCAACTTGAACAGAACACGTCCATCCGCTCGATACTATTTAAAATGAGACTCAGCCGACCAGACGACATGTTTCCAGTCCTCAACAGTCCAATATCAGTGTCGAAGGGACCAGGCGAGGCGTAAAGCGTTGTGTCGTGCAGTCATCAAGGGTACACGAGTGGGCCTTCGGCTCTGAAAACCCAGATCGATGATGTTTCGTTGAATGATCCGCACGCTGACACTTGTTGCTGCCCCAGCGCTGAAATCAGCAGTAGTTTGCGGGAGCGTTGCACTTCTGCCACGTTTAACTATTTTCGTCAGTCGTCATTGGTCCCGTTCTGACAGTATCATTTTCCGGCCACAGCAATATCGGAGGTTTGATATTCTCCCGAAATCCTGATATTCACGTTACACTCGTGAAATGGTCGTACGGGAAAATCCCCACTTCATCGTTACCTCGGAGGGTGCTGTCTCCCATTGCTCGTGCATCAATTATAACACTACATTCAAACTGACTTAAATTTTGATAACCTGCCATTGTAGCAGCAGTAACCGATCTAACAACTGCACCAGACACTTTTTGTCTAATACAGAGTGAAGCGAAATTCGCTCACTCGGGCTTTGCAGTGCGACTCCTCACATCTCAGCGATAAAAAAATGTCTATCACAAAATTTCGTCTGGCGAGTACATCCTGCACAAAAAGGGCGTTAAAGAGTGACAGTCTGGCAACACTGTAACAACACGTACTGTAACTACCCCTGACGGCACATTTTTATTCGTTTTGTACAGTTGGTGCAGTGGGTAGAGTTTTAGGTTAGCACGCAGGAGGTCGAGGATTCAATCCAGGGATGGGGCGCATTTTTTTTTTTTTTTATTTGCTAATTTCATTCTGACATTTCATACTGTAATATACACCGTTTCTTATGTCACATTTATACTAAATTTACAACATTTTGTATTGCTGAACACAACAAATACGTGGTTAGACAAATAAGAAATAGACTGTTGAAACAATTACTGGGACCATTGTGAAACACATACAAATAGTAATTGAGCTTGGATGTTATTTGCAAAGCACGTTGCTAGTCCTACTGGTAACGTAAGGCCCTATCGAAATGTAATGGACCTGAACGAGGCAAGAATAATAGTTGGTACTAATCTATGTGACCATTAGAGGAGGGTAAAAAGAAAACAGGTTTTGCATTTAGTAGATGAAGTGGTGCGAATAAATTCGAGCCCACGACATGGATAGGCCTTCTTTCAAAGCTGCGCACTCTTCCATTTCTACGATGGTCGTATGTAAGTGCAAATATTATCCAGAGGACCTACTGCAATCGCTTTTGACGGTTAAGTTGTCAGATACCATACATCTGGACTACGTTTACCAAATAAAAAACATGTTCTTGAATCCAGCGAATTGTCGACCTCCTGCATGCTAACCCAAAACTCTATCTACTCCACCAACTGCACGGCACAATTAGTATGTGCTGTCGGACGTAGTTACCATATGTGTTGCTACATTGTTGCCAGATTGACACTCTTTAACGTCCTTTTTGTGCCGGATGTACTCGCCTAACAAAATTTTGTGACAGACATTTTTTTATCGCTGGCATGTGAGGAGTCGCGCTGCGAAGCCCGAGTGCGCGAATTTCCCTTCACCTTGTACAAGTGTTGCCGACCGCATCGCCGTATTCCACCTGTTTACATATGTCTGTTATTGAATACGTATGCCTATACCAATTTCTTTGGCGCCTCAGTGTAATTAATATGTGTCCGAAAA
The DNA here is from genome assembly GCF_023864275.1 of Schistocerca cancellata. NCBI lineage: Eukaryota > Metazoa > Arthropoda > Insecta > Orthoptera > Acrididae > Schistocerca > Schistocerca cancellata. The sequence continues at coordinate 609,769,522 of NC_064630.1, read as the reverse complement.
AGAAGCCACTGAGATTTTGCTACATTTGCCTAGGGCAGCTGATAGCAGATGTTCTATTTGGGAGTCCACTGCACCCCTATATAAACATAGCCAGAGAGGCAGTGTTAGGACACACTTCGCACTGAGGTATCAAACTGTCTGTGTCAGTCAAATGCCCGGTGCATTGTGCCTCAGATGACAGCATAGCAGGGCAGACTTGAATGCATTTTCGAGAAAATAGCAAGTGAACTTGCGACGACTGTACACCGTCCTGGATCTCTTAGACTTCATGGAAGTAACTCTTTTTGTGCTGCCCATAATGTTGACAAAACCATCTGGCAAGTGGTGAAATTATTTTCCACTTTTAAGGTAAGCAACTAACTTTTGGTGCTTAGAGGTAAGGGCGATAGACCATATTATGTGGAACTTCCCACAGAGGTCACCTCTGGACTGTTAATGGTCCTCTTTCTGATAAGGATATTAGTTGCAATACGAAGACTTATATTTTTGTGTGTAAACTTTTACAGAATAAACCAGTCAGTTAAAACTCTACACTTTTGTTCATAGTCATAGTTCCTGATCCTACTGAGTAAATAGGAAGTAGGAACATTTTCTTTCAGTGAGCACAAAGAGAAATGTGGAACTGCAGACTCGAAATTAGGGTCTCCATCACTTTCTGGCTGGCTCTCGTAGATAGTGAAGGTAGATGGAAAGCATGTACGGACAATTTAAGAGTCTTCTCATAATGACATAATGAAGTAACGACCATTTTGATTATTACCCATTGTGGCACATCGTGGGTCACAGATAGTATGTCTTCTTATCCTCATCATTTACATTTTCCTCAGCGTTCTCAAAAGAAACTTCTCTGTTTTCATTATGTTTGCTGCTTTCTTGTTCTTCTCTAAGCTGACTTCTGTTTTCTTCCACAATCTACATTTCCTTTTTCTGCCCCTCCGATTCTAAATTTTCTCTGTTTTCTTCTTCTAATTCTGTTATAGGAACATCAGTTTCCTTCTCCCTCTCAGATACTACTACAGGCAAGGAAACAACATCTTGATGCCTCTCAGTTTTTGTGGAAGGTATAAATATTCTATACCTCTTCACATCATTACCATAACACGTCAATAAAACTGTGTTGTTCTTAGGACCTAGTTTTAATGTTTTCTTTTGGTACAAGGGCAGACACATGAACCCCAAATATTTTCAGATCTTTCCTTTCATGAAAGGCTTCAAAAAGAGTTTTGTCTCTGACAGGACTTCGACCAATGCGATTTAGTACATAAAACGCCGTGTTAAGTGCTTCAGCCCAGAAATATTTGGGCATTCCTGAAATCATTAAATGAGCAGCTTCAACCAACGTGCTCATTTCTCTCTTAGTTCTTACATTTTGCAGTGATGTGTATATAACACTTCTTCAATGGTTTATGCCATTTTCACTCATGAAGCTCTCTATGTCAGTATTGATAAACTCTAGACCATTATCCCTCCTTAGAGCTCCATGAACGAATTCAGGTGGAGCATTAGTGTTGACGAACTGATGGGGAAAAGCAAGCAATGTTGTTTACCCACCATACTGTCTTCACAAGTGACAAAGTCATCAATGAAGTCCACTCCTTTATTCGGCAAGAACTCTCTCACTTGTGTAATGCTCTGACAGAACAATTTTTTTTTTTTTGCCAAACACTCAAGTTTTCAACATGTTTGGACAAATTTATCAGACCCCTATCAGTATTGACCAATGAAAGCTCACTAGTGTCATTACTTTCAACCACACAGTGTATTTTATCTACATGTGTCAGAGTAACTACTGACAGTTCTGGTTGTGTTCCATTTAGTGAAAACAACATGATACATTTCATTAAATCATTTGGATAGTGCATGAACTTCACCTTTACTGGTCAAGAATTCATGTTGTTTCTTGTTTGATACTAAACACATACCTTTGTCCAACACAGTTCCTACCAAAAACTGACTAACTGTTTTGATGAATTTAACCCCATTCCGTGTACTGAGTTCCACAGTACCACACCTAATCACAACAAGAAGTTTACCATCATGCACAGGAACTTTCATTGAGCTTTGCACACTGTCCAGTTACTTATAAAATTTTCTCTTATTGCACATATGTTCACCAAAACCTGTATCAATGAACCAATAATCTTCTAGGTCAATTACTTGACTCATACACATAAAGGCATTTACATCCTCAGCTTTTTTGCATTCCTTGGACTTCAACACCCAGCAATTTCTCTTTTCTTTCAATAATTGCTGCTTCCCATTTTTCTCTGTGGTTTAATTTTTGACCTCCTTACCACAAGCATAACAGGTAAATTTCTACTGGCTGGACTGATTGTTATGCTCTTCTTCAATAAGCAATCTTTAAATCATTAAGTGTTTGTTTCTCAAAGGGGATGGACTCCCATGGTGAATGGAAATCTCTCTGGAAATCACATCTACATCTTGGTTATTATCATTTTCTCTGAAAGCGGTTCACCCACTTGCTTCAGTTTAGTGATGATTTCTTCTATTTTCCACATAATTGGTAACAACTGAGTTATCACCAGATTGGAGCAAGAAATACTTTTGCTGAAGCAGGTGAACACTCACTGCAGACTCTTTCTTGTACACAGTTCCAGTTTAGACCACATGCCAGCTGCTGTCATACTGCAAAAGTAAAAGGGTGAGTGGTACTACATCCGTCTGCATCAGCTCACTTCTCTTTTGGGGGCTTAGTAGCTATGCCATTGACAATATCTAAAATGCCTTTTCTGCTGAATATCGCTTCCATCTGAAATTTCCACACTGTTCAGTTTTCTCCTCCAGACTTTTCCATTGTGCCACGCCAACACTATGCCAGTACCGTCAAATTTATTGTCACTCGAAATGTCACCAAAAAACTCTGCTACTACACTGAAATACATATGCACCTGGACCCCAAACCTTTAATTGTATTATGGCGGCATGCAATCGGTTGAGTGACCTATCTTTGGACTGCCTTCTTTGGGTTTGTGTCCGATAGCGCGCGGACCTTCAGTTTGTTGCAAAGATTTGAACTGTACTGGATCATGTGTTTATCTATAGTGGTATCAAGCCATTATTAAAGTACTTATCTATATATGTGGAATCTTCGCATATTCATTTAAGCCATTGTACCTACTTCCACACTGGTGACCCCAAAGCCAAATGCTCCAAACTGTTTTCGTGTTTTTCGTATCATCTTTTGTTGTTATGCCATGAGGCCTTTCAACAGCTAATAGCAGCTACCTTCACCTACCGCGAGTCAAGCACCTTACTTATCAGTGAACCAAATGCAATCACAGCTTACAGCTATGCAAATAGGACTTCCAAACATAAACTTTCATCATTTTTCTACTCTGCCTCTGAGTGCTTCGGCTCAGGTTAACAGAGCCCACACTGCCGCCATCATATTGCCTCAGACTGTGCCTTCATACATGTGAAGACATTTCGAACAAGAGAGTGATGCATCACGAACTGTGCCTCATGCTCCGTACAAAATGGGTTCACCGACCTGCGCTGTCTTGCCTCGGTCTAGGTCTAGTCTGCTGCGCTGTGCGCGCCAGACGCGTTTCCGACCGAATTACAACTCTCTTCAACGCCTACTGCACATTCCGAGCAGTGCATTATCGGTATGGAAGATGCTACTACATCGCCGCAACATTTCCGAATGCCCTCGCTGCAATAGGAACCTAGCCTGCCTGGTCGAGTTTCTGAGACCCCACAACCTTGTCTCACCAGTGTTACCACAACCAGAAAAGGAGTTATGTGCAATCAACCCTTAAGTAACCCTTTGTTATCGGACGTCTCGGCTCCCAAATTCCCAAAATTGCCTACTTTTGTACAGGACCAGCCAAACACCTGGTTTTCACTTGCGGACTCTATTTTTCGTGCTACCAATGTCCACTACGAGGAATTGCAACTCGTGTGCCTCACCAGCCATTTACACGACCATTTGTACTTACTCAGTGACATTGTGGTGCACCCCCCCCCCGTTCCCCATCCCCTTTGCAATACACAAATGATAAACGAATTACCTGTGAATGTCTGTCGCTATCTCCTGACAAGATCATTCACCACTTTATTCCCAAGGAACATTTAGGCGACACACTCCCTCTGCACTGTGGCGTTGTCTACGTGCCCTTGCAACATGTGACTTTCTGCCAGATGCAGCACTGTGGTGGATCTGGCTAATAAATTCCTGGAAACATTATACTACAACTCCAACCTCTCATATCAAGCTCGCTCGATGAGAAACTATTAGTGGTGGACCGTACATTCAAGATAATTCGCCGGTGCGAACTTTCATTTCACTTTCCAGCTTTCCCCACTCAGTCGAGTAATGTCAGTGCAGTACCGTCCCTTCCAACACCCGGTATGGGACGCGCTCGTCAACACAGCTAGCAGCCAGCCGCAAGTGCTTCCATCTGGTGGCCAAAACCATGAATCTTGTGTGCTGCAGCCTGCCCCTCCTCGCCCCCCCCCCCTCCCACACACACACACACATGGCAGTCTCAAGTGACACGCAGCACAGAGAAGCAGTACCCTTTGATGCTACTATGGCCACTCAACCGCATCCACATTATCCCTTATGCTGGTTTCACGTCACGTTCGGCGACGCCATCCACAACTGTCGCTCGCCATTCACACCGGAAAACATACAATGTGAGATGCATTAGGAGCGTCATCTCATGCAAAAAATACATGGTGCCAATCATGAGCAGTCAGTACATATCGCCTCACCCATTGGCGGATGCTTCTACGTACACGATGCTACCACTAACCAAAAGTTTTTGATTGGCAGTGGATCTGAGACAAGCGCCATTCCCACATCACTTGCACATCCGAATCTGTGAGCCTCGCCTACATTACTAAGGGGTGCAAACGATTCAAACATTGATGTGCTTGGTTGAGCTCCACTCATGTTGAAATTATCTGCCTCTCTACCATTTCCATGGACATTTCACGTAGCAGAAGTCAGTTACCCAGTGATAGGCATTGATTTCCTACACTACCAATCGTTTTCTATCAATACGTCAGACAATATCCTGCATCACCTACCTACTGATACGACTATTCCTCTCACATCTGACTCTCGAGTGCAACCCCTGCCCCCTCATGAGATTTCTCTTAGCTCTTTGACAGCCGAGTGTATTATGCTTACAGCTAACTCACAAGTGCAACTTGTGATAATGCAGTTCAACGCAAACAGATTAACGACCTCGAAACGAATGAAGCCACGTTACAACGACTCATCAAGAATATTACTCGTGGCCTCGACCTCGCCAGAGGCGATATCTCCAGCCTTCGCAGCACCAGCTGTTCAGCCTTGCCACCTGCTGCCAACACCGACCACCGTGCGACAGATGATGTTAAGCTCAGTGTTCCTACCTCACCTAGTGAACAGTGTGATCCCAATCCCCAGTCGTGAAGTGTTTTGGCTGTCATAAATTTAACACTACTGAAGGCCTCCCTGTTAGACATACAGCACGGAGACTGAACCCTCATAAAATCAAAATCGCTTTGTCTATTATTCAGGAACTTTTAACTGCAGGGATTGTTCGCCTCTCATCCAGCGATTAGTCGTCACCACTTCAGTTCGCTCCAAAAACATACTGTTCATTCAGGCTCTGTGGGAAATACCTAGACTAAACAATAGAACCATTTTGGACAATTACCCAGTTCCTCGTATACAGGACTTTCCACAACAACTGCATGGTTCTAAGAGCTTCTGCGTGGTAGATTGCAAGAAACCGTATCATCAAGTCCTGATGCACCTTGATGACATACATAAAACTGCTATCATCATGCCCTTTGGCCTTTTTGCATATCGCGACAAGCCATATTGTTTAAAGAATGCAGCGCAGACATGGCAACGCTTCTTGGACTCCCTCCTTCTTGCGCTCCCATTTTGCTATGCATATCTCGACGATATTCTAATTTTTTCATCAGCAGAAGAACACAAATATCATCTCAAGGCAGTATTTCGCATCCTATCCGATAACGGCGTGATAATCAATGAGGACAAAACGCAATTCTGATGCACTTCATTCACTTTTCTTGGCCACAAAGTGTTGGCTGCAAGAATTAGACCCACTTCAGACAAAATTGTGCAGTTAGTCAGCTACCTCTATCTGAAACATACCATGACTTTGGAAGTTTTTTTGGGGATGATTAACTTCTTCCGTTGCCACATCTCTAAGGTTGCGTCACTCCAGACACCATTGACAGATGCTCTGTCAGGCTTACATACAACAGGCACACGCAAAGTACCATGTACCAAGGAAATGGAATGCGCATTTGCATATTTGAAACAGGCCATCGTGCAAGCCGTCACTTTAGCTTATCTGGTCGTGGACACCAAAATCTCCATCACCACGGACGCCAGCAGTTCTTTGATAGGAGCTGTCCTCCAACAGCATGTTGGAGATGAAGTACAACACATATGTTTCTTCTCAAACAAGTTATCCCAGAAGAAATGGTAGCATTCGACCAGGAACTACTTACTGTGTAGTAGGCTATGTGTATTTTCCGTGAAGACATTGAGGGTAGAGATGTTACAGTCTTCACTGACCATAGCCCCCTTGCAGACGCTTTACGCAACCCATCTGCAGAGCCCCCTCTCCGCTGGTCTCGCCACATGGACCTTGTTGCCCAATACACAAATGACTTTCGCTACATGCGGGGAGTAGACAACGTCATGGCCAATTATCTCTCCCACACCTCTGCCATAGACAGTGTCACTGACTTTGATGCACTTGCTCGAGCACATCATGATGCAGAAATCATGAAATTCCTCATGGCCAATTCCATAGCTCGTAAGGTCGAGCCTCGCACACTCCATGGGTCAAGCATCCCACTCCAGTGGAATGTCTCAACTAGTTCGCACCGCCCACTCATCCCATCATCTGCGAGATGACAGATTTTCGACGCCATACATAACCTCGCCCACCCAGGTATCAAGGCCACAACCAGGCTTATCACCGAATGCTTTGTGTGGCCTGAAATTAAAATTCAGTGCCATGACTGGACATGAGCATGTGGTGCATGCCAATGCTCCAAGGTCGACAGGCATGTGCTACTCCCGACTGGCAGGTCTAAATTACGCGAGATTCCGGACTACTGCTTACCACCTCCAAAGTAAAGGCCCTGTGGAGCAATGGCATCGGACCTTAAAAGCCACTCTCATGTGCCACACCTCCTTGTGGTCTGACGCATTACCCTGGGTTCTCCTGGGTATCCTTCAAGGAGGACCTCAAGGCTTCCCTGGCCGAAATATTGTATGACAAACCATTGGTCCTTCTGGCCCAGTCCATTGAGGACTTGCCTCCACTTGCAGACACTGAACTCCTTCCCTTTTTAGAGCGTGTGCGCTCCCATATTTTTCAACAGTGTGTGCCACCTCTTGGTTCTCACTCCATTCTGACTGCTTTTATCCACAGGGAACTAAACAAGCACAATTATGTGATGTTACACAATGACGCAGTGTGCACAGCTTTACAATGCCCATACTCTGACCCTCATAAAGCGTTAGCATGTGCAGCAGACACAGTTGACATCCTCCTACACGACTGACCTCTCACTGTTTAAGTCCATCAACTGAAGCCAGCATGGATTCTTGCTGACAACACAAGTCTCCACTGACACCGATGTCTCACCGCCTGATGGCTGCTCAGCCTGTCCGAGCCCAAGCCCTGATGGCGAGGGTTGCGCTTCCTCACCCCTTACCCACTTTTCCCCTTCCCCTACTAGCTATTTTACCCTCCAAACAGATGTGTCCCATTTTTCCCCAGACAACATCTCTCTACGGGTATGCGACAATTCCATTTTCATCCTTCACGCTCCTCCACGCTCAGCTGACAACCCTCCCATCTCTTCCCTTTCCATCATCAAATACCTCCAACACCCTCCAGGCACAGAGCTCAATGTGATCACTTCTTTCGTTGATGGTACAGGCCTCCTAACTGTCACCATCCCACACTCTCCTCCCCCCCCCCCCCAACCAGTTCTGATGGTCCACCCCACTCAAGTGTGAGCTGCTTATTAGACCCACCTGTGTGACATAAGGACTGCATCATTCCTTTCGCCCCCCCCCCCCCCTCGCACACGGGTGCTGCCTACAGACCCAGATGTACCTACCACTCCCAAATCTTTGCCTGTGAGCAGTGTCCCTGATGCCTTCCCCCTCCCCCCACCCCTCCTGCAAAATGCCACGAGTGACCTACCTTTGGGCTGCCTTCTTTGAGTTTGTGGCCGATAGCACTCGGACCTTCAGTTCATTGTGAAGATTTGAATTGTACTGATCATGTGTTGATGTATAATGGTATCATTTTACCATATTCATTTAAGCCATCCTACCTACTTCCACAGTATGCTGTAAATGAAGCTCTGTTATAAGTGTGTTTGTACATAGTTTATTCAAATATGTAATAGTTTACACACAGTAGTGTATGACATTAATACACACACAGGAAACATGGAAGTTAACACAAACCAAAGAGAAAGAGTGCTGCTGCCTTAAAACAACATTAACATTGTACCACTAACAGAATTATTACTCACTTATTTTATGTATCCAATATTTATTTCCACTTCACGGTGATTAAAAGACAGAAAGTCATGGTTATTTTCATATCTAGTAAATCACAGTATTCATGCAATTACTTAATGTGTAGTTGCTCATTGTTCTACCTGCTTCACACTAAAGAGTGCTGTAAAGTGAACATTTAAACTACCAGTGATACCTTCAATGCTAGATTCAATGTATATATTAATTACTCCACTTTTAAGATTTAACAAAAATACCAATTAGTATGTGTTTCTTATAAATAAAAAACTTCTGAGAATGCTATGGAAAAAAAACATTTTTGTGAGTTTGAAAGAAAATTAAACATGCCAAATTTAAACAGACGCAAAATCCCCGAGATTGGTGATCTTTTGCAGAAGCTTGAAATTTAGTGCAGACTTCAATGCAAGATGCTTATAATAGTTTCCTCAACAAAACTTTGTCTTGAAACCTGGCAGAAAATCCAAAGAGATTCTGGTTGTATGTTAGTGGCAAGAAACAATCAGTGCCTTCCCTACGCGATAGCAATGGAGATGTTGTCGAAGACAGTGCTGCCAAAGCAGAGTTACTAAATACAGCCATCCAAAATAACTTCACAAATGAAGATGAAGTAAATATTCCAGAATTTCAATCAAGAACAGCTGCCAACATGAGTAATGTAGAAGTAAATATCCTCAGAGTAGTGAAGCAACTTGAATCACTTAATAAAAGCAAGTCTTCTGGTACAGACTGTATACCAGTTAGATTTCTTTCAGAGTATGCTGATGCATTAGTTCCATACTTAACAATCATATACAACCATTCGCTAGACGAAAGATCTGTACCCAAAGACTGGGAAGTTGCACAGGTCACACCAACATCCAAGAAAGGTAATAGGAGCTATCCACCAAATTACAGGCCCATATCATTAATGTCGAAATGCAGCAGCATTCTGAAACATACATTGTATTCAAACATTATGAATTACCCCAAAGAAAACAGTCTATTGACACACAGTCAATATGGTTTTAGAAAGCATCGTTCTTGTAAAACACAACTAGCTCTTTATTCGCATTAAGTGTTCAATGCTATTGACAAGAGATTTCAGATTGATTCCATATTTCTGGATTTCTGGAAGACTTTTGACACTGTAGCACACAAGTGGCGTGCTTATGGAATATTGTCTCAGTTATGTGACTGGATTTGTGATTTCCTGGCAGATGTAGTAACTGATGGAAAGTCATTGAGTAAAACAAAAGTGATTTCTGGTGTTCCCGAAGGTAGTGTTACAGGCCCTTTGCCGTTCCTTATCTGTATAAATGATTTGGGAGACAATCTGAACAGCCATCTTAGGTTGTTTACAGATGACACTGTCGTTTATCACCCAATAAAGTCATCAGAAGATCTAAACAAATTGCAAAACGATTTAGAAAAGATGTCTGACGAAAATTGTCAGTTGACCCTAAATAACGAGAAGTGTGATGTCATCCACATGAGTGCTAAAAGAAATCTGTTAAACTTCAGTTACACGATAAATCAGTCAAATCTAAAGGCCATTAATTCAACAAAATACCTAGGAATTACTATTACAAACAACTTAAATTGGAAGGAACACACAGAAAATGTTGTGGGGGAAGGCTAACGAAAGACTGTGTTTTATTGGCAGGACACTTAGAAAATTTAACAGATCTACTAAGGGGACTGCCCACACTATGCTTTTCCATCCTCTTTTGGAATACTACTGCGAGGTGTGGGATACGTACCAGATAGGATTGAGGGAGTACGTCGAAAACGTTCAAAGAAGGGCACCATGTTTTTATTATCATGAAATATGGGAGACAGTGTCACTGAAATGATACAGGATTTGGGATGGACATCATTAAAACAAAAGCGTTTTTTGTTACGATGGATTCTTCTCACGAAATTCCAATCACCAACTTGAGTTACTCTCCCAAAATTGGGGTAGACAGTCACTAAATACAAGCGTGCTAACCTTCTCCAAAGTAACACCTAGATATGTACAAGGGGTCATAAAACAACTGAAATCATCTGATAGCTTAGATATATATGGCATATCATGCAACCTGCTAAAAAAAGTGTGTGATTGCATTCTGTACCCTTTCACCCATTGCATAAACAAGTGTTTACTTGAGGGATATTTTCCTGATGAGTTAAAACTGTCTAGGGTCGTCCCAGTATACAAAAAGGGAGATAAAGACTCTCCATCTAGTTACAGGCCTATTTCAATAGTACCCACATTCTCCAAGGTAATAGAATGCATCATGTACCAACAATTATCATCTCACTTTGAGAATCTAGGAATAATTAATGCTACACAATATGGGTTTAGGAAGAATCTGTCAACCATTGATGCAATCAACACGGTAGTCAGTTACATCCTCAAAGTTTTTGAGAACAAAGGCTTTGCTCAGGTCTCATTCTGTGACCTAAGCAAGGCCTTCGACTGTGTTGAGCACACGCCACTACTAGAGAAACTAGAATTCTACGGCATCAAAGGAAACAGTCTCAGACTATTAAAAGCTTACCTCAACAACCGTAAACAGGTAGTTTGTGTTGGTAAGGAAATGTCAAACATAGAAAATGTTAAAGTAGGTGTGCCTCAGGGATCTGTACTGGGGCCCTTCCTGTTTCTGATAATGATCAATGACCTCCCCTCGTTTATTAGATCCACCACTGTATTGTATGCAGATGATACGACTTTTCTTCATAGCAGTAACAATCTTAATTATCTTAAAACCTGTGCTGAAAATATACTCACTAATGCAGCATATTGGTTCAGAGCAAATGGTTTCCTGCTAAATGAAAATAAAACTCAGCAGATAATCTTCACTCTAAGAGACAAGCCACTATCTGATGACCCTAGTTCTGTTAAATTCCTGGGAGTTTATTTAGATGAAAAGTTATCCTGGGGCCAACATGTAAACTATATTAGTAGTAAGCTATCTAGAGTAATTTATTTATTAAGACAACTCAGAAATTGTGTACCCAAAACATACATCAGATCATCTTATTTTGCATTTTTCCAAAGTATAATATCCTATGGCATTATCTTGTGGGGTAACTGTAGTCATATACATGACATCCTATTATTGCAGAAGAAAGCCATTAGGATAATTACAAATTCTTCACACAAGGCTCACTGCAAACCCTTATTTACCAAACAAAAAAATATGACTGTAATAAACCTCTATGTATACAATGTCTTAATCTTTACGAAGAAGAACCTACAAGATGTGAAACGTAGAGAAAATGTACATTGTTACAAAACAAGAAGCATCAAAAACATATACACGCCTTACCACAGGCTATCAAAATCAATAAATACACTCCTGGAAATGGAAAAAAGAACACATTGACACCGGTGTGTCAGACCCACCATACTTGCTCCGGACACTGCGAGAAGGCTGTACAAGCAATGATGACACGCACGGCACAGCGGACACACCAGGAACCGCGGTGTTGGCCGTCGAATGGCGCTAGCTGCGCAGCATTTGTGCACCGCCGCCGTCAGTGTCAGCCAGTTTGCCGTGGCATACGGAGCTCCATCGCAGTCTTTAACACTGGTAGCATGCCGCGACAGCGTGGACGTGAACCGTATGTGCAGTTGACGGACTTTGAGCGAGGGCGTATAGTGGGCATGCAGGAGGCCGGGTGGACGTACCGCCGAATTGCTCAACACGTGGGGTGTGAGGTCTCCACAGTACATCGATGTTGTCGCCAGTGGTCGGCGGAAGGTGCACGTGCCCGTCGACCTGGGACCAGACCGCAGCGACGTACGGATGCACGCCAAGACCGTAGGATCCTACGCAGTGCCGTAGGGGACCGCACCGCCACTTCCCAGCAAATTAGGGACACTGTTGCTCCTGGGGTATCGGCGAGGACCATTCGCAACCGTCTCCATGAAGCTGGGCTACGGTCCAGCACACCGTTAGGCCGTCTTCCGCTCACGCCCCAACATCGTGCAGCCCGCCTCCAGTGGTGTCGCGAAAGGCGTGAATGGAGGGACGAATGGAGACATGTCGTCTTCAGCGATGAGAGTCGCTTCTGCCTTGGTGCCAATGATGGTCGTATGCGTGTTTGGCACCGTGCAGGTGAGCGCCACAATCAGGACTGCATACGACCGAGGCACACAGGGCCAACACCCGGCATCATGGTGTGGGGAGCGATCTCCTACACTGGCCGTACACCACTGGTGATCGTCGAGGGGACACTGAATAGTGCACGGTACATCCAAACTGTCATCGAACCCATCGTTCTACCATTCCTAGACCGGCAAGGGAACTTGCTGTTCCAACAGGACAATGCACGTCCGCATGTATCCCGTGCCACCCAACGTGCTCTAGAAGGTGTAAGTCAACTACTCTGGCCAGCAAGATCTCCGGATCTGTCCCCCATTGAGCATGTTTGGGACTGGATGAAGCGTCGTCTCACGCGGTCTGCACGTCCAGCACGAACGCTGGTCCAACTGAGGCGCCAGGTGGAAATGGCATGGCAAGCCGTTCCACAGGACTACATCCAGCATCTCTACGATCATCTCCATGGGAGAATAGCAGCCTGCATTGCTGCGAAAGGTGGATATACACTGTACTAGTGCCGACATTGTGCATGCTCTGTTGCCTGTGTCTATGTGCCTGTGGTTCTGTCAGTGTGATCATGTGATGTATCTGACCCCAGGAATGTGTCAATAAAGTTTCCCCTTCCTGGGACAATGAATTCACGGTGTTCTTATTTCAATTTCCAGGAGTGTAGCTATGAAGTCACAGGGCACAAACTATTTAATAAGCTGCCACATGCCATACAGGATCTTCCTGAACATACATTCAAAGAAAGACTGCATGAATGGTTTATTGCCCACCCGTTCTATGATATCAATGAATTCTTCAACTGTAAAATGGAGTAATCCAACAGATGACCCACTGTACATTTATTGTAATATAAGCTAAAATATTTCAGTAGTCAATACCTTATCACACTGTATTATAAATTGTAACTTCATTTGACGTTGTCAATTGCTGTAATGGCCTAAAGACAATAAAATCTTTATTATTATTATTATTATTATTATTTCTCCTGTGAATGTGAAAATATTTTGTTGACTCTGACCTACATACATATCACCATGATAAAATAAGGGAAATCAGAGCTTGTACAGAAAGATATAGGTGTTCGTTCTATCCGTGCACTATATGTGAATGGTGTAATAAAGAATTGTGAAGGTAGTTCGATGAACCCTCTGCCAGGCACTTAAATGTGATTTGCAGAGTATCCATGTAGATGTAGATATAGATTTTCCAAAATATATCTCACATCACAAGTTACACATAATATAAGTTGATAAATTAATAAAACATGATTGGCATCTTTTATGAATGATGTTACATTGAATTTTGTAGAGCAGGGATAAACATAAAATTGTATCTTGTATTTTATAATGACATTTATAAGGAGATTTTCGTCATATAGCTAAATAGCATGTAAAATTATCAGTATGAACTCCACTAACTTTAACCAAGGCAGAGCTATGCCAGACAGCTAAAATATTGTGTATATATCCAAAAACATGAATCAGATACTATATACGCAAAAGTAGATATAACCATGGCTGAAAATGAGGTGGTAAATTTTTAAAGTTTCTTTAAAATCCTTGTTCATTATAACATCACCCTCAGACAATGTTGGACACAGATTTTCCATTTGAACTTAGTCATACCACTAAAAAATTTTTGAATTTGTAAAATTTTGATTAATATTAAAATGTAAAGTGTCTCTTAGTTGTGTGTGTTTTAATTTAAATCTGAAATGCATTTCTGAAGAAAATTCAAATATTTTTCCTCTTCTCTTTTTTAAGAAAAGCAAGTGAAGATCATGTGTATTAAATTACTACAAAGCTTATGGAGAACATTCAAATAATTGTAACTGAAACAAAGGACTATCAAGGATAAGAAAATTTTTTAAATTTTCATTTGCAATGCTTATTATGTCAGACAGCATGCTTATCTTTCACAAATAGCAAAATTACTAAGTATAAAAATACACTCCTGGAAATTGAAATAAGAACACCGTGAATTCATTGTCCCAGGAAGGGGAAACTTTATTGACACATTCCTGGGGTCAGATACATCACATGATCACACTGACAGAACCACAGGCACATAGACACAGGCAACAGAGCATGCACAATGTCGGCACTAGTACAGTGTATATCCACCTTTCGCAGCAATGCAGGCTGCTATTCTCCCATGGAGATGATCGTAGAGATGCTGGATGTAGTCCTGTGGAATGGCTTGCCATGCCATTTCCACCTGGCACCTCAGTTGGACCAGCGTTCATGCTGGACGTGCAGACCGCGTGAGACGACGCTTCATCCAGTCCCAAACATGCTCAATGGGGGACAAATCCAGAGATCTTGCTGGCCAGGGTAGTTGACTTACACCTTCTAGAGCACGTTGGGTGGCACGGGATACATGCGGACGTGCATTGTCCTGTTGGAACAGCAAGTTCCCTTGCCGGTCTAGGAATGGTAGCTCGATGGGTTCTATGACGGTTTGGATGTACCGTGCACTATTCAGTGTCCCCTCGACGATCACCAGTGGTGTACGGCCAGTGTAGGAGATCGCTCCCCACACCATGATGCCGGGTGTTGGCCCTGTGTGCGTCGGTCGTATGCAGTCCTGATTGTGGCGCTCACCTGCACGGCGCCAAACACGCATACGACCATCATTGGCACCAAGGCAGAAGCGACTCTCATCGCTGAAGACGACACATCTCCATTCGTCCCTCCATTCACGCCTGTCGCGACACCACTGGAGGCGGGCTGCACGATGTTGGGGCATGAGCGGAAGACGGCCTAACGGTGTGCGGGACCATAGCCCAGCTTCATGGAGACGGTTGCGAATGGTCCTCGCCGATACCCCAGGAGCAACAGTGTCCCTAATTTGCTGGGAAGTGGCGGTGCGGTCCCCTACGGCACTGCGTAGATCCTACGGTCTTGACGTGCATCCGTGCGTCGCTGCGGTCCGGTCCCAGGTCGACGGGCACGTGCACCTTCCGCCGACCACTGGCGACAACATCGATGTACTGTGGAGACCTCACGCCCCACGTGTTGAGCAATTCGGCGGTACGTCCACCCGGCCTCCTGCATGCCCACTATACGCCCTCGCTCAAAGTCCGTCAACTGCACATACGGTTCACGTCCACGCTGTCGCGGCATGCTACCAGTGTTAAAGACTGCGATGGAGCTCCGTATGCCACGGCAAACTGGCTGACACTGACGGCGGCGGTGCACAAATGCTGCGCAGCTAGCGCCATTCGACGGCCAACACCGCGGTTCCTGTTGTGTCCGCTGTGCCGTGCGTGTGATCATTGCTTGTACAGCCCTCTCGCAGTGTCCGGAGCAAGTATGGTGGGTCTGACACACCGGTGTCAATGTGTTCTTTTTTCCATTTCCAGGAGTGTATTTTTAATTAATCTGAATTGCACATATTGTATTAGAAAGATGCATTAGATCACTGCAAACCAGAATTTTGAGCACAAAGAAAAGTTCAATGATACAAATTTGAGATGTATTCTTTTGCCCATCTGCAGACATAGTGTTCTAGTTGTACACTGGAAAAACAAGGCTCCATACACAACATTGAAAATAAAAATATTTGAAATAGTGTTGTGTCCTTTACATGCTTCTAATAATACAATTGCCCATTTTTCAAAAATTTTTATCAAGGTATTAATTGTCCTCTCTCTTTTTTTCACATTTAGAATAAATAAATTGTTTACATAAAATCTTGTGCAAATTGCGTAATGAACTAAAAATTGCCCTCAACATGTGTAACTGCTTCTTACTTTTCAAGAAGATATGTCATTTTCTTTCTTTTGTTTAGAATATGTTTCATGGGTTCACCCACAGTATTTTCATGATCATTTTATATCTGAAAATATTTCACATTTTGTATTATGATGGAGGACGGGCACATATATTTATATAAATTATACATATTAGTTCCTTCTCACAAATGTAATGCTGATTCTTTTAAATTTAAAAACAGCAAGTACCTTAACACAAATATATTAAGATTAAATAATGCAAGATATTATGTCATGGACAAAGAATGCAATTTAACATTTATTTGTACAGAGAAAAACAACAAATGAGATTTACCTCATAAGAAGTCATTCACAAATAGAGATTAAGTGAGTCGTTTACCTAACATCATGGATTTCAAGTGTAAAGTATTGATTGATTTTGATTTATTGATCCATTTTCATCTACAGCTGCACAATGTGCAAGAGATATTTGGATTTTTATGGTAATATTAACAATTTTATATATAATTATACCTTTGTACACAATAACACACATGAATATATAAATTAATGATGAAACTTAAATAAATGTTGTTATGCTATGTACAGAGAGATACTATATAAATTTTCTCCTGTATGAGACTACATTGTGTTAACATAGAAAAATTTATTTTTGTAGATATTCATTTGCTGTGTAAAAACAGTGATCAACCAAGTATGCCTTCAATTTAGATTTGAAGTGACCAATGTTCTGTAAGTGTTTAATGGTATCTGGTAGGGCATTGTATAGTTTGATACTAGGATGTTTTGAAATAACTTTTTGTTGGTACTTTGAACATGTACATCCAGTTTTTGTCTTGTTTCATAGCTGTGTATTATAAGTCAACCAAATGGCCAAAGTGTTGGACAAACATCTCAAATACATAGTAGAATCAATACAGATAAATACTTAACAAGAGAAAACAAGTGAGAAAGAGAATTTGCATAAAGATTCTGTAAAACACTAATCACAGTAATAAAAAAGGTAAATTTCAAGTTCTAAGACACAGAAATTGATTATAAAATTAATGAAGTTCAATGCTGCAAACTCTTATTTGTGGCTTTCCAATTAGTGTCAAACACCTTTTCTTCATGTTTTGTGACAAAATAAAATTGATGAAGCATTATTTCAAAAAACATGAAAAAATCATTTCAATAAAGTTTAGTGTAATGACAGTTTTCAGTTAAACAGATGTTCACACATAAGCTTGCATTTAAACAAACTAGTTTCATTCCCCAGCCCATTATAGAATCTCCATGTGTATATGTCATGCACATTTTTATATATGTTACAAATTAATGAACTGAGTGACTTTGGTAAAAGAAATTCCGTGTAATGTAATAACTAGTGAAAAATAAAATTAATGGGCTTGTAACATAAGATTGTTAATTCTATGAAATGTTTCTTTGGGAAAACCAATGACAATATAGACCTGATATAATGTACTGTGTGTGTGTGTGTGTGTGTGTGTGTGTGTGTGTGTGTGTGTGTGTGTGTGTGTGTGTGTGGCGGGGTGGGGGGGGTCTGCCTCGATAGCAGCTGAGTGCTCAGCACGACAGACTGCTGCGTGCTAAGTGGCCTGGGTTCAGTTTCTGGATGGGTTGGAGATTTTCTCTGCTCAGAGACTGGGTGTTTGTGTTGCATTCATCATAATCATCTCATCCAACAGGGTGGCGACGGGAAGGGCATCCTCCCACCCCTTAAATTAACCATGCAAAATCCGAACATAACCATGCCGAACCTGTGAAAAATGCGGGACAAAGGCACCAGCAAAGGAATATGCTATTGTGATAGTGTCCCTCTCTACTTGAGTTTCTCTCTCTCATCTCCTCTGGCACTCTTTCCTCTTTCTCTCACTTTGTTGTGTTGTAAGATCGCTCTGCATCTTACAGGTCTGTACTACTTTAGAATGTGTTATTAAATGTGACATAGAGTTTCAACTTAAACTGTTGTTAAGTGCTTTCTTTCCATGGTTGTAATCAACCTGCGTCAAATAATGAGGCATTTCCAGCAGTTCTAGCATGCTGGGCAGTCGAGACAATGTAGCATTGCAGGAGTACAAGATAGCCACCATCACCAGCAATTGAATTTTAATACTATTGTTTACAGGCACACAACTGTTCACACAGATAGTATAACATTTCTGTTTCCCAGGAGCTTGTGGGAGGAGATTTTATTTACATCAAAACAAGTAGGTCTACAATAAATGACTGATTTTTCAGCTGGCCTGGCTGTGAATCAAAGAAGACAAAATTTTACATCATGTTATAGTGGAAAGGTTTGAGATTATGCACTGTTAAACCATTAGAGTGAGAAATATTTACAGTGATAGAAGTTTACAGTAGCATTGTTGATTTTGTGTTGTGAAAATAGGTACTTTACGTAGCTGTAGTTAAGGACACTTATCATCATGAGATAAGTTTCAATTCATGATTATTAAAGTAATTGTGTCTAAGAATTATCCTGTAATTTATGTCACAAACAAAAATGCTAGGCTCAGAATCTATGCAATATTTATGAGCTAATTTCCGAAACATACTTGGATTTACTCGGAGAGAACAATAAAAGCTTTAATTACAAATAATTTTCAAACTTGAGACACATCAAAATTGGTGTACTAAACACATGAGGCCTGAAGTAATTACATAATGCTGCAACATATATTAGTTGTATGTACAGTCTTTTTTCATGAAATATGTACCAAATTGATCACAAGAAGATACTTGTAATTGTGAGTCGAAAAGACCAGCTGGGAAAAAAATTCTATACAAAGAATATAAGATTAATCGTAAGGGTGGCAGTGTGACTTTCCTGTTGTCGACTAATTACTAAAATGAATGTACAGAAGAAGTTTCTGGTGTTGGTAGTATTGCAACACTGAATCATTTACTTGTGTGTTGTTGGTTCTTGTATGTTTTGTACCAAATACATGCTGTATTTCATGTGAAGAATCATGGTTAGGCCTAGGAAACAGATAGGACAAGCAAGCTTGCCCAGGCTTGTTTGCACCAGAAACAATGTAAGACACTGAAGTACATAACTTAACAGGACATACTGAAGCTGATACTTCGTAAGGAATGTGCACCATCTTTTACAGAAAGTAATAACGATGGAAGGCACAGTTGCTGAGACAACAAAAAGACAAGTTGTAGCAAAGGAAACAGACTGGTTACAGAATAGGCCTATCTGTTCACTATACTAGACCCATTCACTGAAATCTACAAAAGTTAAAAGGATATGACAAAGAACACAATTGCTTACAAGCAAAACATGAAAAGGCAAATGATTGCTTACAGGCAGAATGTGAAAAGGAACATGATCACTTGCAAACAGAATCTGAGAGACAATAGGCTAAGGTGTTAAAAGAAATAGTAGCCAAAAGTGAAAAAGACTGCAATCACGTACAAGCAGAACACGAGATAGAGCACGATAGGAAATTAGTCGCCAAAATGAAAGAAACAAAGGATGCACTTACAGAAATAAAAAGGGCGTGCAAAGGTTTACTAGAATTGGTACAGTCCTTGTCCACATAACTAGAAACATTACAGGCCGGACACTTGGCTGTAGAGGAAGAAGTAGCATTACTAACTGAATTGTTTGATACTCTTGCAACAGATACAAATAAAAATGTCAAACAAAAATTTGCTGAAGAAGCAGAGAACAGAGAATCTGAATGTGGTAAATGGTTAGGCAGCAAAGATAACAAGATTATTGATCACATAGAAGCTCAAGTAAAGTATGTGATACAGCACCTAACACACAGAATCCAAAGCAACAATGCTGGGGTCAGATGACGCAGCACACAGAAAAACAAACAAAGTAGTGCACTCTGGCAGCAAAGTGCTACAGAGTGTTTCAACATGAATCACAGTCAAGTAGACAGTAATAGCCATATTGTAAACTGTGGTGTAACATGTGACTAAATGTATGATAAGGAGAGCAATTTTTCATGTGCATTCAAACAGCAATGCGCATGCACAGTGAATAGTCACAGTCCTATCAATAGACAACATTTATCAGTTGTGGGGGTAGTGTGTTCAGTTTCTGACTTATTGCTTGAAAAAAGCTTGATTAAACATAGATGAAATATTTTTATTCACGTGAGTGTGGAGGGCTTGGAGTGAGAGGCAGAAACTCCAATTTATTTTATTTCACATTCAAGCTGAACCAGCATTATGGGCCACACAGGTGGCAGAGACTTGTAATACACAAGAACAATTCAAGAAAGCATTTTTAGTCAAATTCTAGTCAACTGATATCCAAGAGTGTTTACATTAACAAATCTACAGCCCAGAATTATATGCATCAAAAGAGATCTCATTCACTTATTGAAGGCTAGCTTACCTCACACTATAAAAGAAAAGTTGATCAATGTATCCGAAAATGATCTTGAGCAATTTACATCCATGCTTTAATCTATTTATCTTATATAGGAAGATATGACGCATAGTAGTGAGCATGAGAATGGTAACACACCTCCATCTACACGAGATAAATACAACCATTCGCTGCACAGTAATGAAGTTGGTAGGAAAAGTGTTTACAATCACAACACCAATAGACAACGATACAGTCATGGCAATCAGTCATTTAACTAAAAAGGGGCTATGAGGACAGAAACCGCTCAAGCCCTAATAATAATGCAAAATGGGTAAATACTAGGCAAGGAGGATATTCCCGAACCTGGAATACATATCAGGGACCACCACCTAGTAATTCAGACATGCAAAGTAATAACAGTCAACCAATTGTACAAGAGCTAAACCTGATGCAGGACAATGGCAGAGTTCTAATCAAAACATGCATATAGCGGATGTAATGGATGGAAAACTGCTCAACCCATCTAGTCCATTAAACTAGATCCCACGACTATATACTCTCCATTGTTGGCCATGTGGCAGAGTGGGAGCAACATGACTCACACTAATGGCAATGACATATCAATGTTGAGGTACAATGATAGCCTTGACATACAGCAAGATTTACTGAATGAATAGCATTCATGTCCTAAAGATGGATACAGAACTTGTGCAGGCCATAGTAGAAGGGTCCACATGTGGCATACCTGTCAATATAATCATACACACAGTTGGTTCTATGCATAATGAATGCGGAATTCTTTACTGACATTATTGGTGAAAAACTGTGGGTGACAGTTGCTATTGGCATACAGTCACAACTGATAAAATCCCAATCTCAGGTTGTAATAATTGCAGGAGAGGAAGCTATTAAAAGCACCTTTCTTGTAGTCCAAGGATTCTCACTTGCCAATATCCTATATACAGTAGTCCTCTACTTGCTGTAGCTAAAGTCAGGGGGAAATAAAATCTTTTGGTGTTAAATATCTAACATCAATAGATTTCAAATTTTCTTACTGGCAGATTCCATTAACTGTAGCTTCTAAGAAGAATACAGCATTCACATTTTGTGGCACAAGCTACCAATTTAGAATATTTCAATTCACTCTGAACGTTAGTGCAGGTGTACTTATAACAGCTCTTGATCCTGAACTCCTGAACAGAGTAACATTATAAATGGATGAATTACTTATAACCACCCCAACATGGGAAGAGCATGTAGAGTTTTAGGGGAGGCACTGAAAAAATTCCCAGAGGCAGGGGTGACTCAAAACCTCAAGAAATCAAAGTTTGGCAGGCATCAAATTGAATTTCTAGGAAATGTTTTTTTGCTCTTATTCATCATTCCTGATCCTAAGAAAATGCATGCAATTGAGGAATTTCCTCAACAGAGAATGAAGAAGCAATTAAAGGCTTTCATCAGTGTCGTGTCATTTTTCTGGTGTTTTGTGCTGAATCAGATTATGAACAGTGAACTACTGTTGGGATTACTATGGAAAAACACACCGTGGGTGTGGTCAGCAGAATGCTAGAGAGTGTTTGCAACAATCAAACAAGCCTTGTTGGAAGCAAACCTGCTGTACCACCTGCATATGATGAACAAGTTCTGTATTATTGTTATTATTATTATCTTGTCTGTTTCAAGAAGAAGAACTGAATGGTTGCAAAGACACTTGAGTGATTGGTTTTGGAAGTTAAGTGCTCACAAGTTGTGAGCAATCCTATTCAGTAATAGAGTTGGAAGCCTTAGCACTTGTTTGGGTCATTAAAAAATTCCACTTTTACATCAAAGGTAAGCCATTGAAAGTATATGGTGAGCTTTTTGCTTGCACAAACTTTTACATGACAGGCTGTCCCAGTGAGGTCTAACCTTACAAGAGTACCACTAAAAATAATGTGTATCAAAGGATATGACAACATAGTAGCAGATGCTTTATCATGCCTACGACATGGTATGGATGAGCCTACCGAGCTGAGTGAACAGGCTTCTGAGTATAAACTGTTGCTAATTAGGGATCAAACACATAGGCAAAAGTTTTTGTGGATGTGTAAAGACATGGCCAAATTACAAAACTCAGATCTGACTTGGAATGAGGTAATAATGGCCTTGTCCTGAGTTCCATCATGTGTCCTAACTGAGCAATATAAAATAAAAAATTCAGCCATTTTCTATATGAGAGATGTAAACACAGATGTCTGGTGCAGTATCTACCATAGTCATGCATGAAATATTTCATCTGGTATAAGCACATAACTTTGGGGCACATAGGAATTAGTAACTGTGTGACAATCATAAATATGTACTGTCATGCTAGAAACTTCAAAAGACAAGTACAAAGCATAAGATGAACCTGTGAAATATACCAGAAAACCAAGCCCATGAACAGGTCAAGTAAGAATGTATTACATACAGTAGTACCAACTAGTCCTTTATAATTAGTGTCAAATGACATAGCGGGATGCTTACCCGTGGCAAGAGATGGTGTTAAGTATCTCCTTGCTGTTATGATACATTCACAAAATAAGTGAAACTGTACACTCTGAAGACGTCCACAGCATCGCCAATAATTTGAAATATGGTAAATGACTACTTATCCAAAGTAGGCAGACCTCAGGCTATAGTGTCTGGCAATGCTGCTTATTTCACCAGTTTCAGTAGAAACACTTCCTAAGGGAACAGGAAATAATATCATGGTTCCACCCAGAAACAAGTCCAGTCAAGAGGAGTTTTTAATGCATTCAATAGATTTATAAGAGCCTACATACCCAATCAGCACACTAACTGGGCAGAAGAAAAGTCTGGTGGAGAGAGCATTTAGTGTATTCAGCAGATTTATAAGAACCTACATATCCAATCAGCATACTAAGTGAGCAAATATGTGTCAATCTTTGAGAAGATTCATAATAATCAACTGTATGCAATGACTGGCTGATCACCTGCCAAGGTATTAATGGGCAGGGAGAAAAGAAACGAGTGGATTGATCCATTAGTTTGTTTACCAAGGACAGAAACATTCAAAGAACAGAGACATGCAGAAGTCTTTGCTAACTTATCAAAGTGCGCCCAAGCTAGGAAATTAAAATATGTGTGTGGTGTGAGGAATGCACTATCATTTGAAGTAAGTGATTTAGTGTTGATAAGGACTCACCTGAAGTCATCTACCATGCACAAAAAAAGAAGACTACATGGGTGTAGCTACCTGTTAGCTGACACCAAGACAAATAAAGCAAAGGGTTCATACATCTACAAAGACTTAAAGAAATATATACACTATTTGTAAGTTGTAAATAGTAGATATATGTTTAGAGTAGTAAGTGTTTTATGAGTCATTATCATGAGAAGTGTGTATTGTGTTTAGGATGTATGGATGTGTTACTTGGCCATCAGCCTGGACTGAACATTTGCTGATAAAGGAAGAACTGCCTTCAGCAGTATAATCTACAATAATTTGCCAAAGCAAAGCCTACCTGGTAGACAAGACCTACTACAGGTCAAAGTAAATATTTAATTGAAAAGTAATGTAAAATGCCTTTAACAGTAATTAATATTTTTCATTTGAATTTTGACTAAATGTTTAATCCCACATAGGCAGAGACAATTAGAGTTCTAAATTCATATGTGGAAGTCTTCTGTGGACTGCACAAGAGTGAAACCATATAGGAAAAATGTGTGTCTTCTACATGCACAGCTTCATATGGATGTTTTATTTCATGGATGAATAGGCATGATTCTCCAGGTTTTGGATGCACATGTATTGTTGTAATAGGGAAAATACACTGCTGTCCTAATGCAGTGAACTCCAAATAGATTTAATTTCTGACAATAATTAAAATTACGATTTGACTATACTGTAAAGATTATTGTAAAGTCAGGCCAGGGTCTGTAGTCAGTAAGCAGCACTCCTGTGATCTACTATTTGCTATGGATAAATAAAGAAATGAAGCATGTATACCAAAGTCAAAATTACACACCTGTGTATACTATGTTTATAAAGAAAATGTTCTCATCCATAAAATGAATGGAAGTCAGATAAAGAAAACAGAAGTTATCCTTGGTCTGGTTACAAGCAAGAACTTTAAACAAAAAGTATGTTAGAGACTTGAAACTGTGATTGATAATAAGTAATTAAGAATCAACACTTCTTGGAAAAAAACAGTACAATATTGAACATAATGTGTAAAAGCCTCGACTACATTGAGACATCAATATAAGCCTGTAGTCTCATAAAACCAAGCTCCGTATTACAGATGTGTGTAAAGAACCTCTGTGAAAGTGACAGTGAAAACGATATAGGTAGTCATTATGTAGGGATAAGTTGAGGTCATTGTGTTTGAGACTGCTGAAATTCACTTGCAGACAACAATCAACATATCTGATTTGATTTGATTTGATTTTTTATTGGTCCAGTTTTATCATACAGCAGAAATTGTGCAATTGATATTGGACAGATCAAAGGTAAGTTACAATAATACATAGTATTAGCAAAATAGTAGGCAAATAAAAACAAAGGTACCTATTAAAATTAATTTTGTTACATATTCAGAAATTCTCTGACAGAATAGAAACAGTGCTTTATTAGAAATGCCTTTAGTTTAGCTTTAAATATTGGATGAGTAGCATTTTTTTTATTTCCTCTGGTACCTTATTGTGTAGTATTACACCAATGTTAATTATGCTCCTCTGATAGGTGGCTGTTCTGTGATATTTTTTATGTATATTCAATTTCCCTCTGGTACTATAATTGTGTACATTTTTGTTCTTTAGCAGTTTGCCTGTTTTCAGGAGGTAGTCCCTAGTGAACAAGATAGTTTCATAAATGAATAAACTTGGAACATTTAGAACACCAAGCTCAGTAAAATGGGATTTACAGACTCCATCTTTTTAAGGCCACAAATTATTCTTAGAGCTCTTTTTTGCACTCTAAAAACCTTTACACTGTGAGTTGAGTATCCCCAGAAAATGATCCCATATCGGACTAGTGAGTGGAACTGTGCATAGTATGCCTGCAGTACTGTTGTTTTGTAGCCTTTAAAATTCTTAGGCCATAGCACACAAATGATAGTTTTCTAGACAAGTTATTTATTTATATGTGTGTCCCACTTTAAGTCTTGCTGAACCCATAGACCCAAAACTTTTGTGACACTTTCATTTTTTATGGGATCATTTTTTAATTGTGCTTGAATAGACATTTAATTAGTTGGAGGAATTAACCCTTTCGTGGTTGATGGGTCATATATGTCCCACTAACTTTGAGCGCTAGTTCGAGTGTCGGGATATATGTCACCCAGCTCTGCATGGTGGTGCCATCTAGGGACACCTGTACTGAACCTGAGAAAAAATCGGGACTGCACTGCAAAGGAAATAGAGAAGGCGGTGAGCAGACATTATTTGTAAAGTTATTTAACGGTTTGAAATATAATGTGATGCTGTTTTATTCCTTTTCACACTGAATAATACAGTTAAAGCTTGCTATTAATGAATTATCACTACTATTTTGCAGATACTAAAAGACAGTGAGATTCCCCATTATCTTTTCTCGCTGCCAGATGATCCTGAGGATTCAGAAGCTGAAGCTGATTATCTTGAAGAGGACAATACTTCCGATGCAGAGTAATCTAGAAGTGGTATGCCACATGAGGTATCAGAAAATCGAACAGCAAGCAGGTGGTAGGCCAGACATTTCACAGATAACAAATAACACTGACAGTAGAATTGTAAATGTCTTTCCTGATATTTTCGCTGATGAGAACTCTTATGAACAGGCTGAACATAATGCATGTGTTATAAACACTGAAGAGACAGGAGATCAAGACGTAAGTGATTCTGACAGTGACTGGGGTGATGATACTACATGTTTTGAAAACGCTGTGATTCTGTGTAAGGAGCCAAAATCGAAAGTAGATTTCAGTGTAACAGACAGTGAATGTGTTTACTTTGAGAAAATTTTTTGCAAAAACATTATGGAGCACATATGTTTTCAAACAAATTTATATGCTGCTCAGTAGAAGTGTCAAATGGAAAGAAATAACTGTTCCTGAACTGAAGGCATTCATAGGCATGCTCATAATAATGGGTATCCATCAACTACCAGCAGCTGACAATTACTGGAGTTCACATCCAATGTTGAAAGTGAGTTCAGTTTCAAATGTCATGACACTGTCAAGATACAAGAAAATCGTACAGAACCTGCACTGCAATGACAACAGTGTTATTCTTCCTCCAAAAACAGATCCAAACAACGACAAACTTTATAAAATTAGACCCATTATTGCAGCACTAAACAAAAACTGTTTTGCAGTATATGAGCCACTTCTACATTAGCAGTAGACGAATCAATGGTGGCATTCAAGGGACGTACGTCTCTCAAACAGTATATGCCCATGAAGCCATCAAAGGGGGGCTACAAAATTTGGTGTCTTGCAGACTCGAAAAGCGGTTTTGTTTAAAATTTTGAAGTGTACACTGGTAAATACAGCACCCCAATACAAGACTTCAAGCACTATCAGATGTGTGAATGATTGGTTCTGGAACTGTGTCAACCATTTTTTTTACAATAGGCAGAATCATTGTTTTCGATAATTTCTTCACAACTTACAAGTTGATGAAAGGACTGAGGAACAAAGGCCTCTATAGTTGTGGAACTGTAAGAGGAAAGAGGAAAGGACTACCAGGAATATTAGAAAACAAAAAAAGTGATCTCAAACGTGGAGAATTTCAGTTTGCAGTAAAGTGTGGTGTAGCTGCATGTGAAACGGCAGGACAACAAAGCAGTTTGCCTTTTTTCCACATACAACAATCCAAAAGATGTCAAATTTATTGAAAGAAAACTGAAAGATGGCTCTAAGGTAACTGTACCCTGTCCTGAAGTAGTAAGTCATTACAATAACACAATGGGCGGCATTGACCAATTTGATCAGCTATGTGAAACATATACGGTAAGCAGACGATCCGTAAAATGGTGGCATCGACTATTCTATTTTTTTCTTGATCTACCTACTATCAACTCTTCATGGTTCATGGGACATATGTGTCCCACTTCCTGTTGTGAAAAAATGGACAACTTAAAAAATATTTTGGTGGTGAAAATATAATAAGGGGGCTGAAAAGAAACTGTTACCACATTAATATTTTAAAAATCTGTAAAAAATTAATTTTATCCATGAAAGGATTAAATGAAAATCGACACGCACAGTTTTTTCAGTATTTATAATGAGTTTGTTTTTTGTGAACCACTCAGAAAGTGATTTCATAGAACTTTCTGCTGTGGACTGCAAAGTTTCTGGACTGGATCCAGTGAGCAATATGCTGGTGTCATTGGCAAACAGGATAGTTTTTGTGGGACTCATATATTCAACTAAGTCATCCACATAAATCAAGAAGAGTAGTGGACATTTATTGGTAATTCGCTAGAAAGAAAGGAGTTGTTTCTTGTTTTGTTCATTTCGTTGAATTCATACTGAAGTGATACTTTCTGCCTGTGGTTTTTGTGGGTATGAACACAACCAGCTATGTGCTACACCTCTTGCTTCTTGTCTTTCTAATTTTTCGAGCAGGATATTATGGTCTAGAGCATCAAAGGCTTTTGATAGATCTAGAAAAATACCTGCAGCTAATTTATGTTGATCAAGGGATTTTAAAATGAACTCTAAGAATTCAAAAATTGCTGTCTCTGTAGATTTAGACTTTCTAAAACAATGTTGTTGTACTGTAAGAGGTGCATATTTATTTATGAAACTTAAAAGCTTGTCATAGAAGAGTTTTGCCAGAATTTGACTGTGACACGGGTCGGTAGTTTGATATTTTTTCAGAAGAACCTTTTTTTTAGCAGTGGTGAAATTTTTTTTGTTTTAAAAATATCTGGAAATACACAAGTTTTTAAAGGGAGGTTGAAGATTTTTGCCAAGGTGTTTGCTATATGGTGAGCACATGGTTTTAATATGGAATCAGGTACTTCATCAAGACCACTTGACATGTTATTGCTTAATGATTTAATTTTACTTATAATTTCATTGGGGTTTGTTTAATAAACATACATAAAGCAGTCAAGATCACTGACTTGCTGGAGAAACTTGGGACTGGTCCTTGACAGTGTTCTTGAATGAGGTCTTCACCTAGTGAAGTGAAGTATTCACTAAATTTTTCCACAACTGAATTTGGGTCTGTGACTTTTGAGCCTTCTATGTTAATGATACATTCTTTTTCTTTGGCGCTGAACTACAAGTTCCTTCCTTTATAACTCTCCACGTGGATCTCATTTTTTTAGGTGAGTTTCTTATCAAATTGTCATTCCACATAATTTTTGCCTCTTTGACTACTCTACCATAGATTATTTTGTAGGCTTTTGAATAATCTGCGAATTCTTGGGTTAATCTAAATTTCTTACAACAGTACTGTAGAAATATGTTTCTCTCACTGGAAGTTTTTATGCCTTCAGTTATCCATTGCTTATTATTGTTAGGTTTTACTGTTTTTACTACTTTTGGAATAAAATAGTGAAGAAAGATGCTCTGAAAACTCATGTACATGCTATCAACATTGTTCTGAGTGGCAAGGCTTTCCCAGTTTTCCTTCGCCAGTAACAGATTAAAACTAACCATTGGAAATGAGGTGCAGACAATGTATGATCACAGCACTGAATGTCTGCAGAATGCAGTGTACCTGCAAGAATCTGCACTCAATGAATTTACAAACCATCAAAACATCATACGACAACTGTGCATTTATGTATACAAAATTGTGAGTAGTGAGTGCAAACCAAGGCATGTTCAATAAATGTGGAAGATGTGTCAGAATAAATCTCGAAACCAAATAATCTTCAGAACTGGTCCTGGATAAACAGTAATAGTGCATAATCCTCATGTGTATCATCACCCAGCAAGCAATTTCTAAGTTAAGCAGTGTGTAATGCTGTACTTTACACATTTTTATGACCAGACATCATGGATCTCTGCAGTCAAAGCAGTACAAGTTCGCAGTGACAAGATGGTAGCAGCAGCTAAGCAGTCCTCATCTGAAGATTCAGAAACCGACTCAATGTTCCTTCTAGTCATTTCTCAACACCTACATCAAGATTACAAAGACATGGCAGCAAAACTTTGCCTATGTTGCCAGAGAGTTTCATACAACGGAGAAGATCTAAAAATTTAAAATGTTTGCATTGTATAATTCAAAAGACAAATTCTGTAAAACTTCAAGTTTGTAGCAAAAATAATTATGTATTCATGTTTGATCTGTATATTTATAAGTAACTCTAAAATGTTAGCATAGTAGCTCTCATTGAGTCGAATGTTTTACAAGATAAGTGAAAACAAATGCCTAACAGTGTTTCACCAAAATATTCAAGCCATAATGAACAAAGCACAGCAGCTAGAAGTAGAATTGGAAAATTTTGATAGCCAAATTTTGTGTATCACCGAACAATGGTGCAAAGGGAAGGAAATTGAACACATTGCATTAGCCCCATATGACCTTGCATGTTAATATAGCAGAATTTCAATGAATGGTGGAGCTCCATGTATCTTTGTAAAAAAAGGTATATTCTTCTCAAAACTGAATCAAAGCTTAGACAAGGTTTCTGGACCAAAAGCAAATGTAATTATCTGTGGTGATTTAAACATTAATATGATGAAGCCTGATAAGGCTGGCAACATATATGTGAATACTCTAAGCTGTTATGGAATATCCTCCCTTGTTAATTCTCCAACTAGAATAACGAAAGAATCCTCCTCATCTATAGATCATGTAGCTACAGATATTGATAGTAAAAAATGTCATATTGTTGTCCAAAACCTGGGCCTATCAGACCACCTCTGCCAGATCTTAAAAACTAACATTCATGTAGAAACTCCTCCTAAACTTTGTACATACAAAAGAATGTTTTCCAAATCAGCCCTGTATCAGTTTAAATCCGAGCTAGAATATGAAGATTGGAGGGAAGTCTATGCAGAAACCAATGCAAATCAGAAATTTATCAAGTTCATGTCAATTTTTAAACTCAGATTTGAAGAGATGTTTCCCAAAACTCTTTATCAAATTAAAACTACAAAGAGAAATCAATGGGTGACTACAGGTATCAAAAAATCCTCAGAAACTCTTAGATATCTCAACTCCATAAAAAATAATCAATCTAACCCAGAAGTTCTGCAATTCTACAAAAAGTACAGGAAAATATACAGAAAGGTGTTGCTAGCTGCAAAAAAACTTTCAAACAACAAAATATTACTTGAAGCTGAAAAGAAGAGCAAAGCATCCTGGAACATTGTCAAACAGGAAACATCTAACTCTGCTAAAAAGGACCTCGATTCACATATTAAAAACAAAGATGTACCAGTAGGTGACCCTAAAAAATTAGCTGATTTTGTAAACTCATATTTCAGTAGTATTGCAAAAAAATTACAGCAGAAATTTCCAGATACGTATGATTTACCTACTCAGAACCAGCCAACAAACTCAATGGTGCTCTTGCCAACTACAGAAAGGGAAGTGGCACTAGTAGTACACCAACTAAAAAATAAAACTTCAGTAGGACTTGATGAAATCCCAGTCTGCATAATTAAATATTGTATGGACTCCATAAAGGGCCCATTAACAGACATAATTAATGAATCTTTCAAATCTGGATACTTTCCGGATTACCTAAAACAAGCAAAAGTTATACCTATCCTTAAAAACGGAGATGTGGAAAATGTAGAGAACTACAGGCCGATCTCTATACTGTCTATCATTTCTAAAATAATAGAAATACTAGTCAAAAAGAGACTGCTAAATTACCTGAATAAATATAATCTTCTTTCCAATGACCAATTTGGTTTTAGGCCCAGAAAAGGCACACAATCTGCTATAGTACAGTTCACTAAAGTAATTTTAGAAGCACTTGACAAAGGTGAAAATGTATGTGGTATCTTTTTAGACTTGTCCAAGGCCTTTGATACAGTTGGCCACAAAATCTTACTTCATAAATTAGGGCAAATAGGAATAAGAGGTATGACAAAGAAGTGGTTCAAATCATACTTGGAAAACAGAGTTCAACGAGTTGAAATATCACAAGTTTCAAATATTGTTTCTTATATACATTAACGACTTCCCACAAAGTATCAGACAGGGAGAAAAAATACTTTTTGCTGATGACAGCAACATAGTAATAACAGGTGAAAATCCAACACAACTGTCAGAAAGAGCAAACGAGGCTCTCAATGATGTCCACAAATGGTCATTAAAAAATAAAGTAACGCTAAATGTAAAGAAAACTAACTACACTCCTGGAAATGGAAAAAAGAACACATTGACACCGGTGTGTCAGACCCACCATACTTGCTCCAGACACTGCGAGAGGGCTGTACAAGCAATGATCACATGCACGGCACAGCGGACACACCAGGAACCTCGGTGTTGGCCGTCGAATGGCGCTAGCTGCGCAGCATTTGTGCACCGCCGCCGTCAGTGTCAGCCAGTTTGCCGTGGCATACGGAGCTCCATCGCAGTCTTTAACACTGGTAGCATGCCGCGACAGAGTGGACGTGAACCGTATGTGCAGTTGACGGACTTTGAGCGAGGGCGTATAGTGGGCATGCGGGAGGCCGGGTGGACGTACCGCTGAATTGCTCAACACGTGGGGCATGAGGTCTCCACAGTACATCGATGTTGTCGCCAGTGGTCGGCGGAAGGTGCACGTGCCCGTCGACCTGGGACCGGACCGCAGCGACGCACGGATGCACGCCAAGACCGTAGGATCCGACGCAGTGCCGTAGGGGACCGCACCGCCACTTCCCAGCAAATTAGGGACACTGTTGCTCCTGGGGTATCGGCGAGGACTATTCGCAACCGTCTCCATGAAGCTGGGCTACGGTCCCGCACACCGTTAGGCCGTCTTCTGCTCACGCCCCAACATCGTGCAGCCCGCCCCCAGTGGTGTCGCGACAGGCGTGAATGGCGGGACGAATGGAGACGTGTCGTCTTCAGCGATGAGAGTCGCTTCTGCCTTGGTGCCAATGATGGTCGTATGCGTGTTTGGCGCTGTGCAGGTGAGCCCCACAATCAGGACTGCATACGACCGAGGCACACAGGGCCAACACCCGGCATCATGGTGTGGGGAGCGATCTCCTACACTGGCCGTACACCACTGGTGATCGTCGAGGGGACACTGAATAGTGCACGGTACATCCAAACCATCATCGAACCCATCGTTCTGCCATTCCTAGACCGGCAAGGGAACTTGCTGTTCCAACAGGACAATGCACGTCCGCATGTATCCCGTGCCACCCAACGTGCTCTAGAAGGTGTAAGTCAACTACACTGGCCAGCAAGATCTCCGGATCTGTCCCCCATTGAGCATGTTTGGGACTGGATGAAGCGTCGTCTCACGCGGTCTGCACGTCCAGCACGAACGCTGCTCCAACTGAGGCGCCAGGTAAAAATGGCATGGCAAGCCGTTCCACAGGACTACATCCAGCATCTCTACGATCGTCTCCATGGGAGAATAGCAGCCTGCATTGCTGCGAAAGGTGGATATACACTGTACTAGTGCCGACATTGTGTATGCTCTGTTGCCTGTGTCTATGTGCCTGTGGTTCTGTCAGTGTGATCATGTGATGTATCTGACCCCAGGAATGTGTCAATAAAGTTTCCCCTTCCTGGGACAATGAATTCACAGTGTTCTTATTTCAATTTCCAGGAATGTATATTAACTTCCAATTGAACAAAAAACACAATGCCACTAGAATAAAAGTTAATAATAATTAATTAGAATGTGTAACAAGTACCAAATTCTTAGGGATGAATGTAGACAGCCAACTGAAATGGACAAACCATGTCAACATTTTGGCAAAGAAATTATCCACAGCATGCTATGCTCTTAGAATCCCTGCACCGGTATGCAATAATACCTGTCTTAAAATAACATATTACGGATATCTACACTCAGTCCTTAGCTATGGGATCATGTTTTGGCGAACAAGTGCCAATAACATACAAACTGTGTTCAAAGTACAAAAAAGAGCCATAAGGATAATAACAAACAGCAACAACAGGGCCCACTGTCTAGAATTATTTAGAAAGCTAGGCTTTCTAACTGTTTCTTGTGAGTATATCTTTCAGAACAAAATGTTCATTAAGAAAAATCTCAACATGTACAACACAAACAGCCTAATACATGATCATGAAACAAGAGCTTGTCACCACCTCCATCTAGATAGAAAGAACAAGGCAAAGACGCAAAAAAGTATATTTTATAATGGGATAAAACTGTATAACAAATTACCACAAGAAATTAAAGAAATAAATGAGCCCCTCACTTTCAGACAAAAGCTTAACACCTTTTTAGTAAGTAAAAGTTGTTATATTGTAAAAGAATATTTAACATAGATGTAGATTATTAGCAACATATGACATTATCATCAAAATATTATGTAATTATAAATGTGTGTATGAGTAGTTATAAAAACTACACAAAATATGAGAAACCTGTTTTACTGCAAATGTAAATGTGTGCTCATGTGTTGTAAACTGACGACATCCATACAATATTTATTGTTCCACGGATGAATAAATAAATAAATAAAAAAGTCTTCTCAAAAGCATTAGTCTCACATTACTCTACAGTAGACACACGTTTGAAAAATATTACTTTCTTTTTTCTTGCATTCTCTCTGCTTCTCTACACACAGATATATTTAGTTACAAGATTATTACCATGCATAATGGCATCTCTGCTAGTTTTATAGCAAATAACTGTTCCTCATGCTTATTCCTCACAACAATGTCCGATTTTTAGTGTGGTGTACCACTGTAGATGTCTTACGGAGTATGTTAAATGAACATGTGTCATCTGCAACCATATTCAAGTGAAAGCATGTTATGTTGTATGTAATGAGACAAATAATGTACTTTTCATTACTTATGAATAACAGCAAATGTTTTATTGGAACATGTTTTACACTAATTAATTGTTCAATAGTTAACTAAGATAAAACATTGCAATCAAAATATTAGAACATTATTGTACGGTAAAGCTTATGGAAACTGCTTTTCATTAATAGCCCTCCAAAAGTGTATTAGTGAAAGCAAACTTAATAACTAATTACATGGCTCTGACAATTTCTCAGATATTCAAAACATTCATTCATCATTATTTACCAATACAAATGAGAAAAAATAATTTTTTTCACAAATACTAAATAGTGAAAATCTCTTCAAATGGGTAATTGTATATACAGGTACACGGCTTACCATGTATAGTGAACAGTGATCTGTTTTGAGGTCAGATGCAAAAATGATAAAGACTTGCTCAGAGCTCAATTCTGAGACTTGTTCAGAGTATTCACATGTGCTCAGAGAATAATTCTGAGCCTTTAAAGGTTTCTTCTGGTACAGTACAGAAAAACCAGTCAGTAAAGGCTTGAAAATAGAATTTGCTCTGAGAACACTTCTGAGACTTTTTGTTTGGTGGTACTCGCCACTAAGACTGCTCTTGCAACAATATCTGAGACTTCCAAAGCCAATAATGCCTGGTGAAAACCAATATGAGTTCATGATTATCATTAACATTTTCATTTCATCATCACCAATTTAAAGATAGTTTCTCAGTATTTCAATCTGAGAAGATCTAAGCTATCACCCTAGTGGAGAAATATCCAACACTTCATTTGGAAAAGAATAATTCATGAGTACAGTACATGTCACAGTTCAAAGCATAGATTAGAAGTTTGTATCACACTACATAAATTATGTAGTGTTAAATCAGTGCACAGCATTTTATATCTAAGCATTTGCCAAGTGAGTATATAAGTGTTACTTCAAAATTGGTGTTTTCAAAAAGAAAAGATAATATTGATAGTGGAAGAAAGCACTGATATTCAAAGATAGCAGATGACGATGTAATACAGAAAACAAGTACTACAACAGCTAAGGGCCTTGTGCTTGCCAAGGAATGGCATATCTCCTGAATCAAATTTCATCTAAATTCATATAAAGTTACTAGTTCACCATTCAAATTTCTGTTTATCAGTGAAAAACTTTCTTTTCACCCAAAAAGACCATTATGAAACCCAAGCCATCAAATAATCTACTTTTTTTTGTTTGTATGATTCTTTAATGAGGTAATATTCCTCAACTCAATAAATTCTCTAGATTTTGGATAAATCAAATGATATGCATAAGGATGTGGATTTTCAACAATTTTGAATGGAACAACATATAAGTCAAATAATTCTTTTAGTTGTGCTGTTAACATTATGATTTTTTGTGTGATTTCACAAGTACATAACCCCAATCTCATACTGTTTTACTTTTAGTTTACTGTCATGTCTCCTTTTTTGTGATTCTCCCTGTTGCTTCATGGTTTCTCTGACACTCTTCTCAGTCAACTCTGATAGAATGTTTGCAGGTTTCTTTCGAACTTAACATCAAAAGGAGTAAATCCAGTAGAAATGTATTAATCTTTATGTAGGATTTGATGACACATTATACTCTGAAATCAAAATGTGTTAAATTGCTGTTCTTTCAACAAATGCTTTCCAATGTTTACATATGAACTGTGATCTGTTATCCAACAGAATGGCTTCTAGTTTTCCTACATTTATAAAGTAATCCTTCTCCATCTTAGAAATAATCTGTTTACTTGTGTCATTTCTAACAGAGTACAAGTTTATAAATTTGGAAAAAAGTCAACCATAACAAAAATGTAACTGTGACCACCTGTACTATTTGGCAAAAATCCATAGAAGTTGGTGGCTACCAAATCCGTAGGTTATGCAGGAATGATGTTCCACATTTTACATTGGCATGTCCTATTACTTACCTTTAGTCTTTGGCATCTATCACAGGGAGACAATTCCTTCCTTTTCACCTGTATTGTAAAAATTAACATTCTCTTGTCACTTCCGAACACATTTCTGAATGCCACAGTGTCCATATGAGTCATTAGTGTACCTGTTTAATTTTTCATGTTCCTCATCTGTCCAACATGACTTCCACTTGTCAGAGTCAGAATCTGTCTTTCTAAACAGTGTTCCTTTGTGTACTTTGTAAAATTTGTCCAGTTTTTCATACCCTCTCTTACCTAAGCAGCTTTTGACTAACCATTTTGAATTATGATGTCTTTCCTATCATGAACACCCATTATATAGCTCATTTTAAAATCCTTCTCCTCCTCCTGCATGTAATTAATTAATTCCACCAAATGGGAATCTCGATAAAGCATCTGCAACAACATTGTCAGCACCTTTGGTATATATTACATCATAGTCAAATTGCTGTAAAAACATAGCCCATTTTGTGTCTCGTATGGTGTAATCTGCACTTCTGAAGGTAACTTAATGCTTTGTGAACTGAGTATATGTTAATTTTATGACCTAATTTCAAAACTTCTCAAATGCCACCTCAGTATTGGAGTTAGATTTTTTCATCTTTGAGTAACATTCTATGTCCAAAAGCTGTTGAACAATGTGTTAACAGCAATTTCTTTTTCCTGAAATAGCTCAGCATGTAATCCATAACTACTGCTGTCAGTGTGTAAGAAAAAAAGGCAAACTGAAATAAAGGTCTGTGTAATAAGTGTTGGTTGTTCAATTCTTTCTTAATACATTCCAAAGCCTTCTGAGATTCATCATTCCAAATCCACACACTATTCTTCTTA
The DNA here is from genome assembly GCF_023864275.1 of Schistocerca cancellata. Lineage (NCBI taxonomy): Eukaryota > Metazoa > Arthropoda > Insecta > Orthoptera > Acrididae > Schistocerca > Schistocerca cancellata. The sequence continues at coordinate 609,732,130 of NC_064630.1, read as the reverse complement.
CATAAATTTCTCAAATATGATGCATTCAGACTTTAATTACTAACAAATTTTCAATAGAATCCACATAACCAAAAAAGACTTTAATTGCTTTCTGTTAGGTGGTGCCGGAAATTTGGAAATGGCTTCTATTTTCTAAGGGTCAGCAAGAATCCAATCTTTAATAATAACATGACCTAAAACTTAAAGTTCTGGTAGAGCAAATTTACATTTCTCTAATTTAAGTATCTTCCTCCCTTGTCTAAGTTTATTGTGTATATGTTTTAAAAGTTGAAAGAGTTCATTCGAATGTTGTCCAGTTTCCAAAATGTCATCTACATAGAATATCAGTTGTGATACAAGTTCTCTACCAGTTGCTTGATTCAATACTCTAATAAATTCAGCAACAGATGAATTCAAACCACATGGTACAACACAATATTGATAACAATGACCACAGTATACTTTCTTGAATCTTTTGCTGAAGATGCCTGATGAAATCTTGATTCAAACTTTCAGACTGAGGCTCGACATAAATTGTAAGTTCTTAAATTTGCATAAAAGCTCATCAATGTTTTCAAACTGTTCAAATGGCTCTACGCACTATGGGACTTAACATCTGAGGTTATCAGTCCCCTCATCAATGTTTTCAGGGTGGTTTGCTTCCCTTTAAAAAAGTTGTTTAACTGTCTGGAATCCAACTCCAATCTCACACTTCCTTCTCTCTCCATAGCTACAAGAAATGGGTAATTGTAAGGACTATTCCTTCTTTCAATAATATACTTCCGATTTTTTAAATTCTTTCTCTAATGCTGGTCTTCTGGTAATTATTACACCATAATGTCTTGTCAAAAATTGTTCGCGAGGTTTCAGCTGCAAAGTACATTGGTAACCTTTTACTCTTTCTGATACATTACTAAATACATTACTGTATTTCCAAAGTAAATATCTTAATTCCTGTTTTTGATTTTCACTTAACCCATCAGCTTCTACTACTTTACTGTTAACAGGTTCTTCCAACTCTGCCTCATCTGTGTCTATATCAAGTGTGTCATAGTTCACACCTCCTCTTTCTTTCAAAATCAGAACACCATTAACTTTACTATTACTGTTGAAATCTGACTTGAGAAAACTGGTTATGCCACAGCTTCCATATCTGATTTTAGAATCAAAGCTTCCATTCTCTCCAATCAAAATCTGCATTGACTTTTCCCATCCAATTTATGCCCAGTATAAAATTCTTTGAAAGTTCTGCAATAATAAGACATCCTTGAGTAAACTGTACCACTTCAATACTAAAAGCAATCAGAGCCTGATTCTTTCCTCTCTCTATTTTCTTGTTTGAGGCCTTAGAAGCTGCTGACACCTGGCTTTCTGTGTCAATAAGTCACCTGTCTTCCTCTGATCCTATCTTTACTCTAATGAAGGAACAACAAATTTCATCATAATTGCTGTGGTTAACATTTGTATATAACAAATCATCTTCAGTTTCTTTGAACCTGTCATTTATGGTTTGTATCTTACTTGTACTGGTCTTATCTGAATTACAAGGTTTCATCACACTAAAAGAAAAATCATTACTAGTACTGTTCACACCTAGATTGTCACTTATCCCACAAATTTCACTCGACTGACATTGATCTTCACTCATGTACTTATCTTTTAGTTGTTTACTGATTTCACACTTAATTTTGTGCCACCAGTTTGGACACAAAGTTGAAAACACATTGATTAACATTTTTCTAAAATTTTCATCAGTCTGAATTGCTTCACTATTTAACCACAAGTTATAAAAGAACACTTCATCACTAGTCATCTCAGCCAAAAATTTATTGTTACTCTCAAAGCTGTTTACTGAAGTATCTTCACCATTAGAATATAACTTTTTACTAGAAATTAAACTCAGGAACTTAGCAGCTATCATTACAATTACAATTTTCTCAACTATGTCTTCAGATATTTCTACAACACTATCATGAACATCATTCTCCTTATCAACATATGTATACCTCAACTTCTTCCTTAAAGCATACAAAATACTTCTCTTCCTCACTTTACTCCATAAAATCATCATCATCTTCACATTTACTAACACATCCTACAAAAATCATTACCTTTCAAATTACTCTTAAACATAGCTTACTTTTCATGTCCAGGCTCATGAGAGTCACTTTCACATAACACAGTGTGTGCTTCTGACTTACCTGGTTCCTATGTAAATTGACTGATCCCAGAATCATTACATATTTCAGTTACCTGTTCTGGTAGGCTATTGTTTTTGGCCATTCATAAATCTGCTAAATTCATTTCTACTTTGTATTCAATGTTGACATGTGTCTTGTCAATTGTGCCTATTTGTTTTAGTGTGTGGCATTCAGTATTCTCTACTGTAATGGTACATAGTGGATAATGTAACATCCATGAGGTAAATTTTAGCTACAGTGTGACAAGCGGAAATTATGCCTCTAACAGTTATAAACATTATCTACCCGACATATAGCAAAATAGTGAAATAAAACAAAACAATGATAAATATTAATTATTTATATAATATTTTATGATGTAATTGGACATATCAATGTGTATCATATAAAACAATGATAATTATAAATTCCTTTTATGATCTGCGTTTGTCTTCCTTTGTTTTTACCTTTTTTTGGTTGGCTTTTGTATGTTGCGGATGCAAGACACATATCAAACTGAGGTCTGTTAAGAAATTGTAATTATTTGTTAATTATTACTTGAGAATAGAGTTCTTTATTATTATAAATATGTGTGAATAATTATATGTAACTTTAATTCCTCTCACAATAAGCATTATCTGTTTTAATTATTTCTTTCCGCTGCAAAGAGCGCAGCCATTGATGCTAGCGATTTGTATCGCATTTTTATCTGTGTTTCTTACGAAAGTATCAAAGGTTTGCTGGATGAAAATTAGTCTAAGTAGCGCACAATAGAAAAGTAAAGTTTGATCGGCATTAGTTCAGATACTTATCCTGTTAAAAGGACATTTGCTCTAACAATAGAAAGTCTCTGTCAATTGTCTGCCACCATCTTAACAATTATCTCAGTGGCAAATTCAAATTACACAACTCTGCAGACATAAATGCTGAAGGTAATAAAATGTGTAAAAATAAATGTGCACCGGTGGTCCTGAACTCATTTTAATGAAAATAATTTGAATCAGATTGGTTCTTTAAAAACAGCACTCATAGCACGATCCATATAACAAACTTTTCTTGCTGTTTATGGAGCCAAAATTAATTATGCAAGAGTTGCGAAGAATATTGTTTCAGGTAACATACGTCAAGTGTTGTGCACGGCTGATATTCGATGGATTTAATGATCACTTTGCTGAAGATAAATGTTTCAATCATAATCAGAAGTTGTACAGAATCCGTTGTATGAACTGTGATTTATAGACACCCACACAACTTACAGACAACACCTTAACACTACGTTAACTTGGATTTCTTTAGCAGCTTGACCAAATCTTTACCCGGGAGAAAAAATTATTTTGTAATTACTCACTGTAATGAAATAACATTAGCATTTTCATTTACACATTAGTTTAATACCAAACCCCTGAATAATACAGTGAACGCCACAATAAATACACTTCCTTAAAATAATTATTCACTACATCAGATGACACTGTTTGATGTGGATAATTAGGTTGGTTGGTCCATTCACTATTATATTTCTCTGGCCCTAACGAGTGGGCTGACCATGGAGCCATAATTATCTTTTTTTACTTCATGTACAGTTTCCTCTTGGTATTCTGGTATTCTCTAGAATTGTGGTGATCTTGCCAATGTCTGTTTCTGTGTTAGAAATTTTTATTGTCACTCCTTTGCCAAATTGTGGTGTGATAAACATTCTGCTGATACTGATTGTTTTCATCATGACTACTGTGATTCTTTGGTGGAAAGTTGTTATGGTGGTGATAGTCTTGGTGTGCTTTTTGTGATAATTATTGCATCCCCAATTTTGAGTCCCATTTTGTGTGCAAAATTGTGGTAACTTTAGTGCTGTTTTCCTATTCTTTCCAAAGTGTTATCCAACTTGACAACACACTTTAAAAATGGTTCAAGTGTGTCATCTGGTCCATAAACCGGATCTCACTGAATTTCAGCTGGTAATCAAAGTATTAAAACATCAGTCATTGTGAGTTCGTCAAAAGGTTTCCTAATGTGTGTAAATTTGCATATTTATTTCCTGCAAAACTGTTTCATCCTGTCTCTCTCCTCCCTGTACCTTGGTCCATTCACAAATTCACTTTTTATATATGCCTGCTCTCTAAAAATTTCTTTTTAAAAGCTACAAATGACATGTCAGTACAAGAATTTTGGTTTGCCTGCAACAATGGTTCACCCTTCAAAAACTTTTTAAGGAACTTAATTTTCATCAGTAGGCGATGTTCGCCAAAAATTATCTTTACAATGCTGCATAAAATCTACAGGATGCATGCTACCTTTAGCAGATAAATTTTTCACTGGTGTATTACACCACGTCATTCCAGCATTATTAATAAGGTTTCTATTGACAATGTCTGCATTGAGGTTCTCTATTTTTTTTCTTTTTTTAGCTAGATCATAAAAATACTTTATAAGCTGATTGTCATTTTTGATGATTACATGTTTAAGTTCAACTTTTTCATTTACCAATTTTACTTTCTGTTCTAGGCTACTTGTAACTGTAACTAGCTTCACAGTCATATTTTCCTCAACAATGTTAATATTTTTCTCTAAGTATTCACTGACCATAGTGACCTTCAAATATACTTTATTTTTCTCCCTATTACTAGCAAGTTCATCTGTTAGTTGTTTAGTTTTTTTAGTAAGGTCCTTATCATTCATTCGTGTCTCAAAGGCACTCACTCAAACCTCGACCTGGCTGTATCTAGCATTAATTGCTATAAATTGGCTATCTCGCTACTACCATGTCCCAATTGTTCATATCTCTCTGTTACACCATCTTTCACAACAAAACCAGGTTCCACAAATAATAAATTTTCATCCTTTACTCTTGCACTTAGGTCCCTGTCATTAAACATTTCATTGTCCCCATAGTTATGCAGTTCACTGCCCCCCCCCCCTACCGTTTATAACAATTTTTTAGTCCTAAAATTGTCATTTTCATTTCTGTTCACTACAAAGCAAAACAGATAAAAAGAGTCACTTTTGCACTTAATTTGCTGTTATCTTCTCTGATGTTGCTGCTGATTTATCCTTCAGATTAAATCCTCGTTGAAGTCAGAATAACATATATTTTTGTGGTATTATTGAGCAAGAATATCAACAATCAAATAACCTGAAAAGTATTGTTTGATTAGTCACACATATGTAGTTTTCACTTCATCCTGAACTAGAGTTCCCATTTTCCAAGACCACCCCACGATATAATTACTGATTCAAATTAATTATTTAAATTCTGTCTCTGCAGATTTTCAGGACATATAATTCGTCCTTCATAACAGCAAACAGGGTGGAAAGTAAAGAAATGTTGACTGATCAAAATAATTGATACTTAGCTGGTAAAATTCTTCTTTGTTGTTTCTCATGGTTCATGTTTAGGGTTCCTCTTTTTCACTTTCCTGTAGAATATTGACAAAATATTTGGATTTTCAGGAGTTCAAAGGTTGTTGTATCAATTCTAATCAAAACTGTAAACACATTTCAGTTTTCACTTTGTTGATATATTCTTGAAATCATTTTAAGTAACACTTTTTCCTTGTCATTCACATTTAAAAAAAGACAATTTTGAGGATTGTTATTTTCACATAATGGACTACACTCGTCCAACTTTGACCCCATGCAGCCATACACAACTTCTCTCAACAAACTACCCCTCAGTACCTAACTTACTTTACCCACTGGTACTCCACAGATTTTTAAATACAGAAATAACAATACAATGGTCAAAGATTATTAAATTTCTCCATGCTTAGATAACTCTCTGCCATTTACACTCATCAAAATAGTCACGACAATTTTGTTTATAAGAAATATTCAAAACACTAATGACAAGTAAAAAAGGGTATCACAAAATGCATGATAAACCATCTCATATAATAAATTATATTTGGTACATAGAACATGACATTGTCAGACCAGTTTCATTACTATAGCAATCTATCCTTTTCAGAATCAAACAATGGAAACTCCAGGTACAAATATCAGTAATGTCAGAAAAGGGGATTGCTACTTACCATAAGAAGACACGTTAAGTTCTAGATCGATTAGATTAGATTAGATTAGATTAATACTAGTTCCATGGATCATGAATACGATATTTCGTAATGATGTGGAACGAGTCAAATTTTCCAATACATGACATAATTAAGTTAATTTAACAACATACTTAAGTTAGTATAACAACTTTTACATTTTTTTGTGTTTTTTATTTTTATTTTTTATTTTTTATTTTTTTAATATATTTTGGTTTTTTTTTTTTTAATTTATATCTAAAAATTCCTCTATGGAGTAGAAGGAGTTGTCATTCAGAAATTCTTTTAATTTCTTCTTAAATACTTGTTGGTTATCTGTCAGACTTTTGATACTATTTGGTAAGTGACCAAAGACTCTAGTGCCAGTATAATTCACCCCTTTCTGTGCCAAAGTTAGATTTAATCTTGAATAGTGAAGATCATCCTTTCTCCTAGTATTGTAGTTATGCACACTGCTATTACTTTTGAATTGGGTTTGGTTGTTAAAAACAAATTTCATAAGAGAGTATATATACTGAGAAGCTACTGTGAATATCCCTAGATCCTTAAATAAATGTCTGCAGGATGATCTTTGGTGGACTCCAGCTATTATTCTGATTATACACTTTTGTGCAATAAATACTTTATTCCTCAGTGATGAATTACCCCAAAATATGATGCCATATGAAATTAGCGTAGTAAGCTAATTTACTAAGATGTTTATCACCAAAATTTGCAATGACCCTTATTGCATAAGTAGCTGAACTCAAACGTTTCAGCAGATCATTAATGTGTTTCTTCCAATTTAATCTCTCATCAATGGCCACACCTAAAAATTTGGAATATTCTACCTTAGCTATATGCTTCTGATTAAGGTCTATATTTATTAATGGCGTCATACCATTCACTGTACGGAACTGTATGTACTGTGTCTTATCAAAATTCAGTGAGAGTCCATTTACAAGGAACCACTTAGTAATTTTCTGAAAGACAGTATTGACAATTTCATCAGTTAATTCTTGTTTTTCATGTGTGATTACTATAATTGTATCATCAGGAGAGAGAACTAACTTTGCCTCTTCATGAATATAGAATGGCAAGTCATTAATATATATTAAGAACAACAAAGGACCCAAGACTGACCCTTGTGGAACCCCATTCTTGATAGTTCCCCAGTTTGAGGAATGTGCTGATCTTTGCATATTATGAGAACTACTTATTTCAACTTTCTGCACTCTTCCAGTTAGGTACGAATTAAACCATTTGTGCACTGTCCCACTCATGCCACAATACTTGAGCTTGTCTAGCAGAATTTCATGATTTACACAATCAAAAGCCTTTGAGAGATCACAAAAAATCCCAATGGGTGGTGTTCAGTTATTCAGATCATTCAAAATTTGATTGGTGAAAGCATATATGGCATTTTCTGTTGAAAAACCTTTCTGGAAACCAAACTGACATTTTGTTAGTACTTCATTGTTACAGATATGTGAAGCTACTCTTGAATACATTACTTTCTCACTAATTTTGGATAAAGCTGTTAGAAGGGAGATTGAACGGTAATTGTTGACATCAGATCTATCCCCCTTTTTATGCAAAGGTACAACAATAGCATATTTCAGTCTATCAGGGAAAATGCCCTGTTCCAGAGAGCTATTACACAGGTGGCTGAGAATCTTACTTATCAGTTGAGAACAAGCTTTTAGTATTTTGCTGGAAATGCCATCAATTCCATGTGAGTTTTTGCTTTTAAGCAAGTTTATTATTTTCCTAATTTCAGAGGGAGAGGTGGGTGAGATTTCAATTGTATCAAATTGCATAGGTATAGCCTCTTCCATTAACAGCCTAGCATCTTCTAATGAACACCTGGATCCTACTATATCCACAACATTTAGAAAATGATTATTAAAAATATTTTCAACTTCTGACTTTTTGTTCATAAAGTTTTCATTCAATTTGATGGTAATACTGTCTTCCTGTGCTCTTGGTTGACCTGTTTCTCTTTTAATAATATTCCAAATTGTTTTAATTTTATTATCAGAGTTGCTGATTTCAGACATGATACACATACTTCTGGATTTTTAATAACTTTTCTTAATATAACACAGTAGTTTTTATAATGTTTGATAGTTTCTGGGTCACTACTCTTTCTTGCTGTCAGATACATTTCCCTTTTCCAGTTACAAGATATTTTTATACCCTTAGTAAGCCATGGTTTGTTACAAGGTTTCTTACGAGTATATTTAACTATTTTCTTGGGGAAGCAGTTTTCAAATGCATTTACAAAAATGTCATGAAATAAATTATATTTTAAATTGGCATCAGGTTCACGGTACACCTCATCCCACTCTAACTGCTGTAGGCTTTCCCTGACATTTGCAATTGTTAAATCGTTGACTGAACGTACTACTTTGGAGGACTGTTTAGTATTGCTGAATGGAGCTATGTCATATATTGTAACTCGCTGTGCATCATGATCAGAAAGACCATTCTCAACTGGCTGAGCATTTATTTGGTTAAACTTATCTTGGTCTATAAAGAAGTTATCTATCAGTGAGCTGCTATCCTTTACCACCCGAGTAGGAAAATCAATAACGGGTGTCAAATTGAAAGAACCGAGTAATACTTCAAGGTCATTTTTCCTATTACCCTCTTTCAGAGAATCTACATTGAAGTCCCCACAAATAATAATTTGCTTTCCCCCTGTCTGAGAGACAGCACAACAAGGAGTCCAAATTTTTCAGAAATAGATGAAAATTTCCTGATGGGGACCTATATACAGTTACAATTATAAATGTGCTTTATTTAATTTAAGCTCACAGGCACATGCTTCTATATGTTTCTCTACACAAAACTCTTTTGTTTCTATACTTTTTGCACAATGATAACTTTTGACATATATGGCAACTCCTCCTTTCTCCTTATTTTCTCTCATTACATGTGCAGAGAGCTTATATCCACTTACATTTACCTTATCCATATCAGTAACAATGTGATGCTCAGACAGGCATAGTATATCTATTTCATCCTCAGCTTCTAAATCTTCTAAACAAACCAGAAGCTCATCTATTTTATTCTTTAAACTCCCAATATTTTGATGAAATATACTTACATTATTTTTAATTATACTTTTATGAGAACCTTTCCTTATTCTAACATTTGCAGTACTCTCCTGTCTGAGTTTCTCATTGTGCTTAGGCCTATTCGCTATACCAGTGGTCACATGGTGTTCAGAGAGGCAGATTATGTCAGCTGGGTTGGGTGACTTTAATTCATCAATGCAATTACCTAGGACTGAGATACAACTTGGTGGAGATAAAATTTCTGGTGATTGGTGAAAATTTATAATTGACAGCTGTGATTGGTGATCCAATGTGCTAGAATTGTGCTGTTTAATTTCTTTCCTAAACTGAAGATTTGTTTCAATCCTGACCTCTCGTAGAACTTGACATCTTTCTGTCTTACCTATCCTAAAAAAGGTGCTGCTCCAACACCTGTAACCACTCGTATTTTACCATTCATGGCAGTGCCTCCCCCCCTTAACTTTCCTGCTATTACCCCAGCCAGTTTCCCCTTCCCTTTCCTGTTGAGATGTAGGCCGTGCCTGGTATAGTCCCACCTACTGAGAGAATCAACAGGAACCACAACAATATGAGCCCCAGCACCCGACCCAAGCAGCCGTTCCAACTCCAAATTAACTCTCCCAACAGAAGAGTTCAAATGAGGCCGGTCATGGCGTCTCAGGACAGATACAAATTCAACATTGGTGTGTCTCGATGCCGACACAATCTTTACCAGGTCACACTCTATACTGTACCCAGTATAGGAACAATTAAAAGACACTTACATAAAGCTTTTGGCCATAGTCTTCATCAGTGACAGAGAGATACAATCCATTCATATACACAAACAAGCACACATCATGCACCCATGACTGACAATTCCAACATCTCTGGCTCTTATTCTACAGAAAACTTGTGTTGACTCAAGTCTGCCATCCACAAACATACTTGTAGTGGAACATACTGAAACTTCTGATTATATTACTGAGATGTACAGCAAACTTATGTGTACATAACATCACCATCTACAAGTTTACCTACAGTGAGATGTAGAAAAACCTCAGTTTGTGCTTATGAAACTGCAAAAGTATATTCAGAAGTAAATATGAAATAATAGCTGAAATCTTTACTAAAAATGTCTGCAGGACATGACTATGCTTTCACATGTCTAAGATCCAGAATAATGAAATTTTACCAGTGGTAGGTTTTTGTGAAAATTTTGGCTTGGCTTGGTTTGACAAAGTTAGAACTTGGAATATGGAATGGTGTGACTAATGTCAAAATTACTAGCAACAGTTTGGTCCAGCTTTCCTGAAGACATAACAAAAAGAAACTAGTAGTTTCTTCAACTGAATGTTCCTCTTTGACATGACAGTTATTTTTACTGGTCATTTCCTTTATATTTCTATCCAAAGAGATATTACTTCTGTTAAATGATTACTTATTTGCTTAGTTATGTCAAACTCTCCTTCTAGTTTAGTTTTTACTTGTTAATTATTTTTCTTCTATTTGGTTTCTACCAAGTTATTGCTTTCCTCCAATTTACCTAAAATTATTTTTAATAAATCATCCTGGTGTGTTTTTGTTTCCACGTTTACATGGTCTGAGTCCTGATTCACATTTGACACCTCCCCACTGCTTCACCCATGCCCTTCTCTTTTTTAATCATGTCTATTATTTTTGAAAGCCACACACACCAAAACAGAACAATTTTAAAGTGTTTTTATACTTATCTTGTCTCTTCCTTCCAAGTCCAGTATGACCATTTTCTGTTTGATTTTTTATTTTACTTACTCATGGTATTTCTATGAATAGTTACAGTCCTTTGAATAAATCTCCATTCTCGGGTTTTTCTCTGCAGTTTTCATCAACTAGCTGTTTTCACATATAAGCATCCTTCTGCAAAATAAAACTAGAATTAGTACTTTAGTCAAAAAATCTTCACATCCAGGCTCAACCCGATTGTATAAGATCCCCTGTTAGCATATGTCATTGTGTATTAGAATTCCAAATTTATTGTGTGTTAGTGACAAACAATATTAATGCAATCTTCGTAGAGAAGACCTAAGGGCAGAAATTTCTAACAAAGCATATATTACCTAACTTGCAGTTGGCATCAGCATCCAAATGCAGTGTTAACTGCATAACCTATTTGCAAATGATTTAGGTCTTTGTCTTAATTCAGATATAATGGAAGTATTACTCTCTGATTTTATGCATCCACTGCTTATTTCCACTTCACACAATTTAAAAGACAGAAATTCACAAACATTTTCATATCCAGTACACCACGTATTCAAACAAAGACTTCATGTGTAAGTTGTCCATTGTTCTACCCAATTCATACCAAAGAGTGTTGTGAAGTGAACACTTAACCTGCAGAACTACAAGTGATGCCTTCAGCACCAGATTCAATGTATATATTAATGACATACTATTCTAGAAGCATCTAGAATATTTGGTGCATCAAATTGACTGTATTTCCACTTCTAAGATTTAACACAAATCTAAATTAGTCTATGTTTCTTATAAATGAAAAACTTTTGAAAGTATTATGGGCACAAAAGATATTTTTGTGAGCTTGAAAATAAATTACACATTTTTCAAAATACATGCCATATCATAAGTTATACACAAGTTGGTAAATTAATCATATCTAAGTGGCATCTCTAATGAATGATGTTACATTGAATTTTATAAAGGCGAGACAGAAACACAAAGTTCTGTTTTATACAAATCATAATAACATTAATAAGAAGCCTAATTTTTGTAGTATAACCCAGTAGTGTGTAAAATAAAATTATCAGTAGGAACCCAACTAAGCTTAAGCAGGTCTGAGCTTCACCATACTGCTAAAATATAGTGTGTATATCTCCAAAAACATGAATTGGGTACTACATATTCAAAAATAGGTATAACCATGGCTGAAAATAAAGTGGAATAGAAAGTTTTTGTGATTGCAAAGTTACTTTAAAACCTAGGTCTGATACAGCATCAATCACACCCAGGTGTGGTCTCACCAATCTGCTGAATAATTCATGAAGCTCAGCATTTAAAGGTTCAATGGCGCACTTCTTCCTAGGCTTGCCATAACCCTCAAAGTGTCTAACAATCTTCAAATTTGTGTGAGGGCCACACCCAGCAACATGGTTGTTATCATTCTCAATTGCGTAGTTGAGGTTATAGTCCACACTACTCCTGACATCCACAGTACTCACTACGTGATGTTTTTTAGCAAGATCTTTGGCTGGGGAGCCTAAATCACAAGAGACATTGTTAGTCCTGCACTTCACTTAGCTGTACTTGTTCAAACATTCCCCTTCATGACTAGTCTCTAGCAGGACAAAATTTGTGGTCTTTTTAAGTGTTTAGGTGTTACTAACTTTAGCTTGCACTTTTTAGCCAGTGTTCCCAAACTCTTTGGGTGTTTACACACTTTTTTCCACAGCCTCCATTGCACGGTACTTGTTGGGAACATATAGACTACAGCTAGCAGACTTACAACACCTTTTTGACCTCTTTCACAATCTGACAAGTGTGATCACACTCCAGTCAACTAACCTATTACACTATTGTCATAAAAAAATTGTACCCAAAGGAAGCTGACCAATCCATTGACATTTGGATGAGTGTGTTATACACCATTAGCCCTGCCAGTGATTCCTTTTGCACAGACGGCCACACATTCAGTGCATGTGGGTGAGGTCATGTCATCATACCCATCGGTTCATATAAGAGCACCCCAAATGACTGTATTGGACAGTATGACTGTAGGTAGCATCATTATAGCATCACTTGAATGTGCACCAGGGCCAGGAGATGTGTTTCAAAGCAGGTTGTGCAGTTTCATGAGTTGGAGAGGGACAGCATTGGGGAGCTGCATGACACTGTGTGGTCGTATCATTGTATTGTGTGTCCCACCCTCGTACAGACACCATCACTGCCCATTGTTGGCAATATTAGATGAAGGAAGACAAGTATGCAGAACATGTAGGACCTGGACATCTGATATGCACCACAAGTTGGAAGAACTGACAGATTGTCCACCAAGTGCAAACAGAATCAGCAGCAATGATAGGGGTCATTTGGTGGGCTGTCCTGCCTTCATTGTAACATCCCATAATTGCTAATACCATTGGTATATTGCATGACGTAGGGCTTATGGCACAATGAGTGCCACAACACCTCCCACTCACTCCCCATAGCATCATTCCCAACTTATCTAGTGTTGGCAATGAGTGACATGTGGCCCTGCAGACCGGAAGCACGTAGCTTGGAGGCGGCGACTACTAGGTCCATATCTGGAGGCACAGGGGAGAGGGCCACAAAGAGCAGTTTGTGGTCTCCCATTATACATTACACCAGCCGAAGTGTGGAGAGAAATCCATAGGTACTCATTCACTGTCAGTGTTCCTAACACTGTCTGTGACTGTGGAGGAAGTTCTGCTACCACTGGCTCTGCCCTTTGTGAACTCCCACATTCCATTTCAGCAGAATACTTGTCCTCACACTGCTGCCACTACCCGAGTGGGGTTTGGAGATGTGAATGCTCTGGCACATTACCAAATTGAGAATGTGTGATGTGCCATGGAGCATATCATCAGGACTCCACATCTACCCACCAATCCATGCACTTACGTGCTAGTAGCATGAGGTATCCAAGACCTGTACAACTACATACTATGATATCTGGACATTTGTATTCGCAACCACAGAAGCCCAACACTATACTAACATGTACATTTTGTGGCTGTGTAGCACAATAAATGATGGTCCTTCAAAGTTGAAAGAGTAATTATTTTATATATGTGATACCATATGTGTGGTACCATCTATTTGCCTGCCAATAATAAACACAATCCCCTTTGTCCTTTTGGTTTTTATGATGAGTGTACTGACTATTGCTGCCAACTGCAGTTCTTTGCTATGTACTTCTGCAATCAGCTTTGAGTTTTAAGATCAACTACTCCTTGTTCATAATCATGGAGTATGTAATCTACCCACTCCTTCCTACTTGCTCCCATTGTTCACCAATGTGCACAGTTTTGTTCTGAAGATTTGACAGGAACAAGATTACAATAAACTTTTTAGTGTACTCATATTTTCTTGCAGAGTGGGCTCCAGTTCTTCATGTTGAGGGGTCTGATTCTTGAAGCTGAAATTCTCACATTTTAGGTTCTCAGGGTTCAACTGATCTAAATAATTTTGAAGAATGTTGTTGCAGAATTTTTGTTTTTATGTGAATTTATTGTGTCATATTTTACTATATAACACAGTCTTTTGAATTTTCACATTAATAAAGTCAAAATTACTTTGTTTGCCCAAAATACAAAAATATGCCCAATCACAACAGTGGCATGCTTACTACTCCTTCACTCTGCAGTAATAAGAATATTCCAAAGAGTTTACAATGTTTCTTAACAAATGAATTTCTATTAAGTTCAATTATTATTTCATAAATGAATCCAGAAATAAACATAACAAACAGTTCTAGATTGTGTAATTAATTATAGAAACTTTAAGTGTGCTAAATATTTCATAATTTCAAATGTGTCTAAAAAAGAAAAAAAAACTTTAACTGTACATTCAGAGTTACTACATATAGACTGTTACAACGAAAATAAAGTAATACCTTTTCATAAAATTTAGCTTGAAATATAACATATTGTGTTTAAAATTATACGAAATTTTTCAGAAAAGTAGCTGAGATAATAGTGACCTGTCCAAAATTCGAAAAATATTACCAATATCTACTACTACCATTGACGAAAAGAGGAGGATGTCCCTTTACAATATCCCCCAGACAAAATATGGAAACAACGTGTTTACAATATTTTGTGATGTATAATCACATTTGCCTAACGGTGTACACAATGATACCAAAAGATAGAATACAGATGTACAGAAGTATCTGATACATAACATGTTACAGAAAATGTAAGAAAATTATCTATTATACAAGTCATAATTTACACATATATGAGGACATGGAATTCATATTTTCAGATCTGTGGAAAATTCTGTCATGAGACAAATGATACAAATTCACAACTGCAACATTGCAACACTAAACTTCACAAATAAATGCAGAGACAATGTAAATTACTAGAATTACAAATTGCAAGTTTACATCTATAAAGTTACACCTTCAAAATCATCAAAAGAGAAGAAAAAAATTCAGAGCCTAGGTGTACAAGTGAACTGACTCGAAAAACTCACAAGGGGTACAGATCAGAAGAATATACTCAATCACAAGTAGGAGGATAGTACAAAATTAATCAGCCATGTAAACCAGAATATGTAAGGATATGTTGACTCATGAAAAGAGAAAATAATGAAAGAAGTATTAGGGCGTAAGCTTACGATGTGGGGACCGACCCATGAATCCAAACCACACCAGGTACATAACAGCAGAAATTTTTTGACACAACGAAATGAATAAAGTTCATAATCATACATCAATAAGTTCACTCATATGTAAAGAATAATTGAGGGGCCCGGTGAAAAAGGGGCACATGCCACCTGTGCAGTGATTTTGTAGTTTTGGTACAGGAAGACAGCCGATGCTGTCTTGTATCATAAGTCAGAACTTCTAGCTCAGTGGCATGTGCCCATTCCTTTAAAGAAAGCTTATTATATTTGCTGTTATTCAGGACTAACATATTCCCATTGGAAAAGAAGCTCATGCGAATAGTATCTCTGTGTCTCATTAGTTGAATTGTCTCATTTGTTGACTCGGTTTCAGAAATCCAATGTTGTTCATATGTTTCCAAGATGGCACCAATAGGTGTTGCTATTAATGTTACTCATGAAGAAAATGCAACAATACATGTAAAAAAATCATAGTGAAAATGAGTGGAAAGATAATGAAAGAAAGAGGTAAGGAAACAATGGAAAAGAATATAAATCCCGTAAAAATAAGATTGTGCCCGAGAAATTTTTCATAGTGCCAGTGATCCATGCTGCAAAACTAGTTTCTGCAAATACTAAACACTGAATGAAGAACAGAAGGAGGCAATATTTATTGAGTTTTATTGGTTGGGAGATTATAATAAGCAAAATGCTTATTTATTTGGATTAGTGCGGCCTAATAAGTGCAAAAAAAAAAAAAGTATCTAAAGAAGAGGAAGGTTCCAACAGTAAGCCAGAGGGAGGTCTCTTTCAAGTGTTTTATTCGTGACACTCCAATTACTGAGATTGCAGTGTTTAGGATTGCATTTTTAGCTTTTCATGCCATTTCTGTTAAACATTTGAGGACTATCTGTAACAATGAAGAATGTGAC
Source organism: Schistocerca cancellata (assembly GCF_023864275.1). Classification (NCBI taxonomy): domain Eukaryota; kingdom Metazoa; phylum Arthropoda; class Insecta; order Orthoptera; family Acrididae; genus Schistocerca; species Schistocerca cancellata. The sequence continues at coordinate 609,715,601 of NC_064630.1, read as the reverse complement.
ACTGAGAGTCATGAATCTACAACACATCTATCTGTACATACACCTAGACAGGACAGAAGAGGCAAGCATTCTAACAGGCCTCATGCCATTGATAACGAGAGAAAAAATAAGTTTAGAAATCACATTGAAATGTTTCCAAGCTACGCATCACATTATAGTAGAATGCACAATCCAAACAAGTCCCACATAACCTCTGTTCACTTGATTGCTGAAATATATCATTTGCACTGTTAAGACCTTAAAAATACAGTATAGTCCCAGTGAAACAACATATGTATGGAACTATTTTCAATACAGAATATAATATTGGTTTCAAATCTCTGTCGAGTGATACGTGTATTTGTGATTCTGCTAAGGCATATAATAACACCAAATCCACAGACATCAAACTAAACCTTGAGAAAGATGAAGCTGCATATACTGCTCTGAAAAGTGACTTAAATGAGTCAAAACAGGATGGTAGTGATTCACTCATTTTGTGGATGGACTTACAACAAGAATTGTCAACACCATATATTTCGACGGAAACATTTTTTTTATAAGAGACAACTTTGGACATATAATTTCTGTATTCACCATTGTAGTGATGACAAGGCAGTGATGTGTGTGTGATCCAAGAATGTTGCATCTAGAAGGGCAGATGAAGTAGCTAGCTGCATTTTAAAGGCTTTAGACTTAGTGAAGGAAAATCGTCATTGGAGGCCCATCATTTATTCTGATTCAAGTGCTGGACAAAATAAAAACTATATTATCCTACATCTGTGGTTGTACCTCCTAGATAAAAAAATGTTTTGATGTTTTGAGCACAAATTTCTCTCCCTGGTCACATGTTCCTACCATGTAACAGGGATTTTGGAGTTATTGAGAAGCTGAAAAGAAAGACACTGGCTGTGTACACTCCAACAAAATGGGTTGAACTTACAAGAAAGAACAAGCAACAGAGCCCATTCATTGTGGTTGAAATGAAGATAGACGACTTTGTGTCTTTGTCATCTATAATGAACTGTGTCGTCAAACGTACCGTTACTGTTGACAAAAAGACTGCAGACATCAGAATCACAATGGTGTTTAGATTAGTGAGCAGTGAGCATCTGTATATATCAAATATTCACACAATCAAACTGAGAAACCTGTGCAAATTAGTTTACAGAAGTGTCGTGGGTGATTTATGAAGCTTTCAGACTGCCAGTTAGTTCCTAAGTATCCAAATAGACATCAAATGAAGGCAGAGAAGGTCAAGGACCTTCAAAGCTTACTACAATTTGTGTCTCCAATATATTCAAGTTTTTATCACCCATTGGTAAGTGATGGTAGTGATGATACAATGGAACAGGAAAACATTGATGAGGAGTTTGACTATTAATGAGGTGCTATGTAATGTGTCTACATGTCAAAGATTTCATTTTCTGTACTTTAAACTGTAATAAGGTTGCCTAATATTTAATAGTATTTGCAAAACACCATCTAGTTACTTTAACAACTATTGGTATCACAGCAGTTCACATTACTATACAAAATCATATTTCATTAATTCTCATTTCCTAAAATGACATACTCTGGTGGCATGTGTCCCTTTTCCACTGACCCCTCAATTATAGGAAGCACCTAGTCTCAATCAGTCATTGCACACTCTCCTCGAGCACACACACACACACACACACACACACACACACACACACACAGTCATGACGACCAGGGATATTCAAAACAGAGTTAAGCATGAATTTGCACACAACTCAGGTTCCAATGAGATACAATAATGCAGTACTCAGGACAAATACAGGTAAGCAGACTCATAAATAGCTTTGAATGATGACACAATCAAGTAGCTTGAGGACCAAAATCAGTGTGTGAAATCAGAAATGTACACATCTTGTTATACAGGCTATACTTGTAAATGTCTTCTGGACCATTTGCTAATTGTTCATACAAACTAACTTACATACATAGAAGTCTAGAAGATTCATTCACAACTGATAAAAAAACACACTGAGTGTTGAGATAAGAAAATTCATTGAAATGTATGACTAATAACCTAACAGTGCCTAATTTTATCAGATTCTGATAATTATTTACAACATTATCAGATTCTTATAACTATTTACAACATGGTTCATAGAATGCACTCTTGAACTTTGTAAGTTTTCACATAATAAATCGTCAGTCACAGAACATCAACCTTCCACAGCGTTATTTAAAGTTACACAATGTACTGGGAAATTAATCCCTCTACTTGAAAAATATAGATTTATATAGAATAACACCATTCACAACAATGCTACATTTCTAAAGAAACAGTTCCACAAATTCTTCATATAGCATAATTTCTTGGATAACAATTTATAAATTTCAGTCACAAGACTGATGTAGTTGACAGTTGCTTGAGTACATTGCCCAGCACCTATGATCTCTTGTAAGTCAACTGGACCAGCAAGGCTCTAAGCACTATGGGACTTAACATCTATGGTCATCAGTCCCCTAGAACTTAGAACTACTTAAACCTAACTAACGTAAGGACATCACACAACACCCAGTCATCACGAGGCAGAGAAAATCCCTGACCCCGCCGGGAATCGAACCCAGGAACCCGGGCGTGGGAAGTGAGAATGCTACCACACGACCACGAGCTGCGGACGGACCAGCAAGGCTGCAGCCATACAGGAGTGTGGGAGTGGATCCAACCACTTCACATTGAATCCTGAAACATTGTTTTGTGTACTAAATATGCTGTTCAATACTTCCCTCACATTATACGGTGTACGTCTTGACTATCTATATTGATAAAATAAGTACACAAGATTTATGTCAGAATGGATTAAAAACTGTTCACACATGAAACTTTAAGATAATATTCCTAATATTTGCAGTACACATGAATAAAACAAGACTTCACTCAATTTACAACACCTGTGGCTTTTCATAAAAGAGTTTATGATAGTTAAATTTAATTACTCTCTGTAGGGTACACAGGAATAATGATAATATTTAACACTAATACTGGGTGTATAGGCAGACAAGCAAAAAAAATTCCCGGATTTTTCACGGTTCTCCTTGTTAAATACGCACTTTTTCCCACGTGAAAATACGCTTCTTCCAAGGTGAAAAATACACTTTTTCCATGATAAGTGACAGTGTACTTTCCCTTGGGGCTGTAAAGATATCAGTCCTTTGAATGGTAAAGGTTTTATACACCAGCGTGGAAATTCAGAGGAAAAAAAAAAAAAAAACGTTTTGGAAAGATCTGATGTGCAGCAATACTTATGCTGCATAATTTCATATTACGGTAGGCTGTATATTTTTGTATTCGTATTAAGAAAGTATGGATTCAAAACAGCTTATTAGTTTCCAAAGCATTTAAATCAAGACTGAAATGTGGCTTTGTAAGCCAATCATAGCTCATGCCATGTGATCTCACCAGACAATGACAGCAGAATTCAGGGCACAGGACACACGACATAGTCAGCCAGTAGCAACCAACTTTTAAATACTGTGAACACACAAAAAGGAAATGTTAATGGTTTAAATTAATGTACATAGTGCAGCCCCCTCATGAACCATGGATCTTGCCTGTGGTGGGGAGACTTGCACGCCTCAGCGATACAGATAGCCATACTGTAAGTGCAACCACAATGGAATGGTGTCTCTTGAGAGGTCAGACAAACGTGCGGTTCCTGAAGAGGGGCAGCAGCCTTTTCAGTAGTTGCAGGGGCAAGAGTCTGGATGATTGACTGATCTGGCCTTGTAACATTTCCAAAACAGCCTTGGGGTGCTGGTACTGCGAACGGCTGAAAGCAAGGGGAAACTACAGCCCTAATTTTTCCCGAGGGCATGCAACTTTACTGTATGGTTGAACGATGATGGCGTCCTCTTGGGTAAAATACTCTGGAGGTAAAATAGTCCCCCATTCGGATCTCCAGGCAGGGACTACTCAGAAGAAATGTCATTATCAGGAGAAAGAAAACTGGCATTCTACGAACTGGAGTGTGAAATGTCAAATCCGTTAATCAGGCAGGGAGGTCAGAAAATTTAAAAAGAGAAATGGATATGTTAAAGTTAGATGTAGTGGGAAATATTGAAGTTGGGTGGCAGGAGGAACAAGACTTCTGGTCAGGTGAATATAGGGTTGTTGTTGTTGTGGTCTTCAGTCCTGAGACTGGTTTGATGCATCTCTCCGTGCTACTCTATCCTGTGCAAGCTTCTTCATCTCCCAGTACGTACTGCAGCCTACATCCTTCTGAATCAGCTTGGTGTATTCATCTATTGGTCTCCCTGTACGATTTTTACCCTCCACGCTGCCCTCCAATACTAAATTGGTGATCCCTTGATGCTCCAGAACATGTCCTAACAACCAATCCCTTCTTCTAGTCAAGTTGTGCAACAAACTCCTCTTCTCCCCAATCCTATTCAATACGTCCTCATTAGTTATGTGATCTACCCATCTAATCTTCAGCATTCTTCTGTAGCACCACATTTCAAAAGCTTCTATTCTCTTCTTGTCCAAACTATTTATTGTCCATGTTTCACTTCCATACATGGCTACACTCCATACAAATACTTTCAGAAATGACTTCCTGGCACTTAAATCTATACTCGATGTTAACAAATTTCTCTTCTTCAGAAACACTTTGCATTGCAAATACTAGCAAACTCTACTGACATGAGTACATGAAAAATAGCATATCATAGTTATTTTGAATCTGTCATTAGGTATGGTATCATTTTCTGGGGAAATTCAAGTAGTGTATCTCGAATACTGAAACTGCAAAACAAAATTATAAGATACATGTGTAGTGCACAACAAACAGAATCTTGTCACCCATTATTTCGGAACCTGCAAATCCTAACCGTTCCCTCCATATACATTTATGAAATTATAATCGTTGTACACAGCAGACAAAAATTATTTGAGGAAAATCATTTTAACCACACATACAACACAAGAAATAAAAATAATTTTATGTTACCCACACACCATTTGAAATTATATGCACAAACTCCACAGTATATGGATATGACAATATATAACAAGCTAATGGGCAAAAATATATTTAATATGAAGAGAGAGAGTCTAAAAATAAGGCTACAGCAGATTCTGTGGGAGAAATGCTACTATTCAGTAGAAGAATTCATAGAGGATGACATGATAATTTGACAAGGGGTAATTAATTGTTAGTTTTTTATTGTATGTGTAACGAAATTGTATTATTATTATGATACCATTTGTTAAAATCAGTTGTTGTAATTAATTGTTAGTTTTTTATTGTATCTGTATTTTTATATTTTATTATTGTTATGGTGCCCTTTGATTGTGGCACCATACACAATCATTAACCTGGCTCCAGGGAGGTAGGGTGCCCTTCCCTATTCCTCCACTGGGGTAATTCCTGCCTGGCACGTCCACGTCGCGGGGGTGGGCATCCTACACTTCAGTAGGCCGGAGTGCTAGGATGGCTGAGTTCAGGCAGGGACCCAATCCCGTGGGGTATAACACGGAACCCATGCCCAGGGTTACGGGTGAAGACCTTAATGGCAGCGACGACGGAGAAGGAAGACTTCGGAACGGCGTAGCTGGCAGATGAGGCAACCCTCCTTTCTGGGGATTAAATGAGAAGGGAACCACTGCCTTGTGCTGGAGGAGAAACTCCAAAGACTAAGGGAGACAACCCCAACAGAAAATCCTTCCTTGCGTTAGGCCTAGAAAGCCAGTAGGAAAGTCTTCATATATTGCTTTCAAAACACAGACGAGCCTCGGAACAAACCACTTAGGATTTGACCCCACTGCTTCTTCAAGTACTGGTGCATATGATGGGAGACCTGATGATATTCATCAGTACAAGAAGATGAAACCAACTGGACTAAAAAATAACCTAAATATTGGCACCCTTAATATATTAACCCTCAATGGAAAAATGGAAGAAATGACAGATGTACTAACAGAGAGGAAGTTAGATATATTGGGATTAAGTGAAACAAAGTGGAAGGGAAAAGGTGAGAAGAATTTGAGAGGAGGAGGAAAACTGTACTGGAGTGGGAATAACAGGTATGGAAGAAATGGTGTGGCAGTGATGGTGAATAAGAATGTACAAGGCTGTATTGAAAATGTGAGATATATATCAGACAGGATCATAATCTTAAACCTGAGATTCCAAAAAGAAACACTAAAAGTAATCCAGATTTATGCACCTCAAGTGGGATGTAGCGAAGAAGAGAAGATGGACTTTGAAAATGTGTTAGAAAACCATATAGAGAGTGCTAATATAGTGATGGGAGATTTTAATGCACAGGTAGGCAAAGACAGAAAGGGATTTGAGCAAGTATTGGGATGTTTTGGATATGGAGGCAGAAATGAAGAAGGGGAAAGACTCCTGGATTTGTGCCAGAGGAATGGAATGAAAATAGCAAACAGCTGGTTTATGAAGAGAGAAAGTCATGTTATCACCAGATACAGTTGGGATGGAAGAACGAAGAGTGTAATTGATTATATTCTAGTAGATAGGGAAAGGGGAGAGAAAGTAGCAAATGTGACGGTAATTCCAAGTGTGAGTGCAGATGGAGACCATAGATTACTGGTGGGACAATGGAAAATGAATCAGTGTGTGAAAAATAGAAAACAGAAGAAAGTGATGATGATAAGGGATTGGAAATTGAAGGAGAGTGAATGTGCTGAGAAGTACAGGGAATTAATAACACAAAAATTTCCAAAAGAAGTTTTCTGCGATGTAGAAAAAGAATGGAGTTTATTCAAAGACACTTTAGTCGAAGCAGCACAAAAAGTATGTGGCAGAACATCTGGAAATGAAAAAATAAGACAGACAAGTTGGTGGGATGATACCACAATCCAAGCAGTTAGAAGAAAAAATGGAGCCAGGAGAAAATGGTGGAAAACTAAAAATGATGAAGATCATAAAAGATATATAGAGGAAAAGAAGAAGTGCAAAGAAATAGTGGAAACAGCAAAGAAAAAGGCATGGGAAGAGTTTACAAAAAAACTTGAAGAAGATGTGAAGAGCAATAAGAAAATGTTCTATAAAATGATGAAAAATAAAAGGAAGGCTTCTGAAGTACCAGTAAAGATGGAAACAGAGGGCGGTACCATTATTGAAGATCCAGGGAATATAAAAGATCTCTGGAAAGAACATTTTAAGAAGCTGTTAAATGCTGAGGAGCAGGTACATGAGGAAACAACAAATAATGAAGAAATTGAGAGAAGTTGGGAAGCAGAATTAGGACAAATTACACGGGAAGAAATGGAAAAAGCTGTGAAGAAGATGAATGGGGGGAAAGCCCCAGGACCTGATGAAGTATCAGTGGACATGATAAGAGCAGCAGGTCCAGTGGGAATGCAGTGGCTGTGTAGAGTACTATCAAGCATGTGGAGAAATAGTAAAATACCTGACGACTGGAGAACAGGAGACATTGTTCCCATTTTCAAGAAAGGCAATAAAAGACTTTGTAAAAACTACAGAGGAATAACCCTCATGAGTCATACAGCCAAGATTTTTGAAAGAATTTTACTAAATCAAATAAGTGAAAAGATAGAAAAGGAGCTGAGTGAAGAACAGCATGGGTTTAGGAAAGGAAGGAGCACCTGATATTTTCTATCCGTCAACTGATGGAAAAAAGTTGAGAGTATAACAAAAGGGTGATAATGGTTTTTATAGACATAGAAAAGGCATATGACTCAGTTGACAGGGAAAGACTCTGGGAAGAACTGAAGAAGATAGATATAGAAGATGGATACATTAATGTTATAAAGACAATGTACAGAGGCCACAATTGTAGAATTAGAACACCATTGGGGAACTTCGAATACTTCGAAATAAGACAAGGACTTAAGCAAGGAAGTATTCTATCTCCTGCGCTTTTTAATGTTGTGATGGAGGGAATGAATAGGGCAGTTAAAGATATAGTAAAAGAAAAAGACAAAAAGATGATTTTTGCAGATGATATGGTAATATGGGGTGATAAAGAGGTAGATGTACAGTTACAGCTTGATGCATGGACGGAAATAATGAAAAGATATGGATTAAAAATAAATAAAGATAAGAGTGAAGTAATGGTATTTGGAAGGGAGAAAGGAATCAATGGAAATATTACCTTGAATGGAGAACCCCTCAAAGTGGTAGAAAGTTTCACTTCTTTAGGGAGTGAAATATCTAGGGATGGAAGAATAACTAACGAAATTAATAGGAGGTTACAGAAGGGAGGCAATTTCTATCAAACAATAAAACATCTGATTTGGAACAATGAAGTTTCAGAAAGAGCAAAACTCCTTATGTATAAGAATTATTACATCCCTATTGTCACCTATGGTGGAGAAACATGGACAATGACAGAAAGGGACTGGAGCCGACTGCAAGCAGGGGAAATGAAACTTCTCAGAGCAGTTAAGGGAAAACAAGAATGGACAGAGTAAGGAATGTAGAGATTAGAAAGGACCTCCAACAAAAAAGTATGAGAGAAGAAATTGAAAGAAAGAGATTAAGATGGTATGGGCATGTTAAGAGGATGCATGGGCAGAGACTCCCCAAAATTATGGAAGAACTAAAGATGGATGGAAAAAGACCTAGAGGGCGCCCAAGAACACGGTGGAAAATGGGAGTGAGAATATCTGTTGAAAGGAGAGGTGTGACCTGGCAGCAAGTGGAGGAAGAAAAGTGGTGGGAGGACCGAGCCAAATGGAGAGGACTCGTCAGCACCCAGACCCGGCAGTAACTGGAGCGGGATTCGGATAGATAGATTATTGTTATGGTACCATTTGTTAAAATCAGGTGTCGTACGTATATGGTAAAACTTTACGAAAATTTTGACGTGTCTCCTGTACCTGAATCAAATGATTTATATTATGTACGTACCATAATTCACAATTCACAATTCTTGCCATTGCCAGTCTACATTTTATATCCTCTCTACTTCAACCATCATCAGTTATTTTGCTCCCGAAATAGCAAAACTCCTTTACTACTTTAAGTGTCTCATTTCCTAATCTAATTCCCTCACCATCACCCAACTTAATTTGACTACATTCCATTATCCTCATTTTGCTTTTGTTGATGTTCATCTTATATCCTACCTTCAAGACACTGTCCATTCCGTTCAACTGCTCTTCCAAGTCCTTTGCTGTCTCTGACAGAATTACCATCTCATCGGCGAACCTCAAAGTTTTTATTTCTTCTCCACAAATTTTAATACCTACTCTGAATTTTTCTTTTGTTTCCTTTACTGCTTGCTCAATATACAGATTGAATAACATTGGGGAGAGGCTACAACCCTTTCTCACTCCCTTCCCAACCACTGCTTCCCTTTCATGTCCCTCAACTCTTATAACTGCCATCTAGTTTCTGTACAAATTGTAAATAGCCTTTCGCTCCCTGTATTGTACCCCTACCACCTTCAGAATTTGGAAGAGAGTATTCCAGTCAACATCGTCAAAAGCTTTCTCCAAGTCTACAAATGCTAGAAACGTAGGTTTGCCTTTTCTTAATCTAGCTTCCAAGGTAAGTTGTAGGGTCAGTATTGCCTCATGTGAACCCATATTTCTACGGAATCCAAACTGATATTTCCTGAGGTAGGCTTCTACCAGTTTTTCCAGGGTTATAAATACAAAATCAAATAGGGGTACAGCAGGAGTAGGGTTAACAATGAATAAAAAAAAATAGGAGCGTGGGTAAGCTACTACAAACAGCATAGTGACAGCATTATTATGGCAAGCCCATGCCTACCACAGTAGTACACGTTTATATGCCAACTAGCTCTGCAGATGACGAAGAGATTGATGAAATGTATGATGAGATATAAGAAATTATTCAGTTAGTGAAGGGAGATGAAAATTTAAGATGAAAATTTAATAGTCATGGGTGACTGGAATTCGGTAGTAGGAAAAGGAAGAGAAGGAAAAGTAGTAGGTGAATACAGAATGGGGGTAAGGAATGAAAGAGGAAGCCGCCTAGTAGAATTTTGCACAGAGCATAACTTAATCATAGCTAACACTTGGTTCAAGAATCATGAAAGAAGGTTGTATACATGGAACAGGCGTGGAGACACTAGAAGGTTTCAGATAGATTATATAATGCTAAGACAGATATTTAGGAACCAAGTTTTAAACTATAAGACATTTTGAGAGGCAGATGTGAACTCTGACCATAATCTATTGGTTATGAACTGTAGATTAAAACTGAAGAAACTACAAAAAGGTGGGAATTTAAGGAGATGGGACCTGGATAAACTGAAAGAACCAGAGGTTGTTCAGAGTTTCAGGGAGAGCATAAGGGAACAATTGACAGGAATGGGGGAAAGAAATACAGTAGAAGAAGAATGGGTAGCTCTGAGGGATGAAGTAGTGAAGGCAGCAGAGGATCAAGTAGGTAAAAAGACTAGGGCTAGCAGAAATCCCTGGGTGACTTTAGAAACATTGAATTTAATTGATGAAAGGAGAAAATACAAAAATGCAGTAAATGAAGCAGGCAAAAAGGAATAGAAACGTCTCAAAAATGAGATCGACAAGAAGTGCAAAATGGCTAAGCAAGCATGGCTAGAAGACAAATTTAAGGATGTAGAGGCTTATCTCACTAGGGGTAAGATAGATACTGCATACAGGAAAATTAAAGATACCTTTGGAGAAAAGAGAATGACTTGTATGAATATCAAAAGCTCAGATAGAAACCCAGTTCTAAGCAAAGAAGGGAAAGCAGAAAGGTGGAAGGAGTATATAGAGGGTCTATACAAGGGCGATGTACTTGAGGACAATATTATGGAAATGGAAGAGGATGTAGATGAAGATGAAATGGGAGATATAATACTGCGTGAAGAGTTTGACAGAGCACTGAAAGACCTGAGTCGAAACAAGGCCCCGGGAGTAGACAACATTCCATTAGAACTACTGACAGCCTTGGGAGAGCCAGTCCTGACGAAACTCTACCATCTGGTGAGCAAGATGTATGAAACAGGCGAAATACCCTCAGACTTCAAGAAGAATATAATAATTCCAATCCCAAAGAAAGCAGGTGTTGACAAATGTGAAAATTACCGAACTATCAGTTTAATAAGTCACAGCTGCAAATTACTAATGCGGATTCTTTATAGACGAATGGAAAAACTAGTAGAAGCCGACCTTGGGGAAGATCAGTTTGGATTCCGTAGAAATGTTGGGACACGTGACGCAATACTGACCCTATGACTTATCTTAGAAGCTAGATTAAGGAAAGGCAAAGCTACGTTTCTAGCATTTGTAGACTTAGAGATTAGAGAAAGCCATTGACAATGTTGACTTGAATACTCCCTTTCAAATTCTGAAGGTGGCAGGGGTAAAATACAGGGAGCAAAAGGGTATTTATAATTTGTGCAGAAACCAGATGGCAGTTATAAGAGTGTAGGGGCATGAAAGGGAAGCAGTGGTTGGGAAGGGAGTGAGATAAGGTTGTAGTCTCTCCCTGATGTTATTCAATCTGTATATTGAGCAAGCAATGAAGGAAACAAAAGAATAATTCAGAGTAGGTATTAAAATCCATGAAGAAGAAATAAAAACTTTGAGGTTCGCTGATGACATTGTGATTCTGTCAGAGACTGCAAAGGGCTTGGAAGAGCAGTTGAATGGAATGGATAGTGTCTTGAAAGGAGGGTATAAGATGAACATCAACAAAAGCAAAACGAGGATAATAGAATGTAGTCGAATTAAATCGGGTGATGGTGAGGGAATTAGATTAGGAAATGAGACACTTAAAGTAGTAAAGGAGTTTTGCTATTTGGGGAGCAAAATAACTGATGATGGTCGAAGTAGAGAGGCTATAAAATGTAGACTGGCAATGGCAAGGAAAGCGTTTCTGAAGAAGAGAAATTTGTTAACATCGAGTATAGATTTAAGTGTCAGGAAGACATTTCTGAAAGTGTTTGTATGGAAAGTAGCCATGTATGGAAGTGAAAAATGGACGATAAATAGTTTGGACAAGAAGAGAATAGAAGCTTTTGAAATGTGGTGCTACAGAAGAATGCTGAAGATTAGATGGGTAGATCACATAACTAATGAGGACGTATTGAATAGGATTGGGGAGAAGAGATATTTGTGGCACAACTTGACAAGAAGAAGGGATCGGTTGGTAGGACATGTGTTGAGGCATCAAGGGATCTCCAATTTAGTATTGGAGGGCAGCGTGGAGGGTAAAAATCTTAGAGGAAGACCAAGAGCTGAATACACTAAGCAGATTCAGAAGGATGTAGGTTGCAGTAGGTACTTGGAGGTGAAGAAGCTTGCACAGGATAGAGAAGCATGGAGAGGTGCATCAAACCAGTTGCAGGACTGAAGACCACAACAGATTAGATTAATACTAGTTCCGTGGATCATGAATATGATATTTCGTAATGATGTGGAACGAGTCAAATTTTCCAATACATGACATAATTAAGTTAATTTAACAACATAATTAAGTTAATATAACATCATTTTTATTTATTTTTTTGTTTTTTTAAATTTTTTTATAGTTCTTTGTTTTTTTTTTTTTCTTTTTTTCTTAATTTATATCTAAAAATTCCTCTATGGAGTAGAAGGAGTTGTCATTCAGAAATTCTTTTAATTTCTTCTTAAATACTTGTTGGTTATCTGTCAGACTTTTGATACTATTTGGTAAGTGACCAAAGACTTTAGTGCCAGTATAATTCACCCCTTTCTGTGCCAAAGTTAGGTTTAATCTTGAATAGTGAAGATCATCCTTTCTCCTAGTATTGTGTTATGCACACTGCTGTTACTTTTGAATTGGGTTTGGTTGTTAATAACAAATTTCAGAAGAGAGTATATATAAAGAGAAGCTACTGTGAATATCCCTAGATCCTTAAATAAATGTCTGCAGGATGATCTTGGGTGGACTCCAGCTATTATTCTGATTACACGCTTTTGTGCAATAAATACTTCATTCCTCAGTGATGAATTACCCCAAAATATGATGCCATATGCAAGCAATGAGAGAAAATAGGCATAGTAAGCTAATTTACTAAGATGTTTATCACCAAAATTTGCAATGACCCTTATTGCATAAGTAGCTAAGCTCAAACATTTCAGCAGATCATCAATGTGTTTCTTCCAATTTAATCTCTCATCAATGGACACATCTAAAAATTTTGAATATTCTACCTTAGCTATCTGCTTCTGATTAAGGTCTATATTTATTAATGGCATCATACCATTTACTGTATGGAACTGTATGTACTATGTCTTACAAAAATTCAGTGAGAGTCCGTTTACAAGGAACCACTTAGCAATTTTCTGAAAGACATTATTGACAATTTTATCAGTTAATTCTTGTTTGTCAGGTGTGATTACTATACATGTATTGTCAGCAAAGAGAACTAACTTTGCCTCTTCATGAATATAGAATGGCAAGTCATTGATATATATTAAGAACAACAAAGGACCCAAGACCAACCCTTGTGGAACCCCATTCTTGATAGTTCCCCAGTTCGAGGAATGTGCTGATCTTTGCATATTATGAGAACTGCTTATTTCAGTTTTCTGCACTCTTCCAGTTAGGTATGAATTAAACCATTAATAATGGCGCTTATAAGAGTTGAGGGACATGAAAGGGAAGCAGTTGTTGGGAAGAGAGTGGGACAAGGTTGTAGCCTATCCCTGATGTTATTCAATCTGTATATTGAGGAAGCAGTAAAGCGATTAAAAGAAAAATTTGGAGTAGGTATTAAAATCCATGGAGAAGAAATAAAAACTTTGAGGTTCGTTGATGACATTGTAATTCTGTCAGAGACAGCAAAGGACCTGGAAGAGCAGTTGAACGGAATGGACAGTGTCTTGAAAGGAGGATATAATATGAATGTCAACAAATGCAAAACGAGGATAATGGAATGTAGTAAAATTAAATTGGGGGATGCTGAGGGAATTAGATTAGGAAATGAGACACTTAAAGTAGTAAATGAGTTTTGCTATTTGGGGAGCAAAATAACTGATGATGGTCAAAGTAGAGAGGATATAAAATGTAGGCTGGCAATGGCAAGGAAAGCATTTCTGAAGAAAAGAAATTTGTTAACATCGAGTATAGATTTAAGTGTCAGGAAGACATTTCTGAAAGTATTTGTATGGAGTGTAGCCATGTATGGAAGTGAAAAATGGACGATAAATAGTTTGGACAAGAAGAGAATAGAAGCTTCTGAAATGTGATGCTACAGAAGAATGCTGAAGATCAGATGGGTAAATCACATAAGTAATGAGGAGGTACTGAATAGAATTGGGGAGAAGAGAAATTTGTGGCACAGCTTGACTAGGAGGAGGGATCAGTTGGTAGGACATGTTCTGGAGCATCAAGGGATCACCAATTTGGCATTGGAGGGCAGCATGGAGGGTAAAAATCATAGAGACATACCAAGAGATGAATACATTAAGCTGATTGACAAGGATGTAGGTTGCAGTAGGTACTGGGAGATGAAAAAGCTTGCACAGGATAGAGTAGCATGGAGAGCTGCATCAAACCATTCTCTGGACTGAAGACCACATCAACATAGTGCAGCTACATGAAAAGTTAAGCTTCCATGTACAATATTGGTTTTTGCATGTGTTACACTTCTTAGATACATCACACAAATGTGCCTGTAAAATTTTAAATAATGAAAATGTCTGATCTTCTGGGCTCAAAATTCTTCTAAGTAGCTACTTCTTAATGTGTTCAGTTTTAAATGAGAGCCAAATGCTGTGTGATTTAAGAAATTCATTGCACATTCGCACACAAAACGTAATTTATCTTGCGTAAAACACAATTTACTTTAAAATTAATGCTTTTCAAAGCACCATTCGCAATATGTACATAATACAAATAGTTTCATTTCATCATCTGCCAGAGAGTGTCGGCAAACAGGCGTTACTGTGCATGGGCAACTATGATGGTGTAGGAAGCCCATATGTTCGTACATATATAGTATTAAGAGATCTTACATGATGTCATAAAAGAAATAGGATACTCCAAGAGCATTGGAATATAGTAAACCATACTAAAATGCATAATTTGGCTTAAAGTGCACATTCAGCTGTTCAGATTCACAGTGAAGTACGCCCCAACCTGAGATTAAGCTTTTCAGAGCAGTTTTTGGTATGCAAATTTTCTTGGAGTACCAGTACTATATTACCTCATGTTTGGTTCTTTATTGTGGGATAATGTCATATGCGCCAGAAGATGAAAATGTGCATTTGACATTCAGTGAACAGTTGAAACTAGCCAGTAGTGTGGAATGAAACACTTTGTTTCTAATAAATTGACTGCCTCTGGGGAAAGATTAATAAAAGCCACATTTATTTAGCAAATCGACAAAAATAACTTGATTGTTCTGCAAGGTGACTGACTGCCAAAAAGGTAGAAATGAAATAAAATCAGAAAGCAAACTAATAAACTCTGTTAGTCTTCTGTAATTATGTGAACGTTTTTTAATTCACTTGGTATCTCACAACAACAGAAAACCATTTTGCTTTCATTTCATGTGAGACGTGTAAACGAAGGGGAAACAGCAAAATCACTAAATGTAAACACAGCTTAAGTGGAGACTAACCCCCTCTCCACTACAACCGGAACTGCTATTTGCATGCATGAATCTGACAGCTTCAGCGTGCCAGGTAGCATCTGGCTGCTTGTTGTTAATATTGATTTGGCTAATGGCCACACTTCAAGTAGCCTGGAAACGGGAGAATGTCTGTCGATACAGAAGTAAACTGTGCATGCATGTGAGCCTGCAGGCAACTGATCAAATGAACTTAATGTAAACAGTTGTAATGTCACGCTCGTCGGCAACAGTTTATTGTTATAAAGTATTCCATAGTCTTTGTCCTAATGGCTTTGACACATTTTACTGTTTATCAGTTCCTACCAGTCAAAATTACAAAAATTTAGCTGAAGACTAAAGCAATGAAAAATTTCCGGAATTCTAAAAAATTCCTCGGTTTTTACCGGTTTTCTCCCATATGAAAAAATTCCCAGGTTTTTCTCAGGTTTCCTGGTTGTCCTGGAGTGTATACACCCTGTAATAGCATTCTGAGATATAAATTTATTACTAGATATTTAATGGAATTGATATTTAATGGAATTGTCTCATTTCCATTTCTACTCATTTAGTCACATGGCATACATGTATCAAATTCTAAAGCACAACTCTATTACAAAACAGAATTATATAGTCGTATGACCCTGCAAACATGGTGTACATTTTCTTCCAGACTAGGGATCATTATGCATCTATGTTCAAAGATCTTGTCTTTTGTACTAAAAGTTAACAGTAACTTGAGATTTTACCAATTTGCTTTGCTTACCAGTAGCTCCTTATCTTTACACCTGCAATGGACATTTCCACAAAATTCTTACTATACTTGATCTTGTCTCTGAATTATTCAGATATACCACAAATCAGGCTGCCTGTATCAGTCAAAGAGTTATCTTCCAACTAATCGATTTTAACTCAATGTAAGGAGACCCAAAGTCTGAATCATCCTCTCTGCTGTCAGACACTTCATGCAGAATATCACTTTCAGTTTCATCAAATGCTACATCCACATTGTCTTCACAAGCTTTTATCAACTTTACAGTTATCATATCATTACTTTCGTTACTCACATTGTCAGGTAAAGATTGAATACAATGAATAGATTCCACAGTGCAACTAACACCACTTGTTACCAGAGGAACACAAAACACATTACTGTCAAAATTGCACTTTCTGCTTAGATCCTCTTTCACTTCATTCCACCAACTGGGATACAAATTCTGACAAACCACTGCTAACTTATTCCAGAATGCACTTTTATCTATGTTATCATCAATCTGGTCCCAAACAAACTTCAAAAAGTTTTCACCTATATTCTCCAGGCTCATAGTTACCTCACCATTACAGTATGGATCATTACTCTGCATGACATTAATGAAAAACATACATCACTTACCCTAACTGTATTGACAACATCATTTACAAGTAACTCTGAAACTCCATTAATCTTACACTTCACAAATACCTGATAGACATCATCATCTATTCCTCCAAAATTACTTCAGCAACATCACTAACAATACAAGTCTCATATCGATCAAAGTCACTTGCCTCACCTACATTCATTTACAATAAGCCACCAGTCTCAGACTTACCAACCTCAATTATTACACAGCTCTCATCCACATCTACTTCAAAAATACCACCCATTTCAGATCCCATACAGTCATCAACTAATTTACATACATAACAGCACTGTTTCCCACCCAAGAGAAGAACTCTCACATTCTGGTTTCTGATTAGCACCTACATCACCATAATAAACATGATATCCCAAAACCTTTGATCAAAATCTAAATGAGAAATCTGATATTCTTTCTGTTCAATTTCAGATACATGTGCCATATCACTAACACTGTTATTATTGTCTAATTGAAAGTGTAACTTGGGGGTCCTGTGCTTTTTATGTTTCCTCATCCCACAACTGTGGACATTCATTGAGGCGAACTGCCATTTCCTGAATAGTTACTTCTATGATTGTTTCTTCTATTAAAATGCCCATGTTATCCCCATTATTCCTATCCTGCTGATGTTCAAAATTTCTCTCTCTATTGACACTTTCATCCTGATAGAAGTTACTGTTATCTCTGTTTCTGTGATTACTCTCATTGTGATTTCTATCGTTCTAATTATTATGGCACATAGTTCTTTCTACTGTCCTATCCAGCTGGTCAACATATCGTAAAAACTGTTCAAGACAATCGTCAGTTCCGTCTACTTAATCCCACTGCAATCTTTGGTAATCTCCTTTTAAGTGCATCAATCAAGGTCATTTTGTCAAATGGTTTGTCAAGATGTTATAATTTTTTAAGTTGGTTCTTTCAAAACTCTTTCAAAGCGCTGTCCCTATTTCTATAATTAGGACCATTCAAAACTTCACTTTTGATTCTCCCCTGTTCAGCTCCCAACCAAAATTTATTTAAAAAACTTTTCTCAAAACTCTGTTACGTTTCCCACTGACTTAAATTTAAATTTACCCATGACAGAGCTTTGCCTTCACGATATCTTTTAACAAACTTAATTTTTTGATTGTCATTCATGCCTGACACAAACTATCTATGCAGTGGTGCAGAAAATCCACTGGATGTAAATTATCTGATTGAAAACTTTTGCTAGGTGTATTGGACCATGCAATAATACTGTTGTTTGCACACCGGCTTTGGTTCAGATAAATTTACTGAACTGCTGAAGTTTTTTCATATAAAACAATTACATTAGTTTGCACATTGTTTTCTACATCTAAAATTTTTTGGTTTAAACTTGCAATATTTTGTTGGGTTTCTCCGTTACGGCCTTGTGTTCAACTCTGATGTCTTCAACATTCTCTAAAACATCAATTTTTTCATTTACACTTCTTAACCTCCCTGACAAGCCCTTTTTTTGACTCTGAAACTTGATTATTAAGATGACCTATCTGATCTTGTACTCTGTCCATTTTGCTATCATTTTCAGTTCTTATTTCAGTTAACTGATCATTAACTGCACTAAATTCGTTGTTGTTATCTGTCTTCATTTCCTCTAATTTTGCCAAAATTAACTGCAGAATGTCAATTTTTTGGATCAGATGTGTCCTGACTGGATCCTACGGCTTTAATTTCTACCACACTTTTCTTTTCATCCCAATTCGATTTGTTAACAAGCACACAAGTCCACAAACAAATGAACTCCACAAATAGTGTGTACTTACTTTTCTTTCCTTTTTTATGTCCCTGGTTGTAGTTGTAAAGTCCTCTTCACTTTCATTTGATCCAATCTCTCATTATTAGTAGTACTCGTCACTGTTGGTAGGATTTGCTTTGTTGGGCAGCCTTCAGTTTTTTGCTTCATGTGATCAAAAATTTATTCATACATAAATTGTAAATGAAATAAAGCACTTTCTTTTCTGCAACAGACAAAACTCCATTGTTATTTAATTAATCACGGATGACGACCCCAAATGGCTGTACTGGACAGTACGACTGTAGGTAGCATCACTATAGCGTCACCTAAATGTGCACCAGGGCCAGGAGACATGTTTCAAAGCAGATTGTGCAACTTGATGAGTTGGAGAGGGGCAGCATTGGGGAGCTGCATGAGGCTGTGTGGTCCTATCATTGTATTGTGTGTCCCACCCTCGTATGGTCACCATCACTTCCCATTGTTGGCAATACTGGATGCTGGAAAACTAAGTATGCAGAACATGTGGGACCTGGACATCTGATATGCACCACAAGTTGGAAGAACTGACAGATTGTCCGCCAAGTGCAAACAGAATCAGTGACAATGATAGGGGTCATTTAGTGGGCTGTCCTGCTTTCAATGTAAGATCCCATAATTGCTAATGCCATTGGTATGTTGCATGATGAGGGGCTTATGGCACAATGAGTGCCACAACACCTCCCACTCACTCCCCATAGCATTATTCCCAACTTGCCTAGTGTTGGCAATGAGTGACATGTGGCCCTGCAAACCGGAAGCACGTCAGCTTGGAGGCAGTGACTACTAGGTCCATATCTGGAGGCACAGAGAGGGCCACAAAGAGCAGTTTGTGGTCTCCCATTATACATTACACCAGCCGAAGTGTGGAGAGAAATCCATAGGTATTCACTGTCAGTGTTCCTAACAGTGTCTGTGACTGTGGAGGGAGTTCTGCTACCACTGGCTCTGCCCTTTGTGAACTCCCACATTCTATTTCAGTAGAATACTTGTCCTCACACTGCTGCAACTTCCCGAGTTTGGTTTGCAGATGTGAATACTCTGGCACATTACCAAATTGAGAATGTATGATGTGCCATGGAGCATATCATCAGGACTCCACCTCTGCCCACCAATCCGTGCACGTAAGTGCTAGTGGCATGGGGTGCAGTCTCAGAGGACTACATCCAAGACCTGTACAACTACATACCATGATATCTGGACATTTGTATTCACAACCACAGTAGCCCAACACCATACTAACATGTACATTTTGTGGCTATCTAGTGCAATAAATGATGGTCCTTCAAAGTTGAAAGAGTAATTATTTTATATATGTGATACCATATGTGTGGTACCATCTATTTACCTGCCAATAATAAACACAATCCACTTTATCCTTTTGGTTTTTATGATGAGTGTACTGACTTTATTGCTGCCAACTGCAGCTCTTTGCTATTGTAATTCTGTATGTAGTACTGCAATCAGCCTTGAGTTTTAAGATCAACTACTCCTTGTTTATAATCATGCTATTTTAGGTTCTCATGGTTGAACTGATCGAAATAATTTTGAAAAATGTCACAGCAGAATTTTTGTTTTTACATTAATGTAGTGTGTCACATTTTACTATATAACACAGTCTTTTGAATTTTCACATTAACAAAGCAAAATTACATTGTTCGCCCAAAATGCAAAAATATGTCAGATCACATTAGCGGCATGCTTACTACTCCTTCATTCTGCGGTACTAACAGTATTTCAAATGGTTTACAATGTTTCCTAACAAATGAATTTCTATTAAGTTCAATTATTATTTCATAAATGAATCCAGAAATAAACATAACAAACAGTACTAGATTGCGTAATTAATTATAGA
This sequence comes from Schistocerca cancellata, assembly GCF_023864275.1. NCBI lineage: Eukaryota > Metazoa > Arthropoda > Insecta > Orthoptera > Acrididae > Schistocerca > Schistocerca cancellata. Next base: position 609,695,032 of record NC_064630.1, on the reverse strand, counting down.
AACTTTTAAGTGTGCCAAATATTTCATAACTTCAAATGTGTCTAAAAAAGAAAAAAAAAAAAAAAACAACTTTAACTGTACATTCAGAGTTAGTTCATATAGACTGTTACAACGAAAATAAAGTAATACCTTTTCACAAATTTTAGCTTGAAGTATAACATATTGTGTACAAAATTATATGAAATTTTTCAGAAAAAAGCTGAGATAATACTGACCTGTTCAAAATTCAAAAAATATTACTAGTATCAACTACTACTGTTGAGGAAAAGTAATGCTAGAGGAGGATGTCCCTTTAAAGTGGTAGATTAATTATTACAGCTCCAAAGACCAGCCACATATACACTGACGGAAAAAATCGCAACATCAAGAGGGAGTTGTGCGACATAAACAATAGTTGTTAGACATGTCTCTACATCTGAAAGACGATGTCTTTTCAAATTTTGTGCCTGTCATATGGGAGTGGCGCTTCTAGTGTCACTATGAAGATACAGTCAGGTTTGCTTTCAGTGCACACTGTAAAGGTCATGAGCATAATTACCTCTGAAGTTTGGGTGTCATGAGTTACTGTTAAGTCATGAATGCCTAAAAGGTGATAAAGACGCCATTATCAACACCTCACAGAGCTTGAATGAGGATGTCTGATAAGGCTACGAGAAGCTGAATGTTCCTTCTGCAAAACTGCAGAAAAACTTGGCAGGAATGTAGCAACAGTACGTGACTGCTTGCAGCGACAGTCAAGAGAACGTACAAGAAGACTGAGCTATGGCTCTGGTGCATCATACTGCATCTGCAGCAGCAATCTGACCAGCAGTTGTAACAAACTGTTACAACTTGGTTACTTCAAGGAAAGCTCCGAGTCAGATACCCTGTAGTGTGCATTCTACTGACTTCAAACCACCACCATTTGCGACTTCAATGGTATCGAGCGAGAGCTCATGGTGGGCAGGCTGGAAGTCTGTTGCATTTTATAATGAAAGCAGATTCTGTCTTGGTGCCAATGATGGCTGTGTGTCAGTTAGGAGTCCAGCTGACATCCTACAACCAACCTGTCTGCATGCTGGGCGCACTAGACCTGCACTTGATGTTATGGTCTGGGGTGCAAATTCGCATGACAGCAAAAGCACTCTTTTGGTTATCCCATGCACCCTGGTTGCAAATTTGTATGTCACTTTGGTATTCAACCTGTTGTGCAGCTATTCATGAATGGCATTCCTGAAGCTATTTTCCAACAGGATACGGCTTGCCTAATAAGACAACTGTAACCCAAAATGCTCTACAGAATTTCGACATTTAGCCTTGGCCTGCTTGATCACCAGATCTGTCTCGAATTGAGGATATAAGGGACAACATCAGATGACAACTCCAGCATCATCCACAACAAGGGTTAACCATCTCTGTATTGACCCATCAAGTGCAAAAGGTCTGGACTCCATCCCACAAACTGGCTTTTGGCACCTGTACAACATAATGCATGCTGGCATTCAACATTCTGACAGTTACACCGGTTATTAATGTACCTGCATTTCACAATTGCAATGGCTTATCTCACGGTTACATTTGCTTGTGGTCTTGCTATGTTAAGCAGCTAAATATGTTACCTAAACAAATGTATTCCTGACATTTCATAACTCTACATTAATTATTTTTTGATGTAATTTTTTCTGTATATCCTTTCTGGTTGCTTTGCAGCACCCAAGATGAAAAAAAAAAAAAAATTACAACCACAGACAAGTCTTCACACTACTCTGTGGCAATTCAAACACCTGTCCACCGTGATGTCTTTAGCTGTAGCTCTTCAATAAAAAAATTGCAATTCTGATAGCTTTCGCAGTTTCATCTAATAAAAACAGCTGACTTACACTACCAGCATGTAAGTAATAGAAGAAACCTGTGTATCTGATATACACAAATTTTAATGAAGTAGATAAATATTGCACCACTAAATATTTACATGAATGATAGCGTTTTCTGTAAGTGATTAACTGCCACTACAGTAGAGACTGAGATCAGACTGAGCTGCATCCACCACAGAAGTAAGTGTGACAGGAAATAATTTTAACCTTACTCCAGAGAGGCCATTGCCTTGTGATCCAAGAGCTTCTTTACAAGTGAGAAGCCCCATTAATGTGATCAATGTTTGTAGCACAGTGATTTCTTAACATACTTTATTGAAGTTTATTTTATGTCATGGCACAAAAGCATAAATTAGTTTACTGGGCAGGTTACTATCTGCACTAGGCAATGCTATTATAAATGTGGAAGAGATTAAATATTCTGTGTAGTGTCTGACTACTCACCAAAGTCATTAGGTAAGAGGTTTTAACATGTTCTGTAGTGGCTACCCACCCATTTTAGAAGTAAGAAGCAAGCCTTCGTCTGATGTATTTCAATGTCTCTTTAGTCATCCCTCTGGAATTGCAATCATATTTTAATCAAAGACTATTTAATAATTTGTATTTCCATTGGATTGTGCAAGTGCAAGAGGAAGTGACCAAATGAAATTCTAATGAGGATTCTATAATTTCAATCTATGCATTTCAATCCTTTTCGCCATTCAACACTGATTATTTTAGAAAGAGTACTTAAAAGATAATTATTGAGTGGCCATATACTAACTCAATGTGAAGTTCATCAATTGTCAAATTTCTTGATAAATAATTTCATAATGCCTTCTATGAAAACAACCAAAATCAGTCATTTCTATGTACAGTTTTGTCACCAGCATCTTGTTTACACTGTGTTGCATATTCAAAATGATTTGTCTACTTGCTGAATCCTAAATATATAAGCAAATTTTCCTTACAGAAGGAAGTAGTATAGCAAGAAATGAGTCTCAGGTCAAATAATCTTACTTTTAGTGTATGCATAGAAAAGTGAAAGTACAGATATACTATATTGCCAAAATATTTTGCAATCCTTCATTATGGAAACTGGTTTGATGCTATGTTAGCAATGTAGTTAAAAATGTATCAATGACATATTTATTTGTCTCATTGTGAAATAAGAACAGCTCGAGGTGTTTAATTGATTCACTGATAAAAGATTACTGTGCTGTTTGAGACTTTCCTGATGTAATAACTGCTTCACTGCTTCACAGGTGCCGTCTGATAATGTTCTCAAAGCTGCAATATATTTTGTAAGACAGTTGCTTGTCATTTTTATGAGGATGGTTTTTCTACCCTACGTGGGTGGCATGTCCTGAAATGAATCAGAATCAAAACAGATTGGATATCGAAGTCCACACACTTAAACTGGATGCAAACACACTGCCCACTCGCCTCATGTGCTGCGATTTGTGCTCCCTGCCGCCGTTGGATACGCAGCTGCAGCAGCAAGTTGTATACTCTTAGCCCACTTATTTGTTACATAGTTGAATTCTTAATTTCTTTGCGTGTTTTTGGTATTTGCATTGTTTAATTCACAAATTTCAGTCGTATTATAGTATTTGAGAGTTGTAGCATCGCGTTTTAGTACCTGAAGAGTGTAAATTCACGTAGTCGTCTGTCTTCTGTTTTAGTTTTGAATGGCCAGTGTCGGTTGGTCACAGCCAGTGTGCTCCCTGCCGCCATTGGATAAGCAGCTGCAGCAGCAAGTCGTATACTCTTAGCTCACTTATTTGTTACATAGTTTAATTCTTAATTTCTTTGTGGGTTTTTGGTATTTCCATTGTTTAATTCACAAATTTTGGGTGTATTATAGTATTTGAGAGTTGTAGCAACGCGTTTTAGTACCTGAATAATGTAAAATCGCGTAGTCTCCTTCCGCCGCCGAGCAGTGTGTCAGCAGTGCGCCAGTAGCAGCATTACTGGATTTACTAGGCAATCTTGTATTTTAATAACCGTTGAAATTTTGTGTCGAATTGTTTGTGCTCTCTGTAGATTAGTTCAGACGTTCTTTGCACAGCAGTTTTTAGCATGGATAAGGACTGCAACTGCTGTGTTCGGATGCAGGCTGATCCCTCACCTGTGGTAGAGTGGGAGGTCGTCTCTAGGTGTGGCAGGGGGCGAAAGACATTCCAGAGGGCTGAACGGAAGGCCTCTTCAGTTTGTCCTTTCGAACTGGTTTCAGGCTCTGTCTCAGGCTGATACTGATCTTCAGCCAGACATGGCTGCTTGTCCTGTTCCAGAGGTTGCCCCTCAGTCTGCAAGATCCGGGCGGTCGCAGAGGGTGGGCTTACTGGTAGTTGGGAGCTCAAACGTCAGGTGCGTAATGGGGCCCCTTAGGGATATGGCAGCAAGAGAGTGGAAGAAAACCAATGTGCACTCCATGTGCATACCGGGGGGAGTCATTCCAGATGTGGAAAGAGTCCTTCCGGATGCCATTAAGGGTACAGGGTGCACCCATCTGCAGGTGGTTGCTCATGTCGGCACCAATGATGTGTATCGCTATGGATCGGAGGAAATCCTCTCTGGCTATCTGATTTGGTGAAGACTGCCAGTCTTGCTAGCGGGATGAAAGCAGAGCTCACCATCAGGAGCATCGTCGACAGGACTGACTGCAGACCTTTGGTACAGAGCCGAGTGGAGGGTCTGAATCAGAGGCTGAGACGGTTCTGCGACCGTGTGGGCTGCAGATTCCTCGACTTGCGCCATAGGGTGGTTTGGTTTCGGGTTCCGCTGGATAGGTCAGGAGTCCACTACACGCAGCAAGTGCCTACACGGGTAGCAGGGGTTGTGTGGCGTGGACTGGGCAGTTTTTTAGGTTAGATGGCCTCGGGCAAGTACAGAAAGGGCAGCAGCCTCAAAGGGTGCGGGGCAAAGTCAGGACATGCGGGGGCCGGGCCAAGCAGCAATCGGTATTGTAATTGTAAACTGTCGAAGCTGCATTGGTAAAGTAACGGAACTTCAAGCGCTGATAGAACGCACCGAAGCTGAAATCGTTATAGGTACAGAAAGCTGGCTGAAGCCAGAGATAAATTCTGCCGAAATTTTTACAAAGGCACAGACGGTGTTTAGAAAGGATAGATTGCATGCAACCGGTGGTGGCATGTTTGTAGCTGTTAGTAGTAGTTTATCCTGTAGTGAAGTAGAAGTGGATAGTTCCTGTGAATTATTATGGGTGGAGGTTACACTCAACAACCGAGCTAGGTTAATAGTTGGCTCCTTTTACCGACCGCCCGACTCAGCAGCATTAGTGGCAGAGCAATTGAGAGAAAATTTGGAATACATTTCACATAAATTTTCTCAGCATGTTATAGTCTTAGGTGGAGATTTCAATTTACCAGATGTAGACTGGGACACTCAGATGTTTAGGACGGGTGGTAGGGACAGAGCATTGAGTGACGTTATACTGAGTGCACTATTCGAAAATTACCTCGAGCAATTAAACAGAGAACCGACTCGTGGAGATAACGTCTTGGACCTACTGATAACAAACAGACCCGAACTTTTCGACTCTGTAAGTGCAGAACAGGGAATCAGTGATCATAAGGCCGTTGCAGCATCCCTGAATATGGAAGTTAATAGGAATATAAAAAAAGGGAGGAAGGTTTATCTGTTTAGCAAGAGTAACAGAAGGCAGATTTCAGACTACCTAACAGATCAAAACGAAAATTTCTGTCCCGACACTGACAATGTTGAGTGTTTATGGAAAAAGTTCAAGGCAATCGTAAAATGTGTTTTAGACAGGTACGTGCCGAGTAAAACTGTGAGGGACGGGAAAAACCCACCGTGGTTCAACAACAAAGTTAGGAAACTACTGCGAAAGCAAAGAGAGCTTCACTCCAAGTGTAAACGCAGCCAAAACCTCTCAGACAAACAGAAGCTAAACAATGTCAAAGTTAGCGTAAGGAGGGCTATGCATGAAGCGTTCAGTGAATTCGAAAGTAAAATTCTATGTACCGACTTGACAGAAAATCCTAGGAAGTTCTGATCTTACGTTAAATCAGTATGTGGCTCGAAACAGACACTCCGAGATGTTGATGGCATTGAAACAGAGGATGACACACATAAAGCTGAAATACTAAACAGCTTTTTCCAAAGCTGTTTCACAGAGGAAGACCACACTGCAGTTCCTTCTCTAAATTCTCACACAAATGAAAAAATGGCTGACATTGAAATAAGTGTCCAAGGAATAGAAAAGCAACTGGAATCACTCAACAGAGGAAAGTCCACTGGACCTGACGGGATACCAATTCCATTCTACACAGAGTATGCGAAAGAACTTGCCCCTCTTCTAACAGCCGTGTACCGCAAGTCTCTAGAGGAACGGAAGGTTCCAAATGATTGGAAAAGAGCACAGGTAGTCCCAGTCTTCAAGAAGGGTCATCAAGCAGATGCGCAAACTATAGACCTACATCTCTGACATCGATCTGTTGTAGAATTTTAGAACATGTTTTTTGCTCGTGTATCATGTTGTTTTTGGAAACTCAGGATCTACTCTGTAGGAATCAACAAGGATTCCGGATACAGTGATCGTGTGAGACCCAACTTGCTTTATTTGTTCATGAGACCCAGAAAATATTAGATAAAGGCTCCCAGGAAGATGCTATTTTTCTTGACTTCCGGAAGGCGTTCGATACAGTTCTGCACTGTTGCCTGATAAACAAAATAAGAGCCTACGGAATATCAGACCAGCTGTGTGGCTGGATTGAATAGTTTTTAGCAAACAGAACACAGCATGTTGTTATCAATGGAGAGACGTCTACAGACGTTAAAGTAACGTCTGGCATGCCACAGGTGAGTGTTATGGGACCATTGCTTTTCACAATATATATAAATGACCTAGTAGATAGTGTTGGAAGTTCCATGCGGCTTTTCGCGGATGATGCTGTAGTATACAGAGAAGTTGCAGCATTAGAAAATTGTAGCGAAATGCAGGAAGATCTGCAGCGGATAGGCACTTGGTGCAGGGAGTGGCAACTGACCCTTAACATACACAAATGTAATGTATTGTGAATACACAGAAAGAAGGATCCTTTATTGTATGATTATATGATAGCGGAACAAACACTGGTAGCAGTTACTTCTGTAATATATCTGGGAGTATGCGTGCGGAATGATTTGAAGTGGAATAATTATATAAAATTAATTGTTGGTAAGGCGAGTACCAGGTTGAGATTCATTGGGACAGTCCTTAGAAAATGTAGTCCATCAACAAAGGAGGTGGCTTACAAAACACTCATTCAACCTATACTTGAGTATTGCTCATCAGTGTGGGATCCGTACCAGATTGGGTTGACGGAGGAGATAGAGAAGATCCAAAGAAGAGCGGCGCGTTTCATCACAGGGTTATTTGGTAACCGTGATAGCGTTACGGGGATGTTTAGCAAACTCAAGTGGCAGACTCTGCAAGAGAGGCGCTCTGCATCACAGTGTAGCTTGCTCGCCAGGTTTCGAGAGGGTGCGTTTCTGGATGAGGTATCGAATACATTGCATCCCCCTACTTATTAAAAGAGATTTGAGCGCGCACAGAGGCTTTCAGACAGTCGTTCTTCCCGTGAACCATACGTGACTGGAACAGAAAAGGGAGGTAATGACAGCGGCACATAAAGTGCCCTCCGCTACTCACCGTTGGGTGGCTTGCGGAGTATAAATGTAGTAGATGTAGATGTAGAAGATCGGCAGGCAGTTCAAGAAACACTAAATAAAATGTGTCTTCTGCCCTCCAGCATGAGTACAAATGATGCTGGGTTCTGTTACAGACAACCTAGGTCTAAGGAGACCAGGGATATGTAAAATCCCTTGCCAGTGTGGGAGATCATAAAAGAGAGAGGTGTGTCACACTGTTAAAGGACAGATGGGCTGAACATTGACATCACGCCAGAGTGAGTCAGCAAGAAGAGTCTGCTGTGGCTGAACACTGTCTTCATAAGAGTCATAGCATGAAGTATGGAGAGACAAAAGATCCATTTGTCCACTTCCACATACTGGGACTCCATCAATAAAGTAGCAGTCCAAATATGTATAAGTAATGACCTGATTAACTGAGATAGGGGATTTCAACTCAGCATGACATGGGAAGCAGCATTGGCAGTGCTAACACATCTACGGCTGCTAATAAATGAATCAGAGTCAAAACAGATTGGATATCAGAGTCCACACACTTAAACTGGATGCCAACACTCTGCCCTCTCACCTCATGTGCCGCGATTTGTGGCCGTGCTTTTCCTGCGTGAAGACAGTGGCCCATTTCTCCGAAAGGGGTCTGGTTGTCACTATGCTCTAAGCTTCATCTACAATGATGTTATAGCCCCACCCCTTGGTGCCTGCACTTTTCTAATGAGACAGCATATACATATTGGTGAGTCACTGCAGCAACACATCAGTAAGCACCTGAAGATGACAAGCAACTGTTTCGCTGAAATATTGGCAGCTTCTACAACATTAGCCAATTCAACACCCGTGAACCAACCGAGGAAAAATTTAACTATTTACATGTCACATAATAAACTTCACTGTTCACTTACTCAATGAGGCTTCCTGTATTGATTCATTTGTATAATTACAACAAAAAATTAAAACTGACACAGTACAATGATAAAGTGACCAGAAAACTCTGTTCATAGTACTTCAGTGTTAAGAAGTGCCTCGAACTACAAACAAAAATGCTGGCAAATTTTGCCTACTTCCACCACTCATCACACTCACTGATAATCTTTGCAGCTGAATAAATAAAATATACTGCTGACCATTAAAATTGCATAGTGAAGAATAGCAAATAACGAAAATTTTTATTACTGTGTATGTATAAAGTAGAAGGAAGAATACGTGATTAATTTTAATGTGATTTGTGTATATATAGGGCCTGAAATTTAGTACACAGAGTTGCCACCTATGGCAGAAACAGTGTCTCTAATACAACTGAGCACTGAGTTGAATTGAGGTTTTGTGACAGATACAGGCACATCATTTCATGTTGCTTAAGCTTTTATACCAGATATAATTCATACTGGCTGGTGAGTTGTGGCATGCCACTCTCTCAGCAACACATGACCATATGTTTTGAATGGGTGACAAATCTGCAAATCTGACCAGGGAAGATTTGAACACTCTCTTTAATAAGGTTGGTTGTTACAGAAAACATACTGTATTGCTTTACCTTTTGTAAAATGACTCAGAGACCTTCAAGATAGGGTACAGCCACAGGACTTATTACATTGGAAATACAAGGAGCATTTCATAAGTAAGGCAGCACATTTTTTTCTTACCCAGTTTTAGTTTACAGAATGCAGAATTTGTTGTGCAGCAGTGTGGGATACTCCCTCTTCAGCCCCTACAGTTTCAAGTTGTTCTGATGAGTGGCAGCACTATACTGGCATCTATAACAGAAGTGCATTCCAAGCAGAGAGATGTCACTGAGTCTGTTTTGTTGGAAAACCAGAACACTGCAAATATCCATAGGCACTGACAGAATTTCTATGGAGATCTGGCAGTGAACAAAATCACAGTGAGTCATTGGTTGTCGTGTGTGTCATCATCGCAACAAAGTCGCATAAACCTGTCCGAATCTCCTGTGGGCCAGCCGGCTGCTCACAATTAACTTTTTCAGTGTTGGAACAAGTGGGCACTCTCATTTGAGGTGATCTATGGATCACAATCAAACATCTCACACCTCACATTCTTCTTTTCCATGACAGTGCAAGGTATCACACAAGTCCGTGCACCCGAGAGCAGCACACAAAAAATTTCTCTGGACTGTTCTTCCTCATCTACCCTACAGATGTGATCTCAACTCTTCCAAAATCCATCTATTTGGCCCAATGGAGGATGTACTCTGTGTGAAGCAGTATGTGGAAAATGGGGAGGTTATTGAGGCAGCAAGATGTTGGATCTGTTGTCCAGCAGCAGAGTGATATCATATGGGCACACAGGTCCTTCCTGTAAAGTGGCGGTGGTGTAAGGCCATTGCATTGAATGGAGATTATACTGGAAAATATGGTTATGTACCAGCAGACAAAAGTGGGGAATAATGTGGTGTACTGGAATCCAAGATAAAACCTACCTGCCTTCAGAAAAAGAATGGGGTGAATTACATACTGAGCACCCCTTGTATAATGCCTTATTGGCTATGGGAACTGGAAGTGATCATGTCAGGTGATGGCTCCATATGACAATGACAAATGCAGTCCAACAATGTTGGAGCCTGCACATACTTATATGTCCATCACAATGCTGCAGACATTGAAACGACAGTGTGATGCCACTCCTGTGTCCAGTGTTGTTGTTGGGCACACTACAGTTGCTGTCTCCCTCTACTGCCACATCACGGAATGTTACAGCAATGGTCACCGTAGAACTCCAGTGCCATCTCACTGTCCATGTGGATACCTTTATAGCTGCAAACAAACCAATTACCTGACTCAGGGTAGGCAACACTGCTATATAGTACTGCAAAATAGAGTGAGCAATACCTCTACCTCTTGGGTGCTAGTATTGCGGGGCCACTGAGATCCTTCACAGTGTTGTGTATGGCCCACCCACACCGATCAGTTTCACAATCACTTGACGGTTGATCCCAACCACTGCAAGCAGCAAAATCACAGAAAAGTAAATCAGTCTTGATAGGTTGCAATCCTACTGCTGTCAAATCCTGACACAGGCTGATAAGACATTACCTTCCATGAAACTTAAGATAAATGTTTCTCATAAATAACAAATATTCAAATGTGGTATTTGAATGAGAAACCTACTTCATAATCAATCTCTAAACACATAACGTAGATGGCATTACTCCTATGTGCTTTAAATGATTGTCCTGAAATGAGAGTAGGAGCAAGTGAGTTATTTGCACGTTTTGGGGATCATAATTGCGATCTCTTGCTATGATGTGAAACAAGTCAGTTTTAAAATTATACAACACTTTCTTAGTGAGAAATGAGACTGCATGCTGACCATTTATATGATTTATGGCCACATTCTAACCATTTATGTTTTCTTAAGATTTTTAAACTGCAAACAGTGTCTCACACCTAATTATCTCCAATGAGTTCTATTTTTAATACACTCATACTACAGATTCAGAAATTCTTCTGTGCAGTAGAATTCTCAAGTAAATATGATTTCAGTTAGTGTTTGAAGTTATTTAAATTGTTTATTCAGTTCTGTCTACAAGTGATTCTATTGGCCCCAACATATTATCCTTGTTAGATAATTCTGTGCAACAAAAATCATTTCCTGAATTATGAACTACTCCACAATCTGAAGCACTAATATATTAGAGAAAAGTAAGACAATTTTTAACATTTCCATTTACAAAACTCTGATATTATCTATAATGCAAAAGTTGCAGTACTTACAAGTTTAAGATCACTAATGCGTGACTTGCTGTCCAGGTTCTTAACCATATACACAGTTAAAAATTTAGTGTGTTCTATATTTGATTTATACTTGTGCATTTTTAATGGTTTGGTCAGCTCTTGTGCAGTATTGAACTGTATATATTGTGATGTATCTAAATGTAGTGACAGTCTATTTGCAGGGCATCAGTTTTCAATTCTCTAATGTTTCAGTTAGTCCATTAGACTTGATTGTTAAACTTGCATTGTCAGCAAAGGGAACCATTTCTATCCCTTGGATATAAGATGAGAGTTTATTAATGCGTAGCTAGAAAGAGAGCAGGTTCCATATTCATCCCTCTGGTACACATGTTGTGATTATTCTCTATTGTAAATATGCCTTTTAATTGTCTATACTCCTTCGATACATAAATGCAAGTCTCCATTATTTTAGTTATACAGGATGAAAACCAGTTACCACCAAGATTTATGATATTATTTTCAGATTTTCTTGAGAATACTATGAGCTACAGAATCAAATGTTTTTAACAAGTCATATAAATTGTCTCCTGGCAAAGCACTATCATTTAAAATCTGTATAATCAGATTTGTGAATTGAAAAGTGGCATATTCTGTGGAGAGAGCTCTTTGAAATCCAAATTGTCACTGATTAAATATCTTACTTTGAGTAATGTGTGTTATGCTTCTTGTATACACAATCTTTTATAGTCCTTCAAGGATGTAAGCCAAGAGACCAGTTGGAAATTATTATTACGTCTTTATGTAAAGTGGTCTGACAATAACATATTTCAATCTGTCTGCAAATATTCCCTGTGATGCTGATTTAAATACACTGCATATATATGAAGTGGCTTTTAGTTTTGGTACTGATCAGAACAGTATTCCATACCCTTTTTTTAGAAAAGATAGAAAGCATGTTGTATTAATTAACAATGTACATCACGGAACACACCATTGTAGGTTACAGGATACCCAACAGTAATATATTTACAGAGAATAGTTCTTTTGATTTGGTCCTTGCTGGACTATGGGGATGTCTTGTGGTGTTAACTGTACATTTTTTCACAGCTCTCCAAAAACTTTGATGTACTAAGTTGTAGTTTCATGACTAGGCCTATATCGTGCTCAGTTCCACTTTCATCACATGGTGTTATCCATAAAGTGAACTATTTTTACAGCAACTGAGTGGATACATACTTGTCATGTTGCTATGAAGAGGAATGAGACTCTGAAAGCCTAAACAAGTAGCTGTCTATATTTTTGAAGTTCATGAGCTGCTCAACATTTCAGTTAAGGCATATCGTGATCTGAGTTCTCATTTGGTGTTCATATGCAAGAAGAGTGAGGTTGAACACAATGTGAACTTGACACATGCCAAAATTGCTTTTATTGAAATGCATGCCAAGGAAGGGAAAATACTGCATTATAAAGTTACTACGATTAGAAGATTGGATTCATTATTGGAACCTAGGGCAAAGTAATTAAATATATAACATAAACACCAGATTAATCATAAGGAGCCACAAATATTGTTACAAATTCACCTACAATACTTCTTTAAAGCAATAAGTCAGAAAGTTTTTGTGAAAAAAGAAATGTGTGTCAGGGTAAACAATTCAATTAATGCTTAGGATTCTGTAACACGCTACTAACAACTTATAAAGCTGTTTGTGAGCAAATACTTTTGAAGTAAATTTTCTGTACAGAATTGTCTTCATCTGACAATAGGCAAAAACAAAGAAATTTTCTCTCGCTCTAAAAGTAACGTATGCACAGAACACTACAAATAATGATTTCAAGCACGTTGTTTTAAGTTTGTATTGGAAAGCATAGTGGCCTTCTTAAATGCTGAAAATAAATGAATGAATTAACGAAAAACTTCCCATAAGTAGACCATTATTCACTTAATCCTGGATCACTGGTTGTGTGGCGAGACGTTTTACACTAATCATTAGCAAATTACTTTCTGCTGAAATAGACTTATTACATCTCAACATTCTCTCCACACCTTGCAGTTTACAGTGTCTGTGTAACTGGTAATATGTGTATGCAGCAGAACAGATATTAACAAAAAATTTAAACTATTAGAAAGAAAAAAAGGAAACTGCTCCTGTTACAGATTCATAGTCCCAATAACTATGTTATGTGCTCTAGGATTTATAAATGTCACTATTTTCTGCAAGTCTTATCACACATGCAAACTAAACAAGATTCTCCTGATATTAATTACATAAAAAATAACAGAAAGCATGGAAGGAGACCACTGACAGCCAGGCAGCTATCCACAAACATGTTAAATATAATAAAAATTTAGTGTTCAATATAACAAACATGATTTATTTTTTTTAAATGAGGAACTTTTATCTAAAGTATATTTGGAGCGTTTCATGCCAACAAAGTCTGTAAAACAACCACAGTTCTTATGGAACATTGTATACATGATAAATTACATACTTATCTCATTTTCTTACAAAAACTGGAAAAAAAGTAAGTTAGTTTCATAATGGCTAAATTCCATTTCCTTTACTCCCTTTTTACATACTGTCCTGTGTAATATACAACATACGAAGGATAAAACTCACAATCTGAGAATTTGACGACAACCTGACCATTGTGTTTAGTAGCAGTGTCATACCTAAGACACCGCCCGTAATCAAATACAGGTGGTAGTACCATATCCTTGTTACCTACAACTTCCTTTGCAATTAGAACTTTAGACACAAACATCATTCTTTGAGTGTTGCAGTTGTCTGAATAATGACTGGCGTAACAAGAAATAGGTGTAAATGAAACACCTTTCCCAAAAATGTTGCCTACCGAACGTCCATGTTTCCTCCAGTCAAAGTTATTTTTGCAAATACTGTCCTTGTTTACCTCCTTGGTACCATGAAATAAATACTTCTCAGTAACATAATGGTATCTTGATTTCATTTCTTCTTTCTTGAGTAAATAGCAACCCAATAAGTACGGATTCTGAACCCTGTAAATTTTATGAACCATGAACTGTTTCTGTGTGGTACGCTTGAATAACCTAAATATTTCTTCATATTCCCAAGTACCTAAGGGCAATAAATATAGCTGAAACTCTGAGTTGGCATCCATGGGATCCCATTCAACAGTTAATTGTAAGACAAACTTGTGCAGAGTAGAGCCTGCAGTTTTCACTAGAGAATATCTTTGGTAATGTCCACTACCAACGTACTGCAAATTCGACGATGTAGAATGATTTGGTAAAGTACTTCCATAGTAGGAAAAACTGTTATATTCTTGTGAACTGGAAGGTAACACTCTCACATTGTAATTACTGGGTACAGATGGTTCATATCTCTTCTTTGCTTCAAGATATGTTTGTGGTTTATAAGGTCTGATGGGTTCTCCATTGCTGGAGTCACTAGTGAACCAAGACAACACTGCGCCCATTCCTGAAACACATTCACAGTTGATTATACTAAAATACTGGCAAAGAAAAATAAGTAATTACTGCTTGAGATTTAGAAACACCGGTCTTTTAATTCTACTATTCCATTGAGGACTTCCCATTGATTTATTCTATTACCAAGTAAAACAAACACACACATTTACTGTGACCTAACATGTTCCCAAAAACTTTTGTTTGTTGTCACCCTCTGCTTCCTGGCTCTTCTGTCTTTTACTTCAGCTGTTTTATTTTGTAGACGACCTTACAAAATATTATAGGCTAGTGGAACTGAATTCAAAGATCAATTATTTACTCCAATTACAGGCCTGCCCTTCCCACTTTAACTTATACTGTAATATGATCAGTGTCACACATTTCTCTGGTATTTGCATCTGATAGTTTGTTTTATACATAGGCATTTATAAATGTGCAGTGTAATACAAGAATTCATAGCAGGGCAACTGAAATTTTGTAGTGATACAACTATGATATACAAGATTTCTGCTGTGAAGAGTTGGGATATATCACACCTGAATTATTATAACACCGAACAATGGAAACTCCAGGTAGGAATATCAACAATGTAGAAAAAGACAGATTGCTACTTAGGGTAATGAAGACAGTTAAGTTGCAGGCAGGAACAATTGAAAGGCAAAGCTTTCAGCCACAGTCTTCATCAGCAAAAGGAAAACACACACCATCCATACACACAAAAGCAAGCACACCTCAAGTACACATGACTGCTAACTGCAGCACCTCCGGCTGGAATTCTGGTCCAAGATGCTGTAGGTAGTAGCCATCTGTACATGAGGTGTGCTTGGTTTTGTGTGTATGAATGGTGTGTCTCTCTTTTGCTGACTCCACATTAAGATTGTCTGTAGCACACAAAGGGGTGTACAATGCTGCCACCAAAATTTTTGATCACTTTCCCAAAGATATAAAATGTTTGACACAAAGCAAAGTTAAATTTAAAAACAAACTGGCAAAATTTCTTCTTCACAATTTCTTCTATTCTGTTGAAGGGTTTCTACTTCCATAATGTTTAACTGGTGACATGTAGGAATTATTAACCCACAACAGTACTAAAATAAATTGTAAATGACGGGCATGAATGTGCAAAGCGATAGTAAAATGACTCCTTCCACATTATTACACGTCTCTTTATTGATCTTCTGGATAATTTTTGTTAAATATATGTAAACGTGGTATTTAGAATGTATGTATTATGATATGATACAATTTATATTTAATTGCTAATTGAAATTACTGTCAGATGTAGGTTGGAATTTGGGACTATGTGGTGGTGGTGGTGGTTAGTGTTTAACGTCCCGTCGACAACGAGGTCATTAGAGACGGAGCCCAAGCTCGGGTTAGGGAAGGATTGGGAAGGAAATCGGGCGTGCCCTTTCAAAGGAACCATCCCAGCATTTGCCTGAAACGATTTAGGGAAATCACGGAAAACCTAAATCAGGATGGTTGGAGACGGGATTGAACCGTCGTCCTCCCGAATGCGAGTCCAGTGTGCTAACCACTGCGCCACCTCGCTCGGTGTGTGTGTGTGTGTGTGTGTGTGTGTGTGTGTGTGTGTGTGTGTGTGTGACAAAATTAGTTGAAAATTGTGATGTGTTAGGCAAAATGAAAAAGCTACTATACTGAATGAAATATATTCACTTAGAGGCTACAGTACTACACAGTGTTTAATTACTATTACAAATCGTAAATCAGGTTTGCAAAAAGCTTTCAAGAGTCTCCTATCTCCTTTGGAAACTTAGGGACATGATTAGCATGAACTTTCTGAGAACAATGTACTGTGGACTCTTCCAGTCACAAGTTACATATGGCCTTCTCATATGGGGGCACAGCTCTCACAGTAACAAAATTTTGTTGATGCAGAAAAGAATGCTGCGCATAATGTGTAAAGTCGGTCCCACGGAGCACTGTCGTCCTCTCTTTATAAGGCTAAGACTGTTGACCACTGTAAACTTGTATATTTATATCTGTGTGTTACACATTAAAAACAATGGTATGGAAGGTGTTGTCAGGGAAGAAATTCATAACTACAACACTAGAAGGAAGGCAGATTATGATATACCAAGACACAGACTAACAAAAAGTAGTAACTCACACAACGTGAATACCTTAAAAATATTCAACAAACTACCGCAATCTGCTCGGGACATGCCCACAAAAATTCTTAAACAAAATTTGTACAATTGGTTATCTGACAATCCATTTTATTCTATGCAAGAATATTATGATCTGAGTAGCACAGAGATAAACCTGTAATTGCATAATTAACTTAATTAACTACTATATATACTGTTACAAAATATTTCATATTTAATACCTTTGTATTTCAACTGTGTTAGGTAACTACTTTATTTGCCAGTGTTATGATGTGTTACGTAACTACTGTGTTTGCTACTACAATGTAACTCATTTTTGGTACCTTTGTATGTATCTGAAACAAGAATATGTATTAAGCATTGTAGTCACCTGCTTAAGGTTTATGTTATTTGTAAGTTACTCATATGCTAATTATATCTATGCCTTATATATAGTGTCTGGAATATTAATATTATTTTATGTACTGACGAAGCCTATTTCATCTTGCATGATCAATGGCTAATAAAGAATCTTGAATCTTGAAATAATTTCTAACACATCTTGTTCATTGTTGAGAATATTTATCAATGACAATCATATATGGCAAAGAGATGACATAAACAGAATAATACTTAATTCTGTTAGTAAAATAAGATGAAAACATTGAAATACATACCGGTATTGTTTGCAGTGTGAGACCGCCAATTGCAAGAGTCTACGCGTGGTGCGTGTCAGAAGTACGGATCTGACGTCAGTCTGAACCTGATGCCTTGACCTACAGCATTTCCTGCAACACCACAGTAATAGGATCAGACTGTAGAACTCCCTACGCCCATGTTGCTCATTTCATGTTTCAAGTCTCCATACCGCAGTCTTTTTTTTTTTTTTAATTTCGTTTTGTGATAACTTTTTTTACAACGCAATTTAGTGCAATATTACGCTGACGAGAAATTTTCGGAATAGGTAGACATATACGCACCTCAGATACCGAAAATGAACAACACTGCTTCAAAAAATTGATAAATATAGGAACCACATAGGAATTTCAGTAGATACGCCACAATTTGGTGCAGTATGCGGTGCACTGTGCAATGGTCGGTACACTTCTACAGTTCACGTCTCAACATTACTCACTTGCGACAACTGCTTTAAAAATTCAGATATCTACACAGAATTCACCAACTTCGACGTACCGCCAAACGTCGCTGCTTTGAGTACGATACAGTTGCACTGCTGCATCTAGGTATCTCAGTAATTATCTTTACGTAACTAAGAAAAGTACTGGCGAAGCTTGCCAACATTAATACAACTGATATTCGTATGTTGGTAGCAATGAGTAGGCCACTCTTCTCATTGATTATTTATTAACTTTGTGATTGCGGACTAGTATAAGAGTGAGATTAACAACTTTTTTTCTCGAGATTGTCGCATGTGATATCACAGCAGGTTGGTATTTGCCCGCTGATTCACCGCGCGTGCACCTCTAGGTGCACTCACAGTGTGCTCATTACACGTCATTTTGACGTCAAAGCGCCGTAACCTTGCGCGACCGCGGCAACTCGTAGGCCCGGCGTCAAACGAATGAAACTAGCCACTGCGGCCACCTCAGCTACGTGAATGTTTCTCGCTCATTCTCTGGGTTTGAGTGGTTTCACTTACTTTTTTTTTCAGCCTTTCCGGTTATATATGAAGCGTGGCTAGGGTTCATAGCGTTTTAAGAGGCAAATAATTTTAAGAGACAAATAACATACCTTGTTTCCACAAGGTGAATAAAAAGTATATTGCTAAAAATATTTGTTTCATTGGGGGGAAACGTTGTTTTATGTGTATACAATAAAGCCAGATTTTCCTAGGAACCTGAATTTTGCGCCGCGTAGTGCGCAATGCATCCCCCATACAGGGTTGTATAAAAAGTAATGAGACTGAGCCTATGAATCAAAATTTATTGTAGATATCACTACAGCCACTTAGTCCTCTTCAGTGTATGACCGTTGAGAGTCGACAACCAGCTGCATGCGGGACTTCCACACTCCAAGCGCTGGCGCGAACGCTGAGTCCGGGAAGGCCTTCAAAGCCCCCGTCGTCACAGCTTGGACCTCCTCCAAAGTCCCATTACGGTGTCCTTTCAGGGAAGTTTTTAGTTTGAGGAGCAAAAAAAGTCTGACGGGGCCACATCGGGACAGTAGGGGGTAGGTAATCGTTGGAAATCATTGGCCAGGTAGCTGGCCACCATGACGC
Source organism: Schistocerca cancellata (assembly GCF_023864275.1). Lineage (NCBI taxonomy): Eukaryota > Metazoa > Arthropoda > Insecta > Orthoptera > Acrididae > Schistocerca > Schistocerca cancellata. The sequence goes on along the minus strand of NC_064630.1, from coordinate 609,676,034 downwards.
AAGTGTGACTCGGCGCGTTGTCATGATGCAGCTTTCAGTCTCTTGAGCACTTCGCAATAAAAAGCACTGGTGGCAGTTTGGCCTTGAGGCACAAACTCATGAGGAATCACGCCACTGTTGTCGAAAAACACAATCAGCATGGCTTTCACCTTCGATTTGCATATGCGAGCCTTTTTTGGACGTGGGGACGCTGCGGTGTACCATTCGGCACTCGTGCGCTTCGGATCGTACTGAAACATCCAGGTTTCGTCTCCAGTGACCATTTATCTAAAAATTTCGGATCAGCTTCAGCGCTCTGGAGATTGGCAGGCGTCCACACGTGCTTGCTTTTGAACGTCTGACAAAATCTTCGGGATCAGCTTGGTGCAGACCTTCCTCATCGACAATTCTTTGGTGATGATGTTGTGCGCTGTCATTTTATCAAGTCCGAGGTCGTCTGCTATCATCCTGACACTCATCCGACGTCCATTATAATTATCCGCGCCGTTATGCCGTGGTCGGTTGATGAATTCTGTGTCAATTCCCAACGTTTCGTCTCCGACTGCGGGAGACATCTTCAAGGGGGTCCGTAGCTCGATGGAAGGTCCATCACATCCACTGGCTCGCTGCTGACCGTCGCTAAATTCCGTGTCCGCGCGCCCCGGGCCGCGGTGTGACGTCACGTGTTTTGAAAACGTCAGTGCAATTGTCCGCTGTCCGTCGCCGTCGATCGCCGTTGCCATCACCCAGTAGTGGACGGGTGGTACACATCTTCTTTAACACCGGCATCTATATACCGTTTAATTTCACGCCCTCCTCCTTTCGATTGAAATTATTAGGGTGTTTAGCGATTTCGATTACCTCCCTGTAGAGTCTTTCGTAATATCCGCTTGTGGCCGCTAGTACTTGCGTCTCCTCGAAACTAATATTGTGGTTCCCTGGCTGGAAAGCATGCTCTGCAACAGCTGATCGTTCCGTTTCTCCTCTTCTACGGAAAGCATGCTCCGCAACAGCTGATCGTTCCGTTTCTCCTCTTCTACAATTGCGCTTGTCCTCTTCCAAACGTTTAGAAACAGTTCTTTTAGTGGTACCCACATAAACATCTCCACAGCTGCAAGGGGTCCTATACACTCCAGCTTTTTTCAATGGTTTGCGAGCGTCCTTGGCAGGCTTAAGGTATTCCTGTCTCTTCCTGGTGGGCTTTTAAATTACGGTAATACTCCCCTTCGTCAAGATCCTCTCTTTTCTTTCCGTTACATTTTTAACAAACGGCAGGAAAACTTTAGATTTTGCAGTAGCCTGTACGTCACTATGATTTCTGCGTGGCTGCCTAAACGGTTTATTTCGGCGGACGAATATACGTTCTTCATTAGTGCATTGTCGAGATGTTCCATCTCAGCGTCGAGCAACTCAGGTTCACAGATATCTTTCTAGCCAGGGAACCACAATATTCCTTTCGAGGAGACGCAAGTACTAGCGGCCACAAGCGGATATTACGAAAGGCTCTACAGGGAGGCAATCGAAATCGCTAAACACCCTAATAATTTCAATCGAAAGGAGGAGGGCGTGAAATTAAACGGTATATGGATGCCGGTGTTAAAGAAGATGTGTACCACCCGTCCACTACTGGGTGATGGCAACGGCGATCGACGGCGACGGACAGCGGACAATTGCACTGACGTTTTCAAAACACGTGACGTCACACCGCGGCCCGGGGCGCGCGGACACGGAATTTAGCGACGGTCAGTAGCGAGCCAGTGGATGTGTTGGACCTTCCTTCGTGCTACGGACCCCCTTGAAGATGTCTCCCGCAGTCGGAGACGAAACGTTGGGAATCGACACAGAATTCATCAACCGACCACGGCATAACAGCCCGGATAATTATAATGGACATGATATTTCCGGCCGTGAATGTCTACATTTTAGTACTCATCCGACGGTCAGTGTTCAATAAAGCGCGCACACGGTCGAAGTTTTCGTCAGTTTTGCTGGCTGACGGGCGTCCGGAGCGGTCCTCGTCCTCAAGGCTGTCCCGGCTCTCTTTAAAGCTCTTCACCCACCTGAAAACCGGGGTTTTTGACAGGCAGTCATCGCCGTAGGCTTACCGACACATATCCAACGTTTCCGTATCCGATTTTCCTAGTTTCGCACAAAACTTGATGGCGTAACGTTGCTCGATCGTTTGCGACGTTTTCACTAAAGGTACGATGCTGCCGAGACAAGAGCGGGCAGGCGACTTAACACGCCGCGAGTTTTCGGCCAGACACCCCCCACCACCAATCCCCCCGAGCGAGCGCGCGTTGTCAAGTACAGTTGCGTCAGCAAAAAATCAGTCTCATTACTTTTTGTACGAACCCCGTCTTGCGTCGTCCACTCAAGAATGACAAATTAAACTGGATGTGTTTTCTCACCGAGCGAAATGCGTAGTGCCAGGCAGTCCAACTGGCTGTGGATGGATGGATGGATGATTTGGGGGATGGGACCAGAGAGGTCTTCGGTCCCAACGAATTATGTGCCCTTTCAAACCCTTTTTTCATATGTTATACATTATGATGAAACAGACACGTTCTTCAAAACCGTGGTTATGACGGCGAAAAAAATTTCATATACATCCCATTACGCAGACCACGATTACAGTTTTCCGAATCGTCATAGAGATGGAAGTGTTAAAGCAAAGTGTCAATGCAATTCTAGTTCACAAACAGTGAATTATAATGAAAGTCATTCGTGCTGACGATACGCTTCAGCACCGTTGCCCAGGTCCACCACTGATGGCTTTTCACTCACTGACCTTACTGATGAACAGTATTAATGCAACAAACAATACAGAACAAAGCAGTGTTTTGTATAAGGTTCCATATTTCACTTGCTGTATGAAACTCACTGGAATCTATGAACATTGTTTTGTGGTTGTATGCAGTTGTGGTTTTCGTTATACGTTACGGGCTTGTAAAACCTTTATACTACTTTCACGCTATATACTTCCCAGAAGGCATGCGTGAACTGTAAAGCTAATGCACTTGCAGTTTCATTTTCTGGGAAAACACAAATGCGCTCCGTTGCGTTCCTGCCAATGCAAAATGCACTGTTCTACTCGTGCGGCGCAAAATTCAGTTCGTAGGAAAACCCGGCACGAGGAACTCTGAATATACCAGTACTGGACGAAGCGCTTTATATTGAGCGGACGGCTGTTACTTATATTGATCACCCAACCCCACTTCTCCTTCCAAACACCACTGTTTTTACGTTTCTATTGAACTGCGTGTACTGTCGAATCTGTTCCAATTAATTGTGCAACAATGACACCACATAGAAAACTGTATCAAGTAGAAATACTTATATACACACAAGCGTTTCAGAACCTGCATAAATCGGCGGAAATTAGCCTAATCATACTATCACGTATAAATTTTATCTGCATGTGAACATAGCACCAGTAAGAACTCACTGAATGGCAGTTTATTCAAACACACTTGCAGATATATCTAGCACTTGTCTTGTAAACTGCTGAAATTATCTCTACAATACAAGATTTTAAAATACAATGTCTCTATATTTTCCAACATATAAAAAGTGCCTCATATCAATATGACACAAATATTCATTTGTTGTACATTCATACCTATGAAGAGGAACTGGTCCTCCTTCCATATACTTCTCTTTGCATCCGTAGAAACGTCAATGCTGCACCACAGCGGTTACTAAACTCAACTGTACAGAAACGCAAGTAAAACAAGGCGAAGAGGCGTATTGTTCATGTTGTAAAGAAACTTAATAATTTTTCTTGTTGATACATGTATAGACAATTATTCGACGTACCAAAGATTCATTTGAAAAGTATTTAACACTGACGGACAAAAGAAGAATTACGACCCTCGTTTACTAGTTTTAGTAATAGTTACCTTTCGTTGTTCTCATGTCTTGGTGATAGGACATGTAAACGAAGTTCTCTGTAATTTCAGGCGAAATTATGCTAAATAATGAAAGCAACTTCTGAAACAATACGATTTTCTCATTTATGATACCATGGATCCCAGCTCCTGTAACTCTGGAGGATGATTATTATTTTAATTTTGTATGGAGAATTTATATGGAGGCGAAAATCTTCACGACGGCGCTGCTCAACAATAGAGGTACGTGAATGTGTTCATCTCTTTCCCTTCGTGGCCACCAAAGTTAGGCCATATGTGCCGTGACATTCAGAACCTGCAATCTTTCTTTTCATTTAATTACGAATCTCAGATGAAAAAATGCATTTTAATCACAATTCTTTTTTACCCAGGCCACGGGGAATGAAAGTACTTAGAACGTACGTGCCTCTATCCCGATCGTACGTTCGCAACAGCCAAGTGTGTACCGACGTAACTATACTTATGGCCCATTTCCCTTAGTATTGATCTTATTTTAAACCACTCTCTCGTGAATACACGCGCCCTCTTATTTTGTGTAGTCTGTCGGGTGTATTCCTTAATAACCTTGCTTTTAATATTTGGTGGCTTAGTTTCCACAACTGACCTTTGCCTCCACGCGAAATATTTATTACGCGATAGTCATACTAACTCTCATTTCAAAATTACGACACCGTCTGACTAAGTTTTTAACAATTTAACAGGGCGGTTACAATGGCGACCGAGTGCCATGACCTTTGTTTCGGAAAAAATTAGTGCAAATTTTAAGTTGAAATATTTAAGTATTTTTTTCCATCAATCATTGTGACTATAACCAATTGTTTCTGTTACATTTTACGCCAGCTGCATACCAGACTAAAATTATTATCGAAATCAATCCATAATATTCAGAAATATTTATACTAAAAATTTGGAAAAGAAGGAAGTTTTGGAATATTAAACCAACTACTAAGAAAACCGACAGGCAAAATAATGTTTTTAGAAATTTGTGTTAAGTTCCCTATGGGACCAAACTGCTGAGGTCATCGCTGCCTAGGCTCACACACTACTTAATCTAACTTAAACGCTAAGGACAACACACACACCCATGCCCGATGGAAGACTCGAACCTCCCTGTGGTGGAGCCGCGCGAACCGGGCCAAACCGCCTAGACCGCGCGGCCGGGAAAAGAAAATACAGGGTTATTACAAATGATTGAAGCGATTTCACAGCTCTACAATAACTTTATTATTTGAGATATTTTCACAGTGCTTTGCACACACATACAAAAACTCAAAAAGTTTTTTTAGGCATTCACGAATGTTCGATATGTGCAACTTTAGTGATTCGGCAGACATCAAGCCGATAATCAAGTTCCTCCCACACTCGGCGCAGCATGTCCCCATCAATGAGTTCGAAAGCATCGTTGATGCGAGCTCGCAGTTCTGGCACGTTTCTTGGTAGAGGAGGTTTAAACACTGAATCTTTCACATAACCCCACAGAAAGAAATCGCATGGGGTTAAGTCGGGAGAGCGTGGAGGCCATGACATGAATTGCTGATCATGATCTCCACCATGACCGATCCATCGGTTTTCCAATTTCCTGTTTAAGAAATGCCGAACATCATGATGGAAGTGCGGTGGAGCACCATCCTGTTGAAAGATGAAGTCGGCGCTGTCGGTCTCCAGTTGTGGCATGAGCCAATTTTCCAGCATGTCCAGATACACGCGTGAAACTTGCCCGCACACGTTCAACCGTTTCCTCGCTCACTGCAGGCCGACCCGTTGATTTCCCCTTACAGAGGCATCCAGAAGCTTTAAATTGCGCATACCATCGCCGAATGGAGTTAGCAGTTGGTGGATCTTTGTTGAACTTCGTCCTAAAGTGTCGTTGCACTGTTATGACTGACTGATGTGAGTGCATTTCAAGCACGACATACGCTTTCTCGGCTCCTGTCGCCATTTTGTCTCACTGCGCTCTCGAGTCTCGAGCGCTCTGGCGGCAGAAACCTGAAGTGCGACCTCAGCCGAACAAAACTTTATGAGTTTTTCTACGTATCTGTAGTGTGTCGTGACCATATGTCAATGAATGGAGCTACAGTGAATTTATGAAAACGCTTCAATCATTTGTAATAGCCCTGTACGTAAGGTAAGAGCAATAGCCCTTTTACGCTTCTGGTTGATCGTAAATGTGGGATGGAATTGTATTTTTGCGACTCCCACTGCGTAGCACGTATTTTTTCAAGATTTCTGTTCAGATATTTTTTTAAATGTATTATACGTGAATGTATCGCAAGATGGCGGAAAATTTTTAGCAGTTGCACGGGAGGTTCTGGATCGTCGGTCTATTGTTTGAGCAGAGAGATATTTTACTGCATTAATTTAAACGAACAGCGGTACGTCATCTGTGATTTGTTTACGTGTGATGTGAATTACTGCAACAGTGAACCTTGGTTATACATCGACTAAAGAGTTCAGATAACGATGGTGAAACTTAGGTCTCAAACTATCACAGTGGATAGTTGATCGGACGACGAATCTGTTGCTCAGCCTTTAATAAATCCATGGTCGCAGCGAGTAGTGGCGCTGTGTCGCAAGCGGCAGGCGATAAAACGCTTACGCTAGAAACCTTACCAGACTCTGCACCAGACAGTTTAGCATTTTTAGTGTGTTGTTGACACTTTGTAATTGTTATTTTTGAGCAGTTTGTTTGGATTTGAGTCATGTCTGATTCAGAAACAACTGACAGCGACAGTTATAACATTCCCACTAAAGTCATGGAAGTAAGTATTCATATAGTTGGTGGTGACAAACTACGATGGTGTGTTGGGATAGTAAATCAGCCACAGCGCAGATACGAATAAGTACGACGATGTAGCGTCAGATAACCATGTTCTTGGTAATGAAGCTTCCCGTATGCCATGAATCTATTCTGGCAAAACAAAATATGTTACACTCCGCACGGTCTACGACAGGGCAAAATGTATTCATACAGCGGACTACTTTCAACCAAACGAACGGCTGACACAGCCCCGGAGTGCATGCCACACTTGTGTAGTCGTGTGGCGGCCGTGAAGCAACAGCACGTCGGACGTCGGTACCGTGGAACAGCAGAATGGGCCGCAAGGGGAAGGAAACGACCACTGACGAGCGAAACATCGTTGTCGCCCAATATCTTCAACACAAGTTGTACGCCGAAATTGCGAACATCATAGGACGAAGCCGAGCGACTGTGCAATCTATCATTAAGCGATATAAGGACAGACATGTAGTAATAAACAGTGAACGACACGGTCGTCAGCAGAAGCTTACAACAAGAGAGACCAGAATGCTACTAAGAATCATCAAGAAAAACCCGAAAACGACAGCGTCGGCACTACCCGCACATGTACATGACCACTTCCGAAAGGACATCACTCCAAAGGCAGTTTGTACCATTCTCAATCGTTCGGGCTACAGAGCCAGGGTCCCGAGAGGAAAGCCCTACATCAGCAAAAAGAACAGGAAGTGGCGGATGGAATTCGCGAAACAGCATGTATCCAAGACAGCACACTTCTGGGATACTGTATTGTTTAGTGGTGAAAGCAAATTTAATATCGTGCACAATGATGGTAGGATCTTGGTCTGGAGAAGATCGAATACAGACCGCGACCGAAACAACATTCAACCCACGGTGAAGCACGGAGGTGGTGGAGTGCTGGTATGGGGCTGTATGTCAGCCTCGGGTGTCGGAAAATTAGTGTTTGTGGAAGGTACCGTGGACACATTTGTGTATATGAACATTCTCAAACATAACTTACAACAGAGTGTTGACGCCTTGGATCTTCCTAGAAATTATTGCTTCCAACAGGACAATGATCCCTAACATACGGCGCAAATTGACCGGCTGTGGTTGCTCTACAACACTCCACACACTCTTAAAACACCAGCTCAGAGTCCAAACCTGAATCTCATCGAACACTAGGGGAGTGAGATGGAAACACGAGTGAGAAAACACGACATCCGTAGTAAGGTCTCTTTGAAAGAGACTCTCCTTCGAGAATGGGAAGGTATCACGTCGGAAACTACAAGAAAATTGGTCCATTCCATGCCACGAAGGTTGCAAGTAGTAATGCATCGGAAGGGTATGCATACGAAGTATTAAACAAGTTCTGGCTTTGTTAGAAGTGTCATTTTCTGTTGGTGTATCAATACTTAATTCCCAGCGCAGTAGAGAACTTGGCAGACGTTTTTGTATTTTATTTTGTAAACGCTTGTTCATTCTCGCACAGCTGCATTGGCGACTGGCCAATGTGTATAGTGCATATCCAATTAGTGTTTTTGGTTTCCTATTGTCGATAGAGGCAGTTTACTTTTCCACACTCTAGTGTATGAATACTTGTTTCCATTACTGTAGTTCGTGCAATAAATTTTAGATACTTCAGCTCCAAATAAGGTTTGTCAGTTTTTTGTCTATTATCTTAATATTAATATCCAACAACGAAGAAAAATAGCGAATGAGGGAAAACTTAAAAGAAGTTCTAGACGAAGCAGAAAGTATCAATTTAGACGACCATGAGGAGAAGAAGAAGAGCAGTATAAATGGTGTTAATGGCTGATCCAAAGGAGGGGGAGTGTTGGGGGAGAATACTATACATCTTTCCATGCGTAAACGCCCCTTAATCACAACATCTATATTCAAAAGACTATGGCATGTGACGGTAAGTGCACAGTTCGCTTAGTCTTCCACTATTTATTACAAAGTGTTTTTCTCAGCGATACTCCTCTTGGTATTAACCCTCCGTCGGTCGTACCTGTGTGAAAGGAGCACAGCTACAGTTTTTCGTTTGGCTCTCTTGCTTAAAAGGCGAACAGTGGTGCCCCCTCCCCAGTACCCTCCTGGCTCGGGAAGGTCTTAACCGACCTCAACATCAGTAACCTTGCAGTGCAGTCGCTACGTCTTCACGGGAGCCGGAGCCAGAGAAAGTGGCCAAAAAAGCACATTGCGACCAACGACGTCACACTTTCTGAGGTTCATATTTTGAATTTTTTTCTTGCATTCAGCTTTATTATATTTCATGGGTTTATAGGTTATTTTGTCGCATTTCTAGACAACAATGGTGTTCCATGAGGTGTGCGAAATTTGCACATTGCGACTGAACTCGTTATGGCGGAACTAATTTATTTCTTTTGTCCTCTGTTCCAGATTTTTGGACAATATGGCGAAGAGAACGTTCGATCTGAGTAACGAGAAAGATGTCGAGGAGGTAATAAGACTTTTGACAGCTGATAATGATGAAGATCCAATGCTAACAGAAGATTTAGGTGAAGAAAGCGATACTGCATCAGAAGATGGGATTGAAGAAAGAAAAGGTGATACAGTTTCTGAGCAAGAGTTTACTGATAATCCTGAAGACGAACAGGCTTGTGATACTGAAGAAGAAGAGGCACTATTAGGGAAGGATAAGAAGACCAAATGGACTAAGAAGCCACCGAATATGGGAAGGCGCAGAGGACCAGAAAATATTATCGCTCACCTTCCAGGAGTTGTAGGAGCAGGTAAACTGGCAAAAGTTCCAGCTGAGTGTTGGAATCACTTTTTCACTGATGCCATGCTTGAAATGATGATGAAATGCACCAATCAGTATATCGAGAGCATCAAGGGGAATTTTGCTCGAGCGAGAGACATTACGTCAACAGATACGACTGAAGTTCGGGCGTTTATTGGTTTGCTGTACCTTACAGGAGCCTATAAGGCCAATCGTCAAACCTTAGAAGAGCTTTAGGGTCGTGAAAACGATGGAATTGAACAATTTGGCCTGGTTATGAGCCTAAGATGCTTTAAAACCATGATCAGGTGCCTTCGCTTTGATGATCGCAATTCTTGAGAGCAAAGGAAAAAGGTTGACAGGCTCTGTTCTATTCTTGAAATCTTACAAGTATTTGTCGAGAATTGTCAAAAGAACGTCACCGTCGACGAAATGCTCCCAGGTTTCAGAGGAAGATGCCCTTTTCGTCAGTACATTCCTTCGAAACCCAACAAGTATGGGGTCAAACTGTTCGCTCTCGTGGATGCAAAGATGACCTACATATACAACTTGGAAGTGTACACTGGTACGCAGCCAGAAGGTCCTTTCAGGGTGAGCAACAAACCACCTTATGTCGTCAAATGAATGGTTCAGCCCTTACTGGGAAGCGGACGAAATATCACGTTAGACAACTGGTTTACCGACTTTGCGCTTGTGGATAAGCTCAAAATCCATAAGCTCACCTATGCTGGTACAGTAAGGAAAAACAAGAGGGAGTTGCCTCCAGCCTTTGTGACTGTGAAAGGAAGGAAACAGTATGACAATATGTTCGGGTTCAACGATGGGAAAGCTCTGATCTCGTACATTCCAAGAGAGAAAAAAAAAGTTCGATTCTTCATCTGGACAGGTCAAGAGCGATCATAACATTTTACAACTCCACAAGAGGTAGAGTGGATACTGCAGACCAGATGTGTTCAACTTATGATGTATGTAGAAACAACAAGCGTTGGCCAATGGTAATCTTTTATTCGATGATGAATTTGGTTGGGATGAACTCTCTCTTCGTCTATGTTGGCAATGATCTTGAACCATTGCTCAGGAGGGTGTTTCTCAAAAAGTTGGCCCACGAGCTTACTCTCCCAGAGCTGCAGAGAAGGAGCCAGAAGGGGCATGGAATCCCCTCCACTCTCCAAATCCGCCTGAGGAAGTTCAAACCCAAAATGAATTTTGATAATGATGACCTTAAAGACGAACCACCCTTCAAGAGGCGTAGGTGTGTGCCTTGCACGACTGAAACTGGTTTGAGGAGGCTTGCCGTATCTAGGTGTCTGTGTTGCGCCAAACCGATATGTAACGCAAACGACGTCTGCAATGAGTGCAAAGTTGATATTCTACCAATTTTTTCAGAGGAGCCCAAATCCAGCGAATCTGAGGAGGACTGAACTCACTAGGAATAGACTGAAGTGCCTATGTGCTTTTGTGTGTTTTCTTTTAATTTTTATGTCACCACTCAGTCAAAATTTTGACTCAAGTACAGTGGAGGGCTAAAAAAATGGTTGTTTTCAAAATTGTATGTTTTAGGCAGTAAAAATCTTCATTCCTTCAATTCTTTTTTTGATCTCTTAACCTAGATCCTAAAGAAGGTTAATACAAAGGGATATCCACCTAATTCAAAACGAGATGGGAATTATGGCAATTGGAAATGTGTGCTTTTTTGGCGCATTGCGACTGAAAGAAGTTACGAAAAGGTTGCGATCGATCTTTCATTCTTTATTATGAAGTTTTTCGCTTTTGTAGGGGCTTTCAAGCTGACATAGGGACACCTCAAAATTTATGCAAGCGCAAGGTAGAAACCGAGTTCCCAACACTGCCAGTTGCGACCGTTGCTATTTTGAAAGACACAACCAAGGCGACCAACTCTAGCGCTCCCTTTGCCATCAGTTTCACAATACCGCAGGAGACCTATTCAGGTGGGTTAAAATAACTAAGTAAAATATCTTACCGACTGGAAATATGAAATCTTATTTCAAGAGGAAAGTTTCATAATGTGAACAGCTATATACAAAATCATTCTAAACAAGAAACTATTGTAGCATAATAACGTGCTCTGGGCGAAACGAGAACAGCGCATGCGCAGGACTCATCGGTAATTGCGATAATACAACAAAGCTTTCCCTTCCACTTGCGACAATGTGGCTCATAACTTTGAGACTGTGCTTTGTTTATTTGTTGGTATAATGTGCATGCGTGTTTATTGTGGTGCCTTGTTTCATTTTATTTCAGTATGGACGCATGAATTAAAACAGGGTCGAGCCGTCAAAGATAGACTTCATGTAATTACAACGAACCTTCCACATCCGGTACCAGTGCATCATGTAATAAACCTAAAGGTAACTGTGTTAGTGAAGTTAGTGAACTGAACTCCTTCCAGAAGAACACAATATTTTTCTTTCGTAAATACAATGATGATTATTTGAAACGTGGGTTTGTGTTTTCTGGCACAGATCAAGAGCCGCTTCCTCAGTGTGTTGTGTGAAGAACTGAAAAGACATTTTATCTAAGAAACATACAGAATACGTAAGTAAGTCAAGCGATTTTTTCCAAAACAAAAAACGATAATTTTTAAAGTAAAACTCAGTGACGACAAAATCGACTTCTGGTGGACAAAATAAGCAAGCTACCGTCAAATCAAATGGCTCTGAGCACTATGGGACTTAACTACTGAGGTCATCAGACCCCTAGAACTTAGAACTACTTAAACCTAACTAACCTAAGGACATCACACACATCCATGCCAGAGGCAGGATTCGTACCTGCGTCCGTAGCGGTCGCGCGGTGCCAGACTGTAAACTGCAGTCACTTCATATCGACTGTCATTATTGATGGCCAAAAAGGGGGCAGCGCACAGCGCAGGAGAGGATATTATTTTACCAGAGGCCAAAATAATATCAGATGCTTTATCTAGCGAAAAGCACACAAGACTTATTGACGAAATACCCCTATCAAACGCAACGGTACAGAGAAGGATCGATGAAATGTCAGAATTTGTAAAATAGTCTATGATCACAGTTTTCAAACAAAGTGATTACTTTTCGCTTCAGCTTGATGAAAGCGCAGATATAGACGGCGAGGCTATTCCTTAAGCTTTTGTAAGGTCTGAATTTGATTGGAGTACAGAAGAAGAAGAAGAAGAAATGCTCCTTTGTAAATGATTTCCAGTGACAACAACACGGGAAGAAACTTTTAAATGTCTTGATGACTTTATAGTAGGAAACGACATAGAGTGCACAAAATGTGTTGACTGTCGACTGATGGTGAACGTGCTGTGTCTGGCGTTTACTCAGGTTTGACTACCAAAATTAGGGCAGTTACCATTTCTGTTCATTGGACTCACTGTAGCCTGCACCGAGAGACCCTTGTTTGTAAAGGTCTGTCTGAAAGCCTAAAGAAAATCATAATGACGCAGTGACAGTTGTTAATTTCATTAAATCTAGAACTAAAAATTCAAGATTGTTTGCCATACTGTGCGATGAGATGGGCAGTGAGCACAATACTCTCTTCCGTGCATGTGAAGTACGCTGGTTGTCAAAAGGGAAAGTGCTATCAAGGTTATTTGAGCTTCGAGATGAGCTGAGAATCTTCCTATTGGAGCACAAAAGTGATGCAAAGTCTGTGAGCAGTTTCTTGGACGTGTTAAATGACGATAATTGGCTGATACGTCTTTCATATTCCGGTGACATACTCAGTGCTCTCAATAGCCTCAATTTATCGCTGCAAGGGAAGGATGTCCACAAGTTCTATGTTCAAGATAAAATAGAAGCAACTATTAAAAAACTTGAAAGATTGTCCAGTAAAGTGAAAGAGAGCTGTTTTGATGCATTCCCATTCCTCAATGATTTCTTAGAAACATATGGAATCAAAGTTAACGAGGTAACAGCAGCTGTCATGAAGGAACATATTGAAGCATTGGCCTCTAGTTTCAGGTACTTATTCTGAAATAATTTTACTAGTAATCACTTAGATTTGAAGTATTCCTTATTAAACACGTTTATAATTTTCGTGTTATTGCTGTGCCCCAGCGGTTCTAGGCACTTCAGTCCGGAACCGCGCTGCTGCTACGGTCACAGGCTCGAATCCTGCCTCGGGCATGGATGTGTGTGATGTCCTTAGGTTAGTTACGTTTAAGTAGTTCTAAGTCTAGGGGACTGATGACCGCAGATTTTAAGTGCCATAGTGCTTACAGCCATTTTCATGTTATTGTTTTTCACTCAATACAGAAAAATAACAATTAAGTTCAACCACCTCATTTTCAAAATGATAGTGACGCCATCCCCACATAGCGAACTCAAAAGAATCTGATAGTTTCACGTTAATCCCACTGATAGTTGTTTGCTTATTCTAGAGTGTTACTTAACATTGACTTCTAGTTTTAGGTATTACTTTCCAAGAATTCCTGATGAACTGCTATGGATAAGAAATCTGTTTGAAGAGGACAACGTTAAAAAGTGAAAACTGTCAGCATCTGCGCAAGACTCCCTGATAGAACTATCGTGTGATTCTTCTGTGAAAACTTTATTTCAGTAATTAAGCCTCATCCCATTTTGGATCAAATTAAAGAGAGAGTATCGCGTGCTTGCAAACATAGCTTTGAAGGAACTAATGGGATTCACAACTACTTACTTATGTGAACGTGCTTGGTATTTTTAAAAGACAAATATGGAAACAAACATCCCGTGGAAAACGATTTACGACAAAAAAAAAGGTTCAAATGGCTCTAAGCACTATGGGACTTAAAAATGTGAGGTCATCAGTCCCTCAGTCCCCTAGACTTAGAACTACTTCAACCTAACTAACCTAAGGACATCACAACATCCATGCCCAACGCAGGATTCGAAACGCGTGGTTCCAGACTGAAGCACCTTGAACCACTCGGCCACAGCGGCCGGCTTACGACTAAAACTAACAAGCTTCACTCTATATGGAGGAAGTGTCATTAACACCAAGACTAAACAATACCTCAAACATCATTAAGTTCACCATTTCATTTGCATGAAACAAAATTCTTATGGGTCAAAATATTGTTTCTTTTCTTTAAGTGTGTTCCCTTCACCATTTTCAAAATTATTACTCAGCAAAGCATTTTTTTCATACAATACTAAGTTCAGTGTCATATTATATATAATTGTTATATTACTATTAACTACTGCGTAGTGACTGTAGTGGTACAGTATACAAATGTAGCCGGTCGGTGAGGTCGTGCGGTTCTAGGCGCTGCAGTCCGGAACCGCGAGACCGCTACGGTCGCAGGTTCGAATCCTGCCTCGGTCATGGATGTGTGTGATGTCCTTAGGTTAGTTAGGTTTAGGTAATTCTAAGTCCTAGGAGACTGATGACCTCAGATGTTAAGTCACATAGTGCTCAGAGCCATTTGAACCACTTTTATACAAATGTTTCCAGAAAAATAGTGGGTCGCGTTACAAAAAAGTTTGGGAACCAGTGCCATAGACAAATTTCGGTAAGACATTTGATTTGTATTTCCAACTTATTTTCACACTTCTTCAGCTATATAAAATTTTCGTTGTCTTGTTTAACTTGTTGTTTAGAAACAATATTAAAATTTAAGATTTTGCTGCCCCCGAAAACCTGCAGCCCTGAGATGTGGCAAAGTTCGCTCCCCCCGCTATATCAAGATAAAACCGTTACATTTCTTCGGAACTAAAACGTTCATTACGTTACGTTATTGTTAGAGTACTGTGAGCCAAGCCGAAGCAATGTCCGTGTAGCTTAAGCCGCAACACCGCACGCGCCGCTTTGCGCAAAACCAAGGTCACAGGTTCGGCGCAAAGCGATACGGCCGATGTAGACGGCAACAGCGCGACTCCGCGCAACAACGATAAACTTCCGCTTAGTGTCGGCGCATCATTCGTGCGCTCTCTGTCTGGACAGTTGTTCTCGTTTTTAATTTCACTGACGCTCGCGTGCGAGCAATGGAACAGTGCTGCGCACCTACAAACACTCAGATACGTTCTGCACAGTTTTGCCCTGGTCTGCGCTAAGCGTTTGTACGCGTCGCGGTGAGTCCGCGGTTTTACACTTAATTTTATGTGAAGTAGTTCGCCCAAAGTTTGAAGTTAAACAAATGCCAAGTTTTGTTGCTGTGCTTAACTCTCGAGCTGGCATGCGGCGCACTTTGTATACATGTATAGAAGACGATCAAAGTCACAGTTTAATCTTAGTCTGTTTCAACTACGAGAAAATAAACTACATCCATAAATAATCTACATCCATACTCCGCAGGCCACCTGACGGTATGTGGCGGAGGTTTACATTGAATACCTCTTTCGGTTCTCCCTTCTTTTCAGTCTCGTGTTTTTCGTGGAAAGAAAGATTGTCGGTATGCCTCTGTGTGTGCTCTAATCTCTCTGATTTTATCCTCATGGTCTCTTCGCGAGACATACGTAGGAGGGAGCAATATACCGCTTGACTCCTCGGTGAAGATGTGTTCTGGAAACTTCAACAAAAACTTGCAGAGTCTTCTACTGGAGTTTATCTATCATCTGTGTAACGCTTTCGCGATTACTAAATGATCCTGTAACGAAGGGCGCTGCTCTCCGTTGGATCTTCGCTCTCTCTTCTATCAACCCTATCTGGTATGGATCCCACACTGGTGAGCAGTATTCAAGCAGTGGGCGAAGAAGTGTGCTGTAACCTACTTCCTTTGTTTTCGGATTGCATTTCCTTAGGATTCTTCCAATGAATCGCAGTCTGGCATCTGCTTTACCGACGATTAATTTTATATGATCATTCCATTTTAAATCACTCCTAATGCCTACTCCCAGGTAATGTATAGAATTAACTGCTTCCAGTTGCTGACCCGCTATATTGTAGCTAAATGATAAAGGATCTTTCTTTCTATGTATTCGCAGCACATTACACTTGTCTACATTGAGATTCAATTGCCATTCCCCGCACCATGCGTCCATTCTTTGCAGATTCACCTGCATTTCAGTACAATTTTCCATTGTTACAACCTCTCGATATACTACAGCATCATCCGCAAAAAGCCTCAGTGAACTTCCGATGTTATCTACAAGGTCATTTATGTATACTGTAATTAGCAACGGTCCTACGACACTCCCCAGCGGCACACCTGATATCACTCTTACTTCGGAAGACTTCTCTCCATTGAGAATGACATGCTGCGTTCTGTTATCTAGGAACTCTTCAATCCAATCGCACAACTGGTTCAAAATGGTTTAAATGGCTCTGAGCACTATGCGACTTAGCTTCTGAGGTCATCAGTCGCCTAGAACTTAGAACTAATTAAACCTAACTAACTGAAGGACGTCACACACATCCATGCCCGAGGCAGGATTCGAACCTGCGACCGTAGCGGTCGCTCGGCTCCAGACTGTAGCGCTTAGAACCGCACGGCCAATCCGGCCGGCAGACAACTGGTCTGATAGTCCATACGCTCCTACTTTGTTCATTAAACGACTGTGGGGAACTGTATCAAACGCTTTGTGGAAGTCAAGAAACACGGCATCTACCTGGGAACCCGTGTCTATGGCCCTCTGAGTCTCGTGGACGAGCGAAACCACCATTTTATTAGACAATAATGAAATAAATTTTCACTACAACGCGCTGTTTCTAAGGACAGGTGCTCCAGAGACAGTAAAGACCCACTCGAAGCATTAAGCAGTGTAGTTGCATCAGATCCCAACCAACCACTTATTCGATCACTTGTAGACAACTGCCTCAATCTGGCATTATGTTGGTAGTTCGTAATAGGGATCTTTTTTTTGCACGGATCGTAAATTTTTTCTCGCTTAGCTCAGTTTGTATTTTATAATTCTGTTGCTGACTTGGACATATGACAACACAATTAATCGCTGTTTTACCTGAAGCAATACTGACGGAGTAGGTATGGGTTTGCAGTTGAGAAACAACAAAGGAACCGCGCAAGATCATTTTATTTTTGATTGTAGCACTTTATACACAAACGCGCCCGCTCGAGAATCAAAATCATTTCCTACTCCCTGCGCCGTCAAATATTACAATGAAAATGGATATGGCGCCACTTTCTCATTGTATTATTTCTCCTTTATTCAGAAGTAGGATCACTATAAAAGTTTTCAAGTTATGAGTGCAACTGCGAATATTTATAAACAATTAATTAGACGTAAATCTTACGAATTAGATGCTGGACATATTGTGTAAGTACGCCCACCAATGCATACCGCCTTGCTGATTGTTTAGGTGCCTTGTATCAGATTTAATACTGAAGTTAATTTGAAAAGCATCTCACGGCCTAAGTAATTATGTTAACAAAACATATGAATATCTCAACCGATGCGCATCGATGAGACTATAATTTGAGTGCTTGACCTTCTTTGTACGTTAAATAATATTAGGCTACATCATAAGTTCGTAGCGTTTTTCTTTTGCATGTTGGTATTAGGGGTTGCTATGGGCTTATTTATCGATTGTCACTTTTTATTTGTAATTCAAAAATTGGCTCTAAGCACTATGGGACTTAACATCTGGTGTCATCACGCCCCTAGACTACTTAAACCTAACTAACCTAAGGACATCACCAACATCCAACAGACATCGAACCTGCAACCGTAGCAGCCGCGTGGTTCCGGACTGAAGCGCCTAGAACCGCTCGACCATAGCGGCCGGCTATTTATTTATTGTCATTTTTATATTTGAAGATGCAGTATAAACTCGTTAACACGATCTGAAGGGACCAAAAATCATGAGTTCGTGTTTAAAAAATTCGTGTTAACTGAAAAACACAGCTTTTAATACGTACACACGTACAGTAGTGCAGTATCACTTTGCATTACTGTAGACTTATAACACTGTAAAGTGACTGTAAAGGTACAAGCACTCACACTTTACAGTCTTTTCTTGGAAAAAACCCATGATAACGGAAAATATCTTGTAACTTCTAAACCAATTATAACTATAGTGTCTGTAAACCCAGCAGTAACGTCGGATGTTGAAGCAAATCGTTCTAAACTGTCCATGGTTGTAAACGTCTCCTGACTGGTAAGTGGAATGGTATCTGTATTCTCCTCTTCCTCAGTTTCTGCTGAGCACCTTGGTCACAGTTTTTGACACATTAGATTCCACGGAAGCACGTAGGCCTACAGGAACACCGTCGTCTGCAGTAATGAAGTCCTCAAAACTAATCCTGGGGTTCGTTAGGTCTTGCAGAGCTGTCCATTCATCAGGTGAAGTGACATTGTCTTAACTCGTCGACATCTTCGGTGTTGCTAAGTCTCCAGGCTCTGTTGAAGCTCTTCTGTATGTGACGTGGCGGCACAGAGTTCCAGGCTGCTGCGACGGTTTTTATTGCATCAAGCAGATTCCAATTTGGGGTTACAGTATTGTTTTCAGCAGCACGTGTTATAGCTCTCACAACTCGCTTACGATAAGATCTCTTCGTGAGGGAAATGGCGCCTGTCGCGTTTGCTGGAAAAAAACTGAACACTTATGTTGGTTAGGTTCAGATCCTGTACGTTTGGGCACTACATCTGTCCGTTGTAAGAAAAACATGTCT
This sequence comes from Schistocerca cancellata, assembly GCF_023864275.1. Lineage (NCBI taxonomy): Eukaryota > Metazoa > Arthropoda > Insecta > Orthoptera > Acrididae > Schistocerca > Schistocerca cancellata. The sequence continues at coordinate 609,657,090 of NC_064630.1, read as the reverse complement.
GTTTTAAGCAGCTATTCGATTGTCAAGACGAAGAAACCACTTGGTAAAGTATTCATAATAATTATTTTTTTTAAAGCGTCGCAGTTTCGCCGACTTACCAGTAAACCACGGATAAAACTTCTCACTGCGTTTCGCCATACAGGCAAGGGAAACAGTTACACGTTGTTCGCTGCTTGCTCCCCCTTGACACTTCCTTTATCTCGAGATTGCAATTTAGAACAAGTTTGTAGGAAAGTCCAGTTTCGTCCATACTGAACACATCACACGAGGCGTACTTTTCCCTCACTCGGTCGTATTCATGCAACGAGCTGTTCACACTTTCTTCATCAATTTTATTTGCTTTACCACGAATTTGTACAGATAAAATTGAATGCCTCTTTTGGAACCGATACAGCCAACCAACAGAACAACTGAAGTCTCCCATGTCTATATTTTTGGCAGTCTCATTTGCTTTTGACTGAATCATAGGGACACTTAACGATATGGTAGATGCACGCAAATGACTGAACCATTCTAGGAATAACATACCTAGCTGGGACCTCATCGGGATCCTCTGAGATGGCGGTGTAGAAATGAAGCAAAAAATATATTTAATACAATTAGTTATACTTCGAACACAATTACATGGAAATTGTCGCGGCAGAAGTAGTTGGTACACCATACTTTTCGGAAGATTTTACGTTTTTCAGCAAGTCATTTTTCCTTCTACGTATTTATGAAACTCCATGAAAGTCGGCTTGTTAAACTGGCACTGTAAAGAAAAATTCCACAGTGCCTAGAAGCAGTCGATTTCTTTCAGCAATCAACTGAGCCGACATAGCTAAAATACTTTTTCGACAGTGGCGTTGTGTGCGGGAATAGAAAACAAATACTCTCATAATTTTAGTAGTTGGCATTTGCGTTCAAGATTTTCGGTTTCCTTAAGAAAATAAACCCACCTTTCTTCCACGGAGTGTTTAGGCTTCCATTCTTCCGAGTCACGCTTAGTTTCTAAAAAGCTCTTCAGGTACATGTATTTCTGAAAACAACTGTCGCCTGAAATCTTCACATTATTTGTAGTCAGGTATTAATAGTGTTTTCAATCGACACCCAATCTGGGGTTTCAGATTGCGTGATTCCTTCAAATACTTGATATTTATTAAAAGAAATAGCGCTGTGGTACAGAAAGCAAGTGTCTCTTCCTCAAATTTCGAAATCAAATTATTTATTTCTTGGTTAGGGTTCTCATTATTTAATTTCTTCAGATTCATCTCGATTTCATGCCAATAAAATTGATAGTCTTCCTTTCATTCAGACATCTTTGCGTGTCGATTAATATATTTCTTGTTTCCACGCCTTATATATATATATATATATATATATATATATATATATATATATATATATAGCCTAGTTTTACTGCAGAAACACGAAGTAGATTTCGTTAATCGGACTACTGAAATAATCTGAAATTATTTTAGGTGGCCTGTCTTCGCGTCAAAAAATTGTTTTAACGGAATCCAAAGCTTAAGAAGGCATCGATGTAGTCATCCGAAGCTGGTATTGTCTCCGCAAAAAGCGATTAATTTATCTAATGGAATTTTCAGTTATCTTTAAATGTCAAGACAAAACTTTGCTTTAGCTTTGATGTTACGTTATTCAGCGAATCAAACTCCAAAATCTTCTGCTGGGTTCCATCAGTTTCGGTAAAGTATTGAACAACTGAAGGGAACATGTTTTCAGCCTTGTGATTCTATGCGTCGGTGCCTATGCCGTAAAATGAAGCTTTTTGCAATTGTTTCAAGCATTCGGACACTATGACTGTGGTGCGAGAGTATTCTTAACAATCGCTGTAGGTTTAGTCCGGGCTGTAGACTGCTTTGCGGCGACTTTGTGAGTCAGGATACATTGCGGCATTCAGTTTTACGGTACAATCAAAAGAAGTGAAGGATTGATGATGTTTGACAACTTTATAAGCTATTGTTAGTTCTGCAGTAGCAAAGGGCACTTCTTCCAGGGTATCTTCCTTAATCATGATTGTAGAAGTAGGCTTTGATGTCGATGCTACCGCGAATCTGTTTGTATTATTCTTCGTAGAAATGCGATGCCTCACATCTGCCTTTCCTCCTTAAGTTACTGAGATGAAACAGCTACAAAACTCATACAACGCTTCCTGATCCTTACGTCCTTTCTTGACAAAAGACCACTCTTTTGTGTAATCATCTCCTTCCACCCTTGAGCATTTTCGTTAAGTATGAAAGATAAGTTTTTTAGACAGTAAACAGTCGACAATAACACTTTAGTCATCGAAGTACACGTCACTATGCACTTCAGGCCCTATGTATCCGCAGTAAACACTTCAGTCATTACTAACTTGCACTTGTCGTTCGTGTTGCGTTTAAGTAATGGTCTTAATCAGCTCGCTACGCGCCAGGGTAGTCGAGAGCACTAACCCGCTGCTCCCTGGACTCGCGCCGGGCCCGGATCGAATCTTCCCGACGGACTAACGACGAGGGCCAGTGTGCCGGCCAGCCTGGATGTGGTTTTAGGCGGTTTTCCACATCCCGCTAGGTGAATACTGGGCTGGTCCCCAAGTTCCGCATCAGTTACACGACTCGCAGACATTTGAAATACGTTCGCACTTTCCATGGATTACACTAGACGCAGACAGTTGGGGTACACATATTCTGTCCCAGGGGGGCATCCGGCCAACTCCTAAAATTAACACACCAAATCCGCTTAACTATAACAGTAGACCACGCAAGTCGGGATTAATTCTTGGAAAGAGAGAGAGGTCTTATCAGATCGCGATTCAAATGGGAACTGCCCGATTCTTCCGCGTGGCGCTGCTTAAATTGTTCCTGTCCTGTACTACTGGCAAAGTCTGGTATTTCCCCGAACGATGGCGCTATAGCGAGAAGGTGCTTGCATTGTCGATACAGGATACGCAACATGCAACGCCATCTGTCAGACGAGCTTGTCAACATTAACTTGTTGCTATAAATAAAACTGAGGCTGCATTTACATGTTTGGCTAAGAGATGGTTTTACTTCAGTACCTGAGCCAAGCTCTTGACAGTATTTTGCAAAATCGGGACAGAATTGGATCTTGTCGGGATGTCGGAACCAGAAGGCACACAACGGTGACGGTCCAGATATATCGGGATAGATGGCGACCCTAGCTCGAACTCTTCATACTTAGCGTGACATAGTCGTTTAGTTTTGTTTCCGAAACCCGATCCAGCAGTATTAATGATTTTTTCTCGGTATCGTAGATAAAGTGGGGCTGGGAATTCCAAACTGCTCTGCAGTTGGTGTTTTCCCTGTACCATGGTCCATTTCACATAAAATCTTAAGCTTTACCCGTACATTTAGACCTATCTGTTTCGTCTTTGCCATGTTTCGCGTGCTACTGTTTGAAGATTTTTATTCGGTATTCTAATTTGATTTGACTACGACTAAAAGAACACCTGGCATCGTGTATGTTTCTAAATGTTCTTGCACACACTACTGAATTTGTTTATATGTACCGATGTACCGCACAATCTGACTGTTCAGGTGATAATAGGCGGCTGCCGACCTACAGTACGTTAGAAACGAGTCAACAAGGTGTAATTAGTTTTACAGTTACGTTTAGGGCTTTCATTTTTAAAAAATGAGCGCTTAAAATGCTGTAACAGTAGAAGTTTGTGTTACAATCAAATTTAATTACGCTAGAGACTGAACATTTGCGCCATGTATGAGGATAATGCCAGTGGACAGAGGACAGCAAGAAAATGGTTTTATCGTTTTAAGTAGGATTGTTTTGACGTTACTGACTCTACTTTCAGAACACCGTCAGAATTTGATGAAGGTCGCTTACACGCATTAATCCACAATGATCCACTTCACTGTACTTGAGAAATGGTAAATGTGGTGAACTGTGATCAAATGGTTCAAATGGCTCTGAGCACTATGGGACTTAACATCTGAGGTCATCAGTCCCCTAGAACTTAGAACTACTTAAACCTAACCAACCTAAGGACATCACACACATCCATGCCCGAATCAGGATTCGAACTTGCGACCGTAGCAGTCGCGCGGTTCCAGACTGGAGCACCTAGAACCGCTCGGCCACACCGGCCGGCAACTGTGGTCGCTCCACCATCGTGCGTCATTTGTATGCAATGGGAAAGCTTCAAAAATAGAGTATATGTGTACTGCATCTTCCACGTCAAAATTTCAAAAATTCGAGGGTGGCCATTTGTGCATCTCTGCTTGCTAGTCATCAGATGGCTCGTGAACAACACCGACCATTCCTGTCCTGTATCGGTACTGGTGACGAGAAATTGTATTTTCATCCTAACATAAGAAAAAGAATAGAATGGCTGAGCCCAAACAAAGCAGCAACTCCCCGTACAAAGAAAGACATGCACGCATCCACAAAACAGCGAGGGTATGGTGTACTACGCGAATTGCTTCCCCGAGGTATAACTATCTTTTATTGTGACCAATTGAGACATCTTGCAGACGCAGTCCAAGAACATCGATCAGGAAGACTGCGCTAAGTGACGCCATTCTACTAGACTGAAAAAAAACTTTTACGAGAGCTGGATTTGGAAGTCATTCCGCACCCATCTTATTCACCCGTCTTGCGCCATCATATTTTCAGATTATCCTCTCTATCGATCGACCTTCAAGGAACCCTTTCCGGATGAAAATGCGTTTCGAACATGGTTCGACGAGTTCTTCGCCTCAACACCAAGTGATTTCCACAGCTGCGGAATCGACAAGGTACCCCAGCGTTGCCAGGATGTCGTAAATAGTGAAACAGAATATATTGTTGCTGACTAAAGTGTGTGTTATGTGTATCTGTTGTGTTAATTAAAATTATGGAACAACGCTACGAACTTACGCCCCTGACTGATATAAAAGTTATTGGAGATTTGCTGATTACGCGTAGCAAAATGAATTCGGCGGTGTATTTTCTCAAATATACTGATTTCAGTTTTTATCTGCACACTAGGCATCTCGTTCTTCACTGTGTCTATTACGATTTGCGCTGCAGGTGGATAAACGCGAACAACATATAAATTCTCTTTGTGCACGGTAGCGGCTCGCTTGAATGTGACGTTTTCGGGGGATTCGTTGGTGAGCCACCGGAGGTCAGCCGCACGGCAACCGATACGCCACAGAGTAACATATAATATCTTTGTCTGTGCCGATATGCTCATGATAACAGAGACCGGGGCCCACGAGAAATACCTGGGAACCAACCATGCTCAGATAATAGCAGGTCGTGTCACAATACCGCCGCTTACCTTATCTTTTACGCAGTGATCAAGATAAGGGAAGCGGCACAAAGAATTAAATCAGTTAATCGATGTTATCCATATCTTAATCAACAAAATGAAATATACACTAAAGTGCCAAGGAAACTGGTATGGGCACGCGTATTGAAACACCGAGATACGTAAACAGGCAGCATACGGGACTGCGGTCGGCAGTGCCTATATAAGATAACAAATGTCTGGCGCAGTTGTTGGATCGGTTACTGGTATTACAATCGCAGATTATCAAGATGTGAGTTCGAACGTGGTGTTACAGTCGCTGCACGAGCGAAGAGACACGGCATCTCCTAGGTAGCAATGAAGCGGGGATTTTCCCGTACGACCATTTATCGAGTGTACTGTGAATATCAGGAATCCGATAAAATATCAAATGAATATGAAGCTGGTATCTGTACAGATATATCATTGGTAATCTTGCGGCTCTAGAACAATGAAATTATAATGAAATCAAGACCTTTAGCTGCTTACAGGCGGTGACCAATATCTACGGGCTTGAACCTTTAATGTTCTGCTTACATTTTAAACACCCTACCCGACTGAGCCACCAAGGACACAGACGATTGTGCGACTGCAGGGACTTTTCTCGGACACGCTCCCCGTGAGACCCACATTTCCAATTTACTCTCCACACACGGCATTTGTAGTGCCATTGCCCACTATACTCACTACTCGGGGTAGTCGATCTACCGATTCCCGTAAGAGTTCGGGCAATGTGTGTGCGTCCGCACGGAAGAAGATAATTGGCCGGTAAGCCTTATCTATATGAAAATGGTATCTGTTCAACAACAACAATGTATCTATGCAAGGTAGTTATAAAACCTTTTTCTTCATTTTTTGATGGCCGTATGTGCCTGACAATAGATTCACACTCAATGACGTCGGAGCGAATAGCATTAAACGCCATAAATAATTAAAATACATGATGTTACTGTATTACGGGTTATGTGGTTATAATGCTAAAGTTCGTGAGGTCGTAACACTGGTCGAGAAACTATCAAACCGAGAATTCTTTATTTATGATATGCACCAGACTTGGTAAACAACATGTTTGGTATGAAACTTCCTGGCAGATTAAAACTGTGTGCCCGACCGAGACTCGAACTCGGGACCTTTGCCTTTCGCGGGCAAGTGCTCTACCATCTGAGCTACCGAAGCACGACTCACGCCCAGTCCTCACAGCTTTACTTCTGCCAGTATCTCGTCTCCTACCTTCCAAACTTTACAGAAGCTCTCCTGCTTCGGTAGCTCAGATGGTAGAGCACTTGCCCGCGAAAGGCAAAGGTCCCGAGTTCGAGTCTCGGTCGGGCACACAGTTTTAATCTGCCAGGAAGTTTCATATCAGAGCACACTCCGCTGCAGAGTGAAAATCTTATTCTGGAAACATGTTTGGTGTACGACATAGAGACAGGATTTTCTGTTATTTAGAAAAAAGCATACTAAATTACAATTGTAGTGGTAGGGTTATACATGGCGCCTTGTGACAGGAACATTTACAGCTGTTAAGAGTCCGTAAGTAGTTAAGCACAGTTACATTTTACAGATAGGTAGGGTTCTTTTGGAAGAAGTATAAAGGTCTCAGGGGCACGACTTTTTTAAAGCAGTTAGGAGAAAAGTACAACAGTATAAATTCTTATATAAGTGGTTTAACCAATTATTAAAAATGCATAAATATACGTACACGCAGTATAGAGAAGCAGGAGGATAAGAGTGATGGCGCTTCTGTAAACAGTGATCAGGATCAGGGCAGACAGGAATCGATTTTACTGATGGAAAAGAAGGTAGAAAACATTAATTAGGGGGATAAGACTACTATGAAGTTAAGCCCATCTCAGATTAAGAAAGAAGTCGAGTCAGAGGAGGAAGACAACGGGGTAGACAATAATCAACAAAATGAACAACACCCGATTGATTTGCAGGCAGTACTACACAGTATGCATACTCAGCTGATAGCACAAAACAAGAACATTTCAATTTTAAGCGGACAAATGCAGCCTCAAAATGAAAAACTTGAAAGTCAGAATGAAATTAGTCAGGAACAGGCTAAGGTTACTAAAAGTCTATCTGAAAAAATGGAAACACATTCTAAAAACACTGCCAGTATAAATGAAAAGCTTAAGAAACAGAGTGAACAAGTGGAAAGGAATAACCAAAAGTTAGAAACAGTTAATAATAAAATAGGTTTTCTGACTGAGGAACTTATTAACTTGAAGAAATATGTGAAAGATTTTGGTGAAACTGTTAGTAATATACAGGCAGAAATTGTGGACATTAATGACAGGTTTGAAAACGAAGTAGAGAAAATACAGGAACAGGTCGAACCTATGGTAGAGTCTAAGGCTGAGTAAAAGTTTCCGTATGTTAAGAAAGCAATAACGAAAGCGGACAAAGAACACATTTCTCAACTTAGAATGACTGTTCAAAAGACTGAGAACCTAGAAAGGAAAACAGAGTATTGCAAAGAGAAGTGTTGCAATAACAAGAAAATACAAGAATACAAGAAATACAAGAAAAAGTTAGTGACCTAGAAAGAAAGATTATGTGTAATGGCTTTTATGTTGTAGACAGAACGCCAATTTACAAGGTACTAGAGGGTGAAGAAAAATTCGACCCTTACCGAAAAGACAGTGGGTTATCTATCCTCTGTGGAATTTATTAAGAACTGCGAAAGGCTATTTCCTGAAAATATCACAGATCAGGAAAAAGTAAATATCGTAATTAGTGGTTTAGCAGGAGATGCTAAACGATGGGGAAGTGACTTAAGCACTGAAGCAATGACCTTCACTGAATTTAGACAGAAGTTCTTGAACGAGTATTGGTCCGAGCAGATACAAAATAGGCCCTTCCGTGAGTTTATAATGGTGGGAATGTTCAAAGGTAAAGGCCGAATGAACATGAAAGAATTTTATAAGTCGTGGTATAGGACATTGGCTCACTTAAGGAATCGAAAGGGTGATTCCGAAATCGTTTGGGAATTCTGGAAGAAATTACCAGAAGATTCCAAAAGACATGTAGGCGGTAAACACCGTACTTTTTCTGCATTTTTAGAAAAAGTAATTGACGAAGACCACTGGCGAGAAAACAACTTCCGTCAGAATAATAACCGCCGGAATGAAAGGAACGATCGGAATAACAGTAATGATGAGCAGAATGATAACCAGTATCAGGTTAATACTGTTCAAAGAGGAAGACGCACAGGAAGATTTTCCTCTAACCATCGTGGAAGAGGACATAGGCCGCGATATAACTCCCTTACAGAGGAGTTAAACTAAATAACGCGAACTTAAGGGTCCGACGGACGTGGAAACAAGATACAGGAGGCCCAAACGCAAGAATTATTCTCGACGTAGACAGTGAAGCTTCGATACGCTGCAGTACGGTGCAGATGAGATAACAGGCACTACGCCTGCCGTGACAGATGGTACTGCAGGTGACCACAGTCGGCTGGCAACGGACTTTCATCCGCTAACAAGCCACTGCAGCGGACCGCTGTAGCGAGAATTAATTCTATTTCAATGCAGCGGAGAGTGACGTCACAGGGCGATCAGCTGAGGCTGAGAGTAAAATAGACGGGGCATCATCGGCTGTAACCGATTCAGAGGCTACTGACAGACAACTGGGCAATAACTGAGATGGAGGAGAGTTTGTACGGAACTGATAATTGGCGTATACAGATGAGTATTGTGTATGACGGTATAATAGAGTGTAATGAAAAGGAAGATAGCATTACTACAATCGGAAAGGAGGTAAGGGAGAAAGGTTTATTGCACGGAACCGCACAGAGTACGCTAGCTGCCAATGCATTTGAATCAAAAAGCACTGCGCAGAGGACACGTGTCGCTAATGTTAGGGAAAATGAAGAGGCCGTAAGTAGACGCCAAGTAGTATATGCAAATTTACACTTTGCTGATGACTCATTCTGTGACAACGAATCTGCAACTGTTTCTGTCATTTATATGCCTGCTTTGAAGGAAAACGAATTCATGCGGTTGACAGAAATCCATGAAACTGATGACGTCAGGGAAGATAAGGAAAACATTTCTGATGAAGACGAACTACCAATAGAGGAACAAAAGATACTCGTTACTATAGAATGAATCCAGAAATGCATGAATTACGAGATTAGCGACGATCTAGAGTTCTCAAAGAAATTAAAAAGGGGTTTCATGTTAGAAGCCGACAGTGATAGTGAAGATGCCGACTTAAATGAAAATGAAGAAATCAATCAAGCTAGTGATTCAGAATCGGAGGAAACGAAGCTTACTGAAAAACTCTGTCTGATAGAAATGAGATACCAGAGAATGAGAATATTTTGTGTGAAAAGGTGCCGAAACTGGACACTAACACAAAAAAGAAGTTAGTCAAGAGGAAATAAAATCTGTCAATGACGAGACCTGTGAAGAAGCAGTAATGTCAATACAGGATCCGGAAGACATAATGGATAAGAAAAAGGAACCACTGGACAAAATGATTAGTAAACAGCGACAACTAAAAATCGTGAAGGATTTTGCGATAGGAAAGCAGACAGAACCACCTGACTTAGAATGTAAAGAGATGTAATGGTAGACCAAGACTTATTGTGTGTGAAAGGAACAGAAAACCAAATTGCTAACACTGTCAAAGCTACCTGAAGGCAAAGAGCAAACCAATTCAGAAAACAATGAGGACGGAGCTTTTAAAATGTTATACTTAAAAGAGGTAGCTGGTAGTAAAAGAATAGCCAATACATGTAAAAATATTAGGAGATTCCAAAACAAAGATGAAATGTGGAAATCAGTGAATGTCAAATTTGACAGGAATGATTGTCCACAGATATCAAAATTTTACAAATTTTTTAAAGGGGCACTGTTTATCAGAAAAGGGAAAAAGAGTGAAGAATGGCAAGTCTGTTGGCCATCACAGTTTGAAATAGAATTAACTGATTACTTTCATTTGGCATATTGCCACTGTGGGGCGAAAAAGTGTCTTGAGGAAATTGCAAGGGTTGTCAAAATTGGGAGTAGTGCAATGCTTTGAAAAAGGTTAGAGAACGTTGTAAGTTATGCTATGTTTGTCAAAGGGCTTAAGTGGCCAACAATACTAACAGGTGCTACGCAGTGTCTCTGTCCGTGGATCTATATGGGTCCGTACCTAAAACTGCTGGAAATTTCACCTACATTGTAGTTATTTTAGATATATTTTCAACATTTATTAAACTGTATCCAGTCAGGTAAGGCACAGATAAAGCAGTTTTCCATAAAATGTTGGAATACTTTAATGAGATAGGAATACCATGGAGAGTACTATCTGACAATGGTCCGCAATTTATTGCAAAATTGTGGTTAGAAGGAATGGATCAGAAAGGAATACAAGTAACACACATTTCAGCCTACCATCCATCTAGTAATCCGTAGAACGCTATACGAGAGAATTAGGAAGACTGTACAGGACACACTCTCACCAAAACCATAGAACTTGGAGCAAATTTATTCCAAAGTTTGAAGTAAGTCATGAATTCATTACAACATGAAACCAATGGTTTCACATCTGAAGAAATTATGTTAGGCCATGAAACTAAAAGTTTGATAGAAGAAGTGTTAGAATACACACTCATTAAAGAAATGGATTTGGTGAAGAAAAAGGAAATGGTGAGAGAACTAAGCAGATGAAAAGCAGAAGCAAGAGCCAAAAGGCATGGTGAAAAGGTAAAATTTTCAAAATTTATCATTTGTGAACTGGTACTTGTTAAAGCTCACGAAACATCTAATGTAGTAAATCACGAGATTTCAGAATTAAAATACGTTTACTATGGTCCTTTTGAAATTCAAGGAATACCACACCCTGGTTTATCGAAAGTCCAGAATACTACGTTATTGACCAAAAGAAGTATACAGCCAGAAATGTGTAAAATTTTGTAAATATTATTATTATCCAATGTCTGTATTATGTATAAATTTTATTGCAAATGTGAAATAATTCAGCCTAAGGGGCGTAACAATCACATGGTTTTCGGACGAAAAAAGACCGCCAAAGTTACGTCAAAATAAAAGGGGCAGCGTACAAGGAAGAATGCACAAAGCGTTCTTAAAGAAAATGTAAAATGGATTGCTTTGGATCTCATAAAGAGGGAGACAAAAGAAAAGTATATGTTGTAGGTTCACAGGAGCAAAGAAGGACTGTCATTATACCCATACTGGGAGCAGCAAATTGTTCTATTAAAGTGTAGTAATTTTGTATTATTAATGTTAAAATGTTTATGAGTAAAGTGTTTTTTTATGATGTAACTTGTAACAGACATAAGTATATGGTGTTTGTTCGGGGGAACAATGCTTTAGTGTAAATGAACCAATGAAACCTATTATCCTGAGTATTTCAATCATGCATATATTTGTTTATGGTTCATATAAATTTTTATAATTTTTTACCTTAAAATTTTCGCTTATTAGTACTGTATTTTCTGTATATGTTATGTAAGGTGTGCTATATTGAAGGTTGAAGCTCTTTGCAGTGTATGTGAGGAATGTATGTAAACTACTATCTGAACTGTTTATTATGTTAAATAATTTTGTATTTAAAAATTTTTGTGTGTTTAAACTGTACATGTTGTTGTAACTTTGACAGTTGTAAGAAATGGTCACGCTTAGGAACAAGGTAAGAAATAGGTGTTACGTAAAAGGCAATTTGCTTTTGTTTGAAACGAATGTGGCTCTGGGGAGTGGAAAAGGTGGCAAGGGCGAATTGGCGCGCTACCTAGACCTAGCGCAGGAAGCAAGTCACACATTCTGTAGGCAGCAATGATTGAGGCAACACCCTAGAGGACCAGGAGAAGCTTTGCTGCAAATCTGCACAAAAATACCTCGGATGAAGACTGCAAACAGCTTACGGCATAGCTGCGAGTTGTTGGGATACTGTATGCAAAACTGAACCATGCCAAGAAGAGAAATTGAACCCATACAACAAAGTCGTTGCAGGCTGTACTTTGGGTAGTGGTTGTTCGCCACACCCAAGCGTACAGCCACCAGATAAGATCGTTTTGGTATTCTCTTTTTTACAGGGTGAACCATTAATTTAAACTGTGTTTTATTAGTGAATAATCATTCTTGAACTTTAGAGAAACTGGATCACCCTGTGACTTCATCGTAAACCTACAACCTATATAGATTTCCTTCCTGGTGTTTGATTAATCCGAGTATCCTGTTTTACAGACTTACGAAGTGCCACTTTAATATAAAAATGCACTATTTAAATTGTTTTTGTGTAAAAGTGAGAGTAATAGGTTCTGAAAGTAAATTCCAGAATGAAAGGGGTTTGCTTGAAGTGAAATACTTAGTATAAAAAGTGTGTGCTTTAGTATCTAAGTATTTATCTTTAATGGTTATGGAAAGTGCGTTTTTAATGGTCCCCACAGGCCAAATATTTTTTTAGGTTCCTTGAAGTTATCTACTAGTCTTTTTCTCTTTTAAAAACGTAATGTATAACGATGTAGTAGTCAAATATTTCCAGTGTCTGCACCAACATTGTTTACATGGAGTAGTATTTATTTGAAGAAGCAACTTAAACAGCAGCAAGAAAGAAGGCAAAATTCATACTTCTACTTCTTCAATACTTCACTGTTTCATTGCCTGGACAGGCTGGCGACCGTTAGTACCACTAAATGAACTTGAAACTGAGTTGTCCTAGCTTCAGTATAACACCAGTCATGCTGCGATTCTTTCTAACTGTTGGGTAAGATTTTAGGAAAGGAATGGAATAGTCTGATTTACTTATCCGTTGGACACGACACACGGTCAAAACCTGTAAAAAGGGTAACTCTATTGATTAGCTTTTCCTATTAACAGGACTATCCTCCTGCAGTATACTTTATTTGGAAACTAAACTAAATTTAGTAAGAGGATTATCCGTGGCAACATAGAGATAGAGTTATTTAGATAAAAGCATACTAAATTACAATAGTAGTTGTGGGTTATATCTTCAGTGTAAATAAACATGCAAGTGTAACATTTTCTGCCCTGGAAGGGTCAGTATATCAGGGGCGTATGTGGCATGCTAAACTAATCATGTATAAATTTCTGAGACAAATGACATAAAACTAGAGAGAGCAAAATGTTTACGAATGAAAGGCAAAACAAATAATCTAATTTCTTGTGTACTTGTTTGTGGGTGATAGTAACACTTCGTAAGCTAATCTAACATTTAAATGTAAAGGCAGTGCATTAGTTTTAAGTAATCACTGCCTGCGCTCCTATTGAGCTGATCAAACAATAAAAATGAATTTACAAAAAAAAAAGAAAGTTTTTCTGGCGTTTTGTGCCTCTGTCATTCAGTCTGATGTAGTCTTTTGCGGTACTCCGCAATTTTTTCTCATTCATCAATTGAAATAACATTCGAAGTACGATTTTCACTTCACACTCATTCAACGAAGCACTTGATGTCGCGAACTGCTCGCTATGTAAGTCGTTCCTGCGAGCTGGCCTCCTCAATGCAAGCAGCATTTCTGTGATGCCCTAACAACTTTGCCAGCCAGACCATTCCCTAAAACAAAACAAAACAAAACAAAAAAACATAACCCACCAGCCATGTGATCTTCTAATTAACACACTTCACCCACAGGTGAGGCCATTTAAACCCACTCTCGGCAGACCAAAACCAGAAGAGAGAAAATTCATCAGAACAGAGAAAAAAAAAGAAATGTGCAGCTGCGTTGCTGAGAAGAAGAGACACGATTGCAGGTTTTTATATCTGATTCTGTGATTTGTGTCTTCCCTCAGAAACGACATAAGAGAACGGGATTTTACTTCAGTAATGTTCTCTGAAACGAACAAATGAATTTACAAATCACCTGTCTTCGCACACAAAATAAACACGCCAAAAGAAAACTAACCAAATAGAACACTTAAACTAACATAAACTAATTGCCCCACAACGTCCAGTGTCACCTTTGCGCACCTAGATTTAATCCACGGGATTAGTAACAAATAAAAATTACACACAATAAACATACATACAAAAATAAATAAATAAAAATAAAAAAACAAAAATGCTTAACTTCTGTTTATGCACAAACTGGCTACCAATTTTTTTACGAGCAAGTGAACCGTTGAATCAAGCATGCTTCCTATTGGCGCTCTCATTTAATTCAATATATGTTAGTAACTGGCATCATCTGCGTATCTGGCTGCTAAGTCTAAGCCTAGCAAAATTTTCATACATGGGTTCGGAACCACAAGAAGTTCCTGTTCAAATGTGACTCCATCAATATTAACTTCAAAGTTGGCTTCACTATTGATCGGCCTACTGTGATTTCCTGTAGTCGACTTAATTTTTACAGTGGTAACCGAATGCGCTACATCATTATTAACAAGACCGAAGAATGATTCCGAGACACAGGCTACATCACTCCCTGAGTAGACCAGTCTACTGCCACCTCATTAAGAACAACGTTTAGAATAGGCTGAAATTTTCAATATATTCTTTCCTTATATCTGCCTCCGCCAGGAAATCTCCCTCTATTTCCTTAAAATGTGCTGTACAATGTACTCCTTATTAACTACGACTTGTACTGTGTTACTTGCAAGTTCAACATCATCATTATCACCAAATATCTCGCTGAAAGCAGCATGAATTCTGGCAGACTTTATCTCAATCTACACAATATTCTGGCTTCTTCAAATTTTTCATTTTCGCACCTTTGTGGTAACGACCCACGTTCTAATCTGGCCAAAGCAACGTAATCTCTTGGCTGCTATTCGCACTACTCCTTTATTGAACCAGCCATGATAGAACGTTATAATTTCATCCTGGCTATCGCCAATGTTTAAATTATTATTAAAATTACACTCGTCAGACCCTAGTGTGCCACTCACTGTGTCTGTTACAGTATTTACTGCAGCCCTTTGCTGTTCAGCACATAAATACATAAGTCAGTGCAGCCAAGACTCGTCGCGTGCTTCGTCACCACTTTTGCTGCGACGAGTTATCTTACATTAATCCTTGTCACTGACACATCGCTCCACACACTGGGAACAAAAAGGTATAATCTTTTTCGGACACTCTTTACAGACAAGACAGAAGCATGAAACACCTTTAACAAAGACGACTGAGGCAGTGCCTAATGAACTGAATGACAAGTGCTGACATCAACAAGGAGTTTGATAGGATATAAAACCGTCCTTACACGGAAGTCATTCGTGGACGAGTTTTGTGACGTCACTGTGTAGAATTTCACGTTCCACAGCATTCCATAGTGTGAAAGCCTGAATAAGGCAAGTCAGATTTATGCTTTGTGGAGAGGAGCGCGGGCAGTGTGACTGAAGATCGCACTCTACATCACAAACAGAACTAGGGAGACGCTATATTGAATTCCGTCTTTTACAGTTGAAGCCCATATCTGTCCTGTTTTATATTATTAATTATATCTTATGAATATATGGTGTTTCAAAGTACCTTCCTGTTGAGCAAGCATCGTATCTTCCTGGAACAACGATGTAACCTCATAGGCGTAAAAATCTGCTCTGTCCCTTCTCTTACCAGAACCTGATGGTGCGTACATATTGATCAAACATATTCCACCTATGGACACGGCCGTACCACGGGCAGAAAGCAAATTCTCTACTTAATCTGCATGTATTCCTCCTTTCAATAGCATCGCAGTGAAACACCTCCTGTCACACAGGGAACGGTAAATATCATAACCATAAAGGTCCGAGAGCCCCCCCCCCCCCCTCCCATGAACCATAGACCTTGCCGTTGGTGGGGAGGCTTGCGTGCTTCAGCGATACAGATAGCCGTACAGTAGGTGCAACCACAACGGAGGGGTATCTGTTGAGAGGCCAGACAAACGTGTGAAGAGGGCCAGCAGCCTATTCAGTAGTTGCAGGGGCAACAGTCTGGATGATTGACTGATCTGGCCTTGGAACACTAACCAAAACGGCCTTGCTGTGCTGGTACCGCGAACGGCTGAAAGCAAGGGGAAACTACGGCCGTAATTTTTCCCGAGGGCATGCAGCTTTACTGTATGAATAAATGATGATGTCGTCCTCTTGGGTAAAATATTCCGGCGGTAAAATAGTCCCCCATTCGGATCTCCGGGCGGGGACTACTCAGGAGGACGTCGTTATCAGGAGAAAGAAAACTGGCGTTCTACGGATCGGAGAGTGGAATGTCAGATCCCTTAATCGGGCAGGTAGGTTAGAAAATTTAAAAAGGGAAATGGATAGGTTAAAGTTGGATATAGTGGGGATTAGTGAAGTTCGGTGGCAGGAGGAACAAGACTTTTGGTCAGGTGAATAAAAGGGTTATAAATACAAAATCAAATACGGGTAATGCATGAGTAGGTTTAATAATAAATAAAACAATAGGAATGAGGGTAAGCTACTACAAACATCACAGAGAACGCATTGTTGTGGCCAAGATAGATACGAAGCCCACGCCTACGACAGGAGTACAAGTCTATATACCAAGTAGCTCTGCAGATGACGAAGAAATTGAAGAAATGTATGATGAAATAAAAGAAATTATTCAGACAGTGAAGGGAGACGAAAATTTAATAGTCATGGGTGACTGGAATTCGAGAGTAGGAAAAGGAAGAGAAGGAAACATAGTAGGTGAATAAGGATTGGAGCTAAGAAATGAAAGAGGAAGCCGCCTGGTAGAGTTTTGCACAGAGCATAACTCAATCATAGCTAACACTTGGTTCAAGAATCATGAAAGAAGGTTGTATACATGGAAGAACCATGGAGATACTAAAAGGTTTCAGATAGATTATATAATGGCAAGACAGAGATTTAGGAACCAGATTTTAAATTGTAAGACATTTCCAGGGGCAGATGTGGACTCTGACCACAATCTGTTGGTTATGAACTGTCGATTAAAACTGAAGAAACTGCAAAAAGGTGGGAATTTAAGGAGATGAGACCTGGATAAACTGAAATAACTAGAGGTTGTACACAGTTTCAGGGAGAGCATAAGGGAACAATTGACAAGAATGGGGGAAAGAAATACAGTAGAAGAAGAACGGGTAGCTTTGAGGGATGAAGAAGTGAAGGCAGCAGAGGATCAAGTAGGTAAAAAGACGACGGCTAATAGAAATCCTTAGGTGACAGAAGAAATATTGAATTTAATTGACGAAAGGAGAAAATATAAAAATGCAGTAAATGAAGCAGGCAAAAAGGAATACAAACGTCTCAAAAATGAGATCGACAGAAAGCGCAAAATGGCTAAGCAGGGATAGCTAGAGGACAAATGTAAGGATATAGAGGCTTATCTCACTAGAAAATTAAAGAGACCTTTGAAGAAAGGAGAACCACTTGTATGAATATCAAGAGCTCAGATGGAAACCCAGTTCTAAGCAAAGAAGGGAAAGCAGAAAGGTGGAAGGAGTATATAGAGGGTCTATACAAGGGCGATGTACTTGAGGAAAATGTTATGGAAATGGAAGAGGATGTAGATGAAGATGAAATGGGAGATATGATACTGCGTGAAGAGTTTGACAGAGCACTGAAAGACCTGAGTCGACACAAGGCCCCGGGAGTAGACAACATTACTACTGACAGCCTTGGGAGAGCCAGTCCTGACAAAACTCTACCATCTGGTGAGCAAAATGTATGAGACAGGCGAAATACCCTCAGACTTCAAGAAGAATATAATTATTCCAATCCCAAATAAAGCAGGCGTTGACAGATGTGAAAATTACCGAACTATCAATTTAATAAGTCACGGCTGCAAAATACTAACGCGAATTCTTTACAGACGAATGGAAAAACTGGTAGAAGCCGACCTTGGGGAAGATCAGTTTGGATTCCGTAGAAATATGGGGACACGTGAGGCAATACTGACCCTACGACTTATTTTAGAGGCTAGATTAAGAAAAGGCAAACCTACGTTTCTAGCATTTGTAGACTTAGAAAAAGCTTTTGACAATGTTGACTGGAATACTCTCTTTCAAATTCTGAAGGTGGCAGGAGTAAAATACAGGGAGCGAAAGGCTATTTACAATTTGTACAGAAACCAGATGGCAGTTATAAGAGTCGAAGGGCATGAAAGGGAAGCAGCGGTTGGGAAGGGAGTGAGGCAGGGTTGTAGCCTCTCCCCGATGTTATTCAATCTGTATATTGAGCAAGCAGTAAAGGAAACAAAAGAAAAATTCGGAGTAGGTATTAAAATCCATGGAGAAGAAATAAAAACGTTGAGGTTTGCCGATGACATTGTAGTTCTGTCAGAGACAGCAAAGGACTTGGAAGAGCTGTTGAACGGAATGGACAGAGTCCTGAAAGGAGGATATAAGATGAACATCAACAAAAGCAAAACGAGGATAAAGGAATGTAGTCGAATTAAGTCGGGTGATGCTGAGGAAATTAGATTAGGAAATGAGACACTTAAAGCAGTAAAGGAGTTTTGCTATTTGGGGAGCAAAATAACAGATGATGGTGAAAGTAGAGAGGATATAAAATGTAGACTGGCAATGGCAAGAAAAGCGTATCTGAAGAAGAGAAATTTGTTAACATCGGGTAGAGATTTAAGTGTCAGGAAGTCGTTTCGGAAAGTATATGTATGGAGTGTAGCCATGTATGGAAGTGAAACATGGACGATAAATAGTTTGGACAAGAAGAGAATAGAAGCTTTTGAAATGTGGTGCTACAGAAGAATGCTGAAGATTAGATGGGTAGATCACATAACGAATGAGGAGGTACTGAATAGGATTGAGGAAAAGAGGAGTTTGTGGCACAACTTGACTAGAAGAAGGGATCGGTTGGTAGGACATGTCATGAGGCATCAAGGGATCACAAATTTAGTATTGGAGGACAGCGTGGAGGGTAAAAATCGTAGAGGGAAACCAAGAGATGAATACACTAAGCAGATTCAGAAGGATGTAGGTTGCAGTAGGTACTGGGAGATGAAGAGCCTTGCAGAGGATAGAGTAGCGTGGAGAGCTGCATCAAACCGGTCTCAGGACTGAAGACCACAACAACAACAACAAAAGTCCGAGAAGGGAAGCATATGAACTTCCTGTAACAGTGCTATCTCTAAATCTGCAGCCTTTATCATGTCGCTGAGCATCTTGATTTTTACCGGCGTCCCAATGCTATTGATGTTAACAGACCCTATCCGATAAGCTTTTTGCATGGTTGTCAACATAGATAGGTCACCTTACAGTCGCTAATTCTTCCGTACACTGACTGCTTTCTTTCTGACGTCTCCCGCCATCCTCTCATATGGTCTGCCGTTATTCGATGCACTCTTCTGGTCTTACACCGGGAGAGTGTGTGGGAGCAGTTCCTCCAGCACCGTCTGTTCCCCACGGGGGTGAGTCTTGTGACAAGTCCCCTAGCGTCCCATCGTTGTCGTTCGTTGTAGGCATCGTAGCCTCCTTAGTAGCCTGTTGTCCTCGGTCGGACTTCTCCGCTGTTTATGGAGCATCGGCATCGGAAGGTCGTGTCGCCATCCCGCTGACCACACCTGCATCCACGCTAGGCAGTTCTTCTGTAGCCATGGTCGTCTGCTCTGTACCCGAATATGCCTCAGTATTGCCTGCTGGATCTGGTTGGTCGTTTTCCACTGTGAGGCGGCGCTTCTTCCGTCGTTTTGATCATCACTATTTTCATTACCGAGCCTCGGAATCAGAGGTCAGCATGGCCTCTTGATGTTCATGGGAGACGTCGGAATCGAGAACCATCAAATTATCGACGTCTGTAAGTGCCCTATCTGACGGGGCCGCAAGCGGCACCGAAGAGAGGGCGTCCTGTGACTGCTGCAGGCGGTCCAGCGCAACTCATTCCGTGGCTCGCCACGATTGCCTCTGTCTGTAGGTTCCAGTATGTTTCTATCGCGCGGCCTACGTTATCGCGTAATGTGGCGACATAGGTCATGGCGAGCATAGTCGGATGCGGTGTGAGTAGTGGAAAATCCCGTGGCAGCTGTAATAACCTTCGTTGAGTACACTCAGAATGTACGTGTCCCTCCTTCCTACACCCACAGAACGTCCTTGGTTGTCCGTCATAGATGACATTCGCCCTACAACCAACGATGTAGAAGTGTGATGGAACATGTTTTTGGAGCTCGATCCGTATTTGTCTGACGCCATTGAGGACAGCATACGTTTTGAAACTCGCTCATTTTTCAGACACATGGGATAGGACATTTCCGTAAGTACGCAGGGCGTCTGTCACCAGTTCTTCTGGCACTTCGAATGGAAGCTCAAAGACTCGGATCGTTCGTAGTCCCTTGACGGCGTGTTCAACTGTAACAGCTCCAACATTCCCGTCCATCCGAATGACAGAAACTAAGTCCTTGTCGGTGCCGGAGTAGTAGTGCGTCACATACCGCTTCATTGATGAGCTTGATACAGACTACGCTGCTGACTATAGATAAGTGTATTCCAACAAGAACGTCAGGTTCGAGTGTTATACGTACTCCCGTAAATAACTTTGTATCTCGTAATCCTTCGGTCGAGCATATTTGTTAACAAAACTAAATTTTAGTGTCGATTTGCGGGACGACAAGGCGATGATTCGTTCTATGTATTACTGCGACACACCGCAACACACTTAACGCTGCGTCCTACGTGAGCGAACTGCTGTGTAGACTTGACCACTGTTTCTATGTTTCGATACAGTGTATCGATACGTGGAACTGTTTCAGTGTTTCGGAACAGCTGTGGTTCACTGTTTCGAAACAGTGGTGTTTCATTCCGCCCCTGTCTCGGATAACCGGACCAGATTCGATCTCGAGCCAGACACAGAAACTGTATCGTTGTTTCAAAATAAGGCTGTTTCAGTCCACCTGTGCTTGGAACGGACTAATTGTATCGAAACAGTGATGTTTCATTCCGCTCTGTGTCGGGCGAGATTCGGGCTCGGCACAGGTACTGAAACACAACATACCTCTTCGTGAAACACTTTCAAGAGTGTCGAAATCTTTTTGACAAGCAATAGCATGAAGCTTAAGATATCCGAAAATAAAGCTTCGTTTCTACCTGACTGTCCTATTCCGAAATGGCGTAACATCTGCTTTATAAACATTAACCAAACAACAAAACAACGCATACTATTCACATTCAAAATAATAAATAAGTGAAAATAATTCAGTTAAATTATACTTTTTTTATAACATACGCTTCTCTGTTCATGTACAGTAATCATACTACGAAACGCAAGTAAGCCTACAACATTTCGAATAAAAAAAGGCGTAGAGTGACAGTTATTAGACATATACATAAATTTGATGTAAGTATAATTGCAAGCAATCTGTTTGACATATCACTGATAGTGTAATGGTGAACGGGAAGGGCTGGCAAGCATGGTGAATTTATAGTAACGGTTGGAAACACCTTGAAAGACAAAATTGAAAAGTATGAAAGTCACACGACACGAAAGCAGCGCATTTGCTGCAGGAAATACGAAACTACCAAGACACCTAAGTGATAGTTTCATACTTTCTGCAATATGATTAGCGCTCGCGCACCTCATTTGTGTTTATATACTGTATAAGTATGTCCATACTTATACAGTAGACATTCAAGATGATAGAATGTGTAGATTTATTAGACAACAAAACACAAACTGTTTCACTGTTTCGAAACAGCGTATCGAAACATTACATTGTACTGTTTCATTTGTTTCGAAACAGTTACGTGTTTCAGTTTGCCCATCTCTACTGCTGTGAAAGCTCTGCGGTGCGACGACCACGCGGAAATGTCAAACAATGGCCGACGGTCAAATTGTCCTACGTGGGTCAAATTGTCCTACGTGAGCGCGCACGTGCGGGGCAGTTAGCGACGCTAGTTGTGGCAAAGCGGAAGCGATCAAATTGTTTGATATTTCCGCGCAAAATGGACGCTGTTTGTAGTGTTTTTCATCTTAAAATGGCTGAAATTTTGATCAGTGCTGTTCAAGAACGGCGTGTATTGTGGGACAAGAGAAATAAAAATTATCGTAACCGTTTAATATCATACCGTGAATGGGAGGAAATTGCGAAAATAATTGGTACTACAAGTAAGTTCATGTGTAACATACATTTATTAAGCAGTGTTGTATACTTTCTGTGTACGTGATTTTGTTCAACATACAATTTAAAATTTTTCTTCATTGCCAATATAAATAATACTACAAGTAAGTGTACATAACACATTCGTAAGCAGTGTACTCCACATTCTTTGTGCAAGATTTTGTTCAAAATGCAATTTAAAATTATCCTTCACTTGCACAGCGTCACGTGATGATGTATTGTATCTCTTTTGTAAATTGTCTTGTGCTGTATTTGGTATATTTCGGTATACATCTTGGAAAAATGCCACCACCGGCTCATTTATTTATTCAAGATCAGGAGGATGATGTTGCGTAATAAAGTAATAGCTTTAACAATATTTACTGCATTTTCCACACTAGTTTCGATAGGTTTATGCAAAATTCTTAATTTAGATGTTATAGAACCGAATGAACATTCTACCACCAGTCTTGCCCGAGGTAACCGACAGTTGTACATCTTTTTACAGTCACCTGTAGTCGTCGTTCTTTCTGGAAAAGGCCTCAGTAAATATTCCTTTAGAGGAAATGCTGCATCACGTAGAAAAACATACAGCCACTTAACACTGGATCCTGACAAAAATTCTTCTTCAGGTAGTTTTAGTCTTACCTTTTCTATTGTATGTCGGAAGGGGCATTCATCAAACACACTTGCGTCATTGTCTTTGCCGTAGGAGTCTACATTCACCATGACAAACCTATAATTTGCGTCGGTGACGGCTACTAATCCAATGGAAAAAAAGGATTTGTAGCAGTAGTACATGGAACCAGGTTTACTGAATACGAATGTGTTTCGCATCTATACTTTCAAGACAGTTAGAGAATTGCCATCTGTCCCAAAAACATTGTACTATTTTTTAAAAGTTTTTTTAAAGTCATCTTCTGTTGGCTCAGGCATGTGCTTCATTAAGTGTGTTGTCCAGATAGCTTTACAAACCTCTGCAATGATTGTGGAAAAAGCCGTTTTAGAAATTCTTAATTAAAAAGCGAGTTGGCGGAACTGTATGCCCGTGGCTAAGTACCTGGAATGATGAAAAATTTGTGTTAATTTCTTATATTTTTGAAATTTGTTTAAAAATGGGGTAGGTTCTAAATTGGGCAAGAGTATTTTTTTTCCTTTTTAAGTATGTAACGCGATTTATCGAACGTTAACGAATAACATAATTATTTGTATAAGCTGTCCCTTTCACAATTGCTGACAACAGAATGGTGAGCCTGTCTTTGTTTTCACGCTAACGAGCTCGAGATTAGTCACTATAGTATTCAGAGTGATATTCTGCCATTGTGTGCCTTTAACATCTTTTGAAATAGATCGTCAACAAGCAGTCAGTTGTTATGATATACAGCAATTCGGTGGAAAAGCAATTATAAATCACGTAGGTCAAATTTTCCAGAAGAATATGGTTAACTGTGGAGTAAACGTCTGCAGCATCTCATCTTTTATTATGTCGTTAAACAATCGCATTAATTTCCTACGCTTCTATGCACAAGAATGAATCAGTAGTATGGAGAGTTGATACTAAACTTGTCTCATGTTCGCCCAGCTCATAAAGCGTATGGAAAGTTCCATTTTCACTGAGCGCGAATATATAGCTGACCATTAATTTTAAACAATGAAGTCAACAATTCGTAGCGTTCCCCACTGAAACGGCAATTGTTAAAGAGACAGGGTAACAACCTTTTAGTACCGTTATGCTTTGAAGTCTTCTTTTTAAATTCTTAATTCAGGTGATGCGGCAAAGAAAAAAATGGAAAAATATAAGGGCCAGTTGTGCAAAAGAATTGAAGAAATACCTAAGCCTCGTTCTGGAGCTGACGCCGACAGTGAACCGGTATATAGAGGCACTTAGCCATATTTTGAGTCCATGCTATTTTTAAAAGATATTTTGACACTACGAAAAATAGAAGGGAATATTTAGCCAGATAGGTTTCTGTAGTTGAACAGCCAGAGCAGGCCATGCTGCTGATTTTCCAAGCAACAGAAAACTACCCGCAATGATAGCATCCATTCGGGCTCGATAAATCCTCTGGTTGCAACGAGAAATAAACGTAAGGTAAAAGAAGATGGGCTGTATGCATTTCTCCAATTAGAGAGAGAGAGAAAATTAAAATAATGTGTCAGGACCAAGAAGATAACAATGATGAAGACCTTCTGTGGTTCAAGACAAATTGTCATTTATTAAGCATTTGCCATCCTTAAATAAATTACATTTTAGAACATAAATGCAGGCGTTGTTATTAAAGGAGTTGTCGAAGTTAAATACGCCACAGGTTGATCATTCAGATCTTTTTAATGTTTGACAAATGTAAAAGATTAAGTACATATAGTTACGTGAATAAAGAAGTAAAAGGACTGATTTATTATTTGTTTATGCTCTTATCTTAAAGTCATCATCAAACGTTCTTCAGCTGAAATAGATTTCTGGAATAATCAAACGTTCTAGGTAACATTCGAGCATACGCCTTGAATGGCAAAAGTTGACATTTCAATTTTTCATACAAATGTTGAAATTCTCCATGAATATGCCTTTCCAAGTATACGGGGTGAGCACAGTCTTGCCCTGAGTATAAAAATTTATAACAAAATAACCGTTTGACATAATAAGTTACATTTGATGTCGTTACACAGGTTAGTGTTACTAGTTGTTGTGACCAATAAATGGCGCTAGTCCTCCACAGCACCGACGCGGTCTTTTAGGTCACGTTAGTTGCTGGCGAAATGGCGTCGAAGCAGGAGAAAGCGCAATGTGTGCTTTGGTTTCACGAAACGAAATCGCCCATCAGTGTTCAGCGTAAATTTTGGGCTTCTTATGGACGCAGCCCTACTGGCGTTAAAACAATAAAGCGATGGTACGCAAAGTTTAACGAAACAGGCAGCGTTGAAGATCGTCCTCGAAGTGGCAGGCCTCGTGTGAGTGATGCAACTGTTAATCGTGTTCGGCAATCATTTCAGCGGAGTCCGTCTAAATCAACTCGTCAAGCATCACGTGAACTTCAAATACCGCAAGCAAGTGCGGTGAAGATTCTGCATGTAAGGCTTAGGTTGCATGCTTACAAAATGCAAATCGTTCAGGCCTTGCAACCGAATGATTTGCTGACACGTGCTGAATTTGCAACTGAGGTTCTCAACAGGATTGATGGCGCTGACGATTACTTAAATTGCGTATGCTTTGCCGATGAATCCACCATTCATGTCACTGGAATGGTAAATGGGCATAATGTCCGAATATGGGGCTCAGAGTCTCCACATGCTACTGTACATTTACAGCGAGACAGCGAAAAAGTGAATGTTCGGTGCAGCCTCATGCATAGCAAGGTTTTTGGACCGTTTTTCTTCGCGGAAAAATCTATTACCACTAACATTTACTCAGACTTTTTGCAACAGTTCATTGCTCCACAGAAGAATATCAACCATGGATAATTTTCCAGCAAGATGGAGCACCCCCCCCCCCCCTACTGGGCTTTGATAGTGCGTGATTTCCTGGGATGAAACATTTCCGGATCGGTGGATTGAAGGAACGGTCCAACACCCAGGTCGCCCCGCTCTCCAGACATTACGCTCCTTGACTTTTTTTTCTGGGGCTATATCAAGGACAGAGTCTGCGTCACACCAGTTACTGACGTCGACGAACTGAAGGCTAGGATACAAGCTGCTGTGGGTACTGTGACAGAACACATGTTACGAAACACTTGGCGGGAACTGGAATACCGTCTCGACATTCTCCGAGCTACCAAGGGAGCACACGCTGAGGTTTACTGACGTAAGTGGTCTTAAAAAAAAAAAAAAAAAAACTAGTAACACTAACCTACGTAACGGCATCAAATGTAAATTATTATGTCAAACGGTTATTCTGTAATAAATTTTTATAATCAGGGCAAGACTTTGTGCTCACTCTGTATATTAGTTTCATTCCTTTGTTGTAGACAATATTTCTTAAGTATTTGGTACTTGAGATACGAGTTTTCCATTTAAAATGTCTTCCTTCTGTCCATAATGAATGCAGTGTACTGAAAGAGCGTGTGTACTGATACCAGAATAACGCGTCTGCTTCCATGTATTCACGGTTGAGCCGGCCGCGGTGGCCGTGCGGTTCTAGGCGCTGCAGTCCGGAACCGCGGGACTGCTACGGTCGCAGGTTCGAATCCTGCCTCGGGCATGGATGTGTGTGATGCCCTTAGGTTAGTTAGGTTTAAGTAGTTCTAAGTTCTAGGGGACTGATGACCTAAGATGTTAAGTCCCATAGTGATCAGAGCCATTTGAACCATTTTTATTCACGGTTGGGCTGCAGGCTACTTGCAGGTGGCGCGCTCAGGCAGCGCAATCGGCTCCTGCGCCCACGAATAAAAATACCTACTTCAGCATCTTTCTCCATTCTGTAGTGAGATATGGCTTTTGTTTCAGCTTTAAAAACAATTTCGATATGTCAGCTACATTTTATGCGCACGAACGTATCACCTAAAATTAACCAAATGTAAAGTAACCAGCGACATTTTTCACTGTAAACACTCTAAATGTGATGCGATAGCTTACTTAGAAATTGGTTATCACAATGACTATGACAAATATCGAAAAAAATTGACACTTCATCGTCAAGCTGTGATACGATACTGTAAGATTCGGAAAAATCAGTTCTTTGCAACAATTAGTTTTCTTAAAATCGAATGAGAAGTATTATATAGTGAAGAAAACTTCCAAAACCGAAAGAAGCAGTTTTTAATTTTTTAAAGGAAAAGGAGAATCTCTACCTAAAAACTAACTATAGGAGTTGATGTAGCTTCGCTTCATTAGCAGACAGTATTTTTTACTGCAAGAAAATTTATGCACGGGCGTAGAATTTCCCGGCGCTATCGAAAAGTAAACACAGGGGAAAAAATGCGTTTTAGAAAGATCTCTGATGTGCAGCGAGATGTACGCTGCATATTTTCGTATTACAAAAGTATAAATTCGAAGTCCACCAAACACCGCATGTTACTTTCTGAAGCATTGAAATGGAGATTGCGATACGCTTTTGTAAGCGTAGGTAAAAAAATTCCCGATTTATTCCCGGATTTTTCCCCAATATCCCGTTTAAAATATATGCTTTTTCCCGGGCGAAAATAAACGTTTTCCGTGCTAAGTGACAGCAGGTTTTCCGTAGATTTTCCCTCGGGACTGTAAAACTTATCAATCCTTTGACTGGTTAACGTTTTATATACTCGCGTAGAACTTCACGGAAAAAAAAAATAAAGAAAAGACAGGGGAGAGAAGTTTTGGAAAGACATATAATGAAAAAAAAGAGGGAAGTTTTGGAAAGACCTTTGATTTGCAGCAACATACACGCTGCATATTTTCGTATTACGAAAGTATAAATTCGAGTTGCAACAAACACAGCGCGTTAGTTTCCGGAGTGTTGAAACCGCGGTTGCGATGCCCTTTTGTAAGTCTGTCGTATCTCATGCCACGCTATCTCGCCAGCCGATGACAGCAGATATTCAGAGCATAGGACGCGTGTTATAGTCCGCCAATAGTAAGATCACTGGTTACGTAGCGCGAACACACAAAGAGGAAAGGTTAACGATTTACATTAATGTACATAGTATAGTTACAAGAAAAGCTAAGCTTTCACATATAATATTGGTCTGTAAGATTAACGAGCTACAACAGAAGCTAAGATTCACATGTAATATTGATCATTTTTTTGCGTGTGTTATACTTTAAGATACATCACACGAATATGACAGTAAATTTAAAATTATGACATAAATGTTTCGGCTCGAAAATCTTGTAAGTGGCTGGTCCTCAAACTGTTCAGTTTTAAACGCTCTGTGATTTAGAAATCCATCCCACTTTCTCACACGTAACATAATATATCTTGCGCAAAAAGAAATTTACTTTGAAAGTAACGCTTTTCGAACCACCGTTCGCAATACTATCAAGGAGACTGTTAGAAATAGGTTCGATTTACCAGTTGCCAGGGAGCGCCAGAAAACACATTAAAACGCGTGCGCAGCTGCAGTGGTGTAGGAAGCCCGCATGTTCGTATGTATAAAGCACTAAGAGAGCTTACATTACAGATTACACCATAAAAGAACCAGGGCGTCAGAGGATACTCCCAAGAGCATCGGGATATCTTAAACCATACTAAAATGCATAATTCGGCTTGAAGTCCACATTGTTTTTTTCCAGATTCAAAATGAAGTATGTCCCGTCTGATATTAAGCTTTTCAGTGTGGTTTTGGGATGTAAATTTTCTTGGAGTATCAGTACTCTACGATCTCATTTTTTGTTCTTTATTATGCCAAGATACTAGAAGGTATCATATAGATTATATAATGGTAAGACAGAGATTCAGGAACCAGGTTTTAAATTGTAAGACATTTCCAGGGGCAGATGTGGACTCTGACCACAATCTATTAGTTATGAACTGCAGATTAAAACTGAAGAAACTGCAAAAAGCTGGAGATTTGAGGAGATGGGACCTAGATAAACTGTGAGAACCAGAGGTTGTAAAGAGCTATAGGGAGGGCATTAGGGAACGATTGACAAGAATGGGGGAAAGAAATACAGTAGAAGAAGAATGGGTAGTTTTGAGAGATGAAGTAGTGAAGGTAGCAGTTGATCAAGTAGGTAAAAAGACGAGGGCTAATAAAAATCTTGGGTAGCAGAAGAAATATTGAATTTAATTCATGAAAGGAGAAAATACAAAAATGCAGTAAATGAAGCAGGCAAAAAAGAATACAAACGTCTCATAAATAAGATCGACAGAAAGTGCAAAATGGCTAAGCAGGGATGGCTAGAGGACAAATGTAAGGATGTAGAGGCACATATCACTAGGGATAAGCTAGATACTGCCTACAGGAAAATTGAAGAGTCTTTTTGAGAAAAGAGAATCACTTGCATGAATATCAAGAGCTCAGGTGGAAACTCAGTTCTAAGCAAAGAAGGGAAATCAGAAAGGTGGAAGGAGTATACAGAGGGTCTATACAAGGGCGATATTCTTGAGAACAATATTATAGAAATGAAAGAGAATGTAGATGAAGTAGGAGATATGATACTGCGTGAAGAATTTGACAGAGCACTGAAAGACCTGAGTCGAAACAAGCCCCGAGAGTAGACGATATTCCATTAGAACTACTGACGGCCTTGGGAGAGCCAGTCCTGACAAAACTCTACCATCTAGTGAGTAAGATGTATGAGACAGGCAAAATACCCTCAGACTTCAAGAAGAATATGTTGACAGATGTGAACTAGCAGTTTAATAAGCCATGGCTGCAAAATACTAACACGAATTCTTAACAGATGAATGGAAAAACTGGCAGAAAAGGTTCAAATGGCTCTGAGCATTATGGGACTTAACATCTATGGTCATCAGTCCCCTATAACTTAGAACTACTTAAACCTAACTAACCTAAGGACATCACACAACACCCAGCCATCACGAGGCAGAGAAAATCCCTGACCCCGCCGGGAATCGAACCGGGGAACCCGGGCGTGGGAAGCGAGAACGCTACCGCACGACCACGAGATGCGGGCAAACTGGTAGAAGCCGACCTCGGGGAAGATCAGTTTGGATTCCATAGAAATGTTGTAACACGTGAGACAATACTGACCCTGCGACTTATCTTAGAAAATACACTCCTGGAAATGGAAAAAAGAACACATTGACACCGGTGTGTCAGACCCACCATACTTGCTCCGGACACTGCGAGAGGGCTGTACAAGCAATGGTCACACGCACGGCACAGCGGACACACCAGGAACCGCGGTGTTGGCCGTCGAATGGCGCTAGCTGCGCAGCATTTGTGCACCGCCGCCGTCAGTGTCAGCCAGTTTGCCGTGGCATACGGAGCTCCATCGCAGTCTTTAACACTGGTAGCATGCCGCGACAGCGTGGACGTGAACCGTATGCGCAGTTGACGGACTTTGAGCGAGGGCGTATAGTGGGCATGCGGGAGGCCGGGTGGACGTACCGCCGAATTGCTCAACACGTGGGGCGTGAGATCTCCACAGTACATCGATTTTGTCGCCAGTGGTCGGCGGAAGGTGCACGTGCCCGTCGACCTGGGACCGGACCGCAGCGACGCACGGATGCACGCCAAGACCGTAGGATCCTACGCAGTGCCATAGGGGACCGCACCGCCACTTCCCAGCAAATTAGGGACACTGTTGCTCCTGGGGTATCGGCGAGGACCATTCGCAACCGTCTCCATGAAGCTGGGCTACGGTCCCGCACACTGTTAGGCCGTCTTCCGCTCACGCCCCAACATTGTGCAGCCCGCCTCCAGTGGTGTCGCGACAGGCGTGAATGGAGGGACGAATGGAGACGTGTCGTCTTCAGCGATGAGAGTCGCTTCTGCCTTGGTGCCAATGATGGTCGTATGCGTGTTTGGCGCCGTGCAGGTGAGCGCCACAATCAGGACTGCATACGACCGAGGCACACAGGGCCAACATCGGGCATCATGGTGTGGGGAGCGATCTCCTACACTGGCTGTACACCACTGGTGATCGTCGAGGGGACACTGAATAGTGCACGGTACATCCAAACCGTCATCGAACCCATCGTTCTACCATTCCTAGACCGGCAAGGGAACTTGCTGTTCCAACAGGACAATGCACGTCCGCATGTATCCCGTGCCACCCAACGTGCTCTAGAAGGTGTAAGTCAATTACCCTGGCCAGCAAGATCTCCGGATCTGTCCCCCATTGAGCATGTTTGGGACTGGATGAAGCGTCGTCTCACGCGGTCTGCACGTCCAGCACGAACGCTGGTCCAACTGAGGCGCCAGGTGGAAATGGCATGGCAAGCCGTTCCACAGGACTACATCCAGCATCTCTACGATCGTCTCCATGGGAGAATAGCAGCCTGCATTGCTGCGAAAGGTGGATATACACTGTACTAGTGCCGACATTGTGCATGCTCTGTTGCCTGTGTCTATGTGCCTGTGGTTCTGTCAGTGTGATCATGTGATGTATCTGACCCCAGGAATGTGTCAATAAAGTTTCCCCTTCCTGGGACAATGAATTCACGGTGTTCTTATTTCAATTTCCAGGAGTGTAGATTAAGAAAAGGCAAACCTACATATCTAGCATTTGTAGACTTAGAGACAGCTTTTGACAATGTTTACTGGAATACTCTCTTTCAAATCCTGAAGATGTCAGGGGTAAAATACAGGGAGCGAAAGGCTATTTACGATTTGTACAGAAACCAGATGGCAGTTATAAGAGTTGAGGGGCATGAAAGGGAAGCAGTGGTTGGGAAGGGAGTGAGACAGGGTTGTAGCCTATCCCCAATGTTATTCAATCTGTATATTGAGCAAGCAGTAAAGGAAACAAAAGAAAAGTTTGGAGTAGGAATTAAAATCCATGGAGAAGAAATAAAACCTTTTAGGTTCACCGATGACACTGTAATTCTGTCAGAGACAGCAAAGGACCAGGAAGAGCAGTTGAACGGAATGGACAGTGTTTTGAAAGGAGGATATAGATGAGCATCAACAAAACCAAACGAGTATAATGGAATGTAGTCAAATTAAATCGGGTGCTGCTGCGGGAATTAGATTAGGAAATGAGACACTTAAAGTAGTAAGTGGGTTTTGCTATTTGGGGAGCAAAATAACTGATGATGGCCGAATTAGAGAGGATATAAAATGTAGACTGGCAATGGCAAGGAAAGCGTTTCTGAAGAAGAGAAATTTGTTAACATCAAGTAGAGATTTAAGTGTCAGGAAGTCGTTTCTGAAAGTATTTGTATGGAGTGCAGCCGTGTATGGAAGTGAAATGTGGACGATAAATATTTTAGACTAGAAGAGAATAGAAGCTTTCGAAATGTGGTGCTACAGAAGAATGCTGAAGATTAGATGGGTAGATCACATAATTAATGAGGAGGTATTGAGTATAATTGGAGAGAAGAAAAATTTGTGACACAACTTGACTAGAAGAAGGGATCAGTTGGTATGACATATTCTGAGGCATCAAGGGATCACCAATTTAGTATTGGAGGGCAGCGTGGAGGGTAAAAATCGTAGAGGGAGACCAAGAGATGTATACACTAAACAGATTGAGAAGGATGTAGGTTGCAGTAGGTACTGGGAGATGAAGCTTGCACAAGATAGAGTAGCATAGAGAGCTGCATCAAACCAGTCTCAGGACTGAGGACCACAACACAACAATGCCATACATGCAGATGATAACGTGCACTTGAAATTCAGCGAATAGTTGAACTAGCCAATACTGTGGAATGAAACACTTCGTTTCAAATATAATGATTGCCTCAGCCGAAAGATTAATAAAGCCAAATTGCTTTAGCAAACTTGCAAAAATAACTTCACTGTTCTGCAAGGCGATTAATGCTTGACTGCTAGTAACTTGTAAATAAAATAAAATCAGTAAACTGAAACTAATAATATATTTTTGCCCTCCGTAATTATGTGATTGTGTTTTAATTCACTTGATAGCTCCCGGCCACAGAAATCCGTTTTGTTTTCATTTGACCTGGGAACTGTAAACGAAGAGAAGCAGCGAAATCACATATAAACACAGGTCACGTAGTGACTAACCCCCTCCCCACTACAACTCAGACAACTCTGCACATGCCCGAATTTGGCCGCTATGGCGCGCGAGAAAAATTTTTCTCGTTTGCGTCTGGCTGCTTGCTGCTACTGCCGATACAGCTAACTGCCACAGTTCAACTAGCGGGAGAAGGTACTGCTCATACGCCAGTCAACTGCGCATGCGCATCAGCTCGCTAGCAACTGGTCAAACGAACCTGATGTGAAAAGTTGTGACGTCGTGCTCACAGTAAGCAGTTTATTGTTACAAAGAATTACATAGTCTTCGCCCTAGGGCCTTTGACATATTTTTGCTATTTGCAGACGCTTGTATGTGCACGGTGTTTTGTTGTTGTAAATTGCGCATTTCCTTTGCCACTAAAGTTTTATTCTTATTCCTCTCATTTATATTTTATTGCTGCAGTATCATTCTCCAGTAGCAAGATACAGTAACATTCTATGCTAGAGTAGCAATTCTTACTAGTCAATATTACAAAGAATTTAACTGAAAGCTAAAACAATGAAAAATTCCCGGATTTTTCCCGGTTTTCTCCCGGGTGAAAAACTTCCTGGGTTTTTCCCAGATTTCCCGGGTCGTATATATCTTGAATGATATACAAGACAGCGAAACCGCGAAGGAAGTATGTGACATGTTGATTTTCCCAAGCACATTTTGATTTCTGGGACGGAATGCTTACATTAAAGCAGGGCTTCACAACATACGTGCTAGCGGAGCAAGCTGTGAGCAGCAAGGCGCGAGCACGGAGAAGTGCGAGCACGCTACCCCCACTACCGGACCAAAGCGGAGAGTGGGGAGAGTCATGTGAGGCACACAACAGCTGCCGCCAGTCAATGTAAATCCGCGGCCACCTGCAGGGATATCACTTACGAATTATACTGCGACAAATGAAACAAATAAAGGAGAATGTACACGTGCCAGATAATTTTATTAGCTTAGTGTATGCCTCTACATTCGTATTAATTTGTGAAATGTTACACAATAAAAGGTGTCACTGAAGTGTGGGATTCTCGGTTACCTTGTACTTTTTGCCCTTTACAATTGCGTTTATGTTCGGAGTAATTGTTCTTGTGCATTGTAGCGTGCAGTTTAAATTTCGATCAGAAAATGCGTTTCTCAGGCGCGTCTTGTTACATTTCATTGCAGAGAACAGTTGTTCACAAACATACGTGGAACCGAACATTGATATTATTGTAGCCGCCAGTTTGTGTAAACGAGGAAATCTATGCTGAGGGAAGTGTCTGTAGAATTCCAAAATGTTTTTCTTGTTCTGAAATTTGTCTCCGCATTCTCTGTCACACTGCAGGTCAATAATTTCTAGTTGCAGCTCAGGACGAATGTCTTCAATATTCGCTGAATATGGAGAGGAGAACAGATCAAAATCACTGTCTAGTGCTGTCAGATCTTGAAAGCGTTGATCAAATTCTTCCTTAAAGGCAACTAAACTATGTGAATAACGTTCACAGTTTTAGTAAACATCTTGCATGGATGGTAATTTAGGAAAATGAGCTAGATTTCCTGTTTCCAGCTGACTCACCCAAAGTGTCAATTTCATTTTAAAAGCTCGTATTCGATCTATGAAATGAGTAATTAGCAGATCTTTATCTTGTAGTGAAATGTTCAAAGCATTCAGATGGCTAGTTAAATCTGCTAAGAACGCGTGATCACATTTCCGTGAAGGCTCTTTCAATTCAGGAACACACATGTTATTTATTTCCATGAACATACACTCCTGGAAATGGAAAAAAGAACACATTGACACCGGTGTGTCAGACCCACCATACTTACTCCGGACACTGCGAGAGGGCTGTACAAGCAATGATCACACGCACGGCACAGCGGACACACCAGGAACCGCGGTGTTGGCCGTCGAATGGCGCTAGCTGCGCAGCATTTGTGCACCGCCGCCGTCAGTGTCAGCCAGTTTGCCGTGTCATACGGAGCTCCATCGCAATCTTTAACACTGGTAGCATGCCGCGACAGCGTGGACGTGAACCGTATGCGCAGTTGACGGACTTTGAGCGAGGGCGTATAGTGGGCATGCGGGAGGCCGGGTGGATGTACTTCCGAATTGCTCAACACGTGGGGCGTGAGGTCTCCACAGTACATCGATGTTGTCGCCAGTGGTCGGCGGAAGGTGCACGTGCCCGTCGACCTGGGACCGGACCGCAGCGACGCACGGATGCACACCAAGACCGTAGGATCCTACGCAGTGCCGTAGGGGACTGCACCGCCACTTCCCAGCAAATTAGGGACACTGTTGCTCCTGGGGTATCGGCGAGAACCATTCGCAACCGTCTCCAAGAAGCTGGGCTACGGTCCCGCACACCGTTAGGCCGTCTTCCGCTCACGCCCCAACATCGTGCAGCCCGCCTCCAGTGGTGTCGCGACAGGCGTGAATGGAGGGACGAATGGAGACGTGTCGTCTTCAGCGATGAGAGTCGCTTCTGCCTTGGTGCCAATGATGGTCGTATGCGTGTTTGGCGCCGTGCAGGTGAGCGCCACAATCAGGACTGCATACGACCGAGGCACACAGGGCCAACACCCGGCATCATGGTGTGGGGAGCGATCTCCTACACTTGCCGTACACCACTGGTGATCGTCGAGGGGACACTGAATAGTGCACGGTACATCCAAACCGTCATCGAACCCATCGTTCTACCATTCCTAGACCGGCGAGGGAACTTGCTGTTCCAACAGGACAATGCACGTCCGCATGTATCCCGTGCCACCCAACGTGCTCTAGAAGGTGTAAGTCAACTACCCTGGCCAGCAAGATCTCCGGATCTGTCCCCCATTGAGCATGTTTGGGACTGGATGAAGCGTCGTCTCACGCGGTCTGCACGTCCAGCACGAACACTGGTCCAACTGAGGCGCCAGGTGGAAATGGCATGGCAAGCCATTCCACAGGACTACATCCAGCATCTCTACGATCGTCTCCATGGGAGAATAGCAGCCTGCATTGCTGCGAAAGGTGGATATACACTGTACTAGTGCCGACATTGTGCATGCTCTGTTGCCTGTGTCTATGTGCCTGTGGTTCTGTCAGTGTGATCATGTGATGTATCTGACCCCAGGAATGTGTCAATAAAGTTTCCCCTTCCTGGGACAATGAATTCACGGTGTTCTTATTTCAATTTCCAGGAGTGTAGATTGCGGAGTGAAAAAGCGGCAAAATAATTTTTTATTAAATATAATCTGCCATTGATAAAATTTTAGTATTAAAATAACAAAAAATAGTGTCTGATAAGGAATTGTTACTTTTATGTTAAGATATACACTTCATTTTCCGCTAAAATTGGTTTTTGACCTCTGTTTTTGCCTCTGCTTCTGTTATCACACTTCCGTCACATAACTAATTATCAGATAAGCAAGCAGCTGTGAATTCCTTGATGCGCCTACCTTTTGAATACGTAGCTTTTGCAACATTTATGTGGTGTGATGAAGCGGATGCTCACTTAAGAAATTCAAAAACCCTATTTTAGAAGAACAAAAACCACTTACAAAGTGTGGGGTGATTCACAATTCTTGTTACTCCTTGCTTTGAAGTTGGGCATTGTCATTTCTAATACATCTGTTATGGAGAAAACGCCAAGTAAAAACACCAGAAAAGTGACTATATTTACCTGGCTTAAAAGTCAAAATGTTAAGCACAGTATAAACCAGACTCGTGCCGATCTTCTGCAACTCGTTAATTTATAGAAGTCATGTGGCAGAATGTACAAACTTCGCTTCCTTGCACGTGAATGGGGTCATAGAGTTTTGAAATTACCCACATGTCACTGTCAGTGTAGCCCCACAGAATTAATTTGGGCAAGGATTAAGGCAATATGGGAGACGAGAAAAACATTCAAGATACCATACAATGAATCGTTTACGCATGAGACAATAGACTACATCACACCTTTAGCATGGGTAAAGTCTGTGCGGCATGCTGAAAAGCTTCAGAAAGAAGAATTTGACACGGAAGTGATGATGGATATAAGCCTTGAACCTATCATCATAAATTTACAATCACATTGTTTGGAAACAGAATCCAATAGAAGTGACGATGGTATAATGATGTAGACTTTGGAACAAAGCAGTAATATTTCTTAGTTTCAAAGACCCATGATTTAAAAAATGCATTTGTCAACATATCAGTTGCATACATACTAAAGAGAACTTCCTAGCCTTTTTGATTAGGACTTTGTAGCCTTTGAATTATGCAGACTATAATGTTCTGGTCTCTCACTGTAATGTCGAACGAGTTAGTTTACACTGATAATGCCCGTTAACAACGAAAAACATGCCAACTTACTGACCATTTTTCTGATAGTCTTTTACATCAGTATTTTGTACCACTAATTCTTTTTTATGCGCAGAGATTACGCTTAACTATAGTCACACACATCCATATACACACCTTACATATTTTTAAAAGTTCTATTGAGTAGAAGCAGTTGCCAAGCAAATATAATGATTGCAGTTTGTGGTTGAAGTTAATTTTGTTGTGTATTAAATTTTTACTTATAATACAGTTAAAACTGCACCAAGTGATAATTATTGGTAGCAGTTTCAAAAATCTTGTCGTTAGACAGTCGTCATTTTGAGAAAAATTGTACTTCATGTCTTCACAAAGCTGTGTGAGCTGTTCTCGCCATCAGAAGTCACGCAGAGTAAATCTGTGGAGCAGTGGATGCAACGTCGTCAAGATGAGGATTAATGTTTCTCTCACTATGATTGATCAAAATTGGTTTTAATATTTACTATTCCTCTCATAGATTTGAACACATAATACAATGTACCGTAGCCAATGAGCCTGACAGGTAGTCCGCAGCAACGCACTTCGTCAACGTGGACTTCGTTTGCCCACACACTGCTGCCGCACCTTCGCAGTTCTCATCCCTTCATGCTTCCTTCTCGCTCCACTTCAGTGCACGGAAGTGCTGTCCTTTGTGACGCGGCCTATAACTACTAGCAAAAGTGCACTGCTGACAGCGAAAGACAATGACACAAAATGTAATTAAAATGGAACACCTAATGCCGCTCTTACGATGTTATTACGTGGCTACCAGTTTCGGTGCTTCAGTACAATGTCTTCAGGCCTTAACTAATGTGGAGGGGGTTAGCTCCAACCATACACACGAGTCCATAAGTGGCCAACATATACAATCTGTAATAACGATATTGTGTCTCCAACCATGAGGTTGTGTCTCCAATAATGATGGTTGGAGACACAACATCGTTGTTACAGGTAGTCTGCAGTCTACTGGTGACTATATGAGTGTGGAACAGCTGACTCACACTCACCATGATATTTTAGTTCATATTGCCCAAACTGTTCGTTCTTTGCATCACTTATGTTGCACCTTAAGAGTCTTTTGTCATGTTTTGTGTGGACTCACCAGAGACCTATTTCCGTTATTGTTCAAATGTTTATGAATAGGGCCATATTTGTGTTACTTGAGTCGGTTTTGTGTATTACTTGGTTGCTACACTATATTAAGGAAGGGGCATTACAACATAAATAAACACTCACCACATAATCAGAGCCAAAATTACACTTATGGTGATTCAAAGAGGGCTATGAAAGATGGCATGAATCACTGATTGATATTAACAATAAAAAGTAGTATAACTCATTGCTTGACATTAATAATTTACATAATCGACGTGCATACGCTACATAGACATCACGTTGACTTAACATGGATTTCCAATATAGTGTTTTAACCTAGTAAATGTTAGCCATGAATTTACCCATAAAAAATCAATATTATGATTGCTAATCACAGACGTCTTACATGGTGTGATGCAAGTGACAACTTAGAATAGACTGTCACATACATGTTGCTTATGAGCTTTCGATTTGTGAACTTTACTACATGATCCTATGTGACTGTTTGTCAGTTATGGATTGATGATTTGGGGTGGCGCTGACCTTATGACATATGAACATATTGTGATTTAGGAAATTACATTTTATGAAGTTTCCAGAGTGCAGCTGCATAAATTCAACTTCTTCTTCTAATATTTCGGCCGAATACCGTCCAGCCATCTTCAGAGTGAGTCGAGGTGACAGACGGCCCAGCAATTGCTCCATCCTTTTAAACCCACCGACCAAGCCACTGCACATGTAGCCACAGGTACACAAGGCGCCGGAAACGTTGATCAGCGGCAAAGAGGTATGACATATGCTTGTAATTAGATCTATGGCTTTGCACTCGATCCACACAGTGATATCAATGTATCATTGCGAACTGCACCGCACAAAACATCCTGGAGCTTTTATATGTCAATAGAAATCAATATATGTGTGTTAGTTTACAAGTCTATTTTTGACCTTTGTGTCTGACAGTCGCTGCTCCTATGATGTTATCTTTAACAGCAACCGTCAGGCGCAAACGTCGAGAATAGACTTGCAAACTGACGCACTTATATTGATTTGTATCAACACATAAAAGGCCGGTATTACACTATCAAATTTCTTTGTCAAAGAAATTTGAGTTCTTGCTTTCTTTTATTACAAATATTGTTGTGTTTTTCTAGTATATTTGACTATTGTGATTGAAACAACAATTAATGTGTTGCATCAATTATGATAACATGTTTAATTAAACGTTAGCGTATTTTATATGTACGTTGTTGCAAGCGATGCGTCAATTAATTAAGACAATGTAGCAATTTCATATGAGACAATTTTTATTAATATTTTATTACCCCCTCCCCTCCCCTCCCTCCCCCCCCCCCACACACACATACACACACTGGCTTATTGCACCATTCACAGCACGAAATTTTCAGTAATAAAATCAGTTTTAGCGACTTTCTAGCGACTTTTGATATTGAATCTAGCGACTCAGGTTTTTTAGAGTTGGTAACACTGCGCTGCAGTGACCCTAGCGCTCCATGTGGTAACATGTCACATTGCAGTGGACAGAAGACAAGCGACTTCTTTGATCAAATCTACAGTGAGGCCCTAGATTTGATCAAATTTATTTGACGACACACAAGATTTGACAAAGTTCCCTATTACACAATCAACATGGGGCGCTAGGGTCGCTGCAGCGCAGTGTTACCAACTCTAAAAAACCTGAGTCGCTAGATTCAATATCAAAAGTCGCTAGAAAGTCGCTAAAACTGATTTTATTACTGAAAATTTCGTGCTGTGAATGGTGCAATAAGCCCGTGTGTGTATGTGTGTGTGTGGGGGGGGAGGGGAGGGGGTAATAAAATATTAATAAAAATTGTCTCATACGAAATTGCTATATTGTCTTAATTAATTGACGCACTTGCAACAACGTACATATAAAATACGCTAACGTTTAATTAAACATGTTATCATAATTGACGCAACACGTTAATTGTTGTTTCAATCACAATAGTCAAATATACTAGAAAAACACAACAATATTTGTAATAAAAGAAAGCAAGAACTCAAATTAGGTTACAAAATGTATACATACCGGTATGTGAGCTATTCATCGTCGTCACTCAGAAGATCGAATAACTCTTCTGTTTCATCCTCTGACAGAACTGTTGTTGATGTAGTGGGTTGAACGTCGCTCAAAAGGTGATGTTGCAGCTCGACTGGTTTTGTCGCAAAAGACTAACTTTTGTTCATTCCAATAAGCTCCAATACATCTGACGGTATGTCAAAAGATGCACAATCTTTATTTTGTTTCTTCAGCTGGTCTCTCTCAATATGATCAAAGCATTAATTGTCTTTAACGATAATCTGTTACGTTGTTTAGTTTTTATAATGTTCATAGAACTGAATATTCTTCCCACTTCTGCATTTGAATGCGGTGGGCATAGAACAGTCGTTGCTAGCTGTGAAATCAAAGAAAAAGGATTCTCTCCTGCGGCATTTTTATACTGCAAAACCTCACTCCAAAATCGAACAGTGTTGGTAGTGTTATTCCACAAAATGAAGTTGATATTATGCCATTCTTGCAGCATACCGTCTATGAAATCGCCACTAAAACCCAATTCTTTGGCTACATTCACTTTTAGTGTTTCTTCAACATTCAGCATTGACATATTTTTCAGGATCGTAACGTTACTTGGCAGTCTTTGGTGAATTTCTTTTACGAGTTTCACACTAAACTGAATGCATCTCTTCTTCAAATAAACTTTATTTTCTTCAGACAAACTTGACTCAGACAATTTCTGTTCAAACATAAAGCCAAGGTTCGGATTTGTGTACGTACATTCACTTGGAACTGGTGTTGTCAACAAATCAACAGTTGGAAAAACTATGTTTTGTCCGAGTGACTGCATGAGAAATACAAGTGTATCTGGTAATTTAGTGGGGTCATTGTCTACTCCTTCAAAAGCTTTTATTGCTATTTGTACGTCTTTTAAAGCATACTTAAGGTAAAACATATAATGATAATTTGAGTCGTCACAATACACCTTGTACAAAATTGTAACAATTCTCTTGAACCATGGAAAGTGAAAAATGTAGCTTTAGTTCTTCCCACTGCTCCAGAATTCTTCGTGTTGCTGGTTCAATTGAAAGCCAACGTGTTGCACAGACCTACAAAATTTTTAGTAGCTGTTTTCCACAATGTATTGTCTCATAAACCTTTTTCTATTCCTCTTGTCTTTTGGGTGAAATGGAGAAACAATTGTAGGTTTCCCGTACAAGAAACTCTATGTTTTTAGGTGTGGTATTCACTGAGGCGTGCGAAACTGCAGGCTGAAGAGTGTGACAAATGCAACGGATCAATACCAAATGCTTCAAACCATATTCTCTCTTTAGTTGTTCGAAAAGCCCATTGTTTATTCCAACCATTGCAGAAGCATTATCTGTGCCAATTCCTACCACACTAGCGATTGAAAGTTTGGGATCTTTCAAAGAATTCACAGATTTCTTGCATCTGCAGTTTCTACTACAGCTAGTTTGAGAAATGTTGATCTAATGGTTTGGTTTTTTACACTATAGTACCGTATAACGACACCTAACATTTTAGATATTGATACATCTGTGAATTCATCTATTAGTATACTGTATTTTTGGTTATGTATATCTTCAACCAATGGTTGTGTAAAATATGGAGCCAAAACTTCAGTTATAATGTTAGTGCACTTTTTACGATGTAATTGCATGTTTTTAACGCCCTCATCACCGGAAAACACCTTCTTGCACAGTATTCCTAAATGATCTACAGCTAAAATAGAACAACATTCAGAAAACAAATAAAGAAAGGGCGCCTTCCGCTCTGGTTGCGATTCTAACTCTAGTTTTCGTAACAATTTTCACAGGTAAGGTGGTTTGTATTTGTTTTTAAAAATCAATTTTTTGTTTATGCTTAATATTTTCGAATGTTTTCTAATATCACACAGTTTAGCATAAAACTCTGTTGCACATACTTGACATCTTGCCTTGGATAAGTCTCCAACGACTGGTTTCAGCCACCCATTGAATTCAGGTTCTGCTTCCCACGCATTCCGATATTTTTGAGCGTACTGCTTCTTCTTCTGCGGTAAATCCCTTATGCAAGCCACCACAACATAAGTTTCACCAGTTTATAATCACTGAAAATACGTTAAAACTCAGGCGAACTAGAGGTCATGAAACAATCTACTCACTTGGTAACTCGATATCAGTCCTATTGTTCATTGTTTAAACCGTAATATTGTCTGAGATACCCCCACCGAATTGTTCTTGCGTTACCACTGTGCATGTAGTGATAATTTGACTGCGCGTTAACATTTCGAAAAATTAGAGGTTTCTGGACAGAAATATATTTTATTATGCTTAATATTACGTATGTTTTTTGTCAAAATAAAGGGAGTTCAAAAGTTGAAGAGCTATAGATCGATACGCTATCGATGATAACAGGCTAGTGGATAATGAATTGTTCTATACTCAAGGTTTTCTTACTCTGTAGGCAATTACAAAATGCTGAACAATGCTACATGATCTGTTAAGAACTTAATTTAACTTAGTAAATCTAGAACAAAGTCAGTGTAGTACCCATTCTATACTTAAAATCTTAGTTTTGTTAATGAAAATACTGGCCTACACCAAAAGGCATCAGTACACAAAAAGTCGCCAGATAAGTCACTAAATAATTTTTGTCGCTAAAAAGTTCCTTTTTGTCGCTAAAACAAAGGCAAAAGTCGCCATTTCTAGCGACAAAGTCGCTAAATTGGCAACACTGCTGCAGCGTTCTGTCATCTGCAGTGTTTTTATAAACACGAGGCGCTTCACAACGTGACATCTAGAGGGTTGGATCCCCTCCTTCGAAAGCGTCAGATTGCAAAGCCTGGGCTACTCTCAGGGTGGAATCTCCGTCTTCGAAGATTGTGTCTGTCTGTCTGTCTGTCCGCCCGCCGCTTGCTGCTGTAGCTGTTCGTTCGTCCGTCTGTCCGTCCGCCTGCTTGCTCGCTGTCCATTGCCGCCGCCGCCGCTGCTGTCTGCTGTCCGTCCGTCTGTTCGTCGCCGACCGCCGCCACCGCCGCCACTGCCGCCGACGCCGCCGCCGCCGCCGCCTGCTGCCCGTCCGTGTGTCAGTCGCCGTTCGTCTGCAAGGAGTACTCCCACCTCCACTGTCATCTACACTTCCCCCTCCCCCTCTCCCACAGTCACTTCCTGGAGTGCCGCCCCTGGCCTCCCTCCTCACACCTCCCCTCCCCTCCCCTCACTTACCCCTCCCCCTATCTCCTCCCCTGCTGTATACCCACACCTCTACACCCTTCCTCCAGCCTCCACACCCTCAACAGCTCCCAGTACTACCCCCGCCCTCACGTACGCTTCCGTTGCCGCCTCTGCTGCTGCCCCCCAGGTGGTCGCCTTCCCCTCTCTCACACATCCCGTCACTTCGCCATCTGCATCTCCCGCACGCATCACGTCATGCCGAGCCACCATCGCCACCACTGAACCGGCTGCTTCTCCCGGTGCCTCCACTACGCCACAGGGATCTGCCACCCGGCACCTCCCTCTCCTCCCCGTTCCTCTCCCCTCCTCCCAGCCTCCAGTCTCCAAAAAACCCCAAAAGCACGTCATTTGCGACCCTGCTCCCGCCACTTCCCACAAAAAGTCAACACCACCTCCCCCTCCCCCTGCCGTCTCCATGGACACCAACCCTCCTCCTGCCCCACATACCTCGGCCCCCACCCTCCACACCTTTGTCCTGTCAACTCCCGATCCTAAGTTCCTCGACTCTCGTACCCTCACCATGGAGATACGAAAGTACTTACCTGGTGCTCCCATTTCCCAACTCATTCCCTGCAGGGACTCAGTCCTTATCAAGTCCCCGTCCCCATCCTTTCACACAGACCTCCTGCGAAAACTCCCACGAGTTATGTTTGGTCCCCACGCCTCTCTGACACCATTCCTTTCCGCTTCCACTCCTCGTCAGCCCCAGCCTCCCCGTCGCCCCTCCACCTACACCGCTGTGATCACCAAGCTCAGCCCGGTGATCACAGAGG
This sequence comes from Schistocerca cancellata, assembly GCF_023864275.1. Taxonomy (NCBI): domain Eukaryota; kingdom Metazoa; phylum Arthropoda; class Insecta; order Orthoptera; family Acrididae; genus Schistocerca; species Schistocerca cancellata. Next base: position 609,612,821 of record NC_064630.1, on the reverse strand, counting down.
ATGAAGTGTTGGCAGAACTGAAATCCCACCCGGACTTGGAAATCCGCTCTGCCCGCCGTACCCACAATGCCTCTGGTCCCACCTACCTCATGCGGGTGTTCTCTGAGTCCGCCCCATCCATTGACCATCTCCTCACCCAGGGTGCCCTGATATACCACTGTCGCCACCCTGTCGAATCCTCCAAATCCCTACCCCAATCCTACCTTTGCCAGCGGTGCCTGATGTACAATGATACAATGACCACCTGACTCCCGACTGCAAACCCCCCCCCCCCTCCCACCTGTCCCCATTAAAAGGCCTCCTACTTTCTTAAGAACTGCCCCAACCTCGCTGCTCCTCCTTCCTGTAATACCTGCAATGGCCCCCATCCCACATACTCCCACAAGTGTAAAGCTAAACCCCCTCCAGCCACCCCTGAGCTTACAGTCCCAGTTCGTCCTGTCGATCCCCCTGTCCATCCCAACAATTCCCTCCGTCCACCCCCCACGGCCAAGGACATCATCCGGTTCCTTACCGTTGTCCTCCAAAACATTCACCCTTTTCAGCGCCCACACACCTTCCAACAAATCTCCCTTGCCGCTCACTCTGTTTTCCACCTGAACACCTTTGCCACCTACTCCCACAACCAAGCCCACTTCACCTTCACCCGCCTCGACACCCTCATTTAAGTCTCTTCCCTTCTCTCTCTTCGCCCCCTCCTTCCCACCATGGCGCGGCACGAGTATCGCATCCTCTTCCAGAACATTCGCTCCTTCCGCTCCAACAAATACCTCCTCATGCACACCCTCTACCACCACCAGGTCGAGACCTTCCTCTTGAACAAAACCTTTCTCCAGCCCCACCATTCTATCCGCACCTCTCCTTATATCCTCCACCGCACTGACGCTCCTGGTCCTCGTGCGCAGGGTGGAGTCACGATTGGCCACCTTAAGCATATCCCCGTCTGGCCACAACCTCTCCTCAATGACCCCACTGAACACCTTATCCTTAGCGTCTTCTTCCCCTCCCTCACCATTACCTGTGCCACCATCTATGTCCGCTCCACTGCTCCTCTTCCTTATGACTTCATCTCGCACACTGACCGCACCTTCTCCACCTATGTGATTGCCGCCGACCTCAACATCCATAGCCGCACTCCTGCTGCCCTTCGGCGTTGGCATCAGTTCCTCTCCACAATCCAAGGTGACCTAGTTCCCCTTCCCCAGCACACCCGACCTGAAAGTGACACCACCCCCAATGTTGTCATTGCATCCGCCAACCTCCTTGGGCGTATCGCTGTCGCTGTCCTGGACCCCACAAGTAGTGATCACCTCCCTGTCCTTCTCACCATAACGTCTGCTCACCGCCCCCCTCCAGCTCCGCACCCTGCACCCCCTCCCAAGGTCGTCCATGACTACCACCGTGCCAACTGGGATGTCTACCAGGACTCCATCTCCACCCAGGTCGAAAGCCACCATCTTACCTATTGCCATCCTGACGACATCATCCACGCCTCGTTCTTCCTTCAGAAGGTAATTACTGACGCCGTGGAGGCCCATGATCCTACTAAAACCATCCACCCACACCGTCCCACTCTCCCTCCGCAGGCTGTTCTCCTCCTCCGTGAATCCCGCCGCCTCTATCGCTCCTTCCTGTGCACTCGTGACAGGGATACACTTCAACGCCACCGGCAACTACAGTGCCACGTACGGAACCTTATTACAGCAACGAAACGCCGAGACTGGCGCCAGACCTGCACACGACTCAACACCACCCTCCCTATCAACTCCTCCAAGTACTGGTCCGCCTTCCATCGCCTTACTGGTTCCCTTTCCACTCCCCACTACCCCCTTCTCCATAACGATCGCCCCCTTCCTGACAACCTCAGTAAGGCCAACCACTTCGCTTCCCACCTTTCCGAGGTCTTCTCCATCCCCGATGATCCCCACTTTGATTATTCTCTTTTCCCCACCGTCATGGAACGTGCCGATACCTCGGTCGCTCCACTTGCTCCTAGTCTCCAGTACTTGGGGCAGTTGCCCCCCTCCAACATAAACACTCGCATCACAGCACAAGACATTAAACTTCTCCTCCGGTCCAAATGCAACACGGCCCCTGGTCATGACTGTGTCACCTACCGTCACCTTCGAGAAAGCCCCTATTCCTTCCTGACTGTCCTCGCCCATCTCTATAATGTCATCCTCTCTACTGGCTTCTACCCTGATCTGTGGAAGACCTCCCGCATCCTCTTATTCCTCAAACCCAACAAACCCCCTTCTGCCACCTCTTCCTATCGTCCATCTGCCTCACCTCCGTCTTCAGTAAGGTCCTTGAATCCATCCTCTCCCGCCGTATCCATCAGCACCTTGGTCAACACCACCTCCTCCCCCTTACCCAGCGTGGCTTCCGACCCTCCTTCTCTGCTGAAGACCAACTCCTCAACCTTGTTCACCTTCTGTCCCTCCAGCTCAACTCCCGTCGCTCCGCCATTTTTGTTTCCCTTGACCTCCAAAATGCCTAAGACCGTGTATGGCATCCTGGTCTCCTCTTTAAACTCCAAACCTACGCCTTGCCTATCAGTTTTGTCCATCTGGTCGCTTCCTTCCTCTCGCACCGTCCTTCCTATGTCACCCTCCACAACATCAACTCCCGTATCTTTTATCCCACAGCTGGTGTCCCCCAGGGTTCTGTCCTCTCCCCTCTCCTTTATCTCTTGTACACAGCTGATATGCCCAAGCCACCCCCACCAGTCCACCTTCTCCAGTATGCTGATGACACTGCCTTCCTGGCTCTCTATCCTACCCTTCAACGGTCTCAACGTATCCTCCAAACCCACCTTCACCAGTTCACCACTTGGTGTAACCAGTGGTTCCTCCGTCTCAACCCCTCCAAAACCCAGGCAATCATCATAGGCTGCACCACTCGCTCCTTTCGCCTCCATGATTTCTACCTCACCCTTTATGGTCGTCCTATCCAGCTCACCCCCACCCTGAAATACCTTGGCCTCACCCTCGACCGACACCTCAACTGGACCCCTCGTCTCCAGACCATCCAGCAGAAAGCCCATTCCTGCCTCCACCTTCTGAAACTCCTGTCTGGCCGGACATGGGGATTGCAGCCTTCTACCATCCTCCACACCCACAAAGCCCTCATCCGTCCTATCCCCTGTTATGCCAGCATTGCCTGGATCTCCGCCCCCACCCGCTTTTACAAGGCCCTCCAAATCCTTGAATGTCATGCGCTCCGCCTTGCCCTCCATATCCGCCTTCCTTCCCCCACACGGCTCCTGTATGAACTGATCGAAATTACGAGAGAGCACATTCCGGGAAGAGATGGGCAACATATTACTACCGCCCACATATATCTCGCGTAATGATCACAACGAAAAGATCCGAGAAATTAGAGCAAATACGGAGACTTACAAGCAGTCGTTCTTCCCACGCACAATTCGTGAATGGAACAGGGAAGGGGGGATCAGATAGTGGTACAATAAGTACCCTCCGCCACACACCGTAAGGTGGCTCGCGGAGTATAGATGTAGATGTAGATGTAGATCCCCTTCCCCCACCTCCTCCTGTTCCTCCAACATCTCTGCATCCTTTACATTGTCCGCAGGCTTGATCCCCTCCACCCTCTGGTTTCCTCCTTCCTCTCCACCCCACGCCCGTTGCCACACCTCTATCGCTGTATCCCTCCCTCTCTCCACCTCCACACCCTCCATCTCCTTCATCAGGGCAATTTCCAACGCCTCCCCCTCCCGGATGACGAACTTTGCCGTGACATCTACCCTTCCTTCCAACTATAACCTGGCCTTGTTCCCCCCCCCCCCTCCCAGGGCTCCCTTTTTTCCTCTTCCCTCCTTCTCCCAGAGCGGATTTTCCTCCTTCCCCCCCCCCTCCCTCTGAGACCCTGCACCCCATACTTGCCTCTTTCCTTCCCACGTCCTTCCCTACCTGGCCCTCTTCAGCGCGCCCACCGCTCATCTCCCACATCTCTTCCCCTCCCTCCCTTCTTCCAGTTTCCCTCATCTCCTTGCACCTGGCAGATCCTCTGTCTTGATCATCGTCAGTGTGCCACGTCAGTGTTGTGTTTAGTGCTGTTTCTCCTGTGCGTCAAGAGGTGTGGTTTTAATTGTGTACTGCCTTGAGGTTCGCCATCAGTGTTTGTTATGTGCTACACCATCCGTCGATACCTTTCATGCTCCAGTCATACTGTGCCTTGTGTTCTTTTAATTGTCGCAGTGTGTGGCTTTTTGTGTGTGCTACTTTTAAACAGTTTTTTATCTCCATTTTACGGTCACCCCGTTTTTTTGTCTATTGCCTTCCATGTTGATCCCCCTTTTTTATATCTATGTTCACCATATTCTCTCCTTTGTTCTTTTTAAATATCTTCTATTGTTTGTTCTATGTCTTTCGGCTGAAGAGCAGCGCATATGCTGCTGCCAGCCCGCCCCGATGAGGAATTGAAATACAATAAAGAAAGAAAAAAAAATTCACAACGTGAGCCACTAAGAATACAAAAATAGATTAAGAAGATTCGAGACCTAACGTAACTCTCTCCTATAGCAAGGAATCGGAGTGTTACAGTGAGTCTGTCTTCTGCAGATATAACGGTTCTTGAATGAGTATTGTGCTTTGTGATATGAGGATACACTTCACTGAGCACATACTGAAATGTATGCCTCATCCATACTTAAGTAATCGATGCACGACTTGACGTCATCCACTGTAAGCTCACATAACAAATTTTGTTGAATGCTTTTATCGTGTCGTAAAACCCACGGCTTCACCCAGGTACGTTTCTTTTTTTCCCCCTCGCCTCTCTTTCGCATGTGCACACAGTGCAATTGTGTTACATGCAACTGTTGCGGTTAGAAACAAGTTATTGTTGTCAGCCACCTTGAACTTTGACGAAAAATATGACAGTGTAATACCACCTTTTAGCGTCACGTGAAAGATCTTTGTCAAATATATTTGATCAAATCTTTGACAAAGAAATTTGGTAGTGTAATACCGGCCAAAGCTCCAGGACGTTTTGTGAGCTGTAAGAACTAGACACAAGACTTGAAACTGACATTAAGTCGAAACAAGCTTGTAGTCTGAATAACTGTCACAAGCTAAATAAAAACTGTAGCAGCTAGATTGGACAATTATTCCTTAAGAATGTCATACTTTGACGTCTTAGAAGCTGCGGGGTCAATGGAGGAAAAAAACCTATTGTTAACAGAATAATCGGCAGTTAAGGAGATTCAATTAATAAATCTTTATCACAGTGTTAAGGGGACATGCTCGTGAAAATGATCAAAAATTCGAAAAAAATTTCTTGGTCTATAGAAAAGAGCATTTCATGCTGATTTCAGAAATGTATATTTTATGGAAATTATCATTTCTCATTCGTTCTAAAATTGAGGTTGAACCCAATGTTACCCGGGGCCACGCGCATCTGTCAGTTTGCAGTGCGTCAGAAAACGTGATGTGTTATTTTGTTCTTCCGTTTTTTTTTTCGTTTTTTTTTTCCTCCGGCTTTAGTTTGAGAACTTTAATACTGGTGTATTCTAGAAGGCATTGACTCCCGGAACCAAAGTACAGGCGTGCGTAGAAGGCTATGATTCAAATGAAAACAAAGATCTGGGTCAATATTACAATATATAATTTCGGAATGTCATAAGTGTGTGGTTTTGTAGTTATTGTGTGTTGTTCTGTTTCTACCTGTGTGTTTAATGTGCTACAAATGTCGAGAGTAAAGAAATTTAAGCCCAAACGAAAATTTCGGGGCAACCAGTACCAAACACAACCGAATAATACACATCAGTTGCTTCAAAAGTCGCCCGCGGAAACTGTCTACAGGCGGTGTTTCTAGACGTAAACTTACGCTTTCTGAATGTAATTAGAACAAGTCTAGTAGTATTGTGAGCAGTAATAACGACGGAAATCTTATAGTGAACCTAAATATGCTGCCAACATAAGTACTGCAATTGTGAAGGTAGTATTGACGTTTCTGAGGACATTTCAGCAAGGAAGGGTCTTTCAAGTCGATTGGTGATTGCATGTAACTCGTGTAAGATGCACAGTGATACTGTGACGATGTCAGTAACTGACAGTCGACATTACAGTGTAAATATTTAACTTGCTTATGCAATGCGATGTATTGGAAGGGGTAGGAGAGCTTCTCAGATTTTTTGTGCAGTGATGGATTTGTCTCCACCCCCCACTGAAGTTTGACAGATACAATAAATTAGTACATAATGCTTTATATAGTGTAAGTGAGCATGCAATGAAAAGAGCAGCAGAAGAAGCAGTACCTTTGTCTGAGAATAGACATTGTAACAGCATGTGATGGATCTTGGCAGAAGAGAGATCATACTTCTCTGGATGGGGCTGTAACTGCCACATTTATTGAAACTGGTAAGATACTAAATTATGAATGCCTAACAAAGCGCTGCCAGGGTTGTTCAAGTAAGTTTATTGGCACCCATGTTTGTGTATAGAATTTTGATAGCCCAAGTGTAAACATGGAAATGAACAGAGTTATAAGCATTTTTAGAAGATCAGAGGTCAGTTGTGGTGTGAGTTATGTAGGCTTTCTTGGGGATGGAAACTGTAAAGGACACACTACTGTTGTTAATGACAGACCATATGGGGACACACTGATAGAAAAGCTTGACTGTGTTTGGCATGTACAAAAGGAATGGGAGCTTGGCTGAGAAAATACTGTAAAGACTTTAGTGGAAAAAAAACTGTCAGACAGAAAACACATAGGTAGTCCAGGTCATCTTATTAAAAGTGAAATTGATTCCTGGACTCAACATTATGGCCTAGCAATAAGGAGAAATGTAGGAGATTTGGAGAACATGAGACAAGCTGTTTGGGCAACATGGTTTCATGGAGAGTGTCAACAGATGAAACCCCACAGGATGGTTTGTGTCCAAAAGGGGAAGATTCGTGGTGCAAGTACTGGTTGAACAATGATACAGGAATACAATATACCCACAAGCATCCCTTACCACTTGCTGTAATGGGGGCAATTAGGCCTATATATAGGGATCTGGGAAATAAAAATCTGCTTACGAAATGTATGCATGGTTTCTAAAAAAAAAAATTATTTGCAAATGAAATCTTCAACAGCTGTATATTGGAGACAATACCCAAAACTATAGTTGTTGGGCTGACGGTGTGACAGTGCTGAAGATTGATGTAATGGGTGCAACAATAACATTCGATGATGGTGCAAATTCAAGGATCAATGTTATGAAGAAATTGAACATCCAGATGGGAAGGAATATGGCTTCAGCTCTAACTGCTATTGACAGGTGGCGGGTAACCGAAGCTGGGACAGCTGCAGAAGCTGCTACCAAGAAGTCAAAGATAAAGAAAAGAATGAAGAGAGAGAGTATGGAGGATAAGGAAACAGGAGGACAACTGGAGTATGCAGCTGGAATATTATAAACGATCATAGTGGTAAGTTAATAAATCTGTAAATCTTTTTCGGTTTATTGAAAACTTGAATTTTCATCATTCAGGTACAGTTTACTCCTAAATGACTGAAGTTAAACTCACAAAATTGGTACAGATATTTAGAATGACCTCCTCTACCTCCCTTACCTACTATTTCCTGAAAAATTTATGACATGATGATGATGATGTTGGTGATATTTGAGCTACATTTTTAAATATTTTTGTTGTAGTAAAATAAATTACTTGTCTTTTTCACAGATCAGCATCAGAGAAGGAAACTGGAGGCATAAAACACTTATGTGAATGTTGTCTGTACTCTGACTCTTTTTTTTTTCCAAGCTGCGCTGTCAGTGGTTCCAAAGAAAATGGTACTGCAGTGAAGTAGAGTTCTGTTTTTTATGCTGTTATACATATTGTTGTCAGTACCAAATATAATAAATATCTCAATGATTTTTTGGGAAGTGCTTTGACTAATTACTCTAATTGCGTGTAAGAATTTTGAGCTATCTCTCGTTTATAGATCAGTTGCACTGTGAGGATGAAGATAATGATAAAAATGCAGCCTGTTCAGGGACATGTCCCCTTAATGAAGAATTTGAAAAGTTGTTACAACTATGTTTCAAGACTGCAATTTCTGAGTAATTGCTCAGGAAAGATGCACTACTGACCATTACTTTCTTAAAAAAATGTTCCTACATCTTACGATTGTAAATGCTTCAACACAAAAAAGAAGACATCAATATCAAGTACCAAAAATATGAAAGGTGGATAAAAATAGTGAACTTACTTTTTATTTCTCAAGCACAACAATAAAAATTTCGCTATTAACAACAGTTTCACTGATGGTAATAGCAATTTCACAAGGAACACCTGCCATATGTTTTAGAAACACATCCCTGTTTAGCCTATGTCTAGTTTTATTCATAAAATCTTCTTTGAAAAAAATGATCTTCACAAACAAAATAAGTTGCTCAGTTCACATTAGGTGACAGTTTACAAACACTTTTCCACTTCAGAAGCAATTCTTGAGGTTGTTTTGGAAACTTGTAGAAATGCTTGTTGCTAACGTTCTCCGTTGAACCCACATAATATCCAGATGAACAGCTGTAATTTACAGGAGTATTTAAACGTTGATTTGTTGTGTTGAGCATTCTGAAAAAAGCATTAAGCTCTTCATTAAGCGAAACTACTACTGGCATAGCAATCTAACTTTAATAAACAAACGGAAACCACACAACTTAATTCATGATAGAAGAGAATACATTTATTTATAGGCTACAAGATTATTTACTGAAACTTAAATGTCTTACCTTAGGATTAATTGCAGACATGTTTTCAGCAGGAAATCTCTTCAATTCCATGGTGAACTTTATGAAATTTAAAGTAAAAAACCTGTTTATAATGATGATCAGTAGTATGTACATATGAAACAAACCCAAAGATGACTGTAACCATAGACTTCAGTACAGAGCAAGACGATAGAATATCAACAACCGCCACTGGACTGCTCTCATTGGTCAGTTCCAGCTTCGTTTTACCCGTAGCGCTTCTAGTTGTGTGGAAGGAAGTACGTGACTTGTTGCCACTTCTTCCATATAGCTTTCACCCGTGTGGTCACCTTGACTCACTCTGAAGGTGGGCGGATGGTATTCAGCCAAAATATTAGAAGAAGCTGAATTTATGCGGCTGCACGCATGAAATTTTATGGAACAGTCTTTGTGCTTCGAAAATATGAAGATGTACAACTACATTTTAGTTTGTAAAATGGCTAGGTGAGATTTTGCTAATTTGAATGAGCTATCGTTATGACAGTAACTCAGTTTATAAGTTTAGGGGAAAAAAAAATGGAAAATCCAGGATGGAATGAAAAAAATATTGTGAAAAGGAAAATTGCTACTCACCCTACAGTGGAGATGCTTAGTCACAATCAGTGTGGCCTCAGTTGCCAGAGATTGCGGTCAGGTGTGTGTGAGTTGCATTTGTGTGAGAGTGTATGTATGTGTTTGTCATACAATTTTGATGAAGACCTTACTGGCCGAAAGCTGTTTGTGATAGTCTTTGTGTTGTGCTTGTATGTGACTCAGCATTTCCACTATATGGCGAGTAGCAACTTTTCTTTTCACAAAATTCATGGAACCATTCTATACATCCACATTGGGAATAGCCCAGTTACAAGGTATCATCTTTAGAGTTATGATCATCAATGCAAATGTATGCAAATTCTTGATTAATGGTTTAATTAATTAGAGAAAGATGTTATTTTGTTCATGAAAACTAGGCTGACAAAGGTATTGTGATAAAAGCTGGGATCCAGGAAGTAAAATGTAGGTGCTTCCAAATTTTAACATTAATTATCTGGTAAGTTAAGTTTCAGTGTGTGATGAAGCAAGCTGGGATATTTTTACTTCCCCTCTTGTTTTCCCATCTGCCTCCTTAGAATTCATTTTTTCACTTTTAACTAATTACCATATACGAACATGAATGTAATCTGCATTTTTATGCAAGAGAAAGGTTGGCCCTCAGTTTTAAAGAATATAGCACTAGATCTAATTTTGTGCAACAGTGCAATGGCCATATTAAATGTGTATATGGGGGAGGGGGGTTGTGAAAAGTGAAAGTAAACGACTGTGAAACGCAAATGTGCACCTGTCGGCTACATCATTTACAGTAGACAGTACTGACCTCGTTTTTTCAGCCAGTACGCCGATAAATGAAGAAACAAAGAAGGCGAATGTCATTGCAAGTGAAATCAAAGTAAGTTACTATAAAGTAGGAATGCTAGTCTTTAACATATTAAACTCGACTGATTAGCTCAGTAAATGTCATATCTTAACAAAGTTTTCAGATGCTAATAACTTGTAATTAATGTTGTTTCCAGTGAAACTAATTTCACTTATGGAATGGTCATATTGGAAAGAAAAGCTTGAATAATAAATCTGAGTGAGACAAAGTCTGATTAAAGTTTAGATAGATTCAGGTACATACTACACAATTGCTTCTTAGATACTTGGACAAGAATAGACTGAATAGGAAAAAAATTATTAGTAGGAGTGCAATAAAAGCAAAAGGAAAGATTCTGGCTTGCTCTGTTTCAAATAAATACATCTTAATTGTTTTTATCAAACACTTCCACATGTTCCAGATTGCTAGGAAATGAAATGTTTGCAAAGTTTAATTCATTTAAATAAGGAAAGTAATTACAGACGTAGCTCACAGGATTATCTGTTGGATACAGATCAGCTGTAATTGATAACTTGAAGCAATAATTATCATTCTTTGAATCAACATTTTTCATGAGATGTTCATTTGCAATTGCTTTTGGAAATTATCTGTGGATTCCTGAAGAAAATCCTTTATTTATATTCATTTTAATGCAAAGTTTCAAAATTTCTTTTAACATACAACTAGATCTGCAAACCTCAAAAATTTCCAGTTTTTTTTAGAAGTAATTCAATCATATTTGTTAAATACCATTCATTGGTGTCATTAGTCACTGTTCATATACATTTCCCTAACCTCACCTGACTTGGGATGTAGGAATACACGGTCAAATCTTATATCTTTAGAGGCCAATTGAACTATAATTCTCTGTTGGTGAAAACTGGAAGAGAAGTATCAGGAAAGTGTTTGGGATCTTTAAGTCCATCATGGTAAGTTACAAGGCAAATTAAATTTTAATTGCAGACTCCACAGAAATCCATTCAAGAGAATCATCACAGATTTTAACCTGGTTTGTAGGTCGTTCACCCATTATTTATAATTATAGTGTATTATTACGTAAATTAAACTACTGAACTGTGCAAAGAAGCCCCTCTTCTTCATCAACAGCTTGCAAATGGAAACCTCACAATATTCTGAAATTTCATGGTTACGTTTTGTAGCTGCAAGAAGAATAGTCTCTGAGCACTCTAGCACAAAAAATATAGGTATTGAGACAGGATTAGTAGTGACATATTTTACACTTATGTTTTGAAGCAAAAGAGGGATCTCTCAATGACACATGTACACAGGACATTGCCAACAACAGCATCAATAATTACAGTGGCGGCAGCTGTGTGAGAGCACAACAGCATATGGACATCCTAACTTTCAACACATTGTGGATTTACTGTTTTTTTAGTGCTGTTAAACGTAACATAGATGCTGTAATGTGAATGATACGACAATTAAATCTACCGCACTACTGCTCCCCTAGACTCAGTGAAACTTGGCATCAGGGTCGCAAGCGCACTTTCAATGTGCACATTTTAAAGAACTTTTTAGCATGTGCAATTTGTGTGACGTAATTGACTTACAGGCTAAATACATACGGATTTGATAAACAAAGTACACGGTTCATGATGTGCACAGCTAGCCATTGCCAATCAACTAGAAGTTTACGTCAGTACCACCAGGTGGTAGCACACTGCGGCAGACTTTTTTCTCCATTTTCTCAGCAGTAAATCCTGCTCGATGATAGCACACTCCTCAGATATGCTACACTCACTTTATAGTAAAATTAGATCAGTCATGAGTTATACTGACAACCTATTTTGTGGGTTTGTGAATGAGTTACAGTATATTAAATTATGAATTTTATTATACAGTAATCCATTTGAGGCACTGAGAATTGTAAGAGCCTAAAGTACATCACCGTCGATTGTAGCATTTGTTCATGCTTCTGAAATCTGGTGATCTTATGGTGAGTCAGGTTTATTTGTGCTGTAGGTCCGCATTGTGTATGTGAAAAGTCATGAAAAGGTGTATCACGTGTTTCTCTGATAATCAGTTTAATGTGGGATCGAAGATGGTGTGCTTTAGGCTCTTATGGATCTCAGTGCCTCACTTGTATTCTAGTCAAGTGACCGTGTGGGCAGACAGTACTACTTGAGTTTAATCATATCCACAAATGGCAGTTTGTGTTTGGAATTGGCTGTTTATTATGTGGGAATTAGCTTTTGTTTGCAGTGTAAACATGAACTGTGTTGAATCCATTTTAAAGGCTAAGAGAAAAGTAAATCTGTGAGGATGGGTCACGAGTCGTGTTTGGGTAGCACAGTCAGTAGAGCACTTGCCCACGAAAGGCAAAGGTACCGTGTTCCAATCTCGATCTGGCACACAGCTTTAAGCTGCCATGAAGTTACCTATCAGCACACAGTCTGCTGCAGAGTGAAAATATCATTCTGGGAGCAGAAAAGAAAATTACCTGGAAAAGTTAGCTGCAAAGGATCTAGGGCCCCTGAGAACAGATGTTTTGATTGAGAGACGAAATCAAATAAGCGTAACTACAACGAACGTTTAACAAGGAAGTGTACAGTTAGCACAAGTTGTTGTGTGGGTGCAGCATAAGAATACCTGATTTTCAGCTCGGAATTAAATTCTTGAGCTAATAAATCTGTTAGGAATGTTGTACAGTTGTCCGAAAAAATGGAATGTTATACGGCAGATGCTATTAATTTCACACTCACAAATTTATATGAATTTAAAAATTTGTGAACACTAATGAGCTGCCACTGGATAATTGCTACTGTTGGGTGCCATGCTTCTGATATGTCTTCGTGCTTAGTCAGAAAATCTGATACAAGTAAAAATTTTTTTATACCTGCACAAGTGCATTCAAGGAATTGTGCCAGAATTGTTTGCCTCATCAACTGAGAGCTGTGTAACTTCATGTTACAAGTATGTTTCAGAAATTTGCAACAAAATTTTGATTCTTTTGATACTTTCCAATTCTTTCTGTCACTTACAGTATTCTTTCAATACTTTTGTATAGTTATGATTTTTTTTTTTTTTTTATGCTCTTCAGTTGTTTGATGGTTGTCATATTCTTTCAGTAGTACTGATATTTTTCAACATTTGTGTAACTTTTCCATATTTTTCAATGTCTTTAATATTTCTGGATTCTTTTCAAAATGGCTGTGATAATAACAGCAGATTTATAGAAACACCAACAGATTTTAGAGCAACAACTACTGGCTTTATAGATATGTTGGTGTGCACTATGTTTGACAAATTTTGTAGTGTGTGAGTATGAATGTGTGGAAGTTCTCTGAGATGCTTATGTCATGAAATTGACAGCTGGTATGAAGCACTCCAGCTGCACTTGGGAATCCTGTCTAACAGTGGGCCAGTGTGGCCATTACATATGTGAATGATATCTACTGCTGAGCTGACTAGATCTTCACATACACACTCCAATGGAGCATGTGCAATTGTGCATCTTGTAGATGTTTTGTGAAACTGAAACTGTAAGCACTGGTTGTAGATATATTAGAACAATGTAACAAAAATTTCCATATTTCAGTTGTAGACACACTAGTTGTAGATATATTAGAACAATGTAACAAAAACTTCCATATTTTAGTGAACTACATATTTCAGTGTTTTTCTTATGATCTGAATCTATCATGCTTGTCTGTACCTTCATGGCAGACAGAATATTCTATCTCCATGTTTGTGTACAGTTGCCTAGGTTTTATCACATGATAGCTTCCAGAGAGTGCATGTGTAACAAAATGACTGCGTGTAGCCAAGCAAAATGTCCAGTGGAGGATTTGGATGCAGTTGGTTTCAGGCTGGGGTTTGTGCAGATGAGAGTCTCAATTTACCAATTATTTATTGCAAATCAACATACTTCTGCTAATATAATAGAGATATACTTTCAGCAAAGCACAATATTCCCATAGCCCATAAAGATCCCTAAGCAGGCCTCCACATAATCAGTAAAAGAATGTATTCTATTAAATAAAAGAATGACAGTCCAGCCCTAGTCCTAATCTAAGTAACCAGACAACAACATCAACAATTCAGAGGGATTGGTCCTCAGCGAGAGCCAGTCCTAATATCTGAAACAACTTCAACAATAAAAATTAAGATAGCAAAAACTACCACCACCACCACCACCACCACCACCACCATCACCAGATACCTGCCACAACGAGCTACATGCAACTCTCCTCCTAACTACCTATGTGTGTATCGTAATAATTTCTTATACAATAACACAAACAACTGATTATTTGTGTGGAGCAAGTAACGAGATGAACTCTCAGCAGAATTGTGTCAACAACTGAGTAGCCCTCATGGTGTGGTTTAAACAAAACTCTTCACAATTAATGCAATTGATCACACTCACCATGTGTAGCTAACAAATGGAACTGCCCTCACTCGCAGCATACACTCCCACTCTCCTTTGTGTCATCAATAAAAAACCATAAATAAGATATCAGAACTTGTTACACAACAAGCACAGACTTCCATGCAGTTTTTGTGGCTAGCAAACACTGCAATTGTGCTGCTCATTTACCACACAGTGCACTGTATAACCATAAAACAACCAGCTTGCAACTGACAGCTACAAAAGTGCTCAGGTACTGCTTCTCTTGATATACAGAAACCCCATTCTCCATCTGAATGAGGATCACTGTCCATATGGCTGTGAAGAGACACCGACCGCTCCACCAGGCTGTTGCATACACAGTGTCACATCCTGCATGTGTGTTAGTGATATATGGCTCACCGAACCACAGCACACCAGCTTCTTGAGGCCTTGATTCATGGATTTTCCAGAATTTGCTCATTTGTCTCATTCCAGCAACTGCTCACAGTGCCATCTCTTCCATTTCATATGATGTCCAGCCCCAGATTTCCACTTTGCCATCCATCTCCAAGCACAGCCTGTGCCACCAATCTTGGCTAGTGCTCCAGACCTTTGTGTCCTGTGCTGACTGCTGATGACTTGGGCAGTTTCCAGCCATGTACATAGCGCTGTCTTCTAGGAGATACCTCACCTTCGAAGTGAAGCAAGTGACTGCTTTCTCCTAACTTGAACTGTACACTCAGGCTCGGGAGGCTGCCAGCAGCATCATAAGCATTGGCAACAGTGACTCCTCTGGAGATGTTAGTGCTAGGGCAGTGCTATCTCAGCTGGCTGGGTAGGGCAAGAAACAAGGTGTGCTCCAAATTACTAAATCACAGCACAATATATGTATGGCAGACCATCATGTGCACACATTATGCATTAGCAATCACCATTGGATGAAAGTGATGCCATACCTTGGCCATCTTTGATGTAGGAACCTCTCTCATTAGCCTGTTTCCAAGAAATAAAGTAAAAAAAAAGTGTGAAAGGAAAAGGCATCACAGAGAGTTGAGAAATGTGATTGAATGAACTGATAAGTCCGTTAAATACTGAGCTGCGACTGAGCTAAATATGTATAACACAACTGGCTAAGAAGCTTTATAATTAACCTATTTTGAAGAAATTAAATAGAAATGGGGAGGGGTGGAGTGGTGGGCAAAGGTAAAGGGCAGAAGGGCGTGGCTTAGGAAAGAGGGGGGGAGGGAGTAGTTTAGTAAGGGTTGAGTGACATGACTATGTCATATATTTGCCCCTGCATGTAATGAACTCAACAGTAAAAATTCAAACTGTGTCCATAGAGCCTGTTGCTCTCCTCTAATTGTCCAATACACCTATTGATCTCCTATTTATGTTTATTTGTTATATAGTATAGACTAAACTAACATTTAAAATCCATTGAATCACTTAACTGTATGGCAGCATGAACCGACAGCACTCTGTTTGCAGTTGAAGAGATTACTGACTGTTAGACAGTCAGTCAGTTCAATCTACCTAAGAGTTGGAGTGAGGATTTGACATTAATACTCTGCTAAGCTGGTAATGAAACAGTCAAATCAGCTGCTGGGTTCCTGCTAGTCTTGGAGTTTCAAACAGAATGGTAACAGTCAGTCACCATCTGTGTGCAACAGCTTGCCCAGTCTTGTGGAGACATCACAAAAGTGGTAGCACTGTTACTGTATTGGAAGCTATAATACATGCTTAGGAACCAAATGTATCTTTTGAGTTAATTGTTCTCTCGTCGTCCTCCAGTCTTCCTCATATAAATGAGGGATCTGCATGAAGCCAAGTCAAGCCCACTTTTCACTTGGGTCAACTGGCTGACTCCCAAGATTCAAGTTGTTCATTCTCAGACAGTACCAATGGCTGGAACATGACATAATAAACATTCACTTACGAGAGCACAATGTTTAAAGACATTACATGTAACTGGGTATTGGAAGCATAAGACAAGGTCATAAAAGGAGAACCACGTTGGGAGAAACTAAATAGGTGTTCAAAAGAAACCATTAGCTGAAAGTGAGGACAAAGTACAAGAACTTGAACGGGAGATTCATTCCTGAATTCCAGAAAGCTATCCACAAAAAGTGGAACTCATGCAGGTATCAGGCTAAAGAGTTTATCAAGATCATGAATTAAATTTTAGATAGTGATAAAGTTCCATCATATTTTGAAAACAAAGTGATCAGTACATTTTTGAAGAAAGGAATAGATGTGAATGTGGCCACAATCATTATACGCTCATCATTATAAAAAATATTTCCAATGGATTAATACTGAAGGGCAAGGACAATACCGAGGAGTTGGTAAGATAGGCCCCTGCCAAGATCACAGGCACATGGGATGTGGGATCCAAAATTGAGGCGCCCCCCCCCCCCCCCCCCCAAGGAAAAGGAAGAAGAGAGAGATAGTATAAGAATTAAGCAGGAGGTGTACATGATTTCTCTTATCCCTCTCATTCCAGCCTTCTGTCTAAGAGAAGAAGCCTTTCCTTTGGCCTGCAGTTGTATGACATACTGTTGTCAAGTGGTACTTTGTCAAAGTATGTATGTAAGAAAGTGACTTCTACTGAACAGACAGCAATTACTAACACAGTTTATGTGGCAGCTGTGTACTTGGTTCACACAACTACCACGAGCACAACTTGGTCATGTTTAACAGTGGATTTCTTGTTGTTACTTCGTTACATTACTGCAGGATTTCAAAAGTTTATGAGCAGGTGGTGAAGCAAATATGCTATTTGATTGAAGGCTTCTGACTTTTACCGATTTCTGCCAACTGAGGTTTAGAGTGTGATGTGGTGGATGAGGCAATTAAAAACGTTGGATGGAAATGTAAGTTTTTTTGTATCTGATTAATGATATTTTGTGTTATCGGTCTCTTGTCTGGTTTGATGTGGTCCACCCCATGAGTTTCTCACCTGTGCCAACCTTGTCATCTCAGACTAGTATTTGCACCCAATGTTCTCAGTTTTTTGTTAGATACATATCATTCTTGCCTACCTCTATAATTTTTAACCTTTCTAGCTCCTTTAAGTACCATGGAAGTAATTCTTTAATATCTTAACACTTGTCCTATCATCCATTCTGTTTTTATTGTCAATATTTTCCACATGTTGTTCTCCTCACCGTTTCAATGGAGAACCTCCTTATTTCTTATCTTATTGGTCATTTAATTTAATACACTTCTACAGCACTATATCTCAAACACTTCATCTCTGCCCTCTTCTAGATTTTCACAAGCCATGATTCACTTGCTATGCTCCAAACATAGTCCATTCTCAGCCATATCTTCCTCAAATGAACGCCAATATTTAATAGTACTGAACTTCATTTGGGCAAGTGTGACGTCTTTTTTTTTTCCTAGAGCAGTTAGAATTCCTTCATTTATTTCACCATCACCCCTTCCCCTTCAATTTTAATGTTAGTTACATGTTCCCATAGACTATTTGAATGATTTCTTCTATCAAAATAATGTGGGATGAGCCAATTTATGTATAAGTGATTGGTTTTAGCAACAATAAATGTATTTTTCAGTCCTACTCATGCAACTACACTTAAAAATGGATATTTGATGTTCTTTGGAAAATGATGATAAAATTTTGTTGGTGTTTACTGAACTTCTTACTAAATTTATCTCTGATCCTCTTTCTGAAACTAATGTTATGGGGGCAATGATGCATCATTTTTATCAAACTTACTTAAAAAGTTATAAAATTTGAAAATCTGTTGTGGAAGAATTACAGGATAAACTGGGGGGGGGGGGGGGGATGAGGAGGAGGAGGCACTTTTGGAAGTCAGCCAGGGGCACAGGATTCCTTCGTACAGTTCTGTTTAAGAATGAAGTGTGTCAACAGGTGAGAGTAAGCTGATCCATGCAGCTGTCATTTGACAGCATGAGCATATCATAAGATGAAAGGAGCATAAGCAGACTTTTTACACATGTGACTTATTATTAGGATAAAATAGTAGAAGACTAAGACACTCTTAGCATTCTCCCTAAATAGGGATAGGGAAGGGAAAGGGGTGACTTGTAACCATAACTCTGAAACATTTGATAAAATTTCAACCTTTTTTTGTACAAAAATGCCTCACTATCTGGAAGAAAACAACTCTGTTGGTTAAGACACTCCTGGCAACACTATCTGTATGGTTGGGGGCAGCAAAATGATGAATGTAAGTATCGTATCTGCAATAGTTTCAATGAAACATTTCATGTGTATGACTTACTGTTTGGAAAAAAGTACTCTTTTTCTTATGACTATCCTGGAACCCTTAATGGTGGGCCATACATTTAAAAGAGATTATATACAAAAGTAATAAAAAAACAAACAATATTAGTGTCAAATTTACTGTTTTTCTGGACACTAGGCTGCTTCTGTTTTGTACTGAAATTAGCCAGTCAATGAACTAAAAATGTGTTCCACTGCTTCAGTATCTTGCTTTGATATAGGGTGGTGCCTTCCTGTCGAACCAATAGAAACTGGAGCACTTACAATCTTCAAAACATTGTGAACAGGAAGTGAGCACTGATGACATGGTTGCTGTCCTTCAACTGGAAACTTATATACAGCAGCTGGTCCATGTGGTAGCATAAAGTTCAGTACAATTTTGTTTAACTCGTAACTGGTGTCTATAATCTCTGCAATCCACCAGTCACAGTCATACACACACGCCACAAACATCCCCCTTCTCAGGTTGTGAATCTGAGTATTATCACGCTGTTTCTGCGGTGTTGGCTGAACAAACAAAATTTCTTCTTTTTTGCCCTTTAAAGTGCGTGCAGTATGAGTTCGACCATCACTTTGAGACCGAGCGAGGTGGCGCAGTGGCTAGCACACTGGACTCGCATTCGGGAGGACGACGGTTCAATCGTGCGTCCGGCCATCCTGATTTAGGTTTTCCGTGATTTCCCTAAATCACTCCAGGCAAATGCCGGGATGGTTCCTTTGAAAGGGCATGGCCGACTTCCTTCTCTGTCCTTCCCTAATCCGATGAGACCGATGACCTCGCTGTTTGGTCTCTTCCCCCAAACCAACCAATCACTTTGAGTCGAAAAATGTATCTTCTGAATTCCTTAATTCCTTTCACAGGAGTAGTTTGTTTGGACTATTCTTCTTCTTTTCTGTTCACAGAATTCTTCGATTTCCTCTTTGGAAAAAAGAAAGAGGGCTGTCAATGTCTGAGATTTCATGACTCCTGTAAAATCCTCAGCTTTCTGACTCACAGCTGTATTTGGTCGGGAAAGATAATGTTTTGTAAAATGGTGCTTTAGCAGGCCTCCTACATGATTGCAAGGCCCCTTCCCATGACCAGCAGCACCAACAACTTACTCAATTCAAACAGCTGGTAATGATTTTTAAAATTACTAGGAGCACCATCAGAAATAATGATGATCTTCTCTGTCCCTGTTTGCAGTTGAAGAATTTTGCACATTACTAGCAAAGCCTGTGCTGAGTCATGTCCTGTGTCATCACTTATAACTGCAATACTTGTGGTCTTGTTTTGAAAATGTGTCACTCCTGTAAAAATTGAAAGCTACACATTCCTCCAGTGATACCCTTGTACTTCTTGTGGGAGAATTACAGACCTGTTCTCAACAAAATCACAGTGAAGCACTAAACATAGTTCTTCAGCCTGTACACACCCTTTCACTCCTGCAATGTGTTGTTGCAATTTCTTCAGACGCTGGTGTGTTACTGCTTTCATTGACCATTTACCATGTTCATCAATGAAACTGTCAAAGGCAATAGTTTTCTTAATTAGTTTATTTTCCTTCCATGTTGTATATTTTAATTTCTGCAGTTATCTGCTATGTCTTCCAGGCCAAGTGTCAAGTGTCACCACATTCTTGAAACAAACAAGTCTATCACTTTACGCCACAGATTACTAATGACTTCACACACCCAACTGAGGTGTCATATGTCACGTGCTCCATTAAGTTCTTCAAAGTTAGCACACAAAGTTCAAAATTCATGCACTACACAATATACAGACATCTAATTTATATGCACTATGACCTAAGTGGGAACTACCCACTTAGGTCGTAGTGCATATAAATTTTGATCTTACAGTATGTGAAGTTGTATAGTTGCTCTTATAAATTGCAAAAGTTTCTTTAATACTGCGAGTCATGTACCTCTTCACTTTCACAACTTTTTGACCTTCAACTGTTACAGTTATAGTGTCTTTTTTGTTGTCATTGTGGTGAGAACAGTCCCATTTATTTTCCAGATAAAATCACTACACTATTTGAACTTGAGCTGCATCTACAGTATGACTGTGATAGGGACCTGGTCTTCCACAGGCTCCTTTTAAAAGCCTCACATTTATTGATTTGTCTACCATGTACTTTGATACTGATGGAACATGGTTCAAAATTGTTTTCTATGAAAATTTCTCTGGAATGCACAATATTCAACAGCTGAATTGTTATTTGTGAAAAATTCCTGGCAAGAGGTGCAAGAGTGCTTTGGTTCATTTTCTTCTGAAGATGGAATTTTTACTTTGAAGAGTGAGGTCAGTTTTGCTGTAGTGTATCCATCCATAGCTTTAGTAATTTATCTGTGCTTTCATGATGCATAGAGCTTATGACTTGACTCAACTGACCACGATTTCTTAACAGGACTAACATCTACCTCTGTAGTGGACTGATTCAGGGTATATAATTCTTCCTCTACTGATGCAAAATCTGCATCATCTGCACCATGGGAGGCTTCACCTTGTTCAGATACTATCATTGTTGTTATTCTGCCAAAACATTTAGAACACAAAAAGTCATCTCTGGAAACATCTTCACTTTGAAACAGAGTCTTCAAATGAGAACACTTATTCCCAACCTGAACAAAGTCTGTTTTTTTGTTTGTCTTATATATTACACAAAACACACTGCAACTCTGTCAACTGGCAAATTCCTCACGATCACTGGATGGTCTCAGATTTCTTAGAAGCCTCTTCAGTAAACAAATTAGCAGTGAACAACTACAATATAGAAGCCTGCAATGAACCACCATGACAAAGAAACTGACAAGAAACTACAACAAAGTGTAAGAAATATGTGCAACGATGCAAGTGAAAATAAATAACTGCAAAAAAGAAAGTGATAAGAAATAACTGCAACAAAGACAATAGAAATAAACGTTGTAACAAAGAAATTAGTAAGAAACAACTTCAGTGAAGACATACATTACCCTTTAAAGTTAAAAAAAATGATTTTTTAAAATAAAACCTGTCCAACTTAAAAGTGGAAGCTCTCCTTTACAGAGAATATAGTACTACATGGTATTAATCAATAGAAAAAAAATCTAACCTTTTCTGGATTGACATTTTTGAAAAATAACAAAATGTTTTCCGTAAATTTTAAAAAATTCAAAAGGCGACAGTAAAAGAACTTCGACGGGTATGTCCAAATGAAGGATACCATTGTAATCATAAAGAAATTATCTTTAAAATAAAAAAATCTCTAACAAAGTATCTAGAACTGTTACAAAGATACAGCATTTAAAATAATTTTCTGAAGTTTGCATCTTCAAAATGGTGTTCGCAGTGTCATCTTTGGAGGTCTGTATCTAGGGGCAGGAATTTTTTTGAAGAAAACAAAAAAATATGTGTTTCTTATTTGCTCCTGAATTTTAACATACTCTAAATTCAATAACATCCGAGACTATGAAGGTAACCCCCTGCCTGAAGTGATACTGATTATGCCAAAACTATAAAGAAACAAACCTATGTACTGGTTGCTGTACCAAATGTGTTATGAACTGGAAGATGTTTTATTAAAATAAAATACAGAAAATGAAAGATTCTCTACAACTAGTAGAGAAACCACATTGCAGTTATAAATACTGCAAAACCAAAGGATTTGGAAGATCAGTTGAACAGGACGTGTAGTTTAAAAAGACGTTATAGCCTCTACAATAAGTAGGTTGAGGAATGGGGACTTGGATTGAGGAGGGAGTCCTGCTAGGGTAGTCTGTACAATTATGCAAAGCCACTGTGCCTGGGTGGAGTAGTGGGTTAGTAAAGTAACGAAATGTACTCAAAATAAATCAGATGATTCTGTGAGAATTAGATTAGAGAATGACATTCCACAGTAATAGTTTTGCTATTTGGGCCGCAAAATAATGGATGATGGTGGAAATAAGAAGGATGGAAGAAGCGGACTAGCAGTTGCAAGAGAAGCTTTTATGAAAAAAAATGTTAATACTGAACATAAATTTAAATGTTAGGAAGTTTTTATAAAAATATTTCTCTGGAGTGTAGCCTTTTATGGAACTGAAACATGAATGATAAATGTTGCCGGCAGGAAGAGAACTGAAGTTTAAGAAACAAGGTGTTACAGAAGAATGCCAAAAATGAGATGGGTAGACTAAGTAGCTAATGAACAGGCACAGAATCAAAGCAAAGAGAAAAGAGCTTTATGATACAACTCAACTAAAAGAAGGTATTTGTTGATAAGGCACATCCTGAGAGACCAAGGAAGAGTTAATTTGATAAAATGAAAGTATGTAGACCTTTTCAAGTATCAGACATCTATGATGTATACCTGCAGACTGAAGCAACAAATGAAAATATCTACCAAGGCTGGGATTCGAAACTGTCTCTCCTGCTTACTAGGCAGATACTCTAACCACTAAGCCACCCTAACACAGTGGCTTTGCACAGCTGCATAGACTGCCCTAGCAAGCCTACCTCCTTAATATAAAATCCTATTCACACCTCAGCCCACTTGGTATCCCCCTAAACTCGAACAACATTACAGATGCTCTCCTACTGTATTGGAATAGTGCCTCAGCACTGAATGAAATGGGAGATCATGCATGAAGTTCTTTAGTCAAACGATACTATGTGGTTCCAGAGACCTTTTCAAGTCTCAAAAATCTATGATGTATACATGCAGGTGCTTTTCCAATACAGTTGGAGAGCCTCTGCAATGCTGTTTGAGTTTAGGGAGAACACCAAATGGGTTGAGGTGTCAATGGTAATTTTGATTGAGGAGGGAGGCTTGCTAGGGTATCCTCTGCAGTTGTGCAAAGCCTTTGTGCCAGGGTGGTGTAGTGGTTAGCAGATCTGCCTAGTGAGTGGGAGACCAGGTTTGAATCTGGGCTGTGGTATAAATTTTCATTCATTGCTTTAGTCTGCATGTATAGATCACAGAGCTAATTTGGTAATTGGGGGAAATGGGATAGAGAGGTATGGAGGTGGGGTAACTGTAGAGGGAGACAAAGACTGGAATATAATAGGCCCAGGCAGGATCAAATGGATGTAACTTGCAGTATTTGCCCAATGTTGGAAGTTATGAGGTAGAATCAATTTCTGTACTAGAAAGCCATCTTTACTCTTGTCACTATGGAAGCTTTTTTATGCATGTTCTTTACCTTTTCAATTTGTAATAGTTACTGTTGACTGTTACATTCATTTTGCATAAAAATTAAGTGCTTTATTTAGTTGCAAATTGTAACCACGTTTTATTTAAAGATAAAATTAAAACAGGTTATGTGCCCAGTTCACATAAATCAGGCCAGTGGGCCATACTACATTATTATTATTATTATTATTATTATTATTATAGCAGTTTATTTGAAGCAAATAAAACTACAAGTGTACCCATCATGTCAAGAATGTTCACTCTGAGACTACGAAGAAACGTACACACTGGTGACATGATACAGTTCACTCAGATATTCATATAGTCTACCTGCTAAATATGACTTGAACATTGATCATTGTGACATATGACAGCTTTCTTGCCAAGTGACTTAAAAGAAGAAATTCATGTTAAAATTCTCGTAGTTGACTATATGATGAAAACATTAAAAGACAAAAGCATTAAAAAACTTGAGAAAACACCTCTGTGGACTTGGGGGAGGTTGCTGTTGGAACAGAAAGCTGGATAAGGCTCTCCTAACTTTAAACTTCAGAAGATCCACAATTGAATCCTGTGTTTACCACAATAAATCAAGGAAGTGATGTATTTATTGTAGCTGTTCACATTGCTGACATGCTTTTCTTTGTAACCATCTGCAACAAAAAATTGTGTTTAAAGAGAACCTAAAAGAACAGTTTACACTAACCAAGTAACAAGAGTTTACAGGTATGGACTTTTATGAGTGGACAGACCCATTATATAAATCAGATTTTACAAAAATATAATATAGAGGGCTACCATCCAGCATCCACACTGCTAGATCACAGCTAAGTATTAACTTACGATATTAGTCCAAAGACAGAGAGGGAAAGAGGTACCACGAAGAAAGTCCCATATATGGGAGCTATAGGTAGGCTAGTGTATGCAAAATGACATACTAGATCAGATCTAGCATATGAAATTGGAGTGCCGAGTCAATTCAGTAATAACCCTATAGAG
This sequence comes from Schistocerca cancellata, assembly GCF_023864275.1. Taxonomy (NCBI): domain Eukaryota; kingdom Metazoa; phylum Arthropoda; class Insecta; order Orthoptera; family Acrididae; genus Schistocerca; species Schistocerca cancellata. The sequence goes on along the minus strand of NC_064630.1, from coordinate 609,587,906 downwards.
TGTCACTGGCAAGCTGTAAAAATAATCCTATTGTTCCTAAAGGGAACTAAAGATTTCAAACTACAATTTTCTGAAGACAAGGACCATGAAATCACAGTATATACTGATGCTGAATGGGCTGGGGACAATGAAGATAGGAAATTGACCACAAGTTTTTGTTTATGTCACAATCTGTAGCAATTTCATGAAACTGTAAGAGAACAACCAACAGTAGGTATTTTAATGAAAGACTCAGAATACAAGGCATTAGAGTCTGCTTGTCAGGAAGCACTTTAGTGGCACAGGGTTGCAAGGAGAAACATTTATTTCCTCATAAGAAGACCTCATAAAATTGTCGTGCATAAATAAATATGCAGTAGACCTGTCAAAGACAAGTGGACGCAAGGTTACATGAAACACATTGTCACCAGGCATAATTTCATCAGAGAAAAAAATTGATCCAGGGGAAATAAAGCACAGCAATTTTCAACAAATGGAATGTTTGTGGACATAATTACAAAGGTGCTGCAAAGAAATGGACATCATCAGTTGACTCAAAAATTTAGACTATTAGGTTGTAGTTCTGAAAGGCACTGCTTATAGTCCGGGGTGTTGGAAATTTTATTGCCTGTGCCTGCATTAGTCATATGATGGCATAAATAAGAAAACTCTTTCAGAAAAAAAAAAATATTTTAGAGCAGTTGTTGTGTTGCATTTCTCTTTTTACCGTTCTCTTACTTTACCCTACAATTTCACAGGAGGACAATGCATAATTGTAAGATGGTAGATCACTGAATTCAGTAGTTATTATTATTACTTTTTTTTTAAACAACAAGACATTGTGTGGGAGTTTTTTCTTCTTCCTTATACAGAAATTGTTAAAGAAAAAAAAATACATTGATTAGCCAGAATGTTATGACCACCAGCCTATTACTGATGTGAACCCACCCAGACAATAACAGCATAACCTGGCAAGGAATGTCAGAGACAGGCTAAGTGCATGTGGTATCACTGAGCATGCTGTCTGTGTGTGGAATGGGGAAGGCACACGATGTATCTGAGTTTGACTGAAGGCAGATTGTGATGGCCCAGAGGCTCAGCATGACTTGTAGGGTGTTTGAGGAGTGTTGTGGTGAGTGTCTCCAACCATGTGGTTCAGCGGCTGCCCCTAATTACAGATATCAGACATTGTAGGCTGGGCCGACTAGTAAAACGGGACAGGCAGCAAACTGTGAAGGAACTAACATCAAATTTTAATGCTTGGCAGAGTACAATTGTGTCTGAATAAACAGGGCACCAGTCATTCCTAATGATGGGCCTCTGCAGCTGATGACCTATGCATGTGCCAGTGTTAATCATGGAATTGGCAGCTATGACTGAAATGGGCATATGACAATCAGCACTGATTGTTGGCACAGTGGCAGATTGTTGCATGGTCTGATGATTCCTTTCTCATCATGCTGATGGGAGGGCATGAATCTGTCATCTTCCAGGAGAAAAGCTCCTTGACACCTTTACTGCAGGAGAGAGACAAGCTGATGGCAGCTTCATTATGTGCTGGGAAACATTCACATGGGTGTCACTGAGTTCAGTGGAGCTCATGCAAGGAACCGTGGTGCTCAAGGAATCTCGTGCACTGGTTGCAGACCATGTACACCTCTTCATGATGTACACTTCTTCACAATGATCATATTTCCCAATGGCATTAACATTTTCCAACAAGGTAATGCACCCTTTCACCAGGCCAGGAGTATGGTGGAGTGGTTGCAGGAACACAGTGGTGAGTTCCAATTGATGTGCTGGCTCCCCAACTCACCAGACCTGAACCCAATCAAACACGTCTGGGATGCAATTGAACATGGCATCAGAGATCATCACCCCCTCTCCTCAGAATTTACAGGAATTAGGTGACTTGTGTGTGCAGTGGTACCAACTCCCTCCAGTGACCATCAAGGCTTCATTGCTTTCATGCCATGAAGCATTGCTGCTGTTATCCATGCCGAAGGTGAACATAACAGCTGTTATGTATGAGATCATAATGTTCTAGCTGACCATTGTATGCACAGGAGACTAGCTCTTTACAAATATTACAATAAATATATTCTTCCTCTGAAAAGTAACACTTTGGAGTGAATAATATGTGATTAGTAACTGTGCATTTAACTACCCTTCTCAGTCTGATATGTAATCATTTTCAAATAATGTGGCTCAGGTTTCATGTTAGATCCTCTAATATTCTTCTTGTATGTGTATTAGCTCCTATTGTATCCTTTCTGCAGTGATGGAGTTTTGCTCTCATAACAAACAGCAATGAGTCATGTAAACAAACTGTATGTTGTGGATAAAAGTAAACTTAGAGTGGAGAAACATGGAATACATGATTTTGAATGGTATTCACTCCTGATTTGAAAATAATTATTATAAATTATATGCTCTTCCAAAGACTTTAAAGAACTATTCAAAACTTTAAATGCTTGCTGCTGAACATTTGCTGTAGCCACACACTATTCAAATATAAACACTGTGAATTGTAGACTGTGCTATAAATGTGTGAGTGATGTTACTAACAGTATTGTGAGCCCCATATTCACGAGAAGAATATGTGCGTGATGACAATGACACCGAAGCAAACAATAGCAAGCTATCCAACCTGTTACGGAGGGTCTTCCAAACACAATCAAGTAATAATTAAGATTTTAATAAAATAATAATCCACTGATGATGGCACAATTGTGATGAAACATGTTTGGAAATTAGGTTTAATGTTGAAATAAGGCAAGGCGGAATAGCTTCATGATTCTGGTAGTGGCTCTAACATAAAGATTATTTTTTCTTTGTTTTTATTATCTGAGCCACATACTGTTTTTGCATCAAGTATCAAAGTTCCTTCAGGAAAGATTGTTAAATTCTTACTGATTAACCCATTAGCGATGGAATTATTACTTTTTTCAATTTTTTATGTATTTTTGATTTATTGTATCTCAAGGTTAATGAAATAAATTAAATGATGTGCAAGAATAATTATCACTTCTTTAATTTTCTAAATACATGTAAATGCCATTGCCATATGGCAACACTTGGCACTTGCAGTAGTTAGTATTCTGCACTTATATAAGCCCTCAGTGTAGGTGGGGTATGACCATATTCAGATAGAGTGAAATTTTCACTCTCTAGCAGAGTGTGTGGTGATACAAAACTTTCTGGCAGATCAATACTGTTTGCCAGACCGAGACTCAAACTTGGGACCTTTGCCTTTTACAGGCCAGTGGTCTACCAACTGAGCTACCCAACCATGACTCCCAAACTGTCCTCACAGCTTTACTTCTGCCAGTACCTCCTCTTCTACCTTCGAAACTTCACAGAAGCTCTCCTGGAAGGAAGGATATTGCAGAGAAATGGCTTAGCCACAGCCTGGGGGATGTTTCCAGAATGAAGGAATTACATTGCAGAGACATGTCTTAGCCACAGCCTGGAGAATGTTTCCAGAATGAAAGTTTCACTTTGCAGTGGAGTGTGCACTGCTATGAAACTTCCTGGAAGATTGAAATTGGGTGTTGGACTGAGACTCAATCTTGGGACCGTTGCCTTATGAGGGCAAGTGCTCTACCGACCGAGCTACCGAAGCACGACTGATGACCTGTCCTGACAGCTTTACTTCCGCCTTATGGATTTGGATAAACAATTATCAGTTAAAGCCTTTGATGAAGACAGTCTTCTGGTTCCTTTGGAAGGACCTGAGACTTACATAACAGCACATCTACTGCTTCCTGCCTGAACTGTAGTTGAGAAATTTTTGGTCTACCTGATTTATTATACAGAATCCAACTATTCTTTATAGCTACATTAAGCAGCCATGTCAACAGGGGTCAATACCATTTCTTGCTATGAATTCTAATTCAGTAGTATTCCAGTTTTTGGTCCATTTGGTCTGTTCCTCCCATGTACATATTGTACTTTGCGATTACTTGAGGCCTCGGGATTGCCACATTCCTGTTTGTTATCTGAAAAGAAAAAGAAGAAGAAGAAGAAGAGCTCTTAACCATACCAAAAGTCTGGCTGCCTTTGAGAAGGAAAGCATTGTGACTACCACATTGCCCATCCAAATGAAATACACCAGTCAATTACTGTTTCATGGGACCCACAATCTTTCTTCAAAAAATAACCTTTACTTTGAAATGAGCTGTTTTTGGGAATTCTGTTTTCTTGTATAGTTTCAATGGCTGAATACCTGGAGAATTTTAAAAACGAGGAAAGTGCAGAACTGGAAAACAGATTATCCACGAAAAACATATACTGTAAATGCCCCCTCCCAGCTGGAATATCAGCAAGTACGGCCAGTAAGGGATTCATTGCCTCGCCAAATACTTTCCCATACTTGGTGTTTGCTTTTGAACCTTTCTCTGGTAATGTTCAAAATTGACTAAATACCCATTCTTATTTTTGAGGCTCCACATTTTGTACCTAAATCGTATTTTTTACCCCAGTAAATTGCTTGCAACCATGGCATATAAAATATTTAATCATGCATTTGTCGTATGCCAGATGGTTTCCAGGTACAAAATTATCTATACACTGCTTCTTTAGCATTTCCATAAGTGGATGGCTTTTCCAAGCTTCATGATTAGGATCAATTTTGATATTATTGGCAAAGTGCAAAAATTGACAGATTTGTAGAAATCTATCCTACCTCATGGAATTATACACAGCTTGATTTTTCATGTCATCATTACAAATTCAGTAATGTCTGTATTGTACCCACTAACTTACCAATGGAGCATTTAATCTGGTTAGCTGTTATATTTGGACCTGTACAATAAATAAATAATGCATAATGTCTTGTTTCATAAACTAAATGCTCAGTTATCTTGTCTATAATCCTTTCAAAAATCTACAAGCAGACATACTTTTATATGTAGAACAATCAGCTTTTGAAATGAAGTATAGGATTCAATGTCAAAATCTGCTCCGTTTATTCACTGTGGTGAACCTGCTTCTCTTTCATTGCTCCATTTCGCTACCTTTGACAATGAAGGGCTTAGTACAGTATCATCATTGGTTGAAGGCAGAACAGAGTGTGAAGCTGAATCAAGCAAAGATTTAGGTCCTGCTAATGAATTGGCTGTGTCATAATTGATGCCCATTCTTTCGTTATTGGGAAGTCTGACTTCCGCAATAGCCCTTAATTGCTGAGATGATAAATTATCAAGAAGCCTGTAATGATATATTCAACACTGATAAGTGATATGTAAAATGCTAATCGCAAAATTGTGAATTATATGGGAAATAACATATTTACTCAACCTCATTCTCATCTATTGAATCCTCATCTGTTTCTAGATTGACATCTGGGGGCTCCATGAAAGTATCTCCAGTCATATCTTCATCCAGTAATATGTTTATGGCTCCAGCAAGCAAAAATCCTGGCCTACAATATAAAAGGAACTCAAAAAATAAGAAGGTCTATAGGTAGTGCAAACTGCAATGTTCAAACTGTGATATGCTGATCATTATTTACTCAGAATACTAAATATTGTTATAGCATCATCAGCAGTGTATCTCTAACACCATTATGTAATATATTTAAAAAAAAATAAAAAAAAATTAATAAAAAAATAAAAAAAAACCTTTTATATGCTCAATAATAAATTAATTTGAGGCACTTACTCATGTTTCTTGCAACACTTGTCAATCAAAGACAATAATTTTGTGTTTCCAATTGAAGGGAATGCTCCTCATCACTGTAGCTTGAAATCTGAATACATAGGAAAATATTCAGTAGAGTCATGCGCACCATTGATGTATGGTAATGCAACATGTTTCTGAGTTAAAATATAACTTACATTTGAATGATTATCTAGAAATAAATTTTCTGAATAGAACATTTTACTTGAGGAGATATTAAAAATTTATGATCCTGTAAAACTATGTGCACTCAAAAGTTTGGTAACAAGGGTGTTCTTCATGAGTTATAGACCAAATTCAAAAACATTGTTTTTCCTCTTTTTCTTCTATATAAAGAACACTTTCCCTTCTTTCAAAATTTTGTAGTTTTGGAAATTTTAGAACTCAGACAAGTTGTTGTCATAAGAAACATAATGCTGTACAAATAGGGATATAAATACTTCAAAAGTCTTGTGTTAATATTTTTTGTTTCCAAAAATGTACACTTTTACTGGAAAACATATATGTGAGTGAAATATTTCAAATATAAGATTTAGTTTTTGAAATAACCTGAGTAGACTTTATTATGGAAAAAGATGTAAAAAAATGTGCACCTAAAAATCCATTCATAAAAGTTTGAAAACCATGAGAAGAATATACAGTCAATAGTTAAACAAAATAATTGTATTAGTATATGCAAATAAGTATTTCTATAGTTCCTTTCGTTTATATTAGTATTAAAAATGTAAGTGGTAGGGTAAATTTTTATGAAAACAGAGCTGCAGAATAAATATAGTTACAGCTGAAACAGCTTCTAGCAAAACAGAAAACTGCTGCTTAGACAAAGCCAAGAATATTAAATTAAACCAAATCAAAGCATTAGAAGCCTCATAACTAAAAATGACTGAATTTCTCATACCCTATAGGACACTGAAAGGATTGATGAAATTTCAGCAGACTTTTTGTTCTTATCAGAACATCACTTGGAAATCACTGACGTTAAACAGTTTCATCTTGATGAGTGCAAGCTAATATCTTAGCGCCATAGAAATAATAAGAAGAAAGGAGATGTGGTTATTTGTGGTCAACATTGGAGTTAAATCCCAGACTATTAGGATCACAAATATTGGAAGGGCTTGCAGTACTGACAGTTTGCAGACCACCCGCAGGAAGCATCTTAAGCTTCATAAAACAGCTAGAAACAGTTTTAATAAAGTAATGTAGACTTAAGTGAACAATTATTGTTTGAGGAAACTTTAATTTTGATTTTGTCAGACTATACTGACTATGGACATCTATGATTGTTGATGTCCAGCCATGGATAATTTTACACAATAAAATTTCCTCCAAGGACTGAAGGATATAGTGCAACAGCTGTTACCAATTTGTTTTTGCATCCAACAACAGCAATTTAGCTGTGAAACCAATAGCCACTGGTACATCCAGCCATGGTGGTTAAATATTAACAATTAAATATACTGACTAGTTATGTAGAAATTGTAGAAGAGAAGTACTTTATAAAAAATCATAAACAATGACTTAACTAAACTGCTTAGAAAGAAATTAAATGAAGAACACTGGGAAGAAATTTATAAAGCAGACAGTGTTGATGGAAAATTTAACTATTTCCTAAACATACGAGGGATGTCAAGAAAGTAAGGTGACAAGGCCTGTAACTCTACCAAGGAATTGAGTTTTTCACAGTTTGCACCAGTATTGTGTATGGTAGTGCTCTCTGAAATGAATGAATACCCTGACTCTTGTTGCAATGATAGTTAAAGATGAGCAGTCTCATTCTGTCTCCCATCAAGTGTGAATTGCGCACTGTGATATGCTACCTGAATGCCAACAGCATGAACGCCACTGTCATTCATCACAAAATTTTGTCAATGTATTGGGAGGAGGTAATGTCACTGCAACATGTGACAAAACGAGTACAGAATTTCACTTTTGGAGAAATGAAAATTCATGATGAAGAGAGAAATGGACACCTGTCCTTGGTAACTGACAAACTGGTACAAAGACTTTAAGAGTGTATTCCTTCTGATTGCCATGTAACCATTGATGACCTGCAAGAACTGTGTCCTGAAGTTTCTCGAACCATTGTTCATGGAACTGTGAGTGACTAAATAGGATATCAAAAGCTTTATGTGCAATGGGTTCCAGAAATGCTTACTGGGACACAAAGTCAACACAGTCAAGGTTGTGCAAAAGTTTCTTGATAATTTTGTGAGTAATGGAGAGGCTTTTCTCAACTGCGTAGTGATGGGGGATGAAACATGGGTTTACCATGATACTCTGGAGAACAAGCAACAATCAATGCAGTGGAACCACACTCATTTCCCTTTAATAAAAAAATTCAGAACAGTAATCAGATTGAAAAGTCATCACAACCACCTTCTGAGGCAGAAAATGGGCTCTGCTTGTCAAATTCTTGTGAAGAGGTGGAGCAATCTACTCTGTGTGATACTATGAGACCATCAATAAGCTCCACAGAGCTATACACAACTAATGCCTTAGAATGCTGATGAAGGAAGTATAACTGCTTCATGACAGTACTAGGCTGTGGTACACAAGAGTTGTTGACCTCATTTAAATGAATGGAGTCTTTTAAATCCCCCTCTCACAGTCCTGATCTCATACCTAGTGACTGTCCTTTATTTCCTAAATTGAACGAATGTGTGGGCAGAAAACACTTTTCCATTGATGAGGAGGTGAAAATCAAAGTGGAGAAATGGTTCAAGGAGTTGGCGGGAGACATATATGATGCAGGTATAAAAAAAGACTCATCCCAGAGTCGTCAAAATGCATTGAAGTAAATAGTGATTATGTGGAAAAATGATGTAATATCTATGCTACTGTTCCTATATATTTCATTGAAGTAGATGCATTTGTGTTTGCATAAAAAAAATGTTGTAACCTTATTTTCTGAATATCTGTCATATTTCTAGAGCAGTCTGAGTCTTGTTTCACTTAAAATAAATAAGGGAAAAATTGAACAGAAGCAAGGATGGGACAAAAGTTATCTTGTGTTAGGAAAAGAGAGCTCTACCTAATTTAGGGGACAAACTGTGATCAAGACTTGAAACTCCATTAGCACCAGTATTGTAATATCTTCCATACTGTTTCTAAAAAGACAAAATTCACGTACTTAGCTCAAAAAATAAAAACTCTAAGAAAAATGTAAAAACTATTTGGAGCACTATTAAACAATAAACAAAAAAGTAGCAACCCAAATATAATTGAGCCCCAAGAAAAGAGCTCAGACAGAAATGGTGACACTTTCAGATTCAATGATTAGTTGCTCACATTGACAGCAAAAATTGCACCCAATAAAACACAATGAAATGCAGATGCATTAGATTTGTTTGTGCAGACACTGTATGTGCCACCAACAGATGTTAGTTTCAAAAGCACAACCCCTAAGGAGATTACAAAATTTGAAAGGTTTCTAAAATGCAGATATTCCACTGGCTATAATGAGGTTTTTAACATAATATTAAAATCTTGTACTGGCTTGATAGGTAACCTTAAGAGAACAGTACTTTTGTAATCAATCCATGACTATGGGCATATGAGTGGGTGCCCAAAATAAACCTAACTTTTTTTTTTTTGGAGCATACTTATTCACATTTTAAGGAAGTACCTTCAATTCCCTTCAAAGTACTCTACACTTGAACTGATAAACTTGTCTAATCCTTTATTCTGTTTTTGAAAACATAGTTTAAATTCATCTTTTGTGATGCTTGACAGTGCCTCTCTCATTTTTTTCTTCACTTTGAGGAGTATTACCAGGTTGGTTGCACCAATAATCACACCATTTAGCAATTGTTCATTTATTAACCTTAACACATATAAGGATCACAAAGAACTGAATTGAACATGGCAGAACAGCCAAAGATAATGCTTAGAGTCCAAAGATGAATGCATATTGATGTTGGTGTAGATTTCATCGGCGCCACATAGCCCCCCCCCCCCCCTCCCGTAGTACGGAGTACTCTTGAGAGGCCGGGAGGGGGGAGTGACTACTATGGCGTCAGCAGGGGTGCTCCGCAGGAGCCGGACCACGGTCAGCTCGACAGCGTAGTCGGGGAGCTGTGTGGGTAGATGTCATGAAGGAAGGTTCAGCCACCGCATCTGGAAGACGATGAAGCAAGCCGTGTGTCATACTGGGCTTGCTGGTCGTGCAGCAACAGGTAGGCCGGCGGTTTGCTGATGGAAGGGAGCGATGACGATGATGTCTCCGGTGGGCGTGGTGAACACACGAAGCATGTCCAGGTCGACGTCGGGCGGGAGGGGAACACATTTAACCAGGTGGCAGGGAATGGTGGAGGTTGTGTCATGAGCACTGGATGAAGAGAAACACATGACGAACAGTGTATAATCGCACAGCATTATTGAGATGTTGTGGATTATGTCCAGGGGGACAGGCACAAACACCTCGAGCAAGGGCACATTCAAGATGGGGGGGCGTGAGAAACCTCGACAGGGCGAGGCAGGCGATGGTGGAGAGGTCGAAGGGACCGGCGAAGGGCCCGGCGGCGAGGGCATGATCATAGGTAAGCTCGACGTGGAGAGCATGTGGTCACTCGACGGAGTGCGTGAGACCGGAGTAGAGGGCGAGGTCGGAGGAGAACTCGACGATTGGAGCTGGAAGTCAGTCAATCGAGTGTGTAAGTTCGACATGGAGAGAGTGGTCAGAGCGTCGTGAGCCATGACATTGAGTGGCATGGTCGTGGCCTGAAGGGGGGTAGAAGAAGGCTCGACATGAGCAGGCTTAAGTCTGTTGAGAGAGACTGTAACAGCTGAATCTTTCATCTGGATATCATAGGTGTTGGTTGAGCGCCGGAGAACTCAGTATGGGCCGGTTGGAGGGGAGCATGGACAGTGTCATCTCGGAGCATGGCATACTCGCAATTGTCCAGAGATTTCGGGACATGAACCTTAGGGCAGGAATGGCTGGTGGGCGGAGGTATATGGAGGTTGATGAAGTGGCGTCTGACGCGGTCCACGAAGGAAGATAAGTCAGACTGAGGGAGAGAAGCGGAAGGGCTCATAAGTTCGCCAGGGAGAACAATGTTCTGGCCATATATGAACTTGGTTATTGTGCTTTTGAGGTTTTCCTTATAGATCGCACAAATGCCGAGTAGCACAAGGGGAAGGGCCTCCATCCATAGAGAGTCGTGGCATTGAAGAACCGCCTTGAAAGTGCAGTGCCAGCGCTCGACTAGCCTGTTACTTTGCGGGTGATATGCTGTGGTATGGATGTGCTGGATGCCACAAATGTTACAAATGCCGTTGAACAGAGCTGACTCAAATTGTCTGCTCTGGTCAGTCGTGATGATAACTGGACATCCGAAACGCAATACCCGTGACTCGGCGAAAGTTCGAGCAACAGTTTTTGCCATAATATAGGGGAGGGGGACAGCCTCGACCCAGCGAGTTGTTCGGTCGATAGATGAGAGAACATAACGAAAGCCATTAGAGGGGGAGAGAGGGCCGACGATGTCAATATGAATAAGCTGGAAACGCCCAGGCGCCGAAAAGGCGCCGAGGGGGGGGGGGGGGAGGGTGAAGTGTGCTTGTGTAGTTTGCAGCGTTCACACGCAATGCAGGAGCATGCCCATTGCTGGCAGTCCTTGTTGACATTTCTCCACACAAAGCGCTCCACTAGGATGCGGGCGGACGCATGAACACCGGGGTAGGCTCAATTATGCAATGCGTTGAAGACAGCTCAACGGAGTGTGGTTGGGATGAGGGGGCATAACATGCCCATACTGTCGTCGCACCAGATCTCACCAGAAACGCCAGGGAAGGTGGTGCAGATGAAGTGTAGTGAGGAAGTAGAGTCTGAAACCAAGTTTTGTGTTTCCTTGTCGGTGGGTTGGAGGTTAGGCAGTTCAGACAGGTCCAACAGTGAATGGATGGCGTCGACTCGTGAAAGGAAATCAGCTACTATATTGTCAGCACTCTTCATGTGTCTGACATCTGTGGTGAACTGAGATATGAAGTCCATGTATCTGAATCGGCGAGGAGGCGGGTCAGCTGGCGGGATGGCTTTGTAATGGCCGCAGCCAGGGTTTGTGGTCCGTTAAAACATAGAAAGGGCATCCCTCAACATCAGTCTTAAAATGTTAAATCGCTTTGTAGACTGTGAGCAACTCCCTGTCAAACGCGTAATATTTCCGTTGTGCATTGGTGAGCTGCAGAGGCAAAGTTTGGCCGTCGATTGTCTGGCTAAGGACAGCACCGATGGCAGTATCGCTCACGTCTGTGGTGATGAACTGGGATGAGGATGTGCGATGGTGCAGGCCTCGGCAAGAAGATTTTTGTGGGCAGTGAAAGAGTCAGTCACAGCAGGCGTCCATGGAATGGTGCCTGCCAAGGCGTCCATCAGTGGAGCCTGAATCTCCGCAGCCCGAGGTAGATGTTGGTGATAATAATTAACCATCCCCAGAGAGCGCCAGAGCTCTTTGAATGACGAAGGTCTGGGTAGGTTTGTATTGTTTGTACTTTCTCAGGGGGTGGTGAAATTCCGTCGGCAGAGACCCGAAAACCAAGAAACATGACAGTGGGTTGATGTAACTGCAATTTGTCCTGGTTGATCTCGATGCCTGCTGCCCCGAGAGTGTTCATAACAGTTTGCACATGTTGAATGTTGTCCTCGACTGAGGAGTTGAACACAAGAATGTCATCAAGATATGCAAAGCATAATTTTAGGTCGAATAGCATTTCGTTGATGAAGCATTGCCAGGTCTGGGTTGCGTTTTTCAAAACGAAGGGCATGAATCGAAACTGAAATATCCCAATCGGGGTGGTTATTGCTGTCTTCTCGATGTCTTCAGGTGCCATGGGGATCTGGTGGTAGGCCCGTTTGCAATCAATGACAGAGAACATGATCGCACCTGCGAGGGAACTGGTGAAGTCGGCAATGTTGGGTATGGGGTAGGTGCCCATAATTGTTCATGCGTTTAGTCAATGGTTGTCTCTGCACACGCACCAGGACCCGTCTTTCTTGGGCGTCATATGTATGGGCGTAGACCAGCTACTGGCAGAGGGTTCAAAGACGCCGGAGCTTAGTAGTTCAGAAATCCGATTTTTAAGGTCGGAGAGGCGCTCGGGACAAAGTTGATGTGGTTTACTGGAGATGGGGGGACCTGGCGTGAGGCGAAGCTTGTGAACCGTGCCGTTGGTGACGACGGAAATGTTGCCGGCAGCATGGGAGGTGGTTTGTTTACAATGTGTGGCAGCGGGCCACGCGAGGTGTGGTCGTGGTGTTCGGAGCCACTTGGTGGATCCGATGGGAGCCAAGGCGGCAAAGTGTCCCAGTAGTCAACACGACAAGATGGCCGCTGGCCCGAAGCAGTGGCACCATGGTTGGGTGAGCTTGGTAGAGCTTGTGAGCCATTAGTGAGTCCATTGTCCGAGGGCGCGGCCTGTGGCAGCACGGCCGTGGGTGAAACGCTTGGCGCGAGTGCACTGTTTGTGTTGGCAGTGGCGGTTGCACGATAGTGTGCAGGAGCCGAAGTTGCATAGTTTGAGGTGTTGTCTGCGAGGGGCGGGGTAGGAGCTGTCAGTTCGGGAACACGTGACGCTCGTCGCACATGTGCACTTGCGTCCGGCCGAGTGTCAGATGCTGTCGTGTTAGGAGGGTGTGGCCCTGCGGAACTGTCAGTACACGTTATGGCAGTCTTGATAGCACAGTTGCGAGGGGTAGTGGGAGGTAAACACACGGAGGCTCAATTGCTGGGATTGCAAGCAGATTCGGCACACTTACTAACCTTGCTTTGTCCTTGCTGTAGTGTCTGTAATTCCTTTGCTGCGTTGGAGAGCTGGAGCTGTCTTTCGTGGAACCGTAGGGAGAGCTCGAAGTTTTCCTTGCATAGGCAAGCGACGTGTTCGAGCTCGACAAGACACTTGTGCATGGTTTCTTGTAACGTCATAGACAGAGACGAGCATGTACAGATGAGATGAGCCCGGACCGATGTGTCACAGGAGGGAGGGTTGCTCGATGGATCACAGGGGAAGTGAGTCTTGGAAGGATGATGAAACACAGTGTTTCGCACTAGGTCTGGTGAAAGTTTGTGGTGTAGCAAGAAGTCAATGCCTAGTATAGGTTCGTCAATTTCGCACACTAAAAAAGTCCACTTGAGTTTGTAGTTTGCGGAGAGTGAGACGACGTGGGAAGTTGAACCCGAGAATTGTAGTTTAGTTGAATTCACGGCTTGCAGTGAAGTATGATGAGAGAGGATGTTCGACGACGCTAAGGATGTAGGCAGTAGCGAAACATTGGCGCCTGTGTTCATTAGGAAAAGGTATCCCGACGAAATGTGTTTAATGTAAAGTGGTCCTCAATTATCCGGTCGTTCCTGGACAGAATGGAGCACTGGGGGTTGTTATCATGTTGTGCAGAGGAGGCAGCACCTGGACCTACCTGTGATTGGTGTTTAGGAAGTAGCAGGGTAGTCTGCAGTTCCGTGCCGCCTCACCAAACCGTGTGTGGAAGTAACAGTACGGGTAGTGTGGTTGCATTTCCTGCGGAAAGTTCGTTGCCAGTGGTGGTGGGCGAGGTTCGATGGCCACAGCAGGTTCAGTTGCAGGAGGAGGCGTGACCATGGGTGGAGCTGGTGATGTCCCAGTTCCTTGTTTACTGCTTCCCAGAGTAAGCGGAACGATCGGCACAGTACGCAGTACGGCCCCGGCTGCGGCCGGATGCAGGGCGATGTGCCTGAACCTGAGACTTGTCAGGTAGGCAGTGGCTGGCGAAATAGAGCAGTGATGCATCGTGTAGCTTGTCAGCAGTTGTCATGTTTTGCTCAACAGGTTCAGGAAACCTTTGAGCCAGAGCAAAGTGGATGTGAGGAGATAGTTTATCTGACCAGATGGTGAGGAGAGCTGTGTCAGAGAGTAGATTGGCGCTGACCAGGGCACGTAGCCGTCTCCAGAGCTGGGAAGGCTTGTCATTGCCTAATTGCTCAACGTGGAGCACTTGCTGTATTACTGCCTCAGTTGAGCGTGCAAGCCGAAGTAGAACTGTCTTTTTGGCTAGAGTGTACCAGGTAGATGAGTCCGGGGCATCAACCAGGTCAGCAATCAAGTCCTCCTGGTCGTGCAGGTGGGTGATGAGGCACAGAAACCTGGTTGACTCTTCGAGTTTGTAATGGTCGAACTCTTCGTCCACAATTTTGAACCAGGTTGTTGCTCTGTCGGGATTAAACGGCGGCAGCGTCGGTAAGTGTTGTAGAATGTTCGGAAGAACAGGTTGAGTTGAGTTCGTCGGGGCACTGCCTGAACTGAGCTGTTGTTGCTGTAGTATTCCAGGAGAGTGTGCCTTCAGGGGATGTGGCAATGACGGCTGTTTGGGTGGCAGCGTGAAGGTGACACATTGTGGTTAAGCGCGATCTATCGATACACAGAAGGCCGACGTGGGTGAGACACCGTAATGTGTCGATTGCAGTTGCGGAAGCTCAGCACGTTGTGGGTGTGTTCATATTGACACGTATAGGAAGAACAATGCAGATGAGGCCCTGAGATGTGCTGAGAACGGTAGCAGAAGCTCGACTAGAGCCGGCGCAGGGGTGACAGGTGAGAAAAAGTTCAAAGTCTGAGAACATGTGTTAGTCCGCGGAAGGCTCGATGTGTGATCAGAGCCAGGGAAACCTGTGTTCCAGGGAGGCTGCGGAGGTGCGGGCTGTCCAGAAGCACAGTGTGGGAAATGATGTTGAATGTGGGATGGAATGGGTGAATGTTCACTGTTCATAGTCACTCCACTCAAAATGGTGTGCGGATAAGGTGAATGTCGTGGCACAAAACACTGAGGTGTGGCAGTGGGACAGAGGTGGAGGTCAGGCACAGATAACAAGTTATTGTTCCTGTTGCAGGCTGAGGTACTGAAGTAGGAAGGCATGTGCTGATACTGAACCGAGGCTGGTGTGGGCGTGGTCAGATGCTGGGGAGGTAGACCTGTGAACGAAGCAGTTCTGGAGACATGGCAGGTATCCACATGGTACTGCACGGATTGCGGCATGGCAAATCATTGTCCTGGCGGTAGTAGGTTGTCCGACGAAGCATTTGTAGAAATTGGCAATATATATATATACACTCCTGGAAATGGAAAAAAGAACACATTGACACCGGTGTGTCAGACCCACCATACTTGCTCCGGACACTGCGAGAGGGCTGTACAAGCAATGATCACACGCACAGCACAGCGGACACACCAGGAACCGCGGTGTTGGCTGTCGAATGGCGCTAGCTGTGCAGCATTTGTGCACCGCCGCCGTCAGTGTCAGCCAGTTTGCCGTGGCATACGGAGCTCCATCGCAGTCTTTAACACTGGTAGCATGCCGCGACAGCGTGGACGTGAACCGTATGTGCAGTTGACGGACTTTGAGCGAGGGCGTATAGTGGGCATGCGGGAGGCCGGGTGGACGTATCGCCGAATTGCTCAACACATGGGGCGTGAGGTCTCCACAGTACATCGATGTTGTCGCCAGTGGTCGGCGGAAGGTGCATGTGCCCGTCGACCTGGGACCGGACAGCAGCAACGCATGGATGCACGCCAAGCCTGTAGGATCCTACGCAGTGCCGTAGGGGACCGCACCACCACTTCCCAGCAAATTAGGGACACTGTTGTTCCTGGGGTATCGGCGAGGACCATTCACAACCGTCTCCATGAAGCTGGGCTACGGTCCCGCACACCTATAGGCCGTCTTCCGCTCACGCCCCAACATCGTGCAGCCCGCCTCCAGTGGTGTCGCGACAGGCGTGAATGGAGGGACGAATGGAGACGTGTCATCTTCAGCGATGAGAGTCGCTTCTGCCTTGGTGCCAATGATGGTCGTATGCGTGTTTGGCGCTGTGCAGGTGAGCGCCACAATCAGGACTGCTTACAACCGAGGCACACAGGGCCAACACCCGGAATCATGGTGTGGGGAGCGATCTCCTACACTGGCCGTACACCACTGGTGATCGTCGAGGGGACACTGAATAGTGCACGGTACATCCAAACCGTCATCGAACACATCGTTCTACCATTCCTAGACCGGCAAGGGAACTTGCTGTTCCAACAGGACAATGCACGTCCGCATGTATCCTGTGCCACCCAACGTGCTCTAGAAGGTGTAAGTCAACTACCCTGGCCAGCAAGATCTCTGGATCTGTCCCCCATTGAGCATGTTTGGGACTGGATGAAGCGTCGTCTCACGCGGTCTGCACGTCCAGCACGAACGCTGGTCCAACTGAGGCGCCAGGTGGAAATGGCATGGCAAGCCGTTCCACAGGACTACATCCAGCATCTCTACGATCATCTCCATGGGAGAATAGCAGCCTGCATTGCTGCGAATGGTGGATATATACTGTACTAGTGCCAACATTGTGCATGCTCTGTTGCCTGTGTCTATGTGCCTGTGGTTCTGTCAGTGTGATCATGTGATGTATCTGACCCCAGGAATGTGTCAATAAAGTTTCCCCTTCCTGGGACAATGAATTCATGGTGTTCTTATTTCAATTTCCAGGAGTGTATATATGAACATAATAGAGGGAAACATTCCACGTGGGAAAAATATATCTAAAAACAAAGATGATGTGACTCATTTCCTTAGCCAGCTTCATCCTGACCCACAACTTCTTCACTTTTGAAGGCCAGACATACCAACAATTAAAGGGAACAGCCATGGGTACCAGGATGGCCCCCTCGTACGCCAACCTATTCATGGGTCGCTTAGAGGAAGCCTTCTTGGTTACCCAGGCCTGCCAACCCAAAGTTTGGTACAGATTTATTGATGACATCTTCATGATCTGGACTCACAGTGAAGAAGAACTCCAGAATTTTCTCTCAAACCTCAACTCCTTTGGTTCCATCAGATTCACCTGGTCCTATTCCAAATCCCATGCCACTTTCCTTGACGTTGACCTCCACCTGTTCAACAGCCAGCTTCACATGTCCTTCCACATCAAACTCACCAACAAGCAACAGTACCTCCATTATGACAGCTGCCACCTATTCCACATCAAACTGTCCCTTCCCTACAGCCTAGGTCTTCGTGGCAAATGAATCTGCTCCAGTCCGGAATCCCTGAACCATTACACCAACAAGCTGAAAACAGCTTTCGCATCCCACAACTACCCTCCCAACCTGGTACAGAAGCAAATAACCAGAGCCACTTCCTCATCTCCTCAAACCCAGAACCTCCCACAGAAGAACCCCAAAAGTGCCCCACTTGTGACAGGTCCGGGACTGGATCAGACTCTGAATGTGGCTCTCCAGCAGGGATACGACTTCCTCAAATCCTGCCCTGAAATGAGATCCATCCTTCATGAAATCCTCTCCACTCCACCAAGAGTGTCTTTCCGCCGTCCACCTAACCTCCGTAACCTCTTAGTTCATCCCTATAAAATCCCCAAACCACCTTCCCTACCCTCTGACTCCTACCCTTGTAACTACCCCCGGTGTAAAACCTATCCCATGCACCCTCCCACCACCACCTACTCCAGTCCTGTAACCCGGAAGGTGTACACGATCAAAGGCAGAGCCGCGTGTGAAAGCACCAACGTGATTTACCAATTGACCTGCCTACACTGTGAAGCTTTCTATGTGGAATGACCAGCAACAAACTGTCCATTCGCATGAATGGACACAGGCAGGCAGTGTTTGTTGGTAATGAGGATCACTCTGTGGCTAAACATGCCTTGGTGCATGGCCAGCACATCTTGGCACAGTGTTACACCATCCGGGTTATCTGGATACTTCCCACTAACACCAACCTGTCAGAACTCCGGAGATGGGAACTTACCCTTCAGTATATCCTCTCTTCTCGTTATCCACCAGGCCTCAATCTCCGCTAATTTCAATTTGCTGCCGTTCATACCTCACCTGTCTTTCAACAACATCTTTGCCTCTGTACTTCCGCCTCGACTGACATATCTGCCCAAACTCTTTGCCTTTACAAATGTCTGCTTGTGTCTGTGTATGTGCGGATGGATATGTGTGTGTGTGCGCGAGTGTATACCTGTCCTTTTTTCCCCCTAAGGTAAGTCTTTCTGCTCCCGGGATTGGAATGACTCCTTACCCTCTCCCTTAAAACCCAAATCCTTTCGTCTTTCCATCTCCTTCCCTCTTTCCTGACAAGGCAACCATTGGTTGCGAAAGCTAGAATTTTGTGTGTATGTGTGTATTTGTTTGTGTGTCTATCGACCTGCCAGCGCTTTTGTTTGGTAAGTCTCATCATCTTTCTTTTTAGATATATTTTTTTCCACGTGGAATGTTTCCCTCTATTATATATATATATATATAAATATGATGAGACTTACCAAACAAAAGCGCTGGCAGGTCGATAGATACACAAACAAACACAAACATACACACAAAATGCAGACATTTCAAATGTCTGCTTATATGCTATATATTGTATATATATTATATTGTATGAAAGTCCTATGCTATGCAGTAAAAGGGGAAATTAATGAAACACTTTGTTATAACATAAGCATTGTTTGTATTTACAGTAAGCCACTTAAAACAATGATATGTGTCAATAGAGGTTTCACTTGTAAGTTGGAATTGGTTTATATTTTCTTTCTCTTTTTTCATTGAAGCTTCTTGTGTAGTTTTTTATATGATGAGTCACTTGCTGAACTTCTCAGTGAAGTGACCAGCAGTAGTCCCCCATCATGTTGGTGTTCCAGCAGCCTTGGTAGTGTTTTTCCATCACTTCCATGTTCTGGTGAAAATGCTCTCTTTCCTCCTCACTAACATCTCCCATATTGTCTGGGAAATAATCAAGATGACTGTTCAAAAAGTGAACTTTCAGTCTCATTAAACATCCTAAAGTTTTAAATTTCTTTAACATTGTAGCTATAACAGAAACATATTCTGGGTCTTTTTCATGTCCTAAGAACTTTGTAACAACTTGCTTGAATGACACCCATGCTTCTTTCTCATTTAGGGTCATTATGGATTCAAAGTTAACATCAAACATCAATTTTCTAATGTCAGGTCTGACAAAGATGACTTCTTTTAGTGCAGCTTCTGAAAGGTGTGGAAACTTTTGGCAGAGATACTTAAAACATGGTCCATTTTTAGGCAAAGCCTTTACAAACTGTTTCATTAGGCTTAACTTTATATGTAGTGGTGGTAGGAGTACGTTTTTTTGGGTCTACAAGGTTTTTGTGGAGAAAGTTTCTTCTCACCAGGTTTTAAAGACTCCCTCACAGGCCAGTTCTTTTTGCACCAGTGTTGATCCCTAGCCCTACTGACTCATTCACACAAGAAACATGGAAATTTGGTAAAGCCACCTTGCTGAACAAGGAGCATGCATGTTACTTTTAGATCACCACATATCATTCAACTATGAGCAGATTAGCCTATTTTGTTTAGCACTATTTCTAGGTTTTCAGAGCTTTCTTTCATATGTACAGAATGTTCAACAGGTATAGAAATATACATGTTACCATTGTGTAATAAAACAGCCTTTAACCTAGTTTTGAATGAATCAATAACAGCCTCCAGTCTTCCTTTTTGTATTTAATACCAAACTCATTCATCAGACCGGGATTGTCTGAGCAGTACACTAAATCACCTTCTTGTTGAAAAAACTTGGAAAATTGTTGCTCTCTCTTTCTATACATGTATATGCTGGTTCCAACTGCCAATAAGTTCTTTTCTTTTAATCTAGAGCCAAGAAATTCAGCTTTATCTTTCGTTAAGCCCAGATCCCTAACCAAATCGTTAAGCTTTGACTGAGTAAACAATTTGGGCTCTAGACTTTCTGTATTACAATGGAATTCATCATCATCTGGTTCATCTAAATCAGATTGTAGACCAGAAAATACTTCTGTTGGAATAGAATTTAAATCATATGGTGGTTCAGGAACTGGCAAATCTACACCATGCCCTACTGGTCAGACGGCAGACGGAAGGTAAATAAATGTCATGTCCTAGGGCCTCCTGTCGGATAGACCATTTGCCAGGTGCAAGTCTTTTGATTTGATGCCACTTCGGCGATGTGCACAACGATGGGGATGAAATGAAAATTATTAGAACCACACAACAACCAGTCCCTGAATGGAGAAAATCTCTGACCCAGCCGAATCGAACCCGGGCCCTTAGGATTGACATTATGTCACATTAACCACTCAGCTACTGGGGGCGGACAGGACAGAAGGTTAGGGTACTTATTACCTTCTTGTTTTTCGAATTATGACCATAATATCAACATTGCAAAAGTAGCAATCATCGGAATGATTTCTTGGCTCCCTCCATGTCATAGGGACAGTAAATCTAAAGGCTTTTTTTTCTCCTTTTTGGATCTTTTTCTCAGATCTTCAAAACACACATAACATACCTTATGCAGCACCCAAGATTTATCTTGATGACCAAGTTTAGACCCTAAGTATGATAGATAAACCTTTTCACAAAGTCTGTAATGTTTCTTTGGTATTTTTTAATCATAAATTCACCACAAATATAACAAAAAACTGTCAGCAGAGTTTTTTCAACCGCGATTAGAAATTGTACTGAGCAAAGTGACATTAGGTTGACAATAAACAAAACACCATCTGTTAACATAAAAATAGAATCGACCTTTTTTTGCCAGCAAATGTTTTTCAGCAGTGCTACCAACATCATCTTCATTCATTACACCACCTTTTTAAATTATTTTAACTATATAAAAGCTGTTAGATTCTTTAAAAAATCACTTAATTTAATAAATTTAACTGTAAAATGTGACGAAATGGTGAGTAATACAGTTTTTTAAGTATCTCACTTGGATTTCCCACCATAAAAAACATAAGATAAGGTATTTTCAGCAAAGAAGTTTTTCCATCATTGGGCTGTGTAATTTTATTCACTGGACATGCATCTGATACACCTCTGACATTGTCATTCCTTTTTTCCATAATGAACAACAGGTTGTTATATTGGCTAGTTCACTGTTCTATTATTCCCATCCATAACATTCTCTGAAGCTCTTCTTCTACTGCTTCATGTTTCAACTCAGGTATCACATAAGGCTGTACATAAAATGCTTCATGTTCCTTCACTTGTAATTTGCACTCAGCTGTCTTGATTATACCAGGCTCACTAGGAAAAACATGCCTGTACCTTCGTAGGACCCTCATCAATTCTTCCATCATCTCATGGTCTTGATGTTCTAGTGACTGGAGTTTCCACTCAGCAGCAGGTTCAATATCCTCTGTGCCTTGCTCTCCCATCTCCACTGCTTCTTGCTCTGAGCTCCCGAATCTCCTTTCACAGTGCCGTGTGGTGTTACTTGCAGATCAATATGACAGCATATCTTAGTCGTACCAACTACTTCTTTGACATTGATCCTCTCTTTAAAGGCAATAACAACTTCCATTCCTCCTTTCTGCACCTCCACACATCCTTTTCCAGGGTTAATCAAGCCTTGTGCTCACTTAACCAGTCAACCCCTAAAATTATGGGCAACGCCAACCTGGGCATGACTAACATCCACATGTCATAATCTTCATCTCCAAGCTTCAGTGTGACTAAGATCTGTTCCTTAATAACTTTGATCTTTGTAACCATGGTACCTGTGATACATACTACAGGTACAGGGAAACTAGGTATCCTCTTTCCTTGTTCTAACCACTTCGTATGGAGCTTATTGCATACTGCATTGACCTGGCTATGAGAATCCAATGAAACTCGATATTGGTATCAAAGACTTCTGCTTCAATGATAGGCTGTATAGCTTCCTCACAAACTTTACCAACTTCTTGCAATAGGTCTTCCACAATCTCTGCGACATTATCCGTCTTGCATATAGACATAATTATGGGCTCTCCATCCTCCATTCCTGACCAGGCCGCATCAGGAACCTAGTCTAGTTTTCTGGTGTTCCTTCCCTTTGCTGCCTGTCTGGGCAATGGTTTGAGTTTTGCACCTGGGCATCTGATGCGTCATGCCTTGAGTTCTGACATCCGTAGTTGCCGCGGTGTCCGCTGTGAGCACCGTGGCCACAGAAACTGCTGCCATGCCTCATGCCATTATTGTTATTCCACTATCATCCACAATGTCTATTGTTATGGTTTGAACGAGGATCTGTATTGGATTCATTGTTCCCTGATACTCTTCTATCATCTTCTCCTCCTCCTGTTCCTCATGACTCATACAATGTGTCTAATTGTCCCCTCATACAATGTGTCTAATTGTCCTAAGGCTGACTTTATTGCCTCTGTGTCGTCTCTGCGGATTGCTAGTAACTGAATGCCAGTTGGTAGTTTACTTATGATCAGAGACACTATTGCTTCTGTTGTTATTGGTTCATCTAAATACAAATTCCTCTCATAATAATCTTGAAAAAATTTGTTTTGAGTTCTGGTCACAACCTCTCTCAAACCTTCTACCTTGGTATAGAGTGTTACATATTTCATTTTGCTTCCATTGTGACCAATATTGCTGTAAAAATTCCTCTTCAAATGCAGCATAGGCTTTACTCTTATGTCCTATTCTCATAGCCCATGTACCAGCTTCACCTTTCAATCTTGCTGCAACAAAGCGTACCTTTCTCTGCTTATCCCATAATTCAGGTAACACACCCTTAAATTGATGCAGGAAATCTCTGGGATGCCATCTTCTATTTGGTTCGAAATTCTTAAAATTCCCTGTACCAAGAAAAACCTCATAATTTTGTATACTAATTAAGCTGCCTCCTGAAATACTTCCATTACATAATAGTGATTTCGCTTTGCTCTTCTCCTGCTGATTTACCTGGTCTTGAGTCTTGCCTACCTCACTGTACACCTCTTCTA
This sequence comes from Schistocerca cancellata, assembly GCF_023864275.1. NCBI lineage: Eukaryota > Metazoa > Arthropoda > Insecta > Orthoptera > Acrididae > Schistocerca > Schistocerca cancellata. Next base: position 609,564,488 of record NC_064630.1, on the reverse strand, counting down.
CTCACTATACGTAAGCATGCTGGTGTAGTGCAACAGCTGATATCCTGTGTATAATTTTTCACTTCATGATCCAGTTGTTCGAAATGCTCTTCATGAATTTAAACCTTTTTAATAAGTTCTTCCTTCACTTCTTTGACATCCAATTCTACCTTTACAAAACATTTAACGTTGCCTTCAACATTCCCCTCAAACAGAATGGTAAGTTCATCTGGCCTTTGATGACTTTACTCAGCCAGCTTCTTTAGAGCCTCACTGGTCTCATTGATCTTTTTACTGAGTTTTTCATTTATCTGTTCTACCAATTGCTTAATATCTTCCTTTAATTGTTTGTTATCTTGTAATAATATTTTATGATTGTCTACTGATTGCCTAATATCTTCTTTCTGGCACATAATATCTTCCTTTCATTGTTTGTTATCATGCAGTAATGTCAATGATGGACAGGTTAGACCTAAGTTTACACTCATCCTGTCTGGGCATCTCCATGATTGGTGACGACACCACATTTGGACTTCACATCTCTGTTGATAAACTACTGCCCCCATACTGGAATCCTTTGACATTTCACTACTACTTGCTTCTGTTTTTGTCTCCACCTGATTACTTTCAACTAAAGAATTTACTTTCACTTCCCTGTCTACTGCAGTTGCAACCAACCTCATTATTTGCCATATTGAACCACAAATAAGTCACCTAAGCAAGAAATAAACAAATCACAGTAACATTCATAGCATAGAATGGATGGCAATAACAATAACCAAACTACAACGGCATGTGCATTCAATGCTGTAATTCATGCTTAGAAGCACACATATCATACAAGATCAAATAATAGAGGAAAAATAATGAAATATAAGATAAGGTAAATACAGTTCTGCAGTTGTATTAATTGTTGTTAAAAAGTTAGACTACTTAGTAAGCAGGGTCTGGCAGTGACATTTACTTTACTGTATGATTGGTAGAGTAAGTAATGTCTCATAATTTAGTGATACAAAAGAATTTTAACTATCACTGTTGGTAAGTATGTAATTATAGAATGCAGTCTGCACTACCAGTTAATTACTCACATTGCTTCAGTTGTGTGAGGTAACATTGTGATTCGCGATTTACTTTGCATTGTCTTCTGGCCCTGCCATCATGGCTGTTCCCTAGTGCTGACTCAGATGATGCAGTGCTGCTATCAGCTCTGCACCATCTCTGCAAAGCATGGCAGCGTTTGAAGCATCATTCCTAGGTGCCGCTCACATTGCATACAGTAATGGCTGCCAAATAGTTATTCACTTTTATACCTAGGTGCCACTAGTGTCATCATGAGCATAACACAATGGAGTATGATTATTTCACAACAGTTCTTTGCACTGTCTCCAATCGGATGAGGCTATTCACAGTGTCACAAGTTCTTTGGCATAGACATCCTACAGCTTGCTTGATGTCACTCAACAATCCAAATTAACAGTCACTGTTTATACACAAATCGCTCACTCTACTAATTAATTATATGGCACTTCTTATCCAAAATTTGCAGCTCCTGTAAACATGTCACCATGTAACATGCCCTTTGGTATAACTGGTGGGGGACCCTGAAACTGTTCTCGCTTGACCGTGCACCCTGTCTATGCCATGTACCTGGTACTCCCAAGGCGGTCATATTATTTCTGCTCTGGACTGTTGCTGGCTTGCCTGAAATTATGTATATAAATATGCAAGTTGGTTCAGGGGAGCCTCTCAACATTAAACACAACATTTTATTACGTCTGGTATAAACAATTATTTTTTGAGATGATAAGAAACTTGCAGGTTGCACTCTTTACACACAAAGTCATATATGTTGATGCCAATTAACATCCTTGCTAATTGATGAGAGGTCATAATTAGCCGAACACAGGAAATGATGATGATTATCTGTCCACAATTATCACCTGGATGAGCCTATCGATGGGGCTGATTGTTGATGATGCAGAAATGCAATGACTGAACACATGTTCTCATGCTCACTACAAGACATGGACACTTGCTTGCTGTCCTTTGTGGTAAACTATTTTACTGATTCAAATTAGTTTCAATCTGGGAGGCTGAACACAATGCGGATGATTGACATTGCACGGTACGACATGTAACAGGCGGATACTCAAATACTTTATTGGCAGCACGGCTAATACTTGATTACTTCTGTATGCACCTTTCACTGAATCCACTTCCATATCTCATTACTTCCGAATAATAGTACTTGCAGCCAGACTTAAACTTCCATGATAATGTCTTTTCCATGCAGAGTTACCCACAACACAACATAGCAGCTCCATGTCCATGCTCAGCTCTGCAATACAGCTGCTCTCAAAGATACTCTGCAACCAAGCTTACAAGTTGTCACTATAAATTCTGCCAAAACTATTCCTGACCTTCTTCAGCGACGGAACTCTGTGTACTGTCTCTGGTATGTTTTCCCTATGCCCCCTTAGCAGTAATACATGGTATGACAAAAGCTCTGCCCACCAAACAATTAATTTGGTTTCTTTGGTACTCCCTCATATTTCATTACAGAACTAAATGTGCTGTAGTGACATGCATATATAAAGATGGAGATAAGCAAATCAACTCTAATTACAGATCAGTGTTTCAGAAAGACTGGAAATAAGCAAACCAACTCTGATTACCTGTTGCACTCCTTCTAGACTTTTGAGAAGTGTTTTAGAAAGTAGCCTGTGGTAGAATACTGACCTATTTAACTGAGCAGAACTTTTTAACTGCCTCCCAATCAGGCTTTTATAAAGAGGTCTCCACAGAGAAAGTAATACAATAACTCAGATATGAAACAGAGCTAAACAAGAAAAATTATTTTGTTGGTACATTCTGTATCTTTGGCCTTTGGTGTGTGGATTATGGAATTGTACTGGATGATCTAAAGTCTCATAGGATTAAAAGCATTTCTGTCAAACTCTGTTAATTCCCATTGTGCAGCCATGATCTCACTGGAAGCCTTTTTACATGAATCACCTGAGTACAAATGACAGCTCCGCCAATACGCTGCCCTTTTATACCTTGTGTAAGCCATATTACCATCATGTGTATATATGCTTATTACTATCCCCTTACTTTATCACTTCAGTGTATAAGCCCTAATCTTACAAAGACAATTTCAGACAAGCAGTGATGATCCATTAGCACCAGAACTAGACGTTAATGGTTGTACACTAATTGGAAAACATTGTGAAAAATTCCTTAAGATCCAGTTGTTTAATAAGTTAAAACTGAATCAACACATAGAAAAACTAATAAGAAATCTCAGTTCAGTATATTATGCCCTTAGTAGCATCTTTCATTGTGTTGACCTAAAGACAACAGTGTTGGATTATTTTGTATATTTTCACTCTGTTTTGACTTATGGACATACATTCTGGGCCAGTCCAGTACCACAACTTCCACTTCTTTTAGGGCAAGTGATCATCCAGATTCCAATAAACAAGATAATTTTAATGTGAGAACCAGTAAGCTCAACCTTGTGATTAATACACTGAAGTGCCAAAGAAACTGGCATAGGCATGCTTATTTAAATACAGAGATATGTAACCAGGCAGAATATGGCACTGTGGTTGGCATTGCCTATATAAGACAACAAGTGTCTGGTGCAGTTGCTAGGTTGGTTACAGCTGCTACAATGGCAGGTTATCAAGATTGAAGTGAGTTTGAATGTGGTGTTATAGATGGCACATGAGCGATAGGACACAGCATCTCCGAGGTAGCAATGAAGTGGAGATTTTCCCATATGACCATTTCACAAGTGTACCATGAATATCAGGAATCTGATTGACATCAAATCCCTGACATTGCTCCGGGTGGAAAAAGACCTTGCAAGAAAGGGATCAATGGTTACTCAAGAGAATTGTAACGTGACAGAAGTGCAACCCTTCCACAAATTGCTGCAGATTTCAATGCTGGGCCATCAGCAATTGTCAGCATGTGAACGATTCAGTGAAACATCATCAATATGGGCTTTCAGAGCTGAAGGCCCACTTGTATACCCTTGGTGACTACATGATGCAAAGCTTTCCATCTTGCCTGGGCCCGTCAACACTGACATTGGACTGTTGATGACTGGAAACATGTTGTCTGGTCAGACGAGTCTTGATTCAAATTGTATTAAGAGAATGGACATGTACAGATATGGAGACAGCCTCATGAAACCATGGACCCTGCATGTCAGCAGGGGACCTTTAAAGCTGGTGGAGGCTCTGTAATGGTGTGGGGAGTGTGCATTTGGAGTGATTGGGACTCCTGATACTTCTAGATATGGCTCTGACAGGTGACACGTATGTAAGCATATTGTCTGATCACTTGCATCCATTCATGTCCACTGTGCATTCCAATGGACTTGGGCAATTTTAGCAGGACAATGTGACACCCCTCACATCCAGAATTGTTACAGAGTGGCACCAGGAACACTCTTCTGAGTTCAAACACTTCTGCTGGCCACTAAACTCCCCAGACTTGAACACTATTGAGCATATCTGGGATGCCTTGCAACATGCTGTTCAGAAGAGATCTCCACACCCTCATACTCTTATGAAGTTATGGACAGTGCTGCAGGATTCATGGTGTCAGTTTCCTCCAGCACTACTTCAGACATCAGTGGAGTCCATTCCATGTCATGTTAAGGCACTTCTGCATGCTCCCTGGGCCCTACATGATATTAGGTAGATGTAACAGTTTCTTTGGCTCTTCAGCGAAATACCAATATATCAAATCTACAGAACTCGGTCAATTGGTAGGAACATCTTAAATTATCACATTGTGTTCCAATTAGCAAAGAATGAAATAATGTTACATGATACGACTCACTTCCATTTATCAGTCAAAATGCATGAAACAAAGTCTGGATTGACACATGTACTTCTATTATCAATCAGTATAACTTATGCACATAACTAAATTCACTATTTTTTAAATAATGATGAGAGTTTCTAAAACAAGGAAACCAAACATATGCAAACAAATCACTAGAGCCCAGTTTGTATGTAATATGAGGGGGGACCCAAAAGAAACTGGATTGTTGTCATAAAAAATTTATGGACGAACCTTTTCACAAAATTACTTCAGTCACCTTCAAAATACTCTCCATTACGTGATGCACTTGTAAAGTCTCTTTCCCCACTGTTGGAAGCATGTTTGGAACTCTTCAAGTTTGATATTTTCCAGTGCCCTTTGCAAAGCTGTTTTTACTGCCTCCACATCGTCATAATGCTCCCCTTTTAGCATTTTTTTCATTTGGAAATAGGAAAAAGTCACACGGGGCTAGGTCTGGCGAATACGAAGCATGGGGAATGACAGCCCACCTCTGAGATGCCAAATAGTGGGTCACTCGTAAGGCCGTGTGTGCTGGAGCGTTGTCATGATGCAGAAACCAGTCACCTGATCGCCAAAGTTCCGGGGGTTTCCTCCTCACATCCTCTCGCAGACACCTTAAAACATCCAAGTAAAAGTGCTGGTTAACAGTCTGGCCAGGGGTACGAATTCCCGATGCACAATTCCACGAACATCAAAAAAGACAATGATCATCGTCTTCACATTTGACCTCACTTGCCTTGCTTTTTTTGGTCTGGGAGAGTTGGGAGTCCTCCACTGGCTTGACACTTGCTTGGTTTCTGGGTCATACCCGTAACACCAACTCTCATCCCCTGTGATGACTTTGTTCAAGAAGTTTGGATCACGTGCAATCTCTGTTTTCATGTCCTGATACACATTCATGTGGATGGTTTTTTGATCCTGTGTGAGAAGACGCAGAACAAATTTAGCAGTAACACGTCTCATGTGCAAATCCTCACTCAAAATCCGCTGGCACGAGCTCCAACTGATTTCTGTCTCTGCTGAAATTTGGTCGATCATTTGGCGATGATCCTCGTTCATCCTTTGGTGGATCTTTTCAATTTTCTCCTTATTTCATGATGTTGAAGGGCGTCCAGAATGAGCTTGGCCTCAACACACATCTCACCATGTTTAAAGCACCCAAACCACTCGAAAACCTGTGTGCAGCTCATAGCGTCCTCCTGGAAAGGTTCCTGAAGCATTTGGTGTGTCTCTGTTGCAGTTTTTTTAAGCAGGAAACACAATTTCACACACACTCTTTGTTCTTTTAAAGCTGCCATAACGACTTCGCAGAGGTAACCCGCCAACAGTCAGAGACACAAAATACCACACTTGCATGTTCAGCTCTACACTGACACCATCTCCACAGCTGTTTCATGAAGGTCTCTACTAACACCATCTAGTGTGAGAACCCTGCACTATGTCTACGAGTGGCAGTGCCTTCGGAGTCCGGTTGCTTTTGGGTCCCCCCTCATATATTAAGAATTGTGTACATAAATATGCAACAGAAATTGGTGAAATATGTAAATAGTTATGTAATGAAGTAATTATATCTAAAATCCAAAATTTTATTTTATTCTAGAAAATATAAGTTTACAGATATGCTAGTCAGACATCTTTGTTTATTCTTAAGCAGATCTCTTCTGCTGCAAAGTATTGGAGTACAAGCATCTCCTATTCAAGCATTTAAGTCACATTGGAATGGGATGTACAATTAAGTATAATATACTTTCCCAAATGTTCTGTTGCCATGTATAGTCTTGTGTCTGACAATATGTTTTTACATATAGGGAAAGATGGTCCAGCTTCACAAGAAGTAAATGACACATATTTATATAGGAGATTGTGTTAAGAATAATATTCTCAGGGGGGTTGCACAATTTCACCATTAAAAAGTGAGACAAATTAACAAGATTTGAGTATCCAAGGTTCTTTTTCAGCACAAATTGCAGTTTGCTGGAAACTACACCACTCACCTGGTACAACACTGACTTTCTGAACTGCTTCTTCTATTATTCCCAAAACCTCCTGCAGAGGCATACTTGAAGTCTTCAGTTGCTGGATACTGTTGGGAAGCCAGCTGAAGTGACTTGTGATGTACAAAACTGGACTGAGCACTTTAGATCTGTTGAATGCCAACAATGATTCACCCACTGACACAGCAGGATCAGAAGGAAAGTTCTCCAGCACTGATTTCATAGCTTCAAAGTGCTTACTGTAGAAAATCACAGCTTCAGTCCATGTTGCCCATCTTGTTATCACTGGCTCTGGAGATACAGGTACATCAGGCAGCTGGTGCTTGTAGCGTTGTACTGGATAAGAACATTTCTAAAAACCTTCTTCATTGGTGATATCAGTGTATTTTCTTAGGGGAATTGATGTCTAACTATCTCTGCCACTGCTTACAATGCGTGAACCATATGTGTAACATACACAAAGTTTACATAAAATACACTCCTGGAAATTGAAATAATAACACCGTGAATTCATTGTCCCAGGAAGGGGAAACTTTATTGACACATTCCTGGGGTCAGATACATCACATGATCACACTGACAGAACCACAGGCACATAGACACAGGCAACAGAGCATGCACAATGTCGGCACTAGTACAGTGTATATCCACCTTTCGCAGCAATGCAGGCTGTTATTCTCCCATGGAGACGATTGTAGAGATGCTGGATGTAGTCCTGTGGAACGGCTTGCCATGCCATTTCCACCTGGCGCCTCAGTTGGACCAGCGTTCGTGCTGGACGTGCAGACCGCGTGAGACGATGCTTCATCCAGTCCCAAACATGCTCAATGGGGGACAGATCCGGAGATCTTGCTGGCCAGGGTAGTTGACTTACACCTTCTAGAGCACGTTGGGTGGCACGGGATACATGCGGACGTGCATTGTCCTGTTGGAACAGCAAGTTCCCTTGCCGGTCTAGGAATGGTAGAACGATGGGTTCGATGACGGTTTGGATGTACCGTGCACTATTCAGTGTCCCCTCGACGATCACCAGTGGTGTACGGCCAGTGTAGGAGATCGCTCCCCACACCATGATGCCGGGTGTTGGCCCTGTGTGCCTCGGTCGTATGCAGTCCTGATTGTGGCGCTCACCTGCACGGCACCAAACACGCATACGACCATCATTGGCACCAAGGCAGAAGCGACTCTCATCGCTGAAGACGACACGTCTCCATTCGCCCCTCCATTCACGCCTGTCGCGACACCACTGGAGGCGGGCTGCACAATGTTGGGGCATGAGCGGAAGATGGCCTAACGGTGTGCGGGACCATAGCCCAGCTTCATGGAGATGGTTGCGAATGGTCCTCGCCGATATCCCAGGAGCAACAGTGTCCCTAATTTGCTGGGAAGTGGCGGTGCGGTCCCCTACGGCACTCCGTAGGATCCTACAGTCTTGGCGTGCATCCGTGCATCGCTGCGGTCCGGTCCCTGGTCGACAGGCACGTGCACCTTCTGCCGACCACTGGTGCCAACATCGATGTACTGTGGAGACCTCACGCCCCACGTGTTGAGCAATTCGGCGGTACGTCCACCCGGCCTCCCGCATGCCCACTATACGCCCTCGCTCAAAGTCCGTCAACTGCACATACGGTTCACGTCCACGCTGTCGCGGCATGCTACCAGTGTTAAAGACTGCGATGGAGCTCCGTATGCCACGGCAAACGGGCTGACACTGACGGCGGCGGTGCGCAAATGCTGCGCAGCTAGCGCCATTCGACGGTCAACACCGCGGTTCCTGGTGTGTCCGCTGTGCCGTGCATGTGATCATTGCTTGTACAGCCCTCTCGCAGTGTCTGGAGCAAGTATGGTGGGTCTGACACACCGGTGTCAATGTGTTCTTTTTTCCATTTCCAGGAGTGTATATTAAGCGATTTTCCTGATTTCAACATATATGAAACTGCATCTGCATACACCAATAGGATCCTCTCTTCTTTTATGCCATCTGGCCATAGTACATAAAATCCACCATTAATGAATATAGCAATTGTTGAACCATTTTTCACCTCTGAAGTTTTACAATAAATGTAGTAGGGTTCAGATGCAGCCTCAGAGTTCAACTTGCCCACAATTAGATTACCTGAATGCTAGGCGTTCATATAATTGATTTCCTCCAATGGGCAATGAATCTACCACTATCAGAGTGTATCCACAATTCCATTTGACCTGATGTGGGAATCTTGAAGTAGTGAGCATGGAGGGCATGGAGGTAGGTGGGAATAAGGGTCACAACAACAGAGAGCGTGCCGAGATAGTCTGCGCAATTGTAGTAAACACTGTCTCTGAATGCTGCACTGATTAACACAACTACTTAGTAAGCAGGAGATCCTGGGTTCAAATTCCGGTCCAGCACATATTTTCACTCATTGCCACTGATTCTGTGTGAAACCCTGATGCAGCTGACATCAATATTTCCTTTTTTTTCTTTCCTTTCTCCCCTCCACCTTAATTTTACAGAATTGGATTAGTGATGAAACGGACTATAATCTGTAGTCTCATCAGAAAAAATCTGTATACATGATTTGCCAATTTCAGCAATGATTTTTTCTAAGATGTAAACATAGCAAGAATCCAGGTAATTCTCGCTGAGAGTGGACTCATTGGAAATGTTGCGGCTATAATATTTCTGTAGGAAATGTTTAAATTTGGGTACCTGAATTTCATTCCAGGACACGTTACCTGCAACCAATGCAAAGCTCATTTCTTCGTAAAACTCATTGTTAGGTAATGGAGGCTGTCCCTGCAACTATGTAAGTGGAACCTGTTTCTATGAAGAAATCCATTGTTTATTCCTAATACATAGAATGCTTCATAAATGTTGTTCAGCTTGAGATTTCATTGTACATTATATACCTTTATCACAAGTGAGGCGGAGGACTAATTTACAGTCAGTGGTCAATAGAAATTCATATTTTCAGCTTTGATCACAATGAAGAACACTGCTAGTGTCTTTGTTAACTTAGATGCAATTGATAGTTACACACTGAAAAACATTTAAAATGGTTATTGTTGTCTGCATCTAACTTGTGCGGTTTAGTTTTGAGTGTAATGGATTGACATCAGTATGAGAAACACAATAATAAAACTTAAAATTCTTTTTTATTTTTTGTTATGTAATGACAATGTATTGGACCAACAAAATGTATAATAATTCCACAATAATATTTAAATGTGTAAAATTATTTAGTATAGTGTGAAATATGTGTTGCACCTTAAAATATGTAAAAATATGTGATTTAAAATTTTGAAAAAAGGAGTCCTTTCAGTGTAATTCGTTGAAATTTTAGTTTGATGTAAAGGAACAGAATATGTAATTACATAAATCCAGGCTCTACAAATCACCAAAAGATTCTTTCTCTGTAAAAGACAGATTTACTGTTAATACTGATAAAAAGCCCTGGTCATATATGTATTGGAAATGTGGTAGGAACACTGTACTTAATTTCATCATCAAGTAATTAATGAATGTATTGAAATTATTGCTGGTTCTACAGATATGATGTAAATACAGGTGATAATATTGTTTTCTGGGCGAACTGTGTTCATGGAACAAATAAGAACAATTATAAAATTTTTGTATGTGTATCAAACTGCTGTAAGCTTATGTCATAATTTTTAAAAATTGTAATACTAACAATCAAGTAGTTATTTGAATATGCATATAAGTGTGAGAGTTATGGACCTCCCAGTCTACTGTTGATCTGATATTTGTGACAGACCACCTGTATCAATTTGAGTAATAAAATGATATGAAAAGTGTAAAGTCGTGTCTTTAACTGAGTTCACTTATCACGTTAAATGAATTATACATGCAAATCCTATTTATGTGACAAGTCCAGGACAAGAAAAAAAAGTTGATTTTCAGAGCTACACTATCCATCTGAACTGTTTATATTTAGTCTAGTTTTAACAGCAGCAAGATTAGATCACCATTTTCATTTTATGATGAAGATATTATGTCATAACCAAAAATAAGTAAAGTGTTTATTCAGCAGAAGTTATCAGTAAGAAAGGCGTGTAAAGCAAATATACACATACTTACATACTCTGCAAACCACTGTGAAGTGTATGTCCAAGGATACTTAGCATTGCACCTTATTATAGATGTTTTTCATTCCAATCATGTATGGAATGTGAAAAAAATGACTGCTTAAATGTTTCTGTGTCCACTGTAATTAGTCTAATCTTCTCTTTGCAGTCTGTGTGGGAGCAATACCTAGGGTGTGAAGTATATTTCTAGATTCTTTGCTTAATACTGGTTCTTGAAGTTGGCTCTCACAGGGTAAATTACATTATCTTCAAGTGTCTGCCAATCAAGGTTTCTCAGCATTTCTTTGATGCTCTCTAAAGAGTCAGACAGACTTGACCATTTGTACTGCTCTTCTCTGAATATATTTAATATCTCATGTTGGTTGTGTGTGGGATGTGTTGTATACATTTGAGCAATATTCTAAGATGCGTCACACAAGTAGATAACCATTAATCTTGTAGAAGCATTTTAAAGAATCTTGGAATTCTTATAGCCACTTTCCAATATGTTCACTCATTAACAGTTTTTCTGGTTGATACTAGAAAATAATTTTTAGTTGATTTGTGATTTTCACAGTCACAATACAAGATGCAAAAATAATTTTTAAATGCCTTTGCCTCCTTATCTAGAGTTCAGAATGTAGTTATTTACATTTGTGGGAAGATATTCGACAAACTCCTGTCCAGCATAAAGCAAGAAATCAGACATTCTAATCATCTGAAATGAAAATTAAAAACATACCTTATTAGCCTATCTTTCCACAAATCACCTGAATGCCTAGATTCAGAGACTGAAAAGTTCCATTAGCTACATGATAAATAGCAGTGTTTATGACAAAGCCTTACAACAGGTAGGAATGTACTACAAACAGAATCAAAATTTACAGACATAGATAAATACTTCCTTTGAAAAATGCCGTTGTGACCAATTAAGTATTAAGCTACCATTAGCAGATAAGCAGCAGCTGTGTAGTATAATGGAGGAGGCAGCATCTTTTTTCAAAGTAGCAGCATCCTTTCCATTTACTTGATCAAATTTAGCCGTGACAAGAATAAACAACATTAAATAGTACAGTATGTTGACATGAAACTGTGTTTTAAAGCTCTGTAAGTAACTTGTAGGAAATATCCTTTGCAAGTCTTTAAACAGGAAATGTAGACAATGCCACAAGTCAGTGTCCATTAAGCCTTCACTCAATCTTCATCAAGTCACCAGGGAAGGATCCAGATGCAAGTGACCAAATGGAACTACAGCAGTGACAGTGATGAACAGTCAAGTAAGAAGGTAAGTTTGCAGCAAAAGTAATTCTCTAAAGGCAAGGCACAAGTAGTGCCGCTAGAAGATGCTGAAGACTAATAAAACCAGGAGCCTAAAGTGTCTTTTTTTATTGCAGAGTCAAACAAAATTACAAATTCCTTTTATTGTCTGTGGACAGCTTGCCAAGTCTATCTATAAGAACAACACTAGTTCTGGTATCAACAGCTGCAGACTCTTCAGCATCAATTAATCAATCAAATGTTGTAGAGTATACAGTTCCAGTTGCTGCATCACCACACAATTCCACAACTTCCAGGATTGTATGGAGAAGGAAGGTTCCTCAGCATCTTCTATGATATCTAGACAGACATACATGTTAGGTAGTAGTTCCAGAAATGCATCATGGGCAGTGAACAGGAACAAACTCACCCTTGATGCCCAGATCCTGTACTTATGTAAGTGAAACAGTTGAATGCTTTGCAAAGGCAGCTAACCAGAGTGACCAGTTAAAAATACCCTAAGACTCATGCACCTACATATACAGTACCTTAGAAATAAGTTTAATGAATTGCAACCTTTTGTAAATGAAAACTCACCTCATGTATTAGTGTTTACTGAACATGGATTAAAACCTGGTGAAATTATTTACTGTAAACTAGAGGGCTACTTCTTAGCAAACAGTTATAGCAGAAAGCAACATAAGGGTGGTAGAATGGCAATTTATATTGGTGAGAATCTCAAGCCTAAGAAAACAAACTGTTTAGACAATTACAGCAAACAAATATTGATCAAAGTGACAGCCATTGAATTTCCCACCAAATGGTGGAGAAAGGTTATGAGAAAACATAAAATTATTGGTATTTGTCATTGCTAAAGGCTGAGGTAGGGAGTTTCATAGACATATTTGGCAGAAAATTGGAATTATGTGGTCCCAGTGTTCTCACTGTACTTCACGGTCTGAATACTGAGGCAAATTATTGCAATGTGTCTAATATGAGTTTAAAAGATACTCTTAACTCATATAATCGTATAACTGTAGTAAATACTGACATCAGAGCAGCAAAGTGCACTTCTAGTGGAATAGATCGCTTTGAAATTAGTAAACATGTTAAAGATGGTGTTAGGTGCAGATATGTGGATTTTAACTATTTTGACCACAAATGTCAGCTATTGGAGCATGTAAACCCAAGTATCCCAAAAATGACAAAAGTTGTGGAAAATAAATGAATTCTAAAAGGTGCAATACTTATACCATCAAAAATAAATTACCTATGGAGGATAGGGATTTGGTTTACCAGACTACAGGGTCAGAAAGCAAACAGCCCAAATATTATGACATTATACTAAGACATTTTGACTCATTCTGCTCTGTTAAGGAAATACAGGCAGTAGTAACCTATAACCATAGTGCAAAAAACATCATAGTGACAGATGATCAAATTCAGGCAAAATATCCAGGAGCCGCATGTGCTACACAAGTAAACAAAGTTGCAAATTTTCAGGGATAAGTACAATGAGGAAAAAAAAATATTTCAGAAAGAGATCTTAAATGTAAGAAAACAGATATACAGCAGTTAAATAGTTCAATCAGCCAATATACCCAAGACTTCATGGAAAATAGTAAATAAATTTTGCAATGTCAAATGCCAGAAACTGAAATTGCAAACACCAGACATGAAGGAAACATAATTAAAGATCTGAATGATGTCTGCAGCAGTTTCACAAATATTTTATATCTGCAGCTGTCAGTCCAGTTAATCCCACAAATGTGAGTGGTAAGCTAAAGCCCTGCCCCATTGAAGAACCACTTTTTGAATTCGTAGAAGTCAGTGAATAGGAAGTACATCAGGTGAGGATGGTTTGTGTATTGTTATGATTAAAAAATGTAATAAAGATTCAGTTAAAATAATTATTCATCTGATTGACTGTACTGTCAGAGAACATGACTTCCCATATATATTGAAATGGAGTGCAGTTAAACCAGTGCATAAAAAAGAATCCAATAAGACGTTTCATACTTCAGGCTTGTATCAATAATACCCATCTTCAGTAAAGTATTTGAAATTGTATTGCTGACACAACTTAGTGGTTATTTCTTGAAAAATAAGTTACTAACAAACAGACAGCATAGCTTCCAAAAGGATCGCAGCACTATCACACCAATTACAGATTTTCATAATAAAGCGTGTGGGGTCCTTGATCAAGGAATGCAAACAGTAGGCACATTTCTAGAATTCACTATAGTCTTTGATTCAGTAAAGTGCGAGTTAGTCTTAAGCAAGCCTGAGAACTACAATATAATTGCCAAATCCAAGCAAATTCCTACTACATACCTAGTTAACAATAAACAGTGTACAAAGCTGCTTTAAAAAAATCAGTGATCAGGTCATAAGTTTCAAATCCAGATTTGAAACAGTCACAAGAGGTGTACCCAGATTCAGTTTTGTGCCAATTCCTCCTTTTTGTGTACAGTAATGATACAGAGACACCTTTTGATTCCTAATTGGGAACCTGTGCAAATGATACCTCACTGTTATTTCTTGGCAGACAAAATTGTGAGTTAATATTGGTTGCAAGTGTGGGACTACTTGTTTCCAGGATCAAGGTTTGAAGGTTAGTATCAGCAAACATGTTAACATCAAATATTGATTTAAGTCTTTCTTTATGATAAAAGAGCTTAAACAAGGAGATAATAGAAGCTTTTGAAATGTGGTGCTTCAGAAGAATGCTGGAAATTAGATGGCTAAATCAAGTAACTAATGAAGAGGTACTGAGTAGAAATGGGGAGAAACTTGTTGCACAGCCTGACTAGAAGAACGACTCCATTGACATGACACATTCTGGGATGCAAAGGGATCATCAATTTAGTTTTGGAAGGAAGTGTGTGTGTGTGTGTGGGGGGGGGGGGGGTAACAATTGTAAAGGGTGACCAAGAGATGAATACATTAAGCAGATTCAGAAGGATGTATCAGTAAGTTGCAACAGTTATTTGAAGATGAAGAGAATTGGACAGGACGGAGTATTATGGAGAGCTGTGTTCAGAATGAAGACCACAACATCAAAGAACAACCTCAGCAAATCACAGGTATTGCCATTTAAACTCACAAATTCCAACCAAACCTCTGTCAGTAATGTAGATGGACTGAAGCTGTAGACACAGCAGACTGTAGATTTCTAGGTGTTCCCCAGGTGAAAATCTATAATGGGTAAACTATAATTATCAATTTTATATTCGATAGTGTCAGTAGTTCACTAGTACATCAAATTAGTGAGCTATCAAAAGAAGTTTCTGATTAGAAATTAAAAACAATTTATTATGGGACAATTTTTGCACAGATTAATTATGGGATACAGATATAGGGCTCTGCTACTGGCATACATACTAACAGAATATTAATGCTAGAGAAAAATGCAATCACAATTTTTCATGGAATTGGGCACAGAGACTCCCACAGAAAAATCTTTGTACATCATAAATGCCTCACAATCTATTGACTGTACCTTTAAAGTTTAATTACATTTTTTGTGACACATCAAAACAAACCAATCATGTGCTCTAATATCTAAGTCTACAATAGAAGAATGTACTATAGGCAACGAACTGAGCTAAACAAAAGCCCATAGTCCAGGCATTAATGGACACATATACACTCCTGGAAATGGAAAAAAGAACACATTGACACCGGTGTGTCAGACCCACCATACTTGCTCCAGACACTGCGAGAGGGCTGTACAAGCAATGATCGCACGCACGGCACAGCCCACACACCAGGAACCGCGGTGTTGGCCGTCGAATGGCGCTAGCTGCGCAGCATTTGTGCACCGCCGCCGTCAGTGTCAGCCAGTTTGCCGTGGCATACGGAGCTCCATCGCAGTCTTTAACACTGGTAGCATGCCGCGACAGCGTGGACGTGAACCGTATGTGCAGTTGACGGACTTTGAGCGAGGGCGTATAGTGGGAATGCGGGAGGCCGGGTGGACGTACCGCCGAATTGCTCAACACGTGGGGCGTGGGGTCTCCACAGTACATCGATGTTGTCGCCAGTGGTCGGCGGAAGGTGCACGTGCCCGTCGACCTGGGACCGGACCGCAGCGACGCACGGATGCACGCCAAGACCGTAGGATCCTACGCAGTGCCGTAGGGGACTGCACCGCCACTTCCCCTGCAAATTAGGGACACTGTTGCTCCTGGGGTATCAGCGAGGACCATTCGCAACCATCTCCATGAAGCTGGGCTACGGTCCCGCACACCGTTAGGCCGTCTTCCGCTCACGCCCCAACATCGTGCAGCCCGCCTCCAGTGGTGTCGCGACAGGCGTGAATGGAGGGACGAATGGAGACGTGTCGTCTTCAGCGATGAGAGTCGCTTCTGCCTTGGTGCCAATGATGGTCGTATGCGTGTTTGGTGCCGTGCAGGTGAGCGCCACAATCAGGACTGCATACGACCGAGGCACACAGGGCCAACACCTGGCATCATGGTGTGGGGAGCGATCTCCTACACTGGCCGTACACCACTGGTGATCGTCGAGGGGACACTGAATAGTGCACGGTACATCCAAACCGTCATCGAACCCATCGTTCTACCATTCCTAGACCGGCAAGGGAACTTGCTGTTCCAACAGGACAATGCACGTCCGCATGTATTCCGTGCCACCCAACGTGCTCTAGAAGGTGTAAGTCAACTACCCTGGCCAGCAAGATCTCCGGATCTGTCCCCCATTGAGCATGTTTGGGACTGGATGAAGCATCGTCTCACGCGGTCTGCACGTCCAGCACGAACGCTGGTCCAACTGAGGCACCAGGTGGAAATGGCATGGCAAGCCGTTCCACAGGACTACATCCAGCATCTCTACGATCGTCTCCATGGGAGAATAGCAGCCTGCATTGCTGCGAAAGGTGGATATACACTGTACTAGTGCCGACATTGTGCATGCTCTGTTGCCTGTGTCTATGTGCCTGTGGTTCTGTCAGTGTGATCATGTGATGTATCTGACCCCAGGAATGTGTCAATCAAGTTTCCCCTTCCTGGGACAATGAATTCACGGTGTTCTTATTTCAATTTCCAGGAGTGTAGTATAATAAATTGCTGAGCTCTATAAGGTATTACAAAGGAAAATTATTCAAAGTGAAACTGAAATCATTTCTGATTGATAAGTGGTCATACTCCTTGAGTGAATATTAACATTAAATTGCACTGAAATTTTTGTAAATTTTGTTAGGTAAAATCTGGATATTTGTAATAAATTATGATGTAAACCGAATTCTGTTGTTTTATTAAGTGCACTTGTATTTGTATCATGTATATGTAATCACTTATGCATACATAAAATCTATCTGTTTTTGGGGAGGGGGAGAAAAATCATCATGCCATGGCTGAGCTGAATCAGTCACTAAAATTTATTCTCAGGTAGTCAATGAGAGTGAATCAAAATCAATCATTGTTATGCTGCTACTTAATGCCAGTTGTCACCAACAGTTACATATTTACAGTCACAAAAGTCATTTTTATTACCACTTGTATTAATAGGTTATTTTCTTTGGAGACCATGTGAATTACTGGCCTGATTTTGCAAAAGAAACAGTGAAAAGTATGAACTGCAAGCTGATCATCATGTGGGTAGTTGTGAAAGTAATGAACAGTGGCTGTATTTTTGGTTTTTGAAGTGTCACCTTGTTTGCTTGTATTTCTTATCATTATGTGTTTCATCATAAACTGAACCAGAGAGAAGACTTACCTTATGTTATTTGGTTAAGTTTGTGGTCTTTCTAACACTTCACACACAGTTAAGTTAATGTTTTTTCTATTTTTTAAAAATTAACCATTAACTGTCAAGCATTTGTAAAAATCCTTTTCCTGCTTCTTCTCTTATTACTTAGACTTTTGCTGCAGATCTGTTTCATTTCACCCATTAATAAATAAACTGATGTTGTAAAAGAGGAAGTGCAACAATTGCTGTTAAAAGGATAGTAAAATTTTAGACATAAATTTGCCAAAGTATCACAATATCAGTAAGTAGGCCAGTTATTATATACTTGATAATGTCAAGGACCTTTTATCGATCAGAACCAGTTCACAGATTTGTTATCTATTATTTATAATATGAAAAATTACTTTAAGAAATGACATCTTAATTGTTCAGTGCATTAATTCCTGGATCCAGTTTGTACTCTGAACTGTATTCTATATTTATACTAGAAAATAGACAGTAAGGGAGTAAGAAAGATTAGGGTTTAACATCCTACTAAACAGTGAGATCATTAGAAGTAGATTCTGGGAATAAACAGGACAAATATGGGAAAAAATCAACTGTCTTATTTGAAAAGAAACCAGCCAAGTATTCACCATAAACGGTTTAGGAAAATGAAACAAAACATAAAGCTTGGTGGATGGGTGAACATTTAAATCTTGCTTCTGTTGAGTGCTAGTTTAGTGTCTTCATGAGCACACCAGTGTGCTCGATAAGACAGTCTGTCTTTTAATTTATCTTTCATAAATAACGCTGACAAGCAATAACATTTGGAAATATTTCTGTACCAAAAAGTATTTACAATATATTTGAGAAAAGATATACACTTTGTGTAAGTGTCTTTTAATTGTATCTATCTGCAACTGAATGTACCTTCTTTATGGTAAGTAGTAATCTATCTTTTCCTACATTCTTGATATTCCTACCTTGAGTTTCCATTGGTAGAGTTTCACTACTGATTGTTTGAGATAAATTGGGAATATTTCTGTATCAAAAAAATATTTATGATATCTTTAAGAAAAGAATCTTCGGCTTTCATAATTTATGTAATCGTTTTGTGTAGGATATCACAAGTCTAACAATTTTTGTTGTTGTTTTCTTGCTTAGGTGTAGTATTTCTTGTATTTTGACAGTGTTACTAGCTGTAAAATAAGTTTCTGTTTATTTGTTGTTAACATCTCTGTTAGTTTTAGCATCTGTTTTTCTTCTTACTATGGCTTCAATGTTTGGTACCATTAAATGATATTCAATGATATTTAGTTACAGCAAATAATGTTACTGTTATGTTGATTGTATCTGTGTTTTTGTTTATTACTTTGCTAACTGATTTTGTTTCTAGTAATACATTTTTCTCTGCCTTGATTGCAAAGCATTTTTGTTAATATATGACTGGTTTCAGTACCTTGTGCACCATAATCAGAGACGAAAATGCTTGGCTATGAACAGGATATCAGTGTGAATTATAGTAACATAAACATTAGACTCAACCTGCAGTACTCATTACTTTTCATAATTCATTAAACTGGTCAAATGTTAATAAAAGTGCTTTGTGACCAAAACAGATATTTTTAAAATATCTATATAACTAACAGTGTTGTGATCACTACATCAAAGTGACAGTGTCCCTATTTTGCTTATGCTGCCTTTGCTTATATGTGTCTAAGTTTTCTTTTGCAGTTATGTCACCTAAGTCAGAGCAAAATAGCATAGTGAATTGTCTAACTTCCTATCTATGTTATATGCCTGCACTTCATCACACACAAGGCTTCCAAAATTGAAAAAAGAATGTGGATAATCTGGAGCCCAAATGAGTGCAGATTATAATACTAGGGATATTTTGGTGAATAAGCATAAACAGGTTGTTTATCTATATAAAAAGACTGTCGTGTGGTACAAAAATCACACATTTCATCCCCTATATGTATGAAGAATAAAACTAAACAGCTACAATTTATAATAAAATAAGGTCTACCTCAACTTAACGTTATACCATAGTTACTACATATATAGTTTTGTGGTTAATGAATGAGCTAAAAACTACCCAAGCATAAATTATTAGTTTTCATAAATGTGTCTTTATTGATAATGTCCAGCTAAAAAATAAGTGGACCAATTTTTTAACAGACAACCAGCATTGACATCAAGGTCAAATACTACAGTGCCGAGTCATGTGACATGTCCTCTTCAAGGGTGCCGACTTATAAAAAATATTGGGGGTGGGGGGTGAGGTCCATATTGGGGGGTCTTGCGCTGGGAAGTTTTCTAAATTTTAGACAAAAAATAGAGTGTTTTGAAGTTTTTTTAAGCATTTTAGAGTACAGAATCAACATTAGAACCCCGAAAATTGGACTCTCGATAACTCAGCACTGTGGGAAACTCGACAGGACTGACACATTTTTTGGCTTTGAGAAAAGAAACAAAACATACACACACACACAGTATTTTCGTAAACAGCTAATTTAATTTACAGTAATAATCATGCTTATAGACTATTACAGAGCAGTGAATATATAGCTCTGAAAAGACTGAAATTATATTTAAATAAATCCTGAACTGTCATTTAAAGAATAAAACATTGCTGTCACAAAGTAATAGTACTTTGATTAATAAGTGAAATAGCTAATTTAAGCTTACTTTAAATAAGGCTCAGGTTCATTAAATATAAACAATATCTCAAAGTTAATGCTTTAATACAGTTAATGAAGTTAATACAGTATGCCTAATACTTTCAGTCAAAAAGTATGTAAATAGTGGGTTTTAATTGTGTCTTACACCCTAAAACATTTAAGTATCTGAAAATAACTAATACAGTACTATAATAATATAGTAATACAGTACTAAACTAATACTAATATTTCGAAATTGAAAATTTAACAGGATGTCTGTATTTAATTCTCTATTTTTTAAAGATTTTTTAATATTGCTCTAAATGCCATTATTAGGGCTAGAGTGTCTTTAGAAAAGTGCAAATGTCGACCGTTTGACTGGATTACTGAATATGAAGTTGTTGTTGACTGGTCGCATATCCAATTCATCCCAAACATCTCGGTGAGCATGAAGAACAGCCAAGTTATTCAATCACTTCTGTCCCATTGTTGATTGGAGATATGACTTCTGATGTCTAAGGGAACTAAATGACCATTCTGCTGTTGCTGTCATGATTGGAACTACTTGGAGAAGCTTAATGCACTTCACTACTTCACATAACATTCCTCCAACTGCAGGCTCTTGTGTAATGTACTTTCTTACATCAAACATGTTTTTTAAGACCAGTTGTTTTTTATTAGTGATATTGGCTAACATATTCAAGTGTAAGCACAGTCTCTCAATGTGTAGGTCATTTTTGAAAAACTCAGTTGATTCTTCCAAATTTGTTTCACCTCTTTTTACTAAAAGCAAGCACTCTTGTTCAACTCCAATGACCTGTGTGAGTCCAATTGAAGCAAACCACTCAGTAATGCAAGATTGCACCGTTTCACAAACTTCAATGTAAATAGTTTTGTAGTGTTCCTTTGGGGTTTTGAAAGTGTGCGGTGAGCTGGCTTCATTGTTTTCATACTTCTTTGGTATACTTCGATTCTGAGGAAGCAAAGGATCATCAACTTGTGAAGGTTTTTCTTTTAAACACAATTCCCAAAAGTATTCAAAACTATCACGCCTTCCAGTCAATATACAAATCAAGCCATCACATATTTTTTCCAGATTGGCAACACTTAGATGAGAGCATTGAATTTTTTCATTGACATCCTCTACTGGGTTCATTGCATTGTGATAAAGATGTAAAAAGAAATAAGTCTTGAATTGTAACATTGACTCAAGGTAGCCTGCACATTTGTAACTTGCCTCTGTTTTGTCCTCTGCAGAAAATGTTTAAAAAAACTCTGGAAGTTCTTCAAAGTTTTTCAATATTCTCAAGATACTAGAAGCTCGCATAGTCCATTGAGTTGAGCAAAGGGGTTGTAGACCATCTTGGCCATTGGCGTTCTCACAGCGTATGCTTCTGAAAAGTCCTATCCTTTTGTTGGATTCCCTTACAGTGTTTATTAAGTCCTTGGCTAAACTGTGAGCAGTAGAGTGCACATAATGTGCTTTCTCAACACAGACTTTTCTAGTAGGTCAATAATCTTGCTTTGAATATCATGGGATGTCCACTTGTACCCCAGATGCCTAAAACAATCTTCAAACTCAGGTATGTCATTCTTTCGGAGTTCCAACAATTGAAAAAAAATTTGAGTTTACATCTTCATGGCCTCTAATTTTAGTCCTTGTTGGCATAGAAATTGGACAGTAGTAAAAATTGTCTCAAGAGCTAAATGGCCTTTCTTCATATCACTATCTAACTGTTCATTCAGTTGGGAGGCCACACTTTGGTTAGTTAGAGAATGTAGTTTCAGAACACCTTCTTTATGCATAAACGTATTTTGATGAAGATAGAATTTTTATAAAGCATTTTTCCAGTTAGAAAACCCTATGGAAGTAAATGCATCTTCTTTTTCTGAAGAAAATTGTAACAGATTTTTAGCAACTGCCTCTTTGCAGGTTTTGCAAAAACTTTTTCGGTAGATGGTTCATATTCTAGCCATGTATATTTGACCAACCAAGACTTCTGAAATGATCTTCCCTTACCGGATTGTCAAAGTTTTGGTGGTGAAAGGTTCTCGCCTGAAGATGACAAAGCAATTGATGACACAATAATTGTTGGAGGATGACTTGCAGTATCATCAATTTCCAAGCGTGCGTTTTTGGTAACAAATTTATCCATTGCAAACGTAATTCACATACACTAAGAGACTAAAGTAAACAAATAAAAAATAGTCCACTAGCCACTAAAGTCTTAACGCTAAACACGTCTGCAGCATGCACTGACTGAAACTATCCACACCGAATGACTGCGACAACAGGGTGGGCTTTATATAGCCGTGGTGTCATAATGTCATGAAGCATCAAGGCGACACACAGTGGAGGGTTTCAGGTGCTTCTCCTCCAGTCCTTTTGATGTCATTGTGGCTGCAGCGCCGGCCCTTCGGCGCCAGACTTTACCCGAAGGTTCGCACACCGGGACAAATTCTAAAAGTGCCCGCAGCACCATAACATTATCATGATTCACACCACTTGTTTTCAGTTAACCTGCTTACTACCATAATAATTATTCATTTTTAATCATTACTGAATGAATGTATTTTAAAAGGAAAATAAAAAATTCCAACATAATTTTGTGATTTTACAAAGCATAATATAACTAATAATTTTCTTAAATTACTGGGGTTGCTCCACTCCTCCAAACGAATTTTTAAGGAGGCTCAGACCACCTCAAGCCCCATGGAGTCAGCGTTTGTGGTCCTCTTTACATTCCTGCCACCCATTCACCAGCTGACTTCTCAGTCGGCCTGTGGCCTTCATTTGTGTCATATTGAGTACCTGCAATCCATCAAAAAATTTTGAAAGAACAACAGATTAATGTGGAATTTTGAGTGAAACTTAGAAAGAGCATCACAGGGGCTCATACTTTACTGAAATAAGGACTGGGGATGAATGTTTTTCCTGCACCAAAATTTGTGTGTGGTTTAAGTGGTTCTAAGAGAGACTATAAGAGACTATTTGGGTCTACCTTCAGGCCAACAAAGGACTAAAACATTGAAAAAAGTGAGAATTAATCCAAAAAGACCATCAGTTGCGTTTTCATGTGGTTGCTGATATTGTAAGAATCAACAAAAAAGTAATTTGACACATTTTGCTTGAACATTTTCGCATTAGAAAAGGTTTTTCAAAAATGGTGCCAAGAACTTGATGCTTGTCAAGTCGTTTTTGACTATGCACATGATCTCTGTGTTGAAACATCCATCCTACTCACCAGATCTTCCTCTGTCTGATTTTTTTCTGTTCCTGAAAGTGACATCTGCGCTGAAAGGAAAAAGACTTGAGACAGTTGAAGCTGTGAAAGCAAAAGTGATGAAGACCATGAACATGCTTTCAAAAGATAGCTTCAAACACTACTTTCAGCAGTGAAAATTCATATATTGCAGTGTGTGGATAGTGAATGGGAGTATTTTGGAGGAGGTAGTGTCAAAGTTGTGAAGAAGTATAAATAAAGAATATTATATTCCTAATTTGATAATTTTTTAACCTCACCTTCATATGATCTCACAAACTCAATTACAGTAGAACTGAACAAAACACTAACTGTTGGCATTTTCTGTGGTCTTGCTAAGGTCTTTGACTTTATAGTCAATAAAATGTTGTGAGGGAAGTTGGAATGGCATGGGATTAAAGGTCTTTTCCCTTTCATGGTTGGACTCATATCTTAACAACAGAAAACAGAGGCCAACATTATCAAACGATACAACAGAAATAAGACTAAATTCAGAGTGGTGAAACATTAACTTCGGTGTACCACAAGATTCAGTGAGAGCCCCACTCCTATTCTTGATCTACATTAATGATTTACCGAACTTTAATATTTGTTGAGAACACAAGTATGCTGATAAAGGGCCCATTCATATCCATACCAGTCAGAGCCAGCAGAATAGCAGAACAGGCTTACAACAGGTTTACAGCCAACAGCTTAACACTTGAGCTTGCAAAAATCATATTTTTCAGTTTCAGACAAATAAAAATTACTTATAGGTACTAAAAGTAATATCAGTGGGTGTACACTGGATGATGTTCCAAGTATGAAGTTTATGAGTATCCAGATGGGTACTAAAGTGAGGTAGCAATGACATGTGTGTAAATTAACCAATAAAACTCAGCTCTGCCTGTTTTGCACTGAGAAACCCTTCTCACTGTGTTGACCTACAGACATGACTGCTAGCATAATTTGCATACTTCCACTCAGTTCTGTTCTCTGGTATAATGTTCTGGTGCATTACAACTAAGACAAAAGATGGTTTATTCTACAGAAGTGTGCAATAAGAATATAGTGTAAAGGTGACAACTGACATCTTGCAGAAGCCTCTTCAGTGACATAGGTTTTCATACACTTACCAATATATATCAATGCCTAGTGGTATTTGTGGATAAGAGCAAGAGTGATTTTAGCAAGAACTCAACAGTTTACAGTCACAATAACAGCAACAGAAACAATTTCCATACAAACTCTCTAGGTTTCACATTCTATGTATGCTTTATATTCCGGTGCAAGGGTCGCTAACATTTTGCCAGTGGATATACACAAGGAATTGAACATTCTCAAATATTTAAAAACAAATTAAAAGACTACCTCACTAACCACTCCTTCTATGATTTATCTGAAAACTTTGACTCAAAAATGTAAATTCCACTTAACTCTAATATTTTTATTAGCTAGTTCACTATATAGTGTGTTTCATGAATAGTTACATAAATACTCTATTTGAACTGTTTGATATAACAGCAGCTGAGTAGTACAGAAGGAGGAGCAGTGACTTTTTTCAAAGCAGCTGTTTTTCTCATGATGTACATATACAAAAAAAGCAAAGTTCTGCTACTCTGACCGCAGGTGGGTCAGTTGGGACTGACAGACCACTGTCTCATCTTCAGCCATGTGGTGTCATGTGGATGTGGTCTGGAGGAAAGTGGGATCTGCACATTCAAGTAGCTCCTCAACTGACATCACAAGGTGGAATGAACCCTGTTCCAGTACTTCCACCAAGAAAAAAATTCTGGCAGTACTGGAAAATGAACTTGGGTCCTCCACATGACAGTCAGGTAGGCTGACCATACTGCTATGGAGGTGGACAACATAGACTTATAAAGTAATCCAGAAATAGTTAGTGTAAGTATCAATTTGGGTAGATTAGGACTATTCATAATTTTTGCTAGTATATTTCACAGCAATAATCAACAATGGCTACTTCTGCTTGAGAATGTTTGGCTCATTCCACATCAATGAAGGCTCTCCTACATGATGGGATTTATGGAATATGATGTGTGAATGAATGAATTATAAATCAATAATGGAACTAATATTGTGACAGAGAGAGAGAGACAGAGAGAGAGAGAGAGAGAGAGAGAGAGAGAGAGAGAGTCTTTTGATTATAGAAGGAATTAGAGACAGACCCTATGAAAAGTTTCTAAAGTGTCGGTAGTTTGCAAGGATCACAATTACAGACATTATAATTTGTCAGTGATTCAGTATTTTTTGTTTTCTTAATTATCAAATACGAAGAAATGCTATAGATCTATACCCCATTTATGTCTAATGAAATAGAGGTGGAATCTTCAATCATTTGCATTAGTAAATGAAAATGAATGGAATTCTGTCTTGCACATCGAATCAAAGTGGAAGTAGGCCAAAGTAATCTGTGAAACCATGAATAATTAGATCAGAATAGTGGGAAGTGTATTTGAGTGTTATTTATTCAGAATATCAGCCCAATATGTCAAACACTGTATTACTCTTGGTAGTATTCCTTGTGACTTAACACAGGAAAGCAGGTATGGGAGTGATCTCAGTAAGTCTATTATGTCTGTATTAGTGCTTAGTAAGTCTGTCATGTCTGTATGTGCTTCTTTCTTAACTTTGTACTATAGTGAAGAAATGGGCAGAAAATTTGGTCCATAGCTTGTAGAATCTATACGCTTAGCAGTAGAGGAGAGGAAAGTATTACTTGTTGTGAGCTGATGTTCCTAGATTTTTCTTGGGAGGTGAACTCCAAATATTTGACCCAAGTAATTGGAATGGTCGTTTGTTTTTTACTTTTATGGATTATCTCTGTTTGGTAAGATATTTGCAATTTCACAGGATGATTTGTCATTAAATCTCTGTTGACAGTTTGTGTTTTGAAACAGTAAGGCTGAGAGCTGAAATTGAATTTGAACCTAGATATTAGCCTTCTACATGTAGTGCTCTTTTCATCTAAGTCATCAATGCGATGATATAACTTAAAGCTTCAGTCTGTCAGTATATCTCTTCTATGCCTCTTTGGCCAGTCTGTCACATATTCTCAGTCTATCAGGAAGTAACTTTGTAGCCTGAATTCTGTTGGGGAGCAAAAGATTCAACATTTACCAAATGTTCTACCTTCCTGTTTGGCTGCACTATGGATGTGGTCCACAATAAAGAAACTAGCAGAGATGAGTAAGAAATCTGTATTTATGAGATGTAAGGGTAGATATTAGAAATAGAGTAATTAATAGTGCTGTCTTCAGTTTTACACAATTTCATTTGCAGTAGATTGTCATAAAAAGTCTCTGAACTATTGGTTGTTGTTTTAGTGCTCCTTAAATTTAGTTGAAAAGAAATGAAAAACAAACATGGTTTTTTGACATTTTGTTATTAAAGTACAGTAAACAACATTTACAAAATGTAAGATATGATACAAATTATGCAGTGGATATAAAGACCACATTATAATTTTCTTTTGTTCCCATAATATTTAAATTTTCAAACAATTCTACAAACAGATTCACTTAGAGAACATGCTACAACTGACTAAAACATGTTGCAAAATTTATTGAAAAAGAATGTAGAAATGTTCATTGGATACTCTCAGGCTAACCTATTTCATTCTGATGGTGACCCAAAAATATTGTAGTAGTAGTCATTAGAATTTTTATCAAGAATGTTATGATGTTTTCAAGTTATTGCTGATGTACAATTTTTTCTAGAGTTCTTGATTAATATTTCTCAATCACATTATCACAGTGATTTGTTCAGATTATTAGGTTTCTAACTCCATTTATAATATTTTCAGTCTCATAATACAACAAAATAGTATTACATCTCTGCCATAAACATTTTTTCAATACTATATCAGAAAAATGTTCTTAATATACAAGAGGCATTAAATATGATGTGTTGTGATCTCACTGAACTGAAACTGAGAAAAGTGGATTAAAATTTGGTAAAAAAAATTGAAATTATAATCCACCCAACTGAAGAAACAGAAAGACAATCTTATACCCTAAACTGTTCACCTTCTGGAGTAGGTAGAAAATAAACATATATGTAATCTGGGCATCATTTGAAAGATGGCTCATTCAGAAGTTACTAATATTTTCTTACCTATTTACTCCAAACACAGCTGATATTCATTACTCTGCCCATTTTCTGCACCTTTACGTGTTACCTTCTTTTCCAGTGGCTGCCCAATGAAGCACAGTATTCAAAATATTCATTTAAATAATTCACCAGGACACAATGTCTCAAAGTTGTAGTAATTATACAAACTTGAAATATGCCTAAAATTCCCAGTACAGTATTCAGATTTAATTCATACTTTAACTTTATGTCTTCTTCAATCAAACATGTATCTGGAGAAATATTCATTTTTGATTTATCTGATTTTAGTATTTTTGAGGCGAACTTTTAGTATTTTTGAGGCAAACTTGCTAATGGCTAAACAACTGAATTTTTTTCCACATTCTTTATGCAAAAATACTCATTTAAACATGTTCATTATCATGGAAAGTCTCAGGCCCAGTGCAATGATAAAATGGACATTACATTACATGTATATTGTTTATATTGTGTACGCTAAATAACATAAGAAATGTAATTGTTAGAGGCTTTCTGGTTGTTGTAATACAGAAGTAAAATCAGCTGCTGACTTCCATACTGAATGTTGTGGAAATGTTCTTTCTTGCACTGAAAAATCTAAAATCTAACTGTGAAGATGATCAACAGTAACATATGGATGTTCTCTCTCTCTCTCTCTCTCTCTCTCTCTCTGTGTGTGTGTGTGTGTATTTTGTTGTATGTGTGCATAACTGGAAAATGAGGAAGACAGGAAGGTATATACAAGGAACAAATGATGGAAAAATGAAACAGACCACCGTAAGTTTTCCATTTTGGCAGCTGGTACTGGTATAATTGGAAACAATGTTGCACTTTCTTGTGAAGAAAGTTATTTGTAAGCTGATGATTTTGACAGATGTGTCTGAAGTTTCCTTTCTTAATCAATGTTCTAGTGCTGTCAAGTTACTGTTGGATGTGATTTTTTATTTTTCACTTGATTCATTGTTTCTGTTTTTATTACTCATTGTATGTATTACTTCATTATTAATTTTTTTAGAGTTGAGTGTAATGCTGGAAACACAACAGAGCAAATAAATTGCTTTGTTTCACTAGTGTAACTGTCACTCCATTTGTGAACTGAATAGTAAAGGAGTGTAGAGTTCTTTTAATAAGAAGAATTTATGAAACTATGAGTCTAATGATACAGCTGAAACTGTAAATAACAATATTTTTCTCCAGTTTTCTGCCCTTAAGCTAACTTTTTTTCTCTATGAGGGATTATCAGTAGCAACATGAATTAAAATACTTGTACTTGCAAATTATGTTACACGCTACTGATAAGGCCCATGCACATTAGTTATAAACTGAATGCTAAAGTATTGATATTTTTTTGTAGTATAGTTGCATTACATATCGATCCTTTGTTACTTACTTATCATTGTATCATTGTGAAAATGTGTTTGAATTATTATGTATTATGTATTATTATGTATTTTATGTATTTTAGGAAAATTTATTAATATTTATCTGTACTGTATCAATATTTGATAGATAGAGTGTATAGTTCTGAAGTGGAGTGATGATGTTATCTACCTGTGGGACATGAATACCATTTACCTCCAATAAAGACACACACACAAAAAAAGTGAAATAATGAGAGGAAGCATCAAGGCTGTAATCTATCAAGCAAGAGCCAATGTGAATTGTACAAAATTGTTTTTTGAAGCAAACTAGATACTGTCGGTCAGCTAACATATTTGCTCTAGGTATAGATTACTGACTTCACTTGCATAGTAAAACACTTCTCTTCTCAGGAAAGAAAGTACACATATGTCACAATATCATATTTACAACATAGAGCTGCCAATTTTGTGTTAAAGTTGCTCTATGATGTTACACTTAAAGTTTTCAAAAAGGTCATGTTTAAGTACTGTATTTGATTACATTTGTTTGTTTTTCATGAGACTGCCAATCTCTGGTATTAACAGGACTTCAACCCATTTTTGGCAGATATTTCACAGGATGAATTTTTCTTAACAGCCAGTACAACTGACTTCAGTCACACAGCTTTGTGGCTGAACCATTGTGAATATGTGGGACCACCCACCGTAGTTGCAGCACCTTGTTGATTATGATTTTCTCCATCAGCAGAGAAACAACATACCATAAAGGAGCATATTCAAACGTTATTAGCCCTCTGAAATTGTATGTAAATTCTGAGTAGTCCCATGGACATGCACCAAATGTTTTCAGGATGGATCCTGTTGAGAATTCCCAGAGATAAACCCACAAAAGATAACACAAACCACGTATATGAATAGGTATTTTGAAAGACATGCAAGCAGTCAGTATGCTTTCCATCACAAGTCCAGAAATACCATAGATGGGGAGAGACCACACACTGGAACAACCTGAAAATAAACACAGAAGAATTATTAAGTAACTGTGAAGGTAAGGAAAATGCAATTTGTAAATAGCACAAAATGCAGTTGGTACATGATAAATTCAGGCAGAAACAGTTTCAAATATTGTTAGTATGGTTTGATGAAATAGTATTTAAATCCCTGTCAAAGGCCCATAGGAACTGGAAGTAATACATAAAATTACAGAGGAAACTGGGAAAGGCGAAACGTCAAAAAGGGGTAATAAAATGTGAAAAGGTTTAGAAGCTGCTGATTCTTTTTTACATCCTGTCATGCCAACATAGCTTGACTGCATAGTTTCAGTACTTATGTACAGTGTGTCTCTGAAGTCTTGGTGTAGTTATGTCCACTTATTGTGGCTAACAGAAACGAGATAAAAAACTGAAACTTTCACTATGCTGGGGAGTATTGCAAAGAGTTTCTGCAGTATGATGTTCAATGGTGTGCACATGCAGGTGATGAACAAAACGAATTGTGTAGTTCAGTGTGTTTGTGGTTTGCTAAATTCAAATCTATGACCAATTTTCAATGTGAATATCATCACATACATAGTGGAGAGCCACAACATAGAAATAATATTAATCAGTCGGATACCGGTAAGTAATTAAAGTATACCAACAGTTTGTTGGACGAACACCTACTGGTGTGGTAGGGCTTCGATAAATGATGAGTCTGTATTAGCTGTACAGGATAGTACTTAAGGAGCTTCAAAAGATCTGAGAAAGATCTGTGTGCATGTACTCAAGAATTACACCTAACAAAGACTGCAGTTCATAAGGTTTTAAAGAAATATCTCTGTTTTTTGTGTTACAAACTGCAGTGGTAGCATGCTGTCAAAGCAACTAGTAGACCCAAAAGATTTGAGTTTTTTAGATATGCTTAATGTGATTGACCATCATGAACAATTGATGAAGATCATTTTTAGAGATGAGGTCACATTCCATGTCTGTTGTCATGTTCATTCCTAAAATGTCAGCATATGAGCTTATAAAAATCTGCATGACTATTCTGAGTATGAACATAACATTCCTAAGGTAAACACATGGTGTGCACTGATGCATGGAGGATCCAAAAGTAGACCCTAGTTATGTTGTGTACTTGTTTTATAAACCACAGTGCCCACCAGGATGCGTAAACAAATTCAATCTGGATTACTTCCATAGTCTGCAGATCTGTGTTGATAATGCAATGCTAAGGGAAATTCTGATAATGGTGAGTGCACCCTTTGATTTTATATTGTACAAATTATGAAGTTGTTGAAGAGGTGAGGGTTTGTTGCTACTATGATCCTGAAATTTTTAATTGTATGGTATTCACTTTGCAAATTTTTGGATGAATGCTTTTCATTTGCTATATTTCTCTGAACTGCAATTCCTTAGATATAAGGATAAAACAGAATACTACACCGTGATGAAAATGCATGATTATGAACATATTAAAACATTTTATAGCTTCTTTAGTCATGTGGTGGCATGCAAGATACCTCCAGATTTTTCATTTTTGTTGAGCTTATATGCGGCTGAAACTTTTCTGATCTGTCTTATCATGTACAAGACACCTTGTGCTTACCATAGCTCTCTTGTTAGCCCTTCTGCCAAGTCCCACAATGAGGCAGCACTGATTGAAAACTTTGGATTTTGCAGCTGCACAGAATGTCTCAGTGAAATAAAGATAAAGAAATATCTTTTTTTCTAATTACAACTCTTTTTGCATGCTTTACTAACTTATTAAGACTGTACAGACATTCCTCAGTTAAGACAAGATAAATTAATATTATAATGGATTTACGCAAACTTTTGGGTGTCATACATGATATCTTATGACTGAAACTCAACTTTGTTTACGCCAGTGGAAATGTGGTTGTATATTTTTTTTCACTTGATTCCCAGGAGTAAGAGATGAAGAGCTCAATGAGTTAGTCAATAGAATTAATCCAGGTGAGTGCAACACAGAGTCTGATGAATCTGATGACTTGATGCAAAGTGATCAAAGTTACAAAAGTGCAACAGAAGAAAAAAAACAAAGCCTCCTGCACAAATCTAAGAAAGAAATGAGTTCTGGAGGCATACTAATGAGTAAGACTAAGTGTGTTATTAAAATAAATACTATTTTCCACTAGATAGTTTATTTAGGACAATTATTTGCATCCCTTAGTTTTCAGATGGGTGGCACTGCTACATCTACATCAATACTACACAAACCAGTTACGGTGCATGGCAGAGTGTACTCCAAAACACTACTACTCATTTCTTTTCCTGTTCCACTCAAAAATAGAATGATGGAAAATGACTGTCTATATGCCTCCATATTTTTTTTTTATTTATTTATTCTTTGCCCATGGACTCCAGCTGAAAATCCAGCTGAGAGTATCTTTATTTAGGAGGTGTTTATCACTTGACGTTACCGCCATTATGCTTTGGTATATGTACAGTGAATATACTGTCATAATATTATAGTATACAAAAGCTTGCCTACAGGTCTGTCTTGGTGGTATTTTTGCAATGCATCTCACTGCCCTTTTCTGAATTGTGAATATTCTTTTTAGGTAGCCAGCTTGTGCACTTCCCCATATATGAACTGAATAAGACAAATGTGGGAAGACAAGTCCATAATACATTGATCTGAGGACTTTATCATCCACAGTCTTAGCTGTTTTATGCATGATGAAGATCTGTTTGTTTATCTTTTTACACAGTGCATCGATGTGCTCCCCCCATGCCAAATGTTTGTCTATTATAGTTCCTAGAAAATTTGTGCTGGTTACTTCTTTAATAGTATTTCCATTTATATTAACATTTATATTATAATTTTCACTATGCTTGGTCTGAAATACTACATTTATTGTTTTAGACTGATTCATAAACAGGTTGTTTTCTGTTAAATATTTATTTGCATTTTCGATAGTCACGAGTGCTTCCTTCTCAAGCTCCTCCTTTGTGTCAGCTGTGCAAATGATTGTTGTGTCATCAGCATACATTATAAGTTTTTGATTTATATAGCTAGGGAAGTCATTTACGTAGAGTATAAATAGTATTGGCCCAAGCACAGACCCTTGCGGCACACCGTGTTTAACTGTTTGTAATTCTGATCTGTAGTTTGTTATATTTCCCCCACTAGTATGTCTGATTTCTGTACATTGTTTCCTATTTGTAATGTATGATTTAAGTATGTCATAGCATTTTCCTCTAATTCCATACTGATATAATTTCATCATTAATTTTGAGTGATTCACACAATCAAATGCCTTAGATAGGTCCATAAAAATC
This sequence comes from Schistocerca cancellata, assembly GCF_023864275.1. Taxonomy (NCBI): domain Eukaryota; kingdom Metazoa; phylum Arthropoda; class Insecta; order Orthoptera; family Acrididae; genus Schistocerca; species Schistocerca cancellata. The sequence goes on along the minus strand of NC_064630.1, from coordinate 609,530,956 downwards.
CCACAAGTCTTTTGTTGCCTGTCAAGTAAATTAAGAATGTGCTCAATTATATCTGTTGATGCTGTTTTTGTTGACTTCCCTTCTCTGAACCCATGTTGTGATGAATGCAGTATACTGTACTTTGTTATAAAACTTACAATTCTATTCTTTATTATCATTTCATAGATTTTAGCAAATGTTGAGATCAATGATATTGGCCTGTAATTTCCTAATTCATCCCTGTTCCCTTTCTTAAATATTGGCTTCACTTTACTTACTTTCAGTGAATCTGGAAATATACCTTCTTCTATCGCAGAATTCAGCATGTGTGTCAATGGTTTTAATATAAATTCTCTGCATTCCTTTATGAGATGTGATGTGACACCATCCAAGCCAGATGAATGTTTAATTTTAAGTTGTTTTATTAGGATTGACACTTCTGCATCCGTTGTAGGTATGAAAACCATAGTATGATTTACTTGCTACATTTGTTTTATTTTGACTTATTAATTCGTCTGCTACAGTAATATAATATCTGTTAAAAGTATTGGCTACTTCTAGAGGGTTTGCGTTGCTTTTCCCACTCATCAGTGGGCAGATGTCCTCCGCCCGATTTGTTACTTTTCCTCTCTCTTCATTAATGAACGACCATAAACCTATTGAGTGGTTCTTTCCCTTATCTATAGACATCCTGATGAATGGTGCTTTAGTTTTTCTGATAAAACTACAGTACTCTTTCTTTTTTATTTTATACAGTGTGTTGTAGGCCTCAGTATTTTTTTGTTTGGAGAGGTCATAATACACTCTCAGATTATTTCTGGCATGGATTACTTCTCCAGTCACCCAGCTTTTCTTTTTTTGTTGCTGTCTGACAAGCCTTTTACTAACAGGACATGTAACATCATAATAATAACTGAATAAAGAAAAAAACTGGTTCCATTTGGTGTTTGCATCTTTAGCTGCATATATTGTTTCCCAGTTTTCTGCCTCTAACATCTTTTTTAGCAGATTTATGTTATGTGGGTAGTTCTGTCTTCTCATCTCCCATATCTTCTGCACTGAATCACTAGTCTTTATATTTATGTCTATCATGACTGCAAAATGGTCTGCTAATGTGGAGTTTATTACCTGTGTGTCACAATAGCATGTAGAAATATTTGTTATTATGTGATCAATTATAGTTTCACTATGCTTTGTTACTCTGGTTGGTTTATCTATTTTTATTTTTAGGTTGTATATGCACAATAAGTCCAATAGGGTCTTAGTATTGTCTGTATTTTTACTTGTGTCTATGTTCAGATCTCCTATAATTATCAAATAAGCATATGTTTTTGAGAGGTATTGGATTATATCTTCCAGCTGTTCAAAGAAGGTTTTGATTATACCATTTGGTGATCGATACAAACCTAATACACAACATAAATTCCCAGCAAAGCTCAATTCTATAGCATATTTTGTTATATTTATGGCTTTAGTTGATTTATAGTTAGAAAAAATGGCAACCCCACCACCTTTATAGGAAGTTCTGCAAAAACTGGCTACTTTCAGATAATTCTTCAAGTTGTACGTTCCTATGTGATTTTCTTTTAGCCCATGTTCTGTAACTACTAGAATGTTTGGCCTATACTCCTGTAATATTACCTCTAGTTCCTCTGTTTTATTGTTTATGTATTGAACATTTTGGTGAAGTATTCTAACAGTTGGCTTTAAATGTAATAGTTCCCCTTCCTGTAATATACTAAGCACTTCACTTGCTCCCTTTGCTTCTGGTACTATGCAATGTTTTTTTTCATTTTGTGTCATTAAACCTGGATCGTATTTTTGTCCGGTGTTTATGTCCCTCTCACTATTGTCACGCTGGTATTTAAGATGGACAGTTTTACTTACATCTTTTTCCATGCTCTCTTTCTGCTTACTCGGTACCATAAAAAATCCTCACTTAGTGTAGCAGGTCTCCTAGTTCTCAGGCATCTGTCTTGATTGGAAGCTGCTTCTGCTGTTGATCTCCCAGGCCTCAGGTACCTCTTCTGTGTGTTTGCTGTTGCTGGTGGCTCCTGCGCTCCCCGACTTGGTGACTGCCCTTCTTTGTTAGCTGCTGCGTCTAATGAACCTTGTATGTTTTCCTCACATGCATTTTCATTGCCTTGAGGTAGTATTATGGGGTCTGCTGTTCTGGATGCTGTTGCTGATGACGACAGCTCTGCTGATGATTGTGGTGATTCTGCTGCTATTGGTTTATCTGACATTGCTGCTGAGAATATCTGAGCCTTTGCTGCTGCTACTGGTGTTTGTTGTAGCTCTACTGCAGATAATGATGGTTCCACTGTTACAGACAACTCTTGTTTTGGCGGAATTGGGATTGGAGACACTTCCATTACAGATGACTCATTAACAAATTTAAGTATTTCGGCACTAATAATCTTTTTCCCTTTTACGTTCATGTGGAGACCATGTCTTGTGAAGTGCTCTCTGTGAACACTGTTTATCTCTACGAAAGTCGTATTCTGGAAACCTCTACATATTTTCTCAAATAGCCTGTTTGCTGTAACAATCTCGATGTTTACGCACGAGTTTTCCATCAGATCGTGTCTCCTGGGGATACTAACAATGTAGAAATGCACTCGAGGCATCCTTTTGACTGTTTCCTTTAGGATTCTCGTTGCACGCAAAGTTTCATTACAGTAAACATCATTTGCGCCTCCTATTATGATGCAGCTGTTACCGGTCGTTAATATGTTGTCACTGTTTTTCAGAATTTCGCGTAATGGCGCGCCTGGTTTGATGATGCCTGTTAGATTAAGGTCTGGGTGATTTCTTCTCATAATTTCCGTAATTCCTCTCCCATGACTATCTGCAAAAATATATGTCTGTTGCTTGTGTCCTTGCTTATGCATAACGTGGTTGTTTACTTTTTTTCTTTACGAATATTTACCTTGTGTTTTTCTCCGTTTAATCCACTTGTATATTTTTGTGTGGATAGTTTGTTCATATTTTTATCCATAGATGCACTATTAACACTTTCTTTTCTTGCGTTTGATTCACTTGTGCCTTTTTGAGTGCTCAGTTCGTTCATATATCTAGTTACAGTCGTACTGTTTACACTTGGTACATTTGGTTGTGCAGACCTACGAATTTTATGGCTAGCATTAATGAGATCTTGTTGCCTTGACGATTCAGACGATTAATGAGCCCTAATTTCTTGTGTCTTATGTTTGTAGTCCCTACGCACAATATGGTTGAAGGCAATAGAATTGTCCTGCAGTCGGCTTCAAATGCCAGTTCTCTAAATTTTCTCAATAGTGTTCTTCGAAAAGAATGTTGCCTTCCCTCAAGGGATTCCCGTTTGACATCTCTGTAACACTTGTGTGTTGTACATACCTACCAGTGGCAAATCAGTAACCTCCAATTTAACATTGCTGCCAGTACTGTTTGTATTTAGATCTACTTTGAAGTCTGCAGCAGACGAGAGGAATATGTGTGATATTTATGACTGTTTTCCTAGCAATATGAAACTACAAATCTGCGTGTATAATAGCCAAGATTAAGTCCCTAGGTATTATACAGGGTGAGGCAGTTAAGTCATAACACCCCTTGTATCTCCCCAACCGTAATAGATGCAAAGATGCCGTGGTTGTTGGTATCGACGTACCAACCTTCCGCAAAACAATCCGAGAAATGCACTAAAATTGGAAAACAACGCGACCACAGTCCGTTATCGCGGTGTAAACAACGTCGTGCAGAGCTCTCATGTCAGGCTCGCAATAGGCTGATGCAACAACACAGCCCTAAGCTACTACGGTAAAACCTCATTTCCTATACGACGTAGGTGGGTCAGCTTTGATTTCTGCGTATGGAATTACGGCACCTTCAGTGCTAGCTGAGTTTCAACCTCAAAATAAACAAGCATTATATCACTGTATTCGTCTTTTCAAGTGCTTTCTGATGCCGCTGAAAAAATCGTTCTATTTTTTTAAAAACCATATTTGCTTCAGTATCTTCATCGATACATGGGTTAAGATTATTTATTACATGCCAAAGTAAGTGCCCAAAGTAAGTGCCTCTTAGTGTACTGTCAGTTGCCGAAAATCTCGTATAATATCTAAAATCGTTCACTAATTAAAAGGGATGACTCGCCCTGTATACTCCCAAGTCACTGTACAGTGCGTAGCGGAAGGTACATCATATCGATATAATCATTTTTTTCGATATGAATATAATAGAAGGAAACATTCCACGTGGGAAAAAAAATATATCTAAAAACAAAGATGATTTGACTTACCAAACGAAAGTGCTGGCACGTCGATAGACACAGTGGCTAAACATGCCTTGGTGCACGGCCAGCACATCTTGGCACAGTGTTACACCGTCCGGGTTATCTGGATACTTCCCACTAACACCAACCTATCCGAACTCCGGAGATGGGAACTTGCTCGTCAATATATCCTCTCTTCCTGTTATCCACCAGGCCTCAATCTCCGCTAATTTCAAGTTGCCGCCACTCATACCTCACCTGTCATTCAACAACATCTTTGCCTCTGCACTTCCGCCTCGACTGACATCTCTGCCCAAACTCTTTGCCTCTGTATATGTCTGCTTGTGTCTGTATATGTGTGGATGGATATGTGTGTGTGTGCGAGTGTATACCCGTCCTTTTTCCCCCTAAGGTAAGTCTTTCCGCTCCCGGGATTGGAATGACTCCTTACCCTCTCCCATAAAACCCAAATCCTTTCGTCTTTCCCTCTCCTTCCCTCTTTCCTGACGAGGCAACCGTTGGTTGCGAAAGCTAGAATTTTGTGTGTATGTTTGTGTTTGTTTGTGTGTCTATCGACGTGCCAGTGCTTTCGTTTGGTAAGTCAAATCATCTTTGTTTTTAGATATAATCATTTTTTTCGCTGTTCCATTCGAGCACTGAGAGAAGGAGAAAAGACTGCCCATATGTCTCTGTATGCGGTCCCCACCTCTCTTATTCTCACGATCCCTATGCGGCATATGCGATGGTGTCGGCATAGTGGTTAAACGATCATTTTCGAATACAGGTTCTCTAATCTTACCCAATAGTGTTTCGCGAGAACTATGTCATCTTTTTTCCTACGACACCCATTTGAGTTCCTCAAACGTTTCTATTACATTTCTGTATGGGCCATACCGATCTCTTACGATCCTGGCAGAGCCCCTGCTTTCGTTCGATGTCTGTTGTCATACCTGCTTGATGGGGACTCCAAACACTAGCGCCATCTATGCGATTTTCTTTATGGACGAATTGCATTGTCCCAGTATGGTTCCAACAAATATAAGTCTACATTTACTTAGTCGGCCCCTTTCCATCACGTCTTTGTATTTCCCCTAAATACTTAAACGATAGGTTGTGTTTGAGATGTACATCAGTAGTCTCGTAAACAGATGATATCAAGTTCTTTCTCTTGCCTTTGGCCAAGTTTTTTAACAATTCCTTACGATCATCCAACGACGATATTTTATTTACTTGTTTATTTAGTCGATACAAATCTTTTCAAGGACTTGTGAAGTACGCAATGTGCTGAACAGAAAATCTTTTTACATGTTGGTTTTACAAATACTTTTAAGTTTTTAGAAAAAACTGCATAGCATATAATGAATAGTTAGAAATCTGATTAAGAAATGTTTTACATACACTGCTAGAGAGAAACATTCGTAATACAAATAAGGTTGTGTAGAGTAATGAAATTTCGCGAATAAATTGGTGTACGCAACACATTGAAAAGATTAACATTGGTTAATGTAAGCGCGAGATAAGCCATTGAAAATGTGAAATGCTGTTACATTAATAACCGGTGTAACCACCAGAATGTTGAACGCAAGCATGCATATGTGCATGCATTGTGTTGTGCAGTGGCCGGTTGTCAGTTTGTGGGATGGAGTTCCATGCCTGTTCCACTTGGTCGGTCAATATATGGACGGTTAACGCTATTTGTGGATGGCGCTGGAGGAGTTGTCGTCCGATGATGTCCTATATGAGCTCAATTGGAGACAAATATGGCCAAGGCAAGATGTCGACACTCTGTAGACCATTTTGGGTTACAAAAGCTGTATGTGGGCAAGCGATATCCCGTTGGAAAACACCCCCTGGAATGCTGTTCATGAATGGAAATCACCAGATCGACGTACAGATTTACAGGCAGGGTGCATGTGGTAGCCGGCCGCGGTGGCCGAGCGGTTCTAGGCGCTTCAGTCCGGAACCGCGCGACTGCTACGGTCGCAGGTTCGAATCCTGCCTCGGGCATGGGTGTTTGTGATGTCCTTAGGTTAGGTAGGTTTAAGTAGTTCTAAGTTCAAGGGGACTGATGATCTCAGATGTTAAGTCCCATAGTACTCAGAGCCTTTTATTTTTTGCATGTGGTAACCACGAGAGTGCTCCTGCTATCATACGGAATCGTACCCTAGACCATAACACCAAGTATAGGTCCAATGTGTCTAGCACATGGTTGCAGGCACTCAACTGGCCTCCTTTAAAGCAACACATGGCCGTCACTGGCACCGAGGTGGAACCAGCTTTCACCAGAAAACGCAACAGACCTCCACTCTGCCGTCCAATGAACTCTCGCTTGACACCATCGAAGTCGCAAAGGGCGGTGGTTTGGGCCCAGTGGAGTGCACGATACAGGGCGTCTAGCTCGGGGCTCTTCTTGAAGTACCGAATCTGTAACAGTTCGTTGTGTCACTGTTGTACCAAATGCTGCTCAAATGTTGCTGCAGATGCAGTACGATGCGCCAGAGCCATGCCGCGAATGCGATGGTCTTCCCTCTCGGTAGTACCACGTGGTCGTCCGGAGCCCGGTTTTCTTGCGTCTGTGCATTCTCGTGACCGCAACTGCCAGAAATGATGTACAGTGCCTATATCCCTGCCAAGTCTTTCTGCAACATCGCAGAAGGAACATCCGGCCTCTCGTAGCCCTATTACACGACCTCGTTCAAAATCAGTGAGGTGATAAGGGCGTCGCTGTCGCCTTAAAGGCATGTAACATCAACTCACCACATCCTGCCTCAAAGGTACGTAACGCTCACAATCGTTAGAGCGTGTATTTAAATAAACCTGATTTGCATCCTCACAGTGACGCTATTAGTGCTGCTATTACGCTGTTGGCGCGAAATATGAATAGACATCATCTTTCCGATGTAGAAACACGCCTAGCAACTTTCGTTTATGTCGCACAACTCCCTCCTGGTGTTACGATTTTATTTCCGTGAGAGTATATTATGCTCTTACAACTTATTTGTATCATTAAAAAGATGAGCTACACATTTTCAAGTACGTTTCCTTAATACAATAGCATCGTTTTCGAACAATCTCTATTTGATGAATAGTTTACATAATAATGAGAATATTGGCGGTCCTATTACGTTTCCTTAGGGCACACCCGATGTCACTTCCGTTTCTGCGGAATATTCGCCGTCCAGTAAGCGTAGTGAGTTCAGTTAGTCAAATATACCTAGAGCCAGTCACACGTCACGCTCGTGTCATGGGTAGTTGTCACGACGACGAATGTCTTTCGCATATGTAGGCAGACGTAATCTACATGTACACTTGCATCTTTTATTTCAAGAAATCGTGTACTTCCCAACAACGATATTATCGCACTTGGCCTCCAGTGGCTATTTTTGGTAACGAGTGGTGACGTTACAGTAAACAAGTACACTGGTAAGGAAAACGCATTACACTGAACGCTTTCAGGTCAGTCGTGCATGTACTATCAAGTGGTTCAGCGTGTTCTCGTGAAATATCGTCAATAGTGCGGTGAGATGTTATCCACAATCATGAATGCCTCTGAGAGTGGAAAGCAGAGGAAGATATAGGTCAACCGGACACTTAACGGTGAAAAAACTTCTATTCAACGTTGTACAATTTTGCACAGGCAGAACAAGAGCCGAATCACGTAATGATAATATCTACAGAAACCCAACTTGTGGGCGGCTGAAATGTAGGGAGGTCAGGAAGAAGAGTGAAATACATTTTGAAAGTACTTAAGAAAGCCGGGGAAAAAGTTAAAAATCCTACAAGACAAAGGAGTTCTAGAAAACTAGTTTCTCTAGATCACTTCAATAAAGCACTTATTGGAAGAAAATTTTTGCAGTATTATGAGCAGAAGAAGGAAATCCCAGCGTTGGGAAAGCTGTTTATATTTTTCAAAACCGAGGTAAATTTTTAGGAGGAAAGGAAACATTCGGAAAATTTTGAAAGATATGGGATTTCGTTTCAAAAAAATGTAAAAATACGATAACCACCCTAAGAGAACATTCATACATTGTTGCAAAGCGTGCGGAATACATGAGAGCTATCAGAAATAATGTAAAGTGGTCAAATAAACCAGTGGTATTCACGGACGAAACGTGGGTGCATACGCATTGTACCATGAAAATGTTCTGGCAGCGTGGAAATGCTCCGTGTGTAATGACTAATAGCACTCGAGGCCAAAGAGTCGGTTTTGTCCATGCTGGAGGAGCAACGGGTTTCACAGATGGAGTTAATTTTTAATTCGAAATCTAAATCCCAAGATTATCACGATGATGTGAATGGAGATAACTGTTATAAATGGTTAGACGATAAACTAATTCCTAACATCCCAGCTGGTATTACTCATGTTCTTGATAGCGCAGACAAATAAAGACAAACACGCAGACAATAAAAGCCCCCTCCCCTACTACGACTCGCAAAAAATACATAACTAAATGGCTCATTCAGAACAAAATCAGTTTCAAATTGACCTAAAAAGAAATGAGCTTTTACAAACCGTACTTTTTAGTAAATCAAAACCTGTTTCGTCCGCAGCTCGTGGTCGTGCGGTAGCGTTCTCGCTTCCCGCGCCCGGGTTCCCGGGTTCGATTCCCGGCGGGGTCAGGGATTTTCTCTGCCTCGTGATGACTAGGTGTTGTGTGATGTCCTAAGGTTAGTTAGGTTTAAGTAGTTCTAAGTTCTAGGAGACTGATGACCATGGCTGTTAAGTCCCATAGTGCTCAGAGCCATTTGAACCATTTTTGAACCAAAACCTGTTTTCAAAGCAGATGCAATTTTAAAAAGTAAAGGGTTATACTGATCTGTGGCTCCCATTGTGATTTGACCTTACAAGGCTAATCTGGAATAAACATAGAAAAAATTTCTTCCATTAATTTAACGGCCCTAAAACAAATAACCAAAGAGTCTTCAAGATCGCTCGACATGATTGGTTAAAAGCTCGCGAACATGTAAAAGGCATTGAAAATGAATACTGATGCAGAGTTGCTGTAACGGAAGAAGCAATAGGGAATATAATAATCAATGTTGGTCCGGAGAGTGAAGATGAATGCACCGATGATCCAAAATATTATGACCACCTGTTTAATAAGGTGTTGGTCCACTTTTGAAACACAGTACAGCAGCGATTTTGCTTGGCAAGGACTCTACAAGTCCATGATAGGTTTCCAGAAGTATGTGGCAGCAGATGTCTTTTCGTTGTTGTTGTTATTGTGGTCTCAAGACTGGTTTGATGCAACTTTCCATGCTGCTCTATCCTGTACAAGCTTGTTCATCTCCCAGTACCTACTGCAGCCTACGTCCTTCTGAATCTGCTTAGTGTATTCATCTCTTGGTCTCCCTCTACGATTTTTACCCTCCACGCTGCCCTCCAGTACTAAATTGGTGATCCCTTGATGCCTCAGAACATTTCCTACCAACCGATCCCTTCTTCTTGTCAAATTGTGCCACAAACTCCTCTTCTCTCCAATTCTATTCAATACCTCCTCATTAGTTATGTGATGTACCCATCTAATCTTCAGCATTCTTCTGTAGCACCACATTTCGAAAGCTTCTATTCTCTTCTTGTCTAAACTATTTATCGTCCATGTTTCACTTCCATATATGGCTACACTCCATACAAATACTTTCAGAAACGACTTCCTGACAATTAAATCTATACTCGATATTAACAAATTTCTCTTCTTCAGAAACGCTTTCCTTGCCATTGAAAGTCTACATTTTATATCCTCTCTACATTATCCTCGTTTTGCTTTGTTGTTGTTCATCTTATATCCTCCTTTCAAGACACTGTCCATTCCGTTCAACTGCTCTTCCAGGTCCTTTGCTGTCTCTGACAGAATTGCAATGTCTACTCACAGATCACTAAATTTCCACAAATTACGGGACGGTGGTTTGTGGGCACGCAGCTGGCGCCCAATATTTACTGGCTAAGACATCAATGTCAGTTCACCACCATCCTCCGCAAACCACTGCAGTACGATTCTGGCCTTGTGTTGCGGAAAGTTATGCAACTCGAAGATGTCATCGTCATCAGAGAAGACTTCAGCCATAAAGGGAGGTCTACAACAATGTCCATACAGTTCACTCCTGTTATGGTGTCTTCGAGTGCGATCATAGAACCCATAGAAATGGTTCAAATGGTTCTGAGCACTATGCGACTTAACTTCTGAGGTCATCAGTCGCCTAGAACTTAGAACTAATTAAACATAACTAACCTGAGGACTTCACACACATCCATGCCCGAGGCAGGATTCGAACCTGCGACCGTAGCGGTCGCTCGGTTCCAGACTGTAGCGCCCAGAACCGCACGGCCACTCCGGCCGGCAGAACCCATAGAAGCCGAACTCAGTGTACCCTGTGCCGTAATTCTGCTCTCACCGGCCTGGATCTGTAGCGCCTTGCACTTTTCAAGCAGCTATTCGCCTGGAAATTGGAAATGTGTGGTATGGCCTTATGGGACCAAACTGCTGAGATCATCGGTCCTTAAGCTTACGCACTACTTAATCTAACGTAAACTAAGTTACGCTAAGGACAACACCCATGCCCGAGGGAGGACTCGAACTTCCGACAGGGGAGCCGCGCGGACCGTGACAAGGCGACTTAAACCGCGCCGCACCCCATGATGCTTATTCGCCTGGACGACGGCGTTTAAGGACCCAACCATCGATGTGGTGTAATAAGAAATGCGATTCATTCGATAGGCCACACATTTCTATTGATCCACGGTGAAAACTCAATGACGCTGTGCCCACTGCAATCGTAACTAACGATCTCGTTACGTCAACGCAGGAGCAAGTACGGGTTGTGTGACGTGCAGCTCCATGTCCAACAATGGCCTTTGAATGGTGTACTCCAGAGCACTTCTGCGTGCACCAGCATTGTACTGTGTAGTCAGATCTGCCACAGATTGCTGCCTATCTTGGATGACACGGTGGGGGATTCTCCGTCCTCTACGTTTTATGATGAGACTCAGACGTCCAGAACCATACAGCCTAATCGTTATTTCACCAGGCTTCAACCACTTTCCATATGTGCTCATGACAGTAGTATGCCAACAGGCGACCAGCTTCGCTGTTTCAGAGATTATCGTTTCCAGCCGCAGCGCCACAACATTGTTCCCTTTGTCAAAGCTGTTTATATCAGTGGAATTCCGCATTTGCAGCCCGTATTTCGCTATAATGACTGCCCAGTTGTCTATCTTCCGTATACATTCATTCCTTAATGCCTCACGTGCCCACAACAATACCAGGAGACATTCAACCTCGCTGTGGTCAGCGGTCATCACGTTTTCGCTCATCAGTATATGCAGCACATGATGACGACAGTCATATGCATGGTTGTGAGAAACAGTGTGAAAAGCTTGTAAGGGTGCTACAGGGTAGGTTGTGCTGAGGAATAATTATTAAGAAAAAATTCGATACGTTGCGCCGTTTCCGAGTTAACTGGCATTGAAGTTAGTCATTCATGTCGTTGCGCGCACAAATTCAAGCGACCCGCCTACACAGTTGTGGTAGCGTCAGTTGTGCTCACAGTGTGGATGATATCGCACGAGACTGCTCAGCCTTTCGCTTCGGTTCGATCTTTAGTAGAGTCTCATGTCCAGTTTTTTAGTCACTTTCTTGTTCGGTTTTACGAAACAAACGAACAACACATTTGGCGACTCCGTTTGTGGTAGGCCGCTTTAATTTGTGCTCGCAACGGTCTGATTGGCTAATAAACTCAGAAACGGCGCAACATATGTTTCTCAGCACAGTTTACCCTGCGACACCCTTACAAGCTTTTCACACTTGAGCCGTGCATAGCTCATGTTCGTGCCATCAATTATGTAGCATCTTGTTTTACCGTATGGCCACCTCGTCATTTTAAATTTCAATTACTGGTGTCACTGAATTACTGTCGTGCCTGCCCGTGAGTGGCAGCAGCAGCAGCGCGTATCGATATTTGCCCTGCCGTATTATCTCTGCTGGACTGCTATTATTTCGGGTCGTGGTGTGTCGTAGAGATAGACCGCATCTGGCAGTCGTTGAGTTGGAACGCTGCGGAAGTGCAGTCGGGACGTAGCAGCAGTCGGGGACGGACCGCTAGGGAGGCGCGGACAGCCAGTACTCGCTGACCGCTCGCAACGCAGGATGAACTGTCCGACGGACGGAGATGGCAGCGGGATCGGTTGTTCAGTTGGTCGCCTCTTTGGGGGACGTGTGTTTGGTCTTTTGACCGTTTATGGGCCTCGCCATTGGGTCATCTTGCTGGACGTGGCTCGATTCCTTCTTGTGCGGAGACGTCGTGGCCAATAGGCAAGAGTTACCTCTGCATGTTTGGATCCGAGCCAGTGTGCCCGGATAGTCAAGACTCGCCCGACCGTTGTTGACACACTTTGTTTGAGTGGAAACTACCTTGATTGGTTGTTGGTCGGTCGTCCGGTCAGACGACATGTGTTTTGTCACCGTCCATCTTTTGGTTTCGTGTGTGTGTGTCCGCCTGTGATTTGTTCTAGTTGTTCATCAGTGATTCGTTTTACGAGTGTTCGAGTTTCTTATGGCAGTGTTTCGTGGAACTCTGTGCACCCTGTGTCAATTCCACTGAGCATGCTTTAAATGCTGTAACGGTGCCTACGTACTGAAGTAGCCAGTTGGTCGGTTGCGACAGAGCAGCGAGTGAGTGTTTCCTTACCGTGTTCATGCTGTCCGCCACGGCGTGTAATTTCACAGCCGTTGCGATGTTCATGTATGTCAGTGGTTATTGTGCCTTGACTTATTAACACACCAATATTTGAAGACGAGTGTTACTGATCTCTTCGCCTCGCTGGCGTTTTGGTTGAAGTGGCGTTGGTCTGGTGACCGAAATCAGGTAGTTGGTTGGTTCGTCGGCTGTCTGTCGGTTGGGTTGCCTTGCGATTAAGAGATTGTTGGTCAGGCTGCTTGTCTCGCCTAAACTGGCGTAAGTGTTACAATTCCAGGCCGACCCTTGAAAACTTCTGAGCCCCGTTCCGTGTCTGTTACATAGTAACTTCCCTGTTTCAGTTTTAGTTATTTCGCTGATGTGTGGCCTTCAGCCGAGTTTTTATATATTCTGAATTAATGTTCCTGTCTTGCCCTTTAGGCATAAGATTGTTATTCCTTATATGGGGCTTTCAGCCGAGTTTTACATCAAATCTTTTAGGGCTTAAGCCGTTAAATTATTTGTTGGTGTGTGGCCTTCAGCCTAGTTTTAATATCTCTTAAATTAATGTTCTTGTCTTGCCCTTTAGGCATCAGATTGTGATGCTTTGCTATGGGCCTTCAGCCTAATTTTGAATTCTATGTTTTAAGACACGGCCTTCTACCTTTGGATTGAAACTTTTCTTATTGCTTAATATGTGGCCTCCAGCCAAGTTCCATTTAATTTAAATTGCTAAGGCCTTCAGCCTGTTTGATTAAAGATTTAGAAAATATTTTGGGTGAAACCTCCAGAAGAACCTCGTATTCCAATTTTTTGCTTAGGCCTTGCGTCTTAGATTTTGAGTGTGGCCTTCAGCCGATCTAAAGTTAATCAAAGGAGGTCGATTAAAACTTTGAGTGTTTTGCATTCTTGTTGTAATATTATATGTGCGGACAAATGAGTGCAACTGACAGCAACCTTATTCTGGGCCCTTTCCACAACCTAATCGCGCTGGCCTGCTAGCCCAGGCTTTTCAATACTGTTTCTGACCACTGTCTAGAAACTGACACGTCAGATGAAAATGGAACGGATTCCAGTGAAGCACATAAAGCAGATGAAGAAATTGGCGTTTGACACTTGTGTGATGGACCATCGACTTATTAACTCTAATCAACGAAGTCAGTTCAGTTTCCATTTCATAACGTGAGCTGTATCGACCCTCCTTCCTGCAACCCGATTACTCAGGATAAGCTGACCGAAGCGCCTTCACTCTCAGGTGCAATAATATTGTGGTCGACTAATATGAATAATGCGAGCCATGATTGACGCGAATGGTTCTTTCTGAATCCGCGATAATTATTTGAGACAAGCTTGCTTTCCTCTGAGAACGTCAGTAAGTTTGAGTTTGGAATATACTCAAGGAACAAGCAATAGGACGTCAGTGGTACTGGTCTGTAAATGTGTGCATCCGACCTATTACCTTTTTTAGAGGCATGGTCTAGTGGTTCTAGGCGCGCAGTCCGGAACCGCGGGACTGCTACGGTCGCAGGTTCGAATCCTGCCTCGGGCATGGATGTGTGTGATGTCCTTAGGTTAGTTAGGTTTAAGTAGTTCTAAGTTCTAGGGGACTGATGACCACAGAAGTTAAGTCCCATATTGCTCAGAGCCATTTGAACCAGTTACCTGGGTTCTTTTGTAGTTACACGGTATTGTTAACAGCGCAAGAGATATTCGAAAAGTATGAGCTAGGAAGGGCGCTAACACCGCGGCGTAAATTGTGTCAAGTCCAACTGGAATGCCGTTAGGATCTGGTGTTTTGTTCACTGTAGCACGGCGGTTTGGTTGCGACCATCATACCAAATAGTTCAAATGTTCAAGTGTGTGTGAATTCCTAAGGGATCAAACTGCTGAGGTCATAGGTCCCTAGACTTACACACTACTTAAACTAACTTATGATAAGAACAACACACACACACACAGGCCCGTGGGAGGACTCGAACCTCCGGCGGGAGGGGCCGCGCAGTCCATGACATGGCGCCTCAAACCGCACGGCCAGTCCGCGCGGCATACCATGTAGCACGAGAGCCACAACGAATGCCAGAACAGGAGTTTCAGACGCGACAGCAGTGCAATGGAATTTTCGTTTCGATTGCATTGTTGAGGTTTCCCTTGACTGAAAAGCAAATTCGACCCATCCCCAAAATTTTCTCCAAATAAATATTCTTGCGAGCCAAAATATTATAGACATACACTCATCAGAGTGTTGGTTACCTTTGGAACGCAATACAGCAAGCGATCCTGCATAGCAAGGATTTGACAAGACCTTGGTTGGCGTCCGAAGATATGTATCAACAGATGTCCATTCATAAGTCACATAACTCCCTCAAATTACGGCCTGTGTTTCGTGGGCATTGAGATGGCACTTGATGGCTTCCCAGGAGTGTTCCATGACGATCGGATCAGACAAATTTGGTGGCCAAGGCATCAACGTGAGTTCAGAGCGATGCTTATCGAACCCTGTAGCACGATTCTGGACTTGCGACATGGCCAATTACCTTACTGTACCGTCGGGGAAAATGTCAAGCACTGAGGGTTGTAGACGGGCCCCAGTAATGTTCACGGAGTCTTCAGCTGTGTGATGCTTTCGATTAGGGGCCACACATCACATGGAAGCCAGGTGAATGTCTCCCATTGCAAAATGTTGCCCCCACGACCAGCATTCGTGGCACGATGACCATCGATTGGTCTAGCAAAGTGATTCACCCTACCATGCGACAGTTTTCCACTGATTCACGCTCCCATCAAATGGTCCAAATGGCTCTAAGCACTATGGGACTCAACATCTGAGGTCATCAGTCCCCTAGACTTAGAACTACTTAAACCTAACTACCCTAAGGACATCACACACATCCATGCCCGAGGCAGGATTGGAACCTGCGATCGTAGCAGCCGCGTGGTTCCGGACTGAAGCGCCTAGGACAGCTCGGCCACCGCGGCCGGCTACGCTCCCATCACTCGAGAATGCCGTACCTGCTGCAATCGTAATTGACGATTCGTTGGGTCAGCTTGAGAACACGTAGGGGTCGTCTGCTGCGGAGCCCCATGCTCAACAACGTGCGTTGAATGGTGTGCTGTGAAACACTTGCACCCGCACCAAAATTTCACTCTCTCGTGAGCTGCTTTACAGAGCGGGCAAGCCTCCGGCTTCCACTTCTGTGATGAGGTGTGGACGGACTACACCACGACACCTTCTCGTGGTTTCAACGTCTTCCAACCACTTCCCACAGATGTTCACGACATGAGAACGCAAAACGCTGACCATCTTCGCCCTTTCCGAGATACTTGTTCACAGGTGGCGAGCCACAACAGTCAAAGTCACTTATGTTGGTGGATGATTGTCCAATCGTCACTGCTCCGCTTATCCGTTGGCGTGCTGAAAAGTAACGCCTCCAAATTTTTTATGTGAAAACTCTCAAATCTTATTGAATGAAACAATCGTCATTGACACCCTACATCTTTATTCTTCATGTCTACGTATCTACACTGAAGAGCCAATGAAACTGGTACACGTGCCTAATATCGTGTAAGGCCCCCGCAAGCATGCAGAAGTGCTGCAACACAACGTGGCACGGACTCAACTAATGTCTGAAGTAGTGCTGGAGGGAAATGAGACCATGAATCCTGCAGGGCAGTCCATAAGTTCGTAAGAGTACGAATGGGTGGAGATCTCTCCTCATCACACGCTGCAAGGCATCCCAGATACGTTCAATAATGTTCATGACTGGGGAGTTTGGTGGCTAGCGGAAGTATTTAAACTCAGAAGAGTGTTTCTGGAGCCACTATGTAGCAATTCGGGACGTGTGGGGTGTCGCATTGCCCTGCTGGAATTGGCCAAGTCCGTAGAATGCACAATGCACATGAATGGATGTAGGTGATCAGACAGCATGCTTACGCACGTGTCTCCTGTCAGAGTCGTATCTAGACGTATCAGGGATCCCATGTCACTCCAACTGCACACGTCCCACACCATTACAGAGCCTCCACCAGCTTGAACAGTCCCCTGCTGACGTGCAGGACCCATGGATTCATGAGGTTGTCTCCACACCCGTACACGTCCATCCGCTCGATACAATTTTAAACGAGACTTGTTCGACCAGGCAACATGTTTCCACTCATCAACAGTTCAATATCGGTGTTGACAGGCCCAGGCGAGGCGTAAATCTTTGTGTTGGTGAAGTCATCGAGGGCACACTAGTGGGCCTTCGTTTCCGAAAGCCCATATCGATTATCTTTCTTTGAATGGCCCGCACGCTGACACTTGTTGACGGCCCAGCAATGAAATCTGCAGCAGTTTGCGCCGAGGGCTGCACTTCTGTCACGATGAACGATTCTCTTCAGTCGTCGTTGCTCCCGTTCTAGCAGGATCTTTTTCCGGCCACAGCGATGTCGGAGATTAGATGTTTTACTGGATTCCTGATTCCTCGTGAAATTGTCGTACGGGAAAATCCCCGCTTCATGGCTACCTCGGAGATGCTGTGTCCCATCGCTCGATCGCCGACTATAACACCACGTTCAAACTATTTACATCTTGATAACCTACTATTTTAACAGCAGTAACCGATTTAACAATTGCCGGCCGCTGTGGCCGAGCGTTCTAGGCGGAACCACGCTGCTGCTCCGGTCGCAGGTTCGAATCCTGCCTCGGGCATGGATGTGTGTGATGTCCTAAGGTTAGATAGGTTTAAGTAGCTCTAAGTCTAGGGGACTGATGACTTCAGACGTTTGGTCCCATACTGCTTAGAACCGTTTGAACCATTTAACAACTTCGCCAGACACTTGTTATTTTATGTAGGCGTTGCCGACTGCAACGCTGTATTATGCCTGTTTACATATCTCTGTATTTGAGTACGCATGCCCATACCAGTTTGTTTGGCGGTTCAGTGTAATTGTCAATATAGTCACTCTAGCGACGAACACTTTTCTCCCTATAGGGATCAGTTTGTGGATACCATCAGAGTAGAATGACTTTGTTGATGGATCCATAAGCTCACCTCTGCTTATATCGCTTCGTCACTATCAAAGTGAAGATCTCGAAGGCGTTCTTTAAGTTTTGAAAACAGACGAAAATCGAACGGTGCCAAATGTGCACTGTACGGAGGATAATCAATGGCAGTGAACCCAAGGCGTCGGATCGTTGGAGATGTCGCAGCGCACGTGTGTGGTCTGGCATTGTCATGTTCAAGGAGAAGGTGCGCCGGCCAGAGTGGCCAAGCGGTTAAAGGCGCTACAGTCTGGAACCGCACGACCGCTACGGTCGCAGGTTCGAATCCTGCCTCGGGCATGGATGTGTGTGATGTCCCTAGGTTAGTTAGGTTTAAGTAGTTCTAAGTTCTAGGGGACTTATGACCACAGCAGTTGAGTCCCATAGTGCTCAGAGCCATTTGAACCAAGGAGAAGGTGCTTCATGTTTGGACGCACTCTTCGAAACTCATCCGTCTCTAATGGTCTCCTTGTCGACGGACCGTTAAACACTAATATCCTCCTCCTTGAAACTCATCACGCTGTTTCTCACGCACCGACCTTTCATACCGTCATTTTACATGCTACAGTTGATGCCCTCTAGCGGCAGTGGGCTACAAATATGTACACATGAAGAATAAAGTCGTGCTGTGTATTGTTGTATTTGAAAGGTTTAAGAGTTTTCAAACAAGAAATTCGGAGACATTACTTTTCAGGACGCTCTCGTGCCCTCGCACCGTGTCAGGTGGCTGCAAGCCACCAGGCGCCATTCAATAACGCTGTTGGCAGTAGTCTTAATATTTTGGATCATCAGTGTAAGTTTCGTATTGTAAGAAATCCCACCTTGCAGCCTAGACAGCACATAAAAAAATGAAACGTAACCGAATAAACAGATACCCCTCCTGGCTGAAAGGGGTAGCAAAATGTTGTTACTGCACACTGAGTTGACGATCTACATTCGCGCATGCGCGAACTCATCTAGTATGCAGTCACTTTATGTGACAATGCAGTACATCAGGTGACTCCGGATGGCTGCTAAAGCTGTTGCTTCAGTTCCCGAGAGGTCACCGAACGGATGTTGTGTATGGAAAGTCTGTTACTATTCGACAATGTTCCGGAAGTCGAGCCGGTCGTCGTTTTCTACCGCGCACGAACCTCTCACCTGAAGATGTCTGAAGTATCGTGCGTAGCAGACAGCGACGACCGGCTGCACACTCGAAACAGCATCGAGTTGTCAATACGCCAGGAAAATTTTGTGATTCACGCAAGACCTTTTCTTACAAGAACACGTCAAGAAATATGTTTTAAGAAGTCAGAGCTCACAGGAAACAAGGTGCACTGCAGCGTCAGCACACGCTACGCAGACTTCCTATGCTGGCAGAACAACGCCAGTGACGAGAACGCACTACATCAGGGAAAACGAAGGAAAAGCAAAAGACAGGTTTTTTTTATGACCACAGAAAAATAAAGAGAGAAAAATTTAAATTGCGATTCACTTCAATGAATATTAAACTTGAAATATTAAAGTTGAAATGAATGTTACTTGACTGTTAAGTTAAACGTTAATGTGCTTGAGAAAGAAGTTTTTCCCCTTAATTAAGAGCGCCTTATTAAGAGAGCCTTTATAAAAGAGCTTTCAGGACTGTCCAGCTATGCCTATGTTTAATAAGTTTGCTTGTAGCGTGTAGGTTCGTACGGTCGCCGTAATGATCAAATGATACCGATACACAGCTGTAGCATCCGCACCGCTGCTGTTGCACGCCGCTCTCCTGAAAAGCTTATTTAAGTCTATTTTGCACGTTAGACATGCGTGGCCACCTACACTCGTAGCACACTCTGGGATGTATGAATGTAGTCCTCTTAATTTTCGGGGGTAAAATATTAGTAAGTTACAGTTGCAATACAAAGAAGGCCTATTGCGACGGAACCGGACACTCATAGAATAGCAGAGGAATGTCTAATCGTGCGTATGTGTAAACTTGAAGCAGGAAGTTGTTAAAACGATAAAATTGCTCACCTTTTAGTAATTATTTATTTATACGGCAGTTCGTTTTAGTAAAACTTCCACTTTCGTATATCTATTCACAAGATTTTACGCCTCAGGGTTTAAATAAACTTAGTTATCTAACTAATTCCGTAATGGCTACCCTGCAACAGTACAATTAGATCCTCTTCGACAGCAAGTATTTCTGTTCCAGTATCTGAGGCCATACTAAAAAGCATTATTAATCCAGTGTCAAGGATGCTAAATCAGTAAAGAGAAGTATCGTCTTCACCATGGTTATTCTCACAGTCACTTTCTTTCGCTGCTGCAAATACGTTAATTCTCAAGCTTGCGCATAGTACAGAGTTCGTTGAACTGCAGTCTGTGCCTTAAAACACAGTCACTACAGCTGATATCACAACCCATCTCAAAGTATCGTATTTCTCATCACTTAACCCTATTTGTGCCATTACAGGCAGTCTGTGCCGTATGACACCGTCACCACAGCCTTTACACGCAATCCATCTCAAAATAGCGAATTTCACATCTCTTAAAGACGATTTTTGTCATTACAAGCTGGAAGGAAAAAGTTAGGAAAAGCCATACCTATGGCTGAAGGAACAATCGTACGACTTAGTCTTCATCGAGACTCTTGGATTAAGTATAACTCAAAGGTTCCTGTCAGCACTAGCTGACAGCTCAATAGCAACTTATACGATGGCAACGAGCAAGGCCACCGACATATTCTGCCCGCAAGACACTAACATTCGTTTGCATTTCAGATAACTGGTTTCGCATCATGCCCTGTCACATCAAAATCCCGCCCTATGAATCTCTTCTAACATTTAATACCTGTCTGATAATCCTAGAACAAGTTTCTGATTACGTGAAACACTGCGAGTGAATTACAGACTAGATTGGTAAACAGATAAAGGCTGTTTTCTTCATCCATTAATCTCTAACTGAGCTAGAACTTAATCTCATTCTAAGACACAAAACCTTGCTTTATTCTTGACTTCCACAAACACACCAACCTGACAGGAATTTTTTGAACCGTATTTACTCTATTTTTCAGACTCCAATTCAACTCCATAATACTAGTTCCTTTTATGCAATCTGTGAGACTAAGACAATTATCGTGCAATCAAATCTCCAATACTTTTTGCAAAAACTTTCTACTCCTTGACTACGTGCTCCTTTATCCAAATACGTTTGCTTACCAAAATGCCTCCGGCTCGCGCTGTGACTTGACATCTACACATACATGTATGCTACGTCCATACTCTGCAAACCACTGTGAAATGTATGGCAAATGGCACGTCCTCTTACACCAGTTATTGGGGCTTTCTTCCATTCCGTTCATATATGGATCGCGGTAAGAATGGTCTTTTAAATGCTACCACGCTGCTGTAATTAGTCTAATCTTGTCTTGGCGAATCGTGCGGTAGTTGTATGTAGGGGGCTTTAGTATATTCCAAGGGTCATCACTTAGAGTTGGTTCTAAAAACTTTATAAGTAGGTTTTCACGGGATAATTTGGTTTTATCTTCAGGCATCCAGTTTAGTTCCTTCATTTTAATCGTAACACTCTCCCGTGGGTCAAAGAAACCTGTGACCATTCGTGCTGTCCTTTGATATGGCTTCGACACACTTCAACAATATGCTAGGATGGGTCTCACGAGTGTTTTGTATGCAGTCCCCTCGGGGCCGTCTTGGAGAGACTGGAACGAGGAAAAATCTTCGTCCCTGTTCGGGACTGATCCAGGACCAACAGCGCTGGAGCGCTCTACTCTGTGGACCAGGGCTGTCCAGGAAGCGCACAGACGAGCACGACCACTCGCACTGGCTTGCTGCCTGGGTAGTGAGCGCTCGCGGTAAAACGACATAATTGTACTGATAAGCCAAAACATTATGACCACCAGCCTAATACTTTGTTTGTCCGTCTTTGGAACGAAATACACTCCTCTGACACCGGTGTGTCAGACCCACCATACTTGCTCCGGACACTGCGAGAGGGCTGTACAAGCAATGATCACACGCACGGCACAGCGGACACACCAGGAACCGCGGTGTTGGCCGTCGAATGGCGCTAGCTATGCAGCATTTGTGCACCGCCGCCGTCAGTGTCAGCCAGTTTGCCGTGGCATACGGAGCTCCATCGCAGTTTTTAACACTGGTAGCATGCCGCGTCAGCGTGGACGTGAACCGTATGTGCAGTTGACGGACTTTGAGCGAGGGCGTATAGTGGGCATGCGGGAGGCCGGGTGGACGTACCGCCGAATTGCTCAACACGTGGGGCGTGAGGTCTCCACAGTACATCGATGTTGTCACCAGTGGTCGGCGGAAGGTGCACGTGCCCGTCGACCTGGGACCGGACCGCAGCGACGCACGGATGCACGCCAAGACCGTAGGATCCTACGCAGTGCCGTAGGGGACCGCACCGCCACTTCCCAGCAAATTAGGGACACTGTTGCTCCTGGGGTATCGGCGAGGACCATTCGCAACCGTCTCCATGAAGCTGGGCTACGGTCCCGCACACCGTTAGGCCGTCTTCCGCTCACGCCCCAACATCGTGTGCCCGCCTGCAGTGGTGTCGCGACAGGCGTGAATGGAGGGACGAATGGAGACGTGTCGTCTTCAGCGATGAGAGTCGCTTCTGCCTTGGTGCCAATGATGGTCGTATGCGTGTTTGGCACCGTCATCGAACCCATCGTTCTACCATTCCTAGACCGGCAAGGGAACTTGCTGTTACAACAGGACAATGCACGTCCGCATGTATCCCGTGCTCTAGAAGGTGTAAGTCAACTACCCTGGCCAGCAAGATCTCCGGATCTGTCCCCCATTGAGCATGTTTGGGACTGGATGAAGCGTCGTCTCACGCGGTCTGCACGTCCAGCACGAACGCTGGTCCAACTGAGGCACCAGGTGGAAATGGCATGGCAAGCCGTTCCACAGGACTACATCCAGCATCTCTACGATCGTCTCCATGGGAGAATAGCAGCCTGCATTGCTGCGAAAGGTGGATATACACTGTACTAGTGCCGACATTGTGCATGCTCTGTTGCCTGTGTCTATGTGCCTGTGGTTCTGTCAGTGTGATCATGTGATGTATCTGACCCCAGGAATGTGTCAATAAAGTTTCCCCTTCCTGGGACAATGAATTCACGGTGTTCTTATTTCAATTTCCAGGAGTGTACATCACTGATTCTCTGCATGAGGGATCCGACAGTTTGTTGGTAGGTTTGCGGAGGTAAGTAGCATCAGATGTATACGCCCAGGTCATGCAATTCGCGTAAATAACGGGCCTCTGATTTGCATAAGTGGTGATCGCACCCGACGGCGATCCAGATGGGTTCCTTATTCACGCGAATTGGATCGCCGAGACATCAATATGAGCTCACTGTAACGCCCCTCGAACCACTGTAACACGGTTTTGGCTCCGACACACGGACAATCGTACTGCCGAAAGATGAGTTCGCCGTCGTGGAAGACTTAGGGTGACCAGACGTCCAGATTAATCCGGACACGTCCTCCCTTTTAGCTCTTTGTCCGGCGTCCGGGCGGATTTTTACAGTGTCCTGCTTTTTCGCAAAGTTGTGCGTAATACCATTAAATTAACATTTCGTCCCGTTCTATTGCTCTTTTCTTAAATACTTTAGCTATTGGCACAGCCTTCGTGATAAACAGGCAAGAAGTCGGTGTTACTAGGTGGCAGCAGGATCGTCGATGTTATCGTTGATCGACCTATAAGCGAATGCAAATATCGATTACTTAAAATATTCGCTTCGTATTTTCGCTTTGTATTGGCTTGAATTTCTGTACTGCACGTGTGATTTGTGAGTGTAATTTTTAACCGTTACGTAAAATATTTGGCTATGCCTAAACGAAAGTGTACATTTTCTGATGTCCTTTCCTGCAGATATCCGGCTTTCAAGAAAGGTAGAAATGAATTTGAAGCGGAATGTAAGATATGTGGAGCTGGAACGTACGTCTCAGTGGCCAATAAAGGTAAGAAATAACTCGACAGATTAACTTCAAAAATGGTTCAAATGGCTCTGAGCACTATGGGACTCAACTGCTACGTTCATAAGTCCCCTAGAACTTAGAACTACTTAAAACTAACTAACCTAAGGACATCACACACATCCATGCCCGAGGCAGGATTCGAACCTGCGACCGTAGCGGTCGTGCTGTTCGAGACTGTAGCGCCTTTAACCGCTCGGCAGCTCCGGCCGGCGACAGATTAACTGTGATGGTTTTATTTCATTGTATCATAGTCATTCAGTTTATTTGTAGAAGTATCAATAATTGTTAAGGAATGTATGTATGTTATGTCTATAAATACTAAACTCATTTATTAAAATTGAACGTATGTTTGATGGGGAATACTGCAGATGAGGATACCACCCGTCAGCTTTGGAGAAGTCACATGAAAGTAGCCAATCAGGAGTGGCGTTTAGGCAGCCGTCTTTGTTAAATCTTAAAACTACGCGTAAATATAAAAACAATTGATGCCACACTGTCACCACAATCAATGTTTTTAATTTAAAATAAAAAATATTGCTCTGGGAATCACCACTTGACCACCAGTAACAATTAACTACTAGTTTTACCGGTAATTCCCGGCAGTCACGTGACTTGTTCAAAGCTGACGGGTGGTATCCTCATCTGCAGTTGACCCGTTTGATGTGTCCTCTTTTTTTCTTCCTGTGTCCTCCTTTTTGAAGCTGTTTGTCCTCCTTTTTAAAGAATTGCATCTGGTCACCCTAGGAAGACTTCAATCATGTAGGTACGCAGGTGGTTCGCAGCTGTCGGCGCGCCTTCGATTACTACTACAGGTCCCATGCAAGCGCAGGAGAATATCTTCCATAGCATAATCCTGCTCGCACCAGCATGCGTCCGCGGTGTACTGCACGTTTCGAGCCACCGTTCATCTCGAATGACGGCGCTTGTGGAGACGACCACAGACCTAGCGTAGCAAAACTGTGATTCGCCCGAAGAGCCGACACGTTTCCATCGATCGACGGTCGAACCCCGATGGCCTCGTCTCCACTACAATCATAATCGACGATGTCGTTAGGTCAACATGTGAAGTTTGTCTGCTGCTGAGCTCCATGTTCAACAATGTACGATGAATGGTGGCCTCCGAAACGCTTGTGCGTGCACCAGCAAGCATTGTGCTCTTTCGGCAGAGATGACACAGGTCAACATCTATCCTACTTCACAGAGCAGACAAGCGTCAGAACACTTCTTTTTGTGAAGAGTCGTGGACATCCAACCATTTAGCGCGTAGTGGTAGTTTCATTGTCCTTCTCTTTCCGTAGATGATCGTGAGAGTAGCACGCGAACAGTCCACCAGCTTCTCCGTTTTCGAGATACTCGTTCACAGGCTCTGCGTAATAATAACTTGCTCTTTGTCAAAGTCGCTTATCTCAATGGATTTCCCCATTTGCAGCCCATATCTTCGCTAGGGTGATCCCTCGCCCATATCTGCTCCGCTTATATACACTACTGGCCATTAAAATTGCTACACCAAGAAGAAATGCAGATGATAAACGGGTATTCATTGGACAAATATATTATACTAGAACTGACTTGTGATTACATTTTCACGCAATTTGGGTGCATAGATCCTCAGAAATCAGTACCCAGAACGACTACCTCTGGCCGTAATAACGGCCTTGATACGCCTGGGCATTGAGTCAAACAAAGCTTCGATGGCGTGTACAAGTACAGCTGCCGATGCAGCTCCAACACGGCACCACAGTTCATCAAGAGTAGTGACTCGCGTATTGTGATGAGTCAGTTGCTCTCCCACCATTGACCAGACGTTTTCAGTTGGTGAGAGATCTGGAGAATGTGCTGGCCAGGGCAACAATCGAACATTTTCTTTATCCAGAAAGGCCCGTACAGGACCTGGAACATGCGGTCGTGCATTATCCTGCTGAAATGTAAGGTTTCGGAGGGATCGAATGAATGGTAGAGCCACGGGTTATAACACATCTGAAATCTAACGTCCACTGTTGAAAGTGCCGTCAGTGGGAATAAGAGATGACCATGACATGTAACCAATGGTACCCCATACCATCACGCCGGGTGGTACGCCAGTACGGCGATGACGAATACACGCTTCCAATGTGCGTTCACAGCGATGTCGCCAAACACTATCATGATGCTGTAAACGGAACCTGGATTCGTCCGAAAAAATGACGTTTTGCCATTCGTGCACCCAGTTTCCTTGTTGAGTACACCATCGCAGGCGCTCCTGTCTGTGATGCAGTGTCAAGGGTAACCGCAGCCATGGTCTCCGAGCTGATAGTCCATGCTGCTGCAAACGTCGTCGAACTGTTCGTGCAGATGGTTGTTGTCTTGCGAACGTCCGCATCTGTTGACTCAGGGATCGAGACGTGGCTGCACGATCCGTTACAGCCATGCGGATAAGATGCCTGTCATCTCGACTGCTAGTGATACGAGGCCGTTGGGATCCAGTACGGCGTACCGTATTACCCTCCTGAACCCACCGATTCCATATTCTGCTAACAGTCATTGGATCTCGACTAACGCGAGCAACAATGTCGCGATATGATAAACTGCAATCGCGATAGGCTACAATCCGACCTTTATCGAAGTCGGAAACGTGATGGTACGCATTTCTCCTCCTTACACGAGGCATCACAACAACGTTTCACTAGGCAACGCCGGTTAACTACTGTGTGTGTATGAGAAATCGGTTGGAAACTTTCCTCATGTCAGCACGTTGTAGGTGTCGTCACCGGCGCCAACCTCGTGTGAATGCTCTGAAAAGCTAATCATTTGCATATCACAGCTTCTTCTTCCTGTCGGTTAAATTTCGCGTCTGTAGCACATAATCTTCGTGGTGTAGCAATTTTAATGGTCAGTAATGTCACGCGTCCGCAATGCCACCAGGCGGCATCCAACGTCGCCGTAAGCAGTGGTCATAATTTTGGCTCATCAGTGTATGTAGGGCAGAGGAAGCGCAAACTGTGCACTGTCTGAAGGGAAATGACCACGTGTAAGGTTCGCTGTAGCCTTATACACAAGGGTATGTACTTACGGCGCAGGCCTGAAGTGGAGAGTATGTTATTTTAAATCAACTAGAAGCTGCATTACGGCCGAAGGTCACACACACCGACATTAATTTACAAGCAGGATGCCTAGTTACAGTTAGACGCCCAGCGTCATGGACTTGAATTAAAATTTTCCTCCACATAAATTTGCACGACATTGTAAGTTTGTAGCTACGATTATGTAACTTTCTTCTGCAATGAAGAGAACGAAATCTACATACAGAAGCTCACTGACAGACTTGATCTTAAAAGTTTACCTTCGCATTAGCAATGCTTAGAACATGGTAAACACGTTGATGCAAAATAAGTATTGTCTATTTAAAAGTACTTGATAGTTGACGCCTGTCACTTGTCGCTACGGTGTTGCCTCATAGGTCGCCGGCTATCGCTAGGTTATACGTAACACAGAAACGCGGCAAGTCACTGCACAAATACTGTAAAAGTGTGACATGGAGCAATGCTGGAAGTGACCGCCGCAAAATACGTCGGAAATGCGAGATGTTCTGCCGACAAATGATTGTAAGTGACCAATGACAAAAAGGAGACAGCAGACGCGTTTTGTATCCCTTAATTTAAACTCATGTCGTAAGCTAACCACAACCTCGTGTTGTGTAATGAATCCAAGAACGCGGGGGTCAGCAATCTGCAGCAGCGCTTTAATCAGGATCGCTTTGTTCACGATTATAGCTAACCTCTACGACCAAACTCATGACAGAAAAAGTTCAGTTTCAGCGCTAAAAGCAAACTGTAACTGCTTGCCATCATTGGTTGCCTCAAACTACGCGTTACCAAACGATGAGCTGTCCTCGCTGGTACTTGGTTGGAGACTATAGACGACACAGGCAGATTCCAGACGAAAACAGAATGACAGACATAAAAATAAGAGCAAATAAAAAGGCTAATACGATGATGAAAATGACATACAAAGAATTAGAAATAAAAAATATATTAAAACAGTTAATGGAATGAAAATGATAATCAAATTCTTTTGATTAGATTTTGAGAAAAAAAAAATTCGCGACCTCTGACGGGATTCGAACCTATGACCTTCAATACAACATGTTTCAGTACGCTATCCATTGCACAATAGAACACTACTGGCCATTAAAACTGCTACACCACGAAGATGACGTGCTACAGACGCGAAATTTAACCGACAGGAAGAAGATGCTGTGATATGCAAATGATTAGCTTTTCAGAGCATTCACACAAGGTTGGCGCTGGTGGCGACACCTACAACGTACTGACATGAGGAAAGTTTCCAACCGATTTCTCATACACAAACGGCAGTTGACCGGCGTTGCCTGGTGAAACGTTGTTGTGATGCCTCGTGTAAGGAGAAGAAATGCGTACCATCATGTTTCCGACTTTGATAAAGGTCGGATTGTAGCCTATCGCGATTTAGGTTTATCGTATCGCGACATTGCTGCTCGCGTTGGTCGAGATCAATTGACTGTTAGCAAAATATGGAATCGGTGGGTTCATGAGGGTAATACGGAACGCCGGCCGGATCCCAACGGCCTCGTTTCACTACCAGTCGAGATGACAGGCATCTTATCCGCATAGCTGTAACGGATCGTGCAGCCACGTCTCGATCCCTGAATCAACAGATGGGGACGTTTGCAAGACAACAACTATCTGCACGAACAGTTCGACGACGTCTGCAGCAGCATGGACTATCAGCTCGGAGACCATGGCTGCGGTTACCCTTGACGCTGCATCACAGACAGGAGCGCCTGCGATGGTGTACTCAACGACGAACCTGGGTGCACGAATGGCAAAATGTCATTTTTTCGGATGAATCCAGGTTCTGTTTACAGCATCATGATGGTCGCATCCGTGTTTGGCGACATCGTGGCGAACACACATTGCAAGCGTGTATTCGTTATCGACATACTGGCATATCACCCAGCGTGATGGTAAGGGATGCCATTGGTTACACGTCTCGTCTTGTTCGCATTGACGGCACTTTGAACAGTGGACGTTACACTTCAGATGTGTAACGACCCGTGGCTCTACCCTTCATTCGATCCCTGCAGGATAATGCACGTTCGCATGTTGCAGGTCCCGTACGGGCCTTTCTGGATACAGAAAATGTTCGACTGCTGCCCTGGCGAGCACGTTCTCCAGATCTCTCACCAATTGAAAACGTCTGCTCAATGGTGGCCGAGCAACTGGCTCGTCACAGTACGCCAGTCACCACTCTTGATGAAGTGTGTATCGTGTTGAAGCTGCATGGGCAGCTTTACCTGTACACGCCATCCAAGCTATGTTTGATTCAATGCCGTTATTACGGCCAGAGGTAGTTGTTCTGGATAGTAATTTCTCAGGATCTATGCTCCCAAATTGCGTGAAAATGCAATCACATGTCAGTTATAGTATAATATATTTGTCCAATGAATACCCGTTTATCATCTGCATTTCTTCTTGGTGTAGCAATTTTAGTGGTCAGTAGTGTATAAAAATGAATCAACTAGTTACATTTTCTATTGTGATTACCCAGTTGCAGTGATGAAGTGAAGCCTTCACAAACTCTGTTTCGCGCAATGTCGTGCCAAACTTATCCTATGTAAGCCTCTCTGTGATTATGATAAGCGCGTCTGTGACGCTGAATCGCGTCTTGGACGGACGTTTCCAGTAGTGTTTCGATAGTGTTGTGTATGAAACGTGTATGTTTCAGTAGCATCATAGTATGCGTGAGTTGTTTGTGGTGTGGTTATCATGTACGATTAAATACGAAAAGTGCCAGACCCATGATTCGAAACCCAAACACATAAGTAAGAACGACGGATAAGGAACTGGAAGTGAGCTGACCAAACTGTTGTGGCAATTTGGCAACAGCGTACGATTCGGCAGTGACGTCGAGCGCTCAGCTAAGGAGGAAACCAGCTCCAAAGCATGAAGTGTCAACTATCAACTAGTTTTTACCAGAATGTAGTATTCATTGATATGTTTAATGCCTGAATAAAATAGTCACAAGTTCATGTCAATGTAAATTTCATCTGAAAGCGACATTTCGTCGTAAGGTTTCATCAGTGGTAAAGAAATATTGTGGTGTCACCGCCAGACACCACACTTGCTAGGTGGTAGCCTTTAAATCGGCCGCGGTCCGTTAGTATACGTCGGACCCGCGTGTCGCCACTATCAGTGATTGCAGACCGAGCGCCGCCACACGGCAGGTCTAGAGAGACTTCCTAGCACTCGCCCCAGTTGTACAGCCGACTTTGCTAGCGATGGTTCACTGACAAATTACGCTCTCATTTGCCGAGACGATAGTTAGGATAGCCTTCAGCTACGTCATTTGCTACGACCTAGCAAGGCGCCATTACCAATTACTATTGATGCAGTAAAACACGTACCGTCAAGAGCGATGTTCACCAATTATGGATTAAAGTTAAGTATTCCAGCAGCTACGTACTTTTTTTTACTAGTCTCAATTCCTTTAACTGTTCCAGACCTCACGCCAGCCTGCGTGAGCTTAAACGCGTGCCTTTCGGCTTCCTCATAGTGGATTGGCTGTCTTGCCAATCCACAACAAATATCGTTTTTCATACTTAGCTGCCCGTGTTCTTCGCTTCATCTGTTAAAAGAAATGTAAAAGTCATTACATTGTCATACCTCGTCTCAGTGTAACAATCTTACAAAATGAATTTACGAAAATGCATTAATTAGGCATCCTGAAGCGATACCTCTCCGTAGCACTAAATAAGCAGTCGTAGAATAGACTCTTTGACGACATTACTCGTGCGGACCTACGTTCCCTCCCTTCCCCTCCCTTTCCTATACCGTTACGCGCTGTTAGCCGGCCAGTTTCTCACGGCTGCGACGTTAGCGCGAGCCAGCACGCACGAGCGGATCGGTGAACAGGTCTGTACTCGACCACCAAGGCCACAGGTTCCTAGTATTTGTACAGATCATCTGACAACGACATGCTAGGAAGTCGAAACGGGTTAAGAGTATCATCTCATTTAGCTGAGGCGGCAAAATACAGGGCGTTTCTAAAACAGTCATCCGATTTCGCACGACTATATGTTGTGCATGAATGAAGGTAGAAACTTGGGTAATTCGTTTGCAAACGAACCATACGATTTATCAAGTGTCTTTCTTTTACACTTGAACACATACAACCTTGGGGTACTTCTTATAATTACGTTTGGGATAAAAGTTTCGGTTTACTTTTCATGCATGTTCAGTGTACCCTCGACTGAATGCACCACACACATCCACCGATAGTGAGGCTCGTCCCACACTCTTGCGAGCATGTCTGGGGGTACTGCAATTCCTGCTGTTGCTGTACCACATTGCCGTTCACCCAAAGTTGTTAGACGAGTAGATAGTGTCTTTCAGGAACCTCCACAAAACCGAAAATAATTTTGAAGAAAAAATCAAATATTTTACGAAATGATTTGAGTAAAAGTAGGAAACAGAAGAGAAACATTTGACACGCTTCCTTTGCTGTACATGATTTCGAGCATCATTCAAAGGTGCGTTAAATTTTTCTCTAACCTGTTTGATTTCCTACTTCTGGACAAATCATTTCACAAACATTTGATCGTTTTTCTTCGAAATTATATATCATCTTATAATTTCGTTCAGAAAGCGTGAAATATATTTTAATCTACACGGGTATTGTATTACTATTATGGATATACAGGTCAAGGGAAAGCAGAGAAGTTTCAGTTGATGCTGGAATTTAATTTTTGTTTTATTTTTTCAACCTGAAAGGAAGAATCCCGTAAGTTCTACACAAATATAAATTTTATGCGCAGAAGAGCTATGTCTTAAAGAGATGAACTTTTTGACACTTCATTTACACATGTAGCAAGGTGTTCGTGAAATATTTCAGTTTTCCCTCAAATCACTGGTTAAGTTTTTCGCAATTACCCCGAATACTTCCAAGCAATTACAATACTCGCCATTAAAATTGCTACACCACGAAGATGACGCGCTACAGACGCAAAATTTTACCGACAGGAAGAAGATGCTGTGATATGCAAACGATTAGCTTTTCAGAGCATTCACACAAGATTGGCGCCGGTGGCGACACCTACAACGTGCTGACATGAGGAAAGTTTCCAACCGATTTCTCATACACAAACAGCAGTTGACCGGCGTTGCCTGGTCAAACGTTGTTGTGATGCCTCGTGTAAGGAAGAGAAATGCGTACCATCACGTTTCCGACTTTGATAAAGGTCGGATTGTAGCCTATCGCGATTGCGGTTTATCGTATCGCGACACTGCTGCTCGCATTGGTCGAGATCCAATGACTGTTAGCACAATGTGGAATCGGTGGCTTCAGGAGGGTAATACGGATAGCTGTGATGCATCCCAACGGCCTCGTATCACTAGCAGTCGAGATGACAGGCATCTTATTCGCATGGCTGTAACGGATCGTGCAGCCACATCTCGATCCCTGAGTCAACAGATGGGGACGTTTTCAAGACAACAACCATCTGCACAAACAGTTCGACGGCGTTTGCAGCAGCATGGACTACCAGTTCGGAGACCATAGCTCCGGTTACCCTTGACACTGTATCACAGACGGGAGCGCCGCGATGGTGTACTCATCGACGAACCTGGGTGCACGAATGGCAAAACATCATTTTTTCGGATGAATCCAGGTTCTGTTTACAGCATCTTGATGGTCGCATCCGTGTTTGGCGTCATCGCGGTGAACGCACATTGGAAGCGTGTATTCTTCATCGCCATACTGTCGTATCACCCGGCGTGATGGTATGGAGTGCCATTGATAATACGTCTCGGTCACCTCTTGTTCGCATTGACGGCACATTCAACAGTGGACGTTACATTTCAGATGTGTTACGATCCGTGGCTCTACCTTTCATTCGATCCCTGCGAAACCCTAGCCGGCCGGTGTGGCCGTGCGGTTCTAAGCGCGTCAGTTTGGAACCGCGTGACCGCTACGGTCGCAGGTTCGAATCCTGCCTCGGGGATGGGTGTGTGTGCTGTCCTTAGGTTAGTTAGGTTTAAGTAGTTCTAAGTTCTAGGGGACTGATGACCTCAGTAGTTAAGTCCCATAGTGCTCAGAGCCATTTGAACCATTTTGCGAAACCCTACATTTCAGCAGGAAAATGCTCGTCCGCATGTTGCAGGTCCTGTACGGGCCTTTCTGGATACACATAATGTTAGACTGCTGCCTGGCCAGCACATTCTCCAACTCTCTCACCAATTGAAAACGTCTGGTCAATGGTGGCAGAGCAACTGGCTCGTCACAATACACCAGTGACTACTCTTGATGAACTGTGGTATCATGTTGAAGCTGCATGGGCAGCTGTACCTGTACACGCCATCCAAGCTCTGTTTGACTCAATGCCCAGGTGTATCGAGGGCGTTATTACGGCCAGAGGTGGTCGTTCTGGGTACTGATTTCTCATGATCTCTGCACTAAAGATGGGGGATCCGCTCTTGAACTAATTCATAGAGTTGAATCTTTCAAAGGAGTGAACAATCAGTGATTCAGAAAAAAAGAACGGTAGCTCCAAACGTTTCCCACGGCAGAGAGAGAGAGAGAGAGAAAGAGAGAGAGAGAGAGAGAGAGAGAGACGGAGCATATCAGCAGCGCCTCTGCTGGTCAGATCACAGTGCACGCCACACAACACAGCCAGCGCCGGCCTCTGCCCTGCTTCTACCTTGGCTGCCTGCATTGTGCAGTGCCCCATTGGATTTTGTGTTTCACATATGCCGTGCCGTCTCTGTGCGTCGTCTGCCACGTGCAGGGAATTGGCGCAGCTTAACTTCGCATCGCACTCTGTCGGCGATCGTTTCAGTCACACGTCCTGCCCTCTGGGCAGTTCATGCGAGCAACAGGACAGAGAGCCACCTAGCGGATAACATAGGAACTACTTGCAAAAACCTGCTCGCAAGGGAACGGACGATTTGTCTCGGAGCGGGTGAGTTCACCGCTCCCCCCACCCTCGGAACTCGCCCGCTCAACGCTCACCCCACCGTCTCGACTCTAGCCAGAGCGTTGAGCAAAGCGACTCAGGTGTCACTCTGGTCTCTGCGGTTTCAGCTCATGCAGTAATACAGCTCGCGGCTTGACCTGCTCGACTCAGCACCTCTGCATCGGAGTTCGTCCCCACTGGATATTGTTCTTCGTAGTAATACCGCTATGTATATTACATTATTATGTTATGTATACATCAATTGTTTTTATTTTATTTTTATTTGTTTAAACTGATTAGATTAGGTTCCTGATGACTCCTCTTACTATAGGATTTTTATTATGGACACTCGAATTTACGCTTTAATTACGAGCGAACCGATAAACGTATCGCAAAATGTGATACACCAATATTTTCCTTGTTTTATTCTGCGTAAGGTTATATGCAGCACTTTCGTTTTACAGTCAAATTTATATATTTTTTTCTTATTCTGGTACGGATTTTGCGATTTTAGGCGTCTTCGGAAGGAAACGTTCACTTTAAAAATATATGGCTTGCGATGTATTTGTATGAGGTTAATGAAATTTTAATACATTATAGCCAAATATATTGTTAATGTAAATCTCAAGTTACAACATTTTCCGATCACCCAAAAAACCACGATAGTGCAAAATAAATCAATAATCAAAAACTTTGTCATATCGTGGAAATTTCAATAAACAATACAAAATTCTTACTCGTTATCTGTGTTACTTCAAAATAGGATCAAATAAGATCAAAATACAGGTATAGTACTGGAATAAACCAAGTTTAAAGGGCAATGTGCCTTCCATTTATTTTCTATTGTAAATGAGTTGTGAGTCATGAAAAAGAGCTAATTCATTTCAGGGAGTGAACAGTTCTGATCCAATCTCTGAAAAGAACAGTTTTGCCCATCTCTACTATGCACCCAAATTGCGTGAAAATGTGATCACATGTCAGTTTTAGTATAATATATTTGTGCAATGAATACTCGTTTATCATCTGCATTTCTTCTTGGTGTAGCAATTTTAATGGCCAGTAGTGTAGTTAGTTATTTTTTTTTTTGTAAAGCTAGACCTCACGCTGGTCAGTTTGATACCCTGTTTGTCCGTTTCTCACTCTTCGTTTGTCTCTGAAAATCCGGAAAAAATGCGTTTCTGGGGAGTCTTGTTTTTACTTTGCTCAAACATTTGGCCAAAAACTTGTTCTGTGAGATAAGGAGACTGTGGAGTCCAGCGATGGGATGTGAGATACGTACGACGCTGCAGTACCGTAGTCTCGACGAAAATCACGGCATACAGTTGTATCTGAATCGCACCTGTCAAACGAGAACGCAGAATGCCTTTTGTTGCCGTGTTGTCCCACCTGCATTCGACGCACATTGGGTAAAGAACGAGCGAGTGAGCTAGCTGCACCAGGATGGTCCCTGCCGGCAACAAACTTGGAACTGACGGTACCAAGGGGAATTAGTACAATTTACCCTCATCGATTTCGTTCATATTTAAAGGGAGTGTAAGGCACGACTATGAATACAACATATGTAAACAGGCGCAACTCTCAACCGTTTCCGATATAAGTGAGTCTGAAAATTTTAGGCGTTCTTATACACTTTGTATGGTGCTCAGTATTCAAGAAGTAAGCAGGTGAGTGAATAAGCGCTTAGTTCTCACAAGTGCAAGGTCTGCGGCTCCAATCTCGCTGCGGGTACTGTTCTTTGCATTCCCACGTATTCCTAAGAAGAGATTTATTATGATTGTAAAAACTGTCAATAATCCATGATTAATTTATTATTTTCATACCCTTTATCACGAAAAAAAGGATTGCAAGAGGGAAAAAATCATTTATTGATTACGCGCGCAAATACGAAATTGTTACCTTAACATCTTCAAACTGCGGTAGTCTCACAACAGCTTTGTAAAAGAACTTTCTAATGGACAAACTGAAGCCATACGTCAGAGAAAAAAAAAAATTCTTTTGCTCCTTGATTCATTGGGAGGGCAAACGAATCCAGGTTTGAATGACGAAACTTTTCAGGACGGCTAGGGTCTGCCAACGTGCAGTATCAAAGTAATCCCTGACAAATGCACACTGCCGATGCAGCCTTGAGACATTTATTTTTGCAGGCAGGTGAATAACCTCATAAAATGACTACAAAATTGTGCGTACGTCATTGTACAGAATAAAGAGATAGCTTCTAGAGGAGACTAAAAAAATTCAACCAGTCGCACATCATCAGTTGTATACACTAATATTCGGTTGTATGCTTCGTACGGGTGGTACGCCTTGAAATTATATGATGATCGAGAACCGTGTATCAATGTAAACCAAGTTTGTTTTGCAATAGACTCACTGAAAGAAACGATGCACATGCAAAAATTCAGCGTTCATTACATGTGCTTCATGTCGCAAAAATTATAGTTTTCCTTGTTTCTACGATCAGTATCATCCGATTCGTGCAGTGCTGCGTAAGTTATAAATTATACCTCTCACAAATTTAGGTACAATACTATAAATAAATAAGTCTCGTTGGCGTGACTACTTTTTTCATTGCGAGTCTCCGCACGAAGATATTTTTCCTCTTTTTCTCGGGATAAAGATTGTGAAAACAGTAAATGAATCACTAAGTATTGACAATTTTCACATTATAAAAATCTTTTGTTATATTTACGTGGGACTGAAAAAAAAGTACCAGCAGCGCGATCCGAAGTCCTCGCTCTTATGAAACTACGGACTTACTCACCCGCTGTGGGCTTCTCGAGCACTAGCAACCATAAAAAATATATAAGTTCACCTAAAACATTCAAACTCCATTATCTCTGAAACAGTTCAGAGTTGCATCTTCCTGTTTACATACGTTGAAATCCTAGTTGTACCTTATACATGCTTTCAATACGAATCGGATCGACGATGGGTAATTCAGAGGGTCTTCATATAGAATATGTAGTCTTGTTGTATAGGTTGATAGGTTTGGATTGCATTACGTGCAGTGCACTAGCTTGCGATACAGGAAGGTAAGTCAGACCTGGGTGGAATCCTCATGACGGATAAACGACCGTGTCTTGTGCTCTGACGAAACTGAGTGTGGTTTTAAGCGGTTTCTCCCGCTCGTTTAGACAAATGCCAGACTGGTTCCCCAATTTCCGCTTCAGAAAATATGATACACAAAGAGGACAAAGTTAACACATAGACAGGTGGCGCACACGACTCCCTCCATTAAGTAATTGACTACTGTGGCGACAGCAAGGGTATCTGACCGCAGTCAGTTTCACCCATAAAACTGCCAAATATTGAGTACAGCGGATGCTGGACGAGATGGGTTTCACGCTAAGAAGAAGTCTTTTGAATCCGGATGACTATTTTTGAAACACCCTGTAAAAAAATATACAGTGTACTTCAGCTGCCCCTACCTATGGGTTTGACGCAACCCGCAACGCCTTCAAATACCATGCGCGAGATTTTCATATTCTCTCGCTCTCTATGTGCAAAATATTAGTCCTACAGAAAAAAATGAACAGGACCATTTTGTAGGAAATTTAATGTAGTTAAATTTTGCACTGGGATACGTTTTTGCCAGAGGCCGCAGTTCTCGAATTATTCAAGAAAAAGTACAAAAGTGTCCTTCAATCGCGTTTTCCTTAAATAATTCGAAAACCTTGGTTTTTTTGCATAAAGGTCCTGTTCATCTTCTTCAGGAGGACTAATAGTTTGCACATAGCAAGCGAGAGAATGTGAAAATCTCACGAATAGCTTTTGAAGGCATTGCGATTGGAATGAAACCCATAAGAGGGTCAGCTAAATCACTCTATATATAAATAAATAAAAATAAATAGTTTACAAGATAGCCCTCCTAAGATGGCATGTCTGTCTAAGAAAATTCTTACATATGTTTGTAATCCATGCTGATTCTGCGATAGGTAAAGCTGTGAGTGGTGCACACAGTCAGGCAACTGGCATACAGAGCATCTGTTCTCTGTTTTTAATACAGAGTCTGCTGGCAACTGTAGGTTCTGTAGACAGCTACAGCCAACTCGTGTATCTGAAGATTGATCGACCTTGTACTTGACTACGTCGAACATTTCCCATGTCTAGGAACAGTCACCGAAGTCTTGAAATGACACACTGTAACTGGGCCCCATACAGCCATCATGGTATTGTGGTGTAAACTTCAGGGAGTGGATATACGACTGGGACATTATGGGTGTCACACTCTGCCTCTTAGAGTAACTAAATCACTTGTTCATTCGCAATGGTGAGCAATTCTTTTCTATTCTATTCGGAGAGCACTGTACCAGTGTCTTTATGAGCTGGTTATAGAGACTGTTAACCTTTAACCTCACATTGTCGGGCCTGGTGGTTTAGTGGCAATGCGCATACCTAAAAGCTAACAGGTCGCAAGATGAAATCTACGGAAATTTGCTGCCAGCCTTTAATCCAGACCTCACCTGTCAACGACTTGAGAAGCTGCCACGAACGACACTTGGTTCGGATTCCACGTTAAACTGTAAATGCCCTTTTCGCGGTTAGATAATTGGGGTGGATTAGGGACGCGCAAGTTACCGAATCCGGCCACTGACCAACAGGAAATTATTAGTATCTTCTCATTATCCTCTTTTTCTCAATTGCGCAAAGCTCCTGCGCAAGACTACAAAGTATCGTGTCTTTCTTTAAACCTATGGGGCAGTTGTCCACTGTATTGGACAGCTGTTAATGTAGCTTGTATGCAATGGAGCCATAAGATACTCTGTAGGTGGGGGGAGGGGGGGGGGAGGCTAGCCCTGAGGGTTTGGAGTATTTTTAATATTTTGGAAGACAAATGGCGACTTGTACGTAGCCATAAGGAAGTTTTCTCTCTGACCCTGTGAAAAGCCTGCGTAGTACCTACTTTTAAACCAGTTTCTTAAAAGAAAAACACCTGGTATCATCTAATCATACTACACTCATGCTCATAAATTAAGGGTAATGCTGATACATGGTGAAACAACGCTCTGGTGGGCGGATTGCGGGTTTAAATCACCTCGGGGTATGACCATGCGGTGCATTTGACCTGCGGTCGTCGCACGGTAGCGCTGGCAGCAGTCCACACACGCAGAGGTGTGTTGTTGCATGTCAGGATACGGTACAGCGAGTAAGTGTGCAGACGTTTTCAGACGTGCTAATGGTGACTGTGTGTTAAAAATGGCTCAAAGAACACATATTGATGACGTTATGAGGGGTAGAATACTAGGGCGACTGGACGCTGGTCAAACACAGCAGGTCGTAGCACAGGCCCTCCGTGTGCCACAAAGTGTGATCTCAAGATTATGGCAACGATTCCAGCAGACAGGAAACGTGTCCAGGCGCTACAGTACGGGACGTCCACAGTGTACAACACCATAAGAAGACTGATATCTCACCATCAGTGCCCGCAGACGGCCACGGAGTACGGTAGGTAGCCTTGCTCGGGACCTTACCGCAGCCGCTGGAACAGTTGTCTCCATACACACAGTCCACAGACGACAGAACAGACATGGTTTATTCGCCCGGAGACCTGCAAGGTGCATTCCGCTGACCCCTGGTCACATGAGATCCCGTAAAGCCTGTTGTCAAGAACACAGTACATGGTCATTGCAACAGTGGTCCCAGGTTATGTTTATGCACGAGTCCATGAGTAGTCTTAACAGTGATTATCGCCGGGTTTTCGTCTGGCCTGAACCAGGAACCAGATACCAACCCCATAATGTCCTTGAAAGGGACCTGTATGAAGGTCGTGGTTTGATGGTGTGGTGTGGGATTAGACACGCAGTCTACAGACGACAGAACAGATATGGTTTATTCGCCTGGAGACCTGCAAGGTGCATTCCACTGACCCCTGGTCACATGAGATCCCGTAAAGCCTGTTGTCAAGAACACAGTACATGGTCATTGCAACAGTGGTCCCAGGTTATGTTTATGCACGAGTCCATGAGTAGTCTTAATAGTGATTATCGCCGGGTTTCCGTCTGGCCTGAACCAGGAACCAGATACCAACCCCTTAATGTCCTTGAAAGGGACCTGTATGAAGGCCGTGGTTTGATGGTGTGGTGTGGGATTATGATTGGTACACGTACACCCTGCATGTCTTTGACAGAGGAACTGAAACAGGTCAGGTGTATCGGGACGTCATTTTGCACCAATATGTCCACCTTTTCAGGAGTGCAGTGGGTCCCACTTTCCTCCTGATGGATGATAACTCACGGCCCCACCGAGCTGCCATCGTGGAGGAGTTACTTGAAACAGAAGATATCAGACGAATGGAGTGGCCTGCCTGTTCTCCAGATCTAAACCCCATCGAGCACGTCTGGGATGCTCTCGGTCGACGTATCGCTGCACGTCTTCAAACCCCTACGACACTTCAGGAGCTCCGACAGGCACTGATGCAAGAATGGGGGGCTATACCCCAGCAGCTGCTCGACCACCTTATCCAGAGTATGCCAACCCGTTGTGTGGCCTGTGTACGTTTGCATGGTGATCATATCCCATATTGATGTCGGGGAACATGCGCAGGAAAGAGTGGCGTTTTGTAGCTCATGTATTTAGGGACGGTTTTCTCAACTTATCTCCAATACCGTGGACTTACAGATCTGTGTCGTGTGTGGTCCCTATGTGCCTATGCTATTAGCACCAGTTTTGTGTAGTGCCTCGTTGTGTGGCACCACATTCTGCAATTATCCTTAATTTATGAGCATGAGTGTACATTTTTTCCTTTCTATGAGAGCTACGGGGAGAGGGGTTCTCCTCCTGGGCGTGGGTGCCCTTGCTTCTTTGCCGTTTTTAATCAGTCCCGAGGCTGCAAATACACGCAAGGAACAGGATCAGTATTGAATAGCCACTGGAGCGGACTGCGTGCATTTGCAGCCTCAGGACTGATTAAAAACGCTAAAGAAGCGACATTAACAACTGTCCACTGTAGTGGACAACTGCACCACAGTTTTAATTTCAGTACATTAATTGTTATGAGTAAAGTTTAGCAGAGATGGACACTAATCTTGTAGGTGGCACCTCTTCTGGCTGTGGATACACAGGAAGTGACTTGTGTAGAGCATGTCTAGTAAAAAAATATTGGAGGGGGGGGGGGGGGGAACTATGAGATTACAGATAGTGTTGCGAAGATTGACAACTTCATTTATAAGTACAGAAATGTCAAATATGCACTTCACAAAACACAGAGAAACAA
Organism: Schistocerca cancellata; assembly: GCF_023864275.1. Classification (NCBI taxonomy): domain Eukaryota; kingdom Metazoa; phylum Arthropoda; class Insecta; order Orthoptera; family Acrididae; genus Schistocerca; species Schistocerca cancellata. The sequence goes on along the minus strand of NC_064630.1, from coordinate 609,489,865 downwards.
TGTTCTATGACTAAGATATCGATGAATGCCAACTGGGGTCAGTCAACTCATGCAAATAACTGGGTGTAACAAGCTCTGGGAATATGAAATGGGATGAGCACCTAAGCACAATTGCAGATAAAGGCGGTGGCAGGCTGGGGTTCATTAATGGTATATTGGGAATACGCAGTCAGTTTATAAAGGAGACTGTTCACAAATAACTCGTGCGTCCCATCTTAGAATACTGCTCAGTGTGTGAGACCTGCCGGCCGGAGTGGCCGAGCGGTTCTAGGCGCTTCAGTCCGGAACCGTGCGACCGCTGCGGTCGCAGGTTCGAATCCTGCCTCGGGCATGGATGTATGTGATGTCCTTAGGTTAGTTAGGTTTAAGTAGTTCTAAGTTCTAGGGGACTGATGACCTCAGATGTTAAGTCCCATAGTGCTCAGAGCCATTTTTTGTGTGAGACCTCAACCCAGATAGGACTATCATAGGATATTGAACGTATAAACAGAAGGACAGCACGAGTGGTCACAGGTTTGAATCAAGGGAGAGCATCATGGAAAGCAGGAAAACGTGAACTGCCAGACGCTTGGAGGTAGCCTTGAGCTATCCCACGAAAAGCCTACGTACAGAGTTTCGAGGTGCAACACTGGGTAAAGAACCTAGGCATATACTACACCCCCAAATATCGCTTCCGCGTAAACCTCGAAAACGAGATTAGACTGAGTACAGTGCGCACAGAGGCGTTTAATAAGTCGTTATCCCAAGGTTCCATGCACGAGTGGAACGAGAAGACACAGTAACAGGCGATACAGTGGCAAGAACCCTCTTCCATCCACATGGAATTGATTTCTATAATACATAATGTAGACGTAGTTATGGTGAAACCATGAGATAAATGTCTTTCCCACATATAGCAAGTTACCTGGAAGTTTCCAGTTAAGTCGTGTGACGTATTCCCAAGCTGCCGTGAAGATTATTTCAGTCAAAAAGCCATGAAGTCCGTAGATGTAGAGTCGCATGCATGGTGAAAGGTGGAGCTGCTGTTGCTGCATGCCGCCCTCTGCAAAAAAGACATTTCCTTTATGTTTCTTAAGGTGTGTTGGATACAGAGAAGTGTAGCTAGTGCCAAGCTGTGAATGTCACAGCTAACAGTGTCCTCTTCTTCACTTGGTGCAAAATGGCTCTAAGCACTATGGGACTTAACATCTGAGGTCATCAGTCCCATAGACTTGGAACTGCTTAAACCTAACTAACCTAAGGACATCACACACATCCATGCCCGAGGCAGGATTCAAACCTGCGACCGTAGCAGCAGCGCGACTTGGTACAAAAAAATGAAAAAAAAACATATACATAGAAATATCATAATAGAATCTGCACACTAACTTCATTAATTTCATAGAATCCAGACAACTTAAAGATAGAAAAAAACATTATTAACATTCCACAATTGTAGCTGGAAAATAATAAAAAATGGAATACAACATATCATATAATGTAAGCTTTCACGGCTGGTAGAGACGTCACTTAAAACTTCCGGGCTAAAAGGCTGTGGTCGATGTATAGAACTTTCTCCTAACGTTTCCTCTCCGGCTGCAGGAGACATCTTCAGAGGTAAAGTGGCGAACTGCAACCAGAACTCGAGGGAGCGCAGAATACGTAGGCAGTGCAGAGGGCACCACAGTTAATCACGTGACGTCGGCTACGAGTTTATCTCTGGTAGTAGGTTTTATCTAATTTAACACCTTCCTCTTGAAAGATAACGTTGCAACGTTCCTTCGACTACCAGAGACAATCTCGTACCCGACATCACGTGATCAACTGTGGTGCCCTCTACACTGCCCATATATTCGGCGCTCCCTCGAGTTCTGGTCGCAGTTCGCCTCTCTACCTCTGAAGATGTCTCCAGCAGTCGGAGAGGAAACGTTAGGAGAAAGTTTACACATCGACCACGGCCTATTAGCCCGGAAGTTTTATGTGATGAGAATACAACTGAGTTTGGGATTATACAGGAGGAGATTAAAGTGTTGGGAAAAACGACATATTGCCCTTTCTGAAGAAAATCGGCAGTCAGTGGTCGTACGACATATTTTATTGTCTGTCTAGATTGCATATGTTTGTAGAACAGTGACCAGCTTCGGTTCCATCAAGATTTGCGTACGTCGCCTACAAGAGTAACCCGTCAGAGTCTATGATTTACATGCTACGTCACAGAACATCGTTTGATTTATGGAGTCAGTGCAGTTAGATGGGTAGACTTGGAAACGTGAGACAACTGCCGGAAGGAGCCATCGTGATTAGAAGCGCCCGTAACCATAACGCCAACGAAGCTGCCCGCTTTGTAGCTTTATCAACATGAACTGTCCAACGTGTCTGCAAGGAATGGTGTAATACTCGCGATCATGTAAGATGGCGAAAGAACAGTGGCCATAAAAAGATCATAACCTACAGGAAACATAGACTTTTTGTCCCAGTAACATTAAACTTTGATTACTACGAAGGATGGCCTTTGACTATCACCTACAAGAAATAATGTTACGTGATTAAATTTTTGTCTGTGTAGGATTTGACGGCCTAGAAAAAATGTTGGCGTGAAGTGGTGCAAGATTTTCGAAATTCTTCGGAAAATAGCATTAAGCTATAGGGAAAGACGGATACAGGGTGAACATTAATAAAACCGACTAACTGCCGGGACGGATTTCTGACCGGAGGTGAAGGAAAAATGGGTCCTATGAATGTGTATCTGGAAATGGGCGGTGCGCGTGCAATGATAACAAATCGTCGCTGAGCACAGTACAGAGCTGCGCTGCATCCACGTCACAACAGATATTCAAAGTGGCCTGTGATAGGGTGATAGGGATAGTCGCGGTTGTCATGCAGGATACACATAATCGTACTTCGGCTTACACCATGTTGGCGGGTCACTTGCCTGGATCTTGTACTACGGTTTGGCTGTAGCCTGGTCCTCAAAATCTGGTGTACGCATGTTCATCTGTCTGAAAGGACCCACGGTCTCACAAACGACAAAAAGGGCTTGAAATGTTGTTTGATGTGGTTGGTGTCTGTGAGGGTACTTGAATTGGTATAGCCGTCCTGCCTCTTGACCGTTTCTATCTGCTTGGCCGAACACAAATACCATCTCGGCTTGTTCCCGACATGAATACCGGGCCATTCTACTCCTTACAGCACGCTTCGTCAATCACACAACCTGCAACACACAAGGAACTCACGGCACGTGGTCAAAGGGACTATCATTCGTCAGCGTCATCTACCGTGGAAACGATGCATTTCCGGACGCAAGTTCATAGGACCTTTTTTCCTCCACTTCGAGTCAGGAACCCGCCATGCAGTTTGTCGGTTTCGTTAATGTTCACCCCGTATTCAATACAAAAAGTACAATAAACGAAAGGGAAAACATAAGCTATGGGGAAATACGAGTAATGTCCAAAATGTAAAAGAGCCAAAAGGGAACAATAGGAATGGAAGACCAAGAACGAATACTTGGATTAAAAACGGTGTTACACAGGGATCTAATCTTTCTCCCCTGCTGTTCAGTCTATACATCGGAAAAGACGGAAGTAAAGATTCAAGAGTTGATTTAATCTTCAGGGTGAAAGGATATCAATGATAATATTGGTTGATGACATTGGCATCCTCAGGGGAAGTGAAGAAGAAACCTGCTGAAAGGAATGAAAATTCTAGAGAGTACAGATTGTGGGTTGAAAGTAAACATAAGAACGATTTAAGTGACGAGGAATAGCAGAAATAAGACTTGCAACAGGCTTACCATCGAAACTGGTGACGAAAAGTAGACGAAGTGAAGGAAGTCGGCTATTCTGGGAACAAAATAACGTAGGACATACGAAGGAAGGAGGACTAGCCGAGGTAAAGAGAGCATTCCCGGCCAAAACATGTCTACTAGTATTAAACAGGAAGGAGAAATTTCTGAGAATGTACGTTTTGAGCAAAGGATCGGTAGTGAATCATGGACTATGGGAAAAGTAGGAAATCGAAGTGTTCGAGATGTTGAAGATCAGTTGGGCGCATGAGATTGGGGATGAGGATATTCTCCGCAGAATTGACGAAGAAAAGAACCTGTGGAAAACACCGAAGAGAAGAAGGGACAGGATGACATGACATGTGTTAAGACATCTGGGAATGACATACACGGTACTAGAGGGAGCTGTATAGCTTTGAAACCGTAGGGAAGGACAGGGATTGGAGTACATCCAACAAATAATTGAGGATATAGGGTGCAAGTGCTACTCTGAAATGAAGTGCTTGGTGCAAGAGAAGAATTCGTGGCGGTCCGCATCAGACCAGCCAGAAGACCGAAGAAGAAGGGGAAAAAAAACATGTCTGCAGTCCTGGTACACATTGAAATAGTTGCGCCACAGTAGCCTGGCTGCCAATAGAGTAACCAGGACAAATTGGTGCAGCCCACTGATAAAGTGGCGTATCGTGCGATAATTCGTTTTCGGTAGCAGGAAGTACAAGGGTGGTTTGATAACTCTCGTAAATTTCCATGGAAATATCGAACATTTTTGTTGCGCCAACATTGTTGATAAGCTTTATTATTCCAATGACCGTATAAAGAATTTCAACGATGTACAGCGTACGATTCAGTGAGTGTGTCAAATGCGATAGTAAATGGAGAAAACCGAATTTCATGCTGTAATTAAGCTTTTTAATTTGAAGGGTTGGACTGCCATACAAATCAAAATAGAGCTGCAAGAAGTTCACTCAGACTCTGCACCGTCACTGAAGACGGTTTACCTTTGGACTAACGAACTGAAACGTGGTTTGACAAGCACTGAAGCCGAAGCACGCTCCAGCCATCCAGTTGAGGTCAGCTTGGGCAAAACCCATGATATGCTAATGCACGACGACGAATAAAAATTCGTGAGACAGCTGAGACTGTACGCATCTCAACTGAACGAGTGCATAGTATCCTGCGTGGAGAATTGGTTATGAGGAAACCATGTGCGAAGTGGGTGCCGCGATTGCTCACAGTCGATCAAAAGCGCATCCAACTCAACATTTCAACACAATTTCTGGCGACAGTTAGTCACAGCCCACAAAGCGTTTTGAACCGATATGTGACTATTGATGAAACCTAGATGCATCACTACAAAGCACTGTCAAAAGGGCAGTCAAAACAATGGGCAAAACACTGGTGAAAGTGCACCGAAGAAGACAGACCATTTTGTCAGCTGGTAACGTGATGGCCTCTGTGTTTTCGGATTCCCATGGAATAGTTCTCATAGATTATCTGAAAAAAGGTAGAACCAGAACTGTACCCTATTATGCTTCGTTGTTGGATCGCTTGAAACTTGCGTTGGATGAGAAAAGAAAGACAAAAGTTGGCACTCTAAAAAGTGCTCATTCACCAGGCTAATGCACCACTGCAGACATAATCGCGAACGATGACGAAAGTGCATGAACTGGGCTTTGAATTTGTTCCTCATTTATCCTGTTTACCATATCTATCCCGAAGTGACTTTTTCGTGTTACTAACATGAAACTTTGGCTTGTTGGGAAGAAATTATCATCAAAGAGGAAGTGAGAGTTGGAGTCAATGAGTATTTTAGAGCGTTTTACAGAACATATTTTTCCGATGAGATGAAAAAGCTGTAGAATGGCTGGACCAAGTGTAGTACTTAACGAAATAGTTGCACCTGTGTTAGGCCAATGTAAAAAAACGGTTCAAATGGCTCTGAGCACTATGGGACTTAACTTCTAAGGTCATCAGTCCCATAGAACTTAGAACTACGTAAACCTAACTAACCTAAGGACATCACACACATCCATGCCCGAGGCAGGATTCGAACCTGCGACCGTAGCGGCCGAGCGGTTCCAGACTGTAGCACCTTTAACCGCTTGGCCACCCCAGTCGGCTAGGCCAATGTAGACGACTAAAGATGTCATCCGGAGTGGGCTGAAACAACTGTAAGATTACCACTGTGCCGAAAATGAATTATTGCACAATACTCCATTTTATCTAGAGGTTGCGCCATTTTGTTTTGGCCTGAAACGGTACTATGGCACGGGGATTCCATTATGTACTAGGACTACAGATATGTATCTGCACACATACCAAAAATTAACTGCGTAACTTTATTTTTTGGAGTTTTTAATTGCTTCTTTGTGTTTCGGATGCAGAATATACACAACAATAAAAGCTGTAAAAGGATACGCAGAGAATCTGTCGTAATGTTTTCATGGGAACCATTCTACGAGTAGCTTTCACCTGAAGTCACTACATGAGAATCAGAATGGATGGTCTAGGAAATGAAGCGCATTTGTGTTGAAAGCGAGAGTACAGTCTTCGACACTGAACGATTCACTCGGTGCTTCCAAACACGATACAAGGTCGCCGTATATCTGTCGTACTTTGCATCAAATAATTGCGCAGATCAGTAACGACTGGCCAGCCGACCTTTGTACAACTAGCTGAATTAGCGAGAGGAGCAAGTCAATTGCGTATGAAACGCGACTCGGTGCCTTAGGAAAGAGTGTGGTCGCTCTCCGGTGTCACTGCAGCGCCTGTCCTCATAAGCGAGAGAGGCACTGCCAGTCACTACACTGCCGACTCCTGACGGCGTCGTCACAAGAGTGTGGAGCTGGCTCAGTTGTTTAAGGTTGGACCAGGGAATCTGCAATAAAACTTTTAAGGGAACAATATCAGCAGTACCTGACTAATGGCAATATAAATCGATACGATATAACTACGTACTAAAATACCTTGGACCAGCGCTTGATCGCCAACTAACATGGAAACACCACCTATTAACCATTCAACAGAAACGTCACAACAGCCTAAAACCACTAACCGTTCGGACACGGGAAATGTATACTTACACAATCCTCCAAACCTGTAAATCCCTGATCCAATCCATCCTCTGCTATGTAAATGTGAATGCTCCTCCAAAATTCTGCAAAGCTTTACGGATCCTACAACGCTTTGCACTCTGCACAGTACGCTTTCGGCTCAGCTTGCCCGCCCATGCACGTAATCTTTATCACCGTATAAAATCCTCACCATTCTGTTCCAGTTCACAGCTATGAATATCATCCATCATTCACCCTCTGATCTCCCCCCTCCCCGCTCTTTGATTCTAATACTCTGTCGTGCCTGTGGTAACTTAGTCCCATAACACTACATTTACACTCACTCCACATTCTTTCCCAACCAAACTTTAATCGCCTCCCCTTACCTGACCATGGAATCCGCCCAAATATATACTCGTCCTGCCAGATCAACAGGTCTCCCCCTCCTCTCCTTGTTTGGGATCTTGTCCTCAACCCCACCTCCACATCCCAAGATTTGGTTCGGAATCTTATCCCTAATCGTCCTCCCAAATCTCTCAACCGAACATCCACTCACGTAAAACCCATGCTATACACCTCCCAAATATCTATAAATCCCGTGATACCATTACTCCTGGCAATCTACATAAACTCGTCCCTTTGTTGTCCTCAGTGGAGATATTTTAAACAGAACCAAATCTGCCTTTCGTGTTTTAACCAACACAACTCATCATCTGTTTGTTAGTTGTAAAAATATTGAATCTGTAACAACATTAAATTTTTTTATCATATTTAAACTCTTTTAGCTGAAGAGCGACGAAATGTAATCGCTGATAGTACCTCCCCCCGCGTGTGTCTGGGGTGAGGGGGATGAAATAACAAAAAATGATACAACAGCTGGAAGAGGTGATATGTTGGGACGTTGCCTCGTATGCCAATGATGTAATCTTCACTGGTATTTAGAGACACCATTTCAGCGAGGGTTTTGGTATCTTTTTTTGTAATGTATTTCCTATTAAAGTGTTGTCATATGAATATAAAATCTGAAGACGCTCCTTTCACTTTATGATCCGATGTTCTGTCGTCAACAGAACAGTATCTTCCGCCTTTATCAAAGCTCATATGCTCGATTACAGAAAAATTCTTAGAAGTAAACATATTTAATTTGTTAGTTGTAAATCACGAAATAGACGCAAAAATGGTATAACCCTCACTTCTAAAATAAAGAAAATGTCTCTCTGTGGAAACGCAGGGGAAGGAAAGATTTTTCATAGTTTTAAAAGCAAAGGTTACACGGTTTCTGTCATATAGTCAAATGTTTTATGAGTTAATCTACTCTTGAATTGAGATATTTTTGTTTTCACATTTAAACTGGCATCACTTTCGAATATCATTCCTTTGGGACAGCACAGAAATAAGATTTAAAAAACCACATTAATGTTGATAATCCTTATATCTGTATTAAGTTTAACTGCAGCTCTATACATTCCCTTTCATCTGAAAACGCTAAAAGTGTTAAAAGCTTTTTCACAAAAAATAAACATCTTTATTGAGAAAACTTATATGTAAATCAACAATGGTGCAACTCATACAATACACTTATTTTTTAAATTTTTTATTTAGCCTTCGGCACTGCTGCACCCTACAGCCACACATTTACTGGCAACTGAAAACAGTTCCCTGTTTCAAATTTAACAATAAGAGTCACTCGTTTGATATGTCGAAAATTCGATATGGTATTTCAAGATATCGACATAGTACAACCGATCATCCAACTTTCTCTGTAACGCTATCAGGACGTCGCCTAACATTCATACGTAATTACGGGAACTTGCGAATTTAGTAAATTTTTTGGAATCCTAAAACAATATAAAAATGTATTCGCTTGTCTCACTGTCGCTAACACTTTTTCATCTAACAGGGTTTTAGCCTCTAAGTGTAGTTACTGAACAAGACGGAGCAGCAATTGAAACAGTGGACCGACAAAAAAAAGCAATGGACCGACATAGTATTGAAATCCCTGTCGGTCTTCCCAGATATACTTATTCCGTGGCTTTCCTGAGCTGAAAGCCCGAATGGTTGCTGTTAGAATAATGATTTAAAGACTCGGTTTAAGCTGTGATAATCTGCAGCACGGGTTATGCTATCCATTACGATAAAAACATATTTTGTAACCAAAACTTAAATTTGAAGGAAGACATCAAACGTATTGGGTTTAAATATAGCTTCAGATTATTTAGGTCGTAGAAAGAGACCTGCGGCAAAGACAGTCGTATGCCATTTGGGTCACTACAGTTGCAAACAGTGAATATTTTTGATTTTTATGATGTTCAAGGAAGCCAATATCATCAGCTACCAACGGCGGTCTTGCACCTTTACAAAAATAATATTCATTAGTACACAATCTTAAGCGAAGCAGATCAGAGGGGCTGGTAGAGGTAAATTCCCGCCACGTAATAAGAACACTTTAGTACAGTTTCTACAAAGTGGTTGACAATCGACTGAGCCACCTGTAATCTCTGAGTCATTCCGCGTTAATGTCGGTGGATTCTCCTTGCGTACAAATAGCTAAAATCCAAGAAATATTCTAGACGACATTTCGGCTGGGACGTCAAATGGCCACTTTGGGTAGATATTATCTCTAGCTGGCTCGATTATTCACGTCACACCTCAAGAAATGTTCCAAAATAGATGATAATATCAGGATTTTAGTGGTAAATCGTAGAAGCGTTTGAAAAAAAGTGTCAGATGTTGAAATAGTACTGAAAAGCTGTGGGGGCTACGTAATTATCGACAATGAGGCTTGGCTGAAACGTGAAACAGGAGGCAGCGAGGTCTTCTGGGGCAGACCTGTTTACAGAGAAGACGGGCTTCACATTATGAGCGGTGGTGTATTTGTAGCAGTAAATAAGAATGTAAAATCAACTGAAGCAGGAAATGAGTCTGTATTTGAAATGGTTTGCGCGCAAATAACAGTAACGAATGGGATAAAAGTTGTATTTTGATTCTTCTGTCTATCACGAAATTCAGCAGGAGAAGTAACTTTGGAGAAACCTCGTTTCCCTGTTCGTGCAACAATTTTCCCGGCGATATTTGACTGCACTTAGCAGGAACATTTTCTGGGATAAAAGAGCTACGACCGGTTCAAATTCAGTGACAAAGTGACTGCACTATCGCGCCATTCAGGCACTTATAGACAGATAAACCTTCTGTACAATAGCGAGAACACAATTAAGGTTAGACACTGATTTGAAGAATGCCCACGTGCTGTTGCAAAAATTAAAAAAATAGCCGACAGCAGCGGTATACATCCAAAGCATTGAGCAGCTCAAAGGCAAGAATTAGGTACGATTTCCGTTAAAATGGATTCACAAACAGTTCCCGTCACTTCACACGTGTTCTACAGGTACAAATAGAAAGTTTTTCACGGTCGACACCATCTCACCAATCCTTTCGACCTCATTAAAATGTTTCATCCCAGAGTCACCGCCATATCTGTGGCTAAAGGGAGCTAACAACAGTAGAATTATTACATTTGCTCGCATACACACGAAATTGGTCTCATTCACCCTCGCATTGCGTTTAGTAGCTCCTGCAATGAGTGAAACCTTGAAGTATGTGAAAAGAGTCAAAGTAAATATCACCACAAGGACGTAGTGATGAATGGAAATGAAATGAATATGTCAAAAATCCGCCTCAGTTGCGAAATGTTACTGGTCTTTACCCAGGTTTCAGCCAGAGTAATCTAGCCTTCTTCAGAAGCATAAAATAAACTAATACATGCCAAAATAAGGCATACCACGTCCATTCGGACCTTGCCTAGTAGTGCGGTGCAGGTCTCTAGCATCTTTCCCCTACGCTCTGTCAAGAAGCATGGGACTTCATTTCATTTCTAATAATTTTTAACATGATGCAGCCCTGAAGCAAATGTGATAAATTAATATGTCATGGTGAAACTCGAGCGTAGCGTCCGCGGCTAATTCCACATGATTTCTTCTCCCATTCCAGTAAGGAAAATTGTCACTCAACCAACAGCTGCAGCAAAGTGGGCAGGACCCCACCCTGCAGAAAGTACTCTTGAAGTCCCTCACCCAAATGCTCAGTGTGAGGCATCAATTTGTCTATCAGCGTGTACAGATAAGTCTCACCCGTTACAAGTGCATCAAAGAGGCAATGTCCTAGCACATGACCTTTCCGCAAACCGCACCACACTATCACCTTTTGGCAGTGCAGTTCTGCTGTTTGGATAGACTCATCCACTGTGGATTGCCTTGAGACCTGTATCGAAGATTTTGTCTTTTCACTTCACCATTGACATAAAACATGGCTTCATCACTGAACAAAACACAGTCTTTAGTAAAACTGATATTTTCATCCAGTTTATCTTCGAACCATTCACAAATCTGCAAGTGCCTGTCGCGGTCATCTTCATTTAAGTGATCCAATATCTATAACTTGTACAGATGAAACCTCTCCTCTGCCACGATTTTGTGGGCGATTGACCTGAGAACAAACACCCAACTCCTTGGATGTCCGACGAAGTGATTTCTTTGGGCTAGCATAAACTTTGACCAAGACAGCCTCTTTCATTCCGTCTGAAGTCTTTGGTCGTCCGGGACGGAGTTTGTCCAACATACTGTCCGTTTTTTTAAACTTGGTGGTTAATTTCTCGACGGCAGTAAAACAGATAGGGTGACGATGGGGGGTGGGGGGTGGGTGGGTAGGAGGGAGTCTAAGGTTAAATTCTTTCGCAGTTTTGCCACACGACCGCCCTTCTCGTCCACTTAAGAGTGCCAACTCCACTCGTTCTTCTTTAGATAGAACCATAATGCAATCTGGAAAAAACGAAATTTATTAGAATTTTTAGAATTTATTTTATTATTATTTGTTTATTAATAGTTATTGAATATAGAATATTTATTACAATTTATTAGAATTCCCTATGTACCCAGACTTCGTGGAGACCCTGTACAGCTTCGTAGACTATCTGGTCAAAAGCATCCGGGTGCTGCTTTGTAATCTAGAGCTGGCCGCTAAAGTGCACGAGAGGCAGACCCGCCTGTATACAAGGAGGTGCCTAGTGATGTCAGCAGAGATGCAGTAACACCACAATGGGTCAGTCGCAAGAACTTAGTGACTTCAAACGTGGACTTGTCATTGGATGTCAGCTTTCAACCCTTCTCAATCTGTCCCAGTCGACTGTTGGTGATGTGATTGTGAAGTGGAAACGCGGACGAACAACCTTAACTAAACCACGATCAGGCAAACCTTATGTACTGACGGATACAGATACGGCCGCTGTGGTCGAGCGGTTCTAGGCGCTTCAGTCCGGAACCACGCCGCTGCTACGGTCGCAGGTACGAATCCTGATTCGGGCATGGATGTGTTTGATGTCCTTAAGTTAGTTAGTCTAGTTAAGTCTAAGGGACTGATGACCTCAGATGTTAAGTCCCATAGTGCTTAGAGCCATTTGAACCATTTGAACGGTTGCGGACCGTCGAGTACTGCGGAAGCTGGTTGTAAGAAGTATGTGAAATTACCAGAAGGAATCACTCGCGAGTTCCAAAGTGCTATCAGCAGCCCAGGTGGCACAATCACGTATCGTAAGGAGTTAAAAAAGAATGGGGTACGGTGCGAGAGTATCTCGACACATGTCTGTAGTCAACGCTAAGCGATGCTGGAGGTGGAATAAAGAGCGACGCCACTGGACATTGGATGACTGGAAACGAGTGATTTGGAGTGATGAATCACGCTATGCCCTGTGGTGATCCGATGGAAGGGTTTGGGTCTGGAAAATGTCTGGAGAATGTTACTTGCCCTCATGTGTAGTGCCAGCAGTGGAGTACTGAGAACGTGATATTACGGGGAACAGCGGTGTTTTTCGTGGTTACGGTGTGCTCACCTTATTGCACTTAATGCGAGGGCCTGCTGAAAAGTAATGCATCCGAATTTTTGATTCAGTTCTCAATATCGGTTTAGGTACTGCATTTCATACTTATTACTCGGTCGTCTTTCCCGCTTCGCTGATCCAAGCTGCAGCTCTCTGTCATTAGAGGGCTCCGAATTGTAGCATGTAACACGGCGGTGAGTTGCATAATCGTGTCCGTACGTGAGAAACAGCGTGCTGTACACGAGTTTCTAGCTTGGTCCACACATGGAGGGCCTTCTCCTTCGGCATGAGAACGCTGCGACATCTCCAACAATCCGATATCTTGGGTTCCACACATGGAGGGCCTTCTCCTTCGGCATGAGAACGCTGCGACATCTCCAACAATCCGATATCTTGGGTTCACTGTCATCGATCATCCTGCATACCATCTCGACTTGGCTCCATCCGATTTTCATATGTTTCCAAAACTTAAAGAATACCTGCGAGGACTTCACTTTGATAGCGAAGTCAGCGAGGCTGTGATGAGAAACAGGTACGTAGATATGAAGAATAAAGAGCTGATTGTTAATAAAGTTTTTTAAGCAGCTTTAAGAGTTTTTACATAAAAAATTCGGAGATATTATTTTTCAACACGCCCTCGTAAAACGTTAAATGTGGAAGGATATGAACACATTTTACAGCGTTGTCTACTAAGTGCAGGAGAGGAACAATTGGGAGACGATGATCCTTTGCATCAGCACGATAATGGATCCAGTCATAGAGCAGCATCTGTGAGGCAGTGGTTTGTGACAGTAACATTCCTGAAATGGACTGGCTTGCCCCGAGTTCCGACCTGAACCAAACAGAACGCCTTTGGGATAAGTTAGAACGTCGACTTCGCTCCAGACCTCATTGTCCAACATCACTGCCTTCTCATGTTTCGGCTCCAGAGGAAGAATCATCTGACATACATTCAGACATCTCACTGAAAATGTCCGTAGCAGAGTTCAAGCGGTCATAAGGGCGAAGAGTGGACACATCGCAGACTTATGCCCACTAATAGGTGACCACACAGTGTATACTCCGCAGACCGCTGCACGGTGTTCCCCGGACGATACTTCGTACCAATATTGGCCTCTTCCTGTCCTATTTCATTCCCATGTTCCAAACGCGAGATATACGAACCAAACTGTAGAGATTTTGCAGGCTTCCCCGCTTACCGATACGGTCTAATGATCAAAGAATAAGAATAAGGAGGTTCACCTTCGCAGAATCGACGAGGAAAGGACTAAATGGAAAACGCCGACAAGAAGAAGGGGCAGGATGATAGGACATCTTTTAATGATATTAGGGAATGACTTCTATGGTACTAGAGGGAGCTGTAGAGGGTAAAAACTGTAGAGGAAGACAGAGATTGGAATATATCCAGTAAATGATAGAGGCCGTACGTTGCTATTGCTACTTTGACATGAAAAGTTTGTGGTGGAGAGGAATTCGTGGCGGGCCATATCAAACCAGTCAGAAGACTGATAGTGAGGTGCTCAACCAGAGTATCCCATTCTTCGTTAACTCGCTACGCTCAGTCAGTGTGATAGCACTTTGGAACTCTCGAACAATTCTTTCCGCTGATTACGTGTTATTTCTTACTGTCACCCTTCACAGTACTCGATGGTCCGTGTCCGTCAGTACATAAGGACCACCTGGTCTTGGTTTGGCCGTGGTTGTTCCTTCGCGTTTCCACTTCCAGTCTCGTCGCCAACAGCCGATTTGGGTAACTTGAGAAGTATTGAAATGTCCCTGATGGATTTGTTACTAAGGTGACAATCAATGAGTTTTCAACTTTCGAAGTCACTGAGCTCTCCCTAGCGACCATTTCTGCTGTTACTGCCTCTCTTCTGAACAACACAAGGCTCCCTGCCTCCTTTTATTCTGGCGTCTTGTAGTCAATTCCTGATCTGTGGCCACAAGATCCGTTATCTTTGTGATTCTGGCGATAAGTCAGTGCTAGGATATTGGAATTATCTCAACGAACGACACTGCGTCCTAACACGCAACCCACACTATCAACAATACTTCTCTAATTTCTTAGGGAGCACCTTTAATGATCCGCCTCGCAGCCGGAGTCAGACAGCTGGAGACGGCGTCTGCCGTAAAATATCTAGGCGTAACTATCCAGAGTGATCTTAAGTGGAATGACCACATAAAACAGATAGTGTGAAAAGGGGACACCAGACACAGAAAGAAGGATCCTTTGTTGTATGATTATATGATAGCAAAACAAACACTGGTAGCAGTTACTTCTGTAAAATATCTGGGAGTATGCGTGCGGAACGATTTGAAGTGGAATGATCATATAAAATTAATTGTTGGTAAGGCGGGTACCAGGTTGAGATTCATTGGGAGAGTCCTTAGAAAATGTAGTCCATCAACAAAGGAGGTGGCTTACAAAACACTCGTTCGAACTATACTTGAGTATTGCGCATCAGTGTGGGATCCGTACCAGATCGGGTTGACGGAGGAGATAGAGAAGATCCAAAGAAGAGCGGCGCGTTTCGTCACTGGGTCATTTGGTAACCGTGATAGCGTTACGGAGATGTTTAACAAACTCAAGTGGCAGACTCTGCAAGAGAGGCGCTCTGCATCGCGGTGTAGCTTGCTCGCCAGGTTTCGAGAGGGTGCGTTTCTGGATGAGGTATCGAATACATTGCTTCCCCCTACTTATACCTCCCGAGGAGATCACGAATGTAAAATTAGAGAGATTAGAGCGCGCACGGAGGCTTTCAGACAGTCGTTCTTCCCGCGAACCATACGCGACTGGAACAGGAAAGGGAGGTAAAGACAGTGGCACGTAATGTGCCCTCCGCCACACACCGTTGGGTGGCTTGCGGAGTATAAATGTAGATGTAAATGTAGATGTAGACTCAGTTTCGTTGGAAATGTAACTCATCCACGAAATAAGTGGCTCATAAGGCGCTTGTTCATCCGATTCTTGAGTATTGTTCATCTATCTGGGATCCATATTAGGTAAGATCCAACGAAAAGTGGCGCATTTCGTCACCGGATAGTTTAGTTGGCGAGAGAGCATTGCGGAGATGCTAAACAAACTCCACTGGCAGACGTTACAAGAGACGCGTTGTTCATCACGGAGGGATTTACTACTGAAATTTCAAGACTACTTTTCAGGAGGAGTCGGACAACATATTGCTTCCCCTACGTACATCTCGCGTATTGACTACGAGGAGAAAGTTAGAGAAATTAGGGCCAATACGGAGGCTTACCGAGAATCATTCTTCCCATGCACTATTCGCGAGTGGAACAGGGTAGCTTGCGGAGTATGATATCGGCGTAGATGAAACGTCCAAGCAATAAGTTGAAAACTGATCTGAAGCTACCCGAACCGAACAGAACCGATAGCGGAATCTACTTCCACTGAACGAGAAGACACGTTTGGACATGCTCGCCGACGCAGGATCCGCTACTCAACGCGCTCATATATATATATATAACAAAAAACTAATTATGTTAAATTTTCGTGGCTCCCCTTTGGTTTCCTTTCCTTCATCCTTTGTCGCCCCCTCATAGCTCTAGGTTAGTCGTCCTGGGAGTAGGATTAGATAGTGGCCAACGCCTGAAGTGGTGTTTTTTTTATTTATGGCCAAAGTGGGGGTGGCAAAATTCCTTCCTTATTTTTGGATCCCTTTTATATTCCGCAGGGGAAAAAGTAAAAATGTTCCGCATTACGTAAGTGTCTTCGAGTACATTTGATCAGACTGTGTATGTCCCCAAGCAATCTGTCTCTTCGTTTTAATATGTTGTTTAAGAGAAAGTTTTTTTATCATTGCGTCTTCTTCCCGTACTCGATCAATCCATGTGGTCTTCAATACACTTTTGTAACACCACATTTCGAAAGATTTCATTTCTGACTTACCTATTTTCCATATTTCATAACGATACAGAGCTGTGTGCCAATCATAACTTTTCATGATTTTTTTCTTGTTTTGAGGTTTGTATTTTTTGTTTGTTATAAGTTGCTTTTTGTAGTAAGTTTACTGTCTAATAATTATGACATTATACTGATTAATGTTGATGAATAACAATTGTATGTTGTATGGCAGGTGCTTAATTGCAACAGACATTTTTTCCTTGAGTTTCCAGAGAAATTAGCAAAACAAAACTCAAATGTTCAAATTCTGGAACAGTATTTAATTTTGTGTACATTTCAGTGTTCCTGCCACACGTCAGTGACGTAATTTTTAAGTCTTGTAGTACTAGAAAAGATTCCATTTTCTACTACAGATAGCGAAGCGGGATCTTTATGGAAATTTTCTGTATATTTTGCCCTTTTTATTAAATTTGAAAGGGACATGAAAGGGAAGCAGTGGTTAAGAACGGAGTAAGACAGGGTTGTAGCCTCTCCCCGATGTTATTCAATCTGTATATTGAGCAAGCAGTAAAGGAAACAAAAGAAAAATTCGGAGTAGGTATTAAAATCCATGAAGAAGAAATAAAAACGTTGAGGTTCGCCGATGACGTCGTAATTCTGTCAGAGACAGCAAAGGACTTGGAAGAGCAGTTGAACGGAATGGATGGTGTCTTGAAGGGAGGATATAAGATAAACATCAACAAAAACAAAACGAGGATAATGGAATGTAGTCGAATTAACTCGGGTGATGTTGAGGGTATTAGATTAGGAAATGAGACACTTAAAGTAGTAAAGGAGTTTTGCTATTTGGGGAGCAAAATAACTGATGATGGTCGAAGTAGAGAGGATATAAAATGTAGACTGGCAATGGCAAGGAAAGCGTTTCTGAAGAAGAGAAATTTGTTAACATCGAGTATAGATTTAAGTGTCAGGAAGTCATTTCTGAAAGTATTTGTATGGAGTGTAGCCATGTATGGAAGTGAAACATGGACGGTAAATAGTTTGGATAAGAAGAGAATAGAAGCTTTCGAAATGTGGTGCTACAGAAGAATGCTGAAGATTAGATGGGTAGATCACATAACTAATGAGGATGTATTGAATAGGATTGGGGAGAAGAGAAGTTTGTGGCACAACTTGACCAGAAGAAGGGATCGGTTGGTAGGACATGTTCTGAGGCATCAAGGGATCACCAATTTAGTATTGGAGGGCAGCGTGGAGGGTAAAAATCGTAGGGGGAGACCAAGAGATGAATACACTAAGCAGATTCACCGATCGAGATGGCGCAGTGGTTAGCACACTGGACTCGCATTCGGGAGGACGACGGTTCAATCCCGTCTCCGGCCATCCTGATTTAGGTTTTCCGTGATTTCCCTAAATCGTTTCAGGCAAATGCCGGGATGGATCCTTTGAAAGGGCACGGCCGATTTCCTTCCCAATCCTTCCCTAACCCGTGCTTGCGCTCCGTCTCTAATGACCTCGTTGTCGACGGGACGTTAAACACTAACCACCACCACACTAAGCAGATTCAGAAGGATGTAGGTTGCAGTAGGTACTGGGAGATGAAGAAGCTTGCACAAGATAGAGTAGCATGGAGAGCTGCATCAAACCAGTCTCAGGACTGAAGACCATAACAACAACAACAACAACATTAAATTTTATTGAAAACTTCCTTTTATTGTTTACTTGCTTGGCGCCCGCTGCTTAGCTCACGTAGACTGGATGGCCTGCAGACTTTTTTTTGTTTTTATTTAATCGAATTTTTATTTTGTTCACAAATTGCAATACCTTTTAAGCTTCTGATGCTAGTTAAGGCCGCATAAGCTTGGTCTTTTCCGCATGTACTTCTCACCACAAAGAGATTATGATAGCTGGAGTCCAAATTTTTTGGTAATATTGCCTTTTGCGTTCCTGCGGACAAGTTTCTATAACAACTTTCTTACCCTAACAAATATTTCTTTATATCTAAGCGAGAAGTGAAATACCAGTTTTCATAAATTAAGCTTTAAACTTTTTTAATGTAATGAAATATTTTCTTAAAAATTTTCGTTCTCTATTGCACTCGCTTACGGGTTCTATTTCCAGAAACACTGAAACACGTATTTTTTTGTTTGTAACCGAGAAATCAAATATCAGTTGTCACAGATGTAGCCTTAAAATCCTTTAGTTGTTCTTTAGTAATTATTTATTTTAAATAAAACTCTCACCCATTATTTTATCCTCTTAATGGTTGAATTTCTCGAAATTCTGAGTCACTTACGTTTTATTTTTCTGACTGAGAAACCAAATACCAGTTTCCGTAGTTCTAGTTTCAAAATTCACCTAATAGCGACGTACTTTCAAAAAGCTTTTCATCCCCTATTTCCCCTCAGGAATGTAATTTCGAAAAATCCCCCCTTAAACGATGCCTATAGTATAAGAAAGACCATCACAGAAGTTGGGAAGGAAAACATAGGTACAAAGAAGGTAATTGCGAAGAAACCATGGGTAACAGAAGAAATACTTCAATTGATCGATGAAAGGAGGAAGTACAAAAATGTTCCGGTAAACTCAAGAATACATAAATACAAGTCGCTCAGGAATGAAATAAATAGGAAGTGCCGGGAAGCTAAGACGAAATGGATGCAGGAATAATGTGAAGACATCGAAAAAGAAATGATTGTCGGGAGGATAGACTCAGCAGAGTCAAAACAACCTTCGGTGACATTAAAGACAAGAGTGATAACATTAAGAATGCAACGGGAATTCCACTGTTAAATACAAAGGAGAGAGCGGGTAGGTGGAAAGAATACATTGAAAGCCTCTACGAGGGGAAGGTTTGACGGATGTGATAGAAAAAGAAACGGGAGTCGGTTTGGAAGAGATAGGGGATTCAGTATTAGAATCAGAATTTAAAAGAGGTTTGGAGGACTTCAGATCAATTAAGGCAGAAGGGGTTGATAACATTCCATCAGAATTTCTGAAATCATTGGGGGAAGCGGCAACAGAACAACTATTCACGTTGGTGTGCAGAATGTATGAACCTGGCGACATATCATCTCACTTTCGGAAAAGCATCATCCACACAATTCCAAAGACAGCAAGAGCTGACAAGTGCGAGATTTATCGCACAATCACCTAAACAGCTCATGCATTTAAGTTGCTTACAAGAATAATATACAGAAGAATGGAAAAGAAAACTGAGGGTGCGCTAGGTGACCATCAGTATGGCTATAGGAAAGATAAAGGCACGAGAGAGGCAATTCTGACATTGCGGTTAATAATGGAAGCAAGACCAAAGAAAAAACAAGACACGTTCATAGGATTTGTCGACCTGGAAAAAGCGTTCGATAATGTAAAATGGTGCAAGATGTTCGAAATTCCGAAAAAAGTAGGGTTAAGATATAGAGAGAGACGGGTCATATACAATATGTACAACGGCCAAGAGGGAATAATAAGAGTGGACGACCAAGAACGAAGTGCTCGTATTAAAAAGGGTGTGAGACAAGGATGTAGCCTTTCGCCTCTACTGTTCAATCTGTACATCGAGGAAGCAATAATGGAAATAAAAGAAAGGTTCAGGAGTGGAATTAAAATTGAAGGTGAAAGGATATCAATGATACGATTCGCTGATGACATTGCGATCCTGAGTGAAAGTGAAGAAGAATTACATGCTCTGCTGAACGGAATGAACAGTCTAGTGAGTACAGAGTATGTACTGAGAGTAAATCGAATAAAGACGAAGGTAATGAGAAGTAGTAGAAATGAGAATAGCGAGGAACTTAACATCAGGATTGATGGTCACGAAGTAGATAAAGTTAAGGAATTCTGCTATCTAGGCAGTAAAATAACCAATGACAGACGGAGCAAGGGGGACATCAAAAGCAAACTAACAATGACAAAAAGGGCATTCCTGGCCAAGAGAAGCCTACTAGTATCAAACATAGGCCTTAATTTGAGGAAGAACTTTCTGAGAATGTACGTCTGGAGTACAGCATTGTATGGTACGGAAACATAGACTGTGGGAAAACCCCGAACAGAAGAGAATCGAAGCATCTGAGATGTGGTGCTACAGACGAATGCTGAATATTAGGTGGGCTGATAAGGTAAGGAATGAGGAGGATCTGTACAGAATCGGAGAGGATAGGAATATGTGGAAAACACTGATAAGGAGAAGGTTCAGGATGATGGGACATCTGTTAAGACACGAGGGAATGGCTTCCATGGTATTAGAGAGAGCTGTGGAGGGCAAAAACTGTAGAGGAAGACAGAGATTGGAATACATCCAGCAAATAATTGAGGACGTAGGTTGCAAGTGCTACTCTGAGACGAAGAGGAGAGGAATTCGTGGCCGACCGCCTCAAACTAGTCAGATGAAAAAAAAAAGCAGTATAAGATCCACACCTTTTCCATATTCCATGTTTCTATCCTTAGCGATTTGGGCTGGGCGATGTTGAGTCAGTTAGTCAGTCAGGACATTGCTTTTATATACAGAGATATGAATAACAATGTAGAGTACACAATCAATCCATCTGCTCTTCCCCAGTTTACTGCAACACCATAAGGAGCAGAACTACAAACGTTTCGAGAGGCAGCCCGTCAAACATTATGTTGTTATTATTCAGTAATACCCAATAAATAAATTACTGACTGCAGCTGAATTAACGCTAGCATTCATCTAGATAGGTACCTGGGAGTGAAAGAGCAGAAAATATTCTAGCCGAGCTGAAGATAAAAAAAAGACTATTTACGGGAAGGAATGTGCTCAGGAAACTCAGAATTAAACGTACTATCGACACAAAAATTATTGGAGACGGATTTGCGGCTTGGACAACAATCGCCTTGGTCCTGCCGAGGGAGTCTTAAAATGATTAAGGGAAACCACGATAAATCTAAATCAGAGTGGCCAAACAGGAATTTGAGGCCAGCTCATACCAAATACACGTTCAGTGTTTAACCACCTAACCGTTTCCCTCGACGAACATTAGATTCAAATCCTTCATATTACTATAGAATTTCAAGAGGGATAATGCAAGAGATATAACTTACTGATATAAAGATAGTTGGTCTTTTTTCTGTTAGAAATTACATTATGAAATTTACACGTCTGTCAAGAGCTTTACGCAATAAGAGTTCCTTGCAACTATCTCTCATGTCGCAACACAATTTAAAATTCAGATATGGCGCATATTATTCTGAGACATCCTGTTTTACGTCTGCCCCTGCGTTCCTGTGACATGTGGGTGAGGATGCCTTCAGGCCACTTCTAGGAGCTATTAAGACGTGGAGCAGCATTTTTCAAACCGTGTAACTGCTTTCGATTCGTAACGTCTCCTATGTCACGCTAAGGATGTGCTCTTGAATTTTGGCACCCATTGTGACGTTCAAGGTACCAGGCTTGTTAAATTACTCTGTAGAGTGGTTAATTGCAGGTTCCCTTTAATAAGTGACGTACGTGGAACACACACCACACGCTGTTGTTGGCGAAGCGCGTGTTGAGCTCAGGTAGCGCTCCATTAGATAAAGTGGCTTACGACATACACAGCTGAAGACTCATATTGTGATGTAGACTACCCTAAAATATTCTTACTACACCAGTTCACAGCTTAAGTTTTGAATCTAGATATTACGCGCTTCATATGAGTTATGAACGTATCCATAATTTGGTAACAAAACATAAATCGTTATTACAACAATGACACTTATTTGCTGACCTATTTGATTTGATTTATAATTTCACTCTTTGCTCTCAATGGTCCTCCGCTTTATATATAAACTCTTATACATTTACCGATGTACAATATTTATTTATATTTAACTAGTTGTACCTGTTCACGCGTTGCTGTGGCTCATTTTGGTTGAATGGAAAAGAAAGAAAAGAGAAAACGCACGTCTCTAACACGTTTAATTTCACAATGCTTGTGAGAATACAAATTTTTTGTTGTTGTTCCATTGTCTGTGCAGATAGCGAGGTTTCCCGGTTTACGTCTCTAGATCTAAACCGAGTTCTAAAGACTGGCTTTGAGCTTTGCTGGTGGCGACTGGAAACGCCATTCTGACTGGGAACTGCAGTTTCTTGAATTGAAATGGTATAGCCGTTGGGGTCGTAGGAATACAAGGAACGAGAACATCTTCACCTTTGAATGGTCCTGTCAAGATTGGAGACCGTTGCCTCTGCGACGTTGCTCATTACTTTTCTTTTTTACTGCTAGCCGCGTGTCACTACAAAGCTTTGGCTGGTTGTTATTTTGCAACGCGATACTTGGCACGCCGATTTTCAGTTGTTAGCACGTGCGGTGGCATCCCTAGAAAATCGAGTGAATTAAAAAAAATGCTGTTGAATAATTAACTGCTTCCTCTGCTTCCCAAACAGTGTCGACGGACTTGTATGTAAAAATCTCGCTTTGAATGTTAGAAAAATGTTGGTAAGTCCGTAGATGTCTTTGTTCTTGGCAACAAGAACACCTAGTTCTCTCAACCAGCCTAAATTTTATAACAGGTTTGAATATTGGGAAATACTTTCTCAATTAATTCTTCTTTTAACGTCTCTAAGCTGCGGAAGTAATGGTACAATGATATTCGTGCTGAGGTCAGAGCAACCTGCATCTTTCCATTCCCAATTTCTAACAATTGATGTGAGAATATCTCAGCTTGTCCATAGTTATGCAGCTGGACATACAAATTTCGTTAATTTCAACGACTTTACGTGTCGCCACAAAATGATGTATTTCAGGCATTGATTTTGTCCGTTAGTGTCGCCTAAGGAATTACGCGTAACGTTTGCCTGAAGTCTGCAAGCAATATTAATGCGTTCCCAAATGGCGTGTTGCTATCACGTTCAACAGAAGGCGCCGCCGTAGGTATATGCTAACACGCGCATATTCGAATGCGACGTTGTGTCAAAATTTCAAAGAAATGGAGGAAGTGCTTTCGGTGATTTAATATTTTCAAGAAACGAATACTTACATTTTTATTTATATAGATGTTTTAGAGTTTCTAGAGTTTAGATTTGCCACTAATCTGAAATATTCCTGGAATTAGCACTGTGACAGTTACGAGCATACTTAAAGCACACTAGTTTTCCTGTCGTATAGTAATATCGGCAAAACTGATTTCCGCCTGATTATCAAAAACGTTTCCTCTTGATAATATTTTGAGGTCTGGCCTGCTCACTGACGAAATTTTTAAATTTATTTGCATGAATATAGACTTAAGGCATTCAAGAGCTTTACTCTTTCTAGACTGATTTTTCAGGATGATAGTAGTTATCGTCTGTGTCATAAATGCTATCACATACCTGCGATGCGAATTCCCTCTTGAAATTACGACTTGCTATGTCACTAAACCGTTCTGCATTACAAATGTCAGCCAATATTCAGACTGCAGACTACAATTCATCACGTCTGTGACGTAATTAATTACTTCGTTTGATGTGGAAAATGCCATATTTCAACAGACTACTCGCTATTTGCCTGCAAAATGAACGATTTTGTCAGATCAACTGTCGTCGCATGTAATGAATACCGATTAATAAATTTCTGAGTCATTTCTGGTTGGCAGTTCGCTTTCTGTGTGCGCATTTGTTTGACAGCTAACAACTTCGCAACTGCGAAATGGACGTGGACGTGAAGTTAACATCGCAGTAATTACCAGTTATCACCCTTCGCGCTTAAGAACTTTCTTAGCTGCTAGAGAAAGACGGTAGAGCATCAATCAGGGCATGATGTCTCATAAACCACAGTGATACGTGCAAACAGAACTCGTGGAGTGGCAGTGCGCTAAAACTCCACATAACAGAAACATGTCTTCATACTAGAGTAAATGTCAGAGAAGATGAGTATAAAATGGAATGCCGCGAAGAAATTAGAGTTGTCGTAGCTGTGTTAGATACACGATTTAGTAATACGTCTGTTCTGTCTTTATTATATATACATCGCTTCCTTCGTCGATCGGTGAATTCTTTCCTTTCTGGTTTCTCATTCTATTCACATTTTGTTTCCATCTAGTTCTGTGTTCCGCTATTTCCTCATAGCATGTAAACACAACTCAGTAGAAACTTTTTAATTTTTAATTAAATTTATTATTGTGCAGCCCTCAACGGGTCCTCAATAATATCTCTATTGCTTGCATTTTGTTGTCGTATATCTGTTTATCCTACGATAGGTCTAAATTGGATTTTTGTATCTTTTTGGGTTTTTTAGAAAAGTTTTCTGTTTATTGGTTAAATATTTTGCTTGAAAGTTGTGCAACTTTTCATCTAGATCGTTATAATAATCAGCAGTTGTGTCACACCTCAATTATTTAAAATTTGAGACCTGTTCAATTATTTTGTTGTTAATTGCTGTCTTCGACCGTATCGGATAGTTACCTTGGAAAACGAAAACCTTATTTTTTTGAAGTGAGACTGTAAGACCGAATTTGTGTATTTGTGATTTAAAACGTCTTGTTTGTTTACTTCATCACCTGAAAAATTACACGTTTAGTTTAGTGTGTTTATCTAATTTATTTCTTGTATAATTCTCTAATTTGCAATTTTCAAGAATATTATTACCACAAAATAAATGATGAAAGAGAACACTCTTATCTCACACATTGATTTTTATCTATGGGTTATATTAGGTGCAAGGGCAGATATTTTTTATGAGTGGCGATAGAGTATTGAACAACAAACATTACATTAGTATTTACTTAATTTGCGGAGTAATTACTGTAGATATTACGAGTATTATGCTGCTAGAGTGGTTTGTACTTCCAAGTAAGCATGGTACAAGGAAGCCATTAGTGTTTATTTTCCCCTGGGCAGCAAGTCAGGTATTGAAGTGTGGACTCTTGGACGCAAAATGGATAATCTACACTGACAGGCGTAGTTCACTGCGGGGTACAGTTACAACCTTACAGAAGACATCAGGTAGTAAATTATGTGACGTGTTTCTGGGAAGACTGCTAGATGCAGAGGAAAGAAACAATTAACACACTGAAGTGAGTGCATAATATGGTGCCAATGATCACAATACCTGTACTTATACCCCTAAAACCTTTCATAAGTTTTGTGTCGCTTAGCAACTGATTCATTAATGTTCTAGCTAAGTCTTAATTAAATGTGAAATTAGCCCAGCAAGCTAACTACTTTAAGTATAAAGTGCTATTTCATACCTGAGAGAACCCTTTTACATGCAAATATCGAGTGGATCTACAAGAAGACAAAGGCGTTGCTACACTCCTGGAAATGGAAAAAAGAACACATTGACACCGGTGTGTCAGACCCACCATACTTGCTCCGGACACTGCGAGAGGGCTGTACAAGCAATAATCACACGCACGGCACAGCGGACACACCAGGAACCGCGGTGTTGGCCGTCGAATGGCGCTAGCTGCGCAGCATTTGTGCACCGCCGCCGTCAGTGTCAGCCAGTTTGCCGTGGCATACGGAGCTCCAACGCAGTCTTTAACACTGGTAGCATGCCGCGACAGCGTGGACGTGAACCGGATGTGCAGTTGACGGACTTTGAGCGAGGGCGTATAGTGGGCATATGGGAGGCCGGGTGGACGTACCGCCGAATTGCTCAACACGTGGGGCGTGAGGTCTCCACAGTACATCGATGTTGTCGCCAGTGGTCGGCGGAAGGTGCACGTGCCCGTCGACCTGGGACCGGACCGCAGCGACGCACGGATGCACGCCAAGACCGTAGGATCTTACGCAGTGCCGTAGGGGACCGCACCGCCACTTCCCAGCAAATTAGGGACACTGTTGCTCCTGGGGTATCGGCGAGGACCATTCGCAACCGTCTCCATGAAGCTGGGCTACGGTCCCGCACACCGTTAGGCCGTCTTCCGCTCACGCCCCAACATCGTGCAGCCCGCCTCCAGTGGTGTCGCGACAAGCGTGAATGGAGGGACGAATGGAGACGTGTCGTCTTCAGCGATGAGAGTCGCTTCTGCCTTGGTGCCAATGATGGTCGTATGCGTGTTTGGCGCCGTGCAGGTGAGCGCCACAATCAGGACTGCATACGACCGAGGCACACAGGACCAACACCCGGCATCATGGTATGGGGAGCGATCTCCTACACTGGCCGTACACCACTGGTGATCGTCGAGGGGACACTGAATAGTGCACGGTACATCCAAACCGTCATCGAACCCATCGTTCTACCATTCCTAGACCGGCAAGGGAACTTGCTGTTCCAACAGGACAATGCACGTCCGCATGTATCCCGTGCCACCCAACGTGCTCTAGAAGGTGTAAGTCAACTACCCTGGCCAGCAAGATCTCCGGATCTGTCCCCCATTGAGCATGTTTGGGACTGGATGAAGCGTCGTCTCACGCGGTCTGCACGTCCAGCACGAACGCTGGTCCAACTGAGGCGCCAGGTGGAAATGGCATGGCAAGCCGTTCCACAGGACTACATCCAGCATCTCTACGATCGTCTCCGTGGGAAAATAGCAGCCTGGATTGCTGCGAAAGGTGGATATACACTGTACTAGTGCCGACATTGTGCATGCTCTGTAGCCTGTGTCTATGTGCCTGTGGTTCTGTCAGTGTGATCATGTGATGTATCTGACCCCAGGAATGTGTCAATAAAGTTTCCCCTTCCTGGGACAATGAATTCACGGTGTTCTTATTTCAATTTCCAGGAGTGTATATGGCTTGGAGATTGTGTTGTTCGAAGTTACTGAAGCAAGCGATCTGACACCGAAATACAGTTTGCACGGGGGATTTCGTGACATGTAATTTCAATCTCACGTATGGTAAAATGCTGTCAATGAAAAAATGAATAAATTAATTCCAGATTTTCCCTCTGCAGCGGAGTGTGCGCTGATTCGAAACATTGTGGCAGATTGAAACTGTGTGTCAGACAGAGACTCGAAGTCGGGACGTATGCTTTTCGCGGGCAAGTGCTCTACTGACTGAGCTACCCAAGCTCAGGTCACCACCCGGCCTCATACCTTCAGTTCTGCCGGTACCTCGTCTCCTACCTTCCAAACTTCACAGAAGCCCATCTGCGAACCTTGCAGAACTAGCACTCCTGGAAGAAAGGATATTGCAGACACACGGCTTGGCCACGACCTGGGGGATTTTTCTCAGAATGAGATTTTTGCTCTGCAGCGGAGTTCGCGCTGATATGAAACTTCCTGGCAGATGAAAACTGTGTGCCGTACCGAGACTCGAACTTGGGACCTTTGCCTTTGAGTCTCGGTCCGGCGCATAGTTTTAATCTGCCAGGAAGTTTTAATAAATTAATTAATTAATCTAGATCGTACCATTGCTCTGATTCCATGTTCTCCTATCACTGGCTGGGTGGTGAGTTCCTCGGGACGGAAGGATGCAGTTGCAAGCCATATGCAACACATCCTGCTAAAAACAGTGACACCAAAGCTAATTTCGGACAGGTCACTGATTACAACAGCGGTTAATGTTGGAGCGGTAAGATATCTGGTATTTGTCAAAGACCTTTTAAATAGCTGCGGTCAGTCGATGTAGTCTCTGTCGCTGTCGAACACACATCTGCGGTATACATAGTCTGTCACATGACGCATGGCTCCTGGCGTTCTCACGGCCAACAGTACGTAGCAATTTTCGTGATTCCAGGAGACACGGTCTCCTGCGCCTAAACTGCAGGTATCATGCTCAGCAGGTAGCATTTACTATTGTTACCTCTGGGACACGGTTGACCCACTGCAGGGCGAAACTGCCCTTAGCACCTGTTTGGAGGACGCCTTAAATGCTCTTATCATTCTTGCAACCGGCAGTTGAGATGGCGTAGTCACCGAAAGCCTAGTGCATACGAAGTGTGTATTTATCTGTTTGTCACATGAAAAAATGAAATGTCGTGTGGCGAGGACCTCTCGGCGGGTAGACCCGATCGCCTGGTGCAAGTCTTTGGAGGCGACGCCACTCCTCCGACTTGTGCGTCGATGAGGATGAAATGATGATGATGAAGACGACACAAACACCCAGTTCTTGAGCGGAGAAAATATCCAGACCAGCCGGGAACCGAACCCGGGCCGCCGGCATGACAAGCCGGTGCGCTGTCCACTCAGCTACGTTGGCGGAAGTTTGTCACATGAAAACTGTAGCTTTATGAATAATCTTCGTTGCTGTCGGTTTTTTTTAATAGCAGCCACAGAGACACACAACACACTTCTTGCTTCTAATTCACTAATGAAATTTGATAAACGCCAATGACCAAACAAACAAGGCTACATGTCTTTCAACAATACAGGACATTCACTATCTGTCACAGATCAAACTGTTGAGCGTTTTTTATTATTGTCGGCCTGCAAGAAAAATTAGCGCCCCGTTCTTACTTCAGGGAAGGATATGTAACAAAGACACAGTTTTAAAACGGTCCGTTGAGCGGTTTTAATCTGTCAGGAAGTTTCTGGGTATTGCTTTCCTACAATTTGATCCGGTTATTCACTGACAGAAGCTTGTTTAAGAAACATTTAAATCAGTTACTTATCAATTTTATTTCACCTTTGAAGATTACATTGTTATTTGCGCATGTTTAACGTTTGATATGTGACCAGAAGTGTACGTAGATAACAACTACCTGTTACATGCGACATATGTGTTTTTTCGTGTTACAAAACCTAAAAATTACGTCACAGGGCGTACGACAGGGAAACTGAAATCTCAAAACTTGAATATTTGTGTTTTTGATTTGCTAGTTTCTGCTAACTCTCAAGAAAAGTATTTTCGCTGAGCACCTTTAATACCATATACAACAATAATTATTCATCAACATTAATCATAAGTGTTTGATATAATAGCAGGGATTTCAAAAGCAAAAGACTTTTTATAAAAAGAAATAGCTACCAACTTATAAAAATATAAAGCACGAAACCAGAGAAAGATTCTTGAAAAGCTATCATTGGAACACAACTCTTTACTCTCTACGCTACTCTCAAAATATCAGCGTTGCAAGTACCATCTGATAAGCTGTTCCACTTCTATTCCAGTGTCTTACGGGAAGAGGTTGTCAAGCACTCCAAAAGGTTAACACACGCCTAAGATGAATGAGCGAGTCCTAGATTGGACGAAAATCCTGGAAACAGAGTTCAACCATTAGCAGCAGCGGGAGGCATGGGTCAACATTTTGTCTGGACGGTGCTTCATGGAAAACTGCTGTATCCTTAGCATCATCGGCGGGCCCAGACTCTAAGGCAATTACAATTATGTCAATGGCGCTTGCAAAAGTGGGGTGCAGATTGACTGAGTCCAAGATTTAATTTTCTGACGAAGAGAAAAGAAGCGGGTTCACTAGAGGTGGTTGCTTCATAGTCGCCACGTATGATCTAAGGAAAAACTCCATGAAATTAAAAAAAACAAGGCATCAACACCGTTTCTCAAATTAGTATGGGCTTGTGTTTCTGGTATTCAGTTAATAGAGCCATATGTGCGACCACAGAATGGAAATGCGGTAAGGCCTCCACATTCAACAGACTTCAATTCCTCACACCTTCAGTTGCGGCAGCACTTGAAAGTATTTTACGCCATTTCAGTCAATGATGTGGCGACACTCCAGTGTCACGTCTTCAATTCATGCATTTACGTTCACCAGTCGAGTGTGGGATTTCTTACACCGAAGTGGGATGCACTGCCATCGAGTGGACGTCACACTGAGCCCCTCCTACTATCAGGTGTTCAGGTCGTTCTTAGAACATCCTGTATATCTCTCCCTCCTCCTAACCCAACATACAGATTTCACTTCTTGCAGGTATCACAGTAAGTGTAAACGTGGCAAGGCGTCTTCACACTAAATTGTGCCAACCACACATTTCGAACTGTGGAGAGAGTCAAGTGTTAAGAAATACATTGTCCTGAACATCATCAGCCTTCGACAGCTATCTTTAGCAAATAACGTCACACTTTAATAGAATATTTACTCCTTTATTTGCAACACCTTTCAAATTTTGAGAAAATGGCATATTATTGGTTTTTCGAGTAAATGAGATTCCTGAATGCAGCAAGTATTTACATAGTTTTAAATGTATATCTCACGAAATAAGCATCAAACGAAAAAACTACAAAGAACGAAACTCGTCTAGCTTGAAGTGGGAAACCAGATGACGTTATGGTTGGCCCGCTGGATGGCGCTGCCGTAGGTCAAACGGATATCAACTGCGTTTTTTTAAACAGGAACCCCCATTTTTTATTACATATTCGTGTAGTGCGTAAAGAAATATGAATGTTTTACTTGGACCACTTTTTTCGCTTTGTGATAGATGGCGCTGTAATAGTCACAAACATATGTCTCACAATTTTAGACGAACAGTTGGTAACAGGTAGGTTTTTTAAATTAAAATACGGAACGTAGGTACGTTTGAACATTTTATTTCGGTTGTTCCAATGTGATACATGTACGTTTGTGAACTTATCATGTGTGTGTTTTATGAAAGCGATCTGACAAAGCCTGTACAAAATTAATTATTTGTTCATTCGCGATCAAACTAAACAAAAGCCGTCTGTGATAGCTTACTGTTCTCTTGAAACCAGCTGTGTACCTGGATTCAGATGACTAAAAATGGCACTACAAACATAGTTGGTTTTATCTGTGCTTAGCCAATAGTGAAAGAAACAACAGTGCCTATTAAAATGCATTAGAATTCTTCGTACCCATTTAAAAATACCAATTCGACATTAATGTTATTTGATAGCAACATTGTCAATTAAACGATTAAAAATAAAGAGCATAGTGTTTATCTCATAATTAATTTTCTTATGAACTGTTTTTGGTTCACAAGACGATCATCAAAGAATAATAACTCACTATCGTTGTCAAACATGGCCGCATGCTAGTAAATAAATATCACTAAAAGGTTTGTTGATGATAGGTCAGACCATCTAAATGTGATGACGTAGCTACAATATTAAAAGGAACTAATCGCTGATTTAAACGTAGGGCTATGCGCAGGCGAGACAAATCGGATTATTGGTCCCAGTTGCAAGATACAAATATTATGGTACTTAATGGAGAATAATACATAGTTGCAACAGAAATACACATAAATTTGAATTGTAGTGAATTTAATAAATCTGTGTATACGCAAACGAAAGTACAGAACAGAATGAATGATATGTGGTAAGTGGATGAATCTTGAGAGAGAGAGAAGGTGGTAATTTTTTTTATTCATTTTGAGCTTAATGAGGGCCATGTACCAGGACCTTACGAAATTTAACAGCTTCTACTTTAGGAGTGGATAGGCGCTATAACTTCCACATAGAACACGTTCAGCAATAGCAGTCAGACGTAGAGACATTGTCTAATTACAACAATGATCAGCCACTTTATCTGACTGGCCTATGACAACTTTTCGACGCTATGAACAAAACGGTACAATTTGCAATGATAAAAAGTGCTGCCTTAATGTTGTTTGCAGTGAGGCCGCAGGAGGCTGGAAGAGCGGAATAATGTTTTGTTCAATGACGAAACACCATATAATTTTTTTCGATGTGAATCCTATTGTATACAGGGAAGTATCACAATTGGACGATCGAAAAGAAATGCAGAAAGACCTTGAAAACATTTACAGTTAGTGTAATGAGCGGCAACCCTCTTTAAATGGAGATAAATGAAAGATAATTTCTGTAAAAAGGGAAAATACCCGACAGTTTTCGATTACAAGATTTCGGTGAACTTCATAAGCACCTCACATCGCTTAAGTATTGAGGAATAGTACGAAGATGCGGTATGAAATGGGACCATCACGTGAAAACTATGAAGGAAGGTGATTGCTATGCTTAGATTTGGCGGTAGGGTTCTGAGAACTTGAATTACATACGGTACTCTAGTGTGACTAATTCTATCATTCCATCGTCTGGAGTCGTTATCAAGTAGACTTGGCAACATGGATCGAACGAAATTTGAGACGCATTACTAGGATCATAAGAGAACGGTACAGTCCATATCACTGTGTATGAAATCCCTGGGCTAGCAGGACAGAGTGGATGAGGTTATATTGTGGAAAGGGGCCGAAATAAGTTACTGTCAGTTGCACTCAACATATAAACTTTATTTCTTAAAACACACAATCACACAAGCAAGAATCAAAACGCTCAAGGTTTTAACGAAAGATCTCTTTTGATTTAATTCAGATGGGCTGAAGGCTACATCGAAAATCCAAGGCACACGGCCTAAGCAAGGAATTGAGGTACAGGAGTACTTCTGGAGATTTCACTTCCTTAGAAAAAATTTTTATCTTCAACATAAATAGGCCGAAAGCCTTAGCTTAAATTTTTCCCACAGAACTCGGCTGAAGGCCACACATTAAGCTAGAATAGTGTTACGGCTTAAGGCAGCGACAAAGATTTTCAATGGTTAATCTAAGTAGGCTGAAAACTCGGCTGAAGGCCGCATATCAACAAAACAATTTAACGGCTAAAGGCCTAGGAAGAAGAGGTTTCAATTTGAAAAGGCTGAAGGAGTTATTTTAAAATATTTCGTGTAAAACTCGGCTGAAGGCCTCATACTAAAGAATAACAATCTTATGACTTAAGGGCAAGGCAAGGATTTTGAATTTTGAATTTCAGAGAGATTAAAACTCGGGTTAAGGCCACCCACCATGCAGAAAACAATTTTACGGCTTAAGGCCTAAAGGGAAGAGCTTCTAAATTTCAAATAAAATAGGCTAAAGGCTTTATCCTAAAATACTTCACATAAAACTCGGCTGAAGGCCACATACGAAACCCAAACAATCTCATATCTTAAAACCCAGATAAACAAATTTAAAATTTTTAATTTAAGCTTGGAAACTCGGCTGAAGACCACTTACAAACTAGAAAATATGTCTTACAGCTTAAGGCCTAGACAAAATTTTTCAGCTTTTGATTTGAAAAGGCTGAGAACTTGGCTGAAGGCCATATAACAAACAAGAAACAATTTTTTTTACGGCTAAGGCCTAAGAAGAAAAGCCTTGCAATTTTAATAAGCTAAAACTCGGCTGAAGGCCACACAGAGTACTTAAGACTAAAAAGGAAGTCACTATGTACATCACAAGGAGCAGCGCTCAGCAGTAGGTTCCAAGGGTCGGCCTGGAAAGTAACACTTCACTTCGCACATTGCTGAGGGATGGACCCTCTTCAGGAAACGAAGTTCTAGCGCGTACGCGCTTCTCCTTCGGAAATGGCGGGGTGATGCTAAGGGAGAACATGGCGGGTGTTTCTGCTACGTGACTTGTGCTGGTTTTTTTTTTTAGTTAGAGAGGCGGAAAACGAACGGCCGAAATGGCTGGCCGGAGGGGAGAATGACTCACGCTGACGGATGATGATGATGACCTCGCACTGCAGGGCTATCCGTAGTACTGGCGATACTTGGCGGGGAGACGGCCCGTCACATGGATTTCCGAGAATTCGGCCAATAGTTGCCATTCACTGTTCGAGAAGATGGGATGTTTGTCAATGAGGAGTAACTCCTTCTTGGGCAAGAAATTGAGCCACCTGAGCTGATACTGGGTAAAGCGATTAGGGTGATGTGGGAGGGGAGGCCGAACACGGGTCAGAGAGTAGGGGTACGGGTGGTCAAAGAAGGGGTAAGACCCGTCCTGGAGCGATGTCACTAGTCCCTGAAGGAAAGGCTGCAACTCGTGTTCAGTTGGAAAGCGGGGTTGCCGCAACCTCTGGATAATGGACTGCTCTACCGTGGAGGAGTCGGTTGTTGCCACAGCACGCTGACCCGCAGACGGCGGAACTGAGTTGGACGACGGAGGCGGCACATCGTCGGTGTCCATAGGCGCAACCACTGGCGGCGCGGCAGGGGACGGAGCGGCGGTCGGCTGTGCGGCCGCATCAACCCCCACCGGCCGACGCACGGGCGGGGCGTCGGCGGGAACCGCCGACGTCTTCTTGGGGCGCTGCAACCTCTTGATGAGCGGCTGCTCCACAGGGGATGAGTCGGTCATTGTCACAGCACGGTGGCCGGCAGGCGTCGGAACTGAGTGGGACGGCTGCGGCGGCACATCTTCGGTGTCCATAGGCGCAACCACTTGCGTCGCGGCAGGGGACGGGTCGGCAGGTGCCTGCGTGGCCGCATCGACCCCCGCCGGCCGGGGCACGGGGGGGGCGGCGGCGGAAACCGCCGACGTCTTCTTGACGGCTCGCAGCTCATCGCGCAGCTGCTGGAGCTGGCGATGGACGGCCGTGAGCTCTTCTTTCAGCGCGGCCCGTCCGGCCGCAAAGGCGGCTTGGAAGCCGGCCATAGCGTGGTCGGTGGCGGCTTCAAGACGGCGCGGCTCGCACCCCACGCCGGAGCGGGGGGCCGGGGCGGCCGACGTGGTCGTGGACGCCGCCGCAGGACGTGGTGCGGCGGACAGACGGCGAAACTCCCGAAGGTAGCCGCAGCTACGCGAATTTGCGGCGTGCGACCCGCCACAGTTCACGCACCTGCTGGCCGAACCTCGAGGCTTCGTACAGCGGCGAGTGTCGTGAGCCGCCGCGCACTTCAAGCACGCGACGGCGTTCGTGCACTCCCGCGCGGCATGCCCCAGTTGCTGGCAATTGTAGCACCGGAGGCCCATCCGAAGCTGCTGCGTTCGCCTGCGCCGTGGCGGACGTGGGCGGCGGCCGGTGAACCCCAACGCGTGGAGGAGAACTTCCAATGCGGCGGCAAACTGCTGTACAGCCATAGCGTGACGTGCGCGGTGACAGTAGCAATGTGTCGCAGCGAGTCGAGCAGCGAATACTAACTCGGTATGTGCGGAAAGTAACACTAATGCACGTTTATGGTGAGACAGGCAGCCAGACCGACAACCTCTTAATCGGAAGGCAACCCAACTGAAAGCCAGCCAACGAACCAACCAACAACATCAGTTCTGCTCCACCCGACCAACAAACCGACATCAAGATGTCAATAGCACAGCGTTCTGGATACTGGTGCCCAATCCAGCCAAGTCAGAATAAACGCCCACTACTACCACCAACACCTCAGCTGTCGAACTACACGCCGTGCTGGACAGCATCAATACGACGAGGAAAATACACTGTCAAAAAGTACGTCAACGACCAGGGCAGATCACCGGAACGTCAATGGCCACAAGGCAGAAGATACCGCTGGTACACTTCATTAATGAAGGAATGAATTAAATTGGTCTCGCGGTTCTAGGCGCTCAGTCCGGAGCCGCGCGACTGCTACGGTTGCAGGTTCGAATCCTGCCTCGGGCATGGATGTGTGTGTTGTCCTTAGGTTAGTTAGGTTTAAGTAGTTCTAAGTTCTAGGGGACTGATGACCACAGATATTAAGTCCCATAGTGCTCAGAGCCATTTGAACCAAGCCAATGAATTAAGTTAAACACGACACAGGAAGACGGCTGCAATTCTAGCCGACTTCAATGCACACACGTTGTTGCTCGTGGGAATCTCCCAGAAAGCGACAACCACGGCCAAACGAACAGACGTAATAGCAGTTGAGGCTTGATAGTACGTTAAATGAGTACTTAACTTTAGTGTCCAGGATTGGTGGGCGACAACTCCAACCACTCGTGCACGCCGCCAGCGGCTCCTGCCTGACTACCTGCCATGGATACTTCCCTGCTGCTCTGCCCCAACCAACCGACTGTCTAGGTCCGGAAACGGTGAAAGGACCAAATACACGTCGGACGATGAGACGACCGACCGAACGACCAACCAACAGTCGTTCCCGCTCCAGTCTCCTTCCGTAGGACAGTGTGTCGCCAGCGGTCGGCGAGCACTGGCTGTCCACGCCTCACCGACGCTCTGTCCCCGACTTCACTGCTGCTGCGTCGCGACTGAACTCCAGACGCACGACACCCAGAAATCGTACCACAGTGCACTTATCGATAAGCGCTGCTGCCGCCACTCACGGCAGGTGAGGCAGGAAGTTAGTGACGCCAGTCAATGGAATAAGAAAACGAGGCGGCAGTACCATAAGAGAAGATGACAAACAATAAACGGGATGGACGCGAGCTGCTCACGGCTCAGTGTAACACAAATACTTGCGGAATATATGTGGGAATCCTTGGAAGAAAGACGACATAGTACTGGCGAAATTTGTTTGAGTAAATTTAGAAAAATAAAAAAAATATTCTGGTAAGATTTTATGGGACCAAACTGCTTAGCTCATCGTTCCCTAAGCTCACGCACTACTTAATCTGACTTAAACTAATTTACGCTAAGGACAACACACACACCCATGCCCGAGGGAGGACTCGAACCTCCGACGGGCGGAGTCGCGCGGACCGTGACAAGACGCCCTAGACCGTCCGCTATCCCGCACGGCAGTAAATTTAGAGAACTTATGATAGAATATATAATAGAACGTGCGACCGATATACGTCCATCACTGTTTAACTCGCGTATGGATCATTAGATTAAAATAAGAGAGATGAGGATACTTTCAGAACTACACTGCCTGACAAAAAAAAAAAAAAAAAACTGAAGCACCCATAAGACATGGTCGGAAGTCAGTGAAATTTCATACATGTACACACCAGAGGCGGCGCTGCAAATCTCTGTGAAAGGTAGAACGGGTACCTGAGTGCGTTAGTATTGTTCGTGTTTTGTGGCCTGGTAGAGTAAATATATAAGGAGCGTGAACAAGGAGATGCCGCTTACTGGCGTGAGGCAGAGTTATCAGCATCAGGTAGAATTAGAAAAGGGTGCCATTGTGGTTACACATTTGGACGGCTGATCGACTTGTCCATTATCCAGATTTGTGGAGCTTTCGGGTGTGACAGTAGTCCGATGTTGGACTGCATAGGAACTTGTGGGTTGGCATACTCGTCGTCAAGGTTCCAACCCACAACGTCTGACCACCATAAAGTAGGATCGCCGAATTATGTAGCAAGAACATCGTAACCCCATCACGTCTCTGCCTGCGATCCGACAACAAGTAATAGGACTTCCTATAACATTCTGTGTCATCCTGCACCAATGGTCGGAGATTGGCAGCAGCTGGGCTTGGGAATTACCGTCTCTTGCGTTGTGCGTAGGTTACCGTGAACATAAAGAGTGGTGCCGTTCCGGGAATCATGCACCACTGATGAAGAACGCCGCATTGTGTTCATCGATGATTCGTGGCTCTTCAATATTCCATCGTTTGCAAGTATGGCGGCGGCGATCTAGAGACGTGTCATTCTTCCTATGGTTTGGAGAGGCACGGTGGTGGTTCATGTCACGGCTGATAGTGACTGAGGGAAATCTGGCAGCACAACGATACATAATGGACATCCTGCTTCCTTTGATACGACAGTGCCGTGGTGTCATTTTTCAACAGAACAACTCTCAACATCAGATGACACGCGTTTCTGTCAACTTTCTGCGTGATGTTAGAGTAGTCCAATTGCCAGCATGGTCCCCATATCTGTTTTAGGTGGAACATGTGTACGGTCAGCTCTGATATCAGCTCTGTATAGGGCCAGAATCCAGGTCAGGAAGGACCAGTTACAACACTTGTGGTACAGCTCTCCTCACGAAAGGATACAGCGACTTTATGACACCCTTCTCAGCCGAATCAATGCATGCATCCAGACCAGAGGAGGTGCTGATCGTACTGGTAAGTGATCTCATACTGCTAAGTTCTTTGTGAATTTTACTCGATTTTGTGATCACTGAACTAACATCATATATCCGCTTTATAGGTGAACTTTCATTTAATTTCCTCTTCCCTTTCTTATTCTTCACTTTTTTGTCAGGCAGTGTACTATCACATTGTACATGTATCAAAGTTGGATATATTTAGTACACAGGAGTGCAATAATCTTCCTGAAAACAAGATATTTAATGTCGTGTTCAGAGAAATACACTAACCATTGCAGAAATCACTTCAGATGCCAAGTATCTAAAATTGTGTTTCCTTTTAGATTGGGAAGTTGGTGCCCTCTTACATGTTAATGTCAGATAATACACCGCCGTAAAAAAATAATACAATTTTTTAGAGGTTTCCAATTCACTCAAGATTTATTGTTGGAATAGTAAATATAGAGTACATTGAATGATTACATTTATAGATTAATAGCACAAGCGGTTCTGAGGCACCAGGTATCGACCCTTGCTGAAACACCCATGTTAATACAGGCGACAATGCTGTGCTGACTCTGGCATTCAATCGATCGCACAGATTCCGAATACTGTTCTGGGATACGTTATGCCACGCCTGCTCGACCTGCTCACGTAGTACCGCAAGAGTTGTTGGTTGATGAGACGCACGAGTAACTTCTCGTCCCATCATATTCCACATGTCCTCGATTCGTGATGAGTCCAGAGATGCCGCTCGCCAGGGAAGTTGCTACACATCTTGCAGAGAACGTCGAGTTTCACGAGCAGGGTGTAGGAGAGTATCATCCTTTTGGAACAACACACCACCTTCCTGTTTGCAAGAATGGCTAACGAACGGGGTGTAACAATATTCCGTATGTACCGAGTGCTGGTCAGTACCCTCCAGGGACACCAAAGCTGACCAGGAGCAGTAGCTTATCGCAACCCAGACCATAAGGCCTGGAGTGGGAGCACCGTATTTTTGACGAATGCATTCTACAAGACAGCACACAAAATTTTTGTGCAAACGACCGTCACTAGTGTGCTGGCACAATCTGCTTTCATCGCTGAAGAACAAGGTGCGCTGTTTCATTTTACAAGTGATCCTCTGACGGCACCAATCAACCCGTGCACGCCGGTACTTTGGAGTGAATGGGAGACGGGTAGAGGTGTGCGTGCCCGTAGTCGCAATGCTAATAAGCGGTTTTCAGCAGATCGTATTGACACGTCTAGGCTCACAAGCTCTCTTTCTGCGCTGTAGTAGCTGTACTATCTGCCACAGCTGCCCTTACAATACAACGGTCCTGGGAGGCGTCTGTGCTGCATGGATATCCAGAATCTCCTCTGCACGTGGCAGAACGTTCATATGGATACTGATACAAACAAAACCGATTCAGCACGCCCAGATTGTGTGGCACTTCTCCGAAAGGACCATCCCACCACCCGGAAGGCCACAATCTGACCCCTTTCAGACTTGCTCAGTTATCTGCAGGAAGCATGAGTGCATCTCTCTGGCTTTTTTGCCTGCTTGCTTCACACGTTTGGACCATCCTGAGCCTTCTGGCTGCGAGCATTCCTTAACAAAGGACAGAAACAGATGGCTCTCTGGTAGTTGCGTCACTACACTATCTGTTGGGGGACGAGGCCGAACCCATTACCAGTACATCTACTATCCCCCAGGAGGCATATGCCGTCATCGGATCAAAATCGAAGTTGTCTCTCCAGGTGTACTATTTTCTTCCGGCAGTGTATTTAATAAGTGCTTGCTTGGTTGGTCTGTAATTCGTATTATCAGTAGAGGGCTAAAGCTGTCAGCTTTACTGGACAGGCGTCTACATTGTTCACGAACCCTGATCGTATGGATTGCACAGAATTAAAGATTTCGCTAATACAATAACACATTTATCCGTTTCTACCATATCACTTGGCGTTGTTTTGCTCGAAAGCGAAATGCGCGAGGAAAAGATAAGTGAAATAAAGCAGAATCAATTGTCTGATCAGTCCATCAACTCTAGATGCACACTAGAGTAATATACATGTTGTTGTTGTTGTGAGTTCAGTCCTGAGACTGGTTTGATGCAGCTCTCCATGCTACTCTATCCTGTGCAAGCTTTTTCATCTCCCAGTACCTACTGCAGCCTACGTCCTTCTGAATCTACTTAGTGTATTCATCTCTTGGTCTCCCTCGACGATTTTTACCCTCCACGCTGCCCTCCAGCACTAAATTGGTGATCCCTTGATGCCTCAGAACATGTTCTACCAACCGATCCCTTCTTCTAGTAAAGTTGTGCCACAAACTCCTCTTCTCCCCAATTCTATTCAATACCTCCTCATTAGTTATGTGATCTACCCATCTAATCTTCAGCATTCTTCTGTAGCACCACATTTCGAAAGCTTCTATTCTCTTCTTGTCTAAACTATTTATCGTCCATGTTTCACTTCCATACATGGCTACACTCCATACAAATACTTTCAGAAACGACTTCCTGACACTTAAATCTAAACTCGATGTTAACAAATTTCTCTTCTTCAGAAACGCTTTCCTTGCCATTGCCAGTCTACATTTTATATCCTCTCTACTTCGACCATCATCAGTTATTTTCCTCCCCAAATAGCAAAACTCCTTTATTACTTAGACAAACAAATGATTAAAATCCCAGAGAAGTAAGACGATTTATTCAAGAGGAACAGCTTCACAAACTGACCAAGTCAATAATTTGTTGGTCCACCTGTGACCCTCATGCAAGCGTTTATTCGACTTGACACTGAATGACAGACTTCTTCTTCTGCTACCGCCGATTTTTCCTGCTGTTGTAGCTTCGTATGACGGCGATGTTCCACACACCTGTCATGCACTGTGCGAATCGAACGGCCAATGTAAGCTTTTCCACATTGACACGGAATTTTGTACATACCGGCTTTCCTAAGCCCCAAATCATCTTTCGCACAGTGCATGACAGGTGTGTGGAACATCGCCGTCATACGAGGCTACAACAGCCGGAAAAATCGGCGGTAGCAGTACACTGCCTAAATAAGGGACACAGTATGAAATCTGATGAAACTGTGGTTGTTGCCAACATTTCCGGTTTTTGGAACAGTGTCTATAAAGAGGTGATTGAAATTAGGTTGGCTGATAATTTAATCAACGGAGACAATGGGTTTCCTCTTAGCAAGACGTGGAATCCTGTATTATCTCGCATCAAAACTGAACGTTCTTCGGTGCGGCCTTGATTACGTTATATCGTTGCCAGCAGTGTTTCACTACGGGCGGCGCCACCTCCCTGTCTAGGAAGGCAGAAACCGTGATGGGCGGCGTATACGCCGTGTACTGAGCGTTGGCCTATATAGGACGTCGATTTGCAACCTGGCGTCAGTTCTCAGCGGGACTCATAAGCAGAAGCAGCATTTTCCTGAAGATGACGACCAGTTGGATCGCCGAAATATCGAGTGAAGTTGATTTTACAATCCGGCAGCAAACCTGAAGAGACTTTGAAGACTTATTACGCCGGGAAAGCCTAAATAATCACATCCAGCTTGTATAGCAATTCCCGCCACTCAGAAGCCACATTTTGACCCCTTTCAAACTCACTCAGTTGGGTGTAGAAAGTACGAGTGTACCTCAGTGGTGTGGTTGCTTGCTTGTTTCACTCGTTTGTATCACACTGTGCCTTCTGGCTACGAACATTCGTTATTAAAGGGTAGACATAGATGGCGCTCTGGCAGCTATGCCACTACGCTATCTGCTGGCGGAAGAGTTGAAACCATTGTCAATACATCTATTGTCCCCCAGGCGTCATATGTCATCATCGGATCAAAACTGACGTCGTCTTTCGTGATGTACTGATTTTTTTCTACCAATGTTTAAAACATTTGTAACTAATTAACATAGTTGTTGATAGAAGAAAAGTGTTTTATTCAAAGCATTTATAACCATGGAGTTGTTGGTTTGTATCTCGCTAGTAGCAACTTTTGTGTACTTTTATTTAAATTCTATTTTTATTAACAAATATAAATGTTAGTTAACGAAGATTGTATCATAATTCATTAATAAAAACATTTTTATTTTTAGTTACTAATCGGATGAAAACGCCAGTATTCACAATAAATTAAAATTCGGTGTAAAAGCAAAACATCAAGCAGAAAATAAAATACTTTTTCATTTTTAGAGTCTGAACTGGTTACTGATGTATATTGGTATGATTTTTTTATTTAACAATAAAGAATTTCGCATGTCTATCAGATGTTAATTTATTTTTTACACGACTATTAATAAAAAATAAGATGTTAGCTTTATTAAAATTCATGATTCGATAATTTTTATTTATCTGATATTATATTTTACGCTTCTATTTCCGTAGGACCAAATTGAGGAGTAAATATCCTTGGTCAGGGAATGAGTCAGTACATGAAATTAACATCAGAAAAGTTAGTAATAAATAGAATGCTGTATAGATGGCAAGCTGCTGAGTATACGCAAAAGGATGATTTCGCGATGATGTTACAAATTACCAGGGATGATGGAGCAGAGTAAATGTTTCAACTGCAAATAAGAGACCCTGGTGCAGAACCGATCGAGTCGAAAGTTATAAGCGAAAATAGCTCAGATGCATCTGACAGCTGACGTATGTAACATTACTTTTGTTGTTAAGCTTGTAACTTTCAGAAGGAAAAAAAGTCTGGTAAACACAGGCTGTAAAACGCATATCTTAAGAGCTATGAACACTTTTCTTTCGATACTGTGAAACAACTCTCTTCTACTGTGAGCTCTTTGGCTTTTATATTTTTGGAACAGGTAATATGACCCAAAACAAGAAAAAACTCCTGTTAATATGGGCTCCAAAATTTTTACCTTAAGAGCTATAAACTATCTGTTCCAAAAATATGAAGACCAAAGAGCTTGGAGTGGAAGAGATGTGTTTCATACTATAGAAAAGGAACAAGTGCTCATATCTCTTAAGGTATGCGTTTTAGAGCCCATCTTTACTCGACATGTTTTCTTGTTTTGGTCGATACGAACTCCTCCAAAATATGGTAGCCAAAGCGCTCGCAATAAGAGCTATGTGTTCCACAGTATCAAAGACGAACATGTGGTCTTTTCGACTTGGTCCTTTCTGGACTAGGGCCTCGTACCTCAAACTGACGCAATTACCCTTTTCCATCATTCTTCAAAATTTATAACATCATTACAGAATCACTGTATTAGCATAGACAACAATATAAGACAGGAATTTGGTTAATTTTTTTCCAGTAACTACACGACAGAATGGAAGGAGTGAGGTATGAGAAACTTTTCAGTTTAGACTTGAAAGTACGAAGATTACTGCTAAGATTTTTTAATTGTTATGGTAGCTTACTGAAAACGGATGCAGCAGAGAACTGCGTGCCTTTCTGCTCAAGGGTCAAGGATGTGCGATCAAATGTGTCTTGTTTCCCAGAAATCCATACGAGATAAAGCCGTATCGGCAACATATTGCTGCCACAACAAAGCAGCTTTTTGTTCACCAACATCACATAACGAGAATCAGATACGGAATCCAGTACTGTACTAATACTGCTATCAAGTTGAAAGATATCTCGTAACGTTAATAGGAACAACGGATGGCTAATAATTTTTTTTCTCTCTTTTGTAGTAGTATTTCACCAAGGCGTCTCTATTTTGTCTATGTGTACGTCAAAAGACGTAAGTAGACGAAAAACAGTTGCTATTTCCTTTATTTATTTATTTAGACTGTTGGGTTATCACTCTGCTATAGTAGTCACTAATTCTGCAGTTCTTCAGTAGATGTCATACTTGATTTCTTTCGTGCACTTGTTGGTGATGTATGAGATTATGAATTTTTGTTTATATTAGCTACAACTAATAAAGAAATAGCGGAGTGGCAATGTTAATAATATCTCTTAAGTTACAGTCATTTCTAATCAAAGTATATACTTTCAACTTGTTTCTTAAGTTAGGCATACTGTTAATGTGAGTGCACCTAATAAAAGTGTTTATCAGTTTTTTTCATTTTGTTCGTTTCCGAGTAATATTTTCGCATTCGGAGGAGAAAATTGGTGATTAAAATTTTGTGAAAAGATCTAGCATTTGTTTTAAGGATTGCCACAATAATTCGATCTCTGCCCTATTTTCGCGATAATACGAAGCTAACCCTTCTTCGAACTTCTTCGATATCCGCCCTCAATCCTATCTGTTAAGGATGCCATACCACA
Source organism: Schistocerca cancellata (assembly GCF_023864275.1). Lineage (NCBI taxonomy): Eukaryota > Metazoa > Arthropoda > Insecta > Orthoptera > Acrididae > Schistocerca > Schistocerca cancellata. The sequence continues at coordinate 609,445,609 of NC_064630.1, read as the reverse complement.
CAGCAATATTCTAGCAGAGGACGGACATGCGCAGTGTTGGTCGTCTCTTTCGAGGATTTCTTGCATTTCCTGTTTTCTGCCAATAAAACACACTCTTTGATTCTGCTTTCCCACAACATTATCTTGATGATAGTTCCGATTTAAACTGTTTTTAACTATGATCTCTAGGTATTTAGTTGACTTGACGGTCTTTAGATTCGTGTGATTTATCGTGTTCCCGAAATTTAAGTGATTAATTTTATAGTCCTGAGGCTGATCTCACAGTTTTCGTTATTTAAAGTCAGTTGCTACTTTTCGCACCATACGGATATCTTGTCTGAGTCATTTTGCAATTGATTTTGATCATCTGAAGACGTTACGAGATGGTAAATGACAGTATCATCAACAAACAATCTAAGAGGGCTGCTCAGATTGCCTCGTAAATCCTTTCTATAGATTAGGAACAGCAGAGGGGCTATAACACTTCCTTGGGGAGCGCCAGATATGACTTATTTTACTCGATGACTCTCTGTCAATTACTATGGATTGTGATCTTTATGACAGGAAATCACGGATCCAGTCGCACAACTGACACGACACTCAATAGGCACACAATTTGATTAGAAGCCAGTTGTGAGGAACGGTGTCAAAAGCATTCTGGAAATATACCAAAATGGACTCAGTTCGTCGATAGTACTCGTTACTTCCTGAGAATAAAGAGATCGTTGTGTTCTACAAGACCGATATCTGGTTATAAACCTGATTTTTAACTTATGAAATTGGCAAACAAATATTTTGTGGTGAACATGTAAGAGTATTTCAATTTCATCTGCCTTTGTCCAAAATTTCTTCACTTAAAGTACTCACCTGTCGATTCTTGTGGCGCAGAAAAGTCATCCCCTATGTACAAAAATGTTCTGTCTGATATACGTATGGGCCTAAGTAAAGAAAATTTAGAGAAATTGGCTGGTGTGTACTGTTTTACAAACAAACAGAAAAAAAATAGAAGCGAATTTTGATACCGATTTTTTATTGTTTTGCTGCCTTATTGTGCATGTTTAAGGATATGATACTGCATGAAAGCTTACATATTTTAAGATTCGATAGTGCATGAAAATCCTGGCTCTAATAATCTGTTGGAATTTAACGAGCAGTTCTTGATCTGTGAGGTACAGTATTTGCATCGAATTACAGGCAGACTGTTTACTAAAGCTAACAGGCACTGAATATCGCTCACATCTGGTGCAAATTACGGCGCATCGTTCGCCGGAAGTCCATTAGCGATAAGAGCGTAATTAAAAACGATGTCGCTACCATAATGAACCAGACTTTCGTTTAACAGCTTTCGGGGAACATCCATAAGCACTTTATGGGACGAGTCGGATAGATGCTTTTTGAAACATATATTTTTTTTAAATAGCAATTTACAGTGTCATAATATTCTAAATAAAAGGGGAAGGGAACAGTTATCTTCGAAAAAAAAAATAATTTTTTTGTTAAGAAAATACAGGGTGATTCAAAAAGAATACCACAACTTTAGGAATTTAAAACTCTGCAACGACAAAAGGCAGAGCTAAGCACTATCTGTCGGCAAATTAAGGGAGCTATAAAGTTTCATTTAGTTGTACATTTGTTCGCTTGAGGCGCTGTTGACTAGGCGTCAGCGTCAGTTGATGCTAAGATGGCGACCGCTCAACAGAAAGCTTTTTGTGTTATTGAGTACGGCAGAAGTGAATCGACGACAGTTGTTCAGCGTGCATTTCGAACAAAGTATGGTGTTAAACCGCCTGATAGGTGGTGTATTAAACGATGGTATAAACAGTTCACAGAGAATGGGTGTTTGTGCAAAGGGAAAAGTTCTGGACGGCCGAGAACGAGTGATGAAAATGTAGCACGCATCCAGCAAGCATTTGTTCACAGCCCAGGAAAATCGACTCGCAGAGCTAGCAGAGAGCTGCAAATTCCACAATCAACTGTATGAAGAGTCCTACGAAAACGTCAACTACCCGAGGCGACGGATCGGCCGCCAGGCAGCCCGTGACAGAGCACTTCATCACTGGCCTCCAAGAAGCCCTGATCTTACCACCTGCGATTTTTTCTTATGGAGGTATGTTAAGAATATGGTGTTTCGGCCACCTCTCCCAGCCACCATTGATGATTTGAAACGAGAAATAACAGCAGCTATCCAAACTGTTACGCCTGATATGCTACAGAGAGTGTGGAACGAGTTGGAGTATCGGGTTGATATTGCTCGAGTGTCTGGAGGGGACCATATTGAACATCTCTGAACTTGTTTTTGAGTGAAAAAAAACCTTATTAAATACTCTTTGTAATGATGTATAACAGAAGGTTATATTATGTTTCTTTCATTAAATACACATTTTTAAAGTTGTGGTATTCTTTTTGAATCACCCTGTATATTTAAGTGTTCCAGTGTAATGAGACATCAGAAATGTGTAATTAACGTTGGTGAATGAAAGTGAAAGTCTAAGTTGAGCAAGCTGTTTACTGGTTACCGTGCTACCCACTGTCTTCCATTTTGGTACGACGGTACAGGCAAAGTCGCTAATATTACTTCTACCTACTGCTTCCGCTGCTGGTAACGTGACCCAGTTTCCAGTTAACTATTCCTTGTGGTTATCTATGTTTGAACGTTAACAACTAGGAGCAAAACAAAGCACAACATATAAACACTTACAGTAATCACTCATACAATACGTGACTAATCATCATTACTCCATTCCACACTGCTGTTATATTTCCGCACTGGTACGGGAGTTAACTGCCCATTACTAGCGCTGAGCAACGACACCCGCGTTCGAACAGGGTCGAGGTTGCACAATACGCCGCTGTTCTCGATGCACTGTCGAGTCTGCTCGAACAATCATGTGATATTTGAACAGCGCGGTGGGATTAAAAGGGATATGCGAGAGGCTATGAAGTAATCACAACAACAAGCTTTACTCAAAATCTGCCAGTTTTATGAAACACAGGAAGAAATTCCACCACCGTGAAAACTTTCGTTGTATTTGAACACATTTCGAATAGTAATTATCATACAATACCGGCTTGTATGGATGCATGACTATGAACATTTATGCTGATTAAAAGTAAACCTAACAGTCAAAGACGAAAATATTATCCTTCTAAAGATATTACTTCACCCGGACCCTGGTCGAATATTTTATCTGGTTATGAGAGACAGTGGGTATTTACCAAGCCGGGTGCAGATGAGTATTTCGATAGCTGTTCACAATTTAGAATAAAGAGGTGAAGAAGTTACCAGCTTACAATCAGCTTGAAAACAAGGTGTCGATATTCAGACGAACAACCGAAAACTTTAGACAAAACCTCTGTTCACTTGTATGTAAGTTCCCAAATCATACTGGAATTATCGGTGGAGACTTTAATTATCAAAAAATTAATTGGGAAAATGACAGTTTTGTTAGTGGTGGGCGTTACAAGACGTCCTGTGAAGCTTTACTAAACGCCTTCTCTGAAAGCTACCTAGAACAGATAGGGGAACCCCACTCATGGTGGAAATATGCTGTATCTAAAGGCAACAAATAGACCTGACAGAGGATATCCGCCCAGAAACTGTTATCAGTGACCATAATTATCAAAGTACAAAGGACAACTAAAACAAGCTAGATATATACTGTATTTTCAGTTAGCTAGATAAAAAACAGTAGGGTCATATCTCGATGAGGAACTTGAAACTTTCAGCACTTTCAGCAGTAACATGTAGAAGAACTCTGGCTCAAATTTGATCACGCACTGGATAGGTATGTACCCAGTAGAACAGGTCATAATGGGAGAGAACCTCCGTGGTATACAATCAATTTAAATAAACTTCTAAAGAAACAGAGATTACTGCATAACCGGCGTAAAACAAAGCGTAGGGCTATAGGTGGAGAGATGCTCAATGAAATGCGTTTGGCTGTCAAGATGCGTGATGCCTTTAATCATTACCGTAGCAGAATATTGTCAAATGATCTTTCACAGAATCCAAAGAAATTCTGGCCATATGTAAAATCTGTTAGAGGCACCAAAGTTTGTGCCCAGTCCCTAGTGGATGAGAAAAGAATTGAAATTGAGGGTAGCAAAGCAAAAAATGAAATAGTTAACTCCGTTTTAAAATGTTTCTTTACAAAGGAAAACCCGAAACTGCCCCTATTTGATGCTCATACCACTGAAAAAATGAATGAAATAAGTACTAGTGTCATTGGTGTTGAGAAACAGCTTAAATCGCTAAAATTGAACAAAGCTCCGATGGAAATACCATTAGATTCTATACTGAATTTGGGGCTGAGTTAGGTCCTGTTCAAACTATAATCTATCGTAGGTTCATTGAACAAACAACCGAGCCCAGTTCTTGGAAAAAGGCACAGGTCAAATCTATCTACAAGGACAGTAGAATTGATCCACAAAGCTACCGTCCAATATCCTTGATATCAATTTGTTACAGGATCTTAGAACATATTCTGAGCTCAGACATAATCAGGTATCTTGAACAGAATAACCTCCTCAATGCCAACCAGTGTGGATTTCGAAAATATAGATCCCGTGAAAGCCAAACCGCACGTTTCTCACATGACATACTGAAAGCTTTGGATCAAGGTTGCCAGGTAGATGCAATATTTCTTGATTTCCGAAAAGCATTTGACTAGGAACTGCACCTACGTTTATTGTCAAAAGTGCAATCATATGGGGTTCAAATAAAATTTGTGACTGAATTGAGGATTTTTTGGTGGGGAGGATACAGCTTGTTGTCTTGAATGGAAAGTTATCGTCAGATGTAGAAGTTACTTCGGGTGTGCCCCAGGGAAGTGTGTTGGGACACTTGCTGTTCACGTTGTTTATTAATGACCTTGCAGACAATATTAATAGTAAAATCAGGTTTTTTGCAGATGATGCAGTTACCTCTAATTAGTGTCTGAAAGAAGCTTCATAAATATTGAGTCAGATCTTGATGAGATTTCAACGTGATGCAGGGATTGGCAACTTGCTCTAAAAGTTCAGAATTATAAAATTTTGCACTTCACAAAACAAAAAAGGTGGGATCCTATAAATATAATGTGAACGAGTCACTGTTGGAATCGGCAAACTCATACAAATACCTGGATGTAACACTTTGTAGGAATTTGAAATGGAATGATCACATAGGTTCAGTCGTGGGTAAAGCAGTGGTAGTCATCGGTTTATTGGTACAATATTAGGGAAGTGCAATCAGTCTACAAAGGAGGTTGCTTACAAATCACTCGCACGACCGGTTCCAGACTATTGCTCAAAAGCATGGGACCCTTACAGGATAGGACTAACAGTGGATGTTGAACCTGTACAGAGAAGGGAAGCACGAATGGTCATAGGTTTTTTTTTATCCGTTGGAGAATGTCACAGAGATACTGAAGGAACTGAATTGGAAGGCGCTTGAAGATAGCGGTAAAGTATCCCGAGAAAGTCTTAATAATGCTTCAAGAACCGGCTTTAAATGATTACTCTAGGAATATATCACGACCTTCTAGGTATCGCTTATACTGGAATCGTGAGGATAAGATTAGAATAATCACTGCACGCACAGAGGTATTTAAATAATCATTCTTCCCGCGCTTCCCACGTGAATGGAACAGAAAGAGTATAGATGCAGATGTAGGTGAACATGTAGAAGATTGGAACTGTGTACATGCGACAGCATGCGTACATAATGTTCGAAAAAGCTGCGCATAAAAATGGAATTTTCCGGTGCTCACACTTGGCGTCCTGTTTGTTATAAAAAGGTACGGCCAAGTGTTTTGCATAGTCCTTGGGCTAGTGACCATTTCTATACCCAACAGAAGGTTCGTCTTCGTATCCTATAGCACAGGACCAAAGTGTTACATTACACACTTGCTCCTACCTAGGCGAATGAAGCAAATCAGTTGGTTGTTTTTGCATTTCCTGTGATGTACGATGAAACTTATGGAGGCACCATTAGTTGAGGGACGGTTCCTCGGGAAACCGCGAAAATGGGTTTTTCACTGTGTTTTTGCCGTCTCCAGCGAACCAAAACCAGCCTACAATTCCAAGATGGCTATGCACAGCAAATGGCTGTAATTTTTATGATGTGTTTCTAAGATCCCTATCTCTAACATCCTTGAAAATTTTCTTCGCGTCTCTGCCAGTTTCCGAGTTATAGAGATTCAAAGTTAACCTACTTGTACACATAAACTACGCACGTAAAATCCGATATGAGGCGAAAACATAGTTTATAACGGGACGAGCAAGGGGAAATATGCTGTAAAGTGTCTCCGCTATCATCTGGGAACCCCGTGTTGTAGAACTCAAGCACGTGTAAAACTGGTTTTGTGTTATTTCAGTTTTACATAACTAAACTATATAAATTTTACTGACCAATACATTTCTTTTAATTTGAGTTGACGTGCCACGCTTTAACAGGGAAAACAAAGGAACCAGCGGAGAAATGCTCTTATAGAAGCACAAAAAATACGAATATGTTCCTGTATGTTTAAAAAGACTATGACTGGGAAGTGGGGTACCAGCTGTCTCATTCTTTCTTACTGCCTTTAAAAATTTGTCCAAAAATTTTGGCATGCCAACATATTCGCGCTTTTTTCGTGCCGAGAGAGAAGAAGACAGTGGCAGTGGAAAAGAGACGGAAAAATAATAAATACTGGAAGGTAGGAGACTCTTCCTGTGTTGCAGAAAGAGTGAAGGAGACAATGGTAGTATGTGTGTGTGAGACAGAGGGACACAATGGCAGTGGAACATAGTTGCCAGTGACGGAACAGCGCCAGGAAGGGAGTGAAGGAGACAATGCCAGGTTGGAGGGAGGAAGAAGAGAAAGAAATGGTAGTGGTTGAGATCCAGTGATATCGTAGACAGAGTATATGACAATGACAACGTGTAAGAGAGAGTGAGAGTGAGAAGCGACAGGAACAGTAGAAAGGAAGGAATGTGATATTAGCAATAAGAGGAAGCAAGAGAGAGACAATGGCAGTGAGAACAGACTGTAGTTGTAGGATAGAACGAAAGAGACTGTGGCTGCGACACAGGAGAAAATTACCGAGAGACACAGAGAGATAATGAAAACGAGTTGGGCTGACTGAGTGAATGGGAAAAGGCAACTGGGAGTGGATGGGGGTATTAGCGACGTACACGATGGACTAGAGGATGTTGAGTTACCGTTAGGGGAGATTGTGGGAGTTTGAGATGAGTTGCGAATTAAAACGAGCACGGATATGTTTGCATACCATAATTTTTGCAAATTTTTTAAACGTGCTGAGGAAGGTAGATGAGGCAGCTGGTACTCCATTTTTCAGTCAGAGTCTTTTAAATAAATAGGAATATATCAGATTTTTTTGTGCTCCGATAGGAGAATTTTTGCTTTGGTAAACGAATAGCTGAGCAACGCTGAGTGGTCGGCTAGTTGTGAGAATAAATTACAGCGGCGAAACCCGCCGTGGAGATAATACCAGCAGACCTCACTAGATAGCTAGACGAGCGAAAACTCAAAAACAGGATTGATTCGTGATAGCGATCTTTTATTGATTTAATAGTTACTGTTCAAAAAAATGGTTCAAATGGCTCTGAGCACTATGCGATTTAACTTCTGAGGCCATCCGTCGCCTAGAACTTAGAACTAATTAAACCTAACTAACCTAAGAACATCACAAACATCCATGCCCGAGGTAGGATTCTAACATGCGACGGTAGCGGTCGCGCGGTTCCAGACTGTAACGCCTAGAACCGCTCGGCCACTCGGCCGGCTCATAATTACTGTTGTTATATATAATCTGCAGCCAGGATGGTATTGCAATCCGTGTTCCACAGTTACTTTTATTGATAAAATCGATGTTACATAAAGAACCCTAAGATACCTCGTTGAGTTAGTACCAACGGAAGTCACTAGCTTGCGGAACACTCGAAAAATCGAGCAGAACTTGAGATTCCTCGAGATGTGAAGGAAACAGCTCGAACAGTCCGAGTCAGGCTCAAACACAGCGTTACATACGCTATGTGATCAAACGTATCCGGGCACCCCCAAAAAATACTTCATATTGGTGCTTTGTGCTGCCACCTAATTCCATGTACTCCATATCTGTGATTTCAGTTGTTATTAGACATCGTGAGAGAGCAGAATGGGGCGCTCCGCGAAACACACGGACTTCGAACGTGATCAGGAGATTTGGTTTCACTTGTGTTAGACGTCTGACCGCGAGATTTCCACACTTCTAAACATTCATAGGTTCATTGTTTCCGATGCGATAGTGAAGTGGAAACGTGAAGGGACACGTACAGCACAAAAGCGTACAGGCCGACCTCGTCTGTTGACAGACAGAGACCGCCGACAGTTGAAGAGGGTCGTAATGTGTAAAAGGCAGACCTCTATCCAGCCCGTCACACAAGAATTCCAAACTGCATCAGGATCCACTGCAAGTACTATGACAGTTAGGCGGGAGGTGAGAAAACTTGGATTTCGTGGTCGAGCGGCTGCTCATAAACCATACATCACGCCTGTAAATACCAAACGACGCTTCGCTTGGTGTAAGGAGCGTAAACATTGGACGATTGAACAGTGGAAAAACGTTGTGTGAAGTGACGAATCACGGTACACAATGCGGCGATCCGATGGCAGGGTGTGGGTATGGCGAATGCCCGGTGAAAGTCATCTGCCAGTGTGTGTAGTGCCAACAGCAAAAATTCGGAGGCGGCGGTGTTATGGTGTGGTCGTGTTTCTCATGGAGGGGCTTGCACCCCTTGTTGCTTTGCGTGGCACTATCACAGGACAGGCCTACATTTATGTTTCAAGCATCTTCTTGCTTCCCACTGTCGAAAAGCAACTCCGGGATGGCGATTGCATCTTTCAACGCGATCGAGCATCTGTTCATAATGCACGGCCTGTGGCGGATTAGTTACACGACAATATCATCCCTGTAATGGACTGACCTGCACAGCTTTCACCTGAATTCTATAGAATACCTATGGGATGTTTTGGATTGCCGACTTCGTGCCAGGCCTCACCGACCGACTTCAATACCTCTCCTCAGTGCAGCACTCCGTAACGAATGGGCTGCCATCCTCAAGAAACCTTCCAGCACCTGACTGAAATTATGCCTGCGAGAGTGGAAGCTGTCATCAATATTGAATTCCAGCATTACCGATGGAGGGCGCCAAGAACTTGTAAGTCCTTTTCAGCCAGGTGTCGGGATACTTTTGATCACGTAGTGTATTACGACTACTTCTAAAAAACTCCACAGTACTGACTGGATTCGATCGAACGTACCACTCCAGCGCAAGATGCGTTTAACACTGTCAATCCACCGTTCATCGATGTTATTCGAAGGTTCCTTTTATTCGTAGCTTCATTTGCCGAATGTGTCAAAACCCAGAACTGTGTATCACTGCTCATAAGACGTGTAAATAATATTAAAATTGCTGTAAAAGACGTGTGAAGATACTGAAACATCACAGTGTGAACGCTGGAATTGTTTCTTAAACATGGCTGTCATTGATTCGTTTTCTCGTCATTGCCCCTATAAGTTAACGCTTCATATGTAGTGGCTTCTTTACCAACAGGAAGTAAAATTCTAACTTCTGAGGTAATGTTACCGTTCTATAAACAACTTGTACGATATACATTATAATGGCTTCATCATTAAGTGGTACACGAGTTCAGCGTTTCAGCCGCTGTGCCAAGTCCCTAGTCGGAGTTGCATACTTCGCAGTAGGTTTAACACGGAAGTAAACACTGCGCTATGTATTCTTCTGCAGCTAGCAGCTCGCAGCTTGCACACCGCTTTACCAGCTGATAACAAGTACCCTGCCTGCCTCGTCGCTAGGTTCCGCGCTAGGCGAGGGTTAGATTAATTGTGGCAATAAAGTAACGTAACAACCGAACAACAAAATGCCATATTCTCTCCATCTATGATTCATAAAAACGACACACCGCAGTCGAACAGTGTAACATGAAGTTCCACTTTGTACGAAGTGCGTTATTGTTCTGGTCTTCTATCTGAAGACTGGCTTGATGTATCTCTCCACGTTTGTCTGCCCTAAGCAAGTATCTTCGTATGTGAACAACTAATGCAACCTACAAGCATTTAAACCCGCTTATTGCATTCATGGCTAGGTCTCTCTCTCTACACTTTTTACCGCCGACTCTCCCGTCCATTACTAAACTGACTGTTCATTAGTATCTCAGGATGTGTCGTATCAGTTGATCCCTTCTTTAGGTTTAGTTGTGTCATTCTTTTCTCAAGTTAGATTCAGTATCCCGTCGTTAATTATTTGTTCTTCTGTTTGCTTTCTGTCTGATCTGCTTATCGGTAAGTTTCACTTCCGTGCAAGGCTGCATTACAGACAAATATCTTCAGAAAATAATTCTTAACACTTAAGTTTATATTAGATGTTATATTACTTTTTTAAAGAATTCTTGTTTTGTTGAAGCCAATCTTCACTTGAAGGGTCAGGGCAAAAACCGGGTAAGCCAATTTCTATGAAACTCTAGAAAGAGCGATTTTATTGTTTCGATTGTTATTACATCAATATATAAGAACATACAATATTTTTATTTCATAAATTAAACTTATTTGGTGGATAAATGTGGAAATAGCGTTATTGGCATCCGGAGTGGTCCCAAAACGAAGTAACTTCCCAAAACACAGCCAAACGTCACTGTGTAAAGGAAAAGAAACAGACAATTCAAGCGGAACAGCGGTAATGATTTTATAGTAATCACGATTAACCGAATTTTTTGGTTGTGAAAATACATTGGTACTACTCGTATCACGAATATTTAGCCATGGGGCAGCTGACTGAAGAACTTTACAGCACCAGAATGGAAAAACTCAGGCTTTCCAAATCTTTATATCTTAGTCTGGGAATTGGAAGGAGTTCTGGAATAAAGAACAGCATTGTTCGAGTTAGATTACAGCGAAGAGCAGGTAACTGCAAAGCTGTTGTCACAGGACAAGTACCGGCCGGAGTGGCCGAGCGGTTCTAGGCGCTACAGTCCGGAACCGCGCGACCGCTACGGTCGCAGGTTCGAATCTTGCCTCGGTCATGGATGTGTGTGATATCCTTAGGTTAGTTAGGTTTAAGAAGTTCTAAGTTCTAGGCTCAGAGCCATTTGAACCATTTTTGAACAGGACAAGTAAGGAATTCTTTAGTTAAATATATCATTGTAACCAGGTACAGGTAGTTCAAGCCAACGACCTTGCTGCAGTGGTAACACTGGTTCTCGTCAGATCACCGAAATTAAGCACTGTCGGGCTGGGCTAGCACTTGGATTGCTGATGACACGCTCTGCGGTACGCTGTTGGCAAGCGGGATGCACTCAGAACTTGTGAGGCAAACTGAGGAGCTATTTGATTGAGATGTAGCGATTCCAATCTCATAAACTGACACACGGCCGGCAGAGCGATGTGCTGACCACATGCCCCTCCATATCCGCATCCACTGACGCCTTAGAGCTGAGGATGACATGGCGGCTGGTCGGTACCGTTTGGCCTTCACGGCCAAACAGATCAAACAGCCCCATTCGCTGGCATTGTCATGGTCCCCTTATGAGGTCAGTTTGCATTCCTGAATAATAAGTCATCTGATATTTTAGCATTCGGCAGTGGTTTGATTCGGATGATATAATCTCAATAAGATGGGTTTTGAAAGGCTACTTTGCAGGACACTTTGAGTACAGAAGTGTTTTCCATTTCTTGATTACCACTGACTACAGTCAAAGGAGATTTCTTACATGTGGATCCATCAATCACTTCCCTGAAATCTTCAGGTGTTGCCATAATCCAACATTTTTATCGCAGTTTAAATACGAATAACCACGCATAAGTAACGTAATATTTATCTTCTTTCAGGCCACTAATTTGATTCAGAGTTACGTGATGAATGACGGAGAAATTTTTATTTTGACCAACAGCAGAATTACAAGATATAGAGAGTGATTGAGGAGGAATGGTCAGTATTCAGGGATATGACAGCAAAAAATTCTAGTATACAGGGTGTTACAAAAAGGTACGGCCAAACTTTCAGGAAACGTTCCTCACACACAAATAAAGAAAAGAAGTTATGTGGACATGTGTCCGGAAACGCTTAATTTCCATGTTAGAGCTCATTTTAGTTTCGTCAGTATGTATTGTACTTCCTCGATTCACCGCCATAATTTCATACGGGATACTCTACCTGTGCTGCTAGAACATGGGCCTTTACAAGTGCGACTCAACATGTGGTTCATGCACGATGGAGCTCCTGCACATTTCAGTCGAAGTGTTCGTACGCTTCTCAACAACAGATTCGGTGACCGATGGATTGGTAGAGGCGGACCAATTCCATGGCCTCCACGCTCTTCTGACCTCAACCCTCTTGAATTTCATTTATGGGGTCATTTGAAAACTCTTGTCTACGCAACCCCGGTACCAAATGTAGAGACTCTTCGTGCTCGTATTGTGGACGGCTGTGATACAATACGCCATTCTCCAGGACTGCAACAGCGCATCAGGGATTCCATGCGACGGAGGGTGGATGTATGTATCCTCGCTAACGGAGGACATTTTGAACATTTCCTGTAACAAAGTGTTTGAAGTCACGCTGGTACGTTCTATTGCTGTGTGTTTCCATTCCAAGATTAATGTGATTTCAAGAGAAGTAATAAAATGAGCTCTAACATGGAAAGTAAGCGTTTCCGGACACATGTCTACATAACATATTTTCTTTCTTAGTGTGTGAGGAATGTTTCCTGAAAGTTTGGCCGTACCTTTTTGTAACACCCTGTATATAGGCTCTAAACACATACCTTAAGAGCTATGAGCATCACTTCATCTTCGATACTGTGAAACAAATCTCTTCTACTACAAGCTCTTTGCTTTCTACATTTTGGGAGGAGGTAGTATGGACCAAATCAAGAAAAAATTGTCTGGTAAACACGGGATTTAAAGTGTATACCTTAAGATCTGTGAACACTCGATCATCTTCGCCACGTGAAACACGTCTCTTCTATGGAAAAAGTGCTCTAAGTTCTTAAGGTATGCATATTAAAGCCCATGTTTGCTAGACGTTTTTATTTAGAGTGATCGTTCCTGTGGCATGCCTGAATACTGACCATTCCTCCTTGGACACCGTGTATAGAGATCTTCAGTGTCCTCAACCAAGGCATGAGTGCTGAAGTGGAAAAGAAATGACGTCACTTCATTTGCGGCCTTTTTCGCAATTCAGCCAAGATAAGCATAGCATTTTTTTTTTTTTTTTGCCTGTTTGAAGAACATGGATACTGAACGAGTGCATCGAAAGTCGCCGCATAAAGTAAGTGTCATTGGTCGCCTATTTGGCAGGGACACGTTTTTTGCAAAGTCTAGCTGATAGCCACCTTCTTTTTGTTTTTCCTCTCCTTCCATTTACTGAAGGAAGAGACTGTGTCGGAATTATGTTTGCTCTTCTTCTCGTGACCGGATGAGTCACCATGGACTTGTCTGCTTCTTTCCGATGAAAAACTAACTTACCTGATTCTTTCCCCTTAAAGAAAAGCTTCCAATTCTAATATCTCTGAATTCTCTTGAATTTTCCCCTGTTTTAGCCTTCAACAGATGCGTATGATAGCCTGAATCTAACTATACCAGTAAATCAGTTTCGAAAAAAAAAGTGGCATACCTATTTTTTTTTTAATATCTTCTCTACTTCGGCCATCATCACTTATTTTGCTGCCCAAAAGGTAAAGCTCATCTGCTATTTTTAGCAGCGCATTTCATAATTCAGTTTCCTCTGAATCTCCTGATTTTATTCGATTACAAACTGTTAGCTTTGTTTTACTTTTGTTGATGTCCATCTTAAGGACCTATATAACAACAGTGAAATAATATGTGGCAAAACTCGTACACCGTTAAGAAAAATCAATTTCTCGCGGTTTTTTAACGGTTTTCGAGATTATATCCCACAACTGAACACGAAACAACTCGACAACTTTTCACAGCTCTTACGAAAGGCAATGTCACACGAGGAAGATTGGCAGGAGAGAGAAAGCGACTGTCCAGTGAGATTTTGAACAAGAACTACATGATTTAAACATTTAACGCAGTGAAGATCACGGCTATTACGCATTTCTTTGAAATGGCGGCTCTCTCTTTTTACTTTAGGTGCTAAATGTAAAGTAATATTAACAATAAACGCATAAAAATCTCACGAAGAATTAGCTATGAAGAAGCTTAAGCAAAATGGGTGCCGCATTTGTCGAATGCTAAACGAAACCAAACGAGAAAACGAAATTCTCGCACTCTTGGACTTTTATATATAAAAAAAGTGCGGCGTATTGTTACTGTGAGTGAGACATGGGACAGCTGCGTCAAGCCGGTAAGCAATTGCTGGAAGCCAAAAAAACAAAAGCCAAGTAGATATTATCTGCCGAAAAGGGTATGATCAGTTTTTCTTGGGGTGCTGAATGAATTTTTGTTACTGATGATCTTGCGAAGGAGAAAATAATTATTAAACCAAAGTGATGCAAGAACCCTTGTTTACAAAAGAAAAGAAATCATCTCTAAACAGTACAATCAACCTGCTAAAAAGATGCTTTGGAGGGAGATTATCATATGAATTGTTGAAATGTTTAACATATAATCACGTTTGCCCCAACGCCTTTTCTTATACCCATCCCTAGATATAAATAAAAGTGTAGCTCAAAGGAGTTTTTAGTCTAAAGACGTTTTTGTAGGCTTCCAGGATTGCACTCGGGGAATGAAATCTGCACGCTGGTAAAATACTGGATCGAGTAAATTGTGAGTAGGACTACATTCAAAGCACATTGTTCACCAGTCAGGTCCCCCCTTGCAGCTGATAACGATTCGGAAGCCTTTAGACTTCGACATGCCCGTAGATCAACTCTTCTTCTACGGTACATCCGTCTTACGACAGCTCAGATATCGACTGAGTCGTCGGCTCTTTCCTCTGTCCTGGACCTCATCCTTAATCTTCGTCCATTTTTAACAGCGTTCAACGTCCCACATCTTCTTTCGCCGCTGCCTTCCCTCCCTGCTATACTTCCTTCGATGACTACTCGTTGCAAACACTTTCGCAAGATATGTCCCAGCCAAGACGTTTTCCTCATTTTTATCATTTACACTAGAATTTTTATTCTCCTATTCTTAGAAGTGGTTTTGGTCGGTTTATTTCACTTTTAGTGTTTATCTCTGACAGAACACTCCAAAGCTAAGTAAGTATTTTTCCTGTTTATTATCGACGGTCCATGATTCGTTGCTACATAGTACTGCAAAAAAAGGTGATTCTCTTCCTTAGTTCTATCGGAATTTCTTCTACTGGCTAAAAACATTTCACCTTTTTGTAAGCTCTTTAACCCAAAGCATTCTATTCTACATCTTATTTCCTCCACATCTTATGTGAGCAGTTTTGCTAAGTAACGAGAAGATTTTACACTACTGGGCATTAAAATTGCTACACCAGGAAGATGACGTGGTACAGACGCGAAATTTAACCGACAGGAAGAAGAAGCTGTGATATGCACATGATTAGCTTTTCAGAGCATTCACACAAGGTTGGCGCCGGTGGCGACAACTACAACGTGCTGACACGAGGAAAGTTTCCAACCGATTTCTCATACACAAACAGTAGTTGACTGGCGTTGCCTGGTGAAACTTTGTTGTGATGCCTCGTGTAAGGAGGAGAAATGCGTACCATCACGTTTCCGACTTTGATAAAGGTCGGATTGTAGTCTATCACGATTGCGGTTTATCGTATAGCGACATTGCTGCTCGCGTTGGTCGAGATCTAATGACTGCTAGCAGAATATCGAATCTGTGGGTTCAAGAGGGTTATACGGAACGCCGTGCTGGATCCCAACGGCCTCGTATCACTAGCAGTCGAGATGACAGGCATCTTATCCGCATGGCTGTAATGGATTGTGCAGCCACGACTCGATCCCTGAGTCAATAGATGGGGACGTTTGCAAGACAACAACCATCTGCACGAACAGTTCGACGACGTTTGCAGCAGCATGGACTATCAGCTCGGAGACCATGGCTGCGGTTACCCTTGACGCTACATCACAGACAGGAGCGCCTGCGTCGGTGTACTCAACGATGAACCTGGGTGCACGAATGGCAAAACGTCATTTTTTCGGATGAATCCAGGTTCTGTTTACAGCATCATGACGGTCGCATCCGTGTTTGACGACATCGCTGTGAACGCACATTGGAAGCGTGTATTCGTCATCACCATACTGGCGTATCACCCGGCGTCATGGTATGGGGTGCCATTGGTTACACGTCTCGGTCACCTCTTGTTCGCATTGACGGCACTTTGAACAGTGGACGTTACATTTCAGTTGTGTTACGACCAGTGGCTCTACCCTTCATTCGATCCCTGCGAAACCCTACATTTCAGCAGGATAATGGACGACCGCACGTTGCAGGTCCTGTGCGAGCCTTTCTGGATACAGAAGATGTTCGACTGCTGCCCCGGCCAGCACATTCTCCAGAGCTCTCATCAATTGAAAACGTCTGGTCAATGGTGGCCGAGCAACTGGCTGTTCACAATACGCTAGTCACTACTCTTGATGAACTGTGGTATCGTGTTGAAGCTGCATGGGCAGCTGTACCTGTACACGCCATCCAAGCTCTGTTTGACTCAATGCCCAGCCGTAGCAAGGCCGTTATTACGGCCAGAGGTGGTTGTTCTGGGTACTGATTTCTCAGGATTTATGCACCCAAACTGCGTGAAAATGTAATCACTTATCAGTTCTAGTATAATATAGTTGTCCAATGAGTACCCGTTTATTATCTGCATTTCTTCTTAGTGTAGCAGTTTTAATGGCCAGTAGTGTAGTTGTTACCAGGTTTTAACTCCTAGTAACATAGTGGCGGATCATTCACGTTTTCTGATCCTCATTACTTTCTTCTTTTCTACGTTTAGCCTCGTTCCATGCTGGCGAAATTTTAAGACCTTGTCATTCGAATGTCAGTGAATTGCACACAGTCGAGTCACATTAATGTGACCACCACCTATGCTTGAAGTCAACATCCAGTAACGACTCACAGACCGCAGGTGGCAGCATTAGCAGTGGAGGGTACATAAAGCGTGAAGAGGGAGCCGGAGAAATAGTGTAGTTTTCGTCGCATAGCGGGAACGCAGCGGTTTAAATGGTTCAAATGGCTCTGAGCACTATGGGACTTAACATCTGAGGTCATCAGTCCCCTAGAACTTAGAACTACTTAAACCTAACTAACACACATCCATGCCCGAGGCAGGATTCGAACCTGCGACCGTAGCGGCAGCGGTTTACTTGACATCGAAAAGGGCATGATCATTGGGTTTGGTGCCAAGGGCAGAGCATTTCCAAAACGGCTGAGTTTGTAAACTGTTCGCGTGCTGCCGTAGATAAAGTACACCGTACATGCAAAATGGCTCTATCCAAAGCCAGCAGGGAGGTAGCTATGGCGCACCACGGGCCCTAGACGACAGGGATGAACGATAGCTGCGGAGATGTGTGCGGGCGGATAAATGTGAGCTGTCGAGCAACTGACCGCCCAGACGTACCAAGGGGCTACCAATAGTATCTACTGAACAACCCTTCATCTAACGTTGCTGCGCATGGGACTTCGTAGCAGGTGTTTGGTTCGTGCACTGGCGCTGACTGCTGCTCATCGGCGACGAAGGCTGGAATTTGCACGCCAGTACTGCATATGGACGTCCACTGAATGGCGACAGGCGGCCTTTCCAGAGAAATTACGTTTTATGCTCCATCGGGCAGCTGGCCGTTGTATCGTCGAAAGGGTTCAAGCCCGAGGAGGGAGCGTGCTGGTCTATGAAATGTTTTCGTGGCTTTCCCTCAGTGATCTCGTCATTCTATGAGGCACAGTGGATCAACACAAGTATGTGTCTGTCCTTGGGGACCATGTCCACCTCCACATGCAGCTTGTTTTTCGTCGGGACGATGACATGTACCAGCTGGACAATACGACGTGTAATATATAAGCGAGTGACTGCGTGTGAGATCGCTCTCTAAGTTTTATATATTTTTAGGTTTCAGATACATATTTTAACGGTTTTTGTTATAATATTTACTATATAAGTGACTTTTAGTGGTTTCTTCATTCACCTCTGCCTTTCTTGTGTTGTGACCTGATATTTGTGAGTGTTTCGTATCGAGACACTTAACCTCTTACCTGTGTTTACATACCGCGCTGACCAGTTGCAGCTGTAGTGGCGCATCGAAAGCTAAGTACTAATTAATTGTTTGTATATAGTGGTTTATTTAGGAACTTTAGTAATCTTCAACCGGTGTTCTTGGTGTTTTCTGGTGAAATAATTTCAGAAGAACTTTTTTGGGAACTGTTTTCAGTATCGTTACTCTGTCATTAGACGTTTGATTTTCTTTCTGTGTTAGTCTATTGTTATATTCTCATTTGTTGTTGATTAATACTATTAATAATAGTAGTTACTTCCCTTGTAAAGTAAGTTTGTGATTATTGTAGTCAGTTTTTTAACATCTTCTTATTGTCGTAGCGGAACTTAGATAAAGTAGTTTTCTTGTTTCAATAACTGTAAAATTTTACCATGAGTGAAAAGTGTGGGCTATGCCGTAGGTTCGTGAGTAGTGGATTGCGGTGTGAGACTTGTTCGAAGTATTTTCACTGGGGGGGGGGGAGGGGGGGACGCAGTGAGGAAGCCAGTGGGCATTCTGGTGAGATCCTCTCCTGGAACTGCAGGTTATGTAGCAAGAGTAACTTGATAGAGGAGCAGGAGCGTAAGATCTGTGCCCTTCAGGTGCCGTTGAAAAACGCACGGGAGGAGCTAGATAGGATGAGGAGGGAGAAGGGGGTTGGGGAATGGGAACTGGCTGTTGGCAAGAGATCTGCTAGGAGAAGGAGATTTTCAGACAGTTTTACTATTGGTGTTTGCAATAGATATGACCAACTGTCAGAGTCTAGTGGAGAGGAATCTCTAGTAGCTGTAGATGTAGGAAGTATGCAGCAGACCTCAGCAGTTACGGTGGCTAGGACAGATGCAAAGTCGAAGAGAAAGAAGAAGTTACTGCTGTTAGGTAGTTCTCACGGCAGAGGTGTAGGCCAGCAGTTGCAGGAAGTGTTGGGGAGTGAGTACCAGGTCACCAGCATTGTGAAGCCTAATGCAGGATTGGCTCAGGTGACTGTTAACATAGGGGGGCTATGTAGGGATTTTACTAAAGAGGATCAGGTAGTGATTGTGGGTGGGGCTGATAATAGTATTGATAGGGATGGGGAGTACGACATAGATGGTGACCTGGAAAAGATAGCCACTCAGACTGGCAACACGAATTTGCATTTCGTGGAACTGTTTCAGCGTCACGATCGGCCTAATCTTAATACAGCCGTCAGGCGTAATAACATGAGACTTGGGGGGTGCGCTGATGACAGAAAGCATGGGTCACATTTCAGTGGTGTCGGTGGAGCCTATCAGCAGGACGGGTTTCACTAGACATGGCCTGCACCTCAACAGGTATGGGAAGGGGAGGTTGGCAAAGCTTATAGCTGTCAGCATAGGTGGGGATGGTGGGATCACTCACGGGAAAATTCCTGCAGTAGTGGGTGTTAGAGCTGCACCTTTTTTAGACTGAATTCAACTGATAGGTATTCCTGCTTAAGGGAAGTCTCTCTAACAAAGGAACCGCTTTTGACAAAGCTTAGATATCCGAGTAATGAGGGAATTAGTATATTTCATCAAAATATACAAGGTATTAGAGATAAAGTTAGTGAACTGCTTATAGATGTTGACTCTGAAATTATTGGTATATCTGAACACTTCTTAAATAAGGAGATAATTCAGAGGCTTCCTTTACCAGGATACAGGTTGGCTGGCAGCTTTTCTAGGAGTTCTTTGCGGTGTGGGGGAGTAGCCATGTACTTGAAAAACGGCATCCCATTTGAGTCAATTGATGTTTCAAAGTACTGCACTGAAAAGGTGTTTGAATGTTGTGCAGTGGAGCTAAACTTCTAACTGTTGTTATTTATAGATCCCCAGACTCCGATTTCACAACATTTTTGCTAAACCTAGAGGAGGTTCTTGGTTCACTTTATAGGAAATACAAAAAGTTAGTTATAAGTGGTGACTTCAATATTAATTGTATAAGTGATTGTGCAAGGAAAAGGATGCTGGTAGACCTTAATTCATATAATCTTATACAAACCGTATTCTTTCCAACGAGAGTGCAAGGGAACAGTATACCAAGCATAGACAACATTTTTGTTCATTCCTCATTACTAGAAGGGCATTCTGTTAGCAAAAAGGTGAATGGCCTTTCAGATCATGATGCACAAATTGTAACGCTAAAAGATTTTTGTGCTGTGACACATGTTAAATATAGTTAACAACTGTTTGGGAAAGCTGAACCAGTTGCACGAGAGACCTTTGTAAACCTTATCAAGGAACAAGAGTGGCAAGAAGTTTATAGTGCTGATACAGTAGACAATAAATATAATGCTTTTCTCAAGAATTTTCTCGTGCTCTTTGAAAGTTGCTTTCCGTTAGAACGTTCAAAACAGGGTACTAGCACAAACAGGCAGTCTGGGTGGCTGACTAGAGGGATAAGAATATCTTGTAGAACAAAGTGGCAATTGTATAAAAACGTTAGAAACAGTCAAAATCTAAATGCAGCAGGCCATTACAAACTGTATTGTAAGGTGCTTAAAATGTTATTAGAAAGGCAAAAAGTATGTGGTATGCAGATAGAATAGCTAAGTCTCAGGATAAAATTAAAACCATATGGTCAGTCGTAAAGGAAGTGGCTGGTCTGCAGAGACAGGTCGAGGATATAGAATCAGTGCGTAGTGGGAATGTCCGTGTTACTGATAAGTCGCATGTATGTACAGTATTTAATAATCACTTTCTGAATATAGCAGGTGAACTAAATAGAAACCTAGTCCCAACAGGGGATCATATAGCGCTCTTAGAAAAAAGTGTTCCGAGACTGTTACCTGAAATGCTCTTCCATGATACTGACAAGAGGGAGATTGAGTTAATAATTAAATCACTAAAGACCAAGAACTCTCATGGATATGACGGGGTATCTAGCAGAATACTGAAGTATTGTTCTATGTATGTTAGCCCAGTTCTCAGCCATATCTGTAACTTTTCCTTTAGGAGTGGCCGGTTTCCTGACCGATTAAAGTACTCGGTAGTGAAGCCACTTTACAAAAAGGGAGACATCGATAATGTTGACAATTTTAGACCTATTTCTATGCCATCGGCATTTGCTAAAGTTATCGAGAAGGTTGTATATACAAGGTTACTGGAGCACTTAAATTCACATAATTTGCTGTCGAATGTACAGTTTGGTTATAGAAATGGTTTAACAACTGAAAATGCTATATTCTATTTTCTCTGTGAGGTTTTGGACAGATTAAATAAAAGGTTGCAAACGCTAGGTGTTTGCTTTGATTTAACGAAGGCTTTTGACTGTGTTGATCACAAAATATTACGGCAGAAGTTGGACCATTGTGGAGTAATGGGAGTAGCTTACAATTGTTTCGCCTCTTACTTTAAGAACAGAAAGCAGAAGGTAATTCTCCGCAATATTGAGAGTGGTAGTGATTTTCAGTCCCAATGGGGCACTGTTAAGTGGGGCGTTCCCCAAGGGTCGGTGCTGGGGCCACTGCTGTTTCTTATTTATATAAATGATATGCCTTCTAGTATTACAGGTGATTCAAAAATATTTGTATTTGCTAATGACACCAGCTTGGTAGTGAAGGATCTTGTGTGTAATATTGAAACAGTATCAAGTAATGTAGTTCATGAAATAAGTTCGTAGCTTGTGGAAAATAATTTGATGCTAAATCACAGTAAGACTCAGTTTTTACAGTTTCTAACTCACAATAGAACAAGAACCGATATTTTGATCAAACAGAATGGGCATATTATAAGCGAGACGGAACAGTTCAAGTTCGTAGGCGTTCGGATAGATAGTAAGCTGTTGTGGAAAGCCCATGTTCAGGATCTTGTTCAGAAACTAAATGCTGCTTTATTTACCATTAGAACAGTATTTGAAATAAGTGACAGTTCAACACGAAAAGTAGTCTACTTCGCATATTTTCATACGCTTATGTCGTATGGTATTATCTTTTGGGGTAATTCTTCTGATTCAAAAAGGGTATTTTTGGCTCAAAAACGGGCTCTTCGAGATATATGTGGTGTAAGTTCGAGGACCTCTTGTCGACCCCCTATTCAATAATCTGGGAATTCTGACAGTGCCCTCACAGTATATATTTTCTTTAATGTCGTTTGTTGTTAGCAATATTAGCTTATTCCCAAGAGTTAGCAGCTTTCACTCAGTTACTACTAAGCAGAAATCAAATCTGCATGTGGAATGCACTTGCTTGACTCTTGTGCGGAAATGAGTGCAGTATTCTGCTGCATCCATTTTCAATAAGCTACCATAAGAACTCAAAAATCTTATCAGTAGCCCAAATTCTTTTAAGTCCAAACTGAAGAGTTTCCTCATGGCTCACTTCTTCTATTCTGTCGAGGAGCTCCTGGAAGAGCTAAAAAATTAAGCAAATTCCAGTGTTACATTGTTGATTTTCTTTATTTAAACTTACGACTTGTCGCCTGAATATGTTTCTTATATTTCATTTTATCTGTTTCTACAATCGTGTTATAATTTCATGTATTGACTCGCTCCATGACCATGGAGACTTCTCCTTAATTTGGTCCCACGGAACAATAAATAAATAAATAAACACAGCTCGCAGTGTACTTTCGTGGTTCGAAAGGCACTAGGGTGAGTTTACCGTACTCCCCGGGCTACCAAACTCCCCGGGATTAAACCCAATCGAGAACTGTGGGACCACCTCGACCGGACTGTAGGCACCATGAATCCTCACTCGAGAGGCCTAGCACACCTGGCCATGGCATTGGAGTCTGCGTGGCTCCACATCCATGAAAATCACTGAAGCTCTTCCTGCACGTCTTCAGCAGTCCGCGCTGCAAATGTGGTTGTTAAGGCTTACGACATGTGGTCACATTAATATGATTGGGCAGTGTTTATCATGTCGTCACATACTAAATGAGACTCTGTTACTATACGACAACATGACGTACAAAAAATTGACATAATTTATACCATTTCGTGGTGTTCAGAGTGTAATTTTTGAATTCCTACATATATCATGATAAAACTTTAGTAGGTTAATGACGTCTGATGGTGACAATAAACTGCCAAACTGGTAACGTGAATACTGGAACCATTAAGAAATCATTCGGAAGGACGACGGTTCAATCCCGCGTCCGGCCATCCTGATTTAGGTTTTCCGTGATTTCCCTAAATCGCTCCAGGCAAATGCCGGGATGGTTCCTTTCAAAGGGCACGGCCGACTTCCTTCCCCGTCCTTCCCTAATCCGATGAGACCGATGACCTCGCTGTCTGGTCTCCTTCCCCAAAACAACCAACCAACCATTAAGAAATTATGAGGTAATAGTTATGTAAATTATTACGGCTGACAGTTTAGCGCTAATCATGCTTATATCGAATTTAGAACACCATCAATAAAGCTGATAGGTACAATCAGCGCGTTTCGCTCTACACTTCTATACTTACTCTTTGGGAGACGTTAGTCTCACCAATGATGAAAGCTTCAGAGTCGTTAAGGAATTAACAGTACTGCGGTTCCGAAATAGTCAGACCAGTACTCATGGGTCGTAATTTTATGACTATTGCCAGCCGCGAAACTAAATGCTGAATGGTGTTGCTGCGGGCACGTGGCGCGGGAAGGGAAGTACGTGGCCATGCTCAAAAATAAAGCCTCCGAATGTCTTATGTGAAAACTCTTAAATCTTTTTAAGTAAGACAAACGTTATTAACATTTTGCTTCTTTATTCTTCATGTCTACATATTTTCTGGCCTCTGCCTCTAGAGGGATCCGTGTGTGTAACATACCGGTGTGTAATGTAATTATGTCGGTGCGTGAGAAACAGCGTGCTGTAATCGAGTTTAGAATTCGAAGAGTTCCTCCACCCATGGAACACTTTCTGCTTCAGCACGACATCGCCAGACCACACACACAAGCGCTGCGACATCTGCAACAGTCCGAGCCTTGGTTTCACCGTCATCGATCATCATCCATACAGTCCAGACTTGGCACCATTCGATTTTTATATGTTCTCAAAGGTTATAGAATACCTTCGAGCGCTTCATTTTGAAAATGATGAAGCGGTGCAGGCATCGGTGAGGTTGTGGCTCCGTCAATAAAGTCAAACATTCTACAGTGACGGTATCTATAAACTGGTCTCGCCTTGGCAGAAATGTGTTCGTCGCCAGGGAAACTACATTGAGAAAAAAAATGTAGACATGAAGTATAAACGTATAGAATGTTAGTGACGTTTGGGTAATTTAAAAAGCTGTAAGAGTTTTCACATAAAAACTCGGAGGCATTATGTTTCAGTACGGACTCGTATATGTACGAAGTAAAAACGGATGGGCAATCTTTTTAGCGTCGACAAATGCCGCAAATGGGGGAATCCACGCACCTGAGCGACTTTGACAAAGGGTAGGTGTTATGGTCTGGCGTCTGGGTTCAGGTTGTTCAAATGGCTCTGAGCACAATGGGACTTAACATCTGAGGTCATCAGTTCCCTAGAACTTAGAACTACTTAAACCTAACTAAACTATGGACATCACACACACCCATGTCCGAGGCAGGATTCGAACCTGGGACCGTAGCGGTTCCGCGGTTCCAGACTGAGGCGCCTAGAACCGCTCGGCCACAACGGCCGGCTGGCGTCTGGGAACAAATATCTTGGCAAAGGGGAAGTCGGTCGGTTTATCACGTGATACTGCTGTGAGCATCTGTGGAAGATAGTTGATGGCCTATGGACCACGAGTAGGCGACAAGGTGTTGCAGGTCCGCGCCTCATCACGGAACGCATACATCGGAGGCTTGCTCGCTCTGTACGAGGTGCATTCAAGTTCTAAGGCCTCCGATTTTTTTTCTAATTAACTACTCACCCGAAATCGATGAAACTGGCGTTACTTCTCGACGTAATCGCCTTGCAGACGTACACATTTTTCACAACGCTGACGCCATGATTCCATGGCAGCGGCGAAGGCTTCTTTAGGAGTCTGTTTTGACCACTGGAAAATCGCTGAGGCAATAGCAGCACGAGTGATGAATGTGCGGCCACGGAGAGTGTCTTTCATTGTTGGAAAAAGCCAAAAGTCACTAGGAGCCAGGTCAGGTGAGTAGGGAGCATGAGGAATCACTTCAAAGTTGTTATCACGAAGAAACTGTTGCGTAACGTTAGCTCGATGTGCGGGTGCGTTGTCTTGGTGAAACAGCACACGCGCAGCCCTTCCCGGACGTTTTTGTTGCAGTGCAGGAAGGAATTTGTTCTTCAAAACATTTTCGTGGGATGCACCTGTTACCGTAGTGCCCTTTGGAACGCAATGGGTAAGGATTACGCCCTCGCTGTTCCAGAACATGGACACCATAATTTTTTCAGCACTGGCGGTTACCCGAAATTTTTTTGGTGGCGATGAATCTGTGTGCTTCCATTGAGCTGACTGGCGCTTTGTTTCTGGATTGAAAAATGGCATCCACGTCTCATCCATTGTCACAACCGACGAAAAGAAAGTCCCATTTGTGCTGTCGTTGCGCGTCAACATTGCTCGGCAACATGCCACACGGGCAGCCATATGGTCGTCCGTCAGCATTTGTGGCACCCACCTGGATGACACTTTTCGCATTTTCAGGTCGTCATGCAGGATTGTGTGCACAGAACCCACAGAAATGCTAACTTTGGAGGCGACCTGTTCAACAGTCATTCGGTGATCCCCCAAAACAATTCTGTCCACTTTCTTGATCGTGTCGTCAGACCGGCTTGTGCGAGCCCGAGGTTTTTTCTGTTTGTTGTCACACGATCTTCTGCCTTCATTAAACTGTCACACCCACGAACGCACTTTCGACACAACCATAACTCCATCACCACATGTCTCCTTCAACTGTCGATGAATTTCAATTGGTTTCACACCACGCAAATTCAGAAAACGAATGAATGCACGCTGTTCAAGTAAGGAAAACGTCGCAATTTTAAGTATTTAAAACAGTTCTCATTCTCGCCGCTGGCGGTAAAATTCCATTTGCCGTACGGTGCTGCCATCTCTGGGACGTATTGACAATGAACGCGGCCTCATTTTAAAACAATGCGCATGTTTCTATCTCTTTCCAGTCCGGAGAAAAAAAAATCGGAGGCCTTAGAACTTGAATGCACCTCGTAAAGCAGGACAGGCGGTGATCTATGGCAGCTCTGAGGACACACTACACTGTTGGTGTATGTTTAAGAACACGTTGTTCAGCTCACATTGTTGAACAGTAGACGGCGCCTACGTGTTCCCAGGTTGACCTGACTACATCGTCAGGGTTGCATTTGGCACGAGATCGCGGTTGGGATGTGGACCAAAGAAAAGGTGTCACCCGGTCGGATGAATCACGTTTCTTGTTACACCAGGCAGATGGTCGGCTCCGAGTAAGCCGTTATCCGGGCGAACGGTTCCGTATTTGACCTCTACTTCAATGGTGTCTGGGCTAGTAATCGAAGATAATATGAAAGCCTGTGGCCTAGGTGATCATTATTGCAGACCACCTGCATCATTGAATGGTTGATGTCTTTCCCTGACGGCGGTAGTACGAGTATCTTCCTGCGGCGTGCCTGTTCGCATCACAGGGCTAGAACGCTGCTGCAGCGGCGTGAGGAGCGTGATCGGAATGACAGTGAACTTACGTCGATGCCTCAACAACGAAATTTGTCTCAACTGAAACCGATGGAAGATATCTGGAAAGCTGGAGAACGTCTGCTCCGTACCCACAAACTTTCGGTCCAGATTTACTGCAATTGCTTGGTATGTGTCTTTCTTGTAACTTTGTTCGCTGCAAAGAGATGAACAACAGTGCGTCTTTTTTAAATAGCACCCTATCGTTTTAATTTGGTTATCTACTTCCTCTTCTCAAGACATGTTGAAAAACATACCGCGTAACACAAAACTGACTGACTCTCCTGCTCTATCACACAGTGCAAGGTCCCGAGGTTGGTAGCTAACAAATGGAAACACAAGCAAAACGTTAACTTACATTCTCCCTAAATGAGCAGCATTTCTAGCTACTCTTTGTTGGTGTACATTGTACTCACACAAGCAGTCAAGTGCAGCTGGTTGACTGAATGACCGATGTGTATTTTCGCTGTGTTTCTATTTGTTTATTTTCAACTCCAGCAAGTGGACGAATTGCATTACCACAGGTAACTGCGTTGTGTGCAAGCAAGCACAGGAGAGTAAAAGTCAGTTTTGCGTCACCTTTTCAATAATGTCATGTTTACGTGGATAATATATTTTTGAACTGGTCTTGAGGAGAGGAAGTGGATTCTCGAATAAAGATATACGGTGTTATTTAACCCTAGAGCACCAAAGTCGGGGTCGACCTGTGTGGCCGAGCGGTTCTAGGAGCTTCAGTCCGGAACCACGCGACCGCTACGGTAGCAGGTTCGAATCCTGCCTCGGGCATGGATATGTGTGATGACCTTAGGTTAGTTAGGTGTAAGTAGTTCTAGGTTCTAGGGGACTGATGACCTCAGATGTTAAGTCCCATAGTACTCAGAGCCATTTGAACCAAAGTCGGGAAAATGTTACATTGCTAGTAATCCATCGGAAATTTTATTACTCTAAATTTTCTTCATAGTAAGTCGTAATTTATAGGTTACACACTAGATAATTACAATTATTAGACCTCTAGTGGTATATTACTTACAAAGTAAGTACAAATGTCTTGTTTTACACTCTATAATGACAATTTTACCCCTCAAAGTGTTACTTGGAAAGAATTTACGTTATGCACAAGGTACAAGTTTCTATATTATGATTACTCCAAGAGGGAGGTATTTTACTCAGAAAACAAGTTTATTCGCCTTAAGACACAATTATTAAAATTTAAATAAGATGTAGCTCAGTGTTCTGTACAGATTGGTATTGAGCAGGGGTTACAAAATGTCGTCATTCTTTATTTACTCGGAGGACAAAATGAGCACACTTTCCTCCTTTGAGGTGACTGTAAGTTCTGCTGCTGCTTAGATGAAGTACTCCAAGCAAATAATCCAGTACGTTAGTGTCCAAATCAGACTCAGACTCAGCAATCGTAAATTTTAAGATGGTTTAGTAATCTATGTGCCAATTTCAGTAACAAAAGATGAGAAAATCAGCGAATAGGGCCATTGTGATATACACTAACACTCTTCTAGCTTTGACTGCTGATATTTCGCCTAAGATGCCACACTAAGATAAATTTTAAGCAGTAAAACAAATATGCCGACTATTAGAAAACAAGCACTACGATTTGTGATATTTACGACTAGGGTACTGGTGTCAGCAAACCGCTGGAGTCAGGCAATAAGTAATTCAGCCCTTTTTAACGACACTTTTTCCCATGGTGGTACTCAAGAGCACGTGTCACTCATGTACGCAGATTGGCGGGAATCGCGAAGATATACCAACTGCAATCGTAAATTTTAAGATGGTTTAGTAATCTATGGTTAAAAAAGACTTACTGTTGTTCATATGTTCGTAACGAACAGTCACAAGAAAGGTAGTCATGCCGGTTAAATGTCCCTGTGATAGCTAAACAACATTTGTGTCATGCAATTTTTTTATTTTTCTTCTGGACAAGGAGTCATTTGGAGTGGTCAAGATAAATGGGACACGCTGTACATAGACTTTATCCGTGACGTCGACGTGCCATTCTTTGTCGGTGTGTTAAATAAGATGACTCCGTTAGATCATTTGCGGTTTGTGGTTCAAAAGGCTCTGAGCACTATGGGTCTTAACTTCTGAGGTCATTAGTCCCCTAGAACTTAGAACCACTTAAACCTAACTAACCTAAGGACATCACACACATCCATGCCCGAGGCAGGATTCGAACCTGCGACCGTAGCGGTCACGCGGTTCCAGACTGACGCGCCTAGAACCGCTCGGCCACACCGGCCGGCTGCGGTTTGTGTTCTGACCTATACTACTACCTTTTGCACCAAAGAATTTCAGTCAGCGAAGCTGTGTAGAACAAATACGCAGACTGGTGAAGTCAATACTCTATGATAAACACCCGCATACTGTTTACTTTACGGCAAGTAGGAACAGCTGTATTAGGGAAGGAAATTTGCCGTTCAGCTACTGAATATATTTACTTTTCGGCCGATTTCGGAGCATTATAGCTCCATTTTCATTACAGCTAAAATGAGAAAAATGAACAGTGTATATATATCAACACTTTACAGGGCTTACTACCTTTAAAATGTTACAGAACTTGGGACTGTAAAAGTAGTGTGAAAATGCCAGGTCAAAGCATTGTTCTACCGCTGAGCGTAAGGAAGTACATGTATCCTACATAAAATAATAAAATGAGTTGCAATTACACAAAAGTAAAGCGTGCTACCAAACACGAGTGCATTGTTTAAAATGTTAAAGTGGCGATACGGACTCAATAGACCAGTCTTTTGTTAGTAATTCGGTTTAATGTAAACAGTGGAATCAGCAAACCTTCTGTGGTTATAAGAAAGTCAAATGTGCCGTCTACTGAGTACTAAAGTAGACACATGAAAAGCATTACGCTAGTACAAATAAATTGAATACAAAGTAATACATTCTAGCAAAACATTGCAGCCACCCTATTTGAGATACTCGAAAAAAAAAAGAAACAAATCTATCAGCCTTAAAACGGAAACCACGTAGATGTTCCATAGTGCGCCCATATGGTTTGAAAGATGAACACGTTGTCAGAATTCAGAGTCTCTTTATTGTTAACAGTACATAGAAAGTAAGCACATTTACCGAATCATGAAGACGGATCACAAATTTATCACGCAGTAACATATACGTAATTAATGATAAACATGAGCTTATCTAAAAAATAAATACCTTTAAAAATCACATCTGACGACTCATGTACATAATGAAAGTAGAAATACGTAACACTAACGGCTATTGCCAAAATTCTGATGCTACTGACACGCATGAACTACAGAGTTCATCCAAGGATCCTGTTGGCCATAAACTGTGACTAAAGGATAAAATCCCAAGTCCGCAGCTCGCGTTCTAGTGGCTAGCGTTGCTACCTCTGGATCACGGGGTCCCGGGTTCGGTCCCCGACCAGGTTGGAGATTTTGTCTGACCGGGGACTGGGTGTTTGTGCTGTCCTCATCATTCCACCATTATTCGTTAAAGTGGCTGCATTGGACTGAGTACAGGTTGGGAATTTGTACGGGCGCTGATGACCGTACAGTTGAGCGCCCCACAAACCAAACATCATCATCATGATCATAAAATTCCAAAGATGGCGCATGATTTAGAGAGAACACTGCGTAAATTACGGGAAAAGACAAATCACAGTATGATATACTACTGGCACTGATATTGGGGTTATTTAAACATTCTATTATTGACGCAACTGTGGAGAACGCAATCGTACGATAAATAAGGAAAAAAAGAAATAGTATCAGACTGAAACTAAAAAATCATCATTTAATTATCCCATGATCGATTTACATAGTTCTATCCTGATCATCAGATGTACACGTAAGTATCAGGTAGGTCTGAAGGAAGGAGCATTGAAGTCGATTATAAAATAAAATGATGAGCATTTAAGTGCATTATGAGGCAATTTATTTTTTTCCTACTTGATATCAAGTTTGCAAGGCCACAAATATCTAATAAACCTGTCAGAGTCACAATAGAAAATGAAGGCAACGGTTTGAAAACAGCTACAATGAGGTTGCTGTTACTTGTGTAAAAGAGAACAAATTCGAAAGGCACTATATTAAAACACATATTTTCAGAGTAAAACCGTTTTCTAATCAAACTCACTGTACAGAATTCTAGTAAGCCCTACAATAGGACACAGTGATCACTTTAGAGTACTGTAAATTGGCTTCAGCTGACATAAGGCAGTCATGTGACAATCCGCCGTTAATTAAGTCATAGCAGAGAAGTGGTGTGTGTCTGCCAGTCGGTTCTCTAAGTCAAAGTAGTAAGATCGGGACCGAAGAGAATTGGGGTCCCGCAACGAACATGTGACGTCACATTAGTCGGCTTGTCCGGCACACTTCTCAAATGTTCTACTACGTGCAGGACCCATGGGAAATCAGTATGTAATTGAAAAGGTACCCGCTAAAGGTCTTAACGTTGTCGTACGCTATCGAGAGCTTTCATGCATTTAAACGCGCCATCAAGAATTATTAAACTCGTCTGAAATAGTTATTCTTTCCTCACCTTTAGACGGCTGCTCGCACTCATAAGACCTGAAATGATACGTGCTGTGGAGTACGCACCACGGCGTGTCTTTCTCGTGGGCCTCGAGTAAGATGGCTAGGCCAAGACACGTGACAGAGTGTCTGGATGTTTCCAGGAACACAACGTGAATGAAGTTGGCCGGCTTCTTGGTGTGTCAGTGGGGACTGTTCAAAGTGCCTGCGAGGAATGGTGTACCTCTCAAAACCATATAACTTGGCACAAGAACCATGGGGAAGTAAAAAGATCATATTTGACAGTGACCGGAGACGAATGTGACGCCCTATCAGTGACAGTTTGCGCTGAAACCCGACAGTAGACGCGTCGTTACTGAATGCATCTACAGCTACATCTTCATCGATACTCCACAATCCACATTAAGCGCGTGGCGGAGGATACTTGATACCACTACTAGTCAAATAGAACGAGGGAGAAACATCTGTCCGTATGAGTCCTAATTTCTCGTATCTTATCTTCGTAGTCATTATGCGCAATGTGTGATGGACTCTACATAATCGTTCTGCAGTCAGCTTCAAATGCCAGTTCTCTAAATTTTCTCAATAGCGTCCCTCATAAAGAACGTCGCCTTCCCTCCAGGTATTTCCATTTGAGTTCCCGAAGCGTCTCCGTAACACTTGTGAGTTCTTCAAACCTACAAGCCCGCTTCTGAATTGCTTCGATGTCTTCCTTTAATCCGACCTCGTACGATCCCAAATACTCCAGTGGTACTCAAGAAGAGGTGTTCTTTACAGATGAGCCACACTTTCCTAGAATTCTCTCAATAAACCGAAGTCGACCGTTCACATCTCCTATCACAACCCTCACATGCTCATTCCATTTCATATCGCTTTGCAACGTTACGCCCAGATATTTCCCCGACGTGACCGTGTCAGGCAGGACACTACTAATGCTACTTCTGAACATTATGGCTTTATTTTTCCTACTCATTCGCATTAACTTACATTTTTCTTCATTTAGAGGTAGCTGCCATTCATCACACCAATGAGAAATTTTGTATGAATCATCTTGTATCATCCTACAGTCACTCAAATTCGACAACTTACTGTACACCACAGCACCATCAGGAAACAACCGCAGATTGCTGGCCACCCTGTCCGCCATATCATTTATGTACGACTATATAGAGAATAATATCAGTCCTATCGCACTTTCCTGGAGCGCTCCTGACGATACCCTTCTTTCTGATGAAGACTCACCGTTTAGGTCAACATAAGGGGTTCTATAACTTAAGAGGTCTTCGAGCCACTCATGTATATGTGAATCTAGTTCATATGCTCGTATCTTCTTCAACAGCATGCAGTAGGGCACCATGTCAAGCGATTTCCGGAAATCTAGAAATATGGAATCTGCCTATTGCCCTTCATCCATATTTCGCAGTGTACAATGTGGGAAAAAGGCGAACTGAATTTCGCAGTAGCAATGCTTTCTAAAACCATACTGATTCGTGGACATAAGCTGCTCCGTCTCAAGAAAATTTATTATATTCGAACTGAGAATATGCTCAAGGATTCTGCAACAAACCTTTGTAACGGATATTAAAAAACAAACACAAACACCCTCCTAACAGCCTTGGAGGCCCAGCGGTACCGACCGGCCGCCGTCTCATCCTCGCCCTTAGGCGTCACCGGATGCGGATACAGAGGGGCATGTGGTCAGCATACCGCTCTCCGGGCCATTTTTAGTTTTTGTAACCGGTGCCGCTACTTCTCAGTCAAGTAGCTCCTCTATTGGCTTCACAAGGGCTGAGTGCACCCCACTTGCCAACAGCCCCCGGTAGACCCGGTCGGTGACCTATCCAAGTGCTAGCCAAGCCCGACAACACTAAACTTCGGTGATCTGACGGGAACCGGTGTTATCACTACGGCAATGCCGTTGGTTTGTTAGGGATATTGTTCTGTAATTTTCCGAGCGAACATTGCGAAGGGAACTGTATGCAACGGACATTTTGAGTCGGATATTTTGCAAAAGCCCATTGCTCGCAGTGACAGACAAGGCTGTATTTCTTCTATTGGACAAACCGCTCCGGACTGGTAAGTAGCTGATTAGAGGGATCCAACGAGTCGCGATTTTGCCTCTTTCCAAATGAAGTACTAAACCTGCACGGTACGGAGGGTGTACTTCAGACCGGAGGCGGGTATGTGATTATTTTGCGTACTTGGACCCACTGAAGCAATCGTAAACATGAACTTCGATCCAGAATGAGATTTTCACTCTGCAGCGGAGTGTACGCTGATATGAAACTTCCTGGCAGATCAAAACTGTGTGCCCGACCGAGACTCGAACCGAGCTCGAGTCTCGGTCCGGCACACAGTTTTGATCTGCCAGGAAGTTTCATGAACTTCGATGTTTATTTCTACAGTCTCACTGGCCAAGTGATGCCCTCTCCTTTACGTCTTCGTGATGAGTATGTCGTGGAAATCCTGTCTTCCAAGATGAGAACAGATCTGTTCACAGAGCTACATGCGTATGTTTTTGGTTTGACGGACACTCAGGCGCTGCACAGAAACTCAACTGGCCCACTAAATCACCCGATCATTGAAAATGCCTGGTGCTATTTGGGACAGGAGGCGAATCGTAGCAAGCAACATCTCAGAAAACTTTATAACTCTATGGGATGAGACCGTCACTGTTTGGCTTAAGCTGAATATAAAAATTTGAGGATTTTCTGTCTTTCCGAACTGCAGACATTATCAGTGATAGAGGCAGTGTTAAACGGTGTTGTGTTAGGTAAGTGGCTCCTGAGCTTACCTTATTTCACTGCGTCCACAACCTCAGTAAATTCTTCGAAGCCGATCCTGAGATGATGCAGGTGGCAGCTACGGGCCCACTGCATTACATCACAACGTGGGAGAGCCTCGATAAGTCGGAGAAACGCGTATACCTGTCCTGTGTCAGGGCAGCGACGCAGCAGCGTCCTGTTCTCCGATCGCAACAGTAGACTGCGTGCGTGGTCACCAAGACGCTTTTCTGCGGAACAGGATTCGGTTGTCGTTGAGTTCAGCGATCCCGCGGAACCGGTCTGCGGACGAGAGCGGCAGATAATTTTCCCGGTTGACCTCCGCATGCGTGCTGCTTTGAGCTCGAAACCTTTTTCTTCAGAACACTTCACTTGCTCTTGTTCCAGCGCCACAAGGTCAAGCATTGTTATGTAAGTCTGTAGGCTTCCGTGGCTGTCGTGATTGATGGCAAAAATCTTCTGAGCATTTAGGACAACTATTTCGAAACATCTTGCTGGCTCCACTATGTGGATGACACATTTTCTATATGACCACACAACAGGGAAGGGCTACGTAAATTTCACGGTTTTTCGGACAACATTCATCCGAGAATCAACTTAACCGTGGAAGTGCAGACTGACGCCGGCCACAGTTATACGTGTTTTCGAGTACCTGTCGAATGCTTACTTTCGAAAAAGATGGATGAAAGAATTTGCTTTAAATTTTGCTTGAAAATGGAATAAAGTGCAGCACCGCATTCTAAATGTTGACCGGGTCTTTTGGCGAATCTTCTTTGAGTAACACAGAAGTGTACGAGTGGCATAACCTTTTCAAAGGAAGTCAAGAAAACGTTGAGGATGACGACTGCCCTGGACGCCCTAGCACACCAATTACTGATGACAATGTGTGACAAGTAAGGAAAATGGTGAAACTTCCTGGCCGATTAAAACTGTGTGCCGCACCGAGGATCGACCTCGGGACCTTTGTCTTTCATGGGCAAGTGCTCTACTAATTGAGCTACCTTTCTTTCAGGAGTGCTAATTCTGCAAGGTTCGCAGGAGAGCTTCTGTCAGGTTTGGAAGGTAGAAGGCGGGGTACTGGCGGAAGTAGAGCTATGTGGAGAGGCAGTGAGTCTTATTTGGGTAGCTCGGTTGAATATTATTAATAGAACACTTTCCCGCGAAAGGCAAAAGTCCTGAGTTCGAGTCTCGGTCCGGCACACAGTTTTAATCTGCCAGGGAGTTTCATATCAGCGCACACTCTGTTGTAGAGTGAAAATTTCATTTTGGATAGAAATTGGTTGTGGAAAATCGAAGAATCACCATTATAGAGTTTACTGAGGATGTCGGCATGTTCTCTGGTTCATGCCAAGCCATTTTTCGGCTTTTTTGGACATGAAACTTGTAGCAGCAAAGTTCGTTCAGAAATTGTTCAATTACGACAAAAAAAGACACAGCGTAGACATCACTCAGGAATGGCTGAATAAAGTCAACAACAATCCAGAACTTCCAAAGAAAGTTGTAACAGGTGACGAGACATCGCTATACAGTTATTACGTTGAAACTAAGCGCAATCGTCCCAATGGAAACTGCCTGAAGAGCCAAGACCGAAAAAAAATCGACAAGTCTGATCAGATGTGAAGGTTCTTCTCGCTGTTTTCTTCGATTACAGTGGGATAGTGCATCATGGCCGCCCGCGGTGGTCTAGCGGTTCTGGCGCTGCAGTCCGGAACCGCGGGACTGCTACGGTCGCAGGTTCGAATCCTGCCTCGGGCGTGGGTGTGTGTGATGTCCTTAGGTTAGTTAGGTTTAAGTAGTTCTAAGTTCTAGGGGACTTATGACCTAAGATGTTGAGTCCCATAGTGCTCAGAGCCATTTGAGCCAGTGGATCATGACTTCCTGCCTTACGCTCGTACGGTTAATAAGGAATACTACCCGGAACTTACCCGCCGTTTGCGTGAAGCAATCCGGAGAAAACAACCAGATTTGTGGCAAAAACCACTCGTGTAAATTAGATCACGATATGCTCCCATTCACACCTCAATGATTGTTTGTGATTTTTTGGTCAAAAACAAAACCGTTATGTTGCCTCAGCCACCGCATTCGGCAGACATGGTCCCTTGCAACTTCTTTTTATTCCAGAGGCTGAAGAGAACCATGAAAGGACGTCGTTTTGCCACCATTGAAGGACCTCAACACCAGAACGAAAAGTGAGTTCCAGGAGTGCTTCCAGGATTGGCAAAAGCGCCGGCACAAGAGTATTACTCGTACATCTGAGGGGAATTGCTTTCAAGGGAACAAAGATGAATAAATAAAGATTCTTGAAGAAAAACAAAAATTCTTGTTGCTTTCTGATCGACAGAGATGACGGCTACAGGCTTCCGTCTTCGTGGGTACCGGCTCTCGCGAAGTAAACACTCAGCCACGGCGAGCAAGCAACGTTTAACAGCTACCGGAAAACATACAAAGCGGCACAACAACAATAGTACTTTGCATTACCCCAATGTTACAGCACCTGCTTTCAGTATTTACTCAATTACGACGGCCCGCCAACAGCAGCCTGGAGTTTTTCTTCCCAGTAACTCCATTTCCCAGTAAAAGTGCGTGAGAATAGCGTTTTATATGCGAACACGACACTTCATTTCGGTGTTCAGCTATCCAGTGAATTCCTGAAGAAGATCCTAGCAGATTTATCGAAACGTCGAACACTGAAGAAGTTTGAAGAGGAATATGTATGACGTGGTCTAACGACCCAGACGATTTTATCATCAATAAGAAATGTTGATTTGGGGTTACATTCTCAGACGAGCACTGTACCTTCATTGCCTTCCAAAAGTATTTAGATTATTATATGTAACAGACCTATATTATCGACCTGAAGGTGACGCCAAGAACCAAGATCGATTTGCAGTTTTTCTTTCTTTATGCGATAAGCTGAACTGTCGAGTTACTCCGTAGGAGCTTCGAGTGATTCGAACAGATCGATGGTAGGTTGCTAACAGCGTTTTACCTGTAACTGAACATATTGAAAAACATTCTGGAAAAACTTCATAGACTGTATACACGGAACTCCTTTATTTCACTTGAGCACAACCGGTTTAGATTTTCTTGGTTATTATCAAGTACAGAGTAAAGGACAGGTACATTACAAATGTCCAAATGCGTCCCATGTGGTCATACAACTGAGCATTTACCACGATAATATTACAGGGTGGAAGTATTTTAAGTCACGGTGTAGCATTAAGCTTCATGTCTCAGAGGATGTTCTTCTTTAAGATTAGCAGCATATTCACGACGCCTAGAGGTGGGTTTTGCACTTTTCTAATCAAGCGGACCCTGCCTACAGCACGACTCCTCATTACATTTCAGACACGCAGGGTCGACGTCTGATAATGTGGGACTTGTGCATTAAGGAATAGTATTTATTTTACTTCTTCGTGAATCACATGTGTTTACGAACTACATCGTTTATATATAATAAAAATCGATATTGGGAAATATGGATGGCAATTATAACCTAGGATGTCCAGCGTATCAGATACTTGACTTTCAATGCATTATACAGACCCCTTTTCTCTTTGTCGTTTCCCTGCTTTCCCAAAGCATGACAGTAGTGGTTGTCTGCTTCTCAAAAAGTGAAAATGGTCAATACTACATAATTCTGCCAGTTATTCACTACTTTCATGCGGATTTCATTTATAAAGTTGCCGGCACATCGTGCAACGATGCTGTAATTTGAAGGTTTAACGCTACTTACATTCTGAAATGCTTAAGCTGTACTTGATCTTTCTAGAGAGCGGATACTGCGGCGACTGAACATCACTATCTCAAGCGGTAGACTCACTTGATAAACTATGAATGAAGAACTTAGAAACACATTCATCCGTAGAACCAATGTGGAAACATGAGCTACATAGTTCTAAGAGAAAAGAAATGCGAATCTTTATGTAGATCTCTAAACGATGTTTCGTGTAGCTGTAGCGACCCCTAACACGTGCAAGTAAAAATTGGTGCCCTGGAAAGACTGCAAATAACGACAGAGTGGTTCTGCAGTAAGACAGTCTGGCGGTACGTGCAAGAACGAAGGCAGGAATGACGATTAGTGTTTTATGTTGCGGCAACGACGATTATTAGCGATCTACGTGTACATCTACGTGATTACTCTGCTATTCACAATAAAGTGCCTGGCAGAGGGTTCAATGAACCACCTTCAAGCTGTCTCTCTACCGTTCCACTCTCGAACAGCATGCCGCGGGAAAAACGAGCACTTAAATTTTTCTGTACGAGCCCTGATTTCTCTTATTTTATCGCGATGATCATTTCTCCCTATGTAGGTGGGTGCCAACAGAATGATTTCGCTATCGGAGGAGAAAACTGGCGATTGAAATGTCATGAGAAGTTGCCGTCGCAATGAAAAACGCCTTTGTTTTAATGATTGCTACTCCAATTCACGTATCATGTCTGTGACACTATCTCCCATATCTCGCGATAATACAAAACGAGCTGCCCTTCTTTGTACTTTTTCGATGTCATCCGTCAGTCCCACCTGATGCGGATCCTACACCACACAGCAATTCTCCAGAATTGGGGGGGACAAGCGTGGTGTAAGCAGTCTCCTTAGTAGACCTGTTGCACCTTCTAAGTGTTCTGCCAATGAATCGCAGTCTTTGGTTTGCTCTACCCACAATATTATTTAAGTGATCGTTCCAATTTAGGTTATTTGTAATTGTAATCCCTAAGTATTTAGTTGAATCTACAGTCTTCAGATTTGTGTGTCTTATCGCGTAATCGAAATTTAGCTGATTTCTTTCAGCACTCTTGAGAATAACTTCACACTTTTCCTAATTCAGGGTCAATTGCCACTTTTCGCACCATACATATATCTTACCTAAATCATTTTGCAAGTCGTTTTGATCATCTGATGACTTTACAAGACGGTAAATGACAGCATAATCTGCAAACAATCTAAGGCGGCTATTCATATTGTCTCCTATGTCGTTAATATAGATCAGGAACGATAGAGGGACATAACACTTCCTTGGGGAACGCCGGATATTACTTCTCTTTTACTCGATGACTTTTCGTCTATTACTACGAACTGTGATCTTTCTCACAGGAAATCACGAATCCAGTCGCACAACTGAGGCGATACTCCGTAGGCAAGCGGTTTGGTTAGAGGACGTTTGTGGGGAACGGTGTCGAAAGCCTTCTGGAAATCTAAAAATATGGAATCAATTTGACATCCCATGTCTATAGCACTTACTACTTCATGAGTATAAAGAGCTAGTTGTGTTTCACAAGAACGATATTTTCTGAATCCGTGCTGACTATATGTCAATAAATCGTTTTCTTCGAGGTACTTCATAATGTTCGAATACAGTATATGTTCTGTGGTGTCACCGCTAGACACCACACTTGCTAGGTGGTAGCCTTTAAATCGGCCGCGGTCCTCTAGTATACGTCGGACCCGCGTGTCGCCACTGTCAGTGATTGCAGACTGAGCGCCGCCACACGGCAGGTCTAGAGACACGTCCTAGCACTCGCCCCAGTTGTACAGCCGACTTTGCTAGAGATGGTTCACTGACAAATTACGCTCTCATTTGCCGAGACGATAGTTAGCATAGCCTTCAGCTACGTCATTTGCTACGACCTAGCAAGGCGCCATTATCATTTGCTATTTATCTGTCAGTGATTGCAGACTGAGCGCCGCCACACGGCAGGTCTAGAGACACGTCCTAGCACTCGCCCCAGTTGTACAGCCGACTTTGCTAGAGATGGTTCACTGACAAATTACGCTCTCATTTGCCGAGACGATAGTTAGCATAGCCTTCAGCTACGTCATTTGCTACGACCTAGCAAGGCGCCATTATCATTTGCTATTTATCTGTCAGTGATTGCAGACTGAGCGCCGCCACACGGCAGGTCTAGAGACACGTCCTAGCACTCGCCCCAGTTGTACAGCCGACTTTGTTAGAGATGGTTCACTGACAAATTACGCTCTCATTTGCCGAGACGATAGTTAGCATAGCCTTCAGCTACGTCATTTGCTACGACCTAGCAAGGCGCCATTATCATTTGCTATTTATCTGTCAGTGATTGCAGACTGAGCGCCGCCACACGGCAGGTCTAGAGACACGTCCTAGCACTCGCCC
Organism: Schistocerca cancellata; assembly: GCF_023864275.1. Taxonomy (NCBI): domain Eukaryota; kingdom Metazoa; phylum Arthropoda; class Insecta; order Orthoptera; family Acrididae; genus Schistocerca; species Schistocerca cancellata. The sequence goes on along the minus strand of NC_064630.1, from coordinate 609,405,441 downwards.
CAGTTGTACAGCTGACTTTGCTAGAGATGGTTCACTGACAAATTACGCTCTCATTTGCCGAGACGATAGTTAGCATAGCCTTCAGCTACGTCATTTGCTACGTCCTAGCAAGGCGCCATTATCATTTGCTATTTATCTGTCAGTGATTGCAGACTGAGCGCCGCCACACGGCAGGTCTAGAGACACGTCCTAGCACTCGCCCCAGTTGTACAGCCGACTTTGCTAGAGATGGTTCACTGACAAATTACGCTCTCATTTGCCGAGACGATAGTTAGCATAGCCTTCAGCTACGTCATTTGCTACGACCTAGCAAGGCGCCATTATCATTTGCTATTTATCTGTCAGTGATTGCAGACTGAGCGCCGCCACACGGAAGGTCTAGAGACACGTCCTAGCACTCGCCCCAGTTGTACAGCCGACTTTGCTAGAGATGGTTCACTGACAAATTACGCTCTCATTTGCCGAGACGATAGTTAGCATAGCCTTCAGCTACGTCATTTGCTACGACCTAGCAAGGCGCCATTATCATTTGCTATTTATCTGTCAGTGATTTCAGACTGAGCGCCGCCACACGGCAGGTCTAGAGACACGTCCTAGCACTCGCCCCAGTTGTACAGCCGACTTTGCTAGAGATGGTTCACTGACAAATTACGCTCTCATTTGCCGAGACGATAGTTAGCATAGCCTTCAGCTACGTCATTTGCTACGACCTAGCAAGGCGCCATTATCATTTGCTATTTATCTGTCAGTGATTTCAGACTGAGCGCCGCCACACGGCAGGTCTAGAGACACGTCCTAGCACTCGCCCCAGTTGTACAGCCGACTTTGCTAGAGATGGTTTACTGACAAATTACGCTCTCATTTGCCGAGACGATAGTTAGCATAGCCTTCAGCTACGTCATTTGCTACGACCTAGCAAGGCGCCATTATCATTTGCTATTTATCTGTCAGTGATTGCAGACTGAGCGCCGCCACACGGCAGGTCTAGAGACACGTCCTAGCACTCGCCCCAGTTGTACAGCCGACTTTGCTAGAGATGGTTCACTGACAAATCACGCTCTCATTTGCCGAGACGATAGTTAGCATAGCCTTCAGCTACGTCATTTGCTACGACCTAGCAAGGCGCCATTATCTTTTGCTATTTGTCTTGTGATGCATGTACCGTCAGACCGATGTTCACCAATTATGGATTAAAGTTAAGTATTCCAGCAGCTACGTATTATTTTTACTAGACTCAACTCCTTTAACTGTTCCAGACCTCACGCCAGCCTGCGTGAGCTAAACGCGTGCCTTTCGGCTACCAATCATAGTGGCTTGGCTGTCTTGCCAAGTCACAACATGTTCTAAAACCCTACTGAAAATCGACGTTAGTGATATAGGCCTGTAATTCAGCGGATTACTCCTACTTCCCTTTTTGGGTATTGGTGTGACTTGAGCAATTTTCCAGTCTTTAGGTACGGATCTTTCTGTGAGCGAGTGGTTGTATATAACTGATAAATGTGGAGCTATTTTATCAGTATACTCTTTTTTTTTAATTTTATGGGACTTAACTGCTAAGTTCATCAGTCCCTAAGCTTACACACTACTTAACCTAAATTATCCTAAGGACAAACACACACACCCATGCCCGAGAGAGGTCTCGAACCTCCGCCGGGACCAGCCGCACAGTCCACGAGTGCAGCACCTCTGACCGCTCGGCTAATCCCGCGCGGCCAGCATACTCTGAGAGGAACCTGACTGGTATACAATCTCGAACGGTGACCTTGCCTTTATTAAGTGATTTAAGCTGCTTCGTTGCTCCGAGGATATCTACTTCTATGTTTCTCATATTGGCAGTTGTTCTTGATTGACATTCAGGAATATTTACTTCGTCTTCTTTGATGAAGGAGTTTCGGAAAACCATGTTTAATAACTCTGCTTTAGTGGCACTGTCATCAGTGACTTCACCGTTGTTATCGCGCAGTGAAGGTACTGATTGTGTCTTGCCACTGGTGTGCTTTATGTATGACCAGAATCTCCTTGGGTTTTCTGCTAGATTTCGAGACAGAATTTCGTTGTGGAAATTATTAAAAGCATCTCGCATTGAAGTACCCGCCATATTTAGAACTTCTGTAAAACTTTGCCAATCTTGGGGATTTTGCGTTCTTTTAAATTTGGCATGCATTTTTTGTTGCTTCTGCAACAACGATCTGACCGGTTTTGTTTACCATGGGGGATCAGTACCATCACTTATTAATTTATGCGGTATACATCTCTCAATTGCTGTCGATACTATCTCTTTGAAAACATTCCACAACTTTTCTACACATACATGATAAGGTCGGAAGGAGTGAAGACTGTCTCTTAAAAAGGTGTTGAGAGCATTTTTATCAGCTTTTTTAAATACATATACTTTGCGTTTCTTTCTGATGGTTGTAGGTGTTACGGTATTCAGCCTAGCAGCAACTGCCTTGTGGTCGCTAATCCCTGTATTCGTCACAATACTCACTATTTGTCCAGGATTATTTGTTGCTAAAAGGTCAAGTGTACTTTCGCAACCATTTACGTTTCGAGTGGGCTCATGAACTAATTATTCAAAATAATTTTCTGAAAAAGCATTCAGTACAATTTCGGATGACGTTTTATGCCTGCCGCCAGCTTTAGACATATAATTTTTCCAGCATATCGACAGTGGATTAAATTCACCACAGACTATAATTGTATGAGCGGGGTACTTATTTGAAATGAGACTCAGGTTTTCTTTGAACTGTTCAGCAACTATATCTTCTGAGTCGGGGGGCCGGTAAAACGATCCAATTAATAGTATAATGCGATTGTCAGTTATAACCTCTACCCACACTATTTCACACCAACTATCTACTTCAATTTCGCTACAAGGCAAACTACCTCTAACAGCAGTAAATACTCCACCACCAACAGTATTTAATCTATCCTTTCTGAACACTGTTAGAGCGTTTGAAAAAATTTCGGCTCAACTTTTTTCCGGGTTTAGCCAGCTCTCTGTACCTACAACTATTTGAGCTGCAGTGTTTTCTGTTAGGGCTTGGAGCTCTGGTTCTTTCCCAACACAGCTAAGACAATTTACAATACCAGTCGTTTCTACAACTACCTTACTGTGTTTTACATGCCCAGTTTTAGACGGACGTTCCTTCTGTGGTTCCCTGAGACCCACTAACATAAAAAACCATCCAGTCCCTTCCACACAGCCCCCACTACCCGTGCAGCCGCCTCCTGTGTGTAGTGGACTCCTGACCTGTTAAGCGGAACCCAGAAACCCACCACCTGATGGCGCAAGTTAAGAAATCTGCAGCCTACACGGTCACAGAACCGCCTGAGCCTCTGATTCAGACCCTCCACTCGGCTCTGCACCAAAGGACCACAGTCGGTTCTATCGACGGTTCTGCAGATGGTGAGCTCAGCCTTAATCTCGGGAGCAAGACTGGCAGTCTTTACCATTTCCGCTAGCCGCCCAAAACCAGGACAGAATCTGCTACGATCCAAAGCGACACACGTCATTGGTACCGACATGAGCCACCACCTGCAGTTGGCTGCACCCTGTACTCTTCACGGCATCTGGAAGCACCCTTTCCACATCCAGAATGACTCCCCCCCGGAATGCACACGGATTGCACACAGGCTTCATTCCCCTCCTTGGCAGCCATGTTCCTAAGGGGCCCCATTACGCGCCTAACGTTGGAGCTCCCAACTACCAGCAAACCCACCCCCTGTGAATGCCCAGACCTTGCAGGTGGAGAAGCTTCCTCTGGAACAGGATGGACAACTGCGTCCAGCTCAGCCACAGATAACACCCGAAACATGTTCGTCAAACGAACCGGGGAGGCCTTACGATAGGCCCCTCGGAAAGTTTTTCGCTGCGTGCCAGACTTTGGAATCATCTCCCACTCGACCATGGGTGAGGGGTCATCCTCAGTGTAGACAGTACCCGGGGCAGCCACAGCACTGGACCGATCGGAGGACACTTGGGATATGCTCGACGTCCCTCGCATCCCCGCATTCGATCCCCCACAGTGACGCCCCTTGGCAGCAGTCTCAAGCTGTGTGATGGAAGCCAAAGCAGCCTGGAGCTGTGAGCAAAGGGTCGCCAGCTCAGCTCGCATCTGTACACAACAATCACAGTTCCTATCCATTACTGCCGTCGTTCCTGTTTGAAGCTCATAAAAATATGTAACAAGCGAACGGTGTATTCGCCTTATTAGTAGCAGGAACTCGCGGCGCTGCACTCGCTGACGGTCTAACCGAGCCCAAGCTCGTATTGACGAAGGATGGGTAAGAAAATCGGCAGTGCCTTTTTCTAAGAAACCATCTCGGCATTTGACATTAGCGACGAGAACACATGTGCCCTGTATTGAAGGTTCTCATGCAGCAGCACTAATCTAAAGACAACTGTAGAGCCAGTCATTTTCTTCATGTAGAATTAAAGAAGGAGAAAGACGGTAGGGAGAGCAAGGGGAATCTAAATATTAGTGGTCGGAAGGGGATCCGAATCGCTGACCTCCCGAACGAGACTCCAGTGTATTCACCCTTCGACCACCTCGCTCGGTTGTGCCTTGGACACTAATCTACGCTCTTAATGAGAGCATCTAGCTCGTCATGCCGAGACGCTACAGCACATCACTCTGTTCAGTGACACACACATGTACAACTTATACAGGGTGGTCACAAAACGGTTTGAAAAACTGTTAAGGGTATTGCAAAGTAGGTTGTGCTGAGAAAAAATGCTAAGAAAAAAATTCGAAACGTTGCTCCGTCTCCGACTTAACTGGCATTAAAGTTGGCCAATCAGGCGATTGCACACGCAAATGCAAGTGGTCCACCAGATACAATTACTATCAGTTGTTCTCACAGTGTAGACGATAGCGCATAAGACTGCTCAGCCAAAGGCTTGGGTTCGAACCTTACTACCGTCCCGGTTATAATTTTTTTATGCTCTGTTGTTCGGTTTTAGGAAACCAAACAAAGGACACGTTTGGAGACACCGTCTCTGGCAGGGTGCTTGATACTGCGCCTACAACGGCCTGAATTTTTTTCTTAACAATTACTTTTCAGCACAGCCTACTCTGCAGCACCTTTACAAGCTTTTCAGTGTTTCTCTGTACATACTATCCACATACTATCTGTGTATACTATCTACATGCGCAACTTTAATTTTTGGCTCGGTCATCGTCCTCAAAGATGGGCAGTGTGCGAGAAATACACTACCGTTTGTGGGAATTGCAACACCAAGAAGGAAACGCATGAATTCAATTTATTTAATACCACAGCTTAGGTACATGACAAGTAACAAATTATTACCTTTCCAAATCTCTACATGTTCTTTGAGCCCTACTATTCAGTATGTCGTGTGGCCACCATGCGCTGCAATTAGAGCTGCTATACGCCGTGGCATTCAATCAATAAGGTTCTGAATACATTCCTAAGGGATTCCCCTCCACGCAATTTGTATCTGAGCCCACAAATCCGTGACACCAGCTACTGGAGGACCGTGACACACCATATCCCAGCCGTGTCCGATGGGCGATATGCCTGGCGAACGTGCAGGCCAGGGAAGCAATGGTATCCATCGCTCTTCGAAGAAAGCCTGTACATTCCTCGCAGTATGTGGCCAGGCATTATCCTGTTAAAATATGGCCTGTGGAGATGCCTGAAGCAGGGGGGAGTACCTCAGGCTCTTCAAAGTGTCCGCAATACGTACGAGGCGAGTTCTGTTGTTGTAACCAATGGCTCCCCAAACCATTACACCTGTTGTTTGTCCGCTATGTCGCTCCACAATGCAGCCCTCCAGGTTGCGCTCACTACGGTACCGCCGGACACATATGCGGCCATCACTGTGGGACACGTTATAACGGGACTCATCCGAAAAGATTACATGTTGCCACTCAGCACCCCAGTGACGTTGTTCACTTGCCCATTGCATTGCTGTTGGAGGATTTTGTGGTTTCTGGACAATGGAAGCCGATGTAATTGCATGCGTGCAACCAGTCCAACCTGCAGCAGACGGCGACGAACCGCCGATGCAGACAAGTTAACACCTGTTACAGTGCTCCAGCGACGAGCCAACACTGTGGATGACGCTATACGGTCCATAATGTCCATACGGACAAGATGACGGTCATACCGTGCTGTGGTCATGTTCCGTGGTCCAGTTCCCGCTCGCCGCTGCGTGCGACTTCCTCTATCCACTGCTTTCACACTTGCATCATTGTCGTAGCAGCATGCTCTGTGCGAGCCGAAATGTCACGATATGACAACCCCGTTTCCCGGAGCCCGATCATTCTGCCCCGTTCGAACTCGATCATGTGCCGATATGGCTCCCTTTGACGTTAACGAGACATACTGGTACTCACTGTAATGTTTCCACCTTGTGTGACAGCTCTGCACCGACTACACTATGCGCAACAACGACCCTGTCGGACCGACACGAGGGGGGTCTGTTCGGCTTACGTGTACCCCATCTCGTAAAACGTATCACGTATTGCTTGCATACCCGTCGCCGCTTCCACCAAGTGTGGCACTATTCGGGTACTTCCTTTTCGGTGTTGCACTTTTCACAAACGGCAGTGTATATTAATGAAGTTCCAATCTCCGGATCCGATAAAGGTTTTAGGGAGGTTTTCCTTGGTTGTTAGGTGATCGCCGGAACTGGTAGGCCTAAGCGTCTCCTATTTATTCCCAACAGGGATACCCATCTGCCCCACTACCAGCTTGTCAGATAATTGGCTAAATGAAAAAGCTATTTTTCAATGGGCCGGATTTCGAAAAGCTCGTTCCACTTTTTGGAGTGGACAAAAAATACACATACCCTTTATCAGGAAGATGACACGCATGTACCGTTAAATACACACACGAGCATATTTTTTATTTTTGTCTGGGACAATGGTTGGCATTGTCCCAGATACAAATTAAAAATACGTACTGCTTCCCAGATCTCATCAAGATATTCAAGAGGTTTCCATCGACCGTCAGACGAATGCAAGAGTGGAAATCCCCTCCCAAAATATTTACAATACCTCACTCACAGACTACTTGGGTGTTTCCACTATCTACTAGTATCAGCCTTTTATGGAGTTAAGAACAAATCTCTATGATGAAACCAAGTGGGTATTATTCTGACAGGGTGCAGACGCATAATAAAATACTAGTCTGTGCCCCATGGGTTTCATAGTCGTGGGTTGAGGTTAGGTAAATGGTGCTTAATTTCAAATGTAAATTGGTTGCCAGTATTGCACTACTGTTTGGAAAAAGTGGAACACCAGACCGAGAGATGTGATTGCAATGAAATTTATTCCACCAATTATCGACATGACACTACACAAACTATTAGCATACAGACCTGTACATGCACTGTGACCGCAGACATTCAATACAGAGTAGCACCACCATATGCTGCAATCAGAACCGCTAGACGTCGTGGCGTGGAATCAAATAGTGCCTGAATACGCTGTTGGGGTATACTCTGCCGGTTTTAGACGTGTCCACAAAGCATCAGCTGTGTTTACAGGAGGACGTGAACGAACATGGGCGACATGTTAGGCAACAGGGCAGGTCAGGGAAATAGTGGTACCCGTCGTTCTTCGAAGCACGATTGCAGATTCCTCGCCACATGGGGCCGGATGTTGGCCTGCTGAAATATGGCATGTGGAAAGGCCTTCAGGAGGGGCAGTGCCTCGAGCTGTAAGACCTCCCTAATGCAGAGGTAGCAGTTAGGATTGCCCTCAAGACGTAGCAGACGAGATCGTACGTGCTCCACACCATCACACTTGGTGTTTGTCTGCTATGCCCCTCAACAGTCCAATCTGGCTGAACCCGTTCACCACGGCGGCATCGAACGCTATGCGGGCATCACTGTTGGACAAGTTGAAGTGGAACCCGTCAGAGAACACTACATTTTGTCACTCAGCGCGCGAGTGTCGGCGTTCACGTGTCCGCTGCAGTCTATGGCGTTGGTGGGTTCTGGTCAATGGAATCTGATGCAATGGCATGCAAGCCACCAATTCAGCCCGCAGGAGACGGCGGCGAACCGTAGACGCAGACATGTTCACACCCGTTGCAGTGCTCCAATGTCGCGCCAACACTGTGGACGAGACGAAGCTGTTACGGCCGTTACGGCCAAGCGGGCATGATGGAGGTCATCTTGCACTGTGGTCACATTATGTCATCTAATACCCTCTAGGCGCGGTTATGGCCCTATTCTCTATGCTGGTTCCACATATGCTTCGCCGTTGTAGCAGGTGCCTTGTACGGGCCACAGTGTATTGGAACGAGAGACACACTTCCCACAGACCATTCGTTCAACCCCATTCGAACGCTCTCACATGCCGATATTTCATGTGATTTCGGCGAGGTACTGTGGCAGTTAGTTACACGTTTCCACTTCGTATTGGAGTGTTTCATTTATTACTAACATAGCGTACCGGGTGGGTATAATTAAACTTTTCCTATGTAACATGTTATAACACGTAAACTAATTATCGTACGAGTACCAAACTTGGTAGCATTAATGTCCAGAGTATGGGGTGCACGATTTCTGTGCGTCACAGCACCACCGTCTAGTTCCAACTACGGCCATGAGGTGCCGTGGTCAGTGATCGTCTCACACCCCTGACCAGTCTCAGTGCACTTGTTGGCGTCAACATGAGGTTGGACAAAAGGAGCAGGGCATTATTGGTGATGCTCTGTTATCAAAGCAACAGTAATGCTGCTGCTGCACTTTGAGAATATCGCCGATCGGAGGGATTACGGAAGGGTCCTCTTTCTCCAACTGCTGTGCGGAGCATGATGAAGAAGTTCGAATCAACTGGACAACTGGGAGTCGCTCTGGGGAGAAACAGACGACTGGTTGCACCAAATGTGGTTGATGAAATCGCTGTTGTTATGGCAGACAACTGTGCGCGCAATTCCCGATCTCCAGGCAGTGCTCTTGCTGTGTCACGACAGTTGAACATTCCGTGGTCCACTGTAAACAAAGTGCTTCGAACCATTCTCAAATTTTATCCGTACAAGATCCATGCCGTACAGCAACCGGCACCACAGGACGCACAACGACGTGTTGACTGCACGCTCCACTTTCTCGCAAGGATTGGACGAAGGCTGGCCCTGGACCATCCTATGGACAGACGAAGCTACGTTTTCTCTGACGGGTGAGGTGAACACACAGAATTACTGAGTGTGGAGATCTTCACCTCCAGTCACTGTGCATGAAACTCCTCTGTGTGGCGAACGTGTCACCGTACGGTGTGGCTTCACGGCTGCGTTCGTCATTGGCCCATTATTTTTTGAACAGGTTGGCCCTCAAGACCAAAGACGTGCAGTGTGACTGGCGAGCGTTTCTGCGATATGCTTCGCAGCATGTCATAGCCCCCCGCCCCCCTACACGAAAGAGAAGCATTGAGATCAACAGTTTTCACGCAAGATGGGGCCCCACCGCACCACGCTCGTAAGGTTCACCTGATTCTCTGAACGACGTTTGGAAACTATCGAATTATCAGCCGATCGTTTCAAATGCTTCGCCGGCACGATCACCTGATCTCCCTGTGGTTTCTGTGACTCTGAACGACAGGGTTTACCAGGGGAACGTTCACGAATAGGCTGATCTGAAGCGCAGCATATCAAGAAAGATAGCCAGCATACATACGGACGTGCTTAGTTCTGATGTGCAGAATGCAATTCTGCGCTTTCAGACGCTTCTGGACACTGATGCCATACTGAGCCCCTTTGGTAGCAGTAATGGTACCAGTGTGTTATGATATGATGTACCGTAGCAGCAGATTGAAAGTGTTTCAACTGAACTGATTCCGCATCATTTCTCATCCCGATGTCCTTGACATTAATGCTACCAATTCGGTGCCGGCCGGGGTGGCCGAGCGGTTCTAGGCGCTACAGTCTGGAACCGCGCGACCGCTACGGTCGCAGGTTCGAATCCTGCATCGGGAATTGATGTGTGTGATGTCCTTAGGTTAGTTAAGTTTAAGTAGTTCTAAGTTCCAGGGGACTGATGACCTCAGAAGTTAAGTCCCATGGCGCTCAGAGCCATTTTAACCATTTGAACCAATTTAGTACTCGTATGGTAATTAGTTTCCGTGTTATAACGTGATAAATAGAGAATGTTTAATTATAACCACCCAGTATATAATGACATTTCATGCACGAAAGGTTGAAAACATTATTGTCTTAATATTTGGTCTATGAATACAAATATTTGTAATTTCGTGTATAATATGACTACAGCATAAGAACTGGTTTCATGAGTGGTAGAGATTGTATACGTTGAAATATATGGTATACTATACGGTATGCGATTATGTTGTATTTGCACTGCTGTGATGTAATTTTTGGAGTATTTTGCTCCATGAAAAGTTGTAGCTAAAGATGAGGCTGGCAATCTCGAAATCGATTACACAATAAAAATGCAAAAACATTCTTCCAGAAAGTGGTTAATTTATTTGTAACTACCTGAATACTCAGCGACATCTCAGTATGTATTTATTCCAGTATTCTGTTAGTCCTCCTCCCGCCTCCCTTTGTTCATATCCTCCTCTTTTCTTCTTCTGTCCATGTTTTCTCAGACCTCTCCCCTTCTCTGGCCGTTTGCCTCTCCTCCTGTCTCTATCCATCTCCTCCCTTCTGTGTCCACTTCTCCCTCCCCCCTAATCTATGACCATCTCCCCATGCCCCCCCTCTACCTGTCCATCTCCCCCTCCCCTTTTTCTCTCCAAATTATCACTTCCACCCCATTAATAAGTATCTCGTCCTAACCCCAATCGTATTTCTTTCCGCAAAGTAAGTAACTTGTGTACTGAGGTTGGCTGAAATCTATCTAGGAGTTTAGGAGGAGACTTTTATCTGCGGTTTTACCCGCATACGTATATGCCACATATATTTAACATAATTCAGTCATATTTGTACCCATATTTCAACGGTATCTGTAGCGAATTTCGCCCTGCAGTTTGGTTTTCACGCAGATCAATGTTTATGAAGTCATATCTCTTCAACCACGTGTCGTACAACGACATAATTTTTTAGTGCATCCAATGGTGTATGTGGATACCGTCCGCGAAATGTGTTACGAAGTAATAATTTAAAATTTCACGCACGATTCGGCAGTTTTTGACGCATCTCAGTATCTATGACGTCACGTCTCCTGAACTATATGTCGTACAATGATATAATTTTGTAGGTACATACAGTGGCGTATGCGGATACTATATGCGAAATGTTTTGGGAATATAGTAGCAATGTAGTAATAAATTTAAACATCATGCATGATGAAGCAGTTTTTCAAGCATCTCACTGTTTATGGCATCATATCTCCAGAACTAGACGTCATATAATGATATAATTTTGCAGATACACTCAGCGGTATATGTGGAAACTATATGTAAATTTGTCGCAAATGCACTCCTGGAAATGGAAAAAAGAACACATTGACACCGGTGTGTCAGAGGTACTTGCTCCGGACACTGCGAGAGGGCTGTACAAGCAATGATCACACGCACGGCACAGCGGACACACCAGGAACCGCGGTGTTGGCCGTCGAATGGCGCAAGCTGCGCAGCATTTGTGCACCGCCGCCGTCAGTGTCAGCCAGTTTGCCGTGGCATACGGAGCTCCATCGCAGTCTTTAACACTGGTAGCATGCCGCGACAGCGTGGACGTGAACCGTATGTGCAGTTGACGGACTTTGAGCGAGGGCGTATAGTGGGCATGCGGGAGTCCGGGTGGACGTACCGCCGAATTGCTCAACACGTGGGGCGTGAGGTCTCCACAGTACATCGATGTTGTCGCCAGTGGTCGGCGGAAGGTGCACGTGCCCGTCGACCTGGGACCGGACCGCAGCGACGCACGGATGCACGCCAAGACCGTAGGATCCTACGCAGTGCCGTAGGGGACCGCACCGCCACTTCCCAGCAAATTAGGGACACTGTTGCTCCTGGGGTATCGGCGAGGACCATTCGCAACCGTCTCCATGAAGCTGGGCTACGGTCCCGCACATCGTTAGGCCGTCTTCCGCTCACGCCCCAACATCGTGCAGCCCGCCTCCAGTGGTGTCGCGACAGGCGTGAATGGAGGGACGAATGGAGACGTGTCGTCTTCAGTGATGAGAGTCGCTTCTGCCTTGGTGCCAATGATGGTTGTATGCGTGTTTGGCGCCGTGCAGGTGAGCGCCACAATCAGGACTGCATACGACCGAGGCACACAGGGCCAACACCCGGCATCATGGTGTGTACTAGTGCCGACATTGTGCGTGCTCTGTTGTCTGTGTCTATGTGCCTGTGGTTCTGTCAGTGTGATCATGTGATGTATCTGACCCCTGAAATGTGTCAATAAAGTTTCCCCTTTCTGGGACAATGAATTCACGGTGTTCTTATTTCAATTTCCAGGAGTGTAGATAATGAATAATTAATAAAGTTAAATTTTATGCCTGACGCGGCCGTTTTACTGCACGAACAGCGAAAATACAGTAAGCGATAAACTTTTTTCCTTTCGTAGTTTTGTGTGGGTGGAAGGGAGAAAAAGTTTGGTAAGGGTTTGAAATTCTGTGCAAAGTCTGTTACAAGTCACTAAGCGCTCTTATTTCGAATACTGGATGAATAAAGTCTGGGTATTCGCACGCCGCTGGTTACACTTCTTTTTCATCCACAGCCCACTCCTTTGATACGTAGGTGTTGTTACATCCACAGCTATTCTTTCTATACAGTAAGTAATATGGGTACTAGGTTTGGTTGAAATGAGTCCAATAATTAGAGGATACTGTTTACGGCATATCTTCTGAACTAGAAGTCATATAATGATATAATTTTGCAGATACACTCAGCGGTATATGTGGAAACTATATGCAAATGTGTCGCGAATACATAATGAAGAATTAATAAAATAAAATGTTATGTCCGACGCGGCATTTTTTACAATCTGTATGGATTGTATGATGAAGAGTAGGCTGACGTTTAAGGAATTAATGCTCAAAGAAGTGAGACACGTAAGTTCTAAGGAACGGGGTTCTCTAGGGCTGTGCATACTGCTGTAAGGAGTAGCTCAGTAGGTAGTTCAGTTGAAGAGAAATGGATATCTCTAAAAAAAGCTATCACAGAAGTTGGAAAGAAACAGAAGAAATACTTCAGTTGAACGCTGAAAGAACGAAGTACAAAATTGTTTAGGGAAATTCAGAAATACAGAAATACAAGTCACTTAGGAATGAAATCAATCGAAAGAGCAGAGAAGCTAAGGCAGCACGAAAAATGTGAAGAAATCAAAAGGAAATGATTGTCGTCAGCACTGACGCAACATATAAAAAAACTGAAGTCAATCTTCGGCGAAAATCAAGGCAACGGTGATAACATCAAGAGTGCAGTGGAAAATCCACTGTTCAATGCAGACGAGAGAGCAGATAGGTGGAAAGAATACATTGAAAGCCTCTGTGATTGGAGGGGGGGGGCGAAGATTTGTTTGATGTGATAGAAGAAACAGGAGTCCATTTAGAAGGGCTCCAGTACTGGAATCAGATCAGAATTTAAGAGAGATTTGGGGGATTAAAATGAAATAAGTCACAAGGGATAAATAACATTCCATCAAAATTTCTAAAATCATTGGGGAAAGTGGCAACAAAACGACTATTCAATTTGGTGTGTATGGCGATATACCATACGACTTTCGGAAGAATATCATCCACACAATTCCGAAGACTGCAAGAACTGACAAGTGCGAGAATTATCGCACAATAAGATTAACAGGTCATGCATCCACTTTGCTGACAAGAATAATATACAGAAGAATGGAAAAGAAAACTGAGGATCTATTAGATGGCTATCAGCTTGATTTAGAAAGGTAAAGGCACCAGTTCTGATGTTGAGGTTGATAATGGAAGCAAGACTGAAAAAAAAAAATCAATATTCGTTCATAGCATTTGTAGACCTGGAAAACGTGTTCAACAATTGACAATGCTGAATGGTGAAAGATGTTCGAAATTATGAGGAAAATAAGGGCAAGCTAAGTGGAAAGACGGATAACATTCAATATGTACAAGAGCCAAGAGAGAAAAATACGAGTGTAAGACCAAGAACGAAGTGCTCAGATTAAAAAGGCTGTAAGACAGGGATGTAATCTTTCGCCCTTACTCTTCAGTCTCTACATCGGAGAAGCAATGATGGAAATAAAAGAATGATCCAAGAGTTGGATTTTAACTCAAGGTGAATGGATACGAATTATAAGATTCACAGATGACATTGCTATCCTCATTGCAATTGAAGAAGAATTACAGGATCTGCTGAATGGAATGAACAGTCTAATGAGTACAGAATATTGTCTGAGAGACGAAAGACTAAAGTAATGAGAAGTAACAGAAATGAGAAAAGCGAGAAATTTAACATTAGGGTTGGTGATCACAAGGTAGATGAAGTTAAGGAAGTCTGCTACTTAGGCAGCAAAATAACCCATGATGACGGAGCAAGGAGGATATAAAAAAGCCCGTTTATGGCCAAGAGAACTCTACTAACATCAAACTTTGGTCTCAGTTTGAGGAAGAAGTTTCTGAGAATGTAGGTTTGGAGTACAGCATTGTATGATAGTGAAAAATTGACTGTGGGGAAACCAGGATAGAAGACAATCGAAGCAACTGAGATGTGGTGCTACAGAGGAATGTTGAAAATTAGGTTGTCTGATAAGGTATACAACGAGGAGGATTCACCGTAGAGTCGGCGAGGGAAGTAATATATGGAACACAGTACCGAGAAGAAGGGACAAGATGATAGGGCATCTGTTAAGACTTCAGGGAACAACTTCCATGGTACTAGGGGGAGCTGCAGAGCGTAAAAACTGTAGAGGAAGACAGAGATTGGTATACATCCAGCAAATAATTGAGAATATAGGTTGCAAGTGCTACTCTGAGCTGAAGAGGATGGCAAAGGAAAGGAAGTGGTGTTGGACCGGGTCAAACTAGCCAGAAAACTGATGACTTAAAAAAAAATAGTGGTTTGCAAATCCCCTCAAAAATATTTCCCCTCTTTCCCTCACACTCTTATCCTACAGGGATATTTGGCTGGAAGTACAAAGTTGTACAACAGCCCGCCAGGATCCCAGGAGTAAAGAATGAAAAATGTAAAAAAGAGAAGATTTTTATGATGTACACTACCTTAGTACGGTTGTTACAAGATATCTGCCTGCGGCAGTCGACGCCGTCTGAAGAGGCGACTCGTTCGGTTCCGGAGAAGCTTCGTGATAAACAGTGACCTCGACGTAAGTGGCACCACAAGTAGAGTGGCAGCTTGATTGCCAACAGGTCACCTTGTCACAGAGCTCGCGTGTCAGAAAGTCAAGTTGCGGCGACCGCAAACGTCTCAGAGGAGTTGGGCGATGGGTGGCCAGAGGCCCGCTTGCCGAAGCGTTTTGCTGACGCAGTGTTCAGCTCGTGTTAGGCGTCGCGGGTCTTCTGCGATTCTATAGATATTATTGCTTAATTGGCTGCGATTCGGTGGTACGCGGAAGGTTATAAGAAGGTGAGGTGGTGGTTAACGCACTGGAACCGTATTCACGATAATTTTTGTGTAAGTCCCCATTCGTCAATCTAGATTTAGATTTTCTATTGTTTCTTAAATCACGTAAGTCGGCTACCGGGCTGCTTCGTTTGAAAAGGTGTTGCTCAGTGTTTTCGCTCCTCCATCCAACACCAGTTTGCGCTCTGTCACTAAAGTAATCGTTGTTGACGGAAAGTTTAACCCTAATCTTCCACTTTCATTTTTCACGTCAAGAATGTTGTGCGTTCGGAAGATCTTACATTACAAATTAAAAAAAAAAAAAAAAAGGTCTTCCCTATAGGAGTAGTTGTGTGACATCTTTACTTCAGAACAGCAGAGTGGATGTGCTGATAGGTGCAGTGGATGTCCTCTGCTGTCATTCACTGATCAAACGCGTCTTCTTCCTTGATAGTGACCTTTGCTTGGCACCCAGACAATCTTACATTTTAAATAGAATTTTATGCATTGCTGAACAAATGGAAGGTCCTTGTCCAACGTTGTATACTGCACCTTTCTATTCATACACTAACCGCACTGAATTACAGATCCATATCACTAACGTCGATTTGCAGTAGGATTTGGGATGATATGCTGTGCTCGAACATTATGAATCACCTCGAAAAAAAAAAACTATTTATTGACACGTAGTCGGCACGGATTCAGAAAATATCGTTCTTATGAAACACGACTTGCTCGTCAACCTCACGAAGTAATGAGTGCTATTGACAGGGAAGGTCAAATTGATTTCATAGTTTTAGATTTGCAGAAGGCTTTTGACACCGCACATCACAAGAGACTTCTAATTTAACTGCCTGTCTATGGATCATCGTCTCAGTTGTCTGACTGGATTTGTGATTTCCTCTAAGAGAGGTTGGTAATAAGTGAGAGAAAGTCATCGATTAAAACAGACGTAATATCTGGTGTTCCCCAAGGAAGTGTTATAGGCCATCTATTGTTCCTGATGTACACAAACGATTTAGGAGACAATCCGAGCAGTCCTCTTAGATTGTTTGCAGATGATGCTGCCATTTACCGTCATGTAATGTCATCACGCAAATTTAAAGGCTGTAAACACAACTAAATACTTACAGATCACAGTTACAATTGGATCAATCACACAGATAATGTTCTCGGGAAAGCGAACCGAAGACTGCAATTTATTGGCAGAACACTTAAGAAATGTAACAGGTTTACTAAAGGGACTGCTTACAGTACACTTGTCCGCCCTGTTCTGGAGTAGGCCTACTGCTGTGAATTGTTAGATCCACGTCAGGTACGACTGACGGAAGACATCGAAAAAGTTGAAAAAGGACAACTCTTTTTGTACTATCGCGAAACAGAGCATGGAATGCAACGGATATGATACACGAATTGGGGTTGCAGTCATTAAAACAAAGGCGTTTTTCACTGCGGAAGGACCTTCTCATGAAATTTCAACCACCAGCTTTCCCTCTCTGAGTGTGAAAATATTTTGCTGGTGGCAATATACATAGGGAAGAAAGAATATCACAACAAAATAAGAGCCGGCCGCGGTGGCCGAGCGGTTCTAGGGGCTTCAGTCCGGAACCGCGCGACTGCTACGGTCGCAGGTTCGAATCCTGCCTCGGGCATGGATGTGTGTGATGTCCTTAGGTTAGTTAGGTTTAAGTAGTTCTAAGTTCTAGGGGACTGATGACCTCAGATGTTAAGTCCCATAGTGCTCAGAGCCATTTGAACCGTTTTCAACAAAATAAGAGAAGCTGAGCTCGCACGGAAACATTTAAGTATTCGTTTTTCCCGCGCGCTGTTCGTGAGTGGAACAGTAGAGAAGTTGCTTAAAGATGGTTCGATGAACCCTCTGCCAGCCACTTAACTGTGAACTGCATTTAGATACAGATGTAGATTTATTATGACGTGGTATTAGATTCACTGCCCAACACGAGACTGAATGGCGTCTGTTGGTGTTGTGGGCACGTTATGGGGCTGCTTGAAAGCTTGCTTTTGCCATTTTCAGCCAGCTGGTGTACAGGGCATTTCATATCTAGATTAGTTCAAGTTTTTTGCATTGGTTCCTTGGGTTTTAGTGTCTTTTCGTACTTTGTGGGACTTAGGGGTATGGGACTTTCTCCCAATTGGGAATATGGAGGGAGTTGGGCGACATGCGTCTTACGGCCAAGAGAAACCTCCAAAGACCATGGTTGGAGTTGCTGGTGTTTATTAGCTATTCCGTCATCTGCAATTACGAAAGAAAATCCTGGCATACCCTTTTCTCTCTTCGTATGTCATCAGGACTCCTCTTGCTCCGACGACTTCGTTCGCCTGATTGTTCTGTTCACCATCTCGTGACGATCTGTGATATCGCCCATAGGATCGTCTCCTCCCAAGACTTCTGTCGCTTTTACTGTTCTGTTGACGACCATCTTTGGGTGGAGCTTTGACTCGAACGTCTGCGCCGTCTGCGTCTGCGTGGCGGGCACGTTATGCGATAAGGAAAGAGTATAAGCACAGAATAGTTGATTGGGAAATAATTCTAACGACGATACGGGACGCAGGTGGGAAATCCAATGGCCGGAGCGACTTTGACAAAGAGGAGAGTGTTATGGCCCGGCTCCTGGAAACGAACATCTTGTGTTGCATCTATGGAATGTGGTAAGCAACTATGGAAAGTGGTTGAAACCATCGAGCGGCCTCATCACACGTTGGAGGTTAGCTCACTCTGTACAGAAGGACAGAACGATAACGTTAAATGTTGGTGTAAGGGCAAATATTCCCGAGCACACCGTTCAGTGCACGGTGTCGAGCATGGGAATCGACATAAGACGACCCCTACATGTCTCCATGTTGACATCGAGATTGGACCGTGAATCAGTGGAACCGTGTCACCTGCTCCGATGAATCATGTTTCTTGTTATACGATGTCGAAGGTCCTGTCGGGATACGCCGTCGTCTAAGCGAACAGCTACTCGAAACAGGCCTCGCTCCAAGGACGCAGGTCGGTATGCAATTGTTACTCTATAGTGGTCATTCACCTAGGCTTCCACGGTAACTGTGGCAGTATGTGACTGCGCTGTGACAGCTGTGGTCAGCGCGAACATTTGCTTTATTATCTTTCCAGTCTTGGATCGCAATGTTTATTTTTCATCATAAACACACAGAGGTAACCTCATTTACAAACGCTATCCTAAATATGCTAATGTAAAGCAACTGTACAACATACCCATACACGTGAAGAAACGTGTTGCGTTGCACATATCACGCCATATGTGTAGTGGTGCAGTCAAAATCAAAATCATTAGCCATTTCGGGGGAGGGGGTCAAACAAATAAAATTGAGGTATGTAAGGAGAACCACTGAAGTGTGCATACTGCACATGAAGAGAGACTCAGTTACACTGCCGTGCAGCGTCAAGAAACGGTTGGTATGGAGTTAGTGCGCAAAAGACTCTCATAGCATTTGTCAGTGACGGTGAAGGTCTCACGACTCACCTCATAGAGAATACTACAGCCCAGCGATAAGCGATGCCGTCAACCCACACAACTCCGCCACCTCTGTAAAATGAAGTGGCACCGGTTGATGTGTGTGCGCATTTTCCGTTGACCATGTTTTGCAGTTCTGCATATTGACTTGTCCTTCGAGATGGAAATCTGTTTGGTCCGTCCAAAGAAGGGTCCAAGGCCATTCATGGTCCTCTTCCACGCGGACAAGGAATTCCAGAGCGCACGTTTGTCTTTCTGGAAGGTCAGCAGGAAGTAACTGTTGAATAAGGGTGATTTTGTACGGATAGCATTGCAGGATGGTTGGTTGGTTGGTTTGGGGAAGGAGACCAGACAGCGAGGTCATCGGTCTCATCGGATTAGGGAAGGACGGGGAAGGAAGTCGGCCGTGCCCTTTGAAAGGAACCATCCCATTGCAGGATGTTTCTACGGTTTTATACATCTTGCTCTCAGGCATGTCCAACGTTCAGACAGTTCCCTGTGCACAGCATCTTTGCACACCAACGCTCGAGCACTCCTGCAGTGCTGTCGCCACATATTCGACAGACGTCGGATCAACTGCTTTCCTCCCCCTGCCACATTTTACTTCAAAAGAAGCTGTCTTTTCGAATTTTCTAATCGTTTTATCCAAACGCTTAGCAGACATCGTACCAATACCTTTTCTATACCATTACGTGTCCTGAGCTTCTGTAGGGCTATTGGGATACACTCATCGTTCTTGTAAAGGAGCTTTACCAGCAGTGCAGTCAGTCATGTTGGGCGTCTCGGACGCAAACTGACGAACAACCGTGAGCCGCGAGTCTGTTGGTATGCATATTCTGACGCTTACAGCAGATGATAAAAGGGTATTCATTGGACAAATATATTATACTAGAACTGACATGTGATTACGTTTTCACGCAATTTGCGCATTGAGTCAAACAGAGCTTGGATGGCGTGTACAGGTACAGCCGCCCATGCAGCTTCAACACGATACCACAGTTCATCAAGAGTAGTGACTGGCGTATTGTGACGAGCCAGTTGCTCGGCCACCATTGACCAGACGTTTTCAATTGCTGAGAGATCTGGAGAATGTGCTGACCAGGGCAGCAGTCGAACATTTTCTGTATCCAGAAAGGCCCGTACAGGACCTGCAACGTGCGGTCGTGCAATATCCTGCTGAAATGTAGGGTTTCGCAGGGATCGAATGAAGGGTAGAGCCACAGGTCGTAACACATCTGAAATGTAACGTCCACTGTCCAAAGTGCCGTCAGTGCGAACAAGAGGTGACCGAGACGTGTAACCAATGGCACCCCATACCATTACGCCGGGTGATACGCCAGTATGAAGATGACGAATACACGCTTCCAATGTGCGTTCAACGCGATGTCGCCAAACACGGATGCGACCATCATGATGCTGTAAACAGAACCTGGATTCATCCGAAAAAATGACGTTTTGCCATTCGTGCAGCCAGGTTCATCGTTGAGTACACCATCGCAGGCGCTCCTGTCTGTGATGCAGCGTCAAGGGTAACTGCAGCCATGGTCTCCGAGCTGATAGTCCATGCTGCTGTAAACGTCGTCGAACAGTTAGTGCAGATGGTTGTTGTCTTCCAAACGTCCCCATCTGTTGACTCAGGGATCGAGACGTGGCTGCACGATCCGTTACAGCTATGCGGATAAGATGCCTGTCATCTCGACTGCTAGTGATACGAGGCCGTTGCGATTCAGCACGACGTTCCGTATTACCGTCCTGAACCCACCGATTCCATATTCTGCTAACAGTAATTGGATGTCGACCAACGCGAGCAGCAATGTCGCGATACGATAAACCGCAATCGCGATAGGTTACAATCCGACTTTTATCAAAGTCGGAAACGTGATGGTACCCATTTCTCCTCCTTACACGAGGCATCACAACAACGTTCCACCAGGCAACGCCGGTCAACTCCTGTTTGTGTATGAGAAATTCGGTTAGAAACTTTCCTCATGTCAGCACGTTGAAGTTGTCGCCACCGGCGCCAACCTTGTGTGAATGCTCTGAAAAGCTAATCATTTGCATATCACAGCATCTTCGTCCTATTGGAAAAATCTCGCGACTGTAGCACGTCATTTTCGTGGTGTACCAATTGTAATGGTCAGTAGTGCAGCTGAGGGACTGGCGGAGTGTTCTGGTGTTGGTATATTGGTCAAGATCCTAGTCGAGTGGGTTAGCCGATGTGTTTCTCCAACTTGTTAATAAACTATGAACGATTGTGAAGAGTGCTTAGACAAAGTAATGTTACGTCTTACGTTGTTATTGCATATGAGGGTAGAATGTAAGGAAGGGGGACAGCAATATACTTTGATGGCAGGTGGTCAGCTCTTGAACAAAATAAAACATGCCAGTGTATCCATCCGACGGACGGATCAATGTCAACAGTATCATATTATATGAAAGAAGGACGGAAGAGCGATGTCATTCGAGGCTCGGAACATGCTCGGATTGCGGGAAGGAAATCGTCTGTGTTCTCTTCAAAGAAACCACATGTGATACAATTAATTCAGCCGTGGTGGCCGTGCGGTTCTAGGCGCTACAGTCTGGAACCGCAGGACCGCTACGGTCGCAGGTTCGACTCCTGCTTCGGGCATGGATGTGTGTGATGTCCTCAGGTTTAAGTAGTTCTAAGTTCTAGGGGACTGATGACCTTAGAAGTTAAGTCCCATAGTGCTCAGAGCCATTTGAACCATTTGAATTAATTCAGGGAAACAAAGAGATGAGGTTCCTCCGAGGCTTCATAAACTTCCTGTGTATCCAATAGGTAGTAACACTGGCTCTACAAACTGACTGTGTCAAACACAGAGCATCGTTACCAAAGCCTCTTGTGAGAAAATGTGCTCATCACATACGCAACTCTGCGGACTTCATTGGCAACATAAAGTCACTGAAACTAAATAGTTCTGATCTGTAACCATCTTCGCTGTAGTATCTTTGTTCACAAAGATCCAGTTTTCAGAATCCTTATCACTTATTGGTAGAAGTTTTGATAACGAGATTTCAGCTTTGTTCAGACAAACACACATTTTCTTTAATATATACTCCTGGAAATTGAAATAAGAACACCGTGAATTCATTGTCCCAGGAAGGGGAAACTTTATAGACACATTCCTGGGGTCAGATACATCACATGATCACACTGACAGAACCACAGGCACATAGACACAGGCAACAGAGTATGCACAATGTCGGCACTAGTACAGTGTATATCCACCTTTCGCAGCAATGCAGGCTGCTATTCTCCCATGGAGACGATCGTAGAGATTCTGGATGTAGTCCTGTGGAACGGCTTGCCATGCCATTTCCACCTGGCGCCTCAGTTGGACCAGCGTTCGTGCTGGACGTGCAGACCGCGTGAGACGACGCTTCATCCAGTCCCAAACATGCTCAATGGGGGACTGATCCGGAGATCTTGCTGGCCAGGGTAGTTGACTTACACCTTCTAGAGCACGTTGGGTGGTACGGGATACATGCGGACGGGCATTGTCCTGTTGGAACAGCAAGTTCCCTTGCCGGTCTAGGAATGGTAGAACGATGGGTTCGATGACGGTTTGGATGTACCGTGCACTATTCAGTGTCCCCTCGACGATCACCAGTGGTGTACGGCCAGTGTAGGAGATCGCTCCCCACACCATGATGCCGGGTGTTGGCCCTGTGTGCCTCGGTCGTATGCAGTCCTGATTGTGGCGCTACCTGCACGGCGCCAAACACGCATACGACCATCATTGGCACCAAGGCAGAAGCGACTCTCATCGCTGAAGACGACACGTCTCCACTCGTCCCTCCATTCACGCCTGTCGCGACACCACTGGAGGCGGGCTGCACGATGTTGGGGCGTGAGCGGAAGACGGCCTAACGGTGTGCGGGACCATAGCCCAGCTTCATGGAGACGGTTGCGAATGGTCCTCGCCGATACCCCAGGAGCAACAGTGTCCCTAATTTGCTGGGAAGTGGCGGTGCGGTCCCCTATGGCACTGCGTAGGATCCTACGGTCTTGGCGTGCATCCGTGCGTCGCTGCGGTCCGGTCCCAGGTCGACGGGCTCGTGCACCTTCCGCCGACCACTGGCGACAACATCGATGTACTGTGGAGACCTCACGCCCCACGTGTTGAGCAATTCGGCGGTACGTCCACCCGGACTCCCGCATGCCCACTATACGCCCTCGCTCAAAGTCCGTCAACTGCACATACGGTTCACGTCCATGCTGTCGCGGCATGCTACCAGTGTTAAAGACTGCGATGGAGCTCCGTATGCCACGGCAAACTGGCTGACACTGACGGCGGCGGTGCACAAATGCTGCGCAGCTAGCGCCATTCGACGGCCAACACCGCGGTTCCTGGTGTGTCCGCTGTGCCGTGCGTGTGATCATTGCTTGTACAGCCCTCTCGCAGTGTCCGGAGCAAGTATGGTGGGTCTGACACACCGGTGTCAATGTGTTCTTTTTTCCATTTCCAGGAGTGTATAAACGAAATATGGATGCTGAAACGGCGTTTTCAACGGCCGTTCTCACGCATTAGAGTCCAGTGTGCCGAAGACATTTGTCACCTCACTCAGTCACTTGCTGTGAGACGCTGGCTTATAGATTTAATGGAACACATTAGAACAGAATTCGAGGTTGACAAACTCTGCGTTGTTAACTATACTTGCTATCCAAACTGTATTAGTGAAACCTTCATCCAGCAAACAAGTCACAGGCTATGGTTAAGGCATTACTCCCTGGTGTACCCTCATCTACTAGATGCTCTGTCAAGTTTTAGTAGAAGGCAAATCTTCGCAGGATTCAAGCAATAAAAACGGTTCTTGATTCGTGGCTGGATTGTTCAGTTGGTAAAGATTCGGGTTCAATCCCGTGTTTTAATCTGTCGAGAACTTCCAAAGTGGTGCAAACTAAATAGCGAAATTGTTACATACATGGTTCAAGAAGTGCTCAACAGTACTACGAGAGACCAGCCACCACGACACAGGCACATCCACTCGCCTGGCGCCTTCTGAGTTCCAACCAACAGCTTCCAGATGGCGCTCGCTGTTCAGAATCACTCTTTCCGCCCAAAGACCATCAACACATCGTATTCGTCCACTGATGGCGTTGCCAGCTGAGAGAGAGTGCGCTGTCAACAATGGATTACCTTGCCTCCGCCCAGTGCTGGTGGGGATGGAGATCCTCCCGCCAAGAGACTCAAAACATGACAAACCGCTGACACTCTCTCAGTTTAATGCCTGTAGCCACCTCAGTACAGCTGAGACTACATTCCAACTTAGCAGTCACTTTTACGGAGAAACAGACACAGTCAAATGAGTGTCAGCATAATTACTTTCAGTCATAGTGACAGTGTCGTGGACAGCCAACCAAGAGACAGCCAAGTTCTTTAGATTTCAGTGCACGTCTATGAGGGGCTTAGCACGAGGTTTATTGTGTTAGACACTACCGGACACTCCCTTTGGTGCTGCCAGCTCCAGAAAACTGGCAAAAGTAAGACCGAGTGATGCTGCCCGGTCCTACAAAGACTCGGTACCATACACAAGTGGCGTTCAATAAGAGATGAAAAATATTTTTTCCGGGAAACTGTTTGGTTTTATTGAGGATTCCAATACACCATGTCGTTCCCATCTCTTTTGCCTACAAAACCCTGTTTCTCAACATAAGCTCCGCTCAGTGCGACGGCCTTACGCTACCTTGCTGGGAGGGCCTATATGCCTATATGTTACCACTCTACTGGTCGACGTCGGAGCCAACGTCTTGCGTCATGAATAACCATCCCATCATGCAAGTACGGCTTCCCAAAGAGTGTATCCATCATGGGCCAAACAGATGGAAGACAGAATGTGCGAGCTGCGGGTTGTAGGGTGGATGAGGTAGTACAGTGCAATGAGGTTCTGTGATCTCTCGCGTACGCACACTTGTGTGAGGCCCCGCCTTGTCTTGGAGAAGCAGAAGTTCGTATGCATTTTTATGGCGGTAAACACGGTGAAGCCGTGTCTTTAGTTTTTTGAGGGTAGCACAATACACTTCACAGTTGATAGTAACACCACAGAATAACCCATTCAGAGCCCCGAAAGACTTTACCGTCTGAAGATGCGACTTTGAACTTTTTCTTCGGAGGAGAGGTGGTGTGGCGCCACTCCATGGACTGCCGTTTTATTTCCGGTTCGAAGCGATGAACGCACGTTTCGTCACGTGTAACGGTGTTCCATAAAAATTGTCACGATCAGACTGGTAACGAGCAAGCAATTCCGCAGAAATGCTCCTTCTTTGCTCTTTATGGTCTTCTGTTAGGCGGCGAGTAGCCTAGCGGGTACACACCTTTGAGTGCCCCTACTGGTGGATGAATGCGTCAACACCTACAACAGAGAAGTCCGGTTGTGCAGCGAGGTATTTGATTGTGATCCGTCGATCGCCTCGAATGAGGATGACCGCACATTCGAATATTGCAGGAATAGCTGCTGTCTGCGGCTGATCTGCTCACGGAAAACAGGACAGATTTGCGCGACCTCGTTGCGATGATGACAGACGCCTTGCCCAACGACTCACCGTGCTTTTGTTCTCTGCCACGTCTCCGTAGATATTCTGCAAGCTCCTGTGAATATGTTCGATGCACTGGTTTTTTGCTAAAATAGAGACTCAATGACAGCTCTGTGCTTGGAGAGAACCTCCGTTACAGACCCTGTTTTGAGGGATACGTAGAGCGCTCCAACCTATTGGAACTTCATGAAACTATAGGGGCTGAAGCGGGAATATTCCACGATGTCCCACAACAAATTCCGCATTTCTTCAACCGAAACCGGCCGAGAAAAAAAAGTGTTGCATTACTTATTGAAAGCCCCCCGTACTAGACGTAATACATCAAGTGCCACAGATTAAACTGTTATAAAACTTGAGGCCCTAGTCACGCGACATTTATTTACTGTCCTTCTACCTCTTTCTGTAGATGCTCACGACAGTAACACGTGAACATTCGACCAGTTTTGCCGTTCTCTAGACACTCGTTCACATGTTCTGCGTTATAATAATCGAACCTTTGTCAAGGTGGCTTATCTCAATGGATAGAAAAACAGCTACAATCACTTAGTAGTAGGCGTCAGGTCTAGATAAGATACCTATAAGATTCTACAAAGATTGTGCGAAAGAACTTGTTCCCCTTCTATCAGTAATTTATCACAGATCGCTTGAACAAAGGGCACCTAGCAACTGGAAGAAAACGAGGGCATTCCCGTTTTTTACGAAGGCCCTAAGACATATGCACACAATTATAGACCTACGTCTTTGACGCCAATCTGTTGTAGAATTACAAAATATGTTTTATGCTCAAGAATTACGACGATTTTGGAGAGTGAATATCTCCTCTATCCAAACGAACATGGATTTCGTAGAGATCCTGTGAAACTCAACTCGTTATGTTACTTGATTAGATCCACAGCGACGTGGACAACGGCGCTCATGCTGATGCCGTGTTACTTGACTTCAGGACGGCATTTGACACGTTCCGCATTGACATGTAGTGACAAAGACGGATCTGTGACTGGATCAAGACTTCCTGGCAGGCAGAACTCAACACGTCGCTCCTAATGGAACAAAAATCAAAAGCTGTAAAGGTAATTTCCGGAGTACCACAAGGAAGTGTGATAGGACCGTTACTGTTTACAATATACGTAAATCATCTAGCAGAAAGTGCTGGATGCTCTTTCAGGCTGTTCGTAGATGATGCGATCGTTTATAACAAAGTAGCAACGCCAGATGATAGTAACGATTTGGAGAATGGCATCCAGAGAACTGATGAATGGTTCAGGCTCTGCTAACTGACCCTGAACGTAAATAAATGTAATACACTCCACATACATAGGAAAATAAATCCACTACTGTACAGCTACGCTATTGATGACAAACCGCTGGAAACAGTATCTACCGTAAAATATCTAGGAGTAACTATCGAGAGCGATCTTAAGTGGAGTGACCACGTAAACCAAATAGTGCGAAAATCAGATGCCAGACCCAGATTCATAGGAAGAATCTTAAGGAAAAGTAACTCATTCACGAAGGAAGCGGCTTATAAGGCGCTTATTCGACCGATTCTTTATTGTTCATCTATCTGGGATCCCTGTCAGATAGGACTGATAGAGGAGACCGAGATGCTCTACAAACTCCATTGACAGACGTTATAAGAGAGGCGTTGTGCATCGCGGAGAGATTTATTATTGAAGTTTCCAGAGGACACTTTCCGGGAAGAGTCGGACAAATTCCGCCCCCCCCCCCCCCCCATACACACACATAGGATTCGTGTAAAGACCACATGGAGAAAATTCGAGAAATTAGAGCCAATACAGAGGCTTACCGAAAATCATTTTTCTCACGCGCTATTCGTCTGTGAAACAGGGCTGGAGGGCTCAGTTAGAGGAACAAAAAGTGCCCTCCGCCACACAGCATTAGGTGGCTTGCGAAGTATCATGTAGATGTAGATTTTCAGCCCGTATCTCCGCTAGGGTGATCGCCTGTCCGTGTCTGCTGCTCTTGCATGCTTTTGCTACCGCGTCACGTGCCCTTAACGCGACTAGGTGGCATCCACCGTCGCGGTGGAGATGGTGATAATGTTTTGGCTTATCAGTGTGTAACTGTGTGTTGTATTGTCAATAAAGAACTGCACAGGAAACGTTCTCCATGACCAAGTTTGGAACTAGGGCCACTGCTGCTGCACTAGAGACACCACATTAACGTGCTGAACGTTCATAAACAGTTAGCTACGCCATCTGCCCGTGGCGGGTGTGGAGTGTTAGCCTTTTTGTAAATTTTTCACAGCACAAGATGCTCAGGTAATCATCATAGGCAGCACCACCAGCTCCTTCCGTCTCCATGACTTCTACCTCACCCTTTATGGTCATCCCATCCAGCTCACCCTCACCCTGAGATACCTTGGCCTCAACCTCGACCTCACCTCACCTGGACCCCTCACCTCCTGGCCATCCAGCGGTAAGCCCAATACGGCCTCCACCTCCTGAAACTCCTGTCTGGCTGCACATGAGGATTACATCTTTCCACCAGCCTCCACACCTACAAATCCCTCATCCATCCTGTCCTCTGTTATGCCAGCATTGCCTGGATCTCTGCACCCACCCGCTTTTACAAGGCCCTCCAAATCCTTGCGCTCCACCTTGCCTTATATATGCGCCTTCCTTCCCCCACACGGCTCCTGTACGACCTCATCCCCTTCCCCCTCCTCCTTTTCCTCCAACATCTTCGCAACCTTTACTCTGTCTGCACGCTTGATCCCCCCCACCCCCTGGTTTTCTCCTTCCTCTCCACCGCCTGCCCATTGCTGCACCTCTATCGCTGTATCCCTCCCTCTCTCCACCTCCACACCCTCCATTTCCTTCATCAGGATAATTTCCAGCACCTCCCCCTCCAGGATTTTGAACTTCGCTGTAACATCTACCCTTCCTTCCAACTGTAACCTGGCCTTTCCCTCCCCTCCCCATGGCTCCTTTTCCTCTCCCCTCCTTCCCCCAGAGCTGATTTTCCTCCTTTCCTTCCCTGAGTCCCTGCACGGCCCCCTCAACTGTGTCCCTTCCACGTCCTTCCCTCCCCAGCCCTCTTTGTCATATCCCCGCCCATCTCACCCCTCTCACCCCTCCTACCCTTCTCCCTCATCTCCATGCCCCTGGAAGATCCTGTGTTTTGCTCATCATTATTAGTGTGCTACGTCAGCGTTGTGTTTGGTGCTGTTCTCCTGTGCGTTGCGAGATGTGATTTTAATTGTGTGCTGGACTTGAACATAGTGTTACTGTCAGTGATCATTATGTGCTACGCACGCCTTGTGTTCTTTTAATTGTCCAAGTGTGTGGTTTTTTGTGCTCAATACTTTTTAAGGTTTTTGTCTCCATTTTACAGTCACCCGCTTTTTGTCTGTTCTCGTCCATTACGTTCTCCCCTTTTTTATATTTTTGTCCGCCATATTTTCTCCTTTGTAATTTTAAATGTCTTCTGTTGTATCATTATTGTCTTTTGGCTGAAAAGCAGCGCATATGCTGCTGCCAGCCCGCCCCAGATTGAGTATGCTCTAAAGTAAATTTTGAAGCCATAGCTCCAGTGCTGATAAGTGTTGCTGTTACATCAAAAGTAGCGCAATGAAGGAATGTTTGTAAAACAAAAATTGGCAACATTAATTTCCTAGGAGTAACTGTAAGAACCAATAAAATTTTATTCAATATGTCTAGTGTAAAACTTCGGCTTTAATGACAGTTCGTTTTTGGAGGCTCACGTCCCACAGGGCATTGTCGCATTTATGGAAAAATGATAAATCCAAATTGCGTTTAAGTCGTTTATAATCATAAAAACGGGTATCATTAAGAAGGCGAATTAAAAAGCTGTTGCAGCACGATGAAAGAAAATAATTATAGAGGTGGAGCCACAGAGAAAATAGTTATGCAGGCTGATTCAGATGCCTCTGCTTGTGAGTTTTATGCAACCCACAAAGCCTTCAAACACGATGAGCAGGATATTAATATATTCTCGTTCGCTACAGAAAAAAATGAACAGGACCTTTTTGCAGGAAATTCATTGTAGTTAAATTTTGCACTGGTATATGTTTTACCTAGAGGCCATAGTTTTCGAATTATTCAAGAGAAACGTATAAAAACGCCCTTCAGACTCGTTTTTTTGAGTGGTCTTCGGTGGAAACGTATCTCAGTGCAAAACGTAACCACATTTTTCTGCAGGAAGTATAGTTTGCACATAGCGAGCGAGAAAATATGAAAATCTCATGCATGGTTTTTGAAGGTGTTGTGGGTTGCATAAAGCCGATAGGCAGGGGCAACTGAATTACCCGGTATAGCGAAAAACGCACTGCAATCTTAAACAGATACTGACTGCTTGCTAGAAGAAGCAAGTTTTCAAGAAGAACGGATCTCCTGTTGAACAGAAGCTGTCGACATGCCGCTCAGCGTAGTTTGCCACACGTACAGGGTGTCCCATTAATCTTGATCACCTCAAACAACTTACTGTCAAGAACAAAGCAATTGTGTTTCGCTACCTGGGGTACATTAATCAGCAAGATTGATCTTTCTTGTATCTTTGTTCGTTACGAGCCTATGAACAACAATACATCATTTTAAAATAGCATCTTATATTTTTATTCGATAATACGCTTCCTCTGCTCAAGACCTATTCAAAAACGAGTTCCATTCGCATAAACACGACGTCATTCAAAACGTAACGCAAAATTAACTTTGTCTCTTCTGTGCTAACACACAGGGCACCTTCCCAGGGTAATTCAATTCATTCACTTGGTGTTAGCTGACGATTAGTCTGGCTTTACGAAAGCCAAAGGCACCAGGCACGCAGTTCTGACCTTGCGGTTAATAATAGAAAGAAGACTGAAGAGAAATCAGGACACGCTCATAGAATCTGTCGGCCTGGTAAAAGCGCCTTCGGTAATGTCAAATGGTGCAAGATGTTCGAAATCGTGACAAAAATAGAGGTAAGCTTAAGGGAAAGACGGGTGATATAAGCTACGTACAAGAACCAAGAAGTAACAGTAAGAGCGGAAAACCGAAAACTAAATGCTCCGATTAAGAATGGTGTAAGAAAGGGACGTATTATTTCGCCACTGCTGTTCAATCTATATGTCGAAGAAGCAATTAAGAAAATAACAGAAAGGTTCAAGAGAGGGATTAAAATTCAACGTGAGAGGATATCGGTGTTAAAATTCGCTAATGATGTTGCCATCCTCAATGAAAGTGAACGAGAATTACTGGAGGTGTTGAATAGAATGAACAGTCTAATGAGCACAGAATATGTATTGAGAGTAAATCAAAGAAAGACGAAAGTAATAAGCAGTAGCAGAAATGAGAACAGCGAGAAACTTGACATCATAACTGGTGATCAAAAACCTAGTGAAGTTAACGAATTCTGCCACCTAGGCAGCAAAATAACCCATTATGGACATAGCAAGGAGGACATAAAAAGCAGACTAGCACTGGCGAAAAGGGCGTTCCTGGCCAAGTGAAGTCAATTAGCATGAAACACAGGTCTTCATTAGAGGCAGAAATTTCTGAGAATATATATTTGGAGCACAGCATAGTATGACAGATAGACATGGACTGTGGGAAAAACAGATAGGAAGAGAATCGAAGCGTTTGAGATGTGGTGCTACAGAAGAATGTTGAAAATTAGGAGATTAGATTAGATTAGCTTTTCGTTCCATCGATTCGTGCTGAGGAGATCCTCGTGGATGTGGAACATGTCATTTTTTTAGCTGAAATAATTATACTAATAGTATGAGTATATATAATACATCATTTTTTTCTTTAAGCTAAAATAACAATACTAGTAGTATGAGTATATACAATACATCATTTGTTTCTATTAAGAATTTCGTCAATGGAGTAGAAGGAGTTGGCCACTAGTAAGTCTTTCAGGCTCCTTTTAAACTGATATTTATTTGTAACTAAATTTTTTATGTTTGCTGGCAAATTATTGAAGATGAATGTTCCTGAGTAGTGGACCCCTTTTTGAACTAAAGTAAGTGCTTTTAAGTTCTTGTGCAGATCATTTTTGTTCCTGGTACTGTATGTATGAACTGAGCTGTTTGTTGTAAAAAGAGATAGTGTATATTATTTAGGACAAATTTCATTAAGGAGTAAAT
This sequence comes from Schistocerca cancellata, assembly GCF_023864275.1. Taxonomy (NCBI): domain Eukaryota; kingdom Metazoa; phylum Arthropoda; class Insecta; order Orthoptera; family Acrididae; genus Schistocerca; species Schistocerca cancellata. Next base: position 609,373,794 of record NC_064630.1, on the reverse strand, counting down.
ATACCGAGAGGCAGTAGTTAGTATACCCAGTTCTTTGAAGAGGTTTCTACAGGATGTCCATGATTTTACTCCACAAATAATATGTATTACACGCTTTTGGACTCTGAAAACTTTTGTTTGACTTGAAGAGTTACCCCAAAATATTATACCATATGACATTATGGAATGAAAGTAGGCAAAGTATGCAAGCTTTTTCATTTTTATGTCGCCTATGTCTGCTAACACTCGAATTGCAAATACAGATTTGTTAAAGCATTTCTGCAGTTCTGTGGTGTGCTCCTCCCAATTGAATTTATTATCAAGTTGTAATCCCAGGAATTTGAGACTGTCAACCTCTTCTATCTGCTCTTCTTCATACTTTATACATATGCTGGGTGGAAACCTCTTACAGGTTCTGAATTGTATATAGTGAGTCTTTTCGAAGTTTAATGTCAGTGAGTTGGCTTTAAACCATTTATTAATATCCATGAAAATATCATTAGCAGATCTTTCTAGAACTACACTCGACATACTATTTATTGCAATACTTGTGCCATCTGCAAACAAAACGAACTCTGCTTCTGGCAGTGTAACTGATGAGAGATCATTAATGTACACAAGAAAAAGCAATGGCCCTAAGATGGATCCTTGTGGGACACCACATGTAATTTCTTCCCATTCTGATGATGACTGATGACTTAATTTACTAGTTCCTTGCACTGACACCCTTTGTTTCCTGTTAGTGAGGTATGACTGGAACCATTTTGCAGCACTGCCCGTGACACCATAGAATTCTAATTTATTTAAAAGGATGTTGAGATTCACACAATCAAATGCCTTTGACAAATCACAGAAAATACCTGCTGCTTGTAATTTGTTATTTAATGAATTATGTACATTTTCACTGTAGGTGTAAATAGCCTTCTCGATACCAGAACCCTTCAGAAATCCAAACTGTGTTCTTGATAATATGCTATTTGTGGTGAGATGGTTGAGAAGCTGCCTGTACATTACTTTTTCTAAAATTTTTGAGAATGCTGGCAAAAGTGAAATCGGTCTGTAGTTTGATGGTATCTCTTTACCCCCTTTCCTGAACAGAGGCTTAACATCTGCATATTTTAGCCAGTCAGGAAATGTCCCAGTTATAATTGACTGGTTACACAAGTAACTTAGAATTGTACTAAACTCACAAGAACATGCCTTAATTAACTTTGTTGATATTTCATCGTAACCACTAGAATGCTTTGTTTTTAAAGATTTTATTATGGAAGTTATTTCTTTTGGAAGTTATTTCTTTTGAAGGTAAGGAATAAGGAGGTTTTTGGAAGAACCGGTGAGGAAAGCTATATATGGAACACACTGCCAAGAAGAAGGGACAAGATGATAGAACATTTTTAAAGACATGCAGGGAAAATTTCCATGGTACTAGAGAGAGCTGCATAGCGTGAAAACTGTAGAGGAAAAAAGAGACTGGAATACATCCAGCAAATAATTGAGCACGGAGGCTGCGAGTGCTACTCTGAGATGAAAAGGCTGGCACAGGAGAACAATTCGTGGTGGGCCGCATCACACCAGTCAGAAGACTGATGACTAACAAAACAAAAATGGTATGTCTGGTGTGCCGACATTAAGAACGGGGCTACGGTATCAATAGATCCGGGAAACCGATGAAAGGAAAGAAAGAAGACTCTGAAGAAACGACTTTTGATTAACATATTGTTCCATCACTGTAAATGCTAGGAATGATCGAAAAACCTGTATATATTTGGGATGACTGTAAAAACTGCAAGCTCTGTTGTTACGACAGGCATAGATGCGTTGATGCCATCTAAATTCCGAGATGTTGACAGGCCCTTTAGGAGAAGTTCCGCTAGCGATCTACAAGCGTTCAACTTCACGTTTGCTGCCAAGGGGATGGCCTAGCGGTAGGAGTTTGTCGCTGTGGCTTCGACGTCTTGTAGTGTCATTGGATCGCATCCGGACATTGGTTTCTATCCTCATTTTTTTTTTTTTTTTTTTTTTTTTGAGTCATCAGTCTTGTGGTCCACCACAAATTCCTCTTCTGTTCCAGCCTTTTCATCTCAGAGCAGCACTTCCTCAATTATTTGCTGCATGTATTCTAGTCTCTGTTTTCCTCCACGGCTTTTACCCTCTGCAGCTCCCTCCAGTACCACGGAAGTTATTCGCTAATGTCTTAACGAATGTCCTAATATAGTGTCCCTTCTCCTTGGCAGTGTGTTTTATATATTCCTTTCCTCGCCGACTGTCGAGAACCTCCTCATTCCTTACCTTATCAATCCACATAATTTTCAACGTTCTTCCGGCGCATCACATTCTAACGCTTCGATTCTCTTCTGTTCCGGTTTTCCCACAGTCCATGTCTCACTGCCATATTATGCAGTGCTCCAGATGTATATTCTCAGAAATTTCTTCCTCAAATTAAGACCTATGTAGACTTCCTCTGGTCAGGAATTCACTTTCTGGCAGTGCTGGTCTGATTTTTATGTCCTTCTTGCTCTGTCCGTAATGGGATATTTTGCTGCCTAGGTAGCAGAATTCCTTAAATTCACCTATTTTGTGATCACCAGTTATGATGTTAAGTTTCTCGCTGTTCTCATTTCTGTTCTGTACTCATTATACGGTCATTCCACTCAATACCTCCTGTAATTCGTCTTCTCTTTCACTGAGGGTAGCGATTCTGATATCCTTTCACCTAGGATGTTAATCCCACTCTTGAAGTTTTCTTTTATTTCCATCATTGCTTCTTCGACGTGCAGAATGAATAGAAGGCGCGAAAGACTACATCACTTTATTACATCCTTTTCTTGTATATACTGTATATCACCTGCCTTCCCTGAAACTTATCCCCATTTTTCTCAGTTTTCGAACATCTTGCACCATTTGACATTGTCGAACGCTTTTTGCAGTTCGGCAAGCCTTATGAACATGTCTTCACTTTTCTTCAGCCTTCCTTCCATTATCAACCGCAACGTCAGAACTGCCTCTGGCGCATTTGGCTTTCCTAAAGACAAACTTATCGCCATCTAAAATGTCAGCTACTACCGTTCAAAATATGTCGTGGTTATTTTCTTACACTCTGTACGTAATACTTGACTTCTTTTTATGGATGCGTTACGGAAAAGCTATTGTCGTGTGCCAATATCTGGAGAAGTACAGGGTGCGGCAGAGCGAAGAGCTAGTTTGAAAGGCGCGGGAATCGCGCTCTGTTGATGGAAGATGGTGAGGATGCAGTCTGCCATGTTCCCGTCGCGCTAGCATTCAAAAGCAACGGAGCGATGGAAACGCAACATCGCGCGTTTTACCAAAACAGTAGCTTTTACGTGCAGGCATGGCCTTCCGCGCCTACTTTCGAATTAATCGAAATCGACCAGTGCTGTCTGCCTCTTCTATTAAAAAGTGGATTAAGATCTTCTAAAAAACTTCCGTTATTGACTTTTACTTAGCTTTCTTAAATGGTTTTTACATAATTTAAGTTGGTGAAAATACAGTTTGCTCAAACCTACAAATTAGGGTACTTCGGTACTCGGTTTATATGGTAAGTTAGCATGGGCTGAGACTCGCACTCTGAAAATCCTGCTGCGATGATGTGAATACCTCCGTGTTGTGGGATTGAGCAAAGGATTAATGTTGTGCAAAGGACCGTATTTTTCCAATGTAACACGAGGCCCTTTTACGTTTGAAGATAAAGCTTCAGTAGCTTTTTGCATTGAATAATAGCTTACATCACACATCACAATCAGTAATCGCCATTATTTTAAATTAGCATTATTTCCTATCGCTGCTGTATAGACTGATCAGGCAGAACATTATGGCCATCTACCTAACAGCCGGTATGTTCACCTTTGGCACGGATAACAGCAGCGGCGCGTCGTGGTATGGAAGCAATGAGGCCATGGTAAGTGGCTGGAGGGAGTTTGCACCACACCAGCACCCGCGAGTCACCTAATTCCCGAAAATTCCGCCGAGGGGTCGATGACCTCTGGTACCACATCCAATTACATCCCAGACGTGTTCAATCGGGTTTAGATCTGGCGAGTTGGGAGGCCAGCACATCAACTGCAACTCGCAACTGTGTTCCTCGAACCACTCCATCACACCCCTGGCCTTGTGACACGGCGCATTATCTTACTTAAAAATGCCACTGCCGTCGGCAAACGTAATTGTCGTGGAGGGGTGTACATGGTCTCCAACCACAGTACGATACTTCTTGGCCATCATGGTGCCTTGCACGAGCCGGCCGAAGTGGCTGTGTTGTTGTAGGCGCTACAGTCTGGAGCCGCGTGACCGCTACGGTCGCAGGTTCGAATCCTGCCTCGGGCATGGATGTGTGTGATGTCCTTAGGTTAGTTAGGTTTAAGTAGTTCTAAGTTCTAGGGGACTGATGACCACAGCAGTTATGTCCCATAGTGCTCAGAGCCATTTGAACCAAGCCTTGCACGAGCGCTACTTGACCCATGAATGCTGAAGCGAATGTTCCTCAGAACATAATGGAGCTGCCGCCAGCCTGTCTTCGTCCCACAGTGTCTGTCAAGGAGCTGTTTTCCTGGAAGACGACGGACTCGCGTCCTCCCATCAGCATGATGAAGAAGGCATCGGGATTCATCAGACTGTGCAACGCTCTGCCATCGCACCAGCGTCCAGTGCCGATGGTCACGTGCCCATTCCATTTGTAGTTGCCAATGTCGTGGTGCGAACATTGGCACATGCCTGGATTGTCAGTTGCGGCGGCCCATCGTTAGGAGTTTTCGGTTCACTTTGTATTCAAACACACAGTTCGCCGCCTGACATGTTCTACCAGTCTGCCCAGCCTACGAAGTCCGACATCTGTAACGAAGGGCGGTCGCCTAACACCACGACGTGTCTAAGTGGTTTCACCTTGGTTTCGCCACGTGTCAAGACTCCTCGAACGCCCAAGCCCTCGGTCAGACTCGACTGATCGCACCTCCCTCTTTCTAGGCACGAACAGCAGCATGCCGTGCGCGTGTCTGACTAGTAGACAAAAGCCTGGTGACGCTGCTAAAGCCCGGACGGGTTTATATCGGTAGCAGGTCGGTGGTCATAATGTTCTGGCTGATCCCTGTAGTTTTGGACGTGTGCTATAATTCAGGAATGGCTGCTGTTTTAGGCTGTATTTTGTTGTTTATAAATTTACAGTCAGTAGAGCTCGGCATATAAGAGAAGTAATTCACTGTCTCAAGCAGCTGTGCAGAATACAATGGCAGGGAGTAGGAAGCTAGCTCCCACGAAGGTAGTGGTGGCGTGTGACCATATGACACAGTAGTGAATCACGGGAGAAGCCTTGAGAGCGAATCTTGCCCGGCAGTCAGTACGTAAGGGCACCATAAGCTTTCTGTCGCGAAACTCAGAATTTTCTTTACTAAATATTGATTATTAACGCCCATCTTTGACAAAGTGAATACTAGGAGGATTCTGCTGGTGGTGAGGCTTTTAATACCACAACATCGCTATGCAGTTAAGCAGTTAATTCACTAGACAAATGAATATTGTCAAATTACCAAAGGTGTAAGATGAGCTATGAAGTAAGTAGGAGATTTCAGACGCGCTCCGATCTCGCCAGTTGGCGATAGGAGGTACCTGAAATCTGTTCTTAGGTGGTAGCCGGTACCATCATGCTCTGGAATTTTATTGACTTTTTCAGATGAATCGTTTCAAAATATTAAACTGTTAGTGTTTCACGATGTTCGCTAATAAATGCATCGTAATGGCATCCTTGGACTTATTTCAAAGAAATTAACTATCCGCATGTCCACTTTTAATAGCGGGTAGCGTGCTTACACCTTCTGAAGACTCTAATGCGCTACAAGAACTGCTTTGAGTGACAACATCTATGAGAGATAAACAGAAAACAGATAGGAGGAAACCCTAAGTTCCAGTTCATTACGATAATTCACGAAAGAGTTTATTTAAATTGCGCAGTCTAGAGTGGGAAGGCATGACAAGTTATACTGTATCTCATCTTTATACTTTCTACGGAATCATGGATAAACGGAGAAACTTCTATATAGGTTTTGTACGCAATTACGTTTAATTTATGCTATGATGACGTCTGCATTTAGCGTGAGAGGAATAAAAAAAGAATCACCTGCTACCACGAAATTCTGATGATGTTAGTCCTTCAATGCAACATGTTTTTCTCCGGCGATGAATGAGATGGCGGAGACCTTGATTGTTCAGCAAAGGTTCTGCCTAAAAAACTGACTCGCACATTCTAGGAAAGCCTAAAACGGAGGGGTATCTTTATCCGAGGAAAGAGGACGAGGTCACTAGGTGCCTTGTCAGAAGGTGACGATGATGAGGATAAAGCTGACATCTAAAAGAAAAAGAAATATCAGCATGTGAGACTGTCTTGTAGAAAAGGCGCTGGACGTTTGTTGTGGAGCAAACCCCCCCACCCCCCCTCCCCGTTGCACAGCTTCCCGCAATTCTCCTGTCTTGACAGCCAACCCGCAACCTCGGCAGGAGGTTTCGATAGTATGCTTCTGTGATGGTTTGCAACTTACGAGCATAGCTGTTGGTACCACTGCATGCCTGTACCAAAAACAATCAGCATCACCTTTTCCGATCATGGTTGAGTCGACGATGGTAAATCCTCATGTTTCCACTGAGTCAGAGTGACACATATAGCACTCATCTCTGGTGATTAGAGAGATAATGAAGTCGTCGGAATTGGCGTGATAAAGGACTTTCATTGCTGCCTCAGTTTGAACCCAGCCGGCAGCGACTTTGTCAAAAAGGCTCGCAAGATGTTGAGAACTGACCCATGAGATGTTTTTACCGTTTTCACTGTCGCTTCGTTTGTGATATGCTGGTTTGCGAGCAGCGGTACGTCCTATTATGATTCTCAGTTCCTCACCGAGACAGGTTCTCCCACTTTTCTCTTCCTCCTTCGGGCCTATCTGACAACACTCAAAGCACCTGCACCATCTGACCACTGTATTAAATGGCACTGAGCACTATGGGACTTAACATCTGTGGTCATCAGTCCCCTAGAACGTACAACTACTTAAACCTAACTAACCTAAGGACATCACACACATCCATGCCCGAGACAGGATTCGAACCTGCGACCGTAGCAGTCGCACCGCTCCGGACTGGGCGCCTAGAACCGCGAGACCACCGCGGCCGGCTGACCAGTGTATTATGTGATGGTGCATTCTTCCTGTACTTTCCCCACCAAGTCAGAATGGAATGCTGCGTCGTTATTATGCAGAAAACAAATAATAATAATTTCATGTGGTTTAGTGGCCTCGTCAAATCTTTCAACTGGATATAACTTCGGTGACTTGCATGTCCCAGAAAACGGATTAACGCGCGATACTCCACTTCTAACTGCGTGCTACATTCCTATATGTGAGTGGGAGGGAGGAGGGGAGGGCGGGGGGTTCAAAGTGCATCAGTATTGGTGGCATGTAACTCCAGATAAACAAAAAAATATACTGCTTCACAAATGAAAATGAAGCACCCAGAAGACATTCTCGGATGTCAGAATAACTTCGTATATGTGTAAATCATCGGCTGCTCTTCTCTGTGACAGCTAGTACGGTCACGAGAGTGGAATAGTGCGGCTTGTGTTTAATGTTGTTATCAGTCCTGGTGGGGAATGTAGGGAACGTTAACAGTATCGGATGTTGAGTGATCACTGTGGACACATATTGCTGCGAACTCGTGTTAGCGTTGTCTGCACCTGACAAATTTTGGAAGGAGTCTCAATTCGAGGTCTCCATTTGACCGGCTCGTCGAATAGTGCAGCATCCACGTTTGTAGGGCATTCTGAGGGGACGGTGGCCCTAACCTTGGAATAGATGAGAAGTTCAGAACAAGCATACTCGACAAGGTTCTGGTTGGGTATGACTTCAAGTCACAGCTGGTAGTGACTGAGGGAATTTTGAAGCGACGACAGCCTGTTACAAACATTCTACGTCCTCACCTCTCATTCGAAAAGACCGCGATGAAATTTTTTCGCAGGCGGATACTCGTCCACAAACACCACATGTCTCTGTAAACTGTCTGTGTGATGTTGAGGTACTCCCGCAGCCAGCAAAATCCCCAAATCTGTCTCCAATAGAACATGTGCTTGACCAGCTCAGTCCCTATGTTATTTTCCAAGATATCTAGGACCACTTATAACAGCTGAGAACTAGCTTGCCTCAGGAGAGAATACAACGGGTTTATGACGCTCACAAACTAACCAGTGCATGCATCCAGGCAAGAGGGGGTGCAACGTCATACTGATACGTGGGCTCATATTTCCATGCTTCTACTAAATTTGACTCGATTTTTTAGTCACCGAAATAAAGCCACACACTCTTTGCATCCTTGAATTTTGATTTCTTTTCTTCCGGCACTTCTTCGTCAGGAAGTATATGTGTTGTTGTGGTCTTCAGTCCTGAGACTGGTTTGATGCAGCTCTCCATGCTACTCTATCCTGTGCAAGCTTCTTCATCTCCCAGTATCTACTGCAACCTACATCCTTCTGAATCTGCTTAGTGTATTCATCTCTTGGTCTCCCTCTACGATTTTTACCCTCCACACTGCCCTCCAATGCTAAATTTGTGATCCCTTGATGCCTCAAAACATGTCCTACCAACCGATCCCTTCTTCTAGTCAAGTTGTGCCACAAACTTCTCTTCTCCCCAATCCTATTCAATACCTCCTCATTAGTTACGTGATCTACCCACCTTATCTTCAGCATTCTTCTGTAGCACCACATTTCGAAAGCTTCTATTCTCTTCATGTCCAAACTAGTTATCGTCCATGTTTCACTTCCATACATGGCTACACTCCATACAAATACTTTCAGAAACGACTTCCTGACACTTAAATCTATACTCGATGTTAACAAATTCCTCTTCTTGAGAAACGCTTTCCTTGCCATTGCCAGTCTACATTTTATATCCTCTCTACTTCGACCATCATCGGTTATTTTACTCCCTAAATAGCAAAACTCCTTTACTACTTTAAGTGTCTCATTTCCTAATCTAATTCCCTCAGCATCACCCGACTTAATTTGACTACATTCCATTATCCTCGTTTTGCTTTTGTTGATGTTCATCTTATATCCTCCTTTCAAGACACTGTCCATTCCGTTCAACTGCTCTTCCAAGTCCTTTGCTGTCTCTGACAGAATTACAATGTCATCGGCGAACCTCAGAGTTTTTACTTCTTCTCCATGAATTTTAATACCTACTCCGAATTTTTCCTTTGTTTCCTTTACTGCTTGCTCAATATACAGATTGAATAACATCGGGGAGAGGCTGCAACCCTGTCTTACTCCTTTCCCAACCACTGCTTCCCTTTCATGCCCCTCGACTCTTATAACTGCCATCTGGTTTCTGTACAAACTGTAAATAGCCTTTCGCTCCCTGTATTTTACCCCTGCCACCTTCAGAATTTGAAAGAGAGTATTCCAGTTAACATTGTCAAAAGCTTTCTCTAAGTCTACAAATGATAGAAACGTAGGTTTGCCTTTTCTTAATCTTTCTTCTAAGATAAGTCGTAAGGTCAGTATTGCCTCACGTGTTCCAACATTTCTACGGAATCCAAACTGATCTTCCCCGAGGTCGGCTTCTAGCAGTTTTTCCATTCGTCTGTAAAGAATTCGCGTTAGTATTTTGCAGCTGTGACTTATTAAACTGATAGTTCGGTAATTTTCACATCTGTCAACACCTGCTTTCTTTGGGATTGGAATTATTATATTCTTCTTGAAGTCTGAGGGTATTTCGCCTGTCTCATACATCGTGCTCACCAGATGGTAGAGTTTTGTCATGACTGGCTCTCCCGAGGCCATCAGTAGTTCAAATGGAATGTTGTCTACTCCCGGGGCCTTGTTTCCACTCAGGTCTTTCAGTGCTCTGTCAAACTCTTCACGCAGTAACTTATCTCCCATTTCGTCTTCATCTACATCCTCTTCCATTTCCATAATATTGTCCTCAAGTACATCGCCCTTGTATAAACCCTCTATATACTCCTTCCACCTTTCTGCCATCCCTTCTTTGCTTAGAACTGGGTTGCCATCTGAGCTCTTGATATTCATACAAGTGGTTCTCTTCTCTCCAAAGGTCTCTTTAATTTTCCTGTAGGCAGTATCTATCTTACCCCTAGTGAGACAAGCCTCTACATCCTTACATAGGAAGTATACATACATATATATATATATATATATATATATATATATATATATATATATATATATATATATACTCCTGGAAATGGAAAAAAGAACACATTGACACCGGTGTGTCAGACCCACCATACTTGCTCCGGACACTGCGAGAGGGCTGTACAAGCAATGATCACACGCACGGCACAGCGGACACACCAGGAACCGCGGTGTTGGCCGTCGAATGGCGCTAGCTGCGCAGCATTTGTGCACCGCTGCCATCAGTGTCAGCCAGTTTGCCGTGGCATACGGAGCTCCATCGCAGTCTTTAACACTGGTAGCATGCCGCGACAGCGTGGACGTGAACCGTATGTGCAGTTGACGGACTTTGAGCGAGGGCGTATAGTGGGCATGCGGGAGGCCGGGTGGACGTACCGCCGAATTGCTCAACACGTGGGGCGTGAGGTCTCCACAGTACATCGATGTTGTCGCCAGTGGTCGGCGGAAGGTGCACGTGCCCGTCGACCTGGGACCGGACCGCAGCGACGCACGGATGCACGCCAAGACCGTAGGATCCTACGCAGTGCCGTAGGGGACCGCACCGCCACTTCCCAGCAAATTAGGGACACTGTTGCTCCTGGGGTATCGGCGAGGACCATTCGCAACCGTCTCCATGAAGCTGGGCTACGGTCCCGCACACCGTTAGGCCGTCTTCCGCTCACGCCCCAACATCGTGCAGCCCGCCTCCAGTGGTGTCGCGACAGGCGTGAATGGAGGGACGAATGGAGACGTGTCGTCTTCAGCGATGAGAGTCGCTTCTGCCTTGGTGCCAATGATGGTCGTATGCGTGTTTGGCGCCGTGCAGGTGAGCGCCACAATCAGGACTGCATACGACCGAGGCACACAGGGCCAACACCTGGCATCATGGTGTGGGGAGCGATCTCCTACACCGGCCGTACACCACTGGTGATCGTCGAGGGGACACTGAATAGTGCACGGTACATCCAAACCGTCATCGAACCCATCGTTCTACCAATCCTAGACCGGCAAGGGAACTTGCTGTTCCAACAGGACAATGCACGTCCGCATGTATCCCGTGCCACCCAACGTGCTCTAGAAGGTGTAAGTCAACTACCCTGGCCAGCAAGATCTCCGGATCTGTCCCTCATTGAGCATGTTTGGGACTGGATGAAGCGTCGTCTCACGCGGTCTGCACGTCCAGCACGAACGCTGGTCCAACTGAGGCGCCAGGTGGAAATGGCATGGAAAGCCGTTCCACAGGACTACATCCAGCATCTCTACGATCGTCTCCATGGGAGAATAGCAGCCTGCATTGCTGCGAAAGGTGGATATACACTGTACTAGTGCCGACATTGTGCATGCTCTGTTGCCTGTGTCTATGTGCCTGTGGTTCTGTCAGTGTGATCATGTGATGTATCTGACCCCAGGAATGTGTCAATAAAGTTTCCCTTTCCTGGGACAATGAATTCACGGTGTTCTTATTTCAATTTCCGGGAGTGTATATATATATAAATATATATATATATATATATATATATATATATATAATTTTCGAGGCGATAAAACCTTACCATTCCCTTCTCAAATTTGTACAGACTGCACGTTGTTGTGAAAGGTAACGGATGCCAATCATACTTATAGCAGTCGCTAGCACTGATCAGCCAGAACATTACGACCAGCCACCTACAGGGTGTTTCAAAAATGACCGGTATATTTGAAACGGCAATAAAAACTAAACGAGCAGCGATAGAAATACACCGTTTGTTGCAATATGCTTGGGACAACAGTACATTTTCAGCAGACAAACTTTCGAAATTACAGTAGTTACAATTTTCAACAACAGATGGCGCTGCGGTCTGAGAAACTCTATAGTACGATATTTTCCACATATCCACCATGCGTAGCAATAATATGGCGTAGTCTCTGAATGAAATTACCCGAAACCTTTGACAACGTGTCTGGCGGAATGGCTTCACATGCAGATGAGATGAACTGCTTCAGCTGTTCAATTGTTTCTGGATTCTGGCGGTACACCTGGTCTTTCAAGTGTCCCCACAGAAAGAAGTCACAGGGGTTCATGTCTGGCGAATAGGGAGGCCAATCCACGCCGCCTCCTGTATGTTTCGGATAGCCCAAAGCAATCACACGATCATCGAAATATTCATTCAGGAAATTAAAGACGTCGGCCGTGTGAAGTGGCCGGGCACCATCTTGCATAAACCACGAGGTGTCGGCAGTGTCGTCTAAGGCAGTTTGTACCGCCACAAATTCACGAAGAATGTCCAGATAGCGTGATGCAGTAATCGTTTCGGATCTGAAAAATGGGCCAATGATTCCTTTGGAAGAAATGGCGGCCCAGACCAGTACTTTTTGAGGATGCAGGGACGATGGGACTGCAACATTGGGCTTTTCGGTTCCCCATATGCGCCAGTTCTGTTTATTGACGAAGCCGTCCAGGTAAAATAAGCTTCGTCAGTAAACCAAATGCTGCCCACATGCATATCTCCGTCATCAATCCTGTGCACTATATCGTTAGCGAATGTCTCTCGTGCAGCAATGGTAGCGTCGCTGAGGATTTGCCGCGTTTGAATTTTGTATGGATGGAGGTGTAAACTCTGGCGCATGAGACGATACGTGGACGTTGGCGTCATTTGAACCGCAGCTGCAACACGGCGAACGGAAACCCGAGGCCGCTGTTGGATCACCTGCTACACTAGCTGCGCGTTGCCCTCTGTGGTTGCCGTACGCGGTCGCCCTACCTTTCCAGCACGTTCATCCGTCACGTTCCCAGTCCGTTGAAATTTTTCAAACAGATCCTTTATTGTATCGCTTTTCGGTCCTTTGGTTACATTACACCTCTGTTGAAAACGTCGTCTTGTTGCAACAACACTGTGTTCTAGGCGGTGGAATTCCAACACCAGAAAAATCCTCTGTTCTAAGTAATAAACCATGTTGTCTACAGCACACTTGCACGTTGTGAACAGCACACGCTTACAGCAGAAAGACGACGTACAGAATGGCGCACCCACAGACTGCGTTGTCTTCTATATCTTTCACACCACTTGCAGCGCCATCTGTTGTTGAATATTGTAACTACTGTAATTTCGAAAGTTTGTCCGCCTGAAAATGTACTGTTGTCCCAAGCATAATGCAACAAACGGTGTATTTCTATCGCTGCTCGTTTAGTTTTTATTGCCGTTTCAAATATACCGGTCATTTTTGAAACACCCTGTACTTTCGATATAAACCCGTACAAGGAATAGCAGCGAAACCTGTCGGACAAATGCACGGTGCACGTAGTACGAGCGAGCACTATCCGCGTGTAGAAAGGGGAAAACGCGATCCATCTGCGTTTGACCAAGGGCAGATTGTGATGGCCCAGAGAAACGGCACGAGCATTTCGCAAACTGCACTACTTGTCGGATGTTCGAGATGAGCTGTCGTGAGAATCTTCTACACGCGACGAAACCAAGGTGAAACCACGTCCTGACTTGGGGTTGGGCGGCCACCTCTCGTTACAGATGTCGGACGTCGTTGGCTGGACAAGGTGGTAAAACAGAACAGGCGGCGAACTGTGGCGGAACTAACAGCAGACTTTAATGCTGGGCAGAGTTCAAGTATGTCTGGACACAAAGTGCACCGAACACTCCTTACGATGGGCCTCCGCAGCCGATGTTAACACAACGACAGCGGCAACTACGACTGAAATGGACAAGTGACCATCGGCACTGGACAATAGCGCAGTGGCCGAGCGTTTCATGATCTGGCGAATCCCGATACCTTCTTCATCATGCCGATGAGAAGGCGCGAATCCGTCGTCTTCCAGGTGAACAGCTCCTTGACACCTGTACTGCGGGACAGAGACAAGCTGGCGGCGGCTCCATTATACTCTGGGAAACATTCACGTGGGCATCCACGGGTCCAGTGGAGCTCGTGCAAGGCACCATCACGGCTAAGGCGTATCGCACGCTGGTTGCAGATCACGTACACCGCTCCATGACGATCATGTTCCCCGACGTCAGTGGCATTTTTCAGTAAGGTAATGTGCCATTTCACAAAGCCAGTACTGTGATGGAGTGGTTCGAGGGACACAGTGGCGAGTTCCAATTGATGTGCTGGCCACATCTGAACCCGATCGAACTCATCTTGGATGTGATTGAACGTGGCGTCAGAGCTCATCGCCCCCTTCCCGGAATTTCCGGGAATTAGGTAACTTGTGTGTGTAGATGTAGTGACAACTCCCTCTAGCGATCTACCAAATGCCTCATTGCTGCCATGCTAGGACTCGTCGTCGCTGATACTCGTGCCGAAATAGACACACCGGTTATTAAGTTGGTGATCTCAATGTTCTGGCCTGTCAGTGTGGAATACACACTTCGTAATATCTTCACCTAGACTGCAGAAAGCGAAGTTTAAATTAATGGTTATGACTGAAGCAGTGACCGCAAACATCTATGAGAGAGGGAGATAATAATGGTGATACTGCAGACTATTAGCTTAGGAGTAGTAAGTAAGTGCCAAATAACTGAAACCACATGTAATTTTAGAAATCATTTCATTCGTTCTTTTGTTGTCGTAATTTGTGTAACACTGTGTGCGGAGAATAGGAAGAGTCTAAGTGCTAAAACACTATTGAGGCTCCACAGTAATATTAATTTAGTCGTTATGAAGCGGATTTTGGATTTCTAAAAGATAATCCAAAGAACATGAGAGAGAGTTCAGAGCTCTACAAAGGTTGTTTTTCAAAGATATATAACTTTTGTGACTATATATCGATACAAACACACAAACATAGTGCAATTCCCAAAGCAAAGCTGAAAAAATGGTTCAAATGGCTCTGAGCACTATGGGACTTAACATCTGAGGTCATCAGTCCCCTAGAACTTAGAACTGCTTAAACCTAACTAACCTAAAGGACGTTACAAACATCCATGCCCGAGGCAGGATTCGAACCTGCGACCGTAGCGGTCGCGCGGTTCCAGACTGAGGCGCCTAAAACCGCTCGGCCACAACGGCCGGACAACGCTGAACAAATAAATCTTGTATTACTTTATACTCTAAGATTAAAAGTATAGGAAGTACAAGTGAGTGATGGCACAGACTACCACTTTATATCGACAAACAGGTGAATGTGATGTGATGAACATCCTGAAAAAGGAGGGAGGGGAAGGGAGGGCAGACAGGGTAAAGGTGTCTAGGAAATGTGGGTGTCGAACACTTATAACAGTGTATTCTCTAACTGTGTGAGAAATATTAACTGACTGCTGCTACTTTGGAAAGGGTTAATAATTGGAACCGTGTTTGGTCTTCAAGGAACAGTTCGGGATTTTTGACTGTTGTTCATTAATAGCTAAAATTTTGAGTGTTCCTAGTTTTCTGTCTTTAGTTC
This sequence comes from Schistocerca cancellata, assembly GCF_023864275.1. Taxonomy (NCBI): domain Eukaryota; kingdom Metazoa; phylum Arthropoda; class Insecta; order Orthoptera; family Acrididae; genus Schistocerca; species Schistocerca cancellata. The sequence goes on along the minus strand of NC_064630.1, from coordinate 609,358,264 downwards.
CCTGCGGAAAATATCACATTTAACATCATAAGAAAGACATTCATTCAGAGCACGTCCAGCAAAGACGTAATCTTCCTCTTTCAATTTCCATTTACTTTCATGTTCAGTCAGTCTAGTATTTATAGTCCTACCCGATTGACCTACATATGCACTGGTGTCCAAAATTAAAGCCACAAACTGCGATGTCCCCGTCCTGTGTCTAATTCACGATTTCATCACACAGTCAACAGATGTTCGTACGATCGTTTTCTCCACTGAAGATGACATTCCAGTCAACGGACAACCACGCCAACTATGACGTCAGCGTACCTATCACACGGGGTAGTGTTTGTCGGGTAGCCCCACATCCACAGTCGCTGTAGACACGGCCACAAAGGGTGCTGTTTGGTACAGGGAAGACGCCTCCTAGACTCTCTACGGTGGAGGGCCATAGGAAGAATCGAGGCAGGACAATCGCAAACCAATGTGGCCCGATGGCTCAATGTGAATCGCTCTGTTGTTTCTCGGATTTGGCGACAGTTTATGGAGACCGAAACCGTGTCCCGAAGACCAGGGTAGGACCGACCACATGTGACATCAGAAAGGTTGGACCGTTATTTGGCTGTAGGGACACGACGGTAGCGCCTTAGTACAGTACGGTAACGGCATCTGTCCTCGCAGCATCCACTGGATGCTTTGTACCGAGGCAAACGGTGTACAGAAGGCTTCGGCAGAGTGGCTTTTGCTGTCGGAGACCTGCTGTATGTGTGCCTCTGACGCGTCTTCACAGAAGAGAAAGTGTAGAGTGGAGTCGTCAACATGCCATCTGGACGGTCGAACAGTGGGCCAATGTTCTTTTCACAGATGAGTCCCGATTTGGTCTGGAAAGAGATACTCTACGGATTCGGAGCTGGAGGGAACGTGGAACATGATGTCGGGACCCAAACACTGTGGAAAGAGACCGATATCGAGAAGCATCCCTAATGGTGTAGGGAGGGGTTATGTTGACCATTCGAATATCTCTTCATGAAATTGTACGAGTAAATCGGCAAAACATAAGTGCTGTCAGGTATCGTGACGAGATCTTAGGACCTGATGTGCGGTTGTTGCGGTGTCCTGTGTGCCTAGACATTGATGGACGATAATGTTCGACCTCACAGAGCACAGGTGGCTGATGTTTTCTTGTAAACGGAAGATATTACACGCGTGGGCTGGCCTGCATGCTCTCCCGATTTGAATCCCATAGAGCATGTCGATGATGCACTAGGGAGACGGGCTGCATCACATAAACATCCATCAACCACTTTCCAAGACTTACAAGCAGCTCTGCTTGAAGAATGAATGTTTTGCCTCAAAATGAGATTCATGACATCATTCACAGCATGCCCCGTCGTTGTCAGGCCTGTATTGCTGCCAGAGGTGTTCACACCGCTTACTGAGCACATTAACACGTTGTCGAAATGTGTGTGCAAATCCGTTAACTCGGAAAAAACGAAGAATTTTTTTCTACCTTTACACATATATGTTTACGTTGCGTATTATTTACATTGTTTCCGATTTACTATCACCTGTTGGTACTATTTTGTGGCAAAATAAACGCAATCTTGCAAAATTTTTGTTGTTTAATTTTGGACACCAGTGTAGTTTGTAAAAAAAAAAAAAAAAACAAAAAAAAAACTGCAGGAAATCCTATAAATTACACTCTGTCCTAAGGGTGGAGTCTCTTCTTTACTGTTGAATAGAATGCGGGCAACAGTGTTTATATATAGAAAGCTGGACTGTAGGTCCTAGATTTTAGTTTGCTGGCGGGTACCAGTGAAGTCCTGCATACACATAGCGCGTGGCGCCATGTGTTGCCAGTGTGGTCTAGTGCTTTCTGTGGAGGATACAGAAATACTGTTACCCTGCCACTTCTTGTTACTGAGTATGTCGTAAATGAAGGTCAGACCATAAGCATTTCTGGATGCTCTTTCCTTAATTATTTTCAATTCGGCTGCGAAATCTAGTTTGGTTTGTGGTATAGATAGTAGGCGGTGCACCATGGTTTGGAAGGCTTCATGTCTGTGTGTTATGGTATGCTGGGAACTGGCAGGTATTGCTGTGTCTGTAGAGGTTGGCATGCTATATATCTTAAATAAATGCTGTTGCTTACAAATGCCAATGAAAGGTACGAAAGTACCAACTCCATTGTAAACTTAATTTTACTGTAGTGTGAATTTAAATGATGAAAAAGTTTATTTAGCTGTCTGGTCGTGTTTGTCCACAAGCACAGTGCGTCATCCACATGTCTAGTCTAGCATTGTATTTTACAACTTAGAGACTCAAAAATGTTCGCTCAAAATTAGCCATAAACATTTTTTCCAATAAGGGGATCAGTGGGTACCCAATTGCTAGCGCATCTGAATGACTGAACAGTGTCCGTAGAAACTGGAAATAGTTTTTCTTTAAACATGTCTCAGTTGCCGATCTAATATCTTCTGTCTCCACTGGATGTTCTGATTTTACGTAACAATTCTGTTTAAAAAATTCCGTTGCGTCTCCAGCAGGAATATTGGAAAACAGGCCATAGAGATGACATGAGGCTGTCTTAGCCCTAGTGGAATACGATCGTGTTTTAATTGTTTCACAAATGCAAGCGACTCAGGTATTCAAAATTTTGGTTGAAATTTAGTTTACATTTGTGAATCTAATTCTCTGGATAGTGTGTGACAATGTGCCGAAACTGAATACACTACAGGTCTTACTGGAATACCTTCTTTGTGAGGCTTAGGTAACCTATATAATCTGGGTGCTGTTGGATTCACGTTTGTGAGTACATGCCATTACATTTGCTCTCCTGTTCACCTTGGTGCCATATGTTAAACCACAGACTACTCAACATGTTGCTTAATGGTTGAGAAGCAAGGCAAGGATCTGAACTGAGCAATTCGTTGAAAGAAGAAGATTAGAGCAAATTATGCAAAACATTAGAGAGGACATATGTCAAGTATGGGATATTGTGCTACTGTCGCCGATGTGGGTCACAGCGACTTATCCTCGGAGCTTGCTCAAGACTTGTTCTGAGTGTAATAGTTCTCGGTATCATATCCAACCTTGGCTGCTGCTACTTTTTGATACGCACAGCAGCTTCGTAAAGCGGCTCCACACGTCATGAAGGAACTTTTGATCTGAAGATGGCGACTTAGACTGTTGTAGTATTATGAACGCGGTCGTTCCGCTATGGCGTCAAAAATTATTAATTTTTGTTTTACCATAAAATTGCGCCATCCCAAAAGGCAACTGGTTTCACTTATTTCGTAAAAAATTTACTCATCACAGTCGCCTTCTGTGATGGTACAATTTTTTTGTTACCATAAACATTGAACCATCACACAAGGCGTCTGCTTGGAGTTGCTTCCCGAAAAATGTTTCTTTTGTTCTAAATTAATTACTAGGAGACAGGAAAGTGATCCTATATACAGCTGGTATGACTGAGACTTGATAGGTTTTGTAAAGGATAACTATAGTGAATCTGAATGTGATACGGAACAAATATCAGGGTGGCCAGAAACTGTCTCAGAAGGTTGTAAGAGTTTTGTAGGGTAGGTTGTGCTGAGGAATAATTGTTGTAGAAACAGTTCCGCACTTTCCACCGTTTCCGAGTTAATTAGCACTGTAGTTAGCTAATCAGGCCGTTGCAAGCGCAAATTCAAGCGACCGACCAGATGCAATTAGTGCCGGTTCTTATAGGGTAGTTGACAGCGCAAGAGACTGCTTAGCCATTGGCTCGGGTTCCATCCATTCTACCGCCCCACGTCCAGTTTTTGCATCGCTCTCTTATCTAGTGTTAGGAAACAAAATGAAGAACGTGTCTGGCGACACCGTCTGTGGAGAGGCGCTCGAATTGGCGCAAACAACTGCCTGATTGGCTAACGTCATGCTAATTATCTCGGAAACGCCGCAACGTATAGTCTTTTTTTTCTTAACAGTTATTTATTAGCACAACCTGCCCTGCAATACCCGTGCAAGCTTTTCAGACTGTTTCTGATCGCCCTGTATTTTGTGAAATACAAGCAATAATAAATTCGTTTGTTTGCATGGCCATCTTCCGCAGCAGCTGTTAAAATCAGTTGCTATTGGTTCTCCATCTAAAGCTTACTGCAGTTTAATTAAAGAGAAATACACCAGACGCGTTTCACTTTTATTTATAAAGCAACTTCCGTGGTTTTTCTGCAAACTGGATATGTACGTTTGTACATTTATGGATGTTTTACGTTAAAAACAGTATTTTGTTTATAAAATTGGTGTGCAATTTACTTATGGTGTATCCTTACATATTCCGCTTCTCTCCTTGCTAGCAGCGGTTGACCTCGAAAGACTTAGAGTCACACATGGCAGTTTTTGCCATTCTTCAGTATTTCTTGTGCTGCAAAATTTACTCTTTACCTTTGAGAACAGCTGCAGTTGACATCGAAAGACTTCTACTCACACATGCACTTGGCAGTTTTTGCCATTCTGCAGTATTTCTTGCAATGCCTGGGCTCGTTAACATCGACATTGGACTGTTGATCACTGGAAACATGTGGCGTGGTCGGACGAGTCTCGTTTAAAATTGTATCGAGCGGATGGACGTGTACGGGTATGGAGACAACATCATGAATCCATGGACCCTGCAAGTCAGCAGGAGACCGTTCAAGCTGGTGGAGTCTCTGTAATGGTATGACGTGTGTGCAGTTGGAGTAATATGGGACCCCTGATACGTCTAGATACGACTCTGACAGGTGACACGTACGTAAGTATCCTGTCTGATCACCTGCATCCATTCATGTCCACTGTGCATTCCGACGGACTTGGGCAATTCCAGTAGTACAATGCGACACTCCACACGTCCAGAATTGCTACAGAGTTGCTACGGGAACACTCTTCTGAGTTTGAACACTTCCATTGGCTACCAAACTGTCCAGACATGAACGTTATTGAGCGTATGTTGGATGCCTTGCAACGTGCTGTTCCGAAGACATCTCCACCCCCTCGCACTCTTACGGATTTATGGACAGCCCTGCAGGCTTCATGGTGTCAATTCCCTCCAGCGCTACTTTAGACATTAGTAGAGTCCATACCACGTCGTGTTGCGGCGCTTCTGCATGCTTGCCTACACGACTACACGATATTAGGCTGTTATACCAGTTTCTTTGGCTCTTCAGTGTACATAAATTATCTTCTCAAGCTCATTCGCATGATGAATCGACTACCAAAGACATATGTAACTACAAGATACTAAATAAACTTCTTAGATAAATATTCAAAATTTCTTTAATTTATGTCAAATGTATGCAAACTCTTAAGACAGTACAGACTGAGTTGATAGAATATGTTTTTTTTGTATGGAACAACATCTTATTTACTTTAAATATTTAATTGTATCTTTGTAGTACTTTAAATAATGTGTAGACGCCATTCATCCTCGTGAAACCTTTGTATCATTTCAAACTCTCATTAACAGTACTGCATATTTCATGTCAGCAAAATGAACCGCTTTGAAATGGACAACAGCACTTCGAGGACAGTAAGAGTGTATAAGGAGAAGTGTTCACAATTTAAATGTAAATTCCGAAGAGTGCCATTGACAGTTTTCCCCGCGCCCGGGTTCCCGGGTTCGATTCCCGGCTGGGTCAGGGATTTTCTCTGCCTCGTGATGACTGGGGGTTGTGTGATGTCCTTAGGTTGGTTAGGTTTAAGTAGTTCTAAGTTCTAGGGGACTGATGACCATAGATGTTAAGTCCCATAGTGCTCAGAGCCATTTGAACCATTTGACAGTTTTCATGAGCGTTGTCTTACAACGAGTGTTTGCTGCAAAGTAATGCGTTTCTTTTAGATCAGTCGCTTACTATGTATTGTTAAACTGGATTTGTTTATTTGTCTAACATGAGTGCTAAATATCTCCCTTGTACTGGTAATGGTTAGCCTCTTCATCAGACTGACAAACCCTATTACAGTCTATACCGCCGGCCGGGGTGGCCGAGCGGTTCTACGTGCTATAGTCTGGAACCGCGTGACCGCTACGGTCGCAGGTTCGAATCCTGCCTCAGGCATGGATGTGTGTGATGTCTTTAGGTTAGTTAGGTTTAAGTAGTTCTAAGTTCTAGGGGACTTATGACCTCAGAATTTGAGTCCCATAGTGCTCAGAGCCATTTGAACCATTTGAACAATCTATACCTCGCCAATCTCTTCGTATTGCCTGCACCCACACTTCGTTAATAAACTATATTACTCATTTCTATAATTGTGTTTCTCTGCAACTTTCCTCTCTATTATTGCTTCCGGTTCGAACACTGCCGTTCGGATATATTAATACCATGTTATTACCGTGTCTCGTTAATTTTTCTCGTACAATTGCTAACAGGGTCTTTTCCTGCATTTCCTTTGTTTCTTCGCACGTTTTGTTTTCGACGTACCAGTGCGAATGCTTCGAAGTCCTTCTTCTCCCTTTTTCTCCACGTCGTCGTCTCACTTATTGCATATATATTTTTATAGTACAGCAAAGTCTTCTTCAAATCTACGTAAATTTGTCATGCGATAGACTTTTATCCGCTTCATGAAATTTATCCTAAGAAGATAGTCAGTCCATAAGTTATGAACAACTATAGTATATCTTACGATAATGCGACAACATGGTAATCCCACCGTGTTCGTTGAACCGGTAAGGCACTTTGTATGTAAATGCCAACACACAATAGGGTTCCAGTACATGAGATCGAGACAAAGGGCGAAATGAAATTCACACATTGGAAGTCTATGCAACTGCATTGTGCATGAGTACAAACGGAACAAAAATGAATCAGAATCAATCACTGTCCTTCAAAATAGTCCATCAGTGGATCCAGACAGCGTTGCCGATGATGGGGCAGACGTTGAATGCTATTAGTATTGTCATATATTTGTACCCCGTGGCCGGCCGCTGTGACCGAGCGGATCAAGGCGCTTCAGTCCGGAATCGCGCTGCTGCTACGGTCGCAGGTTCGAATCCTGCATCGGACATGGATGTGTGTGATGTCCTTAGGTTAGTTAGGTTTAAGTAGTTCAAAGTCTAGGGGATTGATGACCTCAGATGTTAAGTCCCATAGTGCTTAGAGCCATTTGAACCATTTTTTGTACCACATGTGCCGAAATGCTGTGAGGATATCCGCCCTGTTTGCAAAGCTGGAATGAGCTCGAAGTGGAATGGATTGGGGGTCATTTGAGTAGGATGGGTGGGGGCGGATCTCCAACTCTACCGTAGTACACAATTCTTGATGACGTCTGCAGTGTGGGCTGTAGCATTATCATGCAGTATGATTGCATTATCCAGCAATTCTGGACGTTTTCGCCGTAAGCAACAGCTGTTCGTAGTTCCACATGACACTGAGTCACGTTTCTGCCGGCGACAAAGGCAATTTTCACGTATGCTCGCTGTTTCACTCTGCTTACATCCGTCTTGTAGCACGGCCGAGCTCGTACTGAATGTTTCAGGCGCTCGTATCGAGCCGTGGCAATCTGTCGGTTGATTTAGGTACTGTTTGTTGCGGGAATTTGAAAGTGTCCGATTACAGCGACGCCACATGTTCGCACGACATAACATAGTTGCCATGAATTACGAAATGATCTTCGTATATTCTCCGCTTCGGTCACTTTGTGGAATCTGGCTTTCTGAATACAGTAATTGTATTATTTCACTTCTTTCTCAGTTTGATTTTTATTAATGCGTGGTTCTGCCGTATGTCTTTGTCTTTGTAGTTTGCTTCACGTTTATGCGTTAATTCGAACGGTGTGCTGAATAGTCTGTGTAAAGTTCGTCCAAGAATTTCTAATTTACAGCTCCCCAAAACTGACAAAAATTTTCACAACACAGACAGTAACATATCTACAGCTGTACTCCTTGAGCTACGATATGGCAATAGAGGACACATGGCTCACCACAATATTTTCCTCTCTCCTTGTTACACTTACGGATGACAGCCGGGGATAGCGATCGCCGCTGTCACTATGTCCACTGTCACATTTCTCTAACTCTTTCCTCGTGATCGTTGCACGCAATATGAGTCGGAAGCAGTAATGAGCTTCTTGAACCATACTGGAATGTAGGCCCCCTGGAATTTTGTGGGAGAGGCTCTCCGAGATCCACAGCGCGTTCCTTCCAGCGTCAGCCGTTTGAATGTGTTGTATGCTCTGTGACACTACAACGCTGGCTGCACACACACACGTGACTGACTGCACAGCTCTTCGTTGAATTTTCGACATGTCCTCCGTTAATCCAGTTTGGTAGCGGCCAAGACTAACGAATGATTTTGCGTAACGGAAACGGAACACCACGGCTGTATTTTCAAAAGAAGCTACATTTGCGTCATCTTCAGGTCCTGTTTACCAAAAAACAACTTATATAGTTACAGTGCTTGCGTTTAATAACTTAAGTGATGTAAAAATAACATTCCACAATTGCTTTGACATCATAAAAGAAACAAAACTCAACCAAGTACTCTGTGAGGGTACACATCAATACGTGGAAAGGCTTTACATTTATACGTAAGTTTTTAATTTTTTTTACAGAAACTTGACTCACAAAATGGATAAGAGTGTAAAACAACGTAGTTTTAAAGTATGCCGATATTTACCTTGAAGGGTCCGTCTTCTCCACATGTGCTAATTACCACATGTGTGATTACTATGACAAATTTTTCTACTCTGTGTCTTTATCTTCATCTACTTTTATTCATTTTATGACTCAGGTTTCTGTAAAAAAATTTATATAAAGCCTTTCTTTGTAAATATGTGTACACTCACGGGGTACTTTGGTTGAGTTTTTCTTAATTTTACGATGTTAAAGTAGTTGTGGTATCTTATTTTTACACTAATTAAGTTATTACACACAGGCATTAACAACATAAGTTGTTTTTTCATAGACACGAAGCGTTGAAACTGGCCGTCTGAACAATAAATTCTTTGAAACTGCGGCTGTGGTGTTCCGTTTCCATTACTTAAATTATCAGCTCAAATGGCTCTGAGCACTATGGGACTTAACATCTATGGTCATCAGTCCCCTAGAACTTAGAACTACTTAAACCTAACTAACCTAAGGGCATCACACAACACCCAGCCATCATGAGGCAGAGAAAATCCCTGACCCCGCCGGGAATCGAACCCGGGAACCCGGGCGTGGGAAGCGAGAACGCTACCGCACGACCACGAGCTGCGGACAATTGTCAGCCGCTGTCACAAATTTTGTGTGTGATCTTCCTTGGAGGATTGTACTTCCTAGGGCTTTTCTATTAAATCTCAGTCTGCCAATGGTCTTCACGGTCATTTCCCACTAATTAGCAGTAGTATGTCATTGTTAGAACTCGGAAAGCCTTGATCAGCGACCGAATGAGTTGGTGTAGTAGTAAGAGCACTGACTTCTCATTTAGGAAGACACCGATTCAAACCCTCTTTCGGCCATCCGTATTTAGTTAGGTTTCTCGTGGTTTCCCTAAATCGCTTAAGCCAAACGTCGCGATGGGCAGTATGAAAATGAAACTGAAGATCTGCATGCACATACGCCACCAGATTCCAATGTATGTTCCACGTCTTCTGAAATCGCGGTCGATCAGACGACAAACCCTAATCTTCCTTCCATCTTTGAATATGAGTGCGTCAGATTTACAGCTGAAGACACGACGACGTATTCAGAAAGCATTGGTTCACCTTTTGTGCTTGAGTAGAAGTATGTAACGAGTGTTTTCGTAATATTTACAGTCCTAGAAAAAGCTTTCGACAATATAAGAAAAACAAGACGTTCAAGGTTTGAGAGTAATATAAATACACTATACACAGAAGAACAATTTACTGTGGGTCCAGGTAAACTAAATGGGGCAATGAAAGTGAAAACTCTAGAAAGACAAGTCATTTCAGTAAGGACGTCAGGCAGATACGCAATAATCACTGTTGTTTAACTTGTTTGAAAATTTGAAGGAAAGGATAATATTACAAGCGGAATAAAAGTGCTGGCCAAAAAGAAATGCAAAAGGTCGTAGGAGGTATAGACGTGGGAAAGAATGAAGGCTTAGAAACGTTATAGGATTGAATAACATTAGGTAATTACAGAGCTGTTATGGAGGTGATGTCAAATGATACAATAGTTTAAAGAGAACTGCTGAACCTCAAGACTGGTGACGATAACAGCGTAATTGCTTTCGAGACCTCATATCGACAAAGCAGATTGCGACCTCGATGTTGGATTAAGAAAAATTTTGGGTGCAGGAACCCAACAATTAGGTCTTTTCGATCTTTAAATTCGTACTTGATCTGAGTTCAGACCGGAGTGAGCCAAGTCGGTTTGCAGTATTAGAAGAAATGAAAAACGCTCTGCTGTGTAGGAATCAATATGGCAAAAACTGAACGAACCAAGGAAAATATCAGAAGTAGATTGGTGCGTGTAGGAAAAGAACCGAGTTACACCAAATACTGACAGAAAATCATGATGACATCCGTTAAACTAGAACCTTAAACAATTTAAAGACATGTTGAGCATTAGTCGACCGTGAATATTTCAAAAATCGAAAAAGGTTTCCAGAGACGTGTAGTGGTTTCTGAAAAACCTTTAATGGAAGTCTGAAGTACTGAATTGCATGGAAATGAAACATGCACCGTGGAACTGATTAAACATTAATGCTTTATAATCGGTTTTAATGACTAAGTGGGCAAATAAATCACGCAATGGAGAGTACTGTAAAGGAAGAGGTTCACGAGAAGAAGGAACAGGCCAATAGAACATCGGTAGCTATGTGTGTCCATTTGTAAGAAGCAGTAATAGAAATCCTCTAGAGTGTTCAGCAAACACCATAGTCAGATATTGTTGGATGCAATATTGACTTAAAAACATCGTAACGCTATGTCGGCCTGAAACGTTAACGAAAATCACGAAAGATGACCGTTATTCGAATCTAGTTCCTCTCGAAGAGAGACATCTCGTCTTTAGCATTTAGGTACCTCACTGATGATTTAAATGTCCCGTAGTTTGTCTTAATTAATCCAGGAGAGTGCTGTTACGGCTAATTTAGTAAAACTGCTATTTTTCGTTTATTGAGTTTTGACAGTGAGGCTACGAAGAAATTAGAAATCAGCAGACGTGTTAAAATAATTCAGATTGTCATATAGGAGCTTTTGTTTTATGTAGACAAAACTGACTGCCGTAAGATGTAAAAATAAATCGGCTATATCGCTTCTAAGAATCTTGACTTCGACGGGCCGCTGAACCCTGGCATTTTTCCCTATTTGCTGACAGTAGAATTCGTCGTTGGCCGATTGATTTGTAGCGAAGCGAAGAAACGAACAACACAATTCTTGCCTACTTAGGCACAGAATTGCGAACTCTGTGAAATGATGATAGATGCGAAAATGTTCTGACAGAAAGTTATTTTAGGTAGTACACGAATCTATTTTCCTCTACCAACTGAGTATCGGCAGTTGAAAATAGAACATCACTTTCACTATTGTTTGCTCAAACAGTAAGAAAACGTCAGAGAAAATTGCGATTGGCATGCAGTTGGTTGCTCAAAACAAAGAAGTAGTTCTACTTTTCGCCCAAGCCGTTGACAAAAGAACTACGTTTGCTGAAAGACAGAAGCAAAAATTTTTAATTTGGTTATCTTCATAGAATGACAATCCGAGGTAAATTGCTTTTGGTACATTGGTAAGAACTTGAGAAACGTCTCAGTTATATTTTCAAATTCCTCACGTACGCTTGATCTCCCGAAGTACCTGTGAGACACAGGACAATAATGACGTGTATGTCCATTCAGTTATCGCCTTCCCTGTATTTAGATTGCAGATTACATAAGGAATTATCGACGAAAAGCGTACAGTGTAATTCATGTCGATGAAGTATTGACGAGGTACCTACATATTTCTGACAGGTACAGATTAAACTTTCTTCAGACAGGTTATTGCGTAGGTAATTCAGTCCTGAAGCTCATTCTCCTTTTGTCTCGTGATAATTTCTTACTGTTCAGTATCAGCTGTTTTGAGAAATGCAGCTTAAGAGGTACTAATTCATAACTTTTCAGCTGCACATGAAGTTTGCGTTTTTTTGGAGTATTCTTTTTTTTAGGACTCGTATACGCGGCAATGTAGTTGAAACACTCTTTCAGGTGTCTTGCTTTCCATGTATAGTTTTTTGGTGATTTTGATTTTTCCATTTGCTTCCCGTCATTATGCTGTGGCGGCCTCTTCCTCTGTTCTTTGTCATTACTAATAATGTGAAGTTAACATTTCATGCTGATGTATTATTATTGTTATTTTTAATATTTTTGTTATTCCTGTTATTTAAGCAACATCTAACATTATTGAGTGAAACAATGTAGATTTTACCTTTTATTTCATGCAGTAGGAATAGAAAAAAAATAAATAATGGCTACGAAATGTTATTTCCTACTTAAACACATACACCGCTGATTAAGTATTTTACGGATATGAAAAAATCAGTTTCAATGATTGTAAAGGAGGTTTGCTGCTATGGGTTTCCGACGTGCTTGTACCATAGTTTCTAGACTACTTTCAATGTTTTGTTTTTGTTTTTAGGGGTAGGATACTGTATTATCAGAAGGAACCAGAGTCTGTGAACATGGCAGTTAATATCGTGCGTTTCTATATTATCAGAGAATGCGACGGTTGGGGCTGCTGTGCCGTCATGTCGTCGGCTTCCTCACCGGTTCGCAGGGCCAGGGCAGCAATCAATGAACCGCACCTGCTACTGTTTCAGCGGCGCGGCGGGTGCTACCTGGCCGAGAACGGGCGAGTACCACACACGTGAGCTATTTCCGCGAGAGACCACGCTTTGCCGGCGAGATCGCTTGTGGCACATGCGCACTCGGCACCTACCTGAGCAGTCAGCGGCCGTGGCGACGGCTGTGGCCACCGCAGCAGTGTCGCTCCGCCTGCACGCCGCGCTGCGCCGCCATGATGCCGACCGCGGCGACGGCCGCTTGGTGGCTCTGCCGGCGACCAGCTGGCTGACACGAGCGCCACTCGCGGTTCGCGCGTAGTTGGAACGGGCGACAGTGTTTTGTTCTGCCACTCGAATTGCAACACGATGTTTCGCAACCAGTCATCTCTGCTCACAACTGCGAACGATTCAAAAATCAGCCGTGTAGTAACGTATTCGGTTGGTTCATCGGTTCTTAGCGTGTTTGTTTTCCGGTTGCTATGAGTTAATTATCGATTATCATTTTTTATTTGTAGTTCACTGTTGCTATATGAGTTAGCAGGCTGTCTGTTTGTTATTTGCAGGCAGTGTGTAGAGCTATGGACGCTACAAAATGGAGAACCAGGCGGAGAAATCGGAAAGTTTCCAACAGTTCAATAGAGCACTGACAACAGTGGAAATAGCCGGAAAAACACTGGCATGGGGATAATGCTACTGGAGAGAGCACGTCAAGAAAGCGGTTACCTCGTTTTAAGGAAGAGTTTTTTGACGTCAGTGACAATGTATGCTCAGGAAGACCTTCGGGGCTTGATGAAGATCATTGAAATGCATTAATCCACAATGACCTACTCGAGAAATGCGATAAATTGTGATCGTACCACGTAGTGCATTTGCATTAAATGGGGAACGTACAAAAATCGGGCGTATGGGTACGACATGCTCTAAGCCAAAGTCACAAAAATCAGCAGGTGGCCATTTGTGTGTTTCTACTTGCTCATAATCAGTTGGCTCGTGAACAACACCGATCATTCTTATCCTGCGTCATTAGTGGTAATGAGATAAAAGAAAGGAATGGTTGAGCTCAGACAAAGCAGTAATTCCCGGAGGTGTAATCATCACTGGTGACATTTATTGTAAACAACAGAGAAGTCTTGCAGATGCAATCCAGGAATAGCGACCAGGAAGAATGCATGAAGTGATGCTGCTCCACGATAATGCCTGTCCACATCGTCCAAGACTGACAGAGAAACACTATATAGGAGTTGGACTGGAAAGTCATTCCGCATCACCTTACTCACCTGATCATGCGACCTTAGATTTTGACTTTTTGCGCTCGCAAACATTCGAGGAACCTCCTTTCCGGATGGCAGTGCTCTCCGAACATGGTTCGACGAGTTCTTCGCCTCAAAACCATGTCATTTCTGTAGTCGAAAAGTTATCCCAGCGTTGGCAGACTGTTGTAAAAAGTGAAGGGGAAGGTATTATCGATGACCAAAGTGCCTGTTGTGTGTACGTGTTGTTTTTATTAAACTGATGGAGAAACGCTACTAGTTACATGAACCTAATAGTTCGTTTACCTTCTACCGTCTGTGTGACTTAGTACAATACGAATTGGATGTTTGCATTGTGACAGCACTAACCTGTTCATTACAAAGAGAGAATTGCCATTTTGGATACTAATCCATCAACTGACACCCTGTAGTTACACATAAAAAGATATTACTACACAGCCCGTGAACAGTGTAGCATCACACCATTTAAGAAATACCGTAATAATTATACTTGAAATATGGAACTAAATTACTAAACTAATGCTGCCAAGAAACTGAAAGAGAAAAGAAAGTCAGAAATATGAAACTAACGCTGTGTACAGTGCAATTACAGTTCATTTTGGAAGAGATGAACGTTTTCGAATGTCTCTGACTGGGTTAGTCTCTTAAAAATACCAGGAACATCAGGTGTACAGAAGACATTGCTATCAATTTTGTCCAAGTCACGTCAGATATTTATATAAAGGCGTATTTATAAAAAGAAATATTACACACGTTTCGCTTCAGTTTCTGTTTAAAACAGGAAGTAGAAGTAACAATAAAACAATGCTAAAATCGTATTGTACCACAATCAGGTGCTAAGCAATCATTTATTGTTACTGTCGATTTCGACTGTTGTAAATCAAGCAATAATATCAGGTAAATGATACAAGAATTCAGTGCTTCCATCCTGTATAAATTTGTAATGTGATGGAACAATATCACTGTTAGATGTCTGAACCTACTTTATTTTTTGAAGCAAATGGATGTTGTGAACAATGCTTCAGTGCTAATTATTGAGTTCCGCTGTCAGTTCATATATTTGATTTTTGTGTAGATTGGCGTGGGACGTCACGTATGCATCCCACACAGATACTGTGGCTAAAAGCTTTCTTGAAGATGATGGTTTATAACATTCGAGACTGGTAGAGTGATAAACGTTTTCGTAGCACCTGATGGCGGTGCAATTACATTTTCAGTACACACCATCTGCTGAAAATACTTTACACAAGAAACGAAAAACAGCTTAGTGTTTTCTTATGTGGGAGAGTGGCAAACATTAGCGAGTTCATGAGCAGATAGCACAAAATTATTGAAGCACCATGTTATCATAAGTTAAAATTGGCACTACTCTTACTTCCAAGCAGTGTTAACACTACTGAAGTGGTTATAGTTCTTTGACAAAGATGATGCCTTATGAATCATTATTTAACTTATGAAGTCAAGTGGGAACTGGTGGAAGTAATATACGGAAGCAATGATGTTAACCAGCTGAAAATATGTTACGTGTGAACGTATGTCTGTAAGCAATAACTCTAAGAACCGCAACAGAGCATCCAAAGGTGCTCATACTATAGCTTGCTGGGGGGCGGGCGGGAGGGGGGGGGGGGGGGAGGGTAGACCTGAGAAATGACGAATTGCGACTTCTAAATAGCCATAAGAAGTTCCATTTCCGACGCTGCTAAAAACGTGCTTAACAGCGAATTCTAAATCATTTTCTTGAAATAAAAACACCGGACTGCACTATACTTTTTCCTTTTTCTGAGAGCTATGGGGGCCACTTTCGAGGTGGGCGGTACGTCGAGACACGCCGTTTATAGGAAGCCTACTCACACTGACTTTTATGTGCAGGCTGATAGTTGCTACCATCCGGTTCAACGTGAATGTGTACTTCGTACCTTCGTTCACAGGGCCAATGTCATCTAGAATCCTGTGAGTTAGTCAGCTGAGTTAGCCCACTCGAAGACATCTTCGCCAGAATGGATATAGCGAAAGATGAGACGCGCTTTGCGCTATCGACCAAGTGTGCATTGGATGAGTGGTGATAATACCAAGGTGACTCCAAAGTCTACTGCATCTTTCTCCTTACGCAGGGAGAATTTCGAACAGGATTAGCCGTATTTTGCGGAAACGTGATGCGAAGTGTGTTTTTCCAACACCATCTAAGATTGTGGTTCCTTTAAATTCCGTAAAAAGTGACGTTGGGTTGCGTAAGGCGGGTGTCTACCGTATTCGTTGGAGTTGTGGCATGTCACATATTGGTCAGTCTATCAGGACCGTGGAGGACGGGTGTACTGAGTATACACGGAAAGTACGCTTACAACAGCCGAGTAAATCTACCATTGCTGAACATTGTCTTGACACCGGTTGTCCTATGGAGGTCCATCATATGGAATGTAACAACACGCAGATTCTGGCATGCACTTCCAACTATTGGGATAGTGTTATTAAGGAAGCTGTTGAAATTAAAGTGATCTTACAGATAGAGATGGTAGTTTTTGTTTAAATTCTGCATGGAATTTGGCTCTCCCCTTGCAAAAAAAAAAAAAAAAAAACAAAAAACAGAGGGACAGAGTTTATGCTACCCCAGCGTTGATTACTAATTTCGCTATCGGTACTTTCATCTTTGGTTTGTGACGGCACTAGCGTTTGCAGTGCGAGCATGTGTGTGTGATATCTTTCTGGAGTTTCTCAGAAAACCGAGGTATTAAATTCCCGTACGGAGCTCTTACTTGCTGAAGTTTTGTCTTGAAAATGACAGTGTGTGATCCTGTCTAAATGTTAGCGGTTGTAGACAACGTCACCCAGCTGCATTCCCGTACCGTACGTTATATGAACATTGTATACGCCAAGAGAAACTCAGGTCTCACTGGTGCATCCTGTTTTTGTCCTCATCGCTGAATTTAGCTAAACTTCGATTTCTCTCACTTGTGAACGATTAATACGATGTAGGCGAGAACTACGGAAGAACATCGTGATGTTGGATCTCTGGCGTCCCATGAGGTAGCGTTAATGCGCGATCTCGTCTTTGCTGCGGTGTTTTCTGTGTGTTTCTTGTGGGACAAGGTTCTGTCAACGGTTACACCTAAATATTTTGGGAATTTTTGTTGATGGAGGAGTTTATCAATAAATGCGACATTTAGCTTTGCATTGGCCTTTCTATTGTTAAGACGAAAGCAGCTAACTTCGGTCTTCGCTGGATCGGTGACGCCCTCCACTTTTTGAAATATAGCGGTAGCGTTCTCGCTTCCCACGCCCGGGTTCCCGGGTTCGATTCCCGGCGGGGTCAGGGATTTTCTCTGCCTCGTCACGGCTGGGTGTTGTGTGCTGTCCGTAGGTTAGTTAGGTTTAAGTAGTTCTAAGTTCTAGGGGACTGATGACCATAACTGTTAAGTCCCATAGTGCTCAGAGCCATTTAAACTAATGTGTCAAAAACTGTGACCAAGGTGCTCAGCAGAAACTGAGGAAGAGGAGAATACAGATACCATTCCACTTACCCGTCAGGAGACGTTTACAGCCATGGACAGTTTAGAACGATTTGCTTCAACATCCGACGTTACTACTAGGTTTACGGACACTATAGTTATAATTGGTTTAGAAGTTACAAGATATTTTCCGTTCTCATGGATTTTTTCCAAGAAAAGACTGTAAAGTGTGAGTGCTTGTACCTTTACAGTCACTTTACAGTGTTATAAGTCTACAGTAATGCAAAGTGATACTGCACTACTGTACATGTGTACGTATTAAAAGCTGTGTTTTTCAGTTAACACGAATTTTTTAAACACGAACTCGTGATTTTCGGTCCCTTCAGATCGTGTTAACGAGTTTATACTGCATCTTCAAATATAAAAATGACAATAAATAAATAGCCGGCCGCTATGCTCGAGCGGTTCTAGGCGCTTCAGTCCGGAACCACGCGGCTGCTACGGTTCCAGGTTCGATGTCTGTTGGATGTTGGTGATGTCCTTAGGTTAGTTAGGTTTAAGTAGTTCTAAGTTCTAGGGGACTTATGACCACAGCAGTTGAGTCCCATAGTGCTCAGAGCCATTTGAACCATTATTTTTTAAATATACATACATTGTTCTTAGATCCGCAAAGAGTAGCTTTCCACCAGCTTCAAGACTTCTCTGTCGAATGGGCAAAGCCAGATCGTCCTCATAAATGGACTTCCTCGATAATGTTACAAGGAGATCAGATGTGGATAAGTTGAACAGAATTGGTACGAAAACTGAACCCTACGGAAAGCTGCTATTATGTTTTTTTCTCTTTGTTTGATCGACTGCCGAGGACCACTTGGAAATATCTCTCAGCCAACATGTTTTTTAATGCTAATGCCAAGCCGTAGGACGACATTGTACCTCGAAATTTAATTGCATTCTGCAGGCGTGCTTCAAGTTTCAGTCGTGTAAATTGCAAAGATAATTTACACAGCTCTAACGGTAAACATTGCGCTTGATAGAAAGAGACCTTGTCTGAGGGTGTGAGCCTTCGATAGAATACACACGCCTACGAGGTGCCGAGCAAGAGGTTCATTGTGGGGAACACTGACAACCGGACACTCACTTTGCGTGTTGCCTACTCGAAAGCTGGGAAAAGAAGGCTGAGTGATGCTGCCGGGTCCTACGTAAAACTCGGTATCTTATGGGAAACAACATTCTATCGTGGCTGCTCCATTTTCTGTAACGAACGTAAAAGCACATTAAAAATAGATTTATTTTATACGTCAGTGATGAGTAGATAGTATAATTCCGTTACATTACCATTATCTGGTTATTTCTAACCGTCAGCTACCTTCGAACTGAGGTATACCGACTAGGACTGATGATTCTTTCGAAAATATCGGGATCCAATATATCGATACTTAAAAGTGTCTTTACCGGCCCTCTAGATATCGAGAAAATGTTTCGATATATCGACACAAAAGATACCGACGCTCTGGCTTATAAAAATATCGGCTGCACATTGTAAATATACTGCCTGTTTTAGAGCTATATGTTTATGTATTGATTCATTATTAGATATTCTGTACATCAACAACCTAGCAGCCTGCTTATCCCACTTACATCAAGAACTGAGAGGAAAACGATGCACGTTCACGCTTGGCGATAAACACTTTGCTAACACTATTCACTGCATTTAAGTGGCACAATAAAATGTGTCCGATGGGCCCGTCGGTCGGTTTAGTCACATATCGATATGCCCGCAACCCTTCATGTCTTCCTCAATTTTTTCATTTTTGCAAACGCCAGCGACCTAGTGTTTGTGTCTTCAGCACAATCAGTAGTCCCGACTGCATTCGACATGTCTGACGTCGACTGCCTTTTAGCTTTCCATCCACGCTTTTCTCCGATATCGGTCAGGATTAGCCCTTATTATTAACGAAACCTTTTTTGTTGCTTTTTTCGTGATACTTGTGAAAACTTGATTCAGGTGCAGGATTACAGACTATTAAGCAGCTCCAGGGTGCAAAACTTCGTGTCCTTCATATTAGGTAATAGTCTCCATTATCCCGCATTGTGTGGTAATGTGTTTTGTCAACGTCTGGCTCTAAGCTTTAGCTCAAGAAGATTATAGTATCGGGTCATCAATTTCTGTAGCAACTAGCGTGATTCATTGAAAAAACAATATTTGTAACCCCTTATTGATTTTCAAAAAGATGCTTTAAAATTTTTGAAGAGTCGGGGATAAAGTAAAGAGCCTAACAAGTATGCACAAGTTGTACAGAAACTATACTGGAACTATGCAATTGGAAGGATATGAAAGGAAGGCAGTGGTTAAGGATGTCAGTGTCACTGCAATTCAGTCAGAGTGGCAAGCTAATGTTGACAGATGGATTTGTAACCTACCCGCACTATTTGGGTAATGGATGGAGGTCGTGACAGTACAGTGAGATGATGTGTAGCCTATCTGTTCTATTTTAGGAGGGAGCGTTCTGTTTACGTTATACTTCAAAGAAATGTGTCGCCAGGCAAAGCACACTGCCATGAGTAAATGAGAGGGGGATGCACTGTGGCTATACTTCGATTTTAATCTCATCAAAACTATTCTTTATTAAACATGGAAAGGACGAGTACTTGCAAAAACTATTGCAGATGAGGGTATGTTCAATGGCCTGTAACGGAAACGACAAGCGTTCTAGATCTCATAGCTTCCCAAAACAACTCTCTAATAATTTAGCTACTTGAACATCAATAGACATACAGCAATTTCACTATATCAAGATCAAATATATTTAAATAAAATACTATCATATTAAAATTACCAGACTGGAATCGTAATGGGATTGGAGAATCGTTAATTAAAACTCAAGGGTCATCATGAACCCACACGTGTGGGTAGTAGCTTTTGCTGTAGTTAGTACTTAAGAATCTTCAGACCGTTTTTTACTGAAATAGGTCTTGTGCATTGATATGATTCACAGTGAATGAAGATTCTTCAAGTTGCTTCAAGGGTTTTGCAGGACTACAAAGCTAAAGCGGCTTGAGGAATCTTCATTCACCGCGAATAAGATCTTTTTTAATAAAAAACGATTTGAAGACTCTTAAATAATAACAATGTCCTTTTTTTAGCTATGGCTCTCCTGTGTACAGAATAGTACGTTTTACTGTAGTGCTTAGCAGACCTGTTTCATCAGGACCCTCTCTACCTTGCGGTATACGTGTTGTATGCGTGTTTTTATGCTCTGTACAACATGCCGATATGGTCTTAGGACATGTAAGCTATATAACAGCTCACGTTTTTTATTCGTTTTACATTCTTATTGCCTTTCATTAATTTTAATTTTTTTTATTTTCATACCCGTATAGATTCTTTTCAGTTCCGGTAAGACTTTTCACAAGCGGATGCATGTTGTCGCAGTTGACCGGTGAAGTTTCGTCAGCTGCATTTTTACGTGAGTTTAGACATGTATTATTATACCAGCATGCATGGCTGCATGATTTAGAACCATGCTTCATTACGTTACCGTTTGTTACATGTCGTTTGTTCATTTCTCTTCATATAATCGATGATGTCTCGCAAGGGCAAGCAGAGCAACTGGTATTAATAAAAACAATTTTGCCACCGAGACTGGGGTTATTCAAAAAAATATCATGACCGGTTGCTGTGCCAGGCAGCAGATGATGGAATGGAGCAGCATTACCTCGGATGTGTTTCATTCACTTTTAAATTTATACGATTTAAAGCACTATTAAACACACATACGAAACAAAAGAAGACAGGTTCCCGCTTTTAATTTATCCCAGTACAACCCGTACGTGGGAGAGGAACATGCTGTTATTGTCAGCAAGTGAGCGATATCTATATCTACGTAAAATGACTTCCAAATGGAAGTTTTATTACCCAGATAGCTTTTGATACATATTCTGATTACTAGTTTATTAAGGTATTAAACGATTTCTGTAGACGAGCATGGGGAATACAACGAGCATTATCGGGCTTCTGATACCAGGGACGTAATCGTACATTTGCACACACATTCACTGAATCTTTCGGGACAAACATTCCATAACGCTACGACATGCAGTGCTACGACACATGAACAGAGAGACAGCACCATAACTACAAGAGGAAAGTTTTAAGTTCCCGAAAACTGTACGTCTCAGAAAACGGCGAGTAGATCGCCTACTGTTGCACAAGATTAACTAATGACTACGAAAGTGGAAATGGTTCAAATGGCTCTGAGCACTATGGGGCTTAACTTCTGAGGTCATCAGTCCCCTAGAACTTAGAACTACTTAAACCTAACTAACCTAAGGACATCACACACATCCACGCCCGAGGCAGGATTCGAACCTGCGACCGTAGCGGTCCCGCGATTCCAGCTGTAGCGCCTAGGACGGCTCGGCCACTCTGGCCGGCATGAAAGTGGACCATGTCGCTCTATTGGTATTGTGGATGCCGGGGGATTGTCTGAGGGACACGTGGCAGCTCATCGATGGATTGTCACCAAGAAAACCAATCAAAATGTTAATGTGCAATACCTCGAATAGTGAAACCTGATTTGTAGGTAGTCAGAGGTAACCAACGGCAAGAACGCGAGCCGTACACGGCTCAAATGGTACGCATGATTTGAATAACCAAAGCTATCTAATGATTTATACCCTCATCCAATGTAGTTTGGACAGTGATACGCGTTACCCAGCAATCCTATAAAGACACGAATATTCAGAGTTTCTATGTTCATTAACACAAAAATGACTGTAAACCTTGAATTCAGGTGAAGCACACCGATTCACAATGATTATTCCAGCAAACTGAGAAATGGTTTATTGATATTAGCGTTGCCTAAATGTCCACTTCCTTTGTACAATCACTACTCGTGGCCCAGCGGTCCACTACACAAAGCAATCAGGCGAGTGAACGAAAAATTCTCCTGAATGTATGGTTTGCATATTTCTGAGCGGCGCAGTGCAGCAACTCGACGTTGCATGGACTCAACAAGCCGCTGGAGGTACCGCGCAGAAATATTGAGCCGGTGGAATATTTTGTGTACGAACTGATCCCTCGATTATGTCCCGTGAATGGTGAATGGGAATCATTTCCGGCGGTCTGGATGGCCAACTCATTCGCTCCAATTGTCCAGAATATTCTTCAAACCAAACGCGAACAACTATGATCCAATCACCTGGCATTTTGTCATCGGAACATGAAGTCCGTGAATGGCTCCAAATGGTCTCCAACCAGCCGGACACAACCTCTTCCAGTCAACGATCGGTTCAGATGGACTAGAGGGCCCACAGTCCATTCAGTGTAAACACAGCTCTCACTATTATGGAGCCACCACCAGCTTGCACAGTGTCTTGCTGGTAACTTGAGTCCATGGCTTCGTGGGGTCTGCACCACAGTCGAGTCATACCACCAGCTCTTATTAATTGAAATCGGGTCTCGTCTGACCAGCCTACGGACTTTTCAGTAGCCTAAGGTGCAACCGATATGGCACTATAGTTCAATTCTTTTACGAGGGCAGTTCAATAAGTAATGCAACACATTTTTTTCTAAAACAGGGGTTGTTTCATTCAGCATTGAAATACACCTGGTTATTCCCCAATCTTTTAGCTACACAACACTATTTTTCAGCGTAATCTCCATTCAATGCTACGGCCTTACGCCACCTTGAAATGAGGGCCTGTATGCCTGCACGGTACCATTCCACTGGTCGATGTCGGAGCCAACGTCGTACTGCATCAATAACTTCTTCATCATCAGCGTAGTGCCTCCCACGGATTGCGTCCTTCATTGGGCCAAACATATGGAAATCCGACGGTGCGGGATCGGGGCTGTAGGGTGCATGAGGAAGAACAGTCCACTGAAGTTTTGTGAGCTCCTCTCGGGTGCGAAGACTTGTGTGAGGTCTTGCGTTGTCATGAAGAAGGAGAAGTTCGTTCAGATTTTTGTGAACAATTGTGACAGCACTACCAACAGAGATGTCAAGTTGAGCACTGAGTTGTTTGATGGTGATCCGTCGATCATCTCGAACGAGTGTGTTCGCACGCTCCGCCATTGCAGGAGTCACAGCTGTGCACGGCCGGCTCGCACGCGGGAGATCAGACAGTCTTGCTTGACTTTGCGGCGATGATGACACACGCTTTGCCCAACGACTCACCGTGCTTTTGTCCACTGCCAGATCACCGTAGACACTCTGCAAGCGCCTATGAATATCTGAGATGCCCTGGTTTTCCGCCAAAAGAAACTCGATCACAGCCCGTTGTTTGCAACGCACATCCGTTACAGGCGCCATTTTAACAGCTCCGTACAGCGCTGCCACCTGTCGGAAGTCAATGAAACTATACGAGACGAAGCGGGAATGTTTGAAAATATTCCACAAGAAATTTCCGGTTTTTTCAACCAAAATTGGCCGAGAAAAAAAATGTGTTGCATTACTTATTGAACTGCCCTCGTATATTGGCGGCTCGCGCATGCCCGCCCAGACGCGGGAGATTGCTGCGTTGCCAGCTGCACGCGCCAAGAGAAGCAGCGCCATAGTATAGTACAGTATAGTTCGCAAACTTAACATTTAGGGGAGAGCGCGCAGTTTATGAAGTAAAGCCACCAAGGCCGCATGAACCCTTTCGCTGCTACAGATAAGTGCTCCCCGCATTCCGCACTGTGCGCGATTTTGTCATCACTGCACTGCTCGCCTGTGCAGACACATGGTGTTCTGGCTGCTTTGACATACTTATCATTCGATTTCACAAAAACTGTTTGGCCCAAAAATTTGATTTTTACACATCTTATTGACTGATACCTTCCCCCCATAAATGACTTAATTTTGTTTTGATGTTCAACACAGTTATTGTGCAGTATTAAAAGTAGTAAACCATTGCACGAAATTTTGAAGAGTTTACAGAGGTAAAAGTCCATGGCGTATACTCTCCGTATGGTCGATTTTAGTTGCCACTAGAAATTTCAAAAAATTACATTCAAACGAATAAAATTCGTGAAGTAAGACACTTCGATATTGTTTTTAAATAAAGAAAATATTAAGCACAGAACAAGGTTTGAACGAAAAACCTTTTGCTTAGCATCCTAACACCTTAACCATTACGCTAATGCAGCTCGTCATTGAAGGGAATTCCTGGGGGACTTTAAACAATCACGCAAAATACCGACAAACACTGTTGGTATGACTATGAATTACTCACGTTTCGTCTAAGTACAATAGGAAATAAACAATTACCGCTGTTCTTTATGGCGAAAAAGCGGCTAGTGAGAATGAATTTCCTTGCTATGGCCTGAATTAGGAGGCTTATTGCTTGTTTGATTTAATTAATTAAAAGAATATGAAGCAATTGGTATAAAGAATGCTTTTTCCAAACTTTCTTTTGTAGAAAGTCTGCTATCAAGACATTGCTTTTGTTCAATTACTTTATTTATGACTAAATGTTTCTAAAACTGAGGACACTCGTCCATGCTCTGCACTGCAGTCAAGCTCTGGCAACGTCGTTCTCCGTTCATTGGCTGACTGTGTTTTGTGACGTCAGATGCGCAGAACGAACCTAAACTCGGCCGCCGTCGTAAATGACGCACACTTTAGCGCAAGAGAGGCGCTGCAGAAGACGTCGTGCTGTTAGCAAAGGCACTCGGTCGTCTGCTGCCACAGCCCATTAACGCAAAATTTCGCCGCTCTGTTCTAAAGGATATGTTCGTCGTAGGTCCCACATTCATTTCTGCTCTTATTTCACGCAGTGTCGATTGTCTGTTAGCACTGACAACTCTACGTAAACGTCGCTGCCCTAGGTCGTTAAGTGAAGGCTGCCGGACATTGCGTTGCCTGAAATTTTGTATTTCGGCTTACTTCTGACACTGTGGATCTCAGAATACTGAAACCCCTGACGATTTCCGAAATGGAATGTCCCATGCGTCTAATTCCAACTACCAATCCGCGTTCAAAGGCTGTTAATTCCCATCGTGCGGCCATAATAGCCTTGGAAAGTTTTCGCACGAACCGTTTGAGTACAAATGACAGCTCCGCCCATGCACTGCCATTTTATACCTTATATAGTCTATACTATCGCTATCTGTATACATGAATATCGCTATCCCATGACTTTTGTCACCTCAGTGTAAACACCGAAAGAAACCTGACTGAACAACCTGAAAACGCTCTGAGGTAAGAATATGAACTTACACGATGCAGAATGAGTGGAGCGGTATTCACATCCGTTTCACTCGTTCCCCAGGTCCCAAGCGCCGTTTCAAAGCGATTTCCGCACCCTATCTGCCTGTGGTTTTGGAGGGGGAAAGTTGCACCTAAGAATCTTACTGTTCCCTGACCAACTTCGCCAAAACACCCCATTTGCTACGTGCACAAAGAGCTGTGTAGGTCACTTCTCTGTCCACGCATTAATGTTTTAGGACTGGCAAACCTGCGTTAGCAGACACTCTACCCTACACCAAAAAAACAGACTCAACCTCATTTTAAAGTAGAGTACTTCATTTCTATAGATGCACAGGAAATAACACTATAAGTAGAAATGGAGGCACATTTATTCACTCTGTCATGGATTCAAATCGACTTACACGGATACTGTCTGAAAAACACGTTATAATATGAATATCAATACCAATAAAATTAAGTCACGTGCTGGGGGATTAGATTAGAAAATGACATACCAGAAGTAGTGGAAGTAGTGGAAATAATTAACGATGCAAGAAGTAAAGTCAAAGATAATTAAAAACTTGCAATCCAAAGTAAAACTTTTCGAAAAAAAAGAGAACATCGGATATAAATTTAAGTGTTAGGAAGTCTTTATTGAATCTACTTTGTTTGTAGGGTAGACTTATTTGGAAGTGAAACATTAAAGATAAATAGTTCAGACAAGAAGGTGATAGAAGCTTTAGAAATTTAGTAACACAGAAGAATGCTGAAGGTTGGATCTACGTCAACATCTGCATCACAGTCTGCAAGGCACGTTACGGTGTGTGTCGGAGGTACCACTAACCGATCCCCCATCCCTGTTCCATTCGCGAATGGAGCATGGTATGAATGATTGTTCGTAAGCGTCTGTACCAGCTCTAATTTCTCGAATTTTCTCGTCGTGGCCATTGCAAGAGATGTATTTGGGAGGAAGTACTATGTTGTCCGACTCTTCGCCGGCCGCCGGTGGCCGAGCGGTTCTAGGCGCTTCGGTCTGGAACCCCACGACCGCTACGGTCGCAGGTTCGAATCCTGCCTTGGGCATGGATGTGTGTGATGTCCTTAGGTTAGTTAGGTTTAAGTAGTTCTGTTCTAGGGGACAGATGACCTAAGATATTAAGTCCCATAGTGCTCAGAGCCATTTGAAGCATTTTTCCGACTCTTCCGGGAAAGTGCTCTCTCGAAATTTCGATAATAACCCTCCCAGTGATGCACAACGCACCTCTTGTAACGTCTGCCAGCAGTCTGTTGATCATCTCTGTAATGCTCTTGCGCCAACTCTACGATCCCGAGAGGAAACGTGCCCCTCTTCGTTTGATCTTCTCTATATCTTCTATCAGTTTCACCTGGTAAGGATCCCAGACAGATAAACAATACTGAAGAATTGGTCGAACAAGCACTTTTTATGCCTCTTATGTCGTGGATAGGTTACATTTCCTTAAGATTCTTCCTTTGAATCTGCGTATGTCATCTGCCTTTCCTACTAGTTGCTTGATGTTGTCATTCCATTTAAGACCACTCAGAACAGTTACTCCTATGTATTTTACGGTAGCTAATGTTACCAGCCTGCACCATTCATCAATCCTCAGCAGGTCATCCTGCAAATCTTTAATGTCTTCTGGCGTTGCTACTTTCTTATAGACAACCGCGTAACATGCGTAAATCGGATATCTGGTGAAGAGGTACTGAATCGAAATGAGGAGAAAAGAGCTTTGTGTAAAAGAAGTGATAGGTGGATGGGAAACATCGTGAGTCATCAAGGAATAGTTAATTTCGTTATGGAAGGAAATCTAAAGCGTAAAAATTGATGGAGAAGACTAAGAGTTGACTGCAGTAAACAGGGCCAAATGGATACATTCTATAGTAGTAACGACGTGATTAAGAGGCTCGCACAGGATATATTAGCGTGGAGAGCTGGTTTAATCCAGTCTTTGGACTGGAGACTACTACAAACAACAACTCCCTAGGAATTAACTTTAGAAGCTATGTTACCCTGTTTACTTGACGCGAAGAATGTGATCATGGTGAATTTGTATGTACACTACTGGAAAAAATTAGTACACCTTTTTAAGGTATCCAATTCACTCAATATTTATTATTACAACAGTACATATGGAATACATGAAATGACTACATTTACAGATCAACACCACAAGCACTTGTGAGGTTCCAGGTATCGACCCATGGTTGGTTGGTTGGTTTGGGGAAAGAGACCAGACAGCGTGGTCATCGGTCTCATCGGATTAGGGAAGGATTGGGAAGGAATTCGGCCGTGCACTTTCAGAGGAACCATCCCGGCATTTGCCTGGAGTGATTTAGGGAAATCACGGAAAACCTAAATCAGGATGGCCGGACGCGGGATTGAACCGTCGTCCTCTATCGACCCATGTTGAAACACCCATATAAATTGGTGGTGTATTGTCCTGGGTTATGTTATGCCACGTCTGCTCAACCTGTTCATATAGTTCTGTAAGAGCTGCTGGTTGACGAGTCGCATGAGTCACTTCTCGTCCCATTGTATTCGATTGGAAACAAGACCGGAGATCTGCTTGCCAGGGAAATTACTGCATGCCTTCATGAACACGTTGAGTTTTTTCAGGCTGTGTGTGGGTGAGCATTGTCCGGTTGGAACAGCACAGCTTCCTATTGCAAGAACGACAAAAGAGCGGGCTGAAAATGTCTGCACATACCGAGCGCTGGCTAGCATCACCTCCAGAAATGCCAAAAGTGCACGAGAGTTGTAGCTTATCGCACTCCAGGCCATAAGGCCTGGATTGGGGCCATGTTGTCCTGAACGAATGCACTTTGCATCGAACACGCAAAAGACCATCACTTGCGTGCAGGCAGAATCTTCTTTCGTTGCTGAAGACCGTAGTGCGCCATTCCATTTTCCAAATGATTCTCTGACGGCCCCAATCGAGCCGTGCTCGGCGATGCTGTGGCATGACTGGAAGATGAGCTAGAGGTGTGCGAGCCCTTATTCCCACTGGTAGTAACCGGTTCGCAACAGTTCGTGTTGGCACGTCTTGGCTCACAAACTGTCTTATCTGTGCTGTGGTAGCTGTACGATCTGATACTGCTGCCCTTAAAATACGACGATCCTAGCCGGCGTTTATGCTACGGGGACGTCCAGAACCTCGTCTACGAGTGTGAGAATGTTCACGTGATCACTTTTGCCAGCACTGGTGCACAACTGACGCAGTGCTTCCAACATGAGTAAAAAATCTCCGAGAGGACCATCCCACCTCTCGGAAGGCCACAATTTGACTCTTTTTAAACTCACTCGCTGTAGGAAATACGAGTGCGTCTCCTTGGCATGGTCACCTGCTTGCTTAACACGTTTGCACCACACTTAGCCCTCTGACTGTGAGCATTCCTTATTAAAGGGTAGACACAGATGGCGCCCTGTTAGCTACGCCACTACAATATCTGTTGGTGGACGACATTGAAACATTTATCAGTACATCCACTATCCCCGAGGTGGCATATGCCGTCATTGGATCAAAATAAAGGTGTACTAATTTTTTCTGGCAGCATAATTATGAAGTACTTTTGCTTGTTGTTACAATTAGTTCATTATTTCTGGCTATCGAAAAAATGCTCGCCTCGGTGCGCAAAGAAAGGTGACTATGCTCCTGGTTAAAACACTCTGAATGAAAAGAGGGGTACCAGCTGCCTTATTCTATCTTCCTCAGCACATTTAAAAATTCTCCCAAAAGTTTTGCCATGCGGGCATATTCGCGCTCTTTGTAACATGAAACCTACCTCTCACTCCCACAAGCTCCCCTACCTCTAACACATTCAGACCCACTAGTCCATCGTTGCTCATACCATCCACTCCCACTTGCACATTCCCACTCACTCATTCAGCCCAACTAATCATTACCTCTTTGTGCCAATCTAAGTGTCACTGTCTCCTGTCTCACAGCCACAGTATCCTTCGTTCTGTCCTACTACTTCTGGTTCATTTCTCTGTTTATGTCTCCGTCTTGCTCCTTCTTACTACTACTATCTGCCGGGCGCGGTGGCCGTGCGGTTCTGGCGCTGCAGTCCGGAACCGCGAGACTGCTACGGTCGCAGGTTCGAATCCTGCCTCGGGCATGGGTGTGTGTGATGTCCTTAGATTAGTTAGGTTTAAGTAGTTCTAAGTTCTAGGGGACTTATGACCTAAGATGTTGAGTCCCATAGTGCTCAGAGCCATTGAACCATTTTTTGAACTACTACTATTTCATTTATTCCTGCCCACTGCTGCTGTCTTTTACCACTGTGACTGTGTGTTTCTCCCTCGTTGTCATTGTCACAGACTTTGTCTCTCATTATCACTGCCTCTCACTTCCGCTTCCCCTTCTCTTTATTCCTGACCCAGTGGCACTGTCCCTTTCATTATTTTCCTAGCACTGTTCTGTCACTGTAAACTAGGTTCTACTGCCACTGTGTTCCTTTCTTTCACCCACACTGCTATTGTCTCCTTCGCTTTTTTTATACCACAACTACTGTCTACTACTTTCCAGTATTTATTACTTTTCCAATTGTTTCCCACTGCCACTACCTTCTTCTCTCTGAGCATGAAAAAGCGCAATTGTATTGGCATGCCAAAATTTTTGGGAAAATTTTTAACGGTGCTAAGGAAAGTAAATGAGCAGCTGGTATCCAAAGTTTCAGTTAGTCTTTTAAAAAAGGAGCATATTCACGTATTTTGTGCTCCAATAGGTACATCTTTCGACTGGTTCCCTTCCTTCCCCTTCCACAGCAGAGCACGTCTCTCATATGAGAAGAACTTTATGAACCAGTAAAAGTTTAATAATTTACTTACGTAAACCTGAAATAACGGTAAACTAACTGGGCACCTCAGATCAGACTTTACGTGAATAAAAATTTTGCCTGCGCTTCACCACTACAAATTTTCGCCTCATACCGGATTTTATGTGTTTATGTCACGTGTACAACTACGGTAACTTTGATCCTCTGTATCTCGGGAACTGTGTGTGGCGCGTGCCCCCGGACTCCAACCGCGTGCTGATGTAGTCAACGCGTAGAGCTGCTACTGCCACAGCTCTCGCAGCATAGTAGAGACACGATGCGATGTAACGTCAGTCCCCGTAGATTAACGAGAGAAAAAAAAAACCTGAAAAACTTCGGAAAAGGCGTTCCTCGCGTAGTCGTTGTATCTCAATTACAAGTCCACAGCGATTCCACTTATGCGAAATCGTATAATTGATGCTTTTTATTATTAATATTGTATTGTTAATTGCCGGGATTTGCAGTAGTTATTAATTCTTCTCTCGTTCGCACAGCACACACCACTGATTGCGAGGAAATATTTTAGTTAACAGTTTTTTTTACGCTGTTGTCTCGTTGCTATGGAATTGTTGTGCTGGTATGCAGCGAGATCCAGAGATACTCAGTGATTCAGTCTTTGTAAGATTGCGTCGTAATACGAAAATATTTTAAAGTTCACTTCTCAACGGATGAAGTGAATATTTGCACTTCAGTGAAATAGACTTTCATGAGTAGTCGTTGATTTAGTCATTTATCAAACTATTTAATGATGTAGTCCACACCGGGTATTTAACTGGTAACGAATAGTTTATTGTTATTTTATCAGTAAATGCCGATAACTCCCACACCACACGCACACGGAATAGTTTAGTTAGGACAGTCCAATTGAGATATAGTTTCTTACCACAACTCAACACTTTAGCGTAATTGTTTTATCTTCATGATGTCGTGTGCTTGGGCCCTACTCAAGACTAATTGCGTGTATTCTTTCACAGAATGTTCACTTCTCCTTAAGGTCCAACTAATTTAAAGTCAAGTCCAATGTCCACTAATTCCGTTATTAGATTTCAATTAACCCGTAGTGCACGGTTAAATGAGTCTATCTGTTCCTGTCTCAGTTCATAAAATCAGTTTCTTAAGCCGTGAATCCCGTCACGCAACAAACACTTCTAAACTCGAGAACAATGACGTCACGATTCGCAATCTCAATCATTCAGATCAGAATTGCTCTCGTACGTCTGCACTGGACGAGTTTTAGCAAGCGACTTCTTCTGTGGAAGAGCATTGTAGGCGCATTGATTTTCTTCGTTGCGCTCACAACTCTCTTCCACATAAAACTTATCTCTGATGACATTATTTTGGACTTAACTTCTGAGATATTAATTTCACATTTGTCACATGGATATTTGTCCATTGCTGAAATACAATGTTTCTTCTTTCCCTTTCGCTAACAAATATGCTCAGTGGTGTACAATGTAGTTGTTGACAAAACTCTTTCGTGTTAGCTCATCGGCAAAGATGTCGTAACTGCCAAGATAACTTTCCCTAATTCATGTTTTTTCTTAATTGACTTTAAGGTGGTCGTTGGGGCGTTACAGAACGGATAAATGTATAAAAAATTGAGGTTGTTCGAGACCGGAATCTTACGCTTATATTGTATAAATTACAACTATTTGCTGTAGATAGCCGTCTTGGAATCTGCGCCTCTATGTTGTACTCAGAAACCATGTTTTCCAGGTGTCTCTCAATAAAGGAGAAGATTTTTGAAAACTTATTAATGGAACTCCCGGATAAATTCCTGGAGAACGTAAAGTTAACATTTGAGCAATTTTATGTGGTTGTTTATTAGGTTTCGCCCTACACCGGACTTTACGTGCGTGTTTTGTATATATTAATAGAGTAAAATTTTCAGGCATATGCTGTGCATAGCCGTCTTGGAATCTGCGGCTCGGTTTTGGTACGAAAATATAATAAAAACCGGTCTTTTAGGGTTTGCTAAGGAACAATCTATGAACAAATGGTCCTCTGCAAGCCCCTTAAGGCCCACCGTAGATCACATCAAATGCAAAGAAAGCCAAACGATTTACTCCTTTTGCCTAAGCAGGAGGAATTGTGTAATATTCATACTTGCACCCTATACTATAGGACAGTGATAATAAGACGGTCCTTAGGTTACTTATAATATCGGTCCTGAGTCCAAGGGCTATCCAAAACACTTGACCGTACCTTCCTATCACCAACAGAACCCGAGGTATGAACCCCGGAGACATCTCGTTTATACAGTATACCAGCGTTTTGGAACACATCGGGTAGCTCATGTTGTGGCATGCATACCGCTACTATGTCTCTGCATAATTCTCTGTACGAACTTCGTTTCGAAACGCAGACAGTGTGCATATACTAGTCACTGAAGTATGTAGATACGATTACGTCTTCAGTCACTGTAACGCTATTCAATTAAAGAAGCTTGAAAACTGGTGGATTCCATTCCCTGCAGCAACTGGTTGCATCCTGCGCTTGTAGGCTACCCGCTCGGTAGTTTGGTGATGCGTGTCCTCTGCATTGAGGCACTTCCCACGATACAACTCAGTACATGGTGCAAGGGAACAACCTTCATCCTGCGTATCACAGGCAACATCCAGCTCTGCGCGTGTTTTCCGACATCGATGGTAGTAAATTCTGTAATAACATTCTCAGTGATTTTAGAGTGTTTGTTTGCACTCAGACAGCTAGGGAAACAGAAGGCAGTTCAAGAGGTTTTTCTCTCGTGTATTCTGGAACTCCAACGAGTGGAACAAGAGATTTCACTTCTGTCGTTGTTTAGCCCCCATTACTTTTGTTTATTTGGTACTGTCGGTGCAATATGAATGAAATATTTAATACTTCTGAGGAGGGAAATGGTGAAACTGAAGTAGAGTGACACCGTATATACTATGAAGAAAAGTTGTTTGACCGCTGAAGTGTCTGTGTTTCCCATAAATGTATAAAAGTTGATAAGTGAAGTAGAGACGGAGGAGAAACGATAGAGAACAACTGACCCGTACGCTACATGAAAGGTTCAATGAATTAATTGCTTCGTCGTCAAACAACAATGTAGCGTTCTTCTTAACTGCAAAGAAAATTTAATGCACCAGTTTCCGTCCATGTACAAAACGATATTTACTTTCATTTACATACACGATAGTCTGGGGTATCACCGACTATATCAAGAATCATTAAACAGGTGGATAAAAATTTCTTTAACATTTTAAATGGGACATGTTTCGGTTCATTCATTATATTTACGTTCCATCTGTTATCTCAAACTGTCACCGGTGGACAGCTACAGATCCTTTGTGATTAATACAGTAGTAACACTAAATCTGTACGCTTTATAGAGGTTCATTGAATATTGCAGTCAGGAGATCATTTTAGTAGCAGAATTTATAAAATTTTTCAGAAACATAAACTAATGTCCACTGATTGAAAATTTGAGTTAAAATATCAAAGTTTAATTAAAATAAAAAATTATAGACAACCCAACAATTTCAAAAAGTTGCAAATTATTTAGTACAATGTGTGATATCGGTTTGATTTAACCACTGCCTCAATTCTGCGCTGCGTCGAGTCTATCAAACGTCAGAGATCTTCTGGTTTGTTCTCTCTGGCCCATGAACTGACGATGGCCTCTAACAGCTCCCTCTTGCTACTGGGATTCCATCGTAAAACCATAATTTTCAACCTCGACCACAAATTCTCAATTGAATTGAGTTTGGGAATGTTACGAGGCTGTCAGCACTATGCGATGGTCAGTGAACCTTTCCTTATCGACTCTATCGCTGTAAAATGGCGTACTACCTTGCTGATCGTTATTGCCTTGAAGTAAATCGCGCAAAGAGTATTTTTCTTGGTAATTTTTGGCGCTAATGTTGCCATGTACCACTGGCAGATGCTGAATGTCTTGTCGTACCCTGCTGCCTAACATCATGACATTGATGGGGTGATTCATTGTGGCAATGGTTCTCTGAAGCAAAAAGTCTTCGCTGATCGATGACAAACGAACTCAATCCCATCGCATCCAGTGACGGTGATCTTAATCTCGTCACTTCAAATGACTCTAGTCATGTTTTCTTGTGTCCTGTAGATGGCTATTAAAGTCTAAAATGGTTCAAAGGTTCAAATGGCTCTGAGTACTGTGGGATTTAGCGTCTAAGGCCATCAGTCCCCTAGAACTTAGAACTACTTAAACCTAACTAACCTAAGGACATCACACACAACCATGCCCGAGGCAGGATTCGAACCTGCGACCGTAGTTGTTGCACGATTCCGGACTGAAGCTCCTAGAACCGCTCTGGCACAGCGGCCGGCTATTAAAGTCTGCTACATACGTTTCCGCCTCTGCCTTTTGTTCAGATAAGGCTTCTTTCTGGTGTCCTTGCTCAAAAAACATTTTATCAAAGTTTTTATCTGAAATTCGATTAGAAATCTTCAAGATAGAATTTACATTTTTTGCCGTGCGCTGACAATCTCACAGAGAAAGACGGCAGCCCGTATGACAGTCTTTACCAATCAATATTGGTTTCCCGTCGGTTCTTGGAGCAGTTTTGCTTTATCCAGTTTCTTCGTACCACTTGTAGACATTCCTCAAACCAGGGCTTGTAGCGTCTCCATCCAACCGTTTTGCTGTTTATGCGTCGAGATCCGTAGGAAAATAAGGTTGGACAGTAAGCGTTCCATGTTGACACTGGCTGACGCTATGACGTCACTAAGAAAGAGCATCTACCTCGTGAACAGCGTTATAATATGTGCGCCTGGTATTTATGCGATGTATTTGTCTTCTATGTAAGTTTCAATTGAAATAATGGAACGTAAATTGTTATCCTGCTATTGATGGAATGTTCCTAAACAGCCTTTAAACAGACAATTCTGCTTAAAAAAATTAAGTATTTACCGAATATAAACATGCAAATAAAAAAAAACGCAGGGTATAGTCTGTTATAGCAGTGTTCTGTCTAAATAAATGTTTGAAATGACAATGTTGTTTTCTAAATTGTCTCTGAGAAAAATTTGAAGATCAAGATCCGTACAGGCAGGTCCAAAACAGTTTGAAAGCTTGTAACGGAGTTGTAGAGTAAGCTGTGCTGAGAAATTATTGATAAGAAAAAATTCGATACGTTGCGAGGTTTCCGAGTTCATTAGCATTGAAGTTAGCTGATCAGGTCGTTGCACGCGCAAACTCAATCGGCCCGCTAGAGACAGTGTCGTCAAACGTGTTCTTTGTTTGGTTTCCTAAAACCGAACAAGAGAACGATACAAAAATTGGACATGAGGCGGTAGTGAGGACTGAACCCAAGCTAAAGGCCTAGCAGTCCTGTGCGCTAACATCTAAGCTATGAGAACAACTGATACTAATCGTATGTGACGGGCAGCTTGAATTTGAGACCACAGCGGCCTGATGGGCTAACGTAATACTAATTAACTCATAAACCGCGCATCGTACAAAATTATTTGTTAACAAATACTTCTCAGCGCAACCCACCCTGCGATACCCTTACAAGCTCTTCGGACTGTTTCTGATCACTCTGCATAACGCTCATTTTTTTATATTCACCAGACGCTTAAACCTACTTAAATTAACAGGTGGACACTGTCGCTTGCACTTAATTGATTATAAAAGTGTCTTATTTGTAGAAAGCATTAGAATTAGCTAATTTAACAACAAATCCTTCAAAATTCCTGGGTTCCAACTGAAACTGCGTTTTTCCCAAGAAAGCAAGATTAACCACGGAGATAGAGATATCCGAGTTCTTCCTTGAGGGAAAAGTAGCTTTCCCTATGAAAAGGCACGCGAAGTAACCGATTTGCAAGTTTACTCTTTGACTCACAGAGCCCGCTTTGATCCATGTAAAAAAATTTCTTCGGTTGCATAAAAATATTTTCGGCAGTAGTCAATCAATTTCACAGGACATTAATTTATTTTTATTACTTTCTCCATCATGCAGACGGCGCTTCGTTGATGAAAACTGACTTTGAAGATCCATATTACGCGCTCCCAATGTAATGTACATTTTCTTCAGAGCGTCCTCGGCAATCCCATTACTGAATTATGTAAGGTGGCTTTATATGAATCGTCACAGACAACATCATCTGTAAATTTACACTTACCCGTTCCGCGGTGAAAGCTTTTCTAATATCTCTACGCTTCTTCTATGGCTCTAACGTTCTGCTGTACATGGTGTGCCATCACTGACGCTATTACTACTGTACAAGGCAAATCACACTATAGAAATTCACAGCTCTTAAGCACTCGTTTCCACGGTAAATTTGGTAGTCTAGTAGGCAAGTCCGTAACACAGTGGTTCCCTACCTGGGGTAACTATCCTATGAGGGTAAAATGAAATTTTCTGAGGGGTAAAAACTAAACGATGCGATTCTGTTGCAGTTACGGAACTAAATTATTTTTAAAGGACCATTGCTATTGTCACAATTTTATAAGACTCTAATATTAATGTGCATTTTCAACTTTTCGCGGCGTAATGAATACTCCATTAAATTTCGGGCATGCAGCTGCGCAAATGAAATTTCTTCCACTGATATTTCAACCGCCTTTCGTCCGGCCATCTTGCGACTCGCTCTGAGGATGACCGGACGATACGCAGCTGAAATATCAGTGGAAGAAGTTTTATTTGAGTGGCTGCATGCCCGAAATTTAATGGACTATAATATCGATTATACAGGTATACGTTATCAATAATCACTTTTTCTCAATTAGTAGCATTAATGCGGTGGGGGTTACAGGTTCCTCACTTAGTCCACCCATTACACACATACATTGTGCTTCGTCCCGTACATCGCTGATGATGAAAGTGAGACATATAAGTAACAAATGCTAAATTCCTTAAGAAAATGTCTTCCCAAAGTTGCAGATAGCACCTGCAGTAGTCCAGAAATCGCTTCATTACTCGCATCGAAACAAATGAATTACTTGATAGCACGACACAGCAGTAACTACATAAGGGCTGCTATAGTCTTGTACATAGTTTTATTATTATTACTATTATTAGAGCGATTAGACACAAAGCATTAACAGCCTGAAATCGTCCAATTTCTGTCAGTTCAGAAGTAAGGAGTGCAACATGAAGTGTTTTACGAACAGTTAGCACACACTTATGAATTTGTTTGATTTTAAATGGGGTTGCAGTGCGCAGGTGAAGCAAGTGCCGCAATGGAGAGGGTAATGAAGTGGAAGCGTGTTTTGTAGCAAGTGTGTACAATCACTGTGGATAGTCGGCTTTCTTTTCTGCGAAAGAGTTGTGGGTAGGACTTGCGATGGGCCACGAATTCCTTCGTCTTTCATTCTAACACAAACACACACACACACACACACACACACACACACACACACAAATTAAATATCAGTTTATTTAGGTGCTAAAGGTGATGACGATGCGTGTGAGAGGAGGGGCAATAGATGGAAGGAGGGGGGAGGAGAGTGGGGCACTAGCTAATGTCTGATTAGGGGTGTAACTGTCTAAGAAAGGCTGGGAACCAAACGTAACCAGTTTCTCTGAATTGACGAGAGCATTTGCAACATTCACAGCATCTTTTCTACTGTATTTTGATAGCCAGATCTTCTGCATACTTTCACCTCGAGGGAAGCACAGCTTCAGTCCCTGTAGTGTTTTGATAGTGAGAAGTGCAGCCAACAACAACACAACCTGGCATTGCTTGGACACATTGCAAGTCACACACTACACAAAAGTTGCTAAGCAACAACACTCGGGAAATCATACAACCCCCAACAGACAAATATGGACGCGAAGTTTTCCTCTCTGATGTCATGTGCAGAGTGACAGAAATGCGTTTGCTTCTGAGTGGCGTTTACTGCGCTCCCTGTTTATACATAAAAATGAACGTCCTTAAGGAGTGTTATTGACTTATTACTTTTACTCGTTAACAGTCAGCATGTTTTGGTACGGGAGGCATTGTTTTAAATACTGTCTTCTATCTCAGCTCATGTTAAAGAAATCTTAAGCTGCGTAGACACTGAGCTTGAAACATATTTTCAAAACATGTTTCCGGCCACTAGCCATAGGCACAAATACAGACAGGCTTAGTACCGTGTGCAGAAGATACATAAAGCAATGCATCATCGAAGCTTTCATTCAGGTGACTCACGTGAAAATATTTCCGACGTGATTATCGCCGCACGACGGGAATTAACAGACTTTGAACGCATGGGACATTCTATTTCGGTAATCGTATGTGAATTCAGTATATCGAGGCCCACACTGGCAAGAGTGTGCCGAGAACACCAAATTTCGGGCATTACCTGTCACCATAAAGGTGGCAGGGGTAAAATACAGGGAGCGAAAGGCTATTTACAATTTGTACAGAAACCAGATGGCAGTTATAAGAGTCGAGGGACATGAAAGGGAAGCGGTGGTTGGGAAGGGAGTGAGACAGGGTTGTAGCCTCTCCCCGATGTTATTCAATCTGTATATTGAGCAAGCAGTAAAGGAAACAAAAGAAAAATTTGGAGTAGGTATTAAAATCCATGGAGAAGAAATAAAAACTTTGAGGTTCGCCGATGACATTGTAATTCTGTCGGAGACAGCAAAGGACTAGGAAGAGCAGTTGAACGGAATGGACAGTGTCTTGAAAGGAGGGTATAAGATGAACATCAACAAAAGCAAAACGAGGATAAAGGAATGTAGTCGAATTAAGTCGGGCTGATGCTGAGGGAATTAGATTAGGAAACGAGACACTTAATGTAGTAAAGGAGTTTTGCTAGTTGGGGAGCAAAATAACTGACGATGGTCGAAGTAGAGAGGATATAAAATGTATACTGGCAATGGCAAGGAAAGCGTTTCTGAAGAGGAGAAATTTGTTAACATCGAGTATAGATTTAAGTGTCAGGAAGTCTTTTCTGAAAGTATTTGTATGGAGTGTAGCCATGTGTGGAAGTGAAACTTGGACGATAAATAGTTTGGACAAGAAGAGAATAGAAGCTTTCGAAATGTGGTGCTACAGAAGAATGCTGAAGATAAGATGGGTAGATCACCTAACTAATGAGGAAGTATTGAATAGAACTGGGGAGAAGAGGAGTTTGTGGCACAACTTGACAAGAAGAAGGGACCGGTTGGTTGGACATGTTCTTATGCATCAATGGATCGCAAATTTAGCATTGGAGGGCAACGTGGAGGGTAAAAATCGTAGAGGGAGACCAAGAGATGAATACACTAAGCAGATTCAGAAGGATGTAGGTTGCAGTAAGTACTGGGAGATGAAGAAGCTTGCACAGGATAGAGCAGCAATGAGAGCTGCATCAAAACAGTCTCAGGACTGAAGACCAAGGACAATGCAGCGGCCGACGGCCTTCGCTTGACGTCCGAAAGCAGGGGCGTTTGCGTAGAGCAGTCAGTGTAACAGAGAAGCAACACCGCGTGAAATAACCGCATAAATCAACGTGGGACAAAGGAAGAAATTTGGTATTAATGGGCTATGGCAGCAGACGATCGACTCAAGCACCTTCGCTAACCACTCGAAATCGCCTGCAGCGCCTCTCCTGTGTTCTTGACCATAATGGGTGGACACTAGACGACTGGAAAACTGCGGTCTGGTCAGATGAGTCCCGCTCTGAGTTGGTAAGAGCTGATAGTAGCTGCGTGACCAGAGTTGTCAAATGATTCAAATGGCTCTGAGCACTATGGGACTTAAAATCTATGGTCATCAGTCCCCTAGAACTTAGAACGACTTAAACCTAACTAACCTAAGGACAGCACACAACACCAAGCCATAACGAGGCAGAGAAAATCCCTGACCCCGCCGGGAATCGAACCCGGGAACCCGGGCGTGGGAAGCGAGAACGCTACCGCACGACCACGAGATGCGGGCCCCAGAGTTGTCAATAAGGCACTATACAAGATGATGGTGGCTCCATAAGGATGTGGGCTACGTTTATATGGAATGGACTGGGTCCTGTGGTCCATCTGAACCTATCATTGATTGGAAATCGTTGTGTTCGGCTGGTTGGAGACCATTTCCATGTCCCAAGAATCGATGTAATTTTTATGGATGACAACGAGCCATGTCACCGGGTCACAATATTTGCGATTGGTTAGAAGATCATTCTGGGCAGGTCGAGCGAATGGGTTGGTCACTCAGCTCGTCCGACATGAATCCCATCGAACTTTTATGGGACATAACAGAGAGGCCAGATTGTGCACAAAATCCTACACCGGCAAGCTTTCGCAATTGTGATTGGCTGTAGAAGCAACGTGGCTCGATATTTCTGAAGCGGACTTCCAACGACTTGTTCAGTCCACGCCACGTCGAGGTGCTGCACTACGCCGGGCAAATGGAGGTCGGGCACGATATTATATTTCATGACTTCTGTCTGTGGATAACTTTTGGAAGCATGTTTCCGAAACATGATCATAACGCCTTTTCCCACGGCAAAAAGCAATAAAAATATGCGTTCATTGTTTCAATCGTCGGATCAGAACAAATGTCATCATGCTTTGCAGCTACACAAGCTTCTAAAAAAGTGAAGTTTTTAAATCGTTGTCATCTAATTCTATTTATTTATTTTTAATAAAATGTAACATCCTATTTTCTAAAAGTAATTAATATTTAGTGTACTTATCGCAGGTAAGAAACAGAGGAATAATTCGTTGACTTACTATACCACGACTTCCGCACGTCTCATGGTGTTAAAATGAATGAATATTTCAATAAAGAGTTCAGAATTACTGTAACTACTGTAGTTTTCTTAGAGTAAGACTTAAAAAAATATAAGTCTTTCTCTTAGAAATGTACAAGAGCTTCCAAAACCAAGACAAATTATGTACGAAAACGATAGGTTTCAACCAAGCAAGCGAATACACGCTAATGGTCGTTTTGCAAGCTGTGAAGTATACAACGGTGCAAAAAAGTATGGATTCCTGCTTAGTATGAATTGCGTAATAAGAGTAGTTCAGAAACAAACCATTGGTTCACTGTGTTAGTGTAGTAAAGTCTATATACATTGGTTCATTGTGTTAGTGTAGTAAAGTCTATATACATTGAAGAGAAAAAATATCATGAACACTCGCTTAATTGCGTGTTGCCCGACCTTTGGAACACAGTATTGCAGTGATTCTCCGTGACATCCACGAGTCCTTGAAATGTTTCTGGGGGGTATACAAGGTGTAGATTTTAAGTTGACAAACCAGAATAACTCGAAAAATAAGCTTCACATGAAAAACGTGTAGAATCCAGACTTGATTATTTTAGAGGGGGACATCTGCTGGTGCTAAATTTAGCCCGCCACCCCAGCCCCCTGGGGGGTGGGGCGGGAGGCAACTTTAAAATTTCAAATGGGAACCCCCATTTTTTACTGCAGAATCAGATTCTATATAAAAAACTACGTACATTTTGTATTAAACATTTGTTTTTATTCTTGGTAGTTGGCGCTGTAATTCAAGAAAATCCATGTTCTCATTTTTGAGTGGAAAATGGTTACGGATAAATAAAAAATACTTATTTAAATAGGTATTGGTTAGGTAGTTAGCTAGTCAGATGATTTGTTTGATAATTAAAAGTTGTGTGGCCTCATGACCACGAAATAAACAGAACTTATCCGAATCTGCGAGAAAAATTAATATATTGGTCAAGATTTGTAAAACTCTGATTCCTCTCTCTCAAACCTCACCCTATGGGTAGAGAGGGTTAGCTTTAGTTTTAGCGAATCAAAATTTACGAAGTAAATAAGTATTTTTTATTTATCCGTAACCATTTTCTAAATGAAAACATGGATTTTCTTGAATTACAGCATCAACTACCGAGAATCAAAACAATTGTTTAAGACAAAATGTACGTAGTTCTTTTATGTAGAATTTGATTCTGCAATAAAAAAATGGGGGTTCCCATTTGAAATTTTAAAGTTGCCTCCCGCACCACCCCGAGGGGGCTGGGTTGACGGGCTAATTTCAGCACCAGCAGATGTCCCCTTCGAAAATATCAAATTTGGATTCTACACATTTTTTCGTGTGAAGCTTATTTTTCGAGTTATTCTGGTTTGTCAACTTAAAATTTACACCCTGTATACCACCAGATGTCTACGCACAGGCCACGCATTTCCCGTAAATTATGTTCCGATGGTTTATCAGTGCAGAGCTGGCATCCAGTAGCGTCCGAGTTATGTTCCACCCAGTTCAGATCAGGCGAATTTGGCAGCTCAGAAATCAAAGTGAGCTCAGTACCATTCATCTGAGACGTGTATAGCCCTGTGACACAAACAGTTATACTGCTGGAGGACATCATCGCCGGCAGAAAACTATCAAGCATGAAATGATGCAGGTGGTCCGCAATAATGTCAGCTTAATAGAAAAGTCTCCTGGGGCTTTCGATTAGTACCACAGACCCACGAAAATCAAGATGACTGTCCCCGTACCATAATACTGCCCTCACTGACCTAGAAATATGATTCAACCGGCCAACCGACACGTCTCCAGTCTAATACCGATGACCAAGTGGTCACTGTAAACGCCATGAATGATGATGGTTTAACTAGGAAACAGGTAGAGTCCGTTTGCTATGGAGGCCCATGTTAAAAAATATACACAGAACAATGTGCTCCGAAACACTTGTAACTGCACCGGCACTGTATACTGTCGTCAGCTTTGTCACAGATAGCCGTCTGACCTGCTGTATAGTGCGGGCAAGTCTCTAAGTTCCACGTTCTGTGATGAGATGTGGACGACCAGCCTCTTGTGGCCTAGTTGTGGTTTCGCCATTCTTCAATCACTTTTCAAAGATGCTCACGACGGTGGCACACGAACAGTCGACCAGCACCGCCGATATGCTCTTTCCCAGGTGCCGGATCATTACACTCTGCCCTTTGTCAGTGGCTTTTCCTATCTCCTTCTCCTGTCATCGCTAGAATGATTCCACATCCGTCTTTGGTCCGTATATATACCTTCCTTACGGCTTATCACACAATCAGCTTAACAGCTCATGTATACAAGTTGCTGACAAGAATAATATACAGAAGAATGGAAAAATATTGAGGATGTGCTAGATGACGATCAGTTTGGCTTTATAAAAGGTAAAGACACGAGAGAGGCAATTCTGACGTTGCAGTTGATAATGGAAGCAAGACTAAAGAAAAATCAAGACACGTTCATAGGATTTGTGGAACTGGAAAAAGCAAAACGGCATTCCTGGCCAAGAGAACATAGGTCATAATTTGAAAAAAAATTGCTGAGAACGTACATCTGGAGTACAGCACTGAACGGTAGTGAAACATGGACTGTGGTTAAACCGGAACAGAAGAAAATCGAAGCATTTGATATGTAGTGCTACAGACGAATGTTGAAAATTAGGTGGACTGCTAAGGTAAGGAGTGGCGAGGTTTTGCGCAGAGAGGAAAGGAATATGTGGAAAATACTGATATGGAGAAGGGACAAGATGATAAGACATCTGTGAAGACATGAGTGAACTTGGTACTAGAATGAACTTGGTACTAGAGCGAACTTGGTACTAGAGTGAACTTTAGAGGGCAAAAACTGTAGAGGAAGACATTGGAATACATGCACCAAATAACTGAGGACGTAGGTTGCAAGTGCTACTCTGAGATGAATAGGTTGGCACAGGAGAGGAATTCGTGGCAGGCCGCATCAAACCAGTCAGAAGACTGGTGACCCCCCCCCCCCCTCCCAAAAAAAAGCGGCGTCACATGTCAGCAACACCAC
Organism: Schistocerca cancellata; assembly: GCF_023864275.1. Classification (NCBI taxonomy): domain Eukaryota; kingdom Metazoa; phylum Arthropoda; class Insecta; order Orthoptera; family Acrididae; genus Schistocerca; species Schistocerca cancellata. Next base: position 609,314,149 of record NC_064630.1, on the reverse strand, counting down.
CAGGCAGCATTCAGCATTCACTCTCGAGGTGAGCAGTGGTCACAATGTTTTTGGCTCATCAGTGCGCGCCAATGCTGCAGCTTCCATTAGTTTTGTCAACAAATCGAGAACTTAAAATTTCCTGTGTCTTTCTTTGAAGACTACCTACACTGTCCAGTCACATTATTACGACAATTACGCATGTTCTACGTCAACATGCAGCACCCATCACATACGGAAGTTGGTAGCTCTAGCAGTGGAGTGTACATAGAACATGTCGGAGGAATGTAGTAAGCAATGCAGTAATTGTCGTATTGCATAAACGGAGTTATTTGTGTGACGCCATCCAAAACAGGCCCCGTACAGCTGTGGTGCACCGCTGGCCATAGACGACAGGCGTCAACGACGGCTGAGGAAATGTGTACAAGTGAAAAGAAGTAGAGCAACCGACCATCCAGATGAACCAAGGGGCTACCCACAGTGTCTCCACAACTACCTCTCAGCAAATGTTGTTGCGCATGGACCTCCGCAGCAGGGGCGTGGTTCATGGCTGCTGCTCCTCGACGATGAAGTCTGGAATCCGTACACCAATACCGCAGCTGAATGGTGACAGGTGGCCTTTTCAGATGAACCACGTTTTACACTCCATCGGACATATGGCCGTTGACGTGTACTACGTGAGACATCTGGAAGCAAACACCCTCCAACGTCGGAAGGGTCCAGGCCCGAGGAGGGAGCGTTATGGTTTAGAGAATGTTGTGGCTGCATTCCCTGAGCTGATCTCGTCACTCTGGAAGACAAAATGGATCAACGCAAGTATGCATCTATCCTTGGGGGCCATTCCAATCTCTACATGCAGTTTGCTTTTCCTGAGCACTGTGCCATCTATCACCAGGACAATGAAACGTGTCACACAGTTTTCAGTGTGGGTCAGAGAGCAAGTCGATGAGTTTACTGTACTCCACTGGCCACCATCCCCTGCGTTTAAATCCAATCGAGGATCTGTGGGACCTCTTCAGTCAGGCTGTACATGCCGTTGATCCTCAACCGAGAAAACTAGCGCAACAGAGCAGCCACAGTGCATCGCAATGCATGATGGCATTGTGTATATCATCACGGTATGTGATGTCAATGGCCTATGTCCAATCTTCCTGTATAACTACTACTCACGTCACTTTCTCACATTTCGTAATGTTACCACGTTGTACAGGGTGGCTATAATTAAACTTTCGCCACTTGAGCCAGTGTAGACGGGAAACTATTTACCGAATGGGGGTCCACCTTTATGAGAAGAAGTTCAGAATGCGCGCTTAAGGATTTGCGTTGAGGCTGGAGAGGGCTCTGATGGCAGAGGTCATGTGCCACATTGCAGTGGTGTCAGTTAAGTCTGCCTAACAGTAGATCGGGTTTCACTAGGCATGGTCTGCACCTCAATAGGTATGGGAAGGGAGGCTGGCAAAGCTTACAGTTGACAGCGTAGTGGGTGGTGGTGGGATCACTCATCTAAAAATTCCTGTCGTAGTTGGTGTTGGAGCTGCACCTTTTTTTAGATTGAAATCAGCTGATAGGTATACCTGCTTAAAGAAAGTCCCTGTAACTAAGGAATCACCTTCAGAGGACATGTTTCCAAGCAGAGAAGGAATTAGCATATAAGTGATATTAGAGATAAAGTTAGTGAACTGCTTAGAGATGTTGATTCTGAAATTATTGGTAAATCGGAGCACCACTTAAATAATTAGACAATTCAGAAGCTTCCTTTACCAGGATACAGATTAGCTGGCTGTTTTTCAAGAAGTTCCTTGTGGAGTGGAGGAGTGGCCATATACGTAAAAGAACTGTATTCCATTTGAGTCCATACACGGCACTGCACTGAACAGATATTTGAATGTTGTGCAGAGACAGTTGAATTTCGTGAAAGTAACCTTCTAATTTTTGTTGTTTATAGGTCCTCTAACTCTGACTTCAGAGCATTTCTGCTCAAGCTAGAGAGGGTGCTTGATTAACTTTATGGAAAATACCAGAAATTGATTATATGTGGTGACTACAACGTTAATTTTGTGTATGATTGTGCAAGAAAAAAGTTGTCGGTAGTTCTGCTAAATTCCTGTGACCTGATGCAGACTGTGTTTTTCCCAACTAGGATAGCAGAGCCATAGCCAATATTTTTATTCATTCTTCGTTACTAGATGGGCATTCTGTTAATAAAGTATCCTGTTAGTAAAAGGGTGAATGTCCTTTCAGACCATGATGCACAAATTTTAATACTAAAAGTCTTTTGTACTCAAACAAATGTCACATATAATTACAAACTATATAGGAAACTTAATCCAACGGCAATAGAGAATTTTTTAAACCTCATCAAGGAACAAGAGTGGCAATCTGTTTATAGAGCCGAAAACATAGAAGACAAATACAATGCTTTCCTTAACACATTTCTCATGCTCTTTGAGAGTCTCTTTTCATTAGCACGTCCTAAACGGGGTACTAGCAGAAAAAGGGAGCCTGGGTGGCTGACTAGTGGGATAAGGATATCATGCAGAACAAAGCGGGAATTATATCAGAATGTTAGAAGTAGTCACAATCAAGCTACAGTAGCCTATTACAAACAGTACTTAAGGTGCTTAAAATGTTATTAGGAAGGCAAAGAGTATGTGGTACGCAATAGAATAGCTAATTCACAGGATAAAATTAAAGCCATATGGTCAGTTGTGAAGGAAGTGCCTGGTCAGCAGCACAAGGTCGACGATATAAAGTCAGTTCGTTGTAAAAATAATTCTGTTGCTGATAATTCAGATATATTTACAGTATTTAACAATCATTTTCTGAGCACTGCTGGTAAATTAAATAAAAATTTAGTTTATACAGGGAATCATACAACTCTCTTGGCAACTGTCTGAAATACTCCTCTGTGATACAGACAAGGGGGAAATTGAGTCAATAGTTAAATCACTGAAGACTGAAGACTCTCATGGAAATGATGAAGTGGTTAGCAGAATATTAAAGTACTGTGCTGCTCATGTTAGCCTTGTATTTAGCCATACTTGCAATTTTTCCTTCAGTTTCCTGAACGATTAAAGTACTCAGTAGTAAATCCGCTTTATAAAAAGGGAGAAAGGGATAACGTAGACAATTTTAGACCTATTTCTATGCCATCATTGTTTGCTAAAGTGACTGAAAAGTCTGTGTATGTAAGGATAATTGATCATTTAATATCACACGGTTTGCTATCAAATGTACAGTTTGGCTTTAGAAGTCGTTTAACAACTGAAAATGCTATATTCTCTTTTCCCTGTGAGGTACTGGATGGGTTAAACAGAAGGTTTCGAACGCTAGGCATATTTTTTATTTAACTAAAGCGTTTGATTGTGTTTGGGGGGGGGGGGGGTTCCCAGGGATCAGTGTTGGAGCAACTCCTGGTCCTTATTTATGTAAATGATACGCCCTGTATTATTATGGGTAACTGTAAAATATTTCTGTTTGCTGACGATACTAGCTTGGTAGTAAAGGATGTTGTGTGCAACATTGGCTTGGTTTCAAATAGTGCAGCTTATGACGTAAGTTCATGGCTTGTAGAAAATAAACTAACGCTAATTCACAATAAGACTGAGTTTTTACAGTTTCTGACGCATAATTCAACAAAACCTAACGTTTTAATTACGCGGAATGGGCATATGATTAGTGAAACTGAACGCTTCAAATTTCTAGGTGTTCAGATAGATAGTAAACTGTTGTGGGAAGCCCAGGTTCAGGATCTTGTTCAGAGACTTAATGCTGCCATTTTTAGTATTCGAACGGTATCGACACGACAATTAATCTAATTTGCTTATTTTCATTCGTTTATGTCGTATGGTTTTATATTTTGGGATAACTCTTACCGTTCGAAAAGGATATTTTTGGCTCAGAAACCGGCGGCTCGGGCAGCAAGTGGTGTAAGTTCACGAACCTCTTGTCGACCTGCCGGCCGCGGTGGTCTAGCGGTTCTGGCGCTGCAGTCCGGAACCGCGGGACTGCTACGGTCGCAGGTTCGAATCCTGCCTCGGGCATGGGTGTGTGTGATGTCCTTAGGTTAGTTAGGTTTAAGTAGTTCTAAGTTCTAGGGGACTTATGACCGAAGATGTTGAGTCCCATAGTGCTCAGAGCCATTTGAGCCATTTGTCTTGTCGACCCCTGTTCACGAGTCTGGGTATTTTGACAATGGCCTCACAATATGTATATTCTTTACTGTCGTTTATTGTTAACAATATCAGCTTATTACCAAGAATAAACGGCTTTCACTCAGTTAATACTCGGCAGAAATCAAACCTGCATTTGGATCGGACTTTCCTAACTCTTGTATCCAATTTTCAATAAGCTACCATAGGAATTCAAAAATGTTAGCAATAATCCACGCGCTTTCAAATCGGAACTGTAGAGTATCCTCATGGGTCACTTCTTTTGTTGAGGAATTCCTAGAAAAATGAATATGATTCTTATGCTAACTGTTGATTGAGTTTATTTAAAATTATGGCTTGACTATTTTTGATTTCATAAACGTTTTATTTTAATCTGTTATTACTTTTATGTTGTAATTTCATGTACTGACACGTTCCATGACCTTGGAGGTTTGCTCCTGAATTTGGTCCTAAATAAATAAATGAATAAATTAGAAGTGTTAGCGACGTGACTTGCCGTTAGGTGCCGGTGCTGGTACGGCGACGTAAGGCTGAAATATACAGGCGTCAGTGTGAATTACAGTTGCAGCCAGTCAATGTTTATCTGGACGAGAAGACCAGGGCTTTACTCGTAAAGCCGATTTAGCAAAACAAGATCAACGGTATTGCTGCTCTTCGCGGGTATTAGGGCATGAAAGGAATACGGAGAGGTCCTCTCTCCGCAATGGGGCTTAAGAACGTGATTAGGACGTTCGAGTTAACTAGCGATTTGGCAATGTCTCCAGTGAGAAGCCGACGGCCAATTGCGCCACAAATTGTTGAAGTTACTGCTGCCATGGCTGAGAATACTATACGCAATGTGCGATCTTCAACGAGTACGCGAGCTGCGCCACGACAGCTGAGCATTCCACGCTCCGCGGTTCGAAAAGTGCTGTGAACAGTTGTGAAATGGAGTTCAGGCTGTTGTGGTTGCAGGTGGTCGGCACAGTGAGCAACGTCTGCAACCTGAAACGTAAACATGGTACGCAATAGAGTGCTGCAACGCTCCGTGTTTGACCGGTCACGGCTCGCCTGTTGACGGGGGGACCAAGCCGCTCGTGTCCGGCCCCACACGACTCGGCTCGGTCACGTCCTTGCCCCATGTCTGTTGTCCGGATTCCGGACACGCGGATAACCGAGCATGACCGGTCACCGCTGACGTCTCACCTCGCCTCGCCCCGGCTCGCTGCACTGCACTGTACTGTACAAATCCAACGCCTCTCTCTCTCTTTTAATACAAAAGTAACATTTCCAAGAACGGGTACGTGACACAGCTAAATTCATAAAGCACCTGCAAAGTAAAATGATATTTCAATACAATCGCAGATAGAAGACGAGTCTCATTTCCAAACAAAAATATTTTTCCTTTCATTTATAGGAAACATTAAATAAGTGCTTTCCCTGTAATCTAGAAGACAACCATCTTCATAAAGAAAGCATACAAAGAACATTAAACATTTACAGACGTAACTTGTCATATGTTTCAATTGTTTGCAACATAAACAAAATTATAGTTATTGTTGATCAGCAGGAAATCACTAACGCGTTCCGGATTTAATTGGCTGCGGCAATTTGTTAGTAACATGTCGGCTTTGCTAAAGCACCTTTCACTAGGTGCGCTTGTTGCTGGGATACATAAAATACGTCTTGCAACTGCAGCCAAACCTGGCAGATCTGTTTCATGTCTGCTCCACCACTTTAAGATGTCATCATCATCTCCGGAGTGCATTACAATGTACAGATCTACTTCATCTGCTGCGGATGATCTGTTGTTCCTCCATTCCTTGAAACGAGCTCTCTTTCTGGGTGGTGATGACACAGTACTTGAAGGACCTGTGATAATAAACAAAAGAGACAAGTAATACAGAACTGATATGGAAATCATCGAAACATTCCCGTAAGAGACCGATGACCTCGCTGTTTGGTCTCTCCCCCCAAACAACCCGACCCCCGTTCCCATAAAAACGAGATGTTTTAAGTTAATGAAATATTATACGAGTCACAACATTCCCGTTTCTCTATAATACACTTTCCACTAACTATGCAAAACGATTATGTTAATGATTGAATGTTGTACCTGCGTACGTAGCACACATTGGTCGCACATTGTTAAGAATTTCCTGCTTTTCACTTATTTCAAGCATATTAAGATAACGGAAGGACGGCCAAAGAAACGATCTTTGTGAGGTTTCTTGCAACTGTGTTTCTTTAAATGAGTGGTTCCCGACTGGAAAAACAATAAAGTGGAGCAGTTTATGCACGATACGTACCCAGTAGACGCAATGTTTTCATCTACAACCAACAGAAATGTACTCCATACTTGGCTTTTTAGACCTTCCCGTTACTTTAATGTGTAAACATTGGTTTCAATCTTACGTCTTACTACACTGGCTTCCTCGCGCTGCACGATTACAGAGAGAGACACACCACAAATAAGAAGCCCGTACTGGCTGCAGTGTCACACGGATAGTAACACGTGTAAATGTGTTTGAAGTTATGTGCTACGTATTGGGTCACGGCTTCTATGCTCGGTCACAAGAACTAGTGCGGGTAGCCTATCCAGTTAGGGTGTGCTCGCCCCACCTCGTATTTTGTGCTCGCTTACTCGGTCATGCAGTACTCTACTACGCAATTAACAAATGCTCCCGCTCATGTGGAAATTAAAATGGGTTTATTTCAATGGTTTCTTCGTTAATTATCTTCCGCATCTCCTTATAAATGTTTCTGCAAAGGTTCATTGCCCTACTATCACTCGCTTTTCATGGGGGCCTCTCGAGTAGCGAGAGTTTAATTGTAGCCAAACTGTAGATACATAGTACACATATTATAGCAGTGACTCCTGTTACTCTATTGATCTCGACGATCTGTTAACACATGAACAAGAGTGTTTTTCAGATGTGTTGTTTACTATCCTATTTGGCCTACAAGGAACCCATTGAGTGCGAGGTCGCATTTTAAATCTTTAATAAAGCTCATTTGAAAGTGTTGTGTTAGTAATTATGACAGAAAAATATTAGCTGCTAATGACTCACCATGTGCGAGGGCGACAGAAAATGAACATCCGCGAGGGGCAGAGATCAACCTCCTATGGGGTGTATATATCACACTTCAAAAAATGGACACATTGGCACTCAAGAAATGTTGAAAACAAACCATTAACTTGCACGATGAACACCAAATGATAAGTGATGCACCACAGTGATCACAAAGGCTCATACCATCAAGATCGCCGGCCGGCGTGGCCGTGCGGTTCTAGGCACTGCAGTCTGGAACCGAGCGACCGCTAGGGTCGCAGGTTCAAATCCTTTCTCGGGCATGGATGTGTGTGATGTCCTTAGGTTAGTTAGGTTTAATTAGTTCTAAGTTCTAGGCGACTGATGACCTCAGAAGTTAAGTCGCATAGTGCTCAGAGCCATTTGAACCATCAAAATCGAAGGCGAACCACTGAGCAGTTACGAACCGTACAGCACGTTCAGTCACATATCCACTCTTAAAAGTGTTGGTAAACGGGGTGATGAGAACGGATAGAATGAAAACGAATGCGAAACAGTCTGTCTTGGTGCTTTCCGTGAAACTGGCTATCATTTAAGGCGTAGCTGCGGAAAGTGTGATAAAATGTTTTACTGGCACGGAAAAAAACAAACATCCAGGGTTGAATTTGTCTAGTGACTGCAGGTGGTACGAATTGCAAAGTCATATATTTTTCAGGAGGGATAATTTACTCTAAAGGAGTATGGGTTTTATAAGCAGATCAGGAATAAAGGAAAAGCAAGTTCTTTTGACCAGATATTGGCCAAAGGAGTCCCCGTGCCGTATTTATAGTTCTCTTACGCTAATTTCCCCACTCTTACTTGCTGTGACGTAAATAGTCCCTACTGCCCTTGCAAGATCACGCACGCGAGAAAGAATCGTAGAGGGCAGAGCAACTCCAACTTCTCGCACCACAATAGATAACTTTCCAGCTAGTTTACCATCCACATTAAGTTTGATGATTGTATACGAATGCGTTAACGTATTAATGGTAGTTAATCTTGATATAAATCAAATGTCCAGGGTTCCTTTCATATGTATTTTCTCTTCCAATTACGACTGGTCAGAGTTGGAAACAGATTCCTTATAAGCAGTGGGATATGTTTGTTTGTCTCATCTAAAAATTTTCGGACCGATTCCTCAGTTTGCTGTGTATCGTTAAGTTGACACTTCGTTTGAAATTTCGTTATCCTACGCCTTCCAGTTCTGTAGCACTATCTGAAGTTGTGCAACATCCAATGATTCCCTTGAAATCACTGTAATCTATCGCGCGTAATTTGATGTGCATAACGTAATACGTCTTTATCATGCACATCCTGTAAATAGTATCGGGCATCCTTGAAACGCGCTAACACCAGTTTCGGTAACAGGTACGTCTTGACTTCCCTCGAATATCCGTACTTTTCCTTATGCACTAAACCCATTGCTGCAGATTTATTCGAAATCTGTTTATACTTTTTTGTTTCACTATTCTGAGGATGATCTTCCATGTACATAATTATGTTTAGTGCCTTCTCTTTGGACAACAATTGCCTTAACTACGCTTCACTGTAGACGGGATTTGTGGCTCACCGACTGACAAGGCTGATGAACTACATGGGCCGACACCTATTTCGTCATCACTTTCACTTGTTAAGTTCGTATCGTCATCATTGTCTACTCGGTCGAGTGTATACGACACCACACATTCCATTGAATCATTTTGCAAAAACAGGAATATTTCATCTACCGCTTCGTTCTGACTCTGCGATATTCCTTGGGTTCCTTTCTGACGAAATGTCGACTTAAACAACTGTTGTTGCAGATATAAGGCAATGTTTGTTGCGTTTATCGTTGCCATTGCTCTGCTTTGTATTAACACTATTGTCACTCTAGCGCTGTTGTGAGTTAATCCTCGACTAAACAGTTCATCTACGCTCCGTAACCTCATGCTGTGCTTGCTATTGGATACCTCTAGTCCTGCTATTAGCAGCCAATATTGTGGTTGTATGGAAGACAACGTATTGGGCGTCGAATCCGTAAATATCGCTGGTCTTTTGCAATCTCGCACTCAATAGGTTCCTTACCAGATAGCTAAAGTTCACTATCTCTCCGCAAGAAGCAGCTGGCTAAAAAAAAAGTGTCTAAAACACAACAAGATAGTCATAAGTGTACAGCATCAGCTCAGAGTAAATACCGAAATAGAGGAAACTGACAAACAGGTGGTAGTTGAGCACCATATCAAATGGCGCCGTATGAAGCTATCAAACGACGTCAGGCAAGTGACACTGCATGACCGCGCATGTTTATTTAAGCGCAGAACTACCGCCAGTTCGCGCGCTGTCTGTGCAGCTGTGTAAACAGTGTCTGAAGCACTGTCAGATACGACGTGTTAGCGTTCTAGTATTGCTCTTCTGCAGGTGCAATGCAGCTGAGGCGAAGATAGTATTTAGTGCAATAAGAGCATTGTCTAATGTTGATAATTGAACGTGTCGCAGAAGTTTAAACAACTCACGGAAATACAATTGGGTGATGTCTCCGACAGACATTTGTCGAAGAATTGTCAATATCAATGAAATTCTCCAACAGCTGTGTAACTAAGATGTTATTTTATTTTATTTTGACGACAACTACTTTCGGCATTCCATTATACCATTTCCAGGCCCCATATGCGTCTCTCAAAATAAAGTCGGGGACGGCGCTTATATCCTCTTCACCTACGGGCCGCTGCTGTCGCGTTGTTGTCCTGGAAGGAGGCCGGTCAGTGTGCTATTGGCTGACCTCTTCTCGCAGCCGTCTCATCTCTGTCGTTCCCGACTGATGTGCCGGCGCTGACTTTACGCCGTAACAGGAAGGAGAGAGAGTGCGATTAGTCTTTGTTTAGAGTCAAACATTTCCGAGTGTTAAGCTAATGTTGAGACAATGTAATATTTAAAACTTCCTGGCAGATTAAAACAGTATGCCGGAATGGGACTCGAACCTGGAACATTTGTCTTTCGCAGACCTGTCTACTGATGAGTAGTCTTTTTTCCATTCACTCACCTTAGCTGCCTTCTCGGCCTGACTTCTGCGCCTTTTATCTTGTTTGCTGAGACAATTATTCACGAGGACATTGCAAGGAATTAAGTAACGGAATAATTTCGTTTAATGGGGCAACTTACTTTTGTATGTTTTATTTAAATTACATTCCTTCTCTATTTTATATTTAATGATATGCTAAGTATTTCGTTCTATGGAACGGTAAAACGTAATAATGTAGGAAAGTCCCCTTTTCAGATCTGTATATTCCTTCAGCCATAAAATGTAATTCCTCCTTTTTTTGAAATCCTTTATGTCTCCCTTTGTTCTAAACTTGAAATTTATGCTTCTTTATAGATGATGATTTCTGGTATTTCGTCTAAAACAAACAACTTCGACATCTCTAGAATCTGACGTTTTTGTTTTTTGTTAATGGAAAACAAATGGTCAAATGTGAGAAAGGCTCGCACACTGAGGTTTCTGTACAAACTTAGTTACATATGTAGACAGCTTGTCCTTCCCGGGACTCGTGAATCTCGACGATTTTTGCCTGTTGTAGACATTGATACTGGCAAGATATGTGTTCTTGGGATACCAACACTTTCGAGTATGTTTTAACTTTAATTCATGGGACTGTATTCCGTCTTTGCAACTAAATGAATTTTAGTTGCAAGGCCGGAATATACCTCCATGAATTTTGAAATAACTAAGGAACGAAGGAGAACGGAGAAAACAACGAAGTTTAACTTTGAAGTCGGATAACAAATGACAAAGCCAAATGTTTTTTGTGTGATGTAATTACAAATTAACACTTCTCGGATGTTTTCGTTTGCTTGTACTGTGAAACCTTGCTTCTTGCCAAATTTCATGACTCTTGTTCAACGGGAAGTACCTCATAGCCAAATTTCATGATTCTAGATCAACAGGAAGTACCTTACGGTTTTGATGAGTGAGTTCGCGAGTATCAAAATATGTGACATAAATGGCCGTATATTTTTCTTGCATTAACTTACGTAAATACATTTGTTACACGGCCAAGAGACCATAGGCTTTAGTATGTCATATAAATTTCAACTTGGTACGTTTATCCCTCCTGAGAAAAAGGTATCTTAAAAGACGGACACACAATTGGACAATAAATGACAAAGAAATATTTTTTCTGGTGATATAATTACAAATGAACAATTTTCAGTTATTTTATTTACTTTTTCTGTGAAGCCTTGCTTCTTAACAAATTTTCCTACGGCAATGTAAAGTGTCCTATGCGTTTTGATGAGTAAGTTTTCGAGTATCATCGTAAGTGATGTAGATGGCAGTATATTGTGATTGCACTGAGTTAGAAGCTTTAGTGTTTTACGTCGCCAAGGACCGTAGATCTTAGCTTGATATGTCTACCCGTTCCTGAGAAAAACGTTGTTTAACAGTGGGACAGACAGACAGACAGACAGATAGATAGATAGACGGACAACAAAGTGATTTTATAAGGGTTCCGTTATTACCGATTGAGATACGAAAGCCTAAAAAGGAAATAAATTAATAAAACAAAATTAAATTCCTCTCCTTCGTTGTAACATTTTTCATTATTCGATATCCAAGCGTACAGCAGCCGGTGAAGACACTTCAATTTTAGCTTACTTGATATTCTGTTGATATGTAAAGTACAAATTTGATAGTTCTAATATGTCATTAATGACTTCTGTGACTGTGAATTTGTTTTTGTTATTTTCGTAGTCTATGCTTGACAAAAAATACGTGGAGATAGAAGAAGACGTAGTAAAAGTATCCAGAGAAAAGGTGTACTCAAAAATTAGGCCACTAAAGTTTAAATACAGAACTTGTAGCAAGATAATTAAAGCTAAAATGGTTACGTTGTATTTGAAGCTGAAAAAATAGATGGAAAGCATTTATTCAATAATTATATGATGGAGGAGATACCACAGATGGTTCAAATGGCTCTGAGCACTATGGGACTTAACTTCTAAGGTCATCGGTCCCCTAGAACTTAGAACTACTTAAACCTAACTAACCTAAGGACATCACACACATCCATGCCCGAGGCTGGATTCGAACCTGCGACCGTAGCGGTCGCGCGGTTCCAGACTGTAGCGCCTTTAACCGCTTGGCCACTCCGGCCGGCTACCACAGATGGTTCAGATTACGTAAGCATAATGGAATTAGTACAAAATGAATCCATATGACCAGGTAATAATTAATATTGCTTTAATCAACTTGAACAACTACAGAGCTACTGGAACAGATGACATACCTGCCAGAGTATTTAAGAACGCTGCAGATAAGGCGAAGGAACAACTGATCAAATCTGTGGGTGCCTGCTATGAGGATGGTTCAAAATGCCTCTAAGCACTATGGGACTTAACACATGTCATCAGTCTCCTAGAGTTAGAACTACTTAAACTTAACTAATCTAAGGACATCACACACACCCATGCCCGAGGCAGGATTCGAACCTGCGACCGTAGAAGCAGCTTGGTTCTGGACTGAAGCGCCTAGAACCGCTCGGCCACAGCAGCCGGCTGCTATGAGGATGGAACTGTACCTATGTAATTAATAAAAAGTAAAACAATTACGATATCTAAAAAGGAAATGCCAATGCTTGTTCAAATGACGGATCCTTAGGATTACTAACATATGTCTTAAAAATTCTAGTCGATATTGTTAAAAGAAATATTAAATGCTAAAATTAACTATCGTTAAGGAGAAGACTAGTTTGGATTTAAGAAAGGAAAAGGAACCATGGAAGCTATAAAGCAAACTCTTCCCAGAGGAAAAAGTCCAGTGGAGACAAATCCTGTGATCGTGTAGGCCATGTGGTTGGACCACCTCTGCCTATCTGTCTGTGTTCGAATCGTTGGACCGGTTTGGTTTATGAGACTCCTGTGGAGACAGAAGGAGATCTGGTGGCATGAGCTGTGGCCGCTGTAGGACAGATTGCAAAGACACCAAGTGTGATACAGCGTGTGTTTATTCGTAGATACAACATGTGCACCAAACGTGTTGGTCGCCATGTCCAATATTACTTGTAGTGAATGAGAATGCTAATCCTCATTTGAAAATGACAATAACGTTTCTAGTTCAACGGTAAAGAGTACTGTGAGAATGCATTAAGTTTCTGTTTTGTTTCTTTGGTGATTAATGAGTGGAATTGTAAAGCAAAGTCACGCCTAATAAAGTACTTGTAAAAGTGATAGCTTTAACAACATGTTTTCAAATGGTTATAGCATGGAAACATTACGTTTCCGGTTCCAGTTCAAAATAATATCCAAGCAGTCTAAGAGTGCTAGAAGTTTATAAGGGGAATTTTAGAACCCCCTATACAAGCAAGGAATGGGATTAATGTGGCATTTGTGCCTCTTCGACCTGTGCCCGGTAAATTCGGAAACGTGAACTATGGCGATGTTATTACCAAATGCGTCCAAACAGGACCAACGTGCCGTTATTCTTTTCTTGGCTGCTGAAGGACAATCATGGGTAGACCTCCATAGGAGAATGGAGAATGTGTATGAGGCAGCATGTCTGTCGAAAACTACCTTTGTGAAATGGTACGGGAAGTTCCGTGCTGCTCATGATTTGATGCAAGATGCCGGTCGATCTCGGAGGCCAGCCTCATCCATTATGGACAACCACAAGCCGGTGGTTGATGTTGCGGTTAGGGCGCACTAGCAAAGTATCTTGACATGAGCTTTTGTAGCGTGCAAAACATTATCCGGCAGTAGTTATGGTACCGTAATGTCTGCAGCCATTGGATACCCCAGGCGTTGAGTGCCAAACAAAAAGCAAACCGGATATCTCTTTGCCTGATGGCTACCGTAAGGTCTGCAACTACTGGGTACCTCGATCGTTGAATGCCGAAGAAAAGGTAAACTGGATGGCTTTTTACGTGAAACGATGTATGTCAATGTCGAAGGCAACACGTTCCTTGAGCGCATTGTTGCAGGCGACAGAAGCTGTTGTCACCACTGTGAGCCATTGTTGAAACCGTCGACGATGCTGTAATGGCATCCATTGTATGCTCTTTTTAAGAAGTTCAAGAGTCAGCCCTTTGCTAAAAAGGTGATGCTCATGCTTTTCTATGGTTACTCGTGCCTATTGCCTATTGATTTGAGGGAACCTGGTGTCTTCATATCTGCGGAATAGTACTGCGCAATCTTGGAGAAATTGCGGCATGAAATTAAAGCGAAATCTTTGGGGAAACTGTGACAAGAGGTGCTGGTGCTTCATGATAACAGGCTTGCCTATACGGCAAATGTCGTAACGCAGAATCTACGCCAGGCTCAAGTAGGAGACACAGGAGCATCCGACATGTAGACCATATCTCTCCCAATGTGATTACCATGCTTCTGGTTCCTTAAAAAGTCTTTCGATAACTGACGATTCCTGTCGGTGTTTAATCACTACACGACAGTGTAAAAATGTATCGAATCTTTCGAGAAAGTTAAGGGAAATGGCATCGACCTGGGTACTCTTGTCTTCGACGCTCAGGATCTCTATAAACAATAATTTTGCGACTTCAAGTATACTAGATAAATATTCTTGACTCAGATTATCTATAACGGAAGTATGAAATTTAAACGTTGAAGTGTAATGCCTTGTACAGGCCCACGATGTGCTTGAGTGGATAATGAGACGACACTTTCCTTGGTGGATGGTGGATGGTTGCCAGATGATTGTGTATGAGATTTGCAGCTAATTGGTAATAACTTTCGAAAGTCAAGATCGTGTAACTATTTCTTTATTTGCAACTACTGGTTTCGACTGAAGACGACGTACTGGCGAATTCGTAGATGAGGTCTGGTAAATTAAACAATCGGAATCTATTTGTTCAGTTTAAACGACGAAGTTTTCCAAGTTCATCGTTTAGTACTGAAGTTATTTTGCTGCTAATGGCCATGGTGTTTTTTTCCCCGTTAGGCTATGAGGGTCAAGCAAAACTGCCTCCGGCCCGCGATGCATTTTTGATGTCCACGTCCACGTCGCGTCAGCTGTCAGCTGTCAGTTCTCCCGCACATTGACAGCTGACAGCGGGCAGACTCCGTAATTTATCGTCGAATGGGGCTGGTTTTTCCCTCTACCTGTTTATCAAGATAGCGCGGAACAGCTAAAGCCAAAAAATCCATCTAATTTTGCTACTGAAAAATTTACTAGCCGAATGAACCACTCATCAAAATTCGTTTCGAGAATTCGCACGCCGACTGCACGTGACAATAATTTGCAGACCTGTAACTCTTAAAGTAAAACTCTCATTCACACTTCCCTGTGAAGGCGCTGTACTCAGATAGCTAACAGTCAACACATGCATAAATCGCTGAGTGAAAACACGAGTATATAAAATTTCTTAAGGCCTTCTCCACTTGTAGCATTTAAATGTATTTCGGTACATACTAGTTGCAATGTGAGAGTCATCGATATTTTCATTGGAACTGATTATTATTCGCACTTGTCGTGTAAAGCTTTATTAGTTTGTCATTAACCTCTATCGGGTTAGTCAAATGTCAGCCCTACTGAGGCAAGGCAACGGCGACGACATGTCTTCGTTTGTTGGGGAAAAACTAGAAACTGTACTGCAGTCGTATGACAGGGGTTGATTACGAATAAAGTAGATTGTTAAGCCAGTATTCGGATACTCTTTATGTCTCTAGTGAACGAAGTACACTCCTGGAAATTGAAATAAGAACACCGTGAATTCATTGTCCCAGGAAGGGGAAACTTTATTGACACATTCCTGGGGTCAGATACATCACATGATCACACTGACAGAACCGCAGGCACATAGACACAGGCAACAGAGCAAGCACAATGTCGACACTAGTACAGTGTATATCCACCTTTCGCAGCAATGCAGGCTGCTATTCTCCCATGGAGACGATCGTAGAGATGCTGGATGTAGTCCTGTGGAACGGCTTGCAATGCCATTTCCACCTGGCACCTCAGTTGGACCAGCGTTCGTGCTGGACGTGCAGACCGCGTGAGACGACGCTTCATCCAGTCCCAAACATGCTCAATGGGGGACAGATCCGGAGATCTTCTAGAGCACGTTGGGTGGCACGGGATACATGCGGACGTGCATTGTCCTGTTGGAACAGCAAGTTCCCTTGCCGGTCTAGGAATGGTAGAACGATGGGTTCGATGACAGTTTGGATGTACCGTGCACTATTCAGTGTCCCCTCGACGATCACCAGTGGTGTACGGCCAGTGTAGGAGATCGCTCCCCACACCATGATGCCAGGTGTTGGCCCTGTGTGCCTCGGTCGTATGCAGTCCTGATTGTGGCGCTCACCTGCACGGCGCCAAACACGCATACGACCATCATTGGCACCAAGGCAGAAGCGACTCTCATCGCTGAAGACGACACGTCTCCATTCGTCCCTCCATTCACGCCTGTCGCGACACCACTGGAGGCGGGCTGCACGATGTTGGGGCGTGAGCGGAAGACGGCCTAACGGTGTGCGGGACCGTAGCCCAGCTTCATGGAGACGGTTGCGAATGGTCCTCGCCGATACCCCAGGAGCAACAGTGTCCCTAATTTGCTGGGAAGTGGCGGTGCGGTCCCCTACGGCACTGCGTAGGATCCTACGGTCTTGGCGTGCATCTGTGCGTCGCTGCGGTCCGGTCCCAAGTCGACGGGCACGTGCACCTTCCGCCGACCACTGGCGACAACATCGATGTACTGTGGAGACCTCACGCCCCACGTGTTGAGCAATTCGGTGGTACGTCCACCCGGCCTCCCGCATGCCCACTATACGCCCTCGCTCAAAGTCCGTCAACTGCACATACGGTTCACGTGCACGCTGTCGCGGCATGCTACCAGTGTTAAAGACTGCGATGGAGCTCCGTATGCCACGGCAAACTGGCTGACACTGACGGCGGCAGTGCACAAATGCTGCGCAGCTAGCGCCATTCGACGGCCAACACCGCGGTTCCTGGTGTGTCCGCTGTGCCGTGCGTGTGATCATTGCTTGTACAGCCCTCTCGCAGTGTCCGGAGCAAGTATGGTGGGTCTGACACACCGGTGTCAATGTGTTCTTTTTTCCATTTCCAGGAGTGTATATGGGAATGGTAGTGGATAACTGAGTTCAGAGATGAGAATTGGATTTGTGTTCTGTTTGTTTAGTTAGCACGTTCGAACTCTAGTAACACCTAAATGGGGGAAATTATTGCAAAACTACACATGTATAAGAAGAATCATAGAATTTATGCTAAATACCAACAGAGGTCTGTATAAATAACTATATTAGCCTCACCAGAAACAAAAACCTATGCGGAAAGCAGTTTTGTCACTGAATATTGTTAGCAAGACGTGCGACTTCTGAGCTCACCGGACGAAGTACGTAGGGTCTTGAGAAAGTAAGTTACAAATAGTGAGCCTCGCTAGGACTACTGCGCGACATGAGCGGCGCAATGTCAGAAGATAGTAAGTCTTCTGGATTTCCTGCAGATACAGTTCTGCTGCGGTACAGATAACGTGTGCATCACAATGTGCGAATGAAATGGCGTAGCAGCTGGAAACGTACTCGAAGTCCGACGACAGTACGGTTATTGTGGACAAAACATCTAAAAAGCACACAGATTCACCGTGAAATTCTGGCGCTAAATGGACAAAATGCAGTGTCGCACCCATCCGTAGTGGAACTTGAGGCGAATCGCCTTTCATCGCGCCTGTAGGAATCGGACGAGAGCAGATAGCTTCATACAGACAATGAGACATCATCATAACGTGACGGATGTGTGCTTGCGACAGAGTAAATCTTTTAGCTTCAAGTAGCAGAGGCTGTGGTCGAAAGGCGTCACTATCTTATGTACTCTGAATCTCAATTAATAAAATCCATATATTTTGCAAATGAAATCTTATCTTTTGTGAATATTATGTATTTTATTAATTACTGATGATTTAATATAGTTATTAGTGTGACTGGAAAGTAATATAATAAATGAATATTGTTGTCTTCAGCCCAGAGACTGGTTTGATGCAGCTCTCCATGCTACTTTATCCTGTGCAAGTTTCTTCATCTCCCAGTACCTACTGCAACCTACACCCTTCTGAATCTGCTTAGTGTATTCTTCTCTTGGTCTCCCTCTAGGATTTTTACCCTCCACAATGCCCTCCAATGCTCTTGATGCCTCAGAACATGCCCTACCAAAAGATGACTTCTTCTAGTCAGGTTGTGCCACAAATTTCTCTTCTTCCCAATTCTATTCAATACCTCCTCATTAGTTATGTGACCTACCCATCTAATCTTCAGCATTCTTCTGTAGCACCACATTTCGGAAGCTTCTGTTCTCTTCTTGTCAAAACTACTAATCGTCCATGTTTCACTTCCATACATGGCTACACTCCATACAAATAATTTCAGAAACGAATTTCTAACACTTAAATCTATACTTGATGTTAACAAATTTTTCTTCTTCAGAAACGCTTTTCTTGCCATTGCCAGTCTACATTTTATATCCTCTCTACTTCGACCATCATCAGTTATTTTGCTCCCCAAATAGCAAAACTCATTTACTACTTTAAGCGTATCATTCCCTCAGCATCACCCGATTTAATTCGACTACATTCCATTCGTTTTGCCTTTGTTGATGTTCATCTTATATCCTCCGTTCAAGACACTGTCCATCTGTTCAACTGCTCTTCCAAGTCCTTTGCTGTCTCTGACAGAATTACAATGTCATCGGCGAACCTCAAAGTTTATATTTCTTCTCCATGGATTTTAATACCTACTCCGAATTTTTCTTTTGTTTCCTTTACTGCTTGCTCAATATACAGATTGATCCCTTCCCAACTACTGCTTCCCTTTCATGCCGCTCGGCTCTTACAACTGCCATCTAGTTTCTGTACAAATTGTAAATAGCCTTTCGCTCCCTGTATTTTACCACTGCCACCTTCAGAATTTGAAACACAGTACTTCAGTCTACAGTGTCAAAAGCTTTATCTAAGTCTACAAATGGTAGAAACGTAGGTTTGCTTTCCTTACTCTACCTTCTAAGATAAGTCGTAGGGTCAGTATTGCCTCACGTGTTCCAATATTTCTACGGAATCCAAATTGATCTTCCCCGAGGTCGGCTTCTACCAGTTTTTCCATTCGTCAGCAAAGAATTCGCGTTAATATTCTGCAGCTGTGACTTATTACATTGATCGTTCGATAATTGTCACATCTGTCAACACCTGCTTTCTTTGGGACTGGAATTATTATTTTCTTCTTGGAGTCTGAGGTATTTCGCCTGTCTCATACATCTTGCTCACCAGATGGTAGAGTTTTGTCAGGATTGGCTCTCCCAATGCTGTCAGTAGTTCTAATGGATTGTTTACTCCAGAGGCCTTGTTTCGGCTTAGGTCTTTCAGTGCTCTGTCAAAATCTTCACGCAGTGTCATATCTCCCATTTCATCTTCATCTACATCCTCTTCCATTTCCATAATATTGTCCTCAAGTACATCGCCATTGTATAGACCCTCTATATACTCCTTCCACCTTTCTGCTTTCCCTTCTTTGCTTAGAACTGGGTTTCCATCTGAGCTCTTGGTATTCATACAAGTGGTTCTCTTTTCTGCAAAGTTCTCTTTAATTTTGCTGTAGGCAGTATCTATCTAACCCCTAGTGATATGTGCCTCTACATCCTTACATTTGTCCTCTAGCCATCCCTGCTTAGCCGTTTTGCACTTCCTGTCGACCTCATTTTTGAGACGTTTGTACTCCTTTTTGCCTGCTTCATGTACTGCATTTTTATATTTTCTCCTTTCATCAATTAAATTCAATATTTCTTCTGCTACCCAAGGACTTCTGCTAGTCCTCCTTTTTTTACCTACTTGGTCCTCTGCTGCCTTCACTATTTCATCCTTCAAAGCTACCCATTCTTCTTCTACTGTATTCCTTTCCCCCATTCGTGTCAATTCAATTGTTCCCTTATGCTCTCCCTGAAAATCTCTACAACCTCTGGTTCTTGCAGTTTATCCAGGTCCCATCTCCTTAAATTCCCACCTTTTTGCAGTTTCTTCAGTTTTAATCTACAGTTCATAACCAATAGATTGTGGTCAGAGTCCACATATGCCCCTGGAAATGTCTTACAATTTAAAACCTGGTTTCTAAATCTCTGTCTTACCATTACATAATCTGTCTGATACCTTCTAGTACCGGCGGGGTCAGGGATTTTCTCTGCTTCGTGATGACTGGGTGTTGTGTGATGTCCTTACGTTAGTTAGGTTTAAGTAGTTCTAAGTTCTAGGGGACTGATGACCGTAGCTGTTAAGTCTCATAGTGCTCAGAGCCATTTGAACCATTTTGAACCTTCTAGTATCTTTAGGCTTCTTCCATGTATACCACCTTCTTTTATGATTTTTGAACCATGTATTAGCTATGATTAAGTTATGCTCTGTGCAAAATTCTACCAGGTGGCTTCCTCTTTCACTTCTTACCCTCATTCCATATTCACCTACTACGTTTCCTTCTCTTCGTTTACCCACTATCGAATTCCAGTCACCCATGACTATTAAAATTTCGTCTCCCTTCACTATCTGAATAATTTCTTTTATCTCCTCATACATTGCATCAATCTCTTCGTCATCTACAGAGCTAGTTGGCATGTAAACTTGTACTACTGTGGTAGGCGTGGGTTTTGTGTCTATCTTGGCCAAAATAATGCGTTCACTATGCTGTTTGTAGTAGCTTACCCGTACTCCTATTTTTTATTCATTACCCCTATTTGATTTTATATTTATAACCCTGTAGACACCTGACCAGAAGTCTTGTTCCTCCTGCCACCGAACTTCACTAATTCT
The DNA here is from genome assembly GCF_023864275.1 of Schistocerca cancellata. NCBI lineage: Eukaryota > Metazoa > Arthropoda > Insecta > Orthoptera > Acrididae > Schistocerca > Schistocerca cancellata. The sequence goes on along the minus strand of NC_064630.1, from coordinate 609,293,164 downwards.
CACTATACCTAACTTTAACCTGTCCATTTCCTTTTTAAATTTTCTAACCCACCTGCCCGATTAAGGGATCTGACATTCCACGCTCCGATCCGTAGAATGCCAATTTTATTTCTCATGATAACGCCGTCCTCCTGAGTAGTCCCCGCCCGGAGATCTGAATGGGGGTCTATTATTACGAATATTATTATGTCTATTAATTGTGTACACACTATCGTGACAACAGTACGCAGACTCATTGAGTGAGGCGTGTGCGCAGGAGAAATTTTGTAAAGTATAGTTCGCCTGGTTATGGTATGAGGAAATAAGTAACAGTTTACGATAATTCAGTTGTTTGAAGAAGAAATTATTTTGATACTTGTGAGTTTTATAAATGCCTTCTTTTAGTAAGTTGCTCATAAAAGCTGTTGTGTTATGATAGGTTCATGGTAAAAGACGAGGGATAGCGCGGTTTAAAACTGATATCGGTTTAGCTATTACGTGTATCAGCCAGCCAGCGGAAGGTACATTCGGGCCTATTCGCTGAGCTAAATAATTGTTTTGTGGAGGATAGATGCAGTTCGGAGTTGAGCATTCATCATGATCGGACAGGGGTATCATGAGCACTGAACAGGTGTAATAATTTTGTGCTAGAGTAAGTTAAACTTGACCGTGGAGTGTCGGAAAGTAATCCGAACGAATAAGAAAGACGAACAAGTGGAATTACAATTTTTTCCCTGTAAATTGTGATTTTTGAATTAACTAAAATCCGAGTGGCATATTGTGCAACTCGGGACCGAGAACTGAACGTTCAAAGGGCTTGAGTGGTGGAGTATTTCAGCGAGCATCTTGTTACAGAGAATTAGTTTTGTACTCTCTTTAGACATGTTGGGTTAATTACCGTAAACTGGGCTGTAACGAGTGACTATGTTTGCGAGTGAATGCCAAAATCATAATTTCCAACTAGCATGGACTTGGTGTGTTTTGTATAACAGAAGTAGCAGTATAACGAAGTTCACTCGAAACCTATCTGTCCTTGAATAGCTCAGTTAACCGGATACAATAAAACAGTTGATGCAACTTTTAGAGACGTGTAGTGCGGCTAGTTTCCGCTACAGCTTTCTCTAGCCGACGTACATTAACCATTTTCTAAGAGTCAGTTGTGAACTGGGCTGCAGAAGAAAAGAAGTTCACCGAAAGCTCAGTGGAAAATTCTCTGTAGGAAGAACTTTTAAACCGTGCCGTTGAAAATGGTGTCAACAATTTGACCAAGGTTGTGAAGAAGTTGCTGCGTGTGGGATGAGGGAAGGCCGTCGGCCTCGATCACAGAGAACAATGTCTGCCCAGACCGAGGAAGAATGTCTGGAGAAGAAAGAGATTTTGTAACGATGTAACACAGCGGTTCTTGCATGACTCTATGACCAAGAACCAGATTCTACTGCCAAGGAATTGAACGATTGGTAGAATAATATTCGGACCGTCTTTTAGAGAGTCTTGGTGCCAATGTTTAAAAATAGTGTCAAGTATCTGTGCCACTATGATGTGTAGCGCAGCATTCAATAAAAGTTACTTGGCTCGCTATAAAAGAGTTCTTCTTCTGTAAGTCACGCCTTAAAAGAGCCCACAGGTTGCTTTGGAATGCTGTGGCTGGTGCAGAACTGGTACCAGATGGTAGTATGTTCCTCCACCGCTGACAATGCCAATGGAAATGAGGTGATGTGTTTTGCTAGTTGGTTGTATGGAACCAGCATGGTGGTAAGAACCTACCGTGTTACAGGAGATGAGCGTCACGCTGACAACAGACTATCTATAAAAACTCATCCTTAGCGGAGCAGAAGATCGCAGGGTAGAGTCCTGTCACGGTCGCCAATTGTTTTAATAATTTATTTGTTGTGGTGTTTTACGTTTGAATATTATTTGGACGAGATTTTGGTTAGTACTGTTGGCTTTCAAGTGATGTACTGTTAACTAAACTCGTCGTTCGCATAAGCCGTCCGGGATTAGCCGAGCGGTCTAAGGCGCTGCAGTCATGGACTGTGCGGCTGGTCCCGCCGGAGGTTGATGTGATATATAAAGCGATCGTATCAATCCGTACCACATCAACAACATCCTAAAGATGGCGCATTGAAGCGTTGAAACTGGTTGCAACAAAATAAAATAAAATCGTAAGGACGGCTATAGGTGTTTTATTTTGTCACAACAGTAAACGGCCATCTTCCCAAAGACCTCCTGCCAAAAGGATTGACATACAAAATATCTTGATAAAGCGCTGTAAACGTTATGTAATTGCCAGTTTTTAAGCCTGTAAGGAATCGCCATGCCATTGCAGGTTCATTCGCCACGTCTCCAGCGTCTCTCCCAATGCACGTCAATGAATATATTTGGAACTCTCTACGTATTTATGAGAATTTAACTGTAGATGAATAATTAATTGCGAATCTGAACCATTAATCAGTTGAGATGAGCTCTTTTACTTCTTCTGATGTAGTACAGTATATCTAAAGAACTGTAATAGTTTCAATATAATCTGAACGAGAACAACAGTCAGAAAAAAAAGAGTCAGAATAATTAACATTCCAAATAGGAACAAAAATTATGTAGAATTAGAGCTGATAGTTGAGCCATGGCGGGGTTGCTGGCACCGCCTTTCGAATTCCTGTCGCCACTGGCTCGATCGATCATGTGATGTCCCTCTGGTTTGAGGCCACGAAGATCTGTGCTGGAGGTTATTGACAGGCGACGGGGCGTGTAGTGGCGTGCCGCGTTGGGGAGTGGTAGTAGAGCGTGGTTATGATCCATGGACTTGTTGGTTATAGGCCCAGCACGCTTCGACAACTACGCTCTACTACCACTCCCCAACTCGACACGCCACAACACGCCTCGTCCCCCATCAACAACCTCCAGCAAAGATCTTAGTGGGCTCAAACCAGAGGGACATCACGTGACAGACCGAGCTAGTGGCGGCAGGAATATGAAAGGCGACGACAGCAACCCCACAATGGCTCAACCTCTGCGCCCCCTCCCCCCTCCCCGCTTGAACCAATGGACACCTGTTCAGCCTACAGAAGAAGGAGGGGAAGGTTAATTAATACGCTTAAGTTTATTAAAGTGCGCTCTGAGAATCTTACCAGTGGCCAGATGCCTGACAAGCAAGTTAACCAGACCCAGAATTTTGATGATAGAACATGGACCTATGAAACGAGGAGTGAACTTCCCGAGCTTGGCACCATCCCTCAGCCGGCCGTCATAGTTCTTCACGAAGACGTCATCTCCTACCTTCCCCCGAAAGGGGCGTCTTTTCCTATTACATCGCAGTCCCTGGCGGCAGTGGGCTAACCTAATGTTGTTCCTGGCCTGTCCCCAATTTTCTCTAGGGTCTTTAGGAGTAACGGACGAAGGCAGGAGGTCATTGATACCCCTCAAGTTGGACAGTGGGAATTGATGGGATATGCAAACAAGAGAGCGGCAGGAACTGCCTTGGATGGTTCGTGCTGTGTAGTGTTAAATGCAAAACTGAGTCAAGGCAACGTGGTATCCCACTTGCTCGGAGACTTATGATGGTAAATGATCAAAGCTGACTTACGGTTGCAGTTCACTCACTCGGCAAATGATGCCTGGGGATAATATGGCGTGCTAGTTAGGTGCTTAACAGCGTTACGAAAGCAAAATTTTTTTAACTTTTCGGAAACAAAAGCCAGAGCGTTATCGATAATAATAAGAGCCTTAGAGGGTCCAAATCAGCTGAAGATGTTTGTCAGATGCGCAATGATGATGGCCTCCGTGACCCCCAACTAGGGATTAGCCCTACAAATCTGAAAAACGCGTCAATAACTACCAGAATGTATCGGTTCCCCTTCTCGGTACGAGGAAGAGACCCTATGTAATCCATAAAGAGTTTGTCCATAAGGTTCTCCTAGCACTCGGATTGTAATGACCCCTTAGGAGGACTATTACTGGGTTTAGCTGTCGCACTTGTCCACTAATCGCCTGATATCCTTATACAACCTAGGCCAAGTGAGGTGAGCCTTAACCTTTTCCAAGGTTTTATAGAGGTCCAGATGTCCTCCCACTAGAGAATTATGAAAATACTGCAGAAAAGAAATTTTAAAGTCCCTATCTTCGTTCATGCGTTTATATAGTATGCCATTCCTGATGGAGTAGTCGCTAACCTCATCACCGTATAAGAGTCGCTTTTTAAACGGACCTCACAACGGATCTTGATCCTGCTTGGTTTTAAGGTCCATAAACAACTGGGGAACTTCAGCTAAATCGGTACACACAACCGGGAGAGACTCACTAACGCCCTTATTCTCGACAGCCCTCATCTCCTGAAACATGCGACTAAGAGTGTCGGCGTCTTGGTTGTCAGATCCTTTTAAGCGTCGCATCTTGAAATGAAATGCGGAGATGTGGACACCCACCTGGCGATCCTACCAGTTTTCCTAGGTTGAGTCTACACCAACTTAGGGCCTGATTGTCCGTCTCGAGATCAAAGTCTCTATGCCCAAGATAGAACTGGAACTTCTCTAAGGCGAAAAGCACAGCGAACGTCTCGCACACATGAACGTTGTAATTCATCTCCGGAACAGACAACCTTCTAGACGCGAAATCTAAAGGGCTTCTTATACCTTGATCCTCCTGCAACAACACTGCGGCAATACCGGCACTGGTGGCGTCAGTTTGCCGAAATCCGGGACGGCTAAGACCGGCGGGTTGATGATAATGGTCGTGATAGCTTCAAAAGCCGCTTGTTGGGTCTCGCCCCAGATAAATTCTACTGTTCCTATCTCTCTGCAAGATTATAGCACGTTTCATGCCTACATACATCAGACAGTGTCAAGCAGTCATTTCACTAATAAAACTGTTCACATTTAATTGTGACATTACAAAGCCTTGTCAATAAAAGTCGCCTTCAAACCCAATAGGAACTGCTACTGTCGGAGAATTAAGGGACATTTCAGTTTTGGAGCGAACACTGCGAAGCAGTCCGCATTAAATAGGCATCTGGAGTCCGGTGTTTGACAATCCCGCCCAATTAAACGGTTATACAGCAGTATGACGTGCTTGGGTCAACTCATTCACCTAACCTTGAACATGAAACAGGGTGCTTATTTCGAAATTGTCGGTGGCCAATAGTCGTGGGTCCGCCCCGATCGCTGAGTGGTCAGCGTGGCGGTCTGTCACGCCAAGGGGCTTGGGTTCGATTCCCGGCTGAGTCAGACATTTTCTTCGCTCAGGGACTGGGTGTTGTGTTGTCCTCATTATCATTTCATCATCACCAGTGGAAGGCAACGGGAAACCACCACTGGAATCACTTCACTAGACGCTCATGCCATGGACCTCTCTGACGAGGCTTCCCCCATGGCAAGACCTGCCGTAAAGCAGAACACACACACACACACACACACACACACACACACACACACACACACACACACACACACAAAGAAAATAGTCGTGGTGTGAACGCTGTGATCACTCCCGCTTTTCAAGATGAGAACAGCTTTGCTCAGAGGTAATACGCTCTTGGTTCAGTGAACTGTAAGGTGGCGTATAACACCTCAGCTGGCCTGCAAAATCGTCCAGTCTTAAGCGCATAGGATAGGTCTGGGACTATTTGGATTAGTAGCTGAAACTTTGTAATCAACATCCCCCAAATCTGGAAGGCCTATGCGATTTAATCATCAATACGTGCCTTCAGATAGACGTGGCATACCTGAAGACCTTGTGGACTCTATTCCACGCCAAACTGACGCCATTATCAAGGCTACAGTTATAGCGACATGGTATTAGCATGATGTCTTCGCGAGTGATTGATGCATAACGCCCCCTGTAAAATGAGGGGTGGCTATGAGCCAGGATGGTGCGAGGTGGAGGCAGAGGCAAGTTGGAGGCCCGAGAAGCTCTGGAGAAAGGCAGCTGCAAATGTAACACATTCTTCACTGCCTCATCTGATCTTGGTACACCGGGTCAGTGGCCAGCTGGCTTAAGAATTCTGCTTGGCTGGCTGCCTGCATGTCCTGCGATGCTGACGCGGCTACTCCACCACATGTCGGCGGCCTCATTACGTAAGCCAGCATCCGTTATGACCCCAGGCGACACCCGGCTGTGTCACGGCGGGGGGACACCCATCAAGCTGAGATGTCCACGCAACTATGACGCTACGAGCAACGCGAACCGCCATCGTTCGTTGATTAGACTATAGCGCGTAGAGCTGTTGCCCTGTCATGGCCTCAAACCGGTGCCTTCTGTTGGCAGATCAATGTGGCGTCCTCGCCTGACACCGTCCCACCGTCGTGGTAGAGCTGCGAGACAAAGACTAATTTCGCCACAGAAATGTCCAGTATTTACAGTCGGCACTTGTTGTGCATGTGCGCCACTACCAGTCACGTATCCTGGAACAGCGCTGCCACTGTCTGTGTGGAGACATGCGCTGGTCCTTGCCGCACTGGTCTGTGCAGTAACGCTGAGTTAGCTGTTTCAGCAAGCCAACCTTCCTCGCAACACTGCGTTGGACTTGTTGAATTATTGCAGTGACAACATCCTGCACTCGCCTTCTGTCAGTGCTGCTAGCAGGCTCACACTAATATCCCCATATATGGTTGGTTCACAACAGAGTATTTGTTAGGTGAGTTTATTTTAAGTAAGCAGGTTCCAAAGTTATTGTTCTGAAGAGCAAATTAGACTATTCATCAGTTTATAACTTACATACTAGCCATGACAGAGTTTTACAAAGAGTAACAATGTCGAAACTTACCCTCCGTGCGAGTTTTTGCCACTGATCGGTTGGTGAACGCGCAAGTTACAGTGGCAAAAAAATTCACTCAGATATTTGTGAGATTTGCTCGGACGATACAATAACTGAATGACGTTTTCGTTGGAGAGCCCTAATATTTCATAAGGGACGGAAGAATCTTCACGATAAACAACACTGGCCAGGTGGGAGTAACACTGAGGGCCCCGTATAAACTTAATTATGTATACAGGGTGGTCCATTGATCGTGACCGAGCCAAGTATCTCACGAAATAAGCGTCAAACGAAAAAACTACAAAGAACGAAACTTGTCTAGCTTGAAGGGGGAAACCAGACGGCGCTATGGTTGGCCTGCTAGATGGCGCTGCCATAGGTCAAACGGATATCAACTGCGTTTTTTTAAAATAGGAGCCCCCATTTTTATAACATATTCGTGTAGTACGTAAAGAAATATGATTGTTTTAGTTGGACCACTTTTTGCGCTTTGTAATAGAAGGCGCTGTAATAGTCACAAACATATGGCTCACAATTTTAGACGGACAGTTGATAACAGATAGGTTTTTTAAATTAAAATACAAAACGTAGGTACGTTTGAACATTTTATTTCGGTTGTTCCAATATGATACATGTACCTTTGTGAACTTATCATTTCTGAGAACACATGCTGTTACAGCGTGATTATCTGTAAATACCACATTAATACAATAAATGCTCAAAATGATGTCCGTCAACCTCAATGCATTTGGCAATACGTGTAACGACATTCCTCTCAACAGCGAGTAGTTCGCCTTACGTAATGTTCGCACGTGCATTGACAATACGCTGACGCATGTTGTCAGGCGTTGTCGGTGGATCACGATAGCAAATTTCCTCAACTTTCCCCACAGAAAGAAATCCGGGGACGTCAGATCCGGTGATCGTGCGGGCCATGGTACGGTGCTTCGACGACCAATCCACCTGTCACGAAATATGCTATTCAATACCGCATCAACCGCACGCGAGCCATGTGCCGGACATCCATCATCTTGGAAATACATCGCCATTCTGTCATGCAGTGAAACATCTTGTAGTAACATCGGTAGAACATTACGTAGGAAATCAGCATACATTGTACCATTTAGATTGCCATCGTTAAAATGGGGGCCAATTATCCTTCCTCCCATAATGCCGCACCATACATTAACCCGCCAAGGTCGCTGATATTCCACTTGTCGCAGCTATCGTGGATTTTCCGCTGCCCAATAGCGCATATTATGTCGGTTTACGTTACCGCTGTTGGTGAATGACGCTTCGTCGCTAAATAGAACGCGTGCAAAAAATCTGTCACTGTCTCGTAATTTCTCTTGTGCCCAGTGGCAGAACTGTACACGACGTTCAAAGTCGTCGCCATGCAATTCCTGGTGTATAGAAATATGGTACGGGTGCAATCGATGTTGATGTAGCATTCTCAACACCGACGTTTTGGAGATTCCCGATCTTCGCGCAATTTGTCTGCTACTGATATGCGGATTAGCCGCGACAGCAGCTAAAACACCTCCTTGGGCATCATCATATGTTGCAGGTCTTGGTTGTCCTTTCACATGTGGCTGAACACTTCCTGTTTCCTTCAATAACGTAACTATCCGGCGAACGGTCCGGACACTTGGATGATGTCGTCCAGGATACAGAGCAACAGACATAGCACACTCCCATTGGGCATTTTGATCACATAGCCATACATCAACACGATATCGACCTTTTCCGCAATTGGTAAACGGTCCATTTTAACACGGGTAATGTATCACGAAGCAAATACCGTCCGCACTAGCGAAATGTTACGTGATACCACGTACTTATACGTTTGTGACTATTACAGCGCCATCTGTCACAAAGCAAAAAAAAGTGGTCCAACTAAAACATTCATATTTCTTTACGTACTACACGAATATGTACTAAAAATGAGGGTTCCTATTTAAAAAAACGCAGTTGATATCCGTTTGACCTATGGCAGCGCCATCTAGCGGGCCAACCATAGCGCCATCTGGTTTCCCCCTTCAAACTAGACAAGTTTCGTTCTTTGTAGTTTTTTCGTTTGACGCTTATTTCGTGAGAGATTTGGCTTGGTCACTATCAATGGACCACCCTGTATAGACAGTTCATCCATACCGGCAACAGAGAATCTCGAACATTTTTGCCAGTTATTGACATACGTAGTGGCGAGATAGCGGTCCCAGAGACTCTAACATTATCGAGCACGTTTTAATTTCAATAATATAACTGTGACGTAAGTCATGCAGGAGACAGGTTACCATTATTACAGTAATCAGCAGTTCTCCACGTGGGCTGACTGGTTCACAATGGTAAAAGTTAACCAAGGAATGATTTCATTGTTCGTATGACTCGTTTCGGAATTTATCCATCATTAGATGCACAGGAGAGGTTACTGCACATAGTTGTGGTGTTTCAAGTTGTATGTGGAACAAACATTCGGAGACTACAACTTTAAATGCCGAATCTACGTGCTGTAAGTGCTGCTGGATATCAGATGAGGGATATATTCTGAAAGGCGTCGTATGAGCAATAAAGTCATTCCTTGCTTGATGTTTGGCTTTTACCATTGCGACCGAGTCAGCCTGAATGCATAACTACTGACTGTTTAAATTTCAAGTTCGGCGTCGGATAAACAATCACAAAAGAAATGTTTTTTTTTCGTGTGATGTAATTACAAATTTATAGTTTTTGGATTTTTGCCTTTTGTTGTACTGTGAAACCTTGCTTCCCGCCATATTTCATGATTCTAAGCAAACGGGAGGTACCTTACAGTTTTCGATTAGTGAATTTGTGAGTGTTGAAATATGTGACATAAATGACCGTATCTTTAGACTGCACTGACTTAGCATAGGCTTCAGTATGTGTCATAGATTTCAACACGATACGTCAACCTATTCCTAAGAACAAGAGATCTTAACAAACGAACGAACTGACAGAGAGTCAGATAAGAAATAACAAAAAAATGGCTCTGAGCACTATCGGACTTAACTTCTGAGGTCATCAGTCCCCTAGAACTAAGAACTACTTAAACCTAACTAACCCAAGGACATCACACACATCCATGCCCGAGGCAGGATTCGGACCTGCGACCGTAGCGGTCGCGCGGTTTCAGACTGTAGCGCCTAGAACCGCTCGGCCACTCCAGCCGGCTAAGAAATAAGAAAAAGATTTTTTTGCGTAATATAATTACAAATTTACAGTTTTTGGAATTTTTCCTTATGTTTGTACTGTGGAAATCTCGTTTTTTCCAAATTTCATGTTATTAGGGTAAACGCAAGTACCACATAGGTTGTGTTGAGTGAATTTCCGAGTGTTAAAATACGTGACACAAATAGCCGAATATTTTGATTTCATTGACCACATACCCCAATATGTGACATCAACTTAAACTTGATGTGTCTACCCCTTCCTGATAAAAAGGGTTTTTAACAGTTGGGCCGACAGTCGGACAACAAAACGATCCTATAGGAGTTACATTTTTACCGACTGAGACACGGAACCCTAAGAGTGACGTTAAGTCACTGACGAACTGGGAAAATATGTGCAGCGGCGTATAAAGTTTGGAACGTTTCGACGAGATTCCTATTCTTAATCTTCAGGCGAAGTGTCGGATTCATGCCTTGCTAGTCTGACACCACTGGGTCATTCCATGGTTATGGACGTAACATTTGTATAATTTACTTAGAATTATTAACATGAAAATAAGACACAAATAGACCTGAATATGAGCAATATACACCGAAGGTTTAAGGATATGAGCTCTGTTGATTTAGCACCAAGCAAAGGAATTCGAAGATTAACAGATGTAACAAAACCTTCACTATTCATGGATTACCCCACTTTTGGAAAGCCAGTCTGATGAGCAGCCTCGCCTACTTGATTCGTGGCTTTTGCAACTAGATCGCCTTCATGTAAAGGTATGACATGAATCAAACGCTTAATCTGAACATTACGCGTCGAAAATTGGCGACAACACCACGATCAATCTGGTTGACCGAGAATGGTTCATTGACGAAATTATCAGAGAAAGTCTGCATTTCTAAATGTTACTTGCGTTATAATTTCGAGAACGGTTTTTGTGTGGAATGATTGTAATGTGAGGTACTACATTTACGTGAGAAGTTTAAGCTCAAACAAGCCGTCATAAATGTCTCCATTTGAAGTATTCGCGAAGTAAAGGATTCAAACGTAACGTGCGGTAACACAGTTGCTATTTGTTTTCAAATCGCGTCAGAACTTCACCGTAACGTCGTCACGTCTAAGAATGTTGACATTAAACAGGTCTTCGTGCGCTGTTCACGAGGGATCCGAAGAAAGCTGGCTTTTGGACACGGGGAAAAACTTTTACTTGTGATCTGTATTTGCTGGTAAACACTAACATTCACAAAGTACTTCAGTTTAGACAATACAGCATGAAAATACATTAGCAGACTTTTCTATGTTTAATGGGCTCAGACAAAGACTAGAACTAGTAGATAACATATTGAAGACGAAGTTGTAGAAATTATGTAGGACTGATCGGGTTAGCACAAGATAGAATAGGATGGAGCATGTCGTCAAACCACTCGAACGACTAATGACTTTAAAAAGATCATTTATCCACTCTACTGCTACCTCCAGCGCCATGTTCACTATTCTTAGAAGCGGTAGCAGATGTCCGACTAAACTATCCCTCCTTCTTGTAGATAGCCTCGATATACACCCTAAGAAGCAGAAGAAAAAGAAGGAGAAAAAGAAGGAGAAGGAGAAGAAAAGACCGACGCACCACGAACGAGTTATCGGAATCGGATGGAAATCAGTGGGTGTGACGTGCATGACAGAAAAACAAATGATTACAAGTTCAGAAAAATTGGATGATTTTTTCGAGAGAAAGAGCATAACAAACTGAGCAAGTCAATAAGGCGTCAGTCCACATCTCGCCCACATGCAAGCAATTAATCGACTTGCCGCTGATTGATAATGTTTTTTGATGTACTGGAAAATTTTGACAAGTTAGAGCGTTTTTTTGATTTCTGTTAATCATCAGCAGTCTCCTGACTGGTTAATGCAGCACACCACAAATTTCCCTTCTGTGCCAACTTCTTCAAAAGAAGCGCTTTCAGTCTTCGTCCTCAGTCATTTGCTGGTTGTATTTCAATCTCTCTGTTTTCCTCTACAGTTTTTACCGTCTTCAGCTTCCTCCAGGACCACGGAAGTTATTTCCTGACACCTTAAAAGATGTCTTGCCATCATTTCTCTTTTCCTTGTTAGTGTTTTCCATGTATTCCTTTCCTCGCCGATTCTCCGGAGAACCTCTTCAGGCCTTATCTTGTCAGTCTATCTAATTTTCAACATTCTTCTGTAACATAACACCTCAGATATTTCGATTCCTTTTCTGTTTTTCCCATAGTCTATGTTTCACTACCATACAATGCTGTACTCCAAACGTACATTCTGAGAAATTTCTTCCTCAAATTAGGGCTTACATTTGTGTCCAGGAGTGCCCTTCTTGCCACTGCTAATCCGTTTTTGATGTCCTCTTTGCTCTGTCCGTCATGGGTTATTTTGCTGCCCAGGGAGCAGAATTCCTTAACATCATCTACTTCACGGTCATCAATCCTGATGTTAAGTTTCTTGCTGTTATCATTTCTAGTACTTCTAATTACTTTCGTCTTTCCGTGTAGTCATCGATGGTTTATTCCATTTAGTAGATTCTGTAATTCTTCTTTACTTCCACTGAGAATACCAATGTCATCAGGTAATCTTATTGTTGATATCCTTTTACTTGGAATTTTAAGTCCACTCTTGAACATTTCTTTTATTTTCGTAATTGATTCTTAGATGTATAGACTGAACAGTAGGAGCGAAAGACTACATCCCTGTTTTATACCCTTTTCAATTTGTGCACTTCATTCTTCTTCTCCCACTCCTGTTATTCCCTCTTGGTTCTTGTACGTGTTGTATATTACCCGTCTTTCTCCATAGCTTACCCCTATTTTTCTGAGAATTTCGAACGTCTTGTACCATTTTACATGCTTTTCCAGGTCGACAAATCTTACGAACGTATCTTGATTTTTCTTTAGTCTTGCTTCACCACCACGTGAGAATTGCCTCTCCGGTATCTTTACCTGTCCAAAGCCAAAATGATCGTTGCCTAACACATTCTCAGTTTCTTTTCCATTCTTCTGTATCTTTCTGAATATCATTCTGTTCAGCGCTTCTATGTATGGGCAGCTAAGATGATTGTGCGATAACTTTCGCACTAGTCACCTCTTTCAGTCTTCGGAATTGTGTGGATGATGTTTTTCCGAAAATCTCATGGTACATCTCCAGCCTCACAAATTCTACACACTAACGTGAATAGTCGTTTTGTTGCCGTTTCCCCCATCATTTTAGAAATTCTGATGGTATGTTGTCTATACCTGCTGCCTTATTCGATCGTCAGTCGTCCAAAGCTCTTTTAAATCCTGATTCTAATACTGGACCCCCTATATCTTCTACATCGACTCCTGTTTCTTCTCCTATCACCCGAGGCAAATTTTCCCCCTCATAGCGGCCTTCAACGTACTCCCTCTGCATTTAACAGTGGAATGCCCATTGCGCTCTTAATGTTACCACCCTTGCTTTTAATTTCACAGAAGATTGTTCTGACTTGTCTACATGGTGAGCCAGTTCTTCCGACAATCGCTTCATTTCCGATTTCTTCAAATTTTTCCTGTAGCCATTTCATCCTAGCTTCCTTGCGCTTCCTGCTTATTTCATTTCTAAGTGTCTTGTATTTCTGTATTCCTGATTTTCCCTGAATATTTTTGTACTTCCTTCTTTCCTCGATCAACTGAAGTATTTCTTGTGTTACCCATGGTTTCTTCGCAGTTACCTTCTTTGTACCTCTGTTTTTCTCTCCAACTACTGTGACCGCTCTTTTTAGAAATGTCCATTCCATTTCAACTGAACTGCCTACTGGGCTGAACCTTATCGCGGTACCTTTAGCCTCAGAGAATTTCAAGGGTACCTCCTCATTCCATAGTACTTCCCCGTATTCCACTCCTTTGAGCACTGATTTTTCCTGACTAATCCCTTAAACTTCAGCCTACTCTTCAGTACTGTTAAATTGTGACCTGAGTTTGTATCTGCTCCAGGGTAAGTCTTACTGTCCAATCCCTGTTTTCGGAATCTCTGCCTAACCATTATGTAATCTTAGTGAAATCTTCCTTTATCTTCTTGCCTTTTCTAAGTATACCTCCTCCTTTTGTTTTTCTTGAACAGAGTATTCGTTATTACTACCTGAAATTTATTGCTGAGCTCAATTACTCTTTTTCCTCTTAACAAGCCCATATCCTCCCTCAACGCTTTCTTCCACTCCTCCCCTACAACCGCATTCCAGTCCCACATGACTGTTAGGTTTTTATCTCTCTTTACGCACTATCCGTTCAATATCCTCATATATTTTCTCCATCTCTTTATCTTCGGCTTGCGATGTCGGCATGTATACCTGAACTGTTGTTGTCGGTGTTGATCTGTAGTCGATTTTTATGAGATCAACCCTATCACTGAACTGTTCGCAGTAACATACTCTCTGCCCTGCCTTCCTATCCATAATGAATCCTGCTCCCGTTTTCTGCTGCTGCTGCTATTACTCTACACTCATTTGACCAGAAAACCTTGCCTTTCTTCCATTTCACTTCACCGACCCCTACTATATCTAGATTGAGCCTTAACATTTCCCTTTTCAGATTTCTAGTTTGCCTACTACGTTCAAACTTCTGACACTCCACGCCCCTTTCGTTGGTTACTCAATCCATTTCTCATGGTCACCTCACCGCTGGCAGTCCCCTTGAGAGGTGGTTGGAGGGCCCTATCCATAATTCTCCAAAGATTCTCAATTGGGGAGAGATCCAGCGACCTTGATGACCGAAGTAGGTTTTTGCAATCACGAAGAAAAGCAATAGAAATTCTCGCCGTATGTGGGAGGGCAATTGTTAAAACGTAATTTTAGGATGGCTTAACAGGTGTGTAGAATATCGTCGACGTGCCCCTGTGCTTTAAGTGAGCCCCGGATAACGAAGGGGTCCTGCTGCGTTTTCGCTGGTCATCGGGGCACAATTCGAAGCGGGACTCATCAGTGAAAACAGTTCTACTTCAGTCAAACTAATTTCCAAGCCGAGAGTCTCAGCCAAAGTTTCGTCGCTTCTGAGACGGTCTTGGCTGCAGATTTTTGGCCCTGCGTTATTGAGTGGCAAGTTGTAGGACTCTTCTCGATAGGTCATGGGCGCACTACCCAAAGGAAGCAGCTACTTCGATAGCAGAGTGTTTGTGAAGTGCATATGGGGATTTTTTTTAGGCTAGATGGTAGTTTAAGGTACTCTGACTGACACTCGCCAGTGCTCACGCAGATAGCGAAATCAGACCATGTTCGGAGTACAGACGCTTCGGCTGTCTAAATTTCAGTAGTAAATTGTGGAAGTATTCGTAACAACCTGAATTTACTGCCCTCCAGGAAATTTGGCGCACTCGAATTATTCTCAGGACCGAACCCAAAGCAGAAAGCCTTGAATTATTTAGTGAGTCATGCAACCTATATCAGAAAGACCGACTAGGCACCATAGGTGAATGGAGTACGTAGTATGTAAAAAGCTGGGAATTTGGGTCGGGCGGACAGCGGAAGCAGGTAAGGTGATCACTCCGTCAAGCTGGAAATCCGCATTCGAGTCGTGGTCCGGCATCAATTTTCTCACTTATCGCCGCTGAATTCATTTCAGTGCCCAAACGTGGCTGACGTCAGAGTTTGTTTCATTTCATCATGTCTGTGTATTCATTGTAGGAGGTATAGACAAGCAGTTCTGCCAAGTACTTTTAAACGCATATTCTGAAATCTGTCTTGAGGAGCTAGTTCGACAACGCACACCCAATGGAAATGCTTTAGACTTCGTAGCTACAACCAGACCTGGGCTCATCGATGGAGTCAGTAAAGGGACAGGGGTCATGATGTCATCGTAGCGATGGTGGTTGCTAAAGTTAATAAATAACTCAAGAAGGCACAATGCGTCTGTCGTGGTGGAGGGTATGTGGGGTACCGCTACTACACGTCTGCCCCAGAATATCCTGCGGCACAGAACCACCCTTCATTTACACTACTGTAGAATGTTATGCAAAGGGAAGTTCACGCACAAATGAGTGATTTTGGCGTTTAGCAGTAAATGTGAAGTTGACATGATGTATAATATTCCAAAATAATTCCATTCATTTCATTTATGTAATGAAAGAAATGAATAAATAATAAGGAAAAATATCTTTCGAAATATCAGATGAGATTTTAAGTAACTATACGTTTACTAGCAGAGAATGACATTGAACATAAACAATATCGATTACATCAAAGTTCTTGTAGGATGAAATGAACTGTGTGTACTGATGAATGGTTGAAAAATCTGGGAAGTAGGTGGAAAATTAACTCCTACTCTGACATTAACTGTGGATAACGCGATCTGAATGAAACTAATTCGTTGACAGCGATAGTGGACTGCAAAGCTGCAAGCTACCACGAAAAACAAATTGAACAGGGATTGCTGCTGCTTGATAGCTCTCGTCGTGGACTGTGAAAATTGTCCTTAAACATTACTACTGGCCGCAGCTGCGTAATGCTCACCATATATCAGTTGGAGTCAGCAATGTGGCGACCAGAGCGCCTCTGCGTCGACAGGAACTGTGGACCACTGTCTCGTTCTCCGCATCCAAGTCCCAAATCCTCACTCTAATGCCTATCGTCGCCCTTGGCCAACTACTCGATGATGATGATGTTGATGATGGTGACGTCTGATTTGAGGGGCGGTCAACTGTGCGGTCATCAGCGCCCGTACAAAGTCCCAATTTCCAAACAGTCCAATTTTTTCCACAGTCCAATCGACCGACTGTCACTAATGATGATGATGATGATGAATGATGAGGACCACACGAACACCCAGTCCCCGGTCAGAGAAAGTCCCCAACCTGGCCGGGAATCGAACCCGGGAACCCGTGATCCAGAGGCAGCCAACAACTCGATCCAGCAGCTTCCGCGACCTAGACACAAATGTTTCTCGTGTCGTGGCCTCCTCTCCAATGTACTCTCCGTCCGTTCACTATGATTTTCCAGAAACACTCCATGAAGAATACCATCAACAAGCTAAAATGACCAATAACATTACGTCAGCGCTACCAGGCACCAATCGCAAAATTCTCCACCCTCCATACATCCTCCTTCCAGAAGACGAGTAAATTCTCTTCCTCCAACCCTATCGCTAATAGTACGACAAGGAACAGTCGCCTCCTGCCACGTACTAATCAACAAACTCTTTGTCCGCACATGTTTGAAGTAACTTGGTGAGGGGTGTCTGCGTGACTCTGAAAGGCCCAGAAACTGTCCCGGCGGCATTTTGACGGATGTGTTGCCGTGCCGGCCCATTTCAGCCACTGTGGCGAAACGTTTTTCACGGTTCTTGCAGATAGGGATTTCGGCAGGAACGTCCACAGGAAACATCAGGTGAATACATGGAGATTAAGAAGAATGCTCTCTCCACAGCCAGGAACAATTATCAAGGTGTCGGGCCATCATGACGCAGCTAAACAAGTTTATAAAAATCAGTCTAGTACCTCTTCTGCAAGAAGTAAGTCAGTACCAAGACTAAGTTATTTGTGCACCGTTCAATCTTTCGACCAACTTTGTTGCATGGGAGCGAAAGCTGGGTGGATTCAGGTTACCTTATCAATAAGGTTGAGGTTACGGATATGAAAGTAGCTAGGATGATTGCAGGTAGATGGGAACAATGGCAGGAGGGTGTGCACAATGAGGAAATCAAAGAAAAACTGGGAATGAACTCTATAGATGTAGCAGTCAGGGCGAACAGGCTTAGATGATGGGGTCATGTTGCACGCATGGGAGAAGCAAGGTTACCCAAGAGACTCATGGGTTCAGCTGTAGAGGGTAGGAGGAGTCGGGGCAGACCAAGGAGAAGGTACCTGGATTCGGTAAAGAATGATTTTGAAGTAATAGGCTTAACATCAGAAGAGGCACCAATGTTAGCACTGAATAGGGGATCGTGGAGGAATTTTATAAGGGGGACTGTGCTCTAGACTGAACGCTGAAAGGCATAATCAGTCTTAAATGATGATGATGATGACCTCCGGGACATTATACTCTGGCGCGCTAAGGGCTCCCCTCTCCCTGAGGCTAGGGGCTCCCCACTACTCGGCTTGTGTCCACCAGCGTGAGTTCCACTGCGTGAAAGTTGCAGCCGGGGATTTTAGACCCATCAGACATACCTGTGCCGTTGCCCCTTCAGGCACCTCGAATTGAAAGCAAAGAAACGACCTTCTTCGCCATCTCCACAAAAAAATATCTTCACTTAACCACAGCCTTATTTCTCCACCAAAATATAAATACAGTCCCGTCACCTCCAGTTACTCCATGCAATAAGCTACTAATGAGCTTAGTTCGCAAACGCCGTCAACCCTCATTAATAAGCAATATGTCACACTTGGTGTCATCAGAATTCGATACAAGTGCCCTAACTGCGTGTATCTTCATAAAGTGAATAACTACAGTGAACGGAAGGCGATTCCAAAGAACTAGCCACATTTCAAGGCTAGGAGAGTATTTTTACTTGCAGGAGCAGGTCAACAGTTGCTAGTATCCAACTTAAACAATGAATGAAGATAATTTAGTTCCAGTATGAAGCAAGTAGAGGAATTATGGACAATATTTTAATGGGTTGTAAATCACCCTCTGGATCTCTATCTGCCTAGCAAATGGATTAAGGACGGAGAAGATCCACCGTGTTTCAGCAACAAAATTCGAAAAATGCCGAGGGAGGAAAGACTTTAGTACTCTCGTTTGAGCCGACCGGGGTGGTCGAGCGGTTCTAGGCGCTTCAGTCCGGAACCGCGCGACCGCTTCGGTCGCAGGTTCGAATCCTTCCTCGGGCATGGGTGTGTGTGATGTTCTTAGGTTAGTTAGGTTTAAGTAGTTCTAAGTTCTAGGGGACTGATGACCTCAGACGTTAAGTCACATAGTGCTCAGAGTTATCTGAACCATTTTACTCTCGTTTGAAATGGGAAATCGCAAATGACAACATGCAGAAGTTAGTAGAGATTCGTGGTTCCGTATAAAGTTCGGTACGCGAACATCGGCCGACGTCAAACCTTAGCAAATGATCTATCCTAGAAACCGAGAAAATTATAGCCGAATGTAAAATCGCTAAACGGATCGAAGGCTTCAACCCAATCACTCGTTGACCAATTTGGTGTGCCAATAGAAGGTAGCAAAAGGAAACCTAAAGTTATGAATTCCGCGTTTAAGAAATCGTTCAGGTAAGAGAATAGTACAAACATGTCGCCGTTTGACCATCGCACAGACTCCCGTACGGAGGACATAGCAAAAAGCATCCCTGACGTAGAGAAGCAACTGAGAGAGTTGAAAACAAGTAAGTCGCCAGGTTCGGATGCAGTCCCAGTTCGGTTTAACAAACAGTACTCTACGGCATCGTTCCCTTACTTAGCTTGCTTTTATCGCGGAACTCTCGCCCAGTGCGAAGTCCCAAGCGACTGGAAAAGAGCGCAGATAACTCCTGTATACAAGAAGGGTAAAGTAACTGACTAACATCCATAAAACCAGTTTTCTGCAGAATTTTTGAACATCGTCTCAGTTCGAATGTTATAAACTTCCTTGAGACCGAAAAGCTCCTGTCCAGAACTCAGAACGGTTTTAAAAACCACCTCTCGTGTGAAACCTATGTTGCCATTTTCTCACATAATATACTGGCAACTATGAATGAAGGGTAACAAGCAGATTCCATATTCCTAGATTTCCTAAAAGGGCAGTGCAGACTGTTAACGAAGGTACAAGCATATGGAGTAGATTCCTAGATATGTGGCTCAAATGGCTCTGAGCACTATGGGACTTAACATCTATGGTCATTAGTCCCCTAGAACTTAGAACTACTTAAACCTAACTAACCTAAGGACATCACACCAGCCATCATGAGGCAGAGAAAATCCCTGACCCCGCCGGGAATCGAACCCGGGAACCCGGGCGTGGGAAGCGAGAACGTCCAGATATGTGACTGGCTCGAAGACTTCTTAAGTTACAGGATCCAGTACGTTATACTCGTTCATTAGCAACTAGGGTATCGTCAGGAGGACCCCATGGAAGTGTAAAATTGGAAATTTGTGGTAAGTTCTGTGGGACCAAACTGCTGAGGTCATCAGTTCCTAGGCTTACACACTACTTTACCTAACTTAAACTAAGGACAACACACACACCCATGCCCAAGGGAGGACTCGAATCTCCGACGTGGGGAGCCTCGTGGCAAGGCGCCCGAGACCGCACGACTACCCCGCGCGGCCCATGGAGGTGTGATAGGGCTGCTGCTATTCTCTATATACATAAATGATGTGGCGGAAGAGGGTGAACAGCAATATGTGGCTGTTTCCTGATGACGCTATGGTGTACAGGAAGATATCGTGGTTGAGTGACTGTAGGATACGATTTAGACAAAATTCCTAATTAGTGCGATGAATGGCAAGCAAGCGAGCACGGTCCGAACAGGTCTTGAAGGCCGAATGAAACCGACCGACCGCCGTGTCGTCCTCAGACCTTGGGCGTCACCAGATGCGGATGCGAAGGGGCATGTGGTCAGCACTCTGCTCACCCCGCCGTTGTCAGTTTTGTGACCAGTGCCGCTACTTCTCAATCAAATAGTTCCTCAATTGGCCTCGAAGGGCTGAGTGCACCCCGCTTGGCACTCGGCAGACTTGAATGGTGACCCATGCAAGTGCTGGCCAAACCCGACAGCGCTTAACTTCGGTGATACGACGGGAACCGGTGTTACCACTGCGTAAAGGCCGTTGGCTTGATGAATGGCAGCTAGCTCTAAATGTAGAACAATGTAAGTTAATGCAAAAGCTTAGGAAAAACAATCTTGATATGTTCAAATACGGCATTATTACTTTTAGGAATGTATGGGAAATTTTTAAAGGAAACCGCTTATAATACACTAGCGCGACTCATTCTTGAGTACTGACCGAGAGTTTCGGATTCCCACCAGATCGGATTAAGGTAAGATATCGAAGCCATTTAGAGAGGGACTGTTATATTTGTTACTGGTAGGTTAGATCAACTCGCAAATATTACTGAGATGCTTCGGGAATTCAAATGGGAATCTGTGGAGGGCAGGCGATGTTCTTTTCGAGATATTCTACTGAAACAATTTGAGAATCGGCATATGAAACTGACTGTGGAGCTATCCTTCCGCCGCCAAAGTACATTTCGCGTAGGGACCACGAACATTAGTGAAACTAGGACTCGTATGGAGACGGATAGTCGTTTTTCCCTCGCTCTATTTGCAAGTGGCACAGGAAGGGAAATGACTAATAGTAATACAACACACCATTGTGAGGTAGTGGGCGAGTTGTGGAACCCTGGAAATATTATATGTTTGGAGTTGGGATGGCCGCACAGGATGCTCGTCAAAGCCGCGGCCCGGCAGCAACCACGTGGTGCTGAACGTTAGTTGAGCATGAGGGGAGCCCCAGCGCTTGGTCCATCGACCATGTGGCTGGGAATTCCTTGGTGACGCTGGGCGCCAGGAGGGCCAAAGATGGCGGACTTCGTGAAACCTTAACGGCAGACATTTCACAGTTCGTATAGAAGTTAATAGTAGCCAGATGATACCTCAAAATGAAACATGTACATTACTATTAATTGCACGACGTTTCTGATGGCGTAATCAGATTTTCAATATCTTTATTAGTTTAAAGTTTAGTATATGACGATAAATTATACAAGTAACATCCAGCAACGAATTTACAAAATCTAAACGCTTCAAATGGTTCAAATGGCTCTGAGCACTATGGGACTTAACATCTGAGGTCATCAGTCCACTAGACTTAGAACTACTTAAACCTAACTAACCTAAGGACTTCACACACATCCATGGCCGAGGCAGGATTCGAACCTGCGACCGTAGCAGCCGCGCGGTTCCGGACTGAGTGCCTAGAACCGCTCGACCACCGCGGCCGGCTCTAAACGCTTCATCCGATTTTGTCGATCTCCGTGTCTTTAGAAAGCTATTAGTGTAAACCTAAATTGGTATGAATTACAGGCATGTAACTTGAATAGCACATGAGTTATTGGAGGTCAAAGTGGCCAATTACTATCGATCGCGTCAGGTCATAAGTACTCCACAGTTACACGAAAAAACCGTAGCTGCAAGCTTACAAATATATTTATTCATCTATGTATTTGTTTATATCCGATATAAATGTTTACTGTGTTTTAGAAAGCACCGAGACATTTGGCTACTGGCCTACCTTTTGTTCTAGTCCTTTGATATATGTTTATTTAACGCCTTTATATGTCTAATAATGTGTGTTACAGCCTGTTTATGGTCCATCCGTAGGAATATTTATTTAATTTCAAGTTACGTAAATGTAAATCCAGTATTTCGAATGTGTTTCATTATGTTTGTGCGGATGCGTTGGCTTGAAGACATGGCGCGAGCGTTCTAGCCAATCACAGAGCTCGTGAATGGGGAGACTGGATGGAAGCGGGAGAAGAGTTCTAGGGAGTACGGCACAGGACACGAGGAGCGCTGGACGTGTCAGCGCGACGGGCGCTCGGTCCTGGCAGAGACTTGGAGAGTATGCAGCGGTTTGCGCGTGGTCGCGGCAGATAGAAATACTTTGGAGTTCCGACTTGTGAGATTTCCGTGGCTTCTACAGTGAAGACGTAGTGTCTGTTTAGAAGTGGATATCTCGCGAGCTGTGATTTTGTTCATAACTAATTACATGCTGTAGGAATCTATTGTTTCCCTGCTATTAACTTATATTTTATTTAATTGCTAGACCATCGACACCACGAAGTGTTTTGCAGAAATATATAATATTCTCAAAAGTACTTCTACTATCGTACTCATAATTTAAAGTCATTAAGACAGTACCTGCAGATTTTATTTAATTGCAATCTTTCATTTATAAATTTATATGTTACACTCATAATTTGCAATTGCTGAGTGATAGAAACCTTCAACCATTCGCTGCATGTGTGTCCTCTTATCGTATACTGTAGACTCAGCAGTATTTGGCCTGTAATGTGGAAACTACGTATCCCAGCCCCTAGACAACGAAACCAACCAAAACTTTAATATTTCAACTCTGAATCAGAGGGTACGTAGTTGAGGGCCACCACCTCACACCAACATCATGTCACATTTTTATATTTCGAAAGCCCGCACCCTCCACCGTGCACCGTACTGTGGCTTGTGGAGTATGTATGTAGATGTAAATGTAGAAACATTTTAGTTAGGTTCACAATTTCTGAAGGGTCTAACTCAATTTTTTACTCATTCTGTGCGAAGCTCTTTAGTGGATGAAGATGGCAACTGCTTTCTGAAACCGCTACCGTGAATCATGGTGTAATAAAATATCACAGAAACTTTTTCTTTGATTTTTCATTTTGATTTAAATACTGAACGAATGTATATTGCTTCGCGATCATATCAACTATATGTAACATGAAGATTGAAACTGCCAGGAAGTTTCATATCAGCGCACACTCCGCTGCAGAGTGAAAATCTCATTCTGGAAACATCCCCCAGGCTGTGGCTAAGCCATGTCTCCGCAATATTCTTTCTTTCAGGAGTGCTAGTTCTGCAAGGTTCGCAGGAGAGCTTCTGTAAAGTTTGGAAGGTAGGAGACGAGGTACTGGCAGAAGTCAAGCTGTGAGTGCCGGGCGTGAGTCGTGTTTCGGTAGCTCAGATGGTAGAGCACTTGCCCGCGAAAGGCAAAGATCCCGAGTTCGAGTCTCGGTCGGGCACACAGTTTTAATCTGCCAGGAAGTTTCATGTGACTATAATATACGCAGTTTGCAACCATTACAAAACTGGTACCTGAACTGGAACCTAGGCGCCCCTAGGTGGGCCGAGACGAGAGAAATAAAAGAGCTGACTGGATAAAAACATGTCGCTGAGATGATGAAAGATCAGGAAACTCGTCTTTTGCACAAATTAGACGAGTATCGGGGAAATGTCCGACAATTTGAGAATGTAGACCAGGCCCTACCACGACATTGCAACAAATATAAGGTGCCTGGAGCCATTATTTCACCCCCACAAGACCATTCAAAGATGATGCAATGTTCAGTTATTCGGTACCTTACATGAAAACACTTAATGTCAAGCACTCGTACGACTACCTAAGCAACACCATATAAGGACTGAAGGACCCACAGAGAGCCCAAGTACCTTTGCAAGCGAATAATCAAAGATCTCCAAAGGCGATCACTCTTTGGCCACAACACGCAAAAAAAAAAAAAAAAAGATCCAAGATCCCATCAGCACTCTCCCTGGGACCCAGTGAGCTACGGTGCAGTTGTAGGGCAACTATTACCTCACGACACAGGTCACGACAGATTTTTGGTTTTGCTACGTTCATACTACACTACACAACAGCATTAAAGGAACACATTTTCAAAACCCTATAATTGCCTCCCTTTGCGACACATAACTAGGTTCAAAGGTACATTCGTCCACTGTAATGGTGGAAAAGCGTGGCGCCCTACGATGTCACTTTCGGGCTGGACAACGCTTCAAACACCAAGGCGTCAACACACGCCAAAAATACAATAAAACAGAAAGGCGACACTTTATAAGTGAAAGAATTTTAATTCTTAGATTGAAAACAGAGAGAGAATAATAAATGGCCATATATGCTTCTAAGAGAACAAACGTGAAGAATAAGAATGGCTTTACGAAGTTCTTCAGTTCGTGTTAAGTAAGATCTCCAAGAGCGATTTCATTATTATGGCTGTTGATCTGAATCCTACTGTCATAAACAAGCCAATCAGAGAAGTGATAGTAAATCCGAGTAACCCATTCTGATTGAAAATGGTCAATTATTGAAGGGTAAACTATTAAAAAAAATTTCAACCTACAACCAACTAAAAATTACCATTACAGTTTTCTAAGAATTTGGAAACCCATAAATATACAATGTGGGCTGAAAGAGTATATCGGTCAATTAGTGACTATGTAATAGTTAATAAAAGACGAGAGTCAGATAAATTTGGTGATGGCAGAGAACTGTGGTGTCGTCAGTGTGATGTCAGCAAAATGAGTGCAGCAAGCTCTACTTAAGTTAAAGCTTGTGGATTAAATTATAGGTTACCCTAATCCCAGCTGCCTCCATTATTACACTGCCTCCGAAACTGGCAGCTGCACCACGATGCTGGTACATTATGGAATTATGAACGCATGCGGCTGTGCTGAATCCAGGTATTTCATTCTGTCGACGTTGAATCAGTTTTATTTAATTGGTTAGCTCTTTAGTCGCAGCAGCATTTACATCTGAACTTCGTATGGAAATACACAGCACGTTTCCAAAATTCTACCTACAGACGTCTACGACTGGAAGGGGAAGCTACTACTAAATGTTCCTTTCTTTTGCAACATGCGTTAGTACTTTTTACCGCATTATTTATCTAATTAACACTGTAATAACTATTAGAGCCACCGTTATTGAAACACTCCAGCTATAACTGACACCCTAGTTAATATTAAGGCAGTTAAATATATTAACTGAAAATAATTAGAATTAAAATAAATGCCATACAGTAATTATTTTCCACAAAATTACAAATCATATTAAAGTAGACAAACACGCTAAAAACCTTAAGCTGTAAGTACCTAACATGACATGATCCATAGGCTAAGTTATCACGCTTCAAAAGCACCATGCCCACGATACTCAATAGCCTTGAACATAGAAATGGAATAACCCCAACCTTATAATAATATTGAAAATTAAACGATTCTACTGACTCCCAAATATTGCTCACATCCCAACCGTAAAAGTCTATTATCCTGGCAGAATAACAAAGACTAGATCAGTAGTATCCAAATATACGTATCCTGCAGGACGCATGAAATTGTACTAGATTTTGTTTTTATTCTAGGATTGGATATGTGAACTCTCAGATTATCTCGGTGTGACTAAATAATGGCTTGCTTCCGGACTGTCTCCATTTTATGTACAATATTTCGACGGCAGGCCCAATCGTCTTCTGTACGATAGTGGGTACAGAAAACAGCAAAAGTCTAAGCACTTGGTGAAGACGGCTGGGTTGCTTGTCGAAATATTGTGCATAAAATGGAGACAACTAGAGAAAACAACTCTGCAGAAAATCCGGAAGCACACAGTTATACCATTGAATAGTTCATCTTCCCCAATAGAAAGTTTACTCAGTTAATTGCTTTTCAGATACTGTAAATATATAAATCTGTTACGTAAATAAAGAAAAAGTACCGGTACAGCTTTATAATAACACGATCAAGTTCCTTAAATACTTAAAACATGTTCACCAGTGTCCACACAAAATATGGCTGTTAATGTTTTCATGAAGAACAAACATCTGCTTCGAAAGTCTGGCAGTGTACCGTTTTCTCTCCTCATCGCTATTTGCATAAACCTTTATCTTTGGAACCAACAGAGTCTCATATTCAGCTATGTTCCAAGCTTTTAATCTTGTTCATTTCTTTGGTTTTTACTGCCTCTACACCTTTCCCGTTACCTCTCCCACCCCTTCCTCTTCTTATTCTTCTTTCTTTTATTTTCCTTTCCCACATCATTCCCCCCCCCCTCCCCCATCCTCAACCCTCTCACCACCCACCCTTGGCGTGCTGTTCTCTTTTCCATTCCCTCTGCCACCTTATTCTCCTCCCCTCCAACACTCCAATTTCCTACCAATGTCTTACAACTCCTCTCCGCTGCCATTCCCCCCTCACCAGATCCTTGAGTTTCCCGCCCTCTTACTATAGGCGTTCAAATCGCCATTTTCACTTCTGTAGGTTAGACGGTCGTCTGTGTCGCACCCTTATGATTTATGTTTCCAGAGTTAGTTTGGCTATGTACATTTATTGCAGCCTCACAACAGAAAAGTAGAGGCCCACATAAGCAAGAGTAACAGAAATGATCGTATTTGAGCTACACTGCGCAACAGAATTAAAGGATCACTTTTTCAAAACCCTGTAATTATCTCCCCTTGCGGCGTTTAAGTTCGAAACGGCTCAAAGGTTCCTAGAAACTTCCTCTGTAACAGTGAAAAAGTCTAGCTGCCTGCAACGTCACCCTTGGGCTCGGCGATGCTTGGAGCTGTGAAGTGTCGATATGTGGGATAAAAAGGCCACATCCCAAAAGTTCATGTGACTTGGAGGGGGGGGGGGGGGAGGGGTGGTTTACCAATGTCACGTTGGCAACACATTTCACCATAACTAACCGAAAACCACCGTGGACGTCACAGCCCCAATTACCCACATTTCTCCCCTTCGTTTGAAGTCTTTTCGATGGAGGTTAGAACCGCGACGTCCAACGTTGAAATCACGTGGTTGCCTTCGCAGTGGTCGAGAAAAAAGATTGCAAACACATCGCCGCTCAGAATTGGCACGATACGACCGAAGTGCGTCAGTGAATTCACCATGGAAAAATTTAAATATCATTCGAAGCAGCAAAGGGTGCTTAAGCTTTTCCAGCCCTCCTGTTTAGCGTCCTCCTGTGCCGTGATCATGGAGGAGTACGGCACTGACACATGGGTGAATAAAATGGTAAACAGTCCCTCAAAGAACAGCCAATGCATCAAAGCCCTTGGTGGCACCTGCCCACCTGTACTGAGAATTTTAAAAATAAACCTTTACAGAGTGAACCTGTAAAGTAGTCCAAGGTGCCAGCAGGTAGGCAACTGACATTATGGGGGTGTCAATGGGTTGTCTACCTTCAGGCGCTTTGGCTACATTGCAGATTGTCTCATTGTCTCTGTACGTGTTCATTTTTAAAATTTTCAATAAGGGCGGCAGATGCCACAAAGGGCTTTGCCTAACTGTGACTTTTGTCACTGTCACATCACTTGATACCTGCCCCTGCCCCCGTCCTCAAACCCATGGTCAACCCACTGAGAGGATGCAAAATAGGAGTCCTGCTGCAGCTCTCCTCTTCCACAGAACTTTACTGAAAATCATTGTTTATTTATCAATTTATTATGTCCTTGTAATTCAGTTTTTGTTTCTGTAGTTACAGTAACACAGATGTTTCCTAGACAGGTCCCTATACTTCTTGTTAACCTTTTAATGTGTCTTTAATTCCAGATCGCCTGTCCTTTGCCCTTACCTCTGATTGTCAACGTAAAATCTGTCCGGCTATTCTTCCGAGGTTTATGAGTGCTGTTCGTTTCATGTTGTAAACAATCCCTTCCAACTAACCCCAACCTGGAGAACTAGGGCCTTTTCTTACAGGACTGTTTTCCTTTAGGAGAGTTACCTTCACTATGGCTAGATGTCCTTCCGAAGCCACTTTCATGCTACCCTTGAGAGCATGGTTGCTTCATCTGCTAGCTCTGCCATTCTGATGATCTACAGTCCTCCTTCACTGCCGTTGATGGCGTAGCTATATACTTGGCAATGGGCCCTCATGAGGTGTTAACAACAGGGCCAGATGAGCCAAGATTTTCTTAACGACGTTACTCTTCCCCTACCTTCTTTCCCAACAGGGCTGGATCATATTTTTAGAATGGAGGACAATAAAATTCCAAAGCTTCCCTTTAGATATCATCCTACCGGAAGAAGAGATGTTGATCGGTCTACAAAGAGATGCCAGGAAAACTGAGATCGGAACAGGCTAGTAGACTAATCATGGAAGAAAAAGTAAGTAATTTGATAAGTGCATATAGTGACTTTTTTAGTAAATAGTGTTGTCTTACGTTATATATAACTTGCTTTTTTTTACTTTTTGTCATTGGTTTTGAATTTCTGTAAGTTTTGTTGTTTCACAACGGGGAAGAATAGCTAGGGTGGTGCCCAAGTTGTTCTGTACATAGTTTGTTTGGAATCCAAGGAGCGAGCAGCAGATTGTACATTCTTCACCTGATAAAATATCTAGGGAAGTTACCGGAATATCGTGCAAAGATAAAATGACGACTCGGGTACAAACACAGAAACTTTAAGACTTCAGTTTCGAGCAGAAAACCCGAAGGATCACATCAATGGCATTGTTACAGATGAAAAAAGAAAAAAAACAGGTCACAATTTTTAATGCGCCGTGCTCCGTACATTTGGTGTCCTGTGAACTGTGCTCAGTGAAATTTTCGCGCAGGAAAGGTCGAGGAAAGGTCTTCTAATCGCCGGTATTTCAAGTCCGTATCTTGCCCGGCAGCTTGAAAGCCGAGGGCTGTTACGTTGTGCTCAGGTACATAGTAATTATCGATGAAGAAGAGTGGAGCCAGTGGAACAAGGACATCAATGGCAAAATTTTACAACCATTCATCAGCGATCCAAATGCCCGCAACAGGAAAACATGCTGCCGAAGCTATTAAACTAGACTATGAAGCAATGGACGGAAGTAATTTCGGCAGATTAGTATTGTTTCACACTGTTTCCTACTTCTGGCCGAGTTTACGTCGCAAGAGTGAAGCATGACGTGCCTTCGATGAGGATTTCGGAAGCCATATCGTGATATTTCATGGGAAAGTTCGCACTACTGCCAAGGATTACGTGAGCATTTTGGCTGATGAGATACATCACAGGGTACAGTGTTTGTTTGCCAACGGTGATGCTGTGTTCCAAGACGACACACCTCCTGTTCACACAGCTTGCATAGTTTAGGAGTGACTTTGTGAGCACCCGTCCATCGAAGTCAGCAGTTCTCAGTAGTATAGAGTCTATGGGATTTACTTCGGAATGAAGGGAGCGTGATCACTATCCACCTCTGTCAACGTTATCCGAACTTCCCACTGTTTTGCAGGAAGTTGATTCCCTTGAAAACCATACAAGATCTTCCCGAGACGGCTGGAAGCTGTTTCGGAATGTCACCGTTTTTCTTCTTCTGCCGCAGCAGTATTAAATTTAACACATACGCAGATAAATTGTATACTCACCCATGTCACGCAAGGAGATTCTGGAACTGCCTGCCATTGTTTTCCACCTTTTTGTGACCTCAAGAAATGATTCATCATGTGATGTAATTCTCTTTGAGCAACTGAATTACTTGACTCACGGATATTATCCTTGAGTTCTTGTAACGTGTACAGATTTCTTGTGTCCACTTTATCCTTTAGTTCTCCCGACAAATAGAAATGGCAAGGGATTAAATCAGGATTTCTAGCGGAACAGATATTGTTGCTAACGACTCTGCCATGCAACACATCCTGAAAGGGTTGCAAAGAAACATTGGCCGTATGAAGCCTCAGCGAATCCTGTTGATATAACGCCAAGTTTCGTTCCATTTTACTGTTTACTAAGAAACGATTTCAAAATGCTATACACCTCTTTCACATCTTTCACGGCTAACAGTGTCGTTAAAAAATTGGGCGTACTATTCTGTCTCCACTAACTGCCCACCACACTCCTATTTTCTAATGATAAAGGGGTTTTTAATGAAGCAGAATAGGTCTTTCGGCTTCCAACGTCTACAGTTTTGGGAATTAACACGCCCGTGTGTATGGTTCCAAGACTCAGCTGAAAACGATTGAGGTAAGGGTCCATTTTACTGTGACGCACTTGATTCAAAATTTATTTCCAAAACCCTAAGCCTACCCATGGCATCACCAGGTTTAAGTTCTTACACTACTGTTACATTATGGGGCCTTAGCCCAAGTAACTTAGCAGCTCTTTGTACAATGTTCCAGAAGATTTGTGTATGCTGTGAAAGACGCCTGGGAGACTTTTAGGGAAGTTTTCCAGGCAGTATGCTGTTTCATCGAGATGCATTTCTGTGAGCTTCTTGTCATGAACATTTCCGTTTCACAAAAAGTATTCACTAATTTGTGGACCTCGTCACGACTCGGAATTCGAGCACCTGGAAAATTTTGTTCAATCAGTCTCCGGACAATACGAGCGGACTCTGTACGCACGTACGAATCGTAAATAAACACTCGTTGTGGAGTGGAATAATTCGATCTGCCACTGTTGTGTTCGCAGACTTCACTGTTATGCTTGTGACGTTTGTTTCACTGCTCGAATGACACAAGCCGGAAAGGCACGTAGTTCGGCATTAACAAGGAGACGCGGAATCTATTCGACTGGAATGCGCTGCGCCGGTGGCCGGCGAGCACAACCCGCGCGTGCGGTCATCAGATAAGTGGAATACCCTGTATGTGAGCATTGGAAAATTCTATACTAAGTAAAATATACTGGGTGATCAAAAAGTCAGTATAAATTTGAAAACTGAATAAATCACGGAATAATGTAGATAGAGGGGTACAAATTGACACACATGCTTGGAATGACATGGGGTTTTATTAGAACCAAGAAATACAAACGTTCAAAAAATGTCCGACAGATGGTGCTTCATCTGATCAGAATAGCAATAATTAGCATAACAAATTAAGACAAAGCAAAGATGATGTTCTTTACAGGAAATGCTCAATATGTCTACCATCATTCCTCAACAATAGCTGTGGTCGAGGCATAATGTTGTGAACAGCACTGTAAAGCATGTCCTGAGTTATGGTGAGGCATTGGCGTCGGGTGTCGTCTTTCAGCATCCCTAGAGATGTCGGTCGATCACGATACTCTTGCGACTTCAGGCAACCCCAAAGCCAATAATCGCACGGACTGAGGTCTGGGGACCTGGGAGGCCAAGCATGATGAAAGTGGCGGCTGAGCACACGATCATCACCAGACGACGCGCGCATGAGATCTTTTACGCGTCTAGCAATACTTTGTTTTTTTTTGTTCTACTAAAACCCCATGTCATTCCAAGCATGTATGTCAATTTTTACCTCTCTATCTACATTATTCCGTGGTTTATTAAATTTTCAAATTTATACTGACTTTTTGATCACCCGGTACTTTAAAAGGGCAGAATGTGCCCCATAAAGGAACTTAAATAATAGCAAAAAAGAATTTTGTGGTGACAATACGAAATGTATTTCATACTGCGACAAAATATGCATCATGAAACAAGGAAAACAGGATTTAAACGTTAAATCAATATGCATTACGTTGACCATTGGTGGCACTCATCTTCCAGCATCGGGATGTGTATGTAGCTAATCGTTTGCGTGACGGAGTCGACGCGGCTCAGACAGGGCAACACAGCATCTCACTGACACCAACAGCCAACTCCAGCAGAAGTAAACGCGGCACCTGGCTCAGCCAAGCAGATCTTCTTTAATCTAAATATACGCGGTGTGCCAAATAAAAGTGGCCCGGAGAACAGAGTTCCAGGGTACAAAGAAACATAGCAATGGAAATGAAATACAGTAATAGCAGGTGTTGAGATTGACCATCATTCATTTCTTGATACTTTTGGGCCCTGTTCAGCAAGTTACTGAAGGCTGTTCGAAGCTGGACTGCTGGAGTTGTTGCAGTCTCATCCGAAATGCTCTGCTGCAGTTCTTGAACACTCTGAGGATTGTTGCGATACACCTTGGACTTGAGGCCTTCCCACACAGAGTAATCGCACATTGAAACATCAGGCGGCCTGGGTGGCCAGCTTGACCGCTTCTAGACTGTCCTCTGCAACGACTCCGTCAGGCGTGAAGAGTGTTGATATGTCCTCCAAACTTCGGCCGGCTGTTATGGCAGTTGCTTCACCCTGTTGGAAGTAACTGCAGGGATGTGCTTATACGCTACATTCGCGTCTAATCGTATCTGCTGGAAGTAACTGTAGGGGTGCGGTTATATGCTACATTCACATCTAATCGTATCTGTTGGAAGTAACTGTAGGGGTGCAGTTATACGCTACATTCACGTGTAATCGTATCCACTCCTCCGGGCCACTTTTATTTGCCCCATCCTGTAGCAGATTCATTTTACTCTTTAAGCAGTCTACCTGGCTCCTTTGTTTTCGCAACATAGATTTAAAATTGTTACGCAACCTTGATCCGCTTGCTTTTTTCTATTTTTGGCCTCATGTCCATCTGCTCTTTAATGCTATCCACGCGAAATTTCTCCTTGTCAAAATTCCAACCAAAGGTAAGAGTCGTACTAATGTTAAATATTCAAGCGGCCATCTACATCTATATCTGCATCTAAATACACTACTGGCCATTAAAACTGCTACACAACGAAGATGACGTGCTACATACGCGAAATTTAACCGACCGATAGATATTGTCCTCCAGCGTCTTCTCCTTTCTCTGAGGTTAACCAACAGGAAGAAGATACTGTGATATGCAAATGATTAGCTTTTCAGAGCATTCACACAAGGTTGGCGCCGGTGGCTACACCTACAACGTGCTGACATGAGGAAAGTTTCCAACCGATTTCTCATACACAAACAGCAGTTGACTGGCGGTGCCTGGTGAAACGTTGTGATGTCTCGTATAAGGGGGAGAAATGCGTACCATCACGTTTCCGACTTTGATAAAGGTCGCATTGTAGCCTATAGCGATTGTGGTTTATCGTATCGCGACATTGCTGCTCGCGTTGGTCGAGATCCAATGACTGTTAGCAGAATAAGGAATGGGTGGGTTCAGGAGGGTAATACGGAACGCCGTGATCGATCCCAACGGCCTCGTATCACTAGCAGTCGAGATGACAGGCATCTTATCCGCATGGCTGTAACGGATCGTGCAGCCACGTCTCGATCCCTGAGTCAACAGATGGGGACGTTTGCAAGACAACAACCATCTGCACGAACTGTTCGACGACGTTTGCAGCAGCATGGATTATCAGCTCGGAGACCACGGCTGCGGTTACCCTTGACGCTGCATCACAGACAGGAACGCCTGCGATGGTGTACTCAACGACGAACCTGGGTGCACGAATGGCAAAACGTCATTTTTCCGGACGAATCCAGGTTCTGTTTACAGCATCATGATGGTCGCATCCGTGTTTGGCGACATCGCGGTGAACGCCCATTGGAAGCGTGTATTCGTCATCGCCATACTGGCGTATCACCCGGCGTGATGGTATGGGGTGCCATGGGTTACACGTCTCGGTCACCTCTTGTTCGCATTGACGGCAGTTTGAACAGTGGACGTTACATTTCAGATGTGTTACGACCCGTAGCTCTACCCTTCATTCGATCCCTGCGAAACGCTACATTTCAGCAGGATAATGCACGACCGCATGTCACAGGTCCTCTCCGGGTCTATCTGGATACAGAAAATGTTCGACTGCTGCCCTGTATAGCACATTCTCCAGATCTCTCACCTGTTGAAAACGTCGGGTCAATGGTGGCCGAGCAACTGGCTCGTCACAATACGCCAGTCACTACTTTTGATGAACTGTCGTATCGTGTTGAAGCTGCATGGGCAGCTGTACGTGTAGACGCTATCCAAGCTCTGTTTGACTCAATGCCCAGGCGTATCAAGGCCGTTATTACGGCCAGAGGTGGTTGTTCTGGGTACTGATTTCTCAGGATCTATGTACACAAATTGCGTGAAGATCTAATCACATGTCAGTTCTAGTATAATGTATTTGTCCAATAAATACCCGTTTATCATCTGCATTTCTTCTTGGTGCAGCAATTTTAATGGCCAGTAGTGTACATTCTCTGCAAACCACCGTATAGTGGGTGGAAGAGCGTATGTTGTACCATTACTAGTCATTTCATTTCCAGTTTCACCCGCAAATAGAGAACTAGGGCAGATGGTGACCTGGAAGTACAGGTAGACCATGCGCCATAGGGAACGTTCCTTTGAACAAGAACACCCGGCTTTTAAGTAGGCCGTTGCTTAGTGAGCTCGTAGTTTCCAGGAATATTTGGCAGAAATTTCGCGGATTTTTGTATGTGCGCAAATTTCACAGGGCGCAGTTTTCATACTTCCGCGCATGTAGCGGTAGGAAAGTTGAGGTTGTGGCGGCGGCTAGGCGCTTCCCTCGCGTTTCCTGGCTGCGCCTTGAGTGGGTCCTCGGGGACGCTGCCGGCGCCGTCCGCAACGCGGAGGGGTCTTCCCGGCGCAGGCAATCCGCGAGCAGTTCTGTTATTCGCGGGGCCCGTCTGGGGAGTAGTCCGTCTTGCGCCGCTGCTCGTTAAGAATCTAATCGCGAGCGCCTCCGAGCGTGAATATGAATGGACCGAGCAGGGGGGGCGCGCAAGGTCCCGGAGTTTTCATCCACCTCCTGCCACAAGCTGCGTTGCCTGCCGCTGTTAGACCAGGTTTCCACAGGAACTGAAGTGAGGCCACAGCAAGTGGCAAGACTGCTCAGACGGCAGTGGCGCTGTGTGATGCTGTTTTTACGCGCCCCTGTCAAAATGAAAGCTGCACGCTTTTCAATACAGCTCCAACTGAGATTATTCACACAGCTGCAGCTGTTTTCGTTTACTTAAGAGGATTGTTCTGAAAGTAAGGTTCGATCGGTCGTGAAATGGAAATCACGGTGAAAATCAAAAATGTTTTCTTTGCAACAGTAAGGTACATCTTCCAATTACTGCTCTACACAGTCGCGGCTCCGACTGAGACATTTGTCGTTACCAACATTTCAACACTCTCGTCATAGAAGGTTGCCACCTGTGCTTTCCGTGAGTTCTCTACGCTCGTCTGCAGTTAGTTGTCCCCATAACCAGCGGTACATGTGAACAGAGATGTGACTAAGTGGAGCAAATTACGGGCTCTGTGGTGGGTGCTCGAACACTTCCCATCGAAAATGCTGCGGGAGCGTCTTCATTACGCCTGCAGAATGCGGCCGAGAACTGCCATGAAAGGGAAATGCATGACAGTTATGTTATGTGGGCTGCATATTTTGAGGCCAAACCTGTCAGCGGGAGGTACTTAGCGGGAGTCACAATTTTCTAGGCATCTTTACGTGCACACTGTGCGCTCAGAACTGAAAAGAGCGACTTGATGCGATCGACGGTCATACTAGAGATACTGCCCAACACATTTGTACAAAGTTTCATCGGATTTTCACAGTGGTTTCCCTTCTGAGCCAGGTCGGACCTTACTTTCTGAGTAGCCCTCGTAAAAGCTGTAATTGAAATCTTTAAAAAGGTATCAGGTTGCAGTCTGGATAATGAAAAAGGGTAAAAGTGTTTCAAATGACTTACAGTGTACTCCACAGTCTAATGAAATACCACGTATTTCTTATCCAGTGTCATAGTTCGTAATACTATTTCCATCTTTTTTCATGTTTTCAGTAAAAGAGAGCATTTCTTTCTCCATCAAACCACAAAAAATTAATAATAATTCTATTACTATCTACTAAAAAACAACCAGCAGTTATATCTTTTGTAATAAGAAGATGCTACCTCACAGTTTAAGTCAATGACTCGTTTCAACGTTTATCACTCACTCACAGCTGTCACTCGTGTCGAATGTCAATGTACTTTCTTTCCATTTCTCGTCACACACACTGGATGGCCATAGCCTCGTAATGTACTTTCTTTCCAGTTCTTGTCACACACACTAGATGGCCATAGCCTCGTAATGTATTTTCTTTCCGGTTCTCATCACACACACCAGATGGCCATAGCATCATAATGTACTTTCTTTCCATTTCTCGTCAAACACACCGGATGGCCATAGCCTCGTAATGTGCTTTCTTTCCAGTTCTCGTCACACACACCAGATGCCCATAGCCTCGTAATGTATTTTCTTTCCAGTTCTCGTCACACACACCAGACGCCCACAGCCTGGTAATGTACTTTCTTTCCAGTTCTCGTCGAAACTTAAGGACGAAAGTAAGTTTCACTTGATGTTTCCCTGGAAATAGCACAGCTCGATGAAGCTTTGACCATACATAAAAGGAACTGCTAGTACAGAAGGTAAAAGGAAAAAATACATAAGGAAAGGATCAGAAATGACACTTTCATTCAATAACAGTAATTATATCGCGATTCGTGATGGTCCCCTGGAAATTACAAAAGACGAGATATGGTTCTTAATAGAGCGTGTGACCACCACGGACAGCAGCGTATGTTCTGCAAGGTGCTTACATTCCGGCCACGAGGTTGATGAAGAGTTCTTGTGGTAGGGCGTTGCGCCCCTCCAGCAGCGTGGCTGAAACCTAATGGGTGGTCGGTGGTGCATGAGGACGTTTTTCAGTACGTCTCTCCAACACATCCCACGCCTGCTCGACGGGACTTAAGGCGGGAAATTGACAGGCCAGTCCATTTGACAAATATTCACTCTTTCTAAGACCTCCTCCACCTAAGTTGTTCAATGCGGGCGCGCATTGTAATCCTTAAAAATGAAATCAAGGCCGAATGCACGCCTGAAGAAACGCGCAAGTGGAAGTGGGAG
The DNA here is from genome assembly GCF_023864275.1 of Schistocerca cancellata. Taxonomy (NCBI): domain Eukaryota; kingdom Metazoa; phylum Arthropoda; class Insecta; order Orthoptera; family Acrididae; genus Schistocerca; species Schistocerca cancellata. Next base: position 609,256,217 of record NC_064630.1, on the reverse strand, counting down.
GCATACAGTGTCACAATAACTTTTACCTGTGAGTGTAATTTGTTCAAGGCTTCGGAGTCAGTACGCCCATGCAGCATTACGCCTCCCACATCATAACGTTTGGGACAGCTAAAATCATGACACAGCCAGAGATAGGAACACGCCTAGGGGTCGTCGTGAACCACCGTGACTTAAGTGCAATTATTATCTCTGAATTAGAGTGCCATCTTTATTCCTCTTGTTGCGTATTTCTTTCAGTTACCTTTTTGCTGCACTGTAGTAGTTCTTACTATGTATGGTCCAAACATCATCAAGCTGAGTTACTTGGCAGTGATACATCACGAAAAAGTTGCTTTAGTCCTTGAGTGTTGCACATCATTGTATTTCATTTTTGTGCTAAGAAAATTATCCGAATTTTTGAGCAGACGACAACAAGTAGCTTGCGAACGGAATTCGCTCATCCCAATTGTGAAAATAAACACGGCAATTGTTACCTTACAAGAGGTTCCATTCGTCCAATGTTTTGGAGAGGCACAGTGGTGTCATATCTGGAGTTTTGGTGTCTGTTTCAGTCACACTCCATGAAATTATCACTTGTAATGGTTATCTGGGCTTCATTTAGCAGGCCAGGGACGCAGGCTGGCGGAAGCAGTTCTGTGTTATGGGAGACATTCTCCTGCGCTTGCACGGGACTTGTAGTAATAATCGAAGACACACTGACAGCTGCGAACCACTAGCATTCCTTCATGCTTGATGTCTTCCACTACGGCGATGTCACCTTTCAGCAGTATAAGTGTCCGTGTCTCGGAGTTAAAAATAATGCTACAGTCGTTTGAGGAGCGTTATAGTGAACTCACATTGATGCCTCGGCTACCAAATTCCCTTCTTGTAAATCCTATGGAAGGCATCTTGGTCGATACCTACCAACAAACTTCTGGATCCCTGATACGCAGAGTCAGTGGTGTATTTCGTTTCAAAGATGGGCATGCAAGCTATTAAGCATCTACATCCACATATATACTCCGCTAGCCACCAAGCGGTGTGTGGCGGAGGGCAAAATTCACGCCAAAGTCATATTCCCCCCCCCCCCCCCCCCCAAGTCTGTTACACTCGCGGATCGCGCGAGGGAAAAACGACTGTCAGAAAGCCTCAGTACGAGCTCTTATTTCCCTTATCTTTGAATGATGATCATTACGTGATTTGGAAGTTGGTGATAATAATACATGCTCTACATCCTCGGCGAAGATTGGATTTCGGAATTTAGTGAGCAGCCCCTTCTGTTTAGCGAGTCGTTTATCTGCAAGTGTGTCCCACTTCAAACTTTCTATGAGATTTGTAACGCTCTCGCGATGGCTAAGTGTACCAGTCACGAATCTTGCCATTCTTTTTTGGACCTTCTCAATCTCTTGAATCAGACCCAACTGGTAAGGGTCCCATACAGCAGAATAATACTCTAAGACTGAACGAACTAATGTATTGTAAGGTATTTCCTTTGTTGAAGGACTGCATCGCTTCAGGATTCTACCAATAAACCGCAATCTATAGTTCTCCTTACCCGTTACTTGTGTAAACTGATCATTCCATTTGAGATCATTTCGAATAGTCACACCCAGATACTTGACTGATGTTACCGCTTCCAAAGACTGATTATTTATTTTGTGCTCATACATTAATGGGGATTTTCACCTTGTTATACGCAGTAGGTTACTAATATTGAGAGATAACTGCCAGTCTTTACACCACGCATTTATTTTCAGCAAATCCTCATTTATTTGTTCACAACTTTCGTGTGATACTACTTTCCTGTAGACTACAGCATCATCGGCAAACAGTCTAAGGCCGCTGTCAATACCATCAACAAAATAGTTTAGGTAAATCGGAAAAAGCAGAGGACCTATTACGCTGCCCTGGGGCACACCTGAAGTTATTCTTGTTTCTGTTGAAGTTACCCCGTTCAGGGCGGCATACTGCTCCCTCTCTGTTAAGAAAACTTTCTATCCAACCGCATATGTCATTGGACAGACCGTAAGGGCGCACGTTTTGTAGCAAGCGACAGTGCGGAACTGAGTCGAACGCCTTTCGAAAGTCGAGAAATATGGCATCAACCTAGGAGCCGGTATCTAGAGCCTGTTGTATATCATGCACAAAGAGGGCCAGCTGTGTCTCGCATGACCACTGTTTCATAAAACCGTGCTAGTTTCTGCAGATGAGCTTCTCAGAGGTGGTCATAACGTTTTGGCTCATCAGTGTATATGGCGAAAGATGTATCCTATATTTAAATACAACCAATGCTCAGAGTTGAACAGAGACAGTAGGTAGCTTCAATTCATAAGATACATCTAATTAATAGAATAACGATCGTCTTTGTTGCTGTGATGCCAGCCAGTATTTTTTTGTTGTTTTAAATTTAGTGTAGTGTTAAATATGTAAAATTTATCTTACAGATGACACGCTATTCTGACTTGCTAAAACACCATTGAGATATGTTGTTTCATTACAGCATTATTTGTTATATTTTTCTGATGTATTTTGGGAATTTGTTTTACATATGTGTGAATTTTTATGCGGCATGTGGTTCTGTGAGTAGATATGGGAAAATACATTAACTATAGTTTTCATGAGTATCACGGAATTAAGAGGAAAGAAGTTCACTTAAGCATTCCGTCTGAGCTTTGTCATAGTCTTACTTTCTGTTTGGATAAGCGTAGATGAATTTGGTCTTAAATGAAAAAAAAAGGTTTTCCATGATAAACCATGTGCGAGCAGAAAGCGTGGATAGGAGCATTAGCGATAGCGAAGGGAGACCTGTTGTCAGAATAGGATGGTTTTTTCAGAGGACGCAATGCATTTAGGTGGAGCCGAGACGTAAGCTTTGGGCACAGGATTAACCGCTATGAATGGAACGAGACCCTTGGCAACCCTACAGGGGGAGACGGCGCACACTGAACAGAGCTGCTGGTTAGTTCACCACTGCATGTGCAGGATATGTTCCTTGAACCCACGAGAACAATGGGGCAGAGCAGGCTCGCCTGTTAACTCAATGTTTTACTTCTACACTTTTCAGAATCTAATTATGCAACAATTCCAGGTGCAAAGTGCAGGCTTAGAGAACCTAGGAAGTAAAATGGAAACGCAGAGTACTGATTTGGAGAAGAGACTACAGAAAAGACACAGATGCAAAACGTCAAATTACATGTATACATTGCCAAAAGCAAAGGCACCACAGAATGAAATAGAAGTGAGGTGATTGAAGCTAGTCAGACGTAGAAACAGTGAATCAGTGGTGTGAAGAAGTAAGCAAAAAGACAGCAGAGGGGACGAAAAACCAGGGAGAGGCAGTTAAAGAAATATATAATCGTGTGATAGATTAGGGAGGAGAGCTGACTGTAAAATGAAGCTGCACTGGTTGACTGAACAGAAGGATGCAAAATTATGAATGAAGTTACAAGGGAGCGGAACGAATTGCTGTTGAAAGTGTTTCAGCAAGTTCTGCAGCAGGATGAAATATTAAATTAATGAGGAGAGGAGGCAGTAAAAGTTTCTGATAAGCTGGAATTGCTAATCACTGCCACTGAGTGATTCTTTCCCGGTACAGATGAGGACTCTGATCACACGTGTCCCGTTGCTGTAGGCAACAGCACAGAAGTCTAGCCCCTGTTACAGTTTACACAGAATCAGACTGAGGTAAACAGAAAAAAACAAAGAAGGTTTGCGCGAGCTTCAGCGGAGTAGAGACTACAAGAAAATGTTGGAAATGATGGTACAAATGCTGGTTTCAGTGTATGAAATTAGCAAGTGCTTAATGAGTCCAAAGAACTGAGGGAATTACAGGAGAAATGATGTTAACGTTTGCAGGATACCTGCGCAGGTCAGACCAAACTAACTGGATCCAACGGTCGATTTACACAAGGATGAGACGCATTATTGTGGCCAAGATAGACACGAAGCCCACGCCTACGACAATAATACAAGTTTATATGCCAACTAGCTCTGCAGATGATGAAGAAATTGAAGAAAGCGAGGCATTCAAATTGTATTCGGAGAATTGAGTGGCAAGGGGTTGTTGTGGAAAACGACTGTTTCGTAAGTTTTGTTGATGTGTCACAAAGAGAATATGTACAAGACAGTGCAAACAATGAGGAATCAAACTGCAACTGAGTAATAAGTCGTAAATTAGGTCACCTTGAGTCGAATGAAGAGAGTGAGCAGCCTCAAGATATTTTAGTATCACATCTTAATGTGTTTTCAGAAATGAAAAGTGCCGATAGGGACTTTGTGTACCATTGTAAAGTGAAACCACACCAGAAATTCTTCGTGCGGCCATACCAGATCGCCTTAAAATGCTAGGAGCTGGTCGAAGAAGAGGTTCTGGGTACGATTGTACAAGGCATTATTGGAACTGTGAAGAATTTCTACAATAATCCATAACCATGCTTACTAAGGAAGGATGGGTCAATACAGTTGGCACTTACAGCATGACCGATTAATACAATTACAGAGCAGCAAACGTACTTCCCAGAAACATTAGGAGAACTATTACAACTAATGAACTGCCGCAAGGAGCAATGGGGTTGGCAATGACCTTAGTTTTGAAGAACAAGTTGCCATCTGATGAGATCACGGAAGTCGTCGAGTTTCCATTCACAGCTCGAGACACATTGTAGTAGTGTGGATGGCGACTGAGCGTATATGAAGCGCTGTAGAGAGCAAAAGTAAATAAGAAGGGAACACTTTGTGATACATATTAGGCAGCGGGCGTAAAGTACTAATTGAAGATCATTGTTTATCGAGGAAACAAAAGTTCGTATGTAAAAAATTCTTTAATGTATATTGTGGACCATTTTGGATTTGCAGAGCCCATCATCCAAATGTGCTTGAAGAAAAGATGTTTCGTTCGAGAAGATCTCGCCGCATACAGCGTGTATCGAATATCAAGAAATTTCAGGAGTAGCCTGATAAACTAGAATCTGGCAGGTAAATGTTTAAGACAGGTGTATCATCTACAGGCAACTAGTGAGCTGACCCTTGTCCTTAAATAAGCCTTTAGAAAGTTATTATTTGCTTTTCTCGAAGATATGAATACTAATCTGTCTTGATGTCCGAGACAGGTTGTACATAACAGAATATTCTTATGTGTAGTTTTCATCTGGGTGGTCGATCGATTGAGTTGAAAGATTTTGTTGAAGTCACAGGAAGGATGGCTTAAGTGGGAATATCACTTATAGGTGCAAAGAAACAGTTCTATTGATTTTAAGTGCTAGTAGCGGAAAAAGCGCTGTGCTGATTTTTTAGGAGAGTTTCTGCAGATGGATGCGGAAGGCAGCAGCGTTGTGTCAGAGCAAAAGTGAATCGTAGGATAAAGAAGACTAAAAACTTTTGACCGATATTCATGTTTCTTGTAGCGCCTTAGATAGAGTGATTATGGGAAGATCACTGTGACCACGCCGTCAAGATAAGGGAGTCGGTAGTAATCAAGAAGTCGAAGTAATCTGTGGAATAATGACGAGAGAATTGAGGGATGCCAGCCTGCCCAGATCTGACGGGAAAGTATCAAGAAGGGAAAAGAAAACACACGAAAAGAAACAGGATATTACAAGGAAAGAAAGGTATTTCGACAATCTACAGTCAGGTGCGTGGTATCATTGCTTATGTCAGTTGTGCAATTTTATTATTGAGGTCTAAAAATATATGCAGTTTCTTACGAGAGTTTACAGCTCCGAGTGAAAAAGAGAATGTCGTATGATGATGGATCAAGACAGGAAAAGATGCGAAAGTGGATACGATATGTTTCTCGTACATTTTTTTGTGTAACTTTCATTTATGTGCAGTAGTAATTAGCTTTGATTTGTAGAAAATGAGTCGCCATGGGGACAGCTGGGCATGTCGATTAGCTGGCCGGCCGGAGTGGCCGAGCGCTTCTAGGCGCTACAGTCTGGAACCGCGCGACCGCTACGGTCGCAGGTTCGAATCCTGCATCGGGCATGGATGTGTGTGATTTCCTTAGGTTAGTAAGGTTTAAGTAGTTCTAAGTTCTAGGGGACTGATGACCTCATAAGTTAAGTCCCATAGTGCTCAGAGCCATTTGAACCATTTTTCGGTTAGCTGCTGGTTTTATACTACTGATAGAGGGTACAGAATGGAAAAATTGGTCAAGTGCGAGTAGGACTCTCACACTGATGGCACCGTACAAACTTAATTATGGTACAGACAGTTCCTCCATCCCGGAAATCGAGAATCTCGAATTCTGCCACCTATCTATATCGATACTGGCAAGATGTGCCGGAAATTTCAGTACTGCATCGTAGTCTCTAAAGTAGTTCCTGATGCTAGCCTGGACGAACATATAAGAAGCGAGCAGGATACATCAGTTCGTACTCGTATATGTAGAGAGAAGATTTAATGAAGTATTTTTAATTTACTTACTAAAACATGACTACAACTTACATTTCTTATGTGATACAACAATTTTTTGATTTTTCCTTTAGCTGTACTGTGAAACCTCGCTTCTTGCCAAATTTCTTGATTCTCGGTGAAAGGGACGTACCCTATATGTTTTGGTGAGTGAGTTGGCGAGTGTCAGAGTATGTGTCATAAGTGGACATATCTTTAAGGGGCTCCGGAACGCCCTATACTTGCAATGTTAAAATAACGCTTATAAATTACATCTTTCCTCACAAAGTATTTGAGGTAGGAAGTTGAACTTTTTACAGATTATTTATTGGAATATGGGCTACAACTTAACACAGGGATTTTACAAAATTTTAGTTCAGTTATTAAAGATGATTTTTTTTTCAATTGTAATGAAAATTCACAACATTTTTTTGCAATTTTTTATTTATATATTCAAAAATATACAGTTTTTTGGAAAAAGGCTGTGTTAAATTATGCAGAAGGTACTGTGTAACATTTACTGAAAGTTTGAAACAAATAAGTTTGGAAGATCCTTAGAAAACATGTAATTAGTATGAGAAAATATAAGTTTTGGGAATCGAGCGACAAAGATTGGATTAACTTTTTAGTGCATTCCAGGTCCATAGGATGGATTATCTTCATCCTCTGCAAACTCCTCCTCCAGCTTCCTCTTGTTCCTCCTCCTGTTTACTCTTGCTTGTATTTCTAGACTCTTTACAGCCCTGTCTGCAGCCCGAAGGCGTTCCTTGTCTAAGGCAAGCAAGCATCGCTCGTACCATGTTAGAACCTATCTTCATTCCCATATTTCTAAATACCTTGCACCTTACAATGTTGCCATCATTGAAAGTCGCAACAGCATCATACACACCAAAGTGAAGTGTTTCTATTCCAACAATTACAGTCTTGGAGATTCTCGACCATATAACACTATTTACATTTTCATTGTGGTTTTGAGTTTTTCCGTGAATACACTTTTTCAACAGTTCAGGTGCTGCTAAGTCTCTGAAAATAGGTTAGCCACAACACATACTTTATCTCACATCACTAAAATGTACCTGATGAACACGGACGTTAATAATAACACCATTTGACAGCAGTTCAACAGCGCCATGGGTCACGCCCATGTAGAACACATTTCAAAAAAATTTGAAAAATAGTTGTAGTCTTCGGAATTGAATAAATTATATATCTATTAAAAGGTAATAGTCTGCAGATTCAGAAAACGCAAATAAGTAAAAATTGAACTTTTCATGATTTTGAGCCTTTCCGGAGCCCCTTAAGTTGAATGTTTTACACCACCAAGTGACCATAGACCTTAGTATGCGACATGAATGTCAAGCAGTTCCTGAGAAAAAGGGTTCTTAACAGTAAAAATATTAGCGACGACCCCGTAGTGTATCAGATAGTTGCAGTGTAGACTGTGAGAGTAGGTTAATGTAAAATGTACAAGGAAAGACGACCCACACTTATATCATCGGATACCAGGCATGAAGTGATGGTTGAGTCAGTAGGTAGTTTTGTTGACTTGGTTCAAATGGTTCAAATGGCTCTGAGCACTATGGGACTTAACATCTGTGGTCATCAGTCCCCTAGAACTTAGAACTACTTAAACCTAACTAACCTAAGGACATCACACACATCCATGCCCGAGGCAGGATTCGAACCTGCGACCGTAGCGGTCACGAGGTTCCAAACTGAAGCGCCTAGAACCGCACGGCCACAACGGCCGGCTTTGTTGCCTTGTTTTGTGTCTTTGTCTTCTGATGAGGTACATGACAGGGTACTTGTTAGTCATACTATGGAGTTGGTTTTACAATTGAAACGACCAATCTATCTTCCTAAGTGGGGCCACACCGTCCTGTGTATTGTGGACAGACGAAACTATTTTCATCCGCCCCTAACTGTGGGTTATCTGATTGCTCTGGGAGAAGGCTCATCAAAATAGAACACATGAAGTATTAGTTAACTTTATTACATAAATGAATAAAACATTTACTTGACTTCGACATACTTCTTTGCCACATGGTAATTTACAACTGTCGTTGACTCTGAAAGCGTATCATGATGCATTAATTAACAAACTGTTCTCTTGAGGCACAACGTTCAACCTTTACTAGAGTAAAGTTTGTCAGAAAATTTAGGAATTGTCACTGTCCTCCACGATGAAGTTGACTGCTGTAGCTGACGTCACAAACTGGACGCTTGTCACCGTATTGATCCCAACGTGAGGGTGCTCCTGCTGCTGAGAGAGAGAGGCGTGTCTTCTGGAGCTCCTTCCAGTGATTGTCGCGAACTGTAACGAGCCCTCGATAATGTATGTGGTATCGATTGACGTTGCCGGCTTTGACGTGGCACCGCGATTTTTGTACGACATTACACTGAGTACTGAAACGTTTGATTTTAGTAAAAAAAATAAAATAGCTTTTACGAATATCATGGAAAAGTTCGCTTGGAAAAGTAGTAGTTGAATAGGAGTGCGTCTCTGGTATGTGTTGTAGAGAGGGATAAGGCACTCAGGTACAGACTGTAAAAGGAAACTTTTTAATTTGTTCAGTATCTTATGAACCCATGTTTGAATATTTTGTGTAAAGATCCTTTTGTAGGCAATTAAGTGTTGTTTTTGTATGCTGAGAGGCATTTCGTATCGTGATGGGGAAGTGGTACCAATTTCTGGGAGAACAGCGGCAGAGTTTCCCGCGGAGCCCGTTCCAGCTGTGTGTCGGCACCGACAACTCTGCGATTCAGGCGAGAGGCGAGCAGAGCTATACGGCCCTCATGGAGGCTACTCACACCCCTCCTCTGGGGCGCTTTCGCTGCTCCTCGTACACACGAGGGCTGCGAAGGCCAACGAATGACAGCGAGCCGCTTCGTTAACTCGGTATTTGTTTGGTGCGTATGGGTGGAAAATCGGAGTCAACGAACTTGTTGGCCGTGGCTGCCGTTCGGTCTGCTGGCGGTAACAGCAAAGCGTTGGCGGTTGGTTGACGTTGGGATCCCTCTCCCACAATGGACGCCGTGTATAATGTTCTTTGTTTCAGCAGCGATTTCTTGCGTCTGTAGAACGGAGGTGTATTTAAGTTGGTCAGGACAGCCACAAGTCGCAGTATGTTTTATTGACAGGTTTCGTTCTTTAATTTAACAGGAGCATCTTCAGAAGCTGTGGAATTAACAGTTCAAAGTACAATAGTTGGCTGTTAAATTAAAGAATGAAACTGGTCAATGAAACCTACTGTGTGCGACTTGTGACTGTCTCGAAGAACTTAATTTCATAAGTCGTTGTTTACCCTACAGGCAATACCTGTTTTCGCAAATGGTATGTATTTATTGTATTTAAAAGTACTGGAGTTAAGAATAGAATATGGAGAGAACATTGGAGCTGATAGAGTTTTATGCTGAACGTGACTATTTATGGGCCCCTACGAACTACGGTTATAAAAAAAAAAACCTAGATAATGTAGACGCTTAGAGGGAAACAACACAGCATTTTTAAAGTGATATGTAGGATATGAAAAAGAAAATGGTGTCTTTTTGACATTCTTTCGACGTGAATGACAAAGAGATTCAAACAAATCTGGAAGTGACTACTAAGCTTCTGCTGCAAAATGTTCAAATGTGTGTGAAATCGTGTGGGACTTAACTGCTAAGGTCAGAAGTTCCTAAGCTTACCCACTACTTAACCTAAATTATCCTAAGGACAAACATACACACCCATGCCCGAGGGAAGACTCGAACCTCCGCACCAGCCGCACAGTCCATGACTGCAGCGCCCTAGGCCGCTCGGCTAATCCCGCGGGGCTTCTGCTGCGCCTACAGCTCTCCTGTTATCTTAGGAAATTTTAGGACCACACAGCTCAATAACTATTCGAACTCTTTATCTTTCAGTAGGAAAAAAAATGAAACAGTCCATTTCAAATTCAGCTCTGAGCGAGACTTTAATTTTGTACCACCAAACTGTTCCCTCCTTTTTAAAAGAGATATTGTCCACCAGCGTCTTCTTCTCTTTTTACTGAGGTTCAGCTTCTTGTAGTAAAATAAATGCTGCACATGTGAAGACTGCTAGATGTTCTTCTTGCCGCAGAATTTGTAACTAAAATGCTACTTTGCAACAACAACAAAACGGGAGCAATGTCGGCAATTTACCAGAACCAACTGCGATTCCACGTCGCCCAATCACATGGCCCGAACTTTGGTGCGGATGAGAAGCCGAATGCCAATGCTTGGCGACCAACTTTCGGCCGATTCGAGTCTCTTTCATTCTTTGGTCTTCGGTGGCCTAACGTGTACGCGCCTTAGTCACGAAGGAAGCCGCACCTGCTGCCTTCCTATAGACACACTAGTCGGCACAGGGCGGCACCTGCACCTTTGACGTGCCGAAGCGACCTCCATTCCCGCTGCCATGGGAGCACCACACACTGGACACTTTCCCCAGCGGGTGTACTTGTAACTCCACGCTCCATGCAAGCGTTATTACGCATCGTTAAGTGCGAATCCAAACAGTTCCAAAATTCCACAAATCGAATCAAGAACAGATGACAACATGAGTAACACAGAAGTAAATATCCTCGGAGTAGTGAAGCAACTTAAATCACTGCATACCAGTTACGTTCGTTTCAGAATATACTGATGCAATAGCTCCATACTTAACAATCATATACAACCGTTCGCTCGTCGAAAGATCCGTACCCAAAGACTGGAAAGTTGCACAGGTAACACCAATATTCAAGAAAGATGCTAGGAGTAATCCATTAAATTAAGGTTCATATCATTAACGTCGATATGCACTGGGCTTTTGGAACATATACAGGGTGTTTCAAAAATGACCGGTATATTTGAAACGGCAATAAAAACTAAACGAGCAGCGATAGAAATACACCGTTTGTTGCAATATGCTTGGGGCAACAGTACATTTTCAGGCAGACAAACTTTTGAAATTACAGTAGTTACAATTTTCAACAACAGATGGCGCTGCGGTCTGGGAAACTCTATAGTACGATATTTTCCACATATCCACCATGCGTAGCAATAATATGGCGTAGCCCCTGAATGAAATTACCCGAAACCTTTGACAACGTGTCTGGCGGAATGGCTTCACATGCAGATGAGATGTACTGCTTCAGCTGTTCAATTGTTTCTGGATTCTGGCGGTACACCTGGTCTTTCAAGTGTCCCCACAGAAAGAAGTCACAGGGGTTCATGTCTGGCGAATAGGGAGGCCAATCCACGCCGCCTCCTGTATGTTTCGGATAGCCCAAAGCAATCACACGATCATCGAAATATTCATTCAGGAAATTAAAGACGTCGGCCGTGCGATGTGGCCGGGCACCATCTTGCATAAACCACGAGGTGTTCGCAGTGTCGTCTAAGGCAGTTTGTACCGCCACAAATTCACGAAGAATGTCCAGATAGCGTGATGCAGTAATCGTTTCGGATCTGAAAAATGGGCCAATGATTCCTTTGGAAGAAATGGCGGCCCAGACCAGTACTTTTTGCGGATGCAGGGACGATGGGACTGCAACATGGGGCTTTTCGGTTCCCCATATGCGCCAGTTCTGTTTATTGACGAAGCCGTACAGGTAAAAATAAGCTTCGTCAGTAAACCAAATGCTGCCCACATGCATATCGCCGTCATCAATCCTGTGCACTATATCGTTAGCGAATGTCTCTCGTGCAGCAATGGTAGCGGCGCTGAGGGGTTGCCGCGTTTGAATTTTGTATGGATAGAGGTGTAAACTCTGGCGCATGAGACGATACGTGGACGTTGGCGTCATTTGGACCGCAGCTGCAACACGGCGAACGGAAACCCGAGGCCGCTGTTGGATCACCTGCTGCACTAGCTGCGCGTTGCCCTCTGTGGTTGCCGTACGCGGTCGCCCTACCTTTCCAGCACGTTCATCCGTCACGTTCCCAGTCCGTTGAAATTTTTCAAACAGATCCTTTATTGTATCGCTTTTCGGTCCTTTGGTTACATTAAACCTCCGTTGAAAACTTCGTCTTGTTGCAACAACACTGTGTTCTAGGCGGTGGAATTTCAACACCAGAAAAATCCTCTGTTCTAAGGAATAAACCATGTTGTCTACAGCACACCTGCACATTGTGAACAGCACACGCTTACAGCAGAAAGACGACGTACAGAATGGCGCACCCACAGACTGCGTTGTCTCCTATATCTTTCACATCACTTGCAGCGCCATCTGTTGTTGAAAATTGTAACTACTGTAATTTCGAAAGTTTGTCCGCCTGAAAATGTACTGTTGTCCCAAGCATATTGCAACAAACGGTGTATTTCTATCGCTGTTCGTTTAGTTTTTATTGCCGTTTCAAATATACCGGTCATTTTTGAAACACCCTGTATTGTGTTCCAGCGTTATGAATTACCTCGAAGAAAACGGTCTTGTATTGACACACAGTCATCATTGATTTAGAAAACACCATTCTTGTGAAAGACAATTAGCTCTTTACTCGCATGAATAGTTGAGTGCTATTGACAAGGGATTTCACATTGATTCCGTATTTCTGGATTTACGGAAGGCTTTTGACACAGTACCACACAAGCGGCTTGTAGTGAAATTGCGTGCTTATGGAATATCGTGTCAGTTACGTGACTGGATTCGTGATTTCCTGTCAGAGAGGACACAGTTCGTAGTAATTGACGGAAAGTCATCGAGTAAAACAGAGGTGATTTCTGGCGTTTCCCAAGATAGTTCTATAGGCCCTTTGCTGTTCTTTATCTATATAAACGATTTGGGAGACAATCTGAGAAGCCGTCTTAGGTTATTTGCAGATGATGCTGTCGTTTATCGACTAATGAAGTCATAGGAAGATCAAAGCAAGTTACAAAACGATTTAGAAAAGCTATCTGTATCGTGAGAAAATTGGCAATTGACACTAAATAACGAAAAGTGTGAGGTCATCCACATGAGTGCTAAAAGGAATCCGTTAAACTTCGGTTACAAGACAAATCAGTCAAATCCAAAGGCCGTAAATTCAACTAAGTACCTAGGAATTTCACAATTACGAACAACTTAAATTGGGAGAAACACATAGAAAATGTTGTGGGGAACGCTAACCAAAGACTGCGTTTCATTGGCAGGACACTTATAAAATGTAACAGATCTACTAAGGAGAATGCCTACACTACACTTGTCCATCCTCTTTTAGAATACTGCTGCGCGGTGTGGGATCCTTCCCAGATACGTTGTGATATCGCTCTCAAAGTTTTTATATATTTTTAGGTTTCAGATGCATATTTTAACGGTTTTTGTGATAATATTTACTGTATAAGTGACTTATTAGTGGTTTCTTCATTCACCTCTGCCTTTCTTGTGTTGTGACCTGATATTTGTGAGTGTTTCGTATCGAGCAACTTAACCTCTTACCTGTGTTTACATTCCGCGCTGACCAGTTGCAGCTGTAGCGGCGCATCGAAAGCTAAGTACTAATTAACTGTGTGTTTATAGTGGTTTATTTAGGAACTTTAGTAGTATTCAACCGGTGTTCTTGATGTTTTCTGGTGAAATAATTTCAGAAGAACCTTTCGGGAACTGTTTTCAGTTTCGTTACTGTGTCATTAGACGTTTGATTCTCTTTCTGTATTAGTCTTTTGTTATATTCTCATTTGTTGTTGATTAAGACTGTTAATAGTAGTAGTTACTCCCTTGTAGAGTAAGTTTGTGATTATTGTAGTCAGGTTTTTAACATCTTCTTATTGTAGTAGCGGAACTTAGATAATGTAGTTTTCTTGTTTCAATAAGTGTAAAATTTTACCATGAGTGAGAAGCGTGGGCTTTGCCGTAGGTTCGTGAGTAGTGGATTGCGGTGTGAGACTTGTTCGAAGTATTTTCACTGGGGGGAATGCAGTGGGGAAGCCAGTGGGCATGCTGGTGAGATCCTCTCCTGGAACTGCACGTTATGTAGCAAGAATAAGTTGATAGAGGAGCAGGAGCGTAAGATCTGTGCCCTTCAGGGGCAGTTGAAAAACGCCCAGGAGGAGCTAGATAGGATGAGGAGGGAGAAGGGGGTTGGGGAATGGGAGCTGGCTGTTGGCAAGAGATCTGCTAGGAGAAGAAGATTTTCAGATAGTTTTACTATTGGTGCTTGCAATAGATATGACCAACTGTCAGAGTCTAGTGGAGAGGAATCACTAGTAGCTGTAGATGTAGGAAGTATGCAGCAGACCTCAGCAGTTACGGTGGTTAGGACAGTTGCAAAGTCGAAGAGGAAGAAGAAGAAGGTTCTGCTGTTAGGTAGTTCTCATGGCAGAGGTGTAGGCCAGCAGTTGCAGGAAGTGTTGGGGAGTGAGTACCAGGTCACCAGCATTGTGAAGCCTAATGCAGGATTGGCTCAGGTGACTGTTAACATGGGGGGGTTATGTAGGGATTTTACTAAAGAGGATCAGGTAGTGATTGTGGGTGGGGCTGGTAATAGTATTGATAGGGATGGGGAGTATGACATAGATGGTGACCTGGAAAATATAGCCACTCAGACTGGCAACACGAATGTGCATTTCGTGGAACTGTTTCAGCGTCACGATCGGCCTCATCTTAATACAGCCGTCAGGTGTAATAACATGAGACTTGGGGCTGCGCTGATGACAGAAAGCATGGGTCACATTTAAGTGGTGTCCGTGGAGTCTATCAGCAGGACAGGGTTCACTAGACATGGCCTGCACCTCAACAGGTATGGGAAGGGGAGGTTGGCAAAGCTTATAGGTGACAGCATAGTTGTGGGTGGTGGGATCACCATGGAAAAATTCCTGCAGTAGTGGGTGTTAGAGCTGCACCTTTTTTAGATTGAAGTCCGCTGATGGGTATTCCTGCTTAAGGGAAGTCTCTCTAACAAAGGAACCATTTTTGACAAAGCTTAGGTATCCGAGTAATGAGGGAATTAGTATATTTCATCAAAATATACAAGGTATTAGAGATAAAGTTAGTGAACTGCTCATAGATGTTCTCTGAAATTATTGGTATATCTGAACTCTTCATAATAAGGAGATAATTCAGAGGCTTCCTTTACCAGGATACAGATTGGCTGGCAGCTTTCCTAGGAGCTCTTTGCGGTGTGGGGGAGTAGCCATGTATGTGAAAAACGGCATCCCATTTGAGTCAATTGATGTTTCAAAGTACTGCACTGAAAAGGTGTTTGAATGTTGTGCAGGTGTGGTTAAATTTAATGGAGCAAAACTTCTAACTGTTGTTATTTATGGATCCCCAAACTCCGATTTCACAACATTTTTGCTAAAGCTAGAGGAGGTTCTTGGTTCACTTTATAGGAAATACAAAAAGTTAGTTATATGTGGTGACTTCAACATTAACTGCATAAGTGATTGTGCAAGGAAAAGGATGCTGGTAGACCTCCTTAATTCATATAATCTTACGCAAACCGTATTATTTCCAACGAGAGTGCAAGGGAACAGTAGAACAACCATAGACAACATATTTGTTCATTCCTCATTACTAGAAGGGCATTCTGTTAGCAAAAAGGTGAATGGCCTTTCAGATCATGATGCACAAATTTTAACTCTAAAAGATTTTTGTGCTGCAACACATATTAAATATAGTTATCAACTGTTTAGGAAAGCTGATCCAGTTGCTGTAGAGACCTTTGTAAACCTTATCAAGGAACAAGATTGGCATAATGTTTATAGCCCTGATACAGTAGATGATGAATATAATGCTTTTCTCAAGACTTTTCTCGTGCTCTTTGAAAGTTGCTTTGCGTTAGAACGTTCAAAACAGGATACTAGCACAAACAGGCAGCCTGGGTGGCTGACTAGAGGGATAAGAATATATTGTAGAACAAAGTGGCAATTATATCAAAACGTTAGAAACAGGCAAAATCTAAATGCAGCAGCCCAATACAAACAGTATTGTAAGGTGCTTAAAAATGTTATTAGGAAGGCAAAAAGTATGTGGTATGCAGATAGAATAGCTAAGTCTCAGGATAAAATTAAAACCATATGGTCAGTCGTAATGGAAGTGGCTGGTCTGCAAAGACAGGTCGAGGATATAGAATCAGTGCGTAGTGGGAATGTCCGTGTTAATGATAAGTCGCATATATGTACAGTATTTAATAATCACTTTCTGAATATAGCAGGTGAACTAAATAGAAACCTAGTCCCAACAGGGAATCATATAGCGCTGTTAGAAAAATGTGTTCCGAGACTGTTACCTGAAATGCTCCTCCACGATACTGACAAGAGGGAGATAGAGTTAATAATTAAATCACTAAAGACCAAGAACTCTCATGTATATGACGGGGTATGTAGAAGAATACTGAAGTATTGTTCTATGTATGTTAGCCCAGTACTTAGCCATATCTGTAACTTTTCCTTTAGGAGTGGTCGGTTTCCTGACCGATTTAAGTACTCGGTAGTGAAGCCACTTTGTAAAAAGGGAGACAGGGATAATGTTGACAATTATAGACCTATTTGTATGCCATCGGTGTTAGCTAAAGTTATCGAGAAGGTTGTATATACAAGGTTACTGGAACATTTAAATTCACATAATTTGCTGTCAAATGTACAGTTTGGTTTTAGAAATGGTTTAACAACTGAAAATGCTATATTCTCTTTTCTCTGTGAGGTTTTGGACGGAAAAAATAAAAGTTGCGAACGCTAGGTGTTTTCTTCGATTTAACGAAGGCTTTTGACTGTGTTGACCACAAAATATTACTTCAGAAGTTGGACCATTATGGAGTAAGGGGAGTAGCTTACAATTGGTTCGCCTCTTACTTTAAGAACAGAAAGCAGAAGATAATTCTCCGCAATATTGAGAGTGGTAATGATGTTCAGTCCCAATGGGGCACTGTTAAGTGGTGCGTTCCCCAAGGGTCGGTGTTGGGGCCACAGCTGTTTCTTATTTATATAAATGGCTCTGAGCACTATGGGCCTTAACATCTGTGGTCATCAGTCCCCTAGAACTTAGAACTTCTTAAACTGAACTAACCTAAGGACATCACACACATCCATGCCTCAAGCAGGATTCGAACCTGCGACCGTAGTGGTGACGCGGTTCCAGACTGAAGCGCCTAGAAACGCACGGCCACACCGGCCAGCATTTGTATAAATGATATGCCTTCTAGTATTACAGGTGATTCAAAAATATTTCTATTTGCTGATGACACCAGCTTGGTAGTGAAGGATCTTGTGTGTAATATTGAAACAGTATCAAATAATGTAGTTCACGAAATAAGTACATGGCTTGTGGAAAATAATTTGATGTTAAATCACAGTAAGACTCAGTTTTTAAAGTTTCTAACTCACAATTCAACAAGAACCGATATTTTGTTCAGACAAAATGGGCATATTATAAGCGAGACAGAACAGTTCAAGTTACTAGGTGTTCGGATAGATAGTAAGCTGTTGTTGAAAACCCATGTCCAGGACCTTGTTCAGAAACTAAATGCTGCTTTATTTACCATTAGAACAGTATCTGAAACAAGTGACAGTTCACACGAAAAGTAGTCTACTTCGCATATTTTCATACGCTTATGTCGTATGGTATTATTTTTTGGGGTAATTCTTCTGATTCAAAAAGGGTATTTTTGGCTCAAAAACGGGCTGTTCGAGCTATATGTGGTGTAAGTTCGAGAACCTCTTGTCGACCCCTATTCAATAGTCTGGGAATTCTGACATTGCACTCATAGTATATATTTTCTTTAATGTCGTTTGTTGTTAGCAGTACGAGGTGCATTCAAGTTCTAAGGCCTCCGATTTTTTTTAAAATTACTACTCACCCAAAATCGATGAAACTGGCGTTACTTCTCGACGTAATCGCCTTGCAGACGTACACATTTTTCATAACGCTGACGCCATGATTCCATGGCAGCGGCGAAGGCTTCTTTAGGAGTCTGTTTTGACCACTGGAAAATCGCTGAGGCAATAGCAGCACGGCTGGTGAATGTGCGGCCATGGAGAGTGTCTTTCATTGTTGGAAAAAGCCAAAAGTCACTAGGAGCCAGGTCAGATGAGTAGGGAGCATGAGGAATCACTTCAAAGTTGTTATCACGAAAAAACTGTTGCGTAACGTTAGCTCGATGTGCGGGTGCGTTGTCTTGGTAAACAGCACACGCGCAGCCCTTCCCGGACGTTTTTGTTGCAGTGAAGGAAGGAATCTGTTCTTCAAAACATTTTCGTAGGATGCACCT
The DNA here is from genome assembly GCF_023864275.1 of Schistocerca cancellata. NCBI lineage: Eukaryota > Metazoa > Arthropoda > Insecta > Orthoptera > Acrididae > Schistocerca > Schistocerca cancellata. Next base: position 609,237,683 of record NC_064630.1, on the reverse strand, counting down.
GTTACCATAGTGCCCTTTGGAACGCAATGGGTAAGGATTAAGCCCTCGCTGTCCCAGAACATGGACACCATCATTTTTTCAGCACTGGCGGTTACCCGAAATTTTTTTGGTGGCGGTGAATCTGTGTGCTTACATTGAGCTGACTGGCGCTTTGTTTCTGAATTGAAAAATGGCATCCACGTCTCATCCATTGTCACAACTAACGAAAAGAAAGTCCCATTCATGCTGTCGTTGCTCGTCAACATTGCTTGGCAACATGCCACACGGGCAGCATGTAGTCGTCCGTCAGCATTCGTGGTACCCACCTGGATGACACTTTTCGCATTTTCAGGTCGTCATGCGGGATTGTGTGCACAGAACCCACAGAAATGCCAACTCTGGAGGCGATCTGTTCAACAATCATTCGGCGACCCCCCAAAACAATTCTCTCCACTTTCTCGATCATGTCGTCAGACCGGCTTGTGCGAGCCCGAGGTTGTTTCAGTTTGTTATCACACGATGTTCTGCCTTCATTAAACTGTCGCACCCACGAACACACTTTCGACACATCTATAACTCCATCACCACATGTCTCCTTCAACTGTCGATGAATTTCCATTGGTTTCACATCACGCGAATTGAGAAAACGTATGACTGCACGCTGTTCAAGTGAGGAAAACGTCGCCATTTTAAGTATTTAAAACAGTTCTCATTCTCGCCACTGGCGGTAAAATTCTATCTGCCGCACGGTGCTGCCATCTCTCGGACGTATTGACAATGAACGCGGCCTCATTTTAAAACAATGCGCATGTTTCTATCTCTTTCCAGTCCGGAGGAAAAAAATCGGAGGCCTTAGAACTTGAATGCACCTCGTATTAGCCTATTCCCAAGAGTTAGCAGCTTTCACTCAGTTAATACTAGGCAGAAATCAAATCTGCATGTGGAATGCACTTCCTTGACTCTTGTGCAGAAAGGAGTGCAGTATTCTGCTGCATCCATTTTCAATAAGCTGCCACAAAAACTCAAAAATCTTAGCAGTAGCCCAAACTCTTTTAAGTCTAAACTGAAGAGTTTCCTCATGGCTCACTCCTTCTATTCTGTCGAGGAGCTCCTGGAAGAACTAAGAAATTAAGCAAATTCCAGTGTTACATTGTTGATTATCTTTATTTAAACTTACGACTTGTCGCCTGAATATGTTTTTCATATTTCATTGTATCTGTTTCTACTATCGTGTTATAATTTCATATATTGACTCGTTCCATGACCATGGAGACTTCTCCTTAGTTTGGTACCATGGAACGATAAATAAATAAATAAATAAAAAATAAAATACGACTGACGTAGTACATCGAAAAAGTTCAAAGAAAAGCAGCATGTTTTGTATTATCGCGAAATATGGCTGCGAGTTTCACTGAAATGATGCATGATTTGGGGAGGACATCATTAAAGTAAGAACGTTTATCAACTTTTGATCAATACACGCAAAAAATAGTTTAGCAATAAGTGCTTGAATCCACAAGTAGCTCTCGTATCTTACTCTACTGCTTCTTTCTCTGTTGTCACACATTTAGACGACAAGAACTTGCATTTCGACTAGCCTTCGTTACACTTTAATGTGAAATATCACCACTGTGATAATGCAAATAAGTGGCTTCAGTCAACACAACAACAAGATCATTACTGCATCAATTAATTCCGATATTTGTTGTGCAATGCAAACTCTTGTCCCCTGTGACAACCTTACTGATCAATGCTACAAGAGCCGCTACGTTAGTATTGCGCCACTGGCTAATAATTACAGCATCATTGTACCAAATATTCTAATAAACATGTTATGTGTACTTGATAACCCAGAACAAACAAAAACAAACACTAACTATTCTAAACACAAATGTTAATGAAATACAATTACACTTGCTGTCCCTTCAGGAATGAAACATATATAAAAAATTTACACTATTACAAGTACAAACACTATTTTACGTGTTAAGTACCTGCAATAGTCAAATCACACTAATTAAACTGGACTCATTGGCATTAACCTAACATTTTTAGCAACTGGTTTTTGAGGAAACAGTCCTTTTACTTTACTGTTCCAAATAAAAATTTTCAAATTTTGCTCTGAGAGACCAGCCTAACAGATGCCATTACTGGTGTTTTACGTGTTAATTACCTGCAATAGTCAAATCACACTAATTAAACTGGACTCATTGGCATTATTACATAACATTTTTAGCAACTGGTTTCTTTGAGGAAACAGTCCTTTTACTTTAGTGTTCCAAATAAAAATTTGCAAATTTTGCTCTGAGAGACCAGCCTAACAGATTCCATTACTGGTGTTTTATTTTCTGACCAGAAGTATGGTATTTGCATTCCTACATATTAGTAGAGTATGTCTGCTACATAGACAATTTTCAGTGCCAGCTGCATGTGTTTTAAGGCAAGATGCTAAGGGCTGATATGTTGGATTAGTTTCTCCTATCCTTCAATCCATTATGACAAGAATGAAATGCCTGGATTCCATGCTCTCCTGTCATTCTGATAGTTTCTGCCGTTCCTATCCTCGACACTATGTGACCCATTAGTCGTGTCTCCATTCACAATGTTGCTCTCATTACCAAGTTCCTGTAACAAGTGCTGAGATGACGCAGAATCGTCTACGCCTCTGCCTGCTATCGCTATATCTCTGCGCAATTTCACTGGCAACTTCGTTATACAGATCTTAATGAACTCCACAGTTTCGTATGGCACATCCAAATACCTATTTTGTCTCAGCATTTCTTGATAGCATGACACTGGATCTCTTACACCACCTTCATTACAATTTGGCATCATCAATATACTTTGCTTAACCTGGTCCTGCTTACTTTTCGACCAGAATTCATATAAAAACTTGTCACAAAATATCTTGTAGCTACTACAATCTTTAATAACTTCCTGCATTTTCGCTCTAGCCTCGTCCCTCAAATGGTTACACACAAACTTCATTTTGAGGAGCGGTCCCCACGATGAAGGTAATGAATCTTGAAACTGAGACAGCCACAGGCATGGATGTTGGTAATTATCAAGATCCGGAAAACAAGTGTACGTTTGTACCGTCACGAAGTGCCTCCTACATTCTTCTTCCGCACTTATGTTTTCCGACCTTGGACCATACCCAGTCGGGTTTGCCACCTGTTTTATCCGACACAAGCGTTCTTCTAAATCTCTGAGTTCGTCTTCCTCTTTCTGTCTATTTTCGTTTTTTGAATTCATCTCACTCTCCCTCTGCAGTCTACCTGGTGGTGTTTCTCCTTCACTTCTGCACGCTAATTGCAACTGTGCAAGTTCTTCCCTATGTTTCCTATTTGTTTCTAATTGTGCCTCTCTAAACTGTAATAGTGATTGTATCTCCTCCTGCTCGGCATAAACCTCTCGCTGCGTACTGGCAGAGCCTGTTTCCCCTCTCATACTGATCTTTTCTACATCTGCGCTAATCGTATTCATTCTGACCACTACCTCCGCAACTTCATCCCTGTGTTTATTTAGCGCCACTTCCTGCCGTGTGACTTGAGCTTCCACGCAGTCTAATGCCCCTTGTTTATCTGCAAGTAATTCCTCCACTATCTCTTTGATTCGCTCATCCGGCCACACGCACCTATGTTCTGTAATATCGCTCTCTATTGCACTTATTCGTACCGCCAAATTATTGGCTTTTTCTTTCACGCCATCACATACTTGCGTCAACGCACCCAGATTCTTCTCCCCCTCATCTAACCAATTATTAACTGTGGACAGACGCTCATCGATAACTGTGTGTAGCTTCCTCATTGCCTCTTTATTCCCCTTATCCATTGCCTCCAATCTTTCCTTATTTGCTTCCAATCTTTCCTTAGTTGCTTCAAATCTTTCCTTATTCTCCCTAGCTCTCTCTTTATTCTCCCTATCTCTCTCCTTATTGTCTCTATTCATCGCTTCGAATCTTTCCTTATTCTCACTATGTCTCTCCTTAGCCTCTCTATCTCTCTCTTTATTATCTCTATCCATCCGCTGTAACAACTGCAGTAGCACACTGTCATTTGCTACTTTCGGTGAGCTCACCTCGTTCGTCTGAGAAACCATAGCTTCGCTAAGGGTAGCTGCACTTTCACTGCATACCTGACCTAGTCCCGGCTCGCCCGCGTCGTCGGGAAAAGCCCCCGATTGTGAACAAAGCCCGCCGCTCAAAGGATCACCTTGCAGCGGTCCACTGAACAATTCAGCCCCTTCGGAGTGTTTGCCGTCCCCGCTCATTAACAGATGGTCAACCGCTACTTCCTGCTGCACTGCTACGTCCACCCCAGAATCGCTATTCTCCATGGTGGCTACACTTTTCGACTGCGACCTAGTTACTACGGACATTACGCAAAAAAAATTATACCACGATCTTCCAGCCTAGGACGATATAGCAATTAATTACATAAAAAATAAAAGATCCTCACCAATCCAGAAAGAAATCGCAAACAAAAAAAAAAAAATTTACTTCTTGCAGTCAGGCCTGCAAGATGAGTGGTCTGCCAAGCGAGTGGATTCATTCTTAGTTATCGAGTAATATTAGCTCTAGTACTCTCACTTAAGTTACAAGTTATCCTCCTATATGATTACTACGCAACGGAAACGCATATCTGACTATTAGTGATTTACAGAACTCTGACTGTACACTACGCACTGGCAGTACCACCTTTTCTTTTTGTCTTTTATTTGACGGCTTTTATTAACACGTGGCCATCCCACTGAATATGAATGGCGCACACATTATAAATTCGGGACATTATGACAACATACAATTTGAAGGAATAGTCTACCAATCTCTTTCTTTTCACTATCTGATTTATTCCGATAAATTCTCTAACCTAAACACACAAATTCTATAATCTACAACAATAACATACGTGAAATTCCGCCCAGTGGGCATGGCTTTACATTAGTGAATCTCTATATTATGGTCTCGTAATTTATTTAACGCTACAGTGCACTTTCTGGATAGGTTGGTGGATCTTTTATTATACCTCACACTTCGACTCTCACAATCATCATCACGAAACTTTCCTCCAGACCGAGCGGTACAGAAGGAACAAGCATAACCCACTAATCTTTTGAAACTACTTCGCTACACACCCATGGAAACCACACATACCCAAATTACATGACATTCACCACACAACAATATGAAATACTACACAGAGAATGGTTACAACATTATCACTTTCAGCTTTCCCACTTCAATTAATATTGATCCCAGTTTCACACGACACTGGCCCACTTTGTAATTCTACTTTCGTACTGTGAACTCTGGAGATAAATGCACGTCTTCCTGTGCAATGCAAGCCATGTGGCGTTGCTGGATAGACGGCCGACTCACCTTGTTTCTCTCTCAGAGTTTGAATCTAGCGTCACACGCAAAATAATATTAATGTATTCATCACACACGCGAGTCCTCAACTGATACCGTGGACGAGTACTTCTCTTTATCTTTTGTCTCATACACAGATTGAGACTCACACAGTACTCACCACGTGGAAGTACTCGTCTCTAATTTCAAGTCCTGCACACGCCATTTCTTAAATATTTCAACTTATGGTACACACGCTATTTCTTAAATGTTTCAACTTATTGTACACACGCTAGTAATTCAGCTCAGCTTAAGCACACGGAAGTATTTCAACTTATTGCTACACGTGGTTTCTTTGTGACCGTTGGTCACTTCCAAAGATTGCTACAATCCCATTAATATTACCTGCCTGTCATTTAATTCTCCCCACAAAAGTTCCTGAAATAGAGAAATTATTATTTCAAACTACTCTTAAATATTCCACATGCATACCATGCCTCCACTCTTTCGTCATTACGGAGCACATCTAAAACAGGTGTTAACAGCACAGGATCCAGCGGCAGAGTGCCTAAAACATGGCCGTTCTCGAGGTCCTCTCCACCTCTGCTGAAGTGGGGGAGCACCTTACTACCCTATTGGCCAGCTACATTTCAGGCGCTCAAAGCTCTGGTAAATTTCATCTCTTTGGTTCCACCAAAGGTGGCCAAAGGATCGACTCAAAGATGATCATATATTCACATTCGCTATCTGTGGTTAGCAGACGACCATACATTCATTCATTTCAAAAGATCTCACCAAACTGGATGTAGGGATTTATTTTGTGGGAGTGCACATACGATAAATTAAATAAATAAATTGTCATTAATTTCTACACTGGTATCCGGCTTCGCTGTATTAATTGAAATTGAGTTATTTTACAAAAAAATGTGTTGTTTTGACAAAAATAATGATGTATGTTGTACCTATTTTCAATGTCGGGCGGTACTGTACCCTTTCACCACCGGCTACCCATGCAGAAAAAAATGGCACGGTACTATCCTTGCAATGCGAGGGTAGTTCCGAACATTTTTTTAAGAAAACTGTATTAGAACAAACATAGCAAGTCATCAAAATAACCAGGAGGAGACCTTAGCCCCTGGTGACCTCAAATTGACGACCAAATGTTGTTACTTTAGCAAGTTTTTGACAGAGTTGTTGCATTAATGTACTCTCCACAATCCGGAGTAACGTACACATACATATTTATAACAGTCCATAAAACATCACATCATACAAATAAAAAAAAATAATGGTGAGATAAAAATTGGCTTAGTTACTGGGATCTTCGTTATTTTTATGAGTAATCCAAACTTCACTAATTCTATGACAAATAAAAAAAATACTAATTGTACTCGTGAAATTTTAAACAGCTCACCGTCCAAACACAGAGCAAGTAATCTGACATTCATAAATTGCGGGGTAAAACCCTTTACACAGCAAAGTCTAAATGCAAAACAAAATCAACAAAAGAAAAACATTCCGTACACCAGTTACATGTAGAATGTCAGGCTCCATACCATTACTCTAAAATATACATCAAACGTACAGAGAAATAAAACTGAGAAGAAAAACAATGAAATATACCACAAGTTACATCCTGTTTAGGTAATATAGTTCGTCTAAGACATCATGTCATACCTCATTAACTATCATCACTTAAGCAATTGCCACAACTACTCGACAGTGAGTTTAACCTTATCCTTATCCACCAGTACAAATACCTGCTGCTGAGCCAGTCAGTCCATCAACTTTTGATCAATACACGCAGTAAATAGTTTAGCAATAAGTGCTTGAATCCACAAGTAGCTCTCGTATCTTACTCTACTGCTTCTTTCTCTGTTGTCACACATTTAGACGACAAGAACTTGCCTTTCGACTAGCCTTCGTTACACTTTAATGTGAAATATCACCACTGTGATAATGCAAATAAGTGGCTTCAGTCAACACACCAACAAGATCATTACTGCATCAGTTAATTCCGATATTTGTTGTGCAATGCAAACTCTTGTCCCCTGTGACAACCTTACTGATCAATGCTACAAGAGCCGCTACGTTAGTATTGCGCCACTGGCTAATAATTACAGCATCATTGTACCAAATATTCTAATAAACATGTTACGTGTACTTGATAACCCAGAACAAACAAAAACAAACACTAACTATTCTAAACACAAATGTTAATGAAATACAATTACACTTGCTGTCCCTTCAGGAATGAAACATATATAAAAAATTTACACTATTACAAGTACAAACACTATTTTACGTGTTAAGTACCTGCAATAGTCAAATCACACTAATTAAACTGGACTCATTGGCATTAACCTAACATTTTTAGCAACTGGTTTTTGAGGAAACAGTCCTTTTACTTTACTGTTCCAAATAAAAATTTTCAAATTTTGCTCTGAGAGACCAGCCTAACAGATGCCATTACTGGTGTTTTACGTGTTAATTACCTGCAATAGTCAAATCAGACTAATTAAACTGGACTCATTGGCATTATTACATAACATTTTTAGCAACTGGTTTCTTTGAAGAAACAGTCCTTTTACTTTAGTGTTCCAAATAAAAATTTGCAAATTTTGCTCTGAGAGACCAGCCTAACAGATTCCATTACTGGTGTTTTATTTTCTGACCAGAAGTATGGTATTTGCATTCCTACATATTAGTAGAGTATGTCTGCTACATAGACAATTTTCAGTGCCAGCTGCATGTGTTTTAAGGCAAGATGCTAAGGGCTGATATGTTGGATTAGTTTCTCCTATCCTTTAATCCATTATGACAAGAATGAAATGCCTGGATTCCATGCTCTCCTGTCATTCTGATAGTTTCTGCCGTTCCTATCCTCGACACTATGTGACCCATTAGTTGTGTCTCCGTTCACAATGTTGCTCTCATTACCCAGTTCCTGTAACAAGTGCTGAGATGACGCAGAATCGTCTACGCCTCTGCCTGCTATCGCTATATCTCTGCGCAATTTCACTGGCAACTTCGTTATACAGATCTTAATGAACTCCACAGTTTCGTATGGCACATCCAAATACCTATTTCGTCTCAGCATTTCTTGATAGCATGACACTGGATCTCTTATACCACCTTCATTACAATTTGGCATCATCAATATACTTTGCTTAACCTGGTCCTGCTTACTTTTCGACCAGAATTCATATAAAAACTCGTCACAAAATATCTTGTAGCTACTACAATCTTTAATAACTTCCTGCATTTTCGCTCTAGCCTCGTCCCTCAAATGGTTACACACAAACTTCATTTTGAGGAGCGGTCCCCACAATGAAGGTAATGAATCTTGAAACTGAGACAGCCACAGGCATGGATGTTGGTAATTATCAGGATCCGGAAAACAAGTGTACGTTTGTACCGACACGAAGTGCCTCCTACATTCTTCTTCCGCACTTATGTTTTCCGACCTTGGACCATACCCAGTCGGGTTTGCCACCTGTTTTATCCGACACAAGCGTTCTTCTAAATCTCTGAGTTCGTCTTCCTCTTTCTGTCTATTTTCGTTTTTTGAATTCATCTCACTCTCCCTCTGCAGTCTACCTGGTGGTGTTTCTCCTTCACTTCTGCACGCTAATTGCAACTGTGCAAGTTCTTCCCTATGTTTCCTATTTGTTTCTAATTGTGCCTCTCTAAACTGTAATAGTGATTGTATCTCCTCCTGCTCGGCATAAACCTCTCGCTGCGTACTGGCAGAGCCTGTTTCCCCTCTCATACTGATCTTTTCTACATCTGCGCTAATCGTATTCATTCTGACCACTACCTCCGCAACTTCATCCCTGTGTTTATTTAGCGCCACTTCCTGCCGTGTGACTTGAGCTTCCACGCTGTCTAATGCCCCTTGTTTATCTGCAAGTAATTCCTCCACTATCTCTTTGATTCGCTCATCCGGCCACACGCCCCTATGTTCTGTAATATCGCTCTCTATTGCACTTATTTGTACCTCCAAATTATTGGCTTTTTCTTTCACGCCATCACATACTTGCCTCAACGCACCCAGATTCTTCTCCCCCTCATCTAACCGATTATTAACTGCGGACAGACGCTCATCGATAACTGTGTGTAGCTTCCTCATTGCCTCTTTATTCCCCTTATCCATTGCCTCCAATCTTTCCTTATTTGCTTCCAATCTTTCCTTAGTTGCTTCAAATCTTTCCTTATTCTCCCTAGCTCTCTCTTTATTCTCCCTATCTCTCTCCTTATTGTCTCTATTCATCGCTTCGAATCTTTCCTTATTCTCACTATGTCTCTCCTTAGCCTCTCTATCTCTCTCTTTATTATCTCTATCCATCCGCTGTAACAACTGCAGTAGCACACTGTCATTTGCTGCTTTCGGTGAGCTCACCTCGTTCGTCTGAGAAACCATAGCTTCGCTAAGGGTAGCTGCACTTTCACTGCATACCTGACCTAGTCCCGGCTCGCCCGCGTCGTCGGGAAAAGCCCCCGATTGTGAACAAAGCCCGCCGCTCAAAGGATCACCTTGCAGCGGTCCACTGAACAATTCAGCCCCTTCGGAGTGTTTGCCGTCCCCGCTCATTAACAGATGGTCAACCGCTACTTCCTGCTGCACTGCTACGTCCACCCCAGAATCGCTATTCTCCATGGTGGCTACACTTTTCGACTGCGACCTAGTTACTACGGACATTACGCAAAAAAAATTATACCACGATCTTCCAGCCTAGGACGATATAGCAATTAATTACATAAAAAATAAAAGATCCTCACCAATCCAGAAAGAAATCGCAAACAAAAAAAAAAAAATTTACTTCTTGCAGTCAGGCCTGCAAGATGAGTGGTCTGCCAAGCGAGTGGATTCATTCTTAGTTATCGAGTAATATTAGCTCTAGTACTCTCACTTAAGTTACAAGTTATCCTCCTATATGATTACTACGCAACGGAAACGCATATCTGACTATTAGTGATTTACAGAACTCTGACTGTACACTACGCACTGGCAGTACCACCTTTTCTTTTTGTCTTTTATTTGACGGCTTTTATTAACACGTGGCCATCCCACTGAATATGAATGGCGCACACATTATAAATTCGGGACATTATGACAACATACAATTTGAAGGAATAGTCTACCAATCTCTTTCTTTTCACTATCTGATTTATTCCGATAAATTCTCTAACCTAAACACACAAATTCTATAATCTACAACAATAACATACGTGAAATTCCGCCCAGTGGGCATGGCTTTACATTAGTGAATCTCTATATTATGGTCTCGTAATTTATTTAACGCTACAGTGCACTTTCTGGATAGGTTGGTGGATCTTTTATTATACCTCACACTTCGACTCTCACAATCATCATCACGAAACTTTCCTCCAGACCGAGCGGTACAGAAGGAACAAGCATAACCCACTAATCTTTTGAAACTACTTCGCTACACACCCATGGAAACCACACATACCCAAATTACATGACATTCACCACACAACAATATGAAATACTACACAGAGAATGGTTACAACATTATCACTTTCAGCTTTCCCACTTCAATTAATATTGATCCCAGTTTCACACGACACTGGCCCACTTTGTAATTCTACTTTCGTACTGTGAACTCTGGAGATAAATGCACGTCTTCCTGTGCAATGCAAGCCATGTGGCGTTGCTGGATAGACGGCCGACTCACCTTGTTTCTCTCTCAGAGTTTGAATCTAGCGTCACACGCAAAATAATATTAATGTATTCATCACACACGCGAGTCCTCAACTGATACCGTGGACGAGTACTTCTCTTTATCTTTTGTCTCATACACAGATTGAGACTCACACAGTACTCACCACGTGGAAGTACTCGTCTCTAATTTCAAGTCCTGCACACGCTATTTCTTAAATATTTCAACTTATGGTACACACGCTATTTCTTAAATGTTTCAACTTATTGTACACACGCTAGTAATTCAGCTTAGCTTAAGCACACGGAAGTATTTCAACTTATTGCTACACGTGGTTTCTTTGTGACCGTTGGTCACTTCCAAAGATTGCTACAATCCCATTAATATTACCTGCCTGTCATTTAATTCTCCCCACAAAAGTTCCTGAAATAGAGAAATTATTATTTCAAACTACTCTTAAATATTCCACATGCATACCATGCCTCCACTCTTTCGTCATTACGGAGCACATCTAAAACAGGTGTTAACAGCACAGGATCCAGCGGCAGAGTGCCTAAAACATGGCCGTTCTCGAGGTCCTCTCCACTTCTGCTGAAGTGGGGGAGCACCTTACTACCCTATTGGCCAGCTACATTTCAGGCGCTCAAAGCTCTGGTAAATTTCATCTCTTTGGTTCCACCAAAGGTGGCCAAAGGATCGACTCAAAGATGATCATATATTCACATTCACTATCTGTGGTTAGCAGACGACCATACATTCATTCATTTCAAAAGATCTCACCAAACTGGATGTAGGGATTTATTTTTTGGGAGTGCACATACGATAAATTAAATAAATAAATTGTCATTCATTTCTACACTGGTATCCGGCTTCGCTGTATTAATTGAAATTGAGTTATTTTACAAAAAAATGTGTTGTTTTGACAAAAATAACGAAGTACGTTGTACCTATTTTCAATGTCGGGCGGTACTGTACCCTTTCAGGGTGTGCCATCAGTTTCTAATACTATGAGCTTGGTTAATTAAAAACGAAAAATCGTTTGGTCAAATTAAAAATATTAATGGCCGTATTCCAATGCCTGTCCAGAGGGAATAGTAGTTGTAAGTTCATGAACTTTCGTACCATAGAAGACGTAGAGACGATTTTAGGGAGTGCTGGTTTGGGGACCTAACGGGAACACTCCTCCTTGTGGAGATAGGGGTGATCCACTGTAAATTGTAAAAGTGAGTTTTTTATGATTAGTAATGTATGACTGAATGTCAAAGTGCCCGTTGCAGCGATGGTAGCGCTTTGACCTTCTGCATGGTTGTTGCTAAAACTTCAAGGGTCGTAGCGCCGCCACTCCTCAGAGACAGCATTGCACTTGGAATTCCACGCATGCAGTTCTAACGAAACTGGGACAAACTGTGTATACACGATTTTTAATTAATACTGCACTTATTGTGTTAAACCTTTAATGTAACATAATATCTTTAACATAAGATTATGGGTCTTAATGAGTAGCTTATGACAGCATTTGAAATTTGTAATTCGATCAGTAACTGTATGAAATAGTGAAAGTGAAGTTCTTGTTGTTCCTAGAACCCGTGAGATGGGCAATAGGCAACTGGGATTTTGTCCGGTTTTAGCTGTTTATTAACAGCTGTAGGTGCCCTAGTTGATAATGACCGTTGATCATTGCACTGCGTGATGTGAGTGTTTTCATTAGGAGTAAGAGAATATGTCAGGAAGCTCCCATTTTTCTTGCTGACTGCGCAGTGGTTTTCAGTTCCCACGACGTAAGGAAATCGACAACATAAAGAAAGAAAAAGTAATTGACAGGAAAGTTTTGATGTACAGGGTGTTCCAAAAGCTACTTTACATCTTCAGTTCATACAACTCGACCTTTAAAACTCTTAGAGAAAAAGTAAAGTTTATCTTACGTACCGACTCAAAAAATTTTTAATATGTAAGGAAATAAATATATGTTTTGCTTTTCCAGGTACTAAGAGCAAGATATAATTGAGAAATAAATTATTTGTTGTTGCAGAATATTATGACCTCCATACATGAAACGAAGAATGGAGTCTGCGCGGGAAAAGTCACTGTGTTTGACTTGGTTTACTAAAACGAAGTCAGACACTCAAGTTGAGAGAAATTTCAGAATGCACAACAAGGAACAACCACCCTTTCGGCGATCCATATGAAAATGGCACAGGAACTTAGAGAACAGGTAGTGTGAACCGCCTGCAGGCAGATCAAGGAGAAGTGACGAAGATATCGAGAGAATTCGACTGGTTTTCCAGCGTTCACTATAGAAGTCTGTTTGTAAGACATCAGAATAACTGCAAATCCCGCGTACAACAGTGCAACGGGTGGTCCGGAAGCGTCTTTAGCCTTTTCCATATGGACTGTATTTTTTATAAGCAATTCTATCAAATGTAAAAGCAAAACTTGATACATTTACTCAGTATGTTATTGCATTATTGCGTTATTTGGACCGACTTGGAATATCGATTAGCTACTGTAAGTGCCAGAAGAGGAGCGCATGCAGAACTTGATTAAAGAACTAGAAGAACACTTCTCGAATTGCTGCATCAGACAAACTTTACTCTTTTTTCTAATTACTATTGTATGAAGCTGTAAAGTATCTTTCTGGATACCCTCTATTTTTCACATAGTACCATTGCAAGGACCTTCCACAAGCGAGACAATGATACTGTAATTCGCTAGCATTTTTTGAACGAAGCAAGCCAGTCCAAATTTGAGAGCAGGGCGCCAGTTGATATTGTCAGGATGTGGGAAGACAGGTGGGGCGGACAACCAATTAGGTAAAACGAGACATCATTTACTGTAATTAAAGCGCATAGATGATTGGTAGCAGATCAGATACAAAGAGAAATGATCTGGTAGTTTTTCTCATGTTACTCATAGGGACTACAGTTTTTAGCGTGTTCCGTATCCGGAATGTTCAGCCGAGAATCAGCGCAACACGACGCACGATGATGACCACTGTTTGCTATTGTACTCTCGAATGAAGCCAGTTATAGATCGATGGACAATCTTTTATTTCATGTTTAAGTCTTAATTTCATGTGCTTGGGTTTGGCGAGAAAACTGTGGCTGGTACCATCCATCAAGTATCAAAGAATGGAATACTTCGAAAGTGTGGTGTAATGTAGCATCTAATGAGTACTTCAGGAGGAGTTCGAGCGGATCCTACAGCACACATACAAATCATTAGTAATTTGAGCATGGCAAATACTTTATAAATAATGAAGGTCCACGCAGATGCCATGTATTTGATACTTTCATTGACACTTGTAACATTTAGTACTTCGTAACTGCGGGACTGTGGATTCACTCTGAAGTACAATAATCTTTAACCTAATTTAAAGTTCAGAATACCTGTTGTATTCTCAGAAAACCGGATCTGTGCTATGATGATATTGTCATCGTTAGTGATCATTATCAGTTTTCGTTGATTACACGGAGACTGAACGATTACATAGAGACTGAGGTATTACATAGAGACCGGGCTGAGCGCCACTGCACTCAGACATAAATAACTTTTTCGCTTCGGTGGCGTAAGGAAACGCAGCGCGGAGTGGCCGCGCGGTTAGAGGCACCATGTCACGAATCGCGCGGCCCCTCCCGCCGGAGGTTCGAGTCCTTCTTCGGGCATGGATGTGTGTGTTGCCGTTGGCGTAAGTTAGTTTAAGTAGTGCGTAAGTCTAGGGACCGATGACCTTAGCAGATTGGTCCCTTAGGAATTTACACTCATTTGAACATTGAGCGCAAGGAAACACTTGGGGGCGTGCGCACACGGACGTCTCCGACGCGTTGCTGCTTCTAGCATCCACTGTCTTTACTTGTGGTGCCATCGTGACGTATCAACTTTTCCATGAGCTCTCATTCTGCGGATGACACCACAGAAAGAGTCTGTATTTGGCCATTAACTTGTTCTCCCGCTTAGAATTGCATAGAGCGCGTTTTCATTGTTCCGCCTTCGCGCAATGGTTAGGACGGAGACGGTTCAGTTCCCATAAAGCCACCCACATTTTAAGTTTTCGGTGATTTCCCTAAATCACGAAAATCGGATGGTTCCTTTTTTCAAAGAACATTACTAATTTCCTTTCCCAATGACCTCATTGTAAGTGTCTCGTTGAATTCTGATCTTCCTGCCACCTGGAAGCATATTGCTGCTTCTTGTCTTCCTCTCGCCCCGGTAGCTGAGTGGTCAGCATGACAGACTGTCAATCCTAAGGGCCCGGGTTCAATTCCCGGCTGCGTCGGAGATTTTCTCCGCTCAGGGACTGGGTGTTGTGTTGTCCTAATCATCATCATTTCATCCCCATCGACGCGCAGGTCGCCGAAGTGGCGTCAAATCGAAAGACCTGCACCAGGCGAACGGTCTACCCGACGGGGGGCCCTAGCCACACGACATTTACATTTACATTTTCCGCCACGATAAAGGAAGATTGCAGGAATATTGATTTTGAAAACTGCATGAACCTCACTGCTACGGTCGTTTATATTACTGTAAGTCCTACACTGATAACCATTCCCGGTAAAGCTACTTGTGCTGTGCTGAGACATCTATACTGTACATTTCAAACAACTGATTTTCATATACAGCTATTTAATTAAGTTTTATTTGTGCAGTTTCATTCATTATCTTGGGGAAAATGTTGTACCTAACGGATTGTGTACCTAAAAACACACGATGTTTTAGGTCGATACTTCAGTCTAGTGACTGATTTTAGAAATCGCATCAAGCAATGCACAGTAGAGATCGCCATTAACAGTTTTTGCCATTTCCTACAGTTTTTCAAGTTGTTAGACACAAGTTTGGATTTTGCGTAGCTTTTGTAAATATTTCGCATTCTACACATTTAACTGCTCTATAATACATTAAAGCTATTTGGATTATATTCCTAATTCTTCAGATACTGAATGTTATGGTGAGTAAAATTCTATATTTTTAGAACTATTTATACACCATGTGGACAGTTAAGCCATACTACGTCGTTCGTGAGCCGCCTTATACTTTAAAACAGAAGAAGGGGCTTTACCGTGGAATATGTGATACTTGCAAACAAACTGCTTTTCTTTACTGTCTGTTGAGTGGTACTTAAGAAAGATAAATAAATTAGTGAAATCAATGTGAATGTAACATCTTGGGTTGTCGGGTGTTCTGCCGGATATCAGCGTCGTACTTGCACGATATTTCGGTCACGTAGCTCGTGACCTTCATCAGGTGCGACCTGAGACTGCTCCTCGAGTGTCCACTCGAGGAGCAGTCTCAGGTCGCACCTGATGAAGGTCACGAGCTACGTGACCGAAATATCGTGCAAGTACGACGCTGATATCCGGCAGAACACCCGACAACCCAAGATGTCATTAGATCGTCGGGAAAGCCTGAAGAGTTACAATGTGAATGTAGTAGAAATTAGAAAATAAATGAAAAACTTAGTTTAGTTTAGAAGAGTTACACACTGGCAAACAGCGGGCACAGAAGCAGTGGCAACGGCCAGCGCTTGCAAGTCAGCACATTGAGGAGAAGCCATCGCCCTCCCCACATAAGCGGAAGCTGTCGATTCAGCCATCAGGGCATCGCCCGACCGGCTCACGTGTTTCTCAATTGTCACATGTGATGATAGGCCCTCGCCTACATTCCAAGAGCCAAAGACCGACGCTAAGAAGATTCTTCGAGAAGCTTTCCAACGTGACAGAAGAGGCAATGACCGTGAAGTCGTTCACCTCCAGTGAACTGAAGTAAATAAATACGTGAGACGCGGTGGGCCCGACGGTAGTTTTCAGTTCCAGTACAGTTCAGTCAGTGCTGAAGACCGTCATGCAGGAAGAGACTACATTGTACACAGAAATACCAAGTCCGCCGCTGTAATGGAATAACAAGCAGCAGCCTCGCCGCCAGAAGATAGAAATTAGAAGGTATCTGAAGATTGATTTTTACGTACCCGGGTGACTCGTGAGTACGGGAAAGAGACGGCTCAAAAATGGTTCAAATGGCTCTGAGCACTATGTGACTTAACTTCTGAGGTCATCAGTCGCCTAGAACTTAGAACTAATTAAACCTAACTAACCTAAGGACATCACACACATCCATGCCCGAGGCAGGATTCGAACCTGCGACCGTAGCGGTCGCTCGGCCCCAGACTGCAGCGCCCAGAACCGCACGGCCACTCTGGCCGGCGAAGGAGACGGCCTCACATCAGCAGTCACCTGTGAGCTGGGGATGAAGACCTGACAGCCGAAGTCTGGTAAGCTGGAGTCCGTTGTTCGAGTCCGGGACACTGGCCTTCCCCCGCCGCGCCGCTCCACTGGCCGACGCACAACACTGTCACACGCGGCCGTATAGAGAGAGAAACACTGGGACGCCACATCCAAGGTATCACCATCCGATTCACGGCTTCGTTCTCAATAATTAAGCGGGCCACAGCCCAGTCAACTGGGCGAAACGGCGAGGCGAGATACACGCCGCCAGGCGTAATCAGGCGCCGCCGCTCACGCAAGCAGAAGGCTTCGCTCTCCCAGCCAGAACAATCCAGTAAGGAAACCATTGTACAAACCTTTCAATAAAAGTTATCTTATGTAAAAATGCTGTTTCATTCTACCTCATACCCGAGCCAAGGAAGAACCCACCCTGCCCACATGTTGTTAAGAGAGAAAAAGTAATTTAGTTAGTGTTTTTCACCCTGACATAATGGGTTAGAATCAAATGCCCTTTGCAGTAATGCTCATCCTGCCAATTGACTAGCATCAAAAGAGAAAACCCAGTTACATGTCTTAATAATTTCACCTGTCTTGAAAATGTAAATCTTTGTTTGTTTCCAGTACTTCTGTTTCGAAATGTATTTCGTTTGTAACTGTTTCTTGATTAAACTTCTGCTTACTTTTATTACACTGACTGATTATTGGTGTGCAGCAGCGTAATAACGTAATAGATAGACTGTTAAATACAGTACTGGCAAGATTTTCTCGATTGCAACGCTTTTAAATTTAAATCGAATATTTGCTGCTAGACGCAAGTCCATGTTGTACCCTGGAACATGTTTGCAGAAATGGAGAAACCTTACTTTTCCGGAGAAATTTTTGTAATTTCGGAAAAGAACTGCAGCACGTTAAGTGAATACCATCATTCAAAAATGGAATAAGAAAATATATTAAACTTCCATAACAGACAGCTTTTTAGAGACCAGAGAAAAGTGTACCAAGGTATAATACTCTCACCTACCGATGTTTATCACGTTCAACAAAGTTATCCATCGGCTCCGATATATTCTTTTTTTATGGAATATACTTCCATACTCCAATGAAACTAATGTGTACTCCTTTTCGGCTAATGACACACAGATTTGCGAAACTTTTTAGATTGTAGATCTTTGCGCAAAATTAGTGGTAAAATTTACTGGTGCATTGTGTTCTCTGTGAACATTGCGTAAAAACTGCAGGATCTGTTGACTGGAAAGAACAATATAATTAGAACGGAATGTGGAAATAGAGGAAACCAAAGGAGGAGAAACTAATGAGGAGCAGTTGAGACGAGATTAGCGACATACTTAACATCAGAACTGGGTACCACCTTTTAGACAAGCTAAAAAAAAAATCTGTTACGTTGACAGTAAAATATCTCGTGACGGACGACGCAAGAGGACGTAAGAAACATATCAGCACAGATTCTTATTTCGAGTCTCGGTCCGGAAAATATTGGATCTGCAGATAAATTTCAAAATGTGTAACGGAATTATACATGTGGCGTAGAAAATTTCTCTTCTTTTCTAGAGTGTTATTTGTAAATGGCGCGACGGAAACAAGACACGAAATCCAGATATATGAACACTTATCTTTTTTTGTTGACATTTCTGCAGGTGACAGAACTGGAATAGATCTGATATTTACAAGAGAGCAGTGCCTACGTGATATTATTGACATAAAAGGAGAACAGCAGCAGTGCATTACTGACTCATGTGACGCCCATGACGGTACATGCTTCCAGGATAACTTATCGTTCCCATAGACGGGACATTGTTGACTGTTTCTTTACTCACTTTTAACCATATCAGAGCCCCAACTGAAATAAATTATCTATCTCATTTTCGTGAGCAGGAGAGCCAAATTGACTGTATAATATTCTTTAGGTTGTCTATGGTAAAATTCAAATCATCTGTTACCTTCATTAGAGAATTGCTCTTGCGCTGATGTTTACCAAAAGTAGATTGATGTACACTGAAACGACAAAAGTCGTGGGATAGCGATACGCACACACATACATGGCTGTAGTATTGCGGACTCAGGGTATAATAAGGAAATGCATGTGATTCATGTGAAAACGTTTCCGACGTGATTATGCCTGCACGACGGGAATTAACGGAGTTTGACGACGGAATGGTAATTGGAGATAGACGGATGGAACATTACATTTCGGAAATCGTTACGGAATTCAATATTTCGAGATCCACAGTGTCAAGGGTGTGCCGAGAAAACGACAGTGGTCGACGATCTTCACTTAACGACCGAGAGCAGCAGCGTTTATGTAGAGCTGTCAGTACTAACAGACAAGCAACACTGCTTGAAAAAGCCATACAAGTCAACGTGGGACGTACGACGGACATATTTGCTAGTACAGTGAGGAGAAATTTGGCGTTAATGGACTATGGCAGCAGACGATGTCGGATTACTTCGAATTGTAATTGATAAGAGCTGATGGTAGGTTTCGAGTGTGGCGCAGAGCCCACGAAGCCATGGAGCCAAGTTGTGCGGGCTGGTGGTGCCTTCAAAATGATGTGGGCTGTGTTTACGCGGAATTGACGGTCCTCTGGTCCAACTGAACCAATCACTCACTCGAAATGGTTATGTTCGGCTTCTTGGAGACCATTTTAGGTCATTCATGGACTTCATGTTCCCAAATAAAAATGGAATTCTTACGGATGAGAATGTACCTTGTCACTGGGCCACAACTGTTCGCGATTGAGTTGAGGAACATTCTGGACTTTCGAGTGAATGATTTAACCACCCAGATAGCCCGACATTAGTCCAATCCTATGGGTCATAATCGTGCACAAAATTGTACACCGGCAACACTTTCGCAGTTATGCACGACTATAGATGCAGCACGGCTCACATTTCTGCAGGGAACTTTCAACAGCTTGTTGAGTCCACGCCACGTCGAGATGGTGCACTATGCCGGCTAAAAGGAGGCCCAGCTGATATGAGGAGGTATCCCATGACTTTTGTCACCTCTGTGTATTCTATAGGCACGAGACAAGTAAACAGCAACACCGCTGGAGTGCATATGGTAGTTCCAAGTGGCATTGCTAGTTAAGACACAGCTCAAAGCCAATTGCTCATGTATTGCTGTTTCTAGAAATTTTGCGAACGAACGATTTTGAGTAAAAGTTGTACATCTTAATCACTTATCTGATTGTTCCAATTTCAGTCTAAGGTACAGTACCACTGGAAGTATTCTTATGTAATTACAGGACCGCTATGTAATTTGCTGCAGTATTTGTCAGGCAATATTTATTCTGAATTACCCTGCTTAAAACTGTAATTTATATGGTATTCTCCTCGATAGTCTTAATGTTGGCCCTTTCCTCCTAACATCTATCCTTAACGCTCGATGAATGCCTCCTACTGTGTCCTTCAATATACTTCCATTCTCCTCGCCATTTTTGCACTATATGTAGCGTTCACATGTTTACAAAAAAGTTTTGTTACAAATGCTTTTCCTTTATTTAAGTGACAGACTGCATTTTTCCTTCGAATTACCGATATATCTGATCTCAGTATAGCAAATTCTACTCCGGATAGTGCTACTAATTCAATGGCTAAAATGGCTCTGAGCACTATGGGACTCAACTGCTGTGGTCATCAGTCCCCTAGAACTTAGAACTAATTAAACCTAACTAACCTAAGGACATCACACACATCCATGCCCGAGGCAGGATTCGAACCTGCGACCGTAGCAGCAGCGCGGCTCCGGACTGGAGCGCCTAGAACCGCACGACCACCGCGGCCGGCACTAATTCAATGTTCTGAAATCGTTTTAGCTCGTACGGTAAGTGGTGTAAGTTCTAAAATTGAATATTCGTATTTGCATTGCAGAGAACTGTGCCCATTTTAATTAGACGCTGGGTACGGGCAAAACAACTCTTGCGTTAATTAACGTGAGAATGAGTTGTTTCTGAAAAGCATTTTAGTTTATTTCAGCTACGCGTCTAACCCAAAACATTAAACGGCTGGATCTACGGGCGTTTAAAATTACTGAAGTTGCACTCGTAACCAAATGAAATAATGCCCAGTCATAAGCACACTCCACTGCGGGATTTCCAGCAGTTTTACGATGCTAAGTGCAGCAGAAGCTGGCCACCAAAACCTACATATAATATTACACATGAGTCTCATTCCGCCACCCCGCTGTTAAAAGTTTGCAATACAGGCTTTTGTAATTTTAGCAGCCATACATCTGCATCCACGTTTGCGCAACACAGTTCACGACGTGGTCGGTGGAAGTAGTAGTAATGTATCTATCTCACTCTTAGGAGAGAACCATAAAGTAACGGAATTAACCAGAAAACAGTCGCAGTTTTTTAAATTGAGTTACTTATTTTGGCATCGACTTCGTTGTCACAAAGAACTGAGTCTCTCGATGTGCATACTCAGGTAATGAGCTCCCCGATGTTGTCGAAAACCATGGGTTTAAGTATCTGCCTCTTGCTAGTAATACGTACATACAGCTGCAGCTAATAGTTGTGCTGGCACACTAGTTGACAGTCGCATAAAGAGAAGACAAACTAACTACTAACTACACATAATAAATGAAACTTGCATTCTTAAGATTCGTTGCGAAACTCTCCTAAAAGCATATTCGGATTGCACAACATGGAAAAGGCATTCTTCAAACAAAAGGCAACACACATTCCAACACGAACAGAGAGATAAATACACAGTAACGGGTGTATGACATTGTTTCTGAAACACGTTGGGCTCTTTATATACATTAAAGGAAGGAAATATTTTTGACAAACGCTATAGGTATTGCTGAATGCCTGTCACAAAAGTGATTTCCCAGAATCAGCAATAGCGATTCACATTAAGAAGTTCGGTCACCCGATAAAATCAATAACGTTAATGTTTTACGTAAAATGGGAAAGGTACTTCAAAGGATACACATAGCACCAAGGAGACGCCGTTGGATGTGAATGCAACTTCGCAGAAGTACACACAACGGTTAGAGTTGCAATTCTGTGTACCACTTTGGACAGCCACCAGAGTGCATTGTGTTCTTCGTGTTTAATGTTGTTACCGGACTGGTATGTAATGGGAGCGAACAGCGTCAGATGTTGAGTGATCGCTGCAGGACACGAAGACGCCACGTACTTGAGTGAGACAGCGTTCAGAATTTTAAAGGTGCCTTGTTGTGCGTCTCCATTTGTCCAGCTGATCGAATCGTGCAATATCTGCCCTACGGAGCAGCATTAAAGGATCTCTTTTTCGAAACCCCATAATTGCTTTCCACTGCGACGTGTAAGTTTGAAATTTGGCTCAAAGGTACTTATAACCTCCCTCCGTAATGCTGCGGAAGCGTGGTGCCTTACGACGATACCATCGGCCTCGACAACGCTTCAAGCGGCAAGGTGTCAATACATGCGAAGAAAAAGGTCACAGCTCAGAAGTTCACGTGACGTGTAAGGCGGTTTAATGATGTCAGATTGGCAGCAAATTACACCAAAATTCTTCTCAACTCCACTGTGGACGTGTCATACGATCGAAAGATCATTACAGACACTCTTCCTAAAAATGTCACCCCTTGTTTTGACGCCTCTGCGATGGAGGTCAGAACTGCGCCGCATATCGTTTAAATCACGCGATTTTCTTATGAGTGGCCGAGGGAAACACTTTAGCACACCACCGCTCAGAATCCGTACGAAACAGCCTCAGGGTGTGGCATAAAGGGCGTCAATGAAACCACCCCTTTCTCTGTGGCGTTGATTTATTCACATTTTGCGGTCGAAACGACAGTTCGCAGTGCGACGGTCAACAGGAATACTTTACCGACGACCACTGACAGCGCCGCCACCCTCGAACTTTTCAACTCTTCTCTAACGACATAATGTGGCTGCATCTCCATTGAACTTCATCGCATCCCTTTGGTGCAGAGGTTGGAACGACTAAGGACCTTTCAAAACAATTCGACGACATTTGAGTGTGATCTGAAGCAGAAAAGGGAGCTTATCCTGTGGCGTGATCATCGCGGATGCAAAATTGAAGCACATTTGAATAAAACGGTATAGAGTTCCTCTTTTATGACTCGGTGGCACCCTCTTATTTTTTGAAAATTTTAAAAATGAACGTATACAGACACGATGTAAAAGGAGCCGAAAGTGCCTGTGGGCAGGCAGCTGGAATCGCAGAGGTGTGAAGGCGTTGCCTACCTGCAGGCGTCTTGGACTACTGTAAAGGCTCTCTCTGTATGCCTTTACTTTTAAAATTCTCAATAGAATTGGGCGGGCGCCACCTAGGGTTTTGCCGTCGAGTTGAGTTGGGGGCTGTCCTAAAAGTACCCTTTGGCGTTTTACTCAAATATGTGTCAATGTTGCCACCCCCCACATGATCCCGAGACAGGAGCGCACGAAAGAGGAAGCCTGAAAAAGCACAAGTCCCTATTCCTTCTTCACATCACGTTCAGATTTGGTAGCATCGTTTTGAACGGTCCCTTGTCGTTCTAGCATCTACACGAGAGCAAAACCTGTGGTCGCGCTGCACTACAAAAGAGTGTGGTAACGTTCAGAGGGAATGCAGAGAAGGCTTGAAACGTCCAGTGTAAAAGGCTGCCGAGACGTCGTCCTGTTGCTCGTCGCACCTACAACTGTTGTTTTCGACCGCGAAATGTGTATAAATTACTAGCACAGTGAAAGTTTATATCAATATTTCATATAAGGACAAACATATGTAACAAAAGAGTTATTGAAAACTTCTGGATGCTATATATCGTACAAAAATGGCGAGGAGAAACGAAGGAAACTGGAGGATTCTGTAGGAGTCATTCATGAAGATGTAAGGATCGATGTTGAAGAATGCGGCTACATAAGTACATCGTGGAGAATACCAAGTAAATTACAATTTTAAATAGCGTTATTCAGAATAAACGTTATGTGAAAAATGTTGCAGTGAAAGAGGTGATTTCATTCTACATCTACATCTACATCCATACTCCGCAAGCCACCTGACGGTGTGTGGCGGGGTACCTTGAGTACCTCTATCGGTTCTCCCTTCTATTCCAGTCTCGTATTGTTCGTGGAAAGAAGGATTGTCGGTATGCCTCTGTGTGGGCTCTAATCTCTCTGATTTTATCCTCATGGTCTCTTCGCGAGATATACGTAGGAGGGAGCAATATACTGCTTGACTCCTCGCTGAAGGTATGTTCTCGAAACTTCAACAAAAGCCCGTACCGAGCTACTGAGCGCCTCTCCTGCAGAGGAGGAAGTCAAGAAACACGGAATCTACCTGGGAACCCGTGTCTACGGCCTTTGAGTCTCGTGGAGGAATAGCGCGAGCTGGGTTTCACACGATCGTCTTTTTCGAAACCCATGCTGATTCCTACAGATTAGGTTTCTAGTCTCCAGAAAAGTCATTATACTCGAACATAATACGTGTTCCGAAATTCTACAACTGATCGACGTTAGAGATATAGGTCTATAGTTCTGCACATCTCCTCGACGTCCTGTAACGCCGGAAATGCATATCCTCCTATTTCCATCTATTGCACTGCAAATTTTTTTCCTTATTTTGTTACCTGAAGAAATGACATTTCTGTGTCTTTATATATTGTAATTGTTTTACTGTTTGTATATATATACACTCCTGGAAATGGAAAAAAGAACACATTGACACCGGTGTGTCAGACCCACCATACTTGCTCCGGACACTGCGAGAGGGCTGTACAAGCAATGATCACACGCACGGCACAGCGGACACACCAGGAACCGCGGTGTTGGCCGTCGAATGGCGCTAGCTGCGCAGCATTTGTGCACCGCCGCCGTCAGTGTCAGCCAGTTTGCCGTGGCATACGGAGCTCCATCGCAGTCTTTAACACTGGTAGCATGCCGCGACAGCGTGGGCGTGAACCGTATGTGCAGTTGACGGACTTTGAGCGAGGGCGTACAGTGGGCATGCGGGAGGCCGGGTGGACGTACCGCCGAATTGCTCAACACGTGGAGCGTGAGGTCTCCACAGTACATCGATGTTGTCGCCAGTGGTCGGCGGAAGGTGCACGTGCCCGTCGATCTGGGACCGGACCGCAGCGACGCACAGATGCACGCCAAGACCGTAGGATCCTACGCAGTGCCGTAGGGGACCGCACCGCCACTTCCCAGCAAATTAGGGACACTGTTGCTCCTGGTGTATCGGCGAGGACCATTCGCAACCGTCTCCATGAAGCTGGGCTACGGTCCCGCACACCGTTAGGCCGTCTTCCGCTCACGCCCCAACATCGTGCAGCCCGCCTCCAGTGGTGTCGCGACAGGCGTGAATGGAGGGACGAATGGAGACGTGTCGTCTTCAGCGATGAGAGTCGCTTCTGCCTTGGTGCCAATGATGGTCGTATGCGTGTTTGGCGCCGTGCAGGTGAGCGCCACAATCAGGACTGCATACGACCGAGGCACACAGGGCCAACACCCGGCATCATGGTGTGGGGAGCGATCTCCTACACTGGCCGTACACCACTGGTGATCGTCGAGGGGACACTGAATAGTGCACGGTACATCCAAACCGTCATCGAACCCATCGTTCTACCATTCCTAGACCGGCAAGGGAACTTGCTGTTCCAACAGGACAATGCACGTCCGCATGTATCCCGTGCCACCCAACGTGCTCTAGAAGGTGTAAGTCAACTACCCTGGCCAGCAAGATCTCCGGATCTGTCCCCCATTGAGCATGTTTGGGACTGGATGAAGCGTCGTCTCACGCGGTCTGCACGTCCAGCACGAACGCTGGTCCAACTGAGGCGCCAGGTGGAAATGGCATGGCAAGCCGTTCCACAGGACTACATCCAGCATCTCTACGATCGTCTCTATGGGAGAATAGCAGCCTGCATTGCTGCGAAAGGTGGATATACACTGTACTAGTGCCGACATTGTGCATGCTCCGTTGCCTGTGTCTATGTGCCTGTGGTTCTGTCAGTGTGATCATGTGATGTATCTGACCCCAGGAATGTGTCAATAAAGTTTCCCCTTCCTGGGACAATGAATTCACGGTGTTCTTATTTCAATTTCCAGGAGTGTATATTCATGCATTTATGTTGGTTTGTTTTGTGAATATTATTTGTATTTATACGCTGGCTCTGGCCTAGGGAAAACTATGATATCGAACGAATACATCGATAGGTCGTGGGGAGAACCAAAGTGTTTAGGATCTTTGGTAGTTCTAACTCGGTCGCGTGGAGCGCAGGGAGAGGGGGAGTCTGGCTGGGGTGGTGCAGTGGAGCAGGTGTGTTGTGTGACGCTCCCGCGAGATGCCGCGCTTTCGGGGTTGGGCAGCATGTAGTTGCGCTCGACTTGCTATGATAGTTTCTGACACCGTGTCGCGGACGGGAAGCATTAGCTGGCGCACACCAAGAGCCCGTTTCGCCTGGTGACCGCGTCGAGAAGAAGGCGCGCCTACATCCAGCTTCTGCAACAGCGACGGCTGACAATGAGTGACTGTCGCCACCTCCTCGATCGACGGCTTCAAACCTTCAATCAACCAACAAGGAAGACTGGAAGCACGTAAAGTTTTAGAACTGTATGTCAGACCTCAGCTTTTCAAACTGTTCCATTTCATAACTAAATTACAGCAACGTAGCATGAACCTTTGTTGGTCATTGTCCCAATTGCATTACCAAGCAGGGTCCCTTAATTTTCCGGAATGAACCCGAGTGTCGTTGAAATTCAAACGCCAGCATCATTCGATTTCATTGCTTTAATTTCAAAGTTCAGTTAAGGTATTCATAGCTGGCTACAATATTTAGATTACACAAGCACAAATTAAGAGTGCGAGTTTTGTTACCGTATTTTAGCTTACCTGTGACTGCAGCTCAGCTTGGTACGTACTAAATTTTACTATTGTTAATTGTTCAGAGTCATTTAATTCAAGTTCAAAGTTAAATCTCTTATTTCTAAATTGCATAGATTCAAGTAGCTTTTGAAATGATTGTTGAGGTAGTCCAAGACTAACCGTATTTTACTGAATTTCGATGTGCTTCAGAAAGAAAGCTCACTATTAACTTCAGTCACTAAATTAACTTTCGATTTTCCGGTTTTATTAATTCTTTTGCTAAATTAAGTCAGAGTGTAGCGAAATTTGTTACTTCCGACAAACTTTCAGTTTTCACACTACACGTGTCAACCTTCAGTTGCCACACTTCTAGTGCTAATTATTTGTGTAATAACCTTTCTTTTTCAGTTACTATAGTAATTGTCCTTAGGACTGGCGACCATAATTTCCCCCAAATCTCAAATATCTAATTACCGCTAATTAATTGTTAACGTAATGGCCGCACATTTACTTTCTTTATTAACTTTACCCCTTTTCAAAATTAATTTCCACCAGTTTCATTTGCATTTTTCCTTTCATTTAGATGTAACCCTTTCCTCCCTCTTTACCGACAGATTAACTTCGGTGACGATTGCTTTTCCCAAATTTCCATTAGGTACACGCGGTTTAATTTTTCACTGTCATTAAGGTCGATAAGTGAGGGGGAGGTTACAGTACCTTCTTGAAAACGGGGATGACCTGTGCCTTTTTCCAATCCTTTGGAACGCTATGCTCTTCTAGAGACCTACGGTACACCGCTGCAAGAAGGGGGGCAAGTTGCTTCGCGTACTCTCTGTAAAATCGAACTGGTATTTTAACGTGCGCGTGGGGCACACAATACTCGTTAAAGCCTGTACTATGGTAAGTGAGAGGGGTTCACCTTATGAGAAAGGATTTTCGTATAGTTAGCGACCGCGTGTACCTCAATGGTGGCAAATCAGACTTACATCCACTCTGTAATAACAATGATCCGTCAAGCAAGTCCGAAATGCAACTACAAGTCAGGATGGACCAAAAGTAACACTGAAGATGCTACCAGTTTAATAATAATACGGTCGCCACCCTAATTAGGCATTAACTGAGTTTCTTCCCTGTACAAGTTGGTAGATATTCATGCAAAACAAAAAGTGGTAACACTGCATAATATAGTAGAATTTTAGAATTAGAAAATCTATTGAACTGATAGTTTCACGTTCTGTACTGATATGGAAAAACCATGAATACATAACACTACACTATAATGTACACTACAAAACTTCGTACTGTCTATTGATCTGATTAAAATCGGGCATAGGTTACCCTAGAAATAGCACTTTCAAGCCACACACAAAATGTCAATTTTGATAAAGATAAAACACTGATAAATTTTGGCTTTTATATTGACTTTAACTTTTGCTGGTCAAACCAATTAGAACACTTCAGAATTCAAATGAGTAAAAAAGGGCGGGGGGACCCTGAAACTGTATAAAAAAAAATTTGATTACTGAAATTATTATGCGTTCAAGATTTCCAGTATGAGTTACTACTCTTTTTATCTTATTTACTACTCATTTAAATACCTTTATATCTGTCTCGAAATAATTAAACTTCATTACTATATCAATATTAAAGTTATCTTTCAACTTCGTTAGACCTTCGTTATTCATTTACTGATTCATTAACAAAACAGCCCTTTAAACACCATTATAACATAGTTAGGTCTGCAAGTAATTATTATTAACACAAAATTTAATTTTTCATTTCGGGACACTCGGATTGCACAACATTTGGAATGGACCCTGTCTAGGTTAGTTGTGAGGATAATTAAATGATGGGAAAGTTCTGGTAAAATTTAGGTTATTATTGAATAGCTCACTCTCTGGTCCATACGAATACAGTACTAAAAGTTTCAACTTGCTTGTATCGATGCAGCGGTTGGCGGGCGGCGAGATGGCGAGGCACAGAGAACACATACAACCACGGCTATGGCTCTTGATGTATCGGCACTTTAATTCTTCTTAGCGTCGCAATACTTTTCCATTTAGCGCCTATGGAATTTTGCCATGCTGTGTGGGATCTGAACGACGTGCCTTCCAGGAGTGCCTCCTCGCTCCAGAAGGTGTTGCTCAAACCAGTGCCAGACTCCAACTACTACTGCTGCTGAGCCCGTTGCGCCGTGCAGTACCCGTGCGCATTTTCCCGCGCTCGCCTGCCATCCACCTTTTACCGCTCCCTTACAGACATGGTATTCACCCGAGGTTTTGCATTCTACATATCCTAACACATTGCCTACGTATGGACCAGACGCACAGTTACAATTTTAAACATCTTACAACAGTCTCAACATTTGTTACATTTCAATTCTATTACAATTTTGCTTGACATTTGACAAAAACATTAATATTCACATTGAAACTTGTTTACGGTTTTCTTAACACAATGACATGAAACAGAAAAAGAAATGAAATCAGAACATCAATTACACTAGTTTATCGAAAAATCAGATGGAAAAAAAGTTACTTATATGTACAATAGTACAGCGCTGTTGTTGTTACAGTATCCCATCAGGTCCAGAGGCCTTTCCTCTTTTGAGCGATTTTAATTGTTTCTCTATCCCTCTGTCGTCTATTTCGATATCTACCATTTTGTCATCTGTGCGACAATCTAGAGAAGGAACTACAGTGCAATCTTCCTCTGTGAAACAACTTTGGAAAAAGACATTTAGTATTTCGGCCTTTAGTCTGTCATTCTCTGTTTCAGTAGCATTTTGGTCACAGAGTGTCTGGACATTTGGTTTGATCCACCTACCGCTTTGACAAAAGACCAAAATTTCTTTGGTTTTTCTGACAAGTCAGTACATAGAGCTTTACTTTCGAATTCATTGAGAGCCTCTCGCATGACCATCCTCACACTACATTTCGCTTCGCGTAATTTTTGTTTGTCCTCAAGGCTTTGGCTATGTTTATGTTTGCTGTGAAGTTCCCTTTGCTTCCGCAGCAGTTTTCTAACTCGGTTATTGTACCACGGTGACTCTTTTCCATCTCTTACGATCTTGCTTGGCACATACTCATCTTACGCATATTGTACGATGGTTTTGAACTTTGTCCATTGATCTTCAACACTACCTGTACTTGAGACAAAACTTTTGTGTAGAGCCGTCAGGTACTCTGAAATTTGCTTGTTGTCACTTTTGCTAAACAGAAAAATCTTCCTACCTTTTTTAGTATGTCTATGTACGGGTGAAATATTCGATGCAGTGACCGATTTATGATCGCTGATTCCCTGTTCTGCTAAACAGAAAAATCTTCCTACCTTTTTTAGTATGTCTATGTACGGCTGAAATATTCGATGCAGTGACCGCTTTATGATCGCTGATTCCCCGTTCTGCGTTAGCTGTTTCAAGTAGTTCGGGTCTGTTTGTCACCAGAAGGTCTAATATGTTATCGCCACGAGTCAGTTCTCTGTTTAACTGCTCAAGGTAGTTTTCAGATAAAGCACTTAAAAAAATTTCACTGGATTCTTTGTCCCTGCCACCCGTTATCAACGTTTGAGTCTCCCAGTCTATATCTGGCAAATTAAAATCTCCACCCAGAACTATAACATGTTGGGGAAATCTACATTGACGTCCTTTATGCCGCCCCTGAAGCATTTTCGTGCCGATTCTGAGCGGTGGTGTGTCGGGAAAGTTTCCCTCGCCCAATTCATAAGAAAACCGCGCGATATCAACGATGGGCGTCGCGGTTCTAACTTCCACTAAAGAAGCATCAAAAGAAGGTGTGAAATTTGTGTCTAAGGGGCTACACTGACCTTCCGATCGTGTGACTTGTCCACGAAGACGCTGGGTAGAATTTGGTTGAAATCTGGTGCCAATGTGACATTATTAAACCGCGTTACACGTCGCATGAACTTCCCAGCCGTGGCCTTTCTTTCCGCACATGTCGTCACCTTGATGTTTGAAACGAGGGTGACATCATAGGGTGCCACGCTTCTATATCATTACGTAGGAGGGTTGTAATCACCTTTCAGCCAAATTTCAAACTTACGCGTCTCACTGTGAGGCAATTAGGCGTTTCGAAAAAGTTGTCCTGTAACCCTTTCGGGACGCGAACCCAGTATACGTGGTCCGACGCGGCAGTCGCTATAGGACACGAGGTCCTATACGTGGCCCGATTGTCGCGTCAGAAGCCATCAATGATTTGTGACTACAGGGAAAATATGGGAGCCGTAAACAGAGCCAATCACTACTGCGCGTCGTACCATTTTACCAGAAAATCCCTCAAATGATGGAGGAAAATTTTCTTCTGATTATTAGAGGTACGATATTAACTTTTCAAATAGGTCTTGGCCTACTTAGTAAATTTTTATTTCGACAAAAGCATAATTGTTCTGGCTAATTTCAGGTGGGGATCGTCAACGCTTATTTGCTATATGTTATCATAGCAAAGAAAAGAGGAGAGACATCAAAGGGTCATTTTCAGTTTCGGAAGAGTCTCGTCAAGGAGCTCGTGGGTGGCGTCAGGGCTCAAACGACCCCATCGAGGAAGAGGCCACGCTCTGAGCATGGTGACCTACACAGGATGGACGGCCTGTACCATGCTATCGGAAGAATGGAGACCGGAAAACAGGGCGACTGTGCCGTTTGCAGTGATCGCTCCAAGCCAGGAGGGCGAAAACGGTCTCCCTTTTTTTTTTGCAAAACATGTCCGTCCAACCCTTCTCTACATGTGCCTGAGTGCTTCAACAGGTATCACTAAGTAGCAAAGTACCGAAAGTACTTGTAAAATATGGTTGCCTATCGAAAAATCGATATGCCGAAGTTGTAAAGTTTGTTTTAAGCAAATTTTATGAATTTTTTTAGTTTATTGACATAAATCAAATTTTTCATCCCTCAAAATGGACCTTTTATTTTCTTCCCACCGACGTCCCATAAGAGATAAAATTGTATTTTATATGTCGTTTTAAATTTAAAACTTTAAAGAATAAGATGCAACTAATTTTAGT
The DNA here is from genome assembly GCF_023864275.1 of Schistocerca cancellata. Classification (NCBI taxonomy): domain Eukaryota; kingdom Metazoa; phylum Arthropoda; class Insecta; order Orthoptera; family Acrididae; genus Schistocerca; species Schistocerca cancellata. The sequence goes on along the minus strand of NC_064630.1, from coordinate 609,205,614 downwards.
ATGTCTAATTCAATGCATCACTTCTAAACTAAAAAAAAGTAAAAAAAATCAAATTTTTCATTTTTTTATATTTTAACATCACTGCTTAGTCAAAAAGTGCTTGATATGGAATAATGAAAACAGTATGCCAGTAAAGAGCGTATTTTAAGCTTCATTTACAAAATAAATTACACCGATAAACCAAAAGCTGTAGATTTTATAAGCGACGAAAGAAACCTAAGGGATATGGAACCCGCACAGCGTCGCCGAATCTTTGGGGAATCGTGCTCCGTCCCGAAAGGGCTTTCTGCTTCACAGTGTAGATCTGTGGGGCATTCGGAAATGACAGTGGCCCGACGTTGGACTGCATGGGAACATGAGGCCAGGCATACCCACAATCTAGGGCCGGTGTAGCATATCTCAACACCACAAGGGACTATCGCCGTATTGTGGAACAAGCGCATTGCACCCCGTAACATCTGCGCCTGCCGTCAGAGAACAAGTAATGGACTCCGTGTGACATTCTGTGTTATCTCGCACCGCTGGTCGGAGGCTAGCACCAGCAAGACTAGGGAATCATCGTTTCATGCGTAGGCCGCCATCACCACAACGCAGAAGGCCGGGTCTAGAATTATGCCATGACCGAGAAGCATGGATCGCTAATGAATGGCGTCGCATTGTGTTCATCAACGTGTAGCCGTTCTGCACTATCCTGGATTATCGTCGTCAATGAGTTTATGGCGGTGACATTGGAGTCATCTCATTCTTACAGAGTTTTACAGAGGCACAGCGGTGTTGCTACTGGCGTCGTGGAGAGTGGCGGCATGGGGTGTGACTCCAGGTGACGGGTGGTAGTGATTGCGGAAGTCTGACATCATAAAGATGTGTCACTAACATCCTTAATTCTCATGTGTTACCTCTCATGCGACGGTATGGTGGCACCATCTTTTAACGCTCGCTCTGACAAGGCACGTGTCAGAACGAACTTGTGTGATACCTAACTGTTAAGGCTTTCGTAGTCATTTGTTGACAAACTGTACGTGCCCATGGAAAGTCCCTTGGACGTTGGCGCGACAGCTACATTCAAGGTGTTTCAGAAGGACATTTTAGAACTTTGGGGACATATTGCTTATAACAAAAAAAAAGTCCAGTAAACATCAGTTCTAAAATGCATAGCTTAAGATTTGCAAGCACTTATTTATCTTCGCAACAGTGAAACACATCTCATCCACTGAAAAACTGCTCATAGCTCTTAAGGTGTGCATTTTAGTGCCAACGTTTACTAGACATTTTCCTTGTTTTTTCCTTGTTTTGGTGTAAGGAACCTGTCCCTAAATTTTTGAAATGTCATTTTGAAACACACTGTATAATGTGTGACCGCGAGCTCGACTGCAGTCCACCACCAATTGGCGGGGTGGGGGGTTAGTGAAGCTTTGACAATGTCAACCACTTATGCTGACTTAACGTTAGAAAAATGGTGAAACATACTTCCGCCTAAGTCATCGAGGCAGAGGCCAGAAGGCAGTTTGTCACTGTATTTAGCTACCGCCCGTGGCCACAAATATCCCCCACTTTTGTCCTCGACACATTTGTGGTTATCAGCTCCGATGTGAGCTTCGTCCCATAGTCTTATGAAGGTTAACAAGGACCAGGTAAGACAGTTGTGACGCAGCTTACCTTAGCGGAGGATTCGGGAAGAGGTCCCGACCCCGAACCACACCTGCCCGACGGATTAACGGAGAGCTTCGGTGTGCTGCACTGTCTGAATATGGTTTTGAGCGATTACACACTTCCGACTGGGAGATACCGGGCTGGTACAAGTGTCCCACCTTAGTTACACAATTTGCCAACATTCAGAAAACGTTCGCAACCGCTTGCGTTAATATTAGACGCAGACAGTTCGGGTGCACAAATTCCTTGCTATTGGAGGCGGGGGGGGGGGGGGGGGGGGAATGGGGGAAGGGATGAGAAAAGGAAGGGTCGAGGACAGGCAGGGCATCTGGCACACACATTGCCAAATGCAATAGCTACACTACTGGCCATTAAAAGTCCTACACCGAGAAGACATGCAGATGATAAACGGGTATTCATTGGACAAATATATTATACTAGAACTGACATGTGATTACATTTTCACACAATTTGGGTGCATAGATCCTGAGAAACCATTACCCAGAAGAACCACCTCTGGCCGTAATAACGGCCTTGATACGCCTCGGCATTGAATCAAACAGAACTTGGATGGCGTGTATAGGTACAGCTGCCCATGCAGCTTCAACACGATACCACAGTTCATCAAGAGTAGTGACTGGCGTATTGTGACGAGCCAGTTGCTCGACCACCATTGACCAGACGTTTTCAATTGGTGAGAGATCTGGAGAATGTGCTGGCCAGGGCAGCAGTCGAACATTTTCTGTATCCAGAAAGGCCCGTACAGTACCTGCAACATGCGGTCGTGCATTATCCTGCTGAAATGTAGGGTTTTGCAGGGATCGAATGAAGGGTAGAGCCACGGTCGTTACACATCTGAAATGTTACGACCACTGTTCAAAGTGCCGTCAATGCGAACAAGAGGTGACCGAGACGTGTAACCAATGGCACCCCATACCATCACGCCGGTTAATACGCCAGTATGCCGATGACGAATACACGTTTCCAATGTGCGTTCACCGGACGTCGCCACACACGGATGCGACCGTCATGATGCTGTAAACAGAACCTGGATTGATCCCAAAAAATGACGTTTTGCCGTTCGTCGTTGAGTACACCATCGCAGGCGCTCCTGTCTGTGATGCAGCGTCAAGGGTAACCGCAGCCATGGTCTCCGAGCTGATAGTCCATGCAGCTGTAAACGTCGTAGAATTGTTCGTGCAGATGGTTGTTGTCTTGGAAACGTCCCCATCTGTTGACTCAGGGATCGAGACGTGGCTGCACGATCCGTTACAGCCATGAGGATAAGATGCCTGTCATCTCGACTGCTAGTGGCACGAGGCCATTGGTATTCAGCACGGCGTTCCGTATTGCCCTCCTGAACTCAGCGGTTCCATATTCTGCTAACAGTAATTGGATCTCGACCAACGCGAGCAGCAATGTCGCGTACGATAAACCGCTATCGCGATAGGCTACAATCCGACCTTTATCAAAGTCGGAAACGTGATGGTACGCATTTCTCCTCCTTACACGAGGCATCACAACAACGTTTTACCAGGCAACACCGGTCAACTGTTGTTTGTGTATGAGAAATCGGTTGGAAACTTTCCTCATGTCAGCACGTTGTAGGTGTCGCCACCGGCGCCAACCATGTGTGAATGCTCTGAAAAGCTAATCATTTGCATATCACATCATCTTCTTCCTGTCGATTAAATTTCGCTTCTATAGCACGTCATCTTCGTGGTGTAGCAATTTTAATGGCCAGTAGTGTAATATTCCGATCCCGGAAGATACGGCATAAATTCCGACAAAAAGAATAAGAAGACCCTGACGGCGGGAAGCTGCATTTCGTTTCTCTTCTGAATGCTTCATTTGTTTGGTCAGGCACATTTGCTGCACAAACAAATTTTGTACCACACTCATTAACCATTTCTTAAGAACGCTTTGACCAGTGCGTACAGTCACATGTGTAACCAAGGTATACCTAGAACTGAATTCGTAGTGCAGCTCAGGAGAGCGCGGAGAATCTATTCGCGAACTCGATAATGCGACTGACATACACCATCCAGTGTGCCAGCACGACTGAAAGTCGTTTTACGGCAGGAAGATTTGTCAGCACGGGAACCTGCTCACCGACTTAGAATACACCACTGCAACGTTATTGGGAACATCCGACCACTATCGTGTGATACAAAACATTGAAAGTCTGCCTCGTAGTCGTCGAGTGCGTTCCACAACATCAGCTAGTAATGATAGTGACTGTGTAGGAACTAGACGTCAAAGTTATCATTCCCTCTGTACCAGGCGAACTCTAGCTTTTAATGAGAAAGAGGATAAAAAGATACCTATTCTTTTAAACACCAGCTGACGGTCGGCGTATGGTGAAAAGCATTGTTTTCCATGACGCAAAGTATCTGATGATGGATAAAACGTATTGCCGAAATTGGTTATGTAATCACATTGTGTGACTCAGTTAAAAAAGAAGTGTAAAATAATTTGTATCTTAACAACACCTAAACGCCCCTAAACTCGCTCGCAATATTGTATTTGCAAGTGCTGAGAGGCATTCGTCATGGAGAGGTATGGTAAACTGCTGGCAAACTTTTCTCATCAGAATAACAATTACGGTGGAAATTTCGGCGGATAGGAAAGTAAGCCGAGGTAGGTAGACATGTGGAGGGAAGAAAGGACGAGAGAACAAGAGAAGAAAAGAGAGAGAGAGAGAGACAGAGAGAGAGATTGGAGAAGAGGGAAGGAAAGTGTGAGAAATGAGTTGAACACGGTTTCGTGTAAACACAATTGGCGCGCAAATTGGAAAAGTTATTTAGTGTATGAGTTTATTACCATCTGGAGCCACCATTGCAGTGGCATTTACTCCACTTTCTGCGTTTATCAGCTTCCAGACTCAGGAGGAGAGGGAAATGAACCATAATGTGGACAGCTTCGAGCAGCTGAGGCTGAAGCTCACAATTGCAAACTGAGGTCAATGCTTTTTGTCAGGTAAACTTGAAAAAAAGTATTTCAAAGCTGGTTTGACAACTATCTTTTGAATTTTGCACTGTGATAACATTCTACAGAAAATTAAAGGAAGTGGGAAGGTAAGGGCTTCATTCAAATGGGAGATAATCACTAATTTTCTCTGATACAACCTAAATGAACAGCAGGCAAGACTTGGAAAAAAAGAAACGGTGGAAGTACTCGTGAAGAAAGAGCGATTTGGTGCTTAGGGAAAGAATGTGTAGTGTAATCTAAAACTACAAGTAGAAATGTTGTGAGGGGATTTCTTGAGCAAAATAGAACACAAAACAACATACGAACACGTCAAGATAATAACCGCCTTGTATGAGATAAAAGACAGATTTAGTTTATAATGTTCCACAGGTATTTAGAAACTGTGTATACTTTAATGGGCATGTATTATTCTTGTGATACAACTCCATCAACTTCGATAGATTCAAAGAAAGGTATAACATTTCCATAAACGATGTTTCGTTGTAACAAATCCCCTACTGGCTAGTTTTGACTTTAGACCATTGTCACGTGCACATGAAACATAATAGTGACTATTAAAACAGCACGCGAAAAATAAATAATCTAAACAACTGAATTTAATGAAGCGTTATTCCAAAAACGTACTTAGGAATGGATCTGAACCGATTGGTGCACATCAAGAATCACATACCATGTAAGCATGGGTGCAAGTACACACAATTATCTCTAAAATTGACGACAGGTAAAAGTTCGGCATATATAGTAACGCTACGTGCTAGATCTTGGCAGCAGGTGTGGTACAAAAGAGCTTGCAGCATTTCTATGATTTACTGTCTTGTTTGCTTATACAGTGAGGAGAGAAGGGAATACGCAAATGAACGAGGCGTACTTAAACATATGCCCTCACCCTATGTGTACACTAAACACTCTTTAATGAGATCATAGGATAAAGGAAACGGAACAACTCAGGCGCTTTGCGACAAGTAGTGCAGTTAAAAGTAATGTGTTATTTGTTACTATTACATACTGAAGAAAAATTTCGCAATAATGGAACAGTTAAAAAAAGTAACAACGAATTCAGTTACGACAAAAACAATACTATGAAGTTTCCGTTCAGCTATAAAACAGGTAATAAAACTAACAAACAGTCAAAATCAGGAGTTTATAAAACAAACTGTTATTTGACGTTGGGGTGTAGATAAAACTTTGGTGTTGGATTCAAAGAATATACGCAACCAACCGAAGAACAAAACACACTAGTAAGGGCATTTACAACTGAGTACATGTTTCGTACGTTTCGCGAAAGCACGGTTCAGTGAACATGTCGGAAGAAACAGAGATACACAGGAACAGGATACACTTTCCTAATAAAATTCTTAACGAATTCAACAAATTGACTTCTCTTTAATGCGATATTTCTTGCCATTCATGATTACATTTCCAGTTGCACGATACTTGCGTGCGTGCCAGTAGCCCGATTGTATGGTACCGTCTGATATTAATGTGGCACTTGTACTTTGTTTATCTTTACCTTGTTTTAACTTGCCTAGTGCTCTTGAACACTCCATTGTTTTCATCTGTGTCTTTGCGCGCTTGTTTCAGTCCTTTTTACAGTGCTTTAAGCTTGTGATAAATATACTTGTGAGCGCATTTATTTTATTAGGTATAATTATGTACATTCTAGTTTGACATGAGCTCAGTTATATCGTCCAGTTCAGTTATACAATAATTGTAATTTTTACTAACTGTTGTAATTCCGAATCCTAGTAATCTCGTTCTCCGTGTGCCACAAAATTTCTGCAAAGTGTGGCATGTGTGTGCCGCGAATTAAATTTTCCGGCGAAGCTACATCGGTTGCCTGGGTCCTAGCTGCAAGTGCGGTATTCCGATACTAGACACCACTGCATAGGCCAGCCACGCACAACGAGTATCCTTCAGTTTCATCATGCAGTTTGTTTTCCTAAGATGCCAATCTTGGCACATTTTAAGATGTTTTTTAGATCACTCCAATAACTCGGGGTTGTTGCTCTACGACAATATTACTCAGTACTCAGGTTGTACTGATCGAATAATTTTTAATCATGGTGCATTACTTTCTCTTTCATTCTTTTTTTGCTTTCCAGACCGATAGAACCGGTTATCAAATAAAATATAATAAACTGGTATAAACAAAACGAAATGGCTTACGTAAATAACTATGACATTGCGAAGCCCATAAGTAGCACCAATAACGTTTTACTGTATCTGCGGTACAGAATCAGACATCAATGACCTTTAAAATAAAGAAACAATTAAAAGTAAAATAAATAAATAAATAAAGTAACAAGAAATGAAATATTGAATGGTTGCTGTTTCTCTGCACTTTCATTTCCTCACAGGTTGGTTTACTTCTTGTGTGAATCTAGAATATTTTTTCCTATAACCTCTGATATCTCGTTGCCCCCAGCTTCTCTGTCGATACTAGCTGTTGCACAACTTCTTTGATCAGTCACTGCGTCAGTAAGTAGTCTTTGGTGAGTCGATTGCCTCTCGTCCAATGACAGGTGTTCGTAGGTTGCAAGCCATGTGACTTCCGTGTCAGGAGGGAGTTGGCCATTACCTACTATTACTACTTCCATGCTGCTCTGGTCAGGAGAGTTATATTCGTGACTACGTTGAGTTGAGAAGGATTTCGTCTTCGTCTTACGGAGATCCACGCTGTTGAGGAGACGTTAGCATGTACAAGTAGTCTAGTAAGATCAGTTCAACTCTGTAACGAATTTTAGTTTTGCGAGTGAAGCTATCCAGGGAATGTTTATTACTGTCAATCGGTATATAGTTCCTGTCACCTATTTCCGCACAGTGAAATACGAGCAGATACGTTGCTAATTCAAAATTGTTTGAAAGCTTTGATAACTTTTTGTTATGATAAATTCAAGCTGTTGCCCCTCCTAAAGTGTAAAGATTAAAATTCTCTGAGATTTTTAAGTACGTATTTCATAATAGGCGCTATGTCTGCTTGTGAACCAAATACTTGGAATCGTAGATGAAAAGGTTGTTACTGTAGGCTTTTGACGTAAATTTGCTGAGAAGCTCATCATTCTTGGTACATAATCCATCTAGCCATACCACCCTGGCAGCCATCCTGTTTTATCTCGCGTAAGGTAACTGCCGAAATCATAGTCACTCTGATGTTTAAATCTATGGCTATTGAGCCAGCGTTGAGGAACTATAGTAATAAATAGAAATTCTATGCATGCTTGTCAGCTTACAGGAACTGAATAAGGTAACCGATGTATGCTGTGCCTCACTTAACTTTTACAGTAATGTAAACGACTGCATATTAGTACTTTGTTAAACGATCATTCTGTTAGCTAACAATTTTCTGCGTTTCATATTTATGTGCAAAGAGCTGGGGAGACTGCCCCATTACACGGGCTGGAAGCTACAGTGAGAATTCTGTCAAATGTTCAAATACTGAACGAAGTAATTCATTCACTTACTACATGCCATATTGAGATACACAGGCAGCCAATTCTTCCATTTGCGACGATTTTATGAAAAAGTGCTGTGTGACTATTTTGTATGCCAGTATCGAATCCTACCGATTGCTAACTTTATTCTCATGGGCGTCGCGTATTTCGTTCTGCATATCTTGAAAATATCAAAACCTATTTCTGACTAACTAACAGTGCAGTTGAGGCTTCTTTCCGTCACAAAATATAACCACACATTTCAATACGAAGGGGAACATACTGCAAATAGGCTTAATTGTATGGCTGTTCAATATTATGTGCTTGAAGTTGATCCGAAACTGTGAAATACATGTAACCACTCCTTTTTTGCGTAACCTCTACAGCTTTGGAAAACATTCGATGTTAGAGATGTCTTACGCACTCGTAACACCTAAATTAATTATTTCCCAAGGTGTAACTTTCAGTAACATTTTCATTAATGTACGCACTGCACTAACGGGTTGAATTTTTAGTGATGAAAATCGGTTAGAATGTTTCATATCAGAGTTGGTCTGGCAGCACGGCCGCTCCTGGGATAATGAGAATGAAGAACACTTTCTCAACATCAAACCATAACTGAAAGGTGATATCAATGATAGTTTGCACACTGTGACCTTGAAGTCAGGCTATTCGACAACCGTTACGGCTGTCGTGGGAAATCCCGTCTCGTCACTGGACAGGGACAGTCGAAGTATCGAGCGCTCCTTGATGGAAACAGTGACGTAACAGGTGGGCGGGGGGGGGGGGGGGGGCGGCGCACGGGGAATTCACTGTCAATAACCTCGCACTGAATCTTTGGAAAATAATTTTCTTTCCCGATACTAACTTGCACGCCATCGTATACTCGCAACGAAAGATAATACACGTGTTTTAAAGGATTTATTCGAGAAACAAAAATTTCAGCAATTAAGTTGGTTGTTTTCTATAAATTCCTTCTAACGCTGATCTTGACGCAACATATTTTTTTCTTGATTGTTGACTGGAGAAGGCATAGAAATTAACAGATGTATGAGGGATAATAATACACAGAAAATGAGGGAGATCACGTTTTACGAATGGTTTGCGTGATGTCAAAGGGCCTTCACAGTAATTTTTTCGATCTATTTAGCTTTTTCTTTGGGTCATTGCAACTTTGTATGCCTACCTACACACGTTCTTGACTGGAACGGAAGATAGAATTAATGTGTAAATATTAGTTGAACTGCTACTTACAACGTAACTGCATGACCTCGAACTGTCAGATCCACAAGAAACTGTGCTTGGGATATACTTAGCTAACTGTGCATAGAATATACAGTGCTCATTCCAAAACAGTGGTGTGAACTATTCGCATGCGCAACGGAGCTGTTGCCTGCTAGTGTCATTCGACGGCGGCAATTTGTACCTACGTTAACAGGTACATACTCTAGTAGTGTGAATAGTACAGCTGCAGCAAGAGGCCGTCTTTTGGAGTGTTCGGTGTGTGTCAGGGCCTAGAGAGTGTACATCGGTAAGACGAAGCGTATTAATTCCATGAATGTTGTCAAAATGTTACAGAAAAAAATTACGATGTGCTCCGCACCACAAGTAAACTTACACGAGTGTCCTTTCATCATCAAACTTCAATTCTCTGTACTGTAGTACATTAAGTGTGCAAAAAGGGTGATTATGACATTGAAATACGAATATAATCGTTTCAAAACGTAATTATTATTTTCTTGGATACAGGACTGTATGAATGCAGAAGTGACTCGAATGTGAAAAAGTGGCTTTAGTCAGATGTAGGCTATATTGCTCTGTTCCACTTTGTTCTGACTGCTTTGTTGAAATACCTTACATTTGTACTTCGAAGACTGAATAGCTGTGCAGTACTATCAACTTGGTATAAAAAGTTTTTTTGTACGGACAGTGTAATTACTTAAAACAGAGAGATGTATGGCAATAAGTCACGACGCTGAAATGTGTTTTTGGCCCTGTTATGTCGATATTCTCTCTCTTCCCATAACCATTGTTACCATTGCTATTTTATCGTAATGTGTAAAAGGTGTGGTTCTGTAGGAATTACTGACTCACACCTGTATAATAAAAAGAAAACAGAACTTGTAAATGTTCAGCAGTAATCACATTTACAAACTAATTTGTGATGTGAATGTAAAATGACATGTCGCACATCATTACGATTGTTTGTGCAATTGATTCATGGACCACGATGGAGAAGGTGATGATGATGTCCCATACTCCAAGAAGCGTAGGGAACGATGCGGAAGACCCGCTCCGCCGACTAGGCGAGGTCGTAGCGGAGGTGGTTTGCCATTGCCTTCCTCTGACCGTAATGGGGATGAATGATGATGAAGACAACACAACACCCAGTTATCTCGAGACAGGGAAAATCCTTGACCCCGCCAGGAACTGAAACCGGGACCCCGTGCTCGGGAAGCGAGAGCTCTACCGCAAGACCACGAGCTGCGGACCATGGAACACGAGATTAGCTAAATAAATAACCAAAGTTTCTCTTTTAGACTTTGAATAGGTGATCAACTGTTTCTCAAGGTGAGACGCACAGTCTTGCTTGCGAATCGCTCATAATACCGTTTTTGGGATAAGCGATTTATAGCCTCAGCACATTTTCGTGCGGCTCTGAGTGTTCGAGATTACGTTCTTTCCTTGTTCGGAGGTAATTTTTGATGGTTCCTCTCTTTAGTTGTTAACGTCCAAATTCACATTTTAGTATTTTTGCACCTGAGAATATCTTGGTAAACTGAAACTAACACTTCATAATGCTACCAGCAGAATTTTACACTAGCATGATCCAGGCTGCCAGTAATCTCTGTACAGAGTAGTCGTTAGAAGAATTGGAATTTTGTAGCCAAATATCTACTACTTTACACCTGTTATCGTTGCTTTTGTTGTCTTCCGTCTGCAGGCTGGTTCGATTCAACTCTCCAAGCTACTCTATTCCGTGCGATTCTCTTCATCTCTGCGCAACTACTGTGACCTACGTCCATTTGAACTTGTTTACTGTATTCATGCTTTAGTGTCGCTCTCTAATTTTCACCCACCACAATTCCCTCGATTACCAAAGACCCTTTCTTCATGTCTTCTTTTACTCAGATTGAGCCACAAATTTATTTTTTACCTAATTCGGTACTTCTCCTATTCTGTTCCTGTCTCAACTGTTTATCGTCCAAGTTTCACTTCTTTACAGGAGTGCACTCCAGACCAATGATTTCAGGAGAAACTTCCTAACCCTTAAATTTATTTTGAGAGACGCTTTTATTGCAACTGCCAGTCTCCAGTTTATTTTCTCTCTACATCAGTTACATTGTTGCTGAAATAAGTAATCTCATCTGCTAAGCGTTAATGCACCAAGCTAAAAACAAAGCAAAAACACAAAACTTAAAACTGACTATTGAAAGCCAACATACAAAGGCGTGCTCTCACACAGAAACTGAAACTGTTAAGGAATCAACACAAACAGCTGGGGAGAAAGATAAGGAACCAAACATATCAGTAAAACGTAAGTAGTTTCAGTGCTCCTATCCAGACCAGAATATAAGAATGTGTCAGCAACCCATAGATCAACTGTGGCGTAATGCAATGGAAGCTAACGAAACAGTGCTAGATCCAACATGTCCCACGGGATCTGGGTATGGTTAAAAGGAACGAAGCAGCAACATACAACTATCTTAAGGAAAGGAAACAGTAACGATTGTCTCTACTAATCACGATTGGTGCATAACAGGAGGGAAATATTACGTAATAACTCTTCACAGCAATAGTATCGATACAGGCTAAATATGACAAGTTAATGAAAACAGCACATCTATTGCCGTTAATTACCTTAGGTGAACTCAGTTCAGTATAGCATTCGTGGCTGCCCCATCGCGGTCGCGAAGTGGGGTCGAGGCAGTGCCAGATAAGTTTTACAGTCTGACGATACTTTATGGATTTGTAGTTTTAGCTCGGCGATGTCCACTACGGACAAACGATAGATACTGTTATTCTGAAGAAGGTTAAGTTATCCCGACTGAAAACTACGTAAATTCTAGGTAAACGGTGCAACTGAGGCTGTTCATTATTAAAATTAGAATTAATATTTATACAGTTGCTGACAGGGCCACGAAATGTTGAAGATACTAAAGTATATATTGTCAATAAAACAGTATTCATCACGCTTGTAACGAAGAAGGAAGAAGAAAAATATATAATCTAGATACTATGAAAGTGCATATTGTCAATAAATCCGTGTCATACGTGCTCGATATCTGAGGTGCTTGTTGCGAACCGAAATATTACACAAAAAACGCGTGATAAAACTACGAAGAAACGAAAACGTATTCTACCAATGTGTAGCAAGAATCCCACCTCATGTACAATCAAAATATCGGTCAGCATACATTTACTGGTATCCGTAGACATCTGATCAAAACAAATAAGGCGCAGGAAATATCACACGAATGGAGAGACAATTTAAATAATCACACAAGATAGAAAATAACGTATGAACCTTTTTAACAAAGCGATCCCTTCGATCATCATCTGCAGACTATTAGACAAACGTTCAAACCAAACCAGTCAAAGATAAACTCATTGTAGTTTCCAAGACGTAGGTTCCAGTGAAAGAAAGACATCTCAGGTGCCTGTCACTACTGAACTCAGGGATATCTCGTAAAACTATCCTAATCAAAAACAGTGTGGGCGAGAATACTACCACACTGAACCATTCGGAGAGTAATGTAGGTCAAAACTAAATAGAAAATAGGAAAATAACCTTGATAATAACAGCAAGATAGCCATCACAATAAGTGTGCTGAGGATCCAAATTAGATAGAAAAAGTCCTGTATATCACACCCTTCTTAAAAGAGCTAAGAAATTACCAAGAGATAAAATTAAATACTGAAACTTCATAATGGTTTACAATGACATTTGTGCTACAAATCTAAGTGTATAATAAATTACGAAAACAGTCGAAGAACCATTTGTTCTCGGACTGTATATGTTTGCTCACTAAGTTCAAAGATTGCTTGCATAAACGGATATAGATTTCTAAATCTTCTAAAACGTCCATGGTACGTCCCTTGTCTGCGAATTGTAAAACCCTAAGATTTTCAGTGATACTGGTGGCAGCGTGCTTCGTTGTTTTAAGTGTTCCTTAAATGCAGATTGTTTAATCGTGCGGAGAGACGTATGTTTTCGGTACCTTTCTCTAAATTTTTTGCCTGTTTGACCGATATAAAATGAGTCGCAGTCGTCACAATTTCTTATACACACCTGACCTTTGCAGTGGGTCAAAATGTTCCACAGAATGTCTCGACAATTTAGACAATGTGCTGTTGTTACTGAACCCTATAGTAACGTCTACTTTTTGCAAAATATGTGCAATATTAGTAGAGAGGAGCAATATAATTTATGCTGGTAAAATCTTCTTATTGCTGTGTCATTCTAGGGAGATCTCGTTTATCAATACAGAACATTTAATAGGGGGACCTACATTCCCACATGATACTTAGATCGTTAGGGTTGCTATTCCTCGAGGATTTTCAGTAGATTGTATTAGTTTCAGTATGTCGTTTGACATGGTGAAATGGAAATACTCTTACTCACTATAACCTCAAATATAACGTCATGTTTGTATATCGCGTGCTCGCTCCCCCCCCCCCCCCCCTCTCTCTCTCCAATCTTTTAACAGAGGTTCGTTGTTCGTCACCCTGATTTTCACAGGGTTTATTGAATTAGCATTTTTGTCTAGGCAACATTGCGATGTCGTTTCTCATTGATGACATGAGTGTCATGACTCTGGTTTACCCTATTCACATTGCAACGGTTTATTTGTTAGTGGTTTCGAACATAGGTATCCTGCCTATACGTTTATTCTCAGTCTGATATGGATGCACTTTCTTTTCAGATCTTTTCGTTTTTGTTCGTGTCAGTGTATTAAGGTCCGCCCCGACAGCTGAAAGGGCAGTCTGCCACCGGCAGTGCTGCGAGGCGGTCACGCGCCAGAGCGCTGCGGGCGAGGCGCGCACCGTGTGTGTTTACTTCGGCCGCTGTAAGTGCCGTTTTCCTTCTAGACCACCATGGCGGACAACTATCGGAAGAAGCCACTACGTTTCAACTTTTGTTCAGACTTCGCCCGACCCAAGGCCCTGAAGGTAGAACGATTTATTCGCGATGAAGTTAAAATGCCACCAACGGATCTAATTGGTGTCCACTTGTCCATAGTTAGCAGTAACGTCTACGTCAAAATGATCAACGATGTGGCGCACGACAAGGTGCTTCAAGAGGCAAAACGTGGACTGCGCTTCTGCCATTCCGACGGCAACATCGGACCCGTTACCGTCGATCACGCTGGTCTCGGCACACGGACGATAAGGATCTTCGAACTGCCGATCGAACTACCTGCAGACGTCGTCATCGAGGCGCTCCGTCCCTATGGCAACGCACAACGTTCTGGAACATGTTGCCGAACGATGGGTACAGTTACAAGCCTATCCCGTTTTAAACGGTGTTAGACAGGTCCACATCGAGTTGCAGAAACACGTGCCTTCCTATCTACGTATCGGAGGCTGCCGTGCCATTATAATATACGACGGCCAACCTCGAACCTGTTCCGGTTGCGGGAAAGAAGGTCATCTACGGTCTGAATGCATTCAACGACGTGTCGCGCAGCTCCCGTTGTCGGAAGCGTCCGTCACACCCACGATGACCGCCCTACCGGTCACTTACGCAGCGGCTCTCGCCACGTCTACAGTTTCGTCCAGTCCGTCGCCCGGTCCTTCCGATCGGCACGTCCCACCGTCCCAGTTGCCTACGGACGGTGCAGACGTCCCAGCTGACAACCTCGCCGCCGAACAGGCTCCCGCACCGGACGCTGAGAAAACCAGTACTTCTTCACAACACCTGTTTGACAATTTCATTGTACCCACCCACGCCCTCGAACCAGGTCGACGCTCCTCCTTGCCGTCGTCCGACACTGAGGAACACGTGCGCAAACAACGCTCGCCACGTAGGCGCAAACGCCGCCGCCGTTCACCCACGGGCTCTCAAAGCGTCGCCACCCGCGACGACGAAGACGACACCCAACCAGCCGACATTTCCACGCAGAGGTCGGCGGACAACTTTCACGATGAACAAGACGTTTCGCAGGACGGGACCACCATGGAGGTCGCCACGCACAATGTAACGATCGGTGCGCAGGTTGAGACGCCTGTCTCCCCGCCGACAACTCCAGATCTCTCTCACCACGACGCAGTTTCCATGGACATTGGCCAGACCCACGGCACAGGAGGATGGGCCAACGACATTGAGGAAGATACGCCCCCTCCTCCGGATGAATTGCCTCCTCCGGACGAGGCTGCCTGTTAACATCAAAGCGAGGCACTGCAGCTGATGGGACGGGACTTCCTGTCGGTGCCCTTCTTATACTTCCCCTGGTGATGGTAGATGAGCGTCCACCACCACTGAAACAAACGTACCGGTTCGCCACACTGAACATAAACATGATCGGCACTGCACCTAAGCTGCAACTCCTATGTGACACGCTTCGGGCCTCTGACGTCGACGTCGCCCTTCTTCAGGAAGTGCGCGTTGCCACACTACCACCAGTCTACGGCTACGACTCATACACATCCACATGTGACCAATAAGGGCGTGGAGTAGCTTTCTACATACGCGAAGGAATCCCACTCAAGGACACGACAATCCTTCCCTGTGGAAGGGGCATGGCTGTTACCATCTTCGACACGCGCGTCATCAATATCTACTCTCCGTCTGGATCCACGATCCGTCGGCAGCGGTCCACTTTCTTCGGACATGACGTGGCGCCCGTGTTTTATGGACGCTATGATCGCCTTATCTTGGGAGGCGATTTCAACTGCGTCCTCCATCCGCAGGACCAAATGCCTGGTTATTCGCCATGCCCGGCGCTGCTCAACGTAATCGAAGATTTTCGTCTAGTGGACGTTTGGGAGAAAATTCATGGCAATACCCCCGGTTTTACCCATTATACAGCATATTCTGCGAGCTGACTGGACCGGCTTTATGTCTCTTCCCACCTTGGCAATGAAGTCGCCCAAGCTGAACGATGGCCCCTTGCATTTTCGGACCACTGCACCGTCATTTGCTCCCTAGCTCTGCCACCTCAGTCAGCGTGGCGCAGCAGAGGTTACTGGAAGCTTAATACCCCCATCCTTAATGATCCACACTGCCGACAATGTATTGCCACTACATGGGCGTCTTGCGAAAGACGCCTCCCGCAGTACACATCCACGTTCCATTGGTGGCTCAAATGTGCCAAACCTGCGACCAGAAAGGTCTTCATGGAATGTGGCAAGGAAGCAGCAGCATGGCATCGAGACACCACAAATTTTCACTACGCCGCCCTCCGTGAGCTCGATGCGCTCCTTCCATCACCTGACACCCATAGGGAACGACAGCGTACTAAAGCTCGTCTCCTCTCTCTCCAACGTGCACGCCTGCATGGTGTCGTGGTGCGTTCCCGACGACAAGACCTCCTCCACGACGAAACCCCATCCACAATCCATGCCGCATCCGACCATAGTCGTCGACGTCGACTTTTCGTCCCCAACATCACGGCCTCCGACGGTGTTCACCACACAACACAGGCGGCAGTGGTGTCTGCCTTTGCTGAACATTATCGCCAATTTTATGATGATGAACCGATGGCAACGCCAATTCCTGATGATCTCCGTACTTCCCCTGATCGGACCCTCATCGTAACGGAGTCAACGTCCATGATGTCTGCAATCACCGCAGAAGAGGTGGTAGATGCGATCAACAAAGGGGCCAAGAACAAATCACCAGGACCAGATGGTCTCCCAGTGGAGTTTTAACGGGCGTTCACCACGTTAATGCTTCCTCGCTGGACGGAAATGATTCAGGAACTCTT
The DNA here is from genome assembly GCF_023864275.1 of Schistocerca cancellata. Classification (NCBI taxonomy): domain Eukaryota; kingdom Metazoa; phylum Arthropoda; class Insecta; order Orthoptera; family Acrididae; genus Schistocerca; species Schistocerca cancellata. The sequence goes on along the minus strand of NC_064630.1, from coordinate 609,188,612 downwards.
TACTCCGTCCTTCCTAATTCCACCTGTGCCTAAGCCGAAGGAGGGTCTCATGTCACTGCATATCGCCCTCTTACACTACTGAATGCAGACTATAAAATCTATGCACGCCTCTTAGCAGCGCGCATACGCACCGTCTTACCTACGGTCCTTTCACCGGAGCAGACTACACGTGGTTGTGGGGCCACCTTACAAACAGCCCTAGGAGAATGCCGTGACCTCATCGCACTGGCGTCGGTTTGTCGCCTTCGTGCAGCACTGGTATCCGTCGATTTCACGAGTGCCTTTGATCACGTTCGCCACCCATTCCTCCTCATGGTGGCGACACGTATGGGGTTCCCATTACTTTTTGTCGTTGCCATTCGCCGGTTACTACTTCCCGCGGTCTCGATGGTACAAGTCAATGGGAGGCTTGTAGGACCGATTCCTATACGCCGCTCTGTGCGTCAAGGATGACCTATGTCTAATTGACTATATGCCATTGCGCTTGAGCCCCTCATCACTGGTCTTACCTCTAGACTGCAGGGTCTCACTTTGCGTGACTACACCTTTCACTGCAGGGCTTATGCGGACGACCTCCTGTTTCTCACCTGCTCCTCCAAGGACCTCAATGACGCCATCCAATGGATCCACCAGTATGGACGTCTTTCTGGTAGCATTCTTAATGTCCGTAAATCGACTATGATGCACAATGGCCGCGGTCTTCCGGCTATGGTGCCGATCCCACTCCCAGTCAGTACCACCCTTCGTTACTTGGGTATCGAATTTACGAGCTCCACACACCGAACAGTGGCCCTCGCTTACCGGCGGCTTTTGCAGTCGATTCGGCACCATGTCCGCGGTCAAGTGCTACGTAACTTAAACCAACTCCAACGTGTGTCCTATGTCAACATGTATGTCGCCCCTAAACTGGTACACGTCGCCCAGATCCTCCCAATGCCGTTAAACCTTGGCCGCCGCATCCAATCAGCCTTTGGATATTTTGTGTCAGCAGGTGTACTTTTCAAAGACCGCTACAGCACTCTAACACTGCCTCCTGCAAAAGGTGGCCTCGGACTCGTCAACGTGCGGGGACGATCTTCTGCACTCTTTGTCCACACACTGTTGCGGCACTGGCAGGGGCCGGTCCCGTCGTTAACACTCAGCCTCTTAGATCGACCAGCTTCTCTCGATCCACCGATCAATGTGGCACCTATTTCTCCATTATTGTACCACGTCGCCAATTGTTTCATAGAACTCAGTTACGTTCGGGCCGATCTTCCAGTCACCCGTACAAAAGATTATTATCGTCTGTTTATGCTGTCCAACCCTTGCGACTCCATGGTGCTACAGCATCCTGACATTAACTGGCGAACGGTTTGGGGCTGTGTGCATGCCCCCTTTTTACCGTTGTCTGTGTCTGCACTCTGGTATGTTTTAGTCTATGGCAAATTCCCGACTAATAGTCGACTTTATCGCATAGGACTGGCCACCTCCCCATTCTGCCCTGACTGTCAGCTCGAAGTCACCGACGAGCACCGTCTTACGTGCCCCCTGAAAAGAAACGTATGGCTCCTCATCCAACGAATCGTGGACTTTTACCTGCGTGCCCCGCCAACGACGATAACCCCGGATTTCCTGTTGTTGCCCCAGACATTTCGCTACCCTCTTGCTAAGCAACATACCATAATCTGGTTTTGAGGACAGGCTTTAGAATACCTCTTTCAGAGTGGTCCGCATACAGTCCTTGACTTCTGGTACAAAGTTATGACCGCGCATAGCACCCTCACCCGAAAACCATCTTACCGACAAACTTTTGCCGGTTATCTCCGCAGCGTCTTCCTTGACCCCCCACAATGTTGGGGTGTGCCATACCTATCTGTCACATGATGCAACACCCTTATCCACGTTCTCATGCATCGACCAAAAAACAAATATAAAGAGGAAGAAGACAGAATATGTTATATTTTGTTGTATTTAATGTTTTTCTAACATTTTTTGTTTAACTAACAGTCATTTGTATATGTTTAAATGGTACCTTGAAGAACTCTTGCATAGTGTATATATATGTACTTTTAGTTTGTTCAATAAAGATTATTAAAAAAAAGTGGTCAGCGCGACGGAATGTCATGCCTAACGGCCCGGGTTCGATTCCCGGCTGGGTCGGAGATAAAAAAAATGGTCAGTGTGACGGCCTGCTGACCTAAGGGGCCCGGGTTCGATTCCCGGCTTGGTCGGGGATTTTCTCCGATCAGGGACTGGGTGTTGTGTTGTCTTCGTCATCATTTCATCCCCATCCGGCGCGCAGGTCGGCCAATGTGGCGTCGAATGTACACTCCTGGAAATTGAAATAAGAACACCGTGAATTCATTGTCCCAGGAAGGGGAAACTTTATTGACACATTCCTGGGGTCAGATACATCACATGATCACACTGACAGAACCACAGGCACATAGACACAGGCAACAGAGCATGCACAATGTCGGCACTAGTACAGTGTATATCCACCTTTCGCAGCAATGCAGGATGCTATTCTCCCATGGAGACGATCGTAGAGATGCTGGATGTAGTCCTGTGGAACGGCTTGCCATGCCATTTCCACCTGGCGCCTCAGTTGGACCAGCGTTCGTGCTGGACGTGCAGACCGCGTGAGACGACGCTTCATCCAGTCCCAAACATGCTCAATGGGGGACAGATCCGGAGATCTTGCTGGCCAGGGTAGTTGACTTACACCTTCTAGAGCACGTTGGGTGGCACGGGATACATGCGGACGTGCATTGTCCTGTTGGAACAGCAAGTTCCCTTGCCGGTCTAGGAATGGTAGAACGATGGGTTCGATGACGGTTTGGATGTACCGTGCACTATTGAATGTCCCCTCGACGATCACCAGTGGTGTACGGCCAGTGTAGGAGATCGCTCCCCACACCATGATGCCGGGTGTTGGCCCTGTGTGCCTCGGTCGTATGCAGTCCTGATTGTGGCGCTCACCTGCACGGCGCCAAACACGCATACGACCATCATTGGCATCAAGGCAGAAGCGACTCTCATCGCTGAAGACGACACGTCTCCATTCGTCCCTCCATTCACGCCTGTCGCGACACCACTGGAGGCGGGCTGCACGATGTTGGGGCGTGAGCGGAAGACGGCCTAACGGTGTGCGGGACCGTAGCCCAGCTTCATGGAGACGGTTGCGAATGGTCCTCGCCGATACCCCAGGAGCAACAGTGTCCCTAATTTGCTGGGAAGTGGCGGTGCGGTCCCCTACGGCACTGCGTAGGATCCTACGGTCTTGGCGTGCATCCGTGCGTCGCTGCGGTCCGGTCCCAGGTCGACGGGCACGTGCACCTTCCGCCGACCACTGGCGACAACATCGATGTACTGTGGAGAACTCACGCCCCACGTGTTGAGCAATTCGGTGGTACGTCCACCCGGCCTCCCGCATGCCCACTATACGCCCTCGCTCAAAGTCCGTCAACTGCACATACGGTTCACGTCCACGCTGTCGCGGCATGCTACCAGTGTTAAAGACTGCGATGGAGCTCCGTATGCCACGGCAAACTGGCTGACACTGACGGCGGCGGTGCACAAATGCTGCGCAGCTAGCGCCATTCGACGGCCAACACCGCGGTTCCTGGCGTGTCCGCTGTGCCGTGCGTGTGATCATTGCTTGTACAGCCCTCTCGCAGTGTCCGGAGCAAGTATGGTTGGTCTGACACACCGGTGTCAATGTGTTCTTTTTTCCATTTCCAGGAGTGTAATAAGACCAAGGCGGCCGGACCTGCCCCGTCAGGGGCCTCCCGGCTAATGACGCCAAACGCTCATTTCCATTTCCAGTGTATTACGTAATTGTTTCTACACCATGGCCACTGTTAGGTGGCTTATGCAACTTGCATCTTTCTTTTAAGACTGTTCTGCGTAAAGTACAGGGGCTTGGGTTCCGAAGTACTGTTGCAGACTAATGTACAATATACTGGAAGTTTTAAATTTCTGATCAGTTAATTCATTGATAAATTCAGTGATGGATGTTTCTTCACACAATTTCTTATTTAGTTATCGACATAATTTTTCTAGGCTGCATTAGAACCTTATGGTTGCTATTCTTGATATAGATGTTTTGTGTTTTTTAGTACCTTTTTAATATTTCACGAGTCTTGTATGGCGCAACATAACTTGCCTTGAGCTACTCACTTGCTTACTGCCATTCTTTAACGTGTACACTACATTTGTTAGCATTATGGTGTTAATGTTGTGAGTTTTCCCTCTATACATACTTTTGATGGTACATGACGGGTGTTTGTTTTGCGTATCTACACTTTTATTATGTGTAGTGGTTATGTTGTTCATAATGCTCACAATTCTCTCTTACGTAGTGAAAATACCCGTCATAGTTTTCCCGCATATTCCTTGTTATCCATATTCTCACTTAATCACTTACTCATGAAGGTACCGACTGTTATGTTACATGTTGTATAGTTTATGCTGACACACGTCCATTGTTTGTCATATTTGGGAAACATATGATCCATTGGTTGCCCGTGTTACCGCCTTGCATTCTGTTCTATTGCATGACATATAGATGTTTCTGCATGACTCTTGACTGAATACGAAGGAGGTATACGGCGTTAATATGCTATTTCCTTCATGTTTTTATAGCTACTAGACACTTCCGTTTGTGCATATTCACTGATATCCCCTTCTGACCTGTTGCTTGCATATTTTGGGTAAATTACGACATAATTACGTACATATGGTTCTTTGCATATCTGTGGATTCTCTCGTCACAAAAAAAAGTGGCTCTGAGAACTATGGGACTTAACAGTTGAGGTCATCAATCCCCTAGATCATAGAACTACTTAAACCTAACTAACCTAAGGACATTACACACATCCATTCCCGAGGCAGGATTCGAACCTGCGACCGTAGCGGTCGCGCGGTTCCAGACTGAAGTGCCTAGAACCGCTCGGCCACTCCGACCGGCCTCTCGTCACACCTTTTCCCCTCACCCTAATCTAGTATTTACTACACAAGTGGATCTGTTCCTTATTTAGGCCTGTTTTAATGGGTAATTTTCTGGTTGTAGGTAACACGTACCTCTGTCTTTTGCTGCATAAGGTCTACGTACATGCCTTTAGTTATTCTGATCGAAATGGACGTCTTTCTCATATAGTGTGTTTATATTGCAGTACTCTTCTTGAGACTTATTTTATAGTTTATATTTTGGTGTATCACCTAGCCATACGCCTGCCTACCGGCTGACTCCCCTCTTTCATGATAATGGTGTTATGATTTTTCACATGATGTTTCGATACGTACTGCTTAGTGGGAATTCGGTACGGTATGCTACATTAGCTTCACATTTTGGTTCATTAAAATGTTTTTATTCACCCTGTGAATCTGTAACTGACAGATTATCTTGATGTAACTTTATATTCTTGTTTCATTAATTATTATTAGTCCGTGGGACATGTAGTTAACATGCTGTTGACCTCCAGTAAGTAGCTTTATGTTTTACAGATATATGACAACATATTAATAAATATATCTTCTGACTGCGCTCATCATTATATGACTGTGAATGATTCGCTTCAGATGATACACAGGTATTGACATTAGCATCATGTACTGGTTGTTTTCCAGTAGGTGACAACGTGGTTTCCTATGCATAACATCTAATTTTCACCTCTATTAGATTATATATTTCTCTTCTTCCTTCTTCGTTAGAAGTGTGATGAATACTGTTCTCTTTTACTATTTTATGGCATATGTATTTGTTCTCTAGGTTAAATTCATACAGCTATTCCTTAATTTATCTTTAACTTTGATGTCACTCCCTGTACAGTTTGGTTTATATTACCTCTGTATATAATCTGATTTCCTAAATTTTACATCGCCTCTTTTGTTATGCATTTTACACTGTTATGGTTATTGTTTTTACGCAGGACCCTGAAGACGCGTAACTTAACGAAGAAACTGGTAGCAAAAGTAAAATAAAACCGGAAATTTAGACTGTTAAAGGAGTTTTTGTTTCACATTTTACAAAAAACGTAAGATTTGTGCGTGTTTATCGCGGGGAGAAAACGTATCGGTCTAAAAGTATAGGAAGAAAGAACAAAAGCGATACAAAAATCTTTGCTTTTGTATTGCTGCAATTATACTGTAAACAGTAATATTTATTTTATGTGATATGGACTGAATTCCTGAGATGAACTTCATACACTGATAGTGACCGGGCCAAATATCTCACGAAATAAGCATCAAACGAAAAAATTACAAAGAACGAAACTCGTCTAGCTTGAAGGGGGAAACCAGATGGCGCTATGATTGGCCCGCTAGATGGCGCTGCCATAGGTCAAACGGATATCAGTTGCGTTTTTTTAAAAATAGGAACCCCCATTTTTTTATTACATATTCGTGTAGTACGTAAAGAAATATGAATGTTTTAGTTGGACCACTTTTTTCGCTTTGTGATAGATGGTGCTATAATAGTCACAAACGTATAAGTACCAGTGCGGACGGTATTTGCTTCGTGATACGTTACCCGTGTTAAAATGGACCGTTTACCAATTGCGGTAAAGGTCGATATCGTGTTGATGTATGGCTATTGTGATCAAAATGCCCAACGGGCATGTGCTATGTATGCTGCTCGGTATCCTGGACGATATCATCCAAGTGTCCGGACCGTTCTCCGGATAGTTACGTTATTTCAGGAAGCAGGAAGTGTTCAGCCACATGTGAAACGTCAACCACGACCTGCAACAAATGATGATGCCCAAGTAGGTGTTCTAGCTGCTGTCGCGGCTAATCCGCACATCAGTAGCAGACAAACTGCGCGAGAATTGGGAATCTCAAAAACGTCGGTGTTGAGAATGCTACATCAACATCGATTGCACCCGTACCATATTTCTATGCACCAGGAATTGCATGGAGACGACTTGGAACGTCGTGTACAGTTCTGCTACTGTTACTTACTGCGTTTTCCTTCGTGTGATCATAAAATCAGTTATTAGATTGAAATTCGGATCAAGAAACATGATGTGTTCGTAAGTAGACTATCCTCCAGGTTCAGCACTCTCTCGTATCATGAACTGTAAAACAAGTAAATAAATAAATAAATAAAAGTGAGTGTGGGGAAGCTGACTAGTTCTTCCAGTCCTTACCAAACACAATTGCACGACATTGCAAATCGCCTGCCAAAGTCAGACAAACGTGGTGAGCTAGAACATGAAGTAACAGGATAAAATAAGGTACATTCAAAGCACTGTAGACTTTGTTACGTCGAGACGGAGAGGGCATTCGGCGACTTTCACAGCGAAAACGGGAAGTGGTGGTTAACAGGAGGGGGGGGGGGTACAGACACTAACTTTCGTATTCATGTTCATATTCGGCACTCGATTTCATATTCACAACGATACCGTAATGAAACCTGTGGTCTAAGAGCAGCATCTTGGTCTGTGGTTAGATTCCAATCACTGCTTAACGTTTGAATAAAATCGTGAGTAATGGCGGCCAAAGATTTCCGATGTAAGGAGTGACCCTCGTTCTGCCTACGGCCTTGTCAAAGAGAGCGGAGGAGCGGACAGAGGTTCAGAGAAACGTCTTGCCTTTGATTTGGGACTGTCCCTAAAAGGCGGAAGAATCAGCAGTGATCAAAGGAATGATAGCGTAGAATGCAGTGGAAAATAATGCATTAAAGACACACGACGTGTATCCACAGGATATGTGGTCTGTAATGGAAAGAAATGTAATGCGCTCTCCGTTGTCAAAGGATTCCATGTTAGTCCTCCACCGAGATTTCAGGGAGAGAATTGCCAAAACTGGAAGGCTAACTATGAGAAAAAGATTGACTAACCAACAGAAGAACAGCAATCAAGGAGTCGGAGAGTGGAATGTCAGAAGATTGAACGTGGTATGGAAGATATAAAATCTACAAAACAAAATGGAAAAGCTCACTCTGGGTATGATCTAGCGGAGTGGGGGCGGGGGACCAGTGAAGTGAAATGGCAAGAAGATAAGAATTTCTGGTCAGAAGAATCTAGGGTAATATCAACAGCAGCAGAAAATGTTATAACAAGAGTAGGATTCATTATGCACAGAAAGGGAGAAATATGTGTTACTTTGAACAACTCAGTGATGGATTCTTCTCTTCAGAGTCGACAGGAATTCCTCAGCAGGAACTATAGTTCAGCTGTACCGACTGCTGTCAGAAACAGAAGATGAAGAGATGGAAGAGTTGTGTGAGGATAGTGAGAGTGTGATTCAGAATTTAATAGATGTTCTAATTGTCGTAGGGTACTGGAATACAGTAGTAGGGGAAGGAATAGGGAAGCATTACGGGAAAATATGGGATCTGGCTCAGAACGAAATGAAAAAAACTAATTTAATTGTGTAATAAGCTTCAACCGGTAACAGCGAAGATATTATTCAAATCTCTCAAAAAGATGAAGTATGCGGTAAAGAGGAATGAAGATACAAGAAGATTCTAACTACATTACGTCACAGCCAGAAAGATATTCTGAAATAATATATTGGATTGTAAGGTGTACCCAAGGGCAGAAATAGCCATGGATCAAAATTTAGTTATGATAAAAATTAGGCTGCAGTTTACAAAGATCGTCTGGAAGAACCACTGTGGAAAGATGTGGGACACTGTGGTACCGACGAATTGTGGGGTTCATTAGAAATTCTGTATAGATGTTGATATTGCGATAAGGAGTATGACAGTGAGCAGTTAAGCTGAAGAGAAATAGACAGCTCTAAAAAGGGCAGTCACAGAGGTTGGATGGACGAAGATAGTAGCAAGAAAGGTAACTGCCAGGAAACCATGAGTAACAAATGAAATATTTCAGTTGATCGACGACAGAAAGACATACAAAAATGTTCAGGGAAGTTTAGGAAAACAGGAATATAAGTCACTTAGGGATGAAATAAATAGGGTGAGCAGAGAAGCTAAGGTGACATGGCTGCGGGAAAAATGTGAGGAAATCTCAAGACGAAAGATTTTCCGAAGCATTGATGCGACATATAGAAAAGTCACACCAATTTTCGGTGCATTAAAAACATGGATGTCAATGTTAAGATTGCAATGTGGTTTCCACTGATAAATGCAGAGGAGGGAGCACATAAGTGAAAAAAGTACACTGAATGATTCTACGAGGACAGAGACTTGCTAGATCACGTGACAGAAGAGGAAATGCTGCACTGGTGACACGCATTCAACAGATGAAATATTATTTCGCACGCCCTCTCTGGTGGCACACGGTTACCAGGAAATTAAATATTTTGAAAATTACTGCAATAAAAGATAGTCTCTGAACTAATGGATAAGGCTTCAGGCACGTTTCCTACCATGCTTAATATGAGCATTTAATTATCTTCTCACTCAACTGCCGCCCCAGATAAGACGTAATAATACCACATTACAATTAGTTTTTGAGATTCTTCTAAAATCACCAATTTTAAAAATTCAATAAAAACGCCAAACGCGAAAATATTCTTTAACGTAATAATTGTTACAAGTACCTCTTCATACATTGAACTGTGGGTTACTAGGACTCAACACAGACTGGGGTGTTAGAAAGGCGGTAGCGAAATATATAATATTTCTTAGTGACCACCGAATCATGCCAGCATGTAGCAAGGATTCTTATTCCGCACCATAAAATTCTTTGTATTCTTACGTAATCTTTGACGAATACCATGGGTAACAAAAATTTGTTATCACTTTGCTAACATTCCGTAGTATACCTTACAGTCTGAGTCGATATTTAAGACTATTTGGATCCAGCATTAGAGTCAACGAGAGCTTTGGAAGACTTACAGACAAGTAAGGTAGAACGCGTAGATAAAATTCCTACAGAATTTCTAAAATTATTGTGGGAACTGATAGTCAGAAGACAGTTTCAGTTATACGGTCCAGTCAAGTTAATGTGGCCATGGTCTGTATTGGACGTCCACGTGTAATAACCACTCACACACGGCGGGTGCAACACTTGCAATGGAGGGTATAAAAAGCGTTTCGGGGGGAGTGCTGAAAACAATGCAGTCGTTGTCGTAATGCGGAAATAGAGTTATTTATAAGACATCCATAAGGGCATGATCATTGTCTTTCGGGCCAATGTTGTAAGCATTTCGGAAACGGCTAACTTTGTAAACTGTTCGCCGTAGTTAGGGTATACCGTGTGTGGCAAAACGGCGCTATCCAAAACCGGCGGCGAGGCAACTATGGTGTACCGCTGGCCAGAGATAAAAGGGTGAACGATGGCTGCGGAGATGTGGACGGGCGACTAGACGCGCAACTGGTGAGCAACTGACAGCCCAGATGAATCAAGGGGCTATCAACAGTGTCTCCTCAACGATTGTTCAGCGAACGTTGCAGCATATGGGCCTCCGCAGCAAGTGGCATAATCATCCATTCTGACTCCTGTTCATTGGAGACGAAGGCAGGAGTTTGAACCCGAGTACCACATCTGAACTTTTACTGACTGGCGACAGGTGGCATTTTCAGATGAATCACATTTTATGCCCCACTGGAGACATGACCCCTGGCATGACACCGTGCAAGAACAGCCGAAGCGTTATGGCCTGGGAATGTTTTCGTGGCATTCCCTGGGTCATTTCTTCATTCTATAGGACACAGTGGATCAACACAAGTACGCATCTCCACATGACGTTGATGTCCACACCTACATGCAGTTCGTCTTTTCTCGGCGCGATGGCTTCCACTAGCAGGACAACGTGTCACACAGCTCGCTGTGTACGTGCATTGTTCGAAGACCACGAGGATGAGTTTACCGTACTCCGCTGGTCACCAAACTCCTTGAATTTAAACCCAATCGAGAATCTGCGGCTCATCTCGATTGGACTACTCACATCTTGGCTCTGTAGCCGACTACCCTACCGCAGCTGGCCAGGGCACTGGAGCTGGAATTGCTTCACATCCGTGTCGGTACCGTCCAGAACCTCACTGATTGTCTTCCTGCGTGCCTCCTAGCGGCCAGCGCAGCAAATGGTCGTTATTCAGGCTTTTGACGGGTGGTCATAATAATTTGACCGGGCAGTAGCTTGTAGAATCTGTGATACTGGAGACACACCATCAAACTTTCGGGAAAATGTACTCCTTATGCTCATAAAGACAACTAGAGGAGGGAATCTGAGGTGAAACTGCTGCAGAAAACCTTTGAACCACCGCACAATCAGCTTAGCCTCTCTCTCATTCATCCAAGCTGCTGACAAGAATAATATACAGAAAAATGGAAAAGAAATTTCGGGATATGTTAGATGACTGTCAGTTTGGCTTTCGGAATGGTAAAGGCACCAGAGACACAGGCATGACATTGCACTTGATAATATAAGCAAGACTTAATGTTGATAAAGTCACGACGGAGCTTGTGCAACGTCAGTTGGCCTCTGCACAGGAGCACATTCTCGTTCACAGTGCTGGACGAGTTTCCCTTCTGTTCTGAAGGAAAAACAGCCTCAGTTTTTGGCCACCTACTAAGCTGCGCACTTCATCCGTCATGAGAAAAACATTCTCTGCTCACTTCGACTACACTGCAGAAAGGGACTCGTGCACGCGCTAGCTGCTCATAAGTTTTTGTCAAACGATTTTATATACAATATACGAAAAAAACGTAATTCTCTCGCTTCTCATAGCCTCATTCGCCAACTTCATAATAAGCTGCATGTGATTTCGTTAGTGGAAATAATTTTCGTGATATTTCGACATTAAGTAAGATACCCCTCGCAATTCGAATAGTTTGCGATGAAAAATAGGGGGCGCCGTGGCTTTGTGTTTAGTGAATGTTGGTCGTACATTGTTTCATACAAAACGTAGCTAACAAAGATTTGTTTTCAGAGGGGATCCGCCTTGAGCAAAACGCAACTTTATCTTTTCTACTATTTCTTAGGAATGTTTTGCTGATGTTTCAGTATCATCAGTTGGCTTTTATAGTCTTCCTACAAACAGACGTTTTCATTCATAGCTCGTCGTCAGCAAAACATAGAACATAATGTAGAGAAGTTATTTACTTCGGAATTTTGCGTCTGGGAATGCTGTGGTTAGGCTTAACATTAATTAATTTGGTTTGGAACATTGTGTGTTTATTTTGTGCGTGTGTGTGTGTGTTTGCAGTATGTTCCACTTAGTTTTTCTGATTTCCCCACTATCTTTACAGTGAGAAACTGCTCTTTGTCACTTCCACAAGATGGTGGATAGTTGAACGGTTGAATGTTTCCTGGACAGTTTTGAACCTTTGTGATGTGTATCTGCTATTATGTGTGTGTGTGTGTGTGTGTGTGTGTGTGTGTGTGTGTGTGTGTGTGTGTGTGTGTGGATGGATGGATGTATGGATGCATGGATGGATGGATGGTGGGTAGGTGTGTTTATGAGTTGGTGTTATTTAATAGTTCTCTGACGGCAGACAACAGAATTCCGTTGCGGAGAGCTGTGTATTCATTTATTGGTTATTTCTCTTCGACTTTGGCTTTGATGTGTGCTGGGCTGTGTTTCATGTCCATAATGTTCGATATTGTTGCATATGACAAACTGCAAAAGAAAACAACTACAATAAAAAGCATAAAAACATGAAAACCACAGCGTGTGGTAACTAGGTATGTGTACGAAACTTTGTTTTTCATTTTGTAAATACTGTTTAAAAAGTCAAATTTGTATATGTACAAGTAGTAAAGAGCATTTATCCTGTTTAGTAGAAATACGAGGTGCATTCAAGTTCTAAGGCCTCTGATTTTTTTTCTCCGGACTGGAAAGAGATAGAAACATGCGCATTGTTTTAAAATGAGGCCGCATTCATTGTCAATACGTCCCAGAGATGGAAGCACCTTACGGCAGATGGAATTTTACCACCAGCGGCGAGAATGAGAACTGTTTTAAATACTTAAAATGGCGACGTTTTCCTTACTTGAACAGCGTGCAATCATTCGTTTTCTGAATTTGCGTGGTGTGAAACCAATTGAAATTCATCGACAGTTGAAGGAGACATGTGGTGATGGAGTTATGGATGTGTCAAAAGTGCGTTCGTAGGTGCGACAGTTTAATGAAGGCAGAACATCGTGTGACAGCAAACCGAAACAACCTCGGGCTCGCACAAGCTGGTCTGACGACATGATCGAGAAAGTGGAGAGAATTATTTTGGGGGATCGCCGAATGACTGTTGAACAGATCGCCTCCAGAGTTGGCATTTCTGTGGGTTCTGTGCACACAATCCTGCATGACGACCTGAAAATGCGAAAAGTGTCTTCCAGGTGGGTGCCACGAATGGATGAGACGTGGATGCCATTTTTCAATCCAGAAACAAAGCGCCAGTCAGCTCAATGGAAGCACACAGATTCACGGCCACCAAAAAAATTTCGGGTAACCGCCAGTGCTGAAAAAATGATGGTGTCCATGTTCTGGAACAGCGAGGGCGTAATCCTTACCCATTGCGTTCCAAAGGGCACTACGGTAACAGGTGCATCCTACGAAAATGTTTTGAAGAACAAATTCCTTCCTGCACTGCAACAAAAACGTCCGTGAAGGGCTGCGCGTGTGGTGTTTCACCAAGACAACGCACCCGCACATCGAGCTAACGTTACGCAACAGTTTCTTCGTGATAACAACTTTGAAGTGATTCCTCATGCTCCCTACTCACCTGACCTGGCTCCTAGTGACTTTTGGCTTTTTCCAACAATGAAAGACACTCTCCGTGCCCGCACATTCACCAGCCGTGCTGCTATTGCCTCAGCGATTTTCCAGTGGTCAAAACAGACTCCTAAAGAAGCCTTCGCCGCTGCCATGGAATCATGGCGTCAGCGTTGCGAAAAATGTGTACGTCTGCAGGGCGATTACGTCGAGAAGTAACACCAGTTTCATCGATTTCGGGTGAGTAGTTAATTAGAAAAAAAATCGGAGGCCTTAGAACTTGAATGCACCTCGTAAAATAAAAACCTATTGATGATGGTGAAACTTCAGCGGAATGTGTCTGGGAAATAGAAGAGAAGGTAGAAATGTGTTTTGCTCAAAGTGGACACCCTTTAAAAAAACCTATTTCTAGGTAAACACGGAAAGAATAGTTTCAATACCAAGACGATCACTGTGACTGACATACTGAAATTTTCTTTAAACTTGAGATGAGATCTATATCTATTTACAATCTTGATAAAATGGATTGTGTGAAGTACAGTAACTTCCTGTCATGTGTGCAAACGAATGTCAAAGCGAAATATTCTAAACATCCCATATAACGTATAAGCAGGTCAAGATGTGGAAACGAGATTTGATCAAATGTTAGTATACAATGTGAAGGATATTATGCCATATAGTTAACTTGCGAAACTTTCGTATGTACTACGATTTACCAATAGCTGAAGATTTTTTCAACGACATGATGGACTTTAATACCATTAATAGCTGGTAAAATGAGACTAAAAAGGTTTACCTGTCAGTGGAGCATAAATAGCTCCATATTCTGCAGTTTCAGCATAACCCTGTAACCCATTGTGTTTTTAATAACAAATGGCTGACATGAATTATTGGTCGCACTGTCATAACCTGTTAATACGATCGTTTACAAAATCCCTAGCTATAGCTTAGAAGTAATGCGAGATAGGTGCTTGTGTAAAGGCTTCAGCAGTAGAACTACACCTGTCCTACCTAGCTGTTCCGTCTGCAAGGCAACCCCCACCATTACCACTCTCCCCTCCTCTACCGCGCTGTCTCCGCAGCTAAAAATAAAATAATTTTTTACGTATTATAATACGATTTGTCGTCCTAGAAAAATCATTCGATAGTGTAAAATGTTGCAATATGTCGAAGTTCTCATAAAAACAGGAGTAAGCTATAGGAAACTGTGTTCTGCCTTATGGCAGGCCTTGTTATGAGGGAAGCCACGTCAAAGAGGTCCACCGCATGAGCGTCTAGGGAAGTGATTCCAGTGGTGGTTTCCCGTTGCCTTCAACTGATGATGATGAAATCGTAATGAGAACAACACAACTCCGCAGTTCCTGAGCGGAGAAAATTTCCAATCCAGCCGGGAATCGAACCCAGGCCTCCTGGCATGACACACCGCCGAGCTGACCACTCAGCTATCGGGGCGGAGAAGCTACAGCAAAGTACGGGTAATGCGTTGTGTGTACAAGAGCCAACAGCAGACAATAAAAATAGAGTATACCAAGAACAAAGTGCTTCGATTAAAAAGGGTGTAGGACAGGGACACAATCTTTCGCCCCTGTGCACTGAAGAAGTAATGACGGAAATAAAAGAAAGAGTCGATAGGCATTAAAATTCAGGGTGAAAACTTATCAATGATAATAATGGATTATGAGATTGCTGTCCTCAGTGAAAGTGAATAGGAATTGCAGAACCTGATGAGTGGAACGTACTCTCTAATGAGTGCAGAATGTGGACTGAGAATAAACAGAAAAATACAAAAGCGATGAGAAGCAACAGAAATGAGAATAGCAAGAAACTTAGTATCAAAATTGTTGACTAAGAAGCAAGTGAAGTTATGGGATTCTGCTACCTTAGAAGTAAAACAGCACATCATGGACGAAGCAAAGACACATGCTATAAGTGTTTTCCTGATCAAATGAAGGTTACTAGTATCCAAAATAGGCCTTAATTTGAGGAAGAAATTTCTGAGAATGTACCTACGTTCGATTCAAGACATTGTATGACAGTGAATCATGGACTGTGGGAAAACGAGAAAGAAAGATGTGGTGCTCCAGAAGAATGTTGAACATTAGATGGACTGGTAAGGAATGAGAACATTCTCCGTAGAATCAGCGAAGAAAGGAACACATAGGAAACACTGACGAGAAGGGACAGGATGACAGGACATGTATTAGGACATTAGGGAATAAATTACACGACACTAGAGGGAATCGTACCGGCTAAAAAGTGTAGGGGAAGACAGAGATGGGACTACATCCAACAAATAATGAGGACGTGAGATGGCAGTGCTACAGTGAGTTTAACAGATACCTTACTCGTCCTCAGCAGGTGACGATGATGTCGTGTGACGAGGGCCTCCTGTCGGGTAGATCGCTCACCTGGTGCAAGTCTTTCGATTTGACGCCACTTCGGCGACTTGCGCGTCGATGGGGATGAAATGATGATGATTAGGACAACACAACACCCAGTTCCTGAGCGGAGAAAATCTCCGACCCAGCCGGGAGTCGAACCCGGGCCCTTAGGATTGACAGCGTCTCGCGCTGACCACTCAGCTAGCGGGGGCAGGTTATTATATCGTATTGGCAATGGTATTCAACGTGTGATCGGCCATTAACTTTCTCTCTCTTCCACAAATTTCTTCCTAGCGTCGGACTGAAACTAATCGCCGGCCGGATCCTGTAGCCCACCCGTGGTCTACATCTTTGTGAGAAGGCTGCAACCAGTACTTCTCCGTATGCTGCACAGTAGCGTCCTTAGCCAAGTGGATCAGCCTCCTGCTTTTCTTTTCGCAAGATCGGATCAGTGTGACAACGTAAAATGTCTTGCTCGCGATGCTGCGGTGCGTCGACTGCTTGCCGCATGTAGACTCAAGATTCACTATGTGATCAAAAGTAGCCGGACGCCCCCAAAAATATATGGGTTCTAATTAGGCGCATTGTGCTGCCACCTACTGCCAGGTACTCCATATCAGCGACCTCAGTATTCATTAGACATTGTGAGAGAGCAGAATGGGGCGCTCCGCGGAACTCACGGACTTCGAACGTGGTCATGTGACTGGGTGTTACTTGTGTCATACGTCTGTACGCAGGATTTCCAAGCTCCTAAACATCCCTAGGTGCACTGTTTCCGATGTCATAGTGAAATGGAAACGTGAAGGCACACGTACAGCACAAAAGTGTGTAGGCCGACCTCGTCTGTTGACTGACAGAGACCGCCGACAGTTGAAGAGGGCCGTAATGGGTAACAGGAAGACATCTATCCAGACCATCACACAAGAATTCCTAACTGCATCAGGATCCACTGCAAGTACTATGACAGTTAGGCGAGAGGTGAGAAAACTTGTATTTCATGGTCGAGCGGCTGCTCATAAACCACGCATCACGCCGGCAAATGCCAAACGATGCCTCGCTTGGTGTAAGGAGCGTAAACGTTGGACGATTGAATAGTGGAAAAAAGTTTTGTGGAGTGACGAAGCACGGTGCACAATGTGGCGATCCGATCACAGGGTGTAGGTATGGCGAATGTCCGGTGAACTCATCTGCCAGCGTGTGTAGTGCCAACAGTAAAATTCTGAGGCGGTGGTGTTATGGTGTGGTCGCGTTTTTCATGGACGGGGCTTGCACCCCTTGCTGTTTTCGTGGCAATATCACAGCACAGGCTTACATTGATGTTTTCAGCACATTCTTGCTTCCCGCTGTTAAAGTGCAATTAGGGGATGGCGATTGCATCTTTCAGCACGATCGAGAACCTGTTCATAATGCACGGCCTATGGCAGAGTGGTCACACGACAATAGCATCCCTATAATGGACTGCCCTGCATAGAATCCTGACCTGAATCATATAGAACACCTTTGGGATGTTTTGGAACGCCGACTTCGGGCCAGGCTTCACCGATCGACATCGATACCTCTCCTCAGTGGAGCACTGCGTGAAGAACGGGCTGCCATTCCCCAAGATACCTTCCAGCACCTGATTGAAGGTATGCCTGCAAGAGTGGAAGCTGTCATCAAGGCTAAGGGTGGGTAAACACCATATTGAATTCCACCATTACCGATGTATGGCGTCACGAACTTACAAGTCATTTTCAGCCTGGTGTCCACGTACTTTTATTCACATAGTGTACCTACAATATTACTGTATCTCCATAACAGAATTCGTGGCCAGTTTGCCTGGTGTCTACAGAATAACACTCGTGCATCCAGTGGTAGAGTAGAATGATCTGATGTTTACGACTGAGAAGTTGAAGTGCCACGCAGTGGCCGCACACTTTATCTGGTGATATGCTGTCGCTTCCTGTCTAATCGCCAGCCTGTGTGGCCGTGCGGTTCTAGGCGCTTCAGTCTGGAACCGCGTGACCGCTACGGTCGCAGATTCGAATCCTGCCTCGGGCGTGGATGTGTGTGATGTCCTTAGGTTAGTCAGGTTTAAGTAGTTCTAATTTCTAGAGGACTGATGACCACAGATGTTAAGTCCCATAGTGCTCAGAGCCATTTGAACCATTTGAACCTGCCTAATCCAGAGAAGAGCTCTAGTCACATAGCCAGTGCGTGACTTAGTTCGTTTGTGTATGCCTTTCTTTGTGTAAGCCTCTCCTGAAGCCGACAGTTCCTTATTAGGCACATTGTCTCGAGTGATTTGAATATCGCCCCTCTCGTCATGTGTTAACGACAGCGGTCGAAGCAGACCGCCTACAAAGCACCGTCTGTTACTTGTAAACTTTCCATTATTGTAACTGTCTTCCTAGCCGATAGCCGGCCAGAGTGGCCGAGCGGATCTAGGCGCTACAGTCTGGAACCGCGCGACCGCGACGGTGGCAGGTTCGAATCCTGCCTCGGCCATGGATGTGTGCGATGTCCTTAGGTTAGTTAGGTTTAAGTAGTTCTAAGTTCTAGGGAACTAATGACCACAGCAGTTAAGTCCCATAGTGCTCAGAGCCATTTGAGCCTTGCCGATAAGCGGCTGTTACGCCTCATTTCGCGCAGAAACCTGCACCCGTCATGTCCAACCTTGAAACTTCTGCAATGGGAGCGTTTAGTGCATATCTTATCGAGGCAGCTGCGCGTGCGACACGGTTTGTGTAATAGGGAGAGATTAGCATGGAACCTGTTCTGCACAGTTTACAGAAGCACCACGGGAATTGTTTCGAGCGCTCTGTTGCCGACACAATCTGACCTTAGAGCCTCCTCTGTGTGGAATTTCAGAAATGTTTCTCCGTGACCGTGCCACTGATATGAACTTCAGCCACCTGGAATGTACTCACTTATGAAAATCTTAGATGTTACACGATAACTGGTGACTGGCAAACTGGAACTGTTCGACTGAAATGATAATTGCACTATATTTGTTGTTCTTCTCTTACATGTTACCTCCCTGTTACATCTGCTCTGCACCGTTTGAACTACATATGCTGTCATCGGAATCGTAGGCGTTAACAACCATAATCCTAGCTTGAACTTCTTTGTCACTGCGAGAGCAAGGTAACGATATACGCGTTTCTGGGTCATCCTCCTATTTTTATTCTTCGTTGTCATTTCCAGCATTAAACATGATCGAAATGTCTTCGGGCAAGCTAAGAATTGTTAACGTGACGCATTTCCTCTGCTTTATGCAGCACTACGAGATTCGCAGTACATGCAATCTGTCCAGTCCGTAATTACGTCCTTACGGTTGGCTTTATTGGAAAGCATAATCAGGATATTTGAGGGACAGTTATGAGTGTCTATGCACTGCACCTATATCACCACGGGACAACTGTCCGCCGCAACATTGATCATATAACCCACCCTTGTTTTGAAGTTGTGATGCCGCACTCTGAGCCTGCTGTACCACTGTTACGCTTTATTTAACCTTCCCTTTTTACGTAATAGTGAATTACTATAGACCCCCCTCAGCTGCATGTCTTGGGAAGCGATGATGCTGCAACTCATTAGAATGCACCCGGTGTAAAAGAACATTTAATTTACCCGCTTATAGAGAGAGTACATATGCTCAGGCCCCACGAGTGGGGGAAGGAGCGGGGGGGGGGGGGGCAGAGGAATCCCCAGGACCCAAGCCTCGTGGGGGACCCAAGTCTCTCCAGTGTTCGAATTCTCCAGGAACGTAAGAAGGCAGATATCAGGCAGCAATCGTAAAACAAATTTATATTATATAGTAAATAAAGCATGCAGATGATGAAGAAATAGATGAAATGTATGATGAGATAAAAGAAATTATTCAGGTAGTGAAGGGAGACGAAAATTTAATAGTCATGGGTGACTGGAATTCGTCAGTAGGAGAAGGGAGAGAAGGAAACATAGTAGATGAATATGGATTGGGGGGAAGGAATGAAAGAGGAAGCCGCCTTGTAGAATTTTGCACAGAGCATAACTTAATCATAGCCAACACTTGGTTCAAGAATCATAAAAGAAGGTTGTATACCTGGAAGAATCCTGGAGATACTAAAAGGTATCAGATAGATTATATAATGGTAAGACAGAGATTTAGGAACCAGGTTTTAAATTGTAAGACATTTCCTGGGGCAGATGTGGATTCTGACCACAATCTATTGGTTATGAACTGCAGATTGAAACTAAAGAAACTGCAAAAAGGTGGGAATTTAAGGAGATGGGACCTGGATAAACTGAAAGAACCAGAGGTTGTAGAGAGTTTCAGGGAGAGCATAAGGGAACAATTGACAGGAATGGGGGAAAGAAATACAGTAGAAGAAGAATGGGTAGCTCGGAGGGATGAAGTAGTGAAGGCAACAGAGGATCAAGTAGGTAAAAAGATGAGGGCTAATAGAAATCCTTGGGTAACAGAAGAAATATTGAATTTAATTGATGAAAGGAGAAAATATAAAAATGCAGTAAATGAAGCAGGCAAAAAGGAATACAAACGTCTCAAAAATGATATCGACAGGAAGTGCAAAATGGCTAAGCAGGGATGGCTAGAGGACTAATGTAAGGATGTAGAGGCTTGTCTCACTAGGGGTAAGATAGATACTGCCTACAGGAAAATTAAAGAGACCTTTGGAGAGAAGAGAACCACTTGTATGAATATCAAGAGCTCAGATGGAAACCTAGTTCTAAGCAAAGAAGGGAAGTCAGAAAGGTGGAAGGAGTATATAGAGGGTTTATACAAGGGCGATGTACTTGAGGACAATATTACGGAAATGGAAGAGGATGTAGATGAAGACGAAATGGGAGATAAGATACTGCGTGAAGAGTTTGACAGAGCACTGAAAGACCTGAGTCGAAACAAGGCCCCGGGAGTAGACAACATTCAATTTGAACTACTGATGGCCTCGGGAGAGCCAGTCATGACAAAACTCTACCATCTGGTGAGCACGATGTATGAGACAGGCGAAATACCCTCAGACTTCAAGAAGAATATAATAATTCCAATCCCAAAGAAATCAGGTGTTGACAGATGTGAAAATTACCGAACTATCAGTTTAATAAGTCACAGCTGCAAAATACTAACGCGAATTCTTTACAGACGAATGGAAAAATTGGTAGAAGCCGACCTCGGGGAAGATCAGTTTGGATTCCGTAGAAATGTTGGAACACGTGAGGCAATACTGACCTTACGACTTATCTTAGAAGAAAGATTAAGAAAAGGCAAACCTACGTTTCTAGCATTTGTAGACTTAGAGAAAGCTTTTGACAATGTTAACTGGAATACTCTCTTTCAAATTCTGAAGGTGGCAGGGGTAAAATACAGGGAGCGAAAGGCTATTTACAGTTTGTACAGAAAGCAGATGGCAATTATAAGAGTCGAGGGGCATGAAAGGGAAGCAGTGGTTGGGAAAGGAGTAAGACAGGGTTGTAGCCTCTCCCCGATGTTATTCAATCTGTATATTGAGCAAGCAGTAAAGGAAACAAAAGAAAAATTCGGAGTAGGTATTAAAATTCATGGAGAAGAAGTAAAAACTTTGAGGTTCGCCGATGACATTGTAATTCTGTCAGAGACAGCAGGGGACTTGGAAGAGCAGTTGAACGGAATGGACAGTGTCTTGAAAGGAGAATATAAGATGAACATCAACAAAAGCAAAACGAGCATAACGGAATGTAGTCAAATTAAGTCGGGTGATGCTGAGGGAATTAGATTAGGAAATGAGACACTTAAAGTAGTAAAGGAGTTTTGCTATTTAGGGTGTAAAATAACCGATGATGGTCGAAGTAGAGAGGATATAAAATGTAGACTGGCAATGGCAAGGAAAGCGTTTCTCAAGAAGAGGAATTTGTTAACATCGAGTATAGATTTAAGTGTCAGGAAGTCGTTTGTGAAAGTATTTGTATGGAGTGTAGCCATGTATGGAAGTGAAACATGGACGATAACTAGTTTGGACAAGAAGAGAATAGAAGCTTTCGAAATGTGGTGCTACAGAAGAATGCTGAAGATAAGGTGGGTGGATCACGTAACTAATGAGGAGGTATTGAATAGGATTGGGGAGAAGAGAAGTTTGTGGCACAACTTAACTAGAAGAAGGGATCGGTTGGTAGGACATGTTTTGAGGCATCAAGGGATCACAAATTTAGCATTGGAGGGCAGTGTGGAGGGTAAAAATCGTAGAGGGAGACCAAGAGATGAATACACTAAGCAGATTCAGAAAGATGTAGGTTGCAGTAGATACTGGGAGATGAAGGAGCTTGCACAGGATAGAGTAGCATGGAGAGCTGCATCAAACCAGTCTCAGGACTGAAGACCACAACAACAACAACAACAACAGTAAATAAAAGAATATGAGTCATACAGGCCAGTTACATATAATTCTACTCCGCTTTTAATCTTGAATGCACCATTTTTTCTTCAGATATCGTGCTCTAAAAGCAACTTCAGATGGAGTCGAAAACGCATTTTCTTTAAATGTTGTTGGAAATCCTACTAAAACATTCCCCCAAAAAATGTATACGGGAATAGCTGTGAAACATCGTTATAATTTGGAAGGTTTGCGAACAGCTTTCAAAAGTAAGGCATCTCTGATTACACCAGAAGATGATGTTACACGAAAAATGAGTATACATAAAATATTTTGCATTCGAAAGTAAACGCAAAATAATATATTTCTATTTGTAAAAAGTTGTCCTGGAAGAATCGCGAAAGTGAAGAAATGAAATGGGATGCAAAGAGGTACATTGACCATGCTAACACTTGGAAGTATAGAAGTAATGTTGTTCTTTTGTTCGTCCGTAGAATAGTGAACATATATTGGAACTCTCATGTTACTTGAGGTGACATTATTCCTTGGTGAAAGAGGCTTGGTATTCAGAGGTTCATCTCAGAAAATTGGAGATCGAAATAATGGAAATTTCCTCGGAATATTAAGACTCTTGAGTATGTTACAGTTCTTGCAGAACACATTAGCAAGGTCAGAGACCACAAGAGGCTGGAAAGGGTTTACAAGTGCATTATCTGTCGCATGATACTCAGAATGAATTTATTTCTAGTTGTGCCTAACCAAGTCAGGGGTACTATCTTCGAACAGAGAGAAAATGAGAAGCGTTATTGATTTATTGTTGCTGCAATTCCTGATTCAACTCATACTGAACAAATGACATTCATCCTACCTTATATTTCCTTCAGTAACGAAATTGATAAACATGAAATAAATGACCGGTTTTTGGAACTGGTAGATTGTATTCAGAAAATGAGAATTGATATTGCACATTTAATTTAATCAACACCTGGGAAAGACTCAATTTCTATCGGTGAATGCCACGGACGAGGTTATAGTGAAGGAAGTAATATTAGAGGGTCTTGTAAAGGAGCTCAGACACATTTTCTTCAGTGACATCCTCTTATAAAACGTTCTCCGTGTGCCTGTCACAGCCTTGTGTGGAGTCTATGCGCGTCGCGGAGTAGCCGCCCGGTTAGAGGCGCCATGTCACGGATTGCGCGGCACCTCTCGCCGGAGGTTGGAGTCCTCCCTCGGGCATGGGTGTGTGTGTGTGTGTGTGTGTTGTTCTTATCATAAATTACTTTAAGCAGTGTGTAAGTCTAGGGACCGATGACTTCAGCAGTTTGGTCCATTAGAAATTCACACACATGTGAACATTTGGAGTACATTCAGCTGAGAGTTGCCACGCAGCAGACACCTCTTTTGAAATGATCCAACTTCTTTACAACCTGTTCAGTTGCAGCCCACATAGACAGGAAATTATGAAACAGTCTGTCAGAAGGTTCTTATAGTCCATGTCTGATACCCTCTGGAATGGTCGGATTGACACTTCAGTAAGAACTGCAACTCACTTCGACAAGCTTGCCATTGCTGTTCAGACTCTCAGTTAGAGATTATTCAAAAGTTTTATCATTCCCCCTATTTAGCTTAAGTCGTTGGAGCAACTGACTACAGAAGCAAATTACTACAAGCTCGAAATACTACCACTGATGTTGAGGTAAGACACTCTGAGAGCTAATTAAGTGACTTGAAATAGCTTCACAAAAACTGGTACCCCAAAACCCCTGATTTAAAGTAGTTTCCAATGCAATTAATATCGATCTCGAATTTCCGGAGGTGCGCACTAAGAAGAGGAAATCATTTCATGATGAGACCAGAGCAGATTTATTCAAGGTAAATATATTTTAAGTCATTATTGACACTCTAGGGTCTAGCTTGAAAACCCGATATGAAACAGTGAAAACTTTGAATGAATTATTTCTTGAAAGAATGGCTCACAAAACACCACTGACAGTGTTACAGGCAAGAAGTTTATACTATGATACTCGTTGCACGACTGATGACGGTTTACATGCGAGTGAGCTGATTCCTACTTACTGAAAAGTGTGGGTATGCCAGGGAACGGGTGGGGACGGAATCCTCCGTACGGTAGAGCTTGTAAATTTGTTTTTCCTATCAGATTTTTCCATTGCCATGTAGGTCACGGTTGAGGTATCATCCAGTTCCCTAGCAGTGGTGGTCTTGGGCTCCTGATAAATGTCTTAGTCACTACTTTTCAAACAAGTTTACTGTTCTATATTCCTTGTAACCGCAACTGCTAAAAGGCATGTCGGGAATAACTCCTGTAACAGATGGTAAAAATTCCCTCAGCATGCTAGAAGATTAATTTTATGGAGTAGATACGTTGAAGAAGTTCTCATATTATACGATGGTAATAATATTGAAAGCGACCAGCTTCTTCGGGATATAAATAGTTTGAACCAAAAGATACAGTTCACTGGGCAGTGCGCTGAGAAGGCGGAATGAGGTTGCTGGTTCCACAGTTTTCTGCAGTCTTTCCAAGAGGAACATATTCGTCGTGTTGCGCCCTGACAGGAGCATTATTCCACTGGTTCGCTTCTTTTCTCTTCTAAAGAAACGTATGGGGCTTATATAAAACGAATTCTATAGGTCAGTAAATTTTTGACGGTTGGTTTTGAAAGATTACCGTCAAACCTCCTTGCCTAGGGACGCCAGATGAAAGTTGATGTCAAGCCCTGAATGAAAATTGCGCAACGGATAACTGGGGAGGGGAGCTTGAGAGCGCTACCTAGAGAGCTTTCTGTACGATACTAGGCATGGGACTGGAGGGCTCACACGCTGATGTGTGCGTCCCTGCATTCTATATCTTTTATTTTAAATGAATTCCTTTAACTTGACTCCTATGTGATTTTTGGCGGATGTTAAAGATTGATGACAATTGATTACCTATTTATTTTTAACATTATCGCTCGACTTTATAGCGATTGCAGCAATTGTTCCAGTTTACAGATATTACAATTTTACAACTTATAGCTCGGGTATATTATATACTAATCTGCACGCACATTTCTACGGGCAAGACGGAATTGTGTGGCCCAGACCACACAACGCAAAGGGACGAACCGATTTGCTCAATTTGCCTGTTCAAATTGTTCCCTGTGCTGTAGGATAGTTGCAGTATGCCAGTTCTTCTGATAGGTATATAAATGGTCACTACACAGATGGCTTTCCAAAACAGTTGACCCCTCATTCCTGTGATCAATGTTGTCTGACATATTACCGTCAGAAAAACGTCCTTTCCGCGCTTGGCTTTTTGGAGCATATTGGTATCGTTCACTGTGGCGCACAGACTGATTGCATTGGTGAGCACATGTTTAGAGTTTAATAAATAAATATGTTCATTGTATATTTGATCCCACTGAGTATTTTTTGTGTATATCCAATATTCCCCGAATTGCGTTATGTTTAAATAATATCAAACATTCTTTAAAATAACAATAAACCTGTGTTGCTATACACATCTTACCCCGGGCCCAGTCCTGGCTCTCAGCGGCCTGCATATGCTACTGACTGGAGTAAATGGAATTATCCTTATTCTGTTCCTTCTTCCCATAGGCAACACCGTCCTAATAGTCATCATGGGCAGCATCCAACCAGCGAAGAGATTGATACGTCCCGCACTTACTTGGAAGTTTTATTTGGAGTAGTGCGCGATACTTCCCACTTGTTCAGTTCTAATGGAAATCGTAGAGACAGACGTAACCTGAAAAACGAACATTTGCGAATTATTTTACTAAATTACTTTGGACTGTCGCAAGATGTTCGTCCAAGTACACCATTAAATGCCACAAAAGGTGCTCGCATTTTCTTCAGCTATGCCCCTCTCGTTTATGTATTTTTGTTGTGTGCATTTCCCTTGCACTATTCAGTGTCCCCTCGACGATCACCAGTGGTGTACGGCCAGTGTAGGAGATCGCTCCCCACACCATGATGCCGGGTGTTGGCCCTGTGTGCCTCGGTCGTATGCAGTCCTGATTGTGGCGCTCACCTGCACGGCGCCAAACACGCATACGACCGTCATTGGCACCAAGGCAGAAGCGACTCTCATCGCTGAAGACGACACGTCTCCATTCGTCCCTCCATTCACGCCTGTCGCGACGCCACTGGAGGCGGGCTGCACGATGTTGGGGCGTGAGCGGAAGACGGCCTAACGGTGTGCGGGACCGTAGCCCAGCTTCATGGAGACGGTTGCGAATGGTCCTCGCCGATACCCCAGGAGCAACAGTGTCCCTAATTTGCTGGGAAGTGGCGGTGCGGTCCCCTACGGCACTGCGTAGGATCCTACGGTCTTGGCGTACATCCGTGCGTCGCTGCGGTCCGGTCCCAGGTCGACGGGCACGTGCACCTTCCGTCGACCACTGGCGACAACATCGATGTACTGTGGAGACCTCACGCCCCACGTGTTGAGCAATTCGGCGGTACGTCCACCCGGCCTCCCGCATGCCCACTATACGCCCTCGCTCAAAGTCCGTCAACTGCACATACGGTTCACGTCCACGCTGTCGCGGCATGCTACCAGTGTTAAAGACTGCGATGGAGCTCCGTATGCCACGGCAAACTGGCTGACACTGACGGTGGCGGTGCACAAATGCTGCGCAGCTAGCGCCATTCGACGGCCAACACCGCGGTTCCTGGTGTGTCCGCTGTGCCGTGCGTGTGATCATTGCTTGTACAGCCCTCTCGCAGTGTCCGGAGCAAGTATGGTGGGTCTGACACACCGGTGTCAATGTGTTCTTTTTTCCATTTCCAGGAGTGTATAAGATCATGAGCGTCTCTCTCATTCCGGCGATAGAAAGCTTTCAAGTTTGTGTATATTACGATCCACGTACTGGATGCCTTGAATAAACATACGCCTGTTGTCTTTTTCTTCTGCGTTGATTTTCAGAAAAACTTACAGACCAAGACACGAAGGAATTAAAGACAGAAGGCGTGCTAGGTTAGACTGTGCGGTTGTGGTGACAACTGTGTCTGGATGACGTAGTGGTCAGCTAATCTACCTAGTAAGCAGGAGGCCCAAATTCGAATTCTGGTCTGGCACAAAATTTCAATTTACCCCAATGATGTAAATCAATGCCCACTGGCAGCTAATGTCTCTAAATTCTATGTGTCATGAGTCGCAGTGGCTGCAGTATCAAAACGGTGACTATTGTTTTGTAAATGGCCGAAAGAACAGACACCACATATATAAGGTCATTAAACTACAGACATATCGGCTACATAATACAGTCGTTTCTACTTTGTAGATATCATTACTCCGTGTTTAGCCGTAACTCCATGTCTATTATCTACTTATACCTGAACCGACCACAAAAACAACCGCCACCTGTTTTCAACTCATTCGTCCCCTGTGAATTCCACTTACTAGTCCGATCAGCAATGTTACGTAATGCACAATGTGTAGATTAGCTGCAAAGCTATGGGTTGCATCGGAATCACTTGTCCCAAGCCTCTTAAAAAAATGGAGGAAACCTCCCTTCCGCTTACCGATCAAATCCTGCATATCTAAATTCATAACTTACCAATTTGCTTTGCCATAGGTACGACACCACACTGGTTAGCGTTAAGCTTCAGTCGAAGTCATGTTGCAAACACCAGTTTCTTATTTCATTCCTTCTATACCAACCAGTAGTGCTGAAAAGTATGCTCTGACGTGTAAGCGTCTCAGTCTACGGTTGCCGATTCTCACCAGAACCACAGGCTATTGCTGACACGATATTCAGCTCTCGCTGAAATCGAGTGTCCTCTTAAAACCAACACTCGACAGGAAAACCCGTAAGTAAGCTATCGTCAGCGATTTTAAGTTGACAACACCCCTCTACAAGGAGTCTCTCAGAGATGAGACTATGCTGATTTACATAAAATAAATAAATGAATAAAGATTTCAAAAGACATGGTGAAACGGTATGTATATACGAATCTGAGTCGCCGTGTGCCTCCTCACGTTCCAACGCGCACGGGTAATTACTTACACCTTCGCTCATCTTAGCGTAAGATGGCATGCATTATCCACTTTATCTCAGCGTTGTAAGCCTCTGTATTCTAGGCAGTTGTGTGTACCATCACCGTCGTTGGCTGTATGCTCTGCTTGTATCACTACTCGCCGAATCAATCGCCGGTTTACCGCTGACTTCCGCAAGGATTTCCGCATTCTGCACCAGGGCATCGGAATGAGGTGTTACGTTCTACCCAGTTCTCTAATCACTGTCGTTGGAATACCTACATTACAAGTCCAGCCCTCCAAATCGAACGAGTAAACAACTTACGCATACACATCACCATGCCATAATTTTCCTCGAAATCTGTCAAAACCCGGTAAAAAAAAGAAGAATGTGCCACGAAGGTATTATCCGAATGGGACGGAAATCAGTAGATGTGATGTACGTGTACTGCCTAATAAATGATTACAATTTCGGAAAGAAATTGATGATTTATTCAAGAGGAAGAGCTTCACAAACTAAGAACGTCAATAACGCATTGGTTCACCTCTGGCCCTTATACAAGCAGTTATTCGGCTTGCCATTGATTAGTATAGTTGTTGGACGTCCACCTGAGGAATATCGTGCCGTATTCTGTCCAACTGGTTATAGCGTCAAATCCCGAGATGGCTGGAGGGGAAATATCCGGCGACGTTGCTGGTCAATAGAACAGAAGCAGTAGGAACTGTCGTCTTTTGTAGGCCGGTATTAACTCTCTGAAGTGTAAACCCAGAAACGCTTACCATGAAGGGCAACATAGGGGGCATAGAATATCGTCGACATGCCGTTGTCTTGTAAGAGAGGCGAGGATGACAACCAAAGGAGTTTTGCTATGAAAAGAAATGGCATCCCAGATCATCACTCCTGGTTGTGGGACCCTATGGCAGGCGACAGTGTTGTTGGTACCCCACCGCTCTCCAGTGTGCCTCCAGACACGACTTCAGCCTGGAATCTCACTGACCGGAGTACAACTGTCCCACTTCGAAATGGGCGCCGACGACCAGCGAATTGGACACGATATCGCTCAGGAGGACATCCTACAACTATGTCGATCAGTGCCAAGCCGAATAACTGGATGCATAAGTTCTAGAGGTGGAACAACACGTTAATCACTTGCTCAATTTGTGAAGCTCTTTCTCTTGAAAGGGTCATCAAATTTTTCCGAAATTGTAACCATTTGTTTGTCTCTATGTGTACATCAAATCTGCCGATTTCCATAATGTGCTCGGTTTCTGATCGGCTATATCCGCCGCTTAATAACAGAATAGTTGTACAACACATCGATACCCATTACTCTTGAAAAGGTCCTGTAAGGCTGAAATTGGGCGATCGTGCAAGGCAGCCGAAGTGAAATAAGAGAGAAGCAGTCTTTTAAAATATACATCTGTGGTACACCACATGAACAAAATGATCAATTACCTTCTACATAAAGGGATTAGAAGTAAGTGTGTGCCTTGGGAGACATCACCAGCGAATAGAATAAGTAATAAACAGCTAAACAAAGGGGAAAGCATAAGCAGCCAAACAAATCTGGTGGAATTACATAAGGGTAGGTTCTAGTTTCAACAGCCTTCAGCCAGGGTACCATTACTTGTGGTCCCAAGGGTTTCAATTAGATCAGATTCTATTCATTTATAGCTTCATTCCATTAGTTTTCAACACTCTAACACGTAATTGGGGAAAACCCTTTTGTAATCAGACTTTTTTACCATGCAAGGCCTAATCAGTCACCCAGGAGTCCGCCCTAGTACCCGCCAGACGGAGTGTTACAGTTGTGGAGACCATTCGAGGGGCACAACCAGCTCCGCCCACATCAACTAGAGCCGCGCCACGCCCCAACACGTGGTTATGCTCTGTGGTCAATGCGGGAGACTTGCTGTGAGGGCGTCCACTTCCGCCCCTCCCCTCGTCACGGCCTACTGCCAGCCATGTGGCCACCACAGCGCAAGCAACTCGCTAATAGGGATGGGAGAAACCGATATGGATATTTTGGTTGTGAATAACAGATTTTTTTTTTTGGTCTCAGATATAAAAGGTATTTTTATGTTTCCAGAATGAAGAGGTACTGGCAGAAGTAAGGCTGTGAGTACCGGGCGTGTGTCGTGCTTCGGTAGCTCAGTTGGTAGAGCAGTTGCCCACGAAAGGTAAAGGTCCTGAGTTCGAGTCTCCGTCGGGCACACAGTTTTAATCTGCCAGGAAGTTTTATTTTTATGTTCATAACCGGGTATAAAGCTGACGTATCAAATTGCTGTGGTAGTGGTGCTAAAATTTTTCGTTTTTAAGTAAACTAAAAAAATGTAATTATCATATGAAGATCTGAAGATACTGAATATACTGAATGATTAGATTGTCTTTGAATTATATCGTTTTTGATGAAAGGGGTTAATTTAGAGGCGAATACACTGTAGAATGAGTATTTATGAGGAGACTGAATGGTAAGCATTGGCCAATAAATTAATTCTTGATTGTAATTTTCCATGTTGTCATTTAATTGTTCCTGGGTAAATGTTACATATCAGCTACAGTCTAAATGGTTGATCTGAAGTTTTTGAAAGAGAATTTTTGTTTTTTTTCAGTAAAAAGCCAGTTCTATTCAAATTTCAGTTAAGAAGTGAAGAGTTATATTTGCCCAAAAACCGGGTTTTTCGTTAGAAATAATTGAAGTAAGAGCTCGCTATAAATTTCATAGTGAAGTTCATTATTTGTGTCATTTCTATGAAATAATAGAAGAGAAAGGAATTTACAGCAACAGTAACAAAGTAAAAATTTAGCAATTCATATATAATCTGCAATAAAAATTGAACATAGTTGATCTGCTGTCTGTGTCTGCATAAATTGCCTTTATCTGCTTGTGACCCTTGGAAACAGACAAATTCACACTAAAAAATAGAGGTCTCCAATCTCAGTTTTCACCCTTTAGCACTGACTATTCTGAACGTCCAGATAGTGGCATGGTACTAGATTTCATGATTTGTGAACAGAAATAAAAAAAGTTAGAATCTTTAGGAGAATTTGGTTGTACTGAAACCCTCATTAGTTTTCCAGAATAGCAGCGAGCGGTGGGTGGACTAAGTTTCCTTTTATATGCCTATTTTAGTTGATATTTTGATTGTGTTGTCTTTAAATGTACAGTGCAAAAGTCTGAGGGAGTCTTAATAATTTTTCAATTTTTGTTCGACGTCTACAGTTGTTACTGGAAATAACAATAAAACACTGAAAGTTTTAATAGTAAGGTTTAACTGAAGATGATAAAAACGCCACGACTCATTGCACCTCCCCGCCGTCGCCAGGTTGACCATATCCAATTGCCAGGGAGGAACCATCAAGACGGTACCATTGTAAACGCCACCTCTCGTGAAGTTGCTTGAAACCTTGGGCACTGAAACAAACAAAGATTGCACAACCTACAATGAAATATTAAAGACGTCATATGACAACAAACACCCTCCTTTATAAAAAAAAAAAAAACGTGATTCGTAGGAGGCAAAATACTTACATCCAAACATAAACTTTACAACGGATATGTAACAAGGACATACCATTAACTTCTCTGATTTAACTATAAATAATGATAGGAGTTTTCACGAATTCGGTGTTTATCTTTAACCTACAACGACAGATTCTGTCACTCACAATGACACACGTCATCCGAACTTGTACAAAAGGGCCTTTCCCAGTCTATGACAAATAAGATGTTCAGAATTCCTCTTAATACCAACGAATCGATTAAACAGCTCGATATATTAAACTAGATAGAATGTAGGGACGGATATCACAATGAAATGGTTAAAACAATGTATACTAACAAACAGAACAGGAAGAATGATGTTACAAATAATTCCATCACAGTATCTAAATATAAAACTGAGAAAAACTTCAGATATACGACACTGCCTCATTGCGGACATATTTAGTATCAGATAGCAAGAATGTTTCAAATGGTTCAAATGGCTCTTAGCACTACGGGATTTAACTGTTGTGGTCATCAGTCCCCTAGAACTTAGAACTACTTAAACCTAACTAACCTAAGGACATCACACACATCCATGCCCGAGGCAGGATTGGAACCTGCGCTCGCGCGGCTCTAGACTGCAGTGCCAGGAACTTCTCGGCCACCCTGGCCGGCAGAAAGAATGTTTCCTAACACTAATGTGCAGATAGTATTTCATACACATAGTAAATTAGGCAGTGTTCATCACCATTCAACGCAAAAATAAAACAGAAAAACAGTCCGTACATACAAAATTAAATGTGACAACTGCAGTAAATATTATGAGGGACAGACATCTAGAAAATTTGGTTTTGGGTTGAAACAACATCTGAACAAAGGTATCACGAACAAATCTCCTTTTAGCAACTACCTACGTAACCCCGAACGCACTGAGACTGAATTTAACAGAAATCCAGAGCATTTCTTGAATGATCTGAAAAACAAAGGCTTTATACACAATTTTAAGAAGGTTATAGCTCACATACGCTCTACATAACGATAGTTTTAAATATCTAAGACTTGAGGCTTGTTATTTGTAGTTATTCCAATCGTAGTACATTTACAGATACTCGTACATATATTTTTATCTTTTGATATATTATTGTTGGGGCTGTTCATCACACCAATTATATATTCCATTTCTAATAATACATGCTAGATTTGATGATATATTTATCATGAATTTATGGGACTTGATTTTATTTGATTGTAGGCTAATTATATTTAGATAACATGACATCCAGTCTATTTTTATAGATTTCATGACTATTCCCCCCCCCCTCTATGTTCAACCCCTCCCTTCTTTCAACCCCTCTTCACCTTTTGCCCATGATTCTGAGAGGTGATTTTAGTAACACATTTTGCTTGTATATTATTGTACAGATAAGTTTCTACATATTAGTTACGGTAAGCTTACCGTAGAATGACTCCCTATTCGCTGAACAAATAGTATTGAATATTAATGATGTTTTGACGCACATAGAGGAGTTTAAGAGTGTCCGATTTTTCTGCTTGTTAACCGTCTTCATGTTATGTTCGTGGAGAAAATAACAGTACATGATATGTTTTCAGTCTCTACTCTTTTTAATATTAGATGCTGACACAAAATTATCCAAACTTTTCATAGCATTATACATGAATGTCTGTCATTGCTATGGTATGCTACTGATCGTTGGTTCACAATGTTTATGTCTCATTAAGTATTAGCGCTTTCATTCTGATTAGGTTACACACAGTTTTATGCACACATATATTGCCTGATATGTGCCAGGTGTTGAAGATTCTTATAACTTTTTCACTCCTCTCCCCCCCCCCCCCAGCCACATCCTCTCAAACATCCTTTGTCTCTGGTTTTCTTTTATTATTGAATAATTGATATATTGCTCTTGTTTTGGTATACAGTTTAAAGTAAAATACTGACCGAATATTTTAACTTGAATGTTACTGAAACTATGTCATATTGGTTTTTTATTTGTGTTGAGAATAATACGCTTGATAAATCACCTGACTGTCAATTGCTATGAGTAGAGATTTAGATGGCACATGTAATCTGCCCAATATGCGCAGTCGTTTTTATTGGTCTATGGAATAAAAGAAAAAAAGCATATGTACCCATTACTTTTTATGAATGTGGTAATATGGATTCAGAGCATAACTTAATCATAGCTAACACTTGGTTCAAGAATCATGAAAGAAGGTTGTATACATGGAAGAATCCTGGAGATACTAGGAGGTATCAGATAGATTATAAAAAGGTAAGACAGAGACTTTGGAACCAGGTTTTAAATTGTAAGCCATTTCCAGGGGCAGATGTGGACTCTGACCACAATCTATTGGTTACGAACTGTAGATTAAAACTGAAGAAACTGCAAAAAGGTGGGAATTTAAAGAGAAGGGACCTGGATAAACTGACTAAACCAGAGGTTGTACAGAGTTTCAGGGAGAGCATAAGGGAACAATTGACAGGAAAGGGGGAAAGAAGTACAGTAGAAGAAGAATGGGTAGCTCTGAGGGATGAAGTAGTGAAGGCAACAGACGATCAAGTATGTAAAAAGACGAGGGCTAGTAGAAATCCTTGGGTAACAGAAGAAATATTGAATTTAATTGATGGAAGGAGAAAATATAAAAATGCAGTAAATGAAGCAGGCAAAAAGGAATACAAACGTCTCAAGTGGTTCAAATGGCTCTGAGCACTATGGGACTTAACTACTGAGGTCATCAGTCCCCTAGAACTTAGAACTACTTAAACCTAACTAACCTAAGGACATCACACACATCCATGCCCAAGGCAGGATTCGAACCTGCGACCGTAGCGGTCACGCGGTTCCAAACTGACGCACTTAGAACCGCACGGCCACACCGGCCGGCTACAAACGTCTCAAAAATGAGATCGACAGGAAGTGCAAAATGGCCATGCAGGGACGGCTAGAGGACAAATGTAAGGATGTAGAGGCTTATTTCACTAGGGGTAAGGTAGATACTGCCTACAGGAAAATTAAAGAGACATTCGGAGAAAAGAGAAACACTTGTATGGATATCAAGAGCTCAGATGGAAATCGAGTTCTAAGCAAAGATGGGAAAGCAGAAAGGTGGAAGAAGTATATAGAGGGTCTATAGAAGGGCGATGTACTTGAGGACAATATTATGGAAATGGAAGAGGATGTAGATGAAGATGAAATGGGAGACACGATACTGCGTGAAGAGTTTGACAGAGCACTGAAAGACCTGAGTCGAAACAAGGCCCCGGGAGTAGACAACATTCCATTAGAACTACTGACGGCCTTGGGAGAGCCAGTCCCGACAAAACTCTACCATCGTGTGAGCAAGATGTATGAGACAAGAGAAATACCCTCAGACTTCAAGAAGAATATAATAATTCCAATCCCAAAGAAATCAGGTGTTGACAAATGTGAAAATTACCGAACTGTCAGTTTAATAAGTCACAACTGCAAAATACTAACACGAATTCTTTACAGACGAATGGAAAAACTGGTAGAAGCCGACCTCTGGGAAAATCAGTTTGGATTCCGTAGAAATATTGGAACACGTGAGGCAATACTGACCATACGACTTATCTTAGAAGAAAGATTAAGGAAAGGCAAACCTACGTTTCTAGCATTTGTAGACTTAGAGAAAGCTGTTGACAATGTTGACTGAAATACTCTCTATGAAATTCTAAAGGTGGCAGGGGTAAAATACAGGGAGCGAAAGGCTATTTACAATTTCTACAGGAACTAGATGGCAGTTACAGAGTCGAGGGGCATGAAAGGGAAGCAATGGTTGGGAAGGGAGTGAGACAGGGTTGTAGCCTATCCCCAATGTTATTCAATCTGTATATTGAGCAAGCAGTAAAGGAAACAAAAGAAAACTTCAGAGTAGGTATTAAAATCCATGGAGAAGAAATAAAAACTTTGAGGTTCGCCGATGACATTGTAATTCTGTCAGAGAGAGCAAAGGACTTGGAAGAGCAGTTGAACGGAATGGACAGTGCCTTGAAAGAAGGATATAAGATGAACGTCAACAAAAGCACAACGAGGATAATGGAATGTAGTCGAATTAAGTCGGGTGATGCTCAGGGAATCAGATTAGGAAATGAGACACTTAAAGTAGTAAAGGAGTTCTGCTATTTGGGGAGCAAAATAACTGATGATGGTCGAAGTAGAGAAGATATAAAATGTAGACTGGCAGCGGCAAGGAAAGCATTTCTGAAGAAGAGATATTTGTTAACATCGAGTATAGATTTAAGTGTCAGGAAGTCGTTTGTGAAAGTATTTGTATGGAGTGTAGCCATGTATGGAAGTGAAAAATGGACGATAAATAGTTTGGACAAGAAGAGAATAGAAGCTTTCGAAATGTGGTGCTACAGAAGAATACTGAAGATGAGGTGGGTAGATCACATAACTATTAGGAGGTGTTGAACAGAACTGGGGAGGAGAGGAGTTTGTGGCACAACTCAACCAGAAGGGATCGGTTGGTAGGACATGTTCTGAGGCATCAAGGGAACACCAATTTAGTATTGGAGGGTAGCGTGGAGGGCAAAAATCGTGGAGGGAGACCAAGAGCTGAATACACTAAACAGATTCAGAACGATGTAAGTTGCAGTAAGTACTGGGAGATGAAGCTTGCACAGGATAGAGTAGCATGGAGAGCTGAATCAAACCAGTCTCAGGACTGAATACCACAACAACAACAACAACAATATGGGCTACTTAACAGTAAGTTTACAGGGATATACCTACGTTATTGTAAATATTTTAATTTACTTTATTGTGATTTAGAACAGTGTAGCATAGACACTGATAGAAAAGCCATTCTTTTTAACAAAAACTTGGCAGAACTTGTTACTTCTTTAAATTAAATTTCATCTGTAACTAACAGTGTCTTCTTGTTTTACTATGCAGATGTTACATCTCCTATTCAAATGTATAACAGTCCTCCTCTACACACTGGATTATTTTATGAATTGTTTGGCTATACATGGATATATCTTTCCACTATTAATAATAATTTTACACAATTGTGATTCAGATCGGTGGAGCCTGGACATTAGTAGTAAATTTAAAATTGACAGAACAGTTGTGTGTGAGCAGCAGATGTTCCATACGCTGTGTACAGTATATTGCACTTCATGTAATGGTTAACTCACATTTGTCCGTCACAATTGAATCCTATATATTTCTATTTGGAATATAAAATATTTTAGCTTTTTCTGGAGCGCCAACGCTGATACTTACACTCTCTGGCAAACTGTAATAAACAGCTGTCAACATAATCTATGAAGGAGTTCTTTGTTACCTTTAAGTAACAGTTGATCCAGTGGCGACAACTTACATGTATTGCCACGTGTTCGTGTAGATCTAATGAAATACTTCAATTCACATATGATATTGGATGTGGAGTATGTAAAATGTGGTCTCAAGTGTGGAACTGAAATTTTAATTACGTACAACCTATTATGTGATGGATCATGTGATGGTCGTTCACGTGTGTGGATTTACAGGTTTATGTCACGTCTGTAGCAGGATTGTCATTATGTCTTGCAGGTTTTGTAAAATATTTACAGATGTTATGGCATGCTCCGTGATGGTGTGTGCTTGGTAATTAATTGTCGAAATCGGCCGATACCACAGCACATAAAAAACTAAAAACAATACAGTCTACTATGGATCGTACTTTCCTTTCTAAACTTTCTAGAGGCTGTGGCTCCCCAAAAAGAAACAGAGTTATAATGCTCCTTTAGTTTGTAAGGCCTCACTATACACTGCCTGTCCAAGGGAGTCCGTGGTAAGTGATTATCTGTTGCAAACAGTCGATACGTGACTCCTGCGGAAGTGGGAAGGGTGTACGGGAGTTATCTGCTTTGTGAGAGGTGGGGAGGGGGAATTGGGGAGGCATAATTTGATATTTTTATTGAAACTGTTCGGTTCTTTACTTTGGGTTGGGCGCTGTGAAAATCGTTTGCAGTTCGTCCACAGTCTCGGCAAGTGATGCTGACCATTGGCTGTTCACACAGTCAGGATTGCTGCTCGACGAGCTTCTTGGTCGGACTTTACTCTCAATCCCTGCCCAGTATGGGAGTGGGGAGAGGTCACGTGGTGCGCTGGGAGCTGGCAGATAATTTGCTCTCTTGGCTGCTGGTCGCCGATCGTTAATATGGTCCTCTCCGGCACTCTCATGCTATCTACATCTACATAATTAGCCTGCAATTTACAGTTAAGTTTTTAGCAGAGGATTCATCGAATCACCTTCAAACTGTTTCTCTAGCGTTCCACTCCCGAACAGTGTGCAGGAAAAACGAACACTTTATCTCTCCATGCATGCTCTGTCTTTTCTTATTTTATTACGATGGTCGTTTCTCCCTGTGTAGATGGGCGCCAACAAAATATTATCGCACTCGGAGATGTCAGTTGATGACCGAAATTTCAGAAGATTCTGGTGCAACGAAAAATATGATTGCCACCCCCATTCGCGTATTGTATCCATGGCACTCTCCCGTATTTCGTGATAATACAAAACGGGCTGCCATTCTTTGAACTTTTTTGGGCCCTCCGTCGAGTCTGTCTGAAGTGGATCCCATACTGTGCAGTACTACTCGGGAAGAGGACGGCCAAGTGTAAGGTATGCAATTTATTTAGTAGACTTCTTGCGTTTTCTAAGTATTCTGCCAATTAATCGCATTATTTGGTTTGCTTTCCCCACTACATTATCTACGCGTATCGTTCCAGTTTACATTACTCGTAACAGTAATCCCTAATTATGAAGTTGAAGTTACAGCCTTTAGATTTATGTGAATTGTTGTGTAGCTGAAATTTTTGCGGATTATTTTTAGTGGTCATGCGGATGATTCCATACTTCTCATTATTTAGAGTTAACTGCCAATTTTCGCACTACGCAGATACCTTGTGTATCCTCAGGACTTTGGCCGCACTGGCCAGCCTGCAAACAGATGGTTTCTTTTCCAGGTGCTTCGTTTGTACTCCTTCAGAATGAAGAAGTGTCGTAAGAGCTTTTTACCTGGCGTCTCTGGTTATCGTTTCTGAAGAACCCTACTATTCCAGATGCTAGCGCCTAAATCAACTCCTGCCATCCTGTACAGGATTTTCATGTGACATTGCAGCATATGTGATGTATGTGTCTCAGTTTTGCTGTCATTCACGCGTGGCACAAAATATTTATGTAAGGGTGGACTATGTGAGGAAATTGTTCATACATTCGTTTCACAAACTGTAATCCACAACACACTGTGTTACACGTTAATGCTAGTATTTGAAAAAAACAAATGTAAATATTGCTATCTTTTGTAATGAGTATTGCGGTCTTAAAAACAAAACAGTGATAACAGCAACGATCTTTCAAAAGTAATTTAGTTTCATGACTGAAATACAGTTGAACCATTTCGTTTTTACCGCTCAGAGGGTACTTAACCTAAGTTGCAAACCGCTGCTGTAGACGATAAAGCACTATAAAGTAAAATTATTGGTTTGTCGTTTTGTTATACAACCTCCATCACTCTCTAAGAGATATGCTGAGAATTATCGTTCTTTGGTTTTTGGTACTCTGTTGTTACAAAACAAATTATGGGAAGTGGGAATTTCGTATTTATGCAAACCTTAAAAACCTCTTTATATGAGGTTTATTCCTTAAAGAGTTTCAGTACCTTTGTGCCATCATCAGTAGCGTTTTATTTAGTTGGGATTCTGAAAATACATGTTCTACGAAAAATTTGTGGTTGAAAACTAAAATCTAAAGTATTTTTTAATTATCCTAGTCTTACCTTAACTTATAATTGATTAGGCTTTGT
Organism: Schistocerca cancellata; assembly: GCF_023864275.1. NCBI lineage: Eukaryota > Metazoa > Arthropoda > Insecta > Orthoptera > Acrididae > Schistocerca > Schistocerca cancellata. Next base: position 609,148,964 of record NC_064630.1, on the reverse strand, counting down.
ATGACCTTGGAGTCTGTTCATATAGCTTTTCATCTGCAAGAACACGAAGGTTTTGAGAAAAATCATTTCTTCTTTTCCCTGTAACTCCTTTGCAAAAAAAAAAAAAAAATTGTGAGTATTTACACTTACTTGAACCGTTGTCCCCGTACTTATGAACAAGTTTTTGTCTTCAAAATGGAGATGCAAAACCACTGCACATGTTATTTGTATTGAAATCACAAGTTTAGAAAATGAACTTCAAAACACAATGTTTGTATTCGTTCTATATGCGTGAGCTAAGTCGTTGTGAGCGTGTTTTCGTGCTCGGTAGTCTTTCCCACTTTCGTTTTCTCAAGTGATTTGCTTAGATAGTCGAAATGTAATTTAAAAAATGGTTCAAATGGCTCTAAGCGCTATGGGACGTTAAATCTGAGGTCATCAGTCCCCTAGACTGAGAACTACTTAAACCTAACTAACCTAAGGACATCACACACATCCATGAACGAGGCAGGATTCGAACCTACGACCGTAGCAAAATGTAATTCCCGTAACGTCATGAGAAACGTCTTGCCTAGGGCACTGAACGAAATCCCAACGATTTTCGCTGGAAGATATTTTATCTTTCTGTAGAATTCTGTGTATAATTTTACAAGAATAATGTTTCTTTCACGATTTCGCCGGACGGTGTTGTGTAGACAGCTCGTCCAAACGTTAGATCTGAAATCGAGTCACACACCAGATATCAGCTGAAACAGGCATGTTGAGCGACTTTTGCGTGACTAATAATAAAGTTTGGAGATGGATATATCCAGAAACTAACGGTTCACTTATCCTTTCGAAATATACTATACTGTCCCATCCTCCCCCCCGCCCCCCACTCCCATCCCCATTACATTCTTTATCATGGTTCTCATCGAAGCCCGTCATCAACGACTAAACGCAGTTGAAAAATTTAATATAATTTTGGTAGGAAAAATGTTGTATACTAACTAGTACGAGTACTCAGTAGGGCTTAGAGCACAATAAAGTCATCTTTGGAAAATAGACATTGGCCATTTATTCAATAACTGAAGTTCGAGGAAAAAAAGCTTTCTCTGAATGAAGTCCCCTTTGGAAAATAGACTTTGGCCATTTATTCAATGACTGAAGTTCGAGGAAAAAAATCTTTCTCTCTCTTTCCCTCCTTCTATCACGCAACAGACGCACACGCACACGCACACGCAAATGCACACACACACACACACACACACACACACACACACACACACACACATGCACGCACATACGCACACAGTCGCTTCTGAAATGTGGATAAGATGTAAGGACTTTGAGAAATATTAACAATCTCTACATCATAACGAACTTTCGTGCAAATGACCTGTGAAAGATTCCGTTCAAGCGTATGATTAACTTACGCAGTTAATCATACCAGGTGCAATAAAACATTAGGAAATTTGTGCAATATTTTTCAGATAGTGAACACATTCTTCTGCGGATAACTAATGCGCCGAAGTTAAAGATGAAATATGGTAAGGAGAAACAACAAGGTGAAATTGTTAAAGCCTGAATTTTTATCAGTTTATACGGCTGTTTTGAAGAATAATAAGCATCATTTGTGAAACATATAGATGCGCTGCATGTACGAAAAATATCAAAGCTACCATACAATCACGTTAAGTTTTTAATGCCTTATTTAATTTTATGCAGTTGGTCATGGTGATATTGTAAAGAGAAGGAAGTGGGGAACTACACAGCACTTTGGGCACTAGCTTGAGAATTACGCACAGCTTCCAACAAGTGGTCGTAAACTGTTCACCGCAATACCGCCAGATGGCAGCAGAGTTCCGTATTGCGTGAAAATCCTCGAAGTCCTGTAGAACAGCGTATTTTTTTCCAATGTAAAGCGATGTCTGTTGGCGCTACTGATTAAGCTACTGTGACAGCAGGCTTCCATGAAAAATTTTTGATATTTTCAGTATGTCATAGACTCTCTGAACGAAACTGAATAGCTACTTTAAACCTGACATTTCTACCAGTGTTCGTAAGATTAAATGTTTTGCGTACAAATGTTTTACATTTCATGGTTCGTAACAAACATTATCGAGTAACTGACGACACAGTGTGCTACGAATATTCGTAAAGACTGATTGTTTCTAAGAAAGGCGGCTTCAGCAGACAGAACATGAGGCTTTCTACTTTCCACATAGTAGTACTTCTTCATTCGTAATCTGATTGGTTTGTGTACCACATTTGTAAGGTTTTACATGGTTGCAGGAAAGGTTTTTGTTTTCTTTGAATAACCAGAGAATATGATCTATGAAGGGACAAGAGAGTTACTGTTGCTATTCGATCTATGTTATACTTGAACATTAAGAACAAGAACACGATCTGCTTGTTTCAGATTTGCCAACGAACTAATCAGATTTGTGCAACTGATTTTACATAATGAAGCAGGAGATGTCTTACAACGACTCAAAGACTCAGTGTGTTTTCTTATAATAATGGAGATAGTCATAGAGCAGTGGTTAAGATACAAAACTGTTTTGCACGTTAGGTTTGGACATAATAATAAAGGAACTAAACAGGACAGTGACATAAAATCAAAACATAAACGCTTCATATTCACAGCACGATGTACCACAGCGTACAGTACTCAATAAAAAGCATTATCGATAAGTAATACTTTTTATCTTGCGAATAACAAGCATGAGAGACATATGTTTACGTCCTACAGTGTCAACAATGTTTTGGAATTAAGTCCGCGATATTCGTGCCAGCTAAGACTAGCGCCCTCACTGCCCAGAAGCAGATATACAAAGATGATCAAAAGTATCCGGAGACCTGGCTGAATATGACGTAGATACTCGTGGCGCCCTCCATCAGTAATGCTGGAATTCAATATGGTTTTGGCCCACCATTAGCCTTGATGACAGCTTCCACTCTCGTTCAGTCAGGTGCTGGAAGGATTCTTGGGGAACGGCAGCCCATTCTTCACGGAGTGCTGCACTGAGGAGAGGCTTGGCACGAAGTTGGCGTTCCAAAACATCCCAAAGGTGTTCTATAGGATTCAGGTCAGGACCCTGTGAAGGCCAATCCATTACAGGAATGTTATTGTCGTGTAACCACTCCGCCACAGGCCGTGCATTATGAACAGGTGCTCGATCGTGTTGAAAGATGCAATCGTGCCGCGCGGAGTGGCCGTGCAGTTTGAGGCGTCATGTCACGGATTACGCGGCCCCTCTCACCGGTGGTTCGAGTCCTTCCTCGGGCCTGCGTGTGTGTGTGTGTGTGTGTGTGTGTGTGTGTGTGTGTGTGTGTGTTGTTCTTCGCATAAGTTAGTTTACGTTAGTTTAAGCAGTGTGTAAGTCTAGGGGCTGATGACCTCAGTTGTTTGGCCCCTTAGGAACTCACACACATTTTAACATTTTTGCATTTGCCATCCCCGAATTGCTCTTCATCAGTGGGAAGCAAGATGGTGCTTAAAACATCAGTGTAGGCCTGTGCTGTGATAGTGCCACGCAAAACAACATGGGGCGCAAGCCCCCCTTCTTGAAAAACACGACCACACCATGACACCACTGCCTCCGAATTTTACTGTCGACACTACACACGCTGGCAGATAATGTTCACTGGGCTTTCACCATACCCACACCCTGCCCTCGGATCACCACATTGTGTACCGTGATTCGTCACTCCACACATCGTTTTTCCACTGTTTAGTCGTCCATTGTTTACGCTCCTTAGACCTAGCGAGGAGTCGTTTACCGGCCTGATGTGTGGCTAATGAGCAGCCGCTCGACCATGAAACCCGTTTTCTCACCTCCCACCTAACTGTCATAATAATTGCAATGGATCCTGATGCAGTTTAGAATTCCTGTGTGATGGTCTGGATAGAGGTCTGCCTATTACACATTACGACTCTCTTGAACTGTCCTCAGTTTGTCAGTCAACAGATGAGGTTGGCTTGTACGCTTTTGTGCTGTACGTGTCCCTTCGCGTTTCCAATGCACTACCACATCGGAAACAGTGGACTTAGGAATGTTTAGGAGCGTGGAAATCTTACAGACGTGTGACACGTGACACACAATCATCTGACCACGTTCAAAGTCCGTGAGTTTCGCGGAGCACAAGATTCTACTCTCTCACGATGTCTAATGACTACTGATGTTGCTGATGTGGAGTACCTGGCAGTAGGTAACAGCACAATGCACCTAATATGAAAACGTATGTTTTTGGGGTGTCCTGATACTTTTGATCACATAGTGTAAGTCAGACAAGAAATAGTTTGGGATTTACAGATATAAAAATATTCCATTGGTGAGAAGCCACACATTTCCGCTAAGCCATAAGCAGTTAGTTCCTGAACAACATTTACCATCCATCGTTTCCCAGGAATGCCGCTACAGCAATTTCAAACTGCAGATTAACAATCAAGAAGAGAATGGAATTGGTACTACAGAAGAAAGCACGCTTATTTACCTTAACTCGATGAAGTAGTAGCCCAATAGTGAGGCGCCCAAAACTGGAACCCTCAAACATTCGACCTTCTCGTTAGCTTTATTTGAAAGACCTTATTTGAAGCGCGAAGATGCTTCTGCAAATAAATTTGAGGATACCTTCAATTTCAAAGCGACTGTTCTTCAATCGTGTATTCGAGGAACTAAAACGGGAGAGGGATTCATAGGTAATGCACAAGATAATATTACTGCCTTTCATTTCATATAAGAAACATTTTTATTACGCTACAGGAACTTTAGTCCCAAACCTATATTAGAAGCATCACATGTTGAACGCAGTGGGCTTGCTATTCTAAAATGCAATTACCGAGGTCATGAAATAAATATGTGGCATAACTTTTCTTTCTCGGGATGTATTTATTCTTAAGAGTTAGAAGTTGTTGGGAGTATCAGTGAACATTTCTGTTGCATGTACTATTTCTCTACATAGGCTCGATCATGTTCTAGAGCCTTACACCGGCGTTGTGTAAGAGCTTGTGTTCACTGTTAGTGAAAGCTCTTGTCCTGTACTCGTAGCTATGGTTTCCCTGCAAGAATTACTTCTCATTGTTTTCAGAGATTGTCCCACCTAGAAATCATAAAGTAGCCCAAACAAGTAGAAGTCTGAGGGCGCCAGATTTGGTCCATAAGGTGGATGAGGCAATGATGTACAATACAATACGTAAGTCTTGTCAGTTTCTAAGACGTGTGTGTAGCCGTGCATTGTCGTGTTAAAGCAAAGTTTCTTTTGGAGTCTTGTCAGACAGTACACGTTGGAAACGGCGCCTGATTTTGTTAGGAGTCATCATATGCTCCTCTGACTTAATGGTGGACTCCTTTGGCCATATTTCCACGAGAATGACACAATTAGCAACAAAAAAATTGTCATTGTGATGTTGCCAGCAGAGGGAGCTGCCGTGAATTTCGTCTTTTTTGGTGACTACCTTTCTGTTTCAGTGATGCAGCCAGGTTTCGTCACCTATAATGATCCGAGACAGAAAAGTCTCTTCATTGGCTTCAAACTGCTCCAAGAGTTCAGATGAAAAGGCTTTTGTGCCCTATTGTGAGCATTCATGGATCCCAATTCGAGTAAACCTCTGAATGTGCAAGAGTTTTGCAAGCATTGCACAGTCGTGTCCAATGATCATCGATAGCTGGTGAGCCAATTGTCGAATTGTGATGCGCCGATCTACACGACACCTGCACAGTTTCATCTGTCTGGAGCAAATGTTCTAACAGGACGTGGCCGATCATGAAGCTCAGTTTCTGCCCTTCCTGACGCTTTCAGTTTCTTTACCCATCGGCCAACAGCACTCTTATCAATTGAATCATTACCACACACTGCACACAAACATTTATGAATGTTGCATGAATGAATGGTCTCCCGGCAATATGAGTTAAGAAAATCTTGTCGGGCTTTCAGCAGCGTCTGTTGGCTAAAATCCCACAAACTATCAACTGAGCTCTTCTCAGCCATTTTCAAGTGGTAAATCGCTGTCGTGCAGCCGTGGCCTCGCCGTTATATAGCTGTGCTGCCAGCTGTGACGTCATTGGTGTTCTCTTCATCGCCAAACGTTGTAATGTTTTCATCCCGGATCCGTCGCGCCTGCTGTGTTGAGCCGTCCTTGTTGTTGGTGTTTTCAGATACTTTTATTTCTACCGCTCCTTTTATAATGCTATCTCAAAATCCCTTCGTCCTCATAATGATAGATGTTTCGTCGTATAGAAGTCGGTGTCGATTTTCTGAAGTGTATTGTGCTGCAGCTGATTTTTCAGGATAGTGTAGGCGTAAGCTCCTCTCATGTTCCGTCATGTATTGCTGCACGGTGCTTACTGTTTGGGCGACGTAATAGGGGTCATACTGAAATGGTATAATTATACACCCCAACTGTTCTAAGTGCTAGCTCGTCCTTCATAGGCCTCATAAGCTATAGTATTTCTGCTGGGAGCCAGAACACTGGTTAGATGATGTGTCACTTCAGGAGCTGACTAATCTTTCCCGACACTGTGCCACAGAAAGGCAAAACCGAAAGTTTCTTGTTGTCTTCTTCGGTGGTGTTTACCCTGCGTGGTCTTACCAGAAATAGTCTTTGATACTAGCGGTGATTGTAGCTGTTTTCCCGGAAGACTTTTCGGAAGTGGCTTAGTTATAGTGACAGATTTTCAACATTTGAGACGACTTTAGTATGGTGGAGGAGGGTGTTCAGAACACCGCGTTTTTGTGCTGGATAGTAATGGCTAAGAGCGTGCACATCTCGATCCGTGTCTGTATGTATGTATGTATTAAACCGAGGACCTAGAAACGACGGAGAGGCATCGTCCCGCCGTAGCCCTCAGTTGTTCACAATCCCACAACAGGTCACAGCAATCCACTCACACCACCGCCGCCCCACACCAAACCCAGGGTGATTGTGCGGTTCGGCCCCTAGTGGACGTCCGGGAACATCTCATACCAGACGAGTTGTTTCGTGTTAGAATATTTATAGTGTATGCGTACGTGGAAGCGATGTTTGCTCAGCAATCACCGACGTAGTGTAACTCAGGTGGAATTAGGGGAACAAGCCCGCATTCCCTGAGGTAGATGGAAAACCGCCTTAAAAACCATCCACAGGCTGGCCGGCACACCACACCTCGACACTAATCCGCCGGCCGGATTCGTGCCGGGACTGGCACTCCTTCCCGAGGCCAGCAGGTTAGCCGGGCAGGCTACATTACCAGCTGGCACAAAAACGTGGCGTTATCATCTGGAAGACTTTCGTTAGAGGTCAAATAATTACTACGCTGCGCGGGCTATTTTCTTAGCTCTCTGTAGATCCATCATTGATATGAGTCAGCGGCCAGTCAGATATTTACCAAAGAAAAATGTTCAAAGACACGTATCGTATGTTTTCAGAAGCTGTTATTTTATTTAGAAGACCAGTTTCATCATTTCATTAATGACATCTTCAGACCCATGCAAGTTAAAAACAACGAGTGTACATTTAATATATGTAAAGATCTGTCATTAGTTGACATTACAGGAAACGAATCATAAAAGTTTTTAAAACCTACAAAATGCAATGTGCAGCACTAAGAAGAGTACCTGTGCACACAAAGCCCAACAAAGCAGAATATGTACTGGTTGGCAGCTAAACTATTTTGACATAGCAGAATTATACCACAACATGAAAAACCTTAGAAAAACAAAAAAATAAACAATGCACAAAATAGGACGCACGAACTAGTAAATCTTCTCTCTCTCTCTCTCTCTCTCTCTCTATTAAAAAGCCGTTATTGGGACCCATTTGCTCACTTGATTCAGTCGACTATTTGTGGCCAATCTACTGCAGCGCCCCTGGCGTATTATCCTAGCAATTAGCGATACTCTTATCTACTGCGGAGTCGTTTTGTTTACACGTCGGTCCCAAAATTGCGTGAGTAGTGAGTGTTTTCTGCTGTGAGCTTTGGCACCTGAGCGGTGAAAGTGAGATAATAAGCGACTGTACGCCTTAGAAAAAAAGTCGAATTACAGTAACACAATCAAATACGTGCTTGGTGGCTGATTCACTTGCTAACATGTGACATGCACACACAAAGATAGCCAATTAGGACAAGAAATTCGCTCTTGTAAAACTGGCTTAAGACATAAAAACTACATGGACATCGCTGATACTTGTACAAACAATAATTTAACGATAACTATACATTGCGATGTACAACTGTATAGTGATTTCAGAAAATTCTTTTTGCTTTCCTATAGTTAGCCGATATTATTCTGTTCACTATCTGATATTACAGTACTAACATGTCGCTGTTTTAAAAGGAATGTACTATACGCAGTGATATTTTACCCAGAATAATATGAGTCCAGAGGAAGAAGTTTGTGAAACTAGTTATGACACTTTTTTAAAATGAACAGGCAATACTTAACTTCTGCTGAATGTGTAAATGGGCAATTGAATATATTCTTAGCCACATGATTATTGCATTGTGGACACCGGGATGTTGAAATTGGATTTCTCTCTGCTTCAATCACTATATTTTTTGGGTGGAAAATGCACTTCGGTCCAAGTACAAATATTAAAATGTGGAGTATCTGATATTATTTGGGCATTGGTCGATTGTAATTTTTTTCTCTAATTTATCTCAAATTCGATTAGTACATAGAACATTATGTATTAAACAAGCCTGTAAACAAGTTTGAGATGCTTATTCATCCCTCGTTATTAGTAAGACGAAACACTGCTTTCACATCTACGTTGCTGTTCTACATTCCCTTCAGTTTCATTTGCGAGCAACTTAAAGATCAAACAAGTGGATAGTCAGATTACCGCATGAACCTGTGGTGCACTTTAGTGCGTTAGGCGGTAAACTGATACATTAATTTGGGTGTGAATGAACACTTTTGATTGCCAGGTGACTAAATAACTTGATTATTCTTGTAACTGTATCTAGGAATTGTCTCTGAAAACGAAAGAAACAGTGGTTACATGAGATTTTTAAAAATCCCCTAATTTCTCTTCTAACTTATGCTACTGTTTGGTTAAGTTTTGTCATTTACACTTCTGGCCTCATTTGTGATGATGGTCAAGTGGAAATGAACTTATATTTAATTGAATGATGCACTGTAGATATTTTATACTTCGAGTTCATACCTTGTTGTTGTTGCAGTAAAACGTTGGAAGTATACTGTGAATGTGTTAGCATTCTATCGGAACTTTTTAAAAAGAAGCACCACCGAAATATTTTTAACTAAACTGAGTTACTTCTGGGGCAAAAAGGTGATCGTGGTTTACAACCCATGGTAGAAAGTTGTCTATAAATTATCTCATCCTCTTCAACACAAAAATTAAACTTTTAAACTCGTTAAATTCATCATGCAATTGGGCTGCTCGTCACTTTGATGCTTGTTGCGAAAAAAAGAGCCCCGCGAGAATTTAATAATTCTCTTTCGTGCGAATCCAAAATCTGATTAAGTCAGAATTGTTGTTGCGGTAAATGTGTAATGTTTCGAGACCACATGAATTTTGAAATTCCTGGATATCAAATGAATAATACACGAATTAATGTGCCGTAAATAATGTTTCCTGCCACAAAGCAAACGAACAAATGACTATATTCAATTGTTCTCTTTTGAGGTCAGTCAAAGAGCGTAACTTTTGTCGGCTTTAGCGACATGCGCCAGTCGTCCGTACCGCCGACTGTGCAATTTCAAAAGCTTTAAATTATAAATTAATGATGGGATTAAAATGTCAAGCTATCGTACAAAATACAGCAGAAATATATGTGTTATCAAATTTGAGTACTGTGGCTGTAATAACTAGATAAGACTTTTATAAGCCTTCATTAACATTGTTTCCCCGTTGAAGTTAATTCCTGTGTTCAACGCTCTAAGAATGGTTTTAGAGTGAGTCAGCGACTACAGACAGCGGGAGCAATTATTAAGTTCTATAATATCCTACTGCTAGCAAGAAACATCAGAAATGTATCTTTTGTCTGTATAGGTGACGTTGAAATCTGGTGGGGAGGGAAATCGACTGTGCCATAAACTGCTAACACAACTGCTGGCACAACATCTAACTCATGACTCCAAACACCGGAACAATACTCTAGCACAAATTGTATTAGAGTTATACATGCGATGTGCCTTACGGGTGCGTAGCATTTTCCTGGAACCCTTCCTATAAATTTAAGTTTTTCATTCGGCCTTTATAATACTAATTGTAGGTGATCAACATATTTCATGTCGCTCTTTAGCGTTGCTACTAAATAACTTAGTTACAGTGCATTAAGTGAAAGTTGCCCGATTGCCAGGGGTGGTTGAGCTGAGTAGAGGAAGCAAGCCCGGCCCCAACACAGATTGCCGCAGTGTGGGTAGTGTGTGTGTGTGTGGGAAGGACAAGAGGGGGAAGAGGGGTAGGGGGCAGTTCAGGCACCTTAACCTATAACTCATCCTTCCCCGAAAGCAGAAGTCACAGAGGTAAAAATCGCTTAAAAGTTGTTCATAATCGAAACTGAACTCGTCTTATGTATCGACATGTTTCAGAACGATCGTGACTGCAACAGCTACGCATGCAAAACCCTAACTGGAAATTATTTTTCACTTCGTGCATATTGAATTGTTTCCATTTGCATATACAGGATTACGAGAACTCCACCGACAAACTTTCGGAGGGGGTTGTATGGATCAAAACAAGAGACAATGTTTAGTAAACATCGGCTCTAATATTCATACCTTAAGTGCTATAACCACTACATCTACTTTATTACTCTGTAATTCACATTTAAATGACTGGCAGAAGGTTTATCGAACTACCTTCAAGCTATTTCTCTGCTGTTCTACTCTCTAACAGGGAACGGAAGAAACGAACACCGAACACTTAACTCTTTCCGTGAAAACTCTGGTTTGTCTTGTTTTATTATTATAATCATTTCTCCCTTTGTAGATTTGTAGATCCTGACGCAATCAAAAGCCTTTGTTTTAATAACTGCCCCCCCCCCCCCCAATTCGCGTCTCATATCCGTGAGACTCTCTTCCCTATTTCACAACACCCAACGATCTACTCCTCTTTTAACATTTCACATCTCCTCCATCAATCCTATCTCATGCGGATCCACACCGCATGGCAATGCACCGAGAAGAGGACGGACAAGCGCCGGTAGGCAGATTATTTAGTAGATCTGTTACATTTACTAAGCATTCTGCCAATAAATCTCAGGCTTCGGTTCGCTTTCCCCACAGCATCATCTATGTAATAGTTCAAGTTATTCGGAACTGTAGTCCTTAAGTATTTAATTTAATTCACAATTTATAGCTTTGTGTGATTTGTTATGTAACCGACGTTTACTGGAATCCTTTTTGGTAATCATGTGACTGTCTTCACACGTTTCATTTCTTAGAGTCAACTGCCACTTTCCGCAACACACAGGGATCTTATGTAAATCATTTTGCAATTGGTTTTTATCATCTGATGAGCTTACATGACGGTAAATGACAGCATCATTTGCAAACAGATTAAGAGGACTGCTCAGATTGTCTCCTGTTTCGTTTATATGGATCAGGAACATCAGAGGGCCTATAGCAATTCCTTGGGGAACGCCAGGTATTGCTTCTGTTTTACCACATGACTTCGATACTATAAAACACATAACTTGTACTGCAAGCCGTTTGCTTTCCATATTACCGGAGGCCAAACAAGAAGAAAATGTCTAGTAAACATGGACTTTAAAATGCATAACTAACTAGCTATGAGCACTTGTTCAGTGAGGAGATGTGTTTCACAGTAGTGAAGATGAACGAATGCTCATAGTTACTAAGACATGCTCTTTAAAGGGCATGTTCGCTGAATATTTTTATCTTATTTTGGACCATACGACCACTTCTGATAGTTCGTCGGTGGAGTCCAAGTTCATCGTATACGTAGCTCATTTATCTTTTTAGCGTACTGCCTATTCATGTTCAACCGAGGTGAATAGAATAATTCTGTGTGTAAAGTGAGTGAGATGTCTTATATCGTATGCTGGCCATCGGTTTGACAGCCTAGTGCAGACTGGGTAAGGAACACGGCGTCAGTGCATTTGATCGCACACACAGAATTATGGAAAATTCCGGCTTTCTCATTGTGTGGCCAGTACGCATTTGATACAGAAAATAAGTGTTTGTTATACAGAAGCGTGCAATGAGGTTAATGTGTAATACTGACTCTAGAACCCGTTTTGCGGTTCTTTTTTATGCGTTGAGCACACTGCCAACATTTTACTTAAGACATTTATTTTTCACATTGAGCACAGTTCTAAAACAAGTGTTATATTCTAAATATACAGTAGTACCGAAAAAAGAAAAGACTTAGAGTATAAATGACTCAGCTTCCGCGTGGGATAGAAAAAAGTCAACTATGAAATCATAAATATCTTAGTCCACCTACAATGTGATGTAAGGAATTTAGCAGATAATCAAAATAATTTCAAACATAACCTTAAAAGCATATCTCTTTGACTACTATTACTACTTCTTTGGATCTTAGAAGAGTTTCTATTTATGTAATAATATAGATCTGTGTGTGTGTTTGTGTGAATCATTTTACAGGATATGTATACATGATTAGCATTAACATTAATGAACACATTATATTTCGGTTCTGTCATGGTATGGGAGTTTGAGAATAAAACCAAACACAACTTATAAACGTTATTAATATATCGAGGCACTTACACGCTTACACGTCCAGTTTGACGAGAGTGAGACTGGTAGTTGCCTACTGCCTTGTAGCAGTAACACTCCCATCACTTCTGAATGATGAAACATTTTCGAAAACCACCGTAGGCTGCCAAATTCTATTATACAAAATGAGCTTTATAGCAGTATGTATAGATATGACATCACTCCCATGTGAAATTTAATTGAAAACGATCTAATAAATGTCATCTTGCTTAACAGGATTTGACAGCCTATGGTGATTTCTTACAATGTTTCCATCATTTAGAAATTATGTCGAACCTGTGAACCTACAATGAAAAAATTCCTACATTGTCTTGAAATAGCCACGGAAAACCTAAATCAGTATGGCCAGATGGAGATCAGGGCCTCGATCGTTCCAAATAAAAGTGCAACTTCATTCGATGTGTCCCTAATGTATAATACTGTTCATTCATTTCTTATCACCAATTATGTTTATATGTGTTATTATAATTATTATTAAAATATTATATAATTATTATTTACAATATAAAATTGTTATTATTTACTCGTATTACGTTTTTAACCAAACCCCTACACTGTGTTGTCCAAGTAATTCTTCAATTTATAGAATGTATAGCTTAAGAACTGGATTTTGACCACCTTTTTAAGTAAATTCATTTCGTCAGTCTCTGTAGTGTGTGTTATCTAAGTAATTCTTCAACATATGAGTTTCCTGATGCTGTCCGACCACGAACAGCTAAAGTAGGACCTGTGGGTATGTCAATATGTAAACTGGGAGATACAACTGATCCAATTGATGATTTGATGTGGGAAAAATGGCGAAAAGAGTTAAGGGATTATGCAGCCCATAGTAGAAGCGGATACTTTTGGAACTTGGACAGTTGGTTTGGTTAACTCAGGTAGTCAATTCAGTGCTGTGTCGCAATGCTGTGGATACACAAAACAAGACAATTTAAGTGCAAATCTCAGTTACAATGAGACTAAATGGTAGACATTATCATGTACTGGCACTTGAGATTCATGGGTTAGCGTCATCCTTAATCATAGGCACTGAGTGATTAATGTAGAAGGAAGCTACTGTGAATTTTGAAAGGTTGTGTAGAAGCGCAAAAAGAAGGAAATGAAGCAGTTACTGAGTTTAGAGAAAGAATATTACGGAAGTGGTAGGAGTAAATAAGTTATAGTGTTTAACTGATCTGCAGTTAGCGCCACGGAATGCGTTAAAGGCAGACTTAACAGCATTATAGAAGAATCAGTGGAGATGAGAAGGCAAAGGGGTCACAAGATAGCTTAAAACTGCAGTTGAGCAGAAATTTAAGTCTCTAGCGAAACTGATAGAAATGAAAGATCCAATAGACATCCTGAGGAAGCATAAGCAGATTTTCCCGAGTGAGCCAGGGATGATAAAAATCGCCAGAATGTAAACTTGTGGATGAGAGAACATGAACTATTTTTTGTATGACCGTATGTGGTCCCGCAGTCAGCACGTGAAGCAGTAGAAGAGCAGATGCAGAAGATGCTAAGAATGTATCGAACTATCGATCAGCCAGTAAAATAATCCATTATTTGTTGCGGGAAGACGAAATGGTGGTATCAGAATCGTACTGGACGCACAAGGGTGACAGACCCAGAAATTTAGAAGAAATACTCCAGAAATTTCATGGGGCAAAGGTGTTTTGTACTATCGACCTGAGATCAAGATATTGCCAGATTCCCTTGTAAAAGGAGTCCAGGCAGTACACAGCGTTGTTACACATTTTCATTTTGAAGGGTTGGACTGCTGCACCAATCAAAACAAAGATGGATGAAGTTCACTCGGACTCTGCGCCATCGCTGCAAGATATTTACTTTTGGATAAATGAATTTAAATGTCGTCGGACAAACACGGAAGACAAAGAGCGCTTTGGTCGTCCAATTGCAGTCAGCACAAAGGAAACCGGGGACAAAATACATGATGTGGTAATGCAAGACTGCAGAATAAGAATTCGTAGGATTGCTGAGACTGCAGGCATCTCAACTGAGCGAGTGCATAATATTCTGCACAGAGAATTAGCTATGAAGAATCTGTGTGTGAGACGGGTGCCACGATTACTCATAGTAAACCGAAAGTGCTTCCACCACAACGTTTCAGCAGCATGACTGGCAATGTTTAGTCGCATTTTGAAAAACTTCTTGCACCGGTTTGTGACTATCGATGAATCCTGGTTCCATTAGTATAGACCAGAATCAAAACGGCAGTCAAAACAATGGATAGTGCTTAGAGCCATTTGAACCATGTCTTAACAATTTGCAATTGTATGCGCGGCTCATGACCCTTACATGTAAAACTTCCAATGACGAAGTTTATCCGGATCTTACTGACTTTACCTGGCTATTTCAAATGTGTGTCTCCTAACTCCTTTTTTTGTAACTTACTGCAATGCTGTAACTCTCATACATTCTTTCGAATTGTGCAAAACAGAGACTTCTGTCATATTATCCTCTTGAAAGACAAATCACTCAAGATCTATTTATTGCTCCCAGAGTATCATGTTGATGTATATTTATTATCTAACCAGTTAGATTCCTGCCACTTTAAAATCCTTCAGAAGAGCAGTTTGATGAGAACGTACTCAAAGAAGTGTTTCAGCGATAGAAACATTGGTATCTGGATAGAGGGCAGATTGTGCCAGTAATGCTGCTGGAGAAGAATGAAAAAAAAAAGAAAGAGAATGTGTGTTAGGACCGAATAAATAAAGAGGACAGATCCTCAAAGACGGATTCCCATCCCCCCCCCACCCTTCCCCCTCTCCCCACACTCCCCAGGTACCCGCCTGATGGGCTCTTCACCGAGACGCCCGAAGATGAAGAATGGTCAGCATGTCTGAAACAACGAATTTGTTTCGATTTTAACCGTACACTCTCTGAAGACTTTTCCTAATTTCACCCCTATGAGCAGCCAGTCGAGAGAGGGTAACAACACGCTAGTCATCGGCAGTAATAAGTCTTTTAGTCGTCTGTCTGTGAGTCAGTGGTCCCTCACTTGAAACGTCTCTATTTGATTACAAGAACCTCTGTGCATAATAGCTTACAGTACCTACTTAACATCTTAGATTATCTAATCTCCCTTAAAAGTGGATATTCGAAATCCGACACTTATTCATAAGAGTAATGGAAAGATAGAAAATCCCAGGACAAAACAAACAAAATTACCTTTCTCATACTGAAAGAGAACTTATAATCGTTAGACAATACTGTATGTTCTTTTTAATGAAATAACACGCTTCTCCTGTTACCTTCATGCTGCAAGATAAGATGGTAAGAGAGGGCTGTAAATTATAGATAGTAGGATAGTTGAAGGGTAAGAAACTGCTCTATGGAAAATTAAATATGAAGTAATGGAGCAATTAACTATGACTTCCTACGGACTTCACTCCCCAGAATTTGCAAAATTCTCCTGAAGATTTAAATTTATTGAAAAATCCTGTTACGTAAGGTCATTTTGACTAGTTTATCAAAACAAAGTTAATGTCATTATCTTATTGTCGGTTAATCTTATTCCGTTCAAGTTAAATCTCTCCTAGCAATACCGGAAGTCTACGTAAAGGATGCCTTACACATCACTAACATAAATCTTCAACACTTCAGTCACTTCAAATCACCAGGGACAGACAGCAGTATTTGCTGTAACACGAGTAAGATTATATTTCGTTTATAATACATCCATACCTTGAATGATTATTACGTGCGCTCTATTTCAGTAATAATATCTGGACTGGCGCCCACACCACCCACATGAACTCACACGTAAACAAAAGACAGAATGACAGTCAATTAAGTTTTTCATATTAATTTCTACAGCGACATTCTGTTCGGGATTATGTGGTGGTCTACCATTTGTATAGCTGCTGGCGCTGAACACGCCTTTGATGGCAACTTCCTCGATACATCGGTCAGCCAAGGCAGCGTAGTTTTTACAAAGGATACTTCTGCAACGTATCTGTCAGTACAGTAGCCTTCACGAAATTTCCTCACACTGTTAACTTGTTATACTAGAAAAGATATAAAATTCTCACAATGCACAATTTATATAATACAAGATGTTTCCCCTACCGCCGGAGGTTCGAGTCCTTCCTCGGGCAAGGGTGTATGTGTTGTTCTTAGCTTAAGTTAGTTTAAGTAAGTCTAGGGACCGATGACCTTAGCAGTTTGTTCCCTTAGGAATCCATACACATTTGAACATTTTGAAGAGGATGTTCATTCTGTAACATCATATACTGTAACTATAGCAGATTCTGCTTGTGTTATTGTCTTCATTTCTTTCTTCTACTAGAGAATTACGTGAAGTCCTTGTATAATAGGACAGTGACAATTTTAATGTTGCTCTATCTTGCCGATGTTCTGATGACTGCATATTAAAACTGCAACACCAGAAACAATCTGTCTTCAGGCCACGAGTGACCTAACGGGACCATCCGACCGCCGTGTCATCCTCAGTGAAGGATGCAGACAGGAGGGGCGTGTGGCAGCACACCTCTCTCCTAGTCGTTATGATGGTATTCTTGACCGAAGCCGCTACTGTTCGGTCGAGTAGCTCCTCAATTGGCATCACGAGGCTAAGTGCATCTCGAAAAATGGCAACAGCGCATGGCGGCCTGGATGGTCACCCATCCAAGTGCCGACCACGCCCGACAGCGCTTAATTTCGGTGATGTCACGGGAACCGGTGTATCCACTGCAGCAAGGCCGTTGCCCGCAACACCAGAAGGATAGAAAATAAAGAACTTTTATTTATTCTGTGCATACAGTAAGGGAAGAAGAATGTATTATTAAACTTTGTAGGTGATTTGGTTGTGTAAATGAAATACACAGCTATGGCAGCAACACTGACTCTATCACGGCCCCATATCGGGTCGAAATGCGTTTGGATTTCACGCTGTTTCAGCTCTGTGCCAGAGTTTATTAATCATAGTGGATGACGAGTGGTGTAGTGATAGCAACACATGAGCAGATGTTTTCGGTGAGTGAGGGTATGTAAGGACAGCACATGCAACAAGCGGTCTTGTGTTATCTTGTTGAAAGATAATGTGACACACATCTCGAATATACGAGGTGCATTCAAGTTCGAAGGCCTCCGATTTTTTTCTCCGGACTGGAAAGAGATAGAAACATGCGCATTGTTTTAAAATGAGGCCGCGTTCATTGTCAATACGTCCCAGAGATGGCAGCACCTTACGGCAGATGGAATTTTAGCGCCAGCGGTGAGAATGAGAACTGTTTTAAATACTTAAAATGGCGACGTTTTCCTTACTTCAACAGCGTGCAATCATTTGTTTTCTGAATTTGCGTGGTGTGAAACCAATTGAAATTCATCGACAGTTGAAGGAGACATGTGGTGATGGAGTTATGGATGTGTCGAAAGTGCGTTCGTGGGTGTGACAGTTTCATGAAGGCAGAACATTGTGTGACAACAAACCGAAACAACCTCGGGCTCGCACAAGCTGGTCTGACGACATGATCGAGAAAGTGGAGAGAATTGTTTTGGGGAATCGCCGAATGACTGTTGAACAGATCGCCTCCAGAGTTGGCATTTCTGTGCACACAATCCTGCATGACGACCTGAAAATGCGAAAAGTGTCATCCAGGTGGGTGCCACGAATGCTGACGGACGACCACACGGCTGCCCGTGTGGCATGTTGCCAAGCAATGTTGATGCGCAACGACAGTATGAATGGGACTTTCTTTTCGTCGGTTGTGACAATGGATGAGACGTGGATGCCATTTTTCAATCCAGAAACAAAGCGCCAGTCAGCTCAATGCAAGCACACAGATTCACCGCCACCAAAAAAATTTCGTGTAACCGCCAGTGCTGAAAAAATGATGGTGTCGATGTTCTGGGACAGCGAGGGCGTAATCCTTACCCATTGCGTTCCAAAGGGCACTATGGTAACAGGTGCATCCTACGAAAATGTTTTGAAGAACAAATTCCTTCCTGCACTGCAACAAAAACGTCCGGGAACGGCTGCACGTGTGCTGTTTCACCAAGACAACGCACCCGCACATCGAGCTAACGTTACACAACAGTTTCTTCGTGATAACAACTTTGAAGTGATTCTCATGCTCACTACTCACCTGACCTGGCTCCTAGTGACTTTTGGCTTTTTCCAACAATGAAAGATACTCTCCGTGCCCGCACAGTCACCAGCCGTGCTGCTATTGCCTCAGCGATTTTCCAGTGGTCAAAATAGACTCCTAAAGAAGCCTTCGCCGCTGCCATGGAATCATGGCGTCAGCGTTATGAAAAATGTGTACGTCTGCAGGGTGATTACGTCGAGAAGTAACGACAGTTTCATCGATTTCGGGTGAGTAGTTAATTAGAAAAAAAATCGGAGGCCTTAGAACTTGAATGCACCTCGTACAGCACAGCCACCAGCCTTAACAGATAGTGAATGTAGCGGCTCTTCAAGTTATTGGCTCTGCAAACCAGAGGAAATCCTGTTGTGTGACCAATGGATCCATACCATCAAGCCAGATACTTGGCCCGTATGATGACGATGAATGCTATCTAACAATGTTAGTTCTCCTCGGAGCCTCCACACACAGGGAGCCTCCAGACACAGGTACGTCCATCCTGATGATGCTGTACAAAGAGTAGGGACTCCTCTGAAAAGAGGATGTTGCGTCGCTTCTGATTCAGTCTTATCACTCTTCGACGTTTCGCCTCTTTACACGAGGTGTAATACGACTTTTTCACAAACAAACGACATTCGAATGTGATTTCAGAAAATTTTCTTATATACGTCATGTAGTTGGCGTTAGTACATCCTACTTGTGCCATTGTGCTGAAGTGCCAAAAATTTGCGTACTCAAGTGTGTGGTACAGTTCCTGCTAATCTGAATTTTGTTACATGTTGCTTTACGACGTTGAAAGCTTAATGGTCAGAAGTGCAGCTCAATGAGATCAGCTATGCTTTCACCTTGTTTAGTAAAAGGAAGATCCACTAGTACATGTGACCCAAACCTGATACCGAAAATTCTACCTCAAAGTATAAATATTAGTATATCATAAAGTATTTTTATTTTTCACATTACATTGCCCGCATAAAAATACCAAAAATACGTCCCATCACATCAGAGGTGATCACATTCACCAGGTTGATGTAAAGGAACACGTAACAGGAAAGTCCTAGTGCTCACTCGCGACTGATGTAGGTTCTTGTTAAACAAATGCAGACTGGAGAAGCAAGTAGTAGAAAGGGTATTACAGTCGAACTCAGTCCACTTCAATTAGAATTTGTGGCTTCAGTATTTACACAATAAACTGAGTAATGAATAACACACTTAAGTAACCAGTGGATAGAAGAGGGTCACATGTAGTGACGAGCAGGCGCTGGACCATGTAATCTCCCTGCTCCTTCCTACTTCCATATATTGTCTACATTAAACAATGTCCAGTCCAAGTAATTAATCAGCAGATACTTTTATGAAGATGTGAGAGTAGCGAAGATTACAATAAACTTTCTAATTTACTTAGCTTGTTATGTTGAGATGGCTCCAGTTCTTCTTGTCTAGGGGTCTGATCCTTGAAGCTGAAAATCTAGCATCAGGGACTCACCGTCGGTTTGAACTAAATAAATCTGAAGAATGTTATTGCAGCATTTGTTAGATAAATATATTTTGTCACATATTAGCATTCCATACAGTATTTTGATTTTTCACATTAACGAAGCCAAAGTTACATTGTTCGCACAAAAATACCAAAAATATGTCCGATCACATCAGAGGCAAGCATTCGACTCCCCCACTGTGTGGAAATAACAATATTCCAATGGGTTTACAATATTTCTTAACAAACTAATTTCCACTAGTTTCCGTTACCTTATTAAATTCTGTTATTATTTCTTAAATGAATCCACAAATAAACAGAGTAACCTGTACAGGATTGCGTAATTAATAATAGAAATTTTAAGTGCGCCAATAACTCGTAATTTCAGTTGTTTCTAAAAAAAAGGATTTACACTGTTCGTTCAGAACTAGTACTTATCGATTATAACATCGAAACTAAAATATTTTATAAAGTAATTCCTTTTCATAAATTTTAGCTTGAAATATAACGTACTGTGTACAAAATTATATGAAAGATTTCAGGAAAGAACTGAGATAATACTGACCTGTCTAAAATTCGAAAAATAATAGTGGTATCGACACGTACTGTTGTGGAAAAGTAATGTTAGAGGAGGATGTCCTGTCACGACCATATAATGAGACGGCATGTTGGGAAGAGCACCATTCTTTCGTCGTGGTCGTAACGGTCCGTACACCTTCGTCCATAATTTTCGTTTCATGCACGAGTTCTTGAGCAGCAGCCTCGACGGTCCTTCGCCGCCTGCCGCGGCTTGGACCAATGGCTCACATGCCATTGGGTCGGTTCCTTTGTTCGTAAACCGCCTCCGTCTCGCACTGCAGTGATGGTGTGAACGCAGACGAGTCTTCTAGGACATTCCTCACTTAACGTCGTTGTCCTCTGTAGAAACGGTTGCACACGCTTTAGATGCTACCGTGATGATCTTAATGGGACAGCCTGAGCTGTTGAAAAACTTAGCGTAGAAAAGCCAGATGTACTGGTACGCAAACTCTATCCCGGCGTATTGAGTGCACGTTGAACAGACCCATCAGCGTGAGTTTAGACCCTGTAAAAGTGCCCCTCCATTAGGCAGCTCCAAATCTCGCACTTTTGTATTACGACAGGACAGTGCGCGGCTACATGTGATGTGAAACGTGCGGAACAGACATGCTTTGACAGAAATGACTGGCCCTGGAATGTCACCCATTGAACGAGCATGCTACACGTTTGGCAGGCAACTTCTTCGTCACAATCGATTCCGATTAGTGCTTTAATGCCGTGCACTGCAATAAAGTGTAAGGAGATGCCCCAGGAACACGTCCATTCCCTCTTTCAAACCATGCTACACAGGGTTCACCACTCCACATCACTCATTTCCAGTCATTGAGTACCCTGTGGCGTCGGTCTTCACAAGACGTCCATTATAATTACCCGGGCTGTTATGCCGTGGTCGGTTGATGAATTCTGTGGTGATTCCCAACGTTTCGTCTCCGACTGCGGGAGACATCTTCAAGGGGGTCCGTAGCTCGATGGAAGGTCCAACACGCACACTGGCTCGCTACTGACTGCCGCTAAAGTCCGTGTCCGCGCGCCCCCGCGCCGCGGCGTGACGTCACGTCACAGTTCTGAGAACGTTGTTAGTGGGGTCCTTATTCAGCTTCCTATATGCTTGCGGATCCAGTAGATCAGTAATTTTTCTCTGATAGTCGGCCACATCCATAACCACCGTTGCGCTTCCTTTGTCAGCTGGGAGAACTGTGTCGCGGTTAGTAAAAAAGTCCTCCATTGAAGAGAGTGTACAGAAAGGTCTCTGCAATTCGGTTGCGCTACCACCGAGGCTTTATGGATTGCCCAAAATTCATAAAGAAAATGTGCCGTTAAGACCGATACTAAGTGCCATTGGTTCGCCCACCTACTCGTTAGCCAAGTTTTTGACTACGCTGTTAAAACCACATGTGGGCCATTCGGACTCTTATATAAAGAATTCGACACATTTCCTCAGCAGATTGAATGGCATAGTGGTCCAGCCGGAGGACCTATTGGTCAGCTTCGATGTGGTATCGCTGTTTACCATGGTTCCACTTAATGATGTATTGGAATAGCTGGATCGAATTTTTCCTGCCGATATTTTAGAACTGTTTAAGTGTTGTTTGACGACCACATACTTCAAGTGGAATGAAAAGTTTTATGAGCAAACGGATGGCGTGGCTATGGGAAGCCCCCTAAGTCCCTAAGTCCCGTAATTGCAATCTTCTTTATGGAGAAATTCGAAGAATAGGCCTTAGGTTCTGCCAGCAAGAAACCAACTGTATGGTTCCGATACGTGGATGACACGTTTGTGCTGTGGAGACATGGTAGGGAGGAACTAAGCCGGTTCCACGAACATCTGAACAGTATAAACTCGAGAATTCAGTTTACAGCCCGCATCTCGTGGTCGTGCGGTAGCGTTCTCGCTTCCCACGCCCGGGTTCCCGGGTTCGATTCCTGGCGGGGTCAGGGATTTTCTCTGCCTCGTGATGGCTGGGTGTTGTGTGCTGTCCTTAGGTTAGTTAGGTTTAAGTAGTTCTAAGTTTTAGGGGACTGATGACCATAGATGTTAAGTCCCATAGTGCTCAGAGCCATTTGAACCAATTCAGTTTACAATGGAGGAGGAGGTAGACGAAAAACTACATTTCCTCGATGTGCTTGGGTTTAGAAACGAAAATGGTAGTTTGGGCCACTCAGTGTACCGCAAACCCACGCACACGGACCGTTATTTGCACCGGGACTCGAACCACCACCCACAACAGAAGCGGGGTGTTATCAAGACGTTAGCGGACAGAGCTAGAAATATTTGTGAACCTGAGTTGCTCGACGCTGAGATGGAACATCTCCACAATGCACTAATGAAGAACGGATATTCGTCCGCCGAAATAAAACGTGCGTTGAGGCAGCCACGTGGAAATCATACTGACGTACAGGCTACTGCAGAATCTAAGGTTTTCCTGCCGTTTGTTAAAACGAAGCGGAATATTACCGTAATTTACAAGCCCACCAGGAAGATACAGAAATACCTTAAGCCTGCCAAGGATGCTCGCAAACCATTGGAAAAATCTGGAATGTATAGGATCCCATGCAGCTATGGTGATGTTTATGTGGGTACCACTAAAAGAACTATTTCTAAACGTTTGGAAGAGCACAAGGGAAATTGTAGAAGAGGAGAAACGGAACGATCAGCTGTTGCGGAGTATGTTGTTCTGGGACAAACGTTGGTTTGGTTTGTGGGGCGCTGGGACCAACGGTCTGAGTTTGAAACCAAATTTTTGTGTTTTTCTCGAAACTAACCGGAGTGCCTAATCTGAGGTATTTATTTCCGTCACATTCATGCTTTGTACTGTTCAGAATTCAAGAACGACGTAGTGTTTCCACTTTCTCGGTAATTTAACAGTATCTACCCTTTATCTGCATTTACCCAAGGCTTCTCTGTATTATAATGGTCATAAGCCCACCGTATGTCATACATTGAGTAAAACTCTATTTTTAATATATAAAATCTTTTTTTTTTAAATTTTGTTAGGCTTTAAAAGATAAAGTTGTGGAAACTGTTTTTGCGTCTATTTTCCTATGTACGAAAATTGTGCTTACAAAAGGGTCATGAGACGAGCTTCTTCAATTTCATCTTTGGAACTGTTTCGCTACTACGAATACGACACTATAGTACACTACTGGCCATTAAAATTGCTACACGAAGGAGAAATGGAGATGATAAACGGGTATTCATTGGACAAATATAATATACTAGAACTGACATGTGATTACATTTTCACGCAGTTTGGGTGCATAGATCCTGAGAAATCAGTACCCAGAACAACCACCTCTGGCCGTAATAACGGCCTTCATACGCCTGGGCATTGAGTCAAACAGTGCTTGGATGGCGTGTAGAGGTGCAGCTGCCCATGCAGCTTCAACCCAATCTCATATTTCATCAAGAGTGGTGACTAACGTATTGTGACGAGATAGTTGCTCGGCCACCATTGAGCAGACGTTTTCAATTGGTGAGAGATCTGGAGAATATGCTGGCCAGGACAGCAGTCGAACATTTTCTGTATCCAGAAAGGCTCGCATAGGACCTGCAACGTGCGTTCGTGCATTATCCTGCTGAAATGTAGGGTTTCGCAGGGATCGAATGAGGGGTAGAGCCACGTGTCGTAACACAACTGAAATGTAACGTCCACTGTTCAAAGTGCCGTCAATGTGAAAAAGAGGTGACAGAGACGTGCAATCAATGGCACCCCATACCATCACGCTGGGTCATACACCAGTATGGCGATGACGAATACACGCTTCCAATGTGCGTTCACCGCGATGTCGCCAAACACGGATGCGACCATCATGATGCTGTAAACAGAACCTGGATTCATCCGAAAAAATGACGTTTTGCGATTCGTGCACCCAGGTTCGTCGTTGAGTACACCATCGCAGGCGCTCCTGTCTGTGATGCAGCGTCAAGAGTAACCGCAGCCATGGTCTCCGAGCTGATAGTCCATGCTGCTGCAAACGTCGAACAGTTCATGCAGATGGTTGTTGTCTTGCAAACGTCCCCATCTGTTGACTCAGGGATCGAGACGTGGCTGCACGATCCGTTACAGCCATGCGGATAAGATATGAGGCCGCTGGGATCCAGCACGGCCTTCCGTATTACCCTATTGAACCCATCAATTCCACATTCTGCTAACTGTCATTGGATCTCGACCAACGCGAGCAGCAATGTCGCGATACGATAAACCGCAATCGCGATTGGCTACAATCCGACCTTTATCAAAGTCGGAAACGTGATGGTACGTATTTCTTACACGAGGCATCACAACAACGTTTCACCAGGCAACGCCGGTCAACTGCTGTTTGTGTATGAGAAATCGGTTGGAAACTTTCCTCATGTCAGCACGTTGTGTGAATGTGTAATATTGTAACTTTAATTTGCTATGCTGAAGTGTAATATTGTAACTTTAATTTGGTATGCTGAAATCGGTGCTAATTGACAATGTAAAAAGTGGGTTAAAAGCTTTGATCTGTCTGGGGACGTTAACCGTGGATTACTGTGCAACTGTTTCATCAGATATTTAGTCTAGGTTTACCAAGCATACTAACATTAATGATAATCTTTTAATAGTCATACAAAACCGGTAAAATATATATATAAAAAGGAGAATTTAAATAAAAAGAAATAAATCAGTTTATATTTGGAAATTTATTTTAAGATTGTTCATTGAAATTTCAGCATATTATACGTGAGTTATAACTGAGCTGGTGCCTTATTTACGATTGAAAAAATGTGAGATTGTAATCTTACGGAACACATAAAATATGGAGCCAAGATTGGGAGACTGCATACCACACTGCATTCATAAAATAACACACGAAGAACATTGAAACATAAGCAAGAAGAAATTAACCACAACCAACAGATTCAGTTTTTACCCAAAGAAATTACGTTCATACCACAATCCTGTCCGTCATGTAATTACCACACACTGGTATACTAAATTCATATTAACTCTTTGTGAAATCTTCGCAAAACGAATAGCTGAGGGCTACTTTGATGATTATACCACATGCTTCACGTGGTCAACTTGGTTTACACAAAGCGTACAACTCCACAATAATTTTGATAATTAAAATAAATTAGATCGAAAAGCAATTCACAAAAGAAAAACCTTGAACTGGTTACTAACGTCTTACTATTAACCTGATGGGTCAAACAGTTATATAAGCACGTGGTAGTGGTCTCGCAAAGTACACCCCACGTGAGCTGAACATAAAGAAAAGTTGCTATATTGAAAATATAGTCAAGACGAGACGTTATAATCACACAAACATTCGCATTTAAGATTGATGAACTTAGTTAGAGTTACTGATCAACACGTGGTTCCACTTTACTCACAAAGTAGTAACAAAGCAACTACCGCAAAATAATCTGAATTTAACACGAGAGTTACACTCCGCTGCACTTTAAGATAGCATTAGATATTTTAGAGCTAAACCTGAAATCAAGGTGATTAAATTTTCAGTTAGGCTGAACTTAAGAAATCCATTGTCCTACGGACTTAACAGACACGCGCTTAGCCGGAGATCTTACCACTTCAGACGCTCGCCACGGCCACACAGCAACTGCCCTACTGCTGAGCGTGCTTCCTGAGGGAGGCTCACAAAGACCAACGGAAGTGGCCAGAGGGGCAGCTTCCTATACCAACATGACAACGGACGGACAGGACCATACTAAGGATAGAAACCTCTTTGCTTTTAGGAAGCGTAGCTACCTGTTCCGACGTTGGTCCTACTGTTCTCTAGCAGACAGCCTTGTCTGCTACCCTCAAGCATGCAACTAGAGATACATATGCTCATTCATCCTCTCACACAAAAGGGAAGGGGGATGACAGTATCTTATCATATACAGTATATAAAATAAAGCGGATGTAGGTTCCGTATGAGACTGTGTGACATGAATTACATATAAGAATTACATATAAACTGTGCTTTAAAGTGTAGTAGTGTGACAGATCGTTCTTGTCTATGTGTAAAAGTAACACGTTCCACTGCTCAGTCTCCTCCCAGATAGTCAGAAACGCCACAGTACATTTAGAAGAGGAATTTATTCCATAAATGGCAACAGATTTAAGAAATTAAACATGAAAGGAATCCAACAGAGGCCTTTCATAACCTCAACGCTCCGGGAAAAGACTGTGCAGGGAATTTTCTGGCCATGCTAGGACATTCCCAAGCAGGCTTCTCACACCCTACTTAAACCAAAAGTGTAAAAGAAAAGGCAAAAGGACACCAGCTACTTGCTAAAACACAATAATTTCAACACATCTTTAGAATCTACCAATTTCAAACAGAAAAAAAAGAACACAATCTGTGACACCTATTTAAAAGGTAGTGTAGACCTAATTCGGTCAGCAAGTAAAAACAATGGTTCCTTTGTCATTAATATGAAAACAATTCTGGTTGTTACCCTTATGGAGTTCACCAGTATTTGCTCATTGCAAGAGCCAACTGATCACAGGAAAATTTATGACTGTTTATTAACAAGCAAAATTTATGAAAATAGCAAAGGTGCCACAGCAATTAAAAAAAGAACATCAAATAACATCGGTATTAAAAAGCAGAACATAACAATGCACAATCTGCAAAAGCAACAAAATGATAAGATTGAAAACATGTTTTACAAAGTGGTTATCGCAACAAAAAAAAAATTCTATATCGTATAAAACTAATAATTTGTAGAATTAAAATCACTATGTGGCACTCATTTAATCACTCTACTATATTTCAATTAGCTAGCAAACAATGAGCACTGTCATTATACTGAAACTACAATAATTATGTGATTGTTACCCTTAAGGGGTTCCTCACAGTAAATATGCCCCATGCAAAGGCTAATCGATCACAGTTCAATGAGAATAAAAAGCTATCTGACTGATAAACGAAGCAATGCCACAGCAATGAATTTACGAAACAAAATATCACAAATCTAATACATCACACAAAAACAAACATTGATAAATAAAACAGTACAATAGTCAACATCTAAAACAAAAAAAAACCTATAAATAAAACACCTGCAAAATACAAGAGTCAAAGTCTAAAAAAGATAAATAGAACACCTGCAAAATACAAGAGTCAGTCTAATAAACACCAATAAATCGAACTCCTGCAAAACACACGAGTCAGAGTTTCTCTGACAGAAACACACGTATATGCACTGGACTAAGAACCGTATAATCACTGTTCACTGACACACTCAGTACTTCCACTGTTCCGAGGCACAATATAGGGGAAAGAGGGGGGGTTCGTCGCCGCAGCTGTCAGTAGGGATTTTTTTGTCCATCTGTTGCGTGCGATCCCGCCGTCTCTGCCCTCTCATGAAGTTTCTCCCGTGTCACGTCATCTCGATTTGGTTCCATGTTTGTGTTGTCAAATTCGTGCGGTATCCTCGTTTGACACGCCAGGTTGATATTCCTGGGCAAGGATGACACTTAATGGCTCTTCTTTTGTGCCACCCTTAGCGACCAGAGAACAATCGAACCATGATTTACTGTCGCTTGACAGTGGGCATCCGTCAGGAGATGTTGATAGGCGTCATTGAAGTCTGCCAGTTACTCTGGACAGTATGTGTCAAAAGGCTCCACGCCCTTTGTGTTGTTACATTCTTGGGTTATCCTCAATTGGCTCGCCGGTTTGATATTCCTGGGCAAGGATGACACTTAATGGCTCTTCTTTGGTGCCACCCTTAGCGACCAGAGAACATCGAACCCTGATTTACTGTCGCTTGACAGTAGGCATCCATCAGGAAATGTCGATAGGCGTCGTTGACGTCTGCAAGTTTCTCTGGGCAGTACCTGTCAAAAGGCTCCACGCCCCTTGTGTTGTTTCACCGCGGCCGTCTCGTCACGGTCGCGTGCGTGTGGTGCGTTGCCAGCAGATGGATTTCCGCGCGGTGGACCGCTCGCCCATCTCAGATCATCGCCTCGAGGAAGGGTCGCCCGGGGCGGCCGCCCATTAGCTCCAGGTGCAAGGGAAAGTGTTTGCCGCGTACCTTCTTTTGCTGTCGGCCGCGCTCCCAAAGTGGCGTGGCTGACAGCGTGTCCTGCTGGGAAACCCGCCAGTTTACAACTAGTCCGGCTGCTCCCGCTGTCTCTTAAGAGTTTTGCCGGTTCGCTTTCACGTGCTCAACTGCATTCACAGAAATTTTTCATCATCCTTATGTGATTACACAATGTCATACATAATACCACTTAGTATTGTCTTTCACAATTTTTAAGAACAAAGTGAGACTTAATATTTTTTTTAAATAAAAAAATTAGATGAATCGACAATATAAAATAAAATTTAAATGATTTGACAATGTAAAAAAAATAAAAGTGAAATGACTTGACAGTATAAAAATAAAAATTTAAATGAACTGACAATATAGTATTTAAATCCACATCACTAATGTGGTTCATTTACGTTTTAATAAATCAAATGCTATTTATTAATTCACTAAAATGAATAGGATTATGCCTTGTGCAAGTATAGGTCAGGACAGCATAGGGTTCACATGTTATTTACACACACATACATGCACACCTGTTGTCTATTCTACAAACTAACTACCCATAAACATGCATTACTCAATATTCTACTTCTATCCACTACTAGTTAAGCCAATAAGCTACTTCAATGCTACTTCAACAAAGTGTTTACACCACTACAACATTGTTCTAATTCGTCCTCTTCTTGACGCTCGCCGCATATGTCTTGTCATATAATGAATACGGAGAACTTTCCTTAAACATACACATTAAAAAGAACAATGGTTATTTACACTCCAAAACATTTATACCAGCTGACACACCTGAAAAGAGACTCGCAATTATACATTTATCATACTCATATATTTACACATAAAACAGTAAGAAAATTTCACCTAAAATTACGTTATCACAACAATTAATCACGCAGATGACTCTGAGAAGGTTAAAAATATTTGCATTATACAGGTTATATTACATTTTCTTACCCATTTTGCTGCGATTTCGTTCCTTCTTTACGTTACCTTTCGCTTCCAAATCAGTTATTTCGCCTGTGGTGGTTATTCTGGATTCATTTCTCATGAATGGCAAAATTGTGGTCTCCTCTATTCTGTAAAACAGTATCATCTTAACATATTGAACTTACAACAGACACAAAAGATCCGAATCCTCCTGTAGTTTAAATGACAAATGTTTTGCTTTATCCTTATTACCTTAAACCAAGCTTTCCTTCGTTCCCATAATCAAAATTATTTAATCATCCTCTACCTTCAAGAGGGAAATTTCCTCAGTACAAATCATATAGGCTGCAGTGCATCCCGCACCAGCGAAAACAGTAAGCTGTAATGCTCACAGCATCAGCAAAACACATAAACGTCGCTTTTCCAGGACAAGTATTAACGCAGAATAATTTTTTTAGGCCTTGGCTCAACATCAATCAAGACTACAAAAAGGATCCATATTTCCGTTCCATTCTCCATTTGCTGAAAAGCTGCTCGTATTTGACTACCACAATAATATTTCAGAGCCACGTAAATTACACAAACCACAATTCTTCTTTCACCTTGAAGGGAATCAATATACTTACGAAATCCACAGACAGCACTTTACGTACTCAGCTATAAAGAACAAAAAAAAAAGACATATATCATCAATATTAACATATCATCGCATATTGGAAGCCAATGGTTCAACAATCGTATTATCGCATCCTGTTTTCAAGATTCCAAACTTACTCATTCCTTTCTCAGAGTTCTCCTATCTTAAAATATTCATACAGCACGCATACTATAGTAAGAGATCCTCATTTATACTGACAGATATAGAATAGTAATAGATAGATAGTAGCACTGAAAGCAGAAAATCGGAAACAAGGCTACTAACAGCTGGGGACCTGGGTTTGCCAGACCCATAATACCCACAGATCGGATATTCCCCTGAGTTTATGCACTAATTCAGCAACGATCTTGCTTTCCTCAGGAGCGACTCTTTTCAATTTACACACAAAAAAAACATAAACAGCATTTTACTCGTTCACAAAGAAACCTTTTATCTTCACGTTTGAATCAAACTAAATCGTAATTGCACAAGGAGATAAAAAAATTAAAACATCACTTCAATCCATCACATAGAAACATCTTTATCATTAATTTTTTTATCAACATATTATTCAAAATGCATACGTCACAAATTTAAACTAATCAATTCTTTCTCCTCACCGTCCTCTCTACTTCTCACTGTCCTTTCTAGTCATTTGCCATGTCGCTCATTTCTTCCGATCGGGTGCCTTCTGCGCTGATCGTTTGTCATTGCCGGTTTTGTTCATTTCCCTTTTCCGGATTATTTCTAGGGTTGGCCGGCCGAATTTCGACATCATGAGGTGCTCCGCCTACAGTCCTATTCCCACCATATTCACCGTGATATCGATTCTGGTTGCCGTAACTGTTCCGTTCACGATTCTGTCCACGTCCTCGATCATTTCTGTTGTTCCACCTGTGTTCGCGACTGTTACCCCAGTTTCTATACGGCCTGTCCCGATTATTGTTCCGTTCGCGTCGCGACGACCAGTCACGCCGTTGATTAGTAATACGGCCACGATTGCAATCGCGCTGCTGTGCCCCGTAATAACTTTGTGCCTGATTAGGCGGGCATTCTCCTGTATTGTATTCCAACTCTTGGAGAAGCGTCTTGAACGTTTCCACGTCCTCTTTGCATCGTCCCGCAAGAATGACGTGCCGCAAGTGCATCGGCAATTTGGTGATGCATATCCTAATTAGTTCCGCAGGCCCGTAAAGGTCGTATAGGAATTGATTTGCCTGCAGCATGTGGTCGAATAGGCGTGCAGAGCTGCCGAAACCAGACTGGTTCAAATTTGGCAGCATAATTATGCCATGTTTGACCCTATCATGTGCCGCTTCCGACCAATAGGCGGACAGAAAGGCTTGTCGAAACTCCCGAGTGGAGTTGCAGTGACGCGCTGCCGACCTCATGCGAATCGCCGGTTCGCCTTCCAAATAGCCACACATATATTCTATCTTACGTGAACTTGCCCAGTCGGGGGGAAGACAAAACTCAAATTGCTCGAGCCATGCACGTGGATGTATTCCTTTTTGCGAATTTCGGAATATCTCAAACTTTCTTACCGTAAGGAAATGTTTGAAATCAAATCCCCACATTTCCTCCTGGCGAGGCCCTTGAATGTTTCTGTTTCTCTCATGTCTGCCCCTTAAATTACATTCTTCCCTGTCGTCAAAATCTCCCTCGTGGCCGGAGTCCCTCTCTGCACTGTTCGTACGGCTATTTTTAGTGCTATTGGCGAGTTCGGAATCACATGCCATGCGGTTTTCCAGATGCGCCACGCGTTCTTGTAATTCGCCTGTTACAGCTTTGTGTTGTCTGTTCACTTCAAACTGTCCCTTCTGAAATCTAAGAAGCGAACGCACTTCTTCGGTCTCTGCGGCCGCTACCGGTGTAGTATTGTTCTCGCTTTCCGTCAGCTTCATCCTGCCTACAGTGTCCGCTAATGCCGCAATCTTATCATCAATTTGTCTCTTGTCCTCCGCCCCAGTCTGTTTCAGTTGTTCTACTTGCTGTTCCAACGCGTGGATCGCTAAACTGTTGTCCGCTATTGTGTTGCTAACGGACGTGGGACAATGCGTTTCCGCCTCTTGGACACTCGAGAGTACCTGCTGGTGCTCCCTTTGGCATTCTTCCCTCAGCTCTTAGAAATTCCTAAGTAGCCGTTCTTCGCTTTCTTTAGATTCGGCATCGCCCCTCCGCTTGCTCTGTTCTAAAGCTTGCAGACGATCATCGATTTGTTCAAATGTACGGCCTAATTCTTTCATAATATCACTTTTTATCTCACTTGCCAGATTGTTTATTCTTTGTGAGATATCATCGGACACTCTCTGCATCGACTTGTCGACTTTATTTGTCTGCTGGATTAGTTTTTCGTCTATTTGTTCGCCTAGCTCTCGGATCGATTTTTCGGATGATTCTTTTTGTTCTCGGAACGATTTTTCTGATTTCTGCGTCATTTGTTCGCCTAGCTCGCGGATCGATTTTTCGGATGATTCTTTTTGTTCTCGGAACGATTTTTCAAATGATTCTTTATTTTGT
Organism: Schistocerca cancellata; assembly: GCF_023864275.1. Lineage (NCBI taxonomy): Eukaryota > Metazoa > Arthropoda > Insecta > Orthoptera > Acrididae > Schistocerca > Schistocerca cancellata. Next base: position 609,116,037 of record NC_064630.1, on the reverse strand, counting down.
TGCAATAAGGCTTTCATGAGTTCTGCCAAATCAACTTGGTTAGTTGGAGGCAAATTAATTTGTGGCTCTGATGTGAGCCCATTCGTCCTGTCTTGCATTTCGTCTGAAGTATTCCCCATTGCATTTTCGGAACCGCCCGACGCGTTAACATTCGAAATTAAATTATCCCCTTGGTCCATGTTGCTTAGGTTGTCGGACCGCTTACTTTTAGTTTGGTTACGTGTCTGCATTAGTGCAATTTATAACCGGTATGCGACACACTAATCAAAATAAATGTGTCCCACAAAAATTACGACAGTCACACGAAAGATACCCAACCTAGTACGCACTTTTTCACACGCAAAACAAATTTTTATCTTAGATCGAAACAGTGGAACTTACAAGCGAGAATAAAAAACACACAGACATATAAAACACACAAGTATAAAAAACAAAACAAGACAAACAATGCAACGCCGATCAACAACGCCGTGAATCTTTTGAAAGTCTGCTCGGAAACAACACAGAAGTTGTTTGAGCGCTGTAGGAAAGAAATTAAGATTATAACATGCTCGCAATCTAACGTTTCAGAGATTCCAGAGTCTAGCGGAATCACAGAACAGGGTCGCCATGTGTAATATTGTAACTTTAATTTGCTATGCTGAAGTGTAATATTGTAACTTTAATTTGGTATGCTGAAATCGGTGCTAATTGACAATGTAAAAAGTGGGTTAAAAGCTTTGATCTGTCTGGGGTCGTTAACCGTGGATTACTGTGCAACTGTTTCATCAGATATTTAGTCTAGGTTTACCAAGCACACTAACATTAATGATAATCTTTTAATAGTCATACAAAACCGGTAAAATATATATATAAAAAGGAGAATTTAAATAAAAAGAAATAAATCAGTTTATATTTGGAAATTTATTTTAAGATTGTTCATTGAAATTTCAGCATATTATACGTGAGTTATAACTGAGCTGGTGCCTTATTTACGATTGAAAAAATGTGAGATTGTAATCTTACGGAACACATAAAATATGGAGCCAAGATTGGGAGACTGCATACCACACTGCATTCATAAAATAACACACGAAGAACATTGAAACATAAGCAAGAAGAAATTAACCACAACCAACAGATTCAGTTTTTACCCAAAGAAATTACGTTCATACCACAATCCTGTCTGTCATGTAATTACCACACACTGGTAAACTAAATTCATATTAACTCTTTGTGAAATCTTCGCAAAAAGAATAGCTGAGGGCTACTTTGATGATTATACCACATGCTTCACGTGGTCAACTTGGTTTACACAAAGCGTACAACTCCACAATAATTTTGATAATTAAAATAAATTAGATCGAAAAGCAATTCACAAAAGAAAAACCTTGAACTGGTTACTAACGTCTTACTATTAACCTGATGGGTCAAACAGTTATATAAGCACGTGGTAGTGGTCTCGCAAAGTACACCCCACGTGAGCTGAACATAAAGAAAAGTTGCTATATTGAAAATATAGTCAAGACGAGACGTTATAATCACACAAACATTCGCATTTAAGATTGATGAACTTAGTTAGAGTTACTGATCAACACGTGGTTCCACTTTACTCACAAAGTAGTAACAAAGCAACTACCGCAAAATAATCTGAATTTAACACGAGAATTACACTCCGCTGCACTTTAAGATAGCATTAGATATTTTAGAGCTAAACCTGAAATCAAGGTGATTAAATTTTCAGTTAGGCTGAACTTAAGAAATCCATTGTCCTACGGACTTAACAGACACGCGCTTAGCCGGAGATTTTACCACTTCAGACGCTCGCCACAGCCACACAGCAACTGCCCTACTGCCGAGCGTGCTTCCTGAGGGAGGCTCACAAAGACCAACGGAAGTGGCCAGAGGGGCAGCTTCCTATACCAACTTGACAACGGACGGACAGGACCATACTAAGGATAGAAACCTCTTTGCTTTTAGGAAGCGTAGCTACCTGTTCCGACGTTGGTCCTACTGTTCTCTAGCAGACAGCCTTGTCTGCTACCCTCAAGCATGCAACTAGAGATACATATGCTCATTCATCCTCTCACACAAAAGGGAAGGGGGATGACAGTATCTTATCATATACAGTATATAAAAGAAAGCGGATGTAGGTTCCGTATGAGACTGTGTGACATGAATTACATATAAGAATTACATATAAACTGTGCTTTAAAGTGTAGTAGTGTGACAGATCGTTCTTGTCTATGTGTAAAAGTAACACGTTCCACTGCTCAGTCTCCTCCCAGATAGTCAGAAACGCCACAGTACATTTAGAAGAGGAATTTATTCCATAAATGGCAACAGATTTAAGAAATTAAACATGAAAGGAATCCAACAGAGACCTTTCAAATGCTCTGAAAAGCTATCATTTGCATATCACAGCATCTTCTTCCTGTCGGTTAAATTTCGCGTCTGTAACGCGTCATCTTCGTGATGTAGCAATATTAATGGCCAGTAGTACTGGTCCCCACCTAAGTTTCAAAGCTCTGACGCTATAGCGCAGATGGCAGCAGCGTCGAAAAATATGTCAAACAGATCTATTAACTTCTGTGAATGATACATGCTGTTCTTAAGAACTTAAATGTACTATTGTATAGGGAACGTTCAAAACTAATAACGGAATATTCTTCCTGGAGTAGTTCGTTTTTCAGTGTAGTCTAGCACACGATATATTTTTGTACTTAAGTCCTTGGCTACAGCATTAGATATCTACAACCATTACAACCTATCGCTCGAAAACGCTGACGTCCCAGAAAACGCTATCGCTGCCATTACGGAGACCACGTAAGCACAAGCAAGTTCTACTTCTCCGTTTACCTTGCTAATCGCCTTTCAAAATGGCCCCTTTTCCCTGAGTTCTGCTGATAAACGGACGAGAGCTCCTTTATAAACTCCTTCACAAAGCGGCGAGCACTGTTTATGGGTTGTCCAAGGCTTCGCTTCTCATTTTTAAGTGGGAATGTCAAGTATGTGGTTATACATCGTTGCTGTAATGGGTAAGCTTATCAACAGCAAATTGTTCCATAGTCGATAACCATTCACTTAAACAGTTTTAAATTGACTATGACGAGCTGAGATTTGTTATAAATACTTTATCTACAAATTAATAACTCCTCCATAATTTCATAGTAGAAAATTACTTACGTGGCTTTATGAAACAATAGGATCTACAATCAACGTTTCCAGTTTTTTTTGTATTTAGGTCTTTTCAGTTTATTGCAACAAACTGTGTTATGTAAAACTGTTCCTGCGAGAGAACTGCGAACGATTCTCGAATATTTGTCATAGCGCATTATATTGGGAGACAGAGCACAAGTTCAAAATTAGTTAAAGCAATGACTAATCTGTACCCTTTGATTGTATATTTGATAAAGATTTAAATATTCAGAAGTCACTTGTAAAGTGCTGTGGCTCTTTAGTATCATCACATTCCCAGCTTCATGTAGCACACTTGCCTGTTTTTCATAAATATGACTGATAGGAGCCACATAATTTATACGTGTTGGACGGAAAAACTGTAATTTTATTCAGTCTCGTACACTAGGAAAATTTCAACGACATGTTTCCCACCACCTCTGCCACACGGCTAATAAAGTATTATTAATTTTCTGTTCAACTAAATTGTGGTAGACTAATACCTAGATTTTTCTTTTTTAATCAACAACTTGCCGCTAGCTGCTGAAGTACCAAGTTCAATGCACATAACTGCAACATCATAATTAATGTGTGTCATTCAGGAGTTTCAAATGTTCTGATGCTTCTGAGAATACAATTTACTTGGACTCTTCTAAAGGGCACGCAAAGTTCCACGAAGCTGTCGCTAGACGAAAGCGCTTGAATTATAGTCCATAAGTAAAGCTAGTAAACTTATAATAAGACGTAACTGTAGATGGAAGGGGAAAACTTTCTTCCAAGACGAGAACATCATTAGGAAACAACAGAACTATTTTTAATTACTCTTTACGTGGGGAAAAACTAAATTTTCAGACAGTCACAAGAAATCTAGATTTATTTTGGCTCCGTATAGTGAGCCTTTTGTTCTCAGGATTGGATTATGAAATAAACATTCTGTCAGAATTAGAAGGGTTCACTTTAGAATAGCAATAGAAAGCTCTGTGCATTCACGTTACTTTTTTTTCCAAAACTGCTATAGATTTCTGCTGTTGCATCTGACGAACAAGGGTACGTCGTCGTCATATTCCATCCTATTCGTACATGCATTTCGCTCACATATTCTTCCGGAGATGACAACCTCTCCACATGGAGCAGAATTGTCTTCATTGATGAATCCTGCTTTGAATTGTGCCCTGATAACAAGCGAAGTATCCCATTGGACAGCAGTGGGATACTTACCTCACTTTCGATCTCCACACGGTCCCATAACCAGGAGTGATGGTCTAGAGCGCCACTTCATTTCATAGCAGGAGCCCTTTGGTTGTCATCCACGGCACCCTTATAGCACAGCGGTACGTCGGCGATATTCTACGCCCTTTTTGTTGCCCTTGATGGGCAAGCTATTTCGAGCTTACATTTCAGCAAGATAATGTCCTCACATTATGATAGTTTCTATTGGCTTTCTTCGTGATCGCCAAATCCTACCTCTTCGATCAATGTCGCCAGATCTATCCCCAATTTCGAATGTTTGGAGTATTGCTGGTAAACGCTTTCTTTTAGATATCTCCAGAGACAAACGTCACATGAATTCAGATCGAGTGATTCTGAACGCCATGCATCTGGATAACTTCTTGAGATAACAGGTTCGTCGAAGGTTACATTAAGCAGATCTTTCACTGGACGAGCGGTGGCCGCCATGCATGAAAGCAGTAGTTTCCACATAGCTGGGCTCTTCCAAGGTAGGAATCACGTGCTGTACATGTTCTCCAAAATCGGAAGTTCTGTGTGGACACTGTATCCTGTTGTGTAAAATGTGCCTCATCAGTGCATAGAATACTGCTCGGCCACAAGTCATTAACTTCATACCGAGCCAAAAACCGAAGAGCAAATTCACAACGTTGCTGCGGATCGTGAAGTTTCAGTTGATGCACCGTCTGGATCTTGTACGGGTATCAGTGCAATACAGACCGAAAAACTTTCCTCACTGTTGACAATGTGATGGTCAATTCTCGCTACACCGCATGAGCACTAGCGCTACTCCGGCAACGTCCTGCACGGTCAGTTACAGCAACAGCATCCTAGTCAATAACTTCCCCCAGGATAGGACGCTTTCCTCTTCCACCTGTGTTTCGGATTTCATTATCACCTTCTTTAAACCACTTAATGACATCGGGCTCCTTCTTAGACCCGTCAGTCGGCGATACTCTCTCAATGCAGCATAGTAATTGCTGCCGTTCAAGTAAAACAGTTTCACTAACAGCGCACTTTCTCTCGTCTTGATAGTTGTACTGTTCACTCATGTTAAGTCCTGTCATACAACAGCGTAGATATTAAACCGTCGTACTAACAGTGTACGGAACCATACTTGCACATGGTGTACACCACTGGAACTAATTTGTTTTTCAGCGTAAGGCATTAACGCGTTAGCATGTCTAACTAGTTTCACTGCCATACTATAATTACAGTTCTCACTTTACCTCTGTGAGTAGCTGCACTCCAATAATAATCACCCAGCACTATGCACGTGTAAGCACGTAACAACAGACTATCTCTGATCCCCAGGTACCCTTCTCCCCTTTACTCTCACAACGTTACCGACTCATCATATAGGATCACCGGGCAAAGTATTAATCTGACGCTCAAAATAGCAAAAAATGTCAAACGTGTGCCGGCCGGGGTGGCCGAGCGGTTCTAGGCGCTACAGTCTGGAACCGCGCGACCGCTACAGTCGCAGGTTCGAATCCTGCCTCGGGAATGAATGTGTGTGATGTCCTTATGTTAGTTCGGTTTAAGTAGTTCTAAGTTCTAGGGGACTGATGACCTCAGCAGTTAAGTCCCATAGTGCTCAGAGCCATTTGAACCAATTGGGACTTAAATGTTAAGGTCATCAATTCCTAAGCTTACACACTACTTAACCTAAATTATCCTAAGGACAAACACACACAACCATGCCCGAGGGAGGACTCGAACCTCTGCCGGGACCAGCTGCACAGTCCATGACTGAAGCGCCGTAGACCGCTCGGCTAATCCCGCGCGGCTCAAAATAGCACACTGGTCTCTGTGGGACACTACATATGCTGTGGAGCTAGTACCAGGTGACACACGTGACAGAAATACAAATGGTTCAAATGGCTCTGAGCACTATGGAACTTAACTTCTGAGGTCATCAGTCCCCTAGAACTTAGAACTACTTAAACCTAAGTAACCTAGGACATCACACACATCCATGCCCGAGGCAGGATTCGAACCTGCGACCGTAGCAGACAGAAAGACAGAAAGAAGCATAAGTAAGATGGGTGAACGTGAAGACGTGACAGAAGGGCAGAAAGAAGCGTAAGTAAAACGGATGAATTTGGAGACTAAACAGAAGGAAGCATAAGTAAAATGGGGGAACGTGGAGATGTGACAAAAGAGCAGAAAGGTGCATAAGTGAGATGGATGAACGTGGAGACGTGATAGAAGGGCAGAAAGAAGCATAAGTAAGATAGGTAAACATGAAAACGTGACAGGAGGGCAGGAAAAAGCATAAATATGATGGGCGAACGTGGAGGTGCGGTATAAAAACAGAAAGAAGCATACCTCTTTGGACGTGCTCGTGAGCACACCGTGACTGAAGTTACCCGATTCGGTTCCAACATATGCGTAATGGTAGTTGTTTTCCCCTCGCTGTCTTTGGGTTCAAATGACACTGTGGGACTTAACATCTGAGGTGATCAGTCCCCTAGACTTAGAACTATTTAAACCTACCGAACCTAGGACATCACACACATCCATGCCAGAGGCAGGATTCGAACCTGCGACCGTAGCAGCAGCGCGGTTCCGGACTGAAGCGTCTAGAACCGCTCGGCCACAGCGGCCGGCTCTGTCTTTTGGTAAGCTTATGGGATAGACTGGTAATATAAAATATGTACAAGAATGAAGAACTAAAATCGGACAGGAAGACCAAGAAGAAAGTGTTCGGATTAAAAAAGAGGTAGTCTTTCGTCCCTACTGCTCACTCATCGAAAACCAATGACGGAGATAAAAGAAAGGTTCAAGGGTGGGATTAAAACTCAAGGTGAAAAGATATCAATGGTAACAGCACTGGGGCCGCGCGGGATTAGCCGAGCGGTCTGAGGCGCTGCAGTCTGTGCGGCTGGTCCCGGCAGATGTTCGAGTCCTCCCTCGGGCATGGGTGTGTGTGTTTGTCCTTAGGAGAATTTAGGTTAAGTAGTGTGTAAGCTTAGGGTCTGATGACCTTAGCACTTAAGTCCCATAAGATTTCACACACATTTGCATTTTTTTAAAACAGAATTGGGAGGTCGGGGGAGGGGGGCAGGGCTTCATGAAGCAGCGAAGCTAAGGAATTCTGCTACCTAGGCAGCAACATAAACCATGGTGGATGGATCAAGGAGGGCATTAAAAGCAGACTAACACTGGAAAAAGAGGCGTTCCTGACCAAGAGAAGTCTACTAGCGTGGAACATTGGCCTTAAGCTGAGGAAGAAATTTCTGAGAATGTACGTTTGGAGCGCAGCGTTGTATGGCAGCGAAACATGGACGATGGGGAAACAGGAACAGAAGAGAACCACAACATTTGAGATGTGGTGCTACGGGGAAATATCGAAAATTAGGTAGGCTGATAAGGTAAGGAGTAAGAAGGTCCTCAGAATCGGCGACGAAAGGGACGTATGGAAAACGCTGAAGAGAAGAAGGGGCAGGATGTGATTCTTCAATTTCTTCAGGCGTATTTTATGACGAAATAAATGTCGGGTGAACAGCGCACCTGGGAACATGGTCGATTGCTGAAATAATGTGTCCTATGCTAACTCATACCAGGCTGTTCACCCGAGATTTATTTCGTCAAGGGGCAGGATGATAGAACATCTACTAAGAAATTAGGAAATATCTTCCGTGGTACTAGAGGGAGCTGTAGAGGGCAGAAACTGTAGAGGAAGATAGAGATTGGAATATATCCAGCAAATAGTTGAGGACATAGGTTGCAAGTGCTCCTTTGAGATCAAGAGGTAGCACAAGATAGGATTTCGTGGCAGGCCGCATGAAACCACACTGATGACTAAAAATTCAGGTCTGTTTACATTAAGAAAGGGGATACGATATCAATATATATGGGAAATTGATAAAACTAAAGAAAGAAGACTCTAAAGAAACGATTTGTGATTAACATATTGTTCCATCACTCTAAATGCTACGCACTCATAAATGTACTATTTTAGCACCACCACTTGGAACACATTTTTGTCGTATCTAGGAAGAATGGCTTCCAGGTGTGCCATAGGACGAAAATCTAATCGGTGACCAAACGACTTGTACAGTTTTTCCATTTCCCTTATATATATATATATATATATATATATATATATATATATGGGTGTGTATTAAAATTTTCCATCAGCGAAACTTCCGTCCACAGCGCTCCTGCCACTGTCTACGAGAGCGGCGGAGAACTGCCAGCTGGACTGTGACCCGACTTATTCCTCACACAAGGTGTCTGCGTACTGCGAAGACGGCGTCAAGGTCTTCCGCAACCTGTGCGACCTCATGTTGTACAACTGCGACGCGGACGCCAGTAAGTGACGAGAAAGAGATGACGCCCTGCGTTGATAGTGGACCGAAAGCCGGGAGAAGTGGTTCATAAACATTCCGATCAACATTTTTGTCATTTTCTTTAGTTCATTGACCCATTGCTGCGTTAGAGAACTGCGTGGCTGTAACCGCAATAAAATTACTTTACTGATAAAAGCCCACCCCGTCAGAGATATCAGCAATAATACGAACGTTGTGGTTAAAAGAAAACGGATGGTGTTTGTAGTGGGTTGGCATGGGAGCCAACACGGTAATATTAGAGGAAGCCGAAAGGCACGCGTTTTAGCTCACGCAGACTGGCGTGAGGTCTGGAACAGGACAAGGAAATTAGACTGTAGAAAAAACTGACGTAGCTGGTGGAATACTTAACTTTAATCCATAAATTGTGAACGTCGCTCTTGACGGTACATGTTTTACAGCATCAATAGTAACTGGTAATGGCGCCTTGCTAGGTCGTAGCAAATGACGTAGCTAAAGGCTATGCTAACTATCGTCTCGGCAAATGAGAGCGTATTTTGTCAGTGAACCATCGCTAGCAAAGTCGGTTGTACCACTGGAGCGAGTGCTAGGAAGTCTCTCTCTAGACCTGCCGTGTGGCGACGTTCGGTCTGCAATCACTGATAGTGACGACAGGCGGGTGCGACGAATACTAACGGACCGCGGCCGATTATAGGCTACCATATAGCAAGTGTGGTGTCTGGCGGTGACACCACATTCCTCCCCCGCAAATCGGCCCACGGTTGTGGCATAAGGCTTCCGTCCGCCGTAGGGAGGACCCCATGTTGACGTATGCGACGAGGTGGGGAGCCTAACAACAGGCAAGGCTGTGCCACCCGCACGCTGCATTCGGGCCGGGGGGAGCTAGGAAACGCCTGAAAACCTGCTCCAGGGTGCACGCCAACATGCGGTGTATGCGCCCGTAGAGAGACAGGAGGGGCCGAAGGGTCGACCTCCATCGGGCCGGGGCACCCGACGGGCGAAGACGTCATATGGGCCGGAGCGGGCAAGAGTTCCATGTCGGAGGGCAACTGGTCACGGGAAGCGATCGGCGGCGCGTGACCCAGGGAGGCGCCCGGCGGTTGCAGCGACGCGTCCACTGCGGGCGTCGCCGGCGGGAGAACAGGCGGCGGCGGCGGCGGCGGCGCGTCGCCATGGGGCAAAATGGAAGGCAGCGTCGGTAACACCTGGGGCTGAGGCGAGCCGGTAGATGGGTCCCCAGGGCGCTGACCGGACGGCACCGGCGCTGAAAGCAGACGGGGAGCGGCAGATCCCGTGCGACGACAGAGGCGCAGCTGATTGAGATGCCGACGCACCTCACCAGAGGCCCCCAAAACCAGATACATAGCGCGGCCGAGGCAGCGAAGAATGCGCCCTTCGAGCCAACGCCGTGAACCTCGATAGTTGCGGTAGTAGACAACGTCGCCTGGGGCAAAAGCAGGTGCCTGCCGCTGCACAGGAACCTGAGGCGGCGGATGTAGCAAAGTCATCAAGGTGCGATGAGGGCGACCGTGGAGCAACTCAGCCGGCGAGCGACCATCTCGGGGCTGAGAGCGATACGAGGACAATAAGAGCAATAACCCGTCCTCCCGAGAATGCGACTCTTTCAGCTTCAACATCTGTGACTTGAAAGTCCTGACCAATCGTTCAGCGGCATCGTTTGACTATGGCGAAAACGGCACGGACGTCAGATGTTGAATACCATTGGCCTTGCAGAATGACTGAAATTCTGCGGACATGAATTGTGGGCCATTGTCGGAAACAATAGTCTGTGGAAGACCTTCAATGCAAAAGATAGCGGATAACGCTTGGATGGTGGCAGATGACGTCGTGGAAGACATCCGGAAAACAAAAGGAAATTTACTGAATGAATCTACCACAACCAACCATCGAAAATTCCAGAATGGACCAGCAAAATCGATGTGTAAGCGTTGCCAAGGGGAAGTGGCTTTTGACCATGCAAAGAATTTCCGCGGTGGTGCTGATTGTTGTTCGGCACACACCATGCAAGAAGAGCACATATTCGTAATCGCGGCATCGATTCCGAACCAAGTACAGTGCTGACGAGCAAATTGTTTCGTTCTCACTATACCCCAATGTCCTTGGTGGAGAAGCCGTAAGACAGAGGACTGTAACGAACGTGGGACCACGACCCTGGACTGATCATTATCAGAACGCAACAGCAAAACACCACGTCGTACAAAAAGTCTCTCCTTGTGAACAAAAAATCGGCGAACCACCGGATCCCCGATCCGTGACTTTGACAAGGGCCATTGCGTAGCAACAAAACGCAGAACGGTAGCAAGGACAGGGTCGGTAGCTGTGGCTGTAGCTACACGACGAAAATCAATCGGAAACGATTCGAAGACTTCATCGTTTTCCGAATCAATGAACATGGAAGCAAGTTCGGAGGAATCGAATGCTCTATCCTCAGCAACAGGCAAACGGGACAACGCATCGGCGTTTCCGTGCTTAGCAGTGGACCGATGCAAGATATCATAGCGGTACTGCGAGAGGAAAATAGACCAGCAAATGAATTTCTGCGCTGTACGTGGAGGTACAGGCTTGGTCGGATGAAAAAGCGATGTCATAGGTTTGTGGTCTGTGATGATGGTAAAGTGACGACCATACAAGAAATCATGAAACTTTGTAACACCAAATACGAGAGCCAATGCTTCTTTCTCGATCGGTGAATAATGTCTTTGCGCAGACGAGAGCAATTTGGGCGCAAAAGTAATAGGGCGATCGTACGATCCATCTTTGTGCGCAAGCACAGCACCGATCCCGAAATCCGATGCATCCACCATCAACAAAAGGGGCTTCCGGGGATCGAATGGCGTAAGGCAAGTATTGGAAAGCAACGCCGATTTCAACTGGCGAAAGGCGCGGTCGCATTCCGTCGTCCAGACGAACGGAACACCTTTACGGCGTAAGCGATTAAGCGGAGCTGAAATGGAAGAGGCGTGTGGGATATATTTGTGATAATAGTTGATTTTTCCCAGCACACTCTGTAGCTGCTTCAAATTCTGCGGCGAAGGCAAGTCTTGTATGGCACGGAGGTGTTCTGGACTGGGATGTATGCCTTGGGCATTGAGTACATGTCCCAGATAGGGTAAGTCACGAGCAAAAAACACACATTTGTCCTTCCGCAAGCGAATACCATTTTGTCGCAAGACCTGAAATAATGTTCTGAGATTGGCTAAATGTTCTTCTTCCGTCTGTCCGTAGATCAAAATATCATCCAGATAATTTGCTGCAGTAGGGACCGACGCACAAACAGTTTGTAGATATTGCTGAAACAATGCAGGCGCGGATGCACACCCGAATGGCAGTCGTTTGAATCGATACAAACCAAGATGCGTGTTAACCACCAAAACGCGCTGGGATTCTTCGTCCACCGGTATTTGCAAGTACCCATCTGCTAGGTCCAACTTCGAAAAATATTTACCCAGGCACAGTTTGTCAAAAAGATCTGCCGTGCGGGGTAAAGGAAAAGTTGCAGTCACTAGTTGTGGATTCACTGTTGCCTTGAAGTCTCAATTTTCCGGAAGGTTTTGGCAAATTTACTAAGGGTGGTGCCCAGAGAGAAGCCTGCAGACATTCAATTACACCTTGTGATTCCAAATCGTGTAATGTTTTTGCGACCTCATCACGCAATGTGTGGGGAACATTGCGCGCTCTGAAAAATTTCGGTTGCGCGTTTACTATCAGTTCCAAATGTGCTTTATAGTTCTTAGCGCAATCGAGGCCCGGTGCGAAAATGTCTGCAGATTCTTTACATAGACGAGAAACACTGTCTGAAGGCACAGTGTGGTTCACTGATAGGACCTGATTTACTATAGACAAGTTAAACAACTGAAATAAATCTAAACCAAACAAGTTCACTGCAGAAGAAGAACGAAGGACGTAAAATGACACAAGTTTTGTTTGTCCCTTGTATGTTGCAAGAAGGCTGCACTGTCCTAACACAGGGAGAACGTAACCTGAATAGGTAGTTAACTTAACATTTGCGGCACGCAACGGAGGTGTGCCCAGCAGTTTGTAAGTGTCTTGATTGATTAGTGAAACTGCAGCCCCGGTATCGAGCTGGAATGGTATCACTTTGCCGTTAATGTCCAAGTCCACAAAAAGTTTATTGTCCTGCTGACGACAAGAGCGACTGTCTTGTGCAACGTGAACTGACACTGGTACAAAATCACTTGCAACTTGACGGGAGTTCCGGCCTTGCCGACGCACACTATTTGTGGGACGAACACAGTCACTGTTAGAGAGAGTAGCACTGGGTGGAGTGGAATGAACTATATGAATTTCCATGGGCAAAGTGTCACGAGCCTGAGTATCCTTGGTTCGATTCTGATTCCGGCGCGAAGCAAAGGGCCTGGAATGGTTGTGAGTGTCCGATCTGAGCTTTTTCTGGCAAACACTTTGAACATGTCCTTTTTTATTACAGTAAAAGCAAATAGCTTGGCGTGACGGGCAATTCTCACGCGAATGTCTAGTAGCACACCGTGGGCATGATTTTAGCACTGCATTTGCTTGCCGGCGCGGTACACGTGGCTGAGAGCCTGGCGGCTTTGGCGCGGCCAGGCGCGAGGACTGTTTACTGTTCCGTGCAACTCGCCCGGAAGGCCGGTTAACCTGACACATGGGTGGCGAAGTTTCAAATGATGCCTGAGCAAAGTCAAGTGTGTCCTGCCGATCCAATATGTCCATCACTTGTTGAAGGGAGGAATTGACTAGTTTCAAAATCTGTTCCCAGATACGAACATCAGAAACGTTCTGTCCAATTGCATCACATACCATAGTATCTGAATAAGGGAGTCCACATTGACACTCAAAAGCACAATCCCTAGTAAGGCCTTGCAAGGTTGCAACCCACTGCCGATTTGTCTGACCTGCCGTACGTTTTGCACGAAAGAAGGTATACCGTTTGGCAACCACATTGACTGATTCTTTGAAATATGCATCTAATGCAGACAAAATTTCGTCGTAGGACAGAGTTGCTACGTCACGTCGGGGAAATAATTTGACTATCACACAGCACGTGTGCACCCCTACGGAGGACAATAAAAAAGGCTGCCGCTCGTTACCTTGAATTCTGTAGGCAGAGAGATGGAATCCAAATTGGCGTGACCACTCTGTCCAGCTTTCCAGTGCAGCATCAAAAGGACGACAAGTTGTTGCAACTGCGTGTTGTGGCTACGTTTGTCGTGGAGCGGCGGCTGCCACATCGTTTTGCATTGCGCGTTGACCCTGGACGAGCTGTCCAAGGGCATCCAGTAAGGCCTGCGTCTGCTGATTCTGTAAGCGATAAAATTCGGACAGTACATCTGGAGAATGTGGCGAAGCCATTACACAAGTAAATCAGGGCAATATCGATACGAACGCGGATTGGCCTCGTCGCCAAATGTTGTGGGTTGGCAGGGGAGCCAACACTGTAATATTAGAGGAAGCCGAAAGGCACGCGTTTTAGCTCACGCAGACTGGCGTGAGGTCTGGAACAGGACAAGGAAATTAGACTGTAGAAAAAACTGACGTAGCTGGTGGAATACTTAACTTTAATCCATAAATTGTGAACGTCGCTCTTGACGGTACATGTTTTACAGCATCAATAGTAACTGGTAATGGCGCCTTGCTAGGTCGTAGCAAATGACGTAGCTGAAGGCTATGCTAACTATCGTCTCGGCAAATGAGAGCGTATTTTGTCAGTGAACCATCGCTAGCAAAGTCAGTTGTAGCACTGGGGCGAGTGCTAGGAAGTCTCTCTCTAGACCTGCCGTGTGGCGGCGCTCGGTCTGCAATCACTGATAGTGGCGACACGCGGGTCCGACGTATACTGACGGATCGCGGCTGATTTAAAGGCTACCACCTAGCAAGTGTGGTGTCTGGCGGTGACACCACAGTGTCATTATTACAATTTTCGTTATTTAGATTACATAACATCCACAGTAATAATAGCCATTATTCTAAGGGGAAGTGGGCAGGAAAAAAAATAAAAAAATTTGACTTTTTACAAAACAAGCCCTACAATATTATTCACTCTTTCCTGCTCCATATGGCATATAACTTATCTTTTGTGTGACGTTTAGAAGTATTTTATTTTTAATTTTATTATATTACTTACATGTATCCAAAACTGTCTTATTTCGCTCATGCATCTCTTACATGCATTTCTATCAGATCAATCTGAAAACGTGAACAAACAGAATTTGAATGCAATAGACACGTCGAATCGAGGCCGTCACACGCCTCAGAAAATAAAAACAAACTCTCCGCATCAGCACATTGTCAGACACCAAGTCATTGATGCGTCGACTGACTAATAAACCAATAGAGCAGCTTCGGCGGTACTATGGAATGACCATCAAGAATGACGAAAATGATTTAGAAAGGGTGAAGGATGCTGTTTCGGCCTCATAACTTCACAAACTCTCAAGTTACAGAAAACCAACACATTCACTCTGCCCACCTTTACCAGAATCGTGATGTAAATTCCGGAAGACACAAGAACACTATTCCTTAAGCTGTTATGGAAGGCACCAAGGAGGTTATAGGAACCAAGCTCACCCACACCCCCTACTAAAGTGTCTACATGGGCAGACTCCGAGTAGCAATAATATTACTGGGCAAGAGCACCCAAACCTGTGTTTGTAACGTTAAATGCACTGAAACGGGGATTTAGGAATGCAGTGTTAACATTTAACGGTGGAAACATTAGGAGAATAAAAGTTCTGGCCCAGTCCTCGAATCACCCCGGGTTGTCATACTGTATAGAGGTTGAAAGTATCAGACAAGTCGAAACATGGCAAGACACAGCGTGCAGCCGAGTTCACTACTAAAGAGGCAAGATAAACCAAAAGGAAGAAGCTATTAGAGGAAGAAGCTGACAAAGAAGGTGATGGCTGACTATGCTGATGGATGCCTTTGAGCCTTAATTTAAAAATACGAGTTTTTATCATTTTAAACTCTAAATGCGATTTTCTCAAAAAGGCTTTTTTATGCTTTATATGCATATACAGGGTGGTTCAGTGATAGTGACCGGGCCAAATATCTCACGAAATAAGCATCAAACAAAAAAACTACAAAGAACGAAACTCGTCTAGCTTAAAGGGGGAAACCAGGTGGCGCTATGGTTGGCCCGCTAGGTAAAGAAATATGAATGTTTTAGTTGGACTAATTTTCTCGCTTTGTGATAGATGGCGCTGTAATGGTCACAAACGTGTAAGTACGCTGTATCACATAACAGTCCACCAGTGCGGACGGTATTTGCTTCGTGATACATTACCCGTGTTAAAATGTACCGTTTACCAATTGCGGAAAAGGTCGAAATTGTGTTGATGTATGGCTATTGTCATCAAAATGCCCAACGGGCGTGTGCTATGTATGCTGCTGGGTATCCTGGAGACATGATCCAAGTGTCCGGATCGTTCGCCGGATAGTTACGTTATTTA
Organism: Schistocerca cancellata; assembly: GCF_023864275.1. Classification (NCBI taxonomy): domain Eukaryota; kingdom Metazoa; phylum Arthropoda; class Insecta; order Orthoptera; family Acrididae; genus Schistocerca; species Schistocerca cancellata. Next base: position 609,099,869 of record NC_064630.1, on the reverse strand, counting down.
AGGAAACAGGAAGTGTTCAGCCACATGTGAAACGTCAACCACGACCTGCAACATATGATGATGCCCAGATAGGTGTTTTAGCTGCTGTCGCGGCTAATCCGCACATCAGTAGCAGACGAATTGCCCGAGAATCGGGTATCTCAGAAACGTCGGTGTTGAGAATTCTACATCAACATCGATTGCACTCGTACCATATTTCTATGCAACAGGAATTGCATGGCGACGACTTTGAACGTCGTGTACAGTTCTGCCGCTGGGCACAAGAGAAATTACGGGACGATGACAGATTTTTGGCACGCGTTCTATTTAGCGACGAAGCGTCATTCACCAACAGCGGTAACGTAAACCGGCATAATATGCACTATTGGGCAACGGAAAATCCACGATGGCTGCGACAAGTGGTACATCAGCGACCTTGTTGGGTTAATGTATGGTGCGGCATTATGGGAGGAAGGATAACTGGCCCCCATTTTATCGATGGCAATCTAAATGGAGCAATGTATGTTGATTTCCTACGTAATGTTCTACCGATGTTACTACAAGATGTTCCACTGCATGACAGAATGGCGATGTACTTCCAGCATGATGGAGGTCCCGCACATAGCTCGCGTGCGGTTGAAGCGGTATTGAATAGCATATTTCATGAGAGGTGGATTGGTCGTCGAAGCAGCATACCATGGCCAGCACGTTCACTGTCTGACGTCCCCGGATTTCTTTCTGTGGGGAAAGTTGAAGGATATTTGCTATCGTAATCCACCGACAACGCCTGACAACATGCGTCAGCGCATTGTCAATGCATGTGCGAACATTACGGAAGGCGAACTACTCGCTGTTGAGAGGAATGTCGTTACACATATTGCCAAATGCATTGAGGTTGCCGGACATCATTTTGAGCATTTACTGCATTAATGTGGTATATACAGGTAATCACGCTGTAACAGCATGCGTTCTCAGAAATGATAAGTTCACAAAGGTACACGTATCACATTGGAACAACCAAAATAAAATGTTTAAACGTACGTACGTTCTGTACTTTAATTTAAAAAACCTACCTGTTACCAACTGTTCGTCTAAAATTGTGAACCATATGTTAGTGAGTATTACACCGCTATCTGTCACAAAGCGAAAAAAGTGATCCAACTAAAACATTCATATTTATTTACGTACTACACGAATATGTAATAAAAATGGGGGTTCCTATTTTTAAAAATCGCAGTTGATATCAGTTTGACCTATGGCAGTGCTATCTAGCGGGCCAACCATAACGCCATCTGGTTTCCCCCTTCTACATCTACATCTACATCCATACTCCCCAAGCCACCTGATGGTGTGTGGCGGAGGGTAGCAAGCTAGACAAGTTTCGTTTTTTGTAGTTTTTTCGTTTGACGCTTATTTCGTTAGATATTTGGCCCAGTCACGATCAATGGACCACCCTGTATATCGGAAATTACTTGTGATAGCTACATGAAACTTTGTGACCTGTTTTATTATAAAGCACTGTGCCTAGTGAAGCACAGTCACGACAGTGATTTAAATAGCTATGCATCTAGGGGCTTACATGTAAAAACATTCACAATAAAAAATGACATACTTAAAAATCATATCTCTGGGCCTTTTGTATCTTACCTGTTATTTCTGCTTTAGTAGATACAAACGACACGGGTAAGTTGCCTGTAAAAGTTTTAGAATGTTATCATCATAGGTTCCAGGGATAGAGGTATATAAACCAGGCTTACTTAACATTGAACGCATGGGCCCAGCAAACTGCCCTAAACTCGCTAATTATCACCCACTCGGGAGGGAGTGGTCGTATGTTGGTTGGAGTATACATTGTGCTGGAGAGGGCAGATGTGTTTCCGGTATCTGCTAGGTCTAACAATGGCGAAATTCCTTACGTCTTGCTTCTTCGTAGCATATCACGTTTTCTTCGGACTGGTTCACGCAAACGGCGCTAAACTTCCAGGTAGTTCTCTTTATTGCCCGTACGACCATAAGGCAGGAACTCATGATACGCTACTCCTCTGTAATCTAAGAAAACAGTGAGAAGAACCTTCACATGTCGTCGAACTTGTCGAATATTTTTTGTCTTGACACTTCAGGTAATTTTCATTGAGACGATTCGATCTTGATTTCGACGTCATATCCGTATACACATGTTTCGTCACCTTTTATAACCTTCTTTGCAAGTTCTGGATTTTCGTCGAATTGATTCAGCAATAATTTCGCAACAAACTTTGCTGCTCCGCGTTTCATGTCCAAAACATCCGAAAACATTCCTTGGCATGGGCCAAAGGATGTGCCAACATCAACAGCAACCGCTGTGATGGTGATTAGGTTATTTTCCAGAAGAATTTTCTTCACTTCTTCCATATTGTCATCAGTAAGTGATGTGGTTGTCATCTTCAACGTCTTGTCGACCCTCTCTGAAACGTTTACACCACTTGTAAACTCTTTTCTTACTCATAGCAGATTTTCCAACGGCCAATCAATATTTAGAATGTGGTGCTACACTTTATTCTACTTTTCAAGCAAAATTTAACACAAATTCTTTTAAACTTCCTGGCAGATTAAAAACTATGTGCCGGACCGAGACGGTATCACCAGTTACTACTAAAGAGGGGACGCGGTCATCGAGATTGAACCATGCATCACGGATCAGTGGAAACTTGTCGCGTAGTCGGATGAATCACATTTCTTGTTACGTCAGGTCTGCTGTCGTTTCGCACTTCTTATTATCGAAAGGGCTCTTCGGAAGTTGGACTGTGTCACCGAAGCAGGCCGGTTAGCGGGACGTTAGCTTTATGCGGGACAATCACTTCGGATTCTACTGAACCTCTTGTAGCTATTGAACTATGTGAACACGTTGCGGAACACCGGCATCCTTTCTTGCTTACCTGACGACGACGACCTCTTCCAGTGTGACAACTTTCCGTGGCAAAGAACTGTGATCGTGCTACAGTGGTTTGAGATGTAAAATAGTGAACTCACGTTGATGTCTTGGCCATTGAGTTCGGATTATGTGAATCCCACTGAACAAGTCTAGGACGCTATAGGGAGACAACTCCGCTCTCACGAATCACCCGCCGCAATTTTAGAGGAATTGCACGCGGTCTGTGCGTAAACATCTCGTATCAGGTACCTCCCGAAAGCTAGCAAGGTTTTGTCGAATCCTCGCACCCAAAATTACTACTGAATTCCGATCCAAAATTAGGTAAATACGCTATTAAGTAGGTCGTCATAGTGGGTTGACTCATCATTGCATCAGCCCTTGGCTATCCTCATACAGTGGGAAGTTATGTGCTGCTTCTTGGGATACTGTCTTCGTATGATGTATTACAGTTAGCAGTACGTCGAAGTATTGAACGCGACTCAAATTTTTAATGCTTAGAGTAGTAAAGTACGCGACATGCGATGTCTTTATTCCATTGTTATTCTTGGTTATAGTCCTGAAGGGCATTACGAAGCTGCTTGAGGTGCGTAATCCGCAACATTACGTCGCTGATTAAATTACGCATTAACTGCAAATTATTCAGTCCGTTGTGTCCTCAACTTGGATAAAAACTTTGTATTAAAATTGTAATAGCTGCTTTGTCCACAGAAGAATTTTTAGTTTATAGAGCTCACTGTAAACGATGATAAGTATAACTCGCATTATATCGCTTATTCTCCAGTAATGTTTTTGCTTTAACTAACAGAAAAATCTAGTTTTGTTCAATGAACTGCCCAGGTTCCAATAGGAGCTTTGGCACGAAGAAAGTCGTTGACAAATATTTCAGTTAAGTCAGTTCCTGGAATATTCGCCCCTTTGATCCGGCAAGTTTTAATTTACCTATGCCGACGTGTATTTATGTGATGATTAAAACAATTATTTTAATAAAAATAAATTTTTAATATTCCACACCTTTAAATCGGTCTAAAAGGTATAAAATAATTTTTCCTAACGTCATTCATATTTCTAATCCCACACAGATAGTACTGAAAATGTATGATTGTGTATTTTTAATAGTTGTGAAAATACTTATAAGACATAGAACGAAAAAATCTAGCGCATGCATTAGATAACAGTGAGGAAGAGTACTATTGATGCATCAGTTGTGTACTGTATTCGCCCCACAGTTTTCATCCTATATCTAAAAAGCATTTTTATAGCTATTAAAAATCTAATTTCAAGAGCACAAGGACTATCTGCATGTGGTTAAGAATCTGTATGGCGCTACGTTAAATTATTTTGTAGTTTCTAGTGGGATTACCAAATGCATTATGGTATATTAAAAATTTATTTTTATTTCAGTCATTATTTTCTATTTTTTAGTCTTGTGTGAGTGACATTTCTCAATGGGTTTTAAGCATATCAATGAGAATATGAGAGATACTCATATTTCAGGTTCATTGCATTTTCACTTGGTAATATCTACAGTAAAACAGTGTTATACCTACCTACTAATCATATATGAATTATTTTCCTGAAAAGTAAAACAAAGGAACACACAAAATTAATTTTCTATTATTTTACATAAGATTTTTATTTCAATACTAGCTTTATTTTTATAAATTATAGAAAGCAGCAATCAGTCGTCCTCTTTTTTGCAGGTTTTATTTGGCAAATCCAGATTTCGTCTAGTGCCTAGCCATTATCAGTACACTGTTTTCTAGTCTCGATTCATATCAGTTCCCTGTTGTGCACTAATAATGGCTAGGAACTAGACGAAATCTGGAGTCGCCAAATAAAACATCCAAAAAAGGACGACTGATTGCTGCACTCAATATTTTATAAATTAATATCACAGTCGCTGAGTGCACCCACATTCCTAATGGAAGATAATCTGACTAGCTTTATGCCTACAACTTCACCATTGTACATAACACACGTATCTTCTCCCCCCCCCCATTTGTCTGTCTCCTCCTTGCCCTCTCCCTGCCTATATCCCCATCCCAGTCTCTCTCTGTCCATATCATCCTCCCCTCTCTCACTATCCATCTCCCCCTTCGCCTTCACTTTCCTCAGCCACGCTGGTCTGCAAGTTTACCCGTATAAGCACTATAATACTACCTGCACAACAAGCTTTTAGAGGAGGGCAGTCTAGATAACAGGCAATAACAACCTTTTTTACTCCCATCGCCATTCCTACCGAACAGACTGACTAGAAAACGGGTTAGTACTGCACTGTCATTCAGTTCGGCACTATGTTTAAAATTTCAGGCCTTTAGCTCAGCAGAAAATTAGTTTAAAATCAAATGTAAACTTTGTGTCAAACATGTAGACAGACAAGAAAATGGGTTTAAAAAAAGGTGGTTAAAATATACTTAAAAAATACAATATTTTAAATGATGTTCTGATGGTCATTGCAATAGTTGCGCATCATACTCCCAATACAGTTGTTGGACATTACAATAGCCTTCCATCAGGTGAATGAAACAGGAAATGCTCTTTAATACAGACCAAAAGTAAAATTTATTTTTTAACAATAAATTATAACGATTGTACAGTTGACTGAAGCTGGTCATGCATATAAATGCTTTGGATCATCTGTGACGTACAGTGGATGGTCTTTGTTCAACTGCAGTCTTGTTTGGTGAATGTAAAAAAAGGAGAGCCAAGAAATCTATTCTTACACTTTTAAAGGATTAATAAATGTATAAAACATACATTCTTTGCTGTCACAACCATGTGTTATCGAAACTGGAAAAATATGAGTGTTTCGGTCTAGATCTTGTGACCTTACAACAGCCATTAACTATACTTTCAGAGTGTCATTTTTATAAAGTGTGATGGAAAAGGAACCTCTAAATAAGTCTCTGATTCCACAAAAAAGATTCTTGGTCTTTTATGGATAAGAGCTGCTCAAGCTTCTTTGCTTACTGCTCATTTTTGTGTCTCTATTAGTAGTAAAATTTTCTAATCGCCCATATGTTCCACGGTACTGACAATTTATAAAATTGGGAAGAAACTTTACTTTGTCAAATTTATAAAGCAGAGTTACAAGAAGTTAAAGCACATAAAATAATTAATTACTTAGCAAATATTTTATGTCAAAATTTTGTGGAACCCCAATTACAGTCTTTTTAAAACACATATCACTGGTTGCCCACCACAATTAGAGTAGATCAGATTAGATTAATACTTGTTCCATGTATCATGAGTATGACACTTTGTAATGATGTGGAGTATGTCAGTATAACAAAAGGTCTCTTTACATGCCATAATTTAAGTTTCTTATTTAAAGTTGTGAGATTACTAGTTTATATCTAAAATTCATCTATTGAGTACAAGGGGTTACCATACATAAATCATTTTAATTTGTTTTTAACTGTTGATTGGCTTTCTGTCAGACTTTTGATGCTATTTGGTAAGTTACCAAAGATTTTTATGTCAGAATAATTCACCCATTTCTGTGCCAAAGTTTTCTTTAACCCAAAGTAGTGAAGATCAGCTTTTCGCCAAGTATTTTACCTATGCACAAATCTGTTGCTTTTTACTTGGTATACGTTATTCATAGCAAATTTCAGAGTGAATATATGTATTACAAAACTACTGTGAATATCCCTTGTTCCTTCAATAAATGTTTGCAAGATCATCTTGGTTGGGCTCTAGCTATTATTCTGATTACACGCTTTTGTGAAAGGAATACTTTTTCCCTTATTGATAACTTACCCAAAAATATGATGCAGTACAAAAGAATTGATTGAAAATGGGCAAATTAAGTTAATTTACTTATATGTTTATCCCCAAAATATGCAATGTAGATAATAGCACAACTAATCGAACTCAAATGTTTCAGCAGATTATCAATGTGTTTCTTCCATTTCAATCTCTCATAAGGGCACACACCCAAAAATTTGGAATATTCTGCCTTAGCTACAGACTTCTGTTCGAACTCTATATGTATTAATAGTATTGTGCCATTTTCTGTTCAGAATTGTATATACTGTGTTATATCCAAATTTAATGTGAGTCCATTCACAGAGAAACACTTAATAATTTTCTAAAAGATATTAAGAACAATTTATTCAGATATTTTTGTTTTGGTTGTGATTGCTATACTTTTATCATCAGAAAATATAACCAAAAATTACCAGCTTCACATCTTCATAAATATAGAGTGGCGAGTCATTAGTATACTTTAAGAACAATAAGCGAGCCAAGACTGAACTTTGTGGGTCCTCATTATTGATACCTTCCTAGTTTAAGGAATCTGCTGATTTTTGCACATTATGTGAAATGTATATTTCTATCTTCTGTGGTCTTCCAGTTAAATATGAATTAAACCATTTGTGCACTGTCCCACTTGTACCACAGCACTTAAGCTTATCTTGAAAAATGTCCTGATTTACATAATGAGAAACATTTGAGAGATCACAGAAAATCCCAGCTGGTGACGCTCAGTTATTCAGAGCATTTAATATTTATTGAGTGAAAGCATATACAGCATTTTCTGTTGTAAAGCCTTTCTCAAAAGCAAACTGCCATCTTGTTAGTACATTATTTTTACAAAAATGTGAAGCTACCGTTGAATACATTACTTTTTCAAGAATTTTGGACAAAGCTGTCTGAAGTAAGATTGAGCAGTAGTTATTGGCATCAGACTTATTCCTCTATTTATGTAATGGTTTAACAATAGCATAGCTAAATGTATCAGGAGAAACGTCCTGTTTCAGTGAACTATTACATATGTGACTGAGGATCCAACTTATCTGCTGAGAACGTGCTATCAGTACATTGTTGGAAATGTTATCAATTCCATGTGAACTTTTACTTTTAAGTGAGTTTATTATCTTTCTAACTTCAGAAAGAGAGATGGGAAGAATTTCAGTTTTATCAAATTGCATGGGAACTGCCTATTCTGTATCTTCATTTCACTTTTCTACTGAACATCTGAATCCTACTTTCTCCACATTTGAAAATCATTATTAAAAATATATTCAGCCTCTGACTTTTTGTTAGTAAACTTTTCATTCAGTTTATGGTAAAGCAGTCTTCTTCAGATCTTGGTTGCTCTGTTTCCATTTCAAAATATTCCAAATTGGTTTAATTTTGTTATTAGAGTTGCTAATATCAAACATAATATACCTACATCTGAACTTCTTAATAACTTTGCTTGACAGAGTACAGTAGTGTTTATAATATATGCCTGTTTCTGCCTCATTACCCATTCTTGCTTTTAAATGCATTTCCCTTTTTTGCTTCCAAGACATTTTTATCCCGTTAGTAAGCCACGTTTTTTACATGGTTTTACATTTAATTGTTTTCTCAGGGGAACTGTTTTCAAAAATACAAACGTATGTTTAAATAAGTTATATTTTGAATCACCATCAAGTTTCCGGTAGTTCTCATCCCAGTCTAAGTGCTGCAAGCTTCCCCTAAAATTTACAATCGTTAAATCGCTACCTGAATGCACCCTTCTGGAGGACTATTTAGCATTGCTGTAAGGAGCAATATCATATACTGTAACTTGCTGTGCACCATGATTAGAAAACAATTCTTAACAGTATAAATGATTATTCAATGCAATTTATATTGGTCTATGAAAATACTATCTTTCCTGTGCTACCCAAGTAGGAAAGTCAATAACTGATATCAAATTGAAAGAATCGAGTAATACTTCAAGATCATTCTTGCCGTCAGAGGCCGTAATACCCACTAGTGAGTAGTAGCGACCACGTCGTCTTTACTAGGTGATGCACGAAACCCTGTTTTTGTGAGCACCAGGATGAACTTTCGCATCTTCCCTGACCATCACAGTCACCATATCTCAATATTATTCAGTTTTGTGATCTGCCTTGGAGAGAAGGGTATGTGACCACAACCCACCTACATCATCTTTACCTGAACTTGCTACTATTTTGCAGAAAAATGGTATAAGATTCCCTCGAAAACCATACGGGACCTGCGTTTTCGACCAGAAGCTGTTTTGAATGCCATTGGGTTTCCTACAATGTATTAGGCTTGATAGTGTGTTGTTTTTCTGTTGATTGCATATTTTTGTCCATACTATAAGTATTGTTTATAAAGGTTATCCAATAAAAAATCTTTAATTACTGTATCTTCAGACCAAATGCTCTCACAGGTATACACACAAAAAATCTGTGATAATTTACAAAAAATTAAACTTTTATTTACATAAATGGTCAAACAGATGGCAGCACAGACTTGTCAAGTAGCACATATACATAATGATTACTGTGTTATGTCAAGTGGGCTTGCAGCCGAACAAGTGGGCTTGCAGTTACGAATATCCAGTGGTGGGTACTGTGATATTGCTTCCTTATGATGGATCGGGTTGCTCCGCACTGATGCCAGGGGCAGCGCTCTTCAGGCGTGCATGATAGCAAGTGAGGCTTCCTGACACAAGTGTATCTCGGCATCCAGCCCAACCGAAAATCACGTGCACTGGCATCTTGTCTCTCGTCACCTGATGTTAGACCTGTCCTGTCCTGACATCAGACTGGGCTTCTGACGGGTCCACCACTGCTGCCATGCTGCACCTCAACACAAGTCCTGACTGACTCTAGCGTCAGCACCGTTGCCGTCTCCGCGGCAGTCAGCAGCCTCAATCAACCGCATCCACTGCTAGATCCAGTCGTGTGCCTCCTATCACCAGCTGGTCTGAAGCTCTTGGGTGGCCAATTGGGATCATCCCCATGGGACCATTCAGCCCACGTGAGTGTCTAGCACTCCATCAACGTTAGAGATTCTGATCCCAGATAGTCACCTTACAGACTGCTATCTAAACTCCATGTTGGCCGCTGCTCCACTGCTGGGCTGTGTCTCCTCTATCTGACTCACCAAGGCCACTCCGCCAGCGGCTGGCAAAGTTGCAGTCTTCGCATTCCGCCAACTTAGTGCTCCCCTGGCTACAGACACTGGACGACTATGCTGTGTAGAATGCAGTGTCAATAAAGCAGTTTATCTTCTGAGAGAATTCTCTGGCTTTGTCATGGGCATGGACCCAGCATTATCTACTCCCTGAAGACATCCATACTCGACATCCTGAGCACGAGGCGGCCATTCCACTAACATTGGCTGATTGTGTAGCTGCCAGAAATCTGGACCACTGCAACAGAAAGAAAAGAATTAAAAAAAAAGAAAAATCAGTATTTACGAGGAAACTTCAAAAAGTATGTTACACATTATTATGGGAGGCCAAGTAACTTTTATTGAACTCCTCGCCACGCTTCAGAGTGATACAGATACGTGGCACTATTTTGGAAGATACTCTCCAAGCCTGATAAATAATAAATGGAACGTTCTATCAAGTTCCTCGACGATGTATATCTGTGTCTTCGTCACACAGCCATTCGAGAACCACTGTGTGACCGTCCTCATCGTTGTTAAATCTCTTTCACCCTCAAATGTTCTCCAAGCTTGCCGAAAAGACGGAAATCGTATAGTGAAAGATCTGGTGTTCCTGATCAGAATCACCCACGTCTGTGCACCCTTGGTCAAATTGTTGGCGCCGTTTGACTATGGCTGGATGCGACATTGCTTTTGGGTCCTATAGCACCAGAATTTCACTTTGAATCTGTGTGAAATTAGACTTTTGTCCACAAGAATTGTACGGTGTGGCATACACACACACACACACACACACACACACACACACACACACACACATATATATATATATATATATATATATATATATATATATATGTATGTATATGTATATGTGTGTGTGTGTGTGTGTGTGTGTGTTATATATAAATACATTTTTGTGATAGCGTGAGGGCTCCATGACATTTACTTCAATGCGGATGCACTAGTATCGCCCGAACTCCTACGGGAATCAATAATTTGTGAGTATGGGATTAATCGACGAACGACGCTACATTGCAGTGTGCGATAATGTGGAAGTTTGGATCAATAGGGACCGTGTCCAGATGGCCGAAGCGGATAAAGCAACAACTCACAAGAAGCTTTCAACTTTCGGCACTGCGTTTCCACAACGCCCTCTGAGGCTGGAAGTCACTAGTTTACCACCCGCCCCCTCCTTTTCCTTATAATTCCTCTATTTCATACACAATACTATCTATATCGCTAAAGAACTGTATCTGCTGGAAACGCGAAACATTTACTCACTCCTGATAATGTGCCACTCTTGTTGCGCAACAGCCATAGAGGGGACGACTGTAGCCTTAATATTAGGATCTCTCTAGGCCTCTTACGAATTCCTCCAATTTTGAATGGTTTCCGCACTAGAAGTTTATTTCTCACTGCCATGACTGAAAATTGGTAATACGCAGCGTGTACTGGTTTAAAAGTCATAGTTAGTATGCTTCGAAGCTTTTTATGTTGATAATACTTAAAAAAATCGAGATGCCTTTACGACGCCCGCTTACAAACTGTACTTTTCAATAAAATTTACTCAGTGTAAATGGAGAGCGTAACTGTGATGGTATAACTATTTCTACCTTTCGAGTAAAGCATAAAATTCAAATGACCATGATTGTTAATTGACGTGATCATGTTCGCTGGAGGCACTTCGAACATCAGCAGCAAACTCTCAGCAAATGTACTCGAAATATGAATGTTAAAATCGTTTTTTTAAAAATAATTCTTATGTTATTAAGTTCAGTGACTGTTAACTTTAGATCCAAAAAATTAACTTTGGTTTCACATCTTAAATATTGATGTAATTTGAATATAGGAGCTCTGGCATTCTGTAACCTTACTTAGTCTAACGTGTCCCATCATGCATGATAACCCTCCACCAGATGCTCCTCATTCCAAAAAAAACATGTACAACGAATCCTATTTTTATTAGATCTGCTGCATACCTGTGTTTGTGATCCTACCTCGCCATGCATGTTGACATAGCAAGAACAAAAACAGTGATAACTTTATGCTATCTGTTTCAGGGTGCGTTCCCGCTTACTTACGGGCGGGTTACCGCAGAACTGCTCCATGAGGAAACAATCACAAATGCTGTAATCCTGCACACTCCTAGGACATGTGGCTCTACCGATGAATAAAGTATTATAACAATATTGTGAGTTTATTTACGCCTTACGACTGTTGCTCCTGTGACTGATAAGAAAACAATTGTCGGAGATTCATGTTATCAATTTGTAGAGGATTACCAGCATCCGATTCATTTTAATACTAGTGTGCCTTTCTCTTGTGTGTTTTATATGCCTCACGGTCGCTCGTCAGGGCTTGCAGCGCATCTCTTGACTGTACTGCCTCAGACAGCTGATCACTGGGTATCATGCAACAAGTTAAAGGGCAGTATTAGCGATACAAACAATTGGATACATGCTGTGCTGACCTGGAAGGTTTCCTGATTAATACATTTATTTCATCGGAAGTTTTAATTAATTCATATGTACTGGCATGAGTAATGCGATCTGTAGGCGGTGGGAACTGATACTTTTCATCGACGTTGTGTTGACATTCCTGTTACTGGCGCTACATTGCTTCAATTAAAGAGTTTCTGTCAGTTCGCAGCAGATAATCCAGGTCTCGGCACAAGCACTCAGTGAGCGCCTTTTTAGGGCACTCATCCCTTGCATATTTTAGACGTTTTACGAGTTACGCGAGCAATACAACGTGCAACGACAACAGTAGCTGTGTTGAAAACTGTTACGGGCTACCAATATGACAGACTGCCGGTTGGTTGCGGCGGTAGCACATCTAACACATGTGTTTCTGAGTTTTTATGTGTAACATCACCAGCTGGATTCTCTTAGGATCGAAGACGTTCGTGGATACAATACACTATTACATCCCATAACCCGTTTCGGCAGAGGTGAGTACCAATCCGTTATCTACTGTGCGTCTTCAAATGTTCTCATACATTTTGCTCACGATACCGCTACGGTATCACTGCGCTTTATACAGAAGCACTCAGCTCCTCTCAATACTCGGAAACCAACCATATCGAACCATTCTACTCTGAGCACGACACACCACTCGGAGATCATCACCATGCCCTATGAAGATGCTCAACTGATGCCGCCTCCGAGACAAGTACGCCCAGTCGCCACTGAACTGATGCCACCACCGAGTCAAGTACATCCTGTCGTCATTGTCACCGATAACGTGCCTGCTGCACCAACAGATGACGAAAGTCCAGAGACGACTGACCGAAAAAGGGCAAAGAAAGCACAACACCAACCGCAACTGCAGACAAGACAACAGCCACACATCAAACCAGCCAAAACACCAACAAACCAACAAAAAGCCATGACAACGCAGCTAACAACTGTCCCTAACAAAATCCAAGCCGGAAAATTGTCTATCGAGTAAACTGAAGACAGGACGCCATGACAAACCCCCACAGAGACACCAGAAGCACAGCCCATCAACGAAAACTGGGACCTGGGAACGGGAGACACATGGCAGAAAATCACCAACAAACGCTTACGAAAAAATTCAGCAACAAGCAGGAGTGATGCACAAACACAGATCGCCAAATTAAAAACCACAGCCGAACTCGAAACACAATCTAGACAGACCACACCAGCAAACTACCGGTTCTCACTTATAATAAAAAACCTCAACAAATGTGAATCCCAGAAATCACTGGCAATGGCCATATAAGGGATCCAGGAACCAACTAACATCGTCAATATGCCAGTGAGAAACAATGGCACGGCCACCCAACACAGCACAAATCCAGGAATACCAGAAATTTTAGAGCGACACCTGAGAAGCAGCTGAGTGAACGTGCTAACAGTACAATTACCCATCCCCTCCCCCCCCCCCCCCCCCCCCCCGGAAACAATCAGTTAGGGAACACAAACCATATCAATTAACTTTTAGTGTGGTGATAAAACACGTCGACTGTGACATAATGCCCGAAGAGGTAACTAAAGGTCTCGAAAAACAAAACTTCGACTTAAAATACGTACGCCGAGCAAGAGGCAGAGACACAAACAAAGAATGATGCGAGTAATATCACACGACCAGGCCACCATAGACCACCTGCTCAGTGAAAAGGCTGGAATGTCCCACCGTACATACCCAGTAGAACACCAAACTGTGATGCCAAAACCCTAATCTGCAGCATAAGCAGAGAGCCACACTTTTCGAACAGATGCACATCGCAAGACAAACCGCGATGAGCCAATTGAGGCGAACAACACCCAGCACACGATCCAAAATTCCGCAAAAGGCCGGCAGCTCCGACCAGCGAGGACACAATAGCCATAGTAAAATGCATAGGTGCGACAGCTTAAGGAGCCGTAAATCCAGAAGACACCCTCGTCAAAGTGGACGATCTAGTGAGATCCATTACGGTAGCATTAATAAACGTGTTCCCCCCAAAAAAGGCCAAAATCGGAAACGAACTGCAAAAGGTATCCAAACAATACATTCAACAGACAGTTTGTAGTCAACCAGATAGGGAATTACCTGCACTTCTCAATAAAAACAGAAACGCACTAGCCGGCCGCTGCGGCCGAGCGGTTCTAGGCTCTCCATTCTGGAACAGCGGTGCTGCTACGGTCGCAAGTTCGAATCCTGCCTGGGGCATGGATGTGTGTGATGTCGGTAGGTTAGTTAGGTTTAAGTAGTTCTAAGTCTAGGGGACTGATGACCTCAGATATTAAGTCCCATAGTGCTTAGAGCCATTTGAATTTAGAAACACACGAGACAAACAAACAAAGTGTGAATAACGCATGGGGTCCACCAGAAGAGCAATGACCTTCGCTAGCTTAAAAGTCAAAAGACAGCTCAAAACAGCGTTCGTCAACGCGAATGGCTTTCGAAAGAGACAGCCGATGCTGGAACACTTAACGACCCAGGAAACTGGAAATTTGTGGTAAGCTCCTATGGGAACAAACTGCTGAGGTCATGTGTCCCTAGGCTTACACACTACTTAAAATAACGTACGCTAAGGACAATACACACACCCATGCTCAAAGGAGGACTCGAACATCCGAATGGGGCAGCCGCGAACTGTGGCAGGGCGACCCTTGGAGTAGCTGAAACAAGAGCAATCCAGCTTCTCCTACAACTAAGGGATTACATATGCCATAGGGCCGGCCGTGGTGGCCAAGCGGTTAAAGGCGCTACAGTCTGGAACCGCGCGACCGCTACGGTCGCAGGTTCGAATCCTGCCTCGGGCATGGATGTGTGTGATGTCCTTAGGTTAGTTAGGTTTAAGTAGTTCTAAGTTCTAGGGGACTGATGACCTTAGAAGTTAAGTCCCATAGTGCTCAGAGCCACTTGAACCATATGCCATAGGGGGCACAACAGCGAAACCTACAGCAGATCCATTACCACCAAATTCCAGCCATGCACGTTGATATCCCTGCAAACTCCAATGACATCCAAGCAGTAATTATCAGACTACAAACCAAGATGTTTGAGACCATCAACGTAGTCACAGTATACGTTCCACCCAAAAACAGAAAACCTTGGGCTTCATAAATTACATAAAGAGTATCAGATCTCTCATCTTCGCATGAGACCTAAACGCCAGATTACCGCATATGGCGTCTACGCCACAAACAGTAACGAAAGAGATCTCGAAGATCTACTAGACGACCCAAACATAATGCGATTTGAAAACGAACTGCCAACGTTCATTAATCACAAAGGACGCTCCATACCGGACCACATACTCTGCAGTGTCAGCCTAGGCATACACTGCAGCGAAATGTGGATCGGTGACAGTATTGGCTGTGATCACCTTCTGCTCATTTTCAACTTGGACCTAATCAAAACTACACCAAAGCAAAAAGAAATAAAGACGATACACAACCTAAGCAGTGTAGACGAAAAGAAGTATAGAGAAATTCTGAACAACGATCTCCCAGCTCCCACCACATCACGACAGTACACGAACTCGATGACTATAAAGAAAAACTCACCTCAGCAATAACGCAAGCAACAAACGATACTGCACCCGAAAAATAAATAAGCTGCGGATACCAACAATATCTTTCCATATACTTGAAAACATCAGACTAAAACGAAGGTTATACAAATTCAAAATGTGCAATATGACCATCACAAAACGGAGTGGAATCGATTAAACACACTCAACAGACAACAACTTGCTGGCTAAAGAAATCAAAGATGGGTACAAACCTGTATAAAACTAGACCATAGGCAGGCAGGACGGTTCTGGAAAACCTCCAAACAAACCTGTGGCCACTCATACACATCCGAACCACCCATCATAGACAATGGCACCATTATGACTCAAGACGAAGGCAAAGTAGAGGTATTCAAAAAGATGCTACAGAATGTCGACAAACTCTCTCAGGATGAAACATTCGATCTCGAACATAAAGCAATAGTGCCAAAAGTGCTCCCTACCATGATGTCCTGTCCCACAGTATGGAATGCTAATGAAGCAAGAAGAAATTAGCAGCGGAGAAATTGAGAAGGTGATCGCAGACGACAGAAACAACGCGCCAGGCATTGATGGATTCACAAGGGGACAACTTCATCTGGCCCCACGGGATAAAATAATAACAATATTGGAAAGTCTGTTCAACGGTGCAATCAAACTGCCAACCGTTCCAAAGAAGTGGAAAACAGCAAAAGTAAAGGCGCTGTCAAAATCTAGAAACCCAACTAACAACCTACTGTTACATAGATCAATAACACAACTCCCGGTCACAGGAAAATGTTGATAATCACTAACCGAATTCAAAAACACTGAAGCAAACAGGAACTCATTCCAAAAATCCTAGCATGTTTCCGTAAAGAACACGCAACTATCGATCCCATTCTGCACGTTTGCAATAAAGTCACAGAAGAACTCCATCTATGAGAGGGCCTTTGATAAAGTGTGACACGCCAGCCTATATTTCAAGCTGCTAAAAACGGGACTCCCTCAAAGCCTAATCACCTTACTCAAAAACATGTTAGACGAAAGGCCGATTAGAGTATACATTAATGGCAAACCCTCGAACACCTTCTATACAAAGGCGGGGGTACCATACGGGGCCATACTCTCGCCACTGCTCTGCTAACTGTACGCATGCGACATCCCCCAGCCCATCAGATGGAACGAACTTAACGCCGATAACACGGCATACTGGTGCTATTGTGTAGCAGCGGAAGGACTCTCAGAAATGACCAAGCACTACATACAATGGAAATGAGTGTATGTGGTCGTTGGCCGGGAGTTCCCGGACGGGAAGTTCGGCCACCAAGTGAAAGTCTTATTGAGTGCGACGCCACATTGGGAGACTTGCACATCGACAATGGGGATGAAATGATGATGAGGACAGCACAACACCCAGTCCCTGAGGGGAGAAAATCTGCCCCCCCCCCCCCCCGGCGGGTATTGAACCCGGGTCCCCAAGCGTGGCATTCCAACGCGCTGACCATTCAGCTATCGGAGCGGACAGTACATACAAAAGTTAGAACCATAGGCTGTAAAGTGGAAAATAAGGCCGAACGCCCTCAGCAGCCAACTTATTGTCTTCCAGCACAGAAACAGAACAATGCATAGAAACCAAAGCCGAAAGGATGCCACAGTCCAACTATGGGACCAAAACATCACTCCTAAGGACACCAGAAAATACCCAGGTACTACTCTAGATATAACACTGTATTGGAACGAACACATCACAGAGACTTTAGCAAAACACGGTGCAGAATGGGATTAATAAAGATTATCAGAGGCAGGGCACATGGAGCCACTACAGAGACAATGATACACACATACAAGGCCTTCATCAGGCCAGTCCTAGAATATGCAGCCCCAGTCCGGATGGCTCACAGCTTACAAAGCCAGAGAGAATGTGCTACTGAAGACGAAATCTCAGAATCATGATAAAAGTATCAAGCAGCACGGGAGAAGCATAGTTTACAGCCAAGTAAAAATAGAACCACTAGCACAAAGACTGACACAACTAAGCTCCAGGATAGGACTAAACAGATTAAAATGCAACACCCTAATCACAGAAGAACTGAAGAAACAATACCACACAGCAAACTTTCCAGCATACAATACCAGTTACCAACACAGTCCTTAATAGTAGCAATCAGCATAGAAGAACCACAAAACGAAGACACAGCGGTCCTACTCATAGACCAACAAATCCTGCAACATCTATTCCCAATAGAAAGGAACCAATGAAAACAAAGTGATAAGAACAAGAGAAGGATAACAGGAGCTAAACACAAAGATGCAGCGTACCAAACCCTTTCTGGAGTTTTAAGGAGGTTTTCCCTTCGCAGTAAGGCAAATTCTAGGGTTGTGACTATCCCTCTTACAAGGAAAGATGAGCCAACAGTAGAATAATAGGAGCAGAAAGTACAACAGCAAGAAAAATATGACGTAGATGATAAGAATAGAACGTAAAGCTAATGAAGTCATATCAATAAAGAAAAGATCAACGAATGTAATAGATGTAGATAGCAGTAACCTAGCCGGCCACAGTGGCCAAGCGGTTCTAGGCAACAAAAGCCAGATCAATGAAAAGAAAAGAGAACAAAATAAAACGAACTATAAGAGGAATACCAGAATACGGAAACCAGAATCCAGATCCAGAAATTAGCAACCAAAAATACATAAGATAAAACAGAACAAAATAGATAATAAGAATAGAAGAACAGAATAGAATATAAGAAACGAAACCCATGCAGAAAGAGTTTATATCTCTGTTCGTTCTCATCTGTCTTCATATTTGAATGCATACAGTCTATTTTTATATCCACAGACCGTGATTTTTTTAAAAAACAAAAAGTTAACTACATATGGAATGCTTTTAAAGTTGAGATTACATATGAAACTCTTCCTTTCTGAGTTATTTAGTCATATTTCTGTTTCAGCTCAGTGACCTGATGCACATCTATAAATAGTTTTTTTAACCATAAAGATTATGTGCTTTATCGCAGAGGACATCATTGCTCTACACTTGCACATGGCAGATCAAGGATGCTTGATAACGAATCGAAAAGCATAAATAAAAAAAAATCCACTGTGAATATGAATGAGGATATGTATCCAAATACACACAAAAATTTATCTGACCATGATACCCAAACACAGCAGTAAACAATTCATGGCTCACCTTACAGCTGGTCTCATGACTTTATATTATGTGTTTGCGAAGAAATAAAAGAATTACTTGATTACTAGGATACAAAATATTGATTACTTATGATGACATAATGAAACAAAAATACAATATGTGTTCCATAGATAATTACACAAAATTTTTCTTGATTTGTAAGCGTTTTACACTAACATTAAGATACTGTCTGTTGTCGATTATGCACAAGATTTGTTATTTGAACAACGAAATTGTGATTTGCAGTATATACACTTCAGTACACAAAGATACAATGTTTCCATTTCCTACGTATTATGAACTTTTGGATTACTTGTTGTAAGTGATGTAGTTGCCGCAAAGCATGCACTGCTCACGAGTTTACATTTCACTTTTCTGATATATATCGTTTGTTATCCAAAACTGATCTTAACTTTTCCTTAAAAAGTTCATGTGACATACACATTTTTGTACTAAATTCTAAAGCAGTGTCTCTTTTCATCTGATACATACAAAAATATTTACAGACATTTATTTCATTCAAGTAAACTACCTCTAAGTCGCTTGTTTCAGGCAGGATATACGTAACTTGCACACAGACACATAAAGCTTGAAATTTCCACCCATGTTCTCTTCAATCATATCCAATGTATCCATAAGTTAGTGAGTGTGTATGTGTGTGTGTGTGTATACAATAAGTTCCAATAAATATATGATGTCTGTATTTTACATATTGGCATACAAAAATGCCATTTGTGGAATATGTCTATACTTTGTGATGAAATGTACAAACTGATCATTTCATATAAATATTCATAAGCAAATACACAAAACATTATATATGATTATATATGAAATGGCAAATATACAAATAAGTACAAAAATCTCCACTAAACATATATTTCTTCATAGCCTTTTATGATATAGGTCTTTTTTCGATTTGAGTTTAGGTAAGCTACAGGATACCATCCAACATGTGGGAATCTGACAATTGTGTGAAGGCCTGTACACAGTAACTGTCACTGCTAGTAGTGGGTTTACTATAGGGTGATAATGATCTCTCAACATCTTTACGAGTTCTTGCTTTACTGCCTCCCTTCTGGGACAGAGAATGGAATACGTCAAATGACAGCAAGTCTGATGAGGCACTACTAGCACATGATATTGGTATTCTTTGATAACTCTAGGCCTAAGGAGAAAAAAAAGCATTTGTTGTGATGTAGAAATTACTGTTTATTGATGAAAAAAAACCCAGTAGTTTCAGCATCGCTAGCAAGACTGTTTTCTATTCCTCATTCTGCATAGTGGTTGCTGTATCACCACGCCATGGAATGGAAAAACTTTAACTCCAAGCTTGGTCAAAAAGACATTGATGTACATGAATAACAAATTTGGTAGTCAAGTATTCTGTTGTTCTGTCTTATATTTCGATTCTGTTATCTTTACCAGACTTGAGTTAAGATACCCTGGACGTCCACTGAATCATGCGATACCGGTGCATTGTGTGAATGAGACTAGTCACTGTGAGTACACCACCATGTTTTGAACATTTGTACTTTTCTCTTTTGCAGTATCTTCCATGGCATGCCTTAGTTCGTATCATGTCCAAAACTATACTCTTACCACCTACTACCAAATGGACTTTGCTGCTCAGCAGGTAGATTTTCGCTTCCCGCCTCGCAGGAAATCCATCCCAAACAAACAATTAACAGACAGGCCTTTGACTACGAAAAACGTGCATCTCATCGCTCGGCCTAAAACTCAACATTTATCTGTGCCTATATGGTCAGTCTTTATCCTTTAGCACTAATATCGCTGGTTACAATGAAATTTTGAACTGGCAACGTTAACGTTGGTACATGTGTCGTGTCGGTTATCCTCTTAGTCACCTCTTAGTCACCATCATGTTTATGTTCGAAACTGTGTCAATCACTACTGTTGTGGGTCATCTGCCCACTACAGCTTCACTGCTGAAATAGATCTTCATTGGATTCTTTGAATGATTCGGGGCCATTACAGAGATTTTCTCTTATGTTGACATCACCTTTGAATCCCCACAAGTGAAGCTGCTGTTGTGAATAAGTGCCTCCATTCCATACCCCTCCAACCTGCAAAAGGGCTGCAATGTGGCGTTTTATTAACAGCTGAGAACCGTTCTTCTCTCATTAAAACCGGTACTGCATCTTTTTGTGGGGTAACCCTGTTAGGTAGAAACCTCGAATTTGTTACAGGTCCACGTGTACTCTTACTATTTTGATTCAGTGGCAGCAAGTTCCGAAAATTTGTTTCCCACTGACTGTAATAATGCGGCTGCCACTGACCGGTGTTTTGGCCAAGCCCGTTGGTGTTGTGCCGCGGATTAAAATGATTTTTATTATTTCTCTGCTGCCAATTGAAATATGACGGACCTTTTGTATTTGTTTATCACGTCCAGCATGCGGCTCTAAACCGTTATCACGCGGCTCAATGGGGCTTCTTAGATCCTCAAAGTTAAATAGTGATGAAAAGCTCTGCGTCTTCACGCGTTGACCGTACACATGCCACTAACAATTCCTTACTTGAAAAAGGTCACTTTTTGCTATTGATACTTAAGTCAAAGTTATGCCACACACTATCAGTTTTAATTGTTCCGTGTAACTGAAATTGATTTCCTATCGTGGTGAAGGGTAAGATCTATGTGAATATTTGCGCGCCAATTCATAATTACCAAGCCAAGTGGTTGCTGCTGTAAGGTGTTAGGACCAAAAACCTTTACAATATGCACTCAAATTAATACCTTGTTCGAACGACCACAAAAAACCATCTATTTCACAGCAACAAACGATAACAACCCAGTTACCTCTGGGAATGGTATTGACCAACTAGCAGTACATCACTGACTTAAGCAATTAACATTCCAATACTATCATTTCAATAAATTCATACTACCACACAAAAGTATTCTGGTTTGGCAGCAGAAGATAGCAAAAGGAAGGCAGAAGTTTTGAATTCCACGTTTCAGAAATCGTTCACGCAGGAGAATTTTACAAACGTACCGTCGTTTGATCATCGCACGGGGTCCCGTGCGGCTGAATAAGCATCCCTGGCATAGTGAAACAACTGAAAGAGCTGAAAACACATGAGTCGCCAAGTACGGATGGAATCCTAATTCCGTTTTACAAAGAGTAACCCACGTCATTGGCTCCCTTCATTTATCGCGAATCTCTCGACCAGCGCAATGTGCCTAACGACTGGAAAAATGCGCAGGTGTCTCCAGAATATAAGAAAGGTAAAGGAACGGACCCGCAATATTACGGAGCAATGTCCGTAACATCGGTTTGCAGCAGAAGTCTAGAGCATATTCTGAGTTTGAGTATGATAAGGTTCCTAGAGACCGGAAAGCTCATGTACACGAATCAGCACGCCTTTAGAAATCTTTGCTCCTGCGACTCCCAGCTTACTCTTTTCTCACATGATATATTGTGAACTATGGATGAAGGGCAACAGGCAAATTCCATATTTCTAGATTTCCGAAGAGCATTCGACACGGTACTCCACTGCAGACTGTTAACGAAGGAATAGGCTCTCAGATATGTGACTGTCTCGACGACTTCTTAAGTAATAGAATCCAAAGTGTTATACTCGACGGCGAGTGTTCATCAGAGAAAAGGATGAAAAAATAAGGAATGCCTGAGGGAAGTGTGATGGGACCGTCGCTATTTCCTATAGTCATAAATGATCTGGCAGACAGGGTGGGCAGCAATCTCCGGTTGTCTGCTGACTCTGTAGTGTACAGGAAGGTGTCGAAGATAAGTGACTGTAGGTTGATACAAGATGATCTCGAGAAAATTTCTAATTAATGGCAGCTGGCTCTTTATGCAGAAAAATGTGATTTAATGCGAATGATTAGGAAAAACAAACCCGTAACGTTCGGATGCAGCATTAGTAACGTTCTGCTTGACACAGTCATGTTGTTTAAATATCTGGGCGTAACGGCGCAAAACGATATGAAATGGAATGAGCAAATGAGAATTGTGGTAGGGAAGGAGAATGATCGGATTCGGTTTATTGGGAGAATTTTAGGAACATATAGTTCATCTGTGAAGGGAACCGCATATAGGACGCTAGGGCGATGTTTTCTTGTGTACTGCTCGAGTGTTTGGGATCCGCCCCAGATCGGATTGAAAGAAGACATCGAAGCAATGCAGAGGCTTTTGGATTTATTACTGGTGGGTTTGATCAGCACGAGGGTGGAGGGAAGAAGACATAAACTTAGAAAAACACTACTGAGAAAGTTTAGAGAACCGTCGTTTGAAGCTGACGGCAGAGCGATCCTACTGTCGCCATCATGCATTTCACGTAGGGACTACGAAGATAAAATACTAGAAATTAGGGCATATAGATAGCCGTTTTTCACTCGCTCTGTCTGCGAGTGCAACAGGAAAGGAATCGGCTAGTTGCGGTACAGTGTGCCCTCCGCGATACGCCTTACGGTGGCTTGCGAAGTGTGTATGAAGATGTAGATGCCTATGTACTCAGCTCCGTGTGCTCCTTCAACATTATATATCAGCCACAAATAATTACCTCGGCCTGTAGACATTACTACGCTATAAAGTATCACCCTTTCCTGCTCAAAAGTAATCCTTAATCATAAACCAATACCAATGACATCTACATGAACATAATAGGTCACAGACCAGTCTTTGGGGAGACCTCGCAGTTACGTAAGTTAACAGCAGTCACTTCTTAGAACTCGACATACTGCATTAAGTCTCAAACCAAAAAGTCTGGCGCCACCAGATAGCAAGTATACCTCCTCAACCTATCTTCTCCAGATGAACTGAATTCTACGATGATTCAAACCAGACTGTCTGTCTCTCGCACGTATAAGTCATTCGAAACCACTAATTTGAACAAGCACATAGCGCCAACTCAACTCTTGACAAAGGGTTTATTGTCGGTGTTCGTCTGCGGTAAATCCAAGCGGTGGTCCGCCGTTCTGTGGTGTTGTGTTATCGCTGATTCCTGCACGACGTGTGTCAGCTTTCAGTGATTTCATATAAACCGTGCAATTACAACATATTTACAACAAACATATATAAGCTATCATACACATAAATTTCATAGATAACCATTGTTTTGCACGCAACTATAACCGCATGCCGAGCAAGAGTAAAGGATGCAAATGGAAATTACGTTCCCGACAGAGCACAGAGCCTCCTCCTCACCTTTACAAATTGCAGAGCAACAGGTAACCAACATTAAACATCTAAGATCCTAATAACTCAGGAGGTGTGCACTGTGTAACTCTGACATCACTGTTTTGATTCTTAATTTAAAGAAAATTCAGAATTACGCCTGAGAGAATAAAGCTAGGTTTATTTTCTTTGACGGCTGACCATACGAATACCTTCATTTATTTATTGTTTTGTCCATTAAAGTATCATGTCTAGATATTCTTCTAGGTATTGACACGGAACTCAACATCCTAAACATATTCGCTAGACTACCTGCAACTATCAACTTCAATAGATAAAACACTAATCATTTTAGCATGGGATTTACGCCACTATTCCTACCATTTTCTATTAGGACACTAATTCCAAGGCACATTCAGTACTCATATGTATGCAAGTGGCTAATTACTACTATAAGCCGAAACCATAAGTTTCATAACACCTAAGAACCAAACTCCAAAAAGTTCCTAAGCCCACGTTAACATACACTTATACTTAGCTGTTACCAAACCCTGAAGGAAGAGAACTGACGAAGGTTGCCAGTTTGAGTGATATACTTATTAATTACACTTACTCAGGATCATCATACTGCCTAATAATTGCAAATCAACAAAAACTAAAATAACAACATTGCTACACACACATTCAAAAAATATCTTAATATAACTGACTGGGTTTTAGAAAAGCTGAGTAGTCGCAAACAAACAGGTACTAGTTGTTCTTTTTTTCTGAATTTATACCAAATGACATATCTCGGGCTCTGCCCATCATTAGATTTCATGGTATAAATAATGTAACAAATAATTAGTTGTACATTTCTTTTAAACACCAAATGTTAACAAGAAAGCGCAAAATCGAACTAAGTGGCAGAACCAATACACCCTAATTCGTAGCAAAAATACTTTGACAGTTTGTTCCTTTCTCATACATTCACGAACCAACAGGTATGACATACAATTTAAACTTGTAAAATGTGAATGTTGGTGTAAGAAGCGTAAACATTGGACGATTGAACAGTGGAAAAACGTTGTGTGGAGTGACGAATCACTGTACACAATGCGGTGACCCGATGGCAGGGTGTGGGTATGGCGAATGGCTGGTGAACGTCTTCTGCCAGTGTATGTAGTGCCAATAGTAAAATTCGGTGCACTGGTGTTATGGTGTGGTCGTGTTTTTCATGTAGGGGGCCTGCACCCCTTGTTCTTTTTCGTGGCACAATCACAGCACAGGCATACATTTACGTTTTAAGCACCTTCTTGCTTCCCACTGTTGAAGGGCAATTTGGGGATGGTGATTGCATCTTTCAACAAGATAGAGCACCTGTTCATAATGCATGGCCTGTGGCGGAGTGGTTACACGACAATAACATCGCTGTAATGGACTGACCTGCACAGTGTCCTGACCTGAATCCTATAGAACACCTTTGGGATGTTTTGGAACGCTGACTTCGTGCCAGGCCTCACCGTCCGACATCGATACCTCTCCTCTGTGCAGCACTCAGTGAATAATGGGCTGCCATGCCCCAAGCAACCTTCCTGCACCTGACTGAAGGTATGCCTCAGAGAGTGGAAGCTGTCATCAAGGCTAAGGGTGGGCCAACACCATATTGAATTCCAGCGTTACCTATGGAGGGCGCCATGAACTGGTAAGTTATTTTCAGCCAGGTGTCCGGATACTTTTGATCACATATATGGGCCTGACAAAGTATGTAGGATGCTGTAGTTGAAAATAAACAACATGGACTTTGAAATTAAAGAATTTTACCTTTTCATTGACGCATGCGGAGTCCAAAAACGCAACAGTTGTGTCGGGAAGTTTCCCCTTGCATTTGGTTGCTATTGAGTGATTTGTAAAGATTTATCAGTATTTCCTGGGGGCGAGTGCACTCCTTTCTTCAGTGTGGTCGCAATTTTGGGGCTACTAAAATGAAAATCAGACGACTAGACCGAATTCACATATCATAACAATACAATTTTTTGATTCAATCCTCAAGGAAGACAGCATCTATTGTCACCCAGATCTCTCTGCTGAAACTATCCTGGATTTCAAGAACTCGTGGCGTAAGCTCTACAAAAATAGTCCTTGGAAAAATCCTCATCTTCAGTTATTAGTACAGGCAGTTAGAGTACTTCTTAGGTAAAGGTTATTCAACCGCGTCTGAGTTCTTTGATGGTGTGGTGAAAAACACTTTCTTGCTGCAGAAGAACTAGCCATGAGTGTCCTACTTTGCAACAGAAATGGCGTACAGTACAAGAATTCCAATACAAGACAAGAAGATCCAGGATGTACGGTAGATTCATTCCGTATGAGTACAGACCATTTTATGAGCAGGCTTGATGTGACCAATAAAAGTTACTGCAAGAGGACGGTGAAAGTGAAGGACAGTAATGATTTTCGGAACAAATTTCACAAATAGCGCTTTCAAAACCTGTGAGACGTATAAAAGTTTCCTATTTATATTGTGTTATGAATGTTTCATGAAAATACAACTATTTCTGATGTAATAAGAAGTCTTATTGGCTAATTCGTAACCAGTTTGAAGAAGGAACAAATTATCGGTTTTTAATATCATGATGCGTCTTTCAGGACAATCCAGTTTATCTTTCCAATATACTTAAATAGGAGTTCAGTGTAGTGAATCTCATATAACTGTTTGATTAAAGCAAAATTAAAAATAAGAACAATAGAATTTTTTTTGCATTTCCCCACAAAAGGAGATTCTGGATTCGTTTTCTTCTTCAAACTACCGATTCCATTAGACATATCTTATCTAAAGTGTGTGGTACTCTGAACACGGTTACATCCACGCAGCTTTTTGTGTTCTCCGTCTATAACCATATTGTCCTTCAGTTACATTGTAATATTCCAGCAGTTTGTCCTACTTTATTGCAGCGAATGTGGCCGTGAAACAAGTATTAAAGTAAGCCTGTTCTATGGAATTATTACTGGCCACCTTTCCCGATCCACGCAAAACTCGCACAATGACATAATTAAACATTCTCTTTGTGTGTTGACGATATATGATTGTGGCAACGCCAGTATTACGTTACATGCAAACTGTTGCAAGACCGTAAAGCATTTCGGAATTCAGAGATTTAAAATTAATGACTCACAAATTAATATATCATGCATAATGTGCTTTGTCACGAGGTGGACAGCAAAATCGCCGTATTTAATTGTTCGTTACCGAATTTCAGTCGAACTGCACAACGCGAATGCAAATTAATCACATATTTCAACTGCCTGGATTTCCTAACTTCACATCACAGTATTTGAACATGTAAATTAATTACGTCAGTAATTTTATCAGATGACATTAATAATTCAATGGCGTCGAGCTCCGTCTAGGCACAATTACTGGTACATATTCGTTTCGTGAACTGATGTGTCTACCTGCTGATCGTTCTAAAGTCATTTAGTGTCTGAGACAGTTATTTTTAGTATTAGCGGCCCAGAAAATTGTACAGTTATCTACTATCTCTACCACAAGACTACGGTATTTTAGCGTGTTATAGAGACAGTTAAAATACGACCGTCCTTGTCTTTCATTACCAGTCCTGCCATCCAGATTTAAGATTTCCGTGATTACCCTAAATCGCTTAAGATGAATGCTGGTATGATTCCTTTCAAAGGGCATGGCCGATTTCCTTCGCACTCCTCCCCTGTGCTCCTTCTCTAATGACCTTACTGTCGAAAGGAAGTTAAACACTAGTCTTGCTTCTTTTTTTTTTTATTGCCTTCTGCATTTTCACTCTCTACAATGGCATCGTAAGGTATTTCAGAATACCGTCGTCTAATAAAACTCCGATTATGGTTCATGCTTGGTATAGTCGATGCTCGATCACTCTTCACACGTGTCTTCGTTACCACATAAACTATTCGCTTTTGCCTTTGAGTGTGTCTTATCAATCGATCCCTTCTTTTAGCCAAGCTGTGCCATAATTTTTTCTCCTCGATTCGAATGCGTAAGCTTTCATTAGTTACTCAATCTACTTAATTTTCCTTCAGCAATATTCCGCAGCACCACATTTCATGTGCTTCTGCTCTCGTCTTCACTAATTACCGTCTGCAAGGTGCGTTCAATAAGTAATGCAATACATTTTTTCTGAAAGCAAGTTGTTTTTCTTCCAGGATTTCAATACACCATGTTATTCGCCACTCTGCTCGCTACAAAACCCTATTTTACAACATAATCTCCGTTCAATGCGACGGCGTTACTCCACCTTGCTGGGAGGGTCTTTACGCCCTCGTGGTACCACTCTATTGGTCGACGTGGGAGCCAACGCGTTGCTGCGTCAATAACTTCTCCATCATCCACAAGCTGTTTCCCGTGTAATGCATCAGTTACTGGACCAAACGGAAGTCGGAAGGTGCGAGGTCCGGCTGGTAGGGTGAATGCGAAAGAACAGACCAACGAAGTTTTGTGATTTCTCGGTTGCGCACGTTTGTTTGGTGTCTCGTGTTTCGTGGAGAAGGAGAAGTTCGTTTGCGTTTTTGTAGCGGTGAACACGCTCAAGTGGTTTCATCAATTTCACAGTACACTTCCCGGTTGAACGTTGCTCCATGAGAGGGGCATCAAACAGAATAACCCCTTTAGACCCCTAAAAGGCCGTCACCATGACTTTACTGGCTGAGGGTGCGGCATAGAACTTTTCCTTCTGAGGACAGGTGGTGTGGCGCAAATCCATGGAGTGCCGTTTGCGGCGGGGTGGCGCTAAAAAGTTCGCTAGCACTGAGTGAAGCAAGCTGCAGATTAATGTTCACCTACCTCAGTACAGCGTTCGTCCGCCATCCGTTGCTCTACATTCATAGGTACTATGTAGACAATGTTAAAAGCAGCGTTGAAGAAAAGCACTGTCCATACTTACGACTGCATGTTCTACGTAGCTCACGTAACAAAATAAACCTGTAAATCTCTAGTAATAACGTGGAAAAAGTGGATGCTTCCTTCCTTCATTGAAAATGTCCACTTCCCGATACTAATGTTTTTATCGTCTTTTAGTTATGGTGTCAACAAGCCCACATTTACGTCGATAGCGCATCTACTACTAGTTCATGCAGCTTATATGACATGCGAGACAGCCAGAAATGTACTAAGTCCAACCCAACGTAATACGACATTACTACAGTGAATATTCTGCTACGAAATGAGTTTCACACTCAGTCCTTTTCAGTGGATTCTTCAAAGGAATATGCTCGCTAAAAAATGTCTGTAAATGCATACTGAACACACCACGCAAAATTCTTCACAAAGGCCGATAGTTTCACACTCGGTTTTCTCTACAACAAACATTCCAGAATCTCCCAAACTTCACAGAACTTTCAGTAAATGCATCTGCTTGCACGGCGATATAAACCGAACGCGAAATAACAGTCACTTCTTCATTTTACACATAACTTTTTCGGACACGTCTAACATGACCTTCTCGTCCGACTGCTAGTCCACGACTGTCTGAATGCCACTGCTTTCAGGGCATATAATTCATTCCAATGAGTGGGAAAGACTTTACTCTGATTGGTTGATCAATATGAACAGCCAATCAGATCGATCTTACAAGATCATATTCGCGCTTAAACTGTTTTTCTCCAATCAACATTCGCAGACGCATTTACGTCATTTCATGCTGCAAATATTAACAAAATGTTCCACCAAACCAAACCAAACGAAAACTAAGAGAAAACTATGCTTGAAATATACTTTAGAACTGATTATCATCTTAATACCTTTCTGGCTGCCTTACTACAAAAGCAAACACTCGAAGACATACTTCATCCGCCATTTAGGGGGATTTCTGGTTTTCATGACACCCTGGTGGCGTAACACTTGCTGGTTACATAAGTTACATATAGAACTGAAATTTGACGTATGTCCCACATACACACATTCACTCTCGTTTACTCTCACCCTAACACAAAATGTAAATATTAACTTTTAAACTGTTACTTTCATTACAAAAGAAAAATTATCGGAAGTCTAGAATTGAAAATCTTTATAAAATAAATCAGCACAACGAGAGTGGTATTACCGTTTTCAAATAACAAAAGAAATATAAACTGTTATTGTTCCTATCTGAATTTACTTTCTTAAGTGTCGGTTAAGTACTTTTTAATATCACTGAAACTATTGTAGGTAGCGGTATCAAATTTTAACACAAAATTCATCTGAATAACAAACTGCAGGCTACAAGTTGGGCGCCGCCGAATGCTACTGTACTGCAGGCTTCCATAACAGCTAGCCATAACGCAAAAAAAAAACCCTTGCTGCAAAAATCTGCAGTCGTGTAATAGCTGCGACGCTACAAGTTTTGTTTCTGGTTGGAAATGATGAACCCGTGTTTCATCGCCTTTGACGGAATTTCAGCAGTTCCATACAGGTAGTCCTTCGCCTTCTGTTAGGTTGCGAGGAGTTCAGGTGGTACACACTTTGGGTACCCCAAATGGTGGACGAATGTGTTACCATTACCAATAGAGACGTCCAGTTGTGCAGCGAAGTGTTCGATTTTGATCCGTCAGTCACCTCGAATGAGAGTGTCTGCACTTTCCAACACTGCAGGAGTCACATCTGGGTGCAGCCAGCCTTCAGCCTGGAGATCGATCGGTATTCGAGGAGTTGTTCCCATGATGACAGACACCTCGCCCAACGACTCACTGTGCTTTTAGTCACTGCTATATCTCTGTAGACATTCTGCAAGCGTCTATGAATATTTGTGATGTTCTGGTTTTCTCCAAAAGAAACTAAGTGACAGTTCTCTGCTTGGAACACACCTACGTTACAGACACCATTGTGAAGGCTACATGTATCACCATCAGCTGTCTGAACTTCATGAAACTATAGGTGCTGAAGCAAGAATATTCCACCATGTTCCGCAGTAAATTATTAATTTTTTCAACCGAAGCTAGCTTACTTATTGAGTACCTCTCGTACTTTTCACTTTCATGCAAGACTACATTTTGGACAAACACTTTCAGAAAAGACTTCCTCACACTTAAATCTATTACAGATTTTGACATCTTTCATTTTTTTCAGGAAACCTTTTCTTGTTATTTCCATCCTGCATTTTGCATCCCCTTTACCTTTGCTATCTTTAATCAATTTTCTTGCCAAACAGCAAGACTGGTCTACTACTTTCACAGTCTCATTTGACAATGTAATTGCTGCAGTATAACCTCATTTATTTTGATTACATTCCATTACCCTTGTTTTAAGTTTGCTGATGTTCATCTTATACGCCTTTTTAAAGACATTACCCATCCGTTAAACTGGGTCCTTTGCCGTCTGCGACAGAATAACAGTATCATCGGCAAACCTTAAAGCTTTAATCTCTTCTCCTTGAATTTTAATTAATTTTCCAAACTTCTCTTTGATTTTGCTTCCTTTACTCAGTTTACAAATCGAGTAACGATGGATGACAGACTGAACCATGTTTCACTTCCTTCTCAACTAATGTCTGCCTTTAATACTTCTATTTTTATGACTGGAGTTTGCCTTACGGGTGAATTTTAGGTAACCTACCGCTTCCTGAACCATATCCTGAACTTCAGAATTTTAAAGGGTGTGTTCCAATAAACCATGGCAAAATGTTTCTCTACATTTAGAAATGATATAAACATATGGTTGCTTTTTTTCAATCTATCTTCAGGATACGTTGTAGCGTCACTACAGCCACGTGTGTTCTCAATACAGCTTATCTAGCAACAGCAGCAGTAGCTAGTTCGTATCTATCGTTAATTTAATAGTTTCCATACGTGCTTCCTGCAAAAAATGAACCCTAATATTGATTTTAACAGTAATTTTACTTTTCAGTTAGTGTCTCAGTTTTGTTTTTGGAGTCCGTGTATTCTGCGGTATGTATTATCATGTGAGTAGATTTGATGCTAGTTTTTATTTTTCTTGTTTAGTGTAGATTTTCACCAACTGTACAGACAGAGTCGTGTAACTTGATTCCTTGCTGGTATCAGCTTGTACTGTCTCAGTTAGTCTCTGACTGCCTTTATTACCGCAGTACACATTTTCGGTTGTTGTGTGCGGTCACAAGATGAATTGGACGGTCAACGGGCCTCTACGCAGGAGCGACGCTAAGGAGCCTGTGGCGAAAGCTATAACGCTTCAGGTGCCGCTGGAATCCTGGAAACACGACATCTGAGCGATTTGTCCTCAGTCGAGCGCGCGAAGCGAGCAGTGGCGGGCTTACATTATACTCCACAAGCCACCTAACGGTGTGTGGCGGTGTGTACTTCTGGTAGGATTAACTGATCCTCCGTACCCTCAACCACTACCGAATAGCGCGTGTGAAGAATTGTTGTCGGTAAGCTTCTGCATTCTCTCTAATTCCTCGAATTTTCTCGTCGTGGTCATTTCGCAACGTGTAAGTGGGAAGGAGTAAAATGTTGTCCAATTTTTCCCGGAAAATGCTCTCTAGAAATTTCAATAGTCTACCTCTTCGTGTTGCACGAAGTCTCTTTTGTAACGTCTGCCATTGTAGTCTGCTGAGCATCTCCGTAACGCTCTCGCGCCGACTAAACGATCCCGTGAAGAGACGAAATTCTCTTCGTTGTATCTTCTGTACCTCTTCTATCAGTGCTACCTGTTAAGGATACCAGACTCGTACATCTTGCTCACCAGATGGTAGAGTTTTGTCAGTACTGGCTCTCCCAAGGCCGTCAGTAGTTCTAATGGAATGTTGTCTACTCCCGGGGCCTTGTTTCGACTCTGGTCTTTCAGTGCTCTGTCAAACTCTTCACGCAGTATCGTATCTCTCATTTCATCTTCATCTACATCCTCTTCTATTTCCATAATATTGTCCTCAAGTACATCGCCCATGTATAGACCCTCTATATACTCCTTCCACCTTTCTGCTTTCTCCTCTTTGCTCAGAACTGGGTTCCCATCTGAGCTCTTGATATTCATACAAGTGGCTCTCTTTTCTCCAAAGGTCTCTTTAGTTTTCCTGTAGGCTGTATCTATCTTACCCCTAGTGAGATAAGCCTCTACATCCTTACATTTGTCCTCTAGCCATCCCTGCTTAGCCATTTTGCACTTCCTGTCGATCTCATTTTTGAGACGTTTGTATTCCTTTTTGCCTCCTTCATTTACTGCGTTTTTATATTTTCTCCTTTCATCAATTAAATTCAATATTTCTTCTGTTACCCAAGGATTTCTACCATCTCTCGTCTTTTTACCTACATGATCCTCTGCTGCCTTCACTACCTCATCCCTCAGAGCTACCTATTCTTCTTCTACTGTATTTCTTTCCCCCATTCCTGTCAATTGTTCCCTTATGCTGTCCCTGAAACTCTGTACAACCTCTGGTTTAGTCAGTTTATCCAGGTCCCAAATCCTTAAATTCCCACCTTTTTGCAATTTCTTCAGTTTTAATCTACAGTTCGTAACCAATAGATTATGGTCAGAGTCCACATCTGCCCGTGGAAATGTCCTACAATTTAAAATCTGGTTCCTAAATCTCTGTCTTATACTATTATATAATCTATCTGATACCTTTCAGTATCTCCAGGATTGACGGCCGGAGTGGCCGTGCGGTTCTAGGCGCTACAGTCTGGAGCCCAGCGACCACTACGGTCGCAGGTTCGAATCCTGCCTCGGGCATGGATGTGTGTGATGTCCTTAGGTTAGTTAGGTTTAATTAGTTCTAAGTCCGAGGCGACTGATGACCTCAGAAGTTAAGTCGCATAGTGCTCAGAGCCAGCCATCTCCAGGATTCTTCCATGTATACAACCTTCTTTTATGATTCTTGAACCAAGTGTTAGCTATGATTAAGTTATGCTCTGTGCAAAATTCTAACAGACGGCTTCCTCTTTCATTTCCTACCCCCAATCCATATTCACCTACTATGTTTCCTTCTCTCCCTTTTCCTACTGTCGAATTCCAGTCACCCATGACTATTAAATTTTCGTCTCCCTTCACTATCTGAATAATTTCTTTTATCTCATCATACATTTCCTCAATTTCTTCATCATCTGCAGAGCTAGTTGGCATATAAACTTGTACTACTGTAGTAGGCGTGGGCTTCGTGTCTATCTTGGCCACAATAATGCGTTCACTATGCTGTTTGTAGTAGCTTACCCGCACGCCTATTTTTTTATTCATTATTAAACCTACTCCTGCATTACCCCTATTTGATTTTGTATTTATAACCCTGTATTCACCTGACCAGAAGTCTTGTTCCTCTTGCCACCGAACTTCACTAATTTCCACTATATCTAACTTTAACCTATCCATTTCCCTTTTTAAATTTTCTAACCTACCTGCCCGATTAAGGGATCTGACATTCCACGCTCCGATCCGTAGAACGCCAGTTTTCTTTCTCCTGATAACGACGTCCTCTTGAGCAGTCCCCGCCAGCAGATCCGAATGGGGTACTTTTTTACCTCTGGAATATTTTACCCAAGAGGACGCCATCATCATTTAACCATACAGTAAAGCTGCATGTCCTCGGGAAAAATTACGGCTGTAGTTTCCCCTTGCTTTCAGCCGTTCGCAGTATCACAACAGCAAGGCCGTTTTGATTGATGTTACGAGGCCAGATCAGTCAATCATCCAGACTGTTGCCCCTGCAACTACTGAAAACACTGCTGCCCCTCTTCAGGAACCACACGTTTGTCTGGCCTCTCAACAGATACCCCTCCGTTGTGGTTGCCCCTACGGTACGGCTATCTGTATCGTTGAGGCACGCAAGCCTCCCCACCAACGGCAAGGTCCATGGTTCATGGGGGTAAGACCTGTATGTTGCTGAAAATTTAAATGGCTCTAAGCACTATGGGACTTAACATCCGTGGTCATCAGTCACCTAGGCTTAGAACTACTTAAACCTAACTAAGCTAAGGACATCACACACATCCATGCCCGAGGCAGGATTCGAACCTACGACCATAGCAGCAGCGCGGTTCCGGACTGAAGCGCCTAGAACCGCTCGGCCACAATGGCCGGCTGTATGTTGCTGAATGGGAACTACAACGTCAGGCGGGTAATGGTTTCCCCCGTAGAAAGTTAGAGAGCTCGCGAAAGATGGCCAGTGTGCTTTCGGAATGCTTTCCAGGATGTCTCATCCATGATATGGATGAGACTTTGTCAACGGCTGTAGAATGCACTGAGTGCAAACTGCAGCAAACCGCAGCACATGTCGGCACGAGTGACACTTGCCGCCAGATTTCTGAGGCCATTCTCGGCTGCTTTTAGCGGCTGTGGCAAGAAGGCAGGGTGAAAGCAGGGCCGTTTGCAGCATTGTATCTGCAGGTCACCGCGGTTTTTTAATTTGGAACCTAAAACGGACGGAAGTACTACTTTATCCGTCTGCCTCACTGACTGTTAATACTGCTTCTGGCTTGATTAAGATTGTTTTACAAAAGTTACTGGAGGTTGTAAATCGCTGACATGTTCTACGGTATCTTCAAACATAACTCCCAAATATGAGCAAAATCAATATTC
Source organism: Schistocerca cancellata (assembly GCF_023864275.1). Lineage (NCBI taxonomy): Eukaryota > Metazoa > Arthropoda > Insecta > Orthoptera > Acrididae > Schistocerca > Schistocerca cancellata. The sequence continues at coordinate 609,064,250 of NC_064630.1, read as the reverse complement.
TTCACTCGTTTTCTAAAATCCACTCATAACAGGAGTTCAGTGTAACGCCACAGTTAATCAGTATCTCAGCGTACGAAGTGGGCTCCACTACAACACTTCTCCAGCCAAAATTAATTTAGAGTATCGTGCCCGTTTGAGTGGCTTGCTTCATCCCAAGACGCTTCAAATACGATAGAATGAATTTCTGAAAATCATTCCGTGGTTAATTATTTATTAATACCTGACTGAGATGAACAAGGCAGCACATTTACGCACTCACATTCACTCTTACAAACAGCGATTATAACCAAATTTATACATCTATACACATACACTAATGCTTGAAAGTAGGCCTATTACCGCAATGATAGTTACTAGTGGTTAACTGTTTGCTGTTGAAAGCAGATAAGTTATACAATTCTGTCTGAGTTAATATTTATGCAAAGGTTAATTGAAAATAGATGCTTTACTAATATGTGCTACCAAATCGGAGTAGCACAAGGTCAGATCGAACGTAGTAACGAGATGTCGATTACTGTAAAGGCTGGTTGCATATGACGATATGAATCATAACTTGAGTTAATTAATCATCATTCAGACTAGCACTTAACTGTGGTTAATGATACACTGGTAAGCCAAAACATTATGGCCACTGCCCCTCGCGACACTGGATGCCACCAAGTGCCGTTGCGGGCACGTATCGTGGTAAAAAAAAAAAAATATCTACGCGGAGCAAACACAGAAGATATGGACAAAATGGGGAAATCCGTTGAGGTAAGTGACTTTCACAAAGGACAGATTGTTATGACGCAGAAAGTGTGAACGAGTGTCTCGAAAACGGTGAAGCTGGTCGAAAGTTCAAGGGCTACTGTCGTGGGCATCGACGGAAAGAGGCGGAAGGACAGTGAAACTACTAACAGTCGCTAAATGGTTGAACGTCCGCGATTCTGCATAGAACGTGGGGTTCGGAGGCTTGTGTGCTGTGTAAATTAGGATAGATGGTGATCTTTGGCATTTCTGTCGAAAGACCACAATGCTGATGTACGCACAAGGGTTTCGGAGCACATCTATCGTACATTGCTGTAGCTCCGCCGAAGACCACTCCTACATGTTCCCATGTTGACCCTTGATATCGTTAATTACGACTGCAGTCGGCACAGGACCAACGGAATTCGACCGTCGATCAAATGAAACATGTCGACTTGGTGGGAGCAATATCACGTTATAGGAGACATTCTCCTGCGTGTGGGACCTAAGGTAGTAATCGAAGACACGCTGAAAGTTGCAAACCACTCACATCCCTTCATGCTTGATGTCTCATCCGACGGCGATGTCATCTTTCAGTAGTATAATTGTCCGTGTGTCGGGGCCATAACTGTGCTACAGCGATTTGAAGAGCATTAGAGTGAACTCGTGTTGATGTCTCGGTGACCAAATTCGCCTGATATAAACCCTATAGAATTCATATGGGTCGCAATCAGCGCGCACGCAGATCAGCGGCCCGTTATTTACGCGAAATACATGACCTGTGCGTAGACGTCTAATGCTGCATACCTCCACACACCTACCAGCTGTCGGATCCCTTAATAGTCACTTTTGTACGTTTTCTAATTTGAGTTGTAGGCAGTTATATACGAACTTCAAATCAGTCCTGCTTGAAGTCTCGTATGTTCATGCATCACATACTGTAATCTTTTGTCTTGCATTCAAATTTCTCACAACATATGTTAGAAACCGTGGGAACAGAATGGAATTAGATATTACACCAGATAAATAGTAAAATGTTAGTACAGCTCCCATATATAATCTGATAGTAAAGTTCTCACTGCGAGACAAATTAATGAGCTCCTAATGTAACTGATATTTGGAGTAACATAGTTAATCATTTTTATTCAGTTAATGTGTCCATGTTTATTATTCGGACAAAGAATGTCTTTTTACGCTACATAAACAAACATGTTGGTGGGTCTGAAGCATAGAGTATAAATATCTACGGAGTGACCATTCGGATGTGCAGAACGAGAATTCTGTCCGCAACTTCTTCTGCATTTCAAGTCACGTAATTTTGGAACGGCGCATTTTAGCCGTTTAGCGCTTAGAGTATTTTGCGTGTTACTACTTCGCTGCTACGGTTAGATCACCTTAAGAAGCACCATGAACCTTTTTACATGCGTTTTACAGATATATTAACAATTTGATACCAGCAACTGAAGTTGGCTTAGATAAGTAAATAACAACGATATTGTGCTTTTTCCAGTAACCCAGCTCACATTTTAATTTATGTAAGTTTTTTCGGTAACGGGATAAGAAGTGACGGAAAACGGTATTTTTTTTCCTCTTGCACTTATTCATATTGTCGAATCTCTGTTCTCATTAATTATGTTACAATGACGCTGTAGACGGGGTCATAGAATCTCGAAAAATCAACGCATTTGGTACTATGAAACTGTTACAGTAAATACGGTAAGTGATATGCACCTCCGACTTGTCCATTATGATTTTCAAATTTCCTTTATTTGCCCTTCTGATTTTTGTAGACAAAGAAAAGTTTATAATATATTTTCGCCATGTTATTAGAAAAGTAAAACCGTACCAACAAATAAAAAAATTAATACATAAAAAATACAAGACCAGTGCTCAAATTTTGTAGTTATAAAAGAAGTGACAGCCATCGATACTTCCTTAAGTTTTCTGTTGCAGTGATTCATATTGTCGAATGTGTTCTAGTTAATAACTTTGCAGCCGGCCGGAGTGGCCGAGCAGTTCTAGGCGCTACAGCCTGGAACCGCGGGACCGCTACGGTCGCAGGTTCGAATCCTGCCTCGGGCATGGATGTGTGTTATGTCCTTAGTTAGGTTTAAGTAGTTCTTAGTTGTAGGGGACTGATGACTTCAGAAGTTTAGTCCCATAGTACTCAGAGCCATTTAATAACATTACAGTGGCCCTGTATAGCAAACCGTCTCATGCAGAAATACTTAGATACACACGATAGTTTGAGAACGTGCGTAAATTGGAGGTAACTAATCAGACTATCATGCGTAAATTTTATCTGCATATAAATATACACCAATATGCACTGGCAATTTACTCAAATACACTTGCAAAATTATCTAGCACCTGTCTCGTAAAATCATTGCCATAAAATTGAAGTAATTATCTCTACAATTCAAGACATTATAATAGCGTGTCTCCATATTTTTCAACATATAAAGTGCCGTATCAATATGATATTTACAGTTACACATTTGTTGTGCGAATCACTATGAAAAGCAACTGGTCCTATTTTGACATACTTCTTTTTAAATCCATAACAACGACAATACTGCACATAGCTTTTACTAAAACACCACAAAGGTATATAACACAAGGTGAATACGTGTGTCAAGTTTCGCTATTACCATAATTTCTAGACAAATAGCGTCGTCTCAAAGTCACACGACTAGCGCGATTTGTAAACAGTCAGAATGTGTATTATTTCCTGTTCTGAGGTCAGTATGCTGTTTGTCGCTGGTGACGTATGTTGATTTTCTTTTGTGAAGTGACTGTTGGCATAAAGGGTTAAGAAGGTTGGAATTTTCCGTACGAACATGCACAGTAGGCTGTACTCACTCCATAGCTATATACTAAGGTAACAAAAGTCGTGGGATTGCTACACGCACATGTACAGATGGCGGTAGTATGGAGTAAACAACGTGTAAAAGAGCAGAGCATTGCCGCAGCTGTCATTTATACTCAGATTTTTCATGTGAAAAGGTTTCTGATGGGAGTTAAAAATTTTGAAATTGGTATGATAGTTGGGGTTTGACACATGGGACATTCTATTTCGGAAATTGTTAGGAAATTCAGTATTCCGAGATATACAGTGTTAACGCTTTGCCGAGAATGCCGAATTTCAGGCATTACTTCTCACCACAGACAAAGCGGTGGCCGACGGCCTTCACTTAATGACTGAGACCAGCGGCGTTTGCGTAGTGTTGTCAGCGCTAACAGACAAGCAACACTGCGTGAAATAACAGCAGAAATCAATGTGGGACATACGACGAAAGTATGCGTTAGGACAATGCGGCGAAATGTGACCTCAATGGGTTATGGCAGCAGACGACCAACGCGAGTGCCTTTACTAATACCACGACATCACCTGCGGCGCACTTCCTGGGCTCCTGACCATGTAAGATACCCCTTATCTGCAGATAAGAGCCCACTTTACTTTATTTGCAGTTTTACTGTTTCAAATACGTGACATGTATGTATCAGCGCTGCAGAACGTGCAGAGAAAGAAGCGACCAGTAGGTTGCCATGCAGGCTACCAGAGGCGGTTGGAATTAAAATGGCTCTAAGCACTATGGGACTTAACATCTAAGGTCATCAGTCCCCTAGACTTAGAACTACTTAAACCTAACTAACCTAAGGACATCACACACATAAATGCCCGAGGCAGGACTCGAACCTGCGACCGGAGCAGCCGCGTGGTTCCGGACTGAAGGGCCCCGAACCGCTCGGCCACAGCTGCCGGCAGAGGCGGTTGGACATCTGGCACTTTCAGAGCTAGTGGGATGAGGTGCCGATGCAGGAAGCGCTCATCATGTCGGGAAAGAGATGCATAAGGAAAGCATATTTATTCTGATGCGAATCAAGTACGTGTTATTGACAAATATTTGCCAAAAAAAGTAGCCTTTTGCCAGTCAGACATTAAGAAGAATCTACGGGGCATAAAAATTACTACTATTCAGTAATTTTACAATTACAGGGAACGCTGATATTAATAAATAAATGAATAACTTCTGCATAACCGAAGATGCACGATCATATACGAACTATACCTATTGTAAGCTCAAGTAACAGATTGATCGCCATAGTCGGCAGTCCTCGATCATATGCATTTCGATCTAGTTATGCGGTGGACCACGCTCTCATACCGTTAATAGTTAGCTTATAATCAGTGTGAACAAGTTCATTTTAGGGTTAACTACGCAAAAAATAGACAGTACTATTACACTTTCTGGATGTGCGTGATGTCCATAGGTTAGTTAGGTTTAAGTAGTTTTAAGTTCTAGGGGACTTTATGACCTCAGATGTTAAGTGCCATAGTGCTTAGAGCCATATTACACTTTCAGAATCCGAATACGCTGCTACGGCTCTGCAAAAGGATATAAAACTGCGAGAGCATCTCCAAGCAACAGGTAGGGAGAATTCCAACGCAGCGACTCACTAAATCAGTTCAAGGACGGACTGGCTTTATTTCTTCAAAACTCGGATGGGAAAGATTGGCCAGTTATACTGCACGCCGCTTGTACCACAATCTACGGACTCACCGGCTAAGCTGAGAGATTTCTGGAGGTTTAGTACGGATGGTGGTGGTGGGGTTCTTGCAAGCATATCAGTTTGAACCTAGACCACTGGAAAACCGTGGTCTGACCAGATGAGTGCCGCTTTCATTTGCTAAGAGCTGACTGTAGGGTCGAATTGCGTGGCCGATCCCACGAAGCCATAGAGCCAAGTTGTCTACAAGGCACTGTGCGAAAGGGTAGTGGCTCAATAATGGTGTGGCCTGTGTTTAAATGGCTAGGAGTGGGTCTTCCGGTCTAACTAAACCGATTATTGACTACAAATGGTTATGATCGGCAACTTGGAGACCATCTGCAGCAATTCAACGACGGAATTTTTATGGATGACAGTGCTCCATGTCACCGAGCCACAGCTTTCCACTGTTGGTTTTAAGAACATTCTAGACAGTTGGAGCGAAAGATCTGGCCACACAAATCGCTCGACATGAACCTCACCGAACATTTATGGGACACAATCGAGAGGCCGGTTCCTGCACAAAATCCTACACCAGCAACACTTCCGCAATTATGGACGGCAGAGGACCTCCAACAACTTTTTGAGTCCATGCCATGTCTAATTGCTGCACTACTCCAGGCAAAAGAAGGTCCGACATGTTATTATGATGAGGCCCCATGACTTTCACCACCTCAGCGTACCTACTCCATTTTGTAAGCCCTCGTCGCCAGTTCTGCAAAGGCCACATCGCTACTGCTGTGGAATCCGAGTTGTCAGTGTTGTTACGGTAGGCTAAGTTTGTGAGTTCGTGAAACGGCTACTGGTGCAGTGCACCGCTAAGACAATTTCTCCCTACCACTATTACATAGCTGTGCCCCAGGGTCAGGTAACAGGTTAGGAGAACGAAGGATCTACAACATTGCAACAAATTAGTAACGAAATGAAGCAAATTAGTTAAAAGGTTTCGTGACTAGTTGAATAATGAAGTTTGCAACAATGCTTGTAATACAACACAAAAAAGACCCTCAATGGCTAAGTGTAAATAATCGAAGGCAGACGTCACAGTACATAGCAAATACGATTTATAACTGTCTCTTCACTCCTAAGAGTTCACTGAAGTACGTTCTCTGTCTACGTCAGCCTTGGACGATGGTCTATAACCAAGTGGGCGAGGGCTAATATTCTATCTTCCGAGTAGGCTTCTTCTCGTTGTCGTCCGGTCATTGGCGGATTGCACTCGGCCGGCAGTTGGCCGAGGCGAAGTCGATACCTTTATCCTCAGCGCCGCCCGTGGCGCTGGTGAAACTCGCGCAGTTGGGGAGTCTCTACGGCACTGGCACCAGCTCGCAGTCTCTGCCCCTGTGGTGCTTTTGCCCTGGCCGTGTCTTGTTCGGACGTCACAGTTTGATGCCACTGATATATTCATTCACATGGCTGACCTAGTGTCGGCACTACAGTGAAGTAAGCTGCAATAATTTCACGACCTCTCCGGCCTACGGTTTTTGTAGTAGAACACAGCATAAATAAACTTTAAATTGTCTCAGTTTAGGACTGTGGTATGGGATATGTCGGGTTAATAAATGTTGCAGACACTGATTTTGTCCGTTCAACAATGTCGTCTGCGCAGCTGTAGCTACATCACAAAACGTCCATTTATTATTTCACTCAAAAATTTACCGCGCGGCCCGTTTTGGTATCGATATTTCCCGCTCGTTATTAGCCTCTGTCCGCAATAGCTTCCGGAACGGTTTGTCGCCTGTAGAGGGCACGTCTGTGGACCAGCATTTAACCCTGTTGGAGCGGCCAGGAGGCGATTTCGAAGTGACGGGCGGTTGAGCGGTGTGTTTGACAGTAGCTGAAGTAAAAGGCTTAACGTCGTGGCCGACAGTATCCTTAGCCCGCGGCTTTAAGTTGCGTTGTTGGTCCCTGCGGATTCAGTGGGTTTGAGTATAGGCTGGGGCCGTGAAGATTGCTCGTTGGAAAAGCTATCTCTGTACGATGTGCATGATAATGTTGTGTCGCATAAAGGCCATTCTAAGTCGCCATCTTCGTTACCCATTGTGAAATGTAACCATCTTCATTCACGAATGCTTTAAACCATCCCACTCAAGTGGGTCGAGCTAAAGATGACTGGGTACGATAAATACTTGTATTGAGAGTATCTAACTCTCTGGTGGAGATCGCCAGCCACACTTAAGTAAAGATAGAGAAGTTGCTTGCTCACTTGTATCACACTTTTAATTTAATGTTGTCAGGTCATTCCGCTTGCTTGGAACCAGTGAACTTGCTTATAAATATAAGCAAAGAGTCATGTGATGTTACTGACCTGCTAGCTATTTTCAATATGTTTCTGGAACTTGTAATATGAAATATGCAGGATAGTTTTATAAACTAGGGATCTGATTTGACCTCTGTGCTAGGCATCTATCAAGTTTTTTTAACTTACTGTTGCTCTCGGAAAATAATTTTTATTTTTAATTTCATTCAGTCATTTCTGAAATTTATGTAAAGTCTACAAACAGTTGGAAATTAATTTAATTAATTCTGGGGGTAATTTCTCTGATTGTATAACATAATTTTTTAATAAATATGTTTTAAATTTGGCTCAGTGTCCTTCCACTCGACACCAGCTCTCAAACACATGCAAAAATCAAATCCACACATGAAAAAAAGTATTGCATCACCTCGGTTCCGAGAGTTCTGGAACCTGTACAGAAAATTGGAATAGAGATCAACATCATTTCTGCCCTTTTTATTGCTCATGGAAACCACACATTGCATGTTGTACCACCATACAGCGAGAGCATCAGAGGTGGTGTTCCAGATTGCTGAACACATCGGTACCTCTAATAACCAGTAGCACGTCTCTTACATTGATGCATGTCTGTATTCGTCGTTGCATACTATTCAAAAGTTCATTAAGGCACTGTTGCGCCAGATTGTCTCACTCCTCAATGGTGATTCGGTGTAGATCCCTCAGAGCCCTTTTCAGGTATGGTCGATAGGGTTCATGTCTGGAGAACATGCTGGCTAATATAGTCGAGCGATGTCGTTATCCTGAAGGAAATCATTCACAAGATGTGCACGATGTTGGCGAGAATTGTCGGCCATGAAGACGAATGCGTCGCCAATATACTGCCGATATGGTTGCACTATCGGTCGGAACATCGCATTCACGTATCATACAACCGTTACGGCCCCTTCCATGACCACCAGCAGCGTACGTCGGTCCCACATAATGCCACAGCAAAACAGCAGGTAACCTCCACCTTGCTGCACTCGCTGGACTGTGTGACTAAGGCATACAGCCTGACCGGGTTGCCTCTGAACACGTCTCCGATGAATGCCTGGTTGAAGGCATATGCGACACTCATTGGTGAAGAGAACGTGACGCCAATCCTGAGCGGTCCATTTGGCATGTTGTTGGGCCCATGTGTACCGCACTGCATGGTGTCGTGGTTGCAAAGATGAACCTCTCCATGGACGTCGGGAGTAAAGTTGCGCAGCATGCAGCCTATAGGGCACATTTTGAGTCATAACACGACGTCCTGTGGCTGCACGAAAAGCATTATTCTACATGGTGGCGTTGCTGGTAGGGTTCCTCCGAGCCATAATCCATAGGTAACGGTCATCCACTGCAGTAGTAGTTCTTGGGCGGCCTGAGCGAGGCATGTCATCGACAGTTCCTATCTCACTGTGTCTCCTCCATGTCCGAACAACATCGTTTTGGTTCACTCCGAGACACCTGTACATTTCCTTTGTTGAGAGCCCTTTCTGGCACAGAGTAACAATTCGGACGCCATCGAACCGCGGTATTGACCGTCTAGGCGTGGTTGAACTACAGACAACACGAGCCGTGTACCTCCTTCATGGTGGAATGACTGGAATTGATCGGATGTCGGACCCACTCCGTCTATAGGCGCTGTTCATGCATGGTTGTTTACATCTTTGGGCGGGTTTAGTGACATCGCTGAACAGTGAAAGGGATTGCGTCTGTGATAAATTATCGACAGTCAACGTCTATCTTCAGGAGTTCTGGGAACCGGGGTGATGTGTGTATTTTGATGTGTGTATTTTTTCTTGACTGATAATTTCAATAAAGTTTTCGTTGTATTTTTTGTGTTTTAGGTAATTTAGTGGGTAGTTGTGTGTATATAAATAGGTTACATCTCTTGCAAAATATTTATTAGTTATTCTGCGGTATTACTTGTAGAATTTGGAATTTAAAACAAGGTATCCAAATTCTACATGTAACATTCAAAGGTCGCTAGCAAGAATTGGAAACGGAAGTGCGTGAGTTCCTCATCCGTCATTCGAGACAAGGTCCAGCAAACATGTATCTGAAAACTGTCCTGCTGAAATACTGCACTTGGAGTAACTTTCAGATAAGACAGTCCATCGGGCACTAATAACTCCCTGCTCTGGCAAGTCTTCTGCGGGTTCTCTTGGTACTAAAGACACAGCGTTGGATGATGCTTTCGATGCTGTTTGGCCGCTTTGTTGCTATACCGCCTCCAGACGATGCAACCTGATATTTTACTTTCATAGTGGGAACGTCTGTTACGATTCTAACTATCTATGTAGGACATGTAGAAGCAAGATTCCAACGCCGACAGATCATTCTGACACCCAGAATTCCATCAGGGACTTTCACGTAACTCTGCAAAGTGAGGATTTTCTGATGTCTTGTTAATGGAAGAACACGCAGTGGAGTACGCAGCACGCAACAGGCGCCGTTGATTCAGTCGTGTCGACGCCTTTAGATGTGTAACCTTAGCAGTATGGAAAGATAAGAGTCATAGAGCACTGTTGGCAGGAAGACCCCGAGGAGTTGTTCAGCCACCTAACTGGAAAGGGATTTCTAGCTCTACATACAAATGATTTTTTAGCATGTATGATGAATGTAGGTGGCTCTAATGGGTGCGCATATAGTGGAGTGTCTTATTTGTATTAACATGAGCATGAGAGAGGGGGGGGGGGGAGGGTGAAGTCCAGTATCGGAAAGTAGCCGGCCATCTCGAGTCGCACCGAGAGGGACATTGGCTTATCTCCCTCGTGCGATAGACGTATCACATGAACTCACGTCCCAAGACAGTGAGACGAGATTTGGAACTTAATACAGGCCAATGGCGCATAGTAGGGTGATCATTATAATTGTTAACATCATCCTAAAACTTTTGAAAATCCAAATACAGTAATAACATGCTTCTTGATCTTCGCATCGACACAAATATATATATATATATATATATATATATATATATATATATATATATATATATATATATATATATATAAAGCAGTAGTCTAATGCCCGGTTCCGTCTGCTGCCATTGTAAATCATTTTCATTTCAAGATTCTTGCGTGAATACAGGTAATCGAACTAAGAGGAGGTTTTATTTTCCATCGGCAAACAACTACATATTCGTGTTTTATGATATTTCTCGGACTACACACGGTAAAGTTAGATTTGTTTAAGCAGTCTGTCTTTGTTTTTAAATTTATTGTATCATTTTGCTGAAGGGAAATTGCCGTATTAGTGTTTAATGGTTGACAACATTTGATAAGAAGGGGACGTAATTTGACAAAAGGCCTAGAGCCATTGGAAGATAGCAGTTCGATGACCGTTTGGTGAGACTAATATTGTGACATCCGATATTGGAATGTAAGGAGTAGCTAAAAGCAGATATACATTGAAACAAAAGCTGATGAAGAGTAGGCTGAAGTTTAAGATCATCGCCAGGAAGAATAAATGCGCAAGGAACTGGGATGCTAAGTACTGTGGAATATGGATGTGTGTATGAAATACTCTGAGGCTCTATATATAGCGATAATGAATAGCACAGCATGACGTGCATTTGAGGAGAAAAAAACATCGGCAAGAAAAAGCAGTTATAAGAAGCTGAACGGACAAATATAGGAACAAGAAAGATACCTTCATAGAAACCTAATTACATAGAAGAAGGAAAGAAAAATGATAAGGAAACGAAAAGAATACTAAATTTTAAGTCCCAAAATGAAATTAATAGGCTTGGAACGAAGCTAAAGTGAAATGGAAGCAGTAAAAATGTGAATAAAATGAAAAGAAAAAGGTGTCGGTGTTGTGGATTGGCAAGATAGCCAACCCACTATGAGGAAGCCGAAAGGCACGCGTTTAAACTGACGCAGGCTGGCGTGAGGTCTGGAACAGGAATACTTAACTTTAATCCATAATTGGTGAACATCGCTCTTGACGGTACATGTTTTAGAGCATCAATAGTAACTGGTAATGGCGCCTTGCTAGGTCGTAGCAAATGACGTAGCTGAAGGCTACGCTAACTATCGTCTCGGCAAATGAGAACGTAATTTGTCAGTGAACCATCGCTAGCAAAGTCGGCTGTACAACTGGGGCGAGTGCTAGACCTGCCGTGTGGCGGCGCTCGATCTGCAACCACTGATAGTGGCGACACGCGGGTCCGACGTATACTAACGGACCGCGGCCGATTTAAAGGCTACCACCTAGTAAGTGTGGTGTCTGGCTGTGACACCACAGTCGGAATGAGAGCTTCAGCATACAGAATGTCAAAATAAGTTTTGAAGAAAGTAATTCCTCTGTCAAACGTAGAGAAGAGATCGATTGGGTAGAAACAGAATGTTTAAGGCCTCGACAAAGGAAAGGATCTGTCTGGTGGCGTGTTAGGACGAGAAATAGGTCTCGATATCGAATATATTTGAAACCAAGTATTAAACTCAAGAGTTCGATAGAGGTTTGTGCGAAGGCATGCTCAAATGTTTTCGAGAGCAACAGTGAGTTAAAAAAACCTTGATAGATGACTAGCTCAGAGGTCTAATCAGAACCGTAGTTTATAAAATTATCCCTCATATTTCACATTACAAGTTTCAAAAACATATTCAAAATACTAAGAGGACATTAATAAATGTTTTTTAAACTGAAATATGATTAATATGAAGCAAATGGTCCTACAAAGAGCTTTTCATTCACTTTTGAGCAAAACGGAGGCAGCTACAAAATTCAAAACCCTATTGCACGTACATGAGTTCATGCATTTGTGTGTATTCTCGTCAGTAGTATTAGATACCCCATAGCCTAAAACAAGGCTACAATTTCTTTTGCTTTGGTGAAAACTGAATTTTTAAAACGTTTTTTAATTTGCCACAAACTGTTGCCTCCTTCTTGAACTAAACCCCTCAATTCATAAGATCAGAAGAGTAGATAAATGTAAAGAACTCTCACAGCTCAAGTGTCGAGGTTGAAAATCAGAGTAATGTATGTAGAAATTCAAAAGAAAACTGAGGAAAGATAACGCCAATTAGACAGTTACTTTTGCTTTAGGACACGCCTACGGCAGCAGCGAAGGAGTCCAGATGTTGCACTAAGAAACGGAAGCAAGACAGAAGCAAAATGAATAAATTTTAATACGATTTCCCGACTCAAAACTCTTCCGACAATTTAAAATAGTCCAAGGTGTGTCATATCTTTGGAAGTATAAGGATAGGCACTAGAGAAAATAAGGTAATATGCATTATTTACGAAACCCTAGAACGAACAATAAGAGACAAGCGAACGGCTAAAAAAGGGCATAAGCCAAGGACGCATTATTTCTCTTATACTGTTCAACCAATCTATAAAAGAAGGCTAGATGAAATAAAAAGAAAAGTTCTGAAGTGGGATTAAAATTCAGGGCGAAACGTGAAAGTAAATCGGTGATAACATTCCCTGATGTCATGAAATTGCTGCCCTCTGTGAAAATAAGGAAGAATTAGAAGTTGTGTTGGATGGAATTAACAATTATTGAGCACAGATAAAAGCTAAGTTAGAAAGAGTAGCGGGAATGAGATTATCGATAAGCTAAACATCAAAATTTAAGGACCAAAATTTTGCTGCTCTGGAAGCAGAATAACGCATCCCTGACGAGGTAAAGAAGATACGCCGGCCAGTGTGGCCGTGCGGTTCTAGGCGCTTCAGTCTGGAACCGCGCGACCGCTACTGTCGCAGGTTCGAATCCTGCCTCGGGCATGAATGTGTGTGATGTCCTTAGGTTAGTTAGGTTTGAGTAGTACTAAGTTCTAGGGGACTGATGACCTCGGAACTTAAGTCCCATAGTGCTCAGAGAAATTTGAACTTAACAAGGGCCGGCATGAGTGGCCGAGCGGTTCTAGGCGCTACAATCTGGAACCGCGCGAACGCTACGGTCGCAGTCTCGAATCCTGCATCTGGCATGGATGTGTGTGATGTCCTTAGGTTAGTTAGGTTTAAGTAGTGCTAAGTTTTTGGGGACTGATGACCTCAGAAGTTAAGTCCCATAGTGCTCAGAGCCATTTTTGAACTTAACCAGGGCAGTTCCACCGAAGACGAGCATTTCCAAGGAAGAGCGGAAAGCACTTTAAGCGGCTACGAGAGGGTTCTGAGACGGTCGTTCTCCCTGGAGACAAAAGAAAATTTGCAGTCTTGCTACCACGTCACGTTTACAGACAAAAATTGATCGATTATTAGAGGACGACACATACAGGAAAACTGAAGACGATTTCCCCAAACGAATGAAGAGGAAGATCGGCGAGCTTCTCCAATACATATTCCTAGACATGAAGACGCTGAAAAAACTTGGTTTACGTCACGCAGATTTTACGGGCTGCCTAAAGTCTCAAGCAAGAAATTCTTCTTCGTCCAGTTGTTAGCAACAATGGCGCACCAGCATACGAATTAGTGAAACACGTGACAACGATGCTCAGTCGTTTTATAGGTAAATGACAGCACCGCTTACGAAGTTCGGTGGATTTCATTTAGACGCTCCAGAACTTTCTCTTCACAAGGGGTGCCGCTAAGAGATTGCCTAACATCATAGGAGAAAAGTTTGGTCCAGCGTTAACAAAAGTGTTTGAATTGGTGCTTAAACCGTCATATACAGTCATATAGTCATACAGATCGGTACTTGGATAGCTCCAGCTATCAATTCTCCTTCCCAACGAGAAGGTGTCCTAAGCACACTAGTGCACAGAGCACACGGAATCTCGGACCGAGGTAAAGGGCGTATGCCATCGTTGGCCGGGAGGCCACAGTTGGGGAAGTTCGGCCGCCAAGCGCAAGTCTTATTTCAGTCGACGCCATATTGGGCGACTTGCGCGCCGGTGGTGAGGATGAAATGATCCCAGTCCACGAGCAGAGAAAACTTCCAACCCGGCCGGGAATCGAATCCGGGCCCACTGCACGGGAGGCAAGCACGTTACCACCCAACTGATCAGGTGGACTCTCGGACAGTAACCGTTACGCAGATGAATTGCACCAGTATGTTTCGAACGAACGGTTACAGCAACAGCCTTAAAACCAAAGAAGTCAAGATCACAGCCTGCTGGGGACGAATGTAATACGGTTGCGACGGCGGTTATTTCATACGTCCGGAACACATCAGCAGAAACGGCAAGAATATTCCCGAAACGTAACGTCAAGTGCGTGTTGCATCCGCCAACCAAGCCAAAACCTTATTAGAATCAGTCAAGAATGACCTTGGACTCAGGAAACCGGGAATCTACCGTATCCATTGCCGTCCAGCGCCGGCCGCGCCGCTACTGAACGCTCTCGATCGACACCCAGCGCCGTACTTCCCCCACCACAGAACTAAGCCCTCCCCCCGAGGTTCCGGCTGGAAGCTGATGGTGGCGGGGGGGGGGGAGAGGGAGGGGGAGTGCAAAAAAGGCCATACCTAGAAGATATTACACAGTCACCAGGAACGTCTGAAGTGGCAAGAAGCCGTCTTGTTGTAATATCGCACCTTTTAGGCGACGCCACTCCACTGAATACCCGACACCTATTCAAAAATATATGTATGGTAGCAGCTGTGTAATTTTGATAGCTGTCAGTTATTTTCATCGTGGTTTTACTAATGTCGGTTAGAAGAATTGCCTGAGATTGGCATACCTTGGAATTTAACCTGCAATTCATTAGAATTAAATATTTCTGCTGTATTATTCTTTATGCAGTGCAAATCTACAACACTGGATTTAGCCAGAAAGCTAGAAGTTTCAGTAGAATGTGAAACTAATTATTTGCAACCAGAGCTCGACACAGGAATTCTCGGCGCCCTCTGCTATTACCTATAGATTTGGAGATGTCACTGTAGATCTCTAAATACTCTGCTCAGTGATCAGAAATGAAGTTTCCCGGTAATTACTGAGATCACGGTAGTGTTTTTGTAGGAAAATGGAATACTTAGACTGGTACTATTATTTTTTTACATTGGTGTACTGCTACCTACAACTTGTTTCTACAAAACGATCGACTTCCTTCATACCTAGGAAGTTAGTACGTTATTCTTGTTTTTGGGCTCTACGTATTCAGTGTCCATCTGTTTTCCCATAAGACAACCTTTCGACTTGTTATATTATTAGGTGGTCAGTGGCGAATCTATTCCTAGGAGGAGTATGTCTGAAATTTATTTCCATCGGATGGTGCTGATCATTTCTGCGTCTTCCTCCAGCAATGCATTTGTTACGGTGGAACGCATAGTTTCTAGGGAAGTCCTAGTACAACTAAACTGAAAATTTGCTGCTTTCGAAATCGTTTTCATGTTCTCCTACTGAAGAACATGCACCCATAGTCGCTTTTAGGTTTTCTTAAGAATCCTATGCATTTAGTAAAAGAATGTTATAATCTGCTCTCCACACACGTTTGTAAGCAAGCATATAACCGGGGAAAGCCAATCATGTGATCTTATGTGTGTTAAAATAGAAAAGTTGTCCAGAAAGTAGGTTCCGATGGCTCACGGTAAAGGAAAACACATCTAAAATCCGATTAAGCTTCATCCAGATGTGCTGGGCAGTGTCTCTTGTAAGGCTGTCGATTGCTCCACTTCGCTCTTTGCAGTTCTGAGCGCACAGTGATATTGAAAAGATGCCTAGAAAACAGTATCTACCCCAAAGTATGGGTACCTGCCGAGAGATTTTGCATGATTTCATACGACCATGCAACATGCATTTCTTTTTTCATGACAGGTCTCGGCCGCAGACTAGAGGCAATGAAGACGCTGCTGTAGCGTTTTCGATGTGGAGTATTGGAACACCCACCATACTGCACGGACGTGTCTCCCTCCGATTTTCATCTCTGCTGGCATGAACAGTTGGCTATGAAGACATTTTCGCACAGTCAACGAGCTGCAGGCCAGAGTGGCGGGAAGCACAGGCGGCTGTCTTCGGTGACGAGGGTATTGGAAAGTTTGTACGACGCTGCGACAAATGATTAAGCTGGAACGGCTTCTATGTAGACAAGTAGCTGGAAGGTGCAGCTAACTGTCTCAGATAAAACATTTCTGATTTACACCGTGATTTCCATTTCGCGAGAGATCAGGACTTACTTTCTGGACAAACATCGTAATGATGATGATTCTATGTTAGATAATTTTTTCCTTCTCAGTTCTCATCTAGAGAATAAGACTCTAATATTCACTATGTGATCAAAGTATCCGAAGACCCGGCTGAAAATGACCTACAAGACCGTGGCGCCGTCCGTCGGTAATGTTGGAATTCAATATGGTGTCGCCCACCCTTACCCTTGTTGACAGCTTCCACTCTCGCAGGCATACGTTCAGCCATGTGCTAGAAGGTTTCTTGGGGAATGACAGCCCATTCTTCAAGGAGTGCTGCACTGAGGAGAGGTATCGATGCTGGTCGGTGAGGCCTGGCAAGAAGTCGGCGTTCCAAAACATCGCAAAGGTGTTCTATAGGATTCCGGTCAGGACTCTGTGCAGGCCAGTCCATTACAGGGATGTTATCGTCGTGTAACCACACCGCCACGGGCCGTGTATTAAGAAAAGTTGCCTGATCGTGTTCACAGATGCTGTCGCCAACCCCGAATTGCTCTTCAACGGGGTGTGCAAGCCTCCTCCATGAAAAACACGACTACACCATAACACTACCGCCTCCAAATTTTACTGCTGGCATTACACACACTGGCAGATGACGTTCCTCGGGCACTCGCCATACGCACACTCTGCCATCGGATCGCCATATTGTGTACCATGATTCGTCATTCCACACAACGTCTTTCTACTGCTCAACCATCCAAGCAGCCGCTCGACTACGAAATCCAAGTTTTCTCACTCCCACCTAACTGTCAAAGTACTTGCAGTAGATGCTGATGCAGTTTGGAATTCCTGTGTGATGGTCGGTATAGATGTCTGCCTATTGCACGTTACGACTGTCGGCGGTCTGTCAGTCAACAGACGAGGTCGGCCTGTACGCTTTTGTGCTGTACGTCCCCTTCACGTTTCCACTTCACTATCATATCGAAAACAGTGGACCTAGGGATGCTTAGGAGTGTGGAAATACTGCTTACAGACGTATGTCATAAGTGACACCCAATCACCTGACCACGTTCGATGTCTGTGAGCGCCCCATTCTGCTCTCTCATGATGTCTAATGACTACTGAGGTCGCTGATATGAAGTACCTGGCAGTAGATGGAAGCTCAATGCACCTAATGTGAATAATTTATGGTTTTGGGGTGTGCATATACTTTGGATCACATTGCACATGTGAATATCACACATTCCCTTCAGAAAATCACGATAATTTAGAGAATTCTAGCCCGATCATCTGTGTCCTTTTGAGTCATGTGTTCATTATTTACTTAATCTGTGTGGTCGTAAGGAGCTCTTCCTCCTCATATTAATTTTCGCTATTACTTTCATTACTAACCTTAACCGGTCCATCTATAGGTCGTTTCGGAGTCTCAAAGGTTTCTATCCCACTCCAGTTTGAGAAGACGATGGGAATACAGTTGAGGTTGACAGTATTTACTAAGAAAGTGAAATTAAGAGTTAATCGCACTAGCGCCGGTGCAACTGTTTCTACACTAATTCTTCAAGTTTCAGTGACCAATTCTACCCGTAATGACCGTAGTGGCACGAGAAACGGACCAGTCGTTTTCTGGTGTTTACTTTGGTGAGGCTAAGCCGATCAGACTGGATATGCACAAAATATTCGTCTTCTGAGCACAGAAAGAAGAATCTTACGGTAATGTTAGGAGTCGTTAAACCAACTACTCCGAGAGGCTTTTCTTCCTCCGCACACAATGACACTTCTCTGTGCGGTGTGAGAGTGGTGGCGCAAGTTTACCTGTTGCGACGGCTACGATGGGTTGTGTTTACAGTGTGGTGTCTACGTAGTACAATGATAACATAATATTGCCGGCATGTAATGTTCTCCTCTCGACTGGTACCACGACGGCCCCTGGGCTTAACGCCCCCTCCGACGGATAGATATGGTTGCGTGCCCATTTATACAGGGTGTTACAAAAAGATACAGCCAAACTTTCAGGAAACATTCCTCACACACAAAGAAAGAAAATATGTTATGTGGACATGTGTCCGGAAACACTTACTTTCCATGTTACAGCTCATTTTATTACTTCTCTTCAAATCACATTAATCATGGAATGGAAACACACAGCAACAGTACGTACCAGCGTGACTTCAAACACTTTGTTACAGGAAATGTTCAAAATGTCCTCCGTTAGCGAGGATACGTGCATCCACCCTCCGTCGCATGGAACCCCTGATGCGCTGATGCAGCCCTGGAGAATGGCGTATTGTATCACAGCCGTCCACAATACGAGCACGAAGAGTCTCTACATTTGGTACCGGGGTTTCGTAGACAAGAGCTTTCAAATGCCCCCATAAATGAAAGTCAAGAGGGTTGAGGTCAGGAGAGCGTGGAAGCCATGGAATTGGTCCGCCTCTACCAATCCATCGGCCACCGAATCTGTTGTTGAGAAGCGTACGAACACTTCGACTGAAATGTGCAGGAGCTCCATCGTGCATGAACCACATGTTGTGTCGTACTTGTAAAGGCACATGTTCTAGCAGCACAGGTAGAGTATCCCGTATGAAATCATGATAACGTGCTCCATTGAGCGTAGGTGGAAGAACATGGGGCCCAATCAAGACATCACCAACAATGCCTGCCCAAACGTTCACAGAAAATCTGTGTTGATGACGTGATTGCACAATTGCGTGCGGATTCTCGACAGCCACACATAATGATTGTGAATCGAGGAAGTACAGTACATACTGACGAAACTAAAATGAGCTCTAACATGGAAATTAAGCGTTTCCGGACACATGACCACATAACATCTTTTCTTTATTTGTGTGTGTAGAATGTTTCCTGAAAGTTTGGCCGTACTTTTTTGTAACACCCTGTATGTAACAAATCGCCTTACAAACCCTCGCATGCCGTGACGAGTGCGTGGGCGGCCGTGTAATACCGAAAGCAAAGGATGATTCCGCAGCTAATCAGTCGATATGACAGAAAGAAGGTCAGTGTTAGTCGTAATGTCATCTGTTTTACAGATGACATTCGACCGATGGTGACCTTCGTCCTGGATTACATCACGGCCGCGGAGCAGAACTATTCCCATGAAATCGAACATGATGAATTGATACTAAATCAGGTGGCAGATTCGGGACTTTTGATGAGGAACAAATTGCTATTGTATCCATAAGTTACGTGTCAAATGCTTTTTGAAACAATTAAAAAATTCAGGGGTGAATTAAAGCTTTAAAGTAATTACAGAGAGGAAAGACTCTTTATAATAGTAGTTTTCCACATACAGAGGAACCTAAATCTGTAAACAGATTTTGCCTGCAATAATTTTAAGACGAATTAATTATTTGTGGTATATTTCGGCGAATGTTAAAGATTCTGTTTTCAACGGAGTGTCTTCTTGTTGCATACAAAAATACAGGTCAGTTCTGACGGTTGCAGCGGCGACAGGGCAGGGAACTTCTGGGGCAGTTCTGTGAGCTATTAGGCGAGACCTAGCTGTCGGTGCAGCCAGTCGGTTGGCACCATCTGTACTTTTTGAACGCGTCCGTATGTTAGTGTGCAGCGTCGGTCAGTTACGTAACAAAACCTCTGACCAACGCCGCATCGGCCCATTCTGCAAGATCTTCAAGCAAGATCTAGCTAGCTAGCTACAACAATGTCCGTCCGATGTGTTCTCGGTTAAGCTCGAATTGTTCAATGCTCATTCTACACTATGATTCAGTTGACCCTGCCTATAGGTTTTATGTAACCCGCAATGCATTCAAAAACTATACACGAGATGTCATGTTCTACCGCTTTTATGCACAAACTATTAGTCACATATAAAAAATGAACAGGTCCTTTCGTAGGAAATTTACCATTGTTAAATTTTGTGTTGGAATGTATTTTCGCTGCAGGCTTGTGTGATGTCTCCTGGAAAGACAGTTGCAAAGTCGATGTGATATATGTAAAAAAAAGTAAACATTTATCTGTATTATTATTATAATATTATTATTTCATTTCTGTATGAAAAGGTGTCTATTATGTAGGGCCTGTAAAAAAGAAAATCATTTTTCATTTTCGTGTTCGTGCAATATTTATGTGTCTATGTTTTGCAAATAACGTCTGTGATCAGCGAGTGTGGAAATCAAAGCAGACGATGATAATTTAAAAAATTAAAAAAAGATATTTATTAGCGTACTGAATTGATTATAAATAGTGGAGGCTTAAATGTTACTCTCTCCGTCTTCTTGTAGCCGTTAAAGTTGTAAGAGGCTGTGACGCTCGCTTGAATGCTTGGTTACCTTTCTTTTGTTCTTTGTTCGAGAAAGACGCCATTGGAGGCTGATGTATAAAAAAGTGTGTACTTTGAATTTGTGTTGATGTTTGAATACAGAAATTGTTAAAAATACTTGTGATAATTTATTGCTAGCTTGCCCAGTATTTCATTCCACATTTTTAGCCGTTTTCAGCATATTTAGAATTTTTCAAGAAGGAGAGCTGCGCTGCGATCGCGGGAGCCGCTACCGCGGCAAATTCAAATTATAATTGAATGAAAGCAGTTTTCCCACAATTAAGCAGGCAGGTAAAGGTGCATTAAAAGTATTTCTTTCAGCTTCCCGGAGTCGCCAGAGGATAATCGTGGATTTTATTATGTCATTTTCAGGTGGACATAGGCAACTGCTATTACAATATCAGTGACGTAAATAATTTACGTAAATCAGAGTGGTAAAACTTCACTTGTGTGATTTTCTTTGTCTTTGCTGCTGTGCTGAAACCAGTTCTGGCTAATAATAATATTAAAATCAAATTTCATTTCTTGTTTCAAGCTCTTGTGTTAGTCGTGGCGATCAATAGTGTTCATATGTTAAAAAAATCCACTGCAGCTTTTATGTTTAGCGAACATACCACACTGTAACTTCTGTACGTGTAAACAAGAGTAAGTGCATTTCAGAGAGGAAGTTAGAGAAGGACATGTTTAATTTCTTAATAAATAGTTACAGTAATGATACCGTGTTCCATTTCTAACAGGTCAGATCAAGGTTATATGGAAATAGTTTGCAAATTAAAGATCACGCGTTCACAGCAAGAAATATTTTAGTGTTGTACTTATCCCCACATTACAGTTCGAGGTGTACAAAGTTGAAGTTTTTCAACTACAGAAACTAATAATGAGAATCGCATGTTATCTTTTGTACTCGCAACAGTAAGCAATATACAGTTAATTGAAATGTTATGCAACATAAACTGCATATAAAATCAAAAAGTGTGCGGTGGGGAGACGCGACACTTGAATAATTCCAAAACTAAGGCCTCTAGAGAAAACGTATCCCATTACAGAATTTAATTGCATTAAATTTCCTACAAAAGGGTCATGTTCATTTTTTGTGCCCGACAAACAGTTTGGATATATAGTGGGCGAGAGAATCGGAATATCTTGTATATGGTACTTGAAGGCACTGGTGGTTCCATAAACCAATGGGTAGAGTCAGTTGAATCACCCTATATGTGCAGTCCCTGTGACTGCACAAAGGCTGAACTCAGTTAAATATTGCTCTGTTCAGTTCCAGTTTCAGAATACATGTTTGTTTTATGTTTAGTGCACCTTTTCATTGTTAGTGTTGCGATTCCAACGACCTTTCCACAGTGTCCATACAAATGAGTGGTCCACTGCTAGTATGAAAGTGCACGGCTTCCCACGGTCTAATACTGAATAGGGAATTTATCTGAGATCCCGATGGCCTATTAACGTTTATCTCTCCCGTTAGTTGAGGCAGGCTCTTTCCTTTTATGCCGCCTGGGATTCGAACAGCTTGTCATCAGTTTAGGTGTGGTGGCGCATTTTCATGACACAATAAAAGAAGGCTTGGAACGTAATGCAGGTAATCAGGAACCTTGTACCATATCTCCTGCTTTTACTGGTAAAATACTGCAGTTTGAATTTTAGTTCCAGCACCAGAATTCGAACCTCTCAGACGAGCAGAGGCATGCGACAGCAACCTCGGCTATGGTGGATGACGATGGACGGAGAATGCTTAACTACTCGGATACAAAAAAAACTTTTTCAACGCTAATCACCATTTATTTCAAATGGAAGTAAGCTGTCTATTAAATTGAACAGCTTCGGTGTTTTCACTACAAACTTAGCCGAAAAACTCAGCTTTACATTGACTGCCAACAATTCTTCAGCTGCGTAGGCGTCTTTTTCGTTCTCCGGCATGTCTAGAAATTCCTTTACATCCTCAAAATATAGGTCCCAGTCCAAATCATTGTCCTCGTCCACGTCCAGCCTTAAAATAAAGAAAACTTTATATTGCAATGCAGTCTACTAACAATAATCCGATGACATGTATACATTAATCTATTTCATACTTATTTGGAATATTGTGAAACTAAACCTGTTGTAATATCAGCGAAATTGCTAATAGCAGAAAAGCTGTTTCTTATATGATGGCGATAAACTAGTGCCGGATTGCGGATTCTCGTGTTAGGGAGGACTCTGAATGTTATCTTCGATGGACAGTGGTCCACAGGTGTGGAAGTCACACCAGAGTAGTGCATCAAGGGTGTGTCGGGATCCTTGCAGTTCGTGTTGTACATTAATGATCTCGCAGTCTATATAAATAGTAATCTAAGACTTCCCGTGGATAACAGTTATCTATAGTAAACTATTGTCTAACAAAAAGCTGTACAGATATTCTGTGAGATCTTCGTAAAATTTGAAAGTGATGCAGGTATTGGCAACTTGCTTTAAACGTTCTGCAGTGTCATCGTGGCAACTTCTCAATTAAAAAAAAAAAAATCCTTATTATTATATGACTATAGTATCAGTGTGTCAGCTTACATAAACGACTGAAACGACTGACTGTAACAGTTTTTAGGGATATGAAATGGAAGTATCGCATTGGCTTAGTCGTAGGTAAAGCAGATGGCAGACTTCGAGGGCTCTGAGTACTATGGGACTTAACTTCTGAGGTCATCAGTCCCCTAGAACGTAGAACTACATAAACCTAACTAACCTAAGGACATCACACACATCCATGCCCGAGGCAGGATTCGAACCTGCGACCGTAGCGGTCACGCGGTTCCTGACTGAAGCGCCTAGAACCGCACGGCCACACCGGCCGGCGCAGATTTCGATTCATAGTTAAAATACCACGGATATCCAATGAGTCTACAAATGAGACTGCGTACCAGTCATTCAGGTGACCAATTCCAAATATTGTTCAAGTCGGTGGGACCCGCACTAGACAGTACTAACATGGCATTCTGGACATATACTGAAAATGCTTTCACTAATCTTCATGGGTTTGTTTGGTCCAGGGGACAACGTCACGAGGATGCTGGAATACCAGAATTGTCAGAAACTTGAAGATCGTCGCAAACTATTCCGTCAAAGAAATATGTTACAGAATTTTTAAATAACTATTAAAATGTTCTAAATACCTTTTGTAGTCGCATTATATGTTGACAGTTACTTTATTTCAGGATCATATACCGATTTCGCAATGGTTGAACCGCATCCTCAGATACGCACATGAATGAAAACTGCAATTAGAATTAAGAAGTATAATAATAGTGAACAGTAAGGCAATTGAACTAAAAAAATAGATGAACAGACACTAGCAAATTTAACATGGGGTCATTCTGACAATTCTAGCGCCATTCGAACTTGGGAGATCGTGTATGCTTAATTACCCAACTTAGTTACGGTAGCATCTGTTCATCAATCTTTCTCGTTTAGCTGTATTATTTTTTACCATTATTATATTTTCTAATTCTCATTGTGCTTTTCATAGATGTATACGTCTGAGGTTGCGAGTAAATCACTGCGAAATCGTTCGTGCAATAAAGGAATTATTAACAGCTAAGGCCGCTACAAAAAGTATTTTAGAAGATGTTAATAGAGTTTTTGTTTTAAATTAACATACTTCTATGATGTATCTAAGCTGTGGACGCCCACAGTGACCTCTCCGCTACGTTGTAGGAAATTTAGCTGTCGCGTGGCGTATGTTTATACTTCAGGCGTATTCCAGGATAATTTAATGGTCTCATTTCCTTCTCTGTAGATCTTTGCTGTACTGTACGAGTTCACATCTAATAAACAATGCTGTAGTTCCGACCTTCCAGTTCATTTTTATTCAGAGTTTTGGTACGGAGTTCTTTTACGTTTCTTAAGTTACTGGGAAACAGAAGCAACCTCTTAAATTTACATATGATGGGGAAATCATGATGGACTTAGGATCTATCATATGTGAAATTTACGTAACTGAAACCATTCTGCTAACTTTACATCATCTACTATTTAGAAAAAAGCTTTTTTTTTACTTACATCGTCACCAGTGGGAACAGCAATTCCCAAGCTATCCTGAAACAGAAAATGAAAGAACGTGTATTTTCGTAGCGACTGACACAGAATAAGATGTTTAAGCGGTTATCTTGACTACATAGAAACACTGTAAAGCAGTCGTTAGAAAATTTACTCATTCATGGCTTCTTCAGTATCGGCAGTTCTTATCAAAACTCCTTTGCATTAGCTACTACTAACCGACAAGTCATTTTCAAACGTCAGGTAGTCTACTTCAAAATAAAATAAAATATCGTCAGCCAGTTAAGTTAAGAGATTGAAGATTTCTCATTTGTAACAGTTAATGTCAAGTTTTTTTATAGAATCCGCTTAGAACAATTTCGCGGTGACTGACTTCAACAATGTTTCGCGGTCCTGGCTTCAAACAGTAGTAATAACAGAACATGCAATGACTGCAGAGCCAATTCCAGATGCGCTTTCGGTGGTATTTCTGTGAGGAAACTTAGGAGAGCGTGAGTTACACTCTGAAGTTCATTCCATAAATGGCTGCTTTTTCGAAACCTTATTACATATGAAACGTCCAACTTCGTTGTGATTTTTCAGAACAAATTAGCTGGACGAGACAAAATGTATCATTAAGCCGTGTGGTGAAACTGCCTGGGATCCACTTCAACCTACAGATAACAGATCGTATCATTCTGTCCCTTGTTCTTATAAGTGTTTCCATATGTTCCTTTCCTCACCATTTCTACGGAGAACCTCCTCTTTCCTTACCTTATTAGTGAACTTTAAACATTCATCTGTGGCACCATACCACATCTGCTTCGACTTTCTTCTGTTCCCGTTTTTCCAAGGTCCATGTTTCACTACCATACAGTACTGTGTTCCAAACGTACGTTACCAGAAATTCCATCCACAAATTAAGGCCTACGTTTGATACTAGTATATTTTTCCTGGCCAACAACGCCCTTTTCGCCAGCTCTCAGTTACATTATATGTCCTCCTTGCATCATCCATCATGGGTTATTTTGCTGCCTATGTTGCAGAATTCCTTAATATCGTCTACTCCGTGATCCCTAATTCTGATATAATATTTACCGCTGATCTTATTTCTATTACTTCTCAGTACTTGGGTCTTTCTTCTGGTTAGTCTCATTCTGAAGTGTGTATCTATTAGACTGTTCATTGCATTGAATAGGTCCTGAAATTATTACTCACTTTCACGGACGACAACATTGTCTTCAGCAAATGTTATCATTGATAATCTTTCACCCTCATCTTTAATCGCAATCTTGAACCTTTCTTTGTTTACCGCGATTGTTTTTTGGATGTATAAATTGAACGCTAGGGGCGCAAGGCTACATCCCGGTCTTACATTCTTTTTAATCCGATCACTTCTTTCTTGGTCTTCTAGTCTTTTTGTTCCCTCTTGGTTTTTGTAAAAGCTATATACTAAGTCTTTCGCTAAATCTTACTCCTGTTCTTCTCATAATTTCGAATGTCTTGAGCCATTTTAAATTGTCGAATGCTTTTTCCAAGTGGACAAATCCTATGAACGTATCTTTATTTTTCTCCAGTCTTGCTTCCATTATCAAACGCAACATCATATTTCCAGTCTCGGGTGCCTTTACCTTTCCTAAGGACAAACTGGTCGTCACCTAACAGCTCCACCATTTTCTTTTCCATTCTGCTGTGTATTGGATGCGTGAGATGTAAGGGCGACTGCAAGATGCTTCTCGCTCTTATTTGTCCTTGCTATCTTTGGAATAGTGTGGATGATATTTTTCCAAAAGTATAATGGTATATCGCCAGTTTCACATATTTTACAAACCTACGTGAATTGTCGTTTGGTTGCCATTTCCGCCAATGATTTTAGAAATTTTGCAAGAATGTTATCTGTCGTTTCTGCCTTCTTTGATTGTAAGTTTTCTAAAGGTCTTTTAACCTAAGATTCTGATTCTGGTTCTCCTACGCCTATCATTGTCGCTCTTAGACGCACAGTGGTCAGTGTATCTGGCTGCTAAGCAGATGATCCGGGTTCGATTCCTGGTACTGCCAGGGATTTCTCCTTGCTGGGAGAACTGATACGGTTTGCACTGAGCCACGTGAGGCGAACTGAGGAACTATTTGTGTGTGGAGCAGTGGCTCCAAGGTCAAGAAAGCCGACAGCATCCGGGTGAGCGATTTGCTGAATCAGTACCGTATCCGATGACGTCACTGGCGTAGGATGACATGGCGGTCGGTCGGTCCATACTGTGCTAATATGGCCAGGAGGCAGAGCTTTGCTTTGCTATATCTATAACTGGAGTCGTTAAACCTGAAAGTAACGTGTGATGTACCACAACGAATTCTGAGTTAATTAAATTTCAGAATATATGTAAAGGAACTGGTAGACAATGTCTTTAGTACAAATTTTCTTTGTGGCCAACTGCAGCTTAATCAGTTCATAGTTAAAAGGTTTTTTAAAAGGTTTCGTGATAAAATCTTCTAAAAAATTGCAGAGTCCGCTTGTAGCACTGCTAATGCTCAGTTACTGTGAGATCAAGGCACAACAGATTTCACGATAATCAATCGCATCTTGAGGCTAATTTGGTGTGGTAACATCAAGCGATTATATCAATACGATCTCCCAAAGTTATATAAGGCACATATCTAGGCAACATCAGATCCAATGGTTGTTGAAAGATCCATCAATAACCTTAGATAATTATGAACCATCACACAGGGAATCCAGCCAAATTAATCTGAAGATGCGATTCATTATTGCGAAACCGTTTGTACCTTCATCTCATAATAAATGAGGATTAGCAGCCACAAGCGGAATCCCGGAAGCTCAAAACTTTTAAAAGATCTTTTAACACTGTTTTTAGAGCTATCACGTCGTGAGAAAAGGTTACGAAATGTTGGAGAACATGTTGATGGTGAGTGTGGTAGAAAACACTATTTCCTGACTATCAGCTAAACAACAAGGAGAAATATAATATAAAGGCCGTAAACAGAGGAGCAGCCGATATCTTTTGATTTTAGAGTGATGATCGGTCTGTGCAGTCACTCGCAACCATCTAGTAACATTGGTCTGGAGAGATGAAAACCGTTATAAGCGCTACATCTAACTGTGGAGAAGTCAGGTATGGGGCTGAGTTTAACAGAAAAAATACTTAGGCTGTGAAACGTACGCACAAAGGATGTCGCCGATGAATTTCCCGTTCCACCAATCACTGGGATTTTCGTCTGACTTCTACCCTTACTAAGTTGGTCTATCGTAAGATACAGAAAATATTAAAAAATGATTTGTTGTGGGAAGTGATTTTCCTTGATCAGGGTGTAATTTTTGGAACAATCATTTTGCATCAAGCTTTAGCTGTTTACTAATTTCGTCTCCTTGCGCATCTCCAGGCTAATTGTATTGCTGACACCACTGTGAAAATCAGAAACCATACAGCAGCATCTTAAGTTGTGCACATCTGTGTCGAGAAAGTAACATTTGAAAGCGTTCCTAATAAAGACTTTTTGCGATCATGATAGTTACAGGCACAGTTATCTGCAGAAATAATTCCGTATGCAAAAATAGGAAAATGGGACCCTTATGCGGATTTTGTCACAGTGCCAGCAAATCACACATTAAAATATGTTAGCTTCACATTAAAACAAAACAAGTGGATTCAAAAATGGCTCTGAGCACTATGGGACTTAAGGACTTAACTGCTACGGTCATCAGTCACCTAGAACTTAGAACTACTTAAACCTAACTAACCTAAGGACAGCACACAACACCCAGCCATCACGATGCAGAGAAAATCCCTGACCCCGCCGGGAATCGAACCCGGGAACCCGGGCGTGGGAAGCGAGAACGCTACCGCACGACCACGAGATGCGGGCAAACAAGTGGATTGTAGAACATCTTAACAAATGAGACCATTGATTCAAAGAAGTGTTTCGAATTTCGACACGGATTTGTTAAGTAAGAGCGAGAGCGTCACAGAAATGTGCCGTAGCGCACACTGCATCGCGGAAGATCTTATTCTCAGCAACAAGAGATCTCGCGTTCCAACACGAGCTAAGAAACTTTCTGAATCCCGTAACCTGGTATAATGACCACGAGGGTGGAATTAGATAACACAGGACACTTACAGAGGGAAAAGTTTTCGATAGTGTTGAGGCAGAGTCATGCAATATTTTTTGAAAGAATAAACTGCCATTTGACTGTGTATTACTATATTTATATTCTACCTAACAGACATGACATGTTAATAGTCTAAGAACTTTTAAAGTTGTACTCGATAACGGCTTAAAAGTCAAAATCTAAATACACACATCAACAAAAGTTTTGCATTATCTCGGTTCCGAGAGTTCCGGAACCTGTACAGAAAATTGGAATAGGCCTCAACATTAACATCATTTCTGCCCTTTTTCTTGCTCATGAAAACCACACATTGCATGTTGTACCACTACACAGCTAGACCTTCAGAGGTTGTGGTCCAGAGTGCTATACACACCGGTACCTCTAACACCCAGTAGAACATCCTCTTGCATTGATGCATGCCTGCATTCGTTGTGACACTCTGTCCACAAGTTCATGAAGGCACTGTTGGACCAGATTGTCCCACTCCTCAACGGAGATTCGGCGTAGATGCCTCAGAGTTGTTGGTGGGTCACGTCGTCCATAAACAGCCATTTTCAATCCATCCCAGGCATGTTCAATAAGGTTCATGTCTGGAGAACATGCTGGCCACTCTAGTCGAGCGATGTCGTTATCTTGAAGGAAATCATTCACAAGATGTCACCAAGGGGACGCGAACTGTCGTCCATGAAGACGAATGCCGATATTGTTGCACTATCGCTCGGAGGATGGCATTCTCGTATGATACAGCCGTTACGGTGCCTTCCATGACCACTAGCGGCGTACGTCGGCCCCACATAATGTCACTCCAAAACAGCAGGGAACCTCCACCTTGCTGCACTCGCTGGACAGTGGGTCTAAGGCCTTCAGCCTGATCGGGTTGCCTCCAAACACGTCTCCGACGATAGTCTGGCTGAAGGCATATGCGACACTCGTCGGTGAAGAGATCGTGATTAAAATCCTGAGCGGTCCATTCGGCATGTTGTTGGGCCGATGTTTACCGCGCTGCATGGTGTCTGGCTGCAAAGGTGGACCTCGCCATTGACATTGGGAGTGAAGTTGCGCATCATGCAGCCTATGGCGCACAGTTTGAGTCATAACACGACTCTCTGTGGCTGCACGAAAAATTTTATTCAACGTGGTGGCGTTGCTGTCAGGGTTCCTCCGGACCATAATCAATAGGTAGCAATCATCCACTGCAGTAGTAGCCCTTGAGCGGCCTGAGCGAGGCATGTCATAGACAGTTCCTGTCTCTCTGTATCTCCTCCATGTCCGAAAAACATCGCTTTGGTTCACTCTGAGACGCCTGGACACTTCTCTTGTTGAGAGACCTTCCTGGCACAAAGTAATAATGCGGACGCGATCGAACCGCGGTATTGAGCGTCTAGGCGTGGTTGAACGACACACAACACGAGCCGTGTACCTCCTTCCTGGTAGAATGACTGGAACTGATTGGCTGTTGGAGCCCCTCCGTCTAATAGGCGTTGCTAATGTATGGTTGTTTACATATTTGGGCGGGTTTAGTGAATCTCTGAACAGTCAAAGGGACAATATCCACAGTCAATGTCTATCTTCAGGAGTTCTGGGAACCGGGGTGATGCAAAACTTTTTTTAATGTGTGTAGAACAGACGATAAATACAGTAATAAACAGTCAAATGGTGGTTTATTCTCTCAAAAAACATACACGAGGGTACCGACGATATTTGTATCTGTTCACCGTATGACAACGGATAGAGGAGAAGGAGGAAAATTACTGTTACATACGAATACCCGCCTCCATAAGCAGTATGATGGCTAGATACTGATAAAGATGCTGATGCAGATGCATTTACAGAAACCACGACGTCTCCTTTGCTTCAGTTACATATTGGAACCGAAACGGAATATGATAAAAATAGTGCCGAAATGTAGAATTCGGACTTCCGAAAGGATTTACTGCAGAAGACCATAATGAAGTTCTTCCTTTCAATAACACGTGGAGATTGGGGAAAAGAACTACACTTTGTGATTAAATGTATCCGGACACCTGGCTGAAAATGACTTATAAGTTCGTGGCACCCTCCATCGGTAATGCTGGTATTCAATGTGGTGTTAGCCTACCCTTAGCCTTGATGATAGCTTCCACTCTCGCAGGCATACGTTCAGTCAGGTGCTGGAAGCTTTCTTGAGGAATGACAGTCCATTTTTCTCGGAGTGCTGCACTGAGGAGAGGTATCGAGTCCTGTCGGCGAGTCCTGGCACGAAGTCGGCGTTCCAAAACATCCCAAAGGTGTTCTGTAGGATTCAGGTCAGGACTCTGTGCAGGCCAGTCCATTACAAAATGGTTCAAATGGCTCAGAGCACTATGGGACTTAATATCTGAGGTCATCAGTCCCCTAGAACTTAGAACTACTTAAACCTAACTAACCTAAGGACATCACACACATCCATGCCCGAGGCAGGATTCGAACCTGCGACTGTAGCGGTCGCGCGGTTCCAGACTGAAGCACCTAGATCCGCTCGGCCACAGCGGCCGGCAGTCCATTACAGGGATGTTACTGTCGTGTAACCACTCCGCCACAGGCCGTGCATTATGAACACGTGCTCGATTGTGTTTAAAGATGCAATCGCTATCCCCGACTTTCTCTTCAACAGTGGGAAGCAAGCAGGTGCTTAAAACGTCAGTGTAGGCTGGTGCTGCGATAGTGCCACGCAAAACAAGGGGTGCAAGTCCCCCCATGAGGACCACGACCACACCATAACACCACCGCCTCCAAATTTTACTGTTGACATACTCACACTGGCAGATGACGTTCACCGGGCGTTCGCCATACCACAACGTGCCATCAAATCGCCACATTGTGTACCGTGATTCGTCACTCCACACAACGTTTTTCCACTGTTCAACCGTCCAATGTTTACACTCCTTACACGAAGCGAGGCGTCGTTTGGCATTTAACGGCGTGATGTGTGGCTTATGAGCAACCGTTCGACCATGAAATCCAAGTTTTCTCTCCCCCCGCCTAACTGTCGTAGTACTTGCAGTGGATCCTGATGTAGTTTGGAATTCCTGTTTGATGGTCTGGACAGATGTCTGCCTATTACTCATTACGACCCTCTTCAACTATCGGCGGTCTCTGTCAGTCAACAGATGAAGGTCGGCCTGTAGGCTTTTGTGCTGTACGTGTCCCTTCACGTTTCCACTTCACCATAACATCGGAAACAGTGGACCTAGGAATGTTTAGGAGTGTGGAAATCTCGCTTACAGATGTATGACACAAGTGACACCCAATCACCCGACAACGTTGAAGGTCTTTGAGTTCCGCGGTGCGCACCATTCTGCTCTCTCGCGATGTCTAATGACTACTGAGGTCGTTGATATGGAGTACCTGGCAGTAGGTGGCAGCACAATGTACATAATATGAAAAAATTGTGTTTGGGGTGTGTCCGGATACTTTTGATCACATAGTGTAGCTCCGCTTCTAGTGTCAGTTTATTGTAGATCGCTTCAACAATGAAGGCTATCAAGCGATCGAAGGCTACCAAGCGATTGGGAAAAGGCACAGATCATATGCGTTTTCGAGAATGGTCGTCGGTTCAAAAATGGCTCTGAGCACTATGGGACTCAACTGCTGAGGTCATTAGTCCCCTAGAACTTAGAACTAGTTAAACCTAACTAACCTAAGGACATCACAAACATCCATGCCGCAGGCAGGATTCGAACCTGCGACCGTAGCGGCCTTGCGGTTCCAGACTGCAGCGCCTTAACTGCACGGCCACTTCGGCCGGCAATGGTCGTCGGATACAGGCATATGATTACAGGGTTTTATGGATGACGTCTGTCTGTTATAGAATTGTGGAATATATTTAATTTGGGCGAATTATGACTTCCTGGGAAAAAAAGAAATCTTCTCCATGATAGGTCACAATGGGTTGTGAAAATAGAGCCTTTGAAAAAACTAAGCTCAAACTGTTCGTACATAAGATCCAAAGTACAGTAGATGGCGCCCAGGTCCGTTCCGAGTTCGTTGAGTTTGTACGCATTCGATACGGTCCCGCACTGGCGATTTATGAACAAAATATGAGCTTCCGAATATCCAACTTCATTCTTTATTGAATTCGTAATTTCCGGGTATATAGAATTCCACGTGTCCTTCTGAAAGGCAAAAAATCAGCTGATGTAAAACTAATTTGTGGAGTAATTAGCGGACAAAATTGAACTTGTCGAGTAACGAATCTGATTTGTGAATGAATTCAAAGTGTGTTTCTTAAGCGGACGTAATCAGTAGATGTAAAGGTAATTTCGGAAGTAACCGAAGGGAGTGTTATAGCGCTGATACCGTTTACATTATATATAAATGATCTAGTGAGTTTTTCGCGGAAGAAGCTTTTTCTAAAGTTCCAATGCAAACAGCTGTACTGAAATGCGGGAAGATGTCCAGAAGATTGATAATTCTTGCAAGGACTGGATATTGAGCTTGAATTTATGTAACTGTAACGTACTATTTATAAATAATCGGAAAGTTCCATTACTATTCGATTAAGCCAATAACAACAAACAACAGGCAAAATAGTTACGATTAACAGTCTGGAGGAACCAATATTTTGATGATGACAGGGAAAAGCTGATGCTAGAGTAAGACTCACTGGAAGAATATTAAAGAAATGCAATTCATCCATGAAAGAAGTGCCTTGAGAAACGAAATTTCGAGCGATTGTTGAACATTTGTCATTAGTCTCGGATTCTTATCAGTAAGGCCTGGATTTCTAAGCGCAATAAAATAGCAAGATAAGCAAGCAAATAAACTGG
Source organism: Schistocerca cancellata (assembly GCF_023864275.1). NCBI lineage: Eukaryota > Metazoa > Arthropoda > Insecta > Orthoptera > Acrididae > Schistocerca > Schistocerca cancellata. Next base: position 609,030,476 of record NC_064630.1, on the reverse strand, counting down.
GAAAATGGTGAAAACAAGCACTGAAAGGAAAAAAAAGTAATGCAGGCAAAAATTATAGTTTCATAGGACTCGCGCCTTATTGCAGACTGACACATTACACAAACAATGCCTTCCTGAGATTTTCCTGTGTATAACTCCTGCATCTATCAGTGAAGAATGATCTGTACATCGAAAATGTTCTTTCGATTCCGCTTTACGTCACAGGTGTATGTAAAAAACACCACACTTCAATATTTGTTTCGTCACAAAAAACCTTTTTAAAACTTTGACACCGTGTTTTGTGTCCGGAATTTTTCTCTAGCGTATGATTTACTTTCTCGAAAGCAGCTTTTGAAACTCTTTGTATTTGTGACGACAATGTTACAAAAATTTAGTCCATCAGAGAAAATGAATGTTCCAAGGAATTATTTAGAACTTCCAGCTGTTTTAAAATATCAGGTATTTTAGAGAAATGATTCTAGATGTACTCTATGGTAATAGTGACTGCATCTTCCGAATTTTTGGAATTCAAAACATTTTTCCTTTCACTGACATGTACTGCGTAGTATGACATATCCTGTTACTACGTTCCTACTGAGTAAAAAAACTGGGTGAGGAGTTAAAGCCAAATTTGGAAGATGTTCACAGAGGTTTTGAATTGTAATTGGTGACTCGACAAACACCTACTTCACTCTGGAAGCAAGAAGATCTACGTCGTTGTTTTGAGTTGTCACAGTTTCAACGACACGACGTGAACCGTGCGCAAGGCTCGTCGGGTTTAATAATTTATGATAAAGAACTTTTCAGTGAGTTCTGCTTTAAAGATACGCTCCTGGAAATGGAAAAAAGAACACATTGACACCGGTGTGTCAGACCCACCATACTTGCTCCGGACACTGCGAGAGGGCTGTACAAGCAATGATCACACGCACGGCACAGCGGACACACCAGGAACCACGGTGTTCGCCGTCGAATGGCGCTTGTTGCGCAGCATTTGTGCACCGCCGCCGTCAGTGTCAGCCACTTTACCATGGCATACGGAGCTCCATCGCAGTCTTTAACACTGGTAGCATGCCGCGACAGCGTGGACGTGAACCGTATGTGCAGTTGACGGACTTTGAGCTAGGGCGTATAGTGGGCATGCGGGAGGCCGGGTGGACGTACCGCCGAATTGCTCAACACGTGGGGCGTGAGGTCTCCACAGTACATCGATGTTGTCGCCAGTGGTCGGCGGAAGGTGCACGTGCCCGTCGACCTGGGACCGGACCGCAACGACGCACGGATGCACGCCAAGACCGTAGGCTCCTACGCAGTGCCGTAGGGGACCGCACCGCCACTTCCCAGCAAATTAGGGACACTGTTGCTCCTGGGGTATCGGCGAGGACCATTCGCAACCGTCTTCATGAAGCTGGGCTACGGTCCCGCACACCGTTAGGCCGTCTTCCGCTCACGCCCCAACATCGTGCAGCCCGCCTCCAGTGGTGTCGCGACAGGCGTGAATGGAGGGACGAATGGAGACGTGTCGTCTTCAGCGATGAGAGTCGCTTCTGCCTTGGTGCCAATGATGGTCGTATGCGTGTTTGGCGCCGTGCAGGTGAGCGCCACAATCAGGACTGCATACGACCGAGGCACACAGGGCCAACACCCGGCATAATGGTGTGGGGAGCGATCTCCTACACTGGCCGTACACCACTGGTGATCGTCGAGGGGACACTGAATAGTGCACGGTACATTCAAACCGTCATCGAACCCTTCGTTCTACCATTCCTAGACCGGCAAGGGAACATGCTGTTCCAACAGGACAATGCACGTCCGCATGTATCCCGTGCCACCCAACGTGCTCTAGAAGGTGTAAGTCAACTACCCTGGCCAGCAAGATCTCCGGATCTGTCCCCCATTGAGCATGTTTGGGACTGGATGAAGCGTCGTCTCACGCGGTCTGCACGTCCAGCACGAACGCTGGTCCAACTGAGGCGCCAGGTGGAAATGGCATGGCAAGCCGTTCCACAGGACTACATCCAGCATCTCTACGATCGTCTCCATGGGAGAATAGCAGCCTGCATTGCTGCGAAAGGTGGATGTACACTGTACTAGTGCCGACATTGTGCATGCTCTGTTGCCTGTGTGTATGTGCCTGTGGTTCTGTCAGTGTGATCATGTGATATATCTGACCCCAGGAATGTGTCAATAAAGTTTCCCCTTCCTGGGACAATGAATTCACGGTGTTCTTATTTCAGTTTCCAGGAGTGTATATGGCGCACCAGGACTGAGCAATAACAGTACCAAATCGCCGGGGACAAGCTAACGAGTCACCGAAAAATTAGGCACCGGTAGAGTGATTTACTCGGTCGAGTATTTGTGTATTAAGAAGAAATGACCTGCTGCCTGCTTTCATAGCACAACGACAGCACTACAAATGCACTGTCCTGATGCATCTGTGGTTCCGTCACTCGAAATACATGTCTTTTTGTGTATTCCGAATATTACAAATTATTTCTGGAAAACACTGTGGCATATAATTCTTGAGCAAGGTAGATTCGTCTGGTACGCTTTTGTTTCTGTATTTTTCTAAAAACACACGGGGCTGCACATTATTCAGTTCCCACATCGGAAAGTCGGAACCCACTAATTCTAAGCACAAGTCTTTGAAAATATATCACTAGAATTCGATTGTTCGCCAACATTGCTTTTAATTAGTTGCTCGTTTAACTTAGACTTCTTCTTAAACCTCTTCTTATGTGACTAGTATTTATGTGCTGCGCAAAGTCATATTTGTTCTTCATAGAAACGTTCTTTCCACATAGCAAACAAAATAAGGCATTGACGCATTCACGGAAAATACTTCCTTCAAACTAGTGTACGCATCTGTGTAAGAACGCAGACAGAAGTTTCATTGGTCGCTCTCCGTAAATACAACAGCGAGAAATCATGCAGACTTAAACTAAGGCGCGTTGCAAAACGTCTGCAACTTGGAATTCGGAGATTCACGCTACTTGTCAATGACATAATTCCGATGCGGCAACTGATTCCTCTGCCCAATCTCAGCAGGTTTTTATCCTTTCAGTATGAGTTCACAACATCTTATACCTCAAAATTGCATTCTTACGCATTCGACCGAAGTTAATTGTTATAAGCCGATAAAAAAGAGTATCACTTATTGACAAACGACGGTTAGGAGTGATATATACACATTTTAAATCACAATTTTCGGTAAAATATGTTGTTTTAATTAAAAATTATAAAATAAGTAAGCAAAATTATTTTCTCTAAAATAAGCATGAGTAAGCACAGATAAATATAGTTATAGCTACTTATCTAGGTTTGTCTTACGAAGTATATATAAACTTTCTGCTTATCCCTAAAAGTGTGAAAAAGTAATGCATTTTTCTTATACATCCGACCGTGACTTACGTCATCGGATAAAAAAAGAGAGAGGGAGAGAGACAGAGAGAGAGAGAGAGAGAGAGAGAGAGAGAGAGAGAGAGAAAGAGAGAGAGAGAAAGAGAGATCCAGTAAAAAGCGGCTCGTTTCGTTAGGGGACGGTTAGCAAGCCAAAAGTGTTATGGAAATACTTAACAGACTTCAGGAGAAGTTTAGTGAAAAATGGAGAGATTTGTTGTTAAAATTAAGATATCGTGCTTCTGCTAAAAGTTAAGCCACTACGGCACACGCCTGGTGAAATAACCACGAAGAGAGAATCAGAGATCTCATTCGGAAGTTCGGTGACCGTAATTTCGCCCTCACTCCATACAGGAACACAGGAACAGAACTGATGGGAGGGGCAGTGTAGACGGAGATGTGAAATAGGACGCAACTAACGCTGGATGGACGACGCCACACTGAGTTTTCAGAATGTTTCTCCTCCTCGTATATCGAACCTAAAGACATGATATATTTTTAGGACTGTCAAACGGTATTTGCTGTTCAGTATTGTGTGTGACACAACTTACATATAACGAACGATTCACCATCATGCAGAATATGCATATTCTTGTGTGAAATGTTGCATTGCATTTGAGTGGAGCGCATATACAGAAGCAACCAAAGATGATGTGCACGTGTACGAAACAACGTTTCATGTCTAAACCGCATATTGAGTCCGCACGGAAGCGACGTTCGCACCATTTTTGAGGAATTTCTAAAGTGATATTAAACTGCAATGTTATGATTGAGGCTTAAATTGAAATGAACAGAGATATTACCAGGGAAATTCTTCGGCGTAATAGTGTATCTATTTCGGATACTGATTACGAAGCATATCTGAAGTGCAGTAAACTCTCGACTAGCCGCGATGCGGAATTAAAGTACACAGTAACTATAATGAATGTTCGAAAGTAAGTAATAATTACAATATTTTAATTAAAATCATTAATTAGTTTTTACAATGAATTATTCTGTGATCACCATGTTACATGTGACAATTATATACTTACTACGAATGCGGTACAATGCATTTTGACATTACATTACACTACTTTGAAACAAAATACAGTTCAAGTCTTTCAGTGTTCGAGCAGCACATTGTTTCCTACACTCGTATTGTAGCGTAAGATTGCCAGCCGGAGTGGCCGAGCGGTTCTAGGCGCTGCAGTCTGGAACCGCGCGACCGCTACGGTCGCAAGTTCGAATCCTGCCTCGAGCATGGATGTGTGTGATATCCTTAGGCTAGTTAGGTTTAAGTAGTTCTAAGTTCTAGGGGACTGATGACTTCAGAAGTTAAGTCCCATAGTGCTCAGAGCAATTTGAACCATTTGAACCTTACCACTAATTTCGAATTTTTTAACTGGTAGTTTCCAAGAATGTTTGCCTATCGAAACCGCTGGCTCCAAACGATAGATATCAAACGTGCAATTGAAAATCGACTACTCGACTGTGGTTTCGGGCGTTATGAGCTTGCTTGTAGTGGTCATTACAGCAACGAAAGAAGAGCGTTACTAAAATACTTGGAATTACAAAGGTAACGACTTACCTTACTCGTCTTCGATGTTGTCGTCATAAGGAAGTCAGTTTGATGTGTATGCTACCGGAAGCATTCCCTTTTTGTCATAACCTGGGTAAAATGTGCCAGTGTCACGGATCAATATGGGCAGAGTGTCACATGTACTAGCTTTTCCTTGCAAACGCAAGTTATGGAAATAGAGGTAGTGAAACAATTAGAGTTCGTCTTTTTCTCCTGGACGCCCTTGTCTTTTAAGGGAAGCTTTTACAGATTTCCACAGCCTCTCGATGTTCTGAGTGTGCACACTGGGGTCATCCGGAGGCACAAAATCTGCAGAGTGGTCGAATTCTTTGCCTTCGGAGTTTTGTAGGACTGAAAGCCTTCAATAATGATTTTACTACTGGGCAGTATAAAGTGCTTTATCAAACCGACTAAAGTTACTTCGTCTCTGGACAACACTCTCACAACAAAACACTTCTGGGACTACCGTTCTATACCACCAAATACCCAAATATGCTTGATTTCATTCTTTGCAGGTAGTCCTCTCTTCTTGCTATGTGAGATTCGACCAATTCAACAACTTTACTCGGTCCACCAATCGGTACACTGTCGTTCGTCACTCTGCAAAACCCGAAATAGTCTCACACGGTATTAGTAGGTAAGCCAGTTTCCAATGCTGTTGCTTGCAGGGTGTAGTCTCGAATTCAACAAGATAGAAGAATTATGCTGGTCTGGATGGATGATTTGGAATACTCAAATCATGTATTTTTCCGTTCGTTTTCCACACTTTCCGCAATGAAATTGTAACGATATTTCAGTATCAGAACTCTTCTTACGAGGTTTCACATACTTCGCCCCACCGCACTCTACGCAAACCCTCCTTTCCTCATCCAGTATTAGTCAATATTTGCGACAAAAAGTCAAACAATTTTCTACATTGCGTAAGCATGGAATTGGATTCATCCACGTGAGACAATCGGCCGACGAAAAGTCAACAACACCAGATATCGCACTCACTACCGACATAAATCGTCTGTGTTTCCATAGCAAATGGTTCTAATGGCTCTGAGCGCTATGGGACTCAACATCGGAGGTCATCAGTCTCCTATAACTTAGAACTACGTAAACCTATCTAACCTAAGGACATCACACACATCCATGCCCGATGCAGGAATCGAACCTGCGACCGTAGCGATCGCGCGGTTTGCAGACTGAAACGCCTAGAACCGCTCGGCCACGGCCGGCGTTTCCGTAGCAAACCACAAAGAATTTAGTGGCACGTAAAGTGCCCTCCGCCACACACCGTTGGGTGGCTTGCGGAGTATAAATGTAGATGTAGATGTAGAATTTATCATAACGCCCGCCAGCACGGTCGCCTGATTGATTTACAGTCGCACGTTCGATAACTATCGTTTGAAGCCTTGCGGCTTTGATAGGCAAACGTTCTTGGAAATTACCTTTTTCCTATTAAGCAGTGCATTACAGTTGATAAATTCGTGGCATATGAACTACAGTATGCACCCTTCACTTTTGTATCTGAAAGCTTTTACAAATTTAGAGATAAATAGATCCCAGTTTTTTATTTATTTATAAACACGAGTTGTCGTAACCGAAAAACGCTGATCAGGGAGAATAATATGCCAATCTATACACCACGTATTCTCGAAACTACGCAGACGAAAGAATGCTAAAGTATAGTTAGGACTTTGTGAAACAATACTGCAAGAAGAGAACCTTGCTGCAATTGGGCAGATGAGTCAATTATCGCATTGGAATTATGTCATTGGCATGGAGCGTGAATCCCCGATTTCCAAGTTGCAGGTGTTGGGCAACGTGCGTTAGTTAAAGTTGGAATGATTGCTCGCTGTTGAAATTGGGAAATGCCGCCCTCAAAAACATGACGGTCAGCATCCTTACTTAAATTCGTAAACGAGTTTGAAACGCGTGTAAGTTACCGTTCAAAGGATTTACCCATTTCCTCCCTTCAGACTTCACGGGAACTACTGCAAAATGCATGTGAAACAATTTGCTAATATAAGCACTTTAACACCCCGTGCTTTGAGTAGTTTCTGGGTGCGCACTGTTTTCCGGAGTTCCACTTTTCAGCTAAAGAACTTAACGCGCAACTTTTAGAAATACGTTTGCAGCACATACGAGACATGAGCCAAATTACTCTCAGTACGCCAGTAGGCACAGTCAGATGTACGACTGTGGATCTGCAAGTAAATCACGCGACTGCTACACCTCCCTGTGCTGGCAGCGTCAGACTGAGAAACGTGCGGCTCTGCAGACGCTCGCGGCGACTTACCACAAAAGAAGGCCGGCGGCCACCTCGCGAAGAACAGCGCTGAGCAGAGCGAACATTTCCGTTCAAAGCTTAGCACCAAGTGTTTCCGTGGTTACCGCCGCTGCATCTCCATTGTCGAAACGGAAGGCAGAAGCTATTCGTATGACCGCGGTTACGTGTGAGCTCCGTTTATCACTTCAAGTCATACGGACTTGCTTTTCTTGTTAGTGGGTAACATGCATATACCGAAGCCAAAACCAAGAAGCTTCGTGCGCGTAGAAACAAGTCGGGACGAGGCCCCAAAGAAGCCTGTACCTCTAGCAAGACAAAAACAGCGGAAAGGTTCAAACTGTGGGCTCAGTGAAACAGGAGACTGTGAAGTCTGACAGAATTATGAAATATTTCGATCGATGTACGTCAAGACAATCGCCATCGAGGGCCATAAGTTCAGATACCGGAACTGCGACGGAAGGTGTATGGGAGAGAGTTAAGGTAGCGTCTGGTGACAAGAAGAAAGCGAGCTCAATTTTGGAAGAATAATTTCGTACTATAGGTGAAAGGTTACCGGTGCATTTTGATGGTGCAACCACCGATATTAGCGAATGGAAGCCAGAACTAAGGAGAAGTCCTTCACTTTCTGCGGAAAATATTTTTCAGCCAGCTTCATTTCAGTCGACGTTAGTTGCGGAGCTCAGGTGTCGTCAACGAAAGGAAGGCGATTGTAGTCATTGAACACGCCTCGTCTCATGTACCCAAGGTGTCACTGCGTGATGACTGTTTACGATGTTCAGTCAGTGCTAAGCCTTTCAAATCTGCGTCTACTACTAACAACTACAAACTAAATAAGCGAGTGAGGAATACTACGAACCCTCACCACACTGATCAAACGAGTTACGAACACATCCAACGCCTGGAAGATCTTAGCTGACCCTCCGCTGTGAAGAAACAGTTGTCATCTACGAACACTTCATCCAAGTTGCGATGCATCACACTCAGATATCTTAAAATAGTCATCTTCCATCTGCAGTCAAATCGAAACACGTGTCTACAGGTGTCCTGCATGCGGCACATGTGACTGTTGTGACAATCGTAGGGTTAGAGGCACAACCTCTGCGGTTCTGGCGTTTGAGGTAACACCGTTGGAAAGGTTGCGTGACATACCTTAAACAGTTAGTGACATCCTGATAAGACGCTTGAAACAAATTCGAAGTGCGCAAAGTCGCGTTGTGATACGCCATAAAGCAATGAAACTTATACTTCAGTTTTTGTCAAGAAATCATTAACTTGTCATCATGGAGTTGTATTAGAAGCAATGATGGAGCCGGCCGTAGTGGCCCAACGGTTCTAGGCGCTACAGTCTGGAGCCGCGCGACCGCTACGGTCGCGGATTCGAATCCTACCTACGGCATGGATGTGTGTGATGTCCTTAGGTTAATTAGGTTTAAGTAGTTCTAAGTTCTAGGGGACTGATGACCTCAAAAGTTAAGTCCCATAGTGCTCAGAGCTATATGAACCATTTGAGCAATGATGGAGCGCAAATGGCTCCTCTTCTGTTCACAATCGTTTTCGGAAGTCTCTTATTAGGTCGATATAAAGTATCTGACCCCTGTAGTCAAGGGAAGGCAGGATTCGATTGCGATTGTGGACGGGGTCATAATCATTGACTGTTGGTTGTCTTTTACAATTACACACAATTTATTTTAAACTAGTAATTCCAAACTCAACAATAAATAAAATACCACACGTCATTAATGAAGGAATAAACAACGGTGTTTTCAGTGAGCTACAATTTAGTAAACCACCATTAAAATACAGATACAACAGATAATGTTTTAAAAACAAGCCACTGTGATCTGGGCAGAAGGCCTTACACGCCAGGAATGGCAATAAATTAAGAATTATTTAAATCTTGCTACAACTTAGAAATTACAGGTATTGAAATATTATAGGGAAGTCGCCACAAACACAGCAGAAGGCATCAGACACAAGGAATGGCAGTAAATAAGATTTTAAAGGCTTACTGCGTAAATACAAATACCAAGTTGGAATTTTAAGGCAAGTGACCACAATCGCGACTGAAGCCCTTACACGCCAAGAATAGCAATAAATTAAGAATTGTTTAAGAACTCGCTGCAATTTACAAGTTACAGGTATGGAAATATTAAAGGTAAGTCAACACAAACAAAGTAGGAGGCATCAGACGCCAGGAATGACAGTAAATAAGGTTTTGAGGCTTACTGCTAAAACACAAATACCAAAATGGAATTTTAAGGCAAATGACCACAATGACGGCTAAAGGCCTTACATGGCAGGAATGGCAATAATATACAAAAATTAGAAACCTGCTGTAAAACAGCAAATACAATAGCAAAGGTTAATTTAAAAAAAAGCAGCTGATCACCAAATCGGTGAAATAAGATGATGGTAAACTTTGTAACACAAGGGGCCACAGACAGTGCTCTAGGAATCGACCTCTGAGAATGTCCGGCAACAAACACTTTCGCGAGTGATGAGATAGGCAGCCAAGAGCTGCATTCATTTCACAAGATGGTAACTCAGACTAGAGGCAGTCTAACGGATGAGCAATGATAATCTTGCTGAAGCTACTTGACGTCCGAAGAACCAAATGCAACAATGGAAAAATACGCCAAATCCGGAACTTTCGGTCTGCACTACGTCCACAGAATACTTTGTTTGTAGCGCCTGGAACGAGAAAGGAATCACTACCACCGCCTTCCCCATGTACTCCACTCTCTGCTCTTCGCCTCGACGACACTACGAGCAGCAATCATCTTAAAGCTTGCTGGATCGGGTTTACGACGAGGTCTTGCACCCTCGTGACCACAGCCCTTCCATCCGGCAGTCCATGCGTGCCACCAGTGCTCCCGGCGTGTTTCTCGCACTGCGCGGACCCGGTTGCTCCTGAGTCCCCAACCGAACTGCACACTCACACGACCCGGCAAACAACAACGTCGCCCCAAAGATATGGCAACTGTTACTACGAGGTGCATTCAAGTTCTAAGGCCTCCGATTTTTTTCTCCGGACTGGAAAGAGATAGAAACATGCGCATTGTTTTAAAATGGGGCCGCGTTCATTGTCAATACGTCCCAGAGATGGCAGCACCGTACGGCAGATGGAATTTTACCGCCAGCGGCGAGAATGAGAACTGTTTTAAATACTTAAAATGGCGACATTTTCCTTACTTGAACTGCGTGCAATCATTCGTTTTCTGAATTTGCGTGGTGTGAAACCAATTGAAATTCATCGACAGTTGAAGGAGACATGTGGTGATGGAGTTATGGATGCGTCGAAAGTGCGTTCGTGGGTGCGACAGTTTAATGAAGGCAGAACATCATGTGACAACAAACCGAAGCAACCTCGGGCTCGCACAAGCTGGTCTGACGACATGATCGAGAAAGTGGAGAGAATTGTTTTGGGGGATCGCCGAATGACTGTTGAACAGATCGCCTCCAGAGTTGGCATTTCTGTGGGTTCTGTGCACACAATCTTGCATAACGACCTGAAAATGCGAAATGTGTCATCCAGGTGGGTGCCACGAATGCTGACGGACGATCACACGGCTGCCCGTGTGGCATGTTGCCAAGCAATGTTGACGCGCAATGACAGCATGAGTGGGACTTTCTTTTCGTCGGTTGTGACAATGGATGAGACGTGGATGCCGTTTTTCAATCCAGAAAAACCGCCAGTCAGCTCAATGGAAGCACACAGATTCACCGCCACCAAAAAAATTTCGGGTAACCGCCAGTGCTGAAAAAATGATGGTGTCCATGTTGTGGGACAGCGAGGGCGTAATCCCTACCCATTGCGTCCAAAGGGCACTACGGTAACAGGTGCATCCTACGAAAATGTTTTGAAGAACAAATTCCTTCCTGCACTGCAACAAAAACGTCCGGGAAGGGCTGCGCGTGTGCTGTTTCACCAAGACAACGCACCCTCACATCGAGCTAACGTTAGGCAACAGTTTCTTCGTGATAACAACTTTGAAGTGATTCCTCATGCTTCCTACTCACCTGACCTGGCTCCTAGTGACTTTTGGCTTTTTCCAACAATGAAAGACACTCACCGTTGCCGCACATTCACCAGCCGTGCTGCTATTACCTCAGCGATTTTCCAGTGGTCAAAACAGACTCCTAAAGAAGCCTTCGCCGCTGCCGTGGAATCATGACGTCAGCGTTGTGAAAAATGTGTACGTCTGCAGGGCGATTACGTCGAGAAGTAACGCCAGTTTCATCGATTTCGGGTGAGTAGTTAATTAGAAAAAAATCGGAGGCCTTAGAACTTGAATGCACCTCGTACATATCGATAAGAGCCGCTGCTGCCACTAGTGGACCAGGCAACGCTTGCGAAACCAAGTGGCGCCAGTCAACATGAGAAGAAGATAAACAATCGCAACCATCCCAACTAAACGATACTGTCCAGCCTCAAACAGAGGGCGGCGGAAACCTACAAACACCACCAACGCGAGTCGCAGCTCGGCTCAGTATCCTCGTTAGTGAGGAGTGATGGAAGATACTTGTAAAGAATAGCTTTATTGACAAAACAAAACTCAGTTGTAATGTCGTTGGATGAATACCGCACAACTACATACAATGAAATAATCTTTCCTGTGACGTTGTCTGCCTGCACGACGAACCATAGAATCGCGGTAGGCGGCGGCGTCAAGATCTGGGGCTTTACTGGGCCGGTGCTGTCGGCGTGTGACGCCTGACGTGCTGCTGGTGCAGACCAAGACTACGTGGGTTGAGCCTGCCAGTGTTAAGCGCTCAGACGAAACTGCTGGTACTGTCGACTGGTAGCGCTGGAAGTGAACTGCTGATACGGCTGTAAAGAACTGCTGGTACTGCCGACTTGAGGCGTAGGGCGTAACCGACTTCGCCCGTGACCTGGCGCAGCAAGAGAGTTCTCTGGAGAAAGCACCCTCTGCTGCGACGTGCACGCTACCTGTCGGCAATGTTGGCGCTCCCAGGAACTGTGGAGGCGACGTGTAACTCCATGCTAAACAGCCCAGGCCTTACAAGTAAAGTATCTGTGTACGTGAGAGTCGTTTACGCACGTCCTTCTGGTGGAGCAACTGCTCGAATGGCCTGCTTGGTGTGCAGAGGAATCGACGATCACGTGGATACATCAACAAATAAATATGTGTCGGAATGAAGTCCAATTATTGTTCTCCACAGGAAATGGCAGGGTACGGACATTGGGAGGGCGTAAGTTTGGACTTATCAGGCAGTTCCTTTGTATTTTGGCGTAGATGTTTTTCTTTCTATTACTCTCATAAAAATACGTATGACAAGAAGATAAAAAAATGTCTTTCCATACCTCTTCACTAAGTGTCGCATTGGAAAAATAGCTGTAATTTGCTCTAGATGGTTTACATCACACATTCTCTTCCGATACTCGACGATAAATTTAGGTTTTATCACCTCCACTCTTGACTGCTGATTTTCCTTTACTCTCACTTTTCGTGTTCCCATGATGTCAAAGGATCATTACCACTGCTGAAAACAGTATCAGCAAGCTTCTGTAAACCTTCATCACCATGGACTACTCTCTTCATTATCGCTGATGTTTACTAAGATCAGCTGCCAAGTGACACAGATAAATTGTGCTTCGATTTAGAATACATTTAAGAATTTAGGAATTTAGCTCCATGAATCCATGTCGCGAAGTGTGCATTTGTGAGCTGAGCTCATCAAGTGATTTAAATTCCATGGCAACTTCATGCGACAACAGCTCCCCATTCAATGCGGCTAGGTTAAGTTGAGATTAATGGAATTATGTGTGAAAGCCTTGTACAAACATCGAGAATGTTTTCAAGTATCTCTACCAGAAGTTTCCTCGTACATCAAAACCTAAATTGAAAGAAGGCGTGTTGGTCTAACCTGATACTCAACAATTATATTCGAGTCCAACTCTGAATGAAATTGAGTGTAAGCGAGAAAGGTAGTAAGGTATCATTCAAGCACGTTGTTGGAAAACAAAAGTACCAAAATCAGTGTCCGTTGCACACATTAACGTGACTACCTGTCAAAAGCCTGAATAACCAACTTTTGCAGTACGGACGTGCAGGAAACGTCAGTGAGTTTCTGGAAGACACAGACAGGGATGTGGAGTCATGTCGACTCAATTGTTGTGGTCAGCCCGATCGAGGTGGTCCCACAGATTCTCGATTGCATCTAAATCCGGTGAGTTTGATGGGCGCGGCCGGTAAGTGCATCCTGGTGCTCGTCGAACCACGCACATACACTGCTATCTGTGCGACTCGTTGCATTGTCCTGGTGGTAGATGCCTTCGTGCCGAGGGAAACAAACTGCGTGTAGTGGTGGACATGGACGCCAAGGATACAGTACTTGTGTTGATCCACTTTGCGTTCCAGAATGATGAGATCACCCAGGGAATATAACGAATACATTTCCTCTGGCCTGGACCCTTACGACGATTGTTGCACGGCCATATGGGCCAACTTCCATCTGTCAGGAGGAGAACAAAACGCGATTCTTCTGAAAAGGCCAAGTGTCACCATTCGTTGGACGTCCAGCTGCAGTACTGGCGTGCAAATTCCAGCCTGCGTTGCCGATTAGCAGCAGTCACTGTAGGACCACGAACCAGTTCCTTTCTGCGGTGGGCCATGCGAAACAACATTCGCGGAACGCTCGTCGAGGCGTCACTGGGGGTAGCTTCTTGGTTCATCTGGGAGGTCAGTTGCTCAAAAGTTGCACGTTTATCCTCCCGTATACATCTCCGCAGCCATCATTAACCCCTGTCATCTCTGGCTCGTAGTGCACCTCAGATGCCTCGGCAACGCCGATTTCGGATTGCGCCATTTTGCCTTGCACGCCTATTTTATTCACAGCGGCACGCGAACAGTTTACAGATTTAGCCCTTTCGAAAACGGTTCTACGCTTGGATCAAGAGCCAATGATCATGACCGTTTAGACGTCAGAAAACTCGCTCAGTTTCCGCATTGTGACAACTACTGCCTTGTTTCCCGTGTCCCCTCGACACCTTTTGTACACCCTTTAGTGCTGCACTTGAATCTGAGAGTGGTTACTGCACGCTGACGTCGAAAGGCGGTGGTCACAGTAGTGTGTCTGGACCTTGTAGTAGCCAGAGTTTAGTGAGGAACAAGATGACAACTTTAATCAAGACATCAAAGTGATGGGAGCGATGGTATTAGAACCACTGGTATACTTGCGACTGACTTCTGTTGGTCTCTTCACCGACACGTACAACAGGCGGTTTATCGGATAAAAAGCTATATTACAGGGTGACAATTATTGAACCAAATGAAATAAAATCGGTATAACTTCGGAACGGTTTGCTTTAGGACGTTGAAACTGCACTGTTGGCCGCGGGGTATGATGGGTATTAGTATGCGCATGCGAAGCCCACTTTCATTTGGATGGTTTGGTCAATAAGCAAAATTGGCGCATATGGAGGACTGACAATCCGCATCTCGCTATTGAGAAGTCTCTTCACCCTCAACAGTTGACTGTGTGGTGTGCAGTGTCCAGTCACGGAATAATCTGTGCGATGTTTCTTGATGGCACAGTGACTGCCGGACGGTACGTGAAGGTTTTGGAAGATGATTTCATCCCCATTATCCAAAGTGACCCTGATTTCGACAATATGTGGGCTATGCAAGACGTAGCTCGACCCCATCGAAGCAGGAGAGTGTTTTATGTCCTGGAGGAACACTTTGAGGACCGCGTTCTGGGTCTGGGGTACCCAGAGGCCACTGGCATGGGCCTCGATTAGCCGCCATATACTCCGGATCTGAACACATGTGACTCCATTTTGTGATGCTTTATTAAAGACAAGGGGTTCAACAATAGCTCCAAAACCATTTCTGAGATGAAAACAGCCATTCAGGAGGTCGTCGACAGCATCGATGGTCCGATGCTTCAGCGGGTCATGCAGAATTTCGCTATTCGTCTGTGCATCATCGCCAATGATGGCAGGCATATCGAATACGTCATAACCTAAATCCGAATCTGTGTAGTGACGTTTACATGTTGAATAAAGTGTGTGCACGGCATAGTTTGTAACTAATTTACTTTTTTTTCATGTCGTCCAGTAATTGTCACCCTGTATCACTTCAAGGTAGAGAAAAAAGAAAAATATGACATTAAATATAAATACTTTCCATTCCAATTACATGTGTTCAACTAATTTTCTAATTTATAAAGAAGTCGCATTGTGATAAAAATGTATGCGTCGGGAAAAAAGGGGTGAAATACGGATTCAATGACCAAAAAATGTATAAGCTTCAGTTATTACCGAAGGATTACAAATTATATTTTAGATGGCCCGCACAAATTTCTTTAATACTCCGTTTTATGATTATATAAAAGACAAATCCTAAGAAAATAGTTGTCTTTTTCAGCATCCTCGTATGGAAGATATCTCACGCCAGGATTTGCTCTAGACAACCCAGAACACTTCTCGCAGTGTGGAAGTGAGACGACCAGGTGGGGGGGGGGGGAGGGGGAAGGCGGCAGCAGCAGTCGGAACTGCCATTTCGGGCTCGGAAGGATAAGACGGTAAGTCAGCCACGTTGGGGGAAAGCGTGCAGGTGTAGCGGGATGACTGGGGAGTCAGCGGAGGGCGTGCCGGCTACGGGATAAATAATGGACCGGCTGAGATCCCCCTGGAGTCATTACGACGTCTGGAGCGGCAGTATTGTGTTGCACGGGCGCAGGTTTCTTCCTGGAACTGCAGCTCCTCGCTCTTCCTCAGAAATCAATACTTGCAAATATTCTGGAAACAAAGAGACTCTGCCTATGCAGCAGATTAGAGTGTGCAGAGCACGTAAACATTGCTCCATCTCAAACGGGAATTCTTGCAACCCTGGTGTTGTCTTAACCAGTGGTGAGGAGCAAACCGCGGCAAACACTTACCTAGATGTTCGTATACACTCGGCAAAATACTGTACAGTGCACTGCAGAGTGTGTAGGATGGCAGTATTAACGATTTAATGATTCCATTCGTGATCGAGCGAGGTAAGAATAACTACTGTATGTCTCTGTACGCAACCTGATCTCTGTTATCTTTTTCTCAGGATTCTTGCATGAGATATGCGGTGGTGGGAACTTAGTGGGTGCACAGTCTACTTCGAATGAACGTCCTCTAAGTTCACACAACGGGCTTGCATGACAGCTACGTCACCTTTCTACCGCGGATTCCGATTTAAGTTCGCCATACTTGCACATCGTCTGTACTGGCCAGTTACAATCTTATATTGCTTCTCTGAACTCGTCCGATGTCTGTTGCCATGCCTACATGATATGGACTCTAAAAACAGGAGCAGTATTCTAGAATTGGTCGCACCAGCGTCCTTTACGCAATTTCCTTTGTAGACGCATTCCACTTTACCAAAACTCTCGGAACAAGTTAAAAGCGTTCCGTTCGCCTTTCCTAACACGACCTTTACGTGACCGTTCCATGTCTCATCACTTCTTAGTATTATCCTAAAGTACTTATTCGATGTGACGTCCTCAAAGTTTTCACCATAAATCTCGTAACTGGGTTTTGCCAGATACTTTGTTATATGCGTCATCTTGCATTAACGCATATGTAACTATTTGAGTACCAGTGGCTTTTGGATGAAACTTCAATTTTATTTTATTTATTTGTTTGTTTGTTTTGAAGTATCGATGTCATTGAAACTGCCAAACTGTTGTAAGATAGAGACATCTGGTGGTGCACTGAGGGACTTCCAGCAGTCACTTCCAGCGTTCACAGCAACAGTCGGCGTGGATTTTGTGCTACGTGTTTGTAAGAGATGGTGACATGATTTTTTGCGGTGATCGTGTTGAGGAGATTGCCCGCATCTCGTGGTCGTGCGGTAGCGTTCTCGCTTCCCACGCCCGGGTTCCCGGGTTAGATTCCCGTCGGGGTCAGGGATTTTCTCTGCCTCGTGATGGCTGGGTGTTGTGTGCTGTCCTTAGGTTAGTTAGGTTTAAGTAGTTCTAAGTTCTAGGGGACTTATGACCACAGCAGTTGAGTCCCATAGTGCTCAGAGCCATTTGAACCATTTTTGTTGAGGAGATCATTGACAGTGACAGGAAGTGTATCTAAACTCTCAGTAATGTAAGTCTGAGTTCATACTACTACCGTTACGAGATGGAGCTGTAGGTACTTTTAACAGAAATTTATTAAATTTCAGATCAATTTTTGCTTGCTGTTTAGGACTGTAATTTGTTTTAGGCACTCTGTGTTGATGGAAGTTTCGAGATGTTGGATAGTGTCCAGGAAAAATGCGAAATTTCTGTAAAATATATCTCAAGAAAAGATGGACAGCTAAAACCTGTGTGTCCCAGTGGTTCCAAAGTGAAACCAAAAATTTAAAACGATTGACTCCACTCTATTTAGACTGTCTGCTGCAGCATTCTATTATGAATATTTTGAATGACTACAGTCTTGGTAGCAAAACTGTTTTTATTAATGAGTTACGTGTTTCACTCTTGTAAGGCATCAACAGAATATATAAAAGCGTTGTACGATAAGCATCATCCGTCAGTTACCACTGAAGGGCATTAGGTAAGGATAAGAAGCATCAGGTCGTCAAATGTCTTATCAGATACGTGAAGGATCTTACGTGTACTAAAGCAGGCTCCGATGTACACAGCCCAAAGCCATACGTACAAAATGTGGATGTACAGCAGAAAACGATTGGCTAGTCAATTCTTTTCTTGGACTGGGCGGACCTGCTTCGCCTATCGTTTTCTGCACTACAGCCATATGTTGTACGCGAGGCTTTTGGCTGTGTACACTGAAGCCTCCTTTGGTACACATAAGATCCTTCACGTATCTGACAAGATATTTGACGATCCGGTGTTGTATCCAGATGTTCCTTATACTTATTTGATGGCCTTTGCAGCTTCTTACGGAAGTGCGAAACGCGTAATTGTTATTAATAAAAACATTTTTTAACTGAGAATGTTTTCATGCAAAATTGAAACAATTGACTGCTTACTTCATGCCAATTTCTTCTCTGATTCGCTGCTCACTATGACGACAAGCTCAATTTTGTAAAAAAAAAATAATAATAATAATTTGACAATCAAAGGTAATCTCCAAGCGGTAATTTTGTCCGAGACGTTTTGCATTTTCTTACGCTGATTTAACGACGGTATATATCACGTCTGCATGTGGCATTTATGCTCGGTCCAATTGCTGCATGCATATAGTTCCACGCAAATCCGGGAGACATCAACACATCCGCTTTGGACGCGAGGAGCAACTGCAGTCGACTTCCTTCACGCTTGTTCGGGCATTCCATGCTGGAATGGTCTCACGGTCTACTTGAGTAATCCGCCGATCTCTGCAGAATCGCGGCATGTGAACGTGAGACGAAGAAGAATGTGAAAGTGAAATTTCATTCGAAAGAATACATCCTGCGCGTGGAAGAAGGTAGCGTTTGGGAGAGATTTTCACTAATGAAGTTACTATTAAGGCTGGAAATCAAGTTGGCTACGTGTACTGTGTATGCCTACTGTGGCTCTCCTGTATTACAGGTCCGCTGCCATACATCTGAAGGCTCATGTCTGCAGAACACAACAATTTGTAAGGGTTAATAGTTTCATTGAAAGGTACGGTAGTTAAAAAGTGCAGAGATACGTGTGCCAGAGACCTTTGTCCACTTCCATTAATATCAAGTCGGGCATTTCGCGCTTTGTGCCAGGGGTTTGTAGACGTCCCTCTCTATTACTGCTCACTTTGCTTATCAAGATTAGGCGCAGCGAAATTTGGTATTGGTAACAAGTCACATTTCTGAATAGAAAAAATGTGGGGAATTAATTAATAACTACGTTGATGAAACATTATTTAACTTAGAGGTAAGTCCCCCAGCATCTTAACATTTCGTTTGTCACCGACTGAGCTGTAGTTGGAACGAAAAGTAAGTTTTAGCTATAATCTTCGGCATCAAGAAATCTCACGACAATCTCTAAGGCCAACTGATCACCTCCTCAGGCATCATATGCCTCTACTGCCTCTCCTCAAGTTATCAGCACCTTTGCGCCGATCCCCACTAAGAGGGCAAGCCAATTACGCTTACGATATCACGTTTTGGCTCACCACGCAATACGCTGATGTGGACATACTTTCCAGTTTATCAATGGGGTAGGATCCAGTATTCGACATTGAGCTTGAAATGTGCTTTCACATGGGCTCTGACGCAGAAGTTGCCAATGGACTGCTTCTCTCGACGTAGACCTCATTCAATGGCGCATGGCTAGTGACCCCATCCTAAATAATGCGCTGCAGTGTGTCCAGGGGCACTGGCTGACCAAACGCACAGCCTTGAACACCTGGATCTACAGTTATTCTGGGCACATCAACAGGATCTCTCCTCTTGGGACGGCGTCGGTCTGGTACAGGGCAACAATGGTAGCACTCTGGTGGTCATTCCCAGAGCCCTCAACACCCGTGTCCTACGATTGCTACACAAGGACCTCTGGAGGGGGGTTGTCCTCATAAAGTGACTTGCCGGATAACATGTCTACTGGTGGGGCACGGACACCACCATCACAGATCTGGTTACAATCTACCCTACATGCCAAAGAAAGCAAGCAGCTCCTGTGTGCCGATACTTGCCTTGGCCAACAACATCCGCCGCCTGGTCCCACCTCCACTTTGATTTTGCTAGACCCTTCGTCGGTTGCTCATGACTTATCACCGTCGATACTGGAATAGGACTTCCGTTTGTGTCCCATATGACTTCTATCTCTGTCATTAAGGCTCTCACACAGATTTTTGCCCTGAAGGGTCTCCTGGAAACCACTAAAACAGGCAACAGTCCACAATTTACGTACTATGAGTTTTCCTCCTTTTGTGTCTCACATGCTATCCATACTGTTGCTTTTTAACTCATTTTGAATGGTGTGACCGAACGTGTTCTCATTTCCTGGCATTGCACCTAGCAAATCACAGGATGAGTTTTCGCCCATGGAGAGGTTGCATTGCATGGCTGATCTCTTCGACCTTTGCTGCCAGTCCTTCACCCTCAAGAGAAACCCCACCACGTCCTCCCTCCTGTCGACACAGTTTCACACCCCAGATCCCTGCCTGGCCTATAAATGTTGTCTGTGGAGAACCTTCCCGCTACCGTCTCCCATCTACTTGGCCGTGGCATATCTTCTGGATACTATTCAGTGTCGCAAAAATCTCTATCAGATCTGTCCCCGCCGTAGTTCCCACCCTTCACCAGAGCCTCTGACACAATTCTCTGTTCGTGATACATTGGTCATGATGGGGTCTCCTGCGCACACCAAGGACCTGGTGTTGCCTCCTCCCAATATGTCGCTCCAGTCATTCCCATGGACATCGATCCCCCGGCGTCTCCATCGCAACCCAGGAACCGGTCACACAGGTGGTGACATCATTGACGATTCAGACACTTGCCTCCGCCTCTCTTAAGTCGCTTTCGTTTTGTGGGGGGGGGGGGGGGAGGGGGAGAATGGGGAAGAAACGTCATGTCTTTCGGCTTCATCTTCGACACCGCCAACATGCAGAGCATCTATACTTAGCAGAAGTTTTATTTTCTTTCGTTGTACTGCATCAGAAACAGCAGACTGTTTTTGTTCTACGTTTACTTGTTCAAACAAACGAAGCTTAATTACATGTACTTGTGATCTTTTGAAAGCATAACAAGTGAGGAATCCTTCAAAAATTATTTATTTTACTTTTCATTACTCTTAACGCATTGACAGTTCTTGCTGTGCAGATGTCTTGGACCAGAGCGAGGAAACTATTTCAAATAAACAGACACCATAGTGATACTATCTTTTTGATACACTCCTATTCGACGTCACCCTAGTCACTGCACCTATCAGACTGAGCTTAGCGTCATCACGCTTAATCTATTATGATACCCTACACTCGTCTTCGTGTCGGTGCTGCCACCATGCGGGACTTCTACAGACACAATCCTATACCACTCCGCTTCTCTGTAGAAAATCACAAGTACTGGGTTCAACGATAATAGCTAGTTGTCCTCACAATCTTTTCCAGTCGTTACCAGTTGTAGCGTAACTGGAGTTTGCCTAAATGCATGGCAGTGGCTGCGTGGAATCCAAGAACGTCTTCACAGCGAGTCCCAGACCATGACAGCAACTAAACAGGTGGCAAAGTAACGCTTCAGAGCAACGATGGCGTGGAGAGCTGGTGGCGAGAAGTGCAGGACGGCTAAACGGGCACTGACCCGACTCAAATGCAGAGACTGAAGTGTCACGGTTGCTTTAGTCACAGCTTATCCTTTATTTAGTGTTGTAATTTTTCTTATAGCCTCTTTACTTCGGTGTCCCTTTGTTTCCATCTCTGTTGATGGAATATTTAGCCGTGTTTCTTGTGAATAGTTTCTCTAAGTACGTTTTAAAGGAATGTACTGTTTTCGTGGTCTCGTCCAGAGATAGGCGGTACCACACAAATTTGGCAGTGCACATTGATACCACAGACGTTAGTGCGGGCTTATTGTAATTCGCAACGACATATGGCACGTGCTCCTGAAGACATGCCTCCCCTTTCAGCAAAGCGTTTCCCTCGCAACGGAGGTCAGTATAGTGCTAAGCATTCAAGAGCTCAGTTCCAATTAGAGACTTAAGGTACAGCAGTCAGCCACGTCATGCAGGAGAATGAAAGTTAAATTTTCTAATGTAATGTACTTTCCTAAAGGTTGCATTTTTTACTGTAAGAGAATAGCTTGTTATTGAGTGCATCAAGTGATGTTTTCGCAGTCAATGACAGCTGTAAGTTATGAATTACTCCTGTGGCAAAGAGACGCGTCAAAGTAAAGTAAATCTTGCATTCATAAAGTGAACTAATATTTCACGTGTTTTAGATTGATGAGTCTTCTCCCAGAGCAATCAAATAACCCACAGTTATGGCCAGACGAAAGTAGTTTCGTCTGATCACAACCATGTTCTTGCTCCCACTTGACTGTCTCTTTTGCCTGAGGCCATTCTTCCACGAGAGGTATTCTCTAATAGAGGGCAGGATGTGTTCTGTGCCAAAATGTTGACTCAGCACCTGTGAGCACATTTTTCTGGTTCCATATTACAGCTAATGCAGTTGTGCACATTATATTCAAGTCAACCTGGGGGAGGGGAGGGGTATGGGAGAGGGAGGGGGAGTGCAAGTGAGGCCAAATTGTGTTATGACGCCCTTGGCCAGTTGCTGGGGGTCCCACTCAGCACACGCCTACAGAGATCATTGCTCTGTAGTGCAAGAACCAACAGGTCTGTTGTGGAAGGATATGCATTTTTTTGCAATTAACTTATAATTAAACTGAGAGTCAGTATGGAATGAAATTTAATGTAAACAGATGTGAGATCCTGATTACAACTAGTAAGAAAGATAGGCCACCTGGTGGAATAAGGACTGGAGGTGAACAATTGAAGAAGGTGGAAAGTGTAAGTTCAAATGGTTCAAATGGCTCTGAGCACTATGGGACTTAACTTCTAAGGTCATCAGTCCCCTAGAACTTAGAACTACTTAAACCTAACTAACCTAAGGACATCACACACATCCATGCCCGAGGCAGGATTCGAACCTGCGACCGTAGCGGTCACGCGGTTCCAGACTGTAGCGCCTTTAACCGCTTGGCCACACCGGCCGGCCGAAAGAGTAAGTACTTGGGAAGTGTGATAGAGGCAAATGGAAGAAAGAAAGATATATCATTGAACGTCATAGAAAGGTAGAAGCATTCCTGTGAAATGTAAGGAGCCTGGTTTGGAATTTGGAACAAAGAAATCCCGCTAAAAAGCAAAGAAGCAATCTGCATATAGAGGTTACTACATCCCAAAACTGAGCTATGAATCTGAAACACGCGTAATGAAGAAAAGAGATGCAAGCAGGTTACAGGCATGTGAAATGATATACCTCAGAAACACAGTAGGAGTAACAAGGAGAGACAGGATGAGGAACAAAAAGGTAAGGGAAGTGGTGGAAGAGGAACCTCTGCAGAGCAGGATATAAATATCAATGTTAAGATGGTGTGGGCAGCTAAAGAGAATGGAAAAAAAGGTTTTCCAACAAGAGACATGAAATTGAGATGCGAAGGAAATGACCAAGAGGAAGAGTAAGGCATAGATGGCTGAAAGATGGAGGAGTGCGTTGAAAAGAAGAGGTGACGACTGGACCAGAGCGAACACAGAAAGATGATGGGAAGAAAGATGGCGGGAAAACAGGACTAGAGGCTTATGTTCCAAACAATCCCATCCTGTGCTGGAAACTGATCAATAAGATGAAGACGATTACAACTAATAAATAATAATATATATTGTTTATGAACAATAGTCTCAATCTCTATTACTTTAGATCAGATGCGTGAGTCTAGTCACCATAGTGAGAGCATCAGGACGACCAGTAAGGATTATTCAAGGTTTGTGCTCTGTAGTGAGAGGACCACCATGAAGTGCCATCAGCAGAGACCAACCACTACCTCCAAAAAGCAGAATAAGTCAGACAGTAAATATTTGTTCGGCAATTATTAATAACGTTATTATTAATATATTCAGTTATTCTTATCTTTTGATATTTATTGCAGGGAAAAATGTTGCTCAAGCGGGTACCTCCACAGCATCAGTCCAGATTTCTGCATCACCGTCACAGTAGCAACAGATCCCTCAGAAAATGCAACCGGCTTATGCAGCCCAGGAGCAGCTGCACAGTGATGGCCTATCTGATGCACAGCAGCTGTTCTCAGACATTGAGTCCCTGTTATCACCATCATCAGCATCAAAAATGGCTCTGAGCACTATGATAATTAACATCTGAGGTCATCAGTCCCCTAGAACTTAGAACTACTTAGGCCTAACTAACCTAAGGACAGCACACACATCCAGCCCGAGGCAGGATTCGAACCTGCGACCGTAGTGGTCGCGCGGTTCCAGACTGAAGAGCCCATAACCGCTCGGCCACAGCGGCCGGTTCATCAGCATCAATCGTCAGACCGCTAGACCGCTACCATCGCATACCTCACCTATTTGGGTGATGTTATTCTGTATAATTATTCTGTATAACTCACAATCTAAATGCACATGGTAATAGACTTCCGCTTGTGAGTTTATCCTCGGATCTTGTGTTCAGCACTGCTGTGAAGATTGAAAATCTGCAATATAGTGGTATGAATGTAACACTTCCACACAATCCTACACGCAAACGTCTACTACATGTGTCAAGGGGTGAGGAGAGATCGATGGGAAGATCACTCGACCACCTTCTACCACTAATATTCCCAAATCGAAATTAAGATGCCGACCCGCGATAAGATTATATAAAAGAGGAAATTAATATACACATATTCCTTCATAAATCTGTGAAGTGAATTAATGGGAGTGGCTAGGTTTTTAAAATTGTGGCAACAAGACCATAGATGCAGCAACAGAAAAATCAACGTGTTACCGTACATGATGATTCAGTTAGTCACCTCGCTGGTCCTCTTTCATGAGCAAAGCCACACTCACGTAATTTACACCGTGCTTGTTCCTTACAGCAACATTATCCATCTTCTCAATGAAATTAAGATTTCTATTGCGCTATAGTACGTCTTTTCATTTTCAAAGATGGATGAGGGCTGTACTTTGCACTGGTTCGTGAACTTTTCACCTTGAGAACACGAAACAACGGTGTGCTTTCCCAATTTCAATACTTACTCCACAAGTCCATTTAAACCAGCGTGTTGACAAAGTTTTTACATGTAAATATATTCGACATATTCGTATCGTGAGAATCAGCAACTGTATTGACATGGGACATAATTCTCATCTATTGTTCAGTGTTAGTTGCACATTTTTAATTAGATCGTATGTTTCGATTACACAGGATCATCTTAAGATCTGAATAGTTGCGTACTCTGATACGTGGTTCTGAACGGACAAGATCGGTTGCCTTCGATACTACTTAGATCTGAAGATGATCCTGAGTGAAGGTAACATACAGTCTAATTAATAATGTTCGTCTGAGACTCAACAATAAATGAGAGTTATTTTAAAAGTTCTTACATACGTCGCACACATTTTAATGCCTTTCTTAATACTAATCAATCTGAATGACTGGAACATACACTAGATTTACATTTCTCACCGTATTTTAAAGTTACATATTGCTTGCAGAAAGATCTCGAAAAAAAAAAGTGTCGAAGCTGGATGTTGTCGTGTTTCGTCTTCATATTTCGTATTCATTTCGGGAAAGCTGGGAAAGAAGCGTGGTGACAGGCCTCCGAGAGCTTGCTACAAAAAGGAAAGCCGCACTTAATACTTAAGCTGCCTGAGGCGTAAGTATCTGAAACGTCCACCGGCGGCCTTTCCGTGCCGGGAATCGGCCAGCTTTTCCCAGATACCCGGCGACCAGTCGTGGAGGGGGGCGCGCACTAAAACATTAAAAATCGCATCGCCGTCGTGCAGACGGCAGCGACATGAATAAGTGAGCGCTATGTTAAAGCGAAGTGGTATTTAATATTACATCTGTATCAGCGTTTGTCTTTTCCTTTCCTTGGGCTGCATGAGCGGGCCCCTACCCACTCTCCCCCCACCCCGCCCCTCTGTCCTCCCCCCCTCCACTCCACCCCTCATCCGCTATTCACCCCGACTGTTGTATCAAGCGAGGGAGGGGGAGGAAGGGGGAGTGGCAGGTGGCGTCTTCGCCGGCACCTGTTTGTGTGATCCTCTGTTCACAGCGCAAACTGCTTATTCCTGGAAACACTCATAGTCTTCTTTGTTTCCCGTTGGAGGTCAGCGACCGCCGAAGCGGCGCAAGCAGCGATAGGGAACAAAATCTTTCGCACTGCCTGGGCGCGGCGAAAAATCTCGGACTGGTACTGGGATGGTATCGATGAATCGAAATTATTTTCTTGTCATGTTGCTACGTGTTGCACTATAACCCGTATATGATCTTGTTGGTCCGCGAAAGGTTCTTGCTATCCTTTATTTTCAACAAGCTGACAAACCCAGCATTGTCCCGTATTCACGTTGCCAATTTTCTTCTAGAAACGGAAAGAGACAAGGAATTGTGTCTGTAGTGCAATCCAAAGCTTGAGAAGATATATACGTACTTCCGTTTTTTTTCTGTTTAAGGAAAATCGATAAGGGCATTTAGAATGGTGAACTTAACATTTCTTTAACACTGCAGCTCGAGGTCTTGCGGTAGCGTTCTCGCTTCCCGCTCACGGGGTCCCGGGTTCGATTCCCGGCGGGGTCAGGGGTTTTCCCTGCCTTGAGATGAATAAGTGTTGTTGTGTTGTCTTCATCATCATCATTGATACCCATTACGGTCGGAGGAAGGCAATGGCAAACCACCTCCTCTACGACCTTGCCTAGTCGGCGGTGTGGTCAGAATGACGTCAAATTGCAACGGTATATTATCGGAGAAGGGAGAAAACTTATGGCAGAAGAAAAAAAATAGTGTGAAAATTGATCAACAGATGGCACTGTATATGTGAAAATATGTAAATGAAAACACCTGCCATGCGCACGACCCGCTGACTTTGGTAAAGACATGCAGGGTACACGGCTTTTCCTATTTTCGGGTCTGCGACGATCGCCATGGCTGTCTCAAGGCAAGGTCGCGCTCTGCTTGTAAAGCTGTATTACAAGAATGATGACTGTGCACACGTGGCTCTGCAGAAGTTCCGGACACTGAAGGGTTTGAAAAAAGGCGTTGGTCCGGAAATTCGAAAAGACGGGTTCTTTTGGTGTGCAATCTGGTAGAGCGAGGAACGAGTTGATTTGACGTCAGTGGAAGCAGTGGCCACAGCAATTCAGGGGGAGACGAGTGGTGGTGTGCAAACATGTAGTGCACGGTGAATTGCCCGAACTTTGGACGTACCCATGAGCACGGTGCGTAAAATCCTATGAAACATCCTTACTTGCTATCCATTCGAAACTACCCATGTGCACGAATTGCTTCCTGTTGACATGTCAGCAGGAGAGAGCTATACTTTAGAATTTCTTGCTCGCATGGAAGTGGACAATGATTAGCCGTGGAAGAATTTGTGGACAGACGTAGCTCACTTCCATCTGACAGGGTATGTCAATACACAGAATTGTCGAATATGGGCAACGGAAAATCCACACGCAAATCAACCCGTGCCACTTCATGCTGAAAAGGTCGCTGTGTGGTGTGGGTTTACGACATCATTTATCATAGAACCATAGTTTTTCGAAGAGACAGGTGCTTCCGGTATTGTTACCTGTACCGTCACTGATTAGCGCTACGAGTGTCTTTTGTGCAACCACGTCATTCCAGCTCTCCAACGGCGTCGATGTGTAGATGGGATCATTTTTCTGGAAGATGGTGCACCTCCGCACATTGCAAATCTGTAAATCCAGTTACTGGCCGGGGTGGCCGAGCGGTTCTAGGCGCTGCAGTCTGGAACCGCGCGACCGCTACGGAATTATCAGCCGGCATTTCCCTACAGCCTGGATGTTCCGATCACCTGATCTTGACCCTTGTGACTTCTGGCTGTGGGGCTGTCTGAAAGACGTTGTGTTCAGAGTTCCGATTGCAAACTAAGCTGCATGGAAGGCACGCATTGCGCAACACATTCTGAACTTGACCCCGGAAACACTTCGATCAGTTGGGGTACATGCTGTTTCTCGATTTCAACTTGTTGCAGAAAACGGTGTTTTGCGCCAGTCACATGGAAATTAATAATACGATTTGATTTTGAGTGATGCTTTTTACGCGGTTTTTGGCCTCAGGACAAAAAACGATGGGATTGATGCTTTTTATTCGGTTTTTGGCCCCAGGACAATTAAAAACCGATGTCAGTGATGCTTTTTATACGGTTTTCGGCCTCAGGTCAGTTAAAAATCGATTTTTCCCATCCGATGTGATATGATCTTTCCGTGGTGGATGGGCTTATGTAACTAACGGTATCACAACTGTACACCCATGCAAACTGAGTAGTACAGTTCTTTTAATGTCAAACGTAAATCTTAGGCATTGTTGTATGGTTCATTTGTCATTTGTAGTCGACCACTATCAAATTATGATGCTTACAGTGCCATCTTTTGCTATATTTTGTAACTATTAGTTTCCTTCTGCCATACGTTTTCGCCCTTCTCCGATAATATTCAGTTGCAATTAGACGTCATTCTGGCCAGTGGTGTTATTACTACAGAGGATGGAAGTTTAACTTTAATTATAATCACCCTATATATATATATATATATATATATATATATATATATATATATATATAAGATAAAAAGGTTGAGGATGGAGTTGTGAAACGCCAAAACTGTCGCATAAAAAAATTACTCGTACATTCAAAATACAGATGGCTGAAGGAGATTTTATTTTTAATGAGAGAGGCAAATGGCTGATCATCTGAAGGTGTCAGTGGAAACAGATCAGTCAGGTGTCAGTGGAAACAGATCATTCTTTGCAAGTTAAGAGCAATTTAATCCCAAGCTTCTTGCCGCATACACCCAATACAACCGTACATAGAAAATTTAAGAGTATATGAAAAGCAGAGAACAGTGCTAAATGAGAAAGAAAATATTCATTTACGTTCCAAAAGCGTTTCGCTTCTGTATTA
The DNA here is from genome assembly GCF_023864275.1 of Schistocerca cancellata. NCBI lineage: Eukaryota > Metazoa > Arthropoda > Insecta > Orthoptera > Acrididae > Schistocerca > Schistocerca cancellata. Next base: position 609,001,708 of record NC_064630.1, on the reverse strand, counting down.
GAGACACCTTCAGCGGATTTTTCCTGGAATAACATGGTTTTGTCTTTACATGGATATTTGTTGCTGTGATTTTCAGTCCGCAGACTGATTTTTAACTCTTCTCTCCCCCTCCCCCCCACCCCATCGTTCTCCACTACCAAATTGACGATTCCTAGGTGTCTCAGAGTATGTTCTATCACCGATCCCTTCTTTTAGTCAAGTTGTGTCAGAAATTGCTTTTTTCTCTATTTCGATTCAGTAGCTCTATATTAAATATTCAATCTACCTATCCAATCCTGAGCATACGTCTGTACACCACATTTCAAAATATTCTTTTCTTATCTAAACTGATTATCGTCCACGGTTCACTTCCTTACAAGGTTACACTCCATAAAACACTTCCAGATAGTTACAGATACGATACAGTTCAGTCTATAATTTTTAAACGAATATAATGCTAGTTACTGTTACTCCTGCGTGTGCGTCACAGTTTAAAGGTGCATTTTCACTTCACTCCTGAAAATTCGGCACATATTTGCGTCGAGCCTGTTTGGTTTCCTTGTTTCTATACTTAGTTTGTCGTTAGTTGAATGACGTGAAACGTTGGGCTACGAAATCAGCGGGAAGTGGCGTCGCGAACGAACTTGCAAAACTCATTTATTTTATGCGTGCGGTTTACTTTTCGGCCATGATGGTGCTTCACGCAGGCGGCCCTGTTCGTACGTTATTTTACGAATGTGTGCTGAAAAGTATTGTCTCTCAATGTTTTATGTGAACACTCTTAAGGTTTTTAAATAAAACAGACGTTATTGACGTTATAGATGTTTATTCTTCAAGACTACCTACTTGCAGTCCTCTGCCGATAGAGGGCTCCGAATTGTAGCATGTAACTTGGAGGAGTGTAACGTAATTTTGTCGATGCTCAATCTAGTTCAGATTTCGAAGAGTTCGTCCACGCATGGGGCACCCTTCCCTTCAGCGCGACAATACCAGACCGCACACGAGCGTTGTGGTGTCTGCAACGAACCGAAGCCTTGGGTTCACTGTCATCTATCATCCTTCAAGCGGTCCCCACGTGGCTCCATCCAATTTTCATCAGCTTCCAGGACTTAAAGAACGCCTTCGAGGGCCTCACTTTGAAAGTGATGAAGCGGTACAAGAAGTTTTGTTGTGGCTTCGTCGACAAAGTCAAACACTATATTGCACTGCTTGTATTGTTAAGAAGAACGACGCATTGCTCCACAGGAACATTGCGTCATTATTCTTAACAATACAGCCTCTGCAATATTTATCCGCCGATATTGGGCATCTAATTTCATTCAAAATATCTGACCTGTACGGGAATTACATAATGTGTGTATGAGTACTGGTTGTGACGAAGGAACGATACTTACGGAAGTTTGGGAATGGCCGAGAGTAGTGCAGGTATAACCAAAGCGCTCAAGGTGACCACTCATGTAAAGCTGTAAATCCGGATTGGATGCCCAGTCTGGCACAAATTTTCACTGTCGTCATTCCCTTATACAGCTGATGGTTGTTCGTATTTGCTACAGCGAATAAATTTCACTTGAAGTCAAACATTCTACAACGACGGTATTAAAATCTGGACTGTCGCTCGGAGAAATGTTTTCATCACCAGGGTGAATATGTAGAAAAATAAATGTGTCGACGTGAAGAATAAGGATGTGGAATGTTAATAAAGTTCGGTTTATTTAAAAACTTAAGAGTTGTTGATACAGCATTCAATAAACGTTTACGGTGTTATTTACACTGTGGATGAGCTAATTTTCTAAGCGCAATCATGTTATCTTCAACTTTTGTAGTCCTGTCTTCCTCAGTTGCGTGTATTTTTACGGTATATTGATAATTTTTACTTATGGACCGTCTGACAGCACCTGAATAAAACACAATTTTAGTGCCATACGCGTTTCGCCTTTATTTTCTGCAAGGCATCGTCAGTGGCAGGTTGTGTGGACAATTTCTTACATATTACGCTCCTGTTGCATTTTTGGTGTTGTTCTTCTTCTTATGAGTGCTAATTTGCGGTTTTTTCCCCACATTCCACAGCACTATGAACTGAACGCTTGTTTCAATCCTGCCACTGATGATGCCTTGCAGAAAATAGGGGCGAAACGCGTATGACACTAAAATTGTGTTTTATTCAGTTGATGTCAGACGGTCCATAAGTAAAAATTATCAATATACCGTAAGAATCATGTTATGATTGACTTGCCGCTTGATATTTTTAAAATAATGTCTTGTGATCCCTTCAGCTTAGTCAAAAGAAGACATCACAACGTCACACTCGTATTGATCTTCTCGCCTAAGACCTGTCGAAATCCGCGTGGAAAAATTTAAAATTAATACATTTTTATCCGAAGAAAATATTAGTGAGTAAGCTTCTGAAGCAATTTCCGGGACCTCAAGCCATTAACCTTCCACCCAGGAGGATATCAGACTAATTGTTTCCAAGCCATTAGGTAAGAATATTGCGTGGCGGAGGCGGAAATAACGTCCCTTTCGTTCTTTCTTTCCTTCCCCACATCTTCCTTTTTCTATCTCTTTTTTTTTTGTGTGTCGGCTTTCTTTCCCGCAGCCGCAACCTGCGGCTCATCCTCGGCCGTCCCGTATGCGGGGAGCCGGCGTGCGGCGGTGCCGGTGTGTGCGCCCGCTAACGACTGGGGCGGGCCCAGATTACGGCAAGTGGAGCCGCGCGGCCGGAGTGGAGACGTCGCGCCCTGGCGAAGCCGCCGAGGGTGGCCTGCTCTGGCCCTGTGGCGGCGACCCGCGGGTTGACATTTTTTTGTGGTATGTATTCGATTTTCCGCATCTCTTCCTTTAATAATGAGAAGGGTAAGCCACTCGGCGGACGCAGGGGCGGTGGCGGCGGTGGTGGTAGTGGCGAAAGAGAGTGCCGGAGGAAAAGGGCGAGGACGAGGAGAAACCGAAAAAAAAAAAATTGTCTAGGGTGGGTGGGGCGGCAGATAGGATAAGGGAGCTGGCTGGCTCGCGGGCGGGAAGTGAAAAGTGGTTGCCGCGGAGACTCGGGGATGAACGAAAATAAGGCTGGCTGCAGGGGTGGCATGGCGGCTGCCAGTCTCGGAAATTTAGTTTAGATGATGCCGGGGCGAGGCCGCCAGGGGGACAGAGCGCCGCGCGCCTGCGGAATACGGCTAAACCTGCACTCACTGGATTAATTTAGACTAATAACTGCAGGCTTACACGCGGGAACTGGAGCTGTCTCCACCCGACAAGTGTCTTCCCGCACTGTGGCGAACCTCGCAGGGTTCGTGTTCCCATTGGGCTTCTCCCTTATATGTTCAGTCAAAATAACGCTTATGTCGGAACAAAATGACAGAAACACACGTTCCCATCATAATAAAATCCTCTCTGTTCCACTGCATCGCTCAGTCACCTTCTCCAATTCCTTTACAGTAGCGGGAACCCGACTCTGGAATACACTCCCTCGTTACGTTAGAGAACTTAAAAACATGTCCGGCTTCAAAAAACAGTTAATGACGTATCTACTTAAGCAACAGTAATGCCTTCCACTGTACATGAATGCACTTCACTTCATTACTTCCCTCTTTCCCCCTCCTTAAATCTCCCTTCCCCAAAACTCTCTATACTAGTAAACATCTACTTTACACACCAAGATATTAATCTACACCTGCACAAATCTTCATTACTATTGCCAATTTTTCTCATGTTTATCATTATTATTTGATTTTTTTACTGTTACTATTATTGCTTTTATCATAATTTGTATGTATAGCACCTGTTGTAAAAATACTGACAGTACCTACTTTATTAGGTCTTAGTCATTAGTCTTTATTCATATTGTGACTAGAGTTATCAAATTTTCTTATTTAAACTATTGTTATGATGTAACTCTGATGTGTGAAATGCTGCATGTGTGAAACACTGGTGCGATGTAAGAGAGGTCCTGATGGCCCTAATCTGATCAGGTTAAATAAATAAATAAATATAACAGGGTGTTTCAGTGTCTTTGCGGCAGGCATCTAAGGCTGACAGATCACGTCATGGGGAACAACTTTCGATTGAGACGAAATGTTCGCTGACCATTCCTTTAGCATTCGCCGGCCCTGGAGCGACGAAATTCCACCTAATTAGCACGGTCTACTAACCAGACGTGCTGCATCTGCATACTATCTGCCCTAGTAAATTGACACAGTGATGCTCAACAAGAAAACCCTAAGAAAGAATATTTCTAAGCGGAGAAAGAGATTTTTGAAGCTCGGCCTACACCCTTTCTCGCAGAACAGGTGACTGAATTACAGACCGCACACATTGCATATGAACACCGCAAAGTGACTTCGCCATGCTGTCTCTGAGGGGCATAACTACGTGTTCCGAAAGTAAAGCAAGACGTGTTTTTCTGAAAGAAAGTTGGTTTAATTAAGGATTCCTACACAACGTATTATTATCTACTATTTTGGTTATTAAATCCTATTTTTCAACATAATTTCCGTTCAAAGCGACGGCCTTACGCCACTTTACTAGAGGTATAACGTCGCAGTCTGGGTAACTAGCGGAAGAGCTGTATATATTGACGTTATAGAGGGTGGCGCAGGGGAACGGGAAATTTGGAACGTTACAGTTGGCAGCACTGTAGCGCCGGCAGATGTTCGAAACTTTGCACAATTGATGTGAACGCATTGCCATTTAGTAATCATGGAGAATTGGACTGGTGCGGAACGTGCAGTAGCTGTGAGATCGTTTTACAAAAATGGTGATACTGCGACTGCCGCGCAGAGAACATTTCGACAGCATTACCAGCTTGGACGTCATGGACGTGTCCCATCTGCGCATGCGATTACAACGTGGGTGCGTAATTTTGAAGAAACAGGATCTGTCTTGAAAAAGAAACCTCCAGGTGGCATTCCAACGGTACGTACCCCAGAGAACATTGCAGCCGCTAGAGCTGCAATCGAGAGAAGCCCTCGCCGCTCCGTTCGACAGCATGCATCTTCGCTAGGGATTAAACGACGAAGCTTACAAAGAATACTGCACAAATTAGACTTCCATCCCTAAAGTTGCAGATTGTGCAACACTTACGTGAACGAGACCCAGCGTCACGTATGGAGTTTAGTAACCAGATATTGGCTAAAATCAACATATTGGCTAAAATCAACGAGGACGCGAATTTCCTTGGTAACTTATGGATATCAGACGAAGCCCATTTCCACCTGAACGGATTCGTGAAGAAACAGAATTTTCGTTATTGGGCACAGGACAATTCTTGTGAGTTTCACCAGCGACCACTACATAGCGCCAAGGTCACAATATGGTGTTCTGTATCATGTCATGGTGTTATCGGCCCTTATTTTTTGAACGTGAGGATGGTAGTGCAGTGACATTAACATCCGCTCGATATGTTGAAATGCTTCAAACATTCTTTACACCGAGACTGTACGAGCTTAACGTGGTTTCAGCAGGACGGAGCCACGTCACACACTGCTCGACAATTGATGGCAGCAATTCGTCAATTGTTTGGAAGACGCATTATTTCACGTAACGGTGACATTACATGGCCTGCGAGATTCCCTGATCTTAGTGTGTGCTACTTCTTCCTGTGGGGATATCTTAAAGACAAGGTGTACCGTACACGTCCTGAAACAATCCATGAACTGAAGGAGAACATTGAAAACGAAATCACTGCCATTCTCCAAGATTTGATACACCGCGCATTCCAGAGTTTTCATAACAGGCTGTTAGAGTGTGAACGCCGAATGGGAGCACATCTTTCCGAAGTCATCTTTAAAATGTAAAGAGACACTTTTGGACATTTTGATTGTAAAGACATACTGAATAATGGCACACTGAATACATTCACTTTCGTTAATAAATTACTAGTTTTATGAATTTACTCAAGGAAATGACGTTATTTCGAAATTTCCCGTTTCCCTGCGCCACCCTATATAATCCCACCGTGTGCGTATTATTTGTATCGATCAGGTCAAGCAATTACGTGGTCCCCGGCGTATTTAAACACAGCTACACGTAGGGATATATCAATTCCTATTCCAGTAATAATCATAGTTTCAGTACATACACAACACCAATATCTCCACTAAAGTTTTTTAGTTTACTAGAGTCTAATAGTTCGTAACACAGCGATAATTTGTTAATACGACAAAGAGTACTTATGCATGGAGCGTTCCTTGGACAATCAATGTCGTCGCACGGATAATTATTTACTGAGTACACAATATTGAATGGATTGAAAGAAGTTATTAACGCAGTAATAACACTGAATGCTTGTTTATTGCACTATATTCACATCCTAACATTGCCGTAAGGAAGTAGCTTTTCCTATCTGGGTGGAATTAATGACGTATACTTTAGTCCAAGATATTATGCAAGTTCCAGAGACCATTAACTGATTTTACTTAAGTTAATTCTTTTCTCACAATTCGGTTTCAAAGTTTAGTCTCTATATCGGTCCATCGTTAATAGTTTCTAACTTTGGGTAATTTCCGGTCTTTTATTGAAAATATTCAATTTAAGACAATTTCGAATCTTCCATTATGTGGATTCTACGTGACATCCTATCTGAAGTTACTGATTTACTTCTTACATGTTCAGTGCGTCGTAGTAGATCGCAAATCTTTAGCGTTCCGAAAAACACTCTCGTCGGGCCCACGTATACGAGCACACTCTGAGGTACGACTTGCTCCGGCAAAGTCTCGTAACACAGTAACAATGCATGGCTCTTTCTTAGGTATTAAACACGATTCTCAAAGAGTACTCATAAGGAGTATTGTTTATCGTTCGTCCTTCTCCGTGATTTCTAATTACGGTACTTTGAGATCTACTATAATTTTGTGACAGTTGTCGGAGAGTTGCTCCGAGGAAATATTGTGGTATTTGCACAACGTGATCCGGCGGCAAACCCGTGAAGACTATTTACTATGATTTTATTTTTAAACTCATGGGATTCTATCTTTTTTTATTTCTTTCTTTTTCAAAACACTAAGCTACTTGGTACTGAATTTCTTTTCTATCTACGTGCTACTATTCAAGCAACATTATTCAAAAAGGGACTTCGTTTTTTTTTCTTTTTCTTCATTTATGAAATTTGGAACTTGATTTTTGGGGTCTTTTGGGCTTTGGGGTACTATTTTTATATTCTCCATTTTTCGTCCAAAGCAAGCGGCGTTACAGAGGTTCGATATGCCCTCATGGTACCACTCTATTGATGGACGTCGGAGCCAATCTCCCCATCATCCGCTTACTGCTTCCCGCATAGTGCATCCTTCATTGGGACAAGCAGATGGAAATCCGAGCGTTTGAGATCCAGGCTGTAGCTTGAATGAGGGAGAACGGCCCAGTTGAGGCTTCGTGAGCTCCTCTCGGGTAATCAGACTTGTGCGATGTTTCGCGTTCTCTAGGAGAAGAAGTAGTTCGTTTACATTTTTGTGGCGACGAACACGCTGAAGTGGTTTGTTTAGTTTGCTGAGGACAGCACAATACACTTCAGAGTTGACGGTTACACCATGAGCGATGATATCAAACAGAATAACCCTTTCATAGCCCCAGAAAACTGTCGCCCTGACTTTGCTAGTTGAAGCTGCGGCTTTGAGCTTTTTCTTCGGAGGAGAGACGGTGTGGTGCTACTCCATGGATTGCCATTTTGTTTTGGTTAGAAGTGATAAACACGCGTTCCATCGCCTGTGACGTAACGTGCAAGTAATTCCGCACACATGGTCCTCAGTTGATTTTTATGGTCTTCTGTTAGACGGCGAGGAACCCAGGTGTCGCACATCCTTGAGTACCCCAACTGTTGGACGAGTGTGTCAACACTAGCAACGTGGACGTCCAGTTGTGCAGCGAGTTGTTCCATTGTGATCGGTCGATCACTTCCATTGAGAGTCTCCGCTCGTTTCAACATTGCAGGGGTCACAGCTGTGTGTGGCAGGCTGGTACATGGGAGGCCGGACAACTTTGCGTGACTTTGTTGCGACGATGACAGACGCCCCGTTCAACGAGTCACCGTGCTTTTGTCAATGATAGGTCTCCGTAGGCATCCTTCAGGTCCGCTGCTCTAGTTTTCAGCCAAAAGAAACTCAATGACAGCTCTTTGTTGGAATGTTCATCCGATACAGACGCCATTTTGGAGGCTACGTGTAGCACCGCGACTCACTGGAACTTCATGAAACTATATGGACTAAAGCGGGAATATTCCGAAATATCTCACGACAAATTCCACATTCCGCCGAATTTTACTTATTGAACGCCCCTCGCAGCTCACATCATGGGTAACAACTTTTGTTACATACAAATGGTTCGTTGACGCTTTCTGCCGATGGTAGGCGTCATTTTATTGAATTCTTCGGCCATGGGACGACGAGATTTCAGCGAACTAGCGGGATCTGCTAACCAGGAGAGCTGCATCTGCACCGTGCATACCCCAGTAAACTAATAGTGGTGTTCAACAAGAAAACCATAAGATAAAGTGTGTCTAAGTGGGGAAAGGTAGTTTAGAAGCTCGGCCTCCCCACTTTCACGCATAGCAGTCGACTGGACGATAGGCAACACTCACTGGACACGAGCTCCACAGAGTGCCTTGGGCCTGCCGTCTCTCAGTGGCATGACTAATTATAAACGACACATAGTGTCACTGGGAAGCGTCAGACAACATTTTGTCTCTAACATAAGTTCTTCCCCATAACATGATCTATCACCCCTAAATATTTGATGCTAAGCCTTTGAAACACTTCGTAAACAGTCGAAAACTATTCAGACTGATGAACATGGAAAGCATTAAATCAACAACATCTTCAATAAACTGATACTCCAGTGTTTTAGTGCTTGCGCAATACGTTGATTAAAATTTCATCCTTATCGCAGCTTATTTTCACTACAGACAAAAGCCATTCCTGCAGATGAAGAAAGGTGTAAATACAGGACTAAATAAAACTAGCGTAGAAAATATTTCATGCACCTGACAACAGGCAACCCAATTTACAACCTCCGTCTGGGATGCAGATGATATAAGTCGGGCTGTCTGTCCTAAGGAGCATTCAACAATTGTGGATCGTTTGTAAGTAGGTACTTCAGAAAATAAGTTACATGTGTCGCCTCATACTGTCAGATGAGAGTACACGTTCCAGGTTGCTTCCGCAGTCAGAGTTCTGCTGAGGTACTGTGAGCGTATGGGTTTGCTATTCTGTCATTCTGCGCAAAGAATTAATCTGAGATGTACCCTTTACCCTGTGGCTCCTGCAAGATGCAATTTCCACCCCCACACTACTTCAGAAGTCAGACAGACGCTCCTAACGTTCTAAAGAGAAATGCCTGAATAACTTGCAGCAATAAATATCTTCTGGAATCGTCCGCTGTAACGAAATGACACAAAAATTCACAAAATTTCTTACCTAACTAGTAGGATACTTGGGTACTGGAGTAGTGCTAGTTAGTGTAAGAAAAACATGAAACTAACGAAAATTATTATTTATTTTGCAAAAATTCTGAGAAATCACTATGGCACTTTTAATTATGAACTTAACATGTTATTTCCTGGTTCTTTTCGGAATGTGAAGTTACCTCTTAAGGATAGGATTCGCTAATGAAATTTAAGATTGTTATTGACTTGGCAGAACGGCTGAGAGCCGTGCCTACTCAACTTGAATAATTATCCGTTAGAATGTTGCTAGGTCTGGTCATGGTTGTCGCGTGTGAAATGCAGTGAGAAAATGGTTCAAATGGCTCTGAGCACTATGGGACTCAACATCTATGGTCATCAATCCCCTAGAACTTAGAACTACTTAAACCTAACTAACCTAAGGACATCACACAACACCCAGTCATCACGAGGCAGAGAAAATCCCTGACCCCGCCGGGAATCGTACCTGGGAACCCGGGTGTGGGAAGCGAGAACGCTACCGCACGACCACGAGCTGCGGACAAATGCAGTGAGGTGTACTGCTGTGGAGCAAATATGGGGCTCGCAAGAGCTGTAGCGCACAATACTGTAAGCTGCGGTGACTGCTGTCTGCGCCGCTTGCTGCTGACAAATAAGATAACTCTCGTTCTATCTGGATTGACCTTCGCCAATCAAACTCTCCCTACGCCTTGATGAATTCAAGGACTCCTATTCGCCCATAGTCTAACTATTGGCGTGGTACAACGGTCAGATAACCAGTCCACCGCGATGCCACTCAAAAATTCACTTGCAGGCGTTTAACTATAACTCTGTCCGTTCACGCCGCACAATAAGTGCGCCGGCCAACACAGTGAACAACGGTTAATCGCAAGGACTCAATATACAGTCGCACTTCGATTCGCTCTCGACGCAGGTGCTCTTCCAGTGAAGAAGTGAGGAGAGATTTGTTCCCTGCTCTTTGAGTACACGTACGAGCGCACACGCTCTCGTTACGTGTTCTCGCTCCAAGAGCGACAACAGAAAGGCCCCTCTCCAAGCCAGAAGTGAAGGGGTATGTCTTTCGGTCTCTTCCTTCAGCTCAAGGCGTCAGAAATATCGTCTGCCAATCAGCCCACGCCTACTACAGTAGTACAAGTTTATATGCCAACTAGCTCTGCAGACGACGAAGAAATTGAAGACATGTATGATGATATAAAAGAAATTATTCAGATAGTGAAGGGAGACGAAAATTTAATAGTCATGGGTGACTGGAATTCGAGTGTAGAAAAAGGGAGAGAAGGAAACGTAGTAGGTGAATATGGATTGGGGCTAAGAAATGAAAGAGGAAGCCGCCTGGTAGAATTTTGCACAGAGCACAACTTATTTATAGCTAACACTTGGTTTAAGAATCATGATAGAAGGTTGTATACATGGAAGAACCCTGGAGATACTAAAAGGTATCAGATAGATTATATAATGGTAAGACAGAGATTTAGGAACCAGGTTTTATATTGTAAGACATTTCCAGGGGCAGATGTGGACTCTGACCACAATCTATTGGTTATGACCTGTAGATTAAAACTGAAGAAACTGCAAAAAGGTGGGAATTTAAGAAGATGGGACCTGGATAAACTGAAAGAACCAGAGGTTGTACAGAATTTTAGGGAGAGCATAAGGGAACAATTGACAGGAATGGGGGAAAGAAATACAGTAGAAGAAGAATGGGTAGCTTTGAGGGATGAAGTAGTGAAGGCAGCAGAGGAACAAGTAGGTAAAAAGACCAGGGCTCTTAGAAATCCTTGGGTAACAGAACAAATATTGAATTTAATTGATGAAAGGAGAAAATATAAAAATGCAGTTAATGAAGCAGGCAAAAAGGTATACAAACGTCTCAAAAATGAGATTGACAGGAAATGCGAAATGGCTAAGCAGGGATGGCTAGAGGACAAATGTAAGGATGTAGAGGCTTATCTCACTAGGGGTAAGATAGATACTGCCTACAGGAAAATTAAAGAGATCTTTGGTGATAAGAGAACCACTTGTATGAACATCAAGAGCTCAGATGGAAACCCAGTTCTAAGCAAAGAAGGGAAAGCAGAAAGGTGGAAGGAGTATATAGAGGGTCTATACAAAGGCGATGTACTTGAGGACAATATTATGGAAATGGAAGAGGATGTAGATGAAGATGAAATGGGAGATACGATACTGCGTGAAGAGTTTGACAGAGCACTGAAAGACCTGAGTCAAAACAAAGCCCCCGGAGTAGACAACATTCCATTGGAACTACATGACGGCCTTGGGAGAGCCAGTCCTGACAAAACTCTACCATCTGGTGAGCAAGATGTATGAAACAGGCGAAATACCCTCAGACTTCAAGAAGAATATAATAATTCCAATCCCAAAGAAAGCAGGTGTTGCCAGATGTGAAAATTACCGAACAATCAGTTTAATAAGCCACAGCTGCAAAATACTAACACGAATTCTCTACAGACGAATGGAAAAACTAGTAGAAGCCGACCTCGGTGAAGATCAGTTTGGATTCCGTAGAAATACTGGAACACGTGAGGCAATACTGACCTTACGACTTATCCTAGAAGAAAGATTAAGGAAAGGCAAACCTACGTTCTAGCATTTGTAGACTTAGAGAAAGCTTTTGACAATGTTGACTGGAATACTCTCTTTCAAATTCTAAAGGTGGCAGGGGTAAAATACAGGGAGCGAAAGGCTATTTACAATTTGTACAGAAACCAGATGGCAGTTATAAGAGTCGATGGACATGAAAGGGAAGCAGTGGTTGGGAAGGGAGTAAGACAAGGTTGTAGCCTCTCCCCGATGTTATTCAATCTGTATATTGAGCAAGCAGTAAAGGAAACAAAAGAAAAATTCGGAGTAGGTATTAAAATCCATGGAGAAGAAATAAAAACCTTGAGGTTTGCCGACGACATTGTAATTCTGTCAGAGACAGCAAAGGACCTGGAAGAGCAGTTGAACGGAATGGACAGTGTCTTGTAAGGAGGATATAAGATGAACATCAACAAAAGCAAAACGAGGATAATGGAATGTAGTCGAATTAAGTCGGGTGATGCTGAGGGAATTAGATTAGGAAATGAGACACTTAAAATAGTAAAGGAGTTTTGCTATTTGGGGAGCAAAATAACTGATGATGGTCGAAGTAGAGAGGATATAAAATGTAGACTGGCAATGGCAAGGAAAGCGTTTCTGAAGAAGAGAAATTTGTTAACATCGAGTATAGATTTAAGTGTCAGGAAGTCATTTCTGAAAGTATTTGTATGGAGTGCAGCCATTTATGGAAGTGAAACATGGACGGTAAATAGTTTGGACAAGAAGAGAATTGAAGCTTTCGAAATGTGGTGCTACAGAAGAATGCTGAAGATTAGATGGGTAGATCACATAACTAATGAGGAAGTATTGAATAGGATTGGGGAGAAGAGAAGTTTGTGGCACAACTTGACCAGAAGAAGGGATCGGTTGGTAGGACATGTTCTGAGGCATCAAGGGATCACGAATTTAGTATTGGAGGGCAGCGTGGAGGGTAAAAATCGTAGGGGGAGACCAAGAGATGAATACACTAAGCAGATTCAGAAAGATGTAGGTTGCAATAGGTACTGGGAGATGAAGAAGCTTGCACAGGATAGAGTAGCATGGAGAACTGCATCAAACCAGTCTCAGGACTGAAGACCACAACAACAACAACAACAACAACAACAATCAGCATTGCTCTTCTAAAACTGGAGAATGACGTTTCGTTTAAGGCGACCAATCCGGAAATCTGTAGTATCGACGTTTGGCGTTTGCTGTCTCCCTGTGAAAATCTCTGAAACTGCATGATATGTGTAAAGAATGCGTTGGCTGGCCGCTCCCACACAGTGTAGCGGAATTTGCTTTTAAGCCGAACACGGGGTCCTCCTTTCACTCGGGCAAACGCTGTCCACTCCATGGGCGGCCACCTGACGACGTAGATGGGTTGGGACCGGCCTCCTGGCCTGCGGTTGCCTCTCTCGAGCTAAAAGCTCCTGTGACCGTCGTGTCTGGAACGTATGTGCGTACGCCAACCTCGAGTACTTCAACCATGGTGCGCACTTGCGACTTATTAGTTATTTGCATATCGTTTACATGAATTCATACATCATTGACTTTATCTTATCGAGTTTGGGTTCGAATGAAGCGTCTTGAGGTGCGGAATATGATTGTGAGGGCAGAATATGTAAGCAATGAAGGTCAGGAGAGCACGACGTCTTATAGTACAGATGACAGGGACATACCAATGTGCGACTGAATTGCCGTAGCAATTGGAAACTTGCAATGGTGTTTAAGTACGCGGGACAGTACGATTCTTGTGGGCGAAATATCTAAGTTGCATACAGATTCACCTTAAATTTGTCATAATACATGGACGAAATGTAATGTCTCGCCCAGTCATGGTGAAATGGAGCCAACAATTTGACGAAGGCCTAACAGGTATGGGTGATACTGAGCAGTAAGTGCATATCTTGCATTGTGCGAATTGCATCGTTTGAAGGAACATCTGGAAAGAAAGACATTTTGCAGTGAACACATAGTGCGTAGTGGGGTGATCACTCTGTTGTAGAAATAATTCAAAAGCCAAAGTGGCTTAAATACTGTTTACTGGATAACCGGTTTCAACACACTAAAGGTGCCATCATCGGATCTGAATGTAGCTTAACATTTCGATATATCCAAATGGTTTATAAATGTTAAGCTACATTCAGATCCGATGATGGAACCTTTAGTGTGTTGAAACCGGTTATCCAGTAAACAGTATTTAAGCGATCTTGGCTTTTGAATTATTTCTAAAGAGATTTTCTAACGATGGGGATGTTCACACAGCACTCGAACGGCTCTGTGAGTAAGTATCAGATTTATATAATCGAGGAAATGAACTACTGGTAGTCTTTGTGACTATGCTGAAAAACAGTGCATGTATCTGCGCCGCTTTGAACTAATGTGCTGCAGTCAATAACAGTTATTTGGCGTGTCATGATGAAGTGTAATTTACCTTTTGAAGTCCCCTCGGACTTTTCCAACCATGTATATGATGGCTTTTCGGCGCGTCTAACGTTATTGGTGGTTTTCAGGTTGACATCGGCGCACAACGTCCCCAGACTAAGTGTACGTGCATTTGATCGCCAGCTTTCGTACTTTGAGAAAAGTCAAATTATTGGCACCATGGACATGGCAGCATCGTACCGACCGATCTCATAAACACTTGGCCTCACTGGAATGGATGCGGAATGGCTGGTGACGAGGTAGATTCAGGACAACAGAAGAGTAGGCATCGGTCTTTCGGGAACGACTATTACAAAAAATGGTTCAAATGGCTCTGTGCACTATGGGACATCTGAGGTCATCAGTCCTCTAGGCTTAGAACTACTTAAACCTACGGACATCACACACATCCATGCCCGAGGCAGGATTCGAACCTGCGTCCGTAGCGGTCGCGTGGTTCCAGACTGAAGGGCCTAGAACCGCTCGGTCACAGCGGCCGGCGAGTATTACACGAGAAGATCGTATGAACGTTCAAATGGCTCCAACGAATAGATGCATAAGAACAGCTATCATACGGGTAGAGGTAACAGGTAGAGTGTAACACGAAGGTAACTGCGAAATGAGTTGAGATGCTATGCGTTATTTGCCGCTGACACGAGTGCAGATGTACGTTGAGTAGTCAGACAAGGCCGTGCGGGGTAGCCGTGCGGTCTCAGGAGTCTTGTCACTGTCCGTGCGGCTGCCCCCCCCCCCCCCCCCCCCCCCCCCCCCGTCGGAGGTTCAAGTCCTCCCTCGGGCGCGTGTGTGTGTGTGTGTGTGTGTGTGTGTGTGTGTGTGTGTGTTGTCCATAGCGTAAGTTAGTTTAAGTTAGACTAAGCAGTGTGTAAGCTTAGGGGCTGATGACCTAGGCAGTTTGGTCCCATAAGATCTTAGCACAAATTTACAATTTTTTTTTAGTCAGACAACACATTACTTCCATTCACACAGTCTCGTGAGATGCCAACGATAAGAAAACCATAGAAATTAGAGCTCATGCGGAGGTTTATTGACAGTCCCACACACTTATCGCAAATGGACGAGGAGAGGGGAAAGAAAGGAAATGATTTGGTGCCACAAGATTCTTCTACCATCTACTAGGATGACTTTCGAATTATAGATGTAGCAGTAGAGACCGCACCGCATACAACAGGGACTTGCATCGTGTGGAGTCATAGTAAAATTGGACACAGATTGACATTCTGTGGTTTTCAGCGATGAGTCTGGCATCTGATTGTTGCCGTCAGACGATCTCGTGAACGGTCACACGAAACAGAGATTTTAGAAACTCACACCTCTCCGACTCGCGGAATCCATATGTGGGGAACTACTGAATACGGCAACAGGTCTGCCTCGGCAGGAGAATGGAGCACTCCACAGTGCAATACATACCACAAACGCTTTGGGGAACCTACACAGCGTTGATTATCATACATGGTCCCCACGTATCATGTTTGGGATGCGACGGTAAAACATAAACTTTCATACCATCCTCCCGTCAGCAATTTTCATGAACTGACACAGTATGTGTTTCGAGCATGACAAGAAGTTCCTCAGTATGAAATTCGAAGCTGTTTGCTTCCATTCTACAACGAATATAAGAGTGTCTTCATGCACCGAGTGGGAGCGTCACACCTCTTACTTACGTTAGTTTTGAACGTCAGCCCCGAAGGGAATGGAAGTTTACTCGCTTTTGGGTGAAAATCATCATGACGTATGCTAAATATCGGATTAGTGCTTCATAGTGTAATACTTTTCATTCGCGATAGAGTATTACGGAGTTATATAAAATGATGGGCGGGTTCAGAGGGGAAGGAGGGATTAGGCGAGGGAGCCGAAAAAAACTTGTCTTTGTACAGAAAGTAATAACTCAAAGTTTTTACAGTACACATTCATTCAACATATCCCTCCCCCGTTCCCGAAGTCTTTTTATTTTATTTTATTTTTTATTTTTTTTAAGTTTGTGGTAAGTTCCTATGGGACCAAACTCCAGAGGTCATCGGTCCCTAGTCTTACACACTACTTAATCTAAATTAAACTAATTTACGCTGAACACAACATACACATCCATGCCCGAGAGAGGACACGTACCTTCGACGGTGGGAGCCGTGTGAACCGTGGCAAGGAGTCTGAGACCGCGCGAGTACCCTGCGCGGCATTTCCGAACTAATTACATCGTTGTTGTAGCTTTTTTAGTTCCTTCTAAAAGAAATCAGATGATAGATGTTCACAGTTATCTGACGTCTTCAGTATCGTCAAAAAGATCTGGTGAATGGCGAATGAGAAACGCAAGGCCTGGAATTTGGCAGCCACGACTTTAAACGCGTATGAACGTACAAAAGTATCTCTTTGGTAAATTTTCCAGGGCGATTCATCTTCGTTGCTTCCTTTCGTTGAGGAGGCTCGCAAAATTCTTTTCGATTACACTATCGCCTTAGCGTAATCGAAGGGGCCATGACACCTGCGGATTAAGCAAACATTATTGCGCAGGACCTGCATCCCTACGTACTTGTTGTCTTCCTCGATGGCTGTAGCACCTTCCAGCAGGATAACTGTCTTTATTACAACACCAGAATCGTGCTACAGTGGTGTGAGGTGAGCTAATATTGTTGTTTTGGTCATCAGATTCGTCTGGAACATATTGGGCGCCAGCCTCACGGTCACAACGACCCGCCTGTAATATATCGGAATTGTGTGATCATGCATTGACATCTGGTCCTCATCAAGGACTTGTAAAATCCATGCCACGTAGAGTAGGTGCTTTGCGATCCAAAGCATGACCAACATGCGTTTCAGCAAGTGCTCATAATGTTTTAGCTCGTTAGTGTATGCATCAACCGAGTAGCTGGTAGCTATTATAAACTGTGCTTTGTCATAAAATCACGGAATCCTGAAGAAGTCATCTACCTACACAAACAGCTTTACAATCACCTTGATTCTGTAATTCAAATTGGTTCAAATGGCTCTAAGCACTATGGGACTTAACATCTAAGGTCAGCAGTCCCCTAGACTTAGAAACTACTTAAACCTAACTAACCTAAGGACATCATACACATCCATGCCCGAGGCAGGATTCGAACCTGCGGCTGTAGCAGCCGCGCGGTTCCGGACTGAAGCACCTTTACCCGCTCGGCTACCACGGCCGGCGATTCTGTAATTCATGCAGTATATTCCTGGCATTCGAAAAATATAAATACAGAGTAGGCAAAATAAAGCTGGCCAGGAAACTAAACGATCTAATCAAATAAGTGTGACTGACCACCATGTATATTCGAGGTCAGTGAGCATTCACCATTCACAGACAGCCGGCCGGTGAGGCCGAGTGGTTCTAGGCGCTTCAGTCTGGAACCGCGCGACCGCTACGGTCGCAGGTTTGAATCCTGTCTCGGGCATGGATGTGTGTGATGTCCTTAGGTTAGTTAGGTTTAAGTAGTTCTACGTTCTAGGGGACTGATGACCTCAGAAGATAAGTCCCATAGTGCTCAGAGCCATTTGAAACACCTGAACCATTCACAGACAGCAAGTGGCGGCACTAGCTGTGGAGGGTACATAAAGCGTGCCGAGGGAGGGGGGAGGGGGGGGACATGGAAAACAGTGCAGTTGTTGATGTAATGCGGTAATGGAGCGATTTATCTTACGTCCCAAACGGCATTATCATTTGCTTTCGGGCCAATGGCAGAAGCATTTTCGAAATGGCTAAGTTCGTAAATTGTTCACGTAAAGCTGTTGACACACACAGTGGTTACGGTTACTACAAGCTACACCACAAGTTGGGAAACGGGGCCAATTTTCTAGTAGTTTACTGTCGAGTTGAGATTTTCACACACAAAAGTTTTACTCATATCTTACAGAAGCTAGCAGTACGGCAATAAACAGCCTTTTAAATAAGCCACTAACGGCAATCAAGTAATTTGTAGCAATACAACAATTAAAAAAAAATTCTTTTTTCAAAAATAGAGGTAACAGTACGGCAATAAACAACCTTTCAAAACACGCCGCTAACGGCAATCAAGTCATTTATAGCAATACAACAGTTAAAATTAAAAAAAAAATATACACAGAAGCTAGCAGTGCGGCAAGAAACAACCTTTTAAAACACGCCGCTAACGGCAATCAAGTAATTTATAGCAACGCAACAGTTTAAAAATTTCTTTAAAAAAAAACACAAAGAAGCTAGCAGTACGGCAATAACAGCTTTTCAAAACACGTCGCTAACGGCAATCAAGTAATTTATAGCAATACAACAGTTTAAAAATTTTAAAGAACATTAGTAAACAGGCTACTAAAGCAAATACAGAACTTTATTAACAAAGTACGATCAGGTAGTGAAGCTACCAACACCGCCATTAAAAAAAAAATCACAGGTCTCAGCAAACACACGATTAATGGCAGTGAAGGAATGGAGGAATTTAAAAAAGTTTTTAAACAAAAGTGTCCTGGAATATTATTAGAACATAACAGATATGACGGACCCGTGTAATACTGCCACAAATCACCCACTCAGGGATGCTCGGGCTAGGCAGAATACTGACCGATTTAAATACTCACGTAAACACAATTGCCACTCTCAGGTTGGTCACTGCATCGACTTTTAGCCAGCGAAAACTTTTAATAAGATGGCTTAACTTGCTGACAGAATTAGAGCTAACGTTGTGCAAGGAAGCATTACAGCACACTGTCCTGAATGAGCGATCACATGATCAACCAACAAGAAACATGAATTTACTCATAACACACGGCAGAATAGCGAAACAATTAAACTGCCAAAACTACACCTCCCATCGTGCAGTAACGAGAGGAGGAGGAAAGATCACTGTCGTCAATACCACTGGTGCCGGGGACAGGAAACCCGATGGTCGGAGGCCACAAGGCGGAAGAGACACTGGTTACGCAAGCTTATTACTTAATGATTAAACTTTCCACTAACTTAACTTGCAATTATGCTCGAACAGGCAGTACACGACCTCCGATGGCAGGGATCCACACATCCGACCGCACACGCGTCGCCAGTGTACCCAAGACGCCACGGTCACCAGACAACACGCTCTGTCACCGGAGTTCACGTCTTCTCCGCAACGTCGAGGGGTAGTGACCGCTCCTTCATGTTAGGTGCCTCCTTTTTCAACTCCAGTGTTGAAACGGAGGACTTAAAGAAGCTTGTTAACGTCCCACCAAGGTGAAATGAACAGCAACTACTCGTGGGGTGATTCTGTATACAATCAAACCGCGGGGAGCTCTTCCGTCAACTCGACCCGCTCGTTACACACAACCGACATACATCACGTGGCGACTCGGTACAATCGACCACGCCTGGTCTGCGCTGGCGAGCCACACTGCCCTCCGGTGTCCACCAGACTCTCTGAGCGCACGCCCCTACTTCCGCGCCATCACACGAAGTTTACAACCGGTCAAACACCTCACTTCCTCCATAGTAGTTTCCTGGAAGCAAACGCAGATATCGATAGCAGAGGGAAAAGACAACCAAGCTGTCACTTAATGACAGACAAGATATCAAACAAACACGTCGGGGGAAGAAAAGGAAAACCAATGCAATCTAAACACAAGGTGTAGCACGAGTCGATACACGGCTCAGCTGTGTTTAAAGTATACCGTGCATGGAAAACTGGCGCTATCTATAACCAGGTCCGACGCAACTCTGATGCACCACTGGCCATCTAGGACAACGGTGAACGATGGCTACAGAGATGTGTATGGGCGAACAACGTGAAACTGTTGCGCGACTGACAGTCCAGATGAACCAAGGGGCTACCAATAGTGTCTCCTCAACGACCATTCAGCGAACGTTGCCGCGTAAGAACTTCCGTAACTGCAGGCTGATTCATACAGCCATGGTGACTGCCGTGTGTGGGCGACGAAGGCTGGAATTTGCACGCCAGTATAGCTACTGGACGTTCACTGAGTGATGACAGTTGGCCTTTTTAGAGCAATCACGTTTAATGCTTTTATGGTCCACCGGAGAGATGGCCACTGGCGTGTACGGCGAGAAACTTCTGAAAGCAAACACCCTGCAACAATAGTTGGAAGGTCCAGGCGAGAGAAAATTCTCTGCGTGATCTAACCACTCTAGAAGGCACAACGAATGAGCACAAGTACGCATCTACCCTTGGGGAACATGTACATCCCTACATACAGTTTATTTATCCTCCCCACGTTGGCATCTACCAGCAAGACAATGCAACATACCACAAAAGTTGAAGATTACGAGCGTGATTTGAGGAGCACCAGGATGAACTCATCGTACTCTCCTGGCCACCAAGATCTCCAGCTTTAAATCTGTGCGATCACCTCCATCGTATTGTTCGCTCCATGGATCTACAACCGAGAAAACTGGAGTCGGCATTGCTACATATCCCTGTCGGTGTCCTCCAGAACCTCATTGACGCTCTTCCTGGGGTCTTGCGGCGTACCGTGCTGCTAAAGGTGGTAGTTCGGGCTTTTGAGGGGTACATTAATGTGACTGGACAGTGTATTTCATGCACTTCAAGGTAGACAATCCAACTTACATCTTTCACCCCAGTTGCAGATGGAGTAAGTTTGGTTACCTAAGATGAGATGCGTGAAATATTTTCCAGGCCAGTTTTAGTTTGCCCACTCTGTAGCACTACAAGACCTATTTTGTTTTTACGTTCCGATTGATTGCAAAAGTGAGATCGTAGTGAAAATCAGAAACATTTTATCTGCAACATTTAGCTACTTCTCTAGATAGTAGCCTCTCCGGCATTTGTTGTAATGTGTTACCAACTTCCTAACACCCACATCACAGAAAGCAGCCGCCTGTTAATTTCACCAAATCCCTATGCTGGTCTGCAGCTCTCTGTCTTTGACAGAATGTTGTCGTCATAGTCGGAAGATCATGTGAGCAAAGAGATGAAAATCAAAGGAAGCCAAGTCTGGGCTGTATGGCAGATGATAAAACATTTTCCATCGAAAACGTCTTCGTTCCGCCTACAGTATGCGGCCGAAATTGTCACAAAGAAGGAAACGCGTGATAGTTATGTCGCTGCGTGACATCAAGCGAAACCCTTGAGCAGGACTTAAGACATGACGGGAGACACTGTTTTCCAGGCATCCTGTACACTCAAAACTGAAAAGAGAGAAGTCACACTATAGACAGGCATATTAGAGACACTGCGCGAAATACACTCCTGGAAATTGAAATAAGAACACCGTGAATTCATTGTCCCAGGAAGGGGAAACTCTATTGACACATTCCTGGGGTCAGATACATCACATGATCACACTGACAGAACCACAGGCACATAGACACAGGCAACAGAGCATGCAAAATGTCGGCACTAGTACAGTGTATTCCACCTTTCGCAACAATACAGGCTGCTATTCTCCCATGGAGACGATCGTAGAGATGCTGTATGTAGTCCTGTGGAACGGCTTGCCATGCCATTTCCACCTGGCGCCTCAGTTGGACCAGCATTCGTGCTGGACGTGCAGACCGCGTGAGACGACGCTTCATCCAGTCCCAAACATGCTCAATGGGGAACAGATCCGGAGATCTTGCTGGCCAGGGTAGTTGACTTACACCTTCTAGAGCACGTTGGGTGGCACGGGATACATGCTGACGTGCATTGTCCTGTTGGAACAGCAAGTTCCCTTGCCGGTCTAGGAATGGTAGAACGATGGGTTCGATGACGGTTTGGATGTATCGTGCACTATTCAGTGTCCCCTCGACGATCACCCGTGGTGTACGGCCAGTGTAGGAGATCGCTCCCCACACCATGATGCCGGGTGTTGGCCCTGTGTGCCTCGGTCGTGTGCAGTCCTGATTGTGGCGCTCACCTGCACGGCGCCAAACACGCATACGACCATCATTGGCACCAAGGCAGAAGCGACTCTCATCGCTGAAGACGACACGTCTCCATTCGTCCCTCCATTCACGCCTGTCGCGACACCACTGGAGGCGGGCTGCACGATGTTGGGGCGTGAGCGGAAGACGGCCTAACGGTGTGCGGGACCGTAGCCCAGCTTCATGGAGACGGATGCGAATGGTCCTCGCCGATACCCCAGGAGCAACAGTGTCCCTAATTTGCTGGGAAGTGGCGGTGCGGTCCCCTACGGCACTGCGTAGGATCCTACGGTCTTGGCGTGCATCCGTGCGTCGCTGCGGTCCGGTCCCAGGTCGACGGGCACGTGCACCTTCCGCCGACCACTGGCGACAACATCGATGTACTGTGGAGACCTCACGCCCCACGTGTTGAGCAATTCGGCGGTACGTCCACCCGGCCTCCCGCATGCCCACTATAAGCCCTCGCTCAAAGTCCGTCAACTGCACATACGGTTCACGTCCACGCTGTCGCGGCATGCTACCAGTGTTAAAGACTGCGATGGAGCTCCGTATGCCACGGCAAACTGGCTGACACTGACGGCGGCGGTGCACAAATGCTGCGCAGCTAGCGCCATTCGACGGCCAACACCGCGGTTCCTGGTGTGTCCGCTGTGCCGTGCGTGTGATCATTGCTTGTACAGCCCTCTCGCAGTGTCCGGAGCAAGTATGGTGGGTCTGACACACCGGTGTCAATGTGTTCTTTTTTCCATTTCCAGGAGTGTATATGTACAAAGCTTCACTGGATTTTCATTGTCGTTTTAATTTCACGACCGATCAGAGGTTGAAGAAAATAGCTCTCGTAGATCTACATATATGAGAGTGCGGTACCACTGGATGTGTCTGAAAATACCTGTTATACTTCTAACTACGCTGACGCGACAAGGGTCATGCGATACCTCCTAATATCGTGTCGGATTTACTTTTGCTCGACGAAGTACAGGAACTCGGCGTGACAAGGACTTGACAAGTCGTTATACATCCCATGCAGAAATACTGAGCCACGCTACCTCTACAGCCGTCCACAATAACGAAAGTTTTGCCAGGGTCGAAGTTTGTGCACGAACTGATCTCTCGATTATCTCCATAAATGTGGGATACGATTCAAGCTGGGAGATCTGGGTGGTCAAGTAATTCGCTTGAACTGTCCAGAAAGTTTTTGAAATGAATCGCGCACAACTGTGGGCTAGTAACATGGCACATTTCCATCGTTGTTTGGGAACATGAAGTACATGAATGGCTGCAGTTGGTCTCCAAGTAGCTGAACAGAAACATTTCCAGTCAGCGATTGGTTCAGTTGGACCATGTAAACAAAGCCCACTCCATTATGGAGTCACCAAACAGCTTGCACAGTGCCTTGTTGACAACTTGGGTCCATGGCTTCATGGGGTCTGCGCCACACCCGAAACCCACCATGAGCTCTTACCACCCGAAATCTGGACTCATCTGGCCATGCCATGATTTTCTAGTCGTCTGAAGTCCAACCGATATGATCACGAACCCAGGAGAGGCACTGCAGTCCATGTTGCGCTGTTAGTAAAGGCATTCGCGTCGGTCGTCTGCCGCCATAGCCCACTGACGCCAAATTTCGCCGCACTGTCCTAACGAATACGTTCATCGTACGCCGCATATTGATTTCTGCGGTTATTTCACGCAGTGTTGCTTTCTGTTAGCACTGTCAACTCTACGCAAATGCCGCTGCTCTCGGTCGTGAGAGTCGCCGGTCACTGCATTGTCCTTGGTGAGAGGTAATGCCTGAAATCTGGTTCTCGGCGCACTCTTGACCCTGTGGATCTCGGAATACTGAATTCCCGAAACTTGTCCAAAATGGAATGTCCAATGTGTCTGGCTCCAACTGCTTCGAAGTCTGTCAATTGCCACCGTGTGGCCATAATCACTTTGGAAGGAAATCTTTTCACATGAATCACAAGAATACAAAAGACTACTCCGCCAATGGACAGCCCATTTGTACCGTGTATACTTGGTACTTCCGCCATCTGTAATGTGCATATCGCTGTCCATGACTTTTTCGCTACAATCGGGTGTGAGTCCCTATGCGATCGCTGTTTCCTAGCATTCTTAGCTGGCGGTGGTCAAGATGAACGGCGGCCGTTCTAGGCAGAGGCGACCCCTGAGTACTTAGCTGGAGGGGGAGCGGAAGGGGAGAGCAGCGCCTTGGCTGCGTTTTAATTGCCTGCAGCGACTCGAGTGCAGCGCCTTTGTGACGGTGGGCGGCGCCGCTCCGTTTCTGAATGGAATTACGAGTGGCTTCGAGGAACGCGGAATACCCGTTCCCGGTGACACTGGGTGCGGGAGGCGTTGGTCTGAGGGGGGAGTGGGAGAGAAGAGAATTTCTGTATGTGGCAGGCGCCCATGTATAATGAGCACCGCCCCCCCTCCCCCCTCCCCCCCTCCCCCCCTCTCCCCTCCCCACACACACACACACACGCACACACAAGGAGATAGAACTTTATGTCGGTGCCAATGCGACAATGCGGAAGGAAATCGAACAAAAGGAGAGGAGACGAACCTTCAGGAACACGTAGAGAATGAAATTAGGAAACGTAGGGCGACGCTCAAGGAGGGGACGGTAAGCCTCTCTTCGCGCCACAAGATGCCTGCGGAAACTCTTGGAAACGGCAATCCCGCTCCACAACTCTGCCGCTGGATTTGATTTCACATTTCGTTACTACGAGTATGAAGTAGTCACTGTTTAGCCTATAATACATGCTACTACAGCCGTTGTTAGCTGAGACTTGTATCCGCAACTCGTCCAGCTATCTTTCAGTGTACTACCAACTATCTACCAGTGTACTATGTCAAAGGACCAAACAGCAGTTCAGAGCTCACGAAACCATCTTTCACGATATAGAACGAAGGAGTATAAGGGTTTAACTTTGGAAGATGGAACATAGGCTGTGTCTGGGAAAGGAAATCGACGCGCCTTTTCAGATGAATACACCCTGTGTTATTTACTTCCCTTCAGCGTGAGGCGCCCTTTTCCAGTAAATTTGACCTATCATGTACAACCCGACATAAAATTTCAGGATTGATGTTCTTTTATGTATAGTCTGACTCGGGTGAGCAACAGCCTTAAGAGGTATAAAATAAAAATCCCCTGTAAATATTAATTTTGTTACTTTTAGTTTTACTTACTTTTAAGGCTTCTCCGCTCTTAAGCAGTTGACCTATAATCTTGCCAGAATTCACGATTGGGCAGTCTTTCTGTTTCAGACCTCTCTTCCTCATAATTGCAATTACTGCGGCTCTCCATGTTATTCTCGGCCGTCCTCGCTTCTTCCATCCAGGTGGCGACCAGTGCAGAATTGCTTTTGGCCATCGTCCTTCCTCCGTTCGCGGTACATGGCCATACCATTGAAGAGCTCTATTCTTAATTCTTTACACGACGGTTTGTTCTGTTTCCATTACTCCCCCAATATCCTCATATCTTCTTCTCTCTGCTCTATATATACTGTCTGCACTTTTGATTCCATCGATCTCTACTGTCTGTACTCTACTTACCTATCGTCCCCAGGGTCCTTCCTTCTGCACTACATGTTACCATAGTTCCCACTACTGTTTACAGAATCCTCTTATTTGGCTCAAAATGGTTCAAAAATGGTTCAAATGGCTCTGAGCACTATAGGACTTAACTTCTGAGGTCATCAGTCCCCTAGAACTTAGAACTATCTAAACCTAACTAACCTAAGGACATCACACACATCCACGCCCGAGACAGGATTCGAACCTGCGGCCGTAGCGGTCGCGCGTTTCCAGACTGATGCACCCAGAACCGCTCGGCCACTAAGCCGGCCTCTTATTTGTTTCTTTTGATACTACGCTTCTGTGATGAAACATGGGTTCATCACTTCGAAACGGAAACAAAACAGCTATCCATGGTGGGCTGCTACTCAATCTCTTCTCAGAAAAAAAAGTTCATAGCCACATCTTCAGCCGGTAAAGTCATCGGGACGATCTTCCGGTGTGATGTCCTCCCTCGTGGCGTAACGATTAACTCTGAAGTGTGTTGCACTACCCTGAGGAAACTGAAGAAATGACGTCAACTTGTTCGTCACCACAGAAACGCAAACGAACATCTTCTTCATGAAAAAGCGACGCCTCACACAAGCTTGTGCACACGAGAGAAGCTCACAAATCTTGATTGCAGTGTTCTCCCTCATCCAATCTACAGCCCGGATCCCGTAACTATCGACTTCCATCTGTCTGACCCAACGAAGGATGCACTCCGCCGGGAGTTTTACGTAGATGATAGTTATTGATGCAGCAAGATGTTCATTCCGACATCGACCAGTGGAGTGGTACCATGGGGCCATACAGTGAGGTGGCGTAAGGCCGTCACATTGAGCGGAGATCATGTTGAGAAGCAGGGTTTCGTAGCCAAAAGATTTGGGTACAATATGACGTTGGCAATTCTGAATAACACCAACCTACTTCCAGAAAAAAATTTGTTTCCTTACTTATTGAACGCCCTTGTATCTTTGTTGACGTGTTGTCCATAAAGCGGTCGTGAATTAGCTGCTCAACCTCTCCCAAATAATTTTTTTGAGAGAGTCAGCGATCACTGTGTTTAGACCTGGCATAACAAAACCGTGGTTCATCCGACCAAATGACGCTGAGCCGTCGTCCAGTCTCGATGACGCCGCTCCCACTGTAGTCGTAATTCACGATGTTGAGGCTCAAAATGGGATGGCTTAGGGCTCAACATCAGCGGAGCCACGTTCAACAATGTGCTCTGAAAGGTGTGTTCAGAAACACTTGTACATTACCTACACAAGCACTGTACTCTGTCGATATATCTGCCCAATATCGCCCCTTATTTTAGTTTTCATTAGTAATGTCATTATTCACTGACACAAAATCAGCCGGCCGCGGTGGTCTCGCGGTTCTAGGCGCTTCAGTCTGGAACCGCGTGACCGCTACGGTCGCAGGTTCGAATCCTGCCTCGGGCATGGATGTGTGTGATGTCCTTAGGTTAGTTAGGTTTAAGTAGTTCTAAGTTCTAGGGGGACTGATGACCACAGATGTTAAGTCCCATAGTGCTCTGAGCCATTTGAACCATTTTTGACACAAAATCCTGTTAGTGCTCCCTGTGGTAACAGCCATTAATATTAAAAACAGATGGAGAGAACTTCCTGATCATGCAAGGCACACCTGACCTTTTTTTTCTTTTTTGTTTCTTACGTGCATGTTTCAGCCGAATCGCCCAGATAGCCGCGCGCGTTAGCACGCCACTTCCGGTATTCGAAGAATCCTGCGGGCCTCGGATTGAATCAGCCCGGCGGATTAACGAGGAGGGCAGGTATTCCGCACGCCTGGATGTGGTTTTTAGGAGATTTCCCACACTCTACTAGGTGAATACCGGGTCGGTAGTCACGCCCCGTGTTCACAGTGATAACACTTCATGGAAACGGGGAGGGGAAGGGGGCAGGAGCCGCAGGAGGAACATACGGCCATGTACTACAATTGAAATTGCCAAATTCTGATTAACATCTTCGCCCTGGGAAGACTGTCTTAAAGGCAGGGAAAAGGAAGACATATCTGTTTCAGAAATTAAGGAGCTATTTGTAGCTGCTTTTTATTATCATTCCGCTTCACATGAAGCTATCAGCTATTTAATGCTGGTAAGTTATATGCAGAATACTTGATACTATTTATCATGTTTTCCCGAGGCTGTCGTTTTGTTTTCCATGTGTTTGTCGTGTTAAGACACTTATTACGTTCAATGATGCTGCTTTGCTTATTAAAATGATATTTATTTTATTTCGCCCCAAAAAAGAAAAGGTTTAAACGTCAGCTCAAGTGCTGTTTAAGGTGTATCCCCAATTGTACTTCACAAGCACGGAATCTACGATATCCAGCAACTGTCTGCTTTTTACAGAGGTTAACAATAATGTAACTGTCTTTCGGACATTTATTTGCTGTTTATTTTTGTTATGATAGGTACATGGTGTATATGTCTTGTTAATTACAAGACAACTTTTTCATTCAGTTTACGTGTAACTATTCACGCTTTTTTATGTTTCAGTCATTAACAGTAATATTAAAGATATTGTTATTGGTAATTCTCTTCATGTAGCACCTCGACTGGTGCTTGACTAAAGAGGACTTAATTATGTTTCACACGATTGGCCAATGTAGGCATTACAGGCCTTTCTCAAGTGGTTTGTGCGAATCGCAAATACAATGAATTTAGGTTTGGCTTACTAACAGACAAAGGTACTTTGGATAGAACAGCCTAAAATTCGTACTTAAAAGTATCAAAAACATGTCCTTATATATTCGACCATTAGTTGCGGACGCGGAAATTCCTAAGACAAGAAACATTCTTGCAAGCGTAGAGTTTAAAATGGGATATTTCCTGAATACAGAAATTGCCATCGTTGAAACTATTGACACGTTATTCGATACTGTATGTGTTCAGAACCTTGGTTATAAACAAACTGTCAATTCTCTCCATGTGGGAAGCAATCAGAGCAAAGATACAGTATTATACATCGGGGTATTAACAAATCGATACGTATGTCAAAGACCTATTGTATAACATATCTGTATATCTATTAGCATGTTTGAGGTTTAATTTAACAAACAAGTTTAGTGTGAATAGTGTGCTTTTCATTGGGTACTTGATTATTTGTACAATCATAAGTAAGATAGTCTTCAGCTTAAATAGAAATGACACCTTATCGTTGTAACACTGCCCTCATTTTCCTGTGTGACAGTTCTAACGCTATGTCCAAACTGTGCATGAACTTACGATGTTGATAATCTGATATAGGCCTCAGGAGTTATAACAGTTGACAGTTATAACTGATTAGCAACTTGTTTCTACGTCTAGAAGATATAGTTGTACTTTAAACGATAAGAATACGCAAGCGCAGTACAGCAACCGAAATCTCTACGATGGCAGTAACATTTTTCAGAGACAGC
The DNA here is from genome assembly GCF_023864275.1 of Schistocerca cancellata. NCBI lineage: Eukaryota > Metazoa > Arthropoda > Insecta > Orthoptera > Acrididae > Schistocerca > Schistocerca cancellata. The sequence goes on along the minus strand of NC_064630.1, from coordinate 608,972,471 downwards.
AAAAGGTGGAACAGGTTGTTGCAGATGTAAGTGGCGCCTAGCACATTGTAGGAAATTCGTTGTAATTCCTGGGAAAGAGTTTCGAATGATTTGCTAAAAGGAAAACAGTCTGTTGTGTCACCCACATAGCTACAGGCGCCGATGCTTTGTGATGTTAGCAGGCCGGAGTGGCTGAGCGGTTAAAGGCGCTACAGTCTGGAACCGCACGACCGCTACGGTCGCAGGTTCGAATCCTGCCTCGGGCATGGATGTGTGTGAAGTCCTTAGGTTAGTTAGGTTTAAGTAGTTCTAAGTTCTAGGGAACTTATGACCACAGCAGTTGAGTCCCATAGTGCTCAGAGCCATTTTTTTGTGATGTTACCGAGTATCCGGCGACGGTTGAGCTATTTAAAAACGCAGCTGACGTCAGACGTAAGTACCGATGGTAGCGAGAAGCAGAAGGGTTGTAATAATAGGAGTGATATAAAACGTTCGACCTTTGTCACAGAGTTGAGTTATTCTTCACACGTTTAGTCCCATGTTTAGATAGGTGTGTTCCATCTTCAGTTGTGCTCTACTTCTACATTTGTACTCTGCAAGGCGCCTCGTGACGCGTCGCCGACTGCACTTTGTGTACTGCTGTCAGTTACACCTTCTTCTGTTCTAATCACAAATGGTGTGGGTTCGAATCTCCCTAATTTTGCTTCGTGATTTCTTCGCGAAGAATACCGACGAGGAACAAATGTATTGGTTAACTTTTCTAGGAATACACGCTCTCGGATTTTTAACAATTAATCGTACCGTGAGGCACAACGCCTTTTTTGTAGCGTCTAGCAGTGGAGATGGATGAGCTTCACTGTGGCACTTTGAAGCTTACTGAGCTAACCTGTGCCAAAACGAGCCGCTCTTCTTTGGATCTGCTCTATGTCCTCTATCTTGTACGGGTCCCAGATCGACAACTAATATCCGCATATTTTGTAAGCTATCTCCTTCGTGGGTGAACTGCGGTTCCTTCGGATTCGTCTAGTGAATCTCCTTCTGGTACCTGTCTTCCCTGCGATTAGTTTCATGTGGTCATTCCACTTTACATAGTTCCGTAGGCATACTCCTACGTGTCCGTTGCCTGTGTCTGCTTCCAGTGATTGTTCTGAAATCGTGTGATCATACAGTAATGGGTATTTTTGCATCTTTAATCGCAAAACATTACATCTGTTTACGTTGAGGCTCAGTTGCCTTTCATTGCAGCGAGTGACGATGCTGTGCAAGGATTCCTACATTTCGCTTTAAGTTTCTAGCTCTGTGACTTTCTTGCGTACGCCAACAGCATCATCCACCAACAGTCTCGTGGAGCTGCCCACGTTATGCACGAGGTCACTTATATACATTGTGAATTGTAGTGTTCCTTTAACATTCCCTTGTGGTACATTCGAAGTAATTTGTACGTCACAGTGTTTTCTTCTTTTGGGTAAAGTATTTAAATAATCTAAATATATTTCTTAAACGCATAAGAAGATGGAAGTTGCTTTCCAAAAGTTGTAGTGCGAGGAATAAGTCGACTCAGTGACAACGGTCGATCATTTTATTATTGCTTACTCAGAGTGCATTGACATCACTATCTTTGGAGACAGACTAATATATAGCTGTAAAATTACACCAGTCTAGATCCTATACAATTACACTATTATAAAACATTAACAAACGTAATTATGGAAGTATATCCATATGGTGAATATAAAAAACGGAAAATTAAACTACCTCAAATAAACCGACAGAGAGTAGTGAAATATGTGAATTATATTCGTAGTCGCGAATACGAAGAACCATCAGCTGTACAAGCGAATGACGACAGTGAAAATCTGTGCCTGTCCGGGTCTCGAATCCGGATTTCCCGCTTTACGCGAACGGTTGCATTAACCGATTTGGCTAACCGTGCATGACCCACGAATCGACCCAAACTTCCATATATCGTAGTTTCTACTTCACAACAGCTGACTACAGATGAAGGTTGTCCGTATTCGCAACTGCGAATACATTTCATGTACGAGGGTTGGAACTGTAATAGTGGCAACTGCTTATTTACAGCTCGTACAAAATAGATACGTGTTTCAAAGTTTTAATGACCTTCAGAGTAGTCACCAGCATTGTATATAACCCGTTGCAAGCGATGTCGTAGGATACTCTTGGCAGTGCCAGTTGTGTTGACAGTTCGAGCGGCGCAGTCTATTGCCTGACGAATTTGTAGCAGTTCTGAAGCTAATGCCACGAAGTATTTCCTTCAGTTTAGAAATCGAATTGAACTTACGAGGGCTTAAGTGAGGGGAGCGCATTAGGTGCTATAGCACTTAGCAGCCCCATCAGTCAAACAAAACAGTAACAGCTTGCACTGTACGTATTTGAGCATTGTCCTGCAAAATGATGGTCACGTCCTGCAGAAAGTGTCATCACTTCTGTCTCTAAGCTGGTCGTAGGTTGTGTTCCAAAAATGAACAGCATAGAGACAGAAGTGATGACACTTTCTGCAGGACCTAACCATCATTTTGCAGGACAATGCTCAAGCACGTACAGTGCAAGCTGTTACTGATTTGTTTGACTGATGGGTCTGCTAAGTGCTATACCACCTATTGCGCTCCCCTCACTTAAGTCCTCGTAAGTTCAACTCTATCTCTAAACTGAAGGAAATACTTCATGGCATTCGCTTCAGAACTGCTACAAATTCGTCGGGCAATAGACTGCGCCGCTCGAACTGTCAACACAACTGGCACTGCTAAGAGTATCCTACGACTTCCACATCGCTGGCAACAGGTTATACACGATGCTGGTGACTACTTTGAAGGTCAGTAAAACTTTAAAATACGTATCTATTTTGCACGAGCTGTAAATAAATAGTTGCGACTATTCAAGTTCCAACCCTCGTATTTCATAGCAACTGTAGTAGGCGCAGTGCCTGTTCCTTCTGTCATGGATGCAGACAACACAGGCACTTCAGTATCATAGAGAGTAGTGACCTGAGTTATTGTTTGATTAAGATACATGTATCCAATATGAAATGTCAAAAGAATACTGTTGTAATGTTAAATCCTTTAACCTTTTGTGAACATTACAGTATATGATTAGAAGTAAGCGTACAAAGACTGTACTGGCAGTCGAAGTTTCTCCACGGTGGTTTTTTCGCAGTGCCAGGTTTACGATATCCACTCTTATAGATATGATTTTGATGAGATGTATGAAGGCTCGATAACAAAGGGAAATCTCTTCGTCAAGAAGAGTTAGAATGAACTGAGTATTGGTCACAGTGTATACTTAAAACCACTCCCTAAATTCTTAGCCGAGGTCAAATCACGTAACAGCAAATTTTTGCCACTCCCATGAAATTGCGTAGTATGTGTATGTGTGCTCTCCTAATTCCAAATTCGTTTTCGGACAATGAGCAGCAACTTAACTATCAGAGAATTGCTATGATATTTTGTCGGATATTAACAGGTTGAGCAATAAGAGTGATCATCCACCTGTAAAGGAAAGAGCACCAAACTGTTACAACTGTCGCTTGCAAATTGCCGCGTAGGATGCGAGCAAGGCTACTGATAACACAGTCCAGTCGTATTTCAAATTCCGATCCTTTCAATAGAACATGCTGTTGAAATTGCTCAGAAATGATAGTCAGTTAAAATGTTTCGTGACACATTGTTAGAATTAGCTACTCATACAGAATTCTTTGCTGAAAAGTATCTGTGGCAAATTACCAATTTATCCGAGCTACTTTTTGAGCAGTCTATTTCTTTGTGTCAGGCTGACAGCCCTTGGTAAACATCTCACCTTTATAGCAGAACGTAAGAATTGTGGTTTTCATAAATTTTTTATGGGTTGTAGACCGCGTAACTTTGAAAAATATACTAAAATATACATTCTGATGATGTTCACTAGCAATAGAGGCCGAGGAGTTGGTATCTTCCCGCTGTGAGGGGTCCATTTGTACGTGGAGCCCGATTTTGTAATATAATTAATGAAAAATGACCTGAAGCGATTGTCATATGTAGAAGAGATTGTATTTTTGACACCACTGAACCAAAGATGTTGCCCTTGTGGCAGAATCGATTGTAAGTAGGGCCGCGCAGAGCGCAGTAGCAGTTGCCGTTGCACTCTGTTAGAGGTAGGATGTAAGACTTAAAGGTAGTGGCTCGCTGTGAGAATTTAGCTGTCGGTCTACGGACGCAGCATAATACAGTTTTTATAAAATGAAGTGATGAATGATACTGTAACATAAAGGAAAAGCAACTGGAACAAATTTGTAAGGTGATGAAATTTTGTAGATTTAGTTTTAAGTATGCAGCAACGCAATGTGGCTTTCGCTAATTTTTGCAATTGTGATCCTTGAACGTAGGAACCAAATATTTTCTATCAGATATAATGTATAGATTGATTAGGTATTTGTGTGTTTTGTAATCCTGATACAAAGAACTGAAATTTTGGAACCTGTTTTGTAAATGATATCACACTTTTTGTTTTGAAGTTAATGTAAAATGTTTCATATCAGATTTTGTGAAGCCGAAACTTTATTTTGAATACAATTTTCAAACTGAAGCATTAGGTCTTAGCAAATCCCCTTACCAATGCCCTATCCTCTTCCATGTATTATTTAGGTAAAACAGAGTGATGAATGGTAAGAAACCGATATTTTTAACAAGAAACAACTGTCAACCTGCAGCAAAATTTTGTAGTTTGATGATTCTTACTGTAAAATATTATGCTCGGGATTTGTGACGAAAAATACCAACTTCTTTCCATTTTCTTGAGTTCAATATCTCATTTATTTTCAGACTGGCAAAGGGGGTAACGTGAAGGTTTCGATACAATGGCGGAAGTAAAGCCATCTATGCGTGTGCGTGTGCGTGTGTGTGTGTGTGTGTGTGTGTGTGTGTGTGTGTGTGTGTGTGTGTGTGTGCAGTGTGAGGCAGTGCAGTGTAGTGCATTGTTGGCAGTGACCTGTAATGTGATACAAATGAATAGTGTGAAAGTGTTTTTTGAATAAAGAGTACGACATAATTGGATGGGAGACTCCCAAGGGCAGGTTCAGCCGCTTGATTGGAAAGGTGTCCGCCCCCGGTAGAAGAGAGGTCAGCGCGACAGAATGTCAATCCGAAGGGCCCGGGTTCGATTCCCCGTTGGGTCGGAGATTTTCTCCGCTCAGGGACTGGGTGTTGTGTTGTGCTAATCATCATCATTTCATCCCCATCGACGCGTAAGTCGCCGAAGTGGCGTCAAACCGAAAGACTTGCACCCGGCGAACGGTCTACCCTACGGGAGGCCCTAATCTTTCGACATTTTCATTGGAAACGTTTTCCCTACCCTGCTCGCCCACAGGCACTTTTCCTACCCCAAGTATGAGTTGTGTATGTAAGCGTATCTGTTAAGTGGAGACGACTGAAATGGTGTGCGTGTACTGCAGTGTTCGTGTTGGAGATGACGGCAGATGGGAGAAGGTGAAACCTAGTGCCAGCAAGTAGCCTCTTCCTGTCGAGGAAAACAAAGGGGTCCACCGAGCTTAACAGCCTCAGCCTGCATTTCATGAGAGACTGTGGAGAGATCTAGATTTTAATCCAGGACATTGGCGCAAAGACTGGTGATCAGAGATTTCGCAACACCACCCTTCCTGTCCCCTCCGCCATAACGCCACAGGGAAAATCGTTAACAGCACGCGGCGTACGCCAACGGCCACCCATCCAAGTACTGACAATGCCCTAAGGCGCTTAACTTATATGATGTGACGGGACCGGGTGTATCCACCGATTTTTTTCAAAAATCTGTGGCGTAGTGTGAAATTAAAGAATTGGGCTACACACTATGTGGTTGTCACTGGGATGTTCCATAGATATAACCAGAAAAAAGACATTTATAATACGGAATAAAGGGGGCAGCATTCTTTGTATGTGCCTCTAATCTGTGGAGGCTGTCATACTTCGCCATTTATGAGGTTCTTCTCCGGCGTTGCTCTATGGTGTAAAGATCCGCCGCGAATCTGGTACCCCCTAACTGCGTGTGTGTTTGCAGAGGGTGGCGGGAGGTAAGGTCGAAAAGAACACCTCTCAGGTAGTTGGCGATGTAGCGTCGTTGCGGTGTTCGTTCCGGGATGTCGTCCTGGACGTATTGCCAGTAAGCAAATTTTGTTTTCTCCTCATCATAGAAGCAGTACACAACGGACATGCCTTAAACCATGTGAGTGCGTTATGTTTGACGGGTGAGAAGTGAGAGTCTGCTGGACAGTGAAGCATCCGTAATTCAGCAGCTGTGGGTAGGGCACGAGAGTGACATGAAAAGATGTGTGCCACCAATTCCCATACTTTATGGTACGTTGTGCACATCAGTCGGTTTTCTTCGGTGTCCAGACGAAGAAAAGCCGGGCACACAGGGGAGCTGGTTAGTCCACTACTGTGGACGCAGAACTTCGTCTCAAATTTGATTGACAACACGGCACCACAATGTCCTAACCGCGGCAGAAAGAAAGAACAAGTGGATCGACCGTCACACTGTTGGCCATCGAACTTCTTGGCGCATGGCTTCTGTAACACTGCAGGAAACGTGTCGTAGTAACAAGTGGGAAAAATTCTTCTCACTCGGTGGTAGTGTAATCTGGAGGTGAGCATGTATACAGCTGTATTCTACGATGAAGTCGAAGATAAGTGGCAGAGTTAGTGCAACGTCTGCGACCATCATTGTTGGTGAAGTAGAGGCTGCCATGAGGATTTCGAGGAGACTATGCGTGACGAACCTGTGGTGTCCAGTCCATCGTTTCATCATTGTGCTCATGTATAAGGCCATTTACGAGACCCAGTCTGTCCTCGTGTGAAGGGAGGGTGAGGGTGTTGTAATGGACTTAGAATATAGGCCCCGCTGAGATATAACATCCAATGGCAACCTGAAATTGAACTATTTTTGACAAAAGGTACCACGTATGGAACCCGTCACATCACATTCCAGTCACTTCATCCATTACGGCCTGCAATGGAACACATATAGGGGACTGGCACTGTCTGCGCCGTCCCTAGTCTCTGGTAGTGTGTGTCGTAATCGTCGTCGCCCCACACCGTGGTTGCACGTGCTTGCTTATCGTCCATGTCTGACATAGGAGGGACGCTTGGGGTGCTACTAAGGAGGTGCGTGTTTCATCTTGAGTAACAAAAGTCCTGTGGTTTGCCGACGTGTTTTGTTGAGACATCCCTGCCGGGTGTGCCGTCACTGTCGCTGTGCTGCCGCCATCGGAAGTTGTATTCTGATGTGCTTCGTCCGGATCGGCATGGTCGTCGTCTTCTTCTGGCTGAAGATCTTATTCTGACACCATCCTGCGCATCGCTTGCGGCGTCTTAGGGAATGCTGTTTCCAAACGTGAGTCTCTATGTCGGACGAAGGCGAGGAGCCGCGTCGCTCCGGCAGGAATGCCTCAGTAGGCACGATGAGCGACCCGGTTTGTGGTTTGCACTCATCCGCCGCGTCGCCAGTTACCCGAAGCGATGTTTGTGAGGTAGGATCAGCGTTCGATTGGGTCGGTAGGCGATGGCCCTGTGGGAGCTGCGATGAATCAGATGACGTTAGCGAGTGGCACTATGGGGTGGCGCTGTGGAGTGGCGGAAGATGTAAGGTCCGCCAGTATTATAGTCAGTATCGAGGGAATCTCCTTGTCTGCAGGTGAAAGTTGTATAATTCTGCATTGTATGCATTTAGAACACAGACATCCCACTTTGTCGCACGTCGAAAATGTCCTAGGTTGGCCGTCGTACATAATAATGGGGCGGCATTCACTGATTTGGAGACACATTGAATCGCATCTGTAGGACTCCGTCCAGGAGTGGATAAGTCTTGAACCGCTTCCATTTCTCCGTGGTTGTGCACCTCCCTCGGCCGATAATTCAAAAGGTAGCTCGAATATACGAATGGTTCTTAGGCGTAATCTGCTGTGGTCAACGCTGACATTACCCATGTTGCCGTAAGCTGCCAACATTGAGGGTCGCGTCACAAGTTCCTTATGGTCCAGTCATGACCTTGATTTAGACCGGGTAACTCACGATCGACAGATGGATGGCTTTAATGTCAGCTGCCGGGATCTTTGCCTCTTCGCGCAGCAATCGTTCCACCTCGACGGCCTTGGGTCGGGCGAAGCTGTTGCAGAACGTAAACTTGAGGGTCGATTTGCGGTACGATTCGCTATGTTGTCGCTTAAGCTAAGGCGGCGTGCAAGTGGCGGCCGATAGAATGTAAGCACTGGTGAGCACTAGCTCCGTGCCGGAATGAAAGCAGCGCATCGGCACTGTTGCAAAACCAAAGGCAAACTACCATTGCACTCCCGATGAATATTTGTTTTTGATAAGATAATAACACTGTATGCATGACTTAGCTAACTTTAAAGAAAGTTGTTGATTCCTTTTTCAATTAAGTTGACATGTATAATATGATTTCGTAAATGATCTATGGATGAATAAATAGCTAGCATCATAATGTGGTCTGCAACCATTTTATTAGAGATTGACTCCAGTCGCGAAAGCATACGAATAAACAAGAACTGCAGTATAATAAACATAATAACTTACATGGAATAGAGGTTGGGGAAAGAAAGGGAAGAGATAGGTTGGAATTCGTGACTACCAGCTGCGTAAGCCGTTGTGGTAATGCAGTGGCAAAATCTGAAAATTTGTGCGGAACCAGTACTCGAACAAAGACCTCTGTAATTCACTGGTACTGCTCGTGCCTGCTGAGCTATCAAAAAACGGGATTATTGTTGTGTAAGAAATTCGGTATTAGAAGTCACACTTCACGCTCGTTCTCCCGCAAATAGGGCGGAGGAGTACACAGGTATTTGGAGCACCCACTGAATCGTGAGGTGGTAACCTGCCCCTAAAGGGCGGAAGAATCAAGAATGATCAAAGGTATGAGAAAGCAGAAGGCAATGAAAAACACCATATTAAAGACGCACAAGGTGTAACCGCAGGACATGTGGTGTGTAATGCAGAAAGTGTCATAATTATCTCTGTTGGCATAAGATTCCGGATCCGTCACCCACTCTGATCATCTACAAGGAGCTGTGAAGGGGGAGAAAACTATGAGAATAAAGACTGAATAATCAATGAAAATGTAACGTCCGGTTGCAGAATCTCAGAAGACTGAACATGTTAGAACAGCTAGAAAAACTGAAAAGGGGAATGGAAGCCTCAGTCTGGAAGATATAGTAGGCGTCAGTAAAGTGAAATGGAAAGAAAATACGGATCTATGGTCAGATGAATGTAGGATAATACCAACAGCAGCAGAAAATGCCATAACCGAAGTAGCATTCGTTATGAGAAGGAAGGAGGTGCACAGAGTGACTTAATGTGAAGAGTTCGGCGAAAGTGTTATCATCATCTTAATCGACAGCAACCCAACGTCAACAATAACTGTACTAGTATACATGCCAATGGCACAGGCAGAAGTTGAAGATGGAGTATATGGAGGTACTGAAGGAGCGATTCAGTATGTAAAAGAAATGATAATCTAATAATCATTGAGGACTGTTATGCGGTAGTAAGAGACGAAACGGAAGACGGAGTTACAGGAGATGAACAAATTGTCATAGCTCTTCAGGTATACACTTTATAGCCCATGTTTACTCGACATTTATTTTCGTGGGTTGGTCAACTCTGAAAGTTTTTGGGTGGAGTTCGTTTCACCTTGCGTCGGTAACAGAGAGGTAAATGCCAACTAACCTTGGGTAACAACGGAAACACTTCAGTTGACAGAAGCAAAAAACTATTCAAGGAAAAGCAAGAGTGCAACAATGTTACGAAATAAACAGGAATGGCAAGGAAGACAAGGGGAAATGACTGCAAGAAAAATGTGAACAAATCTAAAAAGAAATTGTCGTCTGAGGAACCGATACAGCGTAGAGAATGTCAAAACAACGTTCTGCGAAATTAGAAGCAATAGCTGTAAAATTAACAACAGGAATTCCACAGTTAAATGCAGAGGACATGGGTGGAAAGAGTTCATTGAAGGTCTCTACGATGAGGGTTTGTCTCATGTGATGGAAGAAAAAATGAACGACGATTTGAAAGAATTTACAGTGCTTTGAGGGACATGCGATCAAATAAGGCATAAGGAATAGATAATGTATGTCCGGGATTTATAAAATCATTGAGGGAAGTGTCAAGAGAATGACTATTCAGATTTGTGAGTAGAATCTCTGATGTTGGGGTTATAGCACCAGACTTTCGTAAAAATATCATCCACGCAGTCCCGACGATAGTAAGAGCGAGAACTACGACAAACTCAGCTTATCATCTCATGCATCCATGTTGCTGACGAGAATAATTTACAGAAGAATGGAACAGAAATTCGAGGATCTGTTAGATGCCTCTCAGTGTCGCTTTGGGAAATGTTGGCTAGGGGCATCAGAGAGGCAGTTGCTGATGGAAACAAGATTTGAGAATAATCACGAAACGTTAATTGCATTGATCGTTCTAGAAAAAGCATTTGTCAATGTCAAATGCTGCAAAATGTTCGAAACTCTGAGAAAGTAGAAATAAGCCGTATGGAAGGACGAATAATACACCATATATAAAAGAATCACGAGGAAACAATAAGAATGGAAAACCAAGAACGAAGCGCTTGGATTAAAAATGGAACGAGACAGGGATGAAGTCTTCCGTCGCTACTGTTTACTATATAAATCGAAGAAGCAAAGAAGGAAATAAAAGGAAGTTTCAAAAGTGAGACTAAAATTCAGGGCGAAATGATATTAATGATAAAATTCCGTGATGATATTCCTGTCCTCAGTTAAAGCGATAAAGAATTACAGGACAAGTCGAATGGAGTGAACAATCCAACGAGAACTGAATATGGATTGAGAGAGAACCGAAGAAAGACGAATCTGATGAGGGCTAACAGAAACGTAGTTAGCGATAAACGTAACATCTAAATTGGTGAACACAACGTAGACAACATGAAGAATTCTGCCACCTTGGAAGCAAAATAGAGTATGACGGACGAAGCAAGTAGGACATAACAAGAAGACTAGGACAGCAAAGAGGACACTCCTGGATGATAGTAGTCTGCTAGTATCAAACATTGTCCTTCATTGGAAGAATAAATTTCAGAGTATGTACGTCTGTAATACAGCACTGTATGGTATTGAATCATGGACAATGGATAACCCGGAGAAAGGGGAATCATAGTGTTTGAAATATGTTATATATACGGATGCTGAAAATTAGATAAATAAGAAATGAGGCGTTTCTTCGCAGAACCGGTGAAGAAAGGGACATGTGGTTTGTTTTGTTTGGCTTTATGGCGCAAAAACAACCGGGGTCATGCGTGTCAGAACCATAGAACACAAAGACAAACAGAGGAGTTAAAAACGACTACACGTTAAGCCCAATCGACGGAAGAAAGACAACTAAAAGCTGGAACTTGGAGAAAGGTCTATAAAATACACCATAGAGAAACGGAGGGGCTGAACTTAAGACTAAATGTCATTCGCCATATTGTTACGAAGGATAAAAAGTGAAACGCGTTCGACAACCGGCGCGTCGTTCACAAAAACGACCGATAACTCAGACGACAAACAGAAATAAGAACGTTAAGTGGTTTAAAAATGGGCATTCTGTCAGGAAAAGGCCGACAGTCAAAGGATGAGGGTGTTGATAAGAGGAACAGGATAAAAGCAGATATGTTAAAACACCAGGATATAAATGCTATGGTTCTGGAGGGAGCTGTAGAGGGTAAAGACTGTAGGAGAAGACAGATATTGGAATATATCCAAAGAATAACTGAAGACATAATGTGCAACTGATACTCTGCTCTTAGCTTCGCATACGAAAGGAATTCATGGCTGGGCGCATGAAACCATACAGAAGAGACTAAAAGAAGAAATCTGGCACATCACGATACGTAAATGTGTGCACATTTCTGGAAATGTCGCATTTGCCTTTTGGTGTCCGTCAAATGTCGAACAGATCAACGGTATCACGCCGTTAGGAGCCGAGTATGAAAAATCTGGATATGTATACTCGTCTAGAAATTACGAAGCACGGTGGAAAGTGTCTTTTGGCCAAACATATTGTTTCGAATTAACATGAATATATGATTTCTTTTTTTGGAAGGAGTGATTTCCATTTAGAGGCCTATTTTCATGTATTCGGAGTTCCGTTTCATAGAAAGAATTTGGGTCTCAGATGAACTAAATAGTCAGAAATTAAAAGACTTCGTGAAATTATTAGAGAGGAGAGTGGATTTATCTTCCCAGCTATTAACAGATCTAAGAGATTAATGAATATTTTTTCGTTGTGCAAATGACAAATGTTACTTTGACGGCACCAAACAAAATTTATTCCTTAAATCATATTTTTAATTGCAAGCTTGAACGCGGAACGAGATTACTTTCACATCAACGTTTAATATACGACCCCTTGTACCGTCTTTCCCTAGGCCCCATATCGACCGCACTTTTCCTGGCAACCTCTCATTTCTGCCTTTAGAAACGCCGTTGCACGGCCGGCATTAGAGCGCTTTTTACTGCGAAGCAAAATGTAATTTTTTGTAATTACAATGTTTTCTGCGACGACGTAGAGGACAAAGCGGGAAACAACATTTCGCATACAGATACAGCCCGTATAGTTGGGTCTTCATTAGTGTGCGATTCAGTCCGCGTGAAGCAATGTGTACGTCCACGTAGCTGCGCTGAATACTGTTAGCAGGCGGAAATACTGTAGCTGGGGAAAGAGAAGTGCTTTCTTCGAAGCATCTCTCTGAGATGTACCACGTATTTGCGTAAGATGACTGTTACGAAGATTGTATGTACTTAAAAAGTATCAGTATTTTTTAAAATAACTGTAGCAGTCTAGATCGCAAGGCAAGGATATTGAAAGGTGTCAGGTTTGGATCATCACATGATCATATTCAGACCTACAGCCATACTGATGGATAATGGCCAAGAGATGAATACACTAAGCAGATTCAGAAGGATGCAGGTTGCAGTAAGTACTGGGAGATGAAGAAGCTTGCACAGGATAGAGTAGCATGGAGAGCTGCATCAAACCAGTCTCAGGACTGAAGACAACAACAACAACAACATATCAGTTTCTTTGGCGCTTCTGTGTAAGACGGTACAGTTCAACAGAAGAACCGCCCAATCCCTTCCTGGTTTAGGAGGCAGGAAACGCACCCGCCCCAGGTGCTGGACTCAGGTAAGTGGGACGGATGATAGACCGGCGGTCGGCCACTTCTTGGAGGGGACTATCGATCAATTGCCAACTGCTTTTACTGATGTGAAAATACGCGAAAAGTTTCTCTGGTAGAAACAATGATTCTTTAAATAACACGGTTAATTTTTAGAGCCATTATTAATTGAATTCTTTCAAGAGGAGATCACGACCTCGAAAGTTTTCTTAAGGACACGGGCAGACCTTGAAAAGGACGCCCACACGTTTCGGCCATCCGTTTAGCATGTAATCCAACTCTATATTTACTTTTTCCATTTCTATTTTTCTTTTTATGTTCTTGTGCTACAAAACAGCGCGCTAAAGGCACCAAGGGTCAGATATCTGGACTGGCTGGAGTATCGTGACGTAAAATGTTTAGATAAGAGGGTCTGTCAGAGGGACTTCAGTACATTTGATTGGGAGGACAGAGTTTTCCTACACTGGTGGCAAGAGAGTGGCGTCTTCTCAGTTTTTTTAATTTTATGGAAGAAAAATGTTACTTTTCCGATTGTGAATTGTTGCTTGAGGTACATCAGACGTTCACAGACATGGCGCACTCTGCGCTTTTTCAACACATCGGATTCTGCTCTGGATAGAATGACTTAAGAAGTACTTTGCATTTTACATTTCGTAGAGCTACTTCGAGTTTTGCGTGCACCTTTGACAGTCATCGGTCATAATGCTTCAGTTGGAGATTTCTCCCAGCCGATTTCTGGTTCAGGCTTCGTCCGAGGAAGATGCAGCCGTGCCGCGTACACAGGTGCACGTAGCAAGCCATCGGCCCTTCCCTCGCCAGCAGGTTCGGATTCCAACTGTGGTGAGATTTACAAATGGCACCGGCTAGAAATGTCTCGATGAATTTAATAATCCTCAATAATTTCACGGTTAGGTTCCACCTGACCTCCATATCAACTTAAAAAATGGTTCAAATGGCTGTAAGCACTATGGGACTTAACATCTGAGTTCATCAGAACCATAGACTTAGAACTACTTAAACCTAACTAACCAAAGGACAACAAACACATCCATGTCCAAGACAATATTCGAACCTGCGACCGTAGCAGCCGCGTGGTTCCGCACTTAAGCGCCTAGAACCGCTCGACCACAACGGCCGGCCTACGTCAACTTAACTTTTATTCCAAGCACGATAAGCAATCACTGTGGCGAGTCGATGATATGGGTGAGTTAAAATTTAATATTTTAGAGAGCTAAAATTACCATCACTTGCTTCCCTTCCTTAACTTTCTCAGCCATGAGTCATTTCAGTCTAGTTTCTTTTGTGTTTATTGTTTTTGTTGTTACGTTTCCAGTAACTTTTACTGAATTACTTGACGGTGTTTAAACGAAGTCAGTTTGCGCCAATAAGCTCAGGAATAAATTTTACCCGTGAATTTCATTTCATAGTGAGTCTTCCCTGTGTATAATTAATTAAACATTGTGATTGCTCTCCCCCCTCCTCACTTACCCGTTTCTGGGCCGAAAATAAACGTTTATTATATCTGTTTGCGCAGTTTAATTATCGTGATTATTTGGTCACAGTTCTACGTGGGTAGCTCACCAGCATCATTTCTCACTCTCTTTAATAGCGAGTGGGTTTTGCACAGCCACAATGCCTTTCCAGATGTGTACGGTACAGAGCAGCCACATATGACACAGTAGTTAGCTGGCACAGAAGCTTCGGACAAGTTCCAATGACGACGAAGGAAGTGTAAGACCATCTCTTCGTGAAGATCCAGAAACCACAACATAAATGGAGCCCCTGACGTACGACCACAGGTGCATCACAGTCGAAGCGATAGTGAAAATCAGTTACGGATCAGTTTTATCTTCTTTTACAACATTTTGAACATGATGAAGGTCGCCAATCCCTGGATTCCTCGACTGATCAAACAAGTTAAAAAAGCCCCTACAATAGAGGCAGCAGCAGAAATGTTGCATATTAATATTTAAAACTCTTCAAATCGTCTGTTTCTCTAAAAAGGTTTATGAACTTATGAGATAACAGTGAATGAACACCTTCAAGCCACTAAGCTGTTACGTAAACCTTACTGGAAACACAAGCGGTTTCGCACCGTTACGTGTGCTTCCTCAGGTGATGCAATGATTAGTCCTCAAGCTATCTCGGAGTACTATGTCTCGTAGTTCAGTTGCAAACCGAAAAGGTTGATCTATTATAGGCTGTTCTCAATAATGAAATTGGCATTAAACGCCAGTAGGCGAACGTCAAACTGAACACATGGGGTGATAACACTATTAAGGAAATATGAAAAGGGTGACTGTTTGATACGCCAGTGCTACGGTCTAGTAATTAGTGGTGTTGCAATATTGGCAAGCCAGCGCAAATGTCTTTTTTAGCTGTGCTTATGTTAACACCATGCGCAAGTGCTAGGAGTGTTCCTATAATCTCGATACAAAATAGCTGTGCGATCATATGCATTCACAACCGCCGAAAAAGACGAAGAACCAGACATCATCGGGCAACATGGCCCTGACTGTTTTTCTGAACAGCCATGGTATCGTAGATACTAATACGTTATGCTCGCAAGGAGTAAACCGTCACAGCAGCATAACATCGAAGTCTGCTGACAATTTAAGGGAAGCTGTGAAGACGAAGCATCGCGGCAGGCTGTCCAAAGTATTTTAGCCATAAGACAACGCTCCAGCTAATCTGCACATGA
This sequence comes from Schistocerca cancellata, assembly GCF_023864275.1. Taxonomy (NCBI): domain Eukaryota; kingdom Metazoa; phylum Arthropoda; class Insecta; order Orthoptera; family Acrididae; genus Schistocerca; species Schistocerca cancellata. The sequence goes on along the minus strand of NC_064630.1, from coordinate 608,956,597 downwards.
CGCCTTCACACCAGCTGCTTGTTTGGGTTAGACAAATGTCTGCCCCCCCCCCTCCCACCACCTCCCCCACCAATGCACCCCGTGATTTCCACCTAGTTCCTTAGGATAACCCGGCCGGTGTGGCCGAGCGGTTGTAGAAGCTTCATTCTGGAACCGCGTGACTGCTACGGTCGCAGGTTCTAAGCGTGCCTTAGTTTAGTGATGTCCTTAGTTTAGTTAGGTTTAAGTAGTTCTAAGTTCTAGGGGATTATGACCTCAGATGTTAAGTCCCATGGTGCTCAGAGCCATTTGAATCATTTGAACTTTAGGATAATACAGACACTGTGTGGTACGCGTTTCCAAAATGAAGAGGCGATTTTCAAGATGGAACATTTGCGCCAAGTCACCTCTTGTTGGGAAAACGCGTAGCATCAATCTGTGACTATGTAGAGAAAGAGCAACGCCACCCGTTTCCTGGTCGCAGCCCGAATTTTTCGGGGGGGCAATAACAACTTAATGACTGGCCCTCGTGTATCATCCGCTATCTGAAAGGCCTCTGTCTCAGCCGCCATTCAAGGAAGTATAACACCCGACGGAAAAAAATGGAATTATCCGTGTGGGACGGAAATCTGTTGATATGATTTACCTCTAGAGATCAATAAATGAATATGATTTTAGAAGAAAAAATGAATGAATTATTCAAGAGAAAGAACTTCACAAACTGAGCAAGTCAATGACGCGTTGGTACACTTCTGGTCCTTATGCAAGCAGTTATTCGGCTTGGCATTGATTGATAGAGTTGTATGAGGTCCTTCTGAGGGATATCGTGCGAGATTCTGTCCAGCAGGCGCGTTACACCGTCAAAATCCCGATCCGCTTGAATGACCCTGCCCATAACACCCCAGACGTTAGGGATAGATGCGGCTACCTTTCCGTCAGAGGTAGGGTTTGGCAAGCACGAAGAGAAGTAGTAGAAACTCTCGCGGTTAGCGGGCGGACATTATCTCGCTGAAATGTAAGCCCAGGATGGTTTGCCATTAGGGGCAACAAAACGGGGCATAGTATTCCTTCGACGTACCGCTGTGCTTTAAAGGTGCTGCCGATGACAAACAAAGGTGTCCTGCTATGAAAAGAAATGTCACCACAGACCATCACTCTTGGTTGTCGGACCGTATGGCGGACGACTGTCAGGTTGGTGTACCACGGCTGACTGGGACGTCACCACACAGTTTAGGCCTGTAATGTCAATGACTGGACTAGAACTGTCTTCAGTGGTGAGTCCTGCTTCTAATTGAGCCCCGATGACGAGCGAAGCCGTGTCTGGAGACGTCCCGGACAGCTGTTCATCCAGTTTTTCTGAAATTGTCATTATTTCTCATTTGATGTACACCACATCTACCAATTTCGGTCCCACTTGGGTAACTGGTTCGTGGTGAGCCGAGTTTTGTTTTTTTAGCTTAGAGTGTATCTTTAGTCATTAACGTGGCTTCAGCTAGTCGAGCAAATAGTTTTTCTGCTATTCGCTTACCATACAACCATAGCTGAGAGAAGGATTGTGTGGGGAACCAAATTTATTGATTTCTCTTATCTCGTACCAGCATTCTCTGTTAACCTTCACCAACAACGGAATCGCAATTAGTTCTGTTATGTATAAATGTGTGCTTAGTTAGGAATGCATGTGCGATCGTAGAAACAGCACAGATTTTTTGCTTCTTGTTTGGAAGCTGGCTGGTGGTGTGATGTGGCAGGGGACAGTTTGTGCCGCATCTTTTAAATGCACGTGTTGCGACTAGTCAGTGGGACTAGAGTGCCAACAGCGGTATTTTTCATCCAACTCTCGTTCGAAATTGTTTTCGGTAAACTGGTGGGAGGCTGACCATCTGGTGCTGGCATTTTTAACTTTCTCGCGACAGTGGGGTCATTTCTTGTGACGGTTGAGTGCACCAATACACAGCGTCTGGGATATTCTAGAAAGTGGTTGGTAACAGTAAGTCGCGGTCTGACGCTGTAGTGAGTAACAAGTGCTGCTTCTGAGTACACTTAGAATAAAACATTTTGGTTGCGAATCGAGTTACTCGTTTCCGGCCGGCCGGAGTGGCCGAGCGGTTCTAGGCGCTACAGACTGGAACCGCGCGACCGCTATGGTCGCAGATTCGAATCCTGCCTGGGGCATGGATGTGTGTGATGTCCTTAGGTTAGTTAGGTTTAAGTAGTTCTAAGTTCTAGGGGACAGATGACCTCAGATATTAAGTCCCATAGTGCTCAGAGCCATTTGAACCATTTTTTAGTCGTTTCCGTTTGGTAATGTACGTAATCTCCGTAGTAATTAAAATTAGTTATGAATGGATTTATGTAACTAAATGTTGGTTTTCTGGAAGGGCGACCTGGATTTTTTCGAGCCACCCCTGTTAGGATTTTGTAATTGTGTACTACACATTTTATGAGCGGAATAAATGTCCACAAGCTACGTCTGACGGCAATCGCACGCAATTCGTAGGAATTATTGGTGAACTCATCTTCCAGTGTTTTCCTCCACTGCTGTAACGACCGCCTTAATTTTTAATATGTTTACAAGAGCAACCACGTTCGATCGCTCCGATGACGCGGTCCTCTGCTGACAGAATAATCTCCATAGAATTTAGTAAGAAATCAAGCCCTGTAAGAAACCTTAATGTTGAGGTGAATGTTGTTTGTTAAGTGGCTGCTAAACTTCGAGGAGAGAATGCCTCGTTTTTCATGGACAATGGCTCGCTAGTCTCTTCGCCTACATGCGCTACACCGCTTCTTTCCAACTGCTGAGTAAGAGTAGTAGTTCTTGCTCGAGAAGAGTTGTTTTAAAATATCAATGAAATTCATTCGCTGATTAATCATACTGAAGTCATTTAATCAGAGGCCCTTGAGCAATTTCAGATAAATCGTAGGGTCACCTATTTATATCGTGCAGGCACCTTTTGATATCGATAGTCCCTGCTCGTTGTTAGTCTTTCTGGCCGCCATAGCTTCTCGAGCGGTCTGTCGCCTGCAGAGGGCAGGTTTGTCGACCAGCAGTTAGGTGCTGTCACGGTCAGAAGGCGTCCTCGAACCGACAGGCTGTTAAATGGTGTGTTTGACAGCGGCTAGAGAAAACGTCATGACGTCGTGGCGCATAGTATCCTTGGCCCATTGCAAAAGTTGTGTTTTTGGTCTCTGCGGGTTCGGTGGGATTGAGTGACGGCAGAGGCTGTGAAGATGGCTTGATGCGCGAAGCACGGAACCAGACTTGGTCTCAGCATTTGAATCTGCAAGAGGCCTGTGTCCACTGCGGTGCCGGGTTGCGATCCTGTCTGTCAGTTTCAAGCATCAGGTGCAGGGGTACCTGGTGGATAGCATGCGCTTTTTGCTGATTCTTACCAAACTCGTCATAACACCTACCTGATGTCTGCCGTTGGTTGAGAGATTCTCAACTTACGCTTCAATCCGTAAGAAATTATGACGAGGAACGATTACCGTGTGCTTGATTATAAAGTGTCGTGCAGTGGCTCTTCTAACTAGCCATCCTGGTTATCCATCGTGATATGTAAACATCTTCTTTCACGAATACTTTAAATTATCTCACTAGAATTACGTTTCTGTGAATGTTTGTGACTAAATTAGTGGTGCCCGAGATGTTTAACTTTGGCTGTACCAATAGTTAAAATATGTTGTTTATTTTGAGGTCAGGAGCTTCATGGGCATGGCAAGTGTATTTACAGCGCCTATTTGTAGATGAAAACTGTTAATTAGTGGTTCATATGTTACAGGACAGTTTGATGTATCTATTGTTTATTCATGATGTGTTAAATCCAGTCTACTCGACACATATGGGGTGTCTAGGAAACCTCCTTTATCGGATCGCTAGACAATATTCAAAAAAATCGTGTTAATGATTTTTATTACAAAATGAAAAGATTACAATACTGAACTTTGTCAGTTACACAGATGTGTTGCAAGCAAAGGGCGTCATGCAAAATAAGGAATGTTCTTCATGATAAACAATTCACAGGTCCGTGTTACATACACTCCTGGAAATTGAAATAAGAACACCGTGAATTCATTGTCCCAGGAAGGGGAAACTTTATTGACACATTCCTGGGGTCAGATACATCACATGATCACACTGACAGAACCACAGGCACATAGACACAGGCAACAGAGCATGCACAATGTCGGCACTAGTACAGTGTATATCCACCTTTCGCAGCAATGCAGGCTGCTATTCTCCCATGGAGACGATCGTAGAGATGCTGGATGTAGTCCTGTCGAACGGCTTGCCATGCCATTTCCACCTGGCGCCTCAGTTGGACCAGCGTTCGTGCTGGACGTGCAGACCGCGTGAGACGACGCTTCATCCAGTCCCAAACATGCTCAATGGGGGCAGGATACGGAGATCTTGCTGGCCAGGGTAGTTGCCTTACACCTTCTACGGCACGTTGGGTGGCACGGGATACATGCGGACGTGCATTGTCCTGTTGGAGCAGCAAGTTCCCTTGCCGGTCTAGGAATGGTAGAACGATGGGTTCGATGACGGTTTGGATGTACCGTGCACTATTCAGTGTCCCCTCGACGATCACTAGTGGTGTACGGCCAGTGTAGGAGATCGCTCCCCACACCATGATGCCGGGTGTTGACCCTGTGTGCCTCGGTCGTATGCAGTCCTGACTGTGGCGCTCACCTGCACGGCGCCAAACACGCATACGACCATCATTGGCACCAAGGCAGAAGCGACTCTCATCGCTGAAGACGACACGTCTCCATTCGTCCCTCCATTCACGCCTGTCGCGACACCACTGGAGGCGGGCTGCACGATGTTGGGGCGTGAGCGGAAGACGGCCTAACGGTGTGCGGGACCGTAGCCCAGCTTCATGGAGACGGTTGCGAATGGTCCTCGCCGATACCCCAGGAGCAACAGTGTCCCTAATTTGCTGGGAAGTGGCGGTGCGGTCCCCTACGGCACTGCGTAGGATCCTACGGTCTTGGCGTGCATCCGTGCGTCGCTGCGGTCCGGTCCCAGGTCGACGGGCACGTGCACCTTCCGCCGACCACTGGCGACAACATCGATGTACTGTGGAGACCTCACGCCCCACGTGTTGAGCAATTCGGCGGTACGTCCACCCGGCCTCCCGCATGCCCACTATACGCCGTCGCTCAAAGTCCGTCAACTGCACATACGGTTCACGTCAACGCTGTCGCGGCATGCTACCAGTGTTAAAGACTGCGATGGAGCTCCGTATGCCACGGCAAACTGGCTGACACTGACGGCGGCGGTGCACAAATGCTGCGCAGCTAGCGCCATTCGACGGCCAACACCGCGGTTCCTGGTGTGTCCGCTGTGCCGTGCGTGTGATCATTGCTTGTACAGCCCTCTCGCAGTGTCCGGAGCAAGTATGGTGGGTCTGACACACCGGTGTCAATGTGTTCTTTTTTCCATTTCCAGGATTGTGCAAGCAAAGTAACTAATGTCGAAGCTGCTACTCTTCAACTGGGGCGCGACCTGTCGAGCGCGGCGCTTATGTCCTCCTCACATAGGGGCCGCTGCTGTCGCGTTGTCGTCCTGGAGAGGAGTCGGCCAGCGTGCGATTGACTGACGTCTTCTCACAGCCGTCTCTTCTCTATCGTTCCCGACTGGGGTGCCAGCGCTTGATTTAACGCCGTAATATTCCTCCCCTGACCCCCCACCACCCCCACAAAGCGTCGGACCAGCATGACAACGGGAAGGGAGGCAGGAGCGTGGACGCTGCGGTGGACTCGACGCTGTGGCTGCAGGGGACGTCAGGCTTCCAGTCGTACCCCGCCATTCGGCCTGCGATATGGTGGAAACGTCTCCCGGGGGAGGGTACGCATCCATCTCCTGGGGCCCATAACAAGATGTAGAAGGCGTCGGCTGCTGTGGCGTGAGCGGGTCCAGCTCCATGGTGAGGACGAGAGGAGTTGCAGGAGGCGAAGCCTCCGTCTCCATGGGCCCGTCCCGCGGTGTCGTGCTGACACCCTCTGGCAGCTGCTGTGGCCGCGCTGTCCTCGGGGTCCGTGAATCTGGGGAAAGAGACACAGAAGGATCATCGTGCACGTGACAGTGGCGAATCTGGTTGTGATGTCGGCTCTGCAGTCCGTCGGGACCTGAAATGAGATACATGCGCCAAGTCGACGAAGGATCTCGCCTCGCACCCACCGTCCGCTGCCGCTAAAAAGCCTCAAAAATACAATATCATGCGGTGCGAAGCGATGCTTGCGGCCTTTCTTCGGCGCCGGATGCTGAGCAGGGTTGAGCAGGTGGACCAGTGTCCGAAGCAATTCCGCCAGCGATGGTCCATCTGGTGGATGCGAAAGGCAGGAGGCGAGAAACATTTGCAAGGATTGATCCCTAGTGTTTGCTCAAAAATGGTTCAAATGGCTCTGAGCACTATGGGACTTAACATCTGAGGTCATCAGTCCCCTAGAACTTAGAACTACTTAAACCTAACTAACCTAAGGACATCACACGCATCCGTGCCCCAGGCACGATTCGAATCTGCGACCGTAGCGGTCGCGCCGTTCCAGGCTGAAGTGCCTAGAACGGATCGGCCGAACCGTTCGGCCCTGGTGTTTGCGGTGCGAAGTTTGTTTGTCTGCTGCTTGAACGTTGTGACAAACCGTTCCGCTTCGCCGTTTGACTGTGGATGGCTCGGTGCACTAGTTAGGGGCTGTGTGCCACTGCATTAACAGAATGTTTCAGATTCATTTGACGTGAACTGAGGTCCGTTGTCCGACACTATGACTTATGGAAAACATTCAAGTCAAAGTCTGAATTGTGCTGCGTGACGTTGTCAAATTCATTGTCACAGCAAAGGAAACTTGCTGTAAGAGTCTACCACAACCAACCAACGAGTGTTCCAAAAAGGTCCCGCAAAGTCTATGTCCACACGTTTCCATGGTGATTGCGATTTAGGCCAAGCAGAGAATTTTTGTGGCGGAGTGGACTGATTTTCCGCCCATGCGTAACACTGAGACGTCATCTCTTCTATTTCGGTGTCCATACCCTGCCAAGTACAGCGTCGATGCGCTAACTCTTTCACACGGACAGTCCCCCATGTCCTTGATGAAGTAACTGCAACACTTCTTTTTGCAAAGGTTTGGGGATTTTGAACAAGAATCACAGCTTGCTGTATAGCGAGGATAGGCCGACGCACAAAATATCGGCGCACTACAGAGTTCGTTATGCTGTTCAATGAGCGAGGCAAGATGTTTGAATGTACTTTAGAAAAATGTTCAAATCTGAATCAGCTTCCGTGGCCTGTGCAATTTTCCTATAGTTTAGCGAAAAGGAATTAAGCAATTCAGAATCCTGAGCATCGATGTAACAATGAGATGCAGCAGAAGCGTCAAAGTCTGTATCTGGGCCAATAGGAAGATGTGAAAGTGCATCTGCATTACCACGGAAGAAGTGAAAGTGCGTGTGCATTACCATGTTGAGCTGTCGGACGATACACAATCTCGTACTTTTAGTGAGACAACAACAAAGCCCATCTTTGCAGTTTTTGGGCAATTCGTACAGGAACCGGCTTCATCGGATGAAACAAGCACTGCAATGGCTTGTGATCCGTTACTAAGTAGAATTTTCTACCATACAAATAGTGTTGGAATTTTGTGACACCATACACAATAGCCAATGCCTCTTTCTCTATTTGTGAATAGTTACAGTGAGCTTTGGACAACATTTTTTATGCGGAAGCAATAGACCTGTCTTTATCACAAAATCTATGCTTAAGCATTGCACCAATCCCGTAAGAAGAAGCGGCAACTTGCAACACAACTGGTTTTTCAGGATCAAAGTGAACCAAGCATCGATCACTGAGCAATCCATCTTGAAGTTCTTGAAAAGCTTCTTGGCACTCATCTGTCCAAACACAGGGGAGATTCTTGCGACGCAAGCGATGCAATGGAGCTGCGATCTGTGCAGCATTCGATACGAACCGAATATAATAGTGCAATAAGACCGACTGCAATTCGTTGACATTGCGAGGGACTGGCAAGCCACGCATTGTTAATAAATGTGACTGAAGAGGATATACACCTTGACTGTTTATGACATGACTAAGATACTGCAACTCAGGTGTAAAAATCACACTTGTCCTGCATCAGACAGCACACGAAACAAAGCACGCAAATTTGCAAAATGTTCTTCAGGTGTACGACCTGCTACGACAATATCGTCCAAATAATTTGAACAGTTTCATACTTGAGCAGTCAGCTGTGCCAAATACCGTTGGAAAATGGCCAGTTGCGGAAGAACTGCGAAAAGGCAAACGCAAATATTTAAACAAGCCTAAATCAGTGTTCACAGCATACACGGTGTGAGATTCTTCATCTAGTGGATTTGAAGATATGCGTCTCGCAAATCAATTTTTGAAAAGTAGCGGCCAACTCCTAATCTGTCCATGCTATCCTCAGGAAGTGGCAACAGATAAGCATCAATCACAGTTTGTGGGTTGACTGTGGATTTAAAGTCAACACAGAGGCGAATGCGACTTGAAGGTTTGGGGAACAAAACTACTGGATTTGCCCATTTACTAGCTTGTACGGACGCAATAGCTCCGCTATCTTGCAGTTCTGTAAGTTCAGTTGCCACTTTGTCCTGTAATGCAATTGGAAGAGTTCTGGCCCAGCAAAATTTCGGCTGAGTACTGTCTCTCATAGAAATATTTGCAATAGCCGTGCGGTCTAATGCCGGCGGATTAGTGTCGAGGTCCGGTGTGCCGGTCAGTCTGTGGATGGTTCTTAAGGCGGTTTTCCACCTTCCTCAGCGAATGCGGGCTGGTTCCGGTTATTCCACCTCTGTTACACTATGTCGGCGAATGCTGCGCAAACACTGTCTCCACGTACGTGTACACCATAATTACTGTACCCCGCAAACATTTGGGGTTACACTCGTCTTGTGTGAGACGTTCCCGGGTGAGTGGGGGGGTCCACGGGGAGCCTAACCACACAATAACCCTGGGCTCGATGTGGGGCGGTGGAGTGAGTGGGGTGCCGTAGCCTCTTGTGGGGTTGTGAACCACTGAGGACTACGGCGGGGACCAAGCCTCTTCGTCGTTTCTAGGTCCCCAATACAATACAGTACAATATGTGCAACAAATTATTTGGACAATATTGTCGTAGCAGGTCGTACACCTGAAGAACACATTTAAAATTTACGTGCCTTGTTAGCCTTGCCTAAACCATCAAAAAAGAGTTCAGGGAATTCTTTCAGCAACACTGTCTTTCACATTGAATACAGTCACTGACAACACATTGTCCTGAATTTGAAAGCCAGACAATTCAAACGAACCAAGGACAAATATCTTTTCACAATCGCGCAATTGTAGCACTGTAAAAGTTACAGGTCACGTATGCGAGAGATACATGGCAGGCAAAGTACATTTTCCGAGAACAGGAATGTCTTTTCCATTATAAACTATCAGGTGCGTGCTAGTTTTAGGTAGGTGTGGGGAGCCTAACAGTTCATGTGTTACGATTCAGCAATGTAACAGAGGCACTCGTGTCCAACTGAAATTTCATACGTTTTCCAGTAATATGCAAATGAACGAAAAGTTCGTTGGACTGGCGTAGCACTGAAGAAACTGTTTGCTTGCTAGTTCTGCTAATGCTTGCAGCAGGCTTTAAATACACTGAATTGATTACATGGGCCTTGTGACGAGATTTTTGTGAGTGGACAGAACTCTTATGTTTGTTCCGTTACAAATATACAGATTGTACGTGACCTTTCTTGGTTCAAAAATGGTTCAAAGGGCTCTGAGCGCTATGGGACTCAACTGCTGAGGTCATTAGTCCCCTAGAACTTAGAACTAGTTAAACCTAACTAACCTAAGGACATCACACACATCCATGCCCGAGGCAGGATTCGAACCTGCGACCGTAGCGGTTTCGCGGTTCCAGACTGCAGCGCCTAGAACCGCACGGCCACTTCGGCCGGCGACCTTTCTTGCGCAAGTGTAACACTGTGGTTGTCTGGACTGACGAGCTTGGTGTTTGTGCTCTGAATAGCACTGAGGGCATGACTTAATTCTGTTCACCTTTGTAGAAAACAGTTTATGTGGTGCTGCCTAATGGGACGGTCGCAAGCGTGGGACGACTCACCCACAAATTGGTGGCTGCTCAAATTTAACAGCCTCCACGGCACCTGAATCATACTGATAGTATTCGCACTACTTGTTGAAATGATGGATCTGACTGTTTCAAAATCTGTTCCCTAAGTCTGACGTAAGTTAAATTGTACACAATCGCATCACCTCAACATTTCATCAGAATATAAAGAACCATAAGCACATCTGAATTTGCATTTCCTCGTCATATCCTGCAAATCTGTTACCCATTCGCGATAAGTTTTTTCTGACCGTTTCTTGCAACGGAAAAATTGGTACCTAACTGCCACCACATTTTCCTGTTGGTCATAATAGTTAGTTAGGGAATCCACCATCTGATCATAGGAAAGTTCACTCGGAGGGAACAATTTCTCAATGAGGCGAAAGGCCGCACTTCCTACCGTTTACAAAAAGTAATGTAGTTTCACAGTATCTGGCACTTTGTGAGCAATTACGTGGGATTCATACTGTTGCAACCACTCAAGCCACTCCTCTTCTTGTCTATTAGACTGACAAAGATGCGGTATAGCACTTGGAGCTACAGTTGTTGCCTATAGCACTGTATTTGAGGCTGGATTGGCGAGGAACTACTGTACCGTGTTTAGCAGCGTGGCTATCTGCTGCATCTCAAACTGAAACATCTGTGTTAGCTGCATTGCATCTATCACTTGCATCCGAGGCTCCTGAGCAGGGGGTGGTAGAGGTGGGTTGCTCATATTGGAGTAGACAAATGCAATAAACAGACAACGGAAGCAGGAAAATTAAGCACATAAGCAAAGAAAATTTCTGAACACTGAATAGAAAAAACTCTATAAGACACAGTTAAAACATGTAAACACACCCCTGCAAAGAAAAGACAAGGCAGAATTAAGGCTCCAGCAAAACACAAATGCCCAAATGTTAAATCCAGCCTAGTCATGAAATATAGGGTGTCAAGGAAACATGCTTTCTCGGATTGCTAAACAACATTCAAACAAATCGTATTAATGAGTTTTACTGCAAAAGGAAAAGATTACAATACTTAACTTTGTCAATTACACAGGTGTGTCACAAGCAAAGGGCGACAAGCAAAATAAGCAGTGTTCTTCAGTATAAATAATTCCCAAGTCCGTGTTACACAGATTGTACAAGCAAAGTAACTAGGTCGATACTGCTATAGAACTTGCTAATCTTGAAGCTACTCTACAACTGGGCCGCGATCAGTCTGGCGTGGCGCTTATGTCCTTACAGACACCAAACACATCACACAACATCTCAATCCCCCCTTTGGGCGTTTGTGTGAGCGTGGGTCCTTTCAGACGGATGAACGTATAAGGAGGCGGAGGACTGTGCGTACACCAGATTTGGAAGACCGGGTTCTACAGGATATTGAGATGAACCCTAGTACAAGCTCCAGGGACGTGGCCAACCAACATGGTGTAAGCCAAAGTACGATTATGTGTATCCTTCATGACAAGAGCTACTATCACTATCACATGTAATCACACGGAGGCCATTTTGAACATCTTTTGTGACGTGGATGCGATGCAGTTCTGTACTATGTCCGGGACGATTTGTTGTTGCACGCACACCGTCCATTTGTGGACACATGTTCATAAGACCTTTTTTCCTGCATATCCAGTCAGGAATCCATCAGTTTGTCGATTTTATTAATGTGCGCCCTATATTATGGGTCCAGCTCAAAAGGCCTCGATACGATAAATGCCTTTACGGAGAGTGTACATCTCTCTAGTGTCGGTTTCCATCCACACTTAAGTGAAGAAAGGGAAATTGCTTGGCTCTGCAACTCCCTCTTATATCACACTTTGAATTTAGTGTTTTCAGGATATTCCGTTTGCTTGAAATCAGTGGTCTTCCTTCTAATTTTCTGTATGCAGTCACGTGATAGTGGATGGCTGATGTTAATGACCTGTTAGTAATTTTCAGTATGTTTTTGAAACTTGTAATGTGGAATGTGCAGGTTAATATTTTATGGACTTGTAATCCAATTAGACGTCTGTCAATTTTTTAAAATTATTTTTGTTTCCAAAAACTAATTTTTTTAAATTTAATTGAGTCATTTCTGAAAGTTATGTAATATCTACCAACAGTTTTGTTTTTGCAAATGTATTTAATTGATTCCGTGGGTAACTGCTCAGATTTTCTTGCACCATTTGATGTGTTTTAATAGATAGTTTAGTGTTTTTAATAAATATGTTGCTAAATTTTGTGGCCTAGTATCCTTCCACTCGACACCAGTATTATTATGTTTTCTTGCTGACTTTAGACGACATTCCATTCAGCGAAATTTACGAGTTGTAAGGCACCGCCCGGTCTTGATAAGAAGCTCAATAGCTCCACTAAATCCAGTTGATACGGCGAAACGGGTATCTCATATTTACAATACTGCCAAAGTTCAGAATTAAGGTTCAATCAATGAATAAAAACACGAGTGAGCATATTTTACTCGGTAGGTTATGACTATTTTCATTATAATTTTTAATATCTTACACCATTTTGCACTATCTAACGTTTTTTGTAAGTCGAAACATCCCATGAAAGTGTCATGATTTTTCTGAAGCTTTGTGTTTTTTTTCTGCATTACCAAGAGCACCCTTAGCTGGCAAGAAGCAATACAATCAATAAATGTGTATACGTAAGCGTGTAGCTTACCATTCCTATTGCCTATACTGTGCGTTGGAGAGTCAATGAGGAAGCATTTGCTGGGGTCGTTAGCCACAAAAATCTGTACATCTTTGGATGTTAGAAACACGTGAAAACTATGATGCCACCTCTAAAAATAAACTCTGGTAATGACACAGGTGGAGATAAAGGGAGGGAAAACTGCGCTCAACACGTGACTCACGGAAGGATCTCTTTGTTCGAAGAGAGTTACAGTCGATAAAGTGTCTTCTGAGTAAGCAAAAAATTATATTTTTCGCCTTCAACATGGTGTTGAACTCTGAGTGCGTCATTCTCTTGTTGCTGATGATTTGCAGGAAAATGATTATATGGAAGTCATTCATTTTGAATTATCGACTTTTATCTGCACGTTTTTGGCGGCACCGATTGTTCGTTTATAAAACTTGTACTGACTGTACCACTTCCATTACACACATTATCGAATAAAATTTGTTCTATTGATTTTTTTATCATTACGTGCGCCTTTCTTGCTCTCTCAGTATACTATTACAAAAAGGTTAGCTATATCAATAGTTTTACACGGACTCTGATATTCGTTCATTCGTCCGATTCGCCCTTTCCTACACAGCTCGTTCTATTCACATGGAACACATTAACGAGTTTCTCGTGGCCCTCTGCCAACTGCGTCTCCACCTACGTCACCCCGTGCTTACGTAAACCTCTCCAGGAGTTGACAGCAACAAAAGGTACGCACCTTTCACGTAATCCGCAGAGTAGTGTAACAGTCTCCCGGAGAATTCCTTTTCATTACATTACTACGATAATCAAGAAGCTACACCAAAGGGCACTGAGTTCAGGGATAAATGCAAATACTCATTCACATATAACGAATTTTAATCATTTTGAGATTAATAAAAAATGTGAGAAGATAACTGAGGATTCCGAGAATATGGCTACCTTACATAATTGTACGTAACAGGCTGAAACGTAATAAATGAATATGAGAAGAGAGACGGTTGAGGCAGGAGCTAGCACATAAACTATTCTTCTCGTATTGCACCAAGGGGACTCCTGTGATTTCTGGCCCTATTCGCCACTGCGAAAAGGTTTCGAGTTTAATACAGGAAATTGGCGCAAAGTCTGTTACGCGGGAAATTCACTCCAGCACCTCTCCTCTCCTTGCTGACAAAATGCTGGCAGTGAAACTTTCTTCCACCATCAGGATTCGAACCGGGTACTCCGAGGTGACTACAGCCACACAGGTGTCTGTTACCAATCTCCGATACGGAAGCGGACAAAATTTCAAAAGATGTAAGTTCTGAAAGGTTCAGCAGTTGGATCATTAGTGACCTGACGCCAAAACCGACAATTTTCCACACATCATAAATGTACACCAACATTTATGCTCCTCAAGCAACACTGCTGTGTACCACAGATGTCTTATTAGCCATAGCGATCCACCCCCCTTGCTCAACCCTCCATACCATTCTGTTCACAGTTCAGTAGCGTTGGTAAGTCTGGAGTAGAGGAAAGGTGATTATAGACCGAAGTGCACTTCTGGTGTATCCCAAAGAAGTTTAAGACCTTGCATCCATCTCTTTATTTCAGTGTACGTAGAGTGCTGGAGACCCCCTGTAATTGAGAGGTGGCAGAAGCCCCCTCTCATATTTCTATCTTACTCTGAGTAATTCAATTTTCCTCTCCAATTGCATGCGGTGAAAAGTTGCTATTCCTTCACACGCAGACTTCCCACGCAGCGTCTCTTGTCACCCGGGTGGTCCGGTGACAGGCGGGCTCTGCTGATGTTGAAAGGGTTAAGCCAACGGGTGTGAGGGAGTTGAGTGAATGCTTTCCAGACGCTGACATTGTCATAATAGCGGCGGAGACACGCCCGCAGGGGCCTGAAGGAGCGGCTGGGCTAGAGATTCCGTTACTTCGCAGAAACTTAGCGAAAACACTTTCTGTCGGGCTACTAGCGAGGCGTGGGGATGACTTGTGTTCCCAGGCAGTCTTGGCTGGCAAATTCCCGCGTTTTCTGCAAAATTGTAACTGTGATTGGCTTGCTCAGGGCATAGCTCCGTGACGTAGCAAAATTGGCGCAGAAATTGGCGCAAAGAATCTCCATTGGTGGAATGGTAGTGCTTCGGCAATAGAGTGGAATTTTCCGCCGGTTTTCGAGTTGCTGATTGGAAAGTTTAACCATGGCCACTGTCATGGGGGCGAGAATGTTCTGTGTTCGGTTTGTACTGGTGCTCTTGTGGTGGTCGGCTCTCGCCTTTCAGTTGGAGTAGGTTGCAAGACTGAGCTCTCGCTGCTCTGGACATCCTGCCTTCCGATGGCTGTCTAATATACTTTTATTTAATTTTAACTGTTTGACGAAGTTGCTGAAGTTTCGACTTCAACGTAACTTTCCGAGTACAGTTGGCAATTGAGCGTTCTGCGTACAAGCGGCCTATGTTGTCTGACTTGAGCAGTTTTGGCTAAAGTTGACTGTATCGGAGTTACTGTGTGACTTTGCTTGTTAAAATCAATCACTGTACCGTCAGTGATTGTGTGGCAAGCCTTCTTCATCTCCCTCAGAGGCGCATTTGTATTGCTAGGAAGTCTTTAGTCTGGAACAACCAGACTATGATAATTTGTTTTGGGCTATACTCACGACATTAAGATCACCACGACAGGACGTCGAAGCAACCAGCCATCACCTCCAGTACACCAGATCGTGTCCGTGCAGTTAAGAAGACAGCTTGGTAATGTACGTCCGCAGCACCGGCAAAGCAGGCAGTTTTGCTAGGTGATAGAGCTCAGCAGAGTGCGCCTGTTTGTCTTTTCTAACTTTGTTCTGTCTTGGGTGTTCATTGTCTGAGTTCTCACTAATGTAGCAGCAATTAATGTTGGTTTGGCTGTGTGTCTCTCTTAAGATTTGAGTTGCAAGGAATTGGCTCCACATATCACTTCATCATAAATGTCACAATCTCGTTTAGGGACAACTTCACCTTCACAGCATTTATTTGAGTATCCAATTTGAGCCAATTTGATGTATTGTAAATGTTTCATGTGTTTTTGTTTGTTATTTTGAGTTTAGTCATAATAAATCATATTGTTATTTTGGAGAGAACTTTCATTCTGTTAATCGATAGAGCAACCCTATCATTTCTCACTGTGTTAGTGAAACTTTCCTTTATTTAACTTATTTATCAAATTAAATTATTGCAGGTGCCAAACTCTTTTCTACTCCACTTGCAGGGTCGATTACAGTCAGTTCGCGTTTCTTTTTAATCCATGTGCAACAGCAAAATTCGGAGTTAGAATAGGGGGGGGCTTAGAGCAACATTTACATATGTAGATTCTAGAAGAATTTAGTGTTAAATACACTGCTGGCCCCGGCACCTCGCATAATGTAAGGTCCATGTTACAGTCTGTAATCTTTACTGCAGTTTTCTACAATTTCAGCATCCCCTCTTTCAACTGTCAGCCTAATATTTCAAATGCCTCGGCACTAACTGGCATCGACCACTACCTCTGCCGCTATCGATAGCTGTCATGTAGCATCTCTTACAGACCAGCGGATTCAGAAACTCTGTTGTTACGTGTTTTTGAGCTCCCGGAGAATCTGTTGCTGAAGAATTAACTTCCTTCTCAAGTACACTGAATATCGTAGGTTTTTTCACTAACGTTTCATTCTTCCAATCAGATTACATCATACAAAAAATAGAACCGTTGCGCAAATAATCGACGTTTAACAGGCATAGAGATTGACAGTGGAGTTGCGTTTTAAGATTTCAAAAATTATCTCCCTTCTCTCATCATTAGACAACAAGAACAAGAGACCACACTCAACAAATCAACTCCGACACTGTGAGGATATAATCCATTGTGTGTGAAGGAAGGAAACCATTTGGTGGTGAACCTCCCTTCGTGATCTCTCCGCCAACAACGCAACACCTTTCCTTCTTTTTAAAATGTGAGAATTAATTTGGCTATCTGACAAACTTTGAATGACTTCCTCTATACTCCAAAGCTTGTAAGTTATAGAAAGACCTTCTGTCCCATCAAAATATGAAACTACGGATACATTGTGCCCAACAGTGAATACATAACTTATAAGCCTAGGCGACTGTCTAGGTAAGGTCCCATGGTTTGTACTTCTTTCAATGTTCATAAAGTAAGGAATAGTTCAGAATGGCTGTAAATTGGTGTGACAACACTAGCAGTTATCAGTACAGCATTCCTGCAGTCGATTAACGGTATCGCTACCATCGTGGCTTTGGATCTTCATCTTCCTATATCTGTGATGACTCATGCATCCAGGATGATTTTACAGTAAAGTGCACGAGTAAATTAGCGAGGGACATAAAATTTTCATGTTTTATTTCTACATATTATGAATATACACTATGTGGTCATAAGTAGTCACCACCAAAAACATACGTTTTTTTGTATTAGGTGCATTGCGTTGCCACCTACTGCCAGGTACTCCATGTCAGCGACCTCAGTAGTCATTAGACATCGTGAGAGAGCAGAATGGGGCACTTTGTGGAACTCACGGACTTCGAATGTGGTCAGGTGATTAGGTGTCACTTGTGTCATACGTCTGAACGCGAGATTTTCACACTCCTAACCATCCCAGGTCCACTGTTTCCAATGCGATATTGAAGTGGAAACGCGAAGGGAAAAGTACAGCACAAAGGCGTACAGCCCGACCTCGACTGTTGACTGACAGAGACCGCTGACAGTTGAAGAGAGTCGTAACGTGCAATAGACAGAAGTCTATTCAGACCACCACACAGAAATTCCAAACTGCAAGTACTATGAGAGTTAGGCGCGAGGTGAGAAAACTTGGATTTCATGGTCGAGCGGCTGCTCATAAGTCACACATTGCATCGATATGTGCCAAACGACGCCTCGCGTGATGTAAGGAGTGTAAACATTGTATGATTGAACAGTGGAAAAACGTTGTGTGGAGTGACGAATGGCGGTACACAATGTGGCGATCCGATGGCAGGGTGTGGGTATGGCGAATGACCTGTGAACGTCATCTGCCAGCGTGTGTAGTGCCAACAGTGAAAATCGGAGGCGGTGATGTTGTGGTGCGGTCGTGTTTTCCATGGACGGTCTGGCACCGCGCGCCGCGGAATTTGAATCCGCGCCAGACGTCATGGACGTGAAAGACCCATAGAGGTCGCTGCACCATAAGCTGTGGTGGCGCGCGCCTCCTGGCCCGCTTTTAGTGTGGTGGCGCCACAGTGGAACACGTGGTCCCAGCGGCCAATAGCGGCGCCCCCGAGAGCGTACTGAAAGGTCCCCCTAGAAAAATTAGTGAATTACTGTGCTGGTAAATCCCTTACGTTATTTTATTTTCAAACAGCTGAGCAGAACTGAACGTATTCAGACATTTCGCTCTTTACCTATTCTGACCAACACTAAACTGACACACAATATTTTTAGCGCAACGCCATCTGACTTTCAAAATCCCTACAAAAGAATGGCCCTGACTAACGTTAACCTATACCTTTCACAAATCACTTACCTCACAAAATCTTTGCTACTCGAACTACTGCAATACAGCGAACGCCACTACTGCCAACTAAATAAAAGATTCAAACTACTGAAGGCACTAACTACTGATAGGCATAGTTAACAAATGAAAGATTTTGATAGAGAACAAACAATGTATTTACCTTAATAGTGTTCAAAAGTCATAATATATATAGCAGTTCATGACATCTATTCTTACAAATGTACTGTTTCTATTGGACACACGTCCAGATCATACGCTCTCAAAAATCCGCCATCTCACTTCCCCACTGCTGGCAGCTCACCTCCAACTGTGCAACGCTACGCGCTGTTAACAGCCAACAGCCCAACACTACAATAGCGAATATTACAACAATGCCACCCAGCCACAGACTGCACGCAGCACAGCCAGTGATTTTCATACAGTGCGCTACGTGACGTTACCAATATAAACACCTAAATAGCCTACTTACATAGCCCCCATGCTCCCCACAAAATATTTTACAAATTGTTTTGGGCAGTGGCCAATACAGATTTGAAATTTTTTTCATAATTACAATAACAAAGAAATCAAATGCACACACTTAATGATACAATGTTGGTCAAAAGCTAAAATTTTCTCACAGTCCATAAAGACAGTCCTGATATTCATCACAGTAAAAGTGCAGTGTTTTTTTTTTTCAAAGTCTGAGCAGTAAAAAAGAATGCACACGCAAGTAGTGGATTTCCATGCAGTCTTGAAGAAGTAGTGTTGTCCTTCCAACGGAAAGACAGTGCTGACTCTAGATATGCAGACAGGTAATAGGCCATAACAGAGCAAACCCACCGAAGAGTCAGTCGACGTTTTGAAGAATATTGGTAGGTAGGTCATCACAGAGCAGACCCACTGTAGTCCTGGTAGAGATTACGGTATTGGTGGGCCACCAGAGGTGTAGACCCACTGCAGTCCTTGTAGAAATAATGGTATTGGTGGGTCATCAAAGATGGCGACCCACTGTAGTCCTTGTAGAGACGGCCAGCAGCCATCTGTTGCGACTGTGCAGGTGCACAATCACCATCGAAGAGTCTTGCGGAGAATATAGCAAGTCCATAAGCTACTACTTGTGCACTCACAAAGTTTTTGGAATTGTCCTTAGAACCAGCAATGCTGTTAACCAGTCCCTTGCTGAATTATTAACACATGTGCAAACACTAATAGTCCCAACTTCTCACATATTGTGCATATGTTATGACCAACGGAAATGTGTGCACTGAAATGAATGCTTACAAGTTACTTAATTTGATGAACCGGTGTCAATTACAATTTTATAACATGAGAATACAATAACAAAGGTACAAAATACATCATTAAAGACATAATAATACAGATAACATTTGTAGTAGTACAGGCTTTACAAAAGAATAGAAATAAACAGATACATCAGTGTTACACGAATTATGACATAAGTAAATAAATAAAATAATGAGAATAGTTTCGAAACCTTAATTTCACACATGAGCATTAAAACAGAACAGAATAAATAATGTCTAAACATCTTTACAAAGTAAATAACATATTATTAGAAAAATTCTACAAAATAACTCTTATCAGTTAAACACATAAAGACAGGAAGAACACAAATACAGAAGGGTACACAAACACATAGCGGAATAACACAAATAACATTTGCAGTGGTACAGGCTTTACAAAAGAATATAAATAAACAGATACATCAGTGTTACACGAATTATGACATAAGTAAATAAATAAAATAATGAGAATAGTTTCGAAACCTTAATTTCACACATGAGCATTAAAACAGAACAGAATAAATAATGTCTAAACATCTTTACAAAGTAAATAACATATTATTAGAAAAATTCTACAAAATAACTCTTATCAGTTAAACACATAAAGACAGGAAGAACACAAATACCCAAGGGTACACAAACACATAGCGGAATAACACAAAAGGAAAGGACAGGGTTCGTTTTCAGTGTAACATTTGGTACTGCAATCCAACCCAAAACTTCATTCCATAGATCTTTCCTCTTATTTCAACATTTGTTTCCACCAAAAAAATCCTATCCAAGCATGCTTTCTGTATTTATATGTTCACATATTTCTTCCATAATTATTTATTTTCCATTATCTTACCTCATCATTTATTTCCAAGAAAATCCTACCTAGACCTGTTGTCCCTAAACCCTACTTTTTTGTTCATATCCTCTTTCAAAATCCTTTTTTGACCAAACCATTTTCTTATAGCTTCTCAATGCATTTCTTCCAATTCATCACAACTCGTTCTCTTATATAGCCTACTCCCTCTTCAGCTAACTTAAATCTACTGAACTCAGATGCATAAACTAAGGGGCGAGGCAGTGCAGCAGCACAAAACAATTAACACAAACAGCAATGAGAAAAAATACAAATTGGCAAAGCTAGCAGCAGTAAATATAAATTACCAAAGCAAATGCAATATTACAACTAATATAAGGCACGGTGCAGCAAACAAGAAAAATAAATCAGTAGTAAAACTGGCTTAACAGAGTAATACAAAATGAAATTGAGTAGCACTATACCTGGCAAACAGCAGCAGCAAATACTATAACTTACATCTAAACACGAAAATGCTCAGCAGAAAAAATAGTACACTAAGGACAACAATGCAGATAAGGGAAATGTCTATTCATATCTTAATGTCTATGTAATTAAATGGTGCACCACAACTTATTCTGCAAAAGAAATTACCAAGTACCTGAAAAGAAAATTATGTATGCAGGTACTGTTATTAGTCTCTTCTTGTTGTTCTTTCCTTTCCAGGTGCTCCTTTT
This sequence comes from Schistocerca cancellata, assembly GCF_023864275.1. NCBI lineage: Eukaryota > Metazoa > Arthropoda > Insecta > Orthoptera > Acrididae > Schistocerca > Schistocerca cancellata. Next base: position 608,935,535 of record NC_064630.1, on the reverse strand, counting down.
TCGAAGAATGTGGATCATAAAATTATTATTTACTAGATCAGTTGACAGAAAGTTTTCACATTAGCAAATGAATTTAATTTTATTTTATAAAACCAATGCTGCAACACAGCTGGAAACCAGATATGAAATGAAATAAGCAACTACGTGGCGTTACCAATATAAAAACCTAAACAGCCTACTTACAGTACTTAAGCGCCGGTCACTCGCTCATCCAGTCAGTCTAATCTCGCTTACATCGGTTTACACCTCATTGCGCTAGACTGCTTTCTTCCTGGGTCGTGTACGAGTTTGTTTCCTTGTTACTCTGTTGTTCGGTCTTGTATTCGTTCTGTCCTACGTTGGTCGTGTCCGTCCTCTTCCGTTGTGTTGTTCGCGGGCCTCTACGCGGGTCCCGCCGCGCCTTCCGTCAGTGCTACCCCGCGACCGTCCTGGTCGCAGTTACTACAGACGGGGCTCGCACCCCTTGTTGCTTTGCGTGGCACTATCACAGCACAGGCGTACATTGATGTTTTAAGCACGTTCGTGCTTCCCACTGTTGAAGAGCAATACGGGGATGGCGATTTCATCATTCAACACGATCGAGAACCTGTTCATAATGCACGGCCTGTAGAGGAGTTATTACACGACAATAACATCTCTGTAATAGACTGGCCTGCTCAGAGTCCTGACCTGAATCCTATAGAACACCTTTGGGATGTTTTGGAACGCCGACTTCGCGCCGGGCCTCACCGACCGACATCGATACCTCTCCTCAGTGCCGCACTCCGTGAATAATGGGCTCTCATTCCGCAAGAAACCTTGCAGCACATGATTAAACGTATAGCTGCGAGAGTGGATAGTGTCATCAACGGTAAGGGTCGGCCTATACAATATTGAATTCCAGCGTTACTGATAGAGGGCGCCACGAACTTGTAAGTCATTTTCAGCTAGGTGTCCGGATACTTTTGAACACATTGTTTTAGTGGGTGCTGAACACCATTGTAGCTCACGCATTACCAAATTATCTCTAAGTGCGTAGTTACTATTCCAGTTTTTCAGAATTCTCCTCGAAAGTGTATCCACACGAGTATATGTATCTAATTCTACCTTGAAGAACATTCAATGCAGGTACAAACGCTTTACTCGATTCTTCGATTAGTGTCAGTAATCTTCTCAGCTTTGAAATCTTTTGTGGGAAGCCTTTCACGAATGAAAGTACAAAGGTATAGCTTTATGGATATGTTGCACTACAATTTCTCATAGAGCTGTAGCATGTTGTCTACCAGACGTTTATAACTTTCAACCTATCATTGTACTTACAAAATAGTTGGTGGTCAGTTGACCAAATAAATTCACGCAAATTTTTTATCACTAGTGAGAATGTTACTGTGCTGATAATTCTTTAAGAGTTTGTATGTGTAAGTACTAACGGAAAAGTTCTTTATTTTGTCTTAGACCTAGTAACTTATCATACTAGTAGAATATAACTCTCCGGTATTACACATATACACTTCAAAATTTTTCATTAGGCCCAGTAAAACTGGAATCACTCAACAGAGGAAAGTCCACTGGACCTGACGGGATACCAATTCGATTCTACATAGAGTACGCGAAAGAACTTGCCCCACTTCTAACAGCCGTGTACCGCAAGTCTCTAGAGGAACGTAAGGTTCCAAATGATTGGAAAAGAGCACAGGTAGTCCCAGTCTTCAAGAAGGGTCGTCGAGCAGATGCGCAAAACTATAGACCTATATCTCTGACGTCGATCTGTTGTAGAATTTTAGAACATGTTTTATGCTCGAGTATCATGTCGTTTTTGGAAACTCAGAATCTACTATGTAGGAATCAACATGGATTCCGGAAACAGCGATCGTGTGAGACCCAACTCGCTTTATTTGTTCATGAGACCCAGAAAATAATAGATACAGGCTCCCAGGTAGATGCTATTTTTCTTGACTTCCGGAAGGCGTTCGATACAGTTCCGCACTGTCGCCTGATAAACAAAGTAAGAGCCTACGGAATATCAGACCAGCTGTGTGGCTGGATTGAAGAGTTTTTAGCAAACAGAACACAGCATGTTGTTATCAACGGAGAGACGTCTACAGACGTTAAAGTAACCTCTGGCGTGCCACAGGGGAGTGTTATGGGACCATTGCTTTTCACAATATACACTCCTGGAAATTGAAATAAGAACACCGTGAATTCATTGTCCCAGGAAGGGGAAACTTTATTGACACATTCCTGGGGTCAGATACATCACATAATCACACTGACAGAACCACAGCCACATAAACACAGGCAACAGAGCATGCACAATGTCGGCACTAGTACAGTGTATATCCACCTTTCGCAGCAATGCAGGCTGCTATTCTCCCATGGAGACGATCGTAGAGATGCTGGATGTAGTCCTGTGGAACGGCTTGCCATGCCATTTCCACCTGGCGCCTCAGTTGGACCAGCGTTCGTGCTGGACGTGCAGACCGCGTGAGACGACGCTTCATCCAGTCCCAAACATGCTCAATGGGGGCAGGATACGGAGATCTTGCTGGCCAGGGTAGTTGCCTTACACCTTCTACGGCACGTTGGGTGGCACGGGATACATGCGGACGTGCATTGTCCTGTTGGAACAGCAAGTTCCCTTGCCGGTCTACGAATGGTAGAACGATGGGTTCGATGACGGTTTGGATGTACCGTGCACTATTCAGTGTCCCCTCGATGATCACCAGTGGTGTACGGCCAGTGTAGGAGATCGCTCCCCACACCATGATGCCGGGTGTTGGCCCTGTGTGCCTCGGTCGTATGCAGTCCTGATTGTGGCGCTCACCTGCACGGCGCCAAACACGCATACGACCATCATTGGCACCAAGGCAGAAGCGACTCTCATCGCTGAAGACGACACGTCTCCATTCGTCCCTCCATTCACGCCTGTCGCGACACCACTGGAGGCGGGCTGCACGATGTTGGGGCGTAAGCGGAAGACGGCCTAACGGTGTGCGGGACCGTAGCCCAGCTTCATGGAGGCGGTTGCGAATGGTCCTCGCCGATACCCCAGGAGCAACAGTGTCCCTAATTTGCTGGGAAGTGGCGGTGCGGTCCCCTACGGCACTGCGTAGGATCCTACGGTCTTGGCGTGCATCCGTGCGTAGCTGCGGTCCGGTCACAGGTCGACGGGCACGTGCACCTTCCGCCGACCACTGGCGACAACATCGATGTACTGTGGAGACCTCACGTCCCACGTGTTGAGCAATTCGGCGGTACGTCCACCCGGCCTCCCGCATGCCCACTATACGCCCTCGCTCAAAGTCCGTCAACTGCACATACGGTTCACGTCCACGCTGTCGCGGCATGCTACCAGTGTTAAAGACTGCGATGGAGCTCCGTATGCCACGGCAAACTGGCTGACACTGACGGCGGCGGTGCACAAATGCTGCGCAGCTAGCGCCATTCGACGGCCAACGCCGCGGTTCCTGGTGTGTCCGCTGTGCCGTGCGTGTGATCATTGCTTGTACAGCCCTCTCGCAGTGTCCGGAGCAAGTATGGTGGGTCTGACACACCGGTGTCAATGTGTTCTTTTTTCCATTTCCAGGAGTGTATATAAATGACCTAGTAGATAGTGTCGGAAGTTCCATGCGGCTTTTCGCGGATGATGCTGTAGTATACAGAGAAGTTGCAGCATTAGAAAATTGTAGCGAAATGCAGGAAGATCTGCAGGGCATAGGCACTTGGTGCAGGGAGTGGCAACTGACCCTTAACATAGACAAATGTAATGTATTGAGAATACACAGAAAGAAGGATCCTTTATTGTATGATTATATGATAGCGGAGCAAACACTGGTAGCAGTTACTTCCGTAAAATATCTGGGAGTATGCGTGCGGAACGATTTGAAGTGGAATGATCATATAAAATTAATTGTTGGCAAGGCGGGTACCAGGTTGAGATTCATTGGGAGAGTCCTTAGAAAATGTAGTCCATCAACAAAGGAGGTGGCTTACAAAACACTCGTTCGACCTATACTTGAGTATTGCTCATCAGTGTGGGATCCGCATCAGATCGGGTTGACGGAGGAGATAGAGAAGATCCAAAGAAGAGCGGCGCGTTTCGTCACAGGGTTATTTGGTAACCGTGATAGCGTTACGGAGATGTTTAACAAACTCAAGTGGCAGACTCTGCAAGAGAGGCGCTCTGCATCGCGGTGTAGCTTGCTCTCCAGGTTTCGAGAGGGTGCGTTTCTGGATGAGGTATCGAATATATTGCTTCCCCCTACTTATACCTCCCGAGGAGATCACGAATGTAAAATTAGAGAGATTAGAGCACGCACAGAGGCTTTCAGACAGTCGTTCTTCCCGCGAACCATACGCGACTGGAACAGGAAAGGGAGGTAATGACAGTGGCACGTAAAGTGCCCTCCGCCACACACCGTTGGGTGGCTTGCGGAGTATAAATGTAGATGTAGATGTAGATGTAAAACAAGTAAGATGAGTGAAAATACATTAGTTACTAGAAGTGGTACATTAATTAGGATATATGTGCCTGAGGAAAGTGATGAACGCATAGCCAGATCTTTCTGTTTGTAATGAGAATTGGTACATTATTTTCAGTGGGACAGGAAGTGTTATAATTATTAGTATACCTGTTCCACAATTTATCCTACGTAATAGGTACTTCACACGATCTGTTCATGTAAACTGCGTAACGAATTGGGGCCGAAGGATTCAATCTGTCAGAATTTAAAATGACACCCTATAATAAAGAGTTTTATAATTGTATACAAAAAGTTGTCACTTTTTCGTTTCGTAGTAAATTTTAAGGGCTTTCGTGAAATTTTTACTGTCACTGCAAAGTTCTTCCATTTGTCAAAAATGCCTGGAGTGGACAGAGGCTGTCATGCAAAATTATCATATTTGCCACAATTTATCACCCAGACAGGCTTGTTCGGCGCACCTACTTCACGCATTCTGCTTCAGCCAATGAGCGTTCTGTAATGTTCTGAGCAGACGGTTATGAATGTCGTAGCCAAGTAACCGTTGAAGGTGATAGTAGCGAGTGATTTAATGAATTTTTATCCATAAATTGCGAGTTGTCATAGCTGCTTGTGGTGGAAAGCGACAAATTCTGCATAAGCAAGAGAGAGTTATAATTTGAACGATACGCGATTTCTTCAAGCGCTAGACACGTGTATGCACGTACCGGCAGCACTGCAATCACTGCTCGTGCCTCGACCGGCACGAAGCGCCCTCCTTCATGAAAACAAACTCATCCCTCTTCACCCTCAAAAACCTTTGAATACTATAGCTAATCACTGAGTTTTGTTGTCTCACTCTTCATGAGTGTAGTATGTGTTGTACGGAAGAACCGATTTCGAACAAGACCCATTTCAATGTCGGTTTTTGCTACACGCCTGAGGTAAATCGGAAGTGGTTCATAACAGTTTCGACAAAGAATTAGTAAAGAAGAGGCACAGACAACAAAATCTGATTTCAACGAAAACTAGCTATCTAAGGCACTGAGAAAGAGCAATTGTAATGTGAGTTCTCAACGGATCTGCACTCTGGTTTTGCACCTATCTTTCTCTTATGTAGACATTAAATCAGACGAAAAGACGAAAGCAAAGAACAGTACTGTATTTAAGACTACCTACCACTTAGAATATGAACCTTCTTTTTAATCATGCAACAAGATGAGTGATTGCCTACTCATCTGAATAACACACATCTCAAAAATTGTCAAAATACGAGATACATTCAAATAAGTAAGTTTCCCTATTTTATAACAAATGTTACACACAAATTATCATGTTGAAATAATTTTATTAACATTGTACAACGTATCTACTACTTTTCTTCCTAGTCGCCAAGTTTTCCCAAGCATTTTTGGTAATGTAACACAACCATTGTCGAACCAGCTCGGATTCTGTGCTCATAATCAGCTGTTCAGATCTGATGTGACTTCACCAACGGTGCTGAAGTGCTTACGTCCAAGATGACTTTTGAGATGGGGGAACATGTGAAAATTTCTTGGGACAAGATTTGTGGAATATAGAGGATGCGGGAACACCTCCCAGCTGAATCATCCGAACTCCGCCTGTGCTGACAACACCCACAGGGGCTTATGAGCCATACTGCAGTATCTTCATTTTGTTGGTTCACTGGCAGCGTAGGAAAATACGAAATACAGAATCGCTGTATCTGTGGCGGCGACGTTCGCCAGGCTCATATGAAAGCTCTTGAAAGCTACGCTAAATATCGTTGAAAAGAGCCTCTTCCAGGAAGAAATAACTTTACACCGAATATATTCAGCGCGGATGGCGCATTTCCGTTACCGGCTTACCTAATGAAAACATTTCTTGGTGAACTGCAATCTCTCCGAGGCGTGTGTACAAATTCAAGGTATCAAGTGCGTGATGTTTAGTTGAGGAGCCGTTTGGCATTTTAGCCGCTGTATGGAGAATTTTCGGACAGGTAATGAATGTAAAGACAGATAGAGTAGAGCTCATTGTTCTCACATGTGTTTCCCTCCACAGCTTGCTCCGAAGAAGCGTATTTTCAGCACATCTACACTCCCTCCTAGGTATATACCTTATGTGATCAAAGTATCCGGACACCTGGCTGAAAATGACTTACAACTTCGTGGTTCTGTATGTGGAATTCAACATGGTGTTGGGCCACCCTTAGCCTTGATGATAGCTTTCACTCTCGCAGGTATACGTTCAATCAGTTTCTGGAAGGTTTCTTGGGGAATGGCAGTCCATTCGAGTTGTATGTAGGCAGGGAATTGTCATGAAGAAAGATAACTTCGCGAGTTCAAGTCCAGTACGTTTTCTTTTGATGGCAGCTCGCAAGTTTTTCAAGACATTACAGTACCTCTCTTCATTCATTGTCACGTAGCGAGGCAGGTAGTGGACAAGAAAAATCTACTAACAGTTCCAAAATATGATTGCCATAAGTATCCCTGCCAAATGTCTGTGCTTTGCCTTTATAGGGGAACTTTCGCTAGTTTCTTCCACACCATGCCCTGGCGTTTTGCTCGAGGAGTGTGGACATCATTGGGAAATGCTCAGACTTTGCCGTATTGAAGACGGTCCGTCAAGATCATTGCAGTGGATAAGCGTCCAATTGCAATTTCAGAAGGTAGCCCCATTTGAATGTTGTCAATGGTAAGACGTAAATCTTCCTCCACAATATTGCGAATTTCAATAATGGCATTATCATACGTCGCTGTAGTGTGGATCCCTGTGCGCTGGTCGTCATGTGCATATTCGGCCCCTTCCACAAAATGTGCACACCAGCGTCGAGCCATCCGCCTTCTCTATCGACAGTGGATTGTTGTTCTGCTGGGAAAAAACGAATGACAGAGCGCGGCTCAGAAGCGGACGCACTTTGTGGTGGTAACTCCAAGCTAGCTGGCAGTGTACTGACAGGATACTGCAGTATGCCTCATACCGCCGTGTGGGTGTTGTCAGAACATACCAGTCGAATCGCCAACACTCACATCTCACGGGTACAGTTCATTTTGCAGAGAAAAAAAGAGGGAAACTTAGTAATTGGACGGCTCTTGTATACCAGCTCACACGTGCAAGCAAGATGTCACCTTTCCAGCAAACTGGTCACATGCTGACGGTCATTTATTTCCGGCTGCTTCCGCCCCTTCTCTTCACTAACCCCTGTTAGCACCTTCTTCTGAAATTGCTGTGAGGGTTGTGGAGGGCGAAGGAAGCGTAGACTGCAGGGGTTGACATTTGGGGCCATGTTTTCGATTTTCCACCTCCATTCGTTTAATAATGGAAAAACGAGGTCCGCCGAGGATGTGGTGACGGCTGCTATGGAACAGGGAGGCCTACTTGAGGAGCGACTGATAAAGCGGGGAATGGGGAGAAACGCAGGGGGAACGAGAAGAGCCGGTGTCTCGGGGGAAGCCGAGGAAAGGGAAAGCAAGGAGCAGTTGCTCTGTCGATAAGGAAACTCATGGCTGGGATCCTTGTAGACTATTTTGTTCTGGACAGTGATATAAAGGAAGAATGGACTTGCTGGAGGTTTTTAACTTTTTCGAGAAAAAGCACCTTCCTTTTTCTACGTGCTTCACTGGAAATAGAATCATAATCTGTTTCCAGACGACGCGCGCTTGAATATTGTTTACTGGGGGACTAAACCGTAGCGATTTTTGATGTGTATTATCATAAAATCCTGTTGTCTGACATATGTTGCGGAAGGAAGGAAGCAAAATGAGGTTATTTTTAATTTGATCAATTTCATGTCCCCGTTCTGTATCGTTCCTACATTATCAGAGATTACAAAAAAATCTCCTGTGTCTTTCAACAGCGCGTTTACACCTATACCTCATGCACTTAGTCGCCGTGCTCCTGCGATTTCCTCAGACGCAAGAAGTGACATGGGTGTAAACGCATGCCCTGTCTCAACACGTGCGCATCCGATATTTCATAAATGTTAAGCTAGTAGCACACACGCAGCTCCGGTGTTCAAAATATCCGCTTTTGCTAAAAGCAGCTGGCGCAACAGTCAATATTATTTTTGACATATACATGAAATCGTAAAAAGAAGTACAAATTCTGGGTCAATGACTACTGAAATATGTGCGTGAGTATAGTGGAGGTGTTTTTAACGGAATGCTGTTTGGAATCCTTAACCGAGAGACAGTGAGTGATTTCCATATAATACTTCATTCCCTCCATCTGGATGCCTTGGGCAGATGGAGGGAATATTTTGAAGAGTTGCTCAATGTAGGTGAAAATGCGATCAGTAATGTTTCAGATTTCGAGGTAGAATGGGATAGGAATGATGATGGAAATAGGATCACATTTGAGGAAGTGGAAAAAATGATCAATAGATTGCAGTGCAATAAAGCGGCTGGGGTGGATGAAATTAAGTCGGAACTCATCAAATACAGTGGAATGTCAGGTCTTAAATGGCTACACAGGATAATTGAAATGGCCTGGGAGTCCGGACAGGTTCCATCAGACTGGACAAAAGCAGTAATCACACCAATCTTTAAACATGGAAACAGAAAAGATTGTAACAACTACAGAGGTATCTCTTTAATCAGCGTTGTGGGTAAAATCTTCTCAGGTATTGTTGAAAGGAAAGTGCGAGTATTAGTTGAGGACCAATTGGATGAAAATCAGTGTGGGTTTAGGCCTCTTAGAGGTTGTCAGGACCAGATCTTTAGCTTACGGCAAATAATGGAGAAGTGTTATGAGTGGAACAGGGAATTCTATCTATGCTTTATAGATCTAGAAAAGGCATATGACCGGGTTCCTAGGAGGAAGTTATTGTCTGTTCTACAAGATTATGGAACAGGAGGCAAACTTTTGCAAGCAATTAAAGGTCTTTACATGGATAGTCAGGCAGCAGTTAGAGTTAACGGTAAATTGAGTTCATGGTTCAGAGTAGTTTCAGGGTTAAGACAAGGCTGCAACCTGTCTCCACTGTTGTTCATATTCTTTATGGATCATATGTTGAAAACAATAGACTGGCTGGGTGAGATTAATATATGTGAACACAAAATAAGTAGTCTTGCATATGCGGATGACTTAGTTGTGATGGCAGATTCGATTGAAAGTTTGCAAAGTAATATTTCGGAGCTAGATCAGAAATGTAAGGACTATGGTATGAAGATTAGCATCTCCAAAACGAAAGTAATGTCAGTGGGAAAGAAATATAAACGGATTGAGTGCCAAATAGGAGGAACAAAGTTAGAACAGGTGGACGGTTTCAAGTACTTAGGATGCATATTCTCACAGGATGACAACATAGTGAAAGAACTGGAAGCGAGGTGTAGCAAAGTTAATGCAGTGAGCGCTCAGCTACGATCTACTCTCTTCTGCAAGAAGGAAGTCAGTACCAAGACTAAATTATCTGTGCACCGTTCAATCTTTCGACCAACTTTCTTGTATGGGAGCGAAAGCTGGGTGGATTCAGGTTACTTTATCAACAAGGTTGAGGTTACGGATATGAAAGTAGCTAGGATGATTGCAGGTACTAGTAGATGGGAACAATGGCAGCAGGGCGTCCACAATGAGGAAATCAAAGAAAAACTGGGAATGAACTCTATAGATGTAGCAGTCAGGGCGAACAGGCTTAGATGGTGGGGTCATGTTACACGCATGGGAGAAGCAAGGTTACCCAAGAGACTCATGGATTCAGCAGTAGAGGGTAGGAGGAGTCGGGGCAGACCGAGGAGAAGGTACCTGGATTCGGTTAAGAATGATTTTGAAGTAATAGGTTTAACATCAGAAGAGGCACCAATGTTAGCACGGAATAGGGGATCATGGAGGAACTGTATAAGGGGGGCTATGCTCCAGACTGAACGCTGAAAGGCATAGTCAGTCTTAAATGATGATGATGACTTCATTTTGTTGGGTCACTGGCAGCGTGTTGTTGTTCAATGTGTGTGAAATCTTATGGAACTTAACTCAAAATGGTTCAAATCACTCTGAGCACTATGGGACTTAACATCTGAGGTCATCAGTCCCCTAGAACTTAGAACTACTTAAACCTAACTAACCTAAGGACATCACACACATCCATACCCGAGGCAGTATTCGAACCTGCGACCGTAGCGGTCGCGCGGTTCCAGACTCAAGCGCCTAGAGCCACTCGTCCACACCGGCCGGCCTTAAAACATCAATGCAGGCCTGTGCTGTGATAGTTCCACGCAAAACAACAACCCCTCCATGGAAAACACGACCACATCATAACACCGCCGCCTCCGAATTTTACTGTTGGCATTGCACACGCTGGCGGATGACGTTCACCGGGCATTCGCCATACTCACACCCTGCCATCAGATCGCCACATTTTTTACCGTGATTCGTCCACACAACATTTTTTCACTGTTCAATCTTCCAGTGTTTACGCTCCTTACACCAAGCGAGGCGTCGTTTGGCATTTACCGGCGCGATGAGTGGCTTATTGGCAGCCGCTCGATCATGAAATCCTTCTCACCTACCGCCTAACTGTCACAGTACTTGCAATGGATCCTGATGCAGTTTGGAATTCCTGTCTGATGGTCTAGATAGATGTCTGTCCATTACACATAACGACCCTCTTCAACTGTCGGCGGTTTCTGTCAGTCAACAGACGAGGTCGACCTGTACGCTTTTGTGATTTACGTGTCCCTTCACGTTTACACTTCACTATCACGTCGGAAATAGTGGTACTAGGGATGTTTAGGAGTGTGGAAATCTTGCTTACAGGCGTATGGCACAAGTGACACCCAATCACCTGACCACGTTTGAAGCCCCAGTCTGCTCTCTCACGATGTCTAATGACTTCTGAGGTCGTTGATATGGAGTACCTGGCAGTAGGTGGCACCGCAATGCACCAAATACACTTTTGATCACATAGTGTAGGTAATGAAACTATAGAAAGGGGGAAGGATAATATCAGGAAAATGGAGAACAAATGTTGGGAATAACTTGGGAAAGTTGAGTTTACAAAACAATCCTCGGAATGCCACATACAAGGCCAAAGCTATCCGAGCAAACTTTAAGAATTACTTTATGTCTGGTAACGAATGTGTCTCCTGACAAGAAAAAAATTGGGTAACCTTACTATTAAATGGAACTATTTATTACTCATTGCAATACTGTGCTGAATAATTTATGTTTTATAATGAAAATAAGTAAGTGAATTTAAGTGAAATAATATTGTTCCCATTATTACTTTTCTCGTAAGGATAGTTCCTTTAATTGAAGCACAACGTTTGATATAAAAGTCCTAAAATTTCTTAATTTTCTGTAGACTTTAGGTATTAGAAACAATTAACAAAAAGGCGAGATCCAGCGTATCGTCATATTCATGTTGTACGTATTTGTGAGGAACAGTAGACAATTACTTTACTTGACTCTCTACAGTTGGTGGCGTCGATAAACCCTAAGTAAAGAGATACAAGATAACATCATGATTTTCTCATCAGACTTTTAAATCATTGTGCTAGTGCAAATACGTGCAAACCTGGATCTTTGAACAATCAGTGAAAGTATAACGAACCAATAAACGATGAGAACCATGGACGGGCACGACTTTCATACGTTTCTCCAAGACTGGGATGGGAATAATCCGGCGTGTGAGCACAACGACCCGTGCACACAGACAAGATATACGCATGATAATGCACCGTTGCATCTTCGCCCAACAGCCGCCTTTACCTACTGCGCAGGGACGTTGCATGAGTGTCAATGCACCATAGGCTATCAAAGTTGTTTATTGGACAAATATACTCAACTTATCAGACTGTTGGTTGCCAAGTAGTTTTATTAGTAAGTCGGCCGGAGTGACCAAGCGGTTGTAGGCGCTACAGTCTGGAACCGCACGACCGCTACTGTCGCAGGTTCGAATCCTGCCTCGGTCATGGATGCATGGATGTGTGTGATCTCCTTAGGTTAGTTAGGTTTAAGTAGTTCTAAGTTATAGGGGACTGATGACTTCAGAAGTTAAGTCCCATAGTGCTCAGAGCCATTTGAACCATACTACTTTTATTAGTACCAAAGAAACAATTACCTGCATTCGATTACAGAAGTGATGAAAATATCGAAATCAATTAATTTCACTCTGTTAGATACTCTTGCACACAATGGCTGCTAAGTATTTTTTGGTGCTTGCTTAAAATAATAACGAAATTACATGGAAAATTTTTGACGGTGGTATGAGGGAGTACCAGACTCAACCACTAAAAATTCTGACCGGTTGGGAATGAGTGTGGGGGATGAGGGTGCTTTTAAAGTCACTTTTGTACGCTTTTCTTGAAAAACCCGAAAACCTCGACGTCTAAAGTGAATGTATCCCAAGACAAAATTAAACTACATTAAATGTCCTACAAACAAATCTTTATTTCAAGGACTAGCAGTTAGGGTGTAGAGAGCGAGAGAATACGAAAATTAAGAGCTGTAGCATAGGTGATTGCTGTAGACCAATTTCAGGTACTTTCTCGACATGATAGATCCAGAAATATTCTGCATCTACGCCACTGCAGTTCGCTGTAAACAAGTATCCTGTAAACCTTGTACATGCAATGGCTCGTTTCTTGGACAAATACCTATGGCTAACCTGTAACAATCATTCATCTATTTATTCTTACTGATTTCAAGAAGGTAGGTTGGAATAAAATAGGACACAAACTTCCATTCCACTCAAAACACCGTCTTGCTTCAGTGTGTGGTTTAGAACGACAACCGTTATCACATCGAACAAGATAGTTCAACGGTTAATACACAGTAACTATCTGCTTGGAATAAGATCCACGGGTAATCTTTTGTTCGTTTCGGTTATAATGCATTACTTCAAAGTATTACGAAACTCCTTTTTAGAAATGTAGTCCGTGATCGTGCTGCTACAGCTTTCAGTTAATGCCCTGAAAAATCATTCATGTACACACATCAGTAAAAGCTTTGCATCACCCGGGTTCCCAGAACTCCTGAAGATAGACGTTGACTGTGGATACTGTATCACAGACACAGTCCCTTTGACTGTTCAGAGATGTCAGTAACACCGCTCAAAGATGTAAACAACCATGTATGAGCAGCGCATATTAGATGGAGGGGGACGACAGCCGATCACTTCCAGTCATTCCACCAGGAAGGGGGTACACGGCTCGTGTTGTCTGTAGTTCAACCATGCCTAGATGGTCAATACTGAGGTTCGATCGCGTCCGAATTGTTACTTTGTGCCAAGAAAAGCTCTCAACAAGGGGAAGTGTCCAGGCATCTCGGAGTGAAGTAAAGCGATGCTGTTCGGATATGGAGGAGATACAGCGAGACAGGAAGTGTCGATGACATGCCTAGCTCAAGCCGCCCAAGGGCTGCTATTGCAGTGGATGACCGCTACCTCGTATTAAGGCTCGGAGAAACCCTGACAGCAATGCCACCATGTTGAATAATGTTTTTCTTGTAGCTACAGGACGTCGTGTTACGACTCAAACTGTGCGCAATAGGCTGCACGATGCGCAACTTCACTCCCAACGTCCACGGCAAGGTCGACCTTTGCAACCGCGACACCATGCGGCGCAGTACAGATGGGCCCAACAACATGACGAATGGATCGCAAGGGATTGGCATCACGTTCTCTTTACCGATTAGTGTCGCATATGCCTTCAACCAGACAATCGTCGGAGAAGTGTTTGGAGGCAACCCAGTCAGGCTGAACGCCTTAGACACACTGTCCAGCGAGTGCAGCAAGAAGGACGTTCCGTGCTGTTTTGGGGTGGCATTATGTGGGGCGGACGTACGCTGCTGGTGGTCAGGGAAGGCGCCGTAATGGCTGTACGATACATGAATGACATCCTCCGACCGATAGTGCAACCATATCGGCAGGATATTGGAGAGTCATTCGTCTTCACGAACGACAATTCGCGCCCCCATCGTGCACATATTGTGAATGACTCCCTTCAGCATAACATCGCTCGACTAGAGGGGCCAGCATGTTCTCCATACATGAACCCTATCGAATATGCTTGGGATAGACCGAAAAGGGCTGTTTATGGACGACGTGACCCACCAACCACTCTGAGAGAACTACGCCGAATCGCCTTTGAGGAGAGGGACAATCTGGACCAACAGTGCCTTAATGAACTTGTGGATAGTATGCCACGACGAATACAGGCATGCATCAATGCAAGAGGACGTGCTACTGGGTATTAGAAGTACCGGTGTGTACAGCAATATGGACCACCACCTCTGAAGGTCTCGCTGTATGGTAGTACAACATGTGTGGTTTTCATGTGCAACGAAAAGGACGGAAATGATATTTATGTTGGTCTCTATTCCCGTTTTCTGTACAGGTTCCGGAATTCTCGGAACCGAGGTGATGCAAAACTTTTTTTGATGTGTTTATTTTGGTGAAGGTGTGCAGTAACAAGTAAATACGCCCAAAGTAAAAGAGATTGAGTACCAAAAAATTTTGTTTCGGGCGACGTAACACAACAGAAATTATCACCAAAAGTGAAACTGGAGCTAATCCTCTGGCTTTGTAATCAGAAAGAAGTCCTTACTATTGCAGTTTTAGTTTATGAACTAGCTGGCTGTAGGGACAAAGATAATATGCTTCTGCAGAATTATTAATACAGTGTATCCATTGAGGGAGTCCTTAATTTTAAACACAAATATCTCGAAAATAAAGAAATAAAGATCTCTAGAGGGAAAAAAAGGTATGTTGATTGTGAAAGCAGTCAGAATTGGATACGTAAATTATAAAGAAATTTCGAAATAGTTCGATAAGCAACTAACAGAGATCACTGTACGCTTTGCAGATCGTACAGTGTTAATCTCCATAATTCAACACGGCCTCTGGAAGCACTTCGCAGTCGCATCACTATCTTTTCTAGTGCCCGCTACTCCCGGTACGGAGGTGGCGTAAACGAACAATGCAATTTGTCAACATATGCCGTAGTATGCCAACGGAAAGGGATTCGGATGCCTCACAGATCGCCGATTCGGAGTCGTCCGGCCTAGTGGGACGATTCTGGGAGACAGTGCCTTTCAATGTGCCCCACGAGAAAGTGGTGACAAGACGTCAGATGGGACAAATATCGAGGCCAATCCATCCCTGCAGCAGTAAATTTGTAATAATCCAACGCAACTCCTCTGTTTCCGAAGTATTTATCAAGAAAGTGAAACATTTGTTCGATGTGATGTGGTCTTGCTCCGTCTGGCGTGAACCACTCGGTGACTGTGATTACTGCAACGCTAGTTTTGTGGCGACAATTTGTTCTAAAATTGCAATATAATGTTCACTAGTGATCTATATTTCTATCATAAAAAAGGGTCAAAAATGTCTCTGCTGAATAACGCAGCCTAAACTCTAACTTTGGAAGAATACAGTGGTTTCGCTTCACACAAATGGGGATTTTCGGATCCCAAATTCTCCAGTTTTGTTTATTCACGACTCCAATGAGGTGGAAGTGTGCTTCATTTATGAATCAAATGTAGCCAACATAAATTCTTTCATTATAAATCATTGTGAGCATCTGGTTCGTAAAGTCAAATCTCCGTCGCACAACTTTTGTACGTATTTCTTGGTGACTTAGGATTTTAATGGAAACATGGGTAGGTTGTATCTCAATATTGTCTGCGTGCTGTAACAATTCAAATCAATCTCTTCCGAAATTATTCGGATGAATTTTCTTGGATTTTGCTTCAAAAATTTTGCTTTCAAAAATCGTGGCGACATTTTGAGGAGTAGCTACAGTTTGTCTGCTCGTTTAAATTCAAGAAGATTATTTTTTATTCGACAACTTCAATGCAAACCAACGTCTTTGATCCTTCTTGTGGAAACAGGTGCACTAGATTGATGCTTTCGTGGAATCTTCCCTCGAAGCGGCTTATCTTTTAATCCTTAGCCATTTTGGAGCACTTTGAACATTTTTGGAGAAAATTGTAACCCACCTCTAAAAATAAACGTCGCAGGATTCAAGAAGTGAAGTACATTCGCGTAAAATATTTTTTTACGATGCCAGTGCATGCTTGTCTTTCATATGTAAAGATTTGATGGTAAAGTTTCTGACGAATCTGCCTTTCCCATGAATCGAGAGTACGTGGCCCAAATATTTGGAATTTTAACTACAAACCACAAATAAAATACAATATTAAGAAAGTTTGCTGTAATGTTCGTTTTATTAGCGAGATTACTGTTGTGAAAATGAATATTTTTGCATGACATATGCTTAATTCCGCGTAAGGTGTGCTGCTTAATGATATTCCGTACGATCAAATAAAACAGATGTAGTTTACGGCTGGATGAATATTTACCGCCATCGTGATAGCCGTCAACCTTAGTCGCTGAGCTCCACTCCCTTGGTGGAATCATGACTAACGTTACTGGTACAGCAAGTAGCATAAATATTCAACAAACATTATCTCGGAAACTAGGAGCCGTTGCGTGAAAAGCCGCTAGCCAGGGACTCGGAAGAGATCCCTCTACGATTGATCCAAGGCTCACCGAAATGCATGGTTGAAACGCCTGGTGTCCCCATATGAGCGATCGCGATCCAGCGGTGTTGTGAATTTCGGGAGTCGGTGCAGCATGAACATAAGGCAGTAATTATAATGTGTCCAACCAAGTGGGAGGCACGGAGTAGATTACGGCCGTGATCCGTGTATTCTTCAGATAAAAACCAGTTACTCTCGTTTGGTGTGGCTATATCGCCATTTTTCTTGTTACCAGTCAAATATTGTGCACCTGGAATACATTTAAACTGTGTTCACTGGTTTCGCCACACATTATGGCAAATGGCTCTAAGCACTATGGGACTTAACATCTGAGGTCATCAGTCCCCTATACTTAGAACTACTTAAACCTAACTAACCTAAGGACATGACACACATCCATGCCCGAGGCAGGATACGAACCTGCGACCGTAGCGGTCGCGCGGTTCCAGACTGTAGCGCCTAGAACCGCTCGGCCACAACGCCTCCAGTGGCGTACAAGGATAGCCTAAGTGGTTATGGCGACCGATTGCGATACGTAGAAATTCCGCTTCAGAGTCTCGATCCGGCAGAAATTTTCATATCTCACAAACAGCTGACGTCAATCCAGATGCGCAAAATGCGATTCCATTTCGTAATATTTACAACAGATGTAATCGTCAGAACAGTGTCTATATCTTCATATCTGCATGCATGTATGAAGGACATTGTAATGTAAATCTACAGACGCTTTATAAACACAGACACTGCAACCATCAGTAACGTAATCATGCCTGTGCTGCTAAAATGATGACAAAACGTTTGCCTCTTCCAGTGTGGAAATCACGAAACGTGCGCGCGTAAGAGTTGCGGACTCCGTGACATATGAAAGTTTGGACCGGTCATGAAGGAGTGCTCGGATAGCCAAATCGCTAAAGCAACCGGGCGTCGCGATAAGCGGGAAATCCGGGTTTTAGCCCCAGTCTGGCACAAATTTTCGTCTGTCGTAAACAGCTGAACTCCTTGAAGAATCGTGAAATGTGAATCTATTTCGTAAGACTTACAGACAATACTGCTGTACTGTCTGGCTGCAGTAAGGAGCCATGGCTTCCGGTATCTAATACTGATATTGTTTCAGGGTAGTCTGTGACATTTCCTTATTTTTGCGTGAGCTGAATTGTACTGAAGTCCGTACACTGAAGTATATGTGATGACAGAATGAGCGCTTGGGATCGAACGGACTATGTCCTCATGGTTCAAAGTAAATTCAGGTTTGGTTCGGATCTGTTTGTAAATTGTTAAAATGACCATGTGTTTTTCTAAAATGAAGTTAAACTGAAAATTTTATTGAATTTTATAGCGATATAGTAATTTTCATTTTAAGAAATTCGATTAGAGAGTGTTCTTGTAAATATTGGTTTTTCAAAACGGAGTAAAAATTGGGAGTGCTTGTTGCAATGGTCTTTAAGAATATACTTACTTCCATGTGATACTAACTGCTGTAAAATTTTACTCAGGTAGAGTTTTTACAACCTTTTCCTGTCCTCAATTTTAGTTCACTTATTAGGACAGGCTTATTGATCAAATAAAATTGTACTTTTTCATTGATCTTGATTCAAGTTATTGACAAATAAATAAGTGTTCAAAAGTTAACCTCAACTCTTTCAGTCGATTCCACCGTTTTGTTCTGTCCATGCACACTGGCACGTTTTATTTCGGAGCAGCTTACAAAGTTAGGGTTAAGCGTGAGTCTGTGGCTTTGCATTACTTGCAGGAGAGACGGTCTCCCTACCATCCACAACAGCCTTATCTCACTCGGGACACAACCTGAAAGCCATGCCTTAAGAGAGGGAAATATTGCGCTGTCACTATGCATGATAAAAGAAAATGGCCCGACAACGTATCATTCCCTTTATATGGGAGCGTAATGCACTCACAGCCCACCCTACACTCTATTAATATTTCACACCTGCGGCAGAATAGTTGAGATGATCTTGTAGCTTAAGTCTCGAATTTACAATGTTTTCTGGCCTTAACGCCAACAAGAAATTGTTATCACTATATATTTTCTGTCAGCATTTCGGCAAAAAACGCAAAAATTGGTCTTGTCGATACGAAACATGGAGTAAGTTTGAATACGCACACAGGAAAGACAACATGTTGTCAGGAAAGGTTTGGAGCTGAAACAGTGAACAACATAGTGATATTAAATCTGCATTTACAGTGGAACAATACTCATATCTTTGCAATAAGTTACATTATGCATTAGATGTATTACATAACGCCAGTAGTCGCCGCAGTGCATTGTAATTCTGAATAACACAGCCACTAGAATATCATAGTTAAATTACGTGTCCCTCCAGGACCAGTACTGTTGCCTTTCGCAGATAGTCAGCTGCCAGTCATGCTGTCTCCTTATGTAAAATATGGTTGTTCAAAGGAAAAACGAATTTTCTTGGAGCAAAAGGTCAGGTGTTCTCGGCACTGCGAGGCTTTCAAAACAAATCGTTCATCATAAGGATTAAAAAGAGAAAGAGAAGATTCTATGTTGGAGGAAAATGAAAAAGCACTCTCATCGCAAATATAAGATAGTAATTAAGTTAAACTGTGAACTGTTGGGTGCTCTTACACGCACCCAACGTGTTTTATCAGTGGATAGCCATCTATATGCCTTCGCTCCCTAGACTATATGAACTTCTACCTTCAGCCGTAGAGTTTTCACATATCTGAGGGGAAGTCATACTAAAACCTCATGTTCTAGTGAATCAAGGGACCGAAACTGTGTAATGTCTATCTCCACTGTCGATCTCAGTGAACTGCTTCCTGCGTGGCTGTGATAAGACAATTATGTATTCGTTTAATCTTTACTATTTCATGCTGTACACTGTTGCCTGTCACAGTACAGAGAAAATTGTGCAATGACAAAAATTCAGCAATCTCCTGCATGATCCTGAGTAAATGTATCTGTACCACAATCGCTTGAACATTATACCCTTCACATAATACTGTAAGAATCGTCGTAATATACTGTTTTTAATAACGTTTGCGTTGGTTTCTGCAGTGACATCTAGCCGAATTTCTTAGTTTCCGTGAGCAAAATTCTCACCACGACATTTCTAGGTACTCGTGACCAACTTACATGGGTATATTTGATGGCCACGGATTCTTTAGGAGGGCACTGTATTACATGCTGCCGGCCGGAGTGGCCGAGCGGTTAAAGGCGCTACAGTCTGGAACCGCACGACCGCTACGGTCGCAGGTTCGAATCCTGCCTCGGGCATGGATGTGTGTGATGTCCTTAGGTTAGTTAGGTTTAAGTAGTTCTAGGTTCTAGGGGACTTATGACCACAGCAGTTGAGTCCCAAAGTGCTCCGAGCCATTTGAACCATTTTTATTACATGCTGACATTTACTTTTAGAGGATCACTGTAATATGTCCTCTCTCATGTACCTTATGAAATGTTTCATTGTTAAATTCATATCGCTCTGTAAAAAGTTTTGTGTCTGTCTGCGACTGTTACAAGAGGGGCTGAACCTTACTCTGTTCCTCCAATCCCCACCCCCGGCTTGTTCTCCAACACCCTGCTCCCACTACCACTCCAATCTCCTCCCTTTGTGACGTGCGTGTGTGTATGTGTATGTGTGTGTGTGTGTGTGTGTGTGTGTGTCTGTGTGTGTGTGTGTATGTGTGCGTGTGTGTTTTGTGTAGCACGCTTTATTTAAAAATCTTTTATGGAGCATGCTACTCAGCCATTTTATTTTTAAACAATTTCATGCTGCTGGGTACACATGCTCTATTATTGGGTAAGTGAATAAGATAATGCAACACTCGTCTATGGTGAAACAGCTATTCCATCTAGCTAATTCGGTTCAGAATGGTTTCATTTCTTCATGTTGCTCTTAGACGCAAAATGACCTCCATAGCTCAAAACATATACCGCTGGCTGTCATCTAAAAGGGTATGTGAAGTCATAATGAGAGAATACTAAGCGGAATACGATGGTGCTTTCAGTAAGGTTAAGTGGGACGAATTGCTCAGCAACATGGAATATATGGCATGTTTGATGTCTACGAATTGTGTTCAATTGCCTGCAACCATCAAACTTTTCAGTCGGAGGTCATCTCTTGCCGATGTGCAGCGGGTTGGTACACTGAAGGTAGCTACGAAAACAAGACGCTCTGTACACTGCATCTGTCTAATCTGTCTACAGTACTCCAGAGCTGTGAGCTTTCGTCGTTTGTACCACGCACTATACAGCATGGTCCATTTATAGTGACCGTGCCAAATATCTCACGAAATAAGCATCAAACGAAAGAACTATAAATAACGAAACTCGTCTAGCTTGAAGAGGGAAACCAGATGGCGCTATGGTTGGCCCGCTAGATGGCGCTGCCAGAGGTCAAACGGATATCAACTGCGTTTATTAAAAATAGGAACCCCATTTTTATTGCATATTCATGTAGTACGTAAAGAAATATGAATGTTTTATTTGGACCACTTTTTTCGCTTTGCGATAGATGGCGCTGTAATAGTCACAAACGTATCAATACGTGGTATCACTTAACATTCCGCCAGTGCGGGCGGTATTTGCTTCGTGATACTTTACCCGTGTTAAAATGGACCGTTTACCTATTGCAGAAAAGGTTGATATCGTGTTGATGTATGGCTATTGTGGTCAAAATGTCCAACGGGCGTGTGCTATGTATGCTGCTCGGTATCCTGGACGACATGATCCAAGTGTCCGGACCGTTTGCCGGAAGTGTTCAGCCACATGTGAAACTTCAACCACTACCTGCAACAAATAATGATGCCTA
The DNA here is from genome assembly GCF_023864275.1 of Schistocerca cancellata. Classification (NCBI taxonomy): domain Eukaryota; kingdom Metazoa; phylum Arthropoda; class Insecta; order Orthoptera; family Acrididae; genus Schistocerca; species Schistocerca cancellata. The sequence goes on along the minus strand of NC_064630.1, from coordinate 608,913,829 downwards.
AGTAGGTGTTTTAGCTGCTGTCGCGGCTAATCCGCACATCAGTAGCAGACAAATTGCGCGGGAATCGGGAATCTCAAAAACGTCGGTGTTGAGAATGCTACATCAACATCGATTGCAACCGTACCATAATTCTGTGCACCAGGAATTGCATGGCGACGACTTTGAACGTCGTGTACAGTGCTATCGATTGCAACCGTACAATATTTCTGTGCACCAGGAATTGCATGGCAACGACTTTGAACGTCGTGTACAGTGCTGCGACAGGGCAAAAGAGAAATTACGGGACGATGGCAGATTTTTTGCACGTGTTCTATTTAGCGACGAAGCGTCATTCACCAAAAGTGGTAAGGTAAACCGGCATAATATTCACTATTGGGCAACGGAAAATCCACGATGGCTGCGACAAGTGGAACATCAGCGACCTTGGCGGATTAATGCATGTTGCAGCATTATGGGAGGAAGGATAGTCGGCCCCCATTTTATCGATAGCAATTTAAATGATGCAATGTATGCTGATTTCCTACGTAATGTTCTACCGATGTTACTACAAGATGTATAACACTGCAACAGCATTTACGTAGCTTATGTAATCAAATACCAAGTTTCGATTGTTACGTAGTATGCCCCAACAGAACAAATAGTCCTGTCACGGAAAAGCCACGTATAACACTTCTGTCCGCTACTGCTATACCATAACCTTAAAGTTGGAAGCAGTTCGTGAAATAAAACTATCTTGTTAAAGGAATTATGGTATAAAGCATCAGATTAGTGTTACCCTCTGAGAGGAATTTTGTTATGTTGGCCGTGTTGTACCTGACGGAGGTGGCTTATCGGAAACGAAAGTGAGAATTACGTAAATATTTGAACAGTACAAACAATATTTTACTATCTACGCTGTTCAAGGAACAAGATAAACGGTCGCCAACCTAATTAGCCAAGAGAATGATTGACATTCTTATTCAAGAAATTAAATATGAGTTACTTTAACGGACAAACACACCTATACTTTTCTACACGCCAGTGCAATGAACTCTGACACCTGCATATGTTCACGGTAAGATTAGAGCTGACAGAGCAGAACAAACTATTTGCATAAATATAACAGATAACAATACACCCTACTACTTTCAGGACTTATAAAACAGAATGGTCTTCAGAACATTACTATTAATATTCACTGTTGAATCATAAATTGGACATAGGTTCAGTATTACTTTTCACACATTTTCCTAGCTGACATAAAATTGTAAATGTAGTTCACTGCAAAATTACAAACTGATCACAGGTTAAGTCTCTCTCAACTAAATACTTTTCTATTAAGAATGAAGGTTAAATGTAATTCATTAATAGGTTACTTCTCACTGTCTTTTGAATAAAGAAATTATTCTTTTAATAAATAGTGGTTTTTCTATTAATTGTTATTTATCATGAGCATAAAGGATAACCTGTGGATCCTATTACACTATTAATATGCACTTTCAATACACAAAAGAAACAAGTGCTTAGCAAGCATGAGTATATAACTATCCACAATTCCACTTTTCCACTTTTAATGAAGTGAGACACAAAATTAATATAATTGTAAGATACTGACTCACCTTTTACGATTTACAACAGGCAGCAATGTGATCATTTACTAAGCAAAATTTTATAAGCCCCAGTCTTAAGAACTTTTAGTTTTGAAGTTGGTAACAACATATTAATAAGCAGTTTTAATAGGAAAATTATTTTCAGCAAGCATCATTTATTTTAACTCAACTGTTGCCACATTAACTTTAACTTTCTTTTTACTGTGTTCAAGAGACATTAATTAGCAAAATACTGGGCTTTAATGTTCTTTCAGTAAAGACACTCGGTAATCACTTTAGTTCAAACGAAGAGGAACCTGAGAGGTGTTATGATAAGGAAAAGAAATTCAAGGTAGGTACATAAATTCAGTTATAAATTACCTTATATTTGAGCACTCTAACCATCCAATTAAGCTGATCCTTCACTGTACACTATTATAATGTTCCGTTACAGTGATTGCGCAATGTGGTGGCGATTGCGTGTTGGTAGGTCGAATTGCTGGACTCTGTCATTTCTTGGTGGCGATGGTAGATACCAATTTCAGAATAATTCCAGCTCTTTGTCCATCCATCCGAGGCATTGGAAAACGTCAGTAAAAGCCTCTCTTGGAACCAGCACAATATACAACTTTTACATGGGCAGTTCACAGTTTGGTAGCTCGTACCCGACTGACTCTCAATTCCACCTTTTCTACCTAGGCCAACCACAATTTGCGCGCGCTACACAGTTCCGTTACCAAGGGGAACCACAACACCTTTTACATATAACATAACTAGGAACCCTAAGTAAAGGTCAGCAATTTACATAACAACAAACAACCATTTTAAATAAAATAGAACATTTGCACATATCAACATTTCTATAAAAATTATTTAAATAAAATTACAATTATATACAGTAAGCTTTGTCTCCCTCCAAAATGAGACAAAGAATTTAAATGATAGATACGATACATTGCATAGAATCAAACCATGACATCACAGTTTTTTACACAGAAAAGAGTAAACACTCTCATGATATCGATTCAATACAATAACATTTACAGATAGTCAATGTTACAGCATTAAACCAAAACAAAAGGCAAAATAAATCCGTAGAGTATTAGAGCTATGATGTTACACATGCCCCATGTTTCGTTGAAGTTTCCCATAAGGGACACTTCAAGGAACATCTATAACAGCTAAGTTGTGATGGCTACAAAAAAAAATTATAGCTTCCTAATTCAGTTGAGAGAAAAAAACACATATTACAAAAATACAGTATATACACTAAGAAATTTCATACATTTCTTCCCAAATATTTTCAGAAATAAGACATTTACAGTAATTTTCATTTTCATCATTACGCAAGATATCTTTAAGCATTTCATTTCATACACATACAGTTCAAATAACAGCACACAAACTAATCTACATATTAGTGGAATAGGTATAGCCTTCAAATAAAATAAAAAAATAAACACATATACAGCAGCAGAGAACATTTTAACTTAACAAAACAGAAAATTGTCTTTCAATACTATTAGAATAATGTAAATATTCACAGACACACAAGCCTACTCATTATCACAGTACATTTTACAAGGTTCAGCAATTAATGAAATGTTAAAAAAATTCAGTTTGCATTCACATATGTACAAATATTTACACAAAACAGCTATGAGAATCTTTTCCAACTGTCTCTTTAAATACAAAAGTAACTTTTCAAGGTTTTTTTTTAATTATTAACTATAAAGCTGCTCTTCATTAATAGCAGTCCAAATGACTGTAGCACATAAACACACTAGCATATTCAAAACCTATGTTTAATCATCACTGCTGTGTTTTAAAGCAAGACACTGCAATTTTTGAGTTACACCAAAAAACCTAATCCCAAAACGTCTATAACTATTTGAACAAGATTCCATATATATTTGATAATAACTTTTCACTGACTTTAGTAAGAGTAGTCAGTCCATAACACATTGGTCAAAAACCTAGCTTACTTCACTGCTTGCCTCAGCATAAGCAGTCCATGTTACTCATTCTGCCCATTATTGGTTTGGCAATCTTTGTATGTAAACATTTAGGCACAAAAACACAATTTAGATTGAAAACACTAAAGAACACGTTTTTTAAGTTGAAACACTGCCCCATCCTCGAGGTTTGGCAGTTCGTGACCACTTATCAACTCCTTGCCCCACATTGGCAAGCCCTTTGATTATTGCTCACATAGCATTTTAGGTAGTCCTCAACTTCAGTACCACGACATTTTTATTCTTTTGTCTTGTTTTGCTGCCCAACGACATATTTTTGAGCAGTTTATTGTCATCATCTCCAAGTTTTTCATCAGTATGTCATATCTTTGGTACAAATTGCATTAATGGTATAAAACATAAAACCTGCAGCTTTGAAACAGTAATTAGACACTGGTAATAACAAATCTTTCTTTACACTATGACAACATCAGTTAACATATACATCATTGATCAAGAAAAATTTAAATGACATTTTCGGTATAATGACAATGTTAAGTTGTTGAGATTCCCAGATTTGTGGTTTTCTCCCCACTTTCTTACTCAGTAATAGTGCTGGCAACGACTCGGACCCGTGGTGCTCGTCAGGCACCTGTCAATGCAAAAAGTGCATGTCCCCTGAGGCTTTAACAACCCTCATCTGAGGACATGTACCTTTAAGTAAACAACATTGTGCAAACATCAACACTTTCTAATCTTTAAGTACATTAGAACTTAATTATCATCTTGTGGAATTCTTTGCACTTTCATAAAGTTACCATAAGCATCATCATTCAAAGAGTTTTCTGGTTGCTCACTCTACATGGCCCTATCTTCATAATTAGACTGGCGACAATAAGTATTCAATTGAAAATAAACAGTTCCTAAGCAAATTAAATTATATATATATATATATATATATATATATATATATATATATATATATCCTGCCCCCAGTCTCTTTCTTAACCAGGCAGTCTTTTATGGTTCATAAAACAATTACTTAAGCCTGGTGGCTTTTTAGGCCTTTTATTTTCTACATCTTTTAGTATCCTATTCACATCTTGTCAACGTTTTGTTTCGTCAGGTGGCTTTTTAGGTTTTGAAATTTCAAAGTCTTTAGAAAGGCACAACATCTGCTGTTCTGCTATTATTTTATCAGGTGGTTCTTTTTGTTCCTGTAATTCACACTCCTTCAAAACATTTGTTAAGGCTTGCTCCAGTATAGTATCATCTGGAGGTCCTTCAAATTATGCCGCTGTGTTACGTTACTGAATAATTCCTTCGCTTATGGCCCAGTTCTACTTTCTGTATTTTGCTTTGGAAAAATGTCACTAATTTTCTCATACCCTCTTTCAGTAAAAGTATGTTCACTTTCGTTTACACCTGAAAATTCATCTTCACTGGAGTCATCACTACTCTCTTCCTCACCATCAGATTCACTTAAGTATGCGACCTTTGAACAACAGGGAAAGTTAGGATATTTTTTCTTATCTGTGTTGATATACCATTCATCATCTGAACTATCACTGATTTCATTTTCGTCATCAGATTCGAGCAGGAATGCAACTTTTAAACAGTGAGGCAGATTATCTCTAGATGTTTCAGCTGCTTTGTTTTTTAGAATTATTTTCTACACAATGCACATCGTTTGGACACTCAGGTACTTTTGTTGTATCACTTTGAACGATTTCAGCCTGAACTTCATACTTAGTATAATCGTCATATACCTCGATAACCTTCATTTCATTTTCTTCCTTGCTATCATTCTCAGACAATCGTGCGAAATTCCTACTAGACCATTCTGCATTAGAATCACAGAACACCTTTCCATCGACAATAACTTCATCTGCACTGCTTATAACCTCATGTTTACTAACGCCCTCCTCTACATCATTTTCACCTATTGTTAATTGTGCACAAGTTTTTTCTGTGGCATATTCTACCTTCCTTTCCTCTTTATTCATCATATTCATCATAACCTCCCCCATATCTACGTCTTTTACCTCATATACATCAGTATCAGTACAAACAATCACATTTTCACTCGCATTTTCTGGCTGTATTTCATTCTTTAATAACACCTTTTCGCACGATTCCAATATTGAGTTATCCGTATCATATGACATATTAACTTTATTTTCAGTCTTACATTCGTCTAGTTACTGAAACCGGCCAAGGGAAGTGTCCGATCCCGCCTCTTCTGTTTCTCTCTACGGCAGCCATCTTGTTCTGACCTTGGCCATATCTGTGTGCTGCCAAGTGCAATGTACGGTGCTCCGGCAAGTGCTGCCCCGAGCACAAACGGTCACGTGACTTCGCACTGGGCTTGCCACTGCGTATCACTCTGCGCACGTCTTCCCCAGACGCGTCCTTAAACTTCCTGCCCCGTATTTTGCATCCTTCCTTCTCGAATTTATTATTTGACATATTTTCTTTGGGCCCAAAACCAATTCCCGCGTTTTCAGTTTTCCATTTCGTCTCTATTTTGGAAATTCCGCACCATGTATCCCCTACCACGGATCGTGTAATTTCCCCTTCCTCCCGCGGGACCTCTCTGAATCGTGTTTACACGAAATCTATCATTTTCAGGTCGTTCATTTTGGTCATTGCTTTCTCGCGAATAATTGTTGTTGTTATGGGGACGAGACTCACGATTTCTTCACCAGTGATCTTCATCCTCTAGCCTTTCTAAGAACGTAGAAAAACTTCTATGGGTACTCCCAACATATCGTTTAGAATCCTCAGGTAGTTTCTGCCAAAGAACCCAAACGATCTTGGATTCATTCCTCCTAGCCTTCAAATGTATCAGCTTTCTGTACCATGATTCACAAAATTCTTTCATGTTTTGCCTACCTCTGATATCATACAGCCTGAGCATTAGAAACTCACGCCACAACTGGTCTTGTTTTTGTTCTGACCAGTACTCGTCAATAAATTTTTTTTAAAGCTTTCAAAAGACATCTGGTTTGTATCCACATTCAATCCCCACCTTTTTGCTTCTCCTGTTAATGCACTGATTACAACATTAATTTTTTCCTGGTCAGGTAAATATGCAGGAAAGTTCCTTTCGCAGTTCTTTACAAAATCAAGTGGGTGCCATCCGTTATGTCTCTTTACAGGGTCGAATTTTTCCTCGCCCTCTGATATTTTACTGAAAGGCATCCTTTCAGTAAAATGTGTAGGTCCTGTTTGTATTTTTCTTTCCAAGTCATACATTTTGCCTTGGATTTGTGAAGTGTTATGGTCACACTCGTTTTCGCAAGTAACAATCTGTTTGGTTAGGGCTCTGCTTGTTTCTGTTACAGGTGGTTTAAACTGTGCAAATTCTGCGTTACATTCTGTTTGTATTTTGGATTTAAGACCGAATACCTTTTCGTCCACTTAAGTACTGACTAAGGGTTCTATTTGATCTTGAATATTAATAACTTCAGTGTTACAGATGTATCACTGCACGAGAGAATAGCGATGTACTTCCAACATGGTGGATGTCCGGCACATAGCTCGCGTGCGGTTGAAGCGGTATTGAATAGCATATTTCGTGACAGGTGGATTGGTCGTCGAAGCACCATACCATGGCCCGCACGTTCACCGGATATGATGTCCCCGGATTTCTTTCTGTGGGGAAAGTTGAAGGATATTTGTCATCGTGATCCACCGACAACGCCCGACAACATGCATCAGCGCATTTTCAATGCATGTGCGAACATTACGGAAGGCGAAGTACTCGCTGTTGAGAGGAATGTCGTTACACGTATTGCCAAATGCATTGAGGTTCACGGACATCATTTTGAGCATTTATTGCATTAATTTGGTATTTAAAGGTAATCACTCTGTAACAGCATGCGTTCTCAGAAACTGTAAGTTCACAAAGGTACATGTATCACATTGGAACAACCGAAATAAAATGTTCAAACGTACCTACATTCTGTATTTTAATTTAAAAAACCTGCCTGTTACCAACTGTTTGTTTAAAATTCTGAGCCATATGTTTGTGATTATTACAGCGCCATCTATCACAAAGCGAAATAAGTGGTCCAACTAAAATATTCATATTTCTTTACGTACGACACGAATATGAAATAAAAAATGGGGTTCCTAATTTAAAAAACGCAGTTGATATCCGTTTGACCTATGGCAGAGACATCTAGCGGGCCAACCAAAGCGCCATCTGGTTTCCCCTTTCAAGCTAGACAAGTTTCGTTCTTTGTAGTTTTTTCGTTTGACGCTTATTTCATGAGGTATTTGGCCCGGTCACGATCAGTGGACTACCCTGTATATTGGTTGAAAGGAGACAGAGTCTATAGCAGCCACAAGTGAAGGCAACCCGCAACGACCTTATGAAGTACGTGATGGAGTATGTCGATCAGGAGGAACAGTCATTAAACCAGTGGAAATATTTGTGTATGCGTTATATATATGAGTTTGCTTGCGCTCTTATAATCCCGACACTCCATAATAGTAGATTTTGTAAAATACAAAACCAACTGTTACAAAGTGTGATAAGAAATTTTGCCGAGTGTGTGTTTTATTTACATGGATTTATACATTTTTTAAAACAGTGTTCTCAGAGTTTGTAAAATAAGAACAGAGACGTAGTATATACACACATCAAAAAAAAGTTTTGCATCACCTCGGTTCCGAGAGTTCCGGAACATGTACAGAAAATTGGAATACAGATCAACATAAACACCATTTCCGCCATTTTTATTGCTCATGAAAACCACACATTGCATGTTGTACCAGCATACAGCGAGATCGTCAGAGATGATGGTCCAGATTGCTGTACACACCGGTACCTCTAATAACCAGTAGCGTGTCCTCTTGCATTGAAGCATGCCTATATTCGTCGTGGCATACTATCCACAAGTTCGTCAAGGCACTGTTGGTCCAGATTGTATTATTCCTCAACGATTCGGCGTAGATCCCTCAGAATAATTGGTCGATCACGTCGTCCATAAACAGCCTTCATCAATCTATCCCAGGCATGTTTGATAAGGTTCATGTCTAGAGAACTTGCTGGCCACTCTAGTCGAGCGATTTCTTTATCCGGAAGGAGGTCATTCACAAGATGTACACCACGGGGGCGCGAATTGTCGTTCATTGCCTCGCCAATATGCTGCCGATATGGTTGCACTGTCGTTCAGAGGATAGCTTTCACTTACCGTACAGCCGTTACGGCGCCTTCCATGACCACCAGCGGCGTACGTCGGCCCCACATAAAACCACCCCAAAGTAGAAGGGAACCTCCACCTTGCTGCACTCGCCTGACACTGTATCTAAGGCGTTCAACCTGACCGGGTTGCCTGACTGAAGGCATATGCGACACTCATCGGTGAAGAAAACTTAATGCCAATTCTGTGCGGTCCATTCGGTATGTTGTTGTGACAATCTGTACCGTGCTGCGTGGTGTTGTGGTTGCAAAGATGAACCTCACCATGGACGTCGGGAGTGAAGTTGCGCGTCATGGTGCCTATTGTGCACAGTTTGAGTCGTAACACGAAGTCTTGTGGCTGCACGAAAAGCATTATTCAACATGGTACCATTGCTGTCAGTGTTCCTCCGAGCCATAATCCTTAGGTAGCGGTCATCCACTGCAGTAGTAGCCCTTCGGCGGCCTGAGCGAGGCACGTCATCGATACATCCTGCCTCTCTGTATCTCCTCCATGTCCGAAAAACATCGCTGTGGCTCACTCCGAGTCGTCTGGACACTTCACTTGTTCAGAGCCCTTCTTGGCACAAAGTACCAGCGCGGTATTGACCATCTAGGCATGGTTGAACTATAGAGAACACGAGCCGTGTAGCTACTTCCTGGTGGAATGAGTGGAACTAATCGGTTTTCTGACCCCCTCCGTCTAATAGGCGCTGCTCTTTCATGGTTGTTTACATCTTTGGGTGGTTTTAGAGACATCTCCGAACAAAGAGACTGTGCCTGTAATACAATATCCACAATCAACGTCTATCTTCAGGAGATCTGGGAATCGGGGTGATGCAAAACTTTTTTTGATGAGTGTATGTATACATGTCGCTGTTGTATAACAATCACCGAAAAAAATAAATATTTTAGAGTTCCTTGGGAAAATAAGGAAAAAGATTGGAATTTGTTGTGCTTGTTTTATTTACAGGTCCTAAAACATTTTTAAAGAAAAAAATATTTTCGAAAAAGGGATTAGGTGGAGCCATTAACTATTTGCATCATAGAATAATGAATTTAAGAGGTCCACTTTTTTGCAAGAAGACAGTATTTGTGTTGTTTAATGCCCAAAAATGTTTCACCCCAGTTGCGGCATCCTCAGTGGAGTTTTCCCGTGTTTTGTTCCTGAAACATCCGCATTCATTGAAAGGGAAAGAAAATTCACTGACGATGCCAAAACAGGTGTCAAACAAGTTTGGGTATTACGATTCAAAAATTGTGTTCTTGGAAAAAGGCGGACCCTCTTCAATTCATTATTATTTTGTGCAAGAACGTGAACAGAGCTTAATATTCCATTAAGATACAGTCACATAACTTCGTCAGAAAGGATATGAGATATACATGGTTGTATGTCACTTGTAAAATGATCATCAGCAGGAAGCTTAACATTAATACTCCTGATGTCAGCTAACAGATACTGTTGGAAAACATTACAACGCTCTGAAAGGCGACATCGGTTTTCATCTCATGAGAGAACATGCCACCGGAGAGAGAAATGGGGGTGGGGGGAAATGTATTGATAAACACGTCAACGTCATCCGCAACCACATAGTTGTAGCGCATTCTGTGGGTAACCTTGAAATAGAAATTCCCATGCTCATAGTCCTCAGTTTGGTGCAGACGTGCAAAGCAAGCAGGCACCATGCCACGGAGATGCACTCGTGCTTCCTGAAGGCAACTTAGAGAGTTTGAGAGAAGTCAAAATGTGGCCTTCAGAGTGGTGGATGTGTTTCGGAGAACTGCCACACCAGTTGGAGACGCACCAAGTCAGTTGTGCAGTAATGTTGGCAATAGTGTACTAGCAAACATTTTCGTCTCCTAGACGAGGTCCGGGACTTTCACACAGCACAGACGCCAACCATGGCCTTCGTATTGTGACGACATTAGTGGCAGATCATACAGTTCATGCAACGCAGATAAGAACAAATACGGCCCTACAAGTGTCAACGCGAAATGTTGCGTAAATTTGGGTGTACGATCACGGACACCTCTAGCCCGTATTCCAGTCACGCTACAGTATCTATGAGCACGCAGCGTACGGTGCGGCAGAGTATCACCTGCAGGACGGAGTGGCGCGCCATGGTCTTCAGGGGTGAATGCATATTCACCCCACATGTAGCTGATGATTGTAAATGTATACGGTGCAGACCATTGAGCGCTTTCACCAACGTTATACGAGGTGCATTCAAGTTCTAAGGCCTCTGATTTTTTTTCTAATTAACTCTCACCCGAAATCGATGAAACTGGCGTTACTTCTCGACGTAATCGCCCTGCAGGCGTACACATTTTTCACAACGCTGACGCCATGATTCCGTGGCAGCGGCGAAGGATTCTTTAGGAGTCTGTTTTGACCACTGGAAAATCGCTGAGGCAATAGCAGCACGGCTGGTGAATGTGCGGCCACGGAGAGTGTCTTTCATTGTTGGAAGAAGCCAAAAGTCACTAGGAGCCAGGTCAGGGGAATAGGGAGCGTGAGGAATCACTTGAAAGTTGTTATCACAAAGAAACTGTTGCGTAACGTTAGCTCGATGTGCGGGTGCGTTGTCTTGGTGAAACAGCACATGCGCAGCCCTTCCCGGACGTTTTTGTTGCAGTGCAGGAAGGAATTTGTTGTTCAAAACATTTTCGTAGGATGCACTTGTTACCGTAGTGCCCTTTGGGACGCAATGGGTAAGGATTACGTCCTCGCTGTCCCAGAACATGGACACCATCATTTTTTCAGCACTGGCGGTTACCCGAAATTTTTTTGGTGGCGGTGAATCTGTGTGCTTCCATTGAGCTGACTGGCGCTTTGTTTCTGGATTGAAAAATGGCATCCACGTCTCATCCATTGTCACAACCGATGAACAGAAAGTCCCATTCATGCTGTCGTTGCGCGTCAACATTGCTTGGCAACATGCCACACGGGCAGCCGTGTGGTCGTCCGTCAGCATTCGTGGCACTCACCTGGATGACACTTTTCGCATTTTCAGGTCGTCATGAAGGATTGTGTGCACAGAACACACAGAAATGCCAACTCTGAAGGCGATCTGTTCAACAGTCATTCTGCGATCCCACAAAACAATTCTCTCCACTTTCTCGATCATGTCGTCAGACCGTCTTGTGCGAGCCCGAGGTTGTTTCGGTTTGTTGTCACACGCCTTCATTAAACTGTCGCACCCACGAACGCACTTTCGACACATCCATAACTCCATCACCACATGTCTCCTTCAACTGTCGATGAATTTCAATTGGTTTCACACCACGCAAATTCAGAAAACGAATGATTGCACGCTGTTCAAGTAAGGAAAACGTCGCCATTTTAAGTATTTAAAACAGTTCTAATTCTCGCCGCTGGCGGTAAAATTCCATCTGCCGTACGGTGCTGCTATCTCTGGTACGTATTGACAATGAACGCGGCCTCATTTTAAAACAATGCGCATGTTTCTATCTCTTTCCAGACCGGTGAAAACAAAAATCGGAGGCCTTAGAACTTGAATGCACCTCGTATTCGTCGGAGACAAATTGACCTCACCGAGGCATTATGGTCTTCTGTACAACAAGCTACAGTTTTAGTTCATATTTGTTATACGTGGAGGTAACGCCGACCACCGCTCGATACGTGCTTAATGTTTGTTGTTCGACCAGATTTTCTGCTATTCTTGCAACAGGCAGGTGATGCGCTTTTCCAACGGAATAATGCTCGACTACACTCTGTCTGTGAAACACAATGTGTTCTGCAAGACGCGTAGCAGTTTCCCTTGCCTGCACGATGGCAATATTTGTCTTCAATCGAGGACATTGGGCATGACGGGACGACAAACGACCTTGTGCGAGTCGTTAGTACACAGCTGTTACAGAGCCAGGCGGGCAGATTACGTACGTACGGAATAGCATATAACAAGACAGTATTGGCCACCTTCTTGATCTACTATTTGTCTAAATCCATGGCTACGTTGCAGCCCGTGGAGGCTTCAATGTGAACCAATATGGCGGTTTCAGCATGGGCCCGTATCTGCCACCTCAGAAACGTATGGGTTATTGATATGCAAATTTCGTGGTACAGCAAACACTGGGAGTGGAAGAGCCCGAGCGTTGTATGGGTGTTTATACTTGTCAACTTCATACTATTTATTTACAATAAAATTCAGCTAATCAGAGTGCATTTGCTTAAATAACAAAATAAGAAAATTATACTTGTCCTTAGCTCCAACAAACAAAACATGAACAGTATATCTCATTAAACTTTAACTTGACAAAACCATTATTCTTTAAATAAATGTTGCTTTAACTCTAAAAGGTGAGCACAAATTAAATAAACAAGCCTAAAACTAGTTAACTATACAATCTGGCAAGGAACTATAGTAAAACGAGGGTCCTTTCCACAGGCTATGGATATTAGACCTTAAATAAAGTGTAAACGAGAGATGACAGAAGACATACAAAATTAACGCTGATTCTGAAAACCGAAAATAAAAAAGCATGAATAAGCCAATTTAAACACCAGAAAGAAAGTTCGACAAGTTGTTGCAATATGGGGAAAAATAAACTGGTTGACCAAATGCAAAACACTATGCCAACAGACTAAATATGAGAAAGATTAATCAATTAATCGTATTAAAAATAATCATAGAGTATGCCCCCATGTTCCAATTTAACACAGCATAGTTCACAGCTAAATCTTATTCCAGGCAAGCACAACTTGACCTTTCAGTGGCGCCAGCATTAAGTAAATGGCAAACATGTCAATTCTGAACACTACAACTGCTAGCACCACCCAAAGTTGAAGCACAAGCAAACCACAGGTGACTGCGCAATCGATGTTCTCATAGATCACGACCGGAAAGACACTCATCTTGTGCCCAGCATTTAAAGGCGCAGACCACATAATTATAATATCTACTTGTGTTCAGCCAGCACGGTCTTCAGTGTAGCCAAGATACCAGGCACTGTCATCCTGGTCGAATCTGTATGTTGATGGCAAGCTGGTGTTAGCTGCAATCTCAGGCACTGACTGCGCACGAGGCATCCCTTTGCTGACCAATGAATCTTGCAGTTCTGCCCGTACTGACCACAGGGCCACCTCTGATAACCTTCCTTTTTAGTTCATCACAGACGGGCTGCTTTCTTTTAGTCCCAGAGATTCGATCTGCTACCTCATATTCCATATGCTATCCAGCAACTGCCATATCACCGGACAGCATTGGTTTGCCCATGCACCTTGCATACAGGAGCACTCACTATTGTTGTCAGCTTGCTGACCTCAACTCGTATAATCCGAGACAGGTGATGCAACTGCTCGCGAAGCTACTTTAGGAACCAGCCACTATGGGACGAAAACAACGCTTGGACCCTTCATGGACTGATGTTACTCTGGCGGCGTTGTCCTGCAGCTGCTGTCCACAGCCGCTGGCGCTGGTTCCAAGCTGAGGCCGCTTTGCTGTCACTTCAGTAGACTCACTTCGGCTGTCACACACGGCAGCTCGCCACTGAAGCATGAATAAGCCAATTTAAACTCCAGAGAGAAAGGTTGAAAAGTTGTTGTAATATGGGGAAAGATGAACTGGTTGACCAAATGCAAAACACTGTGCCAACAGACTAAATATGAGAAAGATTAATGAGCCCTTGGCTGCTTTGATGTTTTGTGCCCTCCTTACCACGTTGGGAACCGGTTCCAAGTACCAAGCAAGGTGGAGCTTTAATTATGGCGTATGCCACTAAATCAAAGAACAGTCTCCCACATCAACACTGGTAGCTGCCCTCACTGTAGATGCCAGGGGACTGGGTGGATAGTGAACTAGCAGTAGAAACGACAAGAGATCAAAAGTACACAGAAATTCTGCAAATGTATCGTTTGTTCTAAGAACACACCCTCACAGCTAATTCATCATACCGGCTGGCAAAGAACCATAATAAAACAAGGTTTCTGGGTGAAAACTCATGATAATAGTCCATAAATCTGTACTAATCGCTTTCAAAAACATCAAAAAGTTATTCACTGGTTTACTGAGGTGACTAAATTCATGGGATAGCGATATGCACGTATACAGACGGCGGCAATAGCGAGTACGCAAGGTATAATAGGGCAGTGCATTGGAGGAGCTGTAATTTGTACTCAACTGATTCATGCGAAAAAGTTTGCGATGTGCATATGGTCGCACGACGGGAATTAATAGACTCTGATACGGATTGTTAGCTGGAGCTAGACACATGGGAAATAATGGGAAATAACATTTCGGAAATCGTTAGAGAATTCAGTATACTGAGATCCATATTCTCAACACTGTGCCGAGAATAGCAAATTTTGGGGATTACCTCTCACCATGGGCAAAGCACGGGCCGACGGCCTTCACTTAACGACCGAGAGAAACGGCGTATTGCGTAGAGTTGTTAGTCCTAACACATAAGCACCACTGCGTGGAAGATCAGCAGAAACGAACGTGGGACGTACGACGAACGTGTCCATTAGGACACTGCGAAGAAATTTGGCGTTAAAGGACTATGACAGCAGATGACCGACGCGAGTGCCTTTGCTAACAGCTCGATATCATCTGCAGTGTCTCTCCTGGACTCGTGACCATGTCCGTTGCACGATTCGAAAACCGAATTCTGGTCAGAGGAGTCCTGATTTCAATTGATAAGAGTTGGTGGTAGGGTTCGAGTGTGCCGCAAACCCGTCGAAGCCATGGACCCTAGTTGTCAAGAAGACACTGTGCAAGCTGATGGTGGCTCCATAATGGTGAGGCCTGTGTTTAGATTGAACGGACTGAGTCCTCCGGTCCATTTGGACCAATCACTGACAAACTGCCTATTGGCTTCTGTCTCGGGTTCTTCGGCCGACATTCATCTAATGATTTTTCTGACGTTTCGCCAGCACGAGTGGCTGGCATTGTCAAAGCTTCACCCTCCATTGCCGATGGTGAACTGGGGCCGAGCTCGCTGCCGCAGACTATATGTACCTGGCGCGCCAACGTCCGAGGGCTTCTCCGCGGTCATTTCCGGTGCGGTTCTCCTCTTGCTACCTGCGACGGTTGTTCGCTGCAGTACGGGAAGCCAGGATCCGTTTACCTTAAGGCTTTCCTCTTTCTTGTTCAAAATGTTCGCGTGTTTTTGTATTTCTACAGCTTCTCTGAACAAGCGCGTGTGATAGTGCTTCTCTACAGCCAGAACTTCCGTGTCGGCGAATTTTATTACGTGGCCGGTCTCATTCAGTGCGTGCTCTGCCATGGCCGATTTCTCCACCTGCCCCAACCTGAGATGTCGCTTATGCTCTTTGATCCCGGTGTTAATTGATCGTCCACTCATTCCGACATAAACTTTTCCTCATGTGCGTGGTATACGGTATATTCACATGTATTTTTGTGTCTCATGGATGTAAAAAAAAAAAAAAAGAGCTATCCACGAAAAGTAGGGCGTCTACGAAGTCACAGCTCTCCACAGTCTTTCCATATGTTACAGGCTCCACTATGACGACGACTGTGCTGAATTTTCACACTGTAAGTGTACATTTTAAAGTCGGAATATAAATATATTTACACAGCGCATTTATAGGAAAATTAGATGTGATTGGAAGAAGATGGGAATCCACCACACATATGCGAGTACAGATGGTGATGTAGTGTCGGTAACATTGATAATGAAGGAAGTCACCTTAAGTATCAGCCCATACTCTATACATGTACGTCTTTGTTGATACCTCAAAAAATTGTGCTTACGTAGTAGTTGTTTGTTTATTAAAAAAATGGTTCAAATGGCTCTGAGCACTATGTGACTTAACATCTGAGGTCATCAGTCCCCTAGAACTTAGAACTATTTAAACCTAACTAACCTAAGGACATCACACACATCCATGCCCGAGGCAGGATTCGAACCTGCGACCGTAGCGGTCGCGCGATGCGAGACCGAAGCGCCTAGAACCGCTTGGCCACTCCGGCCGGCGTTTGTTTATTATTTTTCCAGAAATATTACATAATGAATTATGCTGAATCCAGTTACTCATACGAAAAGACGACTTTCCTCATGACTGTTTAACGCGTCAATCGGGTGTGCTTCTCGTCAGAGATGCATATCCTCCTAAAGGGAAGTTTCAACAATTTTCTAAAGCAATATTTGCATAAATCTTAAGAGGCCAAGAAGCACAGCATTATATTTTATTGACCCTCTTTATAAATGAGACATATCTCTCCAAGCTCACAAACAGGACACTAATCTGATCATTTAACAGACGAAGCCAAATAACTGATCGATAATAAGGTGAGCATCGTACCTGCTACAATCATGGGAAAACTTGTGTGATGGAGGGTTCATCTCAGGTTGCAGTTATAGTGTGCTGTGCCACGATATTTATGGGGTAGGTGCCAGTAATTTCTTTCACCAACATTACTGAATGGCAGCTCACATGTATAAAACATAACAGCATTATGAGCCTACGATTCACCGTCCTGCGTCGTAGCAGGATGAATTCTGTCACTGTAACGAACATTCATTTCCTCGGAAAGTGATCTGAGCTCAGAGAACAACCATTTTTCAGGATTGTCCCTGTCATAGGATTTAAAATAATGAAAAAATACTACGAACATACAACCTGATACATTTTGCCAAAAGGTATGTGTCGTTCTATGAGAGGTGTGTGTGAGGTGCTGGCATCCTCACAGCTTGCCACAGAAATGAGAATACGTTCAGTGTCTATAAACAGTTCTTAAGTTTCAAGAACATTTCTGCCTTTGTAGACTTATGTATTGTATTCCGAGTAGAGAAATAAGTTTATCTTTCGTTTGAAAAGCAATAGGCACTGAGAATAAATATAACGTGTATGACAATTTGTGGTCAGTTAAGAGGAAAGAAGATATGACGTATTATTGATTGACATATTATTGGTCGAGTAGTAGTGTTGCTATGTATCATCGGGGGTCAGCAAGAAATCTGGATGTTTCCCACGTTGACCTACGAATTTCGAAAAGTGAAGGGGTCCAACCACATTATGCACCACCTTGTTCGGACGTGTTTGTTTTTGTTATTGTTCTTTGGCTGCACATCGTATGTGACAGTTCACTTCAGACTCTATATTTGTATGGATGTGTGGCAGTTGGGGCCTCTAAAATTTTTTAATGTCCTTTCGTTTGACAGGTAAATCAATACTAACTTGATTATAATACCCATGAATATTATACATGCTCGTTCATCGCACATGTTTACCAACATTTTTTCTGAGAACCAGAACACACCAAGCAAAGTACACACTGGAGTTTCTTATGTCAACAATGATACTGTTTTTGGCCTACATCTTTCAGAAAAAGAGATATTAGAAGATTCTCCACGTAGTGGGTCATAAACACATGTCTGAACGTCTACCGACAGTACTTTGCTCAAAGATTTCCTTTAGTCCCATTCTTCAAACTGGGAGAATTGGATCAGTACCGTGTCTTTAACAGCTTCTTATCGGACTCAGCAAATAGAAAGTTTTGATGACTGAATTCTGCTGTAAGGGATGAATGTATTTTTCGAGTGTGGTAGATGATTCTGGTATAGGTGACACGGTAGTAGACTGGGTGTATCCTAACACTTTGCATGACAAGCACAGCGATCTGTGGCTGCGCTTAGAGCACCAAGTTCCGTTCCCAAGCTGAAATAATGCTGGAGGATAAGAAAAAAATATTGTTTTCTCTACAGGAACCTCCAGCAATGACTTAATTTGGGGATGAACCTGATTATAACATTACAAAATTCAACCAGAGCCGCTAATTGAACGAATAAGTTTATTTATACACCGGTTAAAAAAGATCATTTGTGTTGTCTGTAAATTAATACACATGATCTTTAGTAAGACTATGGGAAACATTAGGAACACTATGAAACACTGTGACTTTAAGTTGCTCGATCGGTCATACAGCGTGAGTGTGGGGTGGGGTGGGGGTGGGGAGGGGAAAGACAATTGATTGTTAAAACAAATTTTATATGGGCTACAATCTCTCATGAAGAATTTGTACCTCTGTAGATGGCGAGGTTGCAACAGAGTTCAAAAAATTAGTTTCTCTAGGGAACATGTTGTTCATACTATAGTTAAACTGAAAATAAGTTTGTCTCGTTATGGTGATAAGTCGGTCATTAGCGATGGTGGAACTGAAACTCAGTCATACTCATTTACCTGAGAAGAAAGTGTATGTCTGTGATAGACACACCTCATTATAATGTTCGGTTTCTTGCTGCCACTTACATCTCTCTCCCCCCCTCTCTCTCTTCCCCCTCCCCCCCTTTCTCTCTCTCTTCTCTCATCACACACACAAACACACACACATGGATTTTTATTTTCTTATCACATCTTGAAACGATAGCTTCCTGTATGATGTAAATTCTACTAGTACAGATTTCTAGTCACACACACACACACACACACACACACAAACGCACACACACATGCATACAATATATACACATACACACATAAGCACTGGTCTGAGAACTATGCCTTCTGAGCATTATACTTCACAAATCGTTGAAGCTTAAGTTCACTTGGAGCTGCCATTGGCTTAGTCTCTCTGTAGCAATATACAGGATGGCCTACTTAAACGCTTTGCGAAAATATCTCTGGTACAACAATGGATCTTGAAAAATGACTTTCGCGGGTATGAGTATAGGGCAGGGGCTCATAAAACTAAATACTATTTGACATTCCAAGCCGCGCATTGTCATGGGCCTCGCGGCTCCCCCCGATGGAGGTTCGAGTCCTGCCTCGGGCTTGGGTGTGTTTGTTGTCCTTCACGGAAGTTAGTTTAAGTTAGATTAAGTAGCGCATAAGCTTAGGGACCGATAACCTCAGCAGTTTGGTCCCATAAGACCACACCACTAATTTCAAAAAGGTAATCAATTATAAGTTTCAACACAAGTTTAGGTTTTCTTAAATTGACATTCGGTATTATTTCTCACACAATCAATAACATGAAAAATCAAAAGAAGAATGACGTTGATTGTATCGCAATACGTTAATTACATTCCGAGAAAATCCAAAGGGTTCAAAATGGTTCAAATGGCTCTGAGCACTATGGGACTTAACTGCTGTGGTCATTAGTCCCCTAGAACTTAGAACTACTTAAACCTAACTAACCTAAGGACATCACACACATTCATGCCCGAGGCAGGATTCGAACCTGCGACCGTAGCGGTCGCGCGGTTCCAGACTGTAGCGCTTAGAACCGCTCGGCCACTCCGGCCGGCAATTCCAAAGGGAAGTTGACGCTTGAAATAAACGAAATGCCTCGCTACTGCACATCCCGAGACGCAAGCGTGACCACCAGGTATGAGTGTTTGTGGCAGGGAATCCTATTTCTACTTTCGGCCCTCGTGGCAATAATGAAAGTAAGGTGACATACGTCAATCACGTCGCGGTTATGAGAGACGTGGGATTCACTGTTGCATCTCTGAGATGTCCGGTAGCGGCACGTTTTATTTCAAGCGTCAACTTCGCTTTATAATTTTTCGGAATGTAACTGACGTATTGCGATGCAACCAACGCCATTCTATTTGTGATTTTTCGTGTTTTTGATTGCGTTGGAAAACCCACTTGAAAAATTAGTTTTATAATGTCTCATAGTATTTATTTTCATGAGCCCCGGTCTTACATTCATACCAGTGAAACCCGTTTTTGAATATCTATTTTTGTTCCAGAGGTATACGGGCTGAAATGTTTAGTGGGCCACCCTGCATATTGGAAAAAGCGGCGCAAGTTCACAACTCTGGAATACTTTAGATAGAGGCAGTGTGCAGAGCCTCTTGCTTCCGAAGCTATCTTCACGATAGTAACCCTTCGCATTTGAACTAGAGATAATGTGTGATTACAGTATTTGATGGTTGCTGGAAACTGAAGATGCTCCGCACATAACAAAGACACAATGTGCTCTAGCTCGCTAGAGCTCAGTGAACAACACCTTTCTCTTTTCCTGCGCATTCTCGTTTTCAATTGTCCGCCTGCTTAGGTGGGTGCTATCGTGCTTGCCTCCGATGCACAGGGACCAGGTTAGATTCCCGGCAGGGATGGAGATTTTTCTCCGCTCGGGGACTGCGTGCTGTGTTGTCCTCATCATCATTTCATCCTCGTCATCGCCCACAAGTCACCCAATGTGGCGCCGACTGAAATAAGACTTGCACTTGGCGGCCAAAGCCGACTGGGACATCCCAGACAACAATGCCCTATGATCATTTCATTTCATTCTATTTCAATTACGACTTCACGTTCCCTATCAGGTGCGGGGGTGACAGTCACATGTTTTGTGCCACTGGACGTTAACTCGTACAAAGCGAAAAGCTGAAACGAATTATGGAGATGGAATAGCTGAATCCTCATAGAAACACGCTGCAGAGTTTAATATATACCCACATAAACAGTGTCAGAGGTGGGAAGTTACACGCATAGGGGAAGGGTTGCGGGGGGGAATGGGTGAGGTTAGGCGTAGGACCTACATGACACAGTCATGGACATATCCAAAACTGTACCAGAATCGGATGAATCCTCCTCCTTTATGTGCCTTCAAAGCGTTTCGTAGTTTCAAGGGTTGCTGATCCAAGTCCCGGTTCGCAATAAAGTTTTAATTTCTTGCAGGAAAGCTTAATCGTAACGAGCATTTACCTTTGAAACTATAACTGTTTACTTATTTTCTTTATTTATCGGTCACAGTAGTTTCAAATCAGGGACGTACAAGAATGTAACTAAATGAGGAATTAAGGGTGATTGGAAGTTGGTGTCACCAATGAGGTCTTTCGAGATGGATGATGCAAGGTTGAAAAAGAATGGGGAAGAAAGGGAGCTGTGTTCTGTTGCATTAGGCTCGCACAGTTTAGGAAAACCACGGAAAATCTAAATGTGGCTCTGAACACGGAAATTCATAAAGCGAGTCTAGTGCCTCGCCGCCTGCATCGGTCTCATGCAGTGTTGTTGATAAGCATGAAAGAAACAAATGCAAAACTCTCAGGCCGAAAAAGCTCCCGCAATAGAAAGGCTATAGTACACTCAATACATAGAATAATGATTGGAGACCAGGCGTTTTTAATCGGTCTGAGTGTGGGAGGTAGGTATGAATCTACAAGCCAGTGCAGAATTATAGCGTTTTGCCGTAAGGTAAGTCTGGGAGAGTTCGACCACTGTGTGAGGCGGACCAGCGGCGTATTTATCAATGCGCCGCTGGTGGGTACCTCTCGGTACTGGCGAGGAAACCCTTGTTTGTGAACGAATGTGCTGCGGAGGTGTTTCTATCATTTTCGTGTTAGTTATGGGGAAAAATCACATTCTCTCTTGTGGTAAGCCGAAAAGTTTTATCGTGTACCCACGTAATTTTGGTATGAAGGGTTAGTTTACACAATACTGATGCAAACTTTTACTGCGAGCTTGACAAATGTGTAGGCATGAAACTAACGGAATGTAGCCACCGAGTTCGCTACTTGCAAATAGAATTCCGGGTGGTTCATCTCGCCCCGACAAATGGGAGAGATGGACCAGTGTTATTTGGAAGAAATGCGCCACTTTTTATAATGTGAGAGAGACGCAGCACATTTAAATTTAGCTTCAAGACATGTGCAATAATCGCACTGAAAATAGCCACAGTCTCAGACTGCACTTAGTTGTCGGAAGATATGTCTATCCCAACAAACGGAAGATCATAATTTCACTCACAAGCCAACCAACCGTTACAAAGCTCATTTCTCTGCCTCGTGATGACTGGGTGTTGTGTGATGTCCTTAGGTTAGTTAGGTTTAAGTAGTTCTAAGTTACAGGGGACTGTTGACCATACATGTTAAGTCCCATAGTGCTCAGAGCCATTTGAACCATTACAAAGCTCATCAGAAGACATACTGATCTAAAACACATCAAAATAGCAGAGTTTCTTTGCATAAGTCAAATTCATTCACAGCCTCAACTTCGGACTTCACTCGCACTAAACCTAAAACGTCCAGATTACCATCTCAAAACTGATGACTCCGAAGCCAACACAGACAAAACTTTTCGAAGAAATATCGGCTGTTCCTTCTATCGACGAAACCACGAGTTTTAACAGGAAGGCAACAACTGTATTCAAAGGGGTATATGCAGCTGAAAATATTGAAACTGTGAAGAAAAATGGGATAAGAAAAGAAAGGAACAGAAAAAGGCACAAAAAATCACGAAAGGGAAATACTAGTGAAGAGAAAAACAGACTGAAGTCAAAAAAGAAAAATACGGCAAATAGCTCAACGTGTTCACCAAATGCAGACATTGTAGGAGATTACGAAAAAATTTCGTTTAATGAGATGAAGATGAATGTGTTGGGTTTGATTAAATCTACTAGAAAACCAATAAAAATGAGGACTGGATTCAGTGTGGTTCACGATGGTCATATGAATGTTGTTCATTATTTGGTAATGAATACGCTACTGGCCATTAAAATTGCTACAGCAAGGAGAAATGCAGATGATAAATGGGTATTCATTGGACAAATATATTATACTAGAACTGACGTGTGTGTACATTTTCACGCAATTTGGGTGCATAGATCCTGAGAAATCAGTACCCAGAACAACCACCTCTAGCCGTAATAACGGCCTTGATACGCCTGGGCATTGAGTCAAACAGAGCTTGGATGGCGTGTAGAGGTACAGCTGCCCATGCAGCTTCAACACTATACCACAGTCATCAAGAGTAGTGACTGGCGTATTGTGACGAGCAGTTGCTCAGCCACCATTGACCAGACGTTTTCAATTGGTGAGAGATCTGGAGAATGTGCTGGCCAGGGCAGCAGTCGAACATTTTCTGTATCCAGAGATGGGCCGTACAGGACCTGCAACGTGCGGTCGTGCATTATCCTGCTGAAATGTAGGGTTTCGCAGGGATCGAATGGAGGGTAGAGCCACGGGTCGTAACACATCTGAAATGTAACGTCTACTGTTCAAAGTGCCGTCAATGCGAACAAGAGGTGACCGAGACGTGTAACGAATGGCACCCCATACCGTCACGCCGGGTGATAC
Organism: Schistocerca cancellata; assembly: GCF_023864275.1. Taxonomy (NCBI): domain Eukaryota; kingdom Metazoa; phylum Arthropoda; class Insecta; order Orthoptera; family Acrididae; genus Schistocerca; species Schistocerca cancellata. Next base: position 608,890,106 of record NC_064630.1, on the reverse strand, counting down.
GCCAGAATGGCGATGGGGAATACACGCTTCCAATGTGCGTTCACCGCGATTTCGCGAAACACGGATGCGACCATCATGATGCTGTAAACAGAACCAGGATTCATTCGAAAAAATGACGTTTTCCCATTCGTGCACCCAGGTACGTCGCTGAGTACACCATCGCAGGCGCTCCTGTCTGTGATGCAGTGTCAAGGGTAACCGCAGCCACGGTCTCCGAGCTGATAGGCCATGCTGCTGAAAACGTCGTCGAACTGTTCGGGCAGATGGTTGTTGTCTTGCAAACGTCCCCATCTGTCGACTCAGGGATCGAGACGTGGCTGTACGATCCGTTACAGCCATGCGGATAAGATGACTGTCATCTCGACTGCTAGTGATACGAGGCCGTTGGGATCCAGTACGGCGTTCCGTATTACCCTCCTGAACCCACCGATTCCATATTGTGCTAACAGTCATTGGATCTCAACCAACGCGAGCAGCAATGTCGCGATACGATAAACCGCAATCGCTATAGGTTGCAATCCGACCTTTATTAAAGTCGGAAACGTGATGGTATGCATTTCTCCTTCTTGCACGAGGCATCACAACTTTTTACCAGGCAACGCCGGTCAACTGCTGTTTGTGTATGAGAAATCGGTTGGAAACTTTCCTCATGTCAGCACGTTGTAGCTGTCGACACCGGCGCCAACCTTGTGTGAATGCTCTTAAAAGCTAATCATTTGCATTTCACAGTATCTTCTTCCACTCGTTTAAATTTCGCGCCTGTAGCACGTCATCTTCGTGGTGTAGCAATTTTAATCGCCATTAGTGTATAGCCACTATGAAAGAGATTCTAATGGTTTAACAAAAGCTAACAACTCATTAGATAAACCAAAGTTCGATCAAGATTCATAATAAGCTTACAAAATTGTTTTGGACTAAAATATTTTATAGTACAATTTTGTATTCATTGCATCGTATTCCAAGTAAAAATATGTAGTTTTAAATGACTCTTTTCTTCGTTTGTAGCCATCTTGATACGGTCCTTCTCTCCCAGTACGCTGGTCCCCCTCACCCATACACTTGTGTGTAACATGGACAACTCTTACCTATTATCACATCATCAGATATCTTGTATTTTAAATGGTAGTGCCTCAGTAATATTTTGAATTTCAATTTATACGACACTCTACGTGAACATGCTGCCAGTAGCCAAAAAAGTTGAAAACACACAAATTTCATGCTGAAGCGAAAACGTGGTCCACCTCTTCCGTGCTTATCCTACATGTAATGTTCACGGACTTGGCTTCTGGAATTTGAATTTCTCTACTAGACGCGTGTGGATTGGCAGACGGAAGGTTGGTTTGATTTTTCCCGGAAAGGCCTCGACGTTTCTGGAGGGGCTGTTCCGAAGCTGGCCCACGTCGACGCGCCACCTCTGACAGCCCGCCTGCGGGGTAAGACAGGCTGAGCGACGTTGAAGGGCGCGCCAGGAGCCGCCGGGCCGGGACGCCGCCTGACGGCTGAATAATGGAGCCGCACATCGCGTGACGTCACGTCAAAGCAGACGGCAGCCTCCACCTGGAACCTCAGCCTCCGGATCACTGTGGGAGAGTGGGCACTGCTGCGCCTTGGCGCCGCAAGTGAAGAGTCGCAGGAGACTGCGGCGGAATCCTTGTACAGCTAAGACCATCGCACGTGGCACATACAGGGTGTTTCAAAAATGACCGGTATATTTGAAACGGCAATAAAAACTAAACGAGCAGCGATAGAAATACACCGTTTGTTGCAATATGCTTGGGACAACAGTACATTTTCAGGCGGACATACTTTCGAAATTACAGTAGTTACAATTTTCAACAAGAGATGGCGCTGCAAGTGATGTGAAAGATATAGAAGACAACGCAGTCTGTGGGTGCGCCATTCTGTACGTCGTTTTTCTGCTGTAAATGTGTGCTGTTCACAACGTGCAAGTGTGCTGTAGACAACATGGTTTATTCCTTACAACAGAGGATTTTTCTGGTGTTGGAATTCCACCGCCTAGAACACAGTGTTGTTGCAACAAGACGAAGTTTTCAACGGAGGTTTAATGTAACCAAAGGACCGAAAAGCGATACAATAAAGGATCTGTTTGAAAAATTTCAACGGACTGGGAACGTGACGGATGAACGTGCTGGAAAGGTAGGGCGACCGCGTACGGCAACTACAGAGGGCAACACGCAGCTAGTGCAGCAGGTGATCCAACAGCGGCCTCGGGTTTCCGTTCGCCGTGTTGCAGCTGCGGTCCAAATGACGCCAACGTCCACGTATCGTCTCATGCGCCAGAGTTGACACCTCTATCCATACAAAATTCAAACGCGGCAACCCCTCAGCGCCGCTACCATTGCTGCACGAGAGACATTCGCTAACGATATAGTGCACAGGATTGATGACGGCGATATGCATGTGGGCAGCATTTGGTTTACTGACGAAGCTTATTTTTACCTGGACGGCTTCGTCAATAAACAGAACTGACGTGTATGGGGAACCGAAAAGCCCCATGTTGCAGTCCCATCGTCCCTGCATCCTCAAAAAGTACTGGTCTGGGCCGCCATTTCTTCCAAAGGAATCATTGGCCCATTTTTCAGATCCGAAACGATTACTGCATCACGCTATCTGGACATTCTTCGTGAATTTGTGGCGGTACAAACTGCCTTAGACGACACTGCGAACACCTCGTGGTTTATGCAAGATGGTTCCCGGCCACATCACACGGCCGACGTCTTTAATTGCCTGAATGAATATTTCGATGATCGTGTGATTGCTTTGGGCTATCCGAAACATACAGGAGGCGGCGTGGATTGGCCTCCCTATTCGCCAGACATGAACCCCTGTGACTTCTTTCTGTGGGGACACTTGAAAGACCAGGTGTACCGCCAGAATCCAGAAACAATTGAACAGCTGAAGCAGTACATCTCATCTGCATGTGAAGCCATTCCGCCAGACACGTTGTCAAAGGTTTCGGGTAATTTCATTCAGAGACTACGCCATATTATTGCTACGCATGGTGGATATGTGGAAAATATCGTACTATAGAGTTTCCCAGACCGCAGCGCCATCTGTTGTTGAAAATTGTAACTACTGTAATTTCGAAAGTCTGTCTGCCTGAAAATGTACTGTTGTCCCAAGCATATTGCAACAAACGGTGTATTTCTATCGCTGCTCGTTTAGTTTTTATTGCCGTTTCAAATATACCGGTCATTTTTGAAACACCCTGTATATGTTTCGTTTCCATCGCCTGTCTCTACAGGGTAAATCATATACCACTTGCACCTTGAATATTTCCGATATGGAAGACATCATCGATACGCGATTCCCACAGAATTGAATTGTAGGCAGGAGTGCGTATTTGCAGCCAATACACAGATTTTGAAAAATTGAGGAAAGCGCAGCTTTTGACAACTGTAACACATTTTAAAATGGGACAATGCCTATTGACAATAAGACCGTAAACATAGAGTAAATGGGAAAGTAAGTGGTGTTTTCTGCTGGAAGCCAGTGCAACTGGATTACGAGTTATATTTTGAGCAACGTAAAGACAGTCAGCTGTTTGTCCCATCCTATTGCTTAGTTGGTAGGCAACGAGTTTGTGTTTGTGTGTTGTCTGTAGACTGCGATTGCATTGCGACGATCCTATTTGTTATTGTGTCATAATCGACGGAGTAGGACGTGATTGGAAAATGGTATTGCCCAATGCGAGAAAAGCGGACGTACTAATGGTTTATGTGGTTCATGGTGACTGTAGCAAGTACGCCGGTCGTAAGTGTGCAGTGTATCCGAATAGATGTCAACCTTCTCAACCTCTTCGAACAATTACAGATCATGTGAAACGATGTGTTACTGCTGCCTGCAGTGCAATTTTCGCTGAAATGCTAGAACGTACGCAGCAGTCGTTGCATGACAGGCTGCAAGCTTGTCTTCACGCTTAGTGATGGTCTTGTCGAACATAGCCTTTTGAGGACCGCACAGATCTCCTAAACACATTTTTTGCCCTAGGCAATGCCCCATTTAACAAGACACCTCCGGAGACGTATTAAAATCTATGGTGGTTGGGTTGTTTGGGAGAAGAGACCAAACAGGGAGGTCATAGGTCTCAGCGGATTAGGGAAGGACGGGGAAGGAAGTCGGCCGTGCCCGTTCAAAGGAACCATCCGGGCATTTTCATGGAGAATTTAGGGAAATCACGGGAAACCTAAATCAGGATGGCCGGATGCGCGACTGAACCGTCGTCCTCCCGAATGCGAGTCCAGTGTTCTAGCCACTGCACCACCTCACTCGGTCATCTATGTAGGGTTGCACATTAGCACTCATGTGATTTTCATATTTGTTTGTGATAGAACATGGGACAAACAACTGTACGTTTTTACAGTGTTCGAACTACTATGTCCCGTAAACTACTTGCACTGGACTGCTGCAACAAACGCCACTGACGTTCTGTCTTCTTTGATTTCCGGTGCTGTCAATTGAGCATTGTCCCACTCAAATACTTGTACTTTTTAAAAAATAAGTACACATTTGAAACACATAGCACTCTGTATATGTGCTGCAAAAGCCCCTGCCTGCCAGTCCAGTCTGCGATGTCTGCATATCGGTGGCGCCTTCATCGTCGAAATATCTGCGGTGCAAGTTTTAGATTATTCACCCTCTATGATCCTCAGTACACTATTTTAAGATGAAAAAAATCTTTTCGCTGTTACTGATGTCAATAAGATCGTTTTTCGACTGGTTTTTAGTAACTTGTTTACCTTAATGCACAACGTGATAATTCACGAGGCTAGCGACCGCCCCTGGTAGCTGACAGAATGTCTATCCTAAGGGCCCGGGTTCGATTCCCGGCTGGGTCGGAGATTTTCTCCGTTAAGCGACTGGGTGTTGTGTTGTCCTAATCATCATCATTTCATTCCCATTGACGCTCAAGTCCCCGAAGTGGCGTCAAATCGAAAGACTTGCACCAGGCGAACGGTCTACCCGACGGGAGGCCCTAGTCACACGAGGCTGGCAGGTGAGAACGGTATTATATACACTACTGGCCATTAAAATTGCTACACCAAGATTAAATTCAGATGATAAACGGGTATTCATTGGATAAATGTATTATACTAGAACTGACATGTGATTACATTTTCAAGCAGTGTGGGTACATAGATCCTAAGAAATCAGTACCCGGAACAACCACCTCTGGCCGTAATAACGGCCTTGATACGCCTGGGCATTGAGTCAAACAGAGCTTGGATGGCGTGTACAGGTACAGCTGCCCATGCAGCTTTAACACGTTCGCTGCGGTCGCCAGTGCGAGCCGCTAACGCGCGAGGCGGACGCTTGTAAGCGCACGTGCGCTGAGAGCTGAAATCATAGCCCTGCGAAACCTGTAAGTTTGTGGCGAATAAACTAGATGCCGCCAGCTGATTCGTTTGGAGTTCGTACGCTGGCTACCAGAGGCGCAGCGTTCCACTCAGTCAAAACAGTTCGGGGCCAGCTGCCAGGAGCGCTGCAATCACTTCTCTTTGCAGCCGCACGGCCTTCTATGATTTTTATTTCGAGGAAATAACTTTACATAGTTACCGACTTAGCTCGCCACTGTATCGTTTCATAATTCTTATGGATGAATAAAACTTTGTTCTGCAAGGGAAGTCAGCAGTTGCAAGTTATAATAAGATACTGCTGGAATTTATATTTCGTAATCCATACCTGGCTGAATACAAATTATGAACACGCCTAAATTTTGATCGCAAGACTAATGTCTAGTTTTGCGACAAATTCATGTTGTGCACGAACGTAATATTGGCAACGAATATAACGTCTGCGGAAGAGGTGCTAGATATAGAAATACAAGTACACTTTAGCTGCATGCCGATCATGTGATAAATGCTGCCTGCTGTCTGTCGCTTATAAGCGTTACATGCATTTATTGCAAACAATTCTAACAAAGCCCCTTATTTATTTATTGTATTGCTAACTGGACAGAAAATGCAATTCACACAAGTGACAAATCCACTCCATTGAAAAAGAATTAGTCGGAAAACACCAAAAGATGTATAAAACGAAGAAAAAGAAACAGGACTCGTCTGCAATGTGGTGCTATGGAAACCCAATCACAAATATATACATATTTTAGAAATGACTGTATGTGTATGTATGTATGTTCCACATCTCCTCCTACTGGACCGATTTCAACGAAACTTGGTACACATATTCCTATTATCGGAAAACTATCACTGTAGGGGTAAGAACCACATACGACACATACGTCAGGAGATATGACGTCATGAACAATGTAATTCGTCAAAAACGGCCGCATCATGTGACGATATTCCACATCTGCTCCTAAACTAGTACACCGATTGCAATCAAATTTGGTACAAATCTTCTCTAAGGTAATGAATCATTTGCTATGGTAGCAAAACCTACTTACGATATATAGTTCAGGAGATATGACGTCATAAACAATTCTGTTCGTGAATAACCGCAACATCAGGTTTGTGATTTCTATTTATTATGTCATTACTACTAAAGCTATTCGCGAAGAATTTTGCAGAGGATATGCATATATACCACTAAATGTAGCTTTGAAATTATATCATAGTATGACACGTAGTACAGGAGATATGACGTCAAAACTATGAAACGCACGAAAATCCGTCCCACTATGCATGTGGTTGTAATGTATTACGTCTGTAATACCAACTCCATTCGCAACGCATTTTGCAGTTTCCTAATATTCTTCCCGGGGAACATGGAAAATTATATTCTTGTGGGACACATAGTACAGGAAATATTATGTCATGAAGATTGACCTGTGTGAAAACGGAACTGAGATGAATGGAAAATAGATAGCGATAGAACAGGAGGCGATGGACAGAGAGAGAAGAAGCAGATGGACTAAAATAAGACAGGAATGAATACACACCCGGGCAACGCCGGGCACTGCAGCTAGTAACAAATACGTTTTCAAGGTGTAGAGGTGATGTTTGTATAGCAAACCACAAATACGTCCACATACGGTACTGTACAGAAACATCATATTCTGAGCAACCAATGTAACTATATTTACATGGCTATCAAATAAAACAAACACTTTACAGATCAAACACAAACAGATCTTCCTCTGTAGATACGACGTCCCATTACATTATGGATGTGTAATTGTGCAGCAGTTCAAACAGAATCCAGGTTGGTTTGGACACGTTATACACACGTATGGTGTATCCGTACGCTTGCCCCGTGCCGCGCACGTTTTACATCGCTTCCGCATAACTTGCTTCGTCCCTTCCGTTGCGTCCCGCTTTTGCACAACATGTGTGTCTTTACATTTGTTACGCACACCTTTTGTAACGTCCATTGGTGGAAGTAGTCCCTTTATTATTTGTATTCTATAATCATACAAAGTCATATTATGCCCTGAGTATTTATTATATAGGTAATGTGCATTGAACATTAGCATGTCAACTACATGGAAGAATAGTTTCTTTGGCCAGCGGATTGTCTTTCGTTCACATAAATAATAAGACAACATCTGGTCCTGCCTATCGGTCCCAGACATACAACTATTATATCTGATAATTGGCAGTGGTTTCGCGACTATTTGCTGGCGTGCATTCTGCACACGTTCCATTGTATTGGGGTATTCTGTGGAAATATAGGAGACCTCTCGTCTATCCTTCCATTTGCCGATCATTACCCCGTCCGAATATCGTGCTATGGTGTCCCCTTTCCCCAGCTTGGCGCATACCACGTCTTTAGGGGTATTTTTCCTATTTACCCTTAGTGTCCCGGTGCAATGTGTTTTTGCATTCAACAGGGTTTTAGCTAAGGCAAAGCTGTTGTAAAAATTGTCCATGTAAATGTGATGGCCAACATTCACCTTCTCTTCTAACAAATGCAATACTATCTTTTCAGCATGCCCTTTTCCCCCCATATCACCACGCATCCCCGTGTACACAGCGCATTTATTGATGAAGCCGTCTGGGTTATTTAGCATGTACAATTTGATGCCATACTTATTTCGTTTGTTTTTTATGTATTGTCTAAATGACAATCGTTCCCTCCAAAGAATCATTGATTCATCTAAAGAGAGATCCCTACCTGGATAATACACATTACACATTTTGTTGTTGAAATAATTCAATATAGGGCGTATCTTATACAGTCGATCATTTGGTTTCGGTTCTCCTGACTCTGGATTTTTTGCAAAATGCAATGCGCGTAAGATCAGCAAATATCTGTCTCTGCTCATACTCATCGTTATTCCTTTATTTTCGAACAGCGGATCCCTCTTCCAGTAGTCTTGTAGTCGGGCACATTTGACATTACCCATATGTAATGAAATCCCCAGGAAGACACGTATTTCTTCTATACTTACGGGTTTCCAATTACTAATTCTAGAGCCCTCTTGTGTATTTGCGCTCTCAAATATATTCCGTGCGTTATCATTTGTTTCGTCAACTATGAGCTGCAGTATGTCATCTGTAACCAGTAGCCTAAAGAAATCCATTGGCGTATTGCCAGCAGGCTTCATCAGCAAACATTCTGCTTTCGTAAACGGGTGATACTGCATCCCATGTGGTTCTTCATGCCACGTAACACCTGGTTTGCTTACCTCTGCGAGCGCTGGTTCTTTATCGTCGGCGATTTCCTCATCATCGTCGCCCGTATCGTCCGATTCCGAACTGTCACGAAACATACGGGACAGTTCTGCTTCCACACTGTCATCACTGTGGTCTGTTTCTGCAGTCTCCAAATGCCAGTCACCCTCATCTGGTTCGTCCTCTCTGAACTCTACATCACTATCTTCTAACACACGTAGTAACTCATGGGCAGTATATTGGTCACTCTTCCTACACTTTTTCGCGTTCGAAGGCCCCGGTGTCGGTTCAGTCGCCGCCATTGCAAACAATGCACAACACAGACGACAAAAAACGAAAACACACAACTGCAGACAGGAACACGTTACGTGATATGTCGTTGGTTACTTGAACTAACACGAGTGCACAGCCGAACAAACTAAACTGAGAACTCTGCTAGTGAACGCGCCGCTTATAAGCGTCAGCCGCAGCGAACATGTTGACGGCGTAGCGTAATGGTCAAGCGCATTGCTCACGAAACAGTCGACCTGGAATCAATCCCAGGTGCTTCCTAATTTTTTGCAATTGTTGTCATTCTTATTTTCCTTGGTTTCGTCAGATTGTTCAACTATTTACCGTAGAATTTAAATACATTCAAGTAGTATATTTATATAACTAGGCGAAAGGTTTAATGAAAATAAAGATTTTAACGATTCTTGTGATTACGTGCGCTACTTTTTATTCATTACGACAGTAGACGTTTTGCCATTTTTATGGTGACATATCATAGAAACATGTGAAACATATATGTTTCACTCTAGGCACATTTTATGAAGGCATTGTTTGAGCAGTTACATTTCTCTGCAACATGCTTCATTGGAAAGCACACTTAATTCAAGTTTTAAAACTAAGGTGTTTCCTCTAATAGTTTGGATGCAAACCAAGCGTACTAGATCATAGGGGTGTCCACAAGAGCACTGAATTGATGCAGCACGGTCGAATGTATTTTAATTGCATCTTCTCTTGATGATACCTCTCGCTGTTGTTGGAGTTATTCAGGGGCACTTTGTAATCTTTTAATTAGATTTTTGACTTGACGATAGAAATATACATCTACCGTAAATAACCGAACACTCTGAAGATACGGAGTAAAATAGAAATGAGAAAACAAAATCAGGACGGACCTGGGATTGATCCCAAGGCGCCTGTTTCGTGAGCAATGCGCTTGACCATGACTCTACGCCAATAACGACGAACAGAGCGCTAAATAGGGTATAGCCTCCTATAGTGCTATCGGAACAACTTTCGAGAGCATGTTCTCCTTTCCTATGGCCAACTCAGGCGAAATATTTCGGGCACGTTATGTGGAGTCCCACCTCTTTCTAGAAACAATTCGGACGAAATCGGCGTGTCCCAGTTGGCGACCTCCCCTAGTGAGAACTCAGCTAGCGAGCGCACCGCTTATAAGTGTTACCCGCACTGGCTTGCTGATCGCGGCAACGCTTATGAGCGTCAGCCGCTCTGGCGTGTTGATCGCGGAAACGCTTATGAGCGACAGCCGCTCTGGCGTGTTGATCGCGGAAACGCTTATGAGCGTCAGCCGCTCTGGCGTGTTGATCGCGGAAACGCTTATGAGCGTCAGCCGCTCTGGCGTGTTGATCGCGGAAACGCTTATGAGCGTCAGCCGCTCTGGCGTGTTGATCGCGGAAACGCTTATAAGCGTCAGCCGCAGCGAACGTGTTAACACTATACCACAGCTCATCAAGAGTTGTGACTGGCGTATTGTGACGAGCCAGTTGCTCGGCTACCATTGAGCAGGCGTTTTCAATTGGTGAGACATCTGGAGAATGTGCTGGCCAGGGCAGCAGTCGAACATTTTCTGTATCCAGAGATGGGCCGTACAGGACCTGCAACATGCGGTCGTGCATTATCCTGCTGAAATGTAGGGTTTCACAGGGATCGAATGAAGGGTAGAGCCACGGGTCGTAACACATCTGAAATGTAACGTCCACTGTTCAAAGTGCTGTCAATGCGAACAAGAGGTGACCGAGACGTGTAACCAATGGCATCCCATACCATCACGCTGGGTGATACGCTTCCAATGCGCGTTCACCGCGATGTCGCCAAACACGGATGCGACCATCATGATGCTGTAAACAGAACCTGGATTCATCCGAAAAAATCATATTTTGCCATTCGTGCACTCAGGTTCGTCGTTGAATACACCATCACAGACGCTCTGTGATGCAGTGTCAAAGATAACCGCAGCCATGGCTTCCGAGCTGATAGTCCATGCTGCTGCAAACGTCGTCGTCGTCGAACTGTTCGTGCAGATGGTTATTGTCTTGTAAACGTCCCCATCTGTTGACTCAGGGATCGAGACGTGGCTGTACGACCCGTTACAGCCATGCGGATGAGATGCCTGTCATCTCGACTGCTAGTGATATGAGACCGTTGGGATCCTGCACGGCGTTCCGTATTACCCTCCTGAACCCACCGGTTCCATATTCTGCTAACATTCATTGGATCTCGTCCAACGCGAGCAACAATGTCGCGATACGATAAACCGAAATCGCGATAGGCTACAATCCGACCTTTATCAAAGTCGGAAACGTGATGGTACGCATTTCTCCTCCTTACACGAGGCATCACAACAACGTTTTACCAGGCAACGCCGGTCAACTGCTGTTTGTGTATGAGAAATCGTTTGGAAACTTTCCTCATGTCAGCACGTTGTAGGTGTCGCCACCGGCGCCAACCTTGTGTGAATGGTGTGAAAAGCTAATCATTTGCATATTACAGCATCCTCTTCCTGTCGGTTAAATTTCGCGCCTGTAGCACGTCATCTTCGTGGTATATAAATTTAAATGGCCAGTAGTGTGCTTGAATAGGACTGACAAACGTATTTTGGTGCATCAGTCGGTTTTCGAATGGTTTTCCAGTTGAGCCTCGTTTGGGCAAATACTGGAAGGCATCATCACCTCACACGAATAAAAATCATTTTAAAAATGTATACACGTAAAACTAAGTTCACATGACTTGCGGACTGACTACGAAGATGACTTCTCGCTCCAATGTATCGTAAATGACGACGTAACAAATAGGCTGTAAAAGAAAGAACGAATGTAAAATACGGGTTGGCATATACACCAACGGAAAAATAACATAAACGAAAGTAGGTGGGCGTGCTTCTATGTTTGGAAGATGAGGTCTATTGAAATGTTCAGCCATTCATATAAGAGTGGCGCTAATGGCGTCACCATGAGGAAGCAAATGAGGTTTACTTTAAATATACGCTGTAGCGATCGCGAGCGTTGGTTACGTTTGAGACTGGATGTGGTGAGATGATGTTAGTCAAGAATACCTTTAAGGCAACAAAGACGCTTTTATCAACACCTCACTGAGTTTGAACGAGGTCGTGTAATAGGGCTACGAGAAGCTGAATGTTCCGTCTGCGATACTGCAGAAAGACTTGACAGGAATGTAGCCACTGTATATGACTGCTGACAGCTTTGGTGACTGGAATGAACGGTCCCAAGTAGACCGTTCTCCGGATGGCCACGTGGCACTACGGCTTCGGCGCATGGCTATGGCGTATCGTACGGCATCTGCAGCAGCAATATGAACAGCAATTGGCACCATAGTGACACAGCGAACTGTTAGAAGTCGGTTACTTCAAGGACAGCTCGGATCCAGACGCCCTGCAGCATGCATTCCACAGATGCCTAATCACTGCCATCTGCGACATCAATGACATCAAGCGAGAGCTCATTGGAGGGCAGGGTGAAGGTCTGTTGTAGCCTTTGATGAAAGCTGGTTTTACTTCGGTGCCAATGATGGCGGCGTGTTGGTTAGAAGAAGGCCAGCTCTTCACCTGCTCCTAGACACATTGGACGTGCACGTGAATTAACGGTCTGGGGTGCGATTTGGTATCACAGCTGGAGCACTCCAGGCTACAAGTTGTTTGTAGTTGTGCTTCAACAGCAGGATAATGCTTGTCCACTTACCGCTGTTGAAACACAACACGCCCTACAGAATGTCGACAGGTTGCTTTGGCCTGTTCTATCACCAGGTCTGTCTCCAGATGTCACATATGGGACATCATCGGGTAAGTCCAGCGTCATCCACAACCAACACTAACCGTCCCTGCATTGAATGACCAAATGCAGCAGGCATGGAACTCCATCCCACAAACTGACATCCGGCACCTGTAGAGGATAATGCATGTACGGTTGCATGCTTGCATTCAGCATCATGCAGGATACACTGTTTTTATTTTTGGTACCAACATTTCATTCTTGAAATGGCTTTTCTCGCGTTTACATTAACCTGTGATCTTGCAATCACTTAAATATGTTACTTAGACAAATCTATTCCAGCACTTTCATTCTTTTTTCGTCAGCGTATTCAAAAGCACGTTGTGAAACCCTGGAAATAGAAAGAAAGATAGATAAATATTGAGACAGTTAGAGATAGAGAGAGAGAGGGGGGAGAGAGAGAGGGGGAGAGAGAGAGAGAGAGAGAAAGAGAGACTTGAGAGTTTTTTGAAAGATTAGCTAGTTCTCCCTGTCTTACGATAATCTTTTCCTCTCCGCAGCTTATTACACTGCCCAACAAAGAAAGCGAAGAACCCAGAAGACATGGTACGATGTCAGTGTAACGTCGCACACGCATACATCATCAGCCGATGTACACTCCTGGAAATTGAAATAAGAACACCGTGAATTCATTGTCCCAGGAAGGGGAAACTTTATTGACACATTCCTGGGGTCAGATACATCACATGATCACACTGACAGAACCACAGGCACATAGACACAGGCAACAGAGTATGCACAATGTCGGCACTAGTACAGTGTATATCCACCTTTCGCAGCAATGCAGGCTGCTATTCTCCCATGGAGACGATCGTAGAGATGCTGGATGTAGTCCTGTGGAACGGCTTGCCATGCCATTTCCACCTGGCGCCTCAGTTGGACCAGCGTTCGTGCTGGACGTGCAGACCGCGTGAGACGACGCTTCATCCAGTCCCAAACATGCTCAATGGGGGACAGATCCGGAGATCTTGCTGGCCAGGGTAGTTGACTTACACCTTCTAGAGCACGTTGGGTGGCACGGGATACATGCGGACGTGCATTGTCCTGTTGGAACAGCAAGTTCCCTTGCCGGTCTAGGAATGGTAGAACGATGGCTTCGATGACGGTTTGGATGTACCGTGCACTATTCAGTGTCCCCTCGACGATCACCAGTGGTGTACGGCCAGTGTAGGAGATCGCTCCCCACACCATGATGCCGGGTGTTGGCCCTGTGTGCCTCGGTCGTATGCAGTCCTGATTGTGGCGCTCACCTGCACGGCGCCAAACACGCATACGACCATCATTGGCACCAAGGCAGAAGCGACTCTCATCGCTGAAGACGACACGTCTCCATTCGTCCCTCCATTCACGCCTGTCGCGACACCACTGGAGGCGGGCTGCACGATGTTGGGGCGTGAGCGGAAGACGGCCTAACGGTGTGCGGGACCGTAGCCCAGCTTCATGGAGACGGTTGCGAATAGTCCTCGCCGATACCCCAGGAGCAACAGTGTCCCTAATTTGCTGGGTAGTGGCGGTGCGGTCCCCTACGGCACTGCGTAGGATCCTACGGTCTTGGCGTGCATCCGTGCGTCGCTGCGGTCCGGTCCCAGGTCGACGGGCACGTGCACCTTCCGCCGACCACTGGCGACAACATCGATGTACTGTGGAGACCTCACGCCCCACGTGTTGAGTAATTCGGCGGTACGTCCACCCGGCCTCCCGCATGCCCACTATACGCCCTCGCTCAAAGTCCGTCAACTGCACATACGGTTCACGTCCACGCTGTCGCGGCATGCTACCAGTGTTAAAGACTGCGATGGACCTCCGTATGCCACGGCAAACTGGCTGACACTGACGGCGGCGGTGCACAAATGCTGCGCAGCTAGCGCCATTCGACGGCCAACACCGCGGTTCCTGGTGTGTCCGCTGTGCCGTGCGTGTGATCATTGCTTGTACAGCCCTCTCGCAGTGTCCGGAGCAAGTATGGTGGGTCTGACACACCGGTGTCAATGTGTTCTTTTTTCCATTTCCAGGAGTGTATAACGAGAACGAAATGAAAGTCTCTCTGATAGGTAGAGCGAACACAAGAGTAAATTAGTGTCGCTCGTGTTTAGTGCTGTCACCGCGCCTGTTCGGGTTTATAAGGCGAGGAACAGCATCAGATGTTGAGCGATTGGTGTGAATGACACAGTTAAGCAGTGTACTCTTGTGAGACAGTGTCATCATCATCTCAAAACGGTTGAAAGGGGTTTTATTATGGCCCTTAGTTTGACCAGCTAGTCGAATCGTGCAGTATACCAATTTGTGAGCCATTCGCATGTGACAGCGACCCGATGTTGGATTGCATGGGAACACGAGAGCAGGCGTACTAGTTGCCAAGGTTCTGGTCGACCACATCTGACAACCACAGGATAGAATCGCCGTATTGTGCATCAAACACACCGTGACCCCTTCAAAGCAGCAGGTTCATCTGAGAACAACTAATGAACTCTCTGCAACACTCTGTGTACTCACGGACAATTGATCAGAGGTCTGATGCGACCAGACGAGGGAATTACCATCTGATGCGGAGAAAACCAATGACACCTCAACACAAACTGTTGTCTTTGCGTGGGGCCTTGACCAGGAAGCATGGCGTGCTGATTAATGACTTCGCGTTGTGTTCAGCGGTGACTGCCGCTAATGCACTACCCTTGCTGGCTATCGCCATCGAGTATGGCGGCGACCGGCGGATGGGTCCCTGTTTTCCAATGTTTTCGGGAGGCGCAGTGGTTTTACCCCTGGCGTCAGGGTGTGGGGAGCCGTTGGGTATGCCTGACGTCACATATGGTAGTGACAGAGAGAACCCTTACAGTCTCCCATGCGACAGTTCGTGGTGCTATTTTTCAACAGGACACTGCACGTTCACAAATTGGCGCGGATCTCTGTGAAATGTCTGCGTGAAGTTTAGGCACTTCCTTGTCCAGCAAGATCCTCAGATGTGTTCCGGATAGAACATCTGTTGGACCAGGTCGGATTTCAGCTCCATACCATTGCCAATGTCCAGTATTCAGTCTCCACCAGTTGGGTGAGGTTGCATCGGCTTTATGTCATATTTCCAGCCGAATCAGTACATGCATCCAGAACAGAGTGCGTGCAACGTCGTGCTGACAAGTGGGCTGTTACTGCCAAGTTGTAAATTTGACTCGCTATTGTAATCACTGAAATAACACTCCCGTGAAGTTCCTTTTCGTTTCCTCCTACGCTTATAGGTGCTTCACTTTGTTTGTCAATCAGTGTATATTAAACTTTTACATATAACATCTCTGATAATCGGTTTTAAGTAATTTACTGAGGAAATACAGTGATTTATGGTCTTCATCTCAAACTCCCATGCTGCTCCAATTGTTTTCTAGAGCCATGTAACCATCTTGCACAAAATCATTGCAAAAGCTAATATCGTCATACTAAGCAAACACAGTGATCTGTATCAATTGCTAAAATTTTTAATAGGCTTGATCTTAATATAACCCTTGAGGAACTAGACAGTTTCGGTTGACCAGCAACCATATTCAGAGGTATAAACAAGCATTAAAATTGCATTAGAGCCATTAGATCGTCGTCCCGATCTGTTTTATCTCATGGGTTGTAACAAAGTTCATCCTTTGATGCCTCACTCATATGTTTCGCCACAATTTCACCATGACAAGACTTTACTTCCTCTCCATGTTCTATTCCACAGGTTTCCTAAGACAAAATTAATCCCTGTAATACATCGTCGTTTGATATGGGCAGCATTTGGCGTAGGAAAGTTTCTTACTGCTTCGTCACACTCTTTGGCGTCTGCATAGCTGACGCCAACACCAGAGCAGCTGGTCGTCGTTAACATGGCAGCTTCGCAACACCTCGATGCGCTGGGTAATTTTGAATCAGTGTTGCGTCAATTTTGCTACATGTACCATCGGTAACAGCGCTCATACAGCCAACAGGCATGTCAGATCCGTAGGCCATAGTTCGACAGCTGCCTTGCTGCCGAAACCTCCACTACCCGCTTGAAAGCCGTCGTTCATCGCCAACCGCCGCTCTTGAGCCAAGGCCTGCGGACCGGTAACTCCCAGCTGTCCAGTACTTCTGTTGCAGTCTGAAGCGTTAAGGTGAGCCGCGAGGTCTCAACTGTCAACAGTCCCGCTGTCATCAGCTGCGCCGGCATAGCATTGCGTCTGCCACGCCCTAGACCACTGCCACCGTCCAGTGCGCACGTCCCAGGACATCCCCGCTCAGCGTGAGCCAGGGTTCGACGCTTTACTAAGAACACCTGACATGGACGCCTAACCGCGTTTGGAAACGTGTTTCAGATTCATCTAGGATTCCTGAGCTTGTGGTGCCTTGTTGACTGGATGTTCGTCCATCCTAGGAGAAGCATCGTGGACTATTCAAAAACAAACCACTCATTATCTATTAAAATAAACAAATGCTGTTAGATTCAAGGTGAATATTTGTTGGAAAAGGAGACTTTGAAGATCATGCTGCCTCAGTCGGCTTTCTATTGAGTCCGTCAGTATGTACGAGGGTCACTCCAAAAGAAATTCACACTATTTTTTTAAATCCATCTTTTGTTCTACATGTTTGAAAGTTTTACAGTGGGCAGATACACCCTTTAGGAACAGTATTTTCATTTCTCCACATAATTTCCATCCCTCTCAGCTGCCTTACGCCGTCTTGGAAGCAGCGGCTGTATACCCGCACGGTAAAATTCTGGACCAACCTGTTGGAGCCACTGTTTGGCAGCGTGCACAAGGGAGTCATCGTCTTCAAACCTTGTTCCACGAAGAGAGTCTTTCAGTTTCCCAAAGAGATGATAGTCACATGGAGCCAGGTGAGGACTGAAAGGCGGGTGTTTAAGTGTTGTCCATCCGAGTTTTGTGATCGCTTCCATGGTTTTTTGACTGACATGTGGCCGTGCATTGTCGTGCAACAGCAAAACATCCTGCTTTTGCCAATGTGGTCGAACACGACTCAGTCGAGCTTGAAGTTTCTTCAGTGTCGTCACATATGCATCAGAATTTATGGTGGTTCCACTTGGCGTGATGTCCACAAGCAAGAGTCTTTCGGAATCGAAAAACACCGTAACCATAACTTTTCCAGCAGAAGGTGTGGTTTTGAATTCTTTTCTTGGGTGAATTTGCATGATGCCGCTCCATTGATTGCCTCTTCGTCTCTGGTGATGAATGATGGAGCCATGTTTCAACACCTGTCACAATTCTTCCAAGAAATTCAACTTCACCATTCTCGTACTGTTCCAAAAGTTCGCTGCATACCGTTTTTCTTGTTTCTTTGTGAGCCACTGTCAACATCCTGGGAGCCCACCTGGCACAAACGTTTTTTAACGCCAACACTTTCAGTATTCTGCAAACACTTCCTTCCCCTATCCCAACGTAGCGTGATAATTTGCTCACTGTGATGCGTCTGTCAGCAGTCATCAACTCGTTAACTCTCTGCACATTGCCTGGAGTGTGTGCAGTACGAGGGCTGCCGCTGCGAGGACAATCCTCAATATTGCCGTGCTCACTTTCATCATTTTAACACCGACTAACTGTACTACGATCGACAACAGCATCTCCATACACCTTTTTCAACCTCATGTGGATGTTTTCCACTGACTAGTTTTCACAGCACAGAAATTCTATGACAGCACGTTGCTTCTGACGAACGTCAAGTGTAGCAGCCATCTTGAAGACATGCTGTGACGGCGCCACTCACGGGAACAGGTAGAACTAAGTTTGGAAAAAAGCGGGAAGGATGTATCTACACACTGTAAAACTTTCACACATGCAGAATGAAAACTGTATTTTTACAAAAATAGTGTGCATTTCTTTTGGAGTGACCCTCGTAAGCAGCAAGAGACTGAAATTGGTGGTGTTCCTGCGTCTCCAACTCGTTACGAAATACGTTCTGCCATTCGCTTCCGCCAAACAGGAGAAGTCGATACCACCGTCTGTTGTGTCGAGCGTGTGGCGATGGTATTATGAGTGATGGTCTGTGGTGTCCTAACACAGAATAAACGGAAGACAGGGGGTTACAAGTCAGTCTACACTTTCCGAGCGGTTAGGAGCAAATGCAGAAAGACAAACTTCCAGTGAAAGCAGGTTGCTAGCAATAATACTGTCACAAGGCACCTGCGGGGGGCGCGGATTTTAAGACTCGATAGGAGCAGGATATTCGGGGGTCTGATTAACCCTGTTTACTTGTAATAAAACTAAGTACTGCACTGAAGGCTAATTCTAACCATTAGTAAAAGCAAATGGTGAACCTGGTTGCACAGCAGAAGTCAGTGTCTGAGTCCGTGGGGTGAGTGCAAACAGAAGCAGCCATCACTAGCAGCATTTTAAGTACTAACTACGAGAGCACCGCTCCAAATGCGAAAAACAATCTTGTCGGAGATTACCGAGCCTCGAACGAGCGACAGGGAGCTGGTGTTCCTATGATGTGACTGAGAATTCTGTATAAATACAAAAACATAGCCACCCCCCCACCGGAACTTTACAAGCTTCAGTCAAATTGACGAGTGGCTCTGCACCTCCAGGGTGCCTCTGGAGAACCACATGTAGATTCCTCCCCTTCTCCCATTCGGTGACTAAGGATTAATCCGGACTTCACATTAACAAACGCCATTTTTGATAGCAACAGCGCTCAGCTGAAAGCTAAACGTCACTGGCCTTCCTCTTACGGACGGAAGCAACAGTGTTTTATGACATTTGGCCTTTCGTAAGTGGGGACCGCTGGTGTAGCACTCTGACCAGTGCAAACCTGCTGATGTTGCTGTTCGCAGGAGGAAGTGTCAAGCTTTCTGAGTCTGCTAAGAAGTGACTTTTTGTGACGATGTTCTACTGTGACGCCTTACAACAGCGTCTAGGCGAGAGTTACCAGTTAATTCTCTGAATTGAAAGTTCTTCGCTGGGACAGCTGCGCAGATCGTCTGCGATTCGCAGGGCTCTTGCGCTGTTGTTGACATTCGGTAACCTAAAGGCTACCACTTTTGCCTGCTCTCTGCCTTGTGTCTCTGATTTCCAGTCTTGGAGTGCCCTTGCTGACTTCTAGCAGCTTCAAGCTTAACGATGTACAAATCCTTACATGGTCAATACGTAATAGCTCTCGTGACGGAGCTGTGTTGAGAAATTCGAGGCTGTTCGCAGAGAGGTGCGTGATGAAAGTCGTCGAGGAAGACATTCAGATGTGACTGAAGAACTAGTGCAACATGTTGACGAAAATGTTCTTGTGATGCAAATCAAGAATTTTCTTGAGATGTGTCTCAGATTTCATGAACAA
This sequence comes from Schistocerca cancellata, assembly GCF_023864275.1. Taxonomy (NCBI): domain Eukaryota; kingdom Metazoa; phylum Arthropoda; class Insecta; order Orthoptera; family Acrididae; genus Schistocerca; species Schistocerca cancellata. Next base: position 608,870,149 of record NC_064630.1, on the reverse strand, counting down.
CTTTCATTATGATTTTCTCAGAGAGCTTAGGTTACTTTAAGTTTAGTGCATGGTGGCCACCAAAATATCTAACCAATGTTCACAAAACTGAAAAAAAATTGATTCGGACTTCGGAGCAACCATGAAGAACGGCAGCAATTTCTCAACAGAGTCGTGAATAGGGATGATAGATGGTGTGCAGTACGGGAAATCTGGAACTAAGGAAAGTAGAAACGGTGGATGCAAACTCTAAAAGACGGCGACTGTTTACTGGCTAGCGAAAACGTTGAGTATTGGCAATTGGTCTTTCGGTGGGACGCTCTTTTGCCATCTAATGTGGACTTTCTGTAACCACGAGGTTCCTATTGAACAAAGCAATGTTTAACGTGGTCTGTCTTCCCGAGGACGCCAAGTCCTCTGAAGTCCCAGAAAAATTAATTGAATTTAGCCCTAGGTTGCACAACAAAGAAAATGCGCAAACGAAATCTAATTACCGGACTTCAGATCGAACGATCAGCAACTTTCTCGTGTAGAGTACATGAAGTTGGAGATCACAGTAGGGGGGGGGGGGGCATGCATGCCGGTATGCACACTGGGGAAAAGTTTAACAAACTAAATTGATTGATAAAAGATATTTATCCAGAAAGTGGAGCGTTCTCCTGAACATTAAACGAGGAACATGTATAAAACCCTAGCACTATGTTTACGTAAGGGTAAACTGTATTAATCAGCGTTATTCAGCAAGGAGTAAGTTGGCTCAGGGAAGCAACTTGGATGCTCATATGCACACACGCAAAGAATCAAACATCCACTGGATAACCGAAGGTAATGTTCACCATTTTCCAGCAAAAGTTGAATCGATAAAACTGGGCACCGACTCGTAGTGGAAAGATTCGATTTCACAATGCTTGTAGTAAATTGTGATCGGATGAGGAACAAGTCAGGCCTCTTCTGAATCTAGCAAAATTGTCACTCCTGAGAACTCCTTAACGCTTCTAACAGATAGCTCTAAAATGACAGAAAGTTCCTAATCGAGAAATTTGAACTAACTATCGCCCAAAATCATTGTTACGTCCATACAAAAGTGGCATGTCATGCTCACAACACTCCAGCTCAGCGACTCTTCTGCGACTAACTTGCCTCGTCTCCGTGTTCAAAGACAAAAAAAACTTGGAGGAGAGGAACTGACCAATCAACAAGACGAATTTTTCAGTGGTGCTAGGCGCCTCCTCCAATGAGGGGACAGGAGAGACAACACCAGTCATCTCTTGTTCAAAATTTTCCGTCGGTTCAACGTCTAAATGATGGGTCTGAAGGAACCAGCCGCGAGACCATCGTTAAGCAACAAGCCAGCTCTGAAAATTAAATTCAACTGCCGTTCTCAAGCCTCTGCTGCAGAACCCCATCTGAATTCACCAAGTTGCATTTGTTTGCAATTAGACACACGTCAAATGAATCCAGAGATAATTCACGTTTAGGAAAGGTGGTTACAGGTATATGGTGTGCTGAACATCAAATGTAATAAAAATGAAAATAAAACACACTCTATTTCAGAACCCAGCGTTATCTCACTCCCCGACATGAGAAATATATGAAAAAATGCAGCCGGAGAAAAGACACTCTGCAGATCTTCATAAAACTACAAAATTACATAGAACGTGGACTGACAGCCGACTTTCAACTCATTCTTCCTATAAGCCCAAAACAGTCAAATGGACGTTGTCAAAGCGTAAAATGATGGCTACAGTTTATGTGTTCACAAGGGAATTTTCACAACAGATTTCAAGAGAGTAATGCATAAGAATAATAGGACATCACACATTCATCGTGAGGGTCTTACGAAATTCCGAATGTCACTTCGAAACAAATGGCGCGCGATGACTGAAGAAAGGAATCATTTTCCTTCATGACAAAGCGCAACACCATATTGCCAATCAGAAAGAATAAAAACTCAATCTTTTTGGCTTGGAGATTTTTCAACTTTATTTTTATAGCTCGGAACTGACTGAACGCGAATTTCATCTCTTCCCCAAGATGTAGGCCTGGCTGGCTATTCGGCTGTTCACGACCGACGATGAGCTCGATGCTGCCAACAGCTGGCTGAAGGAGCAAACAACGTCATTTCTTTGATGAAAGGATAAAAAAGCTGGTGTCACGGTACGAGAAATGATTTTTGATTTTGGATGTCGACTATGTGAAGAGGTAATGTCAACACATAACTACAGATTGTATACAGTTATTCTCTTTTTTTAATAGCCAGTAGGAAGTTGATTTTTGACCAGCCTTTGTCAACAGTACTTGTGTATGTACGTACATTATGTGATCAAAAGTATCCGGACACCCTGAAAAACCTGTGCCCTTCAGGTGCAGTTACAGAGGGCAAAGGAGGAAGTATATTGGTTGAGCAGGGTGAAGGGTGATGGGGAATGGGAACTGGCAGGTGGCAAGAAGGCAGCTAGGAAGAGGAGGTACTCAGATAGTTATACTTCGTGAATATGTAATAGATCTGACCAACTGTCGGAGATGAGTAGAGAGGAGCCTCTTGTAGCTGTAGATGTAGGGAACATGCAGCAGTCATCAGCCGTCAGGAGGCTGAGGTCAGTTGCAAAGCGTAACAGAAAGAAGAAGGTTCTGCTGCTAGGTAGTTCGCTCGGTAGAGGTGTGAGCCAGAAGTTGCAGGAAGTGATGGGGTGGTAGGTATACCTGCTTAAAGGAAGTCCCCCTATGGGCTCACCTTCAGAGGATGTAATGTTTCCAAGTAAAGAAGGAATTTGCATATTTCATCAAAATATAAGAGGTATTAGAAATAAAGTTAGTGAACTGCTTATAGATGTTGACTCTGAAATTATTGGTATATCAGAGCACCACATAAATAATTCGATAATTCTGAGGTTTCCTTTACCAGGATACAAATTAGCTGGCCGTGTTTCACGGAGTTCCTTGTGCGGTGTGGGAGTGGCTATGTACATAAAAAAACAGTATTCCATTTGAGTCCATAGACGTATCACGGCACTGCACTGAACAGATATTTGAATGTTGTGCAGGGGTAGTTGAATTTAGTGAAACTAAACTTCTAATTGTTGTTGTTTATAGGTCCTCTAACTCTGACTTCAGAGCATTTCTGTTCAAGCTAGAGAGGGTTCTTGATTCACTTTGTAGGAAGTACCAGAAATTAATAATATGTGGTGACTTCAATATAAAGTTTTTACCCGATGGCACAAGAAAAAGGATGTTGGCAGATCTCATAAATTCATATAATCTGATGCAGATAGTGCTTTTTCCAACTAAGGTGGAGGGAAATAGTAGCACAGCCATGGACAATATTTTTATTCATTCTTCATTGCTAGATCGCCATTCTGTTAGTAAAAGGGTGAATGGCCTTTCAGACAATGGTGCACAAATTTTAACACTAAAAGGCTTTAGTACAGAAACAAATGTCACATTTAATTAAAAACTGTGTAGGAAAGTTAATTTAGCAGCAATAAAGAGTTTTTTAAACCTTGTCAAGGAACAAGAGCGGCAGGATGTTTATAGTGCCGATAACACCGATGATAAATATAATGCTTTCCTTAACACATTTCTCATGCTCTTTGTGAGCTGCTTTCCCTTGGAACATTCCAAACATGGTACTAGCAGAAATAGGCAGTCCGGGTGGCTGACTAGTGGGATAAGAATATCATGTAGAACAAAGTGGGAATTATATCAAAACGTTAGAATTAGTCAGAATCAAGTTACAGTGGCCCATTACAAACAGTATTGTAAGGTTCTTAAAAATGTTATTAGGAAGGCAAAGGGTATGTGGTATGCCAATAGAATAAGTAATTCACAGGATAAAATTAAAACCATATGGTCAATTGTGAAGGAAGTGTCTGGTCAGCAACACAAGGTCGACGATATAAAGTCATTTCGTAGTAAAAATATTTCTGTTACTGATAAATCAGATATATGTACAGTATTTAACAATCATTTTCTGAGCACTGCTGGCGAATTAAATAAAAATTTCGTTTCTACAGGGAATCATATAACTTTTTTGGCAAATGTCTTTCCAAGATTGATTTTTGAAATACTCCTCTCTGATACAAGAGGGAGATTCAATCAATAATTAAATCACTGAAGACTAAGGACTCTTGTGGTTATGATGGAGTGCCTATCACTAGTGCTGTGCTGCATCTGTTAGCCCTGTATTTAGCCGTATTTGTAATTTTTCCTTTAGGAATGGTCAGTTTGTTGAACGGTTATAGTGCTCAGTAGTAAGGCCGCTTTATAAAAAGCGTTTGCTGAAATTAAGAAAAGGCTGTGTATGTAAGGATAATTCATCGTTTTATATCACACGATTTGCTCTCAAATGTACTGTTCGCCTTTAGAAGTCGTTTAACAACTGAAAGCGCTACATTATCTTTTCTCTGTGAGGTACTGGATGGGTAAATAAGAGGTTTCGAAGGCTAGGCATATTTTTTTTATTTAACTAAGGCGTTTGATTGTGTTGATCACAAAATGTTGCTCCAGAAGTTGGACCATTACAGAATATGGGGAGTAGCTCACAATTGGTTCACCTCTTACTTTAGCAACAGACAGTAAAAGGTCATTATTCGCCATGTTGGGAATGACTGTGATGTGAGGTATGAGTGGGCTACAGTCAAGTCGGGGGTGCCCCAGGGAACAGTGTTGGGGCCACTCCTGTTCCTTATTAGAATAAATGATAAGCCCCGTAGTGTTACAGGTAACTCTAAAATATTTCTGTTTGATGATGACATGAGCTTGGTAGTATGGGATCTTGTGTGCAACAGTGACTCGGTTTCAAATAGTGCAGTTCATGACCTAAGTTCATGGCTTGTAGAAAATAAACTAACGCTAAATCACAGTAAGACTCAGATTTTACAATTTTATAACACACAATTCAACAAAACCTGTGGTTCTAATTTCACAAAATGGGCGTATCGTTAGTGAAACTGAACAGTTAAAATTTCTGGGTGTTCAGATAGATAGGAAGCTTTAGTGGAAAGCCCACATTCAGGTTCTTGTGCAAAGGCTTAATGGTGCCATTTTTACTATGTGAACAGTATCTGAAGTGAGTGATCGTTAGACACCGAAATTAGTCTACTTTGCTCATTTTCATTCGCTTATGTCGTATGGTATTATATTTTGGAGTAATTCTTCCCGTTCTAAAAGGATATTTTTGGCTCAGCAACGGGCGGTTTGGGCAATAAGTGGTATAAGTTCACAAACCTCATGTCGACCCAAGTCTGGGTATTCTGACATTGGTCTCTCGTTATATGAGGGTTGGAACTTAAATAGTGGCTACTATATATTCACAACCGATACAAAAGAGTTACATGTTTGCACCTGTTACTGTCCTTCAAAGTAGTCACCTGCGTTGTGTAGAACCTGTTGCCAGAAATGTGGAAGGTGTAGTATACTGTAAGTAGAGCCTGTTCTTTTGATTGTGCAAATGTTGTGACGAAGTGTTGTCAAAACTGAAATCTAACAGATATTTTTACTTAAGCTGACTTAACAGTCTCTGTTAAGATAGTCATCTATGGAGTAGAAGGAGTTGCCTGTCAAAAAATCTTTCAAACTCTCTTTAAACCGTGCTTTACTGAAACCAAGTCTTTAATGGTTGCTGGCAATTTATTAAAGATGTGTGCTCCAGAATATTGGACCCCTTTTTGGACCAAGGTAAGTGATTTTAGGCCTTTCTTACTTCTAGTACTGATACTGTGGCCTTTCTTACTTCTAGTACTGATACTGTGGCCTTTCTTACTTCTAGTACTGATACTGTGTACTGAGATATTGGTTGGAAATGGAGATGTGTTACTTGCAACAAATTTCACTATGGAATAAATACACTGAGAAGCAGTGGTTAGAATAGAAAGTTCCTTGAACATGTTTCTACAAGATGTTCTTGAATTTACACCACTAATGATTCTTATCACACGCTTTTGCACCCTAGAAACTTTTGCTTGGTTTGACTAGTTGCCCCAGAATATGATCCAATACGACAATAGAATGAAAGTAAGCAAAGTATGCAAGTCTTTTTTATATTTATATCTCATAAATCTGACGACAGTCTCACGGCAAATACAGACTTGTTTAGGCACTTAAGCTATTCTGTGGTATGTCCTTCCCAACTGAATTTATTATGGAGTTGTAATTCCAGAAATTTTACACTGTCAACCTCTTCGATCTGCATGTCTTCATATGCTATACTCATGCTGGGAGGAAATATCTTACAGGTTCTTAACTGCATATAGTGGTTCTTCTCAAAGTTTAATGACAAAGAATTAGGTTTAAACTACTTATTGTCAGCGAAAGTTTGATGAGCAGCTGTTTCTAAATCTGTAGTTGACTTGCTACGTATTGCAATGTTTGTATCATTTGCAAACAAAACAAACCTAGCATCTGGCAATGTAACAGATGAAAGGTCATTAATATAAACAAGAAAAAGTAATGGACCCAAAATGGAACCTTGAGGAACACCACATGTAGTTAATTCCGTGTCAGATGAAGACTGACTGCACAGGTATTTCGCAGTTGCCCCTTTGTTTCCTGTTAGACAAGACTCAAACCATTTAGCAGCATTGCCGGTGACACCATAACCTTTTCAAATATTTTCGAGAAAGCCAGCAAAAGTGAAATTGGTCGATAGTTTGTTGGTATGTCTTTATCCCCCTCTTGTAAAGAGGCTTAACTTCAGCATATTTTAGCCAGTCTGGAAATGTTCCATTGATAAGAGATTGATTACACAATTAACTTAAGATAGAACTTAACTTGCATGAACACTCTTTGATAAACTTTGTTGATAACGTTATCATACCCACTGTAGTACTTATATTTTATGATGGATGCTACTTCTTTGGGAGATGTGAGTGTCATTTCCATTTTACTGAAGTTATTTTTAAAGACTGGTCTCGGATACTCCATTGCACTGTTCACCGAACCTGATAACCCCAAGCTGTCAGCAACAGAAATGAAGTAGTTGTTTAAGAGGTTTGCAACAATAACTGCACTTGTTACCAAAGATTCATTTATTTTTAGAGCTATCTGTTCCTCTTCCTTTATGGCCCCACCTGTCTCTGTCTTCACAATATCCGATACAGTTTTTATTTTGTTACCTGGTGTAATTACCTTTTTCTCATAATAAAGCTGCTTCGATTTCTGAATTACTTGCTTCAATATTGTGCAGTATTCTTTGTAATGCATTACAATTCTAACTTCAGACCTGTTCCTAGATAGTAGATAGAGTCTCCTTTTTGTCCCACATGATATCTTTATTCCTTGTGTAATCCACAGTTTATTTTTTGACTTGTGTGTGAGTTGAGTTACCTTTAGGGGAAAACCATTCTCAAAAACTGGAGGCAACATTATTAATGAATGCTTTGTACTTGCCATTTGAGTCAGATATATTGTAAACAACTATCCAGCCAATGTCTTTGAGCAATTTCCTGAATTTCCCAATTTTTGACTTAATTTTATTACCCTCCTGTACTCAGATTTAATAGATGTTTTATCCTGACAAGTTTCAACATTTAACACAAGACACTGCATGTCATGATCAGATAGCCCATTTACTATTGGTTTAGTGATATGACTTTTTCCCTAGATTTATCTACAAAGATATTATCAATAGCAGTCTCAGAGCATTTACATATCCTAGTAGCAAAGTTCACAGTAGGAACTAAATTGAATGATACTGTTACTGACTGCAATAATTGTTCACTGACAGAGCTTTTCAATAAATCCACATTAAAATCTCCAGAAAACCACTATTTCATTGTTTTTTACTATGAGTTAGGATAGCAGAGCTTTCAGATAATTTTGTGAAGAGGTTAAAATTTCCTGAAGGAGATCTGTATTTACCTACTATTATAAAGGACTTATTATGAAATACTACTTCTGTTGCACAAACTTCTAAGTGCTGCTCTGAGCAAAATTTATTAATATAAGTATTCTTGAAATCAAAACATTTTCTGACAAATATGCAACTCCGCCTTTATCCATATTTCCTCTACAGAAATAAGAAGTTAACTTGAATTCTGTAACATTTAACATATCTATACCTGTGGTCACATGATTTTCAGAGAGGCAGATTATATGAACTCGTTTGCTCAACTCTAATTCTTCAACACAAATAAGTATCTTAAGCTTACCCCTCAGTCCTCGTGTATTCTGATGCAATAGTGATAGCTGATTTTGTGCACTGGTTGAGCTGCAACTGGATAACCTAATTTTCCTGCGAATTTTCGAGTATCTTTAGTTTCAGTCGGAGGCTCTCTGCGTGAATTGTGTACATTACAATTTGCATTCTAGATGCCTGTCTTATCAATGTGAATGTCATTTTCAGCCTGTCTCTGAACAACTTCTGTTTCTACCCTTCCTACCCTAACTGCTGATCTTTCATTTGGAACCACTGGTACTATACCACTTGTGACAGTGACCCCCCACCCGTTTAAGTTATTTGCTATTAGTTCAGACAGTTTTCCCTTTCCTTTCCTGTTGAGGTGAAGGCCATGCCTAGTGTAGTCCCACCTGCTGATAGAGTCAACAGGAACCACACTGATATGAGACCCCATGCCCGATCCAACAGCTGGTCCACCTCTAAATTAACTCTCCTAACAGAAGAGTTTAAATGAAGCCGGTCATGGCGACTCAGAACAGACACAAACCCAACACCAGTATGTCTTGTTGCTGAAGCCATCTTTACCAGTTCACTCTCAACTGAATAATTTCGGTTCTTATCTATGCTGTTGCCCGCCCCACCCACTATTACCACGGTGTCTTCCTTTGTGAAGTCTTTACAAAGTGAACCTACATCCTCTATCACCTGACCCAGACTTGCACTAGGATTAAAAAAGCTTGTGGCCTCGTAATCTGACCCTAGTTCATCCTGCAACAGTTGGCCAACACCTCTACCACGTGAACTACCTAACAACAAAACTTTCTTATTCTTCGCAGCTTTTCCTGACTTCTGACTTTTCAAAAACCTTTTGATTGTTGTGTCCTGTTTACTCCTACGTCTATTTGTCGCTCATCAGTTTCCAACTGTGACAACAGATGAAACCCGTTTTCCACATTCACAACCACACTGTCTGAAAATGTCCTATTTCTATTTCTTCTGTAACTTCACTTCCCACCTTTTTTCCATTCTCCCTCGTTAACCTTTCCAGATCTAGTTTCGCTTTATCTAGTTCCACCTGAAGGGCAGAAATCTTCTCCTCCTGTTCCACTATCTTCCTATCTCTACAGCAAATCCTGCACAACCAATGAGTCTTGTTTATTTCCCCAATTCCCACGCCGCTACAGTCACCCACATGAAAGAAACTGCAACAACCCTCACACCACACCCCATAACTAACAATCCTATGGCAAGTCATACATTTCTCACTCATGGCAAACAAATATTAGCTTTAGTCTGAGTTAAAACAAGAAGAACTTCGTAGACTACTTATTAGAAAGTTTAAGCATAAAGTTCGGATACTAATTCAAAACTTGTGGACAAACAAAAACGATATAACCTGTATGTTAAATTTATTAGAAAGTTTAAGCATAAAGTTCGGATACTAATTCAAAACTTGTGGAGAAACAAAAACGATATAACCTGTATTGTTTATGTGACGAAACAAAACGTAAATAAAGAACTGAGCCTACACTGTATAAAGTTTCCGCTTATTACGGTACTTTTCACTCCGACTACCTACTAGAGAATCAATGGATAGCGTATAAGAATACACTAACAACACTACTTTACTGTATTGAAATAATTACGTAGCTTACAGTAAATCACAATGTAAACAAATCCTAGTCCAAAACTCGAGCCTATGAAATGGTTTCTTTTTTCAAAAAAATGGTTCAAATGGCTCTGAGCACTATGGGACTTAACTTCTAAGGTCATCAGTCCCCTAGAACTTAGAACTACTTAAACATAACTAACCTAAGGACATCACACACATCCATGCCCGAAGCAGGATTCGAACCTGCGACCGTAGCGGTCGCGCGGTTCCAGACTGTAGCGCCTAGAACCGCTCGGCCACTCCAGCCGGCTTTCTTTTTTCAGAAAAACACGCAAAAAATGTGAATCCTTCAATTGATAGCTTAAAAGCACTTCGCCTTCAGGCCACAAGTGGCCCAGCGGGACCATCCGACTGCTGTGTCATCCTGAGTTGAGTATGTGGATAGGAGGGGCATATGGTCAGCACACCGTTCTCCCGATCGTTATAATGGTTTTCGTTGACCGGAGCCGCTACTATTTGGTCGAGTAGCTCTTCAATTGGCATCACGAGGCTGAGCGCAGCCCGAAAAATGGCAACAGCTCATGGCGGCTGGATGGTCACCAATTGCCGGCCGCGTCCGACAGCGCTCAACTTCGGTGATCTCATGGCAACCGGTGTATCCACTGCGACAAGGTCGTTGCCAATTGATAGCTTACAATAGGTATTAATTTACTAATTATGACGTAATATTGCCTTGGGAGTTTAGTGGTCCGCTTAGAAAATACGCCACCAGCTGTGTGACACGATGTATTGCTCTGCTCATAGAAGCCATGGTGCCGACGAAAAACAAACAGCATGCAGTGGCGGACATGATACCCAGCGAGCGGTGCATACTTTTATTGATCTATTCTGTGGTCCAAAATAGCGAGATCACCCAGGGAATACCACGAAAACAATACAAGATCAAGAGGCTTCCTCTTCCGACCTGGATATTTCCAATGATTGTTGCAGGGTGTTTGCTTTCAGACGTCTTACGCCGTACACAACAACGTTCATCCATCCGATGGAGCGTAAAACGTAATTCATCTGAAATTACGGCTGTCGCCGCTTAGGAGACGATCGATTGCAATCGATGATGAACAGCAACTAGCATTGATTAAAGAGCGCTGAACGTTCAGGAAGCTCTTGTTGGTAGTCTCTGGGGTTAGGTGGGTGGTCAGTTGCTCAACGTCTATTCACGTCTATTCACCCGTACGCTCCTCCGCCGCCGTCATTCACCCCCGTCGTCTACGGCAAATGGTGAAACGGAGTTGCTGGCGCAGCTTTTGTATGGCACCGTACACGGTATACTTTAACCATGGCAGTGCGCGGACAATTTACATATTATATATGCCGTTTCGTAACAGCTTCCACGCTTGGGCCGAAAGACAACGATATGTCCTTCTAAACGTCAGTTAAATCTTTCCGTTTCCAAAATACGACAACGAATGCATTGTTTCTCACGAGTGCTCGACACGACTAATACAGGGTGTTCCATCTCAGTCTACACCGGCCGATATTTCTGAAGCCGCGCAATTCTGCAAAAACAGTCTCTAGTAAAAGTTGGCTCAAACCAGACGTAAACAGTAATGAAATCCTAAACTCAGATTGGAATGTATACCGCAGAGACAGGCTGGGCAGTGAAGGGGGAGGCGTGTTTATAGCGATAAGAAGTGCAATAGTATCGAAGGAAATTGACGGAGATCCGAAATGTGAAATGATTTGGGTGAAGGTCACGGTTAAAGCAGGCTCAGACATGGTAACTGGATGTCTCTATAGGCCCCCTGGCTCAGCAGCTGTTGTGGCTGAGCACCTGAAGGATAATTTGGAAAATATTTCGAGTAGATTTCCTCACGATGTTATAGTTCTGGGTGGAGATTTTAATTTGCCGGATATAGACTGGGAGACTCAAACGTTCATAACGGGTGGCAGGGACAAAGAATCCAGTGAAATCTTTTTAAGCGCTTTATCTGAAAACTACCTTGAGCAGTTAAACAGAGAACCGACTCGTGGCGATAACATATTGGACCTTCTGGTGACAAACAGACCCGAACTATTTGAAAAAGTTAACGCAGAACAGGGAATCAGCGATCATAAAGTGGTTACGGCATCGATGATTTCAGCCGTAAATAGAAATATTAAAAAGGGTAGGAAGATTTTTCTATTTAGAAAAAGTGTCAAAAAGCAGATTTCAGAATACCTGTTGGCTCAACACAGAAGTTTTGTCTCAAGTACAGATAGTGTTGAGGATCAGTGGACAAAGTTCAAAACCGTCGTACATCATGCGTTAGATGAGTATGTGCCAAGCAAGATCGTAAGAGATGGAAAAGAGCCACCGTGGTACAACAACCGAGTTAGAAAACTGCTGCGGAAGCAAAGGGAACTTCACAGCAAACATAAACATAGCCAAAGCCTTGCAGACAAACAAAAATTACGCGAAACGAAATGTAGTGTGAGGAGGGCTATGCGAGAGGCGTTCAATGAATTCGAAAGTAAAGTTCTATGTACTGACTTGGCAGAAAATCCTAAGAAATTTTGGTCATATGTCAAAGCGGTAGGTGGATCAAAACAAAATGTCCAGACACTCTGTGACCAAAATGGTACTGAAACAGAGGATGACAGACTAAAGGCCGAAATACTAAATGTCTTTTTCCAAAGTTGTTTCACGGAGGAAGACTGCACTGTAGTTCCTTCTCTAGATTGTCGCACAGATGACAAAATGGTAGATATCGAAATAGACGACAGAGGGATAGAGAAACAATTAAAATCGCTCAAAAGAGGAAAGGCCTCTGGACCTGATGGGATACCAGTTCGATTTTACACAGAGTACGCGAAGGAACTTGCCCCCTTCTTGCAGCGGTGTACCGTAGGTCTCTAGAAGAGCGTAGCGTTCCAAAGGATTGGAAAAGGGCACAGGTCATCCCCGTTTTCAAGAAGGGACGTCGAACAGATGTGCAGACCTATAGACCTATATCTCTAACGTCGATCAGTTGTAGAATTTTGGAACACGTATTGTGTTCGAGTATAATGAATTTTCCGGAGCCTAGAAATCTACTCTGTAGGAATCAGCATGGGTTTCGAAAAAGACGGTCATGTGAAACTCAGCTCGCGCTATTCGTCCACGAGACTCAGAGGACCATAGACACGGGTTCACAGGTAGATGCCGTGTTTCTTGACTTCCGCAAGGCGTTCGATACAGTTCCCCACAGTCGTTTAATGAACAAAGTAAGAGCGTATGGACTATCAGACCAATTGTGTGATTGGATTGAGGAGTTCCTAGATAACAGGACGCAGCATGTCATTCTCAATGGAGAGAAGTCTTCCGAAGTAAGAGTGATTTTAGGTGTGCCGCAGGGGAGTGTCATAGGACCGTTGCTATTCACAATATACATAAATGACCTGGTGGATGACATCAGAAGTTCACTGAAGCTTTTTGCAGATGATGCTGTGGTGTATCGAGAGGTTGTAACAATGGAAAATTGTACTGAAATGCAGGAGGAACTGCAGCGAATAGACGCATGGTGCAGGGAATGGCAATTGAATCTCAATGTAGACAAGTGTAATGTGCTGCGAATACACAGGAAGATAGATCCTTTATCATTTAGCTACAAAATAGCAGGTCAACAACTGGAAGCAGTTAATACCATAAATTATCTGGGAGTACGCATTAGCAGTGATTTAAAATGGAATAGGCATATAATGTTGATCGTCGGTAAAGCAGATGCCAGACTGAGATTCATTGGAAGAATCCTAAGGAAATGCAATCCGAAAACAAAGGAAGTATGTTACAGTACGCTTGTTCGCCCACTGCTTGAATACTGCTCAGCAGTGTGGGATCCGTACCAGATAGGGTTGATAGAAGATATAGAGAAGATCCAACGGAGAGCAGCGCGCTTCGTTACAGGATCATTTAGTAATCGCGAAAGCGTTACGGAGATGATAGATAAACTCCAGTGGAAGACTCTGCAGGAGAGACGCTCAGTAGCTCGGTACGGGCTTTTGTTAAAGTTTCGAGAACATACCTTCACCGAAGAGTCAAGCAGTATATTGCTCCCTCCTACGTATATCTCGCGAAGAGACCATGAGGATAAAATCAGGGAGATTAGAGCCCACACAGAGGCATACAGACAATCCTTCTTTCCACGAACAATACGAGACTGGAATAGAAGGGAGAACCGATAGAGGTACTCAAGGTACCCTCCGCCACACACCGCCAGGTGGCTTGCGGAGTTTGGATGTAGATGTAGATGTAGAAGGTTTGAAGGGGGTCATGGAATGGTTGCCTCGAAATGACCTCGAACCCTGATTTCAAGGTCAAACCAAGGTCAAGTTCATTTTTGCAAGTGGTAACCCCTATTTTTTATTCCATTTTCGTATTTTACGTGAAAAACTACGCATTGCTTCTAAGGAACATTTGTTTCGAAAAACCAATGGTTTGTCGCCACGGGGCACTTCATTATAACTTTCCCAGGTTACCAGTATCTCGAGAACGAAGGGAGGTGGGAAAAAATTTTCAGTGGAAATCTTGTATCGTTTCTGAGCTCTGTCCACTGGCGAAATTTTCGTTAACTTCAAATGGCCTTGGAATTGTTCAGTAGCGATTAACCTGAAAGCAAATACCGTCGGCATTAGCGAAAACCCAATGTGCAGCACGTGGTGATTGCCCAGCGAACTTCGCATATCGTCAGCTCTGAAAAGGGCTGAGTAACGTGATTCTCACTGGAAATTTAGGATATCAGACGCTCGATGAACTGTCCGTTTTGCCTAATGCACATTTGCACTCTTTTTCCGAAGCTGGTCTCGACATCATTCAGTGTCTGATGGGTGATTGCTTGGAAAGCCGACACAATCCTTTCTCTCATGTCTTCTGACGTCGTCGGGGAGTGGAGTAGACCTCCTGCTTCCCAGCTCCCCATAAGAAGAAGTCGAATGGCGTAAAGTCTGGCGATCTTGGCGGGAATTCACAAATTGCACTACCGATACCAGTCCATCGATTCGGGTAAGCTGCATTAAGTTACCTTCTGACAGGTAAGACCTGATGTGCAGGGGCGCCCGTCATCTTGAAGCCACATACATGCTCGTATGTCTTGGAGGATATTTTCAAGTAAATAAAGTACCACTTTCTGAAGAATATGAAGATAGAGCAAATCGTTCAACGTTTCACCATAAAAAACAGGACCTGTCACGCAATCTCCAACTATGTCCGTCCAGACATTGACTGATCACCGTTTCTGCGTTCGGTGATCTCTTTGCCAGTAAGGATTTGCTTACGCTCAGTCCTGTGTGTTACGCAAATTGACTCCTCCCATGTTCTCGAAGTTTGCCTGGTCTGTAAAGAGAGTGCGTGCGACGAAGACGGGATGACGTATTTGTGTATCGGCCCCTCGACAAAATGCCAGGTCTCTCTCAGGACCACCAGGCTCAATTGCTTGGGTGATATGTAAGCGATATGGGTGGAATTTAAAGTATCTTAATACACGAGATACTGTCGATCGAAGCACGCCATGCATTCGCTGAACCTGACGAGTCGAAAAGTGCGTATCTTCAGCGACGATAGTACGAACTCCCAGCGGAATCTCTCGGGACCATCTTTTGTCTCCTCCGTTTCAAAGTCCCTCTTTCCGCTCGTCTTAGCACAGATCTACTTGTAACCTTCGTGGGATAAACGGACATCGGGATACCTTTCGCCCTACAATCTTCGCGCGGCTGCATAATTATTGCGATACTCGCCAACAATTTTTATCATTCTCACTATTTTAACAGCGTGTAATCAGCAATTTCGGGCAGATTACAGTCGAAAAATAAATTGTACTGATCACTTTTGCCGGCCGGGGTGGCCGAGCGGTTCTAGGCACTACAGTCTGGGACCGCGCGACCGCTACAGGCATGGATGTGTGTGATGTCCTTAGGTTAGTTAGGTTTAAGTAGTTCTAAGTTCTAGGGGACTGATGACCTCAGAAGTGAAGTCCCATAGTGCTCAGAGCCATTTGAACCATTTTTGATCATTTTTACTGTTACTGGTTTTCTTAGGATTTTCCTTCAACGAAACATCCGGCAAGCGTGTTGAAGGCCAACTGACTTATTTCAGTGTACGCGAGCCGTTTGTTTACACATGCTCGCTGTTGTTTGCGCCACAATGTGAAGCCGGAACATACGGTATTTAAGTGCGCTCTTTCAGAAAATTACTTAGGTGTCTAACGGCTTTGTGCCTTTCAAGAGAGCACCTTTACGTATCTCGTAAAAAATAAAATAATTAAATACCCCATGCTTATTCGTCCTTTTCAAATACGGAGAGCAGGCAGAAACGAAAGACAGTCCGAGAAAGTCGATTGGTATGGGCTCCAGACATTCGTGTATTCTAAATTTGCTGGTACATATTTGGAAAAATTGCACTTCGCCTGAACTCATTAGAGTCTCGCGAGACGAGATGGTTCCGAGTCCCAAGAGTGCGACGAGGTGGAATTTTAGTAAATCCCTTAACACAAATTTTTTCTAAGGCCATAACAGAAAAATTTATTAGAGTCACACTAGTCAAGAATCCTTGTAGGTGTGTACAGCCGAGAAATTTTCAGAATCGCCAAAGGTAAAATTTCTTGGAACCCCTAGTCATGATTTCAAATTCCCCAACAATGATCATATAAAATTAATTGTTGGTAAGGCGGGTACCAGGTTGAGATTCATTGGGAGAGTCCTTAGAAAATGTAGTCCATCAACAAAGGAGGTGGCTTACAAAACACTCGTTCGACCTATACTTGAGTATTGCGCATCAGTGTGGGATCCGTACCAGATCGGGTTGACGGAGGAGATAGAGAAGATCCAAAGAAGAGCGGCGCGTTTCGTCACAGGGTTATTTGGTAACCGTGATAGCGTTACGGAGATGTTTAACAAGCTCAAGTGGCAGACTCTGCAAGGGAGGCGCTCTGCATCACGGTGTAGCTTGCTCGCCAGGTTTCGAGAGGGTGCATTTCTGGATGAGGTATCGAATATATTGCTTCCCCCTACTTATACCTCCCGAGGAGATCACGAATGTCAAATTAGAGAGATTAGAGCGCGCAAGGAGACTTTCAGACAGTCGTTCTTCCCGCGAACCATACGCGACTGGAACAGGAAATGGAGGTAATGACAGTGGCACGTAAAGTGCCCTCCGCCACACACCGTTGGGTGGCTTGCGGAGTATAAATGTAGATGTAGATGTAGATTAGTTAGCCTCAAAGCTCCACCCGTCTATAGAAATTCTTCCAATCAATCTGTGGCATGAATCAGCAAAGCAGTATTTAGCAGTGTTAGTTGAAAAAAGTCTTGGTTGCAGTTTTAGTTTTTTTATTTATCAACTAGGCCTTTCACCTTATTTAGGCATCGTCAGGCTGATCTTAATTTGGTATTACTTTAGACAGTGTATCTAATGGGCATCGTCGAGTACATCAGGCCAACATCACCTTCGTTAACCTCAGTAAATACTTCCTGGATGGACGTGAGTGGCTCTCTTCTCTGATTGTGCCGGCACAAGCACAATGCTGGTCTCTGACTCGGCACCCTCCAAGTGGTGCACATTGGGTTCCGCTAATGTCGACGGTATTTGCTTTCAGGTTAATTCCTACTGAATAATTTCAAGGCCATTTAAAATCCACGAAAATTTCACCAGTGTACAGATTTCAGAAACCATACAAGATTTTCATTGAAAATATTTCCCGATCTCGCTTTGTTCTCGAGATACTGGTTACATGGAAAAGTTACAATGAAGTGCCTCATGGCGACAAAATATTGGTTTCTTTAAAAAAAATCCCTTAGAAACAATGCGTACTTTTTCACGTAGAATACGAATATGGAATAAAAAATCGGGGTTACCATTTGCAAAAATGACCCTAAACTTGGTTTAATCTCGAAAGGTGGGTTCGAGGTAACCATTCCATGACCCCCTTCAAACCATCGGCCAGTATAGATTAAAATGGGACACCCTGTATTCCCTAAGGTACTACTGCTGCCACCGGTCTTCTGTGAGTGGTTATGAAAACTGGCAACGGCCTTGCCGCAGTGGATACACCGGTTCCCGTCAGATCACCGAAGTTAAGCGCTGTCGGGCGTGGCTGGCACTTGGATGGCACTTGGATGGGCGACCCTCTGGGCCGCCGTGCGCTGTTGCCATTTTCGGGGTGCACTCCGCCTCGTGATGGGGAGCCGCTAGACCGAATAGCAGCGGCTCCGGTCAAAGAAAACCATCATAACGACCGGGAGTGCAGTGTGCTGACCACACGCCCCTCCTATCCGCGTCCTCAGTGAGGATGACACGGCGGTCGGATGGTCGCGATGGGCCACTTGTGGCCTGAAGACGGAGAGCTTATGAAAAGTGTGTCGTCAGTTTCGTGTTGCTGGGGGTCTACATTTTGTGCAGTGTTGATTGTCGCCTACAAAAAGGAGCAAAATTATGAACTGACGAATTCCCGCGACAAACATGCAACGTGAATGAACTCCTTTTATAGCATCTTTTTACACCGCGTGTAACTGGAAGACTTATTATTGTAACTATTCGACTCAAACAGTGTAAATATATAGTTCCTGAATAGAGAACGGTGTTTTCTTATACACTGTTGTCACTCTAGTTGTACTTTGGCACAGTGGAGCTCCGCGCTTGTATTTCTGGTGCTACAGTTTAGCCGCGGACACGTATCGAGTACGTTGCGTCGAGCGTGTGTCTGCCTCGCGGCCGTGTGACTCCGGCGGCGCGAGATGTGGTTTTAGAAACCTGGCGTACAGCCAGCCGCCCCTAACTGTCTCGCGCGTGCATGTTACAGCGCGGGAGACTCGAGTGTGAAAAAGATAAAAGCTTCGGATTTACGGGAGCGGAAAACACAGGGGAATGGGAGAGTAAATGGAAATAAATTTCCACTTGTCAAAGCAGATCAGTTTTAACATCAGTGCAGCCAAAATATAAAATGTTACTTTAGGCGCGAACACGCTGCAGACACCACACGAGTAAGTTCTGGGGCACCGACGTACGTGTCTCTGCGTTAGGACTCGTACGTGCTCGGATTACTTTAGAGACAAGCAATGCGATGTGAACAGCACTGCGATATTGCACAGGCATATTTTTTCACCTTCGAAACACTCGCTGTAAGCGCTTCTGTACTGTACGTTGCCCCTTTTGTACACAGGAGAAAGAGACGAATGGTGGAGTGATCAGGAGTGACAATTTGTTGCGATTGTATTTCACCTTAAGTGTTTCCGTTTTGCTAAAATTGGTAAGAGTTTTTCCCTTTCAGAGCCTCAGATTGTCAATGACAGAGCAAGAGAAATAAGATGCCTGATACTGTCGTTACTTAAAAGTCGTCACTGCTGTCTATAACACTATGCCATTGAACCCGACATAGATAATGCCCATGGTAATATCTGTGACACATCACTTTGCAGATCGTGACGGCTCAAACTTTCAACGTTGGTGCTTCCTTACTAAGTATAGTTTCAGTAATTTGAACTGGTACTATAGCGTTGTTGTCCTAGAACCCAGTTCTCTTCGAAAACTTCATATAGATAGATGATCTTTCATTCGAGTCATGAGAGAGGTCCATTTTCATCTACATCCACATGATTAAAAATGGTTCAAATGGCTCTGAGCACTATGGGACTCAACTGCTGTGGTCATCAGTCCCCTAGAACTTAGAACTACTTGAACCTAACTAACCTAAGGACATCACACACACCCATGCCCGAGGCAGGATTCGAACCTGCGACCGCAGCAGCAGCGCGGCTGCGGACTGGAGCGCCTAGAACCGCACGGCCACCGCGGCCGGCTCCCACACGTTTACAATTCACAATTATATGCCTAGTGGAAGGTTCATTGAACCATCTTCAAGCTATTTCTCCAACCATTCCATTCTCGGCAATTATGAACACTTTACTCTTTCCGTGCGAGCTCTGATTCGTCCTATTTTATTATGATAATAAATTAGACCTGTGTATGTGGGTGCCAACTAAATATTTTCGTGTTCGGAGGAGGAATTTGGTGATTCACAGTTACCGAGGGGATCCTGCATCAACGAAAAACGCCTTTGTTTCAATGATTACTATCGTAGCTCGCATATTATATCCGTGGCATTCCGTCCCCGGTTTCGCGACAGTACAACAAGAGCTCCCATTCTGTGAACTTTTTCGATGTCCTCGGACAAACGTATCTGATGCGGATCCCACACCGCGCAGCAATACTCCAGGACGGACAAGCGTAGAGAGGCAGTCACTTTAGTAGCATCTTTGTTGCATGTTTGGATATTTATTTGCAGATAAATTATCTAAGGAAAGAGCCAAGGTTCCACATTGAATACTAATCACAGAAGGAATTGTTATCTGTGGGGAAAAATATTACTTTAAAACTCGCATCAGAGCGTATTGTCTGAAAAGCATACAATTATTTCCGTATGCAGGCTCTAACTATCAAGATGATGAATTTAGTGACATACGTAAAAATTCTATAAACTCGACTATCGTAAGGGCATATTCTATGCATGCTATCAATACAAAAAACGTCAGCAACAATTTCGTCCCACGGTTTTTTTCGACAGAAAATAGAGGTCGAAGAAATGCAATTTGGCAGCATTGTAATCCTATATATGACAAGTAACTTGATTCAGTTGTGCGGCACTATGGAGCATAATCTGTGCTCTGGGTAGAATTTTGCGCTAGCATACCCGACTTCGGAAGTTCGATACCAGATCTAAGTGTAATTTCATTTATTTACTAATTTTTATCCGCTAATTATTGCTGCAGCATACATGGTTCTTTAAACAATACATATCCAATACACACAAAGTATTTAACACCTGTTGTTGTTGTTGTGATCTTCAGTCCCGAGACTGGTTTGATGCAGCTCTCCATGCTACTCTGTCCTGTGCAAGCTTCTTCATCTCCCAGTACCTACTGCAACCTACATCCTTCTGAATCTGCTTAGTGTATTCATCTCTTGGACTCCCTCTACGATTTTTACCCTCCACGCTGCCCTCCAATACTAAATTGGTGATTCCTTGATGTCTTAGAACATGTCCTACCAACCGATCCCTTCCTCCACTCAAGTTGTGCCACAAGCTCCTCTTCTCCCCAGTCCTATTCAACACCTCCTCATTAGCTATGTGATCTACCCATCTAATCTTCAGCATTCTTCTGTAGCAGCACATTTCGAAAGCTTCTATTCTCTTCTTGTCTAAACTATTTATCGTCCACGTTACACTTCCATACATGGCTACACTCCAAACAAATACTTTCATAAAAGACTTCCTGATATTTAAATCTATACTCGATTTTAACAAATTCTTCTTCTTCAGAAACGCTTTCCTTGCTATTGCAGTTTACATTTTATATCCTCTCTACTTCGACCATCATAAGTTATTTTGCTCCCCAAATAGCAAAACTCCTTTACTACTTTAAGTGTCTCATTTCCTAATCTAAATCCCTCAGCATCACCCGACTTAATTCGACTACATTCCATTATCCTCGTTTTGCTTTTGTTGATGTTCATCTTATACCCTCCTTTCAAGACACTGTCCATTTAGTTCAACTGCTCTTCCAAGTCCTTTGTTGTCTCTGAAAGAATTACAATGTCATCGGCGAACCTCAAAGTTTTTATTTCTTCTCCATGGATTTTAATACCTACTCCAAACTTTTCTTTTGTTTCCATTATTGCAGGGCTTCACAACATAAGTGCTCGCGGAGCAAGCTGTGAGCAGCAAGAGTCGAGCATGGAGCAGCGCGAGCACGGTACCCCCGCTACCCGGACCAGAGCGGAGAGTGGGGAAAGTCAGGTGGGGCACACAACAGCTGCGGCCAGTCAATGTAAATCCGTGGCCACCTGCAGGGATATCACTCACGAATTATTACTGTGATAAATGAAACAAATAAAGGAGAATGTACACATGCCACATAATTTTATTAGCTTAGTGTATGCCTCTACATTCGCATTAATTTGTGAAGTGTTACACAATAAAAGGTGTCACTGAAGTGTGGGATTGTCGGTTATCTTGTACTTTTTGCCCTTTACAATTGCGTCTATGTTCGGAGTAATTGTTCTTGTGCATTTTAGGCGCAGCGCGCAGTTTAAATTTCGATCAGACAATGCGTTTCTCAGGCGCGTCTTGTTACATTTCATTGCAGAGAACAGTTGTTCACAAACATACGTGGAACCGAACATTGATATTATTGTAGCCGCCAGATTGTGCAAACGAGGAAATCTATCCTGAGGGAAGCGTCTGTAGAATTCCAAAATGTTTTTCTTGTTCTGAAATTTGTCTCTGTATTCTCTGTCACACTGCAGGTCAATAATTTCTTGCTGCAGCTCAGGACGAATCTCTTAAATATTACAAAATTTTTAAGGCTTTCATGGCCACTTGTTGACAAACTGCCTATTGGCTTCTGTCTCGGGTTCTTCGGCCGACGTTCATCTAATGATTTTTCTGACGTTTCGCCAGCACGAGTGGCTGGCATTGTCAAAGCTCACCACCGGCAATGGAGGGTGAAGCTTTGACAATGCCAGCCACTCGTGCTGGCGAAAAGTCAGAAAAATCATTAGATGAACGTCGGCCGAAGAACCCGAGACAGAAGCCAATAGGCAGTTTCTCTTAAATATTCGCTGAATAAGGAGAGAACAGATCAAAATCACTGTCTAATGCTGTCAGATCTTGAAAGCGCTGATCAACTAAACTATGTGAATGACGTTCACAGTCTTTGTGAACATCTTGCATGGATGATAATTTAGGAAAATGAGCTAGGTTTCCTGTTTCCAGCTGACTCACCCAAAGTGTCAATTTCATTTTAAAAGCTCGTATTCGATCTATGAAATGAGTAATTAGCAGATCTTTACCTTGTAGTGAAATGTTCAAAGCATTCAGATGGCTAGGTAAATCTGCTAAGAACGCGAGATCACATTCAAACGTGCGCGCGCATTTCCCCTCCCTTCCTACTCCGCGACCTTGCACCTGCTCGCGAGCTCGTGCCTGAGCAGACGCGAGTACTCGCGGTCAAAACCGGCCAGTTGTTAAGCCCTGCATTATTGCTTGCTCAATATACAGATTGAATAACATTGGGGATAGGCTACAACCCTCTCTCACTCCCTTCCCATCCACTGCTTCCCTTTCATACCCCTCGACTCTTATAACTGCCATCTGGTTTCTGTACAGACTGTAAATAGCTTTTCGCTCCCTGTATTTTACCCCTGCCACCTTCAGAATTTGAAAGAGAGTATTCCCATCAACATTGTCAAAAGCTTCCTCCAAGTCTACAGATGCTAGAAACGTAGGTTTGCCTTTCCTTAATCTTTCTTCTAAGATAAGTCGTAGGGTCAGCATTGCCTCACGTGTTCCAACATTTCTACAGAATCCAAACTGATCATCCTCGAGGTCCGCTTCTATCAGTTTTTCCATTCTTCTGTAAAGAATTCGCGTTAGTTTTTTGCAGCTGTGACTTATTAAACTGATAGTTCGGTAATTTTCACATATGTCAACACCTGCTTTCTTTGGGGTTGGAATTATTATATTCTTCTTGAAGTCTGAGGGTATTTCGCCTATCTCATACATCTTGCTCACCAGATGGTATAGTTTTGTCAGGGCTGGCTCTCCCAAGGCTGTCAGTAGTTCTAATGGAATGTTGTCTACTCCGGGGGCCTTGTTTCGACTTAGGTCTTTCAGTGCTCTGTCTAACTCTTCAGGCAGAACCATATCTCCCATTTCATCTTCATCTACATCCTCTTCCATTTCCATAACATTGTCTTGAAGAACATCGCCCCTGTATAGACCCTCTATATACTCCTTCCATCTTTCTGCTTTCCCTTCGTTTCTTGGAACTGGGTTTCCATCTGAGCTCTTGATATTCATGCAAGTGGTTCTCTTTTCTCCAAAGGTCTCTTTAATTTTCCTGCAGGCAGTATCTATCTTTCCCCTCGTGAGATAAGCCTCTACATCCTTAATATGTCCTCCAGCCATGCCTGCTTAGCCATTTTGCACTTCCTGTCTATCTCATTTTTGAGACGTTTGTATTCGTTTTTGCCTGCTTCATTTACTGTATTTTTATATTTTCTCCATTCATCAATTAAATTCAGTATCTCTTCTGTTACCCAAGGATTTCTACTAGCCCTCGTCTTTTTACCTACTTAACACCTGACATAACAATTATTGGTCAGATACGAAAGCGATACTTATGAAGAGCAATAATCGGTTAAAAATACGCTACGTGTCACAGGACAGAAATAACTACAAATGTTACCAATCCAGAGATATTAGACAAACCGACCACAATCAGCATAGCGCCCAGTTGTAATGTTTTACGCACGCTATCAGTGACTGCCTGTCTTTCACTAAAGGTACATAGTCTTCATAGCAAGTACTCAAAGCGGCTTCTCTGCTCCTCCACACGTTCAGTGACTCGCTGGATCACACTGCTCTGAACTCTTGGCACTCTAGCTGCATCCACTTTTATAAGAGCCCACTGCCATTTATTCAACACTCATTGTCAGAGTATGATACACTTAACAGTATTCGGAATGACCAACGAAACGGGTTACTTGATCTGCTGGTCGCTTAATGTCCTAAAGAAATGTAATGGTATCAATAAACAGCACGACTGGCAGTAGGATGTATCGGAAACTGGGTTCGAATATCGTCAAGGAAGCAGTGCAGAACAATACATTTAAATGATGTGGCTATGTGATTTGTACTGTAAGCAGAGCATTTGCAGACATAGGACTGAAGAAGAGTGGCGGGGAATTCGGCTCATGAGCCGTGCCATTGGCCCATGTGCCACAGCGCTTAGTCGGATTGCACATTTCCTGATGAGGAGAACACAGCAAATGCCATAACCCTATTTCCCAGAAATTTCGCTCTGTGGAAAAGGGATCAAAGTAAACGAAAATGTGTGTTTGCTTAGCCGTAGATACTCGACTGTTTCTGAAAAAAGCCTCGGTCAAAGTCTTAGATGTATTTTTCCAGGTACTTTACGTGTCTTTTACTTCGCAATATTTTTCCTACAATATAGTGACACAGTGATTTGCCTTGCGGCTCCTTAATTTTGCAACCCATTTCGAAACCAGTTTATTACTTTTATTTTTGGTTTTCTGTAGAAGATTACTACAAGAATTTTTTCTAGTGTATATTTAGAATTGTTTTCGGTAAAATTCGTGTAGTGTTTCTTGATTCATATTCAACTGAAAGCGCCAGTTTTCGGAAAAGTGATCCATTATGCACGGTTTTTCTTGATATTATTACCAGTAAGTGAAATTTTCGGCAGTGTTAATGACGTTTCTTTCCAGAATGAGATTCACAAAAAGAAATGACACGCTGGAAAACCTACCTTTACATGATGCTCGTGGTGTTCGCGAATTCTGCGTTTCGAATCTTCCTAAGATCGGTATCCAATAGAATGCACCAAATCTTCCTGAAGAATAAGTATGTGAACAAAATTTAATAATTAATATAAGAATTGATATGGGAATAAAATATCAGAATATGTGAATTTAAAATGGTTGTAGCCCCTCAACATACCACACATACATATATTATACAATAAATGTATGACACTTACTGTGAAAGACAGCTTAAATTTTACAATTAATATATCGCTCTTGTATCCCCTAATTTGATAAGAAACATTCATGAACCTTATATGGACATGGGTAGATAGCTGAAAATAATAAAAGTACAAATAAAATAAATGAATACAATAATCGGGTTTTCGAACAAGGGGCACAAAAATCTTAAGCAGCGGCTCTATCCACTGAACTAACATTTAGTCTCAAAATGTTGCGCGGTCGAAGGCACATACAGTACTTCGGCAACGTCTCGAAAACTTTGACCGTCCTATTGTCAGAAACGGTAGGTTATCAAAGGAAAAGCCGAGATTCTTGTTCGCTTATTTTGACTCCTCTTCTACTTAGCGAAGTTCCTGGGAAATCGAGTCAAGGCACTTGCTGTGTTCTCCTCGTGAGCAGGAAGAGGGGTATTTAAATGGCAACGTGTCGTACTGTATACGAATTAGTTTCACGTTTCTCAATAACATACATCACAAAAAATTCACTTTACTTTACTATCGGCGAGCTGAAGACATAATATAATTTTTATCTGGTGTGTATCGTCAGAATAACAGACAGACATAGACAATTCAGAGATATTCGCATTCAGGTTGCCAACTAATCGTGACCTATTTAGTTTCATAATAAAAAAATGCGTTTCACACACATATTCCGATCGAAATATTTTATCATATTTGCAGACACATTATGGGGACGTGAAAACTTCTCCTTAGGAGAAAAATGTTGACATCCTGGACAGTTATAATATAAAAGGATTTGTATTTAATGGGAACTACGTTGAAGAACAATCAGTTACATCTGCACATACACGGGGATGCTTTCAACTGAAGCTGCAAACTGTTCAAAAATGGTTCAAATGGCTCTGAGCACTATGGGACTGAACTTCTATGGTCATCAGTCCCCTAGAACTTAGAACTACTTAAACCTAACTAACCTAAGGACATCACACACATCCATGCCCGAGGCAGGATTCGAACCTGCGACCGTAGCAGTCCCGCTGTTCCGGACTGCGCGCCTAGATCCACTAGACCACCGCGGCCGGCCCAGCTGCAAACTGTCTCGGAAACATTTTGAAAACAGATGTGTCGTAGGTGGTGTCCTCAAAAACATCCAGAAAACCATCCTTGCAATTCTTTCAAGGCCACAATGAAGTCTTCAGACCTCTTGTTTTCTTTAACGCCTGTGAACTTGGAGAACTGGATTGTGTTTTTGACAGAATTTGTCCGTTCTACATTGCGATTTTCTTTCTAAATGCATCCGCATCACATCAGAAATAAGATGTTTCTGTCCTTACATTATCTGACTATGGGCAGCGTGCAGTTAAGACCTCTTAAAAAGCAAGGTCTTCCATCTATTTCGGATGTTCTGATTTCCTTTCTCACTCGCCTTTTTCCTTCATAAATTCAACAATAGCGGGACTAAACTAGAAAAATCTTTCCAGGCATGGTCCTTGACTTAAGCAAACTACTTCGCAGTAATATATGAAGTCTCCATGCTCTTCATCGAATTCCATCGAAAACTGTTGCAACAGACAGTGGAATAATGTATGCGGCTTCAGAAATTCAGTTCCGTTTCTTCAAGTGCTTAATACATGCAAATTCAGCAAAAAGGCCTTGTTAACGGAAAAAAATGAACTCAGTCTGTCAATCGTTGTAATTTTTTGCTCTTTCATTCTCAAATAAGTCCTTTAATTATTTCTGCGTCTTGTTGTTGTTTCATAGCAAATTTACAGCATACGTCGATTATACAACTGCATAATAAATACGAACTTGCAGCATGCCGGCGTTGCTGCGGGTCAGAAACTGCTGTTAATCAGTACGAAAAACTAGTCCAAAATTGCAAATTTCAGTTTTTTTCACTTGATTACTAATTTCGGGACGGGTATATGTAAGTGAATTTTGCATCATTGGACTGGTTTTTCTTTGTACTGTCTAATAGATGTTAATAATTCTCGTCCTGTCTATCACATTCATTTTCAGACGCTTTTGACGATAGATAGCTAGACAGCCTCTTTTTATACAAACGGCCACTGGACCTGTGAACGTCTGCCATAGCACGAACAAATGCTAAAGAGTAAACAGTGCGATTCACCGAAGCTAGCTTTTTGCTTATAGAAAAAATTGCACTGGCGTCACTTCAGAAGACGTCATCTTGATTATCTTTGACATTTGCTGTCGACCTCAGTCGTTATGGTAACACATGGCGTCCATGATATGTATCTTTGATTTTTGCTGACCATTTTACTACGATGTCTCCATGGCAACGCCATCCTTAGATAGCAAGTTCAGGCCAGAAGAGTGCTTCAGTGTTCTACTAAATTTCGTATTATTCAGAACACAGTGTAATTACTGCATAATTATCATAAAGGATTGTAATTTTACGTAAATCCATTTTTTTATTCTATACGAACGTTATATTGAGTAAATCGCTGATGCTACGGATGTACTACACTGTTAAATAAATGCAATAAATTATTTCCGCCAGGTGGTACTAGAAGAAATAAGAGAAATAATTTTTAAATAATCTTATTACCGTTACTCACTATTTTTAACACTGTTCTGTCCTATAGGCACTACGTTCTTATAATTATTCACTTTAAATGAACTCTATCTTCAGATGATACTTAATTTCGGTAAATAGTTCCTCGCTGGCTGACGCTGGCGTCATACAGCACAAATACGCCCTCAACACAGATCGATATGACGCAGTGCTGCTTAGACAACAGCAGCATTCCAGGTCTAATGACTTTTCTGGACATTGTCAATTTCAGCTGATGGTTAACGTCTCTTCGATTTTAATGGAAATGGAAATGAGCGTTTGGCGTCATTGGCCGGGAGGCCCTTTACGGGGCAGGTTCGGGCGCCATGGTGCAGGTCTTATTACATTTGACGCCAGACTGGGTGACGTGCGCGCAGGACGGGGATGAAGTGATGATGAAGACAACACAACACCCAGTCCCCTAGCGGAGAAAATCCCCGACCCAGGCTATTTACAATTTGTATAGAAACCAAATAGCAGGTATAAGAGTTGAGGGGCATGAAAGGGAGTGAGACAGGGTTGTAGCCTCTCCCCGATGTTATTCAATCTGTATATTGAGCAAACAGTGAAGGAAACAAAAGAAAAATTCGGAGTAGGTATTAAAATCCATGGAGAAGAAATAAAAACTTTGAGGTTCGCTGATGACATTGTAATTCTGTCAGAGACAGCAAAGGACTTGGAAGAGCAGTTGAACGGAATGGATGGTGTCTCGAAGGGAGGTTATAAGATGAACATCAACAAAAGCAAAACGAGGATAATGGAATGTAGTCGAATTAAGTCAGGTGATGCTGAGGGTATTAGATTAGGAAATGAGACACTTAAAGTAGTAAAGGAGTTTTGCTATTTGGGGAGCAAAATAACTGATGATGGTCGAAGTAGAGAGGATATAAAATGTAGACTGGCAATGGCAAGGAAAGCGTTTCTGAAGAAGAGAAACTTGTTAACATCGAGTATAGATTTAAGTGTCAGGAAGTCATTTCTGAAAGTAGTTGTATGTAGTGTAGTCATGTATGGAAGTGAAACATGGACGGTAAATAGTTTGGACAAGAAGTGAATAGAAGCTTTCGAAATGTGGTGCTACAGAAGAATGCTGAAGATTAGATGGGTAGATCACATAACTAATGAGGAGGTGTTGAATAGGATTGCGGAGAAGAGAAGTTTGTGGAACAACTTGACTAGAAGAAGGGATCGGTTGGTAGGACATGTTCTGAGGCATCAAGGGATAACCAATTTAGTATTGGAGGGCAGCGTGGAGGGTAAAAATTGTTGAGGGAGACCAAGAGATGAATACACCAAGCAGATTCAGGAGGATGTAGGTTGCAGTAGGTACTGGGAGATGAAGAAGCTTGCACAGGATAGAGTAGCATGGAGAGCTGCATCAAAGCAGTCTCAGGACTGAAGACCACAACAACAACAACAACTTTATTTTCAGTCGCTGACTTCTTTGTGTAACTAGCACTATTTCTATCATTCAGAGTGCTATCCTGAAGATGGCCTAAGACTAGGCCGAAACCGGTCACTTTACATAAAATAACCACTGCGATCTACATCTACATCTACATCTACATCTATACTCCGCGAGCCACCTTACGGTGTGTGGCGGAGGGTACTTATTGTACCACTATCTGATCCCCCCTTCCCTGTTCCATTCACGAATTGTGCGTGGGAAGAACGACTGCTTGTAAGTCTCCGTATTTGCTCTAATTTCTCGGATCTTTTCGTTGTGATCATTACGCGAGATATATGTGGGCGGTAGTAATATGTTGCCCATCTCTTCCCGGAATGTGCTCTCTCGTAATTTCGATAATAAACCTCTCCGTATTGCGTAACGCCTTTCTTGAAGTGTCCGCCATTGGAGCTTGTTCAGCATCTCCGTAACGCTCTCGCGCTGACTAAATGTCCCCATGACGAATCGCGCTGCTTTTCGCTGGATCATGTCTATCTCTTCTATTAATCCAACCTGGTAAGGGTCCCATACTGATGAGCAATACTCAAGAATCGGACGAACAAGCGTTTTGTAAGCTATTTCTTTCGTCGATGAGTCACATTTTCTTAGAATTCTTCCTATGAATCTCAACCTGGCGCCTGCTTTTCCCACTATTTGTTTTATGTGATCATTCCACTTCAGATCGCTCCGGATAGTAACTCCTAAGTATTTTACGGTCGTTACCGCTTCCAATGATTTACCACCTATGGCATAATCGTACTGGAATGGATTTCTGCCCCTATGTATGCGCATTATATTACATTTATCTACGTTTAGGGAAAGCTGCCAGCTGTCGCACCATGCATTAATCCTCTGCAGGTCTTCCTGGAGTACGTACGAGTCTTCTGATGTTGCTACTTTCTTGTAGACAACCGTGTCATCTGCAAATAGCCTCACGGAGCTACCGATGTTGTCAACTAAGTCATTTATGTATATTGTAAACAATAAAGGTCCTATCACGCTTCCTCGCGGTACTCCCGAAATTACCTCTACATCTGCAGATTTTGAACCGTTAAGAATGACATGTTGTGTTCTTTCTTCTAGGAAATCCTGAATCCAATCACAAACCTGGTCCGATATTCCGTAAGCTCGTATTTTTTTCACTAAACGTAAGTGCGGAACCGTATCAAATGCCTTCCTGAAGTCCAGGAATACGGCATCAATCTGCTCGCCAGTGTCTACGGCACTGTGAATTTCTTGGGCAAATAGGGCGAGCTGAGTTTCACATGATCTCTGTTTGCGGAATCCATGTTGGTTATGATGAAGGAGATTTGTATTATCTAAGAACGTCATAATACGAGAATACAAAACATGTTCCATTATTCTACAACAGATTGACGTAAGCGAAATAGGCCTATAATTATTCGCATCTGATTTATGACCCTTCTTGAAAATGGGAACGACCTGCGCTTTCTTCCAGTCGCTAGGTACTTTACGTTCTTCCAGCGATCTACGATAAATTGCTGATAGAAAGGGGGCAAGTTCTTTAGCATAATCACTGTAGAATCTTAAGGGTATCTCGTCTGGTCCGGATGCTTTTCCGCTACTAAGTGATAGCAGTTGTTTTTCAATTCCGATATCGTTTATTTCAATATTTTCCATTTTGGCGTCCGTGCGACGGCTGAAGTCAGGGACCGTGTTACGATTTTCCGCAGTGAAACAGTTTCGGAACACTGAATTCAGTATTTCTGCCTTTCTTCGGTCGTCCTCTGTTTCGGTGCCATCGTGGTCAACGAGTGACTGAATAGGGGATTTAGATCCGCTTACCGATTTTACATATGACCAAAACTTTTTAGGGTTCTTGTTTAGATTGTTTGCCAATGTTTTATGTTCGAATTCGTTGAATGCTTCTCTCATTGCTCTCTTTACGCTCTTTTTCGCTTCGTTCAGCTTTTCCTTATCAGCTATGATTAGACTACTCTTAAACCTATGATGAAGCTTTCTTTGTTTCCGTAGTACCTTTCGTACATGATTGTTATACCACGGTGGATCTTTCCCCTCGCTTTGGACCTTAGTCGGTACGAACTTATCTAAGGCGTACTGGACGATGTTTCTGAATTTTTTCCATTTTTGTTCCACATCCTCTTCCTCAGAAATGAAGGTTTGATGGTGGTCACTCAGATATTCTGCGATTTGTGCCCTATCACTCTTGTTAAGCAAATATATTTTCCTTCCTTTCTTGGCATTTCTTATTACACTTGTAGTCATTGATGCAACCACTGACTTATGATCACTGATACCCTCTTCTACATTCACGGAGTCGAAAAGTTCCGGTCTATTTGTTGCTATGAGGTCTAAAACGTTAGCTTCACGAGTTGGTTCTCTAACTATCTGTTCGAAGTAATGCTCGGACAAGGCAGTCAGGATAATGTCACAAGAGTCTCTGTCCCTGGCTCCAGTTCTGATTGTGTGACTGTCCCATTCTATACCTGGTAGATTGAAGTCTCCCCCTATTACAATAGTATGATCACGAAACTTCTTCACGACGTTCTGCAGGTTCTCTCTGAGGCGCTCAACTACTACGGTTGCTGATGCAGGTGGTCTATAGAAGCATCCGACTATCATATCTGACCCACCTTTGATACTTAGCTTAACCCAGATTATTTCACATTCGCATTCGCTAATAACTTCACTGGATATTATTGAATTCTTTACTGCCATAAATACTCCTCCACCATTGGCGTTTATCCTATCCTTGCGGTATATATTCCATTCTGTGTCTAGGATTTCGTTACTGTTCACTTCCGGTTTTAACCAACTTTCCGTTCCTAATACTATATGCGCACTATTTCCTTCAATAAGAGATACTAATTCAGGAACCTTGCCCTGGATACTCCTGCAGTTTACCAATATTACGTTAACTTTTCCTGTTTTTGGTCTCTGAGGATGGACGTTCTTAATCAACGATGATAATGTCCTCTCTGGTAAGCCGTCAGGTATTTTATCGTTTCGCCCAAGGGGGGGTCCCTCTAACCTAAAAAACCCCCGTGTGCACGCCACACGTACTCTGCTACCCTAGTAGCTGCTTCCGGTGTGTAGTGCACGCCTGACCTGTCTAGGGGGGCCCTACAGTTCTCCACCCAATAACGGAGGTCGATGAAGTTGCAACCATTATAGTCGCAGAGTCGTCTGAGCCTCTGGTTTAGACCCTCCACACGCCTCCAAACCAGAGGACCGCGATCGACTCTGGGCACTATGCTGCAGATATTAAGCTCAGCTTGCACTCCGCGTGCGATGCTGGTTGTCTTCACCAAATCAGCCAGCCGCCGGAAGGAACCAAGGATGGCCTCAGAACCCAAGCGGCAGGCGTCATTCGTTCCGACATGTGCTACTATCTGCAGCCGGTCACACCCAGTGCGTTCAATAGCTGCCGGAAGGGCCTCCTCCACATTACGGACGAGACCCCCCGGCAGGCACACCGAGTGCACACTGGCATTCTTCCCCGACCTACCCGCTATTTTCCTGAGGGGCTCCATAACCCGCCTAACGTTGGAGCTCCCTATAACTAATAGGCCCGCCCTCTGTGACTGTCGGGACCTTGTCGGAGAATCGGCCACTGGCCCAACAGGCGAGGCATCCTGTGGTGGCTCGGAAACGATGTCATCACCACTAGGAAGCACCCCGTACCTGTTGGAAAGGGGTAAGGCAGCTGCCACGCGGCCAGATCCCACCTTCGCCTTTCGGCCAGGCACGCGCGAGCCCACCACTGTCCGCCATTCACCCTGGAGTGATGGCTGACCGGTAAGATGCTCACTGCCGGAAGACGCAGCGACATCAGGGATTCCATGTGATTCCAAGGCCAGCGAAGTAGGCATTGGTCTCACCACAGTTGCCCCAACGCCACTACGAGCCGACGCCTGCGCCTCGAGCTCGATGAGCCTAACAGACAAAGCCTCCACCTGCCCCCAAAGAGTGGCCAATTCTCCTTGCGTCCGCTCACAACAACCACAGTCCCTACACATGACTATGTTTACCCTACCCTATACGGTGACAAATTCCCAAGATAATCTTCTGATGAGCTACTCTGATAATCAAGAAACACTCACTGAAATACGAGACGCGAAAACTACGCTAGGTTTTTCCAGAAAAACTATTTAAAAGCTAAGCGCAGCAAATAAGTACAAAAACGCTTTATACAAACAGTACTCGCTGCTGCTGGTGCTCTCGCTCTGGCTGTCACCAGACAACTGCTGATTCAAGTGACTAGAATGTTTTTTCGCTGTTCTCCGAAAATGCTACCAAAAAAGTTTCCATTATCATCGTCGGGGGTTAAGTTTGACAGTCATGAAGCCGGGGAGGTTTCACTTTTGCTTCCAGAGGACGTCATGCAGTTAGATCATGTCTTGACGGCATCACGGAGACGGCGAATGGGCATCCGTCATCCGTGTGATTAGGAGAGGGAGAAGACTAGAATCCTTGGGGACGAAGTCACTAGGGGACGAGGGTACATTTTTGTATAATGTGTTGTCAGATCTCTCTATATCCTCCTCAAATATACTGTAGAAGTAATTCCATCGTTCAAATGGTTGATGGAATCACGAACGTGTGGATATTACTCGTATAATGGTTGAATTAAACGGTAGCTCAGACAGTACGATGGAATTTTTTCCTTTGCTGAAACGAAGAAACGTTTGCTTGCACCTGTGAATGAAGTGTCGTCTACAATGTTCCGATTCTTCAGAAGAAATACCACAATTTATGGCAGGGAAATGTCACTGGTTTGAGTTACATTGAATATTTGTCAGAGATAACGTTGTCTTGCATATGAGCTAGAACCGCTAAATATGAGTTCCTGTAGTCTTCTGACATGACTAGCTACTGGCGGAAAAATATTACAAAACCCACTACGGCCACTTTAAATTCTCACTTCTGTTCTAGCTGGCTACGTGACATCGATTTCCGAGGTACATGTATTTTTATACAGATAAATTGTGAGTTATATCATATCCCGTTCCTTCGCCCCTAGAATTATTTATCACATCAAAGAGCAATTTTAAAAATCGAGTATCGGTAGCTTTTTCAGACAGTTTAGAACGAGCTATGTATTTGAGTTTTGATATGGAAAGGCTATTGCTAGAGACAATGTAAGCTCAGATTAATCACTACAGAGAAACGAACATGCAGCTGTATATTTCCTTTCGTAGATTACATTTCACATCAGTTTACGAATAAATTATTTCCCTTTTGCCGTGTGCCATCAGACAGCATGTGAGATTATAAACTGTTATTTTGCATGCTAAATACGTATGCATATTATTAACTGGCTTTCGTGTACACGACATTACAAATTATGGTAATTTTTAACACAATTTTGTAGCCAAATTTAAGATGCTTTCTATGTTCGATGAACCTCCGGGAGGGAAAATATGGGCTTAAAAAAAAAAACAAAAAAAAAAAGAAAGAGAGTGAAATATCGTCGGTTAAGCAGCATAAGCAGGTTAAAAATTTATGTATTCTCATAATTGTTTACTTGCTTCAGACTAAACGCTTAGAACAGCTCAAAACTTAGCCAGCAGTATTTTATTTGTTGAATCGTTTATTGCAGAAAGGGAATTAGTCCGAAATTTATAAATTTCCGTTTTGTGACGCCTAAGGTTCTGAGTGCATCAATGCATTATTTACCGCAAGAAAACCTATTTGTACGATATCAATGGTTTCGCAAAGCCGACAGTTTTCTCATTACTGCAGATAGGGACCTAGTCTAGGACATTTCGGTGGAACCAATAAAGATACAACACACATAACAAAGTGTTGCATCACCTCAGTTCCGTGAGTGCCACACCTGTACAGAAAATTGGAATAGAGATCAACATAAACATCATTTCCCCCCTTTTTATTGCTCGTGAAAACCACACATTGGATGTTGTATCACCATACAGTGAGACCTTCAGAAGTGGTGGTCCGGACTACTGTACACACCGGTACCTCTAATGCAGAATAGCACGTCCTCTTGTATTGATGCATGCCTGTATTCGTCGTGGTATACTAACCACAAGTTCATCAAGGCACTGTTGATCCAGATTGTCCAACTCCTCAACTGCGATTCGGCGTAGATCCCTCAGTGTGCTTGGTGCCCCACTTCGTCCGTAAATAGCCATTTTCAATCTATCCCAGGCATGTTCGATAGGATTCATTTCTGGAGAACATGCTGGCCACCCTAGACGAGCGATGTCGTTATCCTGAAGGAAATCATTCACAAGATGTGCACGATGGGGGCACGAATTGTCGTCCATGAATGCCTCGCCAGTATGTTTTCGATATGGTTGCACTAACGATCGGTAAATGGCATTCACGTATCGTATAGCCGTTAGGACACCTTCAATGACCGCCAGTGGCATACGTCGGCCCCACAAAATGATACCCAAAGTAGCAGGGTACGTCCACCTTGCTGCACTCGATGGACACTGTGTGTAAGGCATACAGCCTGACCGGGTTGCCTCCAAACACGTCTCCGACGATTGTCTGGTTGAAGGCGTATGCGACACTCATCGGTGAAGAGAACATGATGCTAAACCTGAGCGGTCCATCCGGCATGTTGTTGGGCCCATCTGTACAGCGCTGCATGGTGTCGTGGTTGCAAAGATGGACCTCGCCAGGGACATCGGGAGTGAAGTTGCGCATCATGCAGCCTATTGGGAACAGTATGAGTCGTAACACGAAGTCCTGTGGCTGCGCGAACAGTATTATTCAACATGGTGGCGTTGCTGTCAGGGTTCCATCCAGCCATAATCCGTAGGTAGCGGCCATCCATTGCAGTAGCAGCCCTTGGGGGGCCTGAGCAAGGCATGTCATCGACAGTTCTTGTCTCTCTGTATCTCCTTCATGTCCGAACAACATTTAAGAAATTTGAGTTAAGAAATTTGAGTTAATAATTTCGGCGTTGTCAGTAATATAAAAAAAGTAGGATTCTACGTCTAACGACATTTTAGCGATGTCTGTCGAAATTTCGAATAAAAAAAATTCCAAAATCTCGGAAAAACAGGATGCTCTCGCGTCCGAACTTAAAGAACTTCTGGAAAAACAAAACAACTTTGGAAAAGAGTTGTGCACTAAAATATTCAAATAAAGAAGAGCATCTTCTGGTACACTGGAAGTGGTGCAGAAACTAACATACGTGCCTGAAGAAGTAAACAGCGCATTCCGAACTCTTACAAGTAATCAAACAGCATTCCAGTAGAATGGATAATATTGCTGAAGACCAGGAAAAGGCCATGCATATACAGTTTGAGGTACAAGATAACTATGTTGCGCAACATAGAAGTGTGGGCTTTGCCGTAGGTTCGTGAGTAGTGGATTGCGGTGTGAGACTTGTTAGAAGTATTTTCACTGGGGGGAATGCAGTGGGGAAGCCAGTGGGCATTCTGGTGAGATCCTCTCCTGGAACTGCAGGTTATGTAGCAAGAGTAACTTGATAGAGGAACAGGAGCGTAACATCTGTGCCCTTCAGGTGCAGTTGAAAAACGCACAGGAGGAGCTAGATAGGTTGAGGAGGGAGAAAGGGGTTGGGGAATGGGAGCTGGCTGTTGGCAAGAGATATGCTAGGAGCAGAAGATTTTCAGATAGTTTTACTATTGGTGTTTACAATAGATATGACCAACTGTCAGAGTCTAGTGGAGAGGAATCTCTAGTAGCTGTAGATGTAGGACGTATGCAGCAGACCTCAGTAGTTACGGTGGCTAGAACAGTTGCAAAGTCGAAGAGGAAGAAGAAGGTTGTGCTGTTAGGTAGTTCTCATGGCAGAGGTGTAGGCCAGAAGTTGCAGGAAGTGCTGGGGAGTGAGTACCAGGTCAGCAGCATTGTGAAGCCTAATGCAGGATTGGCTCAGGTGACTGTTAACATAGGGGGATTTTACTAAAGAGGATTAGGTAGTGATTGTGGGTGGGGCTGGTAATAGTATTGATAGGGAGGGGGGGTATGACATAGATGGTGACCTGGAAAAGATAGCCACTCAGACTGGCAACACAAATGTGCATTTCGTGGAACTGTTTCAGCGTCACGATCGGCCTCATCTTAATACAGCCGTCAGGGGTAATAACATGAGACTTGGGGGTGCGCTGATGACAGAAAGCGTGGGTCACATTTCAGTGGTGTCGGTGGAGTCTATCAGCAGGACGGGTTTCACTAGGCATGGCCTGCACCTCAACAGGTATGGGAAGGGGAGGTTGTCAAAGCTTATAGGTGACAGCATAGATGGGGTTGGTGGGATCACTCGTGGGAAAATTCCTGCAGCAGTGGGTGTTAGAGCTGCACCTTTTTTAGACTGAAGTCAGCTGATAGGTATTCCTGCTTAAGGGAAGTCTCTCTAACAAAGGAACCACTTTTGACAAAGCTTAGGTATCCGAGTAATGAGGGAATTAGTATATTTCATCAAAATATACGAGGTATTAGAGATAAAGTTAGTGAACTGCTTATAGATGTTGACTCTGAAATTATTGGTATATCTGAACACTTCTTAAATAAGGAGATAATTCAGAGGCTTCGTTTACCAGGATACAGGTTGGCTGGCAGCTTTTCGAGGAGCTCTTTGCGGTGTGGGGGAGTAGCTATGTACGTGAAAAAAGGCATCCCATTTGAGACAATTGATGTTTCAAAGTACTGCACTGAAAAGGTGTTTGAATGTTGTGCAGGTGTGGTTAAATTTAATGGAGCTCAACTTCTAACTGTTGTTATTTATAGATCCCCAGACTCCGATTTCACAACATTTTTGCGAAAGCTAGAGGAGGTTCTTGGTTCAGTTTATAGGAAATACAAAAAGTTAGTTATATGTGGTGACTTCAATATTAATTATATAAGTGATTGTGCAAGGAAGAGGATGCTGGTAGACCTCCTTAATTCATATAAACTTATGCAAACCGTATTCTTTCCAACGAGAGTGCAAGGGAACAGTAGAACAACCACAGACAACATTTTTGTTCATTCCTCATTACTAGAAGGGCATTCTGTTAGCAAAAAGGTGAATGGCCTTTCAGATCATGATGCACAAATTTTAACTCTAAAAGATTTTTGTGCTGCAACACGTGTTAAATATAGTCATCAGCTGCTTAGGAAAGCTGATCCAGTCGCTGTAGAGACCTTTGTAAACCTTATCAAGGAACAAGAGTGGCAAGAGGTTTATAGCGCTGATACAGTAGACGATAAATATAATGCTTTTCTCACGACTTTTCTCGTGCTCTTTGAAAGTTGCTTTCCGTTAGAACGTTCAGAACAGAGTACTGGCACAAACAGGCAGCCTGGGTTGCTGACTAGAGGGATAAGAACATCTTGTAGAACAGAGTGGCAATTATATCAAAACGTTAGAAACAGTCAAAATCTAAATGCAGCAGCCCATTACAAACAGTATTGTAAGGAGCTTAAAATGTTATTAGGAAGGCAAAAAGTATGTGGTATGCAGATAGAATAGCTAAGTCTCAGGATAAAATTAAAACCATATGGTCAGTCGTAAAGGAAGTGGCTGGTCTGCAGAAGGTCGAGGATATAGAATCAGTGCGTAGTGGGAATGTCCGTGTTACTGATAAGTCGCATATATGTACAGTATTTAATAATCACTTTCTGAACATAGCAGATGAACTAAATAGAAAGCTAGTCCAAACAGGGAATCATATAGCGCTCTTAGAAAAAAGTGTTCCGAGACTGTTACCTGAAATGCTCCTCCATGATACTGACAAGAGAGATTGACTTAATAATTAAATCACTAAAGACCAAGAACTCTCAAGGATATGACGGGGTATCTAGCAGAATACTGAAGTATTGTTCTATGTATGTTAGCCCATTACTTAGCTGTATATGTAACTTTTCCTTTAGGAGTGGTCGGTTTCCTGGCCGATTAAAGTACTCGGTAGTGAAGCCACTTTATAAAAAGGGAGACATTGATAATGTTGACAATTTTAGACCTATTTCTATGCCATCGGTGTTTGCTAAAGTTATCGAGAAGGGTGTATATATATAAGGTTACTGGAGCATTTAAATTCACCTAATATGTTGTCAAATGTTCAGTTTGGTTTTAGAAATGGTTTACCAACTGAAAATGCTATGTACTCTTTTCTCTGTGAGGTTTTGGACGGATTAAATAAAAGGTTGCTAACGCTAGGTGTTTTCTTTGATTTAACGAAGGCTTTTGACTGTGTTGACCACAAAATATTACTGCAGAAGTTGGACCATTATGGAGTAAGGGGAGTGGCTTACAATTGATTCGCCTGTTACTTTAAGAACAGAAAGCAGGTAATTCTCCGCAATACTGAGAGTGGTAGTGATGTTCAGTCCCAATGGGGCACTGTTAAGTGGGGCGTTCCCCAAGGGTTGGTGCTGGGGCCACTGCTGTTTCTTATTTATATAAATGATATGCCTTCTAGTATTACAGGTGATTCAAAAATATTTCTGTTTGCTGATGACACCAGCTTGGTAGTGAAGGATCTTGTGTGTAATATTGAAACAGTATCAAATAATGTAGTTCATGAAATAAGTTCGTGGCTTGTGGAAAATAATTTGATGCTAAATCACAGTAAGACTCAGTTTTTACAGTTTCTAACTCACAATTCAACAAGAACCGATATTTTGATCAGACAGAATGGGCGTATTGTAAGCGAGACGGAACAGTTCAAGTTCCTAGGCGTTCGGACAGATAGTAAGCTGTTGTGGAAAGTCCATGTCCAGGATCTTGCTCAGAAACTAAATGCTGCTTTATTTACCATTAGAACAGTATCTGAAATAAGTGACAGTTCAACACGAAAAGTAGTCTACTTCGCATATTTTCATACGCTTATGTCGTATCGTATTATTTTTGGGGTAATTCTTCTGCTTCAAAAAGGGTATTTTTGGCTCAAAAACGGTCTGTTCGAGCTATATGTGGTGTAAGTTCGAGAACCTCTTGTCGACCTCTATTCAATAGTCCGGGAATTCTGACATTGCCCTCAGAGTATATATTTTCTTTAATGTCGTTTGTTGTTAGCAATATTAGCCTATTCCCAAGAGTTAGCAGGTTTCACTCAGTTAGTACTAGGCAGAAATCCAATCTGCATGTGGAATGCATTTCCTTGACTCTTGTGCAGAAAGGAGTGTAGTATTCTGCTGCATCCATTTTCAATAAGCTACCACAAGAACTCAAAAATCTTAGCAGTAGCTCAAACTCTTTTAAGTCTAAACTGAAGAGTTTCCTCACGGCTCACTCCTTCTATTCTGTCGAGGAGCTCCTGGAAGAGCTAAAAAGTTAAGCAAATTCCAGTGTTACATTGTTGATTTTCTTTATTTAAACTTACGACTTGTCACCTGAATATGTTTTTTTATATTTCATTTTATCTGTTTCTAATATCGTGTTATAATTTCAAGTATTGTCCTGTTGGAACAGCAAGTTCCCTTGCCGGTCTAGGAATGGTAGAACGATGGGTTCGATGACGGTTTGGATGTACCGTGCACTATTCAGTGTCCCCTCGACGATCACCAGTGGTGTACGGCCATTGTAGGAGATCGCTCCCCACACCATGATGCCGGGTGTTGACCCTGTGTGCCTCGGTCGTATGCAGTCCTGATTGTGGCGCTCACCTGCACGGCGCCAAACACGCATACGACCATCATTGGCACCAAGGCAGAAGCGACTCTCATCGCTGAAGACGACACGTCTCCATTCGTCCCTCCATTCACGTCTGTCGCGACACCACTGGAGGCGGGCTGCACGATGTTGGGGCGTGAGCGGAAGACGGCCTAACGGTGTGCGGGACCGTAGCCCAGCTTCATGGAGACGGTTGCGAATGGTCCTCGCCGATACCCCAGGAGCAACAGTGTCCGTAATTTGCTGGGAAGTGGCGGTGCGGTCCCCTACGGCACTGCGTAGGATCCTACGGTCTTGGCGTGCATCCGTGCGTCGCTGCGGTCCGGTCCCAGGTCGACGGGCACGTGCACCTTCCGCCGACCACTGGCGACAACATCGATGTACTGTGGAGACCTCACGCCCCACGTGTTGAGCCACCCGGCCTCCCGCATGCCCACTATACGCCCTCGCTCAAAGTCCGTCAACTGCACATACGGTTCACGTCCACGCTGTCGCGGCATGCTACCAGTGTTAAAGACTGCGATGGAGCTCCGTATGCCACGGCAAACTGGCTGACACTGACGGCGGCGGTGCACAAATGCTGCGCAGCTAGCGCCATTCGACGGCCAACACCGCGGTTCCTGGTGTGTCCGCTGTGCCGTGCGTGTGATCATTGCTTGTACAGCCCTCTCGCAGTGTCCGGAGCAAGTATGGTGGGTCTGACACACCGGTGTCAATGTGTTCTTTTTTCCATTTCCAGGAGTGTACCATACGGAAGCGGCACCTAGCTGACTGAATCACCTCACCACTACATACAGTGTCTCTCAGTCACTGTTAAACTGTACGGTAGACCAGCTTTCATGGATATGTATACCCTGTGAGCATTTCAGATCAGTTGATGACACATTGCACACCAAAACCTGATGTAGTTGGTATCATGGTAGGGTGGATGAAGCATCATCGCCACAAAGACTTCGTTGTAAGTGACCAGTCCTGCGAAGGTGCAGAAGGAGACCAGAAGAAGGAGAAGAAGTATGGCATACTCCTACCTGATAACATAAGTACAATAATTGTGTGTTCATCCGGTCAGAGCAAGACGAATGTTCTCATGTCATTGCTAACGCACCCAGATGAAGTCCGCTTTGAGCATGTATGTGTATTCTCAAAAACGCTGTTGCACCAAGTGCCAGCTGCTGCAAAAGATACTGCAAAGTTTCGGCGATATAATATACATGACATTTAGTCAAAGCAGTGAAATCCCCAAACCAGAAAACGTAAAGCCAGACATCATGTTCGTATTTGATAATGTCGCTGTGGAGAAACACGATCAAATTCTATGACATTTCGGTTTTTATCATCATATGGGTATTAACGTATTTTATTTACGTTGAACATATTGCAGAATCCCAAAACAGTTGGTAAGGGATCATTCAGATCTCATATAGCCTTCAAACAAGACAATATGAATTTTAAGCACATTTACCAAGTGCGTGTAGGAGATGATATGCCATTCAATGAATTTATAAAGATATGTAGAGATTGCTGGAATCACACACAGTACAAGTTTCTTGTTATTGGTAGAACAAGAAAACTGAATGACGCAGCTTCCAAGAGTTTTTAAATCTATAGCTGTGAAAGATGTGGGTAAGTTAGTATACGTCAAGCCTTGGACAAGTTTGCATGAATCCTGGGCACTCTACCTGAGATGATGGGTATACATGGACGGCAATTCGCGCCCCCATCGTGCACATCTTGTGAATGACTTCCTTCAGGATAACGACATCGCTCGACTAGAGTGGCCAGCATGTTCTCCAGACATGAATTCTATCGAACATACCTGGAATAGGTTGAAAAGGACTGTTTATGGACGACGTGACCCAACATCCACTCTGAGGGATCTATCGCGATTGCCGTTTATCGTATCGCGACATTGTTGCTCGCGTTGGACGAGATCCAATGACTGTTAGCAGAATATGGAATCGGTGGGTTCAGGAGGGTAATACGGAACGCCGTGCTGGATCCCAACGGCTTCGTATCACTAGCAGTCGAGAAGACAAGCATCTAATCCGCATGGCTGTAACGGATCGTGCAGCCACGTCTCGATGCCTGAGTCAACAGATGGGGACATTTGCAAGACAACAACCATCTGCACGAACAGTTCAACGACGTTTGCAGCAGCATGGACTATCAGCTCGGAGACCATGGCTGCGGTTACCCTTTACGCTGCATCACGAATGGCAAAACGTCATTTTTTCGGATGAATCCAGGTTCTGTTTACAGCATCATGATATTTGAATCCGTGTTTGGCGACATCGCGGTGAACGCACATTGGGAGCGTGTATTAGTCATCGCCATACTGGCGTTCCGCCCGGCGTGATGGTATAGGGGTGCCATTGGTTGCACGTCTCGGTCACCTCTTGTTCGCATTGACGGCACTTTGAACAATGGACGTTACATTACAGATGTGTTACGTCCCGTGGCTCTACCCTTCATTCAAACCCCTTCGAAAATCTACATTTCAGCAGGATAATGCACGACCGCATGTTGCAGGCCCTGTACAGGCATTTCTGGATAAAGAAAATGTTCGACTGC
This sequence comes from Schistocerca cancellata, assembly GCF_023864275.1. Taxonomy (NCBI): domain Eukaryota; kingdom Metazoa; phylum Arthropoda; class Insecta; order Orthoptera; family Acrididae; genus Schistocerca; species Schistocerca cancellata. Next base: position 608,826,731 of record NC_064630.1, on the reverse strand, counting down.
TGCCCTGGCCAGCACATTCTCCAGATCTCTCACCAACTGAAAACGTCTGGTCAATGGTGGCCGAGCAACTGGCTCGTCACACTACGCCAGTCACTACACTTGATGATCTATGGTATCGTGTTGAAGCTGTATGGGCAGCTGTACCTGTACACGCCATCCCAACTCTGTTTGACTCAGTGCCCAGGCGTATCAAGGCCGTTATTAAGGCCAGATGTGGTTGTTCTGGGAACTGATTTCTCTGGATGTGTGCACCCAAATTTCATGAGAATGTAATCACATGTCAGTTCTAGTATAATATATGTGTCCAATGCATACCCGTTTATCATCTGCATTTCTTCTTGGTGTAGCAATTTTAATGGCCAGCAGTGTATTATTGTTACCTGTTTTTAGGTGTTAACATATGATGCATTAGCAACTTGCGTGAATGGTGCACAGCGCATGAGAAGAACTGATGAAGCCAATTATTTTATGTGAACTGAAATTTTCATTACTTTAAAGTAATTCACTGCCGTCAACTGTGCGAACTTCGGTTTCAGTTGAAGCGGCTGGTGCGTTATTTTCTACGATGGTGATAAATGTCAGCGATCGGGTTCACGTATCGCCAGCCAATCTAATAGGTGTCATAATACGCGACAATTGAGTGTCGTTCGCTGAAATTACCTTTGTGAGCAAAGTTCAGGTCGCAATAGAAATTTACGATATTCCTCGTAAAATGGAAGCAGTAGAGTCGTAAAAGGAGTCGTGATATTTCTTCACCCGTAGCTAAGGACGGTCTGAAGCAGACCTCTTACGCTTTAATATGAGAAGAGGCCGGAGATTCATGCTATACGAAGCCTTTGTCAGAAACGGATATTACACAGTCACCTCTGGTAGAGTAGAAAAGTCTCTGGAGTGAACGCTGCGTTCTGCGCATGTTGCCAACATTAAGCGGGGTTTGTCATCTGATCTTGGGACAACGCTTTTAATTTACGCTCTTCGCTTAGTTCGAAACTTTTAATATTACGCGTATTTGTTGCGTTCTTGTCATTTGTTTATTCGTAACAGCAAGAATTACTGTTGTTGCCATGGTTTCAACAAGAAATATGTAAAAATAGGAAAGGTATTTTTCATAAGTACTTATTAAAAATCTCTAATTATAATTTCCGTACTAGTTAGAGGAGGCTTATATGATGAAAAATTTCGAGACACAGAAAAATGAGGGCTAAATTTTGGAGGCGTAAGTTCTGTGTTGGTATGACTATATAACAGAGATTACGGCTCATGCAGAAGCGTAATGTTGGGGATATAATTATGAACAATATATTTTGATGTGTGTGTGTGTATGTGTGTGTGTGTGTGTGTGTGTGTGTGTGTGTGTGTGTGTGTGAGTGAGTGCGACAATGTGTACTCCACGGAGTGTAGTAGACCTCTGTGACTGTATCTTGTACATTCTGTGATGTTACCTTAACGATGTGCTGTAATACGCTGTTGTATATACCCTGCGATGACAAAAGTAATAGGATACCTCCTAATATCGTGTCGGACCTCCTTTTGCCCGACGCAACGCAACAACTCGAAGTGACATGGACTCAACAAGCCGTTGGAAGTCACGTGCAGAGATATTGAGCCATCTTGCCTCCATAGCCGTCCATATGTGCGGAGGTATTGCCGGTACAGGACGTTGTGCACGAACTGACCTCTCGATTGTGTTCCATAAATGTTAGGTGGGATTCATGTGGTCATATCATTCGCTCGAATTGTCCAGAATGTTTTCCAAACCAATCGCAAACAACTGTGGCTCAGTAACGTGACATCGTTGTTTGGGAACACGAAGTCCATGAATGGCTACAAATGGTCTCCAAGTAGCCGAAAATAACCACTTCCAGTCAATGATCGGTTCAGTTGTACCAGAGGATGCAGTCCATTCGATGTAAACACAGCTCACAGCGTTAAGAAGCCACCACCTGCTTGCACAGTGCTTTGTTGACAACTTGGGACCATCACTGTTGTTCATTGGCAATACAGTCAACCCACTATGACAGGAAGCCGAAAGGCACGCGTTTAAGCTCACGCAGGCTGGCGTGAGGTCTGGAACAGGAGACGGATGTTAGACTTTACCAAAAAAGGTCGTAGCTGTTGGAATACTTAACTTTAATCTATAATTGGTGAACATAGCTCTTGACGGTACATGTTTTACAGCATCAATAGTAACTGGTAATGGCGCCTTGCTAGGTCGTAGCAAATGACGTAGCTGAAGGCTATGCTAACTATCGTCTCGGCAAATGAGAGCGTAATTTGTCAGTGAACCATCGCTAGCAAAGTCGGCTGTACAACTGGGGCGAGTGCTAGGAAGACTCTCTAGACTTGCCGTGTGGCGGCGCTCGGTCTGCAATCACTGATAGTGGCGACATGTGGGTCCGACGTATACTAACGGACCGCGGCCAGTTTAAAGGCTACCACCTAGCAAGTGTGGTGTCTGGCGGTGACACCACAATCACATTGTGCGGTCTGCGCCTCATCTCTTACCATCTGACCAGGACACGGTTTTCCAGTGCCCTAGGGTCCAACCGATACGGTCACGAACTCGCGAGAGGCACTGCAGACGATGTCGTGCTGTTAGCAAAAGCACTCGCGTCGGTAGTCTGCTGCCATAACCCATTAACACCATATTCCGTTGCACTGTCCTAACGGATATGTTCGCCGTCCGTCTCACACTGATTTTTGAAGTTGTTCCATGCAGTGTTGTTTGTCTGTTAGTGGTGACAACGCTATACAAACACCGCTGCTGTCAGTTGTTAAGTGAAGGCCGTAGGCCACCGCCTTGTTCTTGGTGAGAAGTAATGCCTGAAATAGGGTATTCTAGGCACACTGTGGCCGTAGGCCACCGCCTTGTTCTTGGTGAGAAGTAATGCCTGAAATAGGGTATTCTAGGCACACTGTATTTGTGGCTGAATTCTTTCCGAAATGGCATGTCCCATGTGTCTAGCCCCATGTATCATAAAGCGTTCAAAGTCTGTTGGTTCCCGTCGTTGCGACAATGATAGAGTCGGAAGATTTTGAAATGGATCACCTGGATACGAATTACAGCTCTGCCAATGAACTGCACTTCATTACCTTGTGTTCGCGATACTACCGCTATCTGTGTATGTGTAACTCGCTTCTCATTACTTGTCGCCTCAGTGTAGTTATGGGTGTTAAAATACAGTGTGAGGGATCCACTTGTACGTGGAGCCCAATTTTCTAACATATTTCATGATAGATGACATGAAATGTATCTTTGACACCACTGAACCAAAGATGTTGCCTGAGTGGCAGAATCGATTGTAAGTAGGGGCGCACAGAGCGCAGTAGCAGTTGCACTCTGTTAAAGGTAGGATGTAAGACTTTAAGCTAGTGGCTAGCTGTGAGAATTAAGCTGTTGGCCTATGAACGCAGCATAATACAGTTTTGAAAGGTAATGAAATTTTCTACATTTAGTTTTAAGTATGCAGCAACGCAATGTGGATTTTGCTAATTCTAACAGTACCGATCCTCGAATATAGGAACCAAGTATCTTCCATCAGATTCAATGTATAGGTTGATTAGGTATACCCGATTTGTAATATTTTGTGAATTTTGTAAATCTGATACAAGGAAGTTAAATTTTCGAATCTATTTTGTCATGTAACTATCCAAGTATTGTTAACTATGTCAGTAAGTGAGAATTGTAGAACAGTTGAGAAGTTCACTGATTTTGAAGTTAACGTAAAATGTTTCATATCAAATTTTGTGAAGGAGAAACTTTATTTTCAATACAATTTTTGAACTAAATTCGGTCTTAGCATGTCCCCTTATCAGTTCCTCATCCTCTTTCACGACGTATTTATTTAAATCCAATGATTTTTTTTACAAGAAATATTTTTCAGTCAGAGTCAAAAGAATGTAATGTGCCAGAATCAGAAAAGTATTAAAATTTGTAACAGCTTTAAGTGGGCAGCATTGTACAGCGCTGAGCCAATATCCAAAATTATCCATGAACATTTCACTTATCAACTAACCTATTGACACTACTTGTATGAAGCTATTTTACGACCGGCATTTCACTTCGCTGAGCCAAGACTGATTATTTTCTATGCCTAGTGTGGAGAGAACAGAATACCAAGATTACATCCGTTGTGACTCAGGAGCTAAGAAAAATGTATTTCATTGTTTATTTGCATAGCGAATTTTATCAGTTAATTGCACAGGGCCATAGAACTCAGTGCTCACGAGACTGAATAAACTTCAGAGGGGTTGATTTCGTTACGGGTATTACAAACTGGTATTCCAGATTAGGTTGTTTAATTTTTTTGGATTAAAGTAAAACTGATTAAGCACACCATTTGCTCAACAACACGTCACGCAGTAAATCTGGATAACAAAGAGATATTTTTAAAGAACGTTACAATAACATGCCTCATTCCTTCAATTTCGTTTTCAGAATTATTTATTTCTCTGCGCTAGTTCCAACAGGTTATGGAAAGAGAACGAAGGGAATGCGTCCGCAATAAATATTTCGATTTACAGGGTGGTCAGAAACAGCCTAAAAAGCTTGTAAGGGGAGTTTCTAAGGTTGTTGCAGGGTGGGTTGTGTTGAGAAATAATTGTTAAGACGACATAAAAGTTTTATGGGTATGGTGCCGCGTCATATTGTAAAAGACTACTGCTGCCGGAGAAAAGCCAACGTTTCGGCCACGGCTGCAGCGGCCTTCTTCTGGGTCTTCTGGTGCGTTCAGGCTATGCAGTGTCCCTTATATTTTGTTGTTACTGTTTACTGCGTATGCCATTACGTCATAATTTTAAAAACATAGTTCATTTCATTGGTCACTTAAGGAAGAAGGAGAGGGAACTTTATTTTAATGGGTTACTGCGGTGTTGTCTACTGGCTGTTGTTTTATGTGCCGTGATTGGTGGTCACCGGCGAATGAGAAGTTGGCTGCTGTTTACCAAGTGCTGGACGTCAGTCGCGCGGCAGTAATTAGTCGCCGGTAATGCTCGTGCCTCGTCTTGAGTGCGGTCTGTTGGGCTCTGACTGCTGGCAGCCAACACGGGGTAAGCCTGAGTCCATCCACTCTATTCTTGTTCTTATGGTGTTTAAGTATTCCGACGGCCTCTCTGATTTTGCGTTTCGTCATAACAGGCTTCTTGGCCAACACACAGGCTTCGCTGAATTTTATTTCTTTTCCGCACTCTTGCCGATGTTCTTTCACTGCAGATTTGTTGTGTTGCCTTAGACGAATATAGCGCCCGTGTTCCCGAACGCGCGTTGCTATTTGCCTGCGACTCACGCCGATGTATGCCTCTCCACATTCGCATTCCATCTTGTACACGCCTGCAGTGTGTAATGCATCCACCTTGTCCTTAGTGGAGCCTAGCACGTCCTGGATCCTGCGACCACTATAGAAGACAGGCTGCAATCCCACTCGGCGAAGGTGTTTGCCTGTTCGGTCAGTAACATTTTTCACATAAGGTAAGCGCACTGCTGGCTGCAGTTTGTCTATTTCTTGTTTATCTTGCTTACCTGTATTCGTCGATAAGGCTGTGTGGATCGAGTTACAGCTGTAGCCATTGGCTAGAAACGTTGTGCGTAGCATTTTAAGCTCAGATGTTATATTTTGAGCATCACTTAAGCGCTGCACAAGTATTGCCAGAGAACGGATGACCCAATTCTTCTGTGCTGGGTAGTGGTAGAATTGAGATTGTAGATACCCGTCTATATGCGTAGGCTTGCGATATACTCTGTGCCTCAGTGTGCCCTCCATTGTCCCGCACACTTCGGCGTCTAAAAAATGGAATTGCACCGTTATTCTCTACTTCGAGCATGTACTGTTCCTCCCGTGCGTATTGTTCAAATATTCGTGAAACTGGTGTCGCTCCGTTTCACCATGTGGCCACATAGCGAACGTGTCGTCCACGTATCTGAACCAGAAACGTGGGCGTAAAGGAGCTGAACCAAGAGCCGTTGCTTCAAAGGCTTCCATGAAAATGTCGGCTGTCAGCGGAGATAGGGGAGAGCCTATTGCTGCGGTGTCTGTCTGCTCGTAGTATTTTCCTTGCCATTTGAAGTACGTTGAAGTCAGGCACAGCTCAAACAGGTAATATATGTCTGACGGGACATGCTCCAGAAGGACGCGGACAGTTTCGTCTACTGACTCGTCCGTAAATAGCGACTTAACGTCAAAGCTTACCATGATGTCCGTAGGTAAAATTGTTTCTCTCTTTAGGCGTTCTATAAAATGCGTCGGGTTCTTCACAGAAGAGTCCGTATTGCCAACCAGACGTCTTAATTTGTAGGCTAGATACTTTGCCAAATTGTAAGTAGGCGAATTGTCCCATTCACTATTGCCCTCAAAGGCTAACTTTTCCTATGTATCTTTGAAACACCGTAAATTCTGGGAAAAACTGGTACTCTGGGGATAAGATCCTTGGCTATGTCTGCGTCAGTCTCGAGTCCTTAATCGAGACCTGCGTCTTTCGAATTACCTTCGCCGTAGGTTCCACCCTTAGTTCTTTGTAGATGGTATCATTTAATAATTCTTTCATCTTGTCTTCATACTGCACGGTGTGTAAGGTGACAGTAGCATTGCCTTTGTCTGATGTTAATATCACAGTTTCGTCGTTCTTCAGTTCCTTGATAGCTGTCCTTTCCTCTCGGCTAAGGTTGTGTTTCAGTGGCTTGGCATGTAGTAGAACTCGAGCGGTTTCCTGTCTAATTTTCTCAGGTTCTATAGCAGATGTGTGCCGGAGTGCTGTTGCTATGGATTCGATGATTTCTTCCGTAGAAATTCTCTCAAGTGTGACGGCAAAGTTTAGTCCCTTAGCTTGTGCTCCTGTGCCTGCGTTGCTGGTGGGATGACATGAAAGGTTCACCACTGTTCGAGATGTATCCAGTCGAGGCTTAGTGTTCAGTGTCGTCTTTGCTAGCTGCTCAAATTTCTTCTTCTGGCGAATGGCGACGTCTTTGACTTTATCATTATAAGAGTTTATTAGAAAAATTCAAATTGTTATGACGTCTATGAACGTCCATATCAAATCCATGGAGTCCACAAACAGAATCTGTCTGTACTAGTGATATTATGATATTCTAAACGTGCAGGAAAGCCTTACGAAGAGCAAAACCAGTACATTCCGAGATCACGTGACCAGGCTGGCAATCCATGTTGACGTCAGAAAATCTGTTCTGCAAATTTGAGTGCTCACTGCAGAGATATTTCTACTTTGTGATAACGATTCTACTCAGTTAGTTGTTTATTCACCCACAGATCATTTACAAAATAATATCAGCATTTCATCCTAACTGAAAAGCCCACAGTTTTTAGAAAGGTTGCTACTTCATGTATACAGTAGTACTATTGCATGCCAGTTTTTATTAACATATTACTTGCAGTGTTTTGTACTGTATTTATTTGCGAACAAGTTCATAATTAATGTAAAAACACTTTTACACAAATCATTTGTATCTCATCATTGACTATTGCCTACACCAACAACCACTACCGTACAGTTTACTGTACTGCATTGCATGTGTGTGTGTGTGTGTGTGTGTGTGTGTGTGTGTGTGTGTGAGAGAGAGACAGAGAGAGAGAGAGAGAGAGAGAGAGAGAGAGAGAGAGGGGCAGCCACACTTTCGTCCGGCAGCAGGGCAACTCTAAATTTATCAAACGAAATACACCGTTCTGCAACGTCTCTCATTTCTTCAGCAAGGTCACCCTCCGTGAGAGCACAAATAAATTTCAGCTTCACATTCGGTGGCCACGAAGAAGGAACTAACTTGCTGAATCATCTCAGTCAGATCTTGGGATGTAAAGTATTCCGCACATATTTGAAATTCTGAAATTTCAGGATGGACAGAAAGTGTTTGTGATCGAATGTGGTGTTTCTTCCATTCCTGAACATTTCATTGACTCCGATATCTGAACAGGTTCGAAATAATGTGCAAAATCATGTCTACAGTGACGATCATATGGTCCTGATTACCTCTCGGGTGTCCGGTGTTGCTTCTTCCGTCTGTTCAGAATGGATCTCCGAGTGCACGTTGATCATGTCTCTGTTCGAATTGTGCAGGCCGCCTCTTAAACTGGAACCCATCGGTAAAGACTGAACTGACGTCGACCCACATAACCATACATGCTCCCGTACATCTTCCTTTGCAGTGCCTATTCTGAACACCTGCTCAAGTTGATCCACTCAATCATCTATTTTTCTGACTTTATTCAAGATGCGCTTGATCACGACCTCGCCCTCTCTTAGTCGATTGATGAAGGTCTTTGTGTTCTCATTTTCTCTTTGATTCACTTGCTTATCTCTCCCAGCTGCAGCGATCGTAATCTTCTTGGTTCCTGTCGCTTCTAATGTAACTAAATTTATGTCCCTTTTTGCGCCAGTTGCAGTATGTTTTGTTTCTGCAAACGATTTTGCTAATTTCAACATCTTTTCCCTGAGTTCACTAATTTCATTGGAAATTCGCTTCGTAAGTTCTTTGAAATTTGTATCTCCTGCCTTTTACAGCCTCCTCCCATCATTTATCTGTTTCCTCTCTTTTTCTGTGTATATGTTTAAGAAGAGCTAACATATTTCTTGGATAGCTCATATCCCATATTGGTAACAGGGGAAAACATATAACATCTAACAAAATAATATTTTGAGTTTATACATGCTATTAAGCTGGCATCGACTGACTGACCTGTTGTCTGTTTGTAACGGCTACTGGATTGTAACAATGGCTTCAAATGATTCCCTACGGTGTGGTTCAATGGAATCCGTCTGGTCATGAATGGAGCGTGTTTCTCCTCCAAGTTCAATATCGGAACGGTGAAAAACACTGTAATCTGGATCTGTCTGCTTCGTGTTCTCGGGCACCATATTGTCCCTTGAAAACTCGACGTCCCTGCCCTTAACTGCTCCATTATGTAATGAGAATGTGTTCTATTCGTGTGCCCTAGCAATCTCGCCTTACTCCTTGTCAGCATTTAGAATTGAATGACATTACCAGACTGCACTAATTCAATCAAGACAGGATATAATAACATACCATTCTTTTCCTGATACAATAATCAAACAAATATTTCTCCTCCAAAAATAGCACATACAGAAAAAGATATTTTATACAAGTTAGCGAGGCTGTTCACAACACTGATTTTGGAATCATGAATGTGGTGCAGGAACCACAAAACCTTGAGTTCCCGTGGAAGGTAACTCACTAAATAAAAGATAAAGCCGGCCGTTGTGGCCGAGAGGTTCTAGGCGCTTCAGTCTGGAACCGCGCGACCGCTACGGTCGCTGGTTGGAATCCTGCCTTGGGAATGGATGTGTGTGATGTCCTTAGATTAGTTAGGTTTAAGTAGTTCTAAGTTCTAGGGGACTGATGACCTCAGATGTTAAGTCACATAGTGCTCAGAGCCATTTGAACCATTTGAAAAGATAAAGGGAAAGTAAAGACTAGCACATAGGAGCCGCCAACTCAAATCTACAGATCTAAAAAAAGGTTAAGGTAATTGATGAGGGAAAGAAAAGGAAAGTAAAGTGTATCAGTGTGGTCTGTAGGATACGAAACCGAAGGCACAGGTTACCACTATGGAAACTAGCCGTGTGTTTGCTGTCGTGGCGCCCTTAAATGATATGCAAGTTAGGTGGCAGAATCACGATGTTATGCAAATCGCTTCGAAGCTACTTTGTATTTAGTTTGCACAGGGTGCGTAACGCGATCTTATAATGGCCCTGACATAAACCCTATGTAGAGTGGCTATATAATCTACTCATTAAATTAATGTATCACAGTTCCCCTTCAAAAATAATGATGGGGAATATTTTGCTGAATGTGACTGCTTAACAGATTTACAATCATATATTTTTTCTTTAAATGGAACGCAAATTGAGCAAGAATTTGTACAACGAACAAGCTTGCATGTTAATACTAACCAAACACATCAACAGTCCTCACCTGGTAGAGGTTTTGGCAAGAACTTAGTACAAACTGCACTGCTTGAAATCTAGTGTGTTACAGAACGAGAAGATGGAGCAAAGAAAACCGGTGAAATGTATAACATCGAAAAAAGAGTAGGTAACCAGATGCAGTACCACGATATTATCTAAGGAGGCAACGTAGTTCTACAGATGTCACCACTGAGAAACCTCAGTTCGAATTTTAGGCGTCTGAAAAATCAATTAAAACCTTACAGACAGGAGCTGGGCCTATTAATGACAGTACGGCGCAAGACGGCGTGCTAATGACAACTACTATTCGTCGTCAGCACAGCTGCATGGAGATGGGCTCCGCCTTGGAGACCGATCGAAGCAGGAGCGCGAAAAAAAAGAAAAAAAAAGCAACTATGTGTTTGTCTGTGTGGCCGGACAAGTGAAAACTTGAAATGAACTCATGCTGCAGCAAGGGCGGCAAAATATGCGACCGACTTCTACGGTGGGAACGAACCAACTCTCTTCCTCTTCCGCACTGCGCCCAGAGAGCCACTTGTGCAAGATCTCGGCCAATCGTTTCCGACAAACAAAGCTTTAGCCACTTATGGCCTTACACCAAACCCGTAGTCCGCCCCTGGTAGATCAGTGGTCAGCGCGACGAAATGTCATACCTAACGATCCGGGCTCGATTCCCGACTGGGTCGGAGATTTTCTCCGCTCAGGGACTGGATGTTGTGTTGTCCTTATCATCATCATTTCATCCCCATCGACACGCAAGTCGCCTAAGTGGAGTCAACTCGAAAGACTTGCACCAGGCGAACGGTCTACCCGACGGGAGGCCCTTGCCACATGGCATTCTCATTTTAACAAATTCGTCTACAGTCCCACAACTGTACTCCATCAGCCTAGGCGCCAATACCGTTCTTTCCCACCAATTCCCGCCGACGACTGCGAATATGTGCTGATGTAACATTCTAGCAACCTGTCATAGTCTCAGCGAGGACTTTTTATGTGAAGTCATTGCAAAATGACGTTAGTTTGCATGTATGCAAATTCAGAGAAATGCAACGTAGACTAGTTCCATGGCCCTGAATAATTTTATGAAGAGAGCAGAGGGCCTTGTAGCTCACAATCACTGTCTTCAAGTCATTTTGCTGATGCGGTTTAAAAGGCGATGGAAATCAATAAGAACTTTTCAAAACTAAGCATGATATAGTAAGAATATTAAATAGAAAACTTATTTCTAAAATAAGGAAAAATGTTATTGAGCGAGTTCCAACTGTAGTTAATGGTGCGGTCACTTTGACACAGCTGAGTTGCTTTAGTCCCACTACATGGACATTCTAGTACTCTTTAACCTTTTGACCTTTAAATGATCTGAAGATTTCATGATGATCTGCCTGGTATTATTGATGACCTTGAATTCATGACTCATTTGTTATATCACTATATTTATCAGTGGGAGGTGACATCCACTCCCCCCCCCCCCCCCCTGCTTATCTCTAGCCAGTCATAATGCAGTATTAAAAATCTAAGATGATGAAAATAGTCTGACAGTGGGAAATTAAAAACCATGTCCTCCTCCTGTCCCCTATTCGCAACAATGCGCAGCACAGTAGCCGACTCCTTATCTCGAACCAATGATAGCGTAGTATAAAAAGTGGAAGATCCAATCAAATACAAAATTCAAAACGTTGTAACTGACACATTTGAATTAACGGAATATTACCCCCTATCTCCTTTAACCTTAGCAGAGAATTACAAATCTGAGATATCGGGAATAGGCCAATTCTGTTACTGAAAATTTAAAAAGTTGCTTCCCTGTCCCCTTTACCTCCATCCAGTCATAGTTCAGTATTAAAAATCCAAGATGATGGAAATAGTCTAATTGTGTTAGCCCTAAATTTAAAACCCAATAAGCTATTTTATTAAATGATGTAAAATTTAAAACACAACTAGCTATTTTATTAAAAGATGTACCAAATATGTAGTAAAAATTATGTTCCTCTACTTGGAAGTCAATATATTCATTATTTCCATGAAAATGAGAGATACACATTATTTCTGGCATACAAAATTACATTATTTATGTACAAATACATTCCTCTGGCATAATATTAAAGAGATGTCAGTGTCAAAGTAATGAACTGTTTTCGTTATTTTCCTATACTTATTAATATTAAAAAGAATTCAACGTCGATGATATGCATTATACTCCTTGAACAACTCTCTCATTCAAAGTAATCATTCTGTCTATAAAATCACACACACACACACACACACACACACACACACACACACACACACACACACACTCACCATTCCTCCTTTAAGTGGTTACTAATTCCCCTTTGGGTAGTCACCACTCCCCGTTTGGGTGACTATCATTTCGCTTTGGGTGCCTATCATTCCTCCTAGGCGACTACCGTTCTCTCTCTGCGTTGTCTCCATCTTTCTACTAGGTGTCCATCATTCCCCAACTAGGTGGCCAACATTCCCCCTACGTTTCCACTGAGTAACACCTGCGGCCGACTGCACCAGCGTTGATAAAAAAGTGAGATAACCGAGGGGATTGTGATCACCATTAGAGCTTAATCATGATTAAGTTGTCTGCACGCACCAACATTAAACGCCATTTAGTTCTATGTGTTCACCTAACTGGGAATTTGTCTATGGTTAACTCTGTGTGTTACAAAGGAAAACGCCCATCATATATATCCAAAGAAAATGATAATCACTGCGCGCAGCACCTGCGTCTACCTTTCAGTTTGTTACAGTAACATGGGTATTATTAATGCACTATGTGCAGAAAGAAAAGGACGCCAAATTTCTTAAATTTCTTGAAACTGATTCTTTTAGAGCTGGGTGGCTGTAATGCGAAAATTTTAGAATGAAAGAAAACGGGAGGGTACAATTTTAGGGAGAAAGTGGAATCATCGTCAAAAATAGCAACACAATTTAACTGCACTTTAGGTAAGATTATATTTTATTTGATTCATAAATTAAAATTTGTTTATTGCTAATGTTCATGAAAAACTGTTTTTCATGGTCGTTAAATTTAAACTCCAATAACAAATCAAGATACATAAAACAAAAATGATACTAACAACCACAAAATAAAGTAATATTAGAGTCAACGAAAACTACTCCAGAAAGGCTGCAGACATGTTAAAAATGCATAAAGAGAAGACTACGGAAGGACTTGGCAGAGGAGAAGATAGAAGTGTACAAGGTAGGAGGGACGGGCAGGGGGAGGCAGTATACAAAAACGAACCACACAAAACAATGCTGCTAGAAATAGTTGTTCTCACTGAAGCCCCAGATAATTCAGACATACACTGTTACTATGAATTTCAATGTAGATGTGGTTGAAGATTCATCAGTAGCCAGTGCAGTAGCCCCATTCTAGGTACAATAATCAACTTAGAAGTAGCAGATAACGTCCGTCCACTAATACTGTCATGAACATCCTCCATCCTCAGGCTTCAGCAAGTACAGCAACACTGTCCAGATGGAACTGGCGAAGCCCGCATCTCGTGGTCGTGCGGTAGCGTTCTCGCTTCCCACGCCCGGGTTCCCGGGTTCGATTCCCGGCGGGGTCAGGGATTTTTCTCTGCCTCGTGATGGCTGGGTGTTGTGTGCTGTCCTTAGGTTGGTTAGGTTTAAGTAGTTCCAAGTTCTAGGGGACTGATGACCATAGATGTTAAGTCCCATAGTGCTCAGAGCCATTTGAACCATTTATTTTGAACTGGCGAAGATACCCGCCCCCCCAAACCGAGGGCAACTTCATCATCTATTCTACTGGACAATATCGTGCGAAAGAGGATTGAAGTACTTCAGCAGCAGCTAGAAATAATGAAATCAGAACATCAAATGTGGAGTTCAGAACATCAGAAGAAAATTCGAATAAAAACTTGAAAATATTGGCAATAGTAGAAAAATAAAATTTTTTATGCTACAAAATACACTAAATATCCACTGAAGCGCAAAAGAAACTGGTACAGCCATGCGTTTTCAAATACAGAGATATGAAAACAGGCAGAATGCGGCGCTGAAGTCGGCAACGCTTATACAAGACAACAAGTGTTAGGCGCAGTTGTTAGATTGGTTACTGCTGCTACAATGGCAGTTTATCAAGATTTAAGTGAGTTTGAACGTCGTGTTATAGTCGACGCACGAGCGATGGGACACAGCACCTCTGAGATAGTGGTGATGTGCGGATTTTACCGTGCGACCATTTCACGAGTGTACCGTGAATATCAGGAATCCAGTAAAACATCAAACCTCCGATATCGCTGCGACAGGAAAAAAGATCCTGCAAGAATGGGACCAACGACGACTGAAGAGAATCGTTCAACTTGACAGAATGCAAGCCTTCCGCAGATTGCTCCAAATTTCAATGCTAGACCACCAAAAAGAGTCAACGTGCGAACCAATCAACGAAACATCATCCAGATGGGCTTTCAGAGCCGAAGGCCAACTCATGTACCCTTGATGACTGCGCGACAGAAAGATTTACTTCTCGCCTGGGTCCGTCAACATCGACATTGAACTGTTGATGACTGGAAACATGTTGTCTGGTCAGACGGGTCTGGTTTCAAATTTTATCGAGCGGACGAACGTGTACGGATATAGAGACAGCCACATGAATCCATGGAGCCTGGACGTCAGCTGGGGACTGTTCGAGCTGGTTAGGCTCTGTAATGGTGTGGGCCGTGTGCAGTTGGAGTGATATGGGACTCCTGATACGTCTAGACACGACTCGTCAGATGATACGTATTTCAGAATCCTGTATGATCACCTGCAGCCATTCATGTCCATTGTGCATTCCGACGGACTTGGGCAATGCGACAGTCCACACGTCCAGAATTGCTACATTGTGGCTATAGGAACACTCTCCTCTGGTCATCAAACTCCCCAGACATGAACATTATTGAGCATATCTGGGATGCCTTGCAGCGTGCTGTTCAGATCTCCATCCTCTCTGACTCTAACGGATTTATGGACAGCCCTGCAGGATTCATTGTGCCAACTCCCTCCAGCACTACTCCAGACACTAGTCGAGTCCATGCCATGTCGTGTTGCGGCACTTCTGCGTGGTCGCAGGGGCCTTACACGATATTAGGCAGGTGTACCAGTTTCTTTGGCTCTTCAGTATATAATTTTTCTTTTAACTGTGTGGCATTACTATGCCTCCTTCATTTTCAATTCCGTTACTTAGTTGTATTTTCTAGGTTATTATGAATTAATTAATTGATTCTGGAAGGTATACATTTGCATTCAGCATCTACTTCCATATTTTATTATTCGTGCGCGATAATAACGTAATGTAAGAATAATTTCATATGTTTCATGTACTAAATAATAGTTACCTCAATGAAAATGCGAACTTCTCATTCTGTCAAAATGTCATCATGATACATTTGTTGATTGGGAAGTATTGGCTCGGTATCGTCGGTTCTCCTTGCAGTATTATGCAAAACAGCCGTACTCACTATAATTACCACTGTTTTTTTTTGTGGATTACACCTCATTTACCACGGATAAAACAGGGATCCCCTCTTGCACAAAGCATATTGGTTGTAACACGAGACCTGTTGTATTCTGCTGCATTTTGTGAATTTGAATGTTGTGTCAATAGGTATGGTCTGCAAGCGTAGCCACTATCTCGTAGTGACCTATTGATATTTCGCTATTTTCAAACTGGGCTCTGCGAGTGCGGTTGCGAAACATTGTACAGGCGTTCACAGAGCCAAGCCATCTAACCACAATATCACGTGTTATTAAATCATCGTCACCAATGGTTTGGCAGTTAAGTGAAACAATATACATATTTTTCTGTTACGGAAAAGTTGCACATTATATCCCCGAGAAGAAGAATCCTTATGTGAGTACAAACTACAGTACCAATTACTCCAGGAAATCCAGACAGTATTAGTGATGTAGGCCTATGAATCTGCTGTAGAATCTTGGAGAGAGCGTAAGTGCTTCAGCCAGGATTATTGTTATTCCTCGCACGTTAGTTTCTCTCAAGCTGCGAATGAAGGTAAAAAAGCCCTCTCCCTCCAACAAATCCTATGGAGGCAGGTTTTTTTTCTGGAACGTCAGGGCTTTTTTCTGGAACGTCCGATCTAAAGTGCACCGAGAATGATTAATGTCATATACCGCTGTTACATAGTGGAAAAACCTGTAAAATGTTATAATCTTGTTCACTTACCAGAGTCTTTCATTCATATTATAACGCAGCTGCCTGATTGAAGTATCTATGCGGAATGAGAAACTTTTATGCATCATTATCATGTTTTCACATCCACAATAAAATAAACCATCTCCAAAGCCGAATTGCTGGCGTTACTGCATTTGGTGCTGTTTCGCCCTGATTATCTTTTTAACACACACCTCCTCTGCTTGTAGAGGCTTGCAGTCGGGGAAACTGAATGCAATAAACCCTCGGAA
Organism: Schistocerca cancellata; assembly: GCF_023864275.1. Taxonomy (NCBI): domain Eukaryota; kingdom Metazoa; phylum Arthropoda; class Insecta; order Orthoptera; family Acrididae; genus Schistocerca; species Schistocerca cancellata. Next base: position 608,810,363 of record NC_064630.1, on the reverse strand, counting down.
ATCTGCGCTAATAAGTCCATACTTACTAACAAACGAAAACCGAACACATGCATAATACAGGCTCAAAAACATTTCTGCCTGCAAGACATGATTAATGGTGGAAGCAGAAATCCACAGTGCCTGATAAAAGAGGTGAGGTTTCGTGAAGCACGATCGGATGTGAATGTCACTTCACATACGTATCTACCATTGGTGGGTATGTGAGTGACTAGAGATGTAGTTATCAGCACCAGACTGCGTTAGTGTAGTCTGAGAGGTGGTTTCCCAGGATGGGGCAGAATAAGGTTACGACTGTGGACGGGGCCGTAATCAGTTACTCTCAGTTGCACAACAAATACGTAAACTTTATTTAAAGAAATTAAAATTTTGAAACAATCTCTTAAAAAACACAATTGAATGTTTAATGGCTGAAGGCCTTATCACAGGAAAAAACTTCCACACTTTTAGGGCCGAAGACCACCAACAATAACCTCAAACAACAAACGGCTGATAGACTGAATTAGAAGTCAGAAGAACAATTCCAAATAGTACATATTAAGATAAATACTTTGTTTTAAAACAAACTGTAACACGACTGAAGGCCTTATTACGAAAGGAGTGAAATTATTGCTCAACTGAAGGCCACACACAACTTCAAATAACAAACGGCTGAAGGCCTGAATTACAAGTCAGAAGAACAATTCCAAATAGCACATGTTTCAATAAATACTTTGCTTTTAAAACAAGTTTGCTTTAAAAAGAAACTTACTGTAACATGGCTGAAGGCCTTATTACGAAAGAAGCGAAATTATTGCTCGGCTGAAGGGCACACCAACAATAATTAGAAAATTACAGATATTCTTAAAACAAATATCACAATCTAAGGAATCAAGGACAACCGGTTCTCAGCAAGTGTTCTGTGGTGTCACCGCCAGACACCACACTTGCTAGGTGGTAGCTTTAAATCGGCCGCGGTCCATTAGCACAAGTCGGACCCGCGTGTCGCCACTGTCAGTAATTGCAGACCAAGCGCCACCACACGGCAGGTCTAGAGAGACTTACTAGCACTCGCCCCAGTTGTACGACGACTTTGCTAGCGACTACACTGACGAAGCCTTTCTCTCATTTGCCGAGAGATAGTTAGAATATCCTTCAGCTAAGTCCATGGTTACGACCTAGAAAGGCGCCATTAACCATTTCTAGAGAGAGAGAGTCTCACTTGTATCATCAAGAATGCTGTATACAAATGATGGATTAAAGTTAAGTATTACAGCAGTTACGTACTTTTCTTTATAGCATTCATTACGTATCCTGTTTCAGACCTCACGCCCATCTGCGTGAGCTTAACGCGTGCCTTTCGGCTACTTCCGAGTGGCGTGGCTGTTTTGTTACGCCACAACATGTTCCAAGGCCTGGGAAGGTAACTGAAACATAATGTAAGGTGAGAGAGGCAGGTAAGAGTTGTACTCACGTAACAGGATAGCAACTCAAACTAGGGGCAGCGTAAGCGCCGACCGACCGACTAATCAATCCGCCTAACGTCCGATCACCGGTACAACGATGGAATATTTTTAGGCAAGGGCGAAGAGACAGACAGCACTACGTCTTCAGAAAACACCCAAGGCCGAAGGAAACACTAGAACCAAGGTAGACCTCCGCAAAAATATGCACAGTGCAATACAAGAGGCTGTTGAACTACACGCCGTGTCGGACAGCATAAATACGACGAGGAAAGGTACACCACCGGAGAAGTCGCTAACCTCCAGGGCAGGTAACTGGGCCGTTAGCGGCTACAAGGCAGAAAATACCGCAGCCGGCCGGAGGGGCCGAGCGGTTCTAGGCGCTACGATCTGGAACCGCGCGACCGCTACGGTCGCAGGTTCGAATCCTGCCTCGGGCATGGATGTGTGTGATGTCCTCAGGTTAGTTGGGTTTAAGTAGTTCTAAGTTCTAGGGAACTGATGACCTCAGGAGTTAAGTGCCATAGTGCTAGGAGCCATTTGATCCATTTTTGAAAATACCGCTGGTTGCACTTCACTAATAAGAATAATACTAAATTCAGTGATGAATAACAAATAGAGAAAGACGGCTGCAATATTTCACCGCCTCGAAACACTTCACTCGTTGCCGCCGGCACAGCGGCCCTGGGAGCAACAACCCGCCAACCAAATGCGAGATCTCAGAATAGTCGAGGTTGCATTAGCAGTTAACTCTTCGCTCAACTTAAACGTCCAGGGTTCGGTGTGCAACGAAGTCGTCGCTCTTCAGCAGCTACCCCTCCTCGATCCGGCAGTGGCAGCACGCCGCCAGCGGGCCCGGCTTGCCCCCGCGCTGCACGGACCTGCTCGTTGCTGCACCCCAACTGAACTGATGTCCGTTCGCAACTCTCCTCACCAAATCCAGTATGCAGACAGCATTAAAATAACTACTCATTCAAAACCACAAGATACACACGGATCCCGGAAAACAATGCCACAGACAACTCGCAATACCGGTCACTGTGAAACAACACGGACGAATTATAAGTCGGCACAAACACAGAGAAGCCAGAAGCGGTCAAAGACTAAATGCATGTCGTTCGCTCCGACGACTGACCGAACGACCAACCAACGGTTATCCCCAGTCAAATCAGGCACTGGAAAGATCCCAGTATAAATCGTCGACTGACAACTTACTGCCATGAGGTCACATCGACGCGCAGACACACACACACATACACACACACACACACACACACACACACACACACACACACGCACAGGCGAAAGTTGGACTACTCGAGTATCACGGTCCATTCAACTAAAATTCGCTGAATCCGGTCCTTGACGCGGTCGTGCACTCATGCGACCACATCCTTCCGTCAGACAGTGCACGTGTGTCGCCGCAGTCGGGGGAGTACTGGCTGTCCGGTCTTGACTGCTGCTCCGTCCCAACTCAACTAGCTCGACACACGACGACCCGGAAATACTAGAAGCCGCTCCAAAGGTGGTGCCACAGTACGCGCTATCGATAAGCGCTGCTGCTGCCACTCACGGACAGACAAGGCAAGCAAACGCAGTGGCACCAGTGAACACAATAAGAAAACGAGACACCACTATCGTTATTACCATATGCCAAGCTACGAACGGCAACAACGCGAGCCGCACACGGCTCATGGTCCATGTATGTTATTCTTACCAGTAGCGTATACAGGGTTATTACAAATGATTGAAGCGATTTCACAGCTCTACAATAACTTTATTATTTGAGATATTTTCACAATGCTTTGCACACACATACAAAAACTCAAAAAGTTGTTTTAGGCATTCACAAATGTTCGAAATGTGCCCCTCTAGTGATTCGGCAGACATCAAGCCGATAATCAAGCTCCTCCCACACTCGGCGCAGCATGTCCCCATCAATGAGTTCGAAAGCATCGTTGATTCGAGCTCGTAGTTCTGGCACGTTTCTTGGTAGAGGAGGTTCAAACACTGAATATTTCTCATACCCCACAGAAAGAAATCGCATGGGGTTAAGTCGGGAGAGTGTGGAGGCCATGACATGAATTGCTGATCATGATCTCCACCACGACCAATCCATCGGTTTTCCAATCTCCTGTTTAAGAAATGCCGAACATCATGATGGAAGTGCGGTGGAGCACCATCTTGTTGAAAGATGAAGTCGGCGCTGTCGGTCTCCAGTTGTGGCATGAGCCAATTTTCCAGCATGTCGAGATACACGTGTCCTGTAACGTTTTTTTCGCAGAAGAAAAAGGGGCCGTAAACTTTAAACCGTGAGATTGCAGAAAACACGTTAACTTTTGGTGAATTGCGAATTTGCTACACGAATGCGAGAGGATTCTCTACCGCCTAGATTCGCACATTGTGTCTGTTCACTTCACCATTAAGAAAAAATGTTGCTTCATCACTGAAAACAAGTTTCACACTGAACGCATCCTCTTCCATGAGCTGTTGCAACCGCGCCGAAAATTCAAAGCGTTTGACTTTTGTCATTGGGTGTCAGGGTTTGTAGCAATTGTAAACGGTAAGGCTTCTGCTTTAGCCTTTTCCGTAAGATTTTCCAAACCGTCGGCTGTGGTACGTTTAGCTCCCTGCTTGCTTTATTCGTCGACTTCCGCGGGCTACGCGTGAAACTTGACCGCACACGTTCAACCGTTTCTTCGCTCACTGCAGGCCGACTCGTTGATTTCCCCTTACAGACGCATCCAGAAGCTTTAAACTGCGCATACCATCGCCGAATGGAGTTAGCAGTTGGTGGATCTTTGTTGAACTTCGTCCTGAAGTGTCTTTGCACTGTTATGACTGACTGATGTGAGTGCATTTCAAGCACGACATACGCTTTCTCGGCTCCTGTCGCCATTTTGTCTCACTGCGCTCTCGAGCGCTCTGGCGGCAGAAACCTGAAGTGCGGCTTCAGCCGAACAAAACTTTATGAGTTTTTCTACGCATCTGTAGTGTGTCGTGACCATATGTCAATGAATGGAGCTACAGTGAATTTATGAAATCGCTTCAATCATTTGTAATAGCCCAGGGGGCATGTCGAGCGTTCACCTCGTCATCTGCGCCTGCATCTGGGAACAAGTAGTAGATGCCGCGTATTCGTGTGAGACACGTTATCAGCTCCGGACGAAGTATGAGAGGGACCTCATTTTGGGTCCCCATTTGGCTGGCCGTCCACTTGTGCGGTGTGCAGATCTATAGGCCATTTTGATGTGACACTGTCATAATGTTGAATTGCATAGGAACATATGAGGTTATGTACACTGGTCAAGTTCCGATCGCCCATATCTGACCACGAAAATAGAGGATCGCCGTATTGCGAACAAAGTACGTCGTAATACCTCTTCATCTGCACCTCTGAGAACAAGTAGCGGACTTCCTGCAGCATTCCGTGTCAGAGACTAGCATTAGTCGGAGTACGGAATTATGGAGTCATATTCAGTCTGCCGTTACCACCACAACAGAAACGGCTGAGTCTGATTGGTGCCTTGAGCGGGAACATGGACCGCTGATGAAAAGCGGCGCACTGTGTTCCTTGATGGATCGTGGTTCTTCACTATCATGGATGACCATCGTTGGCAAGTATGGCGGTAAACCATAGAGAGGTCAGTTTCTTCTGATGTTTTAGAGAGGCGCAGCGGTGTTACTCGAGGTATCATGGTGTGGGGAGTATCCAGTTATGACTTCAGGTCGCAGCTTGTAGTGACACAGGCAAATCTGAGGGCAGAACGGTACGTCACGGACACTCGCCGTCCTCGTATGCTACTTCTCATAGGGCAGTACGGTGGTGCAATTTTTCTACACGACAATGCTCGTCCTCAGATGGAACGTGTCTCTCTATGAACTTCGTGCGTGACGTTGAGGTACTCCCGTTGCCTGCAGCATCCCCAGATCTCACCTTCACAAACGTGTGACAGTCTAGCTCGGACATTAAGTCACGACAGTTGAGGATGACCTCATCTCAGGAGAGAATACAACGGCTTTATGACATCCTTCCCTAACAAATCATGCTTGCATACAGGCCAGAGAGGGTGAACGCCGTATTAATAAATGGGCTCATGCTGCCAAGCTCTTTCTAATTTTGGCTCGATTTCGGAAGCACTGAAATAACATCATGTGCCCTCTCAAACTACGTACTTCCATTTAGTTTTCTTCTCCTCTTCTCTTCCAGGCATTTCAATTTTTTTTCAGGCGATGTATTTATCGGAACATCTCTTTGTTAATATAGTAGGAGCAACAACGTATCCATATACGTGTAGCCTTGGGCAACACAGATCTAGGTTTCTATAATAATTAACTCCTTCAGGAGGAGATTCTGATACCTAGAAATAACACATTACTCACAAAAGGTTCAAATGGATCCAGATCAAGTAAAACAAGAACAATAAATGCAATGCAGAACAAACTGCTAGAATCCAACAGCACACAATTACCTGTCACTTATTCAGTTGTAAAGGAAAGTCTGAATAAAGCAGTTTGGCTCTTTAGAAATAACAGTCCACCTCAAAAAAAGCATTTCGTGGTCGTCAGATAAAGTGTGAATCTCACGTATAAAACTTTGCAACTGACTAACGTGTTAGGCTCTTAAGGTAACTCCCCTCCCCCCCCCCCCCCCCCCCCCAAGAGGCACTACGTGTGTACCGCGCAGGAAATGCGGAAACCAGCTTGCTAGGTGGGTGACTTATAATGAACTGACAAAAATTGCTCGTGGTTGGGCATGGGTAATCTTGCAGAACAGCTTACGTGTAATAATTGACAAAAATAGTGCGTGACTAAGAAACATTGTAAGCCTGCCTTTTACAGTGCAATCTAATAAAAGAAATGTTTTATTTATTTCACCATACCCATAATATTACCTGAAGAACCTGTGTCTTAAAATTCAACATACCTTCGTTAGAACATTACAGGCACAGTGGATAAATCTTCCTTCTCTAGGAAAAAAGACTGTTGCTTCAAGTATGTGAATGAAGTCAGTGAAAATTTTGTTTAGATCCTTAGTGAAAACTCTGACGGCGTAAAATGAACTATGACATTTTAAAATAATAGTGCGTATTGGATGTCTTCCTTTGGGGTATACCGAGCGAGAAGGCGCAGTGGTTAGTACACCTGGAGTTGCTTTCGGGATGACGACGGTTCAAACTCGATTCCGGCCATCCAGATTTAGGTTTTCCATGATTTTCCTAAATCGCTTCAGGTACATTCCGGGATGGTTCCTTTGAAACGGCACTGCCGATTTCCTTCCCCACGCTTCCCTAATCCGAGCTAGCGCACCGTCTCTAATGACCTCGTAGTCGAGCCCCTCCTCCTCCTCCTTCGCGGTATGACAACAGGACTGTAGTCTAAAACATAGTGCTGAATAAGAGACGTGACATAACGAAGTACGTTTGAGGAAAACAACTTCCTCGACACATACGCGTAACCGGTAAACAGAAGTGCCGCTGCAGCTGTTCATTCACGATGAAATTCAAATTCCTCCAATAAATCTAGCTTACTACGTTCACCTTCTTTATGCAAAATTGCAGTTTCTTCAAGTTCTCTCGGGGAGGTTCACATGTGCTCTGCGTCGATGGAACTATATATGTTATTACCTTCTTTGTCCAGCAAGGGAGGTAATACCTAACTTTGAATGTCGATCAGTTTTGTCTTACATAATATCACCGACAACTATGATACAACATTTTGTAAACACTTCAATTGGTAAAAGGATCTTCCCTTCCCCAAGCGTGTTTAGTAGATTTTTCTTTTAACTATTATTGGTGGGCAATGTGACATTACAGCCTTTTTTTCATTAAGAGGCGGTTAATCCTCTATGACATATTACCCAAAAAAGTATTTAAATAGACTATTCGTTTTCCCCTTTCCCTTCCTTTTGTTACTGCTAAGCGTTGAAAATATTTTAGCCTCTTTATTACTTGGGATCTGGTCGATTACAACTGGCTCACAGTGATTATTATTCGCAGTCGTACTCATCAGTTCAATTTAGGTCGACAGACATTCAGTGGGTAGTGGTGCAATCAACGCGCCATCTATTGCTGAGTGGAAGAAAGCTACTTTATGGGCATGTTGGTGAACAGAGACCACTAGAATAATTCAGCCGATGAGGCTCGCATGTTACGGTCGATTCTTATTTTGATATCTTTGGTGTTTTCTACCTTCAAGGTTTGGTCCCCTTGGCCGGTTTTGGTTCAGAAATCGGCGAGGGAAGGAATGAGCAGCGAGCACTTGGTCGACGGGCAGGGAATGGGTAGAGAGTGTACCGGGTTGGCGGCCGTTAAGTGCCACATTTGCAAGTGTGCGCGTTCCGATAGTAGCACTGGACTGTGCGGCCCTCGCTTACGCAGCTTGGCCCTTGAATAAACGATTGTGGACGCACTGCTATGCGCAGCATTATTAACCTACACTATGTGGTCAAACGTATCCGGACACCTGGCTGAAAATGACTTACAAGTTCGTGGGGCCATCCATTGGTAATGCTGGAATTCAATTTGGTGTTGGCCCATCCTTAGCCTTGATGACAGCTTCCACTCTCGCAGGCATACGCTCAATCAGGTGCTGTAAGGATTCTTGGGGAACGGCAGCCCATTCTTCACGGAGTGCTGCACTGAGGAGATGTATCGATGTCGATTGGTGAGGCCTGGCACGAAGTCGGCGTTCCAAAGTATCCCAAAGGTGTTCAGTAGGATTCAGGTCAGGACTCTCTGCAGGGGAATCCATTACAGGAATGTTATTGTCTTGTAACCACTCCGCGACTCCGCCACAGCCCATAAGAACAGGTGCTCGATCATGTTGAAAGATGCGATCGCCATCCACGAATTGCTCCTCTACAGTGGGACCCAAGAACGTGCTTAAAACATCAGAGTAAGCCTGTTCTCTGAAAGTGCCACGCGAAACAACAAGTGGTACAAGCCCACTCTATGAAAAACACGACCACACCATAATACCACCGCCCCCGAATTTTACTCTTGGCACTACACACGCTGTCAGATGACGTTCATCGGGCATTCGCCATATCCACACCCTGCCATCGGATCGCCACATCGTGTACCGAGATTTATCACTCCACACAACGTTTTTCCAGTCTTCAGTCGTCCAATGTTTACGCTCCTTACACCAAACGAGGCGTCGTTTGGCATTTACCGGCGTGATGAAATCATAGTTTTCTCACCTCCCGCCTAACTGTCATAGTACTTTAAGTGGATCCTGATGCAGTTTAGAATTCCTGTGTGATGTTCTGGATAGATGTCTGCCTATTACACATTACGAACCTTCTCAACTGTCGGCAGCCTCTTTAGTCAACAGACGAGGTCGGCCTGTACGCTTCTGTGCTGTACGTGTCCCTTCACGTTTCCACTTCACTATCACATCAGAAATAATGGACCCAGGGATGTTTAGTAGCGTGGAAATCTCGCGTACAGACGTATGACACAAGTGACACCCAATCACCTGGCCACGTCCGAAGTCCGCGAGTTCCGCCGAGCACCCCATTCTGCTCTCTCACGATGTCTAATGACTACTGAGGTCGCTGATATAGAGTACCTGGCAGTAAGTGGCAGTGCAATGCATCTAATATGTTTTTGGGGGTGTCAGGATACTTTTTATCTCATAGTGTATGTTATTCACATGTACTGCTTTCTTTTGTCATTGTAGACGTGACCGCGGGGTATATTCGGCGGCCGCTAGTTATGGGGAGTTTGATTTGCAGCATCTGTCGGAGGTGGAGGCACAAGTGTGGAGGTTATTGAAACAATGTCCTCACGTGCTGACTAATAAACTTCCGATGACTAATAAAGAGGAATACCGTATTCAATTTAGCGATGATATACCTTTTAGATAGTCAGCGTATCTTGCAGTGAGCTCTTGCACGATGGGCAGTGAGCGTGTTTGTGGCTGTGAGCGTGTAAAGAGTGTACCGAGTTGGTGGCTGTTGCGTGTCGCACGTAGGAGCTTCCAGACTGAGTTAAGGCTGTGGCGTATGTTGGCCGCCTTATGTTAGAGGACGGGCAGTTCTGCATAACTCGGCGGGGACTGCTAACTCAACCCGAAGTGGTCTTCTAGTGTTATCAACGGCGGATGTAAAGCTGTAACTATGGACACTGACTGACAGTTTCCGGCCACGAAAAAAAAAGAAAAAAAATGGTTCAAATGGCTCTGAGCACTATGGGACGTTTGCTGAGGTCATCAGTCCCCTAGAACTTAGAACTACTTAAACCTAACTAACCTAAGGACATCACACACATCCATGCCCGAGGCAGGATTCGAAACTGCGACCGTAGCGGTTCGCGCGGTTCCAGACTGTAGCGCCTAGAATCGCTCGGCCACTTCGGCCGGCTTCCGGCCACAACAGCTCGCTGTTATCGTACTGTTGATCGCGGCCGTCTTCGGCAGTTCTGCATGTTTGAAATCAGTTACCAATTAAGCTCGCTAGTTATCTGTTTTGCTTCAGGCTTGTCGCCTTGGTCATCCGGTATTGGCTCAACCTCCCATTGTTAATGCTGTCACGTTTATAAAGTCTGAGTTTCAAGTTGTTATCGAGTATCAAACCGTGGTCTGTATCCCGTCTCACTTAAGAGGAATATCTTATATTATAGGCTAGCCAATTTTTTGTTGAGCCATAATCAGAAATTTGTTTCAATCACTAAGCTTTACGGTTGTTGCCTCTACTGACTAAAAGTTACTTGTGCATATTTATTGTTATTCTCACTGGTGGTTTTAAAATTAAGAGTGAGCAGTTTATCATTTACTTATAAGCACAGCAGTTCAAAATACTTTCTCCTTATTTGCGGTTATCTGTACATATAAAAACACGCATCAAAACAAGTTTTGCATCACCCCGGTTCCCAGAACTCCTGAAGATAGATGTTGACTGTGGATACTTTATCACAGATAGTCTCGTTAACTGTTCAGAGAAGTCATTAAACCCGCCCAAAGATGTAAACAATCATGCATGAGCAGTGCCTATTAGACGGAGGGGGTCCGGCAGCCGATCAGTTCCAGTCATTCCAGCAGGATGGAGGTACACGGCTCGTGTTGTCTGTAGTTTACCCATACCTAGACGGTCAATACCGTGGTTTGATCACGTCCACGGTGTTACTTAATGCCAGGAATGTCTCTCAACAAGGGAAGTGTTCAGGTGTCTCGAAGTGAACCAAATCGATGTGGGCATGGAGGAGATACAGAGATACAGGAACTGTAGATGACATGCCTCGCTCAGGGTGCCCAAGAGCTACTACTACAGTGGACGACAGCTACCTACGGATTATGGCTCGGAGGAACCCTGACAGCAACGCCACCATGTTCGTGCAGCCACAGGACGTCGTGTTATGACTCAAACTGTGCGTCATAGGCTGCATGATGCGTAACTTCACTCCCGACGTCCATGGCGAGGTCCTTCTTTGCAACCAAGACACCATGCAGCGCGGTAGAGATCGTCCCAGCAACATACCGAATAGACCGCTCAGGATTGACTTCACGTTCTCTTCACCGATGAGTGTCGCATATGCCTTCAACCAGACAATCATCGGAGACGTATTTGGAGGGAACCCGGTCAGACTGAACGCCTCACACACACGGTCCAGCGAGTGCAGCAAGGTGGACGTACCCCGCTGTTTTAGGGTGGCATTATGTGGGACTGACGTACGCCGCTGGTGGTCATGGAACGGCTGTCGTCGTAACTGCCGCCTGCTTCACGTCTGCTGTGCAGCGAGCTACCTTAATTTAAGTATTAACTGTATTTTTCTTACTTGTCACTTCTTCTTCCGTGTGTACTTGCTTTTAGGAAGCTTTAATTTTCGAGTGCTCTTAATAGTGTTCCATAGATTTCGTGTTTGGTTTGAATACAGTCAGAGAGAGTCCCTGTAGTCAACCATAGTGCCAGTAGTGCTAGAGTTTGTTTTCAATACAGTCCAGAGACAGGTAGTGCTATTTTCATTGTTTTCTACAAGAAGGGGCTAGCAACCACAGTTTAGTGAATAAGCAGCCGCCTTTAGTGAATTAGCAGTCTAGTTAAAGGTTGATTAACTCCCTTCAGTAAATTGTTTCCTTAGGATGGATAGGATGTGTGACTGCTGTGTACGGACGCAGGAGGAGCTGGCCACTGTTCGCGAACAGCTGAGCGTGTTGATGGCCACGGTCAGCCGTCTTCAGGCTGCTGCCTCGGAGTGTAGCGGCAGTGGGGAGTCTGGTGCGTCGCAAGGTACACCCCAGGTGTTACATGCTTCACCCACTGTCCCTGCTGTCGAGACATCTTCGCGGGTACCGGGCGCGGTTGGGCCACCCTCTCCCCAAGGGGAGTGGCGGGTTCAGCGGCGTTCGCGGCGCACGAGGCGGAAGGTCAATGTGGAGGCTGGCCGTGTGGCATCGCCCGCTCTGCCTGTGAGGGGACATGTGGCTGCTCCTTCAGCAAGGTCCGAGCAGGCACATGGGGGGAGGGGTTTATTAGTTATTGGGAGCTCCAACGTTAGGCGGGTGAAGGAGCCCCTTAGGGAAATAGCGAGAAGGTCGGGGAAGAAGGCCAATGTTCACTCTGTCTGCTTGCCGGGGGGTCTCATCCGAGATGTGGAGGAGGCCCTACCGGCGGCGATAGAGAGCACTGGGTGCACCCGACTGCAAATTGTTGCTCATGTCGGCACCAATGACTCCTGCCGTCTGGGTTCAGAGGTCATCCTCAGTTCGTACAGGCGGTTGGCGGAATTGGTGAAGGCGGAAAGCCTCGCTCGCGGGGTGGAATCAGAGCTAACTATTTGTAGTATAGTTCCCAGAACCGATCGCGGTCCTCTGGTTTGGAGCCGAGTGGAAGGCTTAAACCAGAGGCTCAGACGATTCTGCGGAGATCTGGGGTGCAAATTTCTCGACCTCCGCTATCGGGTGGAGAAATGTAGGGTCCCCCTGAATAGGTCAGGCGTGCACTACACGCCGCAAGCGGCTACAAGGGTAGCGGAGTACGTGTGGAGTGCACATGGGGGTTTTTTAGGTTAGAGAATCCCCTCCCTAGGCCCGACAAGACGCCTCCTGAGACGCGGCAAGATAGGAGTAGGCAAAATGCAACAGGGAAAACAATATTAATGTGCTAATAGTAAACTGCAGGAGCGTCTATAGAAAGGTCCCAGAACTGCTCTCATTAATAAACGATCACAACGCCCATATAGTATTAGGGACAGAAAGTTGGCTGAAACCAGACGTAAACAGTAACGAAATCCTAAACTCAGATTGGAATGTATACCGCAGAGACAGGCTGAACAGTGAAGGGGGAGGCGTGTTTATAGCGGTAAGAAGTGCAATAGTGTCGAAGGAAATTGACGGAGATCCGAAATGTGAAATGATTTGGGTGAAGGTCGCGGTTAAAGCAGGCTCAGACATGGTAATTGGATGTCTCTATAGGCCCCCTGGCTCAGCAGCTGTTGTGGCTGAGCACCTGAAGGATAATTTGGAAAATATTTCGAGTAGATTTCCCCACCATGTTATAGTTCTGGGTGGAGATTTTAATTTGCCGGATATAGACTGGGAGACTCCGACGTTCATAACGGATGGCAGGGACAAAGAATCCAGTGAAATTTTTTTAAGTGCTTCATCTGAAAACTACCTTGAGCAGTTAAACAGAGAACCGAATCGTGGCGATAACATATTAGACCTTCTGGTGACAAACAGACCCGAACTATTTGAAAAAGTTAACGCAGAACAGGGAATCAGTGATCATAAAGCGGTTACGGCATCGATGATTTCAGCCGTAAATAGGAATATTAAAAAGGGTAGGAAGATTTTTCTGTTTAGAAAAAGTGACAAAAAGCAGATTTCAGAGTACCTGTTGGCTCAACACAAAAGTTTTGTCTCAAGTACTGATAGTGTTGAGGATCAGTGGACAAAGTTCAAAACCATCGTACAATATGCGTTAGATGAGTATGTGCCAAGCAAGATCGTAAGAGATGGAAAAGAGCCACCGTGGTTCAACAACCGAGTTAGAAAACTGCTGCGGAAGCAAAGGGAACTTCACAGCAAACATAAACATAGCCAAAGCCTTGCAGACAAACAAAAATTACGCGAAGCGAAATGTAGTGTGAAGAGAGCTATGCGAGAGGCGTTCAATGAATTCGAAAGTAAAGTTCTATGTACTGACTTGGCAGAAAATCCTAAGAAATTTTGGTCTTATGTCAAAGCGGTAGGTGGATCAAAACAAAATGTCCAGACACTCTGTGACCAAAATGGTACTGAAACAGAGGATGACAGACTAAAGGCCGAGATACTAAATGTCTTTTTCCAAAGTTGTTTCACAGAGGAAGATTGCACTGTAGTTCCTTCTCTAGATTGTCGCACAGATGACAAAATGGTAGATATCGAAATAGACGACAGAGGGATAGAGAAACAATTAAAATCGCTCAAAAGAGGAAAGGCCTCTGGATCTGATGGGATACCAGTTCAATTTTACACAGAGTACGCGAAGGAACTTGTCCCCCTTCTTGCAGCGGTGTACCGTAGGTCTCTAGAAGAGCGTAGCGTTCCAAAGGATTGGAAAAGGGCACAGGTCATCCCCATTTTCAAGAAGGGACGTCGAACAGATGTGCAGAACTATAGACCTATATCTCTAACGTCGATCAGTTGTAGAATTTTGGAACACGTATTGTGTTCGAGTATAATGACTTTTCTGGAGACTAGAAATCTACTCTGTAGGAATCAGCATGGGTTTCGAAAAAGACGGTCATGTGAAACCCAGCTCGCGCTATTCGTCCACGAGACTCAGAGGGCCATAGACACGGGTTCACAGGTAGATGCCGTGTTTCTTGACTTCCGCAAGGCGTTCGATACAGTTCCCCACAGTCGTTTATTGAACAAAGTAAGAGCATATGGACTATCAGACCAATTGTGTGATTGGATTGAGGAGTTCCTAGATAACAGGACGCAGCATGTTATTCTCAATGGAGAGAAGTCTTCTGAAGTAAGAGTAGTTTCAGGTGTGCCGCAGGGGAGTGTCATAGGACCGTTGCTGTTCACAATATACATAAATGACCTGGTGGATGACATCGGAAGTTCACTGAGGCTTTTTGCAGATGATGCTGTGGTGTATCGAGAGGTTGTAACAATGGAAAATTGTACTGAAATGCAGGAGGATCTGCAGCGAATTGACGCATGGTGCAGGGAATGGCAACTGAATCTCAATGTAGACAAGTGTAATGTGCTACGGATACACAGAAAGATAGATCCTTTATCATTTAGCTACAAAATAGCAGGTCAGCAACTGGAAGCAGTTAATACCATAAATTATCTGGGAGTACGCATTAGGAGTGATTTAAAATGGAATGATCATATAATGTTGATTGTCGGTAAAGCAGATGCCAGACTGAGATTCATTGGAAGAATCCTAAGGAAATGCAATCCGAAAACAAAGGAAGTAGGTTACAGTACGCTTGTTCGCCCACTGCTTGAATACTGCTCAGCAGTGTGGGATCCGTACCAGATAGGGTTGATACAAGACATAGAGAAGATCCAACGGAGAGCAGCGCGCTTCGTTACAGGATCATTTAGTAATCGCGAAAGCGTTACGGAGATGATAGATAAACTCCAGTGGAAGACTCTGCAGGAGAGACGCTCAGTAGCTCGGTACGGGCTTTTGTCAAAGTTTCGAGAACATACCTTCACCGAAGAGTCAAGCAGTATATTGCTCCCTCCTACGTATATCTCGCGAAGAGACCATGAGGATAAAATCAGAGAGATTAGAGCCCACACAGAGGCATACCGACAATCCTTCTTTCCAGGAACAATACGAGACTGGAATAGAAGGGAGAACCGATAGAGGTACTCAAGGTACCCTCCGCCACACACCGTCAGGTGGCTTGCGGAGTATGGATGTAGATGTAGATGTAGATGTACGGTACGTGAATGCCATCCTCCGACCGACAGTGCAACCATATCGGCAGCATATTGGAGAGGCATTCGTCTTCATGAACGACAATTCGCGCCCCCATCGTGTTCATCTTATGAACGACTAGAGTGGCCAGCATGTTCTTGAGACATGAACGCTATCGAACATACCTGGGATAGATTGAAAACGGCTGCCTATGGACGACGTGACCCACCAGCCACTCTGAGGGATCTACGCCGAATCGCCGTTGATGAATGGAACAATCTGGACCAACAGTGCTTTGATGAACATGTGGATAGTATTCCACGACGAATACAGGCATGCTCAATGCAAGAGGACGTGCTACGGGTATTAGAGGTACCGGTGTGTACAACAATGTGGACCAACACCTATGAAGGTGTCGTATGGTTGTACAACATGCAATGTGTGGCTTTCATGAGCAATAAAAAGGGCAGAAATGATGTTTATACTGATCTCTATTCCAGTTTTCTGTACAGGTTCCCGGAACTCTCTTAACCGAGCTGATGCAAAACTTTTTTGATGTGTGTATGTATATATTTGCAGGCTGCTTTATTGCTAATAAATTCAAGACTACCGCTTATATGTATATATACAGGTGACGGTGTGTCACTTGGTTATGCGTTCATGTGTGCGGTGAATCATCCTTATTATCATCAGCTTAGAAACTAACTGGTGATTGTGTGTGTGTGTGTGTGTGTGTGTGTGTGTGTGTGTGTGTGTGTGTGTGTGTGTTTTGTAGAGTTCAACTGTAATTTGGTTTGTGGCTCTTGTGGCTCGGTGTGTGTGTGTGTGTGTGTCCTAGTTGGGCTATCCGTTGTCCCACGCCCGCAGGTCGACTGCGAGGGTGTGGTCCGCTGGTTGTACCGGATGGTGCGGAACTCGTCTACGCGGCTTGGCCGTTGGCGGGGGTCTGATTTTATGTTTTCACTTTGATCTATGGCTTTCTCCTGAAGGTGGAGGTGGATCCGATCAACAGGAAACGTTTATCTAGTTCCTGATCCTTGTCTGGATTTGTTTTACTGTTTTAATTTAAACTATTGCCTGATTTTTTTTCTCTTTAATACTTCCCATTGTTAAAACAAGACATGTACTACACTTGAATGTTCAGTATAGTTATATCGATTTACAATAATTGTGTTAATAAAATGTCATTGTGAATTATGTTCAATTTAATTATCTTGGCCAGTCCTTCCACGATACCTGAATCTCAGGAACAACCATTGCTCATTCCTATTGAGGTGTTAATTGCTATTCAAGGCTGTATGTTTTGGATTGTATGCCTCTCCAGGAAAGCGGTGCCATAACGGTACCAATAATGTTGTCTGAATAAGTCAGGTTACGATAAATGTCAAAGTATATTTTATTATTCTGTATGGATAATACGAAATTTAGAAATTTTAACAAACTGTTCTCGTTTGGCAGTTTGTTTGCAAAATTAATTTTATTATGAAAATAATTGAATGAATCAAACAACTGGTCTAAATCATGGTCAGTGCTATCTAATGTGAAAATTGAATAGTCAATGCAACGAGCATAAAACCGTATTTTATTCTCCAGCCAGAATCAATTTTGAGATAGCTTTCATCTATGGAGATCCGCTAAAGTACAAGCTATAGGACTTCTCACAGCTAAGCCAGACGACTTTAAATACAATTTCCCGTTAAACATAACGTAATTGTACTTTATTAGCACCCTCAGTAAACACATAAGTTCAGAGATTTCAAATTATGTTAGTTCTTTATGCAATAGTAGCTCATTTTGAAAGGTCTCTGTTGGATTCCTTTCATGTTTAATTTCTTAAATTTGTTGCCATTTATGGAATAAATTCCTCTTCTAAATGTACTGTGGCGTTTCTGACTATCTGGGAGGAGACTGAGCAGTGGAACGTGTTACTTTTACACATAAACAAGAACGATCTGTCACACTACTACACTTTAAAGCACAGTTTATATGTAATTCTTATATGTAATTCATGTCACACAGTCTCATACGGAACCTACATCCGCTTTCTTTTATATACTGTATATGATAAGATACTGTCATCCCCCTTCCCTTTTGTGTGAGAGGATGAATGAGCATATGTATTTCTAGTTGCATGCTTGAGGGTAGCAGACAAGGCTGTCTGCTAGAGAACAGTAGGACCAACGTCGGAACAGGTAGCTACGCTTCCTAAAAGCAAAGAGGTTTCTATCCTTAGTATGGTCCTGTCCGTCCGTTGTCATGTTGGTATAGGAAGCTGCCCCTCTGGCCACTTCCGTTGGTCTTTGTGAGCCACCCCTCAGGAAGCACGCTCGGCAGTAGGTCAGTTGCAGGGTGGCCGTGGCGAGCGTCTGAAGTGGTAAGATCTCCGGCTAAGCGCGTGTCTGTTAAGTAGGACAATGGATTTCTTAAGTTCAGCCTAACTGAAAATTTAATCACCTTTATTTCGGGTTTAGGTCTAAAATATCCGATGTTATCTTAAATTGCAGCGCAGTGTAATTATCGTGTGAAGTTCAGATTATTTTTCGGTAGTTGCTTTGTTACTACTTTGTGAGTAAAGTGGAACCACGTGTTGATCAGTAACTCTAACTAAGTTCATCAATCTTAAATGCGAATGCTTGTGTGATTATAACGTCTCGTCTTGAGAATATTTTTTTTAATATAGCAACTTTTCTTTATGCTTTTCTTTATGTTCAACCCACGTGGGGTGTACTTTGCGAGACCAGTACCACGTGCTTATATAACTGTTTGACCCATCAGGTTAATAGTAAGACGTTAGTAACCAGTTCAAGGTTTTTCTTTTGTCAATTGCTTTTCGATCGAATTTATTTTAATTACCAAAATTATTGTGGAGTTGTACGCTTTGTGTAAACCAAGTTGACCACGTGAAGCATGTGGTGTAATCATCAAGGTAGCCTTCAGCTATTCTTTTTGCGAAGATTTCACAAAGATTTAATATGAATTTAGTATACCAGTGTGTGGTAATTACATGACGGACAGGATTGTGGTATGAACGTAATTTCTTTGGGTAAAAACTGAATCTGTTGGTTGTGGTTAATTTCTTCTTGCTTATGTTTCAATGTTCTTCGTGTGTTATTTTATGAATGGAGTGTTGTATGCAGTTTTCCAAATCTTGGCTCGATATTTTGTGTGTTCCGTAAGATTACAATCCCACATTCTTTTCAATCGTAAATAAGGCACCAGCTCAGTTATAACGCACGTATAATATGCTGAAATTTCAATGAACAATCTTAAAATAAATTTCCAAATATAAACTGATTTCTTTCTTTTTATTTAAATTATCCTTTATATATATATATATATATATATATTACCGGTTTTGTATGACTATTAAAAGATTACCATTAATGTTAGTCTGGTTGGTGAACCAAGACTAAATATCTGATGAAACAGATGCCCAGTAATCCACGGTTAACGTCCCCAGACAGATCACGGCTTTTAACCCAGCTTTTATTGTCTATTAGCACCGATCTCAGCATAACAAAATTAAAGTAACAATATTACACATCAGCATACAAAATTAATGTAGCAACGTTACACATGGCGACCCTGTTCTGTGATTCCGCTAGACTCTGGAATCTCTGAAATGTTAGATTGCGAGCGTGTTATAATCTTAATTTTTTTTTCCCTACAGCGCTCAAACAACTTCTGCGTTGTTTCCGAGCAGACTTTCAAAAGATTCACGGCGTTGTTGATCGGCGTTGCGTTGTTTGTCTTGTTGTGTTTTTTTATATTTGTGTGTTTTATATGTCTGTGTGTTTTTTTATTCTCGCTTGTAAATTCCACTGTTTCGATCTAAGATAAAAATTTGTTTTGCTTGTGAAAGAGTGCGTACTAGGTTGGGTATATTTCGTGTGACTGTCGTAATTTTTGTGGGACACATTTATTTTGATTAGTGTGTCGCATACCGGTTATAAATTGCACTAATGCAGACACGTAACCAAACTAAAAGTAAGCGGTCCGACAACCTAACCAACATGGACCAAGGGGATAATTTAATTTCGAATGTTAACACGTCGGGCGGTTCCGAAAATGCAATGGGGAATACTTCAGACGAAATGCAAGACAGGACAAACGGGCTCACATCAGAGCCACAAATTAATTTGCCTCCAACTAACCAAATTGATTTGGCAGAACTCATGAAAGCCTTATTGCAACAAAATAAAGAATCATTTGAAAAATCGTTCCGAGAACAAAAAGAATCATCAGAAAAATCGTTCCGAGAACAAAAAGAATCATCCGAAAAATCGATCCGCGAGCTAGGCGAACAAATGACGTATAAATCTGAAAAATCGATCCGAGAGCTAGGGGAACAAATGACGCAGAAATCTGAAAAATCGATCCGGGAGCTAGGCGAACAAATAGACGAAAAACTAATCCAGCAGACAAATAAAGTCGACAAGTCGATGCAGAGAGTGTCCGATGATATCTCACAAAGAATAAACAATCTGGCAAGTGAGATAAAAAGTGATATTATGAAAGAATTAGGCCGTACATTTGAACAAATCGATGATCGTCTGCAAGCTTTAGAACAGAGCAAGCGGAGGGGCGATACCAAATCTAAAGAAAGCGAAGAACGGCTACTTAGGAATTTCGAAGAGCTGAGGGAAGAATGCCAAAGGGAACACCAGCAGGTAATCTCGAGGGTCCAGCAGGCGGAAACGCATTGTCCCACGTCCGTTAGCAACACAATAGCGGACAACAGTTTAGCGATCCACGCGTTGGAACAGCAAATAGAACAATTGAAGCAGACTGGGGCGGAGGACAAGAGACAAATTGATGATAAGATTGCGGCATTAGCGGACACTGTAGGCACGATGAAGCTGACGGAAAGCGAGAACAATACTACACCGGTAGCGGCCGCAGAGACCGAAGAAGTGCGTTCGCTTCTTAGATTTCAGAAGGGACAGTTTGAAGTGAACAGACAACACAAAGCTGTAACAGGCGAATTACAAGAACGCGTGGCGCATCTGGAAAACCGCATGGCGTGTGATTCCGAACTCGCCAATAGCACAAAAAATAGCCGTATGAACAGTGCAGAGAGGGACTCCGGCCACGAGGGAGATTTTGACGACAGGGAAGAATGTAATTTAAGGGGCAGACATGAGAGAAACAGAAACATTCAAGGGCCTCGCCAGGAGGAAATGCGGGGATTTGATTTCAAACATTTCCTTACGGTGAGAAAGTTTGAAATATTCCGAAATTCGCAAAAAGGAATACATCCACGAGCATGGCTCGAGCAATTTGAGTTCTGTCTTCCTCCCGACTGGGCAAGTTCACATAAGATAGAATATATGTGTGGCTATTTGGAAGGCGAACCGGCGATTCGCATGAGGTCGGCAGCGCGTCACTGCAACTCCACTCGGGAGTTTCGACAAGCCTTTCTGTCCGCCTATTGGTCGGAAGCGGCACAAGATAGGGTCAAACATGGCATAATTATGCTGCCAAATTTGAACCAGTCTGGTTTCGGCAGCCCTGCACGTCTATTCGACCACATGCTGCAGGCAAATCAATTTTTATACGACCCATACGGGCCTGCGGAACTAATTAGGATATGCATCACCAAATTGCCGATGCACTTGCGGCACGTCATTCTTGCGGGACGATGCAAAGAGGACGTGGAAACGTTTGAGACGCTTCTCCAAGAGTTGGAATACAATACAGGAGAATGCCCGCCTAATCAGGCACAAAGTTATTACGGGGCACAGCAGCGCGACCGCAGTCGTGGCCGTATTACTAATCAACGGCGTGACTGGTCGTCGCGACGCGAACGGAACAATAATCGGGACCGGCCGTATAGAAACTGGGGTGACAGTCGCGAACACAGGTGGAACAACAGAAATGATCGAGGACGTAGACAGGATCGTGAACGCTACAGGTACGGCAACCAGAATCGACACTATGATGAATACGGTGGGAATAGGACTGTAGGCGGAGCACCTCATGATGTGGAAATTCGGCCGGCTAAACCTAGACATAATCCAGCAAATGGAAATGAACGAAACCGGCAATGACAAACGATCAGCGCAGAAGGCGCCCAATCGGAACAAATGAGCGACATGGCAAATGAGTAGAAAGGACAGTGAGAAGTAGAGAGGACGGTGAGGAGAAAGAATTGATTAGTTTAAATTTGTGACGAATGCATTTTGAATAATATGTTGGTAAAAATTAATGATAAAGATGTTTCTGTGTGATGTATTGAAGTGATGTTTTAATTTTTTTCTCTCCTTGTGCAATTAGGATTTAGTTTGATTCAAACGTGAAGATAAAAGGTTTCTTTGTGAACGAGGAAAATGCTGTTTATGTTTTTTTTGTGTGTAAATTGAAAAGAGTCGCTCCTGAGGAAAGCAAGATCGTTGCTGAATTAGTGCATAAACTCAGGGGAATATCCGATCTGTGGGTATTATGGGTCTGGCAAACCCAGGTCCCCAGCTGTTAGTAGCCGTGTTTCCGATTTTCTGTTTTCAGTGCTACTATCTATCTATTACTATTCTATATCTGTCAGTGTAAATGAGGATCTCTTACTATAGTATGCGTGCTGTATGAATATTTTAAGATAGGAAAACTCAGGGGAATATCCGATCTGTGGGTATTATGGGTCTGGCAAACCCAGGTCCCCAGCTGTTAGTAGCCTTGTTTCCGATTTTCTGCTTTCAGTGCTACTATCTATCTATTACTATTCTATATCTGTCAGTGTAAATGAGGATCTCTTACTATAGTATGCGTGCTGTATGAATATTTTAAGATAGGAAAACTCAGGGGAATATCCGATCTGTGGGTATTATGGGTCTGGCAAACCCAGGTCCCCAGCTGTTAGTAGCCTTGTTTCCGATTTTCTGCTTTCAGTGCTACTATCTATCTATTACTATTCTATATCTGTCAGTATAAATGAGGATCTCTTACTATAGTATGCGTGCTGTATGAATATTTTAAGATAGGAGAACTCTGAGAAAGGAATGAGTAAGTTTGGAATCTTGAAAACAGGATGCGATAATACGATTGTTGAACCATTGGCTTCCAATATGCGATGATATGTTAATATTGATGATATATGTCTTTTTTTGTTCTTTATAGCTGAGTACGTAAAGTGCTGCTGTGGATTTCGTAAGTATATTGATTCCCTTCAAGGTGAAAGAAGAATTGTGGTTTGTGTAATTTACGTGGCTCTGAAACATTATTGTGGTAGTCAAATACGAGCAGCTTTTTAGCAAATGGAGAATGGAACGGAAATATGGATCCTTTTTGTTGCCTTGATTGATGTTGAGCCAAAGCCTAAAAAATTATTCTGCGTTAATACTTGTCCTAGAAAAGCGACGTTTGTGTTTTGCTGATGCTGTGAGCATTACAGCTTACTGTTTTCGCTGGTGCGGGATGCACTGCAGCCTATATGATTTGTACTGAGGAAATTTCCCTCTTGAAGGTAGAGGATGATTAAATAATTTTGATTATGGGAACGAAGGAAAGCTTGGTTTAAGGTAATAAGGATAAAGCAAAACATTTGTCATTTAAACTACAGGAGGATTCGGATCTTTTGTGTCTGTTGTAAGTTCAATATGTTAAGATGATACTGTTTTACAGAATAGAGGTGACCACAATTTTGCCATTCATGAGAAATGAATCCAGAATAATCACCACAGGCGAAATAACTGATTTGGAAGCGAAAGGTAACGTAAAGAAGGAACGAAATCGCAGCAAAATGGGTAAGAAAATGTAATATAACCTGTATAATGCAAATATTTTTAACCTTCTCACAGTCATCTGCGTGATTAATTGTTGTGATAACGTAATTTTAGGTGAAATTTTCTTACTGTTTTATGTGTGAATATATGAGTATGATAAATGTATAATTGCGAGTCTCTTTTCAGGTGTGCGAACTGATATAAATGTTTTGGCGTGTAAATAACCATTGTTCTTTTTAATGTGTATGTTTAAGGAAAGTTCTCCATATTTATCATGTGACAAGACGTATGCCGCGAGCGTCAAGAAGAGGACAAATTAGAACAATGTTGTAGTGGTATATACACGGTGTTGAAATAGCATTGAAGTAGCTTATTGGCTTAACTAGTAGTGGATAGAAGTAGAATATTGAGTAATGCATGTTTATGGGTAGTTAGTTTGCAGAATAGACAACAGGTGTGCATGTATGTGTGTGTAAATAACATGTGAACCCTATGCTGTCCTGACCTATACTTGCGCAAGGCATAATCCTATTCATTTTAGTGAATTAATAAATAGCATTTGATTTATTAAAACGTAAGTGAACCACATTAGTGATGTGGATTTAAATATTATATTGTCAGTTCATTTAAATTTTTACTTTTATACTGTCAAGTCATTTCACTTTTATTTTTTTTAGATTGTCAAGTCATTTAAATTTTATTTTATATTGTCGATTCATCTAATTTTTTTATTAAAAAAAATATTAAGTCTCACTTTGTTCTTAAAAATTGTGAAAGACAATACTAAGTGGTATTATGTATGACATTGTGTAATCACATAAGGATGATGAAAAATTTCTGTGAATGCAGTTGAGAACGTGAAAGCGAACCGGCAAAACTCTTAAGAGACAGCGGGAGCAGCCAGACTAGTTGTAAACTGGCGGGTTTCCCAGCAGGACACGCTGTCAGCCAGGCCACTTTGGGAGCGCGGCCGACAACAAAAGAAGGCACGCGGCAAACACTTTCCCTTGTACCTGGAGCTAAGGGGCGGCCGCCCCGGGCGACCCTTCCTCGAGGCGATGACCTGAGATGGGCGAGCGGTCCACCGCGCGGAAATCCATCTGCTGGCAACGCACCACACACACGCGACCGTGACGAGACGGCCGCGGTGAAACAACACAAGGGGCGTGGAGCCTTTTGACAGGTACTGCCCAGAGAAACTTGCAGACGTCAACGACGCCTATCGACATTTCCTGATGGATGCCTACTGTCAAGCGACAGTAAATCATGGTTCGATGTTCTCTGGTCGCTAAGGGTGGCACAAAAGAAGAGCCATTAAGTGTCATCCTTGCCCAGGAATATCAAACCGGCGAGCCAATTGAGGATAACCCAAGAATGTAACAACACAAAGGGCGTGGAGCCTTTTGACACATACTGTCCAGAGTAACTGGCAGACTTCAATGAAGCCTATCAACATCTCCTGACGGATGCCCACTGTCAAGCGACAGTAAATCATGGTTCGATGTTCTCTGGTCGCTAAGGGTGGCACAAAAGAAGAGCCATTAAGTGTCATCCTTGCCCGGGAATATCAACCTGGCGTGTCAAACGAGGATACCGCACGAATTTGACAACACAAACATGGAACCAAATCGAGATGACGTGACACGGGAGAAACTTCATGAGAGGGCAGAGACGACGGGATCGCACGCAACAGATGGACAAAAAAATCCCTACTGACAGCTGCGGCGACGATCCCCCCCTCTTTCCCCTATATTGTGTGTCGGAACAGTGGAAGTACTGAGTGTGTCAGTGAACAGTGATTATACGGTTCTTAGTCCAGTGCATATACGTGTGTTTCTGTCAGAGAAACTCTGACTCGTGTGTTTTGCAGGAGTTCGATTTATTGGTGTTTATTAGACTGACTCTTGTATTTTGCAGGTGTTCTATTTATCTTTTTTAGACTTTGACTCTTGTATTTTGCAGGTGTTTTATTTATAGATGTTTTTTTTGTTTTAGATGTTGACTATTGTACTGTTTTATTTACCAATGTTTGTTTTTGTGTGATGTATTAGATTTGTGATATTTTGTTTCGTAAATTCATTGCTGTGGCATTGCTTCGTTTATCAGTCAGATAGCTTTTTATTCTCATTGAACTGTGATCGATTAGCCTTTGCATGTGGCATATTTACTGTGAGGAACCCCTTAAGGGTAACAATCACATAATTATTGTAGTTTCAGTATAATGACACAGTGCTCATTGTTTGCTAGCTAATTGAAATATAGTTGAGTGATTAAATGAGTGCCACATAGTTATTTTAATTCTACAAATTATTAGTTTTATACGATATAGAATTTTTTTGCGATAACCACTTTGTAAAACATGGTTTTTCTCTTATCATTTTGTTGCTTTTGCAGATTGTGCATTGTTATGTTCTGCTTTCTAATACCGATGTTATTTGATGTTCTTTTTTTAATTGCTGTGGCACCTTTGCTATTTTCATAAATTTTGCTTGTTAATAAACAGTCATAAATTTTCCTGTGATCAGTTGGCTCTTGCAATGAGCAAATCCTGGTGAACTCCATAAGGGTAACAACCAGAAATTGTTTTCATATTAATGACACAGGAACCATTGTTTTTTCTTGCTGACCGAATTAGGTCTACACTACCTTTTAAATAGGTGTCACAGATTGTGTTCTTTTTTTCTGTTTGAAATTGGTAGCTTCTAAAGATGTGTTGAAATTATTGTGTTTTAGCAAGTAGCTGGTGTCCTTTTGCCTTTTCTTTTACACTTTTGGTTTAAGTAGACTGAGCAGTGGAACGTGTTACTTTTACACATAAACAAGAACGATCTGTCACACTACTACACTTTAAAGCATAGTTTATATGTAATTCTTATATGTAATTCATGTCACACAGTCTCATACGGAACCTACATCCGCTTTCTTTTATATACTGTATATGATAAGATACTGTCATCCCCCTTCCCTTTTGTGTGAGAGGATGAATGAGCATATGTATTTCTAGTTGCATGCTTGAGGGTAGCAGACAAGGCTGTCTGCTAGAGAACAGTAGGACCAACGTCGGAACAGGTAGCTACGCTTCCTAAAAGCAAAGAGGTTTCTATCCTTAGTATGGTCCTGTCCGTCCGTTGTCATGTTGGTATAGGAAGCTGCCCCTCTGGCCACTTCCGTTGGTCTTTGTGATCCACCCCTCAGGCATCACGCTCGGCAGTAGGTCAGTTGCAGGGTGGCCGTGGCGAGCGTCTGAAGTGGTAAGATCTCCGGCTAAGCGCGTGTCTGTTAAGTCCGTAGGACAATGGATTTCTTAAGTTCAGCCTAACTGAAAATTTAATCACCTTTATTTCGGGTTTAGGTCTAAAATATCCGATGTTATCTTAAATTGCAGCGCAGTGTAATTATCGTGTGAAGTTCAGATTATTTTTCGGTAGTTGCTTTGTTACTACTTTGTGAGTAAAGTGGAACCACGTGTTGATCAGTAACTCTAACTAAGTTCATCAATCTTAAATGCGAATGCTTGTGTGATTATAACGTCTCGTCTTGAGAATATTTTTTTTAATATAGCAACTTTTCTTTATGCTTTTCTTTATGTTCAACCCACGTGGGGTGTACTTTGCGAGACCAGTACCACGTGCTTATATAACTGTTTGACCCATCAGGTTAATAGTAAGACGTTAGTAACCAGTTCAAGGTTTTTCTTTTGTCAATTGCTTTTCGATCGAATTTATTTTAATTACCAAAATTATTGTGGAGTTGTACGCTTTGTGTAAACCAAGTTGACCACGTGAAGCATGTGGTGTAATCATCAAGGTAGCCTTCAGCTATTCTTTTTGCGAAGATTTCACAAAGATTTAATATGAATTTAGTATACCAGTGTGTGGTAATTACATGACGGACAGGATTGTGGTATGAACGTAATTTCTTTGGGTAAAAACTGAATCTGTTGGTTGTGGTTAATTTCTTCTTGCTTATGTTTCAATGTTCTTCGTGTGTTATTTTATGAATGGAGTGTTGTATGCAGTTTTCCAAATCTTGGCTCGATATTTTGTGTGTTCCGTAAGATTACAATCCCACATTCTTTTCAATCGTAAATAAGGCACCAGCTCAGTTATAACGCACGTATAATATGCTGAAATTTCAATGAACAATCTTAAAATAAATTTCCAAATATAAACTGATTTCTTTCTTTTTATTTAAATTATCCTTTATATATATATATATATATATATATATATATATATATATATATATATATATATATATATATATATTACCGGTTTTGTATGACTATTAAAAGATTACCATTAATGTTAGTCTGGTTGGTGAACCAAGACTAAATATCTGATGAAACAGTTGCCCAGTAATCCACGGTTAACGTCCCCAGACAGATCACGGCTTTTAACCCAGCTTTTATTGTCTATTAGCACCGATCTCAGCATAACAAAATTAAAGTAACAATATTACACATCAGCATACAAAATTAAAGTAACAACGTTACAATTTTCCATAATACTAGTGAAAAATCAATGGGAACGTTAGCACAAAGACTGGTAATATCACAAGAAAACAGCTTAGGGTGAGATGTGCATTTTAATATTTTCAATTTACTTATCAGATCCGAACTATTTACTACATAAAAATTATTTTTAATAACAAAGATTTCTTTGACGTTTGTGTGAAAATGGTTAGCTGTTTGTGGTGAGTACTACCTTTACTATTTAAAATAAGTTTTTCTCAGTAAATTGTTTGGTGTTGCTTAAACAGTTCCTAATTTCTTTTTGCAAATTAACGGTTGGGTTTATATCTACTTCAGTGATGTCATTTTCCTCAAAATTCTCGAAATTTTAGGTATGAATTCTCTTTCTTGTGCAATAACGACAGTATTGTCTTTAGCTGAGTTTCTTATTCTTTACTTTAAGATTAACATTATTAATTACTTTCTGCTCCTCAGTGGAAATACAGTACTATCTTTAGTAGTGACTTTTTTTATATAGTCCTTTCATGGGACATCCTAACTGGTTGGAATTTATTCGTTTTAATATTGTCTGAACCAGTTTTCAGATCTATAAAAATTTTTCATTTACACTATGTGCAATATTGTATTGGAAACTTTTTCTATAAACGTGAGTTGAGCCTAATGTGACACTCTCTGGAAAAAATGTGCTTTGATTTGTTGACTATTGTCGTCCTACAGTCACATTTTGAATTATTTTTTAATGTATCAGTTTATTTTCATATGTTACTCCAATTTCGCATTTCTGATTTTGTAACCAGTCGCTGATACCGCGCTAAATGTTTCTACTTGAAAATTTACATGACATTTAAAAATTTTGTTAAAACGAGATATAAACAATAAGCTTCTTCATTCAACTTGTCTTTTTTTGTCGTTTTATTTTACAACTTTGCAGTTTCTATTTAGAATTTTAATTTTTTTTTTCATCTGCTTGAAAGAAAGAGCAGTGTTTGTATATGAGCATCACTTAATACGTAATTTATTTATTGTCCCAGACTGCACTGTGAAAGGTAGGTTTACAATGTCTGTTAGTCACGCACTTTTTTGTCGATTACTATACGTAAGCTATTCACGCGCAGTTTTGATTTGTCAGTCCATTTTATGTAAGTAACTCAGCATGCTGATTTGCGCAATACACACTTAGTGCCCTTTATACGGAAGTTAGATAAGAGAGCCTAGTACGTTAGTCAACTGTCAAGTTTTATCCGTGAAGTTCCGACTGCTTTCATTCTGATGACCATAACATGTTATTTTATTGTTTTGAGGTGGACTTTTACTTGAAAAGAGGCAAACGGCTTTGCTCTAAGATACCTTTACAGCTCACTAAATAACAAGTAAGTATATTCTCTTGGATTCTAGTACTTTATTCCGAAATTGCTATTTCTGTTTTACTTGAACCAAAATGGTTCTAATGGCTCTGAGCACTATGGGACATGACTGCTGTGGTCATCAGTCCCCTAGAACTTAGAACTACTTAAACCTAACTAACCTAAGGACATCACACACATCCATGCCCGAGGCAGGATTCGAACCTGCGACCGTAGGGGTCTCGCGGTTCCAGACTGTAGCGCCAAGAACCGCTCGGCCACTACGGCCGGCGTACTTGAACCTTTCGTAACGAATGTGTTATTTGCAAGTATTACAATAGCCTTCTGAAGAAGATAATTATATAATTATATTAGAAACCTAGGTTAAGGATTATAATAAACAAGTGTTACGCAACTGTGTAAGACTACCGCTTTACCATTGCTGTTTACAGCCTTGTTCACGATTTTAAACTTTATTTCATGCCAGATATGATAGTGAAGAATTGCATGTGAATATACATTTATATTTACATTTACATTTATACTCCGCAAGCCACCCAACGGTGTGTGGCGGAGGGCACTTTACGTGCCACTGTCATTACCTCCCTTTCCTGTTCCAGTCGCGTATGGTTCGCGGGAAGAACGACTGTCTGAAAGCCTCCGTGCGCGTTCTAATCTCTCTAATTTTACATTCGTGATCTCCTCGGGAGGTATAAGTAGGGGGAAGCAATATATTCGATACCTCATCCAGAAACGCACCCTCTCGAAACCTGGCGAGCAAGCTACACCGCGATGCAGAGCGCCTCTCTTGCCGAGTCTGCCACTTGAGTTTGTTAAACATCTCCGTAACGTTATCACGGTTACCAAATAACCCTGTGACGAAACGCGCCGCTCTTCTTTGGATGTTCTGTATCTCCTCCGTCAACCCGATCTGGTACGGATCCCACACTGATGCGCAATACTCAAGTATAGGTCGAATGAGTGTTTTGTAAGCCACCTCCTTTGCTGATGGACTACATTTTCTAAGGACTTTCCCAATGAATCTCAACCTGGTACTCGCCTTACCAACAATTAATTTTATATGATCATTCCACTTCAAATCGTTCCGCACGCATACTCCCAGATATTTTACAGAAGTAACTGCTACCAGTGTTTGTTCCGCTACCATATAATCATACAATAAAGGATCCTTCTTTCTATGTATTCGCAATACATTACATTTGTCTATGTTGTGGGTCAGTTGCCACTCCCTGCACCAAGTGCCTATCCACTGCAGATCTTCCTGCATTTCGCTACAATTTTCTAATGCTGCAACTTCTCTGTATATTACAGCATCATCCGCGAAAAGCCGCATGGAACTTCCGACACTATCTACTAGGTCATTTATATATATTGTGAAAAGCAATGGTCCCATAACACTCCCCTGTGGCACGCCAGAGGTTACTTTAACGTCTGTAGACGTCTCTCCATTGATAACAACATGCTGTGTTCTGTTTGCTAAAAACTCTTCAATCCAGTCACACAGCTGGTCTGATATTGCGTAGGCTCTTACTTTGTTTATCAGGCGACAGTGCGGAACTGTATCGAACGCCTTCCGGAAGTCAAGAAAAATAGCATCTACCTGGGAGCCTGTATCTAATATTTTCTGGGTCTCGTGAACAAATAAAGCGAGTTGGGTCTCACACGATCGCTGTTTCCGGAATCCATGTTGATTCCTACATAGTAGATTCTGGGTTTCCAAAAACGACATGATACTCTAGCAAAAAACATGTCCTAAAATTCTACAACCGGGTGAAACGGATGTAAGTGCAGATGTATCCGTTTGTGATTGAAGATGGTGTATTGGACGTCATTACATCAACATAGGACTAAACAGCCAACCGGTGGAACATAAACGATGCCTACTATGGTTGTCTTAATCAGAATGTAATGTTGCTAAATCGTAAAATTACATTACTGAAAAGCAATAGGCAGAATTTAGAGCAGCTATGCTCCTCTAAAATGCTCCCAAAGCTGCTATTGCTTTTTAGCCATGTAGAAAGAAATGAAATGATCGTATGGCATTGCCGGCCGGGAGGCCCCATCCGGGGATGTTCGGCCGCCGAGTGCGAGGCTTATTACAGACGACGCCACACTGGGCGACTGGCGTGCCGGTTATGAGGATGAGGACAACACAACACCCAGTCCACGAGTGGAAAAAATCTCCAACCCGGTCGGGACTCGAACCCACGCCCGCTGCACCGTAGGCAAGCACGTAACCACTTTTTTTTTAACAATGAAGAGTTTGTTTATTCTTCATGTCACCCGACAAAACATCATCATAAAATATAGAAAGGTCAACAAGAAGCTATATAAAATGTTAAGTTCTATAGGATCTTCTCGTCCTGGAGATAAATTTAAGCTTTTGAATTCAACGTTAAAATTAAAAATATTTTTAAAAGACAGTTGATTTCGCGTCAATTCATTCATTCCATCCACTAATTACTAATTAAGAGACTAATGATCAAGTTACCTTTGCACGATCAAAATATCGCTGCTCATTTTTTTTTCCAAAATCGTATCTGGAGGCGCCGGGTATCGATCCCGGTACCTCTCACATGCTAAGCGAGCGCTCTACCATCTTTTTTTTTCTCCATCCACTTTTTTTTCTCCATCCTTTTTTTCCAACAATCCAATTTTTATTAACCACTTTTATTTTCTTTTTATTTATTTTTTTTATTTCTTATTTATTTTTATTTTTATTTTTATTTTTTATTTTTTATTTTTTTTAAGGATGGTCAGGGCGTGGTACACGCCGCACTAGCAGTGGGGTCTGTTCACGGCACTGCCAGTGCGTCGAGGCCAAACCCCTCCCACCCGTTTTTCATGTTCCCTGTTGGGTCATAGCACTAAGTGTGCAGAAACATTAACACAATATTCCCATTCTCCCATTGTAAGAAAGACAAAGAAACCTCTTCTCTGAGTAGAAACTGAACACTGATAAAAACTTAACAATTCTTCTTGAATGACACAAATACTTTGGAAGTCGAACACGAGTAATTCTGAACAACATGTTTTGAAGAAAAAAAAACTTTTCGTGTAACATAGAAGTTCCGGAAGCAAGGTAATAGTAAATAATAATAAGAAACCAAGTGACTTTTAATTTTCTTCTGTTCGTTCTCGTTCAAGGTGTTGTAGTGGTTCCACATATTTAACCAACACCCATTCTTTCAAAAATGATCTTCAGCATGTTGCCATAGTGCTTCTTGTGGTTGCGATAGGTGCTGATTTTTGCATATTCACACTTCATGTAAACGCGGAATTCTATCTCGTTGTCCGACCCAAGTGTGTGGATGACATAACTAACATATTTTCCCAGTAACCAGCTAATGGCGTTGGTTTTTAATTTCGGAAAGTATGTCATGTCCGGTCTCAGGAGGAGCGATGGCGTTATATATTGCGTAGAGGATCTGGTGAGAAAGGCGATTTGTTGGCTGATCCAATTCCAGTTATGCACATTGCCACCACAGGTGAATCTGTGGCTGAGTGTATCCACCAGATCAGCTAAGCAGACGAACTTCGCAACGTAATATTACGATTTAACAACATTACATTCTGATGGACACACCCCTAGAAGATGTTGAAACCTAGGTCACTGTACCTACCGTATTTGTGCAACCGGTTGGCTGTTTAATCCTTTGTTGAAACCAGTATACGGTTGCTGAATAACAGCCATGTTCAAAACGGTTATTAAATCATTATTCTCATGAGTTGCAGAGTAATAATTACAGCCTTTACAAGTCATATATTTTCTGCTTGGTTAGTACCTCCAGATAAATGTGGAAAGAGCAAGCTGTTTATGTTAATTTTCCCCTGGGCATCAGATCAAATGTTGAAGTATGAATACGTGGAGGAAAAGCGATTGGTCTATAATGACACGCATAGTCCACTTAGTCGTGCATTACTGCTGTACAAAAAGTAGTAAAATTGGTGACGTGTTTATGGAAAAAGAAGCCTTACCAACGCACTGATTTGTGTATGTATAAGGTACCACTTACAAGAGTACCTGCATTTATACCCTTTTCGTCCAGTACAATCACCTTTCACGTGCAGTATTATAGACATGTATTTGACTGTATTTATTGTTAGTGTAAACAGCGAGAAAATGAGCCGCAGACAACAGTAAACAGGAAAACAAAGCGTACAACAGCTTAATATAGGAGTAGACAGGCGACGAGACAGTGTGACTTCTGACGGGCGACCGCAGCATAGGCTGTGGAGGCGGTAAGTTTGGCCGCAAGAGTCGCCACTGGTCCGGAGGGGTTAGTGGGGGTAGAGGGGTGGGGGTGGAAGGTAGGGGGCGGCAGCGGCAGAGCAGCTCAGCGAGACCCACGGGCCCGCTCATGCATCAACACGGCCTGAATAATATATGACTCCCGGCACTCATTAGTTGTCATCAAATATGCAGGCGGGGTCAGGGAGATTGCAACTTTTACCGGAAAGAGAGCAGCGGCGCCCTCGTCGGTGAGGCTCCTCAGACCGCCCCCTCCCCCCCACCCCGTGCTCGCCCTATCTGTTCCACCCCCCCCCCCCCCACCACCAGCCTATTCCATCAAGACGACCGCGCCTGGTGGACGGGTGGGGAAGGGACTGGGAGGGGAGTAGGGGAACACTACTTGGGGTGGCAGTCCGTGGGGGGATTATGTGGCGTCCCCGCGGGGTCCCAGATAGCACCTCTCCCGCTGCAGATGGCGCAGTTCGAATTGCTTCTCCGTGCGCCGCGAAAACGGTTTTCAACTCGCGTAGTCTTCTTCTAGCCGTGCCAGAAATATCTTCGGTGGCAATGAGCGCTTTAGACGAGTGCCAGACGACGTTTAATTGCATACTTACTAAAAACTGTGGCGTTATTGGTCGCAGCCTTTGTTTTCGTGACTTGTTGCTCACAAAAAGCGACAGTTCTTGAAATGTTTCTCTCGTATCGTCCTAGGAGCTTTTTTTGTTTCTCGCGAAGTCGTACTCGCGACCACGGTCACAGTCCACACACGCTCTCAGTGACGCGTCGTGCGAGACAAATTACAGTAGTTATTACTACGCACCTTTACTCTGACAGCTGTATTAATCTTGTTAACTGCTGCACTATTAAATACACTCTACAAAAAAAAAAAAGAAAAAAAAAGACATTCCACGAAGAAATGAATGAAATGGCGTGTGACGAGGGCCTCCCGTCGGATAGACCGCTCGCCTGGTCCAAGTCTTTCGATTTGACACCACTTCGGCGACTTGCGCTTCGATGGGGATGAAATGATGATGATTACGACCCTGAGCGGAGAAAATCTCCGACCCAGCCGGGAATCGAACCCGGGCCCTTAGGATTGACAGTTTGTCGCGCTGACCACTCAGCTACCGGGGGCGGACTCCACGAAGAAATTATCCGAATGGGACGGAAATCCGTAGATCTCATGTTACAGGTACAGGTAAAGCAGAGATTACAGTTTCAGAAAAACTAGATGAGTTATTCAAGAGAAAGAGCATCAAAAATTGAGCAAGCCATTCACGCATTGGTCCACCTCTGGTCCCTGTGCAAGCTCTTACTCGTCTTGGCATTGTTTGACAGAGTTGTTGGATCTCCTTGTGCGGGGTATCTTGCCAAATTCTCTCTAAGTGGAGCGTTAGACCGTCTAGATCCAGAGAAGGTTGGTGGGCCGTGACCTTAACGCTCCAAACGTTCGCAGTTGGATAGAGATTCGGTGACCTTGCTGGCCAAGGAAGGCTTTGACAAGAACGAAGACAACCAGTTGGAACACTCTCCGTGTGTGGGTGGGCAATATTTTGCTGAAATGTAAACCCAGAATAGCTTGCCATGAACGGCAACAAAATGGGACATGAATATCGTCGACGTACTGCTGTGCTGTAAAGGTACAGCGGATGACAACCAAAGTGGTCCTGTTACGAAATAAAATGGCGCCGCAGACCATCACTCCAGGTTGTCGGGCCAAATGGCTGCCGACCGTCACGTCTTCGGTCTGCAACCTCATTAACTGGAGTAGAATTGTCTTCGTGTTCAGTCCCGCTTCGAACTGAGCCACGACGACCAGCAGAGGCGTGTCTGGAGACACGTTGGACAGCAGTGGCCCACCAGCCTGAGTAGTGCCGTTTCTAACCGCACATGGCCGGAGTTTCTTCCGCTTGCCTTCGTGCTTGTCGAACCCTACCTTGGCCAGCAAAGTCGGTGGATATCTCCCCAACTGAGAAGGTTTGGAGCATTATGGGCAGGGACCCCTAATCAGCTCTCGGAGTTTGAGGAACTAAAGCGCCAATTGGACGTAATTTGCCGTGATATCACTCATGAGGACTTCCAACAACTCTATCAACCAGTGCCAAGGCCTATAATTGCTTGCATAACGGCCAGAGATGGACCAACGCGTTATTGACTTAGTTAATTTGTGAAGGTCTTTCTCGTAGAGTATAGGTCTAGAAAAGTGCCACCAGTCTCATTCTGACCTGCGAGACTTTCAAGGACGTCGGTTTCCCTCACCAACTCCTTTCACAACCGCGCAACCGTGCCACGCGTCGCTCTTCGGCTTGCTTGCCGAAGTACTGTACTTCTGCCTGTCTAAATGTGGCAGTCCTTCTCGTGTGGCCGCGGATGTAACGTCTCGTGGGATTCAAGGACCGCACTGCCACAACCAATCAAGCGCTCCCAGTGAAAATTTCATCTTGAGACGTCATGATCGGACACGCCCAGCTTTCGTGTGGTATTATAGATCTGGTTCCTGTTTTCAAATGAATCACGCAGATTTTCAGTTCCAAAACGCTGTTTCGTAAACGTGGGTATGATTCCTGCATGATTTTGGAGTAATATGTGCATTTCACGCGTATCAGTTTCGTTTATTGTAGATTGTACCATAACTGAGTACTGTCTGTACTCGCGTCATGTATACGTTAAAACTGTAATAAAAGCAAGCCTTCCTCAAGATAATTTCAGCCAGCCGGAGTGGCCGAGCGGTTCTAGGCGCTACAGTCTGGAGCCGCGCGACCACTACGGTCGCAGGTTCGAATCCTGCCTCGGGCATGGATGTGCGTGATGTTCTTAGGTTAGGTAGGTTTAAGTAGTTCTAAGTTCTAGGGGACTCATGACCTCAGAAGTTAAGTCCCATAGTGCTCAGAGCCAAGATAATTTCAGATCCATGTAGCCAAGCAGGTGCCGATGTCCATTTCTGATTATCACATTCGTGAACACCAGCAAATTCTCTGTCTCTCTCACAGCTAAATGTTAGTAAGGCGATTTTATTCTACACTCCTGGAAATTGAAATAAGAACATCGTGAATTCATTGTCCCAGAACCACAGGCACATAGACACAGGCAACAGAGCATGCACAATGTCGGCACTAGTATAGTGTATATCCACCTTTCGCAGCAATGCAGGCTGCTATTCTCCCATGGAGACGATCGTAGAGATGCTGGCTGTAGTCCTGTGGAACGGCTTGCCATGCCATTTCCACCTGGCGCCTCAGTTGGACCAGCGTTCGTGCTGGACGTGCAGACCGCGTGAGACGACGCTTCATCCAGTCCCAAACATGCTCAATGGGGGACAGATCCGGAGATCTTGCTGGCCAGGGTAGTTGACTTACACCTTCTAGAGCACGTTGGGTGGCACGGGATACATGCGAACGTGCATTGTCCTGTTGGAACAGCAAGTTCCCTTGCCGGTCTAGGAATGGTAGAACGATGGGTTCGATGACGGTTTGGATGTACCGTGCCCTATTCAGTGTCCCCTCGACGATCACCAGTGATGTACGGCCAGTGTAAGAGATCGCTCCCCACACCATGATGCCGGGTGTTGGCCCTGTGTGCCTCGGTCGTATGCAGTCCTGATTGTGGCGCTCACCTGCACGGCGCCAAACACGCATACGACCATCATTGGCACCAAGGCAGAAGCGACTCTCATCGCTGAAGACGACACGTCTCCATTCGTCCCTCCATTCACGCCTGTCGCGACACCACTGGAGGCGGGCTGCACGATGTTGGGGCGTGAGCGGAATACGGTCTAACGGTGTGCGGGACCGTAGCCCAGCTTCGTGGAGACGGTTGCGAATGGTCCTCGCCGATACCCCAGGAGCAACAGTGTCCCTAATTTGCTGGGAAGTGGCGGTGCGGTCCCCTACGGCACTGCGTAGGATCCTACGGTCTTGGCGTGCATCCGTGCGTCGCTGCGGTCCGGTCCCAGGTCGACGGGCACGTGCTCCTTCCGCCGACCACTGGCGACAACATCGATGTACTGTGGAGACCTCACGCCCCACGTGTTGAGCAATTCGGCGGTACGTCCACCCGGCCTCCCGCATGCCCGCTATACGCCCTCGCTCAAAGTCCGTCAACTGCACATACGGTTCACGTCCACGCTGTCGCGGCATGCTACCAGTGTTAAAGACTGCGATGGAGCTCCGTATGCCACGGCAAACTGGCTGACACTGACGGCGGCGGTGCACAAATGCTGCGCAGCTAGCGCCATTCGACGGCCAACACCGCGGTTCCTGGTGTGTCCGCTGTGCCGTGCGTGTGATCATTGCTTGTACAGCCCTCTCGCAGTGTCCGGAGCAAGTAAGGTGGGTCTGACACACCGGTGTCAATGTGTTCTTTTTTCCATTTCCAGGAGTGTATTATTTCTGGTCATCTTTTCTCACAGACATTATTCGTAATTATTGTATGATATTTTAGCCAAATATGTCATTAACCGCATGAGGTAATCTATCTTGTAAAGAACATTCTAGGGCATAAGAATATCTTTCTACCACAATTTGCATGTGTCTTTTCATTGTATTAAAATCTTTCCTGCGTCTGATCTGGCATCAAAATACTTGCGCTAGTTCTTAGATTCTTTATGGTCCCTTTTTATTGCTTCACTTCACTAAGTAATGCGTTTACTTTACTTGACAACCACACTGTCTTTTCTAATATTTATAGTTAACAGGCAAGTCTATAAGTTGCAATTCACTGATGTACGCAGTTCGGAGCAACGACATCGTTCGATCAGTCTCTTCAAAATACATTTCGGCATTATATGTTAGGATTTGAAAGTTAATATTCTGAGCATTTAATTTCTTAGTATACACTGAAAAACTTAGCCGGGAAATAGTCATCAAAGTGACACTAACTTATTTCTGGCTTCTCTCTCCTATTATCTTTCATCGAAATTAGTCACGGCAAACACAAAATAATAGTTAACGCAGAAATAACTTTAAATGGGTCAATTAGCTCTCTCCATACGTTACCAAACACCAGTTATTGCCAACTGATGGTGCCACCTACTGATATCCCTTGCACGAAAATGTTCTTTCGAAATCTTATACGCTTCCTTGCCAGCAGAGTAACTTTATCCCTCACTGTAGATCATTCACTTCGATCTTCATACATGCAACACTTAACACATCAACTCTGCCCTACAGAGCAAGCAGTTTCTGGAGTATGGATTTACATCATGGCCTTTCAGTTAAGCATATTAAAGAGCAGGTACCAGGTCGTTTCATTATCCATTTCCTGCTCCCACTAGTATCATTCCCCAGCCAAGAACAGCCTCCTGCTTAGACCTCCCCAACTGTTGACAGAATACACCAGGGGTCAAATGAAAATGTCCGCCTTAAGCCAGCAAAGTAAGCGCCGACCAAAATCATTTTAAATGAATTACAGAGAGACCAATTCATCATCCCATATTGGGCAAAGCCCCTTTCCCCTCGATACCAGAACTCGGCACTGGCATTCTCAATTTTCAAGAGAGTGAGCCGCAAAGCGTGGCCAGGGTATATGTTACAGTATTAAAAGAAATTACAAATACGTTAAACACAGCAGCTGTTTACCTACAGTTCAGCGGTTCTTCTGCGGAGTAAGTCCGTTCTTTGTGCTGGCAGTATGAAGCTGCTTTCTTTAGGGCACAGAAGTCTCACAAACCACTATGGACCATTGGAACTAGGCCATAGATTCTTATATTATTAGGTATCATGCCCGAGACAGGTTTCCACTGCAGTAAATTATCCAACCTCGATTTAACATCAGAGTGTGGTTTTAGATGTGGTGCACAACACCAACGAAACATGATCGAAGTTTTCTTGTAACTGAGACCAACGGCAAATTTCAATGGATTTCCATGCGAAAGGGGTCTGGTATTCTCCGTATGCTGAAATTGCCATATACAGATGGTCGCGTTTCTCTGACTATAATTTGGCCCTTGGAAGAAGTATATGTGTACTGGCATTAATTGTTAAAAGATTCTCGACTGTGCTAGGAAGAACCTTTCGAGCGTAACTCATAAGATGAGAGGTCCTGCCAGCATGGACTGTTGTTGTTGTGGTCTTCAGTCCTGAGACTGGTTTGATGCAGCTCTCCATGCTACTCTATCCTGTGCAAGCTTCTTCATCTCCCAGTACCTACTGCAACCTACATCCTTCTGAATCTGCTTAGTGTATTCATCTCATGGTCTCCTCCTACGATTTTTACCCTCCACGCTGCCCTCCAATACTAAATTGGTGATCCCTTGATGCCTTAGAACATGTCCTACCAACCGATCCCTTCTTCTGGTCAAGTTGTGCCACAAACTTCTCTTCTCCCCAATCCTATTCAATACTTCATTAGTTATGTGATCTACCCATCTAATCTTCAGCATTTTTCTGTAGCACCACATTTCGAAAGCTTCTATTCTCTACTTGTCCAAACTATTTACCGTCCATGTTTCACTTCCATACATGGCTACACTCCATACAAATACTTTCAGAAATGACTTCCTGACACTTAAATCTATACTCGATGGTAACAAATTTATCTTCTTCAGAAACGCTTTTCTTGCCATTGCCAGTCTACATTTTATATCCTCTCTACTTCGACCATCATCA
Source organism: Schistocerca cancellata (assembly GCF_023864275.1). Taxonomy (NCBI): domain Eukaryota; kingdom Metazoa; phylum Arthropoda; class Insecta; order Orthoptera; family Acrididae; genus Schistocerca; species Schistocerca cancellata. Next base: position 608,770,659 of record NC_064630.1, on the reverse strand, counting down.
GTTATTTTGCTCCCCAAATAGCACTACTCCTTTACTACTTTAAGTGTCTCATTTCCTAATCTAATACCCTCAACATCACCCGACTTAATCCGACTACATTCCATTATCCTCGTTTTGCTTTTGTTGATGTTCATCTTATATCCTCCCTTCAAGACACCATCCATTCCGTTCAACTGCTCTTCCAAGTCCTTTGCTGTCTCTGACAGAATTACAATGTCATCGGCGAACCTCAAAGTTTTTATTTCTTCTCCATTGATTTTAATACCTACTCCGAATTTTTCTTTTGTTTCCTTTACTGCTTGCTCAATAAACAGATTGAATAACATCGGAGAGAGGCTACAACCCTGGACTACCCAGCGGAAAAAGAAATAAAGAACATTCTTCCTGCCGGCCGCGGTGGCCAAGTGGTTCTACGCGCTTCAGTCCGGAACCGCGCGACTGCTACGGTCGCAGGTTCGAATCCTGCCTCGTGCATGGATGTGTGTGATGTCCTTAGTTTAGTTAGGTTTAAGTAGTTCTAAGTTCTAGGGGACTGATGACTACAGATGTTAAGTCCCATAGTGCTCAGAGCCATTTTTTGAACATTCTTCCTTCGGCGACAATGGAACATTTCCTTCGCGAAGTATGGTGTATAGGAACTGTGGATTAAGTGTGTGTTTAAACTGTGATTCTCTATCAGCTCCTGTATCGTGTCTAAGGGTACAGATATCTATACTACACTTTGCGTATTGAATATACCCTTACTTGTCTTGCACGACCCGGAGCATCGCAGATGGCAAAGGGATGTCTCATCATAGGAGATGTGTTCGATTTTGGAGCCTGCCAATTTTGGTGCATGGAGGTGAGTTCTTCTACTCTAGGCGAGCCTGCGGAAGAAGTCGTGAGTGCACCCCATGAGCCAGATTGCGCACTCGTGAGAACATTGATAGTTGCATATTAATGTCAGCTCTGTACTAATTGAGGCAAGATAGAATATTGAGCAGTGACAACAGTGATTCCCCTTCAGTTTATATATAGTGTTTTACAGCTGTGGGATCTGCCTGGTGTCTGTTCTTTCGAAGGAACAGACACTGTGCATTCAAGTAATATTTAGATAGCTGGTAGCAGCCAACTACTCAATCGAGTGTGGGTGAGCTTAGTTATCAGGTCGCGGGCGAGCGCTATAACAGACCAAGATTATGGGATTCTTATGTTAACTATATTTTGCAGTGCTATCCTTAGTGTAATGAAAAGTGCGATCTTATCTCTTTTTTATCAGTGTTCATTCTAATTGCTGTCATAAGGTACTGATCTAAAGTCTGTAGGACTAACGCGTTGTACTAAAGTTTTTACAAAATTTTTGCAGATTATTTCGCAATATATTGAGATATTATTTATTTCTTTCAATGCAAAAGTCTTGTTCATGGAAATTAGTTATCCTATAGGTTTCACTTTACATGAGATATTACCAGTGCCACATGGATCGAACATTTTTCCAAATATAATTTACTTAATATTCATGGAAATTTATTGTTTACTATATAGAAAACTATTATTATGTTCAAATGTCTTCACCTTTTCGTAAATAATTCAGCATTTTGTACAAGATAAATATATAGCGTCCTTTATACATGCTACATTTTGGAATCCCAAAATTTTTATTTTTATTTTGCAACTTTATAAGGAAATTTTTACTATTATTTTGTTTCTTTGACTTCTGCAAGTTTGAAAAATATATGTACATAAATTATTAATAACAAAAAACCGGATATTATTTAAATTTCCAATTTCATGCGTAGAAGCTTCTAGAAGCAGCCAAAAGCAACACAAATCGTGATACGAACCAAACCAATGATTTCATTTAAGATACTTCTAGTTAACTCTCCATTTGTGAGTCGGTCAGATTGCATATTACTGCGCATATAGAATGTTTCTTGTTACTATGAGAAACTGGGCATGTAACTGTTCATTTTTTGCGCTAAATGTTTGTGTGTGTGTGTGTCTTCTCACGTGAACCACGCTGCTTGTTAACGATCTTGTGATGATAAAACAGAGAAATAGAGGCTCTTAAAAGTCAATTAAGTGCTTTAGTCTAATATAACCAAAAACCCTGATGAAATGTATTTTAATCAAGATAAGCATCATGGAGAATTTTGTCTTCGAACATTAAAAAGACAATGCAGTATTAGTGATTTTCACTCTAAATGCATGTCTAATGTATCATTAGGCTACTCAAAGGGGTTGTTACAGAGTGATGTGCGCAATTTGCCACCAACGTGTAATCTTGTGAATTAACGGCAGTTTCATCTTTTCTGAGGGAACACTCAACATCTTTACGGCGGCTGCAACAGATATAAAAGCCATTGCTAACTCGTGTTACAGTGAAAGCGCGCAAGTGGTACTGTGGTGTAAACGAACTTAAGACATCATAAGGATATTATCTCTGAATTTAAAGTAGTCATTTTAAAATGTAACTCATCTCTAAGGACTGTTTCGTAACTTTGTGTGCCATGAAAGGTATTTAGGTTAAAAGTTTGACAGGAAAGGTATCACTTAGGCACACGATTAGAAACTTTAACAGCGTGATACATGTACATTGAGAGGAAATCTGTCCAACAGTGCTGCTCAAAAGTTCCTAGTGCACTACCAATAACTACGACGGCAAATATTCAGAAGTAACTTCGAATAACAATAATAAAAAAAAAGTTCAAATGACTCTGAGCACTATGGGACTTGATATGAGGTCATCAGTCCCCTAGAACTTAGAACTACTTAAACCTAATTAACATAAGGGTATCACGCACATCCACGTCCGAGGCAGGATTCGAACCTGCGACCGTAGCAATCGCGCCGTTACGGATTGAAGCGCCTAGAACTGCTCGGCAACCGCGGCCGGCTCTTTGAATAACAAATAGCACGTAAAAATCTTACAGATTCAGTACCGTGTTTGTATTGCTGAAGGTGTGAGAAGGGGGAGAGTGAAAACCAGTGCCAGCACAATAGCCTAATAGCACGAAGAGGGCCGCAGAACATAACATTCCCACTTGACTGACTGATGACATTCAATGGAGCCACTTGCCCCCACTTCATGAGACATGGCATAGAGGTTTGAAGGTAAGAGAGGGAACAGTGTTAGGTTTAACGTCCCCTCGACACTGAGGCCATTAGAGATAGACCACAGGCTGAGGTTGGAGCAGGAAATGAGTTTGGTCTCCTTCGAAGAAAACATCACAGCATCCGCCCACAGATCACCTAAATATAGATGACCATATGGAGGTGAGAACTGTCTTGTTACAGAATACGAGTCAAAATGTAAACCTGAGACCTTTCCGCGATGTTTCACAAAGAGGCGGGTAGGTGCCAGCGATCGATGGTTTCTGAGGCAGAATAAAGGGAATCAGAGAAATAATTATATTACCAATACAGAGTCTCCTTCATGAATTCCAGATATAAGTCCTTGACAAGTCGGAGAAAGCCAGACAGTTCAACTGTTTACAATTAAGACATAAATAAACTTAAGTGTTGAGGGCAGTCCTGAAGTATTACTTTCGTAAAAAAAAAGCCACGACTACGCTATGTCGATACTAGATTTACATAGACTGGAAGTACACAACAACTCAACAAGGACACGCCTACCACTCTGTAAGAACTGGGTGCAACTGTTGTCGTGCGGTAACTTCATCCTCGTGACCCACGGCGCTGATGGTTCCCCAGCTCAGGGGGCGTGGCAGTCGTGGGGCTGGTGGTTGGGCGGCGCCGGTCGCTGCTGCTATCGGACGATGGTGCAACTTTCATTGCCAAACTCTGAACCTGAACGTTTGGCACCGCGCGGGATTATCCGAGCGGTCTCGGGCGCTGCAGTCATGGACTGTGCGGCTGGTCCCGGAGGAGGTTCGAGTCCTCCCTCGGGCATGGGTGTGTGTGTTTGTCCTTAGGGTAATTTAGGTTAAGTAGTATGTAAGCTTAGGGACTGATGACCTTAGCAGTTAAGTCCCGTAAGATTTCACACACATTTGAACATTTTTTTTGAACGATTGGCTCCTGCGTGGTAATTCTTTCTTCCTACTCCGGCAAAGAAAGAGTACCTAATTATTTAGTTAATAATAATTCCAGTCACGAATTCGTGCAAGAGGCTCAAATGGCTCTGAGCACTATGGGACTTAACATCTATGGTCATCAGTCCCCTAGAACTAAGAACTACTTAAACCTAACTAACCTAAGGACAGCACACAACACCCAGCCATCACGAGGCAGAGAAAATACCTGACCCCGCCGGGAATCGAACCCGGGAACCCGGGCGTGGGAAGCGAGAACGCTACCGCACGACCACGAGATGCGGGCGTGCAAGAGGGAAAATCAAAATCTGATAACGGCAATAATGGGTCTATTGTATGAATATTTACATTAGAAAACTTAAGAAGCAAACTTAAAGTATAATGTAAATTTTTCTTGGTGTTATTGACTTTCCGATATGCAGCTGAGACGCCGGACCGTTGGATGGTCCTCGCTGATGAGTTACAAGCAGAGCCATCGTTTTGTAGCATCGTTCGCCCATCCTATCGCGGTCCTCTCGTTTGTATCTGAGTGGAAATCTTGAAACAGAGGCCCAGACGATTCTGTGACGATTTATCGACCCCCTTTAAAAGATCAGGTGACCACTAAACGTAGCAAGTAGTTTAATCCAGTCAATGGGCGCTCAGAAGAGGGGTACAGAGTGCATGGATTGTGCGAAAATTTTTTACTTCAGGACTTTGTTAGGAAAAGTTAGGGGATGAAACCAGAGCTCACCATCTGCAGCATCGTCGACAGGACTGACTGTGGACCTTTGGTACAGAGCCGAGTGGAGGGTCTGAATAAGAGGCTGAGACAGTTCTGCGACCGTGTGGGCTGCAGATTCCTCAATTTGCGCCATAGGGTGGTTCCGCTAGATAGGTCAGGAGTCCACTACACGCAACAAGCGGCTACACGGGTAGCAGGGGTTGTGTGGCGTGGGCTGGGCGGTTTTTTAGGTTAGATGGCCTTGGGCAAGTACAGAAATGGCAACAGCCTCAACGGGTGCGGGGCAAAGTCAGGACATGCGGGGACCAAGCAGCAATAGGTATTGTAATTGTAAACTGTCGAAGCTGCGTTGGTAAAGTACCGGAACTTCAAGCGCTGTTAAAAAGCACCGAAGCTGAAATAGTTATAGGTACAGAAAGCTGGCTGAAGCCAGAGATAAATTCTGCCGAAATTTTTACAAAGGTACAGACGGTGTTTAGAAAGGATAGATTGCATGCAACCGGTGGTGGAGTGTTCGTCGCTGTTAGTAGTAGTTTATCCTGTAGTGAAGTAGAAGTGGATAGTTCCTGTGAATTATTATGGGTGGAGGTTACACTCAACAACCGAGCTAGGTTAATAATTGGCTCCTTTTACCGACCTCCCGACTCAGCAGCATTAGTGGCAGAACAACTGAGAGAAAATTTGGAATACATTTCACATAAATTTTCTCAGCATGTCTTAGGTAGAGATTTCAATTTACCAGATATAGACTGGGACACTCAGATGTTTAGGACGGGTGGTAGGGACAGAGCATCGAGTGACGTTATACTGAGTGCACTATCCGAAAATTACCTCGAGCAATTAAACAGAGAACCGACTCGTGGAGATAACATCTTGGACCTACTGGTAACAAACAGACCCGAACTTTTCGACTTTGTATGTGCAGAACAGGGAATCAGAGATCATAAGGCCGTTGCAGCATCCCTGAATATGGAAGTTAATAGGAATATAAAAAAAGGGAGGAAGGTTTATCTGTTTAGCAAGAGTAATAGAAGGCAGATGTCAGACTACCTAACAGATCAAAACGAAAATTTCTGTTCCGAAACTGACAATGTTGAATGTTTATGGAATAAGTTCAAGGCAATTGTAAAATGCGTTTTAGACAGGTACGTGCCGAGTAAAACTGTGAGGGACGGGAAAAACCCACCGTGGTACAACAACAAAGTTAGGAAACTACTGCGAAAGCAAAGAGAGCTTCACTCCAAGTTTAACCGCAGCCAAAACCTCTCAGACAAACAGAAGCTAAACGATGTCAAAGTTAGCGTAAGGAGGACTATGCGTGAAGCGTTCAGTGAATTCGAAAGTAAAATTCTATGTACCGACTTGACAGAAAATCCTAGGAAGTTCTGGTCTTACGTTAAATCAGAAAGTGGCTCGAAACAGCATATCCAGACACTCCGGGATGATGATGGCATTGAAACAGAGGATGACACGCGTAAAGCTGAAATACTAAACACCTTTTTCCAAAGCTGTTTCACAGAGGAAGACCGCACTGCAGTTCCTTCTCTAAATCATCGCACGAACGAAAAAATGGCTGACATCGAAATAAGTGTCCAAGGAATAGAAAAGCAACTGGAATCACTCAACAGAGGAAAGTCCACTGGACCTGACGGGATACCAATTCGATTCTACACAGAGTACGCGAAAGAACTTGCCCCCCTTCTAACAGCCGTGTACCGCAAGTCTCTAGAGGAACGGAAGGTTCCAAATGATTGGAAAAGAGCACAGGTAGTCCCAGTCTTCAAGAAGGGTCGTCGAGCAGATGCGCAAAACTATAGACCTATATCACTGACGTCGATCTGTTGTAGAATTTTAGAACATGTTTTTTGCTCGAGTATCATGTCGTTTTTGGAAACCCAGAATCTACTATGTAGGAATCAACATGAATTCCGGAAACAGCGATCGTGTGAGACCCAACTCGCTTTATTTGTTCATGAGACCCATAAAATATTAGATAGAGGCTCCCAGGTAGATGCTATTTTTCTTGACTTCCGGAAGGCGTTAGATACAATTCCGCACTGTCGCCTGATAAACAAAGTAAGAGCCTACGGAATATCAGACCAGCTGTGTGGCTGGATTGAAGAGTTTTTAGCAAACAGAACACAGCATATTGTTATCAATGGAGAGACGTCTACAGACGTTAAAGTAACCTCTGGACAGGGGAGTGTTATGGGACCATTGCTTTTCACAATATATATAAATGATTTAGTAGATAGTGTCGGAAGTTCCATGCGGCTTTTCGCGGATGATGATGTAGTATACAGAGAAGTTGCAGCATTAGAAAATTGTAGTGAAATGCAGGAAGATCTGCAGCGGATAGGCACTTGGTGCAGGGAGTGGCAACTGACCCTTAACATAGACAAATGTAATGTATTGCGAATACATAGAAAGAAGGATCCTTTATTGTATGATTATATGATAGCGGAACAAACACTGGTAGCAGTTACTTCTGTAAAATATCTGGGAGTATGCGTGCGGAACGATTTGAAGTGGAATTATCATATAAAATTAATTGTTGGTAAGGCAAGTACCAGGTTGAGATTCATTGGGAGAGTCCTCAGAAACGTAGTCCATCAACAAAGGAGGTGGCTTAGAAAACACTCGTTCGACCTATACTTGAGTATCGCTCATCAGTGTGGGATCCGTAGCAGATCGGGTTGACGGAGGAGATAGAGAAGATCCAAAGAAGAGCGGCGCGTTTCGTCACAGGGTTATTTGGTAACCGTGATAGCGTTACGGAGATGTTTAACAAACTCAAGTGGCAGACTCTGCAAGAGAGGAGCTCTGCATCGCGGTGTAGCTTGCTCGCCAGGTTTCGAGAGAGTGTGTTTCTGGATGAGGTATCGAATATATTGCTTCCCCCTACTTATACCTCCCGAGGAGATCACGAATGTAAAATTAGAGAGATTAGAGCGCGCACGGAGGCTTTCAGACAGTCTTTCTTCCCGCGAACCATACGCGACTGGAACAGGAAAGGGAGGTAATGACAGTGGCACGTAAAGTGCCCTCCGCCACACACCGTTGGGTGGCTTGCGGAGTATAAATGTTGATGTAGATGTAGGTTATTATGCTAAAAGTCTCTAAGGGTGGGAAGGGGACGTAAAAGGTTCTATTATTTGTTGTTTTCCTTATATCTTGAAAACGGTGAGCTGTAGAAAAAACATGTGTGAGATAAAATGAAAGCTAATTAAATTTCCTATAAAATTGTTCTGATACATATTTGTCAAATTTCCAACGGTTCTCGAGATATACGTTACTGAAAATCGATGATTTTCGAAAAAATCATTCTTACAACAGTTTTTTTGTCAAACATTTGCTTTCAGTGCCTCCCACAGTCGTTTCTCAGAAAATTTTTCGGCGACGAAGTAATAGAGCATTAAGTTTCCTTCTTTTTGATATGTACTTTTTCCACTTTATTTTGAAACGTTCAGAAGTTATAAAATTTCTGAGATGTACCCTCAATGTTCCTCTAAAAATGAGTTATTGAAGCCTGTTGCATTTAACTGCTGTAACTTGCTATCTTAATGAATAACAACACTCTGACAATGGAAATAAGTGAATTCCAATTGAGGCACAACGTTTTTTTTAATGATTATAGCTTTTATTATACACTCCTGGAAATTGAAATAAGAATACCGTGAATTCATTGTCCCAGGAAGGGGAAACTTTATTGACACATTCCTGGGGTCAGATACATCACATGATCACACTGACAGAACCACAGGCACATAGACACAGGCAACAGAGCATGCACAATGTCGGCACTAGTACAGTGTATATCCACCTTTCGCAGCAATGCAGGCTGCTATTCTCCCATGGAGACGATCGTAGAGATGCTGGATGTAGTCCTGTGGAACGGCTTGCCATGCCATTTCCACCTGGCGCCTCAGTTGGACCAGCGTTCGTGCTGGACGTGCAGACCGCGTGAGACGACGCTTCATCCAGTACCAAACATGCTCAATGGGGGACAGATCCGGAGATCTTGCTGGCCAGGGTAGTTGACTTACACCTTCTAGAGCACGTTGGGTGGCACGGGATACATGCGGACGTGCATTGTCGTGTTGGAACAGCAAGTTCCCTTGCCGGTCTAGGAATGGTAGAACGATGGGTTCGATGACGGTTTGGATGTACCGTGCACTATTCAGTGTCCCCTCGACGATCACCAGTGGTGTATGGCCAGTGTAGGAGATCGCTCCCCACACCATGATGCCGGGTGTTGGCCCTGTGTGCCGCGGTCGTATGCAGTCCTGATTGTGGCGCTCACCTGCACGGCGCCAAACACGCATACGACCATCATTGGCACCAAGGCAGAAGCGACTCTCATCGCTGAAGACGACACGTCTCCATTCGTCCCTCCATTCACGCCTGTCGCGACACCACTGGAGGCGGGCTGCACGATGTTGGGGCGTGAGCGGAAGACGGCCTAACGGTGTGCGGGACCGTAGCCCAGCTTCATGGAGACGGTTGCGAATGGTCCTCGCCGATACCCCAGGAGCAACAGTGTCCCTAATTTTCTGGGAAGTGGCGGTTCGGTCCCCTACGGCACTGCGTAGGATCCTACGGTCTTGGCGTGCATCCGTGCGTCGCTGCGGTCCGGTCCCAGGTCGACGGGCACGTGCACCTTCCGCCGACCACTGGCGACAACATCGATGTACTGTGGAGGCCTCACGCCCCACGTGTTGAGCAATTCGGCGGTACGTCCACCCGGCCTCCCGCATGCCCACTATACGCCCTCGCTCAAAGTCCGTCAACTGCACATACGGTTCACGTCCACGCTGTCGCGGCATGCTACCAGTGTCAAAGACTGCGATGGAGCTCCGTATGCCACGGCAAACTGGCTGACACTGACGGCGGCGGTGCACAAATGCTGCGCAGCTAGCGCCATTCGACGGCCAACACCGCGGTTCCTGGTGTGTCCGCTGTGCCGTGCGTGTGATCAGTGCTTGTACAGCCCTCTCGCAGTGTCCGGAGCAAGTATGGTGGGTCTGACACACCGGTGTCAATGTGTACTTTTTTCCATTTCCAGGAGTGTATAATTATGAATCATTTAATGAAAATAGTTACATGGAATGATGGTAATTCAAAAACGAAAGAACTGTGCATTCTTCCTAAAGACTGGGTGGTGGGACGGGGTGCTCATTCATTTCCTTTCATTATCTTCAGTTCACTTCAAACGTTCGTCCAGCTTTCTAGAGACAGTTTTTATGTCGAAGTTATGCGTCGGTGTTTCGTATTTTTTTTTTTATTTACGCAGTCATTCAGTGTAAAGCGCGCAATGGCTATTCCGACTTTTGCGTGTGACGAGACAATCACTGCACTGGGTGACGGTGTCAATACAGTGACAAAAAGGAGTATTATGACTCGTCAAAGCAAGCAGGGAAGAAGAGTTTGCAATAGTTCCTCTTTAGAGGGTTTGGAAACCCTTCATATTCATACAGAATCTCTAAAAAATAACACCAGACCGCAATCCGTCAAGACCCATTCAAAGAGACAGGTGACTTCACGTCCTGTGAACCACCTCAGCCTGCAACTTTGCGATCCAACTCAAATTAATTTTCAAAATAAAGTGTTTCTTTTGTGCCGAATGTGTTGAGGGTGAGCACAAGAAGCCCAAGGAGAGGCTTAGGAAGATATTTTCAGTTACAATCACAAAGGATGTGACAGAACTGACATACAAATACCGAGTATACATGATACTGGTGGAAGACATGATCACTGGGGAGATGAAGTGATGGGTTGTCTTTCCTCCTTAAATGATTTAGTCGCAGAGGAGGCTGTGTAACCCAGTAAATGTCAGTTGGACTTTATGAGGCCGTTATACCAGAGACCTTCAACATCCACGTATGGAGAATGTTTCATACGCAATGGAACAGGTTAATGATAGGAGAGAAATAGTATTATCAGTTTACTGTAAACAATATTACGGGCGCTATGGTTGGGAGGAAAACTGAGTGGAAAACTTTCAAAACCGAATAGCTGAGGACATAACACTTGGTATAGTAACAAGGAAAATAATGAGGAAGGACGGGTCAGGATTGTCCAAAGAGCTGCTGAGATAATAAGGCAAGATATTTAGTGAAGCGTACAAATATGACACTTACCCGGCAAGAGATAACTTCTTGAAGGATGCAGAAGCTCCTTCCCTCCCCCCCCTCCCACCAAAAAAAAAATACCCCCAAATCTTTCTTGAAGAGGGTATACAGAAAAAAAGAAAAATACACTGAGCAGTCAAGAAAGAAGTGTGTTGCTATTGCAGATGCCATCACATCAGTTGTCAGGCCTTGTACCGTACCTCCTTGTCATCAGTACTGACAGACTTCTCACTTCTTTTCCACAGGAAATACGCGTCAACGAACTTGACTGATCAATTAGGAAGTCTTTTTTACTATATTCATTTTAATGTTTGCAACATTTTTTTGAGTCTTCAATCTTCTGACTGGTGGGTCCGCCATGAATTCCTCTCCTGTGCCAACCTCTTCATCTTAGAGTGGCACTTGCAACCGAAGTCCTCTCTGTCTTCCTCTACAGTTTGTATCCTCTGCAGCTCCCTATGCTATCATGGAAATTATTCCACTATGTCTTGACAGATGCCCTACAATTCTGTCTCTTCCTCTTGTCAGTGATTTCATACATTCCTTTCCTCGCCGATTCTGCAAGAACTTCCTCATTCCCTACCTTATCAGTCTACCTGATTCTCAACATTCTTCTGTAGCACAACATCTACAATGCTTCGATTTTCTTCTGTTCCGATTCTCCCAGAGTCCTCGTTTCACTACCACACAATGATGCGCTCCTAAGGTACATTCTCAGAAACTTTTGCCTCAAATCAAGACCTACGTTTGATACTAGTATACATCTCATGTCCTCCTTGCTCCGTCCATCATTGGCTATCTCGCTGCCTACATAGAAGAATTACTTAAACTCATCTACTTGGTGACAATCAATCCTGATGTTAAATGTCTCGCTGTTCTCATTTCTGCTACTTCTCATCCATATTCAGTAGTCATCAGACTCTTCAGACCATTCAGCAGTCCTGTAATTCTTCCTCACTTTCACTGAGGATAGCAATATCAACCGCGAATCGTATCAGTGATATCTTTTCACCTTCAATATCAATTCCACTCTTAAATCTTTCCTTTATTTCTATCACAGCTTCTTCTATATATAGACAGAGCAATAAGGGCGAAACGCTACATCCCTGTCTTACACATGTTTTAATCCGACCACTTCGTTCTTGGTCTTCCAATCTTGTTATGCCTTCTTGGCTCTTGTACTTATTGTACATTACCTGCCTGTCTCCACAGATTACCTACATTTTCCTCAGAATTTCAAACGTCTTGCACAAATTGACGTTGTCGAGCGCTGTTTCCAGGTCGCAAATCCTACGAACATATCTTGATTTTTCTTCGGTCTTGCTCCCATTATCAACCGCAACGTCAGAATTGCCGCTCTGGGGCCTTTACCTTTCCTAAAGTCAAATTGATCTTCATCTAACACATCCACAATTTTCTTTGCCATTCTTCTGTATATTATCCTTGTCAGCAACTTGGATGCATGAGCTGTTAAGCTGACTGTGCTACAATTTTAGTACTGGTCAGCCTTTGCAGACTTCGGAACTGTGTGATGATATTTTTCCGAAAGTCCGACGGTGTGTCGCCAGACTCATACATTCTACACACCAACGTGAATTGTCGTTTTGTTGCCACTTCCCCCAATGATTTTAGAAATTGTGATGGAATGTTGTCTGTCCCAACTGCCTTATTTGACCTTAAGACCTTCAAATCTCTCTTAAATACTATTCTAACGCTGGATTACCTATTTCTGCGAAATCGACTCCTGTTTCTTCTTCTATAACCTCAGACAAATGGTCTCCCTCCTTAAGGCCTTCAATATACTCTTTCCACTTATTCGCATTTAACAGTCGAACTCCCATTGCACCCTTAACTTTAATTTCGCTGAAGTTTGTGTTGACTTTTCTGCTTGCTGAGTCAGTCCTTCCGCCAATCATTTCTTTTTATTCACATTTTTCACGATGCTATTTCGTCTTAATTTCCCTGCAATTTCTATTTATTTCATTCCTCAGTGGTTTGTAGTTCTGTATTCCTGAATTTCCCTGAATATTTTTGATCAAGTCATGTATTTCTTTTGTCACCCGTGGTTTCCTCACTGTTTTACTCTTTGTACCTATATTTTTCTTTCCAGCTTCCGTGATTGCCCCTTTTAGAGATGTCCATTCCTCTTCAACTCTACTGCATACTGAGCTGTTCCTTATTGCAGTGTCTATAGCCTTAGACAACTACAAGAATATCACATCATTCCTTAGTACATATGCATCACACTACATTGCGTAATGATTCTCCCTGACTAATCTCTTAAACTTCAGCCTGCTCTTCATCATTACTACCTTGTGATTTGAGTCTTATCTCCTCCTGGGTACACCTTACATTCAGTATCTGGTTTCGGAATATCTCTCTGACCATGTAATCTAACTGAAATCTTACCGTATCACCCGGCCTTTTTCAAGTATATCTCCTGAAACTTGACTTTATGGACAGGATATTGGCTATTACTATCTGAAATTTATTACAGAACTCAATTAGTCTTTCTCATTCCTTGCGCTAAGCCTATACTCTCCCGTAACCTATTCTTTTACACCTTCCTTTACAACCGCATTTCAGTCGCCCACGACTATTAGATTTTCATCTCTCCTTACATACTGAATTAGACATTCGGTATCCTCATATACATTCTCTATCTCCTCATCTCCGGCTTGCGGCGTTGGAATATATACCTGAACTATCGTCGTCGGCGTAGGTTTGCTGTCGATCCTAATGAGAACAACTCTAATACTGAAGCGTTGATAGTAACACACTCTCTGCCCTACCTTCCTATTCACAACGAATCTCACTCGCGTCAGACTATTTTCTGCAGCTGTTGACATTACCCTGTACTCATCTGACCAGAAATCCTTGTCTTCTTTCCATTTCACTTCAATGACCCCCGCTGTATCTAGAATGATCTTTTTCAGATTTTCTAGCTTTCCTACCACGTCCAACTTCTGACATTCCACACCTCGACTCGTAGACCGGTATCCTTGCGTTGGTTATTAAATTTTTTCCTCATGGTGACCTCCTTGGCAGTCCCCTCCCGGAGATCCGAATGTGGGACTACTCCGGAAGTTTTCGCCAGTGGAGAGATCATCACGACACTTTTTCGTTCACAGCCCTCTGCTCTGTTAACACCAGAGAAGTACGAGAAGTTTGTTAACAGATGTTACTTCACTATGAGAAGAAATGACCGGTTCTGTTGTGGCATGTGGTCAGACATGAACTGCCGCGCGGGGTAGCCGTCCGGTCTCAGGCGCCTTGCCACTGTTCACACAGCTTCCCCCGTCGGAGGTTCGAGTCCTCCATTGGGCATGTGTGTTTGTGTGTTGTCCTTAATTTAAGTTAGATTAAGTAGTGTATAAGCTTAGGGACCTCTGACCTCAGTAGTTTGGTCTCATAGAACATACCACAAATTTTTCAGACATGACCATCGAGACAACCTTGATGCAGTCATTCTGAAATCTAGGTGGCATGATCTATAGTAGAGGTATGACAGATTGTGCTCCCTATAAGTTGGTAATTGGCTTGACTGCAACTCAAGACATATATGTTCCACTCGAAGAATATTGTGATTTTCCGTTTCGACCAAGTTAACAGCACAATGATTGTGGAGAAGCTCACCAAAGTGACAGTGGCAAGATTACACGATGGTCTGATAATCACCCTTCTTTCTGGCTATCGAGAAAATCACTCAATAGCGACAGTAGATTTGGGATATGATACAATCTTATGTCATGATGCCATTCACAAATACCAAACTGTCAGCGAAAAATCGCGAACTTCCTTTCTCCTCAATGAATCTGATAATCAAGACGGACCATGAAAAAATTGTCGTGGATCCATTCTTGCTTTCTCAGCGAATCTCCATCATCAAGAAATCGGACGAGGATTTGAAGGATTATATGCACTGGCTTACTACCCACTGGCATTTTTCAACGAAAGTGGATTGAAGAAGTGCAGAAAGTCAGCACTATACACACTGTTTAAGCAAAGTGAGAGGACGTTGACTTAACTACCTTTGAATTTGGAGCTGATGGGGACTCCTAGTAACGAAATTGGAACGACTCACCAGCCTTTGCATAAATTCAAGGGAAACCAAGGTGAAAAGTTTGGTTGCCAAATCCAGCTTTATTTACAGAATTTTTCAATGTTTTCAGTTTCTCAAGATATACATAATTTATTCAATCGATCTTAAGACTTAACGACGTACAAAACATACAGTAAGTTCATATAAAACCTAGGAATCCTTGAAACGAGAATTAAGGCTAAATTTTCAACAAGACGTAGTTATTTACATACAAGGTGACTGTGGTGTCACCGCCAGACACCACACTTGCTAGGTGGTAGCCTTTAAATCGGCCGCGGACCGGTAGTATACGTCGGACCCGCGTGTCGCCACTGTCAGTGATTGCAACCGAGCGCCGCCACACGGCAGGTCTGGAGAGACGTCCTAGCACTCGCCCCAGTTCTACAGCCGACGTGGCGAGCAATGGTTCACTGACAAATACGCTCTCATTTGCCGAGACGATAGTTAGCATAGCCTTCAGCTACGTCATTTGCTACGACCTAGCAAGGCGCCATTACCAGTTGATATTGAGATATTAAAACATGTATCGTCAAGAGCGATGTACACCAATTATGGATTAAAGTTAATTATTCCAGCAACTACGTTCTTTTCTTACTAGTCTCAACTACTTTACATTGTTCCAGACCTCACGCCAGTCTGCGTGAGCTTAAACGCGTGCATTTCGGCCACCTCTAGCAACACGGTGTTGGCTCTTCTGCCAACACACCAGTGACAATTATTGGACTATATAAAAAATCATAAATTAGTTACAAACTACGGCGTGTACACACTTCGTTCAACTTGTAAAGTCACTACAGATATTCGTATTTAGGTTACGACACGTTCGATATGCCTGCCGTCATTGACGATGATGTGACACAGACCTGTAGCGAAATTCTGCATGACCCGCTGAAGTGTTGGGACATCTGAGCTGTCGATGTCCTGCTGAATGCCTGTTTTCAGCTCAGTAAGGTGCTGTACAACTTGTTTTTAATATAGCCCCACAAAAATGAGTCACATGTGTTCATATCCGGAGTTCATGGCCGCTAATCGAGGCCCATGCCAGAGGCCTCTTGGTACCCCAGAGCCAGAATGCGGCCCCTACAGTGCTCCTCCAGGACATAAAACACTTTCCTACTTAGATGGGATCGAGCTCCGTCTTGCATTAACCACATCTTGTGGAAACAAGGGTTACTTTGGATGACTGACTGATCTGGCCTTGTAACACTAACCAAAACGGCCTTACTGTGCTGGTACTGCGAACGGCTGAAAGCGAGGGGACACTACAGCCGCAATTTTTCCCGAGGGCATGCAGCTTTACTGTATGGTTAAATGATGATGGCGTGCTCTTGGGTAAAATATTCCGGAGGTAAAATACTCCCCCATTCGGATCTCCGGGCGGGTACTACTCAGGAGGACGTCGTTATCAGGAGAAAGAAAACTGGCGTTCTACGGAACGGAGCGTGGAGTGTCAGATCCCTTAATCCGGCAGGTAGGTTAGAAAATTTAAAAGGGGAAGTGGATAGGTTGAAGTTAGATATAGTGGGAATTACTGAAGTTCGGTGGCAGGAGGAACAAGACTTTTGGTCAGGTGAATACAGGGTTATAAATACAAAATCAAATAGGGGTAATGCAGGAGTAGGTTTAATAATGAATAAAAAAATAATAGTGAGGGTAAGCTACTACCAACAGCATAGTGAACGCATTGTTGTGGCCAGGATAGACACGAAGCCCATGCGTACTACAGTAGTACAAGTTTATATGCAAACTAGATCTGCAGATGATGAAGAAATTGATGAAAAGTATGATGAGATAAAAGAAATTATTCAGGTAGTGAGGGGAGATGAAAATGTAATAGTCATGGGTGACTGGAATTCGAGAGTAGGAAAAGGGAGAGAAGGAAACATAGTGGGTGAATATGGATTGGGGGAGAGAAATGAAAGAGGAAGCCGTCCGGTAGAATTTTGCACAGAGCATAACTTAATCATAGCTAACACTTGGTTCAAGAATTTAACTGCTGTAACTTGCTATCTTAATAAATAACAACAATCTGACAATGGAAATAAGGGAATTGCAATTGAGGCACAACTTTTCTTAATGATTATAGCTTTTATTATATTATTATGGGTTATGGTTCAAGAATCATAAAAGAAGGTTGTATACATGGAAGAATCCTGGAGATACTAGAAGTTATCAGACAGAGATTTAGGAACCAGGTTTTAAATTGTAAGACATTTCCAGGGGCAGATGTGGACTCTGACCACAATCTATTGGTTATGAACTGTAGAATAAAACTTAAGCAACTGCAAAATGGTGGGAATTTAAGGAGATGGGACTTGGATAGACTGACAAAACCAGAGGTTGTACAGAGTTTCAGGGAGACCATAAGGGAACAATTGACGGGAATGGGGGAAAGAAATACAGTAGAAGAAGAATGGGTAGTGAAGGCAGCAGAGGATCAAGTAGGTAAAAAGACGAGGGCTAGTAGAAATCCTTGGGTAACAGAAGAAATATCGAATTTAGTTGATGAAAGGAGAAAATATAAAAACTCGGTAACTGAAGCGGGCAAAAAGGAATACAAACGTCTCAAAAATGATATCGACAGAAAGTGCAAAATGGCTAAGCAGGGATGGCTAGAGGACAAATGTACGGATGTAGAGGCTTATCTCACTAGGGGTAAGATAGATACTGCCTACAGGAAAATTAGAGACCTTTGGAGAAAAGAGCCACTTGCATGAATATCAAGAGCTCAGATGGAAACCCAGTTCTAAGCAAAGAAGAGAAAGCAGAAAGGTGGAAGGAGTATATAGAGAGTCTATACAAGGGCGAATTACTTGAGGACAACATTATGGAAACGGAAGAGGATGTAGATGAAGATGAAATGGGAGATACGATACTGCGTGAAGAGTTTGACAAAGCACTGAAAGACCTGAGCCGAAACAAGGCCCCGGGAGTAGACAACATTCCATTTGAACTACTGACAGCCTTGGGAGAGCCAGTCCTGAGATAACTCTACCACCTGGTGAGCAAGACATATGAAACAGGTGAAATACCCTCAGACTTCAAGAAGAATATAATAATTCCAATCCCAAAGAAAGCAGGTGTTGACAAATGTGAAAATTACCGAACTATCAGTTTAATATGTCACGGCTGCAAAATAATAACGCGGATTCTTTACAGACGAATGGAACAACTGGTAGAAGCCGACCTCGGGGAAGATCAGTTTGGATTCCGTAGAAATGTTGGAACACGTGAGGCAATACTGACCCTACGACTTATCTTAGAAGAAAGATTAAGGAAAGGCAAAACTACGTTTCTAGCATTTGTAGACTTAGAGAAAGCTTTTGACAATGTTGATTGGAATACTCTCTTTCAAATTCTGAAGCTGGCAGGGGTAAAATACAGGGAGCGAAAAGCTATTTACAATTTGTACAGAAACCAGATGGCAGTTATAAGAGTCGAGGGGTATGAAAGGGAAGCACTGGTTGGGAAGGGAGTGAGACAGGGTTGTAGCCTGTCCGCGATGTTATTCAATCTGTATATTGAGCAAGCAGTAAAGGAAACAAAAGAAAAATTCGGAGTAGGTATTAAAGTCCATGAGGAAGAAATAAAAACGTTGAGGTTCGCCGATAACATTGTAATTCTGTCAGAGACAGCAAAGGACTTGGAAGAGCAGTTGAACGGAATGGACAGTGTCTTGAAAGGAGGATATAAGATGAACATCAACAAAAACAAAACGAGGATAATGGAATGTAGTCGAATTAAGTCGGGTGATGCTGAGGGAATTAGATTAGGAAATGAGACACTTAAAGTAGTAAAGGAGTTTTGCTATTTGGGGAGCAAAATAACTGATGATGGTCGAAGTAGAGAGGATATAAAATGTAGACTGGCAATGGCAAGGAAAGCGTTTCTGAAAAAGAGAAATTTGTTAACATCGAGTATAGATTTAAGTGTCAGGAAGTCGTTTCTGAAAGTATTTGTATGGAGTGTAGCCATGTATGGAAGTGAAACATGGATGATAAATAGTTTGGACAAGAAGAGAATAGAAGCTTTCGAAATGTGGTGCTACAGAAGAATGCTGAATATTAGATGGGTAGATCACATAACTAATGAGGAGGTATTGAATAGAACTGGGGAGAAGAGAAGTTTGTGGCACAACTTGACAAGAAGAAGGGACCGGTTGGTAGGACATGTTCTGAGGCATCAAGGGATCACAAATTAAGCGTTGGAGGGCAGCGTGGAGGGTAAAAATCGTAGAGGGAGACAAAGAGATGAATACACTAAGCAGATTCAGAAGGATGTAGGTTGCAGTAGGTACTGGGAGATGAAGAAACTTGTACAGGATAGAGTAGCATGGAGAGCTGCATCAAACCAGTGTCAGGACTGAAGACAACAACAACAACAACAAACAACTTGGATAATTGGGATGAAATCATCTTCCAAAATCTTAACGTGACGTTCGGTGGTCACCGTGCCGTCATGGAATATCGCTCCGATTTTTCCGTGACTAAACATTCCACACCACACAGTCAACCGTTGCGGGTGAAGAGACTTCTCGATTGTGGAATGCCGATTCTGAGTCACCCAAATGCTGCAGTTTTGCTTATTGACGAACCCCGCTAAACCAAATAATGCATGCGCATACTAATTCCCATCGTGCCCCGCGGCCAACCATGCATTTTGAAGGTCCTAACGCAAACTATTCAAAAGTTATGGCGATTTTATTTCATATAGTTGAATATTGGTCACCCATAATTCAAAATTTGTTAAATTCAGTTGTACACATTCTAAAAATGAATAATCAGCCCAAACAATAATCAAGCTTTGAGAATCTGTGGAATATACTCCAAGTTAAATTTTCAGCATTAGCTTCCTTACACGATTTCAGATTTGTTAAGTTCAATTTTGCAAACTTTATAAGATAATGAATAATCAGCCTGATCAATATTAAATAGTAAGAATTCACAGGATGGGTAATTAATTTCAATTTTTAGAAACAAACAACTCCCAATTCCAAGTAAAATGCTATGACATCACAGACTCACCACATTTTCAACATGAATAATCAGGCGTAGAGGCCTTCAACATTGAACTTAGCGAATCCTCTATATAAACTGGAGTCTCACCAGGATGTTTCAAAACACTGAAATTAATCCTGAAGCGGTAGAACGCTAAAACACAAACAACGTTTAGTCATGGCATCCAAGTACCAAGCATGATCTGACCACAGAAAGACAAAGTAGGCTGTAAGGGAAATGACAATATAAGATACAGTAGTGGATACTGGTTACTGAAACACAAGAACTTAAATATAAATGCGGCGAGCAGGAAACAGGGGTGTGACGGGCACAAGCTATCACGCCAGGCACCGCGCCCACACGGCCGGACCGCCAAGAGGAAACTGCACCGCTGAAACTACGGCGCAAGGAGCGGTCCCGGCGTCCGGCCAACTCGGAACGTATTTACCACAGCGTAAACACAGATAAGCGGTGGAGGCGGTGTGCCCGCGGCGCCGACTGCTGAAGCTGCCCGTAAGTACAGTTTATCGCTGGAGTATGAGACATCCTAAAGTCTAGTAATTACAACAATATTATGAACTCTGTCAATACACTGGCAAGCCCGCAATTAATAACAACAAAGAGAACTAAAATAACTTAGAAAATAAAGTTCAGGTACCACAGAATGAGTAAGTATCTATAATTTTGGAAAACATGATCAGTGATCTTACATAATATAATTAAATATATATAATTATAAACAGTCTTGATCGCAAATTTCGTTTATCGGAGTGACCGGCTTCAGTCCTTAACGATCATCTTCAGACTTTGAAATAACATACGTACAGATAGAGGGTTCCTTACAGTGTCGTATATACACTGAAATACAATTACAAACTATATATACCCAGAACGGCAGGTGGACTTCCAAGGAGCAAGCTGCGTCGTCCCACGACGCTGAACTGACTGCTAAATGGAGAGGCAGGGATTGGTCTTAAACAGCACTAGACCCGCTCAGCGTTCTGTGTATGACATCAGTGCTAACCAGTCAGAGGTATAGTGTGTACTATTAGCATAAAATGTATTACAATAGTCTATATTACTAAGGTAGGCCGTCTTCCGCTCACGCCCCAACATCGTGCAGCCCGCCTCCAGTGGTGTCGCGACAGGCGTGAATGGAGGGACGAATGGAGACGTGTCGTCTTCAGCGATGAGAGTCGCTTCTGCCTTGGTGCCAATGATGGTCGTATGCGTGTTTGGCGCCGTGCAGGTGAGCGCCACAATCAGGACTGCATACGACCGAGGCACACAGGGCCAACACCCGGCATCATGGTGTGGGGAGCGATCTCCTACACTGGCCGTACACCACTGGTGATCGTCGAGGGGACACTGAATAGTGCACGGTACATCCAAACCGTCATCGAACCCATCGTTCTACCATTCCTAGACCGGCAAGGGAACTTGCTGTTCCAACAGGACAATGCACGTCCGCATGTATCCCGTGCCACCCAACGTGCTCTAGAAGGTGTAAGTCAACTACCCTGGCCAGCAAGATCTCCAGATCTGTCCCCCATTGAGCATGTTTGGGACTGGATGAAGCGTCGTCTCACGCGGTCTGCACGTCCAGCACGAACGCTGGTCCAACTGAGGCGCCAGGTGGAAATGGCATGGCAAGCCGTTCCACAGGACTACATCCAGCATCTCTACGATCGTCTCCATGGGAGAATAGCAGCCTGCATTGCTGCGAAAGGTGGATATACACTGTACTAGTGCCGACATTGTGCATGCTCTGTTGCCTGTGTCTATGTGCCTGTGGTTCTGTCAGTGTGATCATGTGATGTATCTGACCCCAGGAATGTGTCAATAAAGTTTCCCCTTCCTGGGACAATGAATTCACGGTGTTCTTATTTCAATTTCCAGGAGTGTAGAAGCTAGTAGCTTTTCTCTATCGCTATAGAAACCCTTGGCAGCTATTCCATATATCTTTGCCAACAGCACGTATTTTGCGGAACGGATAACAGAGGGCAGCTTAGACTAGTTTATTTTAAGCTAATTATTTACTACAGATTATATTTTTGACGTATAGCTATTTCATAGCAACTTAATGATGTATTTAATAATAACTCTTCTTCAAATCTTAGTAATATAGACTATTGTAATACATTTTATGCTAATAGTGCACACTGTACTTCTGATTGGTCAACACTGATGTCATGCACAGAACGGTGACGCGGGATTAGTGCTATTTAAGACCACTCCCTGCCTATCCATTTAGCACTCAGTTCATCATCGTGGGTCGGCGCAGCTTGTTCCATGTAAGTCCACCTGCCGTTCTGGGTATATGTAGTTTGTAACCGTATTTCACTGTATATACGATACTGTAAGGATCTCTCTATCTGTATGTATGTTATTTCAGACTCTGAAGATGTTCCTAAAGGACTGAAACCGGCCACTCCGATAAAAGAAATTTTTGATCAAGACTGTTTTTAATTATATACATTTAATTAGATAAATATCTGCTGAGCCCTTGCACACAAATCACCGAAAACTTTAATCGCTGATTACAATTTGTAACAAGCACCTAGATAGCCCGATCCAACCAGGGTGTACCACGCCCGTTATACAGGCCCACTACAACCCGCATATAGCTCCAGGTGATGTTGAAGCCGATAGTATGAGGACAGTTATCAACAAATCGCAGAAGTCCTCGCTTGCTGTTATTGGAGAGGATATCGACTTTGCCGTCCTCTTGGTAGCCAAACCCAACTGATCGCGACGTTGTGCTGGTAAAACCTCGAAGACTAAAGGTCAGGACGAGTGTATATTCGTCACTACAGGTGCAGCAGGAATTGAAAATGATCGAAGATGCCCATTTGATACTTTTACATGCATTCACAGGCTGTGACACAACATCCGCAGTGCATCGCATGAGTAAAGCGGTTTTTGTCAATGTATCAGAAGTCCAATATTGTACAACTTGCAGCCTTCGGTTCTCCTTTCCGTGACTCCATTGAGACAGCTGTGATTTGGGGTACTCTCTCATGTTATGGCTCACTACGCACAGAAAAATCCTCCAACGGGTTTCACAACGAAACATTAATCAAAGCAGCTGGAAACAGGAAGCCTTTTCTCTCAACTCTCCCTCCAACTGAAGCAGCATGCATTTCTAACGTACCACCAAGCACAACTGTGGTTAGTGGAGCAACTTAATGGTGAAGCGCCGGACTGCAGTTGGGAGAAGCTGAATGACCAACTCATTCCGAAATTTTCCGATTTGGATGCTGTTCTTGATGAAATATTGAAGATGATATTTGCGATGCACTGAATGATATGACAGTGGCGAATGCAGTTGTAGAAAAGCATCGTTAAACTGCTCTGTCAGATGTCCGAATTGCAAGAGCAATTGCAACAACGCAGTCGCAATATTAATTAGGAAGAAGGCGACGCCGGCGACACCGATAGTCTATAAATCTCGTCTCCACTGCTGACGAAACTGAATGTGCCTCAACCCTTCCACCTCGAAAAAACAAAACTGGTGCCTCGAAAGCACGTTTTTTCATTTTTGAATGACCATAATTCGATGTGAATACTTTCATTACATGATTTATAATAATATAATAAAGGTTATAATTATTAAAAATGTTATATTTCAATTGCAATTACCTTATTTCCATTGTTAGTGTGTTGTTATTCATTATGGTAGCAAGCTACAACAGTTAAACGCAACAGGCTTCAGCACACTCATTTCTATTGGAACATCGAAAATGAGGGTACATATTAAAAACTCCATAACTTTTGATTGTTTGAAGATAAAGCGGCAAAAGTACATATCAAATTGAAGGAAATTTAATGTTCTACAATTCGTTTCTGACAAATTTTCTGAGTAACGATCGCTGAAGCACTCAAGCAAATAACTGACAAAAAGAGTGAGTGAAAATGACTTATTCGAAAATCATTGATTTTCAATAATGTAAACCTCGAAAACCGTTGGGAATTCGATCAAATGTAATGTAGCAATTTTACAGGAAATTTAATTACCTCTCATTTTATCCAGCACTTTTTTTCTACAGTACATTGTTTCCGAGATACAAGCGAAAAATCAAATAATGGACATTTCCAACCCCACCCTGCCTTTAGCTTACCTCCCAGGGGCGGGGACTTCTAGTATGTTTACCTTTTTAACTACCCCTAACCAAGTACTGAAGTCAAAAATTCTCGTATATTCCGTCCACTCTACGATGCATTCATTGACTGGACTACTACCAGTGTAGAAGAGCACGCGCGGCGCACCCATGTGAATTTTTTAGAATGGAGAAATTCCTTCACATGAGAGAAAAGACGCGTTCTGAGTCCAGACGAGGCAACATTCGTCTCAGTAGATCGGAGAAAGAAAATGTTAATATAATACACTGAGGTGATAAACGTAGTGGGTAGCGCTATGCACACATACAAAGAGGGCAGCAGTATCACATACGTAAGATACACAAGGGTAATGTATTTGCGAAGCTCTCATTTGTACTCAGGTGATGCACGTGAAAAGGTTTCAGACGTGACTTTGGCCGCAGACTCTGAACCCGAAATGGTACTTGGAGCTGGACGCAAGCGACATTCGATTTCGAAAATCGTTAGGGAATCAATATTCCGAGATCAGACTGTGCGGAGAATACCAAATTTCAGGCATTACATCTCACCATGGACAACGCAGTGGCCGACGGCCTTCACTTAACGACCGAAACCAGCGGATTTTGCGTAGAGTTGTCAGTGTTAACAGACAAACAACACTGCGAAACTCGTAACACTGCGAAATCAATGTGGGACGTACGACGAACGTATCCGTGAGGAAAACTCACGGTGAATTTTAATTCCACTCCTGATCCTTTCTTTTACTTCCATCACTGCCTCCTCGATCTACAGATCGAATAGTAGGGGCGAAAGGCTACGTCCTTGTCTTACACCCTTTTCAATACGAGCACTACGTTCTTGGTCGTACACACTCATTATTTCCATTATTCCCCCCACGTTCTTTTACATATTGTGTATTGCCCGTCTCTCCCTATAGCTTATCCCAATATTTCTCAGAATTTCGAATATCTTGCACCATTTTACATTGTCGAACGCTTTTCCCCCCAGGAAGACAAATTCTATGAACGTATCTTGATTTTTCTTCAGTCATACTTCCAATATCAACCGCAACGCCAGAATTGCCTCTCCGGTGCCTTTTCCTTTCCTACAGCCAAATTGGTCATCATCCAATACATTCTCAGTTGTCTTTTCCATTCTTTTGCATATTATTCTTGTCAGCAAGTTGGATGCATGAGCTGTTAAGCTGATTGTGCAATAATTCACGCACTTGTCAGATCATGCAGTCTTCGGAATTATGCGGGTGATATTTTTCCGAAAGTCAGGCGATATGTCGCCAGACTCATAAACACTATGTCATCAAAAGTATCCGGACACACACACAAAAAAAACGTTTTTCATATTACGTGCTCACGGATTTCTAACGTGGTCAGGTGACTGGGTGTCACTTGTGTCATACGTCTGTACTCGAGATTTCCACACTCCTAAACATCCCTGGGTCCACTGTTTCCGACGTGATAGTGAAGTGGAAACGTGAAGGGCCATGCACAGCACATAAGCGTACAGGCCGACCTCGTCTGTAGACTGACAGAGACCTCCGACAGTTGAAGAGGGTCGTAATGTGTAAGAGGCAGACATCCATCCAGAGAATTACACAGGAAATCCAAACTGTATCAGGAGCCACTGAAAGTACTATGACAGGCGGGAGATGAGAAAACTTGGATTTCATGGTCGAGCGGCCGCTCATAACCCACACATCGCGCCGGTAAATGCCAAACGACGCCTCACTTGGTGTAAGGAGCGTAAACATTGGACGACTGAACAGTGGAAAAACGTTGTGTGGAGTGACGAATCACAGTACACAAGGTGGCAATCCGATGGCAGGGTGTGAGTATGCCGAATACCCGGCGAACATCTGCCAGCGTGTGTAGTGCCAACGGTAAAATTCGGAGGCGGTAGTGTTATGGTGTGGTCTGTGGTCGTGTTTTCATGGGGGGGGGGGGGGGGGGCGGCTTGCACCCCTTGTTGTTTTGCGTGCCACTATTACAGCACAGGCCTACAGTGATGTTTTAAGCACTTTCTTGCTTCCCACTGTTGAAAAGCAATTCGTGGATGGCGATTGCATCTTTCAACACGGTCGAGCACCTTTTCATAATGCACGGACTGTGGCGGAGTGATTACACAACAATGACATCCCTATAATTGACTGGCCTGCACCGAGTCCTGACCTGAACCCTACAGAACACCTTTGGGATGTTTTGGAACGCCGACTTCGTGCCAGGCCTCACCGACTGATATCGATACCTCTCCTCAGTGCCGCACTCCGTGAAGAATGGGCTGCCATTCCCCAAGAAACTTTTCAGCACCTGACTGAACGTATGCCTGCGGCAGCGGAAGCTGTCGTCAAGTCTAAGAGTGTCCAACACCGTATTGAAGTATTGAATCCCATGCGCTGGGGCTACCCCTCTCGTCCGGCTAACGTTTGGAACTACGGGTTTGCTAACGAGCTCAGCCCTGCCGCGCGGCCCGATCGGTGGCCGCCAACTCCGAACTTAGAATATTTCCAGGGCGCCGCAACTCGTCCGTTACCTCACAAAGGAAATTATCGCTTACTACATTTTCGTTGTTCGTGGAGTAAAACTGGCGTATGAAGAACGTCATTTTTGTTTGTTACTTCTTTACTACTAACTGTATTCGTGACTTTTCAAGTACAGTACAGCAGCGATTCTGCTTGGCATGGATTCTAAGAGTCCTTGATAGGTTTCCAGAAGTTGTGGCACCAGATGTCACTAAATTCCCGCAAATTACGGGACGGGTGGGTACGCAGCTGGCGTCCGATATGTGTTCCAGTGGGTACAGATCAGTGGCATTTGGTGACTAAGACGTCAATGAGAGTTCTTTGTCATCCTCCTCAAACCACTGCAACACGATTCTGGCCTTGTGTCGCGGAGACTTACCCTCTTCGATGATGTCATCGCTATCAGAGAAAACTTCAGACATGAAGGGATGTAGGTGGTCTACAATAATATTCTCGTAATACACTACTATTATGGTGTCTTCGAGTGCAACCAAAGGTTCATAGCAGCCCAGTTCAGTGTACTCGTAACATAATGCTGTACTCACGGGCCTGCGTCTGTGGCGCCTTCCACGTTTCAAGAAGCCATTCACCTGGATGACGGCGTGTAAGGACTCAACCATCGACACGGTATAACGAGAAATGCGATTCATTCGACAGGCGACACGATTCCATTGATCCACGGTGAAAAAAAAACCGGTTCTGAGCACTATGGGACTTAATTTCTGAGGTCATCAGTCCCCTAGAACTTAGAACTACTTAAACCTAACTATCACAAGGACATCACATACATCCATGCCCGAGGCAGGATTCGAACCTGCGACCATTAGCGGTCACGCGGTTCCAGTCTATAGCGCCTAGAACCGCTCGGCCACTCCGGCCGTCCACGGTGAAAACTTAGTGATGCTATGCCCACAGCAATCGTAACTGACGATGCCTTGGGTCAACAGGGGAATATGTGTGATGAGGAGCTCCATGTTCAAAAGTGGTCTTAGAACGATGTGCTCCGAAACTCCTGTGCCTGCGCCAGAATTGTACTCTCTCGTTAGATATGCTACAGATCGGTTCCTATCCTGGATTACACAGTGGGAGATCGTCCTACCTCTACATTTTGTGATGAGACATGGTTGTCCAGTATCATACGGCCTACTTCTTATTTCACCATCTTTCAACCACTTTCCATAGATGCTCACGACAGTAGCACGCCAACAGGCGACCAGATTCGCCGTTTTAGAGAGCTTCGGTTTCATCCGCAACGCCAGAACAAAGTGCCCTCTGTGAAAACCGCTTGCCTCAGTGGAATTCTGCTTGTCCTGCCCATATCTTCAATTTAATGACTAGCTATTCGTCTCTCTTCCGCTTACATTATTTCCTTATTGTGTCATGTACCCACAACACTACCAGGTGGCATTCAACGTCACCATGGACAGTGATCATAATGCTTTGGCTCATCAGTGTGTATAATAACTACACTACTGGCCATTAAATTGCTACGCCACGAAGGTGTTGTGCTAGAGACGCGAAATTTAACCGACAGGAAGAAGATACTGTGATATGCAAATGATTAGCTTTTCAGAGCATTCACACAAGGTTGGTGCCTGTGGCGACACCTACAACGTGCTGACATGAGAAAAGTTTCCAACCGATTTCTCATACACAAACAGCAGTTGACCGGCGTTTCCTGGTGAAACGTTGTTGTGATGCCTCGTGTAAGGCGGAGAAATGCGTACCATCACCTTTCCGACTTTGATAAAGGTCGGATTGTAGCCTATCGCGATTGCGGTTTATCGTATCGCGAAATTACTCCTCGCGTTGGTCGAGATCCAATGACTGTTAGCAGAATATGGAATCGGTGGGTTCAGGAGGGTAATACGGAACGCCGTGCTGGGTCCCAACGGCCTCGTATCTGTAGCAGTCGAGATGACAGGCATCTTATCCCCATGGCTGTAACGGATCGTGAAGCCACGTCTCAATCCCTGAATCAACAGATGGGGACGTTCGCAAGACAACAATCATCTGCACGAGTACTTCGACGACTATTGCAGCAGCATGGGCTACCAGCTCGGAGACCATGGCTGCGGTTACCCTTGACGCTGCATCACAGACAGGAGCGCCTGCGATGGTGTACTCAACGACGAACCTGGGTGCACGAATGGCAAAACGTCATTTATTCGGATGAATCGAGGTTCTGTTTACAGCATCATGATGGTCACATCCGTGTTTGGCGACATCGCGGTGAACGCACATTGGAAGCGTGTATTCGTGTTCGTCATACTGGCGTATCACAAGGCGTGATGATATGGGGTGCCATTGGTTGCACGTCTCGGTCACCTCTTGTTCGCATTGACAGCACTGTGAACAGTGGACGTTACATTTCAGATGTGTTACGACCTGTGGCTCTATCCTTCATTCGATCCCTGCGAAACCCTACATTTCAGCACCATAATGCACGACCGTATGTTGCAGGTCCTGCACGGGCCTTTCTGGATACAGAAAATTTTCGACTGCTGCCCTGGCGTGCACATTCTCCAGATCTCCCACCAATTGAAAACGTCTAGTCAATGGTGGCCGAGTAACTGGCTTGTCACAATATGCCAGTCACTACTCTTGATGAACTGTGGTATCGTGTTGAAGCTGGATGGGCAGCTGTAGCTGTACACGCCATCCAAGCTCTGTTTGACTCAATGCCCAGGTGTACCAAGGCCGTTATTATGGCCAGAGGTTGTTCTGGGTACTGATTTCTCAGGATCTATGCACCCAAATTGCGTGAAAATGTAATCACATGTCAGTTCTAGTATAATATATTTGTCCAATGAATACCCGTTTATTATCTGTATTTCTTCTTGGTGTAGCAATTTTAATGGTCAGTAGTGGAGTTTCTCAGTTCTAATACAGTATTTCGACTTTTTATAGTGCAGATTGCATCTCCCATACTTATTTTCTCCCAGCTAAGGGAAATGACGTTATGCTGTCGTTCCTTTGTTGTGTGGACGCACGACCATGTGATACGGACGTCACCACCTGTTTCGTTCCGTTCTGTAGATGTCCAGTGTGAATTGATCTTAAGCAGTTTCAATGTAAACGTAAGCGAAAGCAAAATTTAACTGTTTTCCCACACAATTCAGTGACTATGGAGGCCCAGCCCCTGCAGTTTCTGCAAACACAAAGGACGACAGCTCTCTCTGCTGAGTCGTTTCAGAAGTGCCAATTCCTTTCCGCTGATTGACTCTATTCAGCAGCGGAAGGGGATCACGGCGCCCTTTTCGCGCCTCTCCTTGTACAAAAACGCCGCACTTCGCGCTGCGACAATGCCCGTCCGAGCGACAGACTGCAGAGAAAATTTAATTAAGAGTGCCGCCGACGCGCGCTTCATATTCTATTGGCGCCTCCCTATCGCCAGTAAAGTAACTGGGCGTCGGAGTCGGCGGCCTCGTCACGTCCGGCTGACGGCGGGCGTCTCGTCAGACGAGCGCCTCCTCCTCCTCGGCAGCATGCAGATAAGGAGCTGCGCCCGGTGTAGGGTCGACGCCGGCAGGGCGGGCGAGTAATTCTCCGGCTGGTGATAAGAGGCCGGGACGCCTTACGGTCTCGATGGGCGTGGCTATGGCGTCGGCGATGGAGCACTGGGACGTCGAGGCCTCTGCCACCCATTGTTCTTGGGCGTCGGCGCTCTCAGATAGCGAACGCGTCGCCAACTCGCACAGCAAGTGTCAATAGCGCGCCGTATCGCGATGGTGTGCCTGGGCGTCAGACGTTCCGAGCTGGTGTGATGCTGACAACTTGCCTCGCCTCCTCGCAGAGTCAGACCGCAGCGCCAGGCACCTCCTTCACTTAATTTTACTTGCACTACGGGAAACTTCAGGCAGCTTTCATGAAAGAGAGGCTGGCGCTACTTCTTGCCCATTGAGGTACTTCGTACCGTCCTACCTATTGTAATACGCTTGAAAGTTTAATGTGAAACTTTTCTCGCTATTACTT
This sequence comes from Schistocerca cancellata, assembly GCF_023864275.1. Classification (NCBI taxonomy): domain Eukaryota; kingdom Metazoa; phylum Arthropoda; class Insecta; order Orthoptera; family Acrididae; genus Schistocerca; species Schistocerca cancellata. The sequence goes on along the minus strand of NC_064630.1, from coordinate 608,740,059 downwards.
CTCTATGAGCTGATCAACACTGTCGAACATCTTCACCTGTGTTCAGGTTCAGTCTACGTACACGAAGTGAGGATAAGATACGAAAGGAAAACTTACTTTACGGATGGGTGGAGATATTAGAAGTGTAGTAAACGGAAATCAAGCAATTTAGCTGATACACTCATGCTCATAAATTAAGGATAATCCAGAATGTGGTGCCACACAACGTGGAACAACACAAAACTGGCGCTAATAGCATAGGCACATGGGGATCACATATGACACAGACATGTAAGTCCACGGTATTAGTGATAAGTAGAGAAAACCGTCCCGAAACACATGTGCTACAAAACGCCACTGTTTCCTGCGCATGTACCCCAACATCATCATGCGATATGATCCCGATGCACACGTATACAGGCCGCACAACGGGTTGGCATACTCTAGATAAGGTGATCGAGCAGCTGCTGGGGTATAGCCCCCCATTCTTGCACCAGTGCCTGTCGGAGCTCCTGAAGTGTCGTAGGGGTTTGAAGACGTGCAGCGATACATCGACCGAGAGCATTCCAGACGAGCTCGATGGGGTTTAGGTCTGGAGAACACGCTGACCATTCCATTCGCCTATCTTCTGTTTCAAGGTATTCCTCCACGATGGCAGCTCGGTGGGGCCGTGCGTTATCATCCACCAGGAGGAAGGTGGGACCCACTGCACCCCTGAGAAGGTGGACATACTGGTGCAAAATGACATCCCGATACACCTGACCTGTTACAGTTCCTCTGTCAAAGACATGCAGGGGTGTACGTGCACCAATCATAATTCCACCCCACACCATCAAACCACGACCTCCATACGGGTCCCTTTCAAGGACATTAAGGGGTTGGTATCTGGTTCCTTGTTCACGCCAGATGAAAACCCAGCGAGAATCACTGTTCAGACTATACCAGGACTCGTCCGTGAACATAACCTGGGACCACTGTTGCAATGACCATGTACTATGTTCTTGACACCAGGCTTTACGGGCTCTCCTATGACCAGGGGTCAGTGGAATGCACATTGCAGGTCTCCAGGTGAATAAAGCATGTCTTTTCAGTCGTCTGTAGACTGTGTGTCTGGAGACAACTGTTCCAGTGGCTGCGGTAAGGTCCCGAGTAAGGTTACCTGCAGTACTCCGTCGGGCACTGATGGTGACATATCGGTCTTCTTGTGGTGTTGTACACCCCGTCCCGTACTGTAGCGCCTGGACACGTTTCCTGTCTGCTGGAATCGTTGCCAAATCTTGAGGTCACACTTACGGAGGGCCCATGTTACTACCTGCTGTGCTTGACCAGCCTCCTAGTATTCTACCCTTCATACCGTCGTCAATATGTGTTCTTTGAGCCATTTTCAACACGCAGTCACCATTAGCCCGTCTGAAAACGTCTGCACACTTACTCGCCGGACCGTACTCTGACATGCACCAACACACCTCTGCGTATGTGGACTGCTGCCAGCGCCACTGTGCTACGACCGCAGGTCAAATGCACGCATGGTCATGCTCCGGGTTTAAACCCGCAGACCACCCACCAGAGCGCTGTTTCACCATGTATCAGCATTATCCTTAATTTATGAGCATGAGTGTACTATGTCCCGTTATTTATATTGTCCTGAAACCTGGTGGCAGTTGTCATGGACTTCATTGAAACAGTTGTTATGTAGCTATTAGACAGAAGATAGTGAAAGAGAATTTACTTTAAAAAAAAATGTGATTTTCAGGGGTGTCCATTACAATGGTCACTTGGTGACGAATAAGTAAGCATTAGAAAGAAAGTGAAAAATGTAAAAAAAGTACTTTCTTGGTACTTTAATTGACGAAATAGAGTCTTATTAGGTAGATATCACTTGTTTCATACACTGACCATAAACTTTTAAAACATACCTCAATTGTTACAATTTTATTTCTGATGTTATTCAGAGAAACAGTTGTTCTGCGATGTTAGACAGAGGAAAGCCGAACAGCCTCGGCACTTTGTTTTGGTTTTCTTCATGCAGCCAGAGGTCTCACACATCGTGCTATTTTTCGATTCAGTCGGTTCTGGTGAATGGACTACAGTAGATGACCGTGACGGTGAGGACAATAGTATTCGCCTTTAAGGGTTTTCATCGTCGTTCTTTTCTTCAGAATGTTGTTCGTCCTGGCCACTTAACAAATGCTCTGCAATTCTTAGTCTGAAATCAAAGCACTGCAGGATACTCTTCTCTGCCTCAACATTCTTAATTAACTCAATCCCGTACTGAATTCAGATACTTGCTGTTCCCAGACCTGTAAAGCGAAAAACAGCTTCTGCTGTCCGCTTTCTGGTTCTTGTTCATAGCCAGTAAAAACTCAATATCCTATCAATAAGGTGTATTACACCCAAGTTTGTGTTGTATTTACATAGTACCTATTTTACTTTACAAATACAAATAATAAGAATGATAATAATAATGTGTCAGATAATATCATTTAGCAACAATGACAAAAAGGAATGTATTGACAGCGAAGAAAGTCACCACTGACGCTTAGGGTTTAGTGCTCGAAAATTTGGCATACTGTCCCATCGTCCACTACAGTCGCCTTTGCTATTTTTTAAACACAATTAAAAAACATGTAGTACTACCAAACTTTATTACACAGAAAGGCATATAAACGACACTTGACGGGTATTGTCTACAATAGCTACATAGTTTTATGTAATATGTTGCGCAAAACACACAGTAGTGAAGGAGTACTGACCTACCGTGGTAGCACGTAGTAAACAAAGCTACCACTTAGCCCCAGGTGATCGCAGTAGGCGTTTCTTCCGCCAGATGGCTACACCATACTCTCCATTCAAATGGATCACAGGTAGAATATTTGACAACAGGACAAGATATCCTATGTCCTTTATAACTGACATGAGGTCTCAGGAGGATATGAAGACTATAAGGAAAAATCCGCTGGCACTCGTCGTGTAACTTTAATTTTTGAAGGGACACTAACTCTCGCGAGGTCTCAATGTTCTCCAGTGGAGAACTCTAACTTTTCCGCTGGCATTACAGAATTGAGAATAGACAGAATATGAGTTTCTACTTGTTCTCTTTCGTGTGCTGTTGTGTAAATTGTCAGACTGAATTCTGAACTATTTTGAGCTGGCGAATGTTTCTTGCATTTTGATCACGAAATGGACTTAGTTTTTGGCGCATCTTGGATGAATATTTAGCTCGGGGATTCTGCTACCATTCTCGTAACGCTCTCACCGCTACTTTACTGCAGTTTCTGTTCGTATTATAACTGGTTATCGTAGGACCACTTTGCATGTATTTGAGACGTACTTTCGTGGCTAAACATTACTCAACAGAATTTTATGTCATTTGCATCAATTACAGACGTTAGAATAGTACCGTTTTTATAAATTCATTATTTATCTTTTATTCCAGATTTCTATTAACTTGTTAACTCGCAATTCTAGACATTCCATAGACGATTTGACTGCGGGATCACAGGTAAAGGTTATTATTTACAGCGTGTTAGGCACTGGGCGTTAAAGCAGACGTGAGTGACTCTTTTTTTAGACAGAGCCGTGCATAGCCCAGTTTCCTAAGGTTCGAACAACGTCATGTAAAGTTGAAGCTGGCTTGCTCTTTTTGGACTCTGGTTAGGGAAGCTACTGAGCACAAACTCCGAACCAATGATTAATATTGCATACGTAGGCTGCCGTAACATCGTAACGCAAACACATGCGTTTGGAGTAGGGCCGTGTCGAGAAGCATGAACCGCTGATGGATGGCGTCACTCTATGTCCAGCGATGAATCGCGGTTCTCCCTTACAACAGATGACCATCGTTGGCGGGTATGATGGCTATATGGAGAGAGATCCCCTGCGTCCGATATTCCGGAGAGCACAGAGTGATTACTCCTGCCGCGCTGAGAGGGAAGCCATTGAAAGACCTTTGATCACATATACTGCTCATCATGTGTTACCTCTAATGTGACAGTATCGTGATGCCATTCTTCAACAGTACAATGCTCGTTCACACATAATACATGTCTCTATGAACTATCTGCGTGACGTTCAGTAGCTCCTACGGCCAGTAAGGTTTCCAGATAAGTCCCCAGTGAGAGGTGCTTAAGGGGCCTCAAGATGGCATATTGAATTGCCGAAACTGGAAGCAAAAATAAAATAAAATAACTTCTTAATTTGCACGGTTGTTTGGCGAATTTCTTTGTTAAATAAGTCACAACATTCAGGCCCAGCTTGCCGCAAGAGAGGATACAATGGCAGGCACCTTTACAAATCGAATCACTGTGTGCATTCACGCTAAAGAGAGCTCAGTATCATACTGCTTAGAAAGATGGTTATATTCTATCTGCCTAGAAAAAAGCCATTTCACTCGTTTAAAACTGATTGAACGGTTACATTTAACGACCATTCGTTTGCTAAAGTGGTAAAAGTAAAGTCTTATACGGACAGTAGCCAACTTACACCCGAAAGTGTGTGCGATATCGCTGTGTTACACACGAAAGCCAAAATTAAAATAACCGCATGCCCTCAGCTAGCAGAATAGCAAGAAGGAATGGAGCTATTTATTAAGGCCATACGAAAGATCATTTATAGGAAACAGATTAGATATGTATTAAGACTGCTCACCAATTTCTTCAGCGTAAGTCCTTTGGGTATGCAGAACGAAATACGCGAACAAAGATGGCGGAGCAAGTGTCGGAGATCGAAGCAGCAGAAGAATATGGCTACTCTGAGGTATATACTGATTGGCTGTTTCATTTGTTATGGGATTAAAATACAGAATTGTGGTTGGAGGAACAAAATGTGTGCGTTGTTACGAAGCTGTGCGGGTTCCGTGAAAAGTAACGAAGCTTTGTGGGTTCTGCCAGCGTTGATGAAGCTGCGCGGGTTCTGCTAATGCAGCTGAAGGCGTGTGGATTCTGCGAATGCTGACAAAGCATCCCAATGCCTCTCTCCTGTCCTTGCAAGAGGGCAATAAGACGGTAAAAGATGTTTCTGCCCAAAGTCGCCACCGCATTCCTACTCACGGTTGCTATAATGAGATTTGTTGACCGGTGCCTTTAATGTTCAAATACCTGCTCTGCTGTGACACACTCAGCCACATGCTCCTGTTGCACCAATAGCATGCGTTCCTATGATTAATTGGTATCTACAGGGCTGCGGAAAAGAGACATATCGAAATCACTCATGCAGGGTTCTGCAAAAAAATATTCGTCTGTTGAGACGAAAAGCACCATGCGTAAACGTGGGCTACACTGTTCATAGTTTATGATCATTTGTAAGACAAATTTATAAGATAATTTTAATTAGTTCCATGTTCCAAGGACAATTCGTATCCACTACTTAAGTCATATAGTAGATGCAGTTTTACAACTTACCGGTATGTTTCTTCCTGATATGTACAGCTCACCATCCCTATGTGAGACTCAGTTTCTCTTCACGAGGGCGCGCGCGTAACGAAGCAGAGAGATGTAGTCCGCACTGCGCGACAAGGAAGCGAACGTTCACCTACTCGTGGAATATACCCTTTCTCTATATTTCACATTTCACAAGAAAGGATCAGTTCCTTACGCGCTCACATTTTCCGAAATATGCCCTTGCGCAATTAGTATTAACCTCCATCACGTGACACACGAACTCTTAAGTCAGTTTATAACCCTTCATTCACGTATTCCAAACGGAGGACAGGTATTCGATATTTCGATGTAATGTCCGTCAGCATAGCAGCAACCATTTGGAAGTGAATTTACAGGTCTTGGAGCACAAGCTGTTAACAGTCCGTTAACGAGCATGTCTCAGCACTCAGTATCTTTTTACCCATAGGGTGCACGTCATGTATGAATATAAGCAGAAGGCAGCGATATAGCTATACCCTCACAGTCAACGTCTTTATTGAATAATGACTCTGACTTTGAATTTCATCTTATGCTGTGCTCTTACGTCAACGAGCTCTTACACTAGGGTCTGAAAAGCACTCCATGTGGGTTGTGGCGTAACTGTCTCATCATTTACCTACCACCCATTCTCGATGTGAATGAGAAATGTAGTGAAAGAGAAGAAAACGCTCGGTTAACAAATCTCGAAACAACCGAAAGTGTCAAAAACTCTTCCTGGTTCCTAAAGACCACTAATCCTCCAACACGCACACAAAAATTATCTTCAGAATGTGATATTAGGAAAATTGTTTTCATGTAATGGTCCTCCAGCATGTTATGGTACTAACATCGTCCCAACTCCACAATGATTTGTTCCTAGACCATTTGGTTCCCAATCGTGTCTTAGTTTCTCCGTAGACGAGAACCCTTGGCAAGTAAATTTTGAGGCCTATTCAAGAGTAAATTGTTCTGTTGTTCATCCGACAACAGATTTTGTAGTTGCATCACAGCAGACACCTAAGCTTCTGCAGTGATTTCACAGGGATTCAAGTAGGTTGTCGTCTGGGATATTCAGTACAGGTATACAGTCGTATTCTCAAAAATACACTTTCGCTAACAACGCTTCTTTTCATTGATCTTGCCCAAGTATGTGGTACGCGTTTTCAAGCTCTAGAAATCACAGCCCCAAGCGATGAATCACTAAACGTTTCACATTTATCTTTCTGGTCGTATCACCTTGAAACTTTCAAGGTTAAAGTCTTCTAAGTGGTTCCAAAGCAATTAAGCCTCCATTTCTTGCCTTCTACCTTAATGTTATGTAGATAGATTTACAGTGTTCATAGAACAGGGACAGGGACTGTAAGAAATTCCTTCTGGTAGTAGTGCTACAAAGGTAGTCTGATGGCCACAACAGTACCATTATTATTATAATTATTCGTATGTCTGCTTTCTTTTTATTTTACTCGTCTAGTTCCGTAGGACCAAATTGAGGGGCAAATCTCCTCCAAGGTCATGGAAAGCGCCAGTAAATGAAATTACAACATAAAAATAATCACAGGTAAAATAAAATGTTTATCAACCCAAAAAAGTCAAGCTGTAAGTTTAAGTAAATACAGTCAACAATATAACATAGGAACCAGCTTAATTTTTCAAGAAACTCCTCGAAAGAATAGGAGGAACCACCCATAAGGAAACAGTTTCGATTTGAAAGCGCATGGATTACTGCTAAGATTTTTTAATTCTTACGGTGCCTTATCGAAAATGGATGCAGCAGTATGCTGCACACCTTCCTACACAAGAGTCAAGCAAGCGCAATCCAAACGCAGATTGGATTTCTGCCTAGTATTAACTGCGTGAAAGCTGCTAATTCTTGGTAATAAGTTGATATTGCTAAGAAGAAACGACAGTAAACAACATATATATTGAAAGGCTAATGTCGGAATACACAGACTAGCGAACATGGGGCGACAAGAGGTTCGCGAACTTACACACCTTATTCCCCGAACTGCCCGTTTCTGAGTCAAAAATATCCACTGAGAATGGGAAGTGTTACTCCCAAAACAATACGACACAAGCGAATGAAAATAAACAAGGTAGACTGATTTTAGTGTCGAACGATCACGTACTTGGTCTTGCCGCAGTGGTAACACCGGTTCCCGTCAGATCACCGAGATTAAGCACTGTCGCGCTGGGCTTGCACTTAAATGGGTGACCATCCGGTCTGCCGAGCGCTGTTGGCAAGCGAGGTGCACTCAGCCCTTGTGAGGCAAACTACTTGATTGAGAAGAACCGGCTCCGGTCTCGGAAACTGACATACGGCCTGCACAGCGGTGTGCTAACCACATGCCCCTCCATTTCCGCATCAGGTGGCGCTTGTGGGGTGAGAATGACACGGCGGCCGGTCGGTACCGCTGGGTCATCCAGGGCTGTGCACGGAGTTTACGATCACTTCCTTTAGATACCGTTCGAATAGTAAAAATGGCAACATTAAGCCCTTTGAACAAGACGTGAACATGGGCTTTCCACGACAGTTTACTATCTGTCTGAACACCTAGAAATCTGAACTGTTCAGTTTCACTAATCACATGCCCATTCTGTGAAATTAAAACGTCAAGTTGTGTTGCATTGTGTGTTAGAAAGTGTAAAAACTGAGCCTTACTGTGATTTAGGTTTAGTTTATTTTCTACAAGGCATGAACTTATATCATGCACTGCACTATTTGAAATATAGCCAATATTGAACACAACATCCTTTACTGCCCTGCTAGTTTCATCAGCAAACAGAAATATTTTAGAATTACCTGTAATACTAGAGGCTCTTGAAAAAGTTGTTCGAGAATGGAGAAAAGCAGGTGCACCAGCACACAGACTGGGACCAAAACGTAATGGCATAGAATTAGACTGTTTCTGATCGCCCAAGACATTATCGATGCACAGAAACTTCTAGAATTATAAGATCAGGCATCAAAAATAGAATTACTCATTTCATTTGAAACAACAAAATTTATGACTGACATCAAAGATGCACTTTCTGATCCCAAAATTGGTAATAACTACACCTCTCGAGTAAAAGAATTTAAATATTTAGGTGAATTGTAATGAAAAGAAATCTGTCAGATCAAGAGTTCAGAAAATGGAGACGGCGTTTCAGTTAACAAAAAACTCTTACAACAAAAAGAGTCTCTCATGGAACTGAAAAATACGACACTACACAACAGTAATTAAACCCGAAGCTCTCTACGCATCTGATGCACTAAACCTTCAACACAGAACACTAAAAGGGGAATTAGAAGTGAAAGAACGTAAAATAATGAGGAAAGTACTAGGACCAAGAACTAAAGATGGTGTGCATTATCCAAAACCCAATGCAGAAATATATCAAAATATCTCCAAAATAAGACACAATGAGCATGAGAAATATCCAGTTCATGGGGCATTTAGAAAGAATGGACTCAAGCAGGTTAACGCACAAAATCCATACATTTTTAAAGAACAAAACTACAAGACCGAACTGGTACAGACACACGGAAAAATTCTCTCGAATTAGGGTCTCCAAATCTACATGAGAGAAAAATCACAAACACACGGGGTTTTGAGGAAGAAGAGAGAAAAACTAACCAACATACGTGGTCTACGCAGGGAAACTAGCCCATACGTTGCTTATGAAGGAATACTGGGTGAAAAGGAAGGCTAACAAATCTTGATATCGCGTGGTCCTAAGTGATCCATCCGCGCAGAAGAAGAAGAAGAGGCCATATCATTTATATAAATAAGAAACAGGAGTGGTCTCAGCATTGATCCCTGGGTCACTATGAATAATGACATTTTGCTGTCTTATTAAAGTAAGAGGTGTGAGTTAACAACCATTTCACTCTCATTTAAGTATATGGCCGAAAGAGACAGCCTTCCAGGAATTGCGAAACGAACCCTGTCGTCCAGGACCGCGGGCCACAAAGAGCGCAGATGGGGAAATTCACAGGCATCTATTGTGCTGAATGAGGCCAGGCTCGTTATGCCTAAGCGCTGTAGTGTGCGAGTGAGACAGACGAGCGCCTACATCATAGGAAAACCCCGTAGGAGCTGTTTGTGACCAGGGAGACGTAGCAATGTTAAATATGGCGGGCCTAAGGTCGGCCGTAAAGGGAAACATTTATGAAAACTATTTAATTGTGTAGTAATTCAGGGAATGAAGTGACAGTAATTTTACACTTCCATCTTTCTTAAATTTTCATGGTGATCTTATCTATAATAGTTTAGGATTTACTGTTAAAGTGAAATTAACAAGTCTTGTAACAAAGACCTGAGTGCTACAATCTGAACGCTTAGCTCGATCTTGACGATCGACATTTCATATAAAAACGCATCATTAAAATGGCAAATGTTGTAAATATAAACTCCGTAACTTTATTTTCAGTTAAGCATCAGATCATCGTTTCTTCCACACAAAACACACTGAACGATGACAGCATGACTCGTTATTGAATCATTAGGTAATATACACTCCTGGAAATGGAAAAAAGAACACGTTGACACCGGTGTGTCAGACCCACCATACTTGCTCCGGACACTGCGAGAGGGCTGTACAAGCAATGATCACACGCACGGCACAGCGGACACACCAGGAACCGCGGTGTTGGCCGTCGAATGGCGCTAGCTGCGCAGCATTTGTGCACCGCCGCCGTCAGTGTCAGCCAGTTTGCCGTGGCATACGGAGCTCCATCGCAGTCTTTAACACTGGTAGCATGCCGCGACAGCGTGGACGTGACCCGTATGTGCAGTTGACGGACTTTGAGCGAGGGCGTATAGTGGGCATGCGGGAGGCCGGGTGGACGTCCCACCGAATTGCTCAACACGTGGGGCGTGAGGTCTCCACAGTACATCGATGTTGTCGCCAGTGGTCGGCGGAAGGTGCACGTGCCCGTCGACCTGGGACCGGACCGCAGCGACGCACGGATGCACGCCAAGACCGTAGGATCCTACGCAGTGCCGTAGGGGACCGCACCGCCACTTCCCAGCAAATTAGGGACACTGTTGCTCCTGGGGTATCGGCGAGGACCATTCGCAACCGTCTCCATGAAGCTGGGCTACGGTCCCGCACACCGTTAGGCCGTCTTCCGCTCACGCCCCAACATCGTGCAGCCCGCCTCCAGTGGTGTCGCGACAGGCGTGAATGGAGGGACGAATGGAGACGTGTCGTCTTCAGCGATGAGAGTCGCTTCTGCCTTGGTGCCAATGATGGTCGTATGCGTGTTTGGCGCCGTGCAGGTGAGCGCCACAATCAGGACTGCATACGACCGAGGCACACAGGGCCAACACCCGGCATCATGGTGTGGGGAGCGATCTCCTACACTGGCCGTACACCACTGGTGATCGTCGAGGGGACACTGAATAGTGCACGGTACATCCAAACCGTCATCGAACCCATCGTTCTACCATTCCTAGACCGGCAAGGGAACTTGCTGTTCCAATGCACGTCCGCATGTATCACGTGCCACCCAACGTGCTCTAGAAGGTGTAATTCAACTACCCTGACCAGCAAGATCTCCGGATCTGTCCCCCATTGAGCATGTTTGGGACTGGATGAAGCGTCGTCTCACGCGGTCTGCACGTCCAGCACGAACGCTGGTCCAACTGAGGCGCCAGGTGGAAATGGCATGGCAAGCCGTTCCACAGGACTACATCCAGCATCTCTACGATCGTCTCCATGGGAGAATAGCAGCCTGCATTGCTGCGAAAGGTGGATATACACTGTACTAGTGCCGACATTGTGCATGCTCTGTTGCCTGTGTCTATGTGCCTGTGGTTCTGTCAGTGTGATCATGTGATGTATCTGACCCCAGGAATGTGTCAATAAAGTTTCCCCTTCCTGGGACAATGAATTCACGGTGTTCTTATTTCAATTTCCAGGAGGGTATATTTGTTGTAAAGTTTAGTGCATAATAGTTACTTTTGTTCATTATTTATTTATCAGAAAGCACATTGGTGCAGGGCTACTGGCCGTGATATTGAATGTTAAGAAGGCAATTTTATTGGTTTTATGTACAAGAATGGACATTATTGTTATTTTATTTAGAGCGTGAAACTGGTCAAGCTTTGATTATTTAAATATGATAAAATGTAAAATAATGTAGAATAAGTTGTAGCCAATCAGATGTACGGCTTTATGGAAGGGAACTACAGTAGTCACTTGAGCGACGATGTTCAGCACGCGGGAGACGCGGCAGGAGCCGGGCAGAGGAACAGTGAAGGTGGAGACGTGAAAGCGGACGGTCAGTCTTTAGGAAGCTAGGAAGTGAAACGACTTAGAAAATTTCACGTTTAGTGGTATAGCGGGACTTAGTCTCTGAGCGGTGAGCAGCCGAGCGCCTGGTGTGAACTCTAACTTTTCGTGTAGTAAACGAGGTGGAGTATTTGACTTGTAATTCGCGATGAGATTGTGAACGATCAACGATGTCCAATGAGTAAGCGCTCGAGTGTAACAGTAACTCTAAATACGACCACTTTCACTATTAGTTTGCTTTCTGAATAAACATTATTCTAACCAAATCCGAACTATGTGGCCTACATCATTTATGGGTCGTTAATTTAGCTACCGATATTATTAGTACCGTTATTATACGTTATATTAACTTTGTATTTAACTTTGTAAACTTGCCATCAGCCAGACAATTTAACCAAAGGGTCACAAGTGTCCATCTTAGGGCGTGTAATGCGACACGTGCAATGCGACCCCTAGACGAGTTTGAGCCAAGACATTTCGACGAAGAGGAACCGCATGTGCGACTGAACATCTTTTGGATGTTTGCTTGCAGAGGTGAACCATTTGTGAGCTACTCCCCGTATTCCATGATTCAACTTCTGGAGCAATATTTTGTGATCGACACAACGCCTTAATCAAATCACAAAATATGTCTATCTTTCGAGGCCTTTTGTTGAATCAATCGAGTACCTCACAGAGAAAAGAGAATATAGCATTTTCAGTTGTTAAACCATCTCTAAAGCCGAAGTGTACATTTGATAGCAAGTTATGTGATATAAAATGATCAATTATCCTTACATATACAGACTTTTCAATAACGTTAGCAAACCCTGATGGCATAGGATTACGTCTAAAATTGTCTACATCATTATATTGTCCCTTTATCTCTTTTTATAATGCGGCTTTACTACTGAGCACTTTAATCGTTCAGAAAACTGACCATTCTTAAATGAAAAATTACAAATATGGCTAAGTGCAGGGCTAACATATGCAGCACAGTACTTTAATATTCTGCTACGCATTCCATCATATCCATTAGAGTCCTTAGTTTTTTCTGATTTAATTATTGACCCAATCTCCCCTTGTCAATTTCTCAAAGAAGTATTTCAGACATCACTCTCGGAAAGGCATTTCCCAAGAGAGTCATTTGATTCCCCATAGAAACTAAGTTTTTATTTAATTCACTAGCGGTGCTCAGAAAATGATTGTTAAATACTGTACGTGTATCTGACTTATCAGTAACATAAATATTTTTACTACGAACTGACTCTATATGGTCGACCTAGTTCTGTTGAGCTGACACTTCCCTCTCAACTGACCATATGCCGGCCGCTGTGACAGAGCGGTTCTTGATGCTTCAGTCCGGAACCGCGCTGCTGCTACGGTCGCAGGTTCAAATCCTGCCTCGGCCATGGATGTGTGTGATGTCCTTAGGTTAGTTAGGTTTAAGTAGTTCTAAGTTCTAGAGGACTGATGACCTCAGATGTTAAGTCCCAAAGTGCTTAGAGCCATTTGAACCATTTGAACCATGTGGTGTGAATTAGCTGTTCTGATTGCGTACCACATACTCTTTGTCTCCCTAATAACATTTTGAAGCACCTTACAATACCGTTTGAAATGGCCTACTGTAGCTTGATTGTAACTATTTATAACATTTTGATATAATTCCCACTTTGTTCTACATGATATTCTTATCCCACTAGTCAGCCACTCACGCTGTCTTTTAATGCTAGTAGCCTGGTTAGAACGTTTAATGGAAAGCAACTCTCAAAGAGCATCAAATTTGTCATCTATATTATCGGCACTATAAACATCCTGCAACTCTTGTTCCTTAACGAGGTTTAAAAAACTCTATTGTCGTTGGATTAGCTTTCCTACATAGTTTGTGATTATGTGTAACAGTTGTATCAGTACTAAAGCCTTTTAGTGTTAAAATTTAAGCATCGTGATCTGAAAGGCCATTCTCCCTTTTACTAAAATAATGCCCCTCTAGTAATGAAGAATGAATAAAAATATTTTCTAATGGTTTGCAACTGTTCCTGTCCACCGAGGTTAGAAAAAACACAGTCGGCATCAGATCGTATAAGCTCTAACAACATCCTTTTTCTTGCACAATCATGTAAAAATTTTGTATTGAAGCCACCAAATGTAACTAATTTTTTACACTTCCTATAAAGTGAACAAAGAACCCTCTCTCGCTTGAGCAGCAATGGTCTGAAGTCAGAGTTAGGAGACATATAAACAACAACAATTAGAAGTTTAGTTTCACTAAATTCATCTGCCTCTGCACAACATTCACATACCTGTCCAGTGCTGTGCCGTGATACACCTATGGATTAAAATGGAATACTGTTTCTTACGTACGTGGCCACTCCTTCACTCTACAAAGAACTCCTTGAAAAACACCCAGCTAATCTCTATCCTGGTAAAGGAAGCCTCTGAATTGTCAAATTATTTAAGTGGTGCCGCGATAAAACAGTAATGTCAGAGCCAACATCTATTAGCCGTTCGTTAACTTTATCTGTAATACCTCTTATATTTTGATGAAATATGCTAATTTCTTCTCTACTGGGATACCTGACCTCCACTGAAGGTGATTCCTTTGTTAGAGGGACTTCCTATAAGCAAGTATACCTATCAGATGACTTCCATCTAAAAAAAGGTGCAGCTCCAATACCAACTACTACAAGAATTTTCCCATGAGTTATCCCACCACCATCCACTACACTGTCACCTACAAGATTTGCGAGCCTCCCGGTCCCGTACCTACTGAGGTGCAGGCCATGCCTAGTGAAACGCAAAATTTGTGCCCTCTGTTATGGTCGCCAGGACGCAATTGCTGCAGTAGCTGAAACTTGTAAGCTTCGTATGCAGGCGTTATTTCAGAGCACGCCACACAGTTGTTTCAGGAAGCTGAAGCTTCTGGAATCCCCGTCTTGTGGTCATCCGAGTTCTGTGTGTTAACGCATCTCGGATACGCTCGACATTTTCATCAGACGTGCTCTTCACTTTGCAAATGCAACTAATTCCAAGAAATTTGTATGCCGGTCATAAATAAATTTACTTGTGGTTCTTTCTGAAACGGTAGTGGAATGCACGTTGCACTTGAACAAGATACTGACCTCGTGCAAATTCCAACACACGAAATGTTTTTATTGTGGGCTAGTCGCAATGGCTCTATAAAGAAACAGCAGAGCAGCTATGTCAAAACTTTAAACCTTCCTCTATGCAGTGACATGCGCAATGTGTTTCTTTCCTTTACAGTTTGTCTGTAATAAACAGCTGAAAGCTGTTATTTGTCTTTGAATCACCCTGTAGTGAAAGTGTAGATGGCCTCGTGTCGAAGTTTGGCCTTAAAAACACAGAACTCTTCTAGCCATGATCATATTCGAGATGGCACGCCGTTGCCTTAGCTCGACCTTTGAACTGGCTTAAAAGCCAGCTTAGACTTGGAATTTTTCTCATAAACAAGCGTTTATTGAAGCACATACGTTGAATACGATGCCTTTCCATTGAAACATTTCCTGTGGAAAGTTTAAGTGACCTTCGCAATTGATATGTGTAACACTCAACTAAATACGTGATATTCTTCGAACCCTGGATGAAATACGGGTTTGAAAAAGCCTCAGGCAGGCCGTAGAGAGGAATACACAGTACCAATAAGCTGCTTAGGGCAACATTGCACTATAGGTCTCAGTAACTAGACGTGAGACTAACAGTTTATTAAGTGATGTATTTGTGAAGCTGATTCCAGGCTGGGAAGCTAATTTGGGTAATGACCTGTCATTTATTTTGCTTAATTAAAGCACTTTAGTCTGAAAAATTACAAAGTAACAAAATTATTAAACTGATAAATGACATTTGCAGTTTTGAAGGAATGAGGCACGTCATCTACAGGAATTTGCTCTCATTTGCATGAAAATAATCCAGATTTGGACCGCAGCTAAGTTAATAATAATGAAGTTTTGTAATATAAATACTAATATATTACTTTAATCGAAGTACAGTTTCAAAGTAACTTTTCTGTGTATTTAACGGTTACGACTTTGAGACTAATGGTGCTGGTATGTGCTCTTTTACTGCGTTTGAAAACCCTTTTATAGTAAAATATCCGGCCGCGGTGGTCTAGCGGTTCTAGGCGCTTCAGTCCGGAACCACGCGACCGCTATGGTCGCAGGTTCGAATCCTGCCTCGGGTATGGACGTGTGTGATGTCCTTCGGTTTAAGTAGTTCTAAGTTCTAGGGGACTGATGACCTCATATGTTAAGTCCCATAGTGCTCAGAGCCATTTGAACCATTTTTGAATAGTAAAATATTTGACTGTTGACTTAGCTGTTCCTATAGGCAGGTAAATCCAGTAGGTCAAGTCACATCTGCAGTTATGGCACACACGGCTTGGGAAGAAGATGTTGTTATCCACTAGTCGAGGACTGAAAAAAGTATTTCACTTCATAGATAAGTCATGTGTCTCGATTCACGGCTAAACTTTATTGATACCACGATGCTCGTTGGCGCTGCTTTTCACCTTTCCACCTCATCCCTTCACTTCTTTCACAATAGTTCGAAAATCATGTTGCGTGGCGCAGGCACATCTCTCAGCCTCCCAGGCGAACCCCCGGTAACAAGTCGGAGAAAGGAAATAGTAAACAACCTCCACAAGGAACTACATAGGTCCGGACGGCAAGGCTGCACCTGTCGTCAACACTCATTTGCTGAGTAAATGACAGAAATTGTATTGATAGCAGTTCCCACATTGTGCTTTACAATGAAAACAACGGAGGTCGGTAAATCTCATTAATCAGGACAAACTACACTCCTGGAAATTGAAATAAGAACACCGTGAATTCATTGTCCCAGGAAGGGGAAACTTTATTGACACATTCCTGGGGTCAGATACATCACATGATCACACTGACAGAACCACAGGCACATAGACACAGGCAACAGAGCATGCACAATGTCGGCACTAGTACAGTGTATATCCACCTTTCGCAGCAATGCAGGCTGCTATTCTCCCATGGAGACGATCGTAGAGATGCTGGATGTAGTCCTGTGGAACGGCTTGCCATGCCATTTCCACCTGGCGCCTCAGTTGGACCAGTGTTCGTGCTGGACGTGCAGACCGCGTGAGACGACGCTTCATCCAGTCCCAAACATGCTCAATGGGGGACAGATCCGGAGATCTTGCTGGCCAGGGTAGTTGACTTACACCTTCTAGAGCACGTTGGGTGGCACGGGATACATGCGGACGTGCATTGTCCTCTTGGAACAGCAAGTTCCCTTGCCGGTCTAGGAATGGTAGAACGATGGGTTCGATGAGGGTTTGGATGTACCGTGCACTATTCAGTGTCCCCTCGACGATCACCAGTGGTGTACGTCCAGTGTAGGAGATCGCTCCCCACACCATGATGCCGGGTGTTGGCCCTGTGTGCCTCGGTCGTATGCAGTCCTGATTGTGGCGCTCACCTGCACGGCGCCAAACACGCATACGACCATCATTGGCACCAAGGCAGAAGCGACTCTCATCGCTGAAGACGACACGTCTCCATTCGTCCCTCCATTCACGCCTGTCGCGACACCACTGGAGGCGGGCTGCACGATGTTGGGGCGTGAGCGGAAGACGGCCTAACGGTGTGCGGGACCGTAGCCCAGCTTCATGGAGACGGTTGCGAATGGTCCTCGCCGATACCCCAGGAGCAAAAGTGTCCCTAATTTGCTGGGAAGTGGCGGTGCGGTCCCCTACGGCACTGCGTAGGATCCTACGGTCTTGGCGTGCATCCGTGCGTCGCTGCGGTCCGGTCCCAGGTCGACGGGCACGTGCACCTTCCGCCGACCACTGGCGACAACGTCGATGTACTGTGGAGACCTCACGCCCCACGTGTTGAACAATTCGGCGGTACGTCCACCCGGCCTCCCGCATGCCCACTATACGCCCTCGCTCAAAGTCCGTCAACTGCACATACGGTTCACGTCCACGCTGTCGCGGCATGCTACCAGTGTTAAAGACTGCGATGGAGCTCCGTATGCCACGGCAAACTGGCTGACACTGACGGCGGCGGTGCACAAATGCTGCGCAGCTAGCGCCATTCGACGGCCAACACCGCGGTTCCTGGTGTGTCCGCTGTGCCGTGCGTGTGATCATTGCTTGTACAGCCCTCTCGCAGTGTCCGGAGCAAGTATGGTGGGTCTGACACACCGGTGTCAATGTGTTCTTTTTTCCATTTCCAGGAGTGTATTTGTCACTGAATCTGCTTACCAGCGAGTTCCGTACTCCATTGGTGAACGAGTGCAACGTCCCATCCACATGCACATACCCGTCGGGCCTATGGAGTAAAATTGTCGTTTGTTTATTGCAGTGACTATTCAGACAGAAATTGTTTGTGTCTGAATAGTCACTGCAAACAATGCTGGATTCCTGCACTTGCCACGAGTGTTCGTTTACTAACGCTCTTCTGCTACACTTGGCTTTCGCACGATAACTTTACTCCATAGGTCCGACGGGCATGTGTATGTGGATGTGACGTTGCACCCGTTCACCAATGGAGCACGGCACTCGCTAGTAAGCAGATTCAGTGACAAATAGTTTATCCTGATTTATGAGTTTTAACCACCTCCTTTGCTTTCACCGTAACAGCGCAGTGTGGGAACCTCTATCAATACATGTCTTTTTTTTTTATCAGAACATTTACAGTAATAAGGAATTCACTGATGCCAGTACAAAAATACCTAAACGTGTCTGGGTGAAGCAGAAAATAATCTAAAACAAAATAAAAAAGAAATCGTTTACGACTGTTTTTAATATAAGTCGCAAGCGGTTTCTATTTTATTTTGTTTTAGATTATTTTCTGTTTCACCCAGACGCGTTTAGGTATTTTTGTACTGGCATCAGTGAATTCCTTATTACTGTAAATGTTCTGATAAAAAAAGACATGTATTGATAGAGGTTCCCACATTGTGTTATATATTGTTTTTTATTTTTAATTTAATTTTAGTTATTACTGTTTTGTGCTGACATATTCCTGTTTCTGCATTCCTATACGTGTATATGTATATCTCAGTATAAAACGGAGATAACTAAAATTAAAAATTGATTACTTATACTGTCAAAGTTGTATGTCGATTAACCGCCCAGATGAGAGTGGAAATGTGGAAAGAACTAAAAAATCATCTATAAGAATGGACGAAAACATAGAGTGAATGCATTACAACATCTAATCCGTATTCGTTCTCTGTGAACATGCGGTAGAAATTGTCTGTCGTCCGTTGTCATGGTACACTGTGATTTTCTGGGTACACCCAACATCTGAAATGATCGGGAGCATTCGCTGGTTAATGGAAAAAATTGCTACCTTGAAGGACCCAGCTGCCCTACAGGCTCGTGCTGGATGCTTTGCTTTCAGTTTCCGTTTCGTTCTGAGTGGACTGTTGAGTAACCGTATATGAAACTATAATCATCGTCTAGCGCATTCAGCTCTCTTCTCCCCTGCAACAACGTATATTTCAGTTTCGTTTCTGATCGTTAATTTGTTTGATTTTTTACGGTGATATACATGCTTCTTCCGTGGGTTGCTCTCCTACTTGAACTTCATTAATCAATTTGTATTTTGTTCTTTTCTACAGTTTATGACTTTTATTCTTGAAAGATTCTGTGTTGTGAGTATTTGTATTCCACTGCTACCAGCCACCTTGTATTGCGGTATACACTGATCAGCCAGAACATTACGAGCACCTACCTAATAGCCGGTATGCCCAACTTCGTCACGGTAACAGCGGCGTCGCGTCGTGTCGTGGAAGCAGTGATGCCTTGGTAAGTCGCAAGGGAGTTGTCACCTCATCCGCACATGCAAGTCACCTACTTCCCGGGAGCTCTGGCGCTATGTTCAGTCACATCCCAGATGTGTTCGATCCGGTTCAGATCTAGCTAACTGAGGGCCAGCACATCAGCTGGAACTCGCCACTGTGTTCCTCGAAACACTACATCAACTCTTGGTCTTGTGACATGGCGCATCTATCTTGCTGAAAAATTCAACTTTTGTCGGGAAATGTGATCGTCATGAAGGAGCGTATGCGGTGTGCAAAAAGAGAACAATACTCCTTGGCTGTCATGGTACCTTGCACGAGCGGCACTGGACCACTAGATGCTGACCTGAATGAGCACGATGGAGCCGCCGCCAACTTGTCTCCGTCCCGCCGTACAGGTTTCAAAGAGCTGTTTCCCTGGAGCTGGGCAACGGCCTTGCCGCAGTGGATACACCGGTTCCCGTGGGATCACTGAAGTTAAGCACTGTCGGGAGTGGTCGGCACTTGGATGGGTGACCATCCAGGCCGCCATGCGCTGTCGCCATTTTTCGGGGTGCACTCAGCCTCATGATGCCAATTGAGGAGCTACTCCGCCGAATACGAGGTGCATTCAAGTTCTAAGGCCTCTGACTTTTTTTCTAATTAACTACTCACCCGAAATCGATGAAACTGGCGTTACGTCTCGACGTAATCGCCCTGCAGACGTACACATTTTTCACAACGTTGACGCCATGATTCCATGGTAGTGGCGAAGGCTTCTTTAGGAGTCTGTTTTGACCACTGGAAAATCGCTGAGGCAATAGCAGCACGGCTGGTGAATGTGCGGCCACGGAGAGTGTCTTTCATTGTAGGAAAAAGCCAAAAGTCACTAGGAGCCAGGTCAGGTGAGTAGGGAGCATGAGGAATCACTTCAAAGTTGTTATCACGAAGAAACTGTTGCGTAACGTTAGCTCGATGTGCGGGTGCGTTGTCTTGGTGAAACAGCACACGCACAGCTCTTCCCGGACGTTTTTGTTGCAGTGCAGGAAGGAATTTGTTCTTCTAAACATTTTCGTAGGATGCACTTGTTACCGTAGTGCCCTTTGGAACGCAATGGGTAAGGATTACGCTCTCGCTGTCCCAGAACATGGACACCATCATTTTTTCAGCACTGGGCGGTTACCC
Organism: Schistocerca cancellata; assembly: GCF_023864275.1. Taxonomy (NCBI): domain Eukaryota; kingdom Metazoa; phylum Arthropoda; class Insecta; order Orthoptera; family Acrididae; genus Schistocerca; species Schistocerca cancellata. The sequence continues at coordinate 608,719,462 of NC_064630.1, read as the reverse complement.
GAAATTTTTTTGGTGGCGGTGAATCTGTGTGCTTCCATTGAGCTGACTGGCGCTTTGTTTCTGGATTGAAAAATAGCATCCATGTCTCATCCATTGTCACAACCGACGAAAAGAAAGTCCCCTTCATGCTGTCGTTGCACGTCAACATTGCTTGGCAACATGCCACACGGGCAGCCATGTGGTCGTCCGTCAGCATTCGTGGCACCCACCTGGATGACACTTTTCGCATTTTCAGGTCGTCATGCAGGATTGTGTGCACAGAACCCACAGAAATGCCAACTCTGGAGGCGATCTGTTCAACAGTCATTCGGCGATCCCCCAAAACAATTCTCTCCACTTTCTCGATCATGTCGTCAGACCGGCTTGTGCGAGCCCGAGGTTGTTTCGATTTGTTGTCACACGATGTTCTGCCTTCATTGAACTGTCGCACCCACGAACGCACTTTCGACACATCCATAACTCCATCACCACATGTCTCCTTCAACTGTCGATGAATTTCAATTGGTTTCACACCAAGCAAATTCAGAAAACGAATGATTGCACGCTGTTCAAGTAAGGAAAACGTCGCAATTTTACGTATTTAAAACAGTTCTCATTCTCGCCGCTGGCGGTAAAATTCCATCTGCCGTACGGTGCTGCCATCTCTGGGATGAATTGACAATGAATGCGGCCTCATTTTAAAACAATGCGCATGTTTCTATCTCTTTCCAGTCTGGAGAAAAAAAAAATCGGAGGCCTTACAACTTGAATGCACCTCGTAGTAGAGTGTGATGTTAATTCCGCCACAGTTCGCCGCCTGTCGTGTTTTGCCCGTTTTCCCAGCCTACGACTTCTGGTATATGTAACCGCAAGATGTCTGGAGGTGATTTCACATTGGTTTGGCCAAGTGTTGAAGACTCTCACCACAGTACTGCTAGAACACCCGACAAGTCCCGCAGTTTTCGAAATGCTCGTGCTGACCCTCTGGGCCATCGAAATCTGCCCTTGGCCGATATCAGGTAGATCGTGCGCCTTCCCCACTCTACACACGACAGCACGCATTGCGCATAGTGCTAATGGAACTCAATTATAGCTTCAGACCTGATCATATCCCATCATGAGGACAATAGCTTTGTACGAATATTTGCTTCATTCTGGCGTAGACTTGCGGCTTATCGCCAAAATGAAACCAAGAGCCTACCAACGTTGTCTCCTCAGTTATCGTTCACCGATGGATCTCAGCAACAGTCTCCTGGTTCATGCTCGCATGTTGATTCCAGTCTATCGGCGACGAAGAATGGAATTTGCACGTCAGTAACGCAAGTGGACGTCAGCTGAGTGGCGACAGGTCGACTTTCCAGATGACAGATGGCGTTGGCGTGTACGGCGCAAACGTCTGAAAGTAAACAGCCTGCAACATTCGTCGGAAGGGTCCAGGTCGAAGGAGGGAACCCCAATCGAGGGCCCCACAGGTTTTCGACTGGATTTAAATTTGAGGAGTTTGGTAGCCAGGGGAGTACAGTCAACTCATCCTGGTGCTTTTCGAATCACTCACGTACACTGTGAGCTGTTATCCTGCTGATAGACGCCACTGTGCCGAAGGAAAAAAGTGCACTAAAGGTGGATATAGTGCCCAAGGATACGTGCGTAATTGTGTTGAACCACTGTGCCTTTCAGAAAGAGGAGATCATCCAGGAAACGGCATGGAAAAATTCTCCAGACCATAGTCGGAGGTCGTCAGCCCCCTAGAACTTAGAACTACTTAAACCTAACTAACCTAGGGACATCACACACATTCATGCCCGAGGCAGGATTCGAACCTGCAACCGTAGCAGTCACGCGGTTCCAGACTGTAGTGCCTAGAACCGCTCGGCCACCCCGGCAGGCACACATCTAAAGATATGGTACACAGAAACATGTACAAACGACACAGACTGGCGAGAAGAAATGAAATCCCATCTAATTTGTTTTACAACAAAAGACATACAGAATGTGTTTCCGTCTGAACTCTTTATCAAAAATCTCCAAAAAAAGTTTTTCTTATTTTTTTAATTAGGAAAACTTATTTTACACAGAAAAACAAAAACAGAAATTCACCACGTATCACAGTATTAGTATGCTGCTACTGATCTGTTTACATTTCACACACAAACAGTTTCATGGTCCTGAGCTCGAAACACTTATACGAAGGAGCGACGGAAGACTCGTTTATGTTTGTGCGAATTTCTGCAGACACGCCGGTCTCAGACCATTTACATGGTGTGTCTGGTGGACAATGTCGCGGATCTGCCTCAGGGGCTAGGGGCAAGGACGCGGCGTGTAAGCAGCCTAGGCCCGGCGTTATCTGGCGCGGATTTCACTGCCAGCCCCGGCCACGTGCCGAAGCCGCCGCGCAGCCGGCAGACTAACCCGGCGTCTGGCCGCCTCCCGCGTTTATCTGCCAGCCCGCGACACTCCCCCCCCCCCTCCCTCCCCCTCCCACTCCCCCCTCACAACCCTCACAGACGAGCCTTATCTGTCTGGCGGCGTGTTTGTCCAAGTTGTCGCGCGCCCGACCCGCTTGTAGCAACAGCCGAGAGGCCTTTCACGCGAGGTTTTGTTGTTCCAGCGCTTACGAAGATGTGATTCCGCAGGAGATAAATGCACTCTCCTCCTGACACTCCCTCTCGGCGACCCTCTCCGCAGCAGTATCGAGTTAATTAACGGGGTCGGATGCCTCGCAGGAGACAGCCTGGGGAACACGGGCTCCCCTTCCACTGCTTCTTGTCCCTCTTTAAGATGACGTTTAATTAAATCTCACAATTGACAGGGAGCCGCTCGCCTCCTTGGCACGCATATCACGTGTCTCTCCGGGACGCAGGTTCTCAGGACGCCCATAAAACTTGGGCAGCTGCAGTTGGCAGGGAGGAGTGTCGTAAAATCCGTGGTGCCTGCGCCATAAACAACTTTCCCTCCACTATGAGCGATGGACGCTATCCGGTACTTGTCACCTTGTACACTGCGTAAAGGACACCTACCTCGAGTTCACAGTTTAGGAGTCACAAATCTATTGTACAAACAGTACAGTATTCATCCTTATTTAGCTTGCTTATATTGCTAATCTCTCAGCTGGCGCAAAGTCCCAAGCGATTGGAAGAATGCGCAGGTGACTCCTACAAATAAAAACGGTAAAATAACGGACGCAACAAAGTTACTGACCAATATCTTTAACATCGGTTTGCTGCAGAATTCTTGAACACATTCTCTGTTTGAATGTAATACATTTCCAAGAGAGGAAAAAGCTTCTGTCCACAAATCAGCAAGGGGTTTCTCACATGAGATCCAGCGAACCATGGACGAAAGGGAAACAGGTGAAAAATATATCCTTAGATTTCGTAAAGCATTTGACTCGGTGCCACACTGACGACAAGCATACGGAATAGGTTCCCAAGCATGTGAGTGGCTTGAAGATTTCTTAAGTAACAGAACCCAGTACGTTGTCGTCGACGGCGTGTGCCCATCAGAGAGAAGGGTAGCATCATGAGGCCCCAGCGAAGTGTGATAGAACCGCTGTTATTTTCTAAAAATGCTGTGGCAGTCAGGGTAAGTCGCAATCTGTAGATGCTTGCTGATGATGCTGCGGTATATGGCAAAGTTTCGTCGTTGAGTGACTGTATGAGGATGCAAGTGACTAAGTTTCTAGTCGGTGTGATGAATGGCAGCTAGGTCTAAAAGTGGAAAAATGTAAATTGATGCACATAATTAGGGAAAAAAACCATAATATTCGAGAGCAGCATTAGGAATACGAGGCGCGACAACAAAGTAATGAGACTGATTTTCTTTGCAAGATGTGGCAATCCTGCAGGCTTGCGTAGGCACAATATCTTTGAGCTTGGTCTACAAGCTGCATCTAATCCAAGCGGCACATCGATGCAACTGCTCAGTCGTGAGTTGTGCTGTAATACGTTAACACGTGTTTGTGTATCGCGACACTGACATGGAACCACATAATATTGCGCAACGGTACGCCATTTCTTTTTGCGTTAAATTGGGTGAAAACGCGATGGCAACTTACGATAAACTTCAGAAGGCTTTTGGAGAGGAGGTTATGTCAAGAGCTCAAATTTTACGTTAGCATAAAATGTTTAGTGAAGGCAGAACGAATGTTGAAGATGAAGACCGCAGTGGACGACCATCAACCTCATGAACGCATGTCAACTTGGCCAGGCTACGTGAACTCGCATGATCTGATCGAAGATTATTCGCGAAAATGATTGCAGAAGAACTGAACATTAATCGAGAAACGGTTCGTCTAATAATAACTGAAAATCTTGGTATGAGAAAGGTTCGTGCAAAAATGGTCCCCAATAATCTCACATCACACCAGCGAGAAACACGAAAAAATGTGGCAGCCGATCTGTTAGATCAAACGGAAATCAATCCAGAATTGTTGAGTCGTGTTATCAGTGGTGATGAAAGTTGGTTTTTTCAGTACGATCCAGAGACAAAACGCCAAAGTTCGCAATGGTGCTCAAAGGGATCACCCAGACCAAGAAAAGCTCGCATGTCAAAGTCAAAAGTGAAATGCTTGCTTGGGTGCTTCTTTGATTCCAAGGGAATTGTTCATAAAGAGTGGGTGCCTCCTGCACAAACAGTTACCCAATATTACTACAAAGAAATTTTAGAAAGACTTCGTAAAAGAGTTCTTCGTGTCCGTGACAACATTGCTGATAATTGGATTCTGCATCACGATAATGCGCCATCCCATACTGCTCTGTCAGTACAGCAATTTTTAACCGCAAAACAAATTTCAGTACTACCACAGCCTCCTTATTCACCAGATATCCCTCCGTACGACTTTTTTCTATTTCCAAGAGTCAAAACGGCGGTCAAGGGACACCATTTTCAAACAACACAAGATGTCCAAAAAGCTGTGACGAGGGTTTTGGAGGATATTACAGAAGATAAGTTCCAAAAATATTACCATCAATGGCAAAAGCGCTAGAAAAAGTATGTTCAATCAGAAGGGAACTTCTTTGAAGGAGACAACACTAAACTTGTCTAAAACGGTAAGTAAATTTTTTTTTCACATCAATCTCATTACTTTATTGTCGTACCTCGTATGCTGCTCGGCACAGTCACGTCGATTATATATCTAGGCGTAAAGTTGTAAAGCAGTGTGAATGGAATGAGCATGTAAGAAATGTAGTATGGAAAGCGAATCGTCGACTTCGGTGTATTGGGAGGCTTTTGGGAAAGTGTGGATCATCTGTATAGAATGCCGCATATATGACGCTAGTTCGACCTACTCCTGGAACATGAAGATATCATTAGAGAGATTAGGGATCGTACAGAGGCATTTAGGCAGATATTATTCCCTCGCTCTGTTTGCGAGTTTAGCAGGGAGGGAAATGATTAGCAGTTATACGGAGTACCCTCCGCTATGCACCGTACAGTGGCTTTCGGAGTATGTACATATGTAGGTGTAGATGTACAGCAACAATAATTAAGCAGTACTAACTTTTAGCCACATATTATGAAGCATTTGCTGCAGACGTAAGTCTGAAGACTGATCTGATACAGCACTCCACGTAAGTCTCCTTTGCGGGTCTCCATACATGTACTGCAACTTTCATCCATTTGAACGCATTCAATGTAGTTAGTTTCAATTTCCATCCGCAAGTTTTTACCGTCCGCTCTTTTTTCTCTACTCCACCCTCTCCCTGGCCCTCCATCTCCCCATCGCAAGCACGCCGGCGCGCGCGCGCGCGCGCGCACACACACACACACACACACACACACACACACACACACACACTCCTTATTACGCAGCATATTATTCAGTCACGTTAGTATGACCACCTGTCGAAAGCCTGAATAACCAGGGTTTGCAGCGCGAGAGGTACAGGAAGAGTGTCGATGAGGAGCTAAAACGTTCAGAAGCTATGCTAACCAGAGTCGCGGCCAGCACCGCTATGTTTCTCGGTTGAGGATCCATCATGGTGTTCCCACAGATTCTCGGTTGGATTTAAATTCGGGGAAATTAATTGAATTTTGTCATTATGAGAGTACAGAAGAGCGATGTGTTTTAATTCTTAAAAACCGTTCAAAAGCCAAGATCACACAAAATAATTTTTATTCACGACAACCGGTTTCAGCAGTCTTAGCTGTCATCTTCAGGTCTTAAACCTTTTTTGTTGTAAAACATGTTCATTTTACGCTGACACTCATGCGCTTGACATCTTGTGCATGAGGTTCAGAGTATAATGAGCGTGTTTTACTAGAAACAAATGGTTAAGACCTGAAGATGACAGCTAACACTGTTGAAACCGGTTACCTTTGAATAAAAAATATTTTGTGCGATTTTGGCTTTTAAATGGTTTTTAAGTGGGTAGTTCGATGGTAGGATACTACGCTAAGCTCATCCTAGGGCTCCGTCAGGGCCCCAGACTATTTAACTGTCGCAAAAATATAATACAGCATATTGTTTAGGTTCAGCTGCTTCTCAAGCAGCGCCTCGCGCCCGAGTGAGCCCACGGCAAGGGAAAGTGTAGCAAGTGGTAAATATCTCTAAGGATAAACACCAGGACGGCCGCGAGCAACGAAGCTCGCGGGCCTTATAGGGCGATTAGGAATGTTCGACCCCGGATGTTTACACGAGAGAGGAAACCAATGTAGGCCCAGAGCTGTGGAATATACAGGAAGGCGGAAAAACAAGCTAGGGGAAAGTGGATGCAAGGTACTGTGTCCGAGCAGGCCAGGCCTTCAGAGTGCGAAAAGCAGAGTCGGTGCAGACAGTTGAATACAGCACGAGTGGGTGCAACACCGAGTAACTTCGAGAGGGTAGTTGCCGCTACGGAAGAGACGATAAAGACTTCAGCCACGAGAATACGGTCGTACTCGGGTGGGCGCTACTGCAAATTTTTGACATTTAGCAATTTCGCTTTTAATCTGAATAGTACTGAACAGAGGCAGCCTGCCTTTGTCTCAAGTAGATATATAGAATTTCACTTGTTGGTAGGAACAAGTTACTGGTTAGTAACTGTCATCTAGTTAACGTGAATTGCACTAAGAGGCCAGTGACTGAACAGTTAGGCCGAAGGGCGATTGAGTAGTTACGCCAAGGGGTCAGTGATGTTTGGTTTGTGGGGCGCTCAACTGCGCGGTTATCAGCGCCCGTACAATTACCCAATCTTTGCTCAGTTCAGTTTCGCCACTTTCCTGGATGATGATGAAATGATGAGGACAACACACACCCAGTCATCTCGAGGCAGGTGAAAATCCCTGACCCCGCCGGGAATCGAACCCGGGACCCCGTGCTCGGGAAGCGAGAACGCTACCGCGAGACCACGAGCGGCGGACAAGGGGTCAGTGATTCAGTAGTTAGCAGAAATGTTGTAACAAAGACACTGTCGACAGTGATTAAGTACGTGATGAACACTGAGAAAACGTCTCGCTGAGTCTGTAGGGACTTTAAAGAAACTGTATATAGAAGAATGGGTAAAGGGCCTGACATCTCATATATACTGATGTCCAGTGTTAAAGCAACAAACGGAAATTTTGCAAGGTTGTGTTTATTTTGCCACAAAATAGAATAAACAGGCGATAGTAAAGTAAAAACAATGTATAGAATACACAATCAACTGCAACGTGCATAACGGTAGACAGAAATGCTCTTAGTTTTTTTCCAATTTAACGGGCTTGCACACGCTTTCCGACAACTGGTTAATGTGTTCAGTACAGGGGGTGACCACCTCTGGCACCAATACAGGCCTGGCAACGACAGTACACGCGTGAATGATGTCATCAACCTCATATTAAGTCAATAACGCCCATTCTTCCCGCAGAGCTACTCACAAGTCTTGGAAAGTAGTTTGTGAATGCTGACGTGATGTAACCTGTTTCCTTTGTGTATCCCAGACATCTTCTATGGGATTCAAATCGGGGAAGCGAGCAGGCCATGTCACGTGTGAAATATCTTCCGTTTCCGAAAAACATTAGGCACCCGTGTTCTATGAGAGCAAGCGTTATCGTCCGGCAGCACGAAGTCTGGGCCACAGCACCTCACAAAATGATATCCCAAGAACTTCTCACGGTACCTGACAGCAGTTAAATCTTGCTCATTCACCTATACAATTTCATGAAGTGGTGTTCGAGTGATCAACATAATCCCTGCCCGTACAGTGAGGGACACTCCTCGATATCAGTCCAGAACGTCTCGGTCCAGAAATCATATTTCACTTTCCCTCCAGATGCAGATCCGTCGAGGATCACTCTCCAGACCAAATCGAGACCCATCTGTGAAAATAACATTGACCCACCGTTCGACCGTCCAGGTGGCATATTAACGGCTCCACTCTAGACATTCCCTTCTGTGAAAACACGCTAGCGGTAAACAGGATACCAACAATAAAGGCCACTCTGCTGAAGCCTTCTGTGCGCCGTTTGGCTCCATACAACACGTCCAGGGGATGCTGAGAGGTCAGATGCCAGTTGCAGAACGGTACTAAGGCGGTACGATCGTACCCTTACAGACAAATAATGGTCCACTCTTTCTGATGTCACATGTGGTCGGCCCTTTCCTGGTTTCCGGGATAGAGTTTCGGTCTCTATCCACTGTCGCCTCATCCGAGATTCACATTAAGCCATCCGAGATTCACATTAAGCCATTGGCCACATCATTTTGCAACTTTCCTGCTTCCATTCTCCCTGCGGCCCTCTATCAGAAAGTCTGTAGCTGTCTACTCTGTGCCATAGTGCACCGTCTGCAACTGAGTACACAGCGGTTTTGGATGTGAGACTACCCTGCAAACACTACCCCGCTTGACAGGTGCCCTCACGTCACTGTTGCCGTGGTTCTCCGTTGGTCGGAATGCCATCTTCTGTGCAGACTACGATCGTAACGACATCTGTTGACAGTTTATATGATTATATCGTGAATTAGACACAGGACGGGAAATTTTTGGACACCAGTGTACTTTTATGTTAATATTCAAACTATTTTAAGAGAGAAGCTGTACCTTACTACTTACCAGAACATCGCTGTCTAAATCCCTTCTTATCCCGTCGTGACAAGAACTTGTCATTTGTACTTACACTTCCTACACCTCCTTCAGTAGCCTAGGAGATTCTTCTCACTCTCATCTCCGTTATGAAGGTACATAGAGGTAATCACAGACTCACAGGGTCTTTAATGTCCTGACTGCGCCACGCAGGCCACACCAACACAATATTGGTAACCTGGACCCGTGCCGGGACGCGACAGCTCTTCGAACCCCTTACGTACGGTGCGAGCTCTGGGACACGTTGCATTTTCCTGCTAGTAGGTACCATCGTGCCGAAGAGAAAGAAAGAGAATGTGCAAGGGAACACAATCCCTAAGGATAGATGCATACTTGTGCTGATCCATTGTACCTTCCAGAACGACGGAATAACCCAGGGAATCCCACGAAAACATACACCAGACCATAACGCTCTGTCCTCCGGTCCAGGTATTTCCGAAAAGATTCTTGCAGGATGGTTGGAAACACAACGTCGTTGTTACAGGTAGACTGGAAGAAGCAGTTTATAGATGTTGGTCACCGATGAATGGTGTGTACGATTGGAATTAACTTCCTCAGGGTCAGTCAAGCCCCGAAGCTGGTGCACAGAAGCATCGAAAGTGTAGCCATATAATAAATAACATCGTAAGGACGGCTATAGGTGTTCCATTTTATTACATTCTTGCAGGATGTTTGCCTTCAGACGTTTCACGCCGTGTACACCAACGGCCATCGGTCCGATGAAGCATAGAACGTGAGCCATCAGAAAAGGCCACCTGTACAGTTGTGGTACTGGCATACAAATTACAGCCTTCGTCGTCAACGAAAGCAGTCGGCATGTGGACATACCTGCTGTTGATGAATTGTCGGTGAACTGTTGGTAGCCGTTGGATCATCTGAGAGGTCGGCTGCTCAACAGTTGCACATCTGCTCGCCTGTACACGTCCTTGCAGCTATCGTTCACCCTGTCATCTATAGCTCGTGGTGTACAAAACCATAGTTGCCTCGGAGCCGGTTTTGGATAGCTCCATTTTGCCAATGATCATGCCCTTTTGGACATCGGATAAATCACTCCGTCTGCGCATTGAGAAAACATCTGCACTGTTTTCCGAGTCCCTCCGACAAACTTTATATTCCCTCCACTGCTAGCACTGCCACATGCCGTCAGTGAATGGTTATTGCACGTTGGCGTGGAACGTAAACGGTGGTCAAAAAATGGTTCAAATGGCTCTGAGCACTATGGGACTTAACTTCTGAGGTCATCAGTCCCCTAGAAATTAGAACTACTTAAACCTAACTATCCTAAGGACATCACACACATCCATGCCCGAGGCAGGATTCGAACCTGCGACCGTAGCGGTCGCGCGGTTCCAGACTGTAGCGCCTAGAACCGCTCGGCCACCACGGCAGGCAAACGGTGGTCACGTTAATGTGACTGAACCGTGTAGTTCTCGTTATTAGATACAACTTTAGGGCTTTTCTGCAGTTTTACATTTCTCTTCTTGCCTATACTCTATGTGGTCAACACTTTACACCCATATCAGGAACCGTAGGAACAGTTTTATAGAACATTCCCTAAGACTTAAGTTTACATTCGATGTTAAGAAATGTTTCCTTTCCAGAAACGCTTTCCTTGCTGTCGCCAGTTTTAATTTTACCTCCTCTTCGGCCGTCGTTACTTATTTTACTTGCCAAATAACGAATCTACAGCCTTAGTATCTAATTTCCTAACTCCTGAAAGATCGACTGTGAAAAGCAAGACATTTAGATCACGTACTCCTCAACCCCTATCAATAACAAATAATGAGTGGAAGGAAGTCAAATAACAGCTGCGACGCCAGTACATGAGGATGGCAGCCCAAGAACTACATCACAGAATATCACCCAAGGGATATCAAAATTCCACTGACAGTTGTCAGTGCACTATATGACGGAGGAGCACGTAATACGTATCACTTCACTGAGTGTAAAGAAAGACCATTGTCACTGTCTCGTAATGGACATGATGACTTTAGTTAACTAATCAATACTTTGTGCCCATTGCCTTTAATAAAGGTCTGAAAAAAATTTCTAATCTAATCCTCTCAGCATTTGATCCGACTCCATTCCTTTTTTTGTTTTAGTTCGTCTTACAACTTCTTATCAAGAGCCTATTTACTCATTTGGCCTGATCTACCTAGAGATAGACTATGTGTGACAGGATTATAATCAAGAAACTTAATGTTTTTATATATTGTCCATAAATTTCGATTACTTTTACAAATTTCTCTTTGGTGCATTACTCGAGAATTGTAGACACTGTGCTGTAAATTGGAATATCCTTGCTTGTGTCGGGGGGACTGACTGCACCATCGGAAGACAGTGGTGGGAGGAGAGAAGTACGGGCACGAAGTCTGTTGGAGCGAGCTGTCGGAAACAGCAGCAGCGATTGGTACAACGTGATGGTTCTTATTAAAAGGGCACCGTAGGGAGTTGGTTTACTGACGGTAAGCCCTGTCTGTTGGGAGCATGTTATATAACCGAAATCCGATGACGGTTTGGCTGATGGCTGTACCACACAGTTGAGGTGTGCTCCTGAACACGCCGTGGAAACGGGACATGTGAGGTTGTTAGTGAACATTATTGCTGTTTATCGTACCTTGCCTGGCCTTGTTGGACCATTCGTTGTGTTGAGCGCCTGGTTGTCATTAACAAGTGCGTCAGTGTTTGTCGCAAGTGCTTTCAGACAACAGGCTTTATGACTGTACGTTATCTTGTTACGTTAGTCTGCTGGCGATAGCGTGACATATTGCTGTGGCGCTTTGGTCTGCGTTGCCGGCCTGCTACGTGCGCGCAAGAAAGCACTTGGGTGTAGATAAGCTCGCACCAAGCCTGTACCATTATCTGTAGCAAAGCTGAATGGCTTCAAATGATCTTTTGTCGGTTCTTTCGTCAGATGTGCTGCAAGTGGCTATTTAGAACTGTGTGCAGAAGACGAAATCTAGAGCTTCCACTTCTCCTTAAGATTTTGATATTTGATGAACGATGCAACTGTTAGCATAGCTTAGGTGTTAAATTATTGGTTGATTCATTGGTTTAGCTTAGGTACTAGATTGTTGGTTAATTCATTGGTATCTGGCTTAGCGACCGTAATTCATATTTACACTGTTATACACTAATTCTTCACTGGTGACTCTTTAATTTAATGGTTTTAAGATACGGGTGCTAAAGAAAAAAATGCCGGCACTGCGAGAAAATAGAGTTGTTGTTAAATGTTTCTGTGGTCATGTTGTAATATAGTTTACCTTTCAAATGAGCCTATTGTGATATCATTTCAATTACTCGTGTCGCCTTGATTTCGGTGGCGCCCTGGAACTGTTACATTGTAGACAACTAAGGCGTCCACTTGCGTTGACTGTACTGTGGCGGTCGACCCCACTGATTTGAGAAGATTGTAAGCTTCATTCCAGTTAGGTATTGCATACATAAACACTAATTGTGGTGGAACGATTTGACTGATGTTCAAAGGAATACTTAAATTTGACTTTTTAAAATTTTTTATTTAATTGCTTACGCAGTTAATAAAGTTTTAGAAGGCCACTCTGCACTCATTAGATCCGGATCCTTCTCCAAGCCTGTATATGCAACAATACTCCTGTACTACTACTGAATCCCTTTTATGTCCCTGGACTGTTGTAAGTGAAATCTGGTTCCTGTTCTACTTGCAGATAATATTTCGCTCCAATTTGATTACTCACAACGTCAGAATACGGGAACAGTGTATTCCCGTCATTGGAAAAACCTTTCTCTAAAACAACAAATGCTATAAGCGGATGTTTACTTTTCTTCAATCAAGGTCAGTATTGCTTCATATAATCCTACATTCCGTTTGTTTATAATATTATTTTTGATGAGGCATCATAGATGTGACGTCTACGGTGCGTACCCTAAAAATACGTCACGTTGTTTTCGCTTCCGAAGTGAGCTGTTCCACGATTCACAGCCTATCTGTATCAATAGTAGCTCCCACTCAGTGCTGTAATAGGTAAGGCGTGATTATCTGCTTCATGATCAAATGATCTTATTTGTGACTGGAGAGTACTCTTGCAAGAACCTGTTGATTATTCGTGCGCCTCTGTGATGAAAGTGTAGCGTTGAATCAACTAACTGCACCATCCTGAGTACTGCTGTTGAACGACGTAGCGATCAGTTAAGGCACTGATCCCATATCCGAGAGGATCGGGTTTCAAATCTCTTTGTTGTCATAAAGATGTAAATTTCTAAAGCCGAAAGGAGGTATTGTTTCTCTGAAGAGGGCGCGGTCGATTTCCTTTCCATTCTTATCCGTCCTCGTGCACCATCCCTAATGATGTCGACGTTGACAGGATGCCCTAAGTGGGTGTAGATTTCGAACGGTAACTCTGCACGTAGTTTTGTAAGTTCTAAGCTTTGATATCTAATGATAGCAGCGGCATAAATCGTATATTAAAAAACATTTACTGTGCGATTTAAAAGGTTTTATTCACAAAATCATTCAGAACGATCGCGGTATTATATAGGAACTTAATTTGCTTATTAGTAATGGGACAGCAAAATTTAATCTTTCCTCGTTCTCAAACGTGGTATTCATGTGAAAGGTTTGTGGGAGTGCGTTCTCCTTCTCTGTTCCTCTTCGGCAGTTCTTAGAAGTCACTTTTAAGTTTCGCTTTGATAGGCGCATTTTATGTGTCACGTAACATTAGCACAGCGATCATTCCGCTAAGCAGTAGACTAAATCTTTTCCATCATGTATTTGTGGATAATTGGCTAGGTGTGTGAACATGAGGCCATAGAGGTATATGATGCTGGCGTGTCTGTCATGCGGTACACGAGGTATGTTTGTGGTTACATTATGGTAAAACATGTAGTCAGAAATGGGAGAAATAAGACATACAACACGAAAACTTTTGGAGAGAGTGGTTATGAAGAAAGTATCTGTTTTCCTTATTTTTTCTTTATTTTCTTTTTTACTGGTGTTATTGGTCTGCACGAACAACGTGAAGCGAGAAAGGGGTCAACTGGATATACTGATAAGACAATTTTGTTTTCAAGGAGATTTCTTTTGTATTTATTGCAGTACTTAGGAAGTATTAATTGCAGGCGTTGCACGTAGAAGAATATCAAAAGTTAGCGAACAATTGGTTGTAGTGGATTTTTGGCAATAAATGCGTCAGTCTTCGGGTAAAAAAAGTGTTTTCCACTAAGAAATATGCACAATACATATAACACATTTAATTATTTCTCACATTTCATTTCTGCCTAGACGTGGAAATAACAGGGAAGGTCGCTGTGAAACTTTTGGTTCTCCTGTGCTACTACTGGTGGTGGTGGGGCGGGGCTTAGGTCTCAATTGGAAAGAAATCTGAAGGGTAATTTTAGTTTAGACATTCGTCTTACATGTAATTAAAGCTCCTCGGAAACTTTGATGGGAATACTACGTATTATACACTAACTCTTAGACCGACAACGGCGACCATTACTTAGGGTGTTTCAGAAGTGATGGTCAATATTCAGAGATATGACAGGAATGATCATTCGAAACAAAAAAAGTCAAATAAACATAGGCTCTAAAAGGCGTATCTAAAGAGCTATGAGCAATTGTTGATCATCGATTCTGCGAAACAAATATCTTCTACTCCAGCTCTTTGCTTTCCATATTTTGAGAAGTATTAGTATGGACCAAACCAAGAAAAAATGTCCTATAAACTTGTGCTTTAAAATGCATATCTTAAAAGTTATGACCACTTGTTCATTAGAAGAGTTGTGTTTCAAACCAGCGAAGATGAAAAAAAAATGGTGCAAATGGCTCTCAGCACTATGGGACTTAACTTCTGTGGTCACCAGTCCCCTAGAACTTAGAACTACTTAAACCTAACTAACCTAAGGACATCACACACATCCATGCACGAGGCAGAATTCGAACCTGCGACCTTAGCTGTCCCGCGGTTTCAGACTGTAGCGCCTAGAACCGCTCAGCCACCCCGGCCGCCAGCGAAGATGAACAAGTGCTCACAGCTCTTATGGCATGCATTTTAGAGCTCATGTTTACTGGACACATTTTGTTTGTTTTGGTCCCTACTACCACTTGACAAAATATGGAAAGCAAAGAGCCTGCGGTAGAAGACATTTATTTCACAGTACCAAAGATCAAGAATTGCTCTTAGCTCTTAAGGTACTCGTTTTAGAACCCATGTTTACTTGACTTTTTGTTTCGAATGATCATTCCTGTTATATCCCTGAATATTGACCATGATTTCTGAAACACCCTTTATTTTTAAGTTTATCATTACGGAGTCTTTTTTCTATCACAGGAATAGCACTACCGCAAGGGAGGGGGAGACAACAAGCAATGAAGAGCGGGAAATTTGTGTTCGAGTATTACTCGGAGCAAAGATTTTCAATTATCACTTCATATGCTGACTTAATTAATGTTCATGTAGTACATCAGTCAATCTACGTATATCACAGGGCAGGGTGGATGGCTGTAGAACTCATATCTTGCTAAGTTTTGAATTCAGAAACTTTTTTCCCAATTGGAATTGTTGGGTAAATGGCCTCCGATTCCATCTTTTACCGGATACCCACGGGCTCCTACCAAATTTTCTTGTGGCAACCTCGTCAAGTCACAGTAACACTTATACTAAAGTCTTCAATTATTTGTTCGAAGTGTTCGAATCCTTATCTACTCTACAGTTTTATTCTCTACAGTGCATGTGTACCATGGAGGTTATTCCCTGGTATCTTGACACGCCCTGTCATCCTGTCCCTTCATCAGCCTTTCCATACGTTTCTCAACTCCCCTATTCTATGGTGAACACCCTCATTCTTTATATCATCAGTCCACCTAATTTTCAACTTATTTCTATACCTCCGCGTCTCAGATGCTTCGATTCTCTTCGTTTCCAGTTTCCTCACATATCATGCTGCACTTCCACACAACACTGTGCTCCAAAAGTGCATTCTCAGAAATTTCATCGTCAGTTTAAGCGTATGTTTGATACTAGTAGACTTTCCTTCGCCAGGAATATCCTCTTTGACTGTGTTAAACTGCTTTTATGTCCTCCTTTCCTTGCTGATCATGCGTTATTTTGTTTTCGAAGTTTCAGAATCCCTTAACTTTGCTACTTTGTGGCCAACAATTTTGATATTAACTTTACTACTAATCCTCGCTTTCACTTTCGTCTTTATTCAGTTTCACTCAGTATTCTGAACTCATCAGACTGTTCATTCCATTCAACATGTCCTGAAATTCCTCTTAAGTCTAAATGTCATGAGCGGTGTAAGTATTGTTACGCTTTCACACTGAATTTCTATCCAGCTCTTAAGTTTTCTTTTATTTCGTTCACTGATTGTTAGCTGTATATATTGAATAGTAGGAGTGGAGGACTGCATCCCTGGTTTATGCTATTTTAAATCGGTGCACTCATCTCCTGGTTTTCCATTTTTAAAGTTAGCATTTGGTTCTTGTGTATGTCGTGTATATAACCAGTCTTTCCCAAAAGCTTACTATTGTTTTTACCAGATACCTCGATAAATCCAATGAAGGTGTCTTGATTTTCCTTCAGTATTTCTTCTGTCACTAATCGCAACGTCAGCACTGTCTCTCTGTTACCTTTACTTTTCCTAAAGCCGAAGTACTAGTCGTATAACAGATACGCAAATTTCTTTTCCATTCATCTTTTCCCAGCGGATAAATTTGGAGAGGAAATCTAATTCCGGAATTCGTCCAATGATCCTTGATTGCAAACTGGAGGACTGGAGAAATTTGTGATTTATTTCTGGAACAATGTTGTTCATTTTTGTATACAGAAACAAAAAATGAAATTGTATGGGTTAGGTCTGGTTGGGGGAGAGGGACAAAGGGGGAAGGGGTATTACGATGGCTATGACAGGAAGATTTTTTCCACTTTCAGACAGCAAGTATGAGACTGTCAAGAGTACTGTTAACCATTTCGTGAGCCGTGGGAAACATGCTTCCCACTACAATGAACTCG
The DNA here is from genome assembly GCF_023864275.1 of Schistocerca cancellata. Lineage (NCBI taxonomy): Eukaryota > Metazoa > Arthropoda > Insecta > Orthoptera > Acrididae > Schistocerca > Schistocerca cancellata. The sequence continues at coordinate 608,702,451 of NC_064630.1, read as the reverse complement.
CTCCTAGTCCCGTGGGATACACAGTTCCCACCACTGTACGGTGCTACCACCTAGTGAACCGTATAGGGTACTACTTCTAATCGGAAGTTCCCGCCATTTTTGCTCTACCTTCTCGCAGAGGCATTGTATAGCTGAGTGTTGCTCTGTAGAGGAGCCTTTCCGTACTGTTTGCGTGACATTTTGTGATTTTTTCCTCAAAGCTATAGTATAAGGTAAATACTTTTGATTTACCCAAATTTATGAAGGAAAACGTAAAATTGGAACGAGGAGAATTCCAGTTTGAAACAAAAGGAGCCATTTCTGCAGTAAAATGGATGGATAACCGTCCAGTCACTTTCCTGTCCTCAATTCATGACCCATGAGAAACAGCCACAGTGAAAAGAAAAAACAAGGATGGTACTAGTACAGAGATTTCTTGTCTTGAAGTTGTGGCAGAACACAACAAAATAATGGGTGGTGTCGATAAGTTTGATCAATTATAAGAAAGGTATGCTATTGGCAGACGTTCTGTAAAATGGTGGCACAGAATATTTTATTTCCTGGTGGACGTTGCTGCAGTGAACAGTTTTATCCGGTGGAAAATAAGTAAAAGAGAAAGTGCACAGCACGATCAGCTCACATATAGGATCCATCTAGCCAGACTATTGATCGCTGGCTTCTCATCCCAAAAAAGGCGTGGACAAAAACCTATCTTTCTGGCAAAAAGGGGTAAAGTACCTGAAGATTTTCGTCATGTGGCTGTAGGGGAACATTAACCCATTTTAGGGGAAACCTACTGGACGTGCCGTCATTGTAGTATCAGAGCTTCGGAAAAGAGCACTCGCTGTGTTTGTTCATATTGTCAAATACCACTTTGCATAGACCCATGTTTCAGAAAATTTCGTGGCAAGTACTTGTGAACAATCATTGCAACAAGAGAAGTAAATTACAACAAGAGAAGTAAATTTATGCCGGCCGCGGTGGTCTCGCGGTTCTAGGCGCTCAGTCCGGAACCGCGCGACTGCTACGGTCGCAGGTTCGAATCCTGCCTCGGGCATGGATGTGTGTGATGTCCTTAGGTTAGTTAGGTTTAAGTAGTTCTAAGTTCTAGGGGACTGATGACCTAAGATGTTAAGTCCCATAGTGCTCAGAGCCATTTCAACCATTTAAAGTAAATTTATAAAATAAATATGACATATATTGAAAAAGTTGTTTTTGTCATTAGCTCCAGGGAAGTGCAGGGGAAGAATACTTCCCACCTTATTGTGTGACCTCACTTTCACAGTTAGAGCAAAAAAATGGTTCAAATGGCTCTGAGCACTATGCGACTTAACTTCTGAGGTCATCAGTCGCCTAGAACTTAGAACTAATTAAACCTAACTAACCTAAGGACATCACACACATCCATGCCCGAGGCAGGATTCGAACCTGCAACCGTAGCGGTCGCTCGGTTCCAGACTGTAGCGCCTAGAACCGCACGGCTACTCCGGCCGGACAGTTAGAGCAAATTTGATATTCTGTATGATAAATATACCTATCTTCTAACTACTATCTGCTCAATAATTTTGCCCACGAAAGGGTTAACCAGACGTGCCCTTAAGCGGAGGTTTTAAAGCCGAAACGGCGTAGAAAGTACCCCGACAGGTCACAGCGCTGTTGCCAGCTTTCAGCTGCGAAGCGCTACCTGGTGCAGGCGAAAACAGTAGCCGTCTGCAGAGTTGTGACAACACAGAGGCGTTGTCATAGAGAAGATTACCAAATCGCGCTACGTTATTGGTTGACGCACACCCGCGAAGCTGCCGCACCCAGCCCGTTGCAATTGTCAGGGATCAACTTACGCGAGCTCAGCTTTAGCCGGCCGTGGGCTGCCCCTGGCGGCGGCTACCCGCCAGACAGCAGCAGTACCAGGACAGCGATGCGCGACCCGACCTGCCATCCATCAACATGGGGCGCGCGTAGGCAGCCCTGCGGCGAACACGGCGCCGTGTCCGCCAAGCGCCCAATTTACATAGGCCGGCTGCCGGGCCGGCGCTAATGAAAGCGTTGGCGCGCTTTTTGCTAATGCGTGCCGCCAGAAATAACGGTTTCATTAACACTGCGTGTCCGCGCTCGCTCTAGTCGCCGGGCACGTGTCTAAACTGCCATTTGCATAATGTCCTCGCGGTAATGCATCCTTTTTTAAAATTACTTTCCTTTCCAGCTGAGTGATTATGTTCATTCCCCCACAACGCCCGTATCCCATGAAATGTTCAATTCGTAGAGTTATGTATAACAACATAGGGCCGTGTTGCTTCAGAAACCTCCTGTATCTGAAATTGCACTTTGTAAATTTAAACCTGGATGATCATGAAAATTTCTTAACCCTGTTTACTCTGACATTAACCAAAAGCTTACAACATTTAACATCGGGGGCGGTCGGTGCTTGGATTAATCATGCAATTTGACTGTATATCTGGTATCGGATGCCGCGGAGGTTGAAGACCCGCCAGAGGAGATGGACTTCGATAGCTGTAGTGGGCAGCGTGACTGCACAGCACTGTGTTCACACGGCAAGGTCGCTACCGTCTCGCCACGTGAATAAGGCAGCCAATAGCGTTCTTGCCGGCCGTGTGGCCGAGCGGTTCTAGGCGCTTCAGTCTGGAACCACGCGACCGCTACGGTCGCAGGTTCGAATCCTGCCTCGGGCATGGATGTATGTGATGTCCTTAGGTTAGTTAGGTTTAAGTAGTTCTAGGGGACTGATGACCTCAGATGTTAATTCCCATAGTGCTCAGAGCCATTTGAACCAATAGCGTTCCTCGCGGCCGGTATGTAGGCGGTCGCTCAGCGTACAGCTGGTCAGTTCAGCGTTTCCCCGTGATGCTGTCGGACCTATCTTCGCTGTTCTAGGACTGCTTGATCACAATCTTGCATATCACCTGATTTCTCTCTTGGTCACATCTTCGATTTTTTTCAGTTCGGGCAGTGCCCATTCAGCCATCTCAATGGAAGCGTCAGTTACCACGATTGGAAAGGATGGACAACGCAATACCCAGTCACGGAGCGATGGTCTTGGATTTGTCTGTTTTCCTCGTCGGAGCCTCGTTCTCGTCTAGATTGCTTGTCCTGGTGTGTTGTCTAAAGTCTGCCACGTTTCGCCCTCCTACCGTTAGTGTGGGTTACTCTTCTTCATGCAGCTCTCCCGCCTGGCGGCTTCTACCGTTTCTCCAATTCTTCCCGAGCTCCGACCTGTGACCGATGACTGGCTACCTGCGGATATAGCGATATATATTCCAACTAAAGTACGCCAACCGAAAACGCATTGTGGTTTTAATGAACTGTTGTAAAACCCGAATTAACTGATGTAGGACGGCGTGCGGAAAGAAATGACGCTGCAATTTTGTGTGAAAACTGTTCAAGCTTTTTTAAATGAAACAAACCATATTAACATGCTACACTTTTATTATTCATATCTACTTATTTATTTCTCAATATTGTCGCCCTGGCGACGAACACCTTTCCCCCGACTAGGGATAAGTTTATTGATACCGACACTGTAGAATGATTCCGTTACGGAGCCAGAGCCTCAGCTCTGCTTGCACAGCTTCATCACTATGGTAATGAAGTCCGTGAAGGCGTTCCTTAAGTTTTGAGAAGAGATGAAAGTCGGATGAGGTCAAGGCGGGACACAGTGTTGGATGATCGATGACGGAGAACCTAAGGCGTCGGACTGTTACAGACGTCGCAGCGCACATGTGTGGTCCGCCATTGCTATACTGAATGGGAGGGTGCTCCATGTAGGTAAGACGTCTTCGAATTCGAAAATCGACTACAGCACAATGTTTCCCACGCAGCGATATACTTAGGTTACGTGCTCCAATGTTACACTCTATAACTGGGAGCCCTCTAGCGGCAGAGAGCTGCAAATATGTAACGAAGAATGAATATGTAGAATGATAATAGCATCTGTTTTATTTTAAAAGTTCTAAAAGTTTTCCAATAAAAAATTCGGGTGAATTATTTTTCAGCCCGCCCTCACTTTATCGTCAAGCAACTTGATCATCATTTCAATAGATGTAATTAGGTGCTAGTTTACTGATCAGAGGGCAGTTTTAATTTTCTACCTAAAGAGAGACTCCTGGATTATCCTGTTCGTAGGAAAATAGCATGTGAGTTAAGGACTGAGCAAAACTTCTAGTCCTTCATTTAACTTGAGACATTTATTCTATCCAATCATTTTACGAGTACCAAGTGACTGGAAAAAGGGCAGGTGAAGCCTGTGCATAAGAAGGGTAGAAGGACGGATCCTCAAAATTACAGACGAATATCCTTAACATCGGTTTGTTGCAGGATTCTCCAACATATTCTCAGTTCGAATATAATGAATTTCCTTGAGACAGAGAAGTTGCTGTCCATGCATCAGCACGGCTTTAGAAAGCATCGCTACTGCGAAGCGCAACTCGCCCTTTTTTCACATGATATCTTGCGAATCATGGTTGAAGGGTATCAGACGGATGCCATATTCCTTGACTTCCGGAATGCGTTTGACTCGGTGCCCCACTGCAGACTCCTAACTAAGGTACGAGCATATGGGATTGGTTCCCAAGTATGTGAGTGGCTCGAAGACTTCTTAAGTAATAGAACCCAGTACGTTGTCCTCGATGCTGAGTGTTCATCGGAGGTGAGGGTATCATCTGGAGTGCCCCTGGGAAGTGTGGTAGGTCCGCTGTTGTTTTCTATCTACATAAATGATCTTTCGGATAGGGTGGATAGCAATGTGCGGCTGTTTGCTGATGATGCTGTGGTGCACGGGAGGGTGTCGTCGTTGAGTGACTGTAGGAGGATACAAGATGACTTGGACAGGATTTGTGATTGGTGTAAAGAATGGCAGCTAACTCTAAATATAGATAAATGTAAATTAATGCAGATGAATAGGAAAAAGAATCATGTAATGTTTGAATATTCCATTAGTACTGTAGCGCTTGACACAGTCACGTCGATTAAATATTTGGCCGCAACATTGCAGACAGATATGAAGTGGGACAAGCATGTAATGGCAGTTGTGGGGAAAGCGGATAGTCGTCTTCGGTTCTTGGTAGAATTTTGGGAAGATGTGGTTCATCTGTAAAGGAGACCGCTTATAAAACACTACTACGACCTATTCTTGAGTACTGCTCGAGCGTTTGGGATCCCTATGAGGTCGGATTGAGATAGGGCATAGAAGCAATTCAGAGGCGGGCTGCTATATTTGTTACTGGTAGGTTTGATCATCACGCGAGTGTTACGGAAATGCTTCAGGAACTCGGGTGGGAGTCTCTAGAGGAAAGGAGGCGTTCTTTTCGTGAATCGCTACTGAGGAAATTTAGAGAACCAGCATTTGAGGCTGACTGCAGTACAGTTTTACTGCCGCCAACTTATATTTCGCGCAAAGACCACAAAGATAAGATAAGAGAGATTAGGGCTCGTACAGAGGCATATAGGCAGTCATTTTACCCTCGTTCTGTTTGGGAGTGGAACAGGGAGAGAAGATGCTAGTTGTGGTACGAGGTACCCTCCGCCACGCACCGTATGGTGGAGTGCGGAGTATGTATGTAGATGTAGATGTAGATGTAGATGAACATATTCATTTCGCTATTCCTCTAAAATTATTATCACTCATTCTAGGATCCTCTCCGTAAACACGTACACCCTGAAACAAGTTGTTGTTGTGGTCTTCAGTCCTGAGACTGGTTTGATGCAGCTCTACAAGCTACTCTATCCTGTGCAAGCTTCTTCATCTCCCAGTACATACTGCAATCTACATCCTTCTGAATCTGCGTAGTGCATTCATCTCTTGGTTTCCCTCTACGATTTTTACCCTCCACGCTGCCCTCCAATACTAAATTGGTGATCCCTCGATGTCTCAGAACATGTCCTACCAACCGATCCCTTCTTCTAGTCAAGTTGTGCCACAAGCTTCTCTTCTCCCCAATTCTATTCAATACCTCCTCATTAGTTATGTGATCAACCCATCTAATCTTCAGCATTCTTCTGTAGCACCACATTTCGAAAGCTTCTATTCTCTTCTTGTCTAAGCTATTTATCGTCCACGTTTCACTTCCATACAAGGCTACAATCCATACAAATTATTTCAGAAACAACTTCCTGACACTTAAATCAATACTCGATGTTAACAAATTTCTCTTCTTAAGAAACGCTTTCCTTGCCATTGCCAGTCTACATTTTATATCCTCTCTGCTTCGACCATCATCAGTTATTTTGCTCCCCAAATAGCAAAACTCCTTTACTACTTTAAGTGTGTCATTTCCTAATGTAATTCCCTCAGCATCACTCGACTTAATTCGAATACATTCCATTATCCTCGCTTTGCTTTTGTTGATGTTCATCTTATATCCTCCCTTCAAGACACTGTCAATTCCGTTCAACTGCTCTTCCAAGTCCTTTGCTGTCTCTGACAGAATTACAATGTCATCGGCGAACCTCAAAGTTTTTATTTCTGCTCCGTGGATTTTAATACCTACTCCGAATTTTTCTTTTGTTTCCTTTATTTTGTTTACTTTATTGCTTGCTCAATATATACACTCTTGGAAATTGAAATAAGAACACCGTGAATTCATTGTCACAGGAAGGGGAAACTTTATTGACACATTCCTGGGGTCAGATACATCACATGATCACACTGACAGAACCACAGGCACATAGACACAGGCAACAGAGCATGCACAATGTCGGCACTAGTACAGTGTATATCCACCTTTCGCAGCAATGCAGGCTGCTATTCTCCCATGGAGACGATCGTAGAGATGCTGGATGTAGTCCTGTGGAACGACTTGCCATGCCATTTCCTCCTGGCGCCTCAGTTGGACCAGCGTTCGTGCTGGACGTGCAGACCGCGTGAGACGACGCTTCATCCAGTCCCAAACATGCTCAATGGGGGACAGATCCGGAGATCTTGCTGGCCAGGGTAGTTGACTTACACCTTCTAGAGCACGTTGGGTGGCACGGGATACATGCGGACGTCCATTGTCCTGTTGGAACAGCAAGTTCCCTTGCCGGTCTAGGAATGGTAGAACGATGGGTTCGATGACGGTTTGGATGTACTGTGCACTATTCAGTGTCCCCTCGACGATCACCAGTGGTGTACGGCCAGTGTAGGAGATCGCTCCCCAAACCATGAAGCCGGGTGTTGGCCCTGTGTGCCTCGGTCGTATGCAGTCCTGATTGTGGCGCTCACCTGCACGGCGCCAAACACGCATACGACCATCATTGGCACCAAGGCAGAAGCGACTCTCATCGCTGAAGACGACACGTCTCCATTCGTCCCTCCATTCACGCCTGTCGCGACACCACTGGAGGCGGGCTGCACGATGTTGGGGCGTGAGCGGAAGACGGCCTAACGGTGTACGGGGCCGTAGCCCAGCTTCATGGAGACGGTTGCGAATGGTCCTCGCCGATACCCCAGGAGCAACAGTGTCCCTAATTTGCTGGGAAGTGGCGGTGCGGTCCCCTACGGCACTGCGTAGGATCCTACGGTCTTGGCGTTCATCCGTGCGTCGCTGCGGTCCGGTCCCAGGTCGACGGGCACGTGCACCTTCCGCCGACCACTGGCGACAACATTGATGTACTGTGGAGACCTCACGCCCCACGTGTTGAGCAATTCGGCGGTACGTCCACCCGGCCTCCCGCATGCCCACTATACGCCCTCGCTCAAAGTCCGTCAACTGCACATACGGTTCACGTCCACGCTGTCGCGGCATGCTACCAGTGTTAAAGACTGCGCTGGAGCTCCGTATGCCACGGCAAACTGGCTGACACTGACGGCGGCGGTGCACAAATGCTGCGCAGCTAGCGCCATTCGACGGCCAACACCGCGGTTCCTGGTGTGTCCGCTGTGCCGTGCGTGTGATCATTGCTTGTACAGCCCTCTCGCAGTGTCCGGAGCAAGTATGGTAGGTCTGACACACCGGTGTCAATGTGTTCTTTTTTCCATTTCCAGGAGTGTAGATTGAATAACATCGGAGATAGGCTACAACCCTGTCTCACTCACTTCGCAACCACTGCTTCCCTTTCATACCCCTCGACTCTTATAACTGCCATCTGCTTTCTGTACAAATAGTAAATACCTTTTCGCTCTCTGTATTTTACCCCTGCCACCTTCAGAATTTGAAAGGGAGTATTCCAGTCAACATTGTCAAAAGCTTTCTCTAAGTCTACAAATGCTAAAAACTTAGTTTTGCCCTTTCCTTAATCTTTCTTCTAAGGTAAGTCGTAGGGTCAGTATTGCCTCACGTGTTCCAACATTTCTACGGAATCCAAACTGATCTTCCCCGAGGTCGGCTTCTATCAGTTTTTCCATTCGTCTGTAAAGAATTCGCGTTAGTATTTTTCAGCTGTGATTTATTAAACTGATAGTTCGGTAATTTTCACATCTGTCAACACCTTCTTTCTGTGGGATTGGGATTATTATATTCAATTTGAAGTCTGAGGGTATTTCGCCTGTCTCGTACATCTTGCTCACCAGATGGTAGAGTTTTGTCAGGACCGGTTCTCCCAAGGTTTTCAGTAGTTCTAATGGAATGTTGTCTACTCCGGGGGCCTTGTTTCGACTCAGGTCTTTCAGTGCTCTGTCAAACTCTTCACGCAGTATCATATCTCCCATTTCATCTTCATCGACATCCTCTTCCATTTCCATAATATTGTCCTCTAGTACATCGCCCTAGTATAGGCCCTCTATATACTCCTTCCACCTTTCTGCTTTCCCTTCTTTGCTTAGAACTGGGTTTCCATCAAAGCTCTTGATATTCATGCAAGTGCCTCTCTTTTCTCTTTAATTTTCCTGTAGGCAGTATCTATCTTACCCCTAGTGAGATAAGCCTCTACATCCTTACATTTGTCCTCTAGCCATCCCTGCTTAGCCATTTTGCACTTCCTGTCGATATCATTTTTGAGACGTTTGTATTCCTTTTTGCCTGCTTCATTTACTGCATTTTTATATTTTCGCTTTTCATCAATTAAATTGAATATTTCTTCTGTTCCCAAGGGTTTCTACTAGCCCTCGTCTTTTTACCTATTTGAACCTCTGCTGCCTTCACCATTTCATCCCTCAAAGCTACCCATTCTTCTTCTGCTGTATTTCTTTCCACCATTCCTGTCAATTGTTCCCTTATGCTCTCCCTGAAACACTGTAAAATCTCTGGTTCTTTCAGCTTATCCAGATCCCATCTCCTTAAATTCCCACCTTTTTGCAGTTTCTTCAGTTTTAATCTACAGTTCATAACCAATAGATTGTGGTTAGAGTCCACATCTGCCCCTGGAAATGTCTTACAATTTAAAACCTGATACCATTTAGTATCTCCAGGGTTCTTCCATGTATACAGCCTTCTTTCATGATTCTTAAAGCAAGTATTAGCTATGATTAAGTTATGCTCTGTGCAAAATTTTACCAGGCGGCTTCCTCTTTCATTCCTTAGCCCCATCCATATTCACCTACTATGTTTCCTTCTCTCCCTTTTCCTACTGATGAATTCCAGTCACCCATGCCTATTAAATTTTCGTCTCCCTTCACTACCTGAACAATTTATTTTATCTCATCATACATGTCATCAATTTCTTCGTCATCTGCAGAGCTAGTTGGCATATAAACTTGTACTACTGTAGTAGGCGTGGGCTTCGTGTCTATCTTGGCCACAATAATGCGTTCACTATGCTGTTTGTAGTAGCTAACCCGTACACCTATTTTTTTATTCATTATTAAAACTACTCCTGCATTACCCTTATTTGATTTTGTATTTATAACCCTGTATTCACCTGACCAGAAGTCTTGTTCCTACTGCCACCGAACTTCACTAATTCCCACTATATCTAACTTTAACCTATCCATTTCCCTTTTTAAATTTTCCAACCTACCTGCCCGATTAAGGGATCTGACATTCCACGCTCCGATCCGTAGAACGCCAGTTTTCTTTCACCTGATAACAACGTCCTCTTGAGTAGTCCCCTCCTGGAGATCCGAATGGGGGACTATTTTACCTCCGGAATATTTTACCCAAGAGGACGCCATCATCATTTAATCAAACAGTAAAGCTGCATGCCCTCGGGAAAAATTACGGCTGTAGTTTCCCCTTGCTTTCAGCCGTTCGCAGTACCAGAACAGCAATGCCATTTCGGTTAGTGTTACAAGGCGAGATCAGTCAATCATCCAGACTGTGGCCCCTGCAACTACTGAAAAGGCTGCTGCCCCTCTTCAGGAACCACATGTTTGTCTGGCCTCTCAACAGATACCCCTCCGTTTTGTGGTCGCACCTACGGTACGGCTATCTGTATCGTTGAGGCACGCAAGCCTCCCCACCAACGGCAAGGTTCATGGTTCATAGGGTGGGGGGTGGGGGGGGGGGTGAAACAAGTTATCAATCCTAAAACTAAATGAAAGCAGCTATCGGATACTCGGCGAAACAAAACTAAATCGTGATCACACGGATTTTCAAATGGCATATTCCAGCTGCCACAAAGTTAATTTGAAACAAATGGTGAGTTGGGTGGTGTACATCTATCATTGATATCGCTCGCGGCAAAGTGAGAATTGGTTTTCTTTGACATAGGACGTGAATTATCTCACATATCCAAATTGAAATATGACCTCGAATTTGAATACTACCAATTAATTCTCGTGGCTGCGACATATCACAACAATTGAACTGCAAGGAGTGTGCAAACGAAAGCAGCAGTTAGCAGAGCCATGGGGAAATATTATCTAATTCACCAGTGATTTTCGGAAGGTAGCGCCGCTCAGTACGACGACAGCTGCAAGACTGCCTGGCCGCACTACCTTTTGGAAAAAGTACCTTATCTCCCACTCTTACTAACGGTACACGGTACTGACCACGAGGGTGCTATACCAACCCACGAAGATTTCACGCAAAGGATAGCTTGCTGAGCGTGGCAACTATCAGATGGCTATATCGTTGGCCTTAAGACACGAGCGGTGAGAGGACTGATAAAATCGCTGATCCCAGCTCGCCAACGCCAACTTGGGAAAATATCGCGGTCTTGCGTGCGTAATTATAGTACTGAATGGACGTGTCTAAAGCTGTTAAACCCAGACTCATGGAAACGCCATCAGACTGGACCAATAGTACTCAGGATGTGGCAGAACTTCGCAAGTGCATCTAGGGGCTACTCTAAAGTTCTTCAGGATTTAGATTTGAAAACTGAGTACAAATAATCTACAGCAAACTTTCATGATGTATTGAGCCATGACTTGCAGAAGGCAGTTGCTTAGGAGAAATGTGCTTGCATGAAAGGACATACTCATACATGAACTGGCGTGACGGAAAAGTGAAGTCCGTTGGCGATGTTTCTGCAACTTATAAAGGCACATTTGCATGCCGAGCGTGAGTTTCCTCGGAAACGCGAAATATTAATTAAATAAATAATCAGTGACAAATAAATAAAGCCTATGGCACACAACTGCAGCGCTGTGTCGCTGATAAAACAAAAGCACAATTACGTTACTCTTATGTTTGATTAAGGAATGAGAGAGCTCTGGTAGAAGTGGTGCGAGAAGCACGTATTTTATTCTATTGTCTGGCACACCGCCATATTTCATGTTATAGAAGAATACTGCGAGTTGCAACCAGACTAGGCACTCGATTCTGTAAAGAATTTATATTTATAAAAGTAAGTAGGATTATGAACTGTAGGTTTATTCATTGAATATATCTGATTTAACTAACTGTGTAACTTTTTTATGTTTAGTAGACAATCACCTCTGTAGACGTTTTGGCATGGCTGGCAAATTATTGTAATATTGAGATTTAGATTATGAGTCCGCACCTACCGCAGCAGTCTTTGGAAACGATTTAATTACGAAGTCCGATTATTTCAGTTTTATTTCACGGTCAACTACGAGTAACATTGCCTTTACGAAAAAGCCATTGCCAAGCGTCTGATACCGAATAATTAAACGTCCACGTTCCAGATAAGCAAATATCAATTACAATTACAATCACCATCATACAGATAGAAAAATTAATATTTAAATAATATTTTTTATTTTATTTATTTTATAAACTGCCTAAGTTGCATAACTGGATGATTTAGCGTTATCTGTACTATTACGAAGGTATTAAGAAAGCCAGTGGGAAAATCTTTGCATAACTAAGTGCCGTAGCCAGTGAAGACATGCAATACAAGTGATTATCGAACGTTTCCCCAACGCAGCTATAAATATAGGCTTCATTCAAGTGACGGACACGTGGTTGGAATGTTACACAAAAGAAAATATACACGGTAATAAAATCACGAGCGCCAAGAATACTGAAAAAGCAATATACTGACAGGAGTTAATCTACAGAATGAATTACCCTTAAGGGCAGTTGCAGTACATCAGATCTACCGTGTTCAGCGTCACAAATCTACATCATCACACAAGGAAATTTCAAAATAGTACTACATGGTTGAAAATTTTTGGAGCAAGAGAAAGAAATATCCGTCACTTTTATCCATGCGCGCCTGAATTAAGACCAGATATTGGGTTTCACGTCCTCTGGTGAAATCGTGCAGATCACATTAAGTTTCCCAAGGATTTCAAATGAAAATAGACGCGAGAATTGAATTCCTTATTGCATAGCTTAAAAGCATATTTAAATTTCAAAAAACATAAATTAAACGCGATTGTAAGTAGCAAGCTGCTATCTCACCAAATCTGCTCCCATTTCGAAACACACAACACAAGCGTCTACAGTACATATGTTCGACGAAGAAGCAGCAACAAGAATAAGCTTTGTTCTCAGACACGCCAACCCTTAACTGATATATTTGGGGCCTGTCACCTGACTCGCCCTCACAGGTCGAAGTTTCCTACGCGGTGCACTGCAAAGACACTCTTCAGTAGCAGATGATATTTGCCAATAAGTAAGATTCCCTGAGAAAACAAAGACGCGCAAGTGGTGCGCGGTTGCATGAAATGTGAAACAAAGGCCACGCGAGAGCAGCCGAATTGTACATCTTTCCCTGTAAGAATGTCGGTAAAATGAAACCAGCAAGGGTACGACAGGTTGGTCAGGCCGTGATGAAGGCAATTGTTCTCCTACGTGTAGAGCACCCAAAAATGAAGGCCCCTGGTCATCATGGTTGAGGATTAGGTGGAGGGCTACCAACCCAAGCACGAAAACCATTGGCTGCTCAGGATACTGGATTTATGTTTCGGCAACAAGACAGAATTTACTCGATCTGGCAAAGTTGCGAGGATTTCTCTTTTGGTTCTTGGCATTTCAGAAGCGTGTGCTATTTGTGAAGAGGTCAGATACTTGTAAATGAACTAGGAAATTACAACTATTATTAGCTTTCTAAGAAGTAGGGTTGAAGATGCTAAGATCCCTGGACGCACAAAAAAAAAAAAAAAGACAGACGGGAAATAATGTACGGAGACTGCGGCAGCACCTGGGATCTGGAACAGGAATCTACAATCATGATTCATGATTCAATGAATGGTTCAGTGAAGGAATTCAAACAGGTTGATAAACGGATATCGTAACCCTCAGTTTCGACTCAGTGGTTAAACAACACATTTCTAAATTCACTTGCACTTACAGAAGGCAATAATGAGGAGATGAAATAAAAACTGTGCAGTCAACCAGATGTGACATACAACTAACTAAGTAGGCGTAATAGGATTATTACACGTCTTTAGCGTAAAGACAGGAAAAGAAGGCATTTACAAACACAAGCACAAGCAATTTCGGCTTACACGAGGAAAGTTTAGATAATGAGGGTCTACTTATAAATTTTACAATAATAAATGGTTTCTTATTAAGCAGCACAAAATTTCAACAAAAAAGTCTTAATTTTAAGGACATGGATATCACCTAACCGAAATGTAATGTATCAGATTGAACGTATAGTTACGCAAAGAATATTCCAAAACAATATTAAAGATGAATAATTTCTGATGACTGGGAGTCACAGTCCTGTAGAACTTTTTGAAAGACATCATGCTCGCCGTTAACTGCAGAAAGTCTTTGTTTTCACAACCGCAGTTTCGGCCTTAACGATATAATCAAATGGTGTATTGCAAACGACTGTCTGTTAATGATGCTAGAATCTTTAGGGGAGCGAATTGTGAAAGAGACTGTATACTTGTCATATAATAAATGAAAATGAAGCTGAAAAGCAAACGATACAGAAACTGAGATATAGTTGCTAGTCGCAGCCTAAGAAATATGGCAGAATAGAAAACCTAACGGAAACTTGACTACTTACAAGGAACATTTACATGAGGAAAAAAATGAAGGCACCTAAATAGAAATATACAAAATATGCCAGACTTCTAGCAAACAGGAGACGAACTAACTAAGTTTAGTATAAAGTGCCAAGAAAAATGCTGAACAGGACAAGAGCGAGTAATTCTTGAATTCAAGAACGCCACAGTACTAACCTGAAGGAAATGTTCTACATAATCCGTCAAAACACTACGAATTGGCGAAAAGGGAAGGACAAGGCAAATCTTTCAAGATAAATGTCTTCAGATAAATTCACGGAAAGGAAACAGTTTATAAAAGATCAACTTGGTAAACTACTAACCAGCAAGCGTAACATGCAAAAATCATGGGAGAATTATTTTTCTCAAATACTCAACTTACTTTAAATTTGAAGAACCAGGTCCAGTTGACATAAAAGTCAGCGCCCCCAGAAGTACAGAAAGCAGTGAAGACACTGAAGAATAACAATGCCTGAGACGATACATTGAAGTAGTAAAACAAAGAAGACTACAACCGGAATTAGAACTATAGACCTTTACAGAAACAATTTGGAAGACAGTAACCATACCTGCAGTTTGGAAAACCGCAGTTATGTGCCGAAAAACTAAGAAAAATAATCACCTGATTTGCGAAGACTTCAGAGGAACTGCTTTATCTGATGTCACTTATAAAATAAGAACTGAAGAACTAAATGGAGACTACAACACGGTTTGTACAGAAAAGACTAAAATTGGATCATTTATTCACTCTACGACAAATTACTTAGAACGTGTGAGAATTCAGTAGTGATATCCACATGTGGTCTTGAAAAAGACTTTTGATAGCTTACTCCGTCAGTGACTCCAAATCATAATGTGAGGACGGAATATACCTTCAAAACGAGATTAGTTAAAATGTGTATAGACAAAACATTATGCCACGTAATGAAACTGGTAGGAGAAAATGAAAATTTGAGGGTGAACACTTGAATAAGTTAACAGCGCGCCATTTGACATACATTATTTTACCTTTTAATATAGAAGATGGATAGATAATCTATTGAAATTAACAAACAAGAAATCCATCTGTATGAACTAAATATTATTGGATTTGCCTATGTGGATGATATAACATTATAATTAATTCCAAAACAGAACTAGGTAATACTATTGCAAAATAGCTGAGAAAACAGGATTATGTGTTAATCAAGAAAGTACAGAATACCTGGTCTTTTTTTAGGAAAACATGACATGATGCACCTTTGGCCACAGATGAATTCACTTTCATGAAAGTTGATCATTTCAAGTAGCCACGGAATGAGTTTGGCAAAGATAACTGAACAGATACAGAAATAGAGGGTCTTCCAGTAACAGCTATCGGAATACTTTAATTGAATCAGTATCTTAAAGAAAAGATCACGCAGCACATACTTCAAAATACGCATTTATCAGTCAATAAGTCAATAATCTGACAAGTAATATTACACGGAAGGGAATTTTTAATACCAAAAAAGAAATATGAAACGACTCATATATATATATATATTCCACGTTCGCTACTCGACTGTTTATATATACACATATTATCAACCTAATTTGGTCTTCTTGAAGCAAGTGCTGAAAGAATGATTCTGCTGAGATACTACGTCAATTTCTCCTTGCTGGTCTTCATCCACGTGAAAGTAGGTTCCTTCTCACAAAGCATATAGTTTTAATGGGAATAGTCAACTAGGCGATAACTGGTATGTTATTAATGCTACTACATATTGCTTCACAATTATTGGAGAAAAAATGTACTTGTACAACATCGTTACGTAATCGCTCTTTTTCTGTCGGCTGGGGAACGTAGCTAAAATTAATATTCTAATTATTTGTCTCTGAACTAACAGTAGTTTCATAACACTATTGTGACCAGCTCACGACTTATTCCTGAACATAAACTGAGGCCTTGTGGTTACAGCATCGTAGCTACACACGATTAAGAAGTAATTTACACACAGCACTGGAAGAGTGCAGGTGAGGATGGTAATTGGCAAGTTTTTCAAAAATAAATATTCACCCTAATTTGTAAAAAAAGAAAAGAATATCCCAGTGATGTAATCAGATTGAATAGTTTCACTCTTCGCGACGTGTGTGGACTGTGATTCAAACTTGGGACTAGCGTTGACTTACCGGTCTGCCAGGAAGTTTTAGAAAGAACAGTGGTTGCAAAATAATTTTTGGTCTTTAGGTAGGGGCAGTTTTCATACCGATTCTACAGATCATGGTCCATTGTGATAAATACAAGTTCGTTAAGTGAAATACGAGGGTCGTTCAATAAATAATGCCCCGAATTTTTCTCTCAGAACGTATTTATTGTTATGAGTCAGAATTTGGTAACAATATACATCAACTTGTCTTGTCTATGTCCTATTTTTCTACGTATTCTGCATCACGTTCTATGGCCGTGCGCCAACGTTGTGGAAGAGCGTGTATTCCCTGCTGGTATAAGCTCTTGTCCTGTAGGCGTAACCATGTTTTCACTGCATGACCGACACTCTCGTCATCTTCAAAGTGTGCTCCCTGTAGAGAATCTATAAGCGGCCCAAAGAGATGGAAGTCTGAGTATGCCAAGTCTGGACTGTAGCGTGGATGAGGCAAAGAGGTCCAACCCAATTTGGCAATCTCTTACCCGATTCTCAGACTTGTGTGTGGGCGTGTATTATCGTGTTCGAGCAAGATTTCTGCTGGATTGTTGTCCGATCTAACACTTCGGAAACGGTTCTTCAGTTTATTGAGAGTCATCACGTATGCCTCTGAATTGACGGTTGACCCCCTTGGCATTACATCCAGGAGAATCACACCGTCACAATCTCAGAAGACTGTCACCATCACTTTTCCGACAGAGGGGTTGTCTTGAATTTATTCTTTTGTGGTAAATGAGGATGATGCCACTCAATGAACTGCCATTTTGTTTCCGGCTCAAGTGGTGCACCCAGCTTTTATCCCCCGTCACGATCTGTGACAGAAAGGCCTCTCCGTCATCTCCAAACGCTCCAACAACTCAGAGGGAATGGCCTTTCTTTGAATCTTGTGTTCCGCTGTGAGCATTCGTGGAACCCATAGTGAGCACCTCTTTCAGTATCCGAGAGTCTCGAACACTGCAGACGAACTTCCAATACTGACCGACAGCTGTAGAGCCAATTATCGGGTAGTGATGCGCCGGTCGACACGAATAATGGCGTCCACAAGATTCAGCATGTCTGGAGCAGTGGCTGTGACAGGACGTCCCGAGCGTGGCTGATCCTGAGGCTGTAACTTTCTTTACCCATCGCCCAACTGTACTCATGTCAGTTGCAACACCGCCATACACTACACAAAAAAGTTTATGGATGTTCAACACGGTTTCTTTTTCTGCACACAAGAATTCAACAACAGCATGCTGCTTGTAACGTGAGTTGTATGTAGGCGCCATTCTAACGCTGTACTATGGCTCGGCCATCTGCCGGAACGATTCGAAACTTCACCGGCGCACAGAACGAACATCAAATGAGAAGCACCAACAAGGACGTTTGTCTATGTATACTGATGGTTTAAAAAATGTGGGGCATTATTACTGAACGACCCTCGTATGTATTAAATGCGATCTATTAACTTTCTTTTATGAAGCACTTTATGTAATTCGACGTTATATATATAAAACATAAGAAATGAAAGTTTTTAGGAAACAACGCTTTATTAACCCATTCTGACGCTTCTTCCAGATTCTTTTATGAGCTCCCCTTGCAGCGCATGGAAGATGTTAGTTGTGCAGGAAGTCGGCTGCTATACCGCCACGAAGTTGGGATGCGGAGTGGCGCCCAATTGGTGCGCTGGTTGCGGTCTACCAGGGGCGTCGCAGCACTGCCTGGCCCTCCCGCCGAAAATTGCGCTCCCTGGGGTAGACGCCTCTTAGCAAACTCTGTAGCCGCGTTTGCTTCTTTCTCGATCGACTGTAAGCTGTAGGGCGTCGCAGATGGGCGGAGGAAGGCCAGCCGCAGAGCCATCTGCTGCCTTAGGCTGCTCCAAGTTCCTAACCGCTTCAGCGCTCGCTGCAAGCCCTGTACGCTAACGGCCGATGCTGCTACAACAAAGAGATACAGTGTACACGCCTTTGTCTGCTGGTAAAGCCACAGAAAAGAACCATGTAACACAACAAAGAGCTCCGATGTCTTACCAGTGATCTCAATGTCTGGTATAAAAGCGGTTTCACATTAATCTGTCTAAAAATTGGTGTATCTGTACATATGGCTATTTTTCAAAAACCTGGGCGAACATAAACATTCACGAAGAACTATCACGAGAGTTTCATATCACCGGCTGGAGAGGCTGTTCGCTACAACTGATTCTGATTAAACCATCTACAACACATTTCTGTCTGACTATATCCACTGAAACAAGACTATACGTAAGACAGTAGTAGGAATAAATCGGGGGAAAACGAATAAAGTAAAAGAAAGGTCTTTACAAAACGATTGAAGCAAAAGAGAATTATCTTGGCAATCGTGAACATCATCGAGCGAAGCACAGCATAGACACACACGTACAGCATATAAACCTGAAAAACAGTTAAGTTAAGGTTTATATGATGTACATGTGGATCTATGCTGCGCTTTGCTCAGTGGTGTTCGCGATTTCGAGGATAATTCTCTGTTGCTTCAATCGCTTCGGAAAGACCATTCTTTTACGTTTATACATTTATCACCCTTTTATTACCTTCTTACGTATGGTCTCGTTTCAGTGGATCTGTTCCTAGAGAAATGTCTTTTAAATTGTTTATTCACAATCAGTTCTGACTAAGCGCCTTTTCAGCCGGTGATATGAAATGGTCTTGATAGCTTTTCGTTAGTGTTTATTTGCTCCCTATTTTATGAAAAATTGTGTAAATAATTTTTTTTATGAAAAATTTTGTAAACAAATTTTTAGCGCAAGCTAGAACCATGCCCTAGGATTATACTTTTGTATGAACATGCCTTCGTTTTTCTTTTGTTTTTACATCAAATTTGATGAAGCTCTAACCAGGCGAAACGCGTTATTTGTAATAAACATTCTAAGTAAAGTCCAAGTGCTCCACTGGGTCCAGGTCGGGATTCTGGACAGGTGAGCTCCTTTCAAAAATGTTACTGTTCACAAAGCACTGTCTCACAGATTTCTATTTTATGCTTATACAAACAATCATCGTCTCCAAACTGTTCCTGTACTGTAAGCTGTTGACAACTCTGCAAATTTTGTTCATATCCTACCGCACTTTCCGTTTTCATAAGTGCAATATACGGACTACTCTCCTAACCACGAAAAACGGACAGATATACGTACTTTATTGTGAACACTGCACATGATGGCAGGTACGCTCCTCCAGTCATGCCCGCAGGTCGTGGTCTAGTAGCTAGTGTTGGTGCCTCTCCATCACGGGGCACCAGGTTCGATTCCAGGCCGGGTTGGGGATTTTCTCTGCCCTGGGACTGGGTGTTGGTGTTGTCCTCGTCATTTCATCAGCATCATCATTCGTAACAGTGACTAGATTGTACTGTGAAAACAATTGGACTGTGTAAATTTGGGACTTTGTACGGCGCTAATGACTGCGCAGTTGATCACCTCACAAACCAAATATCATCATCATCATTCTCCACTCATTCATAAAACCCAAAGCCGTCCATCGGGTTGCCGTAGTGTATAGCGTTTTTCTTCACCCGAATCACTCGTTTCCAGTCAGCCGCTGTCTACAGCGACTCAAGCGTCACATAAAGTGGACTACAAAACTGTTTGGCTTACGCGGAATTGCTCAACCATTGGATCTCGCTCTTTTCAACTTCCTACGAACATCTATTGTACTAACTAGACTGCTGGTAGCACTTTGGATCTCACGAGTGATTTCTACATTTACATCTACATCTACGTGATTACTCTGCTGTTCACAATAAAGTGCCGGGCAGAGGGTTCAATGAACCACCTTCAAGCTGTCTCTCTACCTTTCCACTCTCGAACGGCACGCGGAAAAAACGAGCACTTAAATTTTTCTATGCGAGCCCTGATTTGTCTTACTTTATCGTGATGACCATTTCTCCCTATGTAGGTGGGTGTCAACAGAATGTTTTCGCAACCTTAGGAGAAAACTGGTGATTGAAATTTCATGAGAAGATCCCGTCGTAAGGAAGAACGCCTTTGTTTTAATGATTGCGAGTCCAGTTCACGATAATACAAAACGAGCCGCCCTTGTTTGTGCTTTTTCGATGTCATCCGTCAGTCCCACCTGATGCGGATCCCACACGGCACAGCAATACTGCAGAGTATGTCGGACAAGCGTGGTGTAAACAGTCTCTTTAGTTCACCTGTTGCACCTTCTAAGTGTTCTGCTAATGAATCGCAGTCTTTGGTTTGCTCTAACCACAATATTATCTATGTGATTGTTCCGATTTAGGTTATTTGTAATTGTAATCCCTACGTATTTATCTGAATTTACAGCCTTCAAATTTGTGTGACTTATCATGTAATCGAAATTTAGTTGCTTTCTTTTAGTATTCATGTGAATAACTTCACACTTTTCTTTATTCAGGGTCAATTGCCACTTTTCGCACCATACAGATATCTTATATAAATCATTTTTCAAGTCGTTTTGATCATCTGACGACTTTGCAAGACGCTAGATGGCAGCATCATCGGCAAACAATCTAAGACGACTACTCAGATTGTCTCCTATGTCGTTAACATAGATCAGGAACAGTAGAGGGCCTATAGCACTTCCTTGGGGAACGCCGGATATTACTTCTGTTTTACTCGATGACTTTTCGTCTATTACTACGAACTGTGACGTTTTTGACAGGAAATCACGAATCCAGTCGCACAACTGAGGCGATACTCCGTAGGCACGCAGTTTGGTTGGAAAACGCTTGTGAGGAACGGTATTGAAAGCCTTCTGGAAATCTAAAAATAAGGAATCAATTTGACATCCCCTGTCAATAGCACTTACTAGTTAACGAGTATAAAGCGCTAGTTGTGTTTCAAAAGAACGATATTTTCTTAATCCGTGCTGACTATGAGTCAATAAATCGCTTCCTTCGAGGTACTTCATAATGTTCGAATCCTACTGCAAATCGACGTTAGTGATATAGGTGTGACTTGAGCAATTTTCCAGTCTTTAGGTACGGATCTTTCTGTGAGCGAGTGGTTGTATATAATTGCTAAATATGGAGCTATTTCATCAGCATACACTGAGAGGAACTTGACCGGTATACAATCCGAACTGGAGGCCTTGCCTTTATTAAGTGATTTAAGCTGCTTTGTTACACCGAGGATATCTACTTCTATGTTTCTCATCTTGGCAGTTGTTCGTCTTCTTTGGTGAAGGAGTTTCGGAAAACCGTGTTTAATAACTCTGCTTTAGTGGCACTGTCATCAGTGACTTCGCGTTGTTATCGCGCAGTGAAGGTATTGACTGCGTCTTGCCGCTGGTGTGCTTTATGTATGACCAGAATCTCTTTGGATTTTCTCCCAGATTTCGAGACTGAATTTCGTTATGCAAATTATCAAAACCATCTCGCATTTAAGTACGCACTATATTTCGAACTTCTGTAAAACTTTTGCCAATCTTGGGGATTTCCTCCCGCTGGTTTCATTACAAACACCTTTAGCAGTGCTCGACGATCCTTGTCAGTCAGTGCATGAGTTCCTTCGTATGGGTTTAGCTGTGGTTGTTCATTCATATTTGTAATTCACAAAAATATCAACAACAGTTGGGCAGCTTTGGATGGGTTGGAATGTCTCTGATGCATACCTTATTTAGGTGATATGCAATGACACGTCCACTTTATATGTCACTGATGTTTCCATTCTGTAGTTACTGCTTCTCTACTGACGATACAATACTCCATGTCTCCCGTTATACTGGCGGGTACGCGTCTCATGACATATACTGGTCTATTCCGCCTTATATAAAGGTGTTCAGGTAATTTTTATTACGAGTGTCACTCCAAAAGAAATGCACACTATTTTCTTTAAAATCCATCTTTTATGCTACATGTTTGAAAGTTTTACAGTGTGTAGATACATCCTTTAGGAACAATATTTTCGTTTCTCCACATAATTTCCATCCCTCTCAACTGGCTTACGCAATCTTGGAACCAGCACCTGTATACCTGCACGGTACAAGTTTGGACCAACCTGTCTGGCAACGTGCACAAGGGAGTCATCATCTTCAAACCTTGTTCCACGAAGAGAGTCTTTCAGTTTCCCAAAGGGATGATAGTCACAGGGAGCCAGGTCAGGACTGTAAGGCGTTTGTTTCAGTGTTGTCCATCCGAGTTTTGTGATAGCTTCCATGGTTGTTTTGACTGACATGAGGCCGTGCATTGTAGTACAACAGCAAAATATCCTGCTTTTGCGGATGTGGTCGAACATGACTCAGTAGAGCTTGAAGTTT
The DNA here is from genome assembly GCF_023864275.1 of Schistocerca cancellata. Lineage (NCBI taxonomy): Eukaryota > Metazoa > Arthropoda > Insecta > Orthoptera > Acrididae > Schistocerca > Schistocerca cancellata. The sequence goes on along the minus strand of NC_064630.1, from coordinate 608,679,823 downwards.
CTTCAGTGTCTTCACATGTGCATCAGAATTTATGGTGTTTCCACTTGACATGTTGTCCACAAGCAAGAATCCTTCGGAATCGGAAAACACCGTAGCCATAACTTTTCCAGCAGAAGGAGTGGTTTTGAATTTTTTTTTTCTTGGGTGAATTTCCTGATCCCACTCCATTGATTGCCTCTTCGTCTCTCGTGAAAAATGATGGAACCATGTTTCATCACCTGTCACAATTCTTCCAAGAAATTCATCTCCACCATTCTCATGCTGTTCCAAAAGTTCGCTGCATACCGTTTTTCTTGTTTCTTCGTGAGCCACTGTCAACATCCTGGGAACCCACCTGGCACAAACCTTTTTTAACGCCAACACTTTCAGTATTCTGCAAAGCCTTCTGCTAAAAGCCTTCTACAAAGAGTACCGTGAGTCCTTCACCAGAAAAAAAAACATATCTCGTGTGCCTACTGGATTAAATGGAAAGTGCAAGTATTGTATGCGATGTGTTGAATCATATGTGGGTGAAAGAACGACAGAAATCGGCCAACTGGAGTACGGAAACTAACGAATGTTTCTCCAGGACCACAGGCATGAGCTAACAGCGCTGGAAATCGCCTCTTAAGATGCTTCATAAATAAAAGAAGCGACACGCGTGTGACAATAAACGAACTGCCTTCAATTAGTTGCATAGACGGAATATACCTCTCCGAGTTTATAAAGACTTTGGAGGAAATGTAGCATTACTTTTTTCTCCCAAATGGTTCAAATGGCTCTAAGCACTATGGGACTTAACATCTGAGATCATTAGTCCCCTACACTTAGAACTACTTAAACCTAACTAACCTAAGGACATCACACACATCCATATCCGAGGCAGGATTCGAACCTGTGACCGTAGCAGCAATACGGTTCCGGACTGAAGCGCCTAGAACCGCTCGACCACATTGGCCGTCTCTTTCTCCCAGGTATTGACGGCTCGGTATAATACATTTCATGTTACTGCGTATTTGAGCACTGCGATTCATTCACTGCATTCTTAGGCACTGTTCACTGTTGATGTTGCTATGTTTTAATCCGTACTTCGTATTACTTGAAGGGTACACCATATCTCGCCAAAACTTACAACTAACATGCCTCGTTCACACAGTGATTCATTTTTAAAAGCCGTTGAGTCGTTCGGATGATGCTGCATTTGGCGATGTGTATAAGAGCTAGGTTTATCGTGTCGTGCTCTGCTTTACAATTTCCTTACTTTTTATAGAACATTTCCTTTAAGAATGATGTTTAGTTGGTTGATTTAGGGGGAGGGGGACCAAACAGCGAGATTATTGTCCCAACAGATTAGAGAAGGATGGGGAAGAAACTCGGCTGTGCCCTTTGAAAGGAATCATTCCCGCATTTGCCTGAAACAATTTAGGGAAATCATGGAAAACCTAAATCAGGATGGGAGGGCAAGAGTTTGAACTGTCGTCCGCCCGAGTCTGAGTCCAGTGTGCTAACCGCTGTGCCACCTCGCTCGTTTTTAAGAAATAATTTCTTGTGATACATTGGTATGTTTTGTTTCTGTATTATCCGCAGGGCAACTGACCTGTAATCGAATAAAACAATGGTCGTGATGATCTCTCCATTGACAAAATGTTTCGGTTTAGTCCCACATTCTGATCTGCGGAAATGAACTGACAAGGGGTAGGTAACCATGAGAAATTATTGAATAACCAGAGACAGTGTAACATTTCAAGAGTTGGAACGTGGAATGATGGAAGTTGAAACGTGGTAGTAAAGGAAATGCAAAGGCTCAATTTAGATATACTGAGGATTTAGATTTAGTGAAATTAAATGGAAACTAGGTATGAGTTTCTGATCAGATGAATATAGGGGCAGATCAACAACAGCAGAAAAGGCGTAATGAGAGTAGCATTCGATACGAATAAAAAGGTATAAAAGAGACCGAGTTTCTGAGAACAGTCCTGTGATAGGGTTTTGTCGTCAGAACCGATATAAAACCAACGCCAAAAGGAATAGTTTGGGTACAAAAAATGAGATCAAAAGGACATGATTAAGAAAGGGGAAATTCAATAAAAGGAAATGACAATCTAATAATAATGAGGGGTTGAAATGAGATATTAGGGGAACGATTAAACCACAGAGTAATGGGAGAATATGTTTTTCATACTAGAAACGAGAATGGAGAAACACTAACTGAGTTCTGCAATGAATCTGAGCTAGCATGAGTAATAGCAAACATAATGTCCAAAAACCACTAGAGGAGAAGATGCACTGAGAAAAGTACTGGAGACACGGTAAGACTCCAACTGAATTACATTATGGCTCCGAAAGCAGATATTGGCCTGCAAGGTGTATACAGTCGGTTCCAAATTAGTGGTGATGAAGAATAGATCCATGTTTAAAAATGTCGCCCGGAACAATCAGTATGGAAATATGTGCGTCATCAAAATCTAAGTGTTTCAAGAGGTTCAAGAAAAGCATTACAATTCAAGGTGACAATAAGTCAATGATAAAGTGAGCTATTGATATTGGTATCCGCAGTGTAGGTGAAAATGTATTGCAGGATCAACTGAATGGAATGAACTGCAATCTTCTTCTTCTTTTTCTTGTGTTTTTGTCTTGCATCGTGTCTTGGTCTGCTTGGTTACTAACACAATTAGTATGCTTAGTTGGTGGCCGCGTGCCCCTCCTGTCGCCGCCGGTTTACTGCACGTGACGGAATTGTGTACCCCAACTTTCTGCGTGCAGTGTGATACATGTGAAAGTGAGCGAAAGTTGCCTATACGTTGGCGAATCGTGTAATTCAGGCGGGGCTTGGATAGCAGCTTGGTATGCTGGGATGGGGGAAACCGCCGAGAAACCACATCGGGACGGGTTGGCTTACTAACGCATGTCGTTAAACCGCCTGGTGGATCTGATCTGCGCGGGTGCACCTCGCCGTGCCTGAAACAGTGTGGTAACGCGTGCGGTTATCTGGGTGGTTTGGAATGAACAGTTTAATGAGTGTAGAATATAGAGTGATCGTAAACCGAAGAAAGAGGTAAGTAATGACGAGTGTAGAATATAGAATGAGAGTAAAACGAAGAAAGAAGAAATTAACGAGGATTGGCAGCAATTAGATTACCCATAAGCTTAACATGAAAGTCGAGAACCACGGAGGCGATGAAGTTAAGGGTTCTGTTATCTCTGAGATAAATATTACAGATGATGAACGAAGCAAGGACATAAGAAGCAGACTATCACAGGCAAAGGAGGCCTTCCTGGCCAAAAGAACTGTTCTATTATGAAACGTATTTCTTAATTTGACAAAGAAATTAATGAGAATGTGCAGTTTGTGGAAATGATTCTATGACAGTGAATCGTGGACTGTGGAACAAACGTAAAATCGAGACTTTTTGAGATGTTGTGCTGTAAAAGGATATTGAAAATTAGGTGGTTCTCGGCAGAATTGGCAGATGAAGGAACGTATTTGGAAATACTGACAAGAAGGGGGTCAGATTGTCAGCGAGTAACTTCCGGGTTACCGTAGAGGATAAAAAGGTGTAGGGAAAGACAGATTGTAATACATCCAACATATAATTGAGGCCGTAACATGCAAGTGCTATTGTGAGCTGAAAAGAAGATTTCGTGTTGGGCCCCGTCAAGCCAGTCAGATGACAGATGATGCAAAATAAAATTGACTCCATTAAATTTTCAACTTTTGTCTACAGCATCACATCCCCATCTCTTTGACTCTCCTTGCAGGGTTTCCAGCATGTAAGGTTCTCTTCCACAGAATGCTGTGCTTCAAAAACAAATTCGTAGTTATTTATTCCTCAAATTAAGACCGATTTTAGATACTATTGGGACATATATTCGCAGTTTTGTGATTATGAACCACAATTGGCTGTATATTAGAACGACGACAGTGAAAATTTGTTCCGAACAGGGACTCGAATTCGTATTTCCAGTTTTACGTGAGCTGTCGCCTTAACCGCTTCGGCTCTCCGAGCACAAATCACGGACATACCAAAACTTCCATATGGCGTTGTCATTGTGTCACAACCTGCACTCGTACTTACGTATATTCCCGTCCAGGAAAGACATACTTATTGAGAGTCGAGGGGCTGGTATTGCTGAATAAATACGAAATAACAGTGCTTGTGTTATTAAGAAGTACGACTTAATGTACATGCATGAACTTCTTCTTGACAGTGTTTCCCATCCTTTCGTCACCAGTTCTTCAGGAAACCTCATTTATCATCAGTTCTAGACATTGCGCCTTTGACTAGTCATCAAAACCGTAATGAGTCCCAGATTTTATTCGCGTTATTGTTTTAATTTTCAAAAACATTCATCAGCAGTGACGGCCGACAATATCTGTATAAGGAGTCACACCTGTCCGAGCAATGGCTTCTTTAGAGAGCGCGGAGAAGCGGGCGGACATTCAAGGGAAACCTCTTACCCATGCATTTCCGAAGGAACATGGCGTCATGTTTTTTCATAGCACAGACACTGCCATTCCGTACTATTGGAAATCATCTTCCCGGAATACTCCTTTATCTCCTGTGCTGGTCTGCGCTGGCCGGGGTGGCCGAGCGGTTCTAGGCGCTACAGTCTGGAACCGCGCGACCGCTACGGTCGCAGGTTCGAATCCTGCCTCGGGCATGGACGTGTGTGATGTCCTTAGGTTAGTTAGGTTTAAGTAGTTCTAAGTTCTAGGAGACTGATGACCTTAAGTCCCATTGTGCTTAGAGCCATTTGAACCATTTTTGCTGGTCTGCTTGTTATGCACTTTTTACGTCGTCCGTAATGTGTTACCCTGCTTTCAAGGTACGTTTCCTGAATTTCCGTCACTGTCTCTTCGATGTATAACAGTAGGGTCGAAAGACTGCATCTCCATCTTAAACTCTTTAATTCCAACGCCAGTTACTTCGCACAACAGGGAAATCTTATGAAAGGGTACTGATTTTTCTATGGTTTTGCTTCAGTTGCCGAGCACACCATGCCTTTTTCTAAATAGAAATCGATCTTCGGCTACCATGACCACGATTTTCTATTCCATCCTGTATGTTATTCTTATTAGCAACATCGGACACAAAAACTGTTAGGGTCATTATCATCTCACACTTATCTGAGCTTGCTAACTTTCCAGGTTGTCTGGGTGAGAAAGACTGACGGAATGTCTCCAGTCTAATAGGTTCTGCACATTAGCGTGAAACCGAGCGAGGTTAGCACACTGGACTAGCATTCGGGAGGACGACAGTTCAATCCCGCGTCCGGCCATCCTGATTCAGGTTTTCCGTGATTTCCCTAAATCGCTTCAGGCAAATGCCGGGATGGTTCCTTTAAAAGGGCACGGCCGACTTCCTTCCCCATCCTTCCCTAATCCAATGAGACCGATGACCTCGCAGTTTGGTCTCCTCCCCCCAAAATCAACCCAACCAACCATTGGCGTGAATAGTTATTTGGTTTGCAATTCCCTCAATGGTTTTAGATTTTCGTCAAGAATGCTCTCTGTACCTTATTTCATAGCAAATCTTCCGAAGCTCTGTTGAAGTTTTATTTCTATACCGGATCTCTTATGTTTTGCAGATCGAGTCATACACCAGTTCAAAAACTCATCTGGTTCGCAGGAAAACCAATCTGCCATCCAGTTAGACAGGCGCTGTCATCGCAGAGATCGAGTGAATAATTCCCCAGCAAGCCTTCTCCACTTCCCCGAGAAGCTGGCGGCAGTATTTATTAAACAGCGCCGATATTAAACAGCGTAAGCGCCCATAAATCAGTGCGCGTCCGATGGCCGCTCGACGCCAGAGCCACCTGTGTGTGTCGCTCGTCGTTTGTCAATGTCGCTGCACGCTGTCGCCACACTGGACTCCGGGCCTTCTTCGCCGGAATCAGGGTCTCGAGGAACGACTCGACGTGAGGTAACGAACTACCCTGTTTTCTGGGTGTATGATAGGACGGTTACTGTAAACGTGCACCCGGAAAGTAGCGTGGCTCGTACCAGCGCAGATGGGACGGCAGTGGAGTGCGCAAGGGAGGAAGGGGGATTCCAGCCGCGAACAGTCACCGCCCGCTAGGGAAGGAGCAATAATTCAACGCATGAAGTCTGTTGTCAACGAGGCCGGCCGCGGTGGTCTCGCGGTTCTAGGCGCGCAGTCCGGAACCGCGCGACTGCTACGGTCGCAGGTTCGAATCCTGCCTCGGGCATGGATGTGTGTGATGTCCTTAGGTTAGTTAGGTTTAAGTAGTTCTAAGTTCTAGGGGACTGATGACCACAGCTGTTAAGTCCCATAGTGCTCAGAGCCATTTGAACCATTTTTTGTTGTCAACGTGTATCTCGCAGAACTTATAAACTACAGCTTACGAGTTTGAAAACGACCTTACTTATACTTTACATGACTGTGAACAATAATTCGACAAGTATAGACGTTCTATAATAATTGTAATACTGCAGTACCCAGATAAACGCAGTCAAATCAACACCGGCACAGGAAAAAAAAACTCCAAACAGCCAAAATAAAAGCACAAAATAAAAGCGATAAGAAATGTTGCATACAATGATGTAATTTGCAATACTGACAAAATAAGAATTATAGTGTAGAATATTATTTACTGCCCTTCTGTCTATGCATTGTCGTCAGAATAGTAAGAGTCGAAATATCACTGTCAGCTTCATTGTCTTCACAACCGCTAGCATGAAAATGAAGAACTAGTTCGTCTTTTTTTTTTTTTTTTTTTGCCTGTTATATTTTGAGCTCGTCGTAATTCCTGTCAGCGTGATATTATAGAAGCCGAGGAACACAGTGTTCATAACAGGAAGAACTTTATTTACAGTAAATACGTTTGCAAGTTTGTCGCTTTCCGTCAAGGTTCTTTGTTCAGTTTTCGTGTTTTCCTTGTAAAATCGAGCATTATGAAAATTTAGCCAGTTCGCCATCTTAGCATTCACGGTGATTCTTGTAACTTAATACCACTCCAATGATAGAGACAGAATGGCAATGATATTACTTATACTCTACAAAACTCCTTCTTTAACATAAGCATTCCAGGGGTCACACGTCACGTGGTGATGAACTTTGGTCCGCTACAGGAAATATGCATCCCATAGAGGGGTGGATCAGTAGTTTGTATCTCGCCATTGAAGTCTTTGTTAGGCCAATTCGCCAATACGGCTGTTGCTTCGCTTTTCTGGACCTCTGATTTGTCACCCTGTTACATCTAAATCAATATCCCGCAAGCCGCCTGGTGGTGTGTGGTGGAGGGTACTTCTAGTACCACTAACTGACGGCCCCTTCCTTGCTCCATTCGCAAATGGCGCATGGGAAGAATGATTGTCAATAATCCTCTGCATTAGCATTAATTTCTCAAATTTTCTCGATGTGGTCACTCCGCTGGATCTATGTAGGAGAAAGTAACATGCTGTACGATTCTTCCCGAAAAGTACTCTCTATGCACAACGCCTCTCTTGGAGCGTCTGCCACAGGACTTTGTTCAGCACCGCTGTAACGCTCTCCCGCAGACTAACCGACCCTGTGACGAAACGCGTGGCTGTTCGTTGACTCTTCTCCATCTTTTCTATCAGCCATACCAGTTCTCGAGAATTGATCGGAGGATGAATTACATTTCCTTGAGATTCCTCTGATTGATATCATTCTGGCCTCTGCTTTACCAACTACTTGTCTTATGAGGTCATTCCACTCAAGGTCGTTCTGGATAGATACTCCTAGATATTTTACTTGGTTACTGATTTCAGAAAATCTTCATCAATAGTGATGTTTTAGTGTAGTGCATTTCGTAGCCTAGGTATGCGCAATGTTTTACATTAATGTACGTTCAGGGTCAAGTGACGTTCCGAACATCATTCGTAACTCCTCTCTAGGTCCGCCTACAAATCGGTACTGTCTCCTAGCGTTGCTATCTTTTTATAGACAATCGCATCATCTGTCAACAGCCTTAAAGAGCTTCCAACACATTCTACTAATCATTTATGTACAGTGAAAAAAGGAACTATCCCATCAGACTTGGATGGGGTATTTTACATGTTGTTGTGACAGGCGATGCAGGCTTTTTCGGTACTGATTCGAGCTCATGTTACTTGCTGGCGCTACGTTTGCTCTCTATGGCATTTTCACTCCGGTACTTAGTAGCAGTTTACATTTCCACACGCCACGTCGGTCATGGCATTGGCGTGCCTCCTTAGTGTTACGCTGTGACACGTATGTTCAAATGTGTGTGAAATCTTATGGGACTTAACTGCTAAGGTCATCAGGCCCTAAGCTTATGTACAGTCGCAGGTTCGAATCCTGCCTCGGGCATTGACGTGTGTGATGTCCTTAGGTTAGTTAGGTTTAAGCAGCTCTAAGTTCTAGGGGACTGATGATCTCAGAAGTTAAGTCCCATAGTGCTCAGAGCCATCTGAACCATTTTTTGAACCTAAGCTAACACACTACTTAACCTAAATTATCCTAAGGACAAACACACACACCCATTCCCGAGGGAGGACTCGAACCTCCGCCGGGACCAGCCGCACAGTCCATGAGTGCAGCGCCATAGACCGCTAGGCTAATCCCGCGCGGCGTATGTATTGAAAACCCTTATCGGCCAGGACAGTACTGGCGCTACGCGGAAAGTTGAGTAAATTTCTGTCCCAGGTACCTGAAACTAAACGCCTGTAACTCAGTCGACCTGCTATAAAGGGTGTTTTTTTTACCTTCAACATCCTAGATAGCTTTTTACTCAAAATCTAAATAAAAAAGGTATCAAGCTAGTGTTGTTTACCTAATAGGGGACGTTAACTGACTTAGTTACCTTTCTCTTAACTTTGTTCGTTATGAAGCCGTGGAAACCAGTTAATCTTTTTTAAACGGCAGGCTATATTTTTTAATTTGGTAATCCACATGCTCCCCTCAACACCTGTGCAAGAACGTATCACACTGTGCCATTCATGTAAGCATGATGTAAGAACAGTTCACGACCTTGACGGAACTTGTCCATGTGACGGAGTGGACAGAAATCGAAGCACAAGGAATATGCACAGTCTCCATTCACTCAACCAAATGCAGTTTAAGGTTTCTATGAGGACAATGTACACCAACGAAAAGAAGGTTAGAAATGCTACTCGTCTACGGAGAATGTAAGCTAGCAGAACTGTAATTGTAATAATTTTTTGTTATTTACAATATGGGTACATGTAGTACTGTAATTTATACTCTTAAGCGATACATTGTGTACAGTAAAGCCAGTCCTTGATTAAAAACTGTATCACCAATAACCACTACTTTTCTTATATTGTTGTTCAAGGTAGTTGCTATACGACTAGGAGAGAGAGAGAGAGAGAGAATGAGAGAGAGAGAGAGAGAGAGAGACTTTACAGAAAACGATATCCTGACAAGAACCCACCATTCAGTTGGATGTTTTCTCGTAATGACCTCCCAATTTTAAAGCAAAAAAAATCAGTATGACACCTACATTTCATACACAGCAGTATATGAACTAAAATGTACCAAGCGCTGACTGACAGCGTGTCCACATTTCATTGCAAGCTGTTCGAATTTTTGTGTGATGACATAGGGTTCAGTACCTGCAATCATTACCGAAAATGTTGATAGCTCATTATGAAGCTGACGAACAAGGCTATGAGATGTGAGAGAATCTTTTCTTTCGGAAAGTTAGTTTAAATATTTTGAGGAAGACTGCCGAACAGCTGGAGTTCGCACGACATTTTGCTCGTGCCCGTACTCTTACTGCTGCACGTTATTTTGCGACCTAACAAGCGTTCTTGTGTGCGCTTGCAGATGTATACACGGGATGTGTCTCCTAAGAGTCGTCAGGCGCTTTTCTCTGATGTTTTGGCTAATATTTTCTAATTTAGTTTTTGCAACGTTTAGCTGGCGTCAGCCCAGACAAATAAATCTCATTACGTCTTTCATGCTTTGCCAAGCGGCGGCGGAAAACGACGGTTTGTCTCCCGTTACGACCAAAATTATTTTTGGAATAAGACTTTACGTAATGTAGTGCACCATTCGTCTTATCGATATGTAACAGTAAATCACGAGGAACAGAGAGTACTCCAGCAGCTACTGAGTAGCTCGCTTCTGCACAGAAGTCCTGTCACTGCTGGAGTACTCGTTATTTATCTACATCTGCATCTACATGGATACTCTGTAAATCACATTTAAGCCCCTGGCAGAGGGTTAATCGAACCATCTTCACAATATTCTATTATTCTAATCTCGCGTAGCACGCGGAAAGAACGAACACCTATATTTTTTCGTACGAACTCTGACTTCCCTTATTTTATCGTGGTGATCGTTTCTCCCTATGTAGGTCGTTGTCAACAAAATATTTTCGTATTCGGAGGAGAAAGTTGCTGACTGGAATTTCGTGAAAAGATTCGGTAGCAGCGAAAAACGCCTTTCTTTTAATGATGTCCAGCCCAAATCCTGTATCATTTCAGTGACGCTCTCTCCAATATTTCGCGATAATAAGAAACGTGCTGCCCTTCTTCGAACTTTTTAGATGATCTCCGTCAGTCCTATCTAGTAAGGATCCCACACCGCGCAGCAGTATTCTAAAAGGGTACGGACAAACGTAGTGTAGGCAGTCTCCTTAGTAGATCTGTTACATTTTCTAAGTGTCCTGCCAATAATACGCAGTCTCTGGTTAGCCTTCCCCACAACATTTTCTGTATGTTCCTTCCAATTTAAGTTGTTCGTAATTGTAATTGCTAGGTATTTAGTTGAATTTGCGGCCTTTAGATTTGACTGATTTATAGCCTAACCGAAGTTTAACGAATTCCTTTTAGCACTCGTGTGGATGACTTCACACTTTTCCTTATTTAGCGTCACTCTCCAATTTTCGCACCATTCAGATATCTTTTCTATATCATTTTGCAATTTGTATTGATCTTCTGATGACTTTATTAGTCGATAAACGACAGCATCATCTACAAACAACCTAAGATGGCTGCTCAGATTGTCTCCCAAATCGTTTATATAGATAAGGAAGAGGAAAGGGCCTATAACACTACCTTGGGGAACGCCATAAATCACATCTGTTCTACTCGATGACTTTCCGTCAACTACTGCGAACTGTGACCTCTCCGATAGGGAGTCACAAATCCAGTCACACAACTGAGACGATATTCCATAAACACGCAATTTCACTACAAGCCCCTTGTGTGGTACAGTGTCAAAAGCCTCCCTTGTCAATAGCACTCAACACTTCATGCGAATAAAGAGCTAATTGTGTTTCACAAGGACAATGTTTTCTAAACCCATGTTGACTGTATGTCAATAGACCGTTTTCTTCGAAGGAATTCATAATGTTCGAACACAATATACGTTCCAGAATCCTGATGCATATCGACTTTAATGATATGGACTTGAAATTTAGTCGATTACTCCTAATACCTTTGTTGAATATTGGTGTGACCTGAGCAATTTTCCACTCTTTGGGTGCGGATCTTTCGTCGAGAAATCGGTTGTATATGATTGTTAAGTATGTAGCTAATGCATCAGCATACTCTGAAAGGAACCTAATTTGTTTACAGTCTGGACTGAGAAGACTTACTTTTATTAAGCGATTTAATTACTTCACTACTCCGAGGGGGCCGGCCGGCTAGAGTGGCCGAGCGGTTTCTAGGCGCTACAGTCTGGAATCGCGCGACCGCTGCGGTTGCAGCTTAGAATCCTGCCTCGGGCATGGATGTGTGTGATGTCCTTAGGTTAGTTAGGTTTAAGTAGTTCTATGTTCTAGAGGACTGATGACCTCAGAAGTTAAGTTCCACAGTGCTCAGAGCCATTTGAACCATTTTACTCCGAGGATCTTTACTTCTACGTTACTCATGTTGGCAGCACTTCTCGATTCGAATTCTTGAATATTTACTTCTTCTTCTTTTGTGAATCTATTTCGGAAGGATATTCCTCGAGTTTTATTGTTACGTATCGAAAAACGAATGGCGCACTTGACTAATTTTGCACCGCTCTGTCGGATGAAGTAAAATTCTACTGTAAAAGTCATTTTGTTTGTAACAGGGAACAAAGCGGCGCACTCCGTTGACCCTGGGCGTCCTATGAAAGATGAGATGAGCATTTGTTTGGCATGGCTCCAGCTACATGTTGTAAAAATGAAATTGCAGATGCCTGCCGAAACACCAGAGAAAGTACGCCTGGCGAGAGAGACACTGTATACGACTTCAGTCATATAGAGAGTCAGGAAGTATACTATAGGCTTTCTCTGTGCTCTCGCACCTAGGGTTAAGGGTCAACTGAGACGGAAGGAAAGGCATTCAGTCACGACGTTAAAATAAATTGACCAAATCATGAACGCATCAGGCATGTGGGATGCGATAATCAGCAGGAAGGAGACAGAGAGGGAAAAGAAAGGTTGCAGTAGGCCTTTATCCTACAGTAGATTTGAAATGGTTACTCTAATGGTCTAACGAAATACTGATAGCAGAAATTACTAAAAAGAACAGTAGTTTAGTTTTGAGTGAATCTTGTTGTTGTGGTCCTTACACCGAATACTTGTTCAGTGCAGCTCTCCACCACGGTATATCATTTGAGAGCTTCTTAATCTCTGTACAGCTGGCAGTAGAATGTCAAATAGATGGTCTAAGGACTATCACAGTCTAACTAAATATTGATAATAGACATTATTTTAAAAAATAATAATTCAGTTTGAGTAATCTTCTTGTTGTGGTCTATAGTCCGAAGACTCACTCAGTGCTGTTCTCCACCACAGTACATCATTTGAAGGCACCTTCATCTCTGTGTAGCAACTGCAACCCAAATTCGTATGAACATGCTTACCGTAGGCAAGCCTTTGTTTCACCCTTTTTTCAGACCTCACATTTGCCTCTATCACCAAACTGACGAATATTTTATGTCTCAGGATGTGCCCTTCCGAACAGTCCCTTCTTAAAGTAACATTAAGCCATAATTTTCACCCCTATTCGATACTGTGCCTTTTTTCAAAAAATGGCTCTGAGCACTATGGGACTCAACTGCTGAGGTCATTAGTCCCCTAGAACTTAGAACTAGTTAAACCTAACTAACCTAAGGACATCACAAACATCCATGCCCGAGGCAGGATTCGAAACTGCGACTGTAACGGTCTTGCGGTTGCAGACTGCAGCGCCTTTAACCGCACGGCCACTTCGGCCGGCTTGCCTTTTTTCATTAACTATCCGATGTACCCATATAATTATCAACAGTCTTCAGTAGCACGACATCCCGAAAGCTTCTATTCTCTTCTAGTCCGAAGCGTTTATCAACTATGTTTCCCACTCAAAGCTACGCTTCAAAAATATTCAAAACTGACTTCCTATCTCTTAAAATTACATTGTGTTAACAAATACTTCCTTTTCCAAACTTTTTATCTTGCTGTTGTCGGTCTGCGTATTGTATCTCGCCTCCTAAATCTTTAAATCTCTATTAAATCGAAAAACAATTCTTTTTGTTTTTATCTTTCAGAACATTTCATTTTACTCTATCCTCCCTTCCAGGGTGTAGATTCGCGGGAGTTCACTGCACTACAGGGATGATAGAACTGTGCTAAAATGTGTTACGATGTTAATCTGGTAGATCTAGGTTCCATTAAGGACATCTCTGTATTTATAGATAGTTCACTACATACTCATCCTGCAACGGAAAGCGCTTAAAATTACAGAAAATATTATGTCCTGAATATACAACGAAAATAATATTTAGCGCGCTACTTGTTTTCCGAGCGCGAATAAAGTTTTAATTGAATTCGGATTGTTTCCGGCTTACTCACTGGTGAAATGTTTAAACAAAGCGGACGCGCAGCCAGAGTCAAGTATTTACCGTAAGCGGCGGGCGAAACGATTACAGTAAACATGTTTAATCAGTTCCAAGGCAAAACCCCTCAGAGCGTGTCGCTCGCAGCGCTCCCGCCGCCCAAATTATTCGTTAATGAATATTCATTAATCGACTAACTGCGTTACATAGACTGCAAATCGTAAACTAAACTACGAGTGAAATGGTCATGCCTCATTTCGCTGCTAAATTACACTGTCAGACAATAAAAAAAAGAAGATATTTCATTAGCTCTGCGAATGAAAGCAGGGAGAGTGTCATGAACCTGCACGGACCCCCAAGTAATTCGGGAATTACAATTTGCACCCTTTTAAATATTAGCTTAGTGGGAGCTGTTTTCTTGCTTCCTGAAGACTGACGGGAAATTGTGTTTCTTCTGTCTCTCCTTCACTGGAATTCTGTTCTATAGAGAGGCTTCAAAAGTTATCTCTGTTCGATTTGCTGTTGAACAACGCATGAGCATATTATGTACTGTGGGTGAATTTACAGGCATCCGCAACAGAGAGTAAAAGGGGCAATTATTCATTACAAAATTCTGTTGCAGCTCTTTGATACCAGTAAAACTCATATTTCCACTACTGGCCATTAAAATTGCTACACCAAGAAGAAATGCAGATGATAAACGGGTATTCATTGGACAAATATATTATACTAGAACTGACATGTGTGTACATTTTCACGCAATTTCCGTGCATAGATACTGAGAAATCAGTACCCAGAACAACCACCTCTGGCCTTGATACGCCTGGGCATTGAGTCAAACAGAGCTTGGATGGGGTGTACAGGTACAGCTGCCCATGCAGCTTCAACACGATACCACAGTTCATCAAGAGTAGTGACTGGCGTATTGTGATGAGCTAGTTGCTCGGCCACCATTGACCAGACGTTTTCAATTGGTGAGAGATCTGGAGAATGTGCTGGCCAAGGCAGCAGTCAAACATTTTCTGTACCCAGAAAGGCCCGTACAGGAACTGCAACATGCGGTCGTGTATTATCCTGCTGAAATGTAGGGTTTCGCAGGTATCGAATGAAGGGTAGAGCCACGGGTCGTAACACATCTGAAATGTAATGTCAACTGTTCAAAGTGCCGTCAATGCGAACAAGAGGTGACAGAGACGTGTAACCAATGGCACCCCATACAATCAGGCCGGGTGATACGCCAGGATGGCGATGACGAATACACGCTTTCTATGTGCGTTCACCAGACCTGGATTCATCCGAAAAAAATGACGTTTTGCCATTCGTGCACCCAGGTTCGTCACTGAGTACACCATGGCAGGCGCTGCTGTCTGTGATGCAGCGTCAAGGGTAACCGCAGCCATGGTCTCCGAGCTGATAGTCCATGCTGCTGCAAACGTCATCGAACAGTCCGCGCAGATGGTTGTTGTCTTGGAAACGTCCCCATCTGTTGACTCATGGTTCGAGACGTGGCTGCACGATCCGTTACAGCTATGCGGATAAGATGCCGTCATCTCGACTGCTAGCGATACGAGGCCGTTGGGATCCAGATCGGTGTTACGTATTACCCTCCTGAACCGACCGATTCCATTTTCTGCTAACAGTCATTGGATCTCGACCAAGGCGAGCAACAATGTCGGGATACGATAAACCGCAATCGTGATAGGCGACAATCCGACCTTTATCAAAGTCGGAAACGTGGTGGTACACGAGGCATCACAACAACGTTTCACCAGGCAACGTCGGTCAACTGCTGTTTGTGTATGAGAAATCGGTTGGTAACTTTCCTCATGTCAGCACGTTGTAGATGTCGCCACCGGTGCCAACCTTGTATGAATGCTCTGAAAATGTAATCATTTGCATATCACAGCATCTTCTTCCTGTCGGTTAAATTTCGCGTCTGTAGCACGTCATCTCCGTGGTGTAGCAATTTTAATGGCCAGTAGTGCAGCATTGTGGTGTGCACCGGGAAATATGTTGGCTTTTCGAATTCTAAATATCTAGCGCTAGTTCGGTTCACAGGCTACTCGCAAAAACTTACTCCATTTCTTTGGCGGGGTGGTGGCTTCGCTGCTGGACTCTACTGCGGCTGAACATATCCGAATAAGAGCCCCAAATCTTTGCTCTCTCGCTTCATCTTGCGGCTCTTGTCAAACTGCGGTAAGGGAACGTTCCTGCATCGAGCGCAAAGTAAACGTGACTGCAGTATAATAGCCCAACATTGGTCCCTATTACCAGAAAAAATAGCCTTACCCTTGTATCACAACTTAATCACAATAGTAGTTGTCTGTAAACAAACAAAACTCATCAAGCCTCGCTACGCAATTGCAGCAGCATGCTCTGAAGAAAACGTCCATGCCTAATGGGGTGTGTTCATCTACAGGGTGACGTTTAAAAAATCTCTAAGTGACAAAGATAACGCGTACACAAATAATTTAATGTGAGACACATGGGATCGCAAATGATGGGAAATATCCCGAAAGCGGATGACAAAAACTGAACAGATGGCGTACCGGCACCTCGTTGCATGTTGGGCTTGTCAGTCCTACTCTCGCTGGTAGGGGAGGCTACTGTTTTCGTAAATATAAAGCGATTCATTGTAGCACTGGATTGCCACTGCCACGTGCACTACCTTTTCGGAAAGTGCAAGAACGATTACAGATTACCCTAGCACAGCCATGTGTAATACTGAACTCCAATCGGCCAGGGCAGTGCAGAATTATCGTCGCCACTGTAGAATCTTGTACAGTAAGAAAGCAAGGGAGAGGATGTTGTTGTGGGTGGCCGGTGTCATTCTGCCACACAAAAGCACACGTGGATTCATACAGTTCTTTATTTACAAGAACTGGCACTTTTACGTATCTTGAATGGAGTCCATGTTCTCAGTACAAGCTCATCAGTAACAGCCCTCTTGCGGACAATATCGTTAATCTTGCTATAGTCACAATTCTGGTCTCACTGCTGGTGCTGCTATGTCCTATCGTAGTCTGCGAGTAAACTGATGGACGCCAACTGGAGTGTGAGTGAGTCACTGAGAGCCTCTGGTCAGAGGCGGTGGCCTAAATACATCCTGTTGAGAGGGCGTTGGCGGCATGTTGCTTGTGGTGTGTCTCTCTGGCCTCACGTGATATGCACGTTCGATCTAGCGCCTACTATCGATCTTCGCGCTACGTCTTTGCCGACCCGCAGCTTACGCCAGGAGAGGGAGGATCGACGTATCCATCCGCTGCAAGTGCGGTGAGATGTGGCACCTGGTGACGTCACACGTTCAGCATTTGTCATACATTTTTGGAGTATGTCCCGACGTTTGTGACCACATGTCCGCCCCGATAGCTGAGTGGTCAACGTGAGGGACTGCCGTCCTACGGGCCCGGGTTTGATTCCCGGCTGAGTCGGGGATTTTCTCCGCTCAGGAACTGGGTATTGTGTTGTCTTCGTCATAATTTCGTCACCATCCGGCGTGCAGGTCGTCCAATGTGGCGTCGAATGTAATGAGACCTGCACACTGGCGGCTGGACCTGCCCCGTAATGGGCCTCCCAGCCAATGACGCCAAACGCTCATTTCCATTTCCGTTACCCATTTAGGCGTCATTTCCGTCGCTTTGGGATTTTTAAAAGTTAGTAAGAATCACCCTGTCCACTTCACCTTGTAATGGAATCTCTTATTTCCTGCAACAGAAAAGAGCGAAAAAATGGTGAAATTACAAGGCTGAAAGATATGCTCTGCTGAAGCTGAGACTTCTTAAATTGTGTGGGGAGCAACATAGTGCAACATACAATAACGCAGTTGGAAATCGTGCAGTATAGTTGGCATATCTGTGTAATATCGCTTGTAACTGAGGAGACGAGCACTATCTTGGTTAGGTCCAACGCTATTAATGAGTTTCGTAAGAGCAGGCATTGCCTACAGTGAAAGCGACTCTTAAAACTAAGCTTTTGAAATAGCGACAAGTTGCACTTAATATGTTTATTTACCGGTCTCGCGATTTTAGCAATTTAGCCGTGACTTCAGGTACTTTACCTCTATTGGAAAAATTTAGTACATGGGAGACGGTCTAGCGATGGGTCATAATTTATGCAGCATCTCGTCTGAAATTTTCTTAGTGACTTGGAAATTTGGTTTTTTGATAAATTATCCATATAAAGCAGGAAATACCGTATTATCACCGGTATGTTGACGACAGTATAATTCTATGTAAAGCAAACAAGCAACATTTAAGTGAAGTAACAGACATGCTCAACCAATAGCTTGCAAAAATTAAGTTCACAGTTCAACATGAAACCGATAGTAGCATCAATTTTCTCGATTCTTCCATTAGTAGATCGAATGGGAAATATTATTAAAATTGACAGGAAGCCTACATATTCACGTATATTTATTGGGAATCATTCAAACCGTCCAACGCGGTACAAAAAATCATATTTCTATTCAACCATAGACAGACTCTTGCAGTTACCAATCAGAGATGAACACAGAGCTACAGAATAAAAGACAATTAACGAGACAAAATTAACAACAATTACCAAGAACAATTACCAAAAATCACAGAAAAATGTATCAAACGAAGGAATAACAATTGCTTTTGCAAGTCAGTGGAAAATAAAAGGTATAATGCACTCACATCCAAAGATCTTATAACAGACCGTATTGCGAGATGTTTCCTAAGACAGAAAATTCAAGTTATATTTCGAACCAATAACTCCCTTAGACACGCACTAATACACAAAGGCAATGTACGCAATTCAGGATGGATAAAATGAACTGGAAAAATTGTCAGAGCACGTACATTAGCTAAACTGGACGAGCGTTTAAAATACGTTACAAGAAAGATTGCAGTTTAAATTCATACCGTACAGCAATGAGTGAGCATTTGAGAAAAACTTAATATATGTGAGGTGAAATTCAAGATAGTATGAAAATGTTTGGAAGACTTGGAAATATTCGTAGAAAATAAGAAAAACCAGCAAAATTTATTAAAAGAACAAATCGAATTTAATTTACGTGGTTTCTTCAAGTTATTTGATGAAGTGCAGTAGACAAGAAACCCAAATATAATACGTTCTTTCTTATTCTAACAGAAATATTTTTATAAAACGGTAATTTTGAACGTATATTTGTAATGACATTTTTAAATATGTATTTCGTATATGATATCCTGGAAACCTATTGTAATTTTTACAGTTCTATTTTGAAAGATAAGCAGATATGTACAGCCATGAGATGCTTATACACACGCCCATTAAAGAGGCGATTAAAATGTAAATTTAGATTTCTGTTGTTGCGAATTATCTTTGGATACACTATACCATGGGCTTGTGTGAAGTCAGTTTAATTTTTGACAATGCCACCAGTTACTACTGTTCTTTAAAGGCACTTTAAACGTAAGTTTAAATAGTGTGGTACAACTGGTTTAATCTTTATTATTGTCAGACAACATTAAACGCAATCTTATAGTGCCGTCAGCTAACTTCAGACGTCAGTGTAAATTTTCCTATTATCTCAGTTTGTATCTTCTACAGTGTATACTCTGATGATGCCCTCGTTCAACTGAAGAGCTGTTTTCAAAAGCTTATGATTAATAAGTTGTTAAGGAATGTTTCCCACGTACATCTTGTCTAATGCTTACCATCAACTGTACTTTACACTCAAAAAATGTAGCTGTCAGACGCACATTTTTTCCAGTTTTATTATTAGAAACCTCATCAGAATAGCAAGGCATAGAAATAATGCAATAAATCCAGTAAAGAAATCAAATGTGTAGTTTTGTATGAGGCCTAAATTTATACAATTATGAACCAGAAATATTCCGATCACATACTTAACAGGGTTTGGTCCACCTTTGGAACGTAGTACAGCAGAGATTATGTGTGCATGGATTCAGCAAGTCCTTGTTGGGTTTCTGGCATCAGACGTCTACGACAGGTCTCACAGGAGTTCTCCGTCAAGCTTCTCAAACCACTGTAGCCAGTTCTTGTGTTGTGACAAGCATAATTATCCTGCTGGAAGATGCCGTCGTTTCGGAGAAAATATCAAGAAGGTACGGATTCAGGTGTTGTGTAATAAGGTTCACGTTTTCCACAGCTGCCATTAAACCTTCGATTATTATAACTTCCATGGAAACTCATGTGAATGTGCTCCATAGCGTAAACCTGACCCCTTAAATCTGCCGTTCATCTATATGACAGCATATCCATAAACGATCTTCGACCTGGTTTAGCAAGAAACGTGATTAACCCGACTAATTGACACTCCTCCATCGATCCACGACTCATTTTCGGTTGTCCTATGCCCAGTGGAATCATAATTCGCGACGTGGTTGAATCAGTATGGGGCGAAGTCGGGGGACGTTTGCTGCGGAACTTCACATTCAGCAACGTGCACCGATGATGTTGCTGCACCAGCATTGTGCTCTGTTGTCAGGTATGCTACAGATCGCGGCTATCGCGTTTTACTGAGCAGGCGACCATTCATTATGTGGCCAGGACGTCTAACACTTTGTGGTTTCATGGCCCTCCAATCACTTTATATGCGCTTCACTATAGTAGCACGTGAACAGCACGACCAGCTCTTTTTGTTTGTTGAGCGCAGTCAGCAATCTTTTTATTATGATTCTCCACTAAAATTTATTGTTGTGGTTTACCATGCATTTTTACCTCTTTTTATAACTCAGTGTCCTTTTAACCTCAATTTCCTCCAATATTATATCGCATTATTTATTCGTGCTTGAAAAAAAAAAAAAAAAAAAAAAAAAAACAGGCGAGACATACTGCAAAGGCTACAGTGGGAGTAAAAATGCTCACATTTAATTTAAATTTATTGGTAAATTCAAGCAAATCTTCCACTTTTCTGGAGTATACGCTCTGTTACCTTACATTTTGTTGTTCTGATGAAACCAGGTGCATAAATCTCTGTAAGACAGCGATATGATGAGCGATGGCTAACCGTGATAAAACACAGCACAACGCGATGAAATTTGTCGCACTTCTCAACAAAATTGATCGGACTTCTTGTTACCAACAATATCAGAGTCTATATACCGAAAGAGAGGATGCAAACATGCATTTGATAACACGCGGATAGTGTGTAATCGTCACATCACCAGATTTTCGCTTTCAGCGGAAATTAATAGCGAAAGACAACATTTGCTAATACACATAATAAATGATAATTAAGGTCTGCGCTGAATCGAAGTCATTTAAGTCTAAAGTAACGTTATTATTCAGAAATAAACTAAATGTACAAACCTGGGTCCTTACATGTATCGTTACAGAAGAAATCTAGCTACTAAAGTGCAAAAAAGATTATTCTTTAGCCTCCCATGTTTTTTACAAAAGAATATCGAAAATGCTCTATCGACTTTAGAATACTGAGTCCAGTGATAAACATATTTTTGTTACGCTATTTAAGTAAGCAATATAATTTATTAAAGCGGCCAGTTCTCTCAGTCAGACAGTTAAACATTGATTCTCATCTTCCCCAAAGGATGCTACTTTCGCCGCTCGCTTCTTAGTCGGTTGCGCAATTTTCCTCCTGTCTGTATTTCTTGTATTCTATCAGGTTCATCTCTCTTCCCTCTTCCGTACCTTCCCTCACAATTCCACCCGTATTCACAGTTTAAACTACATGTCTGTAATTTGTCTTCGTTGTCCTCTCTTTGTGATACTTGCAGTCGTAACGAATGGTTGGGTGGTTACTTAGATTTGTACGCTGTAATGTGTTTGCAGGCTACATGTTATTCATGTCGTCTTGTGTCTCGCAAATAGGACGCTTATGGAAACGTTCGTGCAGTGATAACGAGATCTGTACAGAGTTTTATCCCTTTTCCGTCCTACATAGAACATAAGTTAAAATGCCGGTGCTGTCCGTAACGACTATTAGGGAGCTAGCAAGCACAGGTTCTACTTAACATACATAGGGCAGCTACCAGCATGCTTCATATGTAATGAAACAGATAGTACTGAACAGGGCAGTCTCAGACGAAAGTATCGTCTTCAACTAACTAAGCGCTCATCTTTATTTTCCATATTCCAGGTTGCAGGAATAAGTATAGAAACGGTAGCAAAATGTGCCACATCAGCTGAAAGTAATTTAGTACTGTTTATCATTCGGAGGCTGTAAATAGTAAGTTTCAAGAGAGTAGTGAGTTTCGAAATTTTAAACAAACGTGCGTTTCCGCCTTTGGATGTATGTGGAAAGTCATGGTGACTTCGGAGCAGGGAATACTTTACCTAATAGTCAAGCCCAATCTTGTAGTGTAGCTGAAGACGATAATACATCTGATACTAGCAATGTCGAGGCTACAAACTGTAAACGACTAGATCGTCAAAGTGACACAGCAGTCACGGTTGGACAGCTTACAACATACAACTCGGGAAAGTGCGCAACGGAGGTCGTTCATGCTAACGTGAATGGTAGTGCTCCAGAGATTTGTCTTGATACGTCATCGATGGTACAAGCGGCGAAAGCATTTGCGGAGTCACCATCCAAAACAAATGAAGCCAACTGCAGTTGCTGCTACAGACAAGCCGAGTGAAGTTTCGACATAAAAGTAGACGAGAAACATTTCTGCGAGTAGTAAAGAAGAGAGGAAAAACGATGTAAACAAACAGCCCTCAAGAAGGTGCAATAGTGATAGAAGGATAGCTCTACTGGAGAAATAACGAAGCCTGAATCGCAAACGATCTCCCATGCCGATCGCCAACTAACTACGGATAATCTTAAGCGTGGAAAGTACTGAATATTTTTCCATTTCATTGTAGCAGGGTACTACAGCAACCAGTTTCGAATTATTTCGAAATACAAACAGTCTTGGTTGCGAAACTATTTAATATCAATGACGAGTTTCATCCTTTGGGACATAAACAGATTGTGTAAAAGTAGTTGTAAATGAAACGCATCCGCCATAAAGGATACAAAATGGAAAATGGACTTAACAGTAACTGGATATGTAATCCATGCGTCCACTTAATGTTGCGTCCAGTTTCCATTTTATATGGCTTTATGACGAATGGATATCATATGCAGCTACTTTTACACACCCCCCCCCCCCCCAAAAGTGTCAAAAACGTCAATGATCATTAAATGGTTTCGCGACCAGGACTGTTTATATTTTGAAATAATTCGAAACTGGTTGCTGAAACATTGCATCACAATGGAATTGAGAAATTTTCGGTACAGAGAGACAGGGAGATGAGAGACTCTATTAGAATAAATTAGTTTAAAGTTTAGGAGTGAAGCAACATATACTGATGAAAAGAGACTATATCTCATGGCGGAGCATAGCGCCCTCACATAGTTCAGTTTCTTAACTGAAGTTAAAAGCTCTCACCTACCAAAGGCCGCGCGGGATTAGGCGACCGGTCTGGGGCGCTGCAGTCATGGACTGTGCGGCTGGTCCCGACGAAGGTTCGAGTCCTCACTCGGGCATTGGTGTGCGTGTTTGTCCTTAGGATAATTTAAGTTAAGTAGTGTGTAAGCGTAGGGACTGATGGCCATAGCAGTTAAGTCCCATACGATTTCACATACATTTGAACATTTTTGAACCTACCAAAGAATTTACTGTCTCGTTGTACGGACACCAGCTAGCATTATCGTGACTTGATGCTGAAACCGGTGATGATTTGACAAAACAAAAAACAAAAAAAAGGTTCAAATGGCTCTGAGCACTATGGGATTTAACATCTGAGGTCATCAGTCCCCTAGAACTTAGAACTACTTAAACCTAACTACCCTGAGGACATCACACACATCCATGCCCGAGGCAGGATTCGAACCTGCGACCGGAGCGGTCGCGCAGTTCCAGACTGAGGCGCCTAGAACCGCTCGACCACACCGGCCAGCGACAAAATAAAAAAAGAAATTGCATCTATGGTCAAACAAGTAGAAAAATGAATAAATACATAAGGAAGCCTGTCAAAGCAGAAATCCACGTAGTCATTTATTATTTTTCACTTTTCGAACCTACGTTTTAAATGTTACTTACGTCGGTTCAGTCACGTTTCAGGAGACTGCAGGCATTGGCATGTATGAACGTGACAAATGCAACGCAGCGTTTATCAATCAATGGCGCGAACTCGTCAGCCATTTGGAGCACGCGTGTAGCGGCGCGCGGCAGTCGCATCAGCTATGTTTGAAGTTTGTTCCGCGCCGATTTAAATGGCTATCACGCCTCGTTTTGCATATGCGATTGCGCTTGTTTCCAGGCGAGTCAAGAGCGCGCTCCCACCCCCGAGCGCCGGCCTCGCACTCGCTATTTAGTGCCACAGGGGGCGGCTGATGCGTACCGGGGCGGGGTCACTGTGCCGGGAGTGATGACTGCACGGGGCGGGGGGCGGAGGTTTATGGAAATCGGATACATTGTTTACCTATCATTAGCATGTTTAATGTCACGTGATATATTCTGATTTCCCCTTGCGACAAATGAGTTTCTGTTCGCGCGTTGTTGTAGCGGTGCTCGCACGCCCAAGAGTCCTGGCGCCCATCCCGTGCTTTCGTCCGCCCCGGATTTAAATATTCATTACGAATCGGCCAGAGTGCCGCACGCACACGCGCCGCGTGTTTTTTGGCACGGACCGAAACGCGCTCTGCAAACGAGGCCAAGGTGGGCGTGCGGACAGGGGATAAGGGAAGGGAAGAACAATAATCCTCTTCATCGGCTTCTTCCTAGAGCGGAAGCCGACATTGCAATAATCCCATCAACTGCAATTGGCCAGCTGACAACGTGAGGGTACGGGACGGAGGTCACCAATATGACAATCTGTGAGTAGAATCAGATAGATGCCCCTTTGAAGATCCTAAAATATGTCGTCTGAATGGGCCGTAGGGAAAGAGCAAACACGCTCTAAAGATTTTCGGGGTCCTTGTGAGGAATTATAGAGCAACATGAACCGAATAAATTCTCAGAATGAGATTTTCAGCTCTGCAGCGGAGTGTGCGCTGGTATGAAACTTCCTGGCAGATTAAAACTGTGTGCCGGATCGAGACTAACTCGGGACCTTTGCCTTGGTAGGGCACTTGCCCGCGAAAGGCAAAGGTCCCGAGTTTGAGTCTCGGTCCGGCACACAGTTTTAATCTGCCAGAAAGTTTCGAATAAGTTCTGTTGCGCGCCGACAATCAGATCACTTGCTCGGGTGCGATACACGTTTTTACAGTTTTCTTTATCTTTCCTCGCAGTGTTATTGCCCGTCGTTGTAATGTTCCGGTCACCTCTTGCTCGTAATATGCTCGTGCATCCCTCCGCATCTTGCGGAGATGATGAATGTAATTTCGTCATTTTGTAACGCCAACTAATTCTAGTTCTTTCCATAAAATATGAAGATAATTACTTTTCCCGAGATTAGGAATCGTGATTTTTAATGACGAGAACATACATTTTAGACAAGCATCAGGAGAATCGATGACTTTCTTCTTTTCAGCGAAGGACACCAACATACGAAAGAAATATTCGTTAAGATCGTAATCATCGTCGTTCACGTCTGGACTCGAGGAAGTAACCTGTTACAAATAAAACAGGACTGCGTATATAGTAAGTGTGTGTGTGTGTGTGTGTGTGTGTGTGTGTGTGTGTGTGTGTGTGAGAGAGAGAGAGAGAGAGAGAGAGAGAGAGAGAGATAGAGAGGGAGGCGGAGGGAGAGGGGGGAGGAAGAGGAAGACGGTGAAGAGAAGAGGGAGAGACAGAGAGAGAGAGAGGGGG
Source organism: Schistocerca cancellata (assembly GCF_023864275.1). Lineage (NCBI taxonomy): Eukaryota > Metazoa > Arthropoda > Insecta > Orthoptera > Acrididae > Schistocerca > Schistocerca cancellata. The sequence goes on along the minus strand of NC_064630.1, from coordinate 608,654,349 downwards.
GGGGAGGGGGAGGGATAGGGAGAGGGGGGAGGAAGAGGAAGACGGTGAAGAGAAGTGGGAGATACAGAGATAGAGAGAGAGAGAAAGAGAGAGAGAAAATCCACGCACCGCTTCAGAAAGATTTTGATCTTCAGGTTCGGTGTATAGCATCAAATCTTCAACATGTACTATGAAATTATCGTTCATAATTTCAATAACGTGCTGTGCAATTGCTTGACCGACGGCTATTGCTACAGCACCCATAGACGCAAGAGGATTGTAAGTGATCATGCATTTTTCTTTATAAATTGAAAAAGCATAATGGCCGCCCGCGGTGGCCGAGCGGTTCTAGGCGCTCAGTCCGGAAGCGCGCGACTGCTACGGTCGCAGGTTCGAATCCTGCCTCGGGTATGGATGTGTGTGATGTCCTCAGGTTAGTTACGTTTAAGTAGTTCTAAGTCTAGGGGACTGATGGCCACAGATGTTAAGTCCCATAGTGCTCAGGGCCATCTGACCCATTTTTTGAAAGCGTAATGAAAAGCAGTTGTGAACTGGTTTTTTAGTGTATATCAAAAGTTAAAAGTTTAGGTCTGTTTACCAATGACTTCACTGGTAGAAATTTCTTGATAGGTTTCCATTTTCCAACAAGAAGAGAGACACTGTTCACACTGTGGAGCCCGTTGGAAACTGTCGGAAAAAAAGGTATGAGTAAGGCCGACTGGATTTAAAACAGCTGCAGGAGACATTCTTTGAACGAACAAAAGAGAACAAAGAAAGAGGAGAGAGCGGGGATACGACGATACGAGAATTTTGCCATTGAAAGACAGTTGAACTCACAAACCGTCAGAAATATATCATTTCTTGAATATTGGTGTTAATTGTACAACTTTCTAGTACTAAGATACAAATCTTTCGACGAGCGAACGGTTGTGTATAATTTCTAGGTATGGAGCCACTGTATCATCATACTCGGAAAGCAACCTGACTAGTATACAATCCTGACCGGACGCCTTGCCTCTGTTAAATGCTTTAAGCTGCTTTGTTACACCGGTGTTATCTACTTCTAAGTTAGCCCTGTTGACATTTGCTCTGCGTTAGAGTTCTGAAATATTTACTTCGTCTTTTTTTGGTGAAGGAGTTCCAGTGTGTACTAACTCTGCTTTAGTGACGAAATCGTCAATGGCATCACCATTTTTACAGTGCAATGAAGGTGCTGATAGCATTTCACCCGTGGTTTACTGTACACATGACTGGAATCTCTTTGGATTTCTTGCCAGATTTCGAGACAGAGTTTCATTGTGGGACCATTAAAAGCAAGTTCCGTTGAAGTTCGCGCCAAATTTGGAACATCTGTAAACCTTCGACAATCTTGGGGATTCTGCGTTCTTTTAAATTTGGAATGTTTTCTTCGTTTTGTATACCGTGATGGATCAGTATCATCTTTTATTAATGTAATTGATACATATCTCTCAATTGGTGTCGATACTACTTCTCTGAATTCAGACCACAGCTGGTCTACGCTCACACAGGGAGATCGGCAGGAGTAGAGAGTCTCATGTCAAACGAATTTTTACTTCACTTTGCGTTTATTTTCTGTGGATTGGATGTTACTGTATTCAGTCTCGCTATAACAATCCTGTGGTCCTTAACCGCTGTATCCGTCACAAAGCTCCCTGTTTACTCAGGGTTGTCTGTTTCTAAAGAGTCAAGTATGTTTTCGCAACCATTTACACTTCGAGAGGGTTCCTGGACTACCATCAGCTTAAAATATGTCATTTGCCAACATCTTGCGGTTAGATTGAAGTCACCACCAACTATAATTGTATGAGTGTGGTATCTGTTTGAAATAAGACTCTAGCTGTCTTTGAACTGTGCAGCGCCTGTATCATCTGAGCCAGTGGGTCGGTAAAGGAAACCCGTAATTAATTTAATCCGGTAAACTACTTGTGACAGCAACAAACACTCCACCATCAACTGTATTTAATCTGTCCTTTCTGAACACGATAGGTCCTCTGTAAAAATTTCAGCTGAACTTACGAGGGCTATTCGGAAACTAAGGAACGATAGACCGTGAAATGGAAACCACAGTGAAAACCACAACAGTTAGCTGCAACTTCCAGTTACTTATCTCCATAGTCGCCGATCCGAATTAGACGATTGTCGTAGCGTTGTACATACTATCCAATACCCTCGTTATACAAGGCAGCCGCCAGTACTTTCCGCCAATCCTCTACGCTGGCCTACAGCTCGTTGTCTGTGCCAAAATGTTGTCTTCTTAGCCAGCAGTTAATGTGAGTAGAGATGAAACTTAGAGGGAGACAGTTACGGGCTGTATTGTGGGTAATCAAACATGTACAATTGAAAACGATTCAGGAGCATCTTCATTGCCCCTGCAGGATGCGCTTGAGAATTGTCTTGAAGAAGAAAACGCACGACAGTTATGTAATGTTGGCTGCCTAGCTTCAGGCGAAATTTCTCAGCAGGCCCTCGTCTCTGGCGGGAGACACTATTGTTCTAGGTATCTTTACGTGCTCCCTGTGTGCTCAGAACTAAAAAGACGACGTAACGCGATCGACGGGCGTACTAGAGACACTGGCCAAAACACCTGTGCAAAACTTCATCGGATTTTCACTGTGGTTTCCATTTCGCGACTGATCGTTCATTACTTTCCGAATAACCCTCATATTTCTGGCTTTAGCCAGCTTTGCTTACCTATAACGGTTTGAGCGTCTGTGCTCGATTGTTGCCTGGTCTACCTTCCTGTGTTTGCCCTGCACCCTTTAAGACGGACGCCCTTTTTGTGGTTTCCAAGACTCTGTATCCCAAGAAACAGCCCAGTGCACTCCAAACAGCCGTCGCTACCCGTGTGGCCCCTTCTTGCACCAAGTGGACTCCTGACCTGTTAAGCAGAACGCAGAAACCCACCACTCGATGGCGCATGTCAAGGGATTCGCAGACTACATGATCGTTGAATCGTCGGAGCCTCCGATTCAGGCCCTCCACTCGGCTCCGTACCAACGGATCACAGTAGGTTCTGTCGACGATGCTACAGATGGTGAGACCTGGCTTCATCCGGCAAGCAAGATTGGCAGTGTTTACGACTTCAGCCAGTCACCTGCAGCCAGAGAGAATCTGTGCTGGTACACTGTGATACACATCGTTCATACCGACATGTGTCACCCCCGGCAGTTGGTTGCGTTCCGTGCTCTTGATGGCATCGGGAAACACCCGTGCCACATCTGTACTGACTCCTCCCGATACGCACTCAAAGTGCACTCTGAGTTCCTTTCCCACCTTGGCAGCCTCGACCGTAAGGGCCTCCACTGCGCGCCTAACGGTGGAGCTCTCAACCACCTTCTGTGAATGCCCAGAACTTGCGGGCTGAGAGACTTTCTCTGGAACAGGGCGAGCTCTTGCATCTGGCTCAGGGACTTCTCCAACCAGAGAGACCAACCAAAACCTCTTCCTGAGACGAACCCGGAGAGTCAACTTCAGTGCAGGCTGTACCCGGAGTGGCCACATTTCTAAATGAATCGGAGGATGCATGGGATGTGCTAGACGCCCTTCAGATCCCATCGTCCGCCCCCCCCCCCCAGTAATGCTCATTGCCAACAGCTCCTCCTGGAACTTTGAGCGAAGGGTCACCAGTTCGGCTTGCATCTGAACACAGCAGTCACATACAAAAGAAGGCGAAAATATACACTAGACAGTTAATAACTGTGCCTGATAAATAAACAAACACGAACGGAAGTAACGAGTTTAAACTAAAGAGCACAGATTAAATTTAAAATAAGTCGCTTCTTACAAGAAGCTTTGTCAACTCACAGACGAAAACTGTGTCCTCTGATGAGCTTCCTCAGTAACGAAAGCTAGCACTCGACTGATGGCTGTAATCATTGCAGAGGCTATTCTAATAGAAAACAAATGTCTGGAGCGATACGAACAGCGGTACACAGTAAATTAAACGTGGAACTGTGTCTGATAAGTAAAGAAACACACACGAAATTGACGAGTTTGCTAAACGTGCTAAAATTTAGTTGTTACGTAAAATCTGTGATAGTAGGAATAAGTTTCCATCAATGGGCTTGCAGAAAATTAATCGTAATGAATCAAGTAATCACTACTTAGAATAACAGGGAGAAGCTACGCCACTCGATTCTGGTACCACACATAATAGCAAATTCAGTCTGGAACCACGCGGCCGCTACGGTCGCTGGTTCGAATCCTGCCTCGGGCATGGATGTGTGTGATGTCCTTAGGTTAGTTAGGTTTAAGTAGTTCTAAGTTCTAGGGGACTGATGACCTCAGATGTTAAGTCCCAAAGTGCTCAGAGCCATTTGAACCATTATCGCAAAATAAACTAGCATCTGGGGCTCTCGTGGCGAGATTAAATCACTCTATCACCGAAATTGTTCAGAACTTTGACATCTTACAAAAGACCCAAAAGAAGTGATTCTATTACGCCATAGAAGACCTCTCAATTTTAAGATCACCAAAATGAAATCTGTATGTGATTCTGAATGACCAGGTAAGTCACAATGTCTAAACATTTATGAAAACTTAGGAAGTTAAGGGTTGTTGCCGATGGTGTAAAAGACGATAAGAGAGATGCAGTGCTATGGTGGGACAGAGGGAACATGTGCGCTACCCCTATATTCACTGAGGGGGTGGGGGGCCCACACCATGACCCTCTGCCCATGGTGGTGGATAGCGGGCGACACCAGAAGAGAAAAAAGCTTCCACGAGAGGGAACGCGCCACCACAGAGATATTCCTGCCGCATCAAAATCAGTATGGACTCTGTCTTCCGTTGTAACTGCGTGTTTTAGTGACTGTTTTGTGATATTTCAACCCCTGACGAGCCATAAATTTAATCATGGACTTCCAAGTACAGCATTTTCAAGAAATGTGTATTAATTTAGTCAGAAAAAATATTTTTAACTTGTGTGTGACAAATGCAACAGACATAATTCAAAAGTGTTTTTTTATTTGTGCACTTGCACTACCTACCTGGCAATTGCCTAGTGGGCTTACATTAACAGTGCGAATACGACCACATTACTATAATGTCCTATGACGCAATGTCTAAATTTACTGATGAATTTTGCGGGCTACTGATGTAGTAGACACGTTTAGATACATTCTGAACATACGATTTTTAGATGTGGTTGAACAGCAATACTGAATATATGGATTATGATAAATCTAAATCACCTGAATGGCTTCAGGTGACACGTCTATGTTCTGAATAGTCGAAACACACTGTCGTACCTTCCACTGTTGAGAAGACTGTAGGGACATGTGCAGGAAGCCAATTAAAAATATATATATGTAAAATGCGCTTAGGGGTACCTATTGGATACCCCCATCTTCACTTGACCTGACACCTCTTGACGTTTCCTTTTGGGAAATCATCAAGGGCACCTTGTTTGTTCCACTATTACCAGCTTCTCTATCAGAGCTCAGGCCTAGAATCTTCCTCGCTACTAAACAAGTTACGCCCGTAAAGTTCCTCAAATCATCAACGCTGATATCACTCCACAAAGTCAATGTTGATGACGTGAATAATGTCTCTGCTGTTATTCCTCTAACAGTTTTTCGTTCAGCATAACGGTTTGTGTTATTCACTGTGAACGTGTATATTTTTTCATCAAAAAAAGAAACTTTAAATGCCAATGGGACGAATATTTGCAGGTAGACAGTCCAAAAGTGCATTTCCTACTCCACAGTTACCAGAAAAAACAAAATCGTTTACATTTCCCTGCATATCAGGCCACTTTATTTATTATGTAGGGAACCAATCAGTACAAGATATCTCTTCAGGGGACAGCTCTCTTACACTGCCTTCGTCGGTGGAAGACGAAACTTTGTTTGCCCCATTTCTGGACGCAACATTCGTGACTTGTAAGTGTACCTTTTGTTTCTTCAATGGAATCTTCATCTTCACTACTACTCCCGCTCGAGGAAGGTGTACGGCAGTCTGGGTCTATTTACTTTACTGTCGAACATGTTTCATCAGATAAACTCGATTATTCCAACTATTTTTGGATTCTCTCCTGGTCGTGCGGTAGCGTTCTCGCTTCCCACGCCCGGGTTCCCGGGTTCGATTCCCGGCGGGGTCAGGGATTTTCTCTGCCTCGTGATGACTGGGTGTTGTGTGCTGTCCTTAGGTTAGTTAGGTTTAAGCAGTTCTAAGTTCTGGGGGACTGATGACCATAGATGTTAAGTCCCATAGTGCTCAGAGCCATTTGAACCATTTGATTCTCACCTCTTGTGAATCCGCTTGTCATCAAACACAAAGTTTTATTGAAAGCAATCACCACGCAATTCCACGTACGTATACAAAACGCCAGTACCAGAAAGGAACACGTACCGACGCTACACCGTAATCAGGTAACAACTACCTGTCATCCAGTGCTGCCCCTACAAAACCAACATCACAGAACTTTTTCCACCGGCCAGTAGATCGTGGCGCCCACTTGTTTCCAACGCAGCTGCTATCGTGTATACACCACAGGCAAATATTCACGACCCCTCGCGTGATCAAATATGCTGCACGCGGCGAAAATGAAAAAAATCAGTGTGCATCGTATGCAATGCACATGGCGGTGTAAGTGTTAATAGCCTTTTCACAGCTGGAATGCCTCTGACGATGAAAAATAAATTAAAACTGCAGGTAATTTCAGACCAACAGAAATCACTGCAGAAAACATAATTCTCAGTGATCACTCTGCTGCAAAAGTCCAATGTAAAATATTTGAAGAACATGGATGAAATGTGGGACCACGCGACCGCTACGGTCGCAGGTTCGAATCCTGCCTCGGGCATGGATGTGTGTGATGTCCTTAGGTTAGTTAGGTTTAAGTAGTTCTAAGTTCTAGGGCACTGATGTCCTCAGAAGTTAAGTCCCATAGTGCTCAGTGCCATTTGAACCATTTTGAAACGTGGGACTTGGGAAAGCAGGAAAAGGTGTGGACGGGGCCTAATCAGTTACCGTTGGTTTCGCAGTAAACACATACACTTTATTAAAGGAAATATTTTTTAAAAAACAATTATTTCAAAAAAATTGACTTTAACACAAGCTATACTGACGGCTGAAGGCCTTATTACGAAAGAATTCAAAATTATTTGTCTGCTGAAGGCCTGAATTACAAATGAGGAAGACAATTACACGTTAAAAATACCAAAATAATTTTTAAAACAATCATTAAAAATTGACTCTAAAACAAGCTACACTGACGGCTGAAGGCCTTATTAAGAAAGAATTCAAATTATTTGTCGGCTGAAGGCCACAAGCAGTACTTCAGAACAATTAAATGCTGAAGGCCTGAATTACAAATGAGGAAGACAATTACACGTTGAAAATACCAAAATATATTTTTTTTCAATCATTTTAAAAAACTGTCTGTAACACAAGCTACACTGATGGCTGAAGGCCTTATTAAGAAGAATTCAAACTATTTGTCGGCTGAAGGCCACGAGCAATACGAGTAATTTAAACAACGTATTACTTTTAAACAATTGACACAATCAGACCAAATAAGAAGGGAGTGATCCACAGACAGTGCTCCAAGGGTCGACCTGAGAAAAGTCCCTACAGCTGCATAAGCGGTGAGACAGCCAGCCCCAGTGTAATACTCACTTAACAGGATGGCAACTCAAACCAGTCAATCAAACGCAGGAGCAACACTCTCGCAAAATCTACCTACCGCCCGATGCCCAATACACGATAGAATAACCCATGCCAGGCAGAAGGGTGGACTACACTCTTGATATCGTAAAACGACAAACATTATACAAGAGAACATGTTCAAACGCAAGAATAATCCGAGGTAATCACAAAAAGTTGCGTCCACGAATCCAGTTCGCAGACAGCGTTCAAAGGACTTCTCGTTCAAAACCACACTAGATACACTCGGATCCGCGAAAACAATTCCACAAACAACTCAAGCAATACTAAAACCAATACTGTGGAGCAACAAGGACGAATTACAAGTCGACACAAACACAGAGAATCCAGAAGTGGTCGGAAGACCAAATACACGTCGTCCGTTGGGACGACCGACCGAACGACCAACCAACGGTCGCTCTCGATCAAGTCAGGCAAGGCAAACGTTCCACTATGAATCGTCGACTGACAGCTTATTCCATGAGGTCACTTCTACGGATGGACACACACACACGCACACACACACACACACACACACACACACACACACACACACACACACACACACACACACACACACCAGTGAAGGTTGCACTACTCGAATATAACGATCCACTCAAACTCACTGAATCCGGACCACGACGTGGTCGTGAACTCTCGCGACCACATCCTTCCATCGGTCAGTGCATGTATCGCTTGCTGTCCCGGCGAGTACTAGCGCTGCGTGGACCTCACTGCTGCTCCGTCCCAACTCAACTGCCCGACACACGACGACCCTGTAATACTAGAGGTCGCTCCAAAGATAGTACCACAGTACTCGCTATCGATAAACGCCGCTGCTGCCACTCACGGACAGACAAAGCGAGCAAATGTAGTGGCGCCAGTGAACGCACTAAGAAAACGAGAGGTCGCAATCCGAATACACAACGCCAACCTGCCAACGGCACAAACGCGAGCCGTAGCACGGCTCAGTGGAATTGGAGGGTTTTAGTTTTCGTTTCAAAATTGAGACGACTTGTCTATAGTTGTTGTATTGAACATTAATGAGTCGATATGTCACTGACTGAACTACATAAAAAGAAAAGTGGACATCGTGTTAAACAACACTTTAATTTGTGGACAGGAGATTGTGAACTCTAAGAACTTCTTCCATTGGGCTTCTAGTAAAAGTTGAATCGCGTGAGGGGCTGGGAAGTGTCATTACTCAATTGCAACTGACATTTAAGATATAATTTAACAGTTCTCCCAAAAAGGTCACAGAAGTACTACCTGTACCAGCCACAAGATTGTATGCAGTGTGATGTCTGACTGTGTAAGTTGCTTGTTTAGTTAGCACGACACCTAAGCTACAAGCTGTTTGTCAGGAATTTGTTCTTTAAATAGTAATTTTCCGCCATTATTAAACCTCTACTTTGTTTATGGGCTCCCAGCAAATCAGTTGCTATCATGTAATGAATCCCAGCTAGACTTACCATTATTGAGGTCAATGAAAGTTAATGGTGTGCAGCTTAATGTCCAATAGACGCATTCGTTGTTCGTTAAGTACACGCTACATCAATACAGGACATTCGGAAACAGCTGATCGTTCCGTTTCTCCTCTTCTGCAATTTCTGCTGTTGCGGAGCATGCTTTCCAGCCAGGGAACCACAATATTCGTTTCGAGGAGACGCAAGTACTAGCGGCCACAAGCGGATATTACGAAAGGCTCTACAGGGAGGCAATCGAAATCGCTAAACACCCAAATAATTTCAACCGTAAGGAGGAGGGTGTGAAATTAAACGGCATATGGATGCCGGTGTTAAAGAAGATGTGTACCACCCGCCCACTACTGGGTGATGGCAACGGCGATCGACGGTGACGGACAGCGGCCAATTGCACTGACGTTTTCAAAACACATGACGTCACGCCGCGGCGTGGGAGCGCGCGGACACGGAATTTAGCGGCAGTCAGTAGCGAGCCAGTGGGTGTGTTGGACCTTCCATTGAGCTACGGACCCCCTTGAAGATGTCTCCCGCAGTCGGAGACGAAACGTTGGGAATCGACACAGAATTCATCAGGCGACCACGGCATAACAGCCCGGATAATTATAATGGACACGATATTTCCGGCCGTGAAAGTCTACATTTTAGAATCAGTTGCTTGTAAAAGTGGTCGCGATGCCAACACGATTTCAGACGGTTGCAGCACAGAAATGGTACGTTTTTGGACACGGGTTCCAGTTCGAAACACTATCTACTCACTCCTGTCTACAAGATCTAGAAGTTTTTAAAGCGAATTTCCACTCTCTATATAACGAATGTCATATTCACCGGACGAATTCCTTACTTTATATTAGATGGTAAGTTGTCACTGGGCTTGAAAACCAGATAAAAATATTCTGTTACTAATAACTGTGGGTGTTGAGCGGTAGAGTCTCAATTCATTTTCTCCCTCCATGCTGAGACACCTGCTACGTTTGACGGACCTTCACGTCTCTGATTGCTTTCTGTTAACAAAGCTCTCTCTCGCTGATATCATTGAAGAAGACACCGGCTCCCTACCACTAATCAGCCTTTGTATCTTTCTAGTAAGGCTCTCTTTTGGTATGAGACGCACTAATATATCTTTCCAACTTAACCTAAGACAAGGTATTTCAACCGTGATTTATTATCAAAGAATATTCTTAAGAATTTATTTTATTTACTAGCGATTCATCAAGAACATTAACACATTTAATCACACTATGTAAGCATGGAAGTAGCTGCCAGGGAGTAAGTGATGAAATCATAACCAAATTCCTTTTAACAAATGGGAATTTTACTCACTTTAATAGTGCCTAAAAACATTTTTTAAAAGAAACAGATTTAAAATTATAATCAGAAAGCACCCTCTAAATATCAAGTTACAACTTATTCAGAGGCAGAAAGAGACAAGTTTTGTACTGTATGAGCTTCCGGGCAGAGAAACTTGCCGCTCCCTTTTGACACGGCCGTAGTTACGACCTCTCACAACTGCCTCTGAAAGACTACACTGGTGCAAATCTGCAACACACTAAAAGTTTTAACAATTTACACAAGCACACAAACTATGCACCCCTGTAGGAGGGAAAAATTAAATTATTAACTTTGCCACCGAAGGTGCAACTTGATTTTAACTTCTAAGAAAAGTCTTACGGTGAAAGGGTGGCAACTTTATGTACTAAAATGATCATTTAAATAAAAGCCCATAAAATGCAATCTTATATAAAATTCTACAAGGTTGGCCAAACAAGTTAAGATGCTCTACAGTACACAGATACCGCCTCTCATGATGATAGGCAAGATCAAAACATATTTCAGGAATGAGGCCGTTACACTCGAAGCAATAAATTCGTTAACACACCAAATACGGCAAACATGACAGAGGCTGCTACGAACGAGAGACAGACACTAACTGCCTAACAAATGCGGACGAGAGACGGACGAGCAAGCTGGGGACGAGAGACTGACCAAGAAAACAAGTGGAATTTAACAAGAGTAAATCACACAACATATCACCAATCACTTAACTTCTAATAAACTGTGATTTCCCGAGAAGACGTGGCGCAGCACCCCCAAATCGCTCTCCGGACCGTCCGCTGCCAGCCGCTTCAACGGACGCAGGAAGGTGCGCCGATCTCCCGTTGCACGGCGTCGCAGCTCGCACCGGCCAGACTGATGTTGTGGGTTGACTTCCGTTGCTCTCGTGTAGACCGCGAAGTCACTACCCCTCGCTACACGCCGCGGCCCACTGGACTTAACGTGGCGACCTCACATGCGCCGACGCTCAATACGGACAAGACATCTTGTGTCTCAGTGCGCGACCGACCAACCGATCGATCCAACCACCAATGACCATTGCCTGAGCAAACTCGCGCAGACTGGCGGCCTAACGCGCAGACTCAGATGGAGGAACTAAGCCCCTACCGCGCAACCACTCACTGAATTCTCTTACGGGCGGAGTGGAAAGACTCTCATTTTGCCGGGTTTAAAGGTTGATCCGAACTACAGACATACTAGCACTCCGAACGAAAGACAGACACTAACTGCCTAACAAATGCGAAAGAGAGACAGACTAGCAAGCTGGGGACGAGAGACTAACCCCAGACTCACTGACTGGCGAGTTTTTTTTTCCTTTATTGAGTTTCTTTGAGTTTTTTTGAGCTGCTGGCAGCAGCTTATTACGCCGCTCTTCAGCCTACAGAATTTGTTTTAAAAAGATGAAGATAATAAAAAAATAATAACAGTTGGCGATAAAATCGGTGACTTAAAGGTAAAATGGCAGAAAATTCTGGAGCTTTAAACATAAAACACAGGGTGGATGATGCTAATAAAATACACAGGAAGCAGAAAAATAATAGACAGGCAATTGAAAAATACGGTGACAGTCTGGGTTCTGTTCGCAAGAGATATAGAAAGCACACCCAGCGACAGCATGATTTCTGTTCGCAACACTGTGGAAGGACGCACAACACTGAACACTCACTTAAACACTGCACTAAAAGTTGGCACAAATATGACATACCACACCCGAGAGCAGGTGGGGGGAAACTGGTCAGATGACGGGAAAAAGGGGGGGGGGAGGAGATGAAAAGTGAAGGGGAAGGGGGGAAAGGAGCCAATGGAAGAGGAGGATCCATAAGAGGGGTGGAGGGGTGCTGAGCAGACGTGCCAGGGAGTGGGGAAGGCAGAGGAGGGCAGTACAAAAGGACTCGGGGGGGGGGGGAGAAAGGAGATAGGGAGAGGATAGGTGGGGAGAAAATACAGGATGGAAGGGAGGAGGAAGGGGGAGCCCAGGGGAAGGACGGAGGAAAGGAAGGGGGTGAGGATCAGAATTGATAGGAAGGATAAATGGAGGGAGAGAGGGCATCATCCAGGAGGGGGAGTTGATGGAAGCCACCTTGGGAATGGAGATGTAGGGTGTAGAGATGGAGGGTAGGGGGGACACAACGGTGAAGACGTGGCAGGGGGCGGGGATTGGAGAGGAGCAACCAGGGGGTGAGGGGGTTCAAGACGGCGAGAGGTGTAGAGGATGCGGATATGTTCAAGGAATAAGAGCAGATGGGGGAAAGGAATGAGATCATAGAGGATCCGCATGGGGGACGGGAGGCATATACAGAAGGCGAGGCGGAGTGCATGACGCTCAAGGATCTGGAGGGACTTATAGAATTTGGTAAGGGCAGATATCCAGGGAGGACTGGCATAACAGAGGATGGGACGGATTAATGATGTGTAGGTGTGGAGGATGGTAGAGGGGTGCAACCCCCATGTCCGGCCAGAGAGGAGTTTGAGGAGTCAGAGGCGGTTGTGGGCTTTGAATTGGATGGAGCGGAGATGAGGGATCCAAGTGAGGTGACGGTCAATGGTGAGGCCAAGGTAGGTGAGGGTGGGGGTGAGGCGGACAGGACGGGTGCAGACAGTAAGGGAGAAATCCAGGAGCTGGAAGGAGCGAGTGGTACGACCTACGATGATGACCTGGGTCTTGGAATGGTTGAGTTTCAGGAGCCACTGGTTACACCATGCAGCAAAAAGGTCAAGGTGATTCTGGAGAAGGTGTTGGGACCGGTGGAGGGTAGGAGCGAGGGTGAGGAATGCGGTGTCATCAGCATATTGCAAGAGGTGTACTGGAGGGGGGGTTGGGGCATATCTGCAGTGTACAGGAGGTAGAGGAGAGGGGAGAGGACAGAGCCCTGCGGCACACCTGCAGAGGGGTAGAAGGTGTGGGAATTGGCATTATGGATGGTAACATAGGAGGGGCGGTGGGAGAGGAAGGAGGCCACCAGACGGATGTAGTTGATAGGAAGGGTGTAGGTTTGGAGTTTAAACAGGAGACCAGGATGCCAGACACGGTCGTAGGCCTTTTCGAGGTCAAGGGAGACAAAAATGGCGGAGCGATGGGAGTTAAGCTGGAGGGAGAGGAGGTAAGTGAGACGGAGGAGTTGGTCATCAGCAGAGAAGGAAGGTCGAAATCCACACTGGGTGTTTGGGAGGAGGTGGTTTTGGTGGAGGTGGTGATGGATGCGCCGGGAAAGGATGGATTCCAAGAGCTTGCTGAACACTGATGTGAGACAGATTGGACGATAGGAAGAGGCATCAGATGGAGGCTTGTTGGGTTTGGAGAACATCGGGATACGGGAGGTTTTCCACAGGTCGGGATAGAAGCCAGTGGCAAGGATGACATTGTAGAGGGTGGCAAGGATTGAAAGGAAGGAGGGAGGGCAGTGTTTGAGGTGGCAGTAGGTAACGCAGTCATGGCCGGGAGCAGTGTTGCGTTTAGTACGGAGTATGAGGCTGATGTCCTGTGTAGTGATGGGAGTGTTAAGTGCAGATGGTGGGGTGCGGCCCAGGTACTGGAAGCTAGGAGCAAGGGGAGGAACGGAGGTATTCGTACGGTCCATGACATCAGGGAAGAGGAAATAATCAAAGTGGGGATCATCTGGGATGGAAAAAACATCAGAGAGGTGGGAGGCAAAGTGGTTGGCCTTACTGCGGTTCTCAGGAAAGGGACGGTCATTAAGGAGGAGAGGGTACTGGGGGGTGGGGCGGTTCCCAGTAAGGCGGTGGAAAACAGACCAATACTTGGAAGAGTTTATGGGGAGCGTGGTGTTGAGTTGTGTACATGTCTGGCGCCAGGCACGGCGTTTCTTCGCAGTAAGCAGGTTGTGGATGCGTCGTTGTAATTGCCGGTGGCGGGTAAGTGTATCCCGGTCACGAGAGTGGAGAAAAGAGCGGTAGAGGCGGCGGGACTCTCGAAGGAGAAGGACGGCCTGTGGAGGCAGGGCGGGGCGGTGAGGGTGGATGGCTTTGGTGGGGATATGGGTGGCGACGGCGTCAGACAAGATCTGGTGCAGGAAGGCAGCAGTGCGAGAGATGTCATCAGGAGATTGGAGGGTAAGGTCGTGGCCGTCAACCTGGGTGTGAATGGAGTCCCAGTAGGCATCCCAGTTGGCACGGGAGTAATCATGGACAAGTTTAGGAGGGACGACAGGGCGAGGAGCGTTGCGGGGATGGCGACCGTTAGAGATAGTGACTGGCGAGCTCATAGCTCCCCTTAAATACACGTGAACAGGCTACCTTTCCCCTTTCCCACCAGAGGGCGACACCAAAGCTGCGATTGCCACAGCGGCGCCACCGCCAGAAACGGAGGGCGACTGCTTCACACTACGCGCAGCGGCGCGCTCTTCAAAACAGCAATTTTTAACACGGTTCAGTATTGTTTATTTTTCTAACTTGTTTCTGTGACCACATTTAAATTTTGAACAATACTGTTCATCGAGAGACACTCCAGCCAATCAATTTCGTCCACATCTTCTAAATGTTTCCGTAACCATTTAGGGGTTCTAAGACGTCGCCGATATTTCGGGCGACTGCTGACACAGGCTTACAGCATGTCGTCCCCGTCTTCGATTAACATTCACCAGCCACATAAACGGTACAGCCAGACGCTACGGTAGACAAGAATACAGGGGAATGTTTATGGAACGACCTGCGCAGATGCGTCTGCAAAAAGAGTGGTTTTGACAGATGCCATTGACACACACCAGCTCAGTATCGGGCCAGGAATTATCTGTCCAATTCCCGTGTTGATGGCGTGTCCAGCTGTTGCACTTCGTAGATTTTGGGAGAGTTTCATCGGTTACGTGCACATTCACCGTCACTCTGTTTGGTCTCTGGAAACAGATAAATCACGTACCGAGTGGAAATAAGTAAGAGAACAAACTGGCGATAAGACTTTATAGGCTCCACAAGGAATGCTTTAACCGTGCAATCGTGCCTCGCAGGAGAACACTCAATCCACCTGGCCAGTAATCCGGAAAGTATTGGGATAGATAGGGGGTGGAGGGGAGGGGGAGACGACAGGAACGGCTTCTGCGGCAGTAAACGGCAGAGCAGCGGCGAAGTAATGAAAACAAGAGCCGCGCCCAAGTTTCCGATCTGATAGCTGGAAACATAAACCTGTGGCACCAACGTGTTATTGGAAAACATTTGTCATTTCCCGAGCGGCGCAGTCCCGCGATGCGATTCGCGGCGTAAAGTTCTTATGGGCCGGCCAGCCCCCGAATTTTTCCAATATTTCCATTATTGGGCGGACGATTTATCAGAAAAATATACATGGGGCCCGGTATCTAGGGGGAAATCCGGCCGCCGGGCTCCGCTGCCCGCGTTTTTTTCTCCGACTTTATTCTGTTTATCTGATAGCGGGGCCTCCGGCCGGGCCGCCGACCTTGTCCCAGTGTTCGCAGCTTCCGGCCAGCCAACGGCCGCGCAACGGCTCATCGGCCGTGAGCCGGCCACTCTTCTGCTTTGCGTTCCTCGCTTTCTGCCGATGTCGTCTTCACTGAACTTCCTACGGAGATCTGCGGTCTTAGTTGTTCTCTCAGTACTGGTACTGCGTGGAAGAGGATGCGACTCCTAATGACGTGGCCCTCGGTCGCTAAAACATAAATTAAAAAAGAAAATATCTAGCTTTTCAATAGTGAAGCATCTTATATGTAGGTAACGCATTCTCGTTCCACGACCTGTACAGTTCAAAGCAGCTGCATTTCACGTGGCTGAGCACGTAATAGAAAAATTCAAGACTATCAGAAAGCTAACCCAGATGCACCAAGACAAATAATAGATACAAGGTGATTAAACTGCCCCTACCTCTGGGTTTTATGCAGCCCACAACGCGTAAGATTATCATACTGTCTCGCCCACTAAGCACAGACAGGAAAAGGACTTTCTTTGGTAGGAGATTTACTGTAAGTAAATTCTTTACTGATATACCTTTTCGCTGGAGACCACGGTTTCCTAGTTATTCAAGAAGTATGCGTTTGAAGGTAAAAAAAAAAAATGGTTCAAATGGCTCTGAGCACTATGTAACTTAACCTCTGAGGTCATCACTCCCCTAGAACTTAGATCTACTTAAACCTAACTAACTTAAGGACATCACACACATCCACGCCCGAGGCAGGATTCGAACCTGCGACCGTAGCGTTCGCGCGGTTCCTGACTGTAGCGCCTAGAACCACTCGGCCACTCCGGCCAGCGTTTGAAGGTCACTTTTGTACATATTTCTTGAATAATTCTAAAAGTACTGTCTCTAACGAAAGAAAATCCCAGTACAAAATTTATCTACATTAAATTTCCTAGAAAAGTCCTGTTCATTTTTTTTGTCGGACGAACAGTTTGTGGGCAGCGAGCGAGAGAAAATGAAAATCATGTATGTGGTATTTGAAGGAGTTGCGGGTCGCATAAAACCCAGTGGTAGAAGCGGCTGAATTACCCTGTATACGTGCTACACCTCCACAATTGACAGAAAAGATGCTGAGATATCATTCCGGGTGACTTCATATTCATGTATTAAGTGCGTAGTACTACATAATTTGCACGGAATAGCCTTTTGCAGCTTTTCTCCACCCACATCTACATCTTCATTTGTACTCCGTATGCCACCTTGTAGTGTCTTGCGTAGGATACAAAGTGCATGGGCACTGCCTCTCTTCCCTTCTTCCAGGAAGAACTCTCTCTGTGAGATTGAATCTGTGTAATTTCACCCTCAAAATCTTTTCACGAGATATACAGGATGGTTATAAGTAAAATTTCGCTACTTGAGAGGGCCACCATGAAAAACGAGCGATAGTAGGACTATGAAACTTTTTGGAAACATTTGTAACGACATACGGGAGAGAAATAACTAATACTGCATTGAAGGGAAGACTAATTTCCACATAAGAGGACAACATTTGTTAACTGCATACCATGTTTATGTTCTAAGTTACACACGTGACGACCATGTGTATCCACGACGATCAGGAACCGCACTAGAGATTATTCTTCTGCTGCCTGAAAAAGCTCAGGCATCTGAGGTGGGATGTTGGTTATTTTTCTCGCTATGCTCATCTTTAACCTCCAAGGTGTGTTAGTGTCCCGTTGGTAAACCCTAACCTTCAGGTAATCCCAAGTCAGAAATCACACGGGTTCAAATCTAATGATCTTAAAGGCCAACCAATTTGAAACGATCAGCCAATGACTCGGTTCTCTCCAGATGTGTTGCGTAGTAACCGAGTGACCTCTCCAGCAATGTGACGAAGCATATTACAGTAACGTTTGACGCTGAGTCTGCATGTCCTTGGTCCTTGGGGTCCGAGTACCTCAAAGACAAATGGATCAATCATGAAATGTGCCATGAACCTTTAATACAGGTGCGTGCTTCTAGTGACTGTTCAGCTATTGTGTATTCATAGGCTACAACTGATACTGAATGTTTCTTTGCATGTTTTTCTCTTTTTTTTTCTTCTCTTTATCTAATGTTATTTATCTAAAAGTCTTACATATCTGTCTTAATATTGTACTTACGTATGTTGTTCATTTTCAAGAATTTAAAATCGATGTCAGTGGAGTAACTGTGTCGGCGAATTTCCTGACGCTCGCAGGTAATTATGGTCGTTTATAGCCACCGAACTGCGACACCGCAGGTTTTTTTTTTCTTTTTACATGGAACTACATATATTTTTCTGTGGCATTTGAAAGAAGCTTCTAGGAGAACTTTAACGACTTAACATGTATGGGACGTGGACAATTGTATCAATATAACAGCGCCGCAAACCACTGTCCCGCTATCAGGAGAGAAGATTCCACAGACGTCAGCCCTGATATAAGGAAGCACGTAACTCAGGTACGGTTCGTGTATTTAGAGTTACGGCTGTTATACCAAGCGCTCAAAATGTTGACCTTGAGCATTGCTACACACTATAAAATGATTCCGAACAGAAAATATTGCATTTATAATTTCATCTGGAGTTAAGGGCCGCACAGACCCGTGTTATAAGGCATTTCCTGCCTTTGGACGTCTTCGGTGTTTCCTGATAGTTTTCCTGTTTTAATTTTCCTCACAAACGAAAATCTATGTGTTAAGTTCGGTTAATCTGCAAATCATTTTGTTTCTTGAACTACCATTCTAATGCTCTCTACGACAGACCTTCTCTCAAGAAGGTCTGTCGTTACTTGGGTGGCACAGGAGGAACATTCGACATATTGTTACCACACTGATTGCCTTATATCCTGTGGGGTGTCTGCGGCAGCAACATGTCTTAGGAACTCGACATACTTGAGGTTAATTAGACTCCCTTTGATAAAACAGGGTCCAGTGAAGCACGTTGAAAAATACGAACCAAACGTTGATCGACGAAGAGCGCTGTTTTTATGCACCTCTGAGTCAGCGTGGGTTTTCGGTTGACGATTAGTGCAGGTTGTGAAGATCGACTTGCCCACGTTTCGTGATCGAAGCTTCATTTATAAACAGGAATTTGGATAGATATATCATTTTTCACTTTACGTCAAAACATAGAAGAACTGTCACAATTTCGCAAGTCACTGTCGCAAAACTGCAGATGTAACGAAATGTAGAGAGAATGAAATGTGATGGAATGTACTGTTCGCAAACACTGTTTTTGTTGCTCCATTTCGTACTTCGGAAATGCCTCTCAGTGACATCTGCATTGTGTGTTACTGCTGCAAAAATGTTAGCTTCATTTCTTTCATCAGCTGCTCTTCTTTTTCGTTGGCGTATTTTATTCTCCACATTTGCAGCTTCTAGAACTTTTTTTATAATGTTTACAAAGACTGCTAGTGAGTTTTTGGATAGATCTGAATACTCTTCAGCATAGAACTGCATCGCTGCTCTTACAGTTTGGTGACATTTTCCATAAACGATATTCACTTTCTCAGCTGTTGTATAAATTGTCAAAGTCCCAATAGCTTTACGAGAAAATCAGCTGTTTGCTAAAACATCAAAACACAGGCTGATGGGCTGCAAGCGCAGAGGTAAAAAACAAGAACCCTACATGAGCTACGTGTTTGCGTACATTTAGTATAACAGGGCAGTCGATTAGTGCAGGTTGTGAAGATCGACTTGCCCACGTTTCGTGATCGAAGCTTCATTTATAAACAGGAATTTGGATAGATATATCATTTTTCACTTTACGTCAAAACATAGAAGAACTGTCACAATTTCGCAAGTCACTGTCGCAAAACTGCAGATGTAACGAAATGTAGAGAGACTGACTGTGGGACAGTGGTTTAAGGCGCTGTTATCTTGATAATATTTAATGAAGTCGCATAAATGTTATATTAGACTCGTAGAAGTGTGTTTCAAATGCCACAGAAAAGCTATATAGTTTCATTAGAGGAAAAAAAAGAAAAAAACTCGATGTCGTAATTCGACAACTTTAAACAATAAAAGTTGCTTGCAAACGTCAGAAAGTTCGCTGTATTGTCCGCTATAACTTGGCGAGAGCCGCACCTCGATATATTTATTCATTATGGAGATATCTGGTTCACTGTGTGTATGTAGAACAGTTTACGGCAGGGTGATCAGTCGGGTTGTATTTTAAAATCAGAGACTGAGTTTATGTTGGAGCGAGTTTATTGGCTATAGATCATGTGGTAATTTCACTACTTGTTCACGTTTTTCTTTCCACAGCTCTACAATAAATAATAAAATTAAAAGGTGGGAGTAGGCTGCGGCTTGTGTGTGCGTAAATGCTTAACTAGTCTTAGGTACACCTATTACAATAAAATACTCGTAAAATATCCCTGAAAATTTTTTTCTGTGGAGTTCAGTTTCACACTGGGCAGTCTCTGTAGGATAGTACGGGGATGTCTGGACGAGTGATGCAGTCTATATCCCGTGTGTGTGTGCATGCATAGTCGCAAGTAGAGGATATTTCGAAGAACTGTTGTATGTCTGGTTTGAAATCGTTTTAAAATTTGTTTTTACCAGCAACTCTGAAAGATTTTCGGACATTTTTATAGAATTTGTTGTTATATGTTGATCTATGCCTCGCAAGCCACCGTGTCGCGTTAGGCGGAGGCTACTTTGGTAAGAAAGTTACTGTCCCCATTTCCAGATCAAGTCGCGAATGGTCCGGAGGAAGAAAAGTTGTTGGTGAGCCTCCCTGTTAACTCTGAACTCTCTCATTTTACGTTCATGTTCTCTTCACGAAATATACACGGGAGTAGTCAACGGGTTTGCAGACTATTGTAGGGACGTACCCTCTCGGAATTCATGACTCACAACGCCTCTCTCATAACGCCAAGCACTGGATTTAGATGAAAAGTTTTTTGAAGCTTTCACGTTTTCTAAACAATCTGTTGTCGAAACGAACAACGCTTCCTTAGATCTTCGCTATTTTGCATGGCTCTCACATTGATGAACAGTATTCAAGTAAAGGTAAAAAGACAGTGTTGTAAAATACTTCTTACAAGGGTAGAGTACAAACTCTTCCAATTAATATTAGTCCTGAATCTGCCTTTCTTGTGATTATTTTGATGTGATCATTCTGCAACACTATTACAGCAGAGAGGGGAATGAACGTTCGAAATATCGTCTGCCACAATATGTACACTGGGATGCACAGTTACGCTACGTTTGACTTACAGATGAAAGGCATCCGCCCCCTACTTCTCTTAAATGAGCTGTAGCCAGTTTGCTTACCTCGCGTCTTGTAGACGTTTCGCAAATTGGTTTCTTCTCCGTCGCTCATGAGCTCAAACTCTGGTGCGATAACAGTGGATAACAATGTGGGAAGTGCTTAATCATCACAAGAATCATAAAATGTTAGGATGCCACCTAATTTTGTTTTATTTATCCAGTTGAAAAAACTGTGAAACGATTTCTAGAGCCAGTCTATCGCATAATACTCGTATTTGTAAGAAGATTCCCGATCATTAATCATTAACTCTCGAGCACCGCAAAATTCACAAATATTCTTCACACGATCTTAGAATCCACATGAGATCGCGCAAATATATTTTCCGAGGCAGCTTTAACAGTTAATTCCGTCTTTAATTGGAGTTGCACTTTACACACTACTTCGCGTGTTGCCACCTTGAAAAGCGGTCGTAGTCTGCCGTGGATTAACACAACATAGCACACGTACGTCATACGAGGCCATTTTTCAACAAATGTTCCATCTTTAGATGAGATCGGATTTTATACATAGATTCATGTAGTACCTCCACGGAAACAGATCGTAGACTAGTAGTGAGCTATCTTAGCAGTTTGGGGTCTGCCCTATCAAGGTTCACTTGCGATTAGTGCATTCTTTCTATCATTAACCACTGACAGTAATTAAAATTTGTAATTAGCATTTCGTGATGAATTGAGTGATACTGAAATTATTGTTAACATTAACGTCATCAGCACAGTTGGAGCTGTATATTAATACTAAAACAGTAAATGTAAGTAATAAAGCATTCGCTACTTGGTGCCCAGCATGGTTGGTGAATCCCCAGTGCCTCCCTGTGCTAAGATACGATATGGCACTTGCTCGCTAGCCGTTCACACGCTATATGGCCGTCTGGCGAGTCGTTATATGAGTCTACCTTGTGATCCCACCTACTTGCTTGCCTCCCGTAAAACTATCTTCCTATACCATGCATTAAAACACAGTGACACATTTAATGGATGTGACTGCTTGCACCGATTGTTCAGCAATCGTGTAATCGTACAATGACGCGACTTACCACCTATTTACAAGCAGTACAGTATAATATTATTACGTTCAGGGTCAACTGTCTAATCTTGTGAGAACTGTTCATCCTCTGCGTTTCTTCCTGCAGTCTACTACAGTTTGCTATCGTTACTGAAGAGGTCGGACAAAAAATGGAAACACCGCGAGAAACGCATGCTTGAACGTAAATGTAGGTGCTAGACGAGCCTGCAGGTCGCGCTGTTGTATTTGACCACGAACGGCAACTGTGCAATGTCCTCATTACTTTGGAAGTATCCATTGTGGTCATAGCAATTTCCTGTGTATTTGTGAGTGCGTTATATCGGAGCTAAGTGTATTAGAACATGGGCAAATTGGTGGTAATAGTATGATGGGTACTTCCAGAAAAAAGAGGCCAGAGGGGAGTCCCAAGAGGGATCGAATAGAAGATTTATACCGCATACAGGGAGAGAGTGAAAACATCATCCTTTGCATCACTAGAACTCAATGTCGCAGTCGTAAACACTGTTAGCGCCAAACCAAGACAAAGAAGCAGCGCGATCTGGAATTCCAAAACCACTCATCGATGATGCAACTGCGTGTAACAGGAAAATTTAGTGCCGAAGCCATAAACATAGAGCCAGGGAAGGAAGTCATTTGCTCGTTTGAGTCTTTTCACCCTGTTCCCAAACTGTAACCGAGTTTACGTCATAACAGTGAAACGTCGCTGGGGTTCGGTAATGGTTTGGGTAGTCGTCGTCGTATTCCATCGTGCCTATGGTTACTATGCAAGGTCGTGTTTCTCCCAAGGCTTATGTGACCATTTTGGCTGATCATGTCCGTCCCGTGCTGTAATATTTGTACATCACTGGTGATATGTTCTGAGCAGACAGGGCCCCCGTTCACACAGCTCACGTGGTCCAGGATTGGTTTTGTGAGCTCGAAGATGAATTGTCGCATCTCATCTGGCCATCGCAGTCACTAAATATTATTTAACCTTAGTGCCGCTGCTTTGGAGAGAAGAGTGCGTGATCGCTCCCACCTCCGTCATCATTAGCTAAACTTGCTACTATTTTTCAAGAAGAATTGCGTAACATTCCCTTGAGAACCATCCAGTCCGAGACGACTGGAAGCTGTTTCGAAAGCCAAGGGGTTTCTCACACAGCACTATACAGGATAATATGTTGTGTTTTGTTGTGTCCATATTTATGCAACCTAGGTACAATTCCGTACACCACAGCATCATCCGCGTCTCATGGAACTTCTGACATTATCTTTTACGCCATTTGTTTATAGGGTGTATCACAAGTAACGGCATAAACGCATGCAATTGAAAGCAAACGATTCTAGAAGCAATAACGCCACAGTAAACATGGACGCTAAAATGCAAACCTTAACAACTATAAGTACTTCTTCATGAAATCTCTTTTACTGCGACATCTTTGATTTTCATATTTTGGGAGGAGTATGGACCAAAACAAGAAAAAAATGTCCAGCAAACATAGGCTGTAAAGTGCATAGCCTGAGAGCTATGAGCACTCTTACAGTAGAAGTGATGCGTTTCACAGCAGCGAAGATGAGGTTCTCATAGATCTTAATGTATGCGTTTGAAAATCTACGTTTATTGGGACTTTTTGATTCTAGTATCGCGTAATTTGAACTGTCTGTGTGATACCCACTGTATATTGTATTCAGTAATGGTCCTAAAACACTTCTTTGGCATGTGTCTAAAGCTACTTTTCCATTTGAAGCTCGCCGTTATTCTGAGTTCAGTTCGGTACGAACTGTTGACTTCAATCACAACATACATTACAATTCCTACTGTTCAGAGATTTTTGTTAAGTAGCAATGTGAAATCAGCTGCAGTAGTTGCTAACATGAAACTCTTCTGCGATGTATCACACACACATTGAGAGGCTCCTCTGACTATATAGTACAGTCCCCTACAAAGGGACTTGATAATCAATGTCTTCACACTCGACGTTCCATACGTAAGTTTAAATTACAAATCCAGTGTTTGCAATCACAGACCTTCCGCTTCTTCTCCCTCATCTTCTTTGTCGTGTTCTTCCATTTCAAAGAGAGGGAGTTGTCCCGTTCGGAAACTGAATGAATTTAACAAAACTGTTGTCCCTATCTCTGGATTGATCGTCCTGTATTCTGTTTTTTAGTTTGGTTAAAATGTAGTGCTTGCCATGGCAGGTCCTCGGGTGGCACTCTTTTGATGAGGACGTATGTGTCTAATATCTTCTGCCATTTATGTAATCAAACATTTTGTTGGTAGAAGGGCTAGAAACTCAAATTTCCATTCCCGTAAGCTAGTGCCCTTATTCTACCACTTCCGTATTGTGGTCGTATCAATGGAATTATGCTCTGCCGGCCGGAGTGGCCGAGCTTTTCTAGGCGCTACAGTCTGGAACCGTGTGACCGCTACGGTCGCAGGTTCAAATCCTGCCTCGGGCATGGATGTGTGTGATGTCTTTAGGTTGGTTAGGTTTAAGTAGTTCTAAGTTCTAGGGGAGTGATGACCTCAGAAATTAAGTCCCATAGTGCTCAGAGCCATTTGAACCATTTTTTTAAATTATGCTCTAACAAACACTTGAAATGCAGGCAATTGTTTGAGAATGAACATTAACATTCAAAACTTGTCATCACCAATAAATTGTACTCACCTATGACAATAACCTGGATAAACAGTAATGTTGTGTCATTGTTGTTTTTGCAAGTTTGTTAACCGAGCGGGGTGGCGCAGTGGTTAGACACTGGACTCGCATTCGGGAGGACGACGGTTCAATCCCGCGTCCGGCCATCCTGAGTTAGGTTTTCCGTGATTTCCCTAAAATCGCCGAGACCGATGACCACGCTGTCTGGTCTCCTTCCCCAAACCAACCAACCAACCAAGTTTGTTATATCTTCGCTTCGCATTATTATCTTACATCTTCACTTCACACTCTTTCTGCTAGCCTTAGTTCAAGAAGTGACCTTCAATTCATCGTTCATACCCTCTTCCGAGGGTCCAGTTTTCGCTGTTCTACATAAGAGAAAGCTTGACCACCATATAAGGGTAGGTTAGCTATTGTCTCTTTCCCCACTGTTCTACCAAGACACATCTTTATTCAAAAATTTACAGCACTATATATTCTGTACATTTTTAACGATATCTGTTCTTGTTAAGCAAAACTGCGGCAGCTGTTGAATAATCCTTCATTAGTACTTTATTGTGCTAATTGAGCATTATTCAACAGTTGCTCCGGTTTTATTTAACAAGAATGTATCCTCACAGGTGCGATTTTGCACAATATAAGTGTGTTGACACCTAAATTAGCTATTAAAACGACTTTACGTGTTCTATTATTTTATTGCTTATCACAATTTTTTCTCTGCTTATAATCCTTTGCCTTGCCATTAGTTTTGTTTTACCTACGGATATAATTATCTGATAAGTTTGTACAAATTTTGGTTTGTGCAAATTTAATTTATCTTATCAATTTTCCTAGGCGTTCTTAAGAAACCTTCTGTTGCCTGGGTACAGGATCACTGGTTGGTGGAGGTGGATTTCTTATAATATCAGTCAGTCAAATTGATTTTATAAAGCCACAATATCCAGAACCACTGCGTTCAGATCTCAGGCCCCAGGCAGTCCAGTGCGAAACGAGACGTTTTTCTCGGCATGAGTCGCTTTTCTGACGTCACCAAGTAGTGCCCAACGTGGGCGCCAGGGTGTCTTCCCACCACTCCGGCCGGAATGTTGCAGGACCGATCGAAATTGCCCAATAAGGTGTCCTATAGGAAAAACTGTTTACAAAAATAGGCACCGCGCTGTGTTTCATTGTCCAGGAAATAATGGAGACACGCTCTGCGACCTCAATTAAGTTGGATACGAATCGTGCGCAGGTTTACAAAGATGTCGGAGAAAAATTAGAACGGTAACTGGTGCCATCTTATTCAACATTGAGTGGCCTCCATTAACTTGGAACCAGTCTTGTGTAATGCCACATCGGTGGAGTTTTGGCCGTGCCTGCTTCGGTCGCCGTAACGAAGTGAGCAGACAGGCAGCACCGCGAGCTGCCTGCACAACGCATCCACCGATACTGATCCGGTAAGAGTTGCAGCACCGTTTGCGTCATCTACATCTACATGATGACTCAGCTATTCACATTTAAGTGCTTGGCAGAGGGTTCATCGAACCACAATCATACTATCTCTCTACCATTGCACTCCCGAACAGCGCGCGAGAAAAACGAACACCTAAACCTTTGTGTCCGAGCTCTGATTTCTCTTATTTTATTTTGATGATCATTCCTACCTATGTAGGTTGGCCTCAACAAAATATTTTCGCATTCGGAAGAGAAAGTTGGTGACTGAAATTTCGTAAATAGATCTCGCCGCGACGAAAAACGTCTTTGCTTTAATGACTTCCATCCCAACTCGCGTATCATATCTGCCACTCTCTCCCCTATTACGTGATAATACAAAACGAGCTGCCCTTTTTTGCACCCTTTCGATGTCTTCTGTCAATCCCACCTGGTAAGGATTCCACATCGCGTAGCAATATTCTAACAGAGGATAGACGAGTGTAGTGTAAGCAGTCTCTTTAGTGGACTTGTTGCATCTTCTAACTGTCCTGCCAATGAAACGCAACCTTTGGCTCGCCTTCCCCACAATATTATCTATGTGGTCTTCCCAACTGAAGTTGTTCGTAATTTTAACACCCATCTACTTAGTTGAATTGACAGCCTTGAGAATTGTACTATTTATCGAGTAATCGAATTCCAACGGATTTCTTTTTGAACTCACGTGGATCACCTCACACTTACCGTTATTTAGCGTCAACTGCCACCTGCCACACCATACAGCAATCTTTTCTAATTCGCTTTGCAACTGATACTGGTCTTCGGATGACTTTACTAGACGGTAAATTACAGCATCATCTGCCAACAACCTAAGTGAACTGCTCAGATTGTCACCCAGGTCATTTATATAGATCAGGAACAGCAGAGGTCCCAGGACGCTTCCCTGGGGGACACCTGATATCACTTCAATTTTACTCGATGATTTGCCGTCTATTACTACGAACTGCGACCTTCCTGACAGGAAATCACGAATCCAGTCGCACAACTGAGACGATACTCCATAGGCCCGCAGCTTGATTAGAAGTCGCTTGTGAGGAACGGTGTCAAAAGCTTTCCGGAAATCTAGAAATACGGAATCAACTTGAGATCCCCTGTCGATAGCGGCCATTACTTCGTGCGAATAAAGAGCTAGCTGCGTTGCACAAGAACGATGTTTTCTGAAACCATGCTGATTACATATCAATAGATCGTTCCCTTCGAGGTGATTCAAAATGCTTGAGCACAATATATGCTCCAAAACCCTACTGCAAACCGACGTCAATGATATAGGTCTTTAGTTCGATGGATTACTCCTATTACCCTTCTTAAACACTGGTGCGATCTGCGCAATTTTCCAATCTGTAGGTACTGATCTATCGGTGAGCGAGCGGTTGTATATGATTGCTAAGAAGGGAGCTATTGTATCAGCGTAATCTGAAAGGAATCTAATCGGTATACAATCTGGACCAGAAGACTTGCCCGTATCAAGCGATTTGAGTTGCTTCGCAACCCCTAAGGTATCTACTTCTAAGAAACTCATGTTAGCAGCTGTTCGTGTTTCAAATTCTGGAATATTCCATTCGTCTTCCCAGGTGAAGGAATTTCGGAAAACTGCGTTCAATAACTCCGCTTTAGCGGCACTGTCGTCGGTAACAGTACCATCGGCACTGCGCGGCGAAGGTATTGACTGCGTCTTGCCGCTTGTGTACTTTACATACGACCAGAATTGCTTCGGATTTTCTACCAAATTTCGAGACAATGTTTCGTTGTGGAACCCATTAAAGGCATCTCGCATTGAAGGCCGTTCCAAATTTCGCACGTCTGTAACCACGATCTATCCGTACGTCAATTCTGAAAGTTCATCATGCTTCTCTACATAGATCTCCTTATGGAATGCATATTCTTTTATTTCTTGTCCAACTGTTTTCTTGTGTTAACTGTATTTCCTGTAGAAGACTGGCTTCCTGACGTGTAATCCAGAATTGTGGATAGATGTGGTCCCTTGCTTTAACAAGGCTACTGTACATTTAATCTTGGTCCTTAATGGTCACTAACTTGTTGCTTGTTTGTAGCCTTCCCCCGCCACGTATTATATCACTTATTCTAAGCACAGAAAAACCTATAGTAGTGTAGAACTACGATGCCTCCAAGAGGTTCCTCAAGAGATACACACATCAAAAAATGTTTTGCATCAGCCCGGATCCCATAACTCCTGAAGATAGACGTTGACTGTGGATATTGTATCACAGACACAGTTCCTTTGACTGTTCAGAGATGTCACTAAACCCACCCAAAGATGTAAACAACCATGCATGAGCAGCGCCTATTAGACGGAAGAGGTCCGACAGCCTATCAGTTCCAGTCATTCCACCAGGAAGGAGGTATACGGCTCCTGTTGTCTGTAGGTCAACCATGCCTAGACGGTCAATACCGCGGTTCGATGGCCTCCGCATTGTTACTTTGTTCCAGGATGGGCTCACAACAAGGGAAGTCTCCAGGCGTCTCGGAGTTAACCAAAGCGATGTTGTATGGACGTGGAGGAGATATGGTGAGACAGGAACTGTCGATGACATGCCTCGCTCCTGCCGCCCAAGGGCTACTACTGCAGTGGATGACATCTACCTACGGATTATAGCTAGGAGGAACCCTGACAGCAACGCCACCATGTTGAATAATGCTTTTCGTGCGGCCACAGGACGTCGTGTACGACTCAAACTGTGCACAATAGGCTGCATGATGCGCAACTTCACCCACGACGTCCATGGCGAGGTCCATCTTTGCAACCATGACAACATGCAGCGCGGTACAGATGGGCCCAAAACATGCTGAATGGACCGATCGGGATTGGCATCACTTCACCGATGAGTGTCGCATATGCCTTCAACCAGACAATAGTGAGAGACGTGTTTGTAGGCCTTAAACGCACTGTCCAGCGAGTGCAGCAAGGTGGAGGTTCCCTGCTGTTTTTGGGGTGGCATTATGTGTGGCGATAGTTCAGAAATATCGGCAGCATATTGACGAGTCATTCGTCTTCATGGACGACAAATAGCACCCTCATCGTGCACATCTTATGAATGACTTCCTTCAGGAAACGACATCGCTCGACCAGAGTGGCCAGTATGTTCTCCAGACATGAACACTATCTAACATGCCTGGGATAGACTGAAAAGGACTGTTTATGAACGACATGACCCACCAACTACTCTGTGGAGTGGGACAATATGGGCTAACAGTGCCTTGATGAGCTTGTGGGAAGTATGTCACGATGAATACAGGCATGCATCAATGCAAGAGGACGTGCTACTGGGTATTAGAGGTACCGGTGTGTACCAGAAGTTCTCGCTGTATGGTGGTACAACACGCAATTTGTGGTTTTCATGAGCAATAAGAAGGGCGGAAATGATATGTATGTTGACCTTGGACTGACAAGGGGGAGGTTACCATGAGAAAAAAAATTGAATAATCAACGAAATAATAACATTCTACGAGTCAGGGCGTGGAGTATCAGAAGCTTGAACGTGGTAGGGAACCCAGAAAATCTGAAAAGGGAAATGCAAAGGCTCAATCTAGATACTGAGCGGTGCAAGGCCTGTGTTCATCCCATTAATTGTTTGTCATCATCTATTACGGTAGTGCCGCCTCGTTTCCTTATACCATTTACTGGCGTCACTAACTTCCTGCCTTACCTGCCCGTGAGTGGCAGCAGCAGCGCGTATCAAAAAAATGGTTCAAATGGCTCTGAGTACTATGGGACTTAACATCTAAGGTCATCAGCCCCCTAGAACCTAGAACTACTTAAATCGAACTAACCTAAGGACATCACACACATTCATGCCCCAGGCAGGATTCGAACCTGCGACCATAGCGGTCTCGCGTTGCCAGACTGAAGCGCTTAGAACTGCTCGGCCACATCGGTCGGCGCAGCGCGTATCGATAAGCGCACTGTCGTACCATCCCTGGAGTGACCGATAGTACTTCCGGGTCGTCGTGTGGTCGTCGGTCGGTTGGCGTGGAACAGCAAGCAAGCCCCCGTAGCGCGGACTTGGCCTGCAGCCGCTGGCGAAGTGCACGCGCGGTTGCAGTGTGAGATGCTGCTTGCGAGTTCTACGAAGTTCGTTGCCCACCGATCTTGGACATGAAAATTGAGTCCTCACTTACTTACTATCGAGCCTCAAATGTTTACATTTCTTCGTTTGATCCTGGTTGTCGCTTTTTGGGACATTCTCGCGAGCAACAACGAGTGTGTATTTAAATCGGCTAAGATTCCAGCCGTCTTCTTGTGGAATTTAACTTAATTTATTCCCTGTTATGGAAGTTCACCAGTGATATCTTCTGTCCTGCGGCCGTTGACGTTCCGTTTACCTGCCCTGGTAGTTGACGTAATTTTAGGCAGTATATTTTCCTCGTCGTGTTGCTGCTGTCCAGCGCGGCGTGTAGTACGACAGCTGAGGTGTTGTTGGTCGTTGTGGGCGCCAGTATTGTGTGTGTCGTGTATTGAAATCTTGTGGTCGTTTTGCTGGTTGCTTGGAGCGGAACTGATCTGGTTGATTGATCGGTCGGCTGTCTGGCGGTTGGGTTACCTCCAGATTAAGAGGTTGTTGGACAGGCTGCCTGTCTCACCTAAACGGGCGTTAGTCTTACAATCCCAGGCCGACCCTTGGAAACTTCTGAGCGCCATTCCTTGTGTTATGTAGTAATTCCCCTGTTTGGATTTTAGTTATATGGTTGATGTGTGGCTTTCAGCCGAGTATCAATATCTCTTAAATTAATGTTCTTCAGCCGAGTATTAATATCTCTTAAATTAATGTCCTTGTCTTGCCCTTAAGGCATAAGATTGTTATTCTTTATTTTATATGAAATGTTTTAAGATACGGCCTTCTGCTCTTTGAAATATAAACTCTTCTTCCTAGGGCTTAAGCCTTTAAATTATTTGTTGGTGAGTGGCCTTCAGCCGAGTTGTAATATCTCTTATATTAATCTTCTTCTATTGCCCTCAAGAAGTAAGATTGTTATACTTTTGAATGGAGCCTTCTGGCCAATTTGAATGAAATGTTTTAAAATAAGGTCTTCTGCCTTTTGATTGAAACTCCTCTTATTGCTTAATATACGACCTCCAGCCTAGTTCCATTAAAATTAAATTGCTAAGGCCTTCAGCCGATTAGGTTGAAGATTTAGAAAATATTTTTGGGTGAAACCTCCAGAAGAACCTTGTATTTCAAGTTTGGTTAAGCCATGTGTCTTGGATTTTGCATCTGGCCTTCAGCAGATCTAAAGTTAGTCAAAGGAGGTAGATTAAAGTTTTGAGTGTTTTGCATCCTTGTTGTAATATTGTGTTTGGATAAAAAAAGTTTGTATGTTGAGTGCAACTGACAGGAACTCATTTTGGCCACTTTCCACAACCGAATCTGCTCTGTCCCGCTAGGACAAGGAGGACGTCAAAAGCAGACTAGCAATGGCAATAAGGGCGTTCCTGGCCAAGAGGTCTACTGATATCAAATATCGGCCGTAATGTGAAAAAGAAAATTCTGAGAATACGTCTGGAGTACAGCTTTGTATGTTAGTGAAACATAGACTGTGGGAAAACCGGAACAGAAGAGAATCGAAGCATTTGAGATGTGGTGCTACAGACGAGTGTTGAACAGGAGGTGGACTGGTAAGTAAGGAATAGGGAGGTTCTTTGCAGAATCAAAGAGGAAAGGAATATGTGGAAAACACTGATAAGGAGCGGGGACAGAATGATAGGATATCTGATAAGACATGAGGTAATGACTTCCATTGTACTAGAGGGAGCTGTAGAAGGCAAAAACTGTAGAGGACGACAGAGGTTGGAATACAAACAGCAATTAATAGAGGACGTATGTTGCAAGTGCTACTCTGAGATGAAGAGGTTACCACAGGAGATTAATTCGAGGTGGGCCGCGTCAAAGCAGTCAGAACACTCCACTCCCCCCCCCCCCTCCCCCAAAAAAAAAAAAATCAATTTTCTTTACGGGTTCCGAAACTCTCGGAACCGAGTTGATGCAAAACTTTTTCCGCCGGTACGGAAGTGGCATCAAACATGACAATTGAATTAATTCTCCGTATCTCATCTTATAAGCCCAACAGAGATGCACGAAGCCTATTTTTTAGCATTACACAACATTTAGTTACGTTGAAGACCATCATAAGCAGTTTGTGGTATTACAGCCTCCGTATACAAAAGGGCGTTGTCGCAGGAAAGATTATCTACCAGTGACCGGTAACGGTCCCGCTGCACGAACGCGCCGTGCGGTCGAGGGCGCCTTGCCACGATTCGCGCGCCTGTCCCCGACGGAGGCTCGAGTCCTTCCTCGCGCATGGGTGTGTGTGTTGTCGTTAGCTTAAGTTGGTTTAAGTTACATTAAGTACAGTGTAAGCCTGGGTACCGATGACAATAATTGGGTGCCCATCTCCTCTTATACAGGCAGGTCCTCCTCTCGTGACACGTAGAGGTCACTTGTGTATTACATACGGGTCTCCGGATACTTTTGATGAGATACTGTACTTCTTGGTAAGTGGCTGGCTTGGACCAAGATAGGCATTAACATTTCCATGAGGCTCCGAAGCCTCTAGACGAAGCTGACGACCAAGTACACTACTGGCCATTAAAATTGCTACACGAAGAAGAAATGCAGATGATAAACGGGTATTCATTGGACAAATATATTATACTGGAACTGACATGTGATTACATTTTCACGCAATTTGGGTGCATAGATCCTGAGAAATCAGTACCCAGAACAACCTCTGGCCATAATAACGGCCTTGGTACACCTGGGCATTGAGTCAAACAGAGCTTGGATGCCGTGTACAGGTACAGCTGCCCATGCAGCTTCAACACGATACCACAGTTCATCAAGATTAGTGACTGGTGTATTGTGACGAGCCAGTTACTCGGCCACCATTGACCAGACGTTTTCAATTGGTGGGAGATCTGGAGAATGTGCAGGCCAGGGCAGCAGTCGAACATTTTCTGTATCCAGGAAGGACCGTGCAGGACCTGCAACATGCGGTCGTGCACTATCCTGCTGAAATGTAGGGTTTCGCAGGGATCGAATGAAGGATAGAGCCACGGGTCGTAACACATCTGAAATGTAACGTCCACTGTTCACAGTGCTGTCAATGCGAACAAGAGGTGACCGAGACATGCAACCATTGGCACCCCATGCCATCACGCCTTGTGATACGCCAGTATGACGATGACGAATACACGCTTCCAACGTGCGTTCACCACGATGTAGCCAAACACTGATGTGACCATCATGATGCTGTAAACAGTACCTGGATTCATCCGAAAAAAATGACGTTTTGCCATTGGTGCACCCAGGTTCGTCGTTGAGACCAGCCATGGTCTCCGAGCTGGTAACTCATGCTGCTGCAATCGTCGTCGAAGTATTCGTGCAGATGATTGTTGTCTTGCAAACGTCCCCATCTGTTGATTCAGGGATCGAGACGTGACTTCACGATCCGTTACAACCATGCGGATAAGATGCCTGTCATCTCGACTGCTAGTGATACGAGGCCGTTGGGATCCAGCACGGCGTTCCGTGTTACCCTCCTGAACCCTCCGATTCCATATTCTGCTAACAGTTATTGGATCTCGACCAACGCGAGAAGTAATTTCGCGATACGATAAACCGCAATCGCGAGAGGTTACAATCCGACCTTTATCAAAGGCGGAAACGTGATGGTACGCATTTCTCATCCTTACACGAGGCATCACAACAACGTTTCACCAGGCAACACTGGTCACTGCTGTGGGTGTATGAGAAATCGGTTGGAAACTTTCCTCATGTCAGCATGTTGTAGGTGTCGCCCCGGGCGCAAACCTTGTGTGAATGCTCTGAAGAGCTAATCATTTGCATATCACAGCATCCTCTTCCTGTCGGTTAAATTTCGTGTCTCTAGCACGTCATCTTCGGGGTGTAGAAATTTTAATGGCCAGTATTGTAGTATGTATCAGCCGTTGATCACGACTAGTCAGTAGATCCGATGTAGCCATTAATGAAGTCATGTCAGCATTTGACTGAAACGAACTCTACTGTTAATGTTATGTACGAAGCGAGAGCTGCACAAATATACCGCGAGAGACCGCGAGACACACAGGCTCAACAAATCACCTCGCATCTCGCGGCAGCCTCCATATGGTGCTCATAAACATGGACCTCTTCCTGCTTTCGGTTCACTTCGTTAGACGCATCCTGTAAGTCCGCCGATATTGTGGGCAGACAATAGGGGACCCTGTGAACAGTGTACTACTTCGATTCCGCCAGCCGCTGTGGCCGAGGGGTTGTAGGTGCTTCAGTTCGGAACCGCGCTGCTGCTATGATCGCAGGTTCGAATCCTGCCTCGGACGTGGATGTGTGTGATGTCCTTCGGTTAGTCAGGTTTAAGTAGTTCTAAGTCTAGGGCACTGATGACCTCAGATGTTAAGTCTCGTAGTGCGTAGAGCCATTTGAACCATTTGAACTTCGCTTCCGTATTGTACGGTCGGACATCGATATGCCAACAGGCTCAAAATGCAGCTCTCCTCGGGCACAAAGACAGTTGCACATCGGCGATCAGAAAATCTACATCAGTGCATGCAGTTAAATCAGACAGCACTCTCAGGACTACCTTACGATGTCTCAGTCGCTATTCATTGACAACTACGGCGAGTTTCAGAGAGTCTGCCAACATCCCTAACAGCGCTACTTACAAAATCAAAGACTCCCAAGAGACTGCAAAGTTATTTACGAGGATCCATCAATTAGTAATGCAAAACATTTTTTTCTGAAAGCGGCTTGGCATTACTCAGGATTCCAGTACACCATATTATTCCCCAGTCTTTTGGTTACAAAACCCTATTTTTCAACATACTGTCCATTCAGGGAGACGGCCTTCTGCCAACTTACTGGGACGGCCGTCGGAGCAAACGTGGTGCTGCATCAATAACTTTCTCACCATCCACGTACTACTACCCGTGGAGTGCATCCTTGATTGGACCAAACAGATGGAAGTCGGAAGGCGAGAGATTCTGTCTGTAGGCCCATGAGGAAGAACAGTCCAATGAAGTTTTGTGAGTCCCACTCGGGTTCTGAGACTTGTAGGAGGCCTTGCGTTGTCATGGAGAAGGAGAAGTTCGTTTTCATTTTTGCGGCGGATATCACAGTACACTCGAGAGGTGATCGTTGCACAATGAGCGGGGGCATAAAAAGAATAAGCCCTTCATCGTCCCAGAAGACCGTCGGCAGCACTTTACCAGCTGAGGGTTGGAATTTTTTCTTCAGAGGGGGGTGGGTTGGGGCCACTCCAAGCACTGCCGTTTTGTGCCCCGTTCAAAGTGATGAACCCATGTTTCATCGTCTGTGATGATGTGATGTTCGGCAAAAAAATTGTCACGATCAGAATCGTAGCGAGCATGTATTCACGCACAGATGTCCTTCGTTGCTCTTTATGGTCTTTTGTTTGGCGGCGACGAACCCAGCGGGCATAGATATTTCAGTTCCTCTCTAGTAGGCGAGTGTGTCAGGGCTGCCAACAGAGACGTCTAGTTGAGCAGGAAGGAATCTGATTGTGATCCGTCGATCTTCTCGAATGAGTGTCCGCAAGTTCCAACACTGCAGAAGTCACAGCTGTGTGCGGCCGGCCGGCATGTGGGCGTAGCAAGTTGGTTCAAATGGTTCAAATGGTTCTGAGCACTATGGGACTTAACATTTCAGGTCATCAGTCCCCTAGAACTTAGACCTACTTAAACCCAACTAACCTAAGGACATCACACACATCCATACCCGATGCAGGATTCGAACCTGCGACCGTTGCGGTCGCGCGGTTCCAGACTGAAGCGTCTAGAGCCGCACAGCCACCAGCGGCCGGCGTAGCAGGTTGACGCGACCTTGTTGCGACGATGGAAGACATCTCGCCCAACAACACACCGCGCTTTAGTTCATTGCCAGGTCTCCGTACTCATTCTACAAGTGACTATGAATATCTGCGAAGGTACGGTTTTCCGCCAAAAGAAGCTCAATGACGGCGCCGCTTCGAAGGTGCCGTTTTGAAGGCTACAAATAGCGCCGCCATCTATCGGAACTTGATGAAGCTATAGCTGCGGGAATATTCCACGATATTCCACAGAAAACCGAAATTGAGCGAGAAAAAGTGTGTTGCACTACTTTTTGAACGCTCCTCGTAGACATCGGAGTCATATGTTTGCGAAAACATGTGGCACGAATCCAGTTGTGTCAAAGGTTTGTACTATTTTGTAACAGACTCCTAAGAAATGTTATTTTTTTTATTACGTATTATGTAGCCACACCTTCGTTATAGCGCTGCTGAGCCTTTTTGCGGCTCGCGTTGGTGTCGTTGTAGGATGGCATCGTGTAATAGGGATAGTGGCGTCTCGTTTTCTTCTCGTGTTTACTGGCGCCACTACGTTTGCTAGCGTTGTCTGTCCATGGGTGGCAGCAGCTGCGGTTATCGATATCTAGTACCCTATCTTTGCAAGGGCGTCAAGTGTTTTCTGGGTTCGATTGTGTCGGATATTTCGGTTGGGTCGGAGCGGCAGTGAGGTACGGCAGCGCGAGGACATGTCAGGACCGCTAGTGCGATCGCAGGCACTGTCGGATCGAGGGTCTGCAGTTGCGAGAGCGACATCCTCTTTCTCCACCGGACCCAGGACGTTTGAGTTGAGTGAACATTAACCCAGTAGTGAAACCACCACTATTTTGAGATCACGCCGTTTGCTGGCGCGTTGCTGCTCGCAGGGTCGCTGAGACGAAGGGCAACGAGTGGAGTCTTTGGAGTTACCGAAATTAATTTGCCATCCTCCATCTTTTATTATTAATCATCGAGTTCCTTGTGTTTATTGATGAAGTTCCACCAGAGGTATTTTTCTGCCTAGTGGCCGCTAACGCCCCAGTTACCTGCCGTGGAGGTTAGCGTATTATCGAGGCAGTGTACCTTTTCTCGCCTTGAGGCTGCTGTCCAGTAAGGCGTGTAGTTGGACAGCCTCCTTGATTGTGGTTCGGATATTTGATCCTTTCGGACTACTTTGGTCGTAGTGGGTCGTCCTGCTTCCGGATGTTATAAACACTGGATTCTGAAGACACAGTGCTGTCCACTGGTTCAGCCTTGCCTGGGTTATTTCATCGTTGTGTTGGTTATCAGACGTTAGGTAGATGTTGCAAGAGTGTTGGCCTGCGTTTAAACTGTCACTAGTTTGAGTTGCCATCCGGTTAAGTGAATACCACTCTTGGCTGCCTGTCTCATCGTTTATGAAGTTGAGCGGCTTTTCCCAGGAGCACTGTCAGAGGCCCACTTCTCTCTTGATTTGGTCAGATTGCGATGATTTTCAATAAGGCCTTCAGCTGTGAATGCAATTTGTCTTAAGAATTTTTAATTAGATATTGTCTGTTAATAGAGAAAATTTGATGATTGTCATTTTTTATAATATTGTAGTATTTCTTGGAGAAGTTAACTCATTGTTAAGAATTTGCTATCTAGGCCTTCAGCCTCAAATTATTTTTTAGAGTTATTACTATTGGGGCCTTCAACAGACAAATAATTTGAATTTCTGGTCAATAAGGCCTTCAGCCGTGATTGCAACTTGCTTAAGAAATTTTTTAATAGACATTGTATCTTAATTGATAATTGTTCCTTATTGTCAATCTTATTTGCAATTGTTTTCCAATAAAGTGTACGTGATTTAAGGGGGGTAGGACGTCAAACGGGCCGACTTGGAGCAGGAGAGGCACCACAGGACATTTCAGTTTCCACTGTCTATACTTTTACAAATAAATTCATAAGACTTTGTCAGCTTGACCAGGAAGGATTTAGAATTCACACTCATAGCAGTGGAAGTTCGAAAACATACCGAAATAATTTTTTTTACATTTGAAATTTCATCATTTTTTTCACTTACTAAT
The DNA here is from genome assembly GCF_023864275.1 of Schistocerca cancellata. Taxonomy (NCBI): domain Eukaryota; kingdom Metazoa; phylum Arthropoda; class Insecta; order Orthoptera; family Acrididae; genus Schistocerca; species Schistocerca cancellata. The sequence continues at coordinate 608,616,196 of NC_064630.1, read as the reverse complement.
GGCTGCATTTGTTGCTGTAGGTACACTTTTCTACATAAGTAAGAGAGATTCTTCGATGAATTTTGCGCAGCATACAAACCATACTTAAAGGTGTATGAAACTCTAGAATTTTCAAAATCTCTTAAAAACTGTGTTAAAAATTGAGGTAATTAACTATAAAATTTGTGTTTTTTCTAAACATGAAGTTTAAAATATAACAGCTCATTCGTTTTCTCATAAATTAAATAAAATCTAGAGTTTCATACACATGTAAGTATGGTATGTATGCTGTGCAAAATTCATCGAAGAATCTCTCTAACTTATGAAGAAAAGTGTACCTATAGCAACAAATGCTGCCATTAGTAAGTGAAAAAGATGATGAAATTTGACACGTAAAAAAATGTATTTTGTTATGTTTTCGAACTTCCACTGCAATGAGCGTGAATCCTGAATCGTTCCTGGTGATGCTGACAAAGTTTTATGAATTTATTTGTAAAAGTATAGACACTGGTTATTAAAATGTTCTGTGAAGCCTCTCCTGCTTCAAGTCGGCGCGTTTGACGTCCTACCCCGCTTTTTTTTAAAAAAAAAGGAAAAGAAAAAGAACAAAGGTAACCGAGTACGGCCCCGTCCACACTGAATCCTGCCTTTCCCTATGTACCACGTTTCAGCTGCTCTACCAGACAAATGAGTAACAATCATAGCGGGCAACCACCGTTAAAGAGCCGTAGCAGTGAAGCATTTCTCTGCTAGCGTTGACTTCTGGACTTCAATTGAGAATAGCATTCGGTTACTACAGTTAGAATAGTTAACCGGCAGTCAGGCAAACGCCGTGCGCGGTATGCGGCGCGCCCGCCCTTTCTCTGCCGCCTCACTCCGATCCGTATGCGGAAGCGCGGTGCGGCCGCCAACGTGATGCACTCCCGGACCCCGACGCCGGCGCTCCCTCTTCCTCTTCCTTAACCATGTTTATTTATTTCTTTTACACGCGCGACACCCGCGCGGAATGCGAAATTTTTCGCCTCTTCACGCGCTCCCGGCGCTGACTCGTGCGTGCGGAGAAGCGCGTCCTGATGGGATTGGGTAGTAAATCATGCCGGCACGGAGCGGCGCGGCTGCGGCACCGCGGCTGCTCGCGCTGTAGGCATACCCCGGCCACCCACACTCCTCTCAAGTCTACCCTTGTCATTGGTTATTTATGTCATTTACTTATCTAACGTCCTCCCTTGCATTCTAACAACACATGTGTGAAGGTCAACTTACAAGTTTTTGTAGAATTTTACATTACAGAAACCCAGGGGACTTGGGTGATACTTCTGCGCCTACAGTGTGTGGCGTTCGCTGTGTTACTCAGTGGTTTGGTGTTTAACTAATTTGCAAATGAAAACAATAATCTTACTTTATTACATCGAGTAATTACTAAATAATTTTTCTCCCGGCTTTAGATTTGGTCAAGTTGCTAAAGAACTCCAAGTTAACGTTGTGTTAAAGTGTTTTCTGTAAGTTGTGTAAGTGTCACTAAATCACAGTTCATACGACAGATTCTATACACCTATTGATTATGATGGAAACAGTTATCTTCAGAAAAATGATCATTAAAAACCCCGAATAGCAGCCGCTCACAACACTGATGTATGTTTCCTGAAACAATATTCTTCGCAACTCGTGCGTAATTAATTTCGGCTTGTAACTGCTCAGTGTCATTCAATACGATCACGACGACACCCCTCGATCGACGTTAACACTCGTGGTGTCACTCGCCTTCATACATGGCAGTGGACGTTTGGAAATTCGTGACGCTCGCTCAATGGTCGTCAATTGATTTAAATGTCTTTCCCGGCTAACTCTTAATTCAATTGCTGCCACGGGGGTGAGAAGAAAGAACACATCCTGTTGGTACCAGCATTATGCGTATTTAGATGTTCGATTAATCTGAATGGTTTGCAACGTTCCAGCGATTCTATTCGAACTCTATGGTGATGTACCGACAAAGACCATTTTCGCAGATAAACATGCAAGTACGTAATGGATGTTCAGTTTCTCAATATAGTTCGTCGCACTCACACATTATACATCCGCTGTAAGAACAATTTCATGCATTTACATTTTTGGTGTCCCACAATATTGGTTGGCTAAATATTATGACGATACGTTGCATACAGCTTCCACAGATATTGTTTATCATGTAGTCAAGACTACGTAATGTAGCCAAAATCGTGGATAAAATTGAAATGTAGTTTGTTTATTAACGCTTCTCTTTTCACTAATTAAATATGAATCAGGATTGGAGGTGATGATCCTATCCTTTTTTTTAGTATTTTAGGTCCGCGTTAATTAATATCTGGTAGTTAATAAGCGAACTTTTTTTTATGCTGACGCGTTGTTTGTATCTGTTACCCCCGCAACCGTCCAAGGATAAGATTCTATTAATGTTCCGCGCACACGCGTTTCAACATTTTATAAAATGCAGAATTACGTAAACAATAGCTTTCCGTTGCGCACAACTTTCGTGGGTTCCAAAACCATAATAGTTTCCCAAGAGTATTTTTCCCAGATAACACAAAGTTCGAATTATGTTGTCGGATTCATTTTCACTTCACCCGACAATAAACGTCTCTGATCACTTCGTCACACGTAATGTATTTTAAACGTGCTTGAAGAGTCTTTAAATAATCTCCTTAACGAATTTCGCAATCGCGTACAACTTTTTCATCGACTAGCCCGATCGCGATAATTGAATGTAGAGAGCTCAATAATGTGTTACATGTTGTTTTATGTGCATTAAAAAACAAACGCGCCCCTATATCTTTCTGTCCCGCTTGGTCTTTGCTACTTTGCTTTTTATTACTTATCATTATATTGCTTCTTAGTAATGCTGTGCAGTTATTAAGGTTTCGTATTACTTTCCCCCTTTTAATTCTTCCCCGACTTTAATTAATATGATGCTAATTGACACGCCTGCTCGCAAGTACCGTTATAGGCGCCATACATCAGCTAGAAAAGTTTGTTGTATCGATCGCGCTATGAGCACTGTTTTTAAAAAACCAATCTGATTCGAATTATTTTCATTAAAATGAGCTCGGGACCACCGGTGCACATTTATTTTTAGACATTTTTATTACCTTCGGCATTTATGTCTGCAGAATTGCGTAATTTGAATTTGCCGCTGAGGTAATTGTTAAGATGGCGGCAGACTATTGATAGAGCCTTTCTATTGTTAGAGGAAATTTCCTTTTAACAGGGTAAGTATTTGAAATGCTTATTAACCTTTACTTTCGTATTGTGAACTATTTAAACTAATTTCCATCACGCAAACCTTTGACATTTTTGTAAGAAAAACAGATAAAAACGTAATACAAACGGCTATCATCAATGGCTGTGATTCTTGCAGCCATAAGAAATAATTAACACAGATAATGCTTATTGAGAGAAGAATTAAAGTTACAAATAATTACTCACTCATATTCATAATAATAATGAACTCTATTCTCAAGCAATAATGAACAAATAATTACAATTTCTTAACAGACTTCACTTTGATATGCGTCTTGAGTCCGCAACCTACCAAAGCCAACCAAAAAAAGGTAAAAACAAAGGAAGACAAACGCAGATCATAAAAGGAAATTACAATTATCATTGTCTTTGTATGATACACATCGATATGTCCAATTACATCATAAAATATTATGTGAATAATTAATATTTATCATCATTTATTTCACTGTTTTTTCATATGTCGGATAGATAATGTTTATAGCTGTTAGAGTTTCGCCGGCCATGGTGGCCGATCGGTTCTAGGCGCTACAGTCTGGAACTGCACGACCGTTACGGCTGCAGGTTCGAATCCTGCCTTGGGCATGGATGTGTGTGATGTCCTTAGGTTAGTTAGGTTTAAGTAGTTCTAAGTTCTAGGGGACTGATGACCTTAGAAATTAAGTCCCACAGTGCTCAGAGTTCCTTCTCGTCGCACTGTAGCTAAAATTTATCTCGTGGATGTTACAAGTGTCTGGATTCAGTGTAGTCGTTGGAATAACTGTAGTTGTGGAAAGGAAGAGAAAACATCTTTAAAACTGAACCAAACGACGAGAAATAATAATGATCAATTTATGATACGTCCAAGTACATACGTTTCTATGTAAATAATTTTGAACAAAATTCCTTACAGGGCAATACACTACCTTCGTGCAAACAATATTTGGCCTAAGAACGTAAGCCGCGCGGGATTAGCCGAGCGGTCTGAGGCGCTGCAGTCATGGACTGTGCGGCTGGTCCCGGCAGAGGTTCGAGTCCTCCCTCGGGCATGGGTGTGTGTGTTCGTCCTTAGGATAATTTAGGTTAAGTAGTGTGTGAGCTTAGGGACTGATGACCTTAGCAGTTACGTCCCATAATATTTCACACACATTTGAACATTTTTTAAAGAATGTAATCTTCTTGTACTTTTGTATTCATTTTTTGAAACGCCCTGCTAAACCCGCAGGACAGGACAAGTAGTAGGAATTGTGGAAGGGGGGCCAGAATGAGCGGCTGTCAGTTACACTCCAAACACAGCACTTTATTTAGTTGTCCAAATATTACAGCACAACTTCTAAGCTTGACTATCGACTGAAAATGTCTTTAATTCTAAAATGGCTGAAGACATATGAATTAAATACAACTGCTATAATTATTCCTTTTTGAGACAGAAGGCTCTAGGCTTTAACCTTAAATAGTATTTGAGGCCAAGCGAAGTAAGACTTGACTAGTCAGATAGATTAAGTTTCTAAAAGCGACTGAAGGTCCATAAATTTAAAACAACATAACTACAATAACCTTTCAATAGGCAGAAGGCCCAAGCTTTATGACCAATAAGAAACCTTACTCCAAACGGCTGAAAGCCTTTGTTTGAAAAAAATAAAATTAAAAACTGCAACCAATTTTCCAAGGCAGTAGGCCCAAGGCTTTTAACCTTAAATAGTATTTATGGCCAAGTGATGTAAGACTTGATAAGAAAGAATCCAAAATCTTAAAGCGGCTGAAGGCCCATCATTTTAAGAACAACACAACTACAATAAATTTTCAACAGGCAGAAGGCCCACAGCTTTATGCTCAAATGTGTAATACTTGATAAGTAGGATCCTTGAAACTTAAAGCTGCTAAAGGCCGATGCCTTTAAAAAGCAATACACTTCAATAAATTTTCAACAGGCAGAAAGCACACAGCTTTATCTGCAAAAGGTAGTACTTGATAAGTAAGTTCCATAAAACTTAAAGCGGCTGAAGCTTCCTTCAGCGGCAGAGTAGTCGACAGTTAAACGCCAAGCGGAATGATGACATCAGTGACACTCCACGTTTCAGGGCGCCTCCGTCCAGCTATGTTCGGTCCAACAGAGTACGCACCTGTCCCCGGTACACAAGGACCTCAGACTGTCCACCGCTGCCAGCAAGACCCTTCCTCACTGATGGCAGGGCAAGGCCGTTTATCTGCGTCCCTCGCTGCTTACGTGCAACATCTTGGTGTGAGGCAGGCGTCTTCTCGTCTCCCAGCTAGGGCCAGAGAGATACACAGGGCAGAGACAATCGATACTATAACACGAAAGATGTCGTGCAAGCACCGAGCAAACTTCAGTTAATCGTCTGAGCACAGCAGGAATTTATTTGCATGAACACTGAAGCAATTGAACATCTTTGGAGAGTCAGTTTGTTTTCGACCATTTATCTTATTTATTTATCGTTCCATGGGACCAAACCAAGGAGAAGTGTCCATGGTCACGGAACGAGTCAATACATGAAATTATAACACGATATTAAAAACAGATAAAATGAAATACAAGAAAGGTATTCAGGCGACATTTCGTACGTTTAAATAAAGAAAATCAACAAGGTAACACTGGAATTTGCTTAATTTTTCAGCTCTTCCAGGAGCTCCTCGACAGAATAGAAGGAGTGAGCCATGAGGAAACTCTCCAGTTTGGACTTAAAAGCGTTTGGGCTACTGCTAAGATTTCTGAGTTCTTGTGGCAGCTTATTGAAAATGGATGCAGCAGAATAGTGCACTCCTTTCTGCACAAGAGTCAAGGAAATGCATTCCACATGCATATTTGATTTCTGCCTAGTATTAACTGAGTGAAAGCTGCTACCTCTTGGGAATAAGCTAATATTGCTAACAACAAACGACATTAAAGAATATATATAGTGTGAGGGCAATGTCAGAATTCCCAGACTATTGAACAAGGGTCGACAAGAAGTTCTCGAACATACACCACATATAGCTCGAACAGCCAGTTTTTGAGCCAAAAATACCCTTTTCGAATCAAAGAATTACCCCAAAAATAATACCACATGACATAAGCCTATGAAAATATGCGAAGTAGACCACTTTTCGAGTTGAAGTGTCACTTATTTCAGATACTGTTCTAATGGTAAATACAGCAGTGTTTAGTTTCTGACCAAGATCCTGAACATGGGCTTTTCACAACAGCTTGCTATCTATCCGAACGCCTAGGAACTTGAACTGTTCCGTCTCGCTTATAATATGCCCATTCTGTCTGATCAAAATATCAGTTCTTGTTGAATTGTGAGTTAGAAACTGTAAAAACTGAGTCTTACTGTGATTTAGCATCAAATTATTTTCCACAAGCCACGAACTTATTTCATAAACTACATTATTTGATAATGTTTCAATATTACTCACAAGATCCTTCACTACCAAGCTGGTGTCAGCAGCAAACAGAAATATTTTTGAATCACCTGTAATACTAGAAGGCATATCATTTATATAAATAAGAAACAGCAGCAGCCCCAGCACTGACCCTTGGGGAACGCCCCACTTAACAGTGCCCCATTGGGACTGAACATCACTACCACTCTCAATATTGCGGAGAATTACCTTCTGCTTTCTGTTCTTAAAGTAAGAGGCGAACCAATTGTAAGCTACTCCTCTTACTCCAAAATGGTCCAACTTCTGCAATAATATTTTGTGGTCAACACAGTCAAAAGCCTTCGTTAAATCGAAGAAAACACCTAGCGTTCACAACATTTTATTTAATCCGTCCAAAACCTCACAGAGAAAAGAGAATATAGCATTTCCAGTTGTTAAACCATTTCTAAAACCAAACAGTACATTTGACAGCAAATTATGTGAATTTAAATGCTCCAGTAAGCTTGTATATACAACCTTCTCGATAACTTTAGCAAACACCGATGGCATAGAAATAGATCTATAATCATCAACATTATCCCTGTCTCTCTTTTTTTAAAGTGGCTTCACTACCGAGTACTTTAATCGGTCAGGAAACCGACCACTCCTAAAGGAAAAGTTACAGATATGGCTAAGTACTTGGCTAACATACATAGAACAATACTTCAGTATTCTGCTAGATACCCCGTCATATCCATGAGAGTTCTTGGTATTTAGTGATTTAATTATTAACTCAATCTCCCTCTTGTCAGTATCATGGAAGAGCATTTCAGGTAACAGTCTCGGAACACTTTTTTCTACGAGCGCTATATGATTCCCTGCTGGGACTAGGTTTCTATTTCACCTGCTATATTCAGAAAGTGATTATTAAATAGTGTACATATATGTGACTTATCAGTAACACGGACACTCCCAGTACGCACTGATTCTATATCCTCGACCTGTCTCTGCAGGGGAATAGTTCACAGCAAGAGGCCCTTCTTACTTCAAAGATTATTCCATTCTACACTATGCTCTATTCCTGGTTCTGTTGTATGCAAGCGTGGAGGTGTATTTGGAGAAGATACTGCATTTGTCTGGTGGAGGTCCATCCTGTTGTGGTGTTCTCCAGTGAATAAGCGTTCTACAGTGAATAAGCGTTTTTCCTGCTTTATTAACTATGTACGTTTACATGAAGTGTATAAATATGTTGTGTATATTATTGTGATGTATATATATTTCAATAATTTCCTCTGTGCAAAATAGCCACTGAAAGAGTGTGTAAAAATTGTAATAGACGCACTGGCCAAATCAGGGGATATCGTTATGTAAACCAAAGGAGTTACTGTTACAGTCTCACTGTCGCTGTGTGCAGTAGCGCGGCGCAGTCGGGCAGTGTCTGTGAGGTGGTAAAGAGAGTCGGTTAGTAGTGAGTGAGCGGGTTGGACGCAAAGTAGGAATTCTGCTGCAAGAGGACGCAAGACTTGTTTCACTGCAAGATCCCACGCACGGTATGGCCAGGCATAATATGGAGAAGCAATCGGGCACCTGACCAGTGTTTATGAAGAGCGCTGGGGGTCCAAAGTTAATTGTGGTGAGGAGCCTGTGGCCGTACAATGTCGTGGTATGATGGACCTCGCCTCACCGCCCGCACCACTCAGAAAAGTAGACACGCCAGTTTATCATTTACAATTGTAAAAGACTTGTCAGTTTTTGTTGCGAATGTTCCAGTAACAAATACTTTAGCAACTTATGTGTGTTAAGATGTATAACATTCAGTAACAACTACCTGGCAGGATCCTCTCCGCATCCATAAGTAACCGAGTGTGTCATTAATGAACTGAAATTAAATGACAGCAAGAGTGAAGTTTACCGAGCTGATTAATAATTTAAACGAGAATAAAAAAGGTTTGTTGTTTTGGGCTTGCTAATTAAGTGCTGATTATTGACAAGTAACCTGACTAAGCAGTATGTTAAACATTACTTCATGTTCAGACAATTTTGTATGAGAAGTAATTTACGTAACAATAAGTCAAAGTAGCGAACTCCGTTTCATTTCAAAAGCCAGAAACAGTCAATTAAAATACTAAAATTATTCTTTTCGAAAAGTTTAACTTTTGCAAATCAGTTTAATAACAGTTAGCATTACAGTTTGAAACGCAGTTCAGTTGTTACGTAACTGATTATGTAAAGAACTAGTAATTGTATAAAATGAAAAGTATAAAATGAAAAGCAATAGCATGTCCCATTTGCAACGGAAGTTGAGTTGGCGTGCACGAAAAAGTGGCTGGCGCGGGCTAAAAGGTGGATTTGGCGCTCAGTCTGGGCGCCAAGTGAGAGAGCGCAGGCAGTCGGCAGCTACCTACTGGACAGTTTGGTCTGGTCTTGAGCAGCAAGTGAGTGAATAGCGCCAAGTGCCGAGTGAGGCATCCGGTACCTGGATTAATGTGAATAGGTCTCGCATGTGTGTATGACTCTGAAATGGTGCTTTATTATTGGCAAAAGCTCTAACGTTTGTAATTTCGTCGCTAAGAAGAAAGTAATAGAGCACAGAAAAGACCAGGTAGCCACCATGTATTCGCCATGAATATTGCGCCATCACTTCAGCAAAATCTAAGAGGTCAGCTTTTTATCAAAGTATGAACCAGTTCATTTAAGTATAGTTTAATTTGCAATAATAAGGCCAATTCTATGTAACTTGTGTCCCATCCTTGAACTGGTTCCTCTCATCATATGTCTTAGGATCCATTCCACATAATTACTAACATCTGAGTATCCTGTATATGACAAACGATTGAAAATAAGTGATTGTTGGTGTTGCTTAATTCTGAATGTCACAAGAGATATAGAAATAGCGTGGGTTTAATTGAAATCAAGGGAGTTAGTTAGCATTGCATTTACGAAAACCTCCAAAATGTTTTATTTGTTTTAATTCAAAGTATTTGTGTTTCAAAGATTAACTGTATTTAATTCTGTCAGTGAAAATTTCTAGTTTTGCTGATGACAAAAGGAAGCACGTTATTTTGAAGTTGGTTAGAGTAAAATGCATTTAAAGTCATACTTAAGAACCTGTATAAAAGATCACCAGCATTAACTGTTTTAAAAGCCCACCAAGGTGAGTGAAATTTGTGAAAGAGTAATACCTAAATTTGCATGTTACAAATCGTGTCAGAAAGGTGTGATTAGTTTGCTTTAGTGTAACGGTCAGTTGAGAATCCCCACTTTAGTGTTGCTTAATATGAAGAAACATTCTTGAACAATGAATTTACTAATTGCATTATGAAGTAATTCTAGAGTTTTGTGTGCTTTGTGTAATAAAAATTGGAAAGATAGTTTTAGGGCCACTGTAATTGCTTTCATTCATAGAAATAGAAATAAGATTGCTTCATAGAGAGGGTAAAAATCCTATTGCAAGTGACATAATTATCTTCGTATCATATGAAAAGTAACTGTAGAAACAGGACTATGTCCATGTCCAGTTTTGGTTTAGTAGTGTCTTTCACAACATTTGATGATGAGATAACCTATATATGACAAAGTATTACTGTTGAAAAGAGATAAAGCGTCAATTGTTCCTGTGAGAGCTTGCACATACTATTTAAAACTGCTGGTATTCACTGTATCATTTGCCTAATTGTAGTAGAGTTTCATTGCACTTCTCTGTGAAAGAAGTAATGGTAGCTTTCCTGTACCAAAATTCAAAACATATTCTTTAAAATTAATGTTCATATTACTATGCCTAGTTAGGCTGGCTTCCGTATTTTATTTCATTTAAGTAAACTTGGTTACCGAAGGTAGTTTCCAAATTTAAATCTTCAGCTTTCTGGTTTCTACTGTTATATTAAATTCAGGTTCGATAATCCAAACCCATTAGGCAACTCACGGTCAATTTACTCAAATCCTCCCAGAGGGTAACATTTGCTGCATCGTAATACCATATTTGGTAATACGCATTATGCCGGTATAACAAACAGCGCAGTATAGTGTTGTAATTGGCTTTTCCCGCTACAGTACTCTCTGTTGGGCAGTAAGTGTTATAAGGTATCATTAGGAAGGTTTCTTAACCAGTTTCTGACAGTACATACCGTTCTGGCGCTACAACGTACTGTTTGTAGATCTTCGTAAAATAAAAGAAACTGTTAACTATCAAACGCAAAACGGCATCAGGGGTGCCCCGCTTCATACCTATGTTTTATGAAGCAAACTTAATAATCGCAATTAACAGACCCCCTTTTCATGTTATCTCATTAGAAATACTATTTCATTCGGTTTAAAGTAGGCCTACTTATTAACTGGATCATTGGTATACAGAACTGTCATAGATAATAATCGTCAGCACTGCGGTAGTGCATTACCTCTGCCTGTCATACAGGTTGACATTTCTAAACGTATAGATACTTTCAGAAACAACAAACATGTTTGTCACTGTCATCTTGAAATGTGATTTACCTATTGCGGCTAAGGCGTACCGTGCTTGCTGCAACTGAGAATGTTTGTCAAGTAGTAGTTACAGGTTATGTGGCCCTACTGACAGTCCCTGATCTCTGCCCTCGTACAAGCCTAGACAAATATTCCGGATGCAAAACACACTTTCGGACACTTGGAAATATATGTACAACATTGTATTATAAATTCATAATCATTATTTTACGTCGTTTGGCTCATTGCTAAAGATGTTTTCTCTTCAATTCTAGAAGTACCATTATCCCAGCGACTACACTATTCCAAATACTGTCATTATTTAAAACTATAAACATTCAAAAGTTTCCCACGGGTCCCCTGGTGTATATTGCTGTGTGACGATAGTGACGAATGCAAGGTTTATGTTGTAAATTATTTTCTGAACCTGATGATATTCGGGGAATCGGAATTGGTTGTCCAATAAAGAAATTTTGTCAGCAGCTCTTGGCAGTACATCGTGACGTTCCTGAGGAATTTATCTTAAATGAGAATGCAACTATTATCAAAATAATTAAGAAATACGCATTAAAATGCTGTAAAGTTGATCAGTTATGTGAATTTCCTTATTGCTCGTGGTCATGACGTGTTTCGTGATTATCCCATCATATGATGACGTTATAAATAAAAAAATTTCTTTTACGTATGGTGTCTTATGACGGTCATTACAATAAAACGACATTCAAGAGTAATAAAAGGTGAACCTCCGATACATACTATAGAGTAAGTATGTACAACACAACTTTTACATACCAGTCGTGTGTCATTAACTGAAGCTTAACCTACATAAGTGAAAATAGAACGCCACCAAGAAACCTAACAGGTATAAGTCTGGAACTGTAGTGTCAAACCGAACTGGTTTCGCTGGAGAAGAAGGCAATGCGAGCGCTTGAAGGAGTTGGAGCACAGGTATGTGCGCTGAGTGCCACGACTTACGTGGAGAGTATTGGTCAAGCACACAACTTAGCACACAAGTATACAAAAATCAGGAATTACGCAACGGTAAGCAATCCGGATCACTGGCAATTTTTACAAAGTATCTACTGAGTATAATTACAGAATAAAATTGTCTGTATTAATTACAAATAATTGTAAAAATAAATGTTAAGGAAATCCTTTATGAAAACGCCTACACATCGGACGAAAACTTGTTTATCAGAAGTCACAAAAAGCCGGTGAATAGTTTTGAGCAACCTTGCAGCAATTTCATAATTACGTCCAATAACTGTAAAGCAGCCACAGACGCTATGCTTGCGCAGATGGACAACACATTCAAAATGGTTCAAATGGCTCTGAGCACTATGGGACTTAACTTCTGAGGTCATCAGTCCCCTAGAACTTAGAACTACTTAAACCTAACTAACCTAAGGACATCACAAACTTCCATGCCCGAGGCAGGATTGGAACCTGCGACCGTAGTGGTCGCGCGGTTCCAGACTGTAGCGCCTAGAACCGCTCGGCCACACTGGCCGGCGACAACACATTCACTGCGTGTTTCTATTAACGGAGGGATTATGTGCGTGTGTGTGAGTGTGTGTGTGTGTGTGTGTGTGTTTGTGTGTGTGTGTGTGTGTGTGTGTGTGCGAATCTGGGTCACTGTGTGAGGGAGAGACAGAGACAGAGAGAGAGAGAGAGAGAGAGAGAGAGAAAGAGAGAGAGAGAAAGAGAGAGAGAGAGAGAGAGAGATGAAGATGGATAGAGGAACTGAGGGTAAAAGGGGGGGAGAGACAGTGAAACAAAAAAAGGAAGGTAGCAATGGTATAGAGAGATGGACGACCAGCCAGAAGGACTGGCCGTCCGCCGGAATGAAGATGCAGGTCTTAATGCTGCACCTGTGAATCAAGGGGTCGCAGGTCACTGATGAGGTGGAGCGGTAGGTTTCATCCCGCCTGTTGCCTACGGAAAACTCTCGTTTATAAATCCCATCTCGGCCGCGCGAGTGTTAACGGCGCGCCTCGTCTGCCGGCTTAAAAACTTCTCGCAGGGAGCCCTGCCTTGGGTAATCGCCGCTCTCTTCCTGGAGGGGAAAGTTTTATCCGACCTTAGCCGGGATTTACATCAGTCTAAATTACTGACTCGGCGACTTTTCTCGACGAAACTTCATAAACTTCCCCCCGCGTCCTACATTCCTGCAGTTTTCAAGGCACCCGTAACGAAATATTTGGACCTGGAGGCTGCCATTTCCAGCATTTCTCATCAGTGCACTGAATTATCTGAAATGGCAGTCAACAGCGATCGTAACCAAATTAGTATGAAGCAAGGAAATTAGTAGGGCTCTCTTCCGTCGTCGATGCAGGTGCTGCGTTTGCTTTAGATTCCTACCACGTGGTGCAGATCTTAATTTTTTCTCTTTACAGATTGAGTGTTCCCATGGGATACATTTTTTCATATTTATTGTCCTAACTTGTCACTGTAAATGATCTCGTCTCACTTTTAAGAAAAATATACAGGGTGTCCCATTTATCTTGACCACCCTAAATAACTGTTTGTCCAGTTGCAAATTACAAAATGTATCAAGCAAATGTTCTTTAGCCGACAGGGGGACATCAATAAGCATGATTGCTTTCGTTGTAGATTTGTTTTTTACAAAGATATGAACAGCGGTATGACTTTTTTAAATGTCACGCTGTATTTTTTATTCCGTAATTCATTTCTTCTCCTAAAGACCTATTCAAAAATGTATAACAGTGTATCATTCACTGAAACACAATGTTATTAATTACACAACACAACACTTACTTTGATCCCGGGATCACAAACTCCTCCACTTGCTGGAGTTGTCAGAAAACAAATGAAAACCAAGTAAAAACAGAGCACAAAATTGCCTTTGATTCTCCTGTACCATTGTCCAGCAGTAGAACATTCAAAGGTGTTCAGAGTGGTGACGCTGGACACCGATACACTGGTGCGCTGCTGCTGCCGCCTCATACTCAACGTAGAGGAAATGCGCGCACAGTTGAGCACGTGACTTAATCGCTGCACCATCTGTAAAGACTTAACGATTCATCTGTACATATGCACTGGAGTGACTAATTTTTCATTTGATGACCTTATCTACAAGTAAACGTCACAACAAGCAGTAACATGATAACATCCTGTAATACTTTATGCGGTTTTCGGTGGTTTGAAAAGTTTGGCAAAAAAGTAAGAAAAAATGTTTCTTTCGTAAGCAACTCGCCTTACTTCTCGACATAGTCTCCTTTGAGGGATATACACTTGGTCTAATAATCCTCCAACTTCTTCATCGAATCGGAAAAATATGTTCTGTCAAACTCTCTAAAATGACTGCCGCTATCACTTCCTCATTTGATGACAATTTCTTCCGAGCAGCCCAAAGCTTCGAGTTAGGGAACAGTAAGAAGTCACTTGAGGCCAAGTCTGGTGAACAGGGTGACTGATAGACCAGTTCAGAACCTTGTTCATCCACTTTCGCCATTGTTATCGTTGATGGACATTGTAGGACATTTCCAGGGGCAGATGTGGACTCTGACCACAATCAATTGGCTATGAACTGTAGATTAAAACTGAAGAAACTGCAAAAATGTGGGAATTTAAGGAGATGGTACCTGGATAAACTGACTAAACCAGAGGTTGTACAGAGTTTCAGGGACAGTATAAGGGAACAATTGACAGGAATGGGGGAAAGAAATACAGTAGAAGACGAATGGGTAGCTCTGAGGGATGAAGTAGTGAAGGCAGCAGAGGATCAAGTAGGTAAAAAGATGAGGGCTAGCAGAAATCCTTGGGTAACAGAAGAAATATTGAATTTAATTGATGAAAGGAGAAAATATAAAAATGCAGTAAATGAAACAGGCAAAAAGGAATACAAACGTCTCAAAAATGAGATAGACAGGAAGTGCAAAATGGCTAAGCAGGCATGGCTAGAGGACAAATGTAAGGATGTAGAGGCTTATCTCACTAGGGGTAAGATAGATACAGCCTACAGGAAAATTAAAGAGACCTTTGGGGAAAAGAGACCCACTTGTATGAATATCAAGAGCTCAGATGGAAACCCAGTTCTAAACAAAGAGGGGAAAGCAGAAAGGTGGAAGGAGTATATAGAGGGTCTATACAAGGGCGATGTACTTGAGGACAATATTATGGAAATGGAAGAGGACGTAGATGAAGATGAAATGGGAGATACGATACTGCGTGAAGAGTTTGACAGAGCACTGAGCGACCTGAGTCGAAACAAGGCCCCGGGGCTAGACAACATTCCATTAGAACTACTGACGGCCTTGGGAGAGACAATCCTGACAAAACTCTACCATTTGGTGAGCAAGATGTACGTTACAGGCGAAATACCCTCCGACTTCAAGAAGAATATAATAATTCCAATCCCAAAGAAAACAGATGTTGACAGATGTGAAAATTACCGAACAATCAGTTTAATAAGTCACAGCTGGAAAATACTAACGCGAATTATTTACAGACGAATGGAAAAACTGGTAGAAGCTGACCTCGGGGAAGATCAGTTTGGATTCCGTAGAAATGTTGGAACACGTGAGGCAATACTGACCTTACGACTTATCTTAGAAGAAAGATTAAGGAAAGGCAAACCTAAGTTTCTAGCATTTGTAGACTTAGAGAAAGCTTTTGACAATGTTGACTGGAATACTCTCTTTCAAATTCTAAAGGTGGCAGGGGTAAAATACAGGGAGCGAAAGGCTATTTACAATTTGTACAGAAACCAGATGCCAGTTATAAGAGTCGAGGGACATGAAAGGGAAGCAGTGGTTGGGAAGGGAGTGAGACAGGATTGTAGCATCTCCCCGATGTTATTCAATCTGTATATTGAGCAAGCAGGTGAGGAAACAAAAGAAAAATTCGCAGTAGGTATTAAAATCCAGGGAGAAGAAATAAAAACTTTGAGGTTCGCTGATGACACTGTAATTCTGTCAGAGACAGCAAAGGACTTGGAAGAGCAGTTGAACGGAATGGACAGTGTCTTGAAAGGAGGATATAAGATGAACATCAACAAAAGCAAAACGAGGATAATGGAATGTAATCAAACTAAGTCGGGTGATGCTGAGGGAATTAGATTAGGAAATGAGACACTTAAAGTAGTAAAGGAGTTTTACTATTTGGGGAGCAAAATAACTGATGATGGTGGAAGTAGAGAAGATATAAAATGTAGACTGGCAATGGTAAGGAAAGCGTTTCTTAAGAAGAGAAACTTGTTAACATCGAGTATAGATTTTAAGTGTCAGGAAGTCATTTCTGAAGGTATTTGTATGGAGTGTAGCCATGTATGGAAGCGAAACATGGACAATAAATCGTTTGGACAAGAAGAGAATAGAAGCTTTCGAAATGTGGTGCTACAGAAGAATGTTGAAGATTAGGTGGGTAGATCACGTAACTAATGAGGAGGTATTGAATAGGATCGGGGAGAAGAGAGGTTTCTGGCACAACTTGACTAGAAGAAGGGATCGGTTGGTAGGACGTGTCCTGAGGCATCAAGGGATCACAAATTTAGCATTGGAGGGCAGTGTGGAGGGTAAAAATCGTAGAGGGAGACCAAGAGATGAATAAACTAAGCAGATTGAGAAGGATGTAGGTTGCAGTAGGTACTGGGAGATGAAGGAGCTTGCACAGGATAGAGTAGCATGGAGAGCTGCATCAAACCAGTCTGTGGACTGAAGACCACAACAACATCAACAACAATAACATCGTTGATGGATATGATAGGGAATTATCCTTGTGAAAGAGCACTTTTTTTCAGTGCACGCAAGTTTCAAACGATCGAACAATGAAGCATAAATAGGGCCTGCCTTTTTCCAAGGGGATCTCAAAAAAACAGTGGCCATCGCCTTGCCAAACGACAAAATGGTCTTTGTCGTCTCCAGTGCACTATCACCAGCCTTTGTCCATTGTTTTGACTGCTGTTTTGACTCGAGTGTGCAATAATGTATCCAAGTTTCATTAACAGTTACAAATGAGCGCATAAGGTTTTGTTAATAACCATACATTATGTTGCAGTGTTGTGTTGGATGCGATTTATGTAGACTGTGAGAAATCTCGGTACCCATCTCGCACACAGCTTCTTCATAGCCAGTTCTCCGTGCGAGATATTATGTACTAGTTCAGATGAGATACCTACAGTATCAGCAATCTCGCGAACTTGTATTCGGTGGTCTTACATTACCGTATCAGGGATTTTGCCAATGGTTTCCTTTCTGGTGACCTGAATTAGACGTAAGAGGCACGCTCCGTCTTCAGTGATTGTCCGACAGCGTTTAAATTCATTACTCCAAAAGTTAACGGTCTTGAATGATAGTGTGAACATCATCCAGTTCTGTTTTGATATGTGCGGCAGTCCAACATTTAGTACGAAAATGTTTAGTAACAGCACCAAACTCTGTTTTCAATCGCAGTCGACATACTGACCAGTTCAGACTGCTGTCAAAAACCAACTGTACGCTATACAGTGTTGAGATTCTATACAAAATCCTTGAGAGAATCTAGTTTACCAAGCATGAAAGTGTAGCGAAAATGTCCCATTCTCATGGAAATTTGCCAGACTTATCGAACATTTCCTTGACCTTTTTTAGTAATAGAGTTAAAAATGTGTTACATAGTACGTAATTCGTGTTCCATGCCTAAAATGTTTGATGAATAAACACGAACAATGAGCGAACGTAGTCAAGGTGAAACACCATTAACCGGGAATTTTTAAACAATCTCAGTATTAAGTGTAAGAATGTTTCCGTATACAATGTCTTAACCGTGACCCAAAAGCGAAAGCACAAAAATGTATTAAAAGCTTCTGTTCACTACTCTGATGGGACTCGCCATGATTCTCTCTGTGCCAACCTTTTCATGTTAGTGGAGCACCTGCACCCAGTGTCCCTATTTATTCTTAGATGTACTACAGGTTTCGTTTTCTACAGCCGCCGCTAGTACCGTGAAAGCTGTTCCCTGATACCAAATGTCTTTTTCTTCACGAGTGCGCTCAATTTTTAGCCTCATTTCGTGACACTACAACCAAATACTTCGATTCTTGACTTTTCTTGTGATTTCTTTCACAAATTAAAGTTTATTACAGTAGTTGACTTATTTAGCGTAGAAAACTTACAGTTTTTTTCCTGCCGCTGTTGATATTACCATATGTTCGTGTGACCAGAAAACATCTTTTCATTTCACTTCGCTGACTCTCCTCCATCTAGAATGAGTCTCTGAATTACCGTTTCTTATTTTCTAGCTTGCTTACCATGTTCGGACCTAACATTGTGCGCTCCGACTAGCAAAATGTTACTCTGTCATTCATTTTTCAATAATTTTCTTATGACCAAGTCCACATTTGCAGTCTCTTCACGCAGACTAATGAGGAATCTTTTCCCAGTGGAATGTCTATTGTAACAACAAGTTATAAGCTACATTTTCATGAGACTAACCTTACCCTCGTCCTTCTACAAGCAATATCAACGAGGGAATTTGTCTCGAATATTTCATTTGTGTCCACTGGGGCTGTTTCGTTTATTTAGATTCCAAAGTTTGATCATCTCATTAATTTTTTAAGTCTTACATCATACCACTCTAATTTTGGATGATCAGTCTCTTGACTTTTGTACGTTATTCTAAATAGAATTTCTGGCCAAAGCTAAAACATGCTGAAGTTCCCACAAGAAGAATGGTTAAGTGTATCAATAAATAAAATAGTACTGCCTTGAGAGACAAATAAGTTCCACCCGGAAGAGTGAGTAAAATAGTAAGATGATAATACAGGCACAGAGATCCGTAGGACTGATTCGGTAATAATGTGTTTATCTTTTGCTCACAAGAATACTTTTCCTCGGCGAAATGAGACGATTGTGTCTTCAATGCATGTGCCAGATGTAGTCTACAGACTGAAGTATGAGTACTTTTTTTGTACTTTATGTTAACCAGTTCTCATCGCCATGTCTATTTCAAAAAGCCGCATGCGAAAATGCAATTTTTCAGGGTGTCATATTTCGGGCTCCGCTGATCACACACATAAGGGGCCAAGTGTTTCGGATAGCCGTTGGTCTAGGGATCATATGCGTAACTATCGAAGCTGTAGCTGTCCTTCAGTCCAGGTCGATATTTAAACGTAACACACGTCCTCCAGTCCAGGCAAATTGAGCAAATCGGTTGATTCTTTTGCTTTAGGTGTGGTTTATGGTGGGTCTTAAACGATTTCTGCATGGGCTGTTACTGAGAAAACCCTAATTGCGGTGGTAGCCATTTCTATAATTTCTCTTCATGACAAATCTTGGAAATTTTTATTATATGTTCTTAAGTTGACGTTCTCGGGAACCTTAAAACGTTTTTCGATATTATTACCCGCTCCCGAGATCTATAGGTTCAAACTTACAGTACGTATGCACTGAAATATGCACGGAATATCCGACTTGAGGCGGAAATGTAGTCGTTATTGACACAGAGTGGGTCGTCCAGCTTAAAAATCTCGACACGACCGCTCCCGAGATCTATAGGTTCAAACTTACAGTACGTATGCACTGAAATATGCACGGAATATCCGACTTGAGGCGGAAATGTAGTCGTTATTGACACAGAGTGGGTCGTCCAGCTTAAAAATCTCGACACAACAGAAAAAAAAGGTGCGCCTTCCGACCGAGGTCCCTCGAAATCTTGTGTAGGTTGCACTGCTGCATACTTGCCTATTGTTGCGGTTTCATTCAAGTCTCGATAAGATGTTTTCCATGACAGTTGACGATAAACAATGAATTGGACGATACATTTTTCAGATATTGTTTGTGTAGCCTGCTTAATATATGACGGCCAATCAGCCTAGTTGTCGAGATAAAATAAGATGGGTAGCACTCCAGAAGGAATGTTTGTGACTTTTTAACCGGTGTAATCGACTTAAAACTAAACTTCTACTCATATTATTTTAAATTCTTAGCTACCAAATTTCTTCTGTGTGTCTCGAGATTTGAAAATGACTCTCCTACTACCTCAGTAGTAGAGTTAAAGGGTTTATATGAATTTGCAGTCCCACATGGTAAAAATTGGTCCCACAATATTGCAATTACCTCGTAGACTATTATCCGCACAAAAAATATGATTAGGGTTTTCTGAAGAATTTTTGGCGTGCTATTCGGAATTGTGATCATAATTTTTTTTAACAAACTGGCAAATAATTTTTACAAGATAACAATTTCTCTGAGTAATATGTAATTTTTTCGTGAAATGCTGCATAAATATTGAAATTTTGTATAGAAAACTCTAGAAGCAAAACGTGTCCATCAAGAACTATGAAAAAAATGTAAATTTCTCGGAAGTATGGTGCCAGCTTCGCCGGACTCAGTATTCTGCAATAAATGTCCGATGCTGATATCAGTACATACACACTAAAGCGCCAAAGAATGTGGTATAGGCATGCGTATTTAGATTTAGAGATATGTAAACAGGCTGAATACGGCGCTGGGGTCGGCAACGCCTATATAAGCCAAGTGTCTGGCACAATTGTTCTATCGTTTGCTACTGCTACATGGGCAGATTATCAAGTTTTAAATGAGTTTTTAACGTGGTGTTATAGTTGGCGAACGAGCGATGGGATACAGCATCTCCGAGACAGCGATGAAGTGGGGGTTTTCCCGTACGACCATTTCACGAATGTACCTTGGATATCAGGAATCCGTTAAAACATCAAATCTCCTACATCGCTGAGTGCGGAAAAAGATCCTGCAAGAACGAGACCAATGACGACTGAAGAGAATCGTTCAACGTGACAGAAGCGCAACCCTTTCGCAAATTGTTGCAGATTTCAAAGCTCGGGCATCAATAAGTGACAGCGTGCGAACCTTTCTATGCGACATCATCGCTCTGGGCTTTCGGAGCCGAAGGCCCTCGCGTGTGCCCTTGATGACTGCACGACTGTTGATGACTGGAGACTTGTTGCTTGGACGAGTTTTCGTTTCAAATTGTATCGAGCGGATAGACGTGTACGAGTATGGAGACAACCTCATGAATCCACGAACCCTGCAAGTCAACAGGGGACTGTTCAAACTGGTGAAAGGTCTGTAATGGTGTGGGACGTGTGTAGTTGGAGTGATATGGTACCTGCGATATGTCTTGATACGACTCTTACAAATGACACGTACGTAGACATCCTGTCTGATCATCTACATTCATTCATGTCCATTGTGCATTCCGACGGACTTGGGCAATTCCAGCAGGACAATGCGCCACCCCAGATGTCCAGAATTGTTGCAGGGTGTCTCCAGGAACATTCACACTTCCGCTGGCTAGCAGTATCTCCAGGCATGAGCATTATTGAGCATATCTTGGATGTCTTGCAACGTGCTGTTCAGAAGAGATCTCCACCCCCTCGTACTCTTACGGATTTATGCTGTAGGATTCATGGCATCTGTTGCCTCCAGCACTACTTCAGACATTAGTCGAGTTCATGCCACGTCGTGTTGTGGCACTTCTGCGTGCTCGCGTAGATCCTATACGATATTAGGCAGATGTACCAGTTTCTTTGGCTCTTCAGTGTAGCTTGAATGGACGGACATGGCGTATTCGAAGGTGCTCCACTGCCGACTGGTCAGCTGTCTGAGCCTCCGCAGGAAGCTCGGAGTAAGAATACCTGGCATTACCGAGAAGATTTTACACGCACATAGTTCGGTGACAAAACGATACATGCTGTATTGCAACTGCTTCTGGTATCTCTGGATCTCGAGATTCCAGCAAATGATAATCGAAGAATGTAACCAGATGTGACCTGAGGTAAAAGATCTGCTTTTAGAACAACCCGACAGCGACGCTTCTGGAAGCAATAATGACTGAAGCGACGAATGTGACGATGATTTCGGTTGAAAAATATAAAGTATCGAATAAAACATGTCAACACTGCGCGACTTATAATTCGTTATTAGCGACCCCACAGTACATTACCCCCGAAGCTTCACTCGAATCAGCTAACTTTATAAATTCTGGTCTAACAAATTGCATCCCCCATTTTGAATTTTATAATTTTGACCTCAGATTTCTAATCAGCGCCCCAAGGAATTTAATGCGAACACTGTTTTGTAAGATTTTATATCATTTTTTACTATTATGGCCAGATTTTGATGCGTGTGGGACGAGAGTGTGACGAAGTGAACATATGGCAACGGTTCTGGGATGATCGAAAGGGTTCTGTGTCACCAAGCCATGTTTTAGTCGGCATTTTTCCAACAACAGAACTTTGTCACCCACTGCGTCCGTATAATAAGCCTTCCCGCCTTCGCAGTGTCTTTTGACAGAAATTATTCGATGATGTCACCTGGAGGTATAAAGATCTCATTATTTTGTCGTAGTAAATTCTTTGTACCTGTAAAACAAACACCACTTTCCTTTGAATACTGTAGGAGTAGCCGGAAAGTGTACATTTTTATGCAAAGTGCTGCGCAAAACCCTGTGGTGATGAATTTTCCAGAACTCCCCTAAACTAATGTGTGCACGTCACCTCTTGAAGAACTAACCTGTGCGTGTATGTAAAATGGAATGGATAACGCGATATCAGTGACCTAGGCACATCTATTGAAGTGGGGAATATACAAAATCAATATCTCACTATGACTAATGCTATCTGGCTGGCTGGAGTAATATGTTGGTGATGATTCAGAGTATAAATTGTAAGCCTACAACTTAATGTAAGTGAAGAGGTCCAACAGAAACAGTGATTAAGAGCAAAACTCACATTTATTCATAAACGCATTTATCAGAAGAACATACTAATGAATAATCAGAACCTGTGATGATTAGTCTATCCAAATTTACAAAAATATTGAAATGGTAAGCAGTGTCACTACCCTGTCAGTTATTACTTCATGCCTTTCTAAGAATGTGCTGTCTGCCAATGTTATATGATAACTGACAACTATTAAATTCCATAAATAATGATCGGAACAGCGACTTGAAGTCGGTGACTGAAAACCCAGAAAACCACACATTTATTGCTAGTGCAAAGGAGGTGAGACAGTCGATCATCCTGGATTGCGTAAGTGTGAAGTCAATATAACTACTCTGCCGATGCTACCAAAGATGCTAAAGTTAAGTAAGACTGTGGTGTGCCAAGTTGCACGGTGTAGACGTGCCGTTTCCTTAGCGGTCGGAATCGTCAGCACCTGGGCAGGACTCCGGATGTGGCGCCCTATACCGCATTGCTACGCCAAATTGATCTAGACACTTGAGCAATGCGGGCACCTTCGCCTCCTTCTGGTCAGTCCTTCTCACGTGGCGCCCACTTTCACGCTGCGTATTCCTTGCCTCAATAACGGGTGCAGTCACTAATCACAAAATTACAAACCACTGCAGTCCAACCATGAGGATTCCTTCCAACAGAAAATTCCGCCAAGAATAGCGCGTCTTTTCGAGTCTACAGTGACAACATGGAACTCTCCCATTCTACTAAAAAGTGTTCATTCCAACGCTGAGATCTGATGTCACGCTTTTTTACATCAACCGCCCTCTCAATAAAACATTCTCGGGTTTCAAGCTCAACCACTTGACGCAGCTTGAAACCCGAGAATGTTTTATTCACGGATATCGCCGCGAAAGCATGAATTCGTACAAAGCGCCCTCTCCCCTGCCAATGTCCATAGCCACGCAACTGGGATCAAGAAGTTTGTTTCTGGTGCTCTTAGGTTTCTACAAGCGGCAGACACTGACCATAAAAAGAA
Source organism: Schistocerca cancellata (assembly GCF_023864275.1). Classification (NCBI taxonomy): domain Eukaryota; kingdom Metazoa; phylum Arthropoda; class Insecta; order Orthoptera; family Acrididae; genus Schistocerca; species Schistocerca cancellata. Next base: position 608,592,452 of record NC_064630.1, on the reverse strand, counting down.
GTCAGAAAATAAGCGAAAGTCAGCTCCCCAGTCCTGGTCGTGGTGCTGTACTGTCTGATGGTGCACCTTAGCAGCAAGTAGTTGCTGTAGGAGGACATTGCTTGGTGCCCCATGTGGTTTTGTGCTGACCTCGCTTCATAGAATCTTACGGCATCCAGGCTGTAGTCCAGTACAGCAGCCACCGCCATGTTCACCTGAAGTTCTTTCAAGTCTCACTATGTCTTGAGGTCTCTGCACATTTGCACACCCCCCAGACATTCATAGTCCATTAAAACCCGTCACCACGTTAATAAGGAGCGACATGCAAATTACACAGGGCAACCTACTGCCAATCACTGTGTTTTTTGATATCAATAATATTTTCTATTATCAATTTCTCTGTTATCAGCCTCAGAATGCTGAATACATTCTAATTATTAATTAAACTGGCACACTAAGTGCTTGCCATGTTTCGGAAGTCCCCCCCCCCCCCAAATTCTTTTTAACATTTTGCATAGAGAGTTTACACTCTTAAGCAAGACAGTGGGAGATCAGCAAGCAAAATTTTATTCCCAACACCTCAAATGGCTCGTTCAACTTCTGGAGCAGAGCCTGATTATCTACTCGGTTTGTTCAGAAACTGATTTTGCTTTATCAAGAATGCGAAGAATTTTACTAGGTTCTCCTATCCCTGTCCTGTACAGTCTTTGGCTACAATCATTTTGGTTTCATAGGTTCTTGGGTGTCACTCGACCAGGTGCTTTGTAGATATATGCATCGCGAAAGTTTTTTGCATCTTTTTCGTTAGCATTCACTCTAAAAGACCACAATTAAATCAAGTTTGTACCATAATGATTAGGATGGCGATAACGATACATCAAACTGAGAAATTCAGTTTTGGGGTGCAGTTAATTCGTCTAGTTCATGTAAACTTGGATGTTTCGAACTTTCAGACTGCAGTGGTACACAGTTGTGTTATTCATTTGACACTCCTTCCTTACAGTCTGTCGTCTCATCCTTTCCTTGCTGTTGAAAATGTTTCTTGAACTACTCTTCGATTTTCTTCTCCAACTTCGAAATAAATAATTTAGATAATTAAATTAAATGTTAATGTCTTCGTATCTCTTCCATTTCCGCTACTGGTGTCGGGTGTGTGATGTCCGAACCTGCACTGAGTTCTTCAAAATGTTCAAATGCGTGTGAGTTCCTAAGGGAACAAACTGCTGAGGTCATCGGCCCCTAGACTTGCACACTGCTTAAACTAACTTATGCTAAGAACAACACACACACCCATGCCCGAGGGAGGACTCTAACTTCCCGCGGGAGTGGCCGCGCAATCCGTGACATGGCGCCTCAAACCGCGCGGCGACTCCGCGGGGCACCGAGCCCTTCAGACACACTTCTGATTTTGTCTCTGGTTTCGTTTGCAAGAATAGATTCTTCTAACCTTCAATCGGTACGCTGCTCTGTGCTATAGACCCTGTGGTGTATCTTTGAGATTGTTTCGTGGCTATTTTTGTTGTTTTGTTTGCTACTTGTTTATGTTTCATTCAATGTACTTTTTGGTTCCTCTGCTTTGTTTATCTCCTGATATCCCTTTCCTGAGATTCCTCTGCCAGTTTTCTAAATCTTTTAATTTCTTCCATTATGTCTCGAATTTCGTTCGTCGCATTCTCTCCCAGAACTTTATTTTCTTGTCTTTAATTTCCTGTCTGCACTCCCCTTCCAGCTCTTTCCTTTCTTCATTTCTTTATTTTCTTGTCTTCTCTTTTCTCCCATGTCTGTAATTTATTTCCTCAATCATTTATTCTGTCTGATTTCTAAACTTCCCTCATTCAGTTGCCAGATCTGTTCTCCCATTTACTTAAGAATTCGAGTGAGTTAGGTTCAGCCTCATTACTTCTATCTGGTGAAGCTGCTCTGGAATGTGGCGAGTTGATGTCGATTGTACCTAAGTCCGATTCCTGTCTCTCCTCCACATTACGTATGGTGAGTATAGCATTGACACGTTGTGGAACAACCTCCTTCGTTTCCTCTCGTGTATTCTCATCTGCCAAATTGACATACACCGCTTGTACTGATTGTACTCCCCAATGGGAAAGCAAAGATCTGGTGATAACGTGTGTCGCCGATAAAATGTAGGCTAACAGAAAACTTATTATAATACAAAATTGTCGCATGTGCAGCAATTTAGAGTAGATCCGGCCAACATCTGCAGGGAGAGTTAGACTGGCAAGTCGAAGTCACAGAAATAAGTGAGATATAATGGAATGAGTAGCTCGACTCGGTGTTAAGACGTTACGCCATTTAAACAATATTGAAGACTTTACAGTGGTACAGGAAAGTTTCAACCCTCCAAGGTAAAAAAAATATGACTTTTGCACAGGAACCGACCGGATAATTGCTTCAATATGCGTGTCATTATCACAGTAAGAGGGAATAATTGTGCAATGTGATTGGCTTTACTGAAAATTTAGGAATCGGCGATCTGTACTTTGTGAAGGAGACAAAGGGTGAAATGGCAATGGACGCCTCAGGATAAAGGAACAACTAAACCGGCATGGAAATGTGCAGGCCATTTATCGCAAGTCGTTTGTTACTTCACGATTTTGTTGCACAGGTAAATCTTATAATTCAGTTGTCTGACACAAACACATTTGCACTGAATTCTTTTATTCCATCTTACCACCATAGATATAAGGCATTGAGCAAACATACTAAGAAAATGGAAACTCTTCAATTCTGATTTACAGGTAAAAAGGACATCAGTAACTTCAATGTAAATAAATAAAAAAATAAATTTTGTGCATAACACGGTCCAAAGTTAAATCAGAGTTCTGAAGACGTATTTCATCAATCAGAGGAGGCTGCCTGGCAAAAAACACGTTTCTTCTGAATTCTTTTACTCCATCTTGCCACCATAAATAGACAGAATTTCTCAAACATACATTTAAAATGAAAATTCCTTATTTCCGATTTACAGGTAACCAGCACACCAATATGTTCAATATAAATAAACAAAAAATAAATTTCTTACAACTCTGGCCAAAGTGAATCACATAACCCTGAAAACATATTTTCTGAATCAGGGAAGGCTCTTTGGCATATTCAAGATACTGACGTGGTAAAGTAATAAAATACCATTCAACTATTGAGCTTTACATCAATATTAAAAGTATTACGTTAAAACCAAACTTTTGACAGGGAAACCACAGAAAGAGCAGGTACGACGGGCCAAGTCTGAATAAGATGGAAGAAAAACAGGTACTACTGTCTAAATTAACGCTCGATTGCTACGAGACAGAAACTCATTAGGGATGCCGTAGCAAGCCGGTAGGCCACAACGTTTCAGAAGCTATGCTGAGACGGGAACTGGAGCGCCACCCGCGCGCACGTACACAGGCGACGCGGACAGGCTACGTCCGTGGACCGACGGGTAACAAATAACACCTCGGAGCAGTGCATTCAAACGCTACGAACAGCTCGGAAGGCCGAGAGAAAACAACAAACATTTACATCATGCACAGTAGTAATGGAAAATATAAAAATGGTCAGACCAACACAAAAAGCCCAACGTGAGCGTGGCCCCAAGCCCCAACCAAACCGTACTTGTAACAACAAGAATTTTACAATAAGAATTACTAGATATTAACAATGAAATACAACAATTCAATGTAATAATAACACACAACCCTCAGACACATTAAGTGGCTTAGAACGTAACAGGCAAATCTTGAGCGCTAACACTCAAACAACTACAATCGTAATCATATTTGAAACAATAAATATTAATTTTCCTGAAAGGGCATACCTCACCTTAGTTAGGAACTCAAGTACGCAAAAGAGCCAAGATTCACTGGGCCGCTAGTGTTTGCTTAGCACAGCTGTAGTGAATTGTTTAGTCGCTATGTCAGTCAGGGCAGCTACAACTTGCAATACAAATCAGACTCAAGGCGAAGTTCCTTCAGTTAAAGAGACAGCAATGGAAGGTCTCAGAGTGCGATTAAAATCCCGCTCATTCCTAAGAGGATGAACTGACTTCATGATACCTTCTTAGGCGGTTGCAGGTACGTCGAAAAGAGCATGTATCGCGTCCCTCGCTCACTCCTTTGGTAATATACTGACGTCCCAATATGACATTTCCAAGGCGATCTATTATTACTTTACCGACATTTATGAAATCCACGCTACTGACACAATTTTTCCTGTTGCACTTACTCCTCTCCTGAGTTGTGTGGTTACCAATGCATTAAATGATGAATCTCTATGTGACTTTACTCGACATGATATATATATATATATATATATATAAGTACCTGACGGTACCCCTAAACAATTGGATGTACATTTATGAACTCTAGTACCATTACGTCACTGGTAATTGAGGTGATACGAAGCGTTTTGATTTCTGCCCCTTTCTGGGTTGGTAATATCGGTCTAACTCCGAAGATACCCGTACGACGAGAAATTGATAAATTTCTCTCGATCACAGTCCTTAATTTCGATTATAAAACTATTGCCCGGGCGATTAATAGTCTTTGTCGATACAGCTACGGAAAATTCTTGCAGTTCACCAAAACTACGAGTTTAAGTGCTAGATTATGACATCCGTAGTCGAATGCCAGAACGTCGCCTCGGTGACTCTATCGACTTCCGTTTCTGGAGCCTTACCTTCTATTGATTTTAATAAAGCTTTTGAATAGGTCAGTCACAGTTTCTTAAGACAGGTGTTTGAGGCGACCGGTTTTAATCATGCTGCGCATCAGATGTTATCCAATCTTTTTAATGGTATTCAAGTACTTGCCAGAATGAATCGCCAACTTAATCCCCAGCTTACGACCGACAGGATTCAACGAGGTTCAAAATGGTTCACAGCGGCCGGCCGGACTCAATTAGGGTAGCCTACTCTCCCTGTTACTTTTTGTATAGTCTATGGATCTCTTGACATTTGATCCACCTCATTTCTGTTCAGTTATTGGCTGGAAGATATTGGAAGAAACCGTCTCGGTCCTGGCGAAGACTGACGACATTATGGTATTTCAACGACACATCCTTGCTCAAGGACATATTGTATTCCTTCTGTTCTCTCTCTGGGGTCCGCATTAGTGAACAGATATGCACCCTATTAGTGTTACGGGGTTTTCGTCAAGTTGTCGTTATAGGAGCAACGATGTTTGCTCCCCACAAATCTTTGGGAATTACCGTGGATCACTGCCTGATGAAAGTGGTGACGGATCGAATTCAAGGGGCAGTCCATGAATATGAATTCTGTTCCCTCTGAGCCGTGTTGGCTCGTTTTATGTTTTTGCATCCTTGCCTACTGGCGCCATCCGTCTCTATCTAGTCGCCAGGTGGCTCTTCGGTCGCCTGTTAGTATCGTCTTTGGTTGTAGTTCCTTGGCCAGTTTCGCTACGGTCGCAGGTTCGAATCCTGCCTCGGGCATGGATGTGTGTGATGTCCTTAGGTTAGTTAGGTTTAATTAGTTCTAAGTTCTAGGCGACTGATGACCTCAGAAGTTAAATCGCATAGTGCTCAGAGCCATTTGAACCATTTTGACCCTTGGCCAGTTTGTTGACCACATTGGCAGTGCGTCGGCCGCAGTCAGTGCGAGAGGGAGGTAAGAGGCATATGTGACGTACGGCGGGCGTCCACGGGGTTTACGGGTGCACGTCTATCTAACCGGCCGTTGGTCGCCGTTCCAAAACATCCCAAAGGTGTTCTATAGGATTCAGGTCAGGACTCTGTGCAGGCCAGCCCTTACAGGGATGTTATTGTCGTGTATCCACTCCGCCACAGTACGTGAATTATGACCAGGTGCTCGATCGTGCTGGAAGATGCAGTCACCATCCTCAAATTGTTCTTCAGCAGTGGGAAGCAAGAATATGCTAAAACATCAATGTGCTGTGATAGTGCCACACAAAACAATAAGTGGTGCAAGCCCCCTCCATGAAAAACAAGACCATACCATAACACCATCGCCTCCGAATTTTGCTGTTGGCACTACACACGCTGGCAGATGGCCATTGTGGCCGAGCGGTTCTAGGCGCTTCAGTCTGGAACCGCACGACCCCTACGGTCGCAGGTTTGAATCCTGCCTCGGGCAAGAATGTGTGTGATGTCCTTAGGTTAGTTAGGTTTAAGTAGTTCTAAGTTCTAGGGGACTGATGACCTCAGATGTTAAGTCCCATAGTGCTCAGAGCCATTGGAACCATTTGAACCGGGCATTCGCCATACCCACACCCTGCCATCAGATAGCCATTGTACAATCGTCGAATGGTTACGCTCCTTACACCAAGAGAGGCGTCGTTTGGCAGTTACCGTGACGCGTGGCTTTTCACCTCCCGCCAAATTGTCGTAGTACATGAAGTAAATCCTGATGCAGTCTGGAATTCCTGTGTGATGGTCTGGATAAGTGTCTGCCTATTACACGTTACGACCCTCTTCAACTGTTGGCGGTCTCCGTCAGTCAACAGATGAGGTCATCCTACGTTTTTGTACTGTACGTGTCCCTTCACTTTTCCATTTAACTATCACATCAGAAACCATGGACCTAGGTATGTTTTGGAGTGTGGAAATCTCGCGTACAGAGGTATGACACGTGTGACACCCAGTGTACATTTAGTCTCTTTTCTTTACGTTGTTTTCATTGTCGACTTCAATCGTAAGAAGTTAGCAAGTAAGTGACGAAACTGCATTTGTGTACCACTTTACATATTAAAAGAAAATCATGAGCAATGGGAAAGTGAGGAAGAAAGTACTCGGAAACGCAGAAAACTAGGAGATTCCAAGTTGTTAATATGATAGAGGACAAAGAGAGTAAGGAAGTGGTAAACCTGGAAAATTAAAAATGAAAGTTCCAAAACGGGCTGCAGTAAGATAACATAAACCGCCCTGTTTCGCCCTATTGCAGTTATCAAGTGGCCTGCGAAAATAGCATTGGTAAGATTATCGCTACGTAAATCGTGGCAGTTTTATGTTTACATTTGCATTGATACTTAACATCTAGTTGGAAATGATAACCATATTGCATCTATAGCATACCTTTTTTGTCAAGTCTTAACACGCATAATATTTTTTTGTAGCTGCTAAATGTAAGAAATACGTCTCTGATAGATATTTTGACAATTGTGTACTACAATGTCATATGCTTACAGAGTATATACAGATTAACAGAGATGATGTTACATTCCGTTCTTATTTTCCTTTAAATCTATGGACAGTGTACATTTTGTTTTGTGTATGATTATCCCTCTTCGTATTCTACTGCATCAATAAAGTTTTTCTAGATAGCGTTTATGTTTAAAATCTGTGTGTTCATTTACAATTTCGTGTGGATATTTTCCTGTATGTGAACCGGACAATCGGGACTGAAGAAAAACGGGAAGGACCGGGCCCACAAATAAAATAATAATTTATTGATGAGTTAAAATTTAACTTAAAGACGTAAATACTTCAATGTAAACCTGAAGGTTACATTTTAAAAGAAATATAACATGCCTTTAATAATAATCATAATAATAATAATAATAATAATAAAAGGGCCAGCTACACAAAATTTCAGGTGAAATTTGCATTTTAAATCTTAAGGCCATAGTTTAGAACAATAAAAGATGCTTTTAATAATATTGATAAGAAAGTTCAGGTGAAACTTGGAATTTAAGCCTTAAGGCCACAGTTTGGAGAAATATAACAAGCTTTTAATAATAACAATAACAAGAAAATGGCCAGCTATGTAAAAGTTCAGTTGAAATTTGCAATGTAAATCTTAAGGCCACAGTTTGGAGAAATATGACTACAAGTTTACTCTTTTCAGACTACTGCAGTCAAACGAAGCTACACTTAGTACTCATCTTGTGCAAGATGTCGGCTTAGCATGGATGCAAGAGGTTCTTTTTTAAACAAACAGTCGGGTGGCGTATCCGGCAGAACGGTCCAGGGTGAAGCAAACGAACCAGGTTGCGAGCAACGTGAAGAGGCAGTCCATGCAACCCGATGTATTGTGATGTCACTAACCAACGACCGGACGGCGACAAATTCGCCCGTTTACACAGCCGGACGCCCGCACTAACTGGCGGACGCGACGAAGGCAGACCCTACCAAACGACCGAGACGCCCTACACACCGCTCGTCCAACAGGCAATTTCCTGTCTGACGGATGCGGCTCTCACAGACCAACTTGGCTCAAACAGCCCAACTCAGCTCTCACACAGGAGCCCGATGTCTCAAAACATCTGGGCTCTAACCGTGCAACTGCGCTGTCTTAGACCAACAGCACTTCCTCCTAGGCCGACTTCGACCGAATATGCTTACTGAACAAATAATAAATCGATAGCAAACTCGAGCCAGTGGAGCCAGATAAGACCCAAGCGAAGTAAAATATGGCACCACGGCTCTCGTGTGAATTATAAAATATTTTAATTATTGCAGCTAGTTTTGGAGCATTCAGTTTCATTATGTCCTATAGTGACGTATACCATGCTGTGGGCCCAGTGCGACGTAAAACTATGGAAAATTGCTACAAAAGAAAAGTAAATTCGTTCTGTACAAGTGAGAACAGCCAAAACTAATGATTTCGTACGTTCGTAAATTAGGATAGAAATAGCTCCATTCTGGGAACTGAAATGTACAAAAGGAACACAATGCCCTTTTCACATCGAAAGTACTGCTGCTGACAAAATTCATTGGATATACATAGAAAGAGCCGCAAGGATTTCCAGCAGTGAGAGCGTTGTGCTTTAACTAGATGAACTGGACAATCGTCGCAACAAATTGCAGTATTTTCGCGACAAATGCTCCTGGGCGCTGCGCCGAGGGCTCGGAGAGCTTTGAGAACGGCGCCCACATTTAAATTGGCAGTTCAAACGAAAGCTTAAAATCGCATTTAGCGCGCCTCGGCTTACACAGGGTGTTTAGCTGTTTCAGATTACGGCCGGCGCCCCCACAGCACGGCACAGCACGCGCTCCCGTTTCACATTTCGCGCTTTCAGCCGTGCTGAGCGGCTTACGGCGCGATCGCATTACAGACACGGCCGCCACACCGGCCCACTGCGCTGCACCGCACTGGAGCGCCGCCGCAGCGGCCAGCATGGCTGCCGCAGGCCGGGGTGCGGTCGCCGCGCCGTCCCCGTATACCGGCTCCACTCTGCTGGGCAGTCACCCTGCAGGACCCTCCTCCTCATTTTGACTTACCAGGCGCCGCGATGACAGCGTGCAGAAAAAGGGTCAAACTGTCGTGGAGGGAACTAAACACTTTGTATGGGAATAGGTTTTACACTACTGGCCATTAAAATTGCTACACCACGAAGATGACGTGCTACACTGCCCGCATCTCGTGGTCGTGCGGTAGCGTTCTCGCTTCCACGCCCGGGTTCCCGGGTTCGATTCCCGGTGGGGTCAGGGATTTTCTCTGCCTCGTGATGGCTGGGTGTTATGTGCTGTCCTTAGGTTAGTTAGGTTTAAGTAGTTCTAAGTTCTAGGGGACTTATGACCACAGCAGTTGAGTCCCATAGTGCTCAGAGCCATTTGAACCATTTTTTTTGACGTGCCACAGAAGCGAAATTTAACCGACAGGAAGAAGATGCTGTGATACGCAAATGATTAGCTTTTCAGAGCATTCACACAAGGTTGGCGCCGGTGGCGACACCTACAACGTGCTGACATGAGGAAAGTTTCCAACCGGTTTCTCGTACACAAACAGCTGTTGATCGGCGTTGCCTGGTGCATCGTTGTGATGCCTTGTGTGAGGAGGAGAAATCGTACAATCACGTTTCCGACTTTGATAAAGGTCGGATTGTAGCCTATGGCGATTGCGGTTTTTCGTATCGCGACAATGCTGCTCGCGTTGGTCGAGATCCAATGACTGTTAGCAGAATACGGAATCGGTGGGTTCAGGAGGGTAATACGGAACGCCGTGCTGGACCCCAACGGCGTCGTATCACTATCAGTCGAGATGACAGGCATCTTATCCGCATGGCTGTAACGGATCGTGCAGCCACGTCTCGATCCCTGAGTCAACAGATGGGGACGTTTGCAAGACGACAACCATCTGCACGAACAGTTCGACGACGTTTGCAGCAGCATGGACTATCAGCTCGGAGACCATGGCTGCGGTTACCCTAGACGCTGCATCACAGACAGGAGCGCCTGCGATGGTTTACTCAACGACGAACCTGGGTCCACGAATGGCAAAACGTCATTTTTTTCGGATGAATCCAGGTTCTGTTTACAGCATCATGACGGTCACATCCGTGTTTGGCGACATCGCGGTGAATGCACATTGGAAGCGTGTATTCGTCATCGCCATACTGGCGTATCACCCGGCGTGATGGTATGGGGTGCCATTTGTTATACGTCTCGGTCACCTCTTGTTCGCATTGACGGCACTTTGAACAGTGGACGTTACATTTCAGATGTTTTACGACCCGTGGCTCTACCCTTCATTCGATCCCTGCGAAACCTTACATTTTTAGCAGGATAATGTACGACCGCTTGCTGCACGTCCTGTACGGGCCTTTCTGGATACAGAAAATGTTCGACTGCTGCCCTGCCCACCACATTCTCCAGATCTCTCACCAATTGAAAACGTCTGGTCAATGGTGGCCGAGCAAATGGCTCGTCACAATACGCCAGCCACTACTGTCGATGAACTGAGGTATCGTGTTAAAGCTGCATGGGCAGCTGTACCTGTACACGCCATCCAAGCTCTGTTTGACTCAATGCCCAGGCGTATCAAGGCCATTATTACGGCCAGAGATGGTTGTTCTGGGTACTGATTTCTCAGGATGTATGCACCCAAATTGCCTGAAAATGTAATCACATGTCACTGCTAGTATATTTGTCCAATGAATACCCGTTTATCATGTGCATTTCTTCTTGGTGTAACAATTGTAATGGCAAGTAGTATATTTCAACGAAACCACACAAAACATGCTAGGTGGCGACCTATGTGGACCATACAGCCGGCGGTGGTGGCCGAGCGGTTCTAGGCGCTACAGTCTGGAACCGCGTGTCCACTACGGTCGCAGGTTCCGATCCTGCTTCGGGCATGGATGTGTGTGGTGTCCTTAGGTTAGTTAGGTTTAAGTAGTTCTAAATTCTAGGGGACTGATGACCTCAGAAGTTAAGTCCCATAGTGCTCAGAGCCATTTAAACCATTTATTTGGACCATAAACATGGAGTGCAACGCCCGAATCAATCGCCACTTTGCATTTTTGAATAATTAATTAGGGCAATAATGACAAGTTGCAGCATGGATGTGAATAAATTTGCGGTTCATCGCCCTATGTTAGCAGAGGTGGCTGAGAGCTGAGCAATGAGAATGTGCTGCATTGCATTAAAGCCTAATAATTTTTGTGGGCAGGGTTTCGTGTGGGATTGTACTCCCGGAGCCGGTGGCTTGGAGACAGCAGCATGTTAGCCCAAAGGTCTAATTTTACAACCTGCAGCATCCCAGGAGGTGCCCCGACAGGCAGTCCGCATTTCCGGCAGAACACTGCGAGGCAAGCAGAATGTCTCCCCAAACTGAATAAGGCATGGAGACGCTCTTTTCCCCTCGGTCATGTTCCACTGGGCTCTCAAAAGTGTCGAGGGTAACATTGCTAGCAAGGAATTGTAACACCCCACCCGTTGCTTGTCTGGATTTTGCGTGTGTTCGCCCCTAACAAACAACTTACAGGGAAATCGGGAGTGGAAATGTACGCAAAAATGGATAACGCTAGATTTAAATGCCACCCTGTCACCCCTAATTAATCTGTGGTGGTAGTGTTGACACCTATTTGAACTCTAAACCTGAACCATAATGAACACTTAGGGTGTTCAATGACATCAGACGATTACACAGAAATAAAAATGAAACAAAAGGGTGAATTTAGGATCAACTACTGAAAGTAAAAGCTCTTCTGAATCACAATAAATTTTATTATAACCTTCAGATCAATGCTGAAAAAACACGATGAACAATTTACAAATTACCTTTCTAAGTGTTATTGGCAGTGAACTGTGACAAAATCGGTAATAGACGCGATCTCTTATAAATTGGCTGACCAACTGACATCAATACAAACGTAAAATACGAAGAACTGCTACACCCCAAAGTGTCGGGAAACCTCCGTGGAAACAGCAATTGCACGTGACCCAACTATTTAACATTACTCCTAACTGGCCAAAGCGGGAACGATCTCACCGTAATACTGCTGAAGCGGCTGCAATCTCAGGCGGGCGAAGGCGCTGCCGTAGAGTACGGGTGCGGCGGCTCGGAAATTACACTCCTACAATACTCGGACAACAGACTGCTGTTCGTAAACTTAGCAAATTTCGACAGTCTTCCCGTCAGCAAAGAGCTGGCATGGCTAACCCCCTCTCAGAACGAAAGCCCCATACGGAAGACTATGATAGTGTCGAGCAAGATCGCTCTTGGCCTGCGTCCCACCCCCCACCACCTCACCCCCGCTCCCCCCTCCAGCAAAACTTTACTAAGCAAATCACATCCCTAGGAACGCTCAAAATACCCAGTCTCCCAATGCCAACCAATTTACTGCCTGGGAATCGAACTACTTTCCACAGTTCTTCCCTTTCTACCAAATTTCACGAGTAAACTCCGCCCAAGCCATGTGGGAAGATCCACATGCGGCGCGGCACGTTACTTTTTACCGCCTTGCCAATGTCCAGCAATGTTCATTTGTCTAGCTAAAAGCTGTAGTAGAAAATACTAGACCACTACTGTCTACTGCAGGTCGCGACATACATAGAATTGTGGCTAGTACTGAAATAAAAGTTTTAACTTGGCAATGTAAACTTTCAGGTGTATTTTTACGATAAAGATCACAGTTAATACTGCCAAGTCCGTACTAAGTGTCTACACAATGTAAAGCTCCTACGCAAACCACAATCACACACGTAGCCAGTTTCTGGAATTTACACCCGTTACCGAAGTTAATAGAGTTCACTGTATCGTTTAGTTATGAAAATGCTCGCTCAAATGTTGTGCACTCTGCTCTACACGTAATATCTGTTCCAGTCTTACATCGCACGACACGCCACGCGGTTTTAACTAACAAATGGTTCTGAGCACTATGCGACTTAACTTCTGAGGTCATCAGTCGCCTAGAACTTAGAACGAATTAAACCTAACTAACCTAAGGACATCACAAACATCCATGCCCGAGGCAGGATTCGAACCTGCGATTGCAGCGGTCACGCGGTTCCAGACTGAAGCGTCTAAACCGCACGGCCACACCGGCCGGCGTTTTAACTAACAGTCAAAAGCAATGATTTTGATATTCCGTCCGAAATTCCACACGACTTCCACTATACCGTTCACTTACATACACTTTGTACTACTTCGCGAACTCGTAATTAGCATTTTTCCGCGATTTTACAGTCCTTTCGTCGGAGCTGCTTTCAGTGAGATGTTACTAGTTTGAACCTTCAGCCCTGACTTACCTAGATCACACCAAAGGCTTTGTTCCCAGCAGAGATTGGCGTGAGCCTGCATTTTTCTGATTGGCTGATATCACGAACAGCAAATGAGATTGCAGTATTATCCCGCGCTAACCCGCGATTTACTGCAATGACCAATCATAGTAAAACATTTCTTTCTATGGCAATTGCTAAATAAATAAATTTAGAAAAGAATCAAATATAAAATTACTCCTTCTGAAATTACCGATCAATTTGTGTTCTACTCACGATTTATTAGTACCATAAACTGACTGCACATTTAATTATAGTAAATCGCCGGTATAGTTTATCTGGTACTTCGTGAATAAACAAAACAATTTTCATTTACTTCTGTTCTTGTTCACTCGTACAACACTCACACTGTTAATTACTGCACATATAAAACAATTATAATTATGCAAATACATTAAATATTAATCAAACATAACTTTACAACATTGTTTTGCCTACGACTGCTAGCACTGTGCCGGCCGCGGTGGCCCTGCGGTTCTAGGCGTTCCAGTCCGGAGCCGCGCTGTTACTACGGTCGCAGGTTCGAATCCTGCCTCGGGCATGGGTGTATGTGATGCCTTAACTTTACAACATTGTTTTGCCTACGACTGCTAGCACTGTGCCGGCCGCGGTGGCCCTGCGGTTCTAGGCGTTCCAGTCCGGAGCCGCGCTGTTACTACGGTCGCAGGTTCGAATCCTGCCTCGGGCATGGGTGTATGTGATGCCTTAGGTTAGTTAGGTTTCAGTAGTTCTAAGTTCTAGGGGACTGATGACCACAGCAGTTGAGTCCCATAGTGCTCAGAGCCATTTGAACCATTTTTTGCTAGCACTGTCCGTCAACTGCTGACCTCTGCCGCCGCCTACTAGTACAACTACGTGCAGCTCTGTAACTCAGGTCCATGTCAGCTGGTGACATCTGTCGATGACTCATGCCTATAACGATATCGTCCTAACAAGTGACAGGAGCGATGCGGAGGCGCTACGCCTCACACAGCTGCGGGCAACAACCATTTTTCCGGAATTTTTAATTCCTAAGGGACTCCTGGGTAGGCGAGAGCGTACCCAGCAAGCCACTGGCCGGCCCCACTTCAATTACTCGAGGGTGTAAAATTAGCGGGATGTAGGCGCCCGCATGTCCAACAAGCTATTGCTCTGTTTAGTAAACACTTGAGTTCCCGCACCTGGAGACGCACTTGCCTGAAGGGCTGACTGCCGCCGTTGTCTGGTTGATAAACGGATTGCAGGATCTTCCCGTCCCTGGTCCATTCATAACATCGAGCTCCCATCTCCAGCTGCTAGCCGAACTGTCCCGCCCCCTTCATCAGAGGTGTGTTACCTTTTCTTGCTGCCTCTGCCCCACTGTTGGAACCTGTGCCCAGGTGACTCAAGCTCGGCTCATGCCTTCCATGGTGGTGTGCATGGGATGTGACATATTGCCCCCTGGAAAGGAGGCTGGAGACGGTAAGCGAAGATGGCTGCTTTGCTGTGCTGAGGCACCAAGTCGCACATGATGGACATAGTGCAGAAGGCGGCTGTCTCAACATGGTCTTGAACACTTGTCTGCAGGTGGAAGTTCCCACGCACTTTATGATGTAGCATAGCCCTGGAATCTTGGTAGAACTACTGTATTCCAAATGAATGTGTCTCAAAATTCACAGTTATGTAGAACGCTCCGTGGTGAATTTGTTGCACTGGAACTGGCACCCTCCCATGTAGCTCATAACATGGTTCTTGACCTGATGTGGCGACACTGTCCTGCCCACTCCGGCTATGACTGCAGTGTGGTGAAGTTTCGCAGATTACGGCTAGCCTGTCTGATAATCCTTTTCCATACATGCTGCTATAATGTGCATGTCGTGACACTAAGCCTGTTGGCCAATAGCAGCTAATGCAATGATCCAAGGCAGCTTTTTTTACACATTCCTACAAGTTAAGACTAGGTAACGATGCTACATCAGAACCCTCTATGGAGAATTCCAGGCCCCTAGGGTCTTGACACTTCTACCATCAATTTACAAAGTAAGTGACACCCTCCCGAGATTAAACCATGCATGTCTTACTTTACATTAAAGTTTATGGCTGCTTCCTCGCAATTCCTTCAGTGCATTTCTCTACTCTATCTGTGGCCACTGCACATTTTGCTCCTACATGGCTTTCTTCATGCTTCCAATCTTCATTATATCCAAGAAATTAATTTATTTATAGAAATATTGTCCATTTATTGTTTGGAGAATCCAATTCACTGAAACCTGGATTTCCCGTGGACTATGTTGTTGCGCGGTTTCCTGTCTCAAACAAATGAAAGCTATGCAAAACAGAATCAGAGTCACAAGAACTGTGATACTCAAGATCAAGGTTACCTGTCTCTTAACTTTCTGATACTGCTCAATGTGCTGCATTAATTTCTGTCCTCCTGTGTGGTTATCGTATCACCTAATTAATGAACTAGACTTGGTTCCCTGGTATTGTTTAGGAAGGTGAGATTTTGTTCAGGAAACATTTCAGAGGATTTGTCTGGTCAATATGCTGTTGTTTTATATTTGAAAAAGTAACTCTCGTCATTGTTGCTGGCAAATGAAACATTGGTCCTGTGGTGTCACCGCCAGACACCACAACGGTGCTGTGCTTGCGCACAAAGATGGTTCGCACGATCGCCCTATTGCCTTTGCGTCCAAATTGCTGTCGTCTGCGCAAAGAAATTATTCCCAGATCGAGAAAGAAGCACTGGCTCTCGTATTTGGTGTTACAAAGTTTCATGATTTCTTGTATGGTCGTCACTTTACCATCATCACAGACCACAAACCTTTGACATCGCTTTTTCATCCGACCCAGCCTCTACCTCCACGTACAGCGCAGAAATTCATTCGCTGGTCTATTTTCCTCTCGCAGTACCGCTACGATATCTTGTATCGGTCCACTGCTAAGCACGGTAACGCTGATGCGTTGTCCCGTTTGCCTGTTGCTGAGGATAGAGCATTCGATTCCTTCGAACTTGCTTGCATGTTCATTGATTCGGAAACCGATGGCGTGGTCGAATCCTTTCCGATTGATTTTCGTCGTGTAGTTACAGCCACAGCTGCCGACCCTGTCCTTGCTACCGTTCTGCGTTTTGTTGCTACGCAATGGCCCTTGTCAAAGTCACGGATCGCGGATCCGTTGGTTCGCCGATTTTTTGTTCACAAGGAGCGACTTTTTGTACGACGTGGTGTTTTGCTGTTGCGTTCTGATAATTATCAGTCCAGGGTCGTGGTACCACGTTCGTTACAGTCCTCTGTCTTACGGCTTCTCCACCAAGGACATTGGGGTATAGTGAGAACGAAACAACTTGCTCGTCAGCACTGTACTTGGTTCGGAATCGATGCCGAGATTACGAATATGTGCTCTTCTTGCATGGCGTGTGCCGAACAACACTCCGCGCCACCGCGGAAATTCTTTGCATGGCCAAACGCCACTTCCCCTTGGCAACGCTTACACATCGATTTTGCTGGTCCACTCTGGAATGCTCGATGGTTGGTTGTGGTCGATTCATTCAGTAATTTTCCTTTTGTTGTCCGGATGTCTTCCACGACGTCATCTGCCACCATCCAAGCGTTATCCGCTATCTTTTGCATTGAAGGTCTTCCACAGACTATTGTTTCCGACAATGGCCCACAATTCATGTCCGCAGAATTTCAGTCATTCTGCAAGGCCAATGGTATTCAACATCTGACGTCCGCGCCGTTTTCGCCACAGTCAAACGACGCCGCTGAACGTTTGGTCCGGACTTTAAGTCACAGATGTTGAAGTTGAAAGAGTCGAATTCTCGGGAGGACGCGTTATTGCTCTTTTTGTCTTCGTATCGCTCTCAGCCCCGAGATGGTCGCTCGCCGGCTGAGTTGCTTCACGGTCGCCCTCATCGAACCTTGATGTCTTTGCTACATCCGCCGCATCAGGTTCCTGTGCAGCGGCAGCCACCTGCTTTTGTTCCAGGCGACGTTGTCTATTATCGCAACTATCGCGGTTCACGGCGTTGGCTCTAAGGGTGAATTCTTCGCTGCCTCGGCCGCGCGATGTATCTGGTTTTGGGGCCTCTGGTGAAGTGCGTCGGCATCTCAATCAGCTGCGCCTCTGTCGTCGCACGGGATCTGCCGCTCCCCGTCTGCTTTCAGCGACGGTGCCGTCCGGTCAGCGTCCTGGGGACCCATCTACTGGCTCGCCTCAGCCCCAGGTGTTACCGACGCTGCCTTCCATTTTGCCCCATGGCGACGCGCCGCCACCGCCGCCGCCGCCGCCTGTTCTCTCGCTGGCGACGCCCGCCGTGGACGCGTCGCTGCAACCGCCGAGCGCCTCCCTGGGTCACGCGCCGCCGATCGCTTCCCGTGACCCGTTGTCCTCCGCCATGGACTTGTTGCCCGCTCCGGAACACATGGCGTCTTCGCCCGTCGGGTGCCCCGACCCGATGGAGGTCGACCCCTCGGCCCGTCCTGTCTCTATCCGGGCGCATAAACCGCATGTTGGCGTGCACCATGGAGCAGGTTTTCAGGCGTTTCCTAGCTCCCCTCGGGCCGAATGGCAGGGTGCGGGTGGCACAGCCTCGCCTGTTGTTAGGCTCCCCACCTCGTCGCATACGCCAACATGGGGTCCTCTCCACGGCGGGCGGAAGCCTTATACCACAACCGTCCGCCGATTTGCTGGGGAGGAATGTGGTGTGACCGCCAGACGCCACAACTGCTAGGTGGTAGCCTTTAAATCGGCCGCGGTCCGTTAGTATACGTCGGACCCGCGTGTCGCCACTATCAGTGATTGCAGACCGAGCGCCGCCACACGGCAGGTCTAGAGAGACGTCCTAGCACTCGCCCCAGTTGTACAGCCGACTTTGCTAGCGATGGTTCACTGACAAATTACGCTCTCATTTGCCGAGACGATAGTTAGCATAGCCTTCAGCTATGTCATTTGCTACGACCTAGCAAGGCGCCATTATCATTTGCTATTTATCTTGTGATGCATGTACCGTCAGACCGATATTCACCAATTATGAATTAAAGTTAAGTATTCCAGTAGTTACTTACGTTCTTTGCTACTATAAATTCCCTTAACTGTTCCAGACCTCACGCCAGCCTGCGTGAGCTTAACGCGTGCCTTTCGGCTTCCTCATAGTGGCTTGGCTGTCTTGCCAAGTCACAACAGGTCCTATAGTAGAACACATGGTTCCGTTCATTAACAACCCACTGCCTCTTAGCTCCAAGTGTCTCACTCCCATCAGCTTACATTTTCGCAACAACTTCCTGGTATTATAACATCACTGTACACAGAGTATACTGAATGTAGAACTTCTCTTTGCAAGTACAGCTTCGTTCCATCATGATCTCCTTTCATTATCGGTGAAGTTCTACCAGGCCCCTGAACAATTCATGGTATATGCGTCCCCTCCCCCCCCCCCCCCCCCCCGCTCCTCTGGATCTTGCGAGTCGTACATACGGTAACAATCCCACTTTGGCACTGTTATAGCTTTCCCTTGTTCACTACCATATGACGATCCCTGTCTTCCACGATCAGTAAAATACCACCCATTTTAATCTGCACGAACTTCCCCACGTTTCTAACCTTACTGTATACCATGTAGCACCTACACAACGTGTGCTGCATGCCACTGATACGTACGCTGACACGCACGATCGTGCACTGTCCGTTCGCACTTCCACAGTTGCTCCATGATAGTATAAAGGAAGCATTTGACTGTTAGGCTCTGCTGTTAACTGTAGTTCTTGAGGTATTTCTTTCTAAACCTTCCTCAATCCCTCCTGATATTGCTTGGGTGACAGTAAGAGAGACTCAGCCCATCCAGTGCCCGACTGACGACTTTTTCGCAAGCTAGTTAACTACACTCTTGCATTCCAGATAAAGTCTCCTGGAAATGGAAATGAAGTCCCATGCTTCTTTACAGGGCGCAGGGGAGCGATGCGGGAGACCCGCACCGCCTTACTAGGCAAGGTCCTAATGGAGGTGGTTTGCCGTTGCCATCCTCCGACCGTAATGGGGATGAATGATGATGATGAAGACGACACAACAACACCCAGTCATCTCGAGGCAGGAAAAATCCCTGACCCCGGGAATCGAACCCGGGACCCCGTGCTCGGGAAGCGAGAACGCTACCGCGAGACCACGAGGGCGGTGATTGCAAAAGTCTTGTTAGTGTTATTCTCGTACCCAGTACTTTCATTCTGTTTCTGAATCTCGTTTAAGCTGATGCTCTTGTATAACCTTTTACCTGTCGACTTAGTTGTCGAAGCACGCTTGTGTTATTCAGCTTCTCTCTCTCCAAAGTGACAATCCAAGTCAAACACCAGCTACAGTTGCCCTGTTCCCTTCTGCCACCTCTCTCGTGGCTTCCGCTCTTCTGTTTAGCTCACTCACGTCGTTCGCATCTATTGTCCCAAATGGTGTCTTCAGTACCTTTCCTCCTACATCTATCAATCCCCTTTTCTCCCTCTGAAATTCATGTGGTATTAATCCTGCTACTTCCGACATTTGCCCCTTCACTCACATGTACACTATGAACAACTACTTGTGTTCCTATCTGAGTACTCCATTACTGCTCACTAGCTGTCCCAAACCCGATAATACCTCTTCGAATTTCTTTACCTTGTTGCATACCAAACTCAATGTTCACCTGTTAGCAGACAGTACCTACTGCCTGGAAAAAATTCCTACATACAGGTGATGATCTTGCAGCATCCTTACGCTGCCTCAGATGATAAGGTGCAGAACTGCTAAAACTAGCATCCTTCCTACCTCTTATTCGTCAAACGACAACCTGACGACAGACATTTTTATCATCTCCCCTCTTCCGTAGAATCCTGCTGTCTCTGATTAGGATTTCTCGCAAAATAAAGATAATGCTGACTGTAATGTATACAAATAACTTACTGCCACTTTAACGCCCTAAAAAGTCGCGAGAATAGTAAAACATAAAACACATTGACTACCTGCTTGGCCTTAAAGAATACGCCTTTCAAGGTACATGGTCTTCCTTCTCCTGTTTCACACTCTTCTGCTCTTTATGTTTTGCTCTCTTCTCTGGTCCTATCGATGTTCCTCCTGGGATCAATTCTGGTGCACCCTTGAATGGTCGTAATTGTCCAACTTGTACGATCGTTGACCTCGTTGGCTGGCCCACATTGTACTAAGGCAAAGTTTCTTTGCACTCCATGACTCCTCTTGCCTCTCCTACTCCTTGGTGTTTGATTTTTGCACCCTCTTCCAAACTTCTCTTGCACTTCTTGTAAACTCTCGGGCTGACCTTCCATTCCTGCTCCCTTCTGCATAATCATATCGAATGGCGACAATCATGTACTAGAGTTTGCTTTCTAATTGTGTGCAATCACCACAAGAGATAAAAATACATCCCTTTGTACATGGTGGGAATTGTAATAAAAAACAATCGTTCAATGAACCTGCTCTGTCCTTCCTTTTGACTGAGGCTGAAGGTGATTAGTTTTTAATTTCTTTGTTCTCAACAATCGACATAACTCCTTCATCAGGTTTGACATGAAGGTTGTCCTTTCAGCATAGGCTCCATCTCAATGTTGCAGGAGAGGTGGTCTGTTATAGTAAGCACAAATAGATTCCCTTCTGGAGTTCGGTTAAACAGTCCTAATATATCCACTCCAATGAACTGAAATGGTTCCATGGCTTCTAGCAACCTCTGTTAATAGTATGACTACGAAGTCTTTCGCGACGGAGTCCTTGCATAAAAAGTTCTCGGTTTACTTGCCGCGTCAAATTTGGATAAAATCCCAAGCTTTCGATGACTACCTCCGTCATCTTCGTCAGGTGTTAATAGTGTTTGTTTTCGACTTATATCTGTACATTGCACAACCTGCACACAATTCCTGACATATACTGATCGACATTATTTTTTTCTTTCCTTTTCATCAGAGCTTCTCAGCCACCTTCCGATTTATAAATATAACACACACACACACACACACACACACACACACACACACACACATATATATATATATATATATATATATATATATATATATATAGAGAGAGAGAGAGAGAGAGAGAGAGAGAGAGAGAGAGAGAGAGAGAGAGATATGTTGATTAGAGTATCGTGCAAAAAATCAAGTAAATTGGCCATGAACTCATGAACTTATCAAGATACAGGATGGTCAGAAACTGAAAGATGTTGTGCTAAGAGATAACTGATCAGCATTGAAGTTAGCCAATCAGACAGTTGCGCATGAAAATTCAAGCTGCCCAGCAGAGACGGTGTCACTAAACATATTCTTCATTTGCTTTCCTAAAACCAAACAAGAGAGTGATACAAAAGTTGGACATGAGACAGCAGTAACGAAACACAAGCCAAAGGCTGAGAAGTCTCATGCGCTATCATCTATTCTACAAGAACAACTGAATCTAATTGTATCTGGCAGGCCGATTGAATCTGCATGCGCAATAGTCTGCTGACTCATTTCAATCTTAATTAATTGGAAACAGTGCAAAGTATCGAAATTTTTTCTGAATAATTATTTCCCAGCATAACTTAATCTGTAACATCCTCACAAGTTTTTCAGACTGTTTCTGAGCAGCTCGTAAAGAAAACAAGTCCAAAAAACTGAAAATGTACGTGACCGATGTACTTCAGATTTTTACACGAGAACAAAGTTCATTCAGACAGACACAGACAATATATCGAAATCTACATCTACATGGTTACTCTGCAATTCACACTTAAGTGCCTGGCAGAGGGTTCATCTAACCATTTTCATACTACTTCTCTACCATTCCACAGTCGAATGGCGGGTGGGAAAAAGGAACACCTAAATCTTTCCGTTCGAGGTCAGATTTCTCTTATTTTATTATGATGATCATTTATTCCTACGTAGGTGGGTGTCACCAAAATATTTTCGCATTTGGAAGAGAAAGTTGGTGATTTAAATTTCGTAAATAGATCTCGCCGCAAGGAAAACCGCCTCTGTTTCAGTGACTGCCACCCCAACTCACGCATCACATCAGTGACACTCTCATCCCTACTGCGCGATAACACCAAAGGAGCTGCCCTTCTTCAATATACACAATATATAAATATCCATTTAATATATGAAGTGGAAACATTGTTAGAAAAAATCTCAGCAAGTACCTGAACGATATACATCAAATTTTTACACGTTACTCTAACAAACGTTTGGATGGACGTAGGCTACATATTTGTTTGACATGCATAATACATATAGATTTATATACAATTTATAATACGAAAAAGTTGTTTGCAAAAATATCGAATAATCATTGACCAGTTTACTTCAATTTCTTACACGATAGTCCAATAAATTTTCGGTTAGGTATAGGCTTTTTTTAAACGACAATGTACGAGTTTTACGTTAAAACTGGCTGCGAGAAGGAAAATGCTCTGCTATAAAAATGTGCTATTTTGTTTTCTCTTTCTCATTCAGTTTTAATTACGATATCAAGGTATTCATTTCCATCCATTACATCCTTTATAATTACGCGTATTTTTTTTTTAAAAAGACTTTGTACTCAACAATAAACCGTTTTGCTTTCTTCCTCGCAGTCAGTTTCCACATAAAACCGGAAATTTCTTTTTATGATTTAGCGACATACGGTCAGAATATTACTACAAAATCTGACTTTGGAATAACAATAAACAACGGTCGAGATCAGAGGGAGATGGGCAGAGGATGGAGGGGGAGAAAATGGACACAAGAAGGGGAAGGAGGAGATGAACAAATAGAGGTGGAAGATGTAAGACCCTAAGGACTGAAAACCCCAATTAAATAACTTTGTGGAAACTTAAAATAGAGAAGTGAGTCATCTTGACAGTGACAGCAACTATTGACGATAAAATGTACACTGGTAATATTTTTATTAACACATATATTATTCAAATACTGAGAATAGCATACAAAAATGGGAGATAAACGGAAAGGGTTGTCATAGATTCTTTATCAAACATCTATAGAATAAATTCAGAACCATATCAACGAAGGTTAAATCGAAGAAAGTAATTCAATCAAAGATAACATTTACCACGGAAGAGAGTTGTAGACGCATCGAAAAGGAAATTCAGTGCGACTACAATGCAACTCGGATATGGAAATGTTCAGTTAGTTAGTGCTCTTGAGTCGCTCTAGAGTACTTTTGCGATAGTTGTCTGGACGCAAACGCTATTAGATTGTTTCAGTTTTGGAAGTCTGATAATTCGTGAGGTAGAGACTGAAGTATTGCTCAGTCATTCGACTGATGAAAGTTAATCTTTACCGTTCTCAACGCGACGGTATAGTAAGACGAGTGTTAGAGTTCAATTGAGTGATATTGGTGTATGGGTCTTAGCCTTTGTGCTGATGAACAGTTACAGACCTTGATAGCAATGGATCAACGACAGAAAAACAATTCGTAGTCTTGAGTAGGACACAATAAAACGAAGACACGAAGAAAAATAAGTAAGCCGATTAGTCAAAAGTTGTCGTCAGCCTCACGATTACTGAACTGAACAGAAGTTAATCTTGAATGACATATCAGTGTGTGTGTGTTGTAGGAACAAACAATTAATTACAGAAAGAAAATAAAATCTGAGTCAAAAGGTAAATCTTATGTGTCGCCTAAATCTATTTTAAGTGACTGAGTGAATACATGAATAATGGACAGTGAAGAGTGATTGGTTTAAACCAGTATTACGGCGTATATAAAAAAACATTTACTCCAACATAAGTTATCTTTGGAGTTACGTCCGACTGTTGTTAACACCTGGACGTAGCAACGACATATTAACGGAATAGTAGCAAGAATAAAGATTTTATTTCATCACGGAACTAACCGGTCATAAAAATGAAAAATAAACGATTGCAGTTTAGCAGTTCGCACGAACTGAGAAGACTGTTGCGGACAGATAATAGAATATTTCTAAACCACGCAAGGAGTTGTGTTCTTACGAGAGTTACAGGTGCTGTTCCACGTCACACCGAAGCGGACGAACATCGTTACGAGTCGCGTCTCCTCCTGGCGAGTGAAGAAGGAGGGAAGGAACGTCGAGAAGAGGAGATAGAGGGAGAGAGAGAGACTATAGGGGCATGGGTAGAAAGAGGATGAGGAGGTGATTAGCAGAGGAAGGAGAGATGAGGAAGAGATGGGATAAGAGAAAGGGACGAAAAAATGGACAGAGAGAAGGTGGAGAAGGAGATTAGGACGTACGTCCAATTCCCATATATACACTCCTGGAAATGGAAAAAAGAACACATTGACATCGGTGTGTCAGACCCACCATACTTGCTCCGGACACTGCGAGAGGGCTGTACAAGCAATGATCACACGCACGGCACAGCGGACACACCAGGAACCGCGGTGTTGGCCGTCGAATGGCGCTAGCTGCGCAGCATTTGTGCACCGCCGCCGTCAGTGTCAGCCAGTTTGCCGTGGCATACGGAGCTCCATCGCAGTCTTTAACACTGGTAGCATGCCGCGACAGCGTGGACGTGAACCGTATGTGCAGTTGACGGACTTTGGGCGAGGGCGTATAGTGGGCATGCGGGAGGCCGGGTGGACGTACCGCCGAATTGCTCAACACGTGGGGCGTGAGGTCTCCACAGTACATCGATGTTGTCGCCAGTGGTCGGCGGAAGGTGCACGTGCCCGTCGACCTGGGACCGGACCGCAGCGACGCACGGATGCACGCCAAGACCGTAGGATCCTACGCAGTGCCGTAGGGGACCGCACCGCCACTTCCCAGCAAATTAGGGACACTGTTGCTCCTGGGGTATCGGCGAGGACCATTCGCAACCGTCTTCATGAAGCTGGGCTACGGTCCCGCACACCGTTAGGCCGTCTTCCGCTCACGCCCCAACATCGTGCAGCCCGCCTCCAGTGGTGTCGCGACAGGCGTGAATGGAGGGACGAATGGAGACGTGTCGTCTTCAGCGATGAGAGTCGCTTCTGCCTTGGTGCCAATGATGGTCGTATGCGTGTTTGGCGCCGTGCAGGTGAGCGCCACAATCAGGACTGCATACGACCGAGGCACACAGGGCCAACACCCGGCATCATGGTGTGGGGAGCGATCTCCTACACTGGCCGTACACCACTGGTGATCGTCGAGGGGACACTGAATAGTGCACGGTACATCCAAACCGTCATCGAACCCATCGTCCTACCATTCCTAGACCGGCAAGGGAACTTGCTGTTCCAACAGGACAATGCACGTCCGCATGTATCCCGTGCCACCCAACGTGCTCTAGAAGGTGTAAGTCAACTACCCTGGCCAGCAAGATCTCCGGATCTGTCCCCCATTGAGAATGTTTGGGACTGGATGAAGCGTCGTCTCACGCGGTCTGCACGACCAGCACGAACGCTGGTCCAACTGAGGCGCCATTTGGAAATGGCATGGCAAGCCGTTCCACAGGACTACATCCAGCATCTCTACGATCGTCTCCATGGGAGAATAGCAGCCTGCATTGCTGCGAAAGGTGGATATACACTGTACTAGTGCCGACATTGTGCATGCTCTGTTGCCTGTGTCTATGTGCCTGTGGTTCTGTCAGTGTGATCATGTGATGTATCTGACCCCAGGAATGTGTCAATAAAGTTTCCCCTTCCTGGGACAATGAATTCACGGTGTTCTTATTTCAATTTCCAGGAGTGTATTTAGCAGTAAGAAAGTGGAAAGGCTGCTGTCCACAACACCGGCTATGTGTTGTGTACCTTATAACACCTCATACCGTCACCCCAGCAGTTAGGCTTATGTGACGAACGTACGTTCGGAGCATCCACAAACGGATACTTCCATCGTGCTGTTGCGCACAGAACAGGTGGTAGTCTGAGTAAGGTCGTGGTGCCACTACTGTGTCCAATGTTGACGTTCGGCTCACTAATATCGGCCTGCCTCTCTCTACATCTATATCTACATCTGTATTCTGCGAACCACTGTCAAGTGCATAGCAGGGAGTTCTTCCTATTGTACCAGTTATTAGGACTTTTTCGCATTCCATTCACGTATGGAGCAGGGGAAACATGATTGTTCAAATGCCTCTGTGCTTGTGCTCTAATTAATCTAAACTTATCCTCGCGATCACTATGCGAGCGATATGTAGGGGTTACAGTATATTCCCGGAGTCATCATTTAAAGCCGGTTCTTGAAACATTGTTAGCAGACTTTCACGGGATAGTTTCCCTCTGTCTTCAAGAGTCAACCAGTTCAGTTCTTTCAACATCCAAGTTGTAAGTAGGCTGTTTAGGTTTTTTATATTGGTAACGCCACGTAGCGCTCTGTATGAAAATCACTGACTGCACACAGCACAGCCAGTGATTTTCATACAGAGCGCTACGTGGCGTTACCAATATAGAAAACGTAAACAGCCGACTTACACACAGTGAGACTCTCCCGCGCTTCGAACAAACCAGTGATCAGATTCTTTCAGACTGTACCATGTTGTAGATAAACGTGCCATCTGCGAAAAATCAGAGATTACTATTAATAATGTCCGCACGATCATTAATATACACTATGTGATCAAAAGTATCAGGACACCTGGCTGAAAATGACTTACGAGCTCGTGGCGCCCTCCACCGGTAATGCAGGAATTCAGTATGGTGTTGGCTCACCCTTAGCCTCGATGACAGCTTCCACTGTCGCAGGCATACGTTCAATCAGTTGCTGGAAGGTTTCTTGGGGAATGACAGCCCATTCTTCACGGAATGCTGCACTGATGAGAGGTATCGATGTCGGTCGGTGAGGCCCGGCACGAAGTCGGCGTTTCAAAACATTACAGAGGTGTTCTATAGGATTCCGTTCAGGACACTGTGCAGGCCAGTCCATTACAGGGATGGTTCAAATGGCTCTAATCACTATGGGACTTGACATCTGAGCTCATCAGCCGGAGACATAGAACTACTTAAGCCTAACTAACCTAAGGACATTACACACATCCATACTCGAGGCAGGATTCGAACCTGCGACCGTAGCAGCAGCGCTGTTCCCGACTGAAGTGCCTAGAACCGCTCGTCCATAGCGGCCGGCTAGTCCATTACAGGGATGTTATTGTCGTGTAACCACTCCGCCACAGGCCGTTCATTATGAACATGTGCTCGATCGTCTTGAAAGATGCAATCCCTGCGCCCGAATTGTTGTTCAACAGCGGGAAGCAAGAAGGTGGTTAAAACATCAATGTAGGCCTGTGATGTGATAGTGCCACGCAAAGTAACAAAGGGTGCAAGCCCCCTCCATGAAAAACACGATCATACCATAATACCACCGCCTCCGAATGTTATTGTTGGCACTACACACGATGGCAGATGATGTTCACCGGCATTCGCCATACCCACACCCTGCCATCAGATCGCCACATTATGTACCGTGATCAGTCACTCCACACAACCTTTTTTCCATTCTTGAATCGTCCTTTGTTTGCGATCCTTACATCAAGCGAGGCGTCGTTTGGCATTTACCGGCGTAATGTGTGGCTTATAAGCACCTCTCGACCATGAAATCCAAGTTCTCTTACCTCCCGCCTAGTACTTGCAGTGGATCCTGATGTAGGCTGGAATTCCTGTTTGATTGTTTGGATGGATGTCTGCCTATTGCACATTACGACCCTCTTCAACCGTCGGCGGTCTCTGTCAGGTCGGCCTGTACGCTTTTGTGCTGTACGTGTCCCTACATGTTTCCACTTCACTATGTCATCGGAAACAGTGGACTTAGGGATGTTTAGGAGTGTGGAAATCTCGCGTATAGGCGTATGACACAAGTAACATCCAATCACGTGACCATGTTCGAAGTTCCGCGGAGCGCCCCATTGTGCTCTCTCACGATGTCTAATGACTACTGATGTCGTTGATATGGAGTACCTGACAGAAGGTGGTAGCACAATTCACCTAATATGAAAAACATATGTTTTGGGGATGTCCGGATACTTTTGATCACCTAGTGTACAACGTGAACAGCTTGGGACCCAACACACTTTCCTAGGTACACCCGCAGTTAGTTCTACATCTGTCAATGTCTGTCAGTCCAACATATCATACTGCATCCTCCCTACCAATTAATCCACATTCCAGTCACGTATATCATCTGACACCCCATATGATCATACTTTTGATAACAAGAGTAGGTGCAATGCTGAGTTAAATGCTTTGTCGGAAAAACGAGAGATGTATCTTCCAGGCTGCCTTGACCCACTATCTGCGGCGGTGTAAAAGGAAATTACAATACTCAACGTGCTGACAGTTCGTGATGCCCCAGACGGCGACACACGATGGTATCTTGTTGCAAAAGAAATACGTCTCCGGACATCTGACACGTCCGTATACTCTTTTACGGCTGAACGAACGATATGTCTGTTCCAAAGTGCGCTCATCTCGCGGGCCACTCAGACCCTTGTGGCAGTGAGCATGGTGCTCTTGTACTCATCGAATCGTTGTTGGCACGATATCATTAAGGCCAGATCATCGTGAAAAGCAAAATAGTAAATCCATGAACAGCAGTCTTGATAGGCCGCGATCTTGTCATTTCGAATTGCGACAAGTGTTGGTGGTCGTGTCTGCATCTCACACTAGGCATATACACCGTGTCAAAAATTAGAGCAACAAACGGAAATTTTGTAAGTTTGCTTTTAGTTTGCCACAAAACAGTGTAAACAGGTGACAGTAAAGTAGAAATAATGTAAAGAATACAGAACTTAAACAACTGCAACATGCATAGTGGTAGACAAAAACGTTCTTCGTTTTTTCCGACTTGCACACATATTCTGACAACTGGTTGATGTATTTAGTATGGGGTTGGACCACCTCTGGCAGCAATACAGGACTGACAATGACGGGGCATGCTGCGAATGATCATCAGTCCCATGTTGAGTCAATAACGCCCATTGTTCCTGCAGAACTGCTCACAATCTTGGAGAATTGTTGGTGGATGTTGAAGTGATGCAACCCGTCTCCCTAGTGCAACCAGACATGCTGTATGGAATCCCAATAGGGAAAGCGTGCAGGCCATGCCACTCGTGAAATATCTTACATTTCCTAGAAAACATCAGCCTCCCATGTTCTATGAGCCGAGCATTATCGTCCATTAATATGAAGTCTGGGCCCACAGCACGTCGCAACAGCCAAAAATGAGATCCCAAGATCTCGTCACGATACCTGACAGCAGTTGAACCTTGCCGCCAACGGCCTTGTCACAGTGGTAACACCGGTTCCCGTCAGATCACCGAAGTTTAGCGCTGTCGGGCTGGGCTAACACCTGGATGAGTGACCATCCGGTCTGCCGAGCGCTGTTGGCCAGCTGGGTGCACTCAGCCCTTGTGAGGCAAACTTTGGAGCTACTTGATTGAGAAGTAGCGGCTCTGGTCTCGGAAACTGACATACGGCCGGGAGAGCGGTGAGTTAACCACAAGCCCCTCCATATCCGCATCAGGTGACGCCTGTGAGCTGAGAATGACACGGCGGCCGGTCGGTACCTTTGGACCCTCATGGCCTGTGCTTGAGGAGTTAAGTTTTTAGTTTTAGTTGAACCTTGCCGGTTCACCTGTACAATATCATGAAAGACGGTTCGAGTTGTCAACAAAAAAAAAAAAATGGTTCAAATGGCTCTGAGCACTATGGGACTTAACATCTACGGTCATCAGTCCCCTAGAACTTAGAACTACTTAAACCTAACTAACCTAAGGACAGCACACAACACCCAGCCATCACGAGGCAGAGAAAATCCCTGACACCGCCGGGAATCGAACCCGGGAACCCGGGCGTGGGAAGCGAGAACGCTACCGCACGACCACGAGATGCGGGCAGTTGTCAACATAATCGCTGGCCAGCCATTAGGGATCCTCCTCGATCTCAGTCTCTTTCCACAATGTTTGGGTGCCGAAATCGTGTTCCACGTTCCCTCCAGATTAGAATACATCGCGAATCACTTTCCAGACTAAATTGGGACTCATCTGTGAAACCAACATTAGTCCACCGTACGACCGTCCAGGTGGCTTGTTGATGACTCCATTCTAGGCGTTCCCTTTTGTGAAGACGCGTCAGACATACAGCATGTCTCCGACAATAAAGGCCACTTTACCGAAGCCCTCTGCATACCGTTTGCCTCGACACAAGACGTCCAGTGTATGCTGCGAGCTCTCATGCCATGTGGCGTGCCCTTACATCCAAGCCTTCTCTTCTGAAATCACACGTTGTCGGCTATGCCCTGGTCTTCGGAATAAAGTTTCGATCTGTATACACTGTCGCCACATCCGAGAAACAACAGACGATTCACAGTAAACCATCGACCCACATCAGTTTCCGACTGTCCTGCTTCCTTTCTGGCTCTGGCCCTCTGCCGCAGCGAGTCTGGTAGGCATCTTCTCTTTGCCATAATGCACAGTCTGCAATTGTGTACACAGCGATTTTGGATGTGGGGCACCCGCCAAACACTACGTCGTTTCATAGGCGCCCTGACGTCATCGTTGCCATGGTTGTCCATTGACCGGAATGCCATCTTCCATGCAGAACACAATCGTACGGACGTCTGGTTCACAGTCTGCATGTTTATATCATTATTTAGACGCAGTACGGGGAAACAGCTGTTGCTTTAATTTTGGACACCAGTGTAGTCATCTCGCAGACTCAAGAGTGGGCAGCGCTTCTAGTAGCGGAAGTGACCGTTCTTGTAGAAAAGACTAATGTGCCACACACTTTGACTAAGAGTCAGTTGTCCGTTCTAACACACTTTTTATTTTACCAGTTTCTAGCTAAAAATGTCCATTAACGTATTCGTATGTTACGAGTCGGTGTCAAGTTCAATGAAATGCCCGGAGTGTGTACTTATCTCGTTGGTTTCGACAACTTTTCTCCTCCAGTTCTTTCTTAATTGGGGTGCACAATATTAATTGCTTCACTCCAGAAATCCGAGGAGTCGATATGAAAACCTGATGATATTAAATAATTTACTGCAACAAATACTTTTCATTTTGTGTTAATGTTTATATTGTGCCAGAACATTCGTACAATGAACAGCTAAATGAATTGACTTTATAGATCGTGTACTCGACCTTACTGAAAACAACTGCCGCTCTGCTGCCAACCCCGAGCTCTTAGGCTCAGTGCTTCCATACTTTCTTATCAATAAAGGTTCCCTGAAAGCATTGTTCAACAAAGACACATTAATTGGGTTACAAAAAAATTCGGTTGTTTCATAATTAATTACATTTACAGTTTGAAGATAATAAATGAATGATTATAACATACGCGATTTCTAAAATGCTTTCAAATTTAATATCGAAATGCTGCTTGAGAAATGTGACTTTCAATACATGATGCAAAATAGTTAAGGTCTCTTACATTACAACAGGAATTTTGATGCTAGAGTATTTTGGGGTATTTTCACAATGCGGAAACAGCTTTTGAATTCAATATTTCGCATAATAATCTCGTTTTAAGCAAATTATGGAAATAATACTTTGTATATGAAAGAAAGTTCTAGAACTCATAGTTACAATGAATCTGATTTGAGATTTGACAGAAACATAATCTTCTTTCAGTGCATCAATTGCCAGGAATCTAACAAAAACACTGATTTTCACACTGTATGAAATAGTCGAAATTTGTTAATTAGTTTACCATTTAATAACTCAACTGATTTTAACATACACAAACATACGTTAATTCTTGTTCCATAGATCATGAATACGACATTTCATAATGATGTGGAACGTGTCACTTTAACATAAGTTTTCTTTACACAAAACAATTAATTAATTAATTTTATTTACAGTTACTACTTCATATCTACGAATTCATCTCTTGAGTAGAAGGAGTTGTCATTCAGAAATTCTTTTAATTTGCTTTTAAATGACGGTTGACTATCTGTCAGACTTTTAATACTATTTGGCAACTGACCAAAGATTTTTGTGGCAGCATAATCCACCCCTTTCTGTGCCAAAGTGAGATTTAATAAGGAATAGTGGAGATCATCTTTTCTTCTAGTGTTGCAGGTATGCACTTGGCTGTTATTTTTGAAGTGGGATGGGTTATTAATGACAAATTTCCTAAGTGAATATATGTATTGCGAAGGTACTGTAAATATCTCGAGTATCTTAAATAAATGTCAGTAAGGTGATCTTTGGTGGGCTCCAGCTAATATTCTGATTACACACTTTTGTGCAATGAATACTTTCTCCCTTAATGACAAATTGCCCCAAAATATGATGCCACATGAAAGCAGTGAATGAAAATAGTCACAGTAGGCTAATTTGCTGATATGTTTATCACCAAAATTTGCAAAAACCCTAATGGCATATGTAGCAGATTCTAACTGCTTCATCAGATCATTAGAGATGGGGGATCCGCTCTTGAACTAATTCATAGAGTTGAATCTTTCAAAGGAGTGAACAATCAGTGATTCAGAAAAAAAGAACGGTAGCTCCAAACGTTTCCCACGGCAGAGAGAGAGAGAGAGAGAGAGAGACGGAGCATATCAGCGGCGCCTCTGCTGGTCACAGCACAGTGCACGCCACACAACACAGCCGGTGCCAGCCTCTGCCCTGCTTCTACCTTGGCTGCCTGCATTGTGCAGTGCCCCATTGGATTTTGTTTCACATATGCCGTGCCATTTCTGTGCGTCGTCTGCCGTGTGCAGTGAGTGTCTGGCACAGCTTAACTTCGCATTGCACTCTGTCGGCGATCGTTTCAGTCGCACGTCCTGCCCTCTGGGCAGTTGATGCGAGCAACAGGACAGAGAGCCACCTAGCGGATAACATAGGAACTACTTGCAACAACCTGCTCGCAAGGGAACGGACGATTTGTCTCGGAGCGGGTGAGTTCACCGCTTCCCCCACCCTCGGAACTCGCCCGCTCGACGCTCACCCCACCGTCTCGACTCTAGCCAGAGCGTTGAGCAAAGCGACTCAGGTGTCACTCTGGTCTCTGCGGTCTCAGCTCACGCAGTAATACAGCTCGCGGCTCGACCTGCTCGACTCAGCGCCTCTGCATCGGAGTTCGTCCCTACTGGATATTGTTCTTCATAATAACATCGCTACGTATATTACATTATTATGTTATGTATACATCAACAGTTTTTATTTTATTTTTATTTGTTTAAACTGATTAGATTAGGTTCCTGACGACTCCTCTTACTACAGGATTTTTATTATGGACACTCGAATTTACGCTTTAATTACGAGCGAACCGATAAACGTATCGCAAAATGTGATACACCAATATTTTCCTTGTTTTATTCTGCGTAAGGCTATATGCAGCACTTTCGTTTTACAGTCAAATTTATATTTTTTTTCTTATTCTGGTACGGATTTTGCGATTTTAGGCGTCTTCGGAAGGAAACATTCACTTTAAAAATATATGGCTTGCGATGTATTTGTATGAGGTTAATGAAAAAAAAAAAATGGTTCAAATGGCTCTGAGCACTATGGGACTCAACTGCTGTGGTCATAAGTCCCCTAGAGCTTAGAACTACTTAAACCTAACTAACCTAAGGACATCACACACATCCATGCCCGAGGCAGGATTCGAACCTGCAACCGTAGCGGTCATGCGGTTCCAGACTGTAGCGCCTTTAACCGCTCGGCCACTTTGGCTGGCGTTAATGAAATTTTAATACATTATAGCCAAATATATTGTTAATGTAAATCTCAAGTTACAACATTTTCCGATCACCCAAAAAACCACGATAGTGCAAAATAAATCAATAATCAAAAACCTTGTCATATCGTGAAAATTCCAATAAACAATACAAAATTCTTACTCATTATCTATGTTACTTCAAAATAGGATCAAATAAGATCAAAATACAGGTATAGTACTGGAATAAACCAAGTTTAAAGGGCAATATGCCTTCCATTTATTTTCTATTGTAAATGAGTGGTGAGTCATGAAAAAGAGCTAATTCATTTCAGGGAGTGAACAGTTCTGATCCAATCTCTGAAAAGAACAGTTTTGCCCATCTCTACAGATCATCGATGTGTTTCTTCCAATTCAATTTCTCATCAATGCACATACCCAGAAATTTTGAGTGTTCTGCCTTAGCTAAAGACTTCCGTTCATAGACTATATTTATCTATGGTGTTATGCAATTTACTGTACAGAATTGTATAAACTGTGTTTCTCAAAATTTAGTGAGAGTCCATTTGCAGAGAACCACTTTATAATTTTCTGAAAGACTTTATTTGCAATTTCCTCAGCTGATTCTCACTTCTTTGGTGTGATTACTATACTTGCATCATCAGAAAAAAGAACTAGCTTTGCATCTTCGTGAATATAGAGTGGCAAGTCGTTAATATATATTAAGAACAATAAGGACCGAAGACTGAACCCTCTGGGACACCATTCTTGATTCCTCCCCAGTTAGAGAACTCTGCTGGTTTTTGCAGACCATTGGTTCAGTTAATTTCAATCTTCTGCATTCTACCAGGTAAGTATGAATTAAAACATTTGTGCACTGTCGCATTCATACCACAATACTTAAGCTTATTTAGAAGAATTCCTGATTGACACAATCAAAAGCCTTTGAGAGATTACAAAATATCTCAGTGGGTGATGTTCGGTTATTCAATGTATTTAATATTTGATCAGTGAAAGCATATATAGTATTTTCTGTTAAACAACCTTTCTGAAAACCAAATTGACATTTTGTTAGTACTTCATTTTTACAAATATGTGATGCTACTCTTGAATACATTATTTTTTCAAGCATTTTGGATAAAGCTGTCAGAAGTGAGATTGGGCGGTAGTTGATAGCATCAGATCTGTCCCCCTTTATATGTAATGATTTAACAATAGCGTATTTCAGTCTATCTGGAAAAATGCTCTGTTCAGTGAGCTACTACGTATGTGGCTGATAACCCTACTTATCTGTTGGAAATGTCATCAATTCCACGTAAGCTTTTTCTTTTGAGTGAATTTATTATTTTCCTAATTCCAGAAGTAGAGGTGGGTTGAATTTAAGTTTTATCCAGTTGCATAGGTACTGCCTCTTCCATTTACTGCCTTGCATTTTCTAATGATAGCTGGATCCTAATTTCTCTACAACACTTAAGAATGATTATTAAAAATGTTTTCTACTTCTGATTTCTTGTTAACAAACTTTTCATTGTGTTTGATAGAAATACAGTCTTCCTGTGCTCTTAGTTGACCTGTTTCCCTTTTCACAATATTACAAATTGTTTTAATTTTATTATCAGATGTGCTAATCTCAGACATAATGCTAATACTTCGGGACTTTTTAATAACTTTTCTTAATACAGAGCAGTAGTTTTTATTATAGTTCACTGCTTCGGGATAATTATTCCTCCTAGCTATAAGATACATTTCACTTTTCTGTTTACAAAATATTTTTATCCATTTAGTGAGCCATGGCTTCTTACATGGTTTCTTACAATTATATTTCACTGTTTTCTGAGGGAAACTGTTTTCAAATATAATCACAAAGGTATCATGAAATAGGTTAAACAGTGACATTTCTACATGATTATTGTCTAATATTTACACAAACGAAATTTTTAATTTTTCTGTGACTTTCTTAAAATTGATGATTACAATGAGATACATTTCCAGTAAGTAAAGATTCCTGTTAATTGTATTTAAATGAGCTGTAGTTGACTGAATGGGTGTCCTACATTTTATATATTTCGTGCACAATGCTACTTGATATAGAACAGAGGACCAAAAGTTAACATTTGTTATATTGTGAAATGTGTATCGTATGATACGTAAAAGCGTGGTACCGGAAACTTTATAGTAAGTTCACCAAAGTACGTCCCATCTCACGACCTGTCACTGAAGTGCAATGTGCGACGATTTACGTAGTTTGCGTCGATGTGTTTTTCTTGCGCCAGTTATATTAGTTATCAAATTCTGTGTTTTGTATGTTCTCAACACACCAGTAACCTCCCCAACACCCACTCTTTAAAGAACTGACCTCTCGTGTATTAGTGTCATTCGAAAAGAAACGAGCAGGAGGCTGGAGAATGAAAACTGCTGAAGGGGTCGTAATGCTATTGTTTACGGAAGAAAGTGCCCGTGCGCACGCGTCGACCGACCATTGCACTCAATCGTGCTGAAAACAGAGGAATCAAGTCCTTTTTAAAAAAACAAATTTAGTGTGTTTTCTCACGGCGGGGAAGGGTAATTCATCGAAGAATGGCACATGGATACGGAGAACACCGGGTATCTGTTGCAATTCCGATAATCAATCCGACCTCTGGGGCATTGGCTACCACTCTAACTCACCGATCTCCCTTAATGACGTCCACCTCCTTGACAATGATATCGGTAGGGTGGGAGTGACTTTCCTAGTTGTGCTTCAGCTGCCAACGTCTGTCCTTCCTTGACCCTGGCAGCACACCTTCAGTGCTGTTCCTGGACTTGAGACATTCTTTGATGAATTTTCGTTTGTTGCACCACTTCCACTGTCAAGAAGCGCACTACACCCCGTAATGTGACACCGACCTCTAACATTGCCTTTTTTTATAGAAATAACCGATACCATGTATACTATCGATTCTTGTATAGGTCAACATTATCTCAGCTGTTTAACTAAAAGAACTTCATTTGATTTTGTTTACGATGGATTATAGTTCAGACTAAAATGTATTAAAATATATCAATTTGTTACACTCTGTATGTAGAGTTAAAATTATTTTTCTTTTAGAAATATTTGAAATTACGAAATTTCTGGTATACTTAAGATTCAGGTTATTAATTGCACAATCTAATGCTAATTAATAAATTTATTTCTGGACTCATTTACACAATATTGATATATTACCGAAGATTCTTCTTTTGTGAAGAAAGTTCGTAAACTCTGTTGCTTTGTAAACTCTTTGGAATATTGTGAGTACGGCAGAATGTAGTAGTAGAGGGCATGCTTCTGATGGAGACAGACGTATTTATGTGATCAACATTAACAATATAGTTTGGAGTATTAAGTGGGAATTGTGAAAAAGGTTTGATATTTAATAATGTTACAGAGAATAAAATTCAAGAAATATACAGGCAAATCTTCATCAGTTATTTAGTCATCAGGAAACCACAACGTTATGCATCAAAATTTCAGCTGCAGACGCAAGACTTGGAGCCAACAACAAGAAGATGAAGATAAATAAAAAGTTTTTCTTTTTTATATCTTACGCCTCTCGAAGCTTTTGATAAATAATGAAGAGACTAAGAGAAATGTAATGGTCATGTGTGGGAGGTTAACATTAAAACCTCAGTGCGCTCTTTCTAAATGGGAGGTCCATTCACGCACGTGCTCACTCTGTCACACATGAGTGTGCTAAATTCCTCAAGCAGCGAATCTGGGGACTCAGCGATCTTATAGGGACCACTCTTTCTTACATAGGTAATGCCATTACGATCTCTTCAGTGGTTTTCATTTTACAGCTTCCAGCTCGTTTCTTTCTGAACGGACCTAACAATTTGCGTGCCGTGTGTATTTGGTATCAAGACATACAGAGTGAAGATTATGTAAACCGATAAACTCTAGGAGGTTGCACTGGACACCAAAACAAATATTTTTCTCTAATATCATAATTTAGTGTGAGCATTTTTTAATCCGGCAGAGGGCGTAATCGCTCTCAGCACTCATGCAATTGCGCTTAACATGGGAACGGATCAGAAGAATGTAGGAAACATCCTTTATGAGCAAATTTTATTCCGTTTCACGTACAATATGTGCGCAACCAGATGATTAGACACCCAGAACCAAGTTTTGGCAGTGGTACCAGGAACAGTTTAAAGTGCGTCCTACATTTCGGTCTTCAGTACTGTTTATGAATGAAGCAACGTTCGGGCGCGGTGGGGTCTTCAACATCAATTCGCACGTGTCAATTCAGGTTAATCCACATGCCGCATTTACTCGCACTCATCAATTGTGGCTCTACGTATATGGGTGGTCAGTTGTTGCTGATGAATCTTTAATTGGATCATGTCCCCCAACGCAGCCCATTAAATGACAAGCATTATAACGATTTCCTCCCCAGAGCATTGCTGGACGTGCCAGTCGCTAGGAGACAGCGTATGTGGTTCCAGCATGACGGGGCGGCGGCACGTTTCAGTCGTCCTGTGCGTCGATTCTTGAAACGGCTGTTTGCAGAAAAGTGGATTGGCAGTTGTGGTGGTGTACCGTGGCGTACTCGATTCCGTGATTTGACTCTCTGGACTTCCTTGTGTGAAGAGAGACGAGCAGCACTGTTAACAAAACTCCTGCTGAATTAGAAGACGATCTGGTTACCAGGACAGTAGTAGCAGCGGTAGGAATTATGGAGACTGCTGCAATCTTTGACTGTGTCAGACAGAACACAACCCACCGGTGTCGCCTCTGTTTGCAGGTCAATAGAAGCATTTTTAACCTCTGTTGTAACTGAAGGAATTGTAGTAATGCTGCTGTTCCTTGGTAATAAAGAATTAAAACTTGTTTTTTGCCGACCGGGTGGCCGAGCGGTTCTAGGCGCTACAGTCTGGAACCGCGCGACCGATACGGTCGCAGGTTCGAATCCTGCCTCGGGCATGGATGTGTGTGATGTCCTTAGGTTAGTTAGGTTTAAGTATCTCTAAGTTCTAAGGGACTGATGACCTCAGCAGTTAAGTCCCATAGTGCTCAGAGCCATTTGAACCCATAAAACTTGTTTCTGTTACTTTTTGTCCTCACAAGAAAATACATTATAAAAATTGTTTTCATTGTCTCATGCATACTCCCAGAGTCTGTTAAATTAATTTTCATCCAGAGGAAACTTCCTCTAACGGTTTAAAAAAAAAATCCTTACAGGAAAATATGACATTAGAGAAATATTTATTTAGGTGTCCTGTCCGACATTCCAGTGTCGCTTTCGTAGCGGGTAGGGGTTTAGTGGCACTAGGTATTGAGCCTCAGTGACAGAGGGGAGTGAAGGTCCTTATTTTGCAGGGATGGCGGGAGGAAAAACGACACTTTGTGGGCTGTGGAATGGGTTCTTTCCTCGGCTCAGGGGGTGAGGTGTGAGAGAAACATTGGTGGTTCCACTAACACTAATTTATAGACACATAAGACCCTTTAAACAAACAGAGTAATACAGTGTGTCTTAACCCGCTCAGTTTCCCGCGGCTGCGGAGCGGCGGAGTCGTAGCGTGCAGATTCCAGTGACCGCTGATACAGCGACGGCTCGTGTTGCAGCGGCGGCGGCGTATTCTTCCATTCACTACCGTACCCGTGACACTACAGCGGCGGTGCGGCCTTCTTCTTGTGAGTTCGCTCGTTGCGTTATTAACAAGCGGCTACGGCCTGGTACAGGTGCCCCCTCCCCCCCCCCCCCCCTCTCCCGGGAATCGAACCAATGCCCTCCAGTTCAGCGCCTTCTGGAGGAGTTAATCACCGTCTAGGTTCACAGGTGACCTATTTGGTGATGCCGCAGTCGCTTCGTCCTAACCAGCCACCTGGATGAGTACCACACGAACTTCTTTCTGGTAACACCTGGGATGGCATTTCCTGCGTTGACCTATTGGCGCAGAATCGAAATCTTCTTCTGACGAGCAGCGTAGCGGCTAAATCGTTGTAGCGAAGTATGACGTCCGCTGTTTAACCATAGGTCCTTCTGTCCAGGCGACGTTTCTTCGTGTCTTCTTTCTATCCTCGAAGAACCTTCTCAAAGGAACATCTCAAGCCCATTTTTATTAAAACTGGAACTCCTCCAGCTCTGTTTAAGATTTCATATTTATTCGGCTACTAGTTTCGACGTTGCGCCAACGCCATCTTCAGGCCCGTACACTTTGATGATATCAATTGTGTGTGGTTGAGTACTAGATGTCCGCGGGGTGACCAATACGTGCTCCACATGGATGGCGGGCAGTAACTCACTGCCCGCCATCCATGTGGAGCACGTATTGGTCTCAAGTACTCAGCCACACACAATTGATATCATCAAAGTGTACAGGCCTGAAGATGGCGTTGACGCAACGTCGAAACTAGTAGCCAAATAAATATAAAATCTTATGTACAGCTGGAGGAGTTTCATTTGTAATAAAAATTATACCAGCTGTTGTCCCATCATCATCCAATTTAAATATGGATCAAGCCCGTTTGTCGGAAGTATTTATTCAGTGTTTTTGCCAATGGCGCGAAGTTTCTAGGGCGGCGACTGACCCTTCGGTCGTCGATCTATCCTTCTCACGTTGGGCAGAAACGTGACCAGTGTCAACGCACGTGCCACCTTTCCTTTTCCGACTGCTGACGCTTTCGAATATTGTGGCTTAACGTGTCAAAGTCTCTAAAATGTTCATTTGACCTACAATAAGTCTTTACGTATTCTTCTGCTTTGACCATAAACAAAGCATAACTGTTATACATAATTTTCACACTGATTACACAGTTTCTAAAGCTTGAGCTACTTTTTTAACCATTAATATAAGTTTGAATTCTTAATCAGTAGATTAAGACAACATTTTGAATTGTTAAATTCTGTCTATAATCATAATTCTGAAAATCACATTTTTATTGCCCATAGCAACTGTCAGGAGGATTGTGTGACTGTTGCCCTATAGTAGTACCAGATGTATTAGAAAACAAACAGCCCATTGGTGTCTGAGCACTGCATGTCACTCATTTAAAAGGAGCGCCGCAGAAGGACGAACATAACATTGAGTACAAATGGTTCAAATGGCTCTGAGCACTATGGGACTTAACATTTGAGGTCACCAGTCCCCTAGAACTTAGAACTACTTAAACCTAACTAACCTAAGGACATCACACACATCCATGCCCGAGGCAGGATTCGAACCTGCGACCGTAGCGGTCGTGGTGTTCTGGACTGAAGCGCCTAGAACCGCACGGTCACCCCGGCCGGCAGACGACATTGAAACATGATTTTTGCATGAGAGACTAGCACCTTTCTTTCCTTACACAGAGAATGTAAATGATGTTAGTGATCCAGGGTGCGGTTGCACTGAAATGCTAATAAATGGCATACGGACACTTGTAATACACTTCCTGCCAACTTTAAAATTTTTGCATGCCACTTCCGTGGCATTGCAATTTTAATGGCCGTCGATATTGCTTAGTGCACTGAATGTACTTTACAATCACGGCTTGGATGATGCGGAGCAGCCTAGTAGGTATTAGATCAGAAATGAGATCCATATACTCACATTAAACTCGCCAGCGAGTCCTAGGACGTCATGTACGACCTCGCCGTCTCCACGTGCTCGTAGTGTCGGCTTTCGAGTT
This sequence comes from Schistocerca cancellata, assembly GCF_023864275.1. Taxonomy (NCBI): domain Eukaryota; kingdom Metazoa; phylum Arthropoda; class Insecta; order Orthoptera; family Acrididae; genus Schistocerca; species Schistocerca cancellata. The sequence continues at coordinate 608,550,844 of NC_064630.1, read as the reverse complement.
CTCGCGGCTGTACACTCGACACTTCAGTCTTTAGAAGGGCGGAAGCATTAACAATGTTATCAATGTTGCTTATAATGGTCTTATATAAATTCTTTGGCTATTTTTACTTAATGTGGATTCTATATAACTGTGCTCTTTGATGTAAGATCCATGTGAATGGTTTATTCATTATTTACGATCATTTATATAATTGTAATCAATCTAAGCTCTAAAACAACGGGAAAGTTAAAACTTTACTTGTTATACTGGTCCATGCGTAGGGCATGTAGATTTGTAGTCATGTAAAACATGAGTTTTGCATGGGAGACTCGCTGCTTTCTTTCTGTAACGAAAATGGCAAGGTGAGAATAAGAAAAGTGGATCTGACGGTCGAACTGCAAGCTTCCTGTGTGACATGCGTCAGCACGCGGCTAACACGCAAAAGGGTGCTCACCATGTGAACTGAACGAGGCAAGAATAACTGCCATATTATATAATACATCCTCGGGTGAGGATGTAATTTGGCTTATTATACATAACATACTTTGGTTAGCTGCGTGCTACGAAAATCTGACGCAAAGAAGAGAGTTATCAGAGCTTGTTACACAGCAATAGCCATAGATACTTCTGCCGCCTGTTTTGAATAGCACGGGAGATCGACACTAGTACCACCTTCATTTAAAATTATCTGTTGCGTAACTAGTTGTACCAATTATGTGGTTTCTTTTACAATTATAAATATGCGTTCTGTAAACTTTGCGCTGCGATAACTCCGAATAGTTATTTTACTGAACTGAAAAGCAAATACCTTCCTTAGCAAAAGTTAATAAACTTTGTGGCGTTGGTACGTGAATATCTAGTGAGCACAAGTTTTGAAACACTCCACATAATTTTCTCCAAACTATAGTTAAGCTTTCATTCAGCTTAAAGATTCTTCCTAATGAAATAACAGTCTGTATTATTTCATGTGTGCCGGCCGGAGTGGCCGAGCGGCTCTAGGCGCTACAGTCTGGACCCGCGCGACCGCTACGGTCGCAGGTTCGAATCCTGCCTCGGGCATGGATGTGTGTGATGTCCTTAGGTTAGTTAGGTTTAAGTAGTTCTAAGTAGTTCTAAGTAGTGACCTCAGAAGTTAACTCCCATAGTGGTCAGAGCCATTTGAACCATCATTTCATGTGTTACGTAGTTAACAGTGTTTCTCATACTGTGTTGTGACTAAAATGTTCAACCTAGATCCGAGTGTATTGATAGACTACTTTGTGGGTCTCCATGCTCATAGTTGAGCCATATTTAAATTTCATATTACTATAACAGTACTCAATAAGCACAACTTTCATTCTTACAACTTGTGTGTGCTACAGTAACCAAATAGCTACAACTATTCAGACTACACTAGGTATCACATGTCCCATCCGAGCTAAACATATAAGGAAGTGAATGTTCTTTGAGAATACAAATAATAAACAGTACTTGTTAGCCATTTCAATGATAGTAATTTTCAGTAATTAAAGTGACGAAAGAACTCCTTGTCCAAGTTAGTACTACTCCATTGGTACTGCCTCACCATTATTAATAATTTACCTATAATGATCATTAGCTTCCTGCTGTAATGTGCAGATAGTGTTAATGAGAGACAGTTGCTGCCTAAAAGTATTAGTACTCCTGTGTAGTTCACCTTGAATCACTGATACAATACTCGCTAGATTGAGCTACTGTCTTGTATTTCATCAGCGAAATAGAATTTCAGTATCAAGTGAAGCCAATCCCAATAGTGAACCATGCTATTACTTGGCGCAACTTGGCCTGATTAGGAAAATTTACGTAATTACAGTTTATTTTATTGCAAAGAAAACGTTAGTTCATGTTTGTTCTGTTAGTGCTTCCTTTCTATAGAAATCCTTAGAGGAACAAAAATAGTCCGATATCTTTTCATTATGCACGACCACGGTCAAAGAAGTATCCTTTCACAGAAGTAGCATTATCGATGTGTTGCTAATTTACCAGTAGCCGGTAGTGTTATAAATGGGATTCGACTCACTCAGAAAGGAGAGCGTGTAGACTTGTTCGTAAGTGTAATCACGGACTCGCGGCGTTCCTGCCACATAAGCAACCTTTCTGAAAGAAATTTCCGCGAATTGGAGTACGAGGAGAAGGAGATTAATGTTTAACGTCCTGTCGACAACGAGGTCATTAGAGACGGAACACGAGCTCGGACTAGGGAAGGATGGGAAAGCAAATTGGCCGTGCCCACTCAAAGGAATCGTCCCGGCATTTGCCTGAAGCGGTTATGATAAATCACGGAACACCGACATCAGTATGGTCGGACGTGGGTTTGAACAGTGATCGTCTCGAATATGAATCCAGTGTGCTAAACACTGCGTCACTTGTTTCGTCCGCGAATTAGACTGAAAATTACTATTTAGTTATTTCACACAATTACGACTTCGGCATTATAGCCACTCTCAAGCGAAAGCTGAAATGGGACGAAATGTGCGACCTACCTAAATCACACACCCACACACCCACCCACACACACACACACACACACACACACACACACAACTCGAAAATGCTATAAATTTATTTTAATATTTAACGTCTATTCCGAGAATATGTAACAATTTATTGGCGTACGCATATTTGCGAGGCGTTACCGAGAATCTGACGACAGTATCAGATAATATGACATGAGGATGAAGAGTAATCTTTAAACGGTGGTCTATTATCCAAACAAATTTACGGTAGTCTTCGAAAAAGATACAGAAATGAGTCATAAGGTACATATCGCTGTTAGCACTTAAACTGCCGTGACCAAAATAATACAGGAATAGCGCGCTTTTTGATGGCAGGGACGTAACAATGACGTTGTTTTGTGCCCGGTTTTAGTTTGACGCAACACATATGTTTTCTCATGGTGGAGATCAAATGAACAAGAGTGCAACTATTTTGTTTGCAGTGGACGAAATTGGTATGTTTTTCGTTTGAAGCGTGGACTGTAGCATGAATCTTATACTATACCTCGTTCCTCCTGTGACGAAAGACACTGCAATTGTGTATGCTGCACCAATTAGTTTTCGTCTCACATCCTCCACAGTTTCACAAAACACACCTTCATTGAAGGGCATCGGATCCCAACAATCGGCCATTTCGCCTGGTCAGTGCTATTTTCCATCAGAAAGATCGTACTCATCTTAGGCACTAAGTCAGGACGAGCCTTACACTCCGGCGTACTGCAGTAATAGAGAACGAGCCGACGAGTGCACTCGCAGAACTACGGTGGGAACGAAGAAAGCCCGCTAGGCTGCGGCCACAGTTGCACCGATATCGGGGGACTCCTCAGGCGACCGACGTCGGTCGAAGTCGGGCGAACTTTCCAAATTAGTGCGCCACTAGATGACCGGTCACACTGTAGCCGATTTTCTCGGCCGAACTTCAACACTTCGGACGAAAAGTGGTTTAAATTCCAATCAGTTTGTTTTCATCCGTCAAATAGCCCGACGTCCTCATACACGAAATATGGAGCGTGAAAAATTGATAAGTTCAGTCCAAGAAAGCTTTGAGTTTGTGGTATCCTGAAGATGAAAATATCACAATCGAGATATAGTTCGGAATCTATAGACTGAAAGCGCAGGTGTATTGGAAACCACAAGTAAGAAAAATCGTAATTCGAAATTTTAGGTACAGATTATAACCTCAAAACATAATTTGTTCAAGTGAGAAGAGCGCCGTATCTTGTATGCTTATAGATACTATGCTTGGTCTTTTTAAATGGTAGGTTGGCATTAGTTATTACAAATTATTATTACTGCTTACAGTTGTTTTTATGCCATTAGAGTGGTGATTCTGTTAATATGAAGTGGCTTGCGGATGCGGTGCACTGTATGTATTTCCACTTTTCAGTGCTTTTGGTGTTCAGAATACCTTATACTAAACTTTATGCCTGTACTGAATGATATTCACTGAAGGTTAATTGGCGTACATCTGCACAACTTTAAATAAATACAGCGAAACACAGTGTTTATAACTTTTTTTTCAAGGTCACCACAAATTATATTCTCCGGTCATCTCATTCACTGGTGTCCAAAATTAAAGCAACGACCGCAAATTTTTCAAACTGTGTTTATTTTGCCACAAAACAGTGTAAATATGTGATAGTAAAGTTGGAACAATGTAAAGAATACAGAATGTAAACAACGACAACATGCACAGACGAAATCTTGTTCCTTTTTCTCCAGCTTAACGGATTTGTGCACCAATTCTGACAACTGGTTAATGTGTTTGGTTTGAGTTGTGACCCCTATGGCAGCAATCAGGCTTGACTGCGACTCGAATGACGTCATCAATCTTATGTTGAGACAATAACGCCCATTCTTCCTGCAGAACTACTCGCAAGTCTTAGAGAATGGTTGGTGACTGATGACGTGATGGAATCCGTCTCCCTAATGCGTCCCAGGCATGCTCTATTGGATTAAAATTGTGAGAGTGCGCAGGCCACGCCATCCGAGCAGCGTTTTCCGTTTTCAAAAAAACATCAAACACCCGTGCTCTAGGAGGCTGACCATTATCGTCCATCAGTACGAAGTCTAGGGTCCACATCACCTCGTGACAACCGCACATGAGGTCCGAAGATCTCGCCACAATACCTGGCAGCAGTTAAATCTTGCCAATTCACCCGTACAATTTCACAAAGGGGTGTTCGAGCTGTCAACACGCTCCCATTAATGATTTTTCTCGATATCGTTCTCTTTCCATGATGTTTGGGTCACAAAATCGTGTTCTTTCAGGTGTGAATCCGTCGAGAATCACTCTCCAGACGAAATCGGGACTCACTGTGGAAAGATCATTGGCTCACTGTTCGACCGTCCAGGTGGCATATTGATGACTCCACTCTAGACGTTCCCTCTGTGAAGAAGCGTCAGAGGTACACATACAGTAGGCTTCCGACAATAAAGCCTGCTCTGCTGAAGCCTTGTGTACACCATTTGCCTCGATACAGTATATCCAATGGATGCTGCCAGTTGCCTTGCAGTACTAAGACGGTACCGTCGTGCCCTTGCGGCCAAAGAACGGTCCTCTCTCTGATGTTACACACGGTCGGCCCTGCCCTGGTCTTCGGGACACAGCTTCGGTCTTTGTAAAGTGTCGGCACATTGAGAAACAACAGCACGGTTCACATTAAGCCATCGGGCCACATGTTTGCGACTGTCCTGTTTACATTCTTCCTATGGCCTTCCACCGCAGAGAGTCTGGTAGGCGTCTTCTGTGTGCCATACTGCATGCATCATCTGTGACTGTGTACACAGCGACTGCGGATGTGGGACTAACCGGCAAACACTATGAGAGGCACCCACATGCCTTGCTCATACTGTGGCATCAAGCAGTCAGGCCTGCAAGATGAGTGGTCTGCCAAGCGAGTGGATTCATCCTTATTTATCGAGTAACATGAACTCTCGTACTCACAATTAAGTTACAAATTATCCTCCTGTATGAATAATACGCAACGGAAACACGCATCTGACTATCAGTAATTTACAGAACTCTGACTGTACACTACGCACTGGCAATACCACATTTTCTTTCCTTTTTTATTTAACGGCTTTTGTCTACACGTGGCCACCGCACTGAATATGAATGGCGCACACATTATAAATTCGGGACATTATGGCAACATACAGTTCAATGGAAAAGTCCACCAATCTTTTTCTTTTCACTATCTTATTTATTCCGATAAATTCTCTAACCTAAACACACAAATTCTATAACCTACAACAATAACACATGAGAAATTCCGCCCAGTGGGCATGACTTTACATTGGTGAATCTCTATATTATGGTCTCGTAATTATTTAACGCTACAGTGCACTTTCTGGATAGGATGGTGGATCTTTTATTATTTCTCACACTTCGACTCTCACAATCATCATCACGAAACTTTCCTCCAGACCGAGCGGTACAGAAGGAACAAGCATAACCCACTAATGTTTTGAAACTACCTTGCTACTCTCCCATGCAAACCACACATACCCAAATTACATGACATACACCACACTACAATATGAAATACAAGACAGTGAATAGTCACAACATTATCACTTTTAGCTTTCCCACTTCAATTAATATTTATCCCAGTTTCACACGACACTGCCCCACTTGGTAATTCTACTTTCCTACTATGAACTCTGGAGATATTTGCACGTCTTCCTGTCCAATGCAAGCCATGTGGCGTTGCTGGATAGACGGCCGACTCACCTTGCTTCTCTCTCAGAGTTTGAATCTAGCGTCACACGGAATCATATCACGCAAAGTAATATTAAGAACATATTCATCACCCACGCGAGTCCTCAACTGATACCATGGACGAGTACTTCTCTTTATCCTTTGTCTCATACACAGTTTGAGACTCACACAGTACTCACCACGTGGAAGTACTCATCTCTAATTTCAAGTCCTACACACGCCATTTCTTAAATATTTCAACTTATGGTACACACGTTATTTCTTAAATATTTCAACTTATTGTACACACGCTAGTAATTCAGCTTAACTTAAGCACACGGAAGTATTTCAACTTATTGCTACACGTGGTTTCATTGTGACCGTTGGTCACTTCCGAAGATTACTACAATCCCATTAATATTACGTGCCTGACATTTAATTCTCCCCACAAAAGTTCCTGAAATAGAGAAATTATTATTTCAAACTACTCTTAAATATTCCACATGCATACCATGTCTCCACTCTTTCGTCATTACGGAGCACAACTAAAACAGGTCTTAACAGCTCAAGATCCAGCGGCAGAGTGCCGAAATATGGCTGTTCTCCAGGTCATCTCCCATCTCTGTCGAGGTGGGGGAAGCACCTTGCTACAGTATTGGTCAGCCACATTTCAGGCGCTCAAAGCTCTGGTAAATTTCATCTCTTTGGTTCCACCAAAGGTGGCCAAAGGATCGACTCAAAGATGATCATATATTCACATTCACTATCTGCAGTTAGCAGACGACCATACATTCATTCATTTCACAGATCTCACCAAACTGGATGTAGGGATTTACTTTGCGGGAGTGCAAATGTGATCAATTAAATAAATAAATTGTCGTTCTTTCCCACACTGGTATCCGGCTTCGCTGTATTAATTGAAATTGAGTTATTTTATTAAAAAAAATGTGTTGTTCTGACAAAAATAATGAAGTATGTTGTACCTATTTTCAATGTCGGGCGGTACTGTAGCCTTTCAACTATCCAATTTGCATGGTGCCCTGATATCATCAGTGGTATGGTTGTCTGTTGACCGAAAAGTCCTCTTCCGTGCAGAACACGATCGTACTGACGTCCATTGACAGTTTGTATAACTATACTATGAATTAGAATGAGGAACTAGCGGTTGGTTGCTTTGATTTTGGACATCAGTGTACATTCGTAAAACTTGTCTAGTTATTCTGATAACTGAGTATGTAATATTGACGCCTATATTTTATTCAGAATAATATTCGCGACAGCATTGTGTGTGGAATGTGAATGAACATTAATCGTATTCTCGTGATAATAAAAAGGAATTCATCGATATTATAATATAAAATAATTATTGTCAATGACATAATTTAATATTGTCTAAAAAATTATTTCAGACAATACCAATGAAAAAGATAATGAAAATATCAGTTCTTTGTTATCTATGATTCTCCTAGAAAAATCCCTCTTTTTGTTCGAACTGTTGTACTAATAACACTGGTCAACACTCATTTTCTTGCCAAGGATATTTGAGTGGCTTTAGGATGGGTTAGTGGTGCTGAGGACGAATATAGCACCCATTTATGCAGTTTGGCTCTAGTTTTTGAGATAATGCATAATTTATTCAAAAAATTAGAAAAAATTGCTAATACTGAACTCGAGCGCTACAAACTACAATGAAAAAAGAAAATAATCTTTGTAAATAGCTTCTATGAAAACCTGATAGGCATTTGTCCACATATAAAACATAATTGAAAAGTTTCTCTATAAGTATATCATTTTCCGTCCATGACGAACCGCTTCCTCCACGATTTCCTTTTATAGGTCTCTTCAGAACAGTCACGTTGCAGATTCCAGCAATAATCTGCCTTCATATGCCTGTCCTATCTTCCTTTATATCTTTCCTCTATTCCTTTCATATCTTGATGGAACCGCTCTCCTTGTTCCTCACTGAAATCACCTAGATTACGAGGAAATCGATCCAAGTGGCTGTGAAGGAAGTGCAATTTTATGCTCATGTTAGCTCCTAAGTTTTGAAAGTTAGTGAGCATGTTTTTGACCAGTTCCTCGTAATTGGGAGCTTTATTATTGCCCAAAAAACATTTTACAACAGCGACAAAACTGTTCCAGGCCGATGCTTCAGTGACAGTCATGACACTTGTAAAATTGGTATCGCTGATGAGCCTGCGAATTTGAGGACCATCAAATATTCCTGCCTTAAGTTTTTCACTACTGAGTCCAGGGAACGTATTGCAGATGTATGTGAAGCAATTACCATTTCTGTCTAAAGCTTTGGTGAATTGCTTCATTAGTCCTAACTTAATATGTAATGGTGGAAGAACAATCTTGTCCCTACTAACCAGAGGTTCATTAATGATGTTTGCTTCACCAACAGCCATATGTTCCCTTGGAGGCCATGTTTTCTGCTTCCAATGTTCGTGCTTTGCCCTACTATCCCACATGCAGATAAAACATGGGTGCTTTGTGTATCCACTTTGTTGTCCAAGCAAGAAGTTCACCATTTTCAAATCAACACAAATCAACCACTGGTGCTGCATATACTGAATTTTCTGCAGAACCATCTTGATGTTAGCATATGCTTCACATAGTTTTGTTGAGTGGGCAATTGGAATAGATGCGTAACGATTGCCATTGTGTAGGAGAACACATTTTAAACTTCTAGTGGAACTGTCTATGAAGAGACGCCAGTCCTCTGCTCTATATTCCGGCAGCCCCAATTCAAGTAAAAGTGTAGGTATATTGCTGCAATACACTATAACCTCTTCTTGGTTGAAGTATGGAAGAAGGTTTTCTTCTCTCGTCTGGTAAGCTGTTATTTTAACACTTGGATGAAGACAGTTCTTTTCTTTAAGCCTGGATGCTAAGAGTTCTGATGCTTGCTTTGAAAGATTGAGTTCTCGTATCAAGTCACTGAGCTCCTTCTGGTCGAACTGCTGGGGTTGTGTCTCACGTCCTTCGTATTCCGAACCACTACTTATACATTCCTCGCCGTGCACCTCGTCATCTGATGATGTTAGCGTGGGTAATGTTGTGAAGGTTGGTACAGGAACATCGTTGCTGTGCACCACCGGTCTTCTTGCTGACTCCAAATCGGGATATTCCCACTTTCGTTTTTTGAACCTATTAAAACCTTTCACATTAACAATGCAAAAATAGCAATCATCTGTATGGTTCTTTTGCTCTCGCCATACCATAGGCACTCCAAAGTTTAAGCTTTTCCTTTTTCGTTTTGTCCACTGCCGGAAGCACTCCACACAGCATTTACAAACTTTATGTGGTGCCCACGCCTTGTCTTGATCTCCAAGTTTAATTCCGAAATATGCCAGATACGCTTCCTTCACAAAAGGAGTGATATTCTTCCTGTTCTTTTGAAGAACGTATTCACCACAAATGTAGCAGAACTCATCTGGATGGTTCACGCAAAGACGGCGTGAAGAACTCATGTTTTCCTAAAACAAAATTGCACAAATACTACATATTATGCAGAACTTTCTTGTATTTGCATGTCAATCACATCCAACAAACATCATTAATTGTTTTGTGTGAAATGAATACTCACCTCTTATTTGCTACGTCACGATGAAAAAGTTCTATCTCCTTGAAGCTGCACTGCACATGTGTGTGACTTTCGACCATCGCCATTTTTCTTGTTTACATTGAACGCTACCTATCGGCTGTTGCGGGGATTACCTCGGCCAACAAATGAATGTCGATTACCGCCGAATTCAAATCTACACAACCCTCAATATCTTCAACACACGCACCGCACAACAGGACTGAACAAATGCTGACAGTGTGATGTTTGCATGATGTAATCCTCAACCACACAGATGCACTCCCTGAGCACAATTGTTTAATAAAGATAGTACAATATCACTAATTAAAAAACAGGTAGCAAATACATTACACCATATATGGACCCTGCAGTCGATATTATCCACATGAAACTCTCATTTCCACAAATAACCTATATCTCAAAAACCAGAGCCAATTTGGAAAAAGTACAAATATACTCGGAATGAGTATCATAACAATATCCCATTTTCGTTCAAACTTCCCTGGCAACGAAAAAAAAAATTTATTTTGTAGAGCTATGTAATAATAATGGCGTGTGACGAGGGCCTCCCGTCGGGTAGACCGCTCTTCCGATTTGACGCCACTTCGGCGACTTGCGCGTCGATGGGGATGAAATGATGATGATTAGGACAACACAACACCCAGTCCCTAAGCGGAGAAAATGTCCGACCCAGCCGGGAATCGAACCCGGGCCTTAGGATTGACAGCTTGTCGCACTGACCACTTTTTTTTAATATCAATCTCCTTTTGCTCTATATTAGTCGATGTATTTGCTCGTGGCGGACGTCCGATGACAGCCGTTCAGGTTCTTTGTTGATCCGTTCACTCAGTTTTTTTATTACAGAGGGTAGATAACCCTCTGATTGAGCACGCTGAGCTACCATGCCGGCATAGGATGTGATTGATGTCTCGTAACACGGAGATCTGTAAAACAACGTATTGTGTTCCTAATTTAATATTCGAAAAATAGAAATTATTTGTCATTGAAATGAATGTTCTTTGTTTGGAGTTTTATTACGTCGTAATTCTCGTCCTATATAAATGTTACGTTTTCTGTTCAGCTACAAAAGAGTGCAGCCATTAGCCGCTATTGATCTACAGCGCGGTTTGTTGGTAAATGCTGAATAATAAGCGATTAACATCGCGAAATATTTTCAAATGTTGATGCAGATAGTAAAGGTACAAAAAGATTTAATATGTATTATTTGTTAGCAGTAAAACAGGGCCTGAGGCATCATCGATAAGTGATTGTCTTACGTTAGCTGCAATCTTAGTGAAATATTGCAGCGGCAATTTTAAATTGATTTTCTATACAGACATAAATGTTGTTGGTCATAATTGCTTTAATAATTGTGTATTGGTAGCCCACAAACCACTATGAGGTAATAAATTCCAGTTATTCTGTAAATACAGTGAACTTCAATGAACGCAAACAGCATCTTACGTGCTATAAATTCTCATTTGCTGATGTATGAAGCCTGGTTATTTCGCAACTACTATTATGTGGCACAACTTGACCAGAAGAAGGGATCGGTTGGTAGGACATGTTCTGAGGCATCAAGGGATCACCAATTTAGTATTGGAGGGCAGCGTGGAGGGTAAAAATCGTAGGGGGAGACCAAGAGAAGAATACACTAAGCAGATTCAGAAGGATGTAGGTTGCAGTACGTACTGGGAGATGAAGAAGATTGCACAGCATAGAGTAGCATGGAGAGCTGCATCAAACCAGTCTCAGGACTGAAGACCACAACAGACAGAACAGACATTATAAAATATTTTGACAGGAAAAAATACATTAGTGTTCTGTGCGTATGGTACTGTGTGACAAAACTATTCATTTTGCATAAAGAAAAGTGTTGGCACCTCGCATAACAGTAGGGTTAAATTCGATAAACGATCTGCAACGAGTAAAGAGACTATTATACTACAGCACTGAAAATTACTAAAAATCATTACTCTTGTTTAGTTCTGATCACTTATCATAGATTTAGCTTGTTTGCTTTTTATATATTATTACTTTTGTGCATGAACTTAGTGTCATTTACACTGCTTGACTGACAACATTGCTACACGTTCCCAGGTTGAGATTTATTTAACAAAATAACGATCATTAGCCGGGAAAAGCAGTGATTAAGTGAAGCCTCATGTTACGCTAATAATAAGAAACTAGTTTTATTGTAATCTTTCTGAAATTGTACAACACGCAGTCAAACCTTACACGCCACATGGACAAAGTGTGCAGTACTCACCACATTCTTTTCGAGACAAAAAATGGCTCTGAGCACTATGGGACTTAACTTCTGAGGTCATCAGTCCCCTAGAACTTAGAACTACTTAAACCTAACTAACCTAAGGACATCACACACATTCATGTCCGAGGCGGGGTTCGAACCTGCGACCATAGCGGTCGCGCGGGTCCAGACTGTAGCGCCTAGAGCCGCTCAGCCACTCTGACCAGCTTTTCGAGACAGAATAGCTCTTTCACTTACATTTGGCGTCTTTTTAATAGCAAAACCTGCTGTCCAGCAGTCGTCTTCAAGTAGAGAGGCGTCGTGGTATCTATCTCACCCTAAGAGGTTAAAATGTAGCCTACTTCATACAGAGAGTAGATTCTAAATTACCTAACCTCTTTGATCCCGCGAAAAAAAGACAGAGACCGGACGCACTATGCGCACGCTGTCGACCTCTGTCGACTGTATCTGACGACCATTATAGGTGCCACTGTGAGTACTGATCAAACAGCGACGCCTTAATTTGTGAAATATGTAACCCACAGCATTAGAGTCGTACTAGCTTCGTTGCTGATCTCTGGTGAGTATTTTTCCTACGACTACAATTTCGGTTTTCTCCGGGAAAACAGCAGTATACTGCGCGGAGGGGACCGAAAGGAAGGGCGTAGCGGGGGAGGCAGTGTGTGAGGCAACCTGTTAGGCGCGCAGACGAATGGCGGCGGCCTAGGCCGGCCATTACTCGCGCCGGACGCTCCCTCGCCTGGCCAGCTGTTCCCCGGAGACCCGAGAGCGGGCTGCTGGCTGCGAAGATTGTTTTCTTGTCGCTGCAGCCGGCGGAGGCGCGTTCACTGCACGTGGCGCCTACGCCTGCCACGGCTCTTGCAGGCAGTTGCTGACGCGGCCGCTAGATGGCACCGCCACCGCCGCCGGCGTCTCGCACACATCGTGAGGCGAGCTCGCGTGTTCTGCATACAAGCGCGCCAAATTCGTGGATACTCTGGGGCTCTGACTCGTACCCACAAGATATTTAGTCTGATAAAAACAAAATAATGGAAATATTTTTCTTTTGCCATCATCAAAAGGTCAATTAAGACAATGAGGCAGTTTTCAAAATTTCTGACCCCTAAAACATAATTGATTGTTTCAAATACTTCTTTATTTTTTAATTTTTTTTATTTATTTATTCATCCGTAGACAACTTGTGTTGTATGGATGTCGTCAACTGTATACATGGAATGAGTATATACATAATAGTACTTCTGGTAGTACATATTTCTATGGTGCAACTTAATCGTTTGTACACAAAACAAATACACACCAATCTTAGTTACAAATAAATATAAATTTACAAATGTATTCTTGCATGGATTACACAAAACAAATGTACACCAATCTTAATTACAGATAAATATAAATTTACAAAGGTACTCTTGCATGAATTGAGGTGAACACATGTCATTTACAGTATTCTTTGACAGTATAGTAACATTTATCTGCTAAATAACTTTTTGCAGCTTTCCTAAAGGCATGTATTCCAGTTTCAGCTTTGATCTCCTCTGGAAGTCTATTATACATTTTTATTCCATTAAATAATAAACTATTTTGGTTTTTTTTTTTTCGTATGAGATGCAAATGGTGGCAGGATCTAGTCCAGTGTTGGTGTATAGATCTGTTTTGTGTGTACTGGTCAATGTGTTCCTTTATATATATCACAGTCTCAAAGATGTATTCACATGGTACTGTCAAGATTCCCATGGTTTTGAATAAATCAGTACAGTGAGCTCTCTTGCTGCTTTTTGTTATTATTCGTACAGCCCTCTTTTGCAGCTTGAAAATTGCTTGTATGTTCTGCACATTTGTACCCCAGAAGGTTATGCCATAACTAATTATTGAATGCACATATGCAAAGTATGTAGTCTTAGCACATGAACTATTACATACTGACATAATTATCCGGAGTGCATAGCAAGCAGTAGCAATTTTCTTTTCTAGTGCTGCAATATGGTCAGTCCAGTTAAGCTGTGAGTCAACATGCATTCCTAGGAATTTTGTGTTTGTGACACGATCTATAAGTTCATCTTTAACTTTTAGGCCTATGCTATTATGTTTTTTATTTATGTGGAAATTAATACTGTTTGTTTTTTTAATATTGAGGGTTAATTTGTTGCTTACTACCCACTTGCATACATGATCGAGAGTTTCTTCAGCTTTGTCTCTCAATTTGTCTGGTGACTCATCACTGATAAGGATGCTGCTATCATCTGCAAATAGTATTGCTTCCCCGTATTTGACACTCTAGGGAAAATCATTGATATATATTAGGAACAGTATTGGCCCTAACACGCTTCCCTGAGGGACTCCTATGTTAATATGTTCTGGTTTGGAAATGTGTTTTGTCAATCTGCTGAACTTCGTTTGTGAGATCTCTACACACTGTACCCTATTTTCCAAGTACGATTGAAACCCATTATTTACTGTTCCCTTATTCCTAGTGCCTCCATTTTGTTTAGTAGTATTTTGTGGTCTACCGTGTCAAATGCTTTGCTAAGGTCAAGGAATGTGCCTGTTACATGTTCACCTTCGTCAAGTGCTTCTAAGACAAAATTTGTGAAGTGAGCTACTGCTGAACCTGTGCTTCTTCCTGGCCTGAAACCAAACTGTTCTTTACACAGTAGGTTGTACTTGTTTAGGAAATCCATTAGTCTCTTTTTCATTATATTTTCTATTACCTTGGAAAAGGATGAGAGTAATGAGATGGGCCTATAGTTTTCTATATTTTCTGGATCGCCTTTCTTAAATAGAGGCAGGACTTTTGCACATTTTAAGTACTCTGGGAAGCAGCCTGCAGTGAAAGATTCATTTATGATGTGTGCCAAAGGATGTTGTATGCTGTCAATGCAGTCCTTCAGTAAGCACACTGGCACTTCATCTAAACCTGCTGGTGTTTTATTCTTTAGATTTTTCACAACCATCCTTACTTCTTCTGGAGAAGTTGGTAACAGTAACATTGAGTTATCCATATAGTTCAATTTTTGTTCAGGCTGTTTTTTGCCAAACTTTTGCTGTAGCTTGGTAGCAACACTGCTGAAGTACTCATTTACGGCATTTACTAGTGTGTTTGGGTTATGTATAATAGAACCATTATGTTTAATTTGAATGTTTACTGCTTTTAATTTATTACTGTTTGTTTCCTGTTTGGTAACAGTCCAGGCTGCTTTAATTTTATTTTCTGCCTTTTCTATAATACTGTCATTGTGGGCTTTTTTTGCATCTCGTAATACTCTTCTGTATATTCTTTTATATGTTTGGTAGTAGTTTAGGAAACCAGGATCACTATGGTAGTTTTTTAACCTGTTCAGTTGTTTGAGTGTTGCAGAGGATTTCCTTATTCCTTTGGTCACCCAGGTATTTCTTTTCTGTGAGTGTACTACAGTTTGCACCATTGGGAATGCTTCATCAAATCTGAGTTTAAATAATGACATGAATTTAGAAAATTTCTTATTTACACTAGTTTCAGCATACACTTCTTCCCAAGTTATACTGTTTATTTGCTTGGCGAATTCTGATCTGTTTGGTTTGGAGAAAACACTTCTGTATGTGTATGTTTTAGTTGTATTGTCTATATTTATGTTTAATTTTAGGATTTGACAGGAGTGATCAGAAAGGCCAAGGTTATCTACAATAATTTCACAACTTTCTTTATCTATGTCTGTGATGATGTGATCAATTGTTGATGATGAGTTCTTGGCTATCCTCGTGGCTCTGTTAACTAATGGTGATAAATTATAACAGCACAATATATTCAAGAATGAGTTACAGAATCTATCTGGGTTTTGTGTGTTTATATTTAAGTCTCCACAAATGAGAACCTTCCCTTTAGAATTCGAAGCCATGTCTAGAATCTGGATTAGTTTTGCAGTGAAAGTATCTATATCACCACTGGGTGAACGGTAAATACATATTATAGTTAACCTTTGTGCCTCATCTGTCTTGCTTATCTCTATGGCTGATATTTCTATGTGTTTTTCCTCACTTACAGAATTAATATCAATTCTAATTTTATAGGCAATTCCTTGCTTAACATATATACATGATCCACCACCTCTAATGGTGGTTCTACTATAATGACATGCTAGTATATATGAGTTTAAATTTATTAATGTTATTTCAGTTCCTCTACACCAATGTTCAGTAATGCATGTGACTGAACTATTTAAAGTTTGTATTTCTACTTCTAACTGTTGCACTTTGTTTCTGATAGATTGTATATTTTGATGAAAGACTGAGAAACGAGCACAGCTTACCTTGCCTGTATCTTTTGTTTGCATTTTGTTGACTGTGACTGATGCTTTGTGCCGGTTTGTCCCAGTCTTTTTCTCCTCTTGGTGCTGAACCATAAAAAATCCTCCTTTGGAGTGATGTACTTTCTTGTCCTCTGGCTCCTTCAGATGGGGTGTGGTTTAGCTGGTGGCTTCTCCATTGGTACTGTCGTTTCTGGTGCTACTGCTGTTGTTGGCTTTGCTGTTGTCCGTCCCACTGTTGCTGTGTCTCCTGTTCTTATTGTTGGTGGTGGTGGTGAAGGTTCTGCTGATGTCAGTTCTGCTGCTGACGAGATGACTGCCATTGTTGATTTTTCTTGTACTGTGGAATGTTCTATTACTGATAGTGGTATAACAGTTGTTTTTGAGTTGAAGGTGTTTTGAAGTAGTTTTAATTCCTTCATTATCATGTTCGCCAGATATTCTTTCCCAATACTGTATAAGTGTAGTCCATGTTGTGTATGGAATCTACGACCTATATTATTTATATTAACACATTTAACATTTTTAAAACGTCTACAGATTTTGGCAAACTGATAGTTGGCTTTTTGTATTTCTGTATTTACACATGATTGGTCATCCAGATCGTGTCGATGTGGTGTATTCACGATTATCACGTTTGTATGCGTGAGGTTCTTCAGACACTGTTTCAGATAACGTGTAGCATTTGCAGTTTCATTTTTATATACATCGTTTGAACCTCCAATGAGTATTACACAGTCTTTATCGTGTAGATTTTTAACCTCTCTAGATTCAGTCGTTTTTATTATTTCCGCTAGTGGGGCTCCCGGTTTTACTATGCTACACAAACTTCTATTAGTTTTCTCTTTAATTTTCTTTGCGAGTCCACGGCCATGACTATCTGAAAGCATGAGTATTTTATTATGCGAGTTATCTGTTACAATGTTTTTCGTTTGAGTGTCTGTGTGTTTCGGTATTTTGTGAGGTACTTCTAGGTCATTTTGTACCAGTATTGTGTCATGAAGTTCATACGACACTTTATCGCTGTTTAGAGATTTTTTGATGTGTTTAGACTGTTCACTGGTGGTTTTAGGCCTACTATCTTGAATGTTTTTCTTCCCAAGCGACTCGTAACGTCTCGTTTTACCCTCGCTGTCTACAATTGCGAGCAAAGGCAACAACGCAGCACACTCCCCCTGTCGTTGCCTGTCTCTTGCTGTGTCAAATGCAGTCCCCACAATAACAATGGAAGTATATCGTGAATAAAAATGTTCAAATGTGTGTGAAATCTTATGGGACTTAACTGTTAAGGTCTTCAGTCCATAACTTTACACAATACTTAACCTAAATTATGCTAAGGACAAACACACACACCCATGCCCGAGGGACTCGAACCTCCGCCGGGATCAGCCGCAGAGTCCATGACTGCAGAGTCTAAGACCGCTCGGCTGATCCCGCGCGGCATATTGTGAATAGAATCCCGCCTTTTCGACTTGTTGTGAAGGGTTTCCTTACAAGTAATGCACTAGAATACTCCTCGTCCAACAATGGCCAATGCCATTAGTTTTCAGCATGTTGGAAGTAATTGGGGTGAACGTGTTTGTGCTTCTCAATTCCCACAAAGAAAATACCCAGGCGAGTCGCTATAATTTTTTTGAAGAAGCTTGCAAACTCTTACACATAAAATATGAGTCAACTGCTATCACACATCCCGTGGACTTCATGCATCCATTAATCGTGTTTTGGGTGTAGCAGAACCAAGACTAGAAGTCGTTGAAGACGATTGGAAAAGTGCAAACCATGCTCCATCTGTGACCAAAGAAAAAAACAAACAAACTGAGAATGACGCCTTATATTTGCCGTAGTTGCAAGGAGCCAATCTAGTTTGAATTCTCTACAAAAAAGTCCTGCGAGCGCAAAGAAAATCTCTGAGAAGGAAAATAAAAACAAAGAAGTAGTAGTAGTAGTACAATTTTCATTCTTTAAATATTTTAAACACTTTATTCGTAATGGTTAAAATAACTATTTGCCGATTACGAGCACTAATAAAGAATAAATTGAAACACAAGGAAACCGATTGTCACCGTCTTCTGTAATTATTGAAGTTTTCTTCCTTTGTTTGTTTCAATCAGATACTCGCCGCGTGATTCCTAGTTTCAGTGAAGTTGCTTTCAAGTAATCTGGATTGTATTCGGCTTGGACGCGGGAGTTTAGATTGTAGACTTGTAAATTCTCATTTTGAGAAAAAAGGGGTGTTACCATGTAAAAAGTTACTACAAATAAACGGTCTACTTACGGGATGCGTGGAGAAAAAGTTCTTCCCCTGGCAGACATTTTCACAATTTCAAAACGTGGCATTATTACTGGGTGCATGTGGGAAGCCTAAACACAATAATTAGCATCCTTTCGAACAGCAGGTTTGCTAGTCGCTATGAATAAATTCTTTGTACGTTTGTCGTCGTCATCATAGGTGGATATTACTGACACTGAACATACGGAAAATCATGTTTAGTTAAAAAAGGTAAGAATCTCCAGTACGTGCCTTCTGCCAATTCCTGTAGAACTTCAGCACCAAGTGCAAAAAATCATCAGGCAGATCTTTCATGAAGGATGGAAAACGACATTCCAGTATAGTGCTCCGGTCGGCAACCGATGCTTCTGCAGACAGGGATCCGTGTGAAGTATTTATTCGAAACGGATCTTGAGGAAACTGAATAATTTATTGTTTCGTCCATCTCAGTCGCACTGGAAGCTTTAGCGGTTAACGGTTTCGGGCTGATACATCCATTCTCAAACCACACAGCTTGCTATTAACCGTAACTATTCACGTAATACGGTGCTAAAAGTTGCGGTTAATAGCAAGTTGTGTGGTTTGAGAATGAGTGTATAAGCCCTAAACCGCTAACCACTAAAGCTGAACAACTGAGACGGACGAAATAAAAAATTATCCAAATTCCCCAGTACTGCACAGTTTCAGACATACCGTCCCGTGACAACATCAAGCAAGAAATGGATTTTCACAGTGGTAAAAGGCAATTCAACGTTTCATAGTTCACGAAAAATGTACACCTGAGCGTTCGTCCGTGACTGCTCCGGCAACTATGGAACGTGGAACTAATGTGTCATGTCTTAACTCAACATATAAATTAGACATAAGAAAAATGTACGCCGGGTGATTTTGAAGCAAGCAATACCAATTCGGGGTCACACCGACGAAGCATCAGAATACTCATCAGTTGCTGATCTTAGAACGGAAGATGTAAGTGTGTTGAAATCTTAGCTGAAGCGATATCTCACGATATATTGAATGAAATTGTCTTTCCATCATCCAGCGTCATACAGTAAAATATTTTGAAATCACAAGCTGCATAATATTCTTCTCTCATTGTAGGTGAGAATTCCAGCATATCACTGAAGGAACGAATATCCATATGCTTCAGACTTGTCGATAAAAATCTGCAAGCTGAAGAAGTTTTGATGGGCTTCTGTGAAGTAGCTTCAATAAGTTCTAGCACATCGTTTGAAGTCATGTATGACGTCATTAGACGTTTATCTCGCGAAATACATGGTGTGTCTAAGAAGTTCAACTAATGCTATTAGTAAATAAACAAAACAAAATATATAAACAAATGTTCTTTTTTGCCCTTAAAAAACTAGTCGCCATCGATTACTACACACTTTTGACAAAGTTCGCACGACTTCCGGCAACTATCAGCAAAGGCCTCCTGTGGAGTCGATCGCAGAAGGGCTGTCACACGATCTTTGATGGCATTCATGTCTGCACAACTTTCACCTTTCATGGCCTCCTTCAAGCGGGGAAACAGGAAGAAGCCCGCAGGAGCCAGACCAGGGGAGTAAGCAGGGTGCTGAAGACCAGTTACCATCTTCTGCGCAAGAAACTGGCGCACACGGATCGCGCAGGGGCTTTCTCATGGAGCAGCATCCATTTTCCAGTCCTGTGCAACTCTGGCCGAACTCTCCGGATACGCTGTAGCATTAATGGCTTGACCTGCAAGAACAAATCCCTTTTGGATGATGCCGTTGTCGTCGAAGAAGGGGATCAGCAGTGTTGTCACATTGGATTTTCTTTTTCTTTTTTTTTGTCAGGGGAAGACGATGAACACCATGACATCGATTGCCTTTTTTAATTCCGGAACGAACTGGTAACACCATGTCTCATCTCCCGTGACGATGGTGTTCAGGAGCAATGGATCCTGGTCACACATTAAAGTGAAATCACCAGCAGTTTCCATCCGTTTTGCTTTCTGCTCGTCTGTGAGCTTGTGAGGTACAAATCGGGAGACGATCTTCCGCTAACCCAAATCTTCGCAGACGACGGTATGCACTGTGCCGTTGCTAATGCCCAATTCCTCCGCAGTCAATCTGAGAGTCCGTCGCCGATCTTGTACCAGCATTTGTCGCACTTTCTCGATCTTTTCTGGGGTTCTGCTTGTCGATGGCTGACCTGAACGTGGCTCATCCTCAGTTGTTTCCCTCCCTTCACGGAAGCATTTAAACCATTCGTAAACACATTTTCTGCTCACGGCTTCCATCCCGTACACCTGTACCAACATTCCATGTATCTCTGTTGCATTCTTCCCCAATTTGTAGCAGAACGTGATGTTAACACGTTACTCCATTGCGCTGTGACACTTCCTCTCGCACTGACTACGTTCAACTGGTCGCAGTCTGTTTACACAGCCGGTCATGTGCAGTGCATGCCGTGTATCGATTCTCCTCAAGTCTCTGAAGACCCAGGCGCATGCACGCACATGTGCACCAAGTTGCCGTTCAGATATGACACCGTTCACCGAACGTTTTAGGCACACCACGTAAAATACTGTCGTTCCGTGTTATGATGTCACTGGATATTTAAAAGGTTTACAAAGTAGGATTATGCAGTTGGATCCGAGAGCTATATATGTTCATTTTCCAGCACATAGTTTGAATTTGGTAGTGCAAGTTGCAGTGCAATGTATTAGTTACGTGCGAGACTTTTCGGTAATTCTTCGTGAATTAATATCACTTGTAAGACATTTGTCAAAGACGCTAGCTAAGTTTCAACCGCAGCAAGAAGAAAACGAAGATGCTATTATAAAAGACATTCTCAGACTGACTTCGCGACCATTCTGTCCCACAACGTCCTGTGTAAGGTTACAACAGCTAAAATTCGTTGGGTAGAAATTATGACATTCTCATGAAATTTTTGGAAGATGCTTAAAGTGAACTCAATGGGAAGGGTAGTGAGCACTTTCAAACCTATTATCAAGTCAGATTTCTTATTTCCCTGAAAATTTGAGTTTCTGTTTTCGGCAGGATTGAACAACTTTATTTTCTTTTCGGAAGAAATCTTTGTCACACCGAGAAACTAAACTTTGATGAAAACTTCCTCTGCAAATTTAGTTTACGATTGGGACATATTTTTTGAATTAGCCTATGGAATAAAACCATGTGGAAAACGGAGGGACCAGATTTACCTTGAAAATGAAAGATGCCAAAACTCTACAACGAAGGTAGTGATCCTCATACGTATCAAACACCGGAGAAAATCTGCAGACAAATATTTTTTTTAAATGATTGGTGTGGCTGTGGATTCTCTAATTCGTAGATTTCAAACAAAATTTTGGGAACTTGTTTCGCAACTTAAAGATTTTTCTATCAGTTCTCCGGACAGTCTTTGATAAAGAGAAGCTAACATTGCATAGGGATATGTTTTTAGATTTTCGCAGAACGAAGAAAGATGTGGCCAAATTGTCGGGCAGACGAGGTATTTTAAACAAAGAAAACAGTAGTCTCATGCGTGAAATGCTCACAGAATTTGTAAAGGTTGTACGGCTAATGTTAACTACATTCGTTGCTTCCTTTACCTGAGCGGTTACTTACACGACTGAAAACCTCTTTGCAGTCAATGACGCCCCCCAAAAAGATCGCAATTTTTCAAGTGTATAAGGAAATAAGAAAAATATTGACATTACCAAAATTCATAAGTGCAAATGACGTTAGAAAGAATGTGTTTTATATTGAAAGTTAACATGTAATGATTATTATTATTTTTTTACATGAAATTAGTCATTCCGTAGTTCTTGTTCACAACAAAATTATTGTGCATTATTTTCTGCGATAATTAAGATACTTTCATCTCAAATTGTATGAATATGATATTTTCTTTTAGTAACGTGTTGATAATATCATTGCCTTTTGGAATCATTGTGTGTGTAAGTACTTGATAATTACAGATCTAAGTGTTATTTTATTAGTGAAGTTGAAAAGAATAATTTAATACAAAGATAATCAATTTCCAGTAACTTATCCTTATAACCCAAAGTCACTCTTGCGGGCCAGTGCCTGTCACAGAGGCTTTTGTGCGGGGTGAAAAGTTGTCAGTGTGTCGCTTTGGTCTCACGGTTGCACCCGGTACTCATTTCAACTGAGCAGACCTCGGAAACACATGGCCTATGGGTCCTTTCAAGCAATATTTGGGACCAGGCGTGAATCCGTTTCTGTTGGGTTTCACTCAGCCGTGTTTACCGATTAAGCTAGGAGAGCCCCTGTATTATCCTTTCTAATAGAAGTATACTCTACTTCATTACAGCACAGCCCTTTATGGCAGAGGAAATGGTCATAAAAGATTATAAGTAAAGGTAACCATTAAAGAAATATAGAGAGTGCCCTGAAAACATGTACCACATTCCGCTGAAAACTTGCTGAAGACGGAGCCACATGGTGTAAGGCACATATCGAGCAAGTTGCGATTGTACTCTGTATACTCAGGATCTACAGATCCTTTGGTTGAACCCGTGGTACGAGCTCTATCAGAGGAACCTTTAGTGGTAACAGTGACACCTGAATTTTAAAGAAATGTCCGAATTGTAGGCCTATGACGCAGCGTTTATAAGGTTTGTTCTATAACTGTATAAACTTATGTTATACAGTTTAATGAATTGGTCAGGTTAAAAAATTAAATTCTCTGCCTCGTGATGACTGGGTGTTGTGTGATGTCCTTACGTTAGTTAGGTTTAAGTAGGACTAAGTTCTAGGGGACTGATGACCATAACTGTTAAGTCCCATAGTGCTCAGAGCCATTTGAACAATTTTTGAAAAATTTAAAGGTATTCAGTTTTCAACACGATTTGTTAATTCGCTACGAGCAATTATACACTGTCCAATCACAAGAATGTAACCATTTGTCAAAAGCCTGAATATGGTACCCAAGGACAGACGCATACTTGTGTTGATCCATTGTGCATTCCAGAATGAAGAGATCACCCAGAGTATGTCACGAAAACAGACCTTTCCAAAAGTTGCAGGGTGTTTGCTTTCAGACGCTTCTCGCTGTAGACGCCAATGGCCATCTGCCCAATTGAACGATGGAACTCAGTGGACGTCAACTTGCGGTACTGGTGTGCAATCTCCAGCCTTCGTCGCCGATGAACAGCTGTCAGCATGGGTTCATGAACCAGACGCCTGCTGCAGATCACTGTACGCAGCAACGTTTGCTGAACGGTCGTTGAGGAGACACTGCTGATAAGCTCTTGGTTCGTCTGGGCGGTCAGTTGATCAACAGCTGCACGTCTATTCGCCCGTACCCATCTCCGCAGCCGTCGTTCACCCCTATGGTCAACGGCCTGTGGTGCACTACAGTTGCCTCGGCACCAGTTTTGGACAGCGTCATTTTTACACCACGGTTTACTTTAACCACCGCGGGATGCAAACAGTATACAAACTTAGCCGTTTCGAAAGCCAATGATAGTGCCTTTTGAACGTCAGATACATCGCATTACAACAAGCACTGCACGTTTCCCTCGTCCCCCCCCCCCCCTACCCACACCCCCCTCCCCGCAGTGCACCCAGTTGCCATCAGTGGGTGGTTACTACACGTTGACGCCCAACATAGATGGTGGTTACATTAAAATGACTGCACGTGTGTTGTTTCACCTAAGAACACAATTTCATGTCCACGAAAAGTTCAATATCTCGTTTAAAATTTTCATTGTAAGTGTTCAGTGTCATTTTTTGAACTTGGGAAAAGTACATGATAATATGAACAGGCAAAAAAATATGGTAAGGATTTGCACGGAAGCAAGTTTCCAGAAAACTAGTAAAACTGTCACATGAATGTATTATCGTAAAACAGACAAAATGCACGGTGAAACTGGACAGGAAGAGGTCTGAGAAGCTCTAGATGAGGAATGAACATTAGGGTTTAACATCCTGACAATACTGAGGTCATTACAGACGGAACAAAGGTCGGAATATTTCAAAGATGGAAATCAACCATTTCATTTCAAACGAATCATGCCCGCATTTGTCCAAAGTGTTTGAGGGATATAGCGGAAGACATAAACCTGACAGGTCTGAAGGGGAATTGAACCGTCGTCTTCCGAAATGTGTGTTCCGTGCTCAAACCACTGCGCCACCTCGCTCGGTCCCCGGTGAGAAATGGAGTGCGGCGGGGAGGTGCCTCATCCCTCGATCGAGAAAAGTAACAAGCGTAGAGAGAGAGGAGATCAGCTAGGTAGAACAATCAAGGCTCTGACCCATGCGAATTATTTAGTTCTAATTGTATAGAATGAGCAACAACTGGTTCAGATGATATGAGTGTTAATGGAAGAGGCAATGAGAGCAGGCTTGAACACTGATGACCAAATACCTTGTAGTTAGCAGACGGAACACTGGAGACCTTTAGATGTTAATTTTAATTTTAATAATCAACAGCCTCAGTTGCACTGTTTACCTAGAAACTTCCAGTACATCACTCGTGGCTGCCTCATCGCGGTGGCGAAGTGGGGCCGAGGCAGTTCCAGATAAGTTTTATAGTCTGACGATAATTTAAGGATTTGTAGTTTTAGCTTGATGATGTCCACTATGGGCAAACTACCGTGTACTACTCTGCCACTATGTGTCGACTGGGGGACTTGCTTGGACCATCTCTGCAATGTAAAATGAGCGGGAAATGACAGGCACTGTCAATCGTGAGATGAGCAGACACAATAGTGGGCAGTGGTGTGTCACGAGTAGTGGTACGGCATAGATCAAGTGGTACGATTGCAGTTACATTCCGAAGAAGTGAAACGTTGAATTTCTGATCAATTATTTGAGATGAGAAAAGAGACTGAGGCATTTGGAGAAGAATGTTTTTTTATAATTATTTTGATGAGTAATAGAAAAGGATTTAATTTAAGGTAATTGATTTTAGATTTTGTACTTTATTGCACCATTCTTGGTTCAGACATCCAGATATAAAGAGCTATGCAAATTTTCAATTTGAATATGGTGGCAAGAATAACTGTTGAAAATTTAATGTCAGTTTTACTAGTTGCATTTTTCGAAAGATGTCATCCGATGTTAAACACTACTTACGTTTGTCGATTCAAGAACTATAATTTTTTGTGTATTATTGTTTGTGAAGCAAATACAGAACTATTCTAATCAGAAAAATAATTACATTCCATGTTAAAATTTCTCCTTCATAGTCCGCATCCAAAGTCCATGCAAAAGGCAAAAGATAGTTATCTGTTGACTAGTTCTGCTAGGTTCGCAGGAGACCTTCTGTGAAGTTTCGAAAGTAGGAGTCGAGGTAATGGCGGAAGTGAAGCTGTGAGGAAGGGGCGCGAGTCGTGCTTGGGTAGCTTAGATGGTAGAGAACTTGCCCGCGAAAGACGAAGGTCGCGAGTTCGAGTCTCGATCCCGCACACAGTTTTAATCTGCCAGGAAGTTTTTGTTTATCTTATTGGATTATTTTACGGGCCTGTGATTCAAGTCGTTCTTGAAAGGAGGAGGCCACTGTAACTCCGCTTGATGTTTAAAGGAACTCCAAATTGTAATTTTCGTGCATATCTGAGATACGAGCCACGAATTAATAGCGTAAATTCTAGCCTATGCCCAGTTATTTTAGTGGATGAATTTTCATATTTGGGTTGGCTTTTGTTTGCCATGTCGGCACTAAATTATGGTTGCATGGCTCTGAGCTCTATGGGACTTAACATCTGAGGTCATCAGTCCCGTAGAACTTAGAACTACTTAAACCTAACTAAACTAAGGACATCACACACAACCCTGCCCGAAGCAGGATTCGAACCTGCAACAGTAGCGGTCGCGCGGTTCCGGACTGACGCACCTAGAACTAACTAACCTAACTAATGTGGCTTTATTCGTTAATGCATTTTTACTGGGTGATTGATCACAGTATACTATTTCTCTCAAATATCAGCTTTAAATTAAAAGTAGTTCGTGTTTTTGCTTCAGTGGCAGACTGATATGTACTTATTGTAATACAGTGGCTCAGGTAGTAACCAGTCTGTTTCAGCATATACTGTGCACCAGTGTCTGAAGGTTTCTTCGCAGAGTTGATCTGATTATGAGGTGCTAATCCGATTCTAGAAGCGTTTCTACTCCTCCGCCATATACACTGTGAGATAAAAATTCGCTATTTTAGTTGTAATTTAGTTTTAAGGCTTCAAGTGAAAAAAATTAAAAGATTGCTTAGTGTTTGCGGGCTTTGATGAGGCCGTTAGATTGTTGTTTTCTATTTAAAGGAGACCATTCTCTATCTCTTGAAGAGCCTGGCGTTAGAATATATATTTTGGAGGGTGTCACTTGGTAGTGTCTTTATAACAGTCCCAATGTTAAGGTAACTATTCTATAGTGCAGGAGCGTGTCATCGGGGTTTCTCTAAGGGGATCATCGGTGAACGGTTCGTATGGAAGCGGTCCACTCAACCCGAGGCTGTCGGCTAAGATCCCGCTAGCGTGCCGTCCTGTTGCTTACTAGTATGGCCGCGGTGTCTACTCTTTTGTCGCCACACATCCACGGCATTCGGCGCTGGCCGAGGGGGTGTGGGGGGGGGGGGCGCCAGCTATGTTGTGGACAAGTTAAGACATCGGGTTAAGACTTGTCGGTTTTCTAAGCACTGAGTGTCAGCCTTAAGCGCTTCCTGAGGTCCCTGACGATTAACCTTTAAGTGACTCCTCAGCCTTTCCTACCGCCATTCTATCACACCTAGGTTCATTTTTAGGAAGTTTCTTTGAAAGTACGAGGGCGGATCAAATATAAACAGAATTTTGTTTTTTATTTAAATTCATTTATTGAAAAACTCAAGGCATATTTTTGCACATAGTCTCCTGCTTTGAAAATACATTTGTCCCAGCGTATGGGCAGATTTTTGATGCCCTCATCATAGAAAAAATGGGTCGTGTCACCAGCCAGTTGCGCACGAAGTCTTCCACACTCTCGTCGTCTTCAACTAGTCGCCCTCTTCGAGCTTCTTTAAGCGGCACGAATAAATGGAAATCGCAGGGTGATAAGTCCGGGCTGTAAGGAGGATGATCAAGTGTAGTCGAGTGCATTTCCTACAGCTTGGAGGCAGTTATAGCTGCAGTGTGGGGTCGCGCATTGTCGTGGAGGAGGATGATCGTCTAATCGATTTGTCTCGTCTTTTGCGGCGATATGCAACTTTCGCCTTGTTCAACAGTTCTTAGTAGTAAGCGTCGCTCACGCAAAAAATAAGCCAGCAAAATGTCTCGCTTATCGAAAAAAAAAAAAAAACGGTTGAAAGAACCCTGTCAGCTAACAGTGGGGTCTTGGCTTTCACTAGCGCTGCCTCCCCTTTCCTCCGCCACTCCTTGCTGGCTTGTTTGGATTCTGCAGTGTAGTGGTGGACCCGTGTTTCGTAGCAGATGACGATCCGTCTCAGAAATGCGTCACCTTCTTCCGCAAATCTTGCAGTAAGCCTCTGACAAACCTCCAAACGTCTCAACTTCAGATTTTCGGTCAAAAGTTTAGGGACCTATCTGGAACACACTTTACGGAACTGTAAGTCTTTTAAGACGATTTCTTGTCAGCTCCTATAACTGATTCCGACTTTTTGCGCAATTTCTGATACTCTCGCCCTTCGATCGTCGTTTTTTTCTGTAATGCTGGTCCGAGGACGGGTGATCGTGTTGCTAATTTTCCACACGTTCTTGTCCTTCCTTGAACCTTTTATTCCAGGTAAACACACGCGTCCTTGATAATATTTTATCACCGAACTGTTCAGTCAATCTTAGGCGAATTTTCGCCGCTGTAACTCCTTCACGAGCACGAAATTTGATAATTATGCATTTCGCAATGGATGGGTGCACCTGTTGCTCAGTCGTGAGCGTTACTGACGAAATGGCGGGAAATATCTAAGAGCATGCTCTCCTCACTTCTAGTGGTCCCGCCTAAGCATAGTAGATGCACGGGGCCAGTCCTACCAACTGTTGATGTTCAGGAACAAAAATCCCGTTTATATTTGATCCCCCCTCGTATATCTGGGTATTTTCTCTAAGGTAGGAGAAATAATTCAACTTACTTATTTTTTATTTAAAATTGCAACATAAGTTATTTATTCAAATCAAGGCGAAAGTTTCCATTTTAAAGCCTTTGTTGGAGAACGGCTCATGTCCGCTGTTATTTGAAACTAAGTTTTGAAATTTTTACTATGCGTTATTGGGTATTGTGTGTTCATGTTATCCAAGGGCCATGGACATCTACATGTTGGTAATTAATCAGTTCTAAGTTACTCCACCTGTTAAAACTGTTAATAACTTATATCATAAATGCTTATATATTTTTTTTAAATGTAACTTGTTACGTTGGATAAGTTCTCTGTTTGTTACAGCGTATTTATTATCTTGTGTTAAGTTTTATGACAAAGCTTATGTAATTTGTAACAAAGATTGGTTCATAAATTATGTGTATGTATTAAACCTGTGAATGAAGCATTTGAAATCCTCCGGGCTCAGTCCTTCACGTAGTCTTGCAGCCACTTCTTAAGTGGCCGTAGTATCCCATTCCAATCCCAATATATAAATTCCATCACGGTAGGTTGTAATACTTTACACACTAAGCATTATTTACAGTACTTCCCGCCCTGCCTTTCCCAAGGTCACTATCTCGAGTCTATGCAACACACTAAGCGTCGTACATTGCCCACACAGGTACGTTATTGTGTTATCTTTTAGCGTGTAAGTCAAGATGTTGCTGTACGAAGTCACTAGAAGCGATACGGTTGCACAGAGTAGCTCCGTTGCGCATTTTAAATGAGTACCCGCAGGCGCAAGCTAAAACTATAAACTACAATCACAATTCTTTCACAAAGAGGCATAAAACAGTTTACGTATTTTCCTGGTTTTCCACCAAAAAAACTGGGCAGCACATCTGTGTTTGAAGAACAAAGTTTCAAGACGTATGTTAGAACTCTGTCCGAATAGGCCCAACGGTACCGACAGACCGCCGTGTCACCTTCAGGCCATAGGCGTCCCTGAGTGCGTATATGTAGGGGCGTGTGATCAGCGCACCACTCTTGCAGTCACTGTCAGTTCTCATGACCGGAGCCGCTACTTCTCGAAAAAGTAGCTCCTCAATTGGTCTCACAAGGATGGTGTACTCCACTTGCCAACAGCATTCGGCACGCGCAGACAGCCACCCATCCAAATTCTAGCGAAGCACGGCAGCGTTGAACTTCGGTGACCCGACGGAAACCCGTGTTACCATTGCAGGAAGGTCGTTGGTTACGATGCACAGAAAATAAATTAAATTATTTAGTACTACTTTTTTGTTACAACCCAGCGTCAGACAAACTTCTAATTTATTACAACTGCTTTGTAATTTACCGACTATACAGTTTATTAATTTATGTGGTTTTGCAGGATGAATAAACTATTATAAAATGAACCTAGTAATTGTGCGAGGGTGTTGTCTGAAGTAATGCCTCCAAATTTTTTGTTGTGTTGTCAAGATCGATTGAGGTATTAGATGTATGTCCGAAAGAACAGACACCATTTTCAGATAGTTAAGGCTAACCGCCCATTGAAATTCTTCTTCTATGCTGGATGCACAAGCATTGCCCGAACTCTTACGGGACTCGGTAAGATTACCGCGAGTAATGAGTGTAATGGGCAGGGGCACTACGAATGTAGTGTGTGGACATTAAGTTGGGAACGTGGGTCTCACGGGGAGCGTGCAAGGGACAAATCCCTGCAGTCTCACTATCCTCTGTGCCCTCGGTAGCTCAGATGGATGGAGCGTCTGCCATGTAAGCAGGAGATCCCGGGTTCGAGTCCCTGCCGGAGCACACATTTTCAATTGTCCCCGTTGATGTATATATACGCCTGTGGACAGCTTAGGGTCTTGATTTAATTATCATTTCATGAGGTGTTAGATGTCGTGAACATTACTCGGTTCAGTTTCCCGCTTCATTGACTCTAGTTGCAGCCCTCACCCGCTAGAGGACAGTGAATCGTAGCATCTAACACGGCGGAGTGTAACGTAACTACGTCGGTATAATGCGAGATCTTCAGAAAACTGAAAGCACAATTACCAAGAGTTGATACAAACATAGAGCATCCTTTCCTTCATCATGAGAATGCCAGGTGACATACGAACAGTGCAACATTTGCAACAATCCGGCGCCTTGGGTTCACTATCATCCTCCGTACCGACCCTACTTGGCCTCATCACATATTTTGGGAACTTGAACGACACTTTCGAGGACCTCACTTTGATAGTGATGAGGCAGCGCAAGCAGAGGTGAGACTGTAGCTCCTTGGATATAGTCAAATATTCCACAGTGACGGTATCTACAAACTGGTGTCTCGTTGGGAGTAATTTGTTCGTCCCCAGGGTGACTGTGTTGAGAAATAAATATGTGGACATGAAGAATATAGACGTATAATGTTAATATAGTTTATTTTATTGGATAAACTTAAAGAGTTTTCACATAAAAAAGTCGGAGGCCTTAATATTCAGCACACCGTTGTACAATTTTCCATCACGGCACACTGTAGTGTAGCACAATGTCAAGATTGATTATAAGCAGTAGATTATACACAGGGCCTTAGGAACCATCTGTGTGGTAATATAGGAAAGATTATCCGGGGTGGAGGCAATAAAACTGGCCAGGAGAACTGAGTTGAGAATACAAAGAAACACAGAAGAAGAAAGGACATGCAATACTAACCTGACTATAGCAGATGTTGAATGTGACCACCAGTCATCTCTTGGCACTTTCGGGCATTGGTCAGCAAATTTCTGAAGGCTGATCGAAACTGGACTGCTAGAATTGCTGCAGTCTCACCCGAAATATTCTGCCGCAGTTCTTGAATACTATGAGTTGTTGCGATAGACGTTAGACTTGAGAGCTCCACATAAACAAAGTAATCGTACACTGGCAAGATCAGGTGACCTGGGTGGCCAGCTAGCCCCGTAACCAGAGTGACCTCTACTAACAAGTCTATCAGACGTGAAAACTGTGTAAATGCTCTCCAAGGTTCGGCCTGCTCTTTGAGTATTTCCCCCATCCTGTTGGGAGCAACTATAGGTCTTTTCCTCCTCCGTTAAGGCTGCCATAAATAGTTTCAAAATTTTGGCAATGTAACGCGTAGAAGGTGTTTATGTTTTCTTTATGTAAGTAGGCTGTTTATGTTTTCTTATTGGCAACGTTACGTAGTGCTCTGTATGAAAATCACTGGCTGTGCTGTGTGCAGTCTGTGGCTAGTTTGCATTGTTGTCTGCCATTGTAGTGTTGGGCAGCGGCAGCTGGATGTGAACAGCGCGTAGCGTTGCGCAGTTGGAGGTGAGCCGCCAGCAGTGGTGGATGTGGGGGGAGAGATGGCGGAGTTTGGAAATCTGTAAGACTGAATGTCATGAACATGTATATTATGGTTTTTCAACACTATTAAGGTAAATACATTGTTTGTTCTCTATTAATATCTTTCATTTGCTAACTATCCCTATCAGTAGTTAGTGCCTTCCGTAGTTTGCATCTTTTATTTAGCTGGCAGTAGTGGCACTCGCTGTATTGCAGTAGTTCGAGTAATGAAGATTTTTGTGAGGTAAGTGATTTCTGAAAGGTATAGTTTAATGTTACTCAGGGCCATTCTTTTGCAGGGCTCTTTGATAGATTTCGTTGCGCTAAAAATATTGTGTGTCAGTTTAAGCACAGTCTTGTACAATTGTTCAAAGGGGACGTTTCAAAGGAAGCGCCTGATGAACCTGATGAAAGAAGATGCAATAAATAACGCGGCGTGCAGACACTGCATACGATACCCCAACCTTTTGATCACGCATGGTGTTTCGTGGAAGTTATGCTGCTTCTCCGCAGCCCAGATTATGTGATTCTGTGAGTTGACTTAACAACTCAGGCGAAACTACGCTTTATTAGACATACAGGGTAGATCCTTGTCCAATCCGTTCATTATTATCTCAATGAACAGCCACTCACAAAACCGGAGACGCTGAGGTGCGTCCGCTGGTTTTAATGCACGAACAACAGACATTCCGTAGCGATGCAAGTGCAGGTCCGGGTGGTGTACTCGTCCGCATGATCGACGTGATATGCCGGTCTCTTGAGACAGGCGTCGTGTTCATTTTTCGGAATGGGTTTGAAATTGTTCAAAACATACCCTGTTGGACACCATTTTCGGACAAAGAGTTGTATGGCAGTCTTTGCTGGAGCTTTGACACCATTAAACTTATCAGCAAACAACGGACCGTACCGTTTCCACAACTTTCTTGTTATGTAACTTTCCACAACGAACACCAGCTGCTCCACTGTGCGTACCATTGTCCCTTTGCACTGCTCCATACACAATGGCAGCACTACGCTCTGAACCGGTGTAGATCACGTGGCGGGAGTACACGTGGAGTGCGCGTCACGGGATGTTGTTATATGCAAACATTCACGTTCAATCGTATTCACTCCCCGGACCACTTTTGTTCGCCCCACCCTGTAATACAGGATACTGGTGCACAATAATACGTTTCCGAGCCGTGGTATTTCACGAACTTTATTCGACTTGATGCTTCCCATGTCACACGGATTGACATACTGTTTGCGGACAAATTCTGCAACCAACTGCAAAAAATATGTTGTTGTTTGTCTATGTTAATATAACTGTTTGATTAAAATGACCGATTTCAGTCCACCTGAAGCATCGCCAGATCTGTTTAAAGTAACAGAATAATTAACCAACATGTACTGTAGATCATACTGTCCCATGCTACAATACAACACTGCCATTATACCAAATCCAAAATCAAATTACCAGAGAGTTCCTGATTGTACCGGTTAGAAGAGTAACCTGTCCAACTTATCAGAAAAACCTTACAAGCTACAACACCGCAGTGATAATCAGATCTGACGATGGTTCAGATGAAGCTAAATAGATCATTTGAAAAAAAAAAAAACGGTCGCAGTTTCGAATCCTGCCTCGGGCATGGATGTGTGTGATGTCCTTAGGTTAGTTAGGTTTAAGTAGTTCTAAGTTCTATGGGACTGATGACCTTAGAAGTTAAGTCCCATAGTGCTCAGAGCCATTTGAACCATTTTTTTGAAAAAAAAAAAAATTAAACCGATGTAGACGGACAACAATATCGTTTGACGTTCTCCATTCTGCTGTTTTTCTCCATATCCCCTATGGTGTTCAGAGATGTGCATGTGTGTGAAAACGGCAATAACCAGTGACGAATATACGTTTGCGTATCTTACTCAGTAAGGAAGTAAGATGTATGGTGCGGACGTGGCTTTCTGATCTCAGGGTTCTGCAAACTTCAGGTATGTAAATAGAGAGCAAACCTCGTTAAGCATAACCTTTCACTCTGCTACATCAAATAATACAGAGAGATTCGGAGCCTAATGGAATATAATAGTTCGACACGCTGGTAATTAGTTCAAATATAAATGCTGTGATCCATTGTTGGATATAAAATGGAGTTACTCAAACACTTGTGTATAGTCACTCTCCTTTGTTGGTTGTAATTGGTGACGCATCTTCTTCTTTAAGTAATGATCCATAGCTTTGTTAAGATATTTTTTATGCATCCAACCAAAATACTGTTACAAAACATATTTTACTAAAACTATTTCGGTATCGTCTGATATAATTCAAAACTCAAAACAATATGCGCCATATAAATTTATGTACTGATGCGGCAGAATATTATGACCACTGCCCGCCAGAAGACTGATTGTCGGATGGTGACGTTGCGGGCACGTTACGCGCTTAGGACAGTAGGCGAATGGGTAATAATTCTAAGGACGATGTCAGCAGGTTGAGAAATTCACTGACATCAGCAGCTTCGAAAAACGGCATATTGCTATGGGCTGGCACCCGGGAACGAGTATCGTCTCTTCGCGTGCTACTTTTGTGAAGATCTGAAGTGCTTGAATGCGAAAAAACAAGTAGGCGTCTAGGTTCTGGACCACGGCTCATCACGGAATGTGGATGTCTAAAGTAGGATAGGCGGCAAACTGAGGCGGACCTGACGGTGCAGGCAAAAATGTTTCAGTGTACAACGTTCTATAGACATTGCTGAACATAGGGCTTTTCGGCAGACGAACTCTACGTGTTCGCATGCTGACTTGATGACGTCATGAACTACTACTGCTGTGGCCGCAGGGTCATCGAGATTGGACCGTGGATCAGTGGAAAAGAGTCACGTGGTCGGATGAATCACGGATTTTGTAACCCCAAATCTATGGTCGTGGCTTGATACGCAGTTGTCCAATGAACGGCTGCTGGAAACATATACTGCGCTATGGACACAGGACGGTAGAATAGTGTTATATGGTAGGGGAAATTTACTCCGGCTTCCATTGGACGAGTGGTAATAATCGACTGCACCATAACAGCTGTCAGCAGCGTGAACATTAATGATGACCAGCTGCATTTCTCTTTCCTTGATGTCTGTCCCAACCATACCATAAGCCCAGAATCGTGATACAGGGGTTTGAGAGGCATGATGGTGAACTCAGGTAGATGGCTTTTCCATCGTATTCACCAGATCTCAAGCCGATGCAACACGCCTTGGACGCTATCTGGCACCAGGTAAGCGCCCTCAAACCACCATCCCGTACCTGTGGGTAGACATCTGGTGCAACAGACGTCCAGAAAGTTGCCATGGAATGCTCTATAGCGTTCCAAAGGTGTACCAACACGCTGTTAATCTGGCGGTCGGAATATTGGTTCAGTGTATCTTCAGGCGTAGCTTCCACAATATTAACTGTGTAATTAATTAATCTCTATATATAAAAAGCACCGTCCTGACTGACTGACTGAATGATTCATTATCGCCTAGCCTGTAGCGCTAAGGACAGAAACTTTAAATTTGGAGAAGGTGTAAATCTTTTACTGTACGCGTCGTTTAAGAAAGGATTTTTCTAAATTCCAACCCTTAGGGGGTGAAACAAGCACAAAGTTTTTTTTAATGTCGCTATTAAAGCAATTCTGTAGATAGACCTACGAAAATTGGTGTTTGGTTTCTCGCTCGGAAATAAAGAAATATGTGTTTTAGTATTTTTGGAAATTTAACCCTAAGTGGGTGAAATAGTGGGTGGAAGCTTTTGTTTGAATATGTATCATTATTAAAGAACTACTGCAGAATTTTTAAGCCTTTATCTATGGCAATGGAATTTGACTTCTCACTGATAAATTTAAAAAAGAAATAACTGTGTTTCAGTGTTTCTGGAAATTCAGCCCGTAAGGGAGAGCAGTAGGTGATGAAAATTTTTAAATAAAATATCTCATTACATTAAAAAAACTTTAAAGCTATATTTATGAAAATTGGTACTTCACTTCCCGGCTAGATACAAAGAAACATTTGTTAGGGGATGAAAGTTGCTATGGAAATATCACTACAAGAGCGCAAAAGTCACGATTAACCAAAACTTTAGAATGCAGCTACCAGAATCACTTTTTGATCAGAAGTATATTCGCGTGAATGGCTTAGAATTTGTTGCAGTTTGTGAGCAACATAAAAATTTGATTAAATAAAAACAAAAGAAATCTCTGCAGGCCATACAGTCTACACGAGCGAAGCAGCGGGCACTAAGCTACTACCTTATATTTAATACTTTCTATCAACTGAGATTACTTTTGTGAATTTGGTGTTTCGGGTAATAAAGATTTGGTCAGGGAGAGGAACCGTATTGAGATTGGCTCGTTGGGCTATGAGTACGACCGTAAACAGGTTTGGGGAGGCGTTATCTGAGGGGCGTGCCCCCGGTGATCAATAGGGTCGCGACGCGTTATCTGCGTGAACCATGGGCGCCGGCTCAGCAACTGCCCATCCGTCAGTGGCGGGTGAGCCACGCACGGTGGTGCGGGTGGCAGGGGGATGGGGTGGTGCTTTGCGAAAGCTCTCTGCAGTGTAAAGTGGAATGAACTCTGGCTACTACTGGGACGGATTTTGGTAATTCATGTCTCTTCGGCTATTCTGATAGTGTTGGACAGATACTCACTGCTTTCACCTACTGAGACAGAGCGACAATGGTTGTCAGTTTTTAACCGGTTTCTGTGTTTTCATAACTTACATTTTTTGCTGTGTTATATTACTTTCACATGTTGTGACTATACTCCAGAGGCTTGTTTCCCAGTGGCGGACAATTTTTCGAAAATTTTGCTATTTTCGTAATTTCAAAAATTTTCACTAGAACCTCGTTGTTCAAACTTAACTACATTACCTATAAGAAATCATCTCACTTAGGACCTTTGGAAGCAGCTTAAGCAACACTAGTTACACATCCTCTACATACTGACTGTCTCTTCGTTATGGTCGATCCTCCCCGATAGCTGAAAGCTCAGCGTGGCGGATTGCCGTCCTCAGGGGCCCGGGTTCGATTGCCGGCTGCGTCGGGATTTTCTCCGCTCAGGGACTGGGTATTGTGTTGTCTTCGTCATCATTTCATCCCCATCCGGCGAGCAGGTCACCTAACGTGACGTCGAATGTAATAAGACCTGCACCAAGGCGGCAGGACCTGTCCCGTAAGGGGCCTCCCGGCCAATGACGCCAAACGCTCATTTCCATTTTCTTTTTTTGTTTTGTTTTTCGTTGTGGGTTGAAACGAGTAGTATAATCAACAAGTTTCCATTTGAGGACGTTGCTGCAGCTTATTTGCAACGTAGCGCAACACCAGTGTGCGTGTATAACCAGCGACATGTGGGCAGGGGATTAGTGTGGCACCGCGCGGGATTAGCCGAGCGGTCTAAGGCGATGCAGTCATGGACTGTGCGGCTGTTTCCGGCGGAGGTTAGAGTCCTCCCTCGGGCGTGGGTGTGTGTGTTTGTCCGTAGGATAATTTAGGTTAAGTAGTGTGTAAGCTTAGGGACTGATGACCTTAGCAGTTAAGTCCCATAAGATTTCACACACATTTGAAGATTTTTTGATTAGTGTGGCATTCGTGTCTTTCCAACAACGTGTCTGAGTGCGTGCGTGCAGTAACTGTAGAAACGTGAAATACGGCAAAGTTATTACAAAGTTGGTCCAAACATGACCAACGTGCTGTTATTATTGTCTTGGCTGTCAAAGGTCAAACTGATAAAAGTCCATCGGATAATGAAGAATGTGTGCAGGGCAGGTCGTCTGTCCATAATCACCTTTGTGGAATAGTGCGCCCCAGGTTCATGATAACATGCGTTCACGTATCGCAAATGTCGAAACACAGAAGTTAAGCCGAATGAGCGATACTCGACCACGCACTCTATAGCCCTGATTTCTCCGCATGCGATTATCATTCCTGAACCGTGGTACTACGCAATTCTTTAGAAAACTAAAAATTAAAATCTCACCACAGTTATTTAAAGAAATAGCAAGCCCGGGATCACTGGTGATGGACAAGCTTGTGACTGTTTTACAGATTTAATTTGACTCAAGCAAGAATGAGGAAAAGTCAAGACCCGCTCATTGCATTTGTCGACCTGAAAAAAGCGTTCGACTACCTTACATGGTGTAAAATTTTCGAAATTCTGAGAAAAATAAGAGTAAGCTATAGGGAAAGGCGGCTAATATAATGTAAAAGAGTGTAAGTAGGCTGTTTAGGTTTTTATATTGGTAACGCCACGTAGCGCTCTGTATGAAAATCACTGGCACTTCCCTATAAACTTCAGCGTCTACAGAAAAGTGTCGCTCATCCTGTCCATCAGATGGTTTATACATACATCCAAAACAGTTTTGCATCACTTCAGTTCCGAGAGTTCGGAACCTGTACAGAAAATTGGAATAGAGATCAACATAAACATCATTCCCGCCCTTTTTATTGCTCATGAAAACCTCACATTTCATGTTGCAGCATACAGCGGGATCTTCAGAGGCGGTGGTCCAGATTGCTGTACACACCAGTATATCTAATACCCAGTAGCATGTCTACTTGTATTGATGCATGCCAGTATTCGTCGTGGCATGCTGTCCACAAGTTCATCAAGCACTGTTGGTATAGGCTGCCACACTCCTCGCTTAGATCCCTCAGAGTGGTTGGGCACTTCGTCCACAAACAGCGATTTGCAGTACATCCCAGGCACGTTCGATAGGGTCCATGTCTGGAGAACATGCTGGTCACTCTAGTCGAGCGATGTCGTTATCCTGAAGAAAGTCATCCCAAGATGTGCACGTGGGGGCCCAAATTGTCGTCCTTGAAACGAAGGCCTCGCCATTATGTTGCCCATATGGTTGCACTATTTGTCGGAGGATGGCATTCACGTATCGTACAGCCATTACGGCGCCTTCTATGATCACCAGCGGTGTACGTCGGCCCCACATAATGCCACACCAAAAGAGCAGGGAACGTCCACATTGCTGCACTCGCTGGACAGTGTGTCTAAGGCGTTCACCCTGACCGGGTTGCCTCCAAACACGTCTCTGACGATTGCCTGGTTGAAAGCCTGTGCGACACTCATCGGTGAAAAGAACGTGATGCCAATCCTGAGCGGTCCATTCGGCATGTCGTCAGGCCTATCTGTACCGCGCTGCAAGGTGTCGTGGTTGCAAAGATGGACGTCGGGACGTCGGGAATGAAGTTGCGCATCATGTAGCCTAGTGTGCACAGTTTGAGTCGTAACACGACGTCCTGTAGCTACACGAAAAGCGTATTCAACATGGTGGCGCTGCTGTTAGGGTTCCTCCGAGCCATAATCCATACGTAGCGGTCATCTGCTCCAGTAGCAGTCCTTGGGCAGCCTGAGCGAGGCATTTAATCGGCAGTTCCTGTCTCTCTGCGGATTCTCCATAGAATCGGTGAGAAGAGGAACACTTGTAAGACACTGACAAGCGGAAGGGTCCTCGTTGTTAAAACATCAAGGAATAAAGTACATGGTGTTTGAGGGAGCTGTAGAGGTTAAAAATTGTTGGGGGGGTTAGACATTGCAATGTCTCCAACAAATAACTGAAGGCGTAGGGTGCAAGTGCTTCTCTGAGATGAAAAGATTACTGCAGGACTGGAATTCGTGGCGGAATGCATCAAATATGTCAGAAATATGGCGGTAACAAACTAAAATGAACATGTTAAATCCTGAAATCACGATTTATTGGGAACAAACAAGTTTGAAGACTACTTTCTGCAACAGCTTTTCGGAACAGTCACATAACACACAAAGTCATATAAATTCATATTAGAGTCCCACCCTCAATCTAAATAATTAACTTCAACTGGAGAAATGAACTCATATTAAATGTACACGTGACTGACAGTTTCCAAAGTAATCCAAAACAGATGAACGTCAAACTTGGAAAAAACGGAGTGTTTTGGAAGCATATTGGGCAAAATAGGTACAAAGCTCTTAAAAGTCCAGTGAGGGGAGACGGTCGTTGTCACGGCCATGTCGAGCACGCAACTTTGTGAAACCCCACAGCACCGCCGTGCTGATGGACAACAGTTAGGCCACTCTGTGGTGACAATTCGTACAAGTTGCGCTAGCGACTAATTTTTCATAAAAGGCACTCTTCTCAGCCAAATATAGGAAGCTGACTTTTGGGACGCATGTTGGAGATTGTTATCTTGCAGGTAGAAAGATAACCCCTATCTAGACCTTTGAAAACCATAGGACACCACTGAATACGAAGCTGTTACAAAAAACTACAGATGCAAGATCTACAGACAGTGGTTCTTGTAAACTTTTGCCAGAATGACAGACACGCACGACAACGCTGGAAGGAAGCTGTTTTATGGAACAACGAGAGAGACATGAATAGTGAGGAATTTTTTTCAGAGGAGAGTGGAAGAAAAGAATTCATTCATTAACCGAGTAACCCATAGCCTAGTGAAGAGGACTTGTGATTTCTGATAACGGCTTTGACCGTCTAGAAGATTCAGAGCTGAGACAATCAAGTTGAGCATGTATTAGTTGTGGCAAAGTGAAGTTTCCTGGTAGTATGTCCTTGCACAGGTATCACTTCTTCAACTTCTTCCTCTTTTTTATTTATCTACATCAGAAGTTGTTGTCTTCTCTCTTGAGCACTAATGCCAGTTCACGAAATTTTCGAGGCATCCAACACGCAGCTGCAGAAGAAGGCCACTGGCACTGCCACTGATTGAGGTCGCATTACTTCAGTCACTGACACTTACATCGTGGTGAGACAGAGCCGCTGTTGCATAAGATGTTGGGAGTTTCAAGCCGCGTTATAATTTTACTAGAAGTGACAAGTTGTACATGAAAATCATATAAATCCTAAAAGTTGCATAATTTTAGAAAGGTTTATTGTCTAAGACTCAGTCCCAAGGTGGAGAGGTAATGAGACACCTACTGGGTGCCAGGTGTAGAGGTACAGATGTTGTAATTATTCGTACTTCAATATGCACGCAGTAGAGTTTGTTAGTCGTTTTTTCTGCAAAATTTAACAGTCTTCATGTAAACACGTAACGTAATTCACTAACTGATGTTTTCTGCACGGTCGTTTAATAGTGGCAGGAAATGGAGTAGCCGGCCGCGGTGGTCGAGCAGCTCTAGGCGCTTCAGTCCGGAACCGCGCGACTGCTACGGTCGCAGCTTCGAATCCTGCCTCGGGCATGGATGTGTGTGATGTCCTTAGGTTACTTAGGTTTCAGTAGTTGTAAGTTCTGGGGGCTGAATGATGATGATGAAGACGACACAACAACACCCAGGAAGGTCGGAGGAAGGCAATGGCAAACCACCTCCTCTAGGACCTAGCCTAGTACAGCAGTGCGGGTCTCCCGCATCGTCCCCTACTCTCCTCAGAGTATGGGACCTCATCATCATCGTTCTAGTGGACTGATGACCTTCGATGTTAAGTCCCATAGTGCTCAGACCCATATGAACCATTTGAAATGGAGTACGTCTGTCACTACAGACTGCCTGTTCTGCGCCCACGTGTCCACACTTCAATGCCTGATATGCTGCCAAGCAATGATAAACGTAATGACTGGCTTGCGCCACTAGACTTGGTGGCGCTAACCAACAGAAAAACACGGTTCTTGTAATAATTATTAGCCTGCAAATGAAGTATATACTGAGCTAATTTCTTCACTACACTGTCGTAAATCGCCAATGAAAGTATCTGCACTTATATTCCTAGCAAACGACGCAGCAAGAAGGAATTATCCGAATGGGACGGAAATCGGTAGATATGATGTACACATTATTCAAGAGAAAAAGTTTCACAAATTGAGCAAGTCAATAACACGTTGGTCTGTCTCTGGCCCTGATACAGGCAGTTACCCGTCTTGGCATTGATTAATAGACTGTTAGATGTCCTCCTGAGGGGGACGGTTCTAAATTCTATTCAAATGCCGCATTAGAACATCAAATTCGGAGCTGGTTGTAGAGGTCTGCCCATAATGATACAAACGTTCTCACGTGGGGAGAGATCTGGTAGCCTTGCTGGACAAGGTGGAGCTTGACAATCACGAAGACAAGCACTAGAAACACTCGCTGTGTGCAGGTGGGCTTTGTCTTCCTGAAATGTAAGCCCACGATAGTTTGCCACGAAGGGCAACAAAATGGGCATCGACTTACCCCTGTACTGTAAGGGTGCTTCGTATAACTACCAAAGGGGTTCTGCTACGAAATGAAATGGCAGTCGAAACAATCACTCCTGGTTGTCGGCCCGTATTGCTGGCTATAGTCGGGTTGGTATCCCACCGCTGTCTGAGGCGTCTCCAGAGACGTCTTTGCCCTGAAGTCTCACTGACTGGAATAGAATTGTCTCTGGTGATGAGTCCCGCTTCGAACTGAGCCCCGATGTCGATCCTTGTACTGTGGTCAGATGAATAAAAGTGCACGAATCACGGTAAGCTTCGC
Organism: Schistocerca cancellata; assembly: GCF_023864275.1. Taxonomy (NCBI): domain Eukaryota; kingdom Metazoa; phylum Arthropoda; class Insecta; order Orthoptera; family Acrididae; genus Schistocerca; species Schistocerca cancellata. The sequence continues at coordinate 608,508,481 of NC_064630.1, read as the reverse complement.
GGGCACAACATGCATTTCTCGTGTCCCGTAATGCACCATTCATTGCGCCAATGGTTAGTTGACATGCTCTTTGTAATAATAGATGCCAAGCTTAATGGTCCTTATTGTTTTGGGGGAGTTGAGGATGGATAAATGTATGCATATTTTATCACGGACATATTGCCATTATTGCCTGATACCAGCTTATATGGTTTCGATGTAATGATAGCCAAAGCAATCAGAAAAGCACGGACGTTATCAAACTACAATTGAAATGGACACTGGATCCTAAGAGACCTACTGTCGCACCTTGGACGATACATTTACCATAATCAGTGAAAACTGTTCCTTGTGTCTCCTGCTTACCATCAGTCGATTGAAGAGCAATGATACTAAAGTGCCCTTCAGGCCCACTGTACTACTGGTTCAGCAGAGAGGTGGATTACTATAGAGGGCCTGCCGAAGTAGCCGAGCGGTTCTAGGCGCTACAGTATGGAACCGCACGTCTGCTACGGTCGCAGGTTCGAATCCTGCCTCGGGCATGGATGTGTGTGATGTCCTTAGGTTTGTTAGGTTTAATTAGTTCTAAGTTCTAGGGAACTGATGACCTGAGTACTTCCCACTCCCGGGTTCCCGGGTTCGATTCCCGGCGGGGTCAGGGATTTTCTCTGCCTCGTGATGACTGGGTGTTGTGTGCTGTCCTTAGGTTAGTTAGGTTTAAGTAGTTCTAAGTTCTAGGGGACTGATGACCATAGATGTTAAGTCCCATAGTGCTCAGAGCCATTTGAACCATTTTTTTGACCTGAGTAGTTAAGACCCATAGTGCTCAGAGCCATTACTGTAGAGGAAATATCACTAACAGATCTTCTCCTTGAAGAGATGTGTAATACATAAGTCTAAAAGTCAAATTAATAACAGACATCGTTGAAGGTTGTTCACTAGTGTCGTATGTAATTTTAGGAACGCGATACATAATAACTCATTTTGAGTGAGACCTTCATTCTAATGTACGGATGAATTGCTCCTACCATTGAGCACTGTATGTGTACAAGCATTCACCCACTAAGCATGCCTTAGGCCCTTTAAACAGGCATTGAGATACCAAAGAAAAATAACCCACACCTTAAACAATCTCAAAAGAGCTACCAAAGCACTGTGCAGGCAACATGCTACGGAGAGGCTGAACATACTCCAGTTGGAGGCGTAGAATGTCGCGCTACTTCCGTGAACTGCTGGGAACGTACGTACCATTAGTTTAGACGTACGATAAACAACAGATTGAGGGTAGAAGTAAAGTACACAACAAAGTCGTTTAACAAGCATGACTGTTCAACGTAGTTTCAAGAGATTTACTAGTACAAACCACACCACGGAATATAATAGTCTTTAAGTTCTGGTGATAAAATTGTTAGGCAGCTAGGGCGTTATTTCATGAAAAAGACAACTGTTTCTTGAAAATATGTTCATTACTTGTAAATGTTTTAGTGTTCTACAATTATTAATAATCTGCCAAGTTCACTATCAAGGTTTTGCAGTGCAAAGGTGCGGCTAAGTGACAATTTGTCTCTGAACTTTTACTGACCAGTCTATGATTTATTACCATCGCCAAACGCCGCCTTAGAAGAAAGAAGAGTGGTTTGGTTTTATCATACATGATTATTCTCGAGGTATAGTGGGGATCATACCGTCCCGACATCATGTCCTATGCTTGGAGGTAGCCCACCAAAAGGTTCCGAAATTTTCAGAGCGCAAACCTTAGCCTCGGAGACATTCCCACTGTAGTCAACGTACTTTGCCAGTCGACGAAGAAAATTTAGCTGCTGCACAGAAAGTAGTGGATGAAGACCGATCCACGTAAGTCAATGGGACATGCAAATCTCTGAAGCTGTCTGCGCCTCCAGTTTACGCTTATCTGCGACATAACGAAAGAGTTTCTGTAAATAGTATACTACACTCCTTTATGAAACATTTTTGGAAATTTGTGGTACGTTACTATGGTACCAAACTGCTGAGGTCATCGACCATTAGGCTTACACACTACTTAACCTAACTTAAACTAACTTACGCTAAGGACAACACACACACCCATGCCCGAGGGAGGACTCGAACCTCCGACGGCGGGAGCCGCGCGAGCCATGACAAATCGCCTCTGGCCGCACGGCTACTCCGCGCGGCAAATGAAACATCATGCCTCATGGCGCAAATAATTGTTTAAGTAATTTGCTAACTTCAAAGATTGTTATAGCCAGTAAAACTAGTCTTAACTAAAGCGTTACCACGAATTTGCAAACCACAGTGTATTTGATCATGATACGGCACCTGCTGCAATCGTAACGTCTACCTACCCAGAAGAAAGATTCCTTAGTAAGGAAATAGTAACTCTTGGTGTTTGAACATAGAGTCAGAGCCAGCGTGGAATTCAATGTGAAACAGTTTCTAAAACTTGGTAGTGAAAAACTAATTCTTATCTGGACGAGGTCAATATTCAGTAGTTAATTCCCTTATCAGTGCAGCACATGGGCCATAACTTTGTGGCAAATACTTGGTTGCGATAGATTTCAGAACAGCATGATGTTTCAGTTTTGACGGGTTATTCATTGGCAATCGTTTTCTTTATTCTGATGATGAAGAGTATGCCAACGTCAACGTTTGTTTGGGAATTCCACGTCCGTAGCTCAGTGATCAGCATTGATAGCTCTCATGTGATGGACCCGAGTGGAAGACCGGAGTTCGATTACCGGCGCTGCCAAGAATGTCTCCTTGGTACGAGAAGGGCAGTAGGGTGCAGTCAGCCTTATGACATAAACTGAGAACCTGCTCGAATGAGATGTAAAGGTAACAGGTCAGCTAAAACGACAATTGGGGGAGGGGGGGAGCGATGTGTTGATCAAACTGACTGATAGATGGCACAGCGGTCAGTAGGCTTCTGTTGGCCCTTCAGTGGCCAGAACGGCGATTCTTTGCTTTGGTGTGATTAAGAAGAAATGGTCTGATAATGGTATAAACTAAGGTTATAGCTAAGTGTCCTCAATTTTTTGTAAATGAAATCTCAGCTTGTATCTCATAATTTTTTGTTACTCATTTTATCACGTAAGTTGTGGGCTAATTGTTTTTAACCGATTTCGTAAATGTTATGTTATCCCTGTTGGATCTTGGGCTGATCATAGAAACTGGACCTCTGACAGTCACAACTCTGCACAAGAAAAAATGAAAAAGAAGGAAAAAAAGACACGTGTTTAAGATATCAGAGCAAATTTATATAAATAGAAGCTATCACTATGACCAAATGTGTTGCTCTTACTCCACCTTCTAACTTTTTAATTTTGTAGTTCCTAGTAACTAATTTATAAACGTAATAATAATCAAATGTCAGTATATATAAATGATTGTAAATACAGCTCTAATTTATAGTATGCAGTCAGTTGGATTTAAATTATTTCGTCAAAATTCCCACTGAAAATTACATACAAAAATGGCATTGTAAAAATAATTTCTCCTATTTTCTTTTGATAGTATGTTTACCTTTAAAAAGCAAACGTTTTCTGTTATTAACACGTGTTTTGCACATCCCACACATCATCACTGCTATGGTTACATCCTTGGTCAATAGGAAAGGAATGATGTCTTTGTATCTTTGCTTAATGATGATCTTTGCATTACAAACAAAAACATCAGTTGTGTAGTACATGTTTGACACTCAAGTCTGACACTGAGAAAACTATGAAGTACCGATATGCCACAATAGTTTATTTACAACGTCTGTGCTGTTTGCAATTCAACAACATAAACATCCACCTGAAAAACTAAATGGACCACAACAAAACAAATGTGGAACCCATGGAAGTGAATACAACTATTTCACATTATGTGTAAAAAAATGCAAGCACTCAGCGTGTTTTTATTAATCAAACACCTAATAAAGTGGCACTAAATACTCAAATATTCTTGTGCAATGTAGGAGCAGACGACATGCTGTGGATCAAAAGATCTATATAACTGAAAATATTACGCATCTGAAGATGGGAATTGTACCCCGAAAGCGGTTATGGCACTAAAATAAAACATTTAAAATGTATTTGTAGCTCGTTGCATCATTCACCAATATTTCATAAAGCCACAGAAAAGAGCTGTCACTGACTATCGAAAAATTCTGTCTCTCACTTTGAAAGCTGACCGGTGACCATAGTCCCACAAACAGGGACAGAGCATGTTCAAAGGCTTCTACATCTCTACGAAACGAGAGACGTTTCCACGCACGGGGGAACAAAATTTGCGCGAATATATATGAGCGCTATAACTCCTAACTACCGGCGCTGCTACAGAATATAAATAACGCACGCCAACAGTTTAGTGAAAAATGCGTTTGCAGTGGCGCCCGCCATTTGAGCGGCGGGGGCGCTGGTGGCGGCGTGTCTAGCCCAGGCGGCGCGCCGGCTGACAAATGCCGAGCGCGGTGCGCGACAGGTGGCGCCTCGTTGAGTAATGGCGGTCAGTAGCGGAGCCACGGCGGGAATTCCCCGCAGGTCGCCAGGTGCCGACGGTGCGGGACTCACCACTGCTGAACCGTCCGCTCCCTCTCTCGGATAAATAGTCAGCTGCGACGATGAATTCGCAGAATTCGCGAATTCCTTGATAGAGAACAGTGCGTGGTTCATTTCAAGATATGAATTTTATTTATTTATTACTTATTTAGCCTTATAGTTTGAAGGTCGTCTCTTACCTCAGGCTAGGAACGACGTTATCGAAAATACTGCAAAACATTCTTGATTTGTATGTGTTTTACTGGTTCGTTTCTGTAGTAACACTAATAATAACAGTGAATAACAGAGGAAAGAGCCCAAAACCGAACCTTCGTTTTTTTACTTTCATAAAATAGAAAACAGTAAAAAATAATACTTTACGAGCCTGTAATATTTACTTTATAATTTTATACGTCATTTTACAGTACATGTTGAAAATATAATGGACAGTTATTACGAACAAAAAAATATGTAAAACTTTACGTTTTAGGAGACTGAGAAACAGTTGCCAAAAACGGACCCACTGTAAAAATAGCAAAAATAACTTTAAACAAAAATGAAAACGGGGCTTACATCAGAGAAATGATACTCTACTTTTAAATTAGATACAACGTAACGTCTTACAGAAGGTTACTGAATTTCGCTGCCTGCTGTAGTATGAGCCTGTATGCTTTATTTCTAACAATTCGTTTTTGTGGCGTTATTTCTCAGCCATTTCGCCTCTGAGGGGGTGTTATTTCTCTCTGCCAATTTTGTCGCAAATCTTCACAGTTTATTACGAGAAAACCCATAGAAAGAAGCTTCAATAGCAAAACAATAATAAAACAGCTCTTCTTCAAGATCTTAATCAAGAATTATTGGTATGCCTCTTTTTGCACTGTACCTCATTTTGGATAAATTTGTGAGTGTTATTCTTGGAAAACTAAATTCTTCACTGGTTTTCCTCCACCCCATATTCTTCTTCTCAACTGCTTCAATAACTTTAGTCATTTTAGAATGACTTCACTAAATCTGATCAACCCTCCCCATTATCCTCTTAGAATAATCTGTAAGAGAATTCTAAAAGACTGCAAAAGTAAGGTGCCTGGTGTAAGGAAATGGAGGGGGCTAGCTTATGTGACTAGTTTACGTGACTAGAATCGACACAGGTATAGGGTCTATAGTGCGGAAATTTTTTACGTCATAGTTAAGAACAATCACCAAGGTGTAAAGCATGTAAAAAAACCACTGGATGAAAATTTAATGAACAAAAATTAACTTACACGTAAAATGACAAATTGGCGAAGAGAAATTTCAGAGTAAAGAAGCTCATGTCAAGCCATATGGTATATGTGACCATCAGTAAAACCAAGTAAAATCTATTAAAAAATCTTCCCATTGGAGCTAGGGTAAGCGCAAAAGTCTTCACATTAAAATTTTCATGGAATTAAAAGACAGCGGCTGGTGCCATGCGGAGACTGGCAAAGCTGTCGCACTGCACGACATAGGAAACATCGGTCGGTGGCGTACCTGCGCGAAATCATATGTGCATAGAAAACAGATACAGTGTAAACTATCAACCGCTACGTTGTATCGAAAAAGGACTGAGCAAAATTTTTAGGTAGAAAAATGGGGGAAGATGGGAGGTACGGAAGGGGAGGGTAGACTTTAAACATGAACTGTAACAGTAAAAAGGAGGATAAACCGAAATAGAGAAAGTATTGATGGGAAAAGTAGAAATTTGACGAGAATGAGGGACAAGCGGCGGCCACCAATGAACTGTTACTACGATGAAGGGTCTGAAGTACCGGATTAAAACCTTCAAAAAATTGTCGACTCGAAAGTTGCAGCTGACCATTGAACGTGTTACCATCACTATTGAGTGTGTGTTTAAAATTTCCAGTTTTACACGTAAGTCTATTCTCCGTCCTTTAACCACCTTACAAAAAAATACGGTTTCTATCGGATATTTAATGGATGATTAGTAATGAGTAAAGGTTCAGCAAATATGGCGTGAGGCACTTTACCACTCCTCTCTCCTGGTAAAGGTTGTTTACACCTTACTCTTATCACCCTGCCAGTTTGACTTATTTAGTAACAAGGGTAGGTACTTTTATTTATTTATTTCGTGTCAGAAGCAAACTAAAACTTTATTTCATACATTACATCTACATCCATACTCCGCAAGTCACCTGACGGCGTGTGGCGGAGGGTACCCTGAGTACCTCTGTCGGTTCTCCCTTCTATTCCAGTCTCGTATTGTTCGTGGAAAGAAAGATTGTCGGTATACCTCTGTGTGGGCTGTAATCTCTCTGATTTTATCCTCACGGTCTCTTCGCGAGATATACGTAGGAGGGAGCAATATACTGCTCGACTCCTCGGTGAAGGTATGTTCTCGAAACTTCAACAAAAGCCCGTACCGAGCTACTGAGCGTCTCTCTTGCAGAGTCTTCCACTGGAGTTTATCTGTCATCTCCGTAACGCTATCGCGGTTACTAAATGATCCTGTAACGAAGCGCGCTGCTCTCCGTTGGATCTTCTCTATCTCTTCTATCAACCCTATCTGGTACGGATCCCACACCGGTGAGCAGTATTCAAGCAGTGGGCGCACAAGTGTACTGTAACCTACTGCCTATGTTTTCGGACTGCATTTCCTTCATATTCTTCCAATGAATCTCAGTCTGGCATCTGCTTTACCGAAGATTAATTTTATATGGCCATTCCATTTTAAATCACTCCTAATGCGTACTCCCAGATAATTTATGGAATTAACTGCTTCCAGTTGCTGACCTGCTATATTGTAGCTAAATGATAAAGGATCTTTCTTTCTTTGTATTCGCAGCACATTACACTTCTCTACATTAAGGTTCAATTGCCGTTTCCTACAGATCCTCCTGCATTTCAGTGCAATTTTCCATTGTTACAACCTCTCGACATACTACAGCATCATCCGCAAAAAGCCTCAGTGAACTTCTGATATTATCCACAAGGTCATTTATATATATTGTGAATAGCAACGGTCCTGCGACACTCCCCTGCGGCACACCTGAAATCACTGTTACTTCGGAAGACTTCTCTACATTGAGAATGACATGCTGCATTACATTACTACATACATTGTAGTTTATAAATTAAACAAGTCAAAGAATAAAATAGGTATATATACACATAGATTATATTAACAAACGTCGGTTAATTTACAAGATCTTCCATAGTGCACGCAGTTTGAGGTAATGCGCATTGTAGCAGACGTGATGACGCCTGCACGGCAGCGCCATAGTCACACTAGAGATAGCCCCACCTCTGCAGGTTGCTCTTCAGTCTTGCGACACGGGAACGCAGGCGATTAAGTGGTTTCCATGTGGACCATTTCTCTGTGTGGCCTGGGGAAGAGCTTCTTGTGGAATGAGTCACTCCTCCAGATGCTGGTATCTGGCCTGCCATTCCTTCTCCCGTGTTGGTGTGGAGTGTCAACGAGTGCTTCTGTGCACGTAAGAAAGCTCTTTCTAGACAGAAGTCTTTGCTGTGCCGGTTGATGACCATGTAGTGGATGGCCTTTAGATGTCAATGACTTTTTCATTTAATTTTGTGCTGCTACATCCCGTGGGATGTCCGGAGAGGCTGTGCCGGATAAGCAGCGCAGTTTTCCCACGGGTGTGGCTCTCAGACAACCCGTGATGATATGACATGTCTCGTTCAGCACAACATCAACTTTCTTGTTGTATGTGGATCTGCACCATAACGGGCAAGCGTACTAAGCTGTAGAGTAGCATAGGGTTGATGCGAATGTCCGCACTGTATTCGTCTGTGCTCCCCATGTTGGGGGAAAGTACAGGCGGTTCATAAATGAATATCGAGGTTTTAACGCTTTATAGTATTTATTATATTGAACTTAAAGTTATAAATTATGTGGAAAATTAAAGAGCAACTCAGTTTTACCGTGAACCTTACAAATGTTCAATCTGAGCACCATTTGTCATACGGCACATATCAAGTCTATAGCCGAGTTCTTCCCAAACACTTCTTCTGAACACAATCTAGAGGTTAGTTCGTACACAAAATCCTACACCGTTAACACTTTCGCAATTATGGTCATCTATATAGGCAGCACGGCTCAGTATTTCTGTATGGGACTTCCAACGACTTGTTGAGTCCATATCACGTCGAGTTGCTGCACTACGCCAGCTAAAAGGGTGTCAGACACGATATTAGGAGGGAATCCATGACTTTTGTCACCACAGTGTATTTTACTTGTTAATATTTATACGTCATTAAACACGGCACATTCCTATTGAAACAGCGCCAGTGTGTAAAATTATTGGATCGTTTCCTTCACTTGGGATGGCCCACAAAACGCCCGGGACTCCGTTTACCGCGCACCATACGACACAGGATGCTGTATGAAACAAGAGAATAAGCACAATAATCGCGAAGTCTTACAGGTAATCGTTTGAATTAATGTTACTTATAATGTGGCTCACGTAGGTTACTATAGCGCAGTGTCTGAGATAATGCGTTGACAACCAACAGCAGCGTTCAAATAAGAATGAACTCGCAAACCGCGATTATCGTTTCGCTTGACCGTAGAATATTTCAGAAGTAATGGAAATTTCTGCTGGGCAGGGACTCAAATCCGGATTTCCCACTTGTCGCAAGCGAACGCGTTAACCACTTTGCCATTCCGACCACATTTCCTAGAGCGGGCCAAATGTCCATTTGTACTGGAGTATACTCTGTCTTGTGCTCGCACTATACTACCGTGACCGACGGACGGGGTGAGACACTATTTTCTCCTGTCATTGCCTTGCTCTAGCGTGAAATAGAGCAGTGCGGTGTTTATGAGACAATGCGTTGACGATCAACAACCCATTCACGTGGACAAACTGAGATTTGGGCCGCATTTGGTTGAGAGCTGTATACAGACACTTCCTTGTTTCTGTTATGACTATTAGGAGTGATATCTTGTTTAAAACCACTAATGGGCGATGCAACTATTATTGCTGTCGACCGTTTGAACACATATGTGGCAATGTGGGCACTGTAACAATGTTTGATTGGTGACTAACGTTGTCACTCTATATAACCAACTACGATTTTTTTAAGTTTTAGATCTGAAGATGGCTCGTCTGTGAGCCGAAACCGGTAGTCAATAAAAAAAAATTGCGATCTCGACGGAGGCCTTTATCCACACATGATTTAAATCAACAGAGTGCGTATGTCCCCATTGACAATGTTAAAGTATAAAAAAACTTTTGTTTATCTGGAGGAATGAACTTGATAAAAGTTTGAAACGAAGCATTTTTCATGCTTAAAGTCAGCTGTGACAACAGATAACCAATTTCGAGACAGTCTATACAAGTCCGCGCCTTCAGTGACAGGCAACTGTCTGTCCTCTTGCTGATAATTCCAACTACGACAAAAACCTGAAACAGTTGTTGCCTTACTCTTTTCATTGAGTGGAAACAAGAGTGAGAGCACTCTGATCATTTGGCAAATTTCAGTGTAACCTCAGTGGGCTGGTCTGTCATGTGTATCGAGTGCGCTGTTGCAGTTTGTGAAACTTCAATATTCTGTCTTGTAATGTGGCCACTATACGCAAAGAATAAAACAACACAGCGAAGTACAGTTTGGTAATATGCCAGGCTATATTTATACTTTTATGAGTCGTCTAAACAGGAGTGCTGTTTTACACTTTAAGGATCTAGTAATGGACGCCAAGTCTACCTATAAACTGGCTTTTATTTACTCTGAAGTTCGACAGTGGTTAAACAAAAGTTATCAAAGAAACAAGATTAACTGAACTGCGAATTACGTGATAGAAAAGTGAGACTAATACTGCGGGAGGAAGCATGTGGAAGAAGACTGCATTGAGGCTGAAGCACAACCTGCTGACACAAGATTAAAGAAATCAAACACAGACTGCAACTGAGTCAGTAATTCAGATTTCACTTACGAGAAGCCAGCTTCTAAGATTACTGGTCGCGGTACCGCACATTGCGAAAACTCTCCTGATCTCAAAGTCAGGAGAGTGCTCCAAACAGCCATAGATATCTGGCAGCTCCCGTATCGCGATACCCCATCACAGGATGCCCAAAACATTTTTTCCTTGTGCCCGACTTCCATCCTTCCAAAAATTCAAGGTGGAAGGGACTACTCCAAGCTATTGCCAACATGATGGGTGACGAGATATGTGACATTTTTACGACAAATCGCGGAAACGACAGTAAACTTGGTCCTCTTTGCGTACACGACACACGTTTTGCCGCCACGGGGTTCCCACTGGAATGAAGCAGTGTTACCTTGATCGGCCCGTCCACACCCTGCGCTACGGGTACGACACAGCCTCATTGGGAAAACTCAATTTTTGGAGTGAAAAAGGAGACGACCGTCGTCCGTTATCCGAGTGGCGCTGTGGTGTCATGTCCTTAGAAGTCAGTCCAGAAGAACAAAATTGCCACACTCGATTTATATCCAGGGGGTGGCAGCGCGGACTCGGCGTCCACTTTCCAGCACGCAGACCACCGCCCGCCCGCCGCATACGCACAGTAGTGGCTGAGCACGCCACAGCACGGCTCACGCCGAGGTTCCCCAAACCCCAGGGGGACGTTGTCGACGTTATGAGATTTACAGACTGCTCCTCTGCCGACAAAGGACTTCAGAGACCTATCTGAACCACCTGAAGGAAGTGAAACTTTATCTCCCAACACACATATCCACTGTCCACAAACATAACTGCAAATTAGCGGCCGTAAAAGGAACCGATGTCGCATGGCAATATCCGACAGTAATGTCAGAAGTTTTTCCTCGAAAAATTTTATTTCCTTCTGGCGACAGAGAAATATTATTCGTAAATAACGATTTTTTCCTACCAATGAGTATGAAATTAATAAGATTCATCTCTGATAGCTTTATCTTAAGTACTGTTGATTGTTTTGCTCCTATAATTGATCAAAAATCAAGGTGCAATAGCATCAGCGAGCGCTAAAATCAGTGACATAAAATTTTACTAAACGTTACCTCCTGATCTTATGTACAACTAAAATATTACTTCACCAGCGCTAGGTGTCCCAAGTGATCTTAAACCAGTATTGTCTGGGAGAGAACAAATCATGATATATCGCTTCTGTCGTTAGCGTGAATCCTTCACCTACATCTAAGTATAAACTTACAACCCATCGTTTATGCATGACAGAGGAGACCACTGCTAGTCTTCCATTTTCTGCTCCACTTGCAAAAGCAATATGGGAAAAACGACTGTCTATGAGTCTTAATTTCTGTGTGACCTAAATTTCGTTGGCAGTAGGATCTTTCTGCAGTCCATCACAAATGCTGGATTTCTTAACTTTCTCAATTGTGCTTCACCAAAGGAACATCTTTCCTCCAGGGATTCCCATTCAAGTTCATAAAGAATTTCCACATGTTTAAACCTGCCGGTAAAACATGTAGTTGTACATCACTAAAGTGTTTCGTTGTCTGCCTTTACACTGATTGGATCGGTATCCCGAACACTCAAAAGCGTATTACGCATGTCTTCTGTAGGCGGTATACTTTATAGATCAGCTACACTTTCATAGAATTACTCGAATAAACGAGTCTCTCATGGCTGTTGCTATGCAACGCTACACCTGCACAGAATGAGTCTTACTAACGTTTAAAAACCTCTGAAGCGACGTAGGTAACTTTGAGACAAGTAATTTGATTTGATATAAGACTCGTGGAGATAAAACTGTCGGGAAATACTCCAAAAGTGGATGACAAATGTTAAACATGTGACGTTATCATACGACTACGTCGACGCATGAGAAGCGTTTGGACTTATAGGTTTGTCGCATTTTATCATTCCAGACGAAGTCAAAATTTCACGTCAGTGTGGCTTCAGGTCTAGGTGCGTTAGTTTAGTGCGCAGAGTTCAGGGTTCGAGTCTTACGCTTGGCAGGCATAACATTTTTCATTGTGTTAGACAGTTATACTTTTACACTGAGGCAAGATTTATTATTTTATTTACCGGTCTCGCGGCCTCCGCTGGTTTATTGCAAAGTACAGTGAGCCAGGGTGACTTTTCGTACTGAATCGACATTTATATGTCTTATCTTTGGCTCTTAGATGTTGCCCAGCGAGTGCAGATGTCTCTGGCGTGGCCTGGAGGGCCGGCTCGCTGGGCCCGCCCTTTCCCCTGGGATTTTCCTTCTGCCCTCCCCACTTTTTTCGCCCCTCACATACCTGCGACCGCACGCAAGCGTCGCTTAGAACTCGCGCCATTCCATAGTTCGGCACTGCTCGCCACTGCGCATGATTTCTTACAAATTCTGATTGTAATTTTATTGCGTAAACACAAATATTACTTAACATAAGGACTTAACAACCAGTATAATAATCACCGTATTCGCTTTCACCTCTACTAACGCCCTTTATTCTGGTAGAATCACCTGTTGCCTTGAAATTTAGCGACTGGTGAACCGAGACTGTAAACAAAACGCCAGCCTTTCGATTCCAATGCAGTTCGACTGAAAAATTTGGGTACTAGTTTCAAAATTCTGAGAACTAGAAAAGCAATGTATAGGAATACGGGTAGTACAATACGTACAAGAACCATGAGGGAACAATGAGAATGGAAAACCAAGAACGAAGTGCTCATGAATTATGTAAAACTGGGATACAATCTTTCGCTCCTACTTTCACTCTCTACATTAAAGAAACAATGACAAAAAGAAAGGCGAGTTCCAAGAGTGAGGTTTAAGATTTCGGGTGATAGGTTCTCAGTGATAAGATTCGCTGATAACATTGTGATCTGCAGTGAAAATGGAAAAAATTACAGGCCCGTTGAATGGGATGAACTGTTTGAGGAGTACAGAATACGGAATGAGAGTAAAATGAAAAAAAAAAAAGGATGAGGAGTAGCAGAAACGAAAGTAGCGAGAATCTTAACATCATAATTACTGACCACGAAGTAGACGAAATTAAGGGTTTCTGTATGTTAGAAGCGAAATTACACATCAGATGAGGCAAGGAGGACATCAAAAGCAAAATAGCACAAGCAAAAGACGGAATTCTGGTCGAAATAGATATCTTTGTATCAAACTACGGCCATCGGAGGAAGAAATACTGAGAATGTACGTTTGTAGCAAAGTATTGTACAGTACCGACTCTAGGAAAACCGAAAAAGAAGAGAATCGATGAGTTCCAGATGTGTGTTACACAGGAATGTTGGAAATTAAGTGAACTAATAATACAAGGAATGAGGAGGAAATGTGGAGGATCTCTCCATAAACGGAGAGGACAGAAACATGTGGAAAACACTGACGAGAAGAATGGACAGGATAATATGATGTTTGTTGCAACATCAGGGAATACGTTCCATGCTACTATTGGGATCTGCAGAGCGTGAAAATTATAATCGGAGGTAAAGATTGGAATGCATCCAACAAACAATTCGGGACCTTAGCCATCGGCACACGGACAGTGCATTCGGACTTTGAACGTTGAGAGTGCCGAGTTTCAGACGTCATATCGTGGAAAAAGCGCGCTAGGTAGTATTTCTGAACGTGCAGAGCAATATCTACGTCAGATATTCTGAACATGAAGTAGACCAGTGAGATGGAAGAACGCTACTTACACCACACTCACACCATCTCTCTCCAGTACTGAGCTGCGAGATGCCATATTGCCTTTCAGTTGAAGCCCATATACACTTTTTAGCTATACGTGCCGCTTCGAAGCACCAGTAAATTGAGGATCTCATTCATATTGGTGGCTGAAGAATTATATAACTTGTGTATTATGAAAATTTACCGTTCCAAGGCAACTACACGTTGAGGATCCAAACTCACTGTTCTTGTAGTAGTTTGTTATAGCTGAAAATCAGTTAATAATTGTTTTTGTTGTTGTGGTGACCCTCCCTTAATGTCTCAGAAAGTCTTCTATCAATCGATACCTTCTTTCAGTCAAATTGTTCTATAAATTTCCTGTCTCCCCAACTCTGTTCAGTACCACCTCATAAGCTACTTAATCTGTCCTACTCTTCATCATTCTTCTGTAGGACTACATTTCAGAAGCTTCAGTTTTCTTTTTGGTTAAATTGTTTATCGTCCATATTTCACTTCCATACATGGCTATGCTTCATACAAAAATCTTCACAGAAGACTTCCTAATAAGTCTATATTCGATTTTAACAAATTTATCTTCTTTACAAACGCTTTTCCTGACGTCGTCGATCTACATTTCAGAAGCTTCAGTTTTCTTTTTGGCTAAACTGTTTATCGTCCATGTTTCACTTCCGTACATGGCTACGCGCCATACAAAAATCTTCACAAAAGACTTCCTAGTAAGTCTATATTCGATTTTAACAAACTTATCTTCTTCAGAAACGCTTTTCCTGACGTCGTCGATCTACATTTCATATATTTTCTACTTCGGCCATCGTCAGTGTTATGCTGCCCAAATATCAAAACTCTTGTAATACTGTCAAGTCTCTCGTTTCCTAATTTAATACTCTCAGAATCACCTGTATTAGTTCGACTACATTCGATTATTCTTTTTGGATTTGTTGATTTTTATCTTATATACTCCTTTCAAGACACTGTCTAGTCCTTTCAACTGCTATTCCAAGTCCTTTTCAGCCTCCGACTTAAATACAATGTCATCGGCAAGCCTCCAAGTAGTTATTTCTTCTCCCTGAACTTTAATTCTTATTTCAAATTATTCTTAGGCTTTCTTTACCGTTTGTCCAGTGTACAGATTGAATAATTTCTGGATAGGCTACAACATTGTCTCACTTCCTTTCCAACCTCTGCCTTCATGACTCTCAACTCTCATACTGCCGTCTGGTTATTGTACAAGTTGCAAATAGCCTACCGCTCCAAGTATTTTACCCCTGCTACCTTCAGTACTTCAAAAAGAAGATTCCTATCAACGTTGTCAAAAGCTTTCCCTGAGTCTAAAAATGCTATATACCCAGGTACGCCTTTCCTCAGCTCGTCTTCTAATGCAAATCACAGCCTCACGTATTCCGACATTTCTCCTGAATCCAAAATCATCTCCTCTGAGGTCGGATCCACCTCTTTTGTAAAGAATTCGTGTTAGTTTTTTGCAACCAAGACTTACGACACTGATGGCTTAGCAAGTTGACGCTATGGGAAAAACTCAATTGTACGAGTGGTTTGCTCGCTTTAAAAATGACGACATGTCGATTGATGACAAAACCTCGTTCTGGACGTCCATCAACTGCCCAAAGGGACGAAAATATTGAAAAACTTCGAGAGTTTGTACTCACAGACCTTCGACAGACAATTGGTTAACGGGTAGTGATTAGTGGGTTAAAAAAATGGTTCAAAAGGCTCTGAGCACTATGGGACTTAACATCTGTGGTCATCAGTCCCCTAGAACTTAGAACTACTTAAACCTAACTAACCCAAGGACATCACACACATCCATGCCCGAGGCAGGATTCGAACCTGCGACCGTAGCAGTAGCGCGGTTCCGGACTGAGCGCCTAGAACCGCGAGACCAACTCGGCCGGCTGATTGGTGGGTTATCTTTGAGCACGGTTCAGCGAATTTTAACGGAAGATCTGGGAATGAAAAGTGATGCTGCTAAGTTTGTTCCTCGGGTTCTAACTGACAATCAAAAGGAACGTCGAGCTGAAACATTACGCGCTTTGTAAAACAACAGCTTGTAACATCCAGATTTTCTGTCGAAGGCCATTACTGCTGATAAGACATGGTGCTATGGTTAAGACCCAGAAACAAAGCAACAGTCAAGATAACGGAAGACGCCATCGTCACCCTGCCCAAAAAAATGTCGTCAAGTCAAATCAAATATCAAAACAAGTTGCTGAGTTGCTTTTTTGATGCCAGCGGCGTAGTTCATTTTTGTTCCTCTAGGTCAGATCGTCAATCGAACCAAGTTTTAAGAAGATTGCGTAACGTTGTTCGTCAAAAAAGACCCGAATTGTGACAGACAGGAGACTGGTTTGTCCACCGCGACAACACACCAACACACACAGCCATCTCTGTGAGACAGTTTTTGGCTAAAAGTGGCGTGGTTCGTCTGCCCCACACACCTTACTCACTTGCCCTGGCTTCGTGCGACTTTTTCTTGTTCCCGCGCGTGAAAAGAGGCATGAAAAGACACCGATTTGATAACATTGAAGGATTCAGCAAAAGACGAGGGAAGAGCTTCAGCCATTTCTAAAGACAGTGGAAGCGCCGGGGGGACAAACGTATTAGTCATAATGGAGAGTATTGTGAAAAGGATAAGGTTGTTTTGTAAACAGTTTTAGAATACATAGCCTTTAAAAATAATTCTGTTTTTTTTTTTCGTTACCCTGCATAACTCACTCTATCCATTACGCTTTTCAAATTTTCTAACCTACCTGACCAAAGAAGCGAGTTAACATTCCACGCTCCGATCCGTAAAACGCCAATCTCGTTTCTGCTGATGACAAGATCCTCCCGAGTAGTTCCCGCTCAGACACCCAAATGGGGAACTATTACCTCAGGGACATTTTACCCAAGAGGACGCCATCGTCTTTTGGCCATAGAGAAGAGCTTCATACCTTCGGGAAAATTACGGCTTGCTTCCAACCGTCTGCAGTACAGCACAGCAAGACCGTTTTGGTTGTTACTGTAAGGTTAGATCAGTCAGTCAATCAGACTGCGGTCCCTTCATCTACCGAAAACACTGCTGCTCCTCTTCTTGAACCGCACATTTGCCTGACTTCTCAAGAGATACCCCTCCGTTGTGGTTGCACTCACGGTATGGCAATCTGTATTGCTATCGCTGAGGCACACAAGCCACCTCACTGACAGCTGAGGGGGTGGAAGGTGGAGGAGAGGGGTTCATAACATACCTACGATTGATCATGATGAGATACAAAGTAGCCGTACAGCTCTCCTGGACTGTGTAGCTTAACGAGCAGCGACGGAGAATAATAAGATATCAGGTGATAGGTTGCTGGTTCGCCTCTCACTGTATCCAAAAACTTTTTTACTAACCTCCGCGTTTTTAATAGGACCGATACCATCTTATAAATTTAATAAAATTGTAATCTGTAATGTCGTATACTACGTAAATGTAAAAGCGCTCTTTTTGAGGAGTTCGTTCGACTGGCTTAATCTACAAGACAATTCCATTACCTGCAGTAAGATATTTTTCACTTTCTTGTTTTAAGTTTTGTATTTCACATGTATAGATTCTGCTACTGAATAGGAACAGTGATGAAGTAAGAATGACCTAAGTGTTTCACTAAAAAATAACACTGATGAAATAATTTTAATCTTATTTGGAGAACTATAATAAATTTGCAGAGAACGTTTTGTAATGGAACTTCTATAAGCCGACTGGACATGTTAATTTTGTTTTTGCCTCGTAAAATTTTCGTCGATATTGAAGTTTTTATTTATGTATAGTATAGAAAGAAAAACGAAGTTACCATATGGACAATGGAGGAAATATCCATTTTAATAGAGCTAATGTAGGAATTTTACCCTCGATCATACCGTAAGTAGCGTGATTTGCGAGCCAGATAAGAACAGCCGAGAACTGCCGCTGGACCGCGCTGTAATCGCGTATACCAAGTTGAGGGACACGTTTCTGAGCGTTCAGCAGCATGTTGAACTCGGCATGCTCAACGTTAAAGTTGGAAAGGACGGAGCGTGTACTGACGCCTTTAGGGTGCAAGGGCCACTCTGAGATGAGGAGGTTGGCACAAGATTGGAATTCTTGGGTGGCCACATCAATCCAGTCGGAAGATCAAAGAAGTAAACAAGAACAGCAGTAACAATAATGATAATGAAATTACCAAATATGCAGAAACCAGTCGCAAAATCATGTTTTATTTATTCACATTTCCAAATCGATTTCAACTGATTAACAGCCATCATCGGTGCTACAAATACAAGAATAAAAATAATTTTTCATATAGAGGGCGGGTTTGCTTTGCAGCGCCTCCTTATGGTTTCTCATTGTCATAGTCAATTCTCGATGTATCACTTTTATGTTTGACCTCTGCTTGAGACAGTATTACTACTCAGGACACATATTGGTTGAAAGGGAAATTTGTATAATCATTTTAAATGGTTTAATGCGTCTACATACATTTCATTGGTTTACGTTGCTTTCTGTACATTTATTTATTTGGTCACTGTTATTAATTATTTTCATTCTTGTATTTGTAGCACCGATGATGGCTGTTAATCAGTTGAAATCGATTTGCAAAAGTGAATAAATAAAACATGATTTAGCGACTGGTTGCTGCATATTTGGTATTTTTATGGTTTACGGTCGCTGCACAACTTGGGAACCACATGGAGCCCACCATTCATAATAATAATAATAACAAGAACAATAAAATTTCGAGTGTAATTGTAGCGGAAGATTGAACCTGTGGGTCGCGTCGGGAAGTATCCTCAAATATGATCGTTGGAAGAGAATTTCTCATGGAATGGCGTTAGTGAGGTTTTCACTTACATTTCTGTCCACCTGTTTTGCTGGGTGGTAACGTGCTTGCCTCCCATGCACATGGCCCGGGTTCGATTCCTGATCAGGTTGGAGATCTTCTCCGCTCGGGGACTGGGTGTTGTCCTCATCATCATTTCATCCTCATCATCGGCCGAAAGTCGCCCAATGTGGCGCCGACTGAAATAAGACTCGCCCTGGGCGGCCGAACCCAACAGGGACATCGCGGCCAACAATGCCACACGGTCATTTCATTCCATACTTACACTTCTGCTGCGGCTTGCCAATATACTAAACGTAACTTCTACATCCATTCCTCAATGAGGTGTTGTGCTTACATTGTACATGCTGCAATGCGTGATAATAAATCCTCAGAGACTATTGATCCGTGGATACCTGAAAGTAAGGAAATTTGTTACTGTTGTTAGCATTTCTAAGTAATTCACTTACATTTAAATGTAGTTATTCCAAATATCCGTTTTCCATTTAAAAGTGTTGACAGTGCAGCACAATAAATTCATCCTTTTCTGTTTAAACATTCAGTTCATTGCTTTGTAATACTACACAATAATGAAAAAGGACATAATATGTTAGGAGATACCAAAAAGAAACGCAAATAATAATGTTTGTTCAGACAGTTGCAAACTGAAAAAAACCTGAGATTATTATACGTTCCAAAATGCAACAAAACATGGAAGCCTGCCAGAAGACGGGACTGTCCGACAAACGTTGATGTGATTACACGGAATAACAGATTTAAATCTGTTTCCAGTACTTTTGAAGTCAAGTCGCTACTTGATAATGACTTACACGTGCATTTCTTAACAGAAAAATAAATTCTGAAAGAGTACAACATAAATAAAATAATGATGTTACCAGGTGCAAAACTGAAATTCTTATTTCAGATTTTCCGTCTTCTTTTAAGAATTTTGTATTCATTGTCGTCATGGACATGGCTCAGGCGAAGTGCAATAAGCACATTTTGCCTTGTAGTATGAATATTACACGACTGTTAAATGGAACGTTTTATCATTGAAGCAACTTGTGAAATTGTTCTCATTACGGTCGACAGCTTCGCTTTGACCTGCGGAACAAAATTAATTACCTAATTTTGCCCATAATGGGTGTTACGAGGAACTCCGACACCGTGGAAAATAAAGTATCTAGACCTTAACAAGAGCAAGCAGTCAGTTTAAACTACGTTTAATATATCACTCTACTGGTGTCGAGCAGAAATCGCTTCTTCGATGGCGTGCATTCTTCACCATGCAACTGAATTTAGGGGGTGGAGGGTTTTAGCATTGCGTCTCTCACCTACATAGGAAGATGCGACAATCGTGATAAAATTAGACGACTCAGGGCTGGCACGGAAATGTTCGTTTTCTTTGCGTGCTATTCGAGAAGCAGTCTTAATGTGGTTCGACAAAACCTCTGAGTACTTAAATGTGAACTACGAGCTAGTAGTTATGTAGAATTAACACCTTTCGTTGGAGGAATGTGGACTAAATCCATTATGACAGTGTTTCTGGAAGCCCAATTTCTGCGTTCACCTGTTTATGAGGGGCACATAGAGTATTGCTTTTATGTTGGCAATGAAGTTTACAGAATGAGGAACATGACATCCAGCGCTAATAAATAGCCTACACTTCTCGTCTAGTACATGTAAATCACTGACCCTGGAGTACCCTTCACAAACGCTGATTCAGGTATCACTATACAAGACAGTGCTGTCAGATGTGGAATATAACACATGACATTGTTACACAGTCTCATGGTCTGCAATGTTCTGTGTCACCTCTCACACCCTCGCTGGCCAAATTATATGATAGCAAAAATTTTCCACTATCGATATTTTTATTAAAACTAGTCAGACACAACAGGAGCAAACAACGTAAGTACATGGTAGAATACATTTACTATTATTCTGCAAAGGCATTTCGTATGTGGCATCTATCCATTCTCCAGAGTCTTCGACTTCTGCTTTGGCTGAAAAGTACCACTCGAGAGTAGCAGCCCCACTGCAGTTTGGACACATGAAACGTTCTCCCTGTCCGTATTCTCCTGTTCCTGATTCGTTCGTGTGTGCGTTCGTCTTCTGCAAGCTTGACTCCATTTCGTTCAGTCTGTCGCCACTTGACACAATCAACAGCAGTACTTTCCCAGTGAATTTCATTTATACCAGCCTTGGTTAGGCCTCTCTTGCAGATATTCTTGAAGCGAGTGTGCGATCTTCCCATTGGCCTCACACCCTCCTGGAGCACTCCGCACAGCCACAGCAGTTTTTTTCGGTAATCGTTCAGTATCCATGCATCTGACGCGTCCTAGTCACCGTACATGTCGGTGGCTCAGGAGCGCATGCATGCTGGTTGTGCATGAGAGCTGTAAGACCTCAGTGTTTGGTACTGCATCTCTCCTAGAGATCTGAAGGGTCCTACGGATACAGCGGAGATGGAAGCTGTTCAGTTAAGATTCGTACTTAGCAAGAGTTGTCTATGCCTCACAGTTACAGAGAAGGTTGCTGGTAACGCAAGCGTCGTATATTTGTAAGTCTTTTGTATTGTGAGCAGTCCACTGATCCATACTCTGTTTTCGAATACAGCCATAATACACGATGCTTTTTGGATTATGTTAGTAACCTGTGTCCACAGACAATCTACTATGTATTGTAGATCCAAAGTAGGTAAAGTCATCAAGTTCCTTGATAGAATTGCAGTCAATGCTCATGTGTGCAAGGTTGGTGGTGTCCTGTGCCAGGATCTTAGTCTTTTGGAGGCTGAGGGTAAGACGAAATTTTTCACAACCGTGTATAATTTGTTAATTACCTACTGCAGCCCTTCTGTGTTTGCTACTAGAGATCTGCATATAACAACTCACGAATAACTATTGTATTACTTTGGTCTTGGGCTTGAGGTGGGCAATGTTGAAAAGATTTCCATCACACCTAGTGTGTAAATACACTCCCTTCTCACAACCTTGAAAAGCAAGTGTCAACAGAAGGGAAAAGAATATCTCAAACAGAGTAGGAGTTAATACTTACCCCTGCTTTACACCGCTATTAACAGGGAACGCTTCTGATGTTTTACCGTTGAAGCATATTGTTGCTTGCGTTTTCTCATAAGAGACAGTAGTTTAGGTGGGCATCGAATGTTCTGCAGCAACCTGAAGAGCTCATTTCAAAACACATAATCAAATCCTTCAACAAGGTCAATAAAAGAAATATAAAGTGGCAGGTGGAAGTTGAAGGTGGCAGGGATAAAATACAGGGAGCGAAAGGCTATTTACGACTTGCACAGAAACCTAGTGGCCTTTATAAGAGTCGATGAGTACGAAAGGGAAGCAGTGATTGAGAAGGGAGTGAAACAGGGTTGTAGCCTATCCCCGATGTTATTCAATCTGTACATACAGCTAGCAGTAAAGGAAGCAAAGGAAAAATTTCGAGTAGGAAAAAAATCCATGGAAAAGAAATAAAAACTTTGAGGTTTGCCGATGACATTGTAATTCTGTCAGAGACAGCAAAGGACCTGGAAGAGCAGTTGAACCGAATGCACAGTGTCTTGAAAGGAGGATATAAGTTGAACATCAACAAAAGCAAAAAGAAGATGGTGGAATGTGGTCAAATTAAATCAGATCATGCTGAGGGAATTAGATTAGGAAATGAGACACTTAAAGCAGTAAATGAGTTTTGTTATCTGGGAATCAAAATAATTGATGGTGGTCGAAGTTGAGAGAATGTAAAATGTAGACTGGCTATGAAAAGGAAAGCATCCCTGAAGAAGAGAAATTTGTTAACATCGAGTACAGATTTAAGTGTCAGGAAGTCCTTTCTGAAAGTATTTGTGTGGAGTGTAGCCATGTATGGAAATGAAACATGGACGATGAACAGTTTGACAAGAAGAGAACAGAAACTTTCGAAACGTGGTGGTACAGAAGAATGCTGAAGATTAGATGGGTAGATCATGTAACTAATGAGAAGGTACTGAACAGAATTGGGGAGAAGAGGAATCTATGGCACATCTTGACTAGAAGAAGGGACCGGTTGGTAGGACACATTCTGAGGTATCAAGGGATTACCAATTAAGTATTGGGGGGAAGCGTGGAGGGTAAAAATTGTAGAGAGAGACCAAGAGATGGATGTACGCAGATTCAGAAGGATGTATGTTTCAGTAGTTCCTCGGAGACGAAGAGGCTTGAACAGGGTTGAGCAGCATGGAGAGCTACATCAAACCACCTTCTGGGCTGGACTGAAGATCACCCAACAGCAAAGTCGTCCTTGCTGCTCAGGGAACTTCTCTTGCAGATATTATAGAGAGAAGATTCTGGAAGCTAGGATTTGGAATTACATTAGGATGACTCTTGCACATGCCCTCCCGGCTACTATCACAGTGAAACGCCTCGGTAATTGCTCCAGTCTCCCCTGCCCCAGTTCTTCGAATACCGCATATTAAATGAGACGGAACCTTCTTCCCAGCTGATTGTAAGAAGTTAGTGCAAGTATTTGAGGAGGACGTATTTTGTACTTAACAACAACCTCTGCAGAGATGCTCTCTTCACCTGGAACATTACCATTAGCAAGGAAATCTTTCGCTTTACTGAATTCTTCCATCGTAGACAGTATATCTAGTCCTGCCATAACTGGCGTTTGTTTGATGGTGTCTAGTGCATCACTGCTAACGTCATTCTCAGCTGCATACAAGTCAGAGTTCCATTTGCTTGCTTTCATCAGTAATGACTTTATCTGTCTTTGACTTCAGAGGAGCCAATTTTCTGGCAGTTGGACCAACTGCATTCTTAATAGTATCATACATTGCCTTGGAGTCCCCAGAATCGATCGATTTCTGTATACCTACACATAAATTCAACCTGTAGTTGTTTGCACATCTCCTGGCTGTTTGCTGTGCTCTGTTCTTTGCTTCTCGCAAGTCGTCCCGAGATCTTCCATTCGGGTTTGTTTCTGTTTAGCCTCAATGACTGGGTACACTTCTTAAAAATTTTGCTCATACCAGTCCTTGTTTGTGTTTTCTTTCATTCCGTAAGCCAATACTGCCGAGTTGTAAATGACGCCAGAAAGTTGTGTCCATTTGTTATCAATATTCCTTTTTGCATGTACGTTTCCTGATAAGGCACTTTCAAAATTACTGGTAAACTTCTGTTTTCGTTACGAGTCATGAGTTTGAAATATGTTGATACGAGTGTGACTTCTCAGTTAGGTTCGGTGATTTCTCTTAGGAGTGAGCCTCATTCTGGACGCCACCAGAGCGTGGTCAGTGTTGCAATCGACACTATGATAGCTTAGTGTTAGCAGGACATTTTTGAGATCTGTATGCCATGCTGTGACAATCAATTTGATGCCAATGATGAGAGCGTGAGAGTCTCCAGGATACGTTGTGTCGATCCTTAAGTTGAAAATATGTGTTTGAAATGCAGAGTCCATAAAAACAGCAGACTTCCAGCGATCTCTGACCATTTTCATTCACTTTTCCCACTCCATGATGACCCAGGCAAGTTGGCCGCATATCATTATCTGGTCCAGATCAAGCATTAATGTCGGAGCCAGGTACTTTGGCTGTTCTGCCGCTGAGTAAATCATAAAACAGATCCTTCTCTTCCATGCTGGATGATAAAGTGATAAAGTGGGAGCGTCCACTTTCCAGATGTTGATAGCACGAAAACAGCACATTTGTAAAATAAGAATCCACTCTGTTCCACCACATAGTGGCACAATACAGTTCAGGCCGGTATTTAACTACGAATCTACGCCATGAAGTCTCACTTCACTAACAAGGTGATACTCAATCAAGAATGTTTAAGAGCTAATAGCCTTGAGAGAGTGTAGGTTAGGAACTTAACATATAATTTGTACAGATACCAGACGTCAGTTATAAGAGTCGAGGGGCGTGAAAGGGAAGCAGTGGTTGTGAAGCGAGTGAGACAACGTTGTAGCCTATCGCCGATGATATTCCATCCGTAGATTGACCAAGCAGTAAAGGAAACCTAAGAAAAATTTGGCTTCGGAATTAAAGTTCAAGGAGAAGAAATAAATACTTCAAGGTTTGCCGATGACATAGTAATTCTGTGAGAACCGTTGAACGAAATACACAGTGTCCTGAAAGGAGGACATAAAACGAATATGAAGAAAAGGAAAGCAAGGGTAATAGAATGTAGTCGAATTAAATCCGATGATGCTGAGGGAACTAGATTAGGAAACATGGCACTAAGTAGTAGATCAGTTTTGCTATCTGGGGAGCAAACAACTGATGGTGGCCAAAGTAGAGGATAGAGAATGTAGCCTAGCAACGGCAACTAATGCGTCTCTGAAAAAGAGAAATTTGTTAACATCGAATGTAAAATTAAATGTCAGGAAGTCTTTTCTAAATGTATTTTTGTGGTGTGTAGCCATGTATGGAAGTGAAACATGGATGATAAACAGATTAGACAAGAAGAGAACAGAAGCTTGTAAATAGAGTTGCTACAGAAGAATGATAAAGATTAGACGAGGAGACCATCTAATTAACAAGGAAGAACTGAATATAATTTGGGGAGACGAGATTTTTGTGGCACAACTTGACCGAAAGAATGGATGCTCACTTGGTACGAGTATAAATAGATACTGTGTGTGATTCTGTACTATTGGTTCTCTTCAACGCTT
This sequence comes from Schistocerca cancellata, assembly GCF_023864275.1. Taxonomy (NCBI): domain Eukaryota; kingdom Metazoa; phylum Arthropoda; class Insecta; order Orthoptera; family Acrididae; genus Schistocerca; species Schistocerca cancellata. Next base: position 608,482,903 of record NC_064630.1, on the reverse strand, counting down.
CGAACGCCATTTCCATTGTACAATTACGTACAGGTTGTAATACAGTACCTATTGAAGGACTTTTGTATGTTCTCTGTCGATTCTATTTATCGAAATTACCTCACAGTTACTCTGTTGGTCGTATCTATGACGATACGTTTAGAACTTCTCAGCAATTTTAGAGGCAAAATTTTTATTTAAAGTGATTTATTGAGTGTCACTAATAATACGAATCACAAAATCATTAAGGACAGTCAAGAGGAATAATGCCTGGTTGCTTCGCTGTTGGGTGCAAAAACCGAAGTGAAGATGGATGTATGATGTTCGTTGTAATCCGAAGGTCGTGAGTTGGAATCCTGCTCAATCCAGGTTTTCTTTAACGTTATTTTCTGGACTTTTAATGGTTCTAGAGTGACACGATGTGTTTTAACATGTATACGGAACCCGAAGTCTACGTACTTCCGACTGGCCACTCGCACTTGGATCCGTAGTCTTGGCTGTTCACATTCCTGTAAATTATAATTATCATGTGGATATTCAGTTACCTATTTTAAATTACTTTCTGCTGTTTCAGTAGAGTACTTAAGTATCGATATTTTTCCGATTTTCTGTGGTAGGCCTACTGAGTTCCTAAAAATGTTTTGCCAGCATAAGAAAATGTTATAAGATCGACACACACTTAAAATGCATTATGTTGGGACGGAAAGAGACAAGAGTTTACCAATTTCAGCGCTGAATATCGGCATGGAAAAATCTGAAATAGCACCATGTACTCTGAGATACATTTTCTTGTTAATCAGTTGTAAATGTTTATTCAGCATCATAAAATACAGCTGTTGAAATTCGGCAGACATACACACTGCTTTACAATATTTCCATTTGCTCACAAATTTATTAGGCCTATATAAACATAGACGAATGGCATTGGTTTTAATCATGTACCGAGTATTAAGCTAAAAGATCTGCTTTAGTCTCATGCATCAAACACATGCCTTAATTTACTCGCGAAGTGGCTAGCTTTCCGCATGCGTTGCTACCTAATTGCACTTCCCGCTAGCAAACTGGTAAAAACATGGCGGCCACTGGCCGATTGGCCACTCTCTCCCTATATAGGCTCTCTAAAAATAACTAGTCTAGGGTGCCCTCTGTTATCCGTTCCGTAAAATGCGAGCTGTTGGCAAAGATATATGGAATAGCTGTCAAACGTTGCTATAGCGACAGAGAGAAGCTACAAGCAAAGATAATCTATACAGACGTTGCGGGTTGCCGTAGAAACGGCGTCCTCTATCGGTGCGACATTCTGGAAAGCTGGCACAAAGTGCTGTAACGACAGCAAAGACGATCTATGTAGGCGTTAAGGGTTGTAAAGAAGGCGTCCTCTATCGATGTGACACGTCAATAATAGAAAATATAGTACTGAATATAGTAGTCGTTAAAGATTATAAAATCCGTTAAAATGAGACTGTTAGTGAAAAAACAGTTTGTATAGAAAAAGGCGGGGGTTTGGTGACAGAACATTAAGAATAGTAGATAACAGCAGTGATAAATATAAAGAAACTATAGCTTCATTAATCATAGAAAAATGCTAATCATAAAATTACGAGTCAGGATTATTTGTATAAAAAGAAGGTAAACTAAAACATAGACTGGAGGAAAGAAAGGGAAACGAAAGAGCAGTCAAACTTATAACAAGTCTTCAAAAAGATCAAAGAAATATTTTTCCCTAAAATCAAGCTGCTCGTTCAATAACGCTAGAGGCTCGTGTTTTTGATGTGTGTAAATTTCTATTTCTTCTAGTCAATTTAATAAAGGTCCTTTAGGGGCAATGTGGGGAATTTTTAAATTATTTTGGATTGTCCCTCCAGAGTAATCACGGTCTTCTAGATGTTGACCCAATAAAGATTTACCTCGACTAGTACCTCAGGTTTGTTCTTTAAAACGTACGGCAAAATTGCGACCTGTTTGTCCAATATATTGTTTTTCACAATCATTTTATTATTTTCACAATCATTTTATTGTTTTTCACAATCATTACATAAGATTTTATAAACGCCAGAATTTTGATATTTGATGTCATTTAGACATGTCTATTTTGAAGCAAGTTGTTGGTGGTAAAAGCTATTGTCAACTAGGTATTTTTTTATAATTTATTTATTTTGTGAAAAAATTTATAACATTTCCAGTCTATGATCACTTCTGTTGGACCAGAAGACTCAGTCCATTCCATGTAAGTATCGTCCACCCAATTATGGGCCCACCACTGGCAAACACAGTGCCTTGTTGAGAAATTGGGCCGAAGGCTTCGTCGGGTCTGCGCCGCACTCGAATCCTACCACGAGGTCTTACCAACTGAAATTGGGACTCATCGTACGAGGCCAAGGTTCTCCTGTTGTCTGGGGTCCAACTAATATAGCTACGATCACAGGAGAGGCGCTGCAGGCGGTGTCGTGCTGTTAGCAGTGGCGCAAGCGTCATTCGTTTGCTGCCATACCCCACTAACGCCAAATTTATTCGCCCTATTCTAATGGATAAGTTCGTCGTACGTCCCACGTTGAGTTCTGCTGTTATTTCATGCAGTGTTGCTCGTCTTTTAGCACTGACAGCCTTGGGCAAACGCCACTGGTCTCGCTCGTTAAGTGAAGGCCGTCGGCCATTGTGTTGTCCGTGATGAGAGGTAATAACTGAAATTTAGTATTCTCAGGACACTCTTGACACTGTGGATATCGGAATATTGGATTACTTAACGATTTCCGAAATGGAATGTCACACGCACTTAGCTTCGAAGTTTTTTAATTCTTGTCGCGTGGCCACAATCAGACGGAATCCTTTTCACACGGGTCACCTGAATGCAAATGACACCTCTACCAATGCACAGCCATTTTATACATTGTGTAATTGATACTGCCACCATCCGTGTACGTGCATGTCGCTATCCCAACTTATTTCTCCTCAGTGTAACAGAACCAGACCTCTAAAATGCAGTTTTTCGACAGAGTATTGCTGGGAAAAGAGACGAATTACATAACGCAGATATAAGCAACTGAACATAGCCACACTCGGCGACCTGATGTAGAGGGTATGACTGATGCACGTTTGCCGCGATCATTGTGCAGTTTTCAGCCTGGGACTGACCAACAATGAATGAACGGTAGGTAAAATTGTTGTTGTTAATGCCGTAGGTATTAATTTTTCGACAGGAATTAATATATTAAATACTGCACCCTTTCATGTAGCTAACGAGGAATTTTGTTTTATTATTCTTAAGCAGTAGGTTGAAGAGTCAAACCGTTATGAGCACCTGATTATCAGTGTGTTGGCCCAGCTTTGAAACACAACACGGCAACTATTCTGCTTGACAGGGATTCGACAAGTCCTTGGTAGGTTTCGGGAGGTATGTGGCACGCATAGTGTCCCCGATGTATTGTATATACGGCGAGTGTGGTGGTAAAGACACCAACGTGCGATCACTACCATGCTCCTCAAACCACTGTGGCTTACTTCTCGTCGTGTGACCTGCATATTTACTTGCTGGAAGATCCCATTGTCTTCGTGGAAGACAGCAAGTATGAATGGATGAAGGTGGTCTATAATGTTCACGTAGTCACTGCAGTCAGGTTACCTCAGATTAGTGCCACAGATCTCATGGAAACTAGGCCACTATCCTCGATAGCATAATATGACGCCACAGTCATGCTTCCATGGCGTGGCGCATATTTACAAGAACCGTTCGCCTGATTGTCAATGTATGTCAACACGACAATAGACAGTGAGTCATGCGCCGAGACGGCACGTTTTCATTAATCCACGGAACAATGTCGATGATCCCGTGCCCACTGATTTCGTAATGGTTCGACAAGTTAACACAGTCATATTAAGATGTGGAGTCCCACGTTCAAAAAATGTGCACTGAAAGGTGTGGTCCGGAAGACTCGTGCCTGCACCAGCATTGTTCTCTGTCGTCAGATGTGTCACAGATCGCTGCTTGTCCTGCTTCAGACGGCCAGAGAGGCCGAGCGGTTCTAGGCGCTACAGTGTAGAACTGCGTGACCGCTACGGTCGCAGGTTCGAATCCTACCTCGGGCATGGATGTGTGTGATGTCCTTAGGTTAGTTAGGTTTAAGTAGTTCTAAATTATGGGCGACTGATGACCTCAGAAATTAACTCCCATAGTGGTTCCAATGGTTCAAATGGCTCTGAGCACTATGGGACTCAACTGCTGAGGTCATTAGTCCCCTAGAACTTAGAACTAGTTAAACCTAACTAACCTAAGGACATCACAAACATCCATGCCCGAGGCAGGATTCGAACCTGCGACCGTAGCGGCCTTGCGGTTCCGGACTGCAGCGCCTTTAACCGCACGGCCACTTCGGCCGGCTAAGTCCCATAGTGCTCAGAGCCATCTGAACCATTTGTCCTGCTTCACAGACCGCGCAACTCTCCGTTCTTTATATTGTGTGATGAGGCGTGGCCGTCCAAAACGTTATCATGATCTTATAACTACTTCTCGCAGATGATTACTACAGCAGCACGCGAACGGCTGATCAACTTTGCCGTTTCCTTAAATGCTCATTCTCAGGCGCTCTGACGCAAAGATCTCTCCTTAGCGAAAGTCACTTATTTCATTCTCGTCTTGTGTCGTTATTACACTACTGGCCATTAAAATTGCTACACCACGAAGATGCCGTGCTACAGACACGAAATTAAACCGACAGGAAGAAGATGCTGTGATACGCAAATGATGAGCTTTTCAGAGCATTCACACAAGATTGGCGCCTGTGGCGACACCTACAACGTACTGACATGAGGAAAGTGTCCAACCGATTTCTAATACACAACCAGCAGTTGACCGGCGTTGTCTGGTGAAACGTTGTTGTCATGCCTCGTGTAAGGAGGAGAAATGCGGACCATCACGTTTCCGACTTTGATAAAGGTCGGATTGTAGCCTATCGCGATTGCGGTTAATCTTATCGCTACATTACTGCTCGCGTTGGTCGACATCCAGTGACTATCAGCAAAGTATGGAATCGGTGGGTTCAGGAGGGTAATACGGAACACCGTGATGGATCCCAACGGCCTCGTATCACTAGCAGTTGAGATGACAGGCATCTTATCCACATGGCTGTAACGGATCGTGCAGCCACATCTCGATCCCTGAGTCAACAGATGGAGACGTTTGCAGGACAACAATCTGCACGAACAGTTAGACGACGTTTGCAGCAGCATGGACTATCAGCTCGGAGACGAAGGCTGCAGTTACCCTTGACGCTGCATCACAGACAGTAACGCCTGCGATGGTGTACTCAGCGACGAACCTGGGTGCGCGAATGGCAAAACGTTATTTTTCGGATGAATCCAGGTTCTGTTTACAATATCATGATGATAGCATCCGTGTTTTGCGACATCGCGGTGAACGCACAATGGAAGCGTGATTTGGCATCGCCATAGTGGCCTATCACCTGGTGTGATGGTATGGGGTGCCACTTGTTACACGTTCCGGTCACCTCTTGTTCGCATTGACGGCACTTTGAACAGTGGACGTTACATTTCAGATGTTTTACGACCCGTGGCTTTACCCTTCATTCGATCCCTGCGAAACCCTACATTTCAGGAGGATAATACACGACCGCATGTTGCAGGTCCTGTACGGGCCTTTCTGGATACAGAAAATGTTCGAATGCTGCCCTGGCCAGCACATTCTCCACATCTCTCACCAATTGAAAACGTCTGGTCAATGGTAGCCGAGCAACTGGCTCGTCACAATACGCCAGTCTCTACTCTTGATCAACTGTGGTATCGTGTTGAAGCTGCATGGGCAACTGTACCTGTACACGCGATCCAAGCTCAGTTTTGAGTCAATGCCCAGGCGTGTCAAGGCCGTTATTACGGCCAGAGGTGGTTGTTCTGGGTACTGATTACTCACGATCTATGCACCCAAATTGCGTGAAAATGTAACCACATGTCAGTTATTGTATAATATATTTGTCCAATGAATACCCGTTTATGATCTGCATTTCTTCTTGGTGCAGCAATTTTAATGGCCAGTAGTGTAGAATATTTTCCTTATCTGCTACGCATATACTCTTTCGTTAGCGCTTCTCTTGATCGCAACACCATCTCGAAGTATTCGATATTGTGGTGGGCAGTGGCCATAATGTTTTAGCTCATCAGTGTACATCACGTGTATGTACCCACTTAAGTGTGTTAGTTGTTTGGCTCTGCGTCTAATATTATTCCCGCAAACAAGTCGCATACGTTGCTCCTTGATGTTTTCTGCAGGAGTCCATGAATCCTCACTTCAGTACCTGATCTGATGCCCACGGGAAAATAAACGCTAAAAGGTTGGTCTTCTATTTATTTTATTTATTTATTTTTTGAGTCATCAGACTACTGACTAGTTTGAGCGGCCTTCCACTTATTACTCTTCATCTCAGAGTAGCACTTGCAACCTATGTCCTCAATTATTTGCTGAGTGGTTTCCAATCCCTGTCTTCCTCTACAGTTTTTGCTCTCTACAGCTACCTCTAGTACCATGGAAGTCATTCACTCATGTCTTAACAGACGTCCTATCGTCTTGTCCCTTCTCCGTATCAGTGCTTTCCACATATTCCTTTCCTCTCCAAGTCTGCACCGAACCTCCTCATTCCTTACCTTATCAGTCCACCTAATTTTCAACATATTTCTATGGTATCACATCTCAAAGGCTTCGATTCTCTTCTGTTCTGGTTTTCTCACAGTCCATGTTTCACTACAATGCAGTGATGTACTCCAAAGGTACATTCTCAGAAATTTCTTCCTCACGTTAAGACCTATTTTTCATACTAGCCGACTTCTCTTGGCCAGAAGCGCCCTTTTTGCCTGTGCTAGTCTCCTTTTGATCTCTTCCTTGCTCCGTCCACCATTTTGCTGCCTAGGTAGTAGAATTCCTTAACCTTTTTCGTCTTTCTTCGATTTGCTCTCAATCCATATTCTGTTCCCAGTAGACTGTTCATTCCATTCAACAAATCACTGGGCATAACAATGTCATCAGTGAAACTTATCTTTGATATCGTCTCACCTTGAATTGCAATCTCACAGTTGTACGTTTCTTTTATTAACGATATTTCTTCTTCGATGTATAGGTTGAACAGTAGGGGCGAAAGAGTATACCCCTTTCTTACATACTTTTTAATCCGAGCACTTCCTTCTTTGTCTTCCACTCTTAGTATTCCCTCTTGGCTCGCTCTCCCTAAAGCTTATTAGTATTTTCCTCAGACTTTCGAACATCATACAGCAATTGATATCTTCGATTGCTTTTCCCAGGTCTGCGAATCCTATAAACCTGTCTCCATTTTGCTTTACTCTTGGTTCCATTAAGAATCACGACGTTAGATCAACCTCTCTCGTGCCTTTACCTTTCATAAAGCCGAACAGGTATTCGTCTAACACATCCTTAATTTTCTTTTCCATTCTTCTGTATATTATTCTTGTCAGCAATTTGGATGCATGACTGTTAAGCTGATTGCTCAATAATTCTTGACTTTGGAATTTTGTGGATGATATTTTTCTGAAAGTCAGATGGTACATTGCCAGACTAATACATTCTACGAAGCAACGTTAACATTCGTTTTGTTGCCACTTTCCCCAATGTCTTTAGAAATTCTGGTGGAATGTTATCTAGCTCTTCGGCCTTATTGGAGCTCAAGTCTTCCAAAGCTCTTTTAAATTCTGATTTTAATACTGGATCCCCTGTCTCCTCCCTATCGACTCTGATTTCTTCTTCTATCATATCAGACTTCATTGAGGTCTTCACTAAACACTTTCCACCTATCCGCTCTCTCCTCCGCATTTGACAGTGGAATTACTGTTGCACAATTAATGTTAACACTGATATTCTTTTAATTCCACAGAAAGGTGTTTTGACATTTCTATATGCTGAGTCAGTCCTTCAGACAGTCATTTCTTTTTCGATTCCTTTACATTTCTCATGCAGCCATTGCACCTTAGCTACCTAGCACTTCCTCTTTATTTCATTTCTCATTTCTAAATGACCTGTGTTTCTGTGTTCCTGAATATCCCCGAACAATTTTGTATTTCCTTCTTTCATCGAGCGCCTAAAGCTTTTCTTCTGTTACCCATGGTTTCTTCACAGTTATCTTGTTTGTACGTTTCCTTTTCTAACTTCTGTGACTGTCCTTTTTATAGCTGTCCATTCATCTGAACTGCCTGTTGAGCTATTCCTTGTCGCAGTATCTATAGCTACAGAGAACTTCAGTTCTTAGTACTTTCATATATCACATCTTTGCGTAGTGATTCTTCCTGACTAATATTTTAAACTTCAGCGTAGTCTTCAGTACCATTAAATTGTAATCTGAATTTGTATCTGCTCCTACGTATCCCTTAAAATCCTGTATATCATTTCGGGATGTCTGCCTGACCACGGTGTGATGTGACTGGAATCTTCCTGTATCTTTTCCAATTATACCTCCTCCTTTTGTAATTCTTGAACGCAGTATTGGCTATTACTGGCTGATATTTATTGCAGAACTCAATTAGTCTTTCTGCTTTCTCATCCCTGTACCAAATACATATTCTCCCGTAACCTTTTCTTCCACTCTTTCCGGTAAAGCCGGATTCCAATCCCTCATGACTAACAGATTTTTATCTCTCTTTGCGTACTGAATTTTCCGTTCAATATCCTCATATACTTCCTCTATCTCTTCACTTTCTGCTGACGTCGTCGATATTTATACCTGAACTATTGTTATCCGTGTTGGGTTGCTGTCGATTCTGATGAGAACGAGTTCACGGTAACCAGGTCTCTGTTCTGTCTTCGTGTTCATAACGAATTCTGTTCCCATTATACCATTTTCTGCTGCTGTTGGTATTACCCTATACTCATCTGCCAGAAATCGTTGTTTCTTTCCATTTCCCTTCACTGACCCCAACTAAATCTAGACTGAGCCTTTGCATTTCCCTTTTCAGATTTTCTAGCTTCATTATCACGTCAAAACGTCTGACGTTTCACTCCCCGATTCGTAGAACGTTATCGTTTCGTTGGCTATTCAGTATTTTTGTTATGGTCAGCTCCCCCTTGACAGTCCCCTCCGGGAGATCCGAATGAGGGACTATTCCGGAATCTTTTGCTAATGAAGAGATCATCAAGACACTTTATCGATTACGGACAACTTATCCAGTCAACAAACACAAGAACATATCTTAAACACTGTGTAAACAATTTTTATGCAGTAAATTCATGAACCTTTGCAGCACAAAATGGCGGCCAACACACATCTGCGCTGATTGCGCATCTTAACGGTTCGCCCGATTGAGAGTGAAGTAATGGTTTGCAGTCGCTATTAAACATATGTGCATTATCAGAGTTAAATTCTCTATGGCGTGTCTTTGTTATTCTGCGTGTAGACCCCAAGATGGTTCTGCATCAAATTGTCGTCATCCATACATCAGCAATAGCTTCAATAACTTCACTCCTCAATTGTGGCTTATGCTCAAAAGTATTCAATGTGCCGTTCATTACAGCTTGCTTCCGTTTAAACCTACTTTCATAACAGTAATCGCGCTGCGGATTGTCATTCGTTGAATTCATGTGATAAACTGTTACCATAATCTCTTTCTTCATCACACTTTTGTGGAAAGCATATACTTGAGATATCTGTGGGGAAGTAAGAGAAATATATCACTGTTTTATTTGGACTGGAATGTTACAACAGCTTGACAGAGAAAGAAATATCGGAACCGGAAACGGCCCAAGCCCCGAGAGTGCTATAATAGGCGTATGCGCTCTTCCACTGAAAAGCAATTTTCAGTTGTACCATATATTTTATAAATACAAAAGTTTGTGTATATGTTTGTTACCCCTTCAAGCTGAAACGGCTTTACGGATATCGAAAAAATTGGGACTGGATTTAGCTAATACCATGAATTAACACACAGGCTGCTTTTAAAGGTGAACAGTACAGGATATTCATTGATTTGAACAATATAACCCGAAATGTGGACCAATAATTATTCTTAGAAAAAGCGATTTTTAATCTTTGAATTTTGAACTATACCGTATTTGTGAAAATTATTTCATTGCTTGATATTTCCTACGTCAAACGATACTACATAATGAACGCAGTGTTTATACAGTCCTCAAAGCGTTTCATCCAAACTTCCATAAAAGCTTGTTGCATTTTAGCCGCTGAGCATCAGGTGTACCTTACAGCTTCTGAGACATTTGAAGACTCACAATGACGTTTTCATTTAAATGCTGTACGACAGAGAGACTTCGTGTCTTTACTTGTAGAATGTGATGGGATTTTAGTGAGGCTTGTTTTGATTATGATATGCGTAATTATGGAATGCGAACGTATGCGCTGCTACCAAGCACACGCGTGAGGGTATATGACATTACTGCACGTACAAATATTATAAAATATGCATTACACGAAATTAGAAATTGCATATTTTCTTTCTTCGTCTAGTTAGTATGTTTGTTACTCCTTCACGCACCGAAAGCGGCTGAACGGATATGAACTTTGCAATGGAGCTAATCTATACCCTGAATAACGTGGCTACCTTTCTACAAAATAAAGTGACTAAAAAGTCATCCATGAAATTTAACTATCAAATGAATTTATCATAAAATTTAACGTAGAGATATGGGCATCCAAAAATGGATCGGTGGGAAACGTCAACAAAAAATTGTTAAGGAAGTACTTGGTTGCAGTGATGACAAGAGACGAAGCTACTAAGTATCCTGTAGAGTGTTCTAAACTCGTCAGCGCTGACAGGAGTGGGGTCCCACAAGTTAAAGCCTAAGGTATATCATACTGACATACATTTTGTAATTCACTACTCGGTCGCGTAAAAAGTTTTTTCCTTAAGTAAACGAGTGAGATGTGAGCGACATATATTCTGTCGCCTTATCGCAAAGTCTCAATTTTTTCCGATGTTGTACAGTTTGCTCGCAGCAAGTGGCTTGCTCCTCAATACCTTCAAGAGATAATTTTTGTGATGGTGCAATGGCGTGGTTAGTGAATTTCGGCATTAATATTTCTTTCTGAATAACTGTTTAACCGCGGGTAACGCTGCGGAGCGCATTTAGTAAAGAATACTTTCCCCAGAAAGCGTTTTGATCATCCAGGGTGTTCGGAAATTCCCGTTACAAACTTTCAGGGCTTGTAGAGGGGAGTGAGCCTATAATATTTTGTACAGGAACCCATGCCAGGAAACGTACGATTCTTCGACGATTTCATACAGATACGTAATGCGTTCACCTCTGCTGAGGGAAAGAGAAAAGCCTCTGTGAAATAGGAAGTCGGGATCAGGGGTACACTTAGCATGGAAGGTCCAGGCCCCTACTACGTCACTCCTTTACACAACAACTAGCAAATCAATAATTAACAATTTATTCAAAACAACCTTTTATAAAACAGATAAGAGGCAATCAACACGTGGCCATGTTTAAGACAATATAAAAATAACAATCACAGCAACTGACCTAAAAGATGAGCCACGGAGCTTTCAATACTTAAGCAACATAAATTACAAACTGAAGGTGATTTTAAAAGGTGGCACAGATAGTTTTTTTTCTCTTTTAAGGAATAATCTGCAATATGAAAGTGATTTACAAAGCACACCAGTTCGTTACGAACCCAAATAACACAAGGAGCACAATAAGTTAATTAATACAACTGATTCACTAACAAATTAACCCCCCCCCCGTTTTTTAAACATACATAAAACAGGTTAAATGTCTACCAAACGGGCAGTGACACCATGCTACCCTGGGCAAAAGGTGACTTAACTTAAAATCCTTGAAGCAGCAGACCAGCCGTGCAAAACAACACCTAAACGCCGGGGCCCAACCGGGAGTCACTTCCCATTAGGCGCCACGTCACATATTCTGTGCACCGAAGCGGAACTTGGCGCCGCTCCCACACACCTCAACTCACAGAAAACTGGAACACAAACTGACGGCAGAAAACACGGCAAACACCAAGCAAACATCAATTAGTATATGTCAAGAGATCAATAAACAACAATATAAATGAAGAACCAATAAATGCTTTCAACAGAAGTGACTGAAGTTTTACAGTAATATCAATGCTGTAAAACATTTAAATTAAGAACTGCACACAAATCCAATGCTGGAAATATGGTATAAGACTTTTACACTCTCATAGTTTGGCAAACAATAGTTCCACATATAATAAAGGGCCACAATGTGTACAATGATGAAATGGCAAAAATTTCGAGATAATATCATGTTATTCAAATGTACAACTACACAACGATACTAGGTTTTGTGCACTTTAATTTCGTTGCATAGGTCTGCAATGTAGCTGCCAATTGTGTAAGCTTGGTATGCAGAAAATTACAACTAGACTATGACCTAATATCTTCAATACTTTACAGTTACTACATCATTTGGGAACACTGGTTTTTTAAAGGAACTAGTGACTGCTGCTCTCCATGCGGTCATACGCCTTGCCGGCTGCTCTTACTTCAGCAACACGTACATTAGGGCAAACAACCAACAAGTACACTCGCTGCACCAAAATCACTTACAGCTTCAATGGAGAGCGTTGTACGAGATGGTCTCGAGGAATGGGTCTCTCCGAGGAGACAGGCACGAAAGCAATGCCACGAACAGTGCCCGGAGGTTACATCAGGCGGGTCCACCACAAACTCGCGACCGTGTTGCAAGGTAGACCGGCCGCGCCGCTGCTGGGCGAGCCCGCGTGTTTTCCTCGTCCGTCCCCGCGAGCACGTCCTTCCACCTCGTAGCGAGTCCTACCCCAACTGCTGCGACCGCCATAACAGCCCCCAGATCACAACAGGGGCAAAGATCGTAGTTGTTGTTGTTGTTGTCTTCAGTCCTGAGACTGGTTTGATGCAGCTCTCCATGCTACTCTATCCTGTGCAAGCTTCTTCATCTCCCAGTACCTACTGCAACCTACTTCCTTCTGAATCTGCTTAGTGTATTCATCTCTTGGTCTCCCTCTACGATTTTTACCCTCCAAGCTGCCCTCCAATGCTAAATTTGTGATCCCTTGATGCCTCAGAAAATGTCCTACCAACCGATCCCTTCTTCTAGTCAAGTTGTGCCGCAACCTTCTCTTTTCCCCAATCCTATTCAATACTTCCTCATTAGTTATGTGATCTACCCATCTAATCTTCAGCATTCTTCTGTAGCGCCACATTTCGAAAGCTTCTATTCTCTTCTTGTCCAAACTAGTTATCGTCCATGTTTCACTTCCATACATGGCTACACTCCATACAAATACTTTCAGAAATGACTTCCTGACACTTAAATCTATACTCGATGTTAACTAATTTCTCTTCTTCAGAAACGCTTTCCTTGCCATTGCCAGTCTACATTTTATATGCTCTCTACTTCGACCATCATCAGTTATTTTGCTCCCCAAATAGCAAAACTCCTTTACTACTTTAAGTGTCTCATTTCCTAATCTAATTCCCTCAGCATCACCCGACTTAATCCGACTACATTCCATTATCCTCGTTTTGCTTTTGTTGATGTTTATCTTATATCCTCCTTTCAAGACACTGTCCATTCCGTTCAACTGATCTTCCAAGTCCTTTGCTGTCTTTGACAGAATTACAATGTCATCGGCTAACCTCAAATTTTTTATTTCTTCTCCATGGATTTTAATACCTACTCCGAACTTTTCTTCTGTTTCCTTTATTACAGCCGGGTATTCGATAGTGACGTGTCAGCGAGCTGGTGTGCCAGAAAAGTCGCACCACGGCTCAGCCTCAGATTTGCTTGTCCTGGTATGCAGTACGGTAGACAGGATGACGTGTACTACGTCAGTCACCTGACATCACTTAATGTCTTCCAAGACTCTTGTAGAGACAGGGGGACCTCTGATAACACGAGTTCTGACCCCTGCACTAAAAAATGAGGAGACACCAGATGGGGTGGAGAGTGTGCACCGGAACATACTTCGTAGCCACAGTGTCTGTAACTACATTGGTGGTCACAACACCGAGCCGCTGTTGTAATAATTCAGTACTGTTCTGTGCGTACAGTATGCTGGGATCGTTTTTGTTTTGGGATAATACACACAATTAATGCTGACGTGTCAATACAAACAAATATGCTTAAGGGGCTCCGGAAAGGCTCAAAATCATGATAAGTTCAATTTTTACTTTTTTGCGTTTTCTGAATCTGCAGACTATTACCTTTTAATAAATATATAATTTATTCAATTCCGAAGACTACAACTATTTTTAAATTTTTTTTGAAATGTGTTCTACTTGGGCGTGACCCACTGTGGCGCTGTTAAACTGCTGTCAAATGGTGTTATTATTAACGTCCGTGTTCATCAGCTACATTTTAGTGATTTGAGATAAAGTATGTGTTGTGGCTAACCTGTGATGGTTCAATATATATCGCTGGTGTGATTGTCGATTGTTTCATGTTTATTTACTCTGTCGTTATCTCGAAAATATTCGTAATTAATTCTGTTTCTTGAGTCTCTGTTTTGTTGAAGTATAATAATGAGTAAAAGTAAAGTTGCTGTTGCGACTTTCAATGATGGCAACATTGTAAGGTGCAAGGTATTTAGAAATATGGGAATGAAGATAGGTTCTACCATGGTACGAGCGATGCTTGCTTTAGACAAGGAACGCCTTCGGGCTGCAGACAGAGCTGTAAAGAGTCTACAAATACAAGCAAGAGTAAACAGGAGGAAGAACAAGAGGAAGCTGGAGGAGGAGTTTGCAGAGGATGAAGATAATTCATCCTATGGACCTGGAATGCACTAAAAAGTTAATCCAATCTTTGTCGCTCGATTCCCAAAACTTTTATTTTCTCATACTAATTACATGTTTTCTAAGGATCTTCCAAACATATTTGTTTCAAACTTTCAGTAAATGTTACACAGTACCTTCTGCATAATTTAACACAGCCTTTTTCCAAAAAACTGTATATTTTAGAATATATAAATAAAATATTGCAAACAAATGTTGTGAATTTTCATTACAATTGAAAAAAAATCATCTTTAATAACTGAACTAAAATTTTGTAAATTCCCTGTGTTATGTTGTAGCCCATATTCCAATAAATAATCTGTAAAAAGTTCAACTTCCTACCTCAAATACTTTGTGAGGAAAGATGTAATTCATAAGCGTTATTTTAACATTGCGAGTATAGGGCGTTCCGGAGCCCCTTAAGTGATAGATGGATGTTTCGTTATGTTTCCTTTCGAACTGTCACCTAAGAACTGTACTGCGTCAGACCTAATTCAATTCCTCAATCGTAAGTGGATGAGTTAAACATCTGAACTGAAACCGTCGTAGAATGGAAACGGTACGTTTCCGGGCAAGAGTTTATGTTCAAAACATCGTGTGCTCACTCCCCTCTACATCTGCTAGAAGTTTGTAACTGGAATTTCGGAAGATCCTGTATATTCTTCAGACTATAAGAAGTCAAAACATGCAAAAACAATTCTTTGAGCGTCAAGACCGAAAACCCCCTCAAGAGGTATATATACATCGTTGAATAAAATACGTAAATAAAACAACTTGGTAGTGGTAACGACTGCTACTGAAAAATCTTTCAGAAAAAGTCTTCTTCATCACAGTATATTTTCTAATTTATGCATATACTGGTAATGCGAAAGATAACTCACTGAAGTATGTATCATGTAGCGCTGAAATCACGGGACCGATCGCTTCGGTGTCCCGTTGCAAGCCAGTTCCCCGACCACCGCCCTCCTCCTGTTGCAAACTCCGCAGCAGTCCCGTCCCTGGGAGGAACTAAATCCGAGTCGCTGACGTCGCGATCAGAGAGGTCGACCGTCCACAAAGCGCCGCCAAAGCAAACAAGTGAGCAGCAACCGACGAACCCAGCGGCGGGCGACGTGAAATGAGCTGCTGCCTGCTCTGCTCCGGCGGGCAGGGCAGGAGCGCCACGGGGCGTCTTAAAACACCGGAGGAGCGGCGAGCGCAGCGGCGGAAATTGAACTGCGAGCCACCTGCCGTCGTCCGGACTGCCGAAGAGGGTGGCAGTTGCTCGACAAACCCAGTATTATTAGCTACATCATTAATCATATTTAATATTTACATCGTAAAAACGTAAATGCGAAGGAATCGAATTCTTCTGTCTTTTTTCTTACTTATGATACTGTAAAACACGTTTGTTTGAGATAGTACCATGTTTCGTACAGATGTGTATAACTATGAATGGAGAACTTAAGCGCCGCGGATTGTACCATTTAGTTCACATTTTTCCATAATCAGGCTTCTGACTAGTTCGTTGCGAAACCGCCGTTATTTTCTCTCCTGTGCAAGTCTTTTCGTCTCAGAATCTTTCCTACACCCAACTTTGTGAACTGCCATACCTTCTAAAAACAATACAGTGGTGTTCAGGGAAAGTTATAAACAGAGTTTGTGCCCTGACGGAGAACGCGTCGTCCCCCACTCCCTACGACTGTGAATGTGACCCAATGGAAACTCGACCTGACTCTCTGACTCCTCACTAGCAGAAGAAGACGGCAAGCTTAAGCAAAACACAACGAGAAAAGGGGGAAAGGTATTTGGATGTAATACAACATAATACGCACGCCAAAAAAAGTTTTGCATCACCTCGGTTCTGAGAGTTCAGGAACCTGTACAGAAAACTGGAATAGAAATCAACATAAACATAATTTCAAAAAAAATGGTTCAAATGGCTCTGAGCACTATGGGACTTAACATCTGAGGCCATTAGTCCCCTAGAACTTACAGCTACTTAAACCTAACAAACCTACGGACATCACACACATCCATGCCCGAGGCAGGATTCGAACCTGCGACAGTAGCGGTCGCGCAGCTGCAGACTGAAGCACCTAGAACCGCTCGGCCACTCCGGCCGGCAACATCATTTCCGCCCTTTTTATTGCTCATGAAAACCACACATTGCCTGTTCTACAACCATACAGCGAGACCTTCAGAGGTGGTGGTCCAGATTACTGTACACACCGGTGTCTCTAATACCCAGTAGCATGTCCTCTTGCATTGATGCAAGCCTGTATTCGTCGCGGCATAGTATCCACAACTTCATTAAGACACTGTTGGTCCAGATTGTCCCACTCCTCAACGGCGATCCTGCGTAGAGCCTTCAGAGGGGTTGGTGGGTCACGTCGTCCATAAACAGCCCTTTTCAATTTAGCCCAGGCATGTTCCGTAGGGTTCATGTCCGGAGAACATACTGGCCACGCTAGTCGAGCTATGTCTGTATCCTGAAGGAAGTCAACCATAAGATGTGCACTATGAGGCGCTAACTGTCGTCCATGAAGACGAATGACTCGCCAATATGCTGCCGATATGGTTGCCACGTTACGACGCCTTTCATGACCACCAGCGGCAAACGCCGGCCCCACATAATGCCACCCCAAAGCAGCAGGGAAACTCCACCTTGCTACACTCGCCGGTCAGCGGCGTACAGCCTGACCGAGTTGCCTCCAAACACGTCTCCGTCTATTGTCTGATTGAAGGCATATGCGACACTCATCGATGAAGAGAACGTGATGCCAGTCCTGAGTGGTACATTCGGCATGTTTTTGGGGCCATCTGTACGGAGCTGCACGGTGTCATGGTTGCAAAGATGACCTCCCCATGGACGTCAGGGATGAAGTTACGCATCATGCAGCCTACTGCGCACAGTTTGAGTGGTAACACGACGTTCTGTGACTGCACGTAAAGCATTATTCAACATGGTGGCGCTGCTGTCAGGGTTCCTCCTAGCCATAATCCGTAGGTTTTGGTCATTAACTGCAGTTAATGGGCGGCCTGAGCGAGGCGTGTCATCGACAGTTGCTGTCTCTCTGTATCTCATATATGTCCGAACAACATCGCTTTGGTTCATTCCGAGACGCCTGGACACTTCCCTTGTTGAGAGACCTCCCTGGCACAAAGTATTAATGCAGACGCGATCGAACCGCGGTATTGACCGTCTAGACATGGTTGAACTAAAGACAACACGAGCCGTGTATCTCCTTCCTGGTGGAATGACTGGAACTGATCGCCTGTTGGACCCCCTCCGTCTAATAGGCGCTGCTCGTGCAAGGCTGTTTACATCTTTGGGCGGGTTTAGTGACACCCCTGAACAGTCAAAGGAACTGTGTCTGTGATACAATATACACAGTCAACGTCTACCTTCAGGAGTTCTGGGAACCGCGGTGATGCAAAACTTTTTTGGATGTGTGTATTTAATACATACAAAGTCCAGTCATATCAGTGAGACCGTACCTATGATAGATAGAGTTTGCTGTAACCACTTACAGACTGCAAATAGTGCCACAAGCAGTGAGAATGTCGGCCTGGGTTGACGGGGGGGAGTGGCGTAACGGCCAGGCGTAGTGTTTAATCTATATCGTCGTGATAAAATGGCACTATCCAAATCCGGCGCAAGGACAACTGTCGTGTCCCACAGGCCATAGAAGACGGCTGCGGAGATGTGTGCGAGCAAATAGACGTGCAGCTGTAGAGAGCAACTCACCGCCCCGAAGAACCAAGGTACTACAACTAGAACCTCCTCAACCACCGTTCAGCGATGATTGCTACGTATGGTCCTCCGCAGCAGGCTCTTGCACCCATGCTGACTGCTGTTCATCAGAGAAGAAGGCTGGAATCTGCATGCCAGTACTGCAACTGGACGTTCATGAGTGGCGATAGTTGGTACTTCCAGGTGAATCACGGTTTATGCTCCACCGGACAGATGTGCGTTGGCGTTTATGGCGTGAAAAGTTTCAAAGCAACACCGTGCAACAATCGTCGGAAGGGTGCAGGGAATGTTTTAGTCTCATTCACTGTGGGATTTCGTAATCTGGAAGGCACAATGGATCAACACAAGTGCGCACCTGTCCTTGGGACCATGTCCACCCCTTCGTGAAGTTTGCTTTCCGGCGACACAATGCCATCTACCAGCAATACAGCGCGTCACACAGCTAGCAGTGTACGTGCTCGCTTCGAAGGGCACGCGAACACCTTTCAACTTTATTTGTTATATATATATTCTAACCTCTCCCTTCCCGTGCAGTTATTACAGTCTACGGCTTCCTTCAGATCTATGAAAGTTATTACTTACCGTGGTAATACATGCATTGCCTTCTTATCATATGTATTAGCTACTATTTTCCACAAGTTCTTAATTTCGCAAATTCTGTGGAGAACCTCCCAAGTCCTTGTCTTACGTTTACTAAACTTATTTTTCAGCATCTTTCTGTACTACCAAGTGCTACGATTCTCTTCTTTTCCGATTATATGATCGTCCATAATTCATTTCCACACAATGCTGTGCTCCGTACGTACTTTCAAAGAAAAATTTCGTGCTATTTTTGAAAACATTTGACTTCTCCTGACGGCTTGATTTGCGCACACATGTTACATATACATTCCACATAACTCCTCCTTTCTCCTCCCTGGTCCGTCTCTTGGGCTCTTCCTCTATGTCTGCCTCATCCTCTCACCTCTGTCCATATCCCCTCCCAACTCTCTCTGTCATTCTCCTCTTTCCCCCTCGCTTTTTCCATCTGCTCCGCCATGTCTCTCCTACCATATCTTCGTTTCTCAGTCCATATGCTCTTCTCTCTCTCTCTCTGTCCGTCTCCTCCTTATCCCTTTTACCTTCCGTTAACTGCTCCTCAACGCTTTTCACTTGGCTCCACCATCTCAGTATCCTACCCCATCATTCTGTTCATATCCTTCTATCCTTGCCTCTGCCCGCCATTCATTACCTTTCCCTCTGCCCAGTCTCCTACGGCTCTTTCTCTCTGTCCATCTTACCTCCTACCCCCCCCCCCCCTCCCTATCTATTTCCGCCATTTGTCTGTCCACTTCATCCTCTGCCTCTCTCACTGTCCATCTTTTTCCACACTTCTCTCTATTGCACCATGCCCATCTGCAGGTGTAGCCGATATTACCTGCACAACATGTCTGTCATTCAGGCTGGCATACATGTTAGGGTTAGAAAAACAGTTTCTGTCCTATCTGTGTTACTAAGCAGAGTAACTCCCACAGTTCTGATGCAGCAGTATGTGTACCAAATATGCTTGACATCGATCCAGTAATTTAGAAGAAAATGTGACACACACACACACACACACACACACACACACATACACACACATGCATACACACACAAACACACACTAACATACTGTGCAGCACAGTGAAGAGACCACTTTTCCAAAACCTCTTAATTGTCTCAAATTTGGCTTAACGGTGCTTACAGCCTTCCTCTGCTATGTTACACAAGCGTGGCACCGCGCGTCACCCTTGGGCTAGATAACATTTCATACAACAATATATCGACACATGCGTGTGCATCATATCAATTCTCCTGCCGCCAGTCGCATCTAGTAACGCGCTGGCCTAGCTCTTGTTCGTGCAAGGATCCACTACGCTCGTCGACAGTTGGAGTTATTTTCCAAGGAATTGTTTTGGCTTCATTTAATGATAGCCTCAAAAATTTCGGCTTTTTCTTCGGACTGGCTGGACGGCGCTTCATGGACGCAACCTGATTAGGAATTTCGTTCTGTAACTGCCTGGCATTTGGTGAACTTTGAATTTTTCCGTCGCTCAGAGTCTAATGCTATACTCGACTTTCTGTGATAAATCTCATGGAGAAATATTAAGGCGACGCAGTTTTAACAGCGCTAGGGAAAGTTTAAAATTTTGCATCGACTCCCAAGCGTTTGGCAATGTTTGATTTTACTGCTTCTGTTGAACAGGCTGTTTCTAAACTACTTCCTAATATAGCACGGGAGGCTAGGAGGGAGGCAAATCGTGTGTTGACTGGAGCACGTCCATCCAAATGTAATACTACAGCGGCTGAGAGGGCTTCTTTATGTTCACTTAGAGTTGATCCGGATGTTGTTGTTTTTCCTGCGGACAAGGGCAATACTATCGTTGTTTTGGACAAGCAGGATTACGTTCAAAAGATTCAGTGTTTACCGTCTGAATCAGCTTACCGCAGAATCGATGTTGAAACCACAAAAAGGGTTAAGAGAAAGATTAATAACACCCCCATGAAAAAAGACCATTATCGCAGGAGACTATCAAGAGTCTCAATCTTCATTTTGCTGTTGCCCCCAAGTTATATGCCCTACCTAAGGTCCACAAGAAAGGGGTGCTCCGACATATCGTGTAGCACAACACATTGGTACCCTGTTGGGCCCTATAGCAGGTAGGCGTGAGCGCCATATTAAGACATCGCGGATTTATTACGTCGATTCGAGGGAACGAGTTTGAATAGCTCTGATGTTGTAGTAAGTTTTGATGTGGTCTCTCTCTTCACTCATGTTCTTCTGTGTGATTCGTTACGGTTGATCGATGTTAGGTTTCGTGTTGACTCCCTTTTACTTTTTATTCAATGATCAGCACTACGAGCAGACAGATGGAGTTGTCACCTATTACTGCCAGTTTGTTTATGGAAGATTCCGAGGAACGTGCGTTGGAGTCGGCGACTTTGAACCTTTTTTTTCATACATGTATATAATGTTTTTATTGTTTGGCCTAATTGCTGTGAGAATTTGAACGATTTTTGAGAAAAAACTGAATATAGTCCACCGAATATTCATGTCACGATGGAGGAGGAAGAAATGGCCGTTTTCCCTACGTTGATGTGTTGGTCAGGAGGAAGGTGGCTGGTAAGTTGAGACATGCTATTTAGGAAGCCTGCTCACATTGACTTGTATCTGCAGGCTGACAGTTGTCACAACCCGGCTCAACGTGAAGGGATACCTTCGTTCACAGGGACCATGTCATCTCGGACCGCGAGAGTTCGTCAGCTGAGTTAACCCGTCTCGAAGTCCCCTTTCGTTAGAATGGTTATAGTAAAAGAAAGTTTAGATGCGTGTTGAACTACAGACCAACAGTGCACCGGGTGAATAATGATAATATCGAGTTGACACCGAAGTGTATGACCTTTTTGCCTTGCGCAGGGTGCACTTCGAACAGGATTGGTCGTATTTTGCGGAAATATGATGTGAAATGTGTTTTCGACCACTTCACTGTTCAAAAATCACAAGAGGAGTTGATATACGTACTTGGAAGAGGACTGGAGGAACGGAGAGATTCTACCTATATTACATCGTGGCCAAAGAGATTCTGAAATCAGGTATTAAGTTGGAGGGCATAGCCAAGAGAAACTTACCAGCCATCTTCCTCCTGACCAAAACATCAAGGTAGGGAAAACGGCCATCTCTTCCACCTCCATCGTGACATGAATATTCGGTGGACTATATTCAGTTTTTTCTCAAAAATCGTTCAAATTCTCACTGCCATCAGGCCAAACAATAAAAACATTATCTACATGAATGAAAAAAAGGAAGTGATGTGAAGTGTATTTTTCGAACACCATTTCTACCGTATTCCTTGTAGTCTTAACTTGTCAGATACTGGTCAGACTATGAGGACTGTGGAGAAGCGGTACAAACGCTTACTATAGCGGACCAAATCCTCCACTGCAGAATAATGTCTTGGCGCCGGCCATCCTATGGACTAAAAAACGGGGATATTCTGGCATATACTTTCAGCTATTGGGATAGTGTTATTAAGTAAACTACCGAAATTAAACTAGCAAGTTATCTTATAAATACAGATGGTGGTTTCTGTTACTAGATGCGACTGGCGGCAGGAGAATTGATATGATGCACACGCATGTGTCGATGTCTTGTTGTATGAAATGTTATCTAGCCCAAGGGTGACGTCACTCGTCAAAAACCAGAGGGACAGAGTTTATGGTACCTCACCCGTTGACTATCAATTTCACTATCGATAACTTCTGATGGCAGTGTGTGTGTGTGTGTGTGTGTGTGTGTGTGTGTGTGTGTGTGTGTCTGCGTGTTACCTTTACGGAGTTTCTGTGTGAACCGAGATATTAAATTCGCTTGTGCAGCACTCACTTGCTGCAGTTTTGCCCTGAAAATGGCAGAGTGTAGTCCTGTCGAAATATCGGCAGTTGACGACGGCGTCATCCGGCTCCTTTACAGCAAGTTATTTCAACTGATCTATATTGGTGCTGTGTATGCAGAAACAGAGAAAGTATATGAGGATATTAAACGTTTTGTAAGTAAGGGGATGTGAGTATCTGGTAATCATGGGCGACTGTAACTCTGTTTAGGTGAAAGGAAAACAACACCGAGTTAAAGGAAAATAGTTTTCGTCTGGTAATGGCACATACACTGTTCAAAAATCACAAGAGGAGTTGATATACGTACTTGGAAGAGGACTGGAGGTACGGAGAGATTCTACCTATATTACATCGATAACTTCTGATGGCAGTGTGTGTGTGTGTGTGTGTGTGTGTGTGTGTGTGTGTGTCTGCGTGTTACCTTTACGGAGTTTCTGAACTATCAGGTATTTAGTTGGAGGGCATAGCCAAGGGCAAACAGAGACTCGGATCAAAATTTAGTAATGGTGAAGAATGGACGGAAGTTTAAGGAAATCGCCCACAAGAATCAATTTGAAAAGAAATGATGAAGTGCGTTTGAAGTTTCGAGGCCTGTAGATAGTACGATTGTGAATACCACAGTAGGAATTTCCGTTGAAGATGGACAGATTTATCGCAGAAGTTGAATGGACAAATATGAGCTCAAGGAAGATAAATGCGAAGGAATCTTAGGTGACAGAAGAAATAGTCCAGTTAACCAATGAAAGAAGAAAGTATAATAATGTTCAGAAAAGGAAAGGACAGCGATATAAGTCAATTAGAAATGAAATTAATGCGTGGAAGCCAAGATGGAATGGGTGCGGGAAAAATGCACAGGATTCGAAAAACAAATGAATGACGGGAGGAATGATTCAGCATCCAGGACTGTCAAACAGCCTTCGGTGTAATTAAAAGGATAGGCGCCAACATCAAGAGTGCAAAAGTAACCCACTACTTAACGCAGAGAACAGAGCGAATGAGTGTAAATGATATATTGAACGCCTATTCGATGTGAAGAAACTAAGTTGACAGACGAAGAAATGGAAGTCGATGCGGAAGACACAGAGGACGCAATAATAGTCAGTGATCCACATAGCTTAGGAAGACTTGCAATATAAGAAGGACAGAAGGCATAGATAACGCTCCCTCGGAATTTCTAAATTCATTGGGGATTTATTTAGTATATGGTTACTTCACAAAAAATAATTTTACAACTATCTCAAACGACAAAATGCTTCAAATGGTTCAAATGGCTCTGAGCACTATGGAGCTTAACTGCTGTGGTCATCAGTCCCCTAGAACTTAGAACCACTTAAACCTGACTAACCTCAGGATATCACACACATCCATGCAGGAGGCAGGATTCGAACCTGCGACCGTAGCGGTCGCACGGTTCCAGACTGTAGCGCCTAGAACCGCTCGGCCACTCCGGCCAGCAAACCAATATCCGGGCCATTGATGTAGTATACTAATTCCTCAATAACCAGGAACTCTGTGGATCACCAGGGAAAGCTCTCAGAGCACTTTCTTCAATTACAACGCGGAAAGTCTTCTTTTCAGCGCCACAGTCACTCCTTGGAAACTTTATTTTCATTCACTTCTGCAATGAGTCGGTTCATCTGCCAATGTTGGTTCTTATTGGGTTAAGAACCGACCAGATATTACGTGAAAATTCAATGCCCATTGGCTTGGTCGATATGCATGGCATCTTAAATTGTGCCGTCGTAGGATTAATCTGCCGTAAGTGACTCCATCAGTCATAAGTATTAAACCCGTTTCCAACTGACATTCTTGCGGTTTCTAGCTTACATTTACTGATGCTTGGAAAATGGCAACCACCCATGTATTCAAGATGGTTAGTGGAACTTTGGGTATGCAGACGTACCATCTGACTTTCGGGAAAATATCATCCACACGGTCCCGAAGATAATAAGGGCAGATAAGTCGAGAACTTTCGCAAAATCAGCTGAACAGCTCATTCTTCCAAGTTACTGACAAGGATAATGAACAAAGGAATGGAAAAGAAAATCTATTGTCTGTTAAATGACGATTAACTTCGTTTTAGGAAAAATAAAGACACTACAGAGGTAAGTTTGACGTTGTACGTTATTGTGAAAGCAAGACATAAGGTAATCAAGACCAGTACAAAGAATTGGTTAACCCCTTGACGACATAAAATGTTGCAAAATGATGGAAAATCTTAGAAAACTGATGTAAGCTAAAGGCAAACACGGGTAATATACACGACAGAAAAGGAATAATGAGAATGGCGGACGGAGAGAGAGAAATGCTCATATTAAAATGGGTGTAAGACATGAATGAAGTTTTTTTCCCATACAGTTCAGTCTATCCGTCGAAGAAGCAGTGACGGAATTAAAAGAAATGTTCAAAAGCAGGATTAAAAATTGGCGTGATTGAAATTCTTTGGTGATATTTCTGTCCTTAGTGAAAGCGAGAGAGATTTGTTGAATGGCGTCAGCAATGTACTGAGCACAGAATATGAACCGATGGTAAACCGAGGGAATACGAAAATAATATGGAGTAGCAGAAATGAAATTAGTGTGAAAATTACCATCAAAACTGGCGGCCACGTGTAGGAATCGGTTATTGGCGGACCCGGATTAATTCTGTTCACTGCTACGCGTACAGTTTCAGTCTAGATAAGTGACCCCAGCCTCTTTTTGCCCCGCAAGGCAGTGTTAAAATTCTCACTACTCTTGTTCCAGCTACGTTCAAAACGCTCTGAAATCCGTCCTCTGGACTGGAAAACGTGCACTGTAAACAGTCACAATACTGTCTCAACCTGGTATTTTGCCTGTCTAGCTGCTAATTACCTTAATAAATAAAGCATGTATCCATCTAAAGAGGAAAATGAGAAGAAGACGAATTCAACTTTTGAATTTCCTCATCAGAGTGGAATCTACAAATAAACCTCGCCAAGATCGTTCTTAGAACAACATTTCCGGTCAAATAAGGTTTCCGCTCTTTGTTATGAGACATCTTTTAACAGAGTATGTATACACCCAGTAAAGAGCAACCCTCGTCTTGAAAACAGGCAAATGACTATGCCGGTTCCCTCCCACACGCTCGGGAACCCACATCCCAACTCTTTCAACACTTTCACACCGGGAGAACAACATCGTCTTTGCCCCAGAGGCCACAAAAATTTCTCCTGCACCCGAAGACAACTGCTGGCCGACTACCGAATGAGTGAGCTACAAAACCATTCCACGAAATTATTGTACCATTCCGGCTTCTAGGCCAATCAGTGTCACGAACATAAGCATTTCCATTGACCATTTTTAGCTCTCATTGAAAGAGTTCAGCGAAGTGCTGCTTCCTGCTAGAGCTCCTGAAGTTTATTTTCCACAGATACTGCAAAAACACCACCTAGGAAAGTCACTTGACCTCTAAAACAGCACAGTTGGTCCAAAGCGCCACACATTTAGCTGGATTAAGGGAGACTGACTCATTTACCTCCAAGCAACACAAACGTTTGCTTACCTATTTACCGTAAATCGGCCACGAGCTTACAAAATTGTTACTGGAGGAACAGAGGGGTGCGGCCAGAAAATAATATGTTACTTTTCCTCAATTATCCCAGCCCAGCGAAGACCAAAGAACGTCGAATAGGGGAAAAATCGTGTAGTCGCAAAGGTTATACGGTGATAGCAGTGAGTGTCATTTACAACACACTAAAAGTCCTTGCCAGTTGGATTGGAGCGTGGGTATGAAGGGACATTTAGAAGTCCCTGTTTTATGTTTTTCTTGAATAACTCGAAAAACTCAGCGTCTACCGAAAATTTTTGCCAGTACAGAATTAAACCACATTAAATTTCCTACGTAAAAGGTCCTATTCATTTCTTCTCCAGGGCTAGTAGTTCCCATGCTGCAAAGGTGAAGAATATTTTACGGTTAAAAATAGTGTTCTGATGGTACAGACAGAATTAAGTTTACTTTTGAATGAAGTTTCTTAAGAGCAAATATTGAATTCAGTTAAACGTGGTACGCACAACATTTTACTGCAGCAGAGCCGTGTTAAATGATAAATTGTGTTCTGGGAGTGTAACAGGGTGGATGCTGCGGGTCCAGGGGGTGTGTGTGGGGGGGGGGGGGGGTGGTGGTGTTCGAGGGTGTATTTGCAAGGGAAGATATTTCGCCGAACTGTGTTCGTGCACTTTTCTCCTTCATACATCCTCACACTGAAGAGCGAGAAGGCTATATCCCACTCTGTCTACCCCACTACGTAACGAAAAGTAAGCGCAGGGCGTTCCACCAATGATACACCAGGCTTCCGCAAAGCACCTTATGAATCACTGGCGATGCAGTGCGCATACACGTCTGGGTCGTGTTCATTTTACACAAAAGTCATTAACATTACATGCGAAACAAATATGAGTTTCTGATAATACCAATGCAAGAAACGCATATAGACGGAATCCACGTAAATCTCAGCACAATGTTCCACACCACTCCCCCCCCCCCCCCCCCCGCACACACACACATAGACACACACCAGGCGAGTACTGATTTGCTTTTCATTTTACAGTCTGAACATACCCAGCATTTCCTGTCCAGTTCTTTTACGTAAATAGGCAAAATAACTTCACTGTACTCGTATTAGCCGGCTGGGGTGGCCGAGCGTTTCTAGGCGCTACAGTCTGGAACCGCGCGACCGCTACGGTCGCAGGTTCGAATCCTGCCTTGGGCATGGATGTGTGTGATGTCCTTAGGTTAGTTAGGTTTAAGTAGTTCTAATTTCTAGGGGACTCATTACCTCAGAAGTTAAGTCCCATAGTGCTCAGAGCCATTTTTTTTTGAACTCGTATTTGTATTGTGTAATTATTGTAACTTTATTAAATGAGTACTTATTCATAGTTGTTGCGGGAGCTATTATGTAAAGGAAGCTGTCAATTATCTGTCACACTGTAGAGCTAGTCTATTAATATAGATTGTCGATTCCATTGTCTCTACTATCAGTAGTCGGACTACTTTCCGCAGCATGAGAGGTCTCCCTTTGCAGAAGAAGTAGGTCACCTAGGTGTTATAGCACTTCAGACATTTCGCCTTAAGCAGTGCATTTCATCAGATTACTGTTCTGGATTCGAACATGATCAGTGCCATTCCATAAGGCGTGTTCGCACACACCTTGAAAGATACGCTGCAGATGTGTGGTAAGAGGCTCTACCCAGCGCAACCCACTGTACATTTGTCAGCAATTCCCGAATCTAATAGATTTATACAGTCTACCAGTAACACAGTTATTGGTGAGAGAAGTAGTGTAACTTTCTGGTCATTCATTAATTAATCAAAAAGTGACTGGAACGGAACTACGCGACTTGACAATACGCCGTCAACAACAAACAGCAACAAGGTGCCACAATTACCAATTCAATCCCTTTCCCAACAACAGTACAAAGGTCACTGACAACTTCACACTTACAAAGTATACACCTCCAGCCGTTGTTTACGGGTCCGTATTTTACACAAAAACTCTCGCAACAACTGCAAATTAATACTCATTTAATAAACATATATTAACTAATTGAATTTTCTCATTATAAGAGTATTGAAGGGCGATCCATTTTAATTGTTAAAAATCATTCAGAAAAACAGATCTCACAAAATATGTTTTATTCAAGACAACCGATTTCAACAGTCTTAACTGTTATCTTCAGGTCTCAAGCATTTTTTTTTTTTTGTAATAAAACATGTTCATATTGCGCTGAACTCATCCACAAAACATCAAGTGAATAAAGCTCAGCACATTATAAACATTCGTCATCGGAAAAATATTTAAAAACACACAGCACGGACCTACTGTACTACTTTTAATAACCTGCAACGCGGAAACAAGTTCTCTTAGAGGAAAAATGGAAAGGACCTTTTTTGGAAGAAATTTAACGTAGTTTAGTTTTGATCTGGGAAACATTTTCACTAGAAGCCGTGGTTTTACAGAGAAAATTGAGAAAGCGAGATTTGAACACTTCCATGCTCCTCCCTCCCTCTACTCCTACATATCCCGCTCACAGCCCTTACAACCGCATGTCGGGGATTTTTAGTGTGTTGTTTTTGACACTCCCTCGAACCACTGTAAAAAAGTTTGCTACTACACAATTATTTTCCACTAATGTTGCTTCATAAACTGAAGTAAATAACCATACAATCAATTCCTGGGAGTCTCAGGATGTGTCCTATCAAACAATCCCTTGTTTTCTCACGATTAATACTTCTTCATTAGTTATGCTATGTATCTACCAAATTTTCGGCATACTTCTGTAGCACCACATTTCAAAAGCTTTTATTTCTTCTTGGCTTTAATGCTTATTGTCTCTGTTTAACCTCTGTAGAAGGCTACACTCCCAATACTTTCAGAAACGACTTCCTAACACTTAAATGTATATTGCAGGTAAATATATTTTTCTGTATGCGAAATGCTTTACCTGCAGTTGCCAGTCTGCATTTGTGATTTTTTTTCCATCAACAATTATTAATACGTATCTCCTATTTGGAGTGACCGGTTTCTTAATCCTCCCACTTATCCGATTTAATTCTTCGAGTACTGCTATTGTTTTACACCAGGTGTCTTGCTACGATTCAGATCTTTTAGAGCTTTGTCAGGTTGTTCGTACAGTACCACACCTCTCATTTCATATAAGATCCACGTCCTCTTACCATTCTTAAATATTGCCGCTGTGTTTATAACCTTGGTATGGCTTTTCTACATATTCCTTCCATCGTTCAGTTTTCCATTCTTTCTCTAGTTGGCTTGCTATCCACTCTTTTCATGTTCTTATAACTAGTAGCCTTTTCTTCTAAGTTTTATGTAATTTTACTCTACGCACCATCTATCTTTCCTACAGTCATACGTGTTTTGGCAGACTGAAACTTCCCCTCTACTCACTCCTGCTTCTCCACTTTGTTCTTCTTTCCAGTTTCATTTCTTAGATGGTTCTACTGCATTTAGTCTGCTTCATTTGCTGCATTTTTATACTGTCCCCCTTCGTCAGTTACATTCAATACCTCTTTTATTATATGAGAATTTCCACTGGGTCTTGTCTTTTTGCCTAGCTATGTCTCTCCTGCTTTCACTATTTCATCATTAAAGCTACCATTTAGTCCTCTATCGCATCCTTCCCCCATTTTAGTCAATATGCAACGCTCCCTTTGAAATTTTCAACAATATCTGGTTCTTTCAGCTTACCCTGGACTCATCTCCCCACCTTCCTGCAGTTTCTTCAGTTTTAATCTGATGTTTACAACCAATACCTAATGGTCAGTATCCACATATGCTACTGTAAATATTTCGCCGCTCTAAATCTTATTTAGAAAGCTAGTTTTTTCGGTGTCTCCAGGTCTCATCCACGTATACAACCTTCTTTAACTATAGTGAAACCAAGTCTTTACAGTGATTAAATTATGCTCTGTTAAAATTCTACCAGTCGGCTTATCATTTGACTTCTTTACCTCAGTCCATGGTTCCCAACCATTTTTCCTTTCCTCCTTATGTTACTGTCTAATTCCAGCCTCCCAATACAATCTCTTTTCACTTCCCTTAATTATTACTTTTATCCATTCATTATCTGTGGAACTAATAAGCATATAAATAACTATTACTCTGGTTTTTATTTTGCGTCTACCTTGGCTACAATAATACGCTCATTACGCTGTCATAGTAGTTCACCCTCATTCTTATTTTCTGTGTTGATAATCTGTACTCATCTCACCAGAAGTCCTCTTCTGCCTGCCACAGCATTTTACCAACTCCCACGGTACGTAACTTCAACTTATCCATTTCTCTGTTCAGAGTCCGTGACCTTCGTATGTGATCAAGGAATCAAACACTTCAAACTCAGACCCATAGAATGATAGATTTGCTTTTTATTATGACAACTTTCTCCAGACTACTCCCTGCGTGGAGAAACTTAGGGGATCCCTTCGTCATTAGATCGTGTGACAGAACTGTATTTCTTTTGGAAATGTAACGGCTGCAGGTTCCACTTGTTTCAGCCGGTCGCAGTATTGTTGTTGATTAATGTTACAAAGCGAGCTCTGTGTTTCTATAGCTATTGAAAACCCAACTGCTGCCCTTCAGGAACCATACGTTAGTCTGATCTCCCCACAGATATCCCTCAGATGTGGCTGAGCCTACGGTACGGCTTTATGTATCGTTGGGGTACTCAAGGCACCTATTCGTGGTAAGATCCATTGTTCGAGGGGTTATCAACAGCCGTGAGATAATGGCATAATGGAAATAATTGACGGGAAACTCGACAGCGCTGAGCGGGGAGTATTGTGTTTCGATACACTTTTCATACTTTCGCCGCTAGCCAGCCCTGTTGTAGAAGATTAATATACACTCCTGGAAATGGAAAAAAGAACACATTGACACCGGTGTGTCAGACCCACCATACTTGCTCCGGACACTGCGAGAGGGCTGTACAAGCAATGATCACACGCACGACACAGCGGAAACACCAGGAACCGCGGTGTTGGCCGTCGAATGGCGCTAGCTGCGCAGCATTTGTGCACCGCCGCCGTCAGTGTCAGCCAGTTTGCCGTGGCATACGGAGCTCCATCGCAGTCTTTAACACTGGTAGCATGCCGCGACAGCGTGGACGTGAACCGTATGTGCAGTTGACGGCCTTGAGCGAGGGCGTATAGTGGGCATGCGGGAGGCCGGGTGGACGTACCGCCGAATTGCTCAACACGTGGGGCGTGAGGTCTCCACAGTACATCGATGTTGTCGCCAGTGGTCGGCGGAAGGTGGACGTGCCCGTCGACCTGGGACCGGACCGCAGCGACGCACGGATGCACGCCAAGACCGTAGGATCCTACGCAGTGCCGTAGGGGACCGCACCGCCACTTCCCAGCAAATTAGGGACACTGTTGCTCCTGGGGTATCGGCGAGGACCATTCGCAACCGTCTCCATGAAGCTGGGCTACGGTCCCGCACACCGTTAGGCCGTCTTCCTCTCACGCCCCAACATCGTGCAGCCCGCCTCCAGTGGTGTCGCGACAGGCGTGAATGGAGGGACGAATGGAGACGTGTCGTCTTCAGCGATGAGAGTCGCTTCTGCCTTGGTGCCAATGATGGTCGTATGCGTGTTTGGCGCCGTGCAGATGAGCGCCACAATCACGACTGCATACGACCGAGGCACACAGGGCCAACACCCGGCATCATGGTGTGGGGAGCGATCTCCTACACTGGCCGTACACCACAGGTGATCGTCGAGGGGACACTGAATAGTGCACGGTACATCCAAACCGTCATCGAACCCATCGTTCTACCATTCCTAGACCGGCAAGGGAACTTGCTGTTCCAACAGGACAATGCACGTCCGCATGTATCCCGTGCCACCCAACGTGCTCTAGAAGGTGTAAGTCAACTACCCTGGCCAGCAAGATCTCCGGATCTGTCCCCCATTGAGCATGTTTGGGACTGGATGAAGCGTCGTCTCACGCGGTCTGCACGTCCAGCACGAACGCTGGTCCAGCTGAGGCGCCAGGTGGAAATGGCATGGCAAGCCGTTCCACAGGACTATATCCAGCATCTCTACGATCGTCTCCATGGGAGAATAGCAGCCTGCATTGCTGCGAAAGGTGGATATACACTGTACTAGTGCCGACATTGTGCATGCTCTGTTGCCTGTGTTTATGTGCCTGTGGTTCTGTCAGTGTGATCATGTGATGTATCTGACCCCAGGAATGTGTCAATAAAGTTTCCCCTTCCTGGGACAATGAATTCACGGTGTTCTTATTTCAATTTCCAGGAGTGTATTTTCATATTACGTTTTGAATAGATGGCATTTACTTTTTAAGTTCTGCCTCTTTTCCTGAAATTATAAATTTACTCAGGAATTAGGGTTTTTTCCAAATGTTTCAATGTGCAGCATGCTCATGTACCAAGGATAATTTATTCTATTGAAATTAAAAAGCATTTCAGTCGAGAATATTTTGGTGAATACTATATTTAATGATCTGTTACATTGTTACCCTACTACACACCAATAACCAGTAAGTGAAATCACATGAAGCATACATACTATCAAAAATCACTCACAAGACAAAAACATTTTGGAGCAGATACTACTGGAGACTAACGCAAAATTTCAGTTTTAAGATAGATGAAATTATCGAACCGTTAAAGAAATGCAGCTCATTTCCAACTTTCACATGTTTCATTGTAAACGACCTCCATTTGTTTTAGTGTAGAAGACAGTGCACGACAGACAAAGTATGGCTTAACTGACCACACGTTACATAAATATTTCTATACCAGCAGAATTGACAATACGTTTCAAATTGACTTAATATGTTGTACAGAACTTAAATGTTTAGAACTTTACACAGTTACAAATGCTGTATACATGACAACCTCACGCGTAACAACAAAGGCTGTAGAAAATGACAGAAACAGCTTATGGTGGTCTCTAGTGCGGAGTTCTGCATGTGATTCTGAAATCATTCACGAGACTGAAGTACTGACCAAAAAAGCATCCTAAGTTCCTAGGTATATTACCTTTTATGTGTAAAACTTTCTCCTACTATCTTTAATATAAATAAGCAATCAGCCAATTTCTTAATTGTAAATTTTTGGATCCATTTGTAAGAAATATGTTTTATATTCACTGCTGGTTTTCTGATGTTTTCTATTTGTGGGATCACTCTGTTTCTTTTCTATTAGCAGACAAAGAGAAATATTAGTGTTGGACTTCGAGAGGTTTTTCGACAAAATTGTGTAAACAAAACGATTCACATATATAGTTTCTTTACACGTCAGTTAATAATCACATCACCTACTTTCCTACAGTGTAAAAACTCGAAGAAGAGTATCTTTGCAGCAAGTTAATCATACCGATTATAAATGTTTGAAATGATACTGAAAACTGGCAATAATTGAATTCTTTTTATCATTTAGACCTTTTTTCTTTCTTAAGACTTCGGACGTTGATGGAAGTCCGCTTTTTGTTCTATGTTAGGTTTGTTCCATCTTCGAAGTTACATTATATTTCAATGAATTTTCGGGCCGCCTTTTGAGTGTGTTTTGCAATAGCTCAACTCCCGTCGTTGTACGAGCTATTAAATGTTCTTCTTGTTTTTGTACAGTTAACTTTCTGTTTTCTTCCCGTGAAGTAAGCACGAAACCAGGAAAAGGCGTTTCTATGTGCTCCAGGGTGTGAGAACCCGTCGGTTTTCACCTCTACATTGGGTCACGTTTTCTATCAGAATCCATTGGTGGACAACTACATTGTATCATGTCGAGCGTTATGCTACCTACAATGAACTGCACCACATGCAGAGTGTCCCCAACACCCGCCCCCCCCCCCCCCCGCAAAAAAACCAAGAAAATATGTAGAGCAAACAAGGGCTCCAAAGCGCAAACCTTAACAGATATTTTCGATGCTATGAAACACATCTCTTTTACTGCAAGCTCTCTGCTTTTCATATTTTGGTAGGAGATAGTATGGAACGATACAAGAAGAAGATGTATTTCACATTAGCGACGATGAACGAGTGATCATAGCTCTTAAAGTATGCATTTGGAGTCCATGTTTATTACACTTTTTAAATTGTTTGTTCAGTACTTTCTCCTCCCAAAATATGGGAAGGAGAGACGTTGCACAAGAAGAGATCTGTTTCGTAGTATCGAACATGTGCCTCTTAAGGTATGCAATTTAGAGGCCATGTTCAACACACTTACTTTCTGGAGCAGTATGTTTGTTATTACGTTGATGTTACTGGATGTCTTTTACTTTGTTCTCTTTTGTATGGCAGAATTTTTAATTTTATTTTCATATAAAATTGCCGCATTAATATATAGTAGTTCCAGTTGTTCAGTATTGCAGCTGATATCTTGTAACAACGCGAATGCCGACGTGAAGAGTTCTGTGATAGTCTCGCTGGACCTGTCACTTGCGTTGTTGGGAGTTTTCTTCCAAGTTACGACTTCTAATTTGTTATTACACTTAATGATTTAGATGTCTAAGAAGGGTATGAACCTGCTATCTTCATATTCTATGGTATAGTTGGTTCTTAGCTCTAGGTTGTTCAAAGCTGCTGAAATATTGGTTATGTATTGTCTATTCCAACGTGCTAACAAGGATCTTTGGTTTATACACAGTTCATAGTTCATTACTTTTTACATAAAGGCTACTTACTTCCAAATTTTTCCCTTTAAGTGATTGGTACATCATCAGGTTATAGTGAAGGATACTATATCCTCTATACCAAGATGAAAACTGCCGCACTGGGGCCTGAAAGCAGACATGTACACAATGTTTACCATACCGAGCCAACCACTTTTAATAAATGGTCCACAATTAAACCCATTAAAAGCCACGTCTGTAAAATGAAATGGGTGGTGAAAGTGTGACATTGAGCAATACAATTGTTATTTACACATTCTTTCTCGTGCAGGTTCCAGTAATCTTATCTGAAGCGATAAGAGATACGTAATTTGTGCACTGTCTGATTGTCCTGGGCATTGTTTCTGACCATGCCCGGCTACACGTCAGAGACCTGCCTGCAAAGCAGATTACAGGAGATATACAGCATCCAGGTTCCTCCCCTTCTGGCTCCCTGCGCAGTTCGCTCCAGCGACTTCTGCATAACAAGAAGTCTGTGATGTGCCCCGGACAGCGGGCACAAGAAGCCACATCGGCAGTAAATCAAGGCAGGGCCAGTTAGACCAGGGTGAAAGTGAAGGGGAAAGTGGGAGCCTCTGTTGGTAAGGGGGACGGAGGGTGATCCGGGGAAGGGGTGGGAGAAAGCTTTGTTGCTGCCAGGGATTTGTGGGTCGTATGTATAAAATGAAGCCCCATTTCTGAAATAAGTTAACTTCACTATATCTTACATACTCTCAAAATCACTGTGAACTACATGACACAGATTAATTCCCACTGTACCACATGTTTCTGTTCCATCCGATTCTATTCGCTTCCGGAGAGTGGGATAAATGATTTTGTGCACAGTATAGTTAGCCTAATATTGTCTTTGCGATTCCTCGAGGAACGATACGCAGAGGGCTGTTGTGAATTCCTAGATTACTCACTTAATTTTCGTTTAGAAAACTCTATAAGTGGGTTTCGTGGGGTAATAAGTACCTATCTTCAACATCTTCTAGTGAAGACTTAAATAGAATTTGTTCATTCTTTTGAGACGTATGTTAATATAGTTTGCTCTTTATCGTATATGTAACTCTTCGAGCTCTATAAGCTTCTCATTTATCTTATTGTTACCATTAATCACTCCAGCATCCTTTTTTTGTAAGACTATATACAAACAATTTGTATTGTACATCTGGAAAATGATTTAACATTGTTCTAATATCTTGGTAGGAGTTCAGTGCTGTAGAATCCATGTATAAAACATAAAATTAAAATTGCTAATCGTTTCTTAAACTAACATCTTTCATCGACATTTTAAACCGACTTCCCAAATTGATGTCTCGATCTGATACCTTAAACTAACATGCTCGAATGAGCTGCTCAACTGACAAACTAACATGTTAAACTGACGTTTTAAACTTATGTCTTATATCGGTACCCGAAATTGTCATCAACTGAGGTCGAATTGGTTGATCAGTGTGATCAGGAGGCTGACTAACCAGTCACACAAGCGTGTGTTTTTCGTCTGTAGTCACCTTGAAGGAAAAATGACTTACACAATCCATCATTCAGTCTTGGCGTGACACTGAAAGGAGTGAGGTATGCACCCACAAAAATCTTTGATCACCTACCGAGTAAAGCATCAAATTTAATAGACAATAGACAACAGAATTAAATCAGACCTCTAATTGACAGTCCTTATATTCCACAGAGCCGGCAAGCGTGGCCGTGCGGTTCTAGGCGCTACAGTCTGGAACCGCGCGACCGCTACGGTCGCAGGTTCGAATCCTGCCTCGGGCATGGATGTGTGTGATGTCCTTAGGTTAGTTAGGTTTAAGTAGTTCTAAGTTCTAGGGGACTGATGACCTTAGAAGTTAAGTCCCATAGTGCTCAGAGCCATTTGAACCATTTATTCCACAGAAGATTTTCTGAATGCATTTGGAGAGAGAGAGAGAGAGAGAGAGGGAGAGAGAGAGAGAGAGACTGACTCTGGTTTAAACCACCTTATGCAAAACAAAATGTTGATTAAGAAAGTCATGTGGACGACTCATGATTGCCTATTTTTCATTGAGACAGTGTAAGTATCGTAATTGTAAAATTAGTGGCACATCAACCCGTTGAGTCTTAATTATGATCGATGGAAAGCGCAAATAAATGAGCTAAACACCGCTTGAGGATGTGGGATCATTCCATTTGTCAGGTCCCGTTGGAAAACTTCAACTTCTCAGTACCTTCTACGGAACTTAATCATATATATATATATATATATATATATATATATATATATATATATATATATATATATATCGCATTAATCAGCAACCAGTTGCATGAAATAAAATTAATTTCTTAACCGTCTTAAGAAGATTATACCTATCACATTACTTGCGAGTGTAAATAGTAAGGTGCATACATGATATTACCGTGGTATGACGCCGTCGTTGTGCACCGTGAATTACGTCCTCTCAAGAAATTTACAGAGTTTCTAACTGTAATACTTCCCGCATTGTGCCAAAAATTTCATATAATTTAGACCCGTTAACGACTTAAGCCTGAATTTTATGTTTTTCAATTCTATCAATAATTACATGAAATACTGAAAAATTAATTTCTTTTTTGCCTCTCTAAGCCATTAGATAGGCAATCCGTACCCGGTACCCTGACCCTGGTTAGTCGTCTAGCACTATACGTACCTACCCGCCTCCGTAGCTGTCACTGACGCACACCTGTGCGACGGCGCTCGATTCAATGCTATGCCAATTCTAATCCTGGTTTCGGATGAAACGTTCACCGGCCATATTTGGCCGACAAGGGAAGGAGATGTGGCGGCGCAAAGTGCCTGATCACCAGACTTTGCACAAATGTCCTAGGGTAAATGCTAAACCTCTCCACAGAGAGAAGGGGGACCTTAAGCTCGAAGGACCCTTGCTGAATTTCGAGAGCAGTTGGCTGTGAACCGGCAGCGGGTTTCATCCTCTCCACTCCCTTCCTCAAAGACAACAGAAACTCAACACTACGGCCACAAAACAATTTTCTCACATTCCTTTATTCATTGACAGTATAACACACATTGGTACATCAGAAATGAGTCACATTTCGACCTCTCTCTACCACAGCTCACAACCAACTCCTCTCTACTACTACTGACCAGGGAAGAAACATAAACCAAAGATACATAAGATTTATATCGACACATCACATTGTATCATTCATATGGATTTTTGAACACAGATGACATTTAAGTACACCACTTTACATCAAATACTTGTTGAATTTTGATACGTTTGGAATAATCAATTAGTGCTGGGTAGTCTTTCATAATAAAAGAAGATAAATAAACCAATAAACTCACCGTGAGTAAATGTGCGTTACCAACGTCAGAAAATATTATAAGAACCAAAGGTGTATCTTTTTATGTCCTGCGTGTCCTACTACCTCTACTATCACCGGCAAATGCTGTGGAAATCTTCCACGCACCAACGTCATTCCTGCCCTTCAACAGCGTGGATGTATGTGTTTATATGGAAGATGGCTCTCCTTCGGATATCATACAGGCAGTAAAGCAGGTGCTGCAGAGGCATTTTGAAAATGCTACAATATCAAATGGCTCTAAGCACTATGGGACTTAGCACCTGAGGTCATCAGTCCCTAGACTTAGAACTACTTAAACATAGCTAACCTAAGGACATCACACACATCCATGCCAGAGGCAGGTTTCGAACCTGCGACCGTAGTAGCAGCGCGGTTCCGGACTGAAGCGCCTAGAACCGCTCGGCCATAGCGGCCTGTGGCTAGAATATCAAACGTCATTTTCCTACAGCGTGACCGTCCAGAACACCTGATGTTAATCCGTGTGACTTCTGGCCGTGGGTTTGTTTGAAATATTGCGTTCAGTGCTCATATTACAAACGTAGTTGAAATGAAGGCACGAATTGCACAACGCATTCCGAAAGTGACTTTGACACAAACTCATTTCTTGTTTCTCGATTTTATCTTGTGACAGACTGAATATGACTTGCGCTAACCTCAGGGCAGTTACAAACGTTCTTATTTGTTGCTTTTCATGCGGTTTTTGGACCGAGGACTGTTAAAAATCGGCCAGGTGCGAGTACAAATCGAGCACTGAGGGATCCGTACAAACTTAATTGTGCATACAGATAGTTCATCCATCCCGGGAATCGAGAATCTCCACTATTTTTGCCTGTTACCGATCTCGATACTAGCAAGATATCGGTCGCAGCGACTTCAAGACCGTATCAAAATCTCCACAGTAGTTCTTGTGACTAGCTCGGACACACAAAAGGAAGTTAGCATAAGACTGGAGTTTATACATGCAGAGAGAGAAGATATAATAAAATATTTTATTTACTTAGTAAAACGTTAGTACGACTTGATTTTATGTTTGCAATCAATACTACTTTATATTATGATTTTATCGGATCTAATATTTAAAGGCAAAAAGAGATATTTTGTGTCATATAACTACAATTTAACAATTTTCGATTTCTTTCCCTTATGCTCACTGTGAATCCTTGGAGCTTGCAAAGGTTCATGACTCTAGGTCCAAAGAACGTACCCTACAGGTTTTAATGAGTTAGTACGAGAGCGTCAAAATATATCATTTTATTGCATGCACTTACACGCTTAAATGTTTTACCCCACCAAGGGACTGTAGGCTTTAGTTTGTGACATAAATCTGAATCTCATACGCCTACCCAGTTCTGAGAAAAATAATCTTAACAGTTGGACAGGTAGACAGATTGATAAAAAGGTTCGTGGGATACAATGATAAATTAACAAATATCAGGTTTTTCCCTCTATTTGTACTGTGAACCCTTGCTTAGCGCCAAAATTCATGATTTTACGAAATCGTGAATTTGATGAATGAGTTTGCGAGTGTCAAAATATGGCATAAATAGCCGTGTCTTTTGACTCCATCGACTTATAAGCTTAAATTTTTTACACCATTAAGGAACTGTAGACCTTTGCATGTGAGAAATATCGTCGGCCGAAGTGGCTGTGCGGTACTCGGAGCTGCAGTCTGGAACCGCGAGACCGCTACGGTCGCAGATTCGAATCCTCCCTCGGGAATGGATGTGTGTGATGTCCTTCGGTTAGTTAGGTTTAACTAGTTCTAGGGGACTAATGACCTCAGAAGTTGAGTCCCATAGTGTTCAGAGCCATTTGTGAGAAATATCAACTTCATACATCCACCCGTTCCTAAGAAAAGCGTTCTTAATAGTCGAACAGACAGAGAGACCGACGGGCAACGAAGCGGTTTTGTGAGGAACCCGTTGTTGTTGAATGAGGAACGATTGAGGCTTTGACTCAATACAATTAAAAACTGATTTTTCAATCCGATGTGGCATAATCTTGTCGTGTTGGAGGGGATTACGTAACTAACAATGCCACATCTGTTGAATGCTGAAATTATGCCCACATGCGCACAGAACAGTACGATGGTTTAATGTACGGCTGACTTCGCATCCATCGTAACGCGAAGCACCTGTGATTTGCAGCCAAACCCATTTACGTTATGGTGCTTATATGGTGAAAGTTTCCTTAATTTTTTTTATTCCACCTCCTCGATAATATTCCACTGAAATTTGGCGTCTTTCTGAGTAGCGTCTTTTTTTGCTGTGTTTTGAGACTGTAATATTAATTATAATCACCCTGTACAACACATACCTATGGTTAGAGTTGCGTCCTACCAAAACTACGATATGGTAGTTTTGGTGTAGTACTTAAATGACGTAATAAATAGTAAGGTGACCGGAGGCATTGGTAGGATTGATAGGGAAAAGAAGATAAATAGAAGCGTAAGAGAGGGACTGGGAACCAACGACTTCTCTTTGTTAAATGGTTTTTTTATTTCTTTGTTTTGTTTTGGTAGTTTGTTTTGTGCATAATTAGAGCTCCGCATCGTTGGGTGTTAGTGCATTGTGTATTTTATACACTTACAGATTACAATCTGCGCCTTGAAAGTAATAAAACTTAGTTGATCGTTTAACTTGCGGTTTTATGTAACCAAAGCAATTACTTGTGATACAAGTACAGTTTATGTACATAAACATTAAAAAATCTATATAATTATTCTTGTTACTTCGTACTCAACAGAACGTTCCTCATCGTGATCAAAGGAAAGAGTTTCCTGATACTATTGATAAATGCGATAGTTTTATATGACTGACAGATACATGTTTTATATAAGCTCGAATAAGTATTGAAGTGTTGTTTGATACATTTTAGTTTTAGCTTTTTAAATTTCTTTGAGGAAACTGCGTTTTTTATTACTATTTGACAAATATGCATTCTCTTTTCTTATTTTTACTACAACAACTCTCTGTTTCAAGTTATAAATGAATAGCTTTCGAATAAAAACTGAATTAAACATTATCTTTTTCAATTTTGCTGTAAATGCTTTTTATTTGTTAGTAGCAGGCAGATAGATAACCAAGTAGAACAAAAATGTTCCGTACCTTACTTGTCCCTTTATGTATCCTCACTCAGTTTCTAGCAGATCTGTATAAATTCTCCTTTCAGTGTGGCTGCCTCTATCTACGCTGCAGCTCAACCTGTCGCACGGAGACAAAAGAGTGCATGTGTACTGAAGCACAGTGGTTAAAGTAGGCACACTTGGGTTTCTGTTACCCTGGAAAGCCTTACGGGACCCGTTCAGCCTACTGCACTTGACAAAAGTTGCGCTGTCAGTCCAATGTGAGTAACCAGGTATACGTTGGTATCGGCCGTTTCGCTTCAGTTCAGTATCATAATGGTAGGAGCAGTAAAATGAACAACCAAAACTTAAAGGAGACTGAGGAGAAATTAATAATTGGGGAATATATAGAGCAGCCACAAAACAGAGCACAAATCCAACAGGGCAAAAGTTGTCGTACGTTAATGAGGCAGCTTCACATTAATCGACACTTGTCTCGCGAAGCAAATTGTGTAAAATGTTTCGAAACGCTCAATCGGGAACCTCGAGTCTGTTAGCAAATGTCTGTAAATCCGACTATCAGTTTCCTCAATCCATCAATACTCTGAAAAAGGACAGAGGCTGAGTGGCTGATAAGTGTGTGGAAATGTGTGGTAATGACATGAGGTCATTTAGCAGAATAAAGGATTTTCAAATTTAGGGCAAACATTGATTGAAATGGGAAAAATGAGGCTCAGTGTATATTAAAAACCACATTCTGGTGATATGCAACGTAGTGCAGAGAAGCCTAGTATGAAAAAAAAAGGTCTTTTCTTCCAGACTTGTACTTTGTAGGTTATATGAAAAATGAACTTCGTGTTTCATAAAATACATTTGGGAATTTAGAATGAATATTATGGTCAGTCAGAATGAATTCAACGAACTCGCAATACATATCCCGGAAAAAGTAAATAAAATTAGTGTAGCTGAGGTCATATGAAGGGCTTATTTCACTAGTGGTACAAGTCCATTTTTGTTCATTCTGAGATACAGAGTCCTAAAGTTAAATGAACGCTGAAAAATCTGCAGTTGGGATACAGAAATAATTCTGGTATCTCAATTACAGATTTTTAGCGCTCATTTAACTTTAGGACTCTGTATCTCAGAATGAACAAAAATGGACTTGTACCACTACTGAAATAAGCCCTTCATATCTTGTTGAAGCACACTAACGTCACACCAACTTGACTTCCAAAACGTTACTTTCGTTAGCGTTTCAGTGTAATAGACATATTTTCAGTTCTCAGATGCAAAGGGTCTCGACTCCCAGACATGGTTCTCAATAAAACTGAAACCATGTATCAGAGGTGACCTGACTATGGTTGGAATTAAGAATAGAGGGTGAAGGTGCAAGGAAAGCCATTCATATCGAAATAAATAAGTAAGCCCGAAATATGCGAGAAAGGAAACAAAAGGCGAATAAAATGCGTCATTTTCCGGCCTACAATGATCCAAACTGAGCATACGCTACATTGATTCTCATCCTGTGCTACTCGGGCTTTTTCATCAGCTTCTGAACTCTACTTATAACACTACAGTGAAAGCGTACACAGTAAACTGCTACGTAGTGTACCACCGCTGGAAGGAAGAGCAGGCAAGCAAGAGTCCCGTAGGTTACTTGGATGGGGGTAAAGCATCCCACCCGTTCTGCTGATAACGTGCGGATGCTTGACTGTCTGGCAAACAGGAAAACATGGGGAAAGCGAACTGTGTACACCTCAGGTTTCTAGATAGTTCGCCACTTCTGGTTCCTAGGGAAAGCTACGAAAGCATGATCCCATACGTCAACAAAACGATCGATATGAGGTAAGGCTCACCAGGTCTGCAATGCATCTAAGGTACAGTTAATGTGGGTACGCCCTACTACTAGGAAAAATACCGTAGTCTTACGCTTACTTGTGACAGTCTACGGTAGCCAAAGGTAGTTTTACTACTCCAACGATGGGCCAGCCACAGTTGTTTGTTGTAAATGATCTGTGCTTCAACCTCATCAGGTTATCGGTGCGTATCCAAGACAAGCCGTACCAAAGTGCGGTACTAAAATGAAGAGCCGAGGAAACTGGTACACCTGCCTCATATCATGTAAGGCCTCCGCGAGCACGTAGAAGCGCCGCAACACGACGTGGTATGGATTCGACTAATGTCTGAAGTAGTGCTGAAGGGAATTCATACTTCGATTCCTGCAGGGCTGTCCATATATCCGTAGGAGTACGAGGAGGTGCGACTTCTTCTGAACAGAACGTTGCAAGGCATCCCAGAAATATTCAATAATGTTCATGTCTGGTGAGTTTGGTGGCCAGCGGAAATCTTTAAACTCAAAAGAGTGTTTCTGCTCTGCAGCAATTCTGGCCGTGTGGGGTGTCGCATTATCCCGCTGGAATTGCCCAAGTCCATCGGAATGTACAATGGATATGAATGGATGCAGGTGATCAGACAGGATGCTTACGTACATGTCAGCTGTCAGAGTCGTATCTAGGCGTATCAGGGGTCCCATATCAGTCCAGCTGCATACGCCCCACACCATTACCGAGACTCCAGTAGCTTGAACAGCTCCTACTGACATGCAGGTTCCATGGATTCATGGGGTTGTCTTCATACCCGTACACGTCCATCCGCTCGATACAATTTGAAACGAGACTCGTCCGACTAGGCAACATGTGTCCAGTCCAGTGATGGTGTCGACGGGCACAGGCAAGGCGTAAAGCTTTGTGTCGTGCAGTCATTAAGGGTACACGAGTGGGCCTTTGGCTTCAAAAGCTCATATCGATGACGTTTTGTTGAATGGTTCGCACGCTGACACTTGTTGATGGACTAGCATTGAAATATGCTGCAATTTGCAGAAGTGTTGCTCTTCTGTCACGTTGAACAATTCTCTTCAGTC
Source organism: Schistocerca cancellata (assembly GCF_023864275.1). Taxonomy (NCBI): domain Eukaryota; kingdom Metazoa; phylum Arthropoda; class Insecta; order Orthoptera; family Acrididae; genus Schistocerca; species Schistocerca cancellata. The sequence continues at coordinate 608,438,534 of NC_064630.1, read as the reverse complement.
GTCATTGGTCAGGGGCTTTCTCCGGCCGCAGCGATGTCAGAGAATTGTGTTTTACCGGATTCCTGGTGTTCATAGTACACTCGTAAAATGGTCGTACGGGAAAATCCCCACCTCATCGCTATCTCGGAGGTGCTGTGTCCCATCGCTCGTCGCCGACTGTGACACTATGTTGAAACTCACTTAAATCTTGATAACCTACCATTATAGCAGCAGTAACCGATCTAACAACTGCGCCAGACAATTGTTGTCTTGAAATTACAATGAAATGAACACCCTTAGCTGCTTACAGGCGTTGACATACTTCAACAGGGACAGATGAAAATGTGTGCCCCGACCGGGACTCGAACCCGGGATCTCCTGCTTACATGGCAGACGCTCTATCCATCTGAGCCACCGAGGACACAGAAGATAGTGCGACTGCAGGGATTTATCTCTGGCACGCCTCCCGCGAAACCCACATTCTCAACGTATTGCCCCGCACTACGAGTGCCCCCGCCCATTGTACTCATTACTCGCGGCGCGTTGCCGATTCCCGTAAGAGTTCGAGCACTGTTTGTGCATTCGCACAGAAGAAGAAGATGGTCAAGTGGCCGGTGAGCCTTAACTATATATTTACTAATACGTGCTGGACAAATCCCTGCAGTCGCGCTATCCTCTGTGTCGTCGGTGGCTCAGATGGGTAGAGCGTCTGCCATGGAAGCAGGAGATCCCGGGTTAGAGTCCCGGTTGGGGCACACATTTTCATCTGTTCCCGTTGACGTATGTCAACGCCTGTAAGCAGCTAAGGGTGTTCATTTCATTGTAATTTCATTCTAACGAGCTGCTTGGTCACCGATGGTATCTGTTCTTTCGGACATGTCCGAAAGAACAGATACCATCTTAGTAAATACTTGTTGTCTTGCTGCGCCAGACATGTCCGAAAGAACAGATACCATCTTAGTAAATACTTGTTGTCTTGCTGCGCCAGACACTTGCTGTCTTATATAGGTGTTGCCGACCACAGCGCCGTATTCTGCATGTTTACATATCTCTGTATTTGAATACGCATGCCTATAGCAGTTTCTTTGGCGCTTGAGTGTAGCTTGTCTCCGGACGGCGAGTGCAGTTGTACGGGAACCGCGGCTCGGCCTGTGGTCCGCTGTCGGCCAGACGCCTTTCTGCAGCCGCAGCCTTAATGCAGACTCGCCCGCAGCACAGCGCACCGCGCCACGTGACGGCCTGCCGGGCGCCGCGGGTTACTTCCGGCCAATTAGCGGCGCGCCCAGGCGCGCGGGCCGCGCGGCTTCCGCTCCGCCGGTGGCGCGAGCGCCGCCAATTTCCAATCACCCATATTCGACATCCAATTTCGGTGACGTAATTAACCAGCGTTTATTTGCCGGCACCGAGGCATCATTAACGCCGCGCCCCTGCGCACCCCCGGAACGAGCGTGCGCGATCCTCTGTGGGCTGGCCGCGTCCCTCTTCGCCGCCCCCTGTGTTTCCTGTGGCGCACCTGTAATCCTGCAACAAACCTACGTGTTTCACACAGATTGCTCTCGCCTTTTGCATTCGGCGGTTGTTGTGAAATAGTTGTGACCAGAGTGGTTTCACAGAGCACGAGCACCACTACGCACAGCCGTATTTGACTGCGTTGATGTCAATCTCAGCTGCCTTTTCCTTTACTCAATGCGGAAGCTCAAGTTAATAACTGAGACCGTAGTTTCTATTTCACATAGATAACAAACTGCTGGAGACTAAAACTGAAACATCGGCAGCAGAGAAAATAATGACGTTTTACTTGCTGTGCTTATTCATCACGTTAGGAACAATATATGATTAAATCTGTGACATGATGAAACAAGAATGTAAAATGCTCTTATTATAGCACAAAAACCCGAATATTCCCTGGAGGATATAACAGAGAGAAACTAATTGTTAGACTTATCTGACATCTTTAAATACTTTTAAATCAAATCATTTACATATATTCATGTGTTTTACTTGTTAGTATTAGTACCCAAGTCGTGCAGTATTATGCATCGTGTTAAGTAACGTAACGTGATATGTGATGTCATCCACTCGCAGAAATGTGATCCCTTTTAGCCATAAGAAAATACATAAATAAATAAATAACTGTTTGGCCCCCTTTGGGGCAGGTCCGGCCGCCTTGGTGCAGGTCTAAATACAGTCGACGCCACATTGGGCGACCTGCCGGCCGGATGGGGATGAAATGATGATAAAGACAACACAACACCGAATCCCTGAGCGGAGGAAAATCCCCGATCCAGCCGGGAAGCGAACCCGGCCCCGTAGGACGGCAATCCGTCACGCTGACCACTGGCCCTCTGACCGAACACGCTGAGCTACCGTGCCGGCGTTAGGAACAATATGTGATTAAAAAACGGTAGCCATTGCACAATACGTATCGGGGCGTACAGAGCCATATGATAAAAGATATATTTACTACGTCTGGTGAATCGCCTGGATTTTGGACACAGGATTGCCTATAAACTGCAAGAGGCAGGTGTGCCAATACCATGCAGATAAGAGAGCTCTCTGCACTAGGGAAGTAGCGGTAATTCATATAGAAGCTCGAAAACGTCAAGATGTTTCGAGTGAAATGCCTTCGAAATTGCCAGATAAATCGAAAACCTAGTGCCCTTATTTTGCTTACCGAACTCTGCCCAGGCTATATTTGCCCTTTTTTGTACAATGATAGGAACATTTTTCATTCTCGTTCTCAACATTTACTCTACCATAATTTTGACATTTCACCTCCCTATCTTGGCAACAGATGGAGATAAAGCTTTCACAAAACAACAGGATCATTAATTAGACGTATTTGTCTACTTTCTTAAAAAAATTGAAGCTATTAGTACAAATGTGAAACACAGAAGCTGTCTGCTTAAAATAGCTCACAAAAACATGTTTTCTGCACGGTAGAGTTTTTGAAATAAAATTTTCAATTTTATCGTAAGAAAGCGTTTGTTATTTATTTGAAACACTTTAAACCGTTTTCGTGCAATCAATTCGTGTAAGAACGAATTTTAAGTGTTACATTTAGCTCCACTTCAAAATATTTTATATCGACAACGGATGGTCAGTATTGCCTCAAGTTTTTCCACGTTTCTCCGGAATCCAAACTGATCTTCCCTGAGGTCAGCTTCTATCAGTTTCTCGATTCTTCTGCAAGGAACTCGTGTTAGTATTTTGCAACTATGACATTTTAAGCTGATAATTCCGCAGTATTCATACTTGTTAGCAACTACTTTCTTTGCAATTGCAATTATTACGTTCCTTTTGAAGTCTGAGGACATTTCGCCTGTCTCATACATCTTGCCTTCCACACGAAAGAGTTCTGTCTTGGTTGGCTCTCCCAAAGCTGTCAGTACTTCTGATGCAGTGTCGTCTACTCCCAAGGCCTTGTTTCGACTTAGAACTTTCAAGACTCTCTCATATTCTCCTCACACCATCATATCTCCCATCTCATCTTTATCTACGTCCTCTTCCATATCTATAACAACCTTCAAGTTCAACTCCCTTGTATAGACGCTGTCTATAATCCTCCCTCCTTTCAGCTTTGCTCTCTTTGCTTATGATTGGTTTTCCATTTGAGTTTTTCATATTCATACGGCTGCTTTTCTTTTATGCATAAACCTCTTTAATTTTCCTGCAGGTAGTATCTGTATTTGCTTCTAAATCCTTAGATTTGTCCTCTAGCCATTTTGCACATCCTGTCAGTCTCAGTTTTTACACGTGTGTTTTCCTTTTCGCTTGCTTTATTTGTTGCATTGTTATATTTTCTCCTTTCATTAATTCGATTAAATATCTCCTATGTCATCAAAGGATTTCTACTAGCTCTTGTCTTTTTACCTATTTAACCTATCTTATGCGCTGCTACCAACGCTATTTCATCTCTAAGAGCAGCCCATTGGACTTCTACTGTGTTCCTTTCCCCTGTTCTAATCTTTCGTTGCCTAATGCTTCCTCCGAAACTCTCAACAACCTCTGGTTCTTTCAACCTATCCAGGTGCTATCTACCTAATTTCCTGCCTTTTTTCACAATGTCTTTAGTTTTAACCCGGCCGTTGTGGTCGAGTGATTCTAGGCGCTTCAGTCCGGAACCGCGCTGCTGCTAAAGTCGCAGGTTCGAATCCTGCCTCGGGTATGGATTTGTGTGATGTCCTTAGGTTAGTCAGGTTTAAGTAGTTCTAAGTCTAGGGGACTGATGACCTCAGATCTTAAGTCCCATAGTGCTCAGAGCCATATGAACAATTTTTTAGTTTTAATCTACAGTTCATGATCAACCAGTTGTGGTCAGAGTTTACATCTGTCCCTGAAAATGACATAATTTGAAATCTAGTTTCGAAATCTCTGTCTTGCCGTTATATTATCAATCTGAAACTTCGGGTGTATCCACCTTTCTTATACGAAAATAGCCTTCTTTCGTGTTGCTTTAACCAAGTGTTAGCGATTATTAAATTATGTTTTGTACAAAATTCTACCAGGCGGCTTCCTCTTTCGTTAGTTTCCCCGAGGCCTTATTCACCCACTATTTTCCTTCTCTTCCTTTTCCTACTATCGAATTCAAGTGCCCCATTGCAAATAAAATTTCGCCTGCCTTAACTTCATGAATAAGTTCCTTAATGTCATCACGCCTATCTTCATTCTCTACATCATCTGCAGAGCTAGTTGGCATATAAACTTGTATTACTGTGGTGGGTATTGGGATTGTGTTGTCTTGGCTACGATAATGTTTCCACTCTATTGTTCATAGTAGCTTACCCGCATTATCTTATTCGTTGGTAAACCTGCTTCTGTGTTAAAAATCTGTCTTTGTATTTATAACGCAGTATTTACCTTGCCAAAAGTCCTGTTCCTCTTGCTACTAAACTTCACTTATTACCACTATGTCTAAATTCCACCTATCGGTGTTCCTTTTTAAATTTTCTAACCTACCTGCCCGATTAATGGATCTAACATTCCACGCCCCGATCCGCAAAACGCGTTTGGTTTCTCCTGTTGACGACATCATCCTGAGTAGTTCCTGCCTGGAAATCGGAGTAGGGGTATTTTACCTCAGGAATATTTTACGCAAATATGATGCTTCCTCATTCAGTTATACTGTAGAGCCGTATGTCGTTGGAAAAAATTACAGCTGTAGTTTCCCGATGGATTTAACAGTTCGTATTACCAGCACAGAAGGCTGTCTTCGTTGATGTTTCAAGGCCAGATCAGTCAACCATCCAAACTGCTGCCCTTTGCCGTTGTTGTACCTGCGGTACGGCTATCTGTATCGCTGAGACATCAAGCCACCCTACCAACGGCAGGGTCTATGGTTCATGGAGGGTGAAGTATATTGAATCAGCACCGATAGGATGAACCGTTAACCATACAGATTTCAATAAGATTAATTCTTGAATAGTTATCAAACTTCCTGACACTGATTGTTTTAAGACTTGAATATTTAATGAAAAAACTGCTACCTTGATAAAAGGACATAAGGCTGAAGGCCGGTAATAACCTTCACGTAGGTTTGTGGTGAAACACTAATGGAAGAGTTCTTTTATAATTAAAGAACACAAATAAGATTATTGGACCAAGACGGTCACAGTATCTAGGAAAATTTCTCATTGCGAACTCTGAAGGCAAGGATTTCAAATATGAAATACTTGTATAGAAGGTAAGAAACGTACACATTGTGAAGGACCCGACAGCACGAAGAGATTAGTTTTCAACGTCTAGTTGACAACGGTTTCATTAGAGACGGAGAACAAGCTCGGGTTAGGGTAGGATGGAGAATGAAAGCTGCTGCGCCCTTTGGAAGGAACTAACAGGGCATTTGCGTTAAGCGATTTAGGGCAATCAAGGAAAACCTAAACCAGTATGGCCCGAGTCAGGTTTGAACCGTCGCACAGTGGGCCAGAATCTTGAAAACGTGGCCAAAAAGGAAAATAAAAAGTTTAAAGATGGGGATTTAGGACTATCAGGTTGGCAGCAGCGATGCTGGGACAACTGAATGCCGGCTGTGTGGACGACCAGATGTTCATTTGTTCGGTAATATCTCAGGTCAAATCCGGCAGTTCATTGTTAGCGTGCGCGCAGCTGGCCAGGCTACAAAAACAGTCGTGTTGTTGAAGGAAGTTAATTATGTTTTGTGCAAGTGAAACCAATACTTCCAATATGGAATGTTTTCCAGGAGGTATGTACTAGTGAAAAAACACTTATATCACTATTAAATCATCAATTATGCACGTTTACATTTCAATTAACGTACTACAGGGAAATGAATGACAAAATCGTAAAATGCGCTTAAAAAATAGAGATAAGTTACGAATTCCACGACATTCCGCTTTCTTTTGCGCTGTGTACGCAAGTATATATTATTACCTTTGTAAATTAAGCTTCAAATCCTGCGACTAGTTGCGACTCTGGCTTTGAGCAACGTTTTAAGCGACACTTGCAAAATGTCGTTGTTCAGACATCTTCAAAAATGACAGTAGAATCAATTAATTATGAGTTTTATTTGTACAATTTAAATTACAATCGACACGTAGAAGCATTGCAAAGAATAAAATAATTAGAAAAATGACGAAAAGTGTAACACAGATTTTTTTTTTAATTTCAGTTTCATCTGATCCAGCGTATTCCAGAATCTATCAAGGAAAGATATTTTTCTAATAACAAAATAGTATTTGTCAAATGATTTGGAAGGGGTCATAGAACATTTGGAAAGGTCGTTTACAGAAGAAAGTGGATATACAATTAAAATTCCCTGTGATATGAGGCCTACCATTTCGATTTTGTTAACAAAGTTAAGAAGCAATTATAAGGAAGCAACTTGGCGACAAGGATATTTTTTCAAGAAGAACGAAACCTGGTTAAATACAATAGTATATATTCCGATTGATTCGAAACCTGCGACTAAATCAACAGGCCGACCTGCCACAAAATTTGAAACATTATCTGATAGGTGCTGGATCCCAACGGCCTCGTATCACTAGCAGTCGAGATGACAGGCATCTTATCCGCATGGCTGTAACGGATCGTGCAGCCACGTCTCGATCCCTAAATAAATAGAAAAGATCTTATGGATTAATCCAAAGCCGTCTTCAACCCTCTTTTGCAGACCACTGAAGTTAGAATTTACAAAGGAAACAGAGCAAACGTCTTTAAATGAGAAAGCGTATTACGACAAACAGATCGAACAACTCCAGTCATTCGAAACAGTTATTCATAGGAAAGACATTTCCATTAAATACAATTTAAGCATGACCATGGTAGATGGTAAAGTGTGCAATGCTATCACCAACACGAAATATGCGCAACGGTGCTATCTCTCCAAGGCTACGTCTGCCCAATTTAATAACATTGACGATGTTTGAAAAAAACAAGTTACCGCCGATTATCTGCAGTACGGACTATCAACTCTTCACGCCTGGATTCGATGTTTTGAATGTTGTATTCATTTGGCATACCAAATGAAAACAAAAAAGTGGCAGGCACGTAAAGCAGAAGATAAAGCGGAAAAAGCAATACTGAAAGCCAACATTCAAAAAGCTTTCAAAGAGCAGCTTGGAATTGTAATTGACATGCCGAAACAAGGGTTTGGCAGTACGAATGACGGAAACACAGCCCGACGTTTTTTTGAAAACACTCCAACATCAGCGCTGATAACTGGAGTTTCCGAAGAACTAATCCACCGTTCCCATATAATTTTGCAGACGATCTCGAGCGGACGTCAGATCGACGTTGAAAAGTTTCGAGCATACGCCTTAGCAACTGCCAGGCACTACGTGAAAGAATACCCCTGGTACAACATGCCAACAGCAGTCCATAGATTGTTGATTCACGGTCCAAACATTATTTCTTCGGCCATTTTACCCATCGGTCAACTATCGGAGGATGCTCAGGAATCAACCAATAAGTTGATAAAACAATATCGCCTGAGTTTTTCTCGAAAGTTTTCAAGAGTTAAGACTATGGAAGACGTGTTCAGGAGATTGTTGGCAACGACAGAACCCTACATTTCTTCCTTACGCATATCTTCGCTGAAGAAACTGAAGAGTTTGTCGCCAGGAGCCGTTGCCCTCTTAGTTGCTGTGGCGGAAGACTATGAAGATTCAGATGCAGATGCAGATAATGAGGAAACAGTGTTTGAGGATGATGACGATTCAGTTGAAGCAGAAGATGAAAAAGAATAAGAAAATGAAAACTTGTAAATTAAGTTATAAAAAATTTACAAAATAAATAATTGTAATTAAAATGAAATAATTTTTTGTAATATTTTCCACCATCTTGTAACCTATATTTGGTCCTTTCTTGGAGTTTTCCTCTTTTTTGGTTTATTTTTTAAGCATTAACTACAATAACCCCTAAATACTGACTTTTATATGAATAAAAATATATAAATATAAATAAATAAAAAGACATAGATTTTGACCGCCATCTTGGATCCACCATTTTTAAATTTTTTGAACTCTGTCATCATCAGTAACCTCGATAATTCCCTAAAAATTACTTTTATACGTAAAAAATGATAGTAGTGTACATAGAGCCTGCCATCTTGGGTCCGCCATTTTGTTTTTTTTCACTTTTTGATATCATATCCTTAATCAGAAACTCCGCAAACCCTTACATACTAAGTTTGGCACAAATTGAACAACTACTTATATTTTGACCAGCTTTTTGGGATTCTGACCCACTGTGCGTCGTCCTCCCGAAAGCCAGTCCAGTGTGCTAACGACTGCACTACCCTGCTCCGTCCGACCGGACTAACCACATTGAATGTTCCGCCGAATGTTCTTGCGTGATGTAGGTAGTTAGCAAGCTGGCTGGTCACGGCGATGGTGTCCACGTCTTCCGCTGGGAAGACTCACATCTGATGTTTCGGATGGCGGAGACTGGCACGGGCAGCGGTGTTGTGTAGTGCTGATTCCGAGTGAGCTTCTCACAGATGAAATGCGAGTGCATTGGGCGCCTTGCCCACGAAGCTCTCTCGGAGTGAACTGGCCCCCCACGGCCTGTACACCAACCATATTCCACAGTGCAAGCGTAAAGACGGTGATTCTTATCACCTGGCCGGCGTAGGAGAGTGGTCCGTGGACCAGTAACCTGTATCAGTTCTTAGATCGAGCGGCAGTCCTTGTGTGTCATCCGCTAGGAAGCCGCTGGCAATATAAATTGGATGTAGTGTGTTGCTAGCAGAGAAGGCATAAGCCCACCATACAGCAACTTTGTTGAAAGATATCGTTACGGAGATCTCAAAAGCAGGATATATACAGCAGCCTTAAAACGTCAGAAACGTAACGGCTTCTGTGCAAATTACCAGCTATACGAAGCACAGCCGAGCATCTTCTGTACACAGTAGCACTCCCATGCCTGATACTGAGCGAAAATGCTCATGTGTGTAATCTGTTCTCCTCCGTGACTGCACACGTGGATACGTCGTTCATGAGTCTGCAAGCAGAACTGAAAGCTATATGAAATTTCGAAAATCAATTTATTTGGCGAGATCGATATGTTAACGCATTTACTGCATTACTAGTTTCAGCAATATTTATTGCCATCCTCAGAACCATAAAACCGGGCAGTGGTAGTTATATCATACAATGAATGGTTACACCACTCTGTCAAGTGAGGACTATACAATATGTAGGCATTACAGCGACATGTCAGGTGTTCTGTCATTGTGATAGTCCTCATGTGACGGGGTGGTGTAAGCACTGCATGATGTACTGCCACTACTCGTTTTATGGATCAGAGGATGACAGTGCATATAGCCAAAACTAGTAACCCAGTGGTGGTGTTAACATAGCGATCATGGCAGTTATGAAGACATAAGTAAACTAGAAAATTATTTAAATTTTTTGTTATCAGCTTCAACATGTTAAAACCCAGTCCTCCAGTAATGCGGCAGATTTTATTGACCGAACAATACAGGTTGTACAGGGTGGGGTTTATATGCTACTGAATGAATCACGTCCACTGTAATTATTAAATTAACGTCCAGTCACTGTTATGTATCCTTCAGTTCTTTCTTTCTTTTGCTACTGCCTTTATCCCGCATTGCGCGCAGGGTCGGCAGGGTTAAGTACGGATTTGGCATGGTTAATTTTAAGGGGTGGCCGGATGCCCTTCCTGCCGCCACCCCATACCCCCCGGGACGGAATTCGTGTACCTCAGCTGTCTGCGTCTAGTGTAAATCGTGCAATAGTGTGAATGTGTTTCAAATGTCTGCGAGTCGTGTAACTGAGGCGGGACGTGGGGACCAGCCCGGTATGCACCTAGGAGGATGTGGAAAACCGCCTAAAAACCACATCCAGGCTGGCCGGCACACCGGCCGTCGTCGTTAATCCGCCGGGCGGATTCGATCGGGGGTCAGCGCACCTACCCGAGTACAGGAAGCAGCGCGTTAGCGTCCTCGGCTATCCTGGCGGGTGTTACGTATGCTTCACTACTGCCAGTATATTCAAAAGGAAAATTTAAATCACGCTCTGAGAAGGCTATGGGGCAGATTCCGTTTCCGTTTTATCATACTTTGGAGAGCAAAGTCGCCATAAGCAGCACGCTGTAACAGGCGCTAATTCAGACATCTGCTTTGTGTGCAACAGAAACGCATTCGACCAGCAACCTACAATGTAATGTTGAGACGCAGCAGACGGCGAGCATTTCAACTGCATTCGTACGATTAGGCTCTATGAAATGTAAGCAAGGCACGAAGGGCATTCAATAAGTAATGCAACACATTTATTTTCTCAGGCAATTTCAATTGAAAAATTTCCAAATTTGTCGTAGGACGTCGTGCAATATTTCAGCTTTAGCCTCTATGGTTGAATGCAGTTCCGATAGCTGGAGACCCTATACTTAGCCTTGAAAGTGGCGTCTTTAACGAAGGAGCGTTCCAAACAGACAACTGTCACTGACTTTCTTTTGGCAAAAATCTAGAGCATCACAGGCATTCATATGCTCTTGCTGGATTTCTACGGAGACCTGGCAGTGAGAAAAAGCACGGTAAGTCGTTGGGCGAGGCATCTGTCATCATCATAACACGATCGCGGAAACCTGTCCGATCCCCCACGTGCCAGCCGGGTACAAACAGCTATGACTCATGCAATGTTGGAACTTGCGGACGCCCTCGTTCGAGGTGATCGAAGTATCACAGTCATACACCTCGCTGCTCAACTGGAAGTCTCACTATTGGTAGTGCTGACACGCTCGTCCACCAGTTGGGGTATTCAAAGGTGTGTGCCCGCTGGGTTCCTCACCGTCAAACAGAAGGCAATAAAAAGCAAGGAAAGAAAACCTGTACGGCACAATGCAAATGTGGGACAACACGATGCCTCACACAAGTTTTCGTCCCCCGAGAGGAGCTCACAAGACATCATTGATATGTTATTACCCTTCCACCATCCAGCCCGGATCTCGAATATTCCGACTTCCCCCTGTTTGGCCCAATGAAGGATGAATTCCATGGGTAGCAGTACGTGGATGATGGGAAGTTAGTCGGCCGGGGTGGCCGAGCGGTTCTAGGCGCTTCAGTCTGGAACCGTGCGACTGCTACGGTCGTAGGTTCGAATCCTGCCTCGGGCATGGATGTGTGTGATGTCCTTAGGTTAGTTAGGTTTAACTAGTTCTACGTTCTAGGGGACTGATGACCTCAGCAGTTAAGTCTCATAGTGCTCAGAGCCATTTGAACCATGGGACGTTATTGACGCAGCTAGACGCTGGCTCCGACGTCAACTAGTAAACTGGTACAGTACCAGAATGTAGACTCTGCCAGTAAGGTGGCGAAAGCCCGTGGCACCGAAGGGAGATTATGTTGAAGAATAAGGTTTTGTAGGCAAGTGAAGTTCGAGTCCTCCCTTGGGCATGGGTGTGTGTGTTTGTCCTTAGGATAATTTAAGTTAAGTAGTGTGTCAGCTTAGGGACTGATGACCTTAGCAGTTACGTCCCATAATATTTCACACACATTTGAACATTTTTTCTCTTTCGCGTTGTATTTTACGTGCGAATTTCGCATGGAGAATACATGGTCACTGTTCAAGTTTTCAATTGCGTGGTGATCCGAATCCGTTTCTGTGCGAGGCATCTGTGGATTCGGGTTATTTACAAGTAGCTTTTACCACACGCGACTATATTTTCAGACGAACTGCAATGTTATTGCTTTTGTGATTGTGATACGTATCGGAAGGAATGTCAGTTACTCCGATTCTATTTTGAATTAAATAATTTTGGGTATTACGCCGCGGCATTATAAAACAGTAAAGAAACTGAATTGCTGACGTTTCGACTGACTTTGTGGCGATACTCCTCAGGGTGCTTAACCGGCCTGAAGTGGACTGCTGAAAAAGTTGGCCGAAACGTCGGCAATTTAATTGCTTCAATGTTTTATAATGACGCAGCCTAGTACTCTAAATCAGTTTGCTCTAAATAACACTGGCGGTGGAGCCATATGAACATTCGCTCCAATTCGGCTTCTGATCATAGCCACAGTAGCAAAATTGCAATTACAATCTGCTTGTAAATTGTATTAGTTATCTGAGGCATTTCCACTTCGCAAATACCGTAACTGACACCCTTTTCGTGAAACTACCAGACGCAGTACGTGTTTGAATCTTTAAACTTGTTTCCGTGGGGAAGTGTGTTCTTATACTTTGTTGCATTTGATCAGGCGCTACATTGCATATGCGCGTCCCACTCTTATTTATTGTTTTGTGAGAAGTCTTCAGTAATCCAGGTAAGTTGACGCTCTATGTAATTGCAATTCATCGCATTCACCACACAAGTTCAGTGTTAACTGTTTTTAGGCATGAAAGGCTACAGAGGACAAAAATATTTATCGTTTTACAAATCGGGCTTATAAGGTGCGATTTACGGTACTTAACGGCAGTATAGTATGTTTTCTGCAGTTCAAGTACGCGTTCAGTATTCAATTGAGCTACTTCCGAATAACTTCTCCCTTTTTCCGTTGTGCTTTGTGTAAGCTTGTCATATATAATTGCCAGTTAAACGACGTACCACACTATCAGTGGGTTATATGGACTGTCCTGAGGTGTATTTCAGGACATACAATGCGCTTCAGAATCTTGCATCACCACCCGTGCATACTTTCAAAAAGAGTAGCAGCTCACACCTTCCGAACCTTCACTTCTCGCGATATGCTGTTACTGTCAAAACTATCGTATTAACACAGTCCTTCTGTTAATTATCTCTTACAGTAATTAACACTCAGTAATTATTTGTTCTCTGGTGTATTTATCCTAAAACCCGTAGATACCAACCAATATTTTCTACCCCTTCTCATCACAGTCGTTATAGAATATTCGATGGTAGTTTAATGCTGCACACTGTATCTGTCTCTTCTTCATATTCGAATGTTTTTTTCCTACTTTTCACCTCATCTTCCTGCTTACTGTTCAGCCAAAGACGGTTATTCTATAGATTCTTGTATAAACATTATGGCATGACTTATTTACAACGTTTCTTGCAACAGTGAATAAACAAAACTACAGCAGCACAAAAACTGTGTTGAACAAAAAGTCTGTATTTTTAAACTACGGTAAATGTAAAGATTTGTTCAGGTTATGGATGCAGATGTCTGTCACTCAGAACCCCGTCAATCAAAGAATTTTCATTTGTCTCATATGACTTCTTTCTTCTCTGGCAATATTGGTTCATGTCGAGGAATACCATGGTTTGGAGTGTACGTTGAAGTGCAGGCCACCCTAGAACTATCTGGGTAAGTCTGTTCACACTTTGGAGTATGACGGAGATTTTCTCATTACATTTTAACACTGAGATTTTTAGTGATAGACAATGAATGTAACGTTGTGTTAATGTAGCCCATTCCTCACAGACTTTTACATGTCGATAGAAATGTAAAGAAAATTCAACTGTAACGTTCTTTTCATAATTTCTTTCTAATACATTGAATGATTACCTGAACTGTGAATGAGTACAAAACAGGAGTTGTCGTGTAGCGTGTTGTAACTGAAAGTGGTGTCCTGACACGGTTTTATTGTTAGCAAAACTTTATACTAACTGACTGGGCAATGAAACTCCGAATACCAATAAGAAATACAGTCACTGCAAAATACATTCAGCCCTTTAGGTACTGAATCCTCTGGCCCTGTTCAAAATTGATAACTTTGGTCCCTGTGCACATTCCAAATAAATAAAATTGTCTTACCTCTAAAGCAGTAACTGTGGATCGCTATATATTCTGGTCTCTCATGAAAAAGAATAAAATGTACTGGGTACAGGCTCATCGGCGTGCAGTGCTGGCCATAATACTTTGAAATGTACATAATGTACACAATGAAAACATTTTAGAAAAAATCAGTGTTGAAAAACGTATGGCCTGGACAGGGAGGCGGTAGTGGTTTGTGTGAATTACTAACACTGGCATTCTGAATAGTTAAATTGCATTGGATGTCAAGTTTGGCGTTTCAAAGCATCTGAGAACTGAAATTACTTTACTCAGAAAAATTACGTCCTTTTCACTAACTGAGTCACAAAAAATGAGATTGATACAGCAAGTATTATCTAACCTCACTAAAAAAGCATAAAGACAAATCAACAAATTACGTATTCGTATGTTAACAAATCCTAGAAACATTACAAAAGGGAAATATGTAACTAACCTATACGTCAATTCTGTTTACATATCGGTACATTCTTGGGTAACTCACTATCACTAATTATTAGCCAACTCATTTACACTACCGCGCTGGAAAAACGAAAGTCGTAAAAATTTAACTTCTTTACCTTACATGCGAGAAGACTTCAGCTTCCACATTTATATTTCCCATAATAAATGTGTATTGTGTATTGAAACTGGGGACCTAGAAATGATGGAGAGGCTTCGTCCTGTCGCCCCCAGTGATTCACAACCCCACAACAAGCCACAGCAGTCCACCCACGCCACTGCCCCACACCGGACCCAGGGTTATTGTGCAGTGTGGCCCCAGTTGCGCAGCAATCGCCGACTTAGTGTCACTGGGGCTAAATAAGGGGAATCAGCCCGCATTCGCCGAGGCAGATAGGATACCGCCTTAAAACTATCCACAGGCTGGCCAGCACATCGGACCTCGACACTAATCCGCTGGGCGGATTCATGCCGGGGACTGGCCCACCTTCCCGCTCGAGAAGCAGCGCGTTAGACCACGCGGCTAGCTCGGCGGGCGGGCAATAATACATGTACTCGTAATTCCTACATTATGATCTAAAACTTGGTGGCTATACAGAGCACACCACAAGAAACTGCCTACTCCATCCTCTTTCACTCACAGACAGCTACCCACTGCTGTGCGCCGAGCGCTCTCTTACTCCAACACTACAATCTCAGATCAGAAGCAGTATCTTTGGCTCTGTGGTCGTACATAGTCAGCAATCCGCTTTATAGAGCCCATCAGAGACATAAGTCGTTTATAATATAATAGTTTCATTTTAGTTTACATTAGTATCATTACAATATTCAGGTGCCACTTATAAGTGTACCCCAGTAGACTCCTTTCACAACTTAAATGTATATATGTCATGTTTTATGTGATTCCTGTGTAACGCCAGTGAAATAGAAAGTGTTTTTGTTTCATAGGCAAAATTTCGCACTAGTAAATTTTATCGTGACGACACTGGAAAACAGGCTGCTGGGGTGTAAAGAAGAACTGGTAGGACGAGACAGATAATTAGCGGTAAAAGAGCGGTATTTTGTCGAGAAAAATCATTTTCTTTCTGGTAATGGTTGATGTAAGGTGGACATGCGAGTTAAAGTATTGAGATAGTGGAAGCAGTTTTTTTAGAGTGCAGAGACGAGCAAAATGAAGTTGCCAGAAGCTTATCATCGTGTCATTTTTACAAGTTTTAGGAATAGTTACGAGGTATGAAAATTCACAGTGGAGAGGAGGGCACAGAGAGAAGAGACGCAAGAGAGAAGTTTCAAGATCCAAAGATTTAGCAAGATGTTCTATGCTGAAGAGAACAGGAAGTCTAAGATTTCAAGAGGTAGGAAAGAACAAAGTCGTGGGCCGTTTTCACCGAAGACTGCGAGTAAAACAGGGAAAATTGCGCAGTAGATTAACGGCGTAATTTTTTGCTAAGAATAAGAGAAAGACAGTGAAAAACAAGAGGGATGTGAAGTATGATACAAAAGTGACTATTTATCAGTCTTTAGTGTTTTTGAAAGGTGGTCTGTGGATGAAGCAACTGCTCTCAAACCATTTACTGTGAGTGGTCCAACTCAAACATTCATATTTCTTTACGTATTACAAGAATATGTAATAAAGAAAATAGCCATCCGGAGCGGCCGAGCGGCTCTAGGTGCTACAGTCTGGAACCGCCCTACCGCTATGGTCGCAGGTTCGAATCCTGCCTCGGGCATGGATGTGTTGATGTCCTTAGGTTAGTTAGGTTTAAGTAGTTCTAAGTTCTAGTGGACTGATGACCACAGCAGTTAAGTCCCATAGTACTCAGAACCATTTTTGTAATAAAAAATGGGGGTTCCTATTTTTAAAAAAACGCAGTTGATATCCGTTTGACCTATGGCAGCGCCATCTAGCGGGCCAACCATAGCGCCATCTGGTTTCCCCCTTCAAGCTAGACGAGTTTCGTTCTTTGTAGTTTTTTTTTTGTTTGATGCTTATTTCGTGAGATATTTGCCCCGGTCACTATCAATGGACCTCCCTGTAGATGTAGATAGTGGCAAGATATCGGTGCCGAAAATCCCAAGAGAAAAAGATGTCTTAATGGACAGACAGAGATACAGACAGAAGGATAAAAATATTTTTAAAAATATTTTTTCGTATTATATAACTAAAAATTAACAATGTTCGGATTTTTCTTTTACTTGCACTGTGAAACCTTGTTTCTTGCCGACTAGTTCAGTGGGAACTGCGCTATGGGTTTCGATGATTGAGTTTTCGAGTACCAAAATATGACATAAATGACCGTATCTTATAACTGAATTGACTTGGAAGCTTGAAATTTTTACACCACCAAGGAACTATAGATGTTAATACTTGATAGTCTGCGCACAGACGGACAGACAACAAAGCTGCCCTACAAAAGTTCCGTTTTTACCCACTGAGGCACGGAAGCCTAAAAAGTTACATAAGGTCTTGAATTATTATAAGTGTTGCGGTCTATGGTTGACTTTCAGCTTCCGGAGATAATATTTCGGTAAATTGGAACGTCTTGTCGTTCCTTACAGTCTGAAGAGCACGTGAGGGGTGGAGACAGGAAAACGGCACTCCCACTTACGGCACCTGAGCCAGCCCCGGCGCCCGGCTGTGTGATAGCCGAGACGGAGGCGGCTGAATGGCCTGCAGAGTGGCCCAGATGGCGCCCTCCGCCCCCGCTTCCGCCCCCACCAGCTCCCGGCACAAAGATTGCCGCCCCTCCGGCCGGCGACTTCTTCCGCGCTCTGAATGAGTAACGGAGGAGCCACACGGGGAGGCCGCCTTTCACCCAAACGGTGTCCCCGCCCGCTGGCCTGCCTCTCCTCCGTCCGTATTTCCTGCTCTGCCGACAGCTCTCACCAGCCGACTTGGAGGCTGAGAGATCTCAGGTATGTATGCGCAAGTCGCCCGACTGAGACATCTAAAACTTTTTAACTGCAAATTACGTAAGTTTGGCGAACAAAATATTAGTCACTTCTTTTACGACAGCACAACGGTCACTCAGAGGTGCTGGGAATTAGGAGATCACGTGACACTCCTCCGCTGGCATAAGTGAAGGCAGGAAGTGGTGCGTAGGGGAAATCAGGACGGGATACTTCACCTTTAGCAATATTTGTAAAAGGAAGGAGCACATGAAAACCATTCTTCAAGGTATAAAAAAATCACTTGGTATCACTTAACGTACCTTACTTGATAAGAATTTAAAACTGTATGTTATGAATTTTTTACGTTTTTCCTAAGAAATGTTTGCATATTAAAAAGGAAAACACTTCCGAATGGTCTGCAAATTTATATTGGCTTATTCACGAACGGGCTTTCGGCTTCGCACGACATCTTCAGATGACAGCTGAAACTCACAAACACAGATAAACATGAATATGACAAAGTGTTTATACTCTTGAAAAATAGAAGACTTGGAACGACAAGAGCTAGGACGTTCATATTCACCGAACGTGTGCGTAAGTATGTTCTAGAGAAACGATTGGCATTCCAGTCACCTCCGTTCAGAATGTGTCCAGTTGCCTAGTAGGCACACGGCCCGCTGTGATCCCTGATAATTTGTTCCATGCGTGATGTCATCGACGCGTATAAGGCGCGAAAGGCTTCCTGCATTCACTTGGTTGCAAAGTCCATCCGTGATGGATAGTATTGCGACTCAGCGCTGGACCGGTGGTTTCACCATACCCCACACATTTTCGATTGGCGACAAGTCTGGTGATCTGGTGGGTCAGGGAAAAAGGCCGACATCCTGTGACACCAGGAAAGTACGTGTTCTTGCAGCAACGTGTAATCGAGCTTTGTCTTGCTGAAAAATGGCGTTACGGGTGTTTTGCAGAAAGGGTATGCTACGGGTCGCAGGATGTCATTCAAGCCGGCCGCTGTGGCCGAGCGGTTCTAGGCGCTTCAGTCCGGAACCGCGCTGCTACTATGGTCGCAAGTTCGCATCCTGCATAGGGGCATGGATGTGTGTGATGTCCTTAGGTTAGTTAGGTTTAAGCAGTTCTAAGTTCTAGGGGACTGATGACCTCAGATGTTAAGTCCCATAGCGTTCAGAGCCATTTGAGCCATTTTTTCATGTTATTCAGGTAGGTCACACTGGTCACAGTGCCCTGGTCACACACAAATGTGACTTGTGGTTGTGCCCAATACAACCCCACACCATAAGGCCTTAACTTAGCGCTGTGTGCCTTGTGCGAATGCAGTCACTGGGATGCTGCTCACCCTATCTGCGGCGAACCAAAATACGGCTATCATTCTCAAACTAACAGAACCTGGATTCGTCAGAAAACACTATCTGTTGCCACTCCAGTTCCCAGTGACGTCGTTCCATACACCATTGCCGTCCAGCACGTTTCTGCACAGTCGTCAAAAGTAGGCGGGGAAGTGGGCGACGCGCACGTAACCCATGCCGTAATAAACGGCGACGGACTGTCACCCCTGACAGTGTACAGTGTGTTACACTGTTGTGCCAGAGGCGGGGAGGTTGCGAATCTGTCGTGCAGTGCCATTCGGATGAGGTCTCGATCCCCTCTGGAGGCGATTGTGGCCTGACCCATCTCGTCGTGTTCTACGGGCTTCCGTGAACCATTCTGGATACACCCGTTGCACACCCGGAACTCTTCGTCGCACACGATCAGCAATTTCCGAGATGGATACTTCACTTTCTCTCATGCCAATAATGCGCCCTCTTTCAAGCTCATTGATTTGACTGTACGCTTCGCGCATACGTCCTGCACGTCTGCTCAAGTGACACTGATCCATTACCTTCGATTTATAGCGCAACGAGTTTCGCAGCCGCATTTTACCGGTAGGTGGTGTTGCACCACGATATCAGTGTCTCACCAACGTGGTTCAAATGCTAATTATTTCTGCTGAACATACTAGTTTACATGTCATGTAAACATGCACGTCCTATCCCTAATCATTCGTTTTCTGGTTTCTTTTTTTTTAGCGTAAGTGTACAGTAAGATTAAAAGTGGTAAATACAGTCTTTATGTGGAAATACATTTTGACAAATGATAAGAACTAAGATGAATGTAATGTTTGAATCTACACTCCTGGAAATTGAAATAAGAACACCGTGAATTCATTGTCCCAGGAAGGGGAAACTTTATTGACACATTCCTGGGGTCAGATACATCACATGATCACACTGACAGAACCACAGGCACATAGACACAGGCAACAGAGTATGCACAATGTCGGCACTAGTACAGTGTATATCCACCTTTCGCAGCAATGCAGGCTGCTATTCTCCCATGGAGACGATCGTAGAGATGCTGGATGTAGTCCTGTGGAACGGCTTGCCATGCCATTTCCACCTGGCGCCTCAGTTGGACCAGCGTTCGTGCTGGACGTGCAGACCGCGTGAGACGACGCTTCATCCAGTCCCAAACATGCTCAATGGGGGACAGATCCGGAGATCTTGCTGGCCAGGGTAGTTGACTTACACCTTCTAGAGCACGTTGGGTGGCACGGGATACATGCGGACGTGCATTGTCCTGTTGGAACAGCAAGTTCCCTTGCCGGTCTAGGAATGGTAGAACGATGGGTTCGATGACGGTTTGGATGTACCGTGCACTATTCAGTGTCCCCTCGACGATCACCAGTGGTGTACGGCCAGTGTAGGAGATCGCTCCCCACACCATGATGCCGGGTGTTGGCCCTGTGTGCCTCGGTCGTATGCAGTCCTGATTGTGGCGCTCACCTGCACGGCGCCAAACACGCATACGACCATCATTGGCACCAAGGCAGAAGCGACTCTCATCGCTGAAGACGACACGTCTCCATTCGTCCCTCCATTCACGCCTGTCGCGACACCACTGGAGGCGGGCTGCACGATGTTGGGGCGTGAGCGGAAGACGGCCTAACGGTGTGCGGGACCGTAGCCCAGCTTCATGGAGACGGTTGCGAATGGTCCTCGCCGATACCCCAGGAGCAACAGTGTCCCTAATTTGCTGGGAAGTGGCGGTGCGGTCCCCTACGGCACTGCGTAGGATCCTACGGTCTTGGCGTGCATCCGTGCGTCGCTGCGGTCCGGTCCCAGGTCGACGGGCACGTGCACCATCCGCCGACCACTGGCGACAACATCGATGTACTGTGGAGACCTCACGCCCCACCTGTTGAGCAATTCGGCGGTACGTCCACCCGGCCTCCCGCATGCCCACTATACGCCCTCGCTCAAAGTCCGTCAACTGCACATACGGTTCACGTCCACGCTGTCGCGGCATGCTACCAGTGTTAAAGACTGCGATGGAGCTCCGTATGCCACGGCAAACTGGCTGACACTGACGGCGGCGGTGCACAAATGCTGCGCAGCTAGCGCCATTCGACGGCCAACACCGCGGTTCCTGGTGTGTCCGCTGTGCCGTGCGTGTGATCATTGCTTGTACAGCCCTCTCGCAGTGTCCGGAGCAAGTATGGTGGGTCTGACACACCGGTGTCAATGTGTTCTTTTTTCCATTTCCAGGAGTGTAATATTTGCAAGAAAAACTTAACAAAAGGGAAAGTGGAAATTGAGTCTGATAATTTAATAGACTACTACGTTCTTTTTCTATGTCATTTGATTGTTGATTTCGAGTATCTCCAGTAGCGTCATCTTCCCAGTTTTCTTGACAGAATGTAAAACTTCACATTCTAAATCACATCAGTGATTTTTTGCTAAAAGATGATCGGCAAAAGTCAAGTCTTTCTTCCTTACTCGCCAACTTCTCTTATGCTCACGTAGCCTAATTGCCGTAGTTCTGCCTGACTGGCCAATATTAACTTTTTAACACTGCTTGCAAGTGATTTTATACACGTCACTCTGTGTCAAGGGTTGCAATTTGTCTTCACTATTCAATAAAAGTTTTCATATGTTATTGCTGTTATAAAACGTGAGTCTGTATTTGCAAGACGTTAAATTTATTCCAAGAATGTCTGAAATGTTGCCAATATATGGAATTTTGCACCTGTTTTTGTAACTAATAGTAAAAGCAAAGTGGGGTATGTGAGTGCCGGCTTTGTCGGCGAATTTCATATATGAAGTCTTCACGGGTTGTCAGCCGAGTAGCGTCGTCATCTTGTAGCAACGTTTCGATGGAATGCGTCTCCATCATCTTCAGGCGAGGATGATGGAGAAGCATTCCATCGAAACGTGAAGACTTCTTATACGTTGTGGGGTATTTAAAATGACCTGCAGGCAGTGTGAAAAAGTTTGTACTAATGAGTCAGACACAGCTGTGGCAATTAGGCACCGCGAACATGAGAGATGCTGGCGGTTAAGGGAGAAAGACTCGATCTCTGCTGATCGTCTCTTAGCAGAAAACCTATCATATTATGTAGAATTTGACGTCTCACATTCTGTGAAAAAAGCAGAAAGATGATCCTACTGGAAATTCCAGAAATCACAAGCACAAGACACAAAATGCCTTTCTAGTATTAAATGATCAGATTCAGCTTGCATTTTTCCCTTCGTTAAATTAAATTTTCGTTACAATTACTACGAGTAGATTCAAAGTAGAAATTCATCTTATTTCTCACCATTTGTTAAATATACCTCCACATAAAAGCTTCGTTCACTCTTGTAATGTTTTCGAGTGTAAGCACTTCGTCATTTCTGTATCCTCTGTACAAATAATATCTGTGTAAGTCGCACATCATGTTTACCTCTGTAGTCGACATTCATTTATTACCTGAAGATGGCCTGAGCACCAATGGAAAATGCTTGCGTATGTCACATTCTGCTACAACCAGGGGGTGCAATGGGATAACGTGATCTCTTGTGCATTTACTGTGTAAAATATGAAGTTATTAGGAATATCATCTTAAAACTAAGACATAAAGTGGTTCAATGAACAGTTTAGACAAATGATTATGGAATATTCAAAAAAATCCTTAACAATAATAAAAAAATTAATGCCATTTTGAAAAATGTACATTAATACCTACTTACTTTTACTGTTACTTGTTGAATTCGATCGTTCGTGCGTCAGATGGACATTCGGGCTTGCTAATAGATAACACAGAACACTTTGTAGTGTTGTAGTCCTACCCACCTAGGCCGCTAGCTGATAGGCTAATAATCTGACAACGAGTTGTTTCATGGTTGAACTAAATAGTCTCCTCTCTGCTGACTTCCGGCGCGCTACCAGTGAACAATTTTTAAGTTTCGCATCTGATTGGTCAACTTTGTAGTTGGCATTATTTTAAGAGTTACGAAACTGTCTTTCTAACATTGGTTGGGTACGTTAATTTCGTTACATGCTAATGAACCACGATTTCAAAGACAAAACGTCTGAAACTGCCATTTCCATTGATTTAATATCCAATTCATGCCTATCAGTCTCTTTGAAGTAAGTTTACACAATATGAAAAATCCAGGAAGAAAGAAAAAATATTTACTTTGAAATCTACTTGCACCAAAAAATAAATGTGCAAATCTAAGCACTGTTCCATTCTGCCCCGTCCTGTTCCGCCCTAGGAGCACGTTCTAGATTAACAACATCTACGGAGCATAATAACTGACCGATTTAAACGTATTACACAGAGCGTAAGTTTTAAGTTGACAAACCAGAATAACTCGAAAAATAAGCTTCCGACGAAAAAATGTGTAGAATCCAAAGTTGATTATTTTCGATGGGGACATCTGCTGGTGCTAAAATTAGCCAGCCACCCTAGGCCCCTGGGGGTGGAGCGGGAAGCAACTTTAAAATTTCAAATGGGAACGGCCATTTTTATTGCAGAATCAGGTTCTATATAAAAAACTATGTCCTTTTTGTCTTAAACATTTGTTTTGATTCTTCGTATTTGGCGCTGTAGAAGCACATAACAATGAACAGAAACAGCCAAATACCAAATCAGAACAGGTAACAGGTTGTCAAGTATTTAACCCTAAGAATTTCTCAGTTTTTAGAAAAGTAATCTTTTAGCAGCATCAAAATTAATCTGCCACAAACTTTACGGAAACACAATCTGCGACAACACTGGTCAACGAAAACAATATACACAGGGTGGACAAATATATGGGAAAACAAAAAACGCAACACATTAACATGCCTAATACGGTGTAGGAAACCGTCGGCATTTAAAACAGCTCCAAATCGTCTCGTAATGGATAAATACAGGTCTTCTATGGTTTCAAAGGGAGTCCTATACCACTCTTCATACAAAATGGTGACAGATTTAGGTAACGATGATGGAGGTGGAGGGCGATCGCGCGTTCTTCTCTCGAAAGTAGACCACAAAGGCTCAATAATATTGAGACCTGGTGACTGTGGTGATCATGGGAGATTTGCAGAATATTGATCTTCCTGCTCACAAAACAAGTCCGGGACAATGCTTGCTCGGTGAACAGGGACCCTGTCGTCTTGGAACAAAGCAGTATCAAAGTTGGGGAACAGGCACTGCACCATGGGATGGACCTGATCAATCAAAATGGCCATATAATTCTTGGCAGTAATGCGTCCCTGCAGAGTCCTCATGGGATCATGGAATACCGCGATATTGATGCGCAAATTGTCACCGAAACCCTGCCACGTTTCGATCTTGAAAACTCGACTGGAAGTTGGAAACTTTGTGCAACAAGGCTCATCCGAACAAATGACTCTCCTCCAATTTTTCATAGTCAATAGGTTATGGCTTTGGCACCAGCTTTTCGTGTGCATTTGCAACATTGATGCGCAGTTTTAAAATTCCACTTCACCCTGCAGTTCCCTGAATATGGAGCTCAGTTAGTGTTGTATCGTTGCTGATAAGGTTCGTGAGTGAGACATTAAGTTCTGCAGTGACTTTTGCTGCTTGTTGTGTCTTATTTCTTTGTCAATGAGTGTCTGCCACGCTCTTTTTTCCGTATTGTAACTTAGCGGATGATGTTTTCCACTTTCCCCAAATGCAGTATAATTTTCGGTTCGATGTCTGTTATAATAACAAACACTTCGTCCACCCTTGCTTACGGAGTACCCACTACACGAGCATCAATAATTTGTCCACGTTAAAATTCACTTAACTCCAATATTATGTACTCACAACTACATTAGACGCTGTGTTGACCACGCCTGACACTCGCAACGTACTGACAGCATTCCACAGATGTGTTCATCAAATACAACACCGCTATCTACAGGCTCGGATAAAATCTGCCGTTATGTTCAAGTACGCATTTCTGGATGTTTCCATAATTTCGTCCAACGCCTGTTACTGCATGTGGTGTCTGCGACTAGATAGTGTGTACTGAACAACCTCAAGAATACGAATTGGACAGGTTTAAACTAGACAACAGTATGACGCCAGAGGAATGCAAAACTAGCATTAAAGAAGTGTTATTGCGCACTGTAATACGTAAGAATTTCCTTGAGGAGTCCTCTTTAGGAGGTACATAGCTGTAGGGTAAGAAACGTCCGTATTCCGCCTGCACAGGCTTTCCAGGTGCCAGGCCATTGAGTCACGCTAAATTGATGCTATAGAAGTCTTATTTCAGTGAAGAGTAGCGAACAGGTTGTATATTGGCATCGAAGACATCCGATAAGTCACCATTAACCAAATATAAGGAAGAAATGTACCTAGAGTTTGAGGCAGTTGTGTCTGATAGTTAAATACTCAAAAGTTTGTACCGGGTTCTGTGTGCAGTCGATTACTAGAGTCTAAATGCGATGACAGCTTCTGCTTTAGACGCTCAAGAAGTATGATTCTTTGTATGATGACGTTGAGTCTGTTGTACATCCTTCAGTGACAATTCTTTTATGAAGCACGAATATGAAGCGAGATGACCGTTTTCGTCACTGATAGGCTTAAGCTATTTCAACTCATATTTTTTCTCTTACTGCACAAACCATCAACACAGTATATCATTTTTAGGTATCCACATATTAGATTCGTGTGAGGATTCAACAATATTCTCGGCCTATAAATAACAATGTGTATCGTATGTCATGAAGTGTCATGCCATACATTTACTATTTTATTTGGCTTTTTGTTTGTAACAGTTTCTGTTTTGGGGGTCAAAAGGTGTGTCTGTGCACAACAATTATTCTAAGAACATTAAGGAATCAAGAAATTTCCCACGTATTATTGTCATATTCTTAACATCAGCAGTCATATCATCGAAGAATCGATGATGTGGAATGTATGTTGTGTTATGTTAGCAAGCAAATGAAAGGGGTCAAAACTGAAACGTTTAACATGTTCGCTACAGGAAGGTTAGCTGAAAGATAAATGTAAAACTGTTCAGGGCTCTGATACGATTTCTATCCGCAACAGTACCACTCTGGCACACTGTTACAGGCACCAGACAGCTCGTCTTATGAAGCACACAGCTCAAAGGTGGACCATAAAAGACTAGCGAAATAGCTTTTCATTTACTGAGAAAAATAAAACACAGAACTCCATGATAAATAGATTTCAAGTTATTCTGTAGTTTAACATAACAGAATATAACGTCAAACAACGAACGTATTCTTATCCAGGACAATGGTGTCAGGAAAAACAGTACCATGAGAAGGATAGCATCCTGTGATCGCAGACCAAAATGTAAGAGGAGAAAATACCTATGTATTACACAAATGACGATCCTATTCAAAGGTGTGTGAAGTCGGAGGGCAACGGGCATTCGGAATACAGTTTGACACTGAACGCAACCATTCATGTCCATACCATTTCCTCACGCCTCTCCCTCTCATCCTCCTTCACCCAGTCACAGCCGATGTTATTATAGGGATTAAAATTAACCAATTACATCCAAGCGTTTTACTAGTCTTTTAAACGAAACAGCCCGCCAATATATTCCCCAAAGTCGGCCACGTCGTTCTCAAGTATTCTCATTTGTTAATGAGCCAAATTCGATATTCCCACCTCACTTGGTACAAGGCACAATGGCCCCTCAAATTGAGTGACACAGTGTTACTTCAACATCTACACTGCCTGTAATATTTATCAAAATACATTGAGTTATTGAAATTACTAATTTACCTTGCAGGTGAAGAGGCATCTCCTACATGATAATGAATTCTGAATTTATGTGCCACAAAGCTATCTCACATCTAAGTTGTCTATATTATTTTTTGTCACAGCAAAAAATACATATCAATAAAAACAACATTCTAAGCAGGCAAGGCAGTAATATGTAAAAGAAAACATTGCATGTTATAGGTTGTACATTTATAATGCTTATTTACTGTGCTATTGGCCACTTTTGTCTAACACATCATTACTGAGTGGCTACAAAAAGAACGTATCAACACACAAAGCTATTACATATTTTGTTTACATTGTAGAGAAACCAAAAGCATAATAGCAATCTTAAATCTGGCATAAGTTATCGCCCATTACTTATATACACAGTAACATTATTCACCATGTTGAGAGACATGTGGCTTGGAAATCAAGTTATCGATCCTCATGGGAAGCCAGGCATGAATAATAGTATGGTCTGTATTGAATTCGATTGAAATGAGAGTAAAATATATAAAAAGACACATGTACAGTAAAACTCGACCATGAAGATACCATCCACTCACTAAAGAATTGAATATGATGTGTAAACCACAACTAATACGCTGTTAATATAAACATAGAGACTAAAGTCTTAACCAGCTGTTTTAACTTCAACAAAGATACTCTCAAAGACAATATATATGTCTACCAATATTTTGTGCTTAAGCGTGTTTTGTAGGTTTCTGGCATACTGAATAGTTACAATTCATTATTATATTCTGAAATTCATTATACATAACATTAAGTACAGTGTCATAATGATAGAAACCTGAACAGAGGAATGTCAATGACAATAAATAAAACGAAAATCTATATTCCAAGAGCAACACATGTAGTCAAGACATATTACTTCCAACATCAATAGTCTCATAGTGCATACATCTGGAAGCATTGTTTCATGAATATTGCTGATATAAAATATGAGAGTGCATCAAATGACCGAAGAAAAATTCTTGAACAGAAAAATAATGACCACTATAATAAGTACAAAGCCTACATACATTCACTTGATTTGATGTTATAGAAAAAAATATAATTAATAAAAGACATCTACAAAAATAACCATGATTTCATTGTGAATAAAACATAGAAATACACACAAGTAAACCATTACAGGTTAGCAAGACGAAAAATAAGGTGTGAATACTACATACGAAGACACTTCTGTTTGGAATATAAAATAAAATATACCAATTAGAAAGAAACAGAAGTAAGACAATGACTCTAATTCACCACAAACAAGCCAACAGCTCTATATATGTTCCATCATACCTGCTACAAAAGTAACAGTTCTGAATAAGCTGTAACCCTGATGTAATAATGTAAATGTTAATTTTATCATTCTCAATGATAATTTCGGTGGGGAAGAGGATCAGCAAAAAATGATAAGTACTATAAGTAATACAAATCTGCCACAGCAAACACATAACTTGTCAGTGTTAAGTACGTTTCAGTCTTCAACATAATGTATGCTTGAAATTTTCTACGATGTTTTTATTGAGTCGGTTTGTGCATTAAGAACACTTTAAGGGTGTTTAAAAAAGGCAGTATAAATTTCAGTCTCTTTGAAGGTACTCATTAACCTGCCTTTATAGAATCTATGCAGAACTTCCAATACATTACTGTTAGTAACATTGTACTTCCATTGCATTAATGCACACTAAATGATTTCTTATTTTCACTAGTTTTCAGGTGTTCACTCAATCTTGTGTCAAAGCTCCTATGCATCTACCCAACACAGAACTTGTTACAATTACCACACCCAATCCTGTGAAACTGGGTTGATACAGGGGTTGTATCTTCTATACACCATGAAGAAGCATTTTAATACGTTCAGTGCAAGTGCCAAACTGTATCTGTACCATATTATTACGAAACGCTTGTCCTATCTTATCTGATATATATTCAAAATATCAGCATCATTAGCACCTCTGCTCATCTGGTCTATAGTTAATATGATCAGATCATTGGATCTCTTACCTCTGCTATTCCGTTAACTAGTGTGTATTATGTCAACCACTTCTTTTTCATATTTATTTCTAATGGGTATTTCATAGATATCTTATAGTTCTTTCTAATGTCATTGTTATCTAGAAGAACATTCATTACCCTGCTAATCTTATGCTTATGGGTGATATGAATTACTGTGGATTTCAGAATAAGTCATTGTTAGTTTTCATTAAACACCAAAACTTTCAGAATGTTGTTACTATTAATATTCAGTGCTAAGAAGTTTATTTTGCATTCCTTTTTTTGTTCCATCATGAAGTTAATATTGAGATGCATGGAACTGAGGTAAATTTGCATGGATTCTATTAATTCATAGTACAATTAAATAGAACTAATGTGTTGTCAGTGTATCTTTGTAATATTTTATCTTGTCAGCAGTGTTTATACATTTCTTAAATAATTTATTATATTAATGTTCACAAATATGTCCACTAATGTACCCAAAACACCTCATAGCCCGATTCTCTGGCTGGGAATAGAGTGAGCCATGGAAACTGAGGTAATTACATGGAAGAAACGTCTTAAGGAGACCCTTAATCTGTTAAGATCTTTCATAATAGTTTTTTTATACTTCAAGAAATTATTCTCTCTTAATTGAATAGCCTCAGTTCATTATAGCCAGTCTATTACCTTTTTCTGTCTTAACTAGTACGGCTTTACGCCCTTCAGTTTATGACTGATTTAATACACTTCTAGATTTAGTATTACAATGGTGCATACATTGTTGTTACATATAACCTGTTCCTCAACTTCACGACTTTGCTCGTAATAGTACTGTATTCACATGTTGAGACTTATCTTAAAGCCCTTCTCTAAGATTTCCATCTCTTCCTTGGAAAGCGTAATCTTAGTTAAATTTGCTACTCTTTGAGAAAATTAAAATTAGATTTTAAATGTCCTTGTTCTCTCATGCCCTCAACCTTTGCCCTATTCATCTTTATAAAATTATGTTTTTTTTAATCATACTTAGACCTTGACTTAACACTCACATGATGTGCTTAATTGTCTATTTTCCCATACCTAATATAAAACTGTAATGGATACTGATACTTACCTGCCTCTATATGTGTTAAATACAAAGTACGATTAAGCCTTATTTAAGTTCAAATATTTCTTTAATTTTCAAATTTAAGCCATTATCACTTATTACATACTTTCACTTGCTTGGTTAGTGATGATCTACACTTTATTTTGACATACACGTAAGTTGGTGAAATTTATTTCTCAAACTCTTCTTGTTAAACTGTAGGTCTTCATTTGCTTTCCACAGTTTCATCCCTGTCTCTTGGTATGTTAGCACCTTATTCAATGTCTCACCAGGAAATGCATTGGCAATCTTGTTCATATGCATATACAAGACACACAATTGATGTTCTGTTACTAGGACTATTCTGATGCTTCTCTATACCAATGTCAAATGTATTGTAGCTAGGACATGCAGGTTTGATAATATACAATCCATCCAGTTTCCTATCTTATTGTGCTGCATATTCTATGACAGTGATGTACTCTGACTTCATGTGTTGTTCTTGAAATTATCCAAAATGAATATTGCTTAATAGAAATGTACATACTTTATTGCTATAATATGTATATATTACTCACAACCATTTATTTAGATATCCACTATTTTGGTGAAGCAATTAATGCTGCATAAAGTGTATGTCACAATTTAATTTTCACTATTTGATACGCCAGCAAACCATAAAACAAGCATGGACATACAATATCGATAGATTTGTATGTTGTCTGTGAAAGTAGTTTTGGCAGAAGTTAAAATAGCTGATTATGAGTTCAGTCTGTATGTTGATGTTACTAGTGTATCAATTGTTGTTTGCCCATGATGTGATTATGTAGTGAAGGGCAGTATTTTATTTCTCAAATTATGCTGTGTATGAATCATATGCCTATTTTACCGATCTTTATATTATATTCTATACAGAGCATGCTATTATTTAGGTATGGTTTCACATGTGGATTGATAATTTAATTTGCAGTCTATATCTCGCGCGACATGGTGCATAAAGTTACTGTATATGCAAGTAAGGGATGATAATATATGTCGAATTAAAGACTCCATTTTTATGGCGTTTTTTTGGCTTTCTCGGCCATAAAAAGCTACATACTATTCTCCTGTGTATGTATGTTCTCGTTATAGGTGCTTCATAATGGTGTGTCAGGCGAAATTGGCCAAAGCACAGCAATTAAACGATTTACGTGTATAGCCTACAAGGGCGTCTTTTCTTCTATTAAGTAATTAGGGACTGTTGGATCATCAAGGCAGTAATAGTGGCATTTCGATCTTAGACATGCTTTGGATAATGTTACTGCTAGTACAAAAACGAACTTTTATCACCTGACCAATCACCAATTTAGAGCGGGCGAATATAATACATCATGTTCTACGCTATGAAATCGTAATTAATGCTATTGACTGGCTAATATAGGTTCTGTGTGGCAGGATTTGGGGAGAAATGAGTTTTGCTGGAGGTTGTGCAAGTGTGGGGCATTAATCAAATACAGATTTATTTAGTACCAATTTACAGTATTCATAAATAAACTCAAAATAACCTTTCATTCAACGTATGAAAACATAAACATCAGACACACAATAGTAGCAAAAACTAAAATAATTAGTCGCCTCCATAATAAAATAATTAGATCTCCAGAGAGGAGGATCTCTACGAATATACAATAGAAGGGTTTATAGTAAATAGATGTGTATATCATATATTTATATCAATGTGGCTACTGCCCAGAAATTTGGTTTACAATGAAGCACATAAATAGTTAAGCAACAAGCACAGTAACTCAGCAACATTATTTATAGCCATCAGTCATCAACACCTCAAGCAGACCCAGATAGACAGCAGACATAAAAAGCTCACTCTACATGTATTCACAAGCTACTACACAATCCTCAAAGCATGTGCATAAACTAGCAATCGAATTAAAAGATATATCTCTAATGCAGAATGACGTCACAACGACCCCACCATGTTTTCGAACTGAGGAACAATTATAATAAAATCAGCTCTCACCATCCTCTTGTCATGCATTTGTAATTGAAATACAATAATCATGACAGAATCAAGGTACACCACAACCCTCTTGTGCTTTTTGAATTCGTACAAACATATACAAATCTGAACTTCCTTTATACAGGTGCGCCACTGCCCTGTAGTGTTTTGAGTCTCTGAATCCCCGATAAATACTGCCTACCAATTTTACTGCACTGGATCGCCATACAAGAAACTCACTTCCACCCTTGGTTCCTGTCTCTCAGTAGCCATCTACAATACAGGCTGCCACAGACACGTTTGTTGTACAACTGGTCACACCGTTGCAGTCCAAGTGCCTGCTGCTTAAACGCTGTTGAAGGCTCCACGACACACACTGCTTATTCAGAGTGTCTCTGCTGCGACTGGCGTCAGCGTACTCCATCCCATTCTGCCTCCTCTCGTGTTACGACTGCAGCCAATACTTTGATCCTCCACGCCGGTAGCGGAAACGAACAGGGATGAAGGGCCATCGAGGCCTGACACCGAACCTAAAGCTTTTCCACCGCTGTCCCCAGCAGCCCTCGGTGCTGGCTCATGTCGATGTTGCTAGTTCTGTTCTGTATTACCTACCTCTTGTTGCGCCAGACCACCGGATTCTTGCCTCAGCAAGGCACTGAGCGCACCAACATACAGCGCCTTTTGGGGTGCCGATACCCAGCAGCAGCGCTGGTGAAAAATGCTGTTTGGACAGGAATTAGAATGTACCGTGAAATGGCAATTTAATGGTGCACTTTTTCGTTACTTTTTATCTTAGGTTATGTCCCACTGGAGCTACAAAAACGAACATTCGTGGGAAACTGCAATATTTCTTGATCGAAACTATGGTGCGAAGGCTCTCTACAAATTTTACACATGGCATCTCCTTTTCTTTCCATAAACAACAACTAACTAATATAAAAATCGATAGCATATTTATCCATTTACTTGACATTTCCTGACATTTTAGACAAAAACCATACAAAATAATGTGTTTAAGGGAGGTCCTTAATGCGATGTATCATTTAAACTACGAAAAGCATCAAGTGTTAGCTTCATGACTACTAACATTAACAACGTTGCTGCTAGGTTTAATTGCCTCAAAGACAGTGATAGACATTCAAAATGGGGTACATTATTCATCAAAAAACTTATAGGTTTCTTCTGTAACGGTACAAAACACACGTACTGCTCTTTTTGGCACTATTCATCTAACTTACACAATATGGTGCATTTGCCAATGACAATAGCTTCATGTTTGTATTATCCTTTAAAAAAACGAATAATGTCTGAGCTATTTATCAAAATCCATACAAGTATCTTCTGCAGCACCACAAAACATGCATGGTTCTCTTATTGGCACTAGTGATCTAACTTACGTAATAAAGAAACACTGGTCAACGACAATACTCTGGTTTTTGAACAATGCTTCAAGGAAAGCATAAATTGTCTATATTAATTATCACGTAAAGATTTCTTCTGTAACAGTAAAAAACACACATGGGTTGCTTATTGGCAGTACTGGCATAATTTACAGGTTAGGATACACTTGGCGATGACTAAGAGACCTACAATGCGACGCAGTGGAAACTGCATGACTCTTTGATGAAACAGAATTATGAACAGTAGTTTTATCATCTGAATTTAATGTACATACATATAGACAAGAAATGGCAACTGCTACGCTTTCAACTACCAACTGCCCTATGTTAGGGTAATGGCCTTATCTTCCTGTAAATTGTGCCAGCTGTCCCTTGAAGTCTGTAATTTTCTGAGAAAACGTGTGAATTTACCTTGACTTAGCGAAATATGGCACGTTTAACGATTGCGTCAATCATTAAATCAATGTGGAGGTCTCGACTTATCCGAGACAATGCACTTGCATTTATGTCGACACAGCGAAATGCGACAGACTTGGAAAGTGGTTAAATGGGGGTGCACGCACAACGGTAAGACCAATAATGTTGTCACCTCCAGTTATGCCTCCTAGATTTAGAACAAATCATAACCGTTCTGAGAGCTTGCTGACTAAGCACACATAAACATCTCCATTATGTAATAGAAATGCAAAGCGGGTGGAGGGGGGAAACGTGTGAAGGGAGGCCACATGTGTGTACGACATCAGGTGGCTGCGCTAAGATGGGTAGGAGCGTTTAGTCAGCAGTCTTGCAGATCACTGAAAGTTGGTTGTAAATTTAGGAGCAAAACTGGATGTCACATCACGATTAGACTTGCGCTTTGACGCAATCTACAAGTGTGCTATATATTGCTGAGTCGGTATAAATACTCGTGCGCTTTCTCAGATTAGTTGAGACGTACACATTCAGGGAACAGCTGACACATTGTACTGCAAGATAAAGTTATTATAGTAGTGTAAGTCTGTATAACTCTCTATAACGTATGGCTGAAATATGTAAGTATTTGAGAGGAGGTAGTTCAGAGTTAAAAAAGGTTGTTTCTCACCCATACGAATGCGTACGAAACTGAGATGTTAAAGCTACTGTTCAGTATCGTCTTTCAGCGATGTCTCATATAGTTTCCGCTGTGCAACAATTTAAAATTATAATCAGATTTTGACAAACGTTTTTTGAAAGGTAGAGTTGTTAAAATTTCATTTTGTGGGGATCTACAACCTCAACGTGTCTTGAGAATGAATACATGGTCTAAGTAGACTATATTCCTCTTATTATTTGCGAGATCGGCCAGTTTCAACCTTGGGTTATTTTCAGACACCTGTAATACGCTCAAAAATGGCGACGTCGGTGTATAAATCAATTGTCTACAAGTTTTCACATACACATATACTTAATAACACAAGTTACTTACGCAATTTAAGCTTCCAGCTTCATTTCGGATCATAATACATCGCTCGTACATGTGGACAGAAATACGTTTTACTTCTGTGCGTATAAGGCATAAAAACAATATAATATTGCGCATGGTGACGTCTGTTAGCCGACAAAAACAGATAGATATATCACATAGTATAGCCACAGCCGTTATGTTATAACCAAAGATGTTTAGGAACCTGTCTGTATAAAGTCGATAATATTAAGTAACTTCCGTGCCACATCCACTGAAATACTACACTGTGCAACAATGAAACTGTAAATCAAATGAAAATAGCCAATTCATATCAGTTCTAATGTTCTGATCGTGGGTATCACGAAGACTATTCAAAATTAGCTGTAGTTTTCATTATACATTTTTTTATTTCGGTGAGATAGTTGTATACGGATTTTTGTGTGAAGTTTAAAACCAAATATTATAGTGGTTTGTCAGAGTCATAATAACTAGTAACAATGAATTATATTATTGTCTCTGGCCTTACTTGTGCGCAATATTTTGGATATAAACACTCTGATACCAATTTTATTGACCTTTTTGTCTCCCTAATCTTCAACTTCAGTGACTTTATTAATGCATGCAATAATTTTTACACATTTGTTTCCAGATTAACTACCAGTTGTTCAGGTTGACTGCTATTGAAGTGAACAAAAATGCCACGAGTTTGTGTTAACAGTGCTGGGACATTTTGCTATGTGTGTGGAGAGGTGACATTTGCCGGAGAAGTGACATTTGCTTCACAAAAACAGCAAATAACTCCATTGATTAAAAAAACTTACAGCTGTTATTTTGGGTGCAAAATAGGTGATCATGATAAACCCTGGGCTCCACATGGGATCTGCAGCACTTGTGCCATCAACCTCAGGATCTGGATGCATGGGAAAGAATGTTCAATGTCCGTCGCAGTGCCCGTGATCTGGTATGAGCCAACTAACCATGTCTGTGACTGCTACTTTTGTATGGTTCTTCCTATCAAGAAGGAAATATCTAAGAAGAAGAAGCGAACAGTGATCTATCCTAACATTCCATCTGCCATACATCCAGTTCTACATGGGCAAGTTTTGCCAATACCTGAACCACCGACAGAGTATGAAATTCTTTCTGAAGGGGACTCTGAATGTCCTGTACCATGTACGTCACAAGATCGAGAGTTTCTTCCAAATATATCATCAACTGATGATCCACAAAAATTGTATCAAAATGAGTTAAGTTATCTCGTTATTGGTTTGGAGCTCTCTAAAACTAAGGCTAAGATTTTAAAATCAAGAATTTCCGGAGAGCAACGTAAATCTGTCATTCTACCACAGAAGAGAGCAACAATTCGTATCTCTTTTTAACATGCAGGAAATTCTTGTGGCATGTGTAGATATAAATGGTCTAATGAAGGCTCTCAGAATTAATTACAACCCTGATCAGCGAAGACTGTTTATTGATTAGTCAAAGTTGAGCTTAAAAGCAGTGCTTTTACATATTGGTAATGAGCTTCCTTCTATTCCACTTGGGCATAGGGTGCATATGAAAGAGTCATACCAAAACATGAACATTTTCCTAGATGCCATCAAGTATAATGACTCTCAATGGCAGACTTGTGGTGACTTTGAAGTAGTTGCACTGCTTTTAGGTATGCAATTAGGGTATACTAAATATGACAACTTTCTCTGTGAATGGGATAGCCGAGCTCGTGCATATCATTGCAGTAAACGTGAATGGTCCACCAAAAAGTCTCTTCAACCAGATATGAAGAACATTAAGAATGAACCTCTAGTAGACCTTAAATGGCTCCCACCATTGCACATCAAGCTGGGTCTCATAAAAAACTTTGTTAATGGAATGAACAAAGATGGTGATGGTTTTAAGCACTTAAGGCAAAAATTCCCTCACTTAAGTGATGCCAAAGTAAAGGAGAGCATTTTTGTAGGCCCACAGATCCAAGAGCTTTTTGGAGACCATATTTTTTATGGAATCATACAGGTGATGAGAAGCATGCATGGGAATGTTTTAAGACAGTCTCTTTACAGTTCTTAGGGAACAAACGAGCAATAAATTACAAGGAGATTGTAGATAACATGTTGTCATGTTATGAGAAACTTCGTTGCAGCATGTCACTGAAAATGCATTTCTTACATAGTCACACCACTACAAAACATGCCAGACATCCTCGTGTAGCATTTTAGTTACAGCAAAAACTAAAATCTCCTTTATTAGATTCAACAAACATAAATATTTATACATAATACACTAAGCTAAAGTTCCAGGAGGTGTAAATAAATAAAATATCCAGATGCCATATAGACAAACCTTCTGGAAAATCTCCCCCCCCCTCCTTACTCCAATTGGTCGATTTTATGAAATTTGGATATTTTAATTTTGTACAACTCCAGGAACTTCAGGTTAGTTCCTTCTGTTAATAATTTGCTATTGGAGATTTTAGTATTTGGTGTGACTAATATGCCACAGATTGCACATCTGAATATTTTCTAGTGGTGTCAATATGATAATGAATGTTACATGTGTACATATAACATGACACATGATACATGACCTATGCATCGGCTAGTATTGTTAGACATAAAAGTGTGAGCTGTAAATGAGATTATTTTTCTCAAAACTGTAACTATTAGTTAGATTCCACATTAAGTTGTACAGTTGGTATATTCTACTTCGCAAAGCACCTGTTAAGTTCCAATAGCTATAACGCAATATACTGTGAAATAAGTGCACTAACATGGTGTAACCTAACTATTGTTTTATAGTTTCACTACAACACCATAAAAAAGATAAAACGAAAAAAGAAGCGCCTAGTACGTTACTAGTTTTAAAGTACCTTATAATGTGTTACTACATCATTATTGTTGTATTTTATATACTGATAGACACACCTCCTTGAAAGGCCTGACATAATATTTTATATTATGGACTTTTTACTGTAATTTCTAACATTACATGTGGTAATAATAATAATAATAATGGAGTGTGACGAGGGCCTCCCGTCGGGTAGACCGCTCGACTGGTGCAAGTCTTTCGATTTGACGCCACTTCGGCGACTTGTGCGTCGATGGGGATGAAACGATTACATGTGGTATGACATATGATACATTAGTTTCGATCCACTTCTTTTAATAAGATAACACGTGTGAGTATAGCATACGCAATATGCTAAAGTATATGATCCCAGTAGTCTACATAATTTTATCGAATATCCATTGATATATTACTAAACATCTTAGGTTATAACAGCTGTGGCTCTACTATGAGATGACACGCTTCTGTTTGTGATAGCCCCCATCTCAGTTTTGTGCCCCAAGTGATGGATTCTCTACAGAAATCTTACAGCTGTAGCACGTCTGGCACCCCTCTCCGTTAAGCCTTATGCCTAAAACTTGCCCTGGTAACAGAACAATAATAGACACAATTCGATGTTGACTTAATTTGAGAATCAACTGCCATGGTTTAGATACCTTTTATCCTCTGAATACTACCAGTTGTGTGAATATTTTTAAATATTTGATAAACGTAGGAGACAATTTACATGTGAGAAATCAATGTGGCAGTTAATTTCAGGGTTCATTGTGCCTTCCATCATACGGCATACAACGATAGAACTATAGTCGACGCCAAGTGTAGTTTAGCGTGTAAGATAGGTCAGTGTAGCCACATTTATTTTGATAAATAATACAGACAATTTAGACCTGGAAATATTTAATTTGGGGGTCCATTGTGCCTTGCACTAAGTAAGACACAAATGTAGAACTTAAGTCTTTGTCAACTGTGAGGAACAGAGAAATGGATGGTCAGCTGTGGGCTACTTACTGACTGGCTACTTCGTTTCAATGCCCCGTAAGATACTGGCTTTCGATTGTCTGTTTAGTTTTGATACTGGGCCATGATGAGCAGATCAAAATTTGTGAGTGCTAACAATACGGCAGCTCTATGGGTATTGATTAGCTGTGTCGTTTTAGTGGTGGGTAAAACTATCTTTGTGATTAGGAGACCTAAATATATGTGTGTGTGATTTTGGCTTAGAAGCTCTCTGATTTACCTATTTACAAGAAAATGATGCCACTTAAGGAGTCTAGTCTAGCTTGTGATGTTACACAACACATTTTTAAGTCGTCTTCGTTGTATCCGAATCCTGCTCCAGCAACCGCCATATCTGGGTTGTTACTATGAAGCTGTGGCTGTTAGTTTCAGAGGGTGGCCGAATGCCCTTCCTGTCGCCACCCCATACCACCCAGGATGGAAGTAGTGTACCCCAGCTGCTTGCATATAGTGTAAATAGTGAAATAGTGCGAACGGGTTTTCAAATGTATGCGAGTTGTGTAACTGGGGTTGGACGTGTGGACCAATCCAGTATTCACCTAGGGGGATGTGGAAAACCGCCTAAAATCACATCTAGGCTGACCAGTACACCGGCCCTTTGTCGTTAATCCGCTGGACGGATTCTACCCGAGTCCAGGAAGCAGTGCATTAGCGCTCTCGACTAACATCGCGTGTTACATTTTAAAGTAGTTGGGTAAACAATACAAAAAAAAATTCAACCGCTGTTATATTTTTGTCCCAAGTACGAATTACAGACAGATTTTTGCGCGAAGTGGGGTGCATAGAATAAGAAGGCAGCTCTAGATATATACTGCCTTACACTTTCGCTTTTAGAGTCGATAGAGTGATTGGTACACGTGTAGTCTAAGGATGGCGCCTTTGAATAGTAATCAGAACATATAAGACTCCGGGTTTGAACCTCGCCACGGTTTGAATTTTGAATAAAAATCACGAAGGGTGAAGACTTCCTGCATAAGAAGTCACCTTCGTTCTACAAACGGCCTTGTCAAAGAGGGCAAGCAAATGGACAGATATTAGGGCACTCTCTTGCCCTTGGGGCGGCAAACTGCTCTTAAAGGCGGAAGCTTAAGCAACGATCAACGGCATGAGGATGCAGATGGCAATGGAAATCAGTGCAGTAAAGGCACATAACAAGATCCATAGAAGTACGGCCTGTAAGTCAAGAAAGTGTTATGATGATCTCTCCATTGGTAAAAAATTCCGCAAGATTTAGGGTGAGGGTGAAAAGATGCATTAGCTGAACAAGCCTTTCTTTTAGCTTCATATTTTTAACGTGTGTTCTTTATTATTTGTTATAACCGCGTATATCTCTAAGCGTCTATGTGTGGAACGTTGTGTTTCGTCTCTTTGGAACCATTTAAGCTATGCGTCTGAATTGTAACAGTAGTATTATGCAAGTAACGGCCAATTTTCTATGTTTTGAGTAAACTGTGCATGTATCGTGGGGAAACGCAAGCTCTCATGGCAGCAAGGGATAGTCACTCGAGCATTCTGAGTGGCTCTGGGGTACAAGGGAGGTTCTGAGAACTTGAGTTGGGGACACTTGTTGTCGAGCCGGCAGAGAATTCGTAAGTCAGTTTCGGTTCATGGAGTCTTCAGGTAACAGAACATAGCCCTGGCAATGTGAAAAAGTTTTGGTTTCTGGACGGTGAGTAGCCAAGCAAATAGTTTAACGTGGGTTTGCACTTCCGAAACTTCCGTCTCAGGTGGGACATTAACTCTGAGAGTTGACTGGAACATTAACATTTTTTGAGCATTACATGATGTCCAAGAGTGAACTTTACTTTGTTTCGGTAGTTTTGTTTTCGAATTCATGCTGGACACAGTACGAGAACCTTCTTCTGAATTGACATGTGTTGGTATTTGATGGCCCTGAGTGGACTAAGTATTTATGAGGTTGCGGGAAAGGTGTGTTTAGTTGACGTAATACACCTATTTTTCTAAAACCAGTGATATTTAGACAGGATTTGAGGATTATGCTATCATTCAGATTACGCTTATGCCAAGCTTAGCTGCATTTGAAAACTATTATTACGTTTAAGAAATGGATTCGCAGTTTACGAATTGACGCCAGCTGATTGTGATGAATGAAAATTTGTGTCGGACCGAAACTCATACGATCGCACATTTTTTGATTTCCGTACAGGGAGAGAGAAATAATTTATCGTTGTTATAGCCCATCGAGGCTTGGTTACAATGTATGTGTTTATACAGTGTCTGTATCTCCACACTACAATGACCTCCAAACTTGCATTTATACTTAAAGGAACAGAAACTGTTGTGACGATTACAGCTGTGGTACTAATTACGAAATGGATTCGTATTTTGCGAATCTGAGTTGACCTCAGCTGTTGGCGATAAACGTAAATTTGTGCGAGACTGGGACTCGAACCCAGATATCCAGCTTATTGCGACCTGTCACCTTAACCGCTTCGGCGAAACGAGCAGGCGTCGAGGAGCAACCCAAAGTTACATTTATCAGGGAGTCTACAACCACTATGCTCGCACATTTCGTGATCCCTGCGCAGGGAAAGACAAATATTTTATCGTCATGCTTGTGTGAAGGAGACTTCAGCCGACGGCCTTGTCAAGGATAGAGGAGGACAAGACAGAGGTTTAGGGCACTCTCTCGCTCTTGGTGTGGGATACTACCCCTAAAAGGTGGAAGAATCAGCATGATCAACGGTATGAGAATGCTGAAGGTTTTAGAAACCATTGCATTAAAGACATGTAAATTGTATCCGTAGGCCATCTGGTCTGTAAATGAAGACATATGATCATGATCTCTTCATTAGCGGAAGATTTCGGACTAGTGTCCATTCAGATCTCCGGGAGGGACAGCCAAGTGGAAGGAGACCATGAGAAAAAGACTGAATGGCCAATAAAAGGATAACATTCACAACGAGTCGGTGTGTGGAATGTCAGAAGTTTAAACATGGTAGGGAACTAAAAATGCCAAGACTCAATCTAGATGTAGTGGGATTAGTGAAGTGAAATGGAAAGAAGACAAGAATTTCTGATCAACTGAGTATATGGTAATACTAATAGCAGTAGAAAATGGTATAATGGGAGTAGGATTCGTTACAAATAGGAACGTAGAACAGAGATTATATTACTTTGAACGGTTCAGAGATAGGGTTGTTCTCACCAGAATCGACAGCAAGCCATCACCACAACATTAGTTCGGGTATACATGCTACGTCACAAGGAGAAGATCAAGGGGCGGAGAAAGTATTTGAGAATATTGAACGAATAACTCAGTACGTAAACGGAGATGAAAATCTAATAGTCGTGGGAGACTAGAATGCGATTGTAGGGGAAAAACCGGAAGGAAGGGTTGAGGGAGAATATGGGCTTGGTACTAGGAATGAGAGAGGAAAAAAATTGAGTTCTCCAATAAATTTCA
The DNA here is from genome assembly GCF_023864275.1 of Schistocerca cancellata. Lineage (NCBI taxonomy): Eukaryota > Metazoa > Arthropoda > Insecta > Orthoptera > Acrididae > Schistocerca > Schistocerca cancellata. The sequence continues at coordinate 608,396,769 of NC_064630.1, read as the reverse complement.
GCTAGTAACAGTGAATATTCTGTTATAGAATCACATGAGGAGGAGGTGTACTTGCAAAAGGCTGGGAGATACGGAAAGATTTCAGGTAGACTACATCATGGTCAGGCACAGATTCCGAAATCAGATACTTTTTTGTAAGGCATATCCAAGAGCAGATAGTTCGTTTGAAGAGAAATGGACACCTATAAAGAGGACAATCACAGAAGCTGGAAAGAAAAACATAGGTGCAAAGAAGGTAAATGTGAGGAAACCATGAGTAACACAAGAAATACTTCAGTTGATCGATGAAAGAACGAGTACAAATGTTCAGGGATATACAGGAACACAGAAATACAAGTCACTTATGAAAGAAATAAACAGGATGTGCTGGGAAGCTAAGGCGAAATAGATGCATGAAAAACACGAAGAAATCGAAAAAGAAATGATAGTCGGAAGGACTGACTTAGCATACAGATAGTCTAAACTAAAAGCAAGGATGCTAACATTAAGAACGCAATGAGAATTCCAGTGTTAAATCCAAAAGAGTGAGGAGATAGGTGGAAAGAACACATTATAGTCCTGTGCGAGGGGGAAGACCTGCGTGGTGACGTGATAAAAGAAGAAATTGCAGCCGATATAGAAGAGATAATGGATCCAGCATTAGAATCATAATTTTAAAAATTTAAGATCGAATATGGCAGAAGGGATAGCTAACATTCCATCAGAATTTCTAAAATCGTTGAGGGAAGTGGCGTTGGCGTGTGGAACATATGAGTCTGACGATATACCATCAGAATTTCGGAAAAACGTCATCCACAAAATTCCGACGGTTGCAAGAGTCAACAAAATGAAAAGTCAAGACACGTTCAGTGGAATTGTCAAGCAGAAAAAAGGATTCGACAACGTAAAATGGTGCAAGATATTCAAAATTCTGAAAAAATAGAGGTACGCTAAAGACAAAGACGAGTAACATACAATATGTACAACAGCTGCGAGGGAACAATAAAAGTGGAAGACGAAGAACAAAGTGTTCGGATTAAAAAGCGTGTAAGGGAGTGATGTAGTCATTCGCCACTACTGTTCAGTCTCTACATCGAAGAAGCAATGACAGAAATGAAAGAAAGATTCCAGAGTGCAATTAAGATTGAAGATGAAAGGAGAACTATGAGATACGCTGATGACATTCCTATCCTCAGCGAAAGTGAAGAATGAGCACTCTAATGATTATGGAAAATGCATTGAGAATAAATTGAAGAAATGCGAAAGGAATGAATGTAGCGGAAATGAGAATAGAAAGAACGAGAAGATTGGTGATCGCGAAGTAGTTGAAGTTAAGGAATTCTGATACGTTGACAGGAAAATAACCCTTGACGGATGGAGCAAGGAGGACTTAAGAAGCAGACTGGCACTGCAGAAAGGAAATTCCTGGCTAAGAGAAGTCTACTAGTATCAGATATAGGCCTTAATTTGAGAAAGAAATTTTTGAGAATGTACGTCTGCAGCACGGTATTGTATATGAGTGAAACGTAGACTGTGGGAAAACTGTGAAAGAAGAGAATCGAAGCCTTTGAGATATGGTCCTACAGAAAAATGTTCAAAATTAGGTGGACTGATAAGTTAAGGAATGTGGAGGTTCTCCGGAGAATTGGAGAGGAAAGTTAAGACATCAAGGAAGAACTTGCATGGTACGAGGGAGCTGTAGAAAGTACAAACTGTAGAGAAAGACAGAAATTGGTATAACTGAGGACGTAGGTTGTAGTGGTACCAGGGGAGTAATTCGTGGCTGGAGCCTCAGGCAACCAGTCAGAAGACAGATGAGAACAAAAATAAATAAATAAATAAAATAAAAACACTGACGTCCCATCCCAGATTTGGTGGTGTGGGAACCGTCTGTTAGAGCTCGTGGTAACATACGTTTTCTTAGCAGGACAGTGCACATCAGGATACACCTGCTGCGACGCAGCGTACCCTTCGTGGTGTACAACGGCTGCCGTTGACAGCAAGATCATTAGGTCTCTCGCTCGTGGAGCACCTATGGCACTTGGTAATGCGGGATCTTACTCGTTCTCCAGGAGGTGCAAGAGCCACTGCCGAATTGCAACAAAAAACGCAAGATGCTTGGGAGAGCCTATTGCAAGATGTCATTCGGCACGTTTGTGATCGTTAACATGCGGGAATACATGCCTGCGTTGCAGAAGGGGCGGTAGGGGTGGAGGGGGTTTACACTGTGTGTTGATACGTTGGTACGACTGTTTGGGTACCCCTTAGCGTGACATGTGTGTTTCATTTGGTCTTATATGGAGACTAGAATTGAAATTACGTCAAAGCATTGAAGGATTCCTTACAGTGCAGCAAGTAAAAACTAAAACAGCCGGCCTTAGTAGCCGTGCGGTTCTAGGCGCTACAGTCTGGAACCGAGCGACCGCTACGGTCGCAGGTTCGAATCCTGCCTCGGGCATGGATGTGTGTGATGTCCGTAGGTTAGTTAGGTTTAATTAGTTCTAAGTTCTAGGCGACTGATGACTTCAGAAGTTAAGTCACATAGTGCTCAGAGCCATTTGAACCGTTTTTTGAACTAAAACAGTATGACATGAACTGCAAGGTAAGCTTGTGAATCAGTAAAAATAGATACAAGCACATGGTAAGAGGATATTCTGGTTGGAAGCATACAGCATTCCAAATTTTTGGCAGCATACACCAGGTGAACGAAGTGACTTTGGATGCCGAGAGGAGTTTATAAGAGGCTGTGAAATAGAACCAACCTTTACCTCTAAACAACTACTTAATAAACAGAGGAATAAGAGGATTAAGCCGTTTCGGGTTTTAAGTGCTGTTCCCTCTTTTGAGAGCACAAATCTTCTACTACTTTCTCCTGCTCACCATTACTCTCTCTGCAACATATATCGCGTCCGTGCGTTACCTGCAAGGAAAGACGAGGATTTCTTTTAATACCTCCGGTTATTCGGCGTTTATAATGTTCAGCGCATAGCAGCAGTGTGTATAAATAGAGTTCCACAGTTTCGCAGTGCCGAACGCGTCTCTCGCCAAACGTGTGAAGGCGACTTGAAGCCAAAACGTCCGGAGGCCGCTCTATAGGTCTCATTAAAATTAATTAATTAAGCGAGATACGGGTGCCTGTCTAATTAAAAGCCGGCGCCGGGCGGCAGAAAAGCTGGTGGAGCCAGAGCGCCGGAGACGAGGGCGCGGAACGCACCTGGCCCGCCGCCGCCCCTGCAGGTGGGCTCGAGGGCCGCCTGGCGCCGCACTTGAGGTCGCCGTGCCGGCCGGCCACGCACTGCGGGTCGCACGCGGCAACACCGCCGAACGGGACTGGCAGCGGCGCCAGCATTCACTGCTCTAATTACAGCGCTCGCAGTTAATTACACACGAGGCGACCTGTGATATGGCAGCGCAGTGTAACCACTCCCTGATGCTCTAATGTAATGAAGTATTTCATCCGAAACATCTCGCAGTTTATGCTGTTTCATTAGTTCATCACGTGGCCTACCTGCTAAAACTCAACGTTCGCCTCCTGGCTCTTCCTAGGAGCTACACAGCTTTCTCTCAATTGGAAGGAGCGGAGCTCAGATCCAAAAGACACCCTCGGATTGTCTCCAGAGATTTTGTGGTGTCGCGCGAGGTGTCACTTGTGGCACGAGAAAAATTATACTATTTACTCGTCCGCGTATTACACACGAAAAGTCCATCGGCGGACCTCGTCCAGTCTCCACCGGTGCAACAGTTACAAGTGTAATGGCACTTGAATTACGTAACCATTACGGCACCTCATCTCAACCTCTCGATGCCAGCAATATTCTACTGTGTTTCTGTAAAATAGTTAACATATTTCTGTGACAACATTCAGATTTGATTTCATTAATGTAGAGGTACTTTGATACGTCGATATGTTTATATTGCAGTGATATTATTCTTATATGTATTCTTTCTTTTCTTTGACGTACTTGTAACTCCGATTTTTGGGCGCATAAGCGGTTATTAGAGAGTCAAGTCTTGGTCGTCATGTTGAAAAGACGCAAATTGTAGTCAGTTTATGAAATGTGAACTTTAACAGTGAGGAAGATATTTTCAAGTATATTTTGTATTGTGAAGTCATGTTGCAACAAAAGTAATAAGAAAGAATAACTTAAATTCGGAGTGCCTATTACTTTTTTACATCACCATTGCCTTAACTTGCAAAAGTTTGATTTTCAAGAATGGTTTATGAAACACATCTATAAAACTTTTGAATATCGCAGAATAATACCTAGGCCTCTTTCCATCCGAACTTGGAATCATAACCACCTAGATTTTCGACGGTTGAGCGATGAGTTCACAACGAGACCAGCGTGGGAAACACGAAAAGATGAGTGCCTAGTTTATCCATTATTTCATGAAATGACTTTATTAACTGTGCTCTAATGACACCTGCCACATAATATACCTTTGTTGTTGCCCGAAAATGCAATATTTAGCAGCGTGAGCAACACTACCGTCATAATTAATTTTTGACCTTTGTTGTGGTAGGGTTGTTAGACAAGCAACACTTACAAAACTCAATATCAATACCGTTCTCCAACATCCGTGTAACTAAGATGTTATTTTATTTTATTCTGAAGACAACCAGTTTCGGCATTCCACTAGGTCATCTTCAGACCCCATATACATCTCTCAAAATAAACGATAATGCCATACAGTGCCATATATCCCTGGAAGAAAATGACTTATTGATACATAACCAACACGGTTTCAGAAAATATCGTTCTTGTGCAACACAGCTAGCTCTTTATTCCCATGAAGTAATGAGTGCTGTCGACAAGGGATCTCAGATTGATTCCATATTCCTCGGTTTCCAGAAGGCTTTTGATACCGTTCCTCACAAACGACTATTAATCAAATTGCGTGCATATGGAATACTGTCTCAGTTCTGTGACTGGATTCGTGCTCTCCTCTCAGAGAGATCACAGTTCGTAGTGATAGACGGCAAATCATCGAGCAGAACAGAAGTGATAACTGGCATTCCTCAAGGTAGTGTCACAGGCCCTCTCTATTCCTGATTTACATAAATGATCTAGGTCATAATCTGAGCAGCCCCCTTAGATTGTTTGCAGATGACGCTGTAATTTACCGTTTATTAAAATCATCAAACTATCAATTCCAATTACAAAATGATCTAGAGAGAATTTCTGTATGGTGCCAAAAGTGGCAGTTGGCACCAAACAAAGAAAAGTGCGAGGTCAACCACATGGGTACTAAAGCAAATCCGATAAATTTTGGGTATACGATAAATCGCACAAATCTAAGGGCTGTCAATTCGACTGAATACCTGGGAATTACAATTACGAGCAACTCAAATTGGAAGGACCACATAGATAATGTTGTGGGGAAGGGGAAACAAAGACTGGGCTTTGCTGGCAGAACACTTATAAGATGCGACAAACCTACTAAAGAGACAGCCTGCATTACATTTGTCCGTCCTCTGCTGGAATATTGATGCGTGGTGTGGGATCCCTACCAGCTAGGATTGACGGAAGACATCGAAAAAGTGCAAAGAAGGGCAGCTCGTTTCGGGTTATCGCGCAAGAAGGGTGAGAGTATCACTTATATGATACACGAGTTGGGGTGGCAGTGACTGAAACAAAGGCGATTTTCTTGGCGGCGAGATCTGTTTACGAAATTTCAATCACCAAATTTCTCTTCCGAATGCGAAAATATTTTGTTGACACCCACCTACGTAGGGAGAAATGATCATCATAATAAAAAGAGAAATCAGAGCTCGAATGGAAAGATTTGTGTGTTCCTCTTTCCTACGCTCCATTCTAGAATGGAATGGTAGAGAAGTAGTATGAAAATGGTCCGATGAACCCTTAGCCAGGCACTTAAGTGTAAATTGGAGAGTAACCATGTAAATGTAGATGTAGAAGTCGTGAATCCAAACAGTTTCAGAAGTGCTTCCTTCGGAGACTTGGTAGCAACTGAGCGCGCCTGTAGTCCAAGAACGTGGTCAAAGACAAAACTGTCCCTATGTTGCTCACCAGTGGAGCTTTGATAGATGAGTCATTGTTATATTCGTCAGTGCTCCTAAACTAACGATTAATGTCCTGTAGTTATCTACCTCTTTTCGCCATAATTCCGTTATCCGACTAACTGATTGGGAAACTTACACTGAAAACACTCGATAAACAAAAACCAACAGGTTCCTTAGCGACCTCCACCAACCCGACAATGTCCACAGATACAAAACAGTCTAATGCACCGTGCAACACGTTTAAGGTATCACTTTTTCGAAACCCCGTAATTGTCTCCCACTGCGACGCAGAAGATCCATACTCGGCTCAGTGGTGCCTACAATCTTGCTGTGGAATGGCGTAAGATCGTGGCACCTCACGACGCCATCCTTGAGCTCGCCGAAGCTGGAACAGCAGAGAGAAGGCCGGACCTCAGAAGTTGCCGTGTCGTGTAACGTGGGTTAATGACGTCACACGGGCACCAAATTTCCCAAACATTCTACCCAGTGCCGCCGTTGAGGAATCACATGATGGGAAAGTCGTCACAACTGCTTTTCCCCACATTTCACCCCTTATGCTGACACCTCTGAGGTGGAGATCAAAACTGCGACACCCAGCACTGAAATCACGCAGCTTTTCTTATGGGTAGCCAACAAAACATTTCACGCAGCCGCATAGAGAGCATCAATTGAACCACCCGTTTGCTTGGGATGTTGATTCGTAAACATATTGAGGTAGAAAACGGCAGTTGGCAATGCGATGAGCAGCAGACCAACGTTCTTGATAATCCCTGACAATGCTGAGCTCCCGGAAGTTTCAGTCCCTCTCTAAGGACACCGTGGGTATACATCCACACTGAACGTTATCGCACACCTTTGGAGCTCCGAGCGACTATAGGTTTTGCTCGCACATACAAACTGGAACCACTAGGGACTGTTGGAAACCATTAGACCAAATTTGAACGTGATCAGAAGCAGCATAGGTAGCTTAATCATTTTGAGCTCTATGTTTCGCGTACTCCTGTGATGTGGCCACGGGGGAGTGGGTGAGGAGGGGGAGGTGCACATTGACTCACGCATAAATAAAACAACAAAGGATCCCTCTATGATGCCCAGTTCGACTACACATCAGCGGCTCCTACCAGCCTTCATTGAGAAATTTACGTATGTACCTTTACGGAGACAAACGCTGAGGTAGTCATAGGCGCCAACTAGCAGGCATCTAGAATCGAAGGGTGTCAAGAGTTTGCCTTCCTGCAGGCACCTGGGATTAATCCACGGGTTGCCCTTAGTACTGGAACTTTTCGGGCCAAGTTTCAAATTTACACTTCGCAATGGATTTGGCAAAGGGTGATCCTCTAATTACGGCGCACAGTGTAGTTCAGTGTGAATATGTCACAAGACACAACTAGTTCTTACCAACTTCCGCTGATAATCTATATAAGAAACGTGTAGCGGCTCAAAGTCAACAGGCCACAAGCCGCACAATAACACCACCCATTTTCCAAGGAGAAAAATGAAGTGACTTTTCATGTTCTCCCGACGGGTGTGTTGCAAATACATTTCTCGGATTTGCCGCAGGATCGTATTGTGTAACTCGCAGAGTATTTCATCGATGCGACTGCCTTGCAACAGTGACAGCAGCAGCTACCACCACCTCATAACGTCGAGCAGTTGCATCGATGAAATACTGTGCGAATTAAACAATACGATCCGGCGGCAAAACTTGTAAGTGTATATGCAAGGAAAATGATGTTAGTTATCTTCAATTAGATCTCGCCAAGGCCATCTCTTTTGTTTCTCTTACCTGCTAATCGCATACCTCTTTTAAGCCATGTTTCCAATTATGACACCTGTCAGTCTTATTTGCAACAGGTTCTCAAAATCACCATCTGTAATGGGAAAGTCACTAGTGTCTCAAACAACGCATTTGTCTCGCGTCACAAGCCAGGAAAAGGCACAAATATACTAGCTCCAGGTGCATCTAAAGCCCCTGCCATCAAACGCTGGAAGCCGCGTCTAGCGTCCTTATGACTCAAGAGAATGCCACGTCTTCGTCATATACATCGCCCATCGATTGCTAACATTTAGATTGTTCTTGACCAGCTATCCACCAATTCAGGTTAATAATCTCAGTTTCTTTGAGCAGTTTCCGACCACCATCACAAATGTCGGAGGCGCCAAAATTACTCTTTCAGATATGTGTCCACTGTCAGGAAGTCATTATCCAACCAATTTTCTTAAACGAACAGGCAGAACTGAAGTACGAGTACCTACTGCTTTTTGCTTGCGGCGTATGCCAGTGTCAGGAACAGATGCAGCAGTATACCGTGACGAGGTCACATGACGGTTTCATCTAATGTTATCCACACAACCAGCACGCTCATGACTCAGGGCTGGTGTATAGCACAAGAACTCAGGAATTCATTCCCTGACAAAAAAGTAAAGTGATACACCAAGTGCCGGCCGCGGTTGTCTAGTGGTCGTAGGCGCGCAGTCCAGAACCGCGGGACTGCTACGGTCGCAGGTTCGAATCCTGCCTCGGGCATGGATGTGTGTGATGTCCTTAGGTTAGTTAGGTTTAAGTAGTTCTACGTTCTAGGGGACTGATGACTACAGAAGTTAAGTCCCATAGTGCTCAGAGCCATTTGATACACCAAATAAAAGCACCTCTCAGAAACTTTGGCACTCCCGACGGGCGATCCAAATCTGGGTGTGGATTCTTTCGCCACGTTATCTATCTCTCGAAACTTCTGTTCTTGCGTAAGTGATCAGGCACGCACCACAAGAAGATCAGCAATTGTTGTGAGGCCAACGTTTCCACTTTAAGCTGAATGGCACGTTTCAGCTACGTCTGACATGTGAAAAACCCCAGAATGAGAGACAGATGATTTCTGTACCATGACTGAACTGAAAGTCACTCATCTCATCTAAGTGATACCATCTGACATAGCTGCTAATGAAATGATGGAGTGCCCTCACTATTCGCATTAGGCTATCAGCTCTAACGAAACTGACTCGTGGGTGGCACATTGCTACTAATTCCACTCGGACTGCGCAGTTCGTCAGGCGTCTGCGACGGAGTTGACTACGCAACTCGGTACGGTTAAACAACAACCGTTACTCTCGTGTATCGCGAGCCTTTGCGACAGCCACGTGAGTTCCCCTCAGGCCCACCATGCCTACCAGCACAACGTCTAGATTCGTAGTCAGCCTCCTTGAGTTGAAGGAAGAAATCTATCACCATCCTCGCATCACAGTGAAGCAGCCCCAGGTGTGTCTGCAAACTAGGTGACGACAAAAACTTCTTATGTACCTATAGATATTCCGTCAAGTCGCAGACCCGCCCTATCAATGCCACTAGTCAGTCGCAAAACTTAATCCCTAATGAAGGATTTTACTATGATATGAACACTGACGACTATTTATCCTTTTAATAACATAATGGTGACATTTATTATTCTTTTGAGCTTGGTACAGCCAAAATTTGTGGATCTATGTGACTCCTTAGGAAATCGGATTTTTCATATTGTGTGTCTTGATTTTGACTCTTTGTGATTACATTCTTTTGTATGTACTGTGTAAACATGCAGTTGTGATGCTGGAGATGAGAAACAAATAATTATGAGTTACATTCTTAGAGTATTTCCATCTTATTTGGGAAATTTGTGTTAAGGTGTTTTGGGACCAAACTGCTCAGGTCATCAGTCCCTAAGCTTACACTAACTTACTCTATGGACAACACACACACCCATGTCCGAGGGAGCACTCTAACCTCCGGCGGGAGGGGGAGGGTGCACAGACCATTACAATGCACCTTAGACTGCACAGCTACCCCGTGCGGCCTTCCATCTTATGTGGTGGATAATAGGAAGTACTGATAAATTAATATTTTGATTCAGTTTGTTCTTACTTGAATTTCTAGTACCTTACTCTGCATTCATATGAGTTGACAGTCTATTTGTTTACATGTTATATGCTATTTGTTATTATTTTTGTAGACATTTCTATTTTTCCTTGTGAAGTATAAAATTTATTTTCTGGCTGTCTATGTGACAGGTTGTCTGTTCTCTTTAACTCGCTGAAAGCACATGTCATAGAGACAGGTCAGGAGAAATTAATATAATTGGTTTTACAAAATTTCGTTAGATGTCAATTATTCAACTAAAGGTTTTTATTTGGTTATTTGTATCAGCTGACAAATCTTAAATTTTGATTATGTTTTGTGCACAATGGAAGTTATTTTTGTCAGAAAACTGTTTTTTTCACTTACTTACAGTCTTATGTTTGCTTTGAAACTGTACTAATATTAAACTACTTGAGGGAGAACGGAGAAAAAAAAGTCATGATTACAGTTTCTGTGATAGATATGTATGCTGAAGTCAGTAACAAATAATAAACCTCATGGAAAAAGACCAGGAGGATTGTGTGGATACGTCATAGTCTTTCAGGAATATGGCATTCATACATCATAACTGTTAAATGGCAAAAGAAAAGTTGCTACAAGTGAGGCCCCATAGTACAAAAATGTAAACCTTTGAAAGAAGTAAACTGGAAATGCTCTTATCACGATCTCGAGGTATTAAAGTTGGATATGCAGAAGTACTCATATTTATGGTTTTCCATAATGAACTGTTAGGGGAGTGGATATATAATGTACTAATTACATAATACCCTTAGATAATGTGCACCTCCATATCTTAGTGGTCAGCGTGTCTAACTGCTATGCACAGGACCTGGGTCTGAATCCCAGGACTGCCATGCAGTTTTCCTCAGTGAGAGGACTGGAACAGGATGCACTGAGCCTCTTGAGGCCTACTGAGGAACTACTTGATTGAGAAATAACGACTCTATGGTCAACAAAGCCGACAACAACTCAGAGAGTGGTGTGCTGACCCCATGCCCCTCCATAAAACATCCAGTGGCACCATATGACAGCAGACGATATGGCGGTCGACTGGTCCCGATTTGTCCATATGAGCCAGAATGTGTAACTTTGAACTTTTTGCTTAAATAAATAAAATGTATGAGGAATATGATGGAATATATGGATTTTTCATTAGTTAATATGTTCTAGGGCTCTGATGAAAATTATGATTATAATGTTATATGGTCTGAGATTGTGTGATAATATGTGCAAAATTGTAATATGGCGAAGCATATAACGATAATGTGGGTAGACATTCAATGTCATGATATGAAGTATACTGTAGTATATCGTATTCATTAAATTAAGTGGTATGTAATTACAGAGCAGTACTGGTAATATTGTAAGTAAGTAAAGTTCTGGTCATTGGCAAGAGAAGATGTAGGATGCTAACTGTGCCTCTGATGGAACTAGGGAACTGTAAAGGAATTGTAGTGCATATAAAAGTCTGATAATTTCACTGTAATAAATGTGGGATTCTATGTTGATGAGAATCAGTCAAGAAATGCTTTATAGTTTAATCATTTGATGATTAGTATTAATTAATATCCTATGAGTAAAATAATGAAGAAACAAATATAAATATAAATGATGGCTATAACGTGGAATGTAGCAAAAGGTGTGTAGGGGCGAGGGGTTCGATATTACTGGAAAATATGAAAGAGCTTCCTCAAATTAAATTTATTTTGTATGAACGGATTACATACAAGCTGAGAGATAAACTTAAATAATTAGTGTTTGTACCCTGAATTACCTTAATAGAGCATTGTGGCTCTTGCCACTTATCCATTTGAATACGCATCAACTGTCATGATGCTACTTTCTTGTGTGTAGAATTTATAGATATTCATAGTTGTAGTCATTTGTATGCACTGTACATTGTAGCATAATGAGATCTTTTGTCTGATACAGGTACTTATGGACTCTGATTCATATTGACCAGCTGAAACTGTAGCATATAACTGGTAGTAATTTGATAATCTGCTAAACAACCAACTGAGTTGTGATAGCATTTGTCAAATATATAGTTCATGTAGTCACATACAGTTATGTCAAGAATCTGAACATATCAGTAACAGATAAACGTGACTGAAACAGTTAGACAGAACTTTAGTTGTAGGCAGTAAATCCCATTAAATATTATTCTAAAGAATCTTAAGTGTTATACTGAATAGACTAAAGTTATATGTCGCATTAGAAACAATATAACAGAAGGTGTGAACTAACATTATGGTACAAGAAAAAGTAATTATTATTCATGTGAGAGTACCTAACTTCGTACAAGAAATTTGATTTAGTGTAGTAACTGATGTCACTCATGTTTGTCTTGCTGTAGAATAAGTCGTTTGCCGTCAAATTTCACCTCAAATTCTTCAATTTTTTTTGTTTGACAACTGCAACACTTCCATTTAGTTAAGTTTTTTTATTATGTGTCAAAGTTATCTTGTAACAGGGGATCCTTTTTATGTGTGCTAATACTGGGAATGTATTTTTAGGACAAACTGATGATGACTAACAAGGTGAAGACTACATATACTTGACCCATGGCTACTATGACGAAGCTTTGATAAAAGGAAGAACATCAGAGTAACGACTATGGCTGTTGGTGTAGTGGTGATCAGAAGAACGAACTTGAGTCGAAATTTTGTCGAATGGTTTTGAACCCCTAGTGGTTCCACCCTGTTCCCCTGATCAAAAACTGTGATCGCACTAGATTCTAGGTTCAGTAGGTATACAGGCCCACGAAGTTCTTAGAGAAGTACTGAATCGACACCACGCTTATGAAAATCGTGTGATCTCAACACCGAGCGTCGCGGTTCTGACCTCCATCGCAGAGGCTTCGAAAGAAGGAGTGCAACGTGGGTAAGTAGGAGTGCGATGACCTTCCCATCGTAAGACGTTCCCATGCTGGCCTTGGGCAGAACTGGTGTCAATTTGACGTCATTAACCCATCTTAGACTTCGCATGAAATTTTGAACTCTGTCCTTTATTTCGAATATTTCGACACCTTGCTGTTTGAGGAACCACCGAGCACGAGAGTTACATAGCAGGCCTCCACGCTTTTGTACCATTTCAGAGGACGGTTGAAGGCACTTTTGAGCCAAATTTATAACGTCTGCGTCACGGTGGGAAACAATTACAGGGCTCGAAAGAGATGTGCCTTAATTGTGTAGTGCAGTACTGGGACATGATTCACTCAACAATTCCCGTTGGAACCATACCCGCTGCGATTGTGCCTGATGATGGCATTGGAGCAAGATGGGAACACTTTGTTGTCGTTCGCTGCCAGAATCCGACTTCAACAACGTGCGCTGAAGAGTGAGCACCGAAAAATTCTGACTCCACCAGAACGGTACTCTGTCATTATATTTATTACACATGCCACCCTACCTTCCTTACTGAGAGGGCAAGCCTTCGGCCTCCGCATTCTGTGATGAGGTATGTGTAACACCCTTCTTCAGACAACACCATGCAAACCTGTGAATCCTTATTCTCCCAAGTGTTTGACAATGATTGTCTTACTGATGTTCAATTTTGGTAACTGGACTCATTACCCAATTTCCTTCTGCGAAATATCCCATATAATCAGTGTCTAAAACAACGTGGGTTGGAAATCGTTTCTCTTAGGCCACCAAAATCAGTAATTACTTGTTCTACCAACGTAAAATTATTATGAAAGTCGGACAAGCTCTTCAGTGAGTAAAGAAGTTGGAATAATTTAACCTGAAGTTCAATGACTAATTGCCTGCATTAACTATTTGACTGAACCAACTTTTACGTCTAATAATTACTTTCGGTGAGAAAGTAATTCACCAGCAAATAACACCCTCACATTGAAGGTTACGAAATTATTCTGTGTGGTTGAGGGCACGGCAACATCCACAGTCACTAAGCGAATTAGTCTGTAGCTCTACTTTCTTGACATTAATGTCCCATAAACGAAAGTACGTACAAAGATCATGCAGAACATTATGATCACAAACCTGCTATCGATACAAACCCGTCCAGGCTACAGCAACGTCTACATCTACATCTACATCTACATCCATACTCCGCAAGCCACCTGACGGTGTGTGGCGGAGGGTACCTTGAGTACCTCTATCGGTTCTCCCTTCTATTCCAGTCTCGTATTGTTCGTGGAGTGAAGGATTGTCGGTATGCCTCTGTGTGGGCTCTAATCTCTCTGATTTTATCCTCATGGTCTCTTCGCGAGATATACGTAGGAGGGAGCAATATACTGCTTGATTCTTCGGTGAAGGTATGTTCTCGAAACTTTGACAAAAGCCCGTACCGAGCTACTGAGCGTCTCTCCTGCAGAGTCTTCCACTGGAGTTTATCTATCATCTCCGTAACGCTTTCGCGATTACTAAATGATCCTGTAACGAAGCGCGCTGCTCTCCGTTGGATCTTCTCTATATCTTCTATCAACTATATCTGGTACGGATCCCACACTGCTGAGCAGTATTCAAGCAGTGGGCGAACAAGCGTACTGTAACCTACTTCCTTTGTTTTCGGATTGCATTTCCTTAGGATTCTTCCAATGAATCTCAGTCTGGCATCTGCTTTACCGACGATCAACATTATATGATCATTCCATTTTAAATCACTCCTAATGCGTACTCCCAGATAATTTATGGTATTAACTGCTTCCAGTTGCTGACCTGCTATTTTGTAGCTAAATGATAAAGGATCTATCTGCCTGTGTATTCGCAGCACATTACACTTGTCTACATTGAGATTCAATTGCCATTCCCTGCACAATGCGTCAATTCGCTGCAGATCCTCCTGCATTTCAGTACAATTTTCCATTGTTACAACCTCTCGATACACCACAGCATCATCTGCAAAAAGCCTCAGTGAACTTCCGATGTCATCCACCAGGTCATTTATGTATATTGTGAATAGCAACGGTCCTATGACACTCCCCTGCGGCACACCTGAAATCACTCTTACTTCGGAAGACTTCTCTCCATTGAGAATGACATGCTGCGTCCTGTTATCTAGGAACTCCTCAATCCAATCACACAATTGGTCTGATAGTCCATATGCTCTTACTTTGTTCATTAAACGACTGTGGGGAACTGTATCGAACGCCTTGCGGAAGTCAAGAAACACGGCATCTACCTGGTGAGGGTGAGGAATGACTGATAGCCAGTCACAAGCAAGATGCATGTAGTATCAGTGAGCGTGCTTTCGGTATGTAAAGTGGGGGAGGTGGCAGAGGGCAGGTTGTGATGACGGCCCGGAGGCTCGGTACGATCATTTCGAAAACTGCACGACTTTTCAGGTGTTCGAGAAATGCTGTGGTGAGTGTCTTCAACACGTGTCGAAACCAAGGCGAAACTACGTCCATACGTCTTGGTGTTGAGTGACTACACCTCATTACAGATACCGGACATCGTAGGCTGGGCAGACTAGTAAAATAGAACTGGCGATGAACTGCGGCGGAACAGACATCAGACTTTAATGCAGGGCAGAGTACAAGTGTGTCTGAGCACACAGTGCACAGACCACTCACAAAGATGGGCCTTCAAAGCCGTCGAGCCACGCATGTGCCAATGTTAACACCACGACATCTGAAATTGTGACTCCGGGCACTTGACCATCCGCACTGTACGTTGGTGCAATGGCATAGCGTTGCATGGTTTGATACATCCCGATAGTTTTTGCATCATGCCCATGGAAGGGCGTGAATCCATAGTCTTCCACGGGAACAGCTTCTTGACACCTGTACCGCTGGGCGACGGCTGGCTGGCGGCGGCTCCACTATGGTCTGGGGAATTTTCACGTGGGCATCCATGGGTCCAGTGAAGCTCGTGCAAGGCATCCTGACGGCCAAGGAATGTAGTACACTGGTTGCAGACCGTCTACGTCCCTTCATAACGATCATTTTTCCCAAAGGCAGCCGCATTTTTCAGCAAGATAATGCGCCTTGGCATAAGATGGGGAGTGTGATGGGATGGTACGAGGAACACAGTGGCGAGTTCCAATTGATGTGCTGCCCCCCCCCCCCCCCCACCTAGTCTCCAGATCCGAACACGATCGAACACATCTGGGATGTGATGGAACGTGGCATCAGAGCTCATCGCCCTCCCTCCCCGGAATTAGGAGAATTGTGTGTGAGCTGTTGTGCCAGCTACCTCCAACGACCTACCAAGGCCTCATGGCTTCACCGCTGCTATTCGTGCCAAAGGTGAATGTACCGGCCGTTCGGTAGATGGTCATAATGTTCTGGCAGACCGGTGTATAACTTAACATGTACTTGCCACATTTAGCAAGTAATAAAACATTAAACCACAGGAATTAATGGTTTATCTTGAATGACTGTCAAAAAATAATGTCAGAAATAATTTACTTTTGTGTTACTGGTTGCCCTCTCATGAAAATGTGATTCTATTACAACAACACGATACAGGTAACGCTTGTGGCGCTTTTTAACTAGACAGAATCTTTAAACAGTTTTTCAATATAACACAAATTTCCGACGTTCTTTGTTAAGAAAATAAGGCAGTTTCTTCTTTAAGATTCTGACACTATCGTAGCTTTTGCTAGTAGGGCCACGAGTTCATCACAGGCATTACGACTTAGGTTTGTATGCACACAAAAAGTAAATCACATTTATAAAAGTAAATACTACCCCACGTCATTTTCATTACTAGAGAAAACTGTAGAGTGCCTGAAGGCGTCGATGCGAAGTACTAAGACGTCGTCAAATACAGTGTAGTTTCAGCCTTGCATTTACAAGTATCACACATGCCTCTTCTTCTAATTAACAATTGCCCCTGAGCACTGTTTAAGGATTCCACGTCTTTGTTGTCGGTGATAGTGACTGTTCGAGGCAATATTTCCCAGGATTTGAATAGGTTTTAGCCACGCATACGATTCGGGATGCGATATCTACGAAGGCTCACTACTGTCCACAGCTGGCGTGGTCTGCAGGCGCCTTCCATTTTCTCCTTTGGCGCAATTTTGCCTCCTTAACGCAGAAGGACTTCCCTTCACCTTTTTCTAAACTGTCGTCACAGTGCTGGATCCTCTATACACGTAACATTAAATTCAGAATGAGAAATGGAGATAAATAGAAGCTAGGTATTCACGAAAAGAGGTAAAACATTAGGTTTCTCTATAAGGAATTGAAAATTACAGAAGTCATGAAGAGTCGACGTCACCCAGTCACCTACTCGTGGTTTCAACGTAATTCAAGCACTTTACATAACTGCTCACGATGGTAACATGCAAAGAGTCGAAAAAAAAGAACGTGATGGAAGGTTGGGGCTTAACGTTGAGTCGACGTCGAGGTCACCAGGGACGGATCACCAGCTGACCAGCTTCTCCGTTTCCAAGAGGCTCGTTGGCAGGTGCTGGATCATAACAATCTGCCGTTTGTCGAAATCGCTTTTGTCAGTGGATTTCCTCTTCGGCCTGTCTCGTCGCTTTAATTTGCCATGCACGCATGAGATGGATGTTCACACAGCTGTACATAATTCTCCAGCTGTTTTTCGAGTTGCACAACATGTACTTGTTTCTCCTATTCTTCGCTGATTTTTCTTTTGTGCGTCAGCTTCTGTTGTCTTTGGTTTATCCAATTTTTTAGAGTCAGTAACAGCTGTTGTTGCTCTCCTGTAACGCTGAAGTTTTCGTGTTGTGCGACTTTCGCGTGCTCTCGTACAACATGTGGGTAGTCTCTTTAGAACGGTCGTTCAGGCGTTGGATGATACCCATTTCATGCAACTGTACGGTTAGAGAAATCCTTGGAAGGTGAAGCGCTAACAGCAGTTCGTGGTTTCGTAGTTCTGCACTCATTGTAGCGCCTGTATTTGCATTTAGGCGGTTTGATCCCAGACGACGTCAGAGTATTCCAGTACAGGGTGCTACTGCAAGCGGCGTCTTGTGATACCCAGCCGCGGTCAGGTGGACAGTAGCAGTGCGTAAAACTTGGTGAACCAACTGCTGTCTTGGATCCTGACGTCTCCGGTGTGCTGGCGCCACGCCAGACAGCTATCTAATGTCAAACAGGAGATGACACAGTATTACTCAATGGATCAGGATTACCTCTGATGCAGTGGGATGGCAGCGCCGCAGGGATATCGGTACTAGAAACTACAAGGGGCAACGCTCTTATGGAGAGCATTCAATAGTACAGCGCCTCTAGCTGCACAGACAGCGCGCGAGAGAGGTAGTGAGTAGAGAGGTAGTGATGAGGGCTCACTTTCGAACATAAGAGCGCGGTAGAAGTAGTTTTGCAGCAAAAACGCGTGCCTCGCAGAACTTGTACGTTACAGCTAGCGAGCCTGTGGACGTCCGTACCATATAAAAATAATTATCTGTCGTACGATACGATGGTTAATTCGACAAGTCAACCGTTTATTACCAAAAGCACAATTGGTACAAGATTATGCTGAAACAGCAACGCAGGGAGCGTTTTCATTTTTGCCTGTCTTCTACACCTTCTTTTATTTCTCCTGTTGCCAAGCTAAAATTAGCTTCTTTTCCAACAACACAGCGGAGGTTACAAAAAATAAAAGTTTGTTTCCTTTATCTATGTTGCTACAAGCCCGTAATAATTCTCACTTCACCAGCTACCCATGGCCCCTCAAAGAAATGTTTATTTTCTTGAAAAAATCTTTAGTCACTCATATATGGCAGCAGATTAGAAAGTTCAAAATGGTTCAAATGGCTCTGAGCACTATGGCACTTAACTTCTGAGATCATCAGTCCCCTACAACTTAGAATTACTTAAACCTAACTAACCTAACGACATCACACACATCCATGCCCGATGCAGGATTCGAACCTGCGACCGGAGTGGTCGCGCGGTTCCAGACTGTAGCGCCTGGAACCGCTCGGCCACACGACCGGCAGATTAGAAAGTATCACATCTTTGCTATGGGCAAAATGCTCTCCGCTTTGCATGCTATTATTTGCTAAAAATTTGATTCAGTATCTCGAGCCGTTTGTAGCATATGTGACATGTTATAAATATTTAACTTCCTCTCCATTGTTGGCAGAGATTGCTCCGCTGGTAACGGACTATGCTAGCCGCTCATCTGGCGACAGGCAATTGAGGCAACTTCACCTTCGGAACAGAAGGGAGAACTCGCCCAGCGCTGAGACCGAGAAGTTGTTGCTGTGCATGGAACAAGTGATTCTGCTTAAGCTCTACCACTGAAATTAAGACGCCACTGGACAGATCAAGTGTGTTGGTGGGCAGAAGCGAATTCTAATAGACGTTCGAGAGTATTGCCATTCTTGGTGTTGCTGAAGATCGCTGTACCATCAGCGTAAAGAGCGATCTGCATGCACTAACAAGAGATTCAGATGTTCTCCTCTCATGAGCAGTACCTGCATTAGGGATTAAAACTGGTGTCACACCTGAACGACTAAACCAAGGAAAATTTACGCTCCTCATCAGTGTAGTGTCTGTAAAGGTTCAGTCCAAGGACCAATCTCTTCGGCACGTCAGCAAGGATACGGCGAACTGCTGATTACTGAAGCTTGACTTCGCACAAGGAAGGTCTTGTCTCCGAAACTGTAATGGATGAGGCGGAGATGTGATAGATACCCAATTCCCTGCTGAAGTAACCACACCGAAGTACTCACGGTGCACTGTGGCATCGAAAGCCCTCTCCAGTGTTGCTGTGGCTGATACTCGGTTGATTTACCATACCGAAACTCAAAGCACTCCTTTCGTACTATCGCCTCTGAAGTGACGTGACGCTGTAACCTCTTGAGATATACCCTCCTGAAGACTTCGGATGGGGCTGGTAATAAGTTTATACACTTAACCACCAAAGAAACTGGTGTAGGCATGCGCATTAAAATTGAGAGATATGTAAACAGGTAGAATACGGAACTGCGGTCGGCAACGTTATAAGACTAGTGTCTGGTCCAGTTGTTAGACCGGTTACTGCTGCTACAGTAGCCGGTTGTGAAAGTTTAATTGACTTTGAACAGGGTGTTGTTGTCGGCGCACGAGGGATGGGATACAGCATGTCCGAGATAGCGATGAAGTGTAGAGTTTCTCGTACGACCATTTCACGGGTGTACTATGAATATCAGGAATCCGGTAAAACATCAAGTCTTGGACATCGCTGCACCCAGGAAAAGATACTGCAAGAATGGGACCAATGACGACTGAAGAGAATCGTTCAGCATGACAGAAACGCAACCCTTCCGCACATTTGCTGCAGATTTCAATTCTGGGCCATAAACTAGTGTCAGCGTGCGAGCCATTCAACGAAACGTCATTGATATGGGCTTCGGAGCCGAAGGCTCACTGGTGTACATTTCACGGCTGCACGAAACAAAGCTTTTCGCCTCGCCTGTGCCCGTCAACACCGACACTGGACCGTTGATGACTGGAAGCAAGTTGCCTTGTCGGACGAGTCTCGTTTCAATTTGTATCGAGCGGATGGAAGTGTACGGATATGGAGACAACCTCAAGAATCCATGGACTCTGAATGTCAACAGAGGACTGTTCAAGCTATTCGATACTGAAATGATTTTGGGCGTGTGGAGTTGGGGTGATGTGGGACTCCTGATACATCTAGATCCGTCTCTGACAGGTGACACGCACGTAAGCATCCTGTCTGATCACCCGCATCCACTCATGTCCATTGTGCATTACGACGGACTTGCGGAATTCCAGCTGGAAAATGGGAGAACCCACATGTCCAGAATAGCTACAGAGTGGCTCCTGGAACACTCTTCTCGGTTTAAACACTTCCGCTAGCCACCAAACTCCCCAGACATGAACATTATTTAGAATATCTGGGACGCCTTGAAACGTGCCGATCGGAAGAGATATCTACCACCTCGTACCCTTATTGATTTATGGACAGCTCTGCAGGAGTCATAGTGACAGTTCCCTCCAGCACTACTTCATAAATTAGTCGAGTCCATACCACGTTGTGTTGTGGCGCTTCTGCGTGCTCGCAAGGTCCTACAAATATTAGGCACGTGTACCTGTTTCTTTGGATCTTCAGTGCAGGTCAACAATTCTGCACAAGTCGCAGATCCTTACCAATATTCGGCATGACCACTATTTCTGCTTGTTTTTGCGCTAAGGGAAGGGAAAATCTCTGGTCTGGAAAATCTCGTTAAATATGCTAACCAGATGGGCGACGGCAACTGGTGACATCGATGCAGTAGAGTACTTTTGATGTCGTCGGGACCTCCAGTCTTTCTGACGTTGAGGTTGTAGAGCACCAACATAACCTTCTATGTCGTCTCGACCCCCATCACAAGGTTGTGTGGTAATTGCTTACCTACTGATGCATGATACTCTGCAGTCACTGCATCATCTATAGATGTAAAATTTGCAAAAACGGCATCACCTAGACTGTTTGGTTCCTCATTTTGGTCACTGATAATCGTGTTACCGCCCTGGAACGGAGATATTCGCCGACAGCTTCGGAGAAAGTGCTTTCTTACTCTCCAGGCAGAGCAATCACGATGTTGATCTAACGACCGTATTTCGCCTAATTCGGTTGTAATGGGCTTCGGTCGCCACTTCGATGTCCTGGCGCAGGAATTTTTGCAACTGTTAAGTGGCAGCATTGCATGTGATCCTACTTTTGGTATTAGTAGTTGTTCTGTCCCTTGAAATACGTGGGCTAGGTGGAGTTGCTCCCGTGACAGCCTCTCGTGTTGCCTCATTGAACTGTAGTAAGACCTTATAGAATTCGATTTCTGCAGAGGATGGAAAGATTTTCAGTGTTTTTTTATGGGGGGCGGGGATGTAGTTTCCCCTAGCGCTGGTCTACGGGCAGGATCATTAATCAAAACGTGTTTGACCCTGGGTTCGAAACACTCTCCCCCTAAAATACCGAAAAAAAATCATTAGGAATGGTGGCCGAAGACTTCCGGCATAAGAAAGTACCCTCGTCGAGCCAACTGCCTCGTAAAAGAGGAAGGAGGAGCGGGCAGAGGTTCAGGGCACTGCCTCGAGTTGGGGGTGAGAAACTGCGCCTAAAAGGCTGAAGAATCAGCAATGGTCAACGGCATGAGGATGCAGAAGACAATGGAAACTACTGCACTGACGACACATAATCTCTATCCCCAGGACATATGGCCTGTAACTGGAAAAGCGCCGTGATGATCTATCCATTGCTAAAAGATTCCGGACTAGTTCCCCCTTTGTATCTCAAGGAGTGGACTGCCAGGAGGCAGCTGATCGTGAGAAAAATATTGAACAACCAGCGAAAGGATACCGTTGTACGAGTCAGGACGTGGGATGTTAAAACTTTGAATTTGGTGGGGAAGCTGGAATATCTGAAGAAGGAAATGCTAAGGCTCAATCTAGATATAGTGGGCGTCAGTGAACTGTAATGGAAATAAGACACGAATTGGTGGTCAGACGAGTATAGCGTAACATCAACAGCAGCAGAAAATGGTATAACTGGACTAGGATTCATTATGTATAGGAAGGTAGGGCAGCGAGTGGATTACTGTGAACAGTCCAGTGGTAGGATTGTTCTCATCAGAATCGGCTGCAAACCATCACCGACAACGACAGTTTTTGTATTCGTACCAACGTCGCAAGCTGAAGGTGAAGAGGTTGGCAAAGTATATGAAGATCTTGAACGGGAAATTCAGTACGTAAATGGAGATGAAAATATAATACTCATGGGGATTGGATTGCGATTGTAAGGGAAGGGGTGGATTAAAGGGTGACAGCAGAATATGGGCTTGGTTCTAGATGTGAAAGAGGGGAAAGACTAATATAGTTTTCCAATAAATATCAGCTGGTAATAGCGAATACTTTATTCAAGATGATACACATACCGAAGGCCGGGAGACACGGGAAGATTTCATTTACATTACACCGTGGTCAATCAGAGATTCCGAAATCAGATACTGGATTGCAGTGCGTATACAGGAGCAGATGTAGACTCAGATCACAATTTAGTAATCCTGAAGAATAGACCGAAGTTTAAAAGGATAGTCAGCAAAAATCAATGCTCAAAGACGTGATATACTGAAGTACTAAGGATTGAAGAGATGCTCTTGAAGTTGTCTGAATTTGTAGAAACTGCGATGAGAACGAGCTCTGTAGGCATTTTAGTTGAAGAGTAATGGACAATCCTGAAAAGAGCAGCCACAGCATCAGCCACAGCATTAGGAAAGAACAACATTGCTACAAAGAAGGTAACTGCAAAGAAACGATGGGTAAGAGAAGAAATAGTACATCTGGTCGATGAAGAAGGAAGTACAAAAATACTTAGGGAAATTCAGGAATACAGAAATATAAGTCACTTAGGAATGAAACAGGTAGGAAGAGCAGGAAAGACAAGGCCAAATGTCTGCATGAAAACGTGAAGTCATCGAAAAAGAAATGATTGTCGAAAGGACTTACTCAACGTAAGTCAAAACTGTTTTAGGTGAAATTAAAAGCAAGGGTGCATTAAGAGTGAAATGGTAATTCCGTTGTTAAATGCGGAGGAGAGAGGGGATATGTGAGAAGAGTACATTGAAGGTCTCTTTGAGAGGAAGACTTTTGTGATGACGTGACGGAAGATTAAATAGGAGTCGATATAATAGAGGTACGGTATCCAGTATGAGAATCAGAATTTAAAAGATCTTTGGAAGACTTAAGCTCGAATAAGTCAGATGGGATAGATAAAATACCACTAGAATTTCTAAAATCGCGTTGGTGTGTGGAATGTATGAGTCTGGCAATATACCATCTGACTTTCGGAAACACAGTATCCACACGCCGCGGAATACGCACGAGCGCGACCCCTTTTTCCGACGCGGATGATAATACGATGACATCACCATCCGCCAATAGGGTATCGCCAACGGCCGCCAATGCTCATGACAAAGTCCACGGAGGAAGACTAGAGCCGCCGGGTTGAATAGCCGGCAGGAAAGCAAACCGGCGTCTTTCGACCCACCGCGGACCGCCGTCAAGAGGAAAGATCGTCGCAGCGCGATCGACCAGGTACCCGCCATCACCACGCCAGTCTTTTATCCGGAAGCGGAGCCCGCCTAGCTCCTCGGCATCCATGGGAGAGCATCAAGAGAGCACTACCAAGGAACGTAAACACAGTTCAGTTATAAAAGTCAATTTTATTAAGGTTGTATATAGGTGTTTTCATACTAAATTTTTGGACAGGAGAAAAGCCCTTTTCATTTTACAAAGAAGGTTATCTGTTGTACAATTAAGTGGTGTTCTGGCTACACCTAATAAAGCAAATTTCATTATCACGTGGGTGTTGATCAGTGGATATAACAATTTGCATGCACTGGGGAACGTTCAAAAACCGAGTGTATGGGCCACAAGAACCAACAGCTGTCCACATGTGCATCTC
The DNA here is from genome assembly GCF_023864275.1 of Schistocerca cancellata. NCBI lineage: Eukaryota > Metazoa > Arthropoda > Insecta > Orthoptera > Acrididae > Schistocerca > Schistocerca cancellata. The sequence goes on along the minus strand of NC_064630.1, from coordinate 608,372,543 downwards.
GGCTTGCTCGTCAGCAACACCGACCATTCACATCCTGTATCGTTACTGTTGACGATAAATGTTGTCTTTACGATAACACAACGAAAAGACAGGAATGGTTGAGCCCAAACAAAGCAGAAACTCCCAGTATACCAAAGGCGTGCGCGCATCCATAAAAGATAATTATGTGTCACCTGGAACAGCGACGGGCCGGTGTACTACAAGTTGCTTCCGCGATGTGCATTGATCACTGCTGACATTTATTGTCAACTGCTGAGACGTCTTGTAGACGCAGTCCAAGAGCAACGACCAGGAAGGCTGCGTGAAGTGATGCTACTCCACGACAACGCCCATCCGCATTCTGCTACACTGACAAAAAATACTATACAGGGGTTGGGATGGGAAGTTATTGCGCACGCACCTTATTCACCTAATGTTGCGCCTTCAGATTTTCAACTTTTACGCTCTCTATCGAGCATCCTTCAAGGAAGTTCCTTTCCCGATGAAAATGAGCTACGAACATTCGCTTCAAAACCCCATGATTTCTACAGTTGCGGAATCGAAAAGCTACCCCAACGTTGGCAGACTCATGTAAACAGTGAAGGAGAATATATCACTGATGGCTAAAGTCTCTGTTATGTCTATCTGTAGTGTTTATTAAACTTGTGAGAAAACGCTACGAACTTCACACTGAACAAAGCGCTTGTCAAGCTTCGGAGGAGTTCAATTCAAATGGTTGAAATGGCTCTGAGCACTATGGGACTTAACATCTGATGTCATCAGTCCCTTAGAACTTAGAACTACTTAAACATAACTAACCTAAAGACATCACATACATCCATGCCCGAGGCACTATTCGAACCTGTAACCGTAGCTGTTGCGAGGTTCCAGACTAAAGCGCCTAGAACCGCTCGTCCACAAGGGCCGGCTTCGGAGGAGTTGTTGAATCTACCTGCAGTTTTCTTGACCTTGATGAGCAGTGACGGTGGCAGTGACAGATCATACTTTGACACTGTAGAAGCGCTTCCTGCATATTTTTAGAGATTTGATAACAATACAAATGCATTGGCAGTTTCTGCTGCGGGCGTGGTTGATATTTTTACATGTCAATCATTTCTTCTGACCAGTACAAAACCGTCGGCACTGTATACTATTGTCTTCCTCACCTCTTCGACAAGCTTCGTGTATTGGCGGCGATAGCCAGAACTATTCTTTTGTTTTTCACGGTAGTTTCAATTGGTGCAGGTAAGCTCCACCCGAAGTTCATTGTTCGATTCTACGCTCGTGCCAGCCGCTGCAAGCTTCCACATCGCTAACTCGAATAATTACCCTTTCCTCTCCATTTTGCCTATATACACTGATGAAAAAAATCCCCTCCAAGAAAGAGTAGCGCCACTACGAGGACGTAAATCAGGTTTGTTTTAAATATATGCTGTAACGGTCGTGAGCGGCAGTTACCTTCAGGACTGGACGTGGTGGGTGAAAAATTCCTTTAAGCGGCAAAGACGCCATTATTGACACTCCACATAGTTTGAAAGAGGTTGTGTAATAGGGCTACGAGAAGCTAGATGTGTCTTCTGCAATATTAAACAAAGACTTGCAGGAGATCTGCCTCTGTGGCCGAGCAGTTCTAGGCGCTTCAGTCCGGAACAGCGCTGTCGCTACGGTCGCAGGTTCGAATCCAGCATCGGGCATGGATGTGTGTGATGTCGTTAGGTTAGTTGGGTTTAAGTAGTCCAGGGGACTGATGACCTCAGATGTGTCTTCTGCAATATTAAACAAAGACTTGCAGGAGATCTGCCTCTGTGGCCGAGCAGTTCTAGGCGCTTCAGTCCGGAACAGCGCTGTCGCTACGGTCGCAGGTTCGAATCCAGCATCGGGCATGGATGTGTGTGATGTCGTTAGGTTAGTTGGGTTTAAGTAGTCCAGGGGACTGATGACCTCAGATGTTAAGTCCCATAGTGCTTAGAGCCAGTTTGAACCATTTGAACTTGGAGGAATGTAGGCACTGTACATGATTGCTGGCAGCGGTGGTTACGGCAAGGTACGCTCGCAAGGAGACCGGGCTCTGGACGGCCAAGTGGTACTATCGAGAAGACTCTGGCTCTGACTCTCGCGCATCGTACAGCAGCTGCAGCAGCAATATGAGCAGCAGTTGGCACCACAGTGACCCAAATAACTGTTACATGTCGGTTCCTTCAAGGACAGCTCCCAGCCAGACTCCCCGTAGCGTGCATTCCAATGCCGCCAAACCACCTCCATTTGCGACTTCACTGATGCTCACTGGAAGGCAGGGTGGAGGTCTATTGTGTTTTCTGATGAAAGCTGGTACTGCCTCCCGTGTGTTGGTTTGGAGGAGGCCAGCTGAGGGCTGCAGCCAATCAGTTTGTGTGCTAGACACACTGGACCTTCACCTGGAATTACAATCTGGGGTGCGATATCGTATGACAGCGGGGACACACTAGTGGTTATGTCAAGCGCAATGACTGCAGATGTGTATGTCGATCTGGTTGTGCTGCCTTCCGTGAACAGCTTTCCAAAGAATGAAACTTCCTGGCAGATTAAAACTGTGTGCCCGACTGAGACTCGAACTCTGGACCTTTGCCTTTCGCGGGCAAGTGCTCTACCACCTGAGCTACCGAAGCACGACTCATGCCCGGTACTCACAGCTTTACTTCTGCCAGTATCTCGTCTCCTACCTTCCAAACTTTACAGAGCCGTGCTTCGGTAGCTCAGATGGTAGAGCACTTGCCCGCGAGAGGCAAAGGTCCCGAGTTCGAGTCTCGGTCGGGTACACAGTTTTAATCTGCCAGGAAGTTTCATATCAGCGCACACTCCGCTGCATAGTGAAAATCTCATTCTGGAAACATCGCCTAGGCTGTGGCTAAGCCATGTCTCCGCAATATCCTTTCTTTCAGGAGTGCTAGTTCTGCAAGGTTCGCAAGAGAGCTTCTGTAAAGTTTGGAAGGTAGGAGACGAGGTAATGGCAGAAGTAAATCTGTGAGTACCGGGCGTGAGTCGTGCTACGGTAGCCCAGATGGTTTGCCGGCACGGTAGCTCAGCGTGTTCGGTCAGAGGGTTACTAAAAAAACTGAGTTCACCGATCAACATCGAACCAAAACGGGTATCTTAAGACGTCCGCCCCGAGCAGTTACAACGAACGAAAAAGAACAAAATGAGATTAAAAAAAAAAAAAAGATGGTAGAGCACTTGCCCGCGAAAGGGAAAGGTCCCGAGTTCGAGTCTCGGTCGGGCACACAGTTTTAATCTGCCAGGAAGTTTCATATCAGCGCACACTCCGCTGCAGAGTGAAAATCTCATTCTGGAAACATCCCCTAGGCTGTGGCTAAGCCATGTCTCCGCAATATCCTTTCTTTCAGGAGTGCTAGTTCTGCAAGGTTCGCAGGAGAGCTTCTGTAAAGATTGGAAGGTAGGAGACGAGGTACTGGCAGAAGTAAAGCTGTGAGTACCGCGCGTGAGTCGTGCTTCGGTAGCTCAGATGGTAGAGCACTTGCCCACGAAAGGCAAAGGTCACGAACTCGAGTCTCGGTCGGGCACACAGTTTTAATCTGCCAGGAAGTTTCATATCAGCGCACACTCCGCTGCAGAGGGAAAATCTCATTCTGTTTTCCAAAGAATGCTTTCCAACAGGATAACGCTCGCTCACATATCGCTGTTGCAAACCAACATGCTCTACAGAGTGTCGACATTAACCGTCCCTGTATTGACCAACCAAGTGCAAACGGCATTGAAGGTCCTCCCACAAGCTATCTGGGACCTGAAACTTCCTGGCAGATTAAAACTTTGTGCCAGACCTTTGGCAAAGGTCCCGAGTTGGAGTCTCGGTCTGGCACACAGTTTTAATCTGCCAGGAAGTTTCATATCAGCACACACTCCGCTGCAGAGAGAAAATCTCATTATCTGGGATATGTACAACACTATGCATGCATCTCTGCGTAGTTGCATTGAACATTATGGCACTTAATGTACAGCATTTCACATTTTCAATGGCTTATCTCTTGCTTGTATTAACCTGTGATATTGCAACGTTAATCATTTAAATATGTTACCTAGGCAAATGTATTCCCAAAATTTCATTAGTCCACGTAAATTATTTTTTGATGTTGCGATTTTTTCCTTCTGTGTACTTTGCTTATCGCGTCACGTCCCCATAAGGGGCAGTTAATATCATAGTGGGCAGTATTCATAATGCTTTGCGACCCGCCACATTAGCCTAGAGCACTAATGCGCTGCTTCGTCGACTCGGGTAGGCTCGCCGGCCTCACATCGAATCCTCCCGGCGGATTAACGATGACGGTCGGTGTGCCGGATAGCCTGGATGTGGCTTTTAGGCGGTTTTCAGTATCCTCCTATGTGAGTACCGGTCTGGTCCCCACGTCCCGCCTCAGTTACATGGCTCGCAGATATCTGAATACTTCCGCATTATTCCATGGGTTACACTAGTCGCAAACAGTTGGGGAACACAAATTCCGTCCTGGGGGTACGGGGTGGCGGCAGGAAGGGCTTCCAGCCACCCCTTGATGTAATATTGCCAAATCCGATTAACCATACTGACCCTGCTTACCTGCTGGACAAAGGTACAAGCGAAAGAAAGAAAGTACTCTCAATGCTTTGTCTCCCCTATATTTCTCGTCCCTAAGGATCACGGGAGGGACTTTCGGCCTGTTATTGACTAACGTCCCCTAAATAAGAAGGCTGTCCTCGAATCGGCTCCTTTACCTGATCTTCATAACACTTTTACTTAGTTTACTAGGGATAATTGGTTTACTGTGATCAACCTGAATCAAGCCTATTATCAGATTCCCTTAGCCGAAGAATGTAAACACGTAACAGCATTTTGTACTGATTGGAATGTGTTTGAGTTTCAAAAATGGTTCAAATGGCTCTGAGCACTATGGGACTTAACATCTGTGGTCATCAGTCCCCTAGAACTTAGAACTACTTAAACCTAACCAACCTAAGGACATCACACACATCCATGCCCGAGGCAGGATTCGAACCTGCGACCGTAGCGGTCACGCGGTTCCAGACTGAAGGGCCTACGACCACACGGCCAAACCGGCCGGCTGTTTGAGTTTAATAGGATCCTCTTTGGGTTGGCTACTAACGCAGCCGTCTTTACTCGTTTGCTATATACACTCCTGGAAATTGAAATAAGAACACCGTGAATTCATTGTCCCAGGAAGAGGAAACTTTATTGACACATTCCTGGGGTCAGATACATCACATGATCACACTGACAGAACCACAGGCACATAGACACAGGCAACAGAGCATGCACAATGTCGGCACTTATACAGTGTATATCCACCTTTCGCAGCAATGCAGGCTGCTATTCTCCCATGGAGACGATCGTAGAGATGCTGGATGTAGTCCTGTGGAACGGCTTGCCATGCCATTTCCACCTGGCGCCTCAGTTGGACCAGCGTTCGTGCTGGACGTGCAGACCGCGTGAGACGACGCTTCATCCAGTCCCAAACATGCTCAATGGGGGACAGATCCGGAGATCGTGCTGGCCAGGGTAGTTGACTTACACCTTCTAGAGCACGTTGGGTGGCACGGGATACATGCGGACGTGCATTGTCCTGTTGGAACAGCAAGTTCCCTTGCCGGTCTAGGAATGGTAGAACGATGGGTTCGATGACGGTTTGGATGTACCGTGCACTATTCAGTGTCCCCTCGACGATCACCAGTGGTGTACGGCCAGTGTAGAAGATCGCTCCCCACACCATGACGCCGGGTGTTGGCCCTGTGTGCCTCGGTCGTATGCAGTCCTGATTGTGGCGCTCACCTGCACGGCGCCAAACACGCATACGACCATCATTGGCACCAAGGCAGAAGCGACTCTCATCGCTGAAGACGATACGTCTCCATTCGTCCCTCCATTCACGCCTGTCGCGACACCACTGGAGGCGGGCTGCACGATGTTGGGGCGTGAGCGGAAGACGGCCTAACGGTGTGCGGGACCGTAGCCCAGCTTCATGGAGACGGTTGCGAATGGTCCTCGCCGATACCCCAGGAGCAACAGTGTCCCTAATTTGCTGGGAAGTGGCGGTGCGGTCCCCTACGGCACTGCGAAGGATCCTACGGTCTTGGCGTGCATCCGTGCGTCGCTGCGGTCCGGTCCCAGGTCGACGGGCACGTGCACCTTCCGCCGACCACTGGCGACAACATCGATGTACTGTGGAGACCTCACGCCCCACGTGTTGAGCAATTCGGCGGTACGTCCACCCGGCCTCCCGCATGCCCACTATACGCCCTCGCTCAAAGTCCGTCAGCTGCACATACGGTTCACGTCCACGCTATCGCGGTATGCTACCAGTGTTAAAGACTGCGATGGAGCTCCGTATGCCACGGCAAACTGGCTGACACTGACGGCGGCGGTGCACAAATGCTGCGCAGCTAGCGCCATTCGACGGCCAACACCGCGGTTCCTGGTGTGTCCGCTGTGCCGTGCGTGTGATCATTGCTTGTACAGCCCTCTCGCAGTGTCCGGAGCAAGTATGGTGGGTCTGACACACCGGTGTCAATGTATTCTTTTTTCCATTTCCAGGAGTGTAGCATCCTTGGAGACTTGAAATTACTCTGTGTTTACAATTACCTGGACGATTTGGTAATTTATAGTCGTTCGTTTCAAGAGAATTTGGAACATATACAACAAGATTTTGCTAGGTTGCAGGGTGCCGGTTTGACTGTTAAACCCAATAGGTGACATTAGCCAGGCAGCAGGTATCCTTCTTAGGTCACCTAGGCGAGAGTATTCGCATTCATCAGGAGCGGACTAAGGCCTTGAGAGCCATTCTGCCGCCCACTGATAAGCGAGGGATTGCCAAGTTCATAGGAAAGACGTTGACGTAGCGTTGTGGAAGAAATTAATCGCCAGGTCGACAAGCAGGAGGAGGAGGAAGAGAAGGAGGAGGTTAGTGTTTACCGTCCCATCGACGTCGTGGTCATTAGAGACGGAGCATGTGCTCTGATTAGGTAAGGATGGAGAAGGCAAGCGGCCATACCCTTTCGAAGGAACCTTCTCAGCATTTGCCTAAAGCGGTTTAGGAAAATCATCTAAATGAGGATGGCGGGACGTGGGTTTGAACCGTCATCCTCCCGAATGCGAGTGGTAACCACTGCGCTACCTCTCTCGGTTTCGGTCAACAATGGGAGAGGAGGTGGTGGCACTGTACGTTTCGTGGGCAGCAGTCTCTCTGCTAACGACTCCTGTTAGTGGGGCTCAAGTAGTGTGCTTCAGTTACACTAGTGACTGGCGATCTGTGCATCGAAAAGGTATGCTCGGTTGCCTCCTAGCTGTTATTCTGGAGCAGTAGTCTGTATTATATCACTGGGTCTCGATTCTCTCTTGCATGTCATCAATATCATAAATACCTCTTGACGCTCTACACGAGTTCGTTGTGGTTATCTGTTCTATACAGATAACGTTCAAGATGTTTCAATTACACTCAAAGGCGTTGAATGATGCGAATATATGCGATGTAATGCTACTTCCTCAGCTAGTGGTGTGAGACTACCCCTTGGGGAATCCCAGTCAATCATTCGAAACATCACTTTTTTATGTCTGCAAAGTTATCAATTTCACAGGTGTTTGCCTCATTAAATACTCATTTTAGTATGATCCACGAAATTTGCAGGCTCTGATCTCGATGAGTGAGCATACCAGTATAAAAGTAGTCATCAGCGAGGCAGCTGTGCTGAACAGCAGTTTAGTCAAGCGCGGGTAAGTAGCACAGGAATATACGATCAGAACGCCGCGTTACAGTTAATTTTCATTAGTGGTGCTCTCGATTGCAGGTGACCTGTCACACGGAATTGGTATCCGGTTGTTTGTAATACCGTATTTTCACGCAACTCTTGTGTCAAAGCCAGGAGAAAGAAACGCCATTTCGACAGCAAAGAACGCTTCCTCACGCCCACTGCACACGACACGCTGCGCTCGGTTGCCGGCCTCGCCGGCTGACAGCAGAGGTCGCGGGTTTGACGTCGACTGACGCGCCCTGCGGCCAGGGAATTATGCACAGCTGCCGTTCGATTACAGAGGGCGTCACCTAATATGAAATCAATTAGCCGCTTCCACATTAAACAGTGGCCGTCCGCTTTGTGGACGCCGCGGTACACCGCAGAGGGCGCGCGCAACGCGAGCAGCCGCCGCCAGAGGTCGCCGCGGTAGCGGCGGTGAACACGGCACGTCTGAACGCGGGAATGTCGTTAAACATATCGCCAACTAACGGTTCTTGTTGGCATGTGGGGATGCAGTGTATTTCAGTTTGCAGTCTTCCCGTACTTTCAGTACTGCGCATTTCCCTCAACTGACTTTCATAAGTCGACGTATCTCTGGTGTTCTAAAGAATTTTTATATAAATACGAGGCTATTGCCCATTTCTAATAAAATCGGTCATCTTTCTCCCTGTAGAGTTTTCATTCCAAAGACATTTTATCACATATGGAATATAGCTGAGCAAGACAAATAATATTTAAAGTACGCACTAGTTCAAGAAAACAGTACAGACATAAGAGACTTGTTCATAAAATACCATGAATTTTACTTTTTGGAAAGAGTTTTATTTATTTGTATACGTTAATGTTATCCCATCGAAACAGTCCCTGTAAGTTACTATGCACAAAATCCGCCTATATTGCTCAGTGGGCTCTTTCACATCCGTCCACCTACGCTCCTCAACTTCTGGTATCCAATTGCGATCGAGCACAGTATGCTCACCCAGATTCCCCATTATCGATGAACCTTCACATAACGTCTCCAAAGCGTCTTTCTTGCCCCCCTCCCCTCTCCTCTTATAGTTGGGGTGTGCCCCGTCTCCTCATTTCATCTCACATCTGTGATCATCTTACACGATACAGTGCAACGACACATACGGGCCAATGAGGGGATGTAACACACACACACACACACACACACACACACACACACACACACACACACACACACGCAATGTCGTTATTTCATGATTCTCGGCATTTCCTCTCCTCTACCGCCATTAAGGATTCGCACTTGAACGATCACTCCCTTTAGTTATCTCAGTTTTCTTCGGAAGGGTGGGAGGGGGAGAAGAAGTTTAGCAGTGCTTATGATGGCAATACCTGAAAAGGTATCAGTATTAGTCACAAGCGGCAGTGGTGCCCCGTAGCATTAGTCCTGTTTTCCGTTGCTTTTTGCTAGTTACCTCAACGTGATAAACTTTGTATGAAAAAGAGGGGCCAGCGTCTTTAAAAAAAAAGTGGTCATCGTGATTGACTACAAGGTAGGTCACCTGGGTCCTATTCCTGGCTGGGTCAAGGATTTTATCCGCTCAGGGAAAGGGTGTTCCGTTCTCCTCGAAGGGGTGTCAGATACAAATGCTTCCTGTAGGTGTCCTAACAATCACATGTGGGGTGTCTCAATAATAATATATGATCGATTCAATACGGTTACACATGTATCTCATCTCTTTCTTCAGTCCCCAAAATATGTCTAGCGCTCTCACTGACGCATTTTTAATACCATCCATGCATGTAATACAATGGCACTGTAACATTACTGTCCAATGGGTCATGAGCAGCTTAAGTTCACCACCGTTTCCTTGTTCGAAATTTAACAAACTTGGAAATACTTTTGCTGTCACACAATTCGTTTCATACCTAACATATCTGAAAAAATCGGGCACATGCCAGCTAATATGTCTTCATCATCAGTGACATGAAACACTTATTGCACTTGTGAACTGTTGGCTTACTCATAGACGATTCACCAAAACAATATTTAACACTACCAAAACTTTGCTGCATTTTATTGCATTCGTGTTACCAAAAACCAAATTTGATAGATCTGTTACTGTACAAAATAAATAGTTGATGTAGTTGATGTACATGAGTAATGGGGTAAGAGGACTCCCACACACTTTGTCTGTAAGTGTTGCATACATTCAGGGGCAAGCATACTTTCAGGGGCAAATTATTTGTATCCTCCTCTTTGTAATCTATTGTTATGCTAATTGCTTTGCATCCCCATCCACAGGAATCCTTCTGAGAAGCATTCCCCACCCCTCCACCTTCTCCTCCCCCTGCCACACCCCTTTGGGAAAAGGGACACCAATTGTGAGAGTTAATTCTGAGCCACTTTTCGCCCTCTGGAAAACTCTAGCCCTCTCCCCTTCTCCTGGGAAATCCCCAGCCCTCGCCACCCCTCCAGCCCACCCTGCTCCATTTCCTCCTCCCTTCCACAAACTTCCCCTGCCCTCCCCCACTAGTGATTGAAGGAAATCCCCAGCTCTCCCTCCCCTCCAGCCTCCTCAACCCCCATTATCTTCCTCCCCTGCACAAACTTCCCCTCCCCCACTGGTGAATTGGTGGGAGAAAAACTCAGTCTCTGCTGAGCTGCTGGAGCAGATGCATGTAAGGTATTTATTTATTTTGGGTGGGAAATGTGTCCAGTTGATGATACATTGGTGTTGGACAGAGAGGAGTTTACCATGTGTGTTACCTGTAAGCATACAGCTGAGGACTGTGCCCATAGCCTCCTACATGAGGAATGGAGGGAGATGATAATGGATGAGTGTAGAAGAACACTTTTTAGAAAACAATAGTGATGGAGCAGCATCGACTGAGGATGCATTTCACAACTCATAGAGACTACTGTCTGTGGTGGAGCTGTTTGTGGTTTTTGAAATGACCAGTCAATCCACAACATAATATTCCACTGTCCCAGACTGAATCAACCAGAGGCGCTTTCCTTGGTGTATGGCATTCAACTAAGAACACTTGAAGCATGTTTTGTCCCCTTTCCTATCGCGTATATGTCTATTTTTCGCATTGCTGTATGCCCTGCTCCAGAATAGCACTGTAATTAATTGGGAACTATCTCACAGCCACTGCTGGAAGAATCGCCTCCTACCGATCGACAAGTGCATAGCTGGTAAGAAACTTGTACACACACACACACACACACACACACACACACACATACACACACACACACACACAAACATACTTAGTACGAAGGGATTGGGCAGCAACCTATCGCTGAAGTCTAGGAAGAATTGTCTCCTACCGTTCTACAAGTCTATAGCTGCTGAGGTCCATGTACACAGATACGTGGTAAAAAGGGACAGGGCAGCAGACTATCACTGAGGCGTAAGAAGGCCAATGCAAGCTACGACAGCTGACTGAAAATTATTCATTGCTCTAAAAAAACATCGAAACTTTTGTGAAAAAACCATCACCAACGGATCATAACGCAAGATATGCACACCGGCAATTGAGAAAAATCATTGTAATAACACAACTGTGACAAAAACCAACCCCAAACAATGTCGCCAGGAGAGAGTGGAACTAGCTGCACAGCTGCACATTTGTTCACATCGATGTGTGGGTACAGACTAAGCAACTTCAAACCATTGTTACCTCCCCCCTTCTCTTTCCCTCTCCTCCTCTCCTTCCCCCCCCCCCCCCCCCCCGCATAGGTAGGGCTACTGGTCTTCCAGGCCGGTTCTAATCTTTCACCGATGGTACACAAATAGATTCATCTGCTGGCAGTGATATACTGTTTCCGTTCTGCAGAAATGTGTGACAGATAGACAAAAAGGTCAAGTAAATGATGGTTTCTGCAAGCCGTTAAACGTATTTATTTGAAACACTGCCCCTGGATGAACAGGAAAATACATGACTATCTGCAGTGGACTAAAAACTGAACAGTCGACAGCAGTGTGCTTTCAAACATTCTGAATGTGGCAGCACTGTCTGAAAGTGGTTTTCAGCTACGTGAAGTGTCTCATGTAGGAAAAACATTGAAATAACACATCCTATGCAAATGACATGCACATAGATCTTTGTACTAGTCGTCCCAGTGTGCTCCAATCCTCCTTCTCTGCCACCAACAGGTTCGAGGAGTGTCCGCATTCACTATCCTCCACCACTACATTCTGTTATAACACATCATAGCTTTCATTTATTCTACTCCTGTCTGAAGGATATCTGGTAGCAGTTTCAGATGTTCCACTGTACCGAATAGCTGCTTGTGTGTATGTGTGTGTGTGAGAGAGAGAGGGATTGTTTGAGTGAGTATGTGTGTGTTCTATTATACTGTGGAAGGATGAGATTCCTTCTGTAGAGGAGGCAGAAGAGTAGATGGTGGAGGAATTTTACACGGGTCACCTACTCCTTGTGGGTAACACACTGCATGTCTGCCCAAAGTGTTACCGTTCTCAACAGCTCAACTACTGTAATGTCAGGCCATAAAACTCAATAACAAATTACTCTGAGCACTGTGGAACTTAACATCTGACGTCACCAGTCCCCCTCGATAAACACGAGGACCCAATTACTGAATATTGTAGTACCATTTTGTATTCTCCAAGTATGATTTTAGTGCTTGCTATAATGAATATTGTACCAACAGACCTCACCTCAAATTGTGTGAAGGGTGTAGTGTTGTGCTTTTAAAAGGAATACTGTGACAGTGCAAATAGTGAGTACAGTACTAATATCAATTAAATATCCAGCCAGATAAGTCTAATCTCACTCTCCAGGTATGATTCTTATGCTTCGTGCAACGAATATTATGCTGACAGACGTCACCTCACAATGTGTAAAGGGTGTAGTCTTACGCATTTAAAACGAACACCATGATCGCAACAGTGCAAATAGCGAATGTAGTACTAAATTCAATAAAATCTCCAGCTAAATAAATGTAAACTTACCCTCGTGGCGTCAACATATGCTTGCTACAATGAATTTCGAGCCGAGAACATTGAATCTTGCGCTGAATATACCACAAAATAAGCACTTGACACCATCCAACAGCCCTTAAATATACATCCGGCTGGAAAGTTCGACACATTATGGTGAGCAGAAGACTTAACCAATAAAATACTGTAATACTGCTAGGACCAAACAACAACACAATAGACAATATTGAGAAAACTCCAGGATGGACAGATGTATCTTTCTTGTGAGTGGTATCAGTGTGTCTTACTAGGAGAGATACGTAATCCTTTTATAAGCGAGCAACTATAAAAAAAGAGCACAATAGCAATGTCTATGTTACACTATGAGTGCCTCCTGGCTTTGGTTCTGAAGGAAGACAAGACACTAAAACATCAAACAAATATCTGAAAAACAAATTTCCACCAGAACAGAGCGTGTGCATTCAACTCGATGTGTAGATACAGACTAAGGCGCTTAGAACCAGTCTTACCTCCCCTCTCACATTCCCAGTCCCTCTCGTCCCCCAGTGATAGGAATATTGGTTTTCTGGGCCTGTTCTAATTTTTTGCTGATGGTACACGGACAGGTCCATCCATTGCAGGTACTCTGCGTTGGTACAGTATTTCTGGAGTGCAGCTGTGTAGGTAACGGTTCTGCTTCCCGAGACCTGTTCTAATCTCCCACTGATCGTACACAAAGAGACCCATTAGCTGGCGATACTCTGCCTTGGCTGATGTTGAGTTGACGGTTATGTACTATTTCAGGTATGCAGAAGTCACACGTATTTCTAGGAAACGCCGACTCCTGGAATAATTGTGAAATACTTAAATATTCATCACAGATAGTACAAAGACAAATCTCTAGGTCGACAGCTACAGCCCTAGGCTACATCTTGTGGTGAGAAGAGGTTACTCAAGGGGCTGCCCCCGCAGAGGGGCCGGCACCGTGCCCAGTGGCAGTAGAGTTCGGTGCAGGCGGCCGCTATTCAGTGCACCAGCACTAACCAACCCTGCTGCTGCCACCTATTTCCAGCGGCCTATCAAAGCCCGTACGTTCTCCTAGCCTCTTAGTACTTGAAATCATTGTTTGTGGAAGCGTTGTAAGTGAATTGTCATGCATGAGGGGCTACATAAATTTCATATCCTCAAATATAAATACAGTACAGCGGCGTTCGTGCTATCTATTCATATGTCGGAAAAAACAGTATTTTTTACACCCAATAGCAAGCTAGAAATTGCTCCCACTCATTTCTGGTTATTTCGTAACAATTAACTGAGTAAGAGAATGAAGTCGGGGTACGATACAGTTTTCAGTGGCGGCTGAGCAAACTGCCAAGGTCATAGCTGTATAAGAAACATTTTTGTTGTATTTTCTACAATTTAACATATTTTACGTCAATTTAAAACTTGCACAATTGATTGACACTAACGACGTAGACCGTTATTCTCACGAAAACATTGTATTTGCAGTTCTGCAAAGACTGCTCCATACCGATCTTACGTCGTCTTAGTCACGCCACCCATCCCAAGAGGAGGTTAGCATTCCTTGTTGGTCTGCTGTACATGAGCCTCATAAAACTGAGATTGTTATGGTGATATAACAGATGGTTAAGAAGAAGAAAGAATGAATGGTTTATACATGCTGGAGCTCCAGATGGAAGGAGTTTGAAACAATTTTACGTAAAACACCTTGTGCTTTCAATTCTGGAGTACTGTAATAACGTTTGGAGTCCACACCAAGAAGGTGCTGGAAGGAGAGAAATGATCGCAGAACATAACCAAGCATTCCTAAGGCTACACGGTTCTGCACTTAAACATGCTGTAATATTAAAGCTGTGGTTTCCGGTATATTAGCCATGGAATGCAACGCTGTTCATACTCCACTGCAGGAAATATAATTCTAACACCTGACATACAATCATCCTGCAAGACTTCTGTTCAACTCAGTTTGCTGACAGACGTTAAGATGAAAAACCGCATGAAACAACAGCATTTTATGAGGAAACAGAGAAATGCATAGCCGCATTGTTTGACATATGAAATTACACACAGTGCTGCACTAACTCCGTGAACAAATGTTTCAAATGGCTCTGAGCACTATGGGACTTAACATCTATGGTCATCAGTCCCCTAGAACTTAGAACTACTTAAACCTAACTAACCTAAGGACAGCACACAACACCCAGCCATCACGAGGCAGAGAAAATCCCTGACCCCGCCGGGAATCGAACCCGGGAACCCGGCCGTGGGAAGCGAGAACGCTACCGCACGACCACGAGATACGGGCCTCCGTGAACAGAACAGACTCTTCCACACGCAACAACTGTCAAGCAAATGTATACACAGGGATGGCAGTACTTCACAAACCGCTGTCAGTGACACAGGATCACTGCAGTTGTGAAACTGAAGACTAGATTTCTGTTCAAGATGTGGCAGGAAGGTGGAGTGCTTCGCTGCTTGTTTGGTCATGTGCCGCAATACGTTTTTCATTCGTTTGGTGGACATGATTCATCACATAGGCGTTGCAATTCCTCTGCCGGTTGTGGTATGGGAAGGTCCGCTATTATCGATTTAGCAGATAGATAGCGCTCTATTCCGGAATATTTTGCCAATGGAGAGATCATCATTATATTTGTTCAATTACAGGCAGCATGTCCCGTGTATTCACGTTATGTGTCTTTAATGCAGTGCTTTCCATTGCCTTCTGTATCCTCACGCCGTTGATCATAGTCGATTCTTCTGGTTTTAGGGGCAGGATAAGAGAGAGCCCTGAACTTCCGTACCCTCCTCCACCACCTTTACCAAGGCCGTTGGCAGGATGAGGGTGATCTCTTATGCCGGAAGTCTTCGGTCACCAAAGCAGATTATTGATCAAGAGTTATGTGGTGGCGGGTTTCGTAGCCGGGACCAAGGACGTTTTGATTACTAATCAAAGACGTTACTCTTAGACCACGGAAGACGACGTGGAAGGAAGATATGTGTCTTCAGCACGTGGCAAAACCAAGGGGAAACCTCTTCCAGAGGTGTGGGTTAGGTGGCCACCCTCATTGAAAATGTCGGAAGTCGTAGGCTAGGCAGACTGCTGGAACAGGACAGGAGGCGAACTGTGGAGAAACTAACATCAGAATGTAATTCTGGGCGGAATACACGTGTGTCTGAACACATAGTGCACCAAACACTCCTAATGATGGGCCTCCGCAGTCGACAACCAAAGCACGTGCCACAACATCGGCAACTATGAAATAAATGACATGTGATCATCAACACTGGACGTTGGCGCAGTGGCAGAGCGTTGAATAGTCTGATGAATCCCTGTTTTGCCGATAGGGGGCGTAAATCCCTCCTCTTCCAGGAGAACAGCTTCCTCACACTTGTACTGTGAAATGCAGACAAGCTGGCAGCGGCTCCATTATGCTCGCGGAACGTTTATGTGAGCATCCGAGGGTCCAGCGAAACCTGTAAAATACACCATGACGGCCAAGGAGTGTCTTACACTGATCGCAGACGACACGGTTCCCGTCATAACGATGATGTTTCCTGATGGCAGTGGCAGGTTTCAGCAAGATAATCCGCCATGTCTCAAGGCTACGAGAGTGATGGAGTGGTTCGAGGAACACAGTGGCGAGTTTCAATTGATGTGCCGGGCCCATGACTCGACAGATGTGAACCCAATCTGACACATCTCGGATGTGATTAGATGTGGCGTAAGAGCTGATCGCCGCCATCCCCGGCATTTATGGGAATTATTCGACTTATGTGTCAGTGTGTGCAGATGTGGTGCCAACTCCTTCCATCGACCTACCAAGGCCTCATTGCTTCCATCCCACCATGCGTCTGCACTGTTATCCGTGCCAAAGGTGGATGTACTGGCTATTAGGTAGGTTGTCATACTGTTCTAGCTGATCAGAGTTTTACCAGCAAGCGAACCTGGCAATTCTTCGCAATTGCTACATATTTCTAGGTGTCAGATACACGTTTTATGTCCATCTCTCCCCTCTCTCTCTGTCTGTCTCGATATCCATCCTACCATTGTCTATCTTCTCCTTCTCTCTCTTTCTGTCCACATCCACCTTCCCATCTCTATGTCCACTGCCCCCCTCTCCTCCACTTTCTGTCCATCTCTATTCCCCTTCTGTCTGACCTTGAGCATGCTTTATTGTTACAGCCAAAGAAACTTGTCTGGGGAATAGAAGTCGCTTAAAATGAATGGGTAAACCGGTTGGGATCATTTGACTCTGCGATATGAGAGAGACTTCTCCAGCTGCGGGATCTGTGAGGACAGTAGCTTCAGACACAGTACTTCGCATAGTTTGAATCTGCAAGAGGATTGATTGACGAAGTTTTGGACGAGTCAGGTTCCATAGTAGTAGTCTAATAATGAGCCAATAAGCCATAAATACAGCTTCCCTGTTTTCTGATGAAACAAAATGCGCGGAATGAATCAAACTAGTACAGAGCTGTGTATGCAATTTTTGTTTGAAACTGTATTCAAGGAGACAGAATATATAATAAGAGAACTCATTTGTCTTACGTTTAAAAACACTGCTATTACAGTTTAAACTGTTAGCGAGAAACAAAAGGAAACCGTAGTTCCCTTTCAGAAAAGCCTTTTCTTTCTCACATTTGGTTTTAACTGAAAATTTCTACATAGTTGTTTAAAAAAATGTATAGTTGACTGCATATATAGCTGACCAGCTGATTGTGTTCTCAAAAATCTCTCTCTTTACCTCACGACTGATAGCATAACGCTGATTGATTTCATCATCCGAATTTCCGAGGAAATAAATCTGAACCTATTTGTGATCAGCATTCAATGGCGGGCAATAATGCTTCTGTATGATAGCGAATTTATCATTCTATCTGTAAAAATGATGACAAATTATTGATCTATGATCCTCGGTGAAACTTTGTGAATTGTTGATTCTTGTTTGTGTGATGTATTTGTGAATGTGGTGTGTGATGCAGTCGAAAGCGAACGTATTTTAAAAGTTGAGTTAAAATCTCATTATTCGATAATATTCGCCCCCAAATGATATTTGGAAAAACTGTCGTCCTTTTGTATATTCTGGAATAAATACTTCGATCCATGATCTTTGTCAGAAAACGATGACGCCAGTGGCTCTGGTGGCTGCGTCAGTTATGATAATCTGACTATTCCACTTGCACATCATCCTGACAGTTTGTGTCGAAACCTCAAAGCACTGTGATGTTTAGGAACATTGTTCGTAGTTCCGAGGTCGACCAGTATGGCCACAGCGTAATCGACTGTTGGGTCGTATCGGAATGCCAAAAGTTCATTTCCAACTGTTACATTTGAGCGTGTGTTTTTTGTTCCAAATAATTTTGTGCGTAAGCTCCAACTGAAGGAGTCTAACTCGACTGTATACGTTGTTCCGGAGTCGTAATGGATCGTGCTTGATAATTCTTATTTGATTTTGCTCCGAACGCTATCTACGTCGTTCGTCAGTCTCACTGACTCGACGGTCATATAGTAGGCCTGCATTGCGCATACACCGACTGATATTTCGGCTCCTCACTGGTGGAATTAAAAAAAAAATTATCCACGAAGTGAAGTCAATTGGAAGTCTGCAACACACCAAATTACCATGAACTGCGACAGCAGGATTGTTAAAGTGAAGGTTACTTTTTTGTTGTTGTGAAAGCAAGTGACAGCAGAGCTTTCAAACCGACCATCACACATCTCTCATAGAGTTTTTCATACAAAAATACCATAGAAATATTCGACTTTTTCAGCGGATTTTCCAAAATTTTACTTTCTTAAAAACCTTATAGTTTGCCCTGAAAAAAAAATAAGCAAAATGTTCGATTTTGGGATTTAGAAGTTGTCTCGCACAGAAAGAAGGAATAGAAAGATGCCTTTTTTGGGTTATCAGTCTTGTGAACCGTCACAAATTTTTCTCACGTGCCAAACTATTCATTCAAGGTAGTCCTTCCACCCGACGTCCTCAGTTACTTGCTGGATTTATTACCATCTATGTCTTTACCTGTAGGATTTACCCTCTAAATCTTGTTCAACTACGAAAGAAGTTCTGCGGATTACGTACCTATTTTGCATCTTATCCAACACATAATTTTTTACATAGTTCTATAGCAACACATCTCAAACGCTTAGAGTAACTCCCGTTCCGGTTTTCCTACTGTCCATGCTTCACTACTATACATAATTCCCAGGTAAAAACACACGTTATTACTGGTTTTTATCAAATTACGGCTAATCTTAGATACCAGTACACTTATTTCGGGCAGGAATGCCCTCTTTCCCTACGATAGTCTGCTTTTTATACCCTCCTAGCTTCGTATATCGTGTGTTGCTCCCCATGTAGTAGGATTCCTTCAATTCGTTTACTTCGTGTTACACAACATTAATTTTACATTTATCGCTAATCTCATTTGCAATATTTCTGATAACTTTCTTCTTTCTTCAGTTTACCCGTAATCAGTTGTGTGTACTCAATAGACCTTTCCATTCAACGGGCCCTGCAGTCGCTTCCCGAATTTCACTGAGGAGATCAATGTTACGATTGATTTCTTTCTTTTTGAATTTTAATCCCACTCCTGACCCTTTCTTTTATTTACATCATTGCTTCATAATCTATGAGATGAGCCGTAGGGGCAAAAGACGACTTTCCTGTTTTATATCTTTCCTAGTATGACCTTCTTCTTAATCGTCCATTTTTATTTTTTTCTCCTTGCGCTGTAGTTTACACCTTGAGAGGTGGCATGAGCCTCCTCTCATATTTCTATCTTACGATTCTCCTCTCTAATTGCATGCGGTGGAAAGTTGCTATTCCTTCACACGCGGACTTCCCACGCAGCGTCTCTCGTCACCCGGGTGGTCCGGTGACAGGCGGGCTCTGCTGATCTGGAAAGCTTTAAGCCGACGGGTGTGAGGAAGTCGAGTGAATGCTTTGCAGACACCGACATTGTCAAGAGGCACGCCCGCAGAGCTTGAAGTAGCGGCTGGGCTAGAGGTTCCGTTACTTCGCAGAAACTTAGCGAAAACACTTTCTGGCGGGCTACCAGCGAGGCGTGGGAATGACTTGTGTACCCAGGCAGCTGTGGCGGGAAAATTCCCGCACTTTCTGCAAAATTGTAACTGTGATTGGCTTGCTCAGGGCATAGCTCCGTGACGTAGCAAGATCGGCGCAGAAATTGGCGCCAAGAATCTCCATTGGTGGAATGGTAGCGTTCCGGCAATGGAGTGGAATTTTCCGCCGGTTTTCGAGTTGCTGATTGGAACGTTTAACCATGGCCACTGTCGTGGGGGCGGGAATGTTCTGTGTTCGGTTTTTGTACGGGTGCTCTTGTGGTAGTTGGCTCTCGCCTTTTGGTCGAGGACGTCGAAGCAACCAGGCAACGGCTCCGGTACGGAAGATCGTGTCCTGGGAGTCAAGAAGTCGGTTTGGTAATGTATGTCCGCAGCACCGGCAGATAGGGATTTTCCTAGGTGACAATCAGAGCTCAGCAGAGCGCGCCTGTTCGTCTTTTTTCTAACTTTGTTCTGTCTTGGGTAGCAGCAATTAATGTTGGGTTGGCTATGTGTTTTCTCTAAGAATTGAGTTGCTAGGAATTGGCTGCACATACCACTTCGTCATAATCCTCACAATCTAGTTTAGGGACAACTTCACATTCACAGCGTTTGTTTAAGTATCCAATTAGAGCCAATTTGATGTATTGTTAATGTTTCATGTGTTGTTGTTTATTATTTTGTGTTTAGTCTTAATAAATCATATTGTTATTTTGGACAGAACTTTCATTCTGTTAATAGGTAGAGCAACCCCATCATTCCTCACTATGTTAATGAAACCTTCGTTTAATTAACTTATTTAACAAATTAAATTATTGCAGGTGCCAAACTCTCTTCTACTCCACTGGCAGGGTTGATTAGAGTCAGTTCGCGTATTTTTTTTATCCTTGTGCAACAGGAAAAGTTGGAGTTAGAAAAGGGGGGGGCTTAGAGCATCATGTAGATATGTAAATTCTCTAAGAATTGAGTGTTAAAAACACTGCTAGCCCCGGCACCTCGCATAAAATGGCGACCCTGCCAGGATCTTCCCTGTGAATCTCTGATAAGCAAACAGGATTCTTAGTAGGAACATTCAATTTTTTTCTCTATTTTTTTTATTGATTAATACCCAAGTTTTTTTCTGGTAGTTCCGCGTTTAGTTTTAAGTAGCGGCGCATGATTACAGTTTTTGTTTTCAGTGTATATATTTCTTTTGTTCATTGTTTTTGTGTTCCTTTGATGGTGTGTCCGTATCACATCACACTTTGTCGGGTTTGTGTGCGGTTTCTGTACCACAACAAATCGTGCGTATAATTACAGCATTGGAGAGGCGTTGTTGAAATTTTATGTCTATGTGTAAAAAATATATGGAGTAGATTAATTTTTTGTGCATTTTAGATAAATTTGTTTTTCATGAATGTTAACGAGAAGGAAGGCACGACTATTATCGAGCGAAGCTAAAACAAAAGAGGATAGCATAATGGATAAGGGGCAGTTTACTGACGGGAATAGGTTCGGAGATGAGATGGGCACATTTTTAGCAGGACAGGACGCCAGGATCATTGATGAGGAAGGTGATTTGGACGCGATCTCAAAGCAGCGTTGCGGCCGTGATTATGATAGTGAGGTAGAGGATGAAACAGAGACAGGCATACAGGTCGAGACGGTAGCAGAAGTTTATAATCAAACGAACGAGAGCAGACAGGGGCCAGCTCGGCCACGTCAGAGCTGTAGCGCCCAGGTGTCCAGAGTTACATCACCCATGTGTGACGAGGATCAAAATGATGACATTAACCCAATACTGAGCTTCCTACGATCAATGAAAGAAGAAGCTGACGAACAACGTAAGAAGGAGAAGGAAGAAGCTGACGAACAGCGTAAGAAGGACACTCAGGCGATAATTTCGCATATAGGGAAAATTCGTGGGGAATTACTAACAATAAAGAAAGAATGTGGAGAAGCAAAACAAATGTCACTGGTAGCACAAAAAGTAGCCGGCCTAGCCAAAACGGCAGCAACAGGGGCAATGAAAGTCGCGGAAGCAACTTCTAAACTCGCAGGGCGCTTGCGACGTAC
This sequence comes from Schistocerca cancellata, assembly GCF_023864275.1. Taxonomy (NCBI): domain Eukaryota; kingdom Metazoa; phylum Arthropoda; class Insecta; order Orthoptera; family Acrididae; genus Schistocerca; species Schistocerca cancellata. The sequence continues at coordinate 608,350,733 of NC_064630.1, read as the reverse complement.
AACACAATCCCACTCAAAATCCCTAGCGTTCTTAAAAACTCAGGGTAATATCGCGGTTGCGAACAACACGAAACGAATGGAAGAAGTAGAGAGTCGGATAGCAAAACTAGAGCAAAACAGGCACACGAGCACTGCGCGTTCGGATACCAATGATGGAGTACACAGAATTGTGTCTCCGAGGAAAAGCCCGCCGTGCTCTAGCCCAATGACCGAGTGCGGAACTAACAATGCACACGCAGAAACAGCGAGTAATAGCTCCAATAATTGTAGCCCACTTGTGAATTCTGAGTGCCACTTCCACTGTGATACAGAGGTAGCACATCACAGTTATCACCAAGATAGAACAGGACACTCAGCAGACGTGCAAGTATCGGAAACGAGTGACAACACCAGTGCGAGGATCAGACAGGATTTTGATCAGAATCATTTCCTGTCGATACTAAAATTCCAGAAGTTCAAAGAAAATGGAGGGTCGATGCATCCGAAGAGCTGGGTGATGCAGTTTACAAATTCATTACCGGCATTATGGCCAACCCAGGCAAAATTAGAATTCATGTGTGGACACATCGAAGGCCAAGCCGCGGAAAAGATGCGGGGTGTAGCAGTGACGTGTCGGACTTATCAGGAATTTGTTGGTGCATTCCTGCGGACCTACTGGTCAAAGGAAACGCAGGACAGGATTAAAGAGGAAATAATATTTTGTCCTGAACTGGAAGTGTCCGGGTATAGGAGCGCAACCAAATTTCTTGATGAGTTACTCAAGAAGAATCAAGTTTTAGATAGTCCATATAGCAACGGAGAAATCATTAAATTTGCTTTTCCAAATTGCCAGTTAGGTACCAACAGACACTTGTCGGCAAGTGTGGATCTGACATATAAGCATTCAAGAGTCTATTGCGCGAACTCGAAGTAGTCTTTGATAAACAAGACGCTAAGGACAGGAGGAAGGGGCAAAGTAACAAATACCACGGGCCAGGAAGGGAAGACGACAACAGATCGTATAATCGCACTGGTCAGTTAGGAAACCAGGGTTACGGAAGTCAAGGTTACGCTATTCAAGGTTATGGAAAGCAAAGACACGGAAACCAGAACGTCAGGGGCAGGGTCAATCTAGACAAGGAATCTGGGATAGGAGGAATAACGAACGGCAAAGCGACCGTAATTGGAGAGAGCGAAACCAAGGACAACAGTGGAACCAGGAGATTGAAACTAGACCCGCAAATCCTAATGCACGTCAGAGGAGGGGGAGCTTAACAAGGGATTGACGCCAGACTAGTGCGAACACAGGCCGCCGGAATTTCGCACGTAATCTCGGACCTGGCCAACTACGGATGATACATTACGAAGATTTATCAGAAATCCTGCTCGAGGAACATAAAGCAACTCCTCGACAAGATCGGCAGCCTCTTATCACAGTAGCAATAGCTGAAAAGAGTATGAATGCGATAATAGATAGTGGAAGCTACATAACAGCAATATCTGAGGCAGCATACAAGAGGTGCTCTCAGGAGATGGACTGGCCTGTCCTATCGGTTAAGAAAACCAAAATAAAAGGGGCATTAGCGGGTAAATGTACGGAGGTCACCCAACAAACAAGACTGGAATTCTCCTGCCAAGGACACAAAATAGAGTCTAACTTCTGGATCGTGCCAAATCTGGCGATCGACATGATAATAGGAACTGACTTCCTAAATGAACATGAAGCGATAGTTGATCTAGGACGAGGTGAAGTGGTTTTGAGGAAAGGGAATCCCGTCCACATTAAGTTCGACGACCAGCTGATCTCAGCTCAACTACCGTCTAATTGTGTACGGATAAACTATGCGTGTCTGAAAGACAGAAAGGAAGAACAGGTCGACGTTGCGGGTAGGGGAGAGGACACGGATGAGAATGAAGTCGGAATAATGGGAGAAATAAAGGAGAAAATAGGAGAAAAAGTGGAAGCAATAAAGAATATAAGGTGCGACCACCGCAAAGAACTTCATAAATTACTAGTAGAACATGCGGAGGTCTTCCTTCCCAAGACAGGATCAATAAAGAACTTCCAATATGAATTTTGTGTACGTCCGCACAACCAGTTTCGTGTGCCACCCTATCCTATCCCCTTGGCATATCGACAGAAAGTAGCAGCTGAAATTGCGCGAATGCTGAGTGAAGGAATAATAGAACCTACGGCTTCAGCCTATAATAACCCGTTAAGAGTAGTCGAGAAGGCAGATGGTAGTATTCGTTTAGTCTTGGACTCGCGACAAATTAATACCATAATAGAACCCGAAACAGACAGACCGGAACGATTGGAGGAACTCTTACAAAATTTCCATGGAATATCAATCTTCTCATCAGTTGATCTAAAATCGAGTTTCTGGCAGATCGAGCTCCATCCAAATTGCAGACAGTACACAGCCTTTTTAGCATTTGGAAGATGTTACCGGTTTCGTCGTCTCCCATTTGGTTTGAACATTTCGTCTGCCGCATTCATTCGGGGACTGGACGGCATACTAAGCGATAATTTGAAACGTCATGTCACCAGCTATGTGGACGATTTGCTGATCGCGGAGAAATCTTGGGGAGAGCACAATGCGGTCCTCGGTGAACTCCTTGCGACATTCAAGGAATACGGAGTGACTATCAATATCGAAAAATCGAATTTTGGGACGTCCTCTGTCAAATTTCTAGGACATATCATCACGGGTGAGGGCATTGCGCCAAATCCCGAAAAGATCGAAGCGATTGAAAAGTTTCCCATTCCTACGACAAAGAAGCAGTTAAGGGGGTTCTTGGGGATCATAAATTTTTACAACCGCTTTATACATGTCAAAACTCAGAGCAGTCCTAGGTTGCATCAACTTACAGGAAAGAAGATACCTTGGGAATGGGATGAGGCGGCCGAATCCGAATGGAAAGGGTACTGTGGCCCCATCCCAAAAGCCCCCCTCCAATGCTCAAGACATGGAACCACGTGCATCAATGCATATGACTCAACATGCCAACCCCCTCAGAGAAACTAATGAATTTGTGAAGTGCTTCGAACATTTCTAACAATGTGATTTAGTGCCTCATTCTCAGCACAGTCGTGAACAGTGTGCAATGTGCACGCACAACTTAATGTCCCATGAACCTTGTTTTTTTAAATTTCTTTCTCTAGTGTTGTTTTTGTAATGTATGTGATACCTTGTATGTGTTTGTTTTACACTGTAATTCTTATTACAAATTACTGTATTGTTCTCCACACCATGTTTATTTTGTATCTTGTATTTATTGTTGAGTGTAAGGAAACAGTGTGCCTGAAGTCCCAATAAACTGAAGCAGATACCACCACTGTCATTGTGAATGGACCATCAGTTCAGGGAACATTTTGTAAAGGTTATTCTTGCTGCAGGGAGACAGAATGAATCGGAGGTTGTAATTAGATTCTGAAAGCTCACAAAGAGATTGTTAACTTAAATAGTATCATGTGTGAGTGAGTTCAGGTTAGTTTAATGATTAAAATTGTTGTAACATCTTGGGCATTTAATTGCGGAGCACTCCAACTCTGATTGTAAAGAATAAATTGCTCCATATTTAGAGAGTGAATGTCTGTGTGAATCGGTGTTTGGAAGGAGCTCCCTGGGTATGGATGTGTGATGTGAGTGTTAGTGTTCCATATTAAGAAGGTGAAGTTGGCTACATCATAAATAATCCTCCCTCTAAGAGCTGCATTTTTCAGTTGCAGTTATTTTCTTTATAGAGTGCGGCATGTGCAGCCAGTTTGCGAGATTGTTCTTGGGCGATTGACTCACTACCTTGCTCCTAAGTGAGCCAACCGCTCACCAATTACAATCTAAAATGGCGTAGGGGCTATGAGAGGTGGCATGAGCCCCCTCTCATATTTCTATCTTACGATTCTCCTCTCTAACTGCATGTGGTGGAAAGTTGCTATTCCTTCACACGCGGACTTCCCACGCAGCGTCTCTCGTCACCCGGGTGGTCCGGTGACAGGCGGGCTCTGCTGATCTGGAAAGCTTTAAGCCGACGGGTGTGAGGAAGTCGAGTGAATGCTTTGCAGACACCGACATTGTCAAGAGGCACGCCCGCAGAGCTTGAAGTAGCGGCTGGGCTAGAGGTTCCGTTACTTCGCAGAAACTTAGCGAAAACACTTTCTGGCGGGCTACCAGCGAGGCGTGGGAATGACTTGTGTACCCAGGCAGCTGTGGCGGGAAAATTCCCGCACTTTCTGCAAAATTGTAACTGTGATTGGCTTGCTCAGGGCATAGCTCCGTGACGTAGCAAGATCGGCGCAGAAATTGGCGCCAAGAATCTCCATTGGTGGAATGGTAGCGTTCCGGCAATGGAGTGGAATTTTCCGCCGGTTTTCGAGTTGCTGATTGGAACGTTTAACCATGGCCACTGTCGTGGGGGCGGGAATGTTCTGTGTTCGGTTTTTGTACGGGTGCTCTTGTGGTAGTTGGCTCTCGCCTTTCGATCGAGGACGTCGAAGCAACCAGGCAACGGCTCCGGTACGGAAGATCGTGTCCTGGGAGTCAAGAAGTCGGTTTGGTAATGTATGTCCGCAGCACCGGCAGATAGGGATTTTCCTAGGTGACAATCAGAGCTCAGCAGAGCGCGCCTGTTCGTCTTTTTTCTAACTTTGTTCTGTCTTGGGTAGCAGCAATTAATGTTGGGTTGGCTATGTGTTTTCTCTAAGAATTGAGTTGCTAGGAATTGGCTGCACATACCACTTCGTCATAATCCTCACAATCTAGTTTAGGGACAACTTCACATTCACAGCGTTTGTTTAAGTATCCAATTAGAGCCAATTTGATGTATTGTTAATGTTTCATGTGTTGTTGTTTATTATTTTGTGTTTAGTCTTAATAAATCATATTGTTATTTTGGACAGAACTTTCATTCTGTTAATAGGTAGAGCAACCCCATCATTCCTCACTATGTTAATGAAACCTTCGTTTAATTAACTTATTTAACAAATTAAATTATTGCAGGTGCCAAACTCTCTTCTACTCCACTGGCAGGGTTGATTAGAGTCAGTTCGCGTATTTTTTTTATCCTTGTGCAACAGGAAAAGTTGGAGTTAGAAAAGGGGGGGGCTTAGAGCATCATGTAGATATGTAAATTCTCTAAGAATTGAGTGTTAAAAACACTGCTAGCCCCGGCTCCTCGCAACCTACTTCCCTGAGAATTTCGAAGGTCTTTCTCTATTTGGCGTAATCGGAGGCTTTTTATAACTCGTCAAATACCGTGGACGTGTCTAGCTTTTTCTTAAATCGTATTTCCATAATCAAGGACAAAGTCAGATCTGCCGCTCCGGTGCCATGACCTTTCCTAAAGTCAAAAAGATCATCATTCAACAGACCCTTTCAATTTTCTTTTCCATAATTTACGTATTATTCTTGTTAACGGCGTGGGTGTTTGAGCTGTTCAGCTGACTGTGGGATACCTCACGAAATCGACTTTCCTTGCCGTCTTCAGCGCTGTGTGGATGGTATTTTTCTGAATATATGATTGCCGGGTGGCGTGATAGAAGAAGAAATAATAGAATATCGTGTTACTGTCTGACATTGTACTGAAAGACGTGTGCTCGAAAAGCATTGATAACATTCGCATGGAATTTCCAAAATCATTTGGGGACGTGGCAAACAAACAACTATTCACATTGGTTTGTGGCATATGAGAGGCTGCTACGTCTCCATACTCATATATCTCCAGACTCAAGGATTTTACAAACCAACTTGAAGATTCGTGTGGTTGCCGCTTCTTCGAATGATTTTGGAAATTCCATACGAATATTATCTATGTGTTTCGAACGCAAATATTTCAGTGCCCTGTTAAACTCTAACACTGGATATCGTTTGCTTTCCATATAGACTCCGATTGTTTCTTCTGTCACACCTCACATCATCAGACAGTTCCTTCCATTCCTACAGATCTTGAATGAACTCCACCTGCTTATTCGCACTGGATGGGATTCAGTCCTGAACAATGGAAGTTTCGAATGCGGGTAAAAGCTCCACCCCTAGACCACGGTGACGGATTAAATACTCGTATGTGTACAAAATATGCACATTTAACACTTGGCTAATTTAGTGACAACTTCTACACTAGTGAGCAACTGAAGTGCCAGTTGTATGCCCAAAAAATGATATTCCTCTTAAGACGGTTGACAATGACGCAGTAATGCAGTTGTTCCTTAGTGTGTTTGGGTGCCTTTGGAGATATCCGAGTGACAACTCTTTCCTTTGATAACGATTTTCTACAGTCTTGTTTCCATAGTTATTCTTTCCAGTCTGAGTTAATTTCGTACATCATTAACGACATTGCTTTCTAAATGTGAAAATTGTTTAAAATTTTCAACTTGCCTGCAGTTCCAATTTTAATATCCATGTCACTATCCATTACTACCTTTTTTGCCTTTAAACATCAATACCCGCAGCGGTGGCTAAATGTGTGGATATGATATTTCATCACACACAAATATAGGTATTGATTTGCCCCATTATGGAAGCTACTGGTTGTCCAGGCTGCTTTACTGGCTGTCTCACAATAAGACTATGTTCAATACCACCTGCTTCCGAAAATCACAATGAAAAGAAAAGGCAGTTTAGAATTTAAAGTCCTATCACCGCAGACTGAGTTTTTAGATGAATATGAAGGAGAAAATCAGCCAGGATTTTGTAGCACCCGTAGTGTCATTCAGGTAGAGTGATTTAGTGACACTATGTGGAAATTTCACTAGGTAAATAGGCAGGACAAATGCACTGGAAATCTCCAAGCTACTACAGAGCCACGGAAAGCCTCGTGTAACTTATAGTTACAGTGATTTGCTCATCATCTTGAAATACTTCTGTCCTGTGTAATTTAATTTTGAAGTTGTTGAGCAACGAGGGAACGTTAAATAATTCAGCATCGCAGTAACAACAATTCCTATAGTTAAAACATACCATAGATAAAAAAAACTTCTTTACGGCTGTATCACTTTACCTTATGTCAGCCACAATTGCTTTTCCAAACAAAACAAGAAATTCAATGCTATTATTGATACCAATAAATTTCTAAGTAGGTTCGAAATATGGTTTGCTCACTGACAACGTAGATCTACAGTACAGAGGACGAGAAACATTTCCCGAAAAAAAAAAAGTGGTTAACTGCGGCGAGAAATAATATTTTGAATACTGCAACACAATGAATACTTCTGAGAACGCGTTATAGGTAATACACGATTTTGCGCGACTGCGAATACCTACTCATATCTTCAGGTTGAAAAATAGTGTTATGTGTCATCTCTTCTGTTTAACTTCAGGCTCGGCAAACCATGGACGTTAAATTACGAGCAAGAATATTTTCTTGTTGTATATGAACGCAGCTGGTCTGCTGCTACCACAAATAGGGCTTCGCAATTTAGAACTACATAAAAAAACTGTGCTAACAATGGTGAACGTAGACTATAAGTTTTCCTCCTACTGCCGGGAATGTAGGATCTATAGGGCCCACCAAATGATAAATTATATTATCTTTGTAGATATTGAATGTTAATATATAGATTAGTGTTTACTGGAGGGATGAGTTGTTTCTGAACTTATACAGCGTATCGTTGAAAATGAAGCACATAATTTTCCAAACAATTCTGTACTTTGGGTGTTGTAAATTTTCACTCTCGTCTAGCATGTTCTAGGTTCGGGTCAATGCATCGAACTACCGTTAATCAACGCCGCCATATGATGCTGTTAAAGATTTGCGCAAGTATGTGATATCTATTCATATTTATGGTGGATCCAAGGTTTACTGGATAACAAAAGGATCAAAATACCTGAATGAGTCTCACTAAAGTCTTATAGACCTATTTCTGTTCGTGTGGTACTCACATTACTTGTCTGATAACGCTAGTTGTAGCATCAGTCCTTTCATAAACGAATCATTTATCTGTGAGATGAAGGGCCTGTGAACGGAAAAGTCGACGGTTCGAATCCGGACCGGAGACGGACTTTCCAGTCTGTCTTCAATTTAGTCTTCGTCTTCAAGAACGTGAAGATTCACAGGAAAGACACGTCATCTGGTCCCACGGTAAATTGCAAGTCCCCTTTCCCCGATAGGATTAATGAAGTGCGTTAACGACACGCAACTCGGCGAAGCTGTGTCTAATTGCTAGACTTCCACCAAGATTGATGCCATGCGGATTTATTGCTAAAACTACCTGTGAGACAAAATTATCTCAGATACATAGTTTCACCGAAGAATAGAACAACCTGCAAATTTTCCTTCATCGCTAGGAATCTTCAGTTTGCTTACTGAGCAGCTTGTTTGTAGCCCCCTTGCAAGAAATGCAATGGGTGCATGGAACTTCTTGGAAACCCTGAGATTGTACGGAGATAAATGTTGCTGACGAAAAAATAATGTTTTACGTAAAGGTATTCTTTTGTTTTCTGACTGGTCTGATGTGACCAGCCATTCCTCTCACGCGCCAGTGTATGGATGTATTCCAATCTCTGTTTTCTCCTTCAGTTTATGCCCTCTAGAGCTCCCTGTAGTACCATGAAGGTTATTGCCTGATGTCTTAAAACATGTCCTGTCATCTTGTCCCTTCTTCATTTCAGTGTTTTCCACATCTCTCTTTCTTAAAAGATTCTGTGGAGGACCTCCTCGCTCCCTATCTTAACAGTCCAACTGGATTTCAATATCCTTTTGTAGCACCACATCTCAAATGCTTCGATTCTCTTCGGTTACGGTTTTTCACTGTCCATAATTTATTGTCAAACAATGTTGTGCTCCCAATGTACGTTTCAGAAATTTCTTCCCCAAACGAAGACCTAAGTTAGATACCAGCAGAGTTCTCCTAACCAGGAATGCTCTCTGTACCTGTGCTAGTCTGCTTTTAAGACCTCCATACTTTGTCAGTTTTTAAATTTTTTTTATTTCATGAGAGCAGAATTAAAAATGTAGTCTACTCCGTGGTCTCTAGTTTTGACTTTGTGTCTCGCTATTATCATTTATGCTATTCCTCATTGCTTTTGTCTTTTTCTGGATTACTTCAATCCATATTCAATATCAAGTTGTGAGAAGCAGTTAATGTGATCATCATGCTGAAAGCCCCAGTTGCGTTTCTTTAAACACTGGCTTTAATTTCAGGAGAAAGTCAATCCTTACTTTTTAAATGGGCACACCGCCATTTGACTGTATTGTCGTTTAATTTATTACGACCCAGGTTTCGTCCTTTTATACCATTTTCAAGTGACTGAGTTTATGTCATTAACATATGTTGCAGTATATCAACCTCAAAATTGTCCACAAATTAAGGACAAACTGGACCTCCACAGAATGCCAGATGTAAAATCAATATCTTATAAAAAGATCATTGAATAGTAGTGGGAACACTCCATATTTATTAGAAACAGATTTATTTGCGTTTTTACTAAATACAACGGGCTCCCACAATTATATACTGATCTTTTTACAAAAAATAGTTCAGAGCACTATGGGACTTGATATCTAAGGTCATTAGTCCCCTAGAACTTAGAACTACTTAAACCTAACTAACCTAAGGACATCACACACATCCATGCCCGAGGCAGGATTCGAACCTGCGACCGTAGCGGTCGCGCGGTTCCAGACTGAAGCGCCTAGAACCGCTCGGCCACACCGGCCGGCGATCTTTTTACAAGACATTGATTTCGCATCTGGCATTTCGTGGGGAGCCAATATTTTTCTTAATGTATGGTCAATTTTGAGCGTGATGTCCTGCAATGTGGATTAATGACATAAGCTCAGTAACTCAGTCACTTGAAAACGGCATAAAAGGCCGAAACCTGAGTAGTAATTAAATAAACGATAATACAGTCAAATGGCGGTGTGTTCATTAAAAAGTTACTGTACATCTGTTGCTCAGAAACATAAAAAGCTCACGCCTTACACGTCACTGAACGCTGGTGGCTATGTCATTGACTTCCTATCATCTAACCAGTAGTGTTAAATATAATGGATACGTGCTAAGAGCGACATTAGAATGGAGCCACGAAGCGTTTCTTATCTTTTTATCGGATGGATGTGTAATGAGAAGTGAGGAGGGGGGGGGGGAGGTAATGGAAAACGTTTCCAGGTCATAGTGTGCTCCACTTCGGTGCATCTTCATCCAACGTACGGGTCGACGTGAGCAGATAGTGCCTTAATACACTACGTGGTAGTACACGTAGTAGGTTATTTGTCACCAGCTTCTTAAATAGCTAATCGAACTAGCCACGCACAGTTGAAGACGGCTGGAGGCGCCCTTGGCTAAGTAACTCTGCTTTATTGCACATTGGTGGCAATATTTGAAGCAGATTCATAAAATCGTTGTTTACTATCTGGGAAAAGGTACCCAAGTATCCATATGGACCTCAATAAGACAAGAAAGTGGTTATTTTAAATGTTCAGAAATGCAAAATAGCTCACTCCATAAAACGCAGAATAGAGATGTGCTATGACTACAACTTCAATAAGTACAATTTGAGTCAGACGACTTATACGAATTCGACGGCGGTGGGATAAGGAAAGGATGATCGCATCACAGCCATAGGTAAGACAGTGACAGTCTTCGGTTAAAGGGCAGCATACCAGAAAACGCAGTCAGGCTGCAAAAGAGACTGCTTACAGATATTTTGTGCGTCCTATCTAAGAATATCGCTCGCGTTTTTAGGACCCAGACCAAATGCGACTGGCAATGAATACTAATCAAAGGCAAGGAAGGTCGATACAAATGGTCACAGGTTTCATTAAATCTTGGGAGAGCGTCACGGAAATGTTGAACATCTACACACATTAAAAAAAGTTTTATTCACCCCGGTTCCCAGGACTCCTGAAGATAGACGTTGACTACGGATATTGTATCACAGACACATTCCCTTTGACTGTTCAGAGACATCACAAAACCGCCCAAAGATATAAACATTCATGCATGAGCAGCGCCTATTAGACGGAGGGAATCCGACAGCCGATCAGTTTGAGTCATTCTACCAGGAAGGAGGTACACGGCTCGTGTTGTTTGTAGTCCATGCATGCCTAGACGGGCAATACTGTGAATCGATCGCGTCCGTGTTATTACTTTGTGCCAGGAAGAGCTGTCAATAAGGGAAGTGTCCAGGTGTCTCGTATTGAACCAAAGCGATGCTGTTCGAACATGGAGGAGATACAGAGAGAGACAGGAAGTGTAGAGGACATGCCTCGCCCAGGCCGCTCAGAGACTACTACTGCAGCGGATGACCGCTACGTATGGATTGTGACTCGGAGGAACCCTGAGAAAGACACCGCCATGTTGAATAATACTTTCCATACAGCCACAGGACGCCGTGTTACGACTCGATTTGTGCGCTATAGGCTGCATGGTGTGCAACTTCACTCCCGACGTCCAAGGCGGGGTCTATCTTTGCAACCACACCATGCAGCGCGGTACAGATGGGTCGAACAACATGCCGAGTGGACTGCTCAGGATTGGCATCACGTTGTCTTCACCGATGAATGTTGCATATGCCTTCAACCAGACAATCGTGGATACGCGTTTGGAGACGACACGGTAAGGCTGAATGCCTTAGACACACTATCCAGCGAGTGCAGCAAGGTGTATGTCCCGTGCTGTTTTGGGCTGGCATAGCGTGGGGCCGACGTACACCGCTGGTGGTCATGGAATGCACCATAACGGCTGTACGATACATGAATGCCATCTTACGAGTGATAGTGCAATCGTATCGACAGCATATTGGAGAAGTATTCGTCTTCATGCACGTCTTGTGAATGACTCCCTTCAGGATAACGATATTGCTCGACTAGAGTGGCCAGCATTTTTCTCCCCCTATTGAACATGCCTGGGATAGATTGAAAAGGGCTGTTTATGGACGACATGACGCACCAACCACTCTGAGGGAGCTCCGCCGAATGGCCGTTGAGGAGTGGGACAATGTGGACTAACAGTGCCTTGATGAAGTTGTGGATAGTATGCCACGACGAAAACAGGCATGCTTCAGTGGAAGAGGACGTGCTAATGGGTATTAGAGGTACCGGTGTGTACAGCAGTCTGGACCACCAGTTCTGAAAGTCTAACAGTATGGTGGTACAATATGCAATGTGTAGTTCTCATGAACAATAAAAAGAGTGGAAATGATGTTTATGTTGATCTCTATTACAATTTTCTGTACAGGTTCCGGAACTCTCAGAACCGAGGTTATGGAAAACTTTTTTGATGTGTGTAGAAGAAGCTTTCACTTGATTAGGGATGCCAGTTACCTTTGCGAAAGTCTGCTCTGACACTTTCGAGAACAGTACTAGCTAAAGAGACTACAAATATTCTTAATGCCCCTACTTGTCCCTCCTACAGGAGCGGTCGAGAGAAGACTTATTTAATTACAGGATGCGAGGAGGCGTTTAGGCAGTCAGTTCTCCCACACTCCATAAGCGACTGGAACGCGAAGAAGCCCAAATACTGTGTGGTTATAATTAAAGTGCAGCTGCTCACAGAGGTCCAGTGCGGACTTTAATTATAGTATGACAGGGAAACTTGGTGGACATAAAATGTTTATATGCGGAGCCGATTTACGCTGGAAAAAAGTTAGTTCCAATTTTGGCCGCTAGGTGCAAATCTGGCACTGTGAATACAGGAAAGAGGTACACAAATGTTTTCCATATGTAATGGAACAGGGACGGGACGTGGGCAGAAAAGGTCAAAAAGTAAGAAAGGCATAATGCAGATTTATCTATTAACCATCGCTTGCATAGTTTGTTCAATATGAGCACCGAAGATGTTGACAAAATGCTGTACAGCACCAGATTTGCACCTGGTGACCAAAATTGGAACAAATTTTTTTCCAGTGTAAATCGGTTCTGGAGTTAACGTATTAGCATATCTACCAAGCTTCGCTGCCATACGATAATTTCAGCCCACAAAGAACCGCCGTGAGTAGTTGCATTTAATTATACCCACCAGGTACTTGCATGTGGTGCCATGCCGAATGTTTTCTGCCATACAGTTCACAGTGATTTGTAGAGTACGGAACAGGGTGGTTCAAAACTCCTTACTTCTAGCTGCTGTAGAAGGGACTCAGTAGATGATGCGCTGATGTGGATCCCATTTCTGGGCCGGGCGGAGTGGCCGAGCGGTTCTAGGCGCTACAGTCTGGAACCGCGCGGCCGCTACGGTCGTAGGTTCGAATCCTGCCTCGGACATGGATGTGTGTGATGCCCTTAGGTTAACTACGTTTAAGTAGTTCTGACCTCAGCAGTTAAGTCCAATAGTGCTCAGAACCATTTGAACCATTTGAACCCATTTCTGGAAATGTACCTTTCGGACGTAAAATCAGTTTGAAGATCGGATCATATTCAAGTCTAGCCGAGACGAGAACGCCGTCGTCAGTTACTGTTGTAATTATGAGATCACACAACACCTGCATCCATCTACAAAAAGGGCTCCGAGAAATGGGTACGTTCGATGCTAGGAGGGTTGGCTGTGGTGCTCCACGCACGCGCTGCACTCTCGACTTTGATGAGGACGTCGTTCGTCTCGTAGAAGAGAACCCGAGGAAAAGTATTCGAAACACTGCCTACAGCACACTGCAACTTACTGACTCCTCTGTGTCTATACCGTGAAGCCGGGGATTTGAAAGTGATCCGATCCTCGAACTGATTTTACGTTGCAATGGTATGTTTCCGAACACGGAGCCTGTATCAAAACTTCGTCTACCATGTCCACTCTACAACACTTAGCACCTGTAATAAGAATCTTGAATCACCCTGTAGATATAAAGAAAATCTAGTAATCTCCACGCTCTGGGTGCACAACTTTCTTACGACTTGGTCTTTTCACTGAAGTAATCTATTGCTTATATCCGCCTCATCCATTCACTCCTTTCTGTTAAATATGAAATTTAAGGTTCATGCAGATATGTATAATATTGGAGAAATTATGTGTATAGGGGATGGAAAACATTTTACCACGACCAGTACGATGTAGGCAACACGTTGCTATTGAAAAAAAAAAACATTGGTATTGAAAACAGCTTCCTGTCGTCTTGGAATTGATAAATACAATCATTCATGATTTTCATGGGAATCTTATACCGTGCGTCCTGCGGAATAATGGAAAGTACAGGTAATGGCGATGGAGGTGGCTAGCGATCACGCTCCCTTCTCTCCAAAGTACATCACAAAGACTTAGTAGTATTCATATACTGCAGCTGTGGTGGCCTGGGGAGATGCGGCAGTTCATCCCCGTGTTCAAACACAGTATTTCGTCCGCATTGTGACTTGGCATATGATGTTCCTCCACTTTCCCTGTATATGCTATAAATCTTCGATACGGTGTCTCTTGACACATCAAACGCTTCGGCTGCCTTGGTTACGGAAACACCCACTATATGGGCAACAAGAACTTGGCCAGGTTCGAAGCTTTTTATCTCCGACATATTGCACTCTCACCTACACACAACACAGTTCTTATCAGGTGTGACACTTGCTGCGTATTGAGAGCGTTTAAAGGTGTCGCTCCTGTGCAATGTGTAGGCTTGGCGCCGGCCGCGGTGGCCGTGCGGATCTGGCGCTGCAGTCCGGAACCGCGAGGCTGCTACGGTCTCAGGTTCGAATCCTGCCTCGGGCATGGGTGTGTGTGATGTCCTTAGGTTAGTTAGGTTTAAATGGTTCTAAGTTCTAGGGGACTTATGACCTAAGATGTTGAGTCCCATAGTGCTCAGAGCCATTTGAACCATTTTTTTTGTAGGCTTGGCTAGCATCAGCATTTAGATTCGAGCATGTATTTCTAGTGGTTTTTCTAGTGTTTTGCCCAATCCCTGTACGACACATGTGTATGTATGTATTTACGTGTTTGTGTGTGTGTGTGTGTGTGTGTGTGTGTGTGTGTGTGTGTGTGTGTGTGTGTGAGAGAGAGAGAGAGAGAGAGAGAGAGAGAGAGAGACTTAATTTAAATGCCTGGGTAGCTGAACTGAGGGGAGAGGAGGGGGGGGGGCATGAGTGATACATACGTCAAAGTTAAGTAGTATGCTCTACTGCAGAAAAGTATCGATAAATCAGAGAAACGCCCATTAGGTGGTTTGGAATACCAACCCACCAATACTAATATACAGGGTGGTCCATTGATCGTGACCGGGCCAAATATCTCACGAAATAAGCGTCAAACGAAAAAACTACAACTAACGAAACTTGTCTAGCTTGAAGGGGGAAACCAGATGGCGCTATGGTTGGCCCACTAGATGGCGCTGCCATACGTCAAATGGATATCAACTGCGTTTTTTTTAAACAGGAATCCCCATTATTTATTACATATTTGTGTAGTACGTAAAGAAATATGAATGTTGTAGTTGCACCACTTTTTTCGCTTTGTGCTAGATGGCGCTGTAATAGTCACAAACATGTGGCTTGCAACTTTAGACTGACAGTTGGTAACAGGTAGGTTTTTAAATTAAAATACAGAACGTAAGTACGTTTGAACACTTTATTTCGGCTGTTCCGATGTGATACATGTACCTTTGTGAACTTATCATTTCTGAGAACGCATGCTGTTACAGCGTGATTACCTGTCAATACCACATTAACGCAATAAATGCTCAGAATGATGTCCGTCAACCTCAGTGCATTTGGAAATACGTCAAACGACATTCCTCTCAACAGCGAGTAGTTCGCCTTCCGTAATGTTCGCACATTCATTGACAATGCGCGGACGCATGTTGTCAGGCGTTGTCGCTGGATCACGATAGCAAATATCCTTCAACCTTTGGCACAGAAAGAAATTCGGGGACGTCAGATCCGGAGAATGTGCAGGCCATGGTATGGTGCTTCATCGACCAATCCACCTTTCATTAAATATGCTATTCAATACCGCTTCAACCGCACGCGAGCTATGTGCCGGATATCCATCATGTTGGAAGTACGTCGCCATTCTGTCATGCAGTGAAACATCTTGTAGTAACATCGGTAGAACATTACGTAAGAAATCAGCATACATTGCACCATTTAGATTGCCATCGGTAAAATGGGGGCCAATTATCCTTCCTCCCATAATGCCGCACCATACATTAACCCGCCAAGTTCGCTAATGTTCCACTTGTCAAAGCCATCGTGGATTTTCTGTTGCCCAATAGTGCACATTATGCCGGTTTACATTACCGCTGTTGGTGAATGACGCTTCGTCGCTAAATAGAACGCATGCAAAAAATATGTCATCGTCCCGTAATTTCTCTTGTTCCCAGTGGCAGAACTGTACACGATGTTCGAAGTCGTCGCCATGCAATGCCTGGTGCATGGAAATATGGTACGGGTGCAATCGATGTTGATGTAGCATTCTCAACACCGACGATTTTGAGATTCCAGATTCTCGCGCAATTTGTCTGCTACTGATGTGCGGATTACCTGCAACAGCAGCTAAAACACGTACTTGTGCATCATCATTTGTTGCAGGTCGTGGTTGACGTTTCAAATGTGGCTGAACACTTCCCGTTTCCTTAAATAACGTAACTATCCGGCGAAGGGTCCGGACACTTCGATGATGTCGTCCAGGATACCGAGTAGCAGACATAGCACACGCCCGTTGGGCATTTTCATCACAATATCCATACATCAACACGATATTGACCTTTTCCGCAATTGCTAAACGGTCCATTTTAACACGCGTAATGTATCACAGAGCAAATACCGTCGGCATTGGAAGAATGTTACGTGACACCATGTACTTATACGTTTGTGACTATTACAGCGCCACCTATCACAAAGCGAAAAAAATGGTCCAACTAAAACATTCATATTTCTTTACGTACTACACGAATATGTAATTAAATATGGTGGTTCCTATTTAAAAAAAAAACGCACTTGATATCCGTTTGACCTATGGCAGCGCCATCTAGCGGGCCAACCACATCACCATCTGGTTTCCCCCTTCAAGCTAGACGTATTTCGTTCTTTGTAGTTTTTTAGTATGATGTTTATTTCGTGAGATATTTGGCCCGGTCACTATCAATGGACCACCCTGTATAAGGAAATGTCACGTAAGGTGTGCCTAGAGGGAGCATATTATCAGGTGCGTAAATACGTTGTATAACTAGTTCAAAATTAGAGTTTAGTTTGTTTTTCTATCAGGAAGCAGGCCAGTATTGGCATTATGACTGAAAATGAAAATCGACTAAATGTGTTGCACGTGGCGAAAGCTACTCATCCGGAGAATTATTGATGTGTGTAAGCCTGTTGTCCATTAAACGTGGTTAATTATACAACTCCAACTGCAAAACAGACTGCATCAGCTCCAAAGTGTCAGCGACTGCCTGCTTGTTACAATGACAGAAATGAAATGAATTATACAATTATAGATACAATTAGTCAAGGATTCGTCACAAAAAACCTGATTTTATATTGTGTATTGAATACGACAGCACTTAAACTGAAACAGTTGTCATATAGCTTAAGTAAGAACGGTGTGATTATACAAAGCAGCAAATCATGACATTCAGCGACGTGTGAAGTTATTAGACGACTGTGTTGGCTTTTAGTTACACAGGAAGTGATGCCAACCTTCTTGCAAGGCAAGTCGCGTTATGGCACGACTTTGTCCAGAGAAACAGCTAGAGACAATACTGCCATTATGTGTAATGTGCTCAATGGAATTCCGATCGGTGATTGAACCGGGCAGTTTCCGAGTGGTTTTTATTTGTCATACTGTGAGAAGCGGCAATACAACGATCTACGTAAGATCGTCACATTTTTAAATAAATCACAAATCAAAGAGTACTTCCCTTTCATTAATAGGTTACTGATGTCTTTACATTGGTCTTCACCAAATCAATCTTCAAAAACCTAAGTGTTCATCAACAAAAGATATGGTACCATTACAAAAATGAAAAGAATCTGCATGTGTAAGAATTAAATAACTTAGTTAGCACTTAATACAGATACTGAGCAGAATATTAATACCTAATAGGCACGTGGCGCATAATTCTATTGGTACCCTGCAGCTGAACAAACCACCAAAGAAAGACATTTAACTCCTGAAAGACGGACCACTGTACGTGACACAACAGTGGTGCCGTAAAAAGAGAGCAAAGCCACTTTTAATTTTCTGACAATGGCGGACCCAACCCCACTCCTCCCCATCTCCTGGTGTAGACGTGGCAACGTCGCAATTTTGATGTCAAATTAATTATTTAATGAATCGATTAATTATTCCACTTTCCTCCTCGCACTAAGCCGCCCATGGAAAAATTGGTGGGAAAAACCTCTCAGTCCGCACTGTGGTGGAAAGACATAGGGTGGTTTGCAACTTCCTGGCAGATTAAAACTGTGTGCCCGACTGAGACTCGAACTCGTTACCTTTGCCTTTCGCGGGCAAGTGCTCTACCATCTGATCTACCGAAGCACGACTCACGCCGGGTACTCACAGCTTTACCTCTGCCAGTACCTCGTCTCCTACCTTCCAAACTTTACAGAAGCTCTCCTGCGAACCTTGCAGGGTGGTTTTTTCTTTATATTTGGTGTTATCGTACTGGAAATTCTTGGAAAAGCTTGTCGTTCTCTGCTGTCTGTTTCATACTGGAAGCTGCAAGTGGTGCAAAATACTTCGAAAAATCCATCTGGGAGAGCAAACTAGTGTGCCAGACAAAAACGTGGACCTGGGACATTTGCCTTTGAAGTTTGTAAGGTAGAAGAAGAGGTTCTGGGGCCATTTTGACATCAAATTAATTGACTAATTTATTAAATTGCTCACTTAATTGCCCTACCCCCCTCTGCACATCTGAAAAAATGGCAGAAAACCGAAAATCTTCGGAAAATTAAAATTTTCGCGGTAATTTCAAATATTTCGCGGTAAATTCAAATGCTTTTTACATTGCGTGGCAGAGGACATAACAATAACACTAATAGTAATAATAATAATAATTAATAAAAATATGTTCATTACTTATAAAAATTAAATTTTCATATTGCTGGGGTGGAAGGATGTAGGATATTTGGAATACTTGCACAGTCGAACTACGATGTCACAATTCAACATAGTCGACACAGAACACTGGCGCAATCTAACACCTCTCCAATTTTTGGCGAGAAATTAAAAATTGTGGGAAATTAAAAAATCTGTGGGTTCATTAAAAATTTTTCCTCTGACTGTGAAGCATGGGTGCCGGGGATGGATAGCTGCCATTCATCGAGCACTAGAGAGTAGCTCTAGCCAGTCTTTTGGATGTAAAGAGGATATTTTGGCTATTCGTTTAGCACTAGAAAGTAGCTCGAGCCAGTCTAGCCAATAGCCCTACGTGGGAAGGAGGGGTGAAAATAATTGGTCAGCAAAGTATCACAGAAGTGCAGGAGAGCAATCTTCTGTAGATCTATAAGTAAGTAGTGGAGGGGAGGGACGTAGGGACATATAATAATTTTATATCAGCGACTCACTATCCCAGCGCTGTTTTTTTTTTCTGTACTGTGATTTCATCCCCCCTTGCTGCGCAGGTACACTCAGCCAGGTGACTAGCTGAATAATTTGAAAGCAGTGAAAAAATATGGTCAGACAGCACAGTTTAGAAAACACATGAATTACACTAAAACCACTCTAAAAACGCTGGAACTACACCAAACAACACAGAACAGACAATGATCACTGAAAACGAAGCATTGCACAATTTCGCAAATACTCGAAAGGACCTGCCTTGGGACGGTAGACAAAAGGAAAAGAAGTTACTGAGTGAGAGAGGAGAGGGATGGGAATATAGGGCTAGTGGCAATGACAATGAGATAGGTATGGCTGTTGGGGAACAAGGAGGGAAGAGGAGAGGAAAGAGTAGCTGGTATTGAGATCTGAATTTGAAAGGAAAAGGGAATGGGGAGCGACTGGGAGGGGAAAAGTATGGGGTATGGAAGGGAAGAGAGGTGGGGGAGGGATCCCTTGGGAGGTATGGAGAGGGTGGGATGGATTAAGAATTGGTAGGACAGGTATATTTTAGGGATTTGGAAGAGAGAGATGGTTAAAAATTCCTTGAGAGCGGACGTGGAGGATGTGGAGGGTGTGCAGGTGGAGCATTGGTAGGATGTGTAGATAGAGGTGCGGCAGCACACTAGTATTGGAGGAGAGAGTGCACTGTAGAATTGTTGGCGTTGAGTTTATGGCTGATGTGATTATCCATAGGTATTCTATGTGAGTGAGGAGAGGCAGGAATGTGATGAGTTGGTAAAGGATCCTTACGGGGGAAGTTACAGGGGAAGGTAGTCGGATGTGGAACGCAAGGCAGAAAGCATAGTGTTTGAGGATGTGGAGGGACCTGGTAACATTGCCACAGCTAAAGATGGGTGGCTCCAGGGTTTGTGTGTGTGAAGGATAGAGGTGAGATGTAGCCCCATGTTCAGCCAGTTAGTAGTTTTAGTCTACTATGGGTTCTCTGCTGGATGGTTGGTAAGTGAGGTCTCCATGTTAGTTGCCAATCGAAGGTTAGTCGAAGATATTTTAGTGAGCTGGATAGGACAGTCGTAAGTGGCGAGGTAGAAGCCGTGGAGGCGAAAGCTGTGTGTTGTGTGTCTATAACGGTTTCCTGGGTTTTGGTGTTGTTAATGATGAGGAGCCATTGGTTACACAGGAGGTAAACTGATTGAGGTGAGGTTGGACTTCTGGAGCATAGGACAGAGGGTGAGGGAAGCGGTGTAATCTGCATACTGAGGGAGATGGATGGGAGGAGATAGTTTTTGCATGTGAGTAGTGTATAAGAGGTAAAGGAGATGATGATGATGACGTTTGGTTTGTGGAGCGCTCAACTGCACAGTTATCAGTGCCCATACAAATTCCCAACCTTTGCTCAGTCCAGTCTCGCCACTTTCATGAATGATGATGAAAATGATGAGGGCAACACAAACACCCATTCATCTCGAGGCAGGTGAAAATCCCTGACCCTGCCAGGAATCTAACCTGGGACCTCGTGCTCGGGAAGCGAGAACGCGACTGCGAGACCACGAGCTGCAGACAGGTAAAGGAGAGGGGAGGGAACGAAACATTGAGGCACTTCTGCAGTAGGGTGGAAGGTATGGAAACGGTATTAACAACGACAAAGGACGGTGAGGAGAAAGGATGCAATGAGGCAGATATAACTGATGTGCTTAAGTCTGAAGTTTGAAAAGGAGATTAGAGTGTCTTACACCAACCATCATATGCTTTCTCTAGTTGAAGGGTCTGCCCCGATAGCTGAGTGGTCAGCATTCGATTCCTGGCTGGGTCGGGGATTTTCTCCACTCAGGGACAGGGTGTTGTGTTGTCTTCATCATCATCTCAGTCCCATCCGTGGCGCAGGTCGCCCAATGTGGCGTTGAATGTAATAAGACCTGCAACAAGGCAGCCGGATCTGCCCCGTAAAGGGCTTCCCAGCCAAAGACGTCAAACGCTCATTTACATTTTTTCTGGATGAAGGGGAGATGGTCTATTTACAGTTGTTGAGATGCTGGGATGGAAGATGGGTGAGGTTCAGGAGTAGGTCATCAGCAAAGAAGGTGGAAGCCACATTGAGTAAGAGGAAGCATATGATGTTGGTGCAAATGGTAGCGGATGCAAGGGTAGAGAATGGATTCAAAGACATGGCTAAACACTGAGGTGAGGCATATGGGGCGATATGAGGAGGCATCAGTGGGTGGTTTGTTTTGTTGTTTGAGGAATCAGAGGATTCTGGAGGTTTTCCAAAGGTCAGGATAGTGGTCAGTGCAGAGGATAGTGGTATACAAGATGGAAAGGCCGACTAGAAAGGGGAGAGGGCGTTCCTTGGAGTGTCTTTAGGTAATAAGGTTGTAACCAAAGGATGTCTTGCACTGTCTGTGGAATACTTTTTTATGTCCTGTGCTATGAATAGCGTGTTTAATTATATTTCTGGTATGCTGTTCAAGATGGGGGCTAGGGGTGGGATTATGAGGTCTGTACATTCGCGGACAGTAGGTAAAGTGAGGATCATCAGGACTGAAGAACATGTCAGAAAGATAAGATGCGAAGTGAGTGGTTTTATTGATTTCATAAGGTAAGGGATTATTGTTGTAAAGGATCGAGTGATAGGATGCATACCTGTAAGTCAGCGAAATGCTTTCCGGTACTAGGAGCAGTTAATGGGAATTGCGAAAATGAGGCTGGTGCATGTCTGTTGGTTGTTCCAGCGTTTCTTGGCATTGAGTAAATTTCTAATGTGTCACATTATCTGACAGAGGCAGGTGAGTGTGTACTGGTCTCGAACCTGTAGGAATCAATGATAAAAGCGATAGGATTCATGGAGAAGCAGTACTGCCTGTGGTGGGAGATGGGAGTGAGGGGCAATGAAGGTACATGTCTTTAGCGGGGATATGGGTGGAGAAAGCTTCTAACAAGGTCTACTGCAAAAAGGCTGTAGCATAAGTGAGATCTTTGGGTAGCTGGAAGGTTAGGGCGTGGCTTCTCGTCTATCGATTCCCAGTAGGGCTTCCTGCTGGCACAGGAATAGTCATGGACAAGTTTTGGACAGAGAATGGGATGGGGTGTATCGTGGAGGGTAAGGTGTAGGATATGGTGAAGCAGATGGGTAGGTGATAACTTCCAGCTGGGTCAAGGACTTCTGTACTGAGAGATCCAAAAAGATTGGGAAATGGCAGGACAACATCTGCTGTTGCTTTCAGGACGATTGCACAGTCAGATGAGGACATCATCATCTTGGAGGGGTTCGTTACAGAGTGGTTCTAGGTGCTTCAGTCTGGAACCACGCTACCGCTACAGTCGCAGGTTCGAATCCTGCCTCGAGCATGGATGTGTGTGATGTCCTTAGGTTAGTTAGGTTTAAGTAGTTCTAAGTTCTAGGGGACTGATGACCTCAGATGTTAAGTCACATAGTGCTCAGAGCCATTTGAACCATTTTGGGGTTCTTTAACTCTTGCCACCACCAGAGTTCTGCAGGATATCTACTATGGAAGTTGAGGCTGGAGGCAATAATATAGTTGGAACAGTACAGCTAATGTCACTTTTGGTGGTATCATTTGATCGCCAAAAGGGGATAATCTTGTGGTGGTCAATTGTTACTCTGCCCTGGGTCAGGGATAGGGGGTTATCAGTGCAGGGGAGGATGTTGGGAAACGTACAGATGGTGTGGTGCAGTTGAAGAAACATTTCATTGAGGATGAAACTATCAGAGTTGTGTTTCGAAGGAGTATGCTTAAAAAGGGGCTTGATGGTGGGGAGTGAGCAGATTTTGCTATATAGGATTTTGTAGCGCTGTTGTACCATGATGGGAGGCTAGGTAGCTGGTTGTGTGGATTAGGAGTGGAGAAGTATATGTGCTTGGGTGCTGAGGTGGAATACTGCACGGACAGCAAACGAAATTTGCTGAAGGGGGTGTGGTTATTGGGAGGGGTCGGTATTTTGGAGTAGAATAATAAGGAAATGGATGACACCCTCAGCAGTGGCTGAGTGGAGGTGGACAGAGGGACCTGCTAGGATGTGTGTGAAGGTCAGTAAGATGGACGGGCACAGTTAATTCAGGTATGATGGTGGGGGTTTGGCATTTCACTTGGTGGTGTCTGTAGGGTGTGCAGGTGGGCAGGAAACCTCGGCTGGAATATTGCTTAGATTGGAGGCAGGTGAGATAATTCTTACAATCTGGAGCAAGGAGGTCATTACCGTGGAGGCAGTTTTTGCATCTGGAGGATTTTGGACGATTTGGAGGGTTCGTCTTTGAGTTGGCCTTTGTGAGGAGGTGGTTGATAGTGGGAGCATAGTCTGTAAATATGTGTACTGAAGGTGGGCGCAGAGTCAATGAGGTTACAGCAGGCATTATGGCTTTCTAGGGAATGGTTGGTGTTAAGTTTGGTGATCACCTCCTTTCAATATCACTGGGTCGGGGGGGGGGGCAGTGGGGGGCTGGAATTGTTTGGGTGAGGGGGGCTGATTTGGAAAGGGGTGAGAGAAGCTTGAGGACAAAAGGTGATGTGGAGAAGTTTGAGGAGAGTGTCTGTGGGGAAGGTGGGTTTGGCTGATTTGATGAGGATAGAATCTTTATGGGTGATAATTTGAGTGATAGGGAGGTAGAGGATATACTTTTTAATTCCAATAGTGAGGGCTTTGGCATTGAGAAATTGAGGGTCAGGACAAGACAGGAGCAAGATGTGGACAGCCAGGGGGGAAAGAGAAGTGTCCATTTGAGGTTTCTTGGTGGTGGCTGCAGTGTCTGTGATGTAACACTTCTGGGTCCTTTTTCCGACTGTTGGTGGGTTGGAACTGGGCCGGTTGTTGGATCATGCTGTAGCTAGTGTGGCTGCTGGTGGATGGTATTCCGCATCTGGTGCAGCGATTGTGGCACAGCAGGATGTATTCCATGCAGATGTTGCAGAGACAGTGGTCAGTCTGGGAGTGGCGGTTGCAGAGGGTGGAGATGAGGGGGTGGGAGGGTAGAGGATAGATGCTGATAGGGAGGAAGCTGTGGGGATGGGGGTGGACATGTGTTGGTGGACCAGAGGAAGTACTCCAAATGGTTATGGTGACAGTGGGAGATGGGGTTGTGTAAATGATGGTGGTGGTTGGTATGTCCATTATGGTTTGAGAAGTGAGTTATGGGGGTCACGCTACTGCAAATCCATGTTCCCTATATGCATGAGCCATACAGCAACAGCCTTAGGGAACGAAACACAGTGATACCTACTTACGAGATGCATGTCACACCTTAGTCAACAGAAATGTAACAAATACATCATACAATACAATTTCCGAGTGGAGTGCTCGTAATCTCACTTGACAATAGCATTCTAAGACGAAAAACTGGCAAGTCATCTCCAGACTAGTCCAGCTCCATCTACCAAGTGAACAGTGTACCAGATGAGTCAACTGGCTGGAGCCGTTCTTTGGACCTGGATCTGGCTCCTTTTTATTTTTACAGCCATCAGTCTTCTGACTGTTTTGAGGCACCACACCACGAACTCCTCTCCTGCGCCAACGTACATCATCAAGTATTCGATGGGTGTATTTCAATCTCTGTCTTTGTCTACAGGTTTTATCCTTACAGCTCCCTATTTTATTACGTCTTAAGGGATGTCCTACCGCCCTGTCCCATCTTAATGTCAGCGTTTTTACCTTATCGGTCCATCTAATTTTCAACGTTCTTCTGTGGCACTTCTGTAGCACCACATCTCAGAAGCTCCTATTCTCTTCTGTTCCAGTTTTCCTGCAGACCATGTTTCACTACCATATAATGCTGTGCTCCAAACATACATTCTCAGAAATTTCTTCTTCAAAGAAAGTACTAGATTTTATACTAGTAGACTCTTTTTTGACGAGAATGCCATTTTTGCAAGCGTTAGTCTACTTTTTATGTCCTCCTTGCTCTGTCGATCATGGGTTATTTTGTTGGGTATATATTAGAATACCTTTACTTCATCTACTTCCTGACCATCAATCCCGATGCTAAGTTTCTCGCTGTTCACATTTCTGCTTCTCCTCATTACTTTCCTCTTTCTTCGATTTCCTATCAGTCCATATTCTGTACTCACTAGAGTGTTCACTCCATTCAACACAGTCTTCTTCACTTTCGTTGAGGGTAGCAATGTCATCAGCGAATCTTGTCACTGAAATCCTTAATCTTGAATTTTTCCACTCTTGAGGGTTTATTTAATTTCCGTCAATGCTTCTTCCACGTACAGATTGAACAGTAGATGTGAAAGGCTATATCCCTGTCTTACATCATTCTTAATCAGAGCCCTTCGTTCTTGGCCTTCCATTCTTATTATTTCCTTCTGGCTCTTGCACATACTGTATATCATCCGTTTCTCAGTATAGTTTGGCCGTGTTTTCCTTAGAATTTCGAACATATTGCACCATTCTACATTATCGAAAGTTTTTTACAGTTCGACAAATCCTACGTCTTTAGTCTTGCTTCCATTATCTACCACTAATTCATAATTGGTTCTCTGGTGCCTTTCCCTTTCCTAAAGCCAAACTGATCGCCATCTAACAAATCCTCAGTTTTCTTTTCCATTCTTCTGTATATCATTCTTGTCAGCAATTTGGATGCATGAGATGTTAATCTGACTGTGCGATAATTCTGGCATTTGTCGGCTCTTGTAATATGCGGAATTGTGTGGATGATGTTATCCCGAAAGTTAGATGGTATACTGGGGCAATCATACCTTCTACACGAACTTAAATAGTCGTTTTGTTACCTTTCCCCAAATCATTTTGACAATTTTATTTGTCTCTACTGCCTTATTTGATTTTAAGTATTCCAAACTCTTTCAAATTCTGATTCTAATACTTGATTCCATATCTCTTCCCTTCCGACTCCTGTTTCTCCTTCTATCACTTCATCAGACAAATCAATCCCTCATAGAGGCCTCGATAGTACTCTTTCCATCTACCCGCTCTCTCATCTGCATTTAACAGTGGAATTACCATTATATACTTAACGTTACCACACTAGCTTTTAATTTCACTGAAGCCTGATATGAGTTTTCTGTGTGATGAATGAGACCTTCCTACAATTTTTTTTTGTCGATTCCTTCACATTTTTCATTCAGCCATTCAGCCTTAGTTTCCCTGCGCTTCCGATTTATTTCATTATTCCTAAGTGACTTCTATTTCTGTTTTCCTGCGTTTTTCTGAACATTTTTGTATTTCCTTCTTTCTTCCTTGCGCTCAAGTATTTCTCCTGTTACCCTTGGTTGCTTCGTAGTTACGTTCTTTGTACCTATGTTTTTTTTTTCAATATCTGTGAACACCCATTCTGGAGTTGTCCATTCCTCTTCAACTGAACTCTCCACTGAGTTATTCATTATCACAGTATCAATAGACTTAGACAACTCCAAGCCTTTCGGTTTATTCCTTTGAACTTCCGTATCTCGCATTGACTCTTCCTAACCAGTGTCTTAATTTTAACCTGCTCTTCATCACTACAGTGCTTTACAATCCAGTAACTAATTTCCGAATCTCTACCTGACCATGATGCAATCTAAGGTATATCTTTCCGTATCTCCCGACATTTTCCGAGTATACTTCCTCGTCTTGTGATGCGGTACTACTAGGTGAAATTTACTGCAGAACTCAGTGTTTCTCCTCTCTCATACGTAGTACTAAGCCCATACTCTGCTGTACACCTTTCTTCTACTCCTTCCCTTACAAAAACATTCCAGTCCCCATGACTATTATATTTTCATCGTCCTCTACCTATTGAATTACCTGTTCGGTATCCTCATATACTTTCTCTATCCCTTCATCTTCGGTATGCGATGTCAGATGTACACCTCAGCTGTCGTTGTCGGTGTCAGTTTGCTATCGATTCTGGTGAGAACAACTCTATCACTGAACTATTCACAGTACCAGACTCTCTGCCCTGACTTCCTATTCATAGCGAATGCTACTCCCATTATACCATTTTCTTCAGCTACGGATATTATCCTATACTCATATGACCAGAAATCCTTGTCTTCCTTGCATGTCACTTCACAGACTTCCGCTACATTTAGATTGAGCATTAGAATTTCCGTTTTCAGATTTTCTAGCTTCTCTACCAACTTCAAACTTCTGACATTTCACGCACGACTCATAGAACATTATCATTTCGTTGCTTATTTAGTCTTTTTCTCATAGTCACCTTCCCCTTAGCAGTCCCTTCCTGGAGATTAGATTGGGGGACAAACCTTGAATCCTTTTCCAATGGATAGATCATCATGACTCATACCAATTACAGGCCACAAGCCCTGTGAATACATAGTTTGTGTCTTTTAATGCAGTGGTTTCCATTGCCTTCTGCATGCTCATGTCGCTAATCATTGCTGATCCTTCCTCCTTTAGGGACAGTTTTCTACCCCAAGAGCAAGAGCGTGTAGTGAACCTTTGTCTTCTCCTCTGCCCTTTTCGACAAGGCCGTTGGTTGAATGATAGTCACTTCTTATGCCGAAAGTCTTCGGCCGCCATTGCCGATGACTTTTATTCAAAATGGTGGCATGGTTCGAACCCGGAACAGAGGAATTTTTGATTACTGATCGAAGACGCTACCCATTTCTTTTCTTTTTTTGTTGATCTCATTTTGATCATTATTGTTGGTTGCATTTATTTGTGGCGGACGTCCCACGACATCTGATCGAGTTCGTCGTTGATCCATTCACTCAATTTTTTTATTGCAGCTAGACCATGTATGAAACTCCTAGAAGACTGAAAAGTGAACGAAACTGTGTAGCTGAAAGCGTAGCGATTCCTTTTTCATACCTATTTGAGGCCATCATGAGCTCCAATAACGACACCTAAAGTGCTTAGACTCGTTTGTGGTTAAACGACATGCATCGGCGACAGCTCAGAACTACATAGTGGCTGTCTGAAAGTCGTGTGATCCCACACGTATTGCTGTACGTGGCTAATCCGCAAAACAAAACCATCACGTTGATGCAGCTAGGATCGTATAGGCTGGCATGCTTCACTCGCATTTGTAACGAGGAAAAAAATTATTCTCTGGGAGAGACGACTTATTCCTCCTGTAAACATAAGACTGGATTAGAGTGTATACGGAAGCATACAGATAATCATATTTTTACTTGATCAGAGCGGGTTTATATACGTATATATAATGTTTAATAAGTCACAGCTGCAAAATACTAACGCGAATTCTTGACAGACGGATGGAAAATCTGGTAGAAGTGGACCTCGGGGAAGATCAGTTTGGATTCCGTAGAAATGTTGAAACACGTGAGGCAATACTGACCCTACGACTTATCTTAGAAGACAGGGTAAGGAAAGGCAAACCTACGTTTCTAGCATTTGTACCTTTTGACAATGTTGACTAGAATACTCTCAAATTCTGAAGGTGGCAGGGCAAAATACAGGGAGCGAAATGTTACTTATAATTTTTACAGAAACAAGATGGTAGTTATAAGAGTCGAGGGGAATGAAAGAGAAGCAGTGGTTGAGAAGGGAGTGAGACAGGGTTGTAGCCTATCCCCGATGTTATTCAATCTGTATATTGAGCAAGTAGTAAAGGAAACCAAAGAAAAAAATCGGAGTAGGAATTATAATCCATGGAGAAGAAATAAAAACTTTGAGGTTCACCAATGACATTGTAATTCTGTCAGAGACAGCAAAGGACCTGGAAGAGCAGCTGAACGGAATGGGCAGTGTCTTGAAAGGAGGATATAAGATGAACATCAACAACACCAAAACGAGGATAACGGAATGTAGTCGCATTAAATCGGGTGATGCTGAGGTAATTAGATAAGGAAATGAGACACTTAAAGTAGTATTGGGGAGCAAAATAACTGATGATGGTCGAAGTAGAGAGGATGTAAAATGTAGACTGGCAATGGCAAGGAAAGAGTTTCTGAAGAAGAGAAATTTGTTAACATCGAGTATAGATTTATGTGTCAAGAAGTCGTTTCTGAAAGTATTTGTACGGAGCATAGCCATGAATGGAAGTGAAACATGGACGATTAATAGTTTGGACGAGAAGAGAATAGAAGCTTTCGAAATGTGGCGCTACAGAAGAACGCTAAAAATCAGATGGGTAGATCACATAACAAATTAGGAGGTACTGAATAGAATTGGGGAGAGTAGAAATTTGTGGCACAACTTGCCTAGAAGAAGGGATCGGTTGGTAGGACAGGTTCCGAGGCATCGAGGAATTACCAGTTTAGTATTGGAGGGCATCGTGCAGGGTAAAAATCGGAGAGGGAGACCAAGAGATGAATACACTAAGCAGATTCAGAAGGATGTATGTTGCAGTAGGTACTGGGAGATGAAGAAGCTTGCACAGGATAGAGTAGCATGGAGAGGTGCATCAAACCTGTCTCTAGACTGAAGACCACAACAACAACCACATAGAATTTTCGCATGCGGGAAGACCTATAGGGGGGCAGCTGGTAAGTCACCTGATTCCAACTAAATCTCTGACACATTAATAGTACTAGAAGCGTTAACCAAGTTAAAATACCTAGAGGAAGCATCTGGAGCGAGCTACAGAAAATGTATGTGTCTGGTTCGTATCCATTTGGTGGAATCTTATGGGAAGCAACCAAAGCACAAATAACTGACAAGATAGTGAGCTAAAGCAGAAGAGTATGTCAGGCTGATCGTTTTTTAAGGGGGTGTAATCCACCCACTAAGAAATGACAGTGCAGGAGGTGAGTAATCACAAATTCAGTTGGTGTGTCACCTAGAGACTATGGCACTACAATTGGGATCGAAGTGTAAGAGGTACTAAGATGACTGCTGTTGTTGGAGGAAACACTGATACTAATTTGGTGTGCCTTGTACTAATTGGTTAATTGGCTCTCAATGTACCACAGTTTGCCTTAGTCTCTGACATAAAGTATGTAAATACTTTATCTTGTGACTCCTACTGCATCTTATGATGTAATAAGTCAGTACGTTTACTTCACAAATATTTTTCTGTTAATATTTTATTATGATTATAAAAAATCAGTTTTGTAACTGGTATGTACATTTTTACGACTAATAATTCTGAAGAAGATATTTTCACAAATAATTAAACCAAGCTCAAGGGATAGTAAACCTTTATTTGTAAACAGGTTGGCTGATTTATCGGTCATGAATCACAAGGTGCTGTTCCGCAGCCATGTTTAATTAAGATTTTGAGGGTTGTAACTGTTTTCTGCTTCGCGCATAGATCTTTTGACAGATGTACGAATCTCTAACGATCTTTTGCCTGTCGTCATTTGCGGGTCCTCCTTTAAAGCGAGAGTGGAACGGCCTTCGCTTCCTCAACAGTTTCCGAATTTCTTGTTAAACCACGATGGGTCTTTTCCGTCGTTAACCCATTTACTAGTGTGTGCTACATGACTCCTCTACATAGGGAACATGGATTTATAGCGGGATTGGGCTGGTGGGTCGCTGTCCTAATATTATTATCCGTCCTCATGTCCCTCCCAGCAGCTGTTGACTTTTAGATCAGCAGGAGATTACTCCCCTGCACTTGAGTGCTAGTTTTCTGTCCTGTTAACATTACTCCTCCTTCCCACATAGGACTGTTGGCTAGCGTGATACCGAAAATATCCTTTCTACATCAAACAGCCAATGATGAGACTGGTTACGGCTATTCTATACCGCTTGATCAATGGCTGCTGCCCCTTCCCCCACTGATTTTTTGATTTTCCCACAATTTTTTAATATCCCACAAGGAGGAGGGGAATTAGATCGCGTCAGAATTCTGGCTCGACCATCAGGGATTGTGACGTCACATGTAGACTGCGCCGTCATTCCAAAGATGATGAAATAAGAGAGTGCCCCACACCAACGATTCCAAAGCTGATGAAATAAAGAGAGTATCGTACAGCAGAGATAAGCAAATTGAATTTTTATAAATAATGAATATATTATTATTGTTATCGTTTCACGTAGGCCTACAATGAAATATAATTAGCGTTTGAATTAAACGCGAAGAATTCGAACTAACCGATTTTGTCTTTCTCAGCGATTTGGAATTTCCTGCCATTTTTCCATGTGGAGACAGGCAGCTTTAATTGATCACTCTAAGTAATTAGTCAAATTTGTTGATATCAATATTCTGTTAGAAGTTTAGCTTCCTAATTTCGAAAGCAAGATTTCGGTTTAAAGTCCTGGTGTGGTACATAGGTTTAATCCCCCAGAGTGATTTTTCAAAGTATTTTTTAACTCTTGTTCCTTTCGAAATGAAATAAACAGAAGAGAATGATGAACTTTTCCCACTAATTCCGTGTAGGGTAACACCGAAATTAAGAAAAAATCGCCATATAACACTAACAGCTCAGCACAGACTGAGTAATCTTTCCTGCCAGTTTATCCATGTAGCGGAAGGGGGGGGGGGGGGAGTAGTAGTAGTAGCGTAGGGTATGAGGACTGGTGGAGTCGCTAATTAATTGACCAGTTTAATTAATTAATTAGTTAATTGGATACCAAAAGAGGTGTGATGTTGCCACATATACATCATTGGGAAAAGGGGAGTGGTGGCGGATGGTCTGCCAACTTGAGTAATTTAAAAGTGGGGTAGTTCTCTATTTACCCCACTACTAATAACCAGTTGGGAGGAGTCGTATGTGCACAGTACGTGATGTAATAAACCAAAGTTATCATAAAGCATTAATTAAAATATAAGAACCTGGCAGATAATACGATACCAATATTAGCTCAACAGGTAAAAAAATGGCATTCAACAGTGATATCAAGACACTTGGAGCTGTTATCGTTGAAGATGTATATCATGGTTGTAAAGATGCATTATTCACCGTTGGTTTTAGAACCTTATGGTAGCTATGTTGATAGCGAGGCGCAATAGATTACTTTAAAATCATCTCCGTTGGGCCTTAAACTAATCAATCATCCTGCTGAACACGTAATCCGTGTATGTTTTATCATCGTAGCTGTTGCCTGAGGCATTACATACAGCCGCCGCAGTGAATCTATCCCCTTTCTGCTGACCTATCAACCTTTCCTTAGTCTTCAGCAGTATCCTTGAAAACTTCCTCTCCAAATTCATCCAGAATATCTTCAACACCACCTACCCATCCTGTCGCCTAAAGTGGTTTCCGTTCTAAACTTTCCACTTCCTTTACCCACACCACAAAAAATGCAGACCCCCCCTCTTCTTGACAGTAAACATAAAAAACGCCTGCGAAAGTATGCGGCATTCTATGTTCCTCTTAAAACTCCACTAGTTTACTCTTCCAGACAATTACATAAGCGTAATCAATCCTTTCTACGTGACTACCGCAAGAAGATAGGAAATTTGTTAAAAGGCCAGGGAATAACGTTCATGGTACCATACGGAGCAGAAGAGGGTAAGAACTGTAGAGGAAGACAGAGATTGGAATACAAACAACAAACAGTAGAGGACGAAGAGGGATGGAGAGTTTGGCGTAGGAGAAGAATTTGTGGCGGGTCGCATCATACTAGTCAGGCGACTGATCACTTAAAAAGTCGCCTCCAGTGTATGCTGACGATAGCGCTGTTCTTGCTCTCCATGCCATTTGTCTCAACGTTCCCTCCAATTCCATATCACTAATTTTGCTTCCTCGTGTAAGCAGTGATGCTGCTCCGACACCGATCACGAGTCATAGCAGACGCAGAAAGCAGATCTCGCATGCATGTTTCACACGGGAGGCCGTGCATCCTGATGCAGAGACTGAGCGAATCGCTTTACATTTGATTTTATGCATCATTTCAGGGCCGCGATCCACACTGTGGCAGCTTCGTAGATTGACAAGTGAATTCTCACTACTCATTTTACACTCAGAATTATATGGGAGTCTTCAGATTGCAAGTATGTGCGTCACTTCTAACCAACCTTCAGACGCAGATAAAACACGTTATTTTGTCAGCGAGTCTGTTCTTTCTACCCACTGTTCATCATTAATATATAGGTCATTAATATATAGGTCATTAATATATAGGTCTTCTGCGCGTGTCTTAAGATGGAGAAAACGTTGAGTGTATTTTATGTAGGAAGTTGATTGCGGAAGAGCAAATTTCCCTGGGATTCTTCCGCACCTGATAATTCAAGCAGCACAAAGTATGTGCCGGGTGTTTCATGTGCAGGGTGTTTCAAAGTTTCTGTTACAGGCTTTTATGCTTTGTAGAGCAGACTTCATAGATAAATTTTTGCTAAGGGACCCATATCCGGAGATTTATCAGTTGGTTATACGGTAGGCGTCGTCTAGAGCAGTGGTTTCCAATCTGAGAGGAAAATGAAATTTTTGAGGGGTAAAATCAAAACTATTCGATTCTTTTTCAGTCAAGAAACGGAATTATTTTCAAAAGATCATCACTATTATCATAGTTTTGTAAGACTCTAATATTGATTATATCAGTTATCAATAATTACTTTTCCTCAGTTCGTTGCTTTAATAGGGTTGAGGTACAGGTTCCACCCAATACACATATATGTTGTACTTTTTCCTGTACTTCACTGATGATAAAAGTGAGTCATATACGTAACAATTGCTAAATATCTCAAGAAAATACCTTCTCCAAGTTGTAAATAGTACCTGCAATAACCCAGAAATTATTTCATTACTCCCTCCAAAACATACAGATGAAGTAATTGACAGAAAGACGCAGCAGTTACTACATAAGGTCTACTACAGTGGTGGACACAGTATTGTTATTATTATTATT
Organism: Schistocerca cancellata; assembly: GCF_023864275.1. Classification (NCBI taxonomy): domain Eukaryota; kingdom Metazoa; phylum Arthropoda; class Insecta; order Orthoptera; family Acrididae; genus Schistocerca; species Schistocerca cancellata. The sequence continues at coordinate 608,316,673 of NC_064630.1, read as the reverse complement.
ATTACCGCTAGTGGCTGTAGTCAGGTACAAAACGTAAACAGTCAGAAGTCTTCCACTTTCTGCCTGTTCGGAAATAAGGAGTGCAGCAGTCAAGGATTTACGAACAGTAAATGTAGTGCCCACAATCAGCTGTTCCAATGGAGATGAGAAATGCAGGAGAATTGTGTTCCGAAATAAGTATTTCATTCTACAGCTTAGTTAGTTTGGTGATAATGAGTGGGAAGAGGGTGTGGGGTGAGGGGGAGGGGGAGTGCGGGCGTACTAGCAACTGTCTGATTGTACTGAGGGGTGCTATGGTCTAAGAAAGGTAGGGAACCACTGGTCTAGTGGGACCCTGTGTTGACTGTGACATCACAAATCGTTTTCATCTGACTACAACAACGGCTGCGAAAACCTGGTAATAGGAGGGTTGACTCTGGTGCTCCAGGGACGCGTTGCACCGTCGATTTTGAAGCGTAGATGGGAGATTCGTAAATGACCCTCCTTATAAAAGTGATCCTCTATAACACCTACATTGAGGTGACAGTCACTGGACAGAAATATGCACGTATACATACGGCGGTAGTATCGCGTACACAAAGTATAAAAGGCCAGTGCATTGGAGGTGCTGTCATTTGTACTCAGGTGAGTCATGTGATAAGGTTTCCGAGGTGTTCGTGGCCGCACGACGGGAATTAACAGACTTTGAAAGCGGAATGGTAATTGGAACGACACGCATTAGGAATTCCGTTTCGGAAATCGTTAGGGAAATAAATATTCCGGGATCCACAGTGTCAAGAGTGTACCGAGAATAACAATTTTCAGGCGTTATCTCTCACCGTGTACACCTACGCTTAACGACCGCGAGCAGCGACGTCTGCGTAGAGTTGGCAATACTAACAGACAAGCAACACTGTGTGAAATTACCTCAGAAAACAAAATGGTTGAGATGGCTCTGAGCACTATGGGACTTAACTTCTGAGGTCATCAGTCCCCTAGAACTTAGAACTACTTAAACCTAACTCAGGACATCACACACGTCCATGCCCGAGGCAGGATTCGAACCTGTGACCGTAGCGGTCACGCGGTTCCAAACTGAAGCGCTTACAACGGCACGGCCACACCGGCTGGCTCGGAAATCAGCGTGCGATTTACGACGAACATATCCGTTAGGACAATGCGGGAATATTTGGCGTTAACCGGCTATGGCGTCAGACGATGGACGCGAATGCCTTTTACTGACAGGACGCCATCGCTTGCAGATTCTAACCTGGGCTCGTGACCACACCGGTTTGGCACCAGATGAATAGAAAACCGTGGCCTGGTCAGATGAATCCCGATTTCAGTAGGTAAGAGATGGCAAGGTAAATGTCGTGCAGACTCCACGAAGCCATTTCCCCAAGTTGTTAACAAGGCACTGTGCACGCTGGTGGTGGCTTCATAATAATGTAGGCTGTGCTTACTTGGTATTGGCTAAGTTCCCTGGTCCAACTGAAGCGATCGTTGGCGGGAGAAGCTCGTGTTCGGCTACTTGAAGACCATTTGCATCCATTCATGGACTTCATGTTCCCAGACAACGATTCGTCACGTCACTGTGACATGACTGTTTGCGACTGGTTTTAAGAACACTGTGGGTAGATCGAGCGAGGGTATTGGTCACCCAGACCATCTGAAACGAATCCCATCTGACGTTTGTGGCGCATAATCGAGAGATCAGTTCGCCGGCCAGAGTGGCCGAACGGTTCTAGGCGCTACAGCCTGGAACCGCGCTGCTGCAACGGTCGCAGGTTCGAATCCTGCCTCGGGCTTGGAAGTGTGTTATGTCTTTAGGTTAGTTAGGTTTAAATAGTTCTAAGTTGTAGGGGACTGATGACCTCAGATTTGTAGGGGACTGATGACCTCAGATGTTGAGTTCCATAGTGCTCAGAGTCATTTGAACCATTTGAGAGGTCAGTTCGTGCACAAAATACTACACATGTATTACTTTCACAGTTATGGACGACTATAAAGGCAGCATAAGCCAGTCCATAGCACGTCGAGTCGCTATATTACGCTGGGCCAGGGAAGGACCAGTACAATATTGAAAGATATCCCATGACGTTGTCACCTCAACGTAATTTGTTAGCATCACACCACGTCAGTCCCAGACAACAGCGTCGCCTTGTCCGACGACACTGGGCGATAGTGAATCCATTGCATTGACTTTGCTCCTTGGTCTTGGGTTCGTAGTGACATAACTAGCACCTGTTCATGGTGAGATTAGGCAGCTTATGACGTTCTCTAGATGGCCGTGACAGAATTGCAACATTTCCACAGCTGCTTGGGTTCGGACGGCTTTATGCGTGAGTGTGAGCAGTCGCCGAACTCATCTAGCGGTGACCTTCATCGCGTTCAATATTTTGTGCAAGCTTTTGAAAATAGGCCCTAGAATGATTTTTACTTTTTCCACTGTCGCACTGATTCCAGCCTTCGAGCTCCAAGGCGATTCTCGACATTCGCTTCTTCGTAATTTGACTTATTTGACCAAATTCGGACTGTTCGTATGACGGTGCACTGTGGCCCTAAGCTTCCACCAACTCAGCATAGTTTGTTGGAGCGTCATGGCCCTTCAAGTGCAGAAAACGATATTGCAGGATGCTCAAAGCCATTGTGATGTACAACGGAATGGAAACTACTGCATCAAAGACATATAACGTGAATCGACAGATCATGAGCCGTTAAATTAGCAAACGTCACCATATTCTCCCCGCTGGCGGAAGACTCCGGATTCGTTCATCATTTCTTTCTCCGGTAAGGGAGAAGTGTAATCAAGAGAAGAATGAATAAGCCACAAAAAGGGTAAGATTCAGCGAGTCAGTGAGTGGAACGTCGTGAGTTTGAACATTGTAGATAAGCTAGAAAATATGGAAACTGGGAAGCAAAAACACAATTTACATTTTTTTTGAACAGAGAAGTTTAATGGAAAGAAGATAAGGATTTCTTGTCAGGTAAAAATAGAATAATATCAGCAGCAGCAGAAAGTACAAAAAGGAAGACAGGGTAGAAAATGAATTACTGTGGTGCACAGTTAAGTAATAGGTTTCTCCTCATCAGAATCAACAATAAAACAACACCAACAAGTTGTGGTCAAATATATATGTCGACGTAGCAAGCAGGACATGGAGAGGAAGAGAAAATACATGAGGGCTCTGAGCGTGTAATTCAATATGGAGAGGGATATAAAAATCTAATAAGTGCAAGTGACTACTTGGAAAAAGCCTGGAGACACACGAAGATAACAGCGGGATTACACCATCGGCAGACGGAGCTGTCGAAATCAGATATTGGACTGTAAGACGTGCTCAGGTACAGATATAGACCCGGATCACAGGTTAATAATGAAATAGAGTTGACTGAAGCTTAAGAGAATTGTGAGGGAGACTCAACATGGAAGGAATGAGGATTCTGAAATACTGAGTAATGATGTCGTGCGTTTAAAATTCTCTGATGTTGTAGACAATGTGATCTTCTCTATTCGTATCAGAGGTACACGAAATGAACACATATACAATACATACAAAGATAACTATACAGATTTCACCCAGAATTGGGCAACTTTGATAGCATTGGGTGTTGCAGGCGTTAAGCCCTTCATGCTACAGCTGGTTTGGCATGAGTTACATTTGAACAGATGCCGGGTGGTCTGCAATTCACCGCATTCGCACAGTGTTGTGTTGACAGTTGGAAGCTTCATTTAAGGAGAATGTCCGTCGATCTTGCGACTTCAGTCCGTAGCCTGTTCAAGGACTTCCAGATGACCCACTTCTCCATGTGTCCAGGCGGCAGGGATTCATGTGGTGTCACCCAGTTTCACAGGTGTTGGGATCTTTCTTTCCACTTGGTGAGTCGGATAGCCGCAGCTGATCCTTGGAAGGGCTGTGAGGTTGTTAGGAAACTCTTCCTGGTCTTTGGTCTTAGCTTGGCAGGTTGATGTCCAAAGAGTAGATGTGAGGTAACTGTATTTGATTTATGCCTCTCGATGTTAGCGGCAATCTCTCTTCTGATGTCACACGGAGCAATCCCAGCGAGACATTGAACTTTGTCTATGGGGGTTCGCCTTAGACACCTGTAACAATCCTTGTTCAAATGATTCAGATGGCTCTAAGCACTATGGGACTTAACATCTGAAGTCATGAGTGCCCTAGACTTAGAACTACTTAAACCTAACTAACCTAAGGACATAACACACATCCATGCGCGAGGCAGGTTTGGAACCTGCGACCGTAGCAGTAGCGCGGTTCCGGACTGAAACACCTAGAACCACTCCACCACATCGGCCGGGATGACCATCCTACAGCTGTCATTTAAGGCTACATCAACCTGCTTTGCATGTGCTGAATTGTACCACAGTGGGCTAGCATACTCACCTGCAGAATAGCATAAGGCAAGAGCTGTTGTTCCTAATGTTTGTGGATGTAGTATCGCGGCACACAAAGGCCAGTGCATTGGAGGTGCTGTCATTTGTACTCAGGTGAGTCATGTGATAACGTTTCCGAGGTGTTCGTGGCCGCACGACGGGAATTAACAGACTTTGAACGCGGAATGGTAATTGGATCTGCACGCATGGGGAATTTCGTTTCGGAAATCGTTAGGGAAATAAATATTCCGGGATCCACAATGTCAAGAGTGTGCCGAGAATAACAATTTTCAGGCGTTATTTCTCACCATGTACACCTTCGCTTAACGACCGCGAGCAGCGACGCCTGTGTAGAGTTGGCAATACTAACAGACAAGCAACACTGTGTGAAATTACCTCAGAAATCAGTCTGCGATTTACGACGAACATATCCGTTAGGACAATGCGGCAATATTTGGCGTTAACCAGCTATGGCGTCAGACGATCGACGCGAGTGCCTTTGCTGACAGGACGCCATCGCTTGCAGATCCTCTCCTGGGCTCGTGACCCCACCGGTTGGGCGCCAGATGAATAGAAAACCGTGGCCTGGTCAGATGAATCCCGATTTCAGTAGGTAAGAGATGGCAAGGTTGAATGTCGTGCAGACTCCACGAAGCCTTTTCCCCAAGTTGTTAACAAGGCACTGTGCACGCTGGTGGTGGCTCCATAATAATGTAGGCTGTGCTTACTTGGTATTGGCTAAGTTCCCTGGTCCAACTGAAGCGATCGTTGGCGGGAGAAGCTCGTGTTCGGCTACTTGAAGACCATTTGCATCCATTCATGGACTTCATGTTCCCAGACAACGATTCTTCACGTCACTGGGACGTGACTGTTTGCGACTGGTTTTAAGAACACTGTGGGTAGATCGAACGAGGGTATTGGTCACCCAGATCATCTGACACGAATACCATCTGGCGTTTGTGGCGCATAATCGCGAGATCAGTTCGCCGGCCGGAGTGGCCGAACGGTTCTAGGCGCTTCAGTCTGGAACCGTGCAACCGCTACGGTCGCAGGTTCGAATCCTGCCTCGGGCGTGGATGTCTGTGACGTCCTCATGTTGGTTAGGTTTAAGTAGTTCTAAGTTCTAGGGGACTGATGATTTCAGATGTTGAGTCCCATAGCGCTCAGAGCCATTTGAACCAAGGGAGGTAACTGTGAAGAAACCAAGAATACCTCAGATGACTGAGGAAGGAAGCAAGTTTAAAAAGTTAAGGAAGGAAGGTAGGAATACTGAGCTATAAATCGCTTAGGAATGAAATAAAAAGAAAATTCAAGGTAGCCGAGGCGAAAAACCTGCACAAAAAATGAGGGTAAACAAAAAAATTTATCGATTGGCGGACTGATTCAGTATACAGAAGTTATAATAGCCTTCGGTGAAACTGAAAGCAAGCGCGATAACATTAACAGTTAAACAGGTATTTCATTGCTCTGTCAGAGTGAATCGATGGTAAGAGTAGGTGAGGGTGTTCTACTTAGAGGATAGTTCACGTAGAATATATTATGTTTCCTATTCGGTATTTCAGTCTAGTTACTAATATTAGGATCACTTGGATTTTTCGTCTACATACCGCCACAAGCAGTTTCCGGCATTTTATACTATTTTCGACCTTTCAAGATGTGAGGTTGTGTTTGTGCAGCGTTCGTAATTTATAAAGCAATGTTAATTCTTCATTAACAGAGTCTTACTGTGAGTAAAATTCTGTATATTTTTAAAACTAATTACATGGCTAGCGGATAGTTAAGTCCGTCGCGAACCATCCTCTACTTTCAAACGGAAGAAGGTGCCCTAGGATGCAACACGTGTATTTGCGAAAGAAGTGTTTCTTTAATAGGAGGGTGAGTCTAATGAAAATCTTAAATATATTTTTAAATATTATTTATTGTACAAAAGTGGTACAAAGCTGTATCACTTTTCAACATAATCTCCCTTACGCTCAATGCAACTCCTCCAGCGCTTACAAGGTTTATCAATTCCTTTAGAAAAAAAAATTCATTTGCTAGTCCGCGCAACCACTCATCCACCGCGTGGTGTACTGCTTCATCAGAACGGAACTTCTATCTCCAATTGCGTCTCTGAGTGGTCCAAACATATCGAAAACACTTGGGGCAAGGTCTGGTGAGTATGGTGGACGAGGAAGACACTCAAAATGCAGGTCTGTGATTGTTACAACTGTTGTACGGGCAGTGTGGGGCCTTGCATTGTCATGTTGCAAAACGACACCTGCTGACAGCAATCCACGTCGCTTTGATTTGATTGCAGGCCGCAGATGATTTTTAGGAGATCTGTGTATGATGCACTGGTGACAGTGGTCCCTCTAGGAATGTAATGCTCCAAAATGACACTTATCGTCCCAAAAGAGAGTTAACATAACCTTCCCTGCTGATGGTTCTTTTCGGAACTTCTTTGGTTTTGGTGATGAGGAACGGCGCCATTCCTTGCTCTCTCTCGTCGTTTCCGGTTGGTGCAAGTGAACCCAAATTTCGTCCCCAGTAACGATTCTTGCAAGGAAGCCATCACTTTCTCGTTCAAAGCGCCGAAGAAGTTCTTCATAAGCATCAACACGTCGTTCTCTCATTTCAGGAGTCAGCTGCTGTGGCACCCATCTTGCAGACACTTTGTGAAACTGGAGCACATCGTGCACACTGTGGTGTGCTGACCCATGACTAATCTGTTAACATGCTGCAATGTCATTCAGTGTCACTCGGCGGCTTCCTTCACTATGGCTTCAACTGCTGCAATCTTCTGTGGAGTCACAACTTGTTGTGCCTGACCTGGACAAGGAGCATCTTCCACTGAAGTCACACCATTTGCGAATTTCTTACACCATTCGTAGACTTGCTGCTGTGACAAACATGCATCACCGTACTGAACCTACATTCGTCGATGAATTTCAATTCTTTTCACACCTTCACTACTCAAAAACCGAATAACAGAACGCTGTTCTTCCCTGGTGCAAGTCGCAAGTTGGGCGGCCATTTTTATAATGATACTGCGACGGTATGTGTGCATCTGCACTATGCTGCCACCGACAGGCCATTCTGCACGCTGTCTGTAGCACTCTTACCAACTTACAGAATAACGGCGCGGAATTTCGATTCGTTATTACAAATTTACGGTTTTCATTTTACTCACCCTCGTATATTATCAATTTCCCTTGGCTTGAAAATGGAAATCTGTGTTAGCTGCCAATAGCTTCTACAGTATTTCAGAATGTTTTTGTATAGTAACCAGTTTCTTTTACTTCTTCATTTCATTTTACTGACGTTATTCATGTGTAGCAGAGTATTTATTTAACACATATATTATACACTACAATACTGACAAGATTTTCACGATTGCCTCAGTTTTAAATTTGAATACAATACACAGAGGTATACCTTCTAATATGATGTCGGACCTTCTTCTGCTCGGCGTATTGCAGAATGTCGAACTGGCGTGGACTCGACAAGTCGGTGGAGGACCCTTGCAGAAATATTACGCCATGCTGCCTCTACAACCGTCCATAACTGCGAAAGTGTTGCCTGTGCAGTATTTCGTGCACGAACAGAGCTCTCGATTATGTCCCATAAATGTTCGATGCGACTCATGTCGAGCAATCTGGGTGACCAAATTATTCATTTAAATGGTCAAGAATGTTCGTCAGTCCAATCGCTAACAATTATCGCCTCGTGACATGGCGCATTTTCAGCCATAAAAATGTTATCGTTGTTTGGGAATGTGCAATCTAAGAAGGCTGACGCCACACATCTAGAGCCGAAAGTAATAGCTTTTATAAAATTTTCGGAAAGGGCTAGCCCGTTAAACATTCCCGTTGGAAAATCATTTACCTTTTCTAGTAATGAAACACTGAAACTGCATTCAATTAGTAACATTAAGTAGGGTGTGTATTGCGTCTAAATTTACCAATATTCTTAAATTAGGTCCGCAGCGTAGGGTGACTCTAGATCACAGGGCCCCAGGTTCGATTTCCGGCCAGATAAGAGATTTTCTTCCCTCAGGATGTATGTGTTGTTCTAATCATTTCACCTGATTCTCGTCGCAAAGACGCGTAAGTCGTCGAAGTGGTGACTTGCAACAGGCGCCCGAACGACCGCAGCCAGTACCTCTTATCCGATAGTGTCACGCGATCAATCATTCACTCATGAATAATAGTTGCATATCAGAAACTAATCATTTGAAGTCTTGCACTAGGAATAAATGAAACTGGGAATTGTTTCTAAGTTTCCTAGATGTTGTTGTTGTTGTGGTCTTCAGTCCTGAGACTGGTTTGATGCAGCTCTCCACGCTACTCTATCCTGTGCAAGCTTCTTCATCTCCCAGTACCTACTGCAACCTACATCCTTCTGAATCTGCTTAGTGTATTAATCTCTTGGTCTCCCTCTACGATTTTTACCCTCCACGCTGCCCTCCAATGCCAAATTTGTGATCCCTCGATGCCTCAGAACATGTCCTACCAACCGATCCCTTCTTCTAGTCAAGTTGTGCCACAAACTTCTCTTCTCCCCAATCCTATTCAATACCTCCTCATTAGTTACGTGATCTACCCTCCTTATCTTCAGCATTCTCCTGTAGCACCACATTTCGAAAGCTTCTATTCTCTTCTTGTCCAAACTAGTTATCGTCCATGTCTCACTTCCATACATGGCTACACTCCATACAAATACTTTCAGAAACGACTTCCTGACACCTAAATCTATATTCGATGTTAACAAATTTCTCTTCTTGAGAAACGCTTTCCTTGCCATTGCCAGTCTACATTTTATATCCTCTCTACTTCGACCATCATCGGTTATTTTACTCCCTAAATAGCAAAACTCCTTTACTGCTTTAAGTGTCTCATGTCCTAATCTAATTCCCTCAGCATCACCCGACTTAATTTGACTACATTCCATTATCCTCGTTTTGCTTTTGTTGATGTTCATCTTATATCCTCCTTTCAAGACACTGTCCATTCCGTTCAACTGCTCTTCCAAGTCCTTTGCTGTCTCTGACAGAATTACAATGTCATCGGCGAACCTCAAAGTTTTTACTTCTTCTCCATGAATTTTAATACCTACTCCGAATTTTTCTTTTGTTTCCTTTACTGCTTGCTCAATATACAGATTGAATAACATCGGGGAGAGGCTACAACCCTGTCTCACTCCTTTCCCAACCACTGCTTCCCTTTCATGCCCCTCGACTCTTATAACTGCCATCTGGTTTCTGTACAAATTGTAAATAGCCTTTCGCTCCCTGTACTTTACCCCTGCCACCTTCAGAATTTGAACGAGAGTATTCCAGTCAACATTGTCAAAAGCTTTCTCTAAGTCTACAAATGCTAGAAATGTAGGTTTGCCTTTTCTTAATCTTTCTTCCAAGATAAGTCGTAAGGTCAGTATTGCCTCACGTGTTCCAACATTTCTACGGAATCCAAACTGATCTTCCCCGAGGTCGGCTTCTACCAGTTTTTCCATTCTTCTGTAAAGAATTCGCGTTAGTATTTTGCAGCTGTGACTTATTAAACTGATAGTTCGGTAACTTTCACATCTGTCAACACCTGCTTTCTTTGGGATTGGAATTATTATATTCTTCTTAAAGTCTGAGGGTATTTCGCCTGTCTCATACATCGTGCTCACCAGATGGTAGAGTTTTGTCATGACTGGCTCTCCCAAGGCCGTAAGTAGTTTCAATGGAATGTTGTCTACTCCCGGGGTCTTGTTTCGACTCAGGTCTTTCAGTGCTATGTCAAACTCTTCACGCAGTATCATATCTCCCATTTCATCCTCATCTACATCCTCTTCCATTTCCATAATATTGTCCTCAAGTAATTCGCCCTTGTATAGACTCTCTATATACTCCTCCCACCTTTCTGCTTTCCCTTCTTTGCTTAGAACTGGGTTGCCATCTGAACTCTTGATATTCATACAAGTGGTTCTCTTCTCTCCAAAGGTCTCTTTAATTTTCCTGTAGGCAGTATCTATCTTACCCCTAGTGAGACAAGCCTCTACATCCTTACATTTGTCCTCTAGCCATCCCTGCTTAGCCATTTTGCACTTCCTGTCGATTTCATTTTTGAGACGTTTGTATTCCTTTTTGCCTGCTTCATTTACTGCATTTTTATATTTTCTCCTTTCATCAATTAAATTCAGTATTTCTTCTGTTACCCAAGGATTTCTATTAGCCCGCGTCTTTTTACCTACTTGATCCTCTGCTGCCTTCACCACTTCATCCCTCACAGCTACCAATTCTTCTTCTACTGTATTTCTTTCCCCCATTCCAGTCAATTGATCCCTAATGCTCTCCCTGAAACTCTCTACAACCTCCGGTTCTTTCAGTTTATCCAGGTCCCATCTCCTTAAATTCCCACCTTTTTGCAGTTTCTTCAGTTTCAATCTGCAGTTCATAACCAATAGATTGTGGTCAGAATCTACATCTGCCCCAGGAAATGTCTTACAATTTAAAACCTGGTTCCTAAATCTCTGTCTTACCATTATATAATCTATCTGAAACCTGTCAGTATCTCCAGGCTTCTTCCATGTATACAGCCTCCTTTCATGATTCCTAGATATATAATCCAAAAGTTTATTCACATTCTGAGTCCCCGATAAATAAAATTTGCAAATATATATGTCTCTTAGCTGGAATCGGTTGTGCTGACTACAATAACAAGTATGCAGAGAGCTCTATGGCTTATTTATTTATTTGACATGTCTAGAACATAACATATTAAATATGATTTATGATACATAGCATATCATACGTAGCATATCATACATATATAACAATTATTACAGAGAATAAGTGCATATTTATATTCCATGTGCTGCCCAGAATTCCGCTGCACAGACTGCCGTATCATTGGTGATAATCAGATGGTCCATGGACACAGGTTCCGACAGTTTCCTGCAGCTGAGTAGGTGCTGGTGGTCTTGAGGTTCACCACACTCACATAGTTCGTCCCCTGAGATGTAACCCCATTTCTTCATGTTCTCCTTACGCCGAGATATTCAAGTTCTCAGTTTATTGAGTACCTTCCATGTCGTGTATGGGAGATGATGACCTGTAGCAAGTTCTTCCTTGGTGTTGTCCCAATATTTCTCTCATGATGAGCTTCACCAGAGTTATATCCTATGGACTGCAGGTGATGTCTGGATTGGTTGCGTTGTCCGGAGAAAACATTTTCTCGAATTGTGTCTTGGTGTTTGATGTTCGCATCCAAACAGTGGGTGTCTCTGATCCGTCTCATGCTTATTTCTTTCCACGTCAGCTGCTGTTCTCCTTCGGATTTCAGGAGGTGCTACGCCCATGAGGTGGTAGATTTTGTCAACAGGGGTTGCCCGCAAGCAGCCGTTTGCAAATCGTCCTGTTTCATTTAGGGCAATATTTACCTGTTTGGCATGGCTGGAGTTCTGCCATACAGGTGCTGCATATTCAGCAGCGGAGAAGCACAAAGCGAGGGTAGTGTGCGGAGGGCCTGTGGTTGTGCTCCTCAGTTATTGCCGGTCAGTTTCCTAATAATGTTGTTCTTCGCACTGACTTTCATTTTTGTATCTGCACAATGGACCTTGAAGGTGAGGGGCCGGTCCAACCATACTCCGAGGTACTTTGGGGTGTCACAGTGAGTCGGCTGTTGACCTCTCCAGGTTATTCTCAGTTTCCTCCGTGCCTCTCTGTTCCGTAAGTGGAATGCACACACTTGTGTTTTGGAGGGGTTTGGCTTCAGGTAGTTGCTATCGTAGTAGTTAGCTAATGCCTCAATAATTATTGTGAGTTTTACTTCCACCTCCTCAAAAGTTCTACCTTGCGCGGCAAGTGCTGTGTCATCTGCATAAATAAAAGATCTTGTGACAGGATTATTTGGTTGGTCATTAGTGTAAATATTAAACAGCAGTGGGGCTTGCACACTTCCTTGGGGGATACCATTTCTCTGTGCTCTTCACCGGCTCCTCTTGTTTTGTAGAGTAACAAAGAAACGTCTGTTTTGTACCAGGCATCTTATAAACTGTGTTAGGTAGAAGTCTCTCGTGATGGCATAGATCTTTGTTAACATTTTCCTGTGATTGAAGGTATCATATGCAGCAATAAGATCCACAAAGGTGACACCGGTGATCTGTTCGTATTCATATCCATCCTCTATGTGTTGTGTCAGGGTCAAGATCTGTCCACAACACGACCTCCCGGGGTGGAACCCAGCTTGTTCTCTGATCAGTGTTTGATCGACTTGGTCCGAGATTCGATTGAGGATCATTCTCTCTAAAACTTTGTATAGATGACATAAGAGTGATATGGGTCGTAAATTTTTGGCATCTGTTGGCTGATTCCTCGGTTTCAGTAGGGCCGCAACTTCGGTTTTTCTCCAGGACTTTGGTATTTGCAATTTTGAGATACAGGTGTTCATCATATCTAGAATCCACTTCTTAGTTGCTTGTCCAAACATTTTTATCTGTTCGGTCCTCAAGTCATCTAACCCAGCAGCTTCATTGAGCATATTGCTGTTTCTAATTCTTCCATTGAGAACGGTGTGCCAATATAGTTATTCTCCTCAGTAATTCTCTGGATCTTTGGAGTTACCGATTTTTTATTAACTTTGCCATTCAGCAGTAAGTCTATGGTAATTGCTCCAGATTATGTACCTGTCCCTTTCATGAAAACTACAATCATTTCATCTCTTTCTAGTGCTAGAGATTTCATACAAAAAGCTTGAGGGCGCAAGTATTTACGTTGGAAGTTCACATCAATTTCAAAGTGACACGATTAAAAAAAAATTAAAAAGTGTAAAGTAATAGTTTGCTACAAACCCAATCATGGATCACAAAAATTTTATTAACCAGGTAATTAATTTCGATCTGCTATGAGCATATTCAGACCCGAGAGAATCCAGTACCTTATAAAATTCGTATCACTGCATATGTAGATGGTATAGGCAGTAGGTGGTATATGCAGTGACACGAATTATGTAATGTAATGGATTCACTCAGGTCTGAAGAATCTCGTAGCTGACTGAAATTACTTACCTGCTAAATAGAATTTTTGTGATCCATGGCTGGACTTTTAACAAAACAAATATTTCCTGGACCGCTGTGAAACCTTATTGTGAATATGTCGCAGCTCCTGGGTAAGAAATTAGTTCTTCTGCCAGCCGCAGCTCGCAGCAACCGAAGATTGGTTTTTCGCAAACGTCGCTAGCGTCATGACTACACTGTTGGTGTGCTAACATAAATACGTCGCACATTACAGGCGAGGGATCCTGGGACCTGCTGTCTGTCCTCGTACGTCAGCCCTATCGTCTATCGCTCTGGATACCCGCAAAAGAGAGCCTCATTCCCTCGCTTGCGAGAGAGTCACACTGGCGGGTACGCAGGCCGGCATTTGCTAAAGAGCGACTGCGAGACGAGTGGTCGTGGAGGGCGTTGGAAGCTGCGTAAAAAGCTCTCATGTACTCGAAGCCTATCCTGCAAATAAAGGCTGAGAGCCACCGCAGTGTCGGCTATCGGATAGCAGGTGCTCCAGGGAGGAGGGTGCATGCATTTGGCGCCGAGTGTCGCCCTCCGAGTAACGACACGGCAGACGAATAAGCTGGCGCTGCCCCCGCGGCGCCGCCACCAGCGCCGGCCTGAGTGCTCGCTCATTTCCGAAGCCACCGATTTACAATTCTAATGCCGATAGCGCTGCCCGCGCTCCCCCAACAGGTGAGGCCCGCAGACGTTAAGTCACCCCCGCGCAGCCAGCATACGGCGTCGCGGCAGAGGGTACCGCTGCCGGCACAAGTCAACGCCATTCGAAAATAACGCCACAATACTGAACGTTTAAGGCCAGTGTTCACAATTTTTTAGATTTAGATGGGTTTCAGAGAGTGAAATAAATATCATCTCCTGTGCATCGCCGGCCGCGGTGGTCTAGCGGTTCTAGGCGCGCAGTACGGAACAGCGCGACTGCTCCGGTCGCAGGTTCGAATCCTGCCTCGGCCATGGATGTGTGTGATGTCCTTAGGTTCGTTAGGTTTAAGTAGTTCTAAGTTCTAGGGGACTGATGACCAAGTAGTTAAGTCCCATAGTTGCTGTGGATCAATTATTCTTATCAACAAGTTTATACAACTGCAGCCACTGCCAATAATAATAATAATAATAACAACAATAACTATAATAATAATAATAATAATAATAATATGTATATCTACGCGGGGTAGCCGCGCGATCTAAGGCGTCTTGGTTCAAATGGCTCTGAGCACTATGGGACTTTACATCTGAGGTCATGAGTCCCCTAGACTCAGAACTACTTAAACCTAACTAACCTAAGGACATCACACACATCCATGCCCGAGACAGGATTCGAACCTGCGACAGAAGTGGTCGCGCGGTTCCAGACTGAAGCGCCACAGCGGCCGGCTTGAGGCGTCTTGTCACGGTCCTAAAATGAGTCCACTTCCAGGTATCAGGACATATGTCCCATTTTCAAGTGTATATTAAAATGTGAGTCCACAAAGGAGGCATAACTAAGATTACAATGAATCCCTTGGACTCACATTTCAACATCCACCTGAAGATGGGACATATGTCCTGGAAACGGTTAGTGCTTTCCTTTTTCAAAATAAATAATTGTTACAACTGAAGCAGATTTTACCATTGATTATGAATAACGGTTGTGGATGTCCCGTCAAGAGTAACGTGTGCCTTTATTATTTGCTGAATATATTCCACTCTCTGTCTTCGCACCCAGCTTTTAACTTCCATAACTCCATCTAGTAATATGGTAGTTATTCTGTGTTCTGTCATCCTGTGCCCTTTGGCGGTCGATGGTCGTATGTGTGACGCTGCGGCGCAGTTTTACCGCGCATCTGGTAAGAACAGTAAACGCGGGACACGGCGGTACTAGGGCATAAATTCTTTGCGAATTTCATTCCGTGTACTCTGTTGGACAGTAAAAACACCTAGTAGTCAGGCAAGTGAACAGTATACACGGGTGTCAGAATTTGAAAGAGTATGCGTAGTTGAGCTCAAAGAAGTCGGCTGGATTAATCAACGAATCACTCGACGTTTTGAATAGCAGCGATGCCACCATTCGACGATGTTGGCGAGAATGGGTGAACCATTTGCGAATACAGCGTCAAGGAGGACGTGGTCCACATAACAGATGTCAGGACTAAGCCGTCGTTAGAGAGGCACTCAGAGTATTCATCATTATCATCGATCCGACGTGGGTGCTACAAGTGACCGTAAGGTACATCAATAGACGGCTCTCTGAGAGGGGGCTGAGCTAGCGACGCCCCTTGCGCCGACTACCATTGAACTTTGTACAACAATAATCCCATCTGCAGTGGTGCCTGGAACACTCGCAGCGCAAACGGATCTGGATACCCCTATAACAGCGGCTGGTACCAACCTGACTGTCGGCCGCCATTCGGCCCGACTACCATGAGTAATGGTCAAGCGCCCCGTTTAGTTTCACAGCCGGACTCCTTTGGTTGTCAACCGCGACACCCTATGCCATGTTTTGTCGCTCTTCATGGAAAGCCATCCTGGGCTTACAGTTCTATGAGCTAATGCCTGCCCACACGTGGCAAAAAGTTCTACGGGTTGTATTCGTGTTTGCAAAACCCAACTTTCTCTATCAAAGTTGCTGGATCTCTCTCCAATCGACAACGTTTGAGAGAATTATGGGCTGGGGCCTCAAACCCGCTCAGTATTTTAACGATATAACTCGCCAACTGAACAGAGTTTACCACGATATTCCTCAGGAGGATATCCAACAGCAGTATCAATCAAAGCCAAGCTAAATGACTGCATGAGGACAGAGGAGAACCAACGCGGTGTTGGCTTGCTCAGTTTGTGGCGCCCTTTCTCTAGAATAAATCATTTACCCTGTAACAACGCTTCGATCCTCTTCGTTTCCGATTTCAGTATAGAACATGATTCACTGCCATACAATGCTGTGCTCCAAACGTAGATTTTCAGAAATTTCTTCCTGAAATTACGGCTCAACAATGTTCCCCTATGCTAGTCTGCATTTTTACGTCACTATTGCATCGTCCGTCTTGTGTTATTTTGCTTCCCAGCAGAACTACTTAACGTCATCTGCTTCAGACAACAGTTTTGAATTTCACCGCTAACGTCACTTCTGGTACTCCTCATCACTTTCACCTTTCTTCGGTTCCATCTCATTCCACAGTGTATGCTCATTAGACTGTTCATTCCATTCAACAACTCCTGTAATTCTTCCTCACTCATGCTCAGAATAGCAATGACATTAGCAAATCTTACGACTGATATCCTTTCACCCTGAATTTCAAACCCACGTTTCACTCTTTCTTTTATTTTCCTCATTGGTTCTTCGATGTATGGATTGAACAGCAGGGACGAAAGACTGCATCCATGCCTTACATAATTTTTAATAAGGGCCCTACATGTTTGATCTTCCACTTCTATTGTTCCTTCTTGGTTTTGCACGTAATGCATATTATGCGCCTTTACCTATAGTTTACGTCCATTTTGCTGAGTATTTCCAATATCTTTCATCATTTTCATTGACGAACGCTTTTCTTCTACCCATATATTCTATGATCTTACCTTGATTTTTCTTGAGGCTTGGTTCCATTACCAAACGCAAGTCAGAGCTACCTCCCTGTTGTCCTTATCTTCCTAATGCCAAACTTTCCGTCATCTAACTAATCCTATAGTTTCTTTGCTAATCTTTGGTATTCCATTCTTGTCAGCATGAGCTGACTTTACACATTTCGAAAGAGCGTCATCTATTCGTTATTCCTTTCTGACATTAGTAACGTATCTCCTACGTCTCTCATATTGACTCCCACTTCTTTTTCTACCACATCATCAGACAAGCCCTCCCCCTCATGCCTTGGAAGAATTTTCACATTTTCGCCTCCAGCTGGCCCAATAAGTTTTACATATTTTCTTACTATATTTTAAGATGATAGGATTCACTTCAAGTGTACAGCAGTATTTTTCGTAAAGTAGAAGAACTACTCTGGAAAAACAAGGGTTTTCCGAATGTTAAAAATTGTCATATACCCAGGAAGAAATATACTGAGGCGGCAAAGTCTTGGGACGGCGATGTACACATACACAGATGGCGGTAGTATCTTATGCACAAGGTATAAAAGGTCAGTGCAGTGGCGGTGCTGTCATTTTTAATCAGCTGTTTCATGTGAAAAAGTTTTCGATGTGATTATGGTCGCACGGTGGGAGTTAACAGACTTTGAATGCGGGTAGTAGTTGGAGCTAGACGCAGCGGGCATTTAGCTTTGGAAATCGTTACGGAATTAAATATTTGGAAATCCGTAGTGTCAATGTTAAGTCTCATGGTGCTTAGAGCCATTCTTTTGATGACATAGGAACTGAGGTTCACGTGCAGTAACTAGTTCAACTGAGTTCCAGGAATGTATTTGGCACATCAGTAATTGACGCTGTGTTAAGGATCCTGCCTTTTGCTGTGTGTGTCAGGTACGGAGCAGCCACCTTCTGAACGAAGATAAGTAGACTGCATGAATGAAATACCTGAAACTCATGAAGATAATTGCATCTTCGTTAGAGAGCATATTGTAGACTTGGGGCGAGAAAGGTCTGGCCCTTGTACCAAAGGAGAGCATGCATATTGCTTCTTTGTAAACGTTAGAAAGAGGCTTCAAGTGGTTAACGCTGAATCAGCCGCAGCTTTTGTGCGCTATCTGAGAAGATATGGTCCTTACCTGGATTATTTAGGTAGAATACAGAGAAAAAAGGAATCCAACTATGAAAAACTGGTATATCTGACCACGTCCTACTGGAATATCAAGTTTATTTCATTATTAATAGACAGAAGACAACTGCGTCAAGACTCCTGTCTACGAAACGGTGCGAAGAGAAATTTGCCTTACTGCACGATATAGCTTCCGTCTTCTTACAGACAACCAAAATTGTGGGTGCTGAGTTGGAAGGCTAATTCGTCTACAGCAAAAAAAAAAAAAAAAAAAAAAAAAAAGTGGAATATAAATCAAAGGAAATAGGTCCTGTAAACCATTAGTAGCCGGCCGCGGTGGTCTAGCGGTTCTGGCGCTGCAGTCCGGAACCGCGGGACTACTACGGTCGCAGGTTCGAATCCTGCCTCGGACATGGATGTGTGTGATGTCCTTAGGTTAGTTAGGTTTAAGTAGTTCTAAGTTCTAGTGAACTTATGACCTATGATGTTGAGACCCATAGTGCTCAGAGCCATTTGAACCATTTGTAAACCATTAGCTTGTCTTCGTAAGTGAGTGGTTTTCGTGTCCGAGGTTTAGTTTGAAAGGAAGACTTGATCTATAGTACCTAACCTACCACGCAGGTGGTGAAAAGGGAGATATCTCAGTGGACCGTGACCCGCTTTCGGATCCACGACGGTACAACTACACAGTACACTGTGTAGTCTATGTGAGGGATAGTAAAATAAAACCGATTTCCCGCCACAACGAGACCAAGGGATTTTTAAGTATTTGTTTGGTATCGATGAGAAAAACTGTTTTTGTCATGTTTGCTACGAACCTGGTAAAAAAGTCCGGCGTATCAATCTGCCGTTGTGGCAGCGCTAAGATTTTTGGTATTTTTTTAACGACTTCATTCATAAAATTTCCAGTGCTTTGAAAGGGATCAGCACTATTTTCATAACAACGCTACAGATATAAACTAGCAACAAACACACTTCATAAGTTTTTTATTCCAGTCTTTGATCACAACATCAATTCTTTTGACGATGGCCGGTTTCAGTCAGTAATGACGATCATCAGATCTTTTCTACACCATGTTCTAAAGTAATAAGGGCGTAATGGCATCGTCAAAACATATAAATACACTCAGTACAGCATCGTCTCATAGATCTAAAATAAAGTGTAGACTGGCTCTGAGCACTATGGGACTTAACATCTATGGTCATCAGTCCCCTAGAACTTAGATCTACTTAAACCTAACTAACCTAAGGACAACACCTAGTCATCACGAGGCAGAGAAAATCCCTGACCCCGCCGGGAATCGAACCAGGGCGTGGGAAGCGAGAACGCTACAGCACGACCACGAGCTGCGGACAAAATAAAGTGTAGAATAGGCCAAATCGTCCACACAGCCATTTTTGCAACTGGCTCATAAGAGGATATGGTGTAGGATGGTCATTACTGACCAAAACTGGTGGTCGTCCAAATTAATTGATATTGTGATCAAAGACTGGAAAAGAAACATTTGACAGTATTGGACCACTATTCATATACGCGACTATGTTGCAGCTTATGAAACATGTCATAAGGATGGTATAGCTCTGCAGAGACAATAATGTACCTATTGGCGTGTGGCGTGGACTATTCGGTGGTACGTGTGTACACTGATCAGCCAAAACAATATAACCACTGCCCATCTCGAGGTTGAACGCCTCCTGGTCGTGTTGCGGACACGTGATGCAGTAAGCAAAGAATATAAGGGGAGGAGAGGCAAGTGGGCAGTGATTATAGCGAAGATACCGGCCGCAAATTCGTAAATACACTTATATAAGCGGTGTTTGGCAAAGGGCGCACTATTATGGCTCTGCAGCTGGAAACGAGAATCTTTGGAACAGCGAAGCTGATGTCCTGTTGGCTTACTACTATCCTGGGTATGTGGTTGAAGGATGGTGAAATAAGGAGTAGGCCGTATGGTGTTGGATGATCATGTCTCATCACAAAACGTAGAGGTCGATGGATCCTGCACTGTGTAAGCCTAATTCAGGATAGGTAGCGATCAGTGGTAGATCTGACGACAGAGCACAATGCTGTTGCAAGGCACAAGTGTTTCGGAGCACACCGTTCAAAGGCCGTTATTGAACATGGAGCTCCACATCACAAGCCCCCTGCCTGTTCCTGTGTTGACCCATCGACATTGTCAGTGAAGATGGCAGTGGGCACAGCATTACGGGAGTTTACACCGTGGGTTAATAGCAACGTGTGGCCTGTCGAGTGAATCGTAATTGTTGTTACACAAGGTCGATGGTTTGGTCCTTACACGCCGTCACCCAGGCGAATGCCTGCGTGAAACATGCACCGCGCCACAGACGCAAGCCGGTGAGGGCAGAACTAAGCTGTGGGGTACAACGAGTCGGGCTTTCATGGGGTCTGTGGTGATAATCGGAGGCATCACGACAGCAGTGAACATTATTGCAGACCATCTGCATCGTTTCACGTTTCAGGTCTCTCTCTCCAGCAGGATAAGTGTCCGTGTTGCGAGGCCAGAATCGTGCTGCAGTGGTTTGAGGGGCATATAGTGAACTCACATTGGCTACCAAATGTGCCTGATCTGTACCCATTCGAACACATATCGGGCGCCAGCGGCGTGCCCGTAAACCACCATCCCGTAATTTGAGGGAATTTCTTGACCTGTGCTTAGACATCTGGTACAATTGTGGAAAACTGTCAAGGAGTTCTAGAATCCATGCCAAGCAGAATCTCCGTGGAACAACACGCTATTAAACAGGTGGTCACAATGTTTTGGCTCATCAGTGTATCTGCAGTGCGCAAGACTAATTGTCCCCACCTGGTCTATACGGATAGTTTCTCGCTGTCGTACTCGGACATCAGTTGTAGTGCGTAATGGCACGAACTCTAGTTTGGAAGTAGTTTGTGAAGTGCGCTAGCAACGAATTTCAATGCTCCATTTGCTTTAAAATATTAAAAACGGGAGGAAACACAGAAAACTGGTAACGTCATTCAGGGAGAAAACATCCACAATTTTAGTTGGAAGAGAAGGTAATTTGACTGATATAGCTATAATCTTATTGAGCTTACATAAACTTGGGGTACTAGAACGAGATTTTCACTCTGCAGCGGAGTGTGCGCTGATGTGAAACTTCCTGGCAGATTAAAACTGTTTGCCGGACCGCCTTTAACGGGCGGGGTAGAACACATGCCCGTGAAAGGCAAAGGTCCCGAGTTCGGGTCTCGGTTCGGCACACAGTGTTAATCTGCCAGTAAGTTTCACTTGGGATACTGATTGAAACGTTCGTTTTTTACTTGCTTCATGGCGAAGGATAGGTATCCTTCAAAACTGACGATGTTGGGATGTCATCGACATGTGCCCTTTCACTCACGCTGTCATCGCTTCCGTCTCCTTCGTTTTCGCCGTCATTGCCGGAGACAATGAGATTTATTTCTGCTGCTGCCTCAAACTTACGTCATTAGTGCTCTCCTGCTCCTTCACCTTCATAAGAATGCCGGCCGCGGTGGTCTAGCGGTTCTAGGCGCTCAGTCCGGAGCCGCGCGACTGCTACGGTCGCAGGTTCGAATCCTGCCTCGGGCATGGATGTGTGTGATGTCATTCTGGAAACATCCCCCGGGCTGTGGCTAAGCCATGTCTCCGCAATATCATTTCTTTCAGGAGTGCTAGTTCTGCAAGGTTCGCAGGAGAGCTTCTGTAAAGTTTGGAAGGTAGGAGACGAGGTACTGGCAGAAGTAAAGCTGTGAGTACCGGGCGTGAGTCGTGCTTCGGTAACTCAGTTGGTAGAGCACTTGCCCGCGAAAAGCAAAGGTTCCGAGTTCGAGTCTCGGTCGGGCACACAGTTTTAATCTGCCAGGAAGTTTCATGCCAGCGCACACTCCGCTGCAGAGTGAAAATCTCATTCTGGGTCCTTAGGTTAGTTAGGTTTAAGTAGTTCTAAGTTCTAGAGGACTGATGACCATAGATGTTAAGTCCCATAGTGCTCAGAGCCATTTTTTTCATTAGAATTTTTAATCTTTGTTCGAAGTCTAGATTTATTACTGGAAGTAACAGAAATGAAAAAGCGAAAATTTTTTGTGGTGTCACCGCCAGACACCACACTTGCTAGGTGGTAGCCTTTAAATCGGCCGCGGTCCGTTAGTATACGTCGGACCTGCGTGTCGCCACTATCAGTGATTGCAGACTGAGCGCCGCCACACGGCAGGTCTAGAGAGACTTCCTAGCACTCGTCCAGTGTACAGCCGACTTTGCTAGCGATGGTCCACTGACAAAATACGCTCTCATTTGCCGAGACGATAGTTAGCATAGCCTTCAGCTACGTCATTTGCTACGACCTAGCAAGGCGCCATTACCAGTTACTATTGATGCTGTAAAACATGTACCGTCAAGAGCGATGTTCACCATTTATGTATTAAAGTTAAGTATTCCACAGCTACGTCCTTTTTTGCTAGTCTAATTTCCTTGACCTTTCTAGACCTCACGCCAGCCTGCGTGAGCTAAAACGCATGCCTTTCGGCTTCCTCTTATACAGGGTTGGCTCTCTTGCCAATCCACAACAATTTTTATTTCTAAAACCGTTCTTTTCAATGGATTAAACAGTCACCTTAAATTGGAGACGGAAAGAACTTGTGTAATCGAAAATCGGTTGTTTCAGCGATAACCGCTATCTCAAACGGGACCATGGAATGGTTCCATTCAAAAGTAATCATTACGCGCATTTCGACATTTATCCCACTGGGAGACAAGGCGATCGGTTCCTGCGTGATAGAACGTGGTCTGCCGCTGACGGATCCAAAACCGCACATACCTTTGCACTTCCACATCCGTCTGAAACTGACTCCACACGTCTCTTCCTTCAGGTTACCAGAGATATGAAAATCACATGGTGAATTATCTGTGCTGGAGCGTAGTGTTTTCGTGCAACAGGGTGATTCCGTCCGACAGCATTCCTAGGCGTTTTGACCTTATGGAGCACCGCAGTATTTCGCAAAGTATATTCACAGTGCTACGAATTGATTGTGGTTCCACGCTCGAGGAATTTGACAAGCAGACGGCTCCTGCAGTCGAAGATGAAAGTCATCATGAACTTACCGGAACATGCGTGAACGGCTTTGGATTTCTTTGGCGAGCAAGTTATGGGAAGTTTACACTGATGGCTTTGCAGGTTGCCCTCGGGCTGTCGGAAAGCTTTCGATGAGAGTATTCCTGTTGCTCGAAATCGGCCGACACCGCGCTACCAATAGGACAAAAGTTAAGATACAGCGATTTCGTTAGAAAACACTGGAACATCTTCAGAACAGCCCGGATATTTCACCGTGTGATTTTCATGTATTTGGCGAACTGAAGAAAGGCATGCGTGGACGCCGCTTTCAGTCGGACGAGGAGGGGAAAGAGTGAGTGCAGCGGTGGTTCCCCCACCGGCGGACTTCGTTCTACGAAACAGGAATTAATCGTCTAGTCGTTCTGCTGGATAAAATGTCTTATAGTGTGTGGTAATTTCTTCTGAATGGAACCATTTTACGGTAAAGTTTTGAACATGGCTGTGCGGTCAGCGATCGTTAACAAACTAAAATTAACAGCAACAGCTGCCCTCGCTCGCAAAAAGGAGTCTTTTGTCCCAGGTTTCGGCACTGCTATGATTGCCTTCATCAGAAGTAAAACTCTCAAATTGGCCTATAACAAAATTACAAAATCGCGGGCAAGAAAAAAAAATTAAGTATAAGTACTGGCTAGTAGCACAAAAAGGAAACAGTACTAACATGCCACGTATTAAACTAAAAATCAACCAATAAAGCTTTAGTCATAAATTTGTAAAACGGAATACATCAAAGGCAATCCACTACGGGCTGCTCACGCGCTTCGAGCTACGGTAGTTTCAGACTGAGGCGCCCGCGTTAGCAATTGCGGGCAGGTGAACAATACACCAAAAGTGCCATCTACTTGTCGCAATTACAAACAGGCTACTTAACATTCAAAATGTAGACAGACGTATGTTACGATGAACATTATTTTGTACCTGAAGTAAAAAGCAATGATTTCATCTGGCAGTCGCAGACACGGTAGTAAATTATCTACACTCCTGGAAATGGAAAAAAGAAAACATTGACACCGGTGTGTCAGACCCACCATACTTGCTCCGGACACTGCGAGAGGGCTGTACAAGCAATGATCACACGCACGGCACAGCGGACACACCAGGAACCGCGGTGTTGGCCGTCGAATGGCGCTAGCTGCGCAGCATTTGTGCACCGCCGCCGTCAGTGTCAGCCAGTTTGCCGTGGCATACGGAGCTCCATCGCAGTCTTTAACACTGCTAGCATGCCGCGACAGCGTGGACGTGAACCGTATGTGCAGTTGACGGACTTTGAGCGAGGGCGTATAGTGGGCATGCGGGAGGCCGGGTGGACGTACCGCCGAATTGCTCAACACGTGGGGCGTGAGGTCTCCACAGTACATCGATGTTGTCGCCAGTGGTCGGCGGAAGGTGCACGTGCCCGTCGACCTGGGACCGGACCGCAGCGACGCACGGATGCACGCCAAGACCGTAGGATCCTACGCAGTGCCGTAGGGGACCGCACCGCCACTTCCCAGCAAATTAGGGACACTGTTGCTCCTGGGGTATCGGCGAGGACCATTCGCAACCGTCTCCATGAAGCTGGGCTACGGTCCCGCACACCGTTAGGCCGTCTTCCGCTCACGCCCCAACATCGTGCAGCCCGCCTCCAGTGGTGTCGCGACAGGCGTGAATGGAGGGACGAATGGAGAGGTGTCGTCTTCAGCGATGAGAGTCGCTTCTGCCTCGGTGCCAATGATGGTCGTATGCGTGTTTGGCGCCGTGCAGGTGAGCGCCACAATCAGGACTGCATACGACCGAGGCACACAGGGCCAACACCCGGCATCATGGTGTGGGGAGCGAACTCCTACACTGGCCGTACACCACTGGTGATCGTCGAGGGGACACTGAATAGTGCACGGTACATCCAAACCGTCATCGAACCCATCGTTCTACCATTCCTAGACCGGCAAGGGAACTTGCTGTTCCAACAGGACAATGCACGTCCGCATGTACCCCGTGCCACCCAACGTGCTCTAGAAGGTGTAAGTCAACTACCCTGGCCAGCAAGATCTCCGGATCTGTCCCCCATTGAGCATGTTTGGGACTGGATGAAGCGTCGTCTCACGCCGTCTGCACGTCCAGCACGAACGCTGGTCCAACTGAGGCGCCAGGTGGAAATGGCATGGCAAGCCGTTCCACAGGACTACATCCAGCATCTCTACGATCGTCTCCATGGGAGAATAGCAGCCTGCATTGCTGCGAAAGGTGGATATACACTGTACTAGTGCCGACATTGTGCATGCTCTGTTGCCTGTGTCTATGTGCCTGTGGTTCTGTCAGTGTGATCATGTGATGTATCTGTCCCCAGGAATGTGTCAATAAAGTTTCCCCTTCCTGGGACAATGAATTCACGGTGTTCTTATTTCAATTTCCAGGAGTGTATATAACAGCTTATAAATGCAGTTTAAAGTCTGAAAACGCCATTTTAGAAATACAAGGGGAGCTGAATAACTTAGCGAGCGTAAAAGAATGATATAACATGAAGTGCAGTTTTAAAAACAAAAAACTATGAGTCGACTTAAACAGAAAGAATATTTCGGTAACTACACGATGGAACACGAAATCAAATATCAAGTAAAGGCTTTAGACTATTGAAAAAGCTTTTAGAACGTAATTATAGCTGCTCATTGAGAATGAGGACATCATTACGAGAAAAACGTTTAAAAATTTCTGATTCTTTGAGGCTGAATCTAAATATAAGGATTTAAAGAAAAAACTGTATATACAGGTATGGCCATCCAGTTTAAGAAGCTATGTGAAAGCCTATATTAACTTCGAAAATTGTAAGAAAGATCACAAGTTTTTTAGACCTGTAGTTAAAAATCTGATTTTTAATCATGTTAAAAGGTTACATGCTAAAAAAGATGTTCTCAATGAAGAGGCATATTAGCTATATTTTGAGCTCACAAAAATCTTCCGTATCAATTATAGTTTTAACGTTGACAATTTCTGGATACAGATTCACTTACATTTAAAAATTTACACAAGGCATTTGCGCAGGCACGAAAAGAAGCTTAGTAAACTTTTTTGACTGTTTCCTGCTGAAAAATGTCCTCAAAGTTCTTTTAAGAATAGCAGTCATGTATTTTATAAAAGAATTTTAAAAAAGACTAACATTAATTTTTCGCAGAATGAAACTGCCTTACTTGAAAAAGGCCTGAAATACAATGTCGTGCCCAACCTGTTAGACAAAAGTGTAACAGAAAAGATGCTTGTCGACCACTTAAAAATTGCTCTTGACTGTAAAAAATGGTTAATTCATGTCCAACCAGAATTGCCTTTGACGCAGGTAACATTTTCAGTAAGAACACAGCCTATTTTCAAAATTTTCGCAAACGATAGGAACTTGGTTCAATCTATTCATAATAAAGAAGCTGATGCTTTGATAAATAAGTCTGACAAAGGTTGCTCTTTGGTTATTGCCTACAATTCTAAATATATTTCTAAAGCCTTGGATTTTTTTATGAAAATAATATTTCGGGACTGCATGAGAATCCGACTCCGGAATTACAGAAGGAAGTTAAGTCAGCTATCAGTGACGCAAAATATTTATTCAAACCTTTTCATAAGAAAATATTTAACAACATGAACCCTCAGCCCCCAAAACTTCGTTCTCAATTCAAAGTTCACAAGCCTAACCACCCGATTCATCCGATTTCTAGTAGTATGAACAGTGACTACAATGGCTTAGCCAAATTTCTGCATCAAACTCTGAAAAAATCCTTCGTCTTCCAGAACAATTATTCCATCCCCAATAGGTCGCGCCTTAGTTAATACAATAAAAGATTCAGAATGCAGCCCAGACACCTAGTTGCTTTCACTGTTGTGGTCTTCAGTCAGAAGAATGGTTTGATGCAGCTCTCCATGTTACTCTCTCCTGTGCAAGCTTCTTTTTACCCAGTACCTACTGCAACGTACATTCTTATGAATCTGCTTGTGTATTCATCTCTTGGTCTCCCTCTACGATTTTTACTCTCCAGGCTGCCCTCCAATACTAAACTGGTGATTCCTTGATGCCTCAGAACATGTCCTACCAACTGATCCCTTCTTCTGGTCAAGTTGTGCCACAAATTTTTCTTCTTCCCAATTCTATTCAATACCTCCTCATTAGTTATGTGATCTACCCATCTAATCTTCAGCATTCTAACGTAACACCACTTTTCGAAAGCTTCTATTCTCTTCCTGTCGAAACTATTTACCGTTCATGTTCCACTTCTATACATGGCTACACTCCGTACAAATACTTTCAGAAACGACTTCCTGACACTTAAATCTATACTCGAAGTTAACAACCTTCTCATCTTCAGAAAAGCTTTCCTTGTCATTGCCAGTCTACATTTTATATCCACTCTACTTCGACCATCATCAGTCATTTTGCACCCCAAATAACAATACTCATTTACTACTTTAAGTGTCTCGTTACCTAATCTACTTCCCTCAGCATCACCCGAGTTAATTCGACTGCATTCCATTATCCTCGTTTTGGTTTTGTTGATCTTCATCTTATATCCTACTTTCAAGACACTGTCCATTCCGTTCAGCTGCTCTTCCAGGTCCTTTGCTGTCATTACAATGTCATCGGTGAACCTCAAAGTTTTTATTTCTTCTCCATTTATTTTAATTACTACTTCGAATTTTTCTTTTGTTTCCTTTACTGCTTGCTCAATGTACAGGTTGAATAACATCGGTGATAGGCTACAACCCTGTCTCACTCCCTTCCCAACCACTGCTTCATGCCCCGTCGACCCTTATAACTGCAATCTGGTTTATGTACAAATTGTAAATAACCCTTTACTCCCTGTATTTTACCCCTGCCACCTTCATAATTTGAAAGAGAGTATTCCCGTCAACCTTGACAAAAACTTTCTCGAAGTCCACAAATGCTAGAAACAAAGGTTTGCCTTTCCTTAATCTATCTTCTAAGATAAGTCGTAGGGTCAGTATTGCCTCACGTGTTCGAACATTTCTACGGAATCCAAACTCATCTTCCCCGAGGTCTGCTTCTACCAGTTTTTCCATTCGTCTGTAAAGAATTCGCGTTAGTATTTTGCAACCATGACTTATTAAACTGATAGTTCGATAATTTTCACATCTGTCAGGGCTTTCTTTCTTTGGGATTGGAATTATTATGTTTTTCTTGAAGTCTGAGGGTACTACACCTGTCTCATGCAGCTTGCTCACCAGATGGTAGATTTTTGTCGGGGCTGGATTTCCCAAGGCTTTCAGTAATTCTAATGGAATGTTGTCTACTCCCGGGGCCTTGTTTCGACTTTGGTCTTCAGTGCTCTGCCAAACTGTTCACGCAGTATCGTATCTCCCAATTCATCTTCATCTGTCCGCAGCTCGTGGTCGTGCGGTAGCGTTCTCGCTTCCCGCACCCGGGTCGATTCCCGGCGGGGTTAGGGATTTTCTCTGTCTCGTGATGACTGGGTGTTGTGTGATGTCCTTAGGTTAGTTAGGTTTAAGTAGTTCTAAGTTATAGGGGACTGATGACCATAGATGTTAAGTCCCATACTGCTCTGAGCCATTTGAACCATTTGAACCATCTTCATCTACATCCTCTTCCATTTTCATAATATTGTCCTCAAATGCATCGCCCTTGTATAGACCCTCTACATACTCCTTCCATCTGTTTGCTTTCCCTTCCTTGCTTAGAACTGGGTTTCCACCTGAGTTCTTGATTTTCATTCAAGTGGTTCTCTTTTCTCCAAAGGTCTCTTTAATTTTCCTGTAGGCAGCATATATCTTACTGCTAGTGTGATATGCCTCTACATCCTTACATTTGTCCTCTAGCCGTCCCTGCTTAGCCATTTTGAACTTCCTGTCGATCTCATTTTCGAGATGTTTGTATTCCTTTTTGCCTTCACTGGACATTTCAAAAAAGATCTTTCAGGTGAACAAATCACTAAGTTTATTAATTAAATCACAGTCTTAGTCAAATACAACTACTTTAAATGTAGTGAACAATTATACCAGCAATCCACTGGTCTCGCTATGGGAAATCCGTTGATTGGTGGCCTTGCTGATATTTTCATTAACTTTCTGGAAGAAAAGTTCTTCAACTGTTTCTCAGCTACAGCGCTGTGCATTCTCTCCTATTTCAGATACGTTGATGATACGTTAGTCATCTACATGGGACCTGTTGATGGTATTAACCGTATTTTCAATCTCTTTAATGAACTTCACGAGAAAATATCCTTCACCGGTGAACTCTAAAACGAGGTCCGCCAGCTGATCTTTCCTGACTCTAAGCTAACGGTAGAAGAAAATAAAATGTCTTTTAACGTTTTTTGTAAAGAAACATATAGCGACAGATCGTACCTGCATCTTCCATGCACTTTGTCTCACAAAACCACTTTCTTTCATTCTGCTATTCGCAGAGCTGCTTCTATTCCACTCTCGAAAGAAAAATTCGGGGAAGAAATTAATTTGATCAGAAGTATAGCAATTAATAACGAATACGAACGTGCCATAGTTCACGACACCCTTAAAAGAAAACTGTTAAAAGAGTTACTACATCTTAACTATTGATTCCAACCAAAACATAAAGTTATTTTCTGTTCCTTTCTGGGGCCCATATGCTATCAGATTCAACGCCTTCTTCGTAATAAATGCAACTGTAATGTCACCCTTTCAACCAATAATAGTTTGAATAAAGTTTTATTCACAATTTAAAATCGACCTGTTCCACTTCTAAGAACACTGGTGTCTATTTTTGCGACACTTGCTCTTCTTACTGCATAGAACAAACAGGACGTCCCTTGACAGTCAGATACAAAGAACATCTTTTAAGAAAAAATGACACTACCACCCAGAATTCGTCTTTTGCCGGTGACCTTCTAGTTACAGGTCACGCACCAAAAACTGTTCACGATATCATCATTTTACACACTGAGAAGAAAGGCTGTAGATTAGGTGTTCTCGGAGAGTTAGAAATTTTTAAACTTCTTTCTCATAATGATTTATTCTTAATGAGCAGCAATAATTACGTAATAAAAGCTTCTTCAGTGGTATAAAGCCGTTACTTGATATTTGATTTCGTGTGCCGTCGTGTAGTTACCGAAATATTTTTTGTATCTAAGTCGACTGATAATTTTTTTTATTTAAAAGCTTATACAGGGTGAGTCTGAAGGAAAGGTACACGCTTTGAATGCGATAGTATTAATGATTGTGAGCAAAAAACTTCAAGTGGACATATGCCCCGTTGCGAATGTTTTCCGAGATAGAACACGTTCAATATCACTTTTGTACGTTTTTCTTTAATCACTCGGAAAACGCACACTCCAACGGAAACATGTCTCAGTACACAATTCTACAAAATTAAATTTGCTACAAAAAAGGTCCTATTTATTTTTTGTCTAGTACTAAGAGTTTGAGCGGAGAGATCGAGAGAAAAATGAAAATCTCGCGGGACGCGCGTGAGCTGTAGCTTAGGTGCATTTTGTAGGCCAGTTCGAGGTAGTTTTTCGACTTGATAGACCACAAGTGTCCCCTATCAAAATGTTCGTCTGAACTACCTCTATATTACTGTGCTATGTTGTAAACAATGACAATGAATAAAACAGAAAATCAATTGAAATGTACATTAAAAGTGTTCTCCCTCGGAAACCATGCGGAATAGGGCCTATTGACATTAAGTCTTTTGTTCAGAATCATTAATGCGTCACCCGTCAAAACACGTACATTTTCTCCTGACTCACCCTGTATTAACTGTATTTAATGTTATATCATTCTTTTCTGCTCGGTGAGTTATTCAGCTACCTTTGTATTTCCAAAATGAGCTCTTACGTAGACAATTTGTTACCGTGTCTGCTGCTATCAGATAAATTCGTTTTCTTTTACTTCGTGAACAAAATAATGTTCATCGCAACTTTCGCCTGTCTACATTTTGAATGTTAGGTAGCCTGTTTGTATTTGCGGCTACACTCTTGGTGTAATGTTCAGCTGCCGGCAAGTGCTAACGCGGGCGCCTCAGTCTGATGCTACCGGAGCTCGAAGTGTGTGAGCAGCACACAGTGACTTGCCTTTTATGTATTCTGTTTTACAAATTCCGGATTGAAGCTTTTTGGTTGATTTTCAATTTAATACATGACATGTAAGCACTGCTTCTTTTTTGTACTACTAGCCAGCACTTACACTTAAAAAATTTTTTCCTTCCTGTAATTTTGTAATTCTGTTATAGGCCAATTTGAGAGTTTTATTTCTGATGAAGGCACTCATAGCAGTGCCGAAACCTGGGTCAAAAGACTCCTTTTTGCGACAGAGGGATACTATTTCTGTTCATTTTACCATTTACGGTCCCGTTGTGGCGGTTTTCATCTGAATGCCCTTTATATACAGTGCAGCTGTACTAAAATAGGAGGAAGCGCAGTCTATACCAATGTGTTTGGTCTTATGTTGCTTGGCACATGTAGTGTGGAAATCTTGTCTTTCCTACACTTCGATATATGATACAGGGTCTCACCTCTTGAAACAATAACGGTTTTTTGCTTTTTGAATTCATTAACACATAAATATAAAATGATTTTTCACATGCCACCTTAGTCATTACAAGAGTCATATCGATATTCTTTTAAACGGATATACTTAAAGAAACGTTATAAAAGCAGAGATTCGAAGGAGACCATGCTGGCTGCTGGTTTCTCTGAGCTGTTTTTATCCGTTTCTTTGTTTAAACGTTTGTTCCATTTTAATAATATATATATAATTAATAACAAATACTGCATTTACATAACAATTTAAAGGGAACGCTAAATTTAGTTTTATTATATGTAAAGAAAATATGAATGTCATCTTCTTCTATAAATAACATTTATGATAATTTTTCCTTACTTTTTTAATTGGTTCGTTTCATCCGTTACTGTTGTTGCCCTGATGTTAGAGATGTGTTACAGGATCCTTGTTAATGTTGGTTACTTCGGGTAACCGTGGCTATTGATTCTGACTGTCCTTGTTTCTCTATTTTGATGTCGTAATGTCAGAACTGAGATCTCCTCCTGATCCACTAACGTCCAATTTTGTCTAAACTGGAGTAGGAAGATTGGTTAACTATGTAGTATACTGCTGGTATGTACCAACTGCATTAGTCGCATATCATTTGCGTCACTTCGACGCTCTAAACTGCAGCTTCCATCATCATTAACGATACTGTTAATATGAAACGTCATTATTATCCATGTTCCTTTGTGTTTTATTTAGTCCAAAGGAAGCTAGGTATTTATTTCCTTGTATCATTGTTTTGCAACAAAATTTCCTTTGCGGATTATTTTTATGTATCCAGTTTTGTTCTACATTTATTTTTTTAGATGTTAAGGTAATTACAATCTCTTAGAAAATTCTAGCGTTTTAGTGGTGTAACAGTTAATTCGGTGTCCCAGTCATCGGCCTTTGTACCATCTGCCTCTCCTTCCGTTCGTTTCGAGTAGGCACGGCACAAATTAATGAAGGAAGTAGTACATCTCAGAAGTTAACAATGCTGTTCAGTTAGCTGCTTCGAGGAAAATACCCGGTTTGTACCAACCACTCCGTGTGTATCATTGTCTTTGACGAATGAACTTAAAGGTAAGCCACTTGCCAGCTGATGCTGATTAGTATCCCTGGACGTTATGGAATTAAATGCTAATGTTCCGGTAGGCGAGACGACTGGGCTTTAAAAAATCTGTTGAAGCATAAGAAACTTTAGAAAAGGAGACGAGTGAGCCTGTCAAGTAGTTGCAGCTGGTCACGGATTTTTAATTATTTCTCGTTTAACAATATATTTTACATCCAGACCAATGGATTGGCATTGAGATCAGGTGCTTCAGCCACAACTGCGGATACTTCTATTCACAATTTAGAAGAGAAGCTCTTTCAAATATGATAGATTCTTAATGAATACAACTGTATATTTGCACGAAAGTGGGTATTATTGTATGTAGATGTGTTAGCAGATGGTATTGATATACTCGACAGTATAGCTGATGTACTGAATGAGAAAATGGACTTCACTGTATAATGGGAAGTCAATATCTGAACTGAAATTTTAGACCAAGGTATAACAAGCAACGATAATTTTCAAGCCTTTAAAGTCTTCAGAAAGCCCACTACAATGGTTATTGTGATTCCAAACGTTTCATACCACCAAGTAACCTAGAAAGAAGTTTGTGCACAGGGCAACGGATGTGACGATGGGTGTAGTGGACAGATAGAGGTGAATGGAAGTTCTGAAACGTGTGTTGTTTTAGCACAAGGAGAGTAGGGAAGAAAAATCCGACCAGTTAAGGTTAACAGAAGGAGAGTGGAAATAACTTCAAGACATTTTTTGATGGTGTTTTTAAAAGAGTAAACAGCCATTTGACTGTATATTACTATATGTATCCTCTGTGTTATCTAGATTTAGGTTTTTATGTCATCATCAAGTACAGTGCTAAAAGTTGTTAGACCATTATTAAGTCACATCTTGCATTCCAAAGCAATAAAACAAGACTTAGACATGACTTTAAAATTTAATGTGAAAGAACTACATTCTTTGACAGTTATGTGTTGAAGCTATGTGTTAGCCTTGTTTACTTGCTTTGGACTGCCTTAACAGATATGACTTAATAAAGGTGTAACAACTTCTAGCCACGCGGGATTAGCCGAGCGGTCTAGGGCGCTGCAGTCATGGACTGTGCGGCTGGTCATGGTGGAGGTTCTGGTTGGTTGGTTGGTTTGGGGAAGGAGACCAGACAGCGCAGTCATCGGTCTCATCGGATTAGGGAAGGATTGGGAAGGAAGTCGGCCGTGCCCTTTCAGAGGAACCATCCCGGCATTTGCCTGGAGTGATTTGGGGAAATCACGGAAAACCTAAATCAGGATGGCCGGACGCGGGATTGAACCGTTGTCCACCCGAATGCGAGTCCAGTGTCTAGCCACTGCGCCACCCCGCTCGGTGCGGAGGTTCGAGTCCTCCCTCGAGCGTCGGTGTGTGTGTTTGTCCTTAGAATGGTTCCCCTGTGGTCTTCTTGCATGACTTCAGAACTTCGCTTTCAAAGTATGCAACAACGAAAGTCATTCGCCATCTATCGGCTGTGTTATCCACAACAGTATAATGTGACCATTCAAAAATAAGTGATTTCCAGCGTCCCAGTGTTCTCTACTGAGGTACAAAAACATCAGTTGTCAGTTGCGGACGTTGTATTCAACAAAGCATATGCAGTGTGACATATTAATGCAACAAAAGTTTCAGAGCTGTCTGCTTGATCCAAGAAGGCTAGACTTCGTGTCACCTTGTTGCAAATGCCAGAGTCTCTGCACCTATCATCCACAGGTTGTGGACGCGCTACAGGGAGATAGATCAGCACACAAGGCGAGCTGGCCAAGGTCACTGACACATTGTGACCCCACAACAAGACTGATATCTGACCACCTCTGTGTTGCCGCGCTGTACGGCTACGGCCAAAGCACTGCAAGACGATCTCAGAAGGGACAGTGGAGCCGCTGTGTCCTATCGGACTTTAGGAAGCAGGTTACCAGAAAGAACCGTTTCCATGTCGATCGCCAGCTTGGTCACTGGCGAAACATGTTATTCACCTGCCAAATATCGCCCAGGAAATCGACAGATTTGGCCAAGTTTCTGCGATGGTTTGGGGAGGCATGAATGTTAACAGCTATACTGATCTTACCGCTTTTCATATACACTAACGTCGAGGCTCCGAGAGTTGGTGTCACGAGGGATGTCTTTCAGTGCCTGGACATTGAAATAATGGAATGGTCAGCGGTGAGTCCCGATCCAAACGCCATCGGGCATCATGTGTGGCATATTGCTTAACAGACATGTTCTTTCTCGTCGTGTTTCACTACTGACTCTCCAGAACTAACAGACGCTCTCATTGGGGAACGGGTACTACGAGGTGCATTCAAGTTCTAAGGCCTCCGATTTTTTTCTCCGGACTGGAAAGAAATAGAAACATGCGCATTGTTTTAAAATGAGGCCGCATTCATTGTCAATACATCCCAGAGATGGCAGCACCGTACGGCAGATGGAATTTTACCGCCAGCGGCGAGAATGAGAACTGTTTTAAATACTTAAAATGGCGACGTTTTCCTTACTTGAACAGCGTGCAATCATTCGTTTTCTGAATTTGAGTGGTGTGAAACCAATTGAAATTCATCGACAGTTGAAGGAGGCATGTGGTGATGGAGTTATGGATGTGTCGAAAGTGCGTTCGTGGGTGCGATAGTTTAATGAAGGCAGAACATCGTGTGACAACAAACCGAAACAACCTCGGGCTCGCACAAGCCGGTCTGACGACATGATCGAGAAAGTGGAGAGAATTGTTTTGGGCGATCACCGAATGACTGTTGAACAGATCGCCTCCAGAATTGGCATTTCTGTGGGTTCTGTGCACACAATCCCGCATGACGACCTGAAAATGCGAAAAGTGTCATCCAGGTGGGTGCCACGAATGCTGACGGACGACCACATGGCTGCCCGTGTGGCATGTTGCCAAGCAATGTTGACGCGCAACAACAGCATGAATGGGACTTTCTTTTCGTCGGTTGTGACAATGGATGAGATGTGGATGCCATTTTTCAATCAAGAAACAAAGCACCAGTCAGCTCAATGGAAGCACACAGATTCAATGCCACCAAAAATTTCGGGTAACCGCCAGTGCTGAAAAAATGATGGTGTCCATGTTCTGGGACAGCGAGGGCGTAATCCTTACTCATTGCGTTCCAAAGGGCACTACGGTAACAGGTGCAGCCTACAAAAATGTTTTGAAGAACAAATTCCTTCCTGCACGGCAACAAAAACGTCCGGGAATGGCTGCGCATGTGCTGTTTCACCAAGACAACGCACCCGCACATCGAGCTAACGTTACGCAACAGTTTCTTCGTGATAACTTTGAAGTGATTCCTCATGCTCCCTACTCACCTGACCTGGCTCCTAGTGACTTTTGGCTTTTTCCAACAATGAAAGACACTCTCCATGGCTGCACATTCACCAGCCATGCTGCTATTGCCTCAGCGATTTTCCAGTGGTCAAAACAGACTCCAAAAGAAGCCTCCGCCGCTGCCATGGAATCATGGCGTCAGCGTTGTGAAAAATGTGTACGTCTGCAGGGCGATTACGTCGAGAAGTAACGCCAGTTTCATCGATTTCGGGTGAGTAGTTAATTAGAAAAAAAATTGGAGGCCTTAGAACTTGAATGCACCTCGTATAGGGCGACCTCCATAGACTTATACTGAGAGTGTCACCTAAGCGTCAGACGTTAATAAACACGTGCAGAGGGAATGCACGTTGCTGAAGCTCCCTAGGTCCAAAGGAATGTACTAGGGTGACTGGGTGAATGATGGTTTGCACTTTGTTATCCCCATCTGTCGGACTTTCGGTTCTTGTTATGTAAGTGAAGGAGGATGTGGTTGTGTACTTAATTTGTGAACGATAGAGGTATAACTTCGTGACATACCTAGTTCTCAACTACTGCTCCATTAAGTACGACAGAAGCCCAAAGACATGTTCCCCTAATTCTTTTGGGGAGTGTAGTTTAAGGCTTGAGGACGAAAGTACGAAGAGTAAGTTGAACCAAGTGGGAGTTGAAACTTCCTGGCAGATTAAAACTGTGTGCCCGACAGAGACTCGAACTCGGGACCTTTGCCTTTCGTGGGCAAGTGCTCTACCATCTGAGCTACCGAAGCACGACTGACGCCCGGTACTCACAGCTTTCCTTCGGCCAGTATCTCGTCTCCTACATTCCAAACTTTACAGAAGCTCTCCTGCGAACCTGGGCGAAGTAAAGCTGTGAGTACCGGGCGTGAGTCGTGCTTCGGTAGCTCAGATGGTAGAGCACTCGCCCGCGAAAGGCAAAGGTCCCGAGTTCGAGTCTCGGTCGGGCACACAGTTTTAATCTGCCAGGAAGTTTCATATCAGCGCACACTCCGCTGCAGAGTGAAAATCTCATTGTGGCAAAAGGGAGTTTATAGAAGTATCGTCTAACGCGAGGTATACCGAAAGACAGGGATAAGACAAGCACCAGAAGGAAAGAACAAAAGCTCATTGGACGAAATATTATTTTTAGTAGAGCACGCTGGTCGCTTTGCAGCACAGTAAACAGTGCAGAACTGGTACCAGCGGTAATGTGAGCCTCCACCGCTGGCGTTGAGTGATGACAGTGAGTGGTTGTGTATTGCAGTGTGTTGAGTGGAATCAGCGCAGTGATATGGGTCGACGTGGACAGGTAACAGAATGGCAGAAACGAGTTGTTGTGCTTGGACGTACCTACCACTCGATTTGCTTTCCGCTTCACGACTTGGGCCGACTTACTGTGATCATGAAACAGAACGTTTTGAAAGTGTTGTTAATAAAAATTCTCTATTCAAACTAGACTGAACTGCATGTGACTGCTTTAGTCTTTAATAACACTTGCACCTGACTGCGTATTTAACTGAACTGAACTGAACTTTATCTGACTGCATGAAAATATTGTTGGAAAATTAATACTCAAAATACACATCTGACTGCATGAAAGTTTAGTGGTAAAAATAAATGAAAGTTACCAACCTGCATCTGACTACGTCTGTGGACTTAGCTCATGCACTCCTTCCCGTTTAGCCGATAATAAAACATATATTCAACTCAGCCATAGTGACATAGTCACTCTAGATAACTTTACTCATTTTGCCCCTGTTTGTTACTTAATAAAAATTCTGCCCTGATCTGAATAATTTGCCAACTGTGCAATGGCATATAGATTATTTTACTCTGATACATGAAATTATTAGCTTTACTCATGGGAACTTTAGTTTAATGTACCTTTTGGTTCAATGCAAGCACAGGATGCGGAGAACGACATAAGGTTTGAGATGAAACCCTAATTTTATCTAAAAAATGTTTATTGTTCAAAGTTTCAAGGCACATGTGAAAAACTAAAAAAAAAATCTTCTATAGCATGGATTTACGAGAAAGTTTCACAAAACGCTTATTGCATCAACAATGGGATTTCTATCTACCTTTTAGACATTATTTAACCAAAGAAAACCTATTGTATTAATTATTCTTTCTATTTTCCCCCGGTATGTGACGAGTTTCGCTCAATATATAGCTTATTATGTGCGTAGCGCCAATTCTTACTTTGATGCTGTCACGACCCAGCTGTCTCCTGCAGACATCTAGCTCCGACTCGAAACACGTCTGCTGTCTCTGTGCATCTCCTCACCACTTCTCAAACTTTTACCGCGTGCACCTAGCTCTGTTAGCTGTCAAAGATCTTACTACTCGAAGATGTACTACTCGTCCAACTTTGCGGTTGGGAACTATCGACATTTTTCACTGGCTCTATCCTGAAAGAATCTCAGCATATACCTTTCACAACCCTCTGATCTGATGGACCAGAATTTTGTGGGGGGATCTGTGCAGTTAGCACAGATTTCCCCACGAAATTCTTAAAAATAATTACAGTGGAAGATACAATATAAAATATACATAGTATTATCATGGAAAGAGTATTACAGAGCAATGAAATTGATCAATAAACCTAGGATGTTAAGTAAAATGTATAATACCATGAGATTTGCTATTCACAGTGAAACAAAGAACATCAAAATGTGCAAAACCAAAACATCTCTATATAGGAGAAAAACATCAGACATATAGGGTATTAAGTGAGGTGTATCAAATCAAACTTTACCAACAGTCCAGGGTTGCAAGTCACAGTGTCTCAAAGAACATCGAAATGTACAAAACTGAAATACCTGTTACATAATACCAAATGTTACCAAATACAAGCAGAGAAATATGAGGGAACATACCTCACATAACATGAGACTCTACCTAACAGTTAAGTAGAATGTGAGAAAAAATACGTAAAATAGCGAAATACAAGTGAATCATCAATATCACACAATACTATGTGTTACAAAATGGAAACATAGAAATATAAGGAAAAATACCTCGAAAATATCAAAGTTTACCTAATAGTTACATCATATGAACTTGAATGTTACCACATAGATGTATAGAAACATGAGGAAAAAATACCTCAAATCATATCCAAATTTATCTGATAGTTATATAGAATATGAGAAAAAATACATAAAATATGCAATAAGATACTTTAATTAATAGTAGGCTTAACTATTACATCTTTGTCATGTTACATGACAGCATAAACTGACTTTCAGTTACCATCATTATCTTGGAGTAAACCTCAGATACATGTCAACTGTCTTTGATATTAGTGAATAAACGGCCTCAGGAGATCAGACACCCTGAGCCCTAAATTAGGTCAATTGTACAGGACAGGTCACATCAGGTGGGAGACCACACTGACTTATTATTTAGCTGTAGTGCAAGAAAATAGAAATATGTGGCCTCAGGCGATGGTACACACTGAGCAACCGATTAGGTCCATGTACACAGCATGTCACGTCAGGTGATGGAACACACTGACCCCAATACTGAGTTGTAGTATAAGAAATGAGAAGAATTCAGCTGATGGGACACACTGAACCACTACTAATGTACATTGTACTATCTTGTCATGTCAGGTGATAGAACACACTGACCCCAATAGTGATCTGTAGTACAAGAAATGTGAAGAACAGTGGGCATCAGACGATGGGACACACTGAGCTGCCGATGATGTCGATGTACACAGCATGTCACGTCAGGTGATGGAACACACTGACCCCGATAGTGAGCTGTAGTACAAGAAACGTGAAGAATAAAAGGCATCAGGTGATGGGACACACTGAGCAACCGATTGCCTGTTACATCAGGGGATAACTCACCCTGTAACAGAGGTCTCAGGTGATTACTCTCAGGTGATTACAAACCCTGAGCCATGGTAGTATTGAGTGTGAAATATATGTCAAGTCAGATGACAACACTTACTGACATTCAGTTACAATTATCAGTCATAGAAGGCACGTTATGTCAGGTGGCAGTCCACACTGACGTACTCTTAACATCGTTAACTTCAGTTACTTATAGTAGACATTTGACATGAACAGGTAGCCCACACTGGCTTTTGTCACATTCTCTTAAACTTACATCTAGTAGTCTTTCAGTTGACAATTCAGTCTCTGTTATAATATTAAAAGCAATATACAATAGGCAGTGGACATTTACTGCAAAAACTGTTATCTACATTTAAGTCAACAAGAAATTAATATTTAAAGTAATATAGAAGTACTGTATGCAGTGGACCTTTGCTGCATAAAGAATGTATTATATATCTTTAAGGTAACAAGAAATTAATATTTAAAGTAATTTACAATAATTGTCTGCAGTGCATTTACTGCATAAAAATGTGTTACATATCTATAAGATAACACCAATGCCACCAACTCCCTAGCAAGAATAGTCTTGGGTTGAATAAAATCTATGTACAAAAAAATTCCCTTAAAAGGTAGTAAAACATGCTTGCATACTATTTTTTAATAAAGTGCAGTAAAGTGATCCTGCACAAATATAGTGGGAATAAATTATACCTAATCTTCTTACATACAATGTCAATTGAACTGTAAGAAGTTCATGCTGCTTTATTGCGGCAATGATTAACAAATTTCATACAATCTCCTTACATACTAGTTATGTCCAATTTAGAAAAGTCATGCTGCTCAATTGCAGCAGTAATCAATGTTCATGAAGGAATTCCTTACAAGATTCAACAGTACAAGTTTAGGTAATGTCCAACTCAGTAATTTGACTTCATAGTCACATCAGATAAATTAAACCTTCCATTTACATCATACAATATAAGCCTCTCGTTATGAAACAGTAAGATCAATTCTATCACAAAAATTTGTATTCAAAAGCTTCCTTTCTTTTTATCATGAACGTACATTATTAAATAATCTTCACATAAGTATTTCAATAAAATATTCACAGAGCAAACACTCCCAAACGTCCCACATTAGGAAACATCAATTCGATCCTACAAATTAGTATTGAAAAGCTTCCTTTCCTTTTTAACATAAAAGTAATTCTCAAAACCTTGCATATTAAATCCTTAGTACAATGAAATGGGGCATTACAAATAGTGATTTTACTTAAGAGAGAACTGGTACACAGATATCCGACAAAAACAACAGAAAAAGTATTTAGTACAGAAAGAAGAGTAGACTGAGAAATCAGAAAGGAAGAATGAGTTCTACAGAGCTCAAGGATATGGGGCACCAACGCCACATGGTGTGTAAGTTTAAGAACAACCGACCCTCTACCCCATTTAGTCCTGTTGTGTAGAACAAATGGGTAATGTGTTAACACATGTTAATGTTAAAATCATGTCAATCATGGAAATCATGTGTGAGAAAAAAAAGCAAAGTTAGTTATATAAATAACACACAGAGACAATAAAGAGCTTACTAATTACTGTAGCTGAAAATAATGGTAGTTATGGTGCACCAAAAGAAATGAGTATCATGGAAATAAAAACACAGTAATC
The DNA here is from genome assembly GCF_023864275.1 of Schistocerca cancellata. Taxonomy (NCBI): domain Eukaryota; kingdom Metazoa; phylum Arthropoda; class Insecta; order Orthoptera; family Acrididae; genus Schistocerca; species Schistocerca cancellata. The sequence goes on along the minus strand of NC_064630.1, from coordinate 608,275,059 downwards.
TTATATTGATATAGCATGAAAATAACACACTTAGAACAGGCATTAGGAATAGACAACACACTGAGCTCAGTCAAGGAGAGGTACTGTCATGTGTCAGCAAGTAGCAGTGTGACAAAACAGAAGTGTGCATAAATAGAAGCTTATATGCATAGTATGTGGCCACATAATCAACATCACAAAGTACAATGGCAAAAGCATTGATTAAAAGATCCATAAGCAGTGTAGCACAAATACGAATAATAAATATGTAGACAAAGTATGAAGATAGCTGTAATGAAATGCAAGAAGTTAACGTCAGATAATAAAGCAAATTAGCATGCCAACACAGAACAAAATTTCAGCAGAAAGCATATTGCAGATAATAAAGCAAAAATATCAGGCCAACACGGAACAAAATTGCAGCAGAAGGCATAAGGCAAAGTTAGCAGGCCAACACATAACAAAATTTCAGTAGAAAGCATAAGGCAATATTAGCAGGCCAACACATAACCAGATTTCAGCAGAAAGCATAAGACATAACATTACTCTAATCCTGAAATAGGTAAGCTTACAAAAAAAGTCAAAAGTGCAGAAACACAGAAAGTCACACATAACACACATGATAAGCAATGAGATAGAAACAGCTGTTTATAACTTGGCGTGAAAAACACATGATAAGAGAAGAAGCAACATATAAGGTAGTACAGAGACATCGTAAAAGGCAATAAGTGTAATACTTTTGGTGCTGTAGGTATTAAAAAAGGGATTAATCAAAAAAAAAAAAATGCTGCAGCGTGGCATAACTTAAGTCCTCAGTAGATCCTCAATAACGAGTCCAAAAACAATTCCAATTGGCCTCTAGTAATCCCAAGTTATCACATTATTGCATTAATGGCATCTGAAAAATAGTTGAGCATTAATAAGCAGTTTAAAATTGGAGACACAAAATGTTAAGTTTTCAGAAACGCGAATGGTCTTATTCTCGAAGACAAGGGTTAAAATAAAAATTACTGCAGTAAAGAGAAACTGGATAATAGCATAAACCATGTGTGAACATATTACTCGTATTGTACTCATCATGAAAATACGTGAATATTCGATTGCCCATGGCAACGAGAACATTAATACACCATCAGTACTGGCAACGGGAAATGAAAATATTCTGACAGAGGTAAATTCTGGTAAACTTGATACATCATAAAATCGTTGATACTTGTTCATAAAAGCTGTAAAAAGGAATTAACTGTTAACTAATATGAAAGTGAAACCTGAAACTCGTGATATAACCATTTTTGACATTCCTAGTAAATGCAAAACCACATTGCTCACACTTCATATTTCTGTCGTCGTAACTTCAGCACACAGTATTTGCTAATCATCACTTGTAGCGTCCAAGATCCCAAAGTCTCAAAAAAAAAAAAAAAAAAAAAATGCAACTTCAATCTAACAATACCCCATTCTTTACATAAACTTCCAATATCATCTTAAAAAGTCTTATAAATCCTCATTTTCTTCAAATACATAAAATTCATCGAGAACATTAGTCTCATCTTCATATCCTCATAGTCAATACTCATATTCAATACACGCAATACAACCTTAAGCACTAAGACCCTACGTAAACTTCAGGAAGATTGTTACCACTAGCTCAACATCAACATACAAAGTAGCCTTCGTTACGACAAAATCTTCATACAAGCAGTGTCATTACGTAATAATTCCATGTAATCATCGCAAAGTAACAGTGGTGAGAGAGCAACGAAAAAAAATAAATAAGAGCAAAATTATCACGAAGTAAGTATCAACATCAAATTGGTGAATGATGACCAGAATACTCCACTGTAACGTCAACTTCGAACGCCAGCATGAAATGAGTCCTACAGACAACAATAACGTAGTTTATTAGTAATGTACAGAAAAAATCTCAGTTTAATACAATACGTAAGAAATCTGAAAATCCCAGGGAAGAAAACAGGTAACATTAAAAAGGTGTCTCCAGAAAAAGATGTCTCCGAACTCTTGTCTTTATCATATTGCCAGAACACAGAGGTGGTGTTATTTGAAGTTTGTATAGGGTCAGAATGTTCGCGCTCTGTAAAAGAAAAGCGCACGACGCAGGCCGATGGACGTGAGAAAGAACAAAGTTCTACCCTCCTGAGGTAGCTGACTGGGGCTCGAGAAAAAAAAACCAAGTGGCTGACCAATTGTCTCTAATGTGGTTCCCAGGCAACGGTTGCACCGACGCGCTACTACGTGCTCGCTAACTGTACTCGGGCCAGGGAGAAATAATGTGAACAAACTAGCTGGACGTATATAGCTGGGATTACAGAAGTAAATGTAAGTAATAAGATTTAGAAAGTTCCCAAAGAAAGCAGTTTTGTCTATTCAATAAAATGTTTGCAGTTTGTGATGTGATGTACACCACGTGATTTCTTTGTACATAGAGTTTGTACTTCAATTGCATTAGGATGTGCTATACGGACGACACGATATGGACCCTTATATAACAGAAAGAATTTCTGACTGACATTGCGGGCTTTATTGGATAGCCTGTGGGAGCGGACCAGAACTTTACCTCCTACTTGAAAAGAAACATTTCTCTTTGTTGACTTCAATTGGCGCAGCCGTTGGTCAGCAGCTCGTTTAATATTCTGCAACGCAATTTGAATAATCTCATGATGCCTTAGGCAGCGAGACTGTGGGATACGTATGAGTTCTGTAATCTTGTCAGGTGGATGTTGGTTCTTTAAAACCAGATGTGGAGACAATTGTGTGGAATAATTTGGTAACGAATTTATTTCATCCTGAAACATGTGGAGGTATTTATACCAGTCATTGTGTTTTGCATGACAAAAGATCTTAAATAATTTCACCAACTCCTTCATTAACCTTTCTGCTGGCTTGGAAGATGCGTGGTATCTGGAAATGAAAATGGGGGAAATTTTGTGATTCTGAAGAGTACGTTGCCATGTGCGCGATCGGAACTGCGGCCCATTGTCGGATATTACGGATGCTACATGACCCCCTTCTTTCAAGAAATGTTTAGTAAAAGCACATGAAACAGTGCAGGTCGTAGCTTTACGTAATGGGGTGAAAGTGACGAATTTAGAAGTTAATTCCACACAGACAAAAACATAGGCATAACCTCTATTTGTAGTAGGAATCGGGCCAAATAAATCAACAGTCGCCAGTTGATGAAGACGTAAAGGTATGATGGGGAATGTCTGAGCAGCAAAGGATACTGTAGGTGGTTTAGCTTTTTGACAAAGTCTGCACTTTGCAAGGGTTTGGCGAATACGTTTTTCCATATTGAAAAAGTAAGACGTTTGTCTAAGCACCTTATAACATTTGCGCGGTCCGTTATGCACATAGCTAAGGTGAACATACCAAATCAGATTGTTAATTAAGTCTTCAGGGATACAAACTAGCCACGTTGTCGTCTCTGGTTTGATACGGCGGAACAGAATATTGTTGTGTATAAGGTAATACTGTCGTAGAGAGGTATTATTAACATCGCGCAATTGTTGTTTCACGTGCTTCCAGATGGAATCTTTATTTTGTTCTGACGCAATGTTGTGTAGGGCATCGGAAACAAAATTCTGAAATGCGACCTGGCGCATATACAGCAAACTGAAATTGTTATGGCAGAAGGTGTTGGTTGGATCGTTGTTGTCGGTTTCTAAAGTGCGTGACAAAGCGTCAGCAACGACGTTTTGAGGTCCTGGTACATACACAATTGAAAAGGAGAATTCCTTTAGCTAGAGAGCCCATCTCGCTAAACGACCATGGGATAGTTTAGCTGACATCAAAAATTCTAGTGTTCTATGGTCTGTGTATACTGTGGTGTGTCTACCGAAAAGAAAAGGTCTGAACTTGGAAAATGCCCATACAACAGCCAAAGCTTCTAATTCCGTGATGGAACAGTTTCTTTCGGAAGAAGTTAATACTCGACTAGCAAAGGCGATGTTTCTTTGTACTTTAGTTTCACCTTCCATAAACTCTTGGAAGAGACGAACTCCAAGGGCTGTGTTTGAAGAATCTGTTGAAATGCAAAAGTCAGTCGTAAGATCAGGGTGAGATAACAGGGGTGCCTCTATAAGCAACTGTTTTAATGTCTCAAATTGCTTCTGAGCAGAATTATTCCAAAGCCATATAGAATTTTTTCCAGTTAATTTGCACAAGGTAGGCGTATCTAACGCTTTGCTGTTAATGAACCTGCGAAAAAAGTTTGTCATTCCTATCCGTTTCTGGTATGATGATCGTATTGATTTGCCTTGAATCCAAGACAAGACGAATTGAACCATCCCGTTTAGGCACAACATGTATTGGAGAATTGTATGGACTGGTAGCAGGTTCTATAATATTGTAAGCTAACATAGATTGGATTTCCTATTTGACTTTGTCACGGTGAACTAACGGTATCGGATAAGGAGGAACAGCAAAAGGGGTGTGGGGTTTTACTCTAAATTCATATACAAAATCTTTGATTGTGCCTGGAGCTGTGGCGAAAACATGGGAAAATTCAGTTGAGATGGCATGTAAACCTTCCTTTTCCTGAACTGAGGCTGAATTGACGACCTTGATTTTATCCTCAATAGTGTGGCTAATCTCTGGAGTCGTGTCTTTATTGTCCGTATGTGGATAAGGAACAAAGAATGACATCAGTGTTACGTCCGACGGGAGCTGAGACTGAATGAAGTTGATTTTGTTAATATCTTGTTCTGCTTTCGACAACTGTTTGTTAAAGTCCATAAAGAAGCAAACTCCATCATCACAGAGACGAATGAAATTATCTTCAAAATCTAAAATGGCTCTATATTTGTTCAAAAACTCGATCCCCAAAATGACGTCTGTAGTGAGGAGCGGAACTATTAAAAATGTTGCATAAAGAAGGTGTGTGTCAACTTGAAATTCCAGATAACATTGTTGTCTGATACCTATACTCTTGCCAGGAACAGCACCACTGATCTTGGTATGCGTAAGCGGAAGTGTTGGAATGGTAGAAATAGCAGCGCATTTTTGAAAGGCAGCTTCACTGATAACAGAAACGGGAGAACCCGAATCAAGTACAGCAGAGAATTTTTGTGTGCCAATCGAAATATGAATGACCGGATGATGAACAATAGGTCGCAATTCGGTTTTTCCAGCAGAAGATCCTCTCGTATATCATCACAACGGACAACGTGTGACGTTAAATTGAAGAATCATGGCACCGCCCGCTCTGCGGAGAGCATTCAGTAGGTGGAGCAGTTAATTGCTATTGTTGGTATTCTGTCTCACGCTGCGTATCTGCATTATTACGTGGGTTTGGTGGACGAACCTCTACTAACTGTGCTGTTCGACTGGATGAATTGTTGATATCTGGTCTGGGGTGAAACCGGGAATTTGGTTGATGAAATGGTACACGTCCGTCATTGCCGTAATTCTGTCGGCTGTCACTGGTTTGTATCCGGTCCTGATTTGCATAATTATAATTACGATTTGGAAAATTCTGTTGACTGTGCTGATGAGTGGGTGGATGGTTAAGGGTTTGTCGTCGTTGGTAGTCATTACTGTTTCCGTACGGTTGGTGTCGGTTCTGGTGCCACATTTGGTTTCTTTGTACGAAAGCAGAGTTGGAATTATTCCGCTGATTATTCCAGGCTCTCTGACCATTACCGTACCGCCGATTATCTTGTGGGGTATCATTGCGGAATGACATTGAGGGAGAGGTGTGATAATTTTGATTCCATGATGAATAGGCATTCACATCATTCTGCTGATACTGGAATTGTGGAAGAAACTGTCTTGCATTTCCATATTGGGGTCTGTTATTCGGAAAATGCCTACCGGTATTACGGAAACGATTGTCTCTATTCTGTTGCGTTTTCGCGAAAGAGTGTTGACTAGATCGTGAATTATGAATTTCGTCTAGTTCAAGAAGCTGTAGGACGTCACGGAAAGTGTTCAAGTTTTCCGTGCGACTCCCTATCAGTAACGGAACTCGCAATGATCTTGGTAATTAGGAGATACAGAGCTGAATGAGACCAGACGGACTGTAAGGTTCTGTGAGATGTTGGTTTTGTTGGATCATGTAATCAAAATATTGCGTCAAGGTGCAGAATTGTGAGTTACGGAAAGGTGGCATATTTAACAATTGATCTTTTACAGCACGCTGTGAAGTGGGATTCCAGTAAGCACCCAAAAATTGTTGTTGGAATGTTTGGAAAGACAAGCATTGTCGTGCAACGTGTCGCATTCTCGTTGCAGGTTCACCCTCCAAGAAACTACAAACAAGTTCTAACTGATGTGCGACTGTCCAATTCGAAGGAAACGCAAAAGTAAATTGCTGAATCCAATCAAGCGGATGTAAATCGTTCGGGTTATTCCGGAACGTTTTAAATTTCTTAACTGAAAGGAAGTGTTTATAATTGACATTGTCCTGACGGGGAAAGAAGAAACATCATGGGGTAGGGAAAAACTGCCTGGGAAGGTACTACCTTGTTGAGGGTAATCCTGTGAGAATGGAGCCTGTAAAGATAAAGGGGGGCTGTTGTTGTAGATAAGCACCATTATATCCCTGGTGTTCTGGGACAAAATTACGAGGCGCACTGTCGTCCTGCAATTGTTGCTGAATATCAGAAAGTGTATTCCGAATTGAGTTGAGTTCCCTTTTTTGCTGTTCGTTAATAGTGACTTGTTTGCTCTTAAATTTGGCCAGGGCTTGGTATTCAGTTGTTTCTGAAAAATGAACTGGGGTTGTATGTTCAGATTCATTGTCTGCGTGCGTTTCCAAAGCAGCTATTCTTTCGGTTATGTTTTCTAACTGTGATTGGAATTGTTCACCCTGTTCACTGACCTTAGTTTCAAGTTGAGTGACGTCAGGGATGTCAGGGATTCTGTTCATGATTGTAAGACCTGTATTTGCTCTGAAAGAGTAGCAGAAGTTTTTTGCAACTTGTCAATAACCTCTGTTGGAAGTACTGCATTGATTCTGTTCGTAAGGTCAGTAATGTCACGGTTATGTGTTTAAATGATATCCTGTAATTTCCTGTCATTTGCTTCCTGGTACGTTTCAACAGTGTGTGTCAATTACTGAGCACGTTTAGCACTGTCAGCACACAAGGCGTCTAATCGTCCCGTTAATGTTTTGTTATGTTCCGCAATATCTGCACGGAATTGCGCAAGTTGTTTGTCACGCTTTGCGTTCTGTTCTTCACTCTTAGCGTCACGTTCTACATCTACATCTACATCCATACTCCGCAAGCCACCTGACGGTGTGTGGCGCAGGGTACCTTGAGTACTTCTATCGGTTCTCCCTTCTATTCCAGTCTCGTATTGTTCGTGGAAAGAAGGATTGTCGGTATGCCTCTGTGTGGGCTCTAATCTCTCTGATTTTATCCTCATGGTCTCTTCGCGGATATACGTAGGAGGGAGCAATATACTGCTTGATTCTTCGGTGAAGATACGTTCTCGAAACTTTGACAAAAGCCCGTACCGAGATACTGAGCGTCTCTCCTGCAGAGTCTTCCACTGAAGTTCATCTATCATCTCCGTAACGCTTTCGCGATTACTAAGTGATCCTGTAACGAAGCGCGCTACTCTCCGTTGGATCTTCTCTATATCTTCTATCAACCCTATCTGATACGGATCCCACACTGCTGAGCAGTATTCGAGCAGTGGGCGAACAAGCTTACTGTAACCTACTTCCTTTGTTTTCGGATTGCATTTCCTTAGGATTCTTCCAATGAATCTCAGTCTGGCATCTGCTTTACCGACGATCAACATTATATGATCATTCCATTTTAAATCACTCCTAATGCGTACTCCCAGATAATTTGTGGTATTAACTGCTTCCAGTTGCTGACCTGCTATTTTGTAGCTAAATGATAAAGGATCTATCTTCCTGTGTATTCTCAGCACATTACACTTGTCTACATTGAGATTCAATTGCCATTCCCTGCACCAAGCGTCAATTCGCTGCAGATCCTCCTGCATTTCAGTACAGTTTTCCATTGTTACAACCTCTCGATACACCACAGCATCATCTGCAAAAAGCCTCAGTGAACTTCCGATGTCATCCACCAGGTCATTTATGTATATTGTGAATAGCAACGGTCCTATTACACTCCCCTGCGGCACACCTGAAATCACTCTTACTTCGGAAGACTTCTCTCCATTGAGAATAACATGCTGCGTCCTGTTGTCTAGGAACTCCTCAATCCAATCACATAATTGGTCTGATAGTCCATATGCTCTTACTTTGTTCATTAAACGACTGTGGGGAACTGTATCGAACGCCTTGCGGAAGTCAAGAAACACGGCATCTACCTGTGAACCCGTGTCTATGGCCCTCTGAGTCTCGTGGACGAATAGCGTGAGCTGGGTTTCACATGACCGTCTTTTTCGAAACCCATGCTGATTCCTACAGAGTAGATTTCTAGTCTCCAGAAATGTCATTATACTCGAACACAATACGTGTTCCAAAATTCTACGACGTTAGAGATATAGATCTATAGTTCTGCACATCTGTTCGACGTCCCTTCTTGAAAACGGGGATGACCTGTGCCCTTTTCCAATCCTTTGGAACGCTACGCCCTTCTAGAGACCTACGGTACACAGCTGCAAGAAGGGGGGCAAGTTCCTTCGCGTACTCTGTGTAAAATTGAACTGGTATCCCATCAGGTCCAGAGGCCTCTCCTCTTTTGAGCGATTTTAATTGTTTCTCTATCCCTCTGTCGTCTATTTTGATATCTACCATTTTGTCATCTGTGCGACAATCTAGAGAAGGAACTACAGTGCAATCTTCCTCTGTGAAACAACTTTGGAAAAAGACATTTAGCATTTCGGCCTTTAGTCTGTCATCCTCTGTTTCAGTACCATTTTGGTCACAGAGTGTCTGGACATTTTGTTTTGATCCACCTACCGCTTTGACATAAGACCAAAATTTCTTAGGATTTTCTGCCAAGTCAGTACATAGAACTTTACTTTCGAATTCATTGAACGCCTCTCGCATAGCCCTCCTCACACTACATTTCGCTTCGCGTAATTTTTGTTTGTCAGCAAGTCTTTGGCTATGTTTATGTTTGCTGTGAAGTTCCCTTTGCTTGCACAGCAGTTTTCTAACTCGGTTGTTGTACCAAGGTGGCTCTTTTCCATCTATTACGATCTTGCTTGGCACATACTCATCTAACGCATAATGTACGACGGTTTTGAACTTTGTCCACTGATCCTCAACACTATCTGTACTTGAGACAAAACTTTTGTTTTGAGCCAACAGGTACTCTGAAATCTGATTTTTGTCACTTTTTCTAAACAGAAAAATCTTCCTACCCTTTTTAATATTCCTATTTACGGCTGAAATCATCGATGCTTTAACCGCTTTATGATCGCTGATTCCCTGTTCTGCGTTAACTTTTTCAAACAGTTCGGGTCTGTTTGTCACCAGAAGGTCTAATATGTTATCGCCACGAGTCGGTTCTCTGTTTAACTGCTCAAGGTAGTTTTCAGATAAAGCACTTAAAAAAAATTTCACTGGATTCTTTGTCCCTGCCACCCGTTATGAACGTCTGAGTCTCCCAGTCTATATCCGGCAAATTAGTCGAAAATAACGGTCAAATTTATCTTCATTTGTTACTGGGGGCGTCACCTCAGGATTTGAGTGTGGCAACCGATATTGCTGGCTAGGGTTACTAAGGACTGTTTGAAAACTCTCAGATGAAACAATTTCTCTATCTACAGAAGGATTTTGCTAGAGAAATTGATTGTTGGAGCCAACTACATTGCTTTGTGCAGGTTGATTAAGCAAAAACGAATCATGGGAAATTGTTTCTACATGGTTTACTGTGTTCTGAAAATCCGAACGCAGAAGAGGAACCGATTCGGATATTTGTGATTCTGTTGCATCATTACTAGCTGCAGTTTTATTCGCAACTTCCTGATCAGCTTGTGACGTATGAAGATTAAGGGGCAAAACTGGGTCATTGTCCGGTTGTTGTAGCTTACGAGATTTTGAGGAACTGCGTAGTTTTACTTTATCGCCCTGTCTATTTGTTACAGACATCTTGAAAGAGACAATATGGCTAACAACAATTTTAATATGGACGTAAGTCACAAGACGATATTTTACAGACAAAAAGAAGAAAAATTATTTAGGATGGACACACAAAATCTGTAAAAAATGCAGAAAGCAAGCAGAAATGAATGTTCACAAGCGTAGCAGCAAACACAATATTACGCAACTAGCAATTGTAGCACACAAGCATAGCCGCCAAAGCAATATCACGCAACTAGCAAGGCAGCGCACATCTGAAACGATGGTGGCAAAAAAGAATGATCGAAAACAAAGTCCACAGTTACGGAAAAAATATGTCCAGGAACGTCACCACAGAGGATGTCGCCAAGTGAAAGTGTTGTTAATAAAAATTCTCTATTTAAGCTAGACTGAACTGCATGTGACTGCTCTAGTCTTTAATAAAACTTGCATCTGACTGCGTATTTAACTGAACTGAACTTTATCTGACTGCATGAAAATATTGTTGGAAAATTAATACTCAAAATACACATCTGACTGCATGAATGTTTAGTGGTAAAAATAAATGAAAGTCACCAACCCGCATCTGACTGCGTCTGTGGACTTAGCTCGTGCTATCCTTCCCGTTTCAAAAAAAAGTGGTTCAAATGGCTCTGAGCACTATGGGACTTAACTGCTGTGGTCATCAATCCCCTAGAACTTAGAACTACTTAAACCCAACTAACCTAAGGCCAATCACACACATCCATGCCCGAGGCAGGATTCGAACCTGCGACCGTAGCGGTCGCGCGGTTCCAGACCGTAGCGCCTAGAACCGCTCGACCACTCCGGCCGGCCCTTCCCGTTTACCCGATAATAAAACATATATTCAAATCAGCTATAATGCAGTGGCATAAAATTATAACTCTAGGTAACTTTACTCATTTTGTCCCTGTTTGTTACTTGATAAAAATTCTGGCCTGATCTGAATAATTTGCCAACTGTGCAATGGCATATAAATTATTTTACACTGATAAATGAAATTATTAGCTTTAGTCATGGGAACTTTAGTTTAATGTACCTTTTGGCTCAATGCAAGCGCAGGATGCGGAGAACGACATAAGGTGTGAGATGAAACTCTAATTTTATCTAAAAAATGTTTGTTGTTCAAACTTTTAAGGTACACGTGAAAAACTAAAAAAAAAAAAAGATTCTATAGCATGGATTTACGAGAAAGTTTCACAAAACTCTTATTGCATCAACAATGGGATTTCTATGTACCTTTTAGACATTATTTAACCAAAGAAAACCTATTGTATTAATTATTCTTTCTAGTTTCGCCAGGTATGTGCCGAGTTTCGCTCAATATAGGTTATTATGTGCGTAGCGCCAATTCTTACTTTGATGCTCTCACGACCCGGCTGCCTCCTGCAGGCATCTAGCTCCGACTCGAAACACGTCTGCTGTCTCTGCCCATCTCCTCACCACTACTAAAACTTTTACTGCGTGCACCTAGCTCTGTTAGCTGTCAAAGATCTTACTACTCGAAGATGTACTACTCGTCCAACTTTGCGGTTGGGAACTATCGACATTTTTCACTGGCTCTATCCTGATCGAATCTCAGCACATACCTTTCAGTTTATCTCAACATTCTGAGAAAGTAGTTGTTGCCCTTTCTTCTACATTACAATGATAACAATATTGTGGACATTCCTGTCTTCCAACATCACGCTGTCGCCCCTCAGTTGCCTTTCTAAATCATCTGATCTTAATTCCATAAAGAATGGGGATGAAGCATAGCAATGAACGTATAAGCGATTTAATAGTTTTGTTGGCTATAGTCACCAATGAGCGGCTCTGAGAGCATGTGGCATGCTGTGGAAACTTTGAAATCCGCTATTCAACGAACCGAGATCATTACGAAGTCTGGAGGTCGTGTTCTTATAAGGAAAAAACGTGACGCCTTTGCAGATGACTATATTTTGGTGCGCGGTGGCCACTTGTGGTATCACGTATCGACGCCAGTCCACGGGCATCGAAAAGTCGGCAATGGAACCGCAAGTATCCATCAGACAGCGATAGAGGGCTCGTAGGATCTGGTAGACCCAGTGCTGTGCGGCCTCTCATCTGCACCTCCAGTGGCTCCGTATCATGAGCGTCCACATCCGCCCCAATGTGTGACGGCCCGCGGCAGTCAGACAGCCCACTCGCACTTGGAGCCCCTTCCCCACATGGCACTACGCTGCTAGTTGCAGCTTCGGCGCCATCGATCGTGCTTTAGTACAGAGAGTCTCATCGTTATAGCTGTTGTTTGAGCTGGACTATGTTTCTTGCTGCATTATTTGTAATGAGTCTGTGTAGGTAAACGATTTATTGACATATAGTCAGCACGGATTCAGAAAATATCGTTCTTGTGAAACACAACTAGCTCTTTATACTCATGAAGTAACAAGTGCTACCGACAGGGGATGTCAAATTGATTCCATATTTTTAGATTTCCAGAATGCTTTCGACACCGTTTCTCACAAGCGTCTTCTAATCAAACTGCCTGCCTACGGAGTATCGCTTCAGGTGTGCGACTGGTTTCGTGATTTCCTGTCAGAAAGGTCACAGTTCGTAGTAATAGACGGAAAGTCATCGAGTAAAACAGAAGTAATATCCGGCGTTCCCCAAAGAAGTGTTATAGGCACTCTATTGTTTCTGATCTATATTAACGACAGAGGAGCCAATCTGAGTAGCCGTCTTAGATTGTATGCAGATGATGCTGTGATTTACCGTCTTGTAAAGTCATCAGATGATCAAAACGACTTGCAAAATGCTTTAGGTAATATATCTGCATGTTGCGAAAAGTGGCAATTGATCTGAATAAAGAAAAGTGCGAAGTTATTCACATGAGTACTAAAAGAAATCAGCTAAATTTCGATTACGCGATAAGTCACACAAATCTGAGGGCTGTAAATTCAACTAAATACTTAGGAATTACAATTACAAAATAACCTAAATTGGAACGATCACATAGATAATATTGTGGGTAGAGCAAACCAAAGACTGAGATTCATTGCCGGAACACTTAGAAGGTGCAAAGAGACTGCTTACACTGCGCTGGTCCGCCCTATTCTGGAGTATTGCTGTGCGGTGTGGGATCCGCATCAGGTGGGACTGACGGATGACATCGAAAAAGTACAAAGAAGGGCAGCTCGTTTTGTATTATCGCAAAATAGGGGAGCTAGTGTCACAGACATGATACGTGAATTGTAGCGACAATCATTAAAACAAAGGCGTTTTTCGTTGCGACGGGATCTTCTCATGAAATTTCAATCACCAGTTTTCTCCTCCGATTGCGACAACATTCCGTTGGCACCCACCTACATAGGGAGAAATGATCGTCACGATAAAATAAGAGAAATCAGGGCTCGCACGGAAGGATTTAAGTGCTCGTTTTTCCCGCGTGCCGATCGAGAGTGGAACGGTAGAGAGACAGCATGAAGGTGGTTCATTGAACCCTCTGCCAGGCACTTTATTGTGAACAGCAGAGTAATCACGTAGATGTAAATGTAAATGTAGGCTTACAGAAATACACGTTAAGTAAATATTCGATTTACTGTGTTAACTTTTTGATAATCATTTCTGTTACTGTCCAGCTTCCCGACGACAACATTTGCTACACCTCTCTTTACCGTTGTGTACAGAGCTGTACACAACACCACCGGCTAAGAGGAACTGAAGTGGATTTCCTGGCTTTGCACGTAGACAAGAAGGAAAATAAGTATACGAAACAGCAATTCGCAAGAATATATTTTATAACATGCCCAGTGTTCAACCAGATTACTTACCAGCTCCACAGAACTATTCTGACTCTAGTATAAACATTAATCGCAAAAAAGACATTCGCAGATAACTAACATAAATATATTCTTCAGCATTAAGACTTGTTGCTATCTTTAGAAGAGGACGGAAGAGTTGGCACCTTGGTGTGTTCATCCAATACTTTCAGTGTTCAATTGAACTAGCCACTGTACTAAAAACCTAGTGCTGCATTAACAAGGAACGTCTGAATATGAAGAAGCAATCTATTGAGAATGTAGTATTGTACTGGGTGGGGGAAGAAGTTCACCAGCAGGGCTTTTTGTCCGAGGGACTTTTTTTTTTTTTCTACATTGCACTTCCAAGTACCTAAGACTGATGGTTTAAACGTGTGCGCCCAGACGATGGGGAGAATCTAGAAGTGTGTCGTGTGTTAACGTTCCTCTGCCGTGTGTTGTATCACTGAACAAATACGATGATTAGGAAATGTCCATTTTCAGAGTACTGATTTCTCTGGCTGTGAATGTGCAACAAGCGGTTTCACGCAGATAGCTGGTAACTGTGCTCCAAGCAGAGAGGGAACCCCCTTAAGCAAAATACAGCGACTGTATCCCGCCGAAATCTCTGCAGAGGGGTCGGATTATTGATCCGCTTTTGCTACGTTGCACGCTAAGAGAAGGGACGAACTTGGGTCTTAAATACCGCCTTGGCGTTAAGGCTAGCCATTCGGAGTCTGTGGCGTGGAATGGAGCGTCTGTTAATGAGCTTCGCGAGGGGCAAGGGTGGCGGCAGCGGCGGCGGCGGCGGTAAGCTACCGGAAACCCCGTCTCACGTTGCAGCAGGAGTCCGCCCTGCTGGCGGCTCTGGAGGCTGGACGGCGCGGCACGTTCCAGGCCCAGTTGCTCAGCACTGTGCGGTACGAAGCCTACAGCTGCCTGCCCTTTGGTGTTTCTTTGCAGACAAGACTGTCACAAACTGCATAATGTCTAAACACACTTGAGGTGAAAAATAAATTGCTTTTATTTTGTTACCACCTTGGGTTTAGCACATCACTGTTAAGTACAGAATCCTCACAGCAGTATAAGAAACTTCATATTACTCTGAAGTGAGAAAAGTCATGGCATACCATTACGCAAATACACCAACGGCCATAGTATCGCTAACACAAGATGAGCAGTGTATTTACGGAGCGGTCATTTGTATTCTGGTGAGTCATGTGAAAAGACTTTAAACACCAATTGGTAGTTGGAATTGGACGCATGGGGAATTCCATTTCGGAAATCGTTAGGGAATTAAATACTGTGATCTCCACAGTGTCAAGAATGTACAGAGAATACCAAATTTCAGGCACTACCTGTTACCACGGGCACCGTAGGGATCGACGGCCTTCGTTTAACGACGGAGAGCGGCGGCATTTTCGTACAGTTGTCAGTGATAACAGACAAACAACTCACTGTGAAATAACCGCAGACATCAATGTGGGATGCACGCCGAACGTGTCCGTTAGGACAATATGGCGAAATTTGGCGTCAAGGGGCTATGGCAGAAGACGACCGAAACGAGTGCCTTTGCTATCGGCACATCACCTGCAGCGCTTCTCCTGGGCACGTGACCGTATCGGTTGGATCCTAGACGATTGGAAAACCGTGGTCTGGGCAGATGAGTCCCGATTTTAGTTGGTAAGGTGTGATGGTAGTGTTCGTGTGTGTCGCAGACCCCATGAAGCCATGGACCTAGGTTGTTAACAAGGCACTATACAAGCTGGTGGTAACTCTATATTGGTGTGGGCTGTGTTTACATTGAAATCACGGGGTTCTCTGGTCCCACTGAACCGATCATTGACGGAAAATGGTTATATGTGGCTACCTGGAAACCATTTGAAGACATTCGTAGACTTCATGTTTCCAAACAATGATGGAATTTTTTTGGATGACAGTGCGCCATGTCACCACGCGTCAGTATTGTTCGCGATTGGTTTAAATAACACTCTGGACAATTCGATAGAATGAGTTCGCCGCACAGGTAGCCCGACATATATCCCATCTTAAATGGTTCAAATGGCTCTGAGCACTATGGGACTTAACATCTGTGGTCATCAGTCCCCTAGAACTTAGAACTACTAAAACCTAACTAACCTAAGGACATCACACACATCCATGCCCGAGGCAGGATTCGAACCTGCGACCGTAGCAGTCGCGCGGTTCCGGACTGAGCGCCTAGAACCGCTAGACCACCGCGGCCGGCAGTATTCCATCTTACAATTATGGGACATCATTGAGAGGTAAGTTCGTGCACAAAATCCAGCAGAGGCAATACTTCCGCAATTTTGGACGGCTATAGAGGCTGCATGGTTCAATATTTCCGCAGGGGACTTACAACGACTTGAAGGGTGCGTGTCACGAGTTGTGTTGCATTGCGACGAAAAAAGGAGGCCCGTCGTGATATTAGGTGTAGATGTAATAGGACTGTCAGTAATGATGAAAAATTAATTAAAATGTAGAATGTCTATGAGGAATGATACAACATTCCAACAGGATGTGGTATATTCACGAGGAGCGATAGAACGTGGCACTAGTATGTTGAATGTTCAGGAGTGATAGTAAGTTGAAGTGCAGTGTATAGAGTTCATGAAGAGCGATCGCATATCGCAGCAGAATGAATATGGGGAGCGACGAATCGTTATAATAGACTGTACAATATTCGCAGGCGTGATTGAACACTACAGTTGATTGTAGAACGTTTAAGGGAAGTTCTAAGGCATTTACAATAGATCACAGAAGAAACATAAAAAAATGATACAACATCGCAGTATAATACAGGGTGATTCAAAAAGATAACCACAACTTTAGGAATTTAAAACTCTGCAACGACAAAAGGCAGAGCTAAGCACTATCTGTCGGCGAATTAAGGGAGCTATAAAGTTTCATTTAGTTGTACATTTGTTCGCTTGAGGCGCTGTTGACTAGGCGTCAGCGTCAGTTGATGCTAAGATGGCGACCGCTCAACAGAAAGCTTTTCGTGTTATTGAGTACTGCAGAAGTGATTCGACGACAGTTGTTCAGCGTGCATTTCGAACGAAGTATGGTGTTAAACCTCCTGATAGGTGGTGTATTAAACGTTGGTATAAACAGTTTACAGAGAATGGGTGTTTGTGCAAAGGGAAAAGTTCTGGACGGCCGAGAACGAGTGATGAAAATGTAGCACGCATCCAGCAAGCATTTGTTCGCAGCCCAGGAAAATCGACTCGCAGAGCTAGCAGAGAGCTGCAAATTCCACAATCAACTGTATGGAGAGTCCTACGAAAAAGGTTAGTTATGAAACCTGAACGTCAATTACCCGAGGCGATGGATCGGCCGCCAGGCAGCCCGTGACAGAGCACTTCATCACTGGCCTCCAAGAAGCCCTGATCTTACCCCCTGCGATTTTTTCTTATGGGGGTATGTTAAGAATATGGTGTTTCGGCCACCTCTCCCAGCCACCATTGATGATTTGAAACGAGAAATAACAGCAGCTATCTAAATTGTTACGCCTGTTATGCTACAGAGAGTGTGGAACGAGTTGGAGTATCGGGTTGATATTGCTCGAGTGTCTGGAGGGGGCCATATTGAACATCTCTGAATTTGTTTTTGAGTGAAAAATACCTTTTTAAATACTCTTTGTAATGATGTACAACAGAAGGTTATATTATGTTTCTTTCATTAAACACACATTTTTAAAGCTGTATTCTTTTTGAATCACCCTGTATAATACGTCCAAAGGGGACTAACAGGAGGCTGCAGAAGATTGTAGAAAGTCTATGACCAGGGACAAGTAATTTGTTATAGTGTGTAGGTCCTTCATTAAGATTGACAGCACATTGTAGTAGAATATGGATTCAGAAGGAGTGATATAACGTAGCAGAAGAAACCCATTTGTAAAGACAGGTAATATACAAAATGTACACGAACCTAGAGGGAACAATAAAACTGCTGGAAGAACAAGGACAAAGTGCTCGGATTAAAAAGGATGTAAGACAGAGATCCAGTCTTTCACCCCTAATGATCAATCCATACAACAAAGAAGGAATGACGGTAATAAAAGAAAGACTCAAGAGAGTGATTAAAATTGAGAATGAAAGCAAGTCGATGATAAGATTCGCTGATGACATTGCTATCCTAAATAAATGTAAAGAAGAATTACAGGATCTTTGGAGTGGAATGAACTGCCTAATGAGTATGGAAAAAGACAAAATTAATGTGGAGTCGCAGAAACGAGAATAGCTAGAAGCTTAACTTCAAAACTGACGATCATGCAGCAGTGAAACATTGACAGTGGGAAAATTGAAAGGTAGGAGAATCGAAGAGTTTGAGGTGTGATGCTACATAAGAATGTGGAAAGTAGGGCAGGCTGATAAGATAAGGAATAAGAGTGTTCTCCGCAGAAATGGCGAAGAAAGGAAACATGGAAAACGCTGCGAAGAAGAAGGGACAGGATGATGGAACACGTGTTAAGAGATCACTTAATAACTTCTATGGTGCTAGAGCGAGCTGTAGAGGGTAACAGCAGTGGCAACGAAAGTGTCGCAAAATATGGAGATTGGAACACATGCAACACGTAAATGAGGACGTAGGACGCAAGTGCTACTCTGAGATGAAGAGGTTGGCGCAGAAGAGGAGTTCGTGATAGGTTGCATCAAATCAGTCAGAAGAACGACGACTCAAAGAAAAAAAAATCGCAGTATACTGTATAATGCTCATGAGGGTGTTAGAACACTGTAACATGCAGCAGATTGTATAACGTTATTATGCACTGATAACACTTTTGTAGAGGTGTAAAACATTCATCAGGAGTGATAGATCACTGCAATAGAGTGTATAACGTTTAGAGTTTTCACACATTCAAGGAGAATGTAGAATGTCCATGAGCATCGATGAAACATTATAGGAGACTGTAGGATGTTCTCGGGGAGCTGTAGAACATTGAAATAGAATGCAGAACTTTTATTAGAGTGTACATGGTTCATGAGGAGTGATGAAACAGTGTTTCAGGTTGTAAAATGTTTCTGAAGTGTGACACAACATTGCGGAAGAGAGTACAATGTTTACAAAACTGACTACCCATTGCAGTAGACTGTAGAACACATACGAGCAGCGATTCTACGTTGTAGTAGGATGTAGACGGTTCTAGAGGCGTGATATATCAATGCAGTATAATGTACAATGTTTGTCAGTAGCCATGAAACATTGTTGTGGAATGTATAATGTTCATGAGGAGTATTAAGACATTTAATGTAGAATGTAGAAACGCTCATCGTGAATGACAACACACTGCAGTAAAATGTAGGTGACAGAAAACTCCAATAGAACACAGTATGCTGCTGAAGGGTGGTAGAACATTGCAACAGACTGTAGAACGTTAATGAGGAGTGATAAGGCATTTGCAGTTGAGTGTACAACATTCCTGAGAGGCGATAAATCATTGCAGTAGAATGTGGAACATTCATGAGGAGTAGTGTGTACCATTTGTGTTAGGGCAGTGTTTACCCACAACAGCAAGCTAGATCGAGTGGGTTTTTCGACAAATGTATGTTATCAAGATCGACTGCAATGATATTGTGAACTATATGTGAGCATTTCGTGTGACCTATGAAAGAGGTGACGTTTGAAGTTTTTCTCAGAATGGAATTTTAAGGAACTTCTGATACACATTACCTAGACAGACATGTTCGAAAACTTGTAGCCTTGTCTACGCTGACGTGATATTTCTGTACTTACAGATGACCTGAAAGACCGAAGTTGGTTCCAAAATGAAAGCAATTCACCTCTCAACTGTCAGCTAGACTACACGTTATATTACGTACAGTAGTTAACATTTGTTGCGACCACTTATCAAAACTATTTTATTTTTTCTGAGTCGTCTGGAGAAGTCTTTCATTTGCCTCTACCATATGACTGTAACGTGGGCACCCTCGTTTTACGAACTATTCTATTTAATCAAAATAAGCTCCCTGAGGACTAATTTTACGCAGAAGGTAGAATAGCATTTTTATCTATATAGATAAGGAAGTACCTACCCGCCAGGACAGCCGAGGGCGCTAATGTGAAGCTTCCTGGACTTGGTTAGGCGTGCCGGCCCCGGATCAAATCCGCCTGGCGGACTGACGAGGGCTGGTATGCTGGCCAGTCTGGATGTGGTTTTCAGGTGGTTTTCCACATCCCGCTAGGTGAATAGCGGGCTGGTCCCCGCGTTCCGCCTCAGTTACACGACTCTCAGACATTTGAAAACGTTCGCACTGTTCCATGACTAACACTTGATGCAGACAGCTGGGGTACACTAATCGGCCCTGGGGCATTTGGGGTGGCAGCAGGAAGGGCATCCAGCCACCCTCTGTAACTAACACTGCCAAATCAATAGTATCAAGGCCGACTCCGCATTACAGTGGGATAAAGGCCCCGAGAAAGAATGATAATGAAGTACCTACAGCTTTTATTTTCCTTCTCTTTTTTTAAAGTATCGAAGTTTATTTTCTTCTGCATCGTTAATTTCTCTGTTGAAAGTGTGTACTGAATCGACACTTGGTGCGAAACATTTCACAAGCGTGGACAATCTACGCTCTTGAAACGAGTACTAAGACTACCGACTAACTGCAGTTTGAAGAGTTTGAACCGGCGTTTGACAACAGATATCCGTTTGAGTTTTACCACTTTATCCAACTATTTTCTAACTGGTTGTATTCACACAGTATCAAATATTTTCCAGGCAATTTGCTGTCGGTGTTAATCACACAGAAAGTACCTGCCTTCTAGTATAGTATAATGTTGTTTCGATAACTCAGACTGTTTTCATTAAATAACAATATACACATAAAATGCTGATAAAAGAGTAATGCGTTTCCATTGAGAATCAGTGAAATCTATTCCGTGTAGTAGTATAAGGTAACCGTTACAGTTAGGCATATCAAGACTTAATTGAAATACATGGAAAAGGGGTGTGTATAGGAAACAAGAGTTACGTGTCATAGAATGAAGCTTTGTTTATCACGAGCAACATGTTATCGGGCGTTGTCTTGTTAGCATGAAGTGCTAGGAATCTGAATATGACTTTCCTTACTGAGGCAGTTGTTGCTCTTGACAGTTCCCACTGTTCAGCTATGAGAACTATGGTTACTTCTAACATGATGACTGCTGTCAGTGCAGCATAAGGCTTCAGAGCCCGTTGAAGACGATGAATCGTCGTCGCCACAGGTTGTTAATCCTGACGAATAGTGCCAAAAGCCCCCTTTTCGAAAGAGTAGATCACATGCTGTATAAACTAATGGTCAGAAATATCGGATAGATGGATTTTGTGGTTCTCTGTGGTAAACAATATATATTCATATCACAGATTAATTAATAGCTAATTAAATATTTGTATCTCAATGTGTACAATTATACAGTATATAAAGAGGTGATATGATGGGTGACATGCAGTAGCAGCAGGAAAGGAATGAAGATATGTTATTATTACTTTGATGTCCACCCGCGGTACCTGAATGGTCAGAGTGACGGATTGTCAATCCTCTGGGCCCGGTTTCGATTCCCGGCTGAGTCGGGGAATTTTCTCCACCCAGGGACTGGCTGTTGTGCTGTCCTCATCATCATCCTATCATCCTCATCGACTGCAGGTCGCAGAAGTGGCGTCAAGTTGAAAGACCGGCACCCGGCGAACGGTCTCCCCGACGGGGGGCCCTAGCCTTACTAATAAATAAAATTACTTTGATTTGCCGGTAACGTTCAACTTTAAGCTGCAACAGATTTCCATTATGGTTACTCGTTTTAAGCCATCACGATACTGGACACACAACTTTTACTATATTTAAGAAGTTAAATTTTCTTCACAGCAGAGTAGTTAAAAAATCATTTCATGTTTTATTTATAATCTCAGTACCGCTTTCCGCAGGTTTAAATGTTTTCAACTTTTATAGAAACTGAAAATATTGACATATGGCTTCTGTTTAAGTTTGTTAGTACATTTCATTATCAGAAGACAGACGGAAATCGAAATATAGTGACTGAGCAAGCGAGCTGGTGGTGTAAATTAGCACTCGCAAGAAGCAAAGATTGGCTCCAATTGGTCCAGTCTGTGGACTACGACGTTTCGGAACAAGTACACCAATTGCATCAACTGAAGCTAATATCGCATGACATTTTGCACTGCGCGATTTCACCGATCGCTTCCCCAAGCAAGTACACTTCAGTTCAAATAGGACAACTTGTCTGCTTCACACTTTGACGCACATGAACCACTTGCACGCACTCACCGCGGGCTGTTACAATATTAACTGGGACATTGTTGTCACAGGAACAATTAAACAGCTCCTATCTTGTTTTCAGGAGGTATTCCTTGACACCAAAATCAGTAACTGTAAATACCCTTCCAAACTTTTCTAAATGAGGATACCCTTCCCCACTGCAAAGTTGCGGCGGGTCTCCCTAAGTAGATCGTAGGTCTTCAGCGGACTTGGCCAATCTTCTGGGAAATAAAAAAGAGATAATAATAATAGCGCCTGGCATTTGAAATAATTCGTTTCAGTCAGTGCTATTCTACTGGTAACCGATATTACAATGTCTTGTGCTCCTCTTTAACATACTCACACAATGGCCGTAGTAAGTTACTTGAAGTAGTGGTAACTGAAGCTCAAACGTGCGATGGTGCTTCTGAAACTCCTTTAACGCCAACAGCTGTCGTAGAAATGAAACACCGGTAGTCGAAAGTGTGTTTTTATGTGAGCACATACGCTTCTTCAAGAGCACTCCATACTTCGTTACATATTGTCAGGATGATGCCCGTAACTTTTTGTAAGAAATCAGTAGCCAGGAACTTTTTTTTTCGTTCGTTTTGTATTGGGTTATTAGCTGCCTGCAACGAACTCCGCTCCCGTGCCAGCTTCTTCGTATCAGATTAGGATTGGCACCTTACGCGCTCGATTATTTTGCTGAATGTCTTCCAATCTCTGTCTTCCGCTACAATTTTTACCCTCAATGCTTATCTCTCGTACCAAAGAGATTTTATGTTTTAACAGATGTGTTATCGTACTGTCCCTTCTTGTTGTCAATGTTTCCCATATGTTCCTTTCTTCGCCGATTATGCCGATTCGCCCTGTCAGTCGACCGGCCTTTCAACAATCTTGTGTGGCAGTACATCTCAGACGCTTCGATTATATTCTGTTCCGGCCGTCGGAATTGTCCATGATTCACTATCTTACAATGCTATGCTCCAGACATACATTCTCAAAAATTTCTTAGTCAAATTAAGTCTTATGTTTAATACCAGTGAACTTCTCTTGGCTAGGAGTGCTCTCTTTGTCTGTGCGTATCTGCTTTTCCTGTGCTCCTAATTTCGTCCGTCATGGGTTATTTGGCTTCCAAGATAGCAGAATTCCTTAACAGCGTCTGCTTTGTGGCCGCCGATTTGGATGTTAAGTTTCTCGTTATTCTCGTATTTCCTACTTTTCATTATTTCTGTCTTTTTCCGGTTTGCGGTCAAACTTCTTTCTGTACTAATTACTATGTTCATTCCATTCCTGCACTTCTTCTTCAATTTACTGAAAACAGCAGTTTCATCGGATGAATCTTATCATTGGTATCCCTTCAGCCTGAACTTTAACCCCACTCACGAGCCTTTCTCTTAATTCCATCATTGCTCCTTCGATGAATAAACTCAACAGTAGGTGCGAACGACTGCATCCCTGACTTACACCCTTTTTACTCGGTGCAAATCGTTCTTGAACTTCCAGCCTTATTGTACCGCCTTGATTCTTGCACATATTGTATAATACCCGTCATTCCCATTGCACTCTTAATGTTACCACCCTTGCTTTTAATTTTACCGATTGTTGGTCGGACTATATGACGAGCTAGTCACTCCGACGATCATTTCGTTTTCGATTTCTTCACCTTTTTCCTGTAGCTTTGTAGCCTTGGTTGCCTGCACTTCCTGTTTATTTCATTTATAAGTGACTTATATTGATGTATTCCTGTCTTTCCCTAAATATTTTTGTACTACCTCCTTTCGTCAATCAGTTGTAATGTATGTTCTGTTACCAGATTTCTTCTACTTATGTCTGACCGTCCTACATGTGTGACTGCCATTTTGAAAGACGTTCACTCCTCTTCAGATGAACTGCGTACTGTGGTATTTCTTTTCGCAATGTCCACATCTCTAGCGAAATTCAAACGCGTTTCATCCCACCTCGGTTCTTCCGTACGATTCTCTCAAACTTCAGTCTGTTTCTCATCATTAGTAGATCATGATCTGACTCTACATCTGCTCCTGGGCATCTGGTTTCGAATGCTCTGCCTGACTACAATGCAATCTAGGCGGTATCTTCCGGTGTTTCCAGGTCTTTTCGAAGCATTATTCAACAGAGTATTCGCTATTAGCATCTGAATTTTACTGATTTTCTACTGAAATTGATATTACTCTTTGTTCACCTGATCAGAAATGCTTATCTTCTTTCCATTTCATATTACTGGCCGTCAATATATGATCTAAATTGAGCCTTGAATTGATTTTTTCAAACCTCCTAGGTTTTCTGCTATGTCCACATTCCCGATATTCGATGCTCAAACTCGTAGAATGTTATCCCATCGACGCTTATACCATCCTATCCTCATGGTCATCTCCCCATTTGTAACCCCTCTGGGAGATCCGAATGGCGACCAAACAACATGGTCATCAGCCCCTTTTTCCACAGTCAAACAGGTCGCTTTACACCCATTTATCCATAACTGGAGGTTTCAACTGGTATTCACTGAGTGTGATTGCGTTTTGTTGGCAGGGGCGGGGTTTAGAATTGTCTACCATTTTTCTGGTCATTTGTCATTTTCTGTGATCATTTCTTAGTGCGTAAGGATTATTAGTAGGCTGTTTAGGTTTTTATGTTGGTAACGCCACGTAGCGCTCTGTAAGAAAATCACTGACTGTGCTGTGTGCAATCTGTGGCTGGTTGGCATTGTTGGAATATTCGCTATTGTTGGGCAGTTGGATGTGAACAGTGTGCAGCGTTGTGCAGTTGGGGGTGAGCCGCCAGCAGTGGTGGATGTGGGGAGAGAGATGGCAGAGTTTTGAGAGCGGACGATCTGGACGTGTGTCCGTCAGGAAATGTGTAAGACTGGATGAACTGATTTTTATATATATATATATATATATATATATTCTGAGTGTTGAACACTATTAAGGTAAATACAGTGTTTGTTCTCCATCAAACTCTTTCATTTGCTAACTATGCCTGCCAGTAATTAGTGCCTTCAGTAGTTAGAATCTTTTATTTAACTGGCAGTACTGGCGCTCGCTGTATTGCAGTAGTTTGAATAACGAAGACTTTTGTGAGGTAAGTGATTCATGTAAGGTATAGGTTATTGTTAGTCAGGGCCATTCTTTTGTGGGGATTATTAGAAATCAGATTGCGTTGTGCTAAAAATATTGTGTGTCAGTTTAGTGTTGATCAGAATAAGTAAAGAGAGAAATGGCTGAGTACGTTCAGTTTTGCTCAGCTGTTTGAAAATCAAATAACGAAAAGTTTTACCAGCACAGTCACTCTTAATTTTTCTAAGGGGATGTTTCAGGATCTGTTACGGTCTGCACTGTCCATCGAGCATTGTATTAATTTCTTCTGTTGTTCGTAGGGAGCTAGCTTTCTATGTATCCACAGGGCTGCATCTACAGAAAGAGCACTTGCAGTATGAGCTTAGAATTATGGAGCTTAACACCGAGGGTAGTGTTTCAGAGCTGGCGGGCAAGTTGCGCGCTGTGTTGGGCACTCAGCTTTGCGTTTCGGCGATGACCATTGGGGTGGTAGGTGTTTTCTCGATAATATTTCCGCGGAGAAGGATGAAATGCAGCAGAACCTGTGCTTTCTGCAGGACAGTCAACCTACTGTTAGACAAATTGATAGAATTCAGGCCCACGTAGCACGTTTGGGGAATCGTTTGGGGGACATTACCTCCTTGCAATTTAGTCAACCTAAAGTTACCAAGTTGGGGAATTTGAGTGGTCGAGCGAGGGATTTGCAGGTCCTAGTAAAGTCCTTAAGATTTTAAAGTCAGGAAGCTGGAGCAAGTCCAGCAGCTGTCCCAACAAATTTGTTTTTTATGTAAGTCTGCAGGCTTTCGTGGCCGTTGTCACTGAAGTTTAAATCTTCTGGGTTCTTTAGAAGAAACATGACGCGGCCTAATAACCCAGAAGATTTTAACTTCAAATTAGTTCTTTGACCAGGCGTTTGGGGCCCAAGTTTTCAGTAGCCCTCCAGATAATGATTTCACTGGACTACGCAACCCAGTTATATGCCTAGTCAGCGATATTTCAGAGCGCCGTTTTCAGCAGTTTTGGTGGTGTTGGTGCGATTTGAATTTCATGTGGATGCCGTGGGGACGCCTCACCATGTGATATTAGCATTATTCTAATCCCGTGGCGAAAGGTAATCTGAGTGATTTTATGTCTGAATTCTTGAACGGGAGGGCTCAATAGGACAGCTGTACATCGAAGAAACATTGATGGGAATAAAAGAAAGTTTCAGGAGTGGAATTAAACTTCAAGGTGAAATGATATCAATGATACGATTCGCTGATGACATTGCTATCCTGAGTGAAAGTGAAGGATAATTACATGATCTGCTGAACGTAATGGACAATCTAATTAGTACATATTATGAACCGAGAGTAAATCGAAGAAAGACGAAAGTAATGAGAAGAAGTAGAAATGAGAACTGCGAGAAACTTAATAACAGGATTGATGGTCACGAAGTAGATGAAGTTAAGGACTTTATCTACCTAGGCAGTAAAATGACTAATGACGGACGGAGCAAGGAGGACATCAAAAGCAGATTAGCACTGGCAAAAAGGGCATCCCTAGCCAAGAGAAGTCTACCAGTATCAAATAAAGGCCTTAATTCGAGGAAGAAATTTCTGAGAACGTACGTCTGAAGTGCAGCATTGTACGGTAGTGAAACATGGACTTTGGGAAAACCAGAGCAGAAGAGAATCGATGAATTTGAGATGTGGTGCTACAGACGAATGTTGAAAATTAGGTGGACTGATAAGATAAGGAATGAAGAGGTTTTGCTCAGAATCGGAGAGAAAAGGAATATGTGGAAAACACTGATAACGAGAAGGGACAGGACGATAGGACATCTGTTAAGACATGAGAGAATGGCTTCCGTGGTAGTAGAGGGGCCTGTAGAGGGCAAAAACTGCATAGGAAGACAGAGCTTGGAATACATCCCGCAAATAATTGAAGACGTAGGTTGCAAGGGCTACTCTGAGATGAAGATGTTGACGGGCCGCATCGAACCACTCAGAAGACTGATGACCCACAAAAAAAGGGCACAGACTGTCAATACGAAGCTCTCGCCGAGCATGCGGAACGAGCTTGAACCGCTGAGCCAGTATGTCGAGCGAGCGCGCCTAGCCACCTTGGCTCTTGAATGTATGCTGTATCCAACAGTAAGGAGGGCATTAGTCCCGAGGATAGGTCGCACTTCGCCTTTTTTTCCCGCCCGCTAACTTTCGGGAAGCACTGGTTGATTCGACTGAATGCTTTTCATATGCCGATGAGGAGCGGAGGCGTGAGGAGGACTTGGAAACTCCTCCGCCCACTTCACGAATTAATAGGGCTCCTCCTTTCTGGGAAAGGTTGTTTTCGATACGGCGCCCGCGATCACTTGGTACCCGAGTTGCCCGTAGCACGAGGTCCTAGGCCCGCAAATGGTGCCAGGTGAAGATGGGTGGGTAGGATTGATTCCGTCGGAGGCGTGCGTCATGGTGCACACGTATTGAAGCTCCCTCTGGCTCTTCCCTCCCTTTTATCTGTTCCCTTCTAGGACAAGAATGCTTGTGCGCGCTGTTGGATTCTAGTAGCTCAGTGTCCTTGTTGAATTGTAATTGGTCTTTAGAGTTTGGGCATTCGCGTAAATTATCTTCCGTGCACTCCTGCGCTTAGAGACGTCATGTGACCAATGGGCAAGAGTAGCCTCTGGTCGGCGAGGTGCGTAGTAGTTTGTCCATTTGTAATTTATCATTGCCCGTTACGCTCTTGCTTGTTTAAGATTTAACGCTCTATTTATTGCTCGGGTGCAATTTTATTCATAAAACCGGATTAATTTTCGACCTTGCGAGCCGCAGCTTCTCTTTTAGGTGGTCGCCTAGAGACAAGATAGCCTTTTGCTCGTGCCGGTGCGCAGGTGTATGGGATGAGAGAGTTGAAGCCAGTTCAGCTGCGCTGAATCCTGGGCACCGTTTGGAACCGGCAAGCTTCAGCTGCGTTTCGTGAACTTCAGTTAAGTTTTGTTTTCTGTTTCGTAATTTTACTTACCAGAAGCTATTATTAAAGAAGGCATGCATGTTTTCTATTTGACAATTTTACATAAGTGAAACTGTTACTGTTGCAGGGCTGCCTGTTTCCCATTTGGTAATTTTGTTTAACTGAAGGTGTTATTGAAGAATGCCTGACTGTTTTCTCTTGGGTAATTGTATTTATATGAAACTGTCATTAAATAAGGCCTGCCTGTTTTCTATTTCATGATTTAATTTGACTGAAGCTATTATTAAAGAAGGCCAGCCCGTTTTCTGTTTAGTAATTTTACTTAATTTAAGCTTTTATTATTGAAGGTCTAGCTGTTCCCTTTTAATTAAATTAAGAGCTATTTGATAATTTGTATTAGCTCAAACAAATATTAATCAAGGTCTACCCGTTTCTATTGCCATATTATTGATATCTGCTCTCAATTTGTGTTGTAATTAACTGAAATTGTCATTGCCTAAGGCCTACCTGTTTCACAGGTATTTATGTCAATAAGGTAGTAACAGGAACATGGTGGTCCATGGGCTCTAATCCGTTGCCTTACATCCCTTTATTCATAATTGTAGGTTTCACTGTTCATCTTTCCGTTTAGCCTCTTGTTAAGTCGTTCGGTCCAGGATCCTGTACTCCGTAATTTTACGCTCCTTTGGGACTACTGTACAGCCCCAGCGAGCAAGGGGAGTGGTGCTCTCCACAGTTGTCACAAGTGGGAAGAGGTTTTTATGGAGTAGCTGGATGCAACTGACGTCCGAAATCTCTACAAGTGCGCTGGAATTGCAGTGGGAAGATATGTGCCCAAGTTTCCAGCACTTGAAGCACCACGTAAGGACAGGGACGTATGGTTTTACGTCACATCGGTATACCTTCACCACGACCTTTTCAGGTAAAGAATCACCTCAAAGGCCAAGATGAAGGCTCCGGTAGCAACCCTATTTTCTTTTGGTCCCCTGCAGACGCGCCGGACGAAGTGAACGCCACATCCGTCTTAATTGGTGCGCGGGTCGTCGTCGGTCTGGAAGAGGAGGTCGTGATAAAAAATAATTCCGTGGACCCGTTGAGTCTTTTATGGGAAGTGATAGAAATGGGAATATCATTCAGTTTGTCACAGGAGAGTGTCGCACGGAATTGGGCTAGAGATGCTGTCTGAAGCAGGATTGACCCACTGTGCATTTTGGACAGCGCTGTCACTTTCCCAAACTTATTCTCCAAGAGTTCAACGAATAATAGAGGCTTCGTACCTAGAAAGAAGTGCCCCTCTGGTCTGCTGCAGAGTAAATATCTTGCGAATAAGGTCTCTCTTTTCCGTAGCCCTACGTTCCTCCCATGGTGTATCGAGGAATGCGAAAGATTTAGGGTCATACTTCTCTGCGTCATAGTATACCTACCCTTCTTAGAGACCGCTGTCGCCATGCGGTCACCAGCAAGAGATGATTTGGTTTTCTTCATTGTGGGTCATCCGCCCTGATGCCAGCCACTCCGATCAGGGGCTCTCCTCATGGGCGCCATCCAGCCACAGGAAAGGCCACCTGGCGCGATGGCCGTTGCCGGGAGTCATGATGTCCCTAGAAGATGGGCAACTACTCCTTGGCGTACGTAGGGAGTTTGCAGCTCAGGTATCAGCAGTGCAACCCCTGTGTTGTCATGGGGCTACCACCAAATGGGTACATGACGGTCCCACCACGGCGGACTGACTAACATGCTGGATATTCGGCACAGAGAAATCCAATATTGTCCTGGGTGCGAAAGAGGACAGTGGGCAATGGAAAAAGATGGCTTATCTCGGAAGGTGTCTTCGCTGTAATAGCTAAATTGTCTGTCGTGTTGCAGAGCCATGACAATAAGAGGAGAAGATCTCATCTGACTGTGGATATCTGGTGCACCACGTAACGTGTCGTTCCCTAAATGGCTTGCACGTCTGTAGAATTCTAAAAGTGTGAATTCAAACCCTAAAAGGGGGACCAAAACTCAGTCAGCCAAAAGTTTGGAGACTCCCTATAGTGGCCTCTTACGACAGACAGGAATATCTCAGGCCTATTCTAACCGCCGAATCCGCAGTTGGATGGAGAATCATCACGACAGTTCTTCCACTACAGTTCATGTGTTCTGTGAATACACATTATGTATCTTTAATGCAGTGGTTTCGGTTGCCTTCTGCTTCCTCATTCCGGTAGCCATTGCTGATTTTTCCGCCGTTTTGGCGCAGTTTCGATTCCAAGGGCTAGGGAGCGCCTTGAAATTCTGTCCACTTCTCGGCCCTCTTGAAGCGGCCGCTAGCAGAGCGAAGGTGATATGCCGGAAGTCTTCAGTCCCCATTGCTGATGATTTTTAGTCAAAATTTAAGCAGTGGTTGTTTCGAATCCAGCACCCAGGATGTTTCGATTACTGGGCAAAGACGCTACCCCTAGTCCACGGGAATGCTCTACGGTGAAAAAAAAAAAACTGTTCCTAATGGTACAGTACCATTATCCAGTAGAGGCTGGTCGACTATTGGCGTATGCGAAATAATGCAAGCGGTTCTTGTATATTATTATTAACAGGGTTATTGTTTCTTCCTCTATATAAATGAGTGCATAAATGAATGTTTATCTGGAAACCGATAGTATGGGGTCTGATCTTACGAACTTCTTATATTCATAGTGGGTAACTGGCAGCTTTCAGCTTAGCTGTTAGAATAATGTGCGGCGGAAATGTAAACGTTTCAGGCAGCAGGGTACCTGTAGACTTCTTCCCATTACATTAGCTTTGTGAGGCATCTGTCTGTAAAGGAGGTCCAACGGAAAGAGCGGCTGAAGATATTACAATGACTGCATACTTCTGGTACAATATTCGACCAAAATGTCACCTCAGAAGACTTGTCTTTTTTTTTAAGTTCTCCAAAGTTGATGTAGCTTGACTTTCTTCCCGTTTTCCATTTTCTTCACGGCTCTCGAAGTATTAACATTCTCTACATCATATCGTAAAACGTTATTCAAAATCAACTGTCTTCTCATGATTTTCCCTCGAGCATTCGCTCAAAGATACGAATGGCGGAATGATGCACTTCAGTTGCTTTCTACAAAATAAATAGCCATTACGACTTTACTTTTGATTCTTTGGAGCGTCGTTAATGTAATTGGTTCCTGTACCCCAAACTACAAATACATGCAGATCAAATGCATGCTGATTCTTCTAACCTTAGGAACGATACAGTTGTCACAATGTAAGATAGGAATCCAAAACTCGTCTGTTTGTGTGATTACGTAGTTATTGACAAAGTGAGGGCGTATTATTTAGAAAATCTCCACGCCCATATAATCATGGAACATTGTCATAAAATATCACAAATTTTCTATCAATAGAACATATGAAATTTACAAGTATGGCATCAATGAATTTTACCTTATTGCTTAAATTTGACATTATATACCGACGTAAGTGATAATTTCTCATAATATTAGATGAAAATTTACGGACCGATATTATGCAGCTTTTGGTGTTACATTACTAAATGTTCACTGGCAGTAAGCATAGTTTCGTGTCCTTTAGTACGTGAGACAGAGTTCCAAGCGCGATGTGACACAGAGAAGATATCACTCCTATGAACAGTGCCGCCAGGGTGACGAAGCCCAGCAAGAGCTTTCGAGAAACGTTGTTCTCTTCGTTATTGATAAGAGGACGACTAGAAAGTTCCCTGCCGCTCTACGCCCAAAGTTCAGTCTTTGTTGCTGACTCACAAACTGCCAAGAAGCTCCCAGACGTCGACCAGCCTGGACGACTTCGCAGACTCTTATCTGACCTTGTGCGGCGGTTCTCGGCTGCCTTCACACTCGTATCTGCGTAGCGTCCAGCGGCGCAGCTTATCTTATAGACACTTCGTGATTTCTGCAGTGCTCTTGATGGGCCCCCCAAGAAAGTTGTAGCTGGTGAGTCGAGTAGACGTCAAGAGTAGCATCTATAGCTTTTGAGCTAATGTTGCCTATACCTATGACTGACGTAAGGTCTCCATCAACCAATCCGTTTCAAATCGTTTAATTTCTCGATTCAGTAGTTAGAAGATAGCAGGTGTGTGTGGAAATGCACACTGTTTCCAAAAATTACACTGAAAGTCGCATGTTAAATTTCACTTTCATTGTTGCCCATTGCTTTTTTCTTTCTTTTTACTTTGTAAAATCACGAAATAATCCTTTCAATATTCAGCATTCGATCAGTCGTGTATACTCTTTGAGTTATCTCTTCGTAGTACTACTGAAGTGCGCTTGCATCTTTGGTACGAACCTCGGTCATTCAACCAATTAGGAATGGTGCCGGTTGTGTGAGCCGCAAGACCGTGTAGATGCGAATGGGGATTGCATTACTAGGGGTTCTGAAGTGGACGATAGGTGTTTCAGAGTTCTGCAATGCTGGATGAGATCTTACCAGCTGGTTTGACGTGGTAGTTACCAGCAACCTAATGTTCATTTCAGTCCTGTCATTCAAATATTCGCACGTTTACTTTATAATGATTCCACATACAGAATTTGGCAGTGAGTTGTAACGTAAAATGGTATTCATGCACGTAGCATCAGAAAAGCTTACTGGTAACTCGTTTTTGTAAGCTGGGACCCGATTTATGGGAGCCAGTGACATCTACTCAATACGTTGTGTTATGCATTCAACCTTATCATCCACTGCTGAACAGTTGGTTATCTTTCGGAAAGACGTACGTGCAGAATATATGGTTTAATTGCTTTTACCAGAATTTTAATTCATGTTACATGCACTGAGAAGCCACGTGGTTTTTGTTAGCAGTCTGCACAATTTGAGTGAAATATCAGGGCTATACTCAGCACTCCTTTCAATTATTTTGCTCTTCCTGAGACATTCTTTTAGTCTGAAACACAAGGTAGCAACATGGTGGCGCGCCGACATCTAGCCCACACTTATTAGTAAAATCTTTGTCTCATCAGTGCTAAGTCAGTCTACGAATAATCAAATACTTCAATGAAACACAGCTATTTTGGTTCATTAATAGTAAATATCCTATTCTGTGTAAATAATTTACAGGTGCAGAAGGTAAGTTTTTTGACGCTATTCCAGAATGGAGACTGCTGTGGGATACTATGCAGTGTGTTTCTTCGCATAATAGTGAGGTAGGTTGTGGAAAAGATGGTACTGATCTCCGATTTAGAATGTGCAGATTTTGCTTTTGAACTGCGTCATGATCCTAAGGGACTGCGGAATTAGTTCAGTGATAAATCTTTAGGGGTTCAAATTCAGTAATTTCTGTGTTGAGGAGACCTGTGTCCTAAGGAAGATCGCTGAAAAATAGTCAAAACGTCTCTTTATTCGGCATGTTAGCGTTTTAAGTGCTTTTGCGTCGGTACGAGTGGAAAGGGAGTGCCAAGGAGATGGGCCGAAACTACATTACACATTTTCTTTAAAATAATTTATTACATAGAAATTTCGAATTTAATATCAAAACCGAAAACCCCTGTTTGAATTTTCACAGAATGAATAATACATGCTATGTATTTCATATTAAAACTGATGATGACATCGTGCTGCAAGAAATAACAGTTTGACAGGGTGATAGTAATTCACATGAAACCAAACTGAAACAATAAATTTTTCGTATTAACTATAGCTCAAAGAAAGAAGATTCTAAAACTCTCATAAACCTACAGAGCTTATGTAACAACTGTACAAGCTAAAACTTGCGAAACCTTAGCTGCGCATTCGCGAATTTCCACTTAATTTAATCTCAGAAGAATGAACTTGCATTTACCACATAAATTATTAAAACTTGTAAAAAGATTTGTAGGAAAGTTCAGTGTAGTGAACAGATTTTAAAAGGAGTAAAGGTAATTACATAACTTTAGCTAGTTAACACTTTAAAATTTAAGATTAAGTACACAAATACTAGAGAAGGTAAGTCTTAGTCACATATCCTTTTCGAACAGCATCTATCTACAGGAGCTGACACATCTCATTAGAAATAGTGGTAGTTCCAAGAAAAACATTGACTAAGTTACAACACGACAGATTAAAATCCAGATTACTTAACTTAAGCCTCGCTCCAAATGATAACACACAGGTACAAGCCCAACTGTGAAATAGCTTCTTCCTCGTTTTTTGACGAAACATCTGTCAAAGTGGCCTTTAAAATGCATTAAAAAAGAAGAGCATTTGAGCGGAAATACCTGAAACCGATTTGTTACCACAAGCAACCAACGTAACTAAAACATAGGGCATGCCACTTACAAACTTGTTACGTGCAAAAGCTGTTGATTTGGATGGTAACAGACCACGGCCAACTTGAGGTCACAGCACTGTTCAGATGTTGACATGGCAATAAACGTAACTCGGCTTACAGATATAACCAAGATGCGGGAACAGTATAAGTAGTATAAAAAGTATCACTGGGTTCTGGAGGACTCGGCAGAAGGAAACCACCGGCATATTGCTTAGCTCTCTAGACCAGTTAGAGTTAATGCGGTGGCGACAGGATACTAGAATAAAAATAACGGGCATGACTCTCAAAGTAGTCTGCCACAATGTCACCGATTCATTGCAGACTTCACAGGAGCTCGCCCCACAGAAACCCGATCTGCTCTACAGGATGCAAATAGAGCCACTCGAGAACACTCTAGCAATGGCAAGCCGGACCATGCTTCTATACAAGTAACAGTCCACCTTAGACGCACCACAGTCGACTGCCCCGGCACCTGTCATCACAGTCCGACTCACTCACGGACCCTCGCGAAGGGCTCCTCCCGAAGCCAGAATTCATGCAACGTGCACGAGCCCAAATAGTCTCCCACTCGCTGCAGAAGAAACCCTCAGAGGGAAAAATTTCGAGAGAACAATCGATTTATCCAAGACGTTAGATGGCGCAGCAATACCATCGCAAAGGAATTTGGGAAAAGCGAGCCGGACGGCTCAGATTTACAAAATGAGGCAATAATACACCTAGAAGGGTGTTATATCATAACAAACAAACTGTACATCAGACCGACGTATTAGTACTTTTCAAAAAGTTAATATTTTTTGAGGTTACTATGACATAAAGTTTTTGAACCCATTACCCTACTACAAACATGGCCTTTGTCGTCATTACGATGCCCATTGATATGCAACATGCTGGGTGAATATAGCTTCTTCTGTGGCATCTGGATACGTTTTGTAACTGATCTATGGAGAAACGTATGTAAATAAAACTAAACGCCGCCCGAACAGGCCATGAAGGCCCAAAGGCACCGACCGGCCGCCGTGTCATCCTAAGCCCACAGTGGTTACTGGATGCGGTTATGGAGGGCGTGTGGTCAGCACACTGCCCTGCCAGCCGTATGTCAGTTTACGAGACCGGAGCTGCTACTTCTCAATCAAGTAGCTCTTCAGTTTGCCTCACAAGTGCTGAGTGTACCCCGCTTTCCACACACGCTCGGCAGACCGGATTCTCACCCCGACAGCACTTAACTTCAGTAATCTGACTGGAACCGGTGTTACCACTGCGGAAAGGCCGTTGGCATAGAGAAACGTATGGAGTTTGAAATCAAGAATGACATACACCATATGTCCCTCCATTGGTTAATGAAGTGTGAGCATTTGAAAATACTTGCGGGTGAGAATATATTGCGATTCTTCACTGCTGACACTCATTTAATGCATCTGCACAGATTTGTTTCATGGCCAGAAAACCGTGTTTTTTTAACACACAAATTGATGCTAAGATCCTATGGCCCTAAAGCATGGCTAGTTTCCTAGTCTTGACTCTAGAGCATGTTCTGAAGTTCTGAAAGAGGATATACATCCAATTAAAAATGCAGTAATACTGTAATGCAACTAGATGTTCATCACATCTGCGGTGGGGCTGAAATTAAAATGTACCTGCACGGCAAGCCATAAGAGTCAGATTGTTATTATTTTAGGGTCTCACAAAGGAAAAGAGGTACTGAAAGCGGTAACTATATTGATTTTTAAAGAATAAAAAAAAATTGAAAAAGATAAATCTTTAACGGTAATCAGTCGCAATATTTCCAATCCTGAACTAAGATCTGGGATCGTCCATGTTCTTAAAATATTGTGTGTTTCCTAGTACTCTTATAAAATAATCTGATCGGTTTAGCAATAGGCCTGAACACTACTTATCCATAACCTAAGGGAACATTTTAGACATTGATAAAAGATCTACGAGTCCCGAAGGAGAGTTTCAAGAGATCTCTCGTAGTTGTATTTTTTAATTACTTTCAACAGTAGCTGCTAAATAGGCCAAACATGCTTCAGATTAAATTATGGGACCTAATATTGGACGTGTTCGAAAAACTGTCCCTATCTCTTCTTTACTTTTACCTGAAGACAAGTTGATTGCATGAGGAATCTTCTTTTACTAACATACCTTCAATAGTTCGATATGTCTCTTTGTACAAAGAACACTTGCGAAAATGGAAAAAGAAAAGAAAATAATAAGAAAACTACGATCTCACATAGATGAGGTTGCATCCACACATTGTATACTACCATGAAACGGAACTGTACACCTAAGGACAGACTGTCTTAGACAGAAATGTGTATATTTTTATAGCTTGTTGTAACAGTAATAAAGTCATAGAACTGTTCGTAGGTATGATCTTAGATTCGTCACATATGATTTAGGCATAGTATTTTGACTTACTGTCGCGATCGATCACGGAATGTTGTCAGTGAAAAAACGGCACTAGGCCCGCTCCTTAAGTATGCCACCCATGGCCAATACAGATCCGGCGCAGTACTTATTCACCCCAGGGAACTTGACCAGTGCCTTGAGGATCACGTTGGATTGGGCCTGGTATTTCCAAACTTTCCCTCTGACGAAAGTCTTCGAAAATCCTATTACTTTGATAGAACACTTTGTTTATTTTAAAGCTTAATAAAATTAATAAAATTATAAAAAATTCCCACATTTCGTTTTCCGATTACCTCAGCTTTAAATCACAACTCATAACACACATCATAATAAAATCTTTCAAAAATAAGAATAAATTATTTAATTCAATATTATTTAGTAGTTATTTATTTTCTCCCTTAATACATAACAGAACAGTGGTGTAAAGTTGTTAATGGCTTCGCTGGTTTTGGTTCCTTAAATCTCAAATCTTGTTTATATAATACAAAGTCGAATTGTAATATCTGGTGCAGCGTCAGGCCTGTACCTGAACTTCGGTTTCGTTGTGGGATAATAATGAAACCCGGCTTCAAGTACATACGTAGTGGTAAACCGATGTAAAGCAATCGTATGGAATAACAATAATAGCTTGTTGTTTTGAAAAATTCATTCAGATAGTACATAACGGCTGATCTGTATGGTCTTGTTTTAAATCATAGTCACTTATAACGTCAGTTAGTATGTCATAGTCCCTTGCACTTGTCTGCTGGCTCAACTGTTACGAAATATAGGTTTCGAACCCAGGAATTACACGTACTCATCTTATTACTATAAATATTACAGAAGAGTTCTCTCCAAGTCATATAAGTGCTCTATAAATAGCTTAGAAACTCCTTCATCTGTTTAAAAATTGTTTTCAGTCAAATATTCATGTGAAGTGGCACTGTAATTAAAATTGTTTACTTGAAATGAAGGAATCCAAAATTACAATGTTCTCTCAGTGGTGCAATTTTGTCTCTTGAATTAAAAATTCTTTCCTTGCAATGAAAATTCAACTTCTTTACACTTTGTAAAAATGTGTGCCTAATATGCGAGGCTTACCTGCGATAAAGAATTCCTCAAAAATTAAAAAAAAAAGCACTGAATTACTTTTCGCATTAACGAAGACCAATAAACCATTACGAAATTGATAAAGCTTCAATAGCGCCTTGCCTGTGGATAGCGATATCACTTCTGCATGTAGTAGAAGTACTTTAAATTGTTAGATTCCAGTGGTCGAGATTTTACGTGATTTCTCAGTCTGACCGCTTCATCCATTACATGTTTTAAATCAGTAGGCATTTTTTTTTGTTTCTAGTTCTTGCCTATGCAAAATACAATGACTGCAGCTGACTCTTGTGGTTACCTGCAACATATGTGACACAGCTACCTTGGTTTTGCCTCTCATGGCTGTAACACCATTTGTGCAAGTGGGCCTATACATGTAATTCTCGCAACCGATTTCATTTTTTGTATATATGTATAAGGCAATGTCAGACAGACTGAATAATCTCCCAGCCCCAACCACAGAGGATAAAAACTTGATCTTATACTGTAGACTTCATTTTTCGAAATAACGTTCCTAAGGGGATGAAATAGGAATCGAATGGTTATTTTTGAAAATATGTCGCTATAAAGGCAATTTTGAAGCTAGACCTTTCGATGTTTGTGTTTGGGTTTTGGATTAAAATAAAGAAGTACGTGTTTGAGTATTTTTGGAAATTTAACCCTTATGGGTGAGAAATAGTGGGAGAAAGTTTTTTTCAATTTATTTTTTAAAATAATTATTAAAGATCTACCAAAGTACTTTTATAGCCACATCTATAAAAACTGGTATTTACGTTTGATGAAAATATTTCATTATGAAAGTATCCTTAAAATTAAATCTAAGAAAACTTCAATTTCGCTTCTCTGCTAAGAATTAAAAATACATATTTCATTGTTTTTGGAAATTCGGTACCTAAAGGGGTCAAATAAAGGGTAAAGCGTCTTATCACGATATTTCGTTGTGAACGCATTTTTAAATCTATATCTTTGAAAATCTGTATGGTACTTCTTGGTTAGAAACGAAAAAAAATTGTTTCACTGTTTGTGGACATTCAACACCTATGGTGGTGAAATAGGGCCAGACTGATTCATTAACGCATCACACGAAGTCCAAACCGCTAAGAATAGAAACTTGAAATTTGGAGATGGAATGGATGTTATACTGTATGCATCAATCAAGAAGAGATAATTCTAAATTCCACACCTAAGGGGCTAAAATACGGGATAAAATGATTTTTGAAAATATCTCACTACTAAGGCAAGCTAAAACTACGAAAATTTGTATTTGGTTTCTCCATCAGAAATAAATCACACGTGTTTCAGCATTTTCTGAAATTCAGCCACTGATGGGGGTAAAAAGCGGGCGAAAGTGTTTTTGAAAGTAAATCGTTATTAAAGAACTATAAAGCATTTTTAAAGCTAAGTATACGAAAATTAGTAATTGAAATTTCCGTCAAAAATAAAAATATATGTGTTTCACTGTTTTTCGAAGTTGAACTCCTAAGGAACTGAAATATGGGATGCAAATTTATAAGAAAATGTTTGTTTATACTAAAAAAATTTAAATCCATATCTATGAAAACTGGTATCTCACGCCTCCATTAGACACAAAGAAATCTGTGCTAGACGTTGAAAGTTTCTATGGAAATAGAGCCGCAAGGAAGCAAAATGCATGACTGGCAAAAACATTGGACTCTAGCTAACAAAATCACTTTGTGGTCAGAAGTGCACGCTTCTATACTCTTAATTAACGCGCAAACTTTAAAAAGCGTTGCAGTTTGAGAACAATATAAAAATTCGATAAAAAAAAGAAAAAGAAATCTATGCATCCCATACAATCTACGAGAGTGAATCAAGTATACATACAAATTATACGTATAAATTTTGTAAAAAGAAAAGCAATGTTGTTGAGATCCATTCTTTACTCTTTAAATAACGCATTTCCGAAAGTCTACAGTAAGTACTCAGTTGTAATTCGTTCTCAAGGAAGCGCAGGAAGCGTAGGAAGAAAATGACTTTCGC
Source organism: Schistocerca cancellata (assembly GCF_023864275.1). Taxonomy (NCBI): domain Eukaryota; kingdom Metazoa; phylum Arthropoda; class Insecta; order Orthoptera; family Acrididae; genus Schistocerca; species Schistocerca cancellata. Next base: position 608,235,262 of record NC_064630.1, on the reverse strand, counting down.
TTCATGTACGGACGTGAGAGGGAAACCTCGATATGTTTTTCCCTGATGAATGCAGGTAACAGGAATACATTTCCTGTTAAATGCGCCACTCTGTATGTTAACCGTTTCTCATTGTGCACAATGTCAGCCATATTATGTACTTTGAATATGTATTCATATCCTGTAATACAAAACTGGTTTATAGGACCAGATACACGTTTTTTCGACGATGACATGTCATGACAGGTCAGACATTTTTAAACATTTCATCATGCATTGAGAATGGCTACAAAGCCGAAATCATGACTGCGTAAAATAAATGAACAATTAACAGTCAACTGGCAGAAAAATGTTTCAAGAAATTCTGTATAAATATCTATATTAAAGATCATAATGTATATTAGAGGCTCTAAAAGAGATACGTTTTCTACCTTTCTAAAGTATATCACAATTTGTACATTTAATAATATGTATTAAATTTACGTAAAAGCGGTAGATGTACCAATTCATGCTTGCTAAAAATAGGTCATTTATTATATAAGATACAGGTTGCAATTAATAAACAACCGCGTTTAATTTGAATGAGTGCATGAGTAACACTAAAAAAATAATATATTCATTAATATCAAAACTAATGCTGTGTATAGATTGTGTAAGCTGACACCATACAAGACCAGTTCTCAATAGTAGGTTTCCCCTGATGTCCCAAAGTGACATTCTTCTTCTTATATCGTACCGAATTTGTGATGTGAATGCTTGCCAGTACCAGTGGCTGCTCATGTTGTGCAGCTGTCCAACTATGACCGCATGCAGCTATCAGTCAACCAAAATGTTATTTCAGCTGGGAGACAGGGCGCTTCTGCCGGCTTATCATGAGCTTTTGTCATGATATTTCATGAGTAGAAGCTGAATCACTTCATAAATTATTCACAGTGTGATCCGTGTTCCTTACCACTGTACTTGTTTACTGAATCGTCTCTTCGCGTTTCCGCATGGAAGGCGAAGTGCAGTAATATCGAGGTCGAGTTGTACCGCCTGTAAACAGGGTGAGGAGAATGCGCGAATTCCTTGAGCTGCCATCGTCTACGAGGATACCTACCTGCTGTCTCATGCCCAACGTGGTGGACGTTACTTCGAAGGGACCGGATAGTTACCTGCAGACTCACATGAAGAAAGAAAGGATGAAAAATTTGTGTTTAACGTTCCGTCTGCGACGGTGTCACTAAAAACAGAACACAAGCTGGGATGAGAAAAGAACACTGAACGTATTTTAAAAAAGGAAAAAAAATCAAACATTAATAGGAAAATAAAAATAAATTGAGTGTGACTCGATCTTCTGTCTGGAGTATGGGAATATGGCTGGTGAATATCCAATAAAACAATACCAATCGCCGCTGTTTAGGTTTTATTTTTACTCCTAAAAATAAAACCTAAATAATAAATAAAACAATACCAATCGCCGTTATTTAAGTTTTATTTGTAGGCCTAAAAATAAAACATAAATAACGGCGAGTAGTGTTGTATTTTAGGCCTAAAAATGAAACCTAAATAACGGCGATTAGTATTGTTTTATTGGAAAAATAAATTGCGCTCTCATGACTATAATCAGTATCTCCAGCACAAAGCTTAAGAAAAATAGTCACAATATGAACTATACTTTTGGTCATGAAAATGATTTGCACAAACGCGGAATTGCCATGATGTGACCTAATAACCTGGAAATGCAAATGATTGTCATTTTAAACAGAATCGCACAAAGCGTGTTACTGTGACATCTTCTACAATATATATACAGAGCGCAACAGCCATAAGTGCAGAAATTTCCACTGGTGACACAGGATAGTGTACCAAACAATATTACGTGAGTATTATGTCATTTTCTGACTATTAATTATGGCTGTTACAAGTCGTATGTTTTGGGTTGGGTAACGCCTCCAAGTACAAGTGGCAAAAGCAAACCATTAATGCTTACTTTCCCCTGGACAACAGGTGTTGAAATGTTGACTCGTGGCCGCTAAAGGTTCGTCTATATTGACAGGCGTAATCCACATGGTGGTGCAGTTGCAACCATGCTGAAAATATTGGGTTGTAAATTATGTGACGTATTTGCAGAAAGACTGTTCGACACAGAGAAGAACAACCAATACATCGATATATATATACACATTAAGGTACCACATATAAAAATATCTGCACTTATACCCATGACAGCCTGTTTAATTAGAGATTAAACAGCAGCTGTCTCACTCAGAAATTATATTTGAATGTTTGTTTCTTGTGCGGTCATTATGCCTCGTGTAAAAACGAAAAACATCTATCACCTTAAGACAGAATTCGTATGTGGTTGGATGATGGCTTATCGAGACCACAGTTATTGGTTCGTGTTCCTCGAATGTCGTGCGAATATGTAGTTGTAGTAGTAGTAGTAGTAGTAGTTTTATGCATCCGTAGATCTCTTTTCACAAGGATATAGGACATGACAAAGTATTTACAAATTTAGACCAATTTAAAATAAACTAATTGGTATACACATATATTTACAGACTTCTAGTTAGAGACAATCATTAGATTTACTCCTGGTATACAGTACTTTTTTTACAAATAACTTATTAAATAATGCAATTCCACATTGTTCACACATATCTCACTATCAGTCACGGCACACACTATACACACATTGTTTCGTAACACTTTACTCATTACACACACACACACACACACACACACACACACACACACACACACTGGCCATCTCTGGGCCATTTTCTGTACTACAACTTCCCATTTGGTATCCTGAAAAACTGAGTCAGCATCCCTCCATAATGAGTGAGAAGTTGAGCTCAGAAAGAAGAAGAGGTGTTATTATTGTGCTATGCATAGCTTGGTGGTAATTACTTCTAGAGAGGAAAAGAAGAAGGAAAAAATATAAAGTGAAGATGTTATGTGGAATGTTGGATATTTTATAATCATTATTATTATTATTTATTTGTATAACATTTTTTATCAAACCACTACTCTGTTTTAGCTAAGTAATCCTTCAAGGTATAAAATGCATTGCGTAACAGGTACTTTTTAACTGCCTTTTTAAATAAGTGTAATTTTGCAATTTCTTTAATTCTTTTGGAAATTTATTGTACAGTTTTATTCCTTGGTACAAAATGCTGTTTTGAGTTTTATGTTTATTTTTTCTTGGTAAATGTAAGTTGAGTCTATCTCTTGTTGAATGGCCATGGAAGCAGCTGTTTGTGCAGGAATTACCAACTTTATTTTTAATGTGTATAAATGACTGGTAAATGTATTCACATGGAGCAGTTAAAATCCCCAGTGTTCTGAACATATCATTACAATGAGCTCGACTAGTATGTTTGGCTATTATTCTTATGGCTCTTTTCTGGAGTTTGAAAACTGTTCATGTTTAGTGCATTTGTTCCTCAAAAAAGAATGCCATAGCTAAGAACTGAGTGTACATATGAATAATATGTAACTAAAAGACACTGCATGTTACACACTGATGATAGGATTATAAGGGCATAACATGTTGATGACATTCTATTTGCAAGTACCGTAGTGTGTTCACACCACTTCAACTGAGAATCAATACTCATTCCTAGAAATTTAGCGTTTGTTACACAGTCTATATAGGTGTTATCTGCATTTAATTTAACATTGTCATTTTTCCTCTTCAAACTGAAATTCATGGCACTAGTTTTCTTTATGTTCAATGTCACTTTATTACCTTTTGACCAATCATAAACTTCCTTGGGAGTTTCATTTGCTTTCTTGGCAAGGAGTTCTCTTGTTTTTTCAGTAACTATAATACTGCTGTCATCAGCGAAGAGAATTTTTTCACCATGAGTAACTCTACTGGGAAAGTCATTGGTGTATATCAGGAACAGTATTGGTCCTAATATGCTACCTTGCGGAACCCCTATAATAATGTATTTTGGTTCTGATAACTGTTTTACCAAATGTTTAGATCTATTTGAGGTATGTGTTATCTCTTCTCTTTGTACCCTATGTGTTAGTTATGATCGAAACCAGTCATTAGCTACCCCTAATGCTTCTAATTTATTTAATGGAATCGATGGATTCAGTAGAATCATACAGGACGTCACTCAGGATTTCAGTGGCCCTGTGCGACTAGTGCCCGAGAGGGCCGAGATATTTGTTCGGACATACAGTACCTTGCATTCATTTCACATACCTCGACTCACGAAGTTATTTCGTTTACAGAAAACAAATATTCACATGGTCAGTGCCACACAGTACAGAGCGATAAGGGGTGTCAGCAAAGCTACTGTTATTGTCGCTTCCATTGAAGCAACAATAGGGGAGCGCCAATAGTAGTGCTAAATTGACATCACTTGAGTGGCTCCTTGTCGCGGTTCAGCACAGGATATCACGGCTTTCTTATGTATCAAGTCTCAAAGACGAATGTACGTTGCCAGATTGTATTCGACATCGTCATATGGCAGTAGCATGTGGCGTGGTGGTATGGAGTGGCGCTCAGAACAAAACACAGGCAGAGCTGTTTCACACAGCTGCAAATTGAAACAGCAGCTACTACGTTTCATAGGTGTGAACTTCGGCGCTGTCCCCTATCTTTGACGTCCTCGTGACGCTAACTTTCAACAAGATAAAGCAGGAATGCATAATTTCAGTGGTGTCCTGACGTACCCAGATGAGAGTGCCTTAGACTGTTGTCCGGACAAGCACTTTCTCCACTGCTTCACCCACCGGAAGCATCTGGATACGATTTGCAGGGATACAGGAACGACACCACTCATCAGCTACTACGACTGACGAATTACGGCACAGAGTTAAAACAGTATGAAGTAACGTATCTGTGCCTGTCATCTGAGTACGACTTGATAACCAGCCGTTGTTGTTGCCCATACTGCCCTCATATACCTCGGTACAAAAGATATTCGGCTATAACCATGGCCGTCACTTTCAGCAGATCTCGCTCCCGTTGAAAATTTGTTGCCGAGAGACTGCTGCACTACCACTCCCCAACCGCAGTTGAGGAGACATGCAGAGAGAAACGAAAATAATATGTTGCAACACAAACGCCTTCACTTTTGTGCCAAAAGGCAGTTCATATCTGCAAATAAAATCTACAATGAAAATATTTCATTAAAAAGTACACTTAAATATGAACATGTGCTCATTTGCATGAACCGTTTGGACATACTCCGTTTTGAATGATTTCCAAAAGCAGATATCTTTTTTTTTCAAAATAACTTACATCTTATTGTATAATGCTCGCAATACTGTATCATATTACGTATTTGTAGCAACTTAGCATTTGATATCCTAGAAAAAAGTGTAAATTGGCAGCTGTAAGACTGTTATTTCTTTTCACCGTTTTACCGAAAGTTCCGATTGTTTTTTATTGCTTCACAATTATTTAAAATATTCAAAATCATCATGACAGACCACAACGATGTAACAGTGCAGTTACCTACTCCTTGAGGTAACTGTTACACTTAAAGATATAACTAGAATCTTCTTCTAAACAATCACAAGCAATTTACTCTACCCCTGTGTTGAACAATATAGGTACATCGTCAGTGATAGGTGTATACGATGTCCTCAAGATGTCACCAGTTTTCTGCGAAAATAATTTACAGTAAACCATCAACATCTTTCTGCTTATCGTCTGAGATTGGTTGGCTGGGAAGTATTTCAAATCATGGTTAAGGAATGAGTTTCTTAATTGTCCATCTGCGTTTTGGAAAAGACTTCTGCTCTTATACATGTTTCTGGGGCCTGTAGAATAGAGTGTTTCCTATAGTTTCGTAGTTGTATATGAGAATTGGTTTCATTTCACTTACATCAGCTGCGGGGGCATTGTGACTGAAGGAGTTTGGGTTCCATTCGCAGCCAGATCGCAGACTTTCTCTGCTCGGGCGCTGGCTGTTATATTGTCCTTATCATAATTTCATAATCATCGACGAGAAAGTCGACTAAATAGCGTCCCATAAATCGACTTGCACCTGGTGGCCAGTTGCAACATGCGCGAGAGAGAGAGAGAGAAAGAGAGAGAGAGAGAGGGAGAGAGGGAGAGAGAGAGAGACTTATGTGACATTTAGGTAGAGATTTCACGTCTATTACTCTCCAGTCTTCACCAAGTTTTCTTACTTCATGCACTGACAGGCGGAACTCATGACACTCCTGTTTTGTTACAACAGCTGGCCTGCTTCGTACAAGTTTATCTACTCTACCCGAAATGTGGTCAGCAGGGTAGTAACTATAACCTCGCAATAATAATTACTAACGTTAGTACTATGCAATAGTATTACGAGCTACCACAGAAGGATCATGAGCTACGTTTCGGATTTTCCGCCCACAGTTGTCAAAGACGAACGACCATCTAGCTCTGAATGTCAGAAAAGCAGGTGACACCACTGTACCCGGTACTAACTCGTAGACTCCTTGAAAGAAAATATAAAAAGGCAATTTTTCAAAACAAAATCTTACATGATCTAGAGTAATATTCCTTTGTCTGCAATCTTTACATAAAAGAAAACACAAAAAGAGAAAACTGACTTAATAGTTGCATGATTCATCGTATTTTATTTTAGTCACGGACACTCTCAGTGAACTGTAAATGAGATTCTAAACGTAAGTATTACAGACATTCTGAAAATCCAGCATTCGAGAAGCGTCAGCTATTACCACGTGCACTGTTTTATGGGATTCAGATTCAAGTGAATCTGGTCATAGTGCATGCTTCAATTATGACGACAGGAGTGCACTGTCAATCTTTGTATCAAACAGTTTAATGGTATTCTTTTTCGTTTTTCATGTCGATATATTCTTAAAACCACCAGTCAACATATAGTATTTCGAATTCCCCCTGTTTCTTTCGTACGCTTACAGTTTGTTCCCAAAAGTCATGTCAATTGATATGCCGCCACTTCAGTCGCATACGTTCATTAGGCTGCTTATTATAAAGCTAATGCAATATGCGGCTTAAAGTTTTCATCTAATGACCGTTAACGTCTTATATGCTCTCATAAATTAAGAATTTCTGTGCAACAACGGAGAGTGACAGGTGCTAGAAAAGCGAGGACAGACAAAAAACGGTTCTGAGAAAATCCACCGTGGTCACAATAACCACCGACTGTTAACATGTAAACGACATTATTCGTATTTTTTTTTCGCCCATTTTGAAAGTTCCTCGCATTTCGTTCGGTCAGTTTCTGTAAGTGTGAGGTGATTCTAGATAATTCGTTAAAGTTCATGATAGTTCTTTTTTGTACATTATTATAATTTTGTTCGAACACAGTCCTTGTTTCCGTAGTACTTCGTTGTTAACGCTTTTCTTAGCCTATACACACCGTACTAAGATATACGAATTTTCATTGTTATCGCACTCACGAAACACGTTGATTTGTTCGCATTTTCCCTGCGAACTGCACACATATGTAAGTTGCCAAGAAACGGGAAAGGCATTCTGCATCCAAACAATAAGATGAAGAATGAACTATAAATACAGGCACCCAATGTTTCCTATGGAAGTTTATTTTTATTCATTCTTTCTTCAGAGTGCGGTAGGTGCTTCCAATTTTTGGTTTGACCTCCTGTCGCCAATGTCACCGAATCAGTCGTATCGCACGATAAACTATCAGTAATATTTTTTTCATACCCACTGCCCTCTCTCAAAAGCACTCCAGATGGCTGATATCATACGGTGCGATTGCGAATCCTTCTTCCACATTTTCGTGTTTATTTTGAGGTGGTGGACTGCCATAGTCACCGTAGAAATCAGGAGTTTCTCTTTTAATCAAACACTTGTTAAGGCTTTATCAACGACCATAGCTAGGAACTTCCTGACTTGTCTGTTAATGTGTGTAATATTGCGGTGTGGCAATAGATTAGTGACATAAACTGGCCAAGTGTTTAAAGCGTTAAGCAGCCTTGTCAGAACTAAATTCCGACGATGTTTGATTGCGAACCTCAACCAAGTATTAAAGGGATTCCGACATTTCAATGAAACATGAATACAAAGAAGGTGCTACGCACCATTGACAGTAAGAGGCTCTCAGTAACCTTGCAAGATGAATTATCTCATTAGTCCACGCTGTTACGGGAAACGGCTGGGAAAACTTTTTTAATATTGCCAGGAATTCTCTGTACTAACAGAAGAGGCATTTGTATCCCTGTTCAGCAGTTAGTTACTTTGTTGACTTCAGTTTAAAAGGAGCAATCGAATTTCAAAGAGGCTAAGTTTGATGAGAAAAAGAGTTGACAAAACTGTTAAATTTGCAGCAAGTAAACAAAGTGTAAAATGATTGTGAAATATGTGGTATTATTTACTCTGATGTTCATAGTTTGTATTCAGTATAATATACTGATATGATTCATCGTAATAAGAAAAGACCGAAATGATAGCCTGATGGAAGGTTATAAAATATACGAGAGAAGCATCAATGCTTGTCGCTGAAGAGTTCAGTGCAAATAAAAGCAGAGAGGACATCTTTATGTGGGAGTTTTAATCCTCCAAAAGTTACTGAAGGAATCTTCTAACTGAACGTTTATTATCACTATCATTGTTGTTCTTAAGGTTTATCGGTGATTAGGGCATGGATGCAGATAAGGATGGTGTCATCATTTGAAATCGTTTAAACAATCGCCTTAGTTGTTGACAACTTTTCATAAAAATTATAACAGAACACATTTCTGTTGCAGTATTCCTTGTCAGTAGAAAAAAAAGAAAATTAATTCTGACTTAACACAAATTACTGTTCTCCAGCCAAGTTAACTGTAATCTACACTGAGGCGATGAAACTAATGGTGTTGCGATATGCGTATATACAGATGCCAGTAGTACCGCGCACACAATGTATTAAAGGGCAGTGCATTGGCGGAGCTGTCATTAGTACTCAGGTGGTCCATGTGAAAAGATTTCCGAAGTGATTAAGGCCGCACGACGGGTACCTTACAGACTTTGAACGCGGAGTGGTATTTGCAGGTAGACGCATGGGACATCCCATTTAGGAAATCATTAGGTAAATCCAAAGTATCAAGAGCGTGCCGATAACACCAAATTTCAGGCATTACCTCTCACCATGGACAACACAGCGGCTGATGGTCTTCACTTAAAGACCGTGAGAAGCGGTGCTGGCGCCGAGTTGTCACCGCTAACAGACAACCGTGTGAAATAACCGCAGATATCAGTGTGGGAATTGCGACGAACTTATCTGTTATTAGAGTGCGGCGAAATTTGTCGTCAATAGGTTATGGAAGATGATGACTGACGCGAGCGCCTTTGAAAACAGCACGACATCGCCTGCAGCGCCTCTCCTGGGCCCGTGACCACAGCGGTTGGACCCCAGACGACAGGAAAACCTTGGCGTGGTCAGTTGAGTCCCGATTTCTCGTGGTAATAATTGATGTTCGGATTCGAATGTGATGCAGACCCCACGAAACCATGGACCCAAGTTGTCAACAAGCCACAGTGCAAGCACGTGTTGCCTCTATTTTGGTGACGGCTGTGTTTACATGTAATGGACTGGGTCCTCCGGTCCAAATGAATCGATCATTGACTGGAAATGGTTATGTTCGACTACTTGGAGACCATTTGGAGCCTTTAATTGCCTTCATGTTCTCAGACAACGATGGAATTTTTTATGGACGACAGTGGGCCTTGTCACCGGACTTTAGTTATTCGTGACTGGTTTGAAGAACATTCTGGACAGTTCGAGCGAATGATTGGGCCAACCAGATTGCACGACATTAACTCAGTCGAACAATTATGAGAGATAATCGAGAAGTCACTTCATGCGCAGAATTCTGTACGGGCAACACTTCGCTATTATGGATGGATGTTAAGGCAATATGGCTCAATATCTGCTGGTGAGTGGTGAATTCCAACTGCTTGATGGGTCCATGTCAAGTCGAGTGGCTGCACTACGTGGCACAAAAGGAGGTCCGACAGGACATTAGGAGGCATCCTATGACTTTTGTCGCCCCAGTTCGTGTCTTAAACTTAACGTGAATCTCACTAATAGACGCGCAGCAAAGCATTCCAGAACGCGAGCCAGTCGAATCGAATGCTGGTTAACTGTTCTCTGCTCATCAACGGCCAACCCTGTTTCACTTTAACATTGTTCCCGTCGGAGGAAACTATTAACTCATAAGACAAACGCGTGGAACGCTCTGTAATAACACACATACTCGCAAAATATGAAGGACTGGAGGCACATGCTACAGCAGCGGTAATAGTAGCTATAAATGAAAGAACAACATTATTATTTTTCCAGAATGAGATTTTTACTCTGCAGCGGAGGGTGCGCTGATATGAAACTTCACGGCAGATTAAAACTATGTGCCGGACCGAGACTCGAACTCGGGAACTTTACCTTTCGCGGGCAAGTGCTCTACCATCTGAGGTACCCATGCACGACTGACGCCCCCGCATCACAGCTTTACTTCTGCCAGTACCTCGTGTCCTACCTTCCAAACTTCACAGAAGCTCTCCTGCGAACCTTACAGAACTAGCATTCCTGAAAGAAACGATATTGTGGAGACATGGCTTAGCCACAGCCTGGAGGATGTTTCCAGAATGAGTCGTACTCGGGTAGCTCAGATGGTAGAGCACTTTCCCGTGAAAGGCAAAGGTCCCGAGTTCGACTCTCGGTCCGGCACACAGATTTAATCTGCCAGGAAGTTTCATATAAGGGCACACTCCGCTGCGGAGTGGAAATCTCATTCTGGAAATATCCCCCAGGCTGTGGCTAAGCCATGTCTCCGCAATATCCTTTCTTTCAGGAGTGCTAGTTCTGCAAGGTTCTCAGGAGAGCTTCTGTGAAGTTTGGAAGGTAGGAGACGAGGTACTGGCAGAAGTAAAGCTGTGAGGACGGGGCGTGAGTCGTGCTTGGGTAGCTCAGATGATAGAGCACTTGCCCGCGAAAGGCAAAGATCCCGAGTTCAAGTCTCGGTCCGGCACACAGTGTTAATTTGCCAGGAAGTTTGATTATTATTTTTATTAAATAATACACTATACAGCATCCTACAGGCATAGGACGCACATAATATCGGCGCATGCACCACTACTCTACAATTCACGTGGAAATATTAGAGACGCGGTTCATAGACCCACTTTCAGACTAGACTTTTTTTCATCGTCCTTTCTTTGATTATCACGCGAGAAACATCAACACTAAATACTTACGTGCAAGCTCTGATATCCCTTATTTTAACTCCCCCCCCCGCCCCCCCGTCCGCGGTTCGAGTCCTCCCCCGGACATGGGTGTGTGTGTTGTCCTTAGCTTAAGTTAGTTTAAGCATTGTTTAAGCCTGGGGTTGGGTTTCATATTAGGGCATTGGGAGGTGAAAGTTGTTCAATTAAATTTCGTGAAAAGATCTCGCCAGAGTGAAAAATGTTTGCTGCCACCCTCAGACACTCTCTCCCCCTTTTTGTTGTTAATACCACATGACTTTCTTCGAATTTTTTGGACGTGCTCCATCAATATTATCCTGTAAGAATCTCATATTACACAACAATATTCCAGAAGAGGAAGAACAAGCTTAGTACATGCGGTTAGTACTTGCAGTTTAGTAGAGTTGTTGTACCTTCTAAGTGTTCTGTCCACATGTTGTCAACGTTGTATCGGTTACGATTCATAATTTTCGCTAGAAAGCCTTTACACATTCTCTATTCAGTTCCAATCTCTCCCCATGTGATTTCCATCTTTTTGGAGCCCTGAAGAAATACATTCGTAGCCGTCGATTTGCTTCCGATGAAGATTAGCGCATCTGGGTACAATCGTGGTTCAGCAGTCAATCGCAAACATTTTTCCATGAAGACATTGAGCGTCTTGTCTCACAGTGGGGTAAATGTATTAACACTTTTTTCCATTACTTTTGAAATAATAAGCAGTTTACTTATTTTTTCCCTACTGTCTCGTTCTGGTTTGACTGCAGCTTATAACTTTCTTTTAGCTCCATACATGTCTGGCACAACGTCTTTTTCTAATCTTGTGCAGTTCCTGGTACTCCGCAAGTCAATAGAAAGCTGTGCGTCGTAGAGCCACAGCGTTAAGAATATTAAACGGAATTTCATTGCACAGGTACACTGGGCTCTGATACTCGGCTGGGAAATGACTATCTGTGATTCTATGAACAAAATAGTTTATCTTAAAATTTATATCGTAAATGAGAAAAAAGGCGGAGGAATGTAGTCAAAATTTAATATGTAATGCCGTGAGACACATTACTAATCGATCCACCATCACTTTTCAGTAAGGGCATGTGTACTGATGACCGTCGCATCTTCCGGGACAATGAGCTATCTGGCTACCGCAGCGACATGATTAGGTTACATGGTGACAAAAAATTACAAAATTTTTTCTCTTCAGACTGCTGTTAGGCCGAACGGAATTCTTTTACTTTTCACAATAAGTAGATTGAAAAGATTGAGAGAAGCAAACGACGAAACTCTATGTGACGTAGTTACTTAGCTGTCATCTGTCAGAATGATGGAGTATACAGCCAAGGACGTTTGGGCAACTAAGACAGACAGAATCTTGACGAGTTATCTCATTCCGTATTTTCCGGCACTAAGAATATAGTGGTACGTACCATCGAATCGGTGCTGTTACTTATCTCTTGAATTATCGGGACAGAAGAGAAATAATTCCCCGGAAATTTTTTTGTACAGCTCACATTTATTTCATCATATTAAGAGATAATTTCACAGTACTCGAAGTGATATCGTATATCTATTGTTCAACGTACTAACATACTGTTAATTTACGTGTATTTGAAAAATAAAATTATGGAGGTATTTTTACGTGTTTTTATTAAAAATTTAAAGTCATGTTCTAGAATGGATATGTTATGTGATGCAATATTTCTCCCAGGAGGACGTTGAATACACCGTCATTCCAGTTTTCAATGTCATTCCACAGGTATGTTGAGCTCGTCAGCCTCGACTGAAACAAATAAATAAATAAGTAACTATAAAAATAAGAGAAGTAAAAATGCGAGAATTTTTAACGAAATATAGCGACAAATATCCCAAACAAAAGTAAAGTAGTGTCAAAAATATTAGCCTCCTCTGTAGCTAATTGTACAGACCGTAAAAGCGCTTCGTTATACGTCTTGGTTACACTCAACCATTTGTATTCAGATTTTTGCACTTCGTATCTTACACGTATAAAATAAACTGCCGAATTATTCCTAAACGTAGTTGTTATATAAAAGCGGGAACGTGAAAAGAAACTCTAGATAGCGTTTGATAACGTTACGACACAGTTCGTGATGGCTCTTGAAATTTTCGCAGTTGTGTAGATGATTTTTTTCCAAAACTCAGATGGTATATCGCCAGACTCATACATCTACACAGAAACATGAATATTCATTTCTTTGGTACTTGCCTCAATTATTTCAGAAATTCTGATAGAATGTTATCTATTCCCTCTACCTTATTTGATCTTAAGTCTTTCAAAGGTCTTTGAAATCATGATTCTATTACTGCAACCCCTATCTCTTCTACATCGATTCCCGTTTCTTCTTCTGTCACAAGCAAGGCTTCCCCCTATAGGAGACTTCTGTGTACTCTTTACAAATTATCCGCTCTCTCCTTTGAATTTAACAGTGGTATTACCATTGCACCCCCTGCTTTTAATTTCACTGGAAGTTGGTTTGTCTTTTCTAAAGACTCAGTTAGTCCTTTGGACAATCTTTTTCGGTTTCTTCACATTTCATGCAGCAATTTTGCCATAGCTTTCTTGCACTTCCTATTTATTAAATTCCTCAGCGACTGTATTACTGAATTTTTCTTAACGTTTTTCTACTTCCTTCTTTCATCGATCAACTGAAGAATTTCTTTAGTTACACATACAGGGTGTTTCAAAAATGACCGGTATATTTGAAACGGCAATAAAAACTAAAGGAGCAGCGTTAGAAATACACCGTTTGTTGCAATATGCTTGGGACAACAGTACATTTTCAGGCGGACAAACTTTCGAAATTACAGTAGTTACAATTTTCAACAACAGATGGCGCTGCAAGTGATGTGAAAGATATAGAAGACAACGCAGTCTGTGGGTGCCCCATTCCGTACGTCGTCTTTCTGCTGTAAGCGTGTGCTGTTCACAACGTGCAAGTGTGCTGTAGACAACATGGTTTATTCCTTAGAACAGAGGATTTTTCTGGTGTTGGAATTCCACCGCCTAGAACACAGTGTTGTAGCAACAAGACGAAGTTTTCAACGGAGGTTTAATGTAACCAAAGGACCGAAAAGCGATACAATAAAGGATCTGTTTGAAAAATTTCAACGGACTGGGAACGTGACGGATGAACGTGCTGGAAAGGTAGGGCGACCACGTACAGCAACCACAGAGGGCAACGCGCAGCTAGTGCAGCAGGTGATCCAACAGCGGCCTCGGGTTTCCGTTCGCCGTGTTGCAGCTGCGGTCCAAATGACGCCAACGTCCACGTATCGTCTCATGCGCTAGAGTTTACACCTCTATCCATACAAAATTCAAATGCGGCAACCCCTCAGCGCCGCTACCATTGCTGCACGAGAGACATTCGCTAACGATATAGTGCACAGGATTGATGACGGCGATATGCATGTGGGCAGCATTTGGTTTATTGACGAAGCTTATTTTTACCTGGACGGCTTCGTCAATAAACAGAACTGGCGCATATGGGGAACCGAAAAGCCCTATGTTGCAGTCCCATCGTCCCTGCATCCTCAAAAAGTACTGGTCTGGGCCGCCATTTCTTCCAAAGGAATCATTGGCCCATTTTTCAGATCCGAAACGATTACTGCATCACGCTATCTGGACATTCTTCGTGAATTTGTGGCGGTACAAACTGCCTTAGACGACACAGCGAACACCTCGTGGTTTATGCAAGATGGTGCCCGGCCACATCGCACGGCCGACGTCTTTAATTTCCTGAATGAATATTTCGATGATCGTGTGATTGCTTTGGGCTATCCGAAACATACAGGAGGCAGCGTGGATTTGCCTCCCTATTCGCCAGACATGAACCCCTGTGACTTCTTTCTGTGGGGACACTTGAAAGACCAGGTGTACCGCCAGAATCCAGAAACAATTGAACAGCTGAAGCAGTACATCTCATCTGCATGTGAAGCCATTCCGCCAGACACGTTGTCAAAGGTTTCGGGTAATTTTATTCAGAGACTACGCCATATTATTGCTACGCATGGTGGATATGTGGAAAATATCGTACTATAGAGTTTCCCAGACCGCAGCGCCATCTGTTGTTGAAAATTGTAACTACTGTAATTTCGAAAGTTTGTCTGCCTGAAAATGTACTGTTGTCCCAAGCATATTGCAACAAACGGTGTATTTCTATCGCTGCTCGTTTAGTTTTTATTGCCGTTTCAAATATACCGGTCATTTTTGAAACACCCTGTAGCTTCTTCGCAATTACCTTCTTTGCACTCATGTTTTTCTTTCCAAATTCTGTGACTGTCGTATTTAGAGATGTCCATTTCTCCTCAACTGAACTGCCTGCTAAGCATTGTTGCGGTATCTATAGCTTCAGAAAACTACAAGCGTATCTCTTAATTCCTTAGTACTTCTGTGTCCCACTTCCTTGGGTATTGATTGTTCCAGTCTAGTTCCTTAAATTTCAGCCCCTTCTTTGTCACTACTAAATTGTCATGTGAGTTTATATCTGCTCCTTGGTACACCTTACAATCCAGTATCTGATTTCGGAATCTCTGCCTGACCAAGAAGTAATCTAACTGAAATCTTCCCTTATCTCCCGGCATTTTGCGAGTATACTTCCTCCTCTTGTGATTCTTGAACAGAGCATACGCTACCACTAGCTGAAGTGTATTACAGAACTCAATTATTACTTCTCGTCTCTCATTTCTACTACCAGTTCTGCTACTCCTTTCCCTACAACCGAATTCCGATCGCGCACGATTATTAGATTTTCATTTCTCTTTATGGACTAAAGTGCCTATTCAGTATTCTCACATAGGCCTTACTTTCTCTGTCTCTTCATCATCAGTTTGCGATGTCGGGATGTGTACCTGAACTATCGTACTCGGTGTTGGTTTGCTGTCGATTCTGAAGAGAACAATCCTATCAATGAATTGTTCACAGTAACTCACTCTCTGATCTACATTATTATTCATAACGAATCCCACTCTCGTTGTGCGATTTTCTGCTGCTGTTGATATTACCCTACACTCATCTGACCAGAAAACCTTTTATTCTTACCATTTCACCTTGCATACCATTGGCGTTTCCGTTTTCAGATTTTCTAGCTCCACGTTCAAACTTCTGAAATTCCACCCCCCAACTAGAGAAAGTTATCCTTTCGTCGGTTATTCAGTCTTTGTCTCATGGTCACTTTCTCCTCCCGGAGATCCGAATGGGGGACTATTGCGGAATCTATTGCCAATGGAGAGATTATCTTGAAACTTTTCCAGTTAAAGGCCTCATATCCAGAGGATACAAGTTATGTGTCTTTAATACAATGGTTTCATTTTCTTCTGCATCCCCAGGCCGTTGATCATTTCTGATTCTTCCACGTGTGGGCAGCTTCCCATTCCAATGGTAGGTGAGCATGCTAAACCTCTGTCCGCTCCTCCGCTATTTTTGACCACTGCATTAGCAGAATGAGGGTGACTCTTTCCGCCGCAAGTATTCGGCCGCCAATGCTGATGGTTTTTATTTAAAATTTAAGCAGTAGCGGGGTTCAAACACGTGACTAAGAACCTTTTGATTACTAATCAATAACGCTACCCTCTTTTGGATTATCTCGTCATTGTTCGTTTCGTTTATTCGAGGCTGGCGCCCCATGACAGCGTTTCAAGTTTGTCGCCGACCGATACACTCAATTTTTTTCTGAACGCCCACGATGAGCTACCGTGCCGCTACCGCTAGTCCACGTGTGCAACACATTGTTCCTCTGCAACGGAATAGTTAAAGTAAGATCCGTTTGAGCCTGTTCACCTTGGCTTATACATAATGGTTGATGGCACTTAATTATATATCTTATTAACAAAGTTCCTAAGATACGTAATTACGGTTCAATGTATGAAGCTAGGAGAAAATGTAATTCGTGAGAGTTTGGGGGGAGAAAGCTGACCTTAGCAGAAACATACTGATCCTGTCTTTCATATATTGGCACTATAGGTGGCAGCTCTAATATCGATCTGTGGAATCTGCTAGACTGCTTCCCTTGTGCTATAATAATAATAGCAAGCCTATCTCAACTCTCCACCACCCACTCCCCTCCCCCCCCCCCCTCCCCTGCCACCCACCATCAATAATTCACGTATATTATTCATAACAAACTCAAACGAAGTTCACTTGCAAAACTAATCCAGTCTTCTGAATATGAGTATGAAGTAATATTCATAAGTTTACGGTAGTATCAACAGTTCATTTTCCCAATTTCTGCATTGTAGACATCTTATAGACGCTATTCTTACAGATTACGTTTCATACTGAATTAAAATATACTATTATATCGATCTAATTCCCTCGCGCGAAAATTACGTTTTTGTGCGATATTGTGGTCAACCGTGAGTCACTTAAGCACACGTAGATAATTGGGTCGGTGGATTACCCTCAAGACCAGGTCCATCAGCCAATGGCGTCTGCTGTCGATTTACACTATTGGCCATTAAACTTGCTACACTATCAAGATGAAGTGCTACAGACGCGAAATTTAACAGACAGGAAGAAGATGCTGTGATATGCAAATGATTAGCTTTTCAGAAGATTCACACCAGGTTAAAGACCGGTGGTGACACCTACAACGTGCTGACATGAGAAAAGTTTCCAACCGATTTCTCATACACAAACAGCAGTTGACCGGCGTTGCCTGGTGAAACGTTGTTGTGATGTCTCGTGTAAGGAGGAGAAATGCGTACCATCACGTTTCCGACTTTGATAAAGACCGGATTGTAGCCTATCGCGATTGCGGTTTATCGTATCGCGACATTGCTGCTCGCGTTGGTCGAGATCCAATGACTGTTAGCAGAATATTGAATCGGTGGGTTCAGGAGGGTAATACGGAACGCCGTGCTCGTATCACTAGCAGTCGACATGACAGGCATCTTATCCGCATGGCTGTAACGGATCGTGCAGCCACGCCTCGATCCCTGAGTCAACAGAAGGGGACGTTTGCAAGACAACAACCATCTGCACGAACAGTTCGACGACGTCTGCAGCAGCATGGACTATCGGCTCGGAGACTGTGGCTGCGGTTACCCTTGACGCTGCATCACAGACAGGAGCGCCTGCGATGGAGTACTCAACGACGAACCTGGGTACACGAATGGCAAAACGTCAGTTTTTCGGATGAATCCAGGTTCTGTTTACAGCATCATGATGGTCGCATCCGTGTTTGGCGACATCGCGGTGAACGCACATTGGAAGCGTGCATTCGTCATCGCCATACTGGCGTATCAGCCGGCGTGATGGTATGGAGTGCCACTGGTCACACGTCTCGGTCACCTCTTGTTCGCGTTGACGGTACTTTGAACAGTTTGCGTTACATTTCAGATGTGTTACGACCCGTGGCTCTACCCTTCATTCGATCCCTGCGAAACCCTACATTTCAGTAGGATAATGCACGACCGCATGTTGCAGGTCCTGCACGGGCCTTTCTGGATACAGAAGATGTTCGACTGCTGCCCTGCCCAGCACACTCTCCAGATCTCTCGCCAATTGAAAACGTCTGGTCAATGGTGGCCGAGCAACTGGCTCGTCACACTACGCTAGTCACTACTCTTGATGAACTGTGGTATCGTGTTAAAGCTGCAGGGACAGCTGTACGTGTACACGCCATCCAAACTCTGTTTGACTCAATGCCCAGGGGTATCAAGGCCGTTATTACGGCCAGAGGTGGTTGTTCCGGGTACTGATTTCTCAGGATCTATGCACCCAAATTGCGTGAAAATGTAATCACATGTCAGTTCTAGTATAATATATTTGTCCAATGAATACCCGTTTATCAAATGCATTTCTTATTGGTGTAGCCATTTTAATGGCCAGTAGTGTATGTGATCAATGCAGACTGCTTGAAAGAATTTCATAAAGCCTTCTGTGTCAGATTGTGATGCAACTAGTCAGTCGTTGGCGACTGAGATAATGGCGGGAATTTCTGGTGCAGACAGGCCACAGACTTGAATAATCTAATACTTTTGCTCATAACTCATATTTCCAGCAATTCTTTCATACGTGACGTTTGGGAGTGATCGATGTGAGTCAGTATTGTTCTCCAGAACTAGACTACCCTCTGATTATCTATGACTTTTCAGTCTCCTGTTTCACCGTGGATACATTGTGCAAAAAAAAAAGGATATGTATACTTCATTTATACTTATCCTTAATATTCCCTTTTGAATATGTTACTTTTCTTGATTGAAGCTTTAACCGTTAAGCACCTGAATTACTTCGGGGGTGGGGGGAAGGAAGGAAAATTTTTCTTTGTGTTGATTGCAGGTGATCTAAAATGATTTTAGATGCAAGAGTTATACAAAACTATATACCTGTCTTCAAAATATGGACTAATATAACTTATCTTGAAATATTCACTGTTGTAATAAATAAACTGATCATTCAATAAGTACCAAGCAGTATAACAACAATAATAAAATTTTTTTATTCAGTGGAATACAAAAAACCAACCATTTCCGTGTATATTCACCATTTAGCCTTGCAGCTCCTTGTGTTTACCGTGTTTGCAGTTAAAAATATAGGATGTAAGGTCCGCCAGTTATGAAAAACACCGTTTCTTCCAAATATCCAAACATGTTTCAGCACCACTGTTCCCTCATCAGTAGGTTTCCGTTTTATTTGACCTGTAATGTGAACATTTTTACTAAATGATCACAAACTTTTGTGGATATTTAGTTCAAACAATAATTCGCTTCTTTTTGTTAATACCTTTACACTTGGTGTGCATGATTTTCGATTGGCTGCAGATGACAAGCTACCTGTAATAAATAATACACAAATGGTCCTGAAAAATCATGCACACCAAGAGTAAAGGTAAAAACAAAAAGAAGCGAATTATTGATCATGGAATGCAGGCAGTTCGCTGATTGTCCTCGGAGGATGCCTTCCGCACTCGAAGGCGAAACGTCAGGGGAGAGAGTCTTATGTATGGACCACGGCATCTCAGGCCGGAAGTGGTAAGTGAAGAAACGAATTATTGTTTGAACTAAATATCCACATACTTTTGTAATCATTCAGTAAAAATGTTCACATTACTGATTGAATAAAACGTAAACCCACTGATGATGGCACAGTGATGCTGAAACATGTTTGGGTACTTGGAAGAAACGATGTTTTGCATACCTGGCGGACCTTACATCGTACATGTTCCGTGTATTCTGCGGTCACAAGCTGCTGTGCACTGCTATGTTGACTTGTTGGTATTTTTGTACCGAAGCCCAATAATTGGGAGAAGTTTTATTTTATAAAAAGGTTGAGCATTCAACAATGTGTACATGAAGTTTCCTCTGGGGGAAAATACAGTATTTCTGTTCCAACTAAAAGACAGTAAAATTTAATGTGCACAATTGTAGCCAGTGGATCTAAAAGGATTAAGAACAATGCAGAAGTGATAAGTAGACAGACTACGGGCTGAGAGTAATCTTAAGAATGAAGAATGTAACGAGAAGTATGAAAATTAAGCTAGACAGTAGACGTCAGATTAGTAGTAGAAGAAGAATAGGAATACTGATCCCTTGGAAGGAAAATAATTCATAATGGACGAGGCAAGGAGAATATAAGAAACAGACTAGCACAGACAAATAGGGAAATGCTTGCTAAAAGAAGTTTACTAACATCATACATGGACCAAATATTGAGGAAGAAATTTCTGACAATGTACGTCTGGAGCACAGCTTCGTATGAAAGTGAACTGCGGACTGTGGGAAGACCGGAGAAGAAGCGAATCGAAGCTATTGATATATAGTGCTAAGAAGCACGTTAAAAACTAGTTAAACTGATAAGGCAAGAATTGAGGAGGTTCTCCGCAAAGGAGTATTTGGAAACTGCCGATTAGAAGGAGCACAGAAAGGATATTTAAAATCAGGGAACAGCCTCCGTGGTACGAGAGGGAGACTTAGAGGGCATGTAGTTGAAAACAGAGACTCGGATACTTCTAACAAATAACGGGGAACGTTGAGTATAAAGGCTACTCTCATATGGAGAAACTGGTACGGAATAGAAGTTCATAGAAAGAAACATCAAACCACTGTGATTACAAAAAAATTCAAGCACACAGCTCATTCGCTGAGTAACTGAAACTGATTTTAATTAATCTTCTAATACGCAGTTTGATGTACTTTAATACTACATGACAGACTGAAAAAATCCCTTTGCCAAACTTGGTCTCAAACTCGGGAACATTTTTTTGAGGACAGTACTCTACAGTGGCACAAAATTCGAAAAATGGTAAAGAGGTACAGGGAAAATTGATGCTATGGAGGCGAGTATTCTCCCTGGAGAGATCGGAAGGTAAGAGCATTACCTACGATATTCAGACTTTAGATTCGAATCCCGGTACAGTAAAGAACTTTAATTTGTCAGTGAGTTTCGAGAAAGATTTAGTAGTCTCATCAGCCACACTGAGGTGACAGTTCATGATAACTGATAGAAACTGGAACATTAACATTGTGACTGTGTCAATCATAATATCCGTTTAGGGAAGTTAAGTGTTAATGGAAATAACAGTTCAGCACATCCATAGTTTCATACTAATTTATAAAACGAAGTGAATCGAGCTACTCTAGGCTTTTCGAGAAATAGAAAAAAGTAAGCCACATCATCTGCACGGGGAGAAATTGCAGTTGAAATCCCACGTTGTTCTGTCATAGGCGCACTACTATTATTGCCTTATGTTAATGATGTAAGCTTTGCAGTAACGGAAATATCCATCTAAGTTTTGCAGTAACTGAAATATTTGTAAGCAGAACGCTAGAAGGAGAAATGTTATGCATCATGCTTAAGTGATTCTGGCCCAGAAATAGGTAAAATATTCACTTCCAGAAGTATTTGGCTATCAATGGGAATAAAATGTCTGACAGACACTAGAAGGGTTTTCAAATGTCATTTATAATCAGAAACTCCTTCTGTGATGTAGAGGAATTCAAGAACGGAAATAGTTAGTCACTGATAGAGGAAAGTACGTAAATGTACAGCATATAGCCACCAAATATTTCACACCTTTTAAATATGTGTTCTGCGTTTGTTCAGCTGGCACGCTCCACATCATAACCTTAATAGTGAATGTGATATATGGAGCACACAACTAACTAAGAATCTTGTGATGTAGTCCTGACACCGCGTAAAAAGGAAGTAAGGCAGGAAATGAGAAACTAGATAGGTGCTTATATAGTTTTACGGTCAGGATAATTACTATGGTTGCCCAGAAAGTAATGCAATGCACTTTTTTCTTCAACAATCCTTTATTGAACATGAGAATTACACACTCGAACGAATGGTGTTTTATGTACACATCCTATTTTTCCACGTAATCTCGATCCCGTTCTGCAGCCTTCCTCCAGCGCGATACAAGGGCGTGTATGCCCTGTCGGTATCAGTCCTTGTCCTTGTGGCGGAGGAAGTGCTTCACTGTGTAAATCACCTCCTCATCATCCTTAAAATGTCTTCCACGAATGACATACTTTAATGGCCCAAACAAGGGGAAGCTCGTTGCAATATGTCAGGTGTGACATCTGTCGATTGCCTCCCCGACCGCTGCAAATCGTACACTTCAGCCGAACCGCCTTCTGATGACCTCATCTCCCGTGCCCAGCGACTAGCTGTACTTATGTCGGCAGCAGATGATCCACTGACTTCGCACAAGCGTTTATGAGTGTTCCCCATAGTTCCTTTTTCTTCAGTGAGAAATTCCATGACAGCACGTTGCTTGTAACGTACATCACCTACAGACGCCATTTTGAAACTGTCCTGCAATCAATCGGAAGTGACGGAAACTTGGCGTGCTCACTCAAAAGACTCCAAATAACACAAACGTAATGTTTCGCATTAGTAGAATTATTTTCGGCTGGGAAAAAAGTGCGGTGCAGTACTTTTTGGGCAACCTTCGTAGTTTCCGAGATTTGATAGGAATTCAGTACTCACCACTCTGGCCATTGCCCTGGTAACAGGTGTGTCTGGTAAGTACTCCGTGTACCTCGCAGACTGGACAGCCTTCACGTTGAGAGCGTAGCGTGGTCGCTCCGACGGTGGTTTCCATACCTGCGACAAGGACACAGTACCAAGACAGCGGATCCAGAACGCTCGACACCGAAGACAGCACATACAAAACGTACACATGTATGGCAGACATAGGGTAAATACGGATCATGTTCCTGACCTGCTGCTAATACATTTAACTATCATCATCAGAATGATTCAGAATTTCCTATAAGTGGGCCTATTGTTTACTGGTTTTTGTTTTTATTTTTTTTATTAGTGGGTTGTTGCAGTTTACGTGCAGGAAAAGGCTGTGGATACAAATACTACTGGCATTATGTTCAAAACTCTTCCAAGAAATGGTGCGGATGAAGTAATGCGTGTGAGTTTCCACTCACAAACAAACTGTCGAATCTGAAATGTCAAAAACTGCCCTGAAATTTTTTGTGCAGGAATAATACGAAGGGAAAAACACAATCTCAAAATTTTAGCTGCTAAGACACAATGCAAGTACTTAAAAATGTTATAATTTGCCAAATTAGTTTCTCACCAGGTGGAGGCGAAATATACACCCTGCCGTAACTGTAGCAGACAGTGCATTTGCAACACGGCGGGCACATCTCCTTGGTTCACAGCACATCGATAAGTAGTTAAGATGGCACAATGCTATCGTAATTTGTAAAGCGAATTTCAGTTTCCAATGACAGTTTCTCTGAGGCAGTTGTTTGTAGTTAGTATTCGCTCGAATCTACATCTCGTTTAATATTCGTAATAATTACCAATTACCTTTGCAGAACAGTTACATGTTAACAATGGAGATAAAACAGAATTAATTTCTTGATATGAGCTTAGTAATAGCATATGTCAGGTTCCAGAGTTAGTCTGAAATGTGGAATTCAGTTAATGTTTTCAGCTATGCAAAGAGGAAATATGAAGAATGTGATATGCACTCAGAATCACTTACGTCTCCTTAAGACCTACATATGTTTTATTTATCAGTCAATCTTTTGGACATTAATTCCAATGATGTCGACATTTCGTCAGAAATTACATAAACATTAGAAGAAACAGGAAATAATTCGGACGGTTCCGTGAACAGCTGTTCCAACTGTGATTGTGGTGATAATTAAAGTCCTCAACAAAAACAGAGTTCCTTCCAAGCCCAAAGTAAAGAGGTACAGTTGGAGCTTTCAGTGACATAGGAAAGGCTGTAAATAATTTGGCTCAACGAAGGAGAGAGAAAATGCCTAAACTTGAGCAGTATGCAAAGCGGGTTTTGTTTAGTAAATTCTAAAGAAGAATTGTATACATGGAAGAAAGGTTTCCACTAAGTACGAAATTTGCACTAAATGAGACTCGCAAAAATGTGGAAAGAAAACTATTCGGAAGATTGAGAGCTGCTCGCGAGAATCAGTGCACCATTACCGAGGGAGAGATCCACAAGACTGGGCGCGAGTGAAATAAAAGGGAGATGAATATCATTGATTTCCAGGCTTCTATGCCCTGGTTACACTGATTTCGGAAATTATACGGAAAAGGTAGTCGCAAAATTGCTAAGTTTACCTCAAGTAAACGTGTAGAGAAGATGTCATTACTAGGTAACAATATAGAGAAATTCGCAGCTGACGCGAAGGCAAAGCTATTTGTCATCCTATAAAAAGTGTGTATAAAGCCAATCAGTCAGGTTTCATGGAAACAATACTTTACCATTCCGAGTGAAAAAGACAGTCGCTTGTGCAGTCGGTGAATGCACATTCGTGTACAACAATGCTAGAGATTCTTGTCGGTGGATTACTGTTTTCGCAGTTTTAACTCTGTCTTCAGGAACATAATAGTTAATAGAACAAAAAAATTGAGAAGAAGGACTGTTAACTTGCAAAAGTTTTGTAATCGACGTGGCACAGTGTGGAAAAGTGGGTGGGAGTAATTTTCAATGTTACAATCGAAACCCTTCTTACCATTTGCACAAAATAATTCATTGCTTTTATATGACTCTTGGCCCAGAAATAACGACTGTTAATATAATTCGGATTGCACCCGAAACTAATAGTGTGATTCAGCCTCTCAATAAAAAATTTTGAAAACTGTAAAGTATTTTACGGAAAATGTTTGGACAGTAAAATTTCCGACAGCTCTTTCACATTTCAGATTTATCAGCAGGACAGTGCTGTTAAACTCCAGTGATTTCTGCACTGTCAGTTTGTATGACCACATTTTATGAATTTGACTAAGTATGCTTGGTGTGCAGTACGATATGCAGATCAGTCCCCACGACCGTTTCTTACTCCATTCCAGTTCTGTGTAAATAAAACTAGTAACTTCTGTGAATCACCTGAATGCATTAATTTGTTTAAAATCGGCTGTGCCTAGCGTAAGGAGTATGCTTGTTTTCTTCTTCCAATAGACATCCGTGTTTTCGTAACGAATACAGGGAAAAAGGAACTATTTAACTGTCAGTAAATTGTACATTATTCCGGAATTATCATAAAAAATGTTCTACAGTAAATGTTATAAAATACACCCCTGGAAATTGAAATAAGAACACCGTGAATTCATTGTCCCAGGAAGGGGAAACTTTATTGGCACATTCCTGGGGTCAGATACATCACATGATCACACTGACAGAACCATAGGCACATAGACACAGGCAACAGAGCATGCACAATGTCGGCACTAGTACAGTGTATATCCACCTTTCGCAGCAATGCAGGCTGCTATTCTCCCATGGAGACGATCGTAGAGATGCTGGATGTAGTCCTGTGGAACGGCTTGCCATGCCATTTCCACCTGGCGCCTCAGTTGGACCAGCGTTCGTGCTGGACGTACAGACCGCGTGAGACGACGCTTCATCCAGTCCCAAACATGCTCAATGGGGGACAGATCCGGAGATCTTGCTGGCCAGGGTAGTTGACTTACACCTTCTAGAGCACGTTGGGTGGCACGGGATACATGCGGACGTGCATTGTCCTGTTGGAACAGCAAGTTCTCTTGCCGGTCTAGGAATGGTAGAACGATGGGTTCGATGACGGTTTGGATGTCCCGTGCACTATTCAGTGTCCCCTCGACGATCACCAGTTGTGTACGGCCAGTGTAGGAGATCGCTCCCCACACCATGATGCCGGGTGTTGGCCCTGTGTGCCTCGGTCGTATGCAGTCCTGATTGTGGCGCTCACCTGCACGGCGCCAAACACGCATACGACCATCATTGGCACCAAGGCAGAAGCGACTCTCATCGCTGAAGACGACACGTCTCCATTCGTCCCTCCATTCACGCCTGTCGCGACACCACTGGAGGCGGGCTGCACGATGTTGGGGCGTGAGCGGAAGACGGCCTAACGGTGTGCGGGACCGTAGCCCAGCTTCATGGAGACGGTTGCGAATGGTCCTCGCCGATACCCCAGGAGCAACAGTGTCCCTAATTTGCTGGGAAGTGGCGGTGCGGTCCCCTACGGCACTGCGTAGGATCCTACGGTCTTGGCGTGCATCCGTGCGTCGCTGCGGTCCGGTCCCAGGTCGACGGGTACGTGCACCTTCCGCCGACCACTGGCGACAACGTCGATGTACTGTGGAGACCTCACGCCCCACGTGTTGAGCAATTCGGCGGTACGTCCACCCGTCCTCCCGCATGCCCACTATACGCCCTCGCTCAAAGTCCGTCAACTGCACATACGGTTCACGTCCACGCTGTCGCGGCACGCTACCAGTGTTAAAGACTGCGATGGAGCTCCGTATGCCACGGCAAACTGGCTGACACTGACGGCGGCGGTGCACAAATGCTGCGCAGCTAGCGCCATTCGACGGCCAACACCGCGGTTCCTGGTGTGTCCGCTGTGCCGTGCGTGTGATCATTGCTTGTACAGCCCTCTCGCAGTGTCCGGAGCAAGTATGGTGGGTCTGATACACCGGTGTCAATGTGTTCTTTTTTCCATTTCCAGGAGTGTATTTAACGTCAAGAAATTAAAATCCACACTGTTGGATGTCGTCTTTTATGTAACATTATGCACTGCCTTTATTTTCTTTCCTCTGCTAGTCATTTGCACGAGAATTGCATCTACAGCAGTTTAGCTGTCGATATGGACTGCAAATTACTTAAAAAAATGATATGAGATATTTTCGGTATGGTTTAAGTGCTTAAAATTCACGTGTGTCCACTTTGGAGTTCGTGATAAGCGGCACTACCTGTACGTCCTCTTGTCTCGGCTGCGTCTGCTTATCCACTGATTCGCGCGCTAGTGCTGTACAAACCGCTGTTATAAGGTGTTCGTCGTGTGGCAAAAGAGAGTAGCTCTAAGATTAAAAGAAAAATACTTACAGTGACCCTTAACACCTAAAATTTTGACAGTGCATTTCTTTCGGTGTATTCTTCCCGCGTGAAAAACTTCATGGTGGGTTTCGACTTGTTGGACTGGACCATTCCCTTGTCAGTCACACAGTGCCGTGACACCTGTTGTCCAAGCAAGCACCTGCCGTTGCCAGACCTTCAAAGCCACCGCTAGAACCCTTCCCTCTTGCGCTAGGGCTCAATTTAACGTTGCCTGGTATTAGTAATCTTATTTGAGCGCTGTGATACTGTCTGTTTTCGTACCTTACCTTTGCAGAAGCTATTTATTCTATTTGTTGTTACTGTTGTTTGCTGTATATTGTGTGATATTTAATAATGTCACAATTAAATTCGTCAAATGTTATGAGGGGAAACACCCGACAGCGCTCTCTAGGCTAGGGGATGGCTATCCGAGAGTGGTCGTTAGGAATGGTTTACACAGTACGTGCCTACTTCGAGAAAGATAAAAACGTAACGGAGTCCTCCTCCTCGTGGGTAGGGAGGTGAGCAAAGGAACAATAGCACCTCTGAGTGTAAACGAAAACCTATTGTGAACATTAGCAAGGGAAGAAGAAGCTGGATTTTCTCGTGGAAAGAGGTATTTTATGGATAACCGGATCACGAAGATCGTAGAAAGGAATACCTCACACTCAGCAAATGAATGCTCACTTTCAAAACAGACCAGTTCCTTTTTCAGAGCTGTCACACATAGTTGTTTACAATTCTGTACAACCTGAACTACGACTATGGACATTTTTTTGGGCTTGAGAGGGAAAAATGTAGATGTGTTGCTGATCAGAGAATAACAGGTTACTCACAAAGATTCCGATCTGTCCTTGTAATGAAAGCAAACGGACAACCGCTTATTCTTTTACAGAAGAGGTGGAAAATTATGCGTCATATTTAAAGAAATTGTATCGTCTTTGGAATCGATGACAGAGTCCCTGTGTGATTCAAGTGAAACTATGATTTATGTGTTCACTGATCTTCAATAACAAAATCGTTTCCCGCTTATCGAAAATTCGATAAAACTGTGAGGAATTGTATTTTCGTAAACGTTTAGTATACTGTCTTCATAATTTGTTCCCGTAAATAATACTTAAATCATGAAACAGAGCAGCTCTTCGAGGACACAGATTTGTCAACACTGCCTTTGTGCAATGAATAGTTGGCGAGTTTGAGCGAGCTGAATAAAACGTATGATTACGAGTGCGTTCCGTGCTGGAGGTGGCAATTGATCTCCGCGCTTCCATGTGTTCCTGCCGAGGTGTCAATCCTAAAGTAATAATGAACGGAGTAGAGAACTGTTTTATTCCAATTACAAATTCATTTCCGTTTAATATTTGAAATGTTTAACTAATACCTGCTATTAAAAAAGAAAAGGGTTTCTACGTGACAATTTTCATTTTCATGAGATTTTATTCAAAGTAACCTCATAAATTTACAGTGAAGTTAGTAAATTTCTTTCGGTATAAGGAGAATCACCAGCTGAATGCATTCATATCAGCCACAAGTTATATATTTCTTCATGTGTTATACTAAACTTGTCTGGTCTAATTCAGAAGCACTTCTGCATATTCTATTATGTTCTGCAACATCTCTCAGTTCCGCACTCATGTTTACAATGCCTCAGTCCCATATTCCACTGCACCGATCCTTACTTCTTCGTCCTGGAACTATAAAACGAATGGATGTGTGTGTGCACTCATGTTTACAATGCCTCAGTCCCATATTCCACTGCACCCATCCTTTCTTCTTCGTCCTGGAACTATAAAACGAATGGATGTGTGTGTGTGTGTGCAGCTACAAACTATGTGCGCATAACTGAGTGAGTAATCTGCGACTGTGACAGTTTGGCCGACTTTAATAGATAGTTGGTGATTAAATAAGATTATCTGTTTGCCTTGGTCGGACCATCTGTGTGGTCACTTCCGTTGTAGGGATAAACCCCAGTATCTTTAGGGCTGCTCTTCTCAGTTTGCTGGGAGTTTGGTAAGTTTAGTTGCTTATAAGAGCCTATCCTCTATCTTTTAGTGTTCAACCCTGAGAATGGTTTGCAGCAGAGCGCCATTCCTCTCTTCTGTCTGCCTTCCTCTTCATTTCCACGTATGTGTTACATCGAACGTCATTCATGATCTGTTGCATGTATGATATCCTTGGTAGCCCCCGCCGATTCCTTCCCTCAATAGCTCATTCTGCTATTGTTCCAATGATGTTGTTGTGTCGTAGGATGTGCCCTACAAGTTTGTCTCTTTTTGTTTGGATGTGCCTCCACAAAGATCTGGTTTCCTGTACTCTCCTAAGCACCTCTTCATTCGTTACTTTGTCTCTCCAGCTGATCTTCATCATCCTTCTATAGCACCACATCTCCAGGGCCTCTAGCCGTCTTCTCTCTTCTCTTCCAATTGCCGAAATTTCACATCCGTATAGGGCCACACTCCAAACGAAACCCTTCATGATACGTTTCCTTATTTTCAGACTGATGTTATTGCTGGTGAGTAAGTTCCTTCTCCGATTTAATGCAATTTTGGCTTTTTGTATTCTGGTCACAATTTCTTTCCGGCTTCTACGATGTCTTGTGATTTCGCTCCCCAGGTAAGTAAATTCCTCTATCGCTTCGAGCTCCTCTCTTCCAATTCTTATTCTCAGAAGTTCATATTATGTTCCTGTACTGCATACCACCACTTTAGTCTTTTTCTTGTTTATTCTCATTCCATACTGATTGCATAGAATTTTTTCCATTGTTCTGAGGACTTCCTCTAGATCTTCTTTTGTCTCTGTGACTATAGCAATATCATCTGCATAACGTAGCATGTCTATCTTCTGCCCATTAATTTTGATCCCGATGATGATGATGATGTTTGGTTTGTGGGGCGCTCAACTGCGTGGTTATCAGCGCCCGTACAACTATCCAATCTTTGCTCAGTCCAATTTCGCCACTTTCCTGGATGATGATGAAATGATGAGGACAACACAAACACCCAGTCATCTCGAGGCAGGTGAAAATCCCTGACCCCGCCGGGAATCGAACCCGGGACCCCGTGCTCGGGAAGCGAGAACGCTACCGCGAGACCACGAGCGGCGGACAATTTTGATCCCCACCTCAGTAGTTTCTCGAACTTGGTCTATAGCTTCCTGGATGTAAGCATTGAATATAAGAGGAGAGAGAGCACATCCCTGCCTTACCACTTTTCTAATATTTGCTTCTTGTTCATGGTGACAGTTCCTAATCACTGCCACCTCATTCTTACAGAAACCATCACACGGATGTCCTTGTACTTTATTCCACTTTTCCTCAGCATATCTTGCCAGATAACGTTATCAAATGCATTTTCAATGTCTACAAAGGCAATATAAGTTGGTTTATTTTTCTGTAATTGCTTTTCGATAACGAGTCTCAGTGCCAGAATCGCCTCTCTTGTTCCCAATCCCCTTCTGAAACCAAACTGATCTTCACTCAGCATATCCTCCACCTTCTCTTCAGTTCTCTTCAGAACTATCTTAATGAGAATTTTTGATGCATGTGATATTAGGCTTAGAGTTCGGTACTGTTCGCATTTTGTAGCTGCTGCCTTCTTTGGTATAGGAACAATGATACATTTCTGGAAGTCTGTCGGTATCTCTCCTGTGTTATAGATGGACCTAACAAGTTTAAGCAGCATCATTTTCATGCTGTCACCAGCATTCTTTCTTAGTTCTGCAGGAATGTCATCAATATCCGTTACTTTGTTGTCCCGTAGTTCTTTTAGAGCTCTGTCAAATTCTTCTTGTAGAATCTTATCTCCCGTGTCATCTTCGTCTACTTGCTCTTCTCTTCCTATTACTTCCTCCGGAAGAGGTGTTCCGGCATGCAACTCCATCTCTTCACCATGTCTTCACCAAACAGCATTTTCCCATCTTTATTTTCTATTGTGCCTGAGAGTGTTGTTTTACGTTTGTTAAAAATTGATTTGCTGTTCTGTAGGCTAAATCAGTTCTTCCGTTTTGCATATTGTCTTCCACTTCGCTGCATATTTCTCCAAGAAAATTTTATTTTGCTTTCCTATAAAATCTGTTAACTAAATTGCTTAGTCTTTTGTATTCAGCTCTTCCTTGTTCATCAGTTGCCTTTTTGTATAATCTCCTGTTTTCTTTAAGCTCAATAATATCTGCGGTAATCCATTTTCTCTTGTTTTTGCGTTCAGTTCTTCCAACTATCTTTTCTGCTGCTTTGTACATACCAGATTTAATTTGATCCCAGTCTTCATTTACTCCACCATGTTGAAAATTCTTAACTAGGTTGTCTGTTTCATGACTATAGCGCTTGTGCCAGTCCGTTTGTTTTCAGTTTTTCTGGTTCCCATTTAAGTTTTACTGGCTTCGCCCTCAAACGTTTGAATCTCAGTGAACTTTTCATCAGGACCAGGTTATGATCACTGCCTATGTCTGCAGATGGATAGGTCCTGCAATCTTTTATCTGGTTCCTAAAACGTGCTTTCACTTGCATGTAATCAATCTGTTGTCTCTTCAGGTCTCAAGGAGCCTTCCATGTGTGTCTTCTTCGTTTGTGATGTTCGAAAGGTGTGTTTGCAACAACTAATTGGTTCCTCGAGCAGAACTCGATAAGTGGATCTCCTCTTTATTTCTTCTTCCAAGTCCATATTTGCCAGCTGTTCCTTCCTCTGGTTCTTCACCCACAATCGCGTTCCAGTCCACCATGGCAATCATGTTTCCATCTCCCTTAACATTTCTCATTGCATTACTTATTTCTTCGTATATTTCGTCAATGACTCCATCTTCTCCTTTGGATGTCGGCATGTATATTTGTATTATCACAGTGTCCTTTGGTTTAGTTTCAAGTTTGACTAGTATTATTCGAGAGCTATATTGCACATATCCCTTGACACATGAGCCGTAGTTTTTCCTCAGAATTATTCCAACTCCTCCCATTCCGGGTCTACCTTGGTCAGTGCCGGTGTGAATGACTCTGTATTCTCCAGACCAGAAATCACCTGGTCTGGGCCATCTCATCTCCGATATGCCTAGGATATCGATTTCCATTCGTTCCATTTCAAGTTTTACATTTTCTAGCTTGCTACACTGAAGCAGTGTTCTCACATTCCAAGTGGCGATGTTAAAACTGAGATTCTTTTCCTTCACGTTGTCTGTATCTTTTGCAGTCCCCACCCGGAGATCCGACTGGGGGACTATTTTATCTACGGAAAATTTTACAGAAGATACTGAATTTGAATTTGTGTAAGTTTTAAGTCTAGCTGAAACCGTAACTCTTTTCTCTTACAACTTTATCGTCTATTCGCTTGTGACGAGTTTTAATTTTACATCGCGAGTGTCGAATACTTAAAAGTTGAAGTGATTTCATAGGCTGTTCCTTGATTCAACTAATGGAAGTGTGTTGAATGGGTAACGACTGAGTTTAGTCAATTCCTAATTTTATTAATTGCGAGTGCGTGTGCATTATACGATACCGCTTTGATTTTGCCACTGATTTTTCAATCCGTTTTATTCCATTCTTTTTATTTTTCGGCACTTGTTTGCACTTGTTTGTTCAATACCACTATGTTAGCGCCCAGGCTCAGGATCCTTCAGCTTTCACATCTTGTTATCTTTTTCCGATAAATTCAATGCAGTTTTAATCCGTTCGTCCTGAAATTCCTATCTGTTCAATACTTGCTTTCCTTTCGTTACCACCACGTGCTCGTCCTCTGGATTAAGAGCCTTTTGTCCTGTAGCTTCCATAATCTTCTTCTTACAGTGTGCATTTAAATTAAATGTGATTAGTAGCTCATGTTTTGATCTTCGTTCGTATATTTCAACGGTAAATTTCTGTATTCATTCCGTGTATTAAAATCGACGGACTGGCGTCTCTTTACTACCCAGGTTTGCTCATATTTGAAGGCCTTTGTGCAAACCTCATCAACTGAATTCGGGTATTTTGTGCTTGTATGGTTAATCCATGATTTGATGTTTAGGCTCCAGAAACTACGAATTTAGTAGCGGACTGAGAACCAAGGTTTAAGATTTATCAAACAGGAAACTTGAGATATGTCCACATCAGACCCAGGGTGCAACTCATAGCACTTCCTTAAACAATTACTGAATACAGGCCATTGTTTCTCATCAATTCTGAAATATTTACATTAGCTCAAGACTCGATTGGTTGGGTCTTATGTTATTAAATGCGTGGCATTAACTCCCAAACCAGAACCAAGACTATTCAAGCTGCAGCCACAACCTTATTTAATACTGCAGCCATCTACACATATCAGGGCAAATTTTTATATGGCGACCCTGCAGGATTATGCTCTTCCCAGAGAATTTTCTGGAAAGGAGTTAGGTTTTCAAAGGCTGCATAAATGTATTAATTACTTAATATTTGTCCTTAGTGCTAGGATAACTTCTACATGGTTTTAAGCAATGACCTGTGTGGAAACAAGGTTTCTGTGGTTTCGGCATTGTTTCTCTCGTTTTTTTATTTTGTATGTGAATGTATTTTTGTTTATTTAGGATCCAGTAGCACAATCTTATGACTTTGTGGCAATTTGCATGTAGATAATTTCATGTATGTGTATCATAATTAATTTTCATTATAATTTGTATGTTGAGAAATTAATGTATATGTGCTTGATCGCTTAAGTTTGTTGTAATCTGTGTGTAAGGTACTGCAATATTTGTGTTAGTTTTGTGTGTGGACCTTGCTTATGTCAAGCAGTGTTCTTGTGGTGCATGCAGAATTATTCCTTTGTAGACATATTATTTAGTAAAATATGGATACGTACAGCCTTTATAAAGGTAATTATAGATGGAACAAAGCCGAGAATAGTGCGCCATCACAGAAAGTGGCGAATAGAGAATCAGAAAGTATGGAGATTGTAAGAAGCAATGTTTCTGTTTCTTAGACAGATCTCGAATCGAACGAATTGTTCAATGTTCTGGATTTTTAGTGGTGCTACGTTTGGAAGTTTCAACCGCTAGGTTTTGAGGAACGAGGATACACAGAGTTCTCAGAGTGGAAGCAAAATTCTTGCAGCAACTGATAACAGCATTGTAACGAACCAGGAACACTGTTTACCAGATAGGGCACAGTTTATGTCAAGATTTGAGGAACTAATGATTACGAACAAGGTTTGAGCGTATAGAGCAGCGGCTTTACATAACAGAGGCTACTCAGGTACACGTGAACAAGAAGCGACCATCTCGAACAGGATTTCCAGCCACTTAGGGACACGTGTGAGCATGTGCACAAGGGGATGTTAGCCTTGGTTGAGAGCTCTATGGCAGAGGGCAATACGTTCGCGAGTGCAAAGATCAGAGGCAACAGTGCTTCATATCGTTCACTTGAAAAGCGTTTTTAACAGCCAAAACTAGATTGTGAGGAGGAAAATTTGAAAGTTAAGCTGTATGTCGCTAAGCTTGCGGGTAGCATGAATGATTTTAATGCATCTGCGAGTAGTGAACGAACCTCGCCCGCAGCAGGAAATGGAAGGAAGTGCGGTCCTTGTTGAAATCTCAACAAGGGCAGTACGAGATCAGCAAAAGAGGTTACGGCAGATTTACAAGAGCTCATATATAAGTTTGAGCATAGGTTCAGTAGTAATGAAGAAATGGATATTTATTACAAAAATACTAGTCGAACTAATGATGAAAGTGACTCGGGGCTTGAGGACGAATTTGACCTCAGGCTTGAGATTGGTAATGCGTGCGAGCGAGGAAAACGTGGGAATTCTTGTTGGCGTTCTCCGAAAGGGGGGCGCGCAACTTTCATTATAAGCATTTCCTCTCAGTGAGACGATTAAGATATAATATGTACCGAATTCAACACCGGTCGTTGGTGGTCTCATTTCACTTTTCTTTGCCTCCCATATGGACCATCTCACAAAAAACTGTATTTGTCACTGGATATCTAAAGGGAGAACCTCTGCTACGAATGAAGTCAGTTGCTCGCTTATTGGTGGGAATACAATGTTATCAAACCAAAATCAGTCCAGTTTTTCGAGTCCAGCGTGCCTGTTTAAACGCATGGTTCTGCACAAACAGTCCTTATGCAATCAGAATACACCAGCATAATTTATCCGAATATGTATTGCGAAGCTGCTGATGCAAATTCGGCACATACTTCCAGCCATTAGGTGCCATGACGACGTAAACATTTACACTACTGGCCATTAAAATTGCTACACCATGAAGAAATGCAGATGATAAACGGGTTTTCATTGGACAAATATATTATACTAGAACTGACATGTGATTACATTTTCACGCAATTTGGGTGCATAGATCCTGAGAAATCAGTACCCAGAACCACCACCTCTGGCCGTAAAAACGACCTTGATATGCCTGGGCATTGAGTCAAACAGAGCTTGGATGGTGTGTACAGTTAGAGCTGCCCCTGCAGCTTCAAGGCGATACCACAGTTCATCAAGAGTAGTTACTGGCGTATTGTGACGAGCCAGTTGCTCGGCCACCATTGACCAGACGTTTTCAGTTGGTGAGAGACCTGGAGAAAGTGATGGCCATGGCAGCAGTCGAACATTTTCTGTATCCAGAAAGACCCGTACAGAACCTGCAACATGCGGTTATGCATTATACTTGCTGAAATGTAGGGATTCGCAGGGATCGAATGATGGGTAGAGCCACGGGTCGTAACACATCTGAAATGTAACGTCCACTGTTCAAAGTGCTGTCAATGCGAACAAGAGGTGACCGAGACGTGTAACCAATGGCATCCCATACCATCACATCGGGTGATACGCCAGTATGGCGATGACGAATACACGCTTCCAGTGTGCGTTCACCGCGATGTCGTCAAACACGGATGCGACCATCACGATGCTGTAAACAAAACCTGGATTCAT
Source organism: Schistocerca cancellata (assembly GCF_023864275.1). Taxonomy (NCBI): domain Eukaryota; kingdom Metazoa; phylum Arthropoda; class Insecta; order Orthoptera; family Acrididae; genus Schistocerca; species Schistocerca cancellata. Next base: position 608,198,942 of record NC_064630.1, on the reverse strand, counting down.
CCGAAAAAATTACGTTCTGCCATTCGTGCACCCAGGTTCGTCGTTGAGTACAACATCGCTGGCGCTCCTGTCTGTGATGCAGCGTCAAGGGTAACCGCAGCCATGGTCTTCGAGCTGACAGTCCAAGCCGCTGCAAACGTCGTCGAACTGTTCGTGCAGATGGTTGTTGTCTTGCAAACATCCCCATCTGTTGACTTAGGGATCGAGACGTGGTTGCACGATCCGTCACAGCCATGCGGATAAGATGCCTGTCATCTCCGCTTCTAGTGATACGAGGCCGTTGGGATCGAGCACGGCGTTCCGTATTACCCTCCTGAACCCACCATTCCATATTCTGCTAACAGGCATTGGCTCTCGTGCGACGTGAGCAGCAATGTCGTGATGCGATATACCGCAATCGCGTTAGGCTACAACCGACCTTTATCAAAGTCGGAAAAGTGATGGTACGCATTTCTCCTCCTTACAGAAGGCATCACAACAACGTTTCACCAGGCAACACCGCTCAGCTGCTGTTTATGAGAAATCGGTTGGAAACATTCCACATGTCAGCACGTTATAGGTGTCCCCACCGGCGCCTACCTTGTGTGAATGATCTGAAAAGCTAATCATTTGCATATCACATCATCTTCCTCCTGTCGGTTAATTTTCACGTCTGTAGCACGTCATCTTCGTGGTGTATCAAATTTAATGGCCAGTAGTGTATAATCGTACTGCATGAACTGTATGTAGTATATCGCAGATGAATGCCCATCGAACGGAGGGCAGGTCACACAAACGCATTACAGCGCACATCCCGTGCTAACAATAGCGGACGGTGCACAAATAGAATGAAAGTCTGCTATAATCATCATTGACGACCAACACCAGCCGTACCGAAACAACTGGCACCATCATGGTGGCGATGATCGGAATAGGAAAGCAGGGAAGTACAGGTGTGTGACGGGAGTGGACCGAATGAAGCTCGGAATACTTATGGCAATGATGACCGTTTCGATAATGAGAGTGGTGACAATCATAACGAGAATATTATTCCGGGGCCTGCCATTGAGATTCTGTCAGCTAATCTCTGCCATAATTAGCCAAACGCCAGATTGGGGACACCACAACGATGCCTGTGTGATTCGGAGGGCTTTGTGGCAAAACGAGATAGGATAGGAATTTGCAATTTATTGTTTCTTGCAAGGTTAAATTGAGAGACGATTTTCCTAAAATCCTCTCTCCTAATTCAACATATTTTTCAGTCGTGTTGATAAAACCATCTTAGCTTTCCAGATGTTGTCTAGGCGGTGTTTTATATGGGCAGCACTAATCACAATCCAAATGATTAGTCGCTGTGCGGTGTTTACCTTTTCTTTGTAGATTTTGTCTTTCAGCCTTCCTCACAGGTAGAAATCTAAATGAATAACATCCGAGGATCTTGGTGGGAAAGAAACGTGTCCGTTTCTGCCAACTCACGTTCCGGATAATGTTAGTTTTTGATGATATATCATCTCACGATAATATAGGTTGACCATTAATAAATATAAACTGTAGAGGCAGATTTCTGAGTGCAAATGGAGGAAAAAATGTCCTATTGACATACGTCCTGAAATGCATCGTTGCCGCAGTAGATGACGATGACGAATGACAGTTCCTCTGACCACGTGCCGTGTGTTACTTGTATGTTGCAGGCTGTGTGATTGAAGCAGGGTACTGTAAGCAGCAAAATGGTCTGGTATTCATGTCGGGAACAAACCGAAATGGTGTTTGTGTACGGCCAAACAGATGGAAACGGTAGATAGGTAGTACAGCTATACCAAAACAAGTTCCCTCACTGACACCAACCACATCACAAAATATTCCAAGTAATTTTTGGGCGTTTGTACGGTCGAGTATCCTTTCAGACAGACGAACGTGTAGGGACGCGGCGGACTGTGCGTACATCAGATTTCAAGGACTGGGTTCTACACGACATTGAGACAAACCCAAATACAAACTCCAGGCACGCCTACATGGTGTAAGCCGAAGTATAATTGTATGTATCCTATTTGACCATCGCTACTATCCCTATCACCTGCAATCCCTTAGAGGCCACTCTGAACATACGTTGTGATGTGGACGCGTGCAGTTCTGTACTGTGTTCCAGCACCATCTGTTGTCGTTGCACACATACCGTCCATTTCCGGGAACATGTTAATAGAATTTTTTCCTCCATTTTCAGTCAGGAATCCGTGCACTTTGTCGGTTTCATTAATTTTCTCTCTGTAATGTGCAGTGGCCCCGGTAACGCTGGAAGAAAATATCCACCATTGTAGCAAAAGGAATCTCTTCCAATAATGCTGGAAGCTCAATTTCAAGACATTCTAGATAACGGAACCATGCAAAACGATACGATAACATCAAACAATACTGTGTGCCAAACCTACTAATATCATATCACGCCACACGTTCACAGAGAAGCGTTCTTGAAACTGTATCCCGATAAAAGCACGTGAGTTTTCGTTGGACCACCAATGTGAGTTACAACTCTCTCGAATGCAAGTTGGCTTCGTTATTAAACAGTATTAGTGATATTACTCGGTGGTTGTCATTAACCAAAGGAAAAAGTCAAATTGTCTTCCTTCAATCCCAATTCGAAGGTGTTGAACCAAATAGATACTGGAAGAAGAGATACTGTGCGTACTTAACGTCTGTCATGTGGTTGTACGTGGAACAGTTGATAAGAGTAAAAGTTATGAGTATGCCTGTTGATGGAATAATACGTCTTCTGCTTCTTCCACGAGCGTTCCATCTGAACGTTCAGAATATGACTGATGGTCACTGCACCAGTCTCGTACAGTTTGAGGAAAACAAGAGTAAACCTATTTGAATGTGATACTCTGCAATTGGGATATTGTATACAGATCTTCTATAAGTAGCAAAAGCGTCTCCATTACAAAACCCTTGCACAAATACCGCATCGGCATACTCCGCATTAGAAAATACCCATATCATGCATTAACGTTACATTAGAATTAGTTAACAAATCACAGTAACAATAACAAAATGGTTCAAATGGCTCCGAGCACTATGGGACGTAACTTCTGAAGTCATCAGTCCCCTAGAACGTAGAACTACTTAAACCTAACTAACCTAAGGACATCACACACATCCATGCCTGAGGCAGGATTCGAACCTACGACCGTGGCGGTCGCGCGGTTCCAGACTGTAGCACCTAGAACCGCTCGGTCACCACGGCCGCCTAGCAATAACAATTGAAAAAACACCATAATATGAAATTCAAACAAATATGACAAAAGCTGAACAAACCTATAGTAGCTGGAGTACCAGTATGTAAAATGAAAACTCATTCGTGTAACTACATCTACCTCTACATTTACATTTATACTCCGCAAGCCACCCAACGGTGTGTGGCGGAGAGCACTTTACGTGCCACTGTAATTACCTCCCTTTCCTGTTCCAGTCGCGTATGGTTCGCGGGAAGAACGACTGCCTGAAAGACTCCGTGCGCGCTCTAATCTCTCTAATTTTACATTCGTGATCTCCTCGGGAGTTATAAGTAGGGGGAAGCAATATATTCGATACCTCATCCAGAAACGCACCCTATCGAAACCTGGCGAGCAAGCTACACCGCGATGCAGAGCGCCTCTCTTGCAGAGTCTGCCACTTGAGTTTGTTAAACATCTCCGTAACGCTATCACGGTTACCAAATATCCCTGTGACGAAACGCGCCGCTCTTCTTTGAATCTTCTCTATCTCCTCCGTCAAACCGATCTGGTACGGATCCCACACTGATGCGCAATACTCAAGCATAGGTCGACCGAGTGTTTTGTAAGCCACCTCCTTTGTTGATGGACTACATTTTCTAAGGACTCTCCCAATGAATCTCAACCTGGTACCCGCCTTACCAACAGTTAATTTTACATGATCATTCCACTTCAAATCGTTCCGCACGCATACTCCCAGATATTTTACACAAGTAACTGCTACCAGTGTTTGTTCCGCTATCATATAATCATACAATAAAGGATCCTTCTTTCTATGTATTCGGAATACATTACATTTGTCTATGTTAAGGGTCAGTTGCCACTCCCTGCACCGAGTGCCTATCCGCTGCAGATCTTCCTGCATTTCGCTACTATTTTCTAATGCTGCAACTTCTCTGTATACTACAGCATCATCCGCGAAAAGACGCATGGAACTTCCGACACTATCTACGAGGTCATTTATATATATATTGTGAAAAGCAATGGTCCCATAACACTCCCCTGTGGCACGCCAGAAGTTACTTTAACGTCTGTAGACGTCTATCCGTTGATAACAACGTGCTGTGTTCTGTTTGCTAAAAACTCTTCAATCCAGCCACACAGCTGGTCTGATATTCCGTAGGCTCTTACTTTGTTTATCAGGCGACAGTGCGGAACTGTGTCGAATGCCTTCCGGAAGTCAAGAAAAATAGCATCTACCTGGGAGCCTGTATCTAATATTTTCTGGGTCTCATGAACAAATAAAGCGAGTTGGGTCTCACACGATAGCTGTTTCCGGAATCCATGTTGATTCCTACATAGTAGATTCTGAGTTTCCAAAAACGACATGATACTCGAGCAAAAAACATGTTCTAAAATTGTACAACAGATCGACGTCAGAGATATAGGTCTACAGTTTTGCGCATCTGCTCGACGACCCTTCTTGAAGACTGGGACTACCTGTGCTCTTTTCCAATCATTTGGAACCTTCCGTTCCTCTAGAGACTTGCGGTACACGGCTGTTAGAAGGGGGGCAAGTTCTTTCGCGTACTCTGTGTAGAATCGAATTGGTATCCCGTCAGATCCAGTGGACTTTCCTCTGTTGAGTGATCCAGTTGCTTTTCTATTCCTTGGACACTTATTTCGATTTCAGCCATTTTTTCGTTTGTGCGAGGGTTTAGAGAAGGAACTGCAGTGCGGTCTTCCTCTGTGAAGCACACCGTTGGGTGGCTTGCGGAGTATAAATGTAAATGAAGATGTAGTTACACAAATGAGTTTTCATTTTACATACTGGTACTCCAGCTACAATAGGTTTGTTCAGCTTTTGTCATATTTGTTTGAATTTCATATTATGGTGTTTTTTCAATTGTTACTGCTAGGCTGCACGGGTGACCGAGCGGTTCTAGGTGCTACAGTCTGGAGCCGCGCGACCGCCACGGTCGTAGGTTCGAATCCTGCCTCAAGCATGGATGTGTGTGATGTCCTTAGGTTAGTTAGGTTTAAGTAGTTCTACGTTCTAGGGGACTGATGACTTCAGAAGTTACGTCCCATAGTGCTCGGAGCCATTTGAACCATTTTGTTATTGTTACTGTGATTTGTTAACTAATTCTAATGTAACGTTAATGCATGAAACGGGTATTTTCAAATGCGGAGTATGCCGATGCGGTATTTGTGCAAGGGTTTTGTAATGGAGACGCTTTTGCTACTTATAGAGGATCGGTATACAATATCCCAATTGCAGAGTATCACATTCAAATAGGTTCAGCTTTACGCTTGTCATCCTCTGTTTCAATGCCATCATCAGCCCGGAGTGTCTGGACATGCTGTTTCGAGCCACTTACTGATTTAACGTAAGACCAGAACTTCCTAGAATTTTCTGTCAAGTCGGTATCTAGTTTTTACTTTCGAATTCACTGAACGCTTCACGCATAGCCCTCCTTACGCTAACTTTGACATCATTTAGCTTCTGTTTGTCTGAGAGGTTTTGGCTGCGTTTAAACTTGGAGTGAAGCTCTCTTTGCTTTCGCAGTAGTTTCCTAACTTTGTTGTTGTACCACGGTGGGTATTTCCCGTCCCGTCCCTCACGTACCTGCCTAAAACGCGTTTTACGATGGCCTTGAACTTTTTCCATAAACACTCAACATTGTAAGTGTTGGAACAGAAATTTTCGTTTTGATGTGTTAGGTAGTCTGAAATCTGCCTTCTATTACTCTTGCTAAACAGATAAACCTTCCTCCCTTTTTTTATATTCCTATTAACTTCCATATTCAGGGATGCTGCAACGGCCTTATGATCACTGATTCCCTGTTCTGCACTTACAGAGTCGAAAGGTTCGGGTCTGTTTGTTATCAGTAGGTCCAAGATGTTATCTCCACGAGTCGGTTATCTGTTTAATTGCTCGAGGTAATTTTCGGATAGTGCACTCAGTATAATGTCACTCGATGCTCTGTCCCTACCACCCGTCCTAAACATCTGAGTGTCCCAGTCTATATCTGGTAAATTGAAATCTCCACCTAAGACTATAACATGCTGAGAAAATTTATGTGAAATGTATTCCAAATTTTCTCTCAGTTGTTCTGCCACTAATGCTGCTGAGTCGGGGGGTCGGTAAAAGGAGCCAATTATTAACCTAGCTCGGTTGTTGAGTGTAACCTCCACCCATAATAATTCACAGGAACTATCCATTTCTACTTCACTACAGGATAAGCTACTACTAACAGCGACGAACACTCCACCACCGGTTGCATGCAATCTATCCCTTCTAAACACCGTCTGTACCTTTGTAAAAATTTCGGCAGAATTTATCTCTGGCTTCAGCCAGCTTTCTGTACCTATAACGATTTCAGCTTCGGTGCTTTCTATCAGCGCTTGAAGTTCCGGTACTTTACCAACGCAGCTTCGACAGTTTACAATTACAATACCGATTGCTGCTTGGTCCCCGCATGTCCTGATTTTGCCCCGCACCCGTTGAGGCTGTTGCCCTTTCTGTACTTGCCGGAGGCCATCTAACGTAAAAAACCGCCCAGCCCACGCCACACAACTCCTGCTACCCGTGTAGCCGCTTGTTGCGTGTAGTGGACTCCTGACCTATCCAGCGGAACCCGAAACCCCACCACCCTATTGGCGCAAGTCGAGGAATCTGCAGCCCACACGGTCGCAGAACCGTCTCAGCCTCTGATTCAGACCCTCCACTCGGCTCTGTACCAAAGGTCCGCAGTCAGTCCTGTCGACGATGCTGCAGATGGTGAGCTCTGCTTTCATCCCGCTAGCGAGACTGGCAGTCTTCACCAAATCAGATAGCCGCCGGAAGCCAGAGAGGATTTCCTCCGATCCATAGCGACACACATCATTGGTGCCGACATGAGCGACCACCTGCAGATGGGTGCACCCTGTACCCTTCATGGCATCCGGAAGGACCCTTTCCACATCTGGAATGACTCCCGCCGGTATGCACACGGAGTGCACTTTGGTTTTCTTCCCCTCCCTTGCTGTCATATCCCTAAGGGGCCCCATTACGTGCTAGCTGTATCTTTGTAAGCAATAAAAATTGCACACATATAATAAGGATTGTTCTATTCGAATTAGTCTGTAATATAAACTCCTAAAATATTTGATGCTCTTTCTGAAACACACTGTATAGATAAAATTAATAACGTTGATTTAAATAGATAATGTAATTACTTTCGGTATCCACTTCATACTAACTCTGACGAATTAAGCTTTAAACCCTCTTTTCTGGAGAAATAACAATCTTTATCGCCAATAATAGTATAATACAAAGCGTGAGTACACACAGCTACCGTCTTCCATCTCACATTTAAATTAGCGCTTAAAAACCATACGACAGTCAGTGTTGTTTGTTGGCACACGAATGAAATGTGTGTGTTTTAATAATATAATCAGAAAGAAGCGTCATCACTATGTCGTTACTGACTTACCCTGACCTCGATGCCACAAGTTTCGAATACGTGTTTGGCTGTACCGATGATAGGTCCTTGGTCTTTCAGGCGAGCTGACAGATCGTAGAAGATGGTTAAGTTTTGTAGCTTGAATGACCCCCTGATGTAGATGGTGCCATGCATTTCGTTGAGTTGATATTCTCTTGGCTCAAATGCAATCCTATCAAGACTCATTATGAAGCCATAGCGGAACATCATTTTGCCTTCGAGCTTAATACCGTAGACCGTTCGACTGAAAAGATAAAATATGAGTCATGAAATATCGAAATGTTTTTTTAATCCTGAGAGTTTTGCAAAAACAATGTGCAAACGAAATATTTACTTCTCTTAAAATACAACGTAGCCCAATAAAATGTATTTGCTATAGATTAAAGGCTTCATTACAGCTTACATTCCACTTTTTGTGAACATCAAAATTCTATTCTAATGATTCTATTCTGAACGTTGACAAATGTAACATATTGCGCATACATAGGTAAAGAAATCCACTACTCTATAGCTACACTGTTGATGACAAACCCCTGGAATCAGTATCTGCCGTAAAATATCTAAGAGTAACTATCCTGAGTGACCTTAAGTTGAATGATGACATAAAACCAACAGTAGGAAAGCGGATGCCAGACTTTATCATAGGAAGAATCCTAAGGAAATGTATCTCATCCATGAAGTAAATGGCTTATAAGGCGTTTGTTCGACCGATCCTTGAATATTGTTCATTTATCTGAGATTGCGACCAGAGAGGACAGAAGAGATAGAGAAGATCCAACGAAGAGCGGCGCGTTTCGCCACTGGATCGTTTAGCCGGCATGAAAGTATTACAGAGATGCTCAACAAACTCCATTGGCTGACGTCACAAGAGAGGCTCTGTGCGTCACGGAGAGATTTGCTATTGACGTTTTGAGAGAGCACTTTCCGGAAAGAGTCGAACAACATATTATTTTCCCCCACACACATCTCGCGTAATGACCATAAGGAGAGAATTCGAGAAATAAGAGCTAACACAGACGCTTGTCAACAATAATTCTTCCCACGCGCTGTTCGTCTGTTGAATAGGATTGGAGGGCTCAGTTAGTGGTACAGAATGTACCCTCTGGCACACACCATTAGGTGGCTTCCTGAGTATGATGTGGCTGTAGATGTAGATTCAGCACGTAAAGGGATCTGGAAATCTAACTATCGAAGTTTGGAAGTTTCGTAGAAGATGTATAAAACAGAGTTGTGAGAGAATACGCTCTTGTTATTAGGAATGAGAGACGAGAAAGACTAGTATATCTCTGCAACAAATTTCATCTGGTAATAGCGAATGCAGTGAGAAAAAATCGCAAGAAAGGTGTGGAGACTAGAGACGATCCCAACTCGATTATGTCATGATCAGACAAAGATCCCGAAACCAGGGACTGGATTGTAAAACGTACCTAGTAGCAAATATTGACTCAGATCACGGTTTAGTAATAACGATTACTCTAAAGTTTAAGAGAATCATCCGGCAAAATTAATGTGGAGAGAAGTAGGATACTGAAGTACTGAGAACGATGATGTACGTTTGAATTTCATTAAGGTTGTAGAAGAAGCTATAACAATACGAGAGTAAGTAGTTCAATTGAAAAAGAAAGGACATCTCTAAAAAAGGGAAATCACTGAGCTTTCGATGCAAGGAAGTAACTGGTACGAAGAGCTAACTGCCAAGAATGCGTGGGTTCCAGAAGAATTCAATTTATCGACGAAACATTTTGAGAGAAAGACAGAATTCAGCAATATAATGGATTGGTGCATAAGTTAGTAGCATTTATCCAGAAGTTCACAAAAAACAGTGAACACATAACAGAGACTTTGGCCATTAATAACATGTCCGCCAACTCTAGGGAAAATTTTCGATTTCGCGACTGTAGAAGTTACGTGGTCTTCAGGCGAAGAACTCGTCTAGCTATGTTCGCAGCGCATTTTCATGCGAAATCCCCTAGAAGGCTGTTAGATGGAGTGTGGAAAAGTTGGAAATCTGAGTGTGCAAGATCAGATGAATAAGATGTGAGCAGAATGACTTCCCAACTCCTCTAGTGGTTTTTGTCAGCCTAGCAGAATGCGGGCGGGCGTTATCAGGGAGTAGCATCACTTTACGTACTCTTGCTGGTCGGTTTTCTTGAACTGCGTCTACAAGACGACTCAATTGTTGACAATAAATGCCAGCAGTGATGGTTACCCTCGGCGAAGCAATTTGTAGTACACCCCACAGTCGCTGTTCCATGAGATGCGTAACATTATATTTTGGGGATGCGTGCAAGTCTATGTACGGGGGATTGCTGCATGTAGTAGTTTAGATACAGCATCTATAAAACCCCAGTGACTGATAACCACAAACATATTATACTAGAACTGACATGTGATTACATTTTCACGAAATTTGGTTCCATAGATCCTGAGAAATCAGTTTGTTTGACTCAGTGCCCAGGCGTATCAAGGCCGTTGTTATTCCGGCCAGAGGTGGTTGTTCTGAGTACTGATTTCTCAGGATCTATGGAACCAAATTTCGTGAAAATGTAATCACATGTCAGTTGTAGTATAATATGTTTGTCCAATGAATATCCGTTTATCATCTGTATTTCTTCTTTGTGTAGAAACTTTAATAGCCAGTAGTGTATTTACATCACGTTGAAAGGTAACACACACTTTCCGTACCTTTTTCCCACGTTATGCAGATTCGACGAAAAATAGGCGCGACGTATGAGAAATCTTAGTTTGTAATCTGGTTAGTAGAGCCAAAGCTCGATTTCCTGCCACAATGATACTTTTTTTAAGTGTTGTAGTGCACCACCCTCCAGAGTATGTATTCGAGTTTAGAACACGTCATTTATAGGAACAGCAGTCTTCTCCATTAACAGGAGCGGGACGGTCATCAGTTTCAGACGCCAGCAGGAACAACGAACGACGGACTTCGGCAAGGAGTGTCACAAAATCTTGCATAAGAGGTTACGTCTTTATGTCTACAAGGTGCAGCTGCTTCAGGTACTTAAATCGAAGGGCAAAAATCAGCGCGAACAGTATGCAGTGCTAACCAAGGTTTACGCAAACAATTACCTTTCGGAAAATATTTCTTTCGCTGAAGAGTCAATTTTTCAAGTGTCCCGGAAACTGTGCTTTCGTAATGTTCCTTTATGGCGATTTGGCTGTGAAATGGAGAGCGGCGTCTTAAGGTAAACGTGTGATCAGATTTCCGTAAGAAATTGCATCGTTGGTGCACTCTTTTCCAGCTATCCAACCGTCAACAGTGATATTTACCTGGACAAGATATAAGAATTGGAACACTTGAAACTTGACTTCAAGTTTCCAGATAGGTGGACTGGACGAGATGGACGGACTCCGTAGCCACCACGGTCATCTGTATACTTACTACCGGCTTTTTTCACGGGTATGTCTCGCTAAGGTAATGGACTCAAACACAAGACGCGCATTTGCAATCCATTTGAGCATGTCGCCCTCATCATGCTGCTAGTTTGGCCTGTGCAGAGACATTCAAAAGAATCTTACACGTAAACTATCAACAGATCCTGAGTATTCTAACGATCGCTTGTTAATAGGTCAGGAGATAATTGGTGAATCGTTGTAGGATCAATAGATCGCGCCATGTTTTCTTGTAGAACATCACATCTTTGCCTTAGGAGACCGTGGTTCGCGAGAATGTTGGAGGTGAGGGCAGTGACTGTATGACCGGGAAGCTGAAACGTTTCGCTCGGCGTGAGGTGGCCAAGTTCGAGCCTGGCGGCGAGGCGAGTAGTGTGCCAGCAGTTGGTGGCCGGTACAAGTTCGGCAGTTAACAGTCAAAGGCTCTGAGTGTAGCAGCGATACATGGAAGACACACTCATGTGGTTCCTGGGATGCGAACCAGTATTACCTCGGTTACGGCCGGCTGCAAACCTTTGAACGTGTGGAGCGCATATCATGGGAAGGAGCGTGTTATATACTTCAGCGACCGACCGCTCCTAGAGATGGACCGCCGCTGTGTCGGCTCCCCGTTGTTCTTCCTGGATCGTAGTACGGATGTGTCTGGTGAGCTTCCGATTTGGTATGTCGGATGCGAGTCAGCTGAGCATTGACAGTAACCACAGGTATAACTGCCATTTCCTGTACGAATCGTTTACTGTTCAGTTCGGTACTTTTCCGATTTTTTGTTTCTTTATTTAATGCTTCAGTCTGTTATTTGCTGTAAGGCACCGAATTTATATTTGAAGTGGATTCATTTAAAAAGCGACCCCCTGCATGTACTACACTACTGGCCAATAAAATTGCTACACCAAGAAGAAATGCAGATGATAAACAGGTATTCATTGGACAAATGTAGTATAGTAGAACCGACATGTGATTACATTTTCACGCGATTTGGGTGCATAGATCCTGAGAAATCAGTACCCGGAACAACCACCTCTGGCCATAATAACGGCCTTGATATGCCTGGGCATTGAGTCAAACAGAGCTTGGATGGTGTGTACAGGTACAGCTGCCCATGCAGCTTGAACACGATACCACAATTCATCAAGAGTAGTGACTGGCGTATTGTGACGAGCCAGTTGCTAGGCCACCATTGACCAGACGTGTTCGATTGGTGAGAGATCTGGAGAATATGCTGGCCAGGGCAGCAGTCGAACATTTTCTGTATCCAGAAAGGCCCGTACGGGACCTGCAGCATCCGGTCGAGCATTATCCTGCTGAAATGTAGGGTTTCGCAGGGATCGAATGAAGGGTAGAGTCAAGGGCCGTAACACATCTGAAATGTAACGTCCACTGTTCAAAGTGCCGTCAATGCGAACAAGAGGTGACCGAGACGTGTAACCAATGGCACCCCATATCATCACGGCGGGTGATACGTCAGTGTGGCGATGACGAATACACGCTTCCAATGTGCGTTCACCGCGATGTCGCCAAACACGGATGCGACCATCATGATGCTGTAAACAGAACCTGGATTCATCCGAAAAAATGACGTTTTCCCATTCGTGCATCCAGGTTTGTCCTTGAGTACACCATCGCAGGCGCTCCTGTCTGTGATGCAGCGTCAAGGGTAACCGCAGCCATGGTCTCCGAGCTGATAGTCCATGCTGCTGCAAACGTTGTCGAACTGTTCGTGCAGCTGGTTGTCGTCTTGCAAACGTCCCGATCTGTTGACTCAGGAATCGAGACGTGGCTGCACGACCTTGTCATCTCGACTGCTGGTGACACGAGGTCGTTGGGATCCATCACGGCGTTCCGTATTATTCTCCGGAACCCATCGATTCCATATTCTGCTAACAGTCATTGTATCTCGACCAACGAGAGCAGCAATGTCGCGATACGATAAACCGCAATCCCGATAGGGTACAATCCGACCTTTATCAAAGTCGGAAACGTGATGGTACGCATTTATCCTCCTTACACGAGGCATCACAACAACGTTTCACCAGGCAATGCCGGTCAACTGCTGTTTGTGTATGAGAAATCGGTTGGAAACTTTCCTCATGTCAGCACGTTGTAGGTGTCGCCAGCGGCGCCAATCTTGTGTGAATGCTCTGAAAAGCTAATCATTTGCATATCACAAGCAGTTAAAGGAACTATAAACTGACAACGCCGAGATATGATTGTCGAAGGAGTTTGTTTATATGGTAATCATAACAGTTCTCATTGTGTTGGTAATGTGGGGACTGAAGGCTGCACGGATACGGAGGAAGAAACGATAATTTGTTTATGGGTATAATTCTCACCAAAGACAATTTACGTTCGTGGTGAAACGAATATAGTTTGAGCTGTTTCTACTTATGGTGTGTATCTGTTGCACGTCAACTACAGGTAAAGATATTTTCATGTAACTTAACTCAAGCACCAATAAGGGAGGTGGGAAGGGGGGGGGGGCAAAAACTGCCCGCAGTATTTGTTTTATTTGTTTAACACATCTATTTGTAGGAGTGAAGAAGCAAGAATTTAGGTAGTTGTAGAAAAATATCTAGAGTATGTGCTGTCATGGATTTTGTCAATTATTATAATATTATTATCATATTTAATTTAAGTGGGAGCAGTTTTTGCCTCCCCCTCCCCCACCCCATTTAGACATCGGTGAGACCACTTTTCTTATTATAATATTTCTCAATATGGCAGAAAGAAATGCAGTTTTTGGCTCTTGGTACCGCTGTATTGTGTTGCCACTGTTGTTTTGAAATAAATCTCCTCTCTTGTTCCACCAGTTGTACATTACTCGCACTGCGACATACGTTAGTGACAGAGCAATTGAAAATGAGTCAAGTCCGCGGAGTTCATCCCCTGATGATCAGCATGCAGCAGCTTCCAGCATCATTCTTACAGCAAAAAGCGGTAAGGAATGTACTACTGCGCCTCCAAGGCAAATACGCAGATCAGTACAAAATTTAGTGAATTTTCGTGAAGGTTTGACTCATGAAGGCCTGACCTCTAGTGTGTCAGAATCTTTCAAACATTTTATAACTCCTGAAATAATGAAGATTATCGTGGACTGTACAAACCAAGAAGCTCGTAATAAGAACTTAAAAGTTACAACTGTAGAAGAAATGTACGCCTTCATTGGTATTTTGATACTCATGGGCACAAATAATGACGCTAGACTGCCTCTTGAGGACTTATGGGGGAAAGTACTGGGAAAGAATATCTACATAGCTACAATGAGTCGTATTCGATGTGGAGAATTTCTGTCCCTGATTAGATTTTATAATCAAGAAACAAGAACCGAAAGACGTAAACAGGATAAATTTTGCCCCCTTCCTGAAGTTTTCGACAAAATTGACGAAATGTTTGTGAAGTACTACATACCAAGTGCAGATCTAACGATCGATGAAATGCTCACCCTATTTCGAGGGAGATGTCCCTTTAAGGTGTTTAGGATAGACGAGATTGGGAAGTATGGCATGTTGATTAGGATGTTATCAGATGCACACAAACGGTATGTTCTAAAAATGGAGGTCTATGCAGGGATGGATCAACGACCTGCCGAGGTACGGAGTGCAAAGGCAGTTGTTAGACACCTAGTGAATCCGCTGACAGGAAGTGGCAGAAATATAAAACAGATCGTTATTATACATCCGTAGACCTAGCCGAGGAGCATCACAATGATAAGTTAACTCTGGCTGGAACATTAAAGAGTAACAGAAAACACTTACCAGAACAGCTAAAGAAGCCGCAGGATCGAGAGCTATATTCCTCCAAGTTCTTATTCACAAATCCGAGTCCCCAGCTTGTGGTCGTGCGGTAGCGTTCTCGCTTCACACGCCCGGGTTCCCGGGTTGGATTAACGGCGGGGTCAGGGATTTTCTCTGCCTCGTGATGACTGGGTGTAGTGTGATATCCTGACATCGAAATAAGTGTCCAAGGAATAGAAAAGCAACTGGAATCACTCAACAGGGGAAAGTCCACTGGACCTGACGGGATACCAATTCGATTCTACACAGAGTACGCGAAAGAACTTGCCCCCCTTCTAACAGCCGTGTACCGCAAGTCTCTAGAGGAACGGAAGGTTCCAAATGATTGGAAAAGAGCACAGGTAGTCCCAGTCTTCAAGAAGGGTCGTCGAGCAGATGTGCAAAACTATAGACCTATATCTCTGACGTCGATATGTTGTAGAATTTTAGAACATGTTTTTTGCTCGAGTGTCATGTCGTTTTTGGAAACTCAGAATCTACTATGTAGGAATCAACATGGATTCCGGAAACAGCGATCGTGTGAGACCCAACTCGCTTTATTTGTTCATGAGACCCAGAAAATATTAGATACAGGCTCCCAGGTAAATGCTATTTTTCTTGACTTCCGGAAGGCATTCGATACAGTTCCGCACTGTCGCCTGATAAACAAAGTAAGAGCCTACGGAATATCAGACCAGCTGTGTGGCTGGATTGAAGAGTTTTTAGCAAACAGAACACAGCGTGTTGTTATCAATGGAGAGACGTCTACAGACGTTAAGGTAACCTCTGGCGTGCCACAGGGGAGTGTTATGGGACCATTGCTTTTCACAATATATATAAATGACCCAGTAGATAGTGTCGGAAGTTCCATGCGGCTTTTCGCGGATGATGCTGTAGTATACAGAGAAATTGCAGCATTAGAAATTGTAGCGAAATGCAGGAAGATCTGCAGCGGATAGGCACTTGGTGCAGGGAGTGGCAACTGACCCTTAACATAGACAAATGTAATGTATTGCGAATACATAGAAAGAAGGATCCTTTATTGTATGATTATATGATAGCGGAACAAACACTGGTAGCAGTTACTTGTGTAAAATATCTGGGAGTATGCGTGCGGAACGATTTGAAGTGGAATGATCATATAAAATTAATTGTTGGTAAGGCGGGTACCAGGTTGAGATTCATTGGGAGAGTCCTTAGATAATGTAGTCCATCAACAAAGGAGGTGGCTTACGAAACACTCGTTCGACCTATACTTGAGTATTGCGCGTCAGTGTGGGATCCGTACCAGATCGGGTTGACGGAGGAGATAGAGAAGATCCAAAGAAGAGCGGCGCGTTTCGTCACAGGATTATTTGGTAATCGTGATAGCGTTACGGTGATGTTTAACAAACTCAAGTGGCAGACTCTGCAAGAGAGGCGCTCTGTATCGCGGTGTAGCTTGCTCGCCAGGTTTAGAGAGGGTGCGTTTCTGGATGAGGTATCGAATATATTGCTTCACCCTACTTATACCTCCCGAGGAGATTAGGAATGTAAAATTAGAGAGATTAGAGCGCGCACGGAGGCTTTCAGACAGTCGTTCTTCCCGCGAACCATACGCGACTGGAACAGGAAAGGGAGGTAATGACAGTGGCACGTAAAATGCCCTCCGCCACACACCGTTGGGTGGCTTGCGGAGTATAAATGTAGATGTAGATGTAGATGTAGGTTAGTTAGGTTTAAGTAGTTCTAAGTTCTAGGGGACTGATCACCATAGCTGTTCGGTCCCATAGTGCTCAGAGCCATTTGATCCATTTGAACCACAAATCCGAAAACAAGGAACGCACCAGTTGCCTTAGTTTCGTGCATCTCCATACTGAAGCCTATTAAGATTCTCTTACTTCTTCACTCAACACAATCATAACAAGGTGGATGAATCGACAAAGAAAAAAAGGACAAACATCAATCTCTAATACAGTGAAACCAAAGGAGCCATAGACAGGAATGATCAAATGACGCGACACCACTCAGTAAAACGATGGACGAGAAGGTGGACATTATCTTTCTTTTTCACCTTGATAGATATTGCTTATCTCAATACTGCAACAATTTTTAAGATAAACAACCCAAACCGGAATAAAAAGAAGCATACTGTAAGAAGGCTGTAGCTGGTAGAATTAGGTCAACAGCTCGTTAGGCCAGCTGTGGAAGAGAGAGCAGAAAATATCATGGGTTTACAAAAGCCTACCATCTCTGCAATGGAAAGTGTTCTAGGAAAACGCTGCCCAAAATTACTGCAAGTCTTCAAGCTGTTGAATTTTAGTCAAGGATAAGATGTCTCATCTGTTTGAGGAGTAAAAACTCTAAAAAGGAAAAAGACAAGATGACAAAAGTATCTACAGTTTGTTGCAGGTGTTCCAAGTGTGTGTGTTCCACTCATTCGGAAAAAACAATCACATGCAAAGGTTCTGAAATTGAAAGAGAAAATGAGTAGGAAGGAAAAACTCAATTGTAATTTCTGACTTTGGTCTTCTGTTTTCTTATTTGTGGTGTGCTATTGTTCGTTTTTTCCTGATTTTTTTAATATAAGTCTGATGTATATTAAAGAGTTTCGTGATTAAAATGTAATAATACTTCTCATATTCATTACATCATTTATTGTGTTGGTATATGTTATAATGTTCCTCATAATTATGGTAAGTGTGTTGCAACCTAGTAAAGAAATTCCTAGGTCATTAAATAATAATAAAAAAACCAAAAAAACAAAATCTTAGAAAGTGAAAAGAATGTGAGAGCAATTTTTGTCCCCACCTCCCCTCCCCGAGACATCCATGTGACGGATCCGAGCTTAGCAGTGCTAGGGTTAACAATGTAACATGTTCCTACATTCAATGCTATGAAGAATATACAGAATTTTTGTGTCAGTAACGATAAACTCTTGCTTCACATCAACAGATATAATTATTTTAATTACGACGGCTGCAGGCCATTACGTGGATGAAACATGATAATAACACCTACAGACATGCAGATTTGTGGAAGTGCAACTCAACTAGATGAGAGGTCAATCTGATGACATGCACTACAGATCTTTCAACAGAGAGCCTCTTCTTTAAGTAATGAGCATCGAGTATTTGGTTAGCTGACATTGTGAAACTACATGCTATCTGGAAAACGTTCATTTACAACGAGGGACCTTTGACTTACTTGTTGCAGATTAAGACTGCCAGGGATTTGTGCAGCTGCAATGGCAGTTTGTGAGGCATGGGGAAGCACACATTACCTTTCCTTCATTTGGCGCACATGTAGACCTTTGTTCATATCGGCTAACGAGTGATAATATTTTAAATAGCACCTGAAGATTTCCGCTGCCCTCCATGATTCCATTTGTCATTCTTTTGTTACGTGGCAGTGTTAAAATGAAGCCCAGTATCGTATTTGTAAAATAATTGCTTGGACACAGGCCCTTTTGATGAGTTATTTTAAAGAGCACGCATTTTTGTCGCTTTGCTATTTTTATGCCTACTAGATGACAATATTTTCGTTCAATACCTGATAACCAGATTACAAAATAAGTTCATGGCAATATCACAATTAACTTATACGTACACGAAAATGACAATGACTTGTAGACTATAGCAATGCTGATAAATGAGGTCTCACTTCAGCTCTTGGGTGTAGTCGTGAAGAGGCATCCGGAAGATTCCATAGTCTTTCACTCTGGCGTCTAGCAGCCGTGCTAGCTGATTCATGAATGTCTTTCCTCTGTTCCATGGTCGCTCCGTAGTTCCTGAAACAAAAAAGGCGAGTAATGATTTAGGTACATTCACGTCTCTGATTTTCTAGACGTGGTATTATTGCCAAACATAAGTTTAGTTTTATGAATTATGTTTCCTTCAGATTCAGCCAGCCAATATCAGCCTGGCGTCTGCTTTTCCTACAATTAATTGTGGCTCCCTCCATACAATTGCTCCTAGGTGTTTTACGATTGTTACTGTCTTCAGTGAGTTTTCACTAGTAGCGTAACTTCTTAGTCTATTAACTCGCAGTATGTTAAATTTACTGATGTTGAAGGTTCCTGCGCTAATCATCGATTCTGCACAGATCTATCTCCATTTCGCTGCTGTCTTCGGGAGTTAGACATAAGCATCGTCTGCAAAACAGCGTCATCGAGTTTCCGACCTTATCTGCTAGATCATTCATATGTACTGTAAACGGATAACGACTAAGCTGGCAGTTTTATCACAACCAGAGAATAGCACACTCCTAGTGTTTTGTTATTTAGCAGTTCTCTCAGATTGACTATGACAATGATAGACCTCTCTTAATTATGTGTAAAGTAATGTGATGCGAAAACTATTTCTTCCACTTGTCCAGAGTACTATCTCATCGCATTATGAGGTAGCACATGGTCTCTTTCACGAGCCTTACCTCGAAGAAAACGAATTATTGACAAACAGTCAACACGGATCCGAAAATTTCATTCTTGTAAAACACAACTAGCACTTTATTCTCGCGAAGCAACGAGTTGTACTGACAGCAGACGTCTAACAGATTTTTTATAATTTCCAGAAGGAGGCAGTCTGAGCAACTATTTTAAAATGTTTGTTGATGATGCTCTTTTAAGGTCATGAAATGTTCAAAACCAATTGCAAAATCATTTATACAAGATATCTGTATGTTGCGAAAAGTGGCAACTGACTCTAAATAGTGAAAAGTGTAAAGTCATCCACATGAATACTAAAGTTCGCTAAATTTCGGTTACACGAGGAACCACACAAATCTAAAAGGCTGCAAATTTTACAAAATACTTACGGATTACGATATCGAACAACTTAAGTTGGAATGATCACACAGATAATAGTGTAGGGAAAGCAAACCAACAATTGCGATTTAATGATAGAACACGCAGAAAATTCAATAAGTCTGTGTGATAAACTGCTTATACCACTCTTGTCCATACTCTTCTGGAATATTGCTGTGCGGTGTGGGATCCTCATCAGATAGGTCCGCGGAGAACATCGAATCACGAAACAGGGAAGAGAGTGCTACGGACACGATGTGTGATTTGGAGTGTTAGTCATAAAACAAGAGTTTTTTGTTGGGGCAGGATCGTTCCGTGAAATTTCAATCACCAACTTCCTCCACGATTGCGAAAACATTCTGTTGGCATTGGCGCCTACCTATATGGGGAGAAATGATCATCACGAAAAAATAATAAAAATCAGAGGTCCCGCCGAAAAATCTTTGAGAGTGGAAGAGTAGGGAAATAACTTGGAAGTAGTTCGACAAACCCTCTGCCAGGCACTTAATTGTGAATTTCAGAGTAATTATGTAGACGTAGATGAACTCATGTCACCTTTTACTTTAGTCTGACATGTGTAGAGACATTCAAGAGAATCTTACATGTATACTATCGATAAATCCAGAACGTAGCGATCGCTTGTCGCTAGGGCAGAAAATGATAGGGATGCCTTCAGTTTGTTTTATGTTTGCCAAGGGGTCACGGTGCGACAGACTGTAGATGTGCTACGTGTTCATGCGCAGCAATTGCAACAATAGATGAATGGTTAAAATTCACTGGAATGAAATGAATATATCGACGAGTAAGAGACAAGTGCACTAAACACTTGGAGAGAAGTAAGTATTAGTGGCAGAACTTAACTCTAACTAAGATTTTCCGCTTATAGCGAGCAGTGTCTTAACAATTACGTATTTAGCAAACACTCTAGAAATTATTTCTACCAGAGGTCCAACCATAGTATAATCCGGTAATACTGTCAACAGGGAGACACTACTAGAAGATTTTTCAAAGTGTTCTGCAAATTTTACCAACTTTTAATTAACAATTTACTCTCAAAATAACAAATACCACATTTCAATTAACCCTTCCTGTAATTTGGTATAGAAACTGTATCAAAGTTTCCAGCTGTCAGGTCATGCTAAGATTTACTTGTACCCGGAAAAATTCAGAACCTATTTAGCTCCAGATTACAGAAATTTTTCGTCTTAATGTTTGACTGTAATCGGGTATCTGAGTTCGAAATAAAAATTAAAATTGGCGGCCCCGCCCACCGGAGGTTCGAGTCCTCCCTCGGGCATGGGTATGTGTGTTGTTATTAGCATAAGTTAGTTTAAGAAGTGTGTAAGTGTGGGGACCGATGACCTCAGCAGTTTGGTCGCTTAGGAATTCACAGGCATTTGAAAATTAAAATTGGATTAATGCGTACACAAGTCGTAGGGAGTGTGAAGACACACAGTAAGCAATTACACAGGTATTAATTGGCCGCCATGGTTACAGAAACATATGGTAAAGTTGTAAATGTGTAAGCATGACATCTAAGGTAAGCATTCACTTATAGAGAAACGCGTAATACGTGGGTGATGCAGATGAAACTATGTTTTTAGCTAGCCTAGGCTAGTTCTTGACAAAATGTATATTTATACTACAGTTAATATAACCCAAAATACGGTGTATAATATAGCAGCACGCAGAACAAAGGAGACTACCTTCTTACAGTATGTTTCAGAAAGCACGAACAATGCCACCTGCATTCATCGTAATATTCGCAGTTATTAACGACACTGAAGATGGTACAATGAGCGGTCGATTATGAGGCATAATACAATATCAGGGCTTCTTTTGCAATGCACTCGTGGTTTAGGGGCAGAATCTTTGATTCATAATGTAAAACGTCTTTAGTCTTGGGTTCGAATCTCGCCACTGCTTGAATTTTGATTAAAAATCAGCATTGGCGGCCGAAGACATCCGGCGTAAGAAGTCGCCCTCATTCTTCCAACAGCCTTGTCAAAGAGGGCGGAGGAGTGGACAGAGGTACGGGGCACTCTCTTGTCCTAGGGGTGGGAAACTGCCCCTAAAGGCGGAAGAATCAGCAATGATCAACGGCATGAGGATGCAGAAGGCAATGGAAACCACTGCATTATAGACGCGTAACGTATATCCACAAGACATGTGACCTGTGATTGAAGAAGTGTCATGCTGATCCTTCCATTGGAAAAAAATTCCGGAATAGTCTCCCATTCGGATCTCTCGGGAAGGGACTGAAAAGGAGTAGGTTACCATGAAAAAAAGAGTGAATAACCAACGAAAGGATAACTTACTAGAAAATCTGAAAAGGGAAATGCAGAAGCTCAATCTAGATATAGTAGGGGTCAGTGAAGTGGAAAGAAGATAAGGATTTTTGGTCAGATGAGGAGCAGCAGAAAATGATGTAACTGGAGTAGGATTCGTTATGAATAGGAAGGTAGGGCAGAGAGGGTGTTACTGTGAACAGTTCAGTGATAAGGTTGTTCTTATCAGAACCGACGTCGCAAGTTGAAAATGACGAGATAGAGAAAGTGTATGAGGACATTGTCAGAATGATACAGTATGTAAAGGGGGATGAAAATCTAGTAGTCATGGGAGACTGGAATGCAGTTGTAGAGGAAGGAATAGAAGAAAAGGTTACAGGATAATATGGGCTTGGGACAAGAAATGAGAGAGAAGAAAGAAAAATTGAGTTCTGGAACAAGTTTCAGCTAGTAATAGCGAATACTCTGGTCAAGAATCACAAGCGGAGGAGGTATTCTTGAATAAGGTCGGGTGATACGGAAGATTTCAATAAGATTACGTCATGGTCAGACAGATATTCCGAAATCACATACTGTATTGTAAGGCGTACCCAGCAGCAAATGTAGACTCAGATCACAATATAGTAGTGATGAAGAGTAGGCTGAAGTTTAAGACATTAGTCAGGAAGAATCATACGCAAGGAAGTGGCATACGGAAGTGCTAAGGAATGACGAGATACGGTTGAAGTTCACTAAGGCTATAGATACACCGATAAATAAGAACTCAGTAGGCAGTACAGTTGATGAGGAATGGACTCTCTCTAAAAATAGCCATTACAGAAGTTGGGAAGGAAAACGTAGGCACAGAGAAGGTAACTGCGAAGAAACGATGGGTAACAGAAGAAAATATTTCAATTGATCGATTAAAGGAAGAGAAGGGACAGGATGATAGACCATCTGTTAAGACATGAGGGAATGACTTCCATAGTACTAGAGGGAGCTATAGAGGGCAGAAACTGTAGAGAAAGACAGATATTGGAATACATCCCTCAAATAATTGAGGACGTAGGTTGCAAGTGCTACTCTGAGGTGAAGGGGTTACACAGGAGAGGAATTCGTGGGGCGGGTCGCATCAAACCAGTCAGATGACTGATGACAAAAAGAACTTCTATACCTAGAAAGCTAACAAAAAAGTATTGCAAGGAAGAGTAAAATAACGTGTACCTTGTCTTGGTCATTGTGAAAAGTAGCCATAAAAATCAAAGTCGACGTCAGACAATAACAATGATGAAACCTGCGATGTCAGGTACGTTATATGTCGAAAACTGAATGTGTAGGAGTACATGTAATTTTTAACGTACCAGAAAGTGTTAACTGTAATGTCCAAACGAAACTGTAATCGTCCAGTCATACCTCTGGATTCTCTTATTGCTCTGGGAGATATTTTACTGGGACTACAACATATATAATACTAGCTGGGTTACCCAGCTTCGCTCAGGGAGTTGGTAGGAGACCATGTGGTAATTGGGACGAAAGGATAAACTTTAAATTATAAGACGTAAAAATTTCCTGTGAAAGCATATTCTATTTACGATACTTGTTAAAGTTTAAGAAGTACAATCAAATTATTGGAAATGTATTATAACTATTAACAGTACTTGTTTATAAACAACATTATTCATTTTGTCATCCCCAGTATACATGTACAATTTTTTCGAATTTCCTACTTGAGAGAAAACTACTTATAGTTGACCGTGAGAGAAGCAGGAGTCTGTGAGGTCGATGTTCACAATTTCTCCAACGTTTACCATCGTGTCGATCGATTTGAATATTCTCTCTTCACCGGGAATTTTATTTTGAATATTAGTGTTGATAGTTTCGACAGTATTCTTTTTAGTTGCCAAAGTTGGCATTTCAAGCGGACATTCCGGATCGGTATGGTTGTGAACGATGTTTGGTTACATTTTCATTTTCAGTCGTCTGGTCTGTAGGATTTGTGTCTTCACCTTTTGTAGAAGTTGTTGAGCAAAATGTGCTGTTTTGTCGTCTTTCGACGGTTCAGCTCTCATATGTTTTGGCAGTCGCAGTATTTGTATGTGTGTCCAGAGATGTGATTTTTTTAAGCAGGTTTGGATCTCGTCTGCTGGTGTCGACTTGGGGATAACTGGAAGTGTTTGCCGAAAATCTCCTGAGAATATGAGTAGAGCTCCTCCCATTGCTTCAGAGTTTCCTCGCAAGTCTTGTAATGTTCTGTCCATGGCTTCGAGTGATTTTTTTATGTGGTGTTGTGCATTCGTCCAAGGAGATAATTTTAGTTTGCTTTAGAAGTTCATTCTGTCCAGATGCTCTTCAGGTTTTACTCTACTGGCCATTAAAATTGCTACACCAATAACAAATGCAGATGATAAACGGGTATTCATTGGACAAATATATTATACTAGAACTGACATGTGATTACATTTTCACGCAATTTGGGTGCATAGATCCTGAGAAATCAGTATCCAGAACAACCACCTGTGGCCGTAATAAAGGCCTTAATACGCCTGGGCATTGATTCAAACAGAGCTTGGTTGGCGTGTACAGGTACAACAGTAGGTACAAGAGTAGTGACTGGCGTATAGTGATGAGCCAGTTGCTCGGCCACCATTGACCAGACGTTTTCAGTTGGAGAATGATCTGGAGAATGTGCTGGCCAGGGCAGCAGTCGAACATTTTCTGTATCCAGAAAGGCCCGTACAGGATCTGCAGCATGTTGTCGTGCATTATCCTGCTGAA
Source organism: Schistocerca cancellata (assembly GCF_023864275.1). Lineage (NCBI taxonomy): Eukaryota > Metazoa > Arthropoda > Insecta > Orthoptera > Acrididae > Schistocerca > Schistocerca cancellata. The sequence continues at coordinate 608,174,267 of NC_064630.1, read as the reverse complement.
AGGGAGGGTTTCGCAGGGATCGAATGAAGGGTAGAGCCACGGGTCGTAACACATCTGAAATGTGACGCCCACTGTTCAAAGTGCCGTCAATACGTACAAGAGGTGACCGAGACGTGTAACCAATGGCACCCCATACCATCTCGCCGGGTGATACGCCAGTATGGCTATCACGAATACACGCGTTCACCGCGATGTCGCCAAACAAACGATCTGGGTTGTTCCCGAACATTCTGGAATCTTCCCAAATGTTCCAGACTATTCCCGAGCGTTCCACAACGTTCCGGGTCATTGTGGGGCGTTCCGAAACATTCTGGATTGTTGTGGAATGTTCTAGAAATTTCATAGGCCGAAACTTCCCAGCCCTTGTATCATCGAAAGTACACCCTTCATTTAAAAACGCAAACATGGGTAGGGGATCGAGTGCTACCACATCATATTATTCCGTTGATCATATCGAGACTGGTCTCTGAGTTTTAGCGTCACGTACATTGTACACTTACTTTTTAACATATATTGATTAGTCCACTTTATTACATTAGTGCATAAGAAGATTAACTTACCTTGATACAATTCTTTACCACAGAAGTTTTTTCATATTAGCAAGTGTCATTGACTATTAAAGCGTCCCTTGATGCATCGAATCACTAATTCTTCTCTTTAAGTACAATGTTCAACATTTGCAAAAGTATGTTTCCATATGTTACTTGAAATACTTTTTAGTCCTACCCAGTAATATTGGCTGCTTCAGCTGAGGTCACTACCTGCACCGAGGATTTCCATGTTGACCTCTGTGTGAGGATGCTTCTGTACTGAGAGAGTGGGTGTGTCTTCTTCAGCCTCTCCCATTCGTCGTTGAGGATGGCAGCGTGGCATCATTAATGTCTGTGGTATCGATGTGGCCTCACTATCTTCACCGACACCGTATTAAGCTCATTTTACAGCTTGAAAGTTCAAATCAATAAGATTGCATACAATACAATCTGCTTTATACAGTATCATAAATAATCAAATGAAAGTTAAACCTATAAATTGTCACATAATGGAACGAATGCTCAATGGAATTACACATCTCAAAAGATGATACATATCGTTACATACACCATTGATTATTGGTGCTGCTTCTGATTATGGGTTTTAAGAGACTAAACATCTAAGGTTACTGAGATCTCTTCACCTCCCAGGAGGGAATCAATGTATCCCAACGGTCTGGATCTAGCGTAAATTTATGTGCATGTGTGAGGAAGTATCCTAAAAGTTTACGTAGTGTATATGTGAGGTGGGACGTGGGTACCGGCTTGTATTCACCTAGTGGGATCTGGGAACCGATTAAAACCAACATCTAGGCTCGTCGACACCAACGGCCTCACCGTTAATATATCGGGTGGATTTGAACCAGGTCTGGGCCCCTGACCGTGTGTACAAAGATGATGCAGTAATACGCAGGGCTATTCGGGTGAGAACAACTGAACTCAAACAAGGTATACCTTACAATGACATTTTCGCTACATAAAACATTGTAATTCGTTACAAATTATTGTAATACCTAATATCACTCTAGTATTTTATGTCTTACCTGGAAAATAACGGTCTGTTGACACATAGTCATTACAGATACAGAAAATTATCATTCTTGTGAAAAGCAACTAGTTCATAGCTCTCGCGAAGTAATGAGTGCTGTTTGAAATTGATTCAGTATTTATTGGTTTCCAGATGGCTTCTGACACTGTACCTCACAGAAGCTAAAGAAATTTAATGTCTATGGAGTAACACTTCAGCTGAACAACTAGATTCGTGATTAGCTGTCAGAAGGGTACAGTACGCAGTAACTGACGGAAATTCATTGAGTAAAACGAAACTGACATAGAGCGTTCTGCAATGAAGCGTTGTAGGCCCTATGGTATCCCTAATCTAATGAAACGACTTAGGAGACAATCTGAGTAGACCTCCGATTTTCTGCAGATGAAGCTGTTATTTACAGTGTACTTAAGTCAGCAGAAGGTCAAAATCAATTGCAAAATGACATGGACGCGTTATTTGTATGGCGTGGAAAGTTGAAATCGCCTCTCAAAAAGAAGAAGTGTGAAGTCATCAACATGAGTAGAAAGAGAAATGCGTTAAGTTGCGGTTACTCGAAAAGCCACACAAATTTAAAGGCTTCCATTTCGACTAAATATCTAGGAACTATCATTACGAATGATTTAAACTCGAATGATCCCTAAGGAAATGTTGTGGGGAAGGCAAACCAAAGATTACGTTTTAGTAGTAAAACACTTCGAAGATGCCACAGGTCTACTAAAGAGACTACCTACGCTACACTTGTTAGTCCACTGGTAGAATATTGCTGTGCTGTGTGGGATACTTAAGTAAAGAAACAAAGAGAGAGTCAACACAGTCTGCAGCATTGCCAAAATTACTCAAGGTGGTGGCTATTTATCGTGCCCCCCCCCCACTATCTCTCGCTGGGAGTGGATGTGACAACATCACATTTTTGAAGTCAACATCACCACTCCTCCCCCTCCCCCACTGCCCTTCCCCTGTTTTCCCATTTCCCCTCCCCACTAACCCTCCCCAACTTGGAGAAAGAGTCAGACTGTAATCTGTTGCTGGAGGTGAAGGTACTGTCTTGGGAATTGTGTTCACTTATTTATATGTTTATTATCCTGCTACAAGAATTTCCTAAATTTTGACATGGAAACCGAACTGACAATTACCCTACAGCAGAGCTGCTTAAAATTCAAATGAACACAACTGCTTAAAATTGGAGGGACAATAGCAAAACGCTCTCTTGAAGAAACAGATTTCGTGACATGAAATGGACGTACATTTGAGCAATATGTAGCTTATTTATTTATGCATTAATTTAACTAACTAAATTGCTGGGAAATGTGTTCAGTTGACAAGATGTGGGTGTTGGATAGAGAGGAGTTTACGAAATGTATTACCTGTAAGCATATAGCTGAGGACTTGTCCATAACTTCAAACATGATGGTTGGAAAGATGAGATAATTAATTAGCACAGGGGGAATAAAGCAGATAATGGTGATACAGTAGGATGGACGAAGGGTGAATTTCCCAACTCATAGAGCTGTTTGTTTATTTTGAAATAGCCGGCCCATCCACAGTGTAGAAGCTTTGGCGAGTCTAACAAAATAGCTTAAGCGATATAACACGGTTCAGAGAAATTGTCCTAGAAATAACAGTCGTTTAAAGCGTAATACTAAATCGGACGAACGAGAATACGCACAGGAGACCATATTACAGTGCTTAAATGTTTCCGGAGGCTACAGGTATAAGGGTCGAATATAGGCATCAGCAGTGAGAAGCATCAAAGAGTAGCTTTGACTAGTCTAATGTTTTCCCTCTTCCACTACCCCACACTTAATGAACCAGAGGTGTAGCCATGGTGTGTGGGGCTCGACTGAGGACGGTTGGAAAGAGTTTTGTTCCCCTTTCCGATCGCGTGTGTCTAAGTGTTCACCTTGTTATGTGACCTAGTCCATAATACCACTCGAAACTGGTAGGGAACAGTCCTGCAGTCGCTGCTGGAAGCAATACCTCCTACCGATCTACAAGTGTATACCTGCTCAGTAACTTGTGCACAGTTACATAGTAACAAGGGATAGGACAAGCAATCTGTTATTGAAGTGTAATAAGAGTTGCCTCCTACCGACCTACAAGTAAAACAGCTGCTGAGGAACTTGTACACAGATACATGGTAAGAAGGGATCGGAGAATAAACTATCACCGAGTGTAGGAAGAGTTGTCTCCTAGCGATATCCAAGTGTATAGCTGCTGAGGAACTTACATACACAAGCACATACATACATGGTAATAAAGGATAGGGCAGAAAACTATCATTGAGGTGTAGGAAGGCCAATACATGCTACCACAATTGATGGAAAACTCTTCTCTACTCTAATTACACATCTTCTTATAAGAAAAAAAACATTCGTACTAAACTGATCATAATGCAGTACACTCACTATAAATTGAGAAAAATCATTGTAATGACACATCCACCACAAAGGCCGATCCCAAAAGATCTCGACAGTTGCATATGTGTTCAACTGATACAAACTAAGCATCTCAGAATCATTATAACCCCCCTTTATACCTCTCCTCCTCCCTTCCTGCCCTTCATATTCCTCCAACATATGTCTCAGAAAGATTGGCCCTCCGGACAATAGCGAAATAACTAACTAGTCGCCATGAATGAAGAACTGAATGGTCAAGAGCGGTGTCCTTTCAAACGTTCTTGACGTGTCAGCACTGTCCGAAAGTGGTTCTTGGCTAAGTAAAATCACTCTCATGTAGTAAAAACATTAGACTTGTCAAGGCTACTCTTTGATGCTTCTCACTGCTGATGCCTATATTCGACCCTTATACCTGTAGCCTCCTGAAAGTTCTAAGCACTGAAATATGATCTCCTGTGCGTATTCTCGTTCGTCCCATTTAGTATTACGCGTTAAACGACTGTTACTTCACTGATGATACCATCATGTCTACATCTGCCAGAAACTTTTATGGCCTCTCGTTCGTTGGACTCGGTATAAAATGAAGATGTCCACAACCCTGATATCGAAATATTGACGGGAAAGCTGAGTTGCTGTATTGCCTAGTCCACATTAATTTGACAACGGAGTTCACTCAAACATTCTCCCTAAATGCGCTTGCAGACTCTGCGCAAAGCTACAGCAAACGCGAGTGAGGCGCCAGACCCGATTCAGCGGCGACGGCCGGTGAGCTAGGCCCCACCTGCTAGGTAAGTGACGCCTGCAGCTGCCTATCCATACAGGCACTTATGGTGCGCGAGCTCGCCGTTAGGCCTTCCCCAATACCTGTTATAAAAAACCTCGTCCTCGTACCGCAAATCTCGAGATAAAAACTTCGCAAACACCGCCCACCTATTCAACCAGGCACTGTGCAGCCCTGGTTGTCTGGACAATCATTTGAGGCGACATCGTCGTATTCCACTGTCCCAGGGGGCTCGTGAAGAAGTAGCTTACAAAACAGCCTCGTCCACTGGGAAAAGCTCTAAAATTTCAGATCTTATAACTGAACTGGCAAGCAAGAGACAGAAAACGGATCAAGAAGACCTCCTAAAACACCTACTACTCTAACTAATCTCCAGAAACCATCACCAGTCCTCCTCATTATCATGAAACACCAGCCCCCCCCCCCCCCCCCCTCCTCACAACTTTCAGTTCATTACACTCAGTGCTAATACCTGAAATCGAAAATTCGCTCTAATAAAAATCGTCAGCGGGGAAAGAGGAGGCAGCTGCACCTGTTCACCTAGGTGTCAGAGGACCAGCCAAGTAAATTCACAATTCGACAGGTAGAGGAGGCTGGAGGCAGCTGCAAGTGTTCACCTAATTGTCAGAGGGCCAGTGAAGTAAGTTCCCAATTTGCCCAGTACACGGCGCTGGAGGCAGCTACAAGTGTTCACCTATCTGTCAGAGGACCAACCAAGCAAATTCACAATTCTGCAGGTAGAGAGCGCTGGAGGCAGCTGCAAGTGTTCAGCTAGGTGTCAGAAGACCAACCAACTAAGTTCACAATTCCAGTGCGTTGCGAGACGCAGCCTCCCATCCTCCTCCTATTTCTATTTTCTATCGCTTGAGCCTTGTCCCGCAGTTACGCAGGGCCAGCAATCGTTAATCGGATTTGGCATGTTAATGGTTAAGGGGTGGCCGGATGCCCTTTCTGCCGCCACCCCATACCCCCCAGGACGGAATTATTGTACCCCAACTGCCTGCGTCGAGTGTCATCCATGGAATAATGAGAAAGTGTTCAGATGTCTGCGAGCCATGTAACTGAGGGGGATCACGAGGCCAGCCCGGTATTCACCTAGCGGATGTGGAAAACCGCCTAAAAACCACATCCAGGCTGGCCGGCACATTGGCCCTCGTCGTTAATCCGCCGGATGGATTCGATCCGGGGCCGGCGCGCCTACCCGAGTCCAGGAAGCAGCGCGTTAGCGCTCTCGGCTACCCTGGAGGGTCCTCCTATCCTCCTCCCGTCCTCCGTAGCCCTCGCGCTGCGTTCTTCAGTCTGTCTTCTTGCATGTTTTAACTTGTTGCTGGCGGTAACTAAGAGGTGGTAGTTTTGCTGTGATGTAGAGGGTTGTCTGAAGTGATATAATATTTTCCGGTCCTCAGAAACCGCTGATGGAAGGAGCAAAGATACCAGCAGGATTCTGCACGCGCAGACCAGTCAGAACAAGATTTCTCTTGAGCTGCTGACAACGGTTTTGTTCCAGGGCATCCGGTTTGTGGAACTCCAGCACGTCCATGGATGGTCGAAATACAGAATTCCTGAAACACGGTAATTTCGATAAACAATAACACACTTGAAAATTCAATACCGATTTGACAATACTCCCTTGTCCTCATATTTAATTAATATGATTCGCACAAGAAGATGAGGACACATGGCTGTGCTGGGTGGACAAGTGGCTCCTCTCTGGCGTTGTCCCCTCCCACACGGACATCGGTGTGCGATAACCCTTGCGCTGGGGTGACAGCTAGCATGCACATCGCATTTGTTTAATGAACAAAGTAAGAGCATATGGACTATCAGACCAATTGTGTGATTGGATTGAGGAGTTCCTAGATAACAGGACGCAGCATGTTATTCTCAATGGAGAGAAGTCTTCCGAAGTAAGAGTGATTTCAGGAGTGCCGCAGGGGAGTGTCATAGGACCGTTGCTATTCACAATATACATAAATGACCTGGTGGATGACATCGGAAGTTCACTGAGGCTTTTTGCAGATGATGCTGTGGTGTATCGAGAGGTTGTAACAATGGAAAGTTGTACTGAAATGCAGGAGGATCTGCAGCGAATTGACGCATTGTGCAGGGAATGGCAATTGAATCTCAATGTAGACAAGTGTAATGTGCTGCGAATACACAGAAAGATAGATCCTTTATCATTTAGCTACAAAATAGCAGGTCAGCAACTGGAAGCAGTTAATACCATAAATTATCTTGGAGTACGCATTAGGAGTGATTTAAAATGGAATGATCATATAATGTTGATCGTCGGTAAAGCAGATGCCAGGCTGAGATTCATTGGAAAAACCCTAAGGAAATGCAATCCGAAAACAAAGGAAGTAGGTTACAGTACGCTTGTTCGCCCACTGCTTGAATACTGCTCAGCAGTGTGGGATCCGTACCAGATAGGGTTGATGCAAGACATAGAGAAGATCCAACGGAGAGCAGCGCGCTTCGTTACAGGATCATTTAGTAATCGCGAAAGCGTTACGGAGAGGATAGATAAACTCCAGTGGAAGACTCTGCAGGAGAGACGCTCAGTAACTCGGTACGGGCTTTTGTCAAAGTTTCGAGAACATACCTTCACCGAAGAGTCAAGCAGTATATTGCTCCCTCCTACGTATATCTCGCGAAGAGACCATGAGGATAAAATCAGAGAGATTAAAGCCCTCACAGAGGCATACCGACAATCCTTCTTTCCACGAACAATACGAGACTGGAATAGAAGGGAGAACCGATATAGGTACTGAAGGTACCCTCCGCCACACACCGTCAGGTGGCTTGCGGAGTATGGATGTAGATGTAGATGTAGATGCAGTGAGCGCCAGGCTGCTGCGACCACTACCTATGTCACATGAGGAGTGCACAGTGAGGTCACAACCATGTGTACATGGCGCCAAACTTTTAGCGTTACTGGAAGTTAGCTAACAAGTGTCATGAAGCACCCCTCAACAATTCTTACATCCGTCCAAGCACCCTGAAATATACATCAGTATTTAGGGCAAATATCAACACTTGGCTAAAATACAGTCTTTTGCCAACATTATGACGCGTCCCTAAAACGCTTATGACATAGCATTATAGTAAACGAAAAGGTGGTAGGAAAACATGTATTGTTTCGTAACAAGGTTGGAAGTGCCGCCAAAACTATATAATTCTCTATGGAAACATGGATTTAATTACGAAGCCCCGTCAAGGAGCTTGTCGGTATGTAGCGTAAATACAGGCAAACACACACACAATAAAAATGCGGCCTTTTCCGGAAATTATAGCCTTTATAAAGGCGCACTATAGTAAACGAAATTGTGTGTGGAAACGTTGCGCCACTGTCTCTTTTATTTCATAACATCCGACTGAAAGGTCGGAATGGCATCATACTTTACGCTCGATAAATATTGTGTTTACTAACTATCGCATAGCCCTCCATGTGCATTGTAAGCTGGCGGTTTGAATATGCCGTTAAAATAAGCTGGGGAATAGTGCCGTGCCCCGTGAGGCGAAGCACTTCACACTGTCGGAAACTAATCAAGGTTCCGCTTTTTTTGTTATTAGCGAACTGCGTCTTTTCTACTACCCCTCATAGTTGATCTGATACACCATGCAACATCGAGCGTTTTGCGCACAACTCGGGAAGCGTGTCCTGTTGTCAGAGACGCTTCCTTCCGGCATCCTATGAACATGAAGACCGTTCCTTACGCTAAAAAATCGTTTTCCAGTGTGTGAGCAACACCTCAGCGATCTGTAGACACAAATCCATCACCTAAACACATAACATCATTCAGAATAATCTCACTGCGCAAAGATATGTAGCGGTGACTGTTTGTGCATAACACCGTGAACTTCCTGCGGTGTGTTCCCTTCTCTCCTCGTGCTAACTGATGCTGGTCCGCCGGCCGGAGTGGCCGAGCGGTTCTAGGCTCTACAGTCTGGAACCGCTACTGTCGCAGGTTCGAATCCTGCCTCGGGCATGAATGTGTGTGATGTCCTTAGGTTAGTTAGATTTAAGTAGTTCTAAGTTCTAGGGGACTGATGACCTCAGAAGTTAAGTCCCATAGTACTCAGAGCCATTTGAACCATTTTGATGCTGGTCCTAACTCACTCACTACATCAAAGCGAAGAACGTCGCTTTCCTCGTCACAGCGAACCGATTCTGGTGGAAGACTAGCATCCTCTTGTGTGGGCAGCATTAGTATTTCTGGAGACATCTAAACTGTGACATCGGAGGCTGCATCGAGTCACCAAACTATTATAAGGGGTCAAATGTCCACTCCAAACCGGAAAGTGCGATTAAATACGAAGCTCATTTTCTTCTGGAACGATCCAAACCCATCGAGTTTCCATCTTCCACATCTTGTCAGTGAGAAAAACCGCATCTGTCTCGTGATGTGAAAGCAGTTGATCTTGTGACCTGTAGCTATCGTTAATGTCAGTTAATACATTAACATGTAAATAGAGAATGCATGGTGGTCTAAAGCAGTGCACGTAAACGCTTATAGAACCACAACACACAAAAATCCTCTATTGGTCTTCTTCTAGTACAGTTCTATGGAAACGACTTGCTCCCGTGTACCAATACGTACATATTTAGTGGCAGCTAGCTGTCGAACGAAAAACTCTCAGTGCTTTCTTGCTTGTATTGCTACGTGCACCAGAATTTATTTAGACAGTAACTCTGAACGTTCTCAAACTGAAAATCCGTTGGAACTATTACCGCTTTTTTACTATCGTCGTGGTTGTGTGTTTCTAACAGTTGGAACTTTATGGAATGATAAATAAACACACACACACACACACAATACGTTGTTGAAAGTGACTAGTCTTGTGGAAGATACTTGTATGTAAGAGAGAGAGAGAGAGAGAGAGAGAGCTTGACACAAAAACAGCTTTTTTCTATAAAAGAATGAAACCATATTTATTCGACTCTTTTCGTTATTTCACATATAAATTCAACATCGTCAATAAACGGGAGAATTTGCTTTGAATGTGAATTTGGAGCACGGCATTGTACGGTAGTGAAACATGCACTATGGTAAAACGAGAATAGAAGAGAATCGAAGGCTTTGAGAAATAGCATGCCAGCAGAACGATGAAAACTAGATAGACTGATCAGGTAAGAAGTGAGGACGTTCTCCGCAGAATGGACTGTGTAAGCAACCCATGAAAAACACTGGCAGGAAGAAGAAAAAGAATGGCAGTTAAAGAATCAGGGGATAACTTCCGTGGTACTAGAGAGAGATGTTAGAGGATAAAAACTGTAGAGGAAGACAAGTTTTGGAATAAAATTACAAATTATAAACGATTTCAGAAGCGAGATATTTTGACCACGTGCTTCGATAGAACTACATCAGCTGCTACAAACGTCTTTTCTACGGATATCTCAATATTAAACTCAGCACTCTTCTCGTATCACGCTTTACAGGGTCAGTTATTGGAAGCCATACACCAGGAAACCTATTATGGCTCTGTGAATAAGAAATGGTTTTGATTACCAGTAAACGTTAGCAAAGCTGGAGATAATTTCGAAAATGATAGTAAAAAACGGAAATTTTTGAATGGCGACAGCTAATAAAGTAAATATAAGTAAAATATCAATATGAAAAGTTTTGTATAGTTGAAGAAAGTATCTGTAATACCACATCAGCACCAATATTCGTTGTTATGTTTCGACGAACAATGTAGTTTCCTCCTAAGGCAATCGATTTGGAACAACTCGATGGATTGCAATCGATTTCGGAATTATGAACAGTGAGGAGAAGTAAAATGTACATCGATATCGCAATAAAACTGTAAATTTGAGTGAACTACAAACAAACAAATCCTCTTCTTTATATACGAGTGTGTAGACTGAAGTGGCAGTCCCCATATTTGATACCTTTCATACAAAAACGCCATGGTTTCTCTAGATTTTCTCAGGAACCGCCCACCTGCAAATTTTACCTTTATAAATTGCCTGAGATCCACTGTAGACCACAACTAATGAAAAAAAAGGCTGATTTGCTCTGGTCTGTGAGAAGTGTGTAATATTTAAATTTTTACCCTGTACTAGAGGATAGCTACAGTATGCACGTTCCTCCAATAGGTGCACATATTGCTGCTAGGCCAAGGGCTATCTCAGACCCTTGGTCAGTAGGAGCCGAGACATGACGCTCTTAAAAATCCCATCTTCACGCAAATTTCTGGAACATTTTCTTTTCTTGAGTCATCATTCTTCTGACTGGTTTGATGCTGCCCTCCACTAATTCCTCTCCCGTTCCAACCTCTTCATGTCATAGTAGCACTTGCAACCTGTGTCCACAACTATTTGCTAGATGTATTCCAATCTCAGTCTTGCTCTATACTTTTTACCCTCTAGAGCTCCTTCTAGTACAATGGAAGTCAATCCCTGATGCCTTAACAGGTCCTATCATCCTGTCACTTATTTTCAGTTTTTTCCACATGTTCCTTTCCTCTCCGTTTCTGCGCAGAACACCCTCATTCCTTAACAGTCCACCTAATTTTCAACATTAGTCTGTAGCACCACATCTCAAATGCTTCCCCAATTAACACCTATGTTTGGTAGTAGTAGAATTCTCTTGGCCAGGAATATCGTTTTTGCCAGTGCTATTCTGCTTTTAGTGTCCTCCTTGCTCCGTCCGCCATTTGTTACTTTGCTACCTAGATAGCAGCATTTCTATTTCATCTACTTCGTAACCATTAATCCTGATGTAACGTTTATTGCTGTTCTCATTTCTGCTTTCTCACTACTTCCGTACTTCTTCGATTTACTCTCAATCCATATTCTGCACTCATTAGACTGTTCATTCCATTCAGCAGATCACGTACTTCTACTTCACTTGCACTCAGGATAGCAATGTCTTCAGCGAATCGTATCAATGATTCTCCTTGAAATTTAATCCCACTCCTGAATCTTCCTTTTATTTCCATCATGCTTCCTCGTTGTACAGATTGAACAGTAGGGGCGAAAGACTACATCGCTGTCTTATACCCTTTTTAATCCGAGAACTTATTACTCCCTCTTGGCTCTTGTACGTTCCTATAGCTTACCCCTGTTTTTCGAGGATTTCGGACACCTTGCATTATTTTGAACTGTCGAACGCTCTTTCCTGGTCAACGGATCCTATGATAATGTGTTGATTTTTCTTTTGTCTTGCTTCCGTTATCAACCTCAACGTCAGAACTGCCTCTCTGGTGCCTTTACCTTTCGTAAAACCAAATTGATCGTCATGTAACACACCCTTAGTTTTCTTTTCTTATTACATATTCGTGAATGTTTTAGTTGGACCACCTTTTTCGCTTTGTGATAGATGGCGCTGTAATATTCACAAACATATGGTTCACAATTTTAGACGAACCGTGGGTAACAGGTAGGTCTTTTAAATTAAAATGCAGAACGTAGGTACGTTTGAACATTTTATTTCGGTTGTTCCAACGTGATACATGTACCTTTGTGAATTTATCATTTCTGAGAACGCACGCTGTTACAGCGTGATTACCTGTAAATACCACATTAATGCAATAAATGCTCAAAATGATGTCCGTCAACCTCAATGCATTTGGCAATACGTGTAACGAAATTCTTCTCAACAGCGAGTAGTTCGTCTTCCGTAATGTTCGCACATGCATTGACAATGCGCTGACGCATGTTGTCAGGCGTTGTCGGTGGATCACGATAGCAAATATCCTTCAACTTTCCCCACAGAAAGAAATTCGGGGATGTCAGATCCGGTGAACGTGTGGGCCACGGTATGGCGCTTCGACGACCAATCCACCTTTCATGAAATAAGCTATTCAATACCGCTTCAACCGCACGCGAGCTATGTGCCGGACATCCATCATGTTGGAAGTACATCGCCATTCTGTCATGCAGTGAAACATCTTGAAGTAACATCGGTAGAACATTACGTAGGATATCAACATACATTGCACCATTTAGATTGCCATCGATAAAATGGGGGCTAATTATCTTTCCTCCCATAATGCCGCACCATATATTAAGTCGCCAAGGTCGCTGATGCTCTACTTGTTGTTGCCATCGTGGATTTTCCGTGGCCAAATAGTGCATATTATGCCGGTTTACGTTACCGCTGTTGGTGAATGACGCCTCGTCGCTATATAGAACGCGTACAAAAAGTCTGTCATCGTCCCGTAATTTCTCTTGTGCCCAGTGACAGATCTGTACAAGACATTCCAAGTCGTCGCCATGCAATTCCTAGTGCATAGAAGTATGGTACAGGTGCAATAGATGTTGATGTAGCATTCTCAACACCGACGTTTTTGAGATTCCCGATTCTCGCGCAATTTGTCTGCTACTGATGTGCGGATTAGCTGCGCCAGCAGCTAAAACACCTACTTGGGCATCATCATTTGTTGCAGGTCCTGGTTGACGTTTCACATGTGGCTGAATACTTCCTGTTTCCTTAAATAACGTAACTGGTGAACGGTCCGGACACTTTGATTATGTCGTCCAGGATACCGAGAAGCATACATTGCACACTCCCTTTGGGCATTTTGACCACAGTAGCCATAAATCAACACGACTTCGACCTTTTCGCAATTGGTAAATGGTCCGTTTTAACATCGGTAATGTATCACGAAGCAAATACCGTCCGCACTGGCGGAATGTTACGTGATACCACGTACCTACAGCGCCATACATCACAAAGCGAAAAAAAGTGGTCCAACTAAAACATTCATATTTCTTTACGTACTACACGAATATGTAATAAAAATGGGGGTCCCTATTTAAAAAATCGCAGTTGATATGCGTTTGATCTATGGCAGTGCCATCTAGCAGGCCAACCATAGCGCCATCTGGTTTCCCCCTTCAAGCTAGACGTGTTTCGTTCTTTGTAGTTTTTTCGTTTGATGCTTATTTCGTGAGATATTTGGCTCGATCACTATCAATGGACCACCCTGTATATCGCGTATCGTCTCGATGATGGCCGAGGAATGCCGTAGAGCGGCGGCAGGCAGCAGTGACATGGCCTGCTGTATGGCGTATAGTGCACTACGTACACCTTGATACGGAGACGCGAACACTGTGATATAAGGTCATAATTGGACTCCTTGCAGGTTACTAAGAATTCACATGACGGATACGCCACTGTGCCCCTAGTGCAATGTTATGGACGCAGATGAACATCGTCTGCCATGCGGGCCTTATGCGGCAGTGTGGTGTCTGATTGGAAAAAGAGTCACCTTCTTCTTTCCAGTGGGGACGCAAGCAACTGATCCACGGATTCTACTTGTGCCGGACACGACATACTTCCCCCAAAGGAAGACCAGCGCACTGACTTGGATTCGGGGTTTGGCTCTACTTTACCTTTTTTGGGGGGAGGGGGGGGGGAGCAGTAAGAGTACGCTGACCTTTTGATTGTTAATAGAAGAACTGCACTCATTCTTTTTGCAGAGTGCGAGATATCTTACATATTGCGAAAATTTTTAGTCGGTGCCTTGATTGATCCTTTTTACTGTAGACGTGCAGCTGGTAAGAGAATGTACTTTATTTATTTCATTAGACGCTTCCGAACAGCTGGCCGCTGTGGCCGAGAGGTTCTAGGCGCTTCAGTCCGGAATCGCGCGGCTGCTACGGTCGCAGATTCGAATCCTGGATGTGTGTGATGTCCTTAAGTTAGTTAGGTTTAAGTAGTTCTAAGTCTAGGGGACTGATGACCTCAGATGTTAAGTCCCATGTGCTTAGGGCCATTTGAAGCTTCCGAACAAGGAAGTACCAGGACAGTATAGAGGATCCGCCATCACACGCATAGACGTGCCCGGCTCCAACACAAGGTACAAGGGGATCGGCGAGGAATGAGCCCACGGAGAGCGATGCAGTCCGTTCTTGTTTGTAGAAATAGTTTATATCCATTATTTGTTACACCCTATTTGTACAGTGGGTTGGTGCATAAGTTCGTAGCGTTTTTCGACAAGTTTAATACACACAACAGATACATATAACAGACTTCAGGCATCAATAATACATTCAGCTTCTTACAAATCTGCCAACGCTAGGATAACTTTTCGGTTCCGCGACTAAAAAAGTCACATGGTTTTGAGGGGAACAATTCCTCTAGCTATTTTTGGAGCGCATTTTCACCAGGAAAGGAAGTTCATTTTACATTCTTGGATTGAAAGTGGAAAAGGTGAAAATCCGAGAGCGGAAGATCAGGTTAATAGGCAGGGTGCAGAATGACTTCCCAACCCTACTCCTGCATAGCGTTTTCGTTTTTTTTTTTTCCCTAGTAGAATGAGGGCAGGCGTTATCGTGGACTACCATCGCTTCATGCAATCTTCCGGGTCGTTGTTATTGGACTGCATCTACAAGACGTCTCAGTTGTTGATACACTACTGGCCATTGAAATTGCTACAACAAGAAGAACTGCAGATGATAAACGGGTATTCATTGGACAAATGTATTATACTAGAACTGACATGTGATTACATATTCACCCAGTTTGGGTGCATAGATCCTGAGAAATCAGTACCCGACCTCTCGCCGTAATAACGGCCTTGATACGCATGGGCATTGAGTCAAACAAAGCTTGGATGGCGTGTGCAGGTACAGCTGCCCATGCAGCTTCAACGCGATACCACAGTTCATCAAGAGTAGAGATTGTCGTATTGCGACGAGCCAGTTGCTCGGCCACCATTGACTAGACGTTTTCAATTGGCGAGAGATCTGGAGAATGTGCTGGCCAGTGCAGCAGTCGAACATTTTCTGTATCCAGAAAGGCCCGTAGTGGACCTGCAACATGCGGTCGTACATTATTCTGCTGAAATATAGGGTGGAGCAGGGATCGAACGAAGGGTAGAGCCACGGGTCGTTACACATCTGAAATGTAACGTCCACTGTTCAAAGTGCCGTCAGTGCGAACAAGAGGTGACCGAGACGTGTAACCAATGGCACCCCATACCATCACGCAGAGTGATACGCCAGTATGGCGATAACGAATACACGCTTCCAATGTGCCTTCACCGCGATGTCGCTAAACACGGATGCGACCATCATGATGCTGTAAACAGAACCTGGATTCATCTGAAAAAATGACGTTTTCCATTCGTACACCCAGGTTCGTCGTTGAGTACACCATCTCAGGCACTCCTGTCTGTGATGCAGCGTCAAGGGTAACCGCAGCCATGGTCTCCGAGCTGATAGTCCATGCTACTGCAAAGGTCGTCGAACCGTTCGTGCAGATGGTTGTTGTCTTGTAAAGGTCCCCATCTGTTCACCCAGGGATCGAGACGTGTCTGCACGATCCGTTACAGCCATGCGGATAAGATGCTTGTCATCTCGACAGCTAGTGATACGAGGCCATTGGGATCCAGCACGGCGTTCCGTATTACCCTCCTGAACCCACCGATTCCATATTCTGCTAACAGTCGTTGGATCTCGAGCAACGTGAGCAGCAATGTCGTGATGCGATATACCGCAATCGCGATAGGCTACAATCCGACATTTATCAAAGTCGGTAACGTGATGGTACGCATTTCTCCTCCTTACACGAAGCATCACAACAACGTTCTCCAGGCAACGCCGGTCAACTGCTGTATGTGTATGAGAAATCGGTTGGAAACTTTCCTCATGTCAGCACTTTCTAGGTGTCGCCACTGGCGCCAGCCTTGTGTGAATGCTCTGAAAAGCTAATCATTTACGTATCATAGCCTCTTCTTCATGACGGCTAAATTTCGCGTCTGTAGCACGTCATCTTCGTGGTGCAACAATTTTAATGGCCAGTAGTGTAATAAATGTCAGCAGTGACGATTACATCTCGAGGATGCATTTAGTAGTACATCACAACATCACTGTTCCACCAGATGCATAAGATAATCTTTTGTGAATGCGGGCAGGTTTTTTTCCGTGGAGTTGCTGCATTTTTCCCTTATGTTAGTATAAAAGACACCATTTGTCGTCACCAGTTACGATACAGGAAAGGAATGATCGGTGTTGTTCACAAGGCAACTGATGACATGCAAGGCGGAAGTGCGATTCCTCATCCGGGCATGGGTGTGTGTATTTGTCGTTAGGATAATTTAGGTTAAGTAGTGTGTAAGCTTAGGGACTGATGACCATTGCAGTTAAGACCCATAAGATCTCACACACATTTGAACATTATTTTGAGATGCAAGCAGGAACACACATGTGGCAAACCACTGATATTTGTGATCTTGGATCAGCGAATGTGTTCCCCATACACCAGATTTTTGAACCTTCCCCATTGCTTTCACATGTCGCACAATAATGGCACCATTACAGTTCATTACGTTTGCCACTCCTCGAGGACACTGACGAGGATCACTGTGGATTAATGTGTTGAAACGATCTTCATCAGACGCTGAAGGTCTTCCTGAACGTGGAGAGTCACTAATGTCAAACTAACCCTCCTTAAAAATACAAAATATTCTTTTACAGTGCTCTGTCCAGTAGCGTTCAAATGTTCAGATGGCTCTGAGCAGTATGGGACTTAACATCTGAGGTCATCAATCCCCTAGAACTTAGAACTACTTAAACCTAACTAACCTAAGGACATCACACACATCCATGCCCGAGGCAGGATTCGAGCCTGCGGCCGTAGAGGTCGCACGGTTCCAGACTGAAGCGCCTAGAACCGCTCGGCCACACCAGGCCGGCATGCAGTAGCGTTATCCCAACACACGGCGCAAATGTTTCTGACTGCCTCCGCTTCTGTTACCCCCCCCCCTGCCCCTCCCAATGAAATCAAAAAGAAAAATTTTTGGAAAAGTTCCAGTTTCTCCACTTCGTACTCCATTTCCTAGCGTCACTCTGCTATCCCAAAATGTCAAAAAGACAATATGTAAACTCAAATAGCAATAGTGAACTACAAATAAAAAATGACAGTCAGTAAATAATCCCATAGGCATCGGAATAAAAAAAAAATCATGCAAAGCAAAAACGCTTGGAACTTACGCGATAGGCTAATAATACCACTTGTTATGACCTCCTATTCCTTAATGAAACAAACTAAATAAATAAAAAAGTACCCAACAAAAATAATGTAAGAGTGCAGTTGTAATTTGCATGTAATTTTTGTCATGTCAGATTGGTAATGATATTTTTCCTGATAAAAAACTAAAAAAATATATTGTTTAAGGTGACGGCTCGCTATAAGCTTTAAATTCGGGCACAAATTTTCGTACCACTATTGGGTAGTCAATCTGTACCTTATACAGCTGCTGTCAACGAATTCGCAATCAGCGAATCAGTTTCGGAAACTACTTTGGATTGCACTGTAGGCGTTAGAAGGTGGATACTCCACACGTTGTTGTTTTGGTGATCTCACCTACAGTGGTGCGCTGTGTAGTAGACGGTGGTGCAGCCGATGCGAGTACCAGAGCGACCAGAGCGGCGAACACGGGCGCCGTGGGCGGCCCCATGTCTGCCTGCTGCGGAACTGGCCGGCAGCTGCGCTCCGGCGGGCGTCGCGCCTCCAGATAGCGGCGACGCCCACCCAGCGCATCCCTCGCTATCGCCGCGGCTCACTCATCTGGTCTGTGGCCTCTGCTCTCTAGCCGCTGCTAACGGGCACAGTTGACGCAGGAAGAAATAATATGTCCAGTCCATAAAGCGACTATCTGACGTCGATCTCTTCGTCTTTTCTGTGACTTACAAAGTGAAGCCTATAAAACCAAAATTGTTCATTACTTTTCCACACATTCTTCCTCGTGTCCATGAAGCGGCTATCAAGTGACGTTCCATAATCCGAGTTTGCTGAATATCGACGTTCATCAGAGTCAGGTTTTTTGTTTTATATCAGACGTCCAGTACAGGACAAATGGCTCTGAGCACTATGGGACTCAACTGCTGTGGTCATAAGTCCCCTAGAACTTAGAACTACTTAAACCTAACTAACCTAAGGACAGCACACAACACCCAGCCATCACGAGGCAGAGAAAATCCCTGACCCCGCCGGGAATCGAACCCGGGAACCCGGGCGTGGGAAGCGAGAACGCTACCGCACGACCACGAGATGCGGGCCAGTACAGGACAGATGAGGTAAAAGGCATCTGCTTCTGCCGGCCGGGAGATGGCCAAGCGGTTCTAGGCGCTACAGTCTGGAACCGCGCGACCGCTACCGTCGCAGGTTCGAATCCTGCCTCAGGCATGGATGTGTGTGATGTCCTTAGGTTAGTTACGTTTAAGGAGTTCTAACTATTAGGGGACTGATCACCTCAGAAGTTAAGTCCCATAGTGCTCAGAGCCATTTGAACCATCTGCTTCTCCTTCAATTTGTTACAAATACAGGGTCTTTCACAATGATTTCAAATTTGAATAACACAGAAAGTAATCGCGAAACAAAATTGAACATTTTACACAAGGTTTTATTTATTTTATTTATATCTACACGTCAGGTTCCGTAGGACCAAATTGAGGAGCAAATCTCCAAGGTCATGGAACGTGTCAGTACATGAACTTACAACATAAAAGTAATAACACATAAAAATAAATGTTCTTGAATCTGAAAAAAAGTCTGTCCATAAGTTTAAGTAAACGCTATCAGCAATACAAAAGAATATGCTTAATTTTTCAAGGAACTCCTCGACAGAATAGAAGGAGTGACCCATGAGGAAACTGTTCAGTTTCGATTTGAAAGCGCGTGGGATACTCCTAAGATTTTTGAATTCGAGTGGCAGCTTACTGAAAATGGATGCAGCAGTATATTGCATACCTTCTTGCGCTAGAGTAAGGAAGTCCAATCCAAATGGAGGTTTGATTTCTGCCGAGTATTAACCGAGAGAAAGCTGCTTATTCTTGGGGATACACTAATATTGGTAACAAGAAACGACAATATGGAATATACATATTGAGAGGCCAATGTCAAAATACCCAGACTCGTGAACAGAGGTCGACAAGAGGTTTGTGAACTCACACCACTTATTGCACGAACCGTCCATTGCTGAGCCAAAAATATCCTTCTAGAATGAGAAGAGTTACCTCAAAACATAATACCATACGACATAACTGAATGAAAATAAGCAAAGTAGACTAATTTACGTGTCGAAGTATCACTCACTTTTGATACCGTTCGAATAGTAAAAATGGCAGTATTAAGTCTTTGAACAAGATCCTGAACGTGGGCTTCCCACGACAGCTTACTATCTATCTGAACACCTAGAAATTTGAACTGTTCAGTTTCACTAACCATATGCCCGTTCTGTGAGATTAAAACGTCAGGTTTTGTTGAATTGTGTGTTATAAACTGTAAAAACTGAGTCTTACTGTGATTTAACGTTAGTTTATTTTCTACAAGCCATGAACTGAGGTCATGAACTGCACTATTTGAAACCGAGTCAGTGTTGCACACAACATCCTTTACGACCAAGCTAGAGTCATCAGCAAACAGAAATATTTTAGAGTTACCCATAATACTGGAGGGAATATAATTTATATAAATAACGAACAGAAGCGGCCCCAACACTGATCCCTGGGGCACGCGCCACTTGACGGTACCGCACTCAGATCCCACGTCACAGCCGTTATCAACATTGTAAATAATGACCTTTTGCTGCCTGTTGCTAAAGTAAGAAGACAATTTGTGAGCTACTCCCCTTATTCTGTAATGGTCCAACTTCTGGAGCAATATTGTGAGATCAACACAGTCAAATGCCTTAGTTAAATCAAAGAATACGCCAAGCGTTCGAAACTTTTTGTTTAGCCCATCCAATACCTCACAGAGAAAAAGAATATAGCATTTTCAGTTGTTAAACGACTTCTAAAGCCGAACTGTACATTTGATAGCAAATCGTGTGATATAAAATGATCAATTAACCTTACATACACAGCCTTTTCGATAACTTTTGCAAACACTGATGGCATAGAAATAGGTCTAAAATTATCTACATTATCCTTTTGTCCCTTTTTATAAAGCGGCTTTACTACTGAGTACTTTAATCGCTCA
This sequence comes from Schistocerca cancellata, assembly GCF_023864275.1. Taxonomy (NCBI): domain Eukaryota; kingdom Metazoa; phylum Arthropoda; class Insecta; order Orthoptera; family Acrididae; genus Schistocerca; species Schistocerca cancellata. The sequence continues at coordinate 608,153,577 of NC_064630.1, read as the reverse complement.
GGAAACTGACCATTCCTAAAGGAAAAATTACAAATATGGCTAAATACAGGGCTAACATGTGCAGCACAGTACTTTAATATTCTGCTAGACACTCCATCATAACCATGAGAGTCCTTAGTCTTCAGTGATTTAATTATTGACTCAATCTCCCTCTTGTCTGTATCACAGAGGAGTATTTCAGACATCAATCTCAGAAAGTCATTTGCTAAGAAATTTATATGATTTCCTGTAGAAACTAAATTTTTATATAATTCGCCAGCAATGCTCAGAAAATGATTGTTGAATAGTGTACATATATCTGATTTATCAGTAACAGAAATATTATTACTGTGAACTGACTTGATACCATCGACCTTGTGCTGATGACCATGTAACATTTATTACGTATGTGTCTATGTCTGTGTCTATGTCGATGTCCCTAAGTGCAGTGGAGAGCTGTTTTTTGCGTTCTGAAATACGCCACCATCTGATTGTCTGTATTCCAATGACCTGGGGACGATTTCGGTTGCGGATATTCAACCTGAAGTGCATGATAAGAGTCCGATACTACGGGATGTCCCTAAGTGCAGTGGTGAGCTGCGTTTTGCGTTCTGAAATACGTCATCATCTGATAGTCTGTATTCCAATGATTTGGGGACGATTTCGGCTGTGGATATTCAACTTGACGTGCATGACAAGAGTCCAATACTGGGGGCAATTGATTCGGAGGGGATGACTTGTATCTCAATTAACAGATTCAGGTTGCGTCTTCTTGTAAGCAGATAGTCACTTTGAGTCTTGTGCTCACCACATGTAATTATTATCAGATGTGTATACCTCTTCTTGAATGTCTCTGTCACTACAAGCTCACGTGCTTGGACAAAATCCAAAATCCGTATCCCTTCTTCACTCAAAGTGTCTTATCCATTTCCACCAGGCAATTGGTCATACTCCTTTCTCGCCGATCCTAAAAAATGGTTCAAATGGCTCTAAGCACTATGGGAATTAGCATCTGATGTCATCAGACCCCTAGATTTAGAACTACTTAAACCTAACGAACCTAAGGACACCACACACTTCCATGCCCGAGACAGGATTCTAATCTGCGACAGTAGCAGCAGCGCAGTTCCGGATTGAAGCGCCTAAAATCGCTCGGCCACAGCGGCTGGCGTAAAGTTTTCTGTAAGTGAAATTTATACTCATTTGGACATTTTCTCTCTCTCTCTCTCTCTCCCCCTCTATATATATATATATATATGTGTGTGTGTGTGTGTGTGTGTGTGTGTGTGTGATCAAAAGTATCCGGACACCTGGCGGAAAATCACTTACAAGTTCGTGGCATCCTTCATCGGTAATGCTGGAATTCAATATGGTGTTGGCCCACCCTTATATATAGCTTCCACTCTCGTAAGCATACGTTCAGTCACGTGCTATAACGTTTCTTGGGGAATGGCAGCGCATTCTTCACAGAGTGCTGCACTGGGGAGAGGTACGAATGCCGGTCGGTGAGGCCTGGCACGAAGTCGGCGTTCCAAAACATCCCAAAGGTGTTGTGTAGGATTCAGGACAGGACTCTGTGCAGGACAGTCCTTTACAGGGATGTTATGTCATAGCCCGTGCATTATGAACAGGTGCTCGATCATGCTGAAAGATGCATTCGCCGTCCCCGAATTGCTCTTTAACAGTGGGAACGAAGAAGGTGTTTAAAACATCAGTGTTCAATCGTCGAATATTTACGCTCCTTACACCAAGCGAGGTGTCGTTTGCCATTTACCGGCGTGATGTGTGGCTTACGAGCAGTTGCTCGACCATTAAATCTAACTTTTCTCACCTCCCGCCTAACTGTCGTAGTGTCGTAGTACTTGCAGTGGATCCTGATGCAGTTTGGAATTCCCGAGTGTCTGGATAGATGCCTGCCTATTACGCATTACGACCCTCTTCAACTGTCGGCGGTCTCTGACAGTCAACAGACTGGTTAGTCTGTAGGCTTTTGTGCTGTACCTGTCCCTTCACTTTTCCACTTCACTATCACATCGGAAGTAGTGGACCTAGGGATGTTTAGGAGAGTGGAAATCTCGCGTATAGACGTATGACACAAGTGACACCCAATCACCTGACCACGTTAGAAGTCTGTGAGTTCTGCAGAGCGCCCCATTCTGCTGTCTCACGATGTCTAATGACTACTGAGGTCGCTGGTATGGAGTACCTGGCAGTAGGTAGCAGCAAAACTCACCTAATATGAAAAACAGATGTTTTTGGGGACGTCCGGATACTTTTGACAGCGTAATATATATATATATATATATATATATATATATATATATATATATATATATATATATGTGTGTGTGTGTGTGTGTGTGGGTGGGTGTGTGTGGGAGGGGGGGGGGGGAGGTTTCCTTTGCTGACACACGTAGTATAGTATAAGTGACAACGCATTACCAAGTGACACCCCAATATGTACAATAACAAAATGATTTGGGCTCATGCTTTTATCACAATGACTATCAGAAGTTGGGTAAAGTTGGACTGTGTTGTTAATGTGATGGTTCAGCTATCGAAGATAAGGAGAATCCGAGGGCGGTTCGTGGGTGACGGTAGTCGATAGTACAAGGACCAATCGTGAAGGACAGGATCGGTACAGTGAGGCTGACGACCGGAATAGTAGATAGGATGGGTCAGCATAGTAAGTTTTGCTGAAAATAGTATATTGTTATCAAACACGAAGTCAGAGAATGACTTAAATATATGAAATGAGTCGGTGTTTATCTTGGAGATGGAGGAAGGGACATCTTTGCTTAGCGGGCATTACAGTACAATTTTAATATTCTTTTATTGCTTTGAACCTTCAGATGAGATCCGTAACAGTCTCGTAAAATTCTTCGTGTAGGCAAAATGACAAAAACAGTAAAAAAAGCTGGAATAGTATGAGATTTATTGAAAACCTCTTGAGCTACTTTTCGGCTGTTTACATGATGTTGTGGAGGTAGGTTAAATATGTAGCCATTACGTACCTTCACAACATTATGTAAGCGGTGTTAATCACTGACCCCTCTGAAGATTACGTTTTGAAAGACGTCGAAACCTAGGTAAAGGAATTTTCAGTCAACGTTGTATTATTGCTACTGATTTGGCTATTTTTCGCCTTTTCCTGAACGGAGAGCACAGTGAAGTTGCTGCATTCAGTCATATTTAAGAGTTAAAATTCTCATGGACAGTGAAGAAACTTTCAAACGACAAGATTACTAGTAAAGCATTTATTACCTTTAGATAATCGGTTTAGGCAAGACTATGTTGTCATGTTCGGATGTGCAATAGGGCAGAATCGATTTTGACAGGATAAGCAGTTAACAAGCATAAAGCAGTACTGTACACAAATATTTCATTTATCACACTACATGGAGCAACAACATACCTTTTGCTTTACAACACCACATCATCTTTTTCGTCAGCATTGTAAGTGGTGTAACAGCAAGTATGTATACGTCAGTGTCAATAAATTCACTAGGAGTTGAGACCTCAAATATAAAAGCATTACCATCTACCAACATGATACTATTGGGTCTACAACTTTGCTTCCACCGTTTTTTCTCGAAGATCGGGGCTTTATTTTGAAAAACTTACAAAAAAATTATGATTAATGGGATTGCCCATCGCTGACCACTACATTCTCCCGTCTTACGGATAGTATACGAATCCCGTGGCGGAAGAAATGGGTGTCTTTTGTGGGGATCCATAAGTCGATTCAATTTTGCACTTCTTCATATGATCGGAAGTGCTGGTCAGCAAGACTGTGTGTCACTGAACGAAAAGGGGGGCAGTCAGAGAGAGAGCAACGTATAAAGAATACGGCGGGAGGGATAGGACTTCTCATTTCAACGTTTCCATGTATAGTTTGATGGGTTTTGCGACACAGAGGCGAGCATTGACCTACTGCAAAATTACCTTTACGTGTCTATCACTGTACTCTGGCCGTCTGTGTTTCAGTACTGAGCTCGAACGCATCAATTGCTTTCTATAATGATTTCCTGTGACTGTCTTCGTCTCTTTCCAGTAGCCACGAAAACGTTCTGTCTTCCACCGCCATGCCGGTCTTCGACATCAAAATCACCGTTGTTAAGGTGTTGAAAACATTCTCTGCACGTTATTCCACTAATAGTTCCCTCACCATTGGTCTTACCCAGCATTTTAAGAGCCATAGCCGCAGATTTCTTCATGTTAAAGCATAAAATCAAAATTTCCCGCCAATGGCGAGAAATGGGTACGTAAGTTGATGTACTTAATCGAGAATAACCTTACGATGAAATCACAAATCGACTAATATTTTCATGGAATTACGTTTACACATGCCTAAGCTTATTGTATTACACCTATGACCAACCACTACTGCCGTATATTGCAAAACGGCGGAAGGGAAGCCGTAGACCTAATAAGAAGCTGGCTGTGAGTGCTCACACACAACAACTGGTGACTAGTGACTGACAATCAGTGCAAACTTTCTGTGAAATAAGCCCACCAGATGGCATTCTGGTGTAGTGATTCGATAATACCATCTTCCACTTCATATGAGCGTTGATATATTATTCCATATAATTCTTTTATTTTAAATAAAATGTAATTGTTATTTATAACATATACAAGCCAAGTCAGAGAATATAATAATTTTAAGATAATCTTTAAACACATTTTTATAAAGTAACATATTTAAAAATTAAATAAATACTTTTCTATAAATTTAAAATATTGCACTATTGAAAACCAGAGGACATTTGGTTTTGGCTCTTGGGAAGGACAGTGCAGTTTTGTCTTAAAGCGATATACTGCACACCAGCATTCTGTACTGACACACGTAATACCTAGACAGGTCAACTCTTAATACTATGGCTATGATTACACCCTGGTCTTAAGACTTCCTTCAAAAACACTGGCCATTATTGAAAAACCGTGCCTTTAGTCGCAAAACATAGAACTGAAAGAGAACACCTACATTTGTAAATGTAAGCAGTCTTCTATGGGATTAAAACACCATTTCATTCCATGTGATTACTGTTATTCAGACCTGTACTACGCAATACAACTTGTACTACACAGTTCTCTATCAATCAGATCGTTGGATGTGCGGATAGCGTGTCAGAGGCAGCTTATACACTCTACTAACCTAGGAATCTCGAAGGCCTGAGGTCGCAGCAGGAAGTATACTGTGGCAAATATCCGGCTCTATTATGTAACAATTATAATTTGTTGGCTACATCCATATGTCAGGCGTGTAGTGTTCATTTCTGTATCTGTTAACAAGCGCACTGCAGTGTGATAATGGTATTCTAAAGGCAACTTATACACTCCGCTAAGCTAGTAGTGGCTCGAAGCTGTATCAAGGTGTACTGAATGGGAAAATATAATTTTCCCGCCTACACCTAATAAAAGTGTTATACAGTGGAAGTAAACAGATTTTGTCTCATAAGCTGCTGGACTTTGATGTAGGCACGAGATGTACGCGAAAACTGAAACCCGATATGAGCACTTTAATGGAGGAAACATCAGAGAGACATGGTGTCATAACGGAACTATTATTTCTCTTGTGCAGGAGAATACTGTGACAGCAAGAGGCATTTGTGAGAAACCTAGCAATGGAGCATTGGAGACGATTTAAGAGAAATGTACTTTTATGCTAAGATTTATAACTACGCAATGGATTGTTTGAATATGTATCACATGGTCCAGCGAAATTAATGTGAGCGTCTGTCAAAAGCCTGAATAAGCGCTTTTTTCAGCGCGGACTCTAGGAAGAGAGTCATTGAGATCTCGGAAGGTGGAGCCATGTCAGCTCCAGGGCCGTGGATAAGTGGACTAGGTTTCTCGATTGACTTATCGTACGAACAGGCCGATCGAGGTTGTCCCGCACATTCTCGATAATGTAGAAAAGGGAGTTTGGTGGCAAAGGGACTACAGTAAACTCATTCTGATTCTCTTCGAACGCGTATATACACAGCGACCACTGTGACACGTTGCATTGTCCTGCAGTCGATGCCATTGTGCCAACGAAAGAACAAACTGCATGCAGGGGTGGATACGGTCTCCAGGGATAGCTGCATGCTCGTGCCGATCTATTGTGTCTATCAGAATAACAGGACATCCAAGGAATGCCACGAAAACATTCCTCAGACCATAACACTCCCCACTCCGGTCTGGGGCATTCCATTGCAGAGCCGTACACGCCAATGACAATGTGCCCGAGGGAGCAAAAACCTGCTTCATCTGAAAAGGTCACATGTAGCCACACAGTGGACATCCATTTGCAGTACGGACGTGCTGATACCAGCATTTGTCGCCAGTAAAGAGCAGTCAGCATGGGTGCGTGAACCAGGAGCCTGATACAGAATCACGCAGACAGCAATAGTCGCTAAACGTTCGTTGATAAAACACTCTTTGTAGCCCATTGGTACATCTCGGTGATCAGTTGCTTAACAGTTGCACATCTATTGCCCGGTACATATCTCCGCACTTGGTGTTCATCCCTGTCACCCATGGTCCGTGGTGCTCTAAAGCTGCTTCCGCATCTGTTTTGGATAGCGCCATTTTGGCATGCACTGTATCTTTAACCATGATGGCATGCGAAATCGTAGCCTTTCCGGAAATGCTTCCACCCTTGTCCTGAAAGTCAATGACCGTGCCCTTTCGTCCGTCAGATAAATGGCTCCGTTCCCACATTACTACAATAATTGCTGTGATTTCCGCGTCCCCCCGACAAGCTTTATATGCTCTCCACTGGTACTGTTGCCGCTTACCGTTTGTGAGTGGTTACTGCACGCTGACGTCGAACATAAACGTTGATCGCATTAATGTGACTGAATTATATAAATGCTAGCGATACAGAATTGTAGTATTGAAGCAAAAGAATCAAATTTTTTCCAGTCCTGAACATTGCCCACTACAACACCGTCAAATGTGGATATATTATCGAGTTAAAATTGATTCCCATAAATAATGGTATTCCGTAGCTCTTAAGAAAATGAACGAATATCTCGAACTGACTTAAACCAATCTCTGTTAAAGATTTCAAAATAAAACGTGCATTTTGCTCAGCTGTTGTAACTTATTTGTTAGACAGCAATAGAGAAACACGCATGGCTCGCTTATTGCCACAGTTGTAGTAATGGGTGTCAGTATGCATGAAGTGGTAAGCATAGTGAATAAAACCTCTTTAGACGCAGTCACACGCGTAAGGGTTCTGGTAGTAAATTAGTAACACACACTCGTTTACATTATACTTCAAAGAAGGGTTATGAAAAGGGAGACGTGGAGAATAACCAGATTTTTGTAGATATTCTGCATGATTTACATTGCATCAGAGATCCACAGTCGCATATATTATGCTAAAGTTAGCGGATAATACTGTGTAACTGTATATTGTAATAGATGTAGCTGGTTTTTCTTGTTAAAGTGAGACACTCATTTTCTCTATTGAGATCTGTATTTGAAGGGTAGGTCAACACTTGTTATGATGGCAATGATCTTAACAATTCCTACGAAAAAGCTGGCCTATGCTGTACAGTTTGGTATCATCTGTTAACATCGGTTTCTTTACAGATAGCGTGACAGCAGCGACTTGTACAGTCTGCTAAGTTAGTTGTGACACAATGCCGTATCGCAATGTATTGGAAAGAAAAATATTCGATTTTGTTTCCAGCCATAACATAGCGATTATAATACGTCGTGTAACCTCCCAACAAAAATCAAAATAATATAATATATAAGAATAATATTCACATTTAGTGTAACCTCAAAACAGAAAAATTCCTGAACTTCTCAACAGTAAAAATTACAATTATGTCGTTCACATTCAGCGTAACGTCCCAACAAAAAATAAATTCAGTAACCTGGTAATAATACAACGTAACTAACCTCTCAATTAAATTGTCGCTCACTTATAACTTTTCAATAATTGACTGTGAATTTAACCTGGTAAATTTTGGACATCAGCAGTGCTGCGTCATGGCCCTGAAAGTCATTCTGAATAAAAAAGAAAACTTCTTACCTCAATGAAGTCGCCGGATAACGCATATATATCTACTCTTACAATAAACTTTTCTGGCACACTGCTGTGCAATGCTGGCCGATAGATTTGTCATTTATAAAAGGAACAACTGATGTTACTTTTGCAATAATCGGGATGATCATGGATTGGAGAAATAAGTAAATTCTGTAAATTGAAATGAATGGTTGTTAAAAGTTACTTTTTATGAGAAAGATCATTATTAGGAGATTTTTTAAAACATTTACATGGGACTTGAGATAACAATACTACATATGCGCGAGGCTGCTTTTACCTTATACTACAACGCTGAGACTCCGCCATCGCTGCACACGACCGGCCCAACCAACACGATACACCAGACCAGACTGCTCGCTAGAAACAACTTACTCCTACAGCTACACAGTTCCTACTGCAGTCAACACTGCTCTCTGGTCTGAGATTCTCTTATACCTTACATATCGCAGGCAGCGTGCGAGCAATCCATCGAAATTACATCTGCTCGGACCTCTTACAGACGCCTCGTCAAACATATCATATTACTTTTACAAACAATATATGCAGAAAGTTCTTTATTTATTGAGTGAAAGACAAGCATCACATTACACCAGAAAACATTACACACACACACACACACACACACACACACACACACACACACACACACACACACATATATATATATATATATATATATATATATATATATATATATATATATATATATATAAAATAACACATAGAACACAATTAAAAGTTCATTTACAGTGTTTTAAAAGCGCAGAAGATCAGAGACCTTAAGTACAGCTGATTACTTTCTTGCCAACAGGAACTGCCCTGGATCGCCAGGATATTTGTCGTTCTGCTCCGCAATCACAGCTGGGCGATGTTAATCCCCATTCATACATTGAGTCAGGACGTCTTACACTACGCCTTTATTCTGGTGAGTGCAGACCAGACATTACTACGTTCCTCAAACCTGGTGGCGTTGTTGAGATGCGTGGCATCTTCAGCTATTCTGGGGTAACGTTGTTCTGCCACATTTGTGTCCATCGGTCTGTTGTGTTGCTCTGTTGTTCACGAAAAATTTGCAGCTTGTGCAGGTGCATAACCGGAGTGCTATCTGCTTTTACTGAGTACAGGAACATTCTCATATACAGGAAAGTAAGAATCTCCAGCTATATTTGTAAATTCCTGCTTCAGGGGTAATGAGAATTTGCCACAGAATCTGGGGAGTTTTAACGTAAGTACTAATCATAAGAGAGCGAAATGATATAACAAACTCATACATTAATAGAGGGAAGATGGTGGGTCACTCTGCGTTATACGTAAAATTATATAGTGTATGGGTCTAATAAACCATTTAGGCACATGCTGTCAAATAAGATTATACAACAATACAAGAGGAAGATGGCATTACATAGAGGGGTGCAAGTGTGGGTTAGGTGGGAGTATGGTTCTCTTTGGAGCCAATGGAACTCTTTAGTCACTCAGTCTACGATTACTGAGTGTGGCCACAATCATCGAAAACGTTGTAGCTTGTATCACTGTGTAAGGTCATAGATGATGTTGTTTTCAATAAGAAATATCGAATTTCAGAGGATGGTTGATTGCTGCAGGGACCTGGAGGCAGGTAAATGTAACTTAAGAATGGTGCAAATGGCTCTGAGCACTATGGGACTTAACTTCTGAGGTCATCAGTCCCCTAGAACTTAGAACTAGTTAAACCTAACTAATCTAAGGACATCACACACATCCATGCCCGAGGCAGGATTCGAACCTGCGACCGTAGCGGTCGCGCGGTTCCAGACTGTAGCGCCTAGAACCGCTCGGCCACTCCGGCCGGCGGTAAATGTAACTACTGCACATAAATAGGAGACCATTACTGTTCTACTACATAATTTTCAAATGGAAACTATCCAGGAGTAACAGTCTGCATTGTGGTGGAGTGTAATGACTACGTAAGACTATCATCATCATTTCTGTGGGCCTTTGTCCCACTTCAACATGGGGTCGGCTCTGTTACTATGAATTTGGCAATGTTAGTTTCAGAGGGTGGCCAGATGCCCTTCCTGTCGCCCACCCTTACCCCCTGGGACGGAAGTAGTGTACCCCAACTGTCTGCATCTAGTGTAAGCCATGAAATAGTGTGATACGTGTCAAATGTCTGCGAATAGTGTAACTGAGTAGGAACATGGGACCCAGCCCAGTATTCAACTAGTGGGATGTGAAAAACCACCTAAAAACCACATCCTCGTCGTTATTCCACTGGGTGGATTAGCACTCTCTGCTAACCTGGCAGGTGATGACTAAGTAAGACCAATAGGAGAAAATTGTGCGCCAGGCTGTTAGGAATCTTATCTACAAAAGAAACAGTTTACAGACCACTTATTCGGCCGATTTTTGAGTACTGATTGTCAAACTGGAAGCCTCAATAGATTTTATTAATAGGAAATCCAACGAATAGCAGCATGCACACAGTCGTATAGTTGCAGTGGTATGCTAAACAGACTCCAGTGGCGGTCGCTACAGGAGAGGCGATATGTATCACGGAGAGGATTACTGTTGGAAATCTAAGGAGTATGTTCATTACTTCCTCCCATTCATATCTCGCAAAAAGACCAAAACGAGGAATTAGAGCTGATACAGGGATTTTAACGAAAATCATTGCTTGATAGTGAACTGAGAATGTACATGGGTTGAATCCACCACACACAGAAGGTCGTGTGTGGGTGTTATGCAACTGGTTTTCGATGTGGACACTAGCATTGTATCGGAAGTATCTGTGGGTATACAAGAACTACCATGGTTATCAGTGTGCTGCAGGCTGCGGCCACATGTAACCTAAAGGCTCTAGACTACAGCTCGATTCTGTCTTCAGAAAGAAAAGTATTTGCATGGACTGTGTACTACCACCTCGCTTAGGATACTTTTACATGAAGTAATTTCGGTCTGTGGATTCTATTATAAGCAGTGTATTATTAGTGGAGTAGCAGTAAGGCCTATTTGATCATAGCGCTGGAGAGTTCTTAACCAAATGGTTCAAATGGCTCTAAGCACCATGGGACTTAACATCATAGGTCATCAGTGCCCTAGACTTAGAACCACTTAAACCTAACCAACCTAAGTACATCACACACATCCATGCCCGAGGCAGGATTCGAACCCGTGACCGTAGCAGCTGCGCGGTTCCCGACTGAAGCGCCTAAAACCGCTCGGCCACAGCGGCCGTTAGCTCTTAATCCATATTTATCTATACTCTCACGTTAACAAATGTTCCATTAAAACTACAGTTTTCGTTAGTTTAGTTTATCACTCCAGTTGCTTTATTAACATAAAAGAAATGGCTATTGCCTTCCATTTGCGCTGGAGAATATGTGATAGAAGTGTACTTCGTGTTATTCTGTTAGACTTAATGGAGAAGTCCAGACAAGTATGAGTGCGACCCGCTCTCTGAGGGTACGATAGGAACTTAACTACGTACATTGACAGTTGACCTATACGTTCTCGTGAATTTATACGTATCAAAATATGTTACATCCATGGTCGTATCTTTTGATTGCATTGCCTTAGAAGCTTAAACACTGTCAAGCACACATAGACCTTAGAATTTGCCACAAATTTCTAAACCTGTTCCTGGGTCTTAGACAGGCAGACGGGCAAAAAAGAGTAAAAATATTTTTTGTGTGACGTAATTACAATTTTCGAATTTTTTCCTTTGCTTGAAGTGTGGACCCTTGCTGGTTGCCAAATTCCATGACTGTAGGTCAACGGAAAGTACTCTATAGAGTCTGTGAGTGAGTTTGTGAGTCTCATGATATGTGATATAGGTAGCAGTATCTTTTGATTGCTTTGGCCTAGAAGCTTACATTTCTTAGAAAAGCAAGGAACTGTTGACCTTGGTATTTGACGTAACTTTCAACTTGGTACCTCTAACCGTTTTGAGAAAAAGGGATATTAACAGACGGACAGACAGACGAAAAGCAAAGTGATTCCATGAGGTCGCGCGGAAAAATAATGCCTCCGAATAGTTTGTTTTGTTATCAATACCGGTTGAGGTATAACATGCAGGCGTATTACTCGGCTGATTCTCCCGCTTTGCTGACGCAAGTTGCAACCCTCTGCCGTCAGAGGGCTCCGAATTGTAGCGTGTAACTGATGGCAAAGGTGCTTCAGAAACAGCGTGCTGTAATCGAGTTTCTAACCGCACTGGAATTCGTCCACACACGGAGCACTCTCTTCTCTAGCCTGGCAATGCCAGACCACACACGATAGTTGTGACATGTACAACAGTCTGACACGCTGGGATCACTGTCATTGATCATCCTCCATAACGTCGCGACTTCGCACTACAAAATATTTACCTGTTTCCAAAATATAAGAACACCTTAGAGGACTTCACTCCGACAGCGATGAACCGGCTCAAGCAAAAGTGAGGTTGTGGCTCCGTCGGCAATCAAACATTCTACAGTGACGCTATTAACAAACTCGTCTCTCCTTGAGAGAAATGTGTTCGTTGACAGCGTGACTATACTGAGAAATAAATATGTGGACGTAAAGAATAGATGATTATAATATTAATCAAGTTTCTTTAATTTTAAAGTCTTAAAGAATTTCTGCATAAAAAAATGGAGGTACTACTTTTCGCAAGCGCTTATATGTGTGTTCCGTATTTACCGACTGCGGTACGGAACTCTAAAACGCAATATAAACTGTTACTGCGTCCAAAAAATACAGTTATTCTGCAGGGCTTAAGTAAATGAGGCTGTGTATCAATTGGGCCTAAGCAGACTGCATATTAAGGAAATTACTTCTAGGTTCCCCCTAGAGGGCGATGCTATGGTACCGTACACTACCGTAAATCCGATACTGAAGTCATTCCACTCTCGCATTACAAGTGGAAAATGTATAATGTTTGAGTTAAAACCAAAGTTTCTCATATCTCGTTACTCAGTGTGTGATATAGTTAAGCGATGAAGATCTCGTAGTGTTAAGCCACTTGTCGTCCCACATCTACCACGGACCAATGGGTAATAGTACAGATAAAGGTTTTTCTGTCTTACGTTCACTTTTAGCAGCTCTCTAATCTGTTTTATCTTATTCATATGGCCGTTATGTGACACATACAATGGGAGAGGGGGTAGGATTATCGCGCAGTCTACATGAACGCATATTCTCCGTAATTATCCAGCAGATTTCAGCGAGAACTACGTTGTCGTTCTACCTGGGAAGCCATTAACTGTGGGAAAATGGAACCAATGCAGGGATTGCATACGCCTATGTCTAACCAGTTTTCAGTCTGAGCTGTGAAACAGACAAACGGTCAAATATCCTGTATACATGTCCAAGCCTTGTCTGTCGTGATTTTCTTGTTTAAATACTATACGCATTTCAACTGAAAGCTTCACATAATTTTAATGTTCGCTAGTAGGTGTGTAGATGCTTTAGATAAAATGGCATACATGTAAAGTAGATCGCACAGTGCACAATCTGGCAACTCAAGGGGGACGAGTTCGTGACACATAGTGTCTATGTGGGTGTGAGATATATTCTACTTTAGTAGAAATCCAATATCTTGAGAATACCCTATTAATCACAGTATAATTAAAGACACAGCAGCAAGGCGTTTTTGGTCATTGCTCTGGAGAACTGTTAATGGGCTTCTCCTACACTCTCACCATTACAATATTATAACCGGCGTAGTAATGCTAGTAATATGAACGAGATTGGGGTACGAACGAAAGAACATACGCGTAGATAGTCACTGACTATTTTATCTATCTATATCCGCATCCTGCTCCAACTTCTGCCGGGTCTGGGTGCTGACGAGTCCTCTCCATTTGTCTCGGTCCTCCCACCACTTTTCTTCCTCCACTTGCTGCCAGGTCACACACCTCTCCTTTCTACAGATATTCTCACTCCCATTTCCACCGTGTTCTTGGGCGCCCTCTAGGTCTTTTCTCATCCATCTTTAGTTCTTCCATAACTCTGGGGAGTCTCTGCCCATGCATCCTTTTAACATTCCCATACCATCTTAATCTCTTTTTTTTCAATTTCTTCTCTTATACTTTCTTGTTTAAGGTCCTTTCTAATCGGTACATTCCTTATTCTGTCCATTCTTGTTTTCCCTTAACTGCTCTGAGAAATTTCATTTCCCCTGCTTGCAGTCTGCTCCAGTCCCTTTCTGTCATCGTCCATGTTTCTCCACCGTAGGTGACAATAGGGAAGTAATAATTCTTATACATAAGGAGTTTTGCTTTTTCTGAAACTTCCTTATTCCAAATAAGGTGTTTTATTGTTTGGTAGAAATTGCCTCCCTTCTGTAACCACCTATTAATTTCGTTAGTTATTCTTCCATCCCTAGATATTTCACTCCCTAAATAAATGAAACTTTCTACCACTTTGAGGGGTTCTCCACTCAAGGTAATATTTCCGTTGAATCCTCTCTCTTCCAAATACCATTACTTCACTCTTATCTTTATTTATTTTTAATCCATACCTTTTCATTATTGCCTTCCATGCATCAAGCTGTAACTGTACATCTACCTCTTTATCACCCCATATTACCATATCATCTGCAAAAATCAACTTTTTGTCTTTTTCTTTTACTATATCTTTAACTGCCCTGTTCATTCCCTCCATTACAACATTAAAAGTGTAGGAGATAGAATACTTCCTTGCTTAAATCCTTGTCTTATTTCGAAGCATTCAGAGTTCCCCAATGGTGTTCTAATTCTACAATTGTGTCCTTGTCTTTATTACATTAATATAACCATCTCCTATATTTATCTTATTCATTTCTTCCCAGAGTCTTTCCCTGTTACTGAGTCATATGCCTTTTCTATGTCTATAAAAACCATTATCACCCTTTTGTTATACTCCCAACTTTTTTCCATCAGTTGACGGATAGAAAATATAAGGTCGATCGTGCTTCTTCCTTTCCTAAACCCATGCTGTTCTTCACTCAGCTCCTTTTCTATCTTGTCACTTATTCGATTTAGTAAAATTCTTTCAAACATCTTGGCTGTATGACTCATAAGGGTTATACCTCTGTAGTTTTTCAAAGTCATTTATTGCCTTTCTTGAAGATGGGAACAATGTCTCCTGCTCTCCAATCGTCAGATATTGTATTATTTCTCCACACGCTTGATAGTACTCTATACGGCCACTGCGTTCCTACTGGACCTACTGCTCTTATCATGTCCACTGATACTTCATCACGTCCTGGGTCTTCCCCCCATTCATCTTCTTCACAGTTTTTTCCATTTCTTCCTGTGTAATTTTACCTAATTCTGCTTCCAAACTTCTCTCAATTTCTCCATTATTTGTTGTTTCCTCATGTACCTGCTCCTCAGCATTTAACAGTTTCTTAAAATGTTCTTTCCAGAGATGTTTTATATTCCCTGGATCTTCAATCACGGTACCGTCCTCTGTTTTCATCTTTACTGGTACTTCAGAAGACTTCCTTTTATTTTTCATCATTTTATATGCCGGGAAATTGCAGCTGTTGAAAGGCATGATGTTAGGAAGAACTCCACTTACAGCTGGTGAAATTTTTGTTTGTCAAAACACAACCGGTTTCGCGGCAAAAAGCCGCATCATAAAGTATAACAACGTCAAAAGATCACAGAAACGATGCGTGTGCTGACGATCTTTCAACGTTATCTTTTGTTGCATCTGATGATGCGGCTTTAAGCTGCGACACCGTCTGTGTCTTAATCACCAACATATTCACTAACTGTAAGCGGAGGTCTCCCTAACGTCTTGTCATAGATAACCATTTTTTCGTCGATCAGTACGTGTCTGGAATAAAAACAAAATTCGATAATACTGTTTCGATGTAGCCCTCCTCCATGCTCTATACAGTGGCTTTCGATATTTGTGTTTAGATGTAAGTTGTCCACAGAAAATGCTATCTGTGGAAAGCATGCAACATAGGTATGCTGTAGCGATTTAAAAGAGACCTGAACAGGACAGACGTTTGATGCAGGGAATGAGAGTGGGAGCTGAACCGAAATAAATGTAGCGTACAGCATCCGCTACTGTTCTATTACACTAATAATAACAAATCACCAGAAACAGATGCAATCGCAAAATTTCATGTGGAGCTATCGTAAGTGGAATGGGTACATAAATCCAACGAAGAACGAAGCGTTTTGTCAGGGGTTTGTTTAGTAATGGCGCGGTGTTGAACGAACCTCAGTTGTGCACTAAAAGAGACGCATTATGCATCGAGGAGTGGTTTGCTCTTGCAAAAAAGAGAGAGAGTGTGTTGTGTTCCCGTACCCTTCCCCATCTGCCTCGCAAAATGACTGCCAGGAGAAATTAGAAATAATACAAATATTCTGAAAGTGGATAGAGGGGAAATGAATGGGAAGAAATGGGAAGGAATTAATGTTATCAACTGCATCGCGGCTTTATGCGGAATCAGCGGCGACAAGTGAAAATATGTTCTGGAACAGGGCTCGAAACTACTATTTTCCTGCTTACTAGAAAGCTGTATTAGTCCCGGACACGGTTTTCATCGCAAGTGCGTGGACTACCTCGGCACGATCCCTGGTCGACTCCTTCCCTGCGCCATCTGTCCGCAGTCTTTCTCCATGTTCTCCATGCCCCATAATTTTAGATAATTTTAGGGTTTGAAGGTAAATGTGCACCTGTACTGAAGGTTGTGGATTCCGAGTCCATCGAGGCCTATCAATTATATGAGTACGAGGTATCTGTTCTTTCACACATGGATCTGGGACGGATGATAAATGATGGTGGGAGCAGAAGTTTCATCTTCAGAACAAAATATAAGAAATGGACTTGATTATGAAATAACCCCTTCCCGACATTTGGAAGTTATAAAAAATATGTTTTATCAGCGAGATAAGTCCCAGCGAGCATGTCTGTAGAATACCATAACCTCGTAAGTTGTAGTAGTGGCTATATCGTTACTGCACAGGAGTTTCATGATTTTCTTAAAGTCCATAATCATATTGCCTCTTACAGGGAAACCTTGTTGAATTTGTATTGCACTCTAGAAGAGAAGAGAAAGAAGAATTGCACACGGGAGTGTTCGAAACCAGAACATCCCTGGCTGCGTGCAATGTGCTGCCCAATGACATTGGAATAGTCGTCCTTACTCGTTTAAATACAGTACAGACGATGTAAGAAATGGCTACTGTAAAATAAGTGACGAAAGGCTAAAACACCCCATTTCTGGAAGTACAGGGTGATTGTGGTTTAAGTTACAAAGGAAGTCAAATTTGAACGGAATGTTATGCAAGAAAGGGGAAACATTACGAAAACAAAAGAATGCAACGAAACGTTTACCTCTAGATGGCTCTGCCAGCGGCAGAGCACGCAACATAAAAGACGCAAGGCCGATCCTAAGTTTGCGTCTGAGAGGCTCGGCACGACGGTATCAACGCAGAGTCACGCGCTGCTGGTAAAGCTCTTGTGCAACAGTGGTGACTGTGTGCCCGTATCGCTGCACAGGTTACGGATACTGAGCGGTATGAACAAAGGCATTGGTCCAATGTCTACCAAGGGTCTGAAGAAAATAATTGCAAAATTCGAAAGGACAGTGCAATGTGGCAGAGGATGCGCACAGCACTGGAGGAGGGTTAGAGCGGCGGTGTGCTAACATACCGTGCACGAGGAATTGGTCAAATTTTGGGCACACCAGTGAGGAAGGTGCAAAAAATTCTACGAAATACCCTGCAGTGCTGTTCACAGAAAATTACTCTAGTTTAGCTGTTGTTTCATGACGACCTGCCAGAAAGATAAAAGTTTGATGTAGAATATCTTGCTCGCATGGAAGTGGACAATAAATGCACATGGAACACTCTATAGACAGATGAAGCTGATTTCCATCTCCGAGGACGTGCCAATAGACATAACTGCAGAATATGGGCAATGGGAAATCCGCTCGCACATCAACCGCTGGCACTTCCTTCTGCAAAGGCAACTGTGTGGTGCGAGTTGACGGCATCACATATTTTTTCGACGAGCTGAGTCCTTCGGGTCCTGTGATTTGAATCACCACTAAAATGCACTACGACTGTCTTCTGCGAACCAACATCGTTACAACCCCTCAATATCGTGAATGTCTGGTTAAGGTCATTTTTATGCAAGTGACTCTTCTCCGCACATTGTACAGCCATTGAAGCAGCTGCTGCAGAGGCATTTCGGAGGTGCTAGAAATACCAGCCGCCGTTACCCTACAGTCCGGTCGACCGAATCACTTGATCTTAATGTGTGTGACTTTTGGCAGTGGAATTATCTGAAAAGTGCTGTGTTCTGTGCTCCGATTACAAACGTAGTTGAACTGAAGGCACACACTGCGCAAAGTATCTGAATATAACCTCTGAAACATTCCGTTCTGTTGTGGAACGTCCTGTTTCTCGGTTTAAACTTATGGCAGAAAAAACATATTTATTTGTTGCCTTTTATGCGATTTTTGGTTGTGGATAGTTAAAAGCGGACTTCATTGTTCTTTTTTAAGCGCTTTGTGGCCGCAGGACAGTTAAAAATCGTCGTACATCCATATTTGAACAGGATTGTGGTGTGACACAGCTGTTATAATTTGTATTAAAAATGAAACTCCTCCAGCTGTCCTTAAGATTTTACACTACTCGTCATTAAAATTGGTACACCAAGAAGAAATGCAGTTGATAAACGGGTATTCATTGGACAAATATATTATACTAGAACTGACATGCGATTACATTTTCACGCAATTTGGGTGCATAGGTCCTGAGAAATCAGTACCCAGAGTAACCACCTCTGGCCGTAATAACGGCCTTGATACACCTGGGCATTGAGTCTCTAAAGTTCTGCGTGGTTTCTGTTTGTTCTAAGTCGTGTCTCCCTACCACTTTCGCGCAACGACGCTCTGAGCGTGTTTTTTAGGGAATTGACTAGTTTGAACCTGGGACCTGTTGCTGGTAAGGAGACGCCAGACCACACATGACATTTAAAGTTCAGAAGAGTTCTGTGAGACTAGCGATGATATAATCAAATCCTTAATGATTTCAGCGTCAACTCCACTGTGCTCCCTATAAAAGAATCTTAATACTAACTAAATTTAGTGGAAGGGGTTCAAGGCTTTCCTATTTTTAGTTAGCTAGTAAAATAACGTCGACAAATCAGTTAAGTTTACCATTGGAATTTTTATTCTACTCACAAAACATAGTTTATAAATTGCACTGTTGATGAAAGGAAATATTTTAATACAGGATTTAAAAACCAACTGCATTCAACAAAAATGTGAACGAATATTCCCTGAATGGGTTTCCAAGTTCTACAATGGATCGAAGGATGACCTATGCCATATCACATCTATAATCTAGGTTTAAATTAAGTTTCACAAAAGAGAAAACTATCAAAATTGTCTACAGTGACCCTCAATTATCGACGATCGACACTAGTATTACCTAAAAAGGGGATGTAACAGATGAGACTTTTGCAGTTCTGAGTGAAGCCTTATGCACTCAAAAATGCGGCATCGCGTGCGTTCATTACCTTGTCGGTGTTCGTCAGGGGGCGGCGGCCGGCTCAGCTCTATCCAGCTCGCCGTCTCGGAAGCAACTCCACTCCCAACTTCTCCTTACTACAATTTACCGAAGTTGGTTTAAAAAAAAAAACTATCTGGCTGTGTTTTCATCTGACCAATCAAGGTCTCAATGTTAACCTTAAGCTCCACCTACAAAAATTCTGTCCATCCAATGAGAAACGTTATACTTTTCGTGGTGGGGCAATGTTTTTAACGTTTGCAACCTAACAGAGACGCGAAACAGTCTCACGCTAAAACTTGCAGCTGGTGTGGCACTTTTAGTGTTATTGTAAGATCTATACTGTTCTTCTGGAGGGCTCTAGCTTTTAACATCGGCTGGGGGGTGGTCCTGGTGGTTACTTTTCGTGGTGGGGCAATGTTTTTAACGTTTGCAGCGTAACAGAGACGCGAAAAAGTCTCATGCTAAAACTTGCGGCTGGTGTGGCCCTTTTTGTGTTATCGTAATATCTATACTGTTCTTCTGGAGGGCTCTAGCTTTTAACATGGACTGGGATGGTGGTCCTGGTGGTTAGCTGGCGACGTGGGTGTCTGTCCCTTATCGTAGGGCCTTCTAGCTTAACACGGTTCTGCTCTCGGCTTCTGTTCTCGTTTCTCCCCTCGGAACTGCGTCTGTCTAATGGTGGGAAGGTATGACATGCATTTAGGCATTCTTGTGTTAGTCTGTGGTATTCCATTTGCTCACTCGTTACTCGTAGTACTTTGGTTAATTTAATGTCACGATTTATTCGAAGCTATGTGACATACTACTGGATTTGCTTATCATGTCAGGGTTTTCATGGAAGGTGTTGGATTTGCCTGACACCTTACAATTCAAACACAGCTTGGATGGCATGTGCAGGTCCAGCGGCCCATGCAGCTTCAACACCATACCACAGTTCATCAAGAGTAGTGACTGGTGTATTGTGACGAGCCAGTTGCTCGGCCACCATTGACCAGACGTTTCCAAATGGTGAGATATCTGGAGAATGTGCTGGCCAGGGCAGCAGTCGAACATTTTCCGTATCCAGATAGGCCTCTAGTGGACCTGCAACATGCGGTCGTACATTATCCTGCTGAAATGTAAGGTTGCGCAGGGATCGAACGAATTCACGCTTCCAATGTGCCTTCACCGCGATGTCGCTAAACACGGATGCGACCATCATGATGCTGTAAACAGAACCTGGATTCATCCGAAAATATGACGTTTTTCCATTCGTACACCCAGGTTCGTCGTTGAGTACAGCATCTCAGGCGCTCCTGTGTCAAGGGTAACCGCAGCCATGGTCTCCGAGCTGATAGTCCATGCTACTGCAAACGTCGTCGAACTGTTCGTGCAGATGGTTGTTGTCTTGCAAACGTCCCATCTGTTGACTTAGGGATCGGGACGTGGCTGCACGATCCGTTACAGCCAAGCGGATAAGATACCTGTCACCTCGACTGCTAGTGGTACGAGGCCGTTGGGATCCAGCACTGGGTTCCGTATTACCCTCCTGAACCCACCGATTCTATATGCTGCTAACAGTCATTGGATGTCGACCAACGCGAGCCTCAATGTCGCGATACGACAAACCGCAATCGTGAGAGGCTACAATCCGACCTACAGTCCGGAAACGTGATGGTACGCATTTCTCCTCCTTACACGAGGTGCTGGTGTACTGATGACGTTTGAAGTTAAGTCCCTTAGTGCTCAGACCCATTTGAACCATTTTTGTTTATTTATTTGGCTCCTAGTTTCGACGTTGCGTCAACGCCATCTTCAGGCCCGTACACTTTAATGAAATAAATTATGTGTGGCTGAGTATTAGAAGTCCAATACGTATTCCATATGGGTGGCGGGCAGTAACTAGTATTGGTCTCACCGCGGACTTCTAGTAGTCAGCCACATACAATTGATTTCATCGAAGTGTACGGGCCTGAAGATGGCGTTGACGCAACGTCGAAAAAGGTAGCCAAATAAATATAAAATCTTACGTGCAGGTGGAGGAGTTTCACTTTTAATAAAAATTTATAAATCGATTTTTTTCATCTGATGTAATACGACGCTGCTGTGGTTGTTAGCCTTATCTAACTACTAGTGCCAGAACTATTGAATGACAAACGTGTGAGATCACGCACTTGACACAGTAGAGATGGTTTAATTAGCAACTCGCACCATAAACATCGCAATGCGATTCACCTGTCATTTATAAGCCAACCATTATAAAGCTTATAGTGCCAGTTAGTGGGAAAATCGTCATTAGTTTCCTTGCATAGCTTTTCCCCACTCTTTAAGAATATTCCTTTCAAATTTGACGTGATTCTGAGCAGCGGTTCCTGCTTCCCAGCGCACTGAAAATGGTTCTTTAACTATAATCACCAGGGGTTACAGCTATAAAATTGTAATAGTTAAGATATCGTACATACGTTGTCCATGAACGTCATTTCCTATGTTCAATTACACCTCTGTCGCACTGACAAGTAGTTATATGGACACAGTGTGGGTTCTCATCTGTATTAGCCATGGGCAGTGTGACCTTGCCTTTCTCTCACAACTAATTCCTGTTGCATCCAGAGCTGAGCTGTCAGACTGTGGGCTAGGTTAACAGGGTTTTGCAAGCAGACATGTGGGTATGACGTTGTTCACATTATTGCAATAAATATGCTATTGTCTCCATCTTACCCAGTCCCAAGTGTGATGGTAACAGAAAAGTGTTGTACATTACAGCAGTTTAACGATGTCTTGAGTGTGTGAAAATTGTTCGTAGAAACGCTCCTACATGGATATCCCACCATTATTTAAACGTCAATTACAATCTTATTGTGCTGGACACCTCTAAGGGAATCTAATAGTGATGTCATTGCTTTGAACACCCTAATAAAGGAGGGACCAGTTCCTAAGAATGAAACACAGACTCAGTACATAGCAAGAGTGTATTTGTTTAAATAATTCACAGAGGTAATTGTTTAATATTAGAAGTTTTGTTCAATACCTCATCTTTGCGTGGTGATCTTGAACTGTAGGTACTTGGAATGCTTGGAGGAAATCAACCAATAGCCCTAAAATTTTCACAAATTTTCGCAAAACTTTAACCAGAAGTGGAAGATGGTTATACGTTGGACTGTTTGCAGAGAAGACCATGACGTCATCAAATTACAGTAATTTAAGCAACTGGAGAACATCCATTTGAATTTCCCGTCATTTACAAATGACTTAGAGGAGTTGTTGAACTTCAAGGTGGCCATTAAGTTGGTAAATTATGGTAATTTACTTTAATGATTTAATGTGTTCCTGTTACGTCGTAAATTATAGCCAGTAAGGTATTTAAAAAGGTGGGAATCATGAAGACTCTGTCCACCGTTGACCGGTCGACAGCTCGCGCCACAAGCTACGGCGCGAAGGGGGCGTGGCACATTGCGGCGAGCGACGTTGAAATCGTTTACCAGGTAGGGAAAATGTATGAAGCAGCACGGAGAGCGCAGGTCTGCGGGACAACGGGCCGGCTCTTAGTTCTACCGCACGTGTGACTCCCAAGTTGGTCTGGCTGAGCACTTCCCTGACGCAAGAGACCTTCACCGGAAAAGAGAGTTGACACGTTATTCCTTTGGCACATCAGGTCTGATGGCGAGTGGTATGTCGTCGTCACCCACATCTTCCCCCGCTAGTCATTCCAAGGCGGCCTTGTGGATGGTCGGTGAGCTGCATTCAGTTCGTTGCTTTGTGCGGACACCAGCGACATTATTGAAGACGGATCCTGCTCTGCGCGGCTCTCTGGTCATCAGGCCATTGTTGTTTGTTTGTGCCTCGGGGCGTGTTCCCACTGGTTGCTTAGAAAAGGTACGTGGTGAGCAATGCATCGGGTCTGCCCTAAGAAACTTCGGATCCGTTCGTCCGGACTACATTTTCCGACGTGTGAAGTAGCTTGAATTCGTTTTGTTTCCATTTAATGAACCCTTTTTCAGAAACTTTGAAAAGATTGTTAAATAACTTCAACTGCTGAAATATTATCTTGCTTCAAAAATGGCTCTGAGCACTATGGGACATAACTTCTGAGGTCATCAGTCCCCTATAACTTAGAACTACTTAAACCTACCTAACCTAAGGACATCACACAGCCGGCCGGAGTGGCTGTGCGGTTTAAGGCGCTACAGTCTGGAAACGAGCGACCGCTACGGTCGCAGGTTCGAATCCTGCCTCGGGCATGATGTGTATGATGTCCTTAGGTTAGTTAGGTTGAATTAGTTCTAAGTTCTAGGCGACTGATGACCTCAGAAGTTAAGTCGCATAGTGCTCAGAGCCATTTTGACATCACACACATCCATGCCCGAGGCAGGATTCGAACCTGCGACCGTAGCGGTCGCGCGGTTCCAGACTGAAGCGCCTAGAACCGCCCAGCCACCCCGGCCGGCTTATCTTGCTTCCCTTACTAAAATTTGCTGTAAACATTTCGTCAATAGTGACCAGTGGCACACTAGATTTGTATATGTTTGGAAAGAGAATAATTCTTCTAAAATTAAAATTTCATGTTTCACGTTCCCACGAATGACTTTTCGAGAGTTAAGAGCTAGTATTTGAATTAACACTATAATCTGTTGTTATTGGATCTCACTGAAATATTTGATAAATTGTTGAACGATTATCAGTAATTGATTTTTAGTAATTTTACTTAAATTACAGTTTTGTCTTAATATGTGAAGGTCCTCTAGGCCTAATTAAGAAAATGATTTTTTTGGCAAGGCTTAATAGAAATATTCATACGAATGATGTTCAATCATTATTTGGCACGGTCCTTCCCCTCCCAGGCAACAAATACCGTAGTGCGTATCTGTGCTCATATCCACAAGTAGGGCAACGTTGTACACTACTTTTCTGAATGTTCTGGCATTTACACCTCACCCAATTGGCCTAAAGAAGTGTGGAAGGGGACTGGATAGAGGGTACAATGGAGAGATGAAATGAGGGGAGGAATAAGAGAAGGGGATATGATACTTGTTTACATAAGGAGAAATGGCAACATTGCAGATTGCACTCGTACCTATATTGGTCAACTACGCACTTTGATGTCTACTTAAAACCGTGTTTCAATCATTTTGCATACATTTTCAGAACAGTAGCAAGGGAATGAATGACGAAATTGTCCGTTTCTGAGATGCTCGTTTCGAGGCCTCAGTCCATAACAATCTGCCTTTGTCAGAGTCAGTGAATTTCATCTTTACAGCTCGAATCGTCACTGAAATGTTCAAACACCCAGCCGTCAGTGGTCAATTATCATCTTTTTTCATTTTTTTTGGGTTTCGGGACATGCCCATATAGCCATCTCAATAGTGGAATGTCAGTTATGACGGTACGAACGTGAAGACAACACAGCACTCCGTCCTCAGGCGGAGAAAATTTTCTACCTGGTCGGGTATCGAACCCGAGCACCCTCAGCTAGTAGTCTGCTGCGCTGACCATGCAGTTACCGAGTCAATGTTTCGGCTCATCAGTGTTTAATTTACATCTATATGAGACTTGTATCCTTGTGGAGACAAGTGTTCAAAAGATGTAGTGAGTAAGTCACACTACATTCGGCCAAAGTGAATAATACTGTTTTGTTTCTTCTGTAATCAATTCACAAAAGGTAAGTGGTGAGAATAACTATCAGTACTCATTGGTGCAGAGTTGAATCTATTGCAATTTTTGTGAATGCAAGTATATATTAAAAGCTAACCAGCCCACGAAAATGATTTCCATAAATACATTTCAATCTATTGATATTCAAGGAATACCATGTGATATGATGCTGTGATATAGACCAATGTTTATTGGAGTTATTTGCCGCAGTGCGATCCACCACCACTTGTGAAAAACTGTACTGCATACTAGTCACCCTCCATATTTCTTGAGCTGCTAAAATCCTCGGTGGTGCTTTATCAACAGCTACTTACAAATACAGAAAGGTAGTTGAACCTTTTGAATACAATCAGTGTATTTGCAGGAAGAGACTTTATAATAACCAATCGTGTTTTGACGAAATCGAAAAACATATTGAATTCTAGAGTGCGTCTAGGTTATAATGTCCTGGAAGTAACAGTGAAGCATTTAAAATCAAATTTCTGAACCAGAATTTCCATGAGTTATATCTCTTTATTTAAAACAGATGTCGTTTAACATTGTATGCCATCACTGGCCCTGTCACAACAGTAATTATGTGATGTACAGAGGTATAGTGTTTCATGTGTCAACGCAAATACAAAAATCATCAGTGCTTCATTACTACGATAGGACTCTAAAGTGGGAACTCCATCGAGTCGACTATCTGTTGCAGGATAGATGGGAACACATCATTGCACCAGGTCACTACGTCGTCCCAGAAGATGTAGCCAGTCTCGAAACGAGCCTATAAATAAAGAAAAAAACATCCGTGTAATGAAACCAAAACATACCGCGTAGAACAAGAACTGTACTTAGTGTGTTGAATATGGTAGATGTGGTGCTGTGGACCAATTAATGCTCTCCATCTTCGGAGGTATACTATGAGCATGTTATCTTTATAGTATATCTGTGTCAGCTGGCCTTACTTGCTCCAAATAAGAAGTAGTACATTTAAACAAATTTGAACATGAAAAAAGTTCCAGATGACAATAATAAACTCTATTATCCTAAAACTACTTTCATAATTGAAAATAAGGACTTCCTTTCAGGATTCCAGAACAACCTTGTGTACAACATGAGCTGGAATTGTAATGTATTTAGAGACAGTAAAGAGTTATCTGTAAGGACATCTATAACATTCCATAAACATAAAAATTAAGGCAAAGTACTGCTACTTATTGCTGCGCTCTAAATGACGACTAAGATGATACAAAGGAGAATTCTTAATAACTCCGGCTGATTTGAGAAACAAGGAGTTAAAGACGTGTAATATCCACGGTAAAAACACAACAACATTCCAGCACGGCATCCTACATTCAAATACACTGAAGAGCCATAGAAGCTGTTACATCTGCCTAATATTGTGTATGGTTGCCGCGAGCACGTGCAATTGCCGCAGAAGTACATGGAATGGACTCGACTAATGCCTGAAGCAGTGCTGGAGGGAACTGATGCCATGAATCCTGCAGGACTGTCCATAAATCCGCAATAGTACGACGGGGTGGAAATCTCTTCTGAACAGCGCGTTGCAAGGCATTCGAGACATGTTCAATAACATGTGATTGGAGAAAGATCCTGCAAGTACGGGAGACACGACGGATAAAGAGATCGTGAAACATGACAGAAGTGCAACCCTTCCGGAAATTACTGCAGATTTCAATGCTGGGCCATCGACAAGTGTCAGCGTGCGAACCATTCAACGAAACATCGTCGATATGGGCTTTTGGAGCCGATGGCCCACTCGTATACGTTTATGACTGCACGACACAAAGCTTTACACCTCGCCTGGGCCCGTCATCACCGACATTTGATTGTTGATTTCTAGAAACATGTTACCTGCTCGAACGAGTCTCGTGTCAAATTGTATCGAGCGGATGGGCATGTACGGGTATGGAGACATCCTGTAGAATCCATGAACCATGCATGTCATGATGGGCTGTTGAAGCTGGTGAAGGCTCTGTAATGGTGCGAGGCGTGTGCAGTTGAGTGATATGGCACGCATGATATGTCTAGCTACGACTCTGACAGGTGAGACGTAGGTAATCATCATGTCCGATCACCTGCATCCATTAATATCCACTGTGCATTTCGACGGATTTCAGCAATTCCAGCAGGACAACGCGACACCCCACACCTCCAGAATTGACACAGAGTGGCTCCAGGAACACTCTTCCGAGCTGGCCACGAAACTCCCCGGACATGAACATTATTGAGCATATCTGGGATGCCTTGCAACGTGCTGTGCAGAAGAAGTCTCCACCCCCTCGTACGCATTTATGGAAAGCCCTGCAGGATTCATGGTGTCCGTTCCCTCCAGCACTACTTCAGAGATCAGTCGATTCCATACCACGTCGTGTTCCGGCATTGTTTCGTGCTCTCGTGGGGCCTACACAATATTAGGCATGTGTACCAGTTAATTTGGCTCTTCATTGTAAGATCTCCATAACACAATTCGGTACGATTCTGCGATTTTTTCAGCAATACGATGATGTTAAAACACTACTCTTGTGTGGGGAAATAGCATAGGTGCAGAAACGTGCATTAGACAACGTCCTAATCTCAACGAAAAATTATCACCGAGGATGTAGACCCGGTTGTTAAAACCTTTATTATATGTTCAAATTTTCTCACTTTCGATCCAAAATGTACTAATCCCCTGACATATGTGATTAATATATAAATCTTCCTATAGATTCTGAGCTACAGACTTGATACGCTTCTTTTGTTCTCATATGCTGACAGCAACGATATTTATATGTATATTCAAATATACCAAGTTAATCTATAAATCTGAAATAATCTGATAGCTAGTAGTCATTTTCTTATTCTGGACCCTATAGATTAACAACTACACTACATCTATCTCTAAAAGCAGTGTACTCTTCTTCTTTGCTAACATCGTTTCTTTATCATAGTACTCCACGAAAGTTGTCGAATGATACTCAGGAAACGAAATCTCTTAGGTTTGATATTAAAAAAAATAGTGTGTGGAATAGACGGATATTTATGGTGTGCACATAAATTTGAAATATAGTAAAATAAGAAGTAGTCAAATGGAAATAAGACAGATGGAAAAAGTAACTAAACTGTTTCATTTTTTCAGAAGTTAACGCCATAAATTTATCCCACATGCTTTCATGGAAAAATGTTTACGGTAGCCTGTGGAAAAATGACTGTGCCTTGGCGGCCACCATTTCGTCCGAAGCAAATCGACCGCCACGAATATACACTCCTGGAAATGGAAAAAAGAACACATTGACACCGGTGTGTCAGACCCACCATACTTGCTCCGGACACTGCGAGAGGGCTGTACAAGCAATGATCACACGCACGGCACAGCGGACACACCAGGAACCGCGGTGTTGGCCGTCGAATGGCGCTAGCTGCGCAGCATTTGTGCACCGCCGCCGTCAGTGTCAGCCAGTTTGCCGTGGCATACGGAGCTCCATCGCAGTCTTTAACACTGGTAGCATGCCGCGACAGCGTGGACGTGAACCGTATGTGCAGTTGACGGAGTTTGAGCGAGGGCGTATAGTGGGCTTGCGGGAGGCCGGGTGGACGTACCGCCGAATTGCTCAACACGTGGGGCGTGAGGTCTCCACAGTTCATCGATGTTGTCGCCAGTGGTCGGCGGAAGGTGCACGTGCCCGTCGACCTGGGACCGGACCGCAGCGACGCACGGATGCACGCCAAGACCGTAGGATCCTACGCAGTGCCGTAGGGGACCGCACCGCCACTTCCCAGAAAATTAGGGACACTGTTGCTCCTGGGGTATCGGCGAGGACCATTCGCAACCGTCTCCATGAAACTGGGCTACGGTCCCGCACACCGTTAGGCCGTCTTCCGCTCACGCCCCAACATCGTGCAGCCCGCCTCCAGTGGTGTCGCGACAGACGTGAATGGAGGGACGAATGGAGACGTGTCGTCTTCAGCGATGAGAGTCGCTTCTGCCTTGGTGCCAATGATGGTCGTATGCGTGTTTGGCGCCGTGCAGGTGAGCGCCACAATCAGGACTGCATACGACCGAGGCACACAGGGCCAACACCCGGCATCATGGTGTGGGGAGCGATCTCCTACACTGGCCGTACACCACTGGGGACACTGAATAGTGCACGGTACATATAAAAGCGTCATCGAACCCATCGTTCTACCATTCCTAGACCGGCAAGGGAACTTGCTGTTCCAACAGGACAATGCACGTCCGCATGTATCCCGTGCCACCCAACGTGCTCTAGAAGGTGTAAGGCAACTACCCTGGCCAGCAAGATCTCCGGATCTGTCCCCCATTGAGCATGTTTGGGACTGGATGAAGCGTCGTCTCACGCGGTCTGCACGTCCAGCACGAACGCTGGTCCAACTGAGGCGCCAGGTGGAAATGGCATGGCAAGCCGTTCCACAGGACTACATCCAGCATCTCTACGATCGTCTCCATGGGAGAATAGCAGCCTGCATTGCTGCGAAAGGTGGATATACACTGTACTAGTGCCGACATTGTGCATGCTCTGTTGCCTGTGTCTATGTGCCTGTGGTTCTGTCAGTGTGATCATGTGATGTATCTGACCCCAGGAATGTGTCAATAAAGTTTCCCCTTCCTGGGACAATGAATTCACGGTGTTCTTATTTCAATTTCTAGGAGTGTATTTCTTCAGTGCTCCAAGAATATAGAAGCCTCATGAGGAGGTGTAGAGGTGTAGAGGATGTATAATGGCTTTCCAAGGAAACCCATTGGTCGAAAAAACCATGGCAGCTTGTGGGCCGTGCAGTTGCTTGGATCAAAGAGGTGCTTCCTTTTGAAATCAGTTACCTTATTTTTTCCGAATCCCTTCCTTTTCTTTTGACTTTAATTATAGCAACTGTTGTCACTGGTACGTGTGGGCTGCGTATATTTCAAAATACACGCGACTCGGATTGCCAGTTTCGTTTCCTACTTTATTTTTGTTTCAGCACGCCGCCTCCTATGGTCTCGGGGTAACTTGTCGCCTGTAATAGTATCTGGCTCTTCAGGCAAAACTTTTAAAAGAAGCTTAACGGACGAAAACAAGGCAAACAATAACGAAGTAATATAATTAGACGGTGTAATATTTACAAATGTTTCATAATCTACAGACAGCATAATGTTCTAATGGTACTTACATGCAATTAAACAGTACATTTAATTCGTTTCTAATTGAAAACAAAAATTTATATTGTAAAAGAAAAACAAAAAAAATGTATTTGAAACATGTTCCCAAAAGATATCGTTCTAAAAAAGGAGCGCTCTACTTTCACTAAAATGCGAAAGTACTTTACTGGAGGAAAATTGTGTTTGGGGAGGAGAACGTTAGGTGTTTTGAAGGATTGAAAGACAGGTTTCGTTGAGTAGTATCTGTGGAAATGAAGGTTAGTAAGGATGGTGGGAAGATACAAAACAAGAAAGAGGCCGAGGTGTGATTAGTGTCATGGTACGAGGAGGAGTAGGGACAAGGAAAGATCGAAGATGGATGGGGAACCCTAATGTGCGGTAGTATAAATGGGAAAGTGTTATAGCTGACAAGGTGGAGAAATATCGTAGATGTTTGGGAGAGAGAATCGATAGAAGTTGGGAGAGAATATGGTGTGTGTGTGTGTGTGTGTGTGTGTGTGTGTATGTCTGTCAGTGTGTGTTTGTGTGTGTGTGTGTATGTCTGTCTGTGTGTGTCTGTGTGTGTTTGTGTTTGTGTGTGTGTGTGTGTGTGTGTGTGTGTATGAGTGAGTGAGAGAGAGAGAGAGAGAGAGAGAGAGAGAGAGAGAGAGAATCGGTAAAAGCTGGAAGAGAATATGTTCTTTGTGTGTGTGTGTGTGTGTGTGTGTGTGTGTGTGTGTGTGTTTGTGCGTAAGAGTAGGATTGGTGGTACATGTGGACAGACACGTGGCAAAGTACCAGAAATGCAAAGCAGAGGAGAGCCAATAAGAATGGAGAAAGATTGTAGATAGTGTAGGTTGTGCGAAGCAGTTCAGTACGTGGAACGAGAAACAGAAAATTGATTAAGCGGTAAAGGATCAGTGTGGGAGAAAGTAAACGGAAACTGGTGGGCTGAGTGCGTGGCGTTCAAGGATTTGGAAGGAGTAATGTAATGGTTTTTGGGGCGAATATCAGTACAACATTGATGTAAGAGAGGATACGTTGGGTCAGTGTTTAGTAGGGGCGGAGGATAATGAGGGTGGATTGCAAGACTTGCTGGTATAGCTTCAGCTACTGTGCGCTTTCCTGTGTCGGAATACCTATGTCAGATTATCAGTCATGGTTCTGTTACGTTGGCTAGCCTGAAAGTGTCTTTTACGTACTTTTACACGCTTTTGTAGACAAATGGCATAATAGTTCTTCACCTCAGCCTTAGGAACATCATACGTAGGTAAAATGTGAAATGTCCACAGAACATATAGAGTGATTGCGCACTTTGGGTAACTGGTGCTTGTAGCAACTGAAAGAGTTACATATTACAGAACCAGAATAAATACAGTGCAGTTCTAAATGAATGAAGTATTACAAACAGTTGTAACTATTTGCCGATAACAATTACAGAAAATGTAAAAGGAAGATAAAAATCTCGACCCTTGTGCAAGCGCAGTGAATCGGAAGTCAACAAATAAGAGGTAATACTTAAGTGAGGAGTTTCGGGTTATCAGAGAAAATGGCGGATCTCATGCAGACGGTACCCTCAGAGTTAGAATTTGACAATCGTTGTTTGTTCATAAAAGTACACAGAAAATCTCATGGGCGATACAGTTAAGCTTCTCCAAGGCCAACAACTTTCGCAGTGGCATCGGCAGTTAGAAGAAAGAGGCTGACTGTGCAAAACAAGTACCGGAGGCCACGTTCATCATTACAAAGCGAAGAAAGAATTTACTTTTCCTTTAAACACAGTTAACGGAAATCAACGTATTGTACCAGCAGAGCGCCAAATTCCATACGCAGTGGTTCGGTGAGCTCTCAAAACAAAAGTGAAAATGAAAAAGTTGGCCTACATAATTCAGATTTCACAGGACTTCACACAGCAAGACAACATCAAACGTACGAATTATGCTGTGTCATCGCCGGAAGCCATAGAGGAAGTATATGCTGCACCTCATTTTCAACGATGCGACAACACTCCATACTGCGTAAGTGGGAGGTTTAACAGGGAAAACACTAGAATACGACGACCGAAAAGCCATTTTGTGTAACTGAACATGAATGTGCTCTGTGTTATGTCATCACAAAAATTGCACACTCTATTTTTCTTTCTTTGAGGTGAGTGTTTCAACAAACGTTTACCTGGAGGTGCATGATCAATGCCTGATGACACAATTTCATACGAATTCCACGGCCTGCATTTCTCAGTAAGGTGGAACGTCCGTCTTACGATGTAGTACGAAGATTATCATATTTGTAAATCAGTATCTTCCAAATCACTGGATAGTATAGTTGATGTCGACGCTGTGTTGCGCCCTCACCCACGTAAATTTCCGGACCTGAGACTCATGTATTTATTTTTATAGCGTTGAGTGAAAGACGTTGTGCCGAAAACAATTCGAGATAATGCAATGCGCACATCTGATACTCTCTCGTCGGTGGCTTGAGACATGCTTCAGAATATATGCTGTGAAATCAATTATTTTAATGTTGTCCGGCTGAGAAAAGGAGTCGTACACATTATAGCAAACGACATACACAAATTTGAATTATTTCTTACATTCAGTACAATTATCATCGCCGCAAAGATGTACAGAAATGGCTATAACCGTTTGTAGCCGATTTATCCATTTTCAACTACTTTAATGAGTCATAGCCTATAAGGGAGTCTGCCACATGTGAGACACAAGCTGTAGAAAAAGAAAATTTGATTTGGTGTACCAGCAATACACAACACGGAAGAAACAAAAGAAAAAAACTGGGCTCCTTGAATTGGAAGGAGTCGATAATAACAATTTAGCGTTACTCACCACCCTGGCAAGAGCCCTTGTTACGTTGGTGTCAGGAACATAAACGGTATAGTTCGCTGATGACGTGGACGACGCCGCAGCTGATGCTTTCGGTGTAGATCCCTCCACTGTGGTGTTGCGTTGCACCTGCAGCAGGAAATTATGTAAGCTTCTTGTTTACTTTAGTACATTTGTAAAACCGAAGTTTTTATTTAGTTAAGAATGAAAGAAGAGCGTGGTTTATTATCCCATAATTACGACAGGAGCAGAATGTCGGATTAGCGAAGGATAGTACTGTCCTCAAGCGACTTAGTGCAACAATCGAAAACCTGATTCAGGATAGCGGTCCTCCTTCCTCAAGAATCCCAGAATGCTATTCTCCGTCAATCTCCTGACGCGAAGTTCACATGACGTGTTGTACACTTGACAGCAAAGAAAGTCGGCCACTGCTGGATGCGACCAACATAACACACCTATATCGTAGGTCCTCTAAGCGCCGAAACCCTGTGGGGTACAGTCGTTTCAGTGTACACAATGGTTATCACAAGAGATATATCTAATACCGCGATAAAATAAATTTTAGAAAACACGTGATTAGAGATGAGACAGCCCTTAACGCTTGTAAATTGAACTTCATTACAATAAGTGACACTGCAGAATTCTAATCACACTCATTAAATGACATGAAGAGCTGTTGTTTGTGACGCGAATTTCAACCGACCGTTAACCACACAGTGCTCGCACGTCGGATCGAGAATCGAGTAGGTGTAAGGACACGTAAAATATCAAAGTTTCCATCAGTATCGGTTTACAAGGTCGAATGTCCGAACCTGCAAGTAAATGACGACACACTTAGCACTGCGCCGGTAACCCAATGAAGCTTATACTGCAATGAGAAGTAACCACGAAAGGTATGTAATAAAGTGCAACACACAAGTGTGAAATGCCATTAAGTAAAGTTGTGGTGATGCACACGGAGTAGAACCCAAAATCTACATGAGCTGTTGACTATGCACAGTCAGATGTCAGATATTAAATGTGTTCACCAACAGCGTGATATTGGAACCTGAAACAAAGATACAAATGATTATGCTTTGGCAGGAATTCGAAAACAGCACCTTTCGCCATTGTTTTACAGCTGCGAGTAGACATTAAATAGCCGGCCGCGGTGGCCGAGCAGTTCTAGGCGCTTCAGTCCGGAACCGCGCGACTGCTACTGATGCAGGTTCGATCGTGCCTCGGGCATGGGCGTGTGTGAGGTCCTTAGGTTAGTTAGGTTTAACTAGTTCTAAGTTCTAGGGGCCTGATTACCTCAGATGTTAAGTTCCATAGTGCTCAGAGCCATTTGAACCATTTAGACATTAAATATTTATTGTTTCTTCATCATCAGCGAGATGTGCACATGTTCGGCTGGAGGTAACAAAACGAATTAATGTGTGCTGCCTGGGACTGCAAACCCGCGAATTTCATCGTTGTTGACACCACATGAAGAGGTGTCAACTATCAAATTCTCTTTCAATAGTAGTTAGGATCGCTCAGTTCTTAAAAACCTGGACGTTGTTGGCATCGTGAGGGAACTACGAAGTGACCGCACACTACAATCTTGAAGGGTTCCAATCCAGAAAAAAACAGGAATCGGAGTTCGAATCCCTGTTTAGTACCAATATTTCCTAAATCTTAAGGTCACTTAAAATATAAATTGAGAGCTGCACCAGTGGTTTAGAGATAGTGTCTTTGATTAATAACCAAAACGTCCTTGGATCCAGGTTCGAAACCCACCACCGCTTAAATTTTGATTAGTAATAAGCATTGGTAGCCGAAGATTTCCGGCATTAGACGTCACCCTCATTCTGCCAACGGCCTTCTCAAAGAGAGCGGAGGAACCGACTGGGGTTCAGGGCACTATTTTGTCCTTGAGGTGGGAAACTGCCCCAAAAGGTTGCTGGTTGGTTGATTAGGGGGACTGGACCAAACAGCGTGGTTATCAGTCCCATCGGATTAATGAAGAATGGGGAAGGAAGTCAGCCGTGGCCTTTCGATGGGACCATCCCAGCACCTGCGTGAAGCGATATAAGAAAATCACGGAAAACCTGAATTAGGATAGCCAGAGACGGGTCTGAAATGTCGTCCTCCTGAATGCGAGACCAGTGTGCTAATCACTGCGCCACTTCGCTCGGTCCTAAAGATGACAGAATCAGCAATAATCAACGGCATATGGATGTAGAAGGCGATGGAAACCACTGCATTAAAGACACATTATGTGTATTCACAGTACATGTAGTCTGTAACTGAAAAAGTGTCATGATGATCTCTCCATTGGCAAAAGATTCCGTAATAGTCCCCCATTCGGATCTCCAGGAGCGGACTGCAAAGGGGGAGTCTGGAAGTGGAATGTCAGAAGCCTGACATGGTAGGGAAGCTAGGAAACCTGAAAACGGATTGCAAAGGCTCAGTCTATGTTGATATAGTAGGGATCAGTGAAGCGAAATGGAAAGAATTTCAGGTCAGAGGAGTATACGGCGATATCAACAGCAGCAAAAATTTGTATAACGAAAGTAGGATTCTTTATGAACAGTAGGGTAGGGCAGAGAGCATGTTACTGTTAACAGTTCAGTGATAGCGTTGTTCAAATCAGAACTGACAGCAAGCCGACATCGACAACGATAGTTCAAGTGTACATGACAACGTCGCAAGCTGAAGATGAAGAGACAGAGGAAGTATATGAGGAGATTGAAAGGGTAATATAGTACGTAACGGGAGATGAAAATCTATTAGTCATAGGGGACTGGAATGCAGTTGTAGGGCAAGGAGTAAAATGAACGGTTACAGGAGCATATTGACTTGGGACAAGGAATGAGAGAGGCGAATAATTGAGTGCGGTAATAAATTTCAGCTGGTAATAGCGAATACTTTGCTCAAGCATCACAAGAGGAAGAGGTATACTTGGAAAAGGCCGGGTGATACGGAAAGATTTCAGTTAGTTCACATCATGGTTAGGCAGAAATTCCGAAATCGGATTACTGTAAGGCCTACCCAGGAGCAGATATAGACACGGATCACAATTTAGTGGTGATGAAGAGTAAGCTGGAGATTAAGTGATTAGTCAGGGAAAATAGAAACGCAAAGAAATGGGATACGGAAGTATTAAGGAACAACGAATTACGTCAGATGTTCTATAAGGTGGTAGATACAGCAATAAGAAATACATCAGCAAGCAGTACAGTTGAAGAGGACTGAACATCTCTAAAAAGGGCAGTCACACATGTTGAGAAGAAAAACATAGGTACAAAGAAGGTAACTGCAGAGAAAACACGGGTAACAGCAAAAACTACTTCAGTTGATAGATGAAAGAAGGAAGTAAAGAAATGAAATGATAAATCAAGACCCTAAGCTGCCGAAAGGCGTTGATATACATCAACGGGGACAATTGAAAATGTTTTTCCCGACTGGGACTCGAATCTAATATCTCCTGCTTACATGGCAGACGCTCTATCCATCTGAGCCACCGAGGAGACATAGTGCAACTGCAGGGATTTATCCCTTACTCGCTCCCCATGTCACCCACATTTTCAACTTAATGTCCACACACTAAATTCGTAGTGCCCCTGACCATTACACTTATTACTCGCGGCAGACAATCTTAACCGAGTCCCATAAGAGTCCGGGCAATGCATGTCCGCAAAGGAGAAGGTCAATGGCCGGTTAGCCTTAACTATATGACGATGGTATCTGTTCCTTCGGATATGTCCGGGTCTTCGAAAGAACAGGTACCATCTACACATAGTTAAGGTTAACCGCCCATTGACCTTTTTCTTCTGTGCTGGATGCACACGCATTGCCCGAACTCTTACGGGACTCACTAAGGTTGTCTGCAGAGAGTAATGAGTGTAATGGTCAGGGGCACTACGAATGTAGTGTGTGGACATTAATTTGGGAATATGGGTCTCACGGGGAGCGTGCAAGGGACAGATCCGTGCAGTCGCACTATGTGTCCTCAGTGGCTTAGATGGATAGAGCGTCGGCCATGTGAGCAGGAGATCCCGGATTCGAGCCCCAGTCGGGGCACACATTTTCATCTGTCCCCGTTGATGTATATCAACGCCTGTCGGCAGCTTAGGGTTATGATTTAATTATCATTTCATTCTATAGAGCTGCATGGTCACCGATGGTATCTGTTCTTTCGGACTTGTCCAAAATAAGAGATACCATCTTATAAAGTACAAAAATGTTCAGGGAAATTCAGGAACATAGAAATACAAGTCGCTGACGAATGATATAAATCGGAAGTGCAGGGAAACTAAGATGAAATGATTGCAAGAAAAATTGAAGAATCGAAAAAAAATGGTTGTCGGAAGGACTGACTCAGCTTACAAGAAAGTCAAAACAACCTTCAGTGAAATAAAAATCAAGGTTGGTAACGATAAGAGTGCAATGGGAACCACGCTGTTAAATGCAGAGCAGAGAGCGGATGGATGGTAAAACTACATTGAAGGATTCTACGAGGGGGAGATCTGTCTGATATGATAGAAGAAGAAACAGGAGTCTATTTAGAGAAGATAGAGGATCCAGTACTAGAAACAGAATTAAGGAGAGCTGGGCAGACAACATTCCATCAGTATTTCTTGAATCAGTGGGGGAAGTGGTAACAAAACGACTGTTCACGTTGATGTGTAGAATGTCTGGCGACATACCATCTGACTTTCGGAAAAATATCATCTACACAGTTCTGAAGATAGCAACAACCGACAAGTGCAAATATCGCACAATCACCTTAACAGCTCATGCATCGAAGTTTCTGACAAGAATAATATATAGAAGAATGGGAAAGAAAATTGAGGATGTGTTAGGTGACGATCAGTATTGCTTCAGGAAAGCTAAAGGCACGAGAGAGGCCGTTCTGACGTTGCACTTGATAATGGAAGGAAGACTAAAGAAAAATCAAGACACGTTTATAGGATTTGCTGACCTGGAAAAAGCGAACGACAGCTTAGCATGGTGCAAGATGTTCGAAATTCTGAAAAAGATGGGGGTAAGCTATAGGGAGAGACGGGTAATATAGAATATGTAAAAGAGCCAAGAGGAAATAATGAGAGTGGACGACCATAAACGAAGTGCTCTGATTAAAACAGATGTGAGACAGGATTGTTGTCTTCCACCCCTACTGTTCAATCTGCGCATCGAAGAAGCTATGATGGAAATAAAAGAAAGATTCAGGAATGGAAGTAAAATTCAAGGTGAAAGTATATTAATGATACGATTCGCTGACGGCATCGCTATCCTGACTGAAAGTGAAGACGAAGTACATGATCTGCTGAATGGTATGAACAGTGTAATGATTACAGAATATGGACTGAGAGTAAATCGAAGGAAGGCGAAAGTAATGAGAACTGGAGGAAATGAAAACAGCGAGAAACTTAACATCAAGATTGATGGTCACGAAAAAAATGAAGTTAAAGAATTCTACTACCAAAGCAACAAAATAACCAATGATGAACGGAGCAATGGGGGACAACAAAAGTAGACTAGCACTGTCGAAAAGCGTATTCCTGACCAAGGAAAGCCTACCAGCATCAAACATAGGCCTTAATTTGAAGAAGAAGTTTCTGAGCAAATACGTTTGGAGTACAGCATTGTATGGGAGTGAAATATGGACTGTGGAAAACCGGAACAGAAGAGAATCGAAGCATTGGAGATCTGGTGCTACAGTCTCATGTTGAAAATTATGTGGAATGATAAAGTAAGGTATGAGGAGGTTTTGCGTTGAATCGGAGCGGAAAAGAATATGTGGAAAACACTGACAGGGAGAAGGAACAGGATGATAGACATCTTTTCAGACATCAGGGACTGACATCCATAGTAGTAGAGGGAGCTATAGAGTGCAAAAACTGTAGAGGAAGACAGAGATTGGAAGAATCCAGCAGATAATTGAGGCCATAGGTTGCAAGTGGTACTCTGAGATGAAGAGATTAGCACTGGAGAGGAAGCGACTGCGGGCCGCATCATGGCAGTTATAAGACTGATGATGCAAAACGAAATGACCTTATATGACGATTGTTTTGTGAACAAAAATACCATTACTATGGTAAGAAAGCTTACTAGAGGCAGAATTTCTGCAAGCAGCGACTTCCGCTCTGATAACCAAAACTAATCCAACTCTATAAAAATCATTAGCGAATGAACGTATCTAATATTGGTTTTGGTTCATGGCACAGTCCGTTCTTTACTTGGTGTTACTGTATGTCAAGAGGGTGTGTTTGTGGCTGTTAAAAACTGGTATCCCTAGTTGGAATCGAACCCACATCTTAGTCATTACAAGCTAGCCTAAGTCTAATCAATGACCGAATTCACAAGTGTTAGCATCAAGTTTTTTCTCAGTATGGGGTACGCTGCACGCCGTACGAAAAGTATTGACTTCCGCTTGAGCTGTGATTGTGAATAAATTATTCGTGGTCAGTGTCATGCAGTGCGAACACAACGCCGTGATATCACATACATCATTTTCCTTTGTTTTTAAGCCTCTTTCCGTCTGTTCGTTAAGAGCATATGTCTGACAGAACGTCAGGGAATATTTCGTTAATTTCCTAACTAGTCAGTAATAGAAAAATCTTGCCGAAACTTATTTGCGATGGGCTCACGGCGTCTGTCACGATAAGATCAATTTCAACACTATCAGACAGCGGCCACGTGACACAGATAGGCGTCCGCCCAAGCGATCGCGACACTACGGGCATAGAGCGTATGACTTAAACCGGACTTTTCTGCACTCGAATAGCAAGTATAGTATTATGTACCATTATACCATATTTTAGCATGCTCCGTGGCGATATTCTATGGCATGGTGCTACAAGAGTATTTAACTATAGTCTTATTTTGTCAAGATTGTAGTATAGCTCGTGCCATGACAACTAGAATATTTCTGTTTTCTAGTCAGAAAACGGAATAAAGTCTAACATTTGTGACATTGTGTTCTGTTTGTGTTTAAACAAATGGTGAAAGCAGAGGAGGCAAATCGAAACACCCTCGCCCTACATGGAGTGAAACGTATCTAGAATCTCAAGTCGTATCGTCTCTTGTACGATCGTCTTGAGATAGATTGATGACCAATATGAGACTCGCCGACACGATGACTTTGACTACAAGCAGTTCATTACTACCCGTAAATTCAGAACATTTAAGAACTCTGGCAACGACATTCATCCACAAGCGTGGCGTCACCATTTCTCTCATTGTTTTCCTCCCAACTGGTCATTGGAGCACAGATTAGAATTTATGTGTGGCTACTTAGAGAATGAACCAGCTGTAAGAATGCGATCGGTCATTCACGATTGTCACAGTGAAGGAGAATTTTATCATGCCTTCCTCTCATCATATTGGTCTCAAGCTACTCAAGATCGCGTAAAACATGATGAAACACTTTGAACAATCTGAATTTTCCAGTCTTGTCAAATATTTTGAAGACATGTTGCACAAGAATCAGTACCTGTCAAACCCATACAGCCCCTCAGAACGCATCCGCATTTGCTTAATCAAATAGCCTGATTGTTTAAGACATATTATTTTGGCAGGACGTTGCAAAGACGACATTGAAGCTTTTCAGGGACTCTCACAAGAATTATAAATTGACACAGACAGTCGCGGGATGCGAAAACAGGAAAACAATCATTATAGGTCACGTCCGTCACAATTCCGTGACGACAGAAACAATAACTGGACACGACAAGGCTATTCTTACAACGCAAATCATGACCAAAACAGGCATCACCCATGTGACAACCACTGGCAGAATAATAATAATCACAGGGAAAGATCACCTCTTCGTGGTAATGACTATGACAGAGACAATAAGAGAAACAGACAATATGGGAACCAAATAATTATTATCAAGGGAGACAGAACACTTTCAGACGCAAAGGTCCACTGCGCAGTTACGATTCCGGGAGAAATTCTTCACCACGTGAGAGACAAAAAAGAAACTATGGAAACTACCGACATAATGACAGACCTGAATTTCATCAGAACTGGCGGGATTCAAACAGGGCAGGGCGCTCTCGGCTAGGTGAATTTATTGAAGTTAGGTCTCCAAATCCCAATAAAGACGCGCGCCAACAGAGAGACAGTAGGCAATAACTCACACCACAAGCAGCCACAAAACGTACTTATGAAGCTGACGACGTAGCTGCCGTGGCTAGTAATTACGTAAAAATGGAAGACATTAGGGACATCTTACTCCAGGAACACGACGTAACACAGAACAACATTGCATATCCTGTGATTCACATTACATTAAATGATGTAAAACGTACGGCAGTACTTGACTCTGGCAGTCCCATTTCAGTAATTAGTGAAACAGCCTTTAGCAAATGCAACAATTTGAACAATTGCCCCACACTTCCGTTACGTAAGATTAAATTACAAGGTGCAATCTTAGGAAAAATTGTAGATGTATGCCAACAAACCAACTTAGAATTCTTTTGTCAAAGCCACAGTTTCTCTATGAACTTCCTTATCGGTCCATTATTGTCAACAGAAATTACATTTGGAGTAGACTTTTTGAATGAATACAAAGAAATCTTAAACTTTCACGATGCTGAAAGAAGGTAAGTCAATAGCTCTGAAATTTGAAGATCGGCTCTCAAACCATGATGAGGAACTAATCGGCTCTACCTCCTGTTAGATAAAAGTTCGGAACCTGCGACGGAACTTGACATTAACAATCACTCTGCAAGTATTGACAAGGATAATATCGACGGCGTATTTGATACTAATGAGTTAATTCAGAATAAAATTCAAACAATTGAGAATTGTAATGACACTGATAGGCAGGACCTTACTGAATTTTACAAGCTCATTCCACAGTTTTTACTCACAAAACAGGAACAATCAAAGAATTTCAATACCAATTTCGTGTTCGTGAGCATAATAAATTTTTTGGTAGACCATACGTCATTCCGGCACATTATAGGAATCGTGTTAGAACAGGAATACAATCTATGCTTGAAGAGGGTATTATTGAGCCTGCAGTAAGCTCATACAACAATCCATTACAAGTTGTTGAGAAGAAAAATGGATCGATCAGGCTTGTCTTAGATTCGAGACAAATCAATACTATCATCAATCCTGAAAGACAGGCCGCAAACGTTGGAAGAACTTCTTCAAAATTTTAATGGCGGAAAAGTGTTGTCTTCCATTGATCTCAGATCGAGGTTTTAACAGATCGAACTTCATCCAGAATGTAGAAAATACACAGCTTTTCTTTGTTTCGACGTTTGTTATCAATTTCGGAAACTTCCTTTTGGTTTGAACATTTCTTCAGCAGCATTCATTCACGGGCTAAATTCCATATTACCTGAGTTCTTAAAACGTCACATCACCTTATATGTGGACGATATTCTAATAGCAGAGGCCTCATGGGAACAACATAATCGCATCCTCAACAGTTTGTTACGTATTTTTGTTGCAGAATCCGGAATTACAGTTAACTTGGAAAAGTCTCAATTCGGTAGGTCAGAGATGAAGCTTTTGGGACATATTGTTTCTTCTCAAGGCATTCAGTCGGATCCTGAAAAGTTAGAAGCAATCAGAGCCATTGCAGTGCCATAAAAAAAAAAAAAAAAAAAAAAAAAAA
Source organism: Schistocerca cancellata (assembly GCF_023864275.1). Taxonomy (NCBI): domain Eukaryota; kingdom Metazoa; phylum Arthropoda; class Insecta; order Orthoptera; family Acrididae; genus Schistocerca; species Schistocerca cancellata. Next base: position 608,110,868 of record NC_064630.1, on the reverse strand, counting down.
CACACACATCCGCAGTTTTCAAGGTCTCGTAAATTTTTAGCATCGTTACACCAAAACTTTGTTCTCTCACTGGAAGAATACTATTTGGAACTGGGACGAACAGGCACAGATGGAATTCAATTCTTTGACCGAAGGGCTACTTAATGCGCCGATACTAGCTCATCCAGATCTGTCACAAGATTTCTGCCTTAGCACGGATTTTTCTAAAGTCGGTCTTGGTGCCCATTTATTTCAAGAAGCTATAGAAAATGACACTACTGTTCAGAAAACCATTGCTTTTGCTAGCCGAGTGCTAACAAAATCTAAAAAAAATTATTCCGTTACTGAATTCGAAGCTTTAGCTATCGTTTGGGCATTTAACAAATTCCGTTCCTTTCTTTCTGGTAAGCACGTGATCATCGTGCATTACAATTTCTCATGTCTTCAAAATTAAATCATGACAGGTTAAAACGTTGGTCATTGTTTCTGCAAGAATTCCGCTTCACAATAGTCTACATTCCCGGCAAGGAGAACATTGTTGCGGACGCACTGTCACGCGCACCGGCTGGGCTTGAGAAAAGTAACACAGAAGGCGGCAACCTCGAAAAAAATTTCAATATTCTTTACGTTCAGAAAGTCGCCTTTGGAAACTTCATCACCACATCTTTAAAAGACATTGCTCATGAACAAGATAAAGATCCGATTTAAAAAGATATCAAAGGTAAATGGCATGAAAAGGCACACACAGATTCGGCATTATTATCTGGTTATAAACAACATACTTTTCAAACGCTGCACTGTTGATGACAAGCTATGGGTACTTTGTGTTCCTGACGATTTTGTTAATAAGCCCATTTGGTACATTCATTTCTGCTGCGAACATTTTGGTCCACGAAAATATTATGATATTTTCGGACGACTTGTTATTTTAACAATATGGAAAAGAGAATTTGAAGAGTCTTGTCTATTTGTAAACTTAATCAAAAGGCTAAACCATCTACTATCTCACATCGTGCTCCGTTGTTTCCTATAATTCCTTGGAAATTAAAAGAATTTGCTGCTGTTGATCTCTTGGGACCTCTTGTCAGAACATCGAATGGGTTTGCGTACGTTTTAGTCGCTGTTGAACTTACTTCAAAATTTGTTTCTTTCACACAGTTACGTAAAGCCATTGGACGGTCTGTATCCAACGCCTTCGTTAAAAATTTCTTACGTGAAGTTGGACACGTTAGTAAAGTCATTTCAGAAAACGGATAGCAGTTGAGATCTGCTGTTTGGTCACGCATACTTCAGAATCATAAAATCAAACCTGTTTTTATTTCATTGTACTCACCGCATTGTAACCCGTCTGAACGGATTATGAAAGAAATCAATAAGCTTTGCAGACTTTATTGTCACATGAAGCATTAGTATTGGGACAGATACAGGGTGTTTCAAAAATGACCGGTATATTTGAAACGGCAATAAAAATAAACAAGCAGCGATAGAAATACACCGTTTGTTGCAATATGCTTGGGACAACAGTACATTTTCAGGCGGACAAACTTTAGAAATTACAGTAGTTACAATTTTCAACAACAGATGGCGCTGCAAGTGATGTGAAAGATATAGAAGACAACGCAGTCTGTGGGTGCGCCATTCTGTACGTCGTCTTTCTGCTGTAAGTGTGTGCTGTTCACAACGTGCAAGTGTGCTGTAGACAACATGGTTTATTCCTTAGAACAGAGGATTTTTCTGGTGTTGGAATTCCACCGCCTAGAACACAGTGTTGTTGCAACAAGACGAAGTTTTCAACGGAGGTTTAATGTAACCAAAGGACCGAAAAGCGATACAATAAAGGATCTGTTTGAAAAATTTCAACGGACTGGGAACGTGACGGATGAACGTGCTGGAAAGGTAGGGCGACCGCGTACGGCAACCACAGAGCACGCGCAGCTAGTTCAGCAGGTGATCCAACAGTGGCCTCGGGTTTCCGTTCGCCGTGTTGCAGCTGCGGTCCAAATGACGCCAACGTCCACGTATCGTCTCATGCGCCAGAGTTTACACCTCTATCCATACAAAATTCAAACGCGGCAACCCCTCAGCGCCGCTACCATTGCTGCACGAGAGACATTCGCTAACGATATAGTGCACAGGATTGATGACGGCGATATGCATGTGGGCAGCATTTGGTTTACTGACGAAGCTTATTTTTACCTGGACGGCTTCGTCAATAAACAGAACTGGCGCATATGGGGAACCGAAAAGCCCCATGTTGCAGTCCCATCGTCCCTGCATCCTCAAAAAGTACTGGTCTGGGCCGCCATTTCTTCCAAAGGAATCATTGGCCCATTTCTCAGATCCGAAACGATTACTGCATCACGCCATCTGGACATTCTTCGTGAATTTGTGGCGGTACAAAATGCCTTAGACGACAGTGCAAACACCTCGTGGTTTATGCAAGATGGTGCCCGGCCACATCGCACGGCCGACGTCTTTAATTTCCTGAATGAATATTTCGATGATCGTGTGATTGCTTTGGGCTATCCGAAACATACAGGAGGCGGCGTGGATTGGCCTCCCTGTTCGCCAGACATGAACCCCTGTGACGTCTTTCTGTGGGGACACTTGAAAGACCAGGTGTACCGCCAGAATCCAGAAACAATTGAATAGCTGAAGCAGTACATCTCATCTGCATGTGAAGCCATTCCGCCAGACACGTTGTCAAAGGTTTCGGGTAATTTCATTCAGAGACTACGCCATATTATTGCTACGCATCGTGGATATGTGGAAAATATCGTACTATAGAGTTTCCCAGACCGCAGCGCCATCTGTTGTTGAAAATTGTAACTACTGTAATTTCGAAAGTTTGTCTGCCTGAAAATGTACTGTTGTCCCAAGGATATTGCAACAAACGGTGTATTTCTATCGCTGCTCGTTTAGTTTTTATTGCCGTTTCAAATATACCGGTCATTTTTGAAACACCCTTTATTTGCAGTTATTTCAAAACATGCCGAATGAAATACCTCATGACTCCACTGCTTTACCACTTGTTCTTGTACTGAAGAATGAAGAACCACCAAACAGAATCAGACAACTTGTACCTTTTCCGAATACACGTAAACTTCGACACAAAGACATAATTTGGCTATTAAAAATATACATTCTGCTGCAGACAAAAGGAGAAAACTACACGGTAAGTCAAATGCAAAGAAACTATATATTGGTCATAAAGTTATCATTAAAGCTCATTCATTGTCACATAAGAAGAAACACTTGAGTCACAAATTCTTTCTGGTTTACAATGGACCTTACAGAATCCGACGTATACCACATGATAATTGCGTTGAAGTTGAAACTCTGCGTACTAGGAAGAGTAAAGGCTTACACCACATATCACATGTAAAACCGTTTACTGAAACATAATCTGCTTTTTAACTTAGTCTTTGCCATAAAGTTTTTCACTTCACGTCACTAGTACGCTTTGTCAGACTTAGAAACTGTTAACATGCAACAATGTTTCGAAGTTAACTATCCGGTCAAGAACCAAGAGAACTTATTTAAACAGTAATTACGAATGCATTGTTACAGTGAACAGACGACACAGTGTTGTTATTTTTACATTCTTGCTTGTTAGTTTGCAGGATTACATAAAGAATGTACGGCTTACATACTTAGAACATATACTGCTAATGAGATTTTAATGCAACATTTTGGTTTACTTGAAAAGACATTCTTTATTTGAAGTACTTTCTGTGAGATTAAAGATGACTTAGAATTTGGTTTCTTTGACAGCTACACGATTATACCACGACGCTACTAATGTATGACCCAATTTACATTGTTGCTTTTGCGGTGTATCTGTTTTACATCTGCACAGTTTTTCTATATTATTCTGGAAAGTAAAACATGTTTTAGTAGTAACTTTGTGGTATAACTACAACGAGGCAGCCTTTTCCGTAGCACAACAATACATTACAGTACAGTACTTTCTTCATCACGGCAATAAGCAAAATAACTACGATATCTATACGCAAAGCACTTCATTTTTGTTTATGATGAGGTAAGTACATTGACTTCTGCAGAACTTTGTTTACGGAGAACGATAACTACGACACTTCTACATAATTATCTTACATGAAGATGCACATTTAGCGCTACAGGACACGCATTTGAGTGATTGATTTTTGTAGTCAAAACATTTATTTTTAAAGATTTTTGAATCACAAAGATACAAAGAAAGTTTTCGGTGATACATTTCATTCGATTGATGTAATCTGTAACACCTGGAGGTATAATTACATTAATCTTCAGGGGGTACACGCCTATTTTGTCTGATATTTACTGAAATGCCTAATGAAATGATGAGAAACATTTGATGTCTATTGTCTTGCTAGTTGAGAGATTTTTTTACTGCCTTAGGAGATGTCATATGGCTAGTGAATGACGTTTCATGCCTTACTTTATATATTTGCCTCTTTTGTTTAATATCTAGTTTCTAGTTCCACTGCAGCATTGGTTCAAATAAAATGTAATAGATGTACTAATATCGCTATTTTATGCCTACAGATCCATTAAATAATAATTATATGATCTACTTTCTAAAAAAATGGGAGGAGCACAAATAGACATTTCCCTTCACAGGAATTGTGTACATAATTTTTCAACGATTTGGTAACATTTTTGTCAGAGTAAGTTTTTTTGATGCATCACTCTAGTGTTAAGATCTGACATAGGTATTAGACATTTCCTATCATTACTGTAATATTTTTTCTGCTTGAGCTTTGTCATATTTAGGTAAGAATAATTGCATTTGCTGCTGCTGTTTGTTAGGTGTTGTCCTACTGAATTTTACCTTGTGTTAAGCCAGTTTTACTACTGATTTATTTATCTTGTTCTGCACATTGGCTCATATTAGTTGTAATGTTGCATTTGCTTTGCTAATTTATATTTGTTGCTGCTAGCTTTGCCAATCTGCATTTTTTGTCATTGCTGTTTGTGTTAATTGTTTTGTACCGCTACGTTGCCTAGTCCCTTAGCTTATGCACCTGAACTCAGTAGATTTAAGTTAGCTTGAGAGGGGGTAGGCTATATAAGAGGATGAGTTGCGATGAATTGGAAGAAATGCATTGAGAATTAATACGAAAAAAGTTTGTAAAAAAAGAAGGTACTGTAAAATGAAGAATAATTATTTTCAAAGAGGATATGAATAGAATACAGAAAGCAGGTATGGATAGGACTTTTTGGGAATATTGATGAACGAAGGGAGATCTCCAAGAAGTAAAGAAAGTTTTGTCTGCAAAAACTTCAGTAAAACAAACCCTTTCCTTTCCTTTTATGTTGTTCCGCTATGTGTCGTCTACCCTTGTGTATTTGTGTTATTCCTGTCTGTATGTGTTTATCTGATAAGTGTTACATTGTAGAGTTTTTCTAATAATATGTTATTTACTTTGTAAAGATGGTTAGACATTATTTATTCTGTTTTGTTTTAATGCTCATGTATGAATTTGATGTTTCGAAAGTTGTTCTGATGTTTTATGTATTTACTTATGTTATAATTCCTGTAACACTGATTTATATGTTATTTCGATTCTTTTGTAAAGCCCTTATTTCTACAAATGTTATCTTTACTATTATGTTCTTTTATGACGTATTCTGTATCTTTGTAATTGTATTCTTATGCCATAAATTTGTAATTGTATAGACACCAGTTCCTCAAATTAAGTTTAATTTCACTGCACACATTTCTGTTGGTCATACTGTATGCACAATATGTGAGAAAAAAAGGGCTGTTAGTGTTTGCACGTGTGTTGATAACTCAGCAAGGGATGGTTAACACCATTGCTGGTTTTAAGGACATTTGAAAAATTGTATTTGTGATTGCACAAGTGTTGGTTCATGGACTTCCTATATTGTCCGCATGACTCTTTAATGGTGATTGTACACCCACACAGTCGCAACAGATGGCTGATGGCCATCTCTATAAGAACTGCAGTGGGTTTACACCTTTAATGGCCCACCAATACCACTACTTTTGCAATGACTGCAGTGGGTCTGCACCTCTGGTGGCCCACCAATACCATAATCTCTACCAGGACTACAGTGGATCTGATCTGTGGTGACCTACCTATCAATATTCTTCAAAACATCGATTCACTCTGCTGTGGGTTTGCTCTGTTGTGGCCTATTACCTGTCTGCATATCAAGAGTCAGCACTGTCTTTCCTTTGGAAGGACAACACTACTTCTTCAAGACTGCATGGAAATCCACTACTTCCGTGTGCATTTTCTTTTACTGATCAGACTTTGTGCAATGCAATTACTACTGTGATGAATGATCACGACTCTCTTTATGAGAACAATTTTTGCTTTTGAGCAACAGTGTATCAATATGTGTATGCATTTCATATCTTTGTTACTGTAATTATGAAAAATTTTATCATATCATTATTGGCCACTGCCCAAAACAATTTGTAAAAAATTTTGTGGGGAGCATGGGGGCTATGTACTATGTAGGCTGTTTAGGTTTTTATGTTGGTAACGCCACGTAGCGCTCTGTATGAAAATCACTGACTGTGCTGTGCGCAGTCTGTGGATGATTTGTTTTGTTGGAATATTTGCTATTGTAGTGTTGGGCAGTTGGAAGTGAACAGCGCGTAGCGTTGCGTAGTTGGAGGTGAGCCGCCAGCAGTGGTGGATGTGGGGAGAGAGATGGCAGAATTTTGAGAGCGAACGATCTGGACGTGTGTCCATCAGAAAGAGTAAATTTGTAATACTGTATATCATGAACTGAGATATTTGAATATTACTAAGGTAATTGTTCTGTATCAAAATCTTTCATTTGCTAACTATGCCTATCAGTAGTTAGTGCCTTCAGTAGCTAGAATATTTAATTTAGCTGGCAGTACTGGTGCTCGCTGTATTTCAGTAGTCCGAGTAACGAAGATTTTTGTGAGGTAAGTGATTAATGAAAGGTATAGGTTATTGTTAGTCAGGGGCATTCTTTTGTAGGGATTATTGAAAGCCAGACTGCGTTGCGCTAAAAATATTGTGTGGCAGTTTAGTGTTGATCAGAATAAGTAAAGAGAGAAATGTCTGAGTATGCTCAGTTCTGTTCAGCTGTTTGAAAATCAAATAACGTAAGAGGTTTATCAGCACAGTAATTAATTAATTTTTCTAAGGGATGTTTCAACGTCTCGTCAGTTACTGAGAACTGTGATCTTTCAGACAGGAAATCGCCAGTCTAGTGTCACAACTGAGACAATCCATAGGAAAGCAATGTGGCTGGAAGCCGTTTTTGAGGAATGATATCAAAAGCCTTTTTGGAACTCTATAAATACGGAATCGGTTTGGGAGCCCCTGTACGGAGCACATCGTGCGAATAAGTGTCAGCTGTGCTTCACAAGAGTGCTGCTTTCCAAATGCATGCTGGTTTGGTGTCAATAGGTAATGTACTTCAGGGTATTTCATAACGTTGGAACGAAGTATTTGTTCACACGTTCTTCTATATGTCAATGTCAAGCAGTACGAGGAAAGATAGTAATAACTACGGATCTGAACAAAATGGCCGGCTGGAGTGACCGAGCGGTTAAAGGCGCTACAGTCTGGAACCGCACGACCGCTACGGTCGCAGGTTCGAATCCTGCCTCGGGCATGGATGTGTGTAATGTCCTTAGGTTAGTTAGGTTTAAGTAGTTCTAAGTTATAGGGGACTTATGACCACAGCAGTTGAGTCCCATAGTGCTCAGAGCCATTTGAACAAAATGTAAAACGACAAACAATTCCTTCGGTTCCCACACGACACATCATTGCACACGTTCACTGAATAGATATTCAGAGGCCAAAGAAGTATACACATAAACTGGTCCATGTAAATAGGAGTTGCCACTGCATATTGAAGGGTCTAATCTGAAACCTTATCGTGTGATACTTGTGCGGCAATTACGGGAGAATGGCACGCATAAACGTGCAGATTACTGCACGTGGCTTTCGAAAAACATCAGCGATGGTTTGTTACAGCCTTTCAGATACATTGTGAGTGATGAAGCATGGTTTCATCTTTCCTGTAATGTGAATTTACAGAACGGAGAACATTAACGAACCCTAACATTTTGTGTCAGCGATTACTCCATGGTAAAAAAGAAAAAAAAGTAAGCGTTTGGTGCGGTGTAACAGCAACGCACATTATTGGACCGATAGTTTTTGACACTACCCTCAACACAGTTGCATATATGGAAGTTGCTGATACAGTTTTTGCTCAACTCACTGAGTATGAAAGACAGTACTGTTTCTTACAGCAATGGCGGGGGGGCCTGCGATGCTTCTAAGGTATCCCTACAACGAGTCCATGATGTCTTGACTGAGGAGCGAATGTCAGCAAATATTTGTGGCCACGACTTTCGCCGGATCTAACAACATGTGGTTTTTTCCTGTTTCCTATGGGACCACTTGAAGAGCAAGGTCTATGAAATAAATCCACTCACAACACAGGAACTTAAAGAAATCAGCCAGATGTATCGGAATATGCTTAGACGTGCACACCTGTGTATGTATCGGTGCTGCAGGGGGTCCGGTCATTCAGTGTCTTGACTGACAGGTGTCCATCGTGGGCCATAAAGGACGCGACATATGCAAGATATCTGACTCCGGAGGAGAAAGTTTTGAAAAGTCTTAGCTCTTTAGAACAAAATCCTGACCGCAGGCCGCAAGACGAAGGATCATCGATGTTAATATTTCCAGCCAATGAAGAGCAGCTGCTGTTTGTAAAGAAGTTCCTCAAGTTCGAATGAAGTCACTTCGACAAGTGAAATAAGACGTAGGCAAGCGAGGAGAAGTCATGCTCAGTACGTACAGTCACTTCGATGCGGCTGTTAGGGTATCCGTGGGTGGCGGTGCCTGAGACGTCTCCGACGGTGAGCGTCGCCTGGAAGTCGTAGATGACTTCGATGTTGGGCAGATCGACGTAACCTTGCAGGTATCCGTCAAAATAGGTGACTGAGTCCCCCCAAGAAGTTTTGCCAACCAGGAATGGATCCATATTCGTCACATATCCGAAGCTGTAGGCACACTGTCCTTCCAATTTTATATCGTATACCGTCTCGCTGTAACAAATAAACATTTATTATGGTCACAACTGCTGACCAAAGATAAACATTGTTGATTACATGTTTCATAATTCTAAAAAGACTTATGATTCAACAAGTTCTACGTCTACATGGCATTTGGCTGAGGACCCGCAATACACTCATATCAATACTGCTTTTACAGTCTTTGGGAAGAACAACTGTTCGATCGCCTTCGACCAATCCTTCAATTCGTTGTCATGGTCATAATTCTCAGTGTATTGGAGACTCTATGTTACCTTACTTATAATTTCAAGGATACTCTCGGAATGCAGGAGTTACTATTGGAGCATCTATCCACTGATGCTGGTTGAGCGTTTCTTCGACGTATTCGAACTAACTCTTAGGGAAACCTCCAGTAGACGAAGTATCATTTCTGTCTCTTTCAGTAGACCAATTGTTATATAATCTGAGACGGTTCTGTACTCGAAAAGTGGTCTTTCGAATGAGTTGGGATAGATCTCTCTAGTAGAGGTGAAACTTTTTCTATTGTATGATTGTTATCTTTGATTCATTAAGCGTGAATGCCTCAAAATAATTCAGAAATTTGATTGGTTTAACTGACAGTTAAGCTTATTATTGTGGAATTCTTCCGTTTGCTTAGGGATAATGCATCACTTAACTTCGAGGATCAGCTGCCAGTCTTTGTACTAATGACGAAGGAAACGCTATGGGTGATGATGTTGTGTTGGAATTATTGACTACCTAATTACGATCTCGAACAACAAAATGAGTCACTGTGAATATAAAGTACATAGAATTTCGTGAAATAAAGCTGTAAACAAATTCCTACGAAGTATGTTACGGTTTTTTAATGTAACTCCAATCTAACAAATTTTAATGGTGATCTTATCAAGTACTTTCTATAAAAAACGTAATGGTAACTGCAGTAAAGGTAGATAGAAAAAGGAAATTGTGGAAAAAAACTGCAACTGAGGTCATTTGCAAATTATGAGGAAGAAATGGCTGACATTCTGCAGTAGGAAGTGGCAGGGGATTGTGAAATGAAACTGATTTATTATCACAAATTTTAATTTAACGAAATATGTACTGTAAACAGTCATTAATATCGGTATTTATCACGTAGATAAGAAGAAATGAATATTTTGCAAATGAATGTTGCCTAAGACCGAGCTGTTGTTCTCTACCTCATATATGTGATTCAAATAATATCATTTTACGAAACAAGTGACAAGTTAAAATGGAAAAATAAACAGTTCATTTTACTTATGTTGTTAAAGGACTAACGGGAGTTTATAAAGGAATTACAAGTTCAGAGAATTTCATCCATTCATACCATTTCATTTTCACAGAAGGTGCTCTTCGCAAATGATACATCAGCGTAAAACGTAGGTCGCCTCGCACAATCGATATATTTCTGCAGCATTCCAGATTCCACTAACACCCTCTTGTATGTTTCGCTGGACCTAGCATGGCATGGAGAACAAATATGGAGCTGAGTGGTGTTAACGATAGCCTTAATGAAATTTTAACTTTGCGCGGAACAGACTCGCGCGATATTTCCACGTTTTATGTAGTAATGCAATAGAACCACGTCTCACGTAGTACAAACGTGGTCCCCACAGCGAACTGTGCTGCAGACGCCAGTAGGGATTTCGCAGCACATCATAGAGTTTTGCTTCTCTCGTTCCATGTACAGTACAGATTGTTACCTGCGTCGTGTGAAAGCGACCCAGGAGAAAAGAAGCCGCCACAATGAAGTGTAATAAAACTCTTCGGTTTTGAAGTATCCCAAAGAAATGGCCCACTGCAGTGACAGAATATGTAGGATCATTTTACAATGGTTTTACAAAGCTGCATAGTGTTGTGATAGTGAGTGGAGCGGGAAACATTATGGACAGGGATTAGGGAAAGAATATTAAGTATGACTTAGTAAAAATACCATCTGCAACGAACCATTCAAACGTTGGCGTGGTTCCCAATTTAAAATGGTAAGATGAGCCTCAATTTAAGAGCTCTGTCAGGAGGGTCAATATGGTGTTAAGTAAGACGAGGAAAAGGTAAATGTAGCTAGATATAAGCTTTCAGCACATGTAAATAGAGGCACTATAGAGAGAGGAGGAGTTGCCACATGGGTTAATATTAAATTGTAGTATGAAAAATTTAGGTTCTAAAAAATATTGTGTAGAACAACACATAGAAGCATGTGCCTGTGAGCTTTAAATAATGGCAGTTTTTTGATTACAGCTGCGTATAGGTCCTAATTGGAAACTTTTCTGCTATTTGTGAAAAACGTGGTTTGTTTTTTGTGTTATCTGTCAGACAGAGGAAGGCAAATTATTGTTTTGGGGATTTCATATAGATTTTCTGAAAGAATCTGATAGAAAGCATGACCTTGAAGTATTCCTTGGTTCTTTCAAATTTGACATCAGTTACTGATATTCCTACTTGGGAAGTACAGTAAAGCAGCACACTGACAGACAACGTTTTTAAAGACCAAGATAAATTTAATCAAGTAAAAGCTTTCCTTGTTAAGAATGGCCTTTCTGATGATAATGCACAGCTAGTTACAGTATATGACACAGATTCATGCAGTAACGCGAAAGAGTCCTCCAAAATATGGTATTCAATTAACAATTTAACAATTACAAATTTTAGGGAAAGCTTGCAACAGCTAGACTGGTATGAGATGTACAGGGAACCTGATCATAATTTAAAATTTAATCTATTTTATTATACCTTTGTGAGTATAATTGAAAACAATTTCTCTTATAAAACAGTGAAACATAACTGTAAGAAACCATCGAAGAAGTAGTGATATACTAAAGGGATAAAAATACCTTGTAAACAGAAAAGGGAAATGTGTTCCATAGGTAGAAAGAGTAATGATCCAGAAACAAATATTAGAAGAACTATTGCACTGTATTACGAAATGTTATTAAAAAGTCCAGAAGTCTGTGCATTATGTCTATGATTTGCACCTCTAATAATAAAATTAAAACAATTTGGAATATTGTTAAAAGGGATACAGGCGACCGAGAGCACGGAAAGACTGTATCTCTATCAAAATCTACGAAACGTTTAACAAAAAGTCTGAAGTAGAAAATATTTTAAGTATTATAGAGAAAATAGGATACACCTGTTCTTAAGAAGATGCAAGGCTGTATATGGAAGAGGCAATACCAATACAATCTGTTATTAAACCTACCCAACAAACAAGAAGTAACTGAGGAAATTGTAGATAATGTTATTCTGAGAGTTATCAGTTGGTTCTCTGCAAGTAAACTGTCGCTAACTTTTGAGAAACCATAGTGTACACAGTTGTGTACAGTAAATGGCATAACGCAATTGGAAAATACAGACTTTGTACAGAAGTCTGCTGCCAACGCAGAATATTCACAATTTATGGGTGTGTGAGTTGATGAGAAATTGAATCAGAGGAAACACACTGATGATCTGCTGAAACGTTTAAGTTCAACTACTTACGCTATTAGGGCTGTTGCAAATTTTGCTAATAGACGTATTACTAAATTAGCCTACTGTGCCTGTTTTCTTTCACTGCTTTCATATGGCATTATACTTTGGGATAATTCTTTATTAGGAGAAAGAGTATTTACTGCACAAAAGCGTCTTATCAGAATAATAGCTGGAGCCCAACCAAGATCACCTTGAAGACATTTATTTAAGAAACTCGAGATGTTTACAGTACCTTTGTTCTTAATGACCCATCTCAATTCAAAAATAATAGCAAAGTGCTTAGATACAACACTGGAAGAAAGGACGATCTTCACTATTCTGGGTTATATCTGACTCTGGCACAGAAAAAGGTTAATTTTGCTGCCACAAATATTTTTGGTCATTTACCGAATAGCAATAAAAGTCTGACAGATAGTCGACCAGCGTTGAAAAACTAATTAAAAGAATTTCTGACTGACAACACCTTCTTCTCAATAGATTAATTTTTAGATATGAATTAGTTGTTGGAAAGAAATGGTTATATCACGTAAAGGAAACTTCTGTTAAATTGACGCGTTCCACATCGTTACTAAATGTCGTATTCATGATCTATGGAACAGCTGTTTACGTAATGTACGGATGATATATGGAAAAAACGAATTAATAGTAAGCAGCCATGGGTCCGATGTTCATGATCGTATCTTCAATAGATTCCACTGGCTTTTCCTTCATAAACTGTTTCTCAAGCTGGCGCTGCCTACAGAATAATTTCTGCGTCACCAGCAGAGATCTCGTTTCGTTTATTTTTCTAATAAAGCACTGTCCTGAGCACGAACCCGCATGCTGATGTCAGGGACACGACAGAGCGATTCACCAAGGTGCCTGCAGAAACTGACATCTTAGTTTGTGGCTGTTTTGCGCAATATGAGGTGAAACCGCTATCACACGAAACAGCAGTACGCAACTGTTTGACGAAGCAACTGTCAGGTAGTGTGATACATCTTAAGGGTTATTTTCAAAATAAGTCTTAGAGTGTGTGGCCCCTTTCAAACTTGGTGCTTATCAGCAGTAAGTGGCTACTGAGTGAATAAGACAGTTAGTGATAGAATGATAATGTGACTCATGCTTGCGTAGCTCACATACGGAATACAAAATTAATGAATAGATACATAAAGATTTCAGACAGGTTCCGGCAATGATGAAAATCGCATACCGAAGCTAGTTCTGTGCATTTAAACTGGAATTGGTGATTGAGATATTCCATGGGGTGGCTTCAGATACTCAGGGGAAAGAATTTCTTCTGCCACACACACTGGCCCCTTTCCTGCTTATATGTGAGAGTTGTGTTGTATGTGTATTTGTGGGGTGTAGTTGATTGCGCTGGACGCCTGTATGCCTGTATAATCTAGTTTTATGTTTGTGTTATATGATGATGATGAAGCAACGGAGAGAATAAAACCCGGCACCACGACAGAACATACTACGGTCGAACAGCACAGAGCGGACTAATAAGGTTAATGTCCCATACGACGGACAGATCATTGTCAACAGTGAAATACATGAGACACTGCTTACATTTGGAATATAATCCATAACATTAGCGCAGAGACTGGTGATGGGGAACTTTACACTACCACCTCTCCTCTGGTTAGCCGCGCGGGATTAGCCGAGCGGTCTCAGGCGCTGCAGTCATGGACTGTGCGGCTGGTCCCGGCGGAGGTTCGAGTCCTCCCTCGGGCATGGGTGTGTGTTTGTCCTTAGGATAATGTAGGCTAAGTGGTGTGTAAGCTTAGGGACTGATGACCTTAGCAGTTAAATCCCATAAGATTTCAAACACATTTGAACATTTGAACATTTTCTTTCTCCTGTGGTTACCGGCCAAATGCTATCAGTGGAAATTTCATCCACTGCCTTACCTGCGAGTCAACCAGTCCCGCACAGTCGCGCACCAGCAAACTCGACTCTGGAGACGGATATCTCTACATTCGAATCACTCCCGAGGGAAACACTTCAAAATGTCCTCCAAAAAGGTGTTTAACTGCAACGTCCAACATGGCTTAGCATTGAAGACGCTGCTGATGACCAAAAACGAGTAAAACAATTACGAACAATCTATCAGATATTTCCGGGTCTTACCAGTGAGATGTTGCGAATAATTACCACTTGACAATCAGTGGGTCAAAAAGTGTTCATACGTGTGTGAATTCCTTAGGGACCATACTGCTTACGTCATTGGTCCTTAGACTCACACACTATTTAAACTAACTTATGCTAAGAACAACACATATACCCACGCCCGAAGGAGGACTTCGTATTGAGAAAATGTACTTTGTGTTTGTGCTTTCAACCCAAAACGCAGTGTTGCTTAACCGATTGCAGAGTTTCTCAAATAATTTTATGGAACACATTACAAGGAAGAGCAATGCGCAACCTAAGTTCTATCAGGCGCGTCCTTTCCGTGATTGATGCACATAGAGACAAAGTTGCAAGTGAACTTAAAGAATCGTAAGACGATGGTGTTTTTTCACCTATCGAAGCTAGCCATTGGGCTTCTCCGTTAGTAATCTCACCAAGGTCTTCCGGAAGATTTCGTCTTTGTGTTGACTTTAAATTCACTGGGAACCCACAAACAGTAATTGACACTTACTCTTTGTCTCACTCTGAGGAATTACTGGATTGGTTTGGTGTAGGCCGCTATTTTTCAAGCACTGACTTACGTGATGCGTATTTGCCAATTCTGTTCGATGAGGAGTCTCAGAAAGTGTTTGTGGTCAACCTACATTTAGGCTCGTTTAAATTTTTGCGTTTACCCATTGGCAGCACTTCTGCACATGCCATATTCCATCGCTACTAAGAACAGCTTAATGCAAAATTTCCTTTCTGCTGAAATTGGACGCTATTGTGTTGTCAGAACGTTCGTACACCGGGGGAACATTTTGTAACCTTTCTACGCTTTTTTAAGTACTTTCAGCCACAGGCTTGAAGTGATGCCTGAACAACTGTGCCTTTTTCCGACTGAAATTCAGTACTTAGTCCATGTTCTTAACAGCCAAGGAGTTCATCCCCTTCACTCACATTTTCTAGCCATTCGGGACCTCACTGCCCCGCGGAACGCGACGGAATTGCAGTCAGTTCTCGGGAAGTCTACATACTATAGCTGCTTTATACCCAACGCAGCCCAAATCGAGGCTCACTCGCATCATTTGCGGAGAAGGACTGTGCGTTTTGTTTGGGCCACAGAGTATAAGGGTGCATTGCAGAAACTTAAAGATGCCTTGTTCAGTGACAGATGCCTTGTTCATTTCGATCCCGCTAAGCCTGTGATTGGCAGTCGATTTGCACACCGACCAGCGCAGCGCCGTGCAGCGGCATCAAGAAAGTACTCACCCGTGAGCCAATGGAAAGAGCGAACAGTGACACACCTCCAGGAAGACACATATCAGTGCCCCTTGTCAACTCTGACATAAAGAGTCGTCCTTCGCCGGTCGGCACCAGTCCGGTCGCAAACTTCGAGAGCATCGGTACTGAGTAATAGGAAGACGATTCTTCGTCCGCGTTCTGCAAGTAGTAATAGTGGATAATGTAATTGCAGGTATGAGGCACAGGAGGAAAGTTAAGATACTTTTCTTTTCTTTTTAGACAGAAAGTGCTCTATTAATTTACAGCTGTTATGTACAGATCATTTTGGATTCCTGCTACCAGCCATATCAACTTCTCTCCCTCCCTGTTTGTGTCCGTGCTGACTCCCACAGTAGCCGACATTACGTTTACGACTCAATGTTAATTTAATTACGTATTTTTCACTTATCTTTCTCGTTTACTTGCCATAATTTTACCATCATTGTACATCGTACCACCGAGAGGAGACCTCTCCTTAAATGTCATCGCCTGGCACTCCAGCCGACTCGAAGGGTTCTGAATTCAGTCTTGCATCACCAGTATCATGTACACAGCTGGCCGGTGGTACGCTACTGCCTCAGCATCCACACCACACCACACCACAAGCTACTGCCTCAGCATCCACGCCACACGCTACTGCCTCAACATCCATACCACACCACACCACACGCTACTGCCTCAGCATCCACACCACACCACACGCTACTGCCTCAGTATCCACACCACACCACACCACACGCTACTGCCTCAGCATCCACACCACACCACACCACACCACACCACACGCTACTGCCTCAGCATCCAAACCACACCATACCACACGCTACTGCCTCAGCATCCACACCACACCACACCACACGCTAGTGCCTCAGCATCCACACCACACCACACCACACGCTACTGCCTCAGCATCCACGCCACACCACACGCTACTGCCTCAACATCCACACCACACCGCACCACATTTCCGCAAACCCCTTCTGTGGCAGAAGTAGCCGCCCTGTTGGTACTGATGTCAGTGTTGATTGCCACTCCACTGCGCCATTACACGACAACCACGTATATTCCGATATCTTCACATGTGTCCTGCAGCCATGTCATCTTGGCTTCCTTGTACGGTGTACTTATTTCATTCCTAAGTCACTAATGTTTCCATATTTCTGTATTTCCCTGAAATTCTTCATACAGATTCCTCTCGTCGGTCAGTTGAAGCAATTTTTCTATTATCGTTGTCCTTCAAGAGGACTGTTGTGCTATTCACTGTCGCAGTATCTGTTACCTCAGAGAAATCCAGACTCACACTACTCAGTAATTCGTTCTCTCATTTCTTTACACGTTGATTCTCTCTGAGATTGTCTTAAACTATTGCCTAATCTTTATCATTATTAAATCGTTGTCTAGATGTATATCTAGTCTTGGATATGTCTTACAATCCAGGATCTAAATTCGCAATATCTTTCTGACCATGATGTAATCCAGATAGGATTTTCTCGTGTCTGTAGGCATTTTCCAAATATGCTTTTCCCTATTACGATTGTTGGTGTATTTATTATAATCAGCTGAAGTTTACTGTAGTTTAGTAGCCTTTCCCCAATCATTCCAAGCCCATATTCTCCTGTAACAGCATCCTCATTTCCTTCCCCTACCACTGTCCTTCAATCCAACATGATTATTATCATCTCCCTTTACACACTGACCGTCAGTGTCCCTCATATACTCTTATCTTTTCATTTTCTGATCGTCACTTTGCATCCATGACATGATGACTCGTCACTCTCGTAACGGCGATACATCGTGTTTCACGCTACTAAGAAGTTCTGGTGGTGTCAACGAAAGAAGTTCTTCTTGTGTCTGCAAGGCATCGAGTATAATAGGCTCTGGGAAACTACAATCCGAGTTCGATTACAGCAGCAGTTCTAATTATGCAATGCCTATCGAAAGGTGTATTCCGGAAAGAGTTATTTCTTCTCTCGACATGAAAAACGCAAGTAACTAAAAATTGATCGTCTTGAGCTTTTAGCCACGAAATGTAGAACATTGAGAGACTCTACTACTAAAACTCACGTTATGGGATGTATGCATATCCAAGCAAAACAAATATCACTTGATGAAATTATATATAGAGAACCTCCAAATCCGATAGTTTTAGGACGAAGTTACACTAATTCACTTCAGAGAATGATATCAATTCGTTCGATACAGTGATAAGGGATACCTTCCCACATATCGGACCAGTAATATTAATGCTCAGCAAGAAATCACACGATAGTCAACTGTAGTGTTACATTCTGATTCGAAATAAAGTTTAAACTGTAAGTGGAGATGAAATTATTGTGAGTCCACTGGGGGACGGCCGCTTTTTCTGCTAAGCTGCGATGCTGAGTTTCTGTGACGTCCTTATTGACATGTTTCGGTATTCTCATCCAGGCAAATGGATAAAGTACGTCAAGCTGTTTAGCATTAGTTTTTCGCTTAAACTTTGTTTCTAAATAATGAAAATCCAAAGCCGAAATACATTTTCGATTTAAGAGCTAGTTGAATTCATCACAAGTTTAATTACTCTTAAAATAATTTTAATGCCAAGAAAACTATAACAGCTACTATAGTCGTAGAGTGGTCATGTCATTTTAATTTTTCTATGTCATCGATGTGCACATCAGAGAGTGAGAAGAAACCAAGTTACGTTACTGTTAAACACTGCTGAGGCACTGTCTTTGCCGCTGCGCATTCTGATACATTCTTAGTGGAAGTGTGGTAGGTGATGCACCCATTCAGTAGTACTGTGTTCACTTCTGATGGTGTCTTTTAGATGAAGAAGAATTGATTGTAAAGGGCAGCAAGGATGATTAAGACGAATACATAAGAAAGCGAAGACAAGGTAAGTTTTGAATAATGTTATCATTTTTGAAGAGCAGAAGTTTGGGGTGTTACTGCAGCACTGCGCAGCTAGGAATTATTGTTGTCAGCTAGTTAACTTGCTCAGAGCCGAGAGAAAGACCACCCCCATTTCCCTTAGTCATGGATTGACATATTAAATGATTAAAATGTTTAATTTTTATAGAAATTCTCTGTTAACGTTGTACCACCTTTAAAACATTATATACCTTGCTAAGCATAGTACTGTTCAGACCAATGTTATGTGTGAAGATGACTCGAAGCTTTACTCTGTCTTTTTTGTATACACACTTCATTTTAAAACAGTTCTCTTGGAATACCATTTCATAGGAATAGTTAAATTCCCCACCCCACTGTTTATCATTACGCATTACACATGCAACATTTCGAGTATGTATGTAGAAACAGAAACCTAGCCCAGCCACTGCCAGCTTGAAGTTTGCTGTTGTGCTTTCGAGAAATGTGGAACAGCGCTGTCAAGCCGCAAGGTAAGTGGAAATTTTGATTAGCACCAGATAATCGTTTTAGTTCAGCCGCGTATTTAACTTAAAGATAAGTTGCATTCAGGCCAGTTGCATTCAGGCCAGTTACAGTTCATTCATGTGAGGTTCTATTTGGTCGAATTTAGCATACGACTTTAAGTTGGATAACAGTTTCTGGGGACATAGCATTTGGTAATACGTAAGTTTTGTACTGTAGGAGGTACAGGTGGGCTAAATTCTGTACTGAAACAAGGCGTAGTGGGGAGGTTACAGAGTAAGCCCTATGAGCCTAGAAATGGTCCACTGAACTGCACTACCGGCCATTAAGATTCCTACACCACGAAGATGACGTGCTACAGACGCGAAATTTAGCCTCCAGGAAGAAGATGTTGTGATATGCAAATGTTTAACTTTTCAAAGCATTCACACAAGGTTGGCGCCGCTGGTGACACCTACAACGTGCTGACATGAGGAAAGTTTCCAACCGATTTATCATACACAAACAGCAGTTGACAGGCGTTGCCTGGTGAAACGTTGTTGTGATGCCTCGTGTAAGAAGGAGAAATGCGTACCATCACGTTTCCGACTTGGATAAAGGTCGGATTGTAGCATATCCCGATTGCGGTTTATCGTGTCGCGACATTGCTGCTCGCGTTGGTCGAGATCCAATGACTGTTAGCAGAATATGGAATCGGTGGGTTTAGGAGGGTAATACGGAACGCCGTGCTGGCTCCCAACGGTCTCGTATCACTAGCAGTCGAGATGACAGGCATCGTATCCGCATAGTTGTAACGGATCGTGCAGCCCCGTCTCGATCCCTGAGTCAATATATGGGGACGTTTCTAAGACAACAACCATCCACACGAACAGTTCGACGACGTTTGCAGCAGCACGGACTATCAGCTCGGAGACCATGGCTGCGGTTATCCTTGACGCTGCATCACAGATAGGAGCGCTTGCGATGGTGTACTCAACGACGAACCTGGTTGCACGGATGGCGAAACGTCATTTTTTCGGATGAATCCAGGTTCTGGCACATTTGAAGCGTGTATTCGTCATCGCCATACTGGCGTATCACCCGGCGTGATGGTATGGTTACACGTCTCGGTCACCTCTTGTTCGCATTGACGGCACTTTGAACAGTGTACGTTACATTTCAGATGTATTACGACCCGTCGCTCTACCCTTCATTCGATCCCTGAGAAACCCTCCATTTCAGCAGGATAATGCACGACGGCATGTTGCAGGTACTGTACGGGTCTTTCTGGATCGAGAAAATGTTCGACTGCTGCCCTGGCCAGGACATTCTCCATTCTCTCACCAATTGAAAACATGGTGGCCGAGCAACTGGCTCGTGACGATACGCCAGTCACTACTCTTGATGAACTGTGTTGAAGCTGCATGGGCAGCTGTGCCTGTACACGCCATCCAAGCTCTGTTTGACTCAATGCCCAGGCATATCAAGGCCGTTATTACGGCCAGAGGTGGTTGTTCTGGGTACTGATTTCTCAAGATCTATGCACCTAAATTGCGTGGAAACGTAATCACATGTCAGTTCTAGTATAATATATTTTTCCAATGAATACCCGTTTACATCTGCATTTCTTCTTGGTGTAGCAATTTTAATTTCCAGTAGTGTATATTACAGGCTTAACACATTTATCTACGAGACAGTAATAATCGCTACTGGAAGTAGGAAAGAAACTCACTCAAGCTCTTTGATGAAGTCGTGGATGGGCAGGTTGTAGAAGCCCAAGCTGCGGACGGTGTCGTCGAACTGGTCTACGAGGCTGGCGAAGTAGTCCTCCGGCGACAGAGCAGCGCCTCGCACAACGTGCCGTTTGACGAATGCGGCGCGTGTACCGTCAGCTAAAGGAGAGGGCAACACGAAGTGTAGCACATCCACGAAGGTTAGTCGGAGATAAGGTGCAAAGCAGAAACCGAAAAAAAGGGTAAAACAATGTAGGAAGTGAAGTTTGTTATCCTTGGATAGCATGCTACTCAATTTCTCCTAGATTATAACAGGATAGCGTATCTGAAGTTCTACGAGGCATCTAAGAGTCTTGACGCATAGCTTATCTGTGCTTGGTCGAGCCTACCGCTGTGGCCGAGCGATTCTAAGCGCTTCAGTCCGGAACCGCGCTACTGCTACGGTCCCAGGTTCGAATCCTCCCTCGGCCATGAATGTGTGTGATGTCCTTAGGTTAGTTAGGTTTAAGTAGTTCTACGTTCTAGGGGACTGATGACCACAGATGTTTAAGTCCCATAGTGCTCAGAGCCATTTGAACCATTTTTTTATGGCAAGGAAAGCGTTTCTGAAGGTGAGAAATTTGTTAACAACGAGTAATGATTAAGTCTCAGGAAGTCTTTCCTGAAATTTTTTGTATGGAGTGTAATCATTTATTGAAGTGAAAAGAAATATGTACGGTAAAAAGTGTAGACATGAACAGAACAGAAGCTTTTCTAATGTAGTGCTACAGAAGAATGCTGAAGATTAGATGGGTAGACCAGGTAACTAATAAGGAGGTACTGGATAGAACCTGAGAGAAGTGAAATTTGTGGCCCAACCTGGCTGGAAGAAGGGTCTGTTAGTAGGACACCAGGCATCTAGGGATTACCAGTTTAGTGTTGGAGGGAAGCGTGGAGGGTAAAAATTATAGAGAGAGACCAAGAGGTGAATACGCTAAGCAGATTCGGAATGGTGTAGGGTTCAACAGTTATTCACAAATGAAGAGGCTTGCACAGGATAGAGTAGCACGGAGAGCTACATCAAAACAGTCTTTGGACTGAAGATCACAACACCAACATCTCCAGGTGGCAATTTAAAACGGAGTTGAATTTATGCGTGGCCATTTGTACATTAGACTCATTGCTTGCAAGTAGGTCACAATCAAACTGTGTTGCCAATTCTACGATGCTTTATACTGATTTGTTAGTCTTTTCTTTTTTTTCAGTCTTCTGACTGCTTTGATGACACGCACCACGAATTCCTATTCTGTACCAACTTCTTCATCTCAGAGTAGTACTTGCAGAAAGAAAAATATTTGCTGGACGTCTTTCGTAGCTGCACACATATAAATACTAAACTGTTTCGGCGGTGGAACCCTCGTTTCACTCCATTGTTTATGACTGCGTCAGTTTAATTTCTCCCTGTGTTGTCTACACAAATGGTAGTGTCAAATTGCAAGTCTCTCATGACTTTTTAAATGATGTAGGTGGGCTTTATATCCAGTTATTTCTCAAAGCTCGGAATTCCGTCGAATGCTGTTAAGCATTCTATGAATAAAATATTGTTTGTTCAACCGAACTCCTGTCTCTTCTGTATCAACTGTTTTAAGCAAATACAGAGTCACTACAATGATGTCCTTTCCTCGAACCACGAAATTCTTCTGGTATAAAAGATTCACTAAATGTATTTAAGTGCCTTCTAATAATTTTGGCAGATTCTTCGCACGGTCAAATGGTTCAAATGGCTAGAAGCACTATGGGACTTAACATCTGAGGTCATTAGTCCCCTAGACTTTACAACTACTTAAACCTAACCTAACGACATCACACACAGCAATGCCCGAGGCAGTAACCAAACCTGCGACCGTAGCAGCAGCGCGGTTCGGGACTGAAGCGCCTAGAACCGCTCGGCCACAGCGGCCGGTCATCTCATGTTCCTGTTATATTATATCCCCACAATTTTTACATTCGTTCCTGTTGTTACACGTGTAAATGGATATCACAACTGCTGCGTACTCCACCATATTTTAAAGATATTGAAAAATCTTGATTTTACGTAGGTGATGAGTATTTAATCTATATTATGACTGACTGTCATATTGGAACTGGTTTTCTTATTCTTCAAAAAGTTCGCGAACATTGTCGTTCATCTTGTAGTGTCTCACTTTTGTGCATATTTTGCACTAAAATGTGAGGTGTGTGAAACGCACTAACCCTCCAGTCTGACTCACTGATATGGCGCTATTTATCGCTGAGGCGCTGTGCTGGTATTTGAAATTAAATTTCCGCTTCGTTTGACAGCTCCTCTCTGACTAATCATGGCGTAACATTGACCTTTACGATCAAACTCTGTTGGCCTCAGATGCGCGCAGTCTCTCTGCAATCTCAGTTACTGCTCGCACAATACTCAACACTTTTTACAATTCGGAATTCATACGGGTCATTGTTTGCAGTTAATATAGTTTTAATGACCGTTAGTGTAGTTTTAGTGATGAGAAACTTTACAGTATGTACTTTAGCATACACAAAAGTACAGTTTAATTAATATGTTAGTGAGTAATAAGAAGAGCCACGTACATTAAATGGTTCAAATGGCTCTGAGCACTATGGGACTTAACATCTATGGTCATCAGTCCCCTAGAACTTAGAACTACTTAAACCTAACTAACCTAAGGACAGCACACAACACCCAGCCATCACGAGGCAGAGAAAATCTCTGACCCCGCCGGAAATCGAACCCGGGAACCCGGGCGTGGGAAGCGAGAACGCTACCGCACGACCACGAGCTGCGGGCCCACGTACGTTACTTAGTACTGACTACCACTCAGCAAAGCAAGGTGACTCATCACTTCGTGAGAGGTAATGACTTTCAGAGAACGTGTATATGAAATCTGACTACGAAATAGGATGCTTACAAAACTGTCGTATGTCTGAGACGACATAATAGTCGACTTCGTAATCAGGCTCATCTTATTCTTGACATCGAAAGTTATATAAGAAAGGAGAAATGAACTGGTAAACGGTCCAGTTATCGTGTAGGCGAGTGCTACAAGCAGCTTGATGACTTCACTTGAAAAGCAGTTGACACATCAACTTAGAAAATTCTAAACGTATGTTTTTATGTTACACTTTCCAGCTCCCTGTATGTCTCCTCTGTGTTCATTGTGGATAAAATAATAATTCACCCAGATCAAGCTTACTACAACCTATCCCTGTATGAAATGAGTGAGATGTAAGGTATTAGAAAATTGGAATAGCGAGCAGCTAAACACAGAAATGGACAATGTACCGTAAAAGAAGAGATATATTTTCATTGTTACTGCCCTAAGGAAATCAATCGGCATCTTGTAATTTTTTTTAATCACATATTCCAACCATAGGTCACACAGACAGTACCAATAACGGCTTCGACATATTACCAAGCGATCATTAAATCCTGTGACTACACTGCACAGTAACTTGGCGACTGAGAGTCGCTGAAAATCTGACAAGGAATGCCTTGAGGTCGCAAAAGGCCAATGATGTGTATGGCATTCGACCCCCCACACATTGTCTACCATGCAACCACAATATTGGCTGCTAATGGCAATTTTAGTGAACGTCTTCGAAGAAATTAATCAAGTGGACCAGTTACGCATAACGTTTTGCTCAAACAACTCAAACATTCCGATATTTGGAGAAACTAGCCTATAAAATGGACGGCATTAGGTACGTTGATCAAGGCTGGTGAAAGAAGACGAGCAGGCTAGTGAAAATAGACGGACGGTATCTGGTGGTGCCACAGGGCGCTGTAGACGCGACTCCCACAGAGGATGGCCGATACAAGGTTGAGTAGAGGACTGTTTCATAAGGCTTTGTTAGCTCGGTCACTGCTAGGTGGGATCAGTGCCACACCAGCGAAACAAGACTCTGTCTGTGCGTTGCGACATCAATAGTGAACCAGTAGGTGCCGTCCTCGTAGCTCGTTAACCATGTTATCTAAGAAGTAATTCCGAAAACACGAAGCGATGTGTGGATTGGCAGGATCGTATGAGAAGTTCGTGTTATACGTTACTGTGTACTGGGGTGGGTGGAGGTGAAATTAAGTATCTGTGATTTAAATGGAGAATTACATTAGGGGTTGCCGATGGACTGTCTACTGATTTCATTTTCACGTCTGAGCTCATTAGGATGACGGGGTTACTTCCAGTTCGCAAGAGGACCATTTTATATTTTATTTCTCCAGGAGTAGAATATTCTCCTTTTGACAGCATTGAGGATTCTTAGTAGCTGTTGTCCAGGAGAAGGAATGCCGCAGTAATATGGTACAGTAAGATCATTAACCCCGAGACAAACGAAATAATTGGATAAGCTGTACAATGAATCCACGTATGTCTTGATGAACAGCTTGGGTCTTATGAGTCTTATTATTATTGTGAGTCTTATTATTATTGTATTCAGAAGACTGACGCGGTGTCTGCCAGATGGCTAGCTTATCGATCGTCGCGACCCCATCTGGTGAAGTTAAAGGCACTAATTGAGGAAATGTTCGAACAAGGGATCATAAGGACATCTAAATCACAACATTCTGCGTCCATATTTAAGGCACCCAAACCCTTCGAAATGAAAAGTCGAGACCAGCGGTAGATTACAGGGATGTGAATAAAAAGTTAGTACTTCACTTCATACCACAGTTGCGACTGCAAAATTGTTGGCCGGCCGAAGTGGCCGTGCGGTTAAAGGCGCTGCATTCTGGAACCACAAGACCGCTACGGTCGCAGGTTCGAATCCTGCCTCGGGCATGGATGTTTTTGATGTCCTTAGGTTAGTTAGGTTTAACTACACTCCTGGAAATGGAAAAAAGAACACATAGACACCGGTGTGTCAGACCCACCATACTTGCCCCGGACACTGCGAGAGGGCTGTACAAGTAATGATCACACGCACGGAACAGCGGACACACCAGGAACCGCGGTGTTGGCCGTCGAATGGCGCTAGCTGCGCAGCATTTGTGCACCGCCGCCGCCAGTGTCAGCCAGTACGGAGCTCCATCGCAGTCTTTAACACTGGTAGCATGCCGCGACAGCGTGGACGTGAACAGTATGTGCAGTTGACGGACTTTGAGCGAGGGCGTATAGTGGGCATGCGGGAGGCCGGGTGGACGTACCGCCGAATTGCTCAACACGTGGGGCGTGGGGTCCCCACAGTACATCGATGTTGTCGCCAGTGGTCGGCGGAAGGTGCACGTGCCCGTCGACCTGGGACCGGACCGCAGCGACGCACGGATGCACGCCAAGACCGTAGGATCCTACGCAGTGCCGTAGGGGACCGCACCGCCACTTCCCAGCAAATCAGGGACACTGTTGCTCCTGGGGTATCGGCGAGGACCATTCGCAACCGTCTCCATGAAGCTGGGCTACGGTCCCGCACACCGTTAGGCCGTCTTCCGCTCACGCCCCAACATCGTGGAGCCCGCCTCCAGTGGTGTCGCGACAGGCGTGAATGGAGGGACGAATGGAGACGTGTCGTCTTCAGCGATGAGAGTCGCTTCTGCCTTGGTGCCAATGATGGTTGTATGCGTGTTTGGCGCCGTGCAGGTGAGCGCCACAATCAGGACTGTATACGACCGAGGCACACAGGGCCAACACCCGGCATCATGGTGTGGGGAGCGATCTCCTACACTGGCCGTACACCACTGGTGATCGTCGAGGGGACACTGAATAGTGCACGGTACATCCAAACCGTCATCGAACCCATCGTTCTACCATTCCTAGACCGACAAGGGAACTTGCTGTTCCAACAGGACAATGCACGTCCGCATGTATCCCGTGCCACCCAATGTGCTCTAGAAGGTGTAAGTCAACTATCCTGGCCAGCAAGATCTCCGGATCTGTCCCCCATTGAGCATGTTTGGGACTGGATGAAGCGTCGTCTCACGCGGTCTGCACGTCCAGCACGAACGCTGGTCCAACTGAGGCGCCAGGTGGAAATGGCATGGCAAGCCGTTCCACAGGACTACATCCAGCATCTCTACGATCGTCTCCATGGGAGAATAGCAGCCTGCATTGCTGCGAAAGGTGGATATACACTGTACTAGTGCCGACATTGTGCATGCTCTGTTGCCTGTGTCTATGTGCCTGTGGTTCTGTCAGTGTGATCATGTGATGTATCTGACCCCAGGAATGTGTCAATAAAGTTTCCCCTTCCTGGGACAATGAATTCACGGTGTTCTTATTTCAATTTCCAGGAGTGTAGTTCTAAATTCTAGTGGACCAGTGACCTCAGAAGTTGAGTCCCATAGTGCTCAGAGCCAATTGATCCATTTTTTTGCAAAACTGTTTTTCCTAGTTCACAAATGCACCGCCATATAATACCTAGGACCTTAATCAGACTTATTATCAGGTTACGTTGGATGAGGGGTCTAAACACGTCACAGCATTTCCGCTGAGTGCAAACTGTTTGAATTTGATCATGTTCCATTTGGCCTTGCGAGAGATGCTCCATCTCATCTCAGTTACTGGACTAGTTGTCATCCAACATTAAATTTAAATTCGTTCATCATTATCTTGATAATTTGCTGATGTCCAGTTTCAGAGAAGTGTTTTCACCATGCTCAGGGAGGCAGGACTGTCTGCCAGACTGGGCAAGTATAAAACTCTATTACTGGAAATGTCATTTTTGGGGCATATCGTCTCACCACGTGAAGTGCGAGTGGATTCAGAATGCACACAGTGTGCACCGCCTCTTAATATTAGGGAAATGTCTAGGTTCGTTGGGGTGTTGAACTTTTTCAGGTAATTAACTCCGAATTTTTCTCAGCTGCCCAAATTGTAGAGTGCATTGCACAAGAAGCGACAAGAGATTTAGTGGAGGGAATCATAGCAAGATGCTTTTGAATCCTTGAAGGACGCTATAGTATTCACTTACGTACTGACAATTACCAATTATGAGAAACTGTACATTGCTCATACAGATCCTTCCCTGTTGGAAGTGGAAGCTATATTTCTACAGGAACACCTGGAAGGTTGTTGTACTTGTCTCGGAGATTATAGCCGTCAGGAAAAACACCATTACGTTAATGAGCTGGAAGCCTAGTCTATATTGTTCGTGGTAGAGAGGTTTCGTTTTTACCGAGAACGTGGACGATAACAATTCGAGATCGAAAATTAGACTCTGAGCAGGGTGTTGGCTGGACCAAACCACATGAGAAGAATAGCTAGATAACTGGTCTGGATGTCGCCATTTCGGCCTAGAAGTTTGACGTGAAGCATGTAAAGGCACATGATAACATGACTGAAAACAGATTGAGTAGAACGCTCCAAGGGCATCTTGTGAAGGTGGGAACGGAGATGTTAGGACGAAAACACAAGACTCGGAGTGTTAACTATTTTATGAGAGCTTTTGGCAATATTTCAGGACATTTCGAAGTATCAACAAGTGAATAATTTCGTGTGTGCCATCATGGATAACCAGGCCATGGGGGACTTGGTGAAGCCATATTGCAGATAGGTATAGTATGTTGTACGGCTAGATGCAACCACCATCCTAGGACAGTGATTCCAGAAGGATTGGTGCCCACGTTATTCGCCTGTTCCCACCTGTTGCCAGCGGGCGGCCACCTGGAAGTGTGCAGGACACGTACAAAGATCGGAGGAGAATTCATTTGGAAAGAGATAGTAGCGCATATTAGAACTCTGGCGCCCACGTACAAAACTATATCTATCGGAAAGGCACCACACGATGTTAAAGAAAAGATGTTAGCATCTAAGCCTGTGGAGGAACAAATGGAGAAGTCATACACTAAAGGAAAAAAAATTGCTATATCAAGGAGGAGTTGTGGAACGGAAACGAAAGTTGGTAGGGGTGGTTCTACATCTGAAAGATGATGAATATTCAATTTCGGGCCAGTTGCGTAATACCGTGGCCTTAACATCAAGTGACCACGTCCAATCTCAACAGTAGCTCACACTAGAGACCGTTAGAGCGTGTATTTAAAGGGGAAACTGATTTGCATCCTCAGACTCCATTATCAACACCTCACTTAGTTTGAACGAGGTAGTGCAGTAGGGCTACGAGAAGAGGGATGTTCCTTCTGCCATAGTGCAGGAAGACTTGGCAGGGACATAGACACTGCACATGTTTTCTGGCAGCGGTGATCACAAGGATATATGGTCGCGAGAAGACCGTTCTCTGGTCGGCCACGTGATATTACCGAGAGGGAACACCTGCGTGTCTGGCGTATGTCTGGTGCATCGTACAGCAGATGCAGCAGCAATCTAAGCAGCAGTTGGCATCACTGTGACACAACGAACTGTTACGAATCGGCTATTTCAAGGGCAGCTTCGAGCCAGATGCCCTGTAGCGTTTATTCCTCTAGCCGCATATTACAGCAATTTGCGACCTTAGCGGTGTCAAGCGAGAGCTCATTGGACGTCAGGGTGGAGGGCTGTTGTGTTTTCTGATGACAGCTGATTCTACATCCACATCAACATCTACGTGATTACTCTGCTATTCACAATAAAGTGCCTGGCAGAGGGTTCAGTGAACCACCTTCAAGGTGTCTCTCTACCGTTCCACTCTCGAACGGCGCGCAGAGAAAACAAGCACTTAGATTTTTCTGTGCGAGCCCTGATTTCTCTTATCGTGGTGATCTTTTCTCCCTATGTAGGTTGGTGCCAACAGAATATTTTCGCAATCTGAGGAGAAAAATGCTAATTGAAATTTCATGAGAAGACCTTGTCACAACGAAAACCGCCTTTGTTTTAATGATTACCACTCCAATTCAAGAATTACGTCTGTGGCACCAACTCCACTATTTCGCTATATTACAAAACGAGCTGCCCTTCCTTGAACTTTTTCGATGTCATCCGTCAGTCTCACCTGATGCGGATCCCACACGGCACAGCACTACTCCAGTACAGGGCGGACAAGCGTGTTGTGAGCAATCTCTTTAGTTGATCTGTTGCACCTTTTAAGTGTTCTACCAATGAATTGTAGTTTTGGTTTGCTCTACCCACAACTTCAGGAACAATAGAGGGCCTATAACACTTCCTTGGGTAAGTGCCAGTGGTGTGCATGTGTCAGACACAAGGAGACGAGTTGAGGGCCAGCAAGAAACCTGTCAGCATGCCGAAACACACATTCTTTGCATCAGGAGTTATGCTCAGGGATGAGATTTCATATGACAGCAGGAGCACATTGGTGGTTATTCCACGCACACTGACTGCAAGTCTGTACGTAAATCTCGTGATTCGTCCTGTGGTGATGCCATTCGTAAACAGCATTCCAATGGGATAGCGCTTGCCCACATACCCCAAAACGCTCTACGCAGTGTCGACATGTTGCCTTGGCGTGATCGCTCATCAGATCTGTCTCCAATGGAGCACACATGGGACATCATCGAACTACAATTCAAGCGTGGTCCACAAATGGTATTAACCGTCCGTGCATTAACCGACCAATTGGGACAGACATGGAACTCAATACCATAAACTGACATCCGGCAGCAGTACATCACAGTGATGCACGTTTGCATGCTTTCCTTCAACATCCTGGTGGTTACACCGTCATTAATGTCAGTGTGTATCTAATCGTGATTCTATTTCCATGCTCGCGATCGGCACACAAGTACTGCTGGCATGCGTGGACAACATTAGTGGATTTTCTTGGCTATTTCACACCAGGACTGCCCGGCACAGGCGGTAGTACGCTGGTTGAGGCAGGTATTACGAACTTTCGGTTCTTGCCCGACCTTGAGTCTGTTAATTCGACGGCTTTAACGACCAGGGCATTTAAGCTGTTCTGTTTAGTTTACGTGTTTCGATTTAGGGGTGTGCTAACAATACTATTCTAGTAAGCATTATCAAGTCTTCCACCTTATATTTTGGAGGATGAACGTCGACGATCGTGCTACGCACAATACACATGGCACGTTATTTTTTGATAAGACACATTGCAGTTGTATTCACATTGCTGTAGACACTCTTGAGTATGGGTCTTGCCCGAAACCGATTGTTCGCAATAAACTGATTTGAAAAACAACATGGTACAACAACGTTCTTCTTCGCAAGTAAAACGGCCCATATCTCAACAGGTATTTGTTTCAGAACATACAATTACGGGAACTTTTTTTCTGGTTTTTACCAGTAAAGCCATTTGCAGGAATATGTGAAACATATGTTGAGCATTCTGTATAACACTCGTTAACACGCAAGGATAGCAGATACATTTGACAAATACTGTCACCTCAGACACCAGTTTCTGCCTGCACGAGATGAAGACACTGTGAATATTTTTCTTTGCTTATTTTACTGGTTAGCGATTGTGTGAGAGACTTCATGGGGCTAATGCACAAAGGTAAATGATAGCACATTGATGACGACAATGTGCAATCGCACCCGGTTGCTTCTTATGTACATATTGTGAGTTCCATTTTTATTGTAACTGCTCACAGTGGAGACCACCCGCTTGGTATGAATATCGCCACTTGTTACGAGATAGCAATATACAGTGAATGCATCACATATGCATGCGGCGCTTTTAGGGTGTTTATGTGATCGTGGGTCCTTTCAGACAGACGAACGTGCAGACAGATGAAATGTTGTGATGTGTGATACGGTTCGCGTCTCCGAGGGCACTTGTTTTGTTATAGCCGAGCTGCTTCTCGAGCGTTTTCATCTGCTTCGCCGTGCAAAAGCACCTTGTCGTCTTGTTCCTGACATGAATAGCGGACAAATCTGCTGCTCAAAGAACGCTGCGTCAATCACACTGCCCGCAACACACGAGGAACAAACGCTACGTAGTCAAACGAACTTACATTCGTCAACGTTGTCTACCGTGGTAAAGATACACTACTGGCCATTAAAATTGCTACACCAAGAATAAATGCAGATGATAAACGGGTATTCATTGGACAAACAAGTTATACTAGAACTGACAAGTGAAAACATTTTCACACAATTTGGGTGCATAGATCCTGAGAAATCAGTACCCAGAACAACCACCTCTGGCCGTAATAACGATCCTGATACGCCTGGGCATAGGGTCAAACAGAGCTTGGATGGCGTGTCCAAGTACAGCTACCCATCCAGCTTCAACACGATACCACAGTTCATCAAGTGTAGTGACTGGCGTATTGTGACGAGCCAGTTGCTCGGATACCAATGACCAGACGTTTTCAATTGGTGAGAGATCTGGAGAATGTGCTCGCCAGCACAGCAGTCGTACATTTTCTGCATCCAGAAAGGCCCGTACAAGACCTGCAACATGCGGTCTTGCATTATCCTCCGCAAATGAAGGGTTTCGCAGGGGTCGTAACACATTTGAAATGTAACGACCACGGTTCAAAGTGCTGTAAATGTGAACAAGAGGTGACCGAGACGTGTAGCCAACGGCACCCCATACCATCACTCCGGGTGATACTCCAGGATGACGATGAGGAACACACGCTTCCAGTGTGCGTTCACCACGACGTCGCCAAACGCGGATACAACCATCGTGATGCTGTAAACAGAACCTGGATTCATCCGAAAAAGTGGCATTTTGCCATTCGTGCACCCAGGTTTGTCGTTGAGTATACCATCGCAGGCGCTCCTGTCTGTGATGCAGCGTCAAGGGTAACCGCAGGCATGGTCTCCGAGCTGATAGTCCATGTTGCTGCAAACATCGTCGAACTGTTCTTGCAGATGGTTGTTATCTTGCAAACGTCCCCATCTGTTGACTCAGGGATCGAGACGTGGCTGCACTATCCGTTGCAGCCGTGAGGATAAGATGCCTGTCGTCTGGACTGCTAATGATACGAGGCCGTTGGGATCCAGCACGGCGTTCCGTATTACCCTTCTGAACCCACCAATTCCATATTCTGCTAACAGTCATTGGATCTCGACCAACGCAAGCAGCAATGTCGCGATACGATAAATCGCAATCGCGATAGGCTACAATCCGACCTTTATCAAAGTCGAAAACGTGATGGTATGCATTTCTGTCCATTATGTCCGTTATAATTATCCGGGCTGTTATGCCGTGGTCGGTTGATGAATTTTGCCTCAGTTCCCAACGTTTCGTCTCCGACTGCGGGAGACATCTTCAAGGGGGTCCGTAGGTCGATGGAAGGTCCAACACACCCATTGGCTCGCTACTGACTGCCGCTAAATTCCGTGTCCGCGCGCTCCCGCGCCGCGGTGTGACGTCACCTGTTTTGAAAACGTCAGTGCAATTGGCCGCTGTCCGTCGCCGTCGATCGCCGTTGCCGTCACCCAGTAGTGGAGGGATGGTACACATCTTCTTTAACACCGGCATCCATATCCCGTTTAATTTCACGCCCTCCTCCTTCCGGTTGAAATTATTTGGGTGTTTAGCGATTTCGATTGCCTCCCTGTAGAGCCTTTCGTAGTATCCGCTTGTGGCCGCTAGTACCTGCGTCTCCTCGGACCGAATATTGTGGTTCCCTGGCTGGAAAACATGCTCCGCAACAGCTGATCGTTCCGTTTCTCCTCTTCTACAATTTCCCTTGTGCTCTTCCAAACGTTTAGAAACAATTCTTTTAGTGGTACCCACATAAACATCACCACAGCTGCATAGGATGCTATACACTCCAGCTTTTTCCAAAGGTTTGCGAGCGTCCTTTGCAGGCTTAGGGTATTCCTGTATCTTCCTGGTGGGCTTGTAAATTACGGTAATATTCCACTTCGTCGAGATCCTCCCTATTCCTTCCGTTAAATTTTTAACAAACGGCAGGAAAACCTTAGATTTTGCAGTAGCCTCTACGTCAATATGATTTCTGCGTGGCTGCCTCAACGCACGTTTTATTTCGGCGGACGAATATCCGTTCTTCGTTAGTGCATTGTGGAGATGTTCCATCTCAGCGTCGAGCAACTCAGGTTCACAAATATTTCTAGCTCTGTCCGCTAACGTCTTCTCCTTACACGAGGCATCACAACAACGTTTCACCAGGCAACGTCGGTCAACTGCTCTTTGTGTATGAGAAATCGGTTGGAAACTTTCCTCATGTCAGCATGTTGTAGGTGTTGCCACCGGCGCCAACCTTGTGTGAATGCTCTGAAAAGTTAATCATTCGCATATCACAGCATCTTCTTCCTATCGGTTAAATTTCGCGTCTGTAGCACGTCATGTTCGTGGTGTTGCAATTTTAATGGCCAGTAGTGTACAATTCCGGAGACATGTTCATAAGATCTTTTTTCCTCCATTTCCACTCAGAAATCCGTCCCTGAAGTTTGTTGGTTTTATTAATGTTCCCTCTGTATAGAGACGCTTCATTTCGGAGACTTACGTATAATACAATCTAAAATGGCCATTATGTATTATCTGTAATTCACATTGTCATGACAAATGAAATAAAATACACGATTTGTATGGAAGCTATTAGCTTACGGTTCAGCTTACTCAGAGAGGCAGACAATATAACAGCGGAGTCTTTCGACTTAAGCTCCTAACTCAGGGCTTCACAAAATACGTGCTCGCGGAGCAAGCTGTGAGCAGCAAGGCACGAGCACGGAGCGGTGCGAGCACGCTACCCCCACTACTGGACCAGATCGGAAAGTGGGGAGAGTCACGTGGTGCACACAACAGCTGCCGCCAGTCAATGTAAATCCGCGGCCACCTGCAGGGATATCACTCACGATTTATTACTGCGACAAATGAAACAAATAAAGGAGAATGTACACGTGCTACATAATTTTATTAGCTTAGTGTATGCCTCTACATTCGTATTAATTTGTGAACAGTTACACAATAAAAGGTGTCACTGAAGTGTGGGATTCTCGGTTATCTTGTACTTTTTGTCCTTTACAATTGCGTTTATGTTCGGGGTAATTGTTCTTGTGCATTGTAGGCGCAGCGTGCAGTTTAAATTTCGATCAGACAATGCGTTTCTCAGGCGTGTCTTGTTACATTTCATTGCAGAGAACAGTTGTTCACAAACATACGTGGAACCGAACATTGATATTATTGAAGCCACCAGTTTGTGCAAACGAGGAAACCTATCATGAGGGAACTGTCTGTAGAATTACAAAATGTTTTTCTTGTTCTGAAATTTGTCTCTATTCTCTGTCACACTGCAGGTCAATAATTTCTAGTTGCAGCTCAGGACGAATCTTTTCAATATTCTCTGAATATGGAGAGGCGAACAGATCAAAATCTCCGTCTAGTGCTGTCAGGTCTTGAAAGTGTTGATCAAATTCTTTCTTAAAGGCAACTAAACTATGTGAATGATGTTCACAGTCTTTGTGAACATCTTTCATGGATGATAATTTAGGAAAATGAGCTAGATTTCCTGTTTCCAGCTGACTCACACAAAGTGTCAATTTCATTTTAAAAGCTCGTATTCGATCCATGAAATGAGTAATTAGCACATCTTTAGCTTGTAGTGAAATGTTCAAAGCATTCAGATGGCTAGTTAAATCTGCCAAGAATGCGAGATCACATTTCCATGAAGGCTCTTTCAATTCAGGAACACACATGTTATTTAATTCCATGAACACATTTATCTCATCTAATAGGCAAAAAAATCGATTTAATAATTCGCCACGACTAAGCCAGCGGACCTCGCTGTAATAAGGCAGGCTACCATACTGGCTTTCTACACCCTCAAGAAAGCTTTTAAATTGCTTGTGTTGTAGTCCATGCTTCCTTATGTAATTGGTTGTACGAACAACAACAACCATCACATTTTTTAGAGTGATACTCTTTGCACATAAGTTTTCCTGGTGGATCACACAGTGAACGCCCCTTATTTCATTCAGCACGGTCAGTTTTTGCATTTTCTCCTTCAACAGCGCAACGAAACCTGATTTTTTCCCTGCATTCGGCATGGTTAGTTTTTGCATTTTCTCCTTCAACAGCGCAACAAAACCTGATGTTTTCTCTGTCATCGCTGGTGCACCGTTTGTAGACACTGAAACTAACGAATTCCACGACAATCCTACATTTTCAACACTTTCTTCAACACTACTTAATATATCACCTCCGATTGCAGTGTTCTTCATGGCTACTACATCGAGGAGCTCTTCCCTCACCTGAAGATCTCTATTAAAACCTCTCATAAATATGGCAAGCTGCGCTATTCCAGTGATAACAACACTTTCGTCCAGAGCTAGAGAATACGCCATTAAATCTTTACAGATATTTGCAAGTTGTCTCTGGATATCGTCTGCCATGTCCTGTATGCGACGCATAATGGTCATGTTAGATAATGGCACAATCCGAAATTGTTCAACTTGAGATGGACACATATGTTCCGCTGCAACTACCAAACATTCTTTTATTAAATCGCCATCAGTGAAGGGGCGCAGGGATTTTGCTAAAAGCAAACCAATTTTGTAACTCACTCTGAGAGCTGCCTCAGTTGATTTTTCTTCGTCGTCCAGATCTTCTTCGGGTAGCTTCCTTTTAAGTTTAATAACTTCCTGTGCACGATCTGGTCCATCACATTTTCCACTTCCGTAGTGGTACGACACATAATGTCGCTGCAAATTAAATTTCCTGAAAGAATTCAGCGTATTGTGACATACTAAACATTTTGGAACACCATATTTTTCTGTGAACAGATACAATTCCTCCCAATGGGAGTTAAACTGCGAAAGCATGGTTAGGGTTACACAACGGCGACTTGACATGATTCTTAACCAGCGCAATGACTGTTAGAGCTGATCGTAGTGCTTTAAGGGGCTCGGGAAAGGCTCAAAATCATGAAAAGTTCAATTTTTACTTTTTTGCGTTTTCTGAATCTGCAGACTATTACCTTTTAATAGAAATATAATTTATTCAGTTCCGAAGACTACAACTATTTTTAAATTTTTTTTTGAAGTGTGTTCTACATGGGCGTGACCCACTGTGGCGCTGTTAAACTGCTGTCAAATGGTGTTATTTTTAACGTCCGTGTTCATCAGGTACATTTTAGTGATGTGAGATAAAGTATGTGTTGTGGCTAACCTGTGATGGTTCAATATACACTCCTGGAAATGGAAAAAAGAACACATTGACACCGGTGTGTCAGACCCACCATACTTGCTCCGGACACTGCGAGAGGGCTGTACAAGCAATGATCACACGCACGGCACAGCGGACACACCAGGAACCGCGGTGTTGGCCGTCGAATGGCGCTAGCTGCGCAGCATTTGTGCACCGCCGCCGTCAGTGTCAGCCAGTTTGCCGTGGCATACGGAGCTCCATCGCAGTCTTTAACACTGGTAGCATGCCGCGACAGCGTGGACGTGAACCGTATGTGCAGTTGACGGACTTTGAGCGAGGGCGTATAGTGGGCATGCGGGAGGCCGGGTGGACGTACCGCCGAATTGCTCAACACGTGGGGCGTGAGGTCTCCACAGTACATCGATGTTGTCGCCAGTGGTCGGCGGAAGGTGCACGTGCCCGTCGACCTGGGACCGGACCGCAGCGACGCACGGATGCACGCCAAGACCGTAGGATCCTACGCAGTGCTGTAGGGGACCGCACCGCCACTTCCCAGCAAATTAGGGACACTGTTGCTCCTGGGGTATCGGCGAGGACCATTCGCAACCGTCTCCATGAAGCTGGGCTACGGTCCTGCACACCGTTAGGCCGTCTTCCGCTCACGCCCCAACATCGTGCAGCCCGCCTCCAGTGGTGTCGCGACAGGCGTGAATGGAGGGTCGAATGGAGACGTGTCGTCTTCAGCGATGAGAGTCGCTTCTGCCTTGGTGCCAATGATGGTCGTATGCGTGTTTGGCGTCGTGCAGGTGAGCGCCACAATCAGGACTGCATACGACCGAGGCACACAGGGCCAACACCCGGCATCATGGCGTGGGGAGCGATCTCCTACACTGGCCGTACACCACTGGTGATCGTCGACGGGACACTGAATAGTGCACGGTACATCCAAACCGTCATCGAACGCATCGTTCTACCATTCCTAGACCGACAAGGGAACTTGCTGTTCCAACAGGACAATGCACGTCCGCATGTATCCCGTGCCACCGAACGTGCTCTAGAAGGTGTAAGTCAACTACCCTGGCCAGCAAGATCTCCGGATCTGTCCCCCATTGAGCATGTTTGGGACTGGATGAAGCGTCGTCTCACGCGGTCTGCACGTCCAGCACCAACGCTGGTCCAACTGAGGCGCCAGGTGGAAATGGCATGGCAAGCCGTTCCACAGGACTACATCCAGCATCTCTACGATCGTCTCCATGGGAGAATAGCAGCCTGCATTGCTGCGAAAGGTGGATATACACTGTACTAGTGCCGACATTGTGCATGCTCTGTTGCCTGTGTCTATGTGCCTGTGGTTCTGTCAGTGTGATCATGTGATGTATCTGACCCCAGGAATGTGTCAATAAAGTTTCCCCTTCCTGGGACAATGAATTCACGGTGTTCTTATTTCAATTTCCAGGAGTGTATATCGCTGGTGTGATTGTCGATTGTTTCATGTTTATTTACTCTGTCGTTATCTCGAAAATATTCGTAATTAATTCTGTTTCTTGAGTCTCTGTTTTGTTGAAGTATAATAATGAGTAAAATTAAAGTTATCAGAAATCCTCTGAAGGCTTTTAAGAAAAGGAGAAATGTTGGAAAGCCAAAGGTATGTGTTACTACTGTAAACAATAAAGACGATAACCAAGTGAGTGAACCTAACCTCTCAAGTACACCTGCCCATAGCAGTCAAAGTGGGAATGAAAATACTTCACAGAAGAAGCTTGGTTCAATGAGTGAAAACTACACTCCTGGAAATTGAAATAAGAACACCGTGAATTCATTGTCCCAGGAAGGGGAAACTTTATTGACACATTCTTGGGGTCACATACATCACATGATCACACTGACAGAACCACAGGCACATAGACACAGGCAACAGAGCATGCACAATGTCGGCACTAGTACAGTGTATATCCACCTTTCGCAGCAATGCAGGCTGCTATTCTCCCATGGAGACGGTCGTAGAGATGCTGGATGTAGTCCTGTGGAACGGCTTGCCATGCCATTTCCACCTGGCGCCTCAGTTGGACCAGCGTTCGTGCTGGACGTGCAGCCCGCGTGAGACGACGCTTCATCCATTCCCAAACATGCTCAATTGGGGACAGATCCGGAGATCTTGCTGGCCTGGGTAGCTGACTTACACCTTCTAGAGCACGTTGGGTGGCACGGGATACATGCGGACGTGCATTGTCCTGTTGGAACAGCAAGTTCCCTTGCCGGTCTAGGAATGGTAGAACGATGGGTTCGATGACGGTTTGGATGTACCGTGCACTTTTCAGTGTCCCCTCGACGATCACCAGTGGTGTACGGCCAGTGTAGGAGATCGCTCCCCACACCATGATGCCGGGTGTTGGCCCTGTGTGCCTCAGTCGTATGCAGTCCTGATTGTGGCGCTCACCTGCACGGCGCCAAACACGCATACGACCATCATTGGCACCAAGGCAGAAGCGACTCTCATCGCTGAAGACGACACGTCTCCATTCGTCCCTCCATTCACGCCTGTCGCGACACCACTGGAGGCGGGCTGCACGATGTTGGGGCGTGAGCGGAAGACGGCCTAACGGTGTGCGGGACCGTAACCCAGCTTCATGGAGACGGTTGCGAATGGTCCTCGCCGATACCCCAGGAGCAACAGTGTACCTAATTTGCTGGGAAGTGGCGGTTGGTCCCCTACGGCACTGCGTAGGATCCTACGGTCTTGGCGTGCATCCGTGCGTCGCTGCGGTCCGGTCCCAGGTCGACGGGCACGTGCACCTTCCGCGGACCACTGGCGACAACATCGATGTACTGTGGAGACCTCACGCCCCACGTGTTGAGCAATTCGGCGGTACGTCCACCCGGCCTCCCGCATGCCCACTATACGCCCTCGCTCAAAGTCCGTCAACTGCACATACGGTTCACGTCCACGCTGTCGTGGCATGCTACCAGTGTTAAAGACAGCGATGGAGCTCCGTATGCCACGGCAAACTGGCTGGCACTGACGGCGGCGGTGCACAAATGCTGCGCAGCTAGCGCCATTCGACGGCCAACACCGCGGTTCCTGGTGTGTCCGCTGTGCCGTGCGTGTGATCATTGCTTGTACAGCCCTCTCGCAGTGTCCGGAGCAAGTATGGTGGGTCTGACACACCGGTGTCAATGTGTTCTTTTTTCCATATCCAGGAGTGTATGAATGTTTTATGGGCGAATCGGATGTGAATGAAATATTTGATATGTCGGTTCTCAAAGGAATTTTTTCAAATTGTGTAAGATGTATTCATTGTAGTGAAGTTGGTCTGGAACTCTCCATAATAAAGCACGTAGGACTTGCTAGTGAAATACAACTGTAATGTGATAAGTGTTCATACATGACCACTTTTTGGAACAGTGTTGCAGTAACTGCAACTGAAGAAAATGGTAGCAAAATCTACGAACACAACATTAGATTTGTTTATTCCTTGCGTTCAGTTGGTAAGGGTGCTACTGCAGGTGCAATTTTCTGTGGCATCATGAATCTTCCAAATCCCCCAACCAAGTTTACGACCTATAATAAATTAATAGGGTCTAAAGTAGAAGATGTCTGTATAGAATAATGAAGAATGCTGTGGCAGAGGCAGTAATGGAAAATAATGGTAACAGAGATTTGACTGCAGCGTTCGATGGTTCCTGGCATAAACGGGGACACACATCTCTTCATGGTGTAGTATCTGCCACCAGTATGTATACAGGGAAAGTTTTAGATGTAGCAGTAATATCAAAGTATTGTAGATGTCCACAAAAATATAAAGGTACACATTAAAATAATAGCAAAGCTAACTATAGTGGCTGTAGTTGAGGAATGGAAGTGGCTGGTGTTGCCAGTATATTCCAGCGTTCAAGGCGTGTGATAAAGTGCGATATGTTAATTACCTTGGTGATGGTGCTTCTTAAAGTTTCAAACATGTTCAAGGACTGAAGCCCTATGGTGATGATGTTGCAGTGCAGAAATTTGAGTGTACTGGATACGTACAGAAGCGAATGGGAACAAGACTTCGGCGACTGAAAGCTTCGTACAAAAAACAAAAACTCAGTGATGGTAAAGGGTTGGATGGGAAGGGAAGGTTAACTGACAGTGTAATTGACAAAATACAGAACTATTATGGAATGGCTATTAGGCAAAATACACAAAGTGTCGCCGAAATGAAGAAGGCTGTTTGGGCTCTTTTTTTCACACTTCTTCAACCGATGAAAATCCCCAACATAGCTTGTGTCCCAAAGAAGAAGACAGTTGGTGTAATTATAACAAAGGATTGCTAACTGGTGAAGTTTACACTCATAAGCATAGTCTGCCTCATGCAATAATGGAGGTGATAAAACCTATTTTCAGAGACTTAGCAGCACCTGAACTGTTGAAAAAGTGTATTCACGGAAAAACTCAAAACCCCAATGAAAGTGCAAATAGTGTTATATGGTCGAGAATCCCCAAGACTGTATTTGTTGGAATAGAAACACTTCACTTTGGTGTGTATGATGCTGTTGCGACTTTCAATGATGGCAACAATGGAAGGTGCAAGGTATTTAGAAATATGGGAATGAAGATAGGTTCTAACATGGTACGAGCGATGCTTGCTTTAGACAAGGAACTCCTTCGGGCTGCAGACAGGGCTGTAAAGAGTCTAGAAATACAAGCAAGAGTAAACAGGAGGAGGAACAAGAGGAAGCTGGAGGAAGAGTTTGCAGAGGATGAAGATAATCGATCCTATGGACCTGGAATGCACTAAAAAGTTAATCCAATCTTTGTCGCTCGATTCCCAAAACTTTTATTTTCTCATACTAATTACATGTTTTCTAAGGATCTTCCAAACATATTTGTTTCAAACTTTCAGTAAATGTTACATAGTACCTTCTGCATACTTTAACACAGCCTTTTTTCCAAAAAAACTGTATATTTTTGAATATATAAATAAAAAATTGCAAAAGAATGTTGTGAATTTTCATTACAATTGAAAAAAAATCATCTTTAATAACTGAACTAAAATTTTGTAAAATCCCTGTGTTAAGTTGTAGCCCATATTCCAATAAATAATCTGTAAAAAGTTCAACTTCCTACCTCAAATACTTTGTGAGGAAAGATGTAATTTATAAGCGTTATTTTAACATTGCAAGTATAGGGCGTTCCGGAGCCCCTTAAACGTTACATAGTCGGCGCGAATTCAATAGGCACGCTGCGGCCCTTTTTAAACGTGCATGCGCATTTCCCCTCCCTCCCTACTCTGCGACCTTGCACCTGCTCGCGAGCACGTGCCTGAGCAGACGCGAGTACTTGCGCTCAAAACCGGCCAGTTGTTAAGCCCTGTCCTAACTGATATTCTTAGACCTATGGTATCTTGGGTAGCTTCGTGTTAACACTGTACCTAGGAGGATAAGAGTATCCGTGTACCCATTACCAATATCCGATTAGAATACTCACACTGTAGGGACGCTACGGCCAGAAGCGCCAGAAGGAATGAACACATGCTCCCAGGTGTCATTTTGGCTACGTTCGTTTTCTTCGCCAAGCCGCTGAAGACTGGTTCTCTCGCAAAAAATCTCGGCTCTCTGCTATATGTAATCGATGTTCTCGCCTTATTTCTCGAAGTGAGGCTTTTATCTATCAGGCTTTTAATCAGCATCACAACCTCAGCTCTTATCGGCATCGGACATGAACCAATTATATTTATCTGTTAGTTTTATCATCGCGACTTGACACACAGCTTGCAACTCACCTGGGTTGTTTGGGAATCTGTAACATGTGAGATCCAAAACTGTTATCTGCTGCGAACGGGATATTCCAGTAATGATGAAGTAACACTGACTATATCTGCCCACTCCATCACTGCAGATCTTTCCTTAGACCTGATCGATACACGACTAGCGTCAACATTCCGACTTCGCTAAAATAGCCTTAACTCGAAGTAAAATGCAGATATGTGTTTTCGTACGTTGTGTAGCACGAGTAACCTTCTTTGTGCTATAACATCTTCTGTCGTTCATATTTGTGCTTTTACACAACTTTAACAGTAGTACTCTCATTCAAATCATTGTTAACCAAGATTGTCAGTGTAGATATTAAAGTGAATAAAAGTACAATTTTGAGAATTTTCGTAGGTTATGAGTATTATGCGTAACATATTTCGCAATTAAATCGTCGTTTGGAACTTCATTCCAGTAGGACACATTATAACTAACATATCATTTCACATTTGTTTCTCCCTTTTCAATACGTATATTGTCAGCGTTTATCATAAATTAACGCTATTTTCGTGTTTGTAATGGCTATAACCTCAAAACAAATTTCAGGAAATTAATAACTTTCATCCCAGGTATTTCTGTTGCCTTAATAGAAATCTCGTTTTGCGTACTAATTGTTTGTGTGTGTGTGATTAAAGTTGGGATACTAATATAAGCAAAGCTTTGCAGTAATATATGAATCTGTATGCCCCAGAAAACAAATTGGAATCGCAATATGACAAGGAAATTTAAAGTAATACTCACAGACACACAAACTTACTGAATGCAGGTATTATCAGTAATTCACATTGTCATGACAAATGAAATAAAACGTATGATTTGTAAGGAAGCTATTAGCTAACGGTTCAGCTTACTTAGAGAGGCAGACAATATA
Organism: Schistocerca cancellata; assembly: GCF_023864275.1. NCBI lineage: Eukaryota > Metazoa > Arthropoda > Insecta > Orthoptera > Acrididae > Schistocerca > Schistocerca cancellata. The sequence continues at coordinate 608,067,304 of NC_064630.1, read as the reverse complement.
ACAGCAGAGTCTTTCGTCTTAAGCTCCTAACTGATATTCTTAGACCTATGGTATCTTGGGTAACTTCGTGTTAACACTGCATCTAGGAGGATAAGCGTAGCCGTGTACCCATTATCAACATCCGATTAGGATAGAGATAGATAAACAAATTGGAAACACAATCTGACAAGGTGTATGTAAAGTAATACTCACAGACACACAAACGTAACTAACACAGTTGCAACTGAAATGAATGTTTCATAGCTAACTGTTCAACCATCAATCAGAAAGTAATTTTTCGTCAAGAAAATGTTCAAAAATTGTGAAGTGTGTTTGCTCTCGCCTTTGGCCTCCAGCAGTACAAATGGGGATGTTCCTTCTTATTTCTTTCTTGTTTATACTCACTGTGTCCAAACAAATAAGAACAATGAAACCAATACTTTCTTTATTTACTAAGATCAGAACACTACGTCAAAACAGAATTTTCTCCTAAATTGCTAACAGAGAGTCCGTCGCTGTTATGAATTCCGCAATATAACTCTCTAATATTCCAGCTCACTGTCCGTTGTTGATTTGTTATTATTTCTTTTCCTTTAGCTTTAGCTGGTTCTGCCTCGTGTTCAAGCTGATACGTTCAGAAATCAGCTAAAATAGCGCCCAGCGACCTTCATTTCCTCATGCTAAATCGAAATCCGTACAAAGAAGCACAATATATATACATTGCTAATATTTTGCAACTGTAGAATGTATTAAATTTAGCAAACTTTTCATGCCACCCTCAGCATCTACGAGACGAAGCCGGTGGCAACAACCGTGCACAACATGGAGGCGAGGTAGCATGTAGCTGCTTCGGGTAAAGACAGTAAATGAAATCACTTGGTTTGGCCGAAACAATTCAGTGAAAAATATTATGAAACTGTATGTATATTGTTCTCAAAAGAATGCAACTATTCTACAAAGCCCACGTGGGTCCTCAAAGTAACGAATGAAAACATGATTCTCGCAAAGAGTAAACTGAATCGTATGCTCTCAATATACAACTTCTTGCAAGGGAATAACTCTTCTATAACGTCGGAGACAGTGTTAATCGTCAATCTACAGCACGAGAAATTGAAAAGATAATATTCGGTCCAACAATTAGCTTCCATTTATCGAAAAGTGAGCAACGTACGAGCTTCCGTTTCATTACGTGGAAGAATAACGTGGCAAGTATGAACACGGATAGACAGCAAGTTAACTGTGCAGGTATATATTGTGCACTTCTGTAATGACAAACATATTCACCTGATAGGCACCACGAAAGAAGGTGAAAATGACTCAGTCATTTTGTTCATCACTGCAGAAACTGCGAACCGGCTCGCACTGACAACAAAACCAGACTGCCTCCCAAATCGAACGGAAGGTCAAACATGGCGGGCCTCTTAGTGCTATTCGGATGAATTACGCTTTATACTAAAGCGTTTTAAGCCTCTCCCTTCACTCATTATCATCATACAATAGAAACATAAAACAAAAATGTACAAACAGCCATTACACTCACCTGTTGTTGGTTGGGGGTTGTTTGGGGGAGCAAACCAGACAGCTAGGTCATCGGTCTCATCGGATTAGGGAAGGAAGTCGGCCGTGCCCTTTCAAAAGAACCATCCCGGCATTTGCCTGCAGCGATTTAGGTAAATCACGGAAAACCTAAATCAGGATGGCCGGACGCGGGATTGAACCGTCGTCTCCCCGAATGCGAGTCCAGTGTGCTACCCACTGCGCCACCTCGCTCGGTCCTGTTGTTGGTGTTCTGGTTGTTGTTGCTGTGGTCTTCGGTATGAAGACTGGTCTGCTGCTGCTCTCCGTGCTTGCAACTTACATCCTTCTGAATTTTCTTACGGTATTCATCTCCTAGTCTCCCTCTAAAATTTTTACCGTCAATTCCTCCCTCCCTGCCACCCTCCCACCCCCCCCCCCCACCCCCCACACCACCACCAACCTCCACCCAACCACACTTCCGTCCAATACTAAATTGTTGATCCCTTTATGTCTCAAAATGTATTCAACGTTGAATACCATCAGTTATTATGCTGCTCAAATAACAAAATTAATCTACTAGTTTAAGCGTCTCCTTTACTGACCTAATTCCCTCAGCATCACGTGATTTAATTCGACTACATTCAATTATCCTTGTTTTGCTTTTGTTGGTGTTTGAACACACTTCAGCTGCTCTTCCAAACCTTTGTTATCTCTGACAAAATTACAATATATTATTGAACAAACCTCAAAGTTTTTCTCTCTTCTCCCTGAAGCCTACCGATAAAGTAACATAGACGATATACTACACACATGTCTCACTCCCTTCTCAAGCCCTGCTAACTTCATGACCCTCGACTCTTATTACCCATGTCTGCTCTCTGTACATGTTGTAAATAACCTTCCGCTTCCAGAATGAGATTTTCACTCTGCAGCGGAGTGTGCGCTGATATGAAACTTCCTGGCAGATTAAGACTGCGTGCCGGACCGAGACTCGAACTCGGGACCTTTGCCTTTCGCGGGCAAGTGCTCTACCAACTGAGCTACCCAAGCACGACTCACGCCCCGTCCTCACAGCTTTACTTCAGCCAGTACCTCGTCTCCTACTTTCCAAATTTCACATAAGCTCTCCTGCGAACCTTGCAGACCTAGCACTCCTGGAAGAAAGGATTTTGCGGAGGCATGGCTTAGCCACAGCCTGGGGGATGTTTCCAGAATGAGATTTTCACTCTGCAGCGGAATGTGCGCTGATATGAAACTTCTGAGCTACCCAAGCACGACTCCCGCCCCGTCCTCACAGCTTTACTTCCGCCAGTATCTCGTCTCCTACTTCCCAAACTTCACAGAAGCTCTCCTGCGAACCTTGCAGAACTGTGAAGTTTGGAAAGTAGGAGACGAGGTACTGGCGAAAGCAAAGCTGTGAGGACGGGGCGTGAGTCCTGCTTCGGTAGCTCTGTTGGTAGAGCAGTTGCCCGCGAAAGGCAAAGGTCCCGAGTTCGAGTCTCGGTCTGGCACACAGTTATAGTCTGCCGGAAAGTTTCAACCTTTCGCTTACTTTACCGCTGATCGGAATTTCGAAGAGGGTATTCCAGTCAACATTTTAAAAAACATTCCTAAGTCTACAAATGCTATAAACGGATGTTTGCCTTCCTTCTAAGGAACGTCGTAGGTTCAGTACTGCCCCGCGTGTTCCTATATTTCTCCGGACTCCAAACTGATCTCCTTCGAGGTCGGCTCCTACTATTTTTCCATTCTTCTTTAAAAAATACTGTTAGTATTTTTCAGCTAAGAGTTACTGTACTGATAATAGGGTTGTATTCCCACCTGTCAGCACCTGCTTTCCCTGGGATTGGAATGATTACATTACTCTTGAAATCTGAGGGTATTTCGCCTGACTCACAGATTTTGCACACCATGTAAGTAGGCTGTTTATGTTTTCTTATTGGCAACGTTACGTAGCGCTCTATATGAAAATCACTGGCTGTGCTGTGTGCAGTCTGTGGCTAGTTTGCATTGTTGTCTGCCATTGTAGTGTTGGGTAGCGGCAGCTGGATGTGAACAGCGCGTAGCGTTGCGCAGTTGGAGGTGAGCCGCCAGCAGTGGTGGATGTGGGGAGAGAAATGGCGGAGTTTTGAAATTTGTTAGACTGGATGTCATGAACTGCTATATATATATTATGACTATTAAGGTAAATACATTGTTTGTTCTCTACAAAAATCTTTCATTTGCTAACTATGCCTATCAGTAGTTAGTGCCTTCCGTAGTTTGAATCTTTTATTTAGCTGGCAGTAGTGGCGCTCGCTGTATTGCAGTAGTTCGAGTAATGAAGATTTTTGTGAGATAAGTGATTTGTGAAAGGTATAGGTTAATGTTAGTCAGGGCCATTCTTTTGTAGGGATTTTTGAAAGTCAGACTGCGTTGCGCTAAAAATATTGTGTGTCAGTTTAAGCACAGTCTTTTATAAATTGTTCAAAGGGGACGTTTCATATGGCGACCCTGCCAGGATATCTCACTGGAATCTTCTGATTTTTCTTGTAGTTTGTGTAATTAGTGTAGCTTTTGTTTATTGCTAGCATGTAATTATAGAGAGAATTTCCTTTGTAGTTGGTAGTATTTCATTGTTGTACACAGTTGTGGCATGCATTTAGATTTGCACCAAGTATTTTGCAGCTGCACTAGCAATTAACTACATATTATTTTCAGTGCTATGTTAATTTGTTCTCTTATTTTTGCTCTTCAAATTGTGCTTTTCTGTGTTGTCGTGTGAAATATTGTGACAATAATGGCGTGTGAAAAACGTTACACTAGGCTCCAAAGTAAACTGATAAATAATAGTGACGAAGAGCGTAGCTTATCAGCACCACTGTGTAGTGAATTAACAGACAATCTAAGTAGTAATTTGGTAATCGTGCATAGGGAAATGGAGCGGGCGGCAAATAATGGTGTAGACAGTGAAACAGGTAGTGAACAGGGAAGCATTATCGATCGATCGGTCGGCAACAGCTCGCCTGAAGAATCTGAAATGACAGAACACAATACTGCAAATACTGTAGACTTAGGTTTTGGGTCCTCAGCGTTTTCTCAAATGAGTCAAGACACATTTTCTACTTTGTCAAAATGCGAATGTTGCCGGTGAAAATGCACTGCGAAAAAGCATAGAGAAACAGATTCCAGACACTAATACATTATTATTGCAATTAATGCAACAAATGGAACAAAATCAGAGACAAATGGGACAAAATCTTAAAAAGTTAGACACAATGGAACAAAATCTTAAAAAGTTAGACACAATGGAACAAAATCTTAAATAGTTAGACACAATGGAACAAAATCTTCAAAAGTTAGACACCACACTTGAACAAACACGTGAAGATTTAACTACTGAGTTACGTAACATTGAATCGAAATGTCAAAAAGTCTGTAATGACGTAAAAACACAAATTTTTGAGCATTTTCAACCTATTTTTTCGCGGCATGAAAATGCATTACAGAATCACGAAGCAGCCATAAAAAAACTGCAAACCATTGATCATGAAAATCATGAGACCTTGTGGGCTAAAATTGACTCAGTTGCATCTACCGATTCGGTTACACAACTTGCAAAAACTCAGGAAAACTTAAAGGACACAGTAGATTCGATTTCAACACAAATGGACACTCTGAAACTTAGTTCAGAAAAACAACTGAGGAAATGTGTTCACTATCGGAGAAAGTAGCTGAACTTTTGGATCAGGTCACTAACTTATCTACAAAGGTAGATGATGATCTGAATGACACAAGACCTGTAGCCTTCACTGACACAGAAGAGTATGAACAAATTAGAAAATTTAAACAAAATCAAAATCAAACCAATACACAGCACAAAAGAGAAATCCAGGAAGTACAAGATCAGTTGACGCAGGTAATACAAGAATTACATATTTCAGAGGACACTCGCGCTCCAGTACGGGAAGAGGGACATAGAAATACGGAACAACCACAAAATAATAACACAGGACACTTCGGAAATTATGAAAGAAATTGGCAAGGCGCATTGGATTTTGAGATGGAACCGCCGAAACGAAGTAACAATGAGCGATGTGCGACTCGCCGACACGATGACTTCGACTATAAGCTGTTCATTACTACATGTAATTTCAAAACATTTAAGAATTCTGGCAACGACATTCATCCACAAGCATGGCTTCATCAATTTTCTCATTGTTTTCCTCCCAACTGGTCATTGGAGCACAGGTTAGAATTTATGTGTGGCTACTTGGACAATGAACCAGCTGTAAGAATGCGATCGGTCATTCACGATTGTCATAGTGAAGGAGAATTTTATCATGCCTTCCTCTCAGCGTATTGGTCTCAAGCTACACAAGACCGAGTAAAACATAGCATCATAATGATGAAACGTTTCGAACAATCTGAATTTTCCAGTCTTATGAAATATTTTGAAGACATGTTGCATAAGAATCAGTATCTTTCAAACCCATACAGCCCCTCAGAACTCATCCGCATTTGCTTAATCAAACTGCCTGAACATTTACGTCTTATTATTTTACCAGGACGTTGCAAAGACGACATTGAAGCTTTTCAGGGACTGTTACAAGAACCGGAAATTGACACTGACAATCGCGGAACGCGAAAACAGGAGCACAACAATTACAGGTCACATCTGTCACAATTCCGCGATGACAGAAATAATACACGACAAGGCTATTCCTATAACGTAAATCATGACCAAAACAGACACCACCCGTATGACAACCGTTGGCAGAGTAGTAACAGGGAAAGTTCACCTCTCCGCAGTAATGACTATGACAGAGACAATCAGAGAAACAGGCAATATGGGAACCAAACTAATTATTATTACGGGAGACAGAATAACTTTAGACGCAACGGTCCAGCGCGCAGTTACGATTCAGGGAGAAATTCTCCACCACTTAACTGACAAGAAAGAAACTACAGTAACTACCGACATGACGACAGACGATGTGATCGTAACAACAGACCTGAATTGTATCAGAACTGGCGGGATTTAAACAGGGCAGGGCCCTCTCGTCACGGTGAATTTGTAGAAGTTAGGTCTCCAAATCCCAATAACGATGTGCGCCAACAAAGAGACAATAGGCAATGACACACACCGCTGGCAGCCACAAAACGTACTTATGAAACTGACGACGCAGCTGCCGTAGCTAGTAATTACGTAAAAATGGAAAACATTAGGGACATCTTACTCCAGGAACATGATGTAAAACTTAACAACATTGCATATCCTGTGATTCACATTACTGTAAATGACGTAAAATTTACGGCAGTACTTGACTCTGGCAGTCCCATTTCAGTAATTAGTGAAACAGCTTTTAGCAAATGCAACAAATCTAATGATTGCCCCACACTTCCGTTACGTAAGATTAAATTACAAGGTGCAATCATTGGAAAAAGTGTAGATGTACGCCAACAAACCAACTTAGAATTCTTTTGTCAAAGCCACAGCTTCTCTATGAACTTTCTCATTGTTCCATTATTGTAGACGGAAATTATACTGGGAGTAGACTTTCTGAATGAATACAAAGCAGTCTTAAGCTTTCACGATGCTGAAATAAGTTTAGAGAAAGAAGGTAAGTCAGTAGCTTTGAAATTTGAAGATTGGCTCTCAAACCATGACGAAGAAATTAATCGGCTTTACCTCCTGTTAGACAACAGTTCGGAATTTTCGACGGAACTTGACACTAACAATCACTCTGCAAGTACTGACAGGGATGATATCGACGGCATATTTGAAACTAATGAGCTAATTCAGAATAAAATTCAAACAATTGTGAATTGTAATGACACTGATAGGCAGGACCTTTTTGAGATTTTACAAGCACATTCCACAGTTTTTACTCACAAAACAGGAACAATCAAGGGATTTCAATACCAATTTCGTGTTCGTGAGCATACTAAATTTTGTGTTAGACCATACGTAATTCCAGCACATTATAGGGACCGTGTTAGAACAGAAATACAGTCTATGCTTGACGAGGGCATTATTGAGCCTGCAGTAAGCTCATACAACAATCCATTACATGTTGTTGAGAAGAAAAAAGGATCGATCAAGCTTGTCTTAGATTCGAGACAAGTCAATACTATCATCATTCCTGAAACAGACAGGCCGCAAACGTTGGAAGAACTTCTTCAAAATTTTAATGGTGTAAAAGTGTTGTCTTTCATTGATCTCAGATCCAGCTTCTATCAGATCGAACTTCATTCAGAATGTAGAAAATACACAGCTTTCCTTTGTTTCGGCGTTTGTTATCAGTTTCGGAAACTTCCTTTTGGTTTGAACATTTCTTCAGCAGCACTCATTCATATGAAAATCACTGGCTGTGCTGTGTGCAGTCTGTGGCTAGTTTGCATTGTTGTCTGCCATTGTAGTGTTGGGCAGTGGCAGCTGGATGTGAACAGCGCGTAGCGTTGCGTAGTTGGAGTTGAGCCGCCAGCAGTGGTGGATGTGGGGAGAGAAATGGCGGAGTTTTGAAATTTGTTAGACTGGATGTCATGAACTGCTATATATATATTATGACTATTAAGGTAAATACATTGTTTGTTCTCTACAAAAATCTTTCATTTGCTAACTATGCCTATCAGTAGTTAGTGCCTTCCGTAGTTTGAATCTTTTATTTAGCTGGCAGTAGTGGCGCTCGCTGTATTGCAGTAGTTTGAGTAATGAAGATTTTTGTGAGGTAAGTGATTTGTGAAAGGTATAGGTTAATGTTAGTCAGGGCCATTCTTTTGTAGGGATTTTTGAAAGTCAGATTGCGTTGCGCTAAAAATATTGTGTGTCAGTTTAAGCACAGTCTTGTATAAATTGTTCAAAGGGGACGTTTCAACCAGACTGAACGGATTTGATGATGATGATATTCGGTTTACGGGGCGGCCACCTGTGCGGTTATCAACACCTATACAAAGACCCAATCTTTTTACTGTCCAGTCTCTTCATTTTCTCGAATGATGATGAAATGATGAGGGCAACACAAACACTCAGTCCCTGAGCGAAGAAAATCCTCGTCCCGGCCGGAATCGAAACCGGAGCGTCAGCGCTAACCACTAGACTGTGAGCTGTGGATGGAACAATTTTATCATAACTGGTTCTCCCAAGGCTGTCAGTAGTTCTGACAGAATTTCGTCTACTCCCTAGGCTTTGTTTCGACGTGGGTCTTCCAATGCTCTGTCAAATTCTTCTCGCAGTATCTTAACTCCCAACTCATCTTCACCTACGTCCTCTTCCATTCCTATAATAATGCTTTCAAGTTTATCTCCCTTGTATAGAGCCTGTATACTACTTCTACATTTCAACTTTTCTTTCTTTGCTTGCCGTTGGCCTCCCACCAAATTTCTTGATGTTCATACATCTGCTTCTCTTTTCTCCAAAGATCTCTTTAATTCTTCTGTAGGCGGTACCTATCTTTCCCCTACAGAAATATATTTCTAATTCCTTACTTTTGTTTTCTATCCATTCCTGCTAGGATATTTTACTCTTCCTCTCAATCTCATTTTTAGATTTTTTATTCCTTTTCGCCTTCTTCATTTGCTCCATTTTTATGCTATCTTCTTTTATCAATTGAATTCAACATCTCCTGTATTATCCGAGGATCCTCTGCTACCTTAACTATTTCATCTCTCAAGCTATCCATTCATCTTCTACTGTATTCTCTCCCCCTGTTGTCAATATTTGCCTGATGGTCCCTCTGAAACTCTCCCTAATCTGTGGTTCTTTCAACTTATCCAGGTCCTATCTCCTTAATTTTCTGCCTTTTTGTAATTTGTTACACTCACCTACGCTCTAAGAATACATAAACGGCACGGCTCCCACATATTTGCAAAGAAAGGGTCCCGTGTGCACGGAGGCAGAACACCCATTCCGACAGGTGACTGAACACACGCAATGCGGTATCCCATTAAAATATGCCGTATAACGTGTTTTTATACACTCATGTGCCAAAACATTATGATGACCTACATCCAGCGTTTTGCCCCATGCCAAAACGCAATACTGGAGCTATTCTAAGTGGTATGGATTCAACAAATTTTTGATAGGCTCCCAGAAATATCTGGCAAGAATAGCCTATGCACAAGCGACGCAACAATTACACGTCAGTTGTTAACAGAGGCTGATCTGAGGCCCAATAACGTCATGGGTGTGCTCCATCGAGTGCAGATTAGGCGACGTAGGTGGCCAGTACATCAACGTGAGCTCACCACCATGCTTCACGAACCACTGTACCACAATTACGGCGTAGGGAAACGGTCAGTAACCCTGTCGGAAAGTGTGTTGTTGGCGAGGAAGGAGACAGACATGAACGGATGCGGGTGCTCCGCAACTATGTTCACAGAGTGCAAAGTTATCATGGTGCCTTTGATTACTACCACAAGTCTCATGAAAGTCCAGGTGATTTTCCCACAATGCATACACTGAACTAATGAAAGTCATGCGATATCTCTTAATATTGTGTTCGACTTCCTTTGCCAAGGGTAGGGCAGCAGCTCGACGTCACATGGACTCAACAAGTCGTTGGAAGTCCCCTGCAGAAATACTGAACCATTATGCTTCTACAGCAATCCATAACTGCGAAAATGATGCCGGTGCAGGATTTTGTGCACGAAGTGACATGTCGATTCTGTCCATAAATGCTCGATTGCTCGATGGGATTCATGTCGGGCGATCTGGGTGGCCAAATTACTGCCTCAAATCGATCAGAAAGTTCTTCACACCAATCACAAACAAATGTGGCCTCGTGACATGACACGTTGTCTCCATAAAAATTCCATCCTTGAACGACTGTAAATGGTCTCCAAGTATCCGAACGCAACCAGTTTCAGTTAATGATCGGCTCAGTTGGACCAGAGGGACTAGTCGATAACACGTGACACAGCCCACACTATATATGGCTTCATGGCGTCTGCGCCGCAATCGAACCCTACCATCAGTTCTTACGAACTGAAATCGGGATTCGTCTGTACAGGTCACGGTTTTCCAGATGTCTAGGATCCAACTGATATTGTCACCCGCCCGGGAGAGACACTAAGGGTGATATTACGCTGTTAAAACGGCACTCACGTCCGTCGTCTACCGACATAGCCCATTAACGCCAAGTTACGTGCTGTCCTAGTGGAAACGTTCATCGTACGTCAAGCTGTTATTTCAAGCAGCGTTGCTTCTCTGTTGGCACTGACAAATCTACGCAAAAGGCGCTGCTCTCGGTTGTTAAGTGGAGGCCATTGGCCACTGTGTTGTCGGTGATGAGAGGTAATGGCTGCAATTTGGTATTCTCGGCACACTAATGAGGAATTCTCTAACGATTTCCCAAATGGAATGTCTCATGCGTCTAGTTCCAACTACCATCCCACGTTCAAAGTCTGTTAATTCTTACGGCCATAATCACGTCAGCAACCTTTTCACATGAATCACCTGAGTACAAGTGACAGCTCCTCCAGTGCACTGACCTTTTATACTTTATGTACGTGTTATTATCGCCATCTGTACATGTGCATATCGCTAACCAATGACTTTCATCGCCTCAGTGTAATACTGCTGCAATCGCCTTGCGTCCGAGTGCGATACGTACTCCAAGCAGCCGTTCGCCTGGATGATGGCGTTTCCGGGCACCATCACCGACCTCGTGTGAGAAGAGACGTGTTATATCCGACGAAGTGAGCTGTTTCCATTGATCTTCAGTTCAATCTCGATATTTCTGCACCCACTGAAATCGTAACAGTGTGTCGAAATGGGAGTACATAGTGTTCAATACTATGCACCGAATGTCGTTCTCGCAGACACTTCTACCCCCAACCAGCATTGTACTCTGCCGATGTATCCAGTCTGCTGCTGATTTTCGTTTTTCTTTTTTCCTCGTAATCTTTAGGCTATTCTCCTTTCTTTCTTTCTTTCTTTCTTTCTCGGGACGTTGTCCCGTTCCAATGCGGGGTCGGCTCTGTTATGACGGATTTGGCAATGTTAAGTGCAGAGGGTGGCTGGATGCCCTTCCTGCTGCCAAACTGAACCCCCCCTCCCCCCGGGACGGAAGTAGTGTAGGCCCTACTCCAGCTGTTTGCGTCTAGTGTAAGTCATGAAATAGTGCGAACGTGTTTCAAATGCCTGTGAGTCGTGTAACTGAGGCGGAACTAGGGGACCAGCCCGGTATTCACCTAGCGGGATGTGGAAAACCGCCTATAACCCACATCCAGGCTGGCCGGCATACCGGCCCTCGTCGTTAATCCGCTGGGCGGATTCGATCCGGGGCCGGCGCGCCTACCCGAGTCCAGGAAGCAGCGCTTTAGCGCTTTCGGCTACCCCGTCGGGTCTTTCGACTATTCTGCTTTACCGAAAGGCAAAGACTCCAACCTCCAAACACTATGATGAGGCACGAACACCTTGTTGCATGCTCTTGGTTTCACCGTCCTTGAAACAGTTTCCGTTGATGATCACGACACTAGCACGCGAAAACCGATCATCATCTCTTCAGACATTCTCATTTCCATGTGCTGCGCACTTCGTCAAAGTCAGTGGATTTCCGTACTTGCGGCCGGCATCGTAGGTAAAATAAGTTCGCATTGTCTCTGCTCTGCTTGCGTCACGTGGCTGCAGCCCCGCCAGGTGGCTATCATTCTCTCCTTGGACAGCAATGGTAATGTTTTGGATCATAATTTGCATCTTTCTGGGACCTGCGTCCTTCTGGAGACAAATGTTGCAAATATGAATTACGTGGTACCAACTGACTCGAGAGTGCTGTACTATAATGTGTACCTCTTCCGCATTATATTCACAAATGGTGTGTTGGAAGAACAAATATCACTACTGTTCCATGAATACTCCAGTAGCTTATCTAGGAAATAGACTTCCCGAAACGTATGTTCATTTGTTGATATTCAAAGAATACCGAGTGGGTCGATGCGGTGATGTGGTCCGTCGTCTACTAATACTTAAGATGTTTTCTTCATTTGGTGATCCGACACCACTTAGGAAAAACTGTACACACCATCCATATTGCTATTTCTGGTACAAGTCTCAGTGATAACTTGTACAAAGTTACTTAGAATCTATGAAGAGTAATTGAATCTCTTCATTATAAAATATATATCTGCGGGATGATGCTTTCTAGTGACAAATCGTGATGTCACACAACAATAAACACTTACGTATTGATTCCTCAACTTCATCTAGGTTCTAAATACACTCCTGGAAATTGAAATAAGAACACCGTGAATTCATTGTCCCAGGAAGGGGAAACTTTATTGACACATTCCTGGGGTCAGATACATCACATGATCACACTGACAGAACCACAGGCACATAGACACAGGCAACAGAGCATGCACAATGTCGGCACTAGTACAGTGTATATCCACCTTTCGCAGCAATGCAGGCTGCTGTTCTCCCGTGGAGACGATCGTAGAGATTCTGGATGTAGTCCTGTGGAACGGCTTGCCATGCCATTTCCACCTGGCGCCTCAGTTGGACCAGCGTTCGTGCTGGACGTGCAGACCGCGTGAGACGACGCTTCATCCAGTCCCAAACATGCTCAATGGGGGACAGATCCGGAGATCTTGCTGGCCAGGGTAGTTGACTTACACCTTCTAGAGCACGTTGGGTGGCACGGGATACATGCGGACGTGCATTGTCCTGTTGGAACAGCAAGTTCCCTTGCCGGTCTAGGAATGGTAGAACGATGGGTTCGATGACGGTTTGGATGTACCGTGCACTATTCAGTGTCCCCTCGACGATCACCAGTGGTGTACGGCCAGTGTAGGAGATCGCTCCCCACATCATGATGCCGGGTGTTGGCCCTGTGTGCCTCGGTCGTATGCAGTCCTGACTGTGGCGCTCACCTGCACGGCGCCAAACACGCATACGACCATCATTGGCACTAAGGCAGAAGCGACTCTCATCGCTGAAGACGACACGTCTCCATTCGTCCCTCCATTCACGCCTGTCGCGACACCACTGGAGGCGGGCTGCACGATGTTGGGGCGTGCGCGGAAGACGGCCTAACGGTGTGCGGGACCGTAGCCCAGCTTCATGGAGACGGTTGCGAATGGTCTTCGCCGATACCCCAGGAGCAACAGTGTCTCTAATTTGCTGGGAAGTGGCGGTGCGGTCCCCTACGGCACTGCGTAGGATCCTACGGTCTTGGCGTGCATCCGTGCGTCGCTGCGGTCCGGTCCCAAGTCGACGGGCACGTGCACCTTCCGCCGACCACTGGCGACAACATCGATGTACTGTGGAGACCTCACGCCCCACGTGTTGAGCAATTCGGCGGTACGTCCACCCGGCCTCCCGCATGCCCACTATACGCCCTCGCTCAAAGTCCGTCAACTGCACATACGGTTCGCGTCCACGCTGTCGCGGCATGCTACCAGTGTTAAAGACTGCGACGGAGCTCCGTATGCCACGGCAAACTGGCTGTCACTGACGGCGGCGGTGCAAAAATGCTGCGCAGCTAGCGCCATTCGACGGCCAACACCGCGGTTCCTGGTGTGCCCGCTGTGCCGTGCGTGTGATCATTGCTTGTACAGCCCTCTCGCAGTGTCCGGAGCAAGTATGCTGGGTCTGACACACCGGTGTCAATGTGTTCTGTTTTCCATTTCTAGGAGTGTAATATTGAAGTGTGTACAATAAAATTCCAAAACCGTAGTTTTGATGAGTTCTACCTCTTTATTCAAAATACATATTGTACAATATTGAAAGCTTTTACTTTACGATAGCCAACATTTAATTCACAAATCTGTAAGTGACTCTGACAGGAATTCAGAGTGGAAACTCCATGGAGTCGACAATCTGTTGCAGAAGAGGTGGAAACACGTCGTTGCACCATGCCGACACGTCGTCCCAGAAGATGTAACCAGTCCCGCGACGTGCCTATAAACAAAACCAACGCCAAGTGATGAAAAAGGAATCATACTACGTAGAATAAGACGTGTCCTGTCTTAGAGATACAGCGATAAAAAGTGCTGCTGGAGACCTAAAAGCGATCTCCATCTCATATAAAGTACAACTGCACATTTAGGGGAAGTTTACGAGGGACTTCTTCAACCGATGTTAATGTATAAAATAGCAGGTAAGGGGGAAGAAGGTTGATAAATACGCCTCGTGGCGGCAGTGTGCAGGAGGTCGAGCGGTTTGGATTTGATAGTGGGCATCCAGGACTGCCGTTAAATGACAAAATAGGAAATCAAGTACAATGAAAAGTATATATTTCAATATACGGAGTACAAAAGGGCGCACGTAGGGTCGGAAGTTAGCAGGTTTAGGCCAGTCTAGGAGGTTGAAAAATTAATTAAAATGGGCAACGGAAGGGGAAGCGGTTCATGTTAACTTACGTTGGTGGCCGGTCGTGAAAAGCAGAACCAGAGGCTCTGGCTTCCAAAAAGACGTCTGTTCTGCTCGAGGTCTTGATTAGAAGAGAGAGAAGCAAGTGTGTTATCCTCCGTAGAACGTTCCGGCGTCCACTCACGTGATCGGTATTCCGCACACTCTATTGGCTTTTTAGCGTGAGTTGGCGTGAATTCTCTAGAAGTTTCAGCTGAGGGCTCAGGGCGTCTCTTGTCAGCAGCTTTAACTGGACAGAACTGCCTCGGTTTTGAAAGACAAGCAATTTGTGTCACGTAGACACGGCGTGAATTACTATGGGAGAGTCCGCCGCTCGTGGTCTCGCGGTAGCGTTCTCGCTTCCCGAGCACGGGGTCCCGGGTTCGATTCCCGGCGGGGTCAGGGATTTTCACCTGCCTCGAGATGACTGGGTGTTTGTGTTGTCCTCATCATTTCATCATCATCCAGGAAAGTGGCGAAATTGGACTGAGCAAAGATTGGATAATTGTACGGGCGCTGATAACCACGCAGTTGAGCGCCCCACAAACCAAACATCATCATCATCATCATCACTATGGGAGAATATCCCACTGGGCCTTTGAAATAAACTTTTTAAACTAATTCCCTAAAATATTCCTTCACTGGCTGCCATCCTGTACAGCATATTCCCTTTCTAGACATCATAGTATATTGAATTGCGCCGGTCGACCTTATTTGTTGCAAATTGAAAGCTGAATATTTAAACAAATTCAAACAGGTAACCCTGAGACTGTCACGTATTCCAGTTAACAATAATGAACACTACCACATCACAACAATTTCGGAAACGAGAATCAACATTGAAAGGTTTAAATTACAAAATAACGTGAGTATCTGAAAGATAGAGACCTCGGCTTTATGACTGCAAATTAACCTTACATTCAGGATCAGCTAGAGCGCCAACTTTACTAGAGTTCATATAAAAAATTTCACCATGGACATGCACAGGACTCCATAGACAGAAAATTAAGGCAAGGTGCTGTTAGTTTTGGCTGCAGTGTAAATAGAACTGTTGTGACACAATTCTGAAATAAATTAACAAAAGTAACTTGTTTATTTCACTTTCTTTTTGAGTCATCAGCCTTCTGACCGGTACGATGAGGCTCGCCACGAATTCCTCCCCTTGCGCTAACTCTTTTCCTCAAGGTTGCACTTGCAGTCCATATCCTCAATTATTTGCTGGGTGTATTACAATCTCTGTGTCCCCCTACAGTTTTTGCCCTCTAGAGCTCCCTCCAGTATCATGGAAGTTATATCCTGATGACTTAATACATATCTTGCCACCCTGTCCCTTCTTCTTCTCAGTGGTTTCCATATGTTCCTTTCTTCGTCGATTCTGCGAAGAACCTGTTCATTTCTTCGCTTATCAGTCTACTTAATTTATAACATTATTCTGTTACACCACAGCTCAAACGCTTCGATACTCTGTTCCACTTTCCCCACTGTCCATGATTCACTACCACGCATGCTGTGCTCCAAAGGTACATTCTTTGCAATTTCCTCCTCAAATTAAGTCCTGTGTTGGAATTAAATGCCTTCTTTGACTTCGCTAATCTTCTTTTTATGTTCACTTTGCTTCGCCCGTAGCAGCTTATGTTGTTTTCGATGTATCAGAATTCCTTAACATCGCCTACTTCGTGATCGTCAATTGTGATGTTAAGTTTCTCGCTATTCTCATTTCTGCTACAATTGCTTCTATCGTTTTCCAGTTTGCTCTCAAGCCATATTCTATATTTATTCGACTATTCATTCCATTCAATAGATCTTTTAATTCTTCTTCACTTTGACTGAGGATAACAATGTCATCAGCGAAGTGTGTCATTGATATCCTTTCACCCTTACTTTAATCTCACTCTTGAACTTTTATTTCAGCGACTGCTTCTTCAATGTAAGGATTGAACAGTAGGGGTGAAAAACTGCATCCCTGTCTTACGCCCTTTTTAATCCGAGAACTTCGTTCATGGTCTTCCACTAGTGTTGCTCTCTCTTCGTCCTTGTTGTTGTATAAGACCCCTCTTTCACTATAGCTTATCCTATTTTTCGCTGAATTTCACACATTTTGCACCATTTTACATAGTCCAACGATTTTCTAGGTCGAAATAACCAATGAATGTTCCTTGATTTTTCTTTAGTCTGCTTCCAAAATCAAGCGCAATGTCAGAATTGCCTCTCTGGTGTCTTTATCTTTCCTGAAGCCAAACAGAGAGTCATAAAACAGATCTCCATTTTTTTCTATTCTTCTGAGTGTTGTGGTTATCAGCAGCTTGGCTGCATGAGCTGGTAAGTTGGGGAGCGGTAGCGCTCGCACGTATCTTCCTTGCTGTCTGCGGAGTTGAGTGGCTTACTTCTTTCAGAAAGTCTGGTCTACGTCGCCAGTCTCATATATTCTACATACCAAACGGAATAGACGTTTTGTTGCTACTCCGAGCATTAGTTTTATAAATCGAGATATGGAATACTGTCTACCCCTTCTGCCTTATTTGATCACAACTCCTCCTAAGCCCTTTTAAACTCTGACTCTAATAATGGACGCCTTATGTATTCTATATCCTCCTCAGTTTCTTTTTCTTTCGCGTCATCGGACAAGTCTTTGCCGGCACAGAGAATTTCAGTATATTCATTACACTTGTGGGCTCTCAGCGTTTGCCAGTGGAATTCCTATTGCACGCTTAATGCTACCATTCTTGCATTTAATTTCACCACATTGCTCTATGGCCTCTCTCGACAGTACCACCATGGCCACCTACTAAACATTTCTGCATCCATCATGTCAGAGTTGCCAAGCAGTTACCTTTACTTCTGGCATTACATCCTAGAATAGCTGCTCCAAACACTGTATCCTCTGTGATAATTGCAGGTTGAGGGGTGTGAGTTCAGAAAGCCTTCGATTATGATACAGTGAGCGCTCAAAATTTTACAATTTTAGAATTAACTGACTTCGCCTTCATAGTCTCTGCGGATGTATCCCTCAATAGAGGACGAAACACAGGCACGGAAACGTGCCTTAGACAACATCCTAATGCTCGTAAAATAATTATCAGCATTGATAAAAACACCATCTGTAATGTCTCCACTTTTCGATCCTGAATGTACTAATCGCATGACATAAATTAAAACATGAACCTCACTACAGATTTTTTTGTTACGGGTTTTTTTGTTTTTCATGTAATGAGAGCATAGAATTTGATGAAAGAATGTCAAAGGAATCCGTTGATCCCAGACAAGTATTGGTATTCGTTTTGTTTTTGTCCAACACACAGCTTAACCATTATGATATAATTTTGCCGAAATTACTTTGGTCTTCACTTTTATTAATCCACTTTGCCAAAACTGCCCAGAGTGGTTGCAAGATGATACTGAGAAAACAAAATCTCTTGAGTAATATTAGCGTCGATGAAAATAAAAGAATGTCTACAACAGTTGTTCATTATGGTGTGCACAAAACCGAGAAAGGCGGTAATAATTACAGTAACACTTGTCATTCGCGTTTGTAATTTGTGCACATTTCAAAATATATATGATCTGGATAGCCAGTTTTTTCCTGTTTTATTCTTATCATTCCCTGCTCATTTTATAGCCTGAGGTTGACAGCCAAAGCATTAAATTATTTTCAAACACTACTAATGTAAAGAAAAGTTGGAAAATGTTTTAAATAGACGCGTTTTCAGTAGTATTTACGTACAATTAAACTGTTGGTTTTCTTAGTTTTTGAATAAATATAGAAAATCAAAAGACGATAAAAAGACACTGAAAAAAGTGTAAAACGCTACTGTCATTCTTAAAAAAGAGCGCCTCGCGCTCACTGCAGTCTGTAGGATCTATAGTGGAGTAAAATTGTTTTCAGGGAGGGGAGCATCAGTAGTTCTTCAGGGTTAAAGGGCATCGGTATAAGCAAGGGAATCTGTTAGGTACAAGGTGGTAAGGTAGGCTGCTGCACCCACCCAGCACCAAGGAAACGAAAAAGTGTAGTCTAGACAGTTTTTCTCTATCAAGAGAGTGATTTTTCATTAAAAATACTCCATACTTCAGTCTAAACCCCACTTCCTCCCCCACTAAACTACTATATCGATACCCTTGGTGCGGTACTCTCTATAGAGGTAATGTTTAGCATGGATGGTGGAAAAAAGATAAGGAGGCCGAGAAGTGAGGTCAGGGGGAGCTGTAAAGAAGGAGAGCCTTGACTTTCAGTGGGGTAAATGGGGACTGAATGAATAAATATCGAGGAGGAATTCATTGTTCAAGAGAGGGGATGGGTAGAAGTTTTATCGAGAGAGAATATGGTACGTGTGGGTGTAAGTGTGGGGTTGGTAGAAAGTGTCACTAGACGCTTGGCAGAGTGCCACGATAAGAAATTAGAGGGGAAGAGAGAAGTTCGGGCTAGCATAGGATGTACAGAACTGTGCGTTACACGAGAGGAGAAGCAAAAATTTGATGAGACAGTAAGGGATCCATTTGGGGAAATCCAATGTGAAAATTGAGACGTAATGCATAGTGTTCAAGAGCTTGGAGGAAGTAATAGAACGTTTGATGCAGGTGCTATCCATGATATACGAGAGGGTGAGTTGGACCTGTGTGGTTTATGGTGAAGGAATAGATTGCCAGAGCTGTGACGGGTATATATAAGCCTCTTCAGTGTTTAAACAACAGCCTACCCAACAATTTTTACATTCCGTTGGAATGCATTGAAGAACTTAACATTCTTACCTTTTTTCTCCTTTTGATTTTCTTTCAATTCTGTTACAGTTTTAGACAGTATGTGATCAAACGTATCCGGACACATGGCTGAAAATGACTTATAACTTCGTGGCGCCCTCCATCGGTAATGCTGGAATTCGGTATGGTGTTGGCCTTCATAACAGCTTCCACTCTCGCAAGCATACATGCAATCAGGTGTTGGGGGTTTCTTGGGGAATGGGAGCCAATTCTTCACGTAGTGCTGCACTGAGGAGAGGTATCGATGGTCCGCAGCTCGTGGTCGTGAGGTAGCGTTCTCGCTTCCCACGCCCGGGTTCCCGGGTTCGATTCCCGGCGGGGTCAGGGATTTTCTCGGCCTCGTGATGACTGGGTGTTGTGTGATGTCCTTAGGTTAGTTAGGTTTAAGTAGTTCTAAGTTCTAGGGGACTGATGACGATAGATGTTAAGTCCCATAGGGCTCAGAGCTATTTGAACCATTTTTTTAGGTATCGATGTCGGTCGGTGAGGCCTGGCACAAAGTCGGTGTTTGAAAACACCCCAGAGCTGTTCTAGAGGATTCAGGTCAGGACTCTGCGCAGGCCAGTCCATTACAGGGCTTTTATGGTCTTGTAACCACTCCATAGCAAGCCGTGCATTATGAACAGGTGCTCGATCATGTTGAAAGATTCAGTCGCCATCCCCGATTTGCTCTTCATCAGTGGGAAGCAGGAATATGCTTAAAACATCAATGTAGGCCTGTGCTGTGATAGAGCCACGCAAAACAACAAGGGGTGCAAACCCCCTCCATCAAAACCACGAACACACCATAACACCACCGCCTCCAGATTTTACTGTTGTCACTAGAAACGTTGGCCGATGACGTTCACCGGGCATTCACCATACGCAAACCCTGCCATCGGATCACCACAGCGTGTACTGTTATTTGTCACTCCACATAACGTTTTTCCGCTATTCAATCGTTCAATATTTACGCTCCTTATATCAAGCGAGGCATCGTTTGGCATTTACCGGCGTTATGTGTGGCTTATGAGCAGCCGCTCGGCAATGAAATCCAAGTGTTCTCACATCCAGCCTGACTGTCATAGTACTTTCTGTGGATCCTGAAACAGTTTGGAATTCCTGTGTGATGGTCTGGATGGGTATCTGCCTATTACAAATTACGACCCTCTTCAACTGTCGGCGGTCTCTGTTAGTCAACAGACTAGGTCGGCCTGTACGTTTGTACATGTCTCTTCACGTTTCTACTTCACTATCACATCGGAAACAAAGGACCTAGGAATGTTTAGCAGTGTGGAAATTTCGCGTACAGACGTATCACAGAAGTGACATCCAATCACCTGACCACGTTCAAAGTCCATGAGTTCCGTGGAGCGCCCCATTCTGCTCTCTCACGATGTCTAATGGCTACTAGGTCGTTGATTGGAGTACCTGGCAGTAGATGGCAGGAGAATACACCTATTATGAAAAACGTATGTTTTTGGTTGTGTGTGGATGTGAAAAGGTGTTGAGAAATTATGTGAATTAGTAATGTTACTTGAGTTTTAATATTACTTTCAATGTACATACACATATACAGTGTATTTCTGGAAGCTGCAGATCGGTAGCCAAAATTTCATCTGCGTATAATGCGTACGAAAAAAGTGCTGAGCAAGGAAGTGACAGTTGATGTGTAACTGAGCCTAATTGTTGGACTCGCCTGTATGAAGATGGTAAGAGGCATGCACTGAGTAAATTTGAGGAAAAGTAGTTAGGTTTTCAAAGGAATGGCAGTTCTAGTAGTGATGGAAAGAGGAGAAGTTGGAATAATTCAGGACAGTGCATTGACGATAATGATGCTGTACTTATAGAGACACGTATGGCAATTATGAAATTATTTCTTTCTTTCCATACCTTGTTAAAAGTATTACATTACAAGCTATATGACAGTAATATACATATACAGGGCGTTACAAAAAGGTACGGCCAAACTTTCAAGATGTTATGTGGACATGTGTCCGGAAACGCTTAATTTCCGTGTTAGAGCTCATTTTAGTTTTGTCAGTATGTACTGTACTTCCTCGATTCACAGCCAGTTGGCCAAATTGAAGGAAGGTAATGTTAACTTCGGCACTTGTGCTGACATGCGACTCATTGCTCTACAGTAGGTTTGGGCAGGTATTGTTGGTGATGTCTTGATTGGGCCCCATGTTCTTCCACGTTATCATGATTTCATACGAGATACTCTACCTGTGCTGCTAGAACATGTGCCTTTACAAGTACGACACAACATGTGGTTCATGCACGATGGAGCTCCTGCACATTTCAGTTGAAGTTTTCGTACGCTTCTCAACAACAGATTCGGTGACCGACGGATTGGTAGAGGCGGATCAATTCCATGGCCTCCGCGCTCTCCTGACCTCAACCCTCTTGACTTTCATTTATGGGGGCATTTGAAAGCTCTTGTCTACGCAACCCCGGTACCAAATGTAGAGACTCTTCGTGCTCGTATTGTGGACGGCTGTGATACAATACGCCATTCTCCAGGGCTGCATCAGCCCATCAGGGATTCCATGCGACGGAGGGTGGATGCATGTATCCTCGCTAACGGAGGACATTTTGAACATTTCCGGTAACAAAGTGTTTGAAGTCACTCTGGTACGTTCTGTTGCTGTGTGTTTCCATTCCATGATTAATGTGATTCGAAGAGAAATAATAAAATGAGCTATAACATGGAAAGTAAGCGTTTCCGGACACATGTCCACATAACATATTTTCTTTATTTGTGTGTGAGAAATGTTTCCTGAAAGTTTGACCATACCTTTGGTACTTTTTGTACCCAAAAATCATGATTTATCGTGGTTTTCTAAACGCCCGCGGACTAATGGTGCTTTTACACTGATAGGCTAGATCATTATGACCACCAACCAAATAGCCTATAAGTCCACAGTCGACACGGATAACAGAGGCGACGCGTCGTGCCACGGAAGCAATGAGGCCTTGGTAGGACGCTGGGGCAACTGACACCACATCTTCACACACGGAAGTCACCTTACTCCCGTAAATTCTGAGGAGGAGGCGATGAGCTCTGTGCCGCTGTCAATCAGACCCCAGATGTTTTCGATCGGGTTCAGACGTGGCGAGTTGGGGAGCCATCACATCAATCGGAATTCGCCACTGTGTTCTTCGTACCACTCCATCCACATGGCGCATTATCCTGACGAAATATGAGACTGCCATAAGGAAACATGGTCGTCATAAAGGGTTGTACGTAGTCTACAACGAAGTGGACTATACTCCTTGGCCGTCATGGTACCTTGCAGGAGCACCACTGGCCCCATGGATGCATTAGTGAACGCTCCCCAAAGAATAATGGAGCCAACGACATGTTTCCGTCCTGCAGTGCAGGTATTAAGGAGCTGTACAGCTGAAAGACAATGGATTCGCGCCCTCCCATCGGCATGATGAAGAGGGTGTTGGGATTCACAAATACATCGCTCCCCCTCTGCACCAACGTCCAGTGCCAATGGTCACGTACCATTTTCAATCGTAGTAGCCGATGTCGTCGTGTTATCATCGGCATATGCGTGTGTCGTCGGCTGCAGAGGTCCATCGTTAGAAGTGTCTGTCCGGTACACTGTGTACACTTGTACCCTCGCAGCATTGAAGTCTGATGTTAATTCCACCCCTGTCCTGTTTTGCCAGTCTGCCCATTGTACGACGTCTCAACGTTGTTTCATCTTGGTTTCGCCGCATATTGAAGACGCTCACCACAGCACTCCCCGAACACCCGACAAACTAGTGCAGTTTCTGAAATACTTGTGGCCAGCCTCCAGGCCATCACAATCTGCCCTCTGCCCAACTCTGATAGAACGCGTGCCGTCCTCATTCTACACACGGTCGGCACACACACTGATACTACACTCCTGGAAATGGAAAAAAGAACACATTGACACCGGTGTGTCAGACCAACCATACTTGCTCCGGACACTGCGAGAGGGCTGTACAAGCAATGATCACACGCACGGCACAGCGGACACACCAGGAACCGCGGTGTTGGCCGTCGAATGACGCTAGCTGCGCAGCATTTGTGCACCGCCGCCGTCAGTGTCAGCCAGTTTGCCGTGGCATACGGAGCTCCATCGCAGTCTTTAACACTGGTAGCATGCCGCGATAGCGTGGACGTGAACCGTATGTGCAGTTAACGGACTTTGAGCGAGGGCGTATAGTGGGCATGCGGGAGGCCGGGTGGACGTACCGCCGAATTGCTCAACACGTGGGGCGTGAGGTCTCCACAGTACATCGATGTTGTCGCCAGTGGTCGGCGGAAGGTGCACGTGCCCGTCGACCTGGGACCGGACCGCAGCGACGCACGGATGCACGCCAAGACCGTAGGATCCTACGCAGTGCCGTAGGGGACCGCACCGCCACTTCCCAGCAAATTAGGGACACTGTTGCTCCTGGGGTATCGGCGAGGACCATTCGCAACCGTCTCCATGAAGCTGGGCTACGGTCCCGCACACCGTTAGGCCGTCTTCCGCTCACGCCCCAACATCGCGCACCCCGCCTCCAGTGGTGTCGCGACAGGCGTGAATGGAGGGACGAATGGAGACGTGTCGTCTTCAGCGATGAGAGTCGCTTCTGCCTTGGTGCCAATGATGGTCGTATGCGTGTTTGGCGCCGTGCAGGTGAGCGCCACAATCAGGACTGCATACGACCGAGGCACACAGGGCCAACACCCGGCATCATGGTGTGGGGAGCGATCTCCTACACTGGCCGTACACCACTGGTGATTGTCGAGGGGACACTGAATAGTGCACGGTACATCCAAACCGTCATCGAACCGATCGTTCTACCATTCCTAGACCGGCAAGGGAACTTGCTGTTCCAACAGGACAATGCACGTCCGCATGTATCCCGTGCCACCCAACGTGCTCTAGAAGGTGTAAGTCAACTACCCTGGCCAGCAAGATCTCCGGATCTGTCCCCCATTGAGCATGTTTGGGACTGGATGAAGCGTCGTCTCACGGGGTCTGCACGTCCAGCACGAACGCTGGTCCAACTGAGGCGCCAGGTGGAAATGGCATGGCAAGCCGTTCCACAGGACTACATCCAGCATCCCTACGATCGTCTCCATGGGAGAATAGCAGCCTGCATTGCTGCGAAAGGTGGATATACACTGTACTAGTGCCGACATTGTGCATGCTCTGTTGCCTGTGTCTATGTGCCTGTGGTTCTGTCAGTGTGATCATGTGATGTATCTGACCCCAGGAATGTGTCAATAAAGTTTCCCCTTCCTGGGACAATGAATTCACGGTGTTCTTATTTCAATTTCCAGGAGTGTACATGCACTGTGCATTTGTCTCACTAGAAATCATTCCTCGCTAGGTGACGCTGCTATAACTTGGGTTGGTTAAATCGACAGTAGTGTTGATCTATGCACATGCCGCTTCACGTCAATCCTAGACCACACTTTATACAAACGAATCAACCGATGGTCTCGATTTGCGTGGGCTGGAGGAAGGTTGCAAAGTTCTGACCCTGTTTTATGGGATATTTACATAATTTCCATTCCTTATACAGGTATAAAAACGATCACTATGCCAAGAGCTATGTAAAACACTTGATCCTATATCTCTGTTATCAATAGAACCCGAGATACGACCCCCTAAAAATAGGTTTTCCGCGCGTGGCTTTTGGGAACATGTTGGTACTCTGCATTATCGTACACGGACCGTTTACTGTAGGAGCTACCGCAAAGAGCGTCAGTGGCTTACAGACTCCTCAAACTTTCGTATAAAAGTTCTAACGAAACCAGAAACAGTCGTATTAGTCAGTTATCAGCCAGAAGTTAGTGAAAGTTGATTTGCTACCGCGAGAAACCGTTGGCATGAGTTCGAAAATCATCGTATGAAAACTTTCCGATGAGGTAGTTGTGTGTGCTTCCTATTGATCTGGAGAAATTTAGAAGTATCAAGATACCTTTGTTGTCCATTCAGCAATCTGTTCGACGAAAAACTGTACAAGAAGAAGAGAGGGGAATAGAAACTACCGAATCGGGAACTCGGAATAAGGGGAGTAGCTCACAATTAGTTCACCTCTTACTTTAGCAACAGGCAGCAAAAGGTCATTATTCACGACGTTGAGAATGGGTGTGATGTGGGGTCTCAGTGCGGTACGATCAAGTGGGGCGTGCCACAGGGATCAGTGTTGGGGCCACTTCTGTTCCTCACTTATATAAATGATAAGCCCTCTAGTACTACGAGTAACTGTAAAATATATCTGTTTGCTGATAACACGAGCTTGGTAGTAAAGGATGTTGTATGCATCAATGTCTTGGTTTCGAAAAGTGCAATTATGACACAACTTCATGGCTCATAGATAATAAACTAACGGTAAATTAGAGTAAGACTCGGTTTTTACAGTTTCTAACACGTAATTCAACAAAACCTGACATTTTAATTGGAACTGAACAGCTCAAATTTACAGGTGTTCAGATAGATAGACAACTGTCGTGGGCAGCCCACGTTCAGGATCTTGTTGAAAGATTTAATGCTGCAATTTTTACTATTTGAACAGCATCCGAAGTGAATGATCGTTCGACACCAAAATTAGTCTACATTGCTTATTTTCATTCGCTTATGTCGTATGGTATTATATTTTGGGGTCACTCTTCCCATTGTAAAAGAATAGTTTTGGCCCAGATACGGGCAGTTCGGGCAGTAAGTGGTGGAAGCTCACGAACCTCTTGTCGAACCCGGTTCACAATCTGGTTATTTTGACATTGGACTCTTCATATATATATATATATATATATATATATATATATATATATATATATATTCCTTACTGTCATTTATTGTTAACAATATTAGCTTATTCCCAAGAATAAGCAGCTTTCACTCAGTTAATACTAGGCAGAAATCAAACCTGCATTTGGATCGGACTTTCTTAACTCTTGTGCAGAAAGGTGTGCAGTATACTACTGCATCCATTTTCAGCAGCTACCATTAGGATTTAAACATCTTAGCAGTAATCCATGCGCTTTCAAATCCAAACGGAAGAGTTCCCTCATATGTCACTCCTTCTGTTCTATTCTATTATTCTATTCTATTGTATTCGAGGAGTTCCTTGAAAAATTAAGCTGATTCTTGTTGTATTGTTAATTGCGTTTACTTAGACTTATGGACTGACTTTTCTCGAGTTCATAAACATTTTACTTTTATCTGCTATTACTTTTATGTCGTAATTTCATATACTGACACATTCCATGACCTTGGAGATTTGCTCCTCAATATGGCCCTAGGGAACTTGACATGTAAATAAATAAATAACAAATAGCTGCAAATACTAATGTAGAAGATGGACATTAGTGCTAGTCCAAAGATCAGCTTCCTGCATGATGAAAGAACTTAGTGAACTAAAATTAGATGCTAATCGGAAAGAAATGAAATCAGAAATCAGTAAATTAGAAAAATTAAACAAAATCTAAGCGTAAGTAAGAGCAGGTCAAATTAAAATAGTAACAAAAGTGAAAATAATGCATGCCGAACGAAGCAAGCTTGAAGCAGGATTAAAAACGAAATAAAAACAGCGAGAATAAGTTAAATTATAATTTGTCGCTCCTGAGGTAGGGTAAAAACTGAAGAATGAAATCAGAATGGTACAACTAGAAAGTGTGTAAAGGAACAGACTTGGAGGACAAGTGAGGCTTGCAATATCAACGAACAGATGGTCCCCAAGGTAGCTGAACGGTTTAAGCGATTAGAACAAAAGAAAGAGGACACCAAAATCGATGTTGAGTTTACACAGGAGCGTACAGCAGTAGTAGAGCAGAAAATAAGTGGCTGATTCAATGATCGAGAAATGATGTAATGTTTGGGATTCCACTCGAGAATTTCGAGATAAGTAATTTCGAATTTAAAAGAGATGGGGTTCTACATCCTAAGGAGTTTGTAATGATAAACTTTCGAAGAATTTGTTCAAGAATCTATAGAGATACAGGAAAATGTAGTAAGAGAGTTTACATGGAATTTGGGATATAGCAATGGAAGTGTTATGGAATATTGGTAAAAGATGATTAATAAATTGCCCCGTGCACAAATATGAGCTAATGGCGAACTGAACTCTGGACGAAATTGCCAAATGTGTGAACCGGGGAAAGATGCAGAGATTTTTCTTAGAGGAGCAAATTAGCCTGAAGCAAGCTTCAACGGCGGTACTAGTATTGTAAATCCAGTGAGTGAATCAGTTCGAAACAACAGCAATGTGGACTTGGAGGACGAGGCAGCCGTTACCACGAAGTTAAAAACGTGTGAGCAAGAGAGGGAGAAGATGAGAGAAGACTTCGAAACCGGAACAAAGAGGAAAACCAAGATAAATATATGTTACGGATCTCGCACACACAAGAAAGCAGAAAGGGCCAACTACTTCATCTACGAGTAGGTTCTATGTACTATTCAAGGACTACCACCACTTTCACGATGGACATGAATGTAACAACTAGATACCGAGGAGAGGAAATTATTCGCAAACATTTTCAGCATCACAGGTCGAGAAACGAAGTAAGGCGAGCAGCAACAATAGGTACCAACTAAGTTAAGTCAAAGTCCACGAAGATGTGTGTGTTGGTGTGTAAGTACCTAAGGGACCAAACTGCTGAGGTCATTGGTCCATAGACGTACACAATACTTAAACTAACTTACGCTAAGAACAACACGTACACACATGCGCGAGGGAGGACTCGAACCTCCGGCGGGGAGGGGCCGCGCAATCCGTGACATAGGACCTCTAACCGCGCGGCCACCTGCACGGCAAAGTCCACGAAGTGGGGTGGGCAGTAACGAGCACGAGAGGTGGTCAAACTAACGAAGCAGACGTCACGCGCATGCGCCAGGCAGACGGATCTCCAGACGATGAAATCGACGCTACCACCACCAGAGTTGACCTCACTCAATGACGTAAAGCGACTAGCAATTATTTTGGCTAGGAAGATTACAATTCACGATGTGATGGAAGTATTAGGATCATCAGCTTGCAATAAAGCCGAAACAGATCGTGGTCATCTAGCCAACGAAACAGGAGCTAACTGATACTAACAAGTTAACTGACATCACTAACTCGACGCGGAGCAAAATTCAGAAGAATAGAGGTGGACAGATGTGGCAGCAAACGCTACGACGCGTGGCAACAGCGTCGCGATAAATCCAAAATTTAGAAGAACCTACAAGAGTAGACGTTAGTATTGAAGAAATCAAAAATAAGAAGGCAACAATAATGGGAGAAGATGCAGAACAAGAGCTGAGGAAGAGACAGAAGATAATATAGCACCAAAACCGTCTGGAAGCAATCCATTGATGAGAAATAAAAGTGTAATAAGGCAACATACTGGTGAAGATGAGGAGGAAAACAACGAAGATAACAGTCAACTAGAGAGCAAAGACAGCAAACAAGAATCAGATCTAAGGAATTAGGAAGAAGAGAAGGAGCTCGGGAGGTACGATATATTGGATTATCCAGATAAAGAAGAATTTAAAAGAGTTGCAGAGTCATTGGAGAATATATTAGTTGGAGGGATCGAGTAATCTACGAAAAACCAACCGAATAGACTGGTATTATATACAGAACAACGTGACGATTCTTACAGTGTTGAAGAGGAAGACTCGCAATTGGAGTTTGAAGATGTATAACATGATAGTCACAACAACGAATGACAAAAAGCTAGTAAATGTAAAGAGGGGGAAAAGGGTGAATAAGGGTGGCAGGACGGAATCTAAGTTGTTAGCGACATCAGAAGTGATGAATTCGGACCAGAATAAACAACAAGCGAAAACAACCTGTGTTTATAGTATTACCCGGAACCACAATTATGTGGGCAGAGCTAAAAGAAATAAGGGCTACGGAAAGGAAGGAGTTGTTGACAGAGCAGACGATAATATTGTAACAGGAGGAAAGAGATTAAATTGTTAATGTTGTTGTTAGTTGTCAAAAAATCGACAACAGTCACATGAAGGGCGAAGAAGTCATAGCAGATAGGATTCTGGTACAAGAAGATACGTATACACGTAAACTAGGATGAAGAAGAGATATGAGTTATGTATGGAGGCAAGAAAGTAGATGAAATAGAGGAGGAACAGAAAGAGCCAAAAGAGAAGTCTCAGCATTGGGAAAAGAATGAAGAAGGAGGTAGTGAAGGGTTCATCCTTTAGAGAAATGTGTTTATTGCAGTGGACAAAACGCTGCAGAAATGCTGCAATCAGGACTAATTGCTGTTGTAATTGTAGTATTGCGAATAGCTGTAGCAAATACTAGAACACTCTTGTTAATTGATTTAGATAAGAGACAGAGAGTCACAAGCAGATACGCATTAGCAGAATAAAATACCAAAGGATATAACGAAACAACAAAAGGGGAACAGGTCAATGAAGAAGGCCAATTTACTGTTAGATGACGATTTATCAGGAGAGTTCGTCCGGAAAGAGAACTTTTACGATGACATTTAGCGTTCTGTTTATTAGTCTTCTCTACATATATGGTATTAAGTCGAAGAAGGAACGTTATGAAAATATATGAATGTAATCTTGGATGTTTGGATCATAGGATGTAGCTAAAAATGGAAACTTAACTACGAGTTCGAGTAACTACTGGGGGCAGCCAGTCAAAATTGTTGAAGAGAAGTACACTACTGGCCATTAAAATTGCTACACCAAGAAGAAATGCAGATGACAAACGAGTATTCATTGGACAAATATATTATACTAGAACAGACATGTGATTACATTTTCACGCAGTTTGGGTGCATACATCATGAGAAATCAGTACCCAGAACAACCACCTCTGGCCGTAATAACGGCCGTGATACGCCTGGGCATTGAGTCAAACAGAGCTTCGATGGCGTGTACAGGTACAGCTGTCCATGCAGCTTCAACACGATACCACAGTTCATCAAGAGTAGTGACTGGCGTATTGTGACGAGCCAGTTGCTCGGCCCCCATTGACCGGACGTTTTCAGTTGGTGAGAGATCTGGAAAATGTGCAGGTCATGGCAGCAGTCGAACATTTTCTGTATCCAGAAAGGCCCGTACAGGACCTGCAACATGCGGTCGTGCATTATCCTGCTGAAATGTAGGGATTCGCAGGGATCGAGTGACAGGTAGGGCCACAGGTCGTAACACATGTGAAATGTCACGTCCACTGTTCAAAGTGCCGTCAATGCGAACAAGAGGTGACCGAGACGCGTAACCAATGGCAACCCATATCATCACGGCGGGTGATACGCCAGTGTGGCGATGACGAATACACGCTTCCAGTGTGCGTTCACCACGATGTCGCCAAACACGGATGCGACCATCATGATGTTGTAAACAGAACCAGGATTCATCCGAAAATATGACGTTTTGCCATTCGTGCACCCAGGTTTGTCGTTGAGTACACCATCGCAGGCGCTCCTGTCTGTGATGCAGCGTCAAAGGTAACCGCACCCGTGGTCTCCGAGCTGATAGTCCATGCTGCTGCAAAAGT
The DNA here is from genome assembly GCF_023864275.1 of Schistocerca cancellata. Lineage (NCBI taxonomy): Eukaryota > Metazoa > Arthropoda > Insecta > Orthoptera > Acrididae > Schistocerca > Schistocerca cancellata. Next base: position 608,036,244 of record NC_064630.1, on the reverse strand, counting down.
CGTCGAACTTTTCTTGCAGTTGGTTGTTGTCCTGCAAACGTCCCCATCTGTTGACTCAGGGATCGAGACGTGGCTGCACGATCCGTTACAGCCATGCGGATAAGATGCCTGTCATCTCGACTGCTAGTGATACGAGGCCGTTGGGATCCAGCACCGCGTTCCGTATTACCCTCCTGAACTAACCGATTCCTTATTCTGCTAACAGTCATTGGATCTCGACCTACGCGAGCAGCAATTTTGCGATACGATAAACCGCAATCGCGATAGGCTACAATCCGACCTTTATCAAAGTCGGAAACGTGATGGTACGCATTTCTCCTCCTTACACGAGGCATCACAACAATGTTTCACCAGGCAACGGCGGTCAACTGCTGTTTGTGTATGAGAAATCGATTGGAAACTTTCGTCATGTCAGCACGTTGTAGGTGTCGCCACCGGCGCCAACCTTGTGTGAGTGCTCTGTAAAGCTAATCATTTGCATATCACAGCATCTTCTTCCTGTCGGTTAAATTTTGCGTCTGTAGCACGTCATCTTCTTGGTGTAGCAATTTTGATGGCCGGTAGTGTAGTTAGTGTATTTGTGACTTGGAGAGGCAGCAGCATCAGCAGACGAAACATCCGTTGCTTTGTGGATGACGAGATAACTGAGGTCTCTGCGTCATGCAATGTTCACCAGTAAAACAGTGGGCAGTTGACTGAGTAGGAATGTATGTTTCGGATTCAAGTGTATTGGTAATGAGCCGACTTTGAGCAACTATAATAATAATTTATTCTTAGAAATAAGGAAGCGTCTGTGACAGGTGCAGTTTAGCCCCATTAAATTTTAAGCTTCAGCTTCCCCACCAGTTTGATATCATGTAGGAATGGATTGTAGAACTGTATGCACTTTTCCCTTTCTTTCTAATTTATTTCAAAATTTCCTTTATTGTTTTAGGTTTTTATGCATATGGGCAACAAGAAATTGTTATGTAGGAATTGGTTATAGACTTGTATATACTTATCCTTTCTTTCTAATTTCATTGAAAATTTCTTTTACTTTTTTATGTTTCAATATGTACGAAAATGTAACAGGAAATTGTTATGTAAAATAGTGATATTGCTTCAGTTGCAATATTTTTTCAACGTAATTATAAGTAGCATCTGTGTACTTCTTTCGTTCCGATAGGGAATATTTTATCTGTGTAACAAAAAAATTGTAAGGGAGTACGTGACAGCTGATGAGTGAGTCATTCTAATGGTGGGACTTTGTAAGACGAGAAGATACGAGCATTGAGTAAAATTATGGAATATTGGTCTGTCGAAAGAAGAACATTTTTAGTAACGGTGGAACCAGGAGCGGTTTGGAAGACACGAAGGTAAGAGAGCTTTATAATTATATGTGTGGAGGCGAATAGGACTTACTGTTAGATCATTCTGGAAGACGATTGTCGTCCGTTTTTGCTATAATCTACTAACACTTCCAGAAGGAAGTTTTTTTTCCGAATATTGACGCCCCAAAGTGAAAATCGAACTGTTAAATATATCGGGGCAAGTAGAAGGAATCGAAAGCTAATTAATGTATTTCAATATCATTGCAGAAGACGCTGGGAACAAGAATAAGAAGCCAATAGTATGTTATACAGTCCAGAATCAGACGCTATTACTATAAGGGAAAGAAACTACATCGTAATTTACGCGAGCAGCAATCTGAATACTTAAGATACACAGAGACATGAAATTTTGCGGTTATGTGGACATTTCAAAGACTACTGAATGATACTCATCCACACATTACACGTGACTTGTTTTCAGAATTAGACCAAGCGGTTTGAGATCCCAAGCATCTCATCTTTTTATGAGTGACATGATGATGAACTGACAGCCTGCTGCCTAAACATAAAGTTGAAAGATATACCTTTGTTGGAAGTGCTAAATTAGTGTCCATAACATTTACTACTCCTACGTACCCCAGCCCGCATCCTACTTGGAAACATTTAATAGTTTATTTGGAGCTGGCTCTGCAGCTAAAGGGTAGACTGGAATTGATGTCAAGCTTTATTTTAGTTTTCGACAATTAATATTTTTAACTGTCAAAGGAGCCACCGCCTTCCTCCTGAGGCCCAGAGGTTTTTAAAGAACAGTCTCACACTGGCAGCAAAAAGTCTCCCGAGGAGCTGCAATTCATGAAACAAAAATTTTCTGAATGAATAAAACAAAGTGTACTAAATTAAATGAATAGCGGAAACTTCCCTTAAAAATAATGTACGGTGTAGCAGGTATAACTGCAGATATTTCGACTGGCGACTGAGAACGGCGTACTGATCAACATTACATAATTATTTGTTTCGTTTGTGAACTAATAGTCATAGCTATTACAAGGCTTATGTTTGTACGTTGGGTAGTACCTCCAAGTACATGTGACAAGAACAAGCCATTAATGCTTATTTTCCCTCAGCTACAGGTCAGGTGTTGAAATGTGGAGTCGTGAACGCAAAACATAAATCTATATTGACAGGCATAGATCGCTTAGTGGTGCAGTTACGACCATGCTGAAAACTTTAGGCATAAAATTTGTGACGCGTTTGTTGAAAGACCATTGGACGCAGAGAAAGAAAAGCAAGCCAGTGATGTGCGTACATATTAAGGTACAACACGTAAAAACATCTGCACCGAATATCAATTACATTTATTGTTAACAACAGTCACTCTTGCGGGTACAATCTGCGACGTTATACTTTTATGGGAATTGTGTGTATGTGTGTGTGTGTGTGTGTGTGTGTGTGTGACATTGGAGTGGTTGTGAAGATAGTTTGCTTAAACGCTTTCCAGAGGTCTACGGACGAGAATAAGGATAATAGTAATTTACGCAAACACACTAAATTAACAGTAGGATGCGTTATAAAATATAAGAGAATATTTTACTAAGCGGACACATACATTATGGTTAGACTTCACACAATAGGGTTATTAACTTTCAGTACATTTAACACTAATCTATCTAGTGTTAGTTTTGTGTGGATTGTGGCTCGGGGGTAGGGGTAAGGGCTGTATGAGCAGACACAGAGATCAACATAAAATGTTTCTCGGTAATGGAATAATAAGCAACACTGCGTGAAATAACCGCAGAAATCAATGTGGAACGTACGGCCAACGTATCTGTTAGCACAGTGCGGCGAAGTTTCGCATTAGCGGGCTGTATCAGTAAACAAACGACACAGCTACCTTTTGCTAGCGCCACGACATCGCCTGCAGCGCTTCTCCTGGATTCATGACCACATTGGTTGAACTCTAGAGACTTGAAAACAGTGGCCTGAGAAGATACCCAATTTCAGTTAGCAAGAGCTGATGGTAGGTTTCGAGTGCGACGCAGACTGTACGAAGCTATAGGCACAAGTTTTCAACAAGGCACTTTGCAGACTGTTGGTGGCTTCTTAATAGTCTGAGCTGTATTTACGTTGAATGAACTGGATCCTCTGGCTCAACTGAATAGATCATAGACTGGAAAGAGTTACGTTCTGCTACTTCGAGACAATTTGCAGCCATTAGTGAACTTCGTGTTTCCATACAAAGATGGAATTTTTATGGAAGACAATGCGCCATGCCACCGGGCCACAACTGATTGCTATTGGTCTGAAGAGCATTCTGGACAGTTCGAGCGAATGATTTCGTTACCCATCAAACATTTATGGGAGACAGTTGAGAGTTTAGTTCATGCCTAGAATCTTGCACTGGCACCACTTTTGCAGTAATGCACGTCTGTAGAGGCAGCATGGGAACTTCAACTATTTTTTGAGTCCATGGAACACCGAACTGCTGCACTACGCTAGGCAATAAGAGGTCCCACACGGTATTAGGTGACAACCCATGATTTTGTCACCTCAGTGTATAAGGGAAGTCTGCCAATCGCGAGACTCCTGTGGGAAGAAGGAAGTGACTTGTACTGCATGAGGAATTAAGAACAACAAGAAAAACTGGGCTGTTCGATTTTTAGAGGATAATTAAAGATAATTTAACGTTACCCACCTCTAGGGCAATAGCCCTCGTCACCTCGGTGTCGGGTACATACACAGTGTAGTTCGCTGAGGAGACAGCACTCGCCATTGCTGAAGCTTCAGGTGTAGAACCCTCGACGTTCGTGTCACGTTGCACCTGCAGCAAAAGAATTATGTAAGCTTCTTATTTACATTAACAAACTCGTGAAAGAAAAGTGGTTGTTTAGGAAAGAATGAAGGAAGATCGCGGTTTAACTTCCCGTTGATGACGAACAGGATCAGGAGTTTCGAATGGCAAAGGATGGTAAAGGATTTAGGAATCTTCGTAGTATTGTCCTTACACAACTAATAAAACAACGGAAGACCTAGTTCTGGATAGCTATACTAGGATTTCAACCATAGCCCCCGCAGATCTGAGAATAGCGTTTCACCTGTTCTCATCAGCAGTCTGCGAAAAGCACCACACATGACCTAGATTGTACATGGCAACATGTGGAGAATGTGATACGCAATTTATTGGTCACAATGGATAGAATTTACAGGTACGTTACAACCAGCGTACACACATACAGCACAAAGTAATGAAACAGCTATTAGGGTACAGTACAGCTCTTCAACATCAAATATTTCGTTAAAAATATGTAGAAATCTGAACGACCTTCCATTATAAACAAAAGGACAGCCCCTTAAAACATACTTGAGGAAACTGAAATCTACGCCAATATGAAATACAAACAATAAATAAGTAACTCTCTACTTATATACACTATTATTATGAACATTTCTCTCTGGAACCGTCCCCAAAGATAGCTTTCTATTCCAGCCCGTGCATTTGTTTCATCCCTAATGACCTACTGGTCCAGCCGCCACACATTTATGTTTTCATAATTACTTGATGGCACCTGAAGATAATCTATTGCCACTTTCTCAACTCAAAAACTCTATATTTGTGCATAGAAACTGCATGAATATTTTTGTTGACCAGAATTTTCTTTGCGAGATATCCCAGATAAGCTTCGAAAACGGTCGTGGAATTAGTTAAGAAAATTATTAGCAAATAAAACGGATTTTTATTCTATAAATACGTTCAACAGATGAAAACTTATATTCATTGCAGTTTCATCTGTTGAAGTTTCAAGCATGTAATAAGATTGCTCGTTGTTTGTTGTGTGAGTGCGTGTTTTGCGGACATGACTCAAGTATATCAGTGGAACTTTGCTTTGATAAGCACTTTGAGTCGTAGCTGGTTTTGGAAATGAACTACTGCGTTCGAAACTAGTCAGCAGTATAGATTACGCACGTCTGTGTCAGAATTTGAGTAAAGAATTGATCGCAACACTTAATTTAGTAATTCTGTGACACTCTTGTTGACACTGAGATGGTGCTGGCTGGGTATTTCATGGAGATGAGTGTGTCTAGCTATTTCCTACTATGTAGGTGTACTCTCCAAGCAGTAGAGAACAAACCAAGTCAGTATACACATACTCCTTACACCTCATTGATATTGGCAGTCGCTGGACATTTATATATCTGTGTCTGTGTTGTAACAAATTCAGATACAATTACGTTACAGAACTTATAATGCATTTCACATCTGCTGAAATTCATACAGATAATGCAACAGAATTCTACAATAAAGAATGTCAAGAACTGATTAAAAATATACTATTAATCACTATTCAATGTATACTGAAATAAAAGCATCTGTTGTTGAAAGATAATAGAACATCAAATGAAAAAATGTGAAGCAAATTTTCTGTACAAGGCAATTCTAAATTGTTAAACATTATATTAAAGTTAGGTGATTAATAGAGTAACACAATGCATCCAACGCGCAAATTATGTAAACAAAATAAATGAAAAGCACATTTCAAAAATATTACTCTGTAACTAGGCATGTCATTAACAAATGTAATACTGGTGATAAAGTGAGAATAAGCAAATGGAAAGTAATATTTCAAAAGAACACATTGCTAATTGATCTACAGAATTATTTGAAAGTGAAGATCTTATATATTCAGGTCCAATCACATACAAATTCAAAGATATTAAAGGAAATTTTTGTTAGTATGAGCTACAGAGAACAAGACATGTTCATGGGATTAGGCGACCTAAAAAAGTACTCAGCATTGTCATATGTGGTAAAATATTCTATATTCTGAGAAAATTAGGTGTAAGATATAGAGAGACAGGTAACATACCGAATGTACAAGAGCCATGAGGGAATAATAAGGGTGGAAGACCAAGGACAAAGTGCTCTGATTATAAATGGTGGAAGACAGAAGTGCAGTCTTTCGCCCATACTTTTCAATCTATACATTGAAGAAGTAATGACAGAAATGAAAGAAAAGTTCAGGAGTGGAATTAAAATCCAAGGTAAGGATATAAACGATAGGATTCGCTAATGACAATGCTTTCCTGAGTGAAACTGGAGAGGAATTACATGAATGGAGTGAAGAGTCTAAAGAGTATGGAATATGGACTGAGAGTAAATTGAAGAAAGACGAAAATAATGAGAAATAGCAGACCTTCGGGGTCTGCTGCCGATTTTCATACGACATTTTCTGTCGCATCGTACCTTCCGCGTGCAAGTTGCGGCCTCCCACAGTTCCCCCCGACTTCAGGAGAATGGGGTACCACAGGGATCTTAAGTGTCTGCCTGTTTTTAATTGCAATTAATGGGCTCGCTGTGGCGATGGAAACGTCTGTCTCAGCTTCTTTATATGCTGACGACTTCTGCCTCTACTATAACTCCAGTTTTCGGCTGCCAAGACCTGCATTATGCATTTCTGCCGGGGATGCACTGTTCACCCTGATCCATTGCTTTATCTTGATAGCCAACCTCTTGATGTGGTGGAGACACATCGGTTTTTGGGTGTGGTTTTTTATGCCCGTTTGACTTGGCTCCCTTATATTTGGCAGCTTAAACAGATGTGTTGGCGGCATCTTAATGCTCTACTTTGCTTGAGCCACACCAGCTGGGGAGCTGACCGATCTACCCTCCTATGGCTCTACTAGGCGTTAATTCAGTCCCGTCTGGATATGGGAGCCTGGCTTATGGTTCAGCATCCCCTTCTGTGTTGCGGGTGCTGGACCCCATCCTTCACAGCGGGATCCGACTTGCCACTGGAGCTGCTTTCCGGACCAACTCTGTGAACAGCATTCTTGTGGAGGCAGGCGTCCCTCCATTGCGGTTATGGCGCCAACGTTTGCTGGCCGCTTATGCTACACAAGTTTGTAGCTTGCCTGGGCATCTCAATTATCATCTCCTGGTCCATCAGTCTGTCGTCCATCTCCCAGAACGTCGCCCCTGGTCGGATTGTACGATCGCAACTCGCGTCAGAGAGCTTCTCTCCATGCTTGGGGTTTTCCCTCTTCTACCTCTTTTCTGGGCCCCTCTGCATAGACCCTCATGGTGTGTGCCCACCCATGCCTTCGGCTCGAATTGACACAGGGCCCAAAATACTTGGTCCCTCCTGAAACCTTCCACTGCCGCTTTCTTTCCATCCTTGCCACGTATCAGGGCTCTGGCGTTGTCTACACTGACAGTTCAGTGGTTGCTAGTCGTGTCGGTTATGCTCTCAATCTACGGTATCATTATGAACAACACCCATTGCCGGCTGGCCGCAGCGTTTTCACTGCTGAGCTGGTCGCCATCTCTTGTGCCCTAGAGTATATCCGCTCCTGCTCAGGTGAGTCCTTCGTTATCTGTAGCGACTCCCTGAGCAGTCTATGAGCTATCGACCAGTGTTTCCCTCACTCGCGTCTGGTGATGACTATCCAGGAGTTCGTCCATACTCTTTCCTGTTGCGGCCACTCTGTGGTCTTTGTGTGGACCCCTGGTCATGTTGGCATCCCGGGCAATGAAAGTGTTGACATGCTGGCCAAACAGGCTGTCAGTGTACCAGCCTTATCGATTGGGCTTTCGGAGAGTGACCCCAGGACAGTTTTGCGGCAGAGTGTACTTCACACCTGGGATGAACAATGACGCACCCTGCCTTCACCAAACAAACTTCAGGCTGTCAAGGAGGCTACCGGTGCGTGGCTCTCCTCCTTGCGGGTCCCTCGCAAGGAGGCTGTTGTCCTCTGCCGGCTGCGCATTGGGCACACCAGGATGACGAACAGCCACTTATTGCGCCGTGACGACCCACCTCTATGTCGCTCCCCATCGGCTTTGACGGTGGTCCACATTTTGTTGGCCTGTCCCCTTTTAGCTGTGGTCAGGCAGACGTTTGCGCTGCCTGAGACGCTCCCTGCCCTTTTAACACATGTCACTTCCATGACAGGCTTAGTTTTGCATTTTATTCGGATAGGGGGCTTTTATCTCTTAATCTCAGTGTTTGTCACTTTTTTGTTTTGTTTTGGCCTACGATTTTAGACTGGGTTATCTTTATAGTGTGTTTCTAGGTGGTTGGCTTTTCCTTTTTTGTCTCTATGGTTGGCCAACCACTGTCACATTCTGTGTGATTTTAATTCCTTTTTTCTGGTCTCTGTCTGATTCTTTCTTGTCCTGTGTCATCTGTTGTCATTTCCATTGTTCGTTTTTATTCTGTGTGGGTGTTCGAAGTATTGGAAAAAGGGACCGATGACCACAGCGGTCTGGTCCCTTCAGTCCCACAGACCAACCAACCTACCTTTCATTTTGTGATGTATAGGGGTCTTCACATAATGACCACTTTTTAAATTTGGAATGGTCTGATTGTTGTTGTCATGTAAACAGTTTATTGATTCTATCTATGAATATATGTCGCCAATTTCTTCAACTTCTTGTTTCAGTGCTTCAATAAATTTCTGATGTGAGTTTGGTCATTTATAGACAACAGGATCTTTATAAGAACCATTAGTATATCCAAAATAATAACAAAATCCATATGGCTCATTTTTTGATATTTAATTGTATATGACTTCTCTGGATTAAGTTGATAAGGATTTAAATTCAAGAAAAATCTTTCGGAATCAGTGCAGGTCAGAAATGGAGCATCTAATGAATGTTGAAAGTTTCCAAAACTTATATATTCATCTTCATCTGGTAAAATTACTTGAACTGAATCATTCTTGGAACAATCTTTTTGATGAGTATGATCATTTTATGAAGTATAATGTTGTAAGCATATTTAACATGCATAAATTTTCTATTCATGTTGGGATTTATGGCTAACAACCAATATAACTAAATCCTTAATCCAACAATAATGTGAGTTACTTTTTGTTCTAATACACAACAAATTTACATTATTAATCTCACTTATATGAAGATGGCAAACTAAATATCTTTCATCACATGCATATTTACATTATAATCTAAATATTATTTATTTAGGTTTCAAGCTTTGTTAAATTTTATCAATATCAACAACCTTAATATGGAACTCAATCATTTTGCATTTTATCAATTTCAACACCAACACTGTACTTTATGTTACTTGTTGTGGGTCTTTAGTTACACCATACAATACTGACTTTATAGCACAAGTAAAACATTTTTGTTCATCATTCTTAACATTAACACATGTTTTTATATTTCTAATCTGATTGGAGAGATCTATGTATGATGATCCTCTAAGTGGTATTTTTATTTAATTCTGGTTGTAAACCTGTAACTGTGTTGAGAGCAGATTCAGATCTTCTCATTTATGGTTTATTAATATTACTTTTTATTTACTGCTTAGCATTGCTACAGAATTTGGTTACATCTTTTTCGTTTAATATTGTGTACATATATGTCGAAAATCTAAATTCTTTTTTTTCATTTTTACTACTCATTTTTCAGCTGTGATGAGTTTTGAGTGTACCTTTTAATATGTCATATAATTTCGATTATGAGGCAATTATAAAGTTATTAGGGTCTTTGATTTTGTGTGTATTTTCTATATTCCAAGTCTGTAGTCTACTTACAATCTGTTAAATATTATTTATTCTTCATTTGTTTCTACTTGTTATATACATCAGCTTTAAATGAAAATATATGTTTTAGTGACACAGGTGAATCTTGAACTTATAGAATCAACTATGATTTGTGAAGTAGACTCGAGCTCTTAGCTAAATCCTTTAGTTTAACTTTCATCACTTGTGGCTATATTTACAAATGGAAAAAGTATTGAGGTTAGTTTTCCTTATCTGTTGTGTATAATTCAATGTCAAATTTATATATTACTATTATCGTAATAGTATAGAATGTACTTGTTTTAATATAGCTTACTATTTATACTGGCTTAAAAATAACAATTAATATGTATAATTATTAGTCAACTAACATAGAGCATTTATTATCGACGTTAGACTAGATAATCTACATATATTATTCAGTATGGAACTGCTAATTTATATAGAAAATTTTTATTAAGGAGAAATTGTTTTTTAGCATATCACAAATTTTTACTTCTGCACATTCTTCACATATTGTCCACTGTTTACCTATAGTTTGCCATTGATTCCAAAAGCATTTAATGTTTTCCTCTCATTGCAATTAGGCTGTTTTTAGTTGAGAAAACTTTACATAATTTATTATAACTAAAAGACAGTAAAAGCTTTTTTGACGGATACTGCACATACACTTTTACCACATTCACAAGGTACTTTTTCAATTAAGTTACCTTTGGTAGCTATATAATGCTTAGATTGATATTCTTCATCATATTCTTTGTAGCACTGTTTACACATGTGCAGATGTTTTTCTCTTGCGTGTGGATGTAGACGATATCTTCAATGCTTCTTTCGATATTACATCACCTACATATAATTCACTTGTCCATTTATCATACACAAATCTCTAATCTCATGTAAGGAATTCAAATTTAATGTTTCATTATTATTATTTTCATAATATAAATCAACAATATTTTCATCTAAATCACAAGTACATTCCAAAGCATCGCAACTATCATTACCATTAGCAATAACGTTTTCAGATTGTAGAAGGATTGTTGATTGAAATTTGAATTATAGATTGTATTTGTGATGAATACCATGTTATTATATTCGTTATGGAATACTTTCACATGATCATCCAAGCTGTACGGTATACTGAATCTTTCTAATGTATTCAAGATACTGAATAGTTTCATTTATAAACCAGTGAATAAATCCTGTATCAAGACTTTCACGTGAATTGGATACTTTAACCAAACCATTGTACTTAATCTTCATACCATTTTGCTGGTTTCATATTTACAAAAAGTTTTTTCCCTAATTGAACAGCAGTAGTTTGCTAATGATTTATGGTATTTGAGGCAAATAAATTTGAATCTGAACAATTAATATGGAAACACTTAAGAATAATTTGACCAGATCTTACTAGCACCTTTGTAAATTCATTGTACTCATAAAATGTGTTATGTTTGAAGAAATGTAGTATTCCAGTCATACATTTAAATGCTGAATCCATTGCTGGTGGTATGCCTCTAAATTGTTTACTTATAACGCCATAATCTCTACACATCAAACTACATTCATCTAATTCCATATAGAATATGTTATTGTAAGAGATGTATGACCTACCTCGATAAGTATTTATTTTAATATAAACAATAGGCTTTTGCCTTAAACCAATACCACTGTAATCTTTTGGATAAACTGATTGTAATTTATAACTTGGTACTTGCAACATATACACCTTCTGATTAACGAGTAATACAACTTGACGAGATCGTCACTGGTAAGCAGTGGAGTAATACCTTCAAAATCTTGTGACAGGAATGTTAGGCAATCTCTGATCAATTGTGGTGATGCTGCTCCATTGATTTTAGTTGAATCTTTCATTCACACCCACTTCTCGTGAAATATGTACAGACAGTCGTTCGCTATTTATAAAAACTAATGAAAATCTTATAAGTTAAATAAATTTGGTTTCTCTTCTGAAAATAGTGGTGTAGGTGGTCTAACAGATGGTACTTCTGAAGTCTGAGGTGATTCACATAGGCTTTGAATACCAAGAACATCATCTTGTTGTAATTCAACAACTGATCCATTATAAGAAGGACACATAATATATCTATAGACAATTGAATGGCCTAATCCTAATGTGTGACCAATTTTGTGAACTAATACTGCAAACAAGTTTATTTTCGATTCTGGGGTGTTAGTACTTATATCCAGGTATGTACCATTCTTCAATTTAGAAATCCAGAATGAGCTAGTGTTTGACATTTTCCATCTGCACTTCTAGGGCTCTTATGACCACCAGCTACCTCATTTCTGTGTAATCATCTTTTATGTGAAATTTTCAGATATTAGATCGGTATGTTCTTGGCAAATTTAAATGCTTTTTCAGCAATATGTAGTATATTTTTTGTCACAAGGTGATAGCGCCGTTTGATTGTTCTATTATTCCACCAAATCTTAGGATTTAGTACAAGCATCATCTATTAATTAGTTCCCTAGTTTCTTCATTTAATTTGCCATCAAATTTAAATTATATTTTTCTTTAAATTGTATTAAAGGATCTTTGAATGTATCAGCCCTCATTTGAGCTGTCTGACCATCTTCAACATCCAAGTAATCATACTGTTGTAAATATTTAGATACATGCTCAGTGTTATCATCACTGGATATCCTTAGCAAGAACAGAATTGTAATAAGTTTTGTTATCATTTACAAGGTGCATTCAAGTTCTAAGGTCTCCAATTTTTTTTCTAATTAACTACTCACCCGAAATCGATTAAACTGGCGTTACTTCTCGATGTAATCACCCTGCAGACGTACACATTTTTCACAACGCTGACGCCATGATTCCATGACAGTGGCGAAGGCTTCTTTAGGAGTCTGTTTTGTCCACTGGAAAATCGCTGAGGCAATAGAAACACGGCTGGTGAACGTGCGGCCACAGAGAGTGTATTTCATTGTTGGAAAAAGCCAAAAGTCACTAGGAGCCAGGTCAGGTGAGTAGGGAGCATGAGGAATCACTTCAAAGTTGTTATCACAAAGAAACTGTTGCGTAACGTTAGCTCGATGTGCGGATGCGTTGTCTTGGTGAAAAAGCACACGCACAGCCCTTCCCAGACGTTTTTGTTGCAGTGCAGGAAGGAAGTTGCTCTTCAAAACATTTTCATAGGATGTACCTGTTACTGTAGTGCCCTTTGGAACGCAATGGGTAAGGATTACGCCCTCGCTGTCCCAGAACATGGACACCATAATTTTTTCAGCACTGGCGGTTACCCGAAATTTTTTTGGTGGCGGTGAATCTGTGTGCTTCCATTGAGCTGACTGGCGCTTTGTTTCTGGATTGAAAAATGGCATCCACGTCTTATCCATTGTCACAATCGACGAAAAGAAAGTCCCATTCACGCTGTTGTTGCACGTCAACATTGCTTGGCAACATGCCACACGGGCAGCCATGTGGTCGTCCGTCAGCATTCGTGGCACCCACCTGGATGACATTTTTCGTATTTTCAGGTCGTCATGCAGTATTGTGTGCACAGAACCCACAGAAATGCCAACTCTGGAGGCGATCTGTTCAACAGTCATTCGGCGATCCCCCAAAACAATTCTCTCCACTTTCTCGATCATGTCGTCAGACCGGCTTGTGCGAGCCTGGGGTTGTTTCGGTTTGTTGTCACAAGATGTTCTACCTTCATTAAACTGTCGCACCCACGAACGCACTTTCAACACATCCATAACTCCATCACCACATGTCTCCTCCAACTGTCGATGAATTACAATTGGTTTCACATCACGCAAATTCAGAAAACGAATGATTGCACGCTGTTCAAGTAAGGAAAACGTCGCCATTTTAAGTATTTAAAACAGTTCTCATTCTCGCTGCTGCCGGTAAAATTCCATCTGCCGTACGGTGCTGCCATCTCTGGGACGTATTGACAATGAATGCGGCCTCATTTTAAAACAATGTGCATGTTTCTATCTCTTTCCAGATCGGAGAAAAAAAATCGGAGGCCTTAGAACTTGAATGCACCTCGTACTTAGATGTAAATTCTCCAATACAACCACTATCCAAATTAATTGCTTTTCAGCATACTTCTGAAATTCCACTTATTTTTTAATCTGGTTTTGTATTTAGAAATAGTTCCCATATTTTAACACGTCTCTATGTATCTTTAAATTTAATATTATGCACAGTAGTTAAATATTCTGATAGTTTTGCTATTACATAAATATATGCTACAGCTTCTCCTTTATAATTCCTACTGAACACTGAAAAAAAATTTATTACTCTATTCTTAACAGCAGCAGTTGTTACAGATAAAATTGTGTCACTGCAAGCAATCTTCATTAAGTTATTTAGTATATCAATAAAATATTTTTCTCGATTTTTGCGATTGTTTTGTGGGTTAATTCTATCAGCTGTACATTCATAGCATCGATTAGCATCACTACACCACTCTGCATAATTATGAGAGAATTCAAGTTGGTTGTATCCAGGTTACCAGATAAATCAATGACTTCCACTTTTTTGAATTGCTCAATTAGTTTGTGGTATCCATATTAGTTTTTAGTACATTGCCCATGTCATTCTGTTTGTTACAGGTTTTCTTCAAATAATATCTATTCACACAGTCATTGTTTATACATTTCTTACAAATCGATCTTGCTTTACCTGACTGATTCCCATATTCTGTTATATGTTTTACCCTCACAACTTTAGTGTTCTTCTTTAATATGTGCCCCATTTCATCCATACTTCTCAACATGACATTCTTACACCTCTTTTATTAGAATAATATCTGTTTCATCAGTCTTGAGTTATAAGCATCTTACAAGTAGCTCTTGATTTGTCTAATTTCATTACAATTGGATTATATCCTTTAAGACACTATATTTTGTTTTCTGTCACAATGTCCTTTTTTTATTCGATACAATTTGTCATTCATCTGTTTTTGCTATCAATTTATTACATGTAATTATTTTATAATCTCCAAACTAGTTTTTTTTTAATATAAGGGTGTCTCTTTTGATCAACCAATTTTCGATGAAATATGTTTAAAAAATTAATCATTTTATATCTAAAAACGGTTAGGAAGTGCCCTAGAACATGCATTGTTATACTATTATTTCTCTACTGTTTTTTGCTTTTTTTTCCTCAGAATTTAGAATATCTTACAACACTTTACAATATCGAATGCTTTTTCTTTGCCATTGTATCCAATGGACATGTCTTGGCATTTCTTCAGTTTTGCTTCCATTACGAAGTGCAATGTCAAAACGGCCACTTAGGTGATTGTACGTTTCCTAAAGCCATGTTGATTGTTGTCTAACACATCCTCAATTTGCTACTGCATTTTTCACTATATTGTCCTTGTCATAAGTCTGGATGCATGAGTTGTTAAGCTGATTGTGTAATAGTTCTGGCACTTATCTGCCCTTGTTATTTTCGGGACTGTGTGGATGATATTTTTCTGAATGTCTTACTGTACATCCTAAGTCCCATACATTCTATCCACCAACCTGAATAGTCGTTTGGTTCCCAGCTCTTAAAATGATTTTAGGAATTTTGATGGAATTTTATAAATTATATTGTCTTTGCCTTCATTGATCTCAAGTGTTCCAGATGACCCTAATACTGGATCCTCTACATATTCTACATCGACTACAGTTTCTTCTTCTACCTTGTCATTGGGCAAGTCGGCACCCAAATTGACACCATCATAGTACTTTTCCCATCCACTCCCTCCCCCCTCTCCCCCTGTTTTTGTCAGTGGAATTCCCACAGCTTTCTTTAATGTCATCATAATTACGTTTAATTTATTTGGCGGATGTATTGACTTGCCTATGTTCTGTGTCAGTACTCCCAACGATTATTACATTTTCGATTTCCTCACATCTGTCCTGCTGTCGTTTCCCTTTGGCTGCTCTGTACTTCCTATTTATTAAATTCAGGAATGGTTCAAATGGCTCTGAGCACTATGCGACTTAACTTCTGAGGTCATCAGTCGCCTAGAACTTAGAACTAATTAAACCTAACTAACCTAAGGATATCACACATCCATGCTCGAGGCAGGATTCGAACCTACGACTGTAGCGGTCGCTCGGTTCCAGATTGCAGCGCCTAGAGCCGCACGGCCACTCCAGCCGGCATATTAAATTCCTATGGGGTTTATATTGCCGTATTCCTGACACATATTTGTACTTCCTTCTGTCGTCGGTCAGTTGAAGTATTTCATCTGTTAACCAAATTTTCTTCGCAATTACTTTTCTTGTACGTTTGGTTGACATTCCAACATACTTTATTGCCCTTTTTAGAAATGTCCAACCGTCTTCAACCGAAATGCCTACTCTGCTATTCCTTATTAGTGTCCATAGCGAACTCATGATCCCTCATCACTTCAATATTCCACCTCCTTCTTTAATGATTCTGCCAGGAGATTCAATGTTCTCTTCGTCATTACTAAAATGTTATCTCAGCCAATATCTCCTCCGCAGCACTCCTTAGAGCCCAATATATCATTTAGGAATCTCTGTTTAGCTATGATGTAATCCAACTGGAATCTTCCTGTGTCTAAAGGGCTTTTCCAAATACACGTCCTTCTCTTGTGATTCTTGAAGCGACTAATTGCTTTTACCATCTCAAATTTATCACCGAATTCAGTCTTTCTTCTCTCGTTTTCCTACTGGCAAGCTGTTGTATCGTTCTAACCGTTTCTCGTATGCATCCCACAACAACTGTGTTCCAGTCCCTCATGATTATTAGATTTTAATCTCCCTTAACATGCTGAATGACCCATCTACATTGTCACATACATTCTATATCTCTTAACCTGCTGTTTGCGACTTTGGCATACTACCATTGCCGGTGTTATTTTCCTGTCGAATCTGATGAGAATGCCCCTCTCACTGAATCGTTCGCATAGCTCATCACTGGTTCCTATTCATAATAACACCTACACCCTTTATACCAATCCTGCTGCGCTTGATAATACTCTATATTTGTCTGACTGGACACCCTTATCTTCGATTTAACTTCACTGACCCCCTGCCCCTACTACAGAGTAGAGTTTGTCGCCAGAGTAGAGTTTGTCGCCTCTCTACCACGTTCAAATTTCTGACATTTCTCGTACTGAGTGGCAGAACGTTATTCTTTCATTGGTTATTCAGTGTTTTTCTCATGGTCACCTCCCCCTTGGCAGTCCCTTCTCAGACATCCGAATGTGGGGCTGGTCCAAAATCTTTTTACAATGGAGAGATCATCACTACTCTTTTTCTGTTGCAGGCTCACAATTCTTCTGAATCATCAGTCCTCTGATTGGTTTCATGCGGCTCGCTACCAACTCCTCTCTAGTGCCAAACTTTTCATGTCAGAGTAGCACTTGCAAAGTACATCCTCAGTTATTTGTTGGATGTATTCCAATCTCAGTCTTCTTCCAGTTGTCTTGTCAGTGTTTTCCATGTATCCCTTTCGTCATTCGATTCTTCAGAGAACCTCCTCATTCCTTTCCTTATCAGCCCACTTGATTTTCGACATTCTTCTGTAGCACCACATCTCAGATGCTTATATTCTCTTCTGTTCAGGTTTCCTACAGTCCATGTTTCACAACGTATGATGCTGTGCTCCAGATGCACATTCTTAGAAATTTCTTCCTCGAATTAAGACCTGTGCTAGATACCAGAAAACTTCTCTTGGTCAAGAATTAAGAATGCCATTTTTGATAGCCTTCTTTCGCTATATGTCATGGATTATTTTGCTGCCTAGATAGCAGAATTTCTCAACTTTACCTATCTCGTGATCACAAATGTTAAATTGCTCGCTGTTCTCAATTCTTCTGCTTCTCATTATTTTCATCTTTCTTCAATTTATTTTCAGTCCACATCCATACTCTTTAGACTGCCTATCCCATACAACACATTCGCTAGTTATTCTTCACTTTCATTGAGGATATGAATGTCATCAGCGAAGCTTATCATTAATATCGTTAAACCTTGAATTTTGATTTCACTCTTGATCCTTCCCTGGATTTCTGCTGTAGCTTCTTTGGCTCATAGGTTCATGAGCAGGAGCGAAAACCTATATCCTCGCCTTGCACAGATTTTAATCCGAGCACTTTGGTCTTCTTCTTCCACTCCTACTGTTTCCGCATGGTTCCTATACGCACTGTATATTACCTTGATTACCTGATAGCTTATCCCTCTTTTTCGCAGGATTTCGAACATCTTGCACCACTTTACATTGTCGACCGCTCTTTCCAAATCGACAAATCCTATGAAAGTATCTTGATTTTTCTTTAGTCTTGCTTCTCGTTATCAACCGCAACGTCAGAGCTGTGTGTCTGGTGGCTGTACCTCTCGCCTTAGCTTCCCGTCATTTCCTATATATTTCATTCCTAAGTGGAAAGTTTTCGATTACGTTGAGCCACAGTCATGTAATACTTTTTTAAAAGAGTAAACCACTACCTGACTGTGTATTATTATATTTATTTTTTGTGCAATCCACATTTCGGATTTTATGCCATTAATATGTACACTGCAAAAGCGTTGTACTCAATAATGGTATAAAAGTCGAAATCCGGATATTTCCAAAGGCAACTACAATCCAGAATTTCCCTGAAAATGTTCGTACTTCCTTCTTTCCTTCATCAAGTGAAGAAATTTCTTCTGTTACCATGGTTTCTTCGCAGTTATCTATCTTGTAACCACGTTTTTCCTTCCAACTTCTGTGACTGCCGTTTTTAGACCCGTCCATTTCTCTTCAACTTAAATGCCTACCAAGCTATTCATTGTCTCAGTATCTACAGCCCCAGAGAACTTCAAAAGTATCTCTTCATTTGTTAGTACTTCTGTACCACACTTCTTAGCGGACTTACTCTTCCTGACATGTCTCTTAAACTTCAGCCTACTCTTCACCATTACAAAATCTTGATTGGATTCTATAGCTGCCCTTGGTACGCCTTACAATCCAATATCTGATTCTGGATCTCAGCCTTACCAAGATGGAATCTAACTGAAATCTTCTCAAGTCTCCAGGCATTTTTCAAGCATACCACCTCCTACGATGATTCTTGAAGTGGTTATTCGCTATTACTACCTGAAATTTATTGCAAAACTTAATTAGTCTTTCTCCTCTTTCGTTATTACTGGCAGTTCCATATTCTCCCGTAACCCTTTCATCTTTCGCTACCTTCTAGTCTCTGATGGGTATCATACACTCCTGGAAATGGAAAAAAGAACACATTGACACCGGTGTGTCAGACCCATCATACTTGCTCCGGACACTGCGAGAGGGCTGTACAAGCAATGATCACACGCACGGCACAGCGGACACACCAGGAACCGCGGTGTTGGCCGTCGAATGGCGCTAGCTGCGCAGCATTTGTGCACCGCCGCCGTCAGTGTCAGCCAGTTTGCCGTGGCATACGGAGCTCCATCGCAGTCTTTAACACTGGTAGCATGCAGTGACAGCGTGGACGTGAACCGTATGTGCAGTTGACGGACTTTGAGCGAGGGCGTATAGTGGGCATGCGGGAGGCCGGGTGGACGTACCGCCGAATTGCTCAACACGTGGGGCGTGAGGTCTCCACAGTACATCGATGTTGTCGCCAGTGGTCGGCGGAAGGTGCACGTGCCCGTCGACCTGGGACCGGACCGCAGCGACGCACGGATGCACGCCAAGACCGTAGGATCCTACGCAGTGCCGTAGGGGACCGCATCGCCACTTCCCTGCAAATTAGGGACACTGTTGCTCCTGGGGTATCGGCGAGGACCATACGCAACCGTCTCCATGAAGCTGGGCTACGGTCCCGCACACCGTTAGGCCGTCTTCCGCTCACGCCCTAACATCGTGCAGCCCGCCTCCAGTGGTGTCGCGACAGGCGTGAATGGAGGGACGAATGGAGACGTGTCGTCTTCAGCGATGAGTGTCGCTTCTGCCTTGGTGCCAATGATGGTCGTATGCGTGTTTGGCGCCGTGCAGGTGAGCGCCACAATCAGGACTGCATACGACCGAGGCACACAGGGCCAACACCCGGCATCATGGTGTGGGGAGAGATCTCCTACACTGGCCGTACACCACTGGTGATGGTCGAGGGGACACTGAATAGTGCACGGTACATCCAAACCGTCATCGAACCCATCGTTCTACCATTCCTAGACCGGCAAGGGAACTTGCTGTTCCAACAGGACAATGCACGTCCGCATGTATCCCCTGCCACCCAACGTGCTCTAGAAGGTGTAAGTCAACTACCCTGGCCAGCAAGATCTCCGGATCTGTCCGCCATTAAGCATGTTTGGGACTGGATGAAGCGTCGTCTCACGCGGTCTGCACGTCCAGCACGAACGCTGGTCCAACTGAGGCGCCAGGTGGAAATGGCATGGCAAGCCGTTCCACAGGACTACATCCAGCATCTCTACGATCGTCTCCATGGGAGAATAGCAGCCTGCATTGCTGCGAAAGGTGGATATACACTGTACTAGTGCCGACATTGTGCATGCTCTGTTGCCTGTGTCTATGTGCCTGTGGTTCTGTCAGTGTGATCATGTGATGTATCTGACCCCAGGAATGTGTCAATAACGTTTCCCCTTCCTGGGACAATGAATTCACGGTGTTCTTATTTCAATTTCCAGGAGTGTATTTTCATCTCTCTACATGTACGTACTGAATTACTCGTTCAATATCCTCATATATTTTCTCTATCTCTTCATCTTCCACTTGCGTCGTTGGTATGTATGCCTGAGATACTGTTGTCGGTGTTGGTTTGATGTCAATTCTGATGAGACTAACCCTATCACGGATCTGTTGACAATAACTGACTCTCTGCCCTACCTTCCTATTCATAGCCGAATCCCACGATACACAGCGTACAACTCCGCTCTTCCTTGTTTTATCACTTCCACGAAATATCTCGCTTTAATTTCCATATATCATTCCTTGCTATCACGAACATCCTGCACCTGCTCATAAATGTCCTGTTCCGCGTAGCACCTATAACACATTTGCGTCTCCTATGTCTTCCTGAAGCTTAAGGAATGGTTGGTGGATCACGTCGTCTATAAACAGCCCTTTTCAATCTATCCCAGGCATGTTCGATAGGGTTCATGTCTGGAGAATACGCTGGAAACTCTAGTCGAGCGATGTCGTTATCCTGAAGGAAGTCATCCACAAGATGTGCACGTTGGGGGCGCGAATTTTCGTCCATGAAGACGAATGCCTGAACAATATGTTGCCAATATTGTTGCACTATCGGTCGGAGGATGGCATTCACGTATCGTACAGCCGTTACGCCGCCTTCCGTGACCACCAGCGTCGTACGTCGGCCCCATATAATTCCACGCCAAAACAGCAGGGAACCTCCACTTTGCTTCACTCGCTCGACAGTGTGTCTCAGGCGTTCAGCCTGACCGGGTTGCCTCCAAACACGTCCCCGACGATTGTGTGGTTGAAAGGATATGCGACACTCATCGGTGAAGAGAATGTGATGCCAGTCCTGAGTGGTCAATTCGGCATGTTGTTGGGCATGTTGTTGGGCATGTTGTTGGGCCCTTCTGTACCGCGCTGCATGGTGTCGTGGTTGCAAAGATTGACCTCGCCAAGGACGTCGGGAGTGAAGTTTGCAGCCTCAGACTCAGAGTTGCAATATTAAAAGTTTTGGCTGGTTTCGCTGTCTAAGGACTGGGATACGTAGTTGCCGCATTACGGGCCAAATACTGCTGAGGCTACAGTATACGGTAAGAATACACACATGAATCGAATGGTCAAATGTTTCTATTACTCGGCAATTGCGAATAATGAAATTAGCATATAATTTATAAATGAAAGATTGCAATTGAATAAAATCTGCAGGTACTATCTTAACGACTTTAAATGAGCACTATAGTAGAAGTACTTTTGAGAATGCGGTATATTTCAGCAAAACACTTACTGATGGTCCAGCAATTAAATAAAATATATGTTGAATAACAGGGAAACAATAGATTACTAGTGCACGTAATTAGTTATGAACAACAACATAGCTCGCTAGATATTCACTTCTAAACGCACACTACGTCTTCACTGTAGACACCTAGGAAATCTCAGAAGTTCACAAATCCGCACTCCGAAGTATTTCTATCTCTCTCGATCACGCGCTAACCGCTCCACATTCCAAGTCCCTCTTGCTACCGTCCATCTGTCGCTCGTGCCGTCCTGTCCAGAACTGCCCCCTGTGTCCTCTCTCGAAACGATGCTCCTCCCCCACTTCTATACAGTCTCACCATTAACGAGCGCTGTGATTGGCTAGAATCATGACGCACGGCCGCACATGTGCGTCGATTCGTTGACCATACACTCGAATCCCCACCCCTGGGTCCCCTGGTCCCAAGGTCGCCAAGGCGCCTGTGGCCGTGGTGCTGAGATAGTTGGCTTTTCAAGCCGGCTATCTGGGCAAGCACCCACGCCAGCAAAAGGTTGGCGACAGAAAGCAATAGCGCGTAATCGGTCACAGCCATTTGCGCCATGCAGAGACAGATGTTGCTGTTACGTATATAAATGCAGAAACTAGTAACATTTATTTAGTCAGCACAATGTCTTGGTTAAATGAGTATTTAAGCACGGGACAATATGGTTCAATACAGTACGACGGAGGAACTTTATATGCAGGACCAGTGGACGATACTGAAATGGCGGAATGGGTAATTGTTTTTAATGTTAATAGGAGTAATAGTATAAGGACAATGCTCCGCAAGGATGCTGCAGATGAAATTAGGTATGGAGAAAATCCAGCATACGATGATTTAGACGAAGAAGTTGTTGAATTTGAAATGGAGCCAAGGCCAACAGAAGACGTAAATACTGGATTGCGCCAGCGTCGTCCA
Source organism: Schistocerca cancellata (assembly GCF_023864275.1). Taxonomy (NCBI): domain Eukaryota; kingdom Metazoa; phylum Arthropoda; class Insecta; order Orthoptera; family Acrididae; genus Schistocerca; species Schistocerca cancellata. Next base: position 608,013,544 of record NC_064630.1, on the reverse strand, counting down.
TATCAGTACGGTGAAGAAGGTCATACAGCAATAGCAATAGATGCATTTGAAAATACGCCACTTTTATATGGGGCAGCAGTTGATGGTGAGACCTTAAGCACCTAGTTATCTACAGGTGTCTTACAGCCAGTGCACACTCACATAAATAAAACACGTAATACAGGATTTACATTTAAATACTTGAAATTAAATAAATATTCCTACGGCTGGACCATAAACACGCTCTAACACACATTATTAAATACTTAAACAAATAAATAAATACATATCAAAAGAAAAGAAGCGAAAGATAGGCCAGAAGCCTAAAGTCCCTGTGCTTTCTAAAACACAATAAATATTTAACCAATTTCTTCATGAGTAGCATATATCGGATATATACAAAGACATAGATGAATAAATATATTTATAAGCATGCTACTACCGTTTTTTTGTGTAACTGTGGAGTACTTAACGCCTGACGCGATTGATAGTAATCGGCCACTTTGACCTCCAATAACTCAAGTACTATTTAAGTTACATGCCTGTAATTCATACCAATTTAGGTTTACACTAATAGCTTTCTAACGACACGTAGATCGACGAAATCGAATGAAACGTTTAGACTTTGAAAATTCGTTGCTGGGTATTACTTGTATACTTTACCGTCAGATATTATACTTTAAACTAATAAAGATATTAAAAATCTGATTACACGATCAGAATCGTCTTGCAGTTAATGGTAATGTGCATATTTCTTTTTATAGTATCATGATTCATCTGGCTACTATTAATTTCTATACGAACTGTGAAAAGTCTTCCATTAAGGTTTCACCAAGTCCGCCATCTTTGGCATTCCCAGCACTGGGGCTGCCCCTCTCGTCCGGCTAACGTTTGCCACCACGTGTTGGCTTCAGGGCCCCGGCTTTCACGAGCGTCCAGTGCGGCCACGCCAACTTAGAATATTTTCAGGGCGCCACAATTCGCCTGTTACCTCACAAGTTGCGCATCATGCACCCAATTGCGCACAGTCTGAGTCGTAACACGACCCTGTGGCTGCATGAAAAACATTATTCAACATGTTGGCTTTGCTGTCAGGGTTTTTCCGAGCCATAATCGGCAGGTAGCGGTCATCCACTGCAGCAGTAGCCCTTAGGTAGCCTGAGCGAGACATGTCATCGACAGTTCCTGGCTCTCGGTATCGCTTCCATGTCCGGACGACATCGCTCTGGTTCACTCCAAGACGCCGGTACATTTCCCTTGATGAGAGCCTTTCCTGGCGCAAAATAACAATGCGGACACAGTCGAACTGCGGTATTGACAGTCTAGGCATGGTTGAGTTACAGTCAACACGAGCCGTACACTCATTTCCTGGTGGAATGATTATAATTGTTCGGCTATCGGACCCAATCCGTCTAATGCATGGTTGTTTACATATTTGGGCAGGTTTAGTGACATCTCTGAACAGTCAAAGGGACTATGTTCAAAAATGGTTCAAATGATTCTGGGCACTATGGGACTTAAACGTCTATGGTCATCAGTCCCCTAGAACTTAGAACTACTTAAACCTAACTAACCTAAGGACATCACACAACACCCAGTCATCACGAGGCAGAGAAAATTCCTGACCCAGCCGGGAATCTAACCCGGGAACCCGGGCGTGGGAAGCGAGAACGCTACCGCACGACCACGAGCTGCGGACAAAGGGACTATCTCTGTAATATCCATAGTCAACGTCCATCTTCAGGAGTTCTGGGAGCCGGGGTGATGAAAAACTTCTTTTGATGTGTGTATTAGCAAAGGCATTCGCGTTGATCCTCTGGTTTCGTATCCCATTAACTCCAAATCTGACCACACTGTCCTAACGGATACGTTTTTCGTGCATCCGACATTGATATCTGCGGTTATTTCACGCAGTGTTGCTTGTCTCTAGACAAACGCGGCTCTTCTCTGTCGTTAAGTGACGGCTGGCACACTCTTGACACTGTTATTCTCGGAACATTAAATTCTTTAACGATTGCCGACACGAAATACCCCATGCGCCCACCATTCCACGTTAAAAGTTTGTTAATTCCCGTCGTGGACCACAATCAAATCGGACACCTTTTCCCATGAATCACCTGAGTACAAATGACAGCTCCGCCAATGCTCTGCCCTTTAATACTTTGTGTATGCGATACTACCACTATTCCATGACTTTTGTCAGCTCAGTATACATACATACATAAATACATACGTACATTCATTTTTATAATTTGCATGTATTACGCAACCGTGTAAAGAGTTGATCGTTTGGACTGTGCAATGTATGTGCAACTTTGCCGGGAAATACGAGAGCTGCGATCCACTGGAACAACTGCAATCGGAAGTTAAAATGAAAGAGAATCACTATCGCTGTGGTACAAAGTATCACATGTCCCCATATGATGCCTCAGAGAATTTCCGTAACGAACTCACGCTTATATCCTGCTTCCGGAATATACCAATCAAGAGCCAAAGCCCCGCTCACCAATAAAAAGATGTCTTCAGGGGCTTGAATCCGTTTTCTGCTCCCTTCAGAACCCCGCGCAAAAGGCAAAGTCCGTTTCAGTTTCAGTCCGACGTCAGTCAGCAAACATCTACGTCCACCGGAACTCACAGCCAGAGCGCTATTGTCGGTGACAAAATCAGACTTTTCTCTAAACTGAATGCCTTTTAAATGTTTCTTTGTGTGGACTCCTCCGCGTCTACGGAAGGGAAACTCTCTGATCCGTGTAGCTCGTCGGTGATATATCGATTCGCACGTTTCTGCTATTTTGCGCTGAGCTCTACGTCTGGATGGCAGTGCTGCCTGCTGGCCACTTCCACGCAGCTGGGAGGTATAGCTCCGAGCAGCGGGCGGTTAGGAATGGAGACCGGTTAGGCCGCTATTGCACTACCATAGTTCCTTGACCAAGAAATGTGACTCTGGTGTGCATACTGTAAGACCTTCGGTACACACACCATCAGATTATTTGACTTGTCGCTCTAACGAAGTAGGTGAGTGTCAGCAATATGTCTCGTAGTCTTATCGTGGGGTGTTTATCTTCTGCCGTTAGGTCAGACGATAGAAATGTCACTTCCACGCCTAGAGTAGCAGATTGACGGTGACCAACTTTAAACATAACCTGATTAATTTTCACACACATTTCTTAAAATAATAACAAGCATAGGAATAACTTAACTTGGTTCTGGATGCTATTTACAATTGACAATCTGAAGTTCCTTTGGTCTTGATACGTTAATCTTATTCTCACATATCTCTGATACTTGACAAAGTGCCTAAACATTTATCTTCCTGCCTATGTACAGGAATATGGTAATCTTATTAGGCGCAGATTGAAACTTGACTATAGACTGGTACAGACTAATGCAGACTGGTACAGACAAATGCAGACTGACTAATCAGAGGTCTGTACACTCATTATAATACCTCGTGCGTTCAGGTATCACTGCGCGAGTGTGATCCGCAAGGAGAAAAAGGTTCTATGTTAGCAGCAATCCCATTGGCCGCGTTAAATATTAATAGGTGGATCGGCGGAAGCAGAATTTGGTCCGTCTCTAAGGCAGCGCCATCTCGTTGTGCAGAGATGGACGAGTGCTACGCCTGTGCTGTTGTGCTTAATGGGGCGCGCTCCAGTGGGAAAGTTGTGTATGCGCTGACTACGCAGAACTATGTACACAACAATGACCAAATATTCGTCATATTTCTTGGACAAAGTTCTTTGATATGGCGCAAAAAACGGCTATTACACTGTCATCACATTTTTCAGCAAAGTTCATGATGGACAACTTGTTGTTATGCACTGCTGTTGCGTGTACCGCAATTGCATTGTGTAAAATACTTGCGTGAAGCACTGGGTTTTATGTCGAGATAGTAAAGGCAGTGCCTCACAAAGCAGAACACTTAATTGAAAAATGCTGTAGCCTATGTGCAGAAGACATGCTCATCATAACACTGTGATTTCTTATTACAACTACTCTAGCTAACTATAATGAACTCGAATACCACAGTGCACAATAACCTAAATAATTCCATCAGCGTGAGAAGCTATTTATAAATCAGTGAAAGAGGAATACACTACTGGCCATTAAAATTGCTACACCCAGAAGATGACGTGCTACAGACGCGAAATTTAACCGAAAGGTAGAAGATGCTGTGATATGCAAATGATTAGCTTTTCAGAGCATTCACACAAGGTTGGCGCCCATGGCGACACCTACAACGTGCAGACATGAGGAAAGTTTCCAACCGATTTCTCATACACAAACAGCAGTTGACCGACGTTGCCTGGTGAAACTTTGTTGTGATGCGTCGTGTTAACAGGAAAAATGCGTACCATCACGTTTCCGACTTTGATAATGATCGGATTGTAGGCTATCGCGATTGCGGTTTATCGTATTGCAACATTGCTGCTCGCGTTCGTCAAGATCCAATGACTTTTAGCAGAATATGGAATCGGTGGTTTCAGGAGGGTAATACAGAACGCCGTGCTGGATCCCAACGGCCTCGTATCATTAGCAGTCGAGATGACAGGCATCTTATCTGCATGGCTGTAACGGATCGTGCAGCCACGTCTCGATTCCTGAGTCAACAGATGGGGACGTTTGCAAGGCAACAACCATCTGAACCAACAGTTCGACGACGTTTGCAGCAGCATGGACTATCAGAACGGAGACCATAGCTGCGGTTACCCTTGGCGCTGCATCACAGACAGCAGAGTCTGCGATGGTGTACTCAAAGATGAACCTGGGTGCACGAATGGCAAAACGTCATTTTTTCGCATGAATCCAGGTTCTGTTTACAGCATCATGGTGGTCGCATCCCTGTTTGGCGACATCGCGGTGAACGCACATTGGAGGCGTGTATTCGTCATCGCTATACTGACGTATCATCCGGCGTGATGGTATGGGGTGCCATTGGTTACACGTCTCGGTCACCTCTTGTTCGCACTGATGGCACTTTGAACAGTGGACGTTACATTTCAGATGTGATACGACCCATGGCTCTACCCTTCATTCGATCCCTGCGAAACCCTGCATTTCAGCAGGATAATGCACGACCGCATGTTGCAGGTCCTGTACGGGCCTCTCTGGATATAGAGAGTGTTCGATTGCTGTCCTGGCCAGCACTTTCTCCAGATCTCTCACCAACTGAAATCGTCTGGTCAATGGTGGCCGAGCAACTGGCTCATCACAATACGCCAGTCACTACTCTTGATGAACTATGGTATCGTGTTGAAGCTTTGTTTGACTCAATGCCCAGGCGTATCAAGGCCGTTACGGCCAGAGGTTGTTGTTCTGGGTACTGATTTCTCAGGATCTATGCACCCAAACTCCGTGAAAATGTAATCACATGTCAGTTCTAGTATAATATATTTGTCCAATGAATACCCGTTGATCATCTGCATTTCTTCTTGGTGTAGCAATATTAATGTCCGTTAGTGTATTTGAAATGTAAATAACTGTTTAGTATACATATGGCCTTTAGGAACTATTTTTATTTTTGAGTAATTTGATTAAAAGAATTAGTGTTTCAACAACAACAAAACTAATGAAAACTAGGAAACAGATGAAGCTATTTTTAACTTGTGGCATCCAGAGCTAAAAATAAACCAAGTAGAAAGGAGAGCTAAGAATTTTTTTTAGTTTAGAGTGTTCCTCCTCCTCTATTCTGGCTGCCTGAAGAGCTGCCCGTATGTTTCCAGACTTAGAGGTGGATGGCTGTAGCTGCGACTGTGGATTTGAAGTCGCCTGCAGTGTATTCCACCAAGCCATCAGCAAGCGATTATTAGCATACATTGAACCCCTTGCTCACCCACCAACCTAGTCTAAACCAAGTTGTTAAACATACCAACTAAACTTTGCAGCTATATTTACAAACACGCTACAGATGTCAGATAGCCGTAACGATTCCAGCGCTTCAGGTAGATACATTTCACATTGGCGTGAATAGAAGACGACAGACTTTTGTGATCAAATCTACGGTGAGGCCCTAGTTTTTGTCAAACTTGTTTGACGAAAGGCGAGATTTGACAAATTTCTCTATTGCACTATCAAATTCCTTTGGCGTAAACATTTGACATAACAGCTTTGACAGATAAATATGGTAGTGTAATACAGGGCTACGGCGTACGTCTCCCGGCTGCTGTGATGTTTGCGTTGGCTTCAGCATGACAGCGAGTACAACAAGAGACAGAGTTCTGACCTTGCGGGGCCGCATCGCCGCGACGGAGCTGTGGATGTGTTGCGGGGACTGTCCGCGTCTTCCCAGGGTAGCGGCTATTACGTTCAGCCGCACGGAATATTCTGACCTCGACAGTTGTTAATGGTTGGTTCTTTTCTCAGTTCACCGTGGTGAGAGCGAAATGTTACACGCAGAACTTATTTCTGATACATTGTCTCAGCTTGTAAGCCCTTTGCATCTGGAATCTGTAATGTCCCAAAGAGCTGCAGCTGGCTCCCTGTTTCCTAATTTAAACTGACCTCGATGTGCTAAAGTAAGGTGGTGAGACGCCTGTCGTCATTGTGTGAATTTGTTGAATTAATGGGCGCTCCTGATTGGCCTCGATGTGTGGCTATCCTATGAATGAATTAGCACTGGTTGTTTTGCCTCATACACTAAAGCGCCAAAGAAACTGGTATAGGCATGCGTATTCATACACAGAGATATGTAAACAGGCAGAATACGGCGTTGCCGTGGACAACGCCTATATAAGACAGCAAGTGTCTGGCGTAGTTGTTAGATGGCAGGTTATCAAGATTTAAGTGAGTGAGTTTGAACGTGATGTTATAGTTGGTGCGCGAACGATGGGACACAGCACCATCGACATGGGCTTTCGGAGCCGAAGTGGCCGGCCAATGTGGCCGAGCGGTTCTAGGCGCTTCAGTATGGAACCGCGTGACCGCTACGGTCGCAGGTTCGAATCCTGCCTTGGGCATGGATGTGTGTGATGTCCTTAGGTTAGTTAGGTTTAAGCAGCTCTAAGTTCTATGGGACTGATGACCTCAGAAGGTAAGTCCCATAGCGCTCAGAGCCATTTGAACATTTTTTTAAAAATTGATTGTGTGTAACTTGGTCATGGATGTGGGGAATTTAGCAACTATTTGGCCCTGCTGTTTAGGTGTATTTAATTATTGTACTGTTTTGTCGTATATTCGTTTTTAAAGTTTTAGAGGATTTTATGAACCTTAATTACTTGTACAGGGAGAACATCTGTTATTTGTGTCCCTATGGTTAAGTGCAGTCTCAGTACAACTATGGTCTACCTGTAAATTTTCTTTGCCATTGGATTTAATATTGTTTATGAGATGCAACGTTACAGTAATTTTTGGCATAAAGTGATTGACCGAGTACCTATGTTTACCTTCCCTGAGGGGTAACACTAGTTTCTGAAATTCTCAGTGATTGCTACATGAAATTTTTTTACTGTAATCGTCACAGGCAGCTAAATAGAATAATTAGTAATCGAGTTCTGAATTTAAATAAAGAGTGTTTAACTCTACATGCATCTGCCCCTGTAATTTTTTGGGTTCCCTCTTCCACTCCACAGTCACTGAGTTGCACTTTGCGTCGTTTTAGCTCAGACAGACGCATCACGACCCTAAAACTGCGCTTTAGGCAACAAGAACACCTATCTCGCAGTCAGTCATTGCCGAGTGGAGATCGGGTTCTCTGAGGTCCCTCTTAAATAATTTCGAGTAATATTTTTCAGTTGACAATTCCATGCAGGAAAGAGACAGAGAGAGAGAGGGGTGGGTGGAGGGGAAGAGAGAGTGAGAGAGGGGGAAAGAAGGAGAGAGAGAGTTGTCTTAACAACCGAGCTGACGTAAGATCATCTGACCAATCTGGTGTTTAGAAAGCCTTAACTTTCCTTGGTACATTTGTGTCGGCGAAACAAAGATGGTTCCGGACCTATTCGTATGCGTCAACCATCGCTTCTGAAAAATCAGTTTCAGCGCGAACGAGTTGCGTTTCTTACATCGGCTGTTCCATTTACGAGTCTCTATAGTTGCGTATGGATCGTGGCTATCGCTGAAATTTCCTCTTTTTGGTTGTATCTGATTTTTTACACACCAAACGATAGTTAAAATCGCTTAATATAATCTGCTTCTGAAGTGACGAATTCTCGGTTTTTTCCTGTTTTTTCTATATTCGAAGTAGACACCGAATAAAACTTATAATTTTGACTCACTCAATTCCAAGATACATAGAATCGAAATTTCAAAATAGATAGGCACTCATTTCTCGAAAAATGGTAAGTGGTTGAATACTGCAAAAAAAAAATCAACCGTATTTTGGGATGTCTAAAAGAAAATCATATTGTAATCTTGAATCACACAACTAGTTGGATATTACGAACAGCCAGTGCTAAAGGGTGAAAACTGTCTTTGAAGAACTCTATTTTTCCTGCTAATTTGTTCGTATTCAAGGACTACAATCAGATAAAGGCATATTATGTAGACATAGACAGCAGATCAGCTACCTTCTATTTTTATTGTGTGCTGTGAATGGATTGCTGTGAAGCTTTTAATTTATAAAGGCATATTATGTAGACATAGACAGCAGATCAGCTACCTTCTATTTTTATTGTGTGCTATGAATGGATTGCTGTGAAGCTTTTAATTTATTTCTGTTGCCATAGTATCCTTCCCCTGTTTTTATTTCATAGCAATGACAGGCAGGTATTTAATCTTTTAAAGCATATGAAGCATTGCACTGCATTCCTAAGTCAGTTCTTAAAAACATTTCCAGACTAGAGCTGGTACCATTCTGCAATACAAAGCATGTCTGGCGACAGCAGGGAGAAACTACCGCATAGACCGGTTTGGCGCAAGTCTTGCAAGCTGCACATACACTCCTAACTTGAGCCTCGTCACACGGGAGCAGCGACATTATTGTCTCAGCAATGCTGTACAATTTCTTACGCCATATGTGTGTCGGCAGTGTTATTAAAATAGTAAATTGATTTTCGCAATTTCTCTAATAACTCAGTATTTCAGACTATTGTGAATTTTACTAATAAAAATTACTCATTTAAAAAAAAGATTGATTTAAAAACAAAAATTTTAGCACTGCTGTTACGGCTAAATGATACATCAGTTTTTTTAATCGGCTATTAGTAAAAAATTTTAAAAAAAGAAACGCTAGTTATCTCCAGGACCAAACAAATATCGAAAAATACCGGTTATTCAGAACTAAGATATCGGTATCGGTTTTAACCAACCAGTTTTTTCCATCCCTACAATAGCGGGAAACTATCGAGTACTGAAGGCATCATTCCAGACAAGTTCCGACATACCACTACATACACAACAGCCAGATTTATCTCCGGCAAGTTCTGTTGTAGACACCAGAAGGAAAAGGAGTTCCTTACTCCAAAAGGGTGCCACACGGAGCATGCCGGATATATATCTGACACCCAACCGCCCACCCTCCCGCCCCCACCCCCACCCCCACCCCCCGGCTCCACAGTGTATAACAACATAACGAATATACGTTGAAGCGCCAAGGAAACTAGTATATGCATCCGTATTCAAATAACGGGTGATCAAAAGGTCAGTATAAATTTGAAAACTTAATAAACCACGGAATAATGTAGATAGAGAGGTGAAAATTGACACACATGCTTGGAATGACATGGGGTTTTATTAGAACAAAAAGAAATCGAAGTTCACAAAATGCCCGACAGATGGCGCTGGACAGCAAAACGTCAGTGACTGCGCATGACAATCGTGTATAAAAGGAGCTGTAATGAGAGAGAGAATCAGATGCACCAGCAGTCGCAGCGTGTTGACGTTACCTGAAAAGGCGCTTTTAGTGGAGCCGTATTATCAGAATGAGGAATGTGCTAGTTCAGCGTAACGATCCTATCGCCATAGGAAGGGGATTCGAACAGGTAAAGATCCGTTGACAAATGCAGCTGTGGTGAGAATGATTTCGAAGTTCGAAGCTACGGGTTGTTTAGACGATAGACCCCATAGTGGCCGACCGAGCACAAGGCGTAATGCTGCTGAGACAGCTCCCCGGGTTCGATTCCCGGCTGGGTCAGGGATTTTCTCTGCCTCGTGATGACTGGGTGTTGTGTGATGTCCTTAGGTTAGTTAGGTTTAAGTAGTTCTAAGTTCTAGGGGACTAATGACCATAGACGTTAAGTCCCATAGTGCTCAGAGCCATTTGAACTATTTTTTGCTGAGACAGTTCAGGAAGAAATAGCGACTGTAGCGGGTTCGTCTATGCACGGGGAAGTCAGCGCTCGTGCAGTCGCACGTCGCACCGGCATTCCATACACTACTGTTTGGTTGGCTCTTAGGCATACCCTCCGATGCTATCCATACAAAATCCATCGGCATCATGAACTGTTACCTGGCGATTTAGTGAAGCGGAGGGCATTTGCGGTGTGGGCGTTTCAAAAGATGACGGAAGATGACGATTAGTTGAGTAATGTGTTGTGGACCGACGAAATTCATTTCACGCTCTGAGGGTCTGTCAACGCCCACAACTGCAGAATTTGGGCTACCGAAAATCCTAGAACTTTCGTTGAAACACTATTGCACGACGAGAAAGTCACCGTATGGGTTGGATTTACCACATCTACCGTTATCGGGCCTTTTTTCTTCGAGAAAATGCGTGATTCTCGTTTTGTAACTGCTACCGTGACGGGTGAGAGGTACGCCGATATGTTACAGAATCGCATCATCTACAGCCTGGCTGATAAACACCTGTTGTAACGTACGATGTTTATGGAGGATGGCGCTCCACCCCATATTGCTAGACGCGTGGAAGATCTCTTGCGCCCGTCGTTTGGTGATGATCGTGTGCTAAGCTTCCACTTTCGTCATGCTTGGCCTCCCAGGTCCCCAGACCTCAGTCCGTGCGATTATTGGCTTTGGGGTTACCTGAAGTCGCAAGTGTATCGTGATCGACCGACATCTCTAGGGATGCTGAAAGACAACATCCGACGCCAATGCCTCACCATAACTCCAGACATGCTTTACAGTGCTGTTCTCAACATTATTCCTCGACTACAGCTATTGTTGAGGAATGGTGGTGGACATATTGAGCATTTCCTATAAAGAACATCATCTTTGCTTTGTCTTAATTTGTTATGCTAATTGTTGCTATTCTGATCAGATAAAGCGCCATCTGCCGGACATTTTTTGAACTTCTTTTTTTTTTTGTTCTAGTAAAACCCTATGTCATTTCAAGCATGTTTATCAATTTGTACCTCTCTATCTACATTATTCCGTGATTTATTCAGTTTTCAAATTTATACTGACTTTTTTATCACCCAGTATGGAGATATGTGCTCGTGATGACTGGTTGTTTTGTGATGTCCTTAGGTTAGTTAGCTTTAAGTAGTTCTATGTTCTGATGACCATAGATGTTAAGTCCCATAGTGCTCAGAGCCATAGATATATGTAAACAGGTAGAATACGGCGCTGCGGTCGGCAATGCCTATCTAAGACATCAAGTGTCTGGCGCAGTTGTTAGATCGGTTACTGCTGGTACAATAGCAGGTTCTCAAGATTTAAGTGAGTTTGAACGTGGTGTTATAATCAGCACACGAGCGATGGGATACAGCATCTCCGAGATGGCGATGTCAGGATTTTCTCGTAAGACTATTTCACGAGTGTATCGTGAATATCAGCAGTCCGGTAAAACATCAAATTCCCGATATCACTGCGGCCGGAAAAAGATCCTGCAAGAACGGGACCAACGACGACTGAAGAGAATCGTTCAACGTGACAGAAGTTCAACCCTTCCGCAAATTGCTGCAGATTTCAATGCTGGGCCATCACCAAGTGTCAGCGTGTCAACCACTCAACGAAACACCATCGACATGAGCTTTCGGAGCCAAAGGCCCACTCCTGTACAATTGATGACTGTATGACACATAGCTTTACGCCTCGCCTGGTCCCGTTAACATAGAAATTTGTCTGTTGATGTCTGGAAACACGTTGTCTGGTCGGACGAGTCTCGTTTCGAATTGTAACGAGTTGATGGACTTGTACAGGTATGGCGACAACCTCATTAATCCATAGACACTGAATGTCAAGCTGGTGGAGGCTCTGTAATGGTGTGGGGCGTGCGCAGGTGTAGTGATATGGGACCCTTAATACGTATAGATACGATTCTGACAGGTGACACGTACGTAAGCACCCTTTCTGATCACTTGTATCCATTCATGTCCATTGTGATTTCAGACGGACTTTCCAGCAGGACAGTGCAACACCCCATACGTTAAGGGTTTCTACACAGTGGCTCGAGGAACATCTTCTGAGTTTAAACACTTCCACTGGCCACCAAACTCCCCTGACATAAACATTTTTGAACATATCTGGGATGCCTTGCAACGTGCTGTTCAGAAGAACTCTCAACCTCCTGGTATGCTTACGGGTTTATGGACAACCCTGCACGATTCGTGGTGTCAATTTCCTCCAGTACTACTTCAGACATTATTAAAGTTCATGCCACGTCGTTTTGCGGCACTTCTGCGTGGTCGCATGGACCCTACGTGATATTAGGCAGGTGTACCAGTGTATTATGGAAAGAGAGAGGCCCCGTAATGCGACTCCGTGGGCACAGGCTTTCGTCCGCAGACTTTTCACGAAGCGTGTGTGTGTGGGCATACTAACTTGCATATCATCCTCGTGGGAACAAAAATTTCCATTCCACAATCATAGAAACGAGGTTCTCGGAGCTAGCGGGGCGGCCGATTCCACGTCAAAGACGATTACCCATTTCCAGAGGCCTGTTGAAAACTCTTTCCAGTACCGTATATATAAAAATTTGATCATGCGAGGCTCTACTTGGAGAGCCAACTACATTATTGTGACAGAAAGGAGATCAGAGAGGACAGAAAAAATCGTGACACCTAGGATTACGGCGTCATAAACGAAAGGTGAACGGCGTGTTTCTATATCTTAAAGATAATGTGTATTTAAATATCGCGAAAATCGCACAAGAGTGGCGCTAGTTGTGGCACTATGACGGTGGAAATCAGGTTTACTTTGAATGCATGTCTCGAGCGTTAGTTACCTTTGAGATAAGACGTGGTGAGATGGTCAACAATGCCTTTAGAGCCACACAGACGCCATTATCAACCCCTCAAAGATTTTGAACGAGACCATGTAATAGGGCTACGAGAAGCTAGATGTACCTTCTGAGATACTGCAGAAAGGTTTGGCGCGTATGTAGCAACTTCTCTTCACTGGTGGCAGCAGCGGTCTCGAGAATGTATGGTCAGAGGAAGATAGGGTTCCGGGAGGCCACGTGGCAATAGCGAGAGGGAGTACCTTCGTGTTTAGTGTATGACTCTGATGCGTCATATTGCATCTGCAGCAGCAATCTTGGCGGCAGTTGGCACCACAGTGACACAACGAACTGTTATAAATCGAATACTTCAAGGACAGCTCTGAGCTAGACATTCTGTAACGTGCAGTCCACTGACCCCAAACTACCACCATTTGCGACTTCAGTGGCGTCACGTAACAAATCATTGGAAGGCAGGGAGGAGGTCTGTTGGGTTTTCTGTGGAACCTGTTTCTGCCTAGATGCCAAACATATTCGTGCGTTTCTTAGGAGGACGCCCTCTGAGAACTTGCAACCAATCTGCCTCCAGGCTAGGCACACTGGATCTTCAATGGAGTTATGACCGTAGGAGCACCCTGTTGGCTATCCCACGCACTCTGATCGCAACGCTCTACATCGTTATGGTGATTCGACCTGTTGTGCTGTCATTCATGAACAACATCGCACGGGTTGTTTTCCAACAGGAAAACCCTCGCCTACATACCACTGTTGTAACCGAAAATGCTCTACACAGTGTCGACATGTTGCTTTGTTCTGCTCGATAATCAGGTCTTACAGCAATCAAGCACTTATGGGACACTATCGGACGACAACACCAGCTTCATCCACAGACAGCGTTAACCTTCTCTGTATAGACCGACAAAGTGAAAAAGGCATGGAATTCCATCCCACAAACTGACATCCGGCAGCTGTACAAGTAATGCTTACACGTTTATGCTTGCATTGAGTATAATGGCGGTTTCTCGCGTGATCTTCCAATATTAATCGATTAAATATGTTACACAAGCCACTGCATTCCAGGAATTTCTTTGCATGATTTTTTTTTTTTAATTTTTCCGTCAGTGTGTTTTCGAACATTGTTTCCGTTACCTCTCGAGTATGATCTTCGTTCTTCTTGTCAGAATGGTGCAAAATGGCGTCATTTTATGCGAATACAAAACGAGTCAGCCAGAGAAGTGATCCAGGTGTTTCAAATGGTTCAAATGGCTCTGAGCACTATGGGACTTAACAGCTTTGGTCATCAGTCCCCTAGAACTTAGAACTACTTAAACCTAACTAACCTAAGGACATCACACACATCCATGCCCGAGGCAGGATTCGAACCAGCGACCGTAGCAGTCGCGCGGTTCCGGACTGAGCGCCTAGAACCGCGAGACCACCGCGGCCGGCCCAGGTGTTTCAAACCTCCCTCTCCTTAACGGTGAGAAATTTTTGAGAGCGACGTATCCAAACAAATGTAAGCTACCCCACTGGTCCCATAACAAATCAGAGCAATCAACCGTCCTTCTCGCCAGATAAATTCCAAGTTAGTCATACTATTGCAACATCCTGCATGTGAATCACTTTCTTATATATACCCCATATCCGTATTCATATGAGGATCCCTCCATTACCTTCCACATTCAGATTTCTTACCTACAGTTACAGTTAACAGCGAAATTTTAGAAAATGACCAGAAAAAGAAACAACAGTATCATGAAGTGTTATCTTTTTCAAATTTACATTTGTAAACTAGTAGACAAAAAGCGTCTAACTAGACGTTGCCAACTTGTTCCAATTACAGTGAATGAAAACAACGAATACATTAATACAAGAAACTTTACAGCTTACTCTTCATCATTAATAAGTTTTGGTTTGAATCTGAATTTTCTTTTTGATGTTTTTTATTTTCTTAGCCAACATCCTTTCCTCATTCAGTGCAAATGACATCACGTTGTGCTTTTTCCCCAACACTTCCTTTTAAGTAGGTTATGAATTCTGTTATTTTTCCTGATATATATTGATAATACAGTTGCCGTCTGTCTATGTAAAAAGTGCCCTTTAAATAATAAATTTTGTGTCTTTATAGTGCAGAGATCTCCATCCCCTTTGTATAATTACGCACCTTATCATTGATTATTTGCAGCATCTCAGCGTTCAAATCCCTACTTCCCTACTTAAAGGCCAAGCTGTTATACGTCCAGATCGTGTCTTTTCCCCAGAAGAGACGCAGTATACGGTAAACTTCCGTCAGCAAACGGTGAAGTCTTGAAAAATGCTAGCTCTTTAAAACAAAGTCCAGAGCGCAACTAGCAAGACGAATGATCAAAATAGTTAATATTTACGGAAAATGAAGAGCAGCTTGCTCTCAAAACGAAGTTTCTCGAGTTGGAATGAAGTCACTTAGACAAGAATAACGAGACGTAGGTAAGCGAAAAGAACTCGTGCTCAGTACTTACAGTCACCTCGATTCGGTTGTTAGGGTATCCGTGGGTGGCGCTGCCTGTGACGTCGCCGACGGTGAGCGCCGCCTGGAAGTCATAGATGACCTCGATGTTGGGCAGGTCGATGTAACCTCGCAGGTATCCATCAAAATAGGTTACTGTCTCTCCCCAAGTATTTTTGCCAACCAGGAATGCGCCCATATTTGTCACATTGCCGTAGCTGTATGCACACTGACCCTTCAGTTCTACGTCGTACGACGTAGAACTGCAAGCAATAAAAACAGATTACGTAACAGAATCGCAAATACTTGAAACCAAATAAGTCAAAATTTTCAATTTTTGTTCTTCATCGAAGAGTATAACCTATGATTTGGTGTTGAAATGAAACACGCCAGTCTCCTACAAATGGTAGAAAACGTGGTGCATTTTACACTGTTTGTTGCTGAAACGAAATAAGTCAGTGACTTATTTGCCTCCAACAGATACTGCTCGTTTCCGCGCTGAAGCTGTTTTCCTCCAATACTATACATTATTGATAAAATTATCCACTTCCTTTGTTGTGACATTAACAGTCACTGTTAACATTCACTGAATGGCACTTGGTTGTATAACTATGGCTACAAAAAGGAAGAATAGTGGTGGAGATTATGATAGAAATAAGGTAAAGACAGCTGGTACAAAAAGACTACCTTATCGAAATTACAGAGGAGATTATGTTCCAGGGAAAGCAGTTAGAGAATTTTGCAGGTAAATAACAGTCTTTCTTGGAACAACCGTAGGAAACCGTATAGATGTAAATATTACCAGCAACACCAATGTTATATTATTAATTTACTTTCAACTGCGTAATTAAATGTTATGACTCCATTTATGTAATTAAATGTAATAATATTTTGGCAAAATACCTTGATCTTCCTACCAAAGATACCCAGGACTGCAGCGCCTTATTGAAGCGAAGGAAGTAGAGCAGAGGTGTCCTCGGAAATCTGATCCAGAATGTTTTCAAAACTGTAGGAATGCAACGTTTCTTTACCGCATAATGCTTGGAAGTGAAAGGAAACTGGTGTACAAGAAAACTTTCCTGAATATAGATGCAGTGACGAATTCGCTCGTGTTTCGAATCTGTAAATTGCTGCTGATGGGGATCACACCTATTCATAAACGCGGGAAAGCCTGAACACCAAGAACACACCAGACAATACCCCTGCACTCATTCACGAGCATATAAAGTCTTTCCCCATAAAAACTTCACATTATTCACAAAAAATAGTAACATATTTAAACTCTAAACTAAATGTGCGGACAATGCACAGTATGTTCAATGACAAATATACAGATTGTAAAGTAAAATTTGATGTTTATCGTAATTATTATCGGGACAGTTCTAGTCATTCCTTTTTCGGACCGCAGGATGATGTCTGCTGTAAATGTGAAAAGCTTGAACTCAAACTGGAAAGACCACATTTAAATGAAAGAGCCAAGCTTGTCTCCAGAGCGGAATTAAACGTTCATAGGCATTGTAGCTCTAAATTTTACAACTCGCTTCGGTATGCCAAGAGAAGAGCCCAGTCCGTTGATACTGTGGGAGACATAGGTCTTGTTTATATGGAAAACTTGCCGCTTCCACTTATCCCGATACAATAGATATTCTACCTGCAACAACTGTCGGTGTACTGTTTCAGCAAACATGATTTGAAAACTGAACACTTCACTGTGTACTTGTACCATGAAGGCTTAGGAAGGAAATGTGTGAACGAAGTAGCATCTTTCGTTTCTGATTGACTAAAAAATAATCTCAGTAAAAATGTGGCTAATCTTCTTTTGTGTTCTGACGGTTGTATCGGCCAGAACAAAAGCCACACCTTTATACGCACGTGTATGGGCATGGTTCAAGCAGGAATCCTCAAGAGTATAATACACAAATTTCCTGAGAGAGGCCAATCATTGTTAAGTGTGATCGCGACTTTGGACAATATAACAGGAAAATAAAAACTCGTGACTGCATTTACACCTCTTACGAATACATGGAACTGATAGCAAGCAGTAAAAGTAATGTGACAGTAAAATTAGTTAATGGAGACGAAGTACTAGATTCCGACAATTGGTGGCCAAAATATTTTAGAAGAAGTGTTGCTTCGTGTGAGACAGTGACAGGACAATGCAATAAAAGAATCTTATTCGCTCCGAGTAGCTCCAAAGAAATACAATGCCTTGGAAGAGGAGAGGTGCTTGGCCTTCCGTACGTCGATGGATTAGTAAGACATACTTTTCGCTTTAGAAAGACACACGAGTCAGTCATTCTAGGATTAATGGACAGCATTCCAGTGGCCCACCCAACATACCAAGTACCTATTTCCAGAATGAAGATGGAAGACGTAAAGAAAGTCATCTAATTTGTGCCTGCTGCAAAGAGATCACTCTATGGAGAAGTGGTTTCTTGGCCAGTGATTGACTAAAATTATAGCTAATGCACAGTTAATCCTTATTGCTCTTAAAATTCAGTTTGTTCCATTGCGTCAGACCATGCTAATATATTATGAAGTGTTCAAAAATTAAATCCTAAAAAATGAAAAATATATTTTTTAAATTGTTGAAACCAAATAAGTCAAAAAACTTTGAAAACATTCAATATCGAAATGATGTACTCTAAGTCAATTATTTCTCTCTCAATAAAAGCAGACTAAAGTCAATTTCAATTCTGAAAATTCAGTAATGTAGCAATAATACAAATGACAGTATTCAGTTTTTTGTTTCTCCTGAAAAGTGTAAAAAATGACTTTTATTTGGTTCCAACAATTGACGATTCAATTCTTAAGGGTTTTCCCAACAATATGTTGACATGCTGAAAAAGCGGGACTTCTGCCGGTTGTTCGTGTCATTCTCGCGAGAACGCCGCAAACAACCGACCGAAGTTCCAATTATTCAACATGTCAAAAACATGATTACAGCTTGCTAATCAAATTAATTATTACTAACTGCGTGTTTTATAATTCTAAAATGTGTTCTTTTTCAATATACGAGGTGTGATTGGAAATTTTTAAGAATGGATCCGCTACTGCTTATTGGTTTGGCGGGCAGGTTCACAGAGAGTGGGGAGTGAGTCACTGCCTTGTCCTTGAACGCCTTCTGACAGGAAAATGCGTTTCCTTTATTCCGTTCGTTGTGGCAGCTGGCAGAGTGTGGGTCTGTTAGAGCTTGTTGTCGTATTAGTTCTGCGTACAAATGGATGTAAAAACGAGTTTGTGTGAATTTTTTTTTAAACCAGGAAATCATCTTCTGAGATTTACGAACTATTAAAAACAGCTTTTGGAGATAATTGTATGAGCCAGTCAAATGTTTCCTTCTGGTTCAACAGATTTGAAAATGGCCGTGAATCATTTGAAGATGAACCATGGTCCGGCCGTCCTTCCACCTCAAAAACGAATGAAAAAGTTGTGAAAGTTCACGAATTAGTGCGCTCTGATCCTAGACTTACAATTAAGAAGATGGCTGATGAACTTAATTTAAGTTTCTATGCTGCTCAGTCAATTTCAACTGAAGATCTCAACATGCATCGAGTGTCCATAAAATTCATTTGAAAAGTGTTGTCAAGTGACAAGAGACAATACCGACTTCAAGTGAGCTGACAACTGATTAACCGATTTGTTAAATATGGTAATTACAGGTGACGATTCATGGCTATATAGATATGATCCTGAACCCAAAGTGCAGTTTTCGCAGTGGAAGACTCCGGGCAAAGTCAGTCGAAGGTGAAGACAATGTTCGTGAATTTTTTCGATTCTACCGGTATTGTGGATCATGAATTTACCCCTGAAGGACTGACAATTAACCATGAATACTACAAATGTGTCCTTGAGCGTTTGCGTGGAAAGGTGCAGAAGAAAAGGCCTGCATTGTGGAAAGACAGGAGTTGGGTGCTACACCATGACAATGCTCCGGCACATTGTGCCTTCTCCATCGTCGAATTTTTTACCAAATTCAAAACTCCTGTGCATCCACAACCGCCATATTTCCAGGAATATCTCCAAAAGTAGAAACACCGTATGAGTCGATCTGTTCAGTCAGAAGGGGACTATTTTGAAGGACATGCACCACAGTAGCATGTAAGTACCACCATCGTACAATTATGAGCCCATTCTTAAAACTTTCCAATCACACCTCGTATTCTACACCTAAAATACATGGGAGTAGGAGGGGGGGGGGGGGGGGGGGGGGGAAGAAACACTCATGTAGGTGTCGTGTCGTTTCTTCCATTTTCTGCTACAAGACTGTTCATTCTCCTTCAAGCAATCCTAGAATCGGTTGTCATACTCATAATGCTCAGTGTTCTACGAAGAACGTGATATTTTCCTTCCTTGTGCTGTAAAGTATACTCTCGGAAAGCACGTATTGCAACACATACCCAAGAAGCCTGTTGAGCGTTTCTGTGACGCCTTCTTGCTAACTAAACTGATAATAAATAAATCGTCCAGTTTTCAGTAAAACATTTCCATCCCTGTACTGATGAAGTGTTCTTTCTTAAGAGTGATTTGTCACATATCTCCCTAATAAACATGTAACCTTTAGCAATATCCTTTTAATGAAATCCCAAATGGTCTTTTCACATGCAAGTAGATATGGTCGTTAACATTAAAATACTATGGATGTATATCCCAACATATTTGAGAAATGTGATTGGTTTAATTGATAGATACTCTTGTTACTGTGAGATCTTTTAGTGTGTTTAGAGGTATAACGGCGCATTTATTAATATCGAGGAACAGCTGCCAGTGTTTGCGCCAATGATGAAAGAGACAGTACAGGTGATGGTCTAGTGTGGGAGGTATAGACGACCTAGTTGCCATCTCGGACAACAAAATGAGTCTCCCTGAATCGAAAGTAAATACATGTTCGTGAAATAAGGCAGTAAGTAAATTCCTATGAATTGATGTTGTGGTTTTTATGTTACTCCCATATAACGAAAGTAAATTTTAATGGTAATATTAGCAAGTACTATGTATACAAAAATGACAGCAGTAGCAGTAGTATTAGTAGAAGTAGTAGTACGGTAGCAGAAGCGGAAGTAGTAGTAGAAGTAGTAGTAGTAGTAATAATTGTTGTTGTTGCTGTTTGGAAAGTAAAAGTTGTTATTGCTGTTCATAAAGTGAAACCTTGTAATAATAGTTGCAGTACTCTTACTAATGATAGATAACATCAGGAAATCGTAGAAAAAACTGCACCTAAGGGTATCTGACAATTATAATCAGGGACGAAATCGCTGACACTCTACAGCTGGGAGAGTCAAGCAGCTGTGAATGACAACTGATTAAAGGGTAATATTTAAAATGTCGAAAAAGTAAATTTTAAGTGAACCAAATGCACATTGTTAATATTTATGTTTATCATGTAAATAACAACAAATATATCTTCTGCCAATGAATGTTGCAAAAGTGATAAATATATTGCAAAAAATATCTTTCAGGCAAACAAGTGAAAACCATAAATGAAAATGGTTACCATTAATTTTATTTAACTAGTTGATGGCCTAATAATTCTTGAGTAAAATAACAAATTTCAAGAATAAAATACATTCATGCTCTTCTTTTCTCTCATACTCTCTGCAAATCAAATATCTGGGAAACACATAAGACCCCTGCCACAACTTCAGTCAGTAGGTATCTCTCTCCAGCTTTCCAGACACCACAGCTGCACATGCAGCTGGACCTGTCATGGTATGGGGAACAGAAACACAAAGGAATTGTGTTAACCATGGCCATTTTTCTGATTTTAAACTACTCTAAATAGTCTCACGCTACAGTTTCTCAAGGCAAGTCTCCTATTAGGCAAAAGGTAAACGTGGTTTCCACCATGAAACATGCTGCAGTAGGCGCGCATTAAAGAGACTTGCTTCTCACTTTCCACGTACAGTAGACGTTGTTACTTACCTTGTGTGGAACAGTGGAGAAGAAGGAAAGAATTTAACTCAAAGAGAATTAAAAAAACTTAGGCCGTATGAGATCCCGAAGCAAAAGTCAATTACAGTTTTACCACTACTTACCTTCTGAATTTCAAAGAGGGTTTCCCATTCAACGATGTCAAAAGTTTTCTCTAAGGCTACAAATGATGCAAACATAAGTTTGCCTTTCCTTTAACCTATCTTGTCCGAAAAGTCGGAGAGTCTACTCCCTCTCGTGTTCCTGCATTTCTCCAAAATCGAAACTCATATTCTCTGAGATAAGCTTATTCCAGTTTTTCCATTCTTCTGTAAAGAAATAGTGTTAGTATTTTGCAACCATGCCCTGTTTAACTGATGATTCGATAATATTCACACCTTTAAGCAACTGCTCTCTTTGGAATTGTCATTATTACATTGCTCTTGATGTTTGAAAATTTCGCCTATCTTGCACATCAAATGGAATAATTTTGTCATGACTGGACTCTCCCAAGGTTACCAGTAGTTCTGATGAGATGTCGTCTACTCCAGGGGCCCTGTTTCCTTCAGTGTTCTGCCAAATTCTTTTCATGGTATCATATCTCCCACATCATCTTCATCTACTTCCTCTTCTCTGTCTACATTATTGCCTTCAAGTTGCTGTGCTAGTATTAGTCTTACTCATAGGAAGCTGAAATTTTGTTAAAATTCAGTAAAGGCGCGGTTGGGCGAAGAAGTCTGGCGCCGCTGGCGGTGTGTGGTAATAATCATCAACCAGTAGGCCAGACAGGGTAAATATGGCACAGAGCTGTAGCGACGTATTACATGTACGATTTGTTTGGAAAGAAGCAACAGTGAGGCAGGGAATTGCAGCATTGCTTTAAGTTATTAGGATGTGTGAGGAATGGCAGTAGGCCAGAGCTGAGTGTGACGATGTGTAAATGGCTGACGTATGGGATAGTTTCTGTCTCTCTCTGACACTACATCAGAAGTGAGGGGGAAAGCAGTATCAATAGTCAGGCACTCTTAGCTTGAGGTGGGCCAGGTCTGATGAATCAGGTCGGACCTGTGCTTATCTACACTTATAGGGACCAGTCTGGCAGTGATGTTATAAATATTATGTGTAACCTGTTCTTTATTAACATGTACTTGTCCTGGCTGTATTCCACTTCCAGGGACACAACACCGGGGTGGGACGGAATGGCAGCCCTTGGAGATCACAGCGGCGTGCAGCGGGTCCAGGATGGGCCACGTTCACTTCCCACCTGGCGTACTGGGGACCGGGCGAGGTGTACGCTGTGGGAGGCGTGGCAGCACTGGAGCAGCGCCAGAGACTGCAGCAGGTATGGCCATCAGGCAAGCACCACTAGCAGCAAGTTGCAGCACCGCATCCAGGAGGGCATTGTTTCGAGACCTGTCCTGTCCTGGGAGCAGCGTTGGACTGAGGGCCATGGGTGACCATTACAACTACCTTCATCCCAGGGTCGGACAGAGCCGGCTGAACAGGGCGGAGGGTGGCATGGACCAGGAACTGTTACAGTCTGCGGAATCATGGGCAGCTAAGCGACACAGGACGTGACACCTCGGTGGGCGGCGACCGAGCAGAGTGTGGCCAACTCCTAGCTGAGTGACCTTGCTAATGGAGCAGCAACGTCAACATAGCAGGAGGTGCTGAGCCAGCTGGACTCGCAGAACAGCGCTGCGGGGGGCACGCTGACACTATGCTGCACCCATCACAGTACTGTAAATTATTTGAATACACGAGTACTTCTGAATTCCACTGTATCACTCTGCACTGCCCCTTGACGCTATTGAACTTGCTCAGCCACCTGACGAAAAGTCGTGTGGTGGGTTCCGGCTTCAGCTTAGCCATCTGGAGGTCGGGGTTTGACCATTGATGCCCTGCAACAGTGGTGTCAGAAGTGATGCCGGTTACAACATGGTACCGAATTTCCACTCTCACATCTTATGTCTAGCAAGTAGCGTTGAGCTGTGCCCATGTGAAGGGGTAGTTGAGTTGTTTGGTTGCGGTCACGATAGGTGGTCGTACACATTTTGTTACGTCTTGTCGTTCTGGAAGTGTTCGTCAATATCGGTACAGGAAGGAAAGCAAGACTGTCACCTGCATAGGAGCACGATGTGGATGGGTTAGTGACATTAGATTTATTGATTATTTGTCATTCTTTTGTGTCTTAAGGGGTTAAGTGTCAATTAGGATGGACTTTTGTAAGGCCTGAGGAGGCTGTAAATTTATCTGAATTCAGGGGAAATGGGGGACATGGGGACTTAGCACCTAAGCAATTGAATTTTTATAACCTGTCAGGTCACACAGTCCGCAGCTCGTGGTCGTGCGGTAGCGTTCTCGCTTCCCACGCCCGGGTTCCCAGGTTCGATTCCCGGCGGGGTCAGGGATTTTCTCTGCCTCGTCATGACTGGGTGTTGTGTGATGTCCTTAGGTTAGTTAGGTTTAAGTAGTTCTAAGTTCTAGGGGTCTGATGACCATAGATGTTAAGTCCCATAGTGCTCAGAGCCACTTGAACCATTTTTTGTCAGGTCACAGATTACTGGGTACAAAGTAGTGCCAAAGAGTTGTTTTACTCGTAACAGATTTGGACATTTGGCACGCAATTGTTCAGAATGTAGATGGGCGATGATTCGCTGCAAGAACTAAGTTTTAGGAGTAGCAGAGTGGAATTAATACTAACAGTCGAGCTATAAGCAAGAATGGTGGAAACATGGCAAGCAGTGGAGGCTGCAGCAGTGACTACAGCAAAATCTGAAGTCACTCTAACTGAGCAAATTCAGGTATTGTCGGAGGCAAGTATAAGGGACAAAAAACTAAAGGAAGAACTAACAAGGAGGTTTGAGGCATGGCAAGTAAGTGAAGGGACGTTGGGTGAAAGTAAATTGTTGATTGGGGAGTGTCATAGACCGTTTTTCCCAGCAATCGCGGCACTGATTAACCCTCTTTCGGGTAAAACAGTGGAGGATGTGTCGGTATTCCTTAATGACGTTATCACAATGGCTGACGACAATGGGTGGTTGGATGTTGTAATGTTGAGAGTGGCGAAGTGGTGCCTGATAGCGGATGCCAAGTCGTACATATTGTACCATAAAACGTTGAACAATGTGTGGACATTTGCAGAGCTTGAGGCCGGGTTACGCCAGAGGTAGCAAAAACAGAAGAGTAACATTTTTTTTTCAGGAAAAATTACATGCGTTAGTTATGAGAAGAAATGAGACTGTGGAGATTTCTCAGACAGGATTCGAAAGCTGAATGCACAAACGTCCGAACTGTCACCGAATGGGGAGACTAATAAAGAGTTGATACAGGAGGCCGAGAACAGGGCGTTAGATGTGTTTTTGTGGGGAATACCGATGGAGATGTCACGCCAGTTCAGAAAGAGAATCCCAGTGATCTTGTGGTGGCTCTAAGGATTGCCACATACTTAGAGGAGGTAGATTATGCGACGAAGCAAAGGGTGGAGCATAAAGTTCTGGCAGTGGAATTTGGTTGCGGCCAGGTAGGGCATATTAGGAGGCAGTGTCAGCGTCAGTTGCGGTGTTACTCATGTGGTAAAATATGGCTCACTGGGCAGTGAACTGTAGGAGTAAAAGTAGGGAGGAACCTCGGTGACTGCAGCCTTAAACGAGAATGGGAGTGCTTCAACTGTCGGAGGGTGGTCCCAATGAAATTAGGTAATGCGCTTGTAGGTGCACAGACGGAATGGTGCTTATTAGGCTTGGTGAACGGAAGGGAGCAGAGGTTTCTGGTTGACACGGGGGCACACGTGTCTGTTATCAGTCTAGACGTGGTTAGCAGGACAAGGCTGGAGTTACCACGTCATAGGTTAAGTGAGGTGGGGGATAATGAAGTGGAGTCATTGGGTACCACGGTACTTCAATTTGTGATCGTAGGAACTAAATTTAGTGTGCAGGTAGAGGTGTCACCATGTGTGGGTGAGGGGTATTCGTTGATTCTCGGACTGGACTTCCTTGACAAACATCACGCGAAGTAAGATCTTTGGCAACAAACAGTGGAACTCAGTGGAACAATGTTTTTCATGGGGGAAACGGTTGCAAATGGACGAATGTCGCAAGGCGCACTTAATGCGTAGGTGACGCCAGCTAAACTGCGAACGGATTCATTAAAGGTCGATTAGCAGGATAACATACCGGCAGGTACAGCGAAGATAGACGTTGTACATTGTGGTGGAGCCACTCTCGAGTAATGAGGAGTTGGATAAGGCGCACTGTTTTGTGCGGAGGAGTTTACCTCACGCAAGTTATGTGGAAGGAGAATGTAGGGTTCCTGTAAGTATAGATAATTTCGGCAGAGCGAATTTAAACTTGTCGAAAGGGTTGTTATTGGCCGAATTGGGGGTTTTTGATAAGGAGGATTTAGGGGCGAGCCATAAGCAAAACGTCGATGCAGCGCAACTGAGGAGGAATTTACAGCATTTGTAGGGAGACGACAGGGTTGCGTTGGAGGAATTGTTATTGACATTTAGCGATTTATTCGGAACGGAGAGTAGGTTACCGGCAACACCGGTTACGAAACATCACGTACTAACAGAGGATAATACATCAGTGTTTAGGAAACCATATAGGGTAGCACGTCATATGCAACCGCTACTGCAGGAGTTTATAGATCAACAACTATGGGACGGAATCATAGAACATAGCGATAGTCCGTATTCAAGCAATGTAGTTCTTGCACCTAAGAAGTCGGTAGATGTTACAAGGAAATATAGGTTTTGTTGTTATTATAGGTATCTGAATGCGAAAAATATTTCGGATTCATATCCTATTCCGAATATCACAGACACATTGGATAATTTGGGACAATGTAAATATTTTACGACGATGGATTAACAGAGTGGATACCATCAATTGGAAGTAGCGCCAGAGGATAGGGCAAAGACAGCTTTTACTGTTCCTGGGGGCATTATCAGTATATATGTATGCCGTTCGGGTTGAAGAATGCACTGGAAACTTTTCAGCGATTATTAGATGAGATTTTAAGGGGATTCAAATCAAAGACATTTATGGATTACCTAGATCACATTATAGTATTTTCGAAGGATATACCAGAACAAGTATCGCGGTTAAGAGCGGTCCTTACAAGATTGCGGTCGGCACGGTTAACATTAAGTTTAGAAAAATGTAATTTTGCGCAGACTCTGGCCAAATATTTAGTTCATGTAATCAGTGAACGAGGGGTACAAACCGATCCTCGGTTAACAGAGGCAGCTCAAAATTTTCCGACACCACGTACAATGAAGCAGTTACAACCAAATATCGGGTTATGTTCATATTATCGTAAATTTGTAAAGGATTTTGCTAAAGTAGCCGAGCCATTAAGAAGACTTTTAAATAAGGATTTAATTTCAATGGAGGGAGGAATGCCAGCAAGGTTTCGATGAATTAAAAATGAGATTACTTTCTGGTCTTGTGTTGGTGTTTCCGAATTTTGAAGAAGACTTAATCTTATCATGTGACGCTTCAAATGGCGAAGTAGGATGTGTTTTGGGGCAAATCGTGAATGGAAACGAGCGTCCGATTGCGTATGCTTCTAGACAGTTAAATAAGGCAGAGCGGAATTATTCCACAACGGAAAAGGAGATATTGGCTGTAATATACGGAGTAACGCATTTTCGTTGTTAACTTGATGGTAGAAAGTTTAAGGCCGTGACAGATCATGCAGCATTGAAATAGTTTCTGGGATTCAAGGATCCTTCTTGTCAGTTAACACGGTGGGCTCTAAAATTGAGTCTGACTCTGAAGTATTTCATAAGCCAGGGAAGAAACACGATAATGCAGGTAAGACGCATTACAAGTAATGGGAATGAGTGTCGCGAAATGGCATAGGGCACACGCAGAGGCTGAGGAGTGCCAGGATTTTAGAACTCAATCACACTTAATTGTGGAGGGGAATTTGTTGTATAGAGTTACCAGGTGTGGACCACGGGTAGTGGTACCAAAGAGTTTGAGAGAGGAAGTCTTAAAGCAGGCCCACGATCATGTGCTTGCAGGGCATGGGGGTCGTCGAGCTACGGAAAGACGGGTAGCAGAACGATTTTTGTGGCGCACTAGGAGAAGGGATGTGGAACAATACGTAGCAAATTGTGTACCGTGTGCGGAGCGAGCCGATATGACGCGCGGAAGAATTCAGTTGCAGCGGTTACCAGAGGCTTCGAAACCTTTCGAGTTTATCGGGCTAGATGTCTGCGGGCCATATACCAAAACACCGGCTGGGAATCGTTACGTTTTAACTATAATTGATCGCTTTTCGTGCTTTCTAGCCAAGGTATCAATACCAGACCAAACAGGCAAGTACGGTAGCACTAGCTTTAGTCAATAACTGGTAATTGAAGTTTGGGGTGCCTCATACCATAATTGCGGATCAGGGAACGAACTTCATGTCCAAATTAATGTCACAGTTGTGTAGGTTATTGAGAATTAGAAAATAATGGAGCAGCCCCATTTACACTTCACAATCACGTCTCAAACCGTGGACTTCGGCTCCTTTGCATGGGTAGGAAATTTCACACTTTCTTCGAAAACGGCTGTGGTTAGTTGTAAAAATCGCATGAATTCAGCGGAAGGATTGACTCGCGTGTTTCAAATTTCTACCAGCAGCCTATCTACTAGAATGACTGTGTGAAGGGAGTGAAATAGAGAGGAGTTGGGGTTACGATATGAGGGTGTTTTTCTGATGGATATGAACACATTTTATAGCATTCTGTGCTGCGTATATTTTGGGGACGATTATTATTTGCATCAGCACGACAACGTAACCTGTCATAAAGCAGCATATATGAAGAAATGGTTTGTGGACAGTTAAATTCCAAAAATGGACTGGCCTGCACAGAGTCCCGATTTGAACTCAACTGATCACCTTTGGGATCAGTTATAATGTAGAGTTCGCTGCAGACCCCAGAGTTCAACATCATTATCATATCTATGTCCTGCTGTTGAGGAAGAACTGGCTGCCAGTCCCCAAAAGTAATTCAGATCCCTTATTGAAAGTGTTCCCACCAGAATTCAAGCCTTCAGATATGCGAAGAGTGAACACACTCCCTCTTAATGTCCGTTAATAGGTGTACGGAAACTTCATACACTGCATTTATTCACGTCAAAGTATATGCGATTAACCATATGGAACACTGTGCTGTTCATGTTCTTTTTTCTTGTGAAGTATAAACCTTCAATACCTCAGTTTGTGCTAAACAATCGGTTCCGGTGTTACAATCAAGATCGTGAGGATGATGACGACGTACGTCAGTTAGCGTTACTGAAACAGATGACACCAATATATCAGTCCCCATGGCAATGAACTGTGAACCACATACCATCCAGTCATGCCCTACGTTTGGAGCACTACAGCTATTATTCCTCAGTCAATTTCCCCCCCCCCCCCCCACTTTCCTCTTACCCTGCATACAGACTCACACTGCTGGTCACAGAGATTGATGCAGCAAGGGCGTCAACAGCGATTTCACGAAGTGTGGTAAAGTACTAGGAAACCTGTTGTTATCACGCAATAGCATTATACAGTACAGCAAAAATTAGGCAACGGTTCGAGTTCATAATTTTATTATCATTGGAAGAAGATCCGTGGTTTTTAGCCATCCGGAAAGTTTACCATTGTCACTTACGGGCGATCGATGTATCAGCTGGTCATATCTTTCCAGCAAATGATTCGTTTCGACGACTTGCCTAATCATTATCTTCCAAGCTTATTTCATCTACCTAGTCGACAGCATAATGAGACAATTCCAGAGCGAATGACACCCTTAAAGAACTTCTCTACTGATTGCATGGTACTCCTCCAGGTCTCATAACTTCTTTTTTCGGTTATAAGTCCTATAATTAGTATGTTTCTGCCCTGTCTGAATGCCTCTCCTGTGCCATCCTCTTCATCTCAGAGTATCACTCGCAACCTACCTCATCAGTCATTTACTGGTTGTATTCAGTCTCTGTCTTCCTTTACAGTTGCCATCGTCTACAGCTCCCTCTGACACGATGAAAGTTATTTCCTGATGTGTTAACAAATGTCCTATCATCCTGTCCCTCCTACTTTTCCACACATTTATTTCTCCATCTACTATGCGGAGAACCTCCTCTTGCTGTGTCGGCCACATAACTTTGAACATTCTTCTATTGCACCACATCTCAGACACTTAAATTCAATTTCCGATTCGAATTGGCGACCACTTACAATAACTGCCACACTTTATCAGAGAAAAACGGCCCACAATTCACTATCGTGTATTGCAATGCCCCAAATGCACACTTTCAGAAGTTACTTCCTCAGATTAACGCCATTGTATGATACTATTAGACTTATTTTGCCTAGAATGCCCTCTACGCCTGTGCCAGTCTGCTTTTTGTGTCTTTCTTACATCAGTTGTCACATATTATTGTGCTTAGAAGGTGGTAGAAATCCCCTATTTTGATGTTAGGTTTCTCACTAATTTAATTCCTGCTGCTTTTCATTACTTTCATCTTCATTCGCTGTACTATCAGTCCACATACTGTGTTCCATTCAGCGCTTCCTCTCATTGCCATCACATTCACTGAGGTAACTAATTCAGCAGTAATCCTTCACCCTTAGCTTTAATCCCACTCCTGAAATGTCTTTGACTTCCGAGTAGCTGCTTGATGTACAGCTTGAACAGTAGAGGGGAAAGATAGTTTCCTGTACTCCATCCCTTTTAATCCGAACTCTTCGTTCGAATCGTGTTCCATCATTATAGTTCCTTCCTGGTTCTTACATGTCCTTTACAGTACTTTTCTTTCACCGTAGCTTACGCTAATTTTTCTGAGAACGTCGAACGTCTTGCGCCATTTTACACCATCAAAAATCGTTTGTACGTAAACAGGTCCTATAAAGGTGCCTATTTTTCTCATGGCTCCAGTATCAAGTGCAATATCAAAACTGTGCCTCTGTGCCCTTACCTTTCCGAAAGCCTAATCTATCATGATGTAACAGGTTCTCAAGCTTCTTTTTCATTCTTCTATTCTTGTCAGCAATTTGGGTACATGAGCTGTTAAGCTGATTGTGGGTTAGTTCTCCCACTCCTCTGCCCTTTTTATCCTCGAAATTGCGTGGATTATATTTTGTGAAAGTCTGATGGCTTGACTGCAGTCACATAGATTCTAATTTGAACTGTTGTTTGTTTGCAATTTTCCCTAGCGGCCTTAAGAATTACGAAGGAATATTACTTATGCCTTCTACCTCATTTGAGTGCAAGTCTTCCAATGATCTATCACACTCTGACACTAATACTGCATCCCCTACGTCATCCAAACTGACTCCCAATTCTTATTCTAAAACGTCATCGGACAGTTCCCCTACTTCGTAAAGGCCTTCAGTGTATGTTTTATATCTTTTGGCATTCTATGTTTAACAGTGGAATTCCTTCTGCAGTTTTACTGCCGACACCTTTGCTCCTAATTTCACCGAAGGGTGTATTACACTTCTGTAAGCTGATATTATCCTTTCGGCAACCATTTATGTTTCGATTTTTCAAGCTTTTCCTACAGCCATTTCGCCATGGTATCCCTGCGCTTCCTGTTTATTTCGTACCCAATTTGTGTATGTTGCTGTATTACTTTCGTTGCCTGAACTTTTTCTCCTTTCTTTCGTCGATCAATTGAGTTATTCGTTGTGTTCCTACTGTCCTTCAACTGAACTGCCTACTGTAGTATTCACTATTGCAATAGCTACAGCCGCAGAGATACTGAAATGCACCTCAGAAGTTCGGACTCCACTTCTTTGCATGTTGATTCTTCCTGACGATTCTCTTTAACCACAGCTTACTCTTCAGCATTACTAAAGTTGGGTCTGAGTTACGGTATGCCTTACAATCCAATAACTGATTTCGGAACATCTGTCTGATGATGTAATTCAGCTGAAATCTTCCCTTGTCTAACACGCGTTGCCATTGGTTTGCTATCAATGCTAATGAGAATAATCCTGCCATTGAACTGTTTTCAGTAATTCACTGTCTGCCCTACTATCCTATTAATAACGAATCCTACTCCCGTGATAACAGTTTCTGCTGTTGCTGATAGTACTCTCTATTCGTTTGACCAGTCATCCTCATCTTAATTCTGTATCACTTCACTGACTCCCACTGTAAATGTAGTCTTCGCATTTCTCTACCCCGTTCAGGCTTCTCGTAGAATGATCTCCTTTCTTCAGTTAGTTTACCTTTTTCTTACGGATGCCTCGCCCCTTTGTAGGTCTCTCTAGAAGATCCGAATGGGAGACGAAGCTTTTTCTTCTTTTCAGTGACCATGTATAGGGGATACACATTTTTTTTTTTTTTTTGTCATCAGTCTACTGACTGCTTTGATGCGGCCCGCCACGAATTCCTTTCCTGTGCTAACCTCTTCATCTCAGAGTAGCACTTGCAACCTACGTCCTCAATTATTTGCTTGACGTATTCCAATCTCTGTCTTCATCTACAGTTTTTGCCCTCTACAGCTCTCTCTAGTACCATGGAAGTCATTCCCTCATGTCTTAGCAGATGTCCTATCATCCTATCCCTTCTCCTTATCAGTCCACCTAATTTTCAACATTCGTCTATAGCACTACATTTCAAATGCTTCGATTCTCTTCTGTTCCCGTTTTCCCACAGTCCATGTTTCACTACCATACAATGCTGTACTCCAGACGTACATCCTCAGAAATTTCTTCCTCGAATTAAGGCCGGTATTTGATATTAGTAGACTTCTCTTGGCCAGAAATGCCTTTTTTGCCATAGCGAGTCTGCTTTTGATGTCCTCCTTGCTCCGTCCGTCATTGGTTATTTTACTGCCTAGGTAGCAGAAATCCTTAACTTCATTGACTTCGTGACCATCAATCCTGATGTTAAGTTTCTCGCTGTTCTCATTTCTACTACTTCTCATTACCTTCGTCTTTCTCCGATTTACTCTCAAACCATAATGTGTACTCATTAGACTGTTCATTCCGTTCAGCAGATCATTTAATTCTTCTTCACTTTCACTCAGAATAGCAATGTCATCAGCGAATCGTATCATTGATATCCTTTCATCTTGTATTTTAATTCCATTCCTGAACCTTTCTTTTATTTCCATCATTGCTTCCTCGATGTACAGATTGAAGAGTAGGGGCGAAAGGCTACAGTCTTGTCTTACACCCTTCTTAATACGAGCACTTCATTCTTGATCGCCCACTCTTACTATTCCCTCTTGGTTGTTATACATATTGTATATGACCCGTCTCTCCCTATAGCTTACCCCTACTTTTTTCAGAATCTCGAAGAGCTTGCACCATTTTAGATTGTCGAACGCTTTTTCCAGGTCGACAAATCCTATGAAAGTGTCTTTATTTTTCTTAAGCCGTGCTTCCATTATTAGCCGTAACCTCAGAATTGCCTCTCTCGTCCCTTTACTTTTCCTAAAGCCAAACTGATCGTCACCTAGCGCATTCTCAATTTTCTTTTCCATTCTTCTGTATATTATTCTTGTAAGCAGCTTCGATGCATGAGCTGTTAAGCTGATTGTGCGATAATTCTCGCACTTGTCAGCCCTTGCCGTCTTCGGAATTGTGTAGATGATGCTTTTCCGAAAGTCAGATGGTATATCGCCAGACTCATATATTCTACACACCAACGTGAATAGTCGTTTTGTTGCCACTTCCCCCAATGATTTTAGAAATTCTGATGGAATGTTATCTATCCCTTCTGCCTTATTTGACCGTAAGTCCTCCAAAGCTCTTTTGAATTCCGATTCTAATACTGGATCCCCTATCTCTTCTAAATCGACTCCTGTTTCTTCTTCTATCACATCAGACAAATATTCACCCTCATAGAGGCTTTCAATGTATTATTTCCACCTATCTGCTCTCTCCTCTGCATTTAACAGTGGAATTCCCGTTGCACTCTTAATGTTACCACCGTTGCTTTTAATGTCACCAAAGGTTGTTTTGACTTTCCTGTATGCTGAGTCTGTCCTTCCGACAATCATATCTTTTTCGATGTCTTCACATTTTTCCTGCAGCCATTTCGTCTTAGCTTCCCTGCACTTCCTATTTCTTTCACTCCTCAGCAACTTGTATTTCTGTATTCCTATTTTCCCGGAACACGTTTGTACTTCCTCCTTTCATCAATCAACTGAAGTATTTCTTCTGTTACCCATGGTTTCTTCGCAGCTACCTTCTTTGTACCTATGTTTTCCTTCCCAAATTCTGTGATGGCCCTTTTCAGAGATGTCCATTCCTCTTCAACTTGTAACACCATAGATCTGATGCTGTACTGATTTATTTTGCTTTTGTTTCATTTAATGTTATAACATTGAGTATCTGTAAATGTGTTTGAATCGATAACACAAAATTGTATACTCCTTTCTTTGTTAAAACTTTGATGTCGTGGTTTGATTCTATGCAATGTGGTATATCTGTCATTTAAATTCTTTGTCCTATTT
Source organism: Schistocerca cancellata (assembly GCF_023864275.1). Lineage (NCBI taxonomy): Eukaryota > Metazoa > Arthropoda > Insecta > Orthoptera > Acrididae > Schistocerca > Schistocerca cancellata. Next base: position 607,979,661 of record NC_064630.1, on the reverse strand, counting down.
GGAGGGAACAAAACTTACAATATATAACTGTAATTTCTGTGTGAATAATTTTTTGTAGAAATGTCAATATGTGCAATTGTTCTGTCTTATTTAATGTATTTGGTTGCTGTTATGTAAACTGCTGATCCTCACTTAGGTTTCTTAGTTAGTTTGTATGTAAAAGGTGTAGTGGTTCCCCTCGGGAACGGAACTGTGTAGCGCGCGCAAATTGTGGTTGGCCTACGTAGAAAAGGTGGAACTGATAGTCAGTCGGGGACGAGCTACGAGTCGGGGATAAGCTACGAGTCGGGGACGAGCTACCAAATTGTGCACTGCCATGTAAAAGATGCATATTGTGCTGGTTCCAAGACAGGCTTTTTCTGCTACTTTCCAATGCCTCGGATGGATGGATAAATAGCTGGAACTATTCTGGAATTTGTATCTATCATCGCCACCAAGAAATGACAGAGTCCAGCAATTCTACCTGCAATTCCACCTACCAACATGTAGTTTCCACCACATTGCGCAATCATTGCATCGGAATACTACAATGATGTAGAGTGAAGGATCAGCTTAATGGATGTGTTAGTGTGCTCAAATATAAAGTAATTTATATCTGAATTTAAGTACCTACCTTGATTTTTTCCTTATCATAACACCTCTCAGGTTCCTCTCCGTTTGGACTAAAGTGATTACCGAGTGTCCCTACTGAAAGAACATTAAATACCAGGTTTTTTTTAATTAATGCCTCTTGAAAATAGTAAAGAGAAAGTTAAAGTTAATGTGGCAAGAGAGTGAGTTAAAGTTAATGATGCTTGCTGAAAATAATTTTCCTAGTAAAACTGCTTATTAATGTGTTGTCGCCAACTTCAAATTAAAAGTTCTTAAGACTGAGGCTTATAAAGTTTTGCTTACAGGGGAACCTCCCCATCGCACCCCCCTCAGATTTAGTTATAAGTTGGCACAGGGATAGGCCTTGAAAAACTGAACAAAGACCAATCGAGAAAACAGGAAGAAGTTGTGTGGAACTATGAAAAAAAATAAGCAAAATATACAAACTGAGTAGTCCATGTGCAAGGTAGGCAACATCTAGGAGAGCGTCAGCTTACGAGCGCCGTGGTCCCGTGGTTAGCGTGAGCAGCTGCGGAATGGGAGGTCTTTGGTTCAAATCTTCTCTCGAGTGAAAAGTTTAATTTTTTATTTTCAGACAATTATTAAAGTTCAGGCACTCACACATAATCAACTTCGCTCTCCAAAATTACAGGACATGTTTAGATTTGCTTGGACGTATGCAGGATTTGACAGTCTACACACGAAAACATTTGAAAACGTAAAAAACATATGTTTTGACAGAGCACAGGGAAAACTGCGACTGTGAAACTGTTGCATTCATTTGTTGCAGTTTATGTGACAAACTCTTATGTTTTCATCACTTTTTTGGGAGAGATTATCACATCCACAAGAAAACCTAAATCGGGCAAGGTAGAAGAATCTTTTTACCCATTCGCCAAGTGTGCAAGTTAGGTGGGTCGACACAATATTCCTGTCATGTGGCGCACATGCCGTCACCAGTGTCGTATAGAATATATCAGACGTGTTTTCCTGTGGAGGAATCGGTTGACCTATGACCTTGCGATCAAACGTTTTCGGTTCCTATTGGAGAGGCATGTCCTTTCGTCTACTAATCGCACGGTTTTGCGGTGCGGTCGCAAAACACGGACACTAAACTTATTACAGTGAACAGAGACGTCAAGGAATGAACGGACAGATCGTAACTTTGCGAAAATAAGGAAAGTAAAATTTTCGCTCGACGGAGAACTCGAACCAAGGACCTCTCGTTCCACATTTGTTCACTCTAAGCACGGGACCACGGCGCTCCTGAACTCACGTTCTCCATGATGTAGCATGTGTTGCACATGGACTATTCAGTTTGTATATTTTGTTCATTTTTTCATAGTTCCACACAACTTCTTCCTGTTTTCTCGACTGATCTGTGTTCAGTTTTTCAAGGCCTATCCACTGCGTCAATTTATAACTAAATCTGAGGGGGATGCGATGGGGAGGTACCCTTGTTAGTAAATGATCACATTACTGCCTGTTGGAAATCGCAGAAGGTGAGTCAGTATCTTACATATACACTCCTGGAAATTGATATAAGAACACCGTGAATTCATTGTCCCAAGAAGGGGAAACTTTATTGACACATTCCTGGGGTCAGATACATCACATGATCACACTGACAGAACCACAGGCACATAGACACAGGCAACAGAGCATGCACAATGTCGGCACTAGTACAGTGTATATTCACCTTTCGCAGCAATGCAGGCTGCTATTCTCCCATGGAGACGATCGTAGAGATGCTGGATGTAGTCCTGTGGAACGGCTTGCCATGACATTTCCATCTGGCGCCTCAGTTGGACCAGCGTTCGTGCTGGACGTGCAGACCGCGAGAGACGACGCTTCATCCAGTCCCAAACACGCTCAATGGGGGACAGATCCGGAGATCTTGCTGGCCAGGGTAGTTGACTTACACCTTCTAGAGCACGTTGGGTGGCACGGGATACATGCGGACGTGCATTGTCCTGTTGGAACAGCAAGTTCCCTTGCCGGTCTAGGAATGGTAGAACGATGGGTTCGATGACGGTTTGGATGTACCGTGCACTATTCAGTGTCCCCTCGACGATCACCAGTGGTGTACGGCCAGTGTAGGAGATCGCTCCCCACACCATGATGCCGGGTGTTAGCCCTGTGTGCCTCGGTCGTATGCAGTCCTGATTGTGGCGCTCACCTGCACGGCCCCAAACACGCATACGACCATCATTGGCACCAAGGCAGAAGCGACTCTCATCGCTGAAGACGATACGTCTCCATTCGTCCCTCCATTCACGCCTGTCGCGACACCACTGGAGGCGGGCTGCACGATGTTGGGGCGTGAGCGGAAGACGGCCTAACGGTGTGCGGGACCGTAGCCCAGCTTCATGGAGGCGGTTGCGAATGGTCCTCGCCGATACCCCAGGAGCAACAGTGTCCCTAATTTGCTGGGAAGTGGCGGTGCGGTCCCCTACGGCACTGCGTAGGATCCTACGGTCTTGGCGTGCATCCGTGCGTCGCTGCGGTCCGGTCCCAGGTCGACGGGCACGTGCACCTTCCGCCGACCACTGGCGACAACATCGATGTACTGTGGAGACCTCACGCCCCACGTGTTGAGCAATTCGGCGGTACGTCCACCCGGCCTCCCGCATGCCCACTATACGCCCTCGCTCAAAGTCCGTCAACTGCACATACGGTTCACGTCCACGCTGTCGCGGCATGCTACCAGTGTTAAAGACTGCGATGGAGCTCCGTATGCCACGGCAAACTGGCTGACACTGACGGCGGCGGTGCACAAATGCTGCGCAGCTAGCGCCATTCGACGGCCAACACCGCGGTTCCTGGTGTGTCCGCTGTGCCGTGCGTGTGATCATTGCTTGTACAGCCCTCTCGCAGTGTCCGGAGCAAGTATGGTGGGTCTGACACACCGGTGTCAATGTGTTCTTTTTTCCATTTCCAGGAGTGTATGTTAATTTTGTGTCTCACTGTAGTAAAAGTGGAAAGCTGCAGTTGTGAAACGTTATATACTCATGTTTGATAAGTGTTTGTCTCTCTTCTGTATTAGAAGTGCATATTAATAGTATAAAAGGATCCACAGTTTGTCTATTGTGTTAATGCTCGGTAACAAGTAACGGAAAGACCACTAATTATAAAAACCATAATTTCTTTAAGCCCTCAAAGTAATAGTGTGTTTCGGTAACTCTTATAATTTTGCAAATAGTTTCTGCTGCTCTAACTGTTAGTTTCAATCTTACCGTAAACATATGAATGTGTCAGAGTTCACTGCACTCACGTGTGACGAAGTATAGGTTGTGTTTATCCATTAAAGTTACTAACAACTATTTTCTTGAACGAGAATGTTAATCATTCTCTTGCCTAGTTAGGCTGGCGACCGTTTTCTTTATCCGTTGAACAGTGCAGATAGGCAAAATTTTGTTTGTTACTGTTCGAATATTTACGTAATTCTGACTTTCATTTCCGATAAGCCATTCCCGTTAGGTACAGCACGGTCAAGATAACAAAATTCCTCTCAGAGGGTAACACTGCACTGTTGATTTATACCATAATTGTACTAGCTACACAGTGTTATTTCACAACCTGCCTCTAGCTTCGAGGTTATGGTATAGCAGTTAAGAGTGTTATAAACTCTACTGCCTACTGCGCTATTCCTTTTTGCTGTATCTATAGCGTTAGAGAACTTCAAATAATGTGTATTTAATGCAGTGGTTTCTATTGTCTGCCGTATTCTCATTCCTTTGATCGTTGCTGATTCTTTCGCCATTAAGGGTTAGTTTTCCTACTTTAGGGGAAAAGGGTCTGCTAAACCTGTGTCCACTCCACCAACCTCTTTGCCAAGGCTGCTGGCAGAACGAAGATGACTTCTTACGCCACAAGTCTTCGGCCGCCATTGTCACAGATTCGTGCAGTAGCTGGATCGAAACGTAGGTTCTTTCTTGATCATGAGCCTTAGAACCGGGTTCTAGACGAAGGTAGCACTTGAGTAATTAGTTTTTGCGCACGATGCTTTCAAACGGATTATTGGCATCACCTATGCAGACGACTCAAAGCATTATGACCACTGCACGCTGCAACGTTGAGTGCCGCCTTGAGCCGTTGTGGGCACGTGACGCGGTAACAATTACGTAAGAGGGGCAGACACGGAGGGGGACCACCCTAGCGAAAATCTGGGCGGAAAATGAGGAAATCCATTGAGATAAATGACTTTGACAGAGAGCAGATTATCATTACGTAGAGTCTTTGAACGAATATATCGAAAACGGCGAAGAATATCGAATGATCACGTCTTGGTGTCTTGAGTATATACAGAAAGAGGTATGACAGTGAAACTGGCACTAGGCGCTAAATGGTTGGGCGTCCACGACTCTTCACAGAACGGGTGTTAGGAGGCTTACCCGCTCTGTAAAGTAGGAAACATGCTGATCTGTGGCATCCATGCCAAAAGAGCGCAATTCTGGTGCCCGCACAATTCTTTCGGAGCACATCGTTGATCGGATATTGTTGAAAATGGAGCTGCGAAGCAGATAACATGTACAGGTCCAATGTTGACCCAACTATATCCTTAATTATGATTGCAGTACGCACGGGGCCATCTGGATTTTACAGTCGATCAATGGAAACGTGTCGGCTCTTTGGGTGAATCACATTTTTCCTACACTAGGTCGATGATCGTCTCCACAAACGCCGCAATCGAGATGAACGGCGGCTCGAAATGTGCAGCACGTCACGTACACAGATCTGGGAGGCAAAACCGTACTACGGTAGTTTGAGGAGCATCATGGTGAACTCACGATTATGTCTAGGTGACCTAATTCGCCTTATGCAAATTCTTTGAAACCTATCTTGGTCGCTGTCGGGCGCCATCTCCGCGCGAGCAAATCTGCGGCTCGTTATTTAAGAGAATTAAGTGAACTGTGCATGATTCGCATACCGCCACAAAGCTATTAACAGGATGTCGTATCCCTGATAAGCAGAATCAGTGCTGTATTTCGTTCCAAAGGCGGGCGAACAAGATATTAAATAGTTGGTCATACTGTTTTGACTCGTTGGTGCCTCTCTCTCTGTGTTATGCTTATTTGGATTAAGAACAGTTGTCAAGAAGACATGGTCCTGTATGTTGCTTCCACACTCACTTTAGTGTTTGACCCTACAACATGAATGACGCCACTGTCACCGGCCGGGGTGGCCCAGCGGTTCTAGGCGCTATAGTCTGGAACCACGCGACCGATACGGTCGCAGGTTCGAATTCTGCGTCGGGCATGGATGTTTGTTGTGTCCTTAGGTTAGTTAGGTTTAAATAAAGTGCTAGGGGACTGATGACCTCAGAAGTCCCATAATTCTCAAAGCCATTTGAACCATTTTTGGACGCCACTGTCAAAATTGTGATACCAGTCCGAACTTTTACGGGAAGATTTATCTCTTTCGCCGATGCGAGAAACGTAAATTTGTACAAACTGATCGCTTTGAAACTTTGGTTGTGCATATTATCTACGAAATCTAGAATATGGACAGATTCAACTACTGAGATACACATTAAGGGGTGTGTCCGGAATCTAATCACTGTAAATCTGTTGATCATATTATCACCATTCGTATCCTTTGACGTCCCCAGAGAAAGCACTGTATGCGATGACACATCAGTTAAATCCCTACACTTCTGGGACGAATTTTCAATGATTCATTTCCACAAATAAGATAACAAATCCTTCGAGGCGATCATATGGGATACCTGCGCACTCAGCGCAACAATAAAATTAATGCTCAGCACGGAATTACACAGCATCCAACGGCAAAAATGCATTCTGACTTAAAATAGAGAAAAATTGATAACATAAGTGAAGAATAATAATGGCTCTGAGCACTAAGGGACTCAACATCTTAGGTCTAGTCCCCTAGAACTTAGAACTACTTAAACCTAACTAACCGAAGGACATCACACACACCCATGCCCGAGGCAGGATTCGAACCTGCGACCGTAGCAGTCCCGCGGTTCCGGTCTGCAGCGCCAGAACCGCTACACCACCGCGGCCGGCGTGAAGATTAATAAGACGGTTTCCGTGCACCAGATCGAGAGGGGTTTGTTGGTACGTTTAATTGCGTCTAACTTGTAAGTTGTTATTGTTGTCTACAGCTCAAATACCGGTAGACTGGTTTGATGAAAGTCTCGCACCAGCCTCTCCTGTGCAAGCACCTTATTCTCTATATAAATACTGCAACCTCGTACATTCATTTCAACCCACTGTATTAAACACTTGATCTCCCTGTACAATTTTTACTCACCACAATAACCATCATTATTAAACTGACTTTTTCTTGATGCCTCGGGATCTTTCCTATCAATTGAACCCT